>NC_064564.1:30139051-40139051 GCF_937001465.1 Orcinus orca
GAGAGAGACATGGAGGGAGAACCTATAGATTAAACAAGACTTCAGAGACCTAACAATCCACGGCAAAGTGTGGACCTTATTGGGATCTAATTCAAAATTCTTATAAACAATTTTTTATGACGTTTAGGAGACAACTGCAAATTTGAGCACTCCCTGGGTATTTAATATTAAAAAATGATATTAAGGAATAAAAGTCCTATATTGTAAATGCACGTACCAAAAACGTACAGGTGTAATTACATGCTGTCTCGGAGCTGCTTCAAGATAATATGGAATGGGGTGAAACAGGTGGGGGTACAGATAAAACATGACAGCCATCAGTTGGTAAATAAGAAAGCTGGATGAGTTCATGGGTATACAAGGAACACTCACAGTATTTTTATACTTTTGTATATGCTTAAAATTTGTGATAATTGTTTAAAAACAAGACGACACTGTAGAAAACAGTTTGGCACTTTCTCAAAGGTTAAGTGTAGAGCTACCGTATGATCCAACAACTCTGCTACTACCTACGCTGCACATCTAACAGAACTGAAAGCAGGGATTTGAACAAATATCTGTACACCAATGATCATAGCAGCATGATTCACAATACCTACAAGGCGGAAAACAACCAAGTGTCAATCAACCGTTGAATAACAAACTATGGTCTATATACACACAATGGGATTTTCTAAGCCAAAAAAGAAACGGCATTTCGTTACGTGCTATCACATGGATAAACCTTGAAAACATGATGTCTAGTGCAATAAGCCAGACACAGAAGGACAAATACTGCAGATTCCACTTACACGAGGTACCTAGAATAGGCCAATTCACAGAGACAGAAAGTAGAATAGAGGTTACCAAGGGTTGGTGGGAGGGAAAATGGGGTTGTTACTGTTTGATGGTTACAGAGTTTTTGTCGAGGATGATGACAAAGTTTTGGTTATAGACAGCGGTGATGGTTACACAACACTGTAACTGTACTTAATGCCACTGAACTGCATATTTATAAATGGTTAAAATAAATATGATTTCTCTATATTTTACCACAATAAAAGAAAGGAATAACAGAGCTGAAATTTCAATTCTTCCTTTTCCGAGAGTCAGTTTCATCGTCTGTAAAATTAGTAATTGTAGTTGTCTATCCTCTGAGCTTAGTGCAGGGTAAGCACTCAGTAGGAGATAGCAGTACTACTTCCACTTCAAGAGCAAAGGATTGCTGTGAAGATTAACTAAGTCAATGGATATGAAAGAACTTTCTAAATGGCAAACTGCTCTATAAATACTAAAAGACATTAGGTGTTACTGTCTCCCAAGGCCATGGAACAGGTCAGAAGAAGGATAATTCTTTTGCACTGGAATGTCCTACGTGGGCCAAGAGAATCTATGGGTTTCTGTACTATATCAGAAGGCATGTGGAAAAGGAAGCATAAAACTTAGAGAACAATTGTCTTTTACAGTGATGCTTAAACACGCTCAGGCAACTGCTTAAAATAAGTGCTAAAGACATAATGGACATACCTTTCTTTCTTTTTAGGATACTACTGTAACTACTAAAAGTTTACTTCATTTTCAAAATATAGAACATGGACGCTTATAGAATTTCTTAAGCATATCTAGAGCCTACTGCCAAATACTATAGTTCAATTCATATCTTTAATCTCATTTTGAAACAGCAATTACAAACGTGTATTTAAGGAAACCACTAGCTTCCCTTTTTGAACCCACGAGAGAAGGATTCACCTTAGCATAAGATGATAACTACTGAACTACTATGAATTATTACAGTATCAGAAAGAAGGTCATTTTCAATTACGGCTTCCATTTACCTCTGGCTTGTAATAGCGGCGAGTATTTGTTAAGTCAATAATCAGCCCAAGTTCTTCATTCTGTCCTTGGATTTTGTTAAGAGATCCAAGGGGGAGAAACGTTCTTCTGGAGCAAGATTCTTTTCAAAACTCTGTCAGAAAGAATAAAATAAGGAAGAACATATGTTTAAAATCCTGTACTACATTATCCATTTATTCAAACCCTGTGATGCTAACATATGAGATTCAAAGTAAAGTTTCCTCCTCTGGAGTTTACAAGCGATATTACAATCCTTTCTTCCAGAGAGATTAGACGGAAGAAAATAAACTCACTTCTATATAGTTATTTCTGTGTTTGTTTATTTCATGTTGGTCTCCTAACCTGACTCTGAACTCCCAGAAGGCAGGGACCACATCCATTTTGCCTACCACTGTATTGCCAGCTCCAAGCAGAGTGCCTGAAAATAGACACAGAAATAAATACTTCTTGAATATCTACATATAGGAAGGATGGCTTTCACTGCTAAATATTCTTTCATGTATTTGGCTTATACATGTACCCTGTTCCATTGATCTCTTTGGTTATTCAAGTGTCAGCAACACATACTTTTTTTTAAATTAGTAGACTCGTTTTAGAGCAGTTTTGAGATTCACAGCAAAACTGAGCAAAATGTACACAGTTCCCACTTATACCCTCTCTCCTTCATCCCACACAGCCTTCCCCATTATCAACATGCCATACCAGTGTGCTTCATTTGTTAGAATTCATGAACCAACACTGACACATCATTACCAATCAAAGTCCATAGTTTATTGCATTCATGGTACAAGTAACTATTTCTTTATTTCTAGTATAGTCATCCCCAAACATTTACATACTGAGATACATATTACTTTCTTATAAATTACTTTATTCTTTATTTATAGTTAGGGCATTGCATTGTTTTTTTGTTTTTTAATTAAGTACAAAAGTTGGTTGTATTTGTCTATGAATCCCATTTCTGGATAGTAAAAGAGGTATTAAAAAGTATTTGCTATAAAAAGGGAAAATGGAGTAGGACGGGCTTGAGAGCCAGGGCTCTATATGGTGAATTCAGATTTCTGGAAGAATACGGTATTAACTTTTGCTCACCTTTTTTAAAGGAACTTTGAAAGCAATGAAATGAGTCCCAGGCATCCGCTGTTCAACTGGGAGATAGTCTTTCCACCTGTTAATATATTTTTTGTTAGGCAGATTTTTTTTTTTGTTTTTTTTTTTTTTTTTGCGGTACGCGGGCCTCTCACTGTTGTGGCCTCTCCCGTTCCGGAGCACAGGCTCCGGACGCACAGGCTCAGCGGCCTTGGCTCACGGGCCCAGCCGCTCCACATCATGTGGGATCTTCCCGGACCGGGGCACGAACCCGTGTCCCCTGCATTGGGAGGCGGACTCTCAACCACTGCCCCACCAGGGAAGCCCTGTTAGGCAGATTTTATGTTAGGCTGTCTCCCTGCATAGGATGAATGCGCCTTGAAAATGGAAATCACATCCCTCTACATCGGCTCCCAGGTGGTCCCAGCGTCCCGACCCCGACCCCAGCCGCGACACACTTTCCACAAACTGACATACACGGAGCCCGCGCGAGGGCCGGGTCGCGCGGGCCTCCCCGCCGGGTCGCCTGGAGGCCGGTCCCCCGCAAGCCGAGCGCACGAAAGGGCGCCCCAAAGGCGCCGGCCCAAGGCGCCCGCTGCGCTTTCCCTTCGGAAGGTGGGCTGCGGGGCCCAAGTGTAAACCCTGACACAAGGAACACGCGCACCACGCCGCCACGGGGGACGAGAGGCCGGGCGCCCACCTAGCCCGACACCCTGCATTTCTGGAATCACCCGACGCCTGTGTACATTTCCGTCTGGCCTGTCATTTTCCAAAGGCCACTCAAGATCAGGGGACAGAACGCCTCCTCTCCAAGTGTCCTGCCAGCCCACCCACTCAAGATCAGAGGGACAAAATGCCTAACTAAAACAAAACAAAACAGAAACACAAAAAAACTGGAGAGAGGGAGGAAAGGGTGACCTGAAAAAAACAAACAAACAAACAAAACTAAGCACGTTGACAGCGCTAAGAATAAACTACCAGGAAAAAGAAACCTACAAGTCAGATCCTAAAGTACAGAAGGGCAAGCCCGCCGACATTCCAGGCCCGGGGGGACCGGGGTCCCCAGCCCTGCAGAGCCAACCGCAGACCGGCTCGGGCGCCCCGCAGAAGCGCGGGGTCCCCGCGGCCGAGTCTGTGCCCCCCGGCCGGCGCCGGCTCCCCTCTGCCCACCCTGCGCGCGGGGGCTGGAAACTGCCGCGGAGAACCACGGCGGGGCGGGAAGGGGGGCTCCAAAGAGGGTCTGGCGACTCGAGTCGCTCCGTTTCTCAGTGGGCTCAGCGCGCGCCGTTGGGGAAGAGGAGCGGGGTTCCGGGAGGAGGGGACGGGCGGCACTTACGTAGACCGGCAGCGGCCACGGGCAGACGGCGGGCTCGGTCCCCAAGAGCGACTCCAGCCTCAGCTCCAGCTTCTCCCCCATGTCTTCGCGCGCGGCCCATATAGCAACTTTGAATTTTAATAATAAATACATATATGTATCAAACATTAATAAAAGAATAAAATGATCCAATAGGAGTACATTTGCTCTTGTTTTGCAATTAGTTCCAGGATTCTATTTTAGATTACTACTTCATATCTGCGAGAGTTGGGTGTGTGTTTGTGTGTTTGGTTTTGTGGAAGCTGCATTGTGCTAGATTTTACATTTCTTTCTTGAATTCAATGGTTTTTGTTATCCCTTGGGAATACAGCAACAGCAGATTACTGAAGACAGCAACAGCAGATGACTACCTACCAGTGGAAAAGTGTAAATAGCAATTTTAGCCGCTAGTGATTCTGAAATTGCCTTAACTTTGTCCTTATAAAAATGCTCCAAGAATTACGTTTTGCAAATCCACAGATTTACTATCCATATTCAAGTCATTTATGTGGAGAAAGAAGGTAGCCAGCCTTATCAGTAACACAGGATGTTATAGCCATCAAGCCATCAGCCACTGAAGCCACACCCAAAGCCGCACCCTGAGGGGATTCAGGATGGAGAAAACAGGATACTGGCCCTAGATAATTAAAGTGAACATCAAGGGACTGATTTCCAGGAGACCAGATTCTTGCATCTCACCATATATAGAAAAGTGCTACATTTATTAACTTAAGATGTCTAGTTTCTTTAATTAACAGTAATCTTTTGATGTTCCAACTACCTGGTTTTTTTTTTTTTTGCAAGAACCTCTAAATACCCTGTGCCCTCCCTTACCTCTTCAGAACAGTCCCTCAGAGCTATCTGAGAGGCTGTCTCCTGACTTCAGTCCTCACTATGTCCTCCACATAAAACATAATTCTCAATTTCTAGGTTGTGCAGTGTTTTTCAGTCAACATTTAATTGTATGGCTCATGTAGGTACTATGCCTAAATGTAATGGGATGGGCTGTAAATTGTGAAAACTAGATAAATTCTGTCAGCTCTACCACTAGCTGAGATCCAGGCTTTCACCTCTGGATACCTCTGGCAGATGTGGGGTCTGTGTTGGTCTTAAAATTATTCTTAGAATAGCGGGGACTCATTCATTCTTTCAACCAATTTTATTGCTTATATTCCGTGGGTCAGTTACAGTGCTGGGTCTTGAAATACAAAAGTCAACACACGAAAATACAAGGATAAAACACATTTTCTACCATATTAAATTTTTTCGTTCATTAATTCATCCCTAAGTCATTCAACACGCATCTTCTTATTGAATACTGATGAGGGGTCAAATGCTATGCTAAACACTCAGTATATAACTGCAAACGAGATGGATAGGCCCTGATTTTGATGTCACTACTATCTTTTGTCCTGCCATATAATGGGACAGCTTCATTATTCCCTTTACCCTAAGTTTTTATCACAAATTGCTAATGAAAATAAAGCTGTTAGTGGAGTTTCAACATGCATAGGTAAATGAGAACAAAGAACTTCCCTTTCGCATGCCCCATTCTCCTCCTTCTAACTCCCTATGTGAACTCACTTTGTGCCAAGACCAAGAAGCTGTGCCCCAATAAGAACCAAGCTGATTTCCTCACACTGACTGGGGCTATTGCTCACTTAGAAGACTTGATGCTTAATTTTGATAAGCAACTAGAAGACCATGGAGACAACCTATAAAAATGATTTGTCTTGGGAGAAAATACTAAAGAGGGTTAATGTGCTGTTCCACATGTCTAACCTCCTGGGATTCAACCACAGGCACCAAGATCACCAAGTGTACTTGGCAACAATGAGCTAAAAATTAAAAAAAAAAAAGCATCATACTGTTATTGTATTCATTTTCCCCCAAGGCACTCTCTGATAAGCACCACAACCTCTAAGGGAATTGAGAACAGCTTCCTTGTGGGGTAGGTTATATAATATATATGCATCTTTTTCCAAGCAGTTAAATCATATCCAGCTATCAGCACACCTTACTTAAGGTGATCGTAATGTATGAGATTAAATGTTCCTACCTGATTGGAAACCTTCTTGTCCTCAATTCATTGGCTGTACTGGATTTGTTTTTCTTGGGTCAGACCTTCAGACTTCTACCAGAAATCGTTCCTTTGGGGAAACCAGGCCTTCCCAGAAACTCAGGAAACTGAAATGGAGACAGCAAGAGAGAAGGAAATTATTTGGACATATAGACCTCAATAGTTTGGTTTTAAGTAAACGTCCAAGCAAACATCTTCTAAATGGTATAATAACTTTAGGGAAATTCACGGTTTATAAGTTTGTGTACTCATGAACTGAACATATTATGATAAGAGTACAGGTTGCATTTTGTGTCTTCAACTCAAGCAAAGGCTTCAAAAAAGGCCCAGTTATCCTTTGTTCATTAAGACACAAAGAGAGGGCAAAAAGGGCAAGTTTCAAAGTCTTTTTCTTTACAATTTACTTCCTTTCTTCAGTCTTCAACAAGATCTTCAGGAAATTAACTTTACGAAAGTTAATTATTCATAAAATAAAGATAGGAACCTGCAGAAGACTATTTCACAGAGACCTGTAATGTACAATATCCATTGCATACATGCACCATGAGCTTGTCTTTTCTAGCACTGGCATACACAAAACTCTGTGTGTGTGTGTGTGTGTGCGCGCGCACATATGTGTCTTTTTTTGTGATAGAGCCATAGGGAGAAAATAAATCTATTGGCTGCAATTCAGTGATGCAGAAAGATTTAAGGGTAAAGGAGAAGATTACATCAAGTGAAACAATAAAGTCATGAGGTTGTGGTTCCATAATAATAACAACAGCAGTCGTCTGTAACCAAGGGAGCAGGCTCCTCAAATTATAGTCACACCTGTTAGACCATCTGCCCATACATTTCACACCATCATTAATGGAAAACAAATGGCACTGTCTCTCCTTCCCTTTATCCATTGGCCGTCCTCATATAAACTCTTTTTCTCTTCAAGGTCATGCTCTTTCCTATCTGTTTAAAAATAATAGGATTTAGGAGGAATGATACGGAATGTGCCGTGCCTTGGTACTTCTACCAGTGACGGCTGTGTAAGGAGCACTGGGTTGTTAGGAGGCTATCAATTGAATTCCCCTAGAAGCAGAACTTGAGGCAATAATTTGAGTGCAAACTGCTCATCTGGGAGGTGCTTCCAGAAAACTCAGAAGTGGAGTGGGAATTGAGAATGGAGGCATGGAAGGCAGCCAACAGAGGTGCATTACCGAATAAAAATTACTCCTGCAGGGAACTGCTGCCAGTACTTCAGGGGAGTTCTGTGAAACTCTACAGAACATGTCTCAGAGTTATCCCAAGAATCGGTGAGAAACTTGAAGTACTAATCTTCCAGTCCCCTCTGTCCTTGGTTGAAAGCTACACCCAGATACATTAACTCCTGTACACTTCTGGCCTGCCCTAAGGTGGATAATTGCAGGTGGCAGCATGATTCTATCAGCATATAGTGGAAGGATGAGTGCTGGGGAGATATGAGTGGAGCATCGAAACCATCTAATACAGTCGGGGCAGGAGATATCAATTATTGGCTTGAAAGTCCAAATGGATAACCTTACATTCCTGGGTTTATGGTTTTACTTTGAGGTATTTAAGCATGATGTATGAGTAAAAATTTCCTCTGTTAAATCAAGTTTAAGGTCCTCAATCCCTAATCTTCTGGAAAACGGTGGTATCTTTTAACAGATTTTGGAAAGGTAACATGATTAAGATTTCAAATTGACCATTCATTCATTCACTCATTCAACAAACATTTATTGAACACCTAAAGTATGTCACGGGTTAAACTAGGCAGCAGTGTTACTGCTACTAAGATCATTAGAGTGCCACCTAGAATTCAATGTACTGTGACACTCAAATAAGAAAATCCATAGTTACCGTAAAAGATATTACAGAGTGCTATAGGAAGACACGGTAAGACGTTAATCCATGCTGTGGACAGTAGTATATGGGTGATATCAGTAGGGCTTCCTGTAGAAGGCAATTGAAATGGATATGTAACATGAAGGAAGGGTGAAGTTTTGAGGAAAAGAGAAGATAAATTCACGGTTGCCAGAAAATGAATGGTTAAGGATCAGTCCAGAAAGGAGTTCCATTCATAATCAGTATAAGAAATGCTCACTGGGGCTTCCCTGGTGGCGCAGTGGTTGAGAGTCCGCCTGCCGATGCAGGGGACACGGGTTCGTGTCCCGGTCCGGGAAGATCCCACATGCTGCGCAGCGGCTAGGCCCCGTGACCCATGGACACTGAGCCTGCGCGTCCGGAGCCTGTGCTCCGCAACGGGAGAGGCCACAACAGTGAGAGGCCCGCGTACGGCAAAAAAAAAAAAAAAAAAAGAGAGAAATGCTCACTGGAGTGTAGGAAAAGAAGACAATGGAGAGGGTGGTAGAAGCCAGATCATGCATGGTCCATGTATGGATAGTAAGTGCTATGGTCTAGTCTTTCTGTTCCCCTCCAAATTCATACGTTGAAATCTTCATTTCCGTAGCTGATAGTATTAGTAGGTGGGGCCTTTGGGAAATGATTATGGTATTAGTGCTCTTATAAAAGAGACCCCACAGAGCTCCCTAAGCTCTTCTGCCATGTGAGGATACAATGAGAAGTCTGTGATTCAGAAGAGGGCCCTCATCTGACCATACTGGCACCCTATTCTTGAACTTGCAGCCTCCGGAACCGTGAGAAAAAAAATTCCTGTTGTTTAGGAGCCACCCAACCTGCAGGATAATCTTACAGCAGCCCAAAAGGACAAAGAGAGTTTGGATGGGAGCTTTTACTCCAAGAAAGATGGGAATCCGTTGAAGGGTTTTACCTGGTAACTTAGAAGAGAGAAAAGTTTCATAACACAGTCAGGTATTTTTATAAGAAAAATTTGCTTCTTTTTCAGAAAGATCACTCTGGAAATACTGTGACTAGATTTTTGGAGAAGTGTGATGGCAGACCCGGATATAGAAAGATGAGTTAGTAGTCCATTAATATAAGTCAAACAAGAAATGGATATAAAAAGTGTGAATTTGTGGCTGAGAGTTCTTTTCTTTTACTACTTGAAAAATGTTATGTCAATGCTTCTGACTCCGTAATTTTAGACAAGAAATATGCTGTCATTGGAACTGGTTTCTCAATAAGTGATGCATCGTTTCTGCCTGTCCACTTTCGAGATTTTTTTTGTCTCTACTTTTCAGAAGTTTAATTACGACGCGTCTTGACAAGGATACCTTTGTGGTTTTCCTCTTTGGATTTGCTCAGATTCTTGAATGTGTCCTTATGTCTTCTAAAAATTTGGGAACGTTTTAGTCATTATTTCTTTGAATACTTTGTCAGTCCTACGTGCTCTCTTTTTTCATTCTGGAACTTTGATGATATGAATGTTAGTGCTTTTGTTACTGTTTACAGGTTCTTGAGATCCTGTTCTTTCTCCCATCTCTACCCCTCAGCCTATTTTTCTCTGTACATTTGGTACACTGTATTGATCTCTTCGAAGTTCATGATTCTATGCTTTGTAATCTCCAGTCTACTCTTGAGCACAGTTTTTTGATTGTTGTATTTTTCAGTTCTACTGTTCTCATTTGTTTTTATTCTTATAACTTCTAGTTCTTTGTTTACATTTTCTATTTTTCCCATTTCCGTCAAGGAACACATAATTGCTAACTGAAGCATTTATGTGACAGCTTATTTAAAATCCCTGTCTGATAATTTCAACAGATGTTTTATCTCAGTGCCGGTGTAGGTTTATTGTCTTTTCTCATTTATTCTGTGATTTCCTGGTTCTTGGTGCCATGAGTATTTTTCAATTGGATTCTAAACATTGTGAGTTATTACATGACTCTGTATCCCACTTAATTTTATTATTACTTTTTAGAAGGAAGTCATCCTATTGGAGGTGTAGTATGAGGACTGGGGGGTTACGTACAGATTTCCATTGGGCCCTATTGTCAATACCCCAGCAAAAGTGGGCACTTACATTCTCTCACTGCAGACAGATCAAGTAGAAGTTCAGCTATCCTATTGGCCCTTCTGACACCTTCCCCCCAAAAGTGGGAACATTAATATCATTGTGTTGCCTTTTAGTACGAGTGGAAGTTCACCTCCCCAGTAGATTTCTTGACACCAGGGGAGGGGAGAAGTGAAGTGTTTGCTGTCCTTCCTCCCACTTCATTCCTTCTTGTTGATGCCGGGTGTGGGTAGAGGGTCAGCTACCTGCTGGCCCCACTGACACCAGGGGAAGAGGAAGAGAACTGCCAACTAGCCCTGCTTGTGCCATCTCATTCTGTCTTACTGCCTCAGGACGGTTATGGGGATTCAGCACCCCATTGGGTCTCACTGACACCATGTGTTGGGGGTTAGTGGGGTGCCTACTCCCTCCAACCTGTAACATCCTATTCTTATCGATGTCAGGGAGAGACGGAGGCTAGGTCCCACCATTGGACCCCACGACTGTGTGAGGGCAGCCCAGTGTTAACTAGCCTGTCAGGCACCACCTTTGAAAGTCTCTTTGCTAATGCAAAGGGGTGGAGGCTCAGCTCACCACTGCACCACACTGAAACAGCCCTGGTGGCGAATCAGAGCGCTGCCTCTTCTGGAGGGCAGGAGTGGGGTGGTGTGGAAGATCAAATCCTAGCTTGGCCCAACTGAAACCACAGGACATAGGGGACGGGTGCAATATTCCTCTGGCACTTGGCTCGAGTAGTGTGTATATTATTGCCCAAATGCTTTTCTGTCTCTGGCAACCCCTTTCCTCACACCTTGGCTAGGGGGAACGGGGGTTTTGTGTTTTCTTTTTTGAAACTTTTTCGTCTGTTGTTCTGTTGGTGGTTATTGATTGGGGGTTCCTGTAATACCCTCTCCAGGATGTATGGGAAGCAACAGGAAACACAGGGGACTCATCACCATGTTATTCCTCAAGTCCCAAAGTCCCTACTTAAGTCTGCCTTCTCATTTCCACCTTTCAGTGTCTTCCTATGTTTGTCTGTTGTTATGTTCAGGGTTTTAGTTTTAAGTGGAAGAACCTGGGAGAAATGGGCTACTTCATCTTCTTGGAAGCAGAGGTCTGGAGGCCTATGGATGTTACAAAGTACTGCTGACTGTAAATTAAAATTTGATGATATACACCTTGCCCTTTCAGAATTATTCTGCTAGATGATGTGGCTTCCCAAAGTAGCTACAATTTGATTTCCATACTTCTAAAAGTCAAGTGTTTTGCTGGAGTTGAAATTTAAAGATAAGCAAGAGATGAGGCTAAGATGGTCTCTGTGGTAACAGATTAAAGTTGGAAACATCAATATACATTCATGTTTAGCTTAATATTGCTTCATATTACCTTAATACACATGGTTATGTAGAGAGATACTTATAGATATGTGCATATACATGGGTAATGTACACACATGTTATCTCTTTGCTCTGTCAGCTGAGAAGATCTAGAAGCAATGACATCTGGGCAGCAATCAGCACACCCCACACCCAGATCCTGCTGTCTAATACTGTTCTCCACTAAGAAGACCTGGTTATCCTTGAAGAAGTAGCTGATTCTAGGACCGAGGCAGTAAATATACAAGATTTATATACAAGACCATCTTATAGTGTCAGAAAGTAAGGAAGTTCCAAAAAAATATATAGGATGGGGATACCTCAGAGTGGCACACGAGCCACTGAACTGAAAAGAGTTCACAAGGGTCAGGACTAGAGCAATTTGAGGAACAAAGTAACTAACGTAGAATTAGATTATAACCCAAAGTATAAAATAAAAATCCATGAGTTCTTCTGATATAAATAAATGATTGGATACGTAAATAAATGCGGGAGAATAGATAAATCTCCAGTGCAAAAGAATTCCAAATAGTTTATGTAGTACTCCATCTTAAGCATATCTCTCCATTCCTTAGTTGTGGGCTGAGCATATTGACTTCCTTCCAAAAAGTACAATATGGAGAAGGGAAAACAGTAATTTTACAATGGAGAAACCTGAAAAACACTACCTCAGCCTGGTGATCAAGGTCGACCTCAGCATTCATAATGCATATTGATACTTTGTACACTTGATGTGATCTGACAAAATAACCCTTCTACTCTTGTGGTCTTCCTCCCCAAAACACATAATCCCAATATTATCATGAAAAATGCATCAAACAAATTCTAGTAGTGGGCATCCTACGCAAACCTAACTACTCAAAATTGCCAAGGTCATGCAAGGAAAATCTGAGAAGCTATCAAACCCAAGAGGGACCTAAGGAAACATGGCAACTAAATGTAATGTGATGTTTTGGATGAAATCCTGGAATAGAAAAAGGACATTAGGTAAAAACTAAGGAACTGGACTAATGTATGGACTATAGTAAACAACAATGTATCAATATTTGTTCACTGATTGTAACAATGGAACATACTAATATAAGTTGATCATCAGAGAGGGAAATGGGTATAGTGTATATGGAAACACTTTATACTATCTTCTCAATTTTTCTGTAAAATTAAAACACTTCTAAAAAATAAAGTCTATAAAAACGTTGTTTTCTTGTTTTATGATTATGTGCCTGTATTTCCTAATAAATATGTAAATTTGCTTTGCCTTCCTTGATACTGATATAAAAGAAATAGTAACTCTGAAAGAATTTCTAACTCCAATTTAACAAGCAATAATTCTTGGTATTAACTTTTTAGGAGAACCCACTGAATAAATCAAAGCAAATTGTCTTTAAAGGCTGAACTTCTTTTCAGTGTTTCATCTTTTATATGATTAATGCATACCACAAGCATGGTTCTGTTTCAAAGGGCAGAAAACATTGATTGTAGGCCATGTCTAAAATACAGTGAAACATTAATGTATGATGCTATAACAACTTTAATGTATTTTATGTTTTCAAAATGATGAATTGTTATTTCAGTCAATAAAGTATTCACTTGTATACATTTCCTACCCACCTCTCCTCAGAACACCCACAAGGAAATGATACTATCATCTGATATTAGGTTCATCAATTTAAATTGGAGTTTTTGGTAGCTGTGGTTGCCAACGGTACTGGAACGTGTGATACTTTTACAAATCCTCTCCATGGCAAAATCTGATCTTCACAAGGTAAATCACAGTACGTGCCTAAAGCCAAATGACATAGAGCTTTGTAGCTAGATTACCAAGCATTTTACTTAGAGGCACAATAGAATGTAGAAAAGGCCATTTCTCCTTCTGTCTTTTTCTGCTCAAAGGTCACTCACCATCTCAGAAGTTTTCCATAAATTTAGACTATATAATGTCACTTAATGTGAATGTAGCTCAACATTCTGTTTTAGTGCAGCTAATCTCACTTTATTTTATTGGTCCTAAATATGTAAGTCATCAGCAAATTTTTGTACTTAACTTTTTTTTTGATGTGGACCACTTTTTAAAGTCTTTATTGAATTTGTTACAATACTGCTTCTGTTTTATGTTCTGGGTTTTTGGCTGTGAGGCATGTGGGACCATAGCTCCCCGACCAGGGATGGAACCCACACCCCCTGCATTGGAAGGCAAAGTCTTAACCACTGGACCGCCAGGGAAGTCCCTGTACTTAACTTCTAAAAATAATTAAAATAAGCTATTCAACACATTTTTCCTAAAAAAAAAAAAAAGCAATTCTTCTTAGGCTGGCCCTGGGCACATACATGACTTTGCCATTTTTTCCATGGATTATTTTCTTATCTGTTCTACTGTGTCACATTTGTTCGACCTTCTCAAAAAGAAGCATTTAAAAATTCATCTACGCGTTCACGCATTCATACATTTATTAAATAAATCTACTGAACACCTACACACGGCACAGAAAAAGAGGCAGAAAACTAATCTGGGTTGCACAGAAAGTAATGAACTCAGTTCAAATTTTTGGTGAAAACAGGTGTTACTCAATCTACTGGAAATTACATTTCATTATGGGGACTCACACACTCAAGGAAAACCAAGACCTAAATAATAATAAAGTAATAAAAGCACTAGCCATTTACTGAGTGCCTGCTTTTACCTGACTCTGAAACTCTAAAATCATTACGGATGTTTTGAGGATTGTCTGATATAATTGTAATTTCTATTTTACAGATGAAAACAACAAGGTTCAGAGACATTAGGTTACTTGCCTAAAGTGAAGTGGCCCAGAAACTACAGAACTGGAAATTGAACCTTAGATTTCATAATGCCAAAATCTGTGCTTTTAATCACAGTGTGTGTGTGTGTGTGTGTGTGTGTGTGTGTGTTGTGTGTGAGAGAGAGAGAGAGAGACAGAGACAGAGAGAGACAGAGAGAGACAGAGAGAGAAAGAGAGAGAATGTGTTTAATAGAGAACTTCCGAGAAATGGCAAGAAAACTGCCAGGTATCCATAAAACAATAAATTAGGAGCTTCTTACTATACAAGTAATTGTTAATCTTATGGCTGAACTAAGGATCTCTCACTTTGGAACTAAGAAATCAAAAGCTTCCAGAAGTTGAGTCTAAATTTTACACTTACATGAGATACTTCATACAGAATGCTAAAGTATACTAACTAAAGAGCTCTGAAAATACTGGAAGCATTCATACTAGTATGATTTCATAATGTGGATAATAGGATTTAAGAAATTGGCAGATGCAACTGCAGACTCATTTGTTATCATTTCTGTGAAGGGCAAGGTAAATCAATAAAATGAGAAAAATGAAAGAAGAATGGCTAGCAATTTTAGGTAGTTTGCTTCATCTCCATACTAGGAAAGACTAAGCAAAAAAAAAAAAAAATTCTCGAAATTTTATTTTGAAAGCTCCTACAAGTGTATATGGTCTTTTTATACCAAATAACTTGGAATTATGAACTGTCAAATAAGTCTAATCTTCTCTGATGATAAAATTGCTGACTTTATTTGAAACCATGAAATGAAAAATGAGGTAAGAGTCAGAAATTCTTAAGAAAAGGAGTAGACAAAACAAAATTATAAGAGTTATGTTAAAAAATATTTTGAAACAAACATAAAATCCCCATTACTGGTACAGAGCTTTTAAAACCTTATTTTGGTTTTAAGTTTTAATAAATATTGATATGTTTACATAATTACTGTCATAAGGAAGACACAATTTTAGGTCCGCTTTCTTCATTCTTTCTTTATTAAGCATTATTTTATTTTGCTCCATCATCGTGTAATTATAATATAGTAACTGTGTCATTTTCTACTAAGTGGATATAATTTCCTAAACTGTTTTCCTATTGTTAACAATTAAAGGTGTTTCCAATTTTTTGTTATTTCAAATGGCATGAGAATGAGCATCTTTATATAATAATTTTCTGGATTATAAATTATTTATCGGCATAAGCTTCCAGAATTAGAGTTAACGTGTAAAAAGCTATTAACATTTTTATCTTGCTAGACATTGCCAAATTACTTGTCAAAAGATGGAACCAAATTGTATTGCAAAAATCTTTGCCAACAGAAAACATTATATACAATTTTTGATTTTGCTAAATTAATAAGTTGGAAACCTATGTTCCATTTCTTTGAATTCTTTGATAACAGAGTGCTGCTGGAGGCTGGGAGGGCAGCCATGTCCATGAAGGCTTCCCAGAGTTGGAGCGGGAAAGTGGAAAAAGGTAAAAAAAATACTAATTGTATTTTCCCTCGATTGTTATCTCTCATTCTTTTCTGCCTCTGTGTAACTTATATCCAGGTAGCTGGAGAAAAATCATGTGGCAGGGCAAATTGGTATTCCAATAAATTAATAATCACCAACTTTAAATAGATTTTCAAGACTGGAAATATTGCTCTTACAGTAAATTCTTTCTAATTCTCCTTAAGGACTATTTTCTTAGAAGCTTTCCCTACCCTCCTCAAATTTTCCTCTATCCTCTCTACTTCCTTCACTCTGAGCTGGTGAGGTGCTTCATAACTCATTAGGAACACAGAAGTCAGTAAATAGTCCACTGCCAAATCCGTTAATTCATTAGCATTTGCATTGATCTTTGTATTCCCTTTCACTACAGAAGCTCAAGTTAAAAGGCCACGTGCACTACAGATAGCATTTCATTTTCTCTCATCTTCTCAAGTACTTCACAGCTCTGCATTTTCTACAACCCATCTACTACTCCTTATGAATGATTCTTGCCAAAATTCAACCTCATTCTAGACTACTAACTCCAACTTAAAATGTTAAAATCTATACGTGTAACATGAAAGCCTCCCTCATGCTCTAATCCCTGCATATCTTCTTTAGCCAATTCATGTCTGAACTTTTCAAAATTGTTATCATCATATATTGTTTCCATTTCCTCACGTCCCATTTACTGTATAATTTACATCCACCTGACTTCTCTCACCATAATCTCTCTGCCCCCTGTCCTGAAATTTTACTTATGAAGGTCACCAGCGGTCTCCATGTCAGTATAGCCAATGAATAGTTTTTGTCCTATTTCTAGGCTCTTTCCTTCTTTAAAAAAGAAAAAGAAAAAGAAAAAGCATTTTTTTCTCTATGCTTTCACACTCTCATCATCTTCTGTCCTGGTGTATTTTACTGGCTTTCTGTGTTTAATCTGATTTCTAATATTCTATGAGTTTCCTTTATCTTCAGTGGAATAAACCACTATATGAAGGATTATTCTCAACAGTTAGTTCTCCTAATAACAGTACTAGTAGCAGCAGTCAATACTTCTATAATGCTTATCATGTTCCAGACACTATTCTAAGACGTTTAAATACATATATATAGACACACACACACACACACACACACATATATATATATATAGTTTTCCTGCTCATAGGCGTATGAAATAAGACTATTATTACACCCATGTTACAAATGAGAAAACTGAGGCAATGAGAGGCCAAGGTCACATGGTCAGTACTTGGTGAAGCCCCGCCTGAGTTAATGCTGGAACTTTAGAGTAGACAAGTTAAATAATGTCTCACAGATTGGCCTTAAAAGCGAGCAACAACAAAAAAAAAAGTGAGCAACATTTAATTAATGACTTGTAAAAGTATCAGAAAAAAAGGGAACATTTTAGTTAACAGATTATTGGCAAAGATATAAAAATAATTAGAATGCCAATTTCCCTGGCTATTCCCTGTGTACTTTAGGGGTAAAAATAGTATTTGTAAAATGATTTCAAAATGTGCAAATATTACCTGTGGGATATAACCTACGTGTGAAGAGCACTAACTGTAAAATTAATTTGCCTGGATCTTTTTTCCCCAGCTCCACCACTTATTAGTGGTGGGAGTTCAGGAGTGGTACTTCTTTGTGTTCCACTTCCTCTTTGAAAATCAAGGGTTTAATAACCTCACCCATTTTACAGGGCTGTGGCGTGGAGTTAATACATGTAGAGTGGTTAGGAATCCATGCCACTCTTAAGTCTTTGAAAATCAATCTTACTATTGTTGTTACTACTATTATTAATTTGTTAGCTGTCCTTGAAAAAGTCTGCCAGCAGTACTCACTTGCTTTTCTTTTTGTTTTATAGTCTCTACATCCCACTTAAGCGTTCTACCAAACCTTCAGAGGCTCTTTTCAGATATTTTACACCTCCTTACTTGTTTGTCACAGCAAAAGTAAAAGGAGTGTGGCTCCCCTTGACCAAACAAACCAGAACTTTGGTTTTCTCCCATTCATACACATTGGTGAACAGATGTGAAAAAACGACTCCATGGGGCTTTCAGTCTGGAGCCAAACATCCAGGCTCTGTGTAACTGGACACTATTATGCACATATGTTGGTCCCTTAGGACCCAAAAGAATCTCAACTAAGCCCATCATTATTTCAGGAATATGACGAATGCTTTTTGTGAAGTAGGTGAATGTCACAGAAATACAAGAAAAGACAGGGGTGTTTCGTATCACAACGTTTTGAGAAATGCTCAGCGCTCTAAGATGTAGCTGACAATTCCCCCATCAGCTAATGCTTTCAAAGTGACCATAAATTTCACCATACAGACATTTTTTCAGCAATGGCAATAACGCAGTGACTATACTGCTCAATTCCTCACAGTGTCAGCATTAAATACATTAAAAGGGTAAGTTAAAATATCTGTCTGATTGCTTCTGACATAACCCCGAGATCTCTTTTACTTCTGTACTCCATCAATTATAATGTGGAACATTAAGACAAATTATTTCTAAACACTAACAAGGAATGTAGCAACAAGTGGCAGACAATCAAGGGGAATTTTGCCATAGCATGGTGCTTATTTTGTTACAAGCAGGAGTGCAAACCCAAAGGATGTAATTTAGAGGAAACTCTGTCCTGTCTATTCTCTAGGAACTAGAACAAGGAGACTGAGAGAAGATGATTCTGGGTAAATCAAACTGTTTTCTCCTAATTACAGCTGACTAATAGGGAGCAAACTCCCATGGAAGGCTGTGATCTGCTTGAAGAAAGCTACGAGGTTGCCCTGGTTAGGGTCTTTCATATACAGTGATTCAAGCTCAGACTTGATCATCTGTCAGGGATGCTACAGTAGGGAGAGTTTTGCCATAGCTCTGAGACTCAGCAAGATCACTTCCAACTCTAAAACCTACAATTTTAATTTAATCACCAACACCAGTCATCATTAAGAGTGACCTTAAATAACTCCAAATCTGTTCATCTACTCACATATTCTTTACACAGTCAACAGTCCTCGAGTGATTACTACATGCCAGACACAGTTCTAAGACACAGAATAAGGGATAAGAAAGGTAACAACCTGTCACTGTGGGGCTTGAGTTCTTTGGGAAGAAGTTCATCTAAATACAAAGAGACACCAAAGATAATATTTGTTTTTATGATTATTCTGTGATTATTCTGTGAAAGAAGTAAGGTAATCTGATAAATTGGGACTAAGTTAGGCCGGTAGGACAATCAAGGAAAAAATATCTTTAAGAGATGAGTGCCAAAGAATAGAAAGGAATCATTTATGGACAATTTTTCTGGAAATACTATTTCCAAAACATGGGAAAAACAAATACAAAGGCCCTGAGGCAAGATGAAGCTTAACTACAATCAAGGAACAAAAAGAAGCTAAAAGGTTAGCTTCTTGCACCCCCTTGCACTGCTGGTGGGAATGGAAATTGATACAGCCACTACGGAGAACAGTATGGAGGTTCCTTAAAAAACCAAAAATAGACTTACCATATGATCCAGCAATCCCACTACTGGGCATACACCCAGAGAAAAAAGAATACTGTCTACTGTCCTCCGTGCCCCCTGGAACACTCACTCTAAATATCCAGGAGGTGCTTGCAGAATGAATGAATCAATGAACAAACAAGCTCACTCATTTCAAACGTGCGGTCACATGAGTAATCTGACCTTCTAAGAAGTTAAGCTTCCGGAAGGAGCCCATTTTCTTAACGTATTCAGCATCGAGTCATCACAAAATATGAACTCTTATAAAGTACTGCCCCCTCACTTCCCATGAGAAAGCAAAATTCCTCAGCAGGGAAATGGGAGGGTAGCAGACATTACCTGCAAAGCTTTGGTAAGGCTGCGGCTCGCTGAGCACTTCACTAGGGCCCCTGACCGCCTGACTGGTAGTAGGACAGACACACCAGGAACGGCTGCTGACCGGCAGAAAGAGCGCCCGGCTAGGCAGGCAGCACACCCCGCACCCTGCCAAGCGAGGTCTGGCCAGCAAGGGAAAGAGCTCTCTCCACTTCAGAACCGCCCACCACTAGAAAGCTGGGTCCTGCCAGGGCCTGGACGCACGAGGCCTTCCTTACAAGGGTTACAAATCTGTGGCCTTGCTCTGCCTCGAATAAAAGACAGAGATGGGGACAACGTGACCATCTCCAGATGAACTTTCAACTTCGTTTCAAGTGCCTGGGTGCTGGGTCACGGTGCATTTCTAAACTCTTCCAATACTCAAAAATACCAATTTCTAAGATGCAGAAGGGTTGTTAAACATACACTTAGCACAGATCCCAGTCCCACTCCTGAGTATTTTCTCAAGTGAGGTAAAAACCCGAGTTCACATGGAAACCTGCCCTGGGATGTTTACAGCAGCTTTATTCCTGATCCCCTCAAAACTGGAAACATCCCACAAGTCCTGCCACCCGCAGGCGAATGGACAAACGGAACATGGAATACAACACAGCCAGAAAAAGGAGTGGCTTCTCATACCCGCAACAACAGGGATGACGGACTTCCCTGGTGGTCCAGTGGCTAAGACTCCGCGCTCCCAATGCAGGGGGCCCGGCGTCCATCCCTGCTCGGGGAACTAGATCCCGCACGCTGCAACGAAAACATACTGCATGCGCCAATGAAGATCCCATGTGCCGCAACTAAGACCCGGCACAGCCAAGTAAATAACTAACTAAATCAATGTTTAAAACAACAACAACAACAAAAAACAAACCCGGGATGAATCTCGCATAGGTTTTGCTGAGCCAAAGCAGCCAGAATCAAAAAGCTACATGCTGTTGTTCCGTTAATCTGGCTTTCTGGAAAAGCCAAAACCTTAGGGACAGACAGGAGATTAGCGGCCAAGAAGCTAGAGGCATGCTGGCGCCAAAGGGCAGCAAATGGCATGACAGGATTGCTCTGCCGCCTGACGGCGATCATCTGTCAAAACTCCTACAACTGTGCACTACAAGTGAACTATGCTTCACGGCTACTAAGGATAAACACATGATTACATTTTGAAAAATGCGCCGGCCAGCCAACCCGTGCATGACAAGTGCAGTAAGAGGGGCGGGAAGGCGAGGCAAGTGGATCAGCTGGACTTCTGAAGGTTCTCCCCACTTTCAGTTTCCCTCCCCTGGGATGTCTCCCCGCCCTGCCCACTGCTCAGGCCGCCCACAAGGGCCACCCGGAGTTACCCAACCGGAAAAGCCAGAGCCCAGGCTCAGCCGCGCCTCCGGGCACAGGAAGGGCAAAAATAGAAAGCGCCAGTGCGCGGTGGTGGGCTGGAAACCCTCGGGCCTCAGATAACTGCGGAGAACCGGGGCCCGGGAGTCAACATCGGCTCCCAGGCGGTCCCAGCGTCCCGACCCCGACCCCGGCCGCGACACACTTTCCACAAACTGACACACACGGAGCCCGCGCGAGGGCCGGGTCGCCTGGAGGACGGTCCCCAGCAAGCCGAGTGCACGAAAGGGTGCCCCAAAGGCGCCGGCCCAAGGCGCCCGCTGCGCTTTCCCTCCGGAAGGTGGGCTGCGGGGCCCAAGCGTAAACCCTGACACAAGGAACACGCGCACCACGCCGCCACGGGGGACGAGAGGCCGGGCGCCCACCTAGCCCGACACCCTGCATTTCTGGAATCACCCGACGCCTGTGTACATTTCCGTCTGGCCTGTCATTTTCCAAAGGCCACTCAAGATCAGGGAACAGAACGCCTCCTCTCCAAGTGTCCTGCCAGCCCACCCACTCAAGATCAGAGGGACAAAATGCCTAACTAAAACAAAACAAAACAGAAACACAATAAAACTGGAGTGAGGGAGAAAAGGGTGCCCTGAAAAATAACAAAAAAACTGAGCACGTTGACAGCGCTAAGAATAAACTACCAGGAAAAAGAAACCCTACATGTCAGATCCTAAAGTACAGAAGGGCAAGCCCGCCGGCAGTCCAGGCCTGGGGGGACCAGGGTCCCCAGCCCTGCAGAGCCAACCGCAGACCGGCTCGGGCGCACCGCAGAAGCTCGGGGTCCCCGCGGCCGAGTCGACGCCCCCGGCCGGCGCCGGCTCCCCTCTGCCCACCCTGCGCGCGGGGGCTGGAAACTGCCGCGGAGAACCACGGCGGGGCGGGAAGGGGGGCTCCAAAGAGGGTCTGGCGACTCGAGTCGCTCCGTTTCTCGGTGGGCTCAGCGCGCGCCGTGGGGAAAGAGGGGCGGGGGTCCGGGAGGAGGGGACGGGCGGTACTTACGTAGACCGGCAGCGGCCACGGGCAGACGGCGGGCTCGGTCCCCAAGAGCGACTCCAGCCTCAGCTCCAGCTTCTCCCCCATGTCTTCGCGCGCGGTCCCCGCACCGCGCTAGTCTGGCGCTTGGGGGAGGGGCGCGGCGCCGCCGGCGGGGGCGGGGCAGACGGGCAGGCGGGCGGCTGAAGGGCCGGGGCCTGGCCTGGGCCTCAGCTGCCGCCGCCGCGCTCCCGTCCGGGCCCCGGCTCCCTCTTTGTGGTCACAGGCCCGGGGCCCCCAGCGCTGCTGCGAACTCGGGCCGGCGTGAGGCGAGCACACTGAGCCGGGGGCCGGACTGAAACACTCCCGGCGCGCGCGGCCCGCCTCGTCGACTCGCACGCTCCCAGGCACGCACGCTCCCACGCACGCACGCTCCCACGCTCGCACGCTCCCACGCACGCACGCTCCCACGCACGCACGCTCCCACGCACGTCATCGGCTGCCCCTGGCCACACCCACCGGCCCGAAGTTGGGATCCGGCCAAACCTCTCAGGGCCAGTGGTGGCGGGTTCGACTCCTGACCTCGACATACCGTGACACACACACACACACACACACACACACACACACACACACACACACACACACACACACACACACACACACACACACACACACACACACACACACACTAATAAGACTATAATTCCTATTAAATATGACAGCTGGAATCCCAGCTTCCGTTCACAAAAATGCCGTGTATTTAGCCTATGCTAGGCACCAGACCGCGGACGCTCAGTACTGGCCAAAAAGGAAATGCCCTGCCCTCATAGCACTGCCATTTTAATTGGAATAGTAGTGACAATGGTCAAGGGAGAAAATAAAGTGTCATCATCGCCACGGGGATGGTTAATCTCATGTGCGCACTGTGTGGGGCCCCGGCAACCACAAACATTATTCCAGATGTGGCCAGGAAGGTATTTTTCAGAAGAGATTAACACTGAAATTGGTCCACTTTGCGTAAAGGAGATTGGCAATGCCGCGGCGTGGGTGGGCCTCGTCCATCGGTTGAAGGACTGGAGAGAAAAATGAGGTGCCCTAGAAAGAGGGAAGTGTTCCTCCAATGGACTTGGCACATCAGCTCTTCCCTGTGTCTCCAGCCCAGAGTCCTGCCCTGACTTGCCTGCCTCACGGTCACAAGAGTCAACTCCTTAAAACGAAACTATATATGTAAAAATATTGAATATATACAAGCCTATTAATTTGTATATGTGTGTATAGATATTATATATATATGTAAACACATATGTTTATATGTGCATGCGTTTGTAGTCTATGTGTAAGTACTATATACAGTATACATACAAGCCTATATATTTGTGTGTATATATTGTATACATGTATGTATGTGTATATATACAGTATACATATTATGAAGGTGAACATGCTGTATATATACACACACCCATGTATTGATATATGGGTGTGTATATGTACAGTATATGTACACTGTATGTATGTATGTATACAGTGTATATTGATATATAGGTGTGTATATATGTTGTATACCTGTATGTGTATAGGTATTATATGTATATATGTAGGTACTCTCTCTATATACACACTTGCGTGTGTACTTATATGTGTATGTACATGCACATATTTACATATAGGTGTGTGTGTATACATGGTATATATGTATGTGTATGTATCCTATATATGATATGTGTATGTATATATACGACGAATTTATAGATGCAGTACATATATATTTTTATTGTACATGCTTCTATATGTAGGTGTATATGTGTGTCTATATGTATGTACGTGTATGTATTGCATATATTATGTGTATGTATGTATACTGTATATATACACACCTAAATATCTGTATGTGTGTATATATGTATGATATAGACGAACCTAGGTGTGTATATTGCATATCTTATACGAATGTGTACATACTGTATATGTATACAAACTATGCATTTCATATGTGTGTATGTATAGTGTATATGTATGTGTCTATTGTATATATTATGTGTATATGTGTGTAGACATACTGTATATATACAAACTATGCATTATATATATGTGTGTATATATGTATTTGCGTATTGCATATACTATATGTGTATATGTCTGTATGCGTACTGCATATATACACAGCTGTATATTTTTGTATGCGTGTACATGTGTACGTGTGTGTGTGTATACACACACAGCCTATGGATTCTGTTTGTCTGGAGAACCCTCACTGATACGGACACTTATGACAATTGAGCACCTGCTCTTTGCCAGCCAGGGAGCCAAACGCTTGTCCTTTCTGTGTCTCCCTTAAGTGTCACAAGTCCCGGGAGGGAAGGTGATGCCGCTCCTACCAGTTGAGGTGCCTCAGGGTCAGAGAGGTGCACAGGGCGGGGGGCTGGAGCCTGGTGGAGCCCAGGTGGAGTTCTAGCAGCAGTACAGCCTAGCAGTCCCACTTCCCCGGGTGCCTCTCACAAAGACGCCGAGGGAGAGACGGGGTCTGAAGGAGGGGATGAGGAGGCTTCCGTGGCTCTGCAAGCCCAGACCAAGGCTGACTCGTCAAGGGTGTTAGAGGTCAGGACTCTGGTTACCTTGGGGATGGGGTTACACAGAGCCATTCCCATTCTGAAAAAGTATCCATTCTGCTCTTGTTTGTATGTTTACCCCCCCTCCCCCAAATCTTTTAAAAACAGATTCTCTTGGTTGCTGGGAGCACACAAGAGGAAGTTGTGTGTGAGGGGGTGTGATCCAGGGGACAGGGAGGATAAGCCCCCCACTCGTAGGGCCAGGAGTGGCTCAACTTTGTGAGCTAAGGATGGCCCGCGAGGTCCCAGAGAGAAGCGTCCCTGCTCCGTCCCTGCTCCGTGCACCCCATTCCCAGCCTGAGCAGTCCGGAGCCCACCCCCCCCCCCCCACACACACACACCAGGGAGGAGAGCCAGTCACCCTGGCTCCCAGGCTCCGGCTCCAAGGCTCCCGGCACTAGGAGCTATTTTCAGCTTTCATGCCCTAGGACACGGCCAGAGCTAGTGTCTCCGGAAACTCTGTCTGTCTCTCGCCCGCCCGCCATCCCTCCCTCCCTCCTCCGCCTCTTCCCCTCCCGCTCCAGCTGTCCTGCCCTCCACCCTGCATTTCTACACAGGATGGCTCACAGACAGCTGCTCCCCGTGCCCACCCGCCACCATTCGATGGATGTCAAAGCAAGCCCTGGGGACTTCCCTGGAGGTCCAGCGATTAAGACTCTGAGCTTCCACTGCAAGGGGTGCGGGTTCGATCCCTGGTCAGGGAAATAAGATCCCACATGCCGCCCGGGACGGCCAAAGAAATAAATGAATAAAAAATAAAGTTATAGTGATGAAACAGCCCTAGTGGTGCAAGGATGGGACGTATAGCTCTATGGTAGAGAATAAAGGTCCAGAAACAGATGAGAACTTGATATGACAGAAAGTGGGGAAATTAAGGAGTTTTCAATAAATGGCATTAGGACAATTGCATATCCATGTGGGAAAAAGTAAATTAGAAAAAAAGAAAAAAAGCAAGCCCTGGTCAGGTGTGACCTTGGGCCCAGGGCCATTGGCACACGTTGTCATGTGGGATGTTCTTCTTAGACTCCTCCCTCCCTCCTGTGTCACTGTCACTTCCTCCAGAACCTTCCTGGACTCCCCTACACAAGCTCGGGGTGTGCCCTCACCCGCCCACCCTGCATCACCGGAATTCCAATCCCGGCCCACCCTTCCCCGCCAGGTAAAGAACTGGGCCTGGTCAATAAGACCGTAGAGGTCCTCGGCCATTGCTATTGCAGTTGCAATTGTTACTGTGTTTACACAGGGTGACCAACACCCGCCCCCAGTTTACCCAGGACCGCTCAGGTTTGAGCGCTGGAACTGTGGGGAAACCCTCATTTCCGGGGAACCCCGGAAGGCTGGTCAGCCTATTTAGGATGGATCTTTCACTTGATATCCCAACCCCCGAGAGCCAGAAAGGGAATCTCCCCCCTCCTTCCATGGTAACCTTCATTCATTCATCCACTCATCCCTTTATTCAACTCCTTTATTCAGCAAGTATTTAGGAAGCATCTACTACATAGCAGACACTCTTCTAGGTGCTAGGGACAGTAAACTGAGAAGGTGTGATTTGTTACACGGGGATGATGTCTCGGAGACCACTGCAGGGCATGGGAGGTGGGAGAGCGAAGGGGCAGTTCTAAATGCAGGCTCTGACGGGACTGGGGCGGACCCTGCCCTAAGCCAGGCTGCTTGCTTCAACACAGCTGTCCTCACCCAGGGCCATCCTGCTTCCGCCTCACCCAGTTCTTCGGTGATGTCTGGGGAAAATCTGTGGTTGTCACAACTGGGGGGGAAGGGGCCCCTGGAATCAAATGGGTGGGGACAGGGATGCTGCTGAACCCCACACAGTGCCCAGGAGGGGCCCCCAGCAGAGAATGACCCGCCCCAAATAACCCCAGTGCCATGGGGGAGACCCTGCACTAATATTATTCAGACCCGCTGGTGCCCCTAGATTCCTGCACAGGCTGGGACTCTAACCGGGTCACCTCTGTATCCCGAGGTGACCTAGAGTGGGGCAGCCAGGAGGGCTGAGTATCAGGGATGAAATGACAAATCACCGTGCCCACTCTCCCCGCCGCACCCCAGGGTCGATGGCCTCTATCTCCTCCCTGTGCAGGTAGCTTTTCCCTGAGCCATTTCTTCTTGTCAAGGTCCCTGTCGCAGGTTGTGTTCCCCAAAGATGACGTTGAGAGCAAGGATTGGAGTGCAGGTGGTTGATGTGAGACGTGCAGAGAACAGATACAGCTGCCATAGGGTCCCGCAATTCCACTCCTGGGCATAGATCTGGAGAAAACTCTAATTCAAAAATGTACATACACCCCTGGGACTTCCCTGGTGGTCTAGTGGTTAAGACTCTGTGCTTCCGGTGCAGGGAGCATGGGTTCCATCTCTGGCCAGGGAACTAAGATCCCACATACTGTGTGACAAAAAAATAAAGAAAGAGAGAAAGAAAGAAAAAGAAAGAAAGAAGAAGAAAGAAAGAAAGAAAGAAAGAAAGAAAGAAAGAAAGAAAGAAAGAAAGAAGAAAGAAAGAAAGAAAAGATACATGCACCCCAATGTTCATTGCATCACTATTTATAATAGGCAAGATGTGGAAGCTACCTAAATGTCCACTCATGGATGAATGGATAAAGAAGATGTGGTACATATATACAATGGAATATATTCAGCCATAAAAAGAATGAAATAATGCTATTTGCCGCAACGTCGTGGATGGACCTAGAGATTATCATACTAAGTGAAGTAAGTCAGAAGAGAAAGACACATATATGATCTCTCTTATATGTGAAATCCAAAATACGACACAAATGAACTTGTCTACGAAACAAAAACAGACTCACAGACATAGAGAACAGACTTGTGGTTGCCAAGGGGGAGAAAGAGGGAGGGAGGGTTGGATTGGGAGTTTGGGGTTAGCAGACGCAATCTATTAAATATAGGATGGATAAGCTACAAGGTCCTACTGTCTAGCACAGGGAACTATATTCAATATCCTGTGATAAGCCATAATGGAAAAGAAAAAGAGTTTTATTTATACGTTCCATCCCTAACTGAGCTGGCCCATCCCCTCCCATGGTTCTAAGTGCAGCCCGAGGCTGCAGACTTCCCACCGTGGTCTTCAGCTCCAGAGCAAGCCACCTGCAAACCAGCCGCATCTTCCCAGGGGCTGGCAACTCTCCTTTGCTACTGATTCCAAGACACATCCAGATAGCACAAATGTGACCATGAAAACAAACTCAGGCATGTTCAAATCAGGGAAATAACATTCTTATCTCTGTTTAGTAGTTGCTTAATTTTAGAATAGCTTAGAGTTACAAAAAAGTTGCAAAGATCTGTACAGAGTGTGCAGAGTGCTGTGGACCCCCGACCCAGTACCCCTATTTCCAACACGTTAGTACTTTAGTACGTTAGTACGACATGCTTATCCAACTAAGGAACCGAGATGGATACGTTATTATTAACTAAAGTCCACACTTTACTAGAATTTCCCTAGCTTTCCCCTAACATCCTTTTTCTGTGCCAGTCTCCTCTGGGCTGTGACATTTCTCAGACGTCCCTGGGTCTTGATACCTTGAAAGTTTTGAGGAGGACTGGTCAGGTATTTTGTCCCTCAATTTGTTTGTCTGTTGGTTTTCTGATGTTTTTCTTATGGTTGGGCTGGAGTTACGGGGTTTGGGGCAGAAGATCCAGACAGAGATAAAAATGTCATTCTCCTCAGGTCACATCATCAAGGATACACACCATCAAGGATACACACATCAAGGATACACCCCATCAACGGGACTTGTGACAAACAATTTTACCCTTGATCACCTGGCCAGTATCGTCTTTTTTTTTTGCTGCGTTGGGTCTTCATTGCTGCACACGGGCTTTCTCTAGTTGCGGCGAGCAGGGGCTCCTCTTTGTTGCGGGCACGTGCTTCTCATTACAGTGGCTTCTTTTGTTTCGGAGCACGGGCTCTAGCTGTGCGGGCTTCTGTAGTTGTGGCATGGGGGCTCAGTAGTTGTGGCTCCCAGGATCTAGAGCGCAGGCTCAATAGTTGTGGCCCACGGGCTTAGTTGATCTGCGGCACAGGGGATCTTCCCGGACCAGGGCTCGGACCCGTGTCCCCTGCATTGGCAGGTGGATCCTTTTTTTGTTTTCTTTGTTCCTTTTGGAACCAAAACTTTAATCCCAAGGAGTCTCACAAAACATATTACAAATGACAGCATGAAAAAGAAAACTGCACAGTAACTCAAAGTTCAGCTCTACAATATACTCTTCATCTGGCAAGACATTGGTATCTTGATCATCTCAACTTCCAAAAAACATTACAAAGAGCTATGTATTCATGTACGGCAATCACAGAGGGGACTTATGACCTAACTCAAAGGGAAACTAACTTCCTTGAAACTTCTTAGATTCTAAACTCACTGGACAACCTCTTGTCCAGTGTGAAGACTAGTGGAATTCTTAAACCTCTAATCTAGGGTAAGGGTGCGGCTTTCACTTCTACCTGCTGGCTTGTGTTCACAGCACCTTTTAAAGACTGCTTGCTTAACTACAGCTGCATACCATATCCCAGCTACAGAAAGTCTTTTCAATGTTTGCCAGTGTTGCTTCCATAATAATAAACATCACACTTTAGGTGGGCAGGAGTTAGAGTTTTATTATCAGTCTAGGCAAGACCAAAAATTCAAAGCAAATTCAATTTTGCTTAAGAGAACATTGTAAAGAAACAATTCTTCATATTACATGCCTCATATGACCCATTTCAAACCATAGAGAATGACATGTTTATGTGTCACCGCCCAAGAGACAAACAAATGTGAACAGCTAAAACATTTAAAAAGTGCATCAAGCTTCGGAAGTCTCAAACGAAACTTGAATTTTCTGTACATACTCCTGTCAAATGAAGTTATTTCCTGTGCACCACTCCTCTTGCAAAGTGGTCTGCTATTTCCTTTCATTTGACCTGGATCGGCTAGGAGACCTAGAGAAAGATCGGGACGGCTTGCGATTTCTCTCCTGGGACAGTGATCTCTCTCTTCTCCTACATCTACTAAAGGGACCTGCTCCGGCTGCGGGAGAAGCTTCTCCGTCTTGGACATCTGTGGTGAGGGGGAGGACTCCTCCTCCGATAATCATCTCGAGGGCGACGACCCCAAGAAGGAGGCGGTCACGATGTCGACTTCTCCTTTCCCCATTGGACAGGTCCACTCTTACTCGGCAGCCACAGAGTGTTCTCCCGTCTAGTTCTCAGACAGCATCCGCTGCACCTCGGGGATCTTCATTTTCAACAAGAGCGAAGCCGGGAGGGTTTTTAGCAACCCACACACTTCGGAGTGGTCCATAATACCCTAAAGCTCGTTCGAATTCAGTCTTGTTACCACTGTTTCCAAGATTCCTTACACAAACGTTACAGTCCAACGGACAGGAATCTCGATGCAAGACCCTCCTGGCTCCTGGGTTTCATGGGCCACAGGGTGATCCCGGGCCTCTAGAATCTCGCAGCTGAATCGGCTCGCACAAGCTGTCCTGTGGAGATGCTTTTCCCCCCATGTGTCCAGCCCGGGGCGCTGCTGTCTAGGCCCGACCTCCAGGGTGACAGGGTGAACCCCAGGTCCCTGGAGCAAACACTCAGAGCCCTGGTGACCAGACTCAGGGGGCTGCGGCGGCAGCTGGACATGTGTGGCCACCCTGGTGGTGTTTGGCCCCATCTGCAGTTCCAGTTCCAGCTGAGAAAGAGCCTCGCTGTGTTATTTTCTCCTGGTTGTGTAAGGATCCCCGGTGTCATTTGACAGAAATGTACATGGTGTGTTCTTTCTCTCTTTTCTCCCTGCTTCCTCTCGTCCCTCTCCCCCTCCCTCTCTCCCTCTGTCCCCCCCCTTCCCTCTCCCTCTTTCCTCTGCGTCTCTCTCTTTCCCTCTCTCCCTCCCCCCCTTCCCCCCTCCCCGTCCCTCTCCCCGTCCCTCTCCCAACTCCCTCTCCACCTCCGTCTCCCCCTCGCTCTCCCACATCCCTCTCCCTCTACCCTCCCCCTCCCTCTACCCCCTCCCTCTCCCCCGTCTCTCTCCCACCTCCCCCCTCCGTCTTCCCGCCTCCCCCGTCCCTCTTCCCTGTCCTTCTCTCCCTTCCTCTCTCCCTGTCCCTGTTTCCCTGTTCCGCACGCCCTCCCTCTACCTCTTTCCCTCTCCCTGTCCCTCCACCTCCTTCCCTCTCTGGAGAGGGAAGGAGGTGGAGGGACAGGGAGAGAGAGCAGGATGGGGGGAGAGGGAGAGAGGGGGGGAGATGGAGAGAGGGATAGAGGGAGGGAGCAAAAGACGTCCTTCCCTCCCTCCCTATATCCCTCCCTCCCTCCCTCCCTCCCTCTATCCCTCCCTCCCTCTCCCTCTCCCTCTCCCTCCAACTCTCCCGCTCCCTCCATCTCTTCATCTCCCTCACTCCCTCCCAGAGAGGGAGAGATGGCAAGGCAGAGACAAGGGAGCGGGAGAGAGAGAGAGGGAGAGATGGAGGGAGAGGGAGGGAGAGGAAGAGAGGGAGAGAGATATGGAGAGGAGAGGGAGAGAGAGGCGGGAGAGGGAGAGGGAAAGAGGTCTCTTCCTCCCTCCCTCTCCCTCTGTCCTCCTTCTCTCCCTCTCCCCCCTCTCTCCCTCTCCCCCCTCTCTCTCCCTCTCCCCCCTCTCTCCCCCCTCCCTCTCCATCTCTCTCTCCCTCTCCCCCCTCCCTCTCCATCTCTCTCCCTCTCCCCCCTCTGTCTCCCCCCTCCCTCTCCATCTCTCTCTCCCTCTCCCCCCTCCCTCTCCAACTCTCTCTCCCTCTCCCTCCACCTCCTTCCCTCTCCAGAGGAGAGAGAGAGGGAGAGCGGTAGAAGTGCTGAGGAGGGGGGCTCCCTCCCCCTCCCACTCCCATCCTCTCCCTACTGCTTTCTCTTTTCTCTGCTTCAATGAACACCAGGCGCCTTTTAGATCAGCCCTGAAGTCAACGTCGATGCTTGGACAGCCTGACCTCCCCGCTGACTTCCAGCCCAGGACCACCGCTGGGAGATGAAGTCTGCGGGGCCCTGGGCGCAGGCTGCACAGGCACCTCCCCTGATGCCCAATCTCTCCTCGTTTACGAGGCAGCCGACACTCCCCTCCCTGACTCCCCAAGATTTGGGGCTTTTTTAGTATGTGTCGATAATGCCATGAGCTACTATTTAACTCTTCCACGAGGACCCATCTCCCAAAATGCAGTGGTTTTCAGCCTTGGCTGCACTAGAGAACCCCCAGGGAAGGGAGAGACGTCTCTCCCTCCCTCTCTCTTTCTCTCCCTCTGTACTTCTGTCTACCTCTCTCCCTCTCCCTCTCCCTCTGGGGTGATGCCCGATGAGCTCAGAATCGCAGATGGCCCCCCCATCCCCTCTCTGTGGCTTGCATGGGGGATGCACCTTCTCACCGTGGCCCGGGCATGGCCTTGACACTCAGACATCGGGTCCTGCGTGGACACTTGTGTTTGTTCCATAGCGCAGGTGGCTGCAGTCTGTGCTTCTGTAGATGGGGGCTGTGCGTGAGCCCTTCATCTTCCCCGCAGACACCACTGGTGCTCGCTCGGCCTCGCGGGTGATGCGGGGGGCACGGGGGACAGTCTTGTGTCCCCACCTTCTTGGGCTACAGACAGGCCACGCTGGTCCCGTGGTGACTGGGGGCTCCCAGGAGAACCCCACTGCAGACCGGAGAGGTGGCCCCAGAGAAGGTGGCGTACGCCTGGGGCCGGGCCTCATCAGTGAGCCACGGGCCACCTGCAGCAACAGCTGTCTCACCGTCCAGGGGCTGGGTGTTCGGGCGCCGTGGGGTTGAGCCACTGTCTGCACGGCAGCCGTGTTTGTCTTGTTGAGCCCGGGGAGGCCCCTTGGTGGCTCCTGGAAAGACTGGCCGCATTTCTTCCTGCCCTTGGCCTTAGAGCCCATCACGTTCATGCCGTTTCTGGTTCCAAAAGGACCTGTGTTAATAAAGACCACGTGTTAGGACAGCACCAAAGTGTCTAGAAATCCGGGCCAGGAGGAGGAGGGAGGGGGATTGGCTGTGCCCGCCAGTGGCCTGGGAGCCCTGCCCGCCTGCAGAGACCTGGCCCGGGGCCTGCGGGGAGGGCGTGGCCCTCGGTCCCCAGCGCCTTCCGTCTCTGGGTTCCAGGAGAACTGCGTGATCCTCAGGGAGCTGGTGAGGCTGCAGGCCTTGAAGTCCCGCCTGCTGGGGTTCCGCACGCAGGCCGACTCCGTGCTGGAGATGAACATGGACAAGACCAGCCAGGTGGTGGCCACTGTCCTAGGTAACACCGCCTCCCCCTGAGTCCCAGTGGGGACGGGGTCAGGCGGACCTTGACCGGACGTGGTGCTGCCTGAGACCCCACTGTGTCAGCCCTTGGGGGTCACCTTCCCAGACCCTTCATTCTGCCTCGAGGGGCACGGGGTCGGGGGTGGCTGGGGGGCCGCCCCGGGGACGTAGCCGAGCCTCTCCCCTCCGCCCACAGGTGAGCTGGCCCAGAAGCTGAAGCCCCTCGGGGAGCAGGAGCGGCCGTGATCCTGGAGCTAAAGAAGGCCGAGTGCCAGAGGCGGGGCCTGCACTTGGACGGCCCCATCAACGCCTGGGACCTGCGCTGCTACATGAACCAGGGGGAGGAGACGCGCTACCACGTGAACCAGTACCTGCTCAATGAGGCTTTCCCCATGCAGGCGCTCACACGCGGGCTGCTGGGCATCTCCCAGGAGCTGCTGGGGCTGACTTTCGACCTGGAGGAGGGCACCAGCATGTGTCACGAAGACGGGAGGCTCTAAACGGTCTGGGATGCGGCCTCGGGCAAGGTCATCCATCGGCAAGTTCTACCTGACCTCTATCCTCGGTGCGTGCGTGGGGGAACCTGTCGGCCGTGGGCCGGGGCTCCTCTGTCGAAGCGGGGCCCCATCCACGTCCCTCCGCAGGGTGGGGAAGTCCGGGCACGTGGCCTGCTTCGGCCTGCAGCCGGGCTGCCTACAGCACGATGGGAGCTGCCAGATCGCCATCGCGGCCATGGTGGCCAACTTCACCAAGCCTACGCCCAACCTGCCCTCCCTGCTGCAGCATGATGAGCGGGACACCAACTTCCACGACGTCGGGCACGCGATGCACCAGCTCCGCTCCCAGGCGCAGGGCTGCAGGCAGGGGGCGGGGAGGGCCCGGGCGTGCGTGGTCCTCAGGCAGGCCCTCGCCATGGGATTCTTCCACTGACATCACCCCGCACGTGGTGACGCCCTCGGTGTCAGCTTCCATCATCAGACCCCAGGCACTGGGCGCATAAATAACGGAAATGGATGTCCTCGAGGCTCTAGAGGCTGGAAGACCCAGATCAAGGAGTCAGGGCTGGTTCCCTGCATGTTAAATACATGCACTCAAGAGTTGCCTTGGAAAAAGACAAAAGAAAAGAAAGGAACGTTGCCTGCAAGTCTGCTGACAGCCGGTGATGAGAACCAGAGGGAAGGCTCTGGGGCCGGGGGCGCAGTGCCCTGTGAGCTCGGGGGCTGCTGCCAGTCTCCGTGGAGGCTCAGCAAGTCCCAGTGACTTCCCCACGTGGGGGGCGCCAGCTGAGCGTCTGGGCCCAGGACCCACTGCTCGTTCAGTCTTCCTGTGGTCAGCCCTTCATCCTGAGCGCGATGCTCTCACAGGCTGCACCGGGGCGTGTGGGGACAGTTTACTGAGCTGTACAGACGTCACTACTGCTTTGGACCATTTCCGTCACCCCGAAAATGTCCCTCACGCCCTTAGCTATCACTCCGTCCCCTCGCCAGCCCCTGACAACCAGGAACCCACTCGCTGACTCTGTGGATCTACCTGCTCTGGACGTTTCCCCTCAGTGGGGTCACGCCCTGTGTGTCCTTCTGTGTATGACTTCTCTCGCTGAGCATCGTGTTCTCAGGGTGTATCGACGCGGCAGCGAGCGTCAGGGCTTCACCGTGTTGCGTGGCTGAGGGACGTAAAGACGACAAGAGAAAAGAAAAGAACGTTGCATGCAAGTCTGGTGACAGCCGGTGATGAGAACCAGAGGGAAGACTCTGGGGCCGGGGGCGCCGTGCCCTGGGAGGCCCTGGCGCTGCTGCCAGTCTTGGTGGGGCACGGGCAGCACCGTCCCTCAGGAGCTGCTGGACAAGCTCATCAAGTCCCGGGAGGCCAACCCAGATGCGGCCGGACCGAGGGAAGGGAAGGGGGCTTCCGGTCTGCCCGGCTGGAAAGCGCGGCCTGGACACGGTGCCAGCCCCCCGTCTCCTTCCTCCCGCCCCCCAGGCCTCTTCAACCTGTGCCAGATCGTCCTGGCCAAGGTGGTTCAGGCCCTGCACATGCAGACGCCCGCGGACCCGGCCCAGGAGAATGCCCGCCTCTGCCAGGAGATCCTGGGGTTCCCAGCCATGCCAGGTAGCCAAGCGCGCACCGGGCTCACCTCAGCGGTCGGTTGGCGGCTACTGCCCAGGTCAAGAGGATCGTCTGGTGGTGTGTGAATGGGGACCGACTGACGGGCTCCGGCCGAGGCCCGCTGACCTCTGGCCTCTTCCTGCCACGGTTCCTTGGCTGGTCCCTCCAGCTGTGGCCCGCGGAGTCCGAGGGTGGGGTGGGAGGCTCTGCACATGCTTTCTAGAGAGCCTGGAAGAGGCAGGAGAGGGCTTCATACCCCGAACAGAAGGCATCGACGAGGTCTGCCCGTGCGTGTCGGTGCGGACACGCGGTTCACTCCCTCGTGAGCGCTTTAACCAGCGATCTCTCCGTGGTGGAGGGCGAGCCCCGACTCATCTCTCGCAGCCTCGGCAGCTGACCTTGTAAGAGGCTTAGGAGTGAACCCTCGTGAGCTTCAGCAGAAAGTCGGCAAAGATTTATTTGTGTCCCTCCACTGAACTGCCAGCAAGGTCCCCGTTTTCTACAAGTGTTGGGCCAATACTCTCTCTAGTGGCAGGGGACTCAGACAAGGCTGCTTTGGGGCCCCCACCCCCGCTCTGGGGCAGGGGCACTGAGCGGCCAGGGAGCCGGGCAGGAGCCCCTCCGCGTGTGTCCCAGTGACCCACCTGCCTGCGACCTTCGGCCGCCTGGCAGGAAGCTACGACGCCCAGTCCTGTGGCCAGTCATTCCTGCAAGAAACACTGGAACCAGTTTCTGCCAACCCGCCAAAAAAAAAACGACTTCAAAGGCAACGTGGTGTCACAGGAAGGGCTTGTTTCTGTGTTTCTTTGTTTTTAGTTCATTAGGCCTCACTTAAAATTCTGATTCCACAATGCACTTGCTTTGGGATCTTGAACAACACTCATAACCTCTGCAAGTTTCAGTAGAGTAAGTTTATGTGATTACCTTCATCTGTAATATCCCTGTGTTGCAATCTTAATTAATTCAGATTAATGCATCTTAAGCTTAATCTCAAGTTCAGATCAAAGACTAGTTCCTCTGTGACTTCTCCTCTGAACTGATTCAAAAGCCTCCTCTCCCGTCCTCATTTGGCTTCTCTTCTCTTCTGGAATCTCATAAGAACTTCTATGACCTCTCTGGTTTTTTGTTGTTGCTGTTGTCTGTTTGGTTGGTTTTTAATTGAAATATAGTTGATTTACGATGTCGTGTCCGTTTCAGGTGTACAGCACAGTGATTCCGTTTTCAGATTCTTTTCCCTTATAAGTTATTACAAAATATTGAGTACAGTTCCCTGTGCCATAGAGGAGATCCTTGTTGTATCAATTCTATGCCTTCTTTGAATGACCGTAGCACTTGTTGTCTGTATCATTTTTATGTCTGTTGTGGCTTTGTGACTGAAAATGAAAATTTTCTATTTGTTCATGTCCTGGCCCTTCCTTAGAAATGTGTTCATTTACCTATTTCATATTTATTGACTACATCTTGGACACCGTGTTAGCTGCTTGTTCTAGATGTTAGTAAAACATAGACCTTCCTGCTCAAAGGGTCACAGTATTTGTGGGAAAACAAACAAACGAACAACTTACGTCTCAAATAGCTTTGTACTTCCCAAAGAGAGCACACCTCGTAGGTACAATAAATATATGTATTATACATAAATGTATAAATAGTTAATGGCATTAAAAACTTGAGATAACTGCTTTTCTATTCTGAGGAAATGATGATAATATTTCACCAGGAGCTCAACACCACTCTGAGAATGAGGGCTTAACCCCCGACCTGGCTCACTGCATCGCTTTCTTATATGAAAATAGACAAGTCTGTACATGCTCTCTACAAAAAGGCTTATCTGGCATGAATTTCAGATAGCAAGAAGAAAAAGTCAAGAGGTTCAGAGAAGCATCCAGAAGCTCAGGTGATTGTCTGGCACTAATACAACTTGCTTGACAGGAAAATAGAGCTGTAAATCTCACAAAATTAGATGGTCTTCTAAGAATTTCAAAACCGCCTGCTAGTAATTAGAAATCCTAGAAGAACCGCTTCTTTTAAAGCATACTGATAATATGCTTTACAGCTTAATATTCAGAAGCCTATGTTTTGGCTAAGTGAGCTTCAGGAATGAAGGAAACTTGTGGTTCAGTTCCATCTACTCTGGAACCTCTGGTCAAAACACCTACTTCTGTGCTCAGCCATCTTATCATCTGTAAAATGGAGGCAACTCTAAGAAAACATAGTCACAGAGATGTTGCACAGTTTCCTGTGTCACTGTCTTCATTTGTTTCAGAAAACCAATAACGTCTAAGCTACTACTGCAAAGAGCGCAGTGTTACTTGGGGTCATGTAGTGCAGCTCTGTCAAAGTAAAGAAAAGGAAAGGGGCCTAGAATAACTATAATTTTCCCAAGAGGACACTATTATTTTATGGCAAATCTGAGTCAAGAACCCTGATCTCTTTGATGCCATTCCATTGTTCTTTCGTTGGGTTCTCAGCAACCCAGAGAAAGAAAGAGAAATAAAACTCCTATGTGCTGTGTCACTGGTACAGGACGTGGCAAGATTGGAATTGGAGAACTACGTATTAACAGGTATTTGGGAAATTCTTCAAACTAATTAAGATATATACCAGGTACATAAAAAACAGTTATGTTTTCCCAAGACGATTCTGTGGAATGAACAGAACTGGTAACTGAAGGTGCCTGTGTGCTGCAGTTCCAAACAGGACGGGTGAATGCTTGTTTTCTGGCACCTTTAAGACTCCACCCCAATATACACATTAAAATAAAATTAACATTTCAACTGGGTCATATTTAATTCTGCATGCTCTTGTAAGTCAGCAAAATAGTCCATATATCATTTAAGTTGTCACTCACTTTCTTTTCTTTTTTTTGCGGTACACGGGCCTCTCACTGCTGTGGCCTCTCCCGTTGCGGAGCACAGGCTCCGGACGCGCAGGCTCAGCGGCCATGGCTCACGGGCCTAGCCGCTCCGCGACATGTGGGATCTTCCCGGACCGGGGCACGAACCCGTGTCCCCTGCATCGGCAGGCGGACTCTCAACCACTGAGCCACCAGGGAAGCCCGTCACTCACTTTTTAACTTGACTTTTCATTTCTAAAAGTCTTTCCAAACACAAAACAGAGGTGGGAAAATGGTATATGGGAAGCTGCAGAGATGAAATAAGCTTACTTCATTCGGCATAAAGATGAATACCCAAACAACTTCTGCATAGCTGGAAGTGCCCAAATCTACTATCTTCGTTTTGTAGTCAAGGCTTCCGGAAAAATATGCTAACGGATTCCTAATTACCCAAATGCCCCATATCTGTTTCAGTAAGTATCATCATATATTATGGAAATTTTTCTCAATGACAGAGAAAGACATCCTGGCCGAGCATCCCCCTGCCCATGACACAGAGATGATGGGTCTCAAGCTACCTTGAAGGCGTTGGAGCCCACTTTATCCATTACTAATATTAATGGAGGACCAAACTTCATATTCTGTTTGCTCTGTGTCTGTTAAATCACTTCTTCCCTTCATTAAAATGGATGACACATAATTGAGTCTGTAGTGTGTGTGTCACTGGAAACTGAACACATTTTTGTTGGTGTTATTAACGTCATAGGTTTCTGGGGGGGTCTACTAAATAACTAAGTCTAGTTTCACAGTTACAAATAAATTATGATGTAATTTTGAATAAAGTAAGCTCATCGTAAAGGAAGGATACTGAGAGTTGCTACTACCCCTTCCTTGAGGGGCTCTTGTAAAGCACTAAATCAAGTAACAGAGGTTTATATGCATGCATATATTTTCAATGATATTTGAACACACTTGAAAAGAACTCTACGGAATGCATTATAAAACCTCGATGCTGTGTGTCCCTAGTTCCCGGCTCTCTCGTTCAAACTATTTAAATGAACAAAATGTTATCTATTAGGATAGCTATCAGAGTACTCCAAATACTACTTCTTGCAGTACCCTGTCCCAACCATTTGCCTTCCTCTTCCCATTAGTCCTTAATTCAGAAACCCCAGAGATTTGTTCAGTAATTTATGAACATATTTCTTCATTCAGCCAAGAAAATTGATGGATCCCTTACCAAATTTCAGGCACCCTTCTTCAGGATGTTTTCTAGGCATGTTCAGGAAACACAGCAGTGATTAACACAGATGAATATAGCCTCTCTCGAGCTGAGGGGAGAGACAAAAGTAAAGAAGCAAATATAAAATCGTAAGTGTAAATACGTAAATAAAAATTGAACAAATGGGTAGAATAACTAGTATATCAGGTAAGTGCTGGAGAAAAACAGCAAGCAGGGAAGGGGGATGGAGATTGTTAGCTGGTAGGAGGAGGCTGCGATCGGAAACTAAGTGATCACTGAGGGCTTTCTGGGGAAGATAAAATTTACGAGGGAACCTAAGGTTGTGAGAGGGAGCAAGGTGCATATCTGGGAAGTGAATAGTACAAGCAGAGGGAACAGTCAGATGGAAAGGCAATGAGGCAAGAGTGGGCTTGGAGTATCCAAGGAGCAGAAAGGATGTCAGTGTGTGGAAAACAGAGGGAGCAAAGTGGAGAGGAGAAGGAAACAGTCAGAGAGGAAACAGAGGCCCAGATTTCTAGGGCTGTGGAGGCACTTTGAGGACTTTGCTTTTCCTGTGAAGAAGCCATTGAAGAGACTTGAGTGACATGATCTGACTTATGTTTTAACAGGATCTCTCTGGATGCCATGTTGATTAGAGACTGCAGGAGAATAAGGACAAGCCCCAGAAGACCAATAGTTGATTCAAATGTCAAGAAACATTTATGCCTTCACCCTTCAACTTCACAAATGATGCCATTTCCACTGAGCTATTGAAAAATATCATCTGGCTTTCAAAACAATAAACCAGAAGGCATTTTCTCACATAAGCAAGGTCACAAACAACTGTCAGCTAAAGGTGAAATAGCAACAAATCAAATAATAACAAAAAACATTTTTTATAGATTTTAAAACCTTACAAAGCATTTTCTTGTCCATTATCTAAGTTAGTCCTCAAATCAACGCCATGAGATAGTTATTATTTTCCCATTACAAGTGACCGCATATTAAATCCTTAGTGATTGCTCAAGAAAAGCTGAAATCTTGAGTGTACATCTATTAATGCCAAGGTTGGGTTTTTTGCCCATGGGAACATTGGATGCTAAAATCCACGGGGATTTTCAGCTCAAGATGGCAGACTAGGAAATATATTTACTTTCTGGTCCTCCTGAAACCATGTTTAAATAAAACTGCAGAAATACCAAAATTAATCAACCAATAAAAGCCAAGACATTGTGGAAGTCATCAACCACAGAAAGATTTCAACACATTTCGAGAAGGCAAACAATGAAATGGAGGGGCCATGAATAAAATAATGAAGAAAAGACTACCCTAAGTAGGGTCTGCACAAAGCCAGGCAGCTTTTGCTGAGCCCTGGTTATAGTAAAGGACAGAGGAAAGAAGAGGGGCTGAAAACAAGGAGACAAAAGTCATTTTAGGAAAAAACGTTCACTTAATGAGCTCCAGGGAACACTCAGCCTGCTGCCATACTCACTCATGGATTACAGTGGATTGTTGGTAAGCAAGACAAGAAAACAGGGAACCAACAAACAAAAATCAAGACACGGTTTCTCACTGAGCTCTTCTCAAATGAGATCAAGAAATTATGGTTCAATGCCATAGCTGTAAATCATTTCTGCTCCTGGAGAGGTTAGAAAGGGCTTAGAATAGTTACCCTTTTTCTTCAGACAGAATTTAGGTCTGAGCAAAAGCTTTTGTGTCCTCCAACCTCAAAGTTTATTGGGGATGGAAGTCCAAATTTGCTTTGACATACCATAAAAAGAATCTCATGAGCAGAGGGTCAAACTACTTTTGGAATATATGAATTATGCCCAGTGTGATTTTAAATAGATTTTAAACAAAAATATACAAAGTTTCACTGGTTCTGAAACTTCTACATGTTACATGCCTGATATATAACACACAATGTCAGTCCCAGGAGAGAGAAAACACTCCAATGAAGCAAGCCAAAGAAACAAGATTCGAACAAGGTAAAGTGATGTGTAGACCAAGACCAGGATTTTTCAGTTCTTTCCTGTCATGCTGTAGCTTCCAGCTCCTGAATAACAACACACGTTTCCCTTGTCCTAGACACACAAGAGTATGTCTCCTCTATGGGGCGTAAGAAGCTCTAGAGTTACATATGTGTAGTAAAGAGTGGACCCAGCCGGCATACTCACAATGACCAAATTGTGTTGATCGTACTTTATTTTAAACCAATACATCGCTCCATGCTGAAGTTGCAATAAATGATATATTTGCTTTCTAGACATGAATGAGATGCCTTACTGGATATACTCCAGGAAGGCCAGAGAAACTGGCTTCTAATCCATACAGAATAATTCATTGATGAATTCCTTTCAGGAGAGCCCCTGATTTATCTAGAATATAAGCTTTACATACCTGGATCCTTCAAACTAGACCAAAGGGACAAATCTAGGCTGCAAGCCTCAATTAGAAATGTGGGATGGTGCTATGCTGACAACTGGTGGTCCCTGACCTAGCTTCTGAGATTAGAACCCAGTGTGGTGGATGACCAATTCACGCGTTGAACAAAAGAACACCTCCTACAGGGCAGTGTATGTGTTCATTACAGGTATGGCACTTAGGGCTAAAAGTAACACATGAAGCATATATGATAAGGAGGCACCAGAGTCCAGAGCACGAGCTCTGGAATCACACAGGCTTGCTTCGAATCCCGGCTAAGCCACTACCATCTGTATACCCTGAAGAACAGTCGAAGGTTTACGTGTTCTTTTACCAAATTTCGAAAAACAAGTGAAGAAAGAACCTACCTGCCAGGAAGGGACATCGTGGGGTGCAGCATCCAGTCGCGTCAGGGCTCTGCATCCCCTGCTCAGAAACCTTCACCGCCTGGCTCATGGTGATGCTGGTAGCTCAGCAGCCCTGGAGAAGGCGCTCCTGTCTCCAGGGCTCGCGGACAAGCTGGGGAGGTCCACGGAGGTGGCGGGCCACAGCCTGGCAAACTCTGGGTGCCTCCTCCACTCAGCTCTGGGCATGCTCTGGCCTCTGGGCCCCGTTGCGGGGAAGGGCTGGCCGATACATAGCCAGGGCTGAGGGGTCTGCAGAGCCGGTGCCCAGGCAGGGTGAGCTCTGGAGGAGAAGACTTCCACAGTCCCCAACAGTCTCCGCATGGTGACCCATCCGGTGCCAAACACCTGCCACCCACAGCGACAAGTCCCAGCCGCTAGAAAGCCCAGAAGGGGTCGGGCTCTTTGCCCTCGGGCCGGGTTTCTCCAGGGCCTGGGTTTGTGTGGGGCCCCCATACCACCCCCTGACCCGCCCTTGCTCTGTGACACGTACAATGCAATGTCAACACCCAGGCTGAGCCGGCCAGTGTTCAGAGCGTGCTAGACCTTGAGAAGAGTTAGCAGCTAGGGAGAAGCTCTCCCACTTTCACTCGCTTTTCTCAGATCAGGCAGGCAGCCCATCTCACCCCAAAGCTATGGACACCACACCTCCTACCCAGGCTATCGTTTTCCGTTCTGCCCCTGTTCTCCCTTTCCATTCTGCCCCTCTTTTCCCCAGCACCCCATTTATGGCTTCGGGTGTCATCGGTGCTGCAGCAGGCAGCACCTCTGACCCCGAAGCTATGGACACCACACCTCCTTCCCAGGCTATCGTTTTCCGTTCTGCCCCTGTTGTCCCTTTCCATTCTGCTCCCCTTTTCCCCAGCAGCCCATTTACGGCTTCGGGTGTCATCGGTGCTGCAGCAGGCAGCACCTCTGACCCCGAAGCTATGGACACCACACCTCCTTCCCAGGCTATCGTTTTCCGTTCTGCCCCTGTTGTCCCTTTCCATTCTGCCCCCCTTTTCCCCAGCACCCCATTTACGGCTTCGGGTGTCATCGGTGCTGCAGCAGGCAGCACCTCTGACCCCGAAGCTATGGACACCACACCTCCTTCCCAGGCTATCGTTTTCCGTTCTGCCCCTGTTGTCCCTTTCCATTCTGCCCCCCTTTTCCCCAGCACCCCATTTACGGCTTCGGGTGTCATCGGTGCTGCAGCAGGCAGCACCTCTGACCCCGAAGCTATGGACACCACACCTCCTTCCCAGGCTATCGTTTTCCGTTCTGCCCCTGTTGTCCCTTTCCATTCTGCCCCCCATTTCCCCAGCACCCCATTTACGGCTTCGGGTGTCATCGGTGCTGCAGCAGGCAGCACCTCTGACCCCGAAGCTATGGACACCACACCTCCTTCCCAGGCTATCGTTTTCCGTTCTGCGCCTGTTGTCCCTTTCCATTCTGCCCCCCTTTTCCCCAGCACCCCATTTACGGCTTCGGGTATCATCGGTGCTGCAGCAGGCAGCACCTCTGACCCCGAAGCTATGGACACCACACCTCCTCCCTAGGCTATATTTCTCCGTTCTTCCCCTGTTTTCCCTTTCTATTCTGCCCCTGTTTTCCCCAGCCCCCCCCCCCCATTTACGGCTTAGGCCGGCATCGGTGCTTCAACAGGCAGCAGCTCTGACACCAAACCTATGGACACCACACCTCCTTCCCAGCGCTGTTATTTTCCAGTCTGCCCTGTCTCCACGTAGAACCGCTACCTATTTCACACGGCTGTTCCTAGTTCTGGGAACACACCACTCACTGGTAGCAATGCCTCAGCCCATGCCTCGACTCATTTACCTGCAACGCTGGCCAACAGATAGACCAACACTTCAAAGTTATGACAGAAAGTTGAGTAAGTTATACGCTTGGAATTGCATTTATTATTATTAACAAGCACAACTGTAGTGCTTAGACTATAACAAGTAATCTTCTAAGTGCTTAGCAAATATTAACTCACTTAATCCTCATAATGGCAAACCTATAGGTAGGTAATGTTCATAATATTCACCTTTTTTGGGGGAAACTGAGGCCCAGAGGGGTTGAATAGCTTGTCTAATGCCACATAGTAAGTAGCGGGCAGAAACCCAGGATGAAAACCAGACCGTCGAGACTTTCATCACTTTGCTGTGTCACCTTAATAGATGTTGTGGTTAGGGAAGGGACTAAACTGACAAGACTCTGAACTTGAGAAGGGAGAAATTAGAAAGTGACTGATCCTAGAAACTAGAGAGGATTTCAGCTCAGAAATTTCTGGTGATGAGACCCGGAAGAACAAGAACATGGTTGGATTATTAACTTGGGGTAGTATCTGAATCCATTGAGAAATGGTTTTGTCTTGTTTTTTTTTTTAACTTAGAAAGGCCAGTTGGATGAAGATTAATGAAAAAAAAAAAGTAGAAAGGAAAAGAGGAAGGTGCCTGAAGTGAGACATAACCTCTTCCCTGTAAGTACTAGGGGTGGGTGTCCTGTGGGAAAGGATGGAGCTCTCTCTACAGGTTTGTCACCAGGATGAACAAGGAGGAACATGGCAACCATTGTACTGGTTTTGATGATTCCTCAAAAACCAAGGCTTTAGTTTCCAAGAACTACCCACAGTAGCATACCTACCGGGTGTCAGACATGCCACCAAGTGTGTTTCCAGTCACACATTTTAATTGGAGAAATAGTTCCTATGAGGTACGCATTAGTTCCCTATGGCTGCTGTAACAAATTACTACCAATGAGCTTGCGTAAAACAAAACACACTCATTCTCTTATGGTTCTGGAAGACAGAGGTCCAAAACCAGTTTCCCTGGGCTGGAACCAGGAGTTGACAAGGCCGTCCATCCACCTTCTAGAGGCTCTAAGGGAGAATCTGTTTCCTTGACAGCATTCCTTGACTTCTGGCCACATCGATCCAACCCCAACTTCATCATCACATTCTCTTTGGAGTAAAAACTCCCTCTGCCTCTCTCTTACGAGAACACCAGTGGTTACATCTGGGTCCATCCAGGTAGGCCAGAAGAATCTCCCCATCTCAAAACCCTCACTTTCATCCCATTGGCAAAGTCCCTTCTGCCATTTAAGGTGACATTCACAGGTTCTGGGGATTAGAAGGTGGACATTTGGGGGCAATGGTACTATTCAGTCTACTGCAAGGTAGATACTATTATCTTCCTCAGATGTAGGAAATGAAGTTTAGGGAAGTAATCTGTCTCAGGTCTACAATTTCCAGAGTAGAGATTTAAATTCTGCCAGTGAGACTTTAGGACACACTCTAAACAACTTTAACCTGTGTCCTTAATTACTGCCTAATCCTTGGTTAAGAGTCACACTTAGGTATCAAGACCCAACTGAATATAACACAAGTACTGTCTCCTCTTTCACTATGTTTGCCTGGTGTATTTATGAATCTTGCCCAGAGCAGAAGAGTTCAGAAAATTGTTATGCACCTTTACTAGGAGAAAGCATTTACTGTTTGATGTGCACGGAGTAATGGAAGGCTATTTAAAATAAAATAAAATAAAATAAAATAAAATAAAATAAAATATGCCACCAAATCGTCAAGTGTCACAACAGAGGTAACCCCGTGGGAGTCTTGAGGAGACTAAAATTATCTCCAATTGTGCAGGTGAGAAAAGTGTCACTAAAGGCAGTTGTAGTTCAGCCAAGCCCTACGGCACAGAAGTAGGAATTTGGATAGGTACGAATGGGAAAAAAGACATTTTAGGCATGGGAAACAGTTTAATGCTGAATGGATGAGAAATATACGTTAGACCTTTCTAAATCAACTGGCTTATTAACTCAGTAAATCAGATTTGGTCAGTCAAACTAGCTTTAGCTGATTACTTATCCAGGGCATAGCTGTTGAGAGTAATTTTTGTCATAGAACAGTAAATAAAACTGTTGAACTATAGCTTTAGGCTTGCTAAGTGAAATAGATTGCTCTAGCTGATGTTCAAGTGACTTACTTGGTACTATTCACGAAATTGGGGGTTAACAACTGCTTAAGACAACATAGAGAATTGCTCTTAAATAGTACTTGAAGTAGTTACTGTGTAAAGTATCTGTTCAGTAGCTCATGGTAAATGGATGTTTATAATCCCCACTGGACAACCAACTGCTTTTTTGCAAATGGTAATGTGAATTGCTGTCGCATAAACTATAGTAATGACCACCTATCTAATTTGTTGTCCAAACCAGAAATCTTCTAACAATACTGGTCTCCTAATAAAAGTAAGCAGGAAGCTAACACACACTGGGTGTCTCCCGTGTGCCTGTGCATGCATCTATATCTCACTGAACCCCCATAACAGCCCCCAAGAGAGGGACTCTGAGTGTCCCCATGCTGCTGGTGGAGAAACAGGCACAGGAAGGTTCAATAGTCTATCTACCTAAGATAACACAGAGGGTGGGAGAGCCTGTTTTTAAACCATCTGCCTCCAATTCCAGGTGCCAGGAGCCAGATTCAGCCTACAGGCCTCTTCTGCTCATCTGGAGGTGAAACCACGTGTAAGGATTAGTCAAATCCTGTCTTCACTCCTCAAGGTAGCTTGAACACTTGCACGTCCTCCAAATAGCATGTAGCATAAGCAATAAGATGTTTGCCCCGGGTATTGTCCAGGAACTTGGAATCAGCTGTGTCTAGTTAGGCTGAGCTGGTTAAGACTGGAGAGGACCACCGATCTTCCACCTGGGCCAGTGCCTTTTGACCTCCTGCCATCAGAGGGCCGAAAACTACAGCCCGAGAATGTGCTGAGCCCCGCAGCCTAGTTACGCCAACTCAGAACAATGATGAGCACACCTTTTTCCAATCACCTTTCCTCATGCTCCCTATGCCTCATACTGCCCTGCTTCTTTATTCTTTATCCCATAGATACCCCAAGCCCCTTGCCTTTGGGGAGGCGGATTTGAGACCTATTGTCACGTCACTTCCTCGCTTGGCTGCCTTGTGAATAAACCTCCTCTTTGCTGCAAACCTCAGCGTGTCAGTGTTTTGGCTTGCTGCGCCTCAGACAAAATGGTAGGGAGCTGTGGTAAAGGTCCCTTGCCTGTGAGGGAAGCTGGTTACTAGTAGTCACGTTGCGGATGTTTTCTCCTCCCAGGGTGGGGGGGCAGACGTCCTGCTCTTCCAGAAAGAAGGGAGAAAGGCAGGAGCTGGACCCTTGCTCTCAGGGTCACCGTCACCTAGGAGCTCGTTAGAAGCACAGAATCCAGGCCCCACCCAGAACTACTGAATTACAGCCTGCATTTAACAAGATCCACAAGAGAGGCATACCCATAGTAAAGTTGGAGAGGCACCAAGCTGGAGTCCACGTAGCAGAGAAGCAGACAGGATTCTAGACCACGCAGAGTGTTAAAGGCCAACAGTTTGTTTTCTATTCTCAAAACAATGTTTCTGAGCCATGTTTATGAGCAATGTCCCAACTTGCTTTTAAGGTTTCTTGTGTGAAGAATGGATTGGAAGGAAACAAGATATATGGACACTGGTTAGGACCTCATTGCAACAGACAGGCAAGTTCAGTATTAGGATGTTGAGGAAGAGTTGACAGATTCAGAAGAAATTCAGGAGATAAACTGAAGCGGGCTTAATGGGGTATGAGATGGAGGAAAGGAAGGTCTTCGGGAATTAAAGGGTTTACTACACGTATGAGCAAAGCCTCAAAATTAATCCTTTGAACGTACAGAGGTAGAGCTCTCAAAGGACACCGGTTAGGAAGCAACTGTACGCCCTTTATAATTCCAAGAGACAACACAGATCAACCGTTGCGATGGAAAATTCGGCGGTACCGGTGCGTTTTTTCACTCAAACTTAGTTCCAGTGACTATTACTCACATTTTCTGTGCCTAAACAACACAGCTTGAGGAACTGAAGGGGATTCCATCCTGGTAATTAAGGAGGGTCCCCAACACTGACAGTCCCATCTTAAAAAGCAGTCCCCCTGCATTTTACCCGAGGAGCAATGGCCAGAGCCTCCCTTTTAAAACGATGGGGAGAAACCAGAGCATCACACACTGTCCCTTTCAGCTACTGTGAACTGAGCCGCGAGACGACCAGTACCCCCTAGCACAGCGCGGACGGGCCAGCGCGCGGGGGCCACTGTGACAGGAGACAGCACAAGAGACGAAGCCCAGGCCCAGGGGCTCTGAGCTCCACCGGCAACGCCCAGGGGCCAAGGCGTATTACCTTTCCGGGAGGCCGACGAACTGGCTCATGTCACCCCCAAGATACCGCCCACCCAACGCCAGGACTGCCAAAGTCGCCAACCCGGCGTCCCCGGTGCCAGCACAAGGCCACGAACCACAGGCGCCTAGGCACAAGCCCACGCAGCTCGCGGACCTCCTTCTACCGCGCATGCGCCACCGCGGGGCGTCTCGACATGACTCTCAGCACGCAGGCGCATTAACGCGCTTGATTGGTAAAGAGCATTCTGATGCCTGCAATTTCCCTCCTTAGCCGGAGGCTGGGAGCACACGTCCATTAGTTCGTGTGTGTACCCTTCAGAATTCCAATCATACGGGACATGGAAAGTTGTCCGACTCTCCCAGTTCCTTGTGTGGTTCTTCCAGATATTTCCCAAGTGCTTACATTCACACTTGTATCTTGTATGTAAGTATTTGTACGTAACAGGTATCCTGTAGTTTATAGAAGAGCAGCACACTATACACATACTATATACATAGTCTACAACGTGTCTTGGATAGTGACGCTGTTATCTTTCTAAAATATAAACTTGGCTGGATTGCTCTGTTGCTTGAACATCTTCACTTAGCACAGAATACAGCCCAGGTTGTTAGCATAGCATTGAGAACTCTTTATAAACAAGTATCAGTCTGTCTCTCCAACTGAATTAGAAGTTCAAACTATGACTTCCAAGGACCTACATCATCCACCTCCCTCCTTTGCCCTGCCAGCCTCCCCTGATCTCATTCTCTACTGCCCTGCCCTCACTCACTTTCCCCTGTCCAGCCACACTGCCTTCCTTACTATTCCTCAAACATGCCAAGCACACTCGTGCCTCAGGGACTTTGCACCTACTATTCCTTCTGCTTCAGAACACACCCTCCCATCCCATCTCCGCTCTCCCAGAACACACCCTCCCACCCCATCTCCACTCTCCCAGATAGCCAGTGGCTTGTTTCTCACTTCAAGGCTCTGCTCAATCGACATCTTAATAGAGGGGACTTCCCTGATCACCTACCACATTCCCTCACCTCTTCATCTTCTTTTGTTATTCTCCAAAGCATTTACCACCGCTTGACACTCCATATATTGACTTATTTATTCATCTCTCTCCCCCACTACAATGGAAAGTACGTAAGGGCAAGAACTTTGTTCTCTTCCTACTTCCTAGAACAGTGCCTTCAATTTAGAAGGTGTTATACAAATATTTGCTGAAAATCAATGTATGACTTCTTTGCCCTTTCACACTACCCTCTAGTCACACCAGAGGCTGCCCCTCCAGAGCACAAGTTCAAGCCCTGTGCCTTCTGTACCTGTCCCCAATACCTGGGCTGTCCTTTCCTCATTCCGGCAAAATCCTCTTCCCCCAAGCCCAGCTCAAACGCTGTCTCCTCAGTCAGGCCTTCCTCAATTTCTCCTCTATGCTCCTGCTGCACTTGATTCTTTTATCATAATTAACCCACTTATACTCACTACATGTTTCTCTTCCTAGATAACTGTAAGTTGCTACTGAACAAAGACTTCTACTCACCTCTGTATCCCCGTGCCCTAACAACAAACCTATAAGGCTCTCGGTGTTTACTGAAACAATTTATTTTCTGAGTCTCTACCAATTCTAGGGAGTGCATAGTATAGTCTCCTCCTCATTATCAGTGAGCCTGGTACCTGTGGGAGGGCCTTACAGCAGAGGAGAGTCACCAATGGATCATAACTAAGGTCCTGAGACTGCAAAGGCAGACAGCATGGTGAAGTTAGCCCACTGCATGCAGAAGACCCACAGAGGAGTCAGCATATGCAATGGACTACACTTGGTATAACATGTGAACAATCAAGGTTTACAAACGTGTTCTCATGCACTTGTAAGGATCTTCTAGCCCACGCGGAACAGACAGAACACACACAAAGGAGCCTGGAGGAAGTGAGTAGGCCGGCAGCTGCGCCCTAACATCTTAAGAGGGAACATTTCTGTGACTACAGTTTAAACAAATCAGATAATTTGCCTCCTTTCTAGACACCCTGGTTATCACGGGACAGGCCAAGCCTCTCAAGTTTTAAAGCTAAAGTACACGGAAGATCTGTGAAGAGGGCTTAAGATATTTAAGAGCTAGTACCTGCATTAAGCAACCCGGTTATAGAATGAAAATTTATCTTGAAATGCCCGTCTCTCCCTCTCTCTCTCGCCTCCTATCCCCTATCTTCCCACCTCCATCTCTATTCCTTCTCCCCTACTCCCTGTTTTATGTATATACGTGCATCATTTTATATATGCACGGAATATTTACTGTCTGTTACGTTTATTTAATAAAGTGCACACTCCTCAGGCTAAATTTAGAAAGAGGACAAAATGAACACTTTCACATGGGCGTCAGTGGTGTTCCAAAGACAAAAGATTCCTCAGTCTTGAAACATGGCAAACACCACGTTCCTTCTGATAGTTAGATGCTAGAAATAGGCAAGTGGATCCTTAAAATTCACACGCTATTAAGACCTACTATCAACAGAGTAGATCTTAAAGCGGAAACAAGAAAACACCAGCCTTTTAAGTTCTTCCTGTCTGAAGATAAGAATAAGAGGTGGTAGTGTTCTTCCTCACTTGCACCGAAGTGTAAAAGCGGCAAAAATATCTTCAACACATATATGATGAGGAAGCCGCTCTTCTGGTCCACTCTGTTTTGTTTTGCTTCTAGGGATCTGTCTCACTCGGAACCTTTGCTTTTTGTTTTCTCTTTTATGTACGCTAAGAACCCGAGAGTCTTAACCTTTTCTTCCACCTCTCAACCAATAAATAGGACAAAAGAACATTTTTATGTTTTTATGTATTTTCCATTCAACTTTTTAAAAAAGAGATAAGTAAGCTAGCTCAGTTCATATTTCTCACAAAAATCACTTTCCAAACTAAACTAAATTGTTTGTGACCATAAACAGGAAAAACACCATACTCTATTAGCACCATCTGACATTTCCACCTTAATGTTACCAAACACAACTTGACACTAATGTCAGAACTATTAAAAATGTTAAAAACCCCCAAGCCCACTCAAAATGCATACCAAAGTTCAGGTAAAGGAAAAACAAAAACAAAAACAAAAGCAACTCACCGTTATCTTTATGTTCTTTCAGAAACCCATTAACAGCACACTGGAATTTAAAACTAGCGTCGTCATCTGACACCTGATGCCCAATTGTACAACTTTTTAAATAAGGAATAGTTTCTGGTAAGTCCTATAAGGCAAAACCATGAAAACACGTATTATTTCCTTTGTAGGGAAAGAATAAAAAATTAATTAGAGAAGGCAGACTATAAACCAGGAGAGTACATTAAACTTTGTATGTCAGTCATTCTGATGAGAGCCATTTTTTCCAAAGCTGCTTTAACCAGTAATTATCACTTGATTTTTCATTAAAACTGCAGAACGGACAGTCACCAGGCATGCAAAAGGAAAAGCAAATCTATGTGAATGAATGCACATGTAACTCAAAATGATATAAACAGTTCTACCTACACTTATGTTCTATCTTACATTTCAAGGGCCATAAAGCGGCTGTGATTTCAGGAGAGTAGTAGAATAGAGTCAGAAGAACTTGGATTCGAATTAGGAAATAGAGGCAATTTCAGGCATTGTTGAGAACTGGTATTCTTGAGGTGGGAGAAAGTAGACTATCAATAGAAGACAGAAAAGGATAAGTGAAAATTCTCTAGTTCTGAATTTAAATGGAAAGCAGCAGCAGGAACCTATGACATATTTTAAAAATATTAAAAACAAACATACATATTTCCTAGCTCTGACCACTGAAAAAGTCTAGAAACAACTGATGTCATGTCAAAAGGACTCAGGAGTCACCGAGAAGCTCCAACTGGCCAAAGACAGGGCCTCAGTTAGAATAATAACTGTAACGGAGTCCACGGTGATAGGAATAAATAAAATATATTTGTGAATTTTTGTGATATTTGTGAATCAACTCATTATTCTGAAAACTGTTAAATAAAAGAAGAGAATCATGCCTCTACAACTGGGCAACCAAACAGCTGATGAGGGGAATCTTCTCCTCGTACAAATATACCCAGCTAATAAGTGAAAAAAAGAACAACAGAATTCACCATTCTTTGAAGCCTCAACTGAATTAATGGATGTAGCTATGAATCATCAGTGACTGCTAATACCACAGAAAGACACAATTATATATGTCTCCATGGAAGAACACATCATCACCTATGAAACTGTCTCGCCAAAACAAAACATGCAAGCTTCATTCGGATCAACTACCAATTTACAGGAAGTAAAAGGACTGAAGACTATGTTACCAACACATGGAATGTAATCATCGACATCTAGATGGGACAAATTACCTGGTTTCTTTAAAAACAAAATTCAAGGAGGAAAAAAAAAGTGAGAGAGACATGGAGGGAGAACCTATAGATTAAACAAGACTTCAGAGACCTAACAATCCACGGCAAAGTGTGGACCTTATTGGGATCTAATTCAAAATTCTTATAAACAATTTTTTATGACGTTTAGGAGACAACTGCAAATTTGAGCACTCCCTGGGTATTTAATATTAAAAAATGATATTAAGGAATAAAAGTCCTATATTGTAAATGCACGTACCAAAAACGTACAGGTGTAATTACATGCTGTCTCGGAGCTGCTTCAAGATAATATGGAATGGGGTGAAACAGGTGGGGGTACAGATAAAACATGACAGCCATCAGTTGGTAAATAAGAAAGCTGGATGAGTTCATGGGTATACAAGGAACACTCACAGTATTTTTATACTTTTGTATATGCTTAAAATTTGTGATAATTGTTTAAAAACAAGATGACACTGTAGAAAACAGTTTGGCACTTTCTCAAAGGTTAAGTGTAGAGCTACCGTATGATCCAACAACTCTGCTACTACCTACGCTGCACATCTAACAGAACTGAAAGCAGGGATTTGAACAAATATCTGTACACCAATGATCATAGCAGCATGATTCACAATACCTACAAGGTGGAAAACAACCAAGTGTCAATCAACCGTTGAATAACAAACTATGGTCTATATACACACAATGGGATTTTCTAAGCCAAAAAAGAAACGGCATTTCGTTACGTGCTATCACATGGATAAACCTTGAAAACATGATGTCTAGTGCAATAAGCCAGACACAGAAGGACAAATACTGCAGATTCCACTTACACGAGGTACCTAGAATAGGCCAATTCACAGAGACAGAAAGTAGAATAGAGGTTACCAAGGGTTGGTGGGAGGGAAAATGGGGTTGTTACTGTTTGATGGTTACAGAGTTTTTGTCGAGGATGATGACAAAGTTTTGGTTATAGACAGCGGTGATGGTTACACAACACTGTAACTGTACTTAATGCCACTGAACTGCATATTTATAAATGGTTAAAATAAATATGATTTCTCTATATTTTACCACAATAAAAGAAAGGAATAACAGAGCTGAAATTTCAATTCTTCCTTTTCCGAGAGTCAGTTTCATCGTCTGTAAAATTAGTAATTGTAGTTGTCTATCCTCTGAGCTTAGTGCAGGGTAAGCACTCAGTAGGAGATAGCAGTACTACTTCCACTTCAAGAGCAAAGGATTGCTGTGAAGATTAACTAAGTCAATGGATATGAAAGAACTTTCTAAATGGCAAACTGCTCTATAAATACTAAAAGACATTAGGTGTTACTGTCTCCCAAGGCCATGGAACAGGTCAGAAGAAGGATAATTCTTTTGCACTGGAATGTCCTACGTGGGCCAAGAGAATCTATGGGTTTCTGTACTATATCAGAAGGCATGTGGAAAAGGAAGCATAAAACTTAGAGAACAATTGTCTTTTACAGTGATGCTTAAACACGCTCAGGCAACTGCTTAAAATAAGTGCTAAAGACATAATGGACATACCTTTCTTTCTTTTTAGGATACTACTGTAACTACTAAAAGTTTACTTCATTTTCAAAATATAGAACATGGAAGCTTATAGAATTTCTTAAGCATATCTAGAGCCTACTGCCAAATACTATAGTTCAATTCATATCTTTAATCTCATTTTGAAACAGCAATTACAAACGTGTATTTAAGGAAACCACTAGCTTCCCTTTTTGAACCCACGAGAGAAGGATTCACCTTAGCATAAGATGATAACTACTGAACTACTATGAATTATTACAGTATCAGAAAGAAGGTCATTTTCAATTACGGCTTCCATTTACCTCTGGCTTGTAATAGCGGCGAGTATTTGTTAAGTCAATAATCAGCCCAAGTTCTTCATTCTGTCCTTGGATTTTGTTAAGAGATCCAAGGGGGAGAAACGTTCTTCTGGAGCAAGATTCTTTTCAAAACTCTGTCAGAAAGAATAAAATAAGGAAGAACAAAAAAAAAAAAAAAAAAAAAAAAAAATAAGGAAGAACATATGTTTAAAATCCTGTACTACATTATCCATTTATTCAAACCCTGTGATGCTAACATATGAGATTCAAAGTAAAGTTTCCTCCTCTGGAGTTTACAAGCGATATTACAATCCTTTCTTCCAGAGAGATTAGACGGAAGAAAATAAACTCACTTCTATATAGTTATTTCTGTGTTTGTTTATTTCATGTTGGTCTCCTAACCTGACTCTGAACTCCCAGAAGGCAGGGACCACATCCATTTTGCCTACCACTGTATTGCCAGCTCCAAGCAGAGTGCCTGAAAATAGACACAGAAATAAATACTTCTTGAATATCTACATATAGGAAGGATGGCTTTCACTGCTAAATATTCTTTCATGTATTTGGCTTATACATGTACCCTGTTCCATTGATCTCTTTGGTTATTCAAGTGTCAGCAACACATACTTTTTTTTAAATTAGTAGACTCGTTTTAGAGCAGTTTTGAGATTCACAGCAAAACTGAGCAAAATGTACACAGTTCCCACTTATACCCTCTCTCCTTCATCCCACACAGCCTTCCCCATTATCAACATGCCATACCAGTGTGCTTCATTTGTTAGAATTCATGAACCAACACTGACACATCATTACCAATCAAAGTCCATAGTTTATTGCATTCATGGTACAAGTAACTATTTCTTTATTTCTAGTATAGTCATCCCCAAACATTTACATACTGAGATACATATTACTTTCTTATAAATTACTTTATTCTTTATTTATAGTTAGGGCATTGCATTGTTTTTTTGTTTTTTAATTAAGTACAAAAGTTGGTTGTATTTGTCTATGAATCCCATTTCTGGATAGTAAAAGAGGTATTAAAAAGTATTTGCTATAAAAAGGGAAAATGGAGTAGGACGGGCTTGAGAGCCAGGGCTCTATATGGTGAATTCAGATTTCTGGAAGAATACGGTATTAACTTTTGCTCACCTTTTTTAAAGGAACTTTGAAAGCAATGAAATGAGTCCCAGGCATCCGCTGTTCAACTGGGAGATAGTCTTTCCACCTGTTAATATATTTTTTGTTAGGCAGATTTTTTTTTTTGTTTTTTTTTTTTTTTTTGCGGTACGCGGGCCTCTCACTGTTGTGGCCTCTCCCGTTCCGGAGCACAGGCTCCGGACGCACAGGCTCAGCGGCCTTGGCTCACGGGCCCAGCCGCTCCACATCATGTGGGATCTTCCCGGACCGGGGCACGAACCCGTGTCCCCTGCATTGGCAGGCGGACTCTCAACCACTGCCCCACCAGGGAAGCCCTGTTAGGCAGATTTTATGTTAGGCTGTCTCCCTGCATAGGATGAATGCGCCTTGAAAATGGAAATCACATCCCTCTACATCGGCTCCCAGGTGGTCCCAGCGTCCCGACCCCGACCCCAGCCGCGACACACTTTCCACAAACTGACATACACGGAGCCCGCGCGAGGGCCGGGTCGCGCGGGCCTCCCCGCCGGGTCGCCTGGAGGCCGGTCCCCCGCAAGCCGAGCGCACGAAAGGGCGCCCCAAAGGCGCCGGCCCAAGGCGCCCGCTGCGCTTTCCCTTCGGAAGGTGGGCTGCGGGGCCCAAGCGTAAACCCTGACACAAGGAACACGCGCACCACGCCGCCACGGGGGACGAGAGGCCGGGCACCCACCTAGCCCGACACCCTGCATTTCTGGAATCACCCGACGCCTGTGTACATTTCCGTCTGGCCTGTCATTTTCCAAAGGCCACTCAAGATCAGGGGACAGAACGCCTCCTCTCCAAGTGTCCTGCCAGCCCACCCACTCAAGATCAGAGGGACAAAATGCCTAACTAAAACAAAACAAAACAGAAACACAAAAAAACTGGAGAGAGGGAGGAAAGGGTGACCTGAAAAAAACAAACAAACAAACAAAACTAAGCACGTTGACAGCGCTAAGAATAAACTACCAGGAAAAAGAAACCTACAAGTCAGATCCTAAAGTACAGAAGGGCAAGCCCGCCGACATTCCAGGCCCGGGGGGACCGGGGTCCCCAGCCCTGCAGAGCCAACCGCAGACCGGCTCGGGCGCCCCGCAGAAGCGCGGGGTCCCCGCGGCCGAGTCTGTGCCCCCCGGCCGGCGCCGGCTCCCCTCTGCCCACCCTGCGCGCGGGGGCTGGAAACTGCCGCGGAGAACCACGGCGGGGCGGGAAGGGGGGCTCCAAAGAGGGTCTGGCGACTCGAGTCGCTCCGTTTCTCAGTGGGCTCAGCGCGCGCCGTTGGGGAAGAGGAGCGGGGTTCCGGGAGGAGGGGACGGGCGGCACTTACGTAGACCGGCAGCGGCCACGGGCAGACGGCGGGCTCGGTCCCCAAGAGCGACTCCAGCCTCAGCTCCAGCTTCTCCCCCATGTCTTCGCGCGCGGCCCATATAGCAACTTTGAATTTTAATAATAAATACATATATGTATCAAACATTAATAAAAGAATAAAATGATCCAATAGGAGTACATTTGCTCTTGTTTTGCAATTAGTTCCAGGATTCTATTTTAGATTACTACTTCATATCTGCGAGAGTTGGGTGTGTGTTTGTGTGTTTGGTTTTGTGGAAGCTGCATTGTGCTAGATTTTACATTTCTTTCTTGAATTCAATGGTTTTTGTTATCCCTTGGGAATACAGCAACAGCAGATTACTGAAGACAGCAACAGCAGATGACTACCTACCAGTGGAAAAGTGTAAATAGCAATTTTAGCCGCTAGTGATTCTGAAATTGCCTTAACTTTGTCCTTATAAAAATGCTCCAAGAATTACGTTTTGCAAATCCACAGATTTACTATCCATATTCAAGTCATTTATGTGGAGAAAGAAGGTAGCCAGCCTTATCAGTAACACAGGATGTTATAGCCATCAAGCCATCAGCCACTGAAGCCACACCCAAAGCCGCACCCTGAGGGGATTCAGGATGGAGAAAACAGGATACTGGCCCTAGATAATTAAAGTGAACATCAAGGGACTGATTTCCAGGAGACCAGATTCTTGCATCTCACCATATATAGAAAAGTGCTACATTTATTAACTTAAGATGTCTAGTTTCTTTAATTAACAGTAATCTTTTGATGTTCCAACTACCTGGTTTTTTTTTTTTTGCAAGAACCTCTAAATACCCTGTGCCCTCCCTTACCTCTTCAGAACAGTCCCTCAGAGCTATCTGAGAGGCTGTCTCCTGACTTCAGTCCTCACTATGTCCTCCACATAAAACATAATTCTCAATTTCTAGGTTGTGCAGTGTTTTTCAGTCAACATTTAATTGTATGGCTCATGTAGGTACTATGCCTAAATGTAATGGGATGGGCTGTAAATTGTGAAAACTAGATAAATTCTGTCAGCTCTACCACTAGCTGAGATCCAGGCTTTCACCTCTGGATACCTCTGGCAGATGTGGGGTCTGTGTTGGTCTTAAAATTATTCTTAGAATAGCGGGGACTCATTCATTCTTTCAACCAATTTTATTGCTTATATTCCGTGGGTCAGTTACAGTGCTGGGTCTTGAAATACAAAAGTCAACACACGAAAATACAAGGATAAAACACATTTTCTACCATATTAAATTTTTTCGTTCATTAATTCATCCCTAAGTCATTCAACACGCATCTTCTTATTGAATACTGATGAGGGGTCAAATGCTATGCTAAACACTCAGTATATAACTGCAAACGAGATGGATAGGCCCTGATTTTGATGTCACTACTATCTTTTGTCCTGCCATATAATGGGACAGCTTCATTATTCCCTTTACCCTAAGTTTTTGTCACAAATTGCTAATGAAAATAAAGCTGTTAGTGGAGTTTCAACATGCATAGGTAAATGAGAACAAAGAACTCCCCTTTCGCATGCCCCATTCTCCTCCTTCTAACTCCCTATGTGAACTCACTTTGTGCCAAGACCAAGAAGCTGTGCCCCAATAAGAACCAAGCTGATTTCCTCACACTGACTGGGGCTATTGCTCACTTAGAAGACTTGATGCTTAATTTTGATAAGCAACTAGAAGACCATGGAGACAACCTATAAAAATGATTTGTCTTGGGAGAAAATACTAAAGAGGGTTAATGTGCTGTTCCACATGTCTAACCTCCTGGGATTCAACCACAGGCACCAAGATCACCAAGTGTACTTGGCAACAATGAGCTAAAAATTAAAAAAAAAAAAGCATCATACTGTTATTGTATTCATTTTCCCCCAAGGCACTCTCTGATAAGCACCACAACCTCTAAGGGAATTGAGAACAGCTTCCTTGTGGGGTAGGTTATATAATATATATGCATCTTTTTCCAAGCAGTTAAATCATATCCAGCTATCAGCACACCTTACTTAAGGTGATCGTAATGTATGAGATTAAATGTTCCTACCTGATTGGAAACCTTCTTGTCCTCAATTCATTGGCTGTACTGGATTTGTTTTTCTTGGGTCAGACCTTCAGACTTCTACCAGAAATCGTTCCTTTGGGGAAACCAGGCCTTCCCAGAAACTCAGGAAACTGAAATGGAGACAGCAAGAGAGAAGGAAATTATTTGGACATATAGACCTCAATAGTTTGGTTTTAAGTAAACGTCCAAGCAAACATCTTCTAAATGGTATAATAACTTTAGGGAAATTCACGGTTTATAAGTTTGTGTACTCATGAACTGAACATATTATGATAAGAGTACAGGTTGCATTTTGTGTCTTCAACTCAAGCAAAGGCTTCAAAAAAGGCCCAGTTATCCTTTGTTCATTAAGACACAAAGAGAGGGCAAAAAGGGCAAGTTTCAAAGTCTTTTTCTTTACAATTTACTTCCTTTCTTCAGTCTTCAACAAGATCTTCAGGAAATTAACTTTACGAAAGTTAATTATTCATAAAATAAAGATAGGAACCTGCAGAAGACTATTTCACAGAGACCTGTAATGTACAATATCCATTGCATACATGCACCATGAGCTTGTCTTTTCTAGCACTGGCATACACAAAACTCTGTGTGTGTGTGTGTGTGCGCGCGCACATATGTGTTTTTTTTTGTGATAGAGCCATAGGGAGAAAATAAATCTATTGGCTGCAATTCAGTGATGCAGAAAGATTTAAGGGTAAAGGAGAAGGTTACATCAAGTGAAACAATAAAGTCATGAGGTTGTGGTTCCATAATAATAACAACAGCAGTCGTCTGTAACCAAGGGAGCAGGCTCCTCAAATTATAGTCACACCTGTTAGACCATCTGCCCATACATTTCACACCATCATTAATGGAAAACAAATGGCACTGTCTCTCCTTCCCTTTATCCATTGGCCGTCCTCATATAAACTCTTTTTCTCTTCAAGGTCATGCTCTTTCCTATCTGTTTAAAAATAATAGGATTTAGGAGGAATGATACGTAATGTGCCGTGCCTTGGTACTTGTACCAGTGACGGCTGTGTAAGGAGCACTGGGTTGTTAGGAGGCTATCAATTGAATTCCCCTAGAAGCAGAACTTGAGGCAATAATTTGAGTGCAAACTGCTCATCTGGGAGGTGCTTCCAGAAAACTCAGAAGTGGAGTGGGAATTGAGAATGGAGGCATGGAAGGCAGCCAACAGAGGTGCATTACCGAATAAAAGTTACTCCTGCAGGGAACTGCTGCCAGTACTTCAGGGGAGTTCTGTGAAACTCTACAGAACATGTCTCAGAGTTATCCCAAGAATCGGTGAGAAACTTAAAGTACTAATCTTCCAGTCCCCTCTGTCCTTGGTTGAAAGCTACACCCAGATACATTAACTCCTGTACACTTCTGGCCTGCCCTAAGGTGGATAATTGCAGGTGGCAGCATGATTCTATCAGCATATAGTGGAAGGATGAGTGCTGGGGAGATATGAGTGGAGCATCGAAACCATCTAATACAGTCGGGGCAGGAGATATCAATTATTGGCTTGAAAGTCCAAATGGATAACCTTACATTCCTGGGTTTATGGTTTTACTTTGAGGTATTTAAGCATGATGTATGAGTAAAAATTTCCTCTGTTAAATCAACTTTAAGGTCCTAAATCCCTAATCTTCTGGAAAACGGTGATATCTTTTAACAGATTTTGGAAAGGTAACATGATTAAGATTTCAAATTGACCATTCATTCATTCACTCATTCAACAAAAATTTATTGAACACCTAAAGTATGTCACGGGTTAAACTAGGCAGCAGTGTTACTGCTACTAAGATCATTAGAGTGCCACCTAGAATTCAATGTACTGTGACACTCAAATAAGAAAATCCATAGTTACCGTAAAAGATATTACAGAGTGCTATAGGAAGACACGGTAAGACGTTAATCCATGCTGTGGACAGTAGTATATGGGTGATATCAGTAGGGCTTCCTGTAGAAGGCAATTGAAATGGATATGTAACATGAAGGAAGGGTGAAGTTTTGAGGAAAAGAGAAGATAAATTCACGGTTGCCAGAAAATGAATGGTTAAGGATCAGTCCAGAAAGGAGTTCCATTCATAATCAGTATAAGAAATGCTCACTGGGGCTTCCCTGGTGGCGCAGTGGTTGAGAGTCCGCCTGCCGATGCAGGGGACACGGGTTCGTGTCCCGGTCCGGGAAGATCCCACATGCTGCGCAGCGGCTAGGCCCCGTGACCCATGAACACTGAGCCTGCGCGTCCGGAGCCTGTGCTCCGCAACGGGAGAGGCCACAACAGTGAGAGGCCCGTGTACGGCAAAAAAAAAAAAAAAAAAAAGAAATGCTCACTGGAGTGTAGGAAAAGAAGACAATGGAGAGGGTGGTAGAAGCCAGATCATGCATGGTCCATGTATGGATAGTAAGTGCTATGGTCTAGTCTTTCTGTTCCCCTCCAAATTCATACGTTGAAATCTTCATTTCCGTAGCTGATAGTATTAGTAGGTGGGGCCTTTGGGAAATGATTATGGTATTAGTGCTCTTATAAAAGAGACCCCACAGAGCTCCCTAAGCTCTTCTGCCATGTGAGGATACAATGAGAAGTCTGTGATTCAGAAGAGGGCCCTCATCTGACCATACTGGCACCCTATTCTTGAACTTGCAGCCTCCGGAACCGTGAGAAAAAAAATTCCTGTTGTTTAGGAGCCACCCAACCTGCAGGATAATCTTACAGCAGCCCAAAAGGACAAAGAGAGTTTGGATGGGAGCTTTTACTCCAAGAAAGATGGGAATCCGTTGAAGGGTTTTACCTGGTAACTTAGAAGAGAGAAAAGTTTCATAACACAGTCAGGTATTTTTATAAGAAAAATTTGCTTCTTTTTCAGAAAGATCACTCTGGAAATACTGTGACTAGATTTTTGGAGAAGTGTGATGGCAGACCCGGATATAGAAAGATGAGTTAGTAGTCCATTAATATAAGTCAAACAAGAAATGGATATAAAAAGTGTGAATTTGTGGCTGAGAGTTCTTTTCTTTTACTACTTGAAAAATGTTATGTCAATGCTTCTGACTCCGTAATTTTAGACAAGAAATATGCTGTCATTGGAACTGGTTTCTCAATAAGTGATGCATCGTTTCTGCCTGTCCACTTTCGAGATTTTTTTTGTCTCTACTTTTCAGAAGTTTAATTACGACGCGTCTTGACAAGGATACCTTTGTGGTTTTCCTCTTTGGATTTGCTCAGATTCTTGAATGTGTCCTTATGTCTTCTAAAAAATTGGGAACGTTTTAGTCATTATTTCTTTGAATACTTTGTCAGTCCTACGTGCTCTCTTTTTTCATTCTGGAACTTTGATGATATGAATGTTAGTGCTTTTGTTACTGTTTACAGGTTCTTGAGATCCTGTTCTTTCTCCCATCTCTACCCCTCAGCCTATTTTTCTCTGTACATTTGGTACACTGTATTGATCTCTTCGAAGTTCATGATTCTATGCTTTGTAATCTCCAGTCTACTCTTGAGCAAAGTTTTTTGATTGTTGTATTTTTCAGTTCTACTGTTCTCATTTGTTTTTATTCTTATAACTTCTAGTTCTTTGTTTACATTTTCTATTTTTCCCATTTCCGTCAAGGAACACATAATTGCTAACTGAAGCATTTATGTGACAGCTTATTTAAAATCCCTGTCTGATAATTTCAATAGATGTTTTATCTCAGTGCCGGTGTAGGTTTATTGTCTTTTCTCATTTATTCTGTGATTTCCTGGTTCTTGGTGCCATGAGTATTTTTCAATTGGATTCTAAACATTGTGAGTTATTACATGACTCTGTATCCCACTTAATTTTATTATTACTTTTTAGAAGGAAGTCATCCTATTGGAGGTGTAGTATGAGGACTGGGGGGTTACGTACAGATTTCCATTGGGCCCTATTGTCAATACCCCAGCAAAAGTGGGCACTTACATTCTCTCACTGCAGACAGATCAAGTAGAAGTTCAGCTATCCTATTGGCCCTTCTGACACTTTCCCCCAAAAGTGGGAACATTAATATCATTGTGTTGCCTTTTAGTACGAGTGGAAGTTCACCTCCCCAGTAGATTTCTTGACACCAGGGGAGGGGAGAAGTGAAGTGTTTGCTGTCCTTCCTCCCACTTCATTCCTTCTTGTTGATGCCGGGTGTGGGTAGAGGGTCAGCTACCTGCTGGCCCCACTGACACCAGGGGAAGAGGAAGAGAACTGCCAACTAGCCCTGCTTGTGCCATCTCATTCTGTCTTACTGCCTCAGGACGGTTATGGGGATTCAGCACCCCATTGGGTCTCACTGGCACCATGTGTTGGGGGTTAGTGGGGTGCCTACTCCCTCCAACCTGTAACATCCTATTCTTATCGATGTCAGGGAGAGACGGAGGCTAGGTCCCACCATTGGACCCCACGACTGTGTGAGGGCAGCCCAGTGTTAACTAGCCTGTCAGGCACCACCTTTGAAAGTCTCTTTGCTAATGCAAAGGGGTGGAGGCTCAGCTCACCACTGCACCACACTGAAACAGCCCTGGTGGCGAATCAGAGCGCTGCCTCTTCTGGAGGGCAGGAGTGGGGTGGTGTGGAAGATCAAATCCTAGCTTGGCCCAACTGAAACCACAGGACATAGGGGACGGGTGCAATATTCCTCTGGCACTTGGCTCGAGTAGTGTGTATATTATTGCCCAAATGCTTTTCTGTCTCTGGCAACCCCTTTCCTCACACCTTGGCTAGGGGGAACGGGGGTTTTGTGTTTTCTTTTTTGAAGCTTTTTCGTCTGTTGTTCTGTTGGTGGTTATTGATTGGGGGTTCCTGTAATACCCTCTCCAGGATGTATGGGAAGCAACAGGAAACACAGGGGACTCATCACCATGTTATTCCTCAAGTCCCAAAGTCCCTACTTAAGTCTGCCTTCTCATTTCCACCTTTCAGTGTCTTCCTATGTTTGTCTGTTGTTATGTTCAGGGTTTTAGTTTTAAGTGGAAGAACCTGGGAGAAATGGGCTACTTCATCTTCTTGGAAGCAGAGGTCTGGAGGCCTATGGATGTTACAAAGTACTGCTGACTGTAAATTAAAATTTGATGATATACACCTTGCCCTTTCAGAATTATTCTGCTAGATGATGTGGCTTCCCAAAGTAGCTACAATTTGATTTCCATACTTCTAAAAGTCAAGTGTTTTGCTGGAGTTGAAATTTAAAGATAAGCAAGAGATGAGGCTAAGATGGTCTCTGTGGTAACAGATTAAAGTTGGAAACATCAATATACATTCATGTTTAGCTTAATATTGCTTCATATTACCTTAATACACATGGTTATGTAGAGAGATACTTATAGATATGTGCATATACATGGGTAATGTACACACATGTTATCTCTTTGCTCTGTCAGCTGAGAAGATCTAGAAGCAATGACATCTGGGCAGCAATCAGCACACCCCACACCCAGATCCCGCTGTCTAATACTGTTCTCCACTAAGAAGACCTGGTTATCCTTGAAGAAGTAGCTGATTCTAGGACCGAGGCAGTAAATATACAAGATTTATATACAAGACCATCTTATAGTGTCAGAAAGTAAGGAAGTTCCAAAAAAATATATAGGATGGGGATACCTCAGAGTGGCACACGAGCCACTGAACTGAAAAGAGTTCACAAGGGTCAGGACTAGAGCAATTTGAGGAACAAAGTAACTAACGTAGAATTAGATTATAACCCAAAGTATAAAATAAAAATCCATGAGTTCTTCTGATATAAATAAATGATTGGATACGTAAATAAATGCGGGAGAATAGATAAATCTCCAGTGCAAAAGAATTCCAAATAGTTTATGTAGTACTCCATCTTAAGCATATCTCTCCATTCCTTAGTTGTGGGCTGAGCATATTGACTTCCTTCCAAAAAGTACAATATGGAGAAGGGAAAACAGTAATTTTACAATGGAGAAACCTGAAAAACACTACCTCAGCCTGGTGATCAAGGTCGACCTCAGCATTCATAATGCATATTGATACTTTGTACACTTGATGTGATCTGACAAAATAACCCTTCTACTCTTGTGGTCTTCCTCCCCAAAACACATAATCCCAATATTATCATGAAAAATGCATCAAACAAATTCTAGTAGTGGGCATCCTACGCAAACCTAACTACTCAAAATTGCCAAGGTCATGCAAGGAAAATCTGAGAAGCTATCAAACCCAAGAGGGGCCTAAGGAAACATGGCAACTAAATGTAATGTGATGTTTTGGATGAAATCCTGGAATAGAAAAAGGACATTAGGTAAAAACTAAGGAACTGGACTAATGTATGGACTATAGTAAACAACAATGTATCAATATTTGTTCACTGATTGTAACAATGGAACATACTAATATAAGTTGATCATCAGAGAGGGAAATGGGTATAGTGTATATGGAAACACTTTATACTATCTTCTCAATTTTTCTGTAAAATTAAAACACTTCTAAAAAATAAAGTCTATAAAAACGTTGTGTTTTCTTGTTTTATGATCATGTGCCTGTATTTCCTAATAAATATGTAAATTTGCTTTGCCTTCCTTGATACTGATATAAAAGAAATAGTAACTCTGAAAGAATTTCTAACTCCAATTTAACAAGCAATAATTCTTGGTATTAACTTTTTAGGAGAACCCACTGAATAAATCAAAGCAAATTGTCTTTAAAGGCTGAACTTCTTTTCAGTGTTTCATCTTTTATATGATTAATGCATACCACAAGCATGGTTCTGTTTCAAAGGGCAGAAAACGTTGATTGTAGGCCATGTCTAAAATACAGTGAAATATTAATGTATGATGCTATAACAACTTTAATGTATTTTATGTTTTCAAAATGATGAATTGTTATTTCAGTCAATAAAGTATTCACTTGTATACATTTCCTACCCACCTCTCCTCAGAACACCCACAAGGAAATGATACTATCATCTGATATTAGGTTCATCAATTTAAATTGGAGTTTTTGGTAGCTGTGGTTGCCAACGGTACTGGAACGTGTGATACTTTTACAAATCCTCTCCATGGCAAAATCTGATCTTCACAAGGTAAATCACAGTACGTGCCTAAAGCCAAATGACATAGAGCTTTGTAGCTAGATTACCAAGCATTTTACTTAGAGGCACAATAGAATGTAGAAAAGGCCATTTCTCCTTCTGTCTTTTTCTGCTCAAAGGTCACTCACCATCTCAGAAGTTTTCCATAAATTTAGACTATATAATGTCACTTAATGTGAATGTAGCTCAACATTCTGTTTTAGTGCAGCTAATCTCACATTATTTTATTGGTCCTAAATATGTAAGTCATCAGCAAATTTTTGTACTTAACTTTTTTTTTGATGTGGACCACTTTTTAAAGTCTTTATTGAATTTGTTACAATACTGCTTCTGTTTTATGTTCTGGGTTTTTGGCTGTGAGGCATGTGGGACCATAGCTCCCCGACCAGGGATGGAACCCACACCCCCTGCATTGGAAGGCGAAGTCTTAACCACTGGACCGCCAGGGAAGGCCCTGTACTTAACTTCTAAAAATAATTAAAATAAGCTATTCAACACATTTTTCCTAAAAAAAAAAAAAGCAATTCTTCTTAGGCTGGCCCTGGGCACATACATGACTTTGCCATTTTTTCCATGGATTATTTTCTTATCTGTTCTACTGTGTCACATTTGTTCGACCTTCTCAAAAAGAAGCATTTAAAAATTCATCTACGCGTTCACGCATTCATACATTTATTAAATAAATCTACTGAACACCTACATACGGCACAGAAAAAGAGGCAGAAAACTAATCTGGGTTGCACAGAAAGTAATGAACTCAGTTCAAATTTTCGGTGAAAACAGGTGTTACTCAATCTACTGGAAATTACATTTCATTATGGGGACTCACACACTCAAGGAAAACCAAGACCTAAATAATAATAAAGTAATAAAAGCACTAGCTATTTACTGAGTGCCTGCTTTTACCTGACTCTGAAACTCTAAAATCATTACGAATGTTTTGAGGAATGTCTGATATAATTGTAATTTCTATTTTACAGATGAAAACAACAAGGTTCAGAGACATTAGGTTACTTGCCTAAAGTGAAGTGGCCCAGAAACTACAGAACTGGAAATTGAACCTTAGATTTCATAATGCCAAAATCTGTGCTTTTAATCACAGTGTGTGTGTGTGTGTGTGTGTGTGTGTGTGAGAGAGAGAGAGAGAGAGAGAGAGACAGAGAGAGACAGAGAGAGAAAGAGAGAGAATGTGTTTAATAGAGAACTTCCGAGAAATGGCAAGAAAACTGCCAGGTATCCATAAAACAATAAATTAGGAGCTTCTTACTATACAAGTAATTGTTAATCTTATGGCTGAACTAAGGATCTCTCACTTTTGAACTAAGAAATCAAAAGCTTCCAGAAGTTGAGTCTAAATTTTACACTTACATGAGATACTTCATACAGAATGCTAAAGTATACTAACTAAAGAGCTCTGAAAATACTGGAAGCATTCATACTAGTATGATTTCATAATGTGGATAATAGGATTTAAGAAATTGGCAGATGCAACTGCAGACTCATTTGTTATCATTTCTGTGAAGGGCAAGATAAATCAATAAAATGAGAAAAATGAAAGAAGAATGGCTAGCAATTTTAGGTAGTTTGCTTCATCTCCATACTAGGAAAGACTAAGCAAAAAAAAAAAAAAATTCTCAAAATTTTATTTTGAAAGCTCCTACAAGTGTATATGGTCTTTTTATACCAAATAACTTGGAATTATGAACTGTCAAATAAGTCTAATCTTCTCTGATGATAAAATTGCTGACTTTATTTGAAACTATGAAATGAAAAATGAGGTAAGAGTCAGAAATTCTTAAGAAAAGGAGTAGACAAAACAAAATTATAAGAGTTATGTTAAAAAATATTTTGAAACAAACATAAAATCCCCATTAGTGGTACAGAGCTTTTAAAACCTTATTTTGGTTTTAAGTTTTAATAAATATTGATATGTTTACATAATTACTGTCATAAGGAAGACACAATTTTAGGTCAGCTTTCTTCATTCTTTCTTTATTAAGCATTATTTTATTTTGCTCCATCATCGTGTAATTATAATATAGTAACTGTGTCATTTTCTACTAAGTGGATATAATTTCCTAAACTGTTTTCCTATTGTTAACAATTAAAGGTGTTTCCAATTTTTTGTTATTTCAAATGGCATGAGAATGAGCATCTTTATATAATAATTTTCTGGATTATAAATTATTTATCGGCATAAGCTTCCAGAATTAGAGTTAACGTGTAAAAAGCTATTAACATTTTTATCTTGCTAGACATTGCCAAATTACTTGTCAAAAGATGGAACCAAATTATATTGCAAAAATCTTTGCCAACAGAAAACATTATACACAATTTTTGATTTTGCTAAATTAATAAGTTGGAAACCTATGTTCCATTTCTTTGAATTCTTTGATAACAGAGTGCTGCTGGAGGCTGGGAGGGCAGCCATGTCCATGAAGGCTTCCCAGAGTTGGAGCGGGAAAGTGGAAAAAGGTAAAAAAAATACTAATTGTATTTTCCCTCGATTGTTATCTCTCATTCTTTTCTGCCTCTGTGTAACTTATATCCAGGTAGCTGGAGAAAAATCATGTGGCAGGGCAAATTGGTATTCCAATAAATTAATAATCACCAACTTTAAATAGATTTTCAAGACTGGAAATATTGCTCTTACAGTAAATTCTTTCTAATTCTCCTTAAGGACTATTTTCTTAGAAGCTTTCCCTACCCTCCTCAAATTTTCCTCTATCCTCTCTACTTCCTTCACTCTGAGCTGGTGAGGTGCTTCATAACTCATTAGGAACACAGAAGTCAGTAAATAGTCCACTGCCAAATCCGTTAATTCATTAGCATTTGCATTGATCTTTGTATTCCCTTTCACTACAGAAGCTCAAGTTAAAAGGCCACGTGCACTACAGATAGCATTTCATTTTCTCTCATCTTCTCAAGTACTTCACAGCTCTGCATTTTCTACAACCCATCTACTACTCCTTATGAATGATTCTTGCCAAAATTCAACCTCATTCTAGACTACTAACTCCAACTTAAAATGTTAAAATCTATACGTGTAACATGAAAGCCTCCCTCATGCTCTAATCCCTGCATATCTTCTTTAGCCAATTCATGTCTGAACTTTTCAAAATTGTTATCATCATATATTGTTTCCATTTCCTCACGTCCCATTTACTGTATAATTTACATCCACCTGACTTCTCTCACCATAATCTCTCTGCCCCCTGTCCTGAAATTTTACTTATGAAGGTCACCAGCGGTCTCCATGTCAGTATAGCCAATGAATAGTTTTTGTCCTATTTCTAGGCTCTTTCCTTCTTTAAAAAAGAAAAAGAAAAAGAAAAAGCATTTTTTTCTCTATGCTTTCACACTCTCATCATCTTCTGTCCTGGTGTATTTTACTGGCTTTCTGTGTTTAATCTGATTTCTAATATTCTATGAGTTTCCTTTATCTTCAGTGGAATAAACCACTATATGAAGGATTATTCTCAACAGTTAGTTCTCCTAATAACAGTACTAGTAGCAGCAGTCAATACTTCTATAATGCTTATCATGTTCCAGACACTATTCTAAGACGTTTAAATACATATATATAGACACACACACACACACACACACACATATATATATATATAGTTTTCCTGCTCATAGGCGTATGAAATAAGACTATTATTACACCCATGTTACAAATGAGAAAACTGAGGCAATGAGAGGCCAAGGTCACATGATCAGTACTTGGTGAAGCCCCGCCTGAGTTAATGCTGGAACTTTAGAGTAGACAAGTTAAATAATGTCTCACAGATTGGCCTTAAAAGCGAGCAACAACAAAAAAAAAAGTGAGCAACATTTAATTAATGACTTGTAAAAGTATCAGAAAAAAAGGGAACATTTTAGTTAACAGATTATTGGCAAAGATATAAAAATAATTAGAATGCCAATTTCCCTGGCTATTCCCTGTGTACTTTAGGGGTAAAAATAGTATTTGTAAAATGATTTCAAAATGTGCAAATATTACCTGTGGGATATAACCTACGTGTGAAGAGCACTAACTGTAAAATTAATTTGCCTGGATCTTTTTTCCCCAGCTCCACCACTTATTAGTGGTGGGAGTTCAGGAGTGGTACTTCTTTGTGTTCCACTTCCTCTTTGAAAATCAAGGGTTTAATAACCTCACCCATTTTACAGGGCTGTGGCGTGGAGTTAATACATGTAGAGTGGTTAGGAATCCATGCCACTCTTAAGTCTTTGAAAATCAATCTTACTATTGTTGTTACTACTATTATTAATTTGTTAGCTGTCCTTGAAAAAGTCTGCCAGCAGTACTCACTTGCTTTTCTTTTTGTTTTATAGTCTCTACATCCCACTTAAGCGTTCTACCAAACCTTCAGAGGCTCTTTTCAGATATTTTACACCTCCTTACTTGTTTGTCACAGCAAAAGTAAAAGGAGTGTGGCTCCCCTTGACCAAACAAACCAGAACTTTGGTTTTCTCCCATTCATACACATTGGTGAACAGATGTGAAAAAACGACTCCATGGGGCTTTCAGTCTGGAGCCAAACATCCAGGCTCTGTGTAACTGGACACTATTATGCACATATGTTGGTCCCTTAGGACCCAAAAGAATCTCAACTAAGCCCATCATTATTTCAGGAATATGACGAATGCTTTTTGTGAAGTAGGTGAATGTCACAGAAATACAAGAAAAGACAGGGGTGTTTCGTATCACAACGTTTTGAGAAATGCTCAGCGCTCTAAGATGTAGCTGACAATTCCCCCATCAGCTAATGCTTTCAAAGTGACCATAAATTTCACCATACAGACATTTTTTCAGCAATGGCAATAACGCAGTGACTATACTGCTCAATTCCTCACAGTGTCAGCATTAAATACATTAAAAGGGTAAGTTAAAATATCTGTCTGATTGCTTCTGACATAACCCCGAGATCTCTTTTACTTCTGTACTCCATCAATTATAATGTGGAACATTAAGACAAATTATTTCTAAACACTAACAAGGAATGTAGCAACAAGTGGCAGACAATCAAGGGGAATTTTGCCATAGCATGGTGCTTATTTTGTTACAAGCAGGAGTGCAAACCCAAAGGATGTAATTTAGAGGAAACTCTGTCCTGTCTATTCTCTAGGAACTAGAACAAGGAGACTGAGAGAAGATGATTCTGGGTAAATCAAACTGTTTTCTCCTAATTACAGCTGACTAATAGGGAGCAAACTCCCATGGAAGGCTGTGATCTGCTTGAAGAAAGCTACGAGGTTGCCCTGGTTAGGGTCTTTCATATACAGTGATTCAAGCTCAGACTTGATCATCTGTCAGGGATGCTACAGTAGGGAGAGTTTTGCCATAGCTCTGAGACTCAGCAAGATCACTTCCAACTCTAAAACCTACAATTTTAATTTAATCACCAACACCAGTCATCATTAAGAGTGACCTTAAATAACTCCAAATCTGTTCATCTACTCACATATTCTTTACACAGTCAACAGTCCTCGAGTGATTACTACATGCCAGACACAGTTCTAAGACACAGAATAAGGGATAAGAAAGGTAACAACCTGTCACTGTGGGGCTTGAGTTCTTTGGGAAGAAGTTCATCTAAATACAAAGAGACACCAAAGATAATATTTGTTTTTATGATTATTCTGTGATTATTCTGTGAAAGAAGTAAGGTAATCTGATAAATTGGGACTAAGTTAGGCTGGTAGGACAATCAAGGAAAAAATATCTTTAAGAGATGAGTGCCAAAGAATAGAAAGGAATCATTTATGGACAATTTTTCTGGAAATACTATTTCCAAAACATGGGAAAAACAAATACAAAGGCCCTGAGGCAAGATGAAGCTTAACTACAATCAAGGAACAAAAAGAAGCTAAAAGGTTAGCTTCTTGCACCCCCTTGCACTGCTGGTGGGAATGGAAATTGATACAGCCACTACGGAGAACAGTATGGAGGTTCCTTAAAAAACCAAAAATAGACTTACCATATGATCCAGCAATCCCACTACTGGGCATACACCCAGAGAAAAAAGAATACTGTCTACTGTCCTCCGTGCCCCCTGGAACACTCACTCTAAATATCCAGGAGGTGCTTGCAGAATGAATGAATCAATGAACAAACAAGCTCACTCATTTCAAACGTGCGGTCACATGAGTAATCTGACCTTCTAAGAAGTTAAGCTTCCGGAAGGAGCCCATTTTCTTAACGTATTCAGCATTGAGTCATCACAAAATATGAACTCTTATAAAGTACTGCCCCCTCACTTCCCATGAGAAAGCAAAATTCCTCAGCAGGGAAATGGGAGGGTAGCAGACATTACCTGCAAAGCTTTGGTAAGGCTGCGGCTCGCTGAGCACTTCACTAGGGCCCCTGACCGCCTGACTGGTAGTAGGACAGACACACCAGGAACGGCTGCTGACCGGCAGAAAGAGCGCCCGGCTAGGCAGGCAGCACACCCCGCACCCTGCCAAGCGAGGTCTGGCCAGCAAGGGAAAGAGCTCTCTCCACTTCAGAACCGCCCACCACTAGAAAGCTGGGTCCTGCCAGGGCCTGGACGCACGAGGCCTTCCTTACAAGGGTTACAAATCTGTGGCCTTGCTCTGCCTCGAATAAAAGACAGAGATGGGGACAACGTGACCATCTCCAGATGAACTTTCAACTTCGTTTCAAGTGCCTGGGTGCTGGGTCACGGTGCATTTCTAAACTCTTCCAATACTCAAAAATACCAATTTCTAAGATGCAGAAGGGTTGTTAAACATACACTTAGCACAGATCCCAGTCCCACTCCTGAGTATTTTCTCAAGTGAGGTAAAAACCCGAGTTCACATGGAAACCTGCCCTGGGATGTTTACAGCAGCTTTATTCCTGATCCCCTCAAAACTGGAAACATCCCACAAGTCCTGCCACCCGCAGGCGAATGGACAAACGGAACATGGAATACAACACAGCCAGAAAAAGGAGTGGCTTCTCATACCCGCAACAACAGGGATGATGGACTTCCCTGGTGGTCCAGTGGCTAAGACTCCGCGCTCCCAATGCAGGGGGCCCGGCGTCCATCCCTGCTCGGGGAACTAGATCCCGCACGCTGCAACGAAAACATACTGCATGCGCCAATGAAGATCCCATGTGCCGCAACTAAGACCCGGCACAGCCAAGTAAATAACTAACTAAATCAATGTTTAAAACAACAACAACAACAAAAAACAAACCCGGGATGAATCTCGCATAGGTTTTGCTGAGCCAAAGCAGCCAGAATCAAAAAGCTACATGCTGTTGTTCCGTTAATCTGGCTTTCTGGAAAAGCCAAAACCTTAGGGACAGACAGGAGATTAGCGGCCAAGAAGCTAGAGGCATGCTGGCGCCAAAGGGCAGCAAATGGCATGACAGGATTGCTCTGCCGCCTGACGGCGATCATCTGTCAAAACTCCTACAACTGTGCACTACAAGTGAACTATGCTTCACGGCTACTAAGGATAAACACATGATTACATTTTGAAAAATGCGCCGGCCAGCCAACCCGTGCATGACAAGTGCAGTAAGAGGGGCGGGAAGGCGAGGCAAGTGGATCAGCTGGACTTCTGAAGGTTCTCCCCACTTTCAGTTTCCCTCCCCTGGGATGTCTCCCCGCCCTGCCCACTGCTCAGGCCGCCCACAAGGGCCACCCGGAGTTACCCAACCGGAAAAGCCAGAGCCCAGGCTCAGCCGCGCCTCCGGGCACAGGAAGGGCAAAAATAGAAAGCGCCAGTGCGCGGTGGTGGGCTGGAAACCCTCGGGCCTCAGATAACTGCGGAGAACCGGGGCCCGGGAGTCAACATCGGCTCCCAGGCGGTCCCAGCGTCCCGACCCCGACCCCGGCCGCGACACACTTTCCACAAACTGACACACACGGAGCCCGCGCGAGGGCCGGGTCGCCTGGAGGACGGTCCCCAGCAAGCCGAGTGCACGAAAGGGTGCCCCAAAGGCGCCGGCCCAAGGCGCCCGCTGCGCTTTCCCTCCGGAAGGTGGGCTGCGGGGCCCAAGCGTAAACCCTGACACAAGGAACACGCGCACCACGCCGCCACGGGGGACGAGAGGCCGGGCGCCCACCTAGCCCGACACCCTGCATTTCTGGAATCACCCGACGCCTGTGTACATTTCCGTCTGGCCTGTCATTTTCCAAAGGCCACTCAAGATCAGGGAACAGAACGCCTCCTCTCCAAGTGTCCTGCCAGCCCACCCACTCAAGATCAGAGGGACAAAATGCCTAACTAAAACAAAACAAAACAGAAACACAATAAAACTGGAGTGAGGGAGAAAAGGGTGCCCTGAAAAATAACAAAAAAACTGAGCACGTTGACAGCGCTAAGAATAAACTACCAGGAAAAAGAAACCCTACATGTCAGATCCTAAAGTACAGAAGGGCAAGCCCGCCGGCAGTCCAGGCCTGGGGGGACCGGGGTCCCCAGCCCTGCAGAGCCAACCGCAGACCGGCTCGGGCGCACCGCAGAAGCGCGGGGTCCCCGCGGCCGAGTCGACGCCCCCGGCCGGCGCCGGCTCCCCTCTGCCCACCCTGCGCGCGGGGGCTGGAAACTGCCGCGGAGAACCACGGCGGGGCGGGAAGGGGGGCTCCAAAGAGGGTCTGGCGACTCGAGTCGCTCCGTTTCTCGGTGGGCTCAGCGCGCGCCGTGGGGAAAGAGGGGCGGGGGTCCGGGAGGAGGGGACGGGCGGTACTTACGTAGACCGGCAGCGGCCACGGGCAGACGGCGGGCTCGGTCCCCAAGAGCGACTCCAGCCTCAGCTCCAGCTTCTCCCCCATGTCTTCGCGCGCGGTTCCCGCACCGCGCTAGTCTGGCGCTTGGGGGAGGGGCGCGGCGCCGCCGGCGGGGGCGGGGCAGGCGGGCAGGCGGGCGGCTGAAGGGCCGGGGCCTGGCCTGGGCCTCAGCTGCCGCCGCCGCGCTCCCGTCCGGGCCCCGGCTCCCTCTTTGTGGTCACAGGCCCGGGGCCCCCAGCGCTGCTGCGAACTCGGGCCGGCGTGAGGCGAGCACACTGAGCCGGGGGCCGGACTGAAACACTCCCGGCGCGCGCGGCCCGCCTCGTCGACTCGCACGCTCCCAGGCACGCACGCTCCCACGCACACACGCTCCCACGCTCGCACGCTCCCACGCACGCACGCTCCCACGCACGCACGCTCCCACGCACGTCATCGGCTGCCCCTGGCCACACCCACCGGCCCGAAGTTGGGATCCGGCCAAACCTCTCAGGGCCAGTGGTGGCGGGTTCGACTCCTAACCTCGACATACCGTGACACACACACACACACACACACACACACACACACACACACACACACACACACACACACACACACACACACACACACACACACACACACACACACACACACACACACACACACACACTAATAAGACTATAATTCCTATTAAATATGACAGCTGGAATCCCGGCTTCTGTTCACAAAAATGCCGTGTATTTAGCCTATGCTAGGCACCAGACCGCGGACGCTCAGTACTGGCCAAAAAGGAAATGCCCTGCCCTCATAGCACTGCCATTTTAATTGGAATAGTAGTGACAATGGTCAAGGGAGAAAATAAAGTGTCATCATCGCCACGGGGATGGTTAATCTCATGTGCGCACTGCGTGGGGCCCCGGCAACCACAAACATTATTCCAGATGTGGCCAGGAAGGTATTCTTCAGAAGACATTAACACTGAAATTGGTCCACTTTGCGTAAAGGAGATTGTCAATGCCGTGGCGTGGCTGGGCCTCGTCCATCAGTTGAAGGACTGGAGAGAAAAATGAGGTGCCCTAGAAAGAGGGAAGTGTTCCTCCAATGGACTTGGCACATCAGCTCTTCCCTGTGTCTCCAGCCCAGAGTCCTGCCCTGACTTGCCTGCCTCACGGTCACAAGAGTCAACTCCTTAAAACGAAACTATATATGTAAAAATATTGAATATATACAAGCCTATTAATTTGTATATGTGTGTATAGATATTATATATATATGTATACACATATGTTTATATGTGCATGCATTTGTAGTCTATGTGTAAGTACTATATACAGTATACATACAAGCCTATATATTTGTGTGTATATATTGTATACATGTATGTATGTGTATATATACAGTATACATATTATGAAGGTGAACATGCTGTATATATACACACACCCATGTATTGATATATGGGTGTGTATATGTACAGTATATGTACACTGTATGTATGTATGTATACAGTGTATATTGATATATAGGTGTGTATATATGTTGTATACCTGTATGTGTATAGGTATTATATGTATATATGTATGTACTCTCTCTATATACACACTTGCGTGTGTACTTATATGTGTATGTACATGCACATATTTACATATAGGTGTGTGTATACATGGTATATATGTATGTGTATGTACCCTATATATGATATGTGTATGTATATATACGACGAATTTATAGATGCAGTACATATATATTTTTATTCTACATGCTTTTATATGTAGGTGTATATGTGTGTCTATATGTATGTACGTGTATGTATTGCATATATGTGTATGTATGTATACTGTATATATACACACCTAAATATCTTTGTATGTGTGTATATATGTATGATATAGACGAACCTAGGTGTGTATATTGCATATCTTATACGAATGTGTACATACTGTATATGTATACAAACTATGCATTTCATATGTGTGTATGTATAGTGTATATGTATGTGTCTATTGTATATATTATGTGTATATGTGTGTAGACATACTGTATATATACAAACTATGCATTATATATATGTGTGTATATATGTATTTGCGTATTGCATATACTATATGTGTATATGTCTGTATGCGTACTGCATATATACACAGCTGTATATTTTTGTATGCGTGTACATGTGTACGTGTGTGTGTGTATACACACACAGCCTATGGATTCTGTTTGTCTGGAGAACCCTCACTGATACGGACACTTATGACAATTGAGCACCTGCTCTTTGCCAGCCAGGGAGCCAAACGCTTGTCCTTTCTGTGTCTCCCTTAAGTGTCACAAGTCCCGGGAGGGAAGGTGATGCCGCTCCTACCAGTTGAGGTGCCTCAGGGTCAGAGAGGTGCACAGGGCGGGGGGCTGGAGCCTGGTGGAGCCCAGGTGGAGCTCTAGCAGCAGTACAGCCTAGCAGTCCCACTTCCCCGGGTGCCTCTCACAAAGACGCCGAGGGAGAGACGGGGTCTGAAGGAGGGGATGAGGAAGCATCCGTGGCTCTGCAAGCCCAGACCAAGGCTGACTCGTCAAGGGTGTTAGAGGTCAGGACTCTGGTTACCTTGGGGATGGGGTTACACAGAGCCATTCCCATTCTGAAAAAGTATCCATTCTGCTCTTGTTTGTATGTTTACCCCCCCCCCCCAAATCTTTTAAAAACAGATTCTCTTGGTTGCTGGGAGCACACAAGGGGAAGTTGTGTGTGAGGGGGTGTGATCCAGGGGACAGGGAGGATAAGCCCCCCACTCGTAGGGCCAGGAGTGGCTCAGCTTTGTGAGCTAAGGATGGCCCGCGAGGTCCCAGAGAGAAGGGTCCCTGCTCCGTCCCTGCTCCGTGCACGCCATTCCCAGCCTGAGCAGTCCGGAGCCCACCCCCCCTCCCCCCCACACACACACCAGGGAGGAGAGCCAGTCACCCTGGCTCCCAGGCTCCGGCTCCAAGGCTCCCGGCACTAGGAGCTATTTTCAGCTTTCATGCCCTAGGACACGGCCAGAGCTAGTGTCTCCGGAAACTCTCTGTCTGTCTCTCGCCCGCCCGCCATCCCTCCCTCCCTCCTCCGCCTCTTCCCCTCCCGCTCCAGCTGTCCTGCCCTCCACCCTGCATTTCTACACAGCATGGCTCACAGACAGCTGCTCCCCGTGCCCACCCGCCACCATTCGATGGATGTCAAAGCAAGCCCTGGGGACTTCCCTGGAGGTCCAGCGATTAAGACTCTGAGCTTCCACTGCAAGGGGTGCGGGTTCGATCCCTGGTCAGGGAAATAAGATCCCACATGCCGCCAGGCACCGCCAAAGAAATAAATGAATAAAAAATAAAGTTATAGTGATGAAACAGCCCTAGTGGTGCAAGGATGGGACGTATAGCTCTATGGTAGAGAATAAAGGTCCAGAAACAGATAGATGAGAACTTGATATGACAGAAAGTGGGGAAATTAAGGAGTTTTCAATAAATGGCATTAGGACAATTGCATATCCATGTGGGAAAAAGTAAATTAGAAAAAAAGAAAAAAAGCAAGCCCTGGTCAGGTGTGACCTTGGGCCCAGGGCCATTGGCACACGTTGTCGTGTGGGATGTTCTTCCTTAGACTCCTCCCTCCCTCCTGTGTCACTGTCACTTCCTCCAGAACCTTCCTGGACTCCCCTACACAAGCTCGGGGTGTGCCCTCACCCGCCCACCCTGGATCACCGGAATTCCAATCCCGGCCCACCCTTCCCCGCCAGGTAAAGAACTGGGCCTGGTCAATAAGACCGTAGAGGTCCTCGGCCATTGCTATTGCAGTTGCAATTGTTACTGTGTTTACACAGGGTGACCAACACCCGCCCCCAGTTTGCCCAGGACCACTCAGGTTTGAGCGCTGGAACTGTGGGGAAACCCTCATTTCCGGGGAACCCCGGAAGGCTGGTCAGCCTATTTAGGATGGATCTTTCACTTGATATCCCAACCCCCGAGAGCCAGAAAGGGAATCTCCCCCCTCCTTCCATGGTAACCTTCATTCATTCATCCACTCATCCCTTTATTCAACTCCTTTATTCAGCAAGTATTTAGGAAGCATCTACTACATAGCAGACACTCTTCTAGGTGCTAGGGACAGTAAACTGAGAAGGTGTGATTTGTTACACGGGGATGATGTCTCGGAGACCACTGCAGGGCATGGGAGGTGGGAGAGGGAAGGGGCAGTTCTAAATGCAGGCTCTGACGGGACTGGGGCGGACCCTGCCCTAAGCCAGGCTGCTTGCTTCAACACAGCTGTCCTCACCCAGGGCCATCCTGCTTCCGCCTCACCCAGTTCTTCGGTGATGTCTGGGGAAAATCTGTGGTTGTCACAACTGGGGGGGAAGGGGCCCCTGGAATCAAATGGGTGGGGACAGGGATGCTGCTGAACCCCACACAGTGCCCAGGAGGGGCCCCCAGCAGAGAATGACCCACCCCAAATAACCCCAGTGCCATGGGGGAGACCCTGCACTAATATTATTCAGACCCGCTGGTGCCCCTAGATTCCTGCACAGGCTGGGACTCTAACCGGGTCACCTCTGTATCCCGAGGTGACCTAGAGTGGGGCAGCCAGGAGGGCTGAGTATCAGGGATGAAATAACAAATCACCGTGCCCACTCTCCCCGCCGCACCCCAGGGTCGATGGCCTCTATCTCCTCCCTGTGCAGGTAGCTTTTCCCTGAGCCATTTCTTCTTGTCAAGGTCCCTGTCGCAGGTTGTGTTCCCCAAACATGACGTTGAGAGCAAGGATTGGAGTGCAGGTGGTTGATGTGAGACGTGCAGAGAACAGATACAGCTGCCATAGGGTCTCGCAATTCCACTCCTGGGCATAGATCTGGAGAAAACTCTAATTCAAAAATATACATACACCCCTGGGATTTCCCTGGTGGTCTAGTGGTTAAGACTCTGTGCTTCCGGTGCAGGGAGCATGGGTTCCATCTCTGGCCAGGGAACTAAGATCCCACATACTGTGTGACAAAAAAATAAAGAAAGAGAGAAAGAAAGAAAAAGAAAGAAAGAAAAGAAAGAAAGAAAGAAAAAGAAAGAAAGAAAGAAAGAAAGAAAGAAAGAAAAGATACATGCACCCCAATGTTCATTGCATCACTATTTATAATAGGCAAGATGTGGAAGCTACCTAAATGTCCACTGATGGATGAATGGATAAAGAAGATGTGGTACATATATACAATGGAATATATTCAGCCATAAAAAGAATGAAATAATGCTATTTGCCGCAACGTCGTGGATGGACCTAGAGATTATCATACTAAGTGAAGTAAGTCAGAAGAGAAAGACACATATATGATCTCTCTTATATGTGAAATCCAAAATACGACACAAATGAACTTGTCTACGAAACAAAAACAGACTCACAGACATAGAGAACAGACTTGTGGTTGCCAAGGGGGAGAAAGAGGGAGGGAGGGTTGGATTGGGAGTTTGGGGTTAGCAGAGGCAAACTATTAAATATAGGATGGATAAGCTACAAGGTCCTACTGTCTAGCACAGGGAACTATATTCAATATCCTGTGATAAGCCATAATGGAAAAGAAAAAGAGTTTTATTTATACGTTCCATCCCTAACTGAGCTGGCCCATCCCCTCCCATGGTTCTAAGTGCAGCCCGAGGCTGCAGACTTCCCACCGTGGTCTTCAGCTCCAGAGCAAGCCACCTGCAAACCAGCCGCATCTTCCCAGGGGCTGGCAACTCTCCTTTGCTACTGATTCCAAGACACATCCAGATAGCACAAATGTGACCATGAAAACAAACTCAGGCATGTTCAAATCAGGGAAATAACATTCTTATCTCTGTTTAGTAGTTGCTTAATTTTAGAATAGCTTAGAGTTACAAAAAAGTTGCAAAGATCTGTACAGAGTGTGCAGAGTGCTGTGGACCCCCGACCCAGTACCCCTATTTCCAACACGTTAGTACTTTAGTACGTTAGTACGACATGCTTATCCAACTAAGGAACCGAGATGGATACGTTATTATTAACTAAAGTCCACACTTTACTAGAATTTCCCTAGCTTTCCCCTAACATCCTTTTTCTGTGCCAGTCTCCTCTGGGCTGTGACATTTCTCAGACGTCCCTGGGTCTTGATACCTTGAAAGTTTTGAGGAGGACTGGTCAGGTATTTTGTCCCTCAATTTGTTTGTCTGTTGGTTTTCTGATGTTTTTCTTATGGTTGGGCTGGAGTTACGGGGTTTGGGGCAGAAGATCCAGACAGAGATAAAAATGTCATTCTCCTCAGGTCACATCATCAAGGATACACACCATCAAGGATACACACATCAAGGATACACCCCATCAACGGGACTTGTGACAAACAATTTTACCCTTGATCACCTGGCCAGTATCGTCTTTTTTTTTTGCTGCGTTGGGTCTTCATTGCTGCACACGGGCTTTCTCTAGTTGCGGCGAGCAGGGGCTCCTCTTTGTTGCGGGCACGTGCTTCTCATTACAGTGGCTTCTTTTGTTTCGGAGCACGGGCTCTAGCTGTGCGGGCTTCTGTAGTTGTGGCATGGGGGCTCAGTAGTTGTGGCTCCCAGGATCTAGAGCGCAGGCTCAATAGTTGTGGCCCACGGGCTTAGTTGATCTGCGGCACAGGGGATCTTCCCGGACCAGGGCTCGGACCCGTGTCCCCTGCATTGGCAGGTGGATCCTTTTTTTGTTTTCTTTGTTCCTTTTGGAACCAAAACTTTAATCCCAAGGAGTCTCACAAAACATATTACAAATGACAGCATGAAAAAGAAAACTGCACAGTAACTCAAAGTTCAGCTCTACAATATACTCTTCATCTGGCAAGACATTGGTATCTTGATCATCTCAACTTCCAAAAAACATTACAAAGAGCTATGTATTCATGTACGGCAATCACAGAGGGGACTTATGACCTAACTCAAAGGGAAACTAACTTCCTTGAAACTTCTTAGATTCTAAACTCACTGGACAACCTCTTGTCCAGTGTGAAGACTAGTGGAATTCTTAAACCTCTAATCTAGGGTAAGGGTGCGGCTTTCACTTCTACCTGCTGGCTTGTGTTCACAGCACCTTTTAAAGACTGCTTGCTTAACTACAGCTGCATACCATATCCCAGCTACAGAAAGTCTTTTCAATGTTTGCCAGTGTTGCTTCCATAATAATAAACATCACACTTTAGGTGGGCAGGAGTTAGAGTTTTATTATCAGTCTAGGCAAGACCAAAAATTCAAAGCAAATTCAATTTTGCTTAAGAGAACATTGTAAAGAAACAATTCTTCATATTACATGCCTCATATGACCCATTTCAAACCATAGAGAATGACATGTTTATGTGTCACCGCCCAAGAGACAAACAAATGTGAACAGCTAAAACATTTAAAAAGTGCATCAAGCTTCGGAAGTCTCAAACGAAACTTGAATTTTCTGTACATACTCCTGTCAAATGAAGTTATTTCCTGTGCACCACTCCTCTTGCAAAGTGGTCTGCTATTTCCTTTCATTTGACCTGGATCGGCTAGGAGACCTAGAGAAAGATCGGGACGGCTTGCGATTTCTCTCCTGGGACAGTGATCTCTCTCTTCTCCTACATCTACTAAAGGGACCTGCTCCGGCTGCGGGAGAAGCTTCTCCGTCTTGGACATCTGTGGTGAGGGGGAGGACTCCTCCTCCGATAATCATCTCGAGGGCGACGACCCCAAGAAGGAGGCGGCCACGATGTCGACTTCTCCTTTCCCCATTGGACAGGTCCACTCTTACTCGGCAGCCACAGAGTGTTCTCCCGTCTAGTTCTCAGACAGCATCCGCTGCACCTCGGGGATCTTCATTTTCAACAAGAGCGAAGCCGGGAGGGTTTTTAGCAACCCACACACTTCGGAGTGGTCCATAATACCCTAAAGCTCGTTCGAATTCAGTCTTGTTACCACTGTTTCCAAGATTCCTTACACAAACGTTACAGTCCAACGGACAGGAATCCCGATGCAAGACCCTCCTGGCTCCTGGGTTTCATGGGCCACAGGGTGATCCCGGGCCTCTAGAATCTCGCAGCTGAATCGGCTCGCACAAGCTGTCCTGTGGAGATGCTTTTCCCCCCATGTGTCCAGCCCGGGGCGCTGCTGTCTAGGCCCGACCTCCAGGGTGACAGGGTGAACCCCAGGTCCCTGGAGCAAACACTCAGAGCCCTGGTGACCAGACTCAGGGGGCTGCGGCGGCAGCTGGACATGTGTGGCCACCCTGGTGGTGTTTGGCCCCATCTGCAGTTCCAGTTCCAGCTGAGAAAGAGCCTCGCTGTGTTATTTTCTCCTGGTTGTGTAAGGATCCCCGGTGTCATTTGACAGAAATGTACATGGTGTGTTCTTTCTCTCTTTTCTCTCTGCTTCCTCTCGTCCCTCTCCCCCTCCCTCTCTCCCTCTGTCCCCCCCTTCCCTCTCCCTCTTTCCTCTGCGTCTCTCTCTTTCCCTCTCTCCCTCCCCCCCTTCCCCCCTCCCCGTCCCTCTCCCCGTCCCTCTCCCAACTCCCTCTCCACCTCCGTCTCCCCCTCGCTCTCCCACATCCCTCTCCCTCTACCCTCCCCCTCCCTCTACCCCCTCCCTCTCCCCCGTCTCTCTCCCACCTCCCCCCTCCGTCTTCCCGCCTCCCCCGTCCCTCTTCCCTGTCCTTCTCTCCCTTCCTCTCTCCCTGTCCCTGTTTCCCTGTTCCGCACGCCCTCCCTCTACCTCTTTCCCTCTCCCTGTCCCTCCACCTCCTTCCCTCTCTGGAGAGGGAAGGAGGTGGAGGGACAGGGAGAGAGAGCAGGATGGGGGGAGAGGGAGAGAGGGGGGGAGAGGGAGAGAGGGATAGAGGGAGGGAGCGAAAGACGTCCTTCCCTCCCTCCCTATATCCCTCCCTCCCTCTATCCCTCCCTCCCTCCCTCCCTCCCTCCCTCTATCCCTCCCTCCCTCCCTCCCTCTCCCTCCCTCCTTCTCCTCCCTCTCCCTCTCCCTCTCCCTCCAACTCTCCCGCTCCCTCCATCTCTTCATCTCCCTCACTCCCTCCCAGAGAGGGAGAGATGGCAAGGCAGAGACAAGGGAGCGGGAGAGAGAGAGAGGGAGAGATGGAGGGAGAGGGAGGGAGAGGAAGAGAGGGAGAGAGATATGGAGAGGAGAGGGAGAGAGAGGCGGGAGAGGGAGAGGGAAAGAGGTCTCTTCCTCCCTCCCTCTCCCTCTGTCCTCCTTCTCTCCCTCTCCCCCCTCTCTCCCTCTCCCCCCTCTCTCTCCCTCTCCCCCCTCTCTCCCCCCTCCCTCTCCATCTCTCTCTCCCTCTCCCCCCTCCCTCTCCATCTCTCTCCCTCTCCCCCCTCTGTCTCCCCCCTCCCTCTCCATCTCTCTCTCCCTCTCCCCCCTCCCTCTCCATCTCTCTCTCCCTCTCCCTCCACCTCCTTCCCTCTCCAGAGGAGAGAGAGAGGGAGAGCGGTAGAAGTGCTGAGGAGGGGGGCTCCCTCCCCCTCCCACTCCCATCCTCTCCCTACTGCTTTCTCTTTTCTCTGCTTCAATGAACACCAGGCGCCTTTTAGATCAGCCCTGAAGTCAACGTCGATGCTTGGACAGCCTGACCTCCCCGCTGACTTCCAGCCCAGGACCACCGCTGGGAGATGAAGTCTGCGGGGCCCTGGGCGCAGGCTGCACAGGCACCTCCCCTGATGCCCAATCTCTCCTCGTTTACGAGGCAGCCGACACTCCCCTCCCTGACTCCCCAAGATTTGGGGCTTTTTTAGTATGTGTCGATAATGCCATGAGCTACTATTTAACTCTTCCACGAGGACCCATCTCCCAAAATGCAGTGGTTTTCAGCCTTGGCTGCACTAGAGAACCCCCAGGGAAGGGAGAGACGTCTCTCCCTCCCTCTCTCTTTCTCTCCCTCCCTCTCTCTTTCTCTCCCTCTGTACTTCTGTCTACCTCTCTCCCTCTCCCTCTCCCTCTGGGGTGATGCCCGATGAGCTCAGAATCGCAGATGGCCCCCCCATCCCCTCTCTGTGGCTTGCATGGGGGATGCACCTTCTCACCGTGGCCCGGGCATGGCCTTGACACTCAGACATCGGGTCCTGCGTGGACACTTGTGTTTGTTCCATAGCGCAGGTGGCTGCAGTCTGTGCTTCTGTAGATGGGGGCTGTGCGTGAGCCCTTCATCTTCCCCGCAGACACCACTGGTGCTCGCTCGGCCTCGCGGGTGATGCGGGGGACACGGGGGACAGTCTTGTGTCCCCACCTTCTTGGGCTACAGACAGGCCACGCTGGTCCCGTGGTGACTGGGGGCTCCCAGGAGAACCCCACTGCAGACCGGAGAGGTGGCCCCAGAGAAGGTGGCGTACGCCTGGGGCCGGGCCTCATCAGTGAGCCACGGGCCACCTGCAGCAACAGCTGTCTCACCGTCCAGGGGCTGGGTGTTCGGGCGCCGTGGGGTTGAGCCACTGTCTGCACGGCAGCCGTGTTTGTCTTGTTGAGCCCGGGGAGGCCCCTTGGTGGCTCCTGGAAAGACTGGCCGCATTTCTTCCTGCCCTTGGCCTTAGAGCCCATCACGTTCATGCCGTTTCTGGTTCCAAAAGGACCTGTGTTAATAAAGACCACGTGTTAGGACAGCACCAAAGTGTCTAGAAATCCGGGCCAGGAGGAGGAGGGAGGGGGATTGGCTGTGCCCGCCAGTGGCCTGGGAGCCCTGCCCGCCTGCAGAGACCTGGCCCGGGGCCCGCGGGGAGGCCGTGGCCCTCGGTCCCCAGCGCCTTCCGTCTCTGGGTTCCAGGAGAACTGCGTGATCCTCAGGGAGCTGGTGAGGCTGCAGGCCTTGAAGTCCCGCCTGCTGGGGTTCCGCACGCAGGCCGACTCCGTGCTGGAGATGAACATGGACAAGACCAGCCAGGTGGTGGCCACTGTCCTAGGTAACACCGCCTCCCCCTGAGTCCCAGTGGGGACGGGGTCAGGCGGACCTTGACCGGACGTGGTGCTGCCTGAGACCCCACTGTGTCAGCCCTTGGGGGTCACCTTCCCAGACCCTTCATTCTGCCTCGAGGGGCGCGGGGTCGGGGGTGGCTGGGGGGCCGCCCCGGGGACGTAGCCGAGCCTCTCCCCTCCGCCCGCAGGTGAGCTGGCCCAGAAGCTGAAGCCCCTCGGGGAGCAGGAGCGGCCGTGATCCTGGAGCTAAAGAAGGCCGAGTGCCAGAGGCGGGGCCTGCACTTGGACGGCCCCATCAACGCCTGGGACCTGCGCTGCTACATGAACCAGGGGGAGGAGACGCGCTACCACGTGAACCAGTACCTGCTCAATGAGGCTTTCCCCATGCAGGCGCTCACACGCGGGCTGCTGGGCATCTCCCAGGAGCTGCTGGGGCTGACTTTCGACCTGGAGGAGGGCACCAGCATGTGTCACGAAGACGTGAGGCTCTAAACGGTCTGGGACGTGGCCTCGGGCAAGGTCATCCATCGGCAAGTTCTACCTGACCTCTATCCTCGGTGCGTGCGTGGGGGAACCTGTCGGCCGTGGGCCGGGGCTCCTCTGTCGAAGCGGGGCCCCATCCACGTCCCTCCGCAGGGTGGGGAAGTCCGGGCACGTGGCCTGCTTCGGCCTGCAGCCGGGCTGCCTACAGCACGATGGGAGCTGCCAGATCGCCATCGCGGCCATGGTGGCCAACTTCACCAAGCCTACGCCCAACCTGCCCTCCCTGCTGCAGCATGATGAGCGGGACACCAACTTCCACGACGTCGGGCACGCGATGCACCAGCTCCGCTCCCAGGCGCAGGGCTGCAGGCAGGGGGCGGGGAGGGCCCGGGCGTGCGTGGTCCTCAGGCAGGCCCTCGCCATGGGATTCGTCCACTGACATCACCCCGCACGTGGTGACGCCCTCGGTGTCAGCTTCCATCATCAGACCCCAGGCACTGGGCGCATAAATAACGGAAATGGATGTCCTCGAGGCTCTAGAGGCTGGAAGACCCAGATCAAGGAGTCAGGGCTGGTTCCCTGCATGTTAAATACATGCACTCAAGAGTTGCCTTGGAAAAAGACAAAAGAAAAGAAAGGAACGTTGCCTGCAGGTCTGCTGACAGCCGGTGATGAGAACCAGAGGGAAGGCTCTGGGGCCGGGGGCGCAGTGCCCTGTGAGCTCGGGGGCTGCTGCCAGTCTCCGTGGAGGCTCAGCAAGTCCCAGTGACTTCCCCACGTGGGGGGCGCCAGCTGAGCGTCTGGGCCCAGGACCCACTGCTCGTTCAGTCTTCCTGTGGTCAGCCCTTCATCCTGAGCGCGATGCTCTCACAGGCTGCACCGGGGCGTGTGGGGACAGTTTACTGAGCTGTACAGACGTCACTACTGCTTTGGACCATTTCCGTCACCCCGAAAATGTCCCTCACGCCCTTAGCTATCACTCCGTCCCCTCGCCAGCCCCTGACAACCAGGAACCCACTCGCTGACTCTGTGGATCTACCTGCTCTGGACGTTTCCCCTCAGTGGGGTCACGCCCTGTGTGTCCTTCTGTGTATGACTTCTCTCGCTGAGCATCGTGTTCTCAGGGTGTATCGACGCGGCAGCGAGCGTCAGGGCTTCACCGTGTTGCGTGGCTGAGGGACGTAAAGACGACAAGAGAAAAGAAAAGAACGTTGCATGCAAGTCTGGTGACAGCCGGTGATGAGAACCAGAGGGAAGACTCTGGGGCCGGGGGCGCCGTGCCCTGGGAGGCCCTGGCGCTGCTGCCAGTCTTGGTGGGGCACGGGCAGCACCGTCCCTCAGGAGCTGCTGGACAAGCTCATCAAGTCCCGGGAGGCCAACCCAGATGCGGCCGGACCGAGGGAAGGGAAGGGGGCTTCCGGTCTGCCCGGCTGGAAAGCGCGGCCTGGACACGGTGCCAGCCCCCCGTCTCCTTCCTCCCGCCCCCCAGGCCTCTTCAACCTGTGCCAGATCGTCCTGGCCAAGGTGGTTCAGGCCCTGCACATGCAGACGCCCGCGGACCCGGCCCAGGAGAATGCCCGCCTCTGCCAGGAGATCCTGGGGTTCCCAGCCATGCCAGGTAGCCAAGCGCGCACCGGGCTCACCTCAGCGGTCGGTTGGCGGCTACTGCCCAGGTCAAGAGGATCGTCTGGTGGTGTGTGAATGGGGACCGACTGACGGGCTCCGGCCGAGGCCCGCTGACCTCTGGCCTCTTCCTGCCACGGTTCCTTGGCTGGTCCCTCCAGCTGTGGCCCGCGGAGTCCGAGGGTGGGGTGGGAGGCTCTGCACATGCTTTCTAGAGAGCCTGGAAGAGGCAGGAGAGGGCTTCATACCCCGAACAGAAGGCATTGACGAGGTCTGCCCGTGCGTGTCGGTGCGGACACGCGGTTCACTCCCTCGTGAGCGCTTTAACCAGCGATCTCTCCGTGGTGGAGGGCGAGCCCCGACTCATCTCTCGCAGCCTCGGCAGCTGACCTTGTAAGAGGCTTAGGAGTGAACCCTCGTGAGCTTCAGCAGAAAGTCGGCAAAGATTTATTTGTGTCCCTCCACTGAACTGCCAGCAAGGTCCCCGTTTTCTACAAGTGTTGGGCCAATACTCTCTCTAGTGGCAGGGGACTCAGACAAGGCTGCTTTGGGGCCCCCACCCCCGCTCTGGGGCAGGGGCACTGAGCGGCCAGGGAGCCGGGCAGGAGCCCCTCCGCGTGTGTCCCAGTGACCCACCTGCCTGCGACCTTCGGCCGCCTGGCAGGAAGCTACGACGCCCAGTCCTGTGGCCAGTCATTCCTGCAAGAAACACTGGAACCAGTTTCTGCCAACCCGCCAAAAAAAAAACGACTTCAAAGGCAACGTGGTGTCACAGGAAGGGCTTGTTTCTGTGTTTCTTTGTTTTTAGTTCATTAGGCCTCACTTAAAATTCTGATTCCACAATGCACTTGCTTTGGGATCTTGAACAACACTCATAACCTCTGCAAGTTTCAGTAGAGTAAGTTTATGTGATTACCTTCATCTGTAATATCCCTGTGTTGCAATCTTAATTAATTCAGATTAATGCATCTTAAGCTTAATCTCAAGTTCAGATCAAAGACTAGTTCCTCTGTGACTTCTCCTCTGAACTGATTCAAAAGCCTCCTCTCCCGTCCTCATTTGGCTTCTCTTCTCTTCTGGAATCTCATAAGAACTTCTATGACCTCTCTGGTTTTTTGTTGTTGCTGTTGTCTGTTTGTTTGGTTTTTAATTGAAATATAGTTGATTTACGATGTCGTGTCCGTTTCAGGTGTACAGCACAGTGATTCCGTTTTCAGATTCTTTTCCCTTATAAGTTATTACAAAATATTGAGTACAGTTCCCTGTGCCATAGAGGAGATCCTTGTTGTATCAATTCTATGCCTTCTTTGAATGACCGTAGCACTTGTTGTCTGTATCATTTTTATGTCTGTTGTGGCTTTGTGACTGAAAATGAAAATTTTCTATTTGTTCATGTCCTGGCCCTTCCTTAGAAATGTGTTCATTTACCTATTTCATATTTATTGACTACATCTTGGACACCGTGTTAGCTGCTTGTTCTAGATGTTAGTAAAACATAGACCTTCCTGCTCAAAGGGTCACAGTATTTGTGGGAAAACAAACAAACGAACAACTTACGTCTCAAATAGCTTTGTACTTCCCAAAGAGAGCACACCTCGTAGGTACAATAAATATATGTATTATACATAAATGTATAAATAGTTAATGGCATTAAAAACTTGAGATAACTGCTTTTCTATTCTGAGGAAATGATGATAATATTTCACCAGGAGCTCAACACCACTCTGAGAATGAGGGCTTAACCCCCGACCTGGCTCACTGCATCGCTTTCTTATATGAAAATAGACAAGTCTGTACATGCTCTCTACAAAAAGGCTTATCTGGCATGAATTTCAGATAGCAAGAAGAAAAAGTCAAGAGGTTCAGAGAAGCATCCAGAAGCTCAGGTGATTGTCTGGCACTAATACAACTTGCTTGACAGGAAAATAGAGCTGTAAATCTCACAAAATTAGATGGTCTTCTAAGAATTTCAAAACCGCCTGCTAGTAATTAGAAATCCTAGAAGAACCGCTTCTTTTAAAGCATACTGATAATATGCTTTACAGCTTAATATTCAGAAGCCTATGTTTTGGCTAAGTGAGCTTCAGGAATGAAGGAAACTTGTGGTTCAGTTCCATCTACTCTGGAACCTCTGGTCAAAACACCTACTTCTGTGCTCAGCCATCTTATCATCTGTAAAATGGAGGCAACTCTAAGAAAACATAGTCACAGAGATGTTGCACAGTTTCCTGTGTCACTGTCTTCATTTGTTTCAGAAAACCAATAACGTCTAAGCTACTACTGCAAAGAGCGCAGTGTTACTTGGGGTCATGTAGTGCAGCTCTGTCAAAGTAAAGAAAAGGAAAGGGGCCTAGAATAACTATAATTTTCCCAAGAGGACACTATTATTTTATGGCAAATCTGAGTCAAGAACCCTGATCTCTTTGATGCCATTCCATTGTTCTTTCGTTGGGTTCTCAGCAACCCAGAGAAAGAAAGAGAAATAAAACTCCTATGTGCTGTGTCACTGGTACAGGACGTGGCAAGATTGGAATTGGAGAACTACATATTAACAGGTATTTGGGAAATTCTTCAAACTAATTAAGATATATACCAGGTACATAAAAAACAGTTATGTTTTCCCAAGACGATTCTGTGGAACGAACAGAACTGGTAACTGAAGGTGCCTGTGTGCTGCAGTTCCAAACAGGACGGGTGAATGCTTGTTTTCTGGCACCTTTAAGACTCCACCCCAATATACACATTAAAATAAAATTAACATTTCAACTGGGTCATATTTAATTCTGCATGCTCTTGTAAGTCAGCAAAATAGTCCATATATCATTTAAGTTGTCACTCACTTTCTTTTCTTTTTTTTGCGGTACACGGGCCTCTCACTGCTGTGGCCTCTCCCGTTGCGGAGCACAGGCTCCGGACGCGCAGGCTCAGCGGCCATGGCTCACGGGCCTAGCCGCTCCGCGACATGTGGGATCTTCCCGGACCGGGGCACGAACCCGTGTCCCCTGCATCGGCAGGCGGACTCTCAACCACTGAGCCACCAGGGAAGCCCGTCACTCACTTTTTAACTTGACTTTTCATTTCTAAAAGTCTTTCCAAACACAAAACAGAGGTGGGAAAATGGTATATGGGAAGCTGCAGAGATGAAATAAGCTTACTTCATTCGGCATAAAGATGAATACCCAAACAACTTCTGCATAGCTGGAAGTGCCCAAATCTACTATCTTCGTTTTGTAGTCAAGGCTTCCGGAAAAATATGCTAACGGATTCCTAATTACCCAAATGCCCCATATCTGTTTCAGTAAGTATCATCATATATTATGGAAATTTTTCTCAGTGACAGAGAAAGACATCCTGGCCGAGCATCCCCCTGCCCATGACACAGAGATGATGGGTCTCAAGCTACCTTGAAGGCGTTGGAGCCCACTTTATCCATTACTAATATTAATGGAGGACAAAACTTCATATTCTGTTTGCTCTGTGTCTGTTAAATCACTTCTTCCCTTCATTAAAATGGATGACACATAATTGAGTCTGTAGTGTGTGTGTCACTGGAAACTGAACACATTTTTGTTGGTGTTATTAACGTCATAGGTTTCTGGGGGGGGTCTACTAAATAACTAAGTCTAGTTTCACAGTTACAAATAAATTATGATGTAATTTTGAATAAAGTAAGCTCATCGTAAAGGAAGGATACTGAGAGTTGCTACTACCCCTTCCTTGAGGGGCTCTTGTAAAGCACTAAATCAAGTAACAGAGGTTTATATGCATGCATATATTTTCAATGATATTTGAACACACTTGAAAAGAACTCTACGGAATGCATTATAAAACCTCGATGCTGTGTGTCCCTAGTTCCCGGCTCTCTCGTTCAAACTATTTAAATGAACAAAATGTTATCTATTAGGATAGCTATCAGAGTACTCCAAATACTACTTCTTGCAGTACCCTGTCCCAACCATTTGCCTTCCTCTTCCCATTAGTCCTTAATTCAGAAACCCCAGAGATTTGTTCAGTAATTTATGAACATATTTCTTCATTCAGCCAAGAAAATTGATGGATCCCTTACCAAATTTCAGGCACCCTTCTTCAGGATGTTTTCTAGGCATGTTCAGGAAACACAGCAGTGATTTAACACAGATGAATATAGCCTCTCTCGAGCTGAGGGGAGAGACAAAAGTAAAGAAGCAAATATAAAATCGTAAGTGTAAATACGTAAATAAAAATTGAATAAATGGGTAGAATAACTAGTATATCAGGTAAGTGCTGGAGAAAAACAGCAAGCAGGGAAGGGGGATGGAGATTGTTAGCTGGTAGGAGGAGGCTGCGATCGGAAACTAAGTGATCACTGAGGGCTTTCTGGGGAAGATAAAATTTACGAGGGAACCTAAGGTTGTGAGAGGGAGCAAGGTGCATATCTGGGAAGTGAATAGTACAAGCAGAGGGAACAGTCAGATGGAAAGGCAATGAGGCAAGAGTGGGCTTGGAGTATCCAAGGAGCAGAAAGGATGTCAGTGTGTGGAAAACAGAGGCAGCAAAGTGGAGAGGAGAAGGAAACAGTCAGAGAGGAAACAGAGGCCCAGATTTCTAGGGCTGTGGAGGCACTTTGAGGACTTTGCTTTTCCTGTGAAGAAGCCATTGAAGAGACTTGAGTGACATGATCTGACTTATGTTTTAACAGGATCTCTCTGGATGCCATGTTGATTAGAGACTGCAGGAGAATAAGGACAAGCCCCAGAAGACCAATAGTTGATTCAAATGTCAAGAAACATTTATGCCTTCACCCTTCAACTTCACAAATGATGCCATTTCCACTGAGCTATTGAAAAATATCATCTGGCTTTCAAAACAATAAACCAGAAGGCATTTTCTCACATAAGCAAGGTCACAAACAACTGTCAGCTAAAGGTGAAATAGCAACAAATCAAATAATAACAAAAAACATTTTTTATAGATTTTAAAACCTTACAAAGCATTTTCTTGTCCATTATCTAAGTTAATCCTCAAATCAACGCCATGAGATAGTTATTATTTTCCCATTACAAGTGACCGCATATTAAATCCTTAGTGATTGCTCACGAAAAGCTGAAATCTTGAGTGTACATCTATTAATGCCAAGGTTGGGTTTTTTGCCCATGGGAACATTGGATGCTAAAATCCACGGGGATTTTCAGCTCAAGATGGCAGACTAGGAAATATATTTACTTTCTGGTCCTCCTGAAACCATGTTTAAATAAAACTGCAGAAATACCAAAATTAATCAACCAATAAAAGCCAAGACATTGTGGAAGTCATCAACCACAGAAAGATTTCAACACATTTCGAGAAGGCAAACAATGAAATGGAGGGGCCATGAATAAAATAATGAAGAAAAGACTACCCTAAGTAGGGTCTGCACAAAGCCAGGCAGCTTTTGCTGAGCCCTGGTTATAGTAAAGGACAGAGGAAAGAAGAGGGGCTGAAAACAAGGAGACAAAAGTCATTTTAGGAAAAAACGTTCACTTAATGAGCTCCAGGGAACACTCAGCCTGCTGCCATACTCACTCATGGATTACAGTGGATTGTTGGTAAGCAAGACAAGAAAACAGGGAACCAACAAACAAAAATCAAGACACGGTTTCTCACTGAGCTCTTCTCAAATGAGATCAAGAAATTATCGTTCAATGCCATAGCTGTAAATCATTTCTGCTCCTGGAGAGGTTAGAAAGGGCTTATAATAGTTACCCTTTTTCTTCAGACAGAATTTAGGTCTGAGCAAAAGCTTTTGTGTCCTCCAACCTCAAAGTTTATTGGGGATGGAAGTCCAAATTTGCTTTGACATACCATAAAAAGAATCTCATGAGCAGAGGGTCAAACTACTTTTGGAATATATGAATTATGCCCAGTGTGATTTTAAATAGATTTTAAACAAAAATATACAAAGTTTCACTGGTTCTGAAACTTCTACATGTTACATGCCTGATATATAACACACAATGTCAGTCCCAGGAGAGAGAAAACACTCCAATGAAGCAAGCCAAAGAAACAAGATTCGAACAAGGTAAAGTGATGTGTAGACCAAGACCAGGATTTTTCAGTTCTTTCCTGTCATGCTGTAGCTTCCAGCTCCTGAATAACAACACACGTTTCCCTTGTCCTAGACACACAAGAGTATGTCTCCTCTATGGGGCGTAAGAAGCTCTAGAGTTACATATGTGTAGTAAAGAGTGGACCCAGCCGGCATACTCACAATGACCAAATCGTGTTGATCGTACTTTATTTTAAACCAATACATCGCTCCATGCTGAAGTTGCAATAAATGATATATTTGCTTTCTAGACATGAATGAGATGCCTTACTGGATATACTCCAGGAAGGCCAGAGAAACTGGCTTCTAATCCATACAGAATAATTCATTGATGAATTCCTTTCAGGAGAGCCCCTGATTTATCTAGAATATAAGCTTTACATACCTGGATCCTTCAAACTAGACCAAAGGGACAAATCTAGGCTGCAAGCCTCAATTAGAAATGTGGGATGGTGCTATGCTGACAACTGGTGGTCCCTGACCTAGCTTCTGAGATTAGAACCCAGTGTGGTGGATGACCAATTCACGCGTTGAACAAAAGAACACCTCCTACAGGGCAGTGTATGTGTTCATTACAGGTATGGCACTTAGGGCTAAAAGTAACACATGAAGCATATATGATAAGGAGGCACCAGAGTCCAGAGCACGAGCTCTGGAATCACACAGGCTTGCTTCGAATCCCGGCTAAGCCACTACCATCTGTATACCCTGAAGAACAGTCGAAGGTTTAAGTGTTCTTTTACCAAATTTCGAAAAACAAATGAAGAAAGAACCTACCTGCCAGGAAGGGACATCGTGGGGTGCAGCATCCAGTCGCGTCAGGGCTCTGCATCCCCTGCTCAGAAACCTTCACCGCCTGGCTCATGGTGATGCTGGTAGCTCAGCAGCCCTGGAGAAGGCGCTCCTGTCTCCAGGGCTCGCGGACAAGCTGGGGAGGTCCACGGAGGTGGCGGGCCACAGCCTGGCAAACTCTGGGTGCCTCCTCCACTCAGCTCTGGGCATGCTCTGGCCTCTGGGCCCCGTTGCGGGGAAGGGCTGGCCGATACATAGCCAGGGCTGAGGGGTCTGCAGAGCCGGTGCCCAGGCAGGGTGAGCTCTGGAGGAGAAGACTTCCACAGTCCCCAACAGTCTCCGCATGGTGACCCATCCGGTGCCAAACACCTGCCACCCACAGCGACAAGTCCCAGCCGCTAGAAAGCCCAGAAGGGGTCGGGCTCTTTGCCCTCGGGCCGGGTTTCTCCAGGGCCTGGGCTTGTGTGGGGCCCCCATACCACCCCCTGACCCGCCCTTGCTCTGTGACACGTACAATGCAATGTAAACACCCAGGCTGAGCCGGCCAGTGTTCAGAGCGTGCTAGACCTTGAGAAGAGTTAGCAGCTAGGGAGAAGCTCTCCCACTTTCACTCGCTTTTCTCAGATCAGGCAGGCAGCCCATCTCACCCCAAAGCTATGGACACCACACCTCCTTCCCAGGCTATCGTTTTCCGTTCTGCCCCTGTTGTCCCTTTCCATTCTGCCCCCCTTTTCCCCAGCACCCCATTTACGGCTTCGGGTGTCATCGGTGCTGCAGCAGGCAGCACCTCTGACCCCGAAGCTATGGACACCACACCTCCTTCCCAGGCTATCGTTTTCCGTTCTGCCCCTGTTGTCCCTTTCCATTCTGCCCCCCTTTTCCCCAGCACCCCATTTACGGCTTCGGGTGTCATCGGTGCTGCAGCAGGCAGCACCTCTGACCCCGAAGCTATGGACACCACACCTCCTTCCCAGGCTATCGTTTTCCGTTCTGCGCCTGTTGTCCCTTTCCATTCTGCCCCCCTTTTCCCCAGCACCCCATTTACGGCTTCGGGTGTCATCGGTGCTGCAGCAGGCAGCACCTCTGACCCCGAAGCTATGGACACCACACCTCCTTCCCAGGCTATCGTTTTCCGTTCTGCCCCTGTTGTCCCTTTCCATTCTGCCCCCCATTTCCCCAGCACCCCATTTACGGCTTCGGGTGTCATCGGTGCTGCAGCAGGCAGCACCTCTGACCCCGAAGCTATGGACACCACACCTCCTTCCCAGGCTATCGTTTTCCGTTCTGCCCCTGTTGTCCCTTTCCATTCTGCCCCCCTTTTCCCCAGCACCCCATTTATGGCTTCGGGTGTCATCGGTGCTGCAGCAGGCAGCACCTCTGACCCCGAAGCTATGGACACCACACCTCCTTCCCAGGCTATCGTTTTCCGTTCTGCCCCTGTTGTCCCTTTCCATTCTGCCCCCCATTTCCCCAGCACCCCATTTACGGCTTCGGGTGTCATCGGTGCTGCAGCAGGCAGCACCTCTGACCCCGAAGCTATGGACACCACACCTCCTTCCCAGGCTATCGTTTTCCGTTCTGCCCCTGTTGTCCCTTTCCATTCTGCCCCCCTTTTCCCCAGCACCCCATTTACGGCTTCGGGTATCATCGGTGCTGCAGCAGGCAGCACCTCTGACCCCGAAGCTATGGACACCACACCTCCTCCCTAGGCTATCTTTCTCCGTTCTTCCCGTTTTCCCTTTCTATTCTGCCCCTGTTTTCCCCAGCCCACCCCCCCCATTTACGGCTTAGGCCGGCATCGGTGCTTCAGCAGGCAGCAGCTCTGACACCAAACCTATGGACACCACACCTCCTTCCCAGCGCTGTTATTTTCCAGTCTGCCCTGTCTCCACGTAGAACCGCTACCTATTTCACACGGCTGTTCCTAGTTCTGGGAACACACCACTCACTGGTAGCAATGCCTCAGCCCATGCCTCGACTCATTTACCTGCAACGCTGGCCAACAGATAGACCAACACTTCAAAGTTATGACAGAAAGTTGAGTAAGTTATACGCTTGGAATTGCATTTATTATTATTAACAAGCACAACTGTAGTGCTTAGACTATAACAAGTAATCTTCTAAGTGCTTAGCAAATATTAACTCACTTAATCCTCATAATGGCAACCCTATAGGTAGGTAATGTTCATAATATTCACCTGTTTTGGGGGAAACTGAGGCCCAGAGGGGTTGAATAGCTTGTCTAATGCCACACAGTAAGTAGCGGGCAGAAACCCAGGATGAAAACCAGACCGTCGAGACTTTCATCACTTTGCTGTGTCACCTTAATAGATGTTGTGGTTAGGGAAGGGACTAAACTGACAAGACTCTGAACTTGAGAAGGGAGAAATTACAAAGTGACTGATCCTAGAACTAGAGAGGATTTCAGCTCAGAAATTTCTGGTGATGAGACCCGGAAGAACAAGAACATGGTTGGATTATTAACTTGGGGTAGTATCTGAATCCATTGAGAAATGGTTTTGTCTTGTTTGTTTTTTTTTTAACTTAGAAAGGCCAGTTGGATGAAGATTAATGAAAAAAAAAAAGTAGAAAGGAAAAGAGGAAGGTGCCTGAAGTGAGACATAACCTCTTCCCTGTAAGTACTAGGGGTGGGTGTCCTGTGGGAAAGGATGGAGCTCTCTCTACAGGTTTGTCACCAGGATGAACAAGGAGGAACATGGCAACCATTGTACTGGTTTTGATGATTCCTCAAAAACCAAGGCTTTAGTTTCCAAGAACTACCCACAGTAGCATACCTACCGGGTGTCAGACATGCCACCAAGTGTGTTTCCAGTCACACAATTTAATTGGAGAAATAGTTCCTATGAGGTACGCATTAGTTCCCTATGGCTGCTGTAACAAATTACTACCAATGAGCTTGCGTAAAACAAAACACACTCATTCTCTTATGGTTCTGGAAGACAGAGGTCCAAAACCAGTTTCCCTGGGCTGGAACCAGGAGTTGACAAGGCCGTCCATCCACCTTCTAGAGGCTCTAAGGGAGAATCTGTTTCCTTGACAGCATTCCTTGACTTCTGGCCACATCAATCCAACCCCAACTTCATCATCACATTCTCTTTGGAGTAAAAACTCCCTCTGCCTCTCTCTTACGAGAACACCAGTGGTTACATCTGGGTCCATCCAGGTAGGCCAGAAGAATCTCCCCATCTCAAAACCCTTACTTTCATCCCATTGGCAAAGTCCCTTCTGCCATTTAAGGTGACATTCACAGGTTCTGGGGATTAGAAGGTGGACATTTGGGGGCAATGGTACTATTCAGTCTACTGCAAGGTAGATACTATTATCTTCCTCAGATGTAGGAAATGAAGTTTAGGGAAGTAATCTGTCTCAGGTCTACAATTTCCAGAGTAGAGATTTAAATTCTGCCAGTGAGACTTTAGGACACACTCTAAACAACTTTAACCTGTGTCCTTAATTACTGCCTAATCCTTGGTTAAGAGTCACACTTAGGTATCAAGACCCAACTGAATATAACACAAGTACTGTCTCCTCTTTCACTATGTTTGCCTGGTGTATTTATGAATCTTGCCCAGAGCAGAAGAGTTCAGAAAATTGTTATGCACCTTTACTAGGAGAAAGCATTTACTGTTTGATGTGCACGGAGTAATGGAAGGCTATTTAAAATAAAATAAAATAAAATAAAATAAAATAATATGCCACCAAATCGTCAAGTGTCACAACAGAGGTAACCCCGTGGGAGTCTTGAGGAGACTAAAATTATCTCCAATTGTGCAGGTGAGAAAAGTGTCACTAAAGGCAGTTGTAGTTCAGCCAAGCCCTACGGCACAGAAGTAGGAATCTGGATAGGTACGAATGGGAAAAAAGACATTTTAGGCATGGGAAACAGTTTAATGCTGAATGGATGAGAAATATACGTTAGACCTTTCTAAATCAACTGGCTTATTAACTCAGTAAATCAGATTTGGTCAGTCAAACTAGCTTTAGCTGATTACTTATCCAGGGCATAGCTGTTGAGAGTAATTTTTGTCATAGAACAGTAAATAAAACTGTTGAACTATAACTTTAGGCTTGCTAAGTGAAATAGATTGCTCTAGCTGATGTTCAAGTGACTTACTTGGTACTATTCACGAAATTGGGGGTTAACAACTGCTTAAGACAACATAGAGAATTGCTCTTAAATAGTACTTGAAGTAGTTACTGTGTAAAGTATCTGTTCAGTAGCTCATGGTAAATGGATGTTTATAATCCCCACTGGACAACCAACTGCTTTTTTGCAAATGGTAATGTGAATTGCTGTCGCATAAACTATAGTAATGACCACCTATCTAATTTGTTGTCCAAACCAGAAATCTTCTAACAATACTGGTCTCCTAATAAAAGTAAGCAGGAAGCTAACACACACTGGGTGTCTCCCGTGTGCCTGTGCATGCATCTATATCTCACTGAACCCCCATAACAGCCCCCAAGAGAGGGACTCTGAGTGTCCCCATGCTGCTGGTGGAGAAACAGGCACAGGAAGGTTCAATAGTCTATCTACCTAAGATAACACAGAGGGTGGGAGAGCCTGTTTTTAAACCATCTGCCTCCAATTCCAGGTGCCAGGAGCCAGATTCAGCCTACAGGCCTCTTCTGCTCATCTGGAGGTGAAACCACGTGTAAGGATTAGTCAAATCCTGTCTTCACTCCTCAAGGTAGCTTGAACACTTGCACATCCTCCAAATAGCATGTAGCATAAGCAATAAGATGTTTGCCCCGGGTATTGTCCAGGAACTTGGAATCAGCTGTGTCTAGTTAGGCTGAGCTGGTTAAGACTGGAGAGGACCACCGATCTTCCACCTGGGCCAGTGCCTTTTGACCTCCTGCCATCAGAGGGCCGAAAACTACAGCCCGAGAATGTGCTGAGCCCCGTAGCCTAGTTACGCCAACTCAGAACAATGATGAGCACACCTTTTTCCAATCACCTTTCCTCATGCTCCCTATGCCTCATACTGCCCTGCTTCTTTATTCTTTATCCCATAGATACCCCAAGCCCCTTGCCTTTGGGGAGGCGGATTTGAGACCTATTGTCACGTCACTTCCTCGCTTGGCTGCCTTGTGAATAAACCTCCTCTTTGCTGCAAACCTCAGCGTGTCAGTGTTTTGGCTTGCTGCGCCTCAGACAAAATGGTAGGGAGCTGTGGTAAAGGTCCCTTGCCTGTGAGGGAAGCTGGTTACTAGTAGTCACGTTGCGGATGTTTTCTCCTCCCGGGGTGGGGGGGCAGACGTCCTGCTCTTCCAGAAAGAAGGGAGAAAGGCAGGAGCTGGACCCTTGCTCTCAGGGTCACCGTCACCTAGGAGCTCGTTAGAAGCACAGAATCCAGGCCCCACCCAGAACTACTGAATTACAGCCTGCATTTAACAAGATCCACAAGAGAGGCATACCCATAGTAAAGTTGGAGAGGCACCAAGCTGGAGTCCACGTAGCAGAGAAGCAGACAGGATTCTAGACCACGCAGAGTGTTAAAGGCCAACAGTTTGTTTTCTATTCTCAAAACAATGTTTCTGAGCCATGTTTATGAGCAATGTCCCAACTTGCTTTTAAGGTTTCTTGTGTGAAGAATGGATTGGAAGGAAACAAGATATATGGACACTGGTTAGGACCTCATTGCAACAGACAGGCAAGTTCAGTATTAGGATGTTGAGGAAGAGTTGACAGATTCAGAAGAAATTCAGGAGATAAACTGAAGCGGGCTTAATGGGGTATGAGATGGAGGAAAGGAAGGTCTTCGGGAATTAAAGGGTTTACTACACGTATGAGCAAAGCCTCAAAATTAATCCTTTGAACGTACAGAGGTAGAGCTCTCAAAGGACACCGGTTAGGAAGCAACTGTACGCCCTTTATAATTCCAAGAGACAACACAGATCAACCGTTGCGATGGAAAATTCGGCGGTACCGGTGCGTTTTTTCACTCAAACTTAGTTCCAGTGACTATTACTCACATTTTCTGTGCCTAAACAACACAGCTTGAGGAACTGAAGGGGATTCCATCCTGGTAATTAAGGAGGGTCCCCAACACTGACAGTCCCATCTTAAAAAGCAGTCCCCCTGCATTTTACCCGAGGAGCAATGGCCAGAGCCTCCCTTTTAAAACGATGGGGAGAAACCAGAGCATCACACACTGTCCCTTTCAGCTACTGTGAACTGAGCCGCGAGACGACCAGTACCCCCTAGCACAGCGCGGACGGGCCAGCGCGCGGGGGCCACTGTGACAGGCGACAGCACAAGAGACGAAGCCCAGGCCCAGGGGCTCTGAGCTCCACCGGCAACGCCCAGGGGCCAAGGCGTATTACCTTTCCGGGAGGCCGACGAACTGGCTCATGTCACCCCCAAGATACCGCCCACCCAACGCCAGGACTGCCAAAGTCGCCAACCCGGCGTCCCCGGTGCCAGCACAAGGCCACGAACCACAGGCGCCTAGGCACAAGCCCACGCAGCTCGCGGACCTCCTTCTACCGCGCATGCGCCACCGCGGGGCGTCTCGACATGACTCTCAGCACGCAGGCGCATTAACGCGCTTGATTGGTAAAGAGCATTCTGATGCCTGCAATTTCCCTCCTTAGCCGGAGGCTGGGAGCACACGTCCATTAGTTCGTGTGTGTACCCTTCAGAATTCCAATCATACGGGACATGGAAAGTTGTCCGACTCTCCCAGTTCCTTGTGTGGTTCTTCCAGATATTTCCCAAGTGCTTACATTCACACTTGTATCTTGTATGTAAGTATTTGTACGTAACAGGTATCCTGTAGTTTATAGAAGAGCAGCACACTATACACATACTATATACATAGTCTACAACGTGTCTTGGATAGTGACGCTGTTATCTTTCTAAAATATAAACTTGGCTGGATTGCTCTGTTGCTTGAACATCTTCACTTAGCACAGAATACAGCCCAGGTTGTTAGCATAGCATTGAGAACTCTTTATAAACAAGTATCAGTCTGTCTCTCCAACTGAATTAGAAGTTCAAACTATGACTTCCAAGGACCTACATCATCCACCTCCCTCCTTTGCCCTGCCAGCCTCCCCTGATCTCATTCTCTACTGCCCTGCCCTCACTCACTTTCCCCTGTCCAGCCACACTGCCTTCCTTACTATTCCTCAAACATGCCAAGCACACTCGTGCCTCAGGGACTTTGCACCTACTATTCCTTCTGCTTCAGAACACACCCTCCCATCCCATCTCCGCTCTCCCAGAACACACCCTCCCACCCCATCTCCACTCTCCCAGATAGCCAGTGGCTTGTTTCTCACTTCAAGGCTCTGCTCAATCGACATCTTAATAGAGGGGACTTCCCTGATCACCTACCACATTCCCTCACCTCTTCATCTTCTTTTGTTATTCTCCAAAGCATTTACCACCGCTTGACACTCCATATATTGACTTATTTATTCATCTCTCTCCCCCACTACAATGGAAAGTACGTAAGGGCAAGAACTTTGTTCTCTTCCTACTTCCTAGAACAGTGCCTTCAATTTAGAAGGTGTTATACAAATATTTGCTGAAAATCAATGTATGACTTCTTTGCCCTTTCACACTACCCTCTAGTCACACCAGAGGCTGCCCCTCCAGAGCACAAGTTCAAGCCCTGTGCCTTCTGTACCTGTCCCCAATACCTGGGCTGTCCTTTCCTCATTCCGGCAAAATCCTCTTCCCCCAAGCCCAGCTCAAACGCTGTCTCCTCAGTCAGGCCTTCCTCAATTTCTCCTCTATGCTCCTGCTGCACTTGATTCTTTTATCATAATTAACCCACTTATACTCACTACATGTTTCTCTTCCTAGATAACTGTAAGTTGCTACTGAACAAAGACTTCTACTCACCTCTGTATCCCCGTGCCCTAACAACAAACCTATAAGGCTCTCGGTGTTTACTGAAACAATTTATTTTCTGAGTCTCTACCAATTCTAGGGAGTGCATAGTATAGTCTCCTCCTCATTATCAGTGAGCCTGGTACCTGTGGGAGGGCCTTACAGCAGAGGAGAGTCACCAATGGATCATAACTAAGGTCCTGAGACTGCAAAGGCAGACAGCATGGTGAAGTTAGCCCACTGCATGCAGAAGACCCACAGAGGAGTCAGCATATGCAATGGACTACACTTGGTATAACATGTGAACAATCAAGGTTTACAAACGTGTTCTCATGCACTTGTAAGGATCTTCTAGCCCACGCGGAACAGACAGAACACACACAAAGGAGCCTGGAGGAAGTGAGTAGGCCGGCAGCTGCGCCCTAACATCTTAAGAGGGAACATTTCTGTGACTACAGTTTAAACAAATCAGATAATTTGCCTCCTTTCTAGACACCCTGGTTATCACGGGACAGGCCAAGCCTCTCAAGTTTTAAAGCTAAAGTACACGGAAGATCTGTGAAGAGGGCTTAAGATATTTAAGAGCTAGTACCTGCATTAAGCAACCCGGTTATAGAATGAAAATTTATCTTGAAATGCCCGTCTCTCCCTCCCTCTCTCGCCTCCTATCCCCTATCTTCCCACCTCCATCTCTATTCCTTCTCCCCTACTCCCTGTTTTATGTATATACGTGCATCATTTTATATATGCACGGAATATTTACTGTCTGTTACGTTTATTTAATAAAGTGCACACTCCTCAGGCTAAATTTAGAAAGAGGACAAAATGAACACTTTCACATGGGCGTCAGTGGTGTTCCAAAGACAAAAGATTCCTCAGTCTTAAAACATGGCAAACACCACGTTCCTTCTGATAGTTAGATGCTAGAAATAGGCAAGTGGATCCTTAAAATTCACACGCTATTAAGACCTACTATCAACAGAGTAGATCTTAAAGCGGAAACAAGAAAACACCAGCCTTTTAAGTTCTTCCTGTCTGAAGATAAGAATAAGAGGTGGTAGTGTTCTTCCTCACTTGCACCGAAGTGTAAAAGCGGCAAAAATATCTTCAACACATATATGATGAGGAAGCCGCTCTTCTGGTCCACTCTGTTTTGTTTTGCTTCTAGGGATCTGTCTCACTCGGAACCTTTGCTTTTTGTTTTCTCTTTTATGTATGCTAAGAACCCGAGAGTCTTAACCTTTTCTTCCACCTCTCAACCAATAAATAGGACAAAAGAACATTTTTATGTTTTTATGTATTTTCCATTCAAATTTTTCAAAGAGATAAGTAAGCTAGCTCAGTTCATATTTCTCACAAAAATCACTTTCCAAACTAAACTAAATTGTTTGTCACCATAAACAGGAAAAACACCGTACTCTATTAGCACCATCTGACATTTCCACCTTAATGTTACCAAACACAACTTGACACTAATGTCAGGACTATTAAAAATGTTAAAAACCCCCAAGCCCACTCAAAATGCATACCAAAGTTCAGGTAAAGGAAAAACAAAAACAAAAACAAAAGCAACTCACCGTTATCTTTATGTTCTTTCAGAAACCCATTAACAGCACACTGGAATTTAAAACTAGCGTCGTCATCTGACACCTGATGCCCAATTGTACAACTTTTTAAATAAGGAATAGTTTCTGGTAAGTCCTATAAGGCAAAACCATGAAAATATGTATTATTTCCTTTGCAGGGAAAGAATAAAAAATTAATTAGAGAAGGCAGACTATAAACCAGGAGAGTACATTAAACTTTGTATGTCAGTCATTCTGATGAGAGCCATTTTTTCCAAAGCTGCTTTAACCAGTAATTATCACTTGATTTTCATTAAAACTGCAGAACGGACAGTTACCAGGCATGCAAAAGGAAAAGCAAATCTATGTGAATGAATGCACATGTAACTCAAAATGATATAAACAGTTCTACCTACACTTATGTTCTATCTTACATTTCAAGGGCCATAAAGCGGCTGTGATTTCAGGAGAGTAGTAGAACAGAGTCAGAAGAACTTGGATTCGAATTAGGAAATAGAGGCAATTTCAGGCATTGTTGAGAACTGGTATTCTTGAGGTGGGAGAAAGTAGACTATCAATAGAAGACAGAAAAGGATAAGTGAAAATTCTCTAGTTCTGAATTTAAATGGAAAGTAGCAGCAGGAACCTATGACATATTTTAAAAATATTAAAAACAAACATACATATTTCCTAGCTCTGACCACTGAAAAAGTCTAGAAACAACTGATGTCATGTCAAAAGGACTCAGGAGTCACCGAGAAGCTCCAACTGGCCAAAGACAGGGCCTCAGTTAGAATAATAACTGTAACGGAGTCCACGGTGATAGGAATAAATAAAATATATTTGTGAATTTTTGTGATATTTGTGAATCAACTCATTATTCTGAAAACTGTTAAATAAAAGAAGAGAATCATGCCTCTACAACTGGGCAACCAAACAGCTGATGAGGGGAATCTTCTCCTCGTACAAATATACCCAGCTAATAAGTGAAAAAAAGAACAACAGAATTCACCATTCTTTGAAGCCTCAACTGAATTAATGGATGTAGCTATGAATCATCAGTGACTGCTAATACCACAGAAAGACACAATTATATATGTCTCCATGGAAGAACACATCATCACCTATGAAACTGTCTCGCCAAAACAAAACATGCAAGCTTCATTCGGATCAACTACCAATTTACAGGAAGTAAAAGGACTGAAGACTATGTTACCAACACATGGAATGTAATCATCGACATCTAGATGGGACAAATTACCTGGTTTCTTTAAAAACAAAATTCAAGGAGGAAAAAAAAAGTGAGAGAGACATGGAGGGAGAACCTATAGATTAAACAAGACTTCAGAGACCTAACAATCCACGGCAAAGTGTGGACCTTATTGGGATCTAATTCAAAATTCTTATAAACAATTTTTTATGACGTTTAGGAGACAACTGCAAATTTGAGCACTCCCTGGGTATTTAATATTAAAAAATGATATTAAGGAATAAAAGTCCTATATTGTAAATGCACGTACCAAAAACGTACAGGTGTAATTACATGCTGTCTCGGAGCTGCTTCAAGATAATATGGAATGGGGTGAAACAGGTGGGGGTACAGATAAAACATGACAGCCATCAGTTGGTAAATAAGAAAGCTGGATGAGTTCATGGGTATACAAGGAACACTCACAGTATTTTTATACTTTTGTATATGCTTAAAATTTGTGATAATTGTTTAAAAACAAGACGACACTGTAGAAAACAGTTTGGCACTTTCTCAAAGGTTAAGTGTAGAGCTACCGTATGATCCAACAACTCTGCTACTACCTACGCTGCACATCTAACAGAACTGAAAGCAGGGATTTGAACAAATATCTGTACACCAATGATCATAGCAGCATGATTCACAATACCTACAAGGCGGAAAACAACCAAGTGTCAATCAACCGTTGAATAACAAACTATGGTCTATATACACACAATGGGATTTTCTAAGCCAAAAAAGAAACGGCATTTCGTTACGTGCTATCACATGGATAAACCTTGAAAACATGATGTCTAGTGCAATAAGCCAGACACAGAAGGACAAATACTGCAGATTCCACTTACACGAGGTACCTAGAATAGGCCAATTCACAGAGACAGAAAGTAGAATAGAGGTTACCAAGGGTTGGTGGGAGGGAAAATGGGGTTGTTACTGTTTGATGGTTACAGAGTTTTTGTCGAGGATGATGACAAAGTTTTGGTTATAGACAGCGGTGATGGTTACACAACACTGTAACTGTACTTAATGCCACTGAACTGCATATTTATAAATGGTTAAAATAAATATGATTTCTCTATATTTTACCACAATAAAAGAAAGGAATAACAGAGCTGAAATTTCAATTCTTCCTTTTCCGAGAGTCAGTTTCATCGTCTGTAAAATTAGTAATTGTAGTTGTCTATCCTCTGAGCTTAGTGCAGGGTAAGCACTCAGTAGGAGATAGCAGTACTACTTCCACTTCAAGAGCAAAGGATTGCTGTGAAGATTAACTAAGTCAATGGATATGAAAGAACTTTCTAAATGGCAAACTGCTCTATAAATACTAAAAGACATTAGGTGTTACTGTCTCCCAAGGCCATGGAACAGGTCAGAAGAAGGATAATTCTTTTGCACTGGAATGTCCTACGTGGGCCAAGAGAATCTATGGGTTTCTGTACTATATCAGAAGGCATGTGGAAAAGGAAGCATAAAACTTAGAGAACAATTGTCTTTTACAGTGATGCTTAAACACGCTCAGGCAACTGCTTAAAATAAGTGCTAAAGACATAATGGACATACCTTTCTTTCTTTTTAGGATACTACTGTAACTACTAAAAGTTTACTTCATTTTCAAAATATAGAACATGGACGCTTATAGAATTTCTTAAGCATATCTAGAGCCTACTGCCAAATACTATAGTTCAATTCATATCTTTAATCTCATTTTGAAACAGCAATTACAAACGTGTATTTAAGGAAACCACTAGCTTCCCTTTTTGAACCCACGAGAGAAGGATTCACCTTAGCATAAGATGATAACTACTGAACTACTATGAATTATTACAGTATCAGAAAGAAGGTCATTTTCAATTACGGCTTCCATTTACCTCTGGCTTGTAATAGCGGCGAGTATTTGTTAAGTCAATAATCAGCCCAAGTTCTTCATTCTGTCCTTGGATTTTGTTAAGAGATCCAAGGGGGAGAAACGTTCTTCTGGAGCAAGATTCTTTTCAAAACTCTGTCAGAAAGAATAAAATAAGGAAGAACATATGTTTAAAATCCTGTACTACATTATCCATTTATTCAAACCCTGTGATGCTAACATATGAGATTCAAAGTAAAGTTTCCTCCTCTGGAGTTTACAAGCGATATTACAATCCTTTCTTCCAGAGAGATTAGACGGAAGAAAATAAACTCACTTCTATATAGTTATTTCTGTGTTTGTTTATTTCATGTTGGTCTCCTAACCTGACTCTGAACTCCCAGAAGGCAGGGACCACATCCATTTTGCCTACCACTGTATTGCCAGCTCCAAGCAGAGTGCCTGAAAATAGACACAGAAATAAATACTTCTTGAATATCTACATATAGGAAGGATGGCTTTCACTGCTAAATATTCTTTCATGTATTTGGCTTATACATGTACCCTGTTCCATTGATCTCTTTGGTTATTCAAGTGTCAGCAACACATACTTTTTTTTAAATTAGTAGACTCGTTTTAGAGCAGTTTTGAGATTCACAGCAAAACTGAGCAAAATGTACACAGTTCCCACTTATACCCTCTCTCCTTCATCCCACACAGCCTTCCCCATTATCAACATGCCATACCAGTGTGCTTCATTTGTTAGAATTCATGAACCAACACTGACACATCATTACCAATCAAAGTCCATAGTTTATTGCATTCATGGTACAAGTAACTATTTCTTTATTTCTAGTATAGTCATCCCCAAACATTTACATACTGAGATACATATTACTTTCTTATAAATTACTTTATTCTTTATTTATAGTTAGGGCATTGCATTGTTTTTTTGTTTTTTAATTAAGTACAAAAGTTGGTTGTATTTGTCTATGAATCCCATTTCTGGATAGTAAAAGAGGTATTAAAAAGTATTTGCTATAAAAAGGGAAAATGGAGTAGGACGGGCTTGAGAGCCAGGGCTCTATATGGTGAATTCAGATTTCTGGAAGAATACGGTATTAACTTTTGCTCACCTTTTTTAAAGGAACTTTGAAAGCAATGAAATGAGTCCCAGGCATCCGCTGTTCAACTGGGAGATAGTCTTTCCACCTGTTAATATATTTTTTGTTAGGCAGATTTTTTTTTTTGTTTTTTTTTTTTTTTTTGCGGTACGCGGGCCTCTCACTGTTGTGGCCTCTCCCGTTCCGGAGCACAGGCTCCGGACGCACAGGCTCAGCGGCCTTGGCTCACGGGCCCAGCCGCTCCACATCATGTGGGATCTTCCCGGACCGGGGCACGAACCCGTGTCCCCTGCATTGGGAGGCGGACTCTCAACCACTGCCCCACCAGGGAAGCCCTGTTAGGCAGATTTTATGTTAGGCTGTCTCCCTGCATAGGATGAATGCGCCTTGAAAATGGAAATCACATCCCTCTACATCGGCTCCCAGGTGGTCCCAGCGTCCCGACCCCGACCCCAGCCGCGACACACTTTCCACAAACTGACATACACGGAGCCCGCGCGAGGGCCGGGTCGCGCGGGCCTCCCCGCCGGGTCGCCTGGAGGCCGGTCCCCCGCAAGCCGAGCGCACGAAAGGGCGCCCCAAAGGCGCCGGCCCAAGGCGCCCGCTGCGCTTTCCCTTCGGAAGGTGGGCTGCGGGGCCCAAGTGTAAACCCTGACACAAGGAACACGCGCACCACGCCGCCACGGGGGACGAGAGGCCGGGCGCCCACCTAGCCCGACACCCTGCATTTCTGGAATCACCCGACGCCTGTGTACATTTCCGTCTGGCCTGTCATTTTCCAAAGGCCACTCAAGATCAGGGGACAGAACGCCTCCTCTCCAAGTGTCCTGCCAGCCCACCCACTCAAGATCAGAGGGACAAAATGCCTAACTAAAACAAAACAAAACAGAAACACAAAAAAACTGGAGAGAGGGAGGAAAGGGTGACCTGAAAAAAACAAACAAACAAACAAAACTAAGCACGTTGACAGCGCTAAGAATAAACTACCAGGAAAAAGAAACCTACAAGTCAGATCCTAAAGTACAGAAGGGCAAGCCCGCCGACATTCCAGGCCCGGGGGGACCGGGGTCCCCAGCCCTGCAGAGCCAACCGCAGACCGGCTCGGGCGCCCCGCAGAAGCGCGGGGTCCCCGCGGCCGAGTCTGTGCCCCCCGGCCGGCGCCGGCTCCCCTCTGCCCACCCTGCGCGCGGGGGCTGGAAACTGCCGCGGAGAACCACGGCGGGGCGGGAAGGGGGGCTCCAAAGAGGGTCTGGCGACTCGAGTCGCTCCGTTTCTCAGTGGGCTCAGCGCGCGCCGTTGGGGAAGAGGAGCGGGGTTCCGGGAGGAGGGGACGGGCGGCACTTACGTAGACCGGCAGCGGCCACGGGCAGACGGCGGGCTCGGTCCCCAAGAGCGACTCCAGCCTCAGCTCCAGCTTCTCCCCCATGTCTTCGCGCGCGGCCCATATAGCAACTTTGAATTTTAATAATAAATACATATATGTATCAAACATTAATAAAAGAATAAAATGATCCAATAGGAGTACATTTGCTCTTGTTTTGCAATTAGTTCCAGGATTCTATTTTAGATTACTACTTCATATCTGCGAGAGTTGGGTGTGTGTTTGTGTGTTTGGTTTTGTGGAAGCTGCATTGTGCTAGATTTTACATTTCTTTCTTGAATTCAATGGTTTTTGTTATCCCTTGGGAATACAGCAACAGCAGATTACTGAAGACAGCAACAGCAGATGACTACCTACCAGTGGAAAAGTGTAAATAGCAATTTTAGCCGCTAGTGATTCTGAAATTGCCTTAACTTTGTCCTTATAAAAATGCTCCAAGAATTACGTTTTGCAAATCCACAGATTTACTATCCATATTCAAGTCATTTATGTGGAGAAAGAAGGTAGCCAGCCTTATCAGTAACACAGGATGTTATAGCCATCAAGCCATCAGCCACTGAAGCCACACCCAAAGCCGCACCCTGAGGGGATTCAGGATGGAGAAAACAGGATACTGGCCCTAGATAATTAAAGTGAACATCAAGGGACTGATTTCCAGGAGACCAGATTCTTGCATCTCACCATATATAGAAAAGTGCTACATTTATTAACTTAAGATGTCTAGTTTCTTTAATTAACAGTAATCTTTTGATGTTCCAACTACCTGGTTTTTTTTTTTTTTGCAAGAACCTCTAAATACCCTGTGCCCTCCCTTACCTCTTCAGAACAGTCCCTCAGAGCTATCTGAGAGGCTGTCTCCTGACTTCAGTCCTCACTATGTCCTCCACATAAAACATAATTCTCAATTTCTAGGTTGTGCAGTGTTTTTCAGTCAACATTTAATTGTATGGCTCATGTAGGTACTATGCCTAAATGTAATGGGATGGGCTGTAAATTGTGAAAACTAGATAAATTCTGTCAGCTCTACCACTAGCTGAGATCCAGGCTTTCACCTCTGGATACCTCTGGCAGATGTGGGGTCTGTGTTGGTCTTAAAATTATTCTTAGAATAGCGGGGACTCATTCATTCTTTCAACCAATTTTATTGCTTATATTCCGTGGGTCAGTTACAGTGCTGGGTCTTGAAATACAAAAGTCAACACACGAAAATACAAGGATAAAACACATTTTCTACCATATTAAATTTTTTCGTTCATTAATTCATCCCTAAGTCATTCAACACGCATCTTCTTATTGAATACTGATGAGGGGTCAAATGCTATGCTAAACACTCAGTATATAACTGCAAACGAGATGGATAGGCCCTGATTTTGATGTCACTACTATCTTTTGTCCTGCCATATAATGGGACAGCTTCATTATTCCCTTTACCCTAAGTTTTTATCACAAATTGCTAATGAAAATAAAGCTGTTAGTGGAGTTTCAACATGCATAGGTAAATGAGAACAAAGAACTTCCCTTTCGCATGCCCCATTCTCCTCCTTCTAACTCCCTATGTGAACTCACTTTGTGCCAAGACCAAGAAGCTGTGCCCCAATAAGAACCAAGCTGATTTCCTCACACTGACTGGGGCTATTGCTCACTTAGAAGACTTGATGCTTAATTTTGATAAGCAACTAGAAGACCATGGAGACAACCTATAAAAATGATTTGTCTTGGGAGAAAATACTAAAGAGGGTTAATGTGCTGTTCCACATGTCTAACCTCCTGGGATTCAACCACAGGCACCAAGATCACCAAGTGTACTTGGCAACAATGAGCTAAAAATTAAAAAAAAAAAAGCATCATACTGTTATTGTATTCATTTTCCCCCAAGGCACTCTCTGATAAGCACCACAACCTCTAAGGGAATTGAGAACAGCTTCCTTGTGGGGTAGGTTATATAATATATATGCATCTTTTTCCAAGCAGTTAAATCATATCCAGCTATCAGCACACCTTACTTAAGGTGATCGTAATGTATGAGATTAAATGTTCCTACCTGATTGGAAACCTTCTTGTCCTCAATTCATTGGCTGTACTGGATTTGTTTTTCTTGGGTCAGACCTTCAGACTTCTACCAGAAATCGTTCCTTTGGGGAAACCAGGCCTTCCCAGAAACTCAGGAAACTGAAATGGAGACAGCAAGAGAGAAGGAAATTATTTGGACATATAGACCTCAATAGTTTGGTTTTAAGTAAACGTCCAAGCAAACATCTTCTAAATGGTATAATAACTTTAGGGAAATTCACGGTTTATAAGTTTGTGTACTCATGAACTGAACATATTATGATAAGAGTACAGGTTGCATTTTGTGTCTTCAACTCAAGCAAAGGCTTCAAAAAAGGCCCAGTTATCCTTTGTTCATTAAGACACAAAGAGAGGGCAAAAAGGGCAAGTTTCAAAGTCTTTTTCTTTACAATTTACTTCCTTTCTTCAGTCTTCAACAAGATCTTCAGGAAATTAACTTTACGAAAGTTAATTATTCATAAAATAAAGATAGGAACCTGCAGAAGACTATTTCACAGAGACCTGTAATGTACAATATCCATTGCATACATGCACCATGAGCTTGTCTTTTCTAGCACTGGCATACACAAAACTCTGTGTGTGTGTGTGTGTGTGCGCGCGCACATATGTGTCTTTTTTTGTGATAGAGCCATAGGGAGAAAATAAATCTATTGGCTGCAATTCAGTGATGCAGAAAGATTTAAGGGTAAAGGAGAAGATTACATCAAGTGAAACAATAAAGTCATGAGGTTGTGGTTCCATAATAATAACAACAGCAGTCGTCTGTAACCAAGGGAGCAGGCTCCTCAAATTATAGTCACACCTGTTAGACCATCTGCCCATACATTTCACACCATCATTAATGGAAAACAAATGGCACTGTCTCTCCTTCCCTTTATCCATTGGCCGTCCTCATATAAACTCTTTTTCTCTTCAAGGTCATGCTCTTTCCTATCTGTTTAAAAATAATAGGATTTAGGAGGAATGATACGGAATGTGCCGTGCCTTGGTACTTCTACCAGTGACGGCTGTGTAAGGAGCACTGGGTTGTTAGGAGGCTATCAATTGAATTCCCCTAGAAGCAGAACTTGAGGCAATAATTTGAGTGCAAACTGCTCATCTGGGAGGTGCTTCCAGAAAACTCAGAAGTGGAGTGGGAATTGAGAATGGAGGCATGGAAGGCAGCCAACAGAGGTGCATTACCGAATAAAAATTACTCCTGCAGGGAACTGCTGCCAGTACTTCAGGGGAGTTCTGTGAAACTCTACAGAACATGTCTCAGAGTTATCCCAAGAATCGGTGAGAAACTTGAAGTACTAATCTTCCAGTCCCCTCTGTCCTTGGTTGAAAGCTACACCCAGATACATTAACTCCTGTACACTTCTGGCCTGCCCTAAGGTGGATAATTGCAGGTGGCAGCATGATTCTATCAGCATATAGTGGAAGGATGAGTGCTGGGGAGATATGAGTGGAGCATCGAAACCATCTAATACAGTCGGGGCAGGAGATATCAATTATTGGCTTGAAAGTCCAAATGGATAACCTTACATTCCTGGGTTTATGGTTTTACTTTGAGGTATTTAAGCATGATGTATGAGTAAAAATTTCCTCTGTTAAATCAAGTTTAAGGTCCTCAATCCCTAATCTTCTGGAAAACGGTGGTATCTTTTAACAGATTTTGGAAAGGTAACATGATTAAGATTTCAAATTGACCATTCATTCATTCACTCATTCAACAAACATTTATTGAACACCTAAAGTATGTCACGGGTTAAACTAGGCAGCAGTGTTACTGCTACTAAGATCATTAGAGTGCCACCTAGAATTCAATGTACTGTGACACTCAAATAAGAAAATCCATAGTTACCGTAAAAGATATTACAGAGTGCTATAGGAAGACACGGTAAGACGTTAATCCATGCTGTGGACAGTAGTATATGGGTGATATCAGTAGGGCTTCCTGTAGAAGGCAATTGAAATGGATATGTAACATGAAGGAAGGGTGAAGTTTTGAGGAAAAGAGAAGATAAATTCACGGTTGCCAGAAAATGAATGGTTAAGGATCAGTCCAGAAAGGAGTTCCATTCATAATCAGTATAAGAAATGCTCACTGGGGCTTCCCTGGTGGCGCAGTGGTTGAGAGTCCGCCTGCCGATGCAGGGGACACGGGTTCGTGTCCCGGTCCGGGAAGATCCCACATGCTGCGCAGCGGCTAGGCCCCGTGACCCATGGACACTGAGCCTGCGCGTCCGGAGCCTGTGCTCCGCAACGGGAGAGGCCACAACAGTGAGAGGCCCGCGTACGGCAAAAAAAAAAAAAAAAAAAGAGAGAAATGCTCACTGGAGTGTAGGAAAAGAAGACAATGGAGAGGGTGGTAGAAGCCAGATCATGCATGGTCCATGTATGGATAGTAAGTGCTATGGTCTAGTCTTTCTGTTCCCCTCCAAATTCATACGTTGAAATCTTCATTTCCGTAGCTGATAGTATTAGTAGGTGGGGCCTTTGGGAAATGATTATGGTATTAGTGCTCTTATAAAAGAGACCCCACAGAGCTCCCTAAGCTCTTCTGCCATGTGAGGATACAATGAGAAGTCTGTGATTCAGAAGAGGGCCCTCATCTGACCATACTGGCACCCTATTCTTGAACTTGCAGCCTCCGGAACCGTGAGAAAAAAAATTCCTGTTGTTTAGGAGCCACCCAACCTGCAGGATAATCTTACAGCAGCCCAAAAGGACAAAGAGAGTTTGGATGGGAGCTTTTACTCCAAGAAAGATGGGAATCCGTTGAAGGGTTTTACCTGGTAACTTAGAAGAGAGAAAAGTTTCATAACACAGTCAGGTATTTTTATAAGAAAAATTTGCTTCTTTTTCAGAAAGATCACTCTGGAAATACTGTGACTAGATTTTTGGAGAAGTGTGATGGCAGACCCGGATATAGAAAGATGAGTTAGTAGTCCATTAATATAAGTCAAACAAGAAATGGATATAAAAAGTGTGAATTTGTGGCTGAGAGTTCTTTTCTTTTACTACTTGAAAAATGTTATGTCAATGCTTCTGACTCCGTAATTTTAGACAAGAAATATGCTGTCATTGGAACTGGTTTCTCAATAAGTGATGCATCGTTTCTGCCTGTCCACTTTCGAGATTTTTTTTGTCTCTACTTTTCAGAAGTTTAATTACGACGCGTCTTGACAAGGATACCTTTGTGGTTTTCCTCTTTGGATTTGCTCAGATTCTTGAATGTGTCCTTATGTCTTCTAAAAATTTGGGAACGTTTTAGTCATTATTTCTTTGAATACTTTGTCAGTCCTACGTGCTCTCTTTTTTCATTCTGGAACTTTGATGATATGAATGTTAGTGCTTTTGTTACTGTTTACAGGTTCTTGAGATCCTGTTCTTTCTCCCATCTCTACCCCTCAGCCTATTTTTCTCTGTACATTTGGTACACTGTATTGATCTCTTCGAAGTTCATGATTCTATGCTTTGTAATCTCCAGTCTACTCTTGAGCACAGTTTTTTGATTGTTGTATTTTTCAGTTCTACTGTTCTCATTTGTTTTTATTCTTATAACTTCTAGTTCTTTGTTTACATTTTCTATTTTTCCCATTTCCGTCAAGGAACACATAATTGCTAACTGAAGCATTTATGTGACAGCTTATTTAAAATCCCTGTCTGATAATTTCAACAGATGTTTTATCTCAGTGCCGGTGTAGGTTTATTGTCTTTTCTCATTTATTCTGTGATTTCCTGGTTCTTGGTGCCATGAGTATTTTTCAATTGGATTCTAAACATTGTGAGTTATTACATGACTCTGTATCCCACTTAATTTTATTATTACTTTTTAGAAGGAAGTCATCCTATTGGAGGTGTAGTATGAGGACTGGGGGGTTACGTACAGATTTCCATTGGGCCCTATTGTCAATACCCCAGCAAAAGTGGGCACTTACATTCTCTCACTGCAGACAGATCAAGTAGAAGTTCAGCTATCCTATTGGCCCTTCTGACACCTTCCCCCCAAAAGTGGGAACATTAATATCATTGTGTTGCCTTTTAGTACGAGTGGAAGTTCACCTCCCCAGTAGATTTCTTGACACCAGGGGAGGGGAGAAGTGAAGTGTTTGCTGTCCTTCCTCCCACTTCATTCCTTCTTGTTGATGCCGGGTGTGGGTAGAGGGTCAGCTACCTGCTGGCCCCACTGACACCAGGGGAAGAGGAAGAGAACTGCCAACTAGCCCTGCTTGTGCCATCTCATTCTGTCTTACTGCCTCAGGACGGTTATGGGGATTCAGCACCCCATTGGGTCTCACTGACACCATGTGTTGGGGGTTAGTGGGGTGCCTACTCCCTCCAACCTGTAACATCCTATTCTTATCGATGTCAGGGAGAGACGGAGGCTAGGTCCCACCATTGGACCCCACGACTGTGTGAGGGCAGCCCAGTGTTAACTAGCCTGTCAGGCACCACCTTTGAAAGTCTCTTTGCTAATGCAAAGGGGTGGAGGCTCAGCTCACCACTGCACCACACTGAAACAGCCCTGGTGGCGAATCAGAGCGCTGCCTCTTCTGGAGGGCAGGAGTGGGGTGGTGTGGAAGATCAAATCCTAGCTTGGCCCAACTGAAACCACAGGACATAGGGGACGGGTGCAATATTCCTCTGGCACTTGGCTCGAGTAGTGTGTATATTATTGCCCAAATGCTTTTCTGTCTCTGGCAACCCCTTTCCTCACACCTTGGCTAGGGGGAACGGGGGTTTTGTGTTTTCTTTTTTGAAACTTTTTCGTCTGTTGTTCTGTTGGTGGTTATTGATTGGGGGTTCCTGTAATACCCTCTCCAGGATGTATGGGAAGCAACAGGAAACACAGGGGACTCATCACCATGTTATTCCTCAAGTCCCAAAGTCCCTACTTAAGTCTGCCTTCTCATTTCCACCTTTCAGTGTCTTCCTATGTTTGTCTGTTGTTATGTTCAGGGTTTTAGTTTTAAGTGGAAGAACCTGGGAGAAATGGGCTACTTCATCTTCTTGGAAGCAGAGGTCTGGAGGCCTATGGATGTTACAAAGTACTGCTGACTGTAAATTAAAATTTGATGATATACACCTTGCCCTTTCAGAATTATTCTGCTAGATGATGTGGCTTCCCAAAGTAGCTACAATTTGATTTCCATACTTCTAAAAGTCAAGTGTTTTGCTGGAGTTGAAATTTAAAGATAAGCAAGAGATGAGGCTAAGATGGTCTCTGTGGTAACAGATTAAAGTTGGAAACATCAATATACATTCATGTTTAGCTTAATATTGCTTCATATTACCTTAATACACATGGTTATGTAGAGAGATACTTATAGATATGTGCATATACATGGGTAATGTACACACATGTTATCTCTTTGCTCTGTCAGCTGAGAAGATCTAGAAGCAATGACATCTGGGCAGCAATCAGCACACCCCACACCCAGATCCTGCTGTCTAATACTGTTCTCCACTAAGAAGACCTGGTTATCCTTGAAGAAGTAGCTGATTCTAGGACCGAGGCAGTAAATATACAAGATTTATATACAAGACCATCTTATAGTGTCAGAAAGTAAGGAAGTTCCAAAAAAATATATAGGATGGGGATACCTCAGAGTGGCACACGAGCCACTGAACTGAAAAGAGTTCACAAGGGTCAGGACTAGAGCAATTTGAGGAACAAAGTAACTAACGTAGAATTAGATTATAACCCAAAGTATAAAATAAAAATCCATGAGTTCTTCTGATATAAATAAATGATTGGATACGTAAATAAATGCGGGAGAATAGATAAATCTCCAGTGCAAAAGAATTCCAAATAGTTTATGTAGTACTCCATCTTAAGCATATCTCTCCATTCCTTAGTTGTGGGCTGAGCATATTGACTTCCTTCCAAAAAGTACAATATGGAGAAGGGAAAACAGTAATTTTACAATGGAGAAACCTGAAAAACACTACCTCAGCCTGGTGATCAAGGTCGACCTCAGCATTCATAATGCATATTGATACTTTGTACACTTGATGTGATCTGACAAAATAACCCTTCTACTCTTGTGGTCTTCCTCCCCAAAACACATAATCCCAATATTATCATGAAAAATGCATCAAACAAATTCTAGTAGTGGGCATCCTACGCAAACCTAACTACTCAAAATTGCCAAGGTCATGCAAGGAAAATCTGAGAAGCTATCAAACCCAAGAGGGACCTAAGGAAACATGGCAACTAAATGTAATGTGATGTTTTGGATGAAATCCTGGAATAGAAAAAGGACATTAGGTAAAAACTAAGGAACTGGACTAATGTATGGACTATAGTAAACAACAATGTATCAATATTTGTTCACTGATTGTAACAATGGAACATACTAATATAAGTTGATCATCAGAGAGGGAAATGGGTATAGTGTATATGGAAACACTTTATACTATCTTCTCAATTTTTCTGTAAAATTAAAACACTTCTAAAAAATAAAGTCTATAAAAACGTTGTTTTCTTGTTTTATGATTATGTGCCTGTATTTCCTAATAAATATGTAAATTTGCTTTGCCTTCCTTGATACTGATATAAAAGAAATAGTAACTCTGAAAGAATTTCTAACTCCAATTTAACAAGCAATAATTCTTGGTATTAACTTTTTAGGAGAACCCACTGAATAAATCAAAGCAAATTGTCTTTAAAGGCTGAACTTCTTTTCAGTGTTTCATCTTTTATATGATTAATGCATACCACAAGCATGGTTCTGTTTCAAAGGGCAGAAAACATTGATTGTAGGCCATGTCTAAAATACAGTGAAACATTAATGTATGATGCTATAACAACTTTAATGTATTTTATGTTTTCAAAATGATGAATTGTTATTTCAGTCAATAAAGTATTCACTTGTATACATTTCCTACCCACCTCTCCTCAGAACACCCACAAGGAAATGATACTATCATCTGATATTAGGTTCATCAATTTAAATTGGAGTTTTTGGTAGCTGTGGTTGCCAACGGTACTGGAACGTGTGATACTTTTACAAATCCTCTCCATGGCAAAATCTGATCTTCACAAGGTAAATCACAGTACGTGCCTAAAGCCAAATGACATAGAGCTTTGTAGCTAGATTACCAAGCATTTTACTTAGAGGCACAATAGAATGTAGAAAAGGCCATTTCTCCTTCTGTCTTTTTCTGCTCAAAGGTCACTCACCATCTCAGAAGTTTTCCATAAATTTAGACTATATAATGTCACTTAATGTGAATGTAGCTCAACATTCTGTTTTAGTGCAGCTAATCTCACTTTATTTTATTGGTCCTAAATATGTAAGTCATCAGCAAATTTTTGTACTTAACTTTTTTTTTGATGTGGACCACTTTTTAAAGTCTTTATTGAATTTGTTACAATACTGCTTCTGTTTTATGTTCTGGGTTTTTGGCTGTGAGGCATGTGGGACCATAGCTCCCCGACCAGGGATGGAACCCACACCCCCTGCATTGGAAGGCAAAGTCTTAACCACTGGACCGCCAGGGAAGTCCCTGTACTTAACTTCTAAAAATAATTAAAATAAGCTATTCAACACATTTTTCCTAAAAAAAAAAAAAAGCAATTCTTCTTAGGCTGGCCCTGGGCACATACATGACTTTGCCATTTTTTCCATGGATTATTTTCTTATCTGTTCTACTGTGTCACATTTGTTCGACCTTCTCAAAAAGAAGCATTTAAAAATTCATCTACGCGTTCACGCATTCATACATTTATTAAATAAATCTACTGAACACCTACACACGGCACAGAAAAAGAGGCAGAAAACTAATCTGGGTTGCACAGAAAGTAATGAACTCAGTTCAAATTTTTGGTGAAAACAGGTGTTACTCAATCTACTGGAAATTACATTTCATTATGGGGACTCACACACTCAAGGAAAACCAAGACCTAAATAATAATAAAGTAATAAAAGCACTAGCCATTTACTGAGTGCCTGCTTTTACCTGACTCTGAAACTCTAAAATCATTACGGATGTTTTGAGGATTGTCTGATATAATTGTAATTTCTATTTTACAGATGAAAACAACAAGGTTCAGAGACATTAGGTTACTTGCCTAAAGTGAAGTGGCCCAGAAACTACAGAACTGGAAATTGAACCTTAGATTTCATAATGCCAAAATCTGTGCTTTTAATCACAGTGTGTGTGTGTGTGTGTGTGTGTGTGTGTGTGTGTGTGTGTGAGAGAGAGAGAGAGAGACAGAGACAGAGAGAGACAGAGAGAGACAGAGAGAGAAAGAGAGAGAATGTGTTTAATAGAGAACTTCCGAGAAATGGCAAGAAAACTGCCAGGTATCCATAAAACAATAAATTAGGAGCTTCTTACTATACAAGTAATTGTTAATCTTATGGCTGAACTAAGGATCTCTCACTTTGGAACTAAGAAATCAAAAGCTTCCAGAAGTTGAGTCTAAATTTTACACTTACATGAGATACTTCATACAGAATGCTAAAGTATACTAACTAAAGAGCTCTGAAAATACTGGAAGCATTCATACTAGTATGATTTCATAATGTGGATAATAGGATTTAAGAAATTGGCAGATGCAACTGCAGACTCATTTGTTATCATTTCTGTGAAGGGCAAGGTAAATCAATAAAATGAGAAAAATGAAAGAAGAATGGCTAGCAATTTTAGGTAGTTTGCTTCATCTCCATACTAGGAAAGACTAAGCAAAAAAAAAAAAAAATTCTCGAAATTTTATTTTGAAAGCTCCTACAAGTGTATATGGTCTTTTTATACCAAATAACTTGGAATTATGAACTGTCAAATAAGTCTAATCTTCTCTGATGATAAAATTGCTGACTTTATTTGAAACCATGAAATGAAAAATGAGGTAAGAGTCAGAAATTCTTAAGAAAAGGAGTAGACAAAACAAAATTATAAGAGTTATGTTAAAAAATATTTTGAAACAAACATAAAATCCCCATTACTGGTACAGAGCTTTTAAAACCTTATTTTGGTTTTAAGTTTTAATAAATATTGATATGTTTACATAATTACTGTCATAAGGAAGACACAATTTTAGGTCCGCTTTCTTCATTCTTTCTTTATTAAGCATTATTTTATTTTGCTCCATCATCGTGTAATTATAATATAGTAACTGTGTCATTTTCTACTAAGTGGATATAATTTCCTAAACTGTTTTCCTATTGTTAACAATTAAAGGTGTTTCCAATTTTTTGTTATTTCAAATGGCATGAGAATGAGCATCTTTATATAATAATTTTCTGGATTATAAATTATTTATCGGCATAAGCTTCCAGAATTAGAGTTAACGTGTAAAAAGCTATTAACATTTTTATCTTGCTAGACATTGCCAAATTACTTGTCAAAAGATGGAACCAAATTGTATTGCAAAAATCTTTGCCAACAGAAAACATTATATACAATTTTTGATTTTGCTAAATTAATAAGTTGGAAACCTATGTTCCATTTCTTTGAATTCTTTGATAACAGAGTGCTGCTGGAGGCTGGGAGGGCAGCCATGTCCATGAAGGCTTCCCAGAGTTGGAGCGGGAAAGTGGAAAAAGGTAAAAAAAATACTAATTGTATTTTCCCTCGATTGTTATCTCTCATTCTTTTCTGCCTCTGTGTAACTTATATCCAGGTAGCTGGAGAAAAATCATGTGGCAGGGCAAATTGGTATTCCAATAAATTAATAATCACCAACTTTAAATAGATTTTCAAGACTGGAAATATTGCTCTTACAGTAAATTCTTTCTAATTCTCCTTAAGGACTATTTTCTTAGAAGCTTTCCCTACCCTCCTCAAATTTTCCTCTATCCTCTCTACTTCCTTCACTCTGAGCTGGTGAGGTGCTTCATAACTCATTAGGAACACAGAAGTCAGTAAATAGTCCACTGCCAAATCCGTTAATTCATTAGCATTTGCATTGATCTTTGTATTCCCTTTCACTACAGAAGCTCAAGTTAAAAGGCCACGTGCACTACAGATAGCATTTCATTTTCTCTCATCTTCTCAAGTACTTCACAGCTCTGCATTTTCTACAACCCATCTACTACTCCTTATGAATGATTCTTGCCAAAATTCAACCTCATTCTAGACTACTAACTCCAACTTAAAATGTTAAAATCTATACGTGTAACATGAAAGCCTCCCTCATGCTCTAATCCCTGCATATCTTCTTTAGCCAATTCATGTCTGAACTTTTCAAAATTGTTATCATCATATATTGTTTCCATTTCCTCACGTCCCATTTACTGTATAATTTACATCCACCTGACTTCTCTCACCATAATCTCTCTGCCCCCTGTCCTGAAATTTTACTTATGAAGGTCACCAGCGGTCTCCATGTCAGTATAGCCAATGAATAGTTTTTGTCCTATTTCTAGGCTCTTTCCTTCTTTAAAAAAGAAAAAGAAAAAGAAAAAGCATTTTTTTCTCTATGCTTTCACACTCTCATCATCTTCTGTCCTGGTGTATTTTACTGGCTTTCTGTGTTTAATCTGATTTCTAATATTCTATGAGTTTCCTTTATCTTCAGTGGAATAAACCACTATATGAAGGATTATTCTCAACAGTTAGTTCTCCTAATAACAGTACTAGTAGCAGCAGTCAATACTTCTATAATGCTTATCATGTTCCAGACACTATTCTAAGACGTTTAAATACATATATATAGACACACACACACACACACACACACACATATATATATATATAGTTTTCCTGCTCATAGGCGTATGAAATAAGACTATTATTACACCCATGTTACAAATGAGAAAACTGAGGCAATGAGAGGCCAAGGTCACATGGTCAGTACTTGGTGAAGCCCCGCCTGAGTTAATGCTGGAACTTTAGAGTAGACAAGTTAAATAATGTCTCACAGATTGGCCTTAAAAGCGAGCAACAACAAAAAAAAAAGTGAGCAACATTTAATTAATGACTTGTAAAAGTATCAGAAAAAAAGGGAACATTTTAGTTAACAGATTATTGGCAAAGATATAAAAATAATTAGAATGCCAATTTCCCTGGGTATTCCCTGTGTACTTTAGGGGTAAAAATAGTATTTGTAAAATGATTTCAAAATGTGCAAATATTACCTGTGGGATATAACCTACGTGTGAAGAGCACTAACTGTAAAATTAATTTGCCTGGATCTTTTTTCCCCAGCTCCACCACTTATTAGTGGTGGGAGTTCAGGAGTGGTACTTCTTTGTGTTCCACTTCCTCTTTGAAAATCAAGGGTTTAATAACCTCACCCATTTTACAGGGCTGTGGCGTGGAGTTAATACATGTAGAGTGGTTAGGAATCCATGCCGCTCTTAAGTCTTTGAAAATCAATCTTACTATTGTTGTTACTACTATTATTAATTTGTTAGCTGTCCTTGAAAAAGTCTGCCAGCAGTACTCACTTGCTTTTCTTTTTGTTTTATAGTCTCTACATCCCACTTAAGCGTTCTACCAAACCTTCAGAGGCTCTTTTCAGATATTTTACACCTCCTTACTTGTTTGTCACAGCAAAAGTAAAAGGAGTGTGGCTCCCCTTGACCAAACAAACCAGAACTTTGGTTTTCTCCCATTCATACACATTGGTGAACAGATGTGAAAAAACGACTCCATGGGGCTTTCAGTCTGGAGCCAAACATCCAGGCTCTGTGTAACTGGACACTATTATGCACATATGTTGGTCCCTTAGGACCCAAAAGAATCTCAACTAAGCCCATCATTATTTCAGGAATATGACGAATGCTTTTTGTGAAGTAGGTGAATGTCACAGAAATACAAGAAAAGACAGGGGTGTTTCGTATCACAACGTTTTGAGAAATGCTCAGCGCTCTAAGATGTAGCTGACAATTCCCCCATCAGCTAATGCTTTCAAAGTGACCATAAATTTCACCATACAGACATTTTTTCAGCAATGGCAATAACGCAGTGACTATACTGCTCAATTCCTCACAGTGTCAGCATTAAATACATTAAAAGGGTAAGTTAAAATATCTGTCTGATTGCTTCTGACATAACCCCGAGATCTCTTTTACTTCTGTACTCCATCAATTATAATGTGGAACATTAAGACAAATTATTTCTAAACACTAACAAGGAATGTAGCAACAAGTGGCAGACAATCAAGGGGAATTTTGCCATAGCATGGTGCTTATTTTGTTACAAGCAGGAGTGCAAACCCAAAGGATGTAATTTAGAGGAAACTCTGTCCTGTCTATTCTCTAGGAACTAGAACAAGGAGACTGAGAGAAGATGATTCTGGGTAAATCAAACTGTTTTCTCCTAATTACAGCTGACTAATAGGGAGCAAACTCCCATGGAAGGCTGTGATCTGCTTGAAGAAAGCTACGAGGTTGCCCTGGTTAGGGTCTTTCATATACAGTGATTCAAGCTCAGACTTGATCATCTGTCAGGGATGCTACAGTAGGGAGAGTTTTGCCATAGCTCTGAGACTCAGCAAGATCACTTCCAACTCTAAAACCTACAATTTTAATTTAATCACCAACACCAGTCATCATTAAGAGTGACCTTAAATAACTCCAAATCTGTTCATCTACTCACATATTCTTTACACAGTCAACAGTCCTCGAGTGATTACTACATGCCAGACACAGTTCTAAGACACAGAATAAGGGATAAGAAAGGTAACAACCTGTCACTGTGGGGCTTGAGTTCTTTGGGAAGAAGTTCATCTAAATACAAAGAGACACCAAAGATAATATTTGGTTTTATGATTATTGTGATTATTCTGTGAAAGAAGTAAGGTAATCTGATAAATTGGGACTAAGTTAGGCCGGTAGGACAATCAAGGAAAAAATATCTTTAAGAGATGAGTGCCAAAGAATAGAAAGGAATCATTTATGGACAATTTTTCTGGAAATACTATTTCCAAAACATGGGAAAAACAAATACAAAGGCCCTGAGGCAAGATGAAGCTTAACTACAATCAAGGAACAAAAAGAAGCTAAAAGGTTAGCTTCTTGCACCCCCTTGCACTGCTGGTGGGAATGGAAATTGATACAGCCACTACGGAGAACAGTATGGAGGTTCCTTAAAAAACCAAAAATAGACTTACCATATGATCCAGCAATCCCACTACTGGGCATACACCCAGAGAAAAAAGAATACTGTCTACTGTCCTCCGTGCCCCCTGGAACACTCACTCTAAATATCCAGGAGGTGCTTGCAGAATGAATGAATCAATGAACAAACAAGCTCACTCATTTCAAACGTGCGGTCACATGAGTAATCTGACCTTCTAAGAAGTTAAGCTTCCGGAAGGAGCCCATTTTCTTAACGTATTCAGCATCGAGTCATCACAAAATATGAACTCTTATAAAGTACTGCCCCCTCACTTCCCATGAGAAAGCAAAATTCCTCAGCAGGGAAATGGGAGGGTAGCAGACATTACCTGCAAAGCTTTGGTAAGGCTGCGGCTCGCTGAGCACTTCACTAGGGCCCCTGACCGCCTGACTGGTAGTAGGACAGACACACCAGGAACGGCTGCTGACCGGCAGAAAGAGCGCCCGGCTAGGCAGGCAGCACACCCCGCACCCTGCCAAGCGAGGTCTGGCCAGCAAGGGAAAGAGCTCTCTCCACTTCAGAACCGCCCACCACTAGAAAGCTGGGTCCTGCCAGGGCCTGGACGCACGAGGCCTTCCTTACAAGGGTTACAAATCTGTGGCCTTGCTCTGCCTCGAATAAAAGACAGAGATGGGGACAACGTGACCATCTCCAGATGAACTTTCAACTTCGTTTCAAGTGCCTGGGTGCTGGGTCACGGTGCATTTCTAAACTCTTCCAATACTCAAAAATACCAATTTCTAAGATGCAGAAGGGTTGTTAAACATACACTTAGCACAGATCCCAGTCCCACTCCTGAGTATTTTCTCAAGTGAGGTAAAAACCCGAGTTCACATGGAAACCTGCCCTGGGATGTTTACAGCAGCTTTATTCCTGATCCCCTCAAAACTGGAAACATCCCACAAGTCCTGCCACCCGCAGGCGAATGGACAAACGGAACATGGAATACAACACAGCCAGAAAAAGGAGTGGCTTCTCATACCCGCAACAACAGGGATGACGGACTTCCCTGGTGGTCCAGTGGCTAAGACTCCGCGCTCCCAATGCAGGGGGCCCGGCGTCCATCCCTGCTCGGGGAACTAGATCCCGCACGCTGCAACGAAAACATACTGCATGCGCCAATGAAGATCCCATGTGCCGCAACTAAGACCCGGCACAGCCAAGTAAATAACTAACTAAATCAATGTTTAAAACAACAACAACAACAAAAAACAAACCCGGGATGAATCTCGCATAGGTTTTGCTGAGCCAAAGCAGCCAGAATCAAAAAGCTACATGCTGTTGTTCCGTTAATCTGGCTTTCTGGAAAAGCCAAAACCTTAGGGACAGACAGGAGATTAGCGGCCAAGAAGCTAGAGGCATGCTGGCGCCAAAGGGCAGCAAATGGCATGACAGGATTGCTCTGCCGCCTGACGGCGATCATCTGTCAAAACTCCTACAACTGTGCACTACAAGTGAACTATGCTTCACGGCTACTAAGGATAAACACATGATTACATTTTGAAAAATGCGCCGGCCAGCCAACCCGTGCATGACAAGTGCAGTAAGAGGGGCGGGAAGGCGAGGCAAGTGGATCAGCTGGACTTCTGAAGGTTCTCCCCACTTTCAGTTTCCCTCCCCTGGGATGTCTCCCCGCCCTGCCCACTGCTCAGGCCGCCCACAAGGGCCACCCGGAGTTACCCAACCGGAAAAGCCAGAGCCCAGGCTCAGCCGCGCCTCCGGGCACAGGAAGGGCAAAAATAGAAAGCGCCAGTGCGCGGTGGTGGGCTGGAAACCCTCGGGCCTCAGATAACTGCGGAGAACCGGGGCCCGGGAGTCAACATCGGCTCCCAGGCGGTCCCAGCGTCCCGACCCCGACCCCGGCCGCGACACACTTTCCACAAACTGACACACACGGAGCCCGCGCGAGGGCCGGGTCGCCTGGAGGACGGTCCCCAGCAAGCCGAGTGCACGAAAGGGTGCCCCAAAGGCGCCGGCCCAAGGCGCCCGCTGCGCTTTCCCTCCGGAAGGTGGGCTGCGGGGCCCAAGCGTAAACCCTGACACAAGGAACACGCGCACCACGCCGCCACGGGGGACGAGAGGCCGGGCGCCCACCTAGCCCGACACCCTGCATTTCTGGAATCACCCGACGCCTGTGTACATTTCCGTCTGGCCTGTCATTTTCCAAAGGCCACTCAAGATCAGGGAACAGAACGCCTCCTCTCCAAGTGTCCTGCCAGCCCACCCACTCAAGATCAGAGGGACAAAATGCCTAACTAAAACAAAACAAAACAGAAACACAATAAAACTGGAGTGAGGGAGAAAAGGGTGCCCTGAAAAATAACAAAAAAACTGAGCACGTTGACAGCGCTAAGAATAAACTACCAGGAAAAAGAAACCCTACATGTCAGATCCTAAAGTACAGAAGGGCAAGCCCGCCGGCAGTCCAGGCCTGGGGGGACCAGGGTCCCCAGCCCTGCAGAGCCAACCGCAGACCGGCTCGGGCGCACCGCAGAAGCTCGGGGTCCCCGCGGCCGAGTCGACGCCCCCGGCCGGCGCCGGCTCCCCTCTGCCCACCCTGCGCGCGGGGGCTGGAAACTGCCGCGGAGAACCACGGCGGGGCGGGAAGGGGGGCTCCAAAGAGGGTCTGGCGACTCGAGTCGCTCCGTTTCTCGGTGGGCTCAGCGCGCGCCGTGGGGAAAGAGGGGCGGGGGTCCGGGAGGAGGGGACGGGCGGTACTTACGTAGACCGGCAGCGGCCACGGGCAGACGGCGGGCTCGGTCCCCAAGAGCGACTCCAGCCTCAGCTCCAGCTTCTCCCCCATGTCTTCGCGCGCGGTCCCCGCACCGCGCTAGTCTGGCGCTTGGGGGAGGGGCGCGGCGCCGCCGGCGGGGGCGGGGCAGACGGGCAGGCGGGCGGCTGAAGGGCCGGGGCCTGGCCTGGGCCTCAGCTGCCGCCGCCGCGCTCCCGTCCGGGCCCCGGCTCCCTCTTTGTGGTCACAGGCCCGGGGCCCCCAGCGCTGCTGCGAACTCGGGCCGGCGTGAGGCGAGCACACTGAGCCGGGGGCCGGACTGAAACACTCCCGGCGCGCGCGGCCCGCCTCGTCGACTCGCACGCTCCCAGGCACGCACGCTCCCACGCACGCACGCTCCCACGCTCGCACGCTCCCACGCACGCACGCTCCCACGCACGCACGCTCCCACGCACGTCATCGGCTGCCCCTGGCCACACCCACCGGCCCGAAGTTGGGATCCGGCCAAACCTCTCAGGGCCAGTGGTGGCGGGTTCGACTCCTGACCTCGACATACCGTGACACACACACACACACACACACACACACACACACACACACACACACACACACACACACACACACACACACACACACACACACACACACACACACACACACACACACACACTAATAAGACTATAATTCCTATTAAATATGACAGCTGGAATCCCAGCTTCCGTTCACAAAAATGCCGTGTATTTAGCCTATGCTAGGCACCAGACCGCGGACGCTCAGTACTGGCCAAAAAGGAAATGCCCTGCCCTCATAGCACTGCCATTTTAATTGGAATAGTAGTGACAATGGTCAAGGGAGAAAATAAAGTGTCATCATCGCCACGGGGATGGTTAATCTCATGTGCGCACTGTGTGGGGCCCCGGCAACCACAAACATTATTCCAGATGTGGCCAGGAAGGTATTTTTCAGAAGAGATTAACACTGAAATTGGTCCACTTTGCGTAAAGGAGATTGGCAATGCCGCGGCGTGGGTGGGCCTCGTCCATCGGTTGAAGGACTGGAGAGAAAAATGAGGTGCCCTAGAAAGAGGGAAGTGTTCCTCCAATGGACTTGGCACATCAGCTCTTCCCTGTGTCTCCAGCCCAGAGTCCTGCCCTGACTTGCCTGCCTCACGGTCACAAGAGTCAACTCCTTAAAACGAAACTATATATGTAAAAATATTGAATATATACAAGCCTATTAATTTGTATATGTGTGTATAGATATTATATATATATGTAAACACATATGTTTATATGTGCATGCGTTTGTAGTCTATGTGTAAGTACTATATACAGTATACATACAAGCCTATATATTTGTGTGTATATATTGTATACATGTATGTATGTGTATATATACAGTATACATATTATGAAGGTGAACATGCTGTATATATACACACACCCATGTATTGATATATGGGTGTGTATATGTACAGTATATGTACACTGTATGTATGTATGTATACAGTGTATATTGATATATAGGTGTGTATATATGTTGTATACCTGTATGTGTATAGGTATTATATGTATATATGTAGGTACTCTCTCTATATACACACTTGCGTGTGTACTTATATGTGTATGTACATGCACATATTTACATATAGGTGTGTGTGTATACATGGTATATATGTATGTGTATGTATCCTATATATGATATGTGTATGTATATATACGACGAATTTATAGATGCAGTACATATATATTTTTATTGTACATGCTTCTATATGTAGGTGTATATGTGTGTCTATATGTATGTACGTGTATGTATTGCATATATTATGTGTATGTATGTATACTGTATATATACACACCTAAATATCTGTATGTGTGTATATATGTATGATATAGACGAACCTAGGTGTGTATATTGCATATCTTATACGAATGTGTACATACTGTATATGTATACAAACTATGCATTTCATATGTGTGTATGTATAGTGTATATGTATGTGTCTATTGTATATATTATGTGTATATGTGTGTAGACATACTGTATATATACAAACTATGCATTATATATATGTGTGTATATATGTATTTGCGTATTGCATATACTATATGTGTATATGTCTGTATGCGTACTGCATATATACACAGCTGTATATTTTTGTATGCGTGTACATGTGTACGTGTGTGTGTGTATACACACACAGCCTATGGATTCTGTTTGTCTGGAGAACCCTCACTGATACGGACACTTATGACAATTGAGCACCTGCTCTTTGCCAGCCAGGGAGCCAAACGCTTGTCCTTTCTGTGTCTCCCTTAAGTGTCACAAGTCCCGGGAGGGAAGGTGATGCCGCTCCTACCAGTTGAGGTGCCTCAGGGTCAGAGAGGTGCACAGGGCGGGGGGCTGGAGCCTGGTGGAGCCCAGGTGGAGTTCTAGCAGCAGTACAGCCTAGCAGTCCCACTTCCCCGGGTGCCTCTCACAAAGACGCCGAGGGAGAGACGGGGTCTGAAGGAGGGGATGAGGAGGCTTCCGTGGCTCTGCAAGCCCAGACCAAGGCTGACTCGTCAAGGGTGTTAGAGGTCAGGACTCTGGTTACCTTGGGGATGGGGTTACACAGAGCCATTCCCATTCTGAAAAAGTATCCATTCTGCTCTTGTTTGTATGTTTACCCCCCCTCCCCCAAATCTTTTAAAAACAGATTCTCTTGGTTGCTGGGAGCACACAAGAGGAAGTTGTGTGTGAGGGGGTGTGATCCAGGGGACAGGGAGGATAAGCCCCCCACTCGTAGGGCCAGGAGTGGCTCAACTTTGTGAGCTAAGGATGGCCCGCGAGGTCCCAGAGAGAAGCGTCCCTGCTCCGTCCCTGCTCCGTGCACCCCATTCCCAGCCTGAGCAGTCCGGAGCCCACCCCCCCCCCCCCACACACACACACCAGGGAGGAGAGCCAGTCACCCTGGCTCCCAGGCTCCGGCTCCAAGGCTCCCGGCACTAGGAGCTATTTTCAGCTTTCATGCCCTAGGACACGGCCAGAGCTAGTGTCTCCGGAAACTCTGTCTGTCTCTCGCCCGCCCGCCATCCCTCCCTCCCTCCTCCGCCTCTTCCCCTCCCGCTCCAGCTGTCCTGCCCTCCACCCTGCATTTCTACACAGGATGGCTCACAGACAGCTGCTCCCCGTGCCCACCCGCCACCATTCGATGGATGTCAAAGCAAGCCCTGGGGACTTCCCTGGAGGTCCAGCGATTAAGACTCTGAGCTTCCACTGCAAGGGGTGCGGGTTCGATCCCTGGTCAGGGAAATAAGATCCCACATGCCGCCCGGGACGGCCAAAGAAATAAATGAATAAAAAATAAAGTTATAGTGATGAAACAGCCCTAGTGGTGCAAGGATGGGACGTATAGCTCTATGGTAGAGAATAAAGGTCCAGAAACAGATGAGAACTTGATATGACAGAAAGTGGGGAAATTAAGGAGTTTTCAATAAATGGCATTAGGACAATTGCATATCCATGTGGGAAAAAGTAAATTAGAAAAAAAGAAAAAAAGCAAGCCCTGGTCAGGTGTGACCTTGGGCCCAGGGCCATTGGCACACGTTGTCATGTGGGATGTTCTTCTTAGACTCCTCCCTCCCTCCTGTGTCACTGTCACTTCCTCCAGAACCTTCCTGGACTCCCCTACACAAGCTCGGGGTGTGCCCTCACCCGCCCACCCTGCATCACCGGAATTCCAATCCCGGCCCACCCTTCCCCGCCAGGTAAAGAACTGGGCCTGGTCAATAAGACCGTAGAGGTCCTCGGCCATTGCTATTGCAGTTGCAATTGTTACTGTGTTTACACAGGGTGACCAACACCCGCCCCCAGTTTACCCAGGACCGCTCAGGTTTGAGCGCTGGAACTGTGGGGAAACCCTCATTTCCGGGGAACCCCGGAAGGCTGGTCAGCCTATTTAGGATGGATCTTTCACTTGATATCCCAACCCCCGAGAGCCAGAAAGGGAATCTCCCCCCTCCTTCCATGGTAACCTTCATTCATTCATCCACTCATCCCTTTATTCAACTCCTTTATTCAGCAAGTATTTAGGAAGCATCTACTACATAGCAGACACTCTTCTAGGTGCTAGGGACAGTAAACTGAGAAGGTGTGATTTGTTACACGGGGATGATGTCTCGGAGACCACTGCAGGGCATGGGAGGTGGGAGAGCGAAGGGGCAGTTCTAAATGCAGGCTCTGACGGGACTGGGGCGGACCCTGCCCTAAGCCAGGCTGCTTGCTTCAACACAGCTGTCCTCACCCAGGGCCATCCTGCTTCCGCCTCACCCAGTTCTTCGGTGATGTCTGGGGAAAATCTGTGGTTGTCACAACTGGGGGGGAAGGGGCCCCTGGAATCAAATGGGTGGGGACAGGGATGCTGCTGAACCCCACACAGTGCCCAGGAGGGGCCCCCAGCAGAGAATGACCCGCCCCAAATAACCCCAGTGCCATGGGGGAGACCCTGCACTAATATTATTCAGACCCGCTGGTGCCCCTAGATTCCTGCACAGGCTGGGACTCTAACCGGGTCACCTCTGTATCCCGAGGTGACCTAGAGTGGGGCAGCCAGGAGGGCTGAGTATCAGGGATGAAATGACAAATCACCGTGCCCACTCTCCCCGCCGCACCCCAGGGTCGATGGCCTCTATCTCCTCCCTGTGCAGGTAGCTTTTCCCTGAGCCATTTCTTCTTGTCAAGGTCCCTGTCGCAGGTTGTGTTCCCCAAACATGACGTTGAGAGCAAGGATTGGAGTGCAGGTGGTTGATGTGAGACGTGCAGAGAACAGATACAGCTGCCATAGGGTCCCGCAATTCCACTCCTGGGCATAGATCTGGAGAAAACTCTAATTCAAAAATGTACATACACCCCTGGGACTTCCCTGGTGGTCTAGTGGTTAAGACTCTGTGCTTCCGGTGCAGGGAGCATGGGTTCCATCTCTGGCCAGGGAACTAAGATCCCACATACTGTGTGACAAAAAAATAAAGAAAGAGAGAAAGAAAGAAAAAGAAAGAAAGAAAAGAAAGAAAGAAAGAAAGAAAGAAAGAAAGAAAGAAAGAAAGAAAAAGAAAGAAAGAAAGAAAAGATACATGCACCCCAATGTTCATTGCATCACTATTTATAATAGGCAAGATGTGGAAGCTACCTAAATGTCCACTCATGGATGAATGGATAAAGAAGATGTGGTACATATATACAATGGAATATATTCAGCCATAAAAAGAATGAAATAATGCTATTTGCCGCAACGTCGTGGATGGACCTAGAGATTATCATACTAAGTGAAGTAAGTCAGAAGAGAAAGACACATATATGATCTCTCTTATATGTGAAATCCAAAATACGACACAAATGAACTTGTCTACGAAACAAAAACAGACTCACAGACATAGAGAACAGACTTGTGGTTGCCAAGGGGGAGAAAGAGGGAGGGAGGGTTGGATTGGGAGTTTGGGGTTAGCAGACGCAATCTATTAAATATAGGATGGATAAGCTACAAGGTCCTACTGTCTAGCACAGGGAACTATATTCAATATCCTGTGATAAGCCATAATGGAAAAGAAAAAGAGTTTTATTTATACGTTCCATCCCTAACTGAGCTGGCCCATCCCCTCCCATGGTTCTAAGTGCAGCCCGAGGCTGCAGACTTCCCACCGTGGTCTTCAGCTCCAGAGCAAGCCACCTGCAAACCAGCCGCATCTTCCCAGGGGCTGGCAACTCTCCTTTGCTACTGATTCCAAGACACATCCAGATAGCACAAATGTGACCATGAAAACAAACTCAGGCATGTTCAAATCAGGGAAATAACATTCTTATCTCTGTTTAGTAGTTGCTTAATTTTAGAATAGCTTAGAGTTACAAAAAAGTTGCAAAGATCTGTACAGAGTGTGCAGAGTGCTGTGGACCCCCGACCCAGTACCCCTATTTCCAACACGTTAGTACTTTAGTACGTTAGTACGACATGCTTATCCAACTAAGGAACCGAGATGGATACGTTATTATTAACTAAAGTCCACACTTTACTAGAATTTCCCTAGCTTTCCCCTAACATCCTTTTTCTGTGCCAGTCTCCTCTGGGCTGTGACATTTCTCAGACGTCCCTGGGTCTTGATACCTTGAAAGTTTTGAGGAGGACTGGTCAGGTATTTTGTCCCTCAATTTGTTTGTCTGTTGGTTTTCTGATGTTTTTCTTATGGTTGGGCTGGAGTTACGGGGTTTGGGGCAGAAGATCCAGACAGAGATAAAAATGTCATTCTCCTCAGGTCACATCATCAAGGATACACACCATCAAGGATACACACATCAAGGATACACCCCATCAACGGGACTTGTGACAAACAATTTTACCCTTGATCACCTGGCCAGTATCGTCTTTTTTTTTTGCTGCGTTGGGTCTTCATTGCTGCACACGGGCTTTCTCTAGTTGCGGCGAGCAGGGGCTCCTCTTTGTTGCGGGCACGTGCTTCTCATTACAGTGGCTTCTTTTGTTTCGGAGCACGGGCTCTAGCTGTGCGGGCTTCTGTAGTTGTGGCATGGGGGCTCAGTAGTTGTGGCTCCCAGGATCTAGAGCGCAGGCTCAATAGTTGTGGCCCACGGGCTTAGTTGATCTGCGGCACAGGGGATCTTCCCGGACCAGGGCTCGGACCCGTGTCCCCTGCATTGGCAGGTGGATCCTTTTTTTGTTTTCTTTGTTCCTTTTGGAACCAAAACTTTAATCCCAAGGAGTCTCACAAAACATATTACAAATGACAGCATGAAAAAGAAAACTGCACAGTAACTCAAAGTTCAGCTCTACAATATACTCTTCATCTGGCAAGACATTGGTATCTTGATCATCTCAACTTCCAAAAAACATTACAAAGAGCTATGTATTCATGTACGGCAATCACAGAGGGGACTTATGACCTAACTCAAAGGGAAACTAACTTCCTTGAAACTTCTTAGATTCTAAACTCACTGGACAACCTCTTGTCCAGTGTGAAGACTAGTGGAATTCTTAAACCTCTAATCTAGGGTAAGGGTGCGGCTTTCACTTCTACCTGCTGGCTTGTGTTCACAGCACCTTTTAAAGACTGCTTGCTTAACTACAGCTGCATACCATATCCCAGCTACAGAAAGTCTTTTCAATGTTTGCCAGTGTTGCTTCCATAATAATAAACATCACACTTTAGGTGGGCAGGAGTTAGAGTTTTATTATCAGTCTAGGCAAGACCAAAAATTCAAAGCAAATTCAATTTTGCTTAAGAGAACATTGTAAAGAAACAATTCTTCATATTACATGCCTCATATGACCCATTTCAAACCATAGAGAATGACATGTTTATGTGTCACCGCCCAAGAGACAAACAAATGTGAACAGCTAAAACATTTAAAAAGTGCATCAAGCTTCGGAAGTCTCAAACGAAACTTGAATTTTCTGTACATACTCCTGTCAAATGAAGTTATTTCCTGTGCACCACTCCTCTTGCAAAGTGGTCTGCTATTTCCTTTCATTTGACCTGGATCGGCTAGGAGACCTAGAGAAAGATCGGGACGGCTTGCGATTTCTCTCCTGGGACAGTGATCTCTCTCTTCTCCTACATCTACTAAAGGGACCTGCTCCGGCTGCGGGAGAAGCTTCTCCGTCTTGGACATCTGTGGTGAGGGGGAGGACTCCTCCTCCGATAATCATCTCGAGGGCGACGACCCCAAGAAGGAGGCGGTCACGATGTCGACTTCTCCTTTCCCCATTGGACAGGTCCACTCTTACTCGGCAGCCACAGAGTGTTCTCCCGTCTAGTTCTCAGACAGCATCCGCTGCACCTCGGGGATCTTCATTTTCAACAAGAGCGAAGCCGGGAGGGTTTTTAGCAACCCACACACTTCGGAGTGGTCCATAATACCCTAAAGCTCGTTCGAATTCAGTCTTGTTACCACTGTTTCCAAGATTCCTTACACAAACGTTACAGTCCAACGGACAGGAATCTCGATGCAAGACCCTCCTGGCTCCTGGGTTTCATGGGCCACAGGGTGATCCCGGGCCTCTAGAATCTCGCAGCTGAATCGGCTCGCACAAGCTGTCCTGTGGAGATGCTTTTCCCCCCATGTGTCCAGCCCGGGGCGCTGCTGTCTAGGCCCGACCTCCAGGGTGACAGGGTGAACCCCAGGTCCCTGGAGCAAACACTCAGAGCCCTGGTGACCAGACTCAGGGGGCTGCGGCGGCAGCTGGACATGTGTGGCCACCCTGGTGGTGTTTGGCCCCATCTGCAGTTCCAGTTCCAGCTGAGAAAGAGCCTCGCTGTGTTATTTTCTCCTGGTTGTGTAAGGATCCCCGGTGTCATTTGACAGAAATGTACATGGTGTGTTCTTTCTCTCTTTTCTCCCTGCTTCCTCTCGTCCCTCTCCCCCTCCCTCTCTCCCTCTGTCCCCCCCCTTCCCTCTCCCTCTTTCCTCTGCGTCTCTCTCTTTCCCTCTCTCCCTCCCCCCCTTCCCCCCTCCCCGTCCCTCTCCCCGTCCCTCTCCCAACTCCCTCTCCACCTCCGTCTCCCCCTCGCTCTCCCACATCCCTCTCCCTCTACCCTCCCCCTCCCTCTACCCCCTCCCTCTCCCCCGTCTCTCTCCCACCTCCCCCCTCCGTCTTCCCGCCTCCCCCGTCCCTCTTCCCTGTCCTTCTCTCCCTTCCTCTCTCCCTGTCCCTGTTTCCCTGTTCCGCACGCCCTCCCTCTACCTCTTTCCCTCTCCCTGTCCCTCCACCTCCTTCCCTCTCTGGAGAGGGAAGGAGGTGGAGGGACAGGGAGAGAGAGCAGGATGGGGGGAGAGGGAGAGAGGGGGGGAGATGGAGAGAGGGATAGAGGGAGGGAGCAAAAGACGTCCTTCCCTCCCTCCCTATATCCCTCCCTCCCTCCCTCCCTCCCTCTATCCCTCCCTCCCTCTCCCTCTCCCTCTCCCTCCAACTCTCCCGCTCCCTCCATCTCTTCATCTCCCTCACTCCCTCCCAGAGAGGGAGAGATGGCAAGGCAGAGACAAGGGAGCGGGAGAGAGAGAGAGGGAGAGATGGAGGGAGAGGGAGGGAGAGGAAGAGAGGGAGAGAGATATGGAGAGGAGAGGGAGAGAGAGGCGGGAGAGGGAGAGGGAAAGAGGTCTCTTCCTCCCTCCCTCTCCCTCTGTCCTCCTTCTCTCCCTCTCCCCCCTCTCTCCCTCTCCCCCCTCTCTCTCCCTCTCCCCCCTCTCTCCCCCCTCCCTCTCCATCTCTCTCTCCCTCTCCCCCCTCCCTCTCCATCTCTCTCCCTCTCCCCCCTCTGTCTCCCCCCTCCCTCTCCATCTCTCTCTCCCTCTCCCCCCTCCCTCTCCAACTCTCTCTCCCTCTCCCTCCACCTCCTTCCCTCTCCAGAGGAGAGAGAGAGGGAGAGCGGTAGAAGTGCTGAGGAGGGGGGCTCCCTCCCCCTCCCACTCCCATCCTCTCCCTACTGCTTTCTCTTTTCTCTGCTTCAATGAACACCAGGCGCCTTTTAGATCAGCCCTGAAGTCAACGTCGATGCTTGGACAGCCTGACCTCCCCGCTGACTTCCAGCCCAGGACCACCGCTGGGAGATGAAGTCTGCGGGGCCCTGGGCGCAGGCTGCACAGGCACCTCCCCTGATGCCCAATCTCTCCTCGTTTACGAGGCAGCCGACACTCCCCTCCCTGACTCCCCAAGATTTGGGGCTTTTTTAGTATGTGTCGATAATGCCATGAGCTACTATTTAACTCTTCCACGAGGACCCATCTCCCAAAATGCAGTGGTTTTCAGCCTTGGCTGCACTAGAGAACCCCCAGGGAAGGGAGAGACGTCTCTCCCTCCCTCTCTCTTTCTCTCCCTCTGTACTTCTGTCTACCTCTCTCCCTCTCCCTCTCCCTCTGGGGTGATGCCCGATGAGCTCAGAATCGCAGATGGCCCCCCCATCCCCTCTCTGTGGCTTGCATGGGGGATGCACCTTCTCACCGTGGCCCGGGCATGGCCTTGACACTCAGACATCGGGTCCTGCGTGGACACTTGTGTTTGTTCCATAGCGCAGGTGGCTGCAGTCTGTGCTTCTGTAGATGGGGGCTGTGCGTGAGCCCTTCATCTTCCCCGCAGACACCACTGGTGCTCGCTCGGCCTCGCGGGTGATGCGGGGGGCACGGGGGACAGTCTTGTGTCCCCACCTTCTTGGGCTACAGACAGGCCACGCTGGTCCCGTGGTGACTGGGGGCTCCCAGGAGAACCCCACTGCAGACCGGAGAGGTGGCCCCAGAGAAGGTGGCGTACGCCTGGGGCCGGGCCTCATCAGTGAGCCACGGGCCACCTGCAGCAACAGCTGTCTCACCGTCCAGGGGCTGGGTGTTCGGGCGCCGTGGGGTTGAGCCACTGTCTGCACGGCAGCCGTGTTTGTCTTGTTGAGCCCGGGGAGGCCCCTTGGTGGCTCCTGGAAAGACTGGCCGCATTTCTTCCTGCCCTTGGCCTTAGAGCCCATCACGTTCATGCCGTTTCTGGTTCCAAAAGGACCTGTGTTAATAAAGACCACGTGTTAGGACAGCACCAAAGTGTCTAGAAATCCGGGCCAGGAGGAGGAGGGAGGGGGATTGGCTGTGCCCGCCAGTGGCCTGGGAGCCCTGCCCGCCTGCAGAGACCTGGCCCGGGGCCTGCGGGGAGGGCGTGGCCCTCGGTCCCCAGCGCCTTCCGTCTCTGGGTTCCAGGAGAACTGCGTGATCCTCAGGGAGCTGGTGAGGCTGCAGGCCTTGAAGTCCCGCCTGCTGGGGTTCCGCACGCAGGCCGACTCCGTGCTGGAGATGAACATGGACAAGACCAGCCAGGTGGTGGCCACTGTCCTAGGTAACACCGCCTCCCCCTGAGTCCCAGTGGGGACGGGGTCAGGCGGACCTTGACCGGACGTGGTGCTGCCTGAGACCCCACTGTGTCAGCCCTTGGGGGTCACCTTCCCAGACCCTTCATTCTGCCTCGAGGGGCACGGGGTCGGGGGTGGCTGGGGGGCCGCCCCGGGGACGTAGCCGAGCCTCTCCCCTCCGCCCACAGGTGAGCTGGCCCAGAAGCTGAAGCCCCTCGGGGAGCAGGAGCGGCCGTGATCCTGGAGCTAAAGAAGGCCGAGTGCCAGAGGCGGGGCCTGCACTTGGACGGCCCCATCAACGCCTGGGACCTGCGCTGCTACATGAACCAGGGGGAGGAGACGCGCTACCACGTGAACCAGTACCTGCTCAATGAGGCTTTCCCCATGCAGGCGCTCACACGCGGGCTGCTGGGCATCTCCCAGGAGCTGCTGGGGCTGACTTTCGACCTGGAGGAGGGCACCAGCATGTGTCACGAAGACGTGAGGCTCTAAACGGTCTGGGATGCGGCCTCGGGCAAGGTCATCCATCGGCAAGTTCTACCTGACCTCTATCCTCGGTGCGTGCGTGGGGGAACCTGTCGGCCGTGGGCCGGGGCTCCTCTGTCGAAGCGGGGCCCCATCCACGTCCCTCCGCAGGGTGGGGAAGTCCGGGCACGTGGCCTGCTTCGGCCTGCAGCCGGGCTGCCTACAGCACGATGGGAGCTGCCAGATCGCCATCGCGGCCATGGTGGCCAACTTCACCAAGCCTACGCCCAACCTGCCCTCCCTGCTGCAGCATGATGAGCGGGAGACCAACTTCCACGACGTCGGGCACGCGATGCACCAGCTCCGCTCCCAGGCGCAGGGCTGCAGGCAGGGGGCGGGGAGGGCCCGGGCGTGCGTGGTCCTCAGGCAGGCCCTCGCCATGGGATTCTTCCACTGACATCACCCCGCACGTGGTGACGCCCTCGGTGTCAGCTTCCATCATCAGACCCCAGGCACTGGGTGCATAAATAACGGAAATGGATGTCCTCGAGGCTCTAGAGGCTGGAAGACCCAGATCAAGGAGTCAGGGCTGGTTCCCTGCATGTTAAATACATGCACTCAAGAGTTGCCTTGGAAAAAGACAAAAGAAAAGAAAGGAACGTTGCCTGCAAGTCTGCTGACAGCCGGTGATGAGAACCAGAGGGAAGGCTCTGGGGCCGGGGGCGCAGTGCCCTGTGAGCTCGGGGGCTGCTGCCAGTCTCCGTGGAGGCTCAGCAAGTCCCAGTGACTTCCCCACGTGGGGGGCGCCAGCTGAGCGTCTGGGCCCAGGACCCACTGCTCGTTCAGTCTTCCTGTGGTCAGCCCTTCATCCTGAGCGCGATGCTCTCACAGGCTGCACCGGGGCGTGTGGGGACAGTTTACTGAGCTGTACAGACGTCACTACTGCTTTGGACCATTTCCGTCACCCCGAAAATGTCCCTCACGCCCTTAGCTATCACTCCGTCCCCTCGCCAGCCCCTGACAACCAGGAACCCACTCGCTGACTCTGTGGATCTACCTGCTCTGGACGTTTCCCCTCAGTGGGGTCACGCCCTGTGTGTCCTTCTGTGTATGACTTCTCTCGCTGAGCATCGTGTTCTCAGGGTGTATCGACGCGGCAGCGAGCGTCAGGGCTTCACCGTGTTGCGTGGCTGAGGGACGTAAAGACGACAAGAGAAAAGAAAAGAACGTTGCATGCAAGTCTGGTGACAGCCGGTGATGAGAACCAGAGGGAAGACTCTGGGGCCGGGGGCGCCGTGCCCTGGGAGGCCCTGGCGCTGCTGCCAGTCTTGGTGGGGCACGGGCAGCACCGTCCCTCAGGAGCTGCTGGACAAGCTCATCAAGTCCCGGGAGGCCAACCCAGATGCGGCCGGACCGAGGGAAGGGAAGGGGGCTTCCGGTCTGCCCGGCTGGAAAGCGCGGCCTGGACACGGTGCCAGCCCCCCGTCTCCTTCCTCCCGCCCCCCAGGCCTCTTCAACCTGTGCCAGATCGTCCTGGCCAAGGTGGTTCAGGCCCTGCACATGCAGACGCCCGCGGACCCGGCCCAGGAGAATGCCCGCCTCTGCCAGGAGATCCTGGGGTTCCCAGCCATGCCAGGTAGCCAAGCGCGCACCGGGCTCACCTCAGCGGTCGGTTGGCGGCTACTGCCCAGGTCAAGAGGATCGTCTGGTGGTGTGTGAATGGGGACCGACTGACGGGCTCCGGCCGAGGCCCGCTGACCTCTGGCCTCTTCCTGCCACGGTTCCTTGGCTGGTCCCTCCAGCTGTGGCCCGCGGAGTCCGAGGGTGGGGTGGGAGGCTCTGCACATGCTTTCTAGAGAGCCTGGAAGAGGCAGGAGAGGGCTTCATACCCCGAACAGAAGGCATCGACGAGGTCTGCCCGTGCGTGTCGGTGCGGACACGCGGTTCACTCCCTCGTGAGCGCTTTAACCAGCGATCTCTCCGTGGTGGAGGGCGAGCCCCGACTCATCTCTCGCAGCCTCGGCAGCTGACCTTGTAAGAGGCTTAGGAGTGAACCCTCGTGAGCTTCAGCAGAAAGTCGGCAAAGATTTATTTGTGTCCCTCCACTGAACTGCCAGCAAGGTCCCCGTTTTCTACAAGTGTTGGGCCAATACTCTCTCTAGTGGCAGGGGACTCAGACAAGGCTGCTTTGGGGCCCCCACCCCCGCTCTGGGGCAGGGGCACTGAGCGGCCAGGGAGCCGGGCAGGAGCCCCTCCGCGTGTGTCCCAGTGACCCACCTGCCTGCGACCTTCGGCCGCCTGGCAGGAAGCTACGACGCCCAGTCCTGTGGCCAGTCATTCCTGCAAGAAACACTGGAACCAGTTTCTGCCAACCCGCCAAAAAAAAAACGACTTCAAAGGCAACGTGGTGTCACAGGAAGGGCTTGTTTCTGTGTTTCTTTGTTTTTAGTTCATTAGGCCTCACTTAAAATTCTGATTCCACAATGCACTTGCTTTGGGATCTTGAACAACACTCATAACCTCTGCAAGTTTCAGTAGAGTAAGTTTATGTGATTACCTTCATCTGTAATATCCCTGTGTTGCAATCTTAATTAATTCAGATTAATGCATCTTAAGCTTAATCTCAAGTTCAGATCAAAGACTAGTTCCTCTGTGACTTCTCCTCTGAACTGATTCAAAAGCCTCCTCTCCCGTCCTCATTTGGCTTCTCTTCTCTTCTGGAATCTCATAAGAACTTCTATGACCTCTCTGGTTTTTTGTTGTTGCTGTTGTCTGTTTGGTTGGTTTTTAATTGAAATATAGTTGATTTACGATGTCGTGTCCGTTTCAGGTGTACAGCACAGTGATTCCGTTTTCAGATTCTTTTCCCTTATAAGTTATTACAAAATATTGAGTACAGTTCCCTGTGCCATAGAGGAGATCCTTGTTGTATCAATTCTATGCCTTCTTTGAATGACCGTAGCACTTGTTGTCTGTATCATTTTTATGTCTGTTGTGGCTTTGTGACTGAAAATGAAAATTTTCTATTTGTTCATGTCCTGGCCCTTCCTTAGAAATGTGTTCATTTACCTATTTCATATTTATTGACTACATCTTGGACACCGTGTTAGCTGCTTGTTCTAGATGTTAGTAAAACATAGACCTTCCTGCTCAAAGGGTCACAGTATTTGTGGGAAAACAAACAAACGAACAACTTACGTCTCAAATAGCTTTGTACTTCCCAAAGAGAGCACACCTCGTAGGTACAATAAATATATGTATTATACATAAATGTATAAATAGTTAATGGCATTAAAAACTTGAGATAACTGCTTTTCTATTCTGAGGAAATGATGATAATATTTCACCAGGAGCTCAACACCACTCTGAGAATGAGGGCTTAACCCCCGACCTGGCTCACTGCATCGCTTTCTTATATGAAAATAGACAAGTCTGTACATGCTCTCTACAAAAAGGCTTATCTGGCATGAATTTCAGATAGCAAGAAGAAAAAGTCAAGAGGTTCAGAGAAGCATCCAGAAGCTCAGGTGATTGTCTGGCACTAATACAACTTGCTTGACAGGAAAATAGAGCTGTAAATCTCACAAAATTAGATGGTCTTCTAAGAATTTCAAAACCGCCTGCTAGTAATTAGAAATCCTAGAAGAACCGCTTCTTTTAAAGCATACTGATAATATGCTTTACAGCTTAATATTCAGAAGCCTATGTTTTGGCTAAGTGAGCTTCAGGAATGAAGGAAACTTGTGGTTCAGTTCCATCTACTCTGGAACCTCTGGTCAAAACACCTACTTCTGTGCTCAGCCATCTTATCATCTGTAAAATGGAGGCAACTCTAAGAAAACATAGTCACAGAGATGTTGCACAGTTTCCTGTGTCACTGTCTTCATTTGTTTCAGAAAACCAATAACGTCTAAGCTACTACTGCAAAGAGCGCAGTGTTACTTGGGGTCATGTAGTGCAGCTCTGTCAAAGTAAAGAAAAGGAAAGGGGCCTAGAATAACTATAATTTTCCCAAGAGGACACTATTATTTTATGGCAAATCTGAGTCAAGAACCCTGATCTCTTTGATGCCATTCCATTGTTCTTTCGTTGGGTTCTCAGCAACCCAGAGAAAGAAAGAGAAATAAAACTCCTATGTGCTGTGTCACTGGTACAGGACGTGGCAAGATTGGAATTGGAGAACTACGTATTAACAGGTATTTGGGAAATTCTTCAAACTAATTAAGATATATACCAGGTACATAAAAAACAGTTATGTTTTCCCAAGACGATTCTGTGGAATGAACAGAACTGGTAACTGAAGGTGCCTGTGTGCTGCAGTTCCAAACAGGACGGGTGAATGCTTGTTTTCTGGCACCTTTAAGACTCCACCCCAATATACACATTAAAATAAAATTAACATTTCAACTGGGTCATATTTAATTCTGCATGCTCTTGTAAGTCAGCAAAATAGTCCATATATCATTTAAGTTGTCACTCACTTTCTTTTCTTTTTTTTGCGGTACACGGGCCTCTCACTGCTGTGGCCTCTCCCGTTGCGGAGCACAGGCTCCGGACGCGCAGGCTCAGCGGCCATGGCTCACGGGCCTAGCCGCTCCGCGACATGTGGGATCTTCCCGGACCGGGGCACGAACCCGTGTCCCCTGCATCGGCAGGCGGACTCTCAACCACTGAGCCACCAGGGAAGCCCGTCACTCACTTTTTAACTTGACTTTTCATTTCTAAAAGTCTTTCCAAACACAAAACAGAGGTGGGAAAATGGTATATGGGAAGCTGCAGAGATGAAATAAGCTTACTTCATTCGGCATAAAGATGAATACCCAAACAACTTCTGCATAGCTGGAAGTGCCCAAATCTACTATCTTCGTTTTGTAGTCAAGGCTTCCGGAAAAATATGCTAACGGATTCCTAATTACCCAAATGCCCCATATCTGTTTCAGTAAGTATCATCATATATTATGGAAATTTTTCTCAATGACAGAGAAAGACATCCTGGCCGAGCATCCCCCTGCCCATGACACAGAGATGATGGGTCTCAAGCTACCTTGAAGGCGTTGGAGCCCACTTTATCCATTACTAATATTAATGGAGGACCAAACTTCATATTCTGTTTGCTCTGTGTCTGTTAAATCACTTCTTCCCTTCATTAAAATGGATGACACATAATTGAGTCTGTAGTGTGTGTGTCACTGGAAACTGAACACATTTTTGTTGGTGTTATTAACGTCATAGGTTTCTGGGGGGGTCTACTAAATAACTAAGTCTAGTTTCACAGTTACAAATAAATTATGATGTAATTTTGAATAAAGTAAGCTCATCGTAAAGGAAGGATACTGAGAGTTGCTACTACCCCTTCCTTGAGGGGCTCTTGTAAAGCACTAAATCAAGTAACAGAGGTTTATATGCATGCATATATTTTCAATGATATTTGAACACACTTGAAAAGAACTCTACGGAATGCATTATAAAACCTCGATGCTGTGTGTCCCTAGTTCCCGGCTCTCTCGTTCAAACTATTTAAATGAACAAAATGTTATCTATTAGGATAGCTATCAGAGTACTCCAAATACTACTTCTTGCAGTACCCTGTCCCAACCATTTGCCTTCCTCTTCCCATTAGTCCTTAATTCAGAAACCCCAGAGATTTGTTCAGTAATTTATGAACATATTTCTTCATTCAGCCAAGAAAATTGATGGATCCCTTACCAAATTTCAGGCACCCTTCTTCAGGATGTTTTCTAGGCATGTTCAGGAAACACAGCAGTGATTAACACAGATGAATATAGCCTCTCTCGAGCTGAGGGGAGAGACAAAAGTAAAGAAGCAAATATAAAATCGTAAGTGTAAATACGTAAATAAAAATTGAACAAATGGGTAGAATAACTAGTATATCAGGTAAGTGCTGGAGAAAAACAGCAAGCAGGGAAGGGGGATGGAGATTGTTAGCTGGTAGGAGGAGGCTGCGATCGGAAACTAAGTGATCACTGAGGGCTTTCTGGGGAAGATAAAATTTACGAGGGAACCTAAGGTTGTGAGAGGGAGCAAGGTGCATATCTGGGAAGTGAATAGTACAAGCAGAGGGAACAGTCAGATGGAAAGGCAATGAGGCAAGAGTGGGCTTGGAGTATCCAAGGAGCAGAAAGGATGTCAGTGTGTGGAAAACAGAGGGAGCAAAGTGGAGAGGAGAAGGAAACAGTCAGAGAGGAAACAGAGGCCCAGATTTCTAGGGCTGTGGAGGCACTTTGAGGACTTTGCTTTTCCTGTGAAGAAGCCATTGAAGAGACTTGAGTGACATGATCTGACTTATGTTTTAACAGGATCTCTCTGGATGCCATGTTGATTAGAGACTGCAGGAGAATAAGGACAAGCCCCAGAAGACCAATAGTTGATTCAAATGTCAAGAAACATTTATGCCTTCACCCTTCAACTTCACAAATGATGCCATTTCCACTGAGCTATTGAAAAATATCATCTGGCTTTCAAAACAATAAACCAGAAGGCATTTTCTCACATAAGCAAGGTCACAAACAACTGTCAGCTAAAGGTGAAATAGCAACAAATCAAATAATAACAAAAAACATTTTTTATAGATTTTAAAACCTTACAAAGCATTTTCTTGTCCATTATCTAAGTTAGTCCTCAAATCAACGCCATGAGATAGTTATTATTTTCCCATTACAAGTGACCGCATATTAAATCCTTAGTGATTGCTCAAGAAAAGCTGAAATCTTGAGTGTACATCTATTAATGCCAAGGTTGGGTTTTTTGCCCATGGGAACATTGGATGCTAAAATCCACGGGGATTTTCAGCTCAAGATGGCAGACTAGGAAATATATTTACTTTCTGGTCCTCCTGAAACCATGTTTAAATAAAACTGCAGAAATACCAAAATTAATCAACCAATAAAAGCCAAGACATTGTGGAAGTCATCAACCACAGAAAGATTTCAACACATTTCGAGAAGGCAAACAATGAAATGGAGGGGCCATGAATAAAATAATGAAGAAAAGACTACCCTAAGTAGGGTCTGCACAAAGCCAGGCAGCTTTTGCTGAGCCCTGGTTATAGTAAAGGACAGAGGAAAGAAGAGGGGCTGAAAACAAGGAGACAAAAGTCATTTTAGGAAAAAACGTTCACTTAATGAGCTCCAGGGAACACTCAGCCTGCTGCCATACTCACTCATGGATTACAGTGGATTGTTGGTAAGCAAGACAAGAAAACAGGGAACCAACAAACAAAAATCAAGACACGGTTTCTCACTGAGCTCTTCTCAAATGAGATCAAGAAATTATCGTTCAATGCCATAGCTGTAAATCATTTCTGCTCCTGGAGAGGTTAGAAAGGGCTTATAATAGTTACCCTTTTTCTTCAGACAGAATTTAGGTCTGAGCAAAAGCTTTTGTGTCCTCCAACCTCAAAGTTTATTGGGGATGGAAGTCCAAATTTGCTTTGACATACCATAAAAAGAATCTCATGAGCAGAGGGTCAAACTACTTTTGGAATATATGAATTATGCCCAGTGTGATTTTAAATAGATTTTAAACAAAAATATACAAAGTTTCACTGGTTCTGAAACTTCTACATGTTACATGCCTGATATATAACACACAATGTCAGTCCCAGGAGAGAGAAAACACTCCAATGAAGCAAGCCAAAGAAACAAGATTCGAACAAGGTAAAGTGATGTGTAGACCAAGACCAGGATTTTTCAGTTCTTTCCTGTCATGCTGTAGCTTCCAGCTCCTGAATAACAACACACGTTTCCCTTGTCCTAGACACACAAGAGTATGTCTCCTCTATGGGGCGTAAGAAGCTCTAGAGTTACATATGTGTAGTAAAGAGTGGACCCAGCCGGCATACTCACAATGACCAAATTGTGTTGATCGTACTTTATTTTAAACCAATACATCGCTCCATGCTGAAGTTGCAATAAATGATATATTTGCTTTCTAGACATGAATGAGATGCCTTACTGGATATACTCCAGGAAGGCCAGAGAAACTGGCTTCTAATCCATACAGAATAATTCATTGATGAATTCCTTTCAGGAGAGCCCCTGATTTATCTAGAATATAAGCTTTACATACCTGGATCCTTCAAACTAGACCAAAGGGACAAATCTAGGCTGCAAGCCTCAATTAGAAATGTGGGATGGTGCTATGCTGACAACTGGTGGTCCCTGACCTAGCTTCTGAGATTAGAACCCAGTGTGGTGGATGACCAATTCACGCGTTGAACAAAAGAACACCTCCTACAGGGCAGTGTATGTGTTCATTACAGGTATGGCACTTAGGGCTAAAAGTAACACATGAAGCATATATGATAAGGAGGCACCAGAGTCCAGAGCACGAGCTCTGGAATCACACAGGCTTGCTTCGAATCCCGGCTAAGCCACTACCATCTGTATACCCTGAAGAACAGTCGAAGGTTTACGTGTTCTTTTACCAAATTTCGAAAAACAAGTGAAGAAAGAACCTACCTGCCAGGAAGGGACATCGTGGGGTGCAGCATCCAGTCGCGTCAGGGCTCTGCATCCCCTGCTCAGAAACCTTCACCGCCTGGCTCATGGTGATGCTGGTAGCTCAGCAGCCCTGGAGAAGGCGCTCCTGTCTCCAGGGCTCGCGGACAAGCTGGGGAGGTCCACGGAGGTGGCGGGCCACAGCCTGGCAAACTCTGGGTGCCTCCTCCACTCAGCTCTGGGCATGCTCTGGCCTCTGGGCCCCGTTGCGGGGAAGGGCTGGCCGATACATAGCCAGGGCTGAGGGGTCTGCAGAGCCGGTGCCCAGGCAGGGTGAGCTCTGGAGGAGAAGACTTCCACAGTCCCCAACAGTCTCCGCATGGTGACCCATCCGGTGCCAAACACCTGCCACCCACAGCGACAAGTCCCAGCCGCTAGAAAGCCCAGAAGGGGTCGGGCTCTTTGCCCTCGGGCCGGGTTTCTCCAGGGCCTGGGTTTGTGTGGGGCCCCCATACCACCCCCTGACCCGCCCTTGCTCTGTGACACGTACAATGCAATGTCAACACCCAGGCTGAGCCGGCCAGTGTTCAGAGCGTGCTAGACCTTGAGAAGAGTTAGCAGCTAGGGAGAAGCTCTCCCACTTTCACTCGCTTTTCTCAGATCAGGCAGGCAGCCCATCTCACCCCAAAGCTATGGACACCACACCTCCTACCCAGGCTATCGTTTTCCGTTCTGCCCCTGTTCTCCCTTTCCATTCTGCCCCTCTTTTCCCCAGCACCCCATTTATGGCTTCGGGTGTCATCGGTGCTGCAGCAGGCAGCACCTCTGACCCCGAAGCTATGGACACCACACCTCCTTCCCAGGCTATCGTTTTCCGTTCTGCCCCTGTTGTCCCTTTCCATTCTGCTCCCCTTTTCCCCAGCAGCCCATTTACGGCTTCGGGTGTCATCGGTGCTGCAGCAGGCAGCACCTCTGACCCCGAAGCTATGGACACCACACCTCCTTCCCAGGCTATCGTTTTCCGTTCTGCCCCTGTTGTCCCTTTCCATTCTGCCCCCCTTTTCCCCAGCACCCCATTTATGGCTTCGGGTGTCATCGGTGCTGCAGCAGGCAGCACCTCTGACCCCGAAGCTATGGACACCACACCTCCTTCCCAGGCTATCGTTTTCCGTTCTGCCCCTGTTGTCCCTTTCCATTCTGCCCCCCTTTTCCCCAGCACCCCATTTACGGCTTCGGGTGTCATCGGTGCTGCAGCAGGCAGCACCTCTGACCCCGAAGCTATGGACACCACACCTCCTTCCCAGGCTATCGTTTTCCGTTCTGCCCCTGTTGTCCCTTTCCATTCTGCCCCCCTTTTCCCCAGCACCCCATTTACGGCTTCGGGTGTCATCGGTGCTGCAGCAGGCAGCACCTCTGACCCCGAAGCTATGGACACCACACCTCCTTCCCAGGCTATCGTTTTCCGTTCTGCCCCTGTTGTCCCTTTCCATTCTGCCCCCCATTTCCCCAGCACCCCATTTACGGCTTCGGGTGTCATCGGTGCTGCAGCAGGCAGCACCTCTGACCCCGAAGCTATGGACACCACACCTCCTTCCCAGGCTATCGTTTTCCGTTCTGCGCCTGTTGTCCCTTTCCATTCTGCCCCCCTTTTCCCCAGCACCCCATTTACGGCTTCGGGTATCATCGGTGCTGCAGCAGGCAGCACCTCTGACCCCGAAGCTATGGACACCACACCTCCTCCCTAGGCTATATTTCTCCGTTCTTCCCCTGTTTTCCCTTTCTATTCTGCCCCTGTTTTCCCCAGCCCCCCCCCCCCATTTACGGCTTAGGCCGGCATCGGTGCTTCAACAGGCAGCAGCTCTGACACCAAACCTATGGACACCACACCTCCTTCCCAGCGCTGTTATTTTCCAGTCTGCCCTGTCTCCACGTAGAACCGCTACCTATTTCACACGGCTGTTCCTAGTTCTGGGAACACACCACTCACTGGTAGCAATGCCTCAGCCCATGCCTCGACTCATTTACCTGCAACGCTGGCCAACAGATAGACCAACACTTCAAAGTTATGACAGAAAGTTGAGTAAGTTATACGCTTGGAATTGCATTTATTATTATTAACAAGCACAACTGTAGTGCTTAGACTATAACAAGTAATCTTCTAAGTGCTTAGCAAATATTAACTCACTTAATCCTCATAATGGCAAACCTATAGGTAGGTAATGTTCATAATATTCACCTTTTTTGGGGGAAACTGAGGCCCAGAGGGGTTGAATAGCTTGTCTAATGCCACATAGTAAGTAGCGGGCAGAAACCCAGGATGAAAACCAGACCGTCGAGACTTTCATCACTTTGCTGTGTCACCTTAATAGATGTTGTGGTTAGGGAAGGGACTAAACTGACAAGACTCTGAACTTGAGAAGGGAGAAATTAGAAAGTGACTGATCCTAGAAACTAGAGAGGATTTCAGCTCAGAAATTTCTGGTGATGAGACCCGGAAGAACAAGAACATGGTTGGATTATTAACTTGGGGTAGTATCTGAATCCATTGAGAAATGGTTTTGTCTTGTTTTTTTTTTTAACTTAGAAAGGCCAGTTGGATGAAGATTAATGAAAAAAAAAAAGTAGAAAGGAAAAGAGGAAGGTGCCTGAAGTGAGACATAACCTCTTCCCTGTAAGTACTAGGGGTGGGTGTCCTGTGGGAAAGGATGGAGCTCTCTCTACAGGTTTGTCACCAGGATGAACAAGGAGGAACATGGCAACCATTGTACTGGTTTTGATGATTCCTCAAAAACCAAGGCTTTAGTTTCCAAGAACTACCCACAGTAGCATACCTACCGGGTGTCAGACATGCCACCAAGTGTGTTTCCAGTCACACATTTTAATTGGAGAAATAGTTCCTATGAGGTACGCATTAGTTCCCTATGGCTGCTGTAACAAATTACTACCAATGAGCTTGCGTAAAACAAAACACACTCATTCTCTTATGGTTCTGGAAGACAGAGGTCCAAAACCAGTTTCCCTGGGCTGGAACCAGGAGTTGACAAGGCCGTCCATCCACCTTCTAGAGGCTCTAAGGGAGAATCTGTTTCCTTGACAGCATTCCTTGACTTCTGGCCACATCGATCCAACCCCAACTTCATCATCACATTCTCTTTGGAGTAAAAACTCCCTCTGCCTCTCTCTTACGAGAACACCAGTGGTTACATCTGGGTCCATCCAGGTAGGCCAGAAGAATCTCCCCATCTCAAAACCCTCACTTTCATCCCATTGGCAAAGTCCCTTCTGCCATTTAAGGTGACATTCACAGGTTCTGGGGATTAGAAGGTGGACATTTGGGGGCAATGGTACTATTCAGTCTACTGCAAGGTAGATACTATTATCTTCCTCAGATGTAGGAAATGAAGTTTAGGGAAGTAATCTGTCTCAGGTCTACAATTTCCAGAGTAGAGATTTAAATTCTGCCAGTGAGACTTTAGGACACACTCTAAACAACTTTAACCTGTGTCCTTAATTACTGCCTAATCCTTGGTTAAGAGTCACACTTAGGTATCAAGACCCAACTGAATATAACACAAGTACTGTCTCCTCTTTCACTATGTTTGCCTGGTGTATTTATGAATCTTGCCCAGAGCAGAAGAGTTCAGAAAATTGTTATGCACCTTTACTAGGAGAAAGCATTTACTGTTTGATGTGCACGGAGTAATGGAAGGCTATTTAAAATAAAATAAAATAAAATAAAATAAAATAAAATAAAATATGCCACCAAATCGTCAAGTGTCACAACAGAGGTAACCCCGTGGGAGTCTTGAGGAGACTAAAATTATCTCCAATTGTGCAGGTGAGAAAAGTGTCACTAAAGGCAGTTGTAGTTCAGCCAAGCCCTACGGCACAGAAGTAGGAATTTGGATAGGTACGAATGGGAAAAAAGACATTTTAGGCATGGGAAACAGTTTAATGCTGAATGGATGAGAAATATACGTTAGACCTTTCTAAATCAACTGGCTTATTAACTCAGTAAATCAGATTTGGTCAGTCAAACTAGCTTTAGCTGATTACTTATCCAGGGCATAGCTGTTGAGAGTAATTTTTGTCATAGAACAGTAAATAAAACTGTTGAACTATAGCTTTAGGCTTGCTAAGTGAAATAGATTGCTCTAGCTGATGTTCAAGTGACTTACTTGGTACTATTCACGAAATTGGGGGTTAACAACTGCTTAAGACAACATAGAGAATTGCTCTTAAATAGTACTTGAAGTAGTTACTGTGTAAAGTATCTGTTCAGTAGCTCATGGTAAATGGATGTTTATAATCCCCACTGGACAACCAACTGCTTTTTTGCAAATGGTAATGTGAATTGCTGTCGCATAAACTATAGTAATGACCACCTATCTAATTTGTTGTCCAAACCAGAAATCTTCTAACAATACTGGTCTCCTAATAAAAGTAAGCAGGAAGCTAACACACACTGGGTGTCTCCCGTGTGCCTGTGCATGCATCTATATCTCACTGAACCCCCATAACAGCCCCCAAGAGAGGGACTCTGAGTGTCCCCATGCTGCTGGTGGAGAAACAGGCACAGGAAGGTTCAATAGTCTATCTACCTAAGATAACACAGAGGGTGGGAGAGCCTGTTTTTAAACCATCTGCCTCCAATTCCAGGTGCCAGGAGCCAGATTCAGCCTACAGGCCTCTTCTGCTCATCTGGAGGTGAAACCACGTGTAAGGATTAGTCAAATCCTGTCTTCACTCCTCAAGGTAGCTTGAACACTTGCACGTCCTCCAAATAGCATGTAGCATAAGCAATAAGATGTTTGCCCCGGGTATTGTCCAGGAACTTGGAATCAGCTGTGTCTAGTTAGGCTGAGCTGGTTAAGACTGGAGAGGACCACCGATCTTCCACCTGGGCCAGTGCCTTTTGACCTCCTGCCATCAGAGGGCCGAAAACTACAGCCCGAGAATGTGCTGAGCCCCGCAGCCTAGTTACGCCAACTCAGAACAATGATGAGCACACCTTTTTCCAATCACCTTTCCTCATGCTCCCTATGCCTCATACTGCCCTGCTTCTTTATTCTTTATCCCATAGATACCCCAAGCCCCTTGCCTTTGGGGAGGCGGATTTGAGACCTATTGTCACGTCACTTCCTCGCTTGGCTGCCTTGTGAATAAACCTCCTCTTTGCTGCAAACCTCAGCGTGTCAGTGTTTTGGCTTGCTGCGCCTCAGACAAAATGGTAGGGAGCTGTGGTAAAGGTCCCTTGCCTGTGAGGGAAGCTGGTTACTAGTAGTCACGTTGCGGATGTTTTCTCCTCCCAGGGTGGGGGGGCAGACGTCCTGCTCTTCCAGAAAGAAGGGAGAAAGGCAGGAGCTGGACCCTTGCTCTCAGGGTCACCGTCACCTAGGAGCTCGTTAGAAGCACAGAATCCAGGCCCCACCCAGAACTACTGAATTACAGCCTGCATTTAACAAGATCCACAAGAGAGGCATACCCATAGTAAAGTTGGAGAGGCACCAAGCTGGAGTCCACGTAGCAGAGAAGCAGACAGGATTCTAGACCACGCAGAGTGTTAAAGGCCAACAGTTTGTTTTCTATTCTCAAAACAATGTTTCTGAGCCATGTTTATGAGCAATGTCCCAACTTGCTTTTAAGGTTTCTTGTGTGAAGAATGGATTGGAAGGAAACAAGATATATGGACACTGGTTAGGACCTCATTGCAACAGACAGGCAAGTTCAGTATTAGGATGTTGAGGAAGAGTTGACAGATTCAGAAGAAATTCAGGAGATAAACTGAAGCGGGCTTAATGGGGTATGAGATGGAGGAAAGGAAGGTCTTCGGGAATTAAAGGGTTTACTACACGTATGAGCAAAGCCTCAAAATTAATCCTTTGAACGTACAGAGGTAGAGCTCTCAAAGGACACCGGTTAGGAAGCAACTGTACGCCCTTTATAATTCCAAGAGACAACACAGATCAACCGTTGCGATGGAAAATTCGGCGGTACCGGTGCGTTTTTTCACTCAAACTTAGTTCCAGTGACTATTACTCACATTTTCTGTGCCTAAACAACACAGCTTGAGGAACTGAAGGGGATTCCATCCTGGTAATTAAGGAGGGTCCCCAACACTGACAGTCCCATCTTAAAAAGCAGTCCCCCTGCATTTTACCCGAGGAGCAATGGCCAGAGCCTCCCTTTTAAAACGATGGGGAGAAACCAGAGCATCACACACTGTCCCTTTCAGCTACTGTGAACTGAGCCGCGAGACGACCAGTACCCCCTAGCACAGCGCGGACGGGCCAGCGCGCGGGGGCCACTGTGACAGGAGACAGCACAAGAGACGAAGCCCAGGCCCAGGGGCTCTGAGCTCCACCGGCAACGCCCAGGGGCCAAGGCGTATTACCTTTCCGGGAGGCCGACGAACTGGCTCATGTCACCCCCAAGATACCGCCCACCCAACGCCAGGACTGCCAAAGTCGCCAACCCGGCGTCCCCGGTGCCAGCACAAGGCCACGAACCACAGGCGCCTAGGCACAAGCCCACGCAGCTCGCGGACCTCCTTCTACCGCGCATGCGCCACCGCGGGGCGTCTCGACATGACTCTCAGCACGCAGGCGCATTAACGCGCTTGATTGGTAAAGAGCATTCTGATGCCTGCAATTTCCCTCCTTAGCCGGAGGCTGGGAGCACACGTCCATTAGTTCGTGTGTGTACCCTTCAGAATTCCAATCATACGGGACATGGAAAGTTGTCCGACTCTCCCAGTTCCTTGTGTGGTTCTTCCAGATATTTCCCAAGTGCTTACATTCACACTTGTATCTTGTATGTAAGTATTTGTACGTAACAGGTATCCTGTAGTTTATAGAAGAGCAGCACACTATACACATACTATATACATAGTCTACAACGTGTCTTGGATAGTGACGCTGTTATCTTTCTAAAATATAAACTTGGCTGGATTGCTCTGTTGCTTGAACATCTTCACTTAGCACAGAATACAGCCCAGGTTGTTAGCATAGCATTGAGAACTCTTTATAAACAAGTATCAGTCTGTCTCTCCAACTGAATTAGAAGTTCAAACTATGACTTCCAAGGACCTACATCATCCACCTCCCTCCTTTGCCCTGCCAGCCTCCCCTGATCTCATTCTCTACTGCCCTGCCCTCACTCACTTTCCCCTGTCCAGCCACACTGCCTTCCTTACTATTCCTCAAACATGCCAAGCACACTCGTGCCTCAGGGACTTTGCACCTACTATTCCTTCTGCTTCAGAACACACCCTCCCATCCCATCTCCGCTCTCCCAGAACACACCCTCCCACCCCATCTCCACTCTCCCAGATAGCCAGTGGCTTGTTTCTCACTTCAAGGCTCTGCTCAATCGACATCTTAATAGAGGGGACTTCCCTGATCACCTACCACATTCCCTCACCTCTTCATCTTCTTTTGTTATTCTCCAAAGCATTTACCACCGCTTGACACTCCATATATTGACTTATTTATTCATCTCTCTCCCCCACTACAATGGAAAGTACGTAAGGGCAAGAACTTTGTTCTCTTCCTACTTCCTAGAACAGTGCCTTCAATTTAGAAGGTGTTATACAAATATTTGCTGAAAATCAATGTATGACTTCTTTGCCCTTTCACACTACCCTCTAGTCACACCAGAGGCTGCCCCTCCAGAGCACAAGTTCAAGCCCTGTGCCTTCTGTACCTGTCCCCAATACCTGGGCTGTCCTTTCCTCATTCCGGCAAAATCCTCTTCCCCCAAGCCCAGCTCAAACGCTGTCTCCTCAGTCAGGCCTTCCTCAATTTCTCCTCTATGCTCCTGCTGCACTTGATTCTTTTATCATAATTAACCCACTTATACTCACTACATGTTTCTCTTCCTAGATAACTGTAAGTTGCTACTGAACAAAGACTTCTACTCACCTCTGTATCCCCGTGCCCTAACAACAAACCTATAAGGCTCTCGGTGTTTACTGAAACAATTTATTTTCTGAGTCTCTACCAATTCTAGGGAGTGCATAGTATAGTCTCCTCCTCATTATCAGTGAGCCTGGTACCTGTGGGAGGGCCTTACAGCAGAGGAGAGTCACCAATGGATCATAACTAAGGTCCTGAGACTGCAAAGGCAGACAGCATGGTGAAGTTAGCCCACTGCATGCAGAAGACCCACAGAGGAGTCAGCATATGCAATGGACTACACTTGGTATAACATGTGAACAATCAAGGTTTACAAACGTGTTCTCATGCACTTGTAAGGATCTTCTAGCCCACGCGGAACAGACAGAACACACACAAAGGAGCCTGGAGGAAGTGAGTAGGCCGGCAGCTGCGCCCTAACATCTTAAGAGGGAACATTTCTGTGACTACAGTTTAAACAAATCAGATAATTTGCCTCCTTTCTAGACACCCTGGTTATCACGGGACAGGCCAAGCCTCTCAAGTTTTAAAGCTAAAGTACACGGAAGATCTGTGAAGAGGGCTTAAGATATTTAAGAGCTAGTACCTGCATTAAGCAACCCGGTTATAGAATGAAAATTTATCTTGAAATGCCCGTCTCTCCCTCTCTCTCTCGCCTCCTATCCCCTATCTTCCCACCTCCATCTCTATTCCTTCTCCCCTACTCCCTGTTTTATGTATATACGTGCATCATTTTATATATGCACGGAATATTTACTGTCTGTTACGTTTATTTAATAAAGTGCACACTCCTCAGGCTAAATTTAGAAAGAGGACAAAATGAACACTTTCACATGGGCGTCAGTGGTGTTCCAAAGACAAAAGATTCCTCAGTCTTGAAACATGGCAAACACCACGTTCCTTCTGATAGTTAGATGCTAGAAATAGGCAAGTGGATCCTTAAAATTCACACGCTATTAAGACCTACTATCAACAGAGTAGATCTTAAAGCGGAAACAAGAAAACACCAGCCTTTTAAGTTCTTCCTGTCTGAAGATAAGAATAAGAGGTGGTAGTGTTCTTCCTCACTTGCACCGAAGTGTAAAAGCGGCAAAAATATCTTCAACACATATATGATGAGGAAGCCGCTCTTCTGGTCCACTCTGTTTTGTTTTGCTTCTAGGGATCTGTCTCACTCGGAACCTTTGCTTTTTGTTTTCTCTTTTATGTACGCTAAGAACCCGAGAGTCTTAACCTTTTCTTCCACCTCTCAACCAATAAATAGGACAAAAGAACATTTTTATGTTTTTATGTATTTTCCATTCAACTTTTTAAAAAAGAGATAAGTAAGCTAGCTCAGTTCATATTTCTCACAAAAATCACTTTCCAAACTAAACTAAATTGTTTGTGACCATAAACAGGAAAAACACCGTACTCTATTAGCACCATCTGACATTTCCACCTTAATGTTACCAAACACAACTTGACACTAATGTCAGAACTATTAAAAATGTTAAAAACCCCCAAGCCCACTCAAAATGCATACCAAAGTTCAGGTAAAGGAAAAACAAAAACAAAAACAAAAGCAACTCACCGTTATCTTTATGTTCTTTCAGAAACCCATTAACAGCACACTGGAATTTAAAACTAGCGTCGTCATCTGACACCTGATGCCCAATTGTACAACTTTTTAAATAAGGAATAGTTTCTGGTAAGTCCTATAAGGCAAAACCATGAAAACATGTATTATTTCCTTTGTAGGGAAAGAATAAAAAATTAATTAGAGAAGGCAGACTATAAACCAGGAGAGTACATTAAACTTTGTATGTCAGTCATTCTGATGAGAGCCATTTTTTCCAAAGCTGCTTTAACCAGTAATTGTCACTTGATTTTTCATTAAAACTGCAGAACGGACAGTCACCAGGCATGCAAAAGGAAAAGCAAATCTATGTGAATGAATGCACATGTAACTCAAAATGATATAAACAGTTCTACCTACACTTATGTTCTATCTTACATTTCAAGGGCCATAAAGCGGCTGTGATTTAAGGGGAGTAGTAGAACAGAGTCAGAAGAACTTGGATTCGAATTAGGAAATAGAGGCAATTTCAGGCATTGTTGAGAACTGGTATTCTTGAGGTGGGAGAAAGTAGACTATCAATAGAAGACAGAAAAGGATAAGTGAAAATTCTCTAGTTCTGAATTTAAATGGAAAGCAGCAGCAGGAACCTATGACATATTTTAAAAATATTAAAAACAAACATACATATTTCCTAGCTCTGACCACTGAAAAAGTCTAGAAACAACTGATGTCATGTCAAAAGGACTCAGGAGTCACCGAGAAGCTCCAACTGGCCAAAGACAGGGCCTCAGTTAGAATAATAACTGTAACGGAGTCCACGGTGATAGGAATAAATAAAATATATTTGTGAATTTTTGTGATATTTGTGAATCAACTCATTATTCTGAAAACTGTTAAATAAAAGAAGAGAATCATGCCTCTACAACTGGGCAACCAAACAGCTGATGAGGGGAATCTTCTCCTCGTACAAATATACCCAGCTAATAAGTGAAAAAAAGAACAACAGAATTCACCATTCTTTGAAGCCTCAACTGAATTAATGGATGTAGCTATGAATCATCAGTGACTGCTAATACCACAGAAAGACACAATTATATATGTCTCCATGGAAGAACACATCATCACCTATGAAACTGTCTCGCCAAAACAAAACATGCAAGCTTCATTCGGATCAACTACCAATTTACAGGAAGTAAAAGGACTGAAGACTATGTTACCAACACATGGAATGTAATCATCGACATCTAGATGGGACAAATTACCTGGTTTCTTTAAAAACAAAATTCAAGGAGGAAAAAAAAAGTGAGAGAGACATGGAGGGAGAACCTATAGATTAAACAAGACTTCAGAGACCTAACAATCCACGGCAAAGTGTGGACCTTATTGGGATCTAATTCAAAATTCTTATAAACAATTTTTTATGACGTTTAGGAGACAACTGCAAATTTGAGCACTCCCTGGGTATTTAATATTAAAAAATGATATTAAGGAATAAAAGTCCTATATTGTAAATGCACGTACCAAAAACGTACAGGTGTAATTACATGCTGTCTCGGAGCTGCTTCAAGATAATATGGAATGGGGTGAAACAGGTGGGGGTACAGATAAAACATGACAGCCATCAGTTGGTAAATAAGAAAGCTGGATGAGTTCATGGGTATACAAGGAACACTCACAGTATTTTTATACTTTTGTATATGCTTAAAATTTGTGATAATTGTTTAAAAACAAGATGACACTGTAGAAAACAGTTTGGCACTTTCTCAAAGGTTAAGTGTAGAGCTACCGTATGATCCAACAACTCTGCTACTACCTACGCTGCACATCTAACAGAACTGAAAGCAGGGATTTGAACAAATATCTGTACACCAATGATCATAGCAGCATGATTCACAATACCTACAAGGTGGAAAACAACCAAGTGTCAATCAACCGTTGAATAACAAACTATGGTCTATATACACACAATGGGATTTTCTAAGCCAAAAAAGAAACGGCATTTCGTTACGTGCTATCACATGGATAAACCTTGAAAACATGATGTCTAGTGCAATAAGCCAGACACAGAAGGACAAATACTGCAGATTCCACTTACACGAGGTACCTAGAATAGGCCAATTCACAGAGACAGAAAGTAGAATAGAGGTTACCAAGGGTTGGTGGGAGGGAAAATGGGGTTGTTACTGTTTGATGGTTACAGAGTTTTTGTCGAGGATGATGACAAAGTTTTGGTTATAGACAGCGGTGATGGTTACACAACACTGTAACTGTACTTAATGCCACTGAACTGCATATTTATAAATGGTTAAAATAAATATGATTTCTCTATATTTTACCACAATAAAAGAAAGGAATAACAGAGCTGAAATTTCAATTCTTCCTTTTCCGAGAGTCAGTTTCATCGTCTGTAAAATTAGTAATTGTAGTTGTCTATCCTCTGAGCTTAGTGCAGGGTAAGCACTCAGTAGGAGATAGCAGTACTACTTCCACTTCAAGAGCAAAGGATTGCTGTGAAGATTAACTAAGTCAATGGATATGAAAGAACTTTCTAAATGGCAAACTGCTCTATAAATACTAAAAGACATTAGGTGTTACTGTCTCCCAAGGCCATGGAACAGGTCAGAAGAAGGATAATTCTTTTGCACTGGAATGTCCTACGTGGGCCAAGAGAATCTATGGGTTTCTGTACTATATCAGAAGGCATGTGGAAAAGGAAGCATAAAACTTAGAGAACAATTGTCTTTTACAGTGATGCTTAAACACGCTCAGGCAACTGCTTAAAATAAGTGCTAAAGACATAATGGACATACCTTTCTTTCTTTTTAGGATACTACTGTAACTACTAAAAGTTTACTTCATTTTCAAAATATAGAACATGGAAGCTTATAGAATTTCTTAAGCATATCTAGAGCCTACTGCCAAATACTATAGTTCAATTCATATCTTTAATCTCATTTTGAAACAGCAATTACAAACGTGTATTTAAGGAAACCACTAGCTTCCCTTTTTGAACCCACGAGAGAAGGATTCACCTTAGCATAAGATGATAACTACTGAACTACTATGAATTATTACAGTATCAGAAAGAAGGTCATTTTCAATTACGGCTTCCATTTACCTCTGGCTTGTAATAGCGGCGAGTATTTGTTAAGTCAATAATCAGCCCAAGTTCTTCATTCTGTCCTTGGATTTTGTTAAGAGATCCAAGGGGGAGAAACGTTCTTCTGGAGCAAGATTCTTTTCAAAACTCTGTCAGAAAGAATAAAATAAGGAAGAACAAAAAAAAAAAAAAAAAAAAAAAAAAAAAATAAGGAAGAACATATGTTTAAAATCCTGTACTACATTATCCATTTATTCAAACCCTGTGATGCTAACATATGAGATTCAAAGTAAAGTTTCCTCCTCTGGAGTTTACAAGCGATATTACAATCCTTTCTTCCAGAGAGATTAGACGGAAGAAAATAAACTCACTTCTATATAGTTATTTCTGTGTTTGTTTATTTCATGTTGGTCTCCTAACCTGACTCTGAACTCCCAGAAGGCAGGGACCACATCCATTTTGCCTACCACTGTATTGCCAGCTCCAAGCAGAGTGCCTGAAAATAGACACAGAAATAAATACTTCTTGAATATCTACATATAGGAAGGATGGCTTTCACTGCTAAATATTCTTTCATGTATTTGGCTTATACATGTACCCTGTTCCATTGATCTCTTTGGTTATTCAAGTGTCAGCAACACATACTTTTTTTTAAATTAGTAGACTCGTTTTAGAGCAGTTTTGAGATTCACAGCAAAACTGAGCAAAATGTACACAGTTCCCACTTATACCCTCTCTCCTTCATCCCACACAGCCTTCCCCATTATCAACATGCCATACCAGTGTGCTTCATTTGTTAGAATTCATGAACCAACACTGACACATCATTACCAATCAAAGTCCATAGTTTATTGCATTCATGGTACAAGTAACTATTTCTTTATTTCTAGTATAGTCATCCCCAAACATTTACATACTGAGATACATATTACTTTCTTATAAATTACTTTATTCTTTATTTATAGTTAGGGCATTGCATTGTTTTTTTGTTTTTTAATTAAGTACAAAAGTTGGTTGTATTTGTCTATGAATCCCATTTCTGGATAGTAAAAGAGGTATTAAAAAGTATTTGCTATAAAAAGGGAAAATGGAGTAGGACGGGCTTGAGAGCCAGGGCTCTATATGGTGAATTCAGATTTCTGGAAGAATACGGTATTAACTTTTGCTCACCTTTTTTAAAGGAACTTTGAAAGCAATGAAATGAGTCCCAGGCATCCGCTGTTCAACTGGGAGATAGTCTTTCCACCTGTTAATATATTTTTTGTTAGTCAGATTTTTTTTTTTGTTTTTTTTTTTTTTTTTGCGGTACGCGGGCCTCTCACTGTTGTGGCCTCTCCCGTTCCGGAGCACAGGCTCCGGACGCACAGGCTCAGCGGCCTTGGCTCACGGGCCCAGCCGCTCCACATCATGTGGGATCTTCCCGGACCGGGGCACGAACCCGTGTCCCCTGCATTGGCAGGCGGACTCTCAACCACTGCCCCACCAGGGAAGCCCTGTTAGGCAGATTTTATGTTAGGCTGTCTCCCTGCATAGGATGAATGCGCCTTGAAAATGGAAATCACATCCCTCTACATCGGCTCCCAGGTGGTCCCAGCGTCCCGACCCCGACCCCAGCCGCGACACACTTTCCACAAACTGACATACACGGAGCCCGCGCGAGGGCCGGGTCGCGCGGGCCTCCCCGCCGGGTCGCCTGGAGGCCGGTCCCCCGCAAGCCGAGCGCACGAAAGGGCGCCCCAAAGGCGCCGGCCCAAGGCGCCCGCTGCGCTTTCCCTTCGGAAGGTGGGCTGCGGGGCCCAAGCGTAAACCCTGACACAAGGAACACGCGCACCACGCCGCCACGGGGGACGAGAGGCCGGGCACCCACCTAGCCCGACACCCTGCATTTCTGGAATCACCCGACGCCTGTGTACATTTCCGTCTGGCCTGTCATTTTCCAAAGGCCACTCAAGATCAGGGGACAGAACGCCTCCTCTCCAAGTGTCCTGCCAGCCCACCCACTCAAGATCAGAGGGACAAAATGCCTAACTAAAACAAAACAAAACAGAAACACAAAAAAACTGGAGAGAGGGAGGAAAGGGTGACCTGAAAAAAACAAACAAACAAACAAAACTAAGCACGTTGACAGCGCTAAGAATAAACTACCAGGAAAAAGAAACCTACAAGTCAGATCCTAAAGTACAGAAGGGCAAGCCCGCCGACATTCCAGGCCCGGGGGGACCGGGGTCCCCAGCCCTGCAGAGCCAACCGCAGACCGGCTCGGGCGCCCCGCAGAAGCGCGGGGTCCCCGCGGCCGAGTCTGTGCCCCCCGGCCGGCGCCGGCTCCCCTCTGCCCACCCTGCGCGCGGGGGCTGGAAACTGCCGCGGAGAACCACGGCGGGGCGGGAAGGGGGGCTCCAAAGAGGGTCTGGCGACTCGAGTCGCTCCGTTTCTCAGTGGGCTCAGCGCGCGCCGTTGGGGAAGAGGAGCGGGGTTCCGGGAGGAGGGGACGGGCGGCACTTACGTAGACCGGCAGCGGCCACGGGCAGACGGCGGGCTCGGTCCCCAAGAGCGACTCCAGCCTCAGCTCCAGCTTCTCCCCCATGTCTTCGCGCGCGGCCCATATAGCAACTTTGAATTTTAATAATAAATACATATATGTATCAAACATTAATAAAAGAATAAAATGATCCAATAGGAGTACATTTGCTCTTGTTTTGCAATTAGTTCCAGGATTCTATTTTAGATTACTACTTCATATCTGCGAGAGTTGGGTGTGTGTTTGTGTGTTTGGTTTTGTGGAAGCTGCATTGTGCTAGATTTTACATTTCTTTCTTGAATTCAATGGTTTTTGTTATCCCTTGGGAATACAGCAACAGCAGATTACTGAAGACAGCAACAGCAGATGACTACCTACCAGTGGAAAAGTGTAAATAGCAATTTTAGCCGCTAGTGATTCTGAAATTGCCTTAACTTTGTCCTTATAAAAATGCTCCAAGAATTACGTTTTGCAAATCCACAGATTTACTATCCATATTCAAGTCATTTATGTGGAGAAAGAAGGTAGCCAGCCTTATCAGTAACACAGGATGTTATAGCCATCAAGCCATCAGCCACTGAAGCCACACCCAAAGCCGCACCCTGAGGGGATTCAGGATGGAGAAAACAGGATACTGGCCCTAGATAATTAAAGTGAACATCAAGGGACTGATTTCCAGGAGACCAGATTCTTGCATCTCACCATATATAGAAAAGTGCTACATTTATTAACTTAAGATGTCTAGTTTCTTTAATTAACAGTAATCTTTTGATGTTCCAACTACCTGGTTTTTTTTTTTTTGCAAGAACCTCTAAATACCCTGTGCCCTCCCTTACCTCTTCAGAACAGTCCCTCAGAGCTATCTGAGAGGCTGTCTCCTGACTTCAGTCCTCACTATGTCCTCCACATAAAACATAATTCTCAATTTCTAGGTTGTGCAGTGTTTTTCAGTCAACATTTAATTGTATGGCTCATGTAGGTACTATGCCTAAATGTAATGGGATGGGCTGTAAATTGTGAAAACTAGATAAATTCTGTCAGCTCTACCACTAGCTGAGATCCAGGCTTTCACCTCTGGATACCTCTGGCAGATGTGGGGTCTGTGTTGGTCTTAAAATTATTCTTAGAATAGCGGGGACTCATTCATTCTTTCAACCAATTTTATTGCTTATATTCCGTGGGTCAGTTACAGTGCTGGGTCTTGAAATACAAAAGTCAACACACGAAAATACAAGGATAAAACACATTTTCTACCATATTAAATTTTTTCGTTCATTAATTCATCCCTAAGTCATTCAACACGCATCTTCTTATTGAATACTGATGAGGGGTCAAATGCTATGCTAAACACTCAGTATATAACTGCAAACGAGATGGATAGGCCCTGATTTTGATGTCACTACTATCTTTTGTCCTGCCATATAATGGGACAGCTTCATTATTCCCTTTACCCTAAGTTTTTGTCACAAATTGCTAATGAAAATAAAGCTGTTAGTGGAGTTTCAACATGCATAGGTAAATGAGAACAAAGAACTCCCCTTTCGCATGCCCCATTCTCCTCCTTCTAACTCCCTATGTGAACTCACTTTGTGCCAAGACCAAGAAGCTGTGCCCCAATAAGAACCAAGCTGATTTCCTCACACTGACTGGGGCTATTGCTCACTTAGAAGACTTGATGCTTAATTTTGATAAGCAACTAGAAGACCATGGAGACAACCTATAAAAATGATTTGTCTTGGGAGAAAATACTAAAGAGGGTTAATGTGCTGTTCCACATGTCTAACCTCCTGGGATTCAACCACAGGCACCAAGATCACCAAGTGTACTTGGCAACAATGAGCTAAAAATTAAAAAAAAAAAAGCATCATACTGTTATTGTATTCATTTTCCCCCAAGGCACTCTCTGATAAGCACCACAACCTCTAAGGGAATTGAGAACAGCTTCCTTGTGGGGTAGGTTATATAATATATATGCATCTTTTTCCAAGCAGTTAAATCATATCCAGCTATCAGCACACCTTACTTAAGGTGATCGTAATGTATGAGATTAAATGTTCCTACCTGATTGGAAACCTTCTTGTCCTCAATTCATTGGCTGTACTGGATTTGTTTTTCTTGGGTCAGACCTTCAGACTTCTACCAGAAATCGTTCCTTTGGGGAAACCAGGCCTTCCCAGAAACTCAGGAAACTGAAATGGAGACAGCAAGAGAGAAGGAAATTATTTGGACATATAGACCTCAATAGTTTGGTTTTAAGTAAACGTCCAAGCAAACATCTTCTAAATGGTATAATAACTTTAGGGAAATTCACGGTTTATAAGTTTGTGTACTCATGAACTGAACATATTATGATAAGAGTACAGGTTGCATTTTGTGTCTTCAACTCAAGCAAAGGCTTCAAAAAAGGCCCAGTTATCCTTTGTTCATTAAGACACAAAGAGAGGGCAAAAAGGGCAAGTTTCAAAGTCTTTTTCTTTACAATTTACTTCCTTTCTTCAGTCTTCAACAAGATCTTCAGGAAATTAACTTTACGAAAGTTAATTATTCATAAAATAAAGATAGGAACCTGCAGAAGACTATTTCACAGAGACCTGTAATGTACAATATCCATTGCATACATGCACCATGAGCTTGTCTTTTCTAGCACTGGCATACACAAAACTCTGTGTGTGTGTGTGTGTGCGCGCGCACATATGTGTTTTTTTTTGTGATAGAGCCATAGGGAGAAAATAAATCTATTGGCTGCAATTCAGTGATGCAGAAAGATTTAAGGGTAAAGGAGAAGGTTACATCAAGTGAAACAATAAAGTCATGAGGTTGTGGTTCCATAATAATAACAACAGCAGTCGTCTGTAACCAAGGGAGCAGGCTCCTCAAATTATAGTCACACCTGTTAGACCATCTGCCCATACATTTCACACCATCATTAATGGAAAACAAATGGCACTGTCTCTCCTTCCCTTTATCCATTGGCCGTCCTCATATAAACTCTTTTTCTCTTCAAGGTCATGCTCTTTCCTATCTGTTTAAAAATAATAGGATTTAGGAGGAATGATACGTAATGTGCCGTGCCTTGGTACTTGTACCAGTGACGGCTGTGTAAGGAGCACTGGGTTGTTAGGAGGCTATCAATTGAATTCCCCTAGAAGCAGAACTTGAGGCAATAATTTGAGTGCAAACTGCTCATCTGGGAGGTGCTTCCAGAAAACTCAGAAGTGGAGTGGGAATTGAGAATGGAGGCATGGAAGGCAGCCAACAGAGGTGCATTACCGAATAAAAGTTACTCCTGCAGGGAACTGCTGCCAGTACTTCAGGGGAGTTCTGTGAAACTCTACAGAACATGTCTCAGAGTTATCCCAAGAATCGGTGAGAAACTTAAAGTACTAATCTTCCAGTCCCCTCTGTCCTTGGTTGAAAGCTACACCCAGATACATTAACTCCTGTACACTTCTGGCCTGCCCTAAGGTGGATAATTGCAGGTGGCAGCATGATTCTATCAGCATATAGTGGAAGGATGAGTGCTGGGGAGATATGAGTGGAGCATCGAAACCATCTAATACAGTCGGGGCAGGAGATATCAATTATTGGCTTGAAAGTCCAAATGGATAACCTTACATTCCTGGGTTTATGGTTTTACTTTGAGGTATTTAAGCATGATGTATGAGTAAAAATTTCCTCTGTTAAATCAACTTTAAGGTCCTAAATCCCTAATCTTCTGGAAAACGGTGATATCTTTTAACAGATTTTGGAAAGGTAACATGATTAAGATTTCAAATTGACCATTCATTCATTCACTCATTCAACAAAAATTTATTGAACACCTAAAGTATGTCACGGGTTAAACTAGGCAGCAGTGTTACTGCTACTAAGATCATTAGAGTGCCACCTAGAATTCAATGTACTGTGACACTCAAATAAGAAAATCCATAGTTACCGTAAAAGATATTACAGAGTGCTATAGGAAGACACGGTAAGACGTTAATCCATGCTGTGGACAGTAGTATATGGGTGATATCAGTAGGGCTTCCTGTAGAAGGCAATTGAAATGGATATGTAACATGAAGGAAGGGTGAAGTTTTGAGGAAAAGAGAAGATAAATTCACGGTTGCCAGAAAATGAATGGTTAAGGATCAGTCCAGAAAGGAGTTCCATTCATAATCAGTATAAGAAATGCTCACTGGGGCTTCCCTGGTGGCGCAGTGGTTGAGAGTCCGCCTGCCGATGCAGGGGACACGGGTTCGTGTCCCGGTCCGGGAAGATCCCACATGCTGCGCAGCGGCTAGGCCCCGTGACCCATGAACACTGAGCCTGCGCGTCCGGAGCCTGTGCTCCGCAACGGGAGAGGCCACAACAGTGAGAGGCCCGTGTACGGCAAAAAAAAAAAAAAAAAAAAGAAATGCTCACTGGAGTGTAGGAAAAGAAGACAATGGAGAGGGTGGTAGAAGCCAGATCATGCATGGTCCATGTATGGATAGTAAGTGCTATGGTCTAGTCTTTCTGTTCCCCTCCAAATTCATACGTTGAAATCTTCATTTCCGTAGCTGATAGTATTAGTAGGTGGGGCCTTTGGGAAATGATTATGGTATTAGTGCTCTTATAAAAGAGACCCCACAGAGCTCCCTAAGCTCTTCTGCCATGTGAGGATACAATGAGAAGTCTGTGATTCAGAAGAGGGCCCTCATCTGACCATACTGGCACCCTATTCTTGAACTTGCAGCCTCCGGAACCGTGAGAAAAAAAATTCCTGTTGTTTAGGAGCCACCCAACCTGCAGGATAATCTTACAGCAGCCCAAAAGGACAAAGAGAGTTTGGATGGGAGCTTTTACTCCAAGAAAGATGGGAATCCGTTGAAGGGTTTTACCTGGTAACTTAGAAGAGAGAAAAGTTTCATAACACAGTCAGGTATTTTTATAAGAAAAATTTGCTTCTTTTTCAGAAAGATCACTCTGGAAATACTGTGACTAGATTTTTGGAGAAGTGTGATGGCAGACCCGGATATAGAAAGATGAGTTAGTAGTCCATTAATATAAGTCAAACAAGAAATGGATATAAAAAGTGTGAATTTGTGGCTGAGAGTTCTTTTCTTTTACTACTTGAAAAATGTTATGTCAATGCTTCTGACTCCGTAATTTTAGACAAGAAATATGCTGTCATTGGAACTGGTTTCTCAATAAGTGATGCATCGTTTCTGCCTGTCCACTTTCGAGATTTTTTTTGTCTCTACTTTTCAGAAGTTTAATTACGACGCGTCTTGACAAGGATACCTTTGTGGTTTTCCTCTTTGGATTTGCTCAGATTCTTGAATGTGTCCTTATGTCTTCTAAAAAATTGGGAACGTTTTAGTCATTATTTCTTTGAATACTTTGTCAGTCCTACGTGCTCTCTTTTTTCATTCTGGAACTTTGATGATATGAATGTTAGTGCTTTTGTTACTGTTTACAGGTTCTTGAGATCCTGTTCTTTCTCCCATCTCTACCCCTCAGCCTATTTTTCTCTGTACATTTGGTACACTGTATTGATCTCTTCGAAGTTCATGATTCTATGCTTTGTAATCTCCAGTCTACTCTTGAGCAAAGTTTTTTGATTGTTGTATTTTTCAGTTCTACTGTTCTCATTTGTTTTTATTCTTATAACTTCTAGTTCTTTGTTTACATTTTCTATTTTTCCCATTTCCGTCAAGGAACACATAATTGCTAACTGAAGCATTTATGTGACAGCTTATTTAAAATCCCTGTCTGATAATTTCAATAGATGTTTTATCTCAGTGCCGGTGTAGGTTTATTGTCTTTTCTCATTTATTCTGTGATTTCCTGGTTCTTGGTGCCATGAGTATTTTTCAATTGGATTCTAAACATTGTGAGTTATTACATGACTCTGTATCCCACTTAATTTTATTATTACTTTTTAGAAGGAAGTCATCCTATTGGAGGTGTAGTATGAGGACTGGGGGGTTACGTACAGATTTCCATTGGGCCCTATTGTCAATACCCCAGCAAAAGTGGGCACTTACATTCTCTCACTGCAGACAGATCAAGTAGAAGTTCAGCTATCCTATTGGCCCTTCTGACACTTTCCCCCAAAAGTGGGAACATTAATATCATTGTGTTGCCTTTTAGTACGAGTGGAAGTTCACCTCCCCAGTAGATTTCTTGACACCAGGGGAGGGGAGAAGTGAAGTGTTTGCTGTCCTTCCTCCCACTTCATTCCTTCTTGTTGATGCCGGGTGTGGGTAGAGGGTCAGCTACCTGCTGGCCCCACTGACACCAGGGGAAGAGGAAGAGAACTGCCAACTAGCCCTGCTTGTGCCATCTCATTCTGTCTTACTGCCTCAGGACGGTTATGGGGATTCAGCACCCCATTGGGTCTCACTGGCACCATGTGTTGGGGGTTAGTGGGGTGCCTACTCCCTCCAACCTGTAACATCCTATTCTTATCGATGTCAGGGAGAGACGGAGGCTAGGTCCCACCATTGGACCCCACGACTGTGTGAGGGCAGCCCAGTGTTAACTAGCCTGTCAGGCACCACCTTTGAAAGTCTCTTTGCTAATGCAAAGGGGTGGAGGCTCAGCTCACCACTGCACCACACTGAAACAGCCCTGGTGGCGAATCAGAGCGCTGCCTCTTCTGGAGGGCAGGAGTGGGGTGGTGTGGAAGATCAAATCCTAGCTTGGCCCAACTGAAACCACAGGACATAGGGGACGGGTGCAATATTCCTCTGGCACTTGGCTCGAGTAGTGTGTATATTATTGCCCAAATGCTTTTCTGTCTCTGGCAACCCCTTTCCTCACACCTTGGCTAGGGGGAACGGGGGTTTTGTGTTTTCTTTTTTGAAGCTTTTTCGTCTGTTGTTCTGTTGGTGGTTATTGATTGGGGGTTCCTGTAATACCCTCTCCAGGATGTATGGGAAGCAACAGGAAACACAGGGGACTCATCACCATGTTATTCCTCAAGTCCCAAAGTCCCTACTTAAGTCTGCCTTCTCATTTCCACCTTTCAGTGTCTTCCTATGTTTGTCTGTTGTTATGTTCAGGGTTTTAGTTTTAAGTGGAAGAACCTGGGAGAAATGGGCTACTTCATCTTCTTGGAAGCAGAGGTCTGGAGGCCTATGGATGTTACAAAGTACTGCTGACTGTAAATTAAAATTTGATGATATACACCTTGCCCTTTCAGAATTATTCTGCTAGATGATGTGGCTTCCCAAAGTAGCTACAATTTGATTTCCATACTTCTAAAAGTCAAGTGTTTTGCTGGAGTTGAAATTTAAAGATAAGCAAGAGATGAGGCTAAGATGGTCTCTGTGGTAACAGATTAAAGTTGGAAACATCAATATACATTCATGTTTAGCTTAATATTGCTTCATATTACCTTAATACACATGGTTATGTAGAGAGATACTTATAGATATGTGCATATACATGGGTAATGTACACACATGTTATCTCTTTGCTCTGTCAGCTGAGAAGATCTAGAAGCAATGACATCTGGGCAGCAATCAGCACACCCCACACCCAGATCCCGCTGTCTAATACTGTTCTCCACTAAGAAGACCTGGTTATCCTTGAAGAAGTAGCTGATTCTAGGACCGAGGCAGTAAATATACAAGATTTATATACAAGACCATCTTATAGTGTCAGAAAGTAAGGAAGTTCCAAAAAAATATATAGGATGGGGATACCTCAGAGTGGCACACGAGCCACTGAACTGAAAAGAGTTCACAAGGGTCAGGACTAGAGCAATTTGAGGAACAAAGTAACTAACGTAGAATTAGATTATAACCCAAAGTATAAAATAAAAATCCATGAGTTCTTCTGATATAAATAAATGATTGGATACGTAAATAAATGCGGGAGAATAGATAAATCTCCAGTGCAAAAGAATTCCAAATAGTTTATGTAGTACTCCATCTTAAGCATATCTCTCCATTCCTTAGTTGTGGGCTGAGCATATTGACTTCCTTCCAAAAAGTACAATATGGAGAAGGGAAAACAGTAATTTTACAATGGAGAAACCTGAAAAACACTACCTCAGCCTGGTGATCAAGGTCGACCTCAGCATTCATAATGCATATTGATACTTTGTACACTTGATGTGATCTGACAAAATAACCCTTCTACTCTTGTGGTCTTCCTCCCCAAAACACATAATCCCAATATTATCATGAAAAATGCATCAAACAAATTCTAGTAGTGGGCATCCTACGCAAACCTAACTACTCAAAATTGCCAAGGTCATGCAAGGAAAATCTGAGAAGCTATCAAACCCAAGAGGGGCCTAAGGAAACATGGCAACTAAATGTAATGTGATGTTTTGGATGAAATCCTGGAATAGAAAAAGGACATTAGGTAAAAACTAAGGAACTGGACTAATGTATGGACTATAGTAAACAACAATGTATCAATATTTGTTCACTGATTGTAACAATGGAACATACTAATATAAGTTGATCATCAGAGAGGGAAATGGGTATAGTGTATATGGAAACACTTTATACTATCTTCTCAATTTTTCTGTAAAATTAAAACACTTCTAAAAAATAAAGTCTATAAAAACGTTGTGTTTTCTTGTTTTATGATCATGTGCCTGTATTTCCTAATAAATATGTAAATTTGCTTTGCCTTCCTTGATACTGATATAAAAGAAATAGTAACTCTGAAAGAATTTCTAACTCCAATTTAACAAGCAATAATTCTTGGTATTAACTTTTTAGGAGAACCCACTGAATAAATCAAAGCAAATTGTCTTTAAAGGCTGAACTTCTTTTCAGTGTTTCATCTTTTATATGATTAATGCATACCACAAGCATGGTTCTGTTTCAAAGGGCAGAAAACGTTGATTGTAGGCCATGTCTAAAATACAGTGAAATATTAATGTATGATGCTATAACAACTTTAATGTATTTTATGTTTTCAAAATGATGAATTGTTATTTCAGTCAATAAAGTATTCACTTGTATACATTTCCTACCCACCTCTCCTCAGAACACCCACAAGGAAATGATACTATCATCTGATATTAGGTTCATCAATTTAAATTGGAGTTTTTGGTAGCTGTGGTTGCCAACGGTACTGGAACGTGTGATACTTTTACAAATCCTCTCCATGGCAAAATCTGATCTTCACAAGGTAAATCACAGTACGTGCCTAAAGCCAAATGACATAGAGCTTTGTAGCTAGATTACCAAGCATTTTACTTAGAGGCACAATAGAATGTAGAAAAGGCCATTTCTCCTTCTGTCTTTTTCTGCTCAAAGGTCACTCACCATCTCAGAAGTTTTCCATAAATTTAGACTATATAATGTCACTTAATGTGAATGTAGCTCAACATTCTGTTTTAGTGCAGCTAATCTCACATTATTTTATTGGTCCTAAATATGTAAGTCATCAGCAAATTTTTGTACTTAACTTTTTTTTTGATGTGGACCACTTTTTAAAGTCTTTATTGAATTTGTTACAATACTGCTTCTGTTTTATGTTCTGGGTTTTTGGCTGTGAGGCATGTGGGACCATAGCTCCCCGACCAGGGATGGAACCCACACCCCCTGCATTGGAAGGCGAAGTCTTAACCACTGGACCGCCAGGGAAGGCCCTGTACTTAACTTCTAAAAATAATTAAAATAAGCTATTCAACACATTTTTCCTAAAAAAAAAAAAAGCAATTCTTCTTAGGCTGGCCCTGGGCACATACATGACTTTGCCATTTTTTCCATGGATTATTTTCTTATCTGTTCTACTGTGTCACATTTGTTCGACCTTCTCAAAAAGAAGCATTTAAAAATTCATCTACGCGTTCACGCATTCATACATTTATTAAATAAATCTACTGAACACCTACATACGGCACAGAAAAAGAGGCAGAAAACTAATCTGGGTTGCACAGAAAGTAATGAACTCAGTTCAAATTTTTGGTGAAAACAGGTGTTACTCAATCTACTGGAAATTACATTTCATTATGGGGACTCACACACTCAAGGAAAACCAAGACCTAAATAATAATAAAGTAATAAAAGCACTAGCTATTTACTGAGTGCCTGCTTTTACCTGACTCTGAAACTCTAAAATCATTACGAATGTTTTGAGGAATGTCTGATATAATTGTAATTTCTATTTTACAGATGAAAACAACAAGGTTCAGAGACATTAGGTTACTTGCCTAAAGTGAAGTGGCCCAGAAACTACAGAACTGGAAATTGAACCTTAGATTTCATAATGCCAAAATCTGTGCTTTTAATCACAGTGTGTGTGTGTGTGTGTGTGTGTGTGTGTGAGAGAGAGAGAGAGAGAGAGAGAGACAGAGAGAGACAGAGAGAGAAAGAGAGAGAATGTGTTTAATAGAGAACTTCCGAGAAATGGCAAGAAAACTGCCAGGTATCCATAAAACAATAAATTAGGAGCTTCTTACTATACAAGTAATTGTTAATCTTATGGCTGAACTAAGGATCTCTCACTTTTGAACTAAGAAATCAAAAGCTTCCAGAAGTTGAGTCTAAATTTTACACTTACATGAGATACTTCATACAGAATGCTAAAGTATACTAACTAAAGAGCTCTGAAAATACTGGAAGCATTCATACTAGTATGATTTCATAATGTGGATAATAGGATTTAAGAAATTGGCAGATGCAACTGCAGACTCATTTGTTATCATTTCTGTGAAGGGCAAGATAAATCAATAAAATGAGAAAAATGAAAGAAGAATGGCTAGCAATTTTAGGTAGTTTGCTTCATCTCCATACTAGGAAAGACTAAGCAAAAAAAAAAAAAAATTCTCAAAATTTTATTTTGAAAGCTCCTACAAGTGTATATGGTCTTTTTATACCAAATAACTTGGAATTATGAACTGTCAAATAAGTCTAATCTTCTCTGATGATAAAATTGCTGACTTTATTTGAAACTATGAAATGAAAAATGAGGTAAGAGTCAGAAATTCTTAAGAAAAGGAGTAGACAAAACAAAATTATAAGAGTTATGTTAAAAAATATTTTGAAACAAACATAAAATCCCCATTAGTGGTACAGAGCTTTTAAAACCTTATTTTGGTTTTAAGTTTTAATAAATATTGATATGTTTACATAATTACTGTCATAAGGAAGACACAATTTTAGGTCAGCTTTCTTCATTCTTTCTTTATTAAGCATTATTTTATTTTGCTCCATCATCGTGTAATTATAATATAGTAACTGTGTCATTTTCTACTAAGTGGATATAATTTCCTAAACTGTTTTCCTATTGTTAACAATTAAAGGTGTTTCCAATTTTTTGTTATTTCAAATGGCATGAGAATGAGCATCTTTATATAATAATTTTCTGGATTATAAATTATTTATCGGCATAAGCTTCCAGAATTAGAGTTAACGTGTAAAAAGCTATTAACATTTTTATCTTGCTAGACATTGCCAAATTACTTGTCAAAAGATGGAACCAAATTATATTGCAAAAATCTTTGCCAACAGAAAACATTATACACAATTTTTGATTTTGCTAAATTAATAAGTTGGAAACCTATGTTCCATTTCTTTGAATTCTTTGATAACAGAGTGCTGCTGGAGGCTGGGAGGGCAGCCATGTCCATGAAGGCTTCCCAGAGTTGGAGCGGGAAAGTGGAAAAAGGTAAAAAAAATACTAATTGTATTTTCCCTCGATTGTTATCTCTCATTCTTTTCTGCCTCTGTGTAACTTATATCCAGGTAGCTGGAGAAAAATCATGTGGCAGGGCAAATTGGTATTCCAATAAATTAATAATCACCAACTTTAAATAGATTTTCAAGACTGGAAATATTGCTCTTACAGTAAATTCTTTCTAATTCTCCTTAAGGACTATTTTCTTAGAAGCTTTCCCTACCCTCCTCAAATTTTCCTCTATCCTCTCTACTTCCTTCACTCTGAGCTGGTGAGGTGCTTCATAACTCATTAGGAACACAGAAGTCAGTAAATAGTCCACTGCCAAATCCGTTAATTCATTAGCATTTGCATTGATCTTTGTATTCCCTTTCACTACAGAAGCTCAAGTTAAAAGGCCACGTGCACTACAGATAGCATTTCATTTTCTCTCATCTTCTCAAGTACTTCACAGCTCTGCATTTTCTACAACCCATCTACTACTCCTTATGAATGATTCTTGCCAAAATTCAACCTCATTCTAGACTACTAACTCCAACTTAAAATGTTAAAATCTATACGTGTAACATGAAAGCCTCCCTCATGCTCTAATCCCTGCATATCTTCTTTAGCCAATTCATGTCTGAACTTTTCAAAATTGTTATCATCATATATTGTTTCCATTTCCTCACGTCCCATTTACTGTATAATTTACATCCACCTGACTTCTCTCACCATAATCTCTCTGCCCCCTGTCCTGAAATTTTACTTATGAAGGTCACCAGCGGTCTCCATGTCAGTATAGCCAATGAATAGTTTTTGTCCTATTTCTAGGCTCTTTCCTTCTTTAAAAAAGAAAAAGAAAAAGAAAAAGCATTTTTTTCTCTATGCTTTCACACTCTCATCATCTTCTGTCCTGGTGTATTTTACTGGCTTTCTGTGTTTAATCTGATTTCTAATATTCTATGAGTTTCCTTTATCTTCAGTGGAATAAACCACTATATGAAGGATTATTCTCAACAGTTAGTTCTCCTAATAACAGTACTAGTAGCAGCAGTCAATACTTCTATAATGCTTATCATGTTCCAGACACTATTCTAAGACGTTTAAATACATATATATAGACACACACACACACACACACACACATATATATATATATAGTTTTCCTGCTCATAGGCGTATGAAATAAGACTATTATTACACCCATGTTACAAATGAGAAAACTGAGGCAATGAGAGGCCAAGGTCACATGATCAGTACTTGGTGAAGCCCCGCCTGAGTTAATGCTGGAACTTTAGAGTAGACAAGTTAAATAATGTCTCACAGATTGGCCTTAAAAGCGAGCAACAACAAAAAAAAAAGTGAGCAACATTTAATTAATGACTTGTAAAAGTATCAGAAAAAAAGGGAACATTTTAGTTAACAGATTATTGGCAAAGATATAAAAATAATTAGAATGCCAATTTCCCTGGCTATTCCCTGTGTACTTTAGGGGTAAAAATAGTATTTGTAAAATGATTTCAAAATGTGCAAATATTACCTGTGGGATATAACCTACGTGTGAAGAGCACTAACTGTAAAATTAATTTGCCTGGATCTTTTTTCCCCAGCTCCACCACTTATTAGTGGTGGGAGTTCAGGAGTGGTACTTCTTTGTGTTCCACTTCCTCTTTGAAAATCAAGGGTTTAATAACCTCACCCATTTTACAGGGCTGTGGCGTGGAGTTAATACATGTAGAGTGGTTAGGAATCCATGCCACTCTTAAGTCTTTGAAAATCAATCTTACTATTGTTGTTACTACTATTATTAATTTGTTAGCTGTCCTTGAAAAAGTCTGCCAGCAGTACTCACTTGCTTTTCTTTTTGTTTTATAGTCTCTACATCCCACTTAAGCGTTCTACCAAACCTTCAGAGGCTCTTTTCAGATATTTTACACCTCCTTACTTGTTTGTCACAGCAAAAGTAAAAGGAGTGTGGCTCCCCTTGACCAAACAAACCAGAACTTTGGTTTTCTCCCATTCATACACATTGGTGAACAGATGTGAAAAAACGACTCCATGGGGCTTTCAGTCTGGAGCCAAACATCCAGGCTCTGTGTAACTGGACACTATTATGCACATATGTTGGTCCCTTAGGACCCAAAAGAATCTCAACTAAGCCCATCATTATTTCAGGAATATGACGAATGCTTTTTGTGAAGTAGGTGAATGTCACAGAAATACAAGAAAAGACAGGGGTGTTTCGTATCACAACGTTTTGAGAAATGCTCAGCGCTCTAAGATGTAGCTGACAATTCCCCCATCAGCTAATGCTTTCAAAGTGACCATAAATTTCACCATACAGACATTTTTTCAGCAATGGCAATAACGCAGTGACTATACTGCTCAATTCCTCACAGTGTCAGCATTAAATACATTAAAAGGGTAAGTTAAAATATCTGTCTGATTGCTTCTGACATAACCCCGAGATCTCTTTTACTTCTGTACTCCATCAATTATAATGTGGAACATTAAGACAAATTATTTCTAAACACTAACAAGGAATGTAGCAACAAGTGGCAGACAATCAAGGGGAATTTTGCCATAGCATGGTGCTTATTTTGTTACAAGCAGGAGTGCAAACCCAAAGGATGTAATTTAGAGGAAACTCTGTCCTGTCTATTCTCTAGGAACTAGAACAAGGAGACTGAGAGAAGATGATTCTGGGTAAATCAAACTGTTTTCTCCTAATTACAGCTGACTAATAGGGAGCAAACTCCCATGGAAGGCTGTGATCTGCTTGAAGAAAGCTACGAGGTTGCCCTGGTTAGGGTCTTTCATATACAGTGATTCAAGCTCAGACTTGATCATCTGTCAGGGATGCTACAGTAGGGAGAGTTTTGCCATAGCTCTGAGACTCAGCAAGATCACTTCCAACTCTAAAACCTACAATTTTAATTTAATCACCAACACCAGTCATCATTAAGAGTGACCTTAAATAACTCCAAATCTGTTCATCTACTCACATATTCTTTACACAGTCAACAGTCCTCGAGTGATTACTACATGCCAGACACAGTTCTAAGACACAGAATAAGGGATAAGAAAGGTAACAACCTGTCACTGTGGGGCTTGAGTTCTTTGGGAAGAAGTTCATCTAAATACAAAGAGACACCAAAGATAATATTTGTTTTTATGATTATTCTGTGATTATTCTGTGAAAGAAGTAAGGTAATCTGATAAATTGGGACTAAGTTAGGCCGGTAGGACAATCAAGGAAAAAATATCTTTAAGAGATGAGTGCCAAAGAATAGAAAGGAATCATTTATGGACAATTTTTCTGGAAATACTATTTCCAAAACATGGGAAAAACAAATACAAAGGCCCTGAGGCAAGATGAAGCTTAACTACAATCAAGGAACAAAAAGAAGCTAAAAGGTTAGCTTCTTGCACCCCCTTGCACTGCTGGTGGGAATGGAAATTGATACAGCCACTACGGAGAACAGTATGGAGGTTCCTTAAAAAACCAAAAATAGACTTACCATATGATCCAGCAATCCCACTACTGGGCATACACCCAGAGAAAAAAGAATACTGTCTACTGTCCTCCGTGCCCCCTGGAACACTCACTCTAAATATCCAGGAGGTGCTTGCAGAATGAATGAATCAATGAACAAACAAGCTCACTCATTTCAAACGTGCGGTCACATGAGTAATCTGACCTTCTAAGAAGTTAAGCTTCCGGAAGGAGCCCATTTTCTTAACGTATTCAGCATCGAGTCATCACAAAATATGAACTCTTATAAAGTACTGCCCCCTCACTTCCCATGAGAAAGCAAAATTCCTCAGCAGGGAAATGGGAGGGTAGCAGACATTACCTGCAAAGCTTTGGTAAGGCTGCGGCTCGCTGAGCACTTCACTAGGGCCCCTGACCGCCTGACTGGTAGTAGGACAGACACACCAGGAACGGCTGCTGACCGGCAGAAAGAGCGCCCGGCTAGGCAGGCAGCACACCCCGCACCCTGCCAAGCGAGGTCTGGCCAGCAAGGGAAAGAGCTCTCTCCACTTCAGAACCGCCCACCACTAGAAAGCTGGGTCCTGCCAGGGCCTGGACGCACGAGGCCTTCCTTACAAGGGTTACAAATCTGTGGCCTTGCTCTGCCTCGAATAAAAGACAGAGATGGGGACAACGTGACCATCTCCAGATGAACTTTCAACTTCGTTTCAAGTGCCTGGGTGCTGGGTCACGGTGCATTTCTAAACTCTTCCAATACTCAAAAATACCAATTTCTAAGATGCAGAAGGGTTGTTAAACATACACTTAGCACAGATCCCAGTCCCACTCCTGAGTATTTTCTCAAGTGAGGTAAAAACCCGAGTTCACATGGAAACCTGCCCTGGGATGTTTACAGCAGCTTTATTCCTGATCCCCTCAAAACTGGAAACATCCCACAAGTCCTGCCACCCGCAGGCGAATGGACAAACGGAACATGGAATACAACACAGCCAGAAAAAGGAGTGGCTTCTCATACCCGCAACAACAGGGATGATGGACTTCCCTGGTGGTCCAGTGGCTAAGACTCCGCGCTCCCAATGCAGGGGGCCCGGCGTCCATCCCTGCTCGGGGAACTAGATCCCGCACGCTGCAACGAAAACATACTGCATGCGCCAATGAAGATCCCATGTGCCGCAACTAAGACCCGGCACAGCCAAGTAAATAACTAACTAAATCAATGTTTAAAACAACAACAACAACAAAAAACAAACCCGGGATGAATCTCGCATAGGTTTTGCTGAGCCAAAGCAGCCAGAATCAAAAAGCTACATGCTGTTGTTCCGTTAATCTGGCTTTCTGGAAAAGCCAAAACCTTAGGGACAGACAGGAGATTAGCGGCCAAGAAGCTAGAGGCATGCTGGCGCCAAAGGGCAGCAAATGGCATGACAGGATTGCTCTGCCGCCTGACGGCGATCATCTGTCAAAACTCCTACAACTGTGCACTACAAGTGAACTATGCTTCACGGCTACTAAGGATAAACACATGATTACATTTTGAAAAATGCGCCGGCCAGCCAACCCGTGCATGACAAGTGCAGTAAGAGGGGCGGGAAGGCGAGGCAAGTGGATCAGCTGGACTTCTGAAGGTTCTCCCCACTTTCAGTTTCCCTCCCCTGGGATGTCTCCCCGCCCTGCCCACTGCTCAGGCCGCCCACAAGGGCCACCCGGAGTTACCCAACCGGAAAAGCCAGAGCCCAGGCTCAGCCGCGCCTCCGGGCACAGGAAGGGCAAAAATAGAAAGCGCCAGTGCGCGGTGGTGGGCTGGAAACCCTCGGGCCTCAGATAACTGCGGAGAACCGGGGCCCGGGAGTCAACATCGGCTCCCAGGCGGTCCCAGCGTCCCGACCCCGACCCCGGCCGCGACACACTTTCCACAAACTGACACACACGGAGCCCGCGCGAGGGCCGGGTCGCCTGGAGGACGGTCCCCAGCAAGCCGAGTGCACGAAAGGGTGCCCCAAAGGCGCCGGCCCAAGGCGCCCGCTGCGCTTTCCCTCCGGAAGGTGGGCTGCGGGGCCCAAGCGTAAACCCTGACACAAGGAACACGCGCACCACGCCGCCACGGGGGACGAGAGGCCGGGCGCCCACCTAGCCCGACACCCTGCATTTCTGGAATCACCCGACGCCTGTGTACATTTCCGTCTGGCCTGTCATTTTCCAAAGGCCACTCAAGATCAGGGAACAGAACGCCTCCTCTCCAAGTGTCCTGCCAGCCCACCCACTCAAGATCAGAGGGACAAAATGCCTAACTAAAACAAAACAAAACAGAAACACAATAAAACTGGAGTGAGGGAGAAAAGGGTGCCCTGAAAAATAACAAAAAAACTGAGCACGTTGACAGCGCTAAGAATAAACTACCAGGAAAAAGAAACCCTACATGTCAGATCCTAAAGTACAGAAGGGCAAGCCCGCCGGCAGTCCAGGCCTGGGGGGACCGGGGTCCCCAGCCCTGCAGAGCCAACCGCAGACCGGCTCGGGCGCACCGCAGAAGCGCGGGGTCCCCGCGGCCGAGTCGACGCCCCCGGCCGGCGCCGGCTCCCCTCTGCCCACCCTGCGCGCGGGGGCTGGAAACTGCCGCGGAGAACCACGGCGGGGCGGGAAGGGGGGCTCCAAAGAGGGTCTGGCGACTCGAGTCGCTCCGTTTCTCGGTGGGCTCAGCGCGCGCCGTGGGGAAAGAGGGGCGGGGGTCCGGGAGGAGGGGACGGGCGGTACTTACGTAGACCGGCAGCGGCCACGGGCAGACGGCGGGCTCGGTCCCCAAGAGCGACTCCAGCCTCAGCTCCAGCTTCTCCCCCATGTCTTCGCGCGCGGTTCCCGCACCGCGCTAGTCTGGCGCTTGGGGGAGGGGCGCGGCGCCGCCGGCGGGGGCGGGGCAGGCGGGCAGGCGGGCGGCTGAAGGGCCGGGGCCTGGCCTGGGCCTCAGCTGCCGCCGCCGCGCTCCCGTCCGGGCCCCGGCTCCCTCTTTGTGGTCACAGGCCCGGGGCCCCCAGCGCTGCTGCGAACTCGGGCCGGCGTGAGGCGAGCACACTGAGCCGGGGGCCGGACTGAAACACTCCCGGCGCGCGCGGCCCGCCTCGTCGACTCGCACGCTCCCAGGCACGCACGCTCCCACGCACACACGCTCCCACGCTCGCACGCTCCCACGCACGCACGCTCCCACGCACGCACGCTCCCACGCACGTCATCGGCTGCCCCTGGCCACACCCACCGGCCCGAAGTTGGGATCCGGCCAAACCTCTCAGGGCCAGTGGTGGCGGGTTCGACTCCTAACCTCGACATACCGTGACACACACACACACACACACACACACACACACACACACACACACACACACACACACACACACACACACACACACACACACACACACACACACACACACACACACACACACACACACTAATAAGACTATAATTCCTATTAAATATGACAGCTGGAATCCCGGCTTCTGTTCACAAAAATGCCGTGTATTTAGCCTATGCTAGGCACCAGACCGCGGACGCTCAGTACTGGCCAAAAAGGAAATGCCCTGCCCTCATAGCACTGCCATTTTAATTGGAATAGTAGTGACAATGGTCAAGGGAGAAAATAAAGTGTCATCATCGCCACGGGGATGGTTAATCTCATGTGCGCACTGCGTGGGGCCCCGGCAACCACAAACATTATTCCAGATGTGGCCAGGAAGGTATTCTTCAGAAGACATTAACACTGAAATTGGTCCACTTTGCGTAAAGGAGATTGTCAATGCCGTGGCGTGGCTGGGCCTCGTCCATCAGTTGAAGGACTGGAGAGAAAAATGAGGTGCCCTAGAAAGAGGGAAGTGTTCCTCCAATGGACTTGGCACATCAGCTCTTCCCTGTGTCTCCAGCCCAGAGTCCTGCCCTGACTTGCCTGCCTCACGGTCACAAGAGTCAACTCCTTAAAACGAAACTATATATGTAAAAATATTGAATATATACAAGCCTATTAATTTGTATATGTGTGTATAGATATTATATATATATGTATACACATATGTTTATATGTGCATGCATTTGTAGTCTATGTGTAAGTACTATATACAGTATACATACAAGCCTATATATTTGTGTGTATATATTGTATACATGTATGTATGTGTATATATACAGTATACATATTATGAAGGTGAACATGCTGTATATATACACACACCCATGTATTGATATATGGGTGTGTATATGTACAGTATATGTACACTGTATGTATGTATGTATACAGTGTATATTGATATATAGGTGTGTATATATGTTGTATACCTGTATGTGTATAGGTATTATATGTATATATGTATGTACTCTCTCTATATACACACTTGCGTGTGTACTTATATGTGTATGTACATGCACATATTTACATATAGGTGTGTGTATACATGGTATATATGTATGTGTATGTACCCTATATATGATATGTGTATGTATATATACGACGAATTTATAGATGCAGTACATATATATTTTTATTCTACATGCTTTTATATGTAGGTGTATATGTGTGTCTATATGTATGTACGTGTATGTATTGCATATATGTGTATGTATGTATACTGTATATATACACACCTAAATATCTTTGTATGTGTGTATATATGTATGATATAGACGAACCTAGGTGTGTATATTGCATATCTTATACGAATGTGTACATACTGTATATGTATACAAACTATGCATTTCATATGTGTGTATGTATAGTGTATATGTATGTGTCTATTGTATATATTATGTGTATATGTGTGTAGACATACTGTATATATACAAACTATGCATTATATATATGTGTGTATATATGTATTTGCGTATTGCATATACTATATGTGTATATGTCTGTATGCGTACTGCATATATACACAGCTGTATATTTTTGTATGCGTGTACATGTGTACGTGTGTGTGTGTATACACACACAGCCTATGGATTCTGTTTGTCTGGAGAACCCTCACTGATACGGACACTTATGACAATTGAGCACCTGCTCTTTGCCAGCCAGGGAGCCAAACGCTTGTCCTTTCTGTGTCTCCCTTAAGTGTCACAAGTCCCGGGAGGGAAGGTGATGCCGCTCCTACCAGTTGAGGTGCCTCAGGGTCAGAGAGGTGCACAGGGCGGGGGGCTGGAGCCTGGTGGAGCCCAGGTGGAGCTCTAGCAGCAGTACAGCCTAGCAGTCCCACTTCCCCGGGTGCCTCTCACAAAGACGCCGAGGGAGAGACGGGGTCTGAAGGAGGGGATGAGGAAGCATCCGTGGCTCTGCAAGCCCAGACCAAGGCTGACTCGTCAAGGGTGTTAGAGGTCAGGACTCTGGTTACCTTGGGGATGGGGTTACACAGAGCCATTCCCATTCTGAAAAAGTATCCATTCTGCTCTTGTTTGTATGTTTACCCCCCCCCCCCAAATCTTTTAAAAACAGATTCTCTTGGTTGCTGGGAGCACACAAGGGGAAGTTGTGTGTGAGGGGGTGTGATCCAGGGGACAGGGAGGATAAGCCCCCCACTCGTAGGGCCAGGAGTGGCTCAGCTTTGTGAGCTAAGGATGGCCCGCGAGGTCCCAGAGAGAAGGGTCCCTGCTCCGTCCCTGCTCCGTGCACGCCATTCCCAGCCTGAGCAGTCCGGAGCCCACCCCCCCTCCCCCCCACACACACACCAGGGAGGAGAGCCAGTCACCCTGGCTCCCAGGCTCCGGCTCCAAGGCTCCCGGCACTAGGAGCTATTTTCAGCTTTCATGCCCTAGGACACGGCCAGAGCTAGTGTCTCCGGAAACTCTCTGTCTGTCTCTCGCCCGCCCGCCATCCCTCCCTCCCTCCTCCGCCTCTTCCCCTCCCGCTCCAGCTGTCCTGCCCTCCACCCTGCATTTCTACACAGCATGGCTCACAGACAGCTGCTCCCCGTGCCCACCCGCCACCATTCGATGGATGTCAAAGCAAGCCCTGGGGACTTCCCTGGAGGTCCAGCGATTAAGACTCTGAGCTTCCACTGCAAGGGGTGCGGGTTCGATCCCTGGTCAGGGAAATAAGATCCCACATGCCGCCAGGCACCGCCAAAGAAATAAATGAATAAAAAATAAAGTTATAGTGATGAAACAGCCCTAGTGGTGCAAGGATGGGACGTATAGCTCTATGGTAGAGAATAAAGGTCCAGAAACAGATAGATGAGAACTTGATATGACAGAAAGTGGGGAAATTAAGGAGTTTTCAATAAATGGCATTAGGACAATTGCATATCCATGTGGGAAAAAGTAAATTAGAAAAAAAGAAAAAAAGCAAGCCCTGGTCAGGTGTGACCTTGGGCCCAGGGCCATTGGCACACGTTGTCGTGTGGGATGTTCTTCCTTAGACTCCTCCCTCCCTCCTGTGTCACTGTCACTTCCTCCAGAACCTTCCTGGACTCCCCTACACAAGCTCGGGGTGTGCCCTCACCCGCCCACCCTGGATCACCGGAATTCCAATCCCGGCCCACCCTTCCCCGCCAGGTAAAGAACTGGGCCTGGTCAATAAGACCGTAGAGGTCCTCGGCCATTGCTATTGCAGTTGCAATTGTTACTGTGTTTACACAGGGTGACCAACACCCGCCCCCAGTTTGCCCAGGACCACTCAGGTTTGAGCGCTGGAACTGTGGGGAAACCCTCATTTCCGGGGAACCCCGGAAGGCTGGTCAGCCTATTTAGGATGGATCTTTCACTTGATATCCCAACCCCCGAGAGCCAGAAAGGGAATCTCCCCCCTCCTTCCATGGTAACCTTCATTCATTCATCCACTCATCCCTTTATTCAACTCCTTTATTCAGCAAGTATTTAGGAAGCATCTACTACATAGCAGACACTCTTCTAGGTGCTAGGGACAGTAAACTGAGAAGGTGTGATTTGTTACACGGGGATGATGTCTCGGAGACCACTGCAGGGCATGGGAGGTGGGAGAGGGAAGGGGCAGTTCTAAATGCAGGCTCTGACGGGACTGGGGCGGACCCTGCCCTAAGCCAGGCTGCTTGCTTCAACACAGCTGTCCTCACCCAGGGCCATCCTGCTTCCGCCTCACCCAGTTCTTCGGTGATGTCTGGGGAAAATCTGTGGTTGTCACAACTGGGGGGGAAGGGGCCCCTGGAATCAAATGGGTGGGGACAGGGATGCTGCTGAACCCCACACAGTGCCCAGGAGGGGCCCCCAGCAGAGAATGACCCACCCCAAATAACCCCAGTGCCATGGGGGAGACCCTGCACTAATATTATTCAGACCCGCTGGTGCCCCTAGATTCCTGCACAGGCTGGGACTCTAACCGGGTCACCTCTGTATCCCGAGGTGACCTAGAGTGGGGCAGCCAGGAGGGCTGAGTATCAGGGATGAAATAACAAATCACCGTGCCCACTCTCCCCGCCGCACCCCAGGGTCGATGGCCTCTATCTCCTCCCTGTGCAGGTAGCTTTTCCCTGAGCCATTTCTTCTTGTCAAGGTCCCTGTCGCAGGTTGTGTTCCCCAAACATGACGTTGAGAGCAAGGATTGGAGTGCAGGTGGTTGATGTGAGACGTGCAGAGAACAGATACAGCTGCCATAGGGTCTCGCAATTCCACTCCTGGGCATAGATCTGGAGAAAACTCTAATTCAAAAATATACATACACCCCTGGGATTTCCCTGGTGGTCTAGTGGTTAAGACTCTGTGCTTCCGGTGCAGGGAGCATGGGTTCCATCTCTGGCCAGGGAACTAAGATCCCACATACTGTGTGACAAAAAAATAAAGAAAGAGAGAAAGAAAGAAAAAGAAAGAAAGAAAAGAAAGAAAGAAAGAAAAAGAAAGAAAGAAAGAAAGAAAGAAAGAAAGAAAAGATACATGCACCCCAATGTTCATTGCATCACTATTTATAATAGGCAAGATGTGGAAGCTACCTAAATGTCCACTGATGGATGAATGGATAAAGAAGATGTGGTACATATATACAATGGAATATATTCAGCCATAAAAAGAATGAAATAATGCTATTTGCCGCAACGTCGTGGATGGACCTAGAGATTATCATACTAAGTGAAGTAAGTCAGAAGAGAAAGACACATATATGATCTCTCTTATATGTGAAATCCAAAATACGACACAAATGAACTTGTCTACGAAACAAAAACAGACTCACAGACATAGAGAACAGACTTGTGGTTGCCAAGGGGGAGAAAGAGGGAGGGAGGGTTGGATTGGGAGTTTGGGGTTAGCAGAGGCAAACTATTAAATATAGGATGGATAAGCTACAAGGTCCTACTGTCTAGCACAGGGAACTATATTCAATATCCTGTGATAAGCCATAATGGAAAAGAAAAAGAGTTTTATTTATACGTTCCATCCCTAACTGAGCTGGCCCATCCCCTCCCATGGTTCTAAGTGCAGCCCGAGGCTGCAGACTTCCCACCGTGGTCTTCAGCTCCAGAGCAAGCCACCTGCAAACCAGCCGCATCTTCCCAGGGGCTGGCAACTCTCCTTTGCTACTGATTCCAAGACACATCCAGATAGCACAAATGTGACCATGAAAACAAACTCAGGCATGTTCAAATCAGGGAAATAACATTCTTATCTCTGTTTAGTAGTTGCTTAATTTTAGAATAGCTTAGAGTTACAAAAAAGTTGCAAAGATCTGTACAGAGTGTGCAGAGTGCTGTGGACCCCCGACCCAGTACCCCTATTTCCAACACGTTAGTACTTTAGTACGTTAGTACGACATGCTTATCCAACTAAGGAACCGAGATGGATACGTTATTATTAACTAAAGTCCACACTTTACTAGAATTTCCCTAGCTTTCCCCTAACATCCTTTTTCTGTGCCAGTCTCCTCTGGGCTGTGACATTTCTCAGACGTCCCTGGGTCTTGATACCTTGAAAGTTTTGAGGAGGACTGGTCAGGTATTTTGTCCCTCAATTTGTTTGTCTGTTGGTTTTCTGATGTTTTTCTTATGGTTGGGCTGGAGTTACGGGGTTTGGGGCAGAAGATCCAGACAGAGATAAAAATGTCATTCTCCTCAGGTCACATCATCAAGGATACACACCATCAAGGATACACACATCAAGGATACACCCCATCAACGGGACTTGTGACAAACAATTTTACCCTTGATCACCTGGCCAGTATCGTCTTTTTTTTTTGCTGCGTTGGGTCTTCATTGCTGCACACGGGCTTTCTCTAGTTGCGGCGAGCAGGGGCTCCTCTTTGTTGCGGGCACGTGCTTCTCATTACAGTGGCTTCTTTTGTTTCGGAGCACGGGCTCTAGCTGTGCGGGCTTCTGTAGTTGTGGCATGGGGGCTCAGTAGTTGTGGCTCCCAGGATCTAGAGCGCAGGCTCAATAGTTGTGGCCCACGGGCTTAGTTGATCTGCGGCACAGGGGATCTTCCCGGACCAGGGCTCGGACCCGTGTCCCCTGCATTGGCAGGTGGATCCTTTTTTTGTTTTCTTTGTTCCTTTTGGAACCAAAACTTTAATCCCAAGGAGTCTCACAAAACATATTACAAATGACAGCATGAAAAAGAAAACTGCACAGTAACTCAAAGTTCAGCTCTACAATATACTCTTCATCTGGCAAGACATTGGTATCTTGATCATCTCAACTTCCAAAAAACATTACAAAGAGCTATGTATTCATGTACGGCAATCACAGAGGGGACTTATGACCTAACTCAAAGGGAAACTAACTTCCTTGAAACTTCTTAGATTCTAAACTCACTGGACAACCTCTTGTCCAGTGTGAAGACTAGTGGAATTCTTAAACCTCTAATCTAGGGTAAGGGTGCGGCTTTCACTTCTACCTGCTGGCTTGTGTTCACAGCACCTTTTAAAGACTGCTTGCTTAACTACAGCTGCATACCATATCCCAGCTACAGAAAGTCTTTTCAATGTTTGCCAGTGTTGCTTCCATAATAATAAACATCACACTTTAGGTGGGCAGGAGTTAGAGTTTTATTATCAGTCTAGGCAAGACCAAAAATTCAAAGCAAATTCAATTTTGCTTAAGAGAACATTGTAAAGAAACAATTCTTCATATTACATGCCTCATATGACCCATTTCAAACCATAGAGAATGACATGTTTATGTGTCACCGCCCAAGAGACAAACAAATGTGAACAGCTAAAACATTTAAAAAGTGCATCAAGCTTCGGAAGTCTCAAACGAAACTTGAATTTTCTGTACATACTCCTGTCAAATGAAGTTATTTCCTGTGCACCACTCCTCTTGCAAAGTGGTCTGCTATTTCCTTTCATTTGACCTGGATCGGCTAGGAGACCTAGAGAAAGATCGGGACGGCTTGCGATTTCTCTCCTGGGACAGTGATCTCTCTCTTCTCCTACATCTACTAAAGGGACCTGCTCCGGCTGCGGGAGAAGCTTCTCCGTCTTGGACATCTGTGGTGAGGGGGAGGACTCCTCCTCCGATAATCATCTCGAGGGCGACGACCCCAAGAAGGAGGCGGCCACGATGTCGACTTCTCCTTTCCCCATTGGACAGGTCCACTCTTACTCGGCAGCCACAGAGTGTTCTCCCATCTAGTTCTCAGACAGCATCCGCTGCACCTCGGGGATCTTCATTTTCAACAAGAGCGAAGCCGGGAGGGTTTTTAGCAACCCACACACTTCGGAGTGGTCCATAATACCCTAAAGCTCGTTCGAATTCAGTCTTGTTACCACTGTTTCCAAGATTCCTTACACAAACGTTACAGTCCAACGGACAGGAATCCCGATGCAAGACCCTCCTGGCTCCTGGGTTTCATGGGCCACAGGGTGATCCCGGGCCTCTAGAATCTCGCAGCTGAATCGGCTCGCACAAGCTGTCCTGTGGAGATGCTTTTCCCCCCATGTGTCCAGCCCGGGGCGCTGCTGTCTAGGCCCGACCTCCAGGGTGACAGGGTGAACCCCAGGTCCCTGGAGCAAACACTCAGAGCCCTGGTGACCAGACTCAGGGGGCTGCGGCGGCAGCTGGACATGTGTGGCCACCCTGGTGGTGTTTGGCCCCATCTGCAGTTCCAGTTCCAGCTGAGAAAGAGCCTCGCTGTGTTATTTTCTCCTGGTTGTGTAAGGATCCCCGGTGTCATTTGACAGAAATGTACATGGTGTGTTCTTTCTCTCTTTTCTCTCTGCTTCCTCTCGTCCCTCTCCCCCTCCCTCTCTCCCTCTGTCCCCCCCTTCCCTCTCCCTCTTTCCTCTGCGTCTCTCTCTTTCCCTCTCTCCCTCCCCCCCTTCCCCCCTCCCCGTCCCTCTCCCCGTCCCTCTCCCAACTCCCTCTCCACCTCCGTCTCCCCCTCGCTCTCCCACATCCCTCTCCCTCTACCCTCCCCCTCCCTCTACCCCCTCCCTCTCCCCCGTCTCTCTCCCACCTCCCCCCTCCGTCTTCCCGCCTCCCCCGTCCCTCTTCCCTGTCCTTCTCTCCCTTCCTCTCTCCCTGTCCCTGTTTCCCTGTTCCGCACGCCCTCCCTCTACCTCTTTCCCTCTCCCTGTCCCTCCACCTCCTTCCCTCTCTGGAGAGGGAAGGAGGTGGAGGGACAGGGAGAGAGAGCAGGATGGGGGGAGAGGGAGAGAGGGGGGGAGAGGGAGAGAGGGATAGAGGGAGGGAGCGAAAGACGTCCTTCCCTCCCTCCCTATATCCCTCCCTCCCTCTATCCCTCCCTCCCTCCCTCCCTCCCTCCCTCTATCCCTCCCTCCCTCCCTCCCTCTCCCTCCCTCCTTCTCCTCCCTCTCCCTCTCCCTCTCCCTCCAACTCTCCCGCTCCCTCCATCTCTTCATCTCCCTCACTCCCTCCCAGAGAGGGAGAGATGGCAAGGCAGAGACAAGGGAGCGGGAGAGAGAGAGAGGGAGAGATGGAGGGAGAGGGAGGGAGAGGAAGAGAGGGAGAGAGATATGGAGAGGAGAGGGAGAGAGAGGCGGGAGAGGGAGAGGGAAAGAGGTCTCTTCCTCCCTCCCTCTCCCTCTGTCCTCCTTCTCTCCCTCTCCCCCCTCTCTCCCTCTCCCCCCTCTCTCTCCCTCTCCCCCCTCTCTCCCCCCTCCCTCTCCATCTCTCTCTCCCTCTCCCCCCTCCCTCTCCATCTCTCTCCCTCTCCCCCCTCTGTCTCCCCCCTCCCTCTCCATCTCTCTCTCCCTCTCCCCCCTCCCTCTCCATCTCTCTCTCCCTCTCCCTCCACCTCCTTCCCTCTCCAGAGGAGAGAGAGAGGGAGAGCGGTAGAAGTGCTGAGGAGGGGGGCTCCCTCCCCCTCCCACTCCCATCCTCTCCCTACTGCTTTCTCTTTTCTCTGCTTCAATGAACACCAGGCGCCTTTTAGATCAGCCCTGAAGTCAACGTCGATGCTTGGACAGCCTGACCTCCCCGCTGACTTCCAGCCCAGGACCACCGCTGGGAGATGAAGTCTGCGGGGCCCTGGGCGCAGGCTGCACAGGCACCTCCCCTGATGCCCAATCTCTCCTCGTTTACGAGGCAGCCGACACTCCCCTCCCTGACTCCCCAAGATTTGGGGCTTTTTTAGTATGTGTCGATAATGCCATGAGCTACTATTTAACTCTTCCACGAGGACCCATCTCCCAAAATGCAGTGGTTTTCAGCCTTGGCTGCACTAGAGAACCCCCAGGGAAGGGAGAGACGTCTCTCCCTCCCTCTCTCTTTCTCTCCCTCCCTCTCTCTTTCTCTCCCTCTGTACTTCTGTCTACCTCTCTCCCTCTCCCTCTCCCTCTGGGGTGATGCCCGATGAGCTCAGAATCGCAGATGGCCCCCCCATCCCCTCTCTGTGGCTTGCATGGGGGATGCACCTTCTCACCGTGGCCCGGGCATGGCCTTGACACTCAGACATCGGGTCCTGCGTGGACACTTGTGTTTGTTCCATAGCGCAGGTGGCTGCAGTCTGTGCTTCTGTAGATGGGGGCTGTGCGTGAGCCCTTCATCTTCCCCGCAGACACCACTGGTGCTCGCTCGGCCTCGCGGGTGATGCGGGGGACACGGGGGACAGTCTTGTGTCCCCACCTTCTTGGGCTACAGACAGGCCACGCTGGTCCCGTGGTGACTGGGGGCTCCCAGGAGAACCCCACTGCAGACCGGAGAGGTGGCCCCAGAGAAGGTGGCGTACGCCTGGGGCCGGGCCTCATCAGTGAGCCACGGGCCACCTGCAGCAACAGCTGTCTCACCGTCCAGGGGCTGGGTGTTCGGGCGCCGTGGGGTTGAGCCACTGTCTGCACGGCAGCCGTGTTTGTCTTGTTGAGCCCGGGGAGGCCCCTTGGTGGCTCCTGGAAAGACTGGCCGCATTTCTTCCTGCCCTTGGCCTTAGAGCCCATCACGTTCATGCCGTTTCTGGTTCCAAAAGGACCTGTGTTAATAAAGACCACGTGTTAGGACAGCACCAAAGTGTCTAGAAATCCGGGCCAGGAGGAGGAGGGAGGGGGATTGGCTGTGCCCGCCAGTGGCCTGGGAGCCCTGCCCGCCTGCAGAGACCTGGCCCGGGGCCCGCGGGGAGGGCGTGGCCCTCGGTCCCCAGCGCCTTCCGTCTCTGGGTTCCAGGAGAACTGCGTGATCCTCAGGGAGCTGGTGAGGCTGCAGGCCTTGAAGTCCCGCCTGCTGGGGTTCCGCACGCAGGCCGACTCCGTGCTGGAGATGAACATGGACAAGACCAGCCAGGTGGTGGCCACTGTCCTAGGTAACACCGCCTCCCCCTGAGTCCCAGTGGGGACGGGGTCAGGCGGACCTTGACCGGACGTGGTGCTGCCTGAGACCCCACTGTGTCAGCCCTTGGGGGTCACCTTCCCAGACCCTTCATTCTGCCTCGAGGGGCGCGGGGTCGGGGGTGGCTGGGGGGCCGCCCCGGGGACGTAGCCGAGCCTCTCCCCTCCGCCCGCAGGTGAGCTGGCCCAGAAGCTGAAGCCCCTCGGGGAGCAGGAGCGGCCGTGATCCTGGAGCTAAAGAAGGCCGAGTGCCAGAGGCGGGGCCTGCACTTGGACGGCCCCATCAACGCCTGGGACCTGCGCTGCTACATGAACCAGGGGGAGGAGACGCGCTACCACGTGAACCAGTACCTGCTCAATGAGGCTTTCCCCATGCAGGCGCTCACACGCGGGCTGCTGGGCATCTCCCAGGAGCTGCTGGGGCTGACTTTCGACCTGGAGGAGGGCACCAGCATGTGTCACGAAGACGTGAGGCTCTAAACGGTCTGGGACGTGGCCTCGGGCAAGGTCATCCATCGGCAAGTTCTACCTGACCTCTATCCTCGGTGCGTGCGTGGGGGAACCTGTCGGCCGTGGGCCGGGGCTCCTCTGTCGAAGCGGGGCCCCATCCACGTCCCTCCGCAGGGTGGGGAAGTCCGGGCACGTGGCCTGCTTCGGCCTGCAGCCGGGCTGCCTACAGCACGATGGGAGCTGCCAGATCGCCATCGCGGCCATGGTGGCCAACTTCACCAAGCCTACGCCCAACCTGCCCTCCCTGCTGCAGCATGATGAGCGGGACACCAACTTCCACGACGTCGGGCACGCGATGCACCAGCTCCGCTCCCAGGCGCAGGGCTGCAGGCAGGGGGCGGGGAGGGCCCGGGCGTGCGTGGTCCTCAGGCAGGCCCTCGCCATGGGATTCGTCCACTGACATCACCCCGCACGTGGTGACGCCCTCGGTGTCAGCTTCCATCATCAGACCCCAGGCACTGGGCGCATAAATAACGGAAATGGATGTCCTCGAGGCTCTAGAGGCTGGAAGACCCAGATCAAGGAGTCAGGGCTGGTTCCCTGCATGTTAAATACATGCACTCAAGAGTTGCCTTGGAAAAAGACAAAAGAAAAGAAAGGAACGTTGCCTGCAGGTCTGCTGACAGCCGGTGATGAGAACCAGAGGGAAGGCTCTGGGGCCGGGGGCGCAGTGCCCTGTGAGCTCGGGGGCTGCTGCCAGTCTCCGTGGAGGCTCAGCAAGTCCCAGTGACTTCCCCACGTGGGGGGCGCCAGCTGAGCGTCTGGGCCCAGGACCCACTGCTCGTTCAGTCTTCCTGTGGTCAGCCCTTCATCCTGAGCGCGATGCTCTCACAGGCTGCACCGGGGCGTGTGGGGACAGTTTACTGAGCTGTACAGACGTCACTACTGCTTTGGACCATTTCCGTCACCCCGAAAATGTCCCTCACGCCCTTAGCTATCACTCCGTCCCCTCGCCAGCCCCTGACAACCAGGAACCCACTCGCTGACTCTGTGGATCTACCTGCTCTGGACGTTTCCCCTCAGTGGGGTCACGCCCTGTGTGTCCTTCTGTGTATGACTTCTCTCGCTGAGCATCGTGTTCTCAGGGTGTATCGACGCGGCAGCGAGCGTCAGGGCTTCACCGTGTTGCGTGGCTGAGGGACGTAAAGACGACAAGAGAAAAGAAAAGAACGTTGCATGCAAGTCTGGTGACAGCCGGTGATGAGAACCAGAGGGAAGACTCTGGGGCCGGGGGCGCCGTGCCCTGGGAGGCCCTGGCGCTGCTGCCAGTCTTGGTGGGGCACGGGCAGCACCGTCCCTCAGGAGCTGCTGGACAAGCTCATCAAGTCCCGGGAGGCCAACCCAGATGCGGCCGGACCGAGGGAAGGGAAGGGGGCTTCCGGTCTGCCCGGCTGGAAAGCGCGGCCTGGACACGGTGCCAGCCCCCCGTCTCCTTCCTCCCGCCCCCCAGGCCTCTTCAACCTGTGCCAGATCGTCCTGGCCAAGGTGGTTCAGGCCCTGCACATGCAGACGCCCGCGGACCCGGCCCAGGAGAATGCCCGCCTCTGCCAGGAGATCCTGGGGTTCCCAGCCATGCCAGGTAGCCAAGCGCGCACCGGGCTCACCTCAGCGGTCGGTTGGCGGCTACTGCCCAGGTCAAGAGGATCGTCTGGTGGTGTGTGAATGGGGACCGACTGACGGGCTCCGGCCGAGGCCCGCTGACCTCTGGCCTCTTCCTGCCACGGTTCCTTGGCTGGTCCCTCCAGCTGTGGCCCGCGGAGTCCGAGGGTGGGGTGGGAGGCTCTGCACATGCTTTCTAGAGAGCCTGGAAGAGGCAGGAGAGGGCTTCATACCCCGAACAGAAGGCATCGACGAGGTCTGCCCGTGCGTGTCGGTGCGGACACGCGGTTCACTCCCTCGTGAGCGCTTTAACCAGCGATCTCTCCGTGGTGGAGGGCGAGCCCCGACTCATCTCTCGCAGCCTCGGCAGCTGACCTTGTAAGAGGCTTAGGAGTGAACCCTCGTGAGCTTCAGCAGAAAGTCGGCAAAGATTTATTTGTGTCCCTCCACTGAACTGCCAGCAAGGTCCCCGTTTTCTACAAGTGTTGGGCCAATACTCTCTCTAGTGGCAGGGGACTCAGACAAGGCTGCTTTGGGGCCCCCACCCCCGCTCTGGGGCAGGGGCACTGAGCGGCCAGGGAGCCGGGCAGGAGCCCCTCCGCGTGTGTCCCAGTGACCCACCTGCCTGCGACCTTCGGCCGCCTGGCAGGAAGCTACGACGCCCAGTCCTGTGGCCAGTCATTCCTGCAAGAAACACTGGAACCAGTTTCTGCCAACCCGCCAAAAAAAAAAACGACTTCAAAGGCAACGTGGTGTCACAGGAAGGGCTTGTTTCTGTGTTTCTTTGTTTTTAGTTCATTAGGCCTCACTTAAAATTCTGATTCCACAATGCACTTGCTTTGGGATCTTGAACAACACTCATAACCTCTGCAAGTTTCAGTAGAGTAAGTTTATGTGATTACCTTCATCTGTAATATCCCTGTGTTGCAATCTTAATTAATTCAGATTAATGCATCTTAAGCTTAATCTCAAGTTCAGATCAAAGACTAGTTCCTCTGTGACTTCTCCTCTGAACTGATTCAAAAGCCTCCTCTCCCGTCCTCATTTGGCTTCTCTTCTCTTCTGGAATCTCATAAGAACTTCTATGACCTCTCTGGTTTTTTGTTGTTGCTGTTGTCTGTTTGTTTGGTTTTTAATTGAAATATAGTTGATTTACGATGTCGTGTCCGTTTCAGGTGTACAGCACAGTGATTCCGTTTTCAGATTCTTTTCCCTTATAAGTTATTACAAAATATTGAGTACAGTTCCCTGTGCCATAGAGGAGATCCTTGTTGTATCAATTCTATGCCTTCTTTGAATGACCGTAGCACTTGTTGTCTGTATCATTTTTATGTCTGTTGTGGCTTTGTGACTGAAAATGAAAATTTTCTATTTGTTCATGTCCTGGCCCTTCCTTAGAAATGTGTTCATTTACCTATTTCATATTTATTGACTACATCTTGGACACCGTGTTAGCTGCTTGTTCTAGATGTTAGTAAAACATAGACCTTCCTGCTCAAAGGGTCACAGTATTTGTGGGAAAACAAACAAACGAACAACTTACGTCTCAAATAGCTTTGTACTTCCCAAAGAGAGCACACCTCGTAGGTACAATAAATATATGTATTATACATAAATGTATAAATAGTTAATGGCATTAAAAACTTGAGATAACTGCTTTTCTATTCTGAGGAAATGATGATAATATTTCACCAGGAGCTCAACACCACTCTGAGAATGAGGGCTTAACCCCCGACCTGGCTCACTGCATCGCTTTCTTATATGAAAATAGACAAGTCTGTACATGCTCTCTACAAAAAGGCTTATCTGGCATGAATTTCAGATAGCAAGAAGAAAAAGTCAAGAGGTTCAGAGAAGCATCCAGAAGCTCAGGTGATTGTCTGGCACTAATACAACTTGCTTGACAGGAAAATAGAGCTGTAAATCTCACAAAATTAGATGGTCTTCTAAGAATTTCAAAACCGCCTGCTAGTAATTAGAAATCCTAGAAGAACCGCTTCTTTTAAAGCATACTGATAATATGCTTTACAGCTTAATATTCAGAAGCCTATGTTTTGGCTAAGTGAGCTTCAGGAATGAAGGAAACTTGTGGTTCAGTTCCATCTACTCTGGAACCTCTGGTCAAAACACCTACTTCTGTGCTCAGCCATCTTATCATCTGTAAAATGGAGGCAACTCTAAGAAAACATAGTCACAGAGATGTTGCACAGTTTCCTGTGTCACTGTCTTCATTTGTTTCAGAAAACCAATAACGTCTAAGCTACTACTGCAAAGAGCGCAGTGTTACTTGGGGTCATGTAGTGCAGCTCTGTCAAAGTAAAGAAAAGGAAAGGGGCCTAGAATAACTATAATTTTCCCAAGAGGACACTATTATTTTATGGCAAATCTGAGTCAAGAACCCTGATCTCTTTGATGCCATTCCATTGTTCTTTCGTTGGGTTCTCAGCAACCCAGAGAAAGAAAGAGAAATAAAACTCCTATGTGCTGTGTCACTGGTACAGGACGTGGCAAGATTGGAATTGGAGAACTACATATTAACAGGTATTTGGGAAATTCTTCAAACTAATTAAGATATATACCAGGTACATAAAAAACAGTTATGTTTTCCCAAGACGATTCTGTGGAACGAACAGAACTGGTAACTGAAGGTGCCTGTGTGCTGCAGTTCCAAACAGGACGGGTGAATGCTTGTTTTCTGGCACCTTTAAGACTCCACCCCAATATACACATTAAAATAAAATTAACATTTCAACTGGGTCATATTTAATTCTGCATGCTCTTGTAAGTCAGCAAAATAGTCCATATATCATTTAAGTTGTCACTCACTTTCTTTTCTTTTTTTTGTGGTACACGGGCCTCTCACTGCTGTGGCCTCTCCCGTTGTGGAGCACAGGCTCCGGACGCGCAGGCTCAGCGGCCATGGCTCACGGGCCTAGCCGCTCCGCGACATGTGGGATCTTCCCGGACCGGGGCACGAACCCGTGTCCCCTGCATCGGCAGGCGGACTCTCAACCACTGAGCCACCAGGGAAGCCCGTCACTCACTTTTTAACTTGACTTTTCATTTCTAAAAGTCTTTCCAAACACAAAACAGAGGTGGGAAAATGGTATATGGGAAGCTGCAGAGATGAAATAAGCTTACTTCATTCGGCATAAAGATGAATACCCAAACGACTTCTGCATAGCTGGAAGTGCCCAAATCTACTATCTTCGTTTTGTAGTCAAGGCTTCCGGAAAAATATGCTAACGGATTCCTAATTACCCAAATGCCCCATATCTGTTTCAGTAAGTATCATTATATATTATGGAAATTTTTCTCAATGACAGAGAAAGACATCCTGGCCGAGCATCCCCCTGCCCATGACACAGAGATGATGGGTCTCAAGCTACCTTGAAGGCGTTGGAGCCCACTTTATCCATTACTAATATTAATGGAGGACAAAACTTCATATTCTGTTTGCTCTGTGTCTGTTAAATCACTTCTTCCCTTCATTAAAATGGATGACACATAATTGAGTCTGTAGTGTGTGTGTCACTGGAAACTGAACACATTTTTGTTGGTGTTATTAACGTCATAGGTTTCTGGGGGGGGTCTACTAAATAACTAAGTCTAGTTTCACAGTTACAAATAAATTATGATGTAATTTTGAATAAAGTAAGCTCATCGTAAAGGAAGGATACTGAGAGTTGCTACTACCCCTTCCTTGAGGGGCTCTTGTAAAGCACTAAATCAAGTAACAGAGGTTTATATGCATGCATATATTTTCAATGATATTTGAACACACTTGAAAAGAACTCTACGGAATGCATTATAAAACCTCGATGCTGTGTGTCCCTAGTTCCCGGCTCTCTCGTTCAAACTATTTAAATGAACAAAATGTTATCTATTAGGATAGCTATCAGAGTACTCCAAATACTACTTCTTGCAGTACCCTGTCCCAACCATTTGCCTTCCTCTTCCCATTAGTCCTTAATTCAGAAACCCCAGAGATTTGTTCAGTAATTTATGAACATATTTCTTCATTCAGCCAAGAAAATTGATGGATCCCTTACCAAATTTCAGGCACCCTTCTTCAGGATGTTTTCTAGGCATGTTCAGGAAACACAGCAGTGATTAACACAGATGAATATAGCCTCTCTCGAGCTGAGGGGAGAGACAAAAGTAAAGAAGCAAATATAAAATCGTAAGTGTAAATACGTAAATAAAAATTGAACAAATGGGTAGAATAACTAGTATATCAGGTAAGTGCTGGAGAAAAACAGCAAGCAGGGAAGGGGGATGGAGATTGTTAGCTGGTAGGAGGAGGCTGCGATCGGAAACTAAGTGATCACTGAGGGCTTTCTGGGGAAGATAAAATTTACGAGGGAACCTAAGGTTGTGAGAGGGAGCAAGGTGCATATCTGGGAAGTGAATAGTACAAGCAGAGGGAACAGTCAGATGGAAAGGCAATGAGGCAAGAGTGGGCTTGGAGTATCCAAGGAGCAGAAAGGATGTCAGTGTGTGGAAAACAGAGGGAGCAAAGTGGAGAGGAGAAGGAAACAGTCAGAGAGGAAACAGAGGCCCAGATTTCTAGGGCTGTGGAGGCACTTTGAGGACTTTGCTTTTCCTGTGAAGAAGCCATTGAAGAGACTTGAGTGACATGATCTGACTTATGTTTTAACAGGATCTCTCTGGATGCCATGTTGATTAGAGACTGCAGGAGAATAAGGACAAGACCCAGAAGACCAATAGTTGATTCAAATGTCAAGAAACATTTATGCCTTCACCCTTCAACTTCACAAATGATGCCATTTCCACTGAGCTATTGAAAAATATCATCTGGCTTTCAAAACAATAAACCAGAAGGCATTTTCTCACATAAGCAAGGTCACAAACAACTGTCAGCTAAAGGTGAAATAGCAACAAATCAAATAATAACAAAAAACATTTTTTATAGATTTTAAAACCTTACAAAGCATTTTCTTGTCCATTATCTAAGTTAATCCTCAAATCAACGCCATGAGATAGTTATTATTTTCCCATTACAAGTGACCGCATATTAAATCCTTAGTGATTGCTCAAGAAAAGCTGAAATCTTGAGTGTACATCTATTAATGCCAAGGTTGGGTTTTTTGCCCATGGGAACATTGGATGCTAAAATCCACGGGGATTTTCAGCTCAAGATGGCAGACTAGGAAATATATTTACTTTCTGGTCCTCCTGAAACCATGTTTAAATAAAACTGCAGAAATACCAAAATTAATCAACCAATAAAAGCCAAGACATTGTGGAAGTCATCAACCACAGAAAGATTTCAACACATTTCGAGAAGGCAAACAATGAAATGGAGGGGCCATGAATAAAATAATGAAGAAAAGACTACCCTAAGTAGGGTCTGCACAAAGCCAGGCAGCTTTTGCTGAGCCCTGGTTATAGTAAAGGACAGAGGAAAGAAGAGGGGCTGAAAACAAGGAGACAAAAGTCATTTTAGGAAAAAACGTTCACTTAATGAGCTCCAGGGAACACTCAGCCTGCTGCCATACTCACTCATGGATTACAGTGGATTGTTGGTAAGCAAGACAAGAAAACAGGGAACCAACAAACAAAAATCAAGACACGGTTTCTCACTGAGCTCTTCTCAAATGAGATCAAGAAATTATCGTTCAATGCCATAGCTGTAAATCATTTCTGCTCCTGGAGAGGTTAGAAAGGGCTTATAATAGTTACCCTTTTTCTTCAGACAGAATTTAGGTCTGAGCAAAAGCTTTTGTGTCCTCCAACCTCAAAGTTTATTGGGGATGGAAGTCCAAATTTGCTTTGACATACCATAAAAAGAATCTCATGAGCAGAGGGTCAAACTACTTTTGGAATATATGAATTATGCCCAGTGTGATTTTAAATAGATTTTAAACAAAAATATACAAAGTTTCACTGGTTCTGAAACTTCTACATGTTACATGCCTGATATATAACACACAATGTCAGTCCCAGGAGAGAGAAAACACTCCAATGAAGCAAGCCAAAGAAACAAGATTCGAACAAGGTAAAGTGATGTGTAGACCAAGACCAGGATTTTTCAGTTCTTTCCTGTCATGCTGTAGCTTCCAGCTCCTGAATAACAACACACGTTTCCCTTGTCCTAGACACACAAGAGTATGTCTCCTCTATGGGGCGTAAGAAGCTCTAGAGTTACATATGTGTAGTAAAGAGTGGACCCAGCCGGCATACTCACAATGACCAAATCGTGTTGATCGTACTTTATTTTAAACCAATACATCGCTCCATGCTGAAGTTGCAATAAATGATATATTTGCTTTCTAGACATGAATGAGATGCCTTACTGGATATACTCCAGGAAGGCCAGAGAAACTGGCTTCTAATCCATACAGAATAATTCATTGATGAATTCCTTTCAGGAGAGCCCCTGATTTATCTAGAATATAAGCTTTACATACCTGGATCCTTCAAACTAGACCAAAGGGACAAATCTAGGCTGCAAGCCTCAATTAGAAATGTGGGATGGTGCTATGCTGACAACTGGTGGTCCCTGACCTAGCTTCTGAGATTAGAACCCAGTGTGGTGGATGACCAATTCACGCGTTGAACAAAAGAACACCTCCTACAGGGCAGTGTATGTGTTCATTACAGGTATGGCACTTAGGGCTAAAAGTAACACATGAAGCATATATGATAAGGAGGCACCAGAGTCCAGAGCACGAGCTCTGGAATCACACAGGCTTGCTTCGAATCCCGGCTAAGCCACTACCATCTGTATACCCTGAAGAACAGTCGAAGGTTTAAGTGTTCTTTTACCAAATTTCGAAAAACAAATGAAGAAAGAACCTACCTGCCAGGAAGGGACATCGTGGGGTGCAGCATCCAGTCGCGTCAGGGCTCTGCATGCCCTGCTCAGAAACCTTCACCGCCTGGCTCATGGTGATGCTGGTAGCTCAGCAGCCCTGGAGAAGGCGCTCCTGTCTCCAGGGCTCGCGGACAAGCTGGGGAGGTCCACGGAGGTGGCGGGCCACAGCCTGGCAAACTCTGGGTGCCTCCTCCACTCAGCTCTGGGCATGCTCTGGCCTCTGGGCCCCGTTGCGGGGAAGGGCTGGCCGATACATAGCCAGGGCTGAGGGGTCTGCAGAGCCGGTGCCCAGGCAGGGTGAGCTCTGGAGGAGAAGACTTCCACAGTCCCCAACAGTCTCCGCATGGTGACCCATCCGGTGCCAAACACCTGCCACCCACAGCGACAAGTCCCAGCCGCTAGAAAGCCCAGAAGGGGTCGGGCTCTTTGCCCTCGGGCCGGGTTTCTCCAGGGCCTGGGCTTGTGTGGGGCCCCCATACCACCCCCTGACCCGCCCTTGCTCTGTGACACGTACAATGCAATGTAAACACCCAGGCTGAGCCGGCCAGTGTTCAGAGCGTGCTAGACCTTGAGAAGAGTTAGCAGCTAGGGAGAAGCTCTCCCACTTTCGCTCGCTTTTCTCAGATCAGGCAGGCAGCCCATCTCACCCCAAAGCTATGGACACCACACCTCCTTCCCAGGCTATCGTTTTCCGTTCTGCCCCTGTTCTCCCTTTCCATTCTGCCCCTCTTTTCCCCAGCACCCCATTTATGGCTTCGGGTGTCATCGGTGCTGCAGCAGGCAGCACCTCTGACCCCGAAGCTATGGACACCACACCTCCTTCCCAGGCTATCGTTTTCCGTTCTGCCCCTGTTGTCCCTTTCCATTCTGCCCCCCTTTTCCCCAGCACCCCATTTACGGCTTCGGGTGTCATCGGTGCTGCAGCAGGCAGCACCTCTGACCCCGAAGCTATGGACACCACACCTCCTTCTCAGGCTATCGTTTTCCGTTCTGCCCCTGTTGTCCCTTTCCATTCTGCCCCCCTTTTCCCCAGCACCCCATTTACGGCTTCGGGTGTCATCGGTGCTGCAGCAGGCAGCACCTCTGACCCCGAAGCTATGGACACCACACCTCCTTCCCAGGCTATCGTTTTCCGTTCTGCCCCTGTTGTCCCTTTCCATTCTGCCCCCCTTTTCCCCAGCACCCCATTTACGGCTTCGGGTGTCATCGGTGCTGCAGCAGGCAGCACCTCTGACCCCGAAGCTATGGACACCACACCTCCTTCCCAGGCTATCGTTTTCCGTTCTGCCCCTGTTGTCCCTTTCCATTCTGCTCCCCTTTTCCCCAGCACCCCATTTACGGCTTCGGGTGTCATCGGTGCTGCAGCAGGCAGCACCTCTGACCCCGAAGCTATGGACACCACACCTCCTTCCCAGGCTATCGTTTTCCGTTCTGCCCCTGTTGTCCCTTTCCATTCTGCCCCCCATTTCCCCAGCACCCCATTTACGGCTTCGGGTGTCATCGGTGCTGCAGCAGGCAGCACCTCTGACCCCGAAGCTATGGACACCACACCTCCTTCCCAGGCTATCGTTTTCCGTTCTGCGCCTGTTGTCCCTTTCCATTCTGCCCCCCTTTTCCCCAGCACCCCATTTACGGCTTCGGGTATCATCGGTGCTGCAGCAGGCAGCACCTCTGACCCCGAAGCTATGGACACCACACCTCCTCCCTAGGCTATCTTTCTCCGTTCTTCCCCTGTTTTCCCTTTCTATTCTGCCCCTGTTTTCCCCAGCCCCCCCCCCATTTACGGCTTAGGCCGGCATCGGTGCTTCAGCAGGCAGCAGCTCTGACACCAAACCTATGGACACCACACCTCCTTCCCAGCGCTGTTATTTTCCAGTCTGCCCTGTCTCCACGTAGAACCGCTACCTATTTCACACGGCTGTTCCTAGTTCTGGGAACACACCACTCACTGGTAGCAATGCCTCAGCCCATGCCTCGACTCATTTACCTGCAACGCTGGCCAACAGATAGACCAACACTTCAAAGTTATGACAGAAAGTTGAGTAAGTTATACGCTTGGAATTGCATTTATTATTATTAACAAGCACAACTGTAGTGCTTAGACTATAACAAGTAATCTTCTAAGTGCTTAGCAAATATTAACTCACTTAATCCTCATAATGGCAAACCTATAGGTAGGTAATGTTCATAATATTCACCTTTTTTGGGGGAAACTGAGGCCCAGAGGGGTTGAATAGCTTGTCTAATGCCACATAGTAAGTAGCGGGCAGAAACCCAGGATGAAAACCAGACCGTCGAGACTTTCATCACTTTGCTGTGTCACCTTAATAGATGTTGTGGTTAGGGAAGGGACTAAACTGACAAGACTCTGAACTTGAGAAGGGAGAAATTAGAAAGTGACTGATCCTAGAAACTAGAGAGGATTTCAGCTCAGAAATTTCTGGTGATGAGACCCGGAAGAACAAGAACATGGTTGGATTATTAACTTGGGGTAGTATCTGAATCCATTGAGAAATGGTTTTGTCTTGTTTTTTTTTTTAACTTAGAAAGGCCAGTTGGATGAAGATTAATGAAAAAAAAAAAGTAGAAAGGAAAAGAGGAAGGTGCCTGAAGTGAGACATAACCTCTTCCCCGTAAGTACTAGGGGTGGGTGTCCTGTGGGAAAGGATGGAGCTCTCTCTACAGGTTTGTCACCAGGATGAACAAGGAGGAACATGGCAACCATTGTACTGGTTTTGATGATTCCTCAAAAACCAAGGCTTTAGTTTCCAAGAACTACCCACAGTAGCATACCTACCGGGTGTCAGACATGCCACCAAGTGTGTTTCCAGTCACACATTTTAATTGGAGAAATAGTTCCTATGAGGTACGCATTAGTTCCCTATGGCTGCTGTAACAAATTACTACCAATGAGCTTGCGTAAAACAAAACACACTCATTCTCTTATGGTTCTGGAAGACAGAGGTCCAAAACCAGTTTCCCTGGGCTGGAACCAGGAGTTGACAAGGCCGTCCATCCACCTTCTAGAGGCTCTAAGGGAGAATCTGTTTCCTTGACAGCATTCCTTGACTTCTGGCCACATCAATCCAACCCCAACTTCATCATCACATTCTCTTTGGAGTAAAAACTCCCTCTGCCTCTCTCTTACGAGAACACCAGTGGTTACATCTGGGTCCATCCAGGTAGGCCAGAAGAATCTCCCCATCTCAAAACCCTTACTTTCATCCCATTGGCAAAGTCCCTTCTGCCATTTAAGGTGACATTCACAGGTTCTGGGGATTAGAAGGTGGACATTTGGGGGCAATGGTACTATTCAGTCTACTGCAAGGTAGATACTATTATCTTCCTCAGATGTAGGAAATGAAGTTTAGGGAAGTAATCTGTCTCAGGTCTACAATTTCCAGAGTAGAGATTTAAATTCTGCCAGTGAGACTTTAGGACACACTCTAAACAACTTTAACCTGTGTCCTTAATTACTGCATAATCCTTGGTTAAGAGTCACACTTAGGTATCAAGACCCAACTGAATATAACACAAGTACTGTCTCCTCTTTCACTATGTTTGCCTGGTGTATTTATGAATCTTGCCCAGAGCAGAAGAGTTCAGAAAATTGTTATGCACCTTTACTAGGAGAAAGCATTTACTGTTTGATGTGCACGGAGTAATGGAAGGCTATTTAAAATAAAATAAAATAAAATAAAATAAAATAAAATAAAATATGCCACCAAATCGTCAAGTGTCACAACAGAGGTAACCCCGTGGGAGTCTTGAGGAGACTAAAATTATCTCCAATTGTGCAGGTGAGAAAAGTGTCACTAAAGGCAGTTGTAGTTCAGCCAAGCCCTACGGCACAGAAGTAGGAATCTGGATAGGTACGAATGGGAAAAAAGACATTTTAGGCATGGGAAACAGTTTAATGCTGAATGGATGAGAAATATACGTTAGACCTTTCTAAATCAACTGGCTTATTAACTCAGTAAATCAGATTTGGTCAGTCAAACTAGCTTTAGCTGATTACTTATCCAGGGCATAGCTGTTGAGAGTAATTTTTGTCATAGAACAGTAAATAAAACTGTTGAACTATAGCTTTAGGCTTGCTAAGTGAAATAGATTGCTCTAGCTGATGTTCAAGTGACTTACTTGGTACTATTCACGAAATTGGGGGTTAACAACTGCTTAAGACAACATAGAGAATTGCTCTTAAATAGTACTTGAAGTAGTTACTGTGTAAAGTATCTGTTCAGTAGCTCATGGTAAATGGATGTTTATAATCCCCACTGGACAACCAACTGCTTTTTTGCAAATGGTAATGTGAATTGCTGTTGCATAAACTATAGTAATGACCACCTATCTAATTTGTTGTCCAAACCAGAAATCTTCTAACAATACTGGTCTCCTAATAAAAGTAAGCAGGAAGCTAACACACACTGGGTGTCTCCCGTGTGCCTGTGCATGCATCTATATCTCACTGAACCCCCATAACAGCCCCCAAGAGAGGGACTCTGAGTGTCCCCATGCTGCTGGTGGAGATACAGGCACAGGAAGGTTCAATAGTCTATCTACCTAAGATAACACAGAGGGTGGGAGAGCCTGTTTTTAAACCATCTGCCTCCAATTCCAGGTGCCAGGAGCCAGATTCAGCCTACAGGCCTCTTCTGCTCATCTGGAGGTGAAACCACGTGTAAGGATTAGTCAAATCCTGTCTTCACTCCTCAAGGTAGCTTGAACACTTGCACGTCCTCCAAATAGCATGTAGCATAAGCAATAAGATGTTTGCCCCGGGTATTGTCCAGGAACTTGGAATCAGCTGTGTCTAGTTAGGCTGAGCTGGTTAAGACTGGAGAGGACCACCGATCTTCCACCTGGGCCAGTGCCTTTTGACCTCCTGCCATCAGAGGGCCGAAAACTACAGCCCGAGAATGTGCTGAGCCCCGTAGCCTAGTTACGCCAACTCAGAACAATGATGAGCACACCTTTTTCCAATCACCTTTCCTCATGCTCCCTATGCCTCATACTGCCCTGCTTCTTTATTCTTTATCCCATAGATACCCCAAGCCCCTTGCCTTTGGGGAGGCGGATTTGAGACCTATTGTCACGTCACTTCCTCGCTTGGCTGCCTTGTGAATAAACCTCCTCTTTGCTGCAAACCTCAGCGTGTCAGTGTTTTGGCTTGCTGCGCCTCAGACAAAATGGTAGGGAGCTGTGGTAAAGGTCCCTTGCCTGTGAGGGAAGCTGGTTACTAGTAGTCACGTTGCGGATGTTTTCTCCTCCCGGGGTGGGGGGGCAGACGTCCTGCTCTTCCAGAAAGAAGGGAGAAAGGCAGGAGCTGGACCCTTGCTCTCAGGGTCACCGTCACCTAGGAGCTCGTTAGAAGCACAGAATCCAGGCCCCACCCAGAACTACTGAATTACAGCCTGCATTTAACAAGATCCACAAGAGAGGCATACCCATAGTAAAGTTGGAGAGGCACCAAGCTGGAGTCCACGTAGCAGAGAAGCAGACAGGATTCTAGACCACGCAGAGTGTTAAAGGCCAACAGTTTGTTTTCTATTCTCAAAACAATGTTTCTGAGCCATGTTTATGAGCAATGTCCCAACTTGCTTTTAAGGTTTCTTGTGTGAAGAATGGATTGGAAGGAAACAAGATATATGGACACTGGTTAGGACCTCATTGCAACAGACAGGCAAGTTCAGTATTAGGATGTTGAGGAAGAGTTGACAGATTCAGAAGAAATTCAGGAGATAAACTGAAGCGGGCTTAATGGGGTATGAGATGGAGGAAAGGAAGGTCTTAGGGAATTAAAGGGTTTACTACACGTATGAGCAAAGCCTCAAAATTAATCCTTTGAACGTACAGAGGTAGAGCTCTCAAAGGACACCGGTTAGGAAGCAACTGTACGCCCTTTATAATTCCAAGAGACAACACAGATCAACCGTTGCGATGGAAAATTCGGCGGTACCGGTGCGTTTTTTCACTCAAACTTAGTTCCAGTGACTATTACTCACATTTTCTGTGCCTAAACAACACAGCTTGAGGAACTGAAGGGGATTCCATCCTGGTAATTAAGGAGGGTCCCCAACACTGACAGTCCCATCTTAAAAAGCAGTCCCCCTGCATTTTACCCGAGGAGCAATGGCCAGAGCCTCCCTTTTAAAACGATGGGGAGAAACCAGAGCATCACACACTGTCCCTTTCAGCTACTGTGAACTGAGCCGCGAGACGACCAGTACCCCCTAGCACAGCGCGGACGGGCCAGCGCGCGGGGGCCACTGTGACAGGCGACAGCACAAGAGACGAAGCCCAGGCCCAGGGGCTCTGAGCTCCACCGGCAACGCCCAGGGGCCAAGGCGTATTACCTTTCCGGGAGGCCGACGAACTGGCTCATGTCACCCCCAAGATACCGCCCACCCAACGCCAGGACTGCCAAAGTCGCCAACCCGGCGTCCCCGGTGCCAGCACAAGGCCACGAACCACAGGCGCCTAGGCACAAGCCCACGCAGCTCGCGGACCTCCTTCTACCGCGCATGCGCCACCGCGGGGCGTCTCGACATGACTCTCAGCACGCAGGCGCATTAACGCGCTTGATTGGTAAAGAGCATTCTGATGCCTGCAATTTCCCTCCTTAGCCGGAGGCTGGGAGCACACGTCCATTAGTTCGTGTGTGTACCCTTCAGAATTCCAATCATACGGGACATGGAAAGTTGTCCGACTCTCCCAGTTCCTTGTGTGGTTCTTCCAGATATTTCCCAAGTGCTTACATTCACACTTGTATCTTGTATGTAAGTATTTGTACGTAACAGGTATCCTGTAGTTTATAGAAGAGCAGCACACTATACACATACTATATACATAGTCTACAACGTGTCTTGGATAGTGACGCTGTTATCTTTCTAAAATATAAACTTGGCTGGATTGCTCTGTTGCTTGAACATCTTCACTTAGCACAGAATACAGCCCAGGTTGTTAGCATAGCATTGAGAACTCTTTATAAACAAGTATCAGTCTGTCTCTCCAACTGAATTAGAAGTTCAAACTATGACTTCCAAGGACCTACATCATCCACCTCCCTCCTTTGCCCTGCCAGCCTCCCCTGATCTCATTCTCTACTGCCCTGCCCTCACTCACTTTCCCCTGTCCAGCCACACTGCCTTCCTTACTATTCCTCAAACATGCCAAGCACACTCGTGCCTCAGGGACTTTGCACCTACTATTCCTTCTGCTTCAGAACACACCCTCCCATCCCATCTCCGCTCTCCCAGAACACACCCTCCCACCCCATCTCCACTCTCCCAGATAGCCAATGGCTTGTTTCTCACTTCAAGGCTCTGCTCAATCGACATCTTAATAGAGGGGACTCCCCTGATCACCTACCACATTCCCTCACCTCTTCATCTTCTTTTGTTATTCTCCAAAGCATTTACCACCGCTTGACACTCCATATATTGACTTATTTATTCATCTCTCTCCCCCACTACAATGGAAAGTACGTAAGGGCAAGAACTTTGTTCTCTTCCTACTTCCTAGAACAGTGCCTTCAATTTAGAAGGTGTTATACAAATATTTGCTGAAAATCAATGTATGACTTCTTTGCCCTTTCACACTACCCTCTAGTCACACCAGAGGCTGCCCCTCCAGAGCACAAGTTCAAGCCCTGTGCCTTCTGTACCTGTCCCCAATACCTGGGCTGTCCTTTCCTCATTCCGGCAAAATCCTCTTCCCCCAAGCCCAGCTCAAACGCTGTCTCCTCAGTCAGGCCTTCCTCAATTTCTCCTCTATGCTCCTGCTGCACTTGATTCTTTTATCATAATTAACCCACTTATACTCACTACATGTTTCTCTTCCTAGATAACTGTAAGTTGCTACTGAACAAAGACTTCTACTCACCTCTGTATCCCCGTGCCCTAACAACAAACCTATAAGGCTCTCGGTGTTTACTGAAACAATTTATTTTCTGAGTCTCTACCAATTCTAGGGAGTGCATAGTATAGTCTCCTCCTCATTATCAGTGAGCCTGGTACCTGTGGGAGGGCCTTACAGCAGAGGAGAGTCACCAATGGATCATAACTAAGGTCCTGAGACTGCAATGGCAGACAGCATGGTGAAGTTAGCCCACTGCATGCAGAAGACCCACAGAGGAGTCAGCATATGCAATGGACTACACTTGGTATAACATGTGAACAATCAAGGTTTACAAACGTGTTCTCATGCACTTGTAAGGATCTTCTAGCCCACGCGGAACAGACAGAACACACACAAAGGAGCCTGGAGGAAGTGAGTAGGCCGGCAGCTGCGCCCTAACATCTTAAGAGGGAACATTTCTGTGACTACAGTTTAAACAAATCAGATAATTTGCCTCCTTTCTAGACACCCTGGTTATCACGGGACAGGCCAAGCCTCTCAAGTTTTAAAGCTAAAGTACACGGAAGATCTGTGAAGAGGGCTTAAGATATTTAAGAGCTAGTACCTGCATTAAGCAACCCGGTTATAGAATGAAAATTTATCTTGAAATGCCCGTCTCTCCCTCTCTCTCTCGCCTCCTATCCCCTATCTTCCCACCTCCATCTCTATTCCTTCTCCCCTACTCCCTGTTTTATGTATATACGTGCATCATTTTATATATGCACGGAATATTTACTGTCTGTTACGTTTATTTAATAAAGTGCACACTCCTCAGGCTAAATTTAGAAAGAGGACAAAATGAACACTTTCACATGGGCGTCAGTGGTGTTCCAAAGACAAAAGATTCCTCAGTCTTGAAACATGGCAAACACCACGTTCCTTCTGATAGTTAGATGCTAGAAATAGGCAAGTGGATCCTTAAAATTCACACGCTATTAAGACCTACTATCAACAGAGTAGATCTTAAAGCGGAAACAAGAAAACACCAGCCTTTTAAGTTCTTCCTGTCTGAAGATAAGAATAAGAGGTGGTAGTGTTCTTCCTCACTTGCACCGAAGTGTAAAAGCGGCAAAAATATCTTCAACACATATATGATGAGGAAGCCGCTCTTCTGGTCCACTCTGTTTTGTTTTGCTTCTAGGGATCTGTCTCACTCGGAACCTTTGCTTTTTGTTTTCTCTTTTATGTACGCTAAGAACCCGAGAGTCTTAACCTTTTCTTCCACCTCTCAACCAATAAATAGGACAAAAGAACATTTTTATGTTTTTATGTATTTTCCATTCAACTTTTTAAAAAAGAGATAAGTAAGCTAGCTCAGTTCATATTTCTCACAAAAATCACTTTCCAAACTAAACTAAATTGTTTGTGACCATAAACAGGAAAAACACCGTACTCTATTAGCACCATCTGACATTTCCACCTTAATGTTACCAAACACAACTTGACACTAATGTCAGAACTATTAAAAATGTTAAAAACCCCCAAGCCCACTCAAAATGCATACCAAAGTTCAGGTAAAGGAAAAACAAAAACAAAAACAAAAGCAACTCACCGTTATCTTTATGTTCTTTCAGAAACCCATTAACAGCACACTGGAATTTAAAACTAGCGTCGTCATCTGACACCTGATGCCCAATTGTACAACTTTTTAAATAAGGAATAGTTTCTGGTAAGTCCTATAAGGCAAAACCATGAAAATATGTATTATTTCCTTTGTAGGGAAAGAATAAAAAATTAATTAGAGAAGGCAGACTATAAACCAGGAGAGTACATTAAACTTTGTATGTCAGTCATTCTGATGAGAGCCATTTTTTCCAAAGCTGCTTTAACCAGTAATTATCACTTGATTTTTCATTAAAACTGCAGAACGGACAGTCACCAGGCATGCAAAAGGAAAAGCAAATCTATGTGAATGAATGCACATGTAACTCAAAATGATATAAACAGTTCTACCTACACTTATGTTCTATCTTACATTTCAAGGGCCATAAAGCGGCTGTGATTTAAGGAGAGTAGTAGAATAGAGTCAGAAGAACTTGGATTCGAATTAGGAAATAGAGGCAATTTCAGGCATTGTTGAGAACTGGTATTCTTGAGGTGGGAGAAAGTAGACTATCAATAGAAGACAGAAAAGGATAAGTGAAAATTCTCTAGTTCTGAATTTAAATGGAAAGCAGCAGCAGGAACCTATGACATATTTTAAAAATATTAAAAACAAACATACATATTTCCTAGCTCTGACCACTGAAAAAGTCTAGAAACAACTGATGTCATGTCAAAAGGACTCAGGAGTCACCGAGAAGCTCCAACTGGCCAAAGACAGGGCCTCAGTTAGAATAATAACTGTAACGGAGTCCACGGTGATAGGAATAAATAAAATTTTACAAAACTGCTCACCACTGGAGGATATTTGTGAATCAACTCATTATTCTGAAAACTGTTAAATAAAAGAAGAGAATCATGCCTCTACAACTGGGCAACCAAACAGTTGATGAGGGGAATCTTCTCCTCGTACAAATATACCCAGCTAATAAGTGAAAAAAAGAACAACAGAATTCACCATTCTTTGAAGCCTCAACTGAATTAATGGATGTAGCTATGAATCATCAGTGACTGCTAATACCACAGAAAGACACAATTATATATGTCTCCATGGAAGAACACATCATCACCTATGAAACTGTCTCGCCAAAACAAAACATGCAAGCTTCATTCGGATCAACTACCAATTTACAGGAAATAAAAGGACTGAAGACTATGTTACCAACACATGGAATGTAATCATCGACATCTAGATGGGACAAATTACCTGGTTTCTTTAAAAACAAAATTCAAGGAGGAAAAAAAAAGTGAGAGAGACATGGAGGGAGAACCTATAGATTAAACAAGACTTCAGAGACCTAACAATCCACGGCAAAGTGTGGACCTTATTGGGATCTAATTCAAAATTCTTATAAACAATTTTTTATGACGTTTAGGAGACAACTGCAAATTTGAGCACTCCCTGGGTATTTAATATTAAAAAATGATATTAAGGAATAAAAGTCCTATATTTTAAATGCACGTACCAAAAACGTACAGGTGTAATTACATGCTGTCTCGGAGCTGCTTCAAGATAATATGGAATGGGGTGAAACAGGTGGGGGTACAGATAAAACATGACAGCTATCAGTTGGTAAATAAGAAAGCTGGATGAGTTCATGGGTATACAGGGAACACTCACAGTATTTTTATACTTTTGTATATGCTTAAAATTTGTGATAATTGTTTAAAAACAAGACGACACTGTAGAAAACAGTTTGGCACTTTCTCAAAGGTTAAGTGTAGAGCTACCGTATGATCCAACAACTCTGCTACTACCTACGCTGCACATCTAACAGAACTGAAAGCAGGGATTTGCACAAATATCTGTACACCAATGATCATAGCAGCATGATTCACAATACCTACAAGGCGGAAAACAACCAAGTGTCAATCAACCGTTGAATAACAAACTATGGTCTATATACACACAATGCGATTTTCTAAGCCAAAAAAGAAACGGCATTTCGTTACGTGCTATCACATGGATAAACCTTGAAAACATGATGTCTAGTGCAATAAGCCAGACACAGAAGGACAAATACTGCAGATTCCACTTACACGAGGTACCTAGAATAGGCCAATTCACAGAGACAGAAAGTAGAATAGAGGTTACCAAGGGTTGGTGGGAGGGAAAATGGGGTTGTTACTGTTTGATGGTTACAGAGTTTTTGTCGAGGATGATGACAAAGTTTTGGTTATAGACAGCGGTGATGGTTACACAACACTGTAACTGTACTTAATGCCACTGAACTGCATATTTATAAATGGTTAAAATAAATATGATTTCTCTATATTTTACCACAATAAAAGAAAGGAATAACAGAGCTGAAATTTCAATTCTTCCTTTTCCGAGAGTCAGTTTCATCGTCTGTAAAATTAGTAATCGTAGTTGTCTATCCTCTGAGCTTAGTGCAGGGTAAGCACTCAGTAGGAGATAGCAGTACTACTTCCACTTCAAGAGCAAAGGATTGCTGTGAAGATTAACTAAGTCAATGGATATGAAAGAACTTTCTAAATGGCAAACTGCTCTATAAATACTAAAAGACATTAGGTGTTACTGTCTCCCAAGGCCATGGAACAGGTCAGAAGAAGGATAATTCTTTTGCACTGGAATGTCCTACGTGGGCCAAGAGAATCTATGGGTTTCTGTACTATATCAGAAGGCATGTGGAAAAGGAAGCATAAAACTTAGAGAACAATTGTCTTTTACAGTGATGCTTAAACACGCTCAGGCAACTGCTTAAAATAAGTGCTAAAGACATAATGGACATACCTTTCTTTCTTTTTAGGATACTACTGTAACTACTAAAAGTTTACTTCATTTTCAAAATATAGAACATGGAAGCTTATAGAATTTCTTAAGCATATCTAGAGCCTACTGCCAAATACTATAGTTCAATTCATATCTTTAATCTCATTTTGAAACAGCAATTACAAACGTGTATTTAAGGAAACCACTAGCTTCCCTTTTTGAACCCACGAGAGAAGGATTCACCTTAGCATAAGATGATAACTACTGAACTACTATGAATTATTACAGTATCAGAAAGAAGGTCATTTTCAATTACGGCTTCCATTTACCTCTGGCTTGTAATAGCGGCGAGTATTTGTTAAGTCAATAATCAGCCCAAGTTCTTCATTCTGTCCTTGGATTTTGTTAAGAGATCCAAGGGGGAGAAACGTTCTTCTGGAGCAAGATTCTTTTCAAAACTCTGTCAGAAAGAATAAAATAAGGAAGAACATATGTTTAAAATCCTGTACTACATTATCCATTTATTCAAACCCTGTGATGCTAACATATGAGATTCAAAGTAAAGTTTCCTCCTCTGGAGTTTACAAGCGATATTACAATCCTTTCTTCCAGAGAGATTAGACGGAAGAAAATAAACTCACTTCTATATAGTTATTTCTGTGTTTGTTTATTTCATGTTGGTCTCCTAACCTGACTCTGAACTCCCAGAAGGCAGGGACCACATCCATTTTGCCTACCACTGTATTGCCAGCTCCAAGCAGAGTGCCTGAAAATAGACACAGAAATAAATACTTCTTGAATATCTACATATAGGAAGGATGGCTTTCACTGCTAAATATTCTTTCATGTATTTGGCTTATACATGTACCCTGTTCCATTGATCTCTTTGGTTATTCAAGTGTCAGCAACACATACTTTTTTTTAAATTAGTAGACTCGTTTTAGAGCAGTTTTGAGATTCACAGCAAAACTGAGCAAAATGTACACAGTTCCCACTTATACCCTCTCTCCTTCATCCCACACAGCCTTCCCCATTATCAACATGCCATACCAGTGTGCTTCATTTGTTAGAATTCATGAACCAACACTGACACATCATTACCAATCAAAGTCCATAGTTTATTGCATTCATGGTACAAGTAACTGACTATTTCTTTATTTCTAGTATAGTCATCCCCAAACATTTACATACTGAGATACATATTACTTTCTTATAAATTACTTTATTCTTTATTTATAGTTAGGGCATTGCATTGTTTTTTTGTTTTTTAATTAAGTACAAAAGTTGGTTGTATTTGTCTATGAATCCCATTTCTGGATAGTAAAAGAGGTATTAAAAAGTATTTGCTATAAAAAGGGAAAATGGAGTAGGACGGGCTTGAGAGCCAGGGCTCTATATGGTGAATTCAGATTTCTGGAAGAATACGGTATTAACTTTTGCTCACCTTTTTTAAAGGAACTTTGAAAGCAATGAAATGAGTCCCAGGCATCCGCTGTTCAACTGGGAGATAGTCTTTCCACCTGTTAATATATTTTTTGTTAGGCAAATTTTATGTTAGGCTGTCTCCCTGCATAGGATGAATGCGCCTTGAAAATGGAAACCACATCCCTCTACATCGGCTCCCAGGTGGTCCCAGAGTCCCGACCCCGACCCCGGCCGCGACACACTTTCCACAAACTGACACACACGGAGCCCGCGCGAGGGCCGGGTCGCGCGGGCCTCCCCGCCGGGTCGCCTGGAGGCCGGTCCCCCGCAAGCCGAGCGCACGAAAGGGCGCCCCAAAGGCGCCGGCCCAAGGCGCCCGCTGCGCTTTCCCTTCGGAAGGTGGGCTGCGGGGCCCAAGCGTAAACCCTGACACAAGGAACACGCGCACCACGCCGCCACGGGGGACGAGAGGCCGGGCGCCCACCTAGCCCGACACCCTGCATTTCTGGAATCACCCGACGCCTGTGTACATTTCCGTCTGGTCTGTCATTTTCCAAAGGCCACTCAAGGTCAGGGGACAGAACGCCTCCTCTCCAAGTGTCCTGCCAGCCCACCCACTCAAGATCAGAGGGACAAAATGCCTAACTAAAACAAAACAAAACAGAAACACAAAAAAACTGGAGAGAGGGAGGAAAGGGTGACCTGAAAAAAACAAACAAACAAACAAAACTAAGCACGTTGACAGCGCTAAGAATAAACTACCAGGAAAAAGAAACCTACATGTCAGATCCTAAAGTACAGAAGGGCAAGCCCGCCGACATTCCAGGCCCGGGGGGACCGGGGTCCCCAGCCCTGCAGAGCCAACCGCAGACCGGCTCGGGCGCCCCGCAGAAGCGCGGGGTCCCCGCGGCCGAGTCTGTGCCCCCCGGCCGGCGCCGGCTCCCCTCTGCCCACCCCGCGCGCGGGGGCTGGAAACTGCCGCGGAGAACCACGGCGGGGCGGGAAGGGGGGCTCCAAAGAGGGTCTGGCGACTCGAGTCGCTCCGTTTCTCAGTGGGCTCAGCGCGCGCCGTTGGGGAAGAGGAGCGGGGTTCCGGGAGGAGGGGACGGGCGGCACTTACGTAGACCGGCAGCGGCCACGGGCAGACGGCGGGCTCGGTCCCCAAGAGCGACTCCAGCCTCAGCTCCAGCTTCTCCCCCATGTCTTCGCGCGCGGCCCATATAGCAACTTTGAATTTTAATAATAAATACATATATGTATCAAACATTAATAAAAGAATAAAATGATCCAATAGGAGTACATTTGCTCTTGTTTTGCAATTAGTTCCAGGATTCTATTTTAGATTACTACTTCATATCTGCGAGAGTTGGGTGTGTGTTTGTGTGTTTGGTTTTGTGGAAGCTGCATTGTGCTAGATTTTACATTTCTTTCTTGAATTCAATGGTTTTTGTTATCCCTTGGGAATACAGCAACAGCAGATTACTGAAGACAGCAACAGCAGATGACTACCTACCAGTGGAAAAGTGTAAATAGCAATTTTAGCCGCTAGTGATTCTGAAATTGCCTTAACTTTGTCCTTATAAAAATGCTCCAAGAATTACGTTTTGCAAATCCACAGATTTACTATCCATATTCAAGTCATTTATGTGGAGAAAGAAGGTAGCCAGCCTTATCAGTAACACAGGATGTTATAGCCATCAAGCCATCAGCCACTGAAGCCACACCCAAAGCCGCACCCTGAGGGGATTCAGGATGGAGAAAACAGGATACTGGCCCTAGATAATTAAAGTGAACATCAAGGGACTGATTTCCAGGAGACCAGATTCTTGCATCTCACCATATATAGAAAAGTGCTACATTTATTAACTTAAGATGTCTAGTTTCTTTAATTAACAGTAATCTTTTGATGTTCCAACTACCTGGTTTTTTTTTTTTTTTTGCAAGAACCTCTAAATACCCTGTGCCCTCCCTTACCTCTTCAGAACAGTCCCTCAGAGCTATCTGAGAGGCTGTCTCCTGACTTCAGTCCTCACTATGTCCTCCACATAAAACATAATTCTCAATTTCTAGGTTATGCATTGTTTTTCAGTCAACATTTAATTGTATGGCTCATGTAGGTACTATGCCTAAATGTAATGGGATGGGCTGTAAATTATGAAAACTAGATAAATTCTGTCAGCTCTACCACTAGCTGAGATCCAGGCTTTCACCTCTGGATACCTCTGGCAGATGTGGGGTCTGTGTTGGTCTTAAAATTATTCTTAGAATAGTGGGGACTCATTCATTCTTTCAACCAATTTTATTGCTTATATTCCGTGGGTCAGTTACAGTGCTGGGTCTTGAAATACAAAAGTCAACACACGAAAATACAAGGATAAAACACATTTTCTACCATATTAAATTTTTTCGTTCATGAATTCATCCCTAAGTCATTCAACACGCATCCTCTTATTGAATACTGATGAGGGGTCAAATGCTATGCTAAACACTCAGTATATAACTGCAAACGAGATGGATAGGCCCTGATTTTGATGTCACTACTATCTTTTGTCCTGCCATATAATGGGACAGCTTCATTATTCCCTTTACCCTAAGTTTTTGTCACAAATTGCTAATGAAAATAAAGCTGTTAGTGGAGTTTCAACATGCATAGCTATATGAGAACACAGAACTCCCCTTTCGCATGCCCCATTCTCCTCCTTCTAACTCCCTATGTGAACTCACTTTGTGCCAAGACCAAGAAGCTGTGCCCCAATAAGAACCAAGCTGATTTCCTCACACTGACTGGGGCTATTGCTCACTTAGAAGACTTGATGCTTAATTTTGATAAGCAACTAGAAGACCATGGAGACAACCTATAAAAATGATTTGTCTTGGGAGAAAATACTAAAGAGGGTTAATGTGCTGTTCCACATGTCTAACCTCCTGGGATTCAACCACAGGCACCAAGATCACCAAGTGTACTTGGCAACAATGAGCTAAAAATTAAAAAAAAAAAGCATCATACTGTTATTGTATTCATTTTCCCCCAAGGCACTCTCTGATAAGCACCACAACCTCTAAGGGAATTGAGAACAGCTTCCTTGTGGGGTAGGTTATATAATATATATGCATCTTTTTCCAAGCAGTTAAATCATATCCAGCTATCAGCACACCTTACTTAAGGTGATCGTAATGTATGAGATTAAATGTTCCTACCTGATTGGAAACCTTCTTGTCCTCAATTCATTGGCTGTACTGGATTTGTTTTTCTTGGGTCAGACCTTCAGACTTCTACCAGAAATCATTCCTTTGGGGAAACCAGGCCTTCCCAGAAACTCAGGAAACTGAAATGGAGACAGCAAGAGAGAAGGAAATTATTTGGACATATAGACCTCAATGGTTTGGTTTGAAGTAAACGTCCAAGCAAACATCTTCTAAATGGTATAATAACTTTAGGGAAATTCATGGTTTATAAGTTTGTGTACTCATGAACTGAACATATTATGATAAGAGTACAGGTTGCATTTTGTGTCTTCAACTCAAGCAAAGGCTTCAAAAAAGGCCCAGTTATCCTTTGTTCATTAAGACACAAAGAGAGGGCAAAAAGGGCAAGTTTCAAAGTCTTTTTCTTTACAATTTACTTCCTTTCTTCAGTCTTCAACAAGATCTTCAGGAAATTAACTTTACTAAAGTTAATTACTCATAAAATAAAGATAGGAACCTGCAGAAGACTATTTCACAGAGACCTGTAATGTACAATATCCATTGCATACATGCACCATGAGCTTGTCTTTTCTAGCACTAGCATACACAAAACTCTGTGTGTGTGTGTGTGCGCGCGCGTGTGTGTGTGTGCGCGCGCGCACGTGTGTGTCTTTTTTTGTGATGGAGCCATAGGGAGAAAATAAATCTACTGGCTGCAATTCAGTGATGCAGAAAGATTTAAGGGTAAAGGAGAAGGTTACATCAAGTGAAACAATAAAGTCAGGAGGTTGTGGTTCCATAATAATGACAACAGCAGTCGTCTGTAACCAAGGGAGCAGGCTCCTCAAATTATAGTCACACCTGTTAGACCATCTGCCCATACATTTCACACCATCATTAATGGAAAACAAATGGCAATGTCTCTCCTTCCCTTTATCCATTGGCCGTCCTCATATAAACTCCTTTTCTCTTCAAGGTCATGCTCTTTCCTATCTGTTTAAAAATATTAGGATTTAGGAGGAGTGATACGTAATGTGCCGTGCCTTGGTACTTGTACCAGTGACGGCTCTGTAAGGAGCACTGGGTTGTTAGGAGGCTATCAATTGAATTCCCCTAGAAGCAGAACTTGAGGCAATAATTTGAGTGCAAACTGCTCATCTGGGAGGTGCTTCCAGAAAACTCAGAAGTGGAGTGGGAATTGAGAATGGAGGCATGGAAGGCAGTCAACAGAGGTGCATTACCGAATAAAAATTACTCCTGCAGGGAACTGCTGCCAGTACTTCAGGGGAGTTCTGTGAAACTCTACGGAACATGTCTCAGAGTTATCCCAAGAATCGGTGAGAAACTTGAAGTACTTACCTTCCAGTCCCCTCTGTCCTTGGTTGAAAGCTACACCCAGATACATTAACTCCTGTACACTTCTGGCCTGCCCAAAGGTGGATAATTGCAGGTGGCAGCATGATTCTATCAGCATATACTGGAAGGATGAGTGCTGGGGAGATATGAGTGGAGGATCGAAACCATCTAATACAGTCGGGGCCGGAGATAGCAATTATTGGCTTGAAAGTCCAAATGGATAACCTTACATTCCTGGGTTTATGGTTTTACTTTGAGGTATTTAAGCATGATGTATGAGTAAAAATTTCCTCTGTTAAATTAAGTTTAAGGTCCTCAATCCCTAATCTTCTGGAAAACGGTGGTATCTGTTAACAGATTTTGGAAAAGTAACATGATTAAGATTTCAAATTGACCATTCATTCATTCACTCATTCAACAAACATTTATTGAACACCTAAAGTATGTCACGGGTTAAACTAGGCACCAGTGTTACTGCTACTAAAATCATTAGAGTGCCACCTAGAATTTAATGTACTGTGACACTCAAATAAGAAAATCCACAGTTACCGTAAAAGATATTACAGAGTGCTATAGGAAGACACGGTAAGACCTTAATTCATGCTGTGGACAGTAGTATATGGGCGATATCAGTAGGGCTTCCTGTAGAAGGCAATTGAAATGGATATGTAACATGAAGGAAGGGTGAAGTTTTGAGGAAAAGAGAAGATAAATTCATGGCTGCCAGGAAATGAATGGTTAAGGATCAGTCCAGAAAGGAGTTCCATTCATAATCAGTATAAGAAATGCTCACTGGGGCTTCCCTGGTGGCGCAGTGGTTGAGAGTCCGCCTGCCGATGCAGGGGACACGGGTTCGTGTCCCGGTTCGGGAAGATCCCACATGCTGCGCAGCGGCTAGGCCCCGTGACCCATGGACACTGAGCCTGCGCGTCCGGAGCCTGTGCTCCGCAACGGGAGAGGCCACAACAGTGAGAGGCCCGCGTACCGCAAAAAAAAAAAAAAAAAAAAAGAGAAATGCTCACTGGAGTGTAGGAAAAGAAGACAATGGAGAGGGTGGTAGAAGCCAGATCATGCATGGTCCATGTATGGATAGTAAGTGCTATGGTCTAGTCTTTCTGTTCCCCTCCAAATTCATACGTTGAAATCTTCATTTCCGTAGCTGATAGTATTAGTAGGTGGGGCCTTTGGGAAATGATTATGGTATTAGTGCTCTTATAAAAGAGACCCCACAGAGCTCCCTAAGCTCTTCTGCCATGTGAGGATACAATGAGAAGTCTGTGATTCAGAAGAGGGCCCTCATCTGACCATACTGGCACCCTATTCTTGAACTTGCAGCCTCCGGAACCGTGAGAAAAAAAATTCCTGTTGTTTAGGAGCCACCCAACCTGCAGGATAATCTTACAGCAGCCCAAAAGGACAAAGAGAGTTTGGATGGGAGCTTTTACTCCAAGAAAGATGGGAATCCGTTGAAGGGTTTTACCTGGTAACTTAGAAGAGAGAAAAGTTTCATAACACAGTCAGGTATTTTTATAAGAAAAATTTGTTTCTTTTTCAGAAAGATCACTCTGGAAATACTGTGACTAGATTTTTGGAGAAGTGTGATGGCAGACCCAGATATAGAAAGATGAGTTAGTAGTCCATTAATATAAGTCAAACAAGAAAGTGGATATAAAAAGTGTGAATTTGTGGCTGAGAGTTCTTTTACTACTTGAAAAATGTTATGTCAATGCTTCTGACTCCATAATTTTAGACACGAAATATGCTGTCATTGGAATTGGTTTCTCAGTAAGTGATGCATCGTTTCTGCCTGTCCACTTTCGAGATTTTTTTTGTCTCTACTTTTCAGAAGTTTAATTATGACGCGTCTTGACAAGGATACCTTTGTGTTTTTCCTCTTTGGATTTGCTCAGATTCTTGAATGTGTGCTTATGTCTTCTAAAAAATTGGGAACTTTTTAGTCATTATTTCTTTGAATACTTTGTCAGTCCTACGTGCTCTCTTTTTTCATTCTGGAACTTTGATGATATGAATGTTAGTGCTCTTGTCAACTGTTTACAAGTTCTTGAGATCCTGTTCTTTCTCCCATCTCTACCCCTCAGCCTATTTTTCTCTGTACATTTGGTACACTGTATTGATCTCTTCTAAGTTCATGATTCTATGCTTCGTAATCTCCAGTCTACTCTTGAGCACAGTTTTTTGATTGTTGTATTTTTCAGTTCTACTGTTCTCATTTGTTTTTATTCTTATAACTTCTAGTTCTTTGTTTACATTTTCTATTTTTCCCATTTCCGTCAAGGAACACATAATTGCTAACTGAAGCATTTATGTGACAGCTTATTTAAAATCCCTGTCTGATAATTTCAATAGATGTTTTATCTCAGTGCTGGTGTAGGTTTATTGTCTTTTCTCATTTATTCTGTGATTTCCTGGCTCTTGGTGCCATGAGTATTTTTCAATTGGATTCTAAACATTGTGAGTTATTACATGACTCTGTATCCCATTTAATTTTATTATTACTTTTTAGAAGGAAGTCATCCTATTGGAGGTGTAGTATGAGGACTGGGGGGTTACGTACAGATTTCCATTGGGCCCTATTGTCAATACCCCAGCAAAAGTGGGCACTTACATTCTCTCACTGCAGACAGATCAAGTAGAAGTTCAGCTATCCTATTGGCCCTTCTGACACCTTCCCCCCAAAAGTGGGAACATTAATATCATTGTGTTGCCTTTTAGTACGAGTGGAAGTTCACCTCCCCAGTAGATTTCTTGACACCAGGGGAGGGGAGAAGTGAAGTGTTTGCTGTCCTTCCTCCCACTTCATTCCTTCTTGTTGATGCCGGGTGTGGGTAGAGGGTCAGCTACCTGCTGGCCCCACTGACACCAGGGGAAGAGGAAGAGAACTGCCAACTAGCCCTGCTTGTGCCATCTCATTCTGTCTTACTGCCTCAGGACGGTTATGGGGATTCAGCACCCCATTGGGTCTCACTGGCACCATGTGTTGGGGGTTAGTGGGGTGCCTACTCCCTCCAACCTGTAACATCCTATTCTTATCGATGTCAGGGAGAGACGGAGGCTAGGTCCCACCATTGGACCCCACGACTGTGTGGGGGCAGTCCAGTGTTAACTAGCCTGTCAGGCACCACCTTTGAAAGCCTCTCTGCTAGTGCAAAGGGGTGGAGGCTCAGCACACCACTGCACCACACTGAAACAGCCCTGGTGGCGAATCAGAGCGCTGCCTCTTCTGGAGGGCAGGAGTGGGGTGGTGTGGAAGATCAAATCCTAGCTTGGCCCAACTGAAACCACAGGACATAGGGGACGGGTGCAATATTCCACTGGCACTTGGCTCCAGTAGCGTGTATATTATTGCCCAAACGCTTTCCTGTCTTTGCTTTGGCAACCCCTTTCCTCACACCTTGGCTAGGGGGAACGGGGGTTTTGTGTTTTCTTTTTTGAAGCTTTTTCGTCTGTTGTTCTGTTGGTGGTTATTGATTGGGGGTTCCTGTAATACCCTCTCCAGGATGTATGGGAAGCAACAGGAAACACAGGGGACTCATCACCATGTTATTCCTCAAGTCCCAAAGTCCCTACTTAAGTCTGCCTTCTCATTTCCACCTTTCAGTGTCTTCCTATGTTTGTCTGTTGTTATGTTCAGGGTTTTAGTTTTAAGTGGAAGAACCTGGGAGAAATGGGCTACTTCATCTTCTTGGAAGCAGAGGTCTGGAGGCCTATGGATGTTACAAAGTACTGCTGACTGTAAATTAAAATTTGATGATACACACCTTGCCCTTTCAGAATTATTCTGCTAGATGATGTGGCTTCCCAAAGTAGCTACAATTTGATTTCCATACTTCTAAAAGTCAAGTGTTTTGCTGGAGTTGAAATTTAAAGATAAGCAAGAGATGAGGCTAAGATGGTCTCTGTGGTAACAGATTAAAGTTGGAAACATCAATATACATTCATGTTTAGCTTAATATTGCTTCATATTACCTTAATACACATGGTTATGTAGAGAGATGCTTATAGATATGTGCATATACATGGGTAATGTACACACATGTTATCTCTTTGCTCTGTCAGCTGAGAAGATCTAGAAGCAATGACATCCGGGCAGCAATCAGCACACCCCACACCCAGATCCTGCTGTCTAATACTGTTCTCCACTAAAAAGACCTAGTTATCCTTGAAGAAATAGCTGATTCTAGGACTGGGGCAGTAAATATACAAGATTTATTTACAAGGCCATCTTATAGTGTCAGAAAGTAAGGAAGTTCCAAAAAAATATATAGGATGGGGATACCTCAGAGTGGCACACGAGCCACTGAACTGAAAAGAGTTCACAAGGGTCAGGACTAGAGCAATTTGAGGAACAAAGTAACTAACGTAGAATTAGATTATAACCCAAAGTATAAAATAAAAATCCATGAGTTCTTCTGATATAAATAAATGACTGGATATGTAAATAAATGTGGGAGAATAGATAAATCTCCAGTGCAAAAGAATTCCAAATAGTTTATGTAGTACTCCATCTTAAGCATAACTCTCCATTCCTTAGTTGTGGGCTGAGCATATTGACTTCCTTCAAAAAGTACAATATGGAGAAGGGAAAACAGTAATTTTACAATGGAGAAACCTGAAAAACACTACCTCAGCCTGGTGATCAAGGTCGACCTCAGCATTCATAATGCATATTGATACTTTGTACACTTGATGTGATCTGACAAAATAACCCTTCTACTCTTGTGGTCTTCCTCCCCAAAACACATAAACCCAATATTATCATGAAAAATGCATCAAACAAATTCTAGTAGTGGGCATCCTACGCAAACCTAACTACTCAAAATTGCCAAGGTCATGCAAGGAAAATCTGAGAAGCTATCAAACCCAAGAGGAGCCTAAGGAAACATGGCAACTAAATATAATGTGATGTTTTGGATGAAATCCTGGAATAGAAAAAGGACATTAGGTAAAAACTAAGGAACTGGACTAATGTATGGACTATAGTAAACAATAATGTATCAATATTTGTTCACTGATTGTAACAATGGAACATACTAATATAAGTTGATCATCAGAGAGGGAAATGGGTATAGTGTATATGGAAACACTTTATACTATCTTCTCAATTTTTCTGTAAAATTAAAACACTTCTAAAAAATAAAGTCTATAAAAACGTTGTGTTTTCTTGTTTTATGATTATGTGCCTGTATTTCCTAATAAATATGCAAATTTGCTTTGCCTTCCTTGATACTGATATTAAAGAAAATACTAAGTAACTCTGAAAGAATTTCTAACTCCAATTTAACAAGCAATAATTCTTGGTATTAACTTTTTAGGAGAACCCACTGAATAAATCAAAGCAAATTGTCTTTAAAGGCTGAACTTCTTTTCAGTGTTTCATCTTTTATATGATTAATGCATACCACAAGCATGGTTCTGTTTCAAAGGGCAGAAAACATTGATTGTAGGCCATGTCTAAAATACAGTGAAACATTAATGTATGATGCTATAACAACTTTAATGTATTTTATGTTTTCAAAATGATGAATTGTTATTTCAGTCAATAAAGTATTCACTTGTATACATTTCCTACCCACCTTTCCCCAGAACACCCACAAGGAAATGATACTATCATCTGATATTAGGTTCATCAATTTAAATTGGAGTTTTTGGTAGCTGTGGTTGCCAACGGTACTGGAACGTGTGATACTTTTACAAATCCTCTCCATGGCAAAATCTGATCTTTACAAGGTAAATCACAGTAGGTGCCTAAAGCCAAATGCCATAGAGCTTTGTAGCTAGATTACCAAGCATTTTACTTAGAGGCACAATAGAATGTAGAAAAGGCCATTTCTCCTTCTGTCTTTTTCTACTCAAAGGTCACTCACCATCTCAGAAGTTTTCCATAAATTTAGACTATATAATGTCACTTAATGTGAATGCAGCTCAACATTCTGTTTTAGTACAGCTAACCTCACATTATTTTATTGGTCCTAAATATATAAATCATCAGCAAATTTTTGTACTTAACTTTTTTTTTTTGATGTGGACCACTTTTTAAAGTCTTTATTGAATTTGTTACAATACTGCTTCTGTTTTATCTTCTGGTTTTATGGCTGCGAGGCATGTGGGACCATAGCTCCCCGACTAGGGATTGAACCCACGCCCCCTGCATTGGAAGGCGAAGTCTTAACCAGTGGACCGCCAGGGAAGTCCCTGTACTTAACTTCTAAAAATAATTAAAATAAGCTATTCAACACATTTTTCCTAAAAAAAAAAAAAAAACAAGCAATTCTTCTTAGGCTGGCCCTGGGCACATACATGACTTTGCCATTTTTTCCATGGATTATTTTCTTATCTGTTCTACTGTGTCACATTTGTTCTACCTTCTCAAAAAGAAGCATTTAAAAATTCATCTACGCGTTCTTGCATTCATACATTTATTAAATAAATCTACTGAACACCTACACACGGCACAGAAAAAGAGGCAGAAAACTAATCTGGGTTGCACAGAAAGTGATGAACTCAGTTAAAATTTTTGGTGAAAACAGGTGTTACTCAATCTACTGGAAATCACATTTCATCATGGGGACTCACACACTCAAGGAAAACCAAGACCTAAATAATAATAAAGTAATAAAAGCACTAGCCATTTACTGAGTGCCTGCTTTTACCTGACTCTGAAACTCTAAAATCATTACGGATGTTTTGAGGATTGTCTGATATAATTGTAATTTCTATTTTACAGATGAAAACAACAAGGTTCAGAGACATTAGGTTACTTGCCTAAAGTGAAGTGGCCCAGAAACTACAGAACTGGAAATTGAACCTTAGATTTCATAATGCCAAAATCTGTGCTTTTAATCACCAAGTGTGTGTGTGTGTGTGTGTGTGTGTGTGTGTGTGTGTGTGTGTGAGAGAGGGAGAGAGAGAGACAGAGAGAGACAGAGAGAGACAGAGAGAGAGACAGAGAGAGACAGAGAGAGAGACAGAGAGAGACAGAGAGAGAAAGAGAGAGAATGTGTTTAATAGAGAACTTCCGAGAAATGGCAAGAAAACTGCCAGGTATCCATAAAACAATAAATTAGGAGCTTCTTCCTATACAAGTAATTGTTAATCATATGGCTGAACTAAGGATCTCTCACTTTTGAACTAAGAAATCAAAAGCTTCCAGAAGTTGAGTCTAAATTTTACACTTACATAAGATACTTCATACAGAATGCTAAAGTATACTAACTAAAGAGCTCTGAAAATACTGGAAGCATTCATACTAGTATGATTTCATAATTTAGATAATAGAGGATTTAAGAAATTGGCAGATGCAACTGCAGACTCATTTGTTATCATTTCTGTGAAGGGCAAGGTAAATCAATAAAATGAGAAAAATGAAAGAAGAATGGCTAGCAATTTTAGGTAGTTTGCTTCATCTCCATACCAGGGAAGACTAAGCAAAAAAAAAAAAAATTCTCGAAATTTTATTTTGAAAGCACCTACAAGTGTATATGGTCTTTTTATACCAAATAACTTGGAATTATGAACTGTCAAATAAGTCTAATCTTCTCTGATGATAAAATTGCTGACTTTATTTGAAACTATGAAATGAAAAATGAGGTAAGAGTCAGAAATTCTTAAGAAAAGGAGTAGACAAAACAAAATTATAAGAGTTATGTTAAAAAATATTTTGAAACAAACATAAAATCCCCATTACTGGTACAGAGCTTTTAAAACTTTATTTTGGTTTTAAGTTTTAATAAATATTGATATGTTTACATAATTACTGTCACAAGGAAGACACAATTTTAGGTCAGCTTTCTTCATTCTTTCTTTATTAAGCATTATTTTATTTTGCTCCATCATCGTGTAATTATAATATAGTAACTGTGTCACTTTCTACTAAGTGGATATAATTTCCTAAACTGTTTTCCTATTGTTAACGATTAAAGGCGTTTCCAATTTTTTGTTATTACAAATGACATGACAATGAGCATCTTTATATAATAATTTTCTGGATTATAAATTATTTATCGGCATAAGCTTCCAGAATTAGAGTTAATGTGTAAAAAGCTATTAACATTTTTATCTTGCTAGACATTGCCAAATTACTTGTCAAAAGACGGAACCAAATTATATTGCAAAAATCTTTGCCAACAGAAAACATTATACACAATTTTTGATTTTGCTAAATTAATAAGTTGGAAACCTATGTTCCATTTCTTTGAATTCTTTGATAACAGAGTGCTGCTGGAGGCTGGGAGGGCAGCCATGTCCATGAAGGCTCCCCAGAGTTGGAGCGGGGAAGTGGAAAACGGTAAAAAAAAAAAAATACTAATTGTATTTTCCCTCGATTGTTATCTCTCATTCTTTTCTGCCTCTGTGTAACTTATATCCAGGTAGCTGGAGAAAACTCATGTGGCAGGGCAAATTGGTATTCCAATAAATTAATAATCACCAACTCCAAATGGATTTTCGAGACTGGAAATATTGCTCTGACTTACAGTAAGTTCTTTCTAATTCTCCTTAAGGACTATTTTCTTAGAAGCTTTCCCTACCCTCCTCAAATTTTCCTCCATCCTCTCTACTTCCTTCACTCTGAGCTGGTGAGGCGCTTCCTAACTCATTAGGAACACAGAAGTCAGTAAATAGCCCACTGCCAAATCCGTTAATTCATTAGCATTTGCATTGATCTTTGTATTCCCTTTCACTACAGGAGTTCAAGTTCAAAGGCCACGTGCACTACAGATAGCATTTCATTTTCTCTCATCTTCTCAAGTACTTCACAGCACTGCATTTTCTACAACCCATCTACTCCTTATGCATGATTCTTGCCAAAATTCAACCTCATTCTAGACTAGTAACTCCAACTTAAAATGTTGAAAACTGTACGTGTAACACGAAAGCCTCCCTCCTCCTCTAATCCCTGCATATCTTCTTTAGCCAATTCATGTCTGAACTTTTCAAAATTGTTATCATCATATATTGTTTCCATTTCCTCACGTCCCACTTACTCTATAATTTACATCCACCTGACTTCTCTCACCGTAATCTCTCTGCCCACTGTCCTGAAATTTTACTTATGAAGGTCACCAGCGATCTCCATGTCAGTATAGCCAATGAATAGTTTTTGTCCTATTTCTAGGCTCTTTCCTTCTTTAAAAAAGAAAAAGAAATACAAAAACCATTTTTCTCCTCCTCTATGTTTCCACACTCTCATCATCTTCTCTCCTGGTATATTTTACTGGCTTTCTGTGTTTAATCTGATTTCTAATATTCTATGAGTTTCCTTTACCTTCAGTGGAATAAACCACTATATGAAGGATTATTCTCAACAGTTAGTTCTCATAATAACAGTACTAGTAGCAGCAGTCAATACTTCTATAATGCTTATCATGTGCCAGACACTATTCTAAGACACTGTTTAAATACATATATATAGACACACACACACACACACACACACACACACATATGTAAAGTTCTCCTCCTCATAGGCGTATGAAATAAGCCGATTATTATACCCATGTTACAAATGAGAAAACTGAGGCAATGAGAGGCCAAGGTCACATGGTCAGTACTTGGTGAAGCCCCGCCTGAGTTAATGCTGGAACTTTAGAGTAGACAAGTTAAATAATGTCTCACAGATTGGCCTTAAAAGTGGGCAACATTTAATCAATGACTTGTGAAAGTATCAGAAAAAAGGGAACATTTTAAATTGAATGGGATCTACTAAGTCACGTATCAGTAACTAAGAATGACTCTTATTGAATGAAATTATTTTTCATTATTCTTTTGAAAGAAGAATATTCTTGTGTTAGTGTTTCACAGTTTTTTTTTTCATTCACGTATTTATTCTTTATTAGACACACATTTCCTACACACCTATGTGCCAGTGTGTGCTGCAAGCCTTGGAAGATTCAGTGGTGAGCAAAAAATTACAAAGTCCCTGCTCTTAAGCAAATGTCCAGTGGTGGAGGAAGACAGAGTAAACATGTAAATAAATGTTGTACAGTGACAGAAATACGACTGGACAAAGGGATGGAGAGGCACTGAGGAGGCAGGTCTCTTTGGTCAAGATAGCAGTGGTGGCGTCTGAACCGAGACCTTAACGATAAGAGGGAAATTGGTCTGGGTACATGGATTAGCCAATCTAAAGCTGGGAGAGCAAGAAGTAGAGCTTGTTGCATCTGAGGGACTGAAAAAGACAACTGTGCCTCGAACCCCATGAAGGTCAGAGAAAGATGTAGTAAGTGACCCAGAGCACATGGTCTCTGTGAGCCTGGCTAAGTAGTTGAAAATTTAATCTCTTTACAATAGATAGCCTTTAGAGGTTAGAAGCAGTGCAATAATAGCGTCTGATTTGTGCTTTTTAAAAGACTACTTTGACTGTTGAGTGTCCTACAAAAGCAAAATACTTGTGTCTCTATGAAGCGCAGAGAGTAAATTTTAAAAAGCCCAATGAGCTCATAAGCAGTTGGTTTACTAACTGTAATCATTTATCTTAACTAGACTTCATTAATATAAGCTTGGTGACCTTGGGGTCCTGGGACATATTAGATCTGGGCAACCCAACTATTTTCAAATAGTGTGATTTGAAAAATTCTTGAAATTGTTGGGGTTCAGGAAGATTATTTTATTGCTGGGGCTGGATGGGAAGTTTAGAATAAGAAAAGAAAGTATGATGGCTGGCTTCCATCTATTCTCCCTTTCTCTGGGAGAAATGATGGTGGGGTGACTACTTTGCTGTTGACCCAATGTTTAAATTTCAGAGCTGGTTCAATCCAGTAAATATGTGCTGAACAACTATTATATGTTAGGCACCTAGCTGGAACTGGGAATACAAAGAGAATAATTAATAATAAAAGCAGGTATTACTAACAAGAGACAGGCACTGTGCTAATGCTTAACATGCACCATCTCAAGTTACATTAGTTTACACACTAACCATATGAGGAAGATGCATTTATTACACCATTTTCCGGGTGAGAAATCTAATCCCTTTAAGGGGCTTAAGTTACTTCTCCAAGGTTACACAGCTAGTTAGGGGCATAGGCAGTATTTGGACTCAGGTCTGGTATCAGCACCAATTCTCTTAGCCATTATGCTCTCTAAGGACCTTACTTGAGAAGTTCAGGATTATACATATATGGGTACAACCAACCCTAAGACCATCTGGCAAAACTGGCTGCTTGAGAAGTCCTGGATTTATGTAAGATGCTCTTGGAATGGAGAAGATCGTGAAGGAGGGTCCCCAAAACACACTCTCTATACTAAGGGGCGACAGAAGAGAGAAAGAATTAGCCTACAGCAGCATGATATGGAGGACCAAGAAACAGTGTTTCTCTCTTTTGTGAACAGTTATTAAATTATTTCTACTTCAGAATATCAGAAAGAAATCACAGGACTATGGACAGTTTGCTGAGCCACCCTATCTATCTTAGCGTGAATCCTGGCAGGTGTAGAGCTCATAGTATGACCCTGGCACCTAAGTGTAGTTAAGTAAGCTTTCATTTTTTCTTCAGCCTTAAAGCAAAGCAGCTTTCTGATAGGTATAATTTAGGAAAGTCTTCCAAGAAAATAGTTAAAGTCCACTTTAAATATCTCAGAGAAAAGCAATTTTGCAAAAGATCAATCAACAAAAGCAAGGCCAAACACACCAATTATTTCGTGAGACTTGTATTGTTATGTCATTGCTCACGTTGTTTCTTTATGCATTTAACTGGAAGAAGGCTTTTAATGTTCAACAATTCTCAAAGAGATAAAGACCCACACTGATGTGTCAGAAAGAGCTTTGCCCTGGAATTAGATCAGTTTAGGTTTGGCTGCTTACTAGAATTAGGTAACATTCTTAATCTTTCTGAGCCTGCTTCCTATCTGCAAATAGGGATAACACTATCTATTACAGAGGGATGTGGTTAAATTAAATGACACACGTCAGTGAAATATATCCTTCCAGACTGAGAACATACCTAGTAAATGTTAAGTGATCTGCAAATATTCTGCTTCCTTGAAATGGATGAAACCTGTTATCATGATTTTAACCAATGGTCTAAATATCAAGACAATATTTAGTTAAAAGTTATATTTGTTCTTTCACTGTCCATCTGCATTTTAACATATTCTAACATATTCTCCTCGATAAATTGTGTCCATATTAGTAACATTTGTCATTTCAGCTATTACTGTTCATATGTTTAAAATATTTCAATGTGATATAAGCCATTACGCAAAGGGATGCCTAGCTGGCTTTGTCAAAGATTTATTTTAAGTAAAAATGAAAGACTCATTTTCACCAAGTTTTATTGAACAGTGGATTCATTAACTGTATGAACTTTCTGGCCAACCCAATACAGGAGCCAAGACATGGAAACAACCTCAGTGTTTTTTTGTGGATGAATGGATGAAGAAAATGGGATGCATACAACCTACTATTATTCAGCCGTGATAAAGAAGGAAATCTGCCTATTTGTGACCACATGGGTGGATTTGGGGGGCATTATGCTAAATGAAATGTCAGACAGAGAAAGATAAATACTTTATGATCTCATATGTGAAACCTAAAATACTGAACTCATGATAGAAAGAATGGAATGACGGTTGCCAGAGCTGGGGGTTGGAGGTGAGGAAAATGAGGGAAGACGATCAAAAGGTAAAAACTTCCAGTTATAAGACAAGGGAGTAATGGTGATGTAATGTACAGCTCGGTCACTACAGTTAACAATACCGTATTTTATGTTTGAAAGTTGCTAAGAGAGTACATCTTGAAAGTTCTCATCACAAAGATAACATTTGTAATTATGTGAATTAAGGTTAACTAAACTTATTGTGGTAATCATTTCACACACACTATATATATATATATATATATATCAATCATCACATTGTACACCTTGGACAGATACAATATTATATATCAATTAAGTTAAATTTCCGTCTGGCCTGTCATTTTCCAAAGGCCACTCAAGGTCAGGGAACAGAACGCCTCCTCTCCAAGTGTCCTGCCAGCCCACCCACTCAAGATCAGAGGGACAAAATGCCTAACTAAAACAAAACGAAACAGAAACACAAAAAAACTGGAGAGAGGGAGGAAAGGGTGACCTGAAAAAAAAAAACAAAAAAAACTAAGCACGTTGACAGCGCTAAGAATAAACTACCAGGAAAAAGAAACCCTACACGTCAGATCCTAAAGTACAGAAGGGCAAGCCCGCCGGCAGTCCAGGCCCGGGGGGACCGGGGTCCCCAGCCCTGCAGAGCCAACCGCAGACCGGCTCAGGCGCCCCTCGGAAGCGCGGGGTCCCCGCGGCCGAGTCGACGCCCCGGGACGGCACCGGCTCCCCTCTGCCCACCCTGCGCGCGGGGGCTGGAAACTGCCGCGGAGAACCACGGCGGGGCGGGAAGGGGGGCTCCAAAGAGGGTCTGGCGACTCGAGTCGCTCCGTTTCTCGGTGGGCTCAGCGCGCGCCGTGGGGAAAGAGGGGCGGGGGTCCGGGAGGAGGGGACGGGCGGTACTTACGTAGACCGGCAGCGGCCACGGGCAGACGGCGGGCTCGGTCCCCAAGAGCGACTCCAGCCTCAGCTCCAGCTTCTCCCCCATGTCTTCGCGCGCGGTCCCCGCACCGCGCTAGTCTGGCGCTTGGGGGAGGGGCGCGGCGCCGCCGGCGGGGGCGGGGCAGACGGGCGGCTGAAGGGAGGGGCCCTGGCCTGGGCCTCAGCTGCCGCCGCCAAGCTCCCGTCCTGGCCCCGGCTCCCTCTTTGTGGTCACAGGCCCGGGGCCCCCAGCGCTGCTGCGAACTCGGACCTCCGTGAGGCGAGCACAGTGAGCCGGGGGCCGAACTGAAACACTCGCGGCGCGCGCGGCCCGCCTCACGGACTCGCACGCTCCCACGCACGCACGCTCCCACGCGCGTACGCACGTACGCACGTACGCACGTACGCACGTACGCCCGTCATCGGCTGCCCCTGGCCACACCCACCGGCCCGAAGTGGGGACCCGGCCAAACCTCTCAGGGCCAGTGGTGGCGGGTTCGACTCCTGACCTCGACATACCGTGACACACACACACACACACACACACACACACACACACACACACACACACACACACACACACACACACACACACACACACACACACACACACACACACACACACACACACACACACACACTAATAAGACTATAATTCCTATTAAATATGACAGCTGGAATCCCAGCTTCCGTTCACAAAAATGCCGTGTATTTAGCCTATGCTAGGCACCAGACCGCGGACGCTCAGTACTGGCAAAAAAGGAAATGCCCTGCCCTCATAGCACTGCCATTTTAATTGGAATAGTAGTGACAATGGTCAAGGGAGAAAATAAAGTGTCATCATCGCCACGGGGATGGTTAATCTCATGTGCGCACTGTGTGGGGCCCCGGCAACCACAAACATTATTCCAGATGTGGCCAGGAAGGTATTTTTCAGAAGAGATTAACACTGAAATTGGTCCACTTTGCGTAAAGGAGATTGGCAATGCCGCGGCGTGGGTGGGCCTCGTCCATCGGTTGAAGGACTGGAGAGAAAAATGAGGTGCCCTAGAAAGAGGGAAGTGTTCCTCCAATGGACTTGGCACATCAGCTCTTCCCTGTGTCTCCAGCCCAGAGTCCTGCCCTGACTTGCCTGCCTCACGGTCACAAGAGTCAACTCCTTAAAACGAAACTATATATGTAAAAATATTGAATATATACAAGCCTATTAATTTGTATATGTGTGTATAGATATTATATATATATGTATACACATATGTTTATATGTGCATGCGTTTGTAGTCTATGTGTAAGTACTATATACAGTATACATACAAGCCTATATATTTGTGTGTATATATTGTATACATGTATGTATGTGTATATATACAGTATACATATTATGAAGGTGAACATGCTGTATATATACACACACCCATGTATTGATATATGGGTGTGTATATGTACAGTATATGTACACTGTATGTATGTATGTATACAGTGTATATTGATATATAGGTGTGTATATATGTTGTATACCTGTATGTGTATAGGTATTATATGTATATATGTAGGTACTCTCTCTATATACACACTTGCGTGTGTACTTATATGTGTATGTACATGCACATATTTACATATAGGTGTGTGTGTATACATGGTATATATGTATGTGTATGTATCCTATATATGATATGTGTATGTATATATACGACGAATTTATAGATGCAGTACATATATATTTTTATTCTACATGCTTTTATATGTAGGTGTATATGTGTGTCTATATGTATGTACGTGTATGTATTGCATATATTATATGTGTATGTATGTATACTGTATATATACACACCTAAATATCTGTATGTGTGTATATATGTATGATATAGACGAACCTAGGTGTGTATATTGCATATCTTATACGAATGTGTACATACTGTATATGTATACAAACTATGCATTTCATATGTGTGTATGTATAGTGTATATGTATGTGTCTATTGTATATATTATGTGTATATGTGTGTAGACATACTGTATATATACAAACTATGCATTATATATATGTGTGTATATATGTATTTGCGTATTGCATATACTATATGTGTATATGTCTGTATGCGTACTGCATATATACACAGCTGTATATTTTTGTATGCGTGTACATGTGTACGTGTGTGTGTGTATACACACACAGCCTATGGATTCTGTTTGTCTGGAGAACCCTCACTGATACGGACACTTATGACAATTGAGCACCTGCTCTTTGCCAGCCAGGGAGCCAAACGCTTGTCCTTTCTGTGTCTCCCTTAAGTGTCACAAGTCCCGGGAGGGAAGGTGATGCCGCTCCTACCAGTTGAGGTGCCTCAGGGTCAGAGAGGTGCACAGGGCGGGGGGCTGGAGCCTGGTGGAGCCCAGGTGGAGTTCTAGCAGCAGTACAGCCTAGCAGTCCCACTTCCCCGGGTGCCTCTCACAAAGACGCCGAGGGAGAGACGGGGTCTGAAGGAGGGGATGAGGAGGCTTCCGTGGCTCTGCAAGCCCAGACCAAGGCTGACTCGTCAAGGGTGTTAGAGGTCAGGACTCTGGTTACCTTGGGGATGGGGTTACACAGAGCCATTCCCATTCTGAAAAAGTATCCATTCTGCTCTTGTTTGTATGTTTACCCCCCCTCCCCCAAATCTTTTAAAAACAGATTCTCTTGGTTGCTGGGAGCACACAAGGGGAAGTTGTGTGTGAGGGGGTGTGATCCAGGGGACAGGGAGGATAAGCCCCCCACTCGTAGGGCCAGGAGTGGCTCAACTTTGTGAGCTAAGGATGGCCCGCGAGGTCCCAGAGAGAAGCGTCCCTGCTCCGTCCCTGCTCCGTGCACCCCATTCCCAGCCTGAGAAGTCCGGAGCCCACCCCCCTCCCCCCCACACACACACCAGGGAGGAGAGCCAGTCACCCTGGCTCCCAGGCTCCGGCTCCAAGGCTCCCGGCACTAGGAGCTATTTTCAGCTTTCATGCCCTAGGACACGGCCAGAGCTAGTGTCTCCGGAAACTCTCTGTCTGTCTCTCGCCCGCCCGCCATCCCTCCCTCCCTCCTCCGCCTCTTCCCCTCCCGCTCCAGCTGTCCTGCCCTCCACCCTGCATTTCTACACAGGATGGCTCACAGACAGCTGCTCCCCGTGCCCACCCGCCACCATTCGATGGATGTCAAAGCAAGCCCTGGGGACTTCCCTGGAGGTCCAGCGATTAAGACTCTGAGCTTCCACTGCAAGGGGTGCGGGTTCGATCCCTGGTCAGGGAAATAAGATCCCACATGCCGCCAGGCACGGCCAAAGAAATAAATGAATAAAAAATAAAGTTATAGTGATGAAACAGCCCTAGTGGTGCAAGGATGGGACGTATAGCTCTATGGTAGAGAATAAAGGTCCAGAAACAGATGAGAACTTGATATGACAGAAAGTGGGGAAATTAAGGAGTTTTCAATAAATGGCATTAGGACAATTGCATATCCATGTGGGAAAAAGTAAATTAGAAAAAAAGCAAAAAAGCAAGCCCTGGTCAGGTGTGACCTTGGGCCCAGGGCCATTGGCACACGTTGTCATGTGGGATGTTCTTCTTAGACTCCTCCCTCCCTCCTGTGTCACTGTCACTTCCTCCAGAACCTTCCTGGACTCCCCTACACAAGCTCGGGGTGTGCCCTCACCCGCCCACCCTGCATCACCGGAATTCCAATCCCGGCCCACCCTTCCCCGCCAGGTAAAGAACTGGGCCTGGTCAATAAGACCGTAGAGGTCCTCGGCCATTGCTATTGCAGTTGCAATTGTTACTGTGTTTACACAGGGTGACCAACACCCGCCCCCAGTTTACCCAGGACCGCTCAGGTTTGAGCGCTGGAACTGTGGGGAAACCCTCATTTCCGGGGAACCCCGGAAGGCTGGTCAGCCTATTTAGGATGGATCTTTCACTTGATATCCCAACCCCCGAGAGTCAGAAAGGGAATCTCCCCCCTCCTTCCATGGTAACCTTCATTCATTCATCCACTCATCCCTTTATTCAACTCCTTTATTCAGCAAGTATTTAGGAAGCATCTACTACATAGCAGACACTCTTCTAGGTGCTAGGGACAGTAAACTGAGAAGGTGTGATTTGTTACACGGGGATGATGTCTCGGAGACCACTGCAGGGCATGGGAGGTGGGAGAGGGAAGGGGCAGTTCTAAATGCAGGCTCTGACGGGACTGGGGCGGACCCTGCCCTAAGCCAGGCTGCTTGCTTCAACACAGCTGTCCTCACCCAGGGCCATCCTGCTTCCGCCTCACCCAGTTCTTCGGTGATGTCTGGGGAAAATCTGTGGTTGTCACAACTGGGGGGGAAGGGGCCCCTGGAATCAAATGGGTGGGGACAGGGATGCTGCTGAACCCCACACAGTGCCCAGGAGGGGCCCCCAGCAGAGAATGACCCGCCCCAAATAACCCCAGTGCCATGGGGGAGACCCTGCACTAATATTATTCAGACCCGCTGGTGCCCCTAGATTCCTGCACAGGCTGGGACTCTAACCGGGTCACCTCTGTATCCTGAGGTGACCTAGAGTGGGGCAGCCAGGAGGGCTGAGTATCAGGGATGAAATGACAAATCACCGTGCCCACTCTCCCCGCCGCACCCCAGGGTCGATGGCCTCTATCTCCTCCCTGTGCAGGTAGCTTTTCCCTGAGCCATTTCTTCTTGTCAAGGTCCCTGTCGCAGGTTGTGTTCCCCAAACATGACGTTGAGAGCAAGGATTGGAGTGCAGGTGGTTGATGTGAGACGTGCAGAGAACAGATACAGCTGCCATAGGGTCCCGCAATTCCACTCCTGGGCATAGATCTGGAGAAAACTCTAATTCAAAAATGTACATACACCCCTGGGACTTCCCTGGTGGTCTAGTGGTTAAGACTCTGTGCTTCCGGTGCAGGGAGCATGGGTTCCATCTCTGGCCAGGGAACTAAGATCCCACATACTGTGTGACAAAAAAATAAAGAAAGAGAGAAAGAAAGAAAAAGAAAGAAAGAAAAGAAAGAAAGAAAGAAAGAAAGAAAGAAAGAAAGAAAAGATACATGCACCCCAATGTTCATTGCATCACTATTTATAATAGGCAAGATGTGGAAGCTACCTAAATGTCCACTGATGGATGAATGGATAAAGAAGATGTGGTACATATATACAATGGAATATATTCAGCCATAAAAAGAATGAAATAATGCTATTTGCCGCAACGTCGTGGATGGACCTAGAGATTATCATACTAAGTGAAGTAAGTCAGAAGAGAAAGACACATATATGATCTCTCTTATATGTGAAATCCAAAATACGACACAAATGAACTTGTCTACGAAACAAAAACAGACTCACAGACATAGAGAACAGACTTGTGGTTGCCAAGGGGGAGAAAGAGGGAGGGAGGGTTGGATTGGGAGTTTGGGGTTAGCAGAGGCAAACTATTAAATATAGGATGGATAAGCTACAAGGTCCTACTGTCTAGCACAGGGAACTATATTCAATATCCTGTGATAAGCCATAATGGAAAAGAAAAAGAGTTTTATTTATACGTTCCATCCCTAACTGAGCTGGCCCATCCCCTCCCATGGTTCTAAGTGCAGCCCGAGGCTGCAGACTTCCCACCGTGGTCTTCAGCTCCAGAGCAAGCCACCTGCAAACCAGCCGCATCTTCCCAGGGGCTGGCAACTCTCCTTTGCTACTGATTCCAAGACACATCCAGATAGCACAAATGTGACCATGAAAACAAACTCAGGCATGTTCAAATCAGGGAAATAACATTCTTATCTCTGTTTAGTAGTTGCTTAATTTTAGAATAGCTTAGAGTTACAAAAAAGTTGCAAAGATCTGTACAGAGTGTGCAGAGTGCTGTAGACCCCCGACCCAGTACCCCTATTTCCAACACGTTAGTACTTTAGTACGTTAGTACGACATGCTTATCCAACTAAGGAACCGAGATGGATACGTTATTATTAACTAAAGTCCACACTTTACTAGAATTTCCCTAGCTTTCCCCTAACATCCTTTTTCTGTGCCAGTCTCCTCTGGGCTGTGACATTTCTCAGACGTCCCTGGGTCTTGATACCTTGAAAGTTTTGAGGAGGACTGGTCAGGTATTTTGTCCCTCAATTTGTTTGTCTGTTGGTTTTCTGATGTTTTTCTTATGGTTGGGCTGGAGTTACGGGGTTTGGGGCAGAAGATCCAGACAGAGATAAAAATGTCATTCTCCTCAGGTCACATCATCAAGGATACACACCATCAAGGATACACACATCAAGGATACACCCCATCAACGGGACTTGTGACAAACAATTTTACCCTTGATCACCTGGCCAGTATCGTCTTTTTTTTTTGCTGCGTTGGGTCTTCATTGCTGCACACGGGCTTTCTCTAGTTGCGGCGAGCAGGGGCTCCTCTTTGTTGCGGGCACGTGCTTCTCATTACAGTGGCTTCTTTTGTTTCGGAGCACGGGCTCTAGCTGTGCGGGCTTCTGTAGTTGTGGCATGGGGGCTCAGTAGTTGTGGCTCCCAGGATCTAGAGCGCAGGCTCAATAGTTGTGGCCCACGGGCTTAGTTGATCTGCGGCACAGGGGATCTTCCCGGACCAGGGCTCGGACCCGTGTCCCCTGCATTGGCAGGTGGATCCTTTTTTTGTTTTCTTTGTTCCTTTTGGAACCAAAACTTTAATCCCAAGGAGTCTCACAAAACATATTACAAATGACAGCATGAAAAAGAAAACTGCACAGTAACTCAAAGTTCAGCTCTACAATATACTCTTCATCTGGCAAGACATTGGTATCTTGATCATCTCAACTTCCAAAAAACATTACAAAGAGCTATGTATTCATGTACGGCAATCACAGAGGGGACTTATGACCTAACTCAAAGGGAAACTAACTTCCTTGAAACTTCTTAGATTCTAAACTCACTGGACAACCTCTTGTCCAGTGTGAAGACTAGTGGAATTCTTAAACCTCTAATCTAGGGTAAGGGTGCGGCTTTCACTTCTACCTGCTGGCTTGTGTTCACAGCACCTTTTAAAGACTGCTTGCTTAACTACAGCTGCATACCATATCCCAGCTACAGAAAGTATTTTCAATGTTTGCCAGTGTTGCTTCCATAATAATAAACATCACACTTTAGGTGGGCAGGAGTTAGAGTTTTATTATCAGTCTAGGCAAGACCAAAAATTCAAAGCAAATTCAATTTTGCTTAAGGGAACATTGTAAAGAAACAATTCTTCATATTACATGCCTCATATGACCCATTTCAAACCATAGAGAATGACATGTTTATGTGTCACCGCCCAAGAGACAAACAAATGTGAACAGCTAAAACATTTAAAAAGTGCATCAAGCTTCGGAAGTCTCAAACGAAACTTGAATTTTCTGTACATACTCCTGTCAAATGAAGTTATTTCCTGTGCACCACTCCTCTTGCAAAGTGGTCTGCTATTTCCTTTCATTTGACCTGGATCGGCTAGGAGACCTAGAGAAAGATCGGGACGGCTTGCGATTTCTCTCCTGGGACAGTGATCTCTCTCTTCTCCTACATCTACTAAAGGGACCTGCTCCGGCTGCGGGAGAAGCTTCTCCGTCTTGGACATCTGTGGTGAGGGGGAGGACTCCTCCTCCGATAATCATCTCGAGGGCGACGACCCCAAGAAGGAGGCGGCCACGATGTCGACTTCTCCTTTCCCCATTGGACAGGTCCACTCTTACTCGGCAGCCACAGAGTGTTCTCCCGTCTAGTTCTCAGACAGCATCCGCTGCACCTCGGGGATCTTCATTTTCAACAAGAGCGAAGCCGGGAGGGTTTTTAGCAACCCACACACTTCGGAGTGGTCCATAATACCCTAAAGCTCGTTCGAATTCAGTCTTGTTACCACTGTTTCCAAGATTCCTTACACAAACGTTACAGTCCAACGGACAGGAATCCCGATGCAAGACCCTCCTGGCTCCTGGGTTTCATGGGCCACAGGGTGATCCCGGGCCTCTAGAATCTCGCAGCTGAATCGGCTCGCACAAGCTGTCCTGTGGAGATGCTTTTCCCCCCATGTGTCCAGCCCGGGGCGCTGCTGTCTAGGCCCGACCTCCAGGGTGACAGGGTGAACCCCAGGTCCCTGGAGCAAACACTCAGAGCCCTGGTGACCAGACTCAGGGGGCTGCGGCGGCAGCTGGACATGTGTGGCCACCCTGGTGGTGTTTGGCCCCATCTGCAGTTCCAGTTCCAGCTGAGAAAGAGCCTCGCTGTGTTATTTTCTCCTGGTTGTGTAAGGATCCCCGGTGTCATTTGACAGAAATGTACATGGTGTGTTCTTTCTCTCTTTTCTCTCTGCTTCCTCTCGTCCCTCTCCCCCTCCCTCTCTCCCTCTGTCCCCCCCTTCCCTCTCCCTCTTTCCTCTGCGTCTCTCTCTTTCCCTCTCTCCCTCCCCCCCTTCCCCCCTCCCCGTCCCTCTCCCCGTCCCTCTCCCAACTCCCTCTCCACCTCCGTCTCCCCCTCGCTCTCCCACATCCCTCTCCCTCTACCCTCCCCCTCCCTCTACCCCCTCCCTCTCCCCCGTCTCTCTCCCACCTCCCCCCTCCGTCTTCCCGCCTCCCCCGTCCCTCTTCCCTGTCCTTCTCTCCCTTCCTCTCTCCCTGTCCCTGTTTCCCTGTTCCGCACGCCCTCCCTCTACCTCTTTCCCTCTCCCTGTCCCTCCACCTCCTTCCCTCTCTGGAGAGGGAAGGAGGTGGAGGGACAGGGAGAGAGAGCAGGATGGGGGGAGAGGGAGAGAGGGGGGGAGAGGGAGAGAGGGATAGAGGGAGGGAGCGAAAGACGTCCTTCCCTCCCTCCCTATATCCCTCCCTCCCTCCCTCCCTCCCTCCCTCTATCCCTCCCTCCCTCCCTCCCTCTCCCTCCCTCCTTCTCCTCCCTCTCCCTCTCCCTCTCCCTCCAACTCTCCCGCTCCCTCCATCTCTTCATCTCCCTCACTCCCTCCCAGAGAGGGAGAGATGGCAAGGCAGAGACAAGGGAGCGGGAGAGAGAGAGAGGGAGAGATGGAGGGAGAGGGAGGGAGAGGAAGAGAGGGAGAGAGATATGGAGAGGAGAGGGAGAGAGAGGCGGGAGAGGGAGAGGGAAAGAGGTCTCTTCCTCCCTCCCTCTCCCTCTGTCCTCCTTCTCTCCCTCTCCCCCCTCTCTCCCTCTCCCCCCTCTCTCTCCCTCTCCCCCCTCTCTCCCCCCTCCCTCTCCATCTCTCTCTCCCTCTCCCCCCTCCCTCTCCATCTCTCTCCCTCTCCCCCCTCTGTCTCCCCCCTCCCTCTCCATCTCTCTCTCCCTCTCCCCCCTCCCTCTCCATCTCTCTCTCCCTCTCCCTCCACCTCCTTCCCTCTCCAGAGGAGAGAGAGAGGGAGAGCGGTAGAAGTGCTGAGGAGGGGGGCTCCCTCCCCCTCCCACTCCCATCCTCTCCCTACTGCTTTCTCTTTTCTCTGCTTCAATGAACACCAGGCGCCTTTTAGATCAGCCCTGAAGTCAACGTCGATGCTTGGACAGCCTGACCTCCCCGCTGACTTCCAGCCCAGGACCACCGCTGGGAGATGAAGTCTGCGGGGCCCTGGGCGCAGGCTGCACAGGCACCTCCCCTGATGCCCAATCTCTCCTCGTTTACGAGGCAGCCGACACTCCCCTCCCTGACTCCCCAAGATTTGGGGCTTTTTTAGTATGTGTCGATAATGCCATGAGCTACTATTTAACTCTTCCACGAGGACCCATCTCCCAAAATGCAGTGGTTTTCAGCCTTGGCTGCACTAGAGAACCCCCAGGGAAGGGAGAGACGTCTCTCCCTCCCTCTCTCTTTCTCTCCCTCCCTCTCTCTTTCTCTCCCTCTGTACTTCTGTCTACCTCTCTCCCTCTCCCTCTCCCTCTGGGGTGATGCCCGATGAGCTCAGAATCGCAGATGGCCCCCCCATCCCCTCTCTGTGGCTTGCATGGGGGATGCACCTTCTCACCGTGGCCCGGGCATGGCCTTGACACTCAGACATCGGGTCCTGCGTGGACACTTGTGTTTGTTCCATAGCGCAGGTGGCTGCAGTCTGTGCTTCTGTAGATGGGGGCTGTGCGTGAGCCCTTCATCTTCCCCGCAGACACCACTGGTGCTCGCTCGGCCTCGCGGGTGATGCGGGGGACACGGGGGACAGTCTTGTGTCCCCACCTTCTTGGGCTACAGACAGGCCACGCTGGTCCCGTGGTGACTGGGGGCTCCCAGGAGAACCCCACTGCAGACCGGAGAGGTGGCCCCAGAGAAGGTGGCGTACGCCTGGGGCCGGGCCTCATCAGTGAGCCACGGGCCACCTGCAGCAACAGCTGTCTCACCGTCCAGGGGCTGGGTGTTCGGGCGCCGTGGGGTTGAGCCACTGTCTGCACGGCAGCCGTGTTTGTCTTGTTGAGCCCGGGGAGGCCCCTTGGTGGCTCCTGGAAAGACTGGCCGCATTTCTTCCTGCCCTTGGCCTTAGAGCCCATCACGTTCATGCCGTTTCTGGTTCCAAAAGGACCTGTGTTAATAAAGACCACGTGTTAGGACAGCACCAAAGTGTCTAGAAATCCGGGCCAGGAGGAGGAGGGAGGGGGATTGGCTGTGCCCGCCAGTGGCCTGGGAGCCCTGCCCGCCTGCAGAGACCTGGCCCGGGGCCCGCGGGGAGGGCGTGGCCCTCGGTCCCCAGCGCCTTCCGTCTCTGGGTTCCAGGAGAACTGCGTGATCCTCAGGGAGCTGGTGAGGCTGCAGGCCTTGAAGTCCCGCCTGCTGGGGTTCCGCACGCAGGCCGACTCCGTGCTGGAGATGAACATGGACAAGACCAGCCAGGTGGTGGCCACTGTCCTAGGTAACACCGCCTCCCCCTGAGTCCCAGTGGGGACGGGGTCAGGCGGACCTTGACCGGACGTGGTGCTGCCTGAGACCCCACTGTGTCAGCCCTTGGGGGTCACCTTCCCAGACCCTTCATTCTGCCTCGAGGGGCGCGGGGTCGGGGGTGGCTGGGGGGCCGCCCCGGGGACGTAGCCGAGCCTCTCCCCTCCGCCCGCAGGTGAGCTGGCCCAGAAGCTGAAGCCCCTCGGGGAGCAGGAGCGGCCGTGATCCTGGAGCTAAAGAAGGCCGAGTGCCAGAGGCGGGGCCTGCACTTGGACGGCCCCATCAACGCCTGGGACCTGCGCTGCTACATGAACCAGGGGGAGGAGACGCGCTACCACGTGAACCAGTACCTGCTCAATGAGGCTTTCCCCATGCAGGCGCTCACACGCGGGCTGCTGGGCATCTCCCAGGAGCTGCTGGGGCTGACTTTCGACCTGGAGGAGGGCACCAGCATGTGTCACGAAGACGTGAGGCTCTAAACGGTCTGGGACGTGGCCTCGGGCAAGGTCATCCATCGGCAAGTTCTACCTGACCTCTATCCTCGGTGCGTGCGTGGGGGAACCTGTCGGCCGTGGGCCGGGGCTCCTCTGTCGAAGCGGGGCCCCATCCACGTCCCTCCGCAGGGTGGGGAAGTCCGGGCACGTGGCCTGCTTCGGCCTGCAGCCGGGCTGCCTACAGCACGATGGGAGCTGCCAGATCGCCATCGCGGCCATGGTGGCCAACTTCACCAAGCCTACGCCCAACCTGCCCTCCCTGCTGCAGCATGATGAGCGGGACACCAACTTCCACGACGTCGGGCACGCGATGCACCAGCTCCGCTCCCAGGCGCAGGGCTGCAGGCAGGGGGCGGGGAGGGCCCGGGCGTGCGTGGTCCTCAGGCAGGCCCTCGCCATGGGATTCGTCCACTGACATCACCCCGCACGTGGTGACGCCCTCGGTGTCAGCTTCCATCATCAGACCCCAGGCACTGGGCGCATAAATAACGGAAATGGATGTCCTCGAGGCTCTAGAGGCTGGAAGACCCAGATCAAGGAGTCAGGGCTGGTTCCCTGCATGTTAAATACATGCACTCAAGAGTTGCCTTGGAAAAAGACAAAAGAAAAGAAAGGAACGTTGCCTGCAGGTCTGCTGACAGCCGGTGATGAGAACCAGAGGGAAGGCTCTGGGGCCGGGGGCGCAGTGCCCTGTGAGCTCGGGGGCTGCTGCCAGTCTCCGTGGAGGCTCAGCAAGTCCCAGTGACTTCCCCACGTGGGGGGCGCCAGCTGAGCGTCTGGGCCCAGGACCCACTGCTCGTTCAGTCTTCCTGTGGTCAGCCCTTCATCCTGAGCGCGATGCTCTCACAGGCTGCACCGGGGCGTGTGGGGACAGTTTACTGAGCTGTACAGACGTCACTACTGCTTTGGACCATTTCCGTCACCCCGAAAATGTCCCTCACGCCCTTAGCTATCACTCCGTCCCCTCGCCAGCCCCTGACAACCAGGAACCCACTCGCTGACTCTGTGGATCTACCTGCTCTGGACGTTTCCCCTCAGTGGGGTCACGCCCTGTGTGTCCTTCTGTGTATGACTTCTCTCGCTGAGCATCGTGTTCTCAGGGTGTATCGACGCGGCAGCGAGCGTCAGGGCTTCACCGTGTTGCGTGGCTGAGGGACGTAAAGACGACAAGAGAAAAGAAAAGAACGTTGCATGCAAGTCTGGTGACAGCCGGTGATGAGAACCAGAGGGAAGACTCTGGGGCCGGGGGCGCCGTGCCCTGGGAGGCCCTGGCGCTGCTGCCAGTCTTGGTGGGGCACGGGCAGCACCGTCCCTCAGGAGCTGCTGGACAAGCTCATCAAGTCCCGGGAGGCCAACCCAGATGCGGCCGGACCGAGGGAAGGGAAGGGGGCTTCCGGTCTGCCCGGCTGGAAAGCGCGGCCTGGACACGGTGCCAGCCCCCCGTCTCCTTCCTCCCGCCCCCCAGGCCTCTTCAACCTGTGCCAGATCGTCCTGGCCAAGGTGGTTCAGGCCCTGCACATGCAGACGCCCGCGGACCCGGCCCAGGAGAATGCCCGCCTCTGCCAGGAGATCCTGGGGTTCCCAGCCATGCCAGGTAGCCAAGCGCGCACCGGGCTCACCTCAGCGGTCGGTTGGCGGCTACTGCCCAGGTCAAGAGGATCGTCTGGTGGTGTGTGAATGGGGACCGACTGACGGGCTCCGGCCGAGGCCCGCTGACCTCTGGCCTCTTCCTGCCACGGTTCCTTGGCTGGTCCCTCCAGCTGTGGCCCGCGGAGTCCGAGGGTGGGGTGGGAGGCTCTGCACATGCTTTCTAGAGAGCCTGGAAGAGGCAGGAGAGGGCTTCATACCCCGAACAGAAGGCATCGACGAGGTCTGCCCGTGCGTGTCGGTGCGGACACGCGGTTCACTCCCTCGTGAGCGCTTTAACCAGCGATCTCTCCGTGGTGGAGGGCGAGCCCCGACTCATCTCTCGCAGCCTCGGCAGCTGACCTTGTAAGAGGCTTAGGAGTGAACCCTCGTGAGCTTCAGCAGAAAGTCGGCAAAGATTTATTTGTGTCCCTCCACTGAACTGCCAGCAAGGTCCCCGTTTTCTACAAGTGTTGGGCCAATACTCTCTCTAGTGGCAGGGGACTCAGACAAGGCTGCTTTGGGGCCCCCACCCCCGCTCTGGGGCAGGGGCACTGAGCGGCCAGGGAGCCGGGCAGGAGCCCCTCCGCGTGTGTCCCAGTGACCCACCTGCCTGCGACCTTCGGCCGCCTGGCAGGAAGCTACGACGCCCAGTCCTGTGGCCAGTCATTCCTGCAAGAAACACTGGAACCAGTTTCTGCCAACCCGCCAAAAAAAAAAACGACTTCAAAGGCAACGTGGTGTCACAGGAAGGGCTTGTTTCTGTGTTTCTTTGTTTTTAGTTCATTAGGCCTCACTTAAAATTCTGATTCCACAATGCACTTGCTTTGGGATCTTGAACAACACTCATAACCTCTGCAAGTTTCAGTAGAGTAAGTTTATGTGATTACCTTCATCTGTAATATCCCTGTGTTGCAATCTTAATTAATTCAGATTAATGCATCTTAAGCTTAATCTCAAGTTCAGATCAAAGACTAGTTCCTCTGTGACTTCTCCTCTGAACTGATTCAAAAGCCTCCTCTCCCGTCCTCATTTGGCTTCTCTTCTCTTCTGGAATCTCATAAGAACTTCTATGACCTCTCTGGTTTTTTGTTGTTGCTGTTGTCTGTTTGTTTGGTTTTTAATTGAAATATAGTTGATTTACGATGTCGTGTCCGTTTCAGGTGTACAGCACAGTGATTCCGTTTTCAGATTCTTTTCCCTTATAAGTTATTACAAAATATTGAGTACAGTTCCCTGTGCCATAGAGGAGATCCTTGTTGTATCAATTCTATGCCTTCTTTGAATGACCGTAGCACTTGTTGTCTGTATCATTTTTATGTCTGTTGTGGCTTTGTGACTGAAAATGAAAATTTTCTATTTGTTCATGTCCTGGCCCTTCCTTAGAAATGTGTTCATTTACCTATTTCATATTTATTGACTACATCTTGGACACCGTGTTAGCTGCTTGTTCTAGATGTTAGTAAAACATAGACCTTCCTGCTCAAAGGGTCACAGTATTTGTGGGAAAACAAACAAACGAACAACTTACGTCTCAAATAGCTTTGTACTTCCCAAAGAGAGCACACCTCGTAGGTACAATAAATATATGTATTATACATAAATGTATAAATAGTTAATGGCATTAAAAACTTGAGATAACTGCTTTTCTATTCTGAGGAAATGATGATAATATTTCACCAGGAGCTCAACACCACTCTGAGAATGAGGGCTTAACCCCCGACCTGGCTCACTGCATCGCTTTCTTATATGAAAATAGACAAGTCTGTACATGCTCTCTACAAAAAGGCTTATCTGGCATGAATTTCAGATAGCAAGAAGAAAAAGTCAAGAGGTTCAGAGAAGCATCCAGAAGCTCAGGTGATTGTCTGGCACTAATACAACTTGCTTGACAGGAAAATAGAGCTGTAAATCTCACAAAATTAGATGGTCTTCTAAGAATTTCAAAACCGCCTGCTAGTAATTAGAAATCCTAGAAGAACCGCTTCTTTTAAAGCATACTGATAATATGCTTTACAGCTTAATATTCAGAAGCCTATGTTTTGGCTAAGTGAGCTTCAGGAATGAAGGAAACTTGTGGTTCAGTTCCATCTACTCTGGAACCTCTGGTCAAAACACCTACTTCTGTGCTCAGCCATCTTATCATCTGTAAAATGGAGGCAACTCTAAGAAAACATAGTCACAGAGATGTTGCACAGTTTCCTGTGTCACTGTCTTCATTTGTTTCAGAAAACCAATAACGTCTAAGCTACTACTGCAAAGAGCGCAGTGTTACTTGGGGTCATCTAGTGCAGCTCTGTCAAAGTAAAGAAAAGGAAAGGGGCCTAGAATAACTATAATTTTCCCAAGAGGACACTATTATTTTATGGCAAATCTGAGTCAAGAACCCTGATCTCTTTGATGCCATTCCATTGTTCTTTCGTTGGGTTCTCAGCAACCCAGAGAAAGAAAGAGAAATAAAACTCCTATGTGCTGTGTCACTGGTACAGGACGTGGCAAGATTGGAATTGGAGAACTACATATTAACAGGTATTTGGGAAATTCTTCAAACTAATTAAGATATATACCAGGTACATAAAAAACAGTTATGTTTTCCCAAGACGATTCTGTGGAACGAACAGAACTGGTAACTGAAGGTGCCTGTGTGCTGCAGTTCCAAACAGGACGGGTGAATGCTTGTTTTCTGGCACCTTTAAGACTCCACCCCAATATACACATTAAAATAAAATTAACATTTCAACTGGGTCATATTTAATTCTGCATGCTCTTGTAAGTCAGCAAAATAGTCCATATATCATTTAAGTTGTCACTCACTTTCTTTTCTTTTTTTTGTGGTACACGGGCCTCTCACTGCTGTGGCCTCTCCCGTTGTGGAGCACAGGCTCCGGACGCGCAGGCTCAGCGGCCATGGCTCACGGGCCTAGCCGCTCCGCGACATGTGGGATCTTCCCGGACCGGGGCACGAACCCGTGTCCCCTGCATCGGCAGGCGGACTCTCAACCACTGAGCCACCAGGGAAGCCCGTCACTCACTTTTTAACTTGACTTTTCATTTCTAAAAGTCTTTCCAAACACAAAACAGAGGTGGGAAAATGGTATATGGGAAGCTGCAGAGATGAAATAAGCTTACTTCATTCGGCATAAAGATGAATACCCAAACGACTTCTGCATAGCTGGAAGTGCCCAAATCTACTATCTTCGTTTTGTAGTCAAGGCTTCCGGAAAAATATGCTAACGGATTCCTAATTACCCAAATGCCCCATATCTGTTTCAGTAAGTATCATTATATATTATGGAAATTTTTCTCAATGACAGAGAAAGACATCCTGGCCGAGCATCCCCCTGCCCATGACACAGAGATGATGGGTCTCAAGCTACCTTGAAGGCGTTGGAGCCCACTTTATCCATTACTAATATTAATGGAGGACAAAACTTCATATTCTGTTTGCTCTGTGTCTGTTAAATCACTTCTTCCCTTCATTAAAATGGATGACACATAATTGAGTCTGTAGTGTGTGTGTCACTGGAAACTGAACACATTTTTGTTGGTGTTATTAACGTCATAGGTTTCTGGGGGGGGTCTACTAAATAACTAAGTCTAGTTTCACAGTTACAAATAAATTATGATGTAATTTTGAATAAAGTAAGCTCATCGTAAAGGAAGGATACTGAGAGTTGCTACTACCCCTTCCTTGAGGGGCTCTTGTAAAGCACTAAATCAAGTAACAGAGGTTTATATGCATGCATATATTTTCAATGATATTTGAACACACTTGAAAAGAACTCTACGGAATGCATTATAAAACCTCGATGCTGTGTGTCCCTAGTTCCCGGCTCTCTCGTTCAAACTATTTAAATGAACAAAATGTTATCTATTAGGATAGCTATCAGAGTACTCCAAATACTACTTCTTGCAGTACCCTGTCCCAACCATTTGCCTTCCTCTTCCCATTAGTCCTTAATTCAGAAACCCCAGAGATTTGTTCAGTAATTTATGAACATATTTCTTCATTCAGCCAAGAAAATTGATGGATCCCTTACCAAATTTCAGGCACCCTTCTTCAGGATGTTTTCTAGGCATGTTCAGGAAACACAGCAGTGATTAACACAGATGAATATAGCCTCTCTCGAGCTGAGGGGAGAGACAAAAGTAAAGAAGCAAATATAAAATCGTAAGTGTAAATACGTAAATAAAAATTGAACAAATGGGTAGAATAACTAGTATATCAGGTAAGTGCTGGAGAAAAACAGCAAGCAGGGAAGGGGGATGGAGATTGTTAGCTGGTAGGAGGAGGCTGCGATCGGAAACTAAGTGATCACTGAGGGCTTTCTGGGGAAGATAAAATTTACGAGGGAACCTAAGGTTGTGAGAGGGAGCAAGGTGCATATCTGGGAAGTGAATAGTACAAGCAGAGGGAACAGTCAGATGGAAAGGCAATGAGGCAAGAGTGGGCTTGGAGTATCCAAGGAGCAGAAAGGATGTCAGTGTGTGGAAAACAGAGGGAGCAAAGTGGAGAGGAGAAGGAAACAGTCAGAGAGGAAACAGAGGCCCAGATTTCTAGGGCTGTGGAGGCACTTTGAGGACTTTGCTTTTCCTGTGAAGAAGCCATTGAAGAGACTTGAGTGACATGATCTGACTTATGTTTTAACAGGATCTCTCTGGATGCCATGTTGATTAGAGACTGCAGGAGAATAAGGACAAGCCCCAGAAGACCAATAGTTGATTCAAATGTCAAGAAACATTTATGCCTTCACCCTTCAACTTCACAAATGATGCCATTTCCACTGAGCTATTGAAAAATATCATCTGGCTTTCAAAACAATAAACCAGAAGGCATTTTCTCACATAAGCAAGGTCACAAACAACTGTCAGCTAAAGGTGAAATAGCAACAAATCAAATAATAACAAAAAACATTTTTTATAGATTTTAAAACCTTACAAAGCATTTTCTTGTCCATTATCTAAGTTAATCCTCAAATCAACGCCATGAGATAGTTATTATTTTCCCATTACAAGTGACCGCATATTAAATCCTTAGTGATTGCTCAAGAAAAGCTGAAATCTTGAGTGTACATCTATTAATGCCAAGGTTGGGTTTTTTGCCCATGGGAACATTGGATGCTAAAATCCACGGGGATTTTCAGCTCAAGATGGCAGACTAGGAAATATATTTACTTTCTGGTCCTCCTGAAACCATGTTTAAATAAAACTGCAGAAATACCAAAATTAATCAACCAATAAAAGCCAAGACATTGTGGAAGTCATCAACCACAGAAAGATTTCAACACATTTCGAGAAGGCAAACAATGAAATGGAGGGGCCATGAATAAAATAATGAAGAAAAGACTACCCTAAGTAGGGTCTGCACAAAGCCAGGCAGCTTTTGCTGAGCCCTGGTTATAGTAAAGGACAGAGGAAAGAAGAGGGGCTGAAAACAAGGAGACAAAAGTCATTTTAGGAAAAAACGTTCACTTAATGAGCTCCAGGGAACACTCAGCCTGCTGCCATACTCACTCATGGATTACAGTGGATTGTTGGTAAGCAAGACAAGAAAACAGGGAACCAACAAACAAAAATCAAGACACGGTTTCTCACTGAGCTCTTCTCAAATGAGATCAAGAAATTATCGTTCAATGCCATAGCTGTAAATCATTTCTGCTCCTGGAGAGGTTAGAAAGGGCTTATAATAGTTACCCTTTTTCTTCAGACAGAATTTAGGTCTGAGCAAAAGCTTTTGTGTCCTCCAACCTCAAAGTTTATTGGGGATGGAAGTCCAAATTTGCTTTGACATACCATAAAAAGAATCTCATGAGCAGAGGGTCAAACTACTTTTGGAATATATGAATTATGCCCAGTGTGATTTTAAATAGATTTTAAACAAAAATATACAAAGTTTCACTGGTTCTGAAACTTCTACATGTTACATGCCTGATATATAACACACAATGTCAGTCCCAGGAGAGAGAAAACACTCCAATGAAGCAAGCCAAAGAAACAAGATTCGAACAAGGTAAAGTGATGTGTAGACCAAGACCAGGATTTTTCAGTTCTTTCCTGTCATGCTGTAGCTTCCAGCTCCTGAATAACAACACACGTTTCCCTTGTCCTAGACACACAAGAGTATGTCTCCTCTATGGGGCGTAAGAAGCTCTAGAGTTACATATGTGTAGTAAAGAGTGGACCCAGCCGGCATACTCACAATGACCAAATCGTGTTGATCGTACTTTATTTTAAACCAATACATCGCTCCATGCTGAAGTTGCAATAAATGATATATTTGCTTTCTAGACATGAATGAGATGCCTTACTGGATATACTCCAGGAAGGCCAGAGAAACTGGCTTCTAATCCATACAGAATAATTCATTGATGAATTCCTTTCAGGAGAGCCCCTGATTTATCTAGAATATAAGCTTTACATACCTGGATCCTTCAAACTAGACCAAAGGGACAAATCTAGGCTGCAAGCCTCAATTAGAAATGTGGGATGGTGCTATGCTGACAACTGGTGGTCCCTGACCTAGCTTCTGAGATTAGAACCCAGTGTGGTGGATGACCAATTCACGCGTTGAACAAAAGAACACCTCCTACAGGGCAGTGTATGTGTTCATTACAGGTATGGCACTTAGGGCTAAAAGTAACACATGAAGCATATATGATAAGGAGGCACCAGAGTCCAGAGCACGAGCTCTGGAATCACACAGGCTTGCTTCGAATCCCGGCTAAGCCACTACCATCTGTATACCCTGAAGAACAGTCGAAGGTTTAAGTGTTCTTTTACCAAATTTCGAAAAACAAATGAAGAAAGAACCTACCTGCCAGGAAGGGACATCGTGGGGTGCAGCATCCAGTCGCGTCAGGGCTCTGCATGCCCTGCTCAGAAACCTTCACCGCCTGGCTCATGGTGATGCTGGTAGCTCAGCAGCCCTGGAGAAGGCGCTCCTGTCTCCAGGGCTCGCGGACAAGCTGGGGAGGTCCACGGAGGTGGCGGGCCACAGCCTGGCAAACTCTGGGTGCCTCCTCCACTCAGCTCTGGGCATGCTCTGGCCTCTGGGCCCCGTTGCGGGGAAGGGCTGGCCGATACATAGCCAGGGCTGAGGGGTCTGCAGAGCCGGTGCCCAGGCAGGGTGAGCTCTGGAGGAGAAGACTTCCACAGTCCCCAACAGTCTCCGCATGGTGACCCATCCGGTGCCAAACACCTGCCACCCACAGCGACAAGTCCCAGCCGCTAGAAAGCCCAGAAGGGGTCGGGCTCTTTGCCCTCGGGCCGGGTTTCTCCAGGGCCTGGGCTTGTGTGGGGCCCCCATACCACCCCCTGACCCGCCCTTGCTCTGTGACACGTACAATGCAATGTAAACACCCAGGCTGAGCCGGCCAGTGTTCAGAGCGTGCTAGACCTTGAGAAGAGTTAGCAGCTAGGGAGAAGCTCTCCCACTTTCGCTCGCTTTTCTCAGATCAGGCAGGCAGCCCATCTCACCCCAAAGCTATGGACACCACACCTCCTTCCCAGGCTATCGTTTTCCGTTCTGCCCCTGTTCTCCCTTTCCATTCTGCCCCTCTTTTCCCCAGCACCCCATTTATGGCTTCGGGTGTCATCGGTGCTGCAGCAGGCAGCACCTCTGACCCCGAAGCTATGGACACCACACCTCCTTCCCAGGCTATCGTTTTCCGTTCTGCCCCTGTTGTCCCTTTCCATTCTGCCCCCCTTTTCCCCAGCACCCCATTTACGGCTTCGGGTGTCATCGGTGCTGCAGCAGGCAGCACCTCTGACCCCGAAGCTATGGACACCACACCTCCTTCTCAGGCTATCGTTTTCCGTTCTGCCCCTGTTGTCCCTTTCCATTCTGCCCCCCTTTTCCCCAGCACCCCATTTACGGCTTCGGGTGTCATCGGTGCTGCAGCAGGCAGCACCTCTGACCCCGAAGCTATGGACACCACACCTCCTTCCCAGGCTATCGTTTTCCATTCTGCCCCTGTTGTCCCTTTCCATTCTGCCCCCCTTTTCCCCAGCACCCCATTTACGGCTTCGGGTGTCATCGGTGCTGCAGCAGGCAGCACCTCTGACCCCGAAGCTATGGACACCACACCTCCTTCTCAGGCTATCGTTTTCCGTTCTGCCCCTGTTGTCCCTTTCCATTCTGCCCCCCTTTTCCCCAGCACCCCATTTACGGCTTCGGGTGTCATCGGTGCTGCAGCAGGCAGCACCTCTGACCCCGAAGCTATGGACACCACACCTCCTTCCCAGGCTATCGTTTTCCGTTCTGCCCCTGTTGTCCCTTTCCATTCTGCCCCCCTTTTCCCCAGCACCCCATTTACGGCTTCGGGTGTCATCGGTGCTGCAGCAGGCAGCACCTCTGACCCCGAAGCTATGGACACCACACCTCCTTCCCAGGCTATCGTTTTCCGTTCTGCCCCTGTTGTCCCTTTCCATTCTGCCCCCCTTTTCCCCAGCACCCCATTTACGGCTTCGGGTGTCATCGGTGCTGCAGCAGGCAGCACCTCTGACCCCGAAGCTATGGACACCACACCTCCTTCCCAGGCTATCGTTTTCCGTTCTGCCCCTGTTGTCCCTTTCCATTCTGCCCCCCATTTCCCCAGCACCCCATTTACGGCTTCGGGTGTCATCGGTGCTGCAGCAGGCAGCACCTCTGACCCCGAAGCTATGGACACCACACCTCCTTCCCAGGCTATCGTTTTCCGTTCTGCGCCTGTTGTCCCTTTCCATTCTGCCCCCCTTTTCCCCAGCACCCCATTTACGGCTTCGGGTATCATCGGTGCTGCAGCAGGCAGCACCTCTGACCCCGAAGCTATGGACACCACACCTCCTCCCTAGGCTATCTTTCTCCGTTCTTCCCCTGTTTTCCCTTTCTATTCTGCCCCTGTTTTCCCCAGCCCCCCCCCCATTTACGGCTTAGGCCGGCATCGGTGCTTCAGCAGGCAGCAGCTCTGACACCAAACCTATGGACACCACACCTCCTTCCCAGCGCTGTTATTTTCCAGTCTGCCCTGTCTCCACGTAGAACCGCTACCTATTTCACACGGCTGTTCCTAGTTCTGGGAACACACCACTCACTGGTAGCAATGCCTCAGCCCATGCCTCGACTCATTTACCTGCAACGCTGGCCAACAGATAGACCAACACTTCAAAGTTATGACAGAAAGTTGAGTAAGTTATACGCTTGGAATTGCATTTATTATTATTAACAAGCACAACTGTAGTGCTTAGACTATAACAAGTAATCTTCTAAGTGCTTAGCAAATATTAACTCACTTAATCCTCATAATGGCAAACCTATAGGTAGGTAATGTTCATAATATTCACCTTTTTTGGGGGAAACTGAGGCCCAGAGGGGTTGAATAGCTTGTCTAATGCCACATAGTAAGTAGCGGGCAGAAACCCAGGATGAAAACCAGACCGTCGAGACTTTCATCACTTTGCTGTGTCACCTTAATAGATGTTGTGGTTAGGGAAGGGACTAAACTGACAAGACTCTGAACTTGAGAAGGGAGAAATTACAAAGTGACTGATCCTAGAAACTAGAGAGGATTTCAGCTCAGAAATTTCTGGTGATGAGACCCGGAAGAACAAGAACATGGTTGGATTATTAACTTGGGGTAGTATCTGAATCCATTGAGAAATGGTTTTGTCTTGTTTTTTTTTTTAACTTAGAAAGGCCAGTTGGATGAAGATTAATGAAAAAAAAAAAGTAGAAAGGAAAAGAGGAAGGTGCCTGAAGTGAGACATAACCTCTTCCCCGTAAGTACTAGGGGTGGGTGTCCTGTGGGAAAGGATGGAGCTCTCTCTACAGGTTTGTCACCAGGATGAACAAGGAGGAACATGGCAACCATTGTACTGGTTTTGATGATTCCTCAAAAACCAAGGCTTTAGTTTCCAAGAACTACCCACAGTAGCATACCTACCGGGTGTCAGACATGCCACCAAGTGTGTTTCCAGTCACACATTTTAATTGGAGAAATAGTTCCTATGAGGTACGCATTAGTTCCCTATGGCTGCTGTAACAAATTACTACCAATGAGCTTGCGTAAAACAAAACACACTCATTCTCTTATGGTTCTGGAAGACAGAGGTCCAAAACCAGTTTCCCTGGGCTGGAACCAGGAGTTGACAAGGCCGTCCATCCACCTTCTAGAGGCTCTAAGGGAGAATCTGTTTCCTTGACAGCATTCCTTGACTTCTGGCCACATCAATCCAACCCCAACTTCATCATCACATTCTCTTTGGAGTAAAAACTCCCTCTGCCTCTCTCTTACGAGAACACCAGTGGTTACATCTGGGTCCATCCAGGTAGGCCAGAAGAATCTCCCCATCTCAAAACCCTTACTTTCATCCCATTGGCAAAGTCCCTTCTGCCATTTAAGGTGACATTCACAGGTTCTGGGGATTAGAAGGTGGACATTTGGGGGCAATGGTACTATTCAGTCTACTGCAAGGTAGATACTATTATCTTCCTCAGATGTAGGAAATGAAGTTTAGGGAAGTAATCTGTCTCAGGTCTACAATTTCCAGAGTAGAGATTTAAATTCTGCCAGTGAGACTTTAGGACACACTCTAAACAACTTTAACCTGTGTCCTTAATTACTGCATAATCCTTGGTTAAGAGTCACACTTAGGTATCAAGACCCAACTGAATATAACACAAGTACTGTCTCCTCTTTCACTATGTTTGCCTGGTGTATTTATGAATCTTGCCCAGAGCAGAAGAGTTCAGAAAATTGTTATGCACCTTTACTAGGAGAAAGCATTTACTGTTTGATGTGCACGGAGTAATGGAAGGCTATTTAAAATAAAATAAAATAAAATAAAATAAAATAAAATAAAATATGCCACCAAATCGTCAAGTGTCACAACAGAGGTAACCCTGTGGGAGTCTTGAGGAGACTAAAATTATCTCCAATTGTGCAGGTGAGAAAAGTGTCACTAAAGGCAGTTGTAGTTCAGCCAAGCCCTACGGCACAGAAGTAGGAATCTGGATAGGTACGAATGGGAAAAAAGACATTTTAGGCATGGGAAACAGTTTAATGCTGAATGGATGAGAAATATACGTTAGACCTTTCTAAATCAACTGGCTTATTAACTCAGTAAATCAGATTTGGTCAGTCAAACTAGCTTTAGCTGATTACTTATCCAGGGCATAGCTGTTGAGAGTAATTTTTGTCATAGAACAGTAAATAAAACTGTTGAACTATAGCTTTAGGCTTGCTAAGTGAAATAGATTGCTCTAGCTGATGTTCAAGTGACTTACTTGGTACTATTCACGAAATTGGGGGTTAACAACTGCTTAAGACAACATAGAGAATTGCTCTTAAATAGTACTTGAAGTAGTTACTGTGTAAAGTATCTGTTCAGTAGCTCATGGTAAATGGATGTTTATAATCCCCACTGGACAACCAACTGCTTTTTTGCAAATGGTAATGTGAATTGCTGTTGCATAAACTATAGTAATGACCACCTATCTAATTTGTTGTCCAAACCAGAAATCTTCTAACAATACTGGTCTCCTAATAAAAGTAAGCAGGAAGCTAACACACACTGGGTGTCTCCCGTGTGCCTGTGCATGCATCTATATCTCACTGAACCCCCATAACAGCCCCCAAGAGAGGGACTCTGAGTGTCCCCATGCTGCTGGTGGAGATACAGGCACAGGAAGGTTCAATAGTCTATCTACCTAAGATAACACAGAGGGTGGGAGAGCCTGTTTTTAAACCATCTGCCTCCAATTCCAGGTGCCAGGAGCCAGATTCAGCCTACAGGCCTCTTCTGCTCATCTGGAGGTGAAACCACGTGTAAGGATTAGTCAAATCCTGTCTTCACTCCTCAAGGTAGCTTGAACACTTGCACGTCCTCCAAATAGCATGTAGCATAAGCAATAAGATGTTTGCCCCGGGTATTGTCCAGGAACTTGGAATCAGCTGTGTCTAGTTAGGCTGAGCTGGTTAAGACTGGAGAGGACCACCGATCTTCCACCTGGGCCAGTGCCTTTTGACCTCCTGCCATCAGAGGGCCGAAAACTACAGCCCGAGAATGTGCTGAGCCCCGTAGCCTAGTTACGCCAACTCAGAACAATGATGAGCACACCTTTTTCCAATCACCTTTCCTCATGCTCCCTATGCCTCATACTGCCCTGCTTCTTTATTCTTTATCCCATAGATACCCCAAGCCCCTTGCCTTTGGGGAGGCGGATTTGAGACCTATTGTCACGTCACTTCCTCGCTTGGCTGCCTTGTGAATAAACCTCCTCTTTGCTGCAAACCTCAGCGTGTCAGTGTTTTGGCTTGCTGCGCCTCAGACAAAATGGTAGGGAGCTGTGGTAAAGGTCCCTTGCCTGTGAGGGAAGCTGGTTACTAGTAGTCACGTTGCGGATGTTTTCTCCTCCCGGGGTGGGGGGGCAGACGTCCTGCTCTTCCAGAAAGAAGGGAGAAAGGCAGGAGCTGGACCCTTGCTCTCAGGGTCACCGTCACCTAGGAGCTCGTTAGAAGCACAGAATCCAGGCCCCACCCAGAACTACTGAATTACAGCCTGCATTTAACAAGATCCACAAGAGAGGCATACCCATAGTAAAGTTGGAGAGGCACCAAGCTGGAGTCCACGTAGCAGAGAAGCAGACAGGATTCTAGACCACGCAGAGTGTTAAAGGCCAACAGTTTGTTTTCTATTCTCAAAACAATGTTTCTGAGCCATGTTTATGAGCAATGTCCCAACTTGCTTTTAAGGTTTCTTGTGTGAAGAATGGATTGGAAGGAAACAAGATATATGGACACTGGTTAGGACCTCATTGCAACAGACAGGCAAGTTCAGTATTAGGATGTTGAGGAAGAGTTGACAGATTCAGAAGAAATTCAGGAGATAAACTGAAGCGGGCTTAATGGGGTATGAGATGGAGGAAAGGAAGGTCTTCGGGAATTAAAGGGTTTACTACACGTATGAGCAAAGCCTCAAAATTAATCCTTTGAACGTACAGAGGTAGAGCTCTCAAAGGACACCGGTTAGGAAGCAACTGTACGCCCTTTATAATTCCAAGAGACAACACAGATCAACCGTTGCGATGGAAAATTCGGCGGTACCGGTGCGTTTTTTCACTCAAACTTAGTTCCAGTGACTATTACTCACATTTTCTGTGCCTAAACAACACAGCTTGAGGAACTGAAGGGGATTCCATCCTGGTAATTAAGGAGGGTCCCCAACACTGACAGTCCCATCTTAAAAAGCAGTCCCCCTGCATTTTACCCGAGGAGCAATGGCCAGAGCCTCCCTTTTAAAACGATGGGGAGAAACCAGAGCATCACACACTGTCCCTTTCAGCTACTGTGAACTGAGCCGCGAGACGACCAGTACCCCCTAGCACAGCGCGGACGGGCCAGCGCGCGGGGGCCACTGTGACAGGAGACAGCACAAGAGACGAAGCCCAGGCCCAGGGGCTCTGAGCTCCACCGGCAACGCCCAGGGGCCAAGGCGTATTACCTTTCCGGGAGGCCGACGAACTGGCTCATGTCACCCCCAAGATACCGCCCACCCAACGCCAGGACTGCCAAAGTCGCCAACCCGGCGTCCCCGGTGCCAGCACAAGGCCACGAACCACAGGCGCCTAGGCACAAGCCCACGCAGCTCGCGGACCTCCTTCTACCGCGCATGCGCCACCGCGGGGCGTCTCGACATGACTCTCAGCACGCAGGCGCATTAACGCGCTTGATTGGTAAAGAGCATTCTGATGCCTGCAATTTCCCTCCTTAGCCGGAGGCTGGGAGCACACGTCCATTAGTTCGTGTGTGTACCCTTCAGAATTCCAATCATACGGGACATGGAAAGTTGTCCGACTCTCCCAGTTCCTTGTGTGGTTCTTCCAGATATTTCCCAAGTGCTTACATTCACACTTGTATCTTGTATGTAAGTATTTGTACGTAACAGGTATCCTGTAGTTTATAGAAGAGCAGCACACTATACACATACTATATACATAGTCTACAACGTGTCTTGGATAGTGACGCTGTTATCTTTCTAAAATATAAACTTGGCTGGATTGCTCTGTTGCTTGAACATCTTCACTTAGCACAGAATACAGCCCAGGTTGTTAGCATAGCATTGAGAACTCTTTATAAACAAGTATCAGTCTGTCTCTCCAACTGAATTAGAAGTTCAAACTATGACTTCCAAGGACCTACATCATCCACCTCCCTCCTTTGCCCTGCCAGCCTCCCCTGATCTCATTCTCTACTGCCCTGCCCTCACTCACTTTCCCCTGTCCAGCCACACTGCCTTCCTTACTATTCCTCAAACATGCCAAGCACACTTGTGCCTCAGGGACTTTGCACCTACTATTCCTTCTGCTTCAGAACACACCCTCCCATCCCATCTCCGCTCTCCCAGAACACACCCTCCCACCCCATCTCCACTCTCCCAGATAGCCAGTGGCTTGTTTCTCACTTCAAGGCTCTGCTCAATCGACATCTTAATAGAGGGGACTTCCCTGATCACCTACCACATTCCCTCACCTCTTCATCTTCTTTTGTTATTCTCCAAAGCATTTACCACCGCTTGACACTCCATATATTGACTTATTTATTCATCTCTCTCCCCCACTACAATGGAAAGTACGTAAGGGCAAGAACTTTGTTCTCTTCCTACTTCCTAGAACAGTGCCTTCAATTTAGAAGGTGTTATACAAATATTTGCTGAAAATCAATGTATGACTTCTTTGCCCTTTCACACTACCCTCTAGTCACACCAGAGGCTGCCCCTCCAGAGCACAAGTTCAAGCCCTGTGCCTTCTGTACCTGTCCCCAATACCTGGGCTGTCCTTTCCTCATTCCGGCAAAATCCTCTTCCCCCAAGCCCAGCTCAAACGCTGTCTCCTCAGTCAGGCCTTCCTCAATTTCTCCTCTATGCTCCTGCTGCACTTGATTCTTTTATCATAATTAACCCACTTATACTCACTACATGTTTCTCTTCCTAGATAACTGTAAGTTGCTACTGAACAAAGACTTCTACTCACCTCTGTATCCCCGTGCCCTAACAACAAACCTATAAGGCTCTCGGTGTTTACTGAAACAATTTATTTTCTGAGTCTCTACCAATTCTAGGGAGTGCATAGTATAGTCTCCTCCTCATTATCAGTGAGCCTGGTACCTGTGGGAGGGCCTTACAGCAGAGGAGAGTCACCAATGGATCATAACTAAGGTCCTGAGACTGCAATGGCAGACAGCATGGTGAAGTTAGCCCACTGCATGCAGAAGACCCACAGAGGAGTCAGCATATGCAATGGACTACACTTGGTATAACATGTGAACAATCAAGGTTTACAAACGTGTTCTCATGCACTTGTAAGGATCTTCTAGCCCACGCGGAACAGACAGAACACACACAAAGGAGCCTGGAGGAAGTGAGTAGGCCGGCAGCTGCGCCCTAACATCTTAAGAGGGAACATTTCTGTGACTACAGTTTAAACAAATCAGATAATTTGCCTCCTTTCTAGACACCCTGGTTATCACGGGACAGGCCAAGCCTCTCAAGTTTTAAAGCTAAAGTACACGGAAGATCTGTGAAGAGGGCTTAAGATATTTAAGAGCTAGTACCTGCATTAAGCAACCCGGTTATAGAATGAAAATTTATCTTGAAATGCCCGTCTCTCCCTCTCTCTCTCGCCTCCTATCCCCTATCTTCCCACCTCCATCTCTATTCCTTCTCCCCTACTCCCTGTTTTATGTATATACGTGCATCATTTTATATATGCACGGAATATTTACTGTCTGTTACGTTTATTTAATAAAGTGCACACTCCTCAGGCTAAATTTAGAAAGAGGACAAAATGAACACTTTCACATGGGCGTCAGTGGTGTTCCAAAGACAAAAGATTCCTCAGTCTTGAAACATGGCAAACACCACGTTCCTTCTGATAGTTAGATGCTAGAAATAGGCAAGTGGATCCTTAAAATTCACACGCTATTAAGACCTACTATCAACAGAGTAGATCTTAAAGCGGAAACAAGAAAACACCAGCCTTTTAAGTTCTTCCTGTCTGAAGATAAGAATAAGAGGTGGTAGTGTTCTTCCTCACTTGCACCGAAGTGTAAAAGCGGCAAAAATATCTTCAACACATATATGATGAGGAAGCCGCTCTTCTGGTCCACTCTGTTTTGTTTTGCTTCTAGGGATCTGTCTCACTCGGAACCTTTGCTTTTTGTTTTCTCTTTTATGTACGCTAAGAACCCGAGAGTCTTAACCTTTTCTTCCACCTCTCAACCAATAAATAGGACAAAAGAACATTTTTATGTTTTTATGTATTTTCCATTCAACTTTTTAAAAAAGAGATAAGTAAGCTAGCTCAGTTCATATTTCTCACAAAAATCACTTTCCAAACTAAACTAAATTGTTTGTGACCATAAACAGGAAAAACACCGTACTCTATTAGCACCATCTGACATTTCCACCTTAATGTTACCAAACACAACTTGACACTAATGTCAGAACTATTAAAAATGTTAAAAACCCCCAAGCCCACTCAAAATGCATACCAAAGTTCAGGTAAAGGAAAAACAAAAACAAAAACAAAAGCAACTCACCGTTATCTTTATGTTCTTTCAGAAACCCATTAACAGCACACTGGAATTTAAAACTAGCGTCGTCATCTGACACCTGATGCCCAATTGTACAACTTTTTAAATAAGGAATAGTTTCTGGTAAGTCCTATAAGGCAAAACCATGAAAATATGTATTATTTCCTTTGTAGGGAAAGAATAAAAAATTAATTAGAGAAGGCAGACTATAAACCAGGAGAGTACATTAAACTTTGTATGTCAGTCATTCTGATGAGAGCCATTTTTTCCAAAGCTGCTTTAACCAGTAATTATCACTTGATTTTTCATTAAAACTGCAGAACGGACAGTCACCAGGCATGCAAAAGGAAAAGCAAATCTATGTGAATGAATGCACATGTAACTCAAAATGATATAAACAGTTCTACCTACACTTATGTTCTATCTTACATTTCAAGGGCCATAAAGCGGCTGTGATTTAAGGAGAGTAGTAGAACAGAGTCAGAAGAACTTGGATTCGAATTAGGAAATAGAGGCAATTTCAGGCATTGTTGAGAACTGGTATTCTTGAGGTGGGAGGAAGTAGACTATCAATAGAAGACAGAAAAGGATAAGTGAAAATTCTCTAGTTCTGAATTTAAATGGAAAGCAGCAGCAGGAACCTATGACATATTTTAAAAATATTAAAAACAAACATACATATTTCCTAGCTCTGACCACTGAAAAAGTCTAGAAACAACTGATGTCATGTCAAAAGGACTCAGGAGTCACCGAGAAGCTCCAACTGGCCAAAGACAGGGCCTCAGTTAGAATAATAACTGTAACGGAGTCCACGGTGATAGGAATAAATAAAATTTTACAAAACTGCTCACCACTGGAGGATATTTGTGAATCAACTCATTATTCTGAAAACTGTTAAATAAAAGAAGAGAATCACGCCTCTACAACTGGGCAACCAAACAGTTGATGAGGGGAATCTTCTCCTCGTACAAATATACCCAGCTAAATAAGTGAAAAAAAGAACAACAGAATTCACCATTCTTTGAAGCCTCAACTGAATTAATGGATGTAGCTATGAATCATCAGTGACTGCTAATACCACAGAAAGACACAATTATATATGTCTCCATGGAAGAACACATCATCACCTATGAAACTGTCTCGCCAAAACAAAACATGCAAGCTTCATTCGGATCAACTACCAATTTACAGGAAATAAAAGGACTGAAGACTATGTTACCAACACATGGAATGTAATCATCGACATCTAGATGGGACAAATTACCTGGTTTCTTTAAAAACAAAATTCAAGGAGGAAAAAAAAAGTGAGAGAGACATGGAGGGAGAACCTATAGATTAAACAAGACTTCAGAGACCTAACAATCCACGGCAAAGTGTGGACCTTATTGGGATCTAATTCAAAATTCTTATAAACAATTTTTTATGACGTTTAGGAGACAACTGCAAATTTGAGCACTCCCTGGGTATTTAATATTAAAAAATGATATTAAGGAATAAAAGTCCTATATTGTAAATGCACGTACCAAAAATGTACAGGTGTAATTACATGCTGTCTCGGAGCTGCTTCAAGATAATATGGAATGGGGTGAAACAGGTGGGGGTACAGATAAAACATGACAGCCATCAGTTGGTAAATAAGAAAGCTGGATGAGTTCATGGGTATACAGGGAACACTCACAGTATTTTTATACTTTTGTATATGCTTAAAATTTGTGATAATTGTTTAAAAACAAGACGACACTGTAGAAAACAGTTTGGCACTTTCTCAAAGGTTAAGTGTAGAGCTACCGTATGATCCAACAACTCTGCTACTACCTACGCTGCACATCTAACAGAACTGAAAGCAGGGATTTGAACAAATATCTGTACACCAATGATCATAGCAGCATGATTCACAATACCTACAAGGTGGAAAACAACCAAGTGTCAATCAACCGTTGAATAACAAACTATGGTCTATATACACACAATGGGATTTTCTAAGCCAAAAAAGAAACGGCATTTCGTTACGTGCTATCACATGGATAAACCTTGAAAACATGATGTCTAGTGCAATAAGCCAGACACAGAAGGACAAATACTGCAGATTCCACTTACACGAGGTACCTAGAATAGGCCAATTCACAGAGACAGAAAGTAGAATAGAGGTTACCAAGGGTTGGTGGGAGGGAAAATGGGGTTGTTACTGTTTGATGGTTACAGAGTTTTTGTCGAGGATGATGAAAACGATGGTTACACAACACTGTAACTGTACTTAATGCCACTGAACTGCATATTTATAAATGGTTAAAATAAATATGATTTCTCTATATTTTACCACAATAAAAAAAAAGGAATAACAGAGCTGAAATTTCAATTCTTCCTTTTCCGAGAGTCAGTTTCATCGTGTGTAAAATTAGTAATTGTAGTTGTCTATCCTCTGAGCTTAGTGCAGGGTAAGCATTCAGTAGGAGATAGCAGTACTACTTCCACTTCAAGAGCAAAGGATTGCTGTGAAGATTAACTAAGTCAGTGGATATGAAAGAACTTTCTAAATGGCAAACTGCTCTACAAATATTAAAAGACATTAGGTGTTACTGTCTCCCAAGGCCATGGAACAGGTCAGAAGAAGGATAATTCTTTTGCACTGGAATGTCCTACATGGGCCAAGAGAATATATGGGTTTCTGTAGTATATCAGAAGGCATGTGGAAAAGGAAGCATAAAACTTAGAGAACAATTGTCTTTTACAGTGATGCTTAAACACGCTCAAGCAACTGCTTAAAATAAGTGCCAAAGACATAATGGACATACCTTTCTTTCTTTTTAGGATACTACTGTAACTACTAAAAGTTTACTTCATTTTCAAAATATAGAACATGGAAGCTTATAGAATTTCTTAAGCATATCTAGAGCCTACTGCCAAATACTATAGTTCAATTCATATCTTTAATCTCATTTTGAAACAGCAATTACAAACGTGTATTTAAGGAAACCACTAGCTTCCCTTTTTGAACCCACGAGAGAAGGATTCACCTTAGCATAAGATGATAACTACTGAACTACTATGAATTATTACAGTATCAGAAAGAAGGTCATTTTCAATTACGGCTTCCATTTACCTCTGGCTTGTAATAGCGGCGAGTATTTGTTAAGTCAATAATCAGCCCAAGTTCTTCATTCTGTCCTTGGATTTTGTTAAGAGATCCAAGGGGGAGAAACGTTCTTCTGGAGCAAGATTCTTTTCAAAACTCTGTCAGAAAGAATAAAATAAGGAAGAACATATGTTTAAAATCCTGTACTACATTATCCATTTATTCAAACCCTGTGATGCTAACATATGAGATTCAAAGTAAAGTTTCCTCCTCTGGAGTTTACAAGCGATATTACAATCCTTTCTTCCAGAGAGATTAGACGGAAGAAAATAAACTCACTTCTATATAGTTATTTCTGTGTTTGTTTATTTCATGTTGGTCTCCTAACCTGACTCTGAACTCCCAGAAGGCAGGGACCACATCCATTTTGCCTACCACTGTATTGCCAGCTCCAAGCAGAGTGCCTGAAAATAGACACAGAAATAAATACTTCTTGAATATCTACATATAGGAAGGATGGCTTTCACTGCTAAATATTCTTTCATGTATTTGGCTTATACATGTACCCTGTTCCATTGATCTCTTTGGTTATTCAAGTGTCAGCAACACATACTTTTTTTTAAATTAGTAGACTCGTTTTAGAGCAGTTTTGAGATTCACAGCAAAACTGAGCAAAATGTACACAGTTCCCACTTATACCCTCTCTCCTTCATCCCACACAGCCTTCCCCATTATCAACATGCCATACCAGTGTGCTTCATTTGTTAGAATTCATGAACCAACACTGACACATCATTACCAATCAAAGTCCATAGTTTATTGCATTCATGGTACAAGTAACTGACTATTTCTTTATTTCTAGTATAGTCATCCCCAAACATTTACATACTGAGATACATACTACTTTCTTATAAATTACTTTATTCTTTATTTATAGTTAGGGCATTGCATTGTTTTTTTGTTTTTTAATTAAGTACAAAAGTTGGTTGTATTTGTCTATGAATCCCATTTCTGGATAGTAAAAGAGGTATTAAAAAGTATTTGCTATAAAAAGGGAAAATGGAGTAGGACGGGCTTGAGAGCCACGGCTCTATATGGTGAATTCAGATTTCTGGAAGAATACGGTATTAACTTTTGCTCACCTTTTTTAAAGGAACTTTGAAAGCAATGAAATGAGTCCCAGGCATCCGCTGTTCAACTGGGAGATAGTCTTTCCACCTGTTAATATATTTTTTGTTAGGCAAATTTTATGTTAGGCTGTCTCCCTGCATAGGATGAATGCGCCTGGAAAATGGAAATCACATCCCTCTACATCGGCTCCCAGGTGGTCCCAGAGTCCCGACCCCGACCCCGGCCGCGACACACTTTCCACAAACTGACACACACGGAGCCCGCGCGAGGGCCGGGTCGCGCGGGCCTCCCCGCCGGGTCGCCTGGAGGCCGGTCCCCCGCAAGCCGAGCGCACGAAAGGGCGCCCCAAAGGCGCCGGCCCAAGGCGCCCGCTGCGCTTTCCCTTCGGAAGGTGGGCTGCGGGGCCCAAGCGTAAACCCTGACACAAGGAACACGCGCACCACGCCGCCACGGGGGACGAGAGGCCGGGCGCCCACCTAGCCCGACACCCTGCATTTCTGGAATCACCCGACGCCTGTGTACATTTCCGTCTGGCCTGTCATTTTCCAAAGGCCACTCAAGATCAGGGGACAGAACGCCTCCTCTCCAAGTGTCCTGCCAGCCCACCCACTCAAGATCAGAGGGACAAAATGCCTAACTAAAACAAAACAAAACAGAAACACAAAAAAACTGGAGAGAGGGAGGAAAGGGTGACCTGAAAAAAACAAACAAACAAACAAAACTAAGCACGTTGACAGCGCTAAGAATAAACTACCAGGAAAAAGAAACCTACATGTCAGATCCTAAAGTACAGAAGGGCAAGCCCGCCGACATTCCAGGCCCGGGGGGACCGGGGTCCCCAGCCCTGCAGAGCCAACCGCAGACCGGCTCGGGCGCCCCGCAGAAGCGCGGGGTCCCCGCGGCCGAGTCTGTGCCCCCCGGCCGGCGCCGGCTCCCCTCTGCCCACCCCGCGCGCGGGGGCTGGAAACTGCCGCGGAGAACCACGGCGGGGCGGGAAGGGGGGCTCCAAAGAGGGTCTGGCGACTCGAGTCGCTCCGTTTCTCAGTGGGCTCAGCGCGCGCCGTTGGGGAAGAGGAGCGGGGTTCCGGGAGGAGGGGACGGGCGGCACTTACGTAGACCGGCAGCGGCCACGGGCAGACGGCGGGCTCGGTCCCCAAGAGCGACTCCAGCCTCAGCTCCAGCTTCTCCCCCATGTCTTCGCGCGCGGCCCATATAGCAACTTTGAATTTTAATAATAAATACATATATGTATCAAACATTAATAAAAGAATAAAATGATCCAATAGGAGTACATTTGCTCTTGTTTTGCAATTAGTTCCAGGATTCTATTTTAGATTACTACTTCATATCTGCGAGAGTTGGGTGTGTGTTTGTGTGTTTGGTTTTGTGGAAGCTGCATTGTGCTAGATTTTACATTTCTTTCTTGAATTCAATGGTTTTTGTTATCCCTTGGGAATACAGCAACAGCAGATTACTGAAGACAGCAACAGCAGATGACTACCTACCAGTGGAAAAGTGTAAATAGCAATTTTAGCCGCTAGTGATTCTGAAATTGCCTTAACTTTGTCCTTATAAAAATGCTCCAAGAATTACGTTTTGCAAATCCACAGATTTACTATCCATATTCAAGTCATTTATGTGGAGAAAGAAGGTAGCCAGCCTTATCAGTAACACAGGATGTTATAGCCATCAAGCCATCAGCCACTGAAGCCACACCCAAAGCCGCACCCTGAGGGGATTCAGGATGGAGAAAACAGGATACTGGCCCTAGATAATTAAAGTGAACATCAAGGGACTGATTTCCAGGAGACCAGATTCTTGCATCTCACCATATATAGAAAAGTGCTACATTTATTAACTTAAGATGTCTAGTTTCTTTAATTAACAGTAATCTTTTGATGTTCCAACTACCTGGTTTTTTTTTTTTTTTGCAAGAACCTCTAAATACCCTGTGCCCTCCCTTACCTCTTCAGAACAGTCCCTCAGAGCTATCTGAGAGGCTGTCTCCTGACTTCAGTCCTCACTATGTCCTCCACATAAAACATAATTCTCAATTTCTAGGTTATGCATTGTTTTTCAGTCAACATTTAATTGTATGGCTCATGTAGGTACTATGCCTAAATGTAATGGGATGGGCTGTAAATTATGAAAACTAGATAAATTCTGTCAGCTCTACCACTAGCTGAGATCCAGGCTTTCACCTCTGGATACCTCTGGCAGATGTGGGGTCTGTGTTGGTCTTAAAATTATTCTTAGAATAGTGGGGACTCATTCATTCTTTCAACCAATTTTATTGCTTATATTCCGTGGGTCAGTTACAGTGCTGGGTCTTGAAATACAAAAGTCAACACACGAAAATACAAGGATAAAACACATTTTCTACCATATTAAATTTTTTCGTTCATGAATTCATCCCTAAGTCATTCAACACGCATCCTCTTATTGAATACTGATGAGGGGTCAAATGCTATGCTAAACACTCAGTATATAACTGCAAACGAGATGGATAGGCCCTGATTTTGATGTCACTACTATCTTTTGCCCTGCCATATAATGGGACAGCTTCATTATTCCCTTTACCCTAAGTTTTTGTCACAAATTGCTAATGAAAATAAAGCTGTTAGTGGAGTTTCAACATGCATAGCTATATGAGAACACAGAACTCCCCTTTCGCATGCCCCATTCTCCTCCTTCTAACTCCCTATGTGAACTCACTTTGTGCCAAGACCAAGAAGCTGTGCCCCAATAAGAACCAAGCTGATTTCCTCACACTGACTGGGGCTATTGCTCACTTAGAAGACTTGATGCTTAATTTTGATAAGCAACTAGAAGACCATGGAGACAACCTATAAAAATGATTTGTCTTGGGAGAAAATACTAAAGAGGGTTAATGTGCTGTTCCACATGTCTAACCTCCTGGGATTCAACCACAGGCACCAAGATCACCAAGTGTACTTGGCAACAATGAGCTAAAAATTAAAAAAAAAAAGCATCATACTGTTATTGTATTCATTTTCCCCCAAGGCACTCTCTGATAAACACCACAACCTCTAAGGGAATTGAGAACACCTTCCTTGTGGGGTAGGTTATATAATATATATGCATCTTTTTCCAAGCAGTTAAATCATATCCAGCTATCAGCACACCTTACTTAAGGTGATCGTAATGTATGAGATTAAATGTTCCTACCTGATTGGAAACCTTCTTGTCCTCAATTCATTGGCTGTACTGGATTTGTTTTTCTTGGGTCAGACCTTCAGACTTCTACCAGAAATCATTCCTTTGGGGAAACCAGGCCTTCCCAGAAACTCAGGAAACTGAAATGGAGACAGCAAGAGAGAAGGAAATTATTTGGACATATAAACCTCAATGGTTTGGTTTTAAGTAAACGTCCAAGCAAACATCTTCTAAATGGTATAATAACTTTAGGGAAATTCATGGTTTATAAGTTTGTGTACTCATGAACTGAACATATTATGATAAGAGTACAGGTTGCATTTTGTGTCTTCAACTCAAGCAAAGGCTTCAAAAAAGGCCCAGTTATCCTTTGTTCATTAAGACACAAAGAGAGGGCAAGAAGGGCAAGTTTCAAAGTCTTTTTCTTTACAATTTACTTCCTTTCTTCAGTCTTCAACAAGATCTTCAGGAAATTAACTTTTCTAAAGTTAATTACTCATAAAATAAAGATAGGAACCTGCAGAAGACTATTTCACAGAGACCTGTAATGTACAATATCCATTGCATACATGCACCATGAGCTTGTCTTTTCTAGCACTAGCATACACAAAACTCTGTGTGTGTGTGTGTGCGCGCGCGTGTGTGTGTGTGCGCGCGCGCACGTGTGTGTCTTTTTTTGTGATGGAGCCATAGGGAGAAAATAAATCTATTGGCTGCAATTCAGTGATGCAGAAAGATTTAAGGGTAAAGGAGAAGGTTACATCAAGTGAAACAATAAAGTCAGGAGGTTGTGGTTCCATAATAATAACAACAGCAGTCGTCTGTAACCAAGGGAGCAGGCTCCTCAAATTATAGTCACACCTGTTAGACCATCTGCCCATACATTTCACACTATCATTAATGGAAAACAAATGGCACTGTCTCTCCTTCCCTTTATCCATTGGCCATCCTCATATAAACTCCTTTTCTCTTCAAGGTCATGCTCTTTCCTATCTGTTTAAAAATATTAGGATTTAGGAGGAGTGATACGTAATGTGCCGTGCCTTGGTACTTGTACCAGTGACGGCTCTGTAAGGAGCACTGGGTTGTTAGGAGGCTATCAATTGAATTCCCCTAGAAGCAGAACTTGAGGCAATAATTTGAGTGCAAACTGCTCATCTGGGAGGTGCTTCCAGAAAACTCAGAAGTGGAGTGGGAATTGAGAATGGAGGCATGGAAGGCAGTCAACAGAGGTGCATTACCGAATAAAAATTACTCCTGCAGGGAACTGCTGCCAGTACTTCAGGGGAGTTCTGTGAAACTCTACGGAACATGTCTCAGAGTTATCCCAAGAATCGGTGAGAAACTTGAAGTACTTACCTTCCAGTCCCCTCTGTCCTTGGTTGAAAGCTACACCCAGATACATTAACTCCTGTACACTTCTGGCCTGCCCAAAGGTGGATAATTGCAGGTGGCAGCATGATTCTATCAGCATATACTGGAAGGATGAGTGCTGGGGAGATATGAGTGGAGGATCGAAACCATCTAATACAGTCGGGGCCGGAGATAGCAATTATTGGCTTGAAAGTCCAAATGGATAACCTTAAATTCCTGGGTTTATGGTTTTACTTTGAGGTATTTAAGCATGATGTATGAGTAAAAATTTCCTCTGTTAAATCAAGTTTAAGGTCCTCAATCCCTAATCTTCTGGAAAACGGTGGTATCTTTTAACAGATTTTGGAAAAGTAACATGATTAAGATTTCAAATTGACCATTCATTCATTCACTCATTCAACAAACATTTATTGAACACCTAAAGTATGTCACGGGTTAAACTAGGCACCAGTGTTACTGCTACTAAAATCATTAGAGTGCCACCTAGAATTCAATGTACTGTGACACTCAAATAAGAAAATCCACAGTTACCGTAAAAGATATTACAGAGTGCTATAGGAAGACACGGTAAGACCTTAATTCATGCTGTGGACAGTAGTATATGGGCAATATCAGTAGGGCTTCCTGTAGAAGGCAATTGAAATGGATATGTAACATGAAGGAAGGGTGAAGTTTTGAGGAAAAGAGAAGATAAATTCATGGCTGCCAGGAAATGAATGGTTAAGGATCAGTCCAGAAAGGAGTTCCATTCATAATCAGTATAAGAAATGCTCACTGGGGCTTCCCTGGTGGCGCAGTGGTTGAGAGTCCGCCTGCCGATGCAGGGGACACGGGTTCGTGTCCCGGTTCGGGAAGATCCCACATGCTGCGCAGCGGCTAGGCCCCGTGACCCATGGACACTGAGCCTGCGCGTCCGGAGCCTGTGCTCCGCAACGGGAGAGGCCACAACAGTGAGAGGCCCGCGTACCGCAAAAAAAAAAAAAAAAAAAGAGAAATGCTCACTGGAGTGTAGGAAAAGAAGACAATGGAGAGGGTGGTAGAAGCCAGATCATGCATGGTCCATGTATGGATAGTAAGTGCTATGGTCTAGTCTTTCTGTTCCCCTCCAAATTCATACGTTGAAATCTTCATTTCCGTAGCTGATAGTATTAGTAGGTGGGGCCTTTGGGAAATGATTATGGTATTAGTGCTCTTATAAAAGAGACCCCACAGAGCTCCCTAAGCTCTTCTGCCATGTGAGGATACAATGAGAAGTCTGTGATTCAGAAGAGGGCCCTCATCTGACCATACTGGCACCCTATTCTTGAACTTGCAGCCTCCGGAACCGTGAGAAAAAAAATTCCTGTTGTTTAGGAGCCACCCAACCTGCAGGATAATCTTACAGCAGCCCAAAAGGACAAAGAGAGTTTGGATGGGAGCTTTTACTCCAAGAAAGATGGGAATCCGTTGAAGGGTTTTACCTGGTAACTTAGAAGAGAGAAAAGTTTCATAACACAGTCAGGTATTTTTATAAGAAAAATTTGTTTCTTTTTCAGAAAGATCACTCTGGAAATACTGTGACTAGATTTTTGGAGAAGTGTGATGGCAGACCCAGATATAGAAAGATGAGTTAGTAGTCCATTAATATAAGTCAAACAAGAAAGTGGATATAAAAAGTGTGAATTTGTGGCTGAGAGTTCTTTTACTACTTGAAAAATGTTATGTCAATGCTTCTGACTCCATAATTTTAGACACGAAATATGCTGTCATTGGAATTGGTTTCTCAGTAAGTGATGCATCGTTTCTGCCTGTCCACTTTCGAGATTTTTTTTGTCTCTACTTTTCAGAAGTTTAATTATGACGCGTCTTGACAAGGATACCTTTGTGTTTTTCCTCTTTGGATTTGCTCAGATTCTTGAATGTGTGCTTATGTCTTCTAAAAAATTGGGAACGTTTTAGTCATTATTTCTTTGAATACTTTGTCAGTCCTACGTGCTCTCTTTTTTCATTCTGGAACTTTGATGATATGAATGTTAGTGCTCTTGTCAACTGTTTACAAGTTCTTGAGATCCTGTTCTTTCTCCCATCTCTACCCCTCAGCCTATTTTTCTCTGTACATTTGGTACACTGTATTGATCTCTTCGAAGTTCATGATTCTATGCTTCGTAATCTCCAGTCTACTCTTGAGCACAGTTTTTTTATTGTTGTATTTTTCAGTTCTACTGTTCTCATTTGTTTTTATTCTTATAACTTCTAGTTCTTTGTTTACATTTTCTATTTTTCCCATTTCCGTCAAGGAACACATAATTGCTAACTGAAGCATTTATGTGACAGCTTATTTAAAATCCCTGTCTGATAATTTCAATAGATGTTTTATCTCAGTGCTGGTGTAGGTTTATTGTCTTTTCTCATTTATTCTGTGATTTCCTGGCTCTTGGTGCCATGAGTATTTTTCAATTGGATTCTAAACATTGTGAGTTATTACATGACTCTGTATCCCATTTAATTTTATTATTACTTTTTAGAAGGAAGTCATCCTATTGGAGGTGTAGTATGAGGACTGGGGGGTTACGTACAGATTTCCATTGGGCCCTACTGTCAATACCCCAGCAAAAGTGGGCACTTACATTCTCTCACTGCAGACAGATCAAGTAGAAGTTCAGCTATCCTATTGGCCCTCCTGACACCTTCCCCCCAAAAGTGGGAACATTAATATCATTGTGTTGCCTTTTAGTACGAGTGGAAGTTCATCTCCCCAGTAGATTTCTTGACACCAGGGGAGGGGAGAAGTGAAGTGTTTGCTGTCCTTCCTCCCACTTCATTCCTTCTTGTTGATGCCGGGTGTGGGTAGAGGGTCAGCTACCTGCTGGCCCCACTGACACCAGGGGAAGAGGAAGAGAACTGCCAACTAGCCCTGCTTGTGCCATCTCATTCTGTCTTACTGCCTCAGGACGGTTATGGGGATTCAGCACCCCATTGGGTCTCACTGGCACCATGTGTTGGGGGTTAGTGGGGTGCCTACTCCCTCCAACCTGTAACATCCTATTCTTATCGATGTCAGGGAGAGACGGAGGCTAGGTCCCACCATTGGACCCCACGACTGTGTGGGGGCAGTCCAGTGTTAACTAGCCTGTCAGGCACCACCTTTGAAAGTCTCTTTGCTAGTGCAAAGGGGTGGAGGCTCAGCACACCACTGCACCACACTGAAACAGCCCTGGTGGCGAATCAGAGCGCTGCCTCTTCTGGAGGGCAGGAGTGGGGTGGTGTGGAAGATCAAATCCTAGCTTGGCCCAACTGAAACCACAGGACATAGGGGACGGGTGCAATATTCCACTGGCACTTGGCTCGAGTAGCGTGTATATTATTGCCCAAACGCTTTCCTGTCTTTGCTTTGGCAACCCCTTTCCTCACACCTTGGCTAGGGGGAACGGGGGTTTTGTGTTTTCTTTTTTGAAGCTTTTACGTCTGTTGTTCTGTTGGTGGTTATTGATTGGGGGTTCCTGTAATACCCTCTCCAGGATGTATGGGAAGCAACAGGAAACACAGGGGACTCATCACCATGTTATTCCTCAAGTCCCAAAGTCCCTAGCTAAGTCTGCCTTCTCATTTCCACCTTTCAGTGTCTTCCTATGTTTGTCTGTTGTTATGTTCAGGGTTTTAGTTTTAAGTGGAAGAACCTGGGAGAAATGGGCTACTTCATCTTCTTGGAAGCAGAGGTCTGGAGGCCTATGGATGTTACAAAGTACTGCTGACTGTAAATTAAAATTTGATGATACACACCTTGCCCTTTCAGAATTATTCTGCTAGATGATGTGGCTTCCCAAAGTAGCTACAATTTGATTTCCATACTTCTAAAAGTCAAGTGTTTTGCTGGAGTTGAAATTTAAAGATAAGCAAGAGATGAGGCTAAGATGGTCTCTGTGGTAACAGATTAAAGTTGGAAACATCAATATACATTCATGTTTAGCTTAATATTGCTTCATATTACCTTAATACACATGGTTATGTAGAGAGATGCTTATAGATATGTGCATATACATGGGTAATGTACACACATGTTATCTCTTTGCTCTGTCAGCTGAGAAGATCTAGAAGCAATGACATCCGGGCAGCAATCAGCACACCCCACACCCAGATCCTGCTGTCTAATACTGTTCTCCACTAAAAAGACCTAGTTATCCTTGAAGAAATAGCTGATTCTAGGACTGGGGCAGTAAATATACAAGATTTATTTACAAGACCATCTTATAGTGTCAGAAAGTAAGGAAGTTCCAAAAAAATATATAGGATGGGGATACCTCAGAGTGGCACACGAGCCACTGAACTGAAAAGAGTTCACAAGGGTCAGGACTAGAGCAATTTGAGGAACAAAGTAACTAACGTAGAATTAGATTATAACCCAAAGTATAAAATAAAAATCCATGAGTTCTTCTGATATAAATAAATGACTGGATATGTAAATAAATGTGGGAGAATAGATAAATCTCCAGTGCAAAAGAATTCCAAATAGTTTATGTAGTACTCCATCTTAAGCATAACTCTCCATTCCTTAGTTGTGGGCTGAGCATATTGACTTCCTTCCAAAAAGTACAATATGGAGAAGGGAAAACAGTAATTTTACAATGGAGAAACCTGAAAAACACTACCTCAGCCTGGTGATCAAGGTCGACCTCAGCATTCATAATGCATATTGATACTTTGTACACTTGATGTGATCTGACAAAATAACCCTTCTACTCTTGTGGTCTTCCTCCCCAAAACACATAAACCCAATATTATCATGAAAAATGCATCAAACAAATTCTAGTAGTGGGCATCCTACGCAAACCTAACTACTCAAAATTGCCAAGGTCATGCAAGGAAAATCTGAGAAGCTATCAAACCCAAGAGGAGCCTAAGGAAACATGGCAACTAAATATAATGTGATGTTTTGGATGAAATCCTGGAATAGAAAAAGGACATTAGGTAAAAACTAAGGAACTGGACTAATGTATGGACTATAGTAAACAATAATGTATCAATATTTGTTCACTGATTGTAACAATGGAACATACTAATATAAGTTGATCATCAGAGAGGGAAATGGGTATAGTGTATATGGAAACACTTTATACTATCTTCTCAATTTTTCTGTAAAATTAAAACACTTCTAAAAAATAAAGTCTATAAAAACGTTGTGTTTTCTTGTTTTATGATTATGTGCCTGTATTTCCTAATAAATATGTAAATTTGCTTTGCCTTCCTTGATACTGATATTAAAGAAAATACTAAGTAACTCTGAAAGAATTTCTAACTCCAATTTAACAAGCAATAATTCTTGGTATTAACTTTTTAGGAGAACCCACTGAATAAATCAAAGCAAATTGTCTTTAAAGGCTGAACTTCTTTTCAGTGTTTCATCTTTTATATGATTAATGCATACCACAAGCATGGTTCTGTTTCAAAGGGCAGAAAACATTGATTGTAGGCCATGTCTAAAATACAGTGAAACATTAATGTATGATGCTATAACAACTTTAATGTATTTTATGTTTTCAAAATGATGAATTGTTATTTCAGTCAATAAAGTATTCACTTGTATACATTTCCTACCCACCTTTCCCCAGAACACCCACAAGGAAATGATACTATCATCTGATATTAGGTTCATCAATTTAAATTGGAGTTTTTGGTAGCTGTGGTTGCCAACGGTACTGGAACGTGTGATACTTTTACAAATCCTCTCCATGGCAAAATCTGATCTTTACAAGGTAAATCACAGTAGGTGCCTAAAGCCAAATGCCATAGAGCTTTGTAGCTAGATTACCAAGCATTTTACTTAGAGGCACAATAGAATGTAGAAAAGGCCATTTCTCCTTCTGTCTTTTTCTACTCAAAGGTCACTCACCATCTCAGAAGTTTTCCATAAATTTAGACTATATAATGTCACTTAATGTGAATGCAGCTCAACATTCTGTTTTAGTACAGCTAACCTCACATTATTTTATTGGTCCTAAATATATAAATCATCAGCAAATTTTTGTACTTAACTTTTTTTTTTTGATGTGGACCACTTTTTAAAGTCTTTATTGAATTTGTTACAATACTGCTTCTGTTTTATCTTCTGGTTTTATGGCTGCGAGGCATGTGGGACCATAGCTCCCCGACTAGGGATTGAAACCACGCCCCCTGCATTGGAAGGCGAAGTCTTAACCAGTGGACCGCCAGGGAAGTCCCTGTACTTAACTTCTAAAAATAATTAAAATAAGCTATTCAACACATTTTTCCTAAAAAAAAAAAAAAAAACAAGCAATTCTTCTTAGGCTGGCCCTGGGCACATACATGACTTTGCCATTTTTTCCATGGATTATTTTCTTATCTGTTCTACTGTGTCACATTTGTTCTACCTTCTCAAAAAGAAGCATTTAAAAATTCATCTACGCATTCTTGCATTCATACATTTATTAAATAAATCTACTGAACACCTACACACGGCACAGAAAAAGAGGCAGAAAACTAATCTGGGTTGCACAGAAAGTGATGAACTCAGTTAAAATTTTTGGTGAAAACAGGTGTTACTCAATCTACTGGAAATCACATTTCATCATGGGGACTCACACACTCAAGGAAAACCAAGACCTAAATAATAATAAAGTAATAAAAGCACTAGCCATTTACTGAGTGCCTGCTTTTACCTGACTCTGAAACTCTAAAATCATTACGGATGTTTTGAGGATTGTCTGATATAATTGTAATTTCTATTTTACAGATGAAAACAACAAGGTTCAGAGACATTAGGTTACTTGCCTAAAGTGAAGTGGCCCAGAAACTACAGAACTGGAAATTGAACCTTAGATTTCATAATGCCAAAATCTGTGCTTTTAATCACCAAGTGTGTGTGTGTGTGTGTGTGTGTGTGTGTGTGTGTGTGAGAGAGAGGGAGAGAGAGAGACAGAGAGAGACAGAGAGAGACAGAGAGAGAGACAGAGAGAGACAGAGAGAGAGACAGAGAGAGACAGAGAGAGAAAGAGAGAGAATGTGTTTAATAGAGAACTTCCGAGAAATGGCAAGAAAACTGCCAGGTATCCATAAAACAATAAATTAGGAGCTTCTTCCTATACAAGTAATTGTTAATCATATGGCTGAACTAAGGATCTCTCACTTTTGAACTAAGAAATCAAAAGCTTCCAGAAGTTGAGTCTAAATTTTACACTTACATAAGATACTTCATACAGAATGCTAAAGTATACTAACTAAAGAGCTCTGAAAATACTGGAAGCATTCATACTAGTATGATTTCATAATTTAGATAATAGAGGATTTAAGAAATTGGCAGATGCAACTGCAGACTCATTTGTTATCATTTCTGTGAAGGGCAAGGTAAATCAATAAAATGAGAAAAATGAAAGAAGAATGGCTAGCAATTTTAGGTAGTTTGCTTCATCTCCATACCAGGGAAGACTAAGCAAAAAAAAAAAAAAATTCTCGAAATTTTATTTTGAAAGCACCTACAAGTGTATATGGTCTTTTTATACCAAATAACTTGGAATTATGAACTGTCAAATAAGTCTAATCTTCTCTGATGATAAAATTGCTGACTTTATTTGAAACTATGAAATGAAAAATGAGGTAAGAGTCAGAAATTCTTAAGAAAAGGAGTAGACAAAACAAAATTATAAGAGTTATGTTAAAAAATATTTTGAAACAAACATAAAATCCCCATTACTGGTACAGAGCTTTTAAAACTTTATTTTGGTTTTAAGTTTTAATAAATATTGATATGTTTACATAATTACTGTCACAAGGAAGACACAATTTTAGGTCAGCTTTCTTCATTCTTTCTTTATTAAGCATTATTTTATTTTGCTCCATCATCGTGTAATTATAATATAGTAACTGTGTCACTTTCTACTAAGTGGATATAATTTCCTAAACTGTTTTCCTATTGTTAACGATTAAAGGCGTTTCCAATTTTTTGTTATTACAAATGACATGACAATGAGCATCTTTATATAATAATTTTCTGGATTATAAATTATTTATCGGCATAAGCTTCCAGAATTAGAGTTAATGTGTAAAAAGCTATTAACATTTTTATCTTGCTAGACATTGCCAAATTACTTGTCAAAAGACGGAACCAAATTATATTGCAAAAATCTTTGCCAACAGAAAACATTATACACAATTTTTGATTTTGCTAAATTAATAAGTTGGAAACCTATGTTCCATTTCTTTGAATTCTTTGATAACAGAGTGCTGCTGGAGGCTGGGAGGGCAGCCATGTCCATGAAGGCTCCCCAGAGTTGGAGCGGGGAAGTGGAAAACGGTAAAAAAAAAAAATACTAATTGTATTTTCCCTCGATTGTTATCTCTCATTCTTTTCTGCCTCTGTGTAACTTATATCCAGGTAGCTGGAGAAAACTCATGTGGCAGGGCAAATTGGTATTCCAATAAATTAATAATCACCAACTCCAAATGGATTTTCGAGACTGGAAATATTGCTCTGACTTACAGTAAGTTCTTTCTAATTCTCCTTAAGGACTATTTTCTTAGAAGCTTTCCCTACCCTCCTCAAATTTTCCTCCATCCTCTCTACTTCCTTCACTCTGAGCTGGTGAGGCGCTTCCTAACTCATTAGGAACACAGAAGTCAGTAAATAGCCCACTGCCAAATCCGTTAATTCATTAGCATTTGCATTGATCTTTGTATTCCCTTTCACTACAGGAGTTCAAGTTCAAAGGCCACGTGCACTACAGATAGCATTTCATTTTCTCTCATCTTCTCAAGTACTTCACAGCACTGCATTTTCTACAACCCATCTACTCCTTATGCATGATTCTTGCCAAAATTCAACCTCATTCTAGACTAGTAACTCCAACTTAAAATGTTGAAAACTGTACGTGTAACACGAAAGCCTCCCTCCTCCTCTAATCCCTGCATATCTTCTTTAGCCAATTCATGTCTGAACTTTTCAAAATTGTTATCATCATATATTGTTTCCATTTCCTCACGTCCCACTTACTCTATAATTTACATCCACCTGACTTCTCTCACCGTAATCTCTCTGCCCACTGTCCTGAAATTTTACTTATGAAGGTCACCAGCGATCTCCATGTCAGTATAGCCAATGAATAGTTTTTGTCCTATTTCTAGGCTCTTTCCTTCTTTAAAAAAGAAAAAGAAATACAAAAACCATTTTTCTCCTCCTCTATGTTTTCACACTCTCATCATCTTCTCTCCTGGTATATTTTACTGGCTTTCTGTGTTTAATCTGATTTCTAATATTCTATGAGTTTCCTTTACCTTCAGTGGAATAAACCACTATATGAAGGATTATTCTCAACAGTTAGTTCTCATAATAACAGTACTAGTAGCAGCAGTCAATACTTCTATAATGCTTATCATGTGCCAGACACTATTCTAAGACACTGTTTAAATACATATATATAGACACACACACACACACACACACACACACACACACACACATGTAAAGTTCTCCTCCTCATAGGCGTATGAAATAAGCCGATTATTATACCCATGTTACAAATGAGAAAACTGAGGCAATGAGAGGCCAAGGTCACATGGTCAGTACTTGGTGAAGCCCCGCCTGAGTTAATGCTGGAACTTTAGAGTAGACAAGTTAAATAATGTCTCACAGATTGGCCTTAAAAGTGGGCAACATTTAATCAATGACTTGTGAAAGTATCAGAAAAAAGGGAACATTTTAAATTGAATGGGATCTACTAAGTCACGTATCAGTAACTAAGAATGACTCTTATTGAATGAAATTATTTTTCATTATTCTTTTGAAAGAAGAATATTCTTGTGTTAGTGTTTCAGTTTTTTTTTTTCATTCACGTATTTATTCTTTATTAGACACACATTTCCTACACACCTATGTGCCAGTGTGTGCTGCAAGCCTTGGAAGATTCAGTGGTGAGCAAAAAATTACAAAGTCCCTGCTCTTAAGCAAATGTCCAGTGGTGGAGGAAGACAGAGTAAACATGTAAATAAATGTTGTACAGTGACAGAAATACGACTGGACAAAGGGATGGAGAGGCACTGAGGAGGCAGGTCTCTTTGGTCAAGATAGCAGTGGTGGCGTCTGAACCGAGACCTTAACGATAAGAGGGAAATTGGTCTGGGTACATGGATTAGCCAATCTAAAGCTGGGAGAGCAAGAAGTAGAGCTTGTTGCATCTGAGGGACTGAAAAAGACAACTGTGCCTCGAACCCCATGAAGGTCAGGGAAAGATGTAGTAAGTGACCCAGAGCACATGGTCTCTGTGAGCCTGGCTAAGTAGTTGAAAATTTAATCTCTTTACAATAGATAGCCTTTAGAGGTTAGAAGCAGTGCAATAATAGCGTCTGATTTGTGCTTTTTAAAAGACTACTTTGACTGTTGAGTGTCCTACAAAAGCAAAATACTTGTGTCTCTATGAAGCGCAGAGAGTAAATTTTAAAAAGCCCAATGAGCTCATAAGCAGTTGGTTTACTAACTGTAATCATTTATCTTAACTAGACTTCATTAATATAAGCTTGGTGACCTTGGGGTCCTGGGACATATTAGATCTGGGCAACCCAACTATTTTCAAATAGTGTGATTTGAAAAATTCTTGAAATTGTTGGGGTTCAGGAAGATTATTTTATTGCTGGGGCTGGATGGGAAGTTTAGAATAAGAAAAGAAAGTATGATGGCTGGCTTCCATCTATTCTCCCTTTCTCTGGGAGAAATGATGGTGGGGTGACTACTTTGCTGTTGACCCAATGTTTAAATTTCAGAGCTGGTTCAATCCAGTAAATATGTGCTGAACAACTATTATATGTTAGGCACCTAGCTGGAACTGGGAATACAAAGAGAATAATTAATAATAAAAGCAGGTATTACTAACAAGAGACAGGCACTGTGCTAATGCTTAACATGCACCATCTCAAGTTACATTAGTTTACACACTAACCATATGAGGAAGATGCATTTATTACACCATTTTCCGGGTGAGAAATCTAATCCCTTTAAGGGGCTTAAGTTACTTCTCCAAGGTTACACAGCTAGTTAGGGGCATAGGCAGTATTTGGACTCAGGTCTGGTATCAGCACCAATTCTCTTAGCCATTATGCTCTCTAAGGACCTTACTTGAGAAGTTCAGGATTATACATATATGGGTACAACCAACCCTAAGACCATCTGGCAAAACTGGCTGCTTGAGAAGTCCTGGATTTATGTAAGATGCTCTTGGAATGGAGAAGATCGTGAAGGAGGGTCCCCAAAACACACTCTCTATACTAAGGGGCGACAGAAGAGAGAAAGAATTAGCCTACAGCAGCATGATATGGAGGACCAAGAAACAGTGTTTCTCTCTTTTGTGAACAGTTATTAAATTATTTCTACTTCAGAATATCAGAAAGAAATCACAGGACTATGGACAGTTTGCTGAGCCACCCTATCTATCTTAGCGTGAATCCTGGCAGGTGTAGAGCTCATAGTATGACCCTGGCACCTAAGTGTAGTTAAGTAAGCTTTCATTTTTTCTTCAGCCTTAAAGCAAAGCAGCTTTCTGATAGGTATAATTTAGGAAAGTCTTCCAAGAAAATAGTTAAAGTCCACTTTAAATATCTCAGAGAAAAGCAATTTTGCAAAAGATCAATCAACAAAAGCAAGGCCAAACACACCAATTATTTCGTGAGACTTGTATTGTTATGTCATTGCTCACGTTGTTTCTTTATGCATTTAACTGGAAGAAGGCTTTTAATGTTCAACAATTCTCAAAGAGATAAAGACCCACACTGATGTGTCAGAAAGAGCTTTGCCCTGGAATTAGATCAGTTTAGGTTTGGCTGCTTACTAGAATTAGGTAACATTCTTAATCTTTCTGAGCCTGCTTCCTATCTGCAAATAGGGATAACACTATCTATTACAGAGGGATGTGGTTAAATTAAATGACACACGTCAGTGAAATATATCCTTCCAGACTGAGAACATACCTAGTAAATGTTAAGTGATCTGCAAATATTCTGCTTCCTTGAAATGGATGAAACCTGTTATCATGATTTTAACCAATGGTCTAAATATCAAGACAATATTTAGTTAAAAGTTATATTTGTTCTTTCACTGTCCATCTGCATTTTAACATATTCTAACATATTCTCCTCGATAAATTGTGTCCATATTAGTAACATTTGTCATTTCAGCTATTACTGTTCATATGTTTAAAATATTTCAATGTGATATAAGCCATTACGCAAAGGGATGCCTAGCTGGCTTTGTCAAAGATTTATTTTAAGTAAAAATGAAAGACTCATTTTCACCAAGTTTTATTGAACAGTGGATTCATTAACTGTATGAACTTTCTGGCCAACCCAATACAGGAGCCAAGACATGGAAACAACCTCAGTGTTTTTTTGTGGATGAATGGATGAAGAAAATGGGATGCATACAACCTACTATTATTCAGCCATGATAAAGAAGGAAATCTGCCTATTTGTGACCACATGGGTGGATTTGGGGGGCATTATGCTAAATGAAATGTCAGACAGAGAAAGATAAATACTTTATGATCTCATATGTGAAACCTAAAATACTGAACTCATGATAGAAAGAATGGAATGACGGTTGCCAGAGCTGGGGGTTGGAGGTGAGGAAAATGAGGGAAGACGATCAAAAGGTAAAAACTTCCAGTTATAAGACAAGGGAGTAATGGTGATGTAATGTACAGCTCGGTCACTACAGTTAACAATACCGTATTTTATGTTTGAAAGTTGCTAAGAGAGTACATCTTGAAAGTTCTCATCACAAAGATAACATTTGTAATTATGTGAATTAAGGTTAACTAAACTTATTGTGGTAATCATTTCACACACACTATATATATATATATATATATCAATCATCACATTGTACACCTTGGACAGATACAATATTATATATCAATTAAGTTAAATTTCCGTCTGGCCTGTCATTTTCCAAAGGCCACTCAAGGTCAGGGGACAGAACGCCTCCTCTCCAAGTGTCCTGCCAGCCCACCCACTCAAGATCAGAGGGACAAAATGCCTAACTAAAACAAAACGAAACAGAAACACAAAAAAACTGGAGAGAGGGAGGAAAGGGTGACCTGAAAAAAAAAAACAAAAAAAACTAAGCACGTTGACAGCGCTAAGAATAAACTACCAGGAAAAAGAAACCCTACACGTCAGATCCTAAAGTACAGAAGGGCAAGCCCGCCGGCAGTCCAGGCCCGGGGGGACCGGCCCCGGCCCTGCAGAGCCAACCGCAGACCGGCTCAGGCGCCCCTCGGAAGCGCGGGGTCCCCGCGGCCGAGTCGACGCCCCGGGACGGCACCGGCTCCCCTCTGCCCACCCTGCGCGCGGGGGCTGGAAACTGCCGCGGAGAACCACGGCGGGGCGGGAAGGGGGGCTCCAAAGAGGGTCTGGCGACTCGAGTCGCTCCGTTTCTCGGTGGGCTCAGCGCGCGCCGTGGGGAAAGAGGGGCGGGGGTCCGGGAGGAGGGGACGGGCGGTACTTACGTAGACCGGCAGCGGCCACGGGCAGACGGCGGGCTCGGTCCCCAAGAGCGACTCCAGCCTCAGCTCCAGCTTCTCCCCCATGTCTTCGCGCGCGGTCCCCGCACCGCGCTAGTCTGGCGCTTGGGGGAGGGGCGCGGCGCCGCCGGCGGGGGCGGGGCAGACGGGCGGCTGAAGGGAGGGGCCCTGGCCTGGGCCTCAGCTGCCGCCGCCAAGCTCCCGTCCTGGCCCCGGCTCCCTCTTTGTGGTCACAGGCCCGGGGCCCCCAGCGCTGCTGCGAACTCGGACCTCCGTGAGGCGAGCACAGTGAGCCGGGGGCCGAACTGAAACACTCGCGGCGCGCGCGGCCCGCCTCACGGACTCGCACGCTCCCACGCACGCACGCTCCCACGCGCGTACGCACGTACGCACGTACGCACGTACGCACGTACGCCCGTCATCGGCTGCCCCTGGCCACACCCACCGGCCCGAAGTGGGGACCCGGCCAAACCTCTCAGGGCCAGTGGTGGCGGGTTCGACTCCTGACCTCGACATACCGTGACACACACACACACACACACACACACACACACACACACACACACACACACACACACACACACACACACACACACACACACACACACACACACACACACACACACACACACACACACACACACACACACACACACACACTAATAAGACTATAATTCCTATTAAATATGACAGCTGGAATCCCAGCTTCCGTTCACAAAAATGCCGTGTATTTAGCCTATGCTAGGCACCAGACCGCGGACGCTCAGTACTGGCCAAAAAGGAAATGCCCTGCCCTCATAGCACTGCCATTTTAATTGGAATAGTAGTGACAATGGTCAAGGGAGAAAATAAAGTGTCATCATCGCCACGGGGATGGTTAATCTCATGTGCGCACTGTGTGGGGCCCCGGCAACCACAAACATTATTCCAGATGTGGCCAGGAAGGTATTTTTCAGAAGAGATTAACACTGAAATTGGTCCACTTTGCGTAAAGGAGATTGGCAATGCCGCGGCGTGGGTGGGCCTCGTCCATCGGTTGAAGGACTGGAGAGAAAAATGAGGTGCCCTAGAAAGAGGGAAGTGTTCCTCCAATGGACTTGGCACATCAGCTCTTCCCTGTGTCTCCAGCCCAGAGTCCTGCCCTGACTTGCCTGCCTCACGGTCACAAGAGTCAACTCCTTAAAACGAAACTATATATGTAAAAATATTGAATATATACAAGCCTATTAATTTGTATATGTGTGTATAGATATTATATATATATGTATACACATATGTTTATATGTGCATGCGTTTGTAGTCTATGTGTAAGTACTATATACAGTATACATACAAGCCTATATATTTGTGTGTATATATTGTATACATGTATGTATGTGTATATATACAGTATACATATTATGAAGGTGAACATGCTGTATATATACACACACCCATGTATTGATATATGGGTGTGTATATGTACAGTATATGTACACTGTATGTATGTATGTATACAGTGTATATTGATATATAGGTGTGTATATATGTTGTATACCTGTATGTGTATAGGTATTATATGTATATATGTATGTACTCTCTCTATATACACACTTGCGTGTGTACTTATATGTGTATGTACATGCACATATTTACATATAGGTGTGTGTGTATACATGGTATATATGTATGTGTATGTATCCTATATATGATATGTGTATGTATATATACGACGAATTTATAGATGCAGTACATATATATTTTTATTCTACATGCTTTTATATGTAGGTGTATATGTGTGTCTATATGTATATACGTGTATGTATTGCATATATTATATGAGTATGTATGTATACTGTATATATACACACCTAAATATCTGTATGTGTGTATATATGTATGATATAGACGAACCTAGGTGTGTATATTGCATATCTTATACGAATGTGTACATACTGTATATGTATACAAACTATGCATTTCATATGTGTGTATGTATAGTGTATATGTATGTGTCTATTGTATATATTATGTGTATATGTGTGTAGACATACTGTATATATACAAACTATGCATTATATATATGTGTGTATATATGTATTTGCGTATTGCATATACTATATGTGTATATGTCTGTATGCGTACTGCATATATACACAGCTGTATATTTTTGTATGCGTGTACATGTGTACGTGTGTGTGTGTATACACACACAGCCTATGGATTCTGTTTGTCTGGAGAACCCTCACTGATACGGACACTTATGACAATTGAGCACCTGCTCTTTGCCAGCCAGGGAGCCAAACGCTTGTCCTTTCTGTGTCTCCCTTAAGTGTCACAAGTCCCGGGAGGGAAGGTGATGCCGCTCCTACCAGTTGAGGTGCCTCAGGGTCAGAGAGGTGCACAGGGCGGGGGGCTGGAGCCTGGTGGAGCCCAGGTGGAGTTCTAGCAGCAGTACAGCCTAGCAGTCCCACTTCCCCGGGTGCCTCTCACGAAGACGCCGAGGGAGAGATGGGGTCTGAAGGAGGGGATGAGGAGGCTTCCGTGGCTCTGCAAGCCCAGACCAAGGCTGACTCGTCAAGGGTGTTAGAGGTCAGGACTCTGGTTACCTTGGGGATGGGGTTACACAGAGCCATTCCCATTCTGAAAAAGTATCCATTCTGCTCTTGTTTGTATGTTTACCCCCCCTCCCCCAAATCTTTTAAAAACAGATTCTCTTGGTTGCTGGGAGCACACAAGAGGAAGTTGTGTGTGAGGGGGTGTGATCCAGGGGACAGGGAGGATAAGCCCCCCACTCGTAGGGCCAGGAGTGGCTCAACTTTGTGAGCTAAGGATGGCCCGCGAGGTCCCAGAGAGAAGCGTCCCTGCTCCGTCCCTGCTCCGTGCACCCCATTCCCAGCCTGAGAAGTCCGGAGCCCACCCCCCCTCCCCCCCACACACACACCAGGGAGGAGAGCCAGTCACCCTGGCTCCCAGGCTCCGGCTCCAAGGCTCCCGGCACTAGGAGCTATTTTCAGCTTTCATGCCCTAGGACACGGCCAGAGCTAGTGTCTCCGGAAACTCTCTGTCTGTCTCTCGCCCGCCCGCCATCCCTCCCTCCCTCCTCCGCCTCTTCCCCTCCCGCTCCAGCTGTCCTGCCCTCCACCCTGCATTTCTACACAGGATGGCTCACAGACAGCTGCTCCCCGTGCCCACCCGCCACCATTCGATGGATGTCAAAGCAAGCCCTGGGGACTTCCCTGGAGGTCCAGCGATTAAGACTCTGAGCTTCCACTGCAAGGGGTGCGGGTTCGATCCCTGGTCAGGGAAATAAGATCCCACATGCCGCCAGGCACGGCCAAAGAAATAAATGAATAAAAAATAAAGTTATAGTGATGAAACAGCCCTAGTGGTGCAAGGATGGGACGTATAGCTCTATGGTAGAGAATAAAGGTCCAGAAACAGATGAGAACTTGATATGACAGAAAGTGGGGAAATTAAGGAGTTTTCAATAAATGGCATTAGGACAATTGCATATCCATGTGGGAAAAAGTAAATTAGAAAAAAAGAAAAAAAGCAAGCCCTGGTCAGGTGTGACCTTGGGCCCAGGGCCATTGGCACACGTTGTCATGTGGGATGTTCTTCTTAGACTCCTCCCTCCCTCCTGTGTCACTGTCACTTCCTCCAGAACCTTCCTGGACTCCCCTACACAAGCTCGGGGTGTGCCCTCACCCGCCCACCCTGCATCACCGGAATTCCAATCCCGGCCCACCCTTCCCCGCCAGGTAAAGAACTGGGCCTGGTCAATAAGACCGTAGAGGTCCTCGGCCATTGCTATTGCAGTTGCAATTGTTACTGTGTTTACACAGGGTGACCAACACCCGCCCCCAGTTTACCCAGGACCGCTCAGGTTTGAGCGCTGGAACTGTGGGGAAACCCTCATTTCCGGGGAACCCCGGAAGGCTGGTCAGCCTATTTAGGATGGATCTTTCACTTGATATCCCAACCCCCGAGAGTCAGAAAGGGAATCTCCCCCCTCCTTCCATGGTAACCTTCATTCATTCATCCACTCATCCCTTTATTCAACTCCTTTATTCAGCAAGTATTTAGGAAGCATCTACTACATAGCAGACACTCTTCTAGGTGCTAGGGACAGTAAACTGAGAAGGTGTGATTTGTTACACGGGGATGATGTCTCGGAGACCACTGCAGGGCATGGGAGGTGGGAGAGGGAAGGGGCAGTTCTAAATGCAGGCTCTGACGGGACTGGGGCGGACCCTGCCCTAAGCCAGGCTGCTTGCTTCAACACAGCTGTCCTCACCCAGGGCCATCCTGCTTCCGCCTCACCCAGTTCTTCGGTGATGTCTGGGGAAAATCTGTGGTTGTCACAACTGGGGGGGAAGGGGCCCCTGGAATCAAATGGGTGGGGACAGGGATGCTGCTGAACCCCACACAGTGCCCAGGAGGGGCCCCCAGCAGAGAATGACCCGCCCCAAATAACCCCAGTGCCATGGGGGAGACCCTGCACTAATATTATTCAGACCCGCTGGTGCCCCTAGATTCCTGCACAGGCTGGGACTCTAACCGGGTCACCTCTGTATCCTGAGGTGACCTAGAGTGGGGCAGCCAGGAGGGCTGAGTATCAGGGATGAAATGACAAATCACCGTGCCCACTCTCCCCGCCGCACCCCAGGGTCGATGGCCTCTATCTCCTCCCTGTGCAGGTAGCTTTTCCCTGAGCCATTTCTTCTTGTCAAGGTCCCTGTCGCAGGTTGTGTTCCCCAAACATGATGTTGAGAGCAAGGATTGGAGTGCAGGTGGTTGATGTGAGACGTGCAGAGAACAGATACAGCTGCCATAGGGTCCCGCAATTCCACTCCTGGGCATAGATCTGGAGAAAACTCTAATTCAAAAATGTACATACACCCCTGGGACTTCCCTGGTGGTCTAGTGGTTAAGACTCTGTGCTTCCGGTGCAGGGAGCATGGGTTCCATCTCTGGCCAGGGAACTAAGATCCCACATACTGTGTGACAAAAAAATAAAGAAAGAGAGAAAGAAAGAAAAAGAAAGAAAGAAAAGAAAGAAAGAAAGAAAGAAAGAAAGAAAGAAAGAAAAGATACATGCACCCCAATGTTCATTGCATCACTATTTATAATAGGCAAGATGTGGAAGCTACCTAAATGTCCACTGATGGATGAATGGATAAAGAAGATGTGGTACATATATACAATGGAATATATTCAGCCATAAAAAGAATGAAATAATGCTATTTGCCGCAACGTCGTGGATGGACCTAGAGATTATCATACTAAGTGAAGTAAGTCAGAAGAGAAAGACACATATATGATCTCTCTTATATGTGAAATCCAAAATACGACACAAATGAACTTGTCTACGAAACAAAAACAGACTCACAGACATAGAGAACAGACTTGTGGTTGCCAAGGGGGAGAAAGAGGGAGGGAGGGTTGGATTGGGAGTTTGGGGTTAGCAGAGGCAAACTATTAAATATAGGATGGATAAGCTACAAGGTCCTACTGTCTAGCACAGGGAACTATATTCAATATCCTGTGATAAGCCATAATGGAAAAGAAAAAGAGTTTTATTTATACGTTCCATCCCTAACTGAGCTGGCCCATCCCCTCCCATGGTTCTAAGTGCAGCCCGAGGCTGCAGACTTCCCACCGTGGTCTTCAGCTCCAGAGCAAGCCACCTGCAAACCAGCCGCATCTTCCCAGGGGCTGGCAACTCTCCTTTGCTACTGATTCCAAGACACATCCAGATAGCACAAATGTGACCATGAAAACAAACTCAGGCATGTTCAAATCAGGGAAATAACATTCTTATCTCTGTTTAGTAGTTGCTTAATTTTAGAATAGCTTAGAGTTACAAAAAAGTTGCAAAGATCTGTACAGAGTGTGCAGAGTGCTGTAGACCCCCGACCCAGTACCCCTATTTCCAACACGTTAGTACTTTAGTACGTTAGTACGACATGCTTATCCAACTAAGGAACCGAGATGGATACGTTATTATTAACTAAAGTCCACACTTTACTAGAATTTCCCTAGCTTTCCCCTAACATCCTTTTTCTGTGCCAGTCTCCTCTGGGCTGTGACATTTCTCAGACGTCCCTGGGTCTTGATACCTTGAAAGTTTTGAGGAGGACTGGTCAGGTATTTTGTCCCTCAATTTGTTTGTCTGTTGGTTTTCTGATGTTTTTCTTATGGTTGGGCTGGAGTTACGGGGTTTGGGGCAGAAGATCCAGACAGAGATAAAAATGTCATTCTCCTCAGGTCACATCATCAAGGATACACACCATCAAGGATACACACATCAAGGATATACCCCATCAACGGGACTTGTGACAAACAATTTTACCCTTGATCACCTGGCCAGTATCGTCTTTTTTTTTTGCTGCGTTGGGTCTTCATTGCTGCACACGGGCTTTCTCTAGTTGCGGCGAGCAGGGGCTCCTCTTTGTTGCGGGCACGTGCTTCTCATTACAGTGGCTTCTTTTGTTTCGGAGCACGGGCTCTAGCTGTGCGGGCTTCTGTAGTTGTGGCATGGGGGCTCAGTAGTTGTGGCTCCCAGGATCTAGAGCGCAGGCTCAATAGTTGTGGCCCACGGGCTTAGTTGATCTGCGGCACAGGGGATCTTCCCGGACCAGGGCTCGGACCCGTGTCCCCTGCATTGGCAGGTGGATCCTTTTTTTGTTTTCTTTGTTCCTTTTGGAACCAAAACTTTAATCCCAAGGAGTCTCACAAAACATATTACAAATGACAGCATGAAAAAGAAAACTGCACAGTAACTCAAAGTTCAGCTCTACAATATACTCTTCATCTGGCAAGACATTGGTATCTTGATCATCTCAACTTCCAAAAAACATTACAAAGAGCTATGTATTCATGTACGGCAATCACAGAGGGGACTTATGACCTAACTCAAAGGGAAACTAACTTCCTTGAAACTTCTTAGATTCTAAACTCACTGGACAACCTCTTGTCCAGTGTGAAGACTAGTGGAATTCTTAAACCTCTAATCTAGGGTAAGGGTGCGGCTTTCACTTCTACCTGCTGGCTTGTGTTCACAGCACCTTTTAAAGACTGCTTGCTTAACTACAGCTGCATACCATATCCCAGCTACAGAAAGTCTTTTCAATGTTTGCCAGTGTTGCTTCCATAATAATAAACATCACACTTTAGGTGGGCAGGAGTTAGAGTTTTATTATCAGTCTAGGCAAGACCAAAAATTCAAAGCAAATTCAATTTTGCTTAAGAGAACATTGTAAAGAAACAATTCTTCATATTACATGCCTCATATGACCCATTTCAAACCATAGAGAATGACATGTTTATGTGTCACCGCCCAAGAGACAAACAAATGTGAACAGCTAAAACATTTAAAAAGTGCATCAAGCTTCGGAAGTCTCAAACGAAACTTGAATTTTCTGTACATACTCCTGTCAAATGAAGTTATTTCCTGTGCACCACTCCTCTTGCAAAGTGGTCTGCTATTTCCTTTCATTTGACCTGGATCGGCTAGGAGACCTAGAGAAAGATCGGGACGGCTTGCGATTTCTCTCCTGGGACAGTGATCTCTCTCTTCTCCTACATCTACTAAAGGGACCTGCTCCGGCTGCGGGAGAAGCTTCTCCGTCTTGGACATCTGTGGTGAGGGGGAGGACTCCTCCTCCGATAATCATCTCGAGGGCGACGACCCCAAGAAGGAGGCGGCCACGATGTCGACTTCTCCTTTCCCCATTGGACAGGTCCACTCTTACTCGGCAGCCACAGAGTGTTCTCCCGTCTAGTTCTCAGACAGCATCCGCTGCACCTCGGGGATCTTCATTTTCAACAAGAGCGAAGCCGGGAGGGTTTTTAGCAACCCACACACTTCGGAGTGGTCCATAATACCCTAAAGCTCGTTCGAATTCAGTCTTGTTACCACTGTTTCCAAGATTCCTTACACAAACGTTACAGTCCAACGGACAGGAATCCCGATGCAAGACCCTCCTGGCTCCTGGGTTTCATGGGCCACAGGGTGATCCCGGGCCTCTAGAATCTCGCAGCTGAATCGGCTCGCACAAGCTGTCCTGTGGAGATGCTTTTCCCCCCATGTGTCCAGCCCGGGGCGCTGCTGTCTAGGCCCGACCTCCAGGGTGACAGGGTGAACCCCAGGTCCCTGGAGCAAACACTCAGAGCCCTGGTGACCAGACTCAGGGGGCTGCGGCGGCAGCTGGACATGTGTGGCCACCCTGGTGGTGTTTGGCCCCATCTGCAGTTCCAGTTCCAGCTGAGAAAGAGCCTCGCTGTGTTATTTTCTCCTGGTTGTGTAAGGATCCCCGGTGTCATTTGACAGAAATGTACATGGTGTGTTCTTTCTCTCTTTTCTCCCTGCTTCCTCTCGTCCCTCTCCCCCTCCCTCTCTCCCTCTGTCCCCCCCCTTCCCTCTCCCTCTTTCCTCTGCGTCTCTCTCTTTCCCTCTCTCCCTCCCCCCCTTCCCCCCTCCCCGTCCCTCTCCCCGTCCCTCTCCCAACTCCCTCTCCACCTCCGTCTCCCCCTCGCTCTCCCACATCCCTCTCCCTCTACCCTCCCCCTCCCTCTACCCCCTCCCTCTCCCCCGTCTCTCTCCCCCCTCCCCCCTCCGTCTTCCCGCCTCCCCCGTCCCTCTTCCCTGTCCTTCTCTCCCTTCCTCTCTCCCTGTCCCTGTTTCCCTGTTCCGCACGCCCTCCCTCTACCTCTTTCCCTCTCCCTGTCCCTCCACCTCCTTCCCTCTCTGGAGAGGGAAGGAGGTGGAGGGACAGGGAGAGAGAGCAGGATGGGGGGAGAGGGAGAGAGGGGGGGAGAGGGAGAGAGGGATAGAGGGAGGGAGCGAAAGACGTCCTTCCCTCCCTCCCTATATCCCTCCCTCCCTCCCTCCCTCCCTCTATCCCTCCCTCCCTCCCTCCCTCCCTCCCTCTCCCTCCCTCCTTCTCCTCCCTCTCCCTCTCCCTCTCCCTCCAACTCTCCCGCTCCCTCCATCTCTTCATCTCCCTCACTCCCTCCCAGAGAGGGAGAGATGGCAAGGCAGAGACAAGGGAGCGGGAGAGAGAGAGAGGGAGAGATGGAGGGAGAGGGAGGGAGAGGAAGAGAGGGAGAGAGATATGGAGAGGAGAGGGAGAGAGAGGCGGGAGAGGGAGAGGGAAAGAGGTCTCTTCCTCCCTCCCTCTCCCTCTGTCCTCCTTCTCTCCCTCTCCCCCCTCTCTCCCTCTCCCCCCTCTCTCTCCCTCTCCCCCCTCTCTCCCCCCTCCCTCTCCATCTCTCTCTCCCTCTCCCCCCTCCCTCTCCATCTCTCTCCCTCTCCCCCCTCTGTCTCCCCCCTCCCTCTCCATCTCTCTCTCCCTCTCCCCCCTCCCTCTCCATCTCTCTCTCCCTCTCCCTCCACCTCCTTCCCTCTCCAGAGGAGAGAGAGAGGGAGAGCGGTAGAAGTGCTGAGGAGGGGGGCTCCCTCCCCCTCCCACTCCCATCCTCTCCCTACTGCTTTCTCTTTTCTCTGCTTCAATGAACACCAGGCGCCTTTTAGATCAGCCCTGAAGTCAACGTCGATGCTTGGACAGCCTGACCTCCCCGCTGACTTCCAGCCCAGGACCACCGCTGGGAGATGAAGTCTGCGGGGCCCTGGGCGCAGGCTGCACAGGCACCTCCCCTGATGCCCAATCTCTCCTCGTTTACGAGGCAGCCGACACTCCCCTCCCTGACTCCCCAAGATTTGGGGCTTTTTTAGTATGTGTCGATAATGCCATGAGCTACTATTTAACTCTTCCACGAGGACCCATCTCCCAAAATGCAGTGGTTTTCAGCCTTGGCTGCACTAGAGAACCCCCAGGGAAGGGAGAGACGTCTCTCCCTCCCTCTCTCTTTCTCTCCCTCTGTACTTCTGTCTACCTCTCTCCCTCTCCCTCTCCCTCTGGGGTGATGCCCGATGAGCTCAGAATCGCAGATGGCCCCCCCATCCCCTCTCTGTGGCTTGCATGGGGGATGCACCTTCTCACCGTGGCCCGGGCATGGCCTTGACACTCAGACATCGGGTCCTGCGTGGACACTTGTGTTTGTTCCATAGCGCAGGTGGCTGCAGTCTGTGCTTCTGTAGATGGGGGCTGTGCGTGAGCCCTTCATCTTCCCCGCAGACACCACTGGTGCTCGCTCGGCCTCGCGGGTGATGCGGGGGGCACGGGGGACAGTCTTGTGTCCCCACCTTCTTGGGCTACAGACAGGCCACGCTGGTCCCGTGGTGACTGGGGGCTCCCAGGAGAACCCCACTGCAGACCGGAGAGGTGGCCCCAGAGAAGGTGGCGTACGCCTGGGGCCGGGCCTCATCAGTGAGCCACGGGCCACCTGCAGCAACAGCTGTCTCACCGTCCAGGGGCTGGGTGTTCGGGCGCCGTGGGGTTGAGCCACTGTCTGCACGGCAGCCGTGTTTGTCTTGTTGAGCCCGGGGAGGCCCCTTGGTGGCTCCTGGAAAGACTGGCCGCATTTCTTCCTGCCCTTGGCCTTAGAGCCCATCACGTTCATGCCGTTTCTGGTTCCAAAAGGACCTGTGTTAATAAAGACCACGTGTTAGGACAGCACCAAAGTGTCTAGAAATCCGGGCCAGGAGGAGGAGGGAGGGGGATTGGCTGTGCCCGCCAGTGGCCTGGGAGCCCTGCCCGCCTGCAGAGACCTGGCCCGGGGCCCGCGGGGAGGCCGTGGCCCTCGGTCCCCAGCGCCTTCCGTCTCTGGGTTCCAGGAGAACTGCGTGATCCTCAGGGAGCTGGTGAGGCTGCAGGCCTTGAAGTCCCGCCTGCTGGGGTTCCGCACGCAGGCCGACTCCGTGCTGGAGATGAACATGGACAAGACCAGCCAGGTGGTGGCCACTGTCCTAGGTAACACCGCCTCCCCCTGAGTCCCAGTGGGGACGGGGTCAGGCGGACCTTGACCGGACGTGGTGCTGCCTGAGACCCCACTGTGTCAGCCCTTGGGGGTCACCTTCCCAGACCCTTCATTCTGCCTCGAGGGGCGCGGGGTCGGGGGTGGCTGGGGGGCCGCCCCGGGGACGTAGCCGAGCCTCTCCCCTCCGCCCGCAGGTGAGCTGGCCCAGAAGCTGAAGCCCCTCGGGGAGCAGGAGCGGCCGTGATCCTGGAGCTAAAGAAGGCCGAGTGCCAGAGGCGGGGCCTGCACTTGGACGGCCCCATCAACGCCTGGGACCTGCGCTGCTACATGAACCAGGGGGAGGAGACGCGCTACCACGTGAACCAGTACCTGCTCAATGAGGCTTTCCCCATGCAGGCGCTCACACGCGGGCTGCTGGGCATCTCCCAGGAGCTGCTGGGGCTGACTTTCGACCTGGAGGAGGGCACCAGCATGTGTCACGAAGACGTGAGGCTCTAAACGGTCTGGGACGCGGCCTCGGGCAAGGTCATCCATCGGCAAGTTCTACCTGACCTCTATCCTCGGTGCGTGCGTGGGGGAACCTGTCGGCCGTGGGCCGGGGCTCCTCTGTCGAAGCGGGGCCCCATCCACGTCCCTCCGCAGGGTGGGGAAGTCCGGGCACGTGGCCTGCTTCGGCCTGCAGCCGGGCTGCCTACAGCACGATGGGAGCTGCCAGATCGCCATCGCGGCCATGGTGGCCAACTTCACCAAGCCTACGCCCAACCTGCCCTCCCTGCTGCAGCATGATGAGCGGGAGACCAACTTCCACGACGTCGGGCACGCGATGCACCAGCTCCGCTCCCAGGCGCAGGGCTGCAGGCAGGGGGCGGGGAGGGCCCGGGCGTGCGTGGTCCTCAGGCAGGCCCTCGCCATGGGATTCTTCCACTGACATCACCCCGCACGTGGTGACGCCCTCGGTGTCAGCTTCCATCATCAGACCCCAGGCACTGGGCGCATAAATAACGGAAATGGATGTCCTCGAGGCTCTAGAGGCTGGAAGACCCAGATCAAGGAGTCAGGGCTGGTTCCCTGCATGTTAAATACATGCACTCAAGAGTTGCCTTGAAGAAAGACAAAAGAAAAGAAAGGAACGTTGCCTGCAAGTCTGCTGACAGCCGGTGATGAGAACCAGAGGGAAGGCTCTGGGGCCGGGGGCGCAGTGCCCTGTGAGCTCGGGGGCTGCTGCCAGTCTCCGTGGAGGCTCAGCAAGTCCCAGTGACTTCCCCACGTGGGGGGCGCCAGCTGAGCGTCTGGGCCCAGGACCCACTGCTCGTTCAGTCTTCCTGTGGTCAGCCCTTCATCCTGAGCGCGATGCTCTCACAGGCTGCACCGGGGCGTGTGGGGACAGTTTACTGAGCTGTACAGACGTCACTACTGCTTTGGACCATTTCCGTCACCCCGAAAATGTCCCTCACGCCCTTAGCTATCACTCCGTCCCCTCGCCAGCCCCTGACAACCAGGAACCCACTCGCTGACTCTGTGGATCTACCTGCTCTGGACGTTTCCCCTCAGTGGGGTCACGCCCTGTGTGTCCTTCTGTGTATGACTTCTCTCGCTGAGCATCGTGTTCTCAGGGTGTATCGACGCGGCAGCGAGCGTCAGGGCTTCACCGTGTTGCGTGGCTGAGGGACGTAAAGACGACAAGAGAAAAGAAAAGAACGTTGCATGCAAGTCTGGTGACAGCCGGTGATGAGAACCAGAGGGAAGACTCTGGGGCCGGGGGCGCCGTGCCCTGGGAGGCCCTGGCGCTGCTGCCAGTCTTGGTGGGGCACGGGCAGCACCGTCCCTCAGGAGCTGCTGGACAAGCTCATCAAGTCCCGGGAGGCCAACCCAGATGCGGCCGGACCGAGGGAAGGGAAGGGGGCTTCCGGTCTGCCCGGCTGGAAAGCGCGGCCTGGACACGGTGCCAGCCCCCCGTCTCCTTCCTCCCGCCCCCCAGGCCTCTTCAACCTGTGCCAGATCGTCCTGGCCAAGGTGGTTCAGGCCCTGCACATGCAGACGCCCGCGGACCCGGCCCAGGAGAATGCCCGCCTCTGCCAGGAGATCCTGGGGTTCCCAGCCATGCCAGGTAGCCAAGCGCGCACCGGGCTCACCTCAGCGGTCGGTTGGCGGCTACTGCCCAGGTCAAGAGGATCGTCTGGTGGTGTGTGAATGGGGACCGACTGACGGGCTCCGGCCGAGGCCCGCTGACCTCTGGCCTCTTCCTGCCACGGTTCCTTGGCTGGTCCCTCCAGCTGTGGCCCGCGGAGTCCGAGGGTGGGGTGGGAGGCTCTGCACATGCTTTCTAGAGAGCCTGGAAGAGGCAGGAGAGGGCTTCATACCCCGAACAGAAGGCATCGACGAGGTCTGCCCGTGCGTGTCGGTGCGGACACGCGGTTCACTCCCTCGTGAGCGCTTTAACCAGCGATCTCTCCGTGGTGGAGGGCGAGCCCCGACTCACCTCTCCCAGCCTCGGCAGCTGACCTTGTAAGAGGCTTAGGAGTGAACCCTCGTGAGCTTCAGCAGAAAGTCGGCAAAGATTTATTTGTGTCCCTCCACTGAACTGCCAGCAAGGTCCCCGTTTTCTACAAGTGTTGGGCCAATACTCTCTCTAGTGGCAGGGGACTCAGACAAGGCTGCTTTGGGGCCCCCACCCCCGCTCTGGGGCAGGGGCACTGAGCGGCCAGGGAGCCGGGCAGGAGCCCCTCCGCGTGTGTCCCAGTGACCCACCTGCCTGCGACCTTCGGCCGCCTGGCAGGAAGCTACGACGCCCAGTCCTGTGGCCAGTCATTCCTGCAAGAAACACTGGAACCAGTTTCTGCCAACCCGCCAAAAAAAAAACGACTTCAAAGGCAACGTGGTGTCACAGGAAGGGCTTGTTTCTGTGTTTCTTTGTTTTTAGTTCATTAGGCCTCACTTAAAATTCTGATTCCACAATGCACTTGCTTTGGGATCTTGAACAACACTCATAACCTCTGCAAGTTTCAGTAGAGTAAGTTTATGTGATTACCTTCATCTGTAATATCCCTGTGTTGCAATCTTAATTAATTCAGATTAATGCATCTTAAGCTTAATCTCAAGTTCAGATCAAAGACTAGTTCCTCTGTGACTTCTCCTCTGAACTGATTCAAAAGCCTCCTCTCCCGTCCTCATTTGGCTTCTCTTCTCTTCTGGAATCTCATAAGAACTTCTATGACCTCTCTGGTTTTTTGTTGTTGCTGTTGTCTGTTTGTTTGGTTTTTAATTGAAATATAGTTGATTTACGATGTCGTGTCCGTTTCAGGTGTACAGCACAGTGATTCCGTTTTCAGATTCTTTTCCCTTATAAGTTATTACAAAATATTGAGTACAGTTCCCTGTGCCATAGAGGAGATCCTTGTTGTATCAATTCTATGCCTTCTTTGAATGACCGTAGCACTTGTTGTCTGTATCATTTTTATGTCTGTTGTGGCTTTGTGACTGAAAATGAAAATTTTCTATTTGTTCATGTCCTGGCCCTTCCTTAGAAATGTGTTCATTTACCTATTTCATATTTATTGACTACATCTTGGACACCGTGTTAGCTGCTTGTTCTAGATGTTAGTAAAACATAGACCTTCCTGCTCAAAGGGTCACAGTATTTGTGGGAAAACAAACAAACGAACAACTTACGTCTCAAATAGCTGTGTACTTCCCAAAGAGAGCACACCTCGTAGGTACAATAAATATATGTATTATACATAAATGTATAAATAGTTAATGGCATTAAAAACTTGAGATAACTGCTTTTCTATTCTGAGGAAATGATGATAATATTTCACCAGGAGCTCAACACCACTCTGAGAATGAGGGCTTAACCCCCGACCTGGCTCACTGCATCGCTTTCTTATATGAAAATAGACAAGTCTGTACATGCTCTCTACAAAAAGGCTTATCTGGCATGAATTTCAGATAGCAAGAAGAAAAAGTCAAGAGGTTCAGAGAAGCATCCAGAAGCTCAGGTGATTGTCTGGCACTAATACAACTTGCTTGACAGGAAAATAGAGCTGTAAATCTCACAAAATTAGATGGTCTTCTAAGAATTTCAAAACCGCCTGCTAGTAATTAGAAATCCTAGAAGAACCGCTTCTTTTAAAGCATACTGATAATATGCTTTACAGCTTAATATTCAGAAGCCTATGTTTTGGCTAAGTGAGCTTCAGGAATGAAGGAAACTTGTGGTTCAGTTCCATCTACTCTGGAACCTCTGGTCAAAACACCTACTTCTGTGCTCAGCCATCTTATCATCTGTAAAATGGAGGCAACTCTAAGAAAACATAGTCACAGAGATGTTGCACAGTTTCCTGTGTCACTGTCTTCATTTGTTTCAGAAAACCAATAACGTCTAAGCTACTACTGCAAAGAGCGCAGTGTTACTTGGGGTCATCTAGTGCAGCTCTGTCAAAGTAAAGAAAAGGAAAGGGGCCTAGAATAACTATAATTTTCCCAAGAGGACACTATTATTTTATGGCAAATCTGAGTCAAGAACCCTGATCTCTTTGATGCCATTCCATTGTTCTTTCGTTGGGTTCTCAGCAACCCAGAGAAAGAAAGAGAAATAAAACTCCTATGTGCTGTGTCACTGGTACAGGACGTGGCAAGATTGGAATTGGAGAACTACATATTAACAGGTATTTGGGAAATTCTTCAAACTAATTAAGATATATACCAGGTACATAAAAAACAGTTATGTTTTCCCAAGACGATTCTGTGGAACGAACAGAACTGGTAACTGAAGGTGCCTGTGTGCTGCAGTTCCAAACAGGACGGGTGAATGCTTGTTTTCTGGCACCTTTAAGACTCCACCCCAATATACACATTAAAATAAAATTAACATTTCAACTGGGTCATATTTAATTCTGCATGCTCTTGTAAGTCAGCAAAATAGTCCATATATCATTTAAGTTGTCACTCACTTTCTTTTCTTTTTTTTGCGGTACACGGGCCTCTCACTGCTGTGGCCTCTCCCGTTGCGGAGCACAGGCTCCGGACGCGCAGGCTCAGCGGCCACGGCTCACGGGCCTAGCCGCTCCGCGACATGTGGGATCTTCCCGGACCGGGGCACGAACCCGTGTCCCCTGCATCGGCAGGCGGACTCTCAACCACTGAGCCACCAGGGAAGCCCGTCACTCACTTTTTAACTTGACTTTTCATTTCTAAAAGTCTTTCCAAACACAAAACAGAGGTGGGAAAATGGTATATGGGAAGCTGCAGAGATGAAATAAGCTTACTTCATTCGGCATAAAGATGAATACCCAAACAACTTCTGCATAGCTGGAAGTGCCCAAATCTACTATCTTCGTTTTGTAGTCAAGGCTTCCGGAAAAATATGCTAACGGATTCCTAATTACCCAAATGCCCCATATCTGTTTCAGTAAGTATCATCATATATTATGGAAATTTTTCTCAATGACAGAGAAAGACATCCTGGCCGAGCATCCCCCTGCCCATGACACAGAGATGATGGGTCTCAAGCTACCTTGAAGGCGTTGGAGCCCACTTTATCCATTACTAATATTAATGGAGGACAAAACTTCATATTCTGTTTGCTCTGTGTCTGTTAAATCACTTCTTCCCTTCATTAAAATGGATGACACATAATTGAGTCTGTAGTGTGTGTGTCACTGGAAACTGAACACATTTTTGTTGGTGTTATTAACGTCATAGGTTTCTGGGGGGGGTCTACTAAATAACTAAGTCTAGTTTCACAGTTACAAATAAATTATGATGTAATTTTGAATAAAGTAAGCTCATCGTAAAGGAAGGATACTGAGAGTTGCTACTACCCCTTCCTTGAGGGGCTCTTGTAAAGCACTAAATCAAGTAACAGAGGTTTATATGCATGCATATATTTTCAATGATATTTGAACACACTTGAAAAGAACTCTACGGAATGCATTATAAAACCTCGATGCTGTGTGTCCCTAGTTCCCGGCTCTCTCGTTCAAACTATTTAAATGAACAAAATGTTATCTATTAGGATAGCTATCAGAGTACTCCAAATACTACTTCTTGCAGTACCCTGTCCCAACCATTTGCCTTCCTCTTCCCATTAGTCCTTAATTCAGAAACCCCAGAGATTTGTTCAGTAATTAATGAACATATTTCTTCATTCAGCCAAGAAAATTGATGGATCCCTTACCAAATTTCAGGCACCCTTCTTCAGGATGTTTTCTAGGCATGTTCAGGAAACACAGCAGTGATTTAACACAGATGAATATAGCCTCTCTCGAGCTGAGGGGAGAGACAAAAGTAAAGAAGCAAATATAAAATCGTAAGTGTAAATACGTAAATAAAAATTGAACAAATGGGTAGAATAACTAGTATATCAGGTAAGTGCTGGAGAAAAACAGCAAGCAGGGAAGGGGGATGGAGATTGTTAGCTGGTAGGAGGAGGCTGCGATCGGAAACTAAGTGATCACTGAGGGCTTTCTGGGGAAGATAAAATTTACGAGGGAACCTAAGGTTGTGAGAGGGAGCAAGGTGCATATCTGGGAAGTGAATAGTACAAGCAGAGGGAACAGTCAGATGGAAAGGCAATGAGGCAAGAGTGGGCTTGGAGTATCCAAGGAGCAGAAAGGATGTCAGTGTGTGGAAAACAGAGGGAGCAAAGTGGAGAGGAGAAGGAAACAGTCAGAGAGGAAACAGAGGCCCAGATTTCTAGGGCTGTGGAGGCACTTTGAGGACTTTGCTTTTCCTGTGAAGAAGCCATTGAAGAGACTTGAGTGACATGATCTGACTTATGTTTTAACAGGATCTCTCTGGATGCCATGTTGATTAGAGACTGCAGGAGAATAAGGACAAGCCCCAGAAGACCAATAGTTGATTCAAATGTCAAGAAACATTTATGCCTTCACCCTTCAACTTCACAAATGATGCCATTTCCACTGAGCTATTGAAAAATATCATCTGGCTTTCAAAACAATAAACCAGAAGGCATTTTCTCACATAAGCAAGGTCACAAACAACTGTCAGCTAAAGGTGAAATAGCAACAAATCAAATAATAACAAAAAACATTTTTTATAGATTTTAAAACCTTACAAAGCATTTTCTTGTCCATTATCTAAGTTAATCCTCAAATCAACGCCATGAGATAGTTATTATTTTCCCATTACAAGTGACCGCATATTAAATCCTTAGTGATTGCTCAAGAAAAGCTGAAATCTTGAGTGTACATCTATTAATGCCAAGGTTGGGTTTTTTGCCCATGGGAACATTGGATGCTAAAATCCACGGGGATTTTCAGCTCAAGATGGCAGACTAGGAAATATATTTACTTTCTGGTCCTCCTGAAACCATGTTTAAATAAAACTGCAGAAATACCAAAATTAATCAACCAATAAAAGCCAAGACATTGTGGAAGTCATCAACCACAGAAAGATTTCAACACATTTCGAGAAGGCAAACAATGAAATGGAGGGGCCATGAATAAAATAATGAAGAAAAGACTACCCTAAGTAGGGTCTGCACAAAGCCAGGCAGCTTTTGCTGAGCCCTGGTTATAGTAAAGGACAGAGGAAAGAAGAGGGGCTGAAAACAAGGAGACAAAAGTCATTTTAGGAAAAAACGTTCACTTAATGAGCTCCAGGGAACACTCAGCCTGCTGCCATACTCACTCATGGATTACAGTGGATTGTTGGTAAGCAAGACAAGAAAACAGGGAACCAACAAACAAAAATCAAGACACGGTTTCTCACTGAGCTCTTCTCAAATGAGATCAAGAAATTATCGTTCAATGCCATAGCTGTAAATCATTTCTGCTCCTGGAGAGGTTAGAAAGGGCTTATAATAGTTACCCTTTTTCTTCAGACAGAATTTAGGTCTGAGCAAAAGCTTTTGTGTCCTCCAACCTCAAAGTTTATTGGGGATGGAAGTCCAAATTTGCTTTGACATACCATAAAAAGAATCTCATGAGCAGAGGGTCAAACTACTTTTGGAATATATGAATTATGCCCAGTGTGATTTTAAATAGATTTTAAACAAAAATATACAAAGTTTCACTGGTTCTGAAACTTCTACATGTTACATGCCTGATATATAACACACAATGTCAGTCCCAGGAGAGAGAAAACACTCCAATGAAGCAAGCCAAAGAAACAAGATTCGAACAAGGTAAAGTGATGTGTAGACCAAGACCAGGATTTTTCAGTTCTTTCCTGTCATGCTGTAGCTTCCAGCTCCTGAATAACAACACACGTTTCCCTTGTCCTAGACACACAAGAGTATGTCTCCTCTATGGGGCGTAAGAAGCTCTAGAGTTACATATGTGTAGTAAAGAGTGGACCCAGCCGGCATACTCACAATGACCAAATCGTGTTGATCGTACTTTATTTTAAACCAATACATCGCTCCATGCTGAAGTTGCAATAAATGATATATCTGCTTTCTAGACATGAATGAGATGCCTTACTGGATATACTCCAGGAAGGCCAGAGAAACTGGCTTCTAATCCATACAGAATAATTCATTGATGAATTCCTTTCAGGAGAGCCCCTGATTTATCTAGAATATAAGCTTTACATACCTGGATCCTTCAAACTAGACCAAAGGGACAAATCTAGGCTGCAAGCCTCAATTAGAAATGTGGGATGGTGCTATGCTGACAACTGGTGGTCCCTGACCTATCTTCTGAGATTAGAACCCAGTGTGGTGGATGACCAATTCACGCGTTGAACAAAAGAACACCTCCTACAGGGCAGTGTATGTGTTCATTACAGGTATGGCACTTAGGGCTAAAAGTAACACATGAAGCATATATGATAAGGAGGCACCAGAGTCCAGAGCACGAGCTCTGGAATCACACAGGCTTGCTTCGAATCCCGGCTAAGCCACTACCATCTGTATACCCTGAAGAACAGTCGAAGGTTTACGTGTTCTTTTACCAAATTTCGAAAAACAAATGAAGAAAGAACCTACCTGCCAGGAAGGGACATCGTGGGGTGCAGCATCCAGTCGCGTCAGGGCTCTGCATCCCCTGCTCAGAAACCTTCACCGCCTGGCTCATGGTGATGCTGGTAGCTCAGCAGCCCTGGAGAAGGCGCTCCTGTCTCCAGGGCTCGCGGACAAGCTGGGGAGGTCCACGGAGGTGGCGGGCCACAGCCTGGCAAACTCTGGGTGCCTCCTCCACTCAGCTCTGGGCATGCTCTGGCCTCTGGGCCCCGTTGCGGGGAAGGGCTGGCCGATACATAGCCAGGGCTGAGGGGTCTGCAGAGCCGGTGCCCAGGCAGGGTGAGCTCTGGAGGAGAAGACTTCCACAGTCCCCAACAGTCTCCGCATGGTGACCCATCCGGTGCCAAACACCTGCCACCCACAGCGACAAGTCCCAGCCGCTAGAAAGCCCAGAAGGGGTCGGGCTCTTTGCCCTCGGGCCGGGTTTCTCCAGGGCCTGGGCTTGTGTGGGGCCCCCATACCACCCCCTGACCCGCCCTTGCTCTGTGACACGTACAATGCAATGTCAACACCCAGGCTGAGCCGGCCAGTGTTCAGAGCATGCTAGACCTTGAGAAGAGTTAGCAGCTAGGGAGAAGCTCTCCCACTTTCACTCGCTTTTCTCAGATCAGGCAGGCAGCCCATCTCACCCCAAAGCTATGGACACCACACCTCCTTCCCAGGCTATCGTTTTCCGTTCTGCCCCTGTTCTCCCTTTCCATTCTGCCCCCCTTTTCCCCAGCACCCCATTTACGGCTTCGGGTGTCATCGGTGCTGCAGCAGGCAGCACCTCTGACCCCGAAGCTATGGACACCACACCTCCTTCCCAGGCTATCGTTTTCCGTTCTGCCCCTGTTGTCCCTTTCCATTCTGCCCCCCTTTTCCCCAGCACCCCATTTACGGCTTCGGGTGTCATCGGTGCTGCAGCAGGCAGCACCTCTGACCCCGAAGCTATGGACACCACACCTCCTTCCCAGGCTATCGTTTTCCGTTCTGCCCCTGTTGTCCCTTTCCATTCTGCCCCCCTTTTCCCCAGCACCCCATTTATGGCTTCGGGTGTCATCGGTGCTGCAGCAGGCAGCACCTCTGACCCCGAAGCTATGGACACCACACCTCCTTCCCAGGCTATCGTTTTCCGTTCTGCCCCTGTTGTCCCTTTCCATTCTGCCCCCCTTTTCCCCAGCACCCCATTTACGGCTTCGGGTGTCATCGGTGCTGCAGCAGGCAGCACCTCTGACCCCGAAGCTATGGACACCACACCTCCTTCCCAGGCTATCGTTTTCCGTTCTGCCCCTGTTGTCCCTTTCCATTCTGCCCCCCATTTCCCCAGCACCCCATTTACGGCTTCGGGTGTCATCGGTGCTGCAGCAGGCAGCACCTCTGACCCCGAAGCTATGGACACCACACCTCCTTCCCAGGCTATCGTTTTCCGTTCTGCCCCTGTTGTCCCTTTCCATTCTGCCCCCCTTTTCCCCAGCACCCCATTTACGGCTTCGGGTGTCATCGGTGCTGCAGCAGGCAGCACCTCTGACCCCGAAGCTATGGACACCACACCTCCTCCCTAGGCTATCTTTCTCCGTTCTTCCCCTGTTTTCCCTTTCTATTCTACCCCTGTTTTCCCCAGCCCCCCCCCCCATTTACGGCTTAGGCCGGCATCGGTGCTTCAGCAGGCAGCAGCTCTGACACCAAACCTATGGACACCACACCTCCTTCCCAGCGCTGTTATTTTCCAGTCTGCCCTGTCTCCACGTAGAACCGCTACCTATTTCACACGGCTGTTCCTAGTTCTGGGAACACACCACTCACTGGTAGCAATGCCTCAGCCCATGCCTCGACTCATTTACCTGCAACGCTGGCCAACAGATAGACCAACACTTCAAAGTTATGACAGAAAGTTGAGTAAGTTATACGCTTGGAATTGCATTTATTATTATTAACAAGCACAACTGTAGTGCTTAGACTATAACAAGTAATCTTCTAAGTGCTTAGCAAATATTAACTCACTTAATCCTCATAATGGCAAACCTATAGGTAGGTAATGTTCATAATATTCACCTTTTTTGGGGGAAACTGAGGCCCAGAGGGGTTGAATAGCTTGTCTAATGCCACATAGTAAGTAGCGGGCAGAAACCCAGGATGAAAACCAGACCGTCGAGACTTTCATCACTTTGCTGTGTCACCTTAATAGATGTTGTGGTTAGGGAAGGGACTAAACTGACAAGACTCTGAACTTGAGAAGGGAGAAATTACAAAGTGACTGATCCTAGAAACTAGAGAGGATTTCAGCTCAGAAATTTCTGGTGATGAGACCCGGAAGAACAAGAACATGGTTGGATTATTAACTTGGGGTAGTATCTGAATCCATTGAGAAATGGTTTTGTCTTGTTTTTTTTTTTAACTTAGAAAGGCCAGTTGGATGAAGATTAATGAAAAAAAAAAAGTAGAAAGGAAAAGAGGAAGGTGCCTGAAGTGAGACATAACCTCTTCCCTGTAAGTACTAGGGGTGGGTGTCCTGTGGGAAAGGATGGAGCTCTCTCTACAGGTTTGTCACCAGGATGAACAAGGAGGAACATGGCAACCATTGTACTGGTTTTGATGATTCCTCAAAAACCAAGGCTTTAGTTTCCAAGAACTACCCACAGTAGCATACCTACCGGGTGTCAGACATGCCACCAAGTGTGTTTCCAGTCACACAATTTAATTGGAGAAATAGTTCCTATGAGGTACGCATTAGTTCCCTATGGCTGCTGTAACAAATTACTACCAATGAGCTTGCGTAAAACAAAACACACTCATTCTCTTATGGTTCTGGAAGACAGAGGTCCAAAACCAGTTTCCCTGGGCTGGAACCAGGAGTTGACAAGGCCGTCCATCCACCTTCTAGAGGCTCTAAGGGAGAATCTGTTTCCTTGACAGCATTCCTTGACTTCTGGCCACATCAATCCAACCCCAACTTCATCATCACATTCTCTTTGGAGTAAAAACTCCCTCTGCCTCTCTCTTACGAGAACACCAGTGGTTACATCTGGGTCCATCCAGGTAGGCCAGAAGAATCTCCCCATCTCAAAACCCTTACTTTCATCCCATTGGCAAAGTCCCTTCTGCCATTTAAGGTGACATTCACAGGTTCTGGGGATTAGAAGGTGGACATTTGGGGGCAATGGTACTATTCAGTCTACTGCAAGGTAGATACTATTATCTTCCTCAGATGTAGGAAATGAAGTTTAGGCAAGTAATCTGTCTCAGGTCTACAATTTCCAGAGTAGAGATTTAAATTCTGCCAGTGAGACTTTAGGACACACTCTAAACAACTTTAACCTGTGTCCTTAATTACTGCATAATCCTTGGTTAAGAGTCACACTTAGGTATCAAGACCCAACTGAATATAACACAAGTACTGTCTCCTCTTTCACTATGTTTGCCTGGTGTATTTATGAATCTTGCCCAGAGCAGAAGAGTTCAGAAAATTGTTATGCACCTTTACTAGGAGAAAGCATTTACTGTTTGATGTGCACGGAGTAATGGAAGGCTATTTAAAATAAAATAAAATAAAATAAAATAAAATATGCCACCAAATCGTCAAGTGTCACAACAGAGGTAACCCCGTGGGAGTCTTGAGGAGACTAAAATTATCTCCAATTGTGCAGGTGAGAAAAGTGTCACTAAAGGCAGTTGTAGTTCAGCCAAGCCCTACGGCACAGAAGTAGGAATTTGGATAGGTACGAATGGGAAAAAAGACATTTTAGGCATGGGAAACAGTTTAATGCTGAATGGATGAGAAATATACGTTAGACCTTTCTAAATCAACTGGCTTATTAACTCAGTAAATCAGATTTGGTCAGTCAAACTAGCTTTAGCTGATTACTTATCCAGGGCATAGCTGTTGAGAGTAATTTTTGTCATAGAACAGTAAATAAAACTGTTGAACTATAGCTTTAGGCTTGCTAAGTGAAATAGATTGCTCTAGCTGATGTTCAAGTGACTTACTTGGTACTATTCACGAAATTGGGGGTTAACAACTGCTTAAGACAACATAGAGAATTGCTCTTAAATAGTACTTGAAGTAGTTACTGTGTAAAGTATCTGTTCAGTAGCTCATGGTAAATGGATGTTTATAATCCCCACTGGACAACCAACTGCTTTTTTGCAAATGGTAATGTGAATTGCTGTCGCATAAACTATAGTAATGACCACCTATCTAATTTGTTGTCCAAACCAGAAATCTTCTAACAATACTGGTCTCCTAATAAAAGTAAGCAGGAAGCTAACACACACTGGGTGTCTCCCGTGTGCCTGTGCATGCATCTATATCTCACTGAACCCCCATAACAGCCCCCAAGAGAGGGACTCTGAGTGTCCCCATGCTGCTGGTGGAGAAACAGGCACAGGAAGGTTCAATAGTCTATCTACCTAAGATAACACAGAGGGTGGGAGAGCCTGTTTTTAAACCATCTGCCTCCAATTCCAGGTGCCAGGAGCCAGATTCAGCCTACAGGCCTCTTCTGCTCATCTGGAGGTGAAACCACGTGTAAGGATTAGTCAAATCCTGTCTTCACTCCTCAAGGTAGCTTGAACACTTGCACATCCTCCAAATAGCATGTAGCATAAGCAATAAGATGTTTGCCCCGGGTATTGTCCAGGAACTTGGAATCAGCTGTGTCTAGTTAGGCTGAGCTGGTTAAGACTGGAGAGGACCACCGATCTTCCACCTGGGCCAGTGCCTTTTGACCTCCTGCCATCAGAGGGCCGAAAACTACAGCCCGAGAATGTGCTGAGCCCCGTAGCCTAGTTACGCCAACTCAGAACAATGATGAGCACACCTTTTTCCAATCACCTTTCCTCATGCTCCCTATGCCTCATACTGCCCTGCTTCTTTATTCTTTATCCCATAGATACCCCAAGCCCCTTGCCTTTGGGGAGGCGGATTTGAGACCTATTGTCACGTCACTTCCTCGCTTGGCTGCCTTGTGAATAAACCTCCTCTTTGCTGCAAACCTCAGCGTGTCAGTGTTTTGGCTTGCTGCGCCTCAGACAAAATGGTAGGGAGCTGTGGTAAAGGTCCCTTGCCTGTGAGGGAAGCTGGTTACTAGTAGTCACGTTGCGGATGTTTTCTCCTCCCGGGGTGGGGGGGCAGACGTCCTGCTCTTCCAGAAAGAAGGGAGAAAGGCAGGAGCTGGACCCTTGCTCTCAGGGTCACCGTCACCTAGGAGCTCGTTAGAAGCACAGAATCCAGGCCCCACCCAGAACTACTGAATTACAGCCTGCATTTAACAAGATCCACAAGAGAGGCATACCCATAGTAAAGTTGGAGAGGCACCAAGCTGGAGTCCACGTAGCAGAGAAGCAGACAGGATTCTAGACCACGCAGAGTGTTAAAGGCCAACAGTTTGTTTTCTATTCTCAAAACAATGTTTCTGAGCCATGTTTATGAGCAATGTCCCAACTTGCTTTTAAGGTTTCTTGTGTGAAGAATGGATTGGAAGGAAACAAGATATATGGACACTGGTTAGGACCTCATTGCAACAGACAGGCAAGTTCAGTATTAGGATGTTGAGGAAGAGTTGACAGATTCAGAAGAAATTCAGGAGATAAACTGAAGCGGGCTTAATGGGGTATGAGATGGAGGAAAGGAAGGTCTTCGGGAATTAAAGGGTTTACTACACGTATGAGCAAAGCCTCAAAATTAATCCTTTGAACGTACAGAGGTAGAGCTCTCAAAGGACACCGGTTAGGAAGCAACTGTACGCCCTTTATAATTCCAAGAGACAACACAGATCAACCGTTGCGATGGAAAATTCGGCGGTACCGGTGCGTTTTTTCACTCAAACTTAGTTCCAGTGACTATTACTCACATTTTCTGTGCCTAAACAACACAGCTTGAGGAACTGAAGGGGATTCCATCCTGGTAATTAAGGAGGGTCCCCAACACTGACAGTCCCATCTTAAAAAGCAGTCCCCCTGCATTTTACCCGAGGAGCAATGGCCAGAGCCTCCCTTTTAAAACGATGGGGAGAAACCAGAGCATCACACACTGTCCCTTTCAGCTACTGTGAACTGAGCCGCGAGACGACCAGTACCCCCTAGCACAGCGCGGACGGGCCAGCGCGCGGGGGCCACTGTGACAGGCGACAGCACAAGAGACGAAGCCCAGGCCCAGGGGCTCTGAGCTCCACCGGCAACGCCCAGGGGCCAAGGCGTATTACCTTTCCGGGAGGCCGACGAACTGGCTCATGTCACCCCCAAGATACCGCCCACCCAACGCCAGGACTGCCAAAGTCGCCAACCCGGCGTCCCCGGTGCCAGCACAAGGCCACGAACCACAGGCGCCTAGGCACAAGCCCACGCAGCTCGCGGACCTCCTTCTACCGCGCATGCGCCACCGCGGGGCGTCTCGACATGACTCTCAGCACGCAGGCGCATTAACGCGCTTGATTGGTAAAGAGCATTCTGATGCCTGCAATTTCCCTCCTTAGCCGGAGGCTGGGAGCACACGTCCATTAGTTCGTGTGTGTACCCTTCAGAATTCCAATCATACGGGACATGGAAAGTTGTCCGACTCTCCCAGTTCCTTGTGTGGTTCTTCCAGATATTTCCCAAGTGCTTACATTCACACTTGTATCTTGTATGTAAGTATTTGTACGTAACAGGTATCCTGTAGTTTATAGAAGAGCAGCACACTATACACATACTATATACATAGTCTACAACGTGTCTTGGATAGTGACGCTGTTATCTTTCTAAAATATAAACTTGGCTGGATTGCTCTGTTGCTTGAACATCTTCACTTAGCACAGAATACAGCCCAGGTTGTTAGCATAGCATTGAGAACTCTTTATAAACAAGTATCAGTCTGTCTCTCCAACTGAATTAGAAGTTCAAACTATGACTTCCAAGGACCTACATCATCCACCTCCCTCCTTTGCCCTGCCAGCCTCCCCTGATCTCATTCTCTACTGCCCTGCCCTCACTCACTTTCCCCTGTCCAGCCACACTGCCTTCCTTACTATTCCTCAAACATGCCAAGCACACTCGTGCCTCAGGGACTTTGCACCTACTATTCCTTCTGCTTCAGAACACACCCTCCCATCCCATCTCCGCTCTCCCAGAACACACCCTCCCACCCCATCTCCACTCTCCCAGATAGCCAGTGGCTTGTTTCTCACTTCAAGGCTCTGCTCAATCGACATCTTAATAGAGGGGACTTCCCTGATCACCTACCACATTCCCTCACCTCTTCATCTTCTTTTGTTATTCTCCAAAGCATTTACCACCGCCTGACACTCCATATATTGACTTATTTATTCATCTCTCTCCCCCACTACAATGGAAAGTACGTAAGGGCAAGAACTTTGTTCTCTTCCTACTTCCTAGAACAGTGCCTTCAATTTAGAAGGTGTTATACAAATATTTGCTGAAAATCAATGTATGACTTCTTTGCCCTTTCACACTACCCTCTAGTCACACCAGAGGCTGCCCCTCCAGAGCACAAGTTCAAGCCCTGTGCCTTCTGTACCTGTCCCCAATACCTGGGCTGTCCTTTCCTCATTCCGGCAAAATCCTCTTCCCCCAAGCCCAGCTCAAACGCTGTCTCCTCAGTCAGGCCTTCCTCAATTTCTCCTCTATGCTCCTGCTGCACTTGATTCTTTTATCATAATTAACCCACTTATACTCACTACATGTTTCTCTTCCTAGATAACTGTAAGTTGCTACTGAACAAAGACTTCTACTCACCTCTGTATCCCCGTGCCCTAACAACAAACCTATAAGGCTCTCGGTGTTTACTGAAACAATTTATTTTCTGAGTCTCTACCAATTCTAGGGAGTGCATAGTATAGTCTCCTCCTCATTATCAGTGAGCCTGGTACCTGTGGGAGGGCCTTACAGCAGAGGAGAGTCACCAATGGATCATAACTAAGGTCCTGAGACTGCAAAGGCAGACAGCATGGTGAAGTTAGCCCACTGCATGCAGAAGACCCACAGAGGAGTCAGCATATGCAATGGACTACACTTGGTATAACATGTGAACAATCAAGGTTTACAAACGTGTTCTCATGCACTTGTAAGGATCTTCTAGCCCACGCGGAACAGACAGAACACACACAAAGGAGCCTGGAGGAAGTGAGTAGGCCGGCAGCTGCGCCCTAACATCTTAAGAGGGAACATTTCTGTGACTACAGTTTAAACAAATCAGATAATTTGCCTCCTTTCTAGACACCCTGGTTATCACGGGACAGGCCAAGCCTCTCAAGTTTTAAAGCTAAAGTACACGGAAGATCTGTGAAGAGGGCTTAAGATATTTAAGAGCTAGTACCTGCATTAAGCAACCCGGTTATAGAATGAAAATTTATCTTGAAATGCCCGTCTCTCCCTCTCTCTCTCGCCTCCTATCCCCTATCTTCCCACCTCCATCTCTATTCCTTCTCCCCTACTCCCTGTTTTATGTATATACGTGCATCATTTTATATATGCACGGAATATTTACTGTCTGTTACGTTTATTTAATAAAGTGCACACTCCTCAGGCTAAATTTAGAAAGAGGACAAAATGAACACTTTCACATGGGCGTCAGTGGTGTTCCAAAGACAAAAGATTCCTCAGTCTTGAAACATGGCAAACACCACGTTCCTTCTGATAGTTAGATGCTAGAAATAGGCAAGTGGATCCTTAAAATTCACACGCTATTAAGACCTACTATCAACAGAGTAGATCTTAAAGCGGAAACAAGAAAACACCAGCCTTTTAAGTTCTTCCTGTCTGAAGATAAGAATAAGAGGTGGTAGTGTTCTTCCTCACTTGCACCGAAGTGTAAAAGCGGCAAAAATATCTTCAACACATATATGATGAGGAAGCCGCTCTTCTGGTCCACTCTGTTTTGTTTTGCTTCTAGGGATCTGTCTCACTCGGAACCTTTGCTTTTTGTTTTCTCTTTTATGTACGCTAAGAACCCGAGAGTCTTAACCTTTTCTTCCACCTCTCAACCAATAAATAGGACAAAAGAACATTTTTATGTTTTTATGTATTTTCCATTCAACTTTTTAAAAAAGAGATAAGTAAGCTAGCTCAGTTCATATTTCTCACAAAAATCACTTTCCAAACTAAACTAAATTGTTTGTGACCATAAACAGGAAAAACACCATACTCTATTAGCACCATCTGACATTTCCACCTTAATGTTACCAAACACAACTTGACACTAATGTCAGAACTATTAAAAATGTTAAAAACCCCCAAGCCCACTCAAAATGCATACCAAAGTTCAGGTAAAGGAAAAACAAAAACAAAAACAAAAGCAACTCACCGTTATCTTTATGTTCTTTCAGAAACCCATTAACAGCACACTGGAATTTAAAACTAGCGTCGTCATCTGACACCTGATGCCCAATTGTACAACTTTTTAAATAAGGAATAGTTTCTGGTAAGTCCTATAAGGCAAAACCATGAAAACATGTATTATTTCCTTTGTAGGGAAAGAATAAAAAATTAATTAGAGAAGGCAGACTATAAACCAGGAGAGTACATTAAACTTTGTATGTCAGTCATTCTGATGAGAGCCATTTTTTCCAAAGCTGCTTTAACCAGTAATTGTCACTTGATTTTTCATTAAAACTGCAGAACGGACAGTCACCAGGCATGCAACAGGAAAAGCAAATCTATGTGAATGAATGCACATGTAACTCAAAATGATATAAACAGTTCTACCTACACTTATGTTCTATCTTACATTTCAAGGGCCATAAAGCGGCTGTGATTTCAGGAGAGTAGTAGAACAGAGTCAGAAGAACTTGGATTCGAGTTAGGAAATAGAGGCAATTTCAGGCATTGTTGAGAACTGGTATTCTTGAGGTGGGAGAAAGTAGACTATCAATAGAAGACAGAAAAGGATAAGTGAAAATTCTCTAGTTCTGAATTTAAATGGAAAGCAGCAGCAGGAACCTATGACATATTTTAAAAATATTAAAAACAAACATACATATTTCCTAGCTCTGACCACTGAAAAAGTCTAGAAACAACTGATGTCATGTCAAAAGGACTCAGGAGTCACCGAGAAGCTCCAACTGGCCAAAGACAGGGCCTCAGTTAGAATAATAACTGTAACGGAGTCCACGGTGATAGGAATAAATAAAATATATTTGTGAATTTTTGTGATATTTGTGAATCAACTCATTATTCTGAAAACTGTTAAATAAAAGAAGAGAATCATGCCTCTACAACTGGGCAACCAAACAGCTGATGAGGGGAATCTTCTCCTCGTACAAATATACCCAGCTAATAAGTGAAAAAAAGAACAACAGAATTCACCATTCTTTGAAGCCTCAACTGAATTAATGGATGTAGCTATGAATCATCAGTGACTGCTAATACCACAGAAAGACACAATTATATATGTCTCCATGGAAGAACACATCATCACCTATGAAACTGTCTCGCCAAAACAAAACATGCAAGCTTCATTCGGATCAACTACCAATTTACAGGAAATAAAAGGACTGAAGACTATGTTACCAACACATGGAATGTAATCATCGACATCTAGATGGGACAAATTACCTGGTTTCTTTAAAAACAAAATTCAAGGAGGAAAAAAAAAGTGAGAGAGACATGGAGGGAGAACCTATAGATTAAACAAGACTTCAGAGACCTAACAATCCACGGCAAAGTGTGGACCTTATTGGGATCTAATTCAAAATTCTTATAAACAATTTTTTATGACGTTTAGGAGACAACTGCAAATTTGAGCACTCCCTGGGTATTTAATATTAAAAAATGATATTAAGGAATAAAAGTCCTATATTGTAAATGCACGTACCAAAAACGTACAGGTGTAATTACATGCTGTCTCGGAGCTGCTTCAAGATAATATGGAATGGGGTGAAACAGGTGGCGGTACAGATAAAACATGACAGCCATCAGTTGGTAAATAAGAAAGCTGGATGAGTTCATGGGTATACAAGGAACACTCACAGTATTTTTATACTTTTGTATATGCTTAAAATTTGTGATAATTGTTTAAAAACAAGACGACACTGTAGAAAACAGTTTGGCACTTTCTCAAAGGTTAAGTGTAGAGCTACCGTATGATCCAACAACTCTGCTACTACCTACGCTGCACATCTAACAGAACTGAAAGCAGGGATTTGCACAAATATCTGTACACCAATGATCATAGCAGCATGATTCACAATACCTACAAGGCGGAAAACAACCAAGTGTCAATCAACCGTTGAATAACAAACTATGGTCTATATACACACAATGCGATTTTCTAAGCCAAAAAAGAAACGGCATTTCGTTACGTGCTATCACATGGATAAACCTTGAAAACATGATGTCTAGTGCAATAAGCCAGACACAGAAGGACAAATACTGCAGATTCCACTTACACGAGGTACCTAGAATAGGCCAATTCACAGAGACAGAAAGTAGAATAGAGGTTACCAAGGGTTGGTGGGAGGGAAAATGGGGTTGTTACTGTTTGATGGTTACAGAGTTTTTGTCGAGGATGATGACAAAGTTTTGGTTATAGACAGCGGTGATGGTTACACAACACTGTAACTGTACTTAATGCCACTGAACTGCATATTTATAAATGGTTAAAATAAATATGATTTCTCTATATTTTACCACAATAAAAGAAAGGAATAACAGAGCTGAAATTTCAATTCTTCCTTTTCCGAGAGTCAGTTTCATCGTCTGTAAAATTAGTAATTGTAGTTGTCTATCCTCTGAGCTTAGTGCAGGGTAAGCACTCAGTAGGAGATAGCAGTACTACTTCCACTTCAAGAGCAAAGGATTGCTGTGAAGATTAACTAAGTCAATGGATATGAAAGAACTTTCTAAATGGCAAACTGCTCTATAAATACTAAAAGACATTAGGTGTTACTGTCTCCCAAGGCCATGGAACAGGTCAGAAGAAGGATAATTCTTTTGCACTGGAATGTCCTACGTGGGCCAAGAGAATCTATGGGTTTCTGTACTATATCAGAAGGCATGTGGAAAAGGAAGCATAAAACTTAGAGAACAATTGTCTTTTACAGTGATGCTTAAACACGCTCAGGCAACTGCTTAAAATAAGTGCTAAAGACATAATGGACATACCTTTCTTTCTTTTTAGGATACTACCGTAACTACTAAAAGTTTACTTCATTTTCAAAATATAGAACATGGAAGCTTATAGAATTTCTTAAGCATATCTAGAGCCTACTGCCAAATACTATAGTTCAATTCATATCTTTAATCTCATTTTGAAACAGCAATTACAAACGTGTATTTAAGGAAACCACTAGCTTCCCTTTTTGAACCCACGAGAGAAGGATTCACCTTAGCATAAGATGATAACTACTGAACTGCTATGAATTATTACAGTATCAGAAAGAAGGTCATTTTCAATTACGGCTTCCATTTACCTCTGGCTTGTAATAGCGGCGAGTATTTGTTAAGTCAATAATCAGCCCAAGTTCTTCATTCTGTCCTTGGATTTTGTTAAGAGATCCAAGGGGGAGAAACGTTCTTCTGGAGCAAGATTCTTTTCAAAACTCTGTCAGAAAGAATAAAATAAGGAAGAACATATGTTTAAAATCCTGTACTACATTATCCATTTATTCAAACCCTGTGATGCTAACATATGAGATTCAAAGTAAAGTTTCCTCCTCTGGAGTTTACAAGCGATATTACAATCCTTTCTTCCAGAGAGATTAGACGGAAGAAAATAAGCTCACTTCTATATAGTTATTTCTGTGTTTGTTTATTTCATGTTGGTCTCCTAACCTGACTCTGAACTCCCAGAAGGCAGGGACCACATCCATTTTGCCTACCACTGTATTGCCAGCTCCAAGCAGAGTGCCTGAAAATAGACACAGAAATAAATACTTCTTGAATATCTACATATAGGAAGGATGGCTTTCACTGCTAAATATTCTTTCATGTATTTGGCTTATACATGTACCCTGTTCCATTGATCTCTTTGGTTATTCAAGTGTCAGCAACACATACTTTTTTTTAAATTAGTAGACTCGTTTTAGAGCAGTTTGAGATTCACAGCAAAACTGAGCAAAATGTACACAGTTCCCACTTATACCCTCTCTCCTTCATCCCACACAGCCTTCCCCATTATCAACATGCCATACCAGTGTGCTTCATTTGTTAGAATTCATGAACCAACACTGACACATCATTACCAATCAAAGTCCATAGTTTATTGCATTCATGGTACAAGTAACTGACTATTTCTTTATTTCTAGTATAGTCATCCCCAAACATTTACATACTGAGATACATACTACTTTCTTATAAATTACTTTATTCTTTATTTATAGTTAGGGCATTGCATTGTTTTTTTTGTTTTTTAATTAAGTACAAAAGTTGGTTGTATTTGTCTATGAATCCCATTTCTGGATAGTAAAAGAGGTATTAAAAAGTATTTGCTATAAAAAGGGAAAATGGAGTAGGACGGGCTTGAGAGCCAGGGCTCTATATGGTGAATTCAGATTTCTGGAAGAATACGGTATTAACTTTTGCTCACCTTTTTTAAAGGAACTTTGAAAGCAATGAAATGAGTCCCAGGCATCCGCTGTTCAACTGGGAGATAGTCTTTCCACCTGTTAATATATTTTTTGTTAGGCAGATTTTTTTTTTTTTTTTTTTTTTTTTTTTGCGGTACGCGGGCCTCTCACTGTTGTGGCCTCTCCCGTTACGGAGCACAGGCTCCGGACGCACAGGCTCAGCGGCCTTGGCTCACGGGCCCAGCCGCTCCGCAGCATGTGGGATCTTCCCGGACCGGGGCACGAACCCGTGTCCCCTGCATTGGCAGGCGGACTCTCAACCACTGCCCCACCAGGGAAGCCCTGTTAGGCAGATTTTATGTTAGGCTGTCTCCCTGCATAGGATGAATGCGCCTTGAAAATGGAAATCACATCCCTCTACATCGGCTCCCAGGTGGTCCCAGCGTCCCGACCCCGACCCCAGCCGCGACACACTTTCCACAAACTGACACACACGGAGCCCGCGCGAGGGCCGGGTCGCGCGGGCCTCCCCGCCGGGTCGCCTGGAGGCCGGTCCCCCGCAAGCCGAGCGCACGAAAGGGCGCCCCAAAGGCGCCGGCCCAAGGCGCCCGCTGCGCTTTCCCTTCGGAAGGTGGGCTGCGGGGCCCAAGCGTAAACCCTGACACAAGGAACACGCGCACCACGCCGCCACGGGGGACGAGAGGCCGGGCGCCCACCTAGCCCGACACCCTGCATTTCTGGAATCACCCGACGCCTGTGTACATTTCCGTCTGGCCTGTCATTTTCCAAAGGCCACTCAAGATCAGGGGACAGAACGCCTCCTCTCCAAGTGTCCTGCCAGCCCACCCACTCAAGATCAGAGGGACAAAATGCCTAACTAAAACAAAACAAAACAGAAACACAAAAAAACTGGAGAGAGGGAGGAAAGGGTGACCTGAAAAAAACAAACAAACAAACAAAACTAAGCACGTTGACAGCGCTAAGAATAAACTACCAGGAAAAAGAAACCTACATGTCAGATCCTAAAGTACAGAAGGGCAAGCCCGCCGACATTCCAGGCCCGGGGGGACCGGGGTCCCCAGCCCTGCAGAGCCAACCGCAGACCGGCTCGGGCGCCCCGCAGAAGCGCGGGGTCCCCGCGGCCGAGTCTGTGCCCCCCGGCCGGCGCCGGCTCCCCTCTGCCCACCCCGCGCGCGGGGGCTGGAAACTGCCGCGGAGAACCACGGCGGGGCGGGAAGGGGGGCTCCAAAGAGGGTCTGGCGACTCGAGTCGCTCCGTTTCTCAGTGGGCTCAGCGCGCGCCGTTGGGGAAGAGGAGCGGGGTTCCGGGAGGAGGGGACGGGCGGCACTTACGTAGACCGGCAGCGGCCACGGGCAGACGGCGGGCTCGGTCCCCAAGAGCGACTCCAGCCTCAGCTCCAGCTTCTCCCCCATGTCTTCGCGCGCGGCCCATATAGCAACTTTGAATTTTAATAATAAATACATATATGTATCAAACATTAATAAAAGAATAAAATGATCCAATAGGAGTACATTTGCTCTTGTTTTGCAATTAGTTCCAGGATTCTATTTTAGATTACTACTTCATATCTGCGAGAGTTGGGTGTGTGTTTGTGTGTTTGGTTTTGTGGAAGCTGCATTGTGCTAGATTTTACATTTCTTTCTTGAATTCAATGGTTTTTGTTATCCCTTGGGAATACAGCAACAGCAGATTACTGAAGACAGCAACAGCAGATGACTACCTACCAGTGGAAAAGTGTAAATAGCAATTTTAGCCGCTAGTGATTCTGAAATTGCCTTAACTTTGTCCTTATAAAAATGCTCCAAGAATTACGTTTTGCAAATCCACAGATTTACTATCCATATTCAAGTCATTTATGTGGAGAAAGAAGGTAGCCAGCCTTATCAGTAACACAGGATGTTATAGCCATCAAGCCATCAGCCACTGAAGCCACACCCAAAGCCGCACCCTGAGGGGATTCAGGATGGAGAAAACAGGATACTGGCCCTAGATAATTAAAGTGAACATCAAGGGACTGATTTCCAGGAGACCAGATTCTTGCATCTCACCATATATAGAAAAGTGCTACATTTATTAACTTAAGATGTCTAGTTTCTTTAATTAACAGTAATCTTTTGATGTTCCAACTACCTGGTTTTTTTTTTTTTGCAAGAACCTCTAAATACCCTGTGCCCTCCCTTACCTCTTCAGAACAGTCCCTCAGAGCTATCTGAGAGGCTGTCTCCTGACTTCAGTCCTCACTATGTCCTCCACATAAAACATAATTCTCAATTTCTAGGTTGTGCATTGTTTTTCAGTCAACATTTAATTGTATGGCTCATGTAGGTACTATGCCTAAATGTAATGGGATGGGCTGTAAATTGTGAAAACTAGATAAATTCTGTCAGCTCTACCACTAGCTGAGATCCAGGCTTTCACCTCTGGATACCTCTGGCAGATGTGGGGTCTGTGTTGGTCTTAAAATTATTCTTAGAATAGTGGGGACTCATTCATTCTTTCAACCAATTTTATTGCTTATATTCCGTGGGTCAGTTACAGTGCTGGGTCTTGAAATACAAAAGTCAACACACGAAAATACAAGGATAAAACACATTTTCTACCATATTAAATTTTTTCGTTCATTAATTCATCCCTAAGTCATTCAACACGCATCTTCTTATTGAATACTGATGAGGGGTCAAATGCTATGCTAAACACTCAGTATATAACTGCAAACGAGATGGATAGGCCCTGATTTTGATGTCACTACTATCTTTTGTCCTGCCATATAATGGGACAGCTTCATTATTCCCTTTACCCTAAGTTTTTATCACAAATTGCTAATGAAAATAAAGCTGTTAGTGGAGTTTCAACATGCATAGGTAAATGAGAACAAAGAACTTCCCTTTCGCATGCCCCATTCTCCTCCTTCTAACTCCCTATGTGAACTCACTTTGTGCCAAGACCAAGAAGCTGTGCCCCAATAAGAACCAAGCTGATTTCCTCACACTGACTGGGGCTATTGCTCACTTAGAAGACTTGATGCTTAATTTTGATAAGCAACTAGAAGACCATGGAGACAACCTATAAAAATGATTTGTCTTGGGAGAAAATACTAAAGAGGGTTAATGTGCTGTTCCACATGTCTAACCTCCTGGGATTCAACCACAGGCACCAAGATCACCAAGTGTACTTGGCAACAATGAGCTAAAAATTAAAAAAAAAAAAGCATCATACTGTTATTGTATTCATTTTCCCCCAAGGCACTCTCTGATAAGCACCACAACCTCTAAGGGAATTGAGAACAGCTTCCTTGTGGGGTAGGTTATATAATATATATGCATCTTTTTCCAAGCAGTTAAATCATATCCAGCTATCAGCACACCTTACTTAAGGTGATCGTAATGTATGAGATTAAATGTTCCTACCTGATTGGAAACCTTCTTGTCCTCAATTCATTGGCTGTACTGGATTTGTTTTTCTTGGGTCAGACCTTCAGACTTCTACCACAAATCGTTCCTTTGGGGAAACCAGGCCTTCCCAGAAACTCACGAAACTGAAATGGAGACAGCAAGAGAGAAGGAAATTATTTGGACATATAGACCTCAATAGTTTGGTTTGAAGTAAACGTCCAAGCAAACATCTTCTAAATGGTATAATAACTTTAGGGAAATTCACGGTTTATAAGTTTGTGTACTCATGAACTGAACATATTATGATAAGAGTACAGGTTGCATTTTGTGTCTTCAACTCAAGCAAAGGCTTCAAAAAAGGCCCAGTTATCCTTTGTTCATTAAGACACAAAGAGAGGGCAAAAAGGGCAAGTTTCAAAGTCTTTTTCTTTACAATTTACTTCCTTTCTTCAGTCTTCAACAAGATCTTCAGGAAATTAACTTTACGAAAGTTAATTATTCATAAAATAAAGATAGGAACCTGCAGAAGACTATTTCACAGAGACCTGTAATGTACAATATCCATTGCATACATGCACCATGAGCTTGTCTTTTCTAGCACTGGCATACACAAAACTCTGTGTGTGTGTGTGTGTGCGCGCGCACATATGTGTCTTTTTTTGTGATAGAGCCATAGGGAGAAAATAAATCTATTGGCTGCAATTCAGTGATGCAGAAAGATTTAAGGGTAAAGGAGAAGATTACATCAAGTGAAACAATAAAGTCATGAGGTTGTGGTTCCATAATAATAACAACAGCAGTCGTCTGTAACCAAGGGAGCAGGCTCCTCAAATTATAGTCACACCTGTTAGACCATCTGCCCATACATTTCACACCATCATTAATGGAAAACAAATGGCACTGTCTCTTCTTCCCTTTATCCATTGGCCGTCCTCATATAAACTCTTTTTCTCTTCAAGGTCATGCTCTTTCCTATCTGTTTAAAAATAATAGGATTTAGGAGGAATGATACGGAATGTGCCGTGCCTTGGTACTTCTACCAGTGACGGCTGTGTAAGGAGCACTGGGTTGTTAGGAGGCTATCAATTGAATTCCCCTAGAAGCAGAACTTGAGGCAATAATTTGAGTGCAAACTGCTCATCTGGGAGGTGCTTCCAGAAAACTCAGAAGTGGAGTGGGAATTGAGAATGGAGGCATGGAAGGCAGCCAACAGAGGTGCATTACCGAATAAAAATTACTCCTGCAGGGAACTGCTGCCAGTACTTCAGGGGAGTTCTGTGAAACTCTACAGAACATGTCTCAGAGTTATCCCAAGAATCGGTGAGAAACTTGAAGTACTAATCTTCCAGTCCCCTCTGTCCTTGGTTGAAAGCTACACCCAGATACATTAACTCCTGTACACTTCTGGCCTGCCCTAAGGTGGATAATTGCAGGTGGCAGCATGATTCTATCAGCATATAGTGGAAGGATGAGTGCTGGGGAGATATGAGTGGAGCATCGAAACCATCTAATACAGTCGGGGCAGGAGATATCAATTATTGGCTTGAAAGTCCAAATGGATAACCTTAAATTCCTGGGTTTATGGTTTTACTTTGAGGTATTTAAGCATGATGTATGAGTAAAAATTTCCTCTGTTAAATCAAGTTTAAGGTCCTCAATCCCTAATCTTCTGGAAAACGGTGGTATCTTTTAACAGATTTTGGAAAGGTAACATGATTAAGATTTCAAATTGACCATTCATTCATTCACTCATTCAACAAACATTTATTGAACACCTAAAGTATGTCACGGGTTAAACTAGGCAGCAGTGTTACTGCTACTAAGATCATTAGAGTGCCACCTAGAATTCAATGTACTGTGACACTCAAATAAGAAAATCCATAGTTACCGTAAAAGATATTACAGAGTGCTATAGGAAGACACGGTAAGACGTTAATCCATGCTGTGGACAGTAGTATATGGGTGATATCAGTAGGGCTTCCTGTAGAAGGCAATTGAAATGGATATGTAACATGAAGGAAGGGTGAAGTTTTGAGGAAAAGAGAAGATAAATTCACGGTTGCCAGAAAATGAATGGTTAAGGATCAGTCCAGAAAGGAGTTCCATTCATAATCAGTATAAGAAATGCTCACTGGGGCTTCCCTGGTGGCGCAGTGGTTGAGAGTCCGCCTGCCGATGCAGGGGACACGGGTTCGTGTCCCGGTCCGGGAAGATCCCACATGCTGCGCAGCGGCTAGGCCCCGTGACCCATGGACACTGAGCCTGCGCGTCCGGAGCCTGTGCTCCGCAACGGGAGAGGCCACAACAGTGAGAGGCCCGCGTACGGCAAAAAAAAAAAAAAAAAAAGAGAGAAATGCTCACTGGAGTGTAGGAAAAGAAGACAATGGAGAGGGTGGTAGAAGCCAGATCATGCATGGTCCATGTATGGATAGTAAGTGCTATGGTCTAGTCTTTCTGTTCCCCTCCAAATTCATACGTTGAAATCTTCATTTCCGTAGCTGATAGTATTAGTAGGTGGGGCCTTTGGGAAATGATTATGGTATTAGTGCTCTTATAAAAGAGACCCCACAGAGCTCCCTAAGCTCTTCTGCCATGTGAGGATACAATGAGAAGTCTGTGATTCAGAAGAGGGCCCTCATCTGACCATACTGGCACCCTATTCTTGAACTTGCAGCCTCCGGAACCGTGAGAAAAAAAATTCCTGTTGTTTAGGAGCCACCCAACCTGCAGGATAATCTTACAGCAGCCCAAAAGGACAAAGAGAGTTTGGATGGGAGCTTTTACTCCAAGAAAGATGGGAATCCGTTGAAGGGTTTTACCTGGTAACTTAGAAGAGAGAAAAGTTTCATAACACAGTCAGGTATTTTTATAAGAAAAATTTGTTTCTTTTTCAGAAAGATCACTCTGGAAATACTGTGACTAGATTTTTGGAGAAGTGTGATGGCAGACCCGGATATAGAAAGATGAGTTAGTAGTCCATTAATATAAGTCAAACAAGAAATGGATATAAAAAGTGTGAATTTGTGGCTGAGAGTTCTTTTCTTTTACTACTTGAAAAATGTTATGTCAATGCTTCTGACTCCATAATTTTAGACAAGAAATATGCTGTCATTGGAACTGGTTTCTCAATAAGTGATGCATCGTTTCTGCCTGTCCACTTTCGAGATTTTTTTTGTCTCTACTTTTCAGAAGTTTAATTACGACGCGTCTTGACAAGGATACGTTTGTGGTTTTCCTCTTTGGATTTGCTCAGATTCTTGAATGTGTCCTTATGTCTTCTAAAAATTTGGGAACGTTTTAGTCATTATTTCTTTGAATACTTTGTCAGTCCTACGTGCTCTCTTTTTTCATTCTGGAACTTTGATGATATGAATGTTAGTGCTTTTGTTACTGTTTACAGGTTCTTGAGATCCTGTTCTTTCTCCCATCTCTACCCCTCAGCCTATTTTTCTCTGTACATTTGGTACACTGTATTGATCTCTTCGAAGTTCATGATTCTATGCTTTGTAATCTCCAGTCTACTCTTGAGCACAGTTTTTTGATTGTTGTATTTTTCAGTTCTACTGTTCTCATTTGTTTTTATTCTTATAACTTCTAGTTCTTTGTTTACATTTTCTATTTTTCCCATTTCCGTCAAGGAACACATAATTGCTAACTGAAGCATTTATGTGACAGCTTATTTAAAATCCCTGTCTGATAATTTCAACAGATGTTTTATCTCAGTGCCGGTGTAGGTTTATTGTCTTTTCTCATTTATTCTGTGATTTCCTGGTTCTTGGTGCCATGAGTATTTTTCAATTGGATTCTAAACATTGTGAGTTATTACATGACTCTGTATCCCACTTAATTTTATTATTACTTTTTAGAAGGAAGTCATCCTATTGGAGGTGTAGTATGAGGACTGGGGGGTTACGTACAGATTTCCATTGGGCCCTATTGTCAATACCCCAGCAAAAGTGGGCACTTACATTCTCTCACTGCAGACAGATCAAGTAGAAGTTCAGCTATCCTATTGGCCCTTCTGACACCTTCCCCCCAAAAGTGGGAACATTAATATCATTGTGTTGCCTTTTAGTACGAGTGGAAGTTCACCTCCCCAGTAGATTTCTTGACACCAGGGGACGGGAGAAGTGAAGTGTTTGCTGTCCTTCCTCCCACTTCATTCCTTCTTGTTGATGCCGGGTGTGGGTAGAGGGTCAGCTACCTGCTGGCCCCACTGACACCAGGGGAAGAGGAAGAGAACTGCCAACTAGCCCTGCTTGTGCCATCTCATTCTGTCTTACTGCCTCAGGACGGTTATGGGGATTCAGCACCCCATTGGGTCTCACTGACACCATGTGTTGGGGGTTAGTGGGGTGCCTACTCCCTCCAACCTGTAACATCCTATTCTTATCGATGTCAGGGAGAGACGGAGGCTAGGTCCCACCATTGGACCCCACGACTGTGTGAGGGCAGCCCAGTGTTAACTAGCCTGTCAGGCACCACCTTTGAAAGTCTCTTTGCTAATGCAAAGGGGTGGAGGCTCAGCTCACCACTGCACCACACTGAAACAGCCCTGGTGGCGAATCAGAGCGCTGCCTCTTCTGGAGGGCAGGAGTGGGGTGGTGTGGAAGATCAAATCCTAGCTTGGCCCAACTGAAACCACAGGACATAGGGGACGGGTGCAATATTCCTCTGGCACTTGGCTCGAGTAGTGTGTATATTATTGCCCAAATGCTTTTCTGTCTGTGGCAACCCCTTTCCTCACACCTTGGCTAGGGGGAACGGGGGTTTTGTGTTTTCTTTTTTGAAACTTTTTCGTCTGTTGTTCTGTTGGTGGTTATTGATTGGGGGTTCCTGTAATACCCTCTCCAGGATGTATGGGAAGCAACAGGAAACACAGGGGACTCATCACCATGTTATTCCTCAAGTCCCAAAGTCCCTACTTAAGTCTGCCTTCTCATTTCCACCTTTCAGTGTCTTCCTATGTTTGTCTGTTGTTATGTTCAGGGTTTTAGTTTTAAGTGGAAGAACCTGGGAGAAATGGGCTACTTCATCTTCTTGGAAGCAGAGGTCTGGAGGCCTATGGATGTTACAAAGTACTGCTGACTGTAAATTAAAATTTGATGATATACACCTTGCCCTTTCAGAATTATTCTGCTAGATGATGTGGCTTCCCAAAGTAGCTACAATTTGATTTCCATACTTCTAAAAGTCAAGTGTTTTGCTGGAGTTGAAATTTAAAGATAAGCAAGAGATGAGGCTAAGATGGTCTCTGTGGTAACAGATTAAAGTTGGAAACATCAATATACATTCATGTTTAGCTTAATATTGCTTCATATTACCTTAATACACATGGTTATGTAGAGAGATACTTATAGATATGTGCATATACATGGGTAATGTACACACATGTTATCTCTTTGCTCTGTCAGCTGAGAAGATCTAGAAGCAATGACATCTGGGCAGCAATCAGCACACCCCACACCCAGATCCTGCTGTCTAATACTGTTCTCCACTAAGAAGACCTGGTTATCCTTGAAGAAGTAGCTGATTCTAGGACCGAGGCAGTAAATATACAAGATTTATATACAAGACCATCTTATAGTGTCAGAAAGTAAGGAAGTTCCAAAAAAATATATAGGATGGGGATACCTCAGAGTGGCACACGAGCCACTGAACTGAAAAGAGTTCACAAGGGTCAGGACTAGAGCAATTTGAGGAACAAAGTAACTAACGTAGAATTAGATTATAACCCAAAGTATAAAATAAAAATCCATGAGTTCTTCTGATATAAATAAATGATTGGATACGTAAATAAATGCGGGAGAATAGATAAATCTCCAGTGCAAAAGAATTCCAAATAGTTTATGTAGTACTCCATCTTAAGCATATCTCTCCATTCCTTAGTTGTGGGCTGAGCATATTGACTTCCTTCCAAAAAGTACAATATGGAGAAGGGAAAACAGTAATTTTACAATGGAGAAACCTGAAAAACACTACCTCAGCCTGGTGATCAAGGTCGACCTCAGCATTCATAATGCATATTGATACTTTGTACACTTGATGTGATCTGACAAAATAACCCTTCTACTCTTGTGGTCTTCCTCCCCAAAACACATAATCCCAATATTATCATGAAAAATGCATCAAACAAATTCTAGTAGTGGGCATCCTACGCAAACCTAACTACTCAAAATTGCCAAGGTCATGCAAGGAAAATCTGAGAAGCTATCAAACCCAAGAGGGACCTAAGGAAACATGGCAACTAAATGTAATGTGATGTTTTGGATGAAATCCTGGAATAGAAAAAGGACATTAGGTAAAAACTAAGGAACTGGACTAATGTATGGACTATAGTAAACAACAATGTATCAATATTTGTTCACTGATTGTAACAATGGAACATACTAATATAAGTTGATCATCAGAGAGGGAAATGGGTATAGTGTATATGGAAACACTTTATACTATCTTCTCAATTTTTCTGTAAAATTAAAACACTTCTAAAAAATAAAGTCTATAAAAACGTTGTTTTCTTGTTTTATGATTATGTGCCTGTATTTCCTAATAAATATGTAAATTTGCTTTGCCTTCCTTGATACTGATATAAAAGAAATAGTAACTCTGAAAGAATTTCTAACTCCAATTTAACAAGCAATAATTCTTGGTATTAACTTTTTAGGAGAACCCACTGAATAAATCAAAGCAAATTGTCTTTAAAGGCTGAACTTCTTTTCAGTGTTTCATCTTTTATATGATTAATGCATACCACAAGCATGGTTCTGTTTCAAAGGGCAGAAAACATTGATTGTAGGCCATGTCTAAAATACAGTGAAACATTAATGTATGATGCTATAACAACTTTAATGTATTTTATGTTTTCAAAATGATGAATTGTTATTTCAGTCAATAAAGTATTCACTTGTATACATTTCCTACCCACCTCTCCTCAGAACACCCACAAGGAAATGATACTATCATCTGATATTAGGTTCATCAATTTAAATTGGAGTTTTTGGTAGCTGTGGTTGCCAACGGTACTGGAACGTGTGATACTTTTACAAATCCTCTCCATGGCAAAATCTGATCTTCACAAGGTAAATCACAGTACGTGCCTAAAGCCAAATGACATAGAGCTTTGTAGCTAGATTACCAAGCATTTTACTTAGAGGCACAATAGAATGTAGAAAAGGCCATTTCTCCTTCTGTCTTTTTCTGCTCAAAGGTCACTAACCATCTCAGAAGTTTTCCATAAATTTAGACTATATAATGTCACTTAATGTGAATGTAGCTCAACATTCTGTTTTAGTGCAGCTAATCTCACTTTATTTTATTGGTCCTAAATATGTAAGTCATCAGCAAATTTTTGTACTTAACTTTTTTTTTGATGTGGACCACTTTTTAAAGTCTTTATTGAATTTGTTACAATACTGCTTCTGTTTTATGTTCTGGGTTTTTGGCTGTGAGGCATGTGGGACCATAGCTCCCCGACCAGGGATGGAACCCACGCCCCCTGCATTGGAAGGCAAAGTCTTAACCACTGGACCGCCAGGGAAGTCCCTGTACTTAACTTCTAAAAATAATTAAAATAAGCTATTCAACACATTTTTCCTAAAAAAAAAAAAAAGCAATTCTTCTTAGGCTGGCCCTGGGCACATACATGACTTTGCCATTTTTTCCATGGATTATTTTCTTATCTGTTCTACTGTGTCACATTTGTTCGACCTTCTCAAAAAGAAGCATTTAAAAATTCATCTACGCGTTCACGCATTCATACATTTATTAAATAAATCTACTGAACACCTACACACGGCACAGAAAAAGAGGCAGAAAACTAATCTGGGTTGCACAGAAAGTAATGAACTCAGTTAAAATTTTTGGTGAAAACAGGTGTTACTCAATCTACTGGAAATTACATTTCATTATGGGGACTCACACACTCAAGGAAAACCAAGACCTAAATAATAATAAAGTAATAAAAGCACTAGCCATTTACTGAGTGCCTGCTTTTACCTGACTCTGAAACTCTAAAATCATTACGGATGTTTTGAGGATTGTCTGATATAATTGTAATTTCTATTTTACAGATGAAAACAACAAGGTTCAGAGACATTAGGTTACTTGCCTAAAGTGAAGTGGCCCAGAAACTACAGAACTGGAAATTGAACCTTAGATTTCATAATGCCAAAATCTGTGCTTTTAATCACAGTGTGTGTGTGTGTGTGTGTGTGTGTGTGTGTGTGTGTGTGTGAGAGAGAGAGAGAGAGAGAGACAGAGACAGAGAGAGACAGAGAGAGACAGAGAGAGAAAGAGAGAGAATGTGTTTAATAGAGAACTTCCGAGAAATGGCAAGAAAACTGCCAGGTATCCATAAAACAATAAATTAGGAGCTTCTTACTATACAAGTAATTGTTAATCTTATGGCTGAACTAAGGATCTCTCACTTTGGAACTAAGAAATCAAAAGCTTCCAGAAGTTGAGTCTAAATTTTACACTTACATGAGATACTTCATACAGAATGCTAAAGTATACTAACTAAAGAGCTCTGAAAATACTGGAAGCATTCATACTAGTATGATTTCATAATGTGGATAATAGGATTTAAGAAATTGGCAGATGCAACTGCAGACTCATTTGTTATCATTTCTGTGAAGGGCAAGGTAAATCAATAAAATGAGAAAAATGAAAGAAGAATGGCTAGCAATTTTAGGTAGTTTGCTTCATCTCCATACTAGGAAAGACTAAGCAAAAAAAAAAAAAATTCTCGAAATTTTATTTTGAAAGCTCCTACAAGTGTATATGGTCTTTTTATACCAAATAACTTGGAATTATGAACTGTCAAATAAGTCTAATCTTCTCTGATGATAAAATTGCTGACTTTATTTGAAACCATGAAATGAAAAATGAGGTAAGAGTCAGAAATTCTTAAGAAAAGGAGTAGACAAAACAAAATTATAAGAGTTATGTTAAAAAATATTTTGAAACAAACATAAAATCCCCATTACTGGTACAGAGCTTTTAAAACCTTATTTTGGTTTTAAGTTTTAATAAATATTGATATGTTTACATAATTACTGTCATAAGGAAGACACAATTTTAGGTCCGCTTTCTTCATTCTTTCTTTATTAAGCATTATTTTATTTTGCTCCATCATCGTGTAATTATAATATAGTAACTGTGTCATTTTCTACTAAGTGGATATAATTTCCTAAACTGTTTTCCTATTGTTAACAATTAAAGGTGTTTCCAATTTTTTGTTATTTCAAATGGCATGAGAATGAGCATCTTTATATAATAATTTTCTGGATTATAAATTATTTATCGGCATAAGCTTCCAGAATTAGAGTTAACGTGTAAAAAGCTATTAACATTTTTATCTTGCTAGACATTGCCAAATTACTTGTCAAAAGATGGAACCAAATTGTATTGCAAAAATCTTTGCCAACAGAAAACATTATATACAATTTTTGATTTTGCTAAATTAATAAGTTGGAAACCTATGTTCCATTTCTTTGAATTCTTTGATAACAGAGTGCTGCTGGAGGCTGGGAGGGCAGCCATGTCCATGAAGGCTTCCCAGAGTTGGAGCGGGAAAGTGGAAAAAGGTAAAAAAAATACTAATTGTATTTTCCCTCGATTGTTATCTCTCATTCTTTTCTGCCTCTGTGTAACTTATATCCAGGTAGCTGGAGAAAAATCATGTGGCAGGGCAAATTGGTATTCCAATAAATTAATAATCACCAACTTTAAATAGATTTTCAAGACTGGAAATATTGCTCTTACAGTAAATTCTTTCTAATTCTCCTTAAGGACTATTTTCTTAGAAGCTTTCCCTACCCTCCTCAAATTTTCCTCTATCCTCTCTACTTCCTTCACTCTGAGCTGGTGAGGTGCTTCATAACTCATTAGGAACACAGAAGTCAGTAAATAGTCCACTGCCAAATCCGTTAATTCATTAGCATTTGCATTGATCTTTGTATTCCCTTTCACTACAGAAGCTCAAGTTAAAAGGCCACGTGCACTACAGATAGCATTTCATTTTCTCTCATCTTCTCAAGTACTTCACAGCTCTGCATTTTCTACAACCCATCTACTACTCCTTATGAATGATTCTTGCCAAAATTCAACCTCATTCTAGACTACTAACTCCAACTTAAAATGTTAAAATCTATACGTGTAACATGAAAGCCTCCCTCATGCTCTAATCCCTGCATATCTTCTTTAGCCAATTCATGTCTGAACTTTTCAAAATTGTTATCATCATATATTGTTTCCATTTCCTCACGTCCCATTTACTGTATAATTTACATCCACCTGACTTCTCTCACCATAATCTCTCTGCCCCCTGTCCTGAAATTTTACTTATGAAGGTCACCAGCGGTCTCCATGTCAGTATAGCCAATGAATAGTTTTTGTCCTATTTCTAGGCTCTTTCCTTCTTTAAAAAAGAAAAAGAAAAAGAAAAAGCATTTTTTTCTCTATGCTTTCACACTCTCATCATCTTCTGTCCTGGTGTATTTTACTGGCTTTCTGTGTTTAATCTGATTTCTAATATTCTATGAGTTTCCTTTATCTTCAGTGGAATAAACCACTATATGAAGGATTATTCTCAACAGTTAGTTCTCCTAATAACAGTACTAGTAGCAGCAGTCAATACTTCTATAATGCTTATCATGTTCCAGACACTATTCTAAGACGTTTAAATACATATATATAGACACACACACACACACACACACATATATATATATATAGTTTTCCTGCTCATAGGCGTATGAAATAAGACTATTATTATACCCATGTTACAAATGAGAAAACTGAGGCAATGAGAGGCCAAGGTCACATGGTCAGTACTTGGTGAAGCCCCGCCTGAGTTAATGCTGGAACTTTAGAGTAGACAAGTTAAATAATGTCTCACAGATTGGCCTTAAAAGTGAGCAACAACAAAAAAAAAAGTGAGCAACATTTAATTAATGACTTGTAAAAGTATCAGAAAAAAAGGGAACATTTTAGTTAACAGATTATTGGCAAAGATATAAAAATAATTAGAATGCCAATTTCCCTGGGTATTCCCTGTGTACTTTAGGGGTAAAAATAGTATTTGTAAAATGATTTCAAAATGTGCAAATATTACCTGTGGGATATAACCTACGTGTGAAGAGCACTAACTGTAAAATTAATTTGCCTGGATCTTTTTTCCCCAGCTCCACCACTTATTAGTGGTGGGAGTTCAGGAGTGGTACTTCTTTGTGTTCCACTTCCTCTTTGAAAATCAAGGGTTTAATAACCTCACCCATTTTACAGGGCTGTGGCGTGGAGTTAATACATGTAGAGTGGTTAGGAATCCATGCCACTCTTAAGTCTTTGAAAATCAATCTTACTATTGTTGTTACTACTATTATTAATTTGTTAGCTGTCCTTGAAAAAGTCTGCCAGCAGTACTCACTTGCTTTTCTTTTTGTTTTATAGTCTCTACATCCCACTTAAGCGTTCTACCAAACCTTCAGAGGCTCTTTTCAGATATTTTACACCTCCTTACTTGTTTGTCACAGCAAAAGTAAAAGGAGTGTGGCTCCCCTTGACCAAACAAACCAGAACTTTGGTTTTCTCCCATTCATACACATTGGTGAACAGATGTGAAAAAACGACTCCATGGGGCTTTCAGTCTGGAGCCAAACATCCAGGCTCTGTGTAACTGGACACTATTATGCACATATGTTGGTCCCTTAGGACCCAAAAGAATCTCAACTAAGCCCATCATTATTTCAGGAATATGACGAATGCTTTTTGTGAAGTAGGTGAATGTCACAGAAATACAAGAAAAGACAGGGGTGTTTCGTATCACAACGTTTTGAGAAATGCTCAGCGCTCTAAGATGTAGCTGACAATTCCCCCATCAGCTAATGCTTTCAAAGTGACCATAAATTTCACCACACAGACATTTTTTCAGCAATGGCAATAACGCAGTGACTATACTGCTCAATTCCTCACAGTGTCAGCATTAAATACATTAAAAGGGTAAGTTAAAATATCTGTCTGATTGCTTCTGACATAACCCCGAGATCTCTTTTACTTCTGTACTCCATCAATTATAATGTGGAACATTAAGACAAATTATTTCTAAACACTAACAAGGAATGTAGCAACAAGTGGCAGACAATCAAGGGGAATTTTGCCATAGCATGGTGCTTATTTTGTTACAAGCAGGAGTGCAAACCCAAAGGATGTAATTTAGAGGAAACTCTGTCCTGTCTATTCTCTAGGAACTAGAACAAGGAGACTGAGAGAAGATGATTCTGGGTAAATCAAACTGTTTTCTCCTAATTACAGCTGACTAATAGGGAGCAAACTCCCATGGAAGGCTGTGATCTGCTTGAAGAAAGCTACGAGGTTACCCTGGTTAGGGTCTTTCATATACAGTGATTCAAGCTCAGACTTGATCATCTGTCAGGGATGCTACAGTAGGGAGAGTTTTGCCATAGCTCTGAGACTCAGCAAGATCACTTCCAACTCTAAAACCTACAATTTTAATTTAATCACCAACACCAGTCATCATTAAGAGTGACCTTAAATAACTCCAAATCTGTTCATCTACTCACATATTCTTTACACAGTCAACAGTCCTCGAGTGATTACTACATGCCAGACACAGTTCTAAGACACAGAATAAGGGATAAGAAAGGTAACAACCTCTGTCACTGTGGGGCTTGAGTTCTTTGGGAAGAAGTTCATCTAAATACAAAGAGACACCAAAGATAATATTTGGTTTTATGATTATTCTGTGAAAGAAGTAAGGTAATCTGATAAATTGGGACTAAGTTAGGCCGGTAGGACAATCAAGGAAAAAATATCTTTAAGAGATGAGTGCCAAAGAATAGAAAGGAATCATTTATGGACAATTTTTCTGGAAATACTATTTCCAGAACATGGGAAAAACAAATACAAAGGCCCTGAGGCAAGATGAAGCTTAACTACAATCAAGGAACAAAGAGAAGCTAAAAGGTTAGCTTCTTGCACCCCCTTGCACTGCTGGTGGGAATGGAAATTGATACAGCCACTACGGAGAACAGTATGGAGGTTCCTTAAAAAACCAAAAATAGACTTACCATATGATCCAGCAATCCCACTACTGGGCATACACCCAGAGAAATCCATAATTCAAAAAGACACACGCACCCCAATGTTCACTGCAGCACTATTTACAATAGCCAGGTCATGGAAGCAACCTAAATGCCCATCGACAGACGAATAGATAAAGAAGTGGTGGTACATATCCACAATGGAATATTACTCAGCCATAAAAAGGAACGGAGTTGAGTCATTTGTTGAGACATGGATGGATCTAGAGACTGTCATACAGACTGAAGTAAGTCAGAAAGAGAAAAACAAATATCGTACGTTAACACATGTATGTGGAACTTAGAAAAATGGTACAGATGAACCGGTTTGCAGGGCAGAAGTTGAGACACAGATGTAGAGAACACACGTATGGACACCAAGGGGGGAAAGCCGCGGGGGGAGGGTAGGGATGGTGGTGTGCTCAACTGGGCGAGTCAGATTGACATGTATACACTGATGTGTATAAAACTGATGACTAATAAGAACGTGCTGTATAAAAAAATAAATTAAATTCAAAAATAAAAAAAAAGAATACTGTCTACTGTCCTCCGTGCCCCCTGGAACACTCACTCTAAATATCCAGGAGGTGCTTGCAGAATGAATGAATCAATGAACAAACAAGCTCACTCATTTCAAACGTGCGGTCACATGAGTAATCTGACCTTCTAAGAAGTTAAGCTTCCGGAAGGAGCCCATTTTCTTAACGTATTCAGCATCGAGTCATCACAAAATATGAACTCTTATAAAGTACTGCCCCCTCACTTCCCATGAGAAAGCAAAATTCCTCAGCAGGGAAATGGGAGGGTAGCAGACATTACCTGCAAAGCTTTGGTAAGGCTGCGGCTCGCTGAGCACTTCACTAGGGCCCCTGACCGCCTGACTGGTAGTAGGACAGACACACCAGGAACGGCTGCTGACCGGCAGAAAGAGCGCCCGGCTAGGCAGGCAGCACACCCCGCACCCTGCCAAGCGAGGTCTGGCCAGCAAGGGAAAGAGCTCTCTCCACTTCAGAACCGCCCACCACTAGAAAGCTGGGTCCTGCCAGGGCCTGGACGCACGAGGCCTTCCTTACAAGGGTTACAAATCTGTGGCCTTGCTCTGCCTCGAATAAAAGACAGAGATGGGGACAACGTGACCATCTCCAGATGAACTTTCAACTTCGTTTCAAGTGCCTGGGTGCTGGGTCACGGTGCATTTCTAAACTCTTCCAATACTCAAAAATACCAATTTCTAAGATGCAGAAGGGTTGTTAAACATACACTTAGCACAGATCCCAGTCCCACTCCTGAGTATTTTCTCAAGTGAGGTAAAAACCCGAGTTCACATGGAAACCTGCCCTGGGATGTTTACAGCAGCTTTATTCCTGATCCCCTCAAAACTGGAAACATCCCACAAGTCCTGCCACCCGCAGGCGAATGGACAAACGGAACATGGAATACAACACAGCCAGAAAAAGGAGTGGCTTCTCATACCCGCAACAACAGGGATGACGGACTTCCCTGGTGGTCCAGTGGCTAAGACTCCGCGCTCCCAATGCAGGGGGCCCGGCGTCCATCCCTGCTCGGGGAACTAGATCCCGCACGCTGCAACGAAAACATACTGCATGCGCCAATGAAGATCCCATGTGCCGCAACTAAGACCCGGCACAGCCAAGTAAATAACTAACTAAATCAATGTTTAAAACAACAACAACAACAAAAAACAAACCCGGGATGAATCTCGCATAGGTTTTGCTGAGCCAAAGCAGCCAGAATCAAAAAGCTACATGCTGTTGTTCCGTTAATCTGGCTTTCTGGAAAAGCCAAAACCTTAGGGACAGACAGGAGATTAGCGGCCAAGAAGCTAGAGGCATGCTGGCGCCAAAGGGCAGCAAATGGCATGACAGGATTGCTCTGCCGCCTGACGGCGATCATCTGTCAAAACTCCTACAACTGTGCACTACAAGTGAACTATGCTTCACGGCTACTAAGGATAAACACATGATTACATTTTGAAAAATGCGCCGGCCAGCCAACCCGTGCATGACAAGTGCAGTAAGAGGGGCGGGAAGGCGAGGCAAGTGGATCAGCTGGACTTCTGAAGGTTCTCCCCACTTTCAGTTTCCCTCCCCTGGGATGTCTCCCCGCCCTGCCCACTGCTCAGGCCGCCCACAAGGGCCACCCGGAGTTACCCAACCGGAAAAGCCAGAGCCCAGGCTCAGCCGCGCCTCCGGGCACAGGAAGGGCAAAAATAGAAAGCGCCAGTGCGCGGTGGTGGGCTGGAAACCCTCGGGCCTCAGATAACTGCGGAGAACCGGGGCCCGGGAGTCAACATCGGCTCCCAGGCGGTCCCAGCGTCCCGACCCCGACCCCGGCCGCGACACACTTTCCACAAACTGACACACACGGAGCCCGCGCGAGGGCCGGGTCGCCTGGAGGACGGTCCCCAGCAAGCCGAGTGCACGAAAGGGTGCCCCAAAGGCGCCGGCCCAAGGCGCCCGCTGCGCTTTCCCTCCGGAAGGTGGGCTGCGGGGCCCAAGCGTAAACCCTGACACAAGGAACACGCGCACCACGCCGCCACGGGGGACGAGAGGCCGGGCGCCCACCTAGCCCGACACCCTGCATTTCTGGAATCACCCGACGCCTGTGTACATTTCCGTCTGGCCTGTCATTTTCCAAAGGCCACTCAAGATCAGGGAACAGAACGCCTCCTCTCCAAGTGTCCTGCCAGCCCACCCACTCAAGATCAGAGGGACAAAATGCCTAACTAAAACAAAACAAAACAGAAACACAATAAAACTGGAGTGAGGGAGAAAAGGGTGCCCTGAAAAATAACAAAAAAACTGAGCACGTTGACAGCGCTAAGAATAAACTACCAGGAAAAAGAAACCCTACATGTCAGATCCTAAAGTACAGAAGGGCAAGCCCGCCGGCAGTCCAGGCCTGGGGGGACCAGGGTCCCCAGCCCTGCAGAGCCAACCGCAGACCGGCTCGGGCGCACCGCAGAAGCTCGGGGTCCCCGCGGCCGAGTCGACGCCCCCGGCCGGCGCCGGCTCCCCTCTGCCCACCCTGCGCGCGGGGGCTGGAAACTGCCGCGGAGAACCACGGCGGGGCGGGAAGGGGGGCTCCAAAGAGGGTCTGGCGACTCGAGTCGCTCCGTTTCTCGGTGGGCTCAGCGCGCGCCGTGGGGAAAGAGGGGCGGGGGTCCGGGAGGAGGGGACGGGCGGTACTTACGTAGACCGGCAGCGGCCACGGGCAGACGGCGGGCTCGGTCCCCAAGAGCGACTCCAGCCTCAGCTCCAGCTTCTCCCCCATGTCTTCGCGCGCGGTCCCCGCACCGCGCTAGTCTGGCGCTTGGGGGAGGGGCGCGGCGCCGCCGGCGGGGGCGGGGCAGACGGGCAGGCGGGCGGCTGAAGGGCCGGGGCCTGGCCTGGGCCTCAGCTGCCGCCGCCGCGCTCCCGTCCGGGCCCCGGCTCCCTCTTTGTGGTCACAGGCCCGGGGCCCCCAGCGCTGCTGCGAACTCGGGCCGGCGTGAGGCGAGCACACTGAGCCGGGGGCCGGACTGAAACACTCCCGGCGCGCGCGGCCCGCCTCGTCGACTCGCACGCTCCCAGGCACGCACGCTCCCACGCACGCACGCTCCCACGCTCGCACGCTCCCACGCACGCACGCTCCCACGCACGTCATCGGCTGCCCCTGGCCACACCCACCGGCCCGAAGTTGGGATCCGGCCAAACCTCTCAGGGCCAGTGGTGGCGGGTTCGACTCCTGACCTCGACATACCGTGACACACACACACACACACACACACACACACACACACACACACACACACACACACACACACACACACACACACACACACACACACACACACACACACACACACACACACACTAATAAGACTATAATTCCTATTAAATATGACAGCTGGAATCCCAGCTTCCGTTCACAAAAATGCCGTGTATTTAGCCTATGCTAGGCACCAGACCGCGGACGCTCAGTACTGGCCAAAAAGGAAATGCCCTGCCCTCATAGCACTGCCATTTTAATTGGAATAGTAGTGACAATGGTCAAGGGAGAAAATAAAGTGTCATCATCGCCACGGGGATGGTTAATCTCATGTGCGCACTGTGTGGGGCCCCGGCAACCACAAACATTATTCCAGATGTGGCCAGGAAGGTATTTTTCAGAAGAGATTAACACTGAAATTGGTCCACTTTGCGTAAAGGAGATTGGCAATGCCGCGGCGTGGGTGGGCCTCGTCCATCGGTTGAAGGACTGGAGAGAAAAATGAGGTGCCCTAGAAAGAGGGAAGTGTTCCTCCAATGGACTTGGCACATCAGCTCTTCCCTGTGTCTCCAGCCCAGAGTCCTGCCCTGACTTGCCTGCCTCACGGTCACAAGAGTCAACTCCTTAAAACGAAACTATATATGTAAAAATATTGAATATATACAAGCCTATTAATTTGTATATGTGTGTATAGATATTATATATATATGTAAACACATATGTTTATATGTGCATGCGTTTGTAGTCTATGTGTAAGTACTATATACAGTATACATACAAGCCTATATATTTGTGTGTATATATTGTATACATGTATGTATGTGTATATATACAGTATACATATTATGAAGGTGAACATGCTGTATATATACACACACCCATGTATTGATATATGGGTGTGTATATGTACAGTATATGTACACTGTATGTATGTATGTATACAGTGTATATTGATATATAGGTGTGTATATATGTTGTATACCTGTATGTGTATAGGTATTATATGTATATATGTAGGTACTCTCTCTATATACACACTTGCGTGTGTACTTATATGTGTATGTACATGCACATATTTACATATAGGTGTGTGTGTATACATGGTATATATGTATGTGTATGTATCCTATATATGATATGTGTATGTATATATACGACGAATTTATAGATGCAGTACATATATATTTTTATTGTACATGCTTCTATATGTAGGTGTATATGTGTGTCTATATGTATGTACGTGTATGTATTGCATATATTATATGTGTATGTATGTATACTGTATATATACACACCTAAATATCTGTATGTGTGTATATATGTATGATATAGACGAACCTAGGTGTGTATATTGCATATCTTATACGAATGTGTACATACTGTATATGTATACAAACTATGCATTTCATATGTGTGTATGTATAGTGTATATGTATGTGTCTATTGTATATATTATGTGTATATGTGTGTAGACATACTGTATATATACAAACTATGCATTATATATATGTGTGTATATATGTATTTGCGTATTGCATATACTATATGTGTATATGTCTGTATGCGTACTGCATATATACACAGCTGTATATTTTTGTATGCGTGTACATGTGTACGTGTGTGTGTGTATACACACACAGCCTATGGATTCTGTTTGTCTGGAGAACCCTCACTGATACGGACACTTATGACAATTGAGCACCTGCTCTTTGCCAGCCAGGGAGCCAAACGCTTGTCCTTTCTGTGTCTCCCTTAAGTGTCACAAGTCCCGGGAGGGAAGGTGATGCCGCTCCTACCAGTTGAGGTGCCTCAGGGTCAGAGAGGTGCACAGGGCGGGGGGCTGGAGCCTGGTGGAGCCCAGGTGGAGTTCTAGCAGCAGTACAGCCTAGCAGTCCCACTTCCCCGGGTGCCTCTCACAAAGACGCCGAGGGAGAGACGGGGTCTGAGGGAGGGGATGAGGAGGCTTCCGTGGCTCTGCAAGCCCAGACCAAGGCTGACTCGTCAAGGGTGTTAGAGGTCAGGACTCTGGTTACCTTGGGGATGGGGTTACACAGAGCCATTCCCATTCTGAAAAAGTATCCATTCTGCTCTTGTTTGTATGTTTACCCCCCCTCCCCCAAATCTTTTAAAAACAGATTCTCTTGGTTGCTGGGAGCACACAAGAGGAAGTTGTGTGTGAGGGGGTGTGATCCAGGGGACAGGGAGGATAAGCCCCCCACTCGTAGGGCCAGGAGTGGCTCAACTTTGTGAGCTAAGAATGGCCCGCGAGGTCCCAGAGAGAAGCGTCCCTGCTCCGTCCCTGCTCCGTGCACCCCATTCCCAGCCTGAGAAGTCCGGAGCCCACCCCCCCTCCCCCCCACACACACACCAGGGAGGAGAGCCAGTCACCCTGGCTCCCAGGCTCCGGCTCCAAGGCTCCCGGCACTAGGAGCTATTTTCAGCTTTCATGCCCTAGGACACGGCCAGAGCTAGTGTCTCCGGAAACTCTCTGTCTGTCTCTCGCCCGCCCGCCATCCCTCCCTCCCTCCTCCGCCTCTTCCCCTCCCGCTCCAGCTGTCCTGCCCTCCACCCTGCATTTCTACACAGGATGGCTCACAGACAGCTGCTCCCCGTGCCCACCCGCCACCATTCGATGGATGTCAAAGCAAGCCCTGGGGACTTCCCTGGAGGTCCAGCGATTAAGACTCTGAGCTTCCACTGCAAGGGGTGCGGGTTCGATCCCTGGTCAGGGAAATAAGATCCCACATGCCGCCCGGGACGGCCAAAGAAATAAATGAATAAAAAATAAAGTTATAGTGATGAAACAGCCCTAGTGGTGCAAGGATGGGACGTATAGCTCTATGGTAGAGAATAAAGGTCCAGAAACAGATGAGAACTTGATATGACAGAAAGTGGGGAAATTAAGGAGTTTTCAATAAATGGCATTAGGACAATTGCATATCCATGTGGGAAAAAGTAAATTAGAAAAAAAGCAAAAAAGCAAGCCCTGGTCAGGTGTGACCTTGGGCCCAGGGCCATTGGCACACGTTGTCGTGTGGGATGTTCTTCTTAGACTCCTCCCTCCCTCCTGTGTCACTGTCACTTCCTCCAGAACCTTCCTGGACTCCCCTACACAAGCTCGGGGTGTGCCCTCACCCGCCCACCCTGCATCACCGGAATTCCAATCCCGGCCCACCCTTCCCCGCCAGGTAAAGAACTGGGCCTGGTCAATAAGACCGTAGAGGTCCTCGGCCATTGCTATTGCAGTTGCAATTGTTACTGTGTTTACACAGGGTGACCAACACCCGCCCCCAGTTTACCCAGGACCGCTCAGGTTTGAGCGCTGGAACTGTGGGGAAACCCTCATTTCCGGGGAACCCCGGAAGGCTGGTCAGCCTATTTAGGATGGATCTTTCACTTGATATCCCAACCCCCGAGAGCCAGAAAGGGAATCTCCCCCCTCCTTCCATGGTAACCTTCATTCATTCATCCACTCATCCCTTTATTCAACTCCTTTATTCAGCAAGTATTTAGGAAGCATCTACTACATAGCAGACACTCTTCTAGGTGCTAGGGACAGTAAACTGAGAAGGTGTGATTTGTTACACGGGGATGATGTCTCGGAGACCACTGCAGGGCATGGGAGGTGGGAGAGGGAAGGGGCAGTTCTAAATGCAGGCTCTGACGGGACTGGGGCGGACCCTGCCCTAAGCCAGGCTGCTTGCTTCAACACAGCTGTCCTCACCCAGGGCCATCCTGCTTCCGCCTCACCCAGTTCTTCGGTGATGTCTGGGGAAAATCTGTGGTTGTCACAACTGGGGGGGAAGGGGCCCCTGGAATCAAATGGGTGGGGACAGGGATGCTGCTGAACCCCACACAGTGCCCAGGAGGGGCCCCCAGCAGAGAATGACCCGCCCCAAATAACCCCAGTGCCATGGGGGAGACCCTGCACTAATATTATTCAGACCCGCTGGTGCCCCTAGATTCCTGCACAGGCTGGGACTCTAACCGGGTCACCTCTGTATCCTGAGGTGACCTAGAGTGGGGCAGCCAGGAGGGCTGAGTATCAGGGATGAAATGACAAATCACCGTGCCCACTCTCCCCGCCGCACCCCAGGGTCGATGGCCTCTATCTCCTCCCTGTGCAGGTAGCTTTTCCCTGAGCCATTTCTTCTTGTCAAGGTCCCTGTCGCAGGTTGTGTTCCCCAAACATGACGTTGAGAGCAAGGATTGGAGTGCAGGTGGTTGATGTGAGACGTGCAGAGAACAGATACAGCTGCCATAGGGTCCCGCAATTCCACTCCTGGGCATAGATCTGGAGAAAACTCTAATTCAAAAATGTACATACACCCCTGGGACTTCCCTGGTGGTCTAGTGGTTAAGACTCTGTGCTTCCGGTGCAGGGAGCATGGGTTCCATCTCTGGCCAGGGAACTAAGATCCCACATACTGTGTGACAAAAAAATAAAGAAAGAGAGAAAGAAAGAAAAAGAAAGAAAAAGAAAGAAAGAAAAGAAAGAAAGAAAGAAAGAAAGAAAGAAAGAAAGAAAGAAAGAAAGAAAGAAAGAAAAGATACATGCACCCCAATGTTCATTGCATCACTATTTATAATAGGCAAGATGTGGAAGCTACCTAAATGTCCACTGATGGATGAATGGATAAAGAAGATGTGGTACATATATACAATGGAATATATTCAGCCATAAAAAGAATGAAATAATGCTATTTGCCACAACGTCGTGGATGGACCTAGAGATTATCATACTAAGTGAAGTAAGTCAGAAGAGAAAGACACATATATGATCTCTCTTATATGTGAAATCCAAAATACGACACAAATGAACTTGTCTACGAAACAAAAACAGACTCACAGACATAGAGAACAGACTTGTGGTTGCCAAGGGGGAGAAAGAGGGAGGGAGGGTTGGATTGGGAGTTTGGGGTTAGCAGAGGCAAACTATTAAATATAGGATGGATAAGCTACAAGGTCCTACTGTCTAGCACAGGGAACTATATTCAATATCCTGTGATAAGCCATAATGGAAAAGAAAAAGAGTTTTATTTATACGTTCCATCCCTAACTGAGCTGGCCCATCCCCTCCCATGGTTCTAAGTGCAGCCCGAGGCTGCAGACTTCCCACCGTGGTCTTCAGCTCCAGAGCAAGCCACCTGCAAACCAGCCGCATCTTCCCAGGGGCTGGCAACTCTCCTTTGCTACTGATTCCAAGACACATCCAGATAGCACAAATGTGACCATGAAAACAAACTCAGGCATGTTCAAATCAGGGAAATAACATTCTTATCTCTGTTTAGTAGTTGCTTAATTTTAGAATAGCTTAGAGTTACAAAAAAGTTGCAAAGATCTGTACAGAGTGTGCAGAGTGCTGTAGACCCCCGACCCAGTACCCCTATTTCCAACACGTTAGTACTTTAGTACGTTAGTACGACATGCTTATCCAACTAAGGAACCGAGATGGATACGTTATTATTAACTAAAGTCCACACTTTACTAGAATTTCCCTAGCTTTCCCCTAACATCCTTTTTCTGTGCCAGTCTCCTCTGGGCTGTGACATTTCTCAGACGTCCCTGGGTCTTGATACCTTGAAAGTTTTGAGGAGGACTGGTCAGGTATTTTGTCCCTCAATTTGTTTGTCTGTTGGTTTTCTGATGTTTTTCTTATGGTTGGGCTGGAGTTACGGGGTTTGGGGCAGAAGATCCAGACAGAGATAAAAATGTCATTCTCCTCAGGTCACATCATCAAGGATACACACCATCAAGGATACACACATCAAGGATACACCCCATCAACGGGACTTGTGACAAACAATTTTACCCTTGATCACCTGGCCAGTATCGTCTTTTTTTTTTGCTGCGTTGGGTCTTCATTGCTGCACACGGGCTTTCTCTAGTTGCGGCGAGCAGGGGCTCCTCTTTGTTGCGGGCACGTGCTTCTCATTACAGTGGCTTCTTTTGTTTCGGAGCACGGGCTCTAGCTGTGCGGGCTTCTGTAGTTGTGGCATGGGGGCTCAGTAGTTGTGGCTCCCAGGATCTAGAGCGCAGGCTCAATAGTTGTGGCCCACGGGCTTAGTTGATCTGCGGCACAGGGGATCTTCCCGGACCAGGGCTCGGACCCGTGTCCCCTGCATTGGCAGGTGGATCCTTTTTTTGTTTTCTTTGTTCCTTTTGGAACCAAAACTTTAATCCCAAGGAGTCTCACAAAACATATTACAAATGACAGCATGAAAAAGAAAACTGCACAGTAACTCAAAGTTCAGCTCTACAATATACTCTTCATCTGGCAAGACATTGGTATCTTGATCATCTCAACTTCCAAAAAACATTACAAAGAGCTATGTATTCATGTACGGCAATCACAGAGGGGACTTATGACCTAACTCAAAGGGAAACTAACTTCCTTGAAACTTCTTAGATTCTAAACTCACTGGACAACCTCTTGTCCAGTGTGAAGACTAGTGGAATTCTTAAACCTCTAATCTAGGGTAAGGGTGCGGCTTTCACTTCTACCTGCTGGCTTGTGTTCACAGCACCTTTTAAAGACTGCTTGCTTAACTACAGCTGCATACCATATCCCAGCTACAGAAAGTCTTTTCACTGTTTGCCAGTGTTGCTTCCATAATAATAAACATCACACTTTAGGTGGGCAGGAGTTAGAGTTTTATTATCAGTCTAGGCAAGACCAAAAATTCAAAGCAAATTCAATTTTGCTTAAGAGAACATTGTAAAGAAACAATTCTTCATATTACATGCCTCATATGACCCATTTCAAACCATAGAGAATGACATGTTTATGTGTCACCGCCCAAGAGACAAACAAATGTGAACAGCTAAAACATTTAAAAAGTGCATCAAGCTTCGGAAGTCTCAAACGAAACTTGAATTTTCTGTACATACTCCTGTCAAATGAAGTTATTTCCTGTGCACCACTCCTCTTGCAAAGTGGTCTGCTATTTCCTTTCATTTGACCTGGATCGGCTAGGAGACCTAGAGAAAGATCGGGACGGCTTGCGATTTCTCTCCTGGGACAGTGATCTCTCTCTTCTCCTACATCTACTAAAGGGACCTGCTCCGGCTGCGGGAGAAGCTTCTCCGTCTTGGACATCTGTGGTGAGGGGGAGGACTCCTCCTCCGATAATCATCTCGAGGGCGACGACCCCAAGAAGGAGGCGGCCACGATGTCGACTTCTCCTTTCCCCATTGGACAGGTCCACTCTTACTCGGCAGCCACAGAGTGTTCTCCCGTCTAGTTCTCAGACAGCATCCGCTGCACCTCGGGGATCTTCATTTTCAACAAGAGCGAAGCCGGGAGGGTTTTTAGCAACCCACACACTTCGGAGTGGTCCATAATACCCTAAAGCTCGTTCGAATTCAGTCTTGTTACCACTGTTTCCAAGATTCCTTACACAAACGTTACAGTCCAACGGACAGGAATCCCGATGCAAGACCCTCCTGGCTCCTGGGTTTCATGGGCCACAGGGTGATCCCGGGCCTCTAGAATCTCGCAGCTGAATCGGCTCGCACAAGCTGTCCTGTGGAGATGCTTTTCCCCCCATGTGTCCAGCCCGGGGCGCTGCTGTCTAGGCCCGACCTCCAGGGTGACAGGGTGAACCCCAGGTCCCTGGAGCAAACACTCAGAGCCCTGGTGACCAGACTCAGGGGGCTGCGGCGGCAGCTGGACATGTGTGGCCACCCTGGTGGTGTTTGGCCCCATCTGCAGTTCCAGTTCCAGCTGAGAAAGAGCCTCGCTGTGTTATTTTCTCCTGGTTGTGTAAGGATCCCCGGTGTCATTTGACAGAAATGTACATGGTGTGTTCTTTCTCTCTTTTCTCCCTGCTTCCTCTCGTCCCTCTCCCCCTCCCTCTCTCCCTCTGTCCCCCCCCCTTCCCTCTCCCTCTTTCCTCTGCGTCTCTCTCTTTCCCTCTCTCCCTCCCCCCCTTCCCCCCTCCCCGTCCCTCTCCCCGTCCCTCTCCCAACTCCCTCTCCACCTCCGTCTCCCCCTCGCTCTCCCACATCCCTCTCCCTCTACCCTCCCCCTCCCTCTACCCCCTCCCTCTCCCCCGTCTCTCTCCCACCTCCCCCCTCCGTCTTCCCGCCTCCCCCGTCCCTCTTCCCTGTCCTTCTCTCCCTTCCTCTCTCCCTGTCCCTGTTTCCCTGTTCCGCACGCCCTCCCTCTACCTCTTTCCCTCTCCCTGTCCCTCCACCTCCTTCCCTCTCTGGAGAGGGAAGGAGGTGGAGGGACAGGGAGAGAGAGCAGGATGGGGGGAGAGGGAGAGAGGGGGGGAGAGGGAGAGAGGGATAGAGGGAGGGAGCGAAAGACGTCCTTCCCTCCCTCCCTATATCCCTCCCTCCCTCCCTCCCTCTATCCCTCCCTCCCTCCCTCCCTCCCTCCTTCCCTCCCTCTCCCTCCCTCCTTCTCCTCCCTCTCCCTCTCCCTCTCCCTCCAACTCTCCCGCTCCCTCCATCTCTTCATCTCCCTCACTCCCTCCCAGAGAGGGAGAGATGGCAAGGCAGAGACAAGGGAGCGGGAGAGAGAGAGAGGGAGAGATGGAGGGAGAGGGAGGGAGAGGAAGAGAGGGAGAGAGATATGGAGAGGAGAGGGAGAGAGAGGCGGGAGAGGGAGAGGGAAAGAGGTCTCTTCCTCCCTCCCTCTCCCTCTGTCCTCCTTCTCTCCCTCTCCCCCCTCTCTCCCTCTCCCCCCTCTCTCTCCCTCTCCCCCCTCTCTCCCCCTCCCTCTCCATCTCTCTCTCCCTCTCCCCCCTCCCTCTCCATCTCTCTCCCTCTCCCCCCTCTGTCTCCCCCCTCCCTCTCCATCTCTCTCTCCCTCTCCCCCCTCCCTCTCCATCTCTCTCTCCCTCTCCCTCCACCTCCTTCCCTCTCCAGAGGAGAGAGAGAGGGAGAGCGGTAGAAGTGCTGAGGAGGGGGGCTCCCTCCCCCTCCCACTCCCATCCTCTCCCTACTGCTTTCTCTTTTCTCTGCTTCAATGAACACCAGGCGCCTTTTAGATCAGCCCTGAAGTCAACGTCGATGCTTGGACAGCCTGACCTCCCCGCTGACTTCCAGCCCAGGACCACCGCTGGGAGATGAAGTCTGCGGGGCCCTGGGCGCAGGCTGCACAGGCACCTCCCCTGATGCCCAATCTCTCCTCGTTTACGAGGCAGCCGACACTCCCCTCCCTGACTCCCCAAGATTTGGGGCTTTTTTAGTATGTGTCGATAATGCCATGAGCTACTATTTAACTCTTCCACGAGGACCCATCTCCCAAAATGCAGTGGTTTTCAGCCTTGGCTGCACTAGAGAACCCCCAGGAAAGGGAGAGACGTCTCTCCCTCCCTCTCTCTTTCTCTCCCTCCCTCTCTCTTTCTCTCCCTCTGTACTTCTGTCTACCTCTCTCCCTCTCCCTCTCCCTCTGGGGTGATGCCCGATGAGCTCAGAATCGCAGATGGCCCCCCCATCCCCTCTCTGTGGCTTGCATGGGGGATGCACCTTCTCACTGTGGCCCGGGCATGGCCTTGACAGTCAGACATCGCGTCCTGCACGGACACTTGTGTTTGTTCCATAGCGCAGGTGGCTGCAGTCTGTGCTTCTGTAGATGGGGGCTGTGCGTGAGCCCTTCATCTTCCCCGCAGACACCACTGGTGCTCGTTCGGCCTCGCGGGTGATGCGGGGGGCAGGGGGGACAGTCTTGTGTCCCCACCTTCTTGGGCTACAGACAGGCCACGCTGGTCCCGTGGTGACTGGGGGCTCCCAGGAGAACCCCACTGCAGACCGGAGAGGTGGCCCCAGAGAAGGTGGCGTACGCCTGGGGCCGGGCCTCATCAGTGAGCCACGGGCCACCTGCAGCAACAGCTGTCTCACCGTCCAGGGGCTGGGTGTTCGGGCGCCGTGGGGTTGAGCCACTGTCTGCACGGCAGCCGTGTTTGTCTTGTTGAGCCCGGGGAGGCCCCTTGGTGGCTCCTGGAAAGACTGGCCGCATTTCTTCCTGCCCTTGGCCTTAGAGCCCATCACGTTCATGCCGTTTCTGGTTCCAAAAGGACCTGTGTTAATAAAGACCACGTGTTAGGACAGCACCAAAGTGTCTAGAAATCCGGGCCAGGAGGAGGAGGGAGGGGGATTGGCTGTGCCCGCCAGTGGCCTGGGAGCCCTGCCCGCCTGCAGAGACCTGGCCCGGGGCCCGCGGGGAGGCCGTGGCCCTCGGTCCCCAGCGCCTTCCGTCTCTGGGTTCCAGGAGAACTGCGTGATCCTCAGGGAGCTGGTGAGGCTGCAGGCCTTGAAGTCCCGCCTGCTGGGGTTCCGCACGCAGGCCGACTCCGTGCTGGAGATGAACATGGACAAGACCAGCCAGGTGGTGGCCACTGTCCTAGGTAACACCGCCTCCCCCTGAGTCCCAGTGGGGACGGGGTCAGGCGGACCTTGACCGGACGTGGTGCTGCCTGAGACCCCACTGTGTCAGCCCTTGGGGGTCACCTTCCCAGACCCTTCATTCTGCCTCGAGGGGCGCGGGGTCGGGGGTGGCTGGGGGGCCGCCCCAGGGACGTAGCCGCGCCTCTCCCCTCCGCCCGCAGGTGAGCTGGCCCAGAAGCTGAAGCCCCTTGGGGAGCAGGAGCGGCCGTGATCCTGGAGCTAAAGAAGGCCGAGTGCCAGAGGCGGGGCCTGCACTTGGACGGCCCCATCAACGCCTGGGACCTGCGCTACTACATGAACCGGGGGAGGAGACGCGCTACCACGTGAACCAGTACCTGCTCAATGAGGCTTTCCCCATGCAGGCGCTCACACGCGGGCTGCTGGGCATCTCCCAGGAGCTGCTGGGGCTGACTTTCGACCTGGAGGAGGGCACCAGCATGTGTCACGAAGACGTGAGGCTCTAAACGGTCTGGGACGCGGCCTCGGGCAAGGTCATCCATCGGCAAGTTCTACCTGACCTCTATCCTCGGTGCGTGCGTGGGGGAACCTGTCGGCCGTGGGCCGGGGCTCCTCTGTCGAAGCGGGGCCCCATCCACGTCCCTCCGCAGGGTGGGGAAGTCCGGGCACGCGGCCTGCTTCGGCCTGCAGCCGGGCTGCCTACAGCACGATGGGAGCTGCCAGATCGCCATCGCGGCCACGGTGGCCAACTTCACCAAGCCTACGCCCAACCTGCCCTCCCTGCTGCAGCATGATGAGCGGGACACCAACTTCCACGACGTCGGGCACGCGATGCACCAGCTCCGCTCCCAGGCGCAGGGCTGCAGGCAGGGGGCGGGGAGGGCCCGGGCGTGCGTGGTCCTCAGGCAGGCCCTCGCCATGGGATTCATCCACTGACATCACCCCGCACGTGGTGACGCCCTCGGTGTCAGCTTCCATCATCAGACCCCAGGCACTGGGCGCATAAATAACGGAAATGGATGTCCTCGAGGCTCTAGAGGCTGGAAGACCCAGATCAAGGAGTCAGGGCTGGTTCCCTGCATGTTAAATACATGCACTCAAGAGTTGCCTTGGAAAAAGACAAAAGAAAAGAAAGGAACGTTGCCTGCAAGTCTGCTGACAGCCGGTGATGAGAACCAGAGGGAAGGCTCTGGGGCCGGGGGCGCAGTGCCCTGTGAGCTCGGGGGCTGCTGCCAGTCTCCGTGGAGGCTCAGCAAGTCCCAGTGACTTCCCCACGTGGGGGGCGCCAGCTGAGCGTCTGGGCCCAGGACCCACTGCTCGTTCAGTCTTCCTGTGGTCAGCCCTTCATCCTGAGCGCGATGCTCTCACAGGCTGCACCGGGGCGTGTGCGGACAGTTTACTGAGCTGTACAGACGTCACTACTGCTTTGGACCATTTCCGTCACCCCGAAAATGTCCCTCACGCCCTTAGCTATCACTCCGTCCCCTCGCCAGCCCCTGACAACCAGGAACCCACTCGCTGACTCTGTGGATCTACCTGCTCTGGACGTTTCCCCTCAGTGGGGTCACGCCCTGTGTGTCCTTCTGTGTATGACTTCTCTCGCTGAGCATCGTGTTCTCAGGGTGTATCGACGCGGCAGCGAGCGTCAGGGCTTCACCGTGTTGTGTGGCTGAGGGACGTAAAGACGACAAGAGAAAAGAAAAGAACGTTGCATGCAAGTCTGGTGACAGCCGGTGATGAGAACCAGAGGGAAGACTCTGGGGCCGGGGGCGCCGTGCCCTGGGAGGCCCTGGCGCTGCTGCCAGTCTTGGTGGGGCACGGGCAGCACCGTCCCTCAGGAGCTGCTGGACAAGCTCATCAAGTCCCGGGAGGCCAACCCAGATGCGGCCGGACCGAGGGAAGGGAAGGGGGCTTCCGGTCTGCCCGGCTGGAAAGCGCGGCCTGGACACGGTGCCAGCCCCCCGTCTCCTTCCTCCCGCCCCCCAGGCCTCTTCAACCTGTGCCAGATCGTCCTGGCCAAGGTGGTTCAGGCCCTGCACATGCAGACGCCCGCGGACCCGGCCCAGGAGAATGCCCGCCTCTGCCAGGAGATCCTGGGGTTCCCAGCCATGCCAGGTAGCCAAGCGCGCACCGGGCTCACCTCAGCGGTCGGTTGGCGGCTACTGCCCAGGTCAAGAGGATCGTCTGGTGGTGTGTGAATGGGGACCGACTGACGGGCTCCGGCCGAGGCCCGCTGACCTCTGGCCTCTTCCTGCCACGGTTCCTTGGCTGGTCCCTCCAGCTGTGGCCCGCGGAGTCCGAGGGTGGGGTGGGAGGCTCTGCACATGCTTTCTAGAGAGCCTGGAAGAGGCAGGAGAGGGCTTCATACCCCGAACAGAAGGCATCGACGAGGTCTGCCCGTGCGTGTCGGTGCGGACACGCGGTTCACTCCCTCGTGAGCGCTTTAACCAGCGATCTCTCCGTGGTGGAGGGCGAGCCCCGACTCATCTCTCGCAGCCTCGGCAGCTGACCTTGTAAGAGGCTTAGGAGTGAACCCTCGTGAGCTTCAGCAGAAAGTCGGCAAAGATTTATTTGTGTCCCTCCACTGAACTGCCAGCAAGGTCCCCGTTTTCTACAAGTGTTGGGCCAATACTCTCTCTAGTGGCAGGGGACTCAGACAAGGCTGCTTTGGGGCCCCCACCCCCGCTCTGGGGCAGGGGCACTGAGCGGCCAGGGAGCCGGGCAGGAGCCCCTCCGCGTGTGTCCCAGTGACCCACCTGCCTGCGACCTTCGGCCGCCTGGCAGGAAGCTACGACGCCCAGTCCTGTGGCCAGTCATTCCTGCAAGAAACACTGGAACCAGTTTCTGCCAACCCGCCAAAAAAAAAACGACTTCAAAGGCAACGTGGTGTCACAGGAAGGGCTTGTTTCTGTGTTTCTTTGTTTTTAGTTCATTAGGCCTCACTTAAAATTCTGATTCCACAATGCACTTGCTTTGGGATCTTGAACAACACTCATAACCTCTGCAAGTTTCAGTAGAGTAAGTTTATGTGATTACCTTCATCTGTAATATCCCTGTGTTGCAATCTTAATTAATTCAGATTAATGCATCTTAAGCTTAATCTCAAGTTCAGATCAAAGACTAGTTCTTCTGTGACTTCTCCTCTGAACCGATTCAAAAGCCTCCTCTCCCGTCCTCATTTGGCTTCTCTTCTCTTCTGGAATCTCATAAGAACTTCTATGACCTCTCTGGTTTTTTGTTGTTGCTGTTGTCTGTTTGTTTGGTTTTTAATTGAAATATAGTTGATTTACGATGTCGTGTCCATTTCAGGTGTACAGCACAGTGATTCCGTTTTCAGATTCTTTTCCCTTATAAGTTATTACAAAATATTGAGTACAGTTCCCTGTGCCATAGAGGAGATCCTTGTTGTATCAATTCTATGCCTTCTTTGAATGACCGTAGCACTTGTTGTCTGTATCATTTTTATGTCTGTTGTGGCTTTGTGACTGAAAATGAAAATTTTCTATTTGTTCATGTCCTGGCCCTTCCTTAGAAATGTGTTCATTTACCTATTTCATATTTATTGACTACATCTTGGACACCGTGTTAGCTGCTTGTTCTAGATGTTAGTAAAACATAGACCTTCCTGCTCAAAGGGTCACAGTATTTGTGGGAAAACAAACAAACGAACAACTTACGTCTCAAATAGCTTTGTACTTCCCAAAGAGAGCACACCTCGTAGGTACAATAAATATATGTATTATACATAAATGTATAAATAGTTAATGGCATTAAAAACTTGAGATAACTGCTTTTCTATTCTGAGGAAATGATGATAATATTTCACCAGGAGCTCAACACCACTCTGAGAATGAGGGCTTAACCCCCGACCTGGCTCACTGCATCGCTTTCTTATATGAAAATAGACAAGTCTGTACATGCTCTCTACAAAAAGGCTTATCTGGCATGAATTTCAGATAGCAAGAAGAAAAAGTCAAGAGGTTCAGAGAAGCATCCAGAAGCTCAGGTGATTGTCTGGCACTAATACAACTTGCTTGACAGGAAAATAGAGCTGTAAATCTCACAAAATTAGATGGTCTTCTAAGAATTTCAAAACCGCCTGCTAGTAATTAGAAATCCTAGAAGAACCGCTTCTTTTAAAGCATACTGATAATATGCTTTACAGCTTAATATTCAGAAGCCTATGTTTTGGCTAAGTGAGCTTCAGGAATGAAGGAAACTTGTGGTTCAGTTCCATCTACTCTGGAACCTCTGGTCAAAACACCTACTTCTGTGCTCAGCCATCTTATCATCTGTAAAATGGAGGCAACTCTAAGAAAACATAGTCACAGAGATGTTGCACAGTTTCCTGTGTCACTGTCTTCATTTGTTTCAGAAAACCAATAACGTCTAAGCTACTACTGCAAAGAGCGCAGTGTTACTTGGGGTCATCTAGTGCAGCTCTGTCAAAGTAAAGAAAAGGAAAGGGGCCTAGAATAACTATAATTTTCCCAAGAGGACACTATTATTTTATGGCAAATCTGAGTCAAGAACCCTGATCTCTTTGATGCCATTCCATTGTTCTTTCGTTGGGTTCTCAGCAACCCAGAGAAAGAAAGAGAAATAAAACTCCTATGTGCTGTGTCACTGGTACAGGACGTGGCAAGATTGGAATTGGAGAACTACATATTAACAGGTATTTGGGAAATTCTTCAAACTAATTAGGATATATACCAGGTACATAAAAAACAGTTATGTTTTCCCAAGACGATTCTGTGGAACGAACAGAACTGGTAACTGAAGGTGCCTGTGTGCTGCAGTTCCAAACAGGACGGGTGAATGCTTGTTTTCTGGCACCTTTAAGACTCCACCCCAATATACACATTAAAATAAAATTAACATTTCAACTGGGTCATATTTAATTCTGCATGCTCTTGTAAGTCAGCAAAATAGTCCATATATCATTTAAGTTGTCACTCACTTTCTTTTCTTTTTTTTGCGGTACACGGGCCTCTCACTGCTGTGGCCTCTCCCGTTGCGGAGCACAGGCTCCGGACGCGCAGGCTCAGCGGCCATGGCTCACGGGCCTAGCCGCTCCGCGACATGTGGGATCTTCCCGGACCGGGGCACGAACCCGTGTCCCCTGCATCGGCAGGCGGACTCTCAACCACTGAGCCACCAGGGAAGCCCGTCACTCACTTTTTAACTTGACTTTTCATTTCTAAAAGTCTTTCCAAACACAAAACAGAGGTGGGAAAATGGTATATGGGAAGCTGCAGAGATGAAATAAGCTTACTTCATTCGGCATAAAGATGAATACCCAAACAACTTCTGCATAGCTGGAAGTGCCCAAATCTACTATCTTCGTTTTGTAGTCAAGGCTTCCGGAAAAATATGCTAACGGATTCCTAATTACCCAAATGCCCCATATCTGTTTCAGTAAGTATCATCATATATTATGGAAATTTTTCTCAGTGACAGAGAAAGACATCCTGGCCGAGCATCCCCCTGCCCATGACACAGAGATGATGGGTCTCAAGCTACCTTGAAGGCGTTGGAGCCCACTTTATCCATTACTAATATTAATGGAGGACAAAACTTCATATTCTGTTTGCTCTGTGTCTGTTAAATCACTTCTTCCCTTCATTAAAATGGATGACACATAATTGAGTCTGTAGTGTGTGTGTCACTGGAAACTGAACACATTTTTGTTGGTGTTATTAACGTCATAGGTTTCTGGGGGGGGTCTACTAAATAACTAAGTCTAGTTTCACAGTTACAAATAAATTATGATGTAATTTTGAATAAAGTAAGCTCATCGTAAAGGAAGGATACTGAGAGTTGCTACTACCCCTTCCTTGAGGGGCTCTTGTAAAGCACTAAATCAAGTAACAGAGGTTTATATGCATGCATATATTTTCAATGATATTTGAACACACTTGAAAAGAACTCTACGGAATGCATTATAAAACCTCGATGCTGTGTGTCCCTAGTTCCCGGCTCTCTCGTTCAAACTATTTAAATGAACAAAATGTTATCTATTAGGATAGCTATCAGAGTACTCCAAATACTACTTCTTGCCGTACCCTGTCCCAACCATTTGCCTTCCTCTTCCCATTAGTCCTTAATTCAGAAACCCCAGAGATTTGTTCAGTAATTTATGAACATATTTCTTCATTCAGCCAAGAAAATTGATGGATCCCTTACCAAATTTCAGGCACCCTTCTTCAGGATGTTTTCTAGGCATGTTCAGGAAACACAGCAGTGATTAACACAGATGAATATAGCCTCTCTCGAGCTGAGGGGAGAGACAAAAGTAAAGAAGCAAATATAAAATCGTAAGTGTAAATACGTAAATAAAAATTGAACAAATGGGTAGAATAACTAGTATATCAGGTAAGTGCTGGAGAAAAACAGCAAGCAGGGAAGGGGGATGGAGATTGTTAGCTGGTAGGAGGAGGCTGCGATCGGAAACTAAGTGATCACTGAGGGCTTTCTGGGGAAGATAAAATTTACGAGGGAACCTAAGGTTGTGAGAGGGAGCAAGGTGCATATCTGGGAAGTGAATAGTACAAGCAGAGGGAACAGTCAGATGGAAAGGCAATGAGGCAAGAGTGGGCTTGGAGTATCCAAGGAGCAGAAAGGATGTCAGTGTGTGGAAAACAGAGGGAGCAAAGTGGAGAGGAGAAGGAAACAGTCAGAGAGGAAACAGAGGCCCAGATTTCTAGGGCTGTGGAGGCACTTTGAGGACTTTGCTTTTCCTGTGAAGAAGCCATTGAAGAGACTTGAGTGACATGATCTGACTTATGTTTTAACAGGATCTCTCTGGATGCCATGTTGATTAGAGACTGCAGGAGAATAAGGACAAGCCCCAGAAGACCAATAGTTGATTCAAATGTCAAGAAACATTTATGCCTTCACCCTTCAACTTCACAAATGATGCCATTTCCACTGAGCTATTGAAAAATATCATCTGGCTTTCAAAACAATAAACCAGAAGGCATTTTCTCACATAAGCAAGGTCACAAACAACTGTCAGCTAAAGGTGAAATAGCAACAAATCAAATAATAACAAAAAACATTTTTTATAGATTTTAAAACCTTACAAAGCATTTTCTTGTCCATTATCTAAGTTAATCCTCAAATCAACGCCATGAGATAGTTATTATTTTCCCATTACAAGTGACCGCATATTAAATCCTTAGTGATTGCTCAAGAAAAGCTGAAATCTTGAGTGTACATCTATTAATGCCAAGGTTGGGTTTTTTGCCCATGGGAACATTGGATGCTAAAATCCACGGGGATTTTCAGCTCAAGATGGCAGACTAGGAAATATATTTACTTTCTGGTCCTCCTGAAACCATGTTTAAATAAAACTGCAGAAATACCAAAATTAATCAACCAATAAAAGCCAAGACATTGTGGAAGTCATCAACCACAGAAAGATTTCAACACATTTCGAGAAGGCAAACAATGAAATGGAGGGGCCATGAATAAAATAATGAAGAAAAGACTACCCTAAGTAGGGTCTGCACAAAGCCAGGCAGCTTTTGCTGAGCCCTGGTTATAGTAAAGGACAGAGGAAAGAAGAGGGGCTGAAAACAAGGAGACAAAAGTCATTTTAGGAAAAAACGTTCACTTAATGAGCTCCAGGGAACACTCAGCCTGCTGCCATACTCACTCATGGATTACAGTGGATTGTTGGTAAGCAAGACAAGAAAACAGGGAACCAACAAACAAAAATCAAGACACGGTTTCTCACTGAGCTCTTCTCAAATGAGATCAAGAAATTATCGTTCAATGCCATAGCTGTAAATCATTTCTGCTCCTGGAGAGGTTAGAAAGGGCTTATAATAGTTACCCTTTTTCTTCAGACAGAATTTAGGTCTGAGCAAAAGCTTTTGTGTCCTCCAACCTCAAAGTTTATTGGGGATGGAAGTCCAAATTTGCTTTGACATACCATAAAAAGAATCTCATGAGCAGAGGGTCAAACTACTTTTGGAATATATGAATTATGCCCAGTGTGATTTTAAATAGATTTTAAACAAAAATATACAAAGTTTCACTGGTTCTGAAACTTCTACATGTTACATGCCTGATATATAACACACAATGTCAGTCCCAGGAGAGAGAAAACACTCCAATGAAGCAAGCCAAAGAAACAAGATTCGAACAAGGTAAAGTGATGTGTAGACCAAGACCAGGATTTTTCAGTTCTTTCCTGTCATGCTGTAGCTTCCAGCTCCTGAATAACAACACACGTTTCCCTTGTCCTAGACACACAAGAGTATGTCTCCTCTATGGGGCGTAAGAAGCTCTAGAGTTACATATGTGTAGTAAAGAGTGGACCCAGCCGGCATACTCACAATGACCAAATCGTGTTGATCGTACTTTATTTTAAACCAATACATCGCTCCATGCTGAAGTTGCAATAAATGATATATTTGCTTTCTAGACATGAATGAGATGCCTTACTGGATATACTCCAGGAAGGCCAGAGAAACTGGCTTCTAATCCATACAGAATAATTCATTGATGAATTCCTTTCAGGAGAGCCCCTGATTTATCTAGAATATAAGCTTTACATACCTGGATCCTTCAAACTAGACCAAAGGGACAAATCTAGGCTGCAAGCCTCAATTAGAAATGTGGGATGGTGCTATGCTGACAACTGGTGGTCCCTGACCTATCTTCTGAGATTAGAACCCAGTGTGGTGGATGACCAATTCACGCGTTGAACAAAAGAACACCTCCTACAGGGCAGTGTATGTGTTCATTACAGGTATGGCACTTAGGGCTAAAAGTAACACATGAAGCATATATGATAAGGAGGCACCAGAGTCCAGAGCACGAGCTCTGGAATCACACAGGCTTGCTTCGAATCCCGGCTAAGCCACTACCATCTGTATACCCTGAAGAACAGTCGAAGGTTTAAGTGTTCTTTTACCAAATTTCGAAAAACAAATGAAGAAAGAACCTACCTGCCAGGAAGGGACATCGTGGGGTGCAGCATCCAGTCGCGTCAGGGCTCTGCATCCCCTGCTCAGAAACCTTCACCGCCTGGCTCATGGTGATGCTGGTAGCTCAGCAGCCCTGGAGAAGGCGCTCCTGTCTCCAGGGCTCGCGGACAAGCTGGGGAGGTCCACGGAGGTGGCGGGCCACAGCCTGGCAAACTCTGGGTGCCTCCTCCACTCAGCTCTGGGCATGCTCTGGCCTCTGGGCCCCGTTGCGGGGAAGGGCTGGCCGATACATAGCCAGGGCTGAGGGGTCTGCAGAGCCGGTGCCCAGGCAGGGTGAGCTCTGGAGGAGAAGACTTCCACAGTCCCCAACAGTCTCCGCATGGTGACCCATCCGGTGCCAAACACCTGCCACCCACAGCGACAAGTCCCAGCCGCTAGAAAGCCCAGAAGGGGTCGGGCTCTTTGCCCTCGGGCCGGGTTTCTCCAGGGCCTGGGCTTGTGTGGGGCCCCCATACCACCCCCTGACCCGCCCTTGCTCTGTGACACGTACAATGCAATGTCAACACCCAGGCTGAGCCGGCCAGTGTTCAGAGCGGGCTAGACCTTGAGAAGAGTTAGCAGCTAGGGAGAAGCTCTCCCACTTTCACTCGCTTTTCTCAGATCAGGCAGGCAGCCCATCTCACCCCAAAGCTATGGACACCACACCTCCTTCCCAGGCTATCGTTTTCCGTTCTGCCCCTGTTCTCCCTTTCCATTCTGCCCCTCTTTTCCCCAGCACCCCATTTATGGCTTCGGGTGTCATCGGTGCTGCAGCAGGCAGCACCTCTGACCCCGAAGCTATGGACACCACACCTCCTTCCCAGGCTATCGTTTTCCGTTCTGCCCCTGTTGTCCCTTTCCATTCTGCCCCCCTTTTCCCCAGCACCCCATTTACGGCTTCGGGTGTCATCGGTGCTGCAGCAGGCAGCACCTCTGACCCCGAAGCTATGGACACCACACCTCCTTCCCAGGCTATCGTTTTCCGTTCTGCCCCTGTTGTCCCTTTCCATTCTGCCCCCCTTTTCCCCAGCACCCCATTTACGGCTTCGGGTGTCATCGGTGCTGCAGCAGGCAGCACCTCTGACCCCGAAGCTATGGACACCACACCTCCTTCCCAGGCTATCGTTTTCCGTTCTGCCCCTGTTGTCCCTTTCCATTCTGCCCCCCTTTTCCCCAGCACCCCATTTACGGCTTCGGGTGTCATCGGTGCTGCAGCAGGCAGCACCTCTGACCCCGAAGCTATGGACACCACACCTCCTTCCCAGGCTATCGTTTTCCGTTCTGCCCCTGTTGTCCCTTTCCATTCTGCCCCCCTTTTCCCCAGCACCCCATTTACGGCTTCGGGTGTCATCGGTGCTGCAGCAGGCAGCACCTCTGACCCCGAAGCTATGGACACCACACCTCCTTCCCAGGCTATCGTTTTCCGTTCTGCCCCTGTTGTCCCTTTCCATTCTGCCCCCCATTTCCCCAGCACCCCATTTACGGCTTCGGGTGTCATCGGTGCTGCAGCAGGCAGCACCTCTGACCCCGAAGCTATGGACACCACACCTCCTTCCCAGGCTATCGTTTTCCGTTCTGCGCCTGTTGTCCCTTTCCATTCTGCCCCCCTTTTCCCCAGCACCCCATTTACGGCTTCGGGTATCATCGGTGCTGCAGCAGGCAGCACCTCTGACCCCGAAGCTATGGACACCACACCTCCTCCCTAGGCTATCTTTCTCCGTTCTTCCCCTGTTTTCCCTTTCTATTCTGCCCCTGTTTTCCCCAGCCCCCCCCCCCATTTACGGCTTAGGCCGGCATCGGTGCTTCAGCAGGCAGCAGCTCTGACACCAAACCTATGGACACCACACCTCCTTCCCAGCGCTGTTATTTTCCAGTCTGCCCTGTCTCCACGTAGAACCGCTACCTATTTCACACGGCTGTTCCTAGTTCTGGGAACACACCACTCACTGGTAGCAATGCCTCAGCCCATGCCTCGACTCATTTACCTGCAACGCTGGCCAACAGATAGACCAACACTTCAAAGTTATGACAGAAAGTTGAGTAAGTTATACGCTTGGAATTGCATTTATTATTATTAACAAGCACAACTGTAGTGCTTAGACTATAACAAGTAATCTTCTAAGTGCTTAGCAAATATTAACTCACTTAATCCTCATAATGGCAAACCTATAGGTAGGTAATGTTCATAATATTCACCTTTTTTGGGGGAAACTGAGGCCCAGAGGGGTTGAATAGCTTGTCTAATGCCACATAGTAAGTAGCGGGCAGAAACCCAGGATGAAAACCAGACCGTCGAGACTTTCATCACTTTGCTGTGTCACCTTAATAGATGTTGTGGTTAGGGAAGGGACTAAACTGACAAGACTCTGAACTTGAGAAGGGAGAAATTAGAAAGTGACTGATCCTAGAAACTAGAGAGGATTTCAGCTCAGAAATTTCTGGTGATGAGACCCGGAAGAACAAGAACATGGTTGGATTATTAACTTGGGGTAGTATCTGAATCCATTGAGAAATGGTTTTGTCTTGTTTTTTTTTTTAACTTAGAAAGGCCAGTTGGATGAAGATTAATGAAAAAAAAAAAGTAGAAAGGAAAAGAGGAAGGTGCCTGAAGTGAGACATAACCTCTTCCCCGTAAGTACTAGGGGTGGGTGTCCTGTGGGAAAGGATGGAGCTCTCTCTACAGGTTTGTCACCAGGATGAACAAGGAGGAACATGGCAACCATTGTACTGGTTTTGATGATTCCTCAAAAACCAAGGCTTTAGTTTCCAAGAACTACCCACAGTAGCATACCTACCGGGTGTCAGACATGCCACCAAGTGTGTTTCCAGTCACACATTTTAATTGGAGAAATAGTTCCTATGAGGTACGCATTAGTTCCCTATGGCTGCTGTAACAAATTACTACCAATGAGCTTGCGTAAAACAAAACACACTCATTCTCTTATGGTTCTGGAAGACAGAGGTCCAAAACCAGTTTCCCTGGGCTGGAACCAGGAGTTGACAAGGCCGTCCATCCACCTTCTAGAGGCTCTAAGGGAGAATCTGTTTCCTTGACAGCATTCCTTGACTTCTGGCCACATCAATCCAACCCCAACTTCATCATCACATTCTCTTTGGAGTAAAAACTCCCTCTGCCTCTCTCTTACGAGAACACCAGTGGTTACATCTGGGTCCATCCAGGTAGGCCAGAAGAATCTCCCCATCTCAAAACCCTTACTTTCATCCCATTGGCAAAGTCCCTTCTGCCATTTAAGGTGACATTCACAGGTTCTGGGGATTAGAAGGTGGACATTTGGGGGCAATGGTACTATTCAGTCTACTGCAAGGTAGATACTATTATCTTCCTCAGATGTAGGAAATGAAGTTTAGGGAAGTAATCTGTCTCAGGTCTACAATTTCCAGAGTAGAGATTTAAATTCTGCCAGTGAGACTTTAGGACACACTCTAAACAACTTTAACCTGTGTCCTTAATTACTGCCTAATCCTTGGTTAAGAGTCACACTTAGGTATCAAGACCCAACTGAATATAACACAAGTACTGTCTCCTCTTTCACTATGTTTGCCTGGTGTATTTATGAATCTTGCCCAGAGCAGAAGAGTTCAGAAAATTGTTATGCACCTTTACTAGGAGAAAGCATTTACTGTTTGATGTGCACGGAGTAATGGAAGGCTATTTAAAATAAAATAAAATAAAATATGCCACCAAATCGTCAAGTGTCACAACAGAGGTAACCCCGTGGGAGTCTTGAGGAGACTAAAATTATCTCCAATTGTGCAGGTGAGAAAAGTGTCACTAAAGGCAGTTGTAGTTCAGCCAAGCCCTACGGCACAGAAGTAGGAATTTGGATAGGTACGAATGGGAAAAAAGACATTTTAGGCATGGGAAACAGTTTAATGCTGAATGGATGAGAAATATACGTTAGACCTTTCTAAATCAACTGGCTTATTAACTCAGTAAATCAGATTTGGTCAGTCAAACTAGCTTTAGCTGATTACTTATCCAGGGCATAGCTGTTGAGAGTAATTTTTGTCATAGAACAGTAAATAAAACTGTTGAACTATAGCTTTAGGCTTGCTAAGTGAAATAGATTGCTCTAGCTGATGTTCAAGTGACTTACTTGGTACTATTCACGAAATTGGGGGTTAACAACTGCTTAAGACAACATAGAGAATTGATCTTAAATAGTACTTGAAGTAGTTACTGTGTAAAGTATCTGTTCAGTAGCTCATGGTAAATGGATGTTTATAATCCCCACTGGACAACCAACTGCTTTTTTGCAAATGGTAATGTGAATTGCTGTTGCATAAACTATAGTAATGACCACCTATCTAATTTGTTGTCCAAACCAGAAATCTTCTAACAATACTGGTCTCCTAATAAAAGTAAGCAGGAAGCTAACACACACTGGGTGTCTCCCGTGTGCCTGTGCATGCATCTATATCTCACTGAACCCCCATAACAGCCCCCAAGAGAGGGACTCTGAGTGTCCCCATGCTGCTGGTGGAGAAACAGGCACAGGAAGGTTCAATAGTCTATCTACCTAAGATAACACAGAGGGTGGGAGAGCCTGTTTTTAAACCATCTGCCTCCAATTCCAGGTGCCAGGAGCCAGATTCAGCCTACAGGCCTCTTCTGCTCATCTGGAGGTGAAACCACGTGTAAGGATTAGTCAAATCCTGTCTTCACTCCTCAAGGTAGCTTGAACACTTGCACGTCCTCCAAATAGCATGTAGCATAAGCAATAAGATGTTTGCCCCGGGTATTGTCCAGGAACTTGGAATCAGCTGTGTCTAGTTAGGCTGAGCTGGTTGAGACTGGAGAGGACCACCGATCTTCCACCTGGGCCAGTGCCTTTTGACCTCCTGCCATCAGAGGGCCGAAAACTACAGCCCGAGAATGTGCTGAGCCCCGTAGCCTAGTTACGCCAACTCAGAACAATGATGAGCACACCTTTTTCCAATCACCTTTCCTCATGCTCCCTATGCCTCATACTGCCCTGCTTCTTTATTCTTTATCCCATAGATACCCCAAGCCCCTTGCCTTTGGGGAGGCGGATTTGAGACCTATTGTCACGTCACTTCCTCGCTTGGCTGCCTTGTGAATAAACCTCCTCTTTGCTGCAAACCTCAGCGTGTCAGTGTTTTGGCTTGCTGCGCCTCAGACAAAATGGTAGGGAGCTGTGGTAAAGGTCCCTTGCCTGTGAGGGAAGCTGGTTACTAGTAGTCACGTTGCGGATGTTTTCTCCTCCCGGGGTGGGGGGGCAGACGTCCTGCTCTTCCAGAAAGAAGGGAGAAAGGCAGGAGCTGGACCCTTGCTCTCAGGGTCACCGTCACCTAGGAGCTCGTTAGAAGCACAGAATCCAGGCCCCACCCAGAACTACTGAATTACAGCCTGCATTTAACAAGATCCACAAGAGAGGCATACCCATAGTAAAGTTGGAGAGCCACCAAGCTGGAGTCCACGTAGCAGAGAAGCAGACAGGATTCTAGACCACGCAGAGTGTTAAAGGCCAACAGTTTGTTTTCTATTCTCAAAACAATGTTTCTGAGCCATGTTTATGAGCAATGTCCCAACTTGCTTTTAAGGTTTCTTGTGTGAAGAATGGATTGGAAGGAAACAAGATATATGGACACTGGTTAGGACCTCATTGCAACAGACAGGCAAGTTCAGTATTAGGATGTTGAGGAAGAGTTGACAGATTCAGAAGAAATTCAGGAGATAAACTGAAGCGGGCTTAATGGGGTATGAGATGGAGGAAAGGAAGGTCTTAGGGAATTAAAGGGTTTACTACACGTATGAGCAAAGCCTCAAAATTAATCCTTTGAACGTACAGAGGTAGAGCTCTCAAAGGACACCGGTTAGGAAGCAACTGTACGCCCTTTATAATTCCAAGAGACAACACAGATCAACCGTTGCGATGGAAAATTCGGCGGTACCGGTGCGTTTTTTCACTCAAACTTAGTTCCAGTGACTATTACTCACATTTTCTGTGCCTAAACAACACAGCTTGAGGAACTGAAGGGGATTCCATCCTGGTAATTAAGGAGGGTCCCCAACACTGACAGTCCCATCTTAAAAAGCAGTCCCCCTGCATTTTACCCGAGGAGCAATGGCCAGAGCCTCCCTTTTAAAACGATGGGGAGAAACCAGAGCATCACACACTGTCCCTTTCAGCTACTGTGAACTGAGCCGCGAGACGACCAGTACCCCCTAGCACAGCGCGGACGGGCCAGCGCGCGGGGGCCACTGTGACAGGCGACAGCACAAGAGACGAAGCCCAGGCCCAGGGGCTCTGAGCTCCACCGGCAACGCCCAGGGGCCAAGGCGTATTACCTTTCCGGGAGGCCGACGAACTGGCTCATGTCACCCCCAAGATACCGCCCACCCAACGCCAGGACTGCCAAAGTCGCCAACCCGGCGTCCCCGGTGCCAGCACAAGGCCACGAACCACAGGCGCCTAGGCACAAGCCCACGCAGCTCGCGGACCTCCTTCTACCGCGCATGCGCCACCGCGGGGCGTCTCGACATGACTCTCAGCACGCAGGCGCATTAACGCGCTTGATTGGTAAAGAGCATTCTGATGCCTGCAATTTCCCTCCTTAGCCGGAGGCTGGGAGCACACGTCCATTAGTTCGTGTGTGTACCCTTCAGAATTCCAATCATACGGGACATGGAAAGTTGTCCGACTCTCCCAGTTCCTTGTGTGGTTCTTCCAGATATTTCCCAAGTGCTTACATTCACACTTGTATCTTGTATGTAAGTATTTGTACGTAACAGGTATCCTGTAGTTTATAGAAGAGCAGCACACTATACACATACTATATACATAGTCTACAACGTGTCTTGGATAGTGACGCTGTTATCTTTCTAAAATATAAACTTGGCTGGATTGCTCTGTTGCTTGAACATCTTCACTTAGCACAGAATACAGCCCAGGTTGTTAGCATAGCATTGAGAACTCTTTATAAACAAGTATCAGTCTGTCTCTCCAACTGAATTAGAAGTTCAAACTATGACTTCCAAGGACCTACATCATCCACCTCCCTCCTTTGCCCTGCCAGCCTCCCCTGATCTCATTCTCTACTGCCCTGCCCTCACTCACTTTCCCCTGTCCAGCCACACTGCCTTCCTTACTATTCCTCAAACATGCCAAGCACACTCGTGCCTCAGGGACTTTGCACCTACTATTCCTTCTGCTTCAGAACACACCATCCCATCCCATCTCCGCTCTCCCAGAACACACCCTCCCACCCCATCTCCACTCTCCCAGATAGCCAGTGGCTTGTTTCTCACTTCAAGGCTCTGCTCAATCGACATCTTAATAGAGGGGACTTCCCTGATCACCTACCACATTCCCTCACCTCTTCATCTTCTTTTGTTATTCTCCAAAGCATTTACCACCGCTTGACACTCCATATATTGACTTATTTATTCATCTCTCTCCCCCACTACAATGGAAAGTACGTAAGGGCAAGAACTTTGTTCTCTTCCTACTTCCTAGAACAGTGCCTTCAATTTAGAAGGTGTTATACAAATATTTGCTGAAAATCAATGTATGACTTCTTTGCCCTTTCACACTACCCTCTAGTCACACCAGAGGCTGCCCCTCCAGAGCACAAGTTCAAGCCCTGTGCCTTCTGTACCTGTCCCCAATACCTGGGCTGTCCTTTCCTCATTCCGGCAAAATCCTCTTCCCCCAAGCCCAGCTCAAACGCTGTCTCCTCAGTCAGGCCTTCCTCAATTTCTCCTCTATGCTCCTGCTGCACTTGATTCTTTTATCATAATTAACCCACTTATACTCACTACATGTTTCTCTTCCTAGATAACTGTAAGTTGCTACTGAACAAAGACTTCTACTCACCTCTGTATCCCCGTGCCCTAACAACAAACCTATAAGGCTCTCGGTGTTTACTGAAACAATTTATTTTCTGAGTCTCTACCAATTCTAGGGAGTGCATAGTATAGTCTCCTCCTCATTATCAGTGAGCCTGGTACCTGTGGGAGGGCCTTACAGCAGAGGAGAGTCACCAATGGATCATAACTAAGGTCCTGAGACTGCAAAGGCAGACAGCATGGTGAAGTTAGCCCACTGCATGCAGAAGACCCACAGAGGAGTCAGCATATGCAATGGACTACACTTGGTATAACATGTGAACAATCAAGGTTTACAAACGTGTTCTCATGCACTTGTAAGGATCTTCTAGCCCACGCGGAACAGACAGAACACACACAAAGGAGCCTGGAGGAAGTGAGTAGGCCGGCAGCTGCGCCCTAACATCTTAAGAGGGAACATTTCTGTGACTACAGTTTAAACAAATCAGATAATTTGCCTCCTTTCTAGACACCCTGGTTATCACGGGACAGGCCAAGCCTCTCAAGTTTTAAAGCTAAAGTACACGGAAGATCTGTGAAGAGGGCTTAAGATATTTAAGAGCTAGTACCTGCATTAAGCAACCCGGTTATAGAATGAAAATTTATCTTGAAATGCCCGTCTCTCCCTCCCTCTCTCGCCTCCTATCCCCTATCTTCCCACCTCCATCTCTATTCCTTCTCCCCTACTCCCTGTTTTATGTATATACGTGCATCATTTTATATATGCACGGAATATTTACTGTCTGTTACGTTTATTTAATAAAGTGCACACTCCTCAGGCTAAATTTAGAAAGAGGACAAAATGAACACTTTCACATGGGCGTCAGTGGTGTTCCAAAGACAAAAGATTCCTCAGTCTTAAAACATGGCAAACACCACGTTCCTTCTGATAGTTAGATGCTAGAAATAGGCAAGTGGATCCTTAAAATTCACACGCTATTAAGACCTACTATCAACAGAGTAGATCTTAAAGCGGAAACAAGAAAACACCAGCCTTTTAAGTTCTTCCTGTCTGAAGATAAGAATAAGAGGTGGTAGTGTTCTTCCTCACTTGCACCGAAGTGTAAAAGCGGCAAAAATATCTTCAACACATATATGATGAGGAAGCCGCTCTTCTGGTCCACTCTGTTTTGTTTTGCTTCTAGGGATCTGTCTCACTCGGAACCTTTGCTTTTTGTTTTCTCTTTTATGTACGCTAAGAACCCGAGAGTCTTAACCTTTTCTTCCACCTCTCAACCAATAAATAGGACAAAAGAACATTTTTATGTTTTTATGTATTTTCCATTCAACTTTTTAAAAAAGAGATAAGTAAGCTAGCTCAGTTCATATTTCTCACAAAAATCACTTTCCAAACTAAACTAAATTGTTTGTGACCATAAACAGGAAAAACACCGTACTCTATTAGCACCATCTGACATTTCCACCTTAATGTTACCAAACACAACTTGACACTAATGTCAGAACTATTAAAAATGTTAAAAACCCCCAAGCCCACTCAAAATGCATACCAAAGTTCAGGTAAAGGAAAAACAAAAACAAAAACAAAAGCAACTCACCGTTATCTTTATGTTCTTTCAGAAACCCATTAACAGCACACTGGAATTTAAAACTAGCGTCGTCATCTGACACCTGATGCCCAATTGTACAACTTTTTAAATAAGGAATAGTTTCTGGTAAGTCCTATAAGGCAAAACCATGAAAACATGTATTATTTCCTTTGTAGGGAAAGAATAAAAAATTAATTAGAGAAGGCAGACTATAAACCAGGAGAGTACATTAAACTTTGTATGTCAGTCATTCTGATGAGAGCCATTTTTTCCAAAGCTGCTTTAACCAGTAATTGTCACTTGATTTTTCATTAAAACTGCAGAACGGACAGTCACCAGGCATGCAAAAGGAAAAGCAAATCTATGTGAATGAATGCACATGTAACTCAAAATGATATAAACAGTTCTACCTACACTTATGTTCTATCTTACATTTCAAGGGCCATAAAGCGGCTGTGATTTCAGGAGAGTAGTAGAACAGAGTCAGAAGAACTTGGATTCGAATTAGGAAATAGAGGCAATTTCAGGCATTGTTGAGAACTGGTATTCTTGAGGTGGGAGAAAGTAGACTATCAATAGAAGACAGAAAAGGATAAGTGAAAATTCTCTAGTTCTGAATTTAAATGGAAAGCAGCAGCAGGAACCTATGACATATTTTAAAAATATTAAAAACAAACATACATATTTCCTAGCTCTGACCACTGAAAAAGTCTAGAAACAACTGATGTCATGTCAAAAGGACTCAGGAGTCACCGAGAAGCTCCAACTGGCCAAAGACAGGGCCTCAGTTAGAATAATAACTGTAACGGAGTCCACGGTGATAGGAATAAATAAAATTTTACAAAACTGCTCACCACTGGAGGATATTTGTGAATCAACTCATTATTCTGAAAACTGTTAAATAAAAGAAGAGAATCATGCCTCTACAACTGGGCAACCAAACAGTTGATGAGGGGAATCTTCTCCTCGTACAAATATACCCAGCTAATAAGTGAAAAAAAGAACAACAGAATTCACCATTCTTTGAAGCCTCAACTGAATTAATGGATGTAGCTATGAATCATCAGTGACTGCTAATACCACAGAAAGACACAATTATATATGTCTCCATGGAAGAACACATCATCACCTATGAAACTGTCTCGCCAAAACAAAACATGCAAGCTTCATTCGGATCAACTACCAATTTACAGGAAATAAAAGGACTGAAGACTATGTTACCAACACATGGAATGTAATCATCGACATCTAGATGGGACAAATTACCTGGTTTCTTTAAAAACAAAATTCAAGGAGGAAAAAAAAAGTGAGAGAGACATGGAGGGAGAACCTATAGATTAAACAAGACTTCAGAGACCTAACAATCCACGGCAAAGTGTGGACCTTATTGGGATCTAATTCAAAATTCTTATAAACAATTTTTTATGACGTTTAGGAGACAACTGCAAATTTGAGCACTCCCTGGGTATTTAATATTAAAAAATGATATTAAGGAATAAAAGTCCTATATTGTAAATGCACGTACCAAAAACGTACAGGTGTAATTACATGCTGTCTCGGAGCTGCTTCAAGATAATATGGAATGGGGTGAAACAGGTGGGGGTACAGATAAAACATGACAGCCATCAGTTGGTAAATAAGAAAGCTGGATGAGTTCATGGGTATACAAGGAACACTCACAGTATTTTTATACTTTTGTATATGCTTAAAATTTGTGATAATTGTTTAAAAACAAGACGACACTGTAGAAAACAGTTTGGCACTTTCTCAAAGGTTAAGTGTAGAGCTACCGTATGATCCAACAACTCTGCTACTACCTACGCTGCACATCTAACAGAACTGAAAGCAGGGATTTGCACAAATATCTGTACACCAATGATCATAGCAGCATGATTCACAATACCTACAAGGTGGAAAACAACCAAGTGTCAATCAACCGTTGAATAACAAACTATGGTCTATATACACACAATGCGATTTTCTAAGCCAAAAAAGAAACGGCATTTCGTTACGTGCTATCACATGGATAAACCTTGAAAACATGATGTCTAGTGCAATAAGCCAGACACAGAAGGACAAATACTGCAGATTCCACTTACACGAGGTACCTAGAATAGGCCAATTCACAGAGACAGAAAGTAGAATAGAGGTTACCAAGGGTTGGTGGGAGGGAAAATGGGGTTGTTACTGTTTGATGGTTACAGAGTTTTTGTCGAGGATGATGACAAAGTTTTGGTTATAGACAGCGGTGATGGTTACACAACACTGTAACTGTACTTAATGCCACTGAACTGCATATTTATAAATGGTTAAAATAAATATGATTTCTCTATATTTTACCACAATAAAAGAAAGGAATAACAGAGCTGAAATTTCAATTCTTCCTTTTCCGAGAGTCAGTTTCATCGTCTGTAAAATTAGTAATCGTAGTTGTCTATCCTCTGAGCTTAGTGCAGGGTAAGCACTCAGTAGGAGATAGCAGTACTACTTCCACTTCAAGAGCAAAGGATTGCTGTGAAGATTAACTAAGTCAATGGATATGAAAGAACTTTCTAAATGGCAAACTGCTCTATAAATACTAAAAGACATTAGGTGTTACTGTCTCCCAAGGCCATGGAACAGGTCAGAAGAAGGATAATTCTTTTGCACTGGAATGTCCTACGTGGGCCAAGAGAATCTATGGGTTTCTGTACTATATCAGAAGGCATGTGGAAAAGGAAGCATAAAACTTAGAGAACAATTGTCTTTTACAGTGATGCTTAAACACGCTCAGGCAACTGCTTAAAATAAGTGCTAAAGACATAATGGACATACCTTTCTTTCTTTTTAGGATACTACTGTAACTACTAAAAGTTTACTTCATTTTCAAAATATAGAACATGGAAGCTTATAGAATTTCTTAAGCATATCTAGAGCCTACTGCCAAATACTATAGTTCAATTCATATCTTTAATCTCATTTTGAAACAGCAATTACAAACGTGTATTTAAGGAAACCACTAGCTTCCCTTTTTGAACCCACGAGAGAAGGATTCACCTTAGCATAAGATGATAACTACTGAACTACTATGAATTATTACAGTATCAGAAAGAAGGTCATTTTCAATTACGGCTTCCATTTACCTCTGGCTTGTAATAGCGGCGAGTATTTGTTAAGTCAATAATCAGCCCAAGTTCTTCATTCTGTCCTTGGATTTTGTTAAGAGATCCAAGGGGGAGAAACGTTCTTCTGGAGCAAGATTCTTTTCAAAACTCTGTCAGAAAGAATAAAATAAGGAAGAACATATGTTTAAAATCCTGTACTACATTATCCATTTATTCAAACCCTGTGATGCTAACATATGAGATTCAAAGTAAAGTTTCCTCCTCTGGAGTTTACAAGCGATATTACAATCCTTTCTTCCAGAGAGATTAGACGGAAGAAAATAAACTCACTTCTATATAGTTATTTCTGTGTTTGTTTATTTCATGTTGGTCTCCTAACCTGACTCTGAACTCCCAGAAGGCAGGGACCACATCCATTTTGCCTACCACTGTATTGCCAGCTCCAAGCAGAGTGCCTGAAAATAGACACAGAAATAAATACTTCTTGAATATCTACATATAGGAAGGATGGCTTTCACTGCTAAATATTCTTTCATGTATTTGGCTTATACATGTACCCTGTTCCATTGATCTCTTTGGTTATTCAAGTGTCAGCAACACATACTTTTTTTTAAATTAGTAGACTCGTTTTAGAGCAGTTTTGAGATTCACAGCAAAACTGAGCAAAATGTACACAGTTCCCACTTATACCCTCTCTCCTTCATCCCACACAGCCTTCCCCATTATCAACATGCCATACCAGTGTGCTTCATTTGTTAGAATTCATGAACCAACACTGACACATCATTACCAATCAAAGTCCATAGTTTATTGCATTCATGGTACAAGTAACTGACTATTTCTTTATTTCTAGTATAGTCATCCCCAAACATTTACATACTGAGATACATACTACTTTCTTATAAATTACTTTATTCTTTATTTATAGTTAGGGCATTGCATTGTTTTTTTTGTTTTTTAATTAAGTACAAAAGTTGGTTGTATTTGTCTATGAATCCCATTTCTGGATAGTAAAAGAGGTATTAAAAAGTATTTGCTATAAAAAGGGAAAATGGAGTAGGACGGGCTTGAGAGCCACGGCTCTATATGGTGAATTCAGATTTCTGGAAGAATACGGTATTAACTTTTGCTCACCTTTTTTAAAGGAACTTTGAAAGCAATGAAATGAGTCCCAGGCATCCGCTGTTCAACTGGGAGATAGTCTTTCCACCCGTTAATATATTTTTTGTTAGGCAAATTTTATGTTAGGCTGTCTCCCTGCATAGGATGAATGCGCCTTGAAAATGGAAACCACATCCCTCTACATCGGCTCCCAGATGGTCCCAGAGTCCCGACCCCGACCCCGGCCGCGACACACTTTCCACAAACTGACACACACGGAGCCCGCGCGAGGGCCGGGTCGCGCGGGCCTCCCCGCCGGGTCGCCTGGAGGCCGGTCCCCCGCAAGCCGAGCGCACGAAAGGGCGCCCCAAAGGCGCCGGCCCAAGGCGCCCGCTGCGCTTTCCCTTCGGAAGGTGGGCTGCGGGGCCCAAGCGTAAACCCTGACACAAGGAACACGCGCACCACGCCGCCACGGGGGACGAGAGGCCGGGCGCCCACCTAGCCCGACACCCTGCATTTCTGGAATCACCCGACGCCTGTGTACATTTCCGTCTGGCCTGTCATTTTCCAAAGGCCACTCAAGGTCAGGGGACAGAACGCCTCCTCTCCAAGTGTCCTGCCAGCCCACCCACTCAAGATCAGAGGGACAAAATGCCTAACTAAAACAAAACAAAACAGAAACACAAAAAAACTGGAGAGAGGGAGGAAAGGGTGACCTGAAAAAAACAAACAAACAAAAAAAACTAAGCACGTTGACAGCGCTAAGAATAAACTACCAGGAAAAAGAAACCTACATGTCAGATCCTAAAGTACAGAAGGGCAAGCCCGCCGACATTCCAGGCCCGGGGGGACTGGGGTCCCCAGCCCTACAGAGCCAACCGCAGACCGGCTCGGGCGCCCCGCAGAAGCGCGGGGTCCCCGCGGCCGAGTCTGTGCCCCCCGGCCGGCGCCGGCTCCCCTCTGCCCACCCCGCGCGCGGGGGCTGGAAACTGCCGCGGAGAACCACGGCGGGGCGGGAAGGGGGGCTCCAAAGAGGGTCTGGCGACTCGAGTCGCTCCGTTTCTCAGTGGGCTCAGCGCGCGCCGTTGGGGAAGAGGAGCGGGGTTCCGGGAGGAGGGGACGGGCGGCACTTACGTAGACCGGCAGCGGCCACGGGCAGACGGCGGGCTCGGTCCCCAAGAGCGACTCCAGCCTCAGCTCCAGCTTCTCCCCCATGTCTTCGCGCGCGGCCCATATAGCAACTTTGAATTTTAATAATAAATACATATATGTATCAAACATTAATAAAAGAATAAAATGATCCAATAGGAGTACATTTGCTCTTGTTTTGCAATTAGTTCCAGGATTCTATTTTAGATTACTACTTCATATCTGCGAGAGTTGGGTGTGTGTTTGTGTGTTTGGTTTTGTGGAAGCTGCATTGTGCTAGATTTTACATTTCTTTCTTGAATTCAATGGTTTTTGTTATCCCTTGGGAATACAGCAACAGCAGATTACTGAAGACAGCAACAGCAGATGACTACCTACCAGTGGAAAAGTGTAAATAGCAATTTTAGCCGCTAGTGATTCTGAAATTGCCTTAACTTTGTCCTTATAAAAATGCTCCAAGAATTACGTTTTGCAAATCCACAGATTTACTATCCATATTCAAGTCATTTATGTGGAGAAAGAAGGTAGCCAGCCTTATCAGTAACACAGGATGTTATAGCCATCAAGCCATCAGCCACTGAAGCCACACCCAAAGCCGCACCCTGAGGGGATTCAGGATGGAGAAAACAGGATACTGGCCCTAGATAATTAAAGTGAACATCAAGGGACTGATTTCCAGGAGACCAGATTCTTGCATCTCACCATATATAGAAAAGTGCTACATTTATTAACTTAAGATGTCTAGTTTCTTTAATTAACAGTAATCTTTTGATGTTCCAACTACCTGGTTTTTTTTTTTTTTTTGCAAGAACCTCTAAATACCCTGTGCCCTCCCTTACCTCTTCAGAACAGTCCCTCAGAGCTATCTGAGAGGCTGTCTCCTGACTTCAGTCCTCACTATGTCCTCCACATAAAACATAATTCTCAATTTCTAGGTTATGCATTGTTTTTCAGTCAACATTTAATTGTATGGCTCATGTAGGTACTATGCCTAAATGTAATGGGATGGGCTGTAAATTATGAAAACTAGATAAATTCTGTCAGCTCTACCACTAGCTGAGATCCAGGCTTTCACCTCTGGATACCTCTGGCAGATGTGGGGTCTGTGTTGGTCTTAAAATTATTCTTAGAATAGTGGGGACTCATTCATTCTTTCAACCAATTTTATTGCTTATATTCCGTGGGTCAGTTACAGTGCTGGGTCTTGAAATACAAAAGTCAACACACGAAAATACAAGGATAAAACACATTTTCTACCATATTAAATTTTTTCGTTCATGAATTCATCCCTAAGTCATTCAACACGCATCCTCTTATTGAATACTGATGAGGGGTCAAATGCTATGCTAAACACTCAGTATATAACTGCAAACGAGATGGATAGGCCCTGATTTTGATGTCACTACTATCTTTTGTCCTGCCATATAATGGGACAGCTTCATTATTCCCTTTACCCTAAGTTTTTGTCACAAATTGCTAATGAAAATAAAGCTGTTAGTGGAGTTTCAACATGCATAGCTATATGAGAACACAGAACTCCCCTTTCGCATGCCCCATTCTCCTCCTTCTAACTCCCTATGTGAACTCACTTTGTGCCAAGACCAAGAAGCTGTGCCCCAATAAGAACCAAGCTGATTTCCTCACACTGACTGGGGCTATTGCTCACTTAGAAGACTTGATGCTTAATTTTGATAAGCAACTAGAAGACCATGGAGACAACCTATAAAAATGATTTGTCTTGGGAGAAAATACTAAAGAGGGTTAATGTGCTGTTCCACATGTCTAACCTCCTGGGATTCAACCACAGGCACCAAGATCACCAAGTGTACTTGGCAACAATGAGCTAAAAATTAAAAAAAAAAGCATCATACTGTTATTGTATTCATTTTCCCCCAAGGCACTCTCTGATAAGCACCACAACCTCTAAGGGAATTGAGAACACCTTCCTTGTGGGGTAGGTTATATAATATATATGCATCTTTTTCCAAGCAGTTAAATCATATCCAGCTATCAGCACACCTTACTTAAGGTGATCGTAATGTATGAGATTAAATGTTCCTACCTGATTGGAAACCTTCTTGTCCTCAATTCATTGGCTGTACCGGATTTGTTTTTCTTGGGTCAGACCTTCAGACTTCTACCAGAAATCATTCCTTTGGGGAAACCAGGCCTTCCCAGAAACTCAGGAAACTGAAATGGAGACAGCAAGAGAGAAGGAAATTATTTGGACATATAGACCTCAATCGTTTGGTTTTAAGTAAACGTCCAAGCAAACATCTTCTAAATGGTATAATAACTTTAGGGAAATTCACGGTTTATAAGTTTGTGTACTCATGAACTGAACATATTATGATAAGAGTACAGGTTGCATTTTGTGTCTTCAACTCAAGCAAAGGCTTCAAAAAAGGCCCAGTTATCCTTTGTTCATTAAGACACAAAGAGAGGGCAAAAAGGGCAAGTTTCAAAGTCTTTTTCTTTACAATTTACTTCCTTTCTTCAGTCTTCAACAAGATCTTCAGGAAATTAACTTTACTAAAGTTAATTACTCATAAAATAAAGATAGGAACCTGCAGAAGACTATTTCACAGAGACCTGTAATGTACAATATCCATTGCATACATGCACCATGAGCTTGTCTTTTCTAGCACTAGCATACACAAAACTCTGTGTGTGTGTGTGCGCGCGCGTGTGTGTGTGTGCGCGCGCGCACGTCTGTGTCTTTTTTTGTGATGGAGCCATAGGGAGAAAATAAATCTATTGGCTGCAATTCAGTGATGCAGAAAGATTTAAGGGTAAAGGAGAAGGTTACATCAAGTGAAACAATAAAGTCAGGAGGTTGTGGTTCCATAATAATGACAACAGCAGTCGTCTGTAACCAAGGGAGCAGGCTCCTCAAATTATAGTCACACCTGTTAGACCATCTGCCCATACATTTCACACTATCATTAATGGAAAACAAATGGCACTGTCTCTCCTTCCCTTTATCCATTGGCCATCCTCATATAAACTCCTTTTCTCTTCAAGGTCATGCTCTTTCCTATCTGTTTAAAAATATTAGGATTTAGGAGGAGTGATACGGAATGTGCCGTGCCTTGGTACTTGTACCAGTGACGGCTCTGTAAGGAGCACTGGGTTGTTAGGAGGCTATCAATTGAATTCCCCTAGAAGCAGAACTTGAGGCAATAATTTGAGTGCAAACTGCTCATCTGGGAGGTGCTTCCAGAAAACTCAGAAGTGGAGTGGGAATTGAGAATGGAGGCATGGAAGGCAGTCAACAGAGGTGCATTACCGAATAAAAATTACTCCTGCAGGGAACTGCTGCCAGTACTTCAGGGGAGTTCTTTGAAACTCTACGGAACATGTCTCAGAGTTATCCCAAGAATCGGTGAGAAACTTGAAGTACTTACCTTCCAGTCCCCTCTGTCCTTGGTTGAAAGCTACACCCAGATACATTAACTCCTGTACACTTCTGGCCTGCCCAAAGGTGGATAATTGCAGGTGGCAGCATGATTCTATCAGCATATACTGGAAGGATGAGTGCTGGGGAGATATGAGTGGAGGATCGAAACCATCTAATACAGTCGGGGCCGGAGATAGCAATTATTGGCTTGAAAGTCCAAATGGATAACCTTAAATTCCTGGGTTTATGGTTTTACTTTGAGGTATTTAAGCATGATGTATGAGTAAAAATTTCCTCTGTTAAATCAAGTTTAAGGTCCTCAATCCCTAATCTTCTGGAAAACGGTGGTATCTTTTAACAGATTTTGGAAAAGTAACATGATTAAGATTTCAAATTGACCATTCATTCATTCACTCATTCAACAAACATTTATTGAACACCTAAAGTATGTCACGGGTTAAACTAGGCACCAGTGTTACTGCTACTAAAAGCATTAGAGTGCCACCTAGAATTCAATGTACTGTGACACTCAAATAAGAAAATCCACAGTTACCGTAAAAGATATTACAGAGTGCTATAGGAAGACACGGTAAGACCTTAATTCATGCTGTGGACAGTAGTATATGGGCAATACCAGTAGGGCTTCCTGTAGAAGGCAATTGAAATGGATATGTAACATGAAGGAAGGGTGAAATTTTGAGGAAAAGAGAAGATAAATTCATGGCTGCCAGGAAATGAATGGTTAAGGATCAGTCCAGAAAGGAGTTCCATTCATAATCAGTATAAGAAATGCTCACTGGGGCTTCCCTGGTGGCGCAGTGGTTGAGAGTCCGCCTGCCGATGCAGGGGACACGGGTTCGTGTCCCGGTTCGGGAAGATCCCACATGCTGCGCAGCGGCTAGGCCCCGTGACCCATGGACACTGAGCCTGCGCGTCCGGAGCCTGTGCTCCGCAACGGGAGAGGCCACAACAGTGAGAGGCCCGCGTACCGCAAAAAAAAAAAAAAAAGAGAAATGCTCACTGGAGTGTAGGAAAAGAAGACAATGGAGAGGGTGGTAGAAGCCAGATCATGCATGGTCCATGTATGGATAGTAAGTGCTATGGTCTAGTCTTTCTGTTCCCCTCCAAATTCATACGTTGAAATCTTCATTTCCGTAGCTGATAGTATTAGTAGGTGGGGCCTTTGGGAAATGATTATGGTATTAGTGCTCTTATAAAAGAGACCCCACAGAGCTCCCTAAGCTCTTCTGCCATGTGAGGATACAATGAGAAGTCTGTGATTCAGAAGAGGGCCCTCATCTGACCATACTGGCACCCTATTCTTGAACTTGCAGCCTCCGGAACCGTGAGAAAAAAAATTCCTGTTGTTTAGGAGCCACCCAACCTGCAGGATAATCTTACAGCAGCCCAAAAGGACAAAGAGAGTTTGGATGGGAGCTTTTACTCCAAGAAAGATGGGAATCCGTTGAAGGGTTTTACCTGGTAACTTAGAAGAGAGAAAAGTTTCATAACACAGTCAGGTATTTTTATAAGAAAAATTTGCTTCTTTTTCAGAAAGATCACTCTGGAAATACTGTGACTAGATTTTTGGAGAAGTGTGATGGCAGACCCGGATATAGAAAGATGAGTTAGTAGTCCATTAATATAAGTCAAACAAGAAATGGATATAAAAAGTGTGAATTTGTGGCTGAGAGTTCTTTTCTTTTACTACTTGAAAAATGTTATGTCAATGCTTCTGACTCCATAATTTTAGACACGAAATATGCTGTCATTGGAATTGGTTTCTCAGTAAGTGATGCATCGTTTCTGCCTGTCCACTTTCGAGATTTTTTTTGTCTCTACTTTTCAGAAGTTTAATTATGACGCGTCTTGACAAGGATACCTTTGTGTTTTTCCTCTTTGGATTTGCTCAGATTCTTGAATGTGTGCTTATGTCTTCTAAAAAATTGGGAACTTTTTAGTCATTATTTCTTTGAATACTTTGTCAGTCCTACGTGCTCTCTTTTTTCATTCTGGAACTTTGATGATATGAATGTTAGTGCTCTTGTCAACTGTTTACAAGTTCTTGAGATCCTGTTCTTTCTCCCATCTCTACCCCTCAGCCTATTTTTCTCTGTACATTTGGTACACTGTATTGATCTCTTCGAAGTTCATGATTCTATGCTTCGTAATCTCCAGTCTACTCTTGAGCACAGTTTTTTGATTGTTGTATTTTTCAGTTCTACTGTTCTCATTTGTTTTTATTCTTATAACTTCTAGTTCTTTGTTTACATTTTCTATTTTTCCCATTTCCGTCAAGGAACACATAATTGCTAACTGAAGCATTTATGTGACAGCTTATTTAAAATCCCTGTCTGATAATTTCAATAGATGTTTTATCTCAGTGCTGGTGTAGGTTTATTGTCTTTTCTCATTTATTCTGTGATTTCCTGGCTCTTGGTGCCATGAGTATTTTTCAATTGGATTCTAAACATTGTGAGTTATTACATGACTCTGTATCCCATTTAATTTTATTATTACTTTTTAGAAGGAAGTCATCCTATTGGAGGTGTAGTATGAGGACTGGGGGGTTACGTACAGATTTCCATTGGGCCCTACTGTCAATACCCCAGCAAAAGTGGGCACTTACATTCTCTCACTGCAGACAGATCAAGTAGAAGTTCAGCTATCCTATTGGCCCTTCTGACACCTTCCCCCCAAAAGTGGGAACATTAATATCATTGTGTTGCCTTTTAGTACGAGTGGAAGTTCATCTCCCCAGTAGATTTCTTGACACCAGGGGAGGGGAGAAGTGAAGTGTTTGCTGTCCTTCCTCCCACTTCATTCCTTCTTGTTGATGCCGGGTGTGGGTAGAGGGTCAGCTACCTGCTGGCCCCACTGACACCAGGGGAAGAGGAAGAGAACTGCCAACTAGCCCTGCTTGTGCCATCTCATTCTGTCTTACTGCCTCAGGACGGTTATGGGGATTCAGCACCCCATTGGGTCTCACTGGCACCATGTGTTGGGGGTTAGTGGGGTGCCTACTCCCTCCAACCTGTAACATCCTATTCTTATCGATGTCAGGGAGAGACGGAGGCTAGGTCCCACCATTGGACCCCACGACTGTGTGGGGGCAGCCCAGTGTTAACTAGCCTGTCAGGCACCACCTTTGAAAGTCTCTTTGCTAATGCAAAGGGGTGGAGGCTCAGCTCACCACTGCACCACACTGAAACAGCCCTGGTGGCGAATCAGAGCGCTGCCTCTTCTGGAGGGCAGGAGTGGGGTGGTGTGGAAGATCAAATCCTAGCTTGGCCCAACTGAAACCACAGGACATAGGGGACGGGTGCAATATTCCTCTGGCACTTGGCTCGAGTAGTGTGTATATTATTGCCCAAATGCTTTTCTGTCTCTGGCAACCCCTTTCCTCACACCTTGGCTAGGGGGAACGGGGGTTTTGTGTTTTCTTTTTTGAAGCTTTTTCGTCTGTTGTTCTGTTGGTGGTTATTGATTGGGGGTTCCTGTAATACCCTCTCCAGGATGTATGGGAAGCAACAGGAAACACAGGGGACTCATCACCATGTTATTCCTCAAGTCCCAAAGTCCCTAGCTAAGTCTGCCTTCTCATTTCCACCTTTCAGTGTCTTCCTATGTTTGTCTGTTGTTATGTTCAGGGTTTTAGTTTTAAGTGGAAGAACCTGGGAGAAATGGGCTACTTCATCTTCTTGGAAGCAGAGGTCTGGAGGCCTATGGATGTTACAAAGTACTGCTGACTGTAAATTAAAATTTGATGATACACACCTTGCCCTTTCAGAATTATTCTGCTAGATGATGTGGCTTCCCAAAGTAGCTACAATTTGATTTCCATACTTCTAAAAGTCAAGTGTTTTGCTGGAGTTGAAATTTAAAGATAAGCAAGAGATGAGGCTAAGATGGTCTCTGTGGTAACAGATTAAAGTTGGAAACATCAATATACATTCATGTTTAGCTTAATATTGCTTCATATTACCTTAATACACATGGTTATGTAGAGAGATGCTTATAGATATGTGCATATACATGGGTAATGTACACACATGTTATCTCTTTGCTCTGTCAGCTGAGAAGATCTAGAAGCAATGACATCCGGGCAGCAATCAGCACACCCCACACCCAGATCCTGCTGTCTAATACTGTTCTCCACTAAAAAGACCTAGTTATCCTTGAAGAAATAGCTGATTCTAGGACTGGGGCAGTAAATATACAAGATTTATATACAAGACCATCTTATAGTGTCAGAAAGTAAGGAAGTTCCAAAAAAATATATAGGATGGGGATACCTCAGAGTGGCACACGAGCCACTGAACTGAAAAGAGTTCACAAGGGTCAGGACTAGAGCAATTTGAGGAACAAAGTAACTAACGTAGAATTAGATTATAACCCAAAGTATAAAATAAAAATCCATGAGTTCTTCTGATATAAATAAATGACTGGATATGTAAATAAATGTGGGAGAATAGATAAATCTCCAGTGCAAAAGAATTCCAAATAGTTTATGTAGTACTCCATCTTAAGCATAACTCTCCATTCCTTAGTTGTGGGCTGAGCATATTGACTTCCTTCCAAAAAGTACAATATGGAGAAGGGAAAACAGTAATTTTACAATGGAGAAACCTGAAAAACACTACCTCAGCCTGGTGATCAAGGTCGACCTCAGCATTCATAATGCATATTGATACTTTGTACACTTGATGTGATCTGACAAAATAACCCTTCTACTCTTGTGGTCTTCCTCCCCAAAACACATAATCCCAATATTATCATGAAAAATGCATCAAACAAATTCTAGTAGTGGGCATCCTACGCAAACCTAACTACTCAAAATTGCCAAGGTCATGCAAGGAAAATCTGAGAAGCTATCAAACCCAAGAGGAGCCTAAGGAAACATGGCAACTAAATATAATGTGATGTTTTGGATGAAATCCTGGAATAGAAAAAGGACATTAGGTAAAAACTAAGGAACTGGACTAATGTATGGACTAGAGTAAACAATAATGTATCAATATTTGTTCACTGATTGTAACAATGGAACATACTAATATAAGTTGATCATCAGAGAGGGAAATGGGTATAGTGTATATGGAAACACTTTATACTATCTTCTCAATTTTTCTGTAAAATTAAAACACTTCTAAAAAATAAAGTCTATAAAAACGTTGTGTTTTCTTGTTTTATGATTATGTGCCTGTATTTCCTAATAAATATGCAAATTTGCTTTGCCTTCCTTGATACTGATATTAAAGAAAATACTAAGTAACTCTGAAAGAATTTCTAACTCCAATTTAACAAGCAATAATTCTTGGTATTAACTTTTTAGGAGAACCCACTGAATAAATCAAAGCAAATTGTCTTTAAAGGCTGAACTTCTTTTCAGTGTTTCATCTTTTATATGATTAATGCATACCACAAGCATGGTTCTGTTTCAAAGGGCAGAAAACATTGATTGTAGGCCATGTCTAAAATACAGTGAAACATTAATGTATGATGCTATAACAACTTTAATGTATTTTATGTTTTCAAAATGATGAATTGTTATTTCAGTCAATAAAGTATTCACTTGTATACATTTCCTACCCACCTTTCCCCAGAACACCCACAAGGCAATGATACTATCATCTGATATTAGGTTCATCAATTTAAATTGGAGTTTTTGGTAGCTGTGGTTGCCAACGGTACTGGAACGTGTGATACTTTTACAAATCCTCTCCATGGCAAAATCTGATCTTCACAAGGTAAATCACAGTAGGTGCCTAAAGCCAAATGACATAGAGCTTTGTAGCTAGATTACCAAGCATTTTACTTAGAGGCACAATAGAATGTAGAAAAGGCCATTTCTCCTTCTGTCTTTTTCTGCTCAAAGGTCACTCACCATCTCAGAAGTTTTCCATAAATTTAGACTATATAATGTCACTTAATGTGAATGCAGCTCAACATTCTGTTTTAGTACAGCTAACCTCACATTATTTTATTGGTCCTAAATATATAAATCATCAGCAAATTTTTGTACTTAACTTTTTTTTTTTGATGTGGACCACTTTTTAAAGTCTTTATTGAATTTGTTACAATACTGCTTCTGTTTTATCTTCTGGTTTTTTGGCTGCGAGGCATGTGGGACCATAGCTCCCCGACTAGGGATTGAACCCACGCCCCCTGCATTGGAAGGCGAAGTCTTAACCACTGGACCGCCAGGGAAGTCCCTGTACTTAACTTCTAAAAATAATTAAAATAAGCTATTCAACACATTTTTCCTAAAAAGAAAAAAAAACAAGCAATTCTTCTTAGGCTGGCCCTGGGCACATACATGACTTTGCCATTTTTTCCATGGATTATTTTCTTATCTGTTCTACTGTGTCACATTTGTTCTACCTTCTCAAAAAGAAGCATTTAAAAATTCATCTACGCGTTCTTGCATTCATACATTTATTAAATAAATCTACTGAACACCTACACACGGCACAGAAAAAGAGGCAGAAAACTAATCTGGGTTGCACAGAAAGTGATGAACTCAGTTAAAATTTTTGGTGAAAACAGGTGTTACTCAATCTACTGGAAATCACATTTCATCATGGGGACTCACAGACTCAAGGAAAACCAAGACCTAAATAATAATAAAGTAATAAAAGCACTAGCCATTTACTGAGTGCCTGCTTTTACCTGACTCTGAAACTCTAAAATCATTACGGATGTTTTGAGGATTGTCTGATATAATTGTAATTTCTATTTTACAGATGAAAACAACAAGGTTCAGAGACATTAGGTTACTTGCCTAAAGTGAAGTGGCCCAGAAACTACAGAACTGGAAATTGAACCTTAGATTTCATAATGCCAAAATCTGTGCTTTTAATCACCAAGTGTGTGTGTGTGTGTGTGTGTGTGTGTGTGTGTGAGAGAGAGGGAGAGAGAGAGACAGAGAGAGACAGAGAGAGACAGAGAGAGAGACAGAGAGAGAGAGACAGAGAGAGACAGAGAGAGAAAGAGAGAGAATGTGTTTAATAGAGAACTTCCGAGAAATGGCAAGAAAACTGCCAGGTATCCATAAAACAATAAATTAGGAGCTTCTTCCTATACAAGTAATTGTTAATCATATGGCTGAACTAAGGATCTCTCACTTTTGAACTAAGAAATCAAAAGCTTCCAGAAGTTGAGTCTAAATTTTACACTTACATAAGATACTTCATACAGAATGCTAAAGTATACTAACTAAAGAGCTCTGAAAATACTGGAAGCATTCATACTAGTATGATTTCATAATTTAGATAATAGAGGATTTAAGAAATTGGCAGATGCAACTGCAGACTCATTTGTTATCATTTCTGTGAAGGGCAAGGTAAATCAATAAAATGAGAAAAATGAAAGAAGAATGGCTAGCAATTTTAGGTAGTTTGCTTCATCTCCATACCAGGGAAGACTAAGCAAAAAAAAAAAAAATTCTCGAAATTTTATTTTGAAAGCACCTACAAGTGTATATGGTCTTTTTATACCAAATAACTTGGAATTATGAACTGTCAAATAAGTCTAATCTTCTCTGATGATAAAATTGCTGACTTTATTTGAAACTATGAAATGAAAAATGAGGTAAGAGTCAGAAATTCTTAAGAAAAGGAGTAGACAAAACAAAATTATAAGAGTTATGTTAAAAAATATTTTGAAACAAACATAAAATCCCCATTACTGGTACAGAGCTTTTAAAACTTTATTTTGGTTTTAAGTTTTAATAAATATTGATATGTTTACATAATTACTGTCACAAGGAAGACACAATTTTAGGTCAGCTTTCTTCATTCTTTCTTTATTAAGCATTATTTTATTTTGCTCCATCATCGTGTAATTATAATATAGTAACTGTGTCACTTTCTACTAAGTGGATATAATTTCCTAAACTGTTTTCCTATTGTTAACGATTAAAGGCGTTTCCAATTTTTTGTTATTACAAATGACATGACAATGAGCATCTTTATATAATAATTTTCTGGATTATAAATTATTTATCGGCATAAGCTTCCAGAATTAGAGTTAATGTGTAAAAAGCTATTAACATTTTTATCTTGCTAGACATTGCCAAATTACTTGTCAAAAGACGGAACCAAATTATATTGCAAAAATCTTTGCCAACAGAAAACATTATACACAATTTTTGATTTTGCTAAATTAATAAGTTGGAAACCTATGTTCCATTTCTTTGAATTCTTTGATAACAGAGTGCTGCTGGAGGCTGGGAGGGCAGCCATGTCCATGAAGGCTCCCCAGAGTTGGAGCGGGGAAGTGGAAAACGGTAAAAAAAAAAATACTAATTGTATTTTCCCTCGATTGTTATCTCTCATTCTTTTCTGCCTCTGTGTAACTTATATCCAGGTAGCTGGAGAAAACTCATGTGGCAGGGCAAATTGGTATTCCAATAAATTAATAATCACCAACTCCAAATGGATTTTCGAGACTGGAAATATTGCTCTGACTTACAGTAAGTTCTTTCTAATTCTCCTTAAGGACTATTTTCTTAGAAGCTTTCCCTACCCTCCTCAAATTTTCCTCCATCCTCTCTACTTCCTTCACTCTGAGCTGGTGAGGCGCTTCCTAACTCATTAGGAACACAGAAGTCAGTAAATAGCCCACTGCCAAATCCGTTAATTCATTAGCATTTGCATTGATCTTTGTATTCCCTTTCACTACAGGAGTTCAAGTTCAAAGGCCACGTGCACTACAGATAGCATTTCATTTTCTCTCATCTTCTCAAGTACTTCACAGCACTGCATTTTCTACAACCCATCTACTCCTTATGCATGATTCTTGCCAAAATTCAACCTCATTCTAGACTAGTAACTCCAACTTAAAATGTTGAAAACTGTACGTGTAACACGAAAGCCTCCCTCCTCCTCTAATCCCTGCATATCTTCTTTAGCCAATTCATGTCTGAACTTTTCAAAATTGTTATCATCATATATTGTTTCCATTTCCTCACGTCCCACTTACTCTATAATTTACATCCACCTGACTTCTCTCACCGTAATCTCTCTGCCCACTGTCCTGAAATTTTACTTATGAAGGTCACCAGCGATCTCCATGTCAGTATAGCCAATGAATAGTTTTTGTCCTATTTCTAGGCTCTTTCCTTCTTTAAAAAAGAAAAAGAAATACAAAAACCATTTTTCTCCTCCTCTATGTTTTCACACTCTCATCATCTTCTCTCCTGGTATATTTTACTGGCTTTCTGTGTTTAATCTGATTTCTAATATTCTATGAGTTTCCTTTACCTTCAGTGGAATAAACCACTATATGAAGGATTATTCTCAACAGTTAGTTCTCATAATAACAGTACTAGTAGCAGCAGTCAATACTTCTATAATGCTTATCATGTGCCAGACACTATTCTAAGACACTGTTTAAATACATATATATAGACACACACACACACACACACACACACACACATATGTAAAGTTCTCCTCCTCATAGGCGTATGAAATAAGCCGATTATTATACCCATGTTACAAATGAGAAAACTGAGGCAATGAGAGGCCAAGGTCACATGGTCAGTACTTGGTGAAGCCCCGCCTGAGTTAATGCTGGAACTTTAGAGTAGACAAGTTAAATAATGTCTCACAGATTGGCCTTAAAAGTGGGCAACATTTAATCAATGACTTGTGAAAGTATCAGAAAAAAAGGGAACATTTTAAATTGAATCGGATCTACTAAGTCACGTATCAGTAACTAAGAATGACTCTTATTGAATGAAATTATTTTTCATTATTCTTTTGAAAGAAGAATATTCTTGTGTTAGTGTTTCACAGTTTTTTTTTTCATTCACGTATTTATTCTTTATTAGACACACATTTCCTACACACCTATGTGCCAGTGTGTGCTGCAAGCCTTGGAAGATTCAGTGGTGAGCAAAAAATTACAAAGTCCCTGCTCTTAAGCAAATGTCCAGTGGTGGAGGAAGACAGAGTAAACATGTAAATAAATGTTGTACAGTGACAGAAATACGACTGGACAAAGGGATGGAGAGGCACTGAGGAGGCAGGTCTCTTTGGTCAAGATAGTAGTGGTGGCGTTTGAACCGAGACCTTAACGATAAGAGGGAAATTGGTCTGGGTACATGGATTAGCCAATCTAAAGCTGGGAGAGCAAGAAGTAGAGCTTGTTGCATCTGAGGGACTGAAAAAGACAACTGTGCCTCGAACCCCATGAAGGTCAGGGAAAGATGTAGTAAGTGACCAGAGCACATGGTCTCTGTGAGCCTGGCTAAGTAGTTGAAAATTTAATCTCTTTACAATAGATAGCCTTTAGAGGTTAGAAGCAGTGCAATAATAGCGTGTGACTTGTGCTTTTTAAAAGACTACTTTGACTGCTGAGTGTCCTACAAAAGCAAAATACTTGTGTCTCTATGAAGCGCAGAGAGTAAATTTTAAAAAGCCCAATGAGCTCATAAGCAGTTGGTTTACTAACTGTAATCATTTATCTTAACTAGACTTCATTAATATAAGCTTGGTGACCTTGGGGTCCTGGGACATATTAGATCTGGGCAACCCAACTATTTTCAAATAGTGTGATTTGAAAAATTCTTGGGGTTCAGGAAGATTATTTTATTGCTGGGGCTGGATGGGAAGTTTAGAATAAGAAAAGAAAGTATGATGGCTGGCTTCCATCTATTCTCCCTTTCTCTGGGAGAAATGATGGTGGGGTGACTACTTTGCTGTTGACCCAATGCTTAAATTTCAGAGCTGGTTCAATCCAGTAAATATGTGCTGAACAACTATTATATGTTAGGCACCTAGCTGGAACTGGGATTATAAAGAGAATAATTAATAATAAAAGCAGGTATTACTAACAAGAGACAGGCACTGTGCTAATGCTTAACATGCACCATCTCAAGTTACATTAATTTACACACTAACCATATGAGGAAGATGCATTTATTACACCATTTTCCGGGTGAGAAATCTAATCCCTTTAAGGGGCTTAAGTTACTTCTCCAAGGTTACACAGCTAGTTAGGGGCATAGGCAGTATTTGGACTCAGGTCTGGTATCAGCACCAATTCTCTTAGCCATTATGCTCTCTAAGGACCTTACTTGAGAAGTTCAGGATTATACATATATGGGTACAACCAACCCTAAGACCATCTGGCAAAACTGGCTGCTTGAGAAGTCCTGGATTTATGTAAGATGCTCTTGGAATGGAGAAGATCGTGAAGGAGGGTCCCCAAAACACACTCTCTATACTAAGGGGCGACAGAAGAGAGAAAGAATTAGCCTACAGCAGCATGATATGGAGGACCAAGAAACAGTGTTTCTCTCTTTTGTGAACAGTTATTAAATTATTTCTACTTCAGAATATCAGAAAGAAATCACAGGACTATGGACAGTTTGCTGAGCCACCCTATCTATCTTAGCGTGAATCCTGGCAGGTGTAGAGCTCATAGTATGACCCTGGCACCTAAGTGTAGTTAAGTAAGCTTTCATTTTTTCTTCAGCCTTAAAGCAAAGCAGCTTTCTGATAGGTATAATTTAGGAAAGTCTTCCAAGAAAATAGTTAAAGTCCACTTTAAATATCTCAGAGAAAAGCAATTTTGCAAAAGATCAATCAACAAAAGCAAGGCCAAACACACCAATTATTTCGTGAGACTTGTATTGTTATGTCATTGCTCACGTTGTTTCTTTATGCATTTAACTGGAAGAAGGCTTTTAATGTTCAACAATTCTCAAAGAGATAAAGACCCACACTGATGTGTCAGAAAGAGCTTTGCCCTGGAATTAGATCAGTTTAGGTTTGGCTGCTTACTAGAATTAGGTAACATTCTTAATCTTTCTGAGCCTGCTTCCTATCTGCAAATAGGGATAACACTATCTATTACAGAGGGATGTGGTTAAATTAAATGACACACGTCAGTGAAATATATCCTTCCAGACTGAGAACATACCTAGTAAATGTTAAGTGATCTGCAAATATTCTGCTTCCTTGAAATGGATGAAACCTGTTATCATGATTTTAACCAATGGTCTAAATATCAAGACAATATTTAGTTAAAAGTTATATTTGTTCTTTCACTGTCCATCTGCATTTTAACATATTCTAACATATTCTCCTCGATAAATTGTGTCCATATTAGTAACATTTGTCATTTCAGCTATTACTGTTCATATGTTTAAAATATTTCAATGTGATATAAGCCATTACGCAAAGGGATGCCTAGCTGGCTTTGTCAAAGATTTATTTTAAGTAAAAATGAAAGACTCATTTTCACCAAGTTTTATTGAACAGTGGATTCATTAACTGTATGAACTTTCTGGCCAACCCAATACAGGAGCCAAGACATGGAAACAACCTCAGTGTTTTTTTGTGGATGAATGGATGAAGAAAATGGGATGCATACAACCTACTATTATTCAGCCGTGATAAAGAAGGAAATCTGCCTATTTGTGACCACATGGGTGGATTTGGGGGGCATTATGCTAAATGAAATGTCAGACAGAGAAAGATAAATACTTTATGATCTCATATGTGAAATCTAAAATACTGAACTCATGATAGAAAGAATGGAATGACGGTTGCCAGAGCTGGGGGTTGGAGGTGAGGAAAATGAGGGAAGACGATCAAAAGGTAAAAACTTCCAGTTATAAGACAAGGAAGTAATGGTGATGTAATGTACAGCTCGGTCACTACAGTTAACAACACCGTATTTTATGTTTGAAAGTTGCTAAGAGAGTACATCTTGAAAGTTCTCATCACAAAGATAACATTTGTAATTATGTGAATTAAGGTTAACTAAACTTATTGTGGTAATCATTTCACACACTATATATATATATATATATATCAATCATCACATTGTACACCTTGGACAGATACAATATTATATATCAATTAAGTTAAATTTCCGTCTGGCCTGTCATTTTCCAAAGGCCACTCAAGGTCAGGGGACAGAACGCCTCCTCCTCCAAGTGTCCTGCCAGCCCACCCACTCAAGATCAGAGGGACAAAATGCCTAACTAAAACAAAACAAAACAGAAACACAAAAAAACTGGAGAGAGGGAGGAAAGGGTGACCTGAAAAAAAAAAACAAAAAAAACTAAGCACGTTGACAGCGCTAAGAATAAACTACCAGGAAAAAGAAACCCTACATGTCAGATCCTAAAGTACAGAAGGGCAAGCCCGCCGACATTCCAGGCCCGGGGGGACCGGGGTCCCCAGCCCTGCAGAGCCAACCGCAGACCGGCTCGGGCGCCCCGCAGAAGCGCGGGGTCCCCGCGGCCGAGTCTGTGCCCCCCGGCCGGCGCCGGCTCCCCTCTGCCCACCCCGCGCGCAGGGGCTGGAAACTGCCGCGGAGAACCACGGCGGGGCGGGAAGGGGGGCTCCAAAGAGGGTCTGGCGACTCGAGTCGCTCCGTTTCTCAGTGGGCTCAGCGCGCGCCGTTGGGGAAGAGGAGCGGGGTTCCGGGAGGAGGGGACGGGCGGCACTTACGTAGACCGGCAGCGGCCACGGGCAGACGGCGGGCTCGGTCCCCAAGAGCGACTCCAGCCTCAGCTCCAGCTTCTCCCCCATGTCTTCGCGCGCGGCCCATATAGCAACTTTGAATTTTAATAATAAATACATATATGTATCAAACATTAATAAAAGAATAAAATGATCCAATAGGAGTACATTTGCTCTTGTTTTGCAATTAGTTCCAGGATTCTATTTTAGATTACTACTTCATATCTGCGAGAGTTGGGTGTGTGTTTGGTTTTGTGGAAGCTGCATTGTGCTAGATTTTACATTTCTTTCTTGAATTCAATGGTTTTTGTTATCCCTTGGGAATACAGCAACAGCAGATTACTGAAGACAGCAACAGCAGATGACTACCTACCAGTGGAAAAGTGTAAATAGCAATTTTAGCCGCTAGTGATTCTGAAATTGCCTTAACTTTGTCCTTATAAAAATGCTCCAAGAATTACGTTTTGCAAATCCACAGATTTACTATCCATATTCAAGTCATTTATGTGGAGAAAGAAGGTAGCCAGCCTTATCAGTAACACAGGATGTTATAGCCATCAAGCCATCAGCCACTGAAGCCACACCCAAAGCCGCACCCTGAGGGGATTCAGGATGGAGAAAACAGGATACTGGCCCTAGATAATTAAAGTGAACATCAAGGGACTGATTTCCAGGAGACCAGATTCTTGCATCTCACCATATATAGAAAAGTGCTACATTTATTAACTTAAGATGTCTAGTTTCTTTAATTAACAGTAATCTTTTGATGTTCCAACTACCTGGTTTTTTTTTTTTTGCAAGAACCTCTAAATACCCTGTGCCCTCCCTTACCTCTTCAGAACAGTCCCTCAGAGCTATCTGAGAGGCTGTCTCCTGACTTCAGTCCTCACTATGTCCTCCACATAAAACATAATTCTCAATTTCTAGGTTGTGCATTGTTTTTCAGTCAACATTTAATTGTATGGCTCATGTAGGTACTATGCCTAAATGTAATGGGATGGGCTGTAAATTATGAAAACTAGATAAATTCTGTCAGCTCTACCACTAGCTGAGATCCAGGCTTTCACCTCTGGATACCTCTGGCAGATGTGGGGTCTGTGTTGGTCTTAAAATTATTCTTAGAATAGTGGGGACTCATTCATTCTTTCAACCAATTTTATTGCTTATATTCCGTGGGTCAGTTACAGTGCTGGGTCTTGAAATACAAAAGTCAACACACGAAAATACAAGGATAAAACACATTTTCTACCATATTAAATTTTTTCGTTCATGAATTCATCCCTAAGTCATTCAACACGCATCTTCTTATTGAATACTGATGAGGGGTCAAATGCTATGCTAAACGCTCAGTATATAACTGCAAACGAGATGGATAGGCCCTGATTTTGATGTCACTACTATCTTTTGTCCTGCCATATAATGGGACAGCTTCATTATTCCCTTTACCCTAAGTTTTTATCACAAATTGCTAATGAAAATAAAGCTGTTAGTGGAGTTTCAACATGCATAGGTAAATGAGAACAAAGAACTTCCCTTTCGCATGCCCCATTCTCCTCCTTCTAACTAACTCCCTATGTGAACTCACTTTGTGCCAAGACCAAGAAGCTGTGCCCCAATAAGAACCAAGCTGATTTCCTCACACTGACTGGGGCTATTGCTCACTTAGAAGACTTGATGCTTAATTTTGATAAGCAACTAGAAGACCATGGAGACAACCTATAAAAATGATTTGTCTTGGGAGAAAATACTAAAGAGGGTTAATGTGCTGTTCCACATGTCTAACCTCCTGGGATTCAACCACAGGCACCAAGATCACCAAGTGTACTTGGCAACAATGAGCTAAAAATTAAAAAAAAAAAAGCATCATACTGTTATTGTATTCATTTTCCCCCAAGGCACTCTCTGATAAGCACCACAACCTCTAAGGGAATTGAGAACAGCTTCCTTGTGGGGTAGGTTATATAATATATATGCATCTTTTTCCAAGCAGTTAAATCATATCCAGCTATCAGCACACCTTACTTAAGGTGATCGTAATGTATGAGATTAAATGTTCCTACCTGATTGGAAACCTTCTTGTCCTCAATTCATTGGCTGTACTGGATTTGTTTTTCTTGGGTCAGACCTTCAGACTTCTACCAGAAATCGTTCCTTTGGGGAAACCAGGCCTTCCCAGAAACTCAGGAAACTGAAATGGAGACAGCAAGAGAGAAGGAAATTATTTGGACATATAGACCTCAATAGTTTGGTTTTAAGTAAACGTCCAAGCAAACATCTTCTACATGGTATAATAACTTTAGGGAAATTCACGGTTTATAAGTTTGTGTACTCATGAACTGAACATATTATGATAAGAGTACAGGTTGCATTTTGTGTCTTCAACTCAAGCAAAGGCTTCAAAAAAGGCCCAGTTATTCTTTGTTCATTAAGACACAAAGAGAGGGCAAAAAGGGCAAGTTTCAAAGTCTTTTTCTTTACAATTTACTTCCTTTCTTCAGTCTTCAACAAGATCTTCAGGAAATTAACTTTACTAAAGTTAATTATTCATAAAATAAACATAGGAACCTGCAGAAGACTATTTCACACAGACGTGTAATGTACAATATCCATTGCATACATGCACCATGAGCTTGTCTTTTCTAGCACTGGCATACACAAAACTCTGTGTGTGTGTGTGTGTGTGTGTGCGCGCGCACATATGTGTCTTTTTTTGTGATGGAGCCATAGGGAGAAAATAAATCTATTGGCTGCAATTCAGTGATGCAGAAAGATTTAAGGGTAAAGGAGAAGGTTACATCAAGTGAAACAATAAAGTCATGAGCTTGTGGTTCCATAATAATAACAACAGCAGTCGTCTGTAACCAAGGGAGCAGGCTCCTCAAATTATAGTCACACCTGTTAGACCATCTGCCCATACATTTCACACCATCATTAATGGAAAACAAATGGCACTGTCTCTCCTTCCCTTTATCCATTGGCCGTCCTCATATAAACTCTTTTTCTCTTCAAGGTCATGCTCTTTCCTATCTGTTTAAAAATAATAGGATTTAGGAGGAATGATACGGAATGTGCCGTGCCTTGGTACTTGTACCAGTGACGGCTGTGTAAGGAGCACTGGGTTGTTAGGAGGCTATCAATTGAATTCCCCTAGAAGCAGAACTTGAGGCAATAATTTGAGTGCAAACTGCTCATCTGGGAGGTGCTTCCAGAAAACTCAGAAGTGGAGTGGGAATTGAGAATGGAGGCATGGAAGGCAGTCAACAGAGGTGCATTACCGAATAAAAATTACTCCTGCAGGGAACTGCTGCCAGTACTTCAGGGGAGTTCTGTGAAACTCTACAGAACATGTCTCAGAGTTATCCCAAGAATCGGTGAGAAACTTGAAGTACTAATCTTCCAGTCCCCTCTGTCCTTGGTTGAAAGCTACACCCAGATACATTAACTCCTGTACACTTCTGGCCTGCCCTAAGGTGGATAATTGCAGGTGGCAGCATGATTCTATCAGCATATAGTGGAAGGATGAGTGCTGGGGAGATATGAGTGGAGCATCGAAACCATCTAATACAGTCGGGGCAGGAGATATCAATTATTGGCTTCAAAGTCCAAATGGATAACCTTACATTCCTGGGTTTATGGTTTTACTTTGAGGTATTTAAGCATGATGTATGAGTAAAAATTTCCTCTGTTAAATCAAGTTTAAGGTCCTAAATCCCTAATCTTCTGGAAAACGGTGGTATCTTTTAACAGATTTTGGAAAGGTAACATGATTAAGATTTCAAATTGACCATTCATTCATTCACTCATTCAACAAACATTTATTGAACACCTAAAGTATGTCACGGGTTAAACTAGGCAGCAGTGTTACTGCTACTAAGATCATTAGAGTGCCACCTAGAATTCAATGTACTGTGACACTCAAATAAGAAAATCCATAGTTACCGTAAAAGATATTACAGAGTGCTATAGGAAGACACGGTAAGACGTTAATCCATGCTGTGGACAGTAGTATATGGGTGATATCAGTAGGGCTTCCTGTAGAAGGCAATTGAAATGGATATGTAACATGAAGGAAGGGTGAAGTTTTGAGGAAAAGAGAAGATAAATTCACGGTTGCCAGAAAATGAATGGTTAAGGATCAGTCCAGAAAGGAGTTCCATTCATAATCAGTATAAGAAATGCTCACTGGGGCTTCCCTGGTGGCGCAGTGGTTGAGAGTCCGCCTGCCGATGCAGGGGACACGGGTTCGTGTCCCGGTCCGGGAAGATCCCACATGCTGCGCAGCAGCTAGGCCCCGTGACCCATGGACACTGAGCCTGCGCGTCCGGAGCCTGTGCTCCGCAACGGGAGAGGCCACAACAGTGAGAGGCCCGCGTACCGCAAAAAAAAAAAAAAAAAGAGAGAGAAATGCTCACTGGAGTGTAGGAAAAGAAGACAATGGAGAGGGTGGTAGAAGCCAGATCATGCATGGTCCATGTATGGATAGTAAGTGCTATGGTCTAGTCTTTCTGTTCCCCTCCAAATTCATACGTTGAAATCTTCATTTCCGTAGCTGATAGTATTAGTAGGTGGGGCCTTTGGGAAATGATTATGGTATTAGTGCTCTTATAAAAGAGACCCCACAGAGCTCCCTAAGCTCTTCTGCCATGTGAGGATACAATGAGAAGTCTGTGATTCAGAAGAGGGCCCTCATCTGACCATACTGGCACCCTATTCTTGAACTTGCAGCCTCCGGAACCGTGAGAAAAAAAATTCCTGTTGTTTAGGAGCCACCCAACCTGCAGGATAATCTTACAGCAGCCCAAAAGGACAAAGAGAGTTTGGATGGGAGCTTTTACTCCAAGAAAGATGGGAATCCGTTGAAGGGTTTTACCTGGTAACTTAGAAGAGAGAAAAGTTTCATAACACAGTCAGGTATTTTTATAAGAAAAATTTGCTTCTTTTTCAGAAAGATCACTCTGGAAATACTGTGACTAGATTTTTGGAGAAGTGTGATGGCAGACCCGGATATAGAAAGATGAGTTAGTAGTCCATTAATATAAGTCAAACAAGAAATGGATATAAAAAGTGTGAATTTGTGGCTGAGAGTTCTTTTCGTTTACTACTTGAAAAATGTTATGTCAATGCTTCTGACTCCATAATTTTAGACAAGAAATATGCTGTCATTGGAACTGGTTTCTCAATAAGTGATGCATCGTTTCTGCCTGTCCACTTTCGAGATTTTTTTTGTCTCTACTTTTCAGAAGTTTAATTACGACGCGTCTTGACAAGGATACCTTTGTGGTTTTCCTCTTTGGATTTGCTCAGATTCTTGAATGTGTCCTTATGTCTTCTAAAAAATTGGGAACGTTTTAGTCATTATTTCTTTGAATACTTTGTCAGTCCTACGTGCTCTCTTTTTTCATTCTGGAACTTTGATGATATGAATGTTAGTGCTTTTGTTACTGTTTACAGGTTCTTGAGATCCTGTTCTTTCTCCCATCTCTACCCCTCAGCCTATTTTTCTCTGTACATTTGGTACACTGTATTGATCTCTTCGAAGTTCATGATTCTATGCTTTGTAATCTCCAGTCTACTCTTGAGCAAAGTTTTTTGATTGTTGTATTTTTCAGTTCTACTGTTCTCATTTGTTTTTATTCTTATAACTTCTAGTTCTTTGTTTACATTTTCTATTTTTCCCATTTCCGTCAAGGAACACATAATTGCTAACTGAAGCATTTATGTGACAGCTTATTTAAAATCCCTGTCTGATAATTTCAATAGATGTTTTATCTCAGTGCCGGTGTAGGTTTATTGTCTTTTCTCATTTATTCTGTGATTTCCTGGTTCTTGGTGCCATGAGTATTTTTCAATTGGATTCTAAACATTGTGAGTTATTACATGACTCTGTATCCCACTTAATTTTATTATTACTTTTTAGAAGGAAGTCATCCTATTGGAGGTGTAGTATGAGGACTGGGGGGTTACGTACAGATTTCCATTGGGCCCTATTGTCAATACCCCAGCAAAAGTGGGCACTTACATTCTCTCACTGCAGACAGATCAAGTAGAAGTTCAGCTATCCTATTGGCCCTTCTGACACCTTCCCCCCAAAAGTGGGAACATTAATATCATTGTGTTGCCTTTTAGTACGAGTGGAAGTTCACCTCCCCAGTAGATTTCTTGACACCAGGGGAGGGGAGAAGTGAAGTGTTTGCTGTCCTTCCTCCCACTTCATTCCTTCTTGTTGATGCCGGGTGTGGGTAGAGGGTCAGCTACCTGCTGGCCCCACTGACACCAGGGGAAGAGGAAGAGAACTGCCAACTAGCCCTGCTTGTGCCATCTCATTCTGTCTTACTGCCTCAGGACGGTTATGGGGATTCAGCACCCCATTGGGTCTCACTGGCACCATGTGTTGGGGGTTAGTGGGGTGCCTACTCCCTCCAACCTGTAACATCCTATTCTTATTGATGTCAGGGAGAGACGGAGGCTAGGTCCCACCATTGGACCCCACGACTGTGTGAGGGCAGCCCAGTGTTAACTAGCCTGTCAGGCACCACCTTTGAAAGTCTCTTTGCTAATGCAAAGGGGTGGAGGCTCAGCTCACCACTGCACCACACTGAAACAGCCCTGGTGGCGAATCAGAGCGCTGCCTCTTCTGGAGGGCAGGAGTGGGGTGGTGTGGAAGATCAAATCCTAGCTTGGCCCAACTGAAACCACAGGACATAGGGGACGGGTGCAATATTCCTCTGGCACTTGGCTCGAGTAGTGTGTATATTATTGCCCAAATGCTTTTCTGTCTCTGGCAACCCCTTTCCTCACACCTTGGCTAGGGGGAACGGGGGTTTTGTGTTTTCTTTTTTGAAGCTTTTTCGTCTGTTGTTCTGTTGGTGGTTATTGATTGGGGGTTCCTGTAATACCCTCTCCAGGATGTATGGGAAGCAACAGGAAACACAGGGGACTCATCACCATGTTATTCCTCAAGTCCCAAAGTCCCTAGCTAAGTCTGCCTTCTCATTTCCACCTTTCAGTGTCTTCCTATGTTTGTCTGTTGTTATGTTCAGGGTTTTAGTTTTAAGTGGAAGAACCTGGGAGAAATGGGCTACTTCATCTTCTTGGAAGCAGAGGTCTGGAGGCCTATGGATGTTACAAAGTACTGCTGACTGTAAATTAAAATTTGATGATATACACCTTGCCCTTTCAGAATTATTCTGCTAGATGATGTGGCTTCCCAAAGTAGCTACAATTTGATTTCCATACTTCTAAAAGTCAAGTGTTTTGCTGGAGTTGAAATTTAAAGATAAGCAAGAGATGAGGCTAAGATGGTCTCTGTGGTAACAGATTAAAGTTGGAAACATCAATATACATTCATGTTTAGCTTAATATTGCTTCATATTACCTTAATACACATGGTTATGTAGAGAGATGCTTATAGATATGTGCATATACATGGGTAATGTACACACATGTTATCTCTTTGCTCTGTCAGCTGAGAAGATCTAGAAGCAATGACATCTGGGCAGCAATCAGCACACCCCACACCCAGATCCTGCTGTCTAATACTGTTCTCCACTAAGAAGACCTGGTTATCCTTGAAGAAGTAGCTGATTCTAGGACCGAGGCAGTAAATATACAAGATTTATATACAAGACCATCTTATAGTGTCAGAAAGTAAGGAAGTTCCAAAAAAATATATAGGATGGGGATACCTCAGAGTGGCACACGAGCCACTGAACTGAAAAGAGTTCACAAGGGTCAGGACTAGAGCAATTTGAGGAACAAAGTAACTAACGTAGAATTAGATTATAACCCAAAGTATAAAATAAAAATCCATGAGTTCTTCTGATATAAATAAATGATTGGATACGTAAATAAATGCGGGAGAATAGATAAATCTCCAGTGCAAAAGAATTCCAAATAGTTTATGTAGTACTCCATCTTAAGCATATCTCTCCATTCCTTAGTTGTGGGCTGAGCATATTGACTTCCTTCCAAAAAGTACAATATGGAGAAGGGAAAACAGTAATTTTACAATGGAGAAACCTGAAAAACACTACCTCAGCCTGGTGATCAAGGTGGACCTCAGCATTCATAATGCATATTGAAACTTTGTACACTTGATGTGATCTGACAAAATAACCCTTCTACTCTTGTGGTCTTCCTCCCCAAAACACATAATCCCAATATTATCATGAAAAATGCATCAAACAAATTCTAGTAGTGGGCATCCTACGCAAACCTAACTACTCAAAATTGCCAAGGTCATGCAAGGAAAATCTGAGAAGCTATCAAACCCAAGAGGGGCCTAAGGAAACATGGCAACTAAATGTAATGTGATGTTTTGGATGAAATCCTGGAATAGAAAAAGGACATTAGGTAAAAACTAAGGAACTGGACTAATGTATGGACTATAGTAAACAACAATGTATCAATATTTGTTCACTGATTGTAACAATGGAACATACTAATATAAGTTGATCATCAGAGAGGGAAATGGGTATAGTGTATATGGAAACACTTTATACTATCTTCTCAATTTTTCTGTAAAATTAAAACACTTCTAAAAAATAAAGTCTATAAAAACGTTGTGTTTTCTTGTTTTATGATTATGTGCCTGTATTTCCTAATAAATATGTAAATTTGCTTTGCCTTCCTTGATACTGATATAAAAGAAATAGTAACTCTGAAAGAATTTCTAACTCCAATTTAACAAGCAATAATTCTTGGTATTAACTTTTTAGGAGAACCCACTGAATAAATCAAAGCAAATTGTCTTTAAAGGCTGAACTTCTTTTCAGTGTTTCATCTTTTATATGATTAATGCATACCACAAGCATGGTTCTGCTTCAAAGGGCAGAAAACATTGATTGTAGGCCATGTCTAAAATACAGTGAAATATTAATGTATGATGCTATAACAACTTTAATGTATTTTATGTTTTCAAAATGATGAATTGTTATTTCAGTCAATAAAGTATTCACTTGTATACATTTCCTACCCACCTCTCCTCAGAACACCCACAAGGAAATGATACTATCATCTGATATTAGGTTCATCAATTTAAATTGGAGTTTTTGGTAGCTGTGGTTGCCAACGGTACTGGAACGTGTGATACTTTTACAAATCCTCTCCATGGCAAAATCTGATCTTCACAAGGTAAATCACAGTACGTGCCTAAGGCCAAATGACATAGAGCTTTGTAGCTAGATTACCAAGCATTTTACTTAGAGGCACAATAGAATGTAGAAAAGGCCATTTCTCCTTCTGTCTTTTTCTGCTCAAAGGTCACTCACCATCTCAGAAGTTTTCCATAAATTTAGACTATATAATGTCACTTAATGTGAATGTAGCTCAACATTCTGTTTTAGTGCAGCTAATCTCACATTATTTTATTGGTCCTAAATATGTAAGTCATCAGCAAATTTTTGTACTTAACTTTTTTTTTGATGTGGACCACTTTTTAAAGTCTTTATTGAATTTGTTACAATACTGCTTCTGTTTTATGTTCTGGGTTTTTGGCTGTGAGGCATGTGGGACCATAGCTCCCCGACCAGGGATGGAACCCACACCCCCTGCATTGGAAGGCGAAGTCTTAACCACTGGACCGCCAGGGAAGTCCCTGTACTTAACTTCTAAAAATAATTAAAATAAGCTATTCAACACATTTTTCTTAAAAAAAAAAAAAGCAATTCTTCTTAGGCTGGCCCTGGGCACATACATGACTTTGCCATTTTTTCCATGGATTATTTTCTTATCTGTTCTACTGTGTCACATTTGTTCGACCTTCTCAAAAAGAAGCATTTAAAAATTCATCTACGCGTTCACGCATTCATACATTTATTAAATAAATCTACTGAACACCTACATACGGCACAGAAAAAGAGGCAGAAAACTAATCTGGGTTGCACAGAAAGTAATGAACTCAGTTAAAATTTTTGGTGAAAACAGGTGTTACTCAATCTACTGGAAATTACATTTCATTATGGGGACTCACACACTCAAGGAAAACCAAGACCTAAATAATAATAAAGTAATAAAAGCACTAGCTATCTACTGAGTGCCTGCTTTTACCTGACTCTGAAACTCTAAAATCATTACGAATGTTTTGAGGAATGTCTGATATAATTGTAATTTCTATTTTACAGATGAAAACAACAAGGTTCAGAGACATTAGGTTACTTGCCTAAAGTGAAGTGGCCCAGAAACTACAGAACTGGAAATTGAACCTTAGATTTCATAATGCCAAAATCTGTGCTTTTAATCACAGTGTGTGTGTGTGTGTGTGTGTGTGTGTGTGTGTGTGTGTGAGAGAGAGAGAGAGAGACAGAGACAGAGAGAGACAGAGAGGGACAGAGAGAGAAAGAGAGAGAATGTGTTTAATAGAGAACTTCCGAGAAATGGCAAGAAAACTGCCAGGTATCCATAAAACAATAAATTAGGAGCTTCTTACTATACAAGTAATTGTTAATCTTATGGCTGAACTAAGGATCTCTCACTTTTGAACTAAGAAATCAAAAGCTTCCAGAAGTTGAGTCTAAATTTTACACTTACATGAGATACTTCATACAGAATGCTAAAGTATACTAACTAAAGAGCTCTGAAAATACTGGAAGCATTCATACTAGTATGATTTCATAATGTGGATAATAGGATTTAAGAAATTGGCAGATGCAACTGCAGACTCATTTGTTATCATTTCTGTGAAGGGCAAGATAAATCAATAAAATGAGAAAAATGAAAGAAGAATGGCTAGCAATTTTAGGTAGTTTGCTTCATCTCCATACTAGGAAAGACTAAGCAAAAAAAAAAAAAAAATTCTCGAAATTTTATTTTGAAAGCTCCTACAAGTGTATATGGTCTTTTTATACCAAATAACTTGGAATTATGAACTGTCAAATAAGTCTAATCTTCTCTGATGATAAAATTGCTGACTTTATTTGAAACTATGAAATGAAAAATGAGGTAAGAGTCAGAAATTCTTAAGAAAAGGAGTAGACAAAACAAAATTATAAGAGTTATGTTAAAAAATATTTTGAAACAAACATAAAATCCCCATTAGTGGTACAGAGCTTTTAAAACCTTATTTTGGTTTTAAGTTTTAATAAATATTGATATGTTTACATAATTACTGTCATAAGGAAGACACAATTTTAGGTCCGCTTTCTTCATTCTTTCTTTATTAAGCATTATTTTATTTTGCTCCATCATCGTGTAATTATAATATAGTAACTGTGTCATTTTCTACTAAGTGGATATAATTTCCTAAACTGTTTTCCTATTGTTAACAATTAAAGGTGTTTCCAATTTTTTGTTATTTCAAATGGCATGAGAATGAGCATCTTTATATAATAATTTTCTGGATTATAAATTATTTATCGGCATAAGCTTCCAGAATTAGAGTTAACGTGTAAAAAGCTATTAACATTTTTATCTTGCTAGACATTGCCAAATTACTTGTCAAAAGACGGAACCAAATTATATTGCAAAAATCTTTGCCAACAGAAAACATTATACACAATTTTTGATTTTGCTAAATTAATAAGTTGGAAACCTATGTTCCATTTCTTTGAATTCTTTGATAACAGAGTGCTGCTGGAGGCTGGGAGGGCAGCCATGTCCATGAAGGCTTCCCAGAGTTGGAGCGGGAAAGTGGAAAAAGGTAAAAAAAATACTAATTGTATTTTCCCTCGATTGTTATCTCTCATTCTTTTCTGCCTCTGTGTAACTTATATCCAGGTACCTGGAGAAAAATCATGTGGCAGGGCAAATTGGTATTCCAATAAATTAATAATCACCAACTTTAAATAGATTTTCAAGACTGGAAATATTGCTCTTACAGTAAATTCTTTCTAATTCTCCTTAAGGACTATTTTCTTAGAAGCTTTCCCTACCCTCCTCAAATTTTCCTCCATCCTCTCTACTTCCTTCACTCTGAGCTGGTGAGGTGCTTCATAACTCATTAGGAACACAGAAGTCAGTAAATAGTCCACTGCCAAATCCGTTAAATCATTAGCATTTGCATTGATCTTTGTATTCCCTTTCACTACAGAAGCTCAAGTTAAAAGGCCACGTGCACTACAGATAGCATTTCATTTTCTCTCATCTTCTCAAGTACTTCACAGCTCTGCATTTTCTACAACCCATCTACTACTCCTTATGAATGATTCTTGCCAAAATTCAACCTCATTCTAGACTACTAACTCCAACTTAAAATGTTAAAATCTATACGTGTAACATGAAAACCTCCCTCATGCTCTAATCCCTGCATATCTTCTTTAGCCAATTCATGTCTGAACTTTTCAAAATTGTTATCATCATATATTGTTTCCATTTCCTCACGTCGCATTTACTGTATAATTTACATCCACCTGACTTCTCTCACCATAATCTCTCTGCCCCCTGTCCTGAAATTTTACTTATGAAGGTCACCAGCGGTCTCCATGTCAGTATAGCCAATGAATAGTTTTTGTCCTATTTCTAGGCTCTTTCCTTCTTTAAAAAAGAAAAAGAAAAAGAAAAAGCATTTTTTTCTCTATGCTTTCACACTCTCATCATCTTCTGTCCTGGTATATTTTACTGGCTTTCTGTGTTTAATCTGATTTCTAATATTCTATGAGTTTCCTTTATCTTCAGTGGAATAAACCACTATATGAAGGATTATTCTCAACAGTTAGTTCTCCTAATAACAGTACTAGTAGCAGCAGTCAATACTTCTATAATGCTTATCATGTTCCAGACACTATTCTAAGACGTTTAAATACATATATATAGACACACACACACACACACACACACACACACATATATATATAGTTTTCCTGCTCATAGGCGTATGAAATAAGACTATTATTATACCCATGTTACAAATGAGAAAACTGAGGCAATGAGAGGCCAAGGTCACATGGTCAGTACTTGGTGAAGCCCCGCCTGAGTTAATGCTGGAACTTTAGAGTAGACAAGTTAAATAATGTCTCACAGATTGGCCTTAAAAGTGAGCAACAAAAAAAAAAGTGAGCAACATTTAATTAATGACTTGTAAAAGTATCAGAAAAAAAGGGAACATTTTAGTTAACAGATTATTGGCAAAGATATAAAAATAATTAGAATGCCAATTTCCCTGGGTATTCCCTGTGTACTTTAGGGGTAAAAATAGTATTTGTAAAATGATTTCAAAATGTGCAAATATTACCTGTGGGATATAACCTACGTGTGAAGAGCACTAACTGTAAAATTAATTTGCCTGGATCTTTTTTCCCCAGCTCCACCACTTATTAGTGGTGGGAGTTCAGGAGTGGTACTTCTTTGTGTTCCACTTCCTCTTTGAAAATCAAGGGTTTAATAACCTCACCCATTTTACAGGGCTGTGGCGTGGAGTTAATACATGTAGAGTGGTTAGGAATCCATGCCACTCTTAAGTCTTTGAAAATCAATCTTACTATTGTTGTTACTACTATTATTAATTTGTTAGCTGTCCTTGAAAAAGTCTGCCAGCAGTACTCACTTGCTTTTCTTTTTGTTTTATAGTCTCTACATCCCACTTAAGCGTTCTACCAAACCTTCAGAGGCTCTTTTCAGATATTTTACACCTCCTTACTTGTTTGTCACAGCAAAAGTAAAAGGAGTGTGGCTCCCCTTGACCAAACAAACCAGAACTTTGGTTTTCTCCCATTCATACACATTGGTGAACAGATGTGAAAAAACGACTCCATGGGGCTTTCAGTCTGGAGCCAAACATCCAGGCTCTGTGTAACTGGACACTATTATGCACATATGTTGGTCCCTTAGGACCCAAAAGAATCTCAACTAAGCCCATCATTATTTCAGGAATATGACGAATGCTTTTTGTGAAGTAGGTGAATGTCACAGAAATACAAGAAAAGACAGGGGTGTTTCGTATCACAACGTTTTGAGAAATGCTCAGCGCTCTAAGATGTAGCTGACAATTCCCCCATCAGCTAATGACCATAAATTTCACCATACAGACATTTTTTCAGCAATGGCAATAACGCAGTGACTATACTGCTCAATTCCTCACAGTGTCAGCATTAAATACATTAAAAGGGTAAGTTAAAATATCTGTCTGATTGCTTCTGACATAACCCCGAGATCTCTTTTACTTCTGTACTCCATCAATTATAATGTGGAACATTAAGACAAATTATTTCTAAACACTAACAAGGAATGTAGCAACAAGTGGCAGACAATCAAGGGGAATTTTGCCATAGCATGGTGCTTATTTTGTTACAAGCAGGAGTGCAAACCCAAAGGATGTAATTTAGAGGAAACTCTGTCCTGTCTATTCTCTAGGAACTAGAACAAGGAGACTGAGAGAAGATGATTCTGGGTAAATCAAACTGTTTTCTCCTAATTACAGCTGACTAATAGGGAGCAAACTCCCATGGAAGGCTGTGATCTGCTTGAAGAAAGCTACGAGGTTGCCCTGGTTAGGGTCTTTCATATACAGTGATTCAAGCTCAGACTTGATCATCTGTCAGGGATGCTACAGTAGGGAGAGTTTTGCCATAGCTCTGAGACTCAGCAAGATCACTTCCAACTCTAAAACCTACAATTTTAATTTAATCACCAACACCAGTCATCATTAAGAGTGACCTTAAATAACTCCAAATCTGTTCATCTACTCACATATTCTTTACACAGTCAACAGTCCTCGAGTGATTACTACATGCCAGACACAGTTCTAAGACACAGAATAAGGGATAAGAAAGGTAACAACCTCTGTCACTGTGGGGCTTGAGTTCTTTGGGAAGAAGTTCATCTAAATACAAAGAGACACCAAAGATAATATTTGGTTTTATGATTATTCTGTGAAAGAAGTAAGGTAATCTGATAAATTGGGACTAAGTTAGGCCGGTAGGACAATCAAGGAAAAAATATCTTTAAGAGATGAGTGCCAAAGAATAGAAAGGAATCATTTATGGACAATTTTTCTGGAAATACTATTTCCAAAACATGGGAAAAACAAATACAAAGGCCCTGAGGCAAGATGAAGCTTAACTACAATCAAGGAACAAAGAGAAGCTAAAAGGTTAGCTTCTTGCACCCCCTTGCACTGCTGGTGGGAATGGAAATTGATACAGCCACTACGGAGAACAGTATGGAGGTTCCTTAAAAAACCAAAAATAGACTTACCATATGATCCAGCAATCCCACTACTGGGCATACACCCAGAGAAATCCATAATTCAAAAAGACACACGCACCCCAATGTTCACTGCAGCACTATTTACAATAGCCAGGTCATGGAAGCAACCTAAATGCCCATCGACAGACGAATAGATAAAGAAGTGGTGGTACATATCCACAATGGAATATTACTCAGCCATAAAAAGGAACGGAGTTGAGTCATTTGTTGAGACATGGATGGATCTAGAGACTGTCATACAGAGTGAAGTAAGTCAGAAAGAGAAAAACAAATATCGTACGTTAACACATGTATGTGGAACTTAGAAAAATGGTACAGATGAACCGGTTTGCAGGGCAGAAGTTGAGACACAGATGTAGAGAACACACGTATGGACACCAAGGGGGGAAAGCCGCGGGGGGAGGGTAGGGATGGTGGTGTGCTCAACTGGGCGAGTCAGATTGACATGTATACACTGATGTGTATAAAACTGATGACTAATAAGAACGTGCTGTATAAAAAAATAAATTAAATTCAAAAATAAAAAAAAAGAATACTGTCTACTGTCCTCCGTGCCCCCTGGAACACTCACTCTAAATATCCAGGAGGTGCTTGCAGAATGAATGAATCAATGAACAAACAAGCTCACTCATTTCAAACGTGCGGTCACATGAGTAATCTGACCTTCTAAGAAGTTAAGCTTCCGGAAGGAGCCCATTTTCTTAACGTATTCAGCATCGAGTCATCACAAAATATGAACTCTTATAAAGTACTGCCGCGGGAAGATGGCGGAAGAGTAAGACGCGGAGATCACGTTCCTCCCCACAGATACACCAGAAATACATCTACGCGTGGAACAACTCCTACAGAGCATCTACTGAACGCTGGCAGAAGACCTCAGACCTCCCAAAAGGCAAGAAACCCCCCACGTACCTGGGTAGGGCAAAAGAAAAAACTAAGCGGAGACAAAAGGACAGGGACGGGTCCTGCACCAGCGGGAGAGAGCTGTGAAGGAGGAAAAGTGTCCACACACTAGGAAGCCCCTTCGCGGGTGGAGACTTCGGGAGGCGGAGTGGGGGAGCTTGGGAGCCGCGGAGGAGAGCACAGCAACAGGGGTGCGGAGGGCAAAGCGGACAGATTCCAGCGCAGAGGATCGGGCCGACCGGAACTCGCCAGCCGAGAGGCTTGTCTGCTCGCCCAACGGGGCGGGCGGGACTGGGAGCTGAGGCTCCGGCTTTTGTCGGAGCTCCGGGAGAGGACTGAGGTTGGCGGCGTGAACACAGCCTGCAGGGCGTTAGTGCACCGCGGCTGGCCGGGAGAGAGTCCGGGGAGAAGTCTGGACCTGCCGAAGAGGCAAGAGACTTTTACATCCCTCTTTGTTTCCTGGTGCACGAGGAGAGGGGATTAAGAACGCTGCTTGAGAGAGCTCCAGGGACGGGCGCGAGCCGCGGCTAAAAGTGCGGAGCCCAGAGACAGACATGAGACGCTAGGGCCGCTGCTGCCGCCACCGGGAGGCCTGTGTGCGAACACAGGTCACTAGCCACACGCCCTTCCGGGGAGCCTGTGCAGCCCGCCACTGCCAGGGTCCCGGGATCCAGGGACAACTCCCCCGGGAGAACGCACAGGCGCGCCTCAGGCTGCAACGTCTCGCCGGCCTCTGCCACCGCAGGCCGCCCCACACTCCGTGCCCCTCCCTACCCCCGGGCCTGAGTGAGCCAGAGCCTCCGAATCAGCGGCTCCTTTAACCCTGTCCTGTCTGAGCAAAGAACAGACGCCCTCTGGCGACCTACACGCACAGGCGAGGCTAAATCCAAAGCTGAGCCCCTGGGAACTGTGAGAACAAAGAAGAGAAAGGGAAATCTCTCCCAGCAGCCTCAGAAGCAGCGGATTAAAGCTCCACAATCAACTTGATATACCCTGCATCTGTGGAATACCTGAATAGACAACGAATCATCCCAAATTAAGGAGCCCTGTGGATGAAAGGCGCTTGGTGCTGCAGCCAGGAGTCAGTGCTGTGCCTCTGAGGTGGGAGAGCCAACTTCAGGACACTGATCCACAAGAGACCTCCCAGCTGCACATAATATCAAACAGCAAAAATCTCCGAGATATCTCCATCTCAACGCCAGCACCCAGCTTCACTCAACGACCAGCAAGCTACAGTGCTGGACATCCTATGCCAAACAACTAGCAAGACAGGAACACAATCCCACCCATTAGCAGAGAGGCTGCCCAAAATCATAATAAGTCTACAGACACCCCAAAACACACCACCAGACGTGGACCTGCCCACCAGAAAGACAAGATCTAGCCTCATCCACCAGAACACAGGCACTAGTACCCTCCACCAGGAAGCCTACACAACCCACTGAACCAACCTTAGCCACTGGGGACAGACACAAAAAACAACAGGAACTACGAACCTTCAGCCTGCAAAAAAGGAGACCCCAAACACAGTAAGATAAGCAAAATGAAAAGACAGAAAAACACACCGCAGATGAAGGAGCAAGATAAAAACCCATCAGACCTAACAAATGAAGAGGAAATAGGCAGTCTACCTGAAAAAGAATTCAGAATAATGATAGTAAGGTTGATCCGAAATCTTGGAGATAGAATGGACAATAGAATGGACAAAATGCAAGAATCAGTTAACAAGGACCTAGAAGAACTAAAGATGAAACAAGCAACGATGAACAACACAATAAATGAAATTAAAAGTACTCTAGATGGGATCAATAGCAGAATAACTGAGGCAGAAGAACGGATAAGTGACCTGAAAGATAAAATAGTGGAAATAACTACTGCAGAGCAGAATAAAGAAAAAAGAATGAAAAGAACTGAGGACAGTCTCAGAGACCTCTGGGACAACATTAAACGTACCAACATTCGAATTATAGGGGTTCCAGAAGAAGAAGAGAAAAAGAAAGGGACTGAGAAAATATTTGAAGAGATTATAGTTGAAAACTTCCCTAATATGGGAAAGGAAATAGTTAATCAAGTCCAGGAAGCACAGAGAGTCCCATACAGGATAAATCCAAGGAGAAATACGCCAAGACACATATTAATCAAACTGTCAAAAATTAAATACAAAGAAAACATATTAAAAGCAGCAAGGGAAAAACAACAAATAACACACAAAGGAATCCCCATAAGGTTAACAGCTGATCTTTCAGCAGAAACTCTGCAAGCCAGAAGGGAGTGGCAGGACATATTGAAAGTGTTGAAGGAGAAAAACCTGCAACCAAGATTACTCTACCCAGCAAGGATCTCATTCAGATTTGATGGAGAAATTAAAACCTTTACAGACAAGCAAAAGCTGAGAGAGTTCAGCACTACCAAACCAGCTCTACAACAACTGCTAAAGGAACTTCTCTAGGCAAGAAACACAAAAGAAGGAAAAGACCTACAATAACAAACCCAAAACAATTAAGAAAATGGGAATGGGAACACACATATCGATAATTACCTTAAATGTAAATGGACTAAATGCTCCCACCAAAAGACACAGATTGGCTGAATGGATACAAAAACAAGACCCATATATTTGCTGTCTACAAGAGACCCACTTCAGACCTAGAGACACATACAGACTGAAAGTAAGGGGATGGAAAAAGGTATTTCATGCAAATGGAAACCAAAAGAAAGCTGGAGTAGCAATTCTCATATCAGACAAAATAGACTTTAAAACAAAGACTATTAGAAGAGACAAAGAAGGACACTACATAATGATCAAGGGATCGATCCAAGAGGAAGATATAACAATTGTAAATATTTATGCACCCAACATAGGTGCACCTCAATACATAAGGCAAATACTGACAACCATAAAAGGGGAAATTGACAGTAACACATTCATAGTAGGGGACTTTAACACCCCACTTTCACCAATGGACAGATCATCCAAAATGAAAATAAATAAGGAAACACAAGCTTTAAATGATACATTAAATGAGATGGAGTTAATTGATATTTATAGGACATTCCATCCAAAAACAACAGAATACACATTTTTCTCAAGTGCTCATGGAACATTCTCCAGGATAGATCATATCTTGGGTCACAAATCAAGCCTTGGTAAATTTAAGAAAATTGAAATTGTATCAAGTATCTTTTCCGACCACAACGCTATGAGACTCGATATCAATCACAGGAGAAGATCTGTAAAAAATACAAACACATGGAGGCTAAACAATACACTACTTAATAACGAAGTGATCACTGAAGAAATCAAAGGGGAAATCAAAAAATACCTAGAAACAAATGACAATGGAGACACGACAACTCAAAATCTATGGGATGCAGCAAAAGCAGTTCTAAGAGGGAAGTTTATAGCAATACAATCTTACCTTAAGAAACAGGAAACATCTCGAATAAACAACCTAACCTTGCACCTAAAGCAATTAGAGAAAGAAGAACAAAAAAACCCCAAAGTTAGCAGGAGGAAAGAAATCATAAAAATCAGATCAGAAATAAATGAAAAAGAAATGAAGGAAACGATAGCAAAGATCAATAAAACTAAAAGCTGGTTCTTTGAAAGGATAAACAAAATTGATAAACCATTAGCCAGACTCATCAAGAAAAAAAGGGAGAAGACTCAAATCAATAGAATTAGAAATGAAAAAGGAGAAGTAACAACTGACACTGCAGAAATACAAAAGATCATGAGAGATTACTACAAGCAACTCTATGCCAATAAAATGGACAACCTGGAAGAAATGGACAAATTCTTAGAAAGGCACAACCTGCCAAGACTGAATCAGGAAGAAATAGAAAATATGAACAGACCAATCACAAGCACTGAAATTGAAACTGTGATTAAAAATCTTCCAACAAGCAAAAGCCCAGGACCAGATGGCTTCACAGGCGAATTCTATCAAACATTTAGAGAAGAGCTATCACCTATCCTTCTCAGACTCTTCCAAAATATAGCAGAGGGAAGAACACTCCCCAACTCATTCTACGAGGCCACCATCACCCTGATACCAAAACCAGACAAGGATGTCACAAAGAAAGAAAACTACAGGCCAATATCACTGATGAACATAGATGCAAAGATCCTCAACAAAATACTAGCAAACAGAATCCAACAGCACATTAAACGGATCATACACCATGATCAAGTGGGGTTTATTCCAGGAATGCAAGGATTCTTCAATATACGCAAATCAATCAACGTGATACACCATATTAACAAATTGAAGGAGAAAAACCATATGATCATCTCAATAGATGCAGAGAAAGCTTTTGACAAAATTCAACACCCATTTATGATAAAAACCCTGCAGAAAGTAGGCATAGAGGGAACTTTCCTCAACATAATAAAGGCCATATATGACAAACCCACAGCCAACATCGTCCTCAATGGTGAAAAACTGAAAGCATTTCCACTAAGATCAGGAACAAGACAAGGTTGCCCACTCTCACCACTCTTATTCAACATAGTTTTGGAAGTTTTAGCCACAGCAATCAGAGAAGAAAAGGAAATAAAAGGAATCCAAATCGGAAAAGAAGAAGTAAAGCTGTCACTGTTTGCAGATGACATGATACTATACATAGAGAATCCTAAAGATGCTACCAGAACACTACTAGAGCTAATCAATGAATTTGGTAAAGTAGCAGGATACAAAATTAATGCACAGAAGTCTCTGGCATTCCTATACACTAAGGATGAAAAATCTGAAAGTGAAATCAAGAAAACACTCCCATTTACCATTGCAACAAAAAGAATAAAATACCTAGGAATAAACCTACCTAAGGAGACAAAAGACCTGTATGCAGAAAATTATAAGACACTGATGAAAGAAATTAAAAATGATACAAATAGATGGAGAGATATACCATGTTCTTGGATTGGAAGAATCAATATTGTGAAAATGACTCTACTACCCAAAGCAATCTACAGATTCAATGCAATCCCTATGAAACTACCACTGGCATTTTTCACAGAACTAGAACAAAAAATCTCACAATTTGTATGGAAACACAAAAGACCCCGAATAGCCAAAGCAATCTTGAGAACGAAAAATGGAGCTGGAGGAATCAGGCTTCCTGACTTCAGACTATACTACAAAGCTACAGTAATCAAGACAGTATGGTACTGGCACAAAAACAGAAATATAGATCAATGGAACAGGATAGAAAGCCCAGAGATAAACCCACGCACATATGGTCACCTTATCTTTGACAAAGGAGGCAGAAATGTACAGTGGAGAAAGGACAGCCTATTCAATAAGTGGTGCTGGGAAAACTGGACAGCTACATGTAAAAGTATGAGATTAGATCACTCCCTAACACCATACACAAAAATAAGCTCAAAATGGATTAAAGACCTAAATGTAAGGCCAGAAACTATCAAACTCTTAGAGGAAAACATAGGCAGAACACTCTATGACATAAATCACAGCAAGATCCTTTTTGACCCACCTCCTAGAGAAATGGAAATAAAAACAAAAGTAAACAAATGGGACCTAATGAAACTTAAAAGCTTTTGCACAGCAAAGGAAACCATAAAGAAGACCAAAAGACAACCCTCAGAATGGGAGAAAATATTTGCAAATGAAGCAACTGACAAAGGATTAATCTCCAAAATTTATAAGCAGCTCATGCAGCTTAATAACAAAAGAACAAACAACCCAATCCAAAAATGGGCAGAAGACCTAAATAGACATTTCTCCAAAGAAGATATACAGAGTGCCAACAAACACATGAAAGAATGCTCAACATCACTAATCATTAGAGAAATGCAAATCAAAACTACAATGAGATATCATCTCACACCAGTCAGAATGGCCATCATCAAAAAATCTAGAAACAATAAATGCTGGAGAGGGTGTGGAGAAAAGGGAACCCTCTTACACTGTTGGTGGGAATGTAAATTGATACAGCCACTGTGGAGAACAGTATGGAGGTTCCTTAAAAAGCTACAAATAGAACTACCATATGACCCAGCAATCCCACTACTGGGCATATACCCTGAGAAAACCATAATTCAAAAAGAGTCATGTACCAAAATGTTCATTGCAGCTCTATTTACAATAGCCCAGAGATGGAAACAACCTAAGTGTCCATCATCGGATGAATGGATAAAGAAGATGTGGCACATATATACAATGGAATATTACTCAGCCATAAAAAGAGATGAAATTGAGCTATTTGTAATGAGGTGGATAGACCTAGAGTCTGTCATACAGAGTGAAGTAAGTCAGAAAGAGAGAGACAAATACCGTATGCTAACACATATATATGGAATTTAAGAAAAAAAAATGTCATGAAAAACCTAGGGGTGAAACAGGAATAAAGACACAGACTTACTAGAGAATGGACTTGAGGCTATGGGGAGGGGGAAGGGTAAACGGTGACAAAGCAATAAAGAGGCATGGACATGTATACACTACCAAACGTAAGGTAGATAGCTAGTGGGAAGCAGCCGCATAGCACAGGGAGATCAGCTCGGTGCTTTGTGACCGCCTGGAGGGGTGGGATAGGGAGGGTGGGAGGGAGGGTGACGCAAGCAGGAAGAGATATGGGAACATATGTATATATATAACTGATTCATTTTGTTGTGAAGCTGAAACTAACATACCATTGTAAAGCAATTATGCTCCAATAAAGAAAAAATAAAAAATAAATGCTTCCACGGAGGGGAATGAGAAAAAAAAAAAAAAAAAAAAAAAAAAGTACTGCCCCCTCACTTCCCATGAGAAAGCAAAATTCCTCAGCAGGGAAATGGGAGGGTAGCAGACATTACCTGCAAAGCTTTGGTAAGGCTGCGGCTCGCTGAGCACTTCACTAGGGCCCCTGACCGCCTGACTGGTAGTAGGACAGACACACCAGGAACGGCTGCTGACCGGCAGAAAGAGCGCCCGGCTAGGCAGGCAGCACACCCCGCACCCTGCCAAGCGAGGTCTGGCCAGCAAGGGAAAGAGCTCTCTCCACTTCAGAACCGCCCACCACTAGAAAGCTGGGTCCTGCCAGGGCCTGGACGCACGAGGCCTTCCTTACAAGGGTTACAAATCTGTGGCCTTGCTCTGCCTCGAATAAAAGACAGAGATGGGGACAACGTGACCATCTCCAGATGAACTTTCAACTTCGTTTCAAGTGCCTGGGTGCTGGGTCACGGTGCATTTCTAAACTCTTCCAATACTCAAAAATACCAATTTCTAAGATGCAGAAGGGTTGTTAAACATACACTTAGCACAGATCCCAGTCCCACTCCTGAGTATTTTCTCAAGTGAGGTAAAAACCCGAGTTCACATGGAAACCTGCCCTGGGATGTTTACAGCAGCTTTATTCCTGATCCCCTCAAAACTGGAAACATCCCACAAGTCCTGCCACCCGCAGGCGAATGGACAAACGGAACATGGAATACAACACAGCCAGAAAAAGGAGTGGCTTCTCATACCCGCAACAACAGGGATGACGGACTTCCCTGGTGGTCCAGTGGCTAAGACTCCGCGCTCCCAATGCAGGGGGCCCGGCGTCCATCCCTGCTCGGGGAACTAGATCCCGCACGCTGCAACGAAAACATACTGCATGCGCCAATGAAGATCCCATGTGCCGCAACTAAGACCCGGCACAGCCAAGTAAATAACTAACTAAATCAATGTTTAAAACAACAACAACAACAAAAAACAAACCCGGGATGAATCTCGCATAGGTTTTGCTGAGCCAAAGCAGCCAGAATCAAAAAGCTACATGCTGTTGTTCCGTTAATCTGGCTTTCTGGAAAAGCCAAAACCTTAGGGACAGACAGGAGATTAGCGGCCAAGAAGCTAGAGGCATGCTGGCGCCAAAGGGCAGCAAATGGCATGACAGGATTGCTCTGCCGCCTGACGGCGATCATCTGTCAAAACTCCTACAACTGTGCACTACAAGTGAACTATGCTTCACGGCTACTAAGGATAAACAAATGATTACATTTTGAAAAATGCGCCGGCCAGCCAACCCGTGCATGACAAGTGCAGTAAGAGGGGCGGGAAGGCGAGGCAAGTGGATCAGCTGGACTTCTGAAGGTTCTCCCCACTTTCAGTTTCCCTCCCCTGGGATGTCTCCCCGCCCTGCCCACTGCTCAGGCCGCCCACCAGGGCCACCCGGAGTTACCCAACCGGAAAAGCCAGAGCCCAGGCTCAGCCGCGCCTCCGGGCACAGGAAGGGCAAAAATAGAAAGCGCCAGTGCGCGGTGGTGGGCTGGAAACCCTCGGGCCTCAGATAACTGCGGAGAACCGGGGCCCGGGAGTCAACATCGGCTCCCAGGCGGTCCCAGCGTCCCGACCCCGACCCCGGCCGCGACACACTTTCCACAAACTGACACACACGGAGCCCGCGCGAGGGCCGGGTCGCCTGGAGGACGGTCCCCAGCAAGCCGAGTGCACGAAAGGGTGCCCCAAAGGCGCCGGCCCAAGGCGCCCGCTGCGCTTTCCCTCCGGAAGGTGGGCTGCGGGGCCCAAGCGTAAACCCTGACACAAGGAACACGCGCACCACGCCGCCACGGGGGACGAGAGGCCGGGCGCCCACCTAGCCGGACACCCTGCATTTCTGGAATCACCGGACGCCTGTGTACATTTTCGTCTGGCTTGTCATTTTCCAAAGGCCACTCAAGATCAGGGGACAGACGCCTCCTCTCCAAGTGTCCTGCCAGCCCACCCACTCAAGATCAGAGGGACAAAATGCCTAACTAAAACAAAACAAAACAGAAACACAAAAAAACTGGAGAGAGGGAGAAAAGGGTGCCCTGAAAAAAAAAAAAAAAACTGAGCACGTTGACAGCGCTAAGAATAAACTACCAGGAAAAAGAAACCCTACATGTCAGATCCTAAAGTACAGAAGGGCAAGCCCGCCGGCAGTCCAGGCCTGGGGGGACCGGGGTCCCCAGCCCTGCAGAGCCAACCGCAGACCGGCTCGAGCGCCCCTCAGAAGCGCGGGATTCCCGCGGCCGAGTCTGCGCCCCCGGCCGGCGCCGGCTCCCCTCTGCCCACCCTGCGCGCGGGGGCTGGAAACTGCCGCGGAGAACCACGGCGTGACGGGAAGGGAGGCTCCAAAGAGGCTCTGGCAACTCGAGTCGCTCCGTTTCTCGGTGGGCTCAGCGCGCGCCGTGGGGGAAGAGGGGCGGGGGTCCGAGAGGAGGGGACGGGCGGCACTTACGTAGACCGGCAGCGGCCACGGGTAGACGGCGGGCTCGGTCCCCAAGAGCGACTCCAGCCTCAGCTCCAGCTTCTCCCCCATGTCTTCGCGCGCGGTCCCCGCACCGCGCTAGTCTGGCGGTTGGGGGAGGGGCGCGGCGCCGCCTGCGGGGTCGCGGCAGACGGGCAGGCGGGAGGCTGAGGGGAGGGGGCCTCGCCTGGGCCTCAGCTGCCGCCGCCGCGCTCCCGTCTGGCCCCCGGCTCCCTCTTTGTGCTCAGAGGCCCGGGGCCTCCAGTGCTGCCGCCAACTCGGGCCGGCGTGAGGCGAGCACAACGAGCCGGGAGCCGGGCTGAAACACTCGCGGCGCGCGCGGCCCGCCCCGTGGACTCGCTCGCTCTCACGCACGCACGCACGCACGTACGCCCGTCTTCGACTGCCCCCGGCCACCCCCACCGGCCCGAAGTGGGGACCCGGGGAGACCATTACTCTGGCTTGAGGTGCTTAAAGGGAAACTCCACATTCTTGTCCAAAGCAAGGAAAGTTCTTTTTAAGAGCAAAAATGTTGCAGTTGGAATGACTTGGGCTGGACTCCTACCTTTACGTTTTGGGTAATTGTTGCAGTTTCCCTGAACCCTAGTCCCTCATCTGACTGTGGAAATAAACATAACATAAATGAATAGCTCATTAAATAACTGATGTCTTCTCTCTCCCATCCTTGCTTTAATCAAGAATTGGTTCACTCAAACACTGATTCTCCTTTGATTTGCTCTAACACAGAGACAAGAAAGCTAAGTATTCAATTTTCTGAGCTGCAATCCAGCTAGCGGTGGAGATATGACACAGTTCTGACCAATGGTATGTAAATTTAGTCTGATGGGAAGGGCTTCCATTAGGTAGTAGACCTGTGGTCCTCCTATCTTCTTCTTGATTGGGAAGCAGGCATGATGGCTGAAGGTGCAAGACGTCTCCTGCCATCATGAGGATGAGAGTCATGTCATAAGGATGGTGGGACCAGAGGATAGTAAAAGCCTGGTCCCCAACAATACCATAGAATGGATATTAAATGATACCGGACAGGCAGAAAATTTCATTCAGAAAAAAACTTTTATTATCCTTCATGAGAGATTAGTTTTTTTCCTATTACCATAACACAGAACCCATTTCATATAAACAAATCATCTGGTTTTGCTATGCTAAGAGAGAATGTGCCTCCTCATTGCCTAGAATTACATTTCAGAATGACTGAATGCTGGAAATATCGTGTGGCTCAACCTTAAATATCTGACAGAAGCAGGACTCAGACCCAGGTCTTTCTGATTCCGGGGCCCATGTTATTTATCACTGCACTCACATGTTGCCCCGCTCCGGGTACTCAGCAAACTCTTAAAGAAAAGTTGCTGATTGATGATTAATTAAATAATTTCTCTCTATTTTTACATTAAAGAGTCTCTTCTTTCAGCATAATCTCATACTGACACTGAAACCAAAGGTCTCCATTAGTGGATTCTTCTCTCTGTAGAAGTGAGAACTGAGCTGGGAGACAGCTGAAATAAATTTTGCGTGACGTTGGCCTTGAATGTACTGATGAAATGCACGACCCGGAGTTCTTTGGCTGGGCCCCGCAGGATAGCACACTTGTGGCCTTAGAAGCATGGGACTGGGGAACCATGCAGAGAAAACTGTCAAGTGCACACACAGCAAGAATGAGCCTCCAACTCGGATGGCCTTGCTTGTCTCCGTAATCGTAACCCTTTTCAGGGATCATAGCAGAGACAGCAAATTCCACATTAATCCACTTTTTAAGAATAGAAGAGATGTTGTTCGGTATGAGCCAATAAGCTGTCGTGACTCAAAATGGGTCACAGACTTTGCCTTTTGCCCAGGTTGAAGGCCAAAAACATACTGGGCATTGTGTCCAAAATGGGAGTAAAGTAGTCTAAGTCCAGACAGCTTACATCCTTGATTCTATGGCTTAGTCAAGCATTGTGTTCATTGGAAATAGAATCTAGATTTCCTCCTACTTATCCAAATCCTGAAGTATTTGTTTCAGACACAAAATGCTTGGGACAGTTATATATTTCCCTCTAAATGCTCTGTTGCTTCTTTCTAATAACATAATGAAAAAGCCTCAGTTATACACTAATGATAGTAAATTTTTAGTCAGGAAAATAGTATACGCACATAGTTGAATTTTCGAATAGTATCAAAAGGTCAAGAGGAGCATCCACCCTGTGCCTGCTGCTGGACCAGGACTTTTATCCGTTTGTGATGTTTTCTCATGGATGAAACAAACTCATCCCATTGTAGGAGACGGGCTGGAGAGTGTGAGATGGAAGGTCTTTCTCTACCTCCAGGGACCTGGGAGACTAAGGAAGTCGGGAGAAAGAATGGTTCTGTCACAGGGTGATGCTGTGTCAGAAATGCTTTCCAACTCAGCCATGCTGGATGGGAGGTCTGTTTTGGGAAAGTGGCTTAGAGTGTGTGTCACTAAACTTACATATCATTGGTCAGAACTCTGTCACATCACCACTTCTAGCTAGATTGCAGCTAGGAAAATTGAATACTTAGTTTTCTTGTCTCTATGCTAGAGTAAAGCAAAGGAGAATCAGAACCAATTCTTGGTTAAGGCAGGGATAGGGGAGAGAAGACATCAGTTATAACCTAAACATCAGCCAGGTAGCCTAAACGTTAGTAATATGAAAACTGACCCAAGAGTTGGGATAGGCAAATGAAGCTTCCATAGCAACATATGCCTCCAGGGGAGACAGGTCCCTCCTGTATCATCCACAGAGGTTCTTTCTGCACCCATGCTGCGTGCCTGCTGACCACAGCAGCTGCACTGAGCTGGGCCCCATCTTGGCCTTGTGGGTTTGGTGGTCAGGGGCATGTGGCAGCACAGTGGGATATTTTGGTAGTGAATTAGCCAAGAGGGGCAGGCGGCTTTTACTCTGAAACAGTGGCAGCTGCAGCCTCATTGAAAGTATGCAGCCACCTGTGGGACTGAGCAGCTTTTCTCTCTGTAAAACGAGGGCTAAATATTCTAACTGGGGAAAGCCCTGGGAGGAGTGGTAACCTGAAAAAGGCCAGAAGAAACTTCTTAAGATGATAAGGTGAGGGGGCTGGGGGTGGTTAGAGAGGTTTAATTTAATTCAAATAGCTGGGTTTGAAGTTATTTTATACCCTACCTGGGTAAAGAAGGAAGACACCCATCACTGCCTTTAATCCTCAAAATATTCACTGAGGTCTGTATTATTATCTACATTTTGTGGATGAAGAAATTGAAGCTGAAAAAGATGAAGGGGCTCGGCCAAGTTCACGTGGTTGGCCGGTAGGTGGACACCAGTTTGGCCCGTAAGATGTGTTTTTACCACAAGCCATAGCATCTCAAGACTGAGACATGCTACATGCTAGCCTGAACGTGCTAGTTTAGGGGCTAAGTGCCCAATTTTACCAGCATGAATATCCATTCCTCAGGGCCATCTGATAGCCAGGAGGAGCACATAGCTTGTCAAGGAGATCCTATTACTGTGTTTTGTAACAGGTATTATTAGGGCAGAGCAGGATGACCTAAGATGTGGAATGGAATTGGTCCAATGTCTAGGAGCCATTCCTCTATCCTTAACCTTTCTCAAAATCATCAGGTCGAGTCTGGTTAGGCTATCATAGTAGAGTGAAGGTTCACTTGCCTTATAGGCAACAGTTGGCAGGGACCCCAGTTAACTGTGTTCAGAGACGATCTCAAAATTGTTTCAGGGGTTGCCAGTAGCAGTGAAATTATACTAGGGTAGAGTTTCTGAACTTCATATTGTGACAGTCCTGTAGTCAGTGACTCTTTAAGTGCCTGCCTCACCATGAACTCCCTTTTGAGAAAAGTGCATGTAATTACATACTTTAGTGCTTGCCAACTCAGATGCCTACAAGGGTCAGGCATGTAAGTAAATCAGTGAAGCTGGTTGACAGTAGGGATATTGGAGACTATGTTGAACTGAGAGCTTATGGGCCTCTAAAGGGGTCACGGGTCACTCACTATGCAGTATCTGTTGACTGTGGCTAGTGTTGTCTGATATTCCAAGTTTTCAAGGGCAGCTGGAAATCTGGAATTTTACATGATAGCTTTCTATTTAAAAATGTTGGTTGCACATTAACTTAAAAACAACACTGTGTAAGCTTTCATGCTCCACCCACAGCACCACTGTGCCGCCTTCTGCTCTCTGGGGAGGAAATGTCATTGGGGTGATGGCAGGTCTCTTTAGCTTTTGCCCAGAAATGACCCGTGGGAAGCATGCTCTTCAACATGGAAGCCTAATACTAGAAGGTGACTGCTCGGCTCAGTCAGACCCTCGCTTTTGTGGAACTGGACCCGAAGATAGAGAGAGTTATGTCATAATAACAGGAGGAGAAGAAGCAGACCCTGAGACTTAATGCCAAGAAACCTTAATCGCAGCGCATTCAGACTGGAGGCCTGCTGCTGAGAGGCTGATCACATGATGGAATGGCTAGTGCTTTTGCTGTGTGCAGTGCATTGCTAGAGCTAATGTTTTCTGAATGAACATCAGGTTTTACTTAATGTCCTGTTTTATCTTTACAATAAAACCCACTGCCCCGGGTAAACCTGAGTATGTCTGGGGATCTTGTAATTTCAGAGATGCTGGTCAATGCAGCAACTTGTGCCCAGATACATATATTTGTTTGTATTAGAACGCCCACTCTTCCTCATGATGATTGGCTCTGAAGACCACGTGATCCTGCCCCTCCTGCTGATTGGATAAGTGGGGACTACGTCAGCCAAGTTGAACCAATCAGATTTTACACCTTGTGAGTTCGAAGTCTTGTTAGTTCATTCATGATGAATGCTTGAAGAGATAATATAAACGCAGGACTTGAGGTTCTTCTGATGGGATGGCCATTTCTAGTAAAATTCATTAACATAGTTTAAAAGGTCCAGCCAGAAGTGACTTCTGTTTCCTTTTCTAACCTCATCGCTCACCAGTCTCCCTGACACTCCCTCTGCTCCAGGCGTCCTGGCCTCCTTTCAGGTCTACACAAAGCTGTGGTCATCCTGCCTCAGGGCCTTTGCACGTGCTATTCTTTCTTCCTGGTGACCAGTTAGCTCCTAGGCAACCTTTCAGATCTCAGCCCAAAGGTCACTTCTTCAGAGAGATCTATTCTTAAGCTTCAGGTTAGATCAGATCCCCCCATTCTTCCTTTGACCCTCATTACACACTTCTGTGGCACTATACATTTTCGGTTTCTTCATAACATTAGTTCACTATTGCCCTTCATTATGGTTTTCCTTCCTGCCTCTTTTCCTTGTCACAGAAGTAGTTAAGAGCATTACTCTGGGGTCAGATTTTGGGGCTCAAATCCTGGTTCTACTATTTACTAGGTAGGTGACTGTGCACATGTTTCTTAACCTCTCATAATCTTAGTTTGGTCACCTATGAAATAAGGATAGTAATGGTAACCAGAAAACTTCCTGTATTCTCATTTGGGGCAGCTGCTGAGTTTGAGTGATTTTTCCATCTTTTTGTGTGCCCTCATCTTCTACTTGCAAAAGACTAATGCTTTTTGGAATGTCATTTTAAACGTGTTTATTCCTAGAATTTCGTTCTGCTATTACATAACAGGAAAGAGGTTCTGAGCTCATTGTCTCAGGAATATGATGGCACATCAGAAGGCGAAAGAGTTCTTCCTTGATATTTGTATTTCAAAAGTCTAAGCATTCAGGGGGAATCTGAAAGGATGCGTATGAACAGACTATCCCAGAGATTTGGGAAAATGCAAAGAGGAAAGAGTCATAAACAGCCCTACTGAGTTTCCTGTAGTTCTGTCTGGCATAAGTACGAAGAATGACCCTGAGTGTTTAGGAAGTTAGCCAGGAGAAAGCCTAGAGTCAAGAATAGAGACCATAGGGACTTCCCTGTTTGGTCCAGTGGGTAAGACTCTGTGCTCCCAATGCAGGGGGCCCGGGTTCGATCCCTGGCTGGGGAACTAGATCCCATGTGCATGCTGCAACTAAGAAGTCTGCATGCTGCAACTAAGAGTCTACAATCCGCAACTGAAAGATCCCGCATGACACAATGGAGATCCCACGTGCCGCAACTAAGACCCGGCGCAGCCAAAATAAATTTAAAAAATAAAGAATGGAGACCATCTATTCCAAACATGATTGAATCAATGATTGAAGAAGGAAAGGGGACCTAAAAAGGGAGACAGCTCAGTTGATGCCTGTGAGGTTAAATAAACCAAATCAGATGCCCTCATCCCAACCATGCAGGATGCAGTAGCACTCCATAAATTCCCCTCAAATTAGAGGTAACCCCTTTCAAAGGAGAGGGACTCCTCAATTTCTTAAGATTAAACCTCTAGTAATCTGGGAACTTGCAATAGAAATAAAGTCAAGAAATTAAAACAAACATATTTCTCACACATTTGAGCTTGGAGACTACCTTTCTGACATATTTTCTAAGGAGAGTATATAATGAGGTTTTTTTGGCACCATTTGATAAGAATCTCATCATTTTCCCTGTAGTTCATGATAGTTGCTCCAAAGGTAACCAGACCTTGTACAGCCCCTTGGGACAGTCTTGTCAGCAATGGCAAGGGTGACAGGTGACTATACCTTATTAACATTAATGACAACTCTGGCAAGGAAGGCCACCTGGGACCACTTTCCTAGAAGAGTGACTGGGTTTGTGGCAGGCACTTAAGAATTTATGAACTCCTTAGAGATAGGGTATCCTTGGACCATGTGGCTTTGAGGAGAGAGACAGGACATTCAAGTGGATTAGGATGCATAATACAGAGTCCCATTGGGATCTCTGATTAATTTCATAGAGGTTTTGCTTAGTGTTTTCAGATGAGCATTGTTAGAGATTTCACACTCTGTGTGAGGGTTGCGAGACTCTGAGGCAAGGTTGGGTGCCCATAAAGTGGAGGTTTCAAAACACAGGATTGGTGCAGAATGGAGAAATCTTAATTCGATTTTTGCTGCATTAATAGATTGAGGATGGTGAGATTTCCGGTCTTCTTGGTGAGGCCAGATGACAGTTGAAGAGGAACATGTATAAAGTAGAAAGCAATTAAGAGAGTGAACCATGTTATATGAAGGATGGCTGAAGGATCTGGGAATATTAACCCACAAGAAAGAGAACTCCATGTGACACGATTGTCAGCTTCAAATATTCAAAACCCTGTCACTTGGAAGAGAGATTACACTTATTCAGTATGGCCCTAGGCCACATCTAGGTTCAGTAGGTAGGAGTTATAGAAAGGTAACTTTTAACACAGAGCAGACAACTCAAACAGAGATGTCTGAGGATTGGATAGACTGAGTTCATGGCCAAAAAAGGAAGTCAAGCGTAGGTTGGCAGCAGTATCATAGAAACAAAGTGGTGCAGTGTATTAGTTGGGACTTAGGGATGGAATTGAGTTCCAGTTTTGGCACTTACCAAGTATAGGACACATAGTAAGTTGCTTCATTTTTCTGCTTCAGTTTCATAATCTTTAAAATGAAGAAAAGGCATAATTGTTGGCAAGGCTTAAATTAAATAATTAACTTTCGTTCTTAGTTGTCTAGAAAGGAGGGGTGTGTGTGTGTGTGTGTGTGTGTGTATTATTTGTGTGTGTGTGTTTTTCATTTCTAGTTCCTCTTAACCTGAAATTCTATGATTCCAAAGTCTTTGTAGAGAAAAGTTGAAAGAATAAGCTATTCTGCATTCCTTAGGTACTGCTCAATATTTTGAAATGAGCTTAAAAGCCTTTGGAAGTGCTCCATTTTCTTATGAAATTGTTTTGATGTGGTTTTCTCCAATCACAAATTCAGTTTAGAACAGGTGGAAAATACTTAACTCTCATTCTAGTGCCATCTAAGACTGAAAAATATCCCTCCCTTCACCTGTGCAGAATGAGGTATGAGGATGTTTTACCGAGAAGTTGAAAAAGACAGAGAAGGATGAACAATCACAACTCGATCCCCTGGTTAATAGTACGATTTGATTATGTTTACATATCAGACTTGTGTTTGGGGACCTCTGAGCCTCTGTGCACGTTTATCAAATTGCAAACAGCACCACTTACGTGCAGCTGGTGATAAAGTACTACCACACAGTTGAATAGCTCTCCCAGTAGAAAATTATTATTTGCCAAGATAAAAGCTGGCTACATGATGCCAAAGTAATTCATCAATTCAATGACAAAAAAAAAAATCAGACAAACCACTCTTTTGGTATAGTGTAGGGTGAACAATTGGTTGATTGACTGGGTTTTGGCTGCAAATACAGCCAAAGCAAACCTAAAGCAACATTAGTTCATGGGAATTTTCATTATAATGTAATTTTTCTGCTGAACTTTCCAATTTGCTCTCAAGTTAACTGTGGGAGTCGAAGTTAGGTGTTCTCATGACCATTAAGGGTATTGTGTTTGTTTGCAAACAGGAATTGTGGTTTTCATTTCCAATTTGATGGTACTGTGCCATTTTCCATGATAATTTATCTGGACGGGGAGGTTTGGTTTGTAAAGGAAGAAAGTCCATCCTGATATCAATACACCGCAGAGGAGACATCTTAAAATCTCAGAGCAAGTGCTGTTTGAGTTTTGTTTTTCTAGCCACAAGTAAGGTGGAGTAGGATAACCCTGGGCTATGAAGGAAGAAAGAACTCATTCATTTGCTCATTTACTTAGCATATGTTCATTGAGCTCCTTTTAATGTGTCAAGTGCTATGTGAGGCTCTGGGGATTCAGCAACAGACTGAAGAGCTGCTTGCTCCCCTAGATGTTACAACTTCTAGAACAGTGGAGGTGGAGAGACCAGATAATGAACATACAAATACTTCTTAACTCTTGGCCTCTGTATTTGCTTTCTTTCCTTATTTTGTGCCCTAGGGTAAGTTATTAACTTGTGCAATAGTGTCTCACACACAGCAGGGCTCAGCAAATGATAGCCTTCTCACCTCCTCTACTCCCTACCCTACTTGGCTCTAGAAAAAGAACAAACTGTCTCCTTTTCAGTTTGGTTGATGCCTTTCTTGAGGCCAGAAAAATGAAGATCCTTGTCATCTTATGAACTGTGGATTCAGGATGAATTGGGTTATTGTCTAATGTTCCTGTGAGGGTCTGTCTGTCTTTTAAGTCCCAGAGCTAATCAACTTTTTTTTTTTGGGCTAGCCAAAGAGAATACTTCCAGATGAACTACTTTCAACCCATAAATGACTTTTTTTAAAAGCACCTACTGCAAATAGCTTGTCTTGACTGTAGACCCATTCTATCTTTTCCTGAATTTCCATCAGTTAAGGTGTTTAAGGAAAGATGTGAAAGGTAGTGGATTTTATAATCACTCTCCAGGAGGTAGAAGTTGCTTTGGGGGTATTGCTGGGATGACTGTGTAGTTACCTGGTTAGAAATTGGGACACAGAAGAACTAATGGTAAATCGATTGATAGGGAAATAAATATCATTATTAATAATTATAATTTTAAGTGCAAACACAATTTACGATGGATAAAATATGTAGCCATAATGCTGTTTCTCAAATAAAATATGTCTGGCGTTTCACACAATTGAACTGAAACAAATATTTGTACTACATTGGCAGCCCACTGGGAAGTTGAGGGAATGAATAAGATGTGAACTGAATATTCCCTTTACCCCTCTCATTGCCCTTCCCATGCTCCAGTACTTATAGTTTATCCTTCATCCTTAGTATAGATTTCATATGTGCTACCAAAATCTTTTCTCCTTGAAACCTGAGTACATCTATATTATATAGAGAAAAAATTATTTGAAATCTTAACGTAACTCCCACTCTCCCCAGAAGATGCTTGTGCTGCTCTGATTGATAAATCAATCCATCTCTTTAGCTGTGTTAATTGGACATGGTGCCAAAGGGAAATCTGGAAAAGCCTGGAAGAGACAACAGGGATTTTCATTGGAAAGGCAGAGTTACTGGTAGGAGGGAAAATATCCAGAAAGGATAAAGGAATCCAGAAAAGATGGAGACAGGGAGCCTGTTGGGAGAAATATTGAAAGCTTGGGATGGGTTGGAAAAGATTTTGTGAGTAGCTGCCATATATGGAATACATAGAAAGAATGATGAAGGAAAGAAAGAGGCTTTTAAGAAGTCTGGCTCTGCATTGAAAATGTAATTTACTCCTGGCCTCTTTTTAGGAGAATACAGTAAAGATGTCAATTACATTCCAATTATTGTGGCTGCTGGGTAGGGTTGTCTTTTTTTTTTTTCCTTATGCAATACTAAGGAGAGATGGGTCCTCAGAATGGCTTTATAAAGTTTAACTTTGATAAAGCATTTAAGCCATTCTGGCATTTTTGTGCCTTAAAATGCTTTGTTTCTCCAGGCATCCTTTAAGACATTTCTTCCAGCTATAAAATAAATAAGTAACGAGATGTATTTTACAGCATAGAGCATATACTCAATAATATCATAATATCCCTATATGGTGACAGATGGTAACTAGATTTACCATGGGGATCATTTTGCAATGTGTAAAAATATGAAATCACTATGTTGTACACCTGGAACTAATATCATATGTCAATTATAACTCAATAATAAAAAAGACATTTCTTCAGTGTTGAGGAGAAATAGCTAAAAATCCAAGGTCTTTGAAGTTAGACAAATCTGGGTTTGAATCCTAACTCCTCACTTGCTAGCTTGTCTCCTAGGACAAGTTATATCACCTCAGTAAGCTTCAATTTCCTCATCGTAACATGGGTTAAGAGTACCTACCCTGTAGGACTGTTGTAATCACTGAAATAAAGGGACATCTAGAAGAAAACCTTGAAAGGATTGGGCTTCATCAGCCTGAGTCCCTTTAGGAAACAGGTGGTCCATTCAAAGTAGGAAAATTTGAGGAAAGTGTAGTAGCAGGACTATTTTAAAAATGTATATGCAAAGTGTAGGAAAACCACAAAAGATAATGCAATACTCCATTTACAATAGCCAAGACATGGAAGCAACCCAGGTTTCCATCAACAGATGAATGGATAAAGATGTAGTATGTGTGTATATATATATATATATATATATATATATATATATACTACAGATGAATGGGTAAAGATGTAGTGTGTGTGTGTGTGTGTGTGTGTATATATATATATATATATATACACACACACACACACACACACACATACACAAAATGGACTATTACTCAGCCTTAAAAAGAATGTAATAATGCCATTTGCAGCAATATGGATGGACCTACAGATTATTATACTAAGAAAAACAAATATCATATGATATCACTTATATGTGGAATCTAAAAAATGATACAAATCAGCTTATTTACAAAACCGAAACAGACACACAGACAGAAAACAAACTTATTGTTACCAAAGGGGAAAAGCAGGAGGTGGGATGGGGTGGGATGGGCGGGATAAATTAGGAGTTTGGGATGAACAGATACACACTACTGTATATAAAATAGACAACAAGGGCCTACTGTAGAGCACGGGGAACTATGTTTAATATTTTGTAATAACCTATAATGGAAAATAATTTGAAAAAGAATATATATATGTATATGTGTAACTGAATCACTTTGCTGTACACCTGAAACAAACACAACATTATAAATCAACTATACTTCAATAAAAAATTAAGATAGTGCAATACTCTAGGGATACCAGCTCCAGGCCTGAAAGTCTGGGTAAAAGCAGTGTTTCCTGGGACTTGGAGATGGAGAAGGCTGTGCCGAGGGAGCTGCCAGAGAGGTGCTGAGACCTCTGTGAGAGATATTGCCAGCCTTGGAAACAACTGGGGGCCTGGGAAATGAACAGAGTAGCTTCCCTCCCTCCCTCTTGCTTTCTCTCCCTCCAATTCCTTCAGAATTCTCTAGTGGCCAAACCCAACCTGAAGCCATTTGGTAAGAGAGTCCATTAAGGTCACAGGAAGTGATCTGGGGAGCAGAGTAGAGAGAGATGGAGAGTGGATCTGGGAGCAAATGGAACATGCCCAGCATGCTCAGTAAGCGTATTTCCTTTCTTTTTCTCTTTCGGAGACTGTAAACAAGAAGGTGTCTTTCCCTTGGAAGAATAAGCATACAGTAGAGCTGCCACTAGCCTCTGAAAGACTGTGCCTTAAATGTGAGTTCTATAGATTATGACACATCACAGACATAGCTCTGGAGTTGGAAACAAACACATATTAATCTTTATTTAAAGGACAATGGGAGAAGCACAGATGGTCTAGTGGTTGATTCTCCAAGAGAGTGAATGATGCAAAGAATCTGATATTCTGGTCAGACGAAAACAGGAGCTCTTGTTTCAATAGTGGCTTTTCAAGTTTGCCTCTTGGCATGAAGCTAACTCTGGCAGAAAGTATCGTGTAAACAGGGCACATGCCTAAGCATGTAAGCCAGTCACTACTTGTTGGATACATTTTCACCCTCTAGCCTATGACCCACAGTTAGCTGACAAAGCTGATGGCAAGTCATCTTTTCAGAGAATGTGTTATGGACCACTTAGATCTTTTCAAAATTTGTAAATGAGTTGAAGGTCACCTTTGGAAAAGAGTGCTTTGTCATCACTGGTGGTGCAGCAGATCTTTGATTCACTCCACTTGTAAGCCTTCTGACCTTTGGGAAAATAACTCTTCTCCTGTCAACACATAAATAAACAAATAATCCTTCTCCTTTGCCTCTCATAGTGTGCTCAATGGTGGCCCCCCAAAAGATATATCCATGTCTTAATCCCCAGAACCTGGGCAGGTTACCTTATTTGGCAAAAGGGTCTTTGTAGATGTAATTGAGGTAAAAGATACTGAGATGAGAAGATCATTCTGGATTATCTGGGTGGGCCCTACATCCAATGCCGAGTATCCTTATAGGAGATATGCAGAGGGCAGGCACAATGAGAAGTCTATGTAAAGATGGAGGAAGAGATTTGTGTGATATGTGGTCACAAGCTAAGAATGCCAGCAATCACTGGAAGCTGGAAGAGACATGGAATGGATCCTCCCTTAGAGCCTTTGGAGGGAGTATGACCCCTGGTTGTGGACTTCTGGCCTCCAGCATTGTGACCCCCCTGTGGAGGGGTCCATGTAGCAAAAAACTGAGGCCTCCTGCCAGCAACTATCTTGGAAGCGAAAGAGTTTAAATGACTGCAGTCCAGTCTGCTGTGGTGACTGCAGCCTTATGAGAGATTCTGAACCAGAACCACCTAGATCACTCCTGAATCCCTAACCCACTGGAACTGTGAGAAAGCAACTGATTATTATTTTAAGCTGTTAAATTTTGAGCGTAGCAACAGGTCATTTGGTCTCAGCTTAACACTTTATTTTTCCTCCATCACTGAACTTACACTTTACAAAACCATATGGGTTTGTCTTCCTCATTATAGTCTGAGCTTCCTGAGGGCAGGTACTGTAATTCCGAGCTCACTGCTATATCCCTGAGTAGTAGGTTTTATTGCTATTTCACAAAGGTGGCTGCAACAATATCTCCTATTTCAAGTATTCTTCTAGAACCTTGTCACTTCCCCATCCAGAGGTGGATTCCCTGTCTCCTCCCTTTGAAACTGGATGGAACTTTGTGACTGTCTCAAACAGTAGAGCTGAAGGGTGATATGTTATTTCCAAAGGTAGGTCATAGAAATGCCATGCACATTTGCTTCTCTCCTTTAGACCCTTGCTGTTGGAATCCAACCACTGTGCTGTGGGGAAACTCAAACAATCTGTAAAAATGCCCACAGGGAGAGGAAGCATGGGCCCCAGCTCACAGTTGGAGCCAAGCTCCCAGACGACAGCCAGTGCTAACTAGCCATGTGAGTGAATCATCCTGGAAGTCAATCTTCCAGCCCCTAGTTGAATCTACCAAGCCAATGCCATGTGGATCAGAGATGAGCTGCCCCTGCTGAGCTCTGCTCAAATTGCAGTTTTGTGAGGAAGATAAATGATTGTGATTGTTTTAAGCCACTAAGTTTCAGGATAATCTGCTATGCAGCAGTATGTAACGGGAACATCCAGCACAGTATCTGTGACATCACAGGCATTTGACAAGCATTTGTAAACTGATTGAAGATCCTAGTTTCCTTATACAGCTACTTTCTGGGCACATTACTACACGTGTCTTTCTTTAAACAAATCTTGAACTCATCTGACTCAAGATTTGTGTTCAAGCTGTTCCTTCTGCTATGAATTGCCTCCCTACTTTCCTTATACATTTACCTGCTCAAGTCTTATGCTTCTGAAAAAATGTTGTTGAAACTTCCTTTCCTCCCTTCCTTGCATCCTTTTAATAACTATGTCGTGAATGTCTACTATAAGCCCAGGATATCATATGGAGCAATATAGACAAAATCCCCATCTTCTTGGAGTTTTACATTTCAATGGGGATCCAGTCAACAAATAAATATGTCATTAAAAATTATAGAGTGTGATTAGCACCTTAAAGGAATTAAACAGTGTGTAGTAATAGAAAAAAACGGGGCGGGTGGGAGGGGCAGGAGGAATGGGGTCCTATTTTAAATGAAGTGTCTCGGGAAGATCTCTTTAAGGAGGTGATATTTGAGATCTGAACAATAAGGAGGAACAAGTCTGGAAGAAAAGACCATGGCATCCTGGGCAGAAAAACAGCAAGTGCAAAGCCATGAGATGAGATCAAAAATGTTTTCTGTTGGATAAAATAAAGGAGGCATTTATGGCTGCAGGATAATGAGTGGAGAGAAGACATTGACTAGATGAAGTGGGAAAAATAAGCAGACACCAGATCATGTATACGTAGTGTCACGGAAAGGAATTTAGATTTAATTCTAAATACAAATGATATTTACTAGAGGACTTTAAAGTGGGGGAGTGCCACAGTCGGATTTGCATTTTAACCTTACCCTTGCTGTTGTGCAGAGAATGGATTTTAGGTTGGCAGGAAGGGGTGCAGGGAGATCAGTAGGGAAACCAAACTGAACGTGAGATGGTGGTACTTTGGGTTAAGGTGGTAGCAGTAGACAGATAGATAAAAATGATGTATTGGGATAAAATTCGTGGCTATAACTTATAGGACTTGTTGGGGACTCAAGGAAAAGGAAAGGAAAAGAGGATTTCCGGCTTTGGTAAAGGGTTTGTACTTTATTGTAAAGCAGTAAGGAGCCATGGGTGGATTAGCAGGGCAGTGCATGCTCCACTTTCTTTCTTCAAGAAGCCTCTCTAGATGCCTCCTGATAGAATTAATCTCTCTCTCTTCTGGGTATTTATTCATAGTTTTGATTCTCACAGGTAATGTAGCATAAAGTATGGATTAAAAGCATAAGGAATTTTGGGGGCTGAATTGATATGAGTTGATCTGGGTTCCACCACTACTTTATGTGAGGTGTAAGACTTGGAGAAGCCCATTCATCTCTGTGGCCTCAACTTCTCCAAATGTGGGTAGCATCTATGTTACAGGCTTGTTGGGTTCATTAAATGAAACTCTGGAGGAGAAAGATATACTTCAGAAAGAATAGGGAGAAGACCTAGCTTTACATTAATTTTAAATTCACTTAATAACTAACTCTATCTAACATTTATGGTAGATAATACCTGATACTAGGTATTTTACTCTTCATAACAACCTTGTGATTTAGCTACTTTTGTCATCCTCCTTTACGAACAGGCACAAAGAGCTTAAAGATGTACCCAAGGCCCTGCTGTAACACTTAACTTGTATAGATTTGTCTTTCTATATCCCTATTTCTCCCCATTTCTCTCAGATAACAGGTAGTGTGTGTGTCTTGCTCACAACTTTCTTCCTCATCTCTGACACATGGCAGAAAGTAACTTCATATATGCTGAGTGAGTGAACTTTCAGGCATTGACTCACATGTCAAAGTTGACAAGACAAAGGTCAGAGTTATGGGGTACTGGCTTTACTTGAGTGGGTCCACCCAGCTGAGCTGGGGAGAGTCCTGAGCCAGACTAGCTTTGAAAGCTGGTCAGATCCATGATGAGATCAGATCCTCACGAGGTCAGATCAGATCCCCCCCTGCTGCCTCGTCTGCAGTACAATGATAATGTGCCTAATTTACTTGTGCTGTTTGGTTTCAGAAGTGTAGCAATGGCACAATACAACCTTTATTAACAAGACTACTGAGGGAATGGTGTATTCCAACTACTCAGGCAGAGATGAAATCTCCTTTGTTTAAAACCTTTTGGAAAATCTCTATAAGATGTAGTGGCCGCTGTTTCGCCTTGGGAAGGACTGTGCAGTGAATATGATTTATGTCTTGAAGTTGAAAAGCTGCTGATCCTCCTGTCTTACAGTGGTCTCCGTGCTTTATTTTAAATATGATTATTTCGGAGAGGAGAAGGTAGGAGGAGATTGGGCTAAACATATTCTTAGATGAGGCACTACCTTGAGATGCTCATTTTAAAATAACATTATGATATGGGCTTATTTTCCTTCAGAATTGACACTGTCCCTTAAAGAAATAGAGTGATGGAAAAAGGGAAAATTAATGAAAGATTTGTTCAAAGTCTTTAAGTCTTCCTGTAAATATCAGCTTAATTTCTCCCATAAGAAGACTGTAAAATGATGTTTACTTATCAGAACTGGGCTTGCTCTGTGTGGTTTAGTATATGTAACATTTTCTGCCTGGTCTTTAGAGTACAAAAGAAGACAAAGGGGGTAGTCACAGATGAGGGAAGAGTAGAGAAGGGACTGTTTTATATCCTTTAAAGGGAGTCTTGAGTGGATTTACCAGAAGAGCAAAGTGCCCTGCGATAGAAGGGGACATGATGTGATTTTAGCAGGCACTGAGAAGGTCCTTCTGCCAAAAATAGACCCACCTGCTTGTGGATGTGTGGCATTCCTTTGACTGGGGACAATGCCAGAGAGGCCAGCTGTTCCCTCAGATACTCCTCCCACAGTCTGGCTGAGACCTGAAATTCCAGCCTTGAACTTAAGGCTAAATTTTCCTCCACAATCTACCCTAAAGCATGTGCTTCTCACTTCCTCCCCTTCCTTCTCACTCTAAAACAAAGGTGTTACCAGCTATTTACACCGAAGTATGAACTATATAGATTTGTGCAAAGAACAGAAATTATGGAAGCGGGAGAATCCTTGGTTCCCTCCTCCCCACTTAACTCTGTGACTTTTGGCCAAGTCCTTAACTACTTATGCAGTAGTTTCTTTTTCTATAAAATAATACTAAGCCAAACATACTGGACTCTTGGGAGGGCAAAATAAGACAAATGTAGAGAACCAATTAGCAAAAAGCTAGAAACAACCCAAATGTCTATCGAAGGGAGGCTAGTTAAATAAACTTTGGAGCATCCACACAATGCCATATTATGTAGCTGTGAAAAGGAATCAGGAAGATCTCTACATCGTAATATAGAGTGACAGCTGAGACATATTGTTAAGTAACAAAAACAAAATGCATCACAGTGTTTGCACAATGCTATAGTTTAGACAAGAAAGGAGGAGACATAGTAAATACGTACTTATTTATAATTTCAGTAGCTGGATAAACCAAAAATTAATTAAAAATGGGATGGAGGGAACAAGGAATTAGAGGATATGGAGGGGACATAGACTTCTCTATGAAATTTATTTTGTTTTTTTGACTTTGGAATCATGTAAATATTTTACATAATTAAAAACAAAGTTAAATCAAAGAGAAAAGCAACCAAAACACAACAAGCCCTAAAACTTTAAAATAAACTGGAAAAAAGTGAACTTAACTTTATATCAATTCTGTGGCATAACCATCTCAAGAATTATTTCAACTGATTTTAAAAGACATATTTCGATTTTACATTCCTAGGGAGATATATCCTAAGGACAAAAAAAATGTATAAAGATCTCTTACATAAATGAACTTTTCTACGAAACAGATACAGACTCAGACATAGAGAACAGACTTGTGGTTGCCAAGGGGGAGGTGAGGGGAGGGAGGGATGGATTGGGAGTTTGGGGTTAGTAGATGAAAACTATTATATAGAGAATGGATAAACAACAAGGTCCTACTGTATAGCACAGGGAACTATATTCAATATCTTATGATAACCATAATGGAAAAGAATATGGAAGAATGTATATGTATATATAACTGATCACTTTGCTGTACAGTAGAAATTAACACAACATTGTAAAGCAACTATACTTCAATAAAATAAATTTTAAAAAAGATCTTTTAGATTGAATTCTTTCAGCTAGTTGTTAGTGGTAATATTCACATTATTATTTTAAATACCATTATATAGAGAGCAAGATAAAGCAACTAAGAAATTAAGTTAATACACTTAGGAGATAAGGTTTTCAGAGTAAACAAAGACAAACAAAGTAAAAGAATTGAAGTAAAAATTCTGTAATCTTTGATTTGAATTAGAAATATCAGTATTTACGATTTATTTTTCTCTTTCTAAAAACTACAAATTTCCTAGTCCTGTCCACTGAAAAGGCCTAGAAGCATGACCAACTCAGTTTAAATGATCACTCTGGGTACCCAGAATGTAAAATCTAAGTACCACTTCCATCTTAAAGGGAACAGGGCTCCTTAGAAAAATGCCTAATTTTACTTCTGGGGAAGAAAGTGAGATGAATTAGGGGCATATTATTATGCCCCAGAGCAAGATTATACGAGCCAACTTGAAGGATTTCCCACTGGCCAAATTTGGGAAGAATGTAAAAACAAATAATGATTACAACACTTTGAAACACATCAAGTATGTAAAATCAACAAGTTAGTTTGGAGGTTGTGTGGGCACCAGCTCACTATTCTGAAAATAGACAAATAGACGGTAAGAAAGAAGCATCTACCCAGCCTCTTTTGTTTCAGGTAATTCAACAATTGTTGAGAGAACATTCTTTATTGGATAATTCTAGCTAATAAATGCAGGAGGAATGATAGGATTAAAAAATCTCCATTCTTGGTGGAAATCATTCTGCAACATACAAGTGTATCAATTCAACAGGCATCCACCTTAAACTTACAGAATGTTATATGTCAATTAAATCTCTATAAAGCTGGAAATAAAAAAAACCCTCCATTCTGATGACTCCATCCCAGTCATCAATATCTGCCAAAACCATTAAGCGAAGACCTATGAGAAACTTTACGATGGAAGTGGCCATGTGATGCTCAAAACAAAACAAATAGCAAGCAGTTTTATTACTACAACAGACAAGGTTGTAGCATAGAAATGGCTGTCTCTACTGCAAACACAGACGTGAGCTGCCCAATCATCGTGGGTGGTGGTAGGGAACAGTTGCAGGCTGTGGTCTCAGTTTGGCAGCGGGTAGGACCCACGTTTCTCCACCTCCCACTCTTCTGATTCTTTCCGTCAGCGGAACCGGATGGAGAACCACCTATCGGAGGAGAGGGTCAGGTGCCTGCGCTGAATTCAGAGCCCTCAGCGGCTGGTGTTATCTCCTCTCACTTTGCCACATGTTGCCCTGGAGGAGGAAAGAGTCTTGGTCTTGGACCCTGCATTTCTTTTTCCTTGTTTTTTACAGTCTTTATTGAATTTGTTGCAGTATTGCTTCTGTTTTATGTTTCGGTTTTTTGGCTGGGAGGCGTGTGGGATCTTAGCTCCGCGGACCAGGGATCCAACCCATAACCCCTGCTTCTAACATGCGGTCCTCGGGAGTATCAGGTGAGTTGATGGAATTCGAGTGTTTAGCACATCCAATGCCTGGAGAGCTTTCCCAAGGCCAGAGACAACTTGTGGATCTCTTCATTCAGAGAGAATAGGAGCCAGGGGTTGTGTCCTTGCTTCTACATAGCTTTATTTGCATACTCCTTTCTCTCTCAGAGGGACGATTGTGATTGGTCAATTAGAGCAGAACGCTGGCTAAGAGAACTCAGCCCAAATCAGTGAAACAGCAGTTACCGATTTTGATATTTTGGATAAATCACTTTTTCTCTTTTTACACTGGCTGTTTTTCTTCTTCAAGCGGGCCTTATTTTATTTCGTTCCAGCTTTACTTTTGAAAATGTCTCCCTTCTCCTCTTGTAACATCGTCCTTGGTTCCACTCAAAGGAAGCAAACTTAAGTCTTGTTAAGTCTATACATGGCAAAATGTTACTTAGGTAACATTTCACCAAATGTATCCTTGAGTTACCTAAAATCATTACTTACCTAATCTTAAAGCAGATGCATGATCTACTGCAAGGCCATATTTGCTACAGTATTTTCTTTATACCTCCAGTATCACTTGAATAGTCAAAGGCCTGTGATACAGCAATGGAAGAACACTTTGACAGAATTCTGTTCTTCAGGGGATGTTGTTCTATTGTTCTTTGGAATCCTCACATACTGAATACCCAGGGGCATTTTTTTCCAAATGGGCTATCAGATGGGGAACAATGGAGAAAATTGAAGCCTATTGAAAGGCTATTTCGTGTGACTCACCTTCCACGCTTTACTTTCCCAAGTGTGGACCCGGCTCTGCCTTAAAAAAAAAAAAATCAGTCCCAGCCTGGACTACGCAGTTATTTGCCAACTGTTGTCATCTAATGGTGATATGTAGTAATGCAGGATGAAGTAAAGACCTGGGGTGATTTTCTGTTCCCTGGAATACGGGTAGACTTAAGACTTACTGATTATATGATGTCATTTAAAGGGTGATAGGAAAGCTGCAAACTCCCTAAACACCATTTGTACCTACTGATTGGTGCCAGGTAGATCAACATTGGGCTTTGATTTTCTAGCTCTGCATTTTGAGCCCATTATCTTTGGAAAGAATAACCCTGTGTCAATGGGATGCTAACATATCCCCTAAGGGCTCATATCAGCTGAAGACAGTAAGTTTCCTTCATGGCAGGTGCTAGAGTAGGATCAATACCCACCAATTCCTGAGGAAACAACCTCAACAGTCCCACATGTCACCAATATATTTTTCCTCTCTCTACTTTGGACAAATAATGTCACCTGCTATATCAGTAAACAAAGGATGTCATGACCATGAAGACATCAGCCCCTGAAGCTGCCCTGACTGCACTACATGGGCACCTACTATGTGCTAATGACTTTGTGTATACCATCTCTCATCCTCAAGACAATTTTTATTCCACTTTAGTATGAAGACTCCAAAAACTCCGATTAAATGCATTGACTACAAACACAGTGTGTTATGTTGCATAGCTGTTATTTAACTTAGTTATGTTTATTTTACTAAAGAAGCCTCTCAGTTTCCTGCATTTAATGTCATTAATTGGGGGAAGGGGATCCAATTGCTCCCCCCACCCAACTTACCCAATTTTTTTCTTTTATTGAAGTCTAGTTCATTTACAATGTTGTGTTAGCTTAAGGTGTATAGCAAAGTGATTCAGTTTCACATATGTATATATATATCTATTATTTTTCAGATTCTAAAAATATGGAACACTTCATGAATGTGCGTGTCATCTTTGCTCAGGAGCCATGCTAATCTTCTCTGTACTGTTCCAATTTCAGTACATGTGCTGCCGAAGCGAGCCTCCAACATATGTTCTTTCAATTAAACCTATCCCTTCTAAAAGAAACTCAAATACTACTTCCTCTCAGCTTAATGCTGATGTCTGGGTAGATCAGATATTTTCTTCAGATGATACTCTGTGTCTTTTGTGGGGATCTTGCCCACTTTCCATGGGGAAAAAAGTGAAATCTTGGCTCCTTTTTGAGTCCAGAGTGGGATAAGTACCTTAGTTTAGACTAGTATAAGACATAAATTAATATATTACATATATTATCTTGCCATAACCAAAGATTTCCAGTTTTCTCCTGGCTGAAATTCTTTAAAGTCAAATCCTTTTAAAGTGAAATCCTTTGGTTCCCCTTTGAGATGTGACTTCTACTGCAAATGTCCTTGAGAAAGGGAATACATTGTCATAGCTGTAGTGTCAATTTTGTTTAAATCTAAAAACTAACAGCTCTTTATTTGACAAAAGGTTTGATTTTGGGTTGATCAATGGGGCAAAATGCTAGACATGGGGATGAACTAGATTTCCCATTATTTGGTCCTATTAATCATGGCCATTTTTGTTCCCTGGAAGCTATTCGTTTCCTTATTATGCAAAATTCTGCAACCCTTTCCTCCAAACCTTAAAATCAAACATGTTATCTGACATTGGTTTTTGTTCCCCTCTCAAATGCCAGGGACGGTCTGAGATATAGTGTTTGAACGTCAAAGTGTTGGTTTTAGACATTATGATGGTGTGTAACACGAAGGTCAAATACATTCAATCTCATGTCAACTCTGTTTAGCTGCTAGTGGTTGCCCCAGTTGCAGGGTTGAGGAGGATTCTGAAGCTGTGTCTGGGCTCAGCAGGAAAGAGCCATAAGTGATACCTGTCACAGAGGCTGCAACCATGGAGGTGTGGCACAATTTTAACCCTGTTTCTGAGGATTGGAGGACAAAGTATTCGAAACCAGAAATGATCAGGAAAATCAGGGCCATAGAGTTGTTAAGTCTTTTCTTGGAAATCAATTGTTCTGTGGTTGGTGAATAGAATTGTAGAGATGCAGAGAGATAGGGAAGCAAATGATTATTACATGAAGGCTGGTGGGCAGATGACAAGACTTAGGAACTCATTGCTTTCCCTGTAGAGGGCTCTAGACTTTGTAGGTCTGATAATGGTGGAAGTGGTAGTATTAGATAGAGATGGTGGTGATATGGAAGGTGAGTAGAGAAGGAGCTCTGATCATCTCTGATCTTCAATTTCAGAAATTTCTCTGATACTGACTGAAGGACACCAAGGAAGGCCAACCATGGAACTAAAATATCAGACACATTGAAGGTTTTCTGTTTTTTGTTTGTTTGTTGCCTCGAAGTCCATACTACGAGAACTGATTGGTATTTTGATTACTGATTAGTTTTGAGTATTGATATTTTTGGCTCCAAATCATATTTTGTACAGAAAATTCTAAAGCTATCAAAACATCCTTTGCCCTATGTCATGTCTCTAAAAGTGTGAGCTAAGGTTAAACTTTTGTCATAAGGGAGGAAGCTATTTATTTATTTATTTTAAGTAGGTGTTTCTAAGTTATGTAAGTGCAAAAACAGTAATAAAATTTTATTTGGTGTCACATGATATTTTTCTACACCCTTAACCTTCAGCCACTTGAATTGCTTAAATAAATTTCTTTGGCAAATAATAAGACCATAATGTTCCAATTATTGTTAGTGCTTTACAAATAAACCATATAAATGCCTGACATTTCCAACTTTGAAAAATGCCTGAGGATGGCTGAATATATGGTATATAAGCTCACCTACTGGTTGAAAATCCAACCTGTCTCTTTAAGGCTTGTAATTTGTTTATTCTTTTTCAGTGTGTGACATAAATTTTATGATTAGCAAAATGAGACAGTATGTGTTGGAGGCTAAAATGACTTGTCTCCTCAATGAAAGAAAAAAAAATCCAACAAGTCTTTGGGAAGAATAATAAACACTAAAGAGTAAAAATTGTACTCTTGTTCCAGATTTGCTGATAACATATAGGTAAAGACTTGGTTTGTCCATGACAGCAACATATCTGAACAAGGCATGAAAATTCCATTCTGGTAATTCATCTTATGATGTACATACCTGATTTCAACAGGCTAGATTGGAAATCAAAAAGTATAATTGAGCAACTAATCATCTTTTTGAGAAGATTAAAGAGTATCACCTAAATCAGTGTTTTTTGAGATATTTAGTTTGAGGCGCACTGTAAGAAATGCATTTTACATCAAAATACAGAGAGTGCTGAGGACTTAAATAGACGTGTGCGCGCATGTGCGCGCATGAAACAAAGGTTTACTTGAAAATATCCTTACTATGTGTACCTATATGGTGTTTTACATTTTATCTATTTCATTTATTTATTTATTATTTATTAATTTTTGCGGTACACGGGCCTCTCACTGTTGTGGCTTCTCCCGTTGTGGAGCACAGGCTACGGACGCGCAGGCTCAGCGGCCATGGCTCACGGGCCCAGCTGCTCCGCGGCATGTGGGATCTTCCCGGACCGGGGGCACGAACCCGTGTTCCCTGCATCGGCAGGCGGACTCTCAACCACTGCGCCACCAGGGAAGCCCTATTTCATTTTTTTAAAAGAAGCTGATTACCATTGACCAAATTGGTTTCACAACTCCCTAATGGGTTGCTATTTCCCCTAATATGAAAAACAACTGGGTAGGTGATTTGAAATCTTATTTTTCACTGATCAATTGTTTTGGCATCATATTGGTGCAGTTTGGGTGTAATGATCAAATCTGAATCACAGAGATTAAATCAAGTAATTCTGAATGAGAGGTACATGGAGGGGAAGAAATGAGAAGTCTGGGTTCGGATTCTGGCTTCCAACACTTGCCTTCTGTGCACAGCTAACTGAGGGCTAGTTTCCTGTTGTGACTAAGAACACAGATTCTGCAGTCAGACTGCCTGGGTCTGAATTCTGGCTCACACAGACTGCATGAATGAACACGGGCGAGCTACTTAACTTCTTTGGGCCTCAGTTTCCTCATCTGTAAAATGGAAATAATATTACCCCTTTTTGACATATTGTAACGATTTAACATAAGGTGAATAGAGTAAGCACTCGATAGTAGCTATTATTATTGAACAATCCCATAAAAACGTAAGAATCAAGGTGTTTTCAAATCTGTGTCTATAATGTCACATGGATCAAAACTGACATAGGGGGCTTCCCTGGTGGCGCAGTGGTTGAGAGTCCGCCTGCCGATGCAGGGGACACGGGGTCGTGCCCCGGTCCGGGAAGAACCCACGTGCCGCGGAGCGGCTGGGCGCGTGAACCATGGCGGCTGAGCCTGAGCGTACGGAGCCTGTGCTCCGCAATGGGAGAGGCCACAACAGTGAGAGGCCCACACACCGCAAAAAAAAAAAAAACTGACATAGGTAATAGCTAATGTTTATTGGTTTTTTTAATTGAAAGATAGTTGATTTACAATGTGTCAACTTCAGGTATACAACAAAGTAATTCATATATATATATATATATATATATATATATACTTTTTCAGATTCTTTTCCCTTATAGGTTATTACAAAATATTGAGTAGAGTTCCCTGTGTTACACAGTAGGTCCTCGTTGGTTATCTATTTTATATATAGTAGTGTGTACATGCTAATCCCAAACTCCTAATTTATCCCCCCCTACTTTTGTATACAAGCCACGTGCCTGGCACTGTGCAAAGCACTTTATATGCATATAACCTTTGCAACATTTTATCCCCATTTGATCTTCCAAGAGTATAACGAAGAAAGCATTTTAATTCTCATTTTGTAGTTGAAGAAATGCAAGCTTGGAGAGATCAAGTAACAGAGTTGGTAAATGATAAGCTGGGGTTCTAGCTCAAGTGTGTCTGACTCCAGAGCCTGAGCACCTCTGTCTCTTAGTCCCCTTTGGGTCTGTTTTCCCCTTAAAGCCACATGACTCACTCCCTCACTTCATGTCTCTGCTCATTTTCATTCTATCCATCCCAGATAAAACAGTAATGCCCTCTCTCACCCCCATGCTTCCTATCTGCCACATCCTGCTTTGGTTAGCATTGTAGCACCCAATCCCAACTGGCACTTTATATTTACTTGTTTATTTCTGGATTGTTTATCTTCCACTGAAACAGAAGCTTCATTGGTCAGGAGCTGCTGTATCTCCCACCCAGAGAGTGCTATTTGGGGCACATCATGTATGTTCAATAAATAGTCTTTGTTGAATGAATAAATGAATTAATTGAGGTAAATGAAACAGAAGTCACAGGAAACTTAATATTAAGAAAACTTTACTTACAAATGTCATTACTTTTAGATTTGTTCTGAATGTTTTCAGGTGTATCTCATCTTTGTAATGTTTGGAATGTTCTATGAGCCATTGTTTCCCCTCGGAAGAATTGGGAAACCTCAGTCCATACATTGGGCTTTTCCCGCTATTTAATTTCACTTGGTTCGTTGCAAATGTACCAAGAAAGTGAAGTTACTGTTTGCAGTTACTGTACAGTTGAGAGAGAGGAAGAAGGCGTCAGAAGCCGTCAGCTGCACTATCCTTTTAAGCCACAAGATGGCGCTCCTATCATACAGACATTAGCTTGTATTTCCCGCTCCCCACCCCACCCCCCAGCTTGTTTTGCTCACCCTGCCTGGTTTTTCCTTCTTTGTAATTTGTTTGTGTTTGTCTCTGCCTCTGCCTTTTCCTTGAAATTTTTGTTCTCCGTTTCTATTTCTCTTCTATCCTCTTTCTTTCCCTTCTATTTAGTCCTTTATTTATTACCTGGGCAGTCTATTATATAAATCTCTTTATTGTTTAACATAAAAGGTAACTTTCATGTTTCTTGATCTTATCTTTAAAACCCACTGGATGCACCATAATATAGATTATATATTTATTCCTCGAAGGAAAACCAATACCTAATTAAGTTGCTTCTGAAGTCACTCATGTGACCGTTGACTGTTTTTTTTTTTCCTTTGTTAGGTCAGTTTTGTAAGTTTTTAAAGGAGTGTTAAGGCTTAAAAGTTATGAGGTCATTTGTCCCAAGTTCATACAGCTTTCAGGAAGAACCTGCTGACCTGAAGTCTACCCCACACTCCCTCTGCCTCACAGATGTCCTGCTCTTTGATTCCTTTAATCAAGCCTAATATTCAAGGGAGATGTTTAAAAAGTAGATTAATGAAAAAGACAGAAGGAGATGATTACTGACAACTGAGACAAAACCAAAACAAGTAGGTCAGCTGCTGTGATATGCTCCACTTTGGTACTGTAATGTCCATCCACTGTTTGTTTTTTGTTTGTTTCTCTTTTCCAGCATCCCTTCCTTAGAGGAAATGTTCTTTACCACTTTTACATAATTATGGTAGGACCATCAGGACCCTCAATCCTGGGGCTTGGTCTCCTTCAATTTGAGAATGTGTAAGTGACTCAGACTGACTAATCAGACAAACTTTTCTGTGTGGGCTCTATGCCTCTTAAAATACTCTGTGTGTCGGTGGGGGGCATTAATATTAGTGTGATTGGGGTTTGTAAACACTTAGTTCCACAAGTAACTGTTTTCTTGATTGAATTAATTGAATACAAAGAGGAAATAACATTGTTTTCTGCCTACTGCTGCCTTCTTTGATGTGTCTTTCTTTCCTGTCCCTTGATAACAGCTTGGAAAAAATCCATAGCTGCCAAGTCACTTTAACAGAAAGAAACAGTCTGATTTCAGGTATTGAAAAATATAGTCTGGTCCAAGTCAAGACTTCAATCTTATATCCTAATCAGAGTTGTTTCCCTTTCCCCTCCATCAAGCTCAGACTTGCTCTGTGGTCCACGGTCATATGACGGGTAGAGGCACCCCACCCTCGACTCTGCTGCATATCAGGTTCTCTTCTTTCTTCTCCAGTTGTTGGGTCCAGGACGAGCAGATGGGGAAGAGCAGGAGGGTGTCACACGCTTGGTGTCACACTGACCTTCCCAAGATGGCTCTATCAGAGACGCCCCCTGGGTTTTCAGATCCTTGACGTGAGCAATGCATGATACGATTGTCTCTGAAGTGGGTTCATCCATCTTGTTCTTTGTTCTCTGGGGTCCAGTCCCTGTCTCTGGACTTTTCAGCACCTTAATAATTGCTTCTCCCATCTTGCCCTTGTTCTCTCGGTTTCAAAATGTTTCAGGGTGGTCAGTGACTTTCGATAGCTTTTTTTTTCTTTTATTTGTTTTTTTATATAGCAGGTTCTTATTAGTCATCAGTTTTATACACATCTGTGTATACATGTCAATCCCAATCACCCAATTCATCCCACCACCATCACAACCCCCCCGCGGCTTTCCCCCCTTGATGTCCATACGTTTGTTTTCTACATCTGTGTCTCAAATTCTGCCCTGCAAACCGGTTCATCTGCACCATTTTTCTAGGTTCCACATACATGTGTTAATATACGATATTTGTTTTTCTCTTTCTGACTTACTTCACTCTGTATGACAGTCTCTAGATCCATCCACCTCTCAACAAATGACCCAATTTCGTTCCTTTTTATGGTTGAGTAATATTCCATTGTATATATGTACTGCATCTTCTTTATCCATTCGTCTGTCGATGGGCATTTGGGTTGCTTCCATGACCTGGCTATTGTAAATAGTGCTGCAGTGAACATTGGGGTGTGTGTGTCTTTTTGAATTATGGTTTTCTCTGGGTATATGCCCAGTAGTGGGATTGCTGGATCATATGGTAATTCTATTTTTAGTTTTTTAAAGAATCTCCATACTGTTCTCCATAGTGGCTGTATCAATCTACATTCCCACCAACAGTGCAAGAGGGTTCCCTTTTCTCCACACCCTCTCCAGCATTTGTTGTTTGTAAATTTTCTGATGATGCCCATTCTAACTGGTGTGAGGTGATACCTTATTGTAGTTTTGATTTGCATTTCTCTAATAGTTAGTGATGTTGAGCAGCTGTTCCTGTGCTTCTTGGCCATCTGTATGCCTTCTTTGGAGAAATGTCTACTTAGGTCTTCTGCCCATTTTTGGATTGGGTTGTTTGTTTCTTTAGTATTGAGCTACATGAGCTGTTTATATATTTTGGAGATTAATCCTTTGTCTGATGATTCATTTGCAAATATTTTCTCCCATTCTGAGGGTTGTCTTTTCGTCTTGTTTATGGTTTCCTTTGCTGTGCAAAAGCGTTTAAGTTTCATTAGGACCCATTTGTTTATTTTTGTTTTTATTTCCATTACTCTGGGAGGTGGATCAAAAAAGATCTTGCTGTGATTTATGTCAAAGAGTGTTCTTCCTATGTTTTCCTCTAAGAGTTTTATAGTGTCCAGTCTTAAATTTAGGTCTGGAATCCATTTTGAGTTTATTTTTGTGTATGGTGTTAGGAAGTGTCCTAATTTCATTCTTTTACATGTAGCTGTCCAGTTTTCCCAGCACCACTTATTAAAGAGACTGTCTTTTCTCCATTGTATATCCTTGCCTCCTTTGTCATAGATTAGCTGACCATAGGTGCATGGGTTTATCTGTGGGCTTTCTATCTTGTTCCATTGATCTGTGTTTCTGTTTTTGTGGCAGTACCAAATTGTCTGATTACTGTAGCTTTGTAGTATAGTTTGAAGTCAGGGAGTCTGATTCCTCCCACTCCATTTTTTTCCCTCAAGACTGCTTTAGCTATTCGGGGTCTTTTGTGTCTCCATACAAATTTTAAGATTTTTTGTTCTAGTTCCGTAAAAAATGCCACTGGTAATTTGATAGGGATTGCATTGAACCTGTAGATTGCTTTGGGTAGTATAGTCATTTTCACAATATTGATTCTTCCAATCCAAGAACATGGTATATCTCTCCATCTGTTGGTATCATCTTTAATTTCTTTCATCAGTGTCTTTTAGTTTTCTGCATACAGGTCTTTTGTCTCCCTAGGTAGGTTTATACCTAGGTATTTTATTCATTTTGTTGCAGTGGTAAATGGGAGTGTTTCCTTAATTTGTCTTTCAGATTTTTCATTAGTGGATAGCTATTTAAAAAATCTTTTTTTATTGAGGTAGGGTTGATTTACAACGTTGTGCCGATCACTGCTGCACAGCAAAGTGACATAAAATCTTTTGGCTTAAAGTGTGTCCTTATCATTTTCAAATCTCCACCTCCCTTTATGCTATTTTAACCTAATTTAAAATGACTTCTCTTTTGGAATGAACAGACTAGGTAGGTTTTAATGAATGATGTAACTTTTTTTTTGTTTCCATATTACACAAATGATCACATCACTGTGCTATTTTATAGTTGACTCTATAAACACTACTTTTGTGAGGTTTTTGTGGGTTTCTGTTTTGTGTTCTGTCAGATCTTGACATCAAGATCAGTGATTTTTCAGCCTCTGTATAGCCGTATAATCCCATTATACCATGATTTAATTACACAGACTGTTTTAACTGTGGGTGAAATTATTATGATTTTCATTATTATACCAAAAATCTGACAAAGAGTAATTTTCCTATAGCAGCTAGGTTGGGTTCTGTTCCCCTACCGGAGTCATAAAAGACCCTCTAGTCCAACTAGACACTTTGGACTTGCATTGTGTTCAAGTTTTCTTTTTTTATTATTTTAAATTTATTTATTTTTAAATTTGTGGCTGCGTTGCGTCTTCATTGCTGTGCGCAGGCTTTCTCTAGTTGTGGTGAGCGAGGGCTACTATTCGTTGGGGTGCGCGGGCTTCTTATTGCAGTGGCTTCTCTTGTTGTGGAGCATGGGCCCTAGGAGTGTGGGCTTCAGTAGTTGTGGCATGCAGGCTCAGTAGTTGTGGCTTGCGGGCTGAGTTGCTCCACGGCATGTGGGATCTTCCCGGACAAGGGATCGAACCCGTGTCCCCTGCATTGGCTGGCAGATTCTTAACCACTGTGCCACCAGGGAAGTCCCGCATTGTGTTCAAGTTTAATTGCTGGGTTTAAATTGTCTTTTTTAAAGACTGGGCCTATGGTAAAATATCAATAACATGATTGGGTAAACAGGGGACTATCTAATCATCTGATTGTTACTGTAAGAGTTTGGTAATTGCTTCCACTAAAATGACTGATTTTCGACAGGTTATTTTAGAGTCAGCCTGACTTGGCCCGTGTGTCCCTTCTAACTCCAGGACTCTAACTGCTCTCCTAAAGGGATGCCAGTAATGCCTCGGGCACACCACCTGCCCCAGCATCAGCTGCTGCTCAAATGGCTCTGTGCTCCCAGACGCTGCACCAGGTAAATTACCAGCTTCGCATTCACAAGGTGCTGCTCTCTACAAGCCAATACCGGCACCTGGAGGCTGCTGCAAAATGTTGGAAATCCCACGTAAAAGTAGCACTTTCCTTTTTTTCATTTTTTAATGCATGTGTATAAACCTCTAATAGTCTACTACCTCTTAGGGTTTGAAACCCTAAAGACAAACAATAATTCTTTGCCCAATTTACCATGCCTTATAAACTTAGTGGGGAGGGAGACCCAGGAATTAAAGATAACATATGAAGTTACATACAATGTCATGTAACAGTGAATTGCAGGATTCACTGGACTTGCTCAGAACACGGGATGTTGTGCATTCCAAACTCTGCTAAACCAGGAGGCTTAGAGAGACTGTACTGGAATTCAGGGGTGCAAGATCCATGATTATACCATAAAGATAAGACAACTCTTGACTTGGAAACTACTTAGCAGTCTGGTTCACTCCATTCAGTTCAAAGCAATTCAATTCCATTCTGTTTCATTCAATTCAATTTAGTGGATCCATTTTCATGGGTGTTTATGGCCCACTGCCAGGCACTGAGGGGGATGCAAAGAAATGTAGAGCTAGGAAGACCTCTGCTGGTGCTGGTACCACTCCAAATCTACCCTCCCTTCTTCTCCACCCTGCTCTGCACCCTGGAAACCTGGTTTAGATGGACCACATCACTGTACTTCCTTGTCCTGTGGCTTTGGATTTTTTCAGGCAATGGAAGACACCAACAGGAGATGGGGGTGGAGAGGAGGGAGAAGTTCAGGTATTCATTCCCTGACTCCCTGCTGAATTGCAGGTTCATATCAGCTTTTCTTCTGCTCAGGTATCCTTCTCTGTGCAGCCCTATCTCTGAGTAGATCCTGACCGAGGCTCCGTTCTGTTCCCCTTTGTGCCTTGGGGTGGTAAGTGCTTCCTTAGGTTCATGTCTTAGGATGCTGTTCCACCCTTGCTGCTTTCCTTAGGCTGTGCCCACAGTTTGGAAAAAATACACCTTTTATTCAGTTCTTTTTGATTATTCAGCTTGTGTCCTGCAGAGGACCATGCCAGATACCCTTAAGCAGCTTCAATCCAAGTTTAGGAATTCGTTTATAGTCAAATCCTCATTATGTATTTATTATTCTGGATTAAGTGACTAGGTGCTAGGTCTTGAGGATATAAACCCATGTAAATATGGCAGATGCAATTCTAACTCTCAGCGGAACCATGGCCTATGAGAGAGCACAGAAATTAAATCAGTGATTGCAAAATAGTATAATGAGTGTATGACAGCTGATGGAAGGGTCCATGGGGCCCTTGCCCTGTCTCAGGCGGGGGACCTCCCTGAAGGATTGTAATAGATTAGACTGCAATCTGAAGAATGGGCAGACACTGATTAGGTGAAGGGGGAGGCAGATGTGATAGGACTGGGCATGGCGGAGCGTATGTTGGAAAAAGGGAACACGTGTGTGGAGACCTAATGTGGAGAGTGTGGCTAGTTGGAGATGGGTAAACATTCAGTGCAGCTAAGATGGGAGAGGAAGTGGAGGACCAAATGAAGGTAGACACTAAGGAGAAACCAGATGCCATTTCACAGCCCCGTGAGTAGCTTTGGAGCTTACCCTCAGGGTGCGGGAAATCACTGAAAGGTTTTTAAGCAATTGGGTGTGGGTTTTAGAAGGAGTCCTTGGGCTGCAGGGCGGAGAATGAGTTGGAGGAGAGTGGGAGGCAGGGAGCTGGAGGGCGAGAGCTCATGGGGACAGGAATGAAGAGAAATTGAGTTGTCCAGAGGCACTTAGTTGCCTGCTCTGTATTCTCTTTCTCCGCTCCCCATGACGGGTAAGCCCCAGAGACCTCTATCCTGAATGGCTTAGCTGCTCGGATAGAAGCCTCAGAAACAAAAGGCTCTGGCAACATCAGAGTGGCGGAGAGGAGAAAGGGTGCAGAAGAAGTGGGTGTACAGGCGAATCTTGCAAACAAGGGAGCCATGTGAAGAGGGCTCTGCGGGTTCCACCAGTGGAGCCTCCTGGGCTCCTTGCCCCTCAGAGAGGAAAAGCTGCGTCCATAAGAAGGAGAGCAGGGGGTATCCCAGGAGCCACCACGTCCTTCCCCACCTCAACCTAGAAAGAGCAAGTGCAGACCACGGCCCCCTCTCCATCTGAGGGCCTCTAAGCTGGGGCATTGCCTGGGGTTGGAGCCGGAGAGAGCCCCAAAGCAGAGAACAGACTCTGTTTTAAAATGAAAAGACTGAGTTTCCAAATCACTGAAAGAATCCAGAAATTGTGGACTCTGCCTAGGGTATCAACATGGGAGGGAAAAGGGAGATTTGACAAAATAAGAATGAAATGATTTCTTATTTATGCCCCATTGAGTTTAAAATTCTCAATAAACACACACACGAATACATACAAACTTAAATGTGCAAAATTTAAAAAATCATTTATGTGTATGTATATATATATACATGTGTGTATGTATAGCAATATATATGTTTATATGTATGTACATACACACACATTGTCCTGTAGATACTCACTGTAAAAATTTGGAAAATATAGACATGTAAACAAAGAAGATGAAAATCATCCTATCACCTAATAACTGCCTTGCGTTTTATCATATAAATGTAATGTATTTTTAAAACACTTCCCCACTGAGACAAGTTATAATGACATTTTTTAAGGTGTTTGTTACACATTATTAAAGTGTTTGCTACAGAATTACTCAGTGCATTCAGTGTTGTAATAGTATTGATACAACTAAAAAACTTTTGTCAATGTGGTGTGTGAAAATAGAAACTCATAGTTTATTTAATTTGTATTTCTTTCATTATTAGAGAACCTGTATTTTTAAATTAGATGTATTCTTCCCTTATCTAGATTTGACTGTATGACTGTTGAGTATATTTTTATATTGAAGTGTTGATTAATATTTTTATTTCAGAAGAAATATGTATATACTAAGACTATTTATCTTGCATAATGTATTTTGGAAATATATTTCCTGTTTGTCTTTGGATTCAATTCATAGAACTTTTTGTGCTACAGATGTTTTTAATAGGTATGCAGTCAAATATATCAATAATGTCCTTTAAGATGTTTCCTTTGTTTAGCTTAGAAAGGCTTTCCCCACCCTGAGATCAGAAAAATCTTGCCTATATTTTATTCTACTTGGTTATTGCTTCATTTCTAAACATTGAACTCTTTAATCTACCTTGAATTTATGTTGATATATGTTCAGTGGCAGAAATTTACCCCTCCCTCACATAGTTAAACCGTTTATTATCAAGTAACGTTTATTAAAAGTGTTTTCTGATTTAAGTCCATTAAGGGTATGTTTCTTTCCCCATTGCAGAGGATGGATATGATGTGGGGTAAAGAACATAGACTTGGCATTCCAAACGATCTGGTGTTGAATCATCTTGTTTTTCTAATTTGTTAGCTGAGACACAAGACAATTTACTTGAAATTCTCATTTACTTCATAGTGTTAAATAAGCCTAATAGTATCCCAGATGGCTATGAAGAGGATTCAATGAGATAAGGGGTCTATAATACTTCATTAGTAAGTGTTAAAGCATTTGGTTTTATGCTTTTGTGTGTTGTTTACTTAAAAGCATTCTGGGCTGGAGCCAGAAAATCTGAGGACATTTACAATGCCATTCTTTTTCTTTTTTCATTTCACTTTTTTCTGTGTTCAATAGCTATTTATGTCACAGAGTTGGAGAGCTGTTTGTTTTATTTTAGTCTCAGTTGAGAATGATTCTCTCTTTCTCTATCCCTCTCCACACACACACACATACACACACACACGCACGTGTATATATGAATGTGTACTTATATATATGCACATGGTGTGTGTGTGTGTGTGTGTGTGTGTGTGTGGAGAGAGAGAGAGAGAGTACTTTAAAGCCTGGGAAGTGCCACACAAATATAATGTACATTTACAAAGATTTCCTTGAATATTGGAAGCATAGACCATCTTTAGAGACCAGTTACATCCTTGAGTTGGTTTTATTAAATTGAGAAAAAAATGAACCTATTATGCAGCTGCTTGGTTTCAAGTATCAGAAACTGACTCTGGTTAACTGATGCTAAGAATGAATTTATTGGAAGGATGTGGAATTACTCATGGAACAGAAGGGAGGCTGATGAACAGGACAACAGCATGCGTCTGTGTGTGCTGGGGGCAGTAGAAGGTGGATAAGTGGACTCTTTAGAGCGGGAACTGATAATGTGTCTTCCCCTAAACAGTCCTCTTCCTCAAGAAAAAAATCTGTGTTCAGTTTTTCTAATCATCCTGCTGAAGAGTAAAATTTGGTGGGGGGAAGGTATGTGGCCCCAACTTGTGACATGTGCTCACCCACTGGTTAGAGGTGGGCAGGGTGATTCGTTGCCAGTTGCCAGTCTGTGTCTAGAGAGGGAACTCCTTAAAAGCCTATTGAGGTGACATTCATATAAGAAGAAGGGTATGATTATTGGGTAGCCTACATACAATAAATGTCACAAAGCATCCTCAGGCCTGTTTTCCTGCTCTAGCTTTAGGCTGGCCCAACAGAGAGAAGCAATCAGGAGAGGAGACCTAGAATAGAAGCCAAAAAGCTCTTAACCTAGCTTATCTAATGAAGTTCCAGCCCTAGGATGTAGCCAGCATTGCCCTTGACCCTGACTCAACAACACACTGCCTCTTCAAGAAGGTAGAGTATAGGTAGAGGGATCTGTGATGCTGATGCTGTGAGGCCCACGAGGTCCGAGCTGAAGGAAGGTTGGCTATTGGGATACTGTAGCCTAGGAGCATGGCTGCAAGCAAGTGTCAAATTCCCCACAGCTGAGAAATGGCAGAGATGGAACACAGTTGATTGCTGTCTTAGTCTTAAGACTCAAGATTTTTCTGCTTCAGCATAATTAAATCTCCTTAAGTCTGTTTCTAAAGAGAAGAAAAGAAATGGAAACAGGAATTCATAAGGCTGCACATTTCCCCCACTGTGCGTATTCCCCTGGGAAGGTGATCCATTAGAAACAGAGGCAGACATGCCAAGAGCAATAAAGGGGCAGGCTCTGTGGGCTAAGCAGACTGTAGTTAAAGGCTTTCCCTGAGAATCCTGCTCATTCATTAATTCTAGCCTTGGAAGTGGGCCAAGCCGTGTGGTTTCACCACAGCAAGGGGCAAGATCCTAATGATTTAATGCTCTTTGTTGCCTTGCATTTCACTTTTTCTGGTAATGCACTTTGAAGAATGGAAACTTGAGTTTTCAATACTTGGTTGTTTGTTGAAGCTAAATCTAGAGGTAATTGAAGCCAGTTGAAAGCTGAGGGGAACAGACAAGGTAAAGCTTCGAGCACAGAGGAGGCTGGAGGACTCAAGCTTGGTGCCTCAGTGTGTCATGCTATCGCCTTCTGTGCCATTTCTCCCTCTTTCTTGTGTTGGAAACTGTAGTGAAACTTGTGTTTGGAGAATCAGGTTATTCATTGGAGAATAAATTCCTTTCAACATTCTCTTTGGATAAATACTTTAGTGTGTACAGAAGACATAGGACCAGGGTAATAAGAAATGGTTTCTATGGACAGTCAAGTGTCATCATTCTTTGCTTAAAAATCTTAAGCAACTAGAGTATGCTTTTTACTTTTTCTGGATAGCTGACCAGACCTTAATTTAATTAAATTTGCATTCCTATTTGATCTCCAGGAGCACATGAGAGTCATCTTGAGGAGATAAAATGCTTCTGTTTGATGTTGTCCAAGTAGATCAATAATCTGAGTATATGCAACACTTGGACTAGTGCTTGGCACTGAGTAGGTGATCTAAAAATATTAACTAAATGAATGAATAAGTTATGTTATGTTTCTTTTCTTAAACAACCCATAAACACAGAGGAAAAATTCATTCAAACAATGGTGTGACTGAATAAGTCATTAAAATCTTTTAGTCTGGTCACCTTGTTAAAACAACATTCTGATCTTCAGACTGGTTGTGTATGGAAGAGAGTGTGTGTATTTGTAGGTGAGAGATTATTGCTTATTTAGACCAAAGAGCCAGCCAGCAAGGGGTCTAGTTCCTACACCAATACCTACTGCAAGAAAAATGTCCCCACTTTCAACTTCTTTAGGTTGGCTTTGGCACTTGATTCAACTTGATTTCTGGCTAGGAGGGGAAGGAAGACTCTTTGGCAATGGCAGGACATTTCAGAGGAAAAGTTAGGCTTCTCTATTTTGCTCTTCATTCAATAGCTACATTTTGAATGTTTATAACACACAAACCAATACATTCGACATCCCAGCCAGGAACCTACAGTAGATGTAGTTACCATTCAATACACACATACCTAGTGTTATTGTGTTTCACAGATACTGCGTTTTTTACAAATTAAGTGTTTGTGGCAACCCTGAGTTGTCAGATGATGGCTAACATTCTTTAGCAATAAATTGTTTTTAATTAAGGTACGTACATTTTTTTTTAGACACAGTGCTATTGCACACTTAACAGACTACTATAGTGGAAACGTAACTTTTATATGCACTGGGAAACCAAAAAATTCATGTGGCTTGCTTTATTGTAACATTCGCTTTATTGTGGTGATCTGGAACCAAACTTGAAATATCTCTGTAGTGTGCCTATATATTCTTTGTAGACAGCTTTATTGAGATGTAATTTACATACCATACAATTCACCCATTTTAAGTGTATAATTCAATGGTTTTTAGTGTGCTTACAGAGTTACTCAGCCATCATCACAATAGAATTTTGGAATATTTTCATTACCCCCAAAAGAAACCTCGCACCAGTTTACACCTCATCCCCCCGCCACTAGTTCTTGGCAACCACTAATCTATAGATACTTCCAACCTCTGTAGACTTGCCTATTCTGGATATTCCATACAAATGGAATCACACATGTACATACTGCCACATATAAAATAGATAACCAACAAGGACCTACTGTATAGCACAGGGAACTATACTCAATATTTTGTAATGAGCTATAAGGGGAAAAATATGAAAAAGAATATATATAAAACCTTTATATATATAACTGAATCACTGTGCTGTACATCTGAAACTAACGTGACATTGTAAATCAACTATTCTTCGGTTAAAAGAAAATGGAATCATACAATATGTGGTCTTTTGTGTCTGGTTTCTTTCACTTAGCATATAGTTTTTGAGGTCCATCCATGTTATAGAATGTATTGGTACTTCATTTCTTTTTATTGCTGAATAGTATTTGATAGTGTTCATTCATCAGTTGATGGACATTTGGGTTGTTTTCACATTTTGGATATTATGACTCAATCTCATACAAACATTTGCGTACATGTTTTTGTGTGGACATATGTTTTCATTTTGGAGGGAGTATTTACCTAGCAGTAGAGTTGCTGGATCACATAGCAATCCTATAGTTAACTTTTTGAGGAACTGCCAAACTGTTTTCCACAGTGATTGCATCATTTTACATTTACATTGACCATGTCTTTATTTGAAGAAAAAATGAGGCTTAAAGGCTTAAAGGATTTCTGTACTCACCGAAGACTTAAAGGATTAACTCTTACAAGGCTTAAAGGATTTCTGTACTCACCGAAGACTTATTATGTTTATAAAATGTTTAGCACATCAGATTTAATCCTCATAGTAATCCTATAAAAGTGGTATTGTTATAAAGTTCATTTAAAGATAAGAATGCTGAGCAGTGGAGAAGTTCAGCGACTTGCCCAAGGCCACACAGAATGTGGGATTCTTAATATTTGTCTATCTGGCTCCAAAACTAAGCTTTTAACAACTGTACTATAAAGCCTTTTTCCCTCTTTTAGTTCTGGAGGTACAAATTAGCATCACACTAATCACATGCTGGGTGAACAGGATAAACCTATTTGGGGGGAATATACTTTCTGGAGCCATGGGCCACCCTTGTGATATAGGATGAGAGACAGATTCTACCCACAGGTTGATCATCATACTGTAGTGATTGATGGGCTCAAGATATTAGAAAGAGGAAATTTCTGTCTGATCCATTATGCAGGCCCTAAATCTAAGAAAACAATTGGGAAAATAAAATGTCTTCTTACCTTACACATTCCAGGGAGTGCTTACCAAGCATTATGCTGAGTGATCACATCGGTTACCCTCAGTTCTTTAATCTCCACAGCAACACTCTAAAACAGGCACTGGATTTGTCCCCATTCTACAGATTGGGAAATACTGGCTTAGAGAAAGTAAATCCCTTTGCCCTTGTTGCACAGCTAGCAGGAATGACAGAACTGGAATTTAAGCATATGCAACTTGGCTCCAATGCCTGGACTTGTAAGCACAATGCCATGAAATCCTTTCAGAAGCAGCAACCACTGTGAAATTTACTCTGATATGAGGCTTCACTGTAAAAAATTGGTCTGCGGTTACTTTGAAAATAGAGGTTTTTAAATCTATGTCCAGTAAATGTAATTTTAGTTTTCAACTTCAAAGTAGTATGTGAATAGAATTATAGCTTTTTATTCTTGACAGATGTCACCATTTGATGGTGAACTTTTAGGGAGAAATGTTGTGTTCCAAAAGCTGCAAGGACATTAAATCTTTGGGTCAAAAGCCAAAAACCTTTTTCTCTCAGTAGGGTGTTTTATTGTGGAATTCCTGGATAACCCACAGGAAGGATTATCTAGAAAGTGAGATAATCTAGAGACAGCACCATACAAGACAAAATAACAGCCCATAGGTTGTCTTGCCAGCAAAGGCTGGCATCCTGGGGGACAGCTCAATTCTGCTACTGGGATAACTGGTAGAAGATATCCTTTGAGGCTGATCTCAGAACTTGGCTTTAGGGTTGCACGCAGAGTTGGAAGGGTCCTGGGAAGTTGTCAGGATCAGGGACTGGGGGTGAGGGGGCAGGTTCTGATCAGACACACACTCTAAAGGGTGTTATTATAAAGCCCATTTAAAGATAAGAATGTTGAGTAGTGGAGAAGTTCAGTGAGTTGCCCAAGGTCACACAGAACAAGTTGTTTGATCCTTCTGGGTCATGTTTTGTCTATCAAATAATAGGACTCACTTCATAGAGTTGTTTTGAGGATGAAGTGATTTGAAACATGGACAGCATAGGGGCAATACTGAGCTCTTGGCTGGCTTTGTGATTACCAGTGTTTAGAAGCATGGACTCTGGAGACAGACAGACCTGGATTGGAGTCATGCCTTTGGTACTTACTTTTTGTCTAGAGAAGACTGAAGACACAAATATTTGTGCTTCCATTCCATAGGACAGAATTATGCACAGGAGGTGGCTGCCCAACCAGGGTCTACATTCCCCATTTCTCCCTGGAGTTAAGAGTGACCACATGTCTAAATTCTAGACTATGGAAAATTAGCAGAAGGGATGTGCACCACTTTCAGGTCTGGCCCACTAAATCTCCCATGTACCTGTCTAAATCCTCTTTCTCCTCCCTATTTTATTAAAATATACATGTTGACAGAGCTTCTGGCAACCTGTGTCTCTGCCTTCCTGTTCGCCTGCTCAGTATTATTATGTAAGCAAGAGTGAAACTTCTCTTGTGTTTGTGACATTACACAACTTCGAGTTTATTTGTTAGAGCAGTTACACTTGATATGTAACTTGGTTACACTTAAAGTTGGAGGAAGTTATCAAGAGGATGTGACTGCTGGTTGACCAGAGAGCTGGACCCGGGCAATTGGAGGCTCCTCACCCACTTCTCTGTCCTTGAAATATACATTCCACCCATAGTTCCCATAACTGGAGCCATTTCAAGGACTGAACCTTGAGAGAATTTAGGTATCGGGACTATCTGCCTGGTATATGTGACTGAAACTGGTTAAGGCCTCTCTCTGTATATATATATATAAACGTTTAAGATTTTGGAAGGCGGGTGCTGAGATCTACGCATCTTGGAGCCACCCAAGACGAGCCTTGTATGTAGGTTCCCTTGATTATTACACCTGCCACCTACCAATCTGGAGGGCTCTGTCTCTTTCTTTGGTCTCCCTTTGCCCTCCATATATGGGGTCACTTTCAGATTTTACCCAAGAAGCTCCCGAGGTTGTGAACCAGCAATTGAATTCCTTCAGCCAGGAGACAAGAAATGGGTCTTGGGATAGATACACCCACAGGGGAAATCCCGAGTTGGCCATCAACCTCTATGTGGTGAGGGGTGGCCAGTATGTCAGATGTTTGTGGACCGCTGAGCAGGTATTGGGATGTCCCAAAAATGTTGGCTGGTTTGATGTGCTTGTTTGAGGAACTTCAAGAAGTTCTTTGCAGGAAGGCAAAGAAGGGAAATGCCTGGCTGGGCGGTGGGCTGACCTCCACTGTAGGCAGTTCTGTGGCCACTGATGCCTAACTAGAGGCTGAAGATATTGTGAGAAGGTTGGAAGAAAAGCTGAGGTTGGAGAAGGGCCTGCAGTGTTCAGCGCTCTGCTAGCTTTGGGCTGGCAGACAAGGTGGGAGAACAGGCTGATAAGTCAGAGACCTTGGTGTGCCATTTTGCAAAGCTAGGAGGGCGAAAGCTGCTCGGATTAAGGTCTGAGCCCTTGTGACACAGCCTGATCGGGATGCCAGGAGGTGGAATTCCTGGGAAAGTGAGAACAAAGAGGAAGATGCTGTGCTGGCCCCATGCCATCTGATTTCTAACACAAAGGAAAGCAGAAGCACAGCAACAACCGTGCCAGCCAACAGGGCAGTCCCTAATTCAGGAAGTGCTCATGATGAGAGAATATACTCCTGCTGAGCTTATTGGCTTAGCTGCCAAGTTCCAGCAAAAGGCCAGGGAAAGTATCCAGGCATGGTTAGTGCAGTTATGGGATACACTTGATATGTGACCTCGGGCAATTATTTATCTTTTCTGAACTTCAATCTGTAAATAGAGGGCAACTATACTTGTTTTGCAATTTTGTTGTAAGGATTAAATGAGATCAAATATAGAATTTTCAGCATGGTAAGGTTATTATTATTACTATTATTATCTGTATCCAAATTACATCCAAGAGCTGAAGAGTTAGAAGCCATTTAACAGTCCATTTACATGGTTGCTGTAAAAATTCTTTTTCTCTCAATTGTGTGCTGGTCCAGAGCTCTGAAGAAACAATGGAGGGAAAGTGTAACTATCCCTGTTATCATTGTTACCCAGATTGAGATCCTTTCTGCCTAGAATCTAAATTCTATGAGGGTTGGGATTGGGTTTTGTCTCTCTTCCACAGCAGCTAGCTGAGTTTCTGGTATACAGCAGGTGATTAACAAATGTTTCTTTGGCTTTTTTTATTTTCTAGTATTTATTATTTACTGTGTTCCCACCACCATACATGTGTTCCATTTTCTTGCATTATCTTCAAACATAGCATCTCATGTGAACCTCACAGCAATGCTGTAAAGTGAGCTGTATTGTTTTCCTATTACAGAGCTAAAGTAATAAGGCATTGAGCAGTTAAGTTACATGTGGGTCACATAGCAGTGATGGAAGAATTAGGATATGATTCTAGGTAATCTGGCTTCAGAGTCACTCTTCTGCCTCTTGTAGATAAATAATGTAATATTTAGCTTATTGAGTACATATCATGTAAACGCTAAACTCCCTACATGTGTAAACTCATTTCATACTCATTGCAAGAACTGTACATTAGGTGAAATTGGGTTATTAAAAAATGCAAAAGGATGCCTTAGTGTGTGTGGTCTTTGGAAAAATGCCCACATCAGAGGAAAAAATCTACCCATGAAAATTGGATAATCACATGGAGAAGAAAACTGGCTGTGCATCCTGTTACAAGAATTCTTAAATTCTCATTCATTCCTTCATCATTGAATGAGCACCTACTGTGTGTCAGGCGCTGAACTAGATGCTGAAGATACAACAAGGAAGAAGTCAGTCCCTGCCCTGAAGGTCTTTTCTTTCTAGTGGGAGAGGGACACATATACACCTAGTGAACCTAAGGCATATCCAAGCCAGAGCCAGCCGAATTCCTTATGCCAGAACAGGTGGACTTAACATGGCCAGTTTGCACCATCAGAAGCAGCCTAGTAGGAGGTAACCACTGTGCTTATACATAAAATGGATGATTTATGAGTGTCTTTTTGTTGTTGTTTTTGGGGGCAGGGAAGCAAGAAAAACAAATGTGATTTACAAGTATTTGTTGGGTTCACTTATTTTAACATTTCCCATATGCTCAGAAGATAGCATACATGGAATATATTTTCTTGGTTACATACAGAAGGCTCTGGCAGGTTTTCCTATTTATTCCTTGTTATGATGTCTGCTAATATTTGTTATATGTTTGTGCAAAAACTGACAACAACAAAACACATACACACAAGGATGACAATTCAAGTGGTTTCTAGTCCACGTTTTTCTGGGAGTATATTTGCTATAAGGAAGTAAATTAATTCTGTAGGATTAAAAATTACAGACCACTAAGGTATGTAGCACTGCTAATAAGATCTTTGATTTTTAGAGCACTTTGGAGCCCCTCAAGGCTTGCTGTGTACTTATTCATCTCCTGCCCCATATAATGATTTTGGGAAGTTTGCAAAGCAAATAAAATTATGTTCATTTTCAAGGAAACAAAATCTCAGAGAAGCTAAATTACTTGTCTCAGATCAGACTAATAGTAAGTTGCAGAATCATGATTTGAACCAAAATCTTTCTATACAACTTTGTTCCAATGCTGCAGTTATATTGATTTGAATTATGGCCAGAAACCAGTGTTTTAATAATTGTCATATATTTTTGTATCAAAAATTTTACGATTCTAAAAAAAATTCCTCCTAGACAAATGATGCTTTTGGTATTTAAACAGATCCCGCAAGGGCATTAAAAATTTTTTTCCTGCTTCCTACCCATCTATCAATTTAAAAATTGATGCTTTCCTTAGTCTTTTATGGAAATTATGTAAAAAGATTTTCTGGGTGAGTTCACCCAGTTTGCCCAGCTCTTGGCAAGGATTAGGTGTTTCAGACCCATCTACACCTCAGCAGCCTAGCAGTTTGACTGAAACAAACATGGGCAGCTCAAGGTAGGTCCTTCTGTTTTCCACCGTGACAGCCATGAGTGTACCTTGCTGACAGCTCCCCTGTGGATCTTGTTAGTGGGGGTCTGTGCTTGTTCATTTCTTGGCAAGGCACAAGAACAATCTTTCTAATCTTGGCATTGAGTTCTCCAGGAGAGCTGCATGAATATTTATAAGCCATCCACCCAATTTCCTAAGAGGGTAAATATTATGTTAAGTTTTCTTAGCGCATGGGTGCACACACACACACACACACACACCACACACGCACTACTAAAGAGGAGCAGGAGGGAACTTTAGGAAGTGATGGACGTGTTTATGGCCTTAATGCTTTCACAGGTATATATTTATCCTCAAACTCATCATGTTGTGTAAACTAAATACGTACAGATCTTTACATGTCAGTCGTACCTCTCAATAAAGTGGTTTTTAAAAATTAAAAAAAAAAAGAAATACGTGGGCTTCCCTGGTGGCGCAGTGGTTGAGAGTCTGCCTGCTGATGCAGGGGACACGGGTTCGTGCCCCGGTCCAGGAGGATCCCACATGCCGCGTGAGCGCCTGGGCCCGTGAGCCATGGCCGCTGAGCCTGAGCGTCTGGAGCCTGTGCTCTGCAATGGGAGAGGCCACAACACTGAGAGGCCCGCGTACAGCAAAAAAAAAAAAAGAAAAAAGAAAGAAAGAAATACGTGCACTCTTGACAATTCTTTTTCGTTTTCAAAGAAGGAAGGCCACTGCAGTGTCTTCCATCTGTCTCCTTTCTATCTGTAGCCTGGAGCCCCAACTTCTTACCCTTGGATGTTATTAACTATTTCCTGATAGTTTTCCCTGTCTCTGGTCCCTTTCTTCTCTGATCCATTTGCCACATTACAACTGGAGTTATTTTTTTCTCTGGAATCCTAGAACTGATTATATAATTCTCCTACCTAAAAACCTTGGAATGTTTAGTATATCCAAATCAAGATAAAGTCCAAATTTAAGGAATTCAGGCTCCCAGGACACCCCAGTAAATTGACCTTAAATGACCTTTCTGGGTTCATCACCACCACGTCACCTACAGCACTCTGCATTCTAACCACTGTAGCTTTCCTGCCTCTCCTCTATCAAAGCCAACATTCTCACATCACAAATTTTTTCTTGTGTAGTTTCCCAGCCAAGAATGCATTTGGTCACACTCTCTCCCTATAAAAATGTCTTCACTCATTTAAAGTCCAGTTTAACTACTTCCTATTGTCAGTTACTTACCCTGATTATCCTTTAGAATTACATGTCTATACGGTAAGTTGTTACTTGTTCAGATGTTTAACATAAGTTCTTTGTTGCTTTATCAGGTAGCTAACTTGTGTCTATGTCATCCACTAGATTATGAGGGCTGGCTTCCATGGACATGAGTGGCACAGTACCCCGTGTTTAGAAGGACCTCACACTTAGTTGAATGTTATGTTATCACCATCTTGAAAATCTTAAGAATTTTCCAACAAGTGGTCCTGCATTTTCATTTTGCACCGAGTTCTGCAAATATTGTAAGTGGTGCTGTCCATACGGAGAAGGGCTATTTCAGATTCATCTTTATCTGTACCAGCACTATGCCTTTCTCCTAGTTGCTGCCTATTTTAAAATGCTTGTTGGAAAAACCATGAAAACGAGTAGTCAAGTAACTTGCTTAATTAAAACATGTCAAAGCAGAAAATAGGCTTTGAACCCATCCGAGAAGGCTGGCTATCAACGGAAATAAGATATCCCAAGGTCTAGTCTCTATGGCATTAAGTTCCAAGGATTTTCCAAAAACCACATTTACTACTTATTAGGGAGCAACATATTTCTACCAGAAGCAAATAACAGGCTTCAAGATGAAGCTACCTCTGGGACTGCCCAGTGAAGCTCTGATGCATGGGATTGGAGTCACTTTTAAAGATGGGAGGCAATGAATTTCCTTCCAAAAGCTCACAGGATGTGAGAGATTCTTGGCAACTAGCCCACACATTTGGTTTCCTAAGGAATCATCTTCTGATTGTTTCTAGACCAAGTTGCTTCAGGGAGATGGAATAGAATTATTCCTAGAAAGGATTGCCTCTGAGTGAGAATGAGTATTAAGTATAGGAAGCAGGAGGTAGAAATCTGTAAAAAGAACAACCGTTTTATTTCTAAACAGCATAAACATTCCTCTCAGTCATGTCTAAATTACTATCCCCAAGATGAACACAAGGATTTCCCTTTACCTTTCAGAGTGTTTGAAATTTAGTGTTCTTGCTTTCAAGAAAAGGGAATTATTTTTTAAAAGCAATTGCTAATAATTCCGGGTGGTTCTTTAAGAGACTATAAAGATGGTGATTTTTTTCAAAAAAGGGAAAAAAACTAGACTGTTTGGAGGGATACAGAGATTTTGTGTTGCAGTCTGGGGGAAGGAGGCACCATTCAGGAGAGCAAATGTGATCCTGTGATACAGTGGTGGGAAGCAACCATAGACAATATGTAAATGAATGAACGTGACTATTTTCTAATAAAGCTTTATTTACAAAAACTGATGGCAGCCTGGATTTGGCCCTTGGGATGTAATTTGCTGACTCCTGCTCTAGAACAACTGACAATGATACACTGGGAGAAGCTGTACAGAAGTGCTTCTTTTAATACTGTTCATAAGAACAAGGATCTCAAATGGCCACATCACCAGTAGAATGGTTACATATGTTGTTTTATATTCAATCGGTGGAATGCTAGATAGCAGTGAAAAGAAGTGATCTCCAGCCACATACATCAATGTGAACTAATTCTAGACACAGTGTGGAACAAGTTCAATAAGGCACACATAACATTATTCTACAGTTCAGAGCAGGTAAGCCGACTATAACTGTATTTAGGGATACATATAGGGGTGAGGAAAGGAAGGGAATGATTAAGAGAGGCTTGGAGTTACCACCACAGAGGAAGGGAATATGAGAATGGGTCAAGTTCTAGGATCTTCAAGAGTACTAGTCAGATGTATACACTGATGTGTATAAAATTGATGACTAATAAGAACCTGCTGTATAAAAAAATAAATAAAATTAAATAAAATTTTTTAAAAAGAAGGTGGACTTTCTTCTAGTCTTAGGTAGAGTCAAACCTTTTCAAATCTCATGTTTCAGACTCTTCTGATAGAGGATGATAAACTGTCCTTTACACACAGGTAGTTCAAGTGCAGTCGCATAGTACAGAATAGTTTATACATAAAGTCTGAATTCAGAATTAGAGACTGAAGTGTGATCATTCCTTCATCACTCAATCTATCTCCCAAGTCAGTGATTTAAACCCTTATATATAGGCTTCCATGGTGGCACAGTGGTTATAAATCCGCCTGCAGATGCAGGGGACACGGGTTCGAACCCTGATCCATGAAGATCCCACATGCTGCGGAGCAACTAAATCCGTGCGCCACAACGACTGCGCTTGCGCTCTACAGCCCGTGAGCCACGACTACTGACTGCCCCCGCCCCCCCGCCAAAGAAAGAAAGAGTACTAGTCAGTTCCATTTCTTAAGCTGGTAGGTTGAACAGAAATTTATTTATTTCCTTTAAGAAGCAAAGTTCTTCCTCCTCCCCTTCCACCTCCCGGGCTACGGCGGGCGAAGGGCTGAGGGCTGCTGTATTTTGTCCCACGAGGCGACCCCTTCTCCCGCGGAGGTTGCGCGCGGCGGCGGCGGCCGCCATAGCGGTGGTGGCGACGGGGACAGTGGAGCGCTGACCGCAGGCCTGGCCGCCCACCTGCCCCACCCTGTCGCCGGGGGCGGGGAAGAAGCACACACCTTTATAAACGCATTTTTGGGTAAATATATAGTTTAAGATAAAGTAGGGCTAAGTACACTCATCCCTTGGCCGGCGGGGGATTGGTTTCAGGACCCTTCACAGGTACCAAAATCCGAGGATGCTCAAGTCCCTTTTATGCAGTGACACAGTACAGAAGGCGCTCTTTATCTGCTGGTTCTGCAACCGCGGATACGGGGTGCTGACTGTAACTTTTTGAAGGCTTTTTAACTAGGAAGTGGCAGAACTGGGATTTGAACTTCGGTCTCTTTGGCTCCAAAGCTCAAAATCGTTCTACTCACTCCTCGTGTTCCTGGGTTTAAGCCAGTATTATTTTATTGTAGTCCTTGGACTTAATTGCTTCTTTATATCTACCGAGATACTACAAAACAGATTTGTACAGTCTCCATTTCTACCCGAATCAGTGAAGCCTGTCAAGTTAATTGGTTGTGACACTCAGCTTCCAGAATGTGTAATTATCAGCTGTATTGAGTGGGAAGCTCAGATGACAGTTAATAGTACATGTAGACGGAAATCTGTGTGTTGCAGTAACTGAAGAACGAGCCAAGAATGTAACATTAATCAAAACGTCCATATAGTGTACCAGAAAGTTTCTATGTGGAAATGCAAGCCAGAGCGTTTCTTTATCTATAAACATTCCTAATTATAATTCACAGTTAATCTCTGTGCATCTTGTTCTCCTTTGAACCGCAGATATGGAAGACCAGTATATCCAACTGGGCACAGATGGAAAAATATCCCTATCCCAGCTTCACAATGAAACCACTTTTTGTGCTTGACACCTGCAGCAGCTGATAGGTGAATGTGGCTGATCAGTCAGCTAAGCAACTTTTCAAATATGAGCAGCCAAAGCTCTGGAAATAGCATCAGGCACTTGATAATGTGTCAGGAGTTCTTGTACCACAGGCAGTGGGTGGAAGTTTGCAGCCAGACAACTAGAGTTTGTGTTCTGCTTTTGCCACTTGAAAGATACGTGAGAATGAGTATACAGACCTGAGTCTGTATTCTCAGTGGTAAAAATTTGTAAAATAGCTCATAGTTTTAATCCTGGCTGCTCGTTAGAAGTTTTTTTAAAAACCGCCAATACGATGAATGGTTTCATCTGCCCTGGACCAATGACCAGTTTGGGGAGAAGAGGAGAGTCCTGGGTATTGGCATTTTTGGAAAGCTCAATAAATTTTATAAAGTGGATCAGAACTTCTGCCTTATGGATGGCTGTGTGACTCCTGCCCTGGAAGAGAGGACCTTACAAAAGTGTCTGTGTTGTTTCTCTCCTTTATGATGGGAAAGTGACATCCAGAGAGGTGAAGTGACTCAGCCAGTGTCCAAGCCAGTTAAGTAGCAGAACCAACTCTAGACCAAAGGTCTCCTAACCTGTAGCCTTATTATACTCATTAGAGAGACACTGGATCTTCAAGCTGAAAACACCAATGAAACAGTATACCTCCTCACTTTCAAAAATGTCTGGTTTGGGTGATAAATTATATGTTACTTATATGTTAAAAAATGCATTATAGGCAAACAAGTAAAACATACTAAGTGCATGTGTGTGTGTGTGTGTGTGTGTGTGTGTGTGTGTATTTGGGAAGTACTAGCAGTGAGAAATAGGACTTGAGAAGTTTTGAAGAGAACTGGTGTATATTAGTCAGCTTGGGCTGCCATAACAAAGTACCATAGATTGTGTAGCTTAAATAACAAATATTTATTTCTAACAGTTCTGGAGGCCGGGAAGTCCAAGATCAAGGTGCAAACAGGTAGTTTCATTCTGAGGTCTCTTCTCTTGGCTTGTAGATGGTCGTTGTCCTTCTCTGTGCTCATATGACCTCTTTATTTGTGGGAGTGTGGAGAGGGAGAGAAAGCAAGCTTTCTGGTGTCTCTTATAAGGGTAGTAATCCCATCGTGGATGCCTCACCCTCATGACCTCATCTAATTAGGTACTAATTCCATCTTGCAGGTCCCACCTCATGACCTCATGCAACCCTAATTAACCACCCAAAGGCCCCATCTGCAAATACCATTATGTTGGGAGTTAGGGCTTCAATATATGAGTTTGGGGGGGGGGCACAAACATTCAGTCCATAACAAATAGTATGTAAATCTCCTTATTTTCAGAGTGGTTTGCTAGACCAAAAATTATGTCTGTTATCCTGGTCCATGGAATATTATAAAAAATCCTATGTTAGTGATTCTCAGTCTTGGATGTAAATTAGAATAACCTGGGAGCTTTTATATAGTACTAATCCTCAAAACCTCTTCTCCCAATAACTGAATCAGAATCTTGGAAGAGGGTTGGGGACCAGGGTTGAGGATTACAGCCGAGGTTGGGAGCCACTGATCTCTGGGCAGCTGGGCCCTGGAGCAGAAGGAGGTAGTCAGTGACTTGTCACCTAGTGACAAGAAGGAAGTGAGACTCAGATGCCATAAATGTCTGAATAGAAGGGGAGAAGTTTCTCCAAAATCATCGCTCCTAAAAGAGGAAGGATTATGTTCCAGTCCTTACAAAGTTTCTCATGTTATTGGGTACTCTCTCATTTGCTGTGTTTTGTGCGATGTTGATTTTACATCTGTCTTAACGCTATGCAAATTCAGTGGCTTGGGATTGCTTTATATTTAGACATATATGATTTATATTATCACCAGACCTTCCTTTCTTTTCACAACACTCCTTAACTGACACATTAGCAGGTTATGTACCGGTCCACAGACTTTCAGGACCTTGAGCAAGTTACTTCTCCTCCCTGGGCTTCAGTTCTTTTCCTCTCAAAAAATGAGGGCATTGAGCAAGACTAGGGAATTGATAAAATTATAGAAGACCCCAATCGTAGTAACTCTAACTGTACCCTTTTATCTCTTCCACACACATGCCTTAGGCACACCATTTATATCATTTTATTTTTTCTTTATGTTTGCCATTGTTCACTGTGGAAGATTGTATTTTATTCAAAATACTTGCTGCCCCTCCTTGGGGGCAATTATACTTTCTCACCCTACTGAACTCAGGAGTGGATATGAGACCTTGATTTAGCCAATGAAAGGTGGGAAGAAGTGACATGCATCATTTCTGAACAGAAACTTTTAAGAGCCAGCTTGTATTTTTGCAACATCTCTTTTTTTCTTTGCCAGGAAATCATCAATAACCCAGATAGGAAAAGTGACATATAATTTATTGTCCAAACCAGGCAGTTTTGAAAGTGAGAAGATGAACTCTTGAGAGTGAAAAGATAAGCTATTAATAATTACTCTGGGACATAGACATAAGCTAGGACTGTGTTGGATAAACTGGAATGTGGAGTCCAGTTAGAGGCTGCTTTGTCAGCTTGGTTTCTGGAGAGAAGATGGCAGGGAGCAGGGCCAGAGCCGGCCCATAATGGACACACATGAGAGAGAAATCACCCTCTGTAAGTGACTAGGATTTTGGGGTCCATTGTTACTACAGCACAGCTCAGCCAACTGGTAACAGAAGTTTAATCAATACAGCTGATTGATGCAGAAAACTCATTGAAAAGTGGCCTTCTGTTGGCCTGAGTAACTGGGTCGTTCAAGTGACTGCTGAACACTAAAGATATGTTCAGAGGTTTCTGGAGTTACTGGCAGCTTCTTCCAATTTAAAACAAGGAAAGCACTGTCTAAATGGGCCTTCTTATTATGTCCTGGACAGACCAAATTTGAGAGTACCTGCATCGCCCAAAATATCATTCCCAGGGATTTCTTTTGTAAACTGATGTTGATTCATTTGACCAGTTTACTCTGGCCAAAGCTGATAGAATCATGGTAGAGACTCAAATGTGAGCAATCTGCAGGCTGGCCAGCAGCCTACTTAGTGGCATTGTGTAAATGCTTTGCTAATCAGACAAGATGTTACCACTGGAGCGTTCAGATCCTCCCTGGAAAATATCTGACCTAGATACATGAGGAGATAATGTAATGAGTTTGCAGAATTTGAAAGTCACACAGAAAAAGGGGCAAAGGATATAATTGAGCCATGCTAACAGTGGTTAATAGAGCATGGTTTAGCAAGCTTGGGCTGCTGAAAATACAAGCAATTTACTTGACTACTAGAGATGTTGCTAAGTGAAATCTATGTATATCCTGATCTTGGTGAGGCCGTCATGGTGGCTCTTCCTGGGTTCCCATGAAACTTGACTTCCCCTCTTCCTTGCTCTCCCTAATGCTGGTAGCACAGATAAGATCCTCGTCAGTCTTCCTTCTATGCGTTCTTTCAGTGCCATCCCTTCCCTTTTCCAAAATATGAACCAGTATGTCCCTGTTCTTGAAACCACAAAATGTTCTAACACAGGCCAGAAAGGACAACAAAGGCTAATTACAAATATCGTAATTGAAAATAGCAAAACCACACATGTAAAGTTAAAATTCCTGTCTATTTTGAGAGTGGAGCTTCTGGGTCCAACTCGGCAAGAACCTTGCACCATTTGCCTTCCCCTAAATGAAACTGCTTTGCATTGGAATGGACTTTTACTTTGTCTGAATTTTGTTTTGTTTTGTTTTGTTTTGAGGGGTTGGCTCGAATCTCCTCATAAAAAAAGTATTTCCTCTTACTTCATGTGGTTTGTCCTACATCCAGAGATTATCCTTTTATATTGTTTCTGAGCCAATATTTCTTTTTCTTATGTCTTTAAAGCTTTTGCTTAGAAATGCTGTGGCTCTTTCCTCCTGGCCTCAGTTAGGAAAGGGATTCTTGTACCCTAGAACTTCATTAGCATGTGAATTAACTCTTGCAGCACACAGAGACTTAGGTCATTGGTTAGCTTGTTGATCTCTTTCAAGCCCTATAGTATGTTAGAATAGGAAGTGATGTCAGAGATCCTTGGGTTTAAGAGTACTGAGGAGTAAACTTACACCTTTATAGCCACATGGCTAGTGAACGGCATAGATGGAGTAACGCTCAGGTGTATGGATTATTAATGCAGTACTATTTCTCCAAATCAGATTCTTATTCTCCTTTGCAACTTTTACATTTGTTTAATTCATGCTATGTATACTTTCCTTCAGATACCTTTTCTAATCTTCATAAAAGCTAGATATGCCAGGTAAAGTGCCAAGCACTGGGGTTACAAAGATAAAGATAACACAACTTTTACTCCTGAGGAATGGCAGGAATTGAAAAATAGATATCACAATTCAATGTAACAAGTGCTGTGGGAACTCAGAGTAGAAATCAACCAACTGTGCTGCTGGGAGTGGGAAAAAAGAGTTTTTGTAGAGGAAGTTACATTTAGCAGTATTTTGAAGAATGTGTAAGAGATTGACAGATGGGGTAGGATTGGGAAGAGGACGGAAGAGCAGCTTGTACAAAGGATCGTGAAAGGAATGGTGCTGATGTCAGGTTGGCAGAAGTATAGACTGTGATAAGAGAAGTGAGCTAGATGCACTTGGAAAAGAAGGTCAAGAGAGTGTCAGGCCTGACTTGTCATTTAAGGAGTTTGGAGTTTATTCTACAGGAAATGTAGATGAGAGATCCGTAAACAAGGAGAAAGGAGAGGTAGAAACAGAGGGACCAGTTGGGAAGATGGTACATACAATTATAAGGTAAAAAGTTCCAGCTCTCCCAAACTACCAGTGGTAGGTAAGGTTTGAGGCAGGGGGCTAAACTCAATCAATCTTGAAACAATGTATTATGGGTTGAAGGGGAGAAGAGGATGAAAGATAACTGAGGATATGAATTTTGGGGACCTGTGTGGATGATGTCAGCACACTGTGAAAAGAAAGGAGTGGAAAGAGCAACAAAGTTTGGGGCAAAAATTATCGGAGGTTTAGATCTGTCCTAAAGAAGGTGATGCTGAAGTGGTAGTTATAATTATTTGATTCTCATTTGCTGAAAAGGATCAAAATAAGATCTGGATTGAAGGAAGCAGTAATTAACATTTTAGTTTTGGTTCTAAATTTAAAAGGAGAGAGATAAAGATACTTGAGTGTTCTTCCAAATTTCCTAGGTTAGGTCACATAAAAAGAAGGAGAAAAGGAATTTAGGGCAGTTTGTACAGTGGCTAAGCATAGGAAAGGACCTTAGCTTAAAAACGGCATGGTCTTTAAGTTAATCACCTCTCTGCAGTACATTCCAGGACTGTGATGAGGATTAGTAGAAACATCAGAAAGGAAAGTGTCCTAGACAACATAGGCTCTGCTCCATTGTGGTAAACAGACAAACAAAACTCCCCAAATTGCAGTGGTTTAAGATAACCAATGTTTTCTTTCACTTAATAACTTTATGAAAAAGATAGATCATCTTCATTTTGTGGATAAAGAAATAGACTTGTTCAAGAGCATACAAGAGGGAGAGCTCTGAGATCTCTCATACTCCAAAGGCTGGGTATTCTCTTGCCATTCCATTGTGCAGAAATGCCTCTCACAAGGAGGACAGTCCCAGACTATGTGCTCCTGGCCAGAATGGAGCTCTGAAGCTGAAATATCTACACTATTTTCTTTGTGTTTCCTAACTGTGAAGTTCTTCCCTGGGCAGAGAGGGAGGAGAGAATTTATCTCCCACCTCCTCTGTCTCATTGTTTCCCAAGGAGGAGGGCAGGGCAGGCCAGTGTCCACAGAGTTGACAGGGTAAGTTGACATATTGGGGTATAAATCCTGATTAGCTGCTTGTCAGCTGTGTGGACCTAGATAAGATACTTAACATCTCTGTATCTCACTTTCCTTGGCCTCTGTAATGGGAGTACTAATGGTATTTATTTCAAATGTTTATTGTGAGGATTAAATGAAATAATACACCTAGAGGCCTTAGCACATTGCTTAATGTGTAGTAAATAATCTGTTCATATTTGCCACTATTATGATGACTGTTTTAGAAACTCTTGACCTCTTGCTTTCCATTTCTTTACATGATGATTTCCACAAAGCATTGACCAGAGAAAGCTGAATTGCAGACAGTTCAGCTTATATTTATAAGTGTTTTTTTAGAAAAAGGTGGTCTTGTGGGTATGGAGTATGAAAATGTTCTGTGTGGACGGGTGAATTCCAATCATACTTATGTTTATTCTAAAGTCACAGAGTTGGTTATATGGAATCCATGAGTCTTAATTAGAGGTGTGAAGAAGGATGTGGATTTTTTGTATTTTTGATGGAGGTATAAAGTACATTTCGTAAACTGAACAAACCTTAAGTTACAATTTGATTAGCTTTTACCTAAAGTGAACGTATTTGTGTAATACTCAAGTGATACTCCCGATAAAAACAGAGAATGTTGCCCATACCACAGAATATCCCCATGCATCTCCTGGTCAGCCCCTTCTTCCACCAAAGGTAACCACTCTGTTGGCTTCTATTGCCCTAGATTAGTTTTTCCCCTCTTTGAACTTTATAAAAAAGGAATCATGGAACATGTATTTTTGATCACTATTATGCTTGTGAAATTCATCCATGCCATTGTGTATAGCAGTAGTTTATTCCTTTTTATTGTTGTTTGATATTCTGTCATATGAATCTACCACCATGATTTTATTTTCCAATGTTTATGAGCTTTTGCATTGTTTTCTCATTTTTGGCTATTACAATGACTGCTTTGAATATTCTTAAATATACCCTTTTCTCTTAGTGGACACATTCCTTTCTATTAGGAATATACCCTGGAGAGGAATTGCTGGGTAATGAATATGTGTGTCTCTTCAGGTTTAGTAGATAGCATCGAATAGTTTCTAAAGTAGTGACAATTTTCACTCCCACCAGTGAGATGGGAGAGTTCCAGTTCCCTATACTCTCTAACACTGATCCATTCCATTGTTACTGTTAAATTTTAGCCATTTTAGTGGGTATGTAGAACTTTTTGACTGATTTGAATCAGCAGTTCTCTAATGCCTTGTGATGTTGAGCATCTTTTCATGTGCTTATTGGAATTTAGATTTCCTCATTTATGAACTATCAAAGTTTTTTACCTATTTTAAAAAACTTGGGTTGTCCTTTCCTATTAATATAAAGTAGATTTCAAAAAAATCTGAATTTAAGTTCCTTATCAGATTTATATAATGCAAATATATTTTTGTAGCTTTTTCACTGTCTTAGTGATATCTTTTGATGAACAGAAGTTCTTAATTTTACTAAAGTTCAATTTTCAATATTTCCCTTTGTGATAGTGTTCAGTTGTCCTGTTTTGTATGCTGGATATTAGACACTTGTGAAACAGCTACTGCTGCTGATGGGTGATTGGAATAAAAGGGAAGAGATGAAAATGTTTGATTAAACTGAAGGGAGTGAGGATATACTTTTGAAGCCAGAGGGGAAGAACATCACAAAGACTAGAGGGGTCACGATTTGGGGTCAGGGAGATACAGTAGAGCAGGACAACCTTGAAGAGACTGTAGAGGTCCGACATGGGCAAGGATATGATTACTTCTTTATTTTGCCAAAGAGAGACATTTTCTAAGACTTTAACTTCAAGACAAGACCCTGGATAGAGTCCAGAGTTATGGTTTGATTTTTCTCTTTATTTTTATACTTGTGCCCAATCTATGGCAAGGTGGTACAGTGCTGATTCAAAGCTTCTGAAGTCTGAGAGGTTGCATATGGTGTAAACCAAACCTAAATTGCTTTCAGGATCCAATGAATTAGCAGAGGTCATGTTCTCATGCATTATATGCTTAATAAGTGCCTCTTCCTTTCCTTGTACATAATTATATTAACTTAAGTAATAGCATGGGGGTGATTTAGTATTGTGATTGGGCGAAAGCCAAAATAAGGTTTTTGTTTTTTGGTTTTGTGCGTGTTTGTGTGTTCTTCTTATTTGTTTTATTTAAAGCATGGACCATAGTTTCCCTTTTATTTTAAAAAAAGAATCTCACATTTATTTAACTAATATTACTAATTAGTATTACTAATTTTACATGTGTCACCTAGGTGCTTTCACATAGGTTATCTCATTTAATCTCCACAATAAAGGGTGTGTTATTGTCACTATTTTACAAATGGGCAAGTAGAGGCTAAGAGAGATGAAATTATTTGCCCAAGAACCCTTGACTAGTAAGATATTTAAGAATTCAGATTTAAGCTATATTTTTGTAACGAAAGTCTCTGTCACAGTTTTGAATTTTAGGATTAAGAATTATTCACTTTAAGGGAGGGTGGGAGAGAGACACAAGAGGGAGAGGATATGGGGATATATGTATACATATAGCGGATTCACTTTGTTATACAGCAGAAACTAACACAACATTGTAAAGCAATTATACTCCAATAAAGATGTTAAAAAAAAGAATTATTCACTAAAATAGGCCTCTATTTTATTTTTATTTATGAATAACAACTTATATTTTCAATTATTTGAATATTCTAGTACCATTAATAAATTATTTTTGTATTTTATAGGCTCCAGAATATAAGCGTGAATGTGAAAGAGAGCTTCACTGTATAAAATATAGCAAGAATAACTTTTAAACATATGCTGAACTCAATGGTAACCATATATCCATGGATAGGTAACTTTTTAGGAAGACGTATCATGATAATAGGGGAAATTCTGGAAGGGTTCTTATACCTTGCTTGGAACATCAACTCAATAGGGAGAAATGTAATATGCTAGTGTGATTAAGGTCAAGTGTCATTCTATAATTACAGGGGACACATATAGTCCCAATGGTCCCAGGGCTGACTTTTCCCTAAAAAAAAGTAGTTGGGCTGGATTTTGGTTGTCAACTTTGCACTGCTGTCACTCTTTTCTAAGGTTTTCTCTGCTTTCAAGAAGCATATTTGAACAAGATTTCTTTAAAAGATAGTTATGAGTTAGGATTTTCCAATGATAGGTATTTGAACAATACTTGGAAGGTACAGAGAAAGAAAGGCTGTTATTCTCAGGAGATTATTGAAACTTCGTACTCATGATGGCGTCTCAGACATCTCTTTCAGCTCCTATTTTGTGGCTTGGATGACCAGAAATGGTAGATTTTCAGACTTCTCTGCAAGTACCATTTTACTCTTTGGTGGCCAGATGTGGAGGCATCTCCGATTTTCCCATGAGCTTCCACTTCAAGGACACTGTAGGCAAGCACAATAGTTTTCTGATTTCCCTGGGCCCTAGCATCTCTACTTGTGCTTTTGCCTTAGTAACTCTATCTCCACTATTTTGAACAAGCCTCTATTTTAACGCACCACATTTCAAAGCATTCAACTAAGAGGTTGAGTCCTCAGCTAAAATTCTCAGTTGCTGACTTATGCTGATTTAACTAAGCTATTCAGCCTCTGTACCTCATTTTCCTTAATTGTTAAATGAGATTCAACAATGCCTACCTTAAAAAGTAGTTCTACAGGGAGACCTTCAAGATGGCAGATGAGTAAGATGTGGAGATCACCTTCCTCCCCACAAACACATCAAAAATACATCTAGGGCTTCCCTGGTGGCGCAGTGGTTGAGAATCCGCCTGCCGATGCAGGGGACACGGGTTCGTGCCCCGGTCCAGGAAGATCCCACATGCCACAAAGCGGCTGGGCCCGTGAGCCATGGCCGCTGAGCCTGCGCGTCCGGAGCCTGTGCTCCGCAACGGGAGAGGCCACAACAGTGAGAGGCCTGAGTACTGCAAAAAAAACAAAAAACAAAAAACAAAACCATCTACATGTGGAACAACTCCTACAGGACACCTACTGAACACTGACAGAAGACCTCAGACTTCCCAAAAGATACCTATTTTTTTTCCTTTTTCTCTTTTTGTGACTGTGTATGTGTATGCTTCTTTGTGTGATTTTGTCTGTATAGCTTTGCTTTTACCATTTGTCCTAGGGTTCTGTCTGTCCATTTTTTTTGTATAGTTTTTAGCCCTTGTTATCATTGGTGGATTTGTTGTTTGGTTTGGTTGCACTCTTTCTTTTTTATTACTTTTTAATAATTTTTATTTTAATAACTTACTTTTTCACTTATTTTTTTCTTTCTTTTTTCTTTTTTTCTCCCTTTTCTTCTGAGCCATGTGGCTGATGGGTTTTGGCGCTCTGGCTGGGTGTCAGGCCTGTGCCTCTGAGGTGGGAGAGCTGAGTTCAGGACATTGGTCCACAAGAGACCTCCCAGCTCCAACTAGTGACAGGAACACAACCCCACGCATCAGCAGAGAGGCTACCTAAAATCATAATAAGGTCACAGACACCCCCAAACACTACCAGATGTGGTCCTGCCCACCAGAAAGACAAGATCCAGCCTCATCCACCAGAACACAGGCACTAGTCCCCTCCACCAGGAAGCCTACACAACCCACTAAACCAACCTAAGCCACTGGGGGCAGACACCAAAAACAACAGGAACTACGAACCTGCAGGTTGTGAAAAGGAGACACCAAATACAGTAAATTAAACAAAATGCAAAGACAGAGAAACACACAGCAGATGAAGGAGTAAGGTAAAAACCCACCAGACCAAACAAATGAAGAGGAAATAAGCAGTGTACCTGAAAAAGAATTCAGAGTAATGAGAGTAAAGATGATACAAAATCTTGGAAATACAATGGAGAAAATACAAGAAACGTTTAACAAGGACCTAGAAGAACTGAAGAGCAAACAAACAATGATGAACAACACAATAAATGAAATTTAAAATTTTCTAGAAGGAATCAATAGTGGAATAACTGAGGCAGAAGAACGAATAAATGATCTAGAAGATAAAACAGCAGAAAAAAGAAAAAAGAAGGAAAACAATTTAGGACAGTCTCAGAGACCTCTGGGACAACATTAAATGCATTAACACTTGAATTACAGGCGTCCCAGAAGAAGAGAAAAAGAAAGGGACTCAGAAAATATTTGAAGAGATTATAGTTGAAAACTTACCTAATATGGGAAAGGAAATAGTCAATCAAGTCCAGAAAGCACAGAGAGTCTCATACAGGATAAACCCAGGGAGAAACATGCTAAGGCACATATTAATCAAACTATCAAAAATTTAGTACAAAGAAAAAAGCAGCAAGGGAAAAACAACAAATAACACACAAGGGAATGACCATAAGGTTAACAGCTGATCTTTCAGCAGAAACTCTGCAAGCCAGAAGGGACTGGCAGGACATATTTAAAGTGATGAAGGAGAAAAACCTGCAACCAAGATTACTCTACCCAGCAAGGATCTCATTCAGATTTGACAGAGAAATTAAAAACATTTACAGACAAGCAAAAGCTAAGAGAGCTCAGCACCACCAAACCAGCTTTACAACAAATGCTAAAGGAACTTCTCTAGGCAGGAAACACAAGAGAAGGAAAAGACCTACAATAACAAACCCAAAACAATTAAGAAAATGGTAATAGGAACATACATATTGATAATTACCTTAAATGTAAATGGATTAAATGTTCCAACCAAACGACATAGACTGGCTGAATGGATACAGAAATAAGACCCATATATATGCTGTATACTGGAGAGACATTTCAGACCTAGGGACACATACAGAATGAAAATGAGGGGATGGAAAAAGATATTCCATGCAAATGGAAATCAAAAGAAAGCTGTAGTAGCAATTCTCATATCAGACAAAATAGACTTTAAAACAAAGATTATCACAAGAGACAAAGAAGGACACTACATAATGATCAAGGGATCAATCCAAGAAGAAGATATAACAATTTAAAATATTTATGCACCCAACATAGGAGTACTTCAATACATAAGGCAAATGCTAACAGCCATAAAAGGGGAAATCACAGTAACACAATAATATTAAGGGACTTTAACATCCCACTTTCACCAATGGACAGATCAACCTAAATGAAAGTAAATAAGGAAACACAAGCTTTAAATGACACATGAAACAAGATGGACTTAATTGATATTTACAGGACATCCCATCCAAAAAAAACAGAATACATTTTCTTTTCAAGTGCTTATGGAAAAATCTCCAGGATAGATCATATCTTGGGTTACAAATCAAGCCTTGGTAAATTTAAGAAAATTGGCATATCAAGTATCTTTTCCAACCACAACGCTATGATACTAGATACCAATTACAGGAAAAAAACTGTAAAAAATACAAACAGTTGGAAGCTAAACAACACACTACTAAATAACCAAGATATCAATGAAGAAATCAAAGAGGAAATTAAAAAAATACCCAGAAACAAATGACAATGAAAACACGATGACCCAAAACCTATCGGATGCAGCAAAAGCAGTTCTAAGAGGGAAGTTTATAGCAGTACAATCCTACCTCAAGAAACAAGAAACATCTCAAATAAACAACCTAACCTTGCACCTAAAGCAATTAGAGATAGAAGAATGAAAAAAAAAAAAAAAAACCCAAAGTTAGCAGAAGGAAAGAAATCATAAAGGAGACAAAAGACCTGTATGCAGAAAACTATAAGACACTGATGAAAGATATTAAAGATGATACAAACAGATGGAGAGATATACCATGTTCTTGGATTGGAAGAATCAACATTGTGAAAATGACTATACTACCCAAAGCAATCTACAGATTCAGTGCAATCTCTATCAAACTACCAGCGGCATTTTTCACAGAACTAGAGCAAAAATTTCAGATTTGTATGGAAACACAAAAGACCCCAAATAGCCAAAGCTATCTTGATAAAGAAAAATGAAGCTGGAGGAATCAGGCTCCCTAACATCAGACAATACTACAAAGCTACAGTAATCAAGACAGTATGGTACTGGCACAAAAACAGAAATATAGATCAATGGAGCAGGATAGAAAGTCCAAAGATAAACTCACACACATATGGTCACTTTATTTTTGATAAAGGAGGCAAGAATATATACAGTGGAGAAAAGACAGCCTCTTCAATAAGTGGTGCTGGGAAAACTGGATAGCTACGTGTAAAAGAGTGAAGTTAGAACACTACCTAGCACCATACACAAAAATAAACTCAAAATGGATTAAAGACCTAAATGTAAGTCCAGACAGCATAAAACTCTTAGAGGAAAACATAGCAAGAACACTCTTGGACATAAATCACAGCAAGATCCTTTTTGACCCACCTCCTGGAGAAAGGGAAATAAAAACAAAAATAAACAAATGGGACCTAATGAAACTTCAAAGCTTTTGCACAGCAAAGGAAACCATAAAGGAGACGAAAAAAGAGCCCTCAGAATGGGAGAAAATATTTGCAAATGAAGCAGCTGATAAAGGATTTATCTCCAAAATTTTCAAGCAGCTCATGCAACTCAATATCAAAAAAAAACCCCACAACAACAACAACCCAATCCCAAAATGGGCAGACCTAAATAGACATTTCTTCAAAGAAGATATACAAATGGCCAGCAAACACATGAAAGGATGCTCAACGTCACTAATCATTAGAGAAATGCAAATCAAAACTACAATGAGGTATCACCTCATACCAGTCAGAATGGCCATCATCAAAAAATCTACAAACAGTAAATGCTAGAGAGGGTGTGGAGAAAAGGGAACCTCTTGCACTGTTGGTGGGAATGTAAATTGATACAGTCACTATGGAGAACAGTATGGAGGTTCCTTAAAAGTCTAAAAAGAGAACTACCATACGACTTAGCAATCCCACTACTGGGCACATACCCTGAGAAAACCATAATTCAAAAAGAGTCATGTACCACAATGTTCATTGCAGCTCTGTTTCCAAGAGCCAGGATATGGAAGCAACCTAAGTGTCCATCGACTGATGAATGGATAAAGAAGATGTGGCACATATATACAATGGAATATTACTCAGCCATAAAAAGAAACGAAATTGAGCTATTTGTAGTGAGGTAGATAGACCTAGAGTCTATCATACAGAGTGAAGTAAGTCAGAAAGAAAAAGACAAATACCGTATGCTAACACATATATATGGAATTTAAGAAAAAAAATGTCATGAAGAACCTAGGGGTAAGACAGGAATAAAGACGCAGACCTACTGGAGAATGGACTTGAGGATATGGGTAGGGGGAAGGGTGAGCTGTGACAGGGCGAGAGAGAGTCATGGACATATACACACTAACAAACGTAAGGTAGATAGCTAGTGGGAAGCAGCGCATGGCACAGGGATATTGGCTCGGTGCTTTGTGACAGCCTGGAGGGGTGGGATGGGGAGGGTGGGAGGGAGGGAGACGCAAGAGGGAGGACATATGGGAACATATGTATATGTATAACTGATTCACTTTGTTATAAAGCAGAAACTAACACACCATTGTAAAGCAATTATACCCCAATAAAGATGTTAAAAAAAAGAATAACAACCATTGGATCATATGGTGCAACTATGTTTAGCTTTGTATGAAACTGCCAAACTGTATTCCAAAATGTCTTCATCCTTTTGCATTCCCACCAGCAATGAGTAAGTTCTTGATGCTCCAGATCCTCACCAGCGTTTTTGTACTGTCACATGATAAATTTTACCCATTTTGATAGATGTATAGTGATATCTCATTATTTTAACATTGTCATTAAGCAGTCCTCTAAAGACTTGATGTTAAGCATTTTTTTCACATGCTATTGCGATCTGTTTATCTTCTTTGTGGAGGTGTCTCTCCAGATATTTTGCCCATTTTAAAATTGAATTGTTTGTTTTCTTATGGTTGAATTTTAAGAGTTCTTCGTATATTCTGGATACGAGTCTTTTATCATATATATGTCTTGCAGATATTTTCTTCCAGTGTATACCTTGTCTTTCATTCTATTATTAGTATTGTCACAAATCAGAAGTTTTAAATTTTAATGAAGTCTAACTTATCAATGTTTTTGCCCAAGGATTGTGCTTTTGTTGTTGTAACTAAAAACTTCTCACCAAACCAAAGACTGTTAGATTTTCTTTTGTTATCTTCCAGGAGTTTAATAGCTTATAGCATCTAATATTTATATCTATGATATATTTTGAGTTAATTCTTGTGGAAGGTATAAGAACAGTTTCTAGGTTCATTATTTGGCATGTATATGTCCAGTTGTACCAACACCATTTGTTTAAAAGTCTATGCTTTCTCCATTGAATTGCCTATCCTTTGTCAAAGATCAGTTGATTATATCCATGTGGGCCTATTTCTGGGCTCTGCATCCTGTTTCATTAATCTATCTATTCTTTCAACGATATCATGTCCTTTTTAAAAATTTTATTGAAGTATAGTAGATTTACAATGTTGTGTTAATACAATGTCTTTTTTAAAAATTGTAGTTAATTTACAATGTTGTGTTAGTTTCAAGTATACAGCAAAGTGATTCAGTTATGCATATATGTATATATATTCTTTTTCAGATTCTTTTCCATTATGGGTTATTACAAAATACTGAATGTAAAGCCCTGTGCTATACAGTATGTCCTTTTTGTTTACCTATTTTATATACAGCAGTGTGTGTATGTTAATCCCCATCTCCTAATTTATCCCTCACACACGCTATGCCTTGGTAAGCATAAGTTTGTTTTCTACGTCTGTGAGTCTATTTCTGTTCTGTAAATAAGTTCATTTGTATCATTTTAGTTTTAGATTCCACATATAAGTGGTATCATGATATTTGTCTTTGACTTACTTCACTCAAAAAGATAAACTTTAGATTCATCCATGTTGATGCAAATGGCATTATTTCATTATTTTTTATGGCCGAGTAATATTTCATTGTGTGTATATATATATATATATATATATATATATATATATATATATATATATATATATACCACATCTTCTTTATCCATTCATCTGTCAATGGACATTTAGGTGGCTTCCATGTCTTGGCTATTGTAAATAGTGCTGCTATGAATATTGGGGTGCATGTATATTTTTCAATTAGAGTTTTCTTCAGATATACGTCTAGGAGTGGAAGTGCAGCGTCATATGGTAACAATATTTTTAGTTTTTTAAGGAACATCCATACTGTACTCAAGGGTTCTTTTTCTCCAAACCTGCTCCAGGATTTATTATTTGTAGACTTTTTAAAGATGGCCATCTCATTGCAGTTTTTTTTTTTTTTTTTTTTTGCAGTACATGGGCCTCTCACTGTTGTGGCCTCTCCCGTTGCGGAGCACAGGCTCCGGACGTGCAGGCTCAGCGGCCATGGCTCACGGGCCCAGCCACTCCGCGGCATGTGGGATCTTCCCGGACCAGGGCACGATCCCATGTCCCCTGCATCAGCAGGCGGACTCTCAACCACTGCACCACCAGGGAAGCCCTCATCACAGTTTTGATTTGCATTCCTCTAGCAATTAACAATATTGAGCATCTTTTTTTGTGCCTGTTGGTGATCTGTACTTCTTTGGAGAAATGTCTGTTTAGGTCTTCTGCCCATCTTCTGATTGGGTTGTTTTTCGATATTAAGCTGTATGAGCTGTTAGTATACTTTGGAAATTAATCCTTTGTCAGCAGCATCATTTGCAAATATTTTCTCCCAGTCCTTAGTTGTCTTTTCATTTGGTTTCAGGTTTCCTTTGCTGTGCAAAATCTTTTAAGTTTAATTAAGTCCCATTGGTTTATATTTGTTTTTATTTCCATTACTCTAGGTGACAGGTTCAAAATATATTGCTACAATTTATGTCAAAGGGTGTTCTGTCTATATTTTACTCTAGGAATTTTAGAGTATCTAGTCTTATATTTAGGTCTTTAATCCATTTTGAGTTTATTTTTGTGTATGGTGTTAAAGAATGTTCTAAATTCATTTCTTTTATATGTAGCTGTCCATATTTCCCAGCACCATTTATTGAAGATGCTGTTTTTCCTGCCTTGTATAGTCTTGCCTCCTTTGTTGTAGATTAATTGACCATAGGTGCATGGGTTTACTTCTGGGATTTCTATCCTGTTCTATTGATCTATATGTCTGTTTTTGTGCCAGTACCATACTGTTTTGTGCCAGTACCATACTACTGCTTTGTAGTGTAGTCTGAAGTCAGGGAGTGTGATTCTTCCAGCTCTGTTCTTCTTTCTTAAGATTATTTTGGCAATTCTGGGTTTTTTGTGTTTCCATACAAATTTTTAAAAATTTTGTTCTAGTTCTGTGAAAAATGCCATTTGTAATTTGATAGAGATTGCTTTGAATCTGTAGATTGCCTTGGGTAGTATGGTCATTTTGACAATATTTATTCAGGAATTCCCCAGTGCTCCAGTTGTTGGGACTCTGCACTTTCACTGCCAGAGGCCCAGGTTCGATCTCTGGTTGGGGAACTAAGATCCCACAAGCCACGTGGCACAGCCAAAAAACTATAGATAGATAGATAGATAGATAGATAGATAGATAGATAGACAGATTCCTCCAATCCAAGAACATGGTATATCTTTCCATCTGTTTGTGTCAACTCCATTTTTTTTCATAAGCATCTTATAGATTTTGGAGTATAGAGTTTTTGACTTCTTAGGTAGGTTTATTCCTATGTAATTTATTGTTTTTGATGTAATGGTAAATGGGATTGTTTCCTTAATTTCTCTTTCTGATATTTCATTGTTAGTGTATAGCAATGCAACAGATTTCTGTATATTAATTTTGTATCCTTCAACTTTACCAAAATCATTGATGAGCTCTAGTAGTTGTCTGGTAGCATCTTTAGGATTTTCTGTGTATAGCATCATGTCATCTGCAAAAAAAGACAGTTTTATTTCTTCTTTTCCAATTTAGATTCCTTTTATTATTTTTCTTCTCTGACTGCTGTGCCTATGACTTCCAAAACTATGTTGCATAAAAGTGGCAAGAATAGGCATCCTTGTCTTGTTCCTGATCTTAGAGGAAATACTTTCAGCTTTTCACCATTGGGTATGATGTTATCTGTGGGTTTGTCATATATGGCCTTTATTATGTTGAGGTATTTTCCCTCTATGCCCACTTGCTGAAGAGTTTTTTTTATCATAAATTGATGTGGAATTTCATCAAAAGCTTTTACTGCATCTATTGAGATGATCATATGGTTTTCATTTTTCAATTTGTTAATGTGGTGTATCACATTGTTTGATTTGTGGATATTGAAAGATCCTTGCATCCCTGGGATAAATCCCTCTTCCACAATGTCTTGATTATTGTAGATTTATAGTAAGTCCTGAAATCAGACAGTCTTCTGCCTTTGTTCTTCTGCTTCAATATTGTGTTGGCTCTTCCAGTCTTTTGCTTTCCATATATACTTTAGAATCAATTTTTCAGTATTCACAAAATAGCTGGCTGGTATTTTGGTTGGGATTGCACTGAATCTGTAGATCAAATAGTGAAGAACTGACATCTTGTCAATCTTGAGTCTTCCTGTTCATGAATGTTGAATATCTTACATTTATTCAGATATTCCTTGAGTTTTTTATCAGAGTTTTGTAGTTTTCCTTATACAAATTTTGAACATATTTCTTAGATTCCTAAGGGCTTCATTTTGTTGATTCTAATATAGTGGTCCCCGACCTTTTTGGCACCAGGGACTGGTTTCGTGGAAGACACTTTTTACATGGACGATGGTGGGGGATGATTCAGGTGGTACTGTGAGTGATGGTGCAGGCGGTAATGCGAGCGATGGGGAGTGATGGGGAATGGCAGATGAAGCTTCGCTCCCTCGCCTGCTGCTCACCTCCTGCTGTGCAGCTCAGGTCCTAATAGGCTGTGAACTGCTAATGGTCCACAGCCAGGGGGTTGGGGACCCCTGTTCTAATGTAAATGGCCTTGTATTTTCATTCCAGATTCCAATTATTCATTGCTGGTACGTAGGAAAGCAATAGACTTTTGCTGTTCTTGGAAGAAGTATTTTATAATGTCAACTAGATCCAGTTGATTGATGGTGTTATTCAGATGAAGTATGTCCTTACTGATTATAGAGGTATTGAAGTCTCCAACTATAGTATCGGATTTCTTTATTTTTTTCTTCAAGTTCTATCAATTTTTGCTTCAAGTCTTCTGAACCTGTTTTTAGATTCTTACACATTAAGGATTGTTATGCCTTCTTGGAGAAATGACCACTTTATCATTATGTAATTATCCCTGTTAATTTTCCTTGTTCTGGAGTCTGCTTTAAACAAAATTAATATCACTACACTAGATTTCTTTCGATTAGTTTTAATGTAGTTTTCTCCATCCCTTTCCTTTTTTTTTTTTTTGTCTCCCTAGGTAGTTTATTCCTAGGTATTTTATTCTTTTTGTTGCAATGGTAAAGGGGAGTGTTTCCTTAATTTCTCTTTCATATTTTTCATCATTACTGTATAGGAACGCAAAAGATTTCTGTTCATTAATTTTGTATCCTGCAATTTTACCACATTCATTGATTAGCTCTAGTAGTTTTCTGGTGGCATTTTTAGGATTCTCTATGTATAGTATCATGTCATCTGCAAACAGTGACAGTTTTACTTCTTCTTTTCCTTTTATTTCTTTTTCTTCTCTGATTGCCATGGCTAAGACTTCTAAAACTATGTTGAATAAGAGTGGTGAGAGTGGACATCCTTGTCTCGTTCCTGATCTTAGAGGAAATGCTTTCAGTTTTTCACCATTGAGAATGATGTTTGCTGTGGGTTTGTCGTATATGGCCTTTATTATGTTGAGGTATGTTCCCTCTATGCCCACTTTCTGGAGAGTTTTTATCATAAATGGGTGTTGAATTTTGTCAGAAGCTTTTTCTGCATCTATTGAGATGATCATATGGTTTTTATTCTTCAATTTGTTAATCTGGTTTATCACATTGATTGATTTGCGTATATTGAAGAATCCTTGCATCCCTGGGATAAATCCCACTTGATCATGGTGTATGATCCTTTTAATGTGTTGCTCGATTCTGTTTGCTAGTATTCTGTTGAGGATTTTTGCATCTATATTCATCAGTGATATTGTTCTGTAATTTTTTTTTTTGTAGTATCTTTGTCTGGTTTTGGTATCTAGCTGATGGTGGTCTCATAGAATGAGTTTGGGAGTGTTCCTTCCTCTGCAATTTTTTGGAAGAGTTTGAAAAGGATGGGTGTTAGCTCTCCTCTAAATGTTTGATAGAATTCACCTGTGAAGCCATCTGGTTCTGGGCTTTTGTTTGTTGGAATATTTTAAATCACAGTTTCAATTTCATTCCTTGTGATTGGTCTGTTCATATTTTCTATTTCTTCCTGATTCAGTCTTGGAAGGTTATACCTTTCTAAGAACTTGTCCATTTCTTCCAGATTGTCCATTTTATTGGCATAGAGTTGCTTGTAGTAGTTTCTTAGAATGCTTTGTATTTCTGTGGTGTCTGTTTTAACTTCTCCTTTTTCATTTCCAATTTTATTGATTTGAGTCCTCTCCCTCTGTTTCTTGATGAGTCTGGCTAAAGGTTTATCAATTTTTATCTTCTCAAAGAACCAGCTTTTAGTTTTATTGATCTTTGCTATTGTTTTATTTGTTTCTATTTCATTTATTTCTGCTCTGATCTTTATGATTTCTTTCCTTCTGCTAACTTTGGGTTTTGTTTGCTCTTCTTTCTCTAGTTCCTTTAGGTGTAAGGTTAGATTGTTTATTTGAGATTTGTCTTGTTTCTTAAGGTAGGCTTGTATAGCTATAAACTTCCCTCGTAGAACTGCTTTTGCTGCATCCCATAGGTTTTGGATCATCGTGTTTTCATTGTCATTTGCCTCTAGGTATTTTTTGATTTCCTCTTTGATTTCTTCAGTGATCTCTTGGTTATTTAGTAGCGTATTGTTTAGCCTCCATGTGTTTGTGTTTTTTATGTTGTTTTCCCTAATCTCATAGTGTTGTGGTTGGAAAAGATACCTGATATGATTTCAATTTTTCTTAAATTTACCCAGGCTTGATTTGTGACCCAAGATGTGATCTATCCTGGAGAATGTTCCGCATGCACTTGAGAAGAAAGTGTAACCTGCTGTTTTGGGATGGAATGTTCTATAAATATTAATTAAATCTACCTGGTCTATTGTGTCATTTAAAGCTTGTGTTTCCTTATTAATTTTCTGTCTGGATGATCTGTCCATTGGTGTAAGTGAGGTGTTAAATTCCCCCACTATTATTGCATTACAGTCAATTTCCTCTTTTATAGCTGTTAGCATTTGCCTTATGTATTGTGGTGCTCCTATGTTGGGTGCATATATATATGTGGGTGCAAATATATATAATTGTTACATCTTCCTCTTGGATTGATTCCTTGATCATTATGTAGTGTCCTTCCTAGTCTCTTGTAACATTATTTTAGTCTATTTTATCTGATATGAGTATTGCTACTCCAGCTTTCTTTTGATTTCTATTTTCATGGAATATCTTTTTCCATCCCCTCACTTTCTCTTGTAGACAGCATATATATGGGTCTTGTTCTGTATCCTTTCAGCAAGCCTGTGTCTTTTGTTTGGAGCATTTAATCCATTCACATTTAACATAATTATCGATATGTATGTTCCTATTACCATTTTCTTAATTGTTTTGGGTTTGTTTTTGTAGACCCTTTTCTTCTGTTGTGTTTCCCACTTAGAGAAGTTCCTTTAGCATTTGTTCTAGAGCTGCTTTGGTGTTGCTGAATTCTCTTAGCTTTTGCTTGTCTGTAAAGTTTTTTATTTCTCTGTCAAAGCTGAATGAGATACTTGCCAGGTAGAGTAGTCTTGGTTTTGGGGTTCTTCCCTTTCATCACTTTAAATATATTGTGCCACTCCCTTCTGGCTTGTAGAATTGCTACTGAGAAATCAGCTGTTAACTTTATGGGAGTTCCCTTATGGGAGTTCCCTGTTATTTGTTGTTTTCCCCTTGTTACTTTTAATAATTTTCTTTGCTTTCAATTCTTGTCAATTTGATTACTATGTTTCTAGGCATATTTATCCTTGGGTTTATCCTGCCTGGGACTCTCTGCACTTCCTGGACTTGGTGGCTATTTCCTTTCCCATTTTAGGGAAGTTCTCGACTATAGTCTCTTCAAATATTTTCTCGGGTCTCTTCTCTGTCTCTTCTCCTTCTGGAACCACTATAATGCAAATATTAGTGCGTTTATTGTTGTTCCAGAGGTCTCTTAGTCTGTCTTCATTTTTTCTCATTCTTTTTTCTTTATTCTGTTCTGTGACAGTGTTTTCCACCATTCTGTCTTCCAGGTCACTTATCCGTTCTTCTGCCTCAGTTATTCTGCTATTAATTCCCTCTAGTGTATTTTTCATTTTAGTTATTGTATTATTATCTCATTGTTTGTTTGTTCTTGAATTCTTCTAGGTGTTTGTTCTTTAATTCTTCTAGGTCTTTGTTAAACATTTCTTACATCTTCTCCATCTTTGCCTCCATTCTTTATCCGAGGTCCTGGATTGTCTTCACTACCATTATTCTGAATTCTTTTTCTGGAAGATTGTCTCTCTCTACTTCATTTAGTTGTTCTTCTGGTGTTTTATCTTGCTCCTTCATGTGGTATATAGTCCTCTGCCTTTTCAGTTTGTCTGTCTTTTTTGAATGTGGTTTTCATTCCACAAGCTGCAGGATTGTAGTTTATTTTGCTTCTGCTGTCTTCCCCCCTGGTGGATGAGGCTATCTAAGAGGCTTGTGCAAGCATCCTGATGGGAGGGACTGGTGGTGGGTAGAGCTGGGTGTTGCTCTGGTGGGCAGAGCTCAGTAAAACGTTAATACACTTGTCTGCTGATGCATGGTCTGAGTTCCCTCCCTGTTGGTTGTTTGGCTTGAGGTGACACAGCACTGGAGCCTTCAGTGTCTTTGGTGGGGCTAATAGCGGACTCCGTGAGGGCTCATGCCAAGGAGTACTCCCTGAACTTCTGCTGCCAGTGTCCTTGTCCCTGCAGTGAGCCACAGCTACCCCTCACCTCTGCAGGAGACCCTCGAAAACTAGCAGGTAGTTCTGGTTCAGTCTTCTGTGGGGTCACTGCTCCTTCCCCCTGGGTCCTGGTTCACACACTACTCTGTGTGCGCTCTCCAAGAATGGAGTCTCTGTCTCCCTGAGTCCTGTCGAAGTCCTGCAATCAAATCCTGCCAACCTTCAAAGTCTGATTCTCTGGGAATTCCTCCTTCTGTTGCCAGACCCCCAGTTTGGGAAGCCTGATGGGGGGCTCAGAACCTTCACTCCAGTGGTTGGACTTCTGTGGTATAAGTGTTCTCCAGTTTGTGAGTTTCCCACTCAGTGGTTATGGGATTTGATTTTATTGTGATTGCACCCCCTCCTACCATCTCACTCTGGCTTCTCCTTTGTTTTGGATGTGGGGTATCCTTTTTGGTGAGTTCCAGTGTCTTCGTCTTGATGAGTGTTCAGCAGTTAGTTGTGATTCTGGTGCTCTCTCAAGAGAGAGTGAGCACATGTCCTTCTACTCCACCATCTTGAGCCAATCTCTGAAGTATTTGTCTTTTTGTGACTGGTTTACTTAGCATAATGTCCTCAAGGTTTACCTATGTTGTAGTGTATGTCAGGATTTCCTTCCATTTTAAGGCTGAATAATATTGTTTTATATATATATATATATACATTTTGCTTATCTATATGTATATATAGATAAAACATTTTGCTTATCCATTCATCTGTCAGTGGACACTTGCATTACTACCACATTTTAGCTGTTGTAAATAATGCTGCTATGTGTCTAGGGTGGGTCTCTTTGAGTTCATTTTACTTGGAGTTTGTTGAGCTTCTTGGATGGTTATATTCATATCTTTTATCAAATTTGGGAAGGTTTTGGCCATTATTTCTTCAAATATTCTCTCTGCCCTGTTGTCTCTCTCCTCTTCTGAAGTCCCACAATGGTATGTTGATCTTCTTGATGGTGTCCCATACGTCCCTCAACTCTGTTCAATTTGCTTCATTCTTTCATCTTTCTGTTCCTCAGACTTGATAATTTTAAATTCACTGATTCTTTTTTCTGCCAGCTCAAATATGCCTTTGAATCCCTGTAGCATATTTTTAATTTCAGTTATTATACTTTTCAGCTCCAGAACTTCATTTTAGATACTTTTTAGGTTTTCTGTCTTTTTACTGATATTATCATTTTCTTCACACATCTTTTTCTTGATTTTCTCCATGTCATTATTTATTTCTTTGATCATCATTAAGATAGTTGTTTTAATTTTTTTCTAGTCGTCCACCCTCAGGTCTGGATCAATAACAGAATCTGAATAATAAACCAGTTTCTTGGTTTATTTTTTCCTTTGAATGCACCATACTTTTCTTTCTTTTTATGCCTTGTGATTTCTTTGTTGTTTTTGAAAACTGGATGTTTGGATATAAAAATTTGTTAATTCTGGAAATTCAATTTTCCCCTTTCCCAAGAGTTTGCTGTTTTATTTTTGTCCTGTTTTTATTGTTTTCATTGTTGTAGACTGTCTCTGTGCTGAGGATAAGTCTGAGGTGAAAATTAATCTTCTTGGGTCTTTTCTGAGCTGTACTTTCCCTTGGGCAAACTCCCCTATATATGCAGTTGGTTTTTAATGTCCTGGTCTTTGATGTCTGGCTCCCAAAAGGAGGAGGGAAATGAAGAGGAAAAAAAGGGCGCTAGCTCCTTAAATCTCCAGGAAGCCACTCCAGCTAGAGAAATCGATGCTTATAACAATGGGAAGAGGTTCGATGATAATGGCACCACCTCATTTTCTGCATCTCTGTTATCAGAAGCAACAATAAGTGATCAGAGCACAGATCCCAATATTTGGAGGACAGCATCCTCTTTGCCTAATCTGGTTCCCACAAGCTATGTTCAAGGCAACCCAAAAACATGTGCACAGCTTGCCTGCCCCGCGGCTGGGAATGAGAAATGGGTAACTGCTACTGTGTTCAGAGGTGAAATTGATGGAAGTTAATTGCAATTTACCATACAAATCTTCCATTGGAAGTTGCAAACCTTCAGTAGACTCTAGTATAATTACATCTGACAGATTTTGCCATTGTAAATGTTTATGTGGGGAGACAGATTTCTGATATTTTCTACTCTCCCATCTTCCCAATCTTCTCTGCCTTTTGTTGATTACTGTTACAATGATTTATCTTTCTCCATTCTTTTTATTTTTAATATGTGTCAATATTTAAAGTAGGTTTATTTTAGAAAACATGGGTCTTGATTTTTTATCCACTCTGACAATGTCTATTTTTTTTTTTTTTTTTTTTTTTGCGGTACGCAGGCCTCTCACTGTTGTGGCCTCTCCCGTTGCGGAGCACAGGCTCCGGACGCGCAGGCTCAGCAGCCATGGCTCACGGGCCCAGCCGCTCCACGGCATGTGGGATCTTCCCGGACCGGGGCACGAACCCGTGTCCCCTGCATTGGCAGGCGGACTCTCAACCACTGTGCCACCAGGGAAGCCCCTGACAATGTCTATTTTTAATTGGTGTATCTATACCATTGATTTTTAAAGTGATTATTGATATATTTGGATTAATATCTAATTTTTTTTTTTTTACGTTTTCTATTCATTGCTCTTCTTCTTTGGTCTTATTATTGTCCTTCACGTTTTTCTTCACTTTGTGGTTTTAATTGAGCATTGTATATTATTCCATTTTCTCTCTTATGATATGTATTATATATTTTTTAAAACTTTTTTGAGTGGTTTCCTTAGAGCTTTCAATATACATTTACAACTAACAAGAGTCTACCTTCAAATAACACTATACTGCTTTGCAAGTAGTACAAATACTTTATACTAACAAACATATCTTATTCTCCCTTCCTGTCCCTTGTTTTATTGCTGTTATTTATTTCTCTTACACATACAAAATTATATATGACATACATACACTTAAACACATATAAGCATACTTAAGCTATTATTATATTAAATAAACTGTTAGGTTAATTATGGATAAAAAATACAAGATTTTATTTTACTTTTATTTTTCCTTTCTCTAACACTCTCTTTTCTTTATATAGATCTTAGTTCTGAATTTCATTTTTTTTCCTTCTAAAACATTTCTTGCAAGGTAGGTCTACTTGTGACAAATTACCTCAATTTTTGCTTTTCTGAAAATGATTTCTCCTTCACTTTTCAAGGATCATTTCACAGGGTACAGAATTCTAGGTTAGTGGGTTCTCTCAACATTTAAATATTTCACTCCACTCTCTTCTTGTATGATTACTGAAGAGAATTCAGATGAAATTCTCTTCTTTCCTTCTCTATATATAAGTTGTCTTCCTCTGACTTTTTAGAAGATTTTTCTTCATATTTGATTTTCTGTAGTTTTAATATGAAATGTTTAGGGGTAGTTTTTTGGCATTTTCCTGCTTGAGGTTCTCTGAGATTCGTGGATCTGGGTATGATGTCTGACATTAACTTGGGAAAATTCTTGGTCATTATTGCTTCACATATAGCTTCTGTTCTTTTCTCTCTTTCTTCTTTTTCTGGTATTCCCATTACATATATGTTCCTTTTTAGCAGTAGTCACACAGTCCATAGATACTTTGCTCTTCTTTGTCTCTTTTCTCTATGCTTTTGCATTTTGGAAGTTTCTAATAAGATATCCTCTAGCTCAGAGATTCTTTCCTCAGTCATGCCCAGCCTACTAATGAGGCCATCAAAAGCATTTTTCATTTCTGTTACTGTGGTTTTTTAATCTTTAGCATACTTTTTCATTCATAGAATGTCTATATCTCTACTTACATGGCCCATCTGTTCTTTCATGCAGTCTACTTTTTCCATTAGAACCGTGGCATAAGATCATAGACATTATATTTTATATTTAAATTTTTTTTAGCATCTTTATTGGAGTATAATTGCTTTACAATGGTGTGTTCCTGCTGTATAACAAAATGAATCAGCTATACATATACATATATCCCCATATCTCATCCCTCTTTCGCCCCCCTCCCGCCTCCCTATGCCACCCCTCTAGTTGGACACAAAGCACCGAGCTGATCTCCCTGTGCTATGCGGCTGCTTCCCACTAGCAATCTATTTTACATTTGGTAGTGTATATATGTCCATGCCACTCTCACTTCATCCCAGCTTAGCCTTCTCCCTCCATATGCCCTCAAGTCCATTCTCTATGGCTCCGTCTTTATTCCTGCCCCTAGGTTCTTCAGGACCATTTTTTTAATTAGATTCCATATATATGGACTCTTGATGAGTCTGGCTAATGGTTTATCAATTTTGTTTATCTTCTCAAAGTACCAGCTTTTAGTTTTATTGATCTTTGCTATCATTTCCTTCATTTCTTTTTCATTTATTTCTGAACTGATCTTTATGATTTCTTTCCTTCCACTAACTTTGCAGTTTTTTTGTTCTTCTTTCTCTAATTTCTTTAGGTGTAAGGTTAGGTTGTTTATTTGAGATGTTTCTTGTTTCTTGAGGTAGGATTGTATTGCTATAAACTTCCCTCTTAGAACTGCTTTTGCTGCATCTCACAGGTTTTGGGTCGTCATGTTTTCATTGACATTTGTTTCTAGGTATTTTTTTATTTCCTCTTTGATTTCTTCAGTGATTTCTTGGTTATTTAGTAATGTATTGTTTAGCCTCCATATGTTTGTATTTTTTACAGATTTTTTCCTGTTATTGATATCTAGTCTCATAGCATTGAGGTTGGAAAAATACTTGATGCAATTTCAATTTTCTTATATTTATCCAGGATTGATTTGTGACCCAAGATATGATCTATCCTGGAGAATGTTCCATGAGCACTTGAGAAGAAAGTGTATTCTGTTAGTTTTGGATGGAATGTCCTATAAATATCAATTAAGTCCATCTTGTTTAATGTATCATTTAAAGCTTGTGTTTCCTTATTTATTTTCATTTTGGATGATCTATTTGGTGAAAATGGGGTGTTAAGTTCTCCTACTATTATTTTGTTACTGTCAGCTTCCCCTTTTATGGCTATTAGCATTTGTCTTTGTATTGAGGTGCTCTTATGTTGGGTTCATAAATATTTACAATTGTTATATCTTCTTCTTGGATTAATGTCTTGATCATTATTTAGTGTCCTTCTTTGTCTCTTGCAATAGTCTTTATTTTAAAGTCTATTTTGTCTGATATGAGAACTGCTACTCCATCTTTCTTTTGATTTCCACTTGCATGGAATATCTTTTTTGATTCCCTCAGTTTCAGTCTGTATGTGTCCCTAGGTCTGAAGTGGGTTTCTTTGGTCTTGTTTTTGTATCCATTCAGCCAGTCTATTTCTTTTGTTTGGAGCATTTAATCGACTTCATTTAAGGTAATTATCGATATGCATGTTGCTATTACCATTTTCTTAATTGTTTTGGGTTTGTCTTTTCCTTCTCTTGTTTTTCCTGCCTAGAGAAGTTTCTTTAGAATTTGTTGTAAAGCTGGTTGATTGGTGCTGAATTCTCTTACCTTTTGCTTGTATTTAAATGTTTTAATTTCTCCATTGAATCTGAATGAGATCCTTGCCTGGTAGAGTAATCTTGGTTGTAGGTTCTTACCTTTTGTCACTTTAAATATGTCCTGCCACTCTCTTCTGGCGTGCAGAGTTTCTGCTGAAAGATCAGCTGTTAACCTTATGGGAATTCCCTTGTATGTTATTTATTGATTTTCCCTTGCTGCTTTTAATATTTTTTCTTTGTATTTGATTTGATAGCTTGATTAATATGTCTCTTGGCATGTTTCTCCTTGGATTTACCCTGTATGGGACTCTCTGCACTTCCTGGACTTAATTGACTATTTCCTTTCCCATATTAAGGAAGTTTTCAATTACAATCTCTTCAAATATTTTCTCAGTCCCTCTCTTTTTCTCTTCTTCTTCTGGCACCTCTATAATTCGAATGTTGGTGTGTTTAATGTTGTCCCAGAGGTCTCTGAGACTGTCCTCAATTATTTTCATTCTTTTTTCTTTATTCTGCTCTGTGGTACTTATTTCCACAATTGTATATTCCAGGTCACTTATCCATTCTTCTGCATCAGGTATTGTGCTATTGATTCATCTAGAGAATTTTAAATTTCATTTATTGTATTGTTCTTCATTGTTTGTTTGCTCTTTATTTCTTCTAGGTCCTTGTTAAACATTTCTTGTATTTTCTGCATTCTATATCCAAGATTTTGGATCATCTTTACTATCATTACTCTGAATTCTTTTTCAGGTAGACTGCCTATTTCCTCCTCATTTGTTTGGTCTGTTGGGTTTATACTTTGCTCCTTCATCTGCTGTGTATTTGTTTCTTCTCAGTTTGTTTTTTTTTGTGTGTTTTTTTCTTTTTGTTTTTTTGCGGAATGCGGGCCTCTCACTGTTGTGGCCTCTCCCATTGTGGAGCACAGGCTCTGGACGCACAGGCTCAGCGGCCATGGCTCATGGGCCCAGCTGCTCCGTGGCATGTGGGATCTTCCCAGACCGGGGCACGAACCCGTGTCCCTTGCATCAGCAGGCGGACGCTCAAGCACTGTGTCACCAGGGAAGTCTGGTTAAATTTGTTTAACTTACTGCGTTTGGGGTCTCCTGCTGCAGGTTTTTAGTTCCCACTGTTTTTGGTGTCTGCCCCCAGTGAGTAAAACTGGTTCAGTGGGTTGTGTAAGCTTCCTGGTGGAGGGGACTGGTGCCTGTCTTCTGGTGGATGAGGCTGTATCTTTTCCTTCTGGTGGGCAGGACCACATCTTGTGGTGTGTTTTGGGGTGTCTGTGAACTTAATATGATTTTAGGCAGTGTCTCTTCTAATGGGTGGTGTTGTGTTCCTATGTTGCTAGTTGTTTGGCATGGGGTGTCCAGCACTGTAGCTTGCTGGTCGTTGAGTGGAGCTGGGTCTTAGTGTTGAGATGGAGATCTCTGGGAGAGCTTTTGCCATTTGATATTATGGGGGGCTGGGAGGTCTGTGGTGGACCAGTGTCCTGAACTCGGCTCTTCCACCTATCAGGCTCAGGCCTGACACCTGGCTGGGGCACCAAGACTCTGTCAGCCACACGGCTTATAAGAAAATAGAGGGAAAATAAAAGAAAGAAAGAAGAAATAAATAAATAAAATACAATAAAGTTATTGAAATTAAAAAGTATTAAAAATTAAAAAATTAGAAAGTAATAAAAAAAGAAAGTAAGAAGAAAGAGAGCAGCCAAACCAAAAAAACACATCCACCAAGTATAACAAGTGCTAAAATCTGTACTTAAAAAAGAAGAAAAACCAGACAGACAGAACCCTAGGAGAAATGGTAAAAGCAAAGCTGTACAGACAAAATCTCTCAGAGAAGCATATACACACACACACTCACAAAAAGAGAAAAGGAAAAATATGTGTATATATATATATATATATATATATATATATATATATATATATATATATATATATATATATATTTAGGAAGAGAGCAACCAAATCAATAAACAAACCTAACAATGATAATAAGCTCTAAATACTAAACTAAGATAAATATAAAACCAGAAACAAATTAGATGCAGAAAGCAAACCCCAAGTCTACAGTTGCTCCCAAAGTCCACCATCTCAATTTTGGGATGATTCATTTTCTATTCAGGTATTCCATAGATGCTGAGTACATCAAGTTGATTGTGGAGATTTAATCCACTGCTTCTGAGGCTGCTGGGAGAAATTTCCCTTTCTCTTCTTTGTTTGCACAGCTCCTGTGTTTCAGCTTTGGATTTGGCCTTGCCTCTCTGTGTAGGTCACATGAGGGCATCTGTTCCCCTCTCAGACAGTACGGGGTTAAAGTAGCAGCTAATTAGGGGGCTCTGGGTCACTCAGGCCGGAGGGAGGAAGGGGTATGGAATGCAGAGCGATCCTGCGACAGCAGAGGCCAGCGTGACGTTGCAACAGCCTGAGGTGCACTGTGTTTTCTCCTGGGGAAGTTGTCCCTGGACCCAGGACCCTGGCCATGGCAGGCTGCACAGGTTCCTGGGAGGGGAAGTGTGGATAGTGACCTGCACTTGCACACAGGCTTCTTGGTGTCTGCAGCAGCAGCCTTAGTGTTTCATGCCAGTCTCCAGTGTCCACGCTGATAGCTGTGGCTCATGTCTGTCTCTGAAGCTAATTTAGGCAATGCTCTGAATCTCTTCTCCTCACACACCCTGAAACAATGGTCTCTTGCCTCTCTAGCAGGTCCAGACTTTTACCCCCAACTCCCTCCTGGCTAGCTGTGGTGCACTAACCCTCTTCAGGCTGTGTTCACACAGCCAACCCCAGTCCTCTCCCTGGGATCTGACCTCTGAAGCCCGAGCCTCAGCTCCCAGCCTCCACCCACCCTGGCGGGGGAGCAGACTCTCAGGCTGGTGATTGCTGGTCAGCACCGATCCTCTGTGTGGGAATCTCTCCACTTTTCTCTCTGCACCCCTCTTGCTATGCTGTCATCCATGGCTCTGAAGCTTCCCCCGGTCCACCCCCTGTCTCCACCAGTGAAGGGGCTTCCTAGTATGTGGAAACATTTCCTCCTTCACATCTCCCTCCCAGAGATGCAGGTCCCATCCCTATTCTTTTGTCTCTGTTTTTTCTTTTGGCTTACCCCAGTATGTGGGGGAGTTTCTTGCCTTTGGGGAAATCTGAGGTTTTCTGCCAGCATTCAGTAGGTGTTCTGTACGAGTTGTTCCACATGTAGATGTATTTTTGATGTATTTGTAGGGAGGAAGGTGATCTCCACATCTTACTCCTCCACCATCTTATTATTTTTTATTTTTTGGTACATGGGCCTCTCACTGTTGTGGCCTCTCCCATTGCAGAGCACAGGCTCCGGACGTGTAGGCTCAGTGGCCATGGATCACAGGCCCAGCCACTCCACGGCATGTGGGATCTTCCCAGACCGGGGCATGAACCCGTGTCCCCTGCATCAGCAGGTGGACTCTCAACCACTGCACCACCAGGGAAGCCCCTCCACCATCTTGAAGGTCCCCCCTGATCATAGTTATTTTAAATTTCAGGTCTGATAGTGCCAACATCCCTGCCACATCTGAGTCTGGTTCTCATGCTTGCTTTTTCTCTTCAAACTGTTTTCTCCCTTTTAGTATAATTTGTACCTTTTTCTTGATAGCTGAACATCATGTACTGAGTAAAAGGAAGTGTGGTAAATAAGCCGTTAATAATGTGGTGGCAACGTGTGGGGAATGGAAAGCATTCTGTAGTGTTATAATTAGGTCTCAGTCTTTTAGTGACCCTGTGCCCTTTGACTGTGAACTTTACAAATGTTTCTCAGTTTTTCCTCCCTTAGATGGGAAAGGATGGCTAGTGTGGACAGGAGTTGGGTATTTTCTTTCCTCATGTGGAAGGGTAGAGAGGGCTGAGGTTGGTATTTGCTATCCCCTGATGTGGTTAAGCTCTGAAAAAATACCATTTAGGCTGTGGTAAGAGTTTCTCTGGAGGGCAGGCCTTGTTAAGAAGAACAAAATGCTCTGGCAAGTTTCAAAATTGTTCCTTTTCCCTTCTCCTACTAGAAGGATGAGGGGCTTTTTCTCTGATATGTATTGTGAGAATTTGGTTAGGTTTCTGGAGATAAACTCACAAATTTGTGGGAGTCTCCTTTTGACTGAGTCCCACTGGATTTTTTAACTCTCAAACTTGTCCATACTGCATTTCCAGCAATTCATCAATTATAGTTTAGATTTTCCTACATGTGTACTGGTTCCCATAGAAGTTTCTCCTTGTGGGTTTCTGCTCTGGTAAGTTGTGATAATTTGTTTCTCCAATTGCCTGTCTGTCTCTTCAATTTGGGGGATAATGGTTTGCCCTGTGACCTCATTTCTCTGGAAGATCCAATAATAGTTTTTATTATTCAGTATGTTCAGCTTTTTATTTATTATTAGGACAAAGTGATGACTTCCAAACTCTTTACATGCCAGATCAAAAACAGAAAGCCTCTGCTGTTGTTTTTTGTTTGTTCCTGTGTACATAAGGTGTCTTTTTTCCTTAGTCAACTTTTCAGAGTTTCTATTGTCACTAGTTTTAAGAAATGTAGTTATGATATGTTTTGGCATATTTTCTTCTTCTTCAGGTTTGTGAGGTTCTTGAATCTATGGGTATATAGAGTTCACCAAATTGGGGGAAATTTGACCATTATTTCTTTAAATATTTTTGCTTGTCCCCCCCTTTGGGGATGCTAAATATTTGTATGTTAAGGATGCCTGAAACTGTCTTGCTGCTCACTGATGCTCTGGTGTCTATTTTTTGTGTCCATTTTCTGAGATTACTTTTGGAAAGTTTCCATTGCTATGATTTTTAGTTCAGTATTTCTTCCTCAATGTAACCTAATATTAATCCAATACAGTGTACTTTTAATCTCAAGCATAGTGGTTTTCTTATTATGAAGTTTGAATCATGTCTTTTTTATACCTTCCATATCTATTTAATTCATTTAATCTTCCCTCTATCTCCTTGATCATTTTTAATACAGTTATAACTGTACTGTAATGTTCTTGTCTACTAATTCAATCATGTCATTTCTGGGTTTATTTCTAATTCATTTTCTCCTCCTTCTGGGTTATATTTACCTCTTTATTTTCATGCCTGATAATTTATAATTGTATGCCAGACACTGTGAATTGTTGTATGCTGAATATTTTCATGTTTCCACTAATATTTTTGAGATTTGTTCTTAAATGCAGTTTAGTTACTTGGAAACATTTGATCCATTGGGTCTTTCATCTAAAGTTTGTTAGACAGGATCAGAGCAGCATTTGGTATAGGGCTAAATTGCCCCACTAGTGAGGCAAAACGTATCTATCTGAGTACCTTACCCAGTGCCCCACAAATTATGAGACTTTCCACTGTGGGTGGCCAGAACAGGAACAATTTCCATCCCTGTGCAGTGTGAGTGGTGTGTGTGTGTGTGTGTGTGTGTGTGTATGTGTGTGTGTGTGTGTGCAGCTCTCTCCTGCCTGGTTCTGTGTCCTGGAATGCTAGTCATTTTGACCTCCCTCAGCTCATCTCCCCATGCAATTTTTTAAGTAAACATTTTAGATTTAGCAAAAACTTATGAAAAATAGTACAGAGTTTCCATGTACCCCACACCTAGTACTCTCTACTATTTACATCTTACATTAGTATGGTGTTTGTCACAAGTAATGTATCAATACTGACACATTATTACTAACCTCATTCAGAATCTACTTTTTTGTATGTTCTTTTTTGTGTTCCAGGAGCCCATCCAGGATTACATTTGGTCATCATGTTTCCTTCTGGCTGTGACACACTTCATTTTTGATGACCTTGACAGGTTTAAGGAGTACTAGAGAGGTATTTTGTAGGATATCCCTGAATTGAGCTTTTTCTAATGGTTTTCTCATGATTGGACTGGTGTTATGTGTTTTGAGGAGGAAGGCCATAGAGGAACGTGCTACTCATTACATCAAATCTTTAGTACATATCATTAACATGATTTATCATTGTTAATGTTAACCTTGATCATATGGCTGAGTCCCCAAGTAACTTAGAACACCATTTTGTGCTGTACGTCCTCTGTTTAGAGACAGGAAGAGCTATAAACAAATACTGAACTATAGTTTCTTATTTTGCAGAAGAGTAGATTAGCCATTCTGTACTTCCTATGTATTCTAGAGAGAGAATATGGAAATATATTGTGGATAATGGGAGCTGTGTTTCTCACTGTCAGAAAAGGGAGTTACAAATATGGAAAGGGAAGTGAGCATAAACATTTTCATTTTGGATATGAATTGGGGGTATTAAAAATGAACTCATGTTTTTAAATATATAGATACTGAAACAGATCACATGTGCATGTACATGATATTTTGAATGTTTATGGGAATGTATGTATAGTTATTCACTTATTTATTAGTTCTTTCCCTGATACAGACAAGAAATTATAATATTTCAATAGCAATGTATACACAGCACCCAGATCTTGGTTTCTAATATTATCCTCTTCTATAAATAAATATGATATTATATTCTTCTATTATATTATCCTCATCTTCATGTATCCTTTATGACAGTGCTAACTTGGGGCTAGGAAAAGGAAAATGAACTTGGAACACCTTGTGGCAGAAAATAAGAAGTACTCAAAAAAAAATGGGAATACATCCAAAGGACATAGGCGTTAGCCTGAAGGGATGCCCACTTGTCTAATATGGGATAATTTGAGCATCAAAATAAATAATGGGGGATGAAGGGAAGATGGCGGAAGAGTAAGACGTGGAGATCACCTTCCTCCCCACAGATACAACAGAAATACATCTACACGTGGAACAACTCCTACAGAACACCTACTGAATGCTGGCAGAAGACCTCAGACCTCCCAAAAGACAAGAAACTCCCCACGTACCTGGGTAGGGCAAAAGAAAAAAGAATAAACAGAGAAAAAAGGTTAGGGACGGGACCTGCACCAGTGGGAGGGAGATGTGAAGGAGGAAAAGTTTCCACACACTAGGAAGCCCCTTGGTGGGTGGAGACTGCAGGTGGCAGAGGGGGAAGCTTCGGAGTCGCGGAGGAGAGCGCAGCCACAGGCGTGCGGAGGGCAAAGCGGAGAGATTCCCGCACAGAGGAACGGTGCCGACCGTCACTCACCAGCCCGAAAGGCTTGTCTGCTCACCCGCCGGGGTGGGTGGGGCTGGGAGCTGAGGCTAGGGCTTCGGTCAGAGCGCAGGGAGAGGACTGGTGTTGGCGGCGTGAACACAGCCTTCAGGGGGTTAGTGCATCATGTCTAGCGGGGAGGGAGTCCGGGGAAAAGTCTGGACCGGCCGAAGAGGCAAGAGACATTTTCTTCCCTCTTTGTTTCCTGGTGCGCAAGGAGAGAGGATTAAGAGCGCTGCTTAAAGGAGCTCCAGAGACGGGCGCGAGCCGCGGCTAAAAGCGCAGACAGCAGAGACATGCATGAGACGCTAAAGCTGTTGCTACCACCAACAAGAAGCCTGTGTGCGAGCACAGGTCACTATCCACAACTCCCTTCCGGGGAGCCTGTGCAGCCCGCCACTGCCAGGTTCCCGGGATCCAGGTACAACTTCCCCGGGAGAACGCATGGCGCGCCTCAGACTGGTGCAACGTTACGCCGGCCTCTGCCGCCGCAGGCCCGCCCTGCACTCCGTGCCCCTCCTTCCCCCCGGTCTGAGTGAGCCAGAGTCCCTGAAGCAGCTGCTCCTTTAATCCCGTCCTGTCTGAGTGAAGAACAGACTCCCTCCAGCGACCTACACGCAGAGGTGGGGCCAAATCCAAAGGTGAGCCCCAGGAGCTGTGAGAACAAAGAAGAGAGAGGGAAATCTCTCCCAGCAGCCTCAGAAGCAGCAGATTAAACCTCCACAATCAACTTGATGTACCCAGCATCTGTGGAATACATGAATAGACAACCAATCATCCCAAATTGAGGAGGTGGACTTTAAGAGCAAGATTATGATTTGTTTCCCTTTTCTTCTTTTTGTGAGTGTGTATGTGTATGCTTCTGTGTGAGATTTTGTCTGTATAGCTTTGCTTCCACCATTTGTCCTAGGGTTCTATCCGTCCAGTTTTTTTTTTTTTTTAATTTTTTTCTTAATAATTATTTTTTATTTTAATAACTTTATTTTATTTTACTTTATCTTCTTTCTTTCTTTCTTTCTTTCTTTCTTTCTTTCTTTCTTTCTTTCTTTCTTTCTTTCTTTTTTCTTTCTTCTTTCTTTCTTTCTTTCTTTCATTTTCTTTCCTTCCTTCCCTCCTTTAGACAACAAATCATCCCAAATTGAGAAGATGGACTTCGAGAGCAAGATTTATGATTTTTTCCCCTTTTCCACTTTTTGTGAGTGTGTATGTGTATGCTTCTGCATGAGATTTTGCCTGTATAGCTTTGCTTCCACCATTTGTCCTAGGGTTCTATCAGTCTGGGTTTTTTTAAAAAAATTTTTTCTTAATAATTATTTTCTATTTTAATAACGTTATTATATTTTATTTTACTTTATTTTACTTCATCTTCTTTCTTTTTTTCCCTTCCTTCCCTCATTCCTTCCTTCCTTCCTCCCCCCTCCTTCCCTCCCTCCCTCCTCCTTTCTTTCTTTCTTTCATTTTTCTTTCTACTTCTACTAATTCTTTCTTTCTACTTTTTCTCCCTTTTATTCTTAGCCGTGTGAATGAAAGTCTCTTGGTGCTGCAGCCAGGAGTCAGTGCTGTGCCCCTAAGGTGGGAGAGCCACCTTCAGGACGCTGGTCCACAAGAGACCTCCCAGCTCCACATAATATCAAATGGCAAAAATCTCCCAGAGATCTCCATCTCAACACCAGCACCCAATTCACTCAACGACCAGCAAGATACAGTGCTGGACACCCTATGCCAAACAATTAGCAAGATAGCAACACAACACCACCCATTAACAGAGTCTGCCTAAAATCTTAATAAGTCCACAGACACCCCAAAACACACCACCAGTCGTGGACCTGCCCACCAGAAAGACAAGATCCAGCCTCAACCACCAGAACACAGGCACTAGTCCCCTCCACTAGGAAGCCTACACAACCCACTCAAGCAACCTTAGCCACTGGGGACAGACACCAAAAACAATGGGAACTACGAACCTGCAGCCTGCAAAAAGGAGACCCCAAACACAGTAAGATAAGCAAAACTAGAAGACAGAAAAACACACAGCAGATGAAGGAGCAAGATAAAAACCCACCAGACCTAACAAATGAAGAGGAAATGGGCAGTCTACCTGAAAAAGAATTCAGAATAATGATAGTAAAGATTACCCAAAATCTTGGAAATAGAATAGATGAAATGCAAGAAACATTTAGCAAGGACCTAGAAGAACTAAAGATGAAACAAACAATGATGAACAACACAATAAGTGAAATTAAAAATACTCTAGATGGGATCAATAGCAGAATAACTGAGGCAGAAGAACGGATAAGTGACCTGCAAGATAAAATAATGGAAATAACTACTGCAGAGCAGAATAAAGAAAAAAGAATGAAAAGAACTGAGGACAGTCTCAGAGACCTCTGGGACAACATTAAATGCACCAACATTCGAATTATAGGGGTTCCAGAAGATGAAGAGAAAAAGAAAGGGACTGAGAAAATATTTGAAGAGATTATAGTTGAAAACTTCCCTAATATGGGAAAGGAAATAGTTAAACAAGTCCAGGAAGCACAGAGAGTCCCATACAGGATAAATCCAAAGAGAAATACGCCAAGACACATATTAATCAAACTGTCAAAAATTAAATACAAAGAAAACATATTAAAAGCAGCAAGGGAAAAACAACAAATAATACACAAGGGAATCCCCATAAGGTTAACAGCTGATCTTTCAGCAGAAACTCTGCAAGCCAGAAGGGAGTGGCAGGACATATTTAAAATGATGAAGGAGAAAAACCTGCAACCAAGATTCCTCTACCCAGCAAGGATCTCATTCAGATTTGATGGAGAAATTAAAACCTTTACAGATAAGCAAAAGCTGAGAGAGTTCAGCACCACAAAACCAGCTTTACAATAAATGCTAAAGGAACTTCTCTAGGCAAGATACACAAGACAAGGGAAAGACCTATAATAACGAACCCAAAACAATTAAGAAAATGGGAACACGAACATACATATAAAAATTACCTTAAATGTAAATGGACTAAATGCTCCCACCAAAAGACACAGATTGGCTGAATGGATACAAAAACAAGACCCTTATATATGCTGTCTACAAGAGACCCACTTCAGACCTAGAGACACATACAGACTGAAAGTAAGGGGTTGGAAAAAGATATTCCATGCAAATGGAAACCAAAAGAAAGCTGGAATAGCAATTCTTATATCAGACAAAATAGACTTTAAAATAAGGATTATTAGAAGAGACAAAGAAGGACACTACACAATGATGAAGGGATCAATCCAAGAAGAATATATAACAATTGTAAATATTTATGCACCCAACATAGGAGCACCTCAATACATAAGGCAAATACTAACAGCCATAAAAGGGGAAATCGACAGTAACACATTCATAGTAGGGGACTTTAACACCCCACTTTCACCCATGGACAGATCATCCAAAATGAAAATAAATAAGGAAACACAAGCTTTAAATGATACATTAAACAAGATGGACTTAATTGCTATTTATAGGACACTCCATCCAAAAACAACAGAATACACATTTTTCTCAAGTGCTCATGGAACATTCTCCAGGATAGATCATATCTTGGGTCACAAATCAAGCCTTGATAAATTTAAGAAAATTGAAATTGTATCAAGTATCTTTTCTGACCACAATGCTCTGAGACTAGATATCAATTACAGGAAAAGATCTGTAAAAAATACATACACATGGACGCTAAACAATACACTATTAATAACGAAGTGATCACTGAAGAAATCAAAGAGGAAATAAAAAAATACCTAGAAACAAATGACAATGGAGACAGGATGACCCAAAAGCTATGGGATGCAGCAAGAATTTCTAAATTCTTAAAAAGGCACAAGCTGCCAAGACTGAATCAGGAAGAAATAGAAAATATGAACAGATCAATCACAAGCACTGAAGTTGAAACTGTGATTAAAAATATTCCAACAAATAAAAGCCCAAGACCAGTTGGCTTCACAGGCTAATTCTATCAAACATTTAGAGAAGAGCTAACACCTATCCTTCTCAAACTCTTCCAAAATATAGCAGAGGGAGGAACACTCCCAAACTCATTCTACGAGGGCACCATCACCTTGATACCAAAACCAGACAAGGATGTCACAAAGAAATAAAACTACAGGCCAATATCACTGATGAACAAACATGCAAAAATCCTCAACAAAATACTAGCAAACAGAATCCAACTGCACATTAAAAGGATCATATACCATTATCAAGTGGGGTTTATCCCAGGAATGCAAGGATTCTTCAATATATGCAAATCAATCAATGTAATATACCATATGAACAAATTGAAAGGGAAAAAACATATGATCATCTCAATAGATGCAGAGAAAGCTTTTGACTAAATTCAACACCAATTTATGATATAAACCCTGCAGAAAGTAGGCATAGAGGGAACTTTCCTCAACATAATAAAGGCCATATATGACAAACCCACAGCCAACATCATTCTCAATGGTGAAAAACTGAAAGCATTTCCACTAAGATCAGGAAGAAGACAAGGTTGCCCACACTCACCACTCTTATTCAACATAGTTTTGGAAGTTTTAGCTATAGCAATCAGAGAAGAAAAGGAAATAAAAGGAATCAAAATCGGAAAAGAAGAAGTAAAGCTGTCACTGTTTGCAGATGACATGATAGTATACATAGAGAATCCTAAAGATGCTACCAGAAAACTACTAGAGCTAATAATGAATTTGGTAAAGTAGCAGGATACAAGATGAATGCACAGAAATCTCTGGCATTCCTATACACTAATGATGAAAAATCTGAAAGTGAAATCAAGAAAACACTCCCATTTACCACTGCAACAAAAAGAATAAAATATCTAGGAATAAACCTACGTAAGGAGACAAGAAACCTGTATGCAGAAAGTTATAAGGCACTGATGAAAGACATTAAAGATGGTACAGGTAGATGGAGAGATATACCATGTTCTTGGATTGGAAGAATCAACATTGTGAAAATGAGTCTACTACCCAAAGCAATCTACAGATTCAATGCAATCCCTATCAAACTACCACTGGCATTTTTCACAGAACTAGAACAAAAAATTTCACAATTTGTATGGAAACACAAAAGACCCCGAATAGCCAAAGCAATCTTGAGAATGAAAAATGGAGCTGGAGGAATCAGGCTCCCTGACTTCAGACTATACTACAAAGCTACAGTAATCAAGACAGTATGGTACTGGCACAAAAACAGAAATATAGATCAATGGAACAGGATAGAAAGCCCAGAGATAAACCCACGCACATATGGCCACCTTATCTTTGATAAAGGAGGCAGGAATGTACAGTGGAGAAAGGAGAGCCTCTTCAATAAGTGGTGCTGTGTAAACTTGACAGGTACATGTAAAAGTATGAGATTAGATCACTTCCTAACACCATACACAAAAATAAGCTCAAAATAGGTTAAAGACCTAAATGTAAGGCCAGAAACTATCAAACTCTTAGAGGAAAACATAGGCAGAACACTCTATGACATAAATCACAGCAAGATCCTTTTTGACCCACCTCCCAGAGAAATGGAAATAAAAACAAAAATAAACAAATGGGACCTAATGAAACTTCAAAACTTTTGCACAACAAAGGAAACCATAAACAAGACAAAAAGACAACCCTCAGAATGGGAGAAAGTATTTGCAAATGAAGCAACTGACAAAGGATTCATCTCCAAAATTTACAAGTAGCTCATGCAGCTCAATAACAAAAAAACAAAAAACCCAATCCAAAAATGGGCAGAAGACCTAAATAGACATTTCTCCAAAGAAGATATACAGACTGCCAACAAACACATGAAAGAATGCTCAACATCATTAATCATTAGAGAAATGCAAATCAAAACTACAATGAGATATCATCTCACACCATTCAGAATGGCTATCATCAAAAAATCTACAAAAAATAAATGCTGGAGAGGTTGTGGAGAAAAGCGAACCCTCTTGCACTGTTGGTGAGAATGTAAATTGATACAGCCACTATGGAGAACAGTATGGAGGTTCCTTAAAAAACTAAAAATAGAACTATCATACAACACAGAAATCCCACTACTCGACATATACCCTGAGAAAACCATAATTCAAAAAGAGTCATGTACCAAAATATTCATTGCAGCTCTATTTACAATAGCCCAGAGATGGAAACAATCTAAATGTCCATCATCGGATGAAAGGATAAAGAAGATGTGGCACATATATACAATGGAATATTACTCAGCCATAAAAAGAAACGAAATTGAGCTATTTGTAGTGAGGTGGATAGACCTAGAGTAAGTCATACAGCGTGAAGTAAGTCAGAAAGAGAAAGACAAATACTGTATGCTAACACATATATATGGAATTTAAGAAAAAAAAAGTGTTATGAAGAACCTAGGGGTAAGACAAGAATAAAGACACAGACCTAGAGAATGGACTTGAGGATATGGGGAGGGGGAAGGGTAAGCTGTGACAAAGCTTAGAGAGAGGCATGGACATATATACACTACCAAATGTAAGGTAGATAGCTAGTGGGAAGCAACCACATAGCACAGGGAGATCAGCTCTGTGCTTTGTGACTGCCTGGAGGGTTGGTATAGGGAGGGTGGGAGGGAGGGAAACACAAGAGGGAAGAGATATGGGTCATATGTATGTGTATAACTGATTCACTTTGTTATAAAGCAGAAACTTACACATCATTGTAAAGCCATTATACTCTCATAAAGATGTAAAAAATAATAAATAATGACATTAAGGTGAATAAAATAAGAATCCAGGATTCCTTATGCATATAACAAAAGAGTAAAGGAAAGCATGGGTTAATTTTAAAAATTAAAGACAGAGAAAGGAAATATCTTTCTTATACTAGAAATCATCTAGAAGAATTGACATCATCAACATGGCAGGATAAGAGTTTCTACCATCTTCCCCCCAAAAGAAAACATATTTAGACAATTAACAATGGATAAGAGACATTTGTGGATGTCCAGGAGGACAGTTCTAGCACAGCATTGGAACAAAAAAAGAAAAATCTGAGAGTGGATGCATTAAATAGGGAAGATGAACAGTTTAACATTACCTGCATCAACCCTCCCCCAAGGCAGTTTAGCTCAGTACCAAGAGGGAATTTCTTGGCCATGTTTTCTCCCATGGGGAAAAGCAAGCATATGAATGAGCACCCAGCTTCTTCAGCTCTGCAAGATGCTAAAAAACAGACCTACTTCTTTTTCACCCCACCCAGAATACTGAGGTGTGCAGTGAGATGAGTACAGGGAATGACTGGGAGAAGAGTAGCTACGTCTCTCAGAGGGCATCAAAGAGATGTGGATCCTATTAACTGCGTTACAGATTCCATCAGGGAGCCCACCCATGACTGCTGGTAATGCCTTGCCTACAGATCTCCCCAACTGACCCAATGCTTCATATGCCTCACTCACACATATCCTCACACATTGTGACCATCTCCCTGTGCATGCCCCCCCCCACACACACACAGAATGGTGAGAGTGAGCCTGTGTGAAGGCCTAGTGAGCTTGCATAGGAAGCTGGCACAACTGCAGAATCAGGAGAAACCTGATAAACGTAGGCATTCAGCACCACCTTATGGAAAGCAAACGGGAGGTTGTCCACACCCAACCTGGCTTTGCAGTATTGATAGAAGGCATACAATCTTATTGTTTCTCCCACAAGAGGTAACAAGAAGTGTTGCACCAGCATATCCATAGAAAAGGTCTGAGAAAACCTCAGAATCCCTAACAGGGCTGATGGAAGATATTTCTCTCCCAAAGTTAGTCAGTAAAGATGGGAAGATGTCACATCCTCTTCAATACAAAGATAACAATGCAAGACTTCAAGGAACATGAAAAATCAAGGAAACAGTACGTCACTGAAGGAACACAATAATTTTCCAATAATCAAACCAAAAGAAATGGAGATCTGAAATTTGCCTGAGAAAGAATTCAAAATAGTTGTTTTAAGGAAACTCAGGGAGATACAAGAAAACACAGAAAAACTATTCAACAAAATTAGGAAAACAACACACAAACAAAAACTTTTCAGTTTAACAGAGAGATAGAAATAATAAAAAAGAACATCTCGGGCCAAAGAGCATAATGCATAAAACAAACAAAAAATAGAGAAAATCAATGAGAGAGAGGATCAAACAGAAGAATCTGTATAGTAGAAGACAGGTTTCTTGAAATTATCCAGTCAGAAAACAAAGAAAAAAGAATGAAAAAGAATGAAGAAAGCCTGTGTGAACTATGGGATAAAATTAAGAGAAGCAATCTATGCACTTTTGGAGTCCCAGAAGGAGGAGACAGGGAGAAAGGGGTAGAAAGTTAATTTAAAGAAGTAATAGCTGAGGACCTCCCTGGTGGCACAGTAGTTAAGAATCCACCTGCCAATGCAGGGGACATGGGTTTGAGCCCTGGTCCGGGAAGATCCCACATGCCACAGGGAAACTGACCATGACCACAACTACAGAACCTGCACTCTAGAGCCCACAAGCTACAACTACTGAGCCTGTGTGCCACAACTACTGAAGCCTGTGTGCCTAGAGCCTGTGCTCTGCAACAAGAGAAGCCACTGCAATGAGAAGCCCACACACCACAAGAGTAGCCCCCTTTGACACAACTAGAGAAAGCATGCAGCAATGTAGACCCAACGCAGCCAAAAATGAATAAATAAATAAATTTATTTTTTAAAAAAAGCAATAGCCGAGAACTACCCAAATCTGGGGAGAGATTTAGACATCTAAGTTCATGAAGTTCATAGGTCCCTTCAAAATTTAAACCCCAAATGATCTTCTCCAAGACACATTATAACAAAACTGTCTAAAATCAAAGACAAAGAGAGAATTTTAAAAGAAGAGAGAAAATTTTTTTTACATACAAGGAAACTTCAGTTAAGGTATCAACTGATTTTTCAGGAGAAACCTTGCAGGCCAGTACAGTGGGATAATATATTCAACATGCTGAAAGGGAAAAAAAAACTGTCAAAGAATTATACTTTACCTGGAAAATCTGTCCTTCAGAAATGAAGTAGAGATAAAGACTCTCCCAAACAAACCAAAGCTGTGGCAGCTCATTACCACTAGACCTGCCTTATAGGAAGTGTTGGAGCATTCTTCAATGTGAAACAAAGGGCCCTAATTAGTAACATGAAACCATATTAAAATAAAAGCCACACTGCCAAAGGTAAGTATACTTCAAATTCAGAATATTCTAATACTATAATATGGTAGTGTGCTAACCTCTTGGTGCTAGTGTTAAGGTTAAAGAACAAAAGTATTAAAACTAACTATAGCTACAACAATTTGTTAATGGATACACAATATAAAAAGAGGTAAAAAAAAAAAGAGGTAAATTGTGACATCAAAAGCAAAAAATGTGAAGGGGAGTAAAAGAGAAGAGTTTTTGCATATGATTGAAGTTAAGTTGTTATCAGTGTTAAATAGATGGTTACACGTATACTACGTTTTATGTAAGCCTCATGGTAACCACAAAGAAAAAACATATAGTAGATACACAAAAGATAAAGAGAAGGGAATCAAAGTATATCACTATGGAAAATCATCAATACACAAGGAAGACAATAGAAAAGAAAAAGCAAACAACAAAAAAAGCCAGAAACAGTAAGATTGCATTAATAGGTGCTTCCCTATGAATAAGTACTTTAAATGTAAATGGCTTCAATTCTCCAATTCAAAAGCATATAGTGGCTGAATGGATTTAAACAACAAGAACCAAGGATATGCTGCCTACAACTCATTTCAGTTTTAGGGACATATATAGGCTCAAAGTAAAGGGATGGAAAAAGATATTCTGTGCAAATGGAAACCAAAAGGAAGCAGGGAGTGCAACACTTACATCAGACAAAACAGACTTTAAGCCAAAAACTGTAACAAGAGACAAAAAACGTTATTGTATAATGATAAAGGGGTAAATTTATCAAGAGGATAAACAAATTGTAAATTTAAATGCGCCCAACAACATAGTACCTAAATATATTAAGTAAATACTAACAGATCTGAAGGGAGAAATAGACAATACAATAATAGTTGCAGATTTCAATACCCCACTTTTTTTTTTCAATACCCCACCTTTAACAATGGATAGATTATCCAGAGAGTGGAAGCAGTGGACTTGAATTACACTTTAGACCAAATGGGCCTAACACACATATAACAGAACATTACATATTATAAAACCAGAATACACATTCTACTCAAGCATACAAAGAACATTCTCCAGAATAGATGATCTGTTAGATGACAAAAGAAGTCTTAGCAAACTTAAGATGATTGAAATCATACCAAGTATCTTTTCTGACCACAGTGATACAAAGCTAGAAATTACTAACAGGAGGAAATCTGTAAAATTCACAAAGATGTGGAAATTAAACAGCCTGCTCCTGAACAAGCAATGAGTCAAAGAAGATATCAAAAGGAATCAGAAAATATCTTGAAACAAACAAAACCAAAAATACAACATACCAAAACTTCTGAGATGAAGCAAAAGAAGTTCTAAGAGGAAAGTTTTAGCCTACATTAAGAGAAAAGAAAGAACTCAAATAAATAACCTAACTTTACACCTCAAAGAACTAGAAAAATAAGAACAAAGCCCAACTTTAGCAGAAGGAAAGAAACATCAGAGCAGACATAAATGAAGTAGATACCAGAAAAACAATAGAAAATATCAAGAAATCTAAGAGCTAATTTTTGAAAAGATACAGAAAATTGATAAACATTTTAACAAAGGAAAAAGAAGACTAAATAAATAATACCAGAAATAAAAGAGGAGACATTCCAACTGAAAGAGACATTACAACTGACAACACAGAAATACAAAGAATCACAAGAGGTTACTCTAACAATTATAAATCAACAAATTGGATAACCTAGAGGAAATGGAAAATTCCTAGGAACATGCAACATATCAAGACTGAATCATCAAGAAAGAAAATCTGCACAAATCAATATCAATAACATTGAAACAGTAATTTAAAAACCTCCCAACAAAGTCCATGAGCAGATGGTGTCACTGGTGAATTTTAATAAACATTTAAAGAAGAATTAATGCCACTTCTTCTCAAACTCTTCCCCCAAAACTACAGATGAAGAGAACACTCCCAAACTCATTTTACAAAACCAGCATTACTCTGATACCAAAGCCACTACAAGAAAAGAAAACTACATCCCTGGTGAATATAGATGGAAAAAAACTCACGAAATATTAGCAAACCAAATTCAATTAACACATTAAAAGAATCATACACCATGATGAAGAGGGCTATATCCCTGGGATACAAGGATGATTCAACATACACAATCAATAAATGTGATACATCACATTAATAAATTAAAGATAAAAATCACACAATCCTCTCAATAGATGTAGAAAAAGCATCTGAAAAATTCAATATCCTTTCATGATAAAGATTCTCAACAAATTGAGTATAGAAAGAATGTACCTCAACATAATAAAGGCCATATATGATGAGCACACAGCTAACATCTTACCCAGTGGTGAAAGGTTGAAAGCTTTTCCTCTAAGATTAGAAATAAGACAGGCATGCCCACTCTTACCACTCTTATTCAAGACAGTACTAGATGTCCTAGCCAGAGCAATTAGTCAAGAAAATGAAATAATAGGCATCTAAATCAGAAATAAAGAAGTAAAACTGTCTCTGTTTTCAGATGACCTTATGTAAAAATAATCCTAAAGACTCTGCTAAAAACTATTAGAACTATTAAATGAATTCAGTAAAGTTTCAGGATAATGTAAAATCAACATACAAAAATCAGTTGCACTTCTATACACTAACAAATGATCAATCTGAAAAAAATTAAAAAATGAATCCTATTTACAATAGTATCAAAAACAATATAATACTTAGGAATAAATTTAACCAAGAAGGTGAAAGATCTGTACAATAAAAACTGTAAGACAGGGAATTCCCTGGTGGTCCAGTGGTTAGGACTCTGTGCTTTCACTGCTGTGGGCCCAGGTTTGGTCCCTGGTCAGGGAACTAAGATCTCACAAGTCACACAGTGCAGCCAAAAAAACAAAACCAAACAAACTGTAAGACATTGATGAAAGAAATTGAAGAACACACAAATAAACAGAAAGACGTCCCATATCCATGGATCAGAAGGATTAATATTGTTTAAATATCCATACTGCCCAATGCCATCTATAGATTCAACGCAATCCCTATAAAACTTCCAGTTGTATTTTTCACAGAAATAGATAAAACAATTCTAAAATTTGCATGGAACCACAAAAGACCCCAAGTAGCCAAAACAATCTTAGGAAAGAACAAAGCTGGAGGCATAATGCTCCCTGATTTCAAAGTGTATTTCAAATCCACAGTAATCAAAACAGTATAGTATTAGCATAAAGGAGACACATTGATCAATGGAACAAAATAGAAAACATGGAAATTAGCCCATGCATATTAAGTCAAATAATATTTGACAAGGGAGGCAAGAATACTCAATGGGGAGAGAACAGTCTTCAACACATGGTGTTGGGAAAACTATATAACCACATGCAGAAAAATAAAATTGGACCCCTCCCTCACACCACTCACAAAAATTAACTCAAAATGGAAGTAAAGACTAAAGATAAGACCTTATATCATAAAACTTCTAGAAAATAACAGAGGGAAGAAGCTCTTGACATAGATGTTGGCAATGATTTTTTTTATGACACTAAAATCACAAGCAACAAAAGCAAAAGTCAATAAGTGGCACTACATAAAACTAAAAACTTCTACATAACAAAATAAATAATTAACAAAATGAAAAGGAAACCTAAAGAATGGGAGAAAATATCTGCTAATCATACCTAGGATAAGGAGTTAATATTCAAAATATAGAAAGAACTCATACAACTTAGTAGCAGAAAAAAGAAACAATCCATTTTAAAAAATGGGCAGAGAACCTGAATAGACATTTTCCCAAAGAAGATATCCAAATGGCCAACATGTACATGAAAAGATGCTCAACATCACTTATCATAAGGGAAATGCAAATCAAAACCACAAGATATTACCTCACAACTGTTAGAATGGCTATTACAAAAAACAAAAAGAAACAAGAGATAACAAGTGTTTTTAAGGATGGGAAGAAAAGGGAACTCTTGTGCACTGTTGGTAGAAATGTAAATTGGTACAGCCACTATGGAAAACCATAGGGAGATTCCTCAAAAAATTAAAAATAGAACTAAGATATGACCCAGCAATTCCACTCCTGTGTCTGTATCCAAAGGTAATGAGATGAGTATCTCAAAGAGATATTTGCACTCTCATGTTCATTGCAGCATTATTCTCAATAGCCAAAGTATGGAAACAACCTAAGTGTCCATCAATGATAAAGAAAACATTATACATACATACACACACACACACACAAATGCACACACAATAGAATATTATTCACACATAAGAAAGAAGGAAATCCTGCCATTTGAGGCAACGTGGATGGCTCTTTAGGGTATTATCCTAAGTGAAATAAGCCAGACAAAGGCAAATACTGAATGATCTCACTTATATGTGGAATCTAATAAAACCAATCTCATAGAAACAGAGAGAGTATAGTGGTGGTTGTTGCCGGGGCTGGGGGCCAGGGGAAGTGAGAGTTTGTCAAAGGATACACACTTCTAGTTTAATATTGAATAAGTTATTGGGATCTAATGTACCTCATGGTAACTATAGTTAACAATACTGTATTATATACTTGAAAGTTGCTAAGAGAGTAGATCTTAAATGTTCTCATCACACAAAAAAAGGTAATTATGTGAGACAGTTGAAGTGTTAACTGATCTTATTTTAGTAATCATTTTACAATAAATGTGTATACAGTCATCACGTTGTACACCTTAAATTTACACATTATATATCAATTATGTCTCAATGAAGCTGTAAAAATAAAAATATGAATTTTTAAAAATAGAAAGTCTTCTAATACACATATAAAAAGTATGGAATTAAAAATTTATTATTTTGCAGCCATCAGAATAATAGATTCATGCAAGAAGCATCAGTAAATGCTAAGTGTAGTGGATGAATCGATGAGGAGTTAAAAGATATTTACATAGTCTCAAAGATTCCCCCATCCAGGGAACTTATTAATATTAATGGAAAACAGAACCTTGACAGGGGAGAAACCTGATAGACAGCAACCTTAAATGACCAAAGTTAATATAACTGGTAATGAAGTAAATCAATATCATATGAGTTCTGATATGATGAACTTACAATACAAAGTCATTTCTATGGTTTTTTGAACGAAAATTATCAGAATCTAATTATAAGGAAACATCAGACAGAGACAGTCTACAAAATAACTGGTCCATACTCTTCATTTAAAATGTCATGAAGAGGAGAAGCTTCAAGATGGCAGAAGAGTAAGACGCAGAGATCACCTTCCTCCCCACAAATACATCAGAAATACATCTACATGTGGAACAACCCCTACAGAACACATACTGAACGCAGGCAAAAGACCTCAGACCTCCTAAAAGGCAAGAAATTCCCCACGTACCTGGGTAGGGCAAAAGAAAAAAACAGATATAAAAGAATAGGAACGGGACCTGCACCAGTGGGAGGGAGCTGTGAAGGAGGAAAGGTTTCCACATACTAGGAAGCCCCTTTGTGGGCAGAGACTGCTGGTGGCGGAAGGGGGAAGCTTTGGAGCCACGGAGGAGAGCTTAGCAACACGGGTGCGGAGGGCAAAGCAGAGAGATCCCCGCACAGAGGATTGGTGCCGACCAGCACTCACTAGCCGGAGAGGCTTGTCTGCTCACCAGCCAGGGCAGGCAGGGACTGGGAGCTGAGGCTCCAGCTTTGGTAGGATCCCGGGGAGAGGACTGGGATTGGATGTGTGAACACAGCCTAAAGGGGGTTAGTGCACCACAGCTAGCCGGGAGGGAGTCCGGGAAAAAGTCTGGACCTGCCGAAGAGGCAAGAGACTTTTTCTTGCCTCTGTTTCATGGTGCGTGAGGAGAGGGGATTAACAGCGCCGCTTAAAGGAGCTCCAGAGACGGGCATGAGGTGCGGCTATCAGCGCATACCCCAGAGACGGGCATGAGATGCTAAGGCTGCTGCTGCAGCCATCAAGAAGGCTGCATGCAAGCAAAGGTCACTATCCACACCTTCCCTCCTGGGAGTCTGTGCAGCCTGCCGCTGACGGGGTCGCATGATCCAGGGACAATATCCCTGGGAGAACACACGGTGCACCTCAGGCTGGTGCAATGTCACGCCAGCCTCTGCTGCCACAGGCTCACCCTGAACTCCAAACCCCTCCCTCCCCGTGGCCTGAGTGAGCCAGAGCACCCGCATCAGATGCTTCTTTAACCCCATCCTGTCTGAGCGAAGAACAGACGCCTTCAGGCGACCGACACACAGAGGCAAGGCCAAATCCAAAGCTGAACGCCAGGAGCTGTGTGAACAAAGAAGATAAAGGGAAATCTCTCCCAGCAGCCTCAGGAGCAGCAGATAAAATCTCCACAACCAACTTGATGTACCCTGCATTTGTGGAATACCTGAATAGAAAACGAATCATCCCAAACTGAGGAGGTGGACTTTGGGAGCAACGATATACATTTTTTTTGCCTTTTTCTTTTTTTGTGTGTATGTGTCCGCTTCTCTCTGTGATTTTGTCTGTATAGCTTTGCTTTTACCATTTGTCCTAGTGTTCTGTCTGTCCGTTTTTTGGGTTTTTTTAGTATAGTTTTTAGTGCTGGTTATCATTGGTGGATTTCTGTTTTGGTTTGGTTGCTCTCTTCTTTCTTTCTTTTTCTTTCTATTTTCAAATTTTTCTTTTTAATAATTAATTTTTATTTTAATAACTTTATTTCATTTTATCTTCTTTCTTTCTTAATTTTTTTCTCCATTTTATTCTGAGCTGTGTGGATGACAGGCTCTTGGTGCTCCAGCCAGGCATCAGGGCTGTGCCTATGAGGTGGGAGAGCCAAGTTCAGGACATTGGTCCACAAGAGACCTCCCAGCTCCAGGTAATATCAAATGATGAAAATCTCCCAGAGAGCTCCATCTCAGTGCCAAGACCCAACTCCACTCGATGACCAGCAAACCCCAGTGCTGGACACGCTATGCCAAACAACTAGCAATACAGAAACAAAACCACACCCATTAGCAGAGAGGCTGCCTAAAATCATAATAAGGCCACAGACACACCAAAACACACCACCAGTCGTGGACCTGCCCACCAGAAAGACAAGATCCAGCCTCATCCACCAGAACACAGGCAACAGTCCCCTCCACCAGGAAGCCTACATAACCCACTGAATCAATTTTACTCACTGGGGGCAGACACCAAAAACAATAGGAACTACGAACCTGCAGCTTGAGAAAAGGAGACGCCAAACACAGTAAGTTAAGCAAAATGAGAAGACAGAGAAACACACAGCAGATGAAGGAGCAAGATAAAACCCACCAGACCTAACAAATGAAGAGGAAATAGGCAGTCTACCTGAAAAAGAATTCACACTAATGATAATAAAGATGATCCAAACTCTTGGAAATAGAATGGAGAAAATACAAGAAACGTTTAACATGGACCTAAAACAATTAAAGAGCAAACAAACAGTGATGAACAACACAATAAATGAAATTAAAAATTCTCTAGAAGGGATCAATAGCAGAATAACTGAGGCAGAAGAACGGATAAGTGACCTGCAAGATAAAATAATGGAAATAACTACTGCAGAGCAGAATAAAGAAAAAACAATGAAAGAATTAAGGACACTCTCAGAGGCCTCTGGGACAACATTAAAGGCACCAACATTTGAATTATAGGGGTGCCAGAAGAAGAAGAGAAAAAGAAAGGGACTGAGAAAATATTTGAAGAGATTACAGTTGAAAACTTCCCTAATATGGGAAAGGAAATAGTTAAGTCCAGGAAGCACAGAGAGCCCCACGTACGTTAAATCCAAAGAGAAACACTCCAAAACACATATTAATCAAATCATCAAAAATTAAATACAAAGAAAAAATATTAAAAGCAGCAATGGAAAAACAAAAAATAACATACAAGGGAATCCCCTTAAGGTGAACAGTTGTGCTTTAAGCAGAAACTGTGCAAGCCAGAAGGGAGTGGCAGGACATATTTAAAGGGGAAAAAGCTACAACCAAGATTACTCTACCCAGCAAGGATCTCATTCAGATTTGACGCAGAAATTAAAACTTTTACAGACAGGCAAAAGCTAAGAGAATTCAGCACCACGAAACCACCTTTACAACAAATACTAATGGAACTTCTCTAGGCAGGACACACAAGAGAAGGAAAAGACCTACAATAACAAACACAAAACAGTTAAGAAAATGGTAATAGGAACATACATATCGATAATTACCTTAAATGTAAATGGATTAAATGCTCCAACCAAAAGACAAAGACTGGTTGAATAGATACAAAAATAAAACCCATATATATGCAGTCTACAAGAGACCCACTTCAGACCTAGAGACAGATACAGACTGAAAGTGAGGGGATGGAAAAAGATATTCCATGCAAATGGAAATCAAAAGAAAGCTGGGGTAGCAATTTTCATATCTGAAAAAATAGACTTTTTTTTTTTTTTTTTGTGGTATGCAGGCCTCTCACTGTTGTGGCCTCTCCCGTTGTGGAGCACAGGCTCTGGACGCGCAGGCTCAGCGGCCATGGCTCACAGGCCCAGCTGCTCCGTGGCATGTGGGATCTTCCCGAACCGGGGCACGAACCCGTGTCCCCTGCATCGGCAGGCGGACTCTCAACCACTGCGCCACCAGGGAAGCCCAAAATAGACTTTAAAACAAAGACTATAACAAGAGACAAAGAAGGACACTACATAATGATCAAGGGATCAATCCAAGAAGAAGATAACAATTGTAAATATTTATGCACCCAACGTAGGAGCACCTCAATACATAAGGCAAATACTAACAGCCATAAAAGGGGAAACTGACAGTAACACAATCAGAGCAGTGGACTTTAACACCCCACTTTCACCAATGGACAGATCATCCAAAATGAGAATAAATAAGGAAACAAGCTTTACATGATATATTAAACAAGATGGACTTAATTGATATTTATAGGACATTCCATCCAAAAACAACAGAATACACGTTCTTCTCAACAGCTCATGGAACAGTCTCAAGGATAGATCATATCTTGGGTCACAAATCAAGCCTTGGTAAATTTACGAAAACGAAAATCGTATCAAGTATCTTTTCCTACCACAACACTATGAGACTAGATATCAATTACAGGAAAAAACCTGTAAAAAATACAAATACATGGAGGCTAAACAATACGCTACTTAATAACCAAGAGCTCGCTGAAGAAATAAAAAAAAACCTAGAAACAAATGACAATGAAAACACAATGACCCAAAACCTATGGGATGCAGCAAAAGCAGTTCTAGGAGGGAAGTTTATAGCAATACAATCCTACCTTAAGAAACAGGAAACATCTCAAATAAACAACCTAACATTACACCTAAAGCAATTAGAGAAAGAAGAAGAAAAAAAAAACCAAAATTAGCAGGAGGTAAGAAATCATAAAGATCACATCAGAAATAAATGAAAAAGAAATGAAGGAAACGATAGCAGATATCAATAAAACTAAAAGCTGGTTCTTTGAGAAGATAAACAAAATTGAGAGACCATTAGCCAGACTCATCAAGAAAAAAAGGGAGAAGACTCAAATCTATAGAATTAGAAATGGAAAAGGAGAAGTAACAACTGACACTGCAGAAATACAAAGGATCATGAGAGGTTACAACAAGGAACTCTATGCCAATAAAATGAACAACCTGAAGAAATGCACAAATTCTTAGAAATGCACAACCTTCCAAGACTGAATCAGGAAGAAATAGAAAATATGAACAGACCAATCACAAGCACTGAAATTGAAACTGTGATTAAAATTCTTCCAACAAACAAAAGCCCAGGATCAGATGGCTTCACAGGCGAATTCTCTCAGACATTTAGAGAAGACATAACACCTATCCTTCTCAAACTCTTCCAAAATAAAGCAGAGGGAGGAACACTCCCAAACTCATTCTACGAGGCCACCATCACCTTGATACCAAAACCAGACAGAGGTGTCACAAAGAAAGAAAACTACAGGCCAATATCACTGATGAACATAGATGCAAAAATCCTCTAAAAAATACTGGCAAACAGAATCCAACAGCACATTAAAAGGATCATACACCATGATCAAGAGGGGTTTATTCCAGGATTGCAAGGATTCTTCAGTATACCCAAATCAATCAATGTGAGACACCATATGAACAAATTGAAAGAGAAAAAACAAATGATCATCTCAATCGATGCAGAGAAAGCTTTCAAAAAAATTCAACACCGATTTATGATAGAAACTCTGCATAAAGTAGGTATAGAAAGAATTTACCTCAACATAATAAAGGCCATATATGACAAACCCACAGCCAACATCATTCTCAATGGTGACAAACTGAAAGCATTTCCACTAAGATCAGGAACAAGACAAGGTTGCCCACTCTCACCACTCTTATTCAACATAGTTTTGGAAGTTTTAGCCACAGCAATGAGAGAAGAAAAAGAAATAAAAGGAATCCAAATCAGAAAAGAAGAAGTAAAGCTATCTCTGTTTGAAGATGACATGACACTATACATAGAGAATCCTAAAGATGCTACCAGAAAACTACTAGAGCTAATCAATGAATCTGGTAATGTAGCAGGATATAAAATTTGTGCACTGAAATCTCTTGCATTCCTCTATACTAATGATGAAAAATCTGAAAGTGAAATTAAGAAAAGACTCCCATTTACCATTGCAACAAAAAGAATAAAATATCTAGGAATAAACCTACCTAAGGAGACAAAAGACCTGTATGCACAAATTATAAGACACTGATGAAAGAAATTAAAGATGATACAGATAGATGGAGAGATATACCATGTTCTTGGATTGGAAGAATCAACATTGTGAAAATGAGTCTACTACCCAAAGCAATCTGCAGATTCAATGCAATCCCTATCAAACTACCACTGGCATTTTTCACAGAACTAGAACAAGAAATCTCACAATTTGTATGGAAACACAAAAGACCCTGAATAGCCAAAGCAATCTTGAGAACGAAAAAAGGAGCTGGAGGAATCAGGCTCCCTGACTTCAGACTATACTACAAAGCTAGAGTAATCAAGTATGGTACTGGCACAAAAACAGAAATATAGATCAATGGAACAGGATAGAAAGCTCAGAGATAAACCCATGCATATATGGTCACCTTATCTTTGATAAAGGAGGCAAGAATATACAGTGGAGAACAGACAGCCTCGTCAATAAGTGGTGCTGGGAAAACTTGACAGCTACATGTAAAAGAATGAAATTAGAACATTCTTTAACAACATACACAAAAACTCAAAATGGATTAAAGACCTAAATTAAGGCCAGACACTATTAACCTCTTAGAGGAAAACATAGGCAGAACACTCCATGACATAAATCACAGCAAGATCCTTTTTCACCCACCTCCTAGAGAAATGGAAATAAAAACAAAAATAAACAAATGGGACTGAATGAAACTTAAAAGCTTTTGCACAGCAAAGAAACCATAAACAAGACCAAAAGACAACCCTCAGAATGGGAGAAAATATTTGCAAGCAAAGCAACTGACAGAGGATTAATCTCCAAACTTTACAAGCAGCTCATGCACCTCAATATCAAAAAAAGAAACAACCCAATCCAAAAATGGGCAGAAGACCTAAATAGACATTTCTCCAAAAAGATATACAGATTGCCAACAAATGTATGAAGGAATGCTCAGCATCATTAATCATTAGAGAAATGCAAATCAAAACTACAATGAGATATCATCTCATACCAGTCAGAATGGCCATCATCAAAAAATCTAGAAACAATAAATGCTGGAGAGGGTGTGGAGAAAAGGGAACCTTCTTGCACTGTTGGTGGGAATGTAAATTGATACAGCTACTATGGAGAACAGTATGGAAGTTCCTTAAAAAACTAAGAATAGAACTACCATACAACCGAGCATACCCACTAATGGGCATATACCCTGAGAAAACCATAATTTAAAAAGAGTCATGTACCACAGTGTTCATTGCAGCTCTATTTACAATAGCCAGGACATGGAAGCAACCTAAGTGTCCATTGACAGATGAATGGATAAAGAAGATGTGGCACATATATACAATGGAATATTACTCAGCCATAAAAAGAAACGAAATTGAGTTATTTGTAGTGAGGTGGATGGACCTAGAGTCTGTCATACAGAGTGAAGTAAGTCAGAAAGAGAAAAACAAATACCGTAAGCTAACATATATATATATGGAATCTAAAAAAAAAAAAAAGGTCATGAAGAACCTAGGGGCGAGACGGGAATAAAGACGCAGACCTTCAAGAGAATGGACTTGAGGATATGGGGAGGGGGAAGGGTAAGCTGGGACAAAGTGAGAGAGTGGCATGGACATATATACACTACCAAATGTAAAACACATAGCTAGTGGGAAGCAGCCACATAGCACAGGGAGATCAGCTCGGTGCTTTGTGACCACCTAGAGGGGTGGGATAGGGAGGGTGGGAGGGAGGGAGATGCAAGAGGGAAGAGATATGGGGATATCTGTGTAACTGATTCATTTTGTTATAAAGCAGAAACTAACACACCATTGTAAAGCAATTATACTCCAATAAAGATGTTAAAAAAAATGTCATGAAGAGCACAAAAAGACTGAGGAGCTGTTGTAGATTTAAGGAGACTAAAAGACATGATAACAATGTGAAACATAATCTAGGATTTTTTAGCAATTAAGTATGTTATTTGATGAAGTAGTAAAATCTGAATAAAGTCTGTTCATTAGGTAATAGCATTGAATCTGTATTAATTCCTGTTTTGGTAATTGTGCTGTGATTATATAAGAGAAGGTCCTTGTTTTTAGAAAATAAAAATTGAAAATTTGGGATAAAGAGGAATGATATCTTCAATATACTCTCAAAGTTTCAAAAAATGACGTGTGTCTCTGTGTTTTTGTGGACGTATGCATATTTTAATGGGGAAAGAGTTGAAGTAAATGTAGTTAAATATTAACATTCGGTGAATCTGGGTAAAGCATATATGAGAATTTTGTAATGTTTTTTCAAATTTTCTTTAAATCTGAAATTATATCAAAATAAAATTTGATGCATAGCTGAATGTATCACAAGCAAAATCAATAGAGAAATGACAGATTAGTAAGAACCATATGCATGGTATATGACAAAGGCATCATTTCCTAAGTGTATGGAGCCAACAAAGAAACAATAAGAAAGTAAAACAATGGGCAAAGAAAATAAGTAGGCAGTTCATAGTAAAAGAAAAAAAATGGCTTCTAAACACACAAAATTCTACCACATTCATATGAAAATATAATTTAAAAATATATAGTTACCTTTTTCACTTATCAAGCTGTCAGAAAAATTTGACAATCTTTTAACTTCTATGATGTATAAGTTTAAAATATCCCTAACCTGGAAATTCTCTTCATTAAAAACTATACACTTTCTGACATATAAAAATACTAGATACAAACAAATGCCCATCAGAATGTGATGGGGTAAATAATAATGGTACACCCATTATTAATGTATATATAGGATATATACAAGTAAAATTTTAAAAATAAGTGATAAAGATATACAGGTTCTAATATTTAGACTAATTAACAAGCCATGCCTACTTTCTGCTTACATTATAATCGGCAGAGGAATGTGCGGACCATGAAATAGTGGAGGTAGCATTTACCTGCACTTTCTTTTGTAATGTTTTAAATATTTCAGGCTGGTGCATATATTATCAATAATAAAAAATGAATCACATTTTCTCATAGAATTAAATGCCATGTCTGCTGTTTTAAAACCCTCCTGCCACTAAAATCTATTCTTAATTCTGTTTCCAATGTTTGTATCATACTTGCATTTTTCATCTTATTTCATATGTCATATTTTCTAATAGTATGTTAAACAATAATGGTACCAGTGGAAATCTCTAATTACTGATTTTAATTCAACTATTTATTTCCACTTAAAATATTTGTTGTTGCTATTAGAGAATAACTACATTTAAGTAGTTTTCTACTACGCCTATTAGTAAAGAATGATGAACTAATAACTTTTCAGTAAATATTGATATCAACATATTGCTTTTCTCTTTTAATTTAATTACTTATTCTAATTTCTTGATATTCCATCACTGTTGAGTTTTAGAATTAAAATCACTACTAATTTTCATTTTATATACTGCAAGATTCTATTTGCTAAAATGTATGTGTAGTCATACATAACACGACTCAATAATTATTTTTGTATTGTATTTACTATGATGGCTATATAGTGACAGCATATTTTTAAACCACAAATGGTGCAATGAAAATAGTAAAATGTACTGGGAAACACTATCTTTCTCTAGGACTTGGAAGATTTGAATAAAATTATCTTGTGTTTAAACGTGAGCTAAATTCATATATAAGTCCATCTTTTCATGTTATTTTTTAAAATCAACTTTATTGATATAATTTACATACAATAAACTGCACCCATTGTGTTGAATTCAATGCATTTTGACAGTTGCATACACCAACACAATAAAAATACAGAACATTTTCATCATCCCCAAAATGTTCCTTGTACCCATTTTCTGGTCATCCCTCCCTCTGCCCCTAGCCCCAGGCAACCACTGATGTGATTTTTGTCACTTCACTGTATATTAGTTTTCATTTCTAGAATTTCATATAAATGCAACCATTCAGTATATAATACTCGTTTGTGTCTGCTTCTTTTACTCAGAATGACTTTGAAATTCATTTATGTTGTTACATATATCAGTAGTCCATTCCTTTTCATTGCTGAATAGTATTGTAGTATTCATTTATGAACATACCACATTTTGACTATCCATTCACTTGATGATGGACATATGGGTTATTTCCAGTTTGAAGCTATTATTAATAAAACTGATATCAACATTCATGTACAAGTCTTTGTATGGACATAAGTTTTTATTTCTCTTGGATTAAATATAGGAATGTGGTGGCTGTGTTGTATAGTAGTTGTATGTTTAACTGTTAAGAATTTGCCAAACTATTTTACAGTGTTTGTGTCATTTTATATTCCCATTTGCCATGTATGAGTTCCAGTTGCTTCACACCTTTCAACACATGATGTCAATCCTTTTTAGTGTTTTTTAATGAGTGTATAGATGTGTCTCGTGATTTTAATTTGTATTTCCCTGATGGCTAACGTTGAAAATCCTTTCTTGTTCTTATTGGCTATTTCATATCTTTTTTTCATGTATGATCTCTATTTGAATTTGTTGCCACTTTGCGGGGGGCGGTTATCTGGCTTTTTACAATTGGGTTGTAAATTTCTTTATATTTTCAGAACACAAATCTTTTGTCAGATGTCTACTGCAAATATTCTCTCCCATTCTGTATCTTGCCATTTCATTTTCTTAACAGTGCCTTTCAAAGGACAAGTTTTTAATTCTGAAAAGTCAAACTTAACATTTTTTCTTTTATAGTTCATTATTTGTGTGTCCAATCTAAGAAGTATTTTCCTATGGTCCCGGTACATTTTAAATGGTTGCTCTATAATGACATTTACAATTTTTTATGATTGTTGACTGTTTTCAGTTTTTTCTTTTTCAATTTTGATCAATTATGTCTTGCTAGGAAATCATTTGCTCTTGGTAGTATTCTCTTCTGGTCCTATTGATTGACCCAGTATCTGTGGTTGTTTTTACTCATTACACATCTTGTTTAATTTTGCTATCTGTCTACTTCATTTCGGTTTCTGTGGGGTATCTAGTTTACTGGGGTTTTAAAAAATCTTTTCTATTTATTTTAATAGAGAAAAGATGGACTACTTTATAAATTTGGTGTCTGAATAAATTCAGGCATACTTTCCCATGCAAGAGAAATCTAAAATAGAATGGTTTATATAAAGCATGTCTATTTTTATCACATAGCAAAAGCCAGGAGGTAACTTGCTGCTAGTGTTGATTAAATATGTCAGGACATGTCTCTGATTCTTTTGGCCTCTCCCCTATGGTTGAGAAAATGTTGCCTCTGCCCCAGGCATCATGTAAAAGGAAGAAAGCATAAATTGATGACAGTAGCTAAGTCTGTCCTTTTCTTTAGGAAAGCAAAGGTTTTCCCAGAACTACCAGTGTTTTGCTTCTCCTGGCCTGAGTCAGTTCACTTGGCCACTACAAGCTTCAAAAGGTGCTAATGGAGTAAGCAGTGAGAGAGGAGTATTGGAATTGCTCAGCAAAACAACAGTGTCTACAACTGTGAAAGTGACTATCCATATCCAAGAAAAAAGATATACAAAGTATACAAAAAACCCCACAAACATCTAAAAATCTTATAATATGTGAAGATTAACTAAGACTAGAAATTCAGAAGCTGCGGAAGAATTGATGGGCACATTTAAACATGTAAAAAGGGCTTCCCTGGTGGCGCAGTGGTTGAGAGTCCGCCTGCTGATGCAGGGGACACGGGTTCGTGCCCCGTTCCAGGAGGATCCCACATGCCGTGGAGCGGCTGGGCCTGTGAGCCATGGCCACTGAGCCTGTGTGTCCGGAGCCTGTGCTCCACAACAGGAGAAGCCACAACAGTGAGAGGCCAGCGTACCGCAAAAAAAAAAAAAAAAAAAAAACGTAAAAAACAAAATGTGAATGGGAAAATATCATATACAAAGTCAAGAGACAAACAATAGGCTATTTTTTTAAAGGAGTTACTACTTTTAGAACATAAAAAGCTGTTACAAATTGACAAGACAATCCAAAAAGAAAAATTTAGGATGGTTTATAAAGGCAACTTTGCAGATTAGCAAAGTGGCGAAGGAACTTTTAAAGAGGTATATTAACGTCAATTAAAATAAAACTAGTTATCACTTTGAAATAATAAAATTCCTCAAGGTTAAAGAGTAACAGCTACTTGTAATACAGGGGAAGGGCATATTTTTATACTAATGTTAGAAATATGAAATGTTAGTCTTATTCTAGAGAAATCTGGCAACATCTATTAAAATAAGAAAACACAATTCAATCCATCAATCTCACTCTTACAGGGGGGAAAAAAGCTCCAGTAGGTAAGGGCATGATTATGCTTGTCCACTAACCTATTATGCTATGTCAGCTCTGGAAGATGTTTACCAGATCATTTTTCCTAGTGACAAAAATGTCAATAAACAGTGGCAAAGTGGTTGAACAAATTATGGCATTCCACACCATGGAGTCTTCAGCTGGTTAAAGTACTGTTGAGTGCAAAAGATGCAAAAATGTGTGTATAATCCCATATTAAGACAATTGAAACACACACTCATATATGTGTGCACAGATAACATATTAATGTGTCCACATATGGTTATGAGTATAAAGAAAAATAAAAGAAGTTCATCAGCATTGCTTATCTGTTGACAGACTGTTGATGTCTGGAGTTGCTGAGAATGGAGAAAGTACAAAATTCAAGAGATAAAATATATTATGTCACATTTATACAAAGTTTTATGTGTGTGCACATGTGTGTCTTTAAATATTTTTTTTAATGAAAAGAAAGGAGATTTTTCAACTTATCTATTTGTCCCCACTGGTTCTAGAGACATGGGCATGAAATTAAAGCAATAAACAAGATGAATCATATTTCTTGAAGAATTTGCTTCTATAGGAAGGCTTCTTCCACTGTATCAAATATATAGTTTCCTCCCACTATGAATTTTGTGACATTTTAAGAAAATGATGTATTCTTAGAAGACTTTTCTCAATTATTTATCTGATGTCCAGTAAGGTGTAACTCATGGACAAAGACTTTTTGACATATAACATACAATATACAATATCATAGGGCCTCTCTGTAGTATGAATAACTTGTAATTAATAATTTATAATTCTGACTTGTGTAAGAATACTTTCTCACTTTTAAGAAATACACAATTTTACTTGTGTATAATACAGAATACTGAAAACTGATTTCTGAATGAAGCTATTCCCATATTTAGTGCATTTGTCTTCCTCTAGCAGAAATTTTCTGATAACTTCCAGGTGTAGTGTTTTCTAGTCACTGCTTTTATAGGTTTTTCTCTCCAAAATGAATTTCTGTAATGAAGTATGATTTGTGAATGCAGCCCTACCCACATTTAATCAAAGTACTCTCCCCTACGAATTACCTGATGTATAATTAAATACTGGTCCAAGTGACCATTTTCTTACATTTACTGAATTCACAGAACAAGATTCCTTTTTGAAAAATTAATATAAAGTGTATTTTTAATTTAAAAATTTCTACTGTAAAACTGCCTTAAAATAGTTTTGCTGTAAATACAAGTGAACTGTATTACAGTGCTGTCATAAAAAGATACAGCTGTGGAGAATGGACTTGAAGACATGAGGAGGGGGAAGGAAGGGTAAGCTGGGATGAAGTGAGAGAGTGGCATGGACATATATACACTACCAAATGTAAAATAGCTAGTGGAAAGCAGCCGCATAGCACAGGGAGATCGGCTCAGTGCTTTGTGTCCACCTAGAGGAGTGGGATAGGGAGTGGGGAGGGAGAGGCAAGAGAGGAGATATGGGGATATATGTATATGTATAGCTGATTCACTTTGTTATATAGCAGAAACTAACACACCATTGTAAACAATTATACTCCAATAAAGACGTTAAAAAAAAAAAAGATATGGCTAACTCACACTACTTTCCCAAGTCAAGTCTATACTCCACATTTCCCCCAATCAATTTATACTGACCTTGGGGTTTACCTACTTAAGATTTAGCTCTCATATTCCACTGATAATTTTCCATCATCCATTCCTCAATCAATTCCCAAGTATCCCTTGAGATACATGGAGGCCCACAAAACACTCTTCCTTTCTCCTAGAGATTAATTGTGTGTTTACGAAAGGTAAAGTATCTTTTTTGTTTTTTTGGCTTGGTAATGTAGAATTGTATTTTTTAAAATATACCTGAGAATAAAAAAGTTGAGGGGCTTCCCTGGTGGCGCAGTGGTTGAGAATCTGCCTGCTAATGCAGGGGACATGGGTTTGCGCCCTGGTCTGGGAGGATCCCACATGCCACGGAGCAACTAGCCCCGTGAGCCACAACTACTGAGCCTGCGCGTCTGGAGCCTGTGATCCGTAACAAGAGAGGCCACGATAGTGAGAGGCCCGAGCACTGTGATGAAGAGTGGCCCCCGCTTGCCAAAACTAGAGAAAGCCCTCACACAGAAACGAAGACCCAACACAGCAAAAATAAATTAATTAATTAATAAACTCCTACCCCCAACATAGAAAAAAAAAGTTTAGAATCAAATTGATGGGCTCTTGCCACCAGTTTTCATTAACTCAACTTTCTATTAATTATCCAGTGGGTGGGGGGGGGCATACTATCAAAGAAAGAATCTGAGAGGCTCTTAGTCAATCTCCTCCTTTTGCTAAAGTTTGGCAGCTACCGTAATAAAATTTGACACCACCAGAAGTAATTTTCTCATATGTATCAAGGTTTATAAAGTGTTTAACAAAAGAGTGAATGCCTTAACTTTTAGCAGCAAAAATTGGGAATAAAGTCATGTTGCAAATCAGAGCACTTTCATATTTTGGAAAGTTTGGAGAGTTTTGGTAATTAAAAACATATATTTCTGGACTCTGCATTCCTTAAGTAGCAACAGCTATCTCAGTGAATTAAAAACTTCTGTTAATGGCAATGTAGGTGGCCTGTACCAGTACTCCCTCTGAGAACTAAAAAAGGTGGAAGAAAATATTAAAAACGTTTAGCTTTGTGACAGCACTGGAGAGCTACCAAGGAAGTGAGAAACTGCAAGAATAAGATTAAAGACATAACCTCTGGAATTTGGAACTATTTATTAAAAAGAGTTGTTTGCTAATTCTTAAAGCAAATACTGAGCAAGAGAAACTTAAGACAGTTTTTTGACAAACTTATGGGACTAAAGGGACAAATAGTAGAATTAAGTTCCCTCTAAGGAGGAGCATCCTGATAAATCTCCCAAAGTCCTAAGTCTTGAGGGTATCCCCTAAGAATAAGAGTGAAAAAAAATAGACAAGCCCTCACAGGGACTGCAGCCCAGTTTCGAATAATCTCAGTACATGATTGGATGAAGGCAATCAGGGATTGCTCATGTTCCTAGGCTGGTCACCTGTTAGAAGCAAAGGAAATCCTCTCTGAAAGATATCCAGGCCATCTAATCATATCTACAATTTTTAATATATAATGTCTAAGCAGTTCACTTAAAATCACCAGGTATATGAGAAGACAAGACATCACCAAAACCCAAGAGAAACAATAGTCAACAGAAAAATACTATCTAGACAATGGGGTCATCACTAGGAGAAGAAGAGGAACATAATGAAGTAAATGCATAATTTGAATAAATAATAGCTAGAAATTTCCCCAAATGTGCAAAAAAAGAGGAAAAAACCCAAAGAAAAAAACCATTAAGCTCCAGATTTTAAAAAACACTGCAAACCCCAAGCAGGATAAATACATAGAATATCATACCTAAGCATATCACTGTCCAACTGTTGACAGCCTAAGACAAAGACATAGATTTTAAAGGAGTGAGAGAAAAGAATAATTAAAAAAAAAACATAACCTTCAAAGGTAACTGGATTGAAAGCTTACTTTTCAACAAAACAATGAAATACAAATCAAAACAAAATATCTCAAAATACTAATAGAAAATAACTGCCAACTTAGAATTCTATACTCAGTAAAAACATCCTTTAAAAATGAAGGCAAAATTAAGACATTTTCCAACAAATGAAAACAATTTGTCACTAGCAAACATACACTAAAAGAAATACTAAAAGGTGTCCTTCAGTCAGAAAAAAAAATGATTCTAGAAGGAAAATTCAAGAAGAAGAAGGGAAAAAAGTAACAAAAAGGGTAAATATATGGATTAATTTAAATGCATATTGACTCTGAAACAGTAATGATTGAGTGTTTCAACTACATTCAGAATTAAAATGCATGCTACCAATACAAGTCAAGAAGGAAATAAAGTTAATGTTCTAACTCTTCACCTTATACAGAAAGTGGTGTACTCATTTACATTAGCCTTTAATAAGTAAAGTATGCATATTGTATTAATATCTTACATAGTAAATTTTGAGACAAAAAGCACCACCAGAGATAAAAAACAGACATTTTATAATGATTGTTTCAACTAACCAGAAAGAGTATAACAATTCTAAATATGAATATATGTAAAGACATAGACTTAAAATATATAAAACAAAAACTGGTAGCTCTAAAAGAGAGACAAATTCACAATTATTCTGGGAGATTAGTACACACATTCTTTTAGTATCTGATACAATATAGAGGATTAAGAATTTGAGAATATAGAGGATTTGAAAACAATTGATTAATTTGTAGAGATTGAAAGGAAATAGTACTCTTCCAAATGTGCAGCTATCTTCTAAGAATACAAGCTCAAATGCAAGATAATTGCCTCATAATAACCTAGTATGTAATAATAAATATGTAGAGAATGCATTAACGAAATTCAAAGGAAAGAATTCTAGGTTTTAAAACTCATTTTCTTAATTTGTCTCTTTTTCAAACAGAAATCAGTAAAAAGTAGGGGTTTCTGTGAAAGATGCTGAGAATCCAGAGTACTAAATCTGTAACCTGCAGCTAAATTCCATGATCTCAGGGCTAGTTCTAGTGTGACAGGTAGTCTATGGGGTGCTGCTTACATCATTGATCACTTTTGGGATACAGGCTGGGAGCACTTTATACCTCTTGGCCATGAGTTACCTGCTGCCATGGCAGGGAATTAGTAAATGAGGGAACACATTGGTTACCTAAAGATGCCTGTGAATATTCAGGTAAGTCTGTGGTTCTGATTTGCCAATCTCAAAGTCAAATTGTTAATTTTAAATTTACGAATCCAAATTTCCACACACTAGTAAACATTATAAACAATAAATAATACTGACTTCCCAAAGGAAAAAAAGTAGAGTCCTTCTTTGTGCGTTTAATGTCAATTTTCACAAAAACGTCTAGCTTTTCTTCATTATAGACCTGAATTGTCTATACTGTTGCCTTGACTTCAGTGTCCTTAGGGTGCTTGGACAATGAAAATTTTTCTTAGAACACTGTTCCTTAAGAAATTCCTTTGGTCAACATTGAATATTTTTGCTATGCAGGGCATGAAAAACTCAACAGCCCTGATTTATAAAGCTCCTTATCCAAAATGTGAAACAAGAAAGAGTGCCAAGTTATCTCCTTCCAAATGTACTACTATTTGCAGGGGCTTGACAATCCCAAGTAACCAAGCATGGCCATTAAGCACTGCTTAAACACTTTCTCCAGAGTGTCTCCCCATATGTATAAAACTGGACGTCAGCTATGAGATCCAGATATTCATACTTCTGACTAGATAAAGTAACTTTGGTTACCTCTTGCTTCTTAGTCAAGCTATAGCTCCTCAAAACTTTTATCCCCACACCATGATTGTGGCACTGAGCATTCTACTTCCCCAGTATCAGATTTCTGATGTATACTGAGTTGTACTTTCCAGTTGAAGGCTTTCCTAAAGTCACTACATTTATAGGGTTTCTGTTTAGTATGAATTTTCTGGTGTTTAATAAGATTTGATCTGATGGTGAAGGCCTTTCCACATTCAGCACACATATATGGTTTCTCTCCTGTGTGAATTCGATGGTGTTCAAGGAGTTGTGTCTTCTTAATAAAGGCCTTCCCACAGTCACTGCATTCATAGGGCTTCTCTCCAGTATGAATTCTCCGATGTCGATTTAAGTGTGACTTCTGGATGAAGGACTTCCCACATTCAGTACAAATATAAGGTTTCTCTCCTGTATGAATTCTCTGATGCATAATTAGTGTTGATTTTCTTGCAAAGGCTTTCCCACATTCACTGCACTCATAATGTCTTTCTCCAGTATGAGACTGCTGATGTATATGGAGGCCTGATTTCCGAGTGAAAGCTTTTCCACAGTCATTACATTTATAGGGTTTCTCACCAGTATGAATTTTCTGGTGTGTAAAGAGATTTGATCTGTCAGTAAAAGCCTTTCCACATTCAGCACATCTGTAGGGTTTCTCTCCTGTGTGAATTTGCTGATGTACATGAAGCTGTGACTTCTTCGTGAAGGATTTCCCACAATCACTGCATTTGTAAGGTTTCTCTCCAGTATGAATTCTCTCATGTGTAATAAAATGTGACTTATGGAAGAAGGCCTTCCCACATTCAGTGCAAACATAGGGTTTTTCTCCTTTATGAATTCTCTGGTGCATACTCAGTGTTGACTTCTGAATAAATGCTTTCCCACATTCACTGCATTCATAATGTCTCTCTCCAGTATGACATTTCTGATGTATCCTGAGCCGTGACTTCCAGGTGAATGATTTTCCACAGTCACTGCATTTATAGGGTTTCTCTCCAGTATGAATTTTTTGGTGTTTAATGAGATTTGACCTGTCAGTAAAGGCCTTCTCACATTCAGTACATATATAGGGTCTCTCACCAGTATGAATTTTCTGGTGTATAATGAGATTTGTCTTGTGGGTGAAGACCTTCCCACATTCTGAACATATAAAGGGATTCTCCCCTGTGTGAATTCGCTGGTGCACATGGAGCTGTGACTTCTTTATAAAGGACTTCCCGCAGTCACTGCATTCATAAGGTTTCTCTCCAGTATGAATTCTCTCATGTGTAATAAAATGTGACTTCCGGATAAAGGCTTTCCCACATTCAGTACATACATAGGGTTTTTCTCCTGTATGAATTTTCTGATGCATACTTAGTGTTGATTTCCTTGTGAAAGCTTTTCCACATTCAGTACATTCAAAGTGTTTCTCACCAGTATGAACTTTCTTATGTATATTGAGGTTTGAATTCTGAGAGACATTTTTCCCACATTCATTATAATTATAGGGTTTTTTCCCTCCAGGATGAATTCTCTGGTGTCTGAACAGATCTGACTTCTGGATAAAGGCTTTTCCATGTGGACTGAATTTACAATCAGTCTCCTCAGTGTGAGGAGTTTTCTCATGGTTTGAGTTGAGGGAAAAGTCCTTCCCATATTCAGTGCATATATAAGGTTTCTCTCTTGTATAAACCTGAGGTACAGCAAATTGGGACTTCCGAGTGAAGACTGTTTCACATTTGCTGCACTCATGATGTTTCTCTTCAGTATAAATCCTTTGATGTGCAAAAAGGTGTGACTTATGGGTGGAAAGTTTTACACAATCAGAAAATAAATAGAGGTTCTCCCCATGAAATTTTTGATGTTGAATGAGAGTTTGCTTATGACTCAGAAGTTTCTTACATTGATTATATCCACAAGCATTCATTTCTGTATGAGAATTCATATGAGTAAAGATATTACCATATCCAATAATCTTATCAAAATTTTCTGTTACATTGTTTCTATTATAATTACATAGGCTTACAATAGGCTTCAAACTCTTTTGAAATGAGTCACAGTTATGGAGTCTTTTTCTTGAAGGAACAAGGTATGTGTTTACACGAAACATTTTCCTAATGTCTTTATTATATTCACAGTCTCCCTCATTAGCTAGTGTATCCTTGTTGATGAAGGCAACATGACTTAAATGTTTGTTCTGGTTTTCCTCACATCTCCCTGTCTGTTCATCATCTTGCCACAATTCTTCTAAAATGGAATACAGGTCATCTCTTGTGAAGAGATTAATTCTCTCAAACTGGATTGAAACTTCTTCAGACATTCCCTGTTGTGACGTTTCAAAACCAATACCCTGATCTAAAAAATAAAATAAAATAAAACACACAAAGAACAGTTAGCAGAACACAGAAGGGATGATACATAGAGTGGATACAGGGTGAACACAGAGAAATGGAAGAGATTTATATAAACATAATACTAAATATAGATAAATATATAAAATATGAATAAATATATGTGTAGTAATCTCTTTATATATAATAATATGCAATAATAAAATAAGCATTTACATTACATTTGCTGTCTGATAAACAATAGCATTTAGATTTGCCAGGCATTTTTCTAACTCATTTAAACATCATCACAACCTTTTGATATTGGTGTTATTATTATCCCTATTTTAAAGATGAGGAAACTGAGCCACAGAAGAGTTAAGTAGTGTGTCCAAATCAAATGTTTAGTAATTGGGGAAGATGAGATTCAAACTGAAGTACATCAGTTCTGTGCATGTAGCAGAACTACACAGTAAGGGGTCAGAAAAACAAAGTGACAAACTAAGTGGCTAAAAAGAAGTGTTTCTGAGTCTAGCTTCTTACTATCCTTCATCTATAAATCTTAATCTCCCTGCTTTCTCTTTTCCCTATTAACCACTGTGCCCTAAATACCAACTTATTTATGTTTAGAAAACTATTGTAGCCTCAGTCATCCTGAATTAGCTTTACCATTACAAACAATAAATGTATGTATATGATTCAATTCTTTATGTCCTGTTTGGGGTGCACATACATGCATCTAATAGGAAGAATATAACAGCAAAAAGGGCCAACTCTGAAGCAGAGACTGACAGTTGTCCATCTGTCCCCTTCCTTCAACAGTATTAAGCTTGTAGCCAAGCATGTGTCTGCCTCAAAACAATAGGTCTAAAAACAACAAAAAAACAATAGGTCTGTGCAGCCTCATTTGTCATTAGGTAAAGCCAAGTAATTCAGTTATCACCAATCAAATGGGAGTAAAAATTATATTTGTTGTAATCAGGCCAAGGTCTTAAGGAAATGGGTGTGTCTCCCAAAACACTCTCCTCTTCCCATTGGCTATCTTGCAGCTGGCAATGCCCAAGGCAGAGATCAGAAAACTACAGCCTCAGGCTAAATCCAGGCCTCTACCCAAAAGCTAAGAAAAGATTTTACAGTTTTGAATGGTTGAAAAAACAAAAGAAGAGTAATACTTCATGGTACATGAAAACTATATACAATTCAAATTTCCATGTCCATAAAGTTCTTATTGGAACACAACCACATCCATTCATTGATGTATTGTCTATAGATGCTTTGGGGCTTCAAAACAAAATTGAGTAATTATGACAGCAATCACATGCCTCACAAAGCCTAAAATATTTACTTCTGGGTCTTTACAGAAAATATTTGCCGACCCCTGCTCTAGGAGGTGATGGTGCAATGACTTTCTAGAAACTCTGTCCCTAAATAGTCATTGGAAGCAGAGTGGCCTGGCAGACCTGGACCACTCACTTTGGAACTGTCATGTGATGGGTCAATGTTTATATTCTCTAAGTCACTGTTTCTTGGGGGTCTCTCAGTGACAGGGGCTTAGTTTTACTCCAATATACCATTCTTGCCCAGAATAAGAATCACTAATATTCCAAATCCTGGAATAGTGTGTAAGACAAGACTCTCAGTAAATATTTAAGTAAAAATTAGATTATTCTTGAATATAGACACAGTCTAACCTCATATCCATTTCATTCTATCTCTAAGGCCTTGTAATGTCCCCAAACACATTCTTTATTTTTTATATTACATTTTTACTCACACACATTAATGGCTTTCATTAATCCTGAGGACCTCTAATACTGATTTCTAAACATGGATTTTCATCTTTTGCAACCTTTCACTTTCCTTAGCTTATAAACCCATTGCTACACCTGACAACATTTACATTATTACCAACAATGTTCAATGTAAAAAGTTTGCTCCTGTGGTAAAAAGTTTATCCATAATTCCTCTGTCACACATTGAATTACTCATTCAATAAAATACAGAGTCATAATTCAGGCCAATAAAATGAATGTATGCAAGCTATCTTTCCACCAGTCACTAAAATCTATTTTATTACTGAATCCAAACATATATTCTTTTCCTTTTCCCCATTACGCTTCCTTTTTCTGGTCCTCTGTTCCTATTCAAAATTCATTTTCTTCGTGGATCATTTAGGGTTCTATGCTCTGAAAATGAATCTCAAATCTCAGCACAACTCTAGGAAGACTCTCTTTTCTTTTAATTTAAAAACAAACACAGATATTTCTGAGCCTTTCATACTCATATTTAATCGGCATAGATTTGCACAATAACAAATGCTTAATGCTCAAAGCCTGAAATTTTAAACATTTCTTGCAGTTATCTTCCCTTTCTAATTACAATTATTGGCCCTTTGAATTACTCCTAGCAGAAAAATTTTCAAATCCCTCTGAAATAACACAAAATAACCTCCTCTGCCTATCACATAAATTAAAGAAGTTAATTTCACTAACTATTCTCTAAGGAAACATTTTAAAAAAGAGGTAAAAGACTCAGTTATCACAAATTAATGTTGTTTTCTCTGAATTTCTGGGGGTTGAAGAATTAGAAAAGGGAAAAGCAATGTATGCTGTAATAGTTAGGTCCAATTCAAGGAGTAAGTGAAACCTGAGAGCAAAGCATAAGTATGTGGATTATCTGAATAGGCAGATAAGCCAGAAAATAAAGGGTCAGACGCAGGGGTATCATTAAAGAAAGTGTTAAAACAAAGTAAACATGATTATGGAAACTAAACAGAGATAAATGTGAATTGCAAATATGAGGCATGTTCTTCCTTTAGTTTATAAACCCATTGAGAGAGGAATTTGTCATATGTTAGATAATATTTTGTACCATATAGCTATGACAAGATAAGCAGAATATTTTAATCAGCATCTAAGAAAAAAAGTTAAAAAAAAAAAGGAAACAGTACATCCAAATAGGGTTAGAATAATCCAGGCATAAGTAAATACAGACATGGTTTTGGTGATATCACTGGAAAGTAAAAGGAGGAGGGCATCTAACTGATATTTTATAAAAGAGAAAAATTAGTAGAAAGAGCATAAAGAATTATTTGAGAAGATGAGTCCCAGGGAAAAGCAAAAAGCACAATAAAATATGACAAAATTTTGAAAGGTGTACCATCTGCTGTTAGCATGCTGCACTGTAACTGCTCTTCCTCCACACAAGCAGCCACCTGATGGGCCCTTATATGTGTAAGGTATCAGTTGTTCCCCTGAAAGGCTTATGCCAGAATTGAGACACATGATTCAATCTGAGACACACAGATAGGTCTAGGCCACTTTAACGAAGGCACTGTCCTTTACATATGTCCCATAATGCCAATAACTTCCAACTTCAATTGGTTAAAAATATGACAGAGCATTACAATTTATTTATATTGTTTAAAATCTTATAAACCCTGCTAAGGTCTGTGTGTACATTACATGTATTTAAACTCTGTGTTGATAGATTATTTGTTTTTGCTTCTTTCACATAACATTTCATAGTACATTTCTGTATATTAGTACTTCCTATACTTATAATTTTTTTTTATAGTTATGGTAGTTTTTCCTCTGTTTGGACCATTTGGGATGTTTAGTTTATCCTCATACATAGTGTAGCCATAAAAATCTTTGTGTTAACTTCTTGACTTTTCTTTTGCTTACTTCCTTGGAGTATGTCCCCAAAGTAGAATTTCCAGGGCAGGAAGCATGTTCAGTTTAATATCACTTATTATATGTTTCCAGAGTTCTTTCCAGAAAGATTTGGCTAAACTTACAGAGCTTTCAGCATTGTACCTGTTTCTCAATGTACCTGCCATCATTGTTTTAACTGTTATTTGTTTTTTGATGTTTTTATGTTTGTCATTTTTATTTCAATTTCACTTATTGCTAATCAGCCTACAAAATATACATATAACTGTGATTATTTACTCTGATTCTTATTTCCACTTATTAATTATACTCTGAGAGAATAAATATATCCTCACCCACCCACAGAGAAAAAAAAAATATGACAGAGACTTGTGGGACTCAGCAAATGTAGCATAAAGTAACACAGCTCAAAGTGTATACTCACCAGAGAGCAGTAAAGCCACAGAACAAGAGAAGAAAGACCCCCTGGTGGTGGTCATCGCCTAAAGATCCTGTTTACTACATACCAACTGTTAAGTCACCTGCGGAGGAGGAATGGACTCCCACCCCAAATTTGGTTCAAATCTCAAGAGTGATGATTTGACACACATACCAATAAGGTGTGAAAAGGTTCATTACTCACACAATGAGGCTTTTAAAGGGAGCGCTCCCAAGCAGGTCCAAAAGTGACTTAAGAGAGCAAGAAAAGGAAACTTGCTTGGGTTTTTTATGGTGGTTGGGATATGGGGCTAAGCTGACTGATAGAGTGCAACTTCCCACTAGTACCAAGGGAGAGAGCACCTAGACTTTCTTGTAAGTTTGCCCAGATGTGCGGCAGAAGGTGAAGAGACAGTGGTGAAGTTTAGAAGGTGTCAGCAGTCAAATACCAAAAATGAAGTCAGAATCTACTACAAGGTACATGATAAGATGTTCAAAATATTTTGTTATTAGAGAAACACAAATTAAAACAATAGTTAGAAATTAAAATCCATCAGATTAGCCACATTATGTGAAATTATTAAAAATATGGGCAGGGATGTGGAGAAACTGATGCCCTTGTATGTTCAGGGGATTGCAGACTAATACATCCAATCTAGAAAACAACATGTTTACACTTAGTTAAATAAAGTATTAGTATACTCAGTAATAAAACAATCCCACTACTCTTCCTCAAGAAATTCTCATTTCCTATAAGAATAGTTCATGAAGAAATTTATTACAGTACTAGTTGTAGTAGCTAGAAAGCTGGACAAGTAAATATGGTATATATACACACTATGAAATGTATGCGTCAATTAGAAGAAATGAACTAGAAAAACACATTGTAACATGAACCAATTTAGTTCTGAGAGAAAAAAATAAGAAACTGAGTAGGACATACAGCACAGTACCATTTCTATAAATTAAAATGACCAAGAATTTAAATTTTATAAATACCCCACAAATACAAGGATAGATTGCAAACATATCAAATATAATAGAGCAGTTGCCTCTGGGAAGAATAAAAACAAACAGGGAGTGAGGATTAAAAGGGATAAGTAAAGAAATAAAATAAAATTTTTTTTAAATTGTAAAATAGGGAATTCCCTGGCCGTCCAGTGGTTAGGACTCTGAGCTTCCACTGCAGGGGGGCACGGTTCGATCCTGGTCAGAGAACTAAGATCCTGCATGCTGCAGGGTGTGGCAAAAAAAAAAAAAGAAAAAAGTTATGAAAGAAATAAAATAAGAAGGGGAGCTTAAACAGAGTGATGAATATATTGACTACAAACTGAGGACTGCGATTTACTCGATTTCCTGCACACAAGGTACAGAAACTTTTTCTAAAATATCAAAATTAATAAATTAATCAGAAAGACCTAGTGAGTGTTGTGTTACACTAGCCAGGTAGGAAGAAAATGTCAGGAAGCATAATTACTAATATCACATACAATAAAAAGCTGTCCCCAATTGTAGGTAATGGTACCCTCAAAGTCAACAGTTGGAGGAGCGGCATGGGAGAAGATATAATAAGGCCATCTCTAGGTGACAATTCTGAAGCACTAAGGGAAAAGAAAAACAATGAAAAGAAATCAGCAGGAGTGAGACCCACAGTAATTTTTTTAAAAAGCAACTCTATGAGCCCCTGAATGTGTAAGAAAATGATTTAAGACCTTGATGGAGGTAAAAAGAATAAAAAAATGCTATAAAAAGGGAGGAAAAGCAAAAAGGCAGTATCTTAAATCCAACATACCAGTAGTTGTAGCACATCCCTCCTAAAAAGTCAAGCAAAGTGGGATGAAGAGAGTGGCATGGACATATATACACTAGCAAATGTAAAACAGATAGCTAGTGGGAAGCAGCCACATAGCACAGGAAGATCAGCTCAGTGCTTTGTGACCACCTAGAGGGGTGGAATAGGGAAGGTGGGAGGAAGACGAAGAGGGAGGAGATATGGGGATATATGTATATGTATAGCTGATTCACTTTGTTATAAAGCAGAAACTAACACACCATTGTAAAGCAATTATACTCCAATAAAGATGCTTTTTAAATTAATTAATTAATTTAATTAAATAGACAACCAGCAAGGACTTACTGAATAGCACAGGGAACTCTGCTAAAAAAAAAAAAAAAGGTCAAGCAACAAAGACACTGATATTGGAAGGGGCCTGAAGTGGGATGGCATTTAGATGTCCAAGGGGCCAATATCAACTCTATCCATGCAGTTCCAAAAGTTCAGAATGTTGAGAAACATCATAACAATAGCACTTCAAAGTTGTCAGCCTCTGCCAGTACAACTGCAGTTCGATTGTGCTATCTCTTATGCTTTTTGTTCCCTACTCACCTAGATAGCTCTGGCTTGAGATTTCACCATCCAACATACATGGCTGTTCTCCCCGCTCCAAGTTGAAAATGACTTCTGGTTTGGGAACTTGACACCCTAATAACAGGAAATGATAAAATACTTGATTTCAGAGGTCATACAATGAAATATTCCATTTACTTTCCAGAAAAGTTCATGGGGAACAGAAGTATATTCATAATATTGTTAAGAACACAGGACAAAAAATAAGGACAAAACTATTACATACTTCAGATGTCCTGCAGTCTTTAAAAGTCCCACGTACCTCAGAAATCTCACAGATTTCAGAAATTCCACTGAGAAAGAAAATACACTCAATTAGGTACAGCCTTACCCAGCAGAGCTGTGCTTACCCACTGAGATCAAGTTGAAATAGTTTTCCAGCATTACATCCCTGTATAGACTTTTCTGAGCAAGGTCCAACTGTTGCCACTCCTCCCTGCTGAAGTCTACAGTTACATCCTTGAAAGACACTGATCCCTGGAAAAACACATGCTTATTCAATGTAAAGGATCAGGATTGCAGGACAGGAACAAGATATTTAGAAACTTATTTTTAATAATTTTTAACATGATATGACATATAAGATTCCGACTAAATACCTAAATTTTACATTATTATTTCAAGGAAAAAATAAATATTAAAAGTATCATGCCATTCTTTCTATGGTTCTGATAATATTCTGGAGTTGTATTTTGTTTTGTTTTTATCTGTGTGCTGGTTACAAAAGAATAAGCTGTGAAAACTCATCAAGCTGCATACATGATTTGTGCATTCTTTTCTATGTATGCCATATTTCATTAACACTTCACTTAGAATATATCTTCTGCTTTTCACTTTGCACTCATCAATCTACTAAGTCAATTCTTTCTTTAAAAAAGATGAATAAAATAGGCTTCTTTTTCCAATAAACTGTGTGGTATTGGTATAAGTATAGATGATAGAATTCAATGGAATGTAACCAAGAATCCAGAAATAAACCCTCATATTTAGGGTAAACTGATAATTCAACACAGGTGTCAAAACAATTTAAAAGGGGAAAAATAGTCTTTTCAACAAATGGTGCTAGGACAAGTGGACATCCACATGCAAAAAAATGAGGTTGGACTCCTACCTCATGCCATATTAAAAAAATAAACTCAAAATGGATCAAAAGACCTAAATGTTCTTAAGTTTTAGCTAAGAAGGGTATATCTTTGTGACATTGGATTTGGCAATGATTTCTTTTTTTTTTTAATAGATCTTTATTGGAGACTAATTGCTTCACAATACTGTATTAGTTTCTGTTGTAGTTTCTGTTGTACAACAAAGTGAATCAGCTATATGTATACATATATCCCCATATCCCCTCCCTCTTGAGCCTCCCTCCCACCCTCCCTATCCCACCCCTCTAGGTCATCACAAAGCACCCAGCTGACCTCCCTGTGCTATGCTGCTACTTCCCACTAGATAACTATTTTACATTTGGTAGCATATATATGTCAATGCTTAGATATAAAATCAAAAGCACAAGCAACCAAAGAAAAAAATAGATAAATTGGACTTTATCAAAATTAAAAACTTTGTGTTTAAAAGGATACCATCAAGAAAGTGAAAACACAGGGAGAATTCTCTGGTGGTCCAGTGGTTAGGTCACTGCACTTCCACTGCAGGGGGCATGGGTTTGATCTCTGGTTGGGGAACTGAGATCTCACATGCCCTGTGGCGCAGCCAAAACAAACAAACAAATATATAAAAGGTGTACTTTTAAAAAAAGAGAGTGAAAAGACAACCCAAAGACTGAGAGAAAATGTTTGCAATTATATATCTGATAAGGTACTTGTGTATAGAATAATAAAGAACTCTTACAACTCAATAAAAAGATAAATGATCCAATTAAAAATGGATCAAGAATCTGAATATACATATCTCCAAAGAAGATATACAAATGGCCAAAAAAGCACATGAGAGGGTCTCAATATCTTTAGTCATAAGGGATATTGAAATTCAAATCAAAGAGATACCCCTTCAAATTCACTAAGATGATTATAATTTAAAAAATGCTGTTTGTGCCTATTTGTATTTTTATTATTTTGTAGCAAAATAATAAATGACATTAAAATTTTCATTCTGACATTTAAAAAACTACTTATATCATTAGTCATTAGTCATCAGAAAAATGCACCCATTAGGATGGCTATAATAAAAAAAAAAAAGACACATAATAACAAGTGTTAGTGAGGAAGTGGAGAAACTGGAACCCTCATACAGTAAAGGTGGGAATGTAAAATGGTGCAGTCACTTTGTAAAACAGTCTGATACTTCCTCAAAAGGAATAATATGACCCAACGGTTCCACTTCTAGGTACATATCCAATAGAAATAAAAACACTTATCCACATGAAACTTGTATAGGAATGTTCATAGTAGCATTATTCTTAATAGTCAAAAATAAAACCAATGCAACGTCTGCCAACTAATGATGAATTTTAAAATGTGGTATATCCATACAAGAGATTATTCAGCCATAACAAGAAATGAAGTACTGATTTATGCTACAATATGGATGAATCTTGAAAATACTATGCTAAGTGAAAAAAGCCAGTCACAAAAGACCACATATTATATGATTCTATTTATATGAGATGTCCAGAACAGGCAAACCTATTGAGACAGAAAGAAGACTACTGGTTGCCCAGGGCTAGGGGGGAATGGAAGGATGTTGGGGGGTGGGGTGTGACAGCTAAAAGGTATGAGTTGGAGTAGGGAGGGAAAGAAAGAAAATGTTCTAAAACTGTGAAAAAGGGTGCACAACTCCATGAATATACTAAAACCCACTGAATGCACACTTTAAATGGGCAATATATATGGTATGTGAAGGAGACCAGAACTCAAACACATGGCCAATCTTCCTCTCAGGACATCTGTCAAATTCTAGGGTTGTATGGGCAGAAGACTAAAAACTTAAGCAGAATAACCTCTGAAAAGCAAAGCAAAATTTTAGTAGTCTGGTAAGAAGACAGAGTTGGCATCTGTAAGGAGGAGGGTCCACAGAAGACAAACCAGGCTCTCAGCTGAAAATCTTAGATGGCCAGAGTGAACCAAAGGTAGACTATTATTAGGGCTTAAACTCAGCCTTGATTCAACATAACACTGTGCCTGACTGGATAAAGATGTTCATCTTCTACTCTATCTGCTCAGGGAAAGATGAATCCACTATTGAGAAAGATATCATAATCTAGATCTTCTACAATGCTTTATACATGTTTTGATACAATAAAAGAAATCCTATGCCTATCAGAAAACAGGGCCAAATATCCAAAACCAGAGGAAAAAAATTCAAAAGAAACAGTCCTACAGCACTTTGGAGTTAGAAGAAAAGATGGAGAATTTCATTAGAGAAAATGGGACTTATAATAAAGATATCAAATGAAAACAAAAATTCAGTGTCTAAAATTAAGAACTGATAGAGGTTTAATAGCAGAATACAGAATTACTGAAATGGAAGACAAGCAAACAGAAAATATACAAACCAGACCACAGAGGTTTTTTTTAATAAAATAAACACAAGTGCATGTGACGTATCACATGTACAACACAGTGAAAAGGAATAACATATTGTAGTCTGAGAAGATAAAGAGGGAGAATATGAGGCAGAAGCAAAATTTGAAAAAGTAATGGTGAATGACAGCAACTCAAAGATTCATGAAGTTTCTCAAATCCCACTTTACAATACTGTAAATACTGACTATGCAAAAACAGTAACAGTAATATCTTGTGAAGTTTAAAATATGTGTAGAATTTAAATGCAGCAAATGGAATTAAGGTGTTTTAGTATCTACTGAGAAGGGGGCAAGGGAATAATGAGTTAAAAATGGATATTGTAATATCTAGGGAAACAAATGAAAGAATGTATAACAAGCAAGTTAACAAAATTAAAATTTTGACTAATCTAAAAGAAAGTCAAGAAAGGAATGTAAAAATAATATTAAACAGACAGTTCAAACATAAAACTAATAAAACTGGATATAGGACTTCCCTGGTGACATAGTGATTAAGAATCTGCCTGCCAATGCAGGGGACACGGGTTCGAGCCTTGGTCCAGGAAGATCCCACATACTGCGGAGCAACTAAGCCCTCACACTACAACTACTGAGCCCGCATGCCACAACTACTGAAGCCCGTGTGCCTAGAGCCCATGCTCCCCAACAAAGAAGCCACCACAATGAGAAGCCTGGGTACCACAACAAAGAGTAGCTCCCGCTCGCCACAACTAGAGAGAGCCCGTGCCCGGCAACAAAGACCCAATGCAGCCAAAATAATTAATTAATTAATTTAAAAAGAAAGAAAGAAATAAAGAAAAAAAAACCTGGATATAAATTCAAGTATATCAGTAATTGCATTAAATATAAATAAATTAAACAATCAAATTAACAGCAAAGATTGAGACTTCCAGTTCAAAAAAAAAAAAAAGTTAAATGCATTCCACCCTATTCATCCTGCTAAATACCTAGGTTTTTTTCTAAAAACCTAGAAATATATACAAGCATCTTTCCACACCTTTGACTTTCTCTCAAGAGCATACTTTCCTACAGTGAAACTAATTTTAGCATCTTTTGGAATCTTGATAGCCCCAAAATTTCCCAAAACATCAAATCTAGTTCCTTTTTGCTCAACAGTTCTTCCTTCAATCTGTCTCTTAACATTCATATTTTACTATAAGCAAGAAGAAGAAACCAGGCTAGATCTTCAACCTTTTGCTTGAAAATCTCCTCTGAGAAAAATACAAGTTCATCATTGACAAATCTGCTTTTCACATAACTACAGGACAAAATTCAGCTAAGCTTTCTGCCACTGTATAACAGAGATTCCTTTTCCTCTAGTTTCCAGTAACATGTTCCTCATTTCCTTCTGAGTCTTCGGCAGCGGCACCATTAACACCCATATTTCTATCAATAGTCTGTTTATAATAATTGAAATATTCTCTAAAACAATATAGCTTTTTTCCTAGTGTGCTCCTCACTTCATTCTGAGTCCTCTAGCAGAGTTAACATTCATATTTCTATTATCAATCTGTTCGAGGAAATCTAGGCTCTTGCTATTATACTCTTCAAAATTTTTACAGTTTCTATTACCAAATTCCGAAGCCATTTGACATTTTTGGGTATTTGTTACAGCATCATTCCACTTCCAGGTACCAAAATCTGTAATGGTTTCCTATTGCTGCTGCAACAAATTGCCACAAACTTAAAACACAAATTTATTATCTTACAGTTCTGGAGGTCAGAAGTTGAAAATAGGTCTTACTGGGCTAAAATCAGTGTGTTGGATGCACTCCTTCTGGAGGCTATAAGGAAGAATCCATTTCCTTGTCTTATATGACTTCTAAGAGGCTCGTGGTCCCTTCCTCTATCTTCAAAGCCAGCAGAGTAGCATCTTCAAATCTCCCCTTGACTCTGACCCTTCTGCCTCCCTCTTTCACTTATAAGGAACTGTGATTACACTGGGCCCTCCCAGATAACCCAGAATAATCACCCCATCTCAAAATCCTTAACTTAATCACATCTTCAAAGTCCCTATTGTCATGTGAAGTAACATATTCACGGGTTTCAGGAATTAGGATGTGGATACCTTTGGGGGTTATTATTCTGCCTATCACACCCAGTAAGAAAAGATGGGATAGTAAAAGTAAAAAGAGTGGCTTAAAATTTCTGAGTAAAAATGACTTACAATCTAGAATTAGCTATGAAATTACTGAGGGTAAAATAAAAATATTTCCAGACATGCAAGGTCTCAAAAAATTTACTTTCCACACAATACTTTCTAGAGAGCTACTGGATAATATTCTCTAAAAATGAAAGCATAAATCAGGAAACAGCCAGAAAACAAGAGCTCCAATACTTGAGAGACATGAAAGGAATTCCTAGTATCATGCCAAAGGGAGACCCCCAAGTCAGTAGATGAGTATCAAATAGAGAGCAACTTCAAGCAGGTCAAAGACTCTAAGGGAAGCTTCTTTCAACAGCTGAAATAAATACCTATATTCTGGAGCCAAATTGCTTGGGTTTTACTTCTGGCTTCACCACTTACTAGCAGTGTGACCCAGGGCAAGTTACTTCTCTGTGGATCTGTTTCCTTCTCTGTAAAATGAGGATAATGATTATAGATACCTCAAAGGGGTTATGATTAAATCAGTTAATAGAGAATGTTTATAGTGCCTAGCATATAGTAAGCCTATATTAATGTTTGTGATTACTGTTATTATCTAATATATTTTAACATATTGAGAAGATATTTATATACCTGGGAAGAATGTGAAGTTGAATTAGTGATCCAAATATGTAAAATGAAACATGATTAAACCAAACAATAATAAATTCCAGGTAAAACAAAAAATAGTGCATAAAAGGTAAAATAAATGGTTCAGCTGTGAATATAATTAAAATAATCATATTAATAAATACAGCCTATTGATTTACCCAAAATTATGACATACCTATATTAGAAGGAGGGGAAGAAGAAATGTTCGTATAAGTGTTGAAGCCTTAAGTGTCTGAAAGAGAGTTAAATTCCTATTTTCCATTGTGCTAAGTCAGTAGAAACTGCCTAAAACTGAAAACCAAAAGGTACCAATATAAACATGTTATTTAGACATGGGAACATAAATACTAAAAAAATCAGTTCAATTGAGTTCAGAGTGATGTGATTACCTTTAAGAAGCTGCAATTTGAGGGATAAGAGAGCAGCTAACAGGTGGTTTGTTTTTTTTTTTAAATGAAGCTTCAAAAAACTATTTGATTGAGTAAACATATCTATAACCTTAATGATATTCAAAATTAAATATTTACTTTTAAAAGTTAAAATGCAAAGAACAAACATGTAAAAAAATTGAAAAAAAAAAGACCATGCTTAATATATAAATAACTCCTCCTTTAAAAAAAAAATCAATGAACTGACTTCAACCCCTGGAAGAACAGAGTAGACGCACTTGTCCCTATTCACCCACTAAGTACCTCTAGTAACCATAGACATTATCCATAAAGCAAACATAAGAAGACTGAAAGCTTAAAGAAAAAAAAGCAAACTGTCTAGGGACCTCAGGAACCAAGGAACTACACAGCATGAGTTTCCTGAAGTCTATTGACTCATACAGCCCTGAGCAAGTACTAGAAAAGCCTACAACCCAGAAATACCAACAAAGGCACAACAAAAAAACTCACAGAAAAGTCTGCTCTCTCTAGCTAAAAGACCAGGAAAGGGGCAATCTAGAAACAGAAAACGTTTAGGCAAAACATGCTCCAGCCAAACATAATAAATAAACAGAAAACTCTGGGCCTGATCCCATGCCCATCAGCAAAGACCCAGTGGGTAGCTTAGATTCCCACTCTTACCTGGTTGAACAGAGGGGCCCCATCACACTCCAATGGAGTGGTATGGAAAAAGAAAAAAGCCAAGTGGAGTTTTGGGACTTTCATCCATGCATAGTAGTAATGAAAGAAAAAAATAGAACAATATCCCTCCTAAACATGATACAAAAATCCTTAAAAAATATACTAGCAAATACAAATATATAAAAAGAAGTGTATGTCATGACCAACTGGAAATTATTCAGAGGTTGCAAGCCTGCTCAATATGTGAAAATCAATCAATGTAATCTATGGCAGCAATAAGCTAAAAAGGAAAATCACCTGACCATGTCAACTGATGCAGAAAAAGCAACTGACAAAACTCAACATCCATTCACTCAAAACTTTGCCTCACAAGGTGGTCCTTGCACCAGCAGCACTAACATCCTGTGGGAATCCCAGTCCTATTAAATCAGAATCTGAAGTCATGTGCCAGTGTGAAACGCACTGCTTTGTAAGTCACTATAGAAAACCTGTTAGTGAACTTCTAACAGGGTTGTTAAAGACACTGTCCTATCTCCATTCATCTGAAGATCTATCAAAAATTTTCTCAAACATCAAAAACCAGGAAATAGTTACTATAGATGAAATAAATTACTTTTCAACAATATAAACCATGTATTTCACTTCCATCATTGCTATGTCTTTCAGGAAGATCAGAGACAATTTTACAGTTCAAAGTTCATAACTGTGTGAAGCCACACAACTCACATATACCTATAATCCAAGCTTGACTTGGAGTTGATAATCTCTTCTTTACTTTCTCTGATCTCAGTTTTCATTTATTTATACTTACACATTTACTATATGGGTTAATAGATGCCTCCTAAAATCCACTAAAAAATAAAGAAAGCAACAAATAAATACATGAACAAATAAGAACTCACCAGGGACTTGGTCATTTCTGGTTCTTCTGGGAAAGGGGCAGAGATCTGAAAAAACAGATTGATAGAGGGACCGATGAGAGAAGGAAGTGTGTCAATGGCACACATGGACATATACATCATTTAGTGTCCATGCAACTGACCCAAAAACTTACTCCTAGAATTACATTATAAAAAAATCATCCTGTGTTGCACAAAGATTTAAATCCAGGAGTTTTACCAGTTAATACCAAAAAAAAAAGTTTAGAAACATCTTGATAACAATAATTGTGGACAGCTTTAAATACTTTATAGGGCATAATATAGACATAATGTCATGTAAAATTAAACTACTGTAGAAAAATGTGTTAAAATGCTAAGTAAAAATATGTACCAAACAGTATGAGTCCATTTTCATTGAATAATATGTGTGTACATACACACATACATGAATGAATTCATGCACATAGAGAAAATTATCTGGAAGGAACTATATGTTAACAGATATAATATTTGGGTGATGGTAAAATTATAAGTAATTTGAATGTTTATATTTTTCTTATTTGCTAGTAAAAAGCAAAGTAACTTTTTAATGATTTTGCTCTGAGCTTCTGTGACCAGCCCCTCACAAGTAGTGAGAACATCCATAAGTAAGACCAAAAAAAGGGCGACTGCTAGCTTTTTCACTGTTCTTTGCTTACAGTTCTTTTTGTGGGGGGCCACACCCCACGGCTTGCGGGATCTTAGCTACCAGAACAGGAATTGAACCAGGACCCAGCAGTGAAAGTGCTGAGTCCTAACCACTGAGCCACCAGGGAATTCCCGCTTCCCATTCTTAAAAGGGAACTGTCAATGGAAACTTTGTCTTAACTACAACATAGTAAGTGGATTTGGTTCTAGTTAATAAACCTTAAGACCTAAGTCACCTACTAACTGAAGCCACTGTTTTCTAATTTTTTTTGTGTGTGTGTGGTACGCGGGCCTCTCACTGTTGTGGCCTCTCCCGTTGCGGAGCACAGGCTCCGGACGCGCAGGCTCAGCCGCTCCGGGCCTAGCCGTTCTGCTACATGTGGGATCTTCCCGGACCGGGGCACGAACCCGTGTCCCCTGCATCGGCAGGCGGACTCTCAACCACTGCGCCACCAGGGAAGCCCCTCTAATTTTTTTATTGAGTTTTCTAACATAAAGAGTTGAATTATTAGTACAAGAAATACACATATACCTTCCATCTAGTTTCAACAATTAGTATTTTGCCATATTTGTTTAATCTTTCTACATACACATATAGTTACATGTAAATGCATACATATATATGAGTATACTAGTGTATATAGGGTTTTTTTGGCTGAACCATTTGAAAGTTGCAGATGTCATGACACTTCATGCCTAAATTCATAACATCAATCTCCTAAAAGATTATTATCATGCCTGAGAAAATTATTAGCAATTCTATAACACTTGAATATTCAGCTCATATTCAAAATTCCCAATGACACCAGAAAAACCTTTTCTTGCTGTTTTGTTGAAAGCATGTTCCAATCGAGACTCATACATTGGGGACTGTGTCCCTTTTACCCTAGACCTATCCTCCCCATTATCTTTTTATGATGGACTTTTAACATTTTTGCTTCTAACATACACTTTCTAATATAAACAACATTTTGGTTACTTCTTTGCTAATTTTTTTGTGTGGTATAACTTATGTAAAGTACATTAATATTAAGTATACATCACTTTCCCCTATTTTTCACATCTGCCATCCAGATCAAGAGAGAGAACATTTCTAGCACCTTTGGAAAGTATTAGGGAATCAAACCGTTATTTTTGAAACTTGTCAAAAAGCAAAAGATTCAGTCAAGCATAACCAAACACTTCATGAAGGAATTTCTTTTTCTGCTTATATACTTATTCCAGCTACAAGTTGCCAACTAAAAATTGGCACTTGCCATCTGCCTCTACAAGGGTTAAGTCACTAGCCACTGCAGCTGCTGACCTTCAACACATCCTGAAAGGAGTTCAGGGTGGAGATCAGGAATGAGGCACTTGATGCTCTGGCAAAAACTGGCAGAACAGCCCTGCAGATAGTAAGATATTTTCAGGAGAATATTTTATGAGCCCAAATTCTTGCATCTCCTCATATCTAGAAAGGCATTAAAATCATTAACAGAGACATCTGCTCCTTGTGACTAGCAGCAACCTTCGCAGGACTAGCAGCAAGACTTTGCCAAAATGTGTGCTTGACTGTACGTACCACCCCCTTCACCTGAATCATATATAATACTGACCCTCCCCGCTAGCTCTCAGAGCAGTTTCTCAGAGCTATATAAAACAGTCTCCTGGGCTATAGTCCTCATTTTGCCCCAAATAAGACAACTCTCAACTCTCACATTATGCATTTTTATAAGTCAACAAAGTAAAAGAATGGTAGAAATAGAAATGTCCATTTTGCACACATAATGAAATATGGATCTAAGAAACAATCATCAATGGCTGCTCACATCACAAAACAGATAACCAGACATTATGTGCCTCCTGATCAAGTATATCACATGGGAAGTAGTCTTGCTCCCCAAAAGACAAAAACAAAAAAAGGAATCTGAATCTGATCAAGCCTCTAAATCTTACCAATCCAATCCACATAAAATGATACTTTAAAATGTATTGTAATTTTTTAAGGTGTGATAATATCACCGTGGCTATTTTTATTAAAGGAATTTTACATATTGAAATATTTATGGATAAAATGACAAAATCTTTGAGATTTGCTTCAAAATAATCCAGCAGAAGAAAAGAAATATTGGAGGAAGGGATAGACGACAAATGACTGGGCATGAGTTGATAATTGTGAAAATTGATGGGTAATTGCGGCACGAGGGCTTCTCTCTAGTTGTGGCGTGGGGTTTTTCTCTTCTCTAGTTATGGCACACGGGCTCCAGAGCGCATGGGCTCTGTAGTTTGTGGCACATGGGCTCTCTAGTTGAGGCGTACAAGCTCAGTAGCTGTGGTGCACAGGCTTAGTTGACCCGTGGCATGTGGGATCCTAGTTCCCTGACCAGGGATTGAACCCGCATCCCCTGCATTGGAAGGCGAATTCTTTACCACTGGACCACCAGGGAAGTCCCCTAAATGAAGCTTCTTTATACTAGTTTCTCTACATTTGTATTTTTTAAATTTTCATAGGAAAAGTTTAAAAAGTCATTTTTTAGATAACATCAGCTGAAAAAAATGCACAACCTAAAAGGTGAGAATTATGTTTTATTCGGCGGAATTGCTGAGAACTTAAGCCCAGGAGGCAGCCTCTCAGATAGCTCTGAGAGACTGTTCCAAAAAGGTAAGGGAGGAGCCAGGATATATAGGAGTTTTTACAAAAAAAAAAAAAAAAAAAAAAATTAGGTAGCTGGAACATGAAAAGATTACTGTTAAAGAAAATCCACTGTAATAGTCTATATGGGAAAAGAATCTAAAAAAAAGTGGATATATGCATAAGTATAACTGATTCACTTTGCTGTACACCTGAAACTAACACAACATTGTAAATCAACTATATCCAATAAAAATTTTTAAAAAAGAAAAGAAAAAGAAAATCCAGACATCTCAAGTTAATGAATTTAGCAGTTCTCTATGTATGGGAAGATTCGAGAGTCTGGGCTCATTAAATCATGGCTTTGATATGCACCTTAAATATCTAGGGCCAGTATCCTGGGTTTTTTCCATACTGAATCCCCTCAGGGTGCACAGTGGGGGCGAGTGCAGTGGCTGATGGATTGTTGACCACAACTTCCTTTGTTTACTGATACAGCAGATGACAACTTTCTTTGTCCAAAATAATCAGAGAACTCTGACTATAGATTGAATAGCAGATGATATTAAGGAGCTACTGTAACTTTTGTTAGGTGAGTAATGGCCTGGGGGTTATGTGGGAGAAAAAAGTCCACATCAGTTGGATTTGCATGCTAAAGTATTTGTGGGTGAAATGACATGGTATCCAAGATTTGTTTTAAGATATTCTAACTAGAACAAAGCAAGTGAGAAGAGATAGGTGAAACAACACTGGCAAATAGTTGATAATTATTGAGACTGGGTGATGAGGGCATTTGTAGGTTCATTATAACATTTTCTCTACTTTCCTGTATGTTTGAAATTTTCTATAATAAAAACTTAAAAAAATAAATCCTCTCCCACTACAGGGAACAGCCTTTGAGTACATGACATGGGCCATGCATTGTTCACATTGCAAAGGATCATGCTTTGTTTCAGCAAGTCCACCTCTGAGAAGATTCGTGCTTCTGGGCTTCCCCCTCCCCACTCACAGGAACTGTCATATTCCTGCCAAGCCAGGATTTGAACTGGATATGGGATCTATGAGACAAGCTCTTTTTGGCTGGCATGTTCACAATGAGCTTCACCTCTGTTTCCTTAGAACTCCAGTCTTCCCAGGAGCCCTAAGTTGAGTGAGGGTCCAAAGACTGCCAGTGATTATCGGGCCAAGTTGGGCTGGAGTCTGAAAAAATGATCCTGAAGGTTCAACTAAGTGGTCTGACCTCAGGGCTCTGTGGAAACACAAAGGGATCCTGACAGAGAGAGTGCCACTCAGTGACAGCCTCTCAGCTGTCCTCGCAAGAGTGCATCAAACAGTATGGAACAGGGTGGCACAGGGGAAATATATGAGGTGTGGAGCCAAATCAATGTACATTTGAATCCCAGGTCTTCCATCTTCTAGCTGTGACAATCTGAAGAACTTACTTCAGTCTCAGTTTCCTCATCCTTATACTTTTAAGATAAACCAATTTTATAATACTTAAAAAGCACTCAGTCCACGTGTGGCACATACCTGCTTGTTATATATTAATTACTGCTATTATTACAAGATCAGTAATCCACATAGAATGCAATTACTGTATCAAACATTATCTGACTTCACCAGCCCCTCAAGTCATCACCAACCCTGACACTCAATTCCTCACTCCCACTCCTCAATCTGCTTACTACAACTGTCAACTGCTGCACACTGACCTCACCCCAGCAGCCATTACTCACACATCAGAATCACTGGTTCCCTTGTCCTGCTTCCCACAGGCCGCAATTGAGGCAGAAGATAGATGGGTTCCAGGCTAGACATTTACAACCATCCTCTGTTTATATTTCTTGAGGCAAGAAATAGATGGGCTCCAGGTTAGACATTTACAGCCAGCTTCCTGTTTACACTTCCAGATAGAAAGAACACAGGAACAGGGTAAACAGCTGCACTTTGCCTCCAGTGGACACTTTAAGATAACAGTAATGGCAGGGGCAGACAGGAGCTGAGTCCTGCCCAGATAAACGATGAAGAGACCACATATTTCTCATGTTTGAGGTCAAGGAGACCTCCCCAACTACACATGCATAGAAAGGCTCCTCAGGGGTCAAAAAAGGGAGGGGGTGCCACCCCATAATAGGTGGTGTTAACCTTCCCACAGGCTTCTGCACTGGAATCCATCTTGGCAAAAAGATGTGCATGCATGTGAGGGAGGGACCTAGGATAGGTCAGGTGTGGAAAAAGAAGTGAGATAACTGATTAAAGATAAGCAAAGACCCAGACGAAATGCCTTATATAAATGATTTAACCACCTCTTTACTTCACTCCTCCTCCTTAGGGAGGATGCCCATACTCTTTCTCTCCGGGTGTGTGTCTCTGCCTTGCTTCTGTCTTAACTACACAAACTGTTTCTCTATGTCTCTCCCACATGTTGTGCTGTGTCTCTAATAATAAACTTTGTACCTGTGTTTACGGTTTCTGCCTCCTTGAAACATTCTTGCTTTCAAAGGGGGCAAGAGCCAGGGAAACTTTGCCCTTGCTGGTCTAGGGGCTAGGCTTCTTGGTCTTCAGCCAGGCTACCCAGGTCCAATTCTTGGGCATGGAACTAAGATCTCGCTTCAAGCCACCATTCACTGCTCTCTCCACGAGATCACAATCACTCATTCTACAGTCCCTGATCACAGAACCTCCAACATCTCTATCTCATGGTCCTGGTTCTACATCAATCACACCCTGAAAAGGAAAAACTCCTCCTGTGTATTTTTCCTCTATTCTCAACACTTCTGGCCACCAAATGTGTGTGTGTGTGTGTGTGTGTGTGTGTGTGTGTGTGTTGTGTGTGTTGGGAGGAGGGGGCTGCAAACCAAGCAATTCTACAACACCAGCTGGGTGTTCTACAATTTAACTCAGTTCTGACACCATCTACTTAAGAGTTAGAACTAGATCACACAGGTTAAGGGCTTAGTCCTACGAGACTGTCCCCACCCCAACTTCAGGTGCCAATCACAAGTTCAGGTTGTTACTTGTGCTCTGACCAACCGGTTATAATCAGAGGTTCCCACGACCTCCTCCTCAGTCTCCATTAATTTGCTAGAGCAGCTCATAGAACTCAAGAAAATATTTTACTTATTAGATTACCAATTTATTATAAAAGAATATAACTCAGAAACAGCCAGGTAGAGTAGAAGAGATGGTTATGGCAAGATACGTCGGAAGCAGTGCATCTCTCTCCCAGAATCTCAACATGTTCAATCCAGAAACTCTCCAAACCCCACACTTCTGGGTTTTTATGGAGGCTTCACAATATACAAATGATTGATTAAATAACTGGCCATTGGCAACTGATTCAACCTCCAGCCAGAGAGTGGGTTTCAAGTTCTAAAATGCTAATAATTTGCATGGTTCCCCTGGCAACCAGCCCCCATCCAGCAATTCACTAGGGCCTTTCCAAACATCACTTCAGGTGTGGTTGAAAGGAACGTTTTATAGCAAAAAAATCCCCACTAATTTCACCCTAGCCCTTTGATGCTATTTCAAGACACAGGAACAAAAGAAGCCCCTATAGCCCTTATCACTTAGGAAATAATAAAGGTGTTAGGAGCTATGTGCTGGGAACTGTGGATGAAAACCAAAATATGTATTTCTTATTATATCACAATACCACATGTACCAATAACTGGCCTCCACACTGTTATCACTACTGTCGACTGAAAAAAAAATGCACAGCCTAAAAGGTGAGGATTATTATTTATTCAGCAGACTCACTGAGGACTTAAGCCAGGATACAGCCCCTCAGATAGCTCTGAGGGACTGTTCCAAAGAGGTAAGGGAGGAGCCAGAATATATATGAGTTTTTGCAAAACAAAACAAAACCAAAACCATCTAATTGGAACATCAAAAGATTACTGTCAATTAAAGAAAATCCAGACATCTCAAGTTAATAAATTTAGCACTTTCCTATATATGGGAGATGCAAGAGTCTGGGCTCACTGAAATCATTCCTTTGACATGCATCAAACTATCTAGGGCCAATATCCTGCTTTTCCCCATTCTGGATTCCCCTCAGGATGCACAGTGGGGGGTGGCTGCAGTGGCTGATGGCTTGATAGCCACACCATACTTTGTTTACTGAAATGGCAGGCAGTGTTCTTTGTCCACACTACCCACAATGCATCTCCAACAGTGATCCCAAGACTCCAATTCCAGACATACCTGCACCTGTGATGGACTCTGAGAAATCACCCAAGGACTCCTACCACTATCCACACCACTCACTAGGCCTACACCATTAGCCTTTCCAACAAATTTACACACAAACACACACACCAGTTGGAGCTCAATCAGTGAACAAATCTAGGAATATTCTTGAATTTTAAAGGTAAACTTTAAAATCTAAAACACATCTAAATCATGTGTGAAAGAACAGATTATTTACAGAAAAAGAATTAAGAAAATCAAGATGCCCCATCTGCAGTAATGAAAGCTAACTGACATCAGAAGTAGCATCTAAAGGACCACTTCTGTTAGGGTCAAAGACATTTTCAGAAATAAAAGCACTTGAAGAATATCTCTTATCATTACCTGAGGAAAATACCCACAAAAAGTATTCCAAACAAATGTAAAATAAATCAGATGAGAAACAGCAAATAGAAAAATTGTTCAGCAATAATTTTTGCAAGAGATATGTAATTATTTAAAAAGATGATTATGTGATAAGGAGGCCATTAAACAGAAAATTAATAATACTATCCTATGACAAAACATTTTTAACTATCTCAGGAAAAAAACAGGAGTTATCTGGGGTGTAGAATGGAAACAATGAACAGAAATTTCATCAATCCAATAAAAGTATGAAAAAGGAAAAGAAAATGAGTTAAAATAAATAGTAAACATTAAAACAGAAGGTATAAAAATCAGGTAAATCATTATTACACTAAACTGAAAAGGTAAAATTATCCTATTGACAAACAAAGACTAGGTTATAGGTTGGATTTAAGAAAACTAAAATGTATCTATTATAAGTAGTTAACCTAAACAATGAGACAAATAGAAATATAAAATAAAGACCTGGCCAAAGATAAATCATCCAAATGAAATGAAAGTGAAAACAAGGATAGCAATATAAATACCAAAGTGAAATTCAAAATTGAAATTGCTTTTTGCTGAAAAGAGGGATCCTGTAATAATAGCATCCAATAAATGAAAAAAAATGATACAAAATGCATTAACCATTAGGTTTATGTGTGTCTCTCCCCCAAACACACACAAATAAAGCTAGCAAAAAAAGCATATAAAACTACAAAGTGAATTATTAGTGAGAGATTATTTTTATATCTTTTTCAGAATATGATGAATCAAGTAGACCAAAAATAGGAAAGAAAAAAACTTGAAAAATACTAACAGGCTATATTTAATATACATTAAAAGAAGTTTGTACCACACAAACAGAAAATATACTTTCTCCTATAGCCATTGAACAAAGTTCAATGTAACTTGTGTAACTTGTCTTCAAGGAAAATCTTGACAAATTTTTAAAAGTTGAGACTTTGTAGTCTACAGTTTATGACAATATAATAAAATTTAAAATAAACAAAACATATCAATAATTTGGGAATGAAGAAACTCCAATAACTCAGGATCAAAGTGGAACATCAAACTGAACTTATACATTTCAAAGATAAAGATGTATATAAAAGAAACTTTATACCCCTAAACGTATCCAGTATAAAACTGGGAAAATAAGGGAAAGAATGGCAATTTACATAAAATGGAGATAAAAGGGAAACTATCTAAAAATAAAAAGATAAAATTAATATAAAAACAGAAGAGAGCATAAACACAATCGGTACTTCAAAATGACCAATAAAGTAAACCTTGAGATGATTGATAATAAAAAAGGGAAAGAAAAATGATACATAAATATTAGGAATGACACAGTAGCTACTAACCTGGATATGGAAGGGATCAAAAAGTCTCTAGCAAAGTGTACCATGATAACAATAAAGAAAATTTTCACATACAGAGGTATGGGGAAGTCATTCTGGCTTATACATGGTTCTGCCTGAACTTGTGTGAACACACACAGCACATCTGCTTTAACCATTAAAGTAAAGAAGTCTGTTTCGAAGATAAAAATAAATAACTCCCTTCACATGGCATCCCCTTCCTAGACACCAAGGTCCTGCTCTCTCACTTTACATGTACTAAATCTGGTGCTCTTAAAACCTTGAAGGAATATATCCCTGTCATGTTCGATGTATGATTTTTGTTCTGATAAAGTATAAGACTATGCTAAAAATCATGCTTCAACCCAGAGGTTTCTCAGAGCCTTCTGAGACGCTATCTCCTGCGCTACAGTCCTCAGTTTGGCTCAAATAAAACTCTTTTCTACTCCTGTTATGATTATTTATTATTTCCATCGACAACTTTTAAAATATCAGAAATAGAAACAAACCAGTAAGCAGAAAAAAGAGAGGAAATCAATGAAGATCTAGCATCCTTCCCCCTCAGAGCCTTCATTACTCAGGCCCCCACAGTTATCCTCCCCACTTCCCACAGACTCCGGGAATCCGTCCACAGATCCAACATCAAAGATCCCACAGACCCTATCACTCCGCCTGGGAATCCACCATCATAGACCCCATCACTCCCACCCCATGTCTCCGCGGATCCACCATTAAAGACCCCACTATCAATCCGCCGGGAAGCCACCATCAAGACCACACCGACCCCTATTATTCCATCCACTGACCGCCTCCATCACTGACCCGATTGTTCTTCACGGACATCAGAGACACCTCTTCACTCAGCCCTCGGAAACTCCCTGCACTCACCAGCCCCTCACCCACGCTCTTTCAAGACAGTGGTCATTTAATCACTGGAACGACAACAGCACCCGCTTCCTTTTTCTGGATCCCTCCCTGTCCTTGCGGAATTCCTTAGGCGCCTCCTGGGTGTGCGCATGCTCAGTAGCGACTTCTTTGCCAAAACTTGCCAGTATCCAACATGGCGCTCTGCTGAACCCCGCCCCTCTCTAAATGTCTTAAATTTGAAGTCATTATGGCGGCGCCCCTGTAGTCACTCAGGCCTGTGGGCGGCCATGTTGAAGTGACGTAGACTTGTGTGTAGTTAAGAGTTGTCAGGAGGAAAGGTGGACCAGAGGTATGTATACTGGAATTAAGCCAGGAACAACCCAGAGCTCTGGGTGACCAGAGTCGGTCACTCCAAGCAGCCCCAGGCCTTTCCCCAACTCCTGTGGCTTCAAACACCATCAAACAATAATATCTAATCAGCAATTATTAAACACTCCGCACCCAAACAGTAGAATAAACATTCTATGCAAGCACCTATGGAGCATTTACCAAGGGATACCATAAGCTGGACTGTAAAACAAATCTTATCAAATTTAATAGAACTGAAATCTTAGTATTGATGGAAATAATAAGTAAACAATCTAAGATAGGAATATAAAAGAGTTTTATTTGAGCCAAACTGAGAACTGTAGCCCAGGAGAGAGCTTCTCAGATAGCTCTGAGGAACCACTCCCCTGAAGCATGGTTTTTAGCACAAGCTTAAACCTTATCAGAACAAAGAGCATACATCAAACATGACAGTGGTATATTCCTTCAAGCTATCAAAAAAGACAGATTTATTACATATACAGTGAAACAGCAAGACTCTGGTGTCTGGAAAGGGAACTTTATCTTTGAGGGAGTGTTAACATTGGAAGCTATAGGAAGGGAGTTATTTATCCTTACCTTTGAAACAGACATTCTTTACCTTAATGGTTAAAGCAGATGCACTGTGTGTACTTGACAGGCCAGGAGTCAGGCTGCTTTAGTTCACCCAAAGTTCAGGCTGAACCATGTATAAGCCAAAATGACTTCTCCATACCTCAGTATGTCAAAATTTTCTCCATCAAGAGTATGTTCTCTGGACACAATAGAATCAAACAAGAAACCAGTAACAGAAAGACAATGGGAAATTAACACTTGTAAATTAAACAACACAATTCTAAATAATCCATGGGTCAAAAGAGAAGACTCAAGGAAAATTTTTTTTTTTTTTTTTTTTTTGCGGTATGCGGGCCTCTCACTGTTGTGGCCTCTCCCGTTGCGGAGCACAGGCTCTGACGTGCAGGCCCAGCAGTCATGGCTCACGGGCCCAGCCGCTCCGCGGCATGTGGGATCCTCCTGGACCGGGGCAAGAGCCCGTGTCCCCTGCATTGGCAGGCAGACTCTCAACCACTGCACCACCAGGGAAGCCCTCAAGGAAATTTTTAAAATATATTGAAATGAATGAAAGTGGAAACGAAATGTATCAAAATTTGTAGTTGACAAGTAAAGTAGTGGTGAGAGGAATTTTATACTGCTAAATGTTTACATTAGAAAAGAAGAAAATTCTCAAATCAATAACCTAAGTTCCCACATTAATAAACTAGAAGAGGAAGAGTAAAAAAAAAAAAAAAAACAAGAAGGAAGTAAATAATAAAAATATGAGCAAAAAACAATAAAATTGAAAAAAGAATAAACAATACAGAAAACAAAACAATAAGCTTGTTCCATGGGAAGTGTGATAAAATCGACAAGCCTCTAGAGGACACATAAGTTACCAAAAACAAGAATGAAATGTAAGATACCACTGTAGATCCTACAGATAACAAAAGAATAAAAAGAGAATACCAATAGAACTATCATATGACCCAGCAATCCCACTACTGGGCATATACCCTAAGAAAACCATAATTCAAAAAGAGTCATGTACCACAATGTTCATTGCAGCTCTATTTACAGTAGCCAGGACATGGAAGCAACCTAAGTGTCCATTGACAGATGAATGGATAAAGAAGATGTGGCACGTATATACAATGGACTATTAGCCATAAAAAGAAACGAAATTGAGTTATTTGTAGTGAGGTGGATGGACCTAGAGTTTGTCATACAGAGTGAAGTAAGTCAGAAAGAGAAAAACAAATGCCGTATGCTAACACATATATATGGAATCTAAAAAAAAAAAAAAAAAAAAGGTCATGAAGAACTTAGGGGCAGGATGGGAATAAAGACACAGACTTATTAGAAAATGGACTTGAGGACACGGGGAAGGGGAAGGGAAGCTGGGACAAAGTGAGAGAGTGGCATGGACATATATACAGTACCAAATGTAAAATCGATAGCTAGTGGGAAGCAGCTACGTAGCACAGGGAGATCAGCTTTGTGCTTTGTGACCACCTAGAGGGGTGGGATAGGGAGGGTGAGAGGGAGATGCAAGAGGGAGGGGATATGGGGATACATGTATATGTATAGCTGATTCACTTCATTATAAAGCAGAAACTAACACACCATTGTAAAACAATTATACTCCAATAAAGACGTTAAAAAAAAAGAGGATACCCAAAAGCATTCTACACACATAAATTTGACAACTTAGAAAAATACCCCAATCGCCCATAAAAGCACAAACTCCAACAACTTTCACAGCAAGAAATAAATATGTTGAGTAGCTCTATAATTGAAGTCAAAATTTAAACATCTGAAAATGAAATCTTCAGGCCCAGATGTTGGAGATTGGAGATTTCTAACAAACATTTAAAGATTAACACAAATTCTACACAATCTCTTTCAGAATAAACAATTAAAAGGAACACATTCCAACTAACTTCATGAGGCCAGTATTGCCCTGATACCAAAATGAAGGACAGTACCAAAAAAAAAAAAAGAATACAGATCAATATATTTCATGAATGTTGATAAGGAAAAAATCCTTAACAAAGTATTAGCAAATAGAATTTTTAAATATATTAAAAATAAAATTCAACTGAGTAAATTTTAAAGATCTTATTGGCTTTATTGAACGATTCATGAGCCTGGCAGCATCCAACGTAGCAGATAGAAAGGAGCTCTGAGAAGCTGTGCAAAATGAAATTTTTTTATGGGCAGAAGAGAGCAGGAACAAGGAAGTTATTTCTATCAGGCAGAAAGCAGATTGGTTATTGCAAGATTACTTTCCTTTAGGGAATGACAGGGGTCTATCAGGCAGATTACCTAACAAGTGCTGATCAGGTGATTCCGTATTGACTGGTTTAAGATTTTATTTCTTGGAGAGCTGAAACTGTAATTAAGGTATGTGTCGGTTTGGTGACATGAGGTTTAGCATAAGTGACTCCATTTGGGGCCTGTTATTGGGTTTTTAACAAATATATAAAAATAATCATACACTATTACCAAGTGGTGTTTATTAAGTCATGGAATAAATTAAACCAATGTAATAAATCATTGTAATCCGTCATATTAACAGGATAAAATTAAAGATATTACATGATCATATCAATTGATGCAGAAAAGGCATTTGACAAAATTGAACAGTCATTTCTTGTTTTCTTTTAACTGTCAGGAATTAAGAGTAGAGGTGAACTTCCTAACTTCATAAATTAGGGGGGGAAACTATAGCTAATATCAAATTAAATTATGAAAGACTGAATGCTTTCCCCCTAAGTTTGGGAACAAGGCAAATATGTTTGTTCTCACCACTCTAATTCTACCTAGCCCTGGAAGACCCAGCCAGCTCAATAAAATAATTTTGAGACAAAATAAAGTGGAAATCATTCTACTCATTTTTTAGACTTATTATATAGCTACAGTATCAAGACAGTTTAATATTAGCAAAGAGACAGACAGTTCAAAGAAAAAGAATTGGGAACCCAGAAATAGTACACAAGTACAGCCAACTTATTTTTGACAAAGGTGCAAAAGCAATTCAATGGCAGGATAGTCTTTCCAACTGTAACAGAGGAAGAACAGAACTAACACCATGTTGGAACAGCCTCCCTCATTTTTTAGCTTATACTCTATTACTCTAGTCCTGCGCATAGAGTTAAATATTAGAGAAATATTGCTTGTGCCCAAATAGCTCATTAAGTTCCCTGAGGAAAGTTTCCATCCCCTGGTCCCGAGCTAGTTATGGCTACTACTTGTAGATAAGTTCGCTTTCAGCCCAGAAATCTTGCTAATAAGCAGAGATAAGAATGGTAGAGTAAAAATAACTGCTAACAATTTAAAGTTTTTACAGGGGGCTTGTGATCCAGCCTACATGAGCAAGCAGAAGGACAAAGAAATGTTATGCTTCCCTTGAAGGCCAGGTGGCTCCAAGAAGTCTGCACTCCACTTTTACCCTTTAATCTTGAATCCTCCTGCTTCCCCTTTCCCTTAACATAAAAGAAGCCTGAATTCTATTCCAAGTTAAGACGGTTCTTTAGGACATTAGCCAGCCATCTTCTCAATTTTCTGACTTTCCAAATAAAGTCGCTATTCCTTGCCCCAATAACTTTTCTCTTGACATATTGGCCTATTGTGGACAAGCAGTACAAGCTTAGACTCCGTAACACAACAAATGGTTCGGAAGCTGTGATATTGTGATTTATAAAAAGAAATATATATATTTGGTCTTTGTCCCCCCACTCCTGGCACAAAGCTACTAAAACATTTGGAATTTCCTGAGTGATAAGAAAGAAAAAGTTGTCTTTTGTTATGTTAATGAGGTGACTTTGGGAAACCACCTAAGGATGGGGGCTAGTTATCAGGGGAGCTAACCAGGGGCCCCTGACCTCCTACCTAACTTTCAGTCTCACCCCACTGACCTCCAGGGAGGGGAGAGAGTCTGAATCAAGCACCAGTGGCCAACAATTTAATCCATCATGTCTATGAAATGACACCTCTGTAAAAATCCAAAAGTTCAGAGAGTTTCTGAATTGGTGAACACATGGAGATTTGGGAAGAGTAACGCTCTCAGAGAAGACATGGAAGTGCAGTGCCTATTCCCCATACCTTTCCCTTTTATAATAAACTGGTAACCTAGTAAGTAAAATGTCTCTCTGAGTTCTGTGATCCACTCTAGCAAATTAGTGGAAACTAAGGAGGAAATCACAGGAACCTCTGATTTATAGCCAGTTGGTCAGAAGTACATGTAACAAAACCTTACTTACCATTGGAATCTAAAGTCTGGGAGGGAGTAGGGGGGCAGCACAGGCGGGAGCATTTAACCTGTGAAATCCACTACTATCTCCAGGTAGAGAGAAATGTACACTTTAAACTTACACAATGTTATATATCAATTATTTCTGACAAGGGGTTAATATCCAAAATATATAAAGAACTCATACAACTCAATAGCAAAAAGACATAATTCAATTAAATAATGGGAAAAGGATCTGTATAGACCTTCATATGTATATATAATGGAAAATTATTAAGCCATAAAAAGAAGGAAACCCTGTCATTTGCAATATCATGGATAGACCTTGAGGACATTATGCTAAGTGAAATAAGTCAAACAGAGAAAGACAAATACTGTATGATTTCACTTATATTTGAAAATTTTAAAAAGAAAGAAGGAAAAAATTGAACTCAGACAAATTGGTGGTTGCCAGCCATGGGGGTGGGGGTGGTTGAATGAGGTGAAGGGAGTCAAAAGGTACAAACTTCTGGGACTTCCCTCATGGCACAGTGGTTAAGAATCTGCCTGCCAATGCAGGGGACGTGGATTTGAGCCCTGGTCCAGGAAGATCTCACATGCCACGGAGCAACAAAGCCCGTGCACCACAGCTACTGAGCCTGCACTCTAGAGTCCGCGAGCCACAACTACTGAGCCCGTGTGCCACAACTACTGATGCCCACACACCTAGAGCCCGTGCTCCACAACAAGAGAAGTCACCGCAATGAGAAGCCCCTGCACCGCCATGAAGAGTAGCCCCTGCTAGCCACAACTACAGAAAGCCCGTGAACAGCAACAAAGAACAAATGCAACCATAAATAGATACATACATACATACATACATTTATTTTTAAAAAAGGTACAAACTTCCAATTATAAAATAAATGAGTCCTGGGGACATAATGTACAGTATGGTGAAAATAGTTAATAATAGTGTACTGTATATTTGAGAGTTGCTGAGGGTAGATATTAAAAGTTCTCATTACAAGAAAAACATTGTTACTGTGTGGTAATGGATATAATTAGACTTATAATAATGATCATTTTGTTATATATATATGTACGTATGTATACATATATATCAAATCATTATGTTGTACACCTGAAACTGATATGTTGTATGTCCATTATATCACAATAAAAAACTGTAATTGTGTGAGATGATGGATGTATTAACTAATCTTGTGTGGTAATCATTTTCTAATATATATGTGTATCAAATCATTACACGGTACAGCTAAAGTTTACATAATGTTATATATTAATTATTTCTAAATAAAGCTGTGAATTCAAACTAAACAAAAAATATTTTAAGACACAAATAGATCAAATTAAAGTAATAAAGAAAGATATAGCATGATAACATTAATCAAAATAAAGCTAGAGGTTTTGCACAGCAAAGGAAATCATCAAAAAAATGAAAAGAGGGGACTTCCTTGGTGGTCCAGCAGTTAAGATTTTGCCTTCCAGTGCTGGGGTGCAGGTTTGATCTCTGGTCGGGGAGCTAAGATCTCACATGTCTCATGACCAAAACACCAAAACATAAAACAGAAGCAATATTTTAACAAATTCAATAAAAACTTTAAAAATGGTCCACATAAAAAAAATCTTTTTTAAAAAATTAAAAGACAACCTACTGAATAGGTGAATATATTTGCAAATGATATTGCTGATAAGGGGTTAATATCTAAAATATATAAAACTCACTATCAAAAAACAAACAAACAAACAACCCAATCTAAAAATGGGCAGAGGGAAATTCCCTGGTGGTCCAGTGGTTAGGCCTTGGTGCTTTCACTGCCTTAGGCCAGGGTCCAGTCCCTGGTTGGGGAACTAAGATCATGCAAGCCATGTGGCATGGCCAAAAAATAAAAGGGAGGAGGGGGCAGAAGATATGAATAGACATTTTTCCAAAGAAGACTTACAGATGGCTAACAAGAAAAGATGTTCAACAACACTAATCATCAGACAAATACAAATCAAAATTGCAATAACATAGCACCTCACACCTGTCAGAATGGCTACGATCAAAAAGAACACAAATAACAAATGTTGGCAAAGATATGGAGAAAAAAGGAACACTTGTACACTGTTGGTAGGAATGTAAATTGGGGCAGCCACTGAGGAAAACAGTATGGAGGTTCCTCAAAAAACTAAAAATAAAACTACCATATGGGGCTTCCCTGGTGGCACAGTGGTTAAGAATCTGCCTGCCAATGCAGGGGATGCAGGTTCAAGCCCTGGTCCAGGAAGATCCCATGTGCCACAGCACAAGTAAGCCAATGTGCCACTACTACTGAGCCTGTGCTCTAGAACCCACAAGCCACAACTACTGAGCCCACGCACCACAACTACTGAAGCCCATGCACCTAGAGCCCCTGCTCTGCAATGAAGAGTAGCCCCCGCTCACCACAATTAGAGAAAGCCCATGCCCAGCAATGAAGACCCAACAGCCAAAAATAAATAAATAAAATAAATAAATTTATTTTTTTAAAAAAGCTACCATATGATCCAGCAATTCTACTTTTGGGTACAAATCTGAAGAAAACAAAAAAACTTAATTCAAAAAGATACATGTACCCCAATGTTCATAGCAGCATTATTTACAATAGCCAAGATATGGATGCAACCTAAGTGTCCATCAATAGATTGAATGGATAAAGAAGACGTATGAATATCTATATATTCACACAGACACATATACATACAATGGAATACTACTCAGCCATAAAAAAGAATGAAATCTTGCCATTTGTAACAACATGGATGGGCCTTGAGGGTATTATGCTAAGTGAAATAAATCAGACAAAGACAAATACTGTATGATTTCACTTATATGTGGAATCTGAAACAAATGAACAACAACAACAAAACAAACCAGAAAGACTCATAGATACAGAGAACAAACAGATGGTTGCCAGAGGAGAGGAGGATGGGGGGTTGAGTGAAATAGGTGAAGGAGATTAAGAGGTACAAACTTCTAGTTACAAAACAATTGAGTCATGGGAATGGAATGTACAGCTTTGGGAATATAGTCAATAATATTGTAATAACTTTGTATGGTCACCGATGGTAGCTAGACTTACTGTGGTGATCATTTTGTAATGTACAGAAATATTGAATCACTGAGGTGTGTACCTGGAACTAATACAGTGCTGTAGGTCAATTATACTTCGATTTTTTAAAAAGGATATATAATCACAGTATTCTAAATGGTTCTGCAGTGAGCTATATTTACATTGTTATAAAGATGCAAACAGTAATTATGATATAATTTAAAGTATGATAAAATTTTTGGATAGAAGATGAGGAATGACAGGAGGAGGTATTAAATTTTCATCTCATAATATTTATAAATTTAAAGATTGCTTTTTTCTTTTCTATTTATGTATCTATGTGAGATGATAGATGTTAACTAAACCTTATTGTGGTAATCATTTCACAATATATATAAATCAAACCACCATACTGTACACCTTAAACTTACTTATACAGTGATGTGTGTCAATTATTTCTCAATGAAACTGGAAAAAAAACTGGTAGAACTGAAAAGAGAAGAAGTCAAATTCACTGTTACTATTGGAGACTTCAGTATTCCTCTATCACTAATTGAAAGATCCTATAGGCATAAAATCAGTAATGACATATTTGAACTCACCAGCACCATCAATCCACTGGACATAATAGACACTTATAAAAAATTCATCAAACAACAGCAGAACACACGTTGAACTCAAGCTCACATAGAACATTCACCAAGATAGATCACATTCTAGGCCATTAAACAGGTCTTAACAAATTTACAGGAATACAAATTAAATAAAGTATGTTCTCAGACAACAGTGGAATTAAACAAGAAATCAGCAACAAAAAAGGAGCTGAAATATCCCAAAATTTTTGGAGACTCTGCAATACACTGCTAAATAACACATGCATCAAAAAAGTCTTAGGAGAAAATTTTAAAATATTTTGACATTTTTCTCAAGTGCTCATGGAACATTCTCCAGGATAGATCATACCTTGGGTCACAAATCAAGCCTTGGTAAATTTAAGAAAATTGAAATCATATCAAGTATCTTTTCTGACCACAATGCTATGAGACTAGATATCAGTTACAGGAAAAGATCTGTAAAAAAAACAAACACATGGGGGCTAAACAATACACTACTTAATAACCAAGTGATCACAGAAGAAATCAAACAGGAAATCAAAAAATACCTAGAAACAAATGACAATGGAGACATGACAACCCCAAATCTATGGGATGCAGCAAAAGCAGTTCTAGGAGGGAAGTTTATAGCAATACAATCCTACCTTAAGAAACAGGAAACATCTCAAATAAACAACCTAACGTTGCACCTAAAGCAATTAGAGAAAGAAGAACAAAAAACCCCCAAAGTTAGCAGGAGAGAAATCATAAAGGTCAGATGAGAAATAAATGAATAAGAAATGAAGGAAACGATAGCAAAGATCAATAAAACTAAAAGCTGGTTCTTTGAGAAAAAAACAAACTTGATAAACCATTAGCCAGACTCATCAAGAAAAAAAGGGAGAAGACTCAAATCAATAGAATTAGAAATGAAAAAGGAGAAGTAACAATTGACACTGCAGAACTACAAAAGATAATGAGAGATTACTACAAGCAACTCTATGCCAAAAAAATGGACAACCTGGAAGAAATGGACAAATTCTTAAAAATGCACAACTTGCCAAGACTGAATCAGGAAGAAGTAGAAAATATGAACAGACCAATCACAAGCACTGAAATTGAAACTGTGATTTAAAATCTTCCAACAAACAAAAGCCCAAGACCAGATGGCTTCACAGGCGAATTTTATCAAACATTTAGAGAAGAGCTGTCACCTATCCTTCTCAAACTCTTCCAAAATATAGCAGAGGGAGGAACACTCCCAAACTCATTCTACGAGGCAACCTTCACCTTGATACCAAAACCAAAGATGTCACAAAGAAAGAAAACTACAGGCCAATATCACTGATGAACATAGATGCAAAACTCCTCAACAAAATACTACCAAACAGAATCCAACAGCACATTAAAAGGATCATACACCATGATCAAGTGGGGTTTATTCCAGGAATGCAAGGATTCCTTGAATACAATGAATGAATACAACACAATGAATACAATGTAATGAATACAACACAGAGGAGAGTTAACCAGGTGGATTAACTGCTGGACTTGGAAGCCTTTCTGATAGTCAGTTTTTCTTATGTGAGAAATGAGTCACATATGGGAAGTGCTGTATACGGGCCCTGTTACCTGGGGCTCCCATCTGGACTGGTCCCCAGCCCCTAGCTTGTGTCGCTACAGAGCCCACCATACTGCCACCTGTCTGACTTTTCCAGGTGAGAGATTTTCTTTTCCAGATCTTAATCCCAAACTTTCTCCTGAACGATTCTGGACCCGAATCCACCCGCCTCCCATTCTCCTCCCTCCAGAGAGAATCCTTGAGGTCCCCGGAAGGCACCTACTCCGTATGGAAGAAGGGCCTTACCAATATTACTGTCTCAAAGCAAAAACTATGAGTTGGGCACTGCCGTCTTGTTCCTGGACACAAGCAGCTGCAAAGGAGGGCTGTGGGGGTGCGGGTGGGGGGCATGTTTGTTACTGTTGGCAAGGAGTCCTGTGGTCCCACTGATCAGTGCACAGCTTCAGGCTTGTTCTGACAGAGGAGAGAGGTTCCAAAAGCGAGAGTCATTTTGGAATTCCGTGTTTGTTATCCCTGGGATCAGTGTAAGCACAGAAATCTGTGGTCCAGAGAGTGTGATGGTCACACTCAGTGATGGTCAGGCAGAGATGGTTGAGTTTGGGAGTCACTGAGGGTGCTCTGTGCTCGCTGATTGGGTGGTAAATTTTGGTTCCAGGCTAACCGATTTGTCTCGGTTAGCCCAGAACTCCCAGGTGGAGCCATGAACATAGCTAATCCCATGCAAATCAGAATGACTGGTCTCCCTCTTGAGTGCATTGACTGATGGTGTCCAGGTCACTGATACAACACCTGTGAGGTCAATGTATGCTCACTAAGGATGACTGTGTCCCCAGTGATTCAGGCGTCTGTGATGTGAGTGACAGGGATGGGTGGGCTTCACGATGTGGGGACACTAATGTGGGGCTTCCTGCTCACTGATGGCATGGATGTCGGGCCAGGAATGTGGGCTTTACGGGACAGTAACACTGGTTTGGGGGCATTAGTGAGGAGAGTCTGTGCGATTGGTGATGGCTTTCATTGAGTTCAGTAATGAGAGATTAGTGGCTGTAATAACTGGGGTCAGTGAAATTTAGTGAGGAGGGTCCATGGGTTCAGTGATGAGGATCAGGTGAGGTCAGTGAATGGCTGACTGATTGGGGGTAGTCATTAACAGGGTCAGTTGGTAGAGACTTTCTTGATACCCTGTTCACAAGTATAGATTTTAATAGTTATTAGTACAGTGCATTCATGTGCTTAGTGCTAAGTTATTTGTCTCCCTTTAACTCATCTCCATTTTTTTCATAATTACCACCTATGAATTTTTTAAAGTTATTTTTAATTTACATTCAATAAAATCAGCTCTTTTTGGTGTAGTATTTATGTGTTTTGTGTAACCATCACCACATTCAAGTTGCCTCATGAATTTTTTAGATCTTGGCTCCACCCTTTATGACCTTTGTGACCTTGGGCAGTTTTCTTTAACTCTCTGCATCTCCACTGAGAGAATTAAATGAGTTAATACATGTGTGTGGCATAGAATAACTGCTCAAAAAATGTTAGCTATTAAGCTAATATACCTTCTCCTATTTTATTTTCTTCCTCACAGATGGTAATTTTTGTAACATCATCCACTATTTACTGAACTGAAATGTCAACTTTTATGTTAATTAACTTATGAGAATTTGATCACTTTATTTCCCATGTTGATGACTGAATGGATTATGAGCTGAATCTGCAGCAGAAGGTACATGGCAGCTTCACTTAAGTCAATGAACAGGAATATTTGCCTTCCTTGCAGTCCTTTGCTCAAACTCCTCTATTTAGAAAATATTTATTGTGCACCTATGTGAATCAAGAACCAGTGATCCCTAAAATTCAAATGGAACCAAATGGTTCCCAAATTGCCAAAGCAATTTTGACAAAAAAGAAGAAAGCTGAGGTATCATCCTCCCAGAGTTTAGACTATACTACAAAGCTACAATAATCAAAACACCATGGTACTGGCACAAAAACAGACATGTAGATCAATGGAACAGAATAGAGAGCACAGAAATCAACCCATGCACCTATGGTCAATTAATCTACATCAAAGGAGACAAGAATATACAATGGAGAAAAGACAGTCTCTTCAACAAGTAGTGCTGGAAAAACTGGACAGCTACATGTAAAACAATGAGATTAGAACATTCTCTCACAACATATACAAAAATAAACTCAAAATGGATTAGAGATCTAAATGTAAGACCTGAAACCATAAAACTCCTAGAGGTGAACATAGGCAGAACACTCTTTGACATACATTGTAGCAATATTTTTTGGATCTGTCTCCTAAGGCAAAAGAAATAAAAGCAAAAATAAACAAATGGGATATAATTAAACTTAAAAGCATTTGCACAGCAAAGGAAGCCATCATCAAAATGAAAAGACAGCCTACAGAATGGGAGAAAATACTTGCAAATGATGTGACTTACAAGTGGTTAATATCCAAAATATATAAACAGCTCATACAACTCAATATCAAAAAAACCCCCAAACAATCCAATTTAAAAAATGGGCAGAAGACCTGAATAGACATTTTTCCAAAGAAGACTTACAGATGGCTAACAGGCACATGAAAAAATCCTCAACATTGCAAATTATTAGAGAAATGCAAATCAAAGCCACAATGAGATATCACCTCATACATGTCAGAAGGGCTATCATCAAAAAGTCTACAAATAGGGCTTCCCTGGTGGCGCAGTTGTTGAGAGTCCACCTGCCGATGCAGGGGACATGGGTTCGTGCCCCGGTCCGGGAAGATCCTACATGCCGCGGAGCGGCTGGGCCCATGAGCCATGGCCGCTGAGCCTGCGCATCTGGAGCCTGTGCTCCGCAACGGGAGAGGCCACAACAGTGAGAGGTCTGCGTACCGCAAAAAAAAAAAAAAAAAAAAAAAGTCTACGAATAACAAATGTTGGACAGGACGTGGAGAAAAGGAAATCCTTGTACACTGTTGTTAGGAATGTAAATTCATGTAGTCACTATGGAAAACAGTATGGAGGTTCCTCAAAAAACTGAAAATAGAACTACCACATGAGTGGAGAAATTCCACTCCTGGGTATATATCTGAAGAAAATGAAAACACTAATTCAAAAAGATACATGCACCCCAGTGTTCATAGTAGCACTATTTACAAGAGCCAAGACATGGAAGCAACCCAAGTGCCCATCAATAGACGAATGGATAAAGAAGATGTGAATATATATATATATATTTATTTAATGGAATGTTACTCAGCCATAAAAAAGAATGAAATTCTTCCATTTGCAACAACATGGATAGACCTAGAGAATATTATGCTTAGTGAAATAAGTCAGATAGAGAAAGGTAAATACTGTATGATATCATTCATATGTGGAATCTAAAAAATAATACAAATGAATGTATATGCAAAACAGAAACAGACTCATAGATTAGAAAATGAACTAGTGTTTACTGAAGTAAGGAGAGACAAATTATGGGTGTGGGATTAAAAGATACAAACTACTATCTATAAAATAGATAAGCAACAATGATATATTGTATAGCACAGGGAGTTATAGCCACTAGCTTGTAATAACTTTTAATGGAATATAATCTGCAAAAATACTGAATCATTATGCTGTATAACTGAAACTAATATAATATTGTGAATCAACTCTACTTCAATAAATAAATGAATTCACAGGCCAAAATAAAGTAGACATACATAAAAGTTTGGCAATATTCACCTTATACTTTACATTATGCTGCTCTGCTTAAGGATAGACAAACCACATCATAGCACAATAATAAAATGCAATTAACTTGAAAAAAAAAAGAACCAGCGATCCAGGTAACAATATTCATGTTATGGTAGGGATGACAGGCAGTATGTATATATACAAACAGATGAGGAAGGTGACTTCATGTAGTGTTAAGTGCAGTGAGGAAAATGGCATAACAGGGTTGACTGTGATTGTGGGAAGCCACAGGAGGGTGTTAAAGTAGGGAGTGAAAAGATCTGTTTCAATTTTTAAAACCACTCTGGGTGCCGGGGACTAAGGGATGGGGTGGAGAAAAGGGTCCTGGGGACTTTATTATGGCCTATGTGCCAAATAATTGATGTTAAAAAATAACATGAAGAACATTATAGGGAAAAAAATGCAGTCAGAGCTAAAGCAGGCAAGCCCTGCTGGAGTCATGGGGTAGAATGTTCACAAATTTCCCAGTGCAGTTTCAACCCCTAACTGTGTTTTTCTCTGGCATGGAATCATAGTAGGTGACTTCAGGACACACTGGCCCTGTACCTTTAGAGACCCCAGGTCCCAGGACAAGTGATGCTTATCAGGAGCTTCTGGGGCCTGGGAAACTGGATCCTTGGGCCAGGTCATTGTTTCTTTTTGAGGTCTGGAGACATGTTTCAACAGTAAAATTTTGTATTTCATTTCATCCCTATGTGCTATCAGCCCCACTTGTGGGAGCCTGCATTCACATCTCTGCCCTACACATGAGGCAGGGTGGCAGGCCCATCTGGGGCAGGGTCAGGGTTTTGTTTTCCACTGGAAGAGGCTACATTTGCCTTAATAGGGCTTGAAGTATCAGGAGCGCTGGTTGCATGTTAAGTTATGTGGGTCACCTGTGACATGGACAATCTCTAAGTCAGGCTGTTTTGGGATTAAATGAGATGCATCATACCCCATCATACAGAGGGTGTGCCCTTTGCCAGATGCTGTGCTGAGGGCCTCACAAACTCTCACAAGGGCCTTATAAGCTCATCTTCCTGTTCTCCCCGCCTGTAGGTCCTTATCTTCTGGCCTCGCTTGGATCCCATCTGCCTGACTCCAGAATTGGTTTGATGGTGTTCTTTTTGTTTAGTGACCTGCAGCATGCCTGCCTCTGTTATGTGATTGTTCCTTCAGAGTACCTGGGTCAGACACAGCCCCTCATGAAGCCTCTTCTCCTTTAGAGTACCAGGGATTCAGCCTGGGTGCTGGTGGCTTCCCTTGTCTCAAGGTCCACAGTAGAGGATCAGATAGGGTAAGGACCAGGGAAAGCCCAGGAAGATACCCTCACTCAGAGGCCATAGTGCCCACCATTCCTCCAGATTGCAGAGGATGACCCAGACTCAGGTGAGTTAAGCTTTGTATTTACACATCCACACCTACCACTCTTTGCTTGCCAATGTATTTCAGGAAGTTTTTGCAGTTCCATGCAAGGGAAAGGCAAAAACAGGAGGTCTTGTGATTGGGGAGTAAGTGGTACAGAAAAGGTGTGTTTAGAGAACATCAACTCAAAGGAAAGACCAAAATCTCCTAGAAAATTGTGGGGGAAACTTTTTATGAGACTTAATTTTGAAAAATCAACTGGAGATAATGAAACAAAGTTTATCTTTTTAAATAAAATCAGATTGCATTGCAACTTTACACTAATTCCGAGAAAGGACAGAGAATGAAGGGGCTTAATTGTTCTTTAACTTTGTAATGGAAAATTTCAAACATACACAAAAGTTGAACAGTAACAGGAACCTCTGTGTATCATTATCCATCTTCAACCATTGTCAACTGTGTGATTGTCCTTTTCTGGGTACAATTTCCCCCACAAAATTAGATAACCACGTCTGCAGAGGCACATTCAATGGTTTACATTGTTGGCAGTTCCAAGCAGTGAAATAAGGAACTTCCTCATACACATGTATACAGTCAGGAGGCAAATAGATTTTAGTGTTGGTTCTGGCAGCAAGATTATGGCATTGAAGTGTTTTCAAGATGCCAGTGGAAGTCAACCTGACTTCGCATTAACAGTATGAGAAACTGTGCCTATGATACTAGCCATTGTGTTGAAAGGGGAGTGTTCATATATGCTATTATATACTTGAACTGTCCCTGTCAGAATATATAAGAAAGTGGTAAGAGTTATTGTTCTGATCACAGGTACCAACGAATGGGGCCTAGAGATGGGAGAAACAGCTTTTTTTTTTCTGTACCCTTTTCTACTTTGTAAATTTTGTGGGTATGTTTGTGTGTTTATATGTTTTACTATGCATATATTATTCAAAAAGATGAATTAATTTCAAGAATTTGGCCAATCTAAAGGGTTATGTCTCATTTTAATTTGTATTTCTTAATGACTTTTGAGTTTGAGCCTGTTTTGTATGTATTTGTTAACCATTTGTATTTTTGTTTCTATTGACTGGATTTTCGCAACCCATTGTTTTGTGTTGTTTATTTTGATTGAGTGATAAAAGCACTTACATATTTTGAACAGCCACCAGCCCTCCTTATTTTGAGTGAGTTCCAGATGTTTTCTCCTAGGTAGTTATTTTATTTTATAGAGAGTTTGAATTTAAGTTGGGTTATCTTTAATCTTTTTCACTATTGTTGGTATACAGAACTCAATGGATTTTTGTATATCACTTTGACATCTAGCAACCTTGCTAAACTCTCTTGTTAAGTGTAATCATCTGTTCACTCTGTGTAGACCTTTATTTCTGTGAATTTTGAGTGTTTATTTCTTCCTTTGCAAACCTTTTTAATTTCTATTTTTTTTAAATCTTACTACGAAGTCTAGCATCTTCAATACCATGTTCTGTAGCCATGGAGATTATGGCCATCCTTGTCTACTTTCACATTTTATAGGGAATGTTTTTAACATTTCACTGTTAACTGTAATGATGCTGCTATGTTAACTATAATGATGATGAACTTTGCCTACCCAAGGTTTACTAACAAATTATCTTTTTTTCTCTAGAAGCTTTATACTTTTAAACACATTAGTTTACATCTTGAATTAATTTTTGTTTGTGTTATAGTTATTTTTTCTTCCAGTTTTATTTAGATATAACTGACATGTATAATTTTAAGCTGTAAATATGATTTGACTTAAATACATCATGAAACAATTATCACAGTAAGTTGTTTATTGAACATCCAACATCTCATATATATTAACATTAAAGAAACAGAAAAAATTTTTTTTCCTTGTGTTGAGCACTCTTAGGATTTACTTTCTTAATAACTTTATATATAACATACAGCAGTGGTAATTAAATTTATCATGTTGTACATTACATCCATAGTACTTATTTTATAACTGGAAGTTTGTACATTTTGACTACCTTCATTCAATACCCCCTCCCACTATGCCCTGCCTCTGCTATCCATAAATCTGATCTCTTTTTCTATGAGTTTGTTTGTTTATTTATTTTTGAAGTATAATTGACCTACAACACTGTGTTAGTTTCTGGTACACAACATAGTGATTCAATATTTCTCTACATTTCAAAATGGTCACCATAATAAGACTAATTGTCATATGTCACCATATAAAGACATTACATAATTATTGACTATATTACTCACACTGTACAGTATTTGTCTTTCTCTGTCTGACTTATTTCACTTAAATATTACCCTCTAAGTCCATCCATGTTGTTGTAAATGGCAAGATTTCATTCTTTTTTATGGCTAATATTCCATACAGCATATATATGGGTCTTATTTTTTTTATACATCCAGATACTCTGTCTTTCAATTGGAGCATTTAGTCCATTTACATTTAATCATTGATAGGTATGTACTTATTGACATTTTATTCTTTGTTTTGGGTTGTTTTTGTAGTTGTTTTTTTTTGTCCAACTATATATGTAATCACTTTTTTTCAATTGAAATATAGTTGATTTATCTTTTTTGTTCTTCTTCTTTTGCTCTCTTCGCTTATGATTTGATGACTATCTTTAGTGTTATATTTGGATTCCTTTCTCTTTTTTGTGTGTGTATCTTCTATAATTTTTGGTTTGTGGTCACCATGAGGTTTATACATAGCAATCTATACATATACATGATTATTTTAAGTTGCTGAACTTAATTTGAAATGCATTTAACAACCCCGCATTTTTACTCCTCCCCCCCACTTTGTTTTACTGTTTTTGACATCATATTTTACATCCTTTTGTTTTGTGTATCCCTTAACTACTTATTGTAGAAATAGACGATATCACTACTTTTGTATTTTAACCTTCCTACTAGCTTTATAAGTGGTTGATTGACTACTGTTTTTGCCTTTTCCAATGACATTTTTCCTTTTGAACTCTTCATATTTCTAGTTGTGGCCTTTTCTTTTTCACTTAGAGACAAGATGTTTTGTAATGTTGAACTCTTTTAGCTTTTGCTTGCTTGTAAAACTTTTTATCTCTCCTTCAAATCTTAATGAAAGTAGAGTATTCTTGGTTGTAAGTTGGGTAGAGTATTCTTGGTTGTAGGCTTTTGCCTTTCATCACTTTAAATATATAGTGCCACTCCCTTCTGCCCTGCAGCGTTTCTGCTGAAAAGTCAGTTGATAGCCTTATGGGAGTTCCCTTGTACATAACTTGTTGCTTTTCCCTTGCTGCTTTTAATATTCTCTCTTTATCTTTAATTTTTGACATTTTAATTATAATGTGTCTTGGGGTGGTCCTCTCTGGGTTGATCCTGTTTGGAACTCTCTGTGCTTCCCAGACCTGGATGTTTGTTTCCTTTCCCAGGTTAGGGAATTTTTCAGCTATTCTTCAGCTATGTCCTATGCCCCTTTCTCTCTCTCTGCTCTTTCTGGTACCCCTATAATGTGAATGTTAGTATGCTTGATGGTGTCTCAGAGGTCTCTTAAGTGTCTTCATTTTTTAAAATTCTTTTTCCTGTTCAGCTTCAGTGATTTCCACTACTCTGTCTTTCAGTTCCCTGATCTCTTCCTCTGTATCATCTAATCTACATTGATTTCTTCTAGTGTGTTTTGTATTTCACTTATTGTATTCTTCATCTCTGTTTGGTTCTTCTTTATATTTTCTAACTCTGTTAAAACATCTAAGTTCTCACTCTGTTTATCCATTCTTCTCCCAAGTTCTTTGAGCATCTCTATCATCATTACCTTAAACTCTTTATTGGGTAGATTGCTTGTCTCCATTTCACTTAGTTCTTCTTCTGGGGCTTTATCTTGTTCCTTCATTTGGAACATATTCTTCTGTTGCCTAATTTTGCCTAGTTTGCTGTTTTTATTTCTATGTATTTAGTAAATTGGTTACATTTTCTGATCTTGGAGAAGTGGGCTTATGTAGGAAACATCCTATGTTATCCACCAGTGCATTCCCCTCTGTTCACCAGAGCTATATGTTCTAGGGATGTTCTCTCTGTGGGTTGCATGGGCCCTTCTGTTGAGGCAGGCCGACTGCTGTGGGTGTGCTTGTAGGCATGCCTGGCCCATGGTCTGTTTGGTTTCCAGGCTCTGCCTTGTGCAGTGGCTGTTGGCCACTGGTAGATGGGGCCAGGTTGTGGCACAGCTGGCTGCATGGCCAACTGTAAAGGAAGAGAGTCCTGATCCTGATGCCAGCCTGCTGGTGGACAGAGCCAGGTCACAAGGTGGTTGGCTACAGAGCCCCAGGTGCTTCAAAAGCTAGTGCTGGCCCACAGGTGGGTAGGGTCAGAGCCTGGGGACTCTGGCTGTGGGAGTGGGGTCCCAGAGCTGGTGTTGGCCCACAGGTGGGCAGGACCAATGTCCAGGGGGTTCCTGGGCTGGTACCCATCCCCTGTTGAGTGAGGCTGCATCCTAGGGCTGATACCAACGTTCCAGTAGTCAGGGCTCAGTTCTGGGGTGGGTGAAGGCTCAGGAGGTCCTACAGCAGCTTGTCTCCTGGTGGATGGGGCTGTGTTCCTGCTCAGCTAGCTCTTGGTCTGTGGCATCCCAGGACTGGTGCCATGGGCTGGTGTGCAGGGTTGGGTCCTGGCCCTAATAAGTTGGAGGGAGGATGCCAAAATGCAATTGCTAGCACTAGTGTCCACATGGTAGAACAAGCTTCTCAAAATGGCTGCTGCCAGCGTCTGTGTCCCCAGGATGAGTCCCACTTGCTTCTAATCTCTCCAGGAGACTCTCCAAGATCAGCAAGTGGGTCTGACCCAGGCTCCTTTCAGATTACTGTTTCTGTCCTGAGTGCTGGAGCACGTGAGATTGTGTTTGCACCCTTTAAGAGTGGAGTCTCTATTTCCCACAGCACTTCCCAAAGTCACCCCACTGGCCTTCAAAGCCAAATGTTCTGGGGGCTCATCTTCCCCATGCAGGACCCCTGAGCTGAGGAGTCCAATATGTAGCTCAGACCTCTCATTCCTTGGAGGGAACCTCTGCAATTTTAATTATTTTCCCATTTGTGGATCTCCTACCCAGGGGTATGGGACTTGGCTATACTATGTCTCCACCTCTCCTACCCATCTTGTTATGGTTCTTTCTTTATATCTTTAGTTCTAGAAAATATTTCCTGCTAGTCTTTAGGTAGTTCTCATCGATATTTGCTCTGTAAATCGTTGTAATTTTGGTGCACCATGGGAGGAGGTGAACTCAGGGTCTTCCAACACTGCCATCTTGGCCACCTTCCTCTGTATGTTGACAGTTTAGTTAAACTACTCCATAATATTGCTGCCTCAGCATCCATTTTGTGTGGCCGCACAGCCTGCAGAGACCTTGAACTGACACTAGCTCCTCCCTCCATCACATGTCCTAGAAAACAGCTCACAGAGTTAAATGTAAGTTGATGATAGAACTCCCCGATGGCTCTTGTGATAATCAGTCTCCTCGCCTCCCAGGCCCTTCCCCTTAGATATGAACCTCAAGGAACATACGAAACCTTTGCTCTTTTGGGGGATTGAATTGACCAATCTGGCTTAATCTGGGAACCTCAAAGCATTTCACCCAAAGATCCTAATAAAGGCATGTACTAGGTAGTGTCAGGCTTTCTCGGCCCACACTCTGCTTTGACCTTGAAGTGTGACCCCTCAGGCATGTGAGTACTTCCTCCAGAACCTGTGAGTAATAAACTTCTATTTTGATTTCCTTGTCTTTTGTTGAACCACAGCTCACTATTCAGACATCCTGGGGTTCCACTTAACAAATGTTAATTTAATAAAGTCACAACAGTTTTATACTAGGAGTTGAGGCTTATATTCCCCCCCGCCATACTGATATCTAGTTGTTCTGGCACCATATTTGAGATGGCTTTTCTTTCCCTATTCAATTGCATTGGTGTCTTTTAAAACAATCAATTGATCATATAATTGTGAGTTGATTTCTCTGTTCTATTCCAATAATCTGTTGTTTTGTTATGTCGAAAATTCACTTCTTTAATTACTGTTACTTTATAGTAATGATTTAGATTAATTAGCACAAGTCTTCCAACTTTGTTCCTCTTCAAGATTATTTTAGCTGTTCTAAGTCTTTTGAATTTCCATATAAATTTCCAAATTGGCTTTTTTCTTTCAGTTTTATTGAGATATAATTGACATACAGCACTGTAGAAGTTTAAGGCGTACAAAATAATGATTTGACATATAAATTATGAAATGATTATCACAAAAAATTTAGTGACCATCCATCATCACACATAGATACAAAAGTAAAGAAATAAGAAAAAAAGTTTTTTTATTCTTGTGGTAAATCCTCTTAGGATTTACTAACTTAACAACTTTCATATATAACATACAGCATTGTTAACTGTACTTATGATGTTGTACATTACAACCCTAGCAATTGTTTATAACTGGAATTTTGTACATTTTGACTGCTTTCATCCAATTTCCCCTCCCCTGACTCTGCCTCTGTAACCACAAATCTGATCTCTTTTTCTATGAGTTCGTTTTTTAAGACTACAGTAATCGACCTACAACACTATGTTTGTTCCTGTTATACAACATAGTAATTCAATATTCCTATGCATTTCAAAATGATCACCATGATAATTCTAGTTATGATATGTAACCATACAAAGATATTGCAGTTACTGACTATATTCCCTATACTGTACATTTCATACCTGTGATATTTATTTTGCAGCTGGAAGTTTGTACCTTTTAACCTCCCTCACTTATTTCTTTCTTCCCCAACACCCCTCCCTTCTGTCAGCCACCTGTTTGTTCTCTGTATCTATAACTCTGTTTCTATTTTGTTATGTTTGTTCATTTGTTTTATTTTTCAGTTTTGTTTATGTTGTTTGTTCATTTGTTTTGTTTTCCACATATAAGTGAAATCATATGCTATTTGTCTTTCTCTGTCTGCCTTATTTCACTTAGCAAAATCATCTCCAGGTCCATCCATCTATGTTGTGTCAAATGGCAAGATTTCATACTTTTTCATGACTCAGTATACACACACACACACGCGCGCGTGTGTGTTATTTGTCTATTGATGGGCACTTAGGTTGCTTACATATATTAGCTATTGCAAATAATGTTGCAATCAACACAGGGTACATATATCTTTTCTAATTAGTGTTTTTGTTTTCTTTAGATAAATACCCAGGAATGGAATTGCTGGGTCATGTGGTAGTTCTATTTTTAAATTTTTAAGGAATCTCCATACTGTTTTTCATAGTAGCTGCATCAATTTACATTCCCACCAATAGTGCACAAAGGTTCCCTTTTCTCCACATCTTTGCCAACACTTGTTATTTGTTGTCTTTTTGATAATAGCCATTCTGATAATTGTGAAGTGATAGCTCATTGTGTTTTTGACTTGCATTTCCCTGATGATTAGTGAGGCTGAGCATCTTTTCATGCACCTGTTGGCCATCTGTATGTCTTCTCTGAAAAATGTGTTCAGGTCCTCTGCCCATTTTTAAAGTTTATTTACTTATTTTTTGGCTGCACTGGGTTTTCATTGCTGTGCTCGGTCTTTTTATAGTTACGTCAAGTGGAGGCTACTCTTGGTTGCAGTGCACAGGCTTCTCATTGTGGTGGCTTCTCTTGTTGCAGAGCATGGGCTCTAGGCACGCAGGCTCAGTAGTGTGACTCACGAGCTCTAGAGCACAGGCTCAGTAGTTGTGGTACACAGGCTCAGTTGCTCCCATATGTGGGATCTTACGAGACCAGGGCTCGAACCTGTGTCTGCTGCATGGCAGGTGGATTCTTAACAACTGCATCACCAGGGAAGTCCCATCCTCTGCCCATTTTTTAATCAAGTTGTTTTGATATTATGTTCTATGAATTCTTTATATAAAAATATATAGTATATACAAAAGGATAACAACCCCTTAGATATATTGTTTGCAGATATTGTCTCCCATTTAGTACAAAAAGGGTGTTTGGATTTTGATTGAGATTGCATTTTACCTATGGATAAATTTTGGGAGACTTGACTTCAGTGATAATGAGTCTTTAATTCATTAGCTGACATACCTCTCTATTTATTTAGGTCTTCTTTAATATATCTCAGTAATTTTTAATTTTTGGTGTGCAGGTTTTTTGTATCTTTGGTTAACTTTATTTCTCAGTATATCAAAATATTTTTTGACACTTTTCTAAAAAGTATTGCTTTTTAATTTCATTTTAATGGATGTTGATAATATATAGAACTATAATCAATTTTTTATATTGACTTTATTCTACAGTCTTGGAAATTTTGTTTGGTAGTTCATTTGTAAATTCTTTTGGATATTTTTGCATTCACAATTATATCATCTGCAAATAAAGCCAGTTTTATTTCTTCCTTCTTATCTTTACATATTTTATTTATATTTCTTGCTGTAGTGTAGTAGTTAGGACCTCTGGTAAATGTTGAATTGAGCAGTGAAAGTAGACATGTTGGCCTTGCACCCCACCTTAAGGGCTATTTAACCCTTAACTGTGATGTCAAATGCTTTTCTTACGTCTACTGCAATAATTATAAATTTTCTCCATTATTTTGTTAATTTGGTAGATTGTATTGATTGATTGATTTTTTTTTGCATTGCTGGGATAAAACTTACTTGGTCGTGGTGTGTAATTCTATTTTTTATACATGGCTGGATCCAAATTGCTAATATTTTGTTAAGAAGTTTTGCATCTATGATCACGAGGTATTTTTGTCTGTACTTTTTTTAATGCACTTGTCAGATTTTGGTAGGTAATGCTAGCTTCAACATGAATTGGGAAGGGCTCATTATTTACTAATTCTTTTAAAAAGTTTGTGTAAGATTCTCTAAATATTTTAATGAAATTTACTATTAGGGCATCAGGGCCTGGTATTTTCTTTGTGGGAAAGCTTTTATTCAGATTCATTTTCTTCAGTAGATATTAGTCACTAAGATTATTTTTGTGTCAGTTTTAGTAACTCAGTAATTTCTTTTAAGAAATTGTCATTTTCTCTAAATTGTCAAATTTATTGCCAGAAAGGTGTTCGTGATGTCCTTTTATTATTTTTTAATCTGTGTATAATCGTTAGTGGTAATCCTTATTTTTATTTCTATTTTTTGTAATTTGTATATTTTTCATTTGTTTAGGTTTGTTCAGGGTTTATCAATTTAATCACTTGAAGGAATCAACTATTGGCTTTCTTTTTATCAATTGTACATTTGTTTAAATCTTATTTTCTAATATACATGTATTCAAACCTCTAAATTTTTCTCTAACTACTGCTTTAGCTGCATCTTATCAACTTCAATACGTTGTGTTTTTATTATTCACCTCAAAATATTTCCCTTTCATTTAGGATTTTTTACTCCATGTGATATATAGAAGTGTCTTGTTTAATTTCTAAATATTTTGGTATTTTCTAGTCATATTTTCATTGTTGATTTCTGTTATATCTTTATCATTAGAAAACATAGTTTGCATTACTTCAATTCTTTAAAATTTATTGAGACATAATTTATGATACAGCGTATGGTCTCTTTTCATAAATATTTCATACATTCTGAAAAGAATGTGCATTACCTGAGTATTAGTTGTAATGTTCTATAAATGTCAATTCGGTTAAATTGCTTGATAGTGTTCAGTATCTTTACTGACTTTTTGTTTGTTTGATCAAACAGACAAGAGAGTAGTATGAAAATTTCTAACTGTGATTATAGATTTGCCTATTTTGCTTTTTGTTCTGTCAATTTTGATGTGACATTTGTTGCATATACATTTAGGATTTTATATCATCCAGATGACATTATCATTTTGTCATTTGAAATTTCCCTCTTTGCTAGAAATACTTATGTCTTGATACCTACTTTATCTCTATTAACATAGCCGTACTGGTCTTATAATTAGTGTTTGCATTGTATATGTTTTTGCATCCTTTTACTTTCAACATAGCTGTCCTTAAGTTCAAAATATGTTTCTTGTAGTCAGCATACAGTTGAGTCTTTTTAAAAATTGTGGTTAGATACACATAACACAAAATGTTCCATCTTAACCAATTTTAAGTTAAGCGGTAATAGGTACATTGACATTTTTGTGCAACAATTACCACCAGTCATCTCTAGAATTCTTTTAATTTCGCAGAACTAAAACTCTGTATCCATTGAAAAATAATGTGTCATTCCCCCTTTTCCCAGCCCCTGGAAACCACCATTCTCCTTTCTGTCTCTATGACTCTGACTATGCTAGATATTTCACATCAGTGGAATCATACAATATTTGTCTTTTTATGATGGCTTATTTCACTTAGCCTAATGTTCTCAACGTTCATCTGTGTTGTAGCATGTGTCAGAATTTTCTTCTTTTTTAAGGCTGAAATACATTCCATTGTAGGTACATACCACATTTTGTTTATCCATTCACCTGTAGTTGCACACCTCAGTTGTTTCCACCTTTTGGCTATTGCGAAGAATGCTGCTATGAACATATACATGTATCTGTTCAAAACCTTGTTGTCAGTTTTTTGTGTATATATCCAGAAGTGGAATTGCTATATGGTAATATAATAATTCTATTTTTAATTTTTTGAGGAACTGCCATATTATTTTCCATAGCAGCTGTAACATTTTATATTCTCACCAACGATGTACAGGGTTTCAATTTCTCTACATCCTCACCAACACTTATTTTCTGTGTTTTTGATAGTAGCTATCCTAATGAATGTGCGGGGGTATCTAATTGTGGTTTTGATTTGCAGTTCTCTAGTGATTAGGAATATTAAGCATCTTTTCGTATCCTTATTGCATTTGTATATCTTTTGGAGAAGTGTCTATTCAAGTCCTTTGCCCATTTTTTAATCAGATGGGTTTTTTGGTTGTTGAATTACATGAGTTCTTTATATATTTTGGATATTAATCCCTTATCAGACATGATTTGAAGATATTTTTTCCCCTTTCATCAGTTGCCTTTTCACTTTGTTTATTGTGTCTTTTGATGCACAAAAGATTTAAATATTTATGTAGGTTTTTAAAAAATGTTGTTTTATAATAACTGTCTTTTAATGGCATTGTTTAATTCATTTTCATTTCATATAATTACTGATATGATTCAAGTTCACCAACTTGCAATCTCGTTCTATTTGTCTGATCTGTTCTTTGTTCCTCTTTTTCTGCTTTCTTTTTCTTAATCAAGCATTGACTTTTCAAGTGGTTCTCCCTTTTGAAAATTGTCCCAGGGAATACAGTATGCATCTTTAATTTGTAACAGTCGACTTTTAATTAACAACATACTATTTCACAAACAACATAAAAACCTTCCAATAGTATAATTCCATTTAACCTTCTGATCTTTATGTTGTTTTCAAATATTTTACTTCTATATACATAATAAACCCCATAATACTGTGTTATTTTTGTTTTAGATAGCCAGCTGTCTTTTATATTTACCCACATTTTACATTTTTAGAAATTGAGTGTAAGTTACATGCGGTGAAATGTACATGAACATAGTACTTACCGTGTGATTCTCTTTTGTGTTTGGCTTCTTTCACCGCACATAACGTTTTTAACACTTATCCATATTGTTATACACATCAATTATTCTTTTCTTAAGAGTAGAATTCCATGTTACTTGTATACTATAATTTGTTCATTTTGTTGATGGATATTTCAGATAATTACATTTTTTGATGATTATGAATAAAGCTGCTATAAACATTCTTGTTCAAGCCTTTTCGTGGACATAAGATTCCTTTCTCTTGGGAATATAAGAATGGAATTGCTGGAATCATAGGGGAGGTTTATATTTAATTTATGAAAATCTGCCAGACAGATTTTAAGGTATCTGTATATGCAACTCCCGTCAGCTATATGTGAGCATTCCAGTTGTTCTACACCCTTATCAACACTTGGTTTGTTGATCTTTTTTTTAGCTATCCCGGTGGTTGTGCAGTAGAATCTCATGGTGATTTTACTTTGCATTTTCCTGATGACTAATAAGGTTCAGCATCAGTTGATGAGCTTACAGACATTTGTATATCTTGGTATGAGTGCTCATTCAAGTCTTTCACAAAATTTTTGGATTATCTTTTTAATTATTTCTGACTTGAAGGAATCAGTTTTATTCTGGATACAAGTTCTTTGTCAGTTTTATTCTGGATACAAAAAATATTGAAAATATTTTTTCCAGTCTGTGATTTGCCTTTTCATTTAATTAACATTGTGTTTGATGAGTAATTTTAATTTTGAGGAATCCCAATTTATTTATTTTTCTTTCATGACTAATGCTTTTTATGTCCTCATTAATAGATCTGTCCTCTAAGATTGTGAAGATTTTCTTCTCTATTTTCTTCTAGAAATTTTATAGTTTTAGCTTTCACATTTAGATTTATGTCAATCTTGAATTAATTTTCATATGTATTGTGATGTAGAAACCATTGAGTTTTTTTTAACTTAAAAAATTTAATACATGTTTAAAGTAGTTGTTCCTTTGTGTGTGTGTGTGTGTGATATAAATGAAATAAACACTTTTTCTGAAGGTCTGAAAGTCAGGGTTTCTTTCTTAGATGGTTTGGAAGAAGTCTGTGCTGGGTTCAAAAAATATATTTTTTGTATCCAGAATAAAACTGACGAAGAATTTGTATCCAGAATAAAACTGATTCCTTCAAGTCAGAAATAATTAAAAAGATAATCCAAAAATTTTGTGAAAGGCTTGAATGAGCACTCATACCAAGATATACAAATGTCAGTAAGCTCATCAAGTGATGCTCAATCTTATTAGTCATCAGGAAAATGCAAAGTAAAATCACCATGAGATTCTACTGCACAACTACCAGGATAGCTAAAAAAAGATCAACAAACCAAGTGTTGGCAAGGGTGTGGAACAACTGGAATGCTCATATATAACTGGCGGGAGTTGCATACACAGATACCTTAAAATCTGTCTGGCAGACTTTGGTAAATTAAATATAAGCCTCCCTCATGATTCCAGCAATTCCATTCTTATATTCCCAAGAGAAAGGAATCTTATGTCCACAAAAAGACTTGAACAAGAATGTTTACAGCAGCTTTATTCATAATCATCAAAAATGTAATCATCTGAAATGTCCATAAGTAATGTAATTAGCATTTTGAAATTTCATGAACAGAGAGAAGAGAGAAAATGGAGGAAGAAAACTGTTACAAAATAATTTAAGAAAATTTTCTCGCTGAAAGTGTCCACTGAATGATGGCTAGCAAAGTGGATGAAAGTAAACTGACATTAATCCAGATCATAAAATTTCTAAATGCTAATTACAGAAGAATATCTGTAAAGCTTCCTAAGAGGAAGAGAAAAGAACATAAATAAGAGACCTGCAACAAAATTGGCTTTAGACTTCAACAGCAATAATGGAACCTAGAATATAATAGAGTAATACCTCCAAAAATTTGTGAGAAAATTATTTCCAACCTAGAATTTTTCTACCATACAAAACTATTAATTATGTTTTGGTATACAATACCAACATTTTCAGACATGCATGGTCTCAAAAGAATTTATCTCCTATTCACAAGTCTATCAGGAAACTACTGGAAAAAGAAAACATGGAATCAAAGTATCAGGATCCAGCAAAAAACATAAGTGAGGGAATCCAAGGCAAGAAGGAGGAGGTAGATCCCGTGGCCACAGTTTTGTAGGAGTTCTAGAGAGCTTTCACTGCAGATTGGAGCAGCTCAGAATAAATATCTTCGAGAATATGAAACTGTCAAAATCAGTGTTATTGTTAGGAATTCACAGAAAAAAGACCTTTGAAGGTAGTATGAAAAAGTTAGGAAAAATTATTATTTCAGAGCATGGTACACTAATTTCTCTTGGTTACATACCCTCACACACATGTTTTGAATAAGTAGTCAAGAAGAGGAAAAGTAAGCTAAGTGGTGCAGAGGGGCATTTGTATATACACAAACTTGCAATAAACCTGACTTTGTACAGAATAATTAGTATTCTGATCCTACTGGAGCAGAATATATTTGTGGGTACTAGTGAAATATTGTAGATAACTGGATTTGTTGGCTTAAGAGTGTTACAGATGGGCTTTGAGCACAGGAATTATGTATATCATTTGAATATTTTGGCAGCACAGTCTAGTTAGGTTATTACTGGTTGGTTTGTTTTGAGGAAATGAGAATAAAATTTGAGAAAAGCCTAAGTTTATAATAGTCACAGTAAGTGGAAGCCTTAAGTGTCAAGATTTAATATTAGATTTAAAGGGAAATGTGGTTTCAGAGGCAAGAAAAGAAGTATCTAGGGATGAAGACAATAGGGGAAGGAAGTAATGATCAATACAAATTCGGAGAACAGGAGCTATAATAGGATAAGACACTGATGTTTTTCACAATTGCTTATGAAGCACCAACTATGTGCCAAGCCCCAGACCAGCAATCAGAAGAGTAATACATCTGATTGTGGGCTGCATAGCTTGGTTTCTGTCTGATTTTATATGTCTTGTTGAGCCAATTTTATCTTCCTTCTCCTTTCAGATGAAGAATTTAGATTTGAAACCACAAAAGTGGGAATTTCTGAAGAATATTTCTTCCCTTTTGAGAAGTTGGATCATTTCACAAGAGATGCTTTGCTTTGCTCCATTTTAGAAAATTAACAAATTGTGGCAAATCAAGGCAAATTTTAAGTCAACTTAGAGGTGGTAATTCAGAACTTAGTATCCATCAGAGAAATTATACTCAGTTAAAACCTTATGAGTGTTCTAAATGTTTGAAAGCGTTCTCTCAGAAACTCATCTTGTAAGACATCTGTTAATTCATATTGGTGAGAAAACTTATGACAGCAAAAGATGTGAGAAAGCCTTCAGAAGTAAGACAACATTCATTATACATCAGAGGGAAATAAATATGGGAGATAAAGCCAATGAATGCACAGAATGTGGAAAAGGCTTTTCTCATAAGGTAGATCTCAAGACACATCAGAAAATTCACACTTGGGAGAAGTCCTATGAATGTGCTGAGTGTGGGAAAAACTTATGTAACCTAGATCTCTGCAAGCCCTGGACAATTCATACTGGAGAGAAACCCTATGAATGTACCAAATGTAGAAAAGCTTTCTCCCTAAAAGCACCCCTCATCAGGCATCAGAAAATTCATACCGGAAAAAACCCTTTGAAAGTAATGAATGTGGGAATGCTTTCAGATTGAAGCCAGAACTCATCAGACATCAGAAGGTTCATTCTGAGGAGAAAGCCTTCTCCCAGAAAGGACACCTCATTAAGCATCAGTTAATTCATACTGGTGAAAAACCACATGATTGTAAATAGTGTAGAAGACCCTTCAGAAGTAAAACAGAACTTACTATTCATCAGAAGATTCATACTGGGGAGATACCCCATGAATGTGCAGAATGTAGAAAAGCCTTATCTTGTAAGGCAGGTCCTAAGACACATCAGAAAAGTCATACTGGGGAAAAGCCCCATGAATGTATTGAATATTGGAAAGCCTTCAGCAGGAAATCAAGACTCATCCGATGTCAGAGGATTCATTCTGAAGAGAAACCCCATGAGTGTAATGAAAGTTGGAAAGCCTTCTCTCAGCAATCATACCTCATTAATACATGGTGGTGAGAAGCACCATGAATATAATTATGGGAGACACTTCATTAGGAAGGAATAACTCATTAGACAGAAGAATATTTGTGCTGAAGAAAATCCGTCTGAACATACTGGATGTTGAAAAGTCTTTTCCTGTAATGCACAATTTGTTAAGGATCATTTAATTCATACTAGTGAAAAACCTCATTAAAGCAATTAATATGGAAAAGACTGAAAAGCCAGAACTCATACATAAGAGGATTCAATGTAGGGAAAACCTGTACTTAACACAGGATGGCTCTTGCATGGCAGTGAGAGCTAATTACACATTATAGAACTCCCACAAGGGAGAAAAACCTATAAATTTACTGAATGTGGAACAGTGAACAATATGGCTGAGGTCTTCTTAAACTAGAAAATTCGTACAAAGAGGAAGCTATTATGTTGATATATTTTGAAAGCATTTTTATAGAAATTCTTGTTAGGCATGTAATTCCAAAATTTTTATGGAAAACGAAGGAAAGCAATTTAAAATCACAATTGTGTTCACTGTGGAGTATGAAGCTTGGGAAAGTGAAAACAAATGGAACTACACAGTAACCAACTTCATATATGGATGGTTCCAAATAATGTAGTGTTTATGCTGCTGAATACATTATATAAAACTAACTATCATGATGCAGGGAATTTCTTATGTAAATTTAACGTGATTCTGACAATAATTATTTTCTTCTCTGGAGTACGTACAATTCTTTTTTTAATAGTAAACCCATTTTATTGATGAGGAAATTAAGGTTATATAACTTACAATGTAACTTGAGAAAGGGAAAATGTCAGCTTGACTTCGAAACACTTAACCTCTATACTATAATAAGTTGTTTTTTATTTTTAAATTGAGATATAATAAACATATAAAATTGTATTAGTTTTAGGTGTACAACATAATGATTTGATAATTATACATATTGCAAAGTGATCACCACAATAAGTCTAGGTAACATCTGTCACCACACATAGCTACAAAAATTTTTTTCTTGTGATGAGAAATTTTAAGATCTACTCTCTTAGTTACTTTCAAATATACAATAGTGTTATTTACTATAGTTATCATGCTGTACACTACATGACATTTATTTTATAACTGGAATTTTGCACCTTATGACATCCTTCACTCATTTTATCCACCCACCCTCTCCTCTGGCAACGACCAAACTGTTCTCTGTATATATGACTTCCATTTTTTTGTTTTTAGATTCCAGGTATAAGTGAGATCATACAGTACCTTTCTCTGACTTATTTCACTTAACATAATGCCCTTAGGGTGCATCCTTGTTGGCAAAAAGGGCAGGATTTCTTTCTTTTTATGGCTGAATAATTTTCCATTGTGTATATCACATTTTCTTTATCCACTCATTATCAGCAGACACATAGAACTTCTCCACATTTTGGCTATTGTAAATAAATGCTGCAATGAACACAGGGGTGTAGATATCTTTTCAAGTTAGTGTTTAATTTTCTTAGGATAAATACCCAGAAGTGGAATTGCTGGATTACATGGTATTTCTATTTTTAATTTTTTGAGGAAACTCCATGCTGTTCTCCATAGTGGCTGCAAAAATTTACATTCCCACCAACAGTGCACAAGGATTTTCCTTGACGATGTGCAGCAAAGGGAATCCCTGTGCACTGCTGGTGGCAATGTAAATAGCTTTACCAACTACAGATAATACTGGATAGGTTACACAAAAACTTAAAAATAGAACTAAGGATCCAGCAATCCCACTTCTGGGTATTTATTTAAAGAAAATGAAAACAGTAATTCAAAGAGATAACTGCACCCTCATGTTCATTGCAGCATTATTCACAATAGCCAAGATATGGAAACAACATTGGTGCCCGTTGATGGATGAATGAATATATACATATATCTGTATCTATGCATGTCTCAATTTTTCAGCCATAAAAAGAATGAAATCTTGTCATCTGCAACAACATGAATGGACTTCAAGGGCATTATGTTAGGTGAAATAAGTCAGACAGAGAAAGACAAATACTGTATGATCTCTCTTATATGTAGACTATAAAATAAATATAAACACACAAACACACACACACCAAACACCAAGCTAATAGATACAGAGAACAAATTGGAGGCAGGGGGTGGGAGGTAAACTGTTTTTGTTTTTTGTTTTTAGCTAAAATAAATTTTATACATAAATGCAATGAATGAACAAACCAATGAATATAGTATCCCTAACTTAATGGTACCTAATAAATACAAATATCTACTATTAAATTTTAAAAACCACATTTTCAGCCATCATTTATTAAATTGTCTTTTTTTTTTAAACATCTTTATTGGAGTACAATTGCTTTACAATGGTGTGTTAGTTTCTACTGTATAACAAAGTGAATCAGCTATATGTATACATATATCCCCATATCCCCTCCCTCTTGCACCTCCCTTCCACCCTCCCTATCCCACCCCTCTAGGTGGTCACAAAGCACCGAGCTGATCTCCCTGTGCTATGCGGCTGCTTCCCACTAGCTATCTATTTTACGTTTGGTAGTATATATAAGTCTATGCCACTCTCTCACTTCGTCCCAGCTTACCCTTCCCCCTCCCCATGTTAAATTGTCTTTTTATTTCTCCTCAGCCACAGCACAGTTCACATAGGCTGTCAAACTTCAGCCTCAAATATACATTCTCTCCAGTCTCTTCTCAACTTTGGGCAACACAAAGCATTTGTGAAGAATCCTGACCAAAGGGATCCAAGATGACTAAGTTTGGGGCCCCCTCTATCACATGGCTGGACCTGGGGATCCCTGGACCACAGTCCCTCCTGACCAGGTAGAGCATGAGTGAGAGAGCATTCCTGCTTTATTTCTTTGTATTAGTGTATCTAATGCCATGTCTCTCCATTCATTTTGGTGACATATGTACATGGAAAATAAAAATGTTCTTCTCTCTCAACTTTCACTGTCATTGAATGAATTGTTAAATCTTAATTTAGTATTCAAAATCTTAACTTGAATTTTTAAAGCATTTATGTCTGTTATTACCCATCAGACTGTCATGAATCTGGGTTTTTAAAATCTGAAGCATATATCATTTGGGGTCCATCTTTCAAGAATCCAGAAATAGGTACAAAATTGAAATATTTAGAAAACCACAAGTTAAACATTTTAAAAAATCACAAAAGCCAACATATGTAGTAGCATTTAACTTCCTAAGACATCTAATAGTTGCCATTGTACATTGGCTGCACAAATTTTTCCTTTTTTTTAAAAAAACAACTTTTTTGAGGTAATATTTACGTCATGAAATTCACCCATTTCTTTCTTTCTTTTTTTTTTTTTTTTGGCGGTACGCGGGCCTCTCACTGCTGTGGCCTCTCCCGCTGCAGAGCACAGGCTCCGGACGCGCAGGCTCAGCGGCCATGGCTCATGGGCCCAGCCGCTCCGCGGCATGTGGGATCCTCCCGGACAGGGGCACGAACCTGCGTCCCCTGCATCGGCAGGCGGACTCTCAACCACTGCACCACCAGGGAAGCCCAAAATTCACCCATTTCAATTCACCCAATTCAATGAATTTTAGTAACTATAACCAATTGTGCAGCCATTACCACAATTCAGTTTTAGAACATTTCGATAAGCCCAACAAGATCCCCTTGCCCACTTGCAGGCCCTGACAACAACTAATCTACTTTCTGTCTCAATTGATTTGATGTCTGGACTTTTCATACAAATGCAGTTGTACAATATGTGGGGTCTTCTGTGTCTGTCTTCTTTCACTTATCATAATGTTTTTGAGATTCATCCATGCTTTAGCATGTACCAGTACATCATTCTTTTTAATTACCAAATAATATTCCATTGTATGAATATACCACATTTTCCTTGTCCATTCATTAGTTAATGAACATTTGTGTTGTTTTCACTTACTGACATTTATAAATAATAATAGTGTAAACGTTCATGTACAAGTTTTTTTTGTGGGTAGATATTTTCATTTACTGCATACAGATACCTAGGAGTGGAATTGTGGGGTCATATGGTAAATTTATCACATTTATATTTTAGGGTGCCCCCCACATTCTGCTTTCTAGTAGAATTATTTATTCTTTTGTTCTACCTTCTACACCAGTCTGGGAATACCTTGAGAGCAGGAACCAGGCTTCACACATGATTGTTTCCCCCATTATGCCTTGTTTATTGTTTGGTAAATGAACAATGGGTTCTGGTCAATCACTCTGATGCAGGAAAGAAAACAATGTTACTCAAGCCTGGGCTCTGAAGTGTGAGGCTGAGGCACATAATGGGCCAACAAGAAATTGAGGATCAGCAAGAGGAGTATAGGAAGCTATGCTCAATTGCATTATTGTTGCCAATTCTTCAACCCTCTCCATATCTCTGCTCTTTGCTGTGTGACTTTCCATATGCTTCCACTGAAGCTACAGTCTATTTCTCTGCCCCACTGATGTTGGGCATAGTCATATGACTTGCTCTTGCCAATGAGGTAGGCACAAGTGACAGTGTACCAGCCCTGAGACTAAGCTTAACAGTCATGTGTTTCTACTGCCCCTTCAGAAGCTTCTGTCATCACTATGATAAGAAATTGTCTTGGGTAGCCCTGTGGTCTAGGGAGGATGAGAGAGACACGTGGAAAAGACCTATATGTAATTTGCGCTTGGATCCAGTCGAGCCTGGACCAGCTGACTCCCAGCCAACCTATAGACTTAAGAATGAGAATAAATGATGGTTCTGTTAAGCTACTGAGTTTTGGGGTGTTTCATTATACAGGATTAGTGTGGCAATTGTTGACTGATATAGAAACCAAATAAAGATTATCCTACACAGGTATAAAGCCAGGATACTTCAGACTTGGAATTCTGAATGTAGATCTCATTGGCACAGAAGTGGAAGCTAGAAAATATGCCAACAGGAATGGATAAAGACAGAGTGGTTAGGTGAGTGCTTGTCAGTTGAAGAGATTGAGAAGGGTGTGGAAGGCCAATAATAATATTTTATATTAATACATTATATATAATATAAATATTATTATACCAACAGTTATCCTTCATGGATCAAAATGCTAGGAACTGTGGTAGAAACTTTAGCATTTTTCATTTATTCCTTACAATATTCTTGCTATTAGAAAATGAGGGTAAGCAGGAATTCCCTGGCTGTCCAGGCGTTAGGACTCGGTGTTTTCACCGCCGTGGCGCCAGGGTTCAATCCCTGGTTGGGGAACTAAGTTTCTGTAAGCCACATGGTGTAGCCAAAAAAACAAAACAAAACAAAGAAAAGAGGGTAATCAAGCACTGAGAGAGTTATAAATAACAACCTTTGGTCAGATACCTGGCAAGGAGCTGAATTTGAACCCATAAATTTAAACCCAGGTACTCCAAAGCCAGTGGACTGGGCTGTCTCCTGTGTGTGTGTACATGTAAGGAAAACAGACTATTTAACACTAGTACTTTAGAATGTGGGGATACTTCCTAAAATATAGAAGACATAAATTGATACTTACCAGCTCAAGAAGGGAAGAAAGGGTACTTCCTGAAATACAGAAGACATAAATTGATACTTGCCAGCTCAAGAAGGGAAGAAAGGTTTTGGTAAGTAGTAAGTCCTTAATATGTCATGCAAGAAAATGAAGATATCTGAGAAGTTAATTGAGCATTTTTGGTTTAATATCAGTAGAGTCAGGTCTAGGCTGGATAAACTGTCCCATCCATCCATCCATCCTCCACCCATATGAGTTGTGTTCCCAAGGTGGCTGTCTAACCCTGATTTGCAGTTTTTTGGTTTTGTCAGGCACTGAAATTTCCACTTCTCTTGCCTATGCTACAAATTTGTGATATGATTTCTATATTCCCAACTTCACCCCATTATCTTCTACTCTTATCCGCTTTTACTGCCCTCCACAGACCCCTTGATACTTATCCTTGATAGTGTAAAGAGATTATTAAGATTATTAGGAACAACATTTGGAGTTGGGAGACAGAGGCATTTAAAATGGAAACCTGAGCTTCATTAGTAGTTTGGTATCTGCCACCTGGATCTTTCTTTCCTTTGAATCCTCCTCAGGCCAGCAACGGGAAAATGTTGCTGATGCCTGATACCTGTATTTAGAATATTCATTTTTAATGTACCTGCTTGGAAGCTTATATTAATGTCATCTTCTTATTCTCCTTAAGGTTTGCTCTTTGGAAGATCCACAGACCTCTCTAGATTGAAAAGCTCTGTTGTGTGCTGGATAGTAGGCATTTATAAACTGCCTAGTGTGTGCAGTGTGCTGTGTTTGGTGCTCTCTGCTTACAGTATAGAAGCTTAAAATCTCTTAGCCTATAGCGTAGAAGCTTTAAATGTCCAGATTCTTGTCATATACTGATGTAAAACAACAGGGAAAAAACCTTTGATCTGTGGAGGCAGCTTGCTCAAATGCACATAAACATGTTTTTCTCTCATGATGGTAATGATAAATGGTGTCTAGTAGTTCACAATGTCCTTTCACAAAGTCACAGCAGGGCTTCTAAAACTTGGTACTATTAATATTTGGGGCTAGATAATTCTTTGTTGTGGGAGCCATCCTGTGCACTGTAGGATGTTTAGCAGCATCCCTAGCCTCTACTCACTTAGATGTGAGCAGCACCCCCACCGACCAGTTGTGACAACCAAAAAAGTCTCCAGACTGCCAAATGCTCCCTTCCCTGGGGGGCATTATCACCTCTAGTTGAGAATCACTGCCTCACATAATTCTCAGAACAATTCTATTTTTCTGGAAAGATGGAGTAGATGCACTTTTCCCCTGTTCATTCCTCTAAGTACAACGAAATCCCTGGAAATTACAAATAAATCAAACATAAGAAGGCTCTGAAATGTGGAGAGAAGAAGGCAGAAAGACAACGGTTCTTGGGACCTAAGGAGTCTGCACTTACTTTCAGTGTGTGGGAGGTGGGGTTTCCCCACACCATCATGCAATTCGTGGGTTTTTTTTGGTAATTAATTAATTAATTTGGGGCTGTGTTGGGTCTTCATTGCTGCGTGCGGGCTTTCTCTAGTTGGCGAGCAGGAGCTACTCTTCGTTGCAGTGTGTGGGCTTCTCACTGTGGTGGCTTCTCTTGATGCAGAGTACGGGCTCTAGGCACGCAGGCTTCAGTAGTTGCAGCATGTGGGCTCAGTAGTCGTGGCTTGCGGGCTCCAGAATGCAGGCTTAGCAGTTGTGGTGCACGGGTTCAGTTGCTCTGTAGCATGTGGCATCTTCCCGGACCAGGGCTTGAACCCGTGTCCCCTGCACGGCAGGCGGATTCTTAACCACTGGGCCACCAGGGAAGTCCCCCATCATGGAATTCTTGGACACCAGCTGGGTGTCCTACAATTCAACTCAATTCTGACACTGTTTACCTGGAGATAGCACTAGATTCCACATGTTAATGGCTCAGATCCACAAGACTGATCCCTTCACTTCAGATGCCAATCTCAAGTCCAAGTTGTCACCTGGGCTTCTGATAGGATATAGATTCCAATGACCCCTTCCTTGGGTTTGATAAATTTGCTAGAGCTGCTCACAGAATTCAAGAGAAACATTTTATTTATTGGATTACCAGGTTATTATAAAAGGATATAATTCAGGAACAGCCAGATGGAAGAGATGCATAGGGCAAGGTATGGGGGACAAATAAGGAGCCTCCATGCCCTCTCTAGGTGTGCCACTCTCCCCATATCTCCGAGTGTTCACCATCCCAGAAGCTCTCTGAACCTTGCCCTTTGGGCTGTTATGGAGGCCTCGTTACATGGGCATGATTGATTAAATCACTGGCCACTGGTGATTGAACTCAATCTCCAGCCCCTCTCCACTCCCTGGAAGTTGGGGAGGTGGGGGTGGGACTGAAAATTCCAACCCTCTAATCACATGGTTGGTTCTCCTGGCAACCAGTCCTCATCCTTAGCCATTGTCCAAACATAACAAGAGACACCTTTATCTTTCATTACAGGAAATTACAAGGATTTTAGGAGCTCTGTGCCAGAAATAGGGACAAAGACTAAATATATGTTCATTATAAATCACAATATCACAGGACCCAAGGAACAAAATGCTGGTCAGTTCTTTGGGTTTTCTTTTTGCCTTGTATATCCTAGACTTAGAGCTGAAGAAGCCAACAATTCAGGAATGCCACAGGGTGCAGACAAAAAAAAAAAAAGCCCCCCCAAATCTCTAGTCAAAATGCTAGGGGGAGCTTCAAGATGGCGGAAGAGTAAGACGTGGAGATCACCTTCCTCCCCACAAATACATCAGAAATACATCTACATGTGGAACAACTCCTAAAGAACACCTATTGAATGCTGGCAGAAGACAGGAGACCTCCCAAAAGGCAAGAACTCCCCACGCACCTGGGTAGGGCAAAAGAAAAAAGAATAAACAGAGACAAAAGGATAGGGACGGGACCTGCACCAGTGGGAGGGAGCTGTGAAGGAGGAAAGGTTTCCACACACTAGAAGCCCCTTCACGGGTGGAGACTGCGGGTGGCGGAGGGGAGAGACTTCAGAGCCATGGAGGAGAGCACAGCAACAGGGGTGCAGAGGGCAAAGCGTAGAGATTCCCGCAGAGAGGATCGGTGCCGACCAGCACTCACCAGCCCAAGAGGTTGTCTGCTTGCCTGCTGGGGCGGGTGGGGGCTGGGAGCTGAGGCTCGGGCTTCAGGCTTCAGAGCTCAGACCCCAGGGAGAGGACTGGAGTTGGCTGGATGAAACAGCCTGAAGGGGGCAAGTGCACCACAGCTAGCCGGAAGGGAGTCTGGGAAAAAGTCTGGAACTGCCGAAGAGGCAAGAGAATTTTTCTAGCCTCTTTGTTCCCTGGTACGCGAGGAGAGGGCCATTTAAAGGAGCTCCAGAGACGGGTGCGAGCTGTGGCTATCAGCGCGGACCCCAGAGATGGGCATGAGATGCTAAGGCTGCTGCTGCCGCCACCAAAAAGCCTGTGTGCGAGCATAGGTCACTATCCACACCTCCCCTTCGAGAGCCTGTGCAGCCCGCCACTGCCAGGGTGCCGTGATCCAGGCACAACTGCCCCAGGAGAACACGCGGCGTGCCTCAGGCTGTTGCAATGTCACGCCCGGCTCTGCCACCGTAGGCTTGCCCCTCCCTCCCCACCGCCTGAGTGAGCCAGAGCCCCTGAATCAGCTGCTCCTTTAACTCCGTCCTATCTGAGCGAACCCTCAGGCGACCTACGTGCAGAGGCGGGGCCAAATCCAAAGCTGAACACCGGGAGCTGTGCGAACAAAGAAGAGAAAGGGAAATCTCTCCCAGCAGCCTCAGGAGCAGTGGATTAAATCTCCACAGTCAACTTGATGTACCCTACATCTGTGGAATAACTGAATAGACAACGAATCATCCCAAATTGAGGAGGTGGACTGTGGGAGCAACGATATATATATATTTTTCCCTTTTTCTCTTTATGTGAGTGTGTATGTGTATGATTCTGTGTGTGATTTTGTCTGTATAGCTTTGCTTTTACTATTTGTCCTAGGGTTCTGTCTATCAGTGTTTTTGTTTTTTTAGTATACTTTTTAGCGCTTGTTATCATTGGTGGATTTGTTTTTTGGTTTGGTTGCTCTCTTCTTTCTTTCTGTTTTAATTACTTTAAAAATATTTTTCAATAATTATTTTTAAATTTTTATTTTAATCACTTTATTTGATCTTCTTCTTTCTTTCTTTCTTTTTTATTTCTCCCTTTGATTCTGAGATATGTGGATGACAGGCTCTTGGTGCTCCAGTCAGGTGTCAGGGCTGTGCCTCTGAGGTGGGAGAGCCAAGTTCAGGACACTGGTCCACAAGAGACCTCCCAGTTCCACGTAATATCAAACAGCAAAAATCTCCCAGAGATCTCCATGTCAATGCCAAGACCCAGCTCCACTGAACAACCAGCAAGCTCCAGTGCTGGACACCCTATGCCAAACAACTAGCAAAACAGGAACACAACCCCACCCATTAGCAGAGAGGCAGCCTAAAATCATAATAAGGCCACAGACACCCCAAAACACACCACCAGACATGGAGCTGCCCAACAGAAAGACAAGATCGAGCCTCATCCACCAGAACACAGGCACAAATCCACTCCACCAGGAAGCCTGCACAGCCCACTAAACAAACCTTAGCCACTGGGGACAGACACCAAAAACAACAGGAACTACGAACCTGCAGCCTGTGAAAAGGAGACCCCAAACACAGTAAGTTAAGTAAAATGAGAAGACAGAAAAACACATAGCAGATGAAGGAGCAAGGTAAAAACCCACCAGACCTAACAAATTAAGAGGAAATAGGCAGTCTACCTGAAGAAGAATTCAGAATAATGATAGTAAAGATGACCCAAAATCTTGGAAATAGAATGGAGAAAAGACAAGAAACATGTAACAAGGACCTAAGAGAACTAAAGAGCAAACAAACAGTGATGAACAACACAATAAATGAAATTAAAAATTCCCTACAAGGGATCAATAGCAGAATAACTGAGGCAGAAGAACAGAAAAGTGACCTGGAAAATAAAATAGTGGAAATAACTACCGCAGAGCAGAATAAAGAAAAAAAAAGAAAAGAATTGAGGACAGTCTGAGAGACCTCTGGGACAACATTAAATGTACCAACATTCGAATTACAGGGGTCCCAGAAGATGAAGAGCAAAAGAAAGGGACTGTGAAAATATATGAAGAGATTACAGTTGAAAACTTGCCTAATATGGGAAAGGAAATAGTTAATCACCTCCAGGAAGCACAGAGAGTCCCACACAGGATAAATCCAAGGAGAAACATGCCAAGACACATATTAATCAAATTATCAAAAATTAAATACAAAGAAAAAATATTAAAAGCAGCAAGGGAAAAACAACAAATAACACACAAGGGAATCCCCATAAGGTTAACAGCTGATCTTTCAGCAGAAACTCTGCAAGCCAGAAGGGAGTGGCAGGACATATTTAAAGTGATGAAAGGGAAAAACCTACAACCAAGATTATTCTACCAAGCAAAGATCTCATTCAGATTTGATGGAGAAATTAAAACCTTTACAGACAAGCAAAAGCTAAGAGAATTCAGCACCACCAAATCAGCTTTACAACAACTGCTAAAGGAACTTCTCTAGGCAGGAAACACAAGAGAAGTAAAAGACCTACAATAACAAACCCAAAACAATTAAGAAAATGGTAATAGGAACATACATATTGATAATTACCATAAATGTAAATGGATTAAATGCTCCAACCAAAAGAAACAGAATGGCTGCATGGATACAAAAACAAGACCTGTATATATGCTGTCTACAAGAGACCCACTTCATGCGTACGGACACATACAGACTGAAGGTGAGGGGAAGGAAAAATATATTCCATGCAAATGGATATCAAAAGAAAGCTGGAGCAGCAATTCTCATAACAGACAAAATAGACATTAAAACAAAGACTATTACAAGAGACAAAGAAGGACACTATATAATGATCAAGGGATCAATCCAAGAAAAAGATAAAACAATTGTAAATATTTATGTACCCAACATAGAAGCACATCAATACATAAGGCAAATACTAACAGCCATAAAAGGGGAAATCAACAGTAACACAATCATTAGTAGTGGACTTTAACACCCCACGCTCTCCAACGGACAGATCACCCAAAATGAAAATAAAAAAGGAAACACAAGCTTTAAATGATACATTAAACAAGATGGACTTAATTGATATTTATAGGACATTCCATCCAAAAACAACAGAATACACTTTCTTCTCAAGTGCTCATGGAACATTCTCCAGGATAGATCATATCTTGGGTCACAAATCAAGCCTTGGTAAATTTAAGAAAATTAAAATCATATCAAGTATCTTTTCCGACCACAATACTATGAGACTAGATATCAATTCCAGGAAAAAGATCTGTAAAAAATACATACACATGGAGGCTAAACAATACAGTACTAAATAGCCAAGATATCAGTGAAGAAATCAAGGAGGAAATAAAAAAATATCTAGAAACAAATGACAATGAAAACACGATGACCCAAAACCTATGGGGTGCAGAAAAAGCAGTTCTAAGAGGGAAGTCTATAGCAATACATTTCTACCTCAAGAAACAAGAAAAATCTCAAAAAAAGACCTTAACCTTACACCTAAAGCAATTAGAGAAAGAAGAACAAAAAACCCTCAAACATAGCAGAAGGAAAGAAATCATAAATATCAGATCAGAAATAAATGAAAAAGAAATGAAGGAAACGATAGCAAAGATCAATAAAACTAAAAGCTGGTTCTTTGAGAAGATAAACAAAATTGATAAACCATTAGCCAGACTTATCAAAAAAAAAAGGGAGAAGACTCAAATCTGTAGAATTAGAAATGAAAATGGAGAAGTAACAACTGACACTGCAGAAATACAAAGGATCATGAGAGACTACTACCAGCAACTATAGGCCAAAAAATGGACAACCTGGAAGAAAGGCACAACTTCTTAGAAATGCGCAACCAGCCAAGACTGAGTCAGGAAGAAGTAGAAAATATGAACAGACCAATCACAAGCACTGAAATTGAAACTGTGATTAAAAATCTTGTAACAAACAAAAGCCCAGGACCAGATGGCTTCACAGGCAAATTCTATCAAACATTTAGAGAAAAGCTAACACCTATCCTTCTCAAACTCTTCCAAAATATAGCAGAGGGAGGAACACTCCCAAACTCATTCTACGAGGCCACCATCACCCTGATACCAAAACCAAAGATGTCACAAAGAGAGAAAACTACAGGCCAATATCACTGATGAACATAGATGCAAAAATCCTCAAGAAAATACTACCAAACAGAATCCAAGAGCACATTAAAAGGATCATATACCATTATCAAGTGGGGCTTAACCCAGGAATGCAACGATTCTTCAATATATGCAAATCAATGTGATAAACCATATTAACAAATTGAAGGAGAAAAATCATAAGATTAACTCAATAGAAGCAGAGAAAGCTTTCGACAAAATTCGACACCCATTTATGACAAAAACCCTCCAGAAAGTAGGCATAGAGGGAACTTACCTCAACATAACAAAGGCCATATATGACAAACTCACAGCCAACATCATCCTCAATGGTGAGAAACTGAAACCATTTCCACTAAGATCAGGAACAAAACAAGGTTTCCCACTCTCACCACTATTATTCAACATAGTTTTGGAAGTTTTAGCCACAGCAATCTGAGAAGGAAAAGAAATAAAAGGAATCCAAATCGGAAAAGAAGAAGTAAAGCTGTCACTGTTTGCAGATGACATGATACTATACATAGAGAATCCTAAAGATGCTACCAGAAAACTACTAGAGTTAATCAATGAATCTGGTAAAGTAGCAAGATATAAAATTAATGCACAGAAATCTCTTGCATTCCTGTACACTAATGATGAAAAATCTGAAAGTGAAATGAAAGAAACACTCCCATTTACCATTGCAACAAAAAGAATAAAATACCTAGGAATAAACCTACCTAGGGATACAAAAGACCTGTATGCAGACAACTATAAGACACTGTTGAAAGAAATTAAAAATGACACAGACAGATGGAGAGATATTTCATGTTCTTGGATTGGAAGATTCAATATTGTGAAAATGACTCTACTACCCAAAGCAATCTACAGATTCAATGCAATCCCTATCAAGCTACCACTGGCATTTTTCACAGAACTAGAACAAAAAATTACACAATTTGTATGGAAACACAAAAGACCCTGAATAGCCAAAGCAATGTTGAGAAAGAAAAACGGAGCTGGAGGATTCAGGCTCCCTGACTTCAGACTATACTACAAAGCTACAGTAATCAAGACAGTATGGTACTGGTACAAAAACAGAAATATAGATCAATGGAACAGGATAGAAAGCCCAGAGATAAACCCATGCACATATGGTCACCTTATCTTTGACAAAGGAGGCAAGAACAGAGTGGAGAAAAGACAGCCTCTTCAAAAAGTGGTGCTGGGAAAACTGGACAGCTACATATAAAAGAATGAAATTAGAACACTCTCTAACACCATACACAAAAATAAACTCAAAGTGGATTAAAGATCTAAATGTAAGGCCAGAAACTATCAAACTCTTAGAGGAAAACATAGGCAGAACACTCTATGACATAAATCACAGAAAGATCCTTTTTGACCCACCTCCTAGAGAAATGGAAATAAAAACAAAAATAAACAAATGGGACCGAATGAAACTTAAAAGCTTTGCACAGCAAAGGGAACCATAAACAAGACAAAAAGACAACCCTCAGAATGGGAGTAAATATTTGCAAATGAAGCTACTTGACAAACGATTAATCTGTAAAATTTACAAGCAACTCATGCAGCTCAATAGCAGAAAAACAAACAACCCAATCCAAAAATGGGCAGAAGACCTAAATAGACATTTCTCCAAAGAAGATATACAGATTGCCAACAAACACATGAAAGAATGCTCAACATCATTAATCATTAGAGAAATGCATATCAAAACTACAATGAGATATCATCTCACACCAGTCAGAATGGCCATAATCAAAAAATCTACAAACAATAAATGCTGGAGAGGGTGTGGAGAAAAGGGAACCCTCTTGCACTGTTGGTGGGAATGTAAATTGATACAGCCACTATGGAGAACAGTATGGATGTCCCTTAAAAAACTAAAAATAGAACTACCATATGACTCAGCAATCCCACTACTGGGCATATACCCTGAGAAAAGCATAATTAAAAAAGAGTCATGTACCACAATGTTCATTGCAGCACTATTTGCAATAGCCAGGACATGGAAGCAACCTAAGTGTCCATCATCGGATGAATGGATAAAGAAGATGTGGCACATATATACAATGGAATATTACTCAGCCATAAAAAGAAACTAAATTGAGTTATTTGTCGTGAGGTGGATGGATCTAGAGTCTGTCATACAGAGTGAAGTAAGTCAGAAAGAGAAAAACAAATACCGTATGCTAACACGTATATATGGAATCTAAAAAACAAACAAAAAAATGGTCATGAAGGACCTAGGGGCAAGATGGGAATAAAGAAGCAGGCCTAGTAGAGAATGGGCTTGAGGATACGGGGAGGGGGAAGGGTAAGCTGGGACAAAGTGAGAGAGTGGCATGGACATATATACACTGTCAAATGTAAAACAGATAGCTAGTGGGAAGCAGCCGCATAGCACAGGGAGATCAGCTCGGTGCTTTGTGACCACCTAGAGCGGTGGGATAGGGAGGGTGGGAGGGAGGGAGACGTAAGAGGGAAGAGATATGTGGATATATATATATGTATAACTGTTTCCCTTTGTTATAAAGGAGAAACTAACACACCATTGTAAAGCATCCAATAAAGATGTTAAAAAAAGAAAATGTTAGGGGAACCACTGACTGAAACCGCCCACCCTGGCCAAGCACCATAGTAACCACTTGCATGAGTTATCTTACAACAGGAGATCCTGGTAAGGAATGAGGAACTAACAAGCTACCACCAACCAGAAGAATTCAGGAAAGGTCAAAAGGAGAGAGGAGATTCCAGTCCATATGTCCTACCAACCTCCCAGAATCCTTCTCACTGGAATCCATCTTTGCTGAGTGATGCACACGCCACAAGGAATGACCCTGAGTCACAATGATTGGCCAGAGACAACCTGGAAACTAACCCAATTACCATAAATCCCAAGACTGTGAGCCACGAGCCATGTGGCAGGGCAGTTCTCCTGGGTTCCCTTACCCTGCTGCTCTCCACCTGGGTGCCCCTTCCCAATAAAGTGTTTTGCTTTGTCAGCACGTATGTCTCCTCGGACAATTCATTTCTGAGTGTTAGACAAGAGCCCACTCTCAGGCCCTGGAAGGGGCTCCCTTCCTGCAACAAAAGGGCCAGAAAAGCCTAACAAGACAGAAAACTTTTAGAGAATAACCTCTCTACTCCAGCAAAATACCATAAAATACACTGTGGCTGCATCCCAGCACACCAGCAAAGTCCAGATTTCTACCCTCAAGTACTTTGTTATAATGAAGTATTCCCAATCATCCCCACTCCCTACTCACTGGGATGGTGTTGCAGAAGACTGAGTAGGGAGTATGAGTTTATTTCTTTCAACTCCTTGGTTAAATTTATTCTTAAATATTTTATTGGTTTTGATACTATTGTAAATAGGGTCATTTTCTTTATTTCGTTTTCATATAATTCATCATTAGTGTACAGAAATGCTACCATTTTTTGTATGATATTTTTTTTTTTTTTTTTGCGGTACGCGGGCCTCTCACCGTTGTGGCCTCTCCCGTTGCGGAGCACAGGCTCCGGACGCACAGGCTCAGTGGCCATGGCTCATGGGCCCAGTCGCTCCGCGGCATGTGGGATCCTCCTGGGCTGGTGCACGAACCCGTGTCCCCTGCATTGGCAGGCGGACTCTCAACCACTGCACCACCAGGGCAGCCCCGTATGATAATTTTGAATCCTGTAACTTTACTGAATTCATTGATTGGATCTAGACACTGGTGTTAGTGTCGGTTGATTCTTTTCTCATTTGAATTGTGATTTTTTTGGTTCTTAAAGTAAAGGGTGATTTTCTATTGTTAGGAGGCTTAGGTTCGTATTTAATCTTTCATTTTAGCAGGTAGGTATCCTGCTCTGTTTAGTATGCAGGTCTTAACCTCCTTTTGTGGATAGTGGTTCCACTGACAGTTTTAGCAGCTTTTAGGTACCATTTTGGTCTGCTTTAACTAAGTGCCACTGGGGCTCCCTGCTGGTGCTGCCTGAGGATTCTTCCCAGGCTTGGATGCTGGGTCTCTCCCCGGGATGAGGGGTTTTCTGGCCTCAAGGAACTAAGAGGCTTCTCTGTCCCAGAGTTTGTTGGGGGATATCCCCTATCTTTGCACTAGAGGTCACATGCTTGTTATGGGGAGGCTTTCTTCTCCCCCACCCCCTGGTCCTCTCTCCTCTTCCACACACCAGTTACCCTAGCCACCCTGGTGTCTCTAGGCAGGAGAGGGGAGTCTCAGGCCAATGAAGACAAGAGGCTGCCTTGTCTGGGTGCTTATGGCAGGATGCCCCCTGCTGGTTGTCTCCTGTAATGCCAGGTCTCTGGTAGGAAGTGGGGCTTATTGTTTACTGCTTATTGTTAGCAGAGCTCCCTTGTTGATGGCACTGGGTTTACCCGGTGTAGTTTGAGGGACTTCTGTTTGCTCTGTGGGAGGAATGAACTACCTGGGCTCTCTTTTGTTGCTAGGTTGGGTCACCGTCTTTTGTTGGGTGGGGAACTTTATGACATCCTACCACTTGTCTTGTTTTTCCAGTCACGACGTTCCAAACCAGTTCACCTCCCTCTTAACACTTTTCAGAATTCTCCTTTGGTTGCCTGCTTAGTTATTTCCATGGCTTTTAGTTGTTTTTATCCAGAGAAGCAAGAAAAACAGGTCTGTGCTCTTGTATGGACCTGAAGTCTATGCTTAACTTTTTAAGAAACTGCTAAACTGTTTTCCAAATTAATGGTCTTGTTTTATATTCCCAACAGCAGTGTTATGAGAGGTCCAGGTGCTCTCACATCCTTGCCAACACATGATATGGTCAGACTTTTAACTTTTAGTCATTCTAGTGGGTGTGTAATGATTCTCATTGTGGCTTTAATTTCCATTTCCCTAATGACTAATGATGCTGAACATCATTCATGTGCTTATTTGCCATTTGTATACCTTCTTTGGTGAAACATCTGTTCAAATCTTTTGCCAGATTAAAAAACTGGGTGGTTTCTCTTATCATTGAGATGTAAGAGCTCCCTATATATTCTAGATACAAGTCCTTTGCCAGATATGTTTTGCAAATATTTCCTCTCAGTCTGTTGGTTGTCTTTTTATTATCTATACAATATCTTTTGAAGAAGTGAAGTCTTTAATTTTCTAAGTTCAATTTACTTATATTTTCTTTTATAGTTCTGCTTTTTGTAACCTACTTAAGAAATCTTCGCCTAGCTCAGAGTGTATTATGCTCTATTAAATTATCACAAACTTAGCAGGTTAAAACAACACAAATTTATTGTTCCACATAAGTTGGTAAATCAGAAGTCTGGTGAATTTAGATGATTTCTTTGCCCAAGACCAAAGTGAAGGTGTTGACTTGCTTGGCTCTTATCAGAAACTTCTGGAAAGAATCCATTTCTAAGGTCAGTCAGGATCCTGGCAGTTTCTAGTTCCTTTCTGTTGTAGGACTGAGGTCTCCTTGCTGTCATCTGGGGTTGACCTCAGCTCCTAGAGGCCCTTCTCCAGTTCTTGCACATGGGTCCCGACATCACAGAGCCAGCAACAGTAGAGCAAATACTCATGTTTGGAATTTATTACCTCCCCTTCTGCCAATTTCTCTTGCCTCCAGACAGAGAAAGTTCTCTGCTTTTAAAGGCTCCTGTGATTAGATTGGGCCCACTCAGATAAACCAGGATAATCTCTTTAATCTTAAAGCCTATAACCTTTATCACAGCTGCAAAGATCTTTAGCATGTAACATATATATAGGTTCCAGAGATTAAGATGTGGGCATCTTTGGGGGACTATTTTACCTACCATACAAGGTCACTAAGATTTTCTTGTTTTCTTCTAGAAGTTCTATAATTTTAGTTCTTACATTTAGTTCTGTTAAATATACATTTATTGTGGTAAAATATATTTTGTCATATTTTATGTTTATTGTATTTATGTTTATATTTGATAGTTTTGAGTCCTTTTGTTTATGGAGAGGTATAGGCCAAGGTTCTGGGTGTGTATGTCTATGGCAATCCACTTATTCCAGCACCATTTTGGGGAAAAGATGACCCTTTTCCCATTGACGTCCTTGGCATCATCAAAAAAAAAAACAAACAAAAATCAATTGAAAATAAATGCATGGGGCTTCCCTGGTGGCGCAGTGGTTGAGAGTCCGCCTGCCGATGCAGGGGACACGGGTTCGTGCCCCGGTCTGGGAAGATCCCACGTACTGCGAAGCAGCTGGGCCCGTGAGCCATGGCCAATGAGCCTGTGCGTCTGGAGCCTGTGCTCCGCAACGGGAGAAGCCACAACAGTGAGAGGCCCGCGTACCGCAAAAAAAAAAAAAAAGAAAAAAAAAGAAAATACACGTATGGGTATATTTCTGGATTCTCTATTTTGCCCTAATGATCTATTTGTTATCTTTATGCCAATTCCATAGTCTTAATTAGTTTCATAAATCGTGTAATCAGGTTAATTAAATCCTCCAACTTTGTACTTCTCTTTGAAAATTTATTTGGTTCTTGAATCCTCTGCATTTCCATATAAAATATAAAACTAGCTAGTTAATGTTATAAAAAAAAATCCTGCTGGGGTTTTGACTGGGATTACATAGAATATATAGATCAATTTGGGAGAACTGTCAGCTTAACAATACTGTCGCTGGATCCATGAAAATTGTTATAAACTGAGTTGTTTCCTCAAAATTCAAATGTTGAAGTTCTAATGCCCATGTGACTGTATTTGGGGATAGAGCCTTTATAAAGGTAATTAAGGTTAAATGAGGTCATGGGGGTGGGGGCCTAATCCAATAGGACTAGTGTCCTGACAAGAAGACACCAGGAGTTCACACACATAAAGAGGTCATGTGAGGACACAGTGAGAAGGTAAAAGCCCTCAGGAGAAATCAAACCTGCAGACTTGGTGATATTGGACTCCTAGCCTCCAGAACAGTGAGAAAATAAATTTCTCTTGTTTAAGCCACCCTGTCTGTGGTATTTTGTTATGACAGCCCTAGCTGACTAATATGACCATATCTCTTTTAATTATATGGGCTTTATTATCTCTAAGCAATATTTTATAATTTTCAGGGTATAGGTACTGCACATCTTTGGTCAAATTTATCCCTGAGTATTTCATATTTTTTGATGCTATTAGAAATAATTTTAAATTTCACCTTCTTCCACTTATTAAAAATAAACTTTCTATTTTAGAATAGTTTCAGACTTATAGAAAAGATAGTACAGAGTTTCCATATACTCCACACCCAGTCTATCCTATTGCTAACTAACACCTTGCATTATCGTGGTACATTTTTTGCAATTATTGAACAAACAATAAAACAGTACTGTTAACTAAACCCCATACTTTATTTGTATCCTCTTGTCTGTGAGTTTCTCACACATTCCTTGTTTTTGATGACCTTGAGAGTTTTGAAGAGTCATGTATTGGTAGAATGTCTCTCAATTTGGGTTTGTCTTATGTTTTCCTCATGGTTAGACTGGGGTTATAAGTTCTTGGGAAAACAGAAGTGAAGTGCTAATCTCATCAAGTCCTATCAAGATTATATGCAGGTAGACCTTCAAGATGGCAGAGGAGTAAGACATGGAGATCACCTTCCTCCCCACAAATACATCAAAAATACATCTACATGTGGAAAAACTCCTACAGAAAACTTACTGAATGCTGGCAGAAGACCTCAGACTTCCCAAAAGGCAAGAAAATCCCCACGTACATGGGTAGGGCAAAAGAAAAAAGAAAAAACAGAGACAAAAGGATAGGATGGGACCTACAACTCTGGGAGGCAGCTGTGAAGGAGGAGAAGTTTCCACACACTAGGAAGCCCCTTCACTGGTGGAGATGGTGGGTGAGTGGGTGGGGGGAAGCTTTGGAGCCATGGAGGAGAGCGCAGCAACAGGAGTGCAGAGGGCAAAGTGGAGAGATTCCCACACAGAGGATCAGTGTGAACCAGCACTCACCAATCTGAGACACTTGTCCGCTCACCCGCTGGGGCAGGTTGGGGCTGGGAGCTGAGGCTCGGGCTTTGGAGGTCAGACCCCAGGAAGACGACTGGGGTTGGCTGCATGAACACAGCCTGAAGGGGGCTAGTGTGCCACAGATAGCTGGGAGGGAGTCTGGACCTGCTGGAGAGGCAAAAGACCATCGTTTTTGGGGTGCACAAGGAGAGGGGATTCCTGCTGTGTGTGCCCACAAGAGGCAGAGCACCATCTAAGTGGGCTCTGGAGATAGGCGCAAGCTGCGGTTATCAGCATGGACCCCAGAGATGGGCATGAACTGCTAATGTTGCCGCTGCTGACACCAAGAATCCTGTGTGCAAGTGCAGGTCACTACCCACATCCCTCGGGGAGCCTGTGCAGCATGCCACTGCCAGGGTCCCGTGATCCAGGGACAACTTCCCTGGGAGAACACTCGGTGAGCCTCAGGATGTTGCAATGTCATGCTGGCCTCTGCCGCTGCAGGCTCGCCTCGCATTCCACTTATGACTGCCGTACCCCTCCCTCTCCCTGGCCTGAGTGAGCAAGAGAGCCCTAATCAGCTGCTGCTTTAACTCCCTCCTGCCTGGGTGGGGAACAGGTGCCTGAGGGGAGTCTACATGCAGAAGCAGGGCCAAAACCAAAGCTGAACCCCAGGAGCTGTGCGAACAAAGAAGAAAACAGGGAAATTTCTCTGAGCATCCTCAGGAGCAGAGGATTAAATCCCTGCAATCAACTTGATAAACCCTGCATCTGTGGAATACCTAAATAGACAACAAATGTTCCCAACACTGAGGTGGTGGACCTAGGGAGCAACTGCAGACTTGGGGTTTGCTTTCTGCGTCTGATTTGTTTTTGGTTTTATGTTTATCTTTAGTTTTTAGTGCTTGTTATCATGGGTGGATTTGTTTACTGGTTTGGTTGCTCTCTTCTTTTTTTAAAAAATTATATTATTATTTTTAAATTTTTAATATATTTTTCACTTTTTCTCTTTTGGTGAGTATGTGTATGTTCCTTTGTGTGATTTTGTCTGTTTAGGTTTGTTTTTACCATTTGGTTTGGGGTTCTATCTGTTCGTTTTTTAAATTTTCTTCCTTTCCTTCCAAGCCGTGTGGCTGGCAGGGTCTTGGTGCTCTGGCTGGGTGTTGTGCCTGAGCCTCTGATTGGGGAGAGCCGAGTCCAGGACACTAGGCCACCAGAGATCTCCCAGCCCCATGTAATATCTATCAGCAAGAGCTCTCCCAGAGATCTCTGTCTCAACACTAAGACCCAGCTCCACCCAATGGCCTGGAAGCTCCAGTGCTGGAAGCCCCATGGCAAACAGCTAGCAAGAGGGGAACACAACCCCACCCATTAGCAGAGAGGCTGCCTAAAGTCATACATACTAAGTTCACAGAAACCCCAAATCACAACACTGGACGTGGCCCTGCCCACCAGAAGGACAAGATCCAGCCCAACCCATCAGAGTACAGGCACCACTCCCCTCCACCAGGAAGCCTACACAAGCTACTGAACCAACCTCACCCACCAGGGGCAGAAACCAGAAATAAGAGGAGCTACGAACCTGCAGCCTGTGAAAAGGAGACCACAAACACAGTAAGTTCAACAAAGTGAGAAGACAAATATGCAGTAGATGAAGGAGCAAGGAAAAAAAATCCACCAGATCAAACAAATGAAGAGGAAATAGGCAGTCTACCTGAAAAAAGAATTCAGAGTAAATGATAGTAAAGATAATCCAAAATCTCAGAAATAAAATGGAGAAAATACAAAAAATGTTTAACAAGGAACTAGAAGAACTAAAGAGCAAACAAACAATCATGAACAACACAATAAATGAAATTAAAAATACTCTAGAAGGAATCAATAGCAGAATAACTGAGGCAGAAGAACGGATAAGTGATCTGGAAGATAAAATAGTGGAAATAACTGCCGTAGAGCAGAATAAAGAAAAAAGAATGAAAAGAATTGAGGACAATCTCAGAGACTTCTGGGACAACATTAAACGCACCAACATTCGAATTATAGGGGTCCCAGAAGAAGAAGAGAAAAAGAAAGGGTCTGAGAAAATATGTGAAGAGATTATAGTTGAAAACTTCCCTAACATGGGAAAGGATATAGTCAATCAGGTCCAGGAAGTGCAGAGTCCCATACAGGATAAATCCAAAGAGAAACATGCCAAGACACATATTAATCAAACTATCAAAAATCAAATACAAAGAAAAAATATTAAAAGCAGCAAGGGAAAAGCAATAAACAACATACAAGGGAATCCCCATAAGGTTAACAGCTGATCTTTCAGCAGAAACTCTGCAAGCCAGAAGGGAGTGGCAGGACATATTTAAAGTGATGAAAGGGAAAAACCTACAACCAAGATTACTATACCCAGCAAGGATCTCATTCAGGTTTGACAGGGAAATTAAAACCTTTACACACAGGCAAAAGTTAAGAGAATTCAGCAGCACCAAATGAGCTTCAACAAACGCTAAAGGAACTTCTCTAGGCAGGAAAGACAAAGAAGGAAAAGACCTACAAAACAAACCCCAAACAATTAAGAAAATGGCAATAGGAATATATATATTGATAATTACCTTAAAAGTAAATGGATTCAGTGCTCCAACCAAAAGACACAGACTGGCTGAATGGATACAAAAACAAGACCTGTATATATGTTGTCTACAAGAGACCCACTTCAGAGCTAGGGACACACACAGAATGAAAGTGAGGGGATGGAAAAAGATATTCCATGCAAATGGAAATCAAAAGAAAGCTGGAGTAGCAGTTCTCGTATCAGACAAAATAGACTTTAAAATAAAAACTATTACAAGAGAGAAAGAAGGATACTACATAACGATCAAGGGACCAATCCAAGAAGAAGATATAACAATTGTAAATATTTAGGCACCCAACTTAGGAGCACCTCAATACATAAGGCAAATGTTAACACAAATTGACAGTAACACAATAATAGTGGGGACTTTAACACCCCACTTTCACCAATGAACAGATCATCCAAAATGAAAATAAATAAGGAAACACAAGCTTTAAATGACACATTAAACAATATGGACTTAATTGATATTTATAGGACATTCCATCCAGAAACAACACAACACACTTTCTTCTTAAGTGCTCATGGAACATTATTCAGGGTAGATCATATCTTGAGTTACAAATCAAGCCTTGGTAAATTTAAGAAAACTAAAATCGTATCAAGTATCTTTGCAGCCCACAATGCTATGAGACTAGATATCAATTACAGGAAAAAAACTATAAAAAATACAAACACATGGAGACTAAACAATACGCTACTAAATAAACAAGAGATCACTGAAGAAATCAAAGAGGGAATCAAAAAATATCTAGAAACAAAAGACAATGAAAACACGATGACCCAAAACCTATGGGATGCAGCAAAAGCAATTCTAAGAGGGAAGTTTATAGCAATACAATCCTACCTCAAGAAACAAGAAAAATCTAAAATAAACAACCTAACATTACATGTAATTAGAGAAAGAAGAACAAAAAAAACCCTAAACTTAGCAGAGGGAAAGAAATCATGAAGATCAGAGCAGAAATAAATGAAAAAAAAAAAAGAAGGACACAATAGCAAAGGACAATAGAAGTAATAGCTGGTTCTTTGAGAAGATAAACGAAAGTGATAAATCACTGGCCAGACGCATCAAGAAAAAATGGGAGAAGACTCAAATCAATAGAATTGGAAATGAAAAAGGAGAAGTAACAACTGACACTGCAGAAATACAAAGGATCATGAGAGACTACTACCAGCAACAATATGCCAATAAAACGGACAATCTGGAAGAAATGGACAAATTCTTAGAAAAGCACAACCTTCCAAGACTGAACCTGGAAGAAATAGAAACTATGAACAGACCAATCACAAGCACTGAAATTGAAACTGTGATTTAAAATCTTCCAACAAACAAAAGCCCAGGACCAGATGAATTCACAGGTGAATTCTCTCAAACATTTAGAGAAGAGCTAACACCTATCCTTCTAAACTCTTTCAAAATATAGCAGAGGGAGGAACATTCCCAAACTCATTCTACGAGGCCACCATCACCCTGATAACAAAACCTGACAAAGATGTCACAAAAATAGAAAATTACAGGCCAGTATCACTGACGAACATACACGCAAAAATCCTCAACAAAATACTAGCAAACAGAATCCAACAACACATTAAAAGGATCATAAACCATGGTCCAAGTGCGGTTTATACCAGGAATGCAAGGATTCTTCAATATAGACAAATCAATGAATGTGATACACCATATTAACAAATTGAAGGAGAAAAACCATATGATAGGGGCTTCCTTGGTGGCGCAGTGGTTAAGAAGCCTCCTGCCAATGCAGGGGACACGGATTTGAGCCCTGGCTTGGGAAGATCCCACATGCAGCAGAGCAACTAAGCCTGTGCACCACAACTACTGAGCCCGCATGCTGCGACTACTGAAGCCCGTGCGCCTAGAGCCTGTGCTCTGCAACAAGAGAACCCAGCACAATGAGAAGCCCACGCACCGCAACGAAGAGAAGGCCCTGCTTGCCACAGATACAGAAAGCCCGTGCAGCAACTAAGACCCAATGCAGCCAAAAAATAAATAAAATAAATTAAAAAACCCCACAAAACCCATATGACAATCTCAATAGATGCAGAAAAAGCTTCTGACAAAATTCAACACCCATTTATGATAAAAACTCTCCAGAAAGTGGGCATAGAGGGAACCTACCTCAACATAAAAAAGGCCATATATGACAAACCTACAACCAACATCATTCTCAATGGTGAAAAACTGAAACCATTTCCTCAAAAATCAGGAACAAGACAAGGTTGTGCACTCTCACTACTATTATTTAACATAGTTTTGGAAGTCCTAGCCATGGCAATCAGAGAAGAAAAAGAAATAAAAGGAATACAAATTGGAAAAGAAGAAGTAAAACTGTCACTGTTTGCAGATGACATGATAGTATACATAGAGAATCCTAAAGATGCTACCAGAGAACTATTAGAGCTAATCAATGAATTTGGTAAAGTATCAGGATACAAAATTAATGCACAGTAATCTCTTGCATTCCTATACACTAATGATGAAAAACCTGAAAGAGAAATTAAGGAAACACTCCTATTTACCACTGCAACAGAAAGAATAAAATAACTAGTAATAAACCTACCTAAGGAGGCAAAAGACCTGTATGCAGAAAGCTATAAGACACTGATGGAAGAAATCTAAGACAATACAGATGGAGAGACATACCATGTTCTTAGATTGGAAGAATCAACACTGTGAAAATGACTATACTACCCAAAGCAATCTACAGATTCAATGCAATCCCTATCAAACTATCAATGGCATTTTTCACAGAACTAGAACAAAAAATTTTACCATTTGTATGGAAACACAAAAGACCCTGAATAGCCAAAGCAATCTTGAGAAAGAAAAACGGAGCTGGAGGAATCAGGTTCCCGGACTTCAGACTATACTACAAAGCTACAGTAATCAAGGCAGTATGGTCCTGGCACAAAAACAGAAAGATAGATCAATGGAACAGGATAGAAAGCCCAGAGATAAACCCACACACATATGGTCACCTTATCTTTGATAAAGGAGGCAAGAATATACAATGGAGTAAAGGCAGTCTCTTTAATAAGTGGTGCTAGAAATTGGACAGCTACATGGAAAAGAATGGAATTAGAACACTTCCTAACACCATACACAAAAATAAACTCAAAATGGATTAAAGACCTAAATTTAAGGCCAGTCACTTTAAAAGTCTTAGAGGAAAACATAGGCAGAACACTTTATGGCATAAATCATAGCAAGATCCTTTTTGACCCACATCCTAGAGAAATGGAAATAAAACCAAAAATAAACAAATGGGGCCTAAGGAAACTTAAAAGCTTTTGCACAGCAAAGGAAACCATAAACAAGATGAAAAAACAACCCTCAGAATGGAAGAAAATATTTGCAAACAAAGCAACTGACAAAGGATTAATCTCCAAAATATACAAGCAGCTCATGCAGCCAAATATCAAAAAAACAAACAACCCACGGCTTCCCTGGTGGTGCAGTGGTTGAGAGTCTGCCTGCCGATGCAGGGGACACGGGTTCGTGCCCCGGTCCGAGAAGATCCCACATGCCGTGGAGCAGCTGGGCCCGTGAGCCATGGCCGCTGAGCCTGCGTGTCCAGAGCCTGTGCTCTGCAACGGGAGAGGCCACAACAGTGAGAGGTCTGCATACCGCAAAAACAAACAAAAAAACAAAACAAACAAAAAAACAAACAACCCAATCTAAAAATGGGTGGAAGACCTAAACAGACATTTCTCCAAAGAAGATACAGATTGCCAACTAACACATGAAGGGATGCTCAACATCACTAATCATTAAAGAAATGCAAATCAAAACCACAATGAGGTATCACCTCACAGTGGTTAGAATGGCCATCATCAAAAAATCTACAAACAATAAATGCTGGAGAGGGTGTGGAGATAAGGGAACCCTCTTGCACTGTTGGTGGGAATGTAAATTGATGCAGCCACTATGGAGAACAGTATGGTGGTTCCTTAAAAAAATACAAATAGAAAGACCATACGACCCAGTAATCCCACTACTGGGCATATACCCTGAGAAACCCATAATTCAAAAAGAGTCATGTACCAAAATGTTCATTGCAGCTCTATTTACAATAGCCAGGACATGGAAGCAACCTAAGTGTCCATCAACAGATGAATGGATAAAGAAGATGTGGCACATATATACAATGGAATATTACTCAGCCATAAAAAGAAACGAAATTGAGTCATTTGTAGTGAGGTGGATGGACCTAAAGTTGGTCACACAGAGTGAAGTCAGACGGAGGAAAACAAATACCATATGCTAACACACATATATGCAATCTAAAAATAAAATGGTTCTCATGAACCTAGGGGCAGGACAGGAATAATGATGCAGATGTAGAGAATGGAGCTGGGATGAAGTGAGAGAGTAGCACTGACATATATACACTACCAAATGTAAAATGGATAACTAGTGGTAAGCAGCTGCATAGCACAGGGAGAGCAGCTCGGTACTTTGTGACCACCTAGATGGGTGGGATAGGGAGGGTGGGAAGGAGGTGCAAGAGAGAGGGGATATGGGGATGTATGTATCCATATAGCTGATTCACTTTGTTATACAGCAGAAACTAACACAACACTGTAAAGCAATTATACTCCATTAAAGATGTTATTAAAAAAAATGGTCAGGGCATAGGGAACGATATTCAATATTCTGTGACAAACCATAATGGAAAAGAATATGAAAAATAATATATGCATATATAACTGAATCTCTTTGCTGTACAGCAGAAACTAACACAACATTGTAAATCAACTACACATCAATAAAAAAATTATAAAAAAAAAAGAGTATATGCTATCATGCCTGATGATGTTAACCTGTCTGAGGTAGTGTTTGTCAGTTTTCTAAACTGTGAAGTTACTTTTTGCCCCCTTCACATACTCCACTCTTTTGAAGTCACAAAGTACAGCCCTCTCTCAAGGTGTGGGGAGTTAAGGTACACCACCTTGTGAAAGAGTATGTATATACATTATTTGGAATTTTATATAGATTTGCCTCACCTCTCTCATTTATTTATTCAATCATTTATATCAGCATGTACTCATTGATATTTATTTTATATTTTGGATTTTAATTCAATATTACATTATATGTTTGTTCAAACTGTTCCAGCTTTGGCCACTGGGAGCTCTTTCAGGTTGGCTTCTGTCCCTCTGACATTCAAAAAATTTTTTAAATTGTGGTAAAAGATACATAAAATGTACCAACTTAGCTATTTTTAAGGATCAAGTTTAGTATGTTAACTATGTTCACATTTTTGTGCAAAAGACCTCTAGAACTCTTCAAAACTTGCAAAACTAAAACTATTCCCATTGAACAGCTCACCATTTCTCCTTCCCTGCAACACGTGGCAACCACCATTGCATTTTGTTTCAATGAATTTGACTACTTTAGGTACCTCATACAAGTGGAATCACACAGTATTTGTCTTTTTGTGACTGGCTTATTTCACTTTGCTTAATGTCCTCAAGGTTCATCCTTCTTTCTTAAGACTGAATAATATTCTATTGTATGTACAGATTACATTTTCTTTATCCATTTATCCCTCAGTGGACATCTGGGTTGCCCCATCTCTTGGCTGTTGTGAATAATGCTGCAATGAACCTGGGTGTGCAAATATCTTTTCAAGGCCCTGCTTTCAATTCTTTTGGATATGTAAACAGAAGTTGACTGTTGGATCATATGGTAGTTCTACTTCTAATTTTTGAGGAACCTCTATACTGTTTCCCATAGTGACTGCAACATCTTACATTCCCACCAACAGTGCACAAGGGTTCCAGTTTCGCTGATCCTTGCCAACACTTGTTATCTTGTGTGGTTTCCTCCAACTTTGTGGGTATGGATTTGAATGCATTTATTCTAGCAGCTAAAGATGCACCATTCAGAACTCCTTTCAGGAGAATCTGATGTAGGGAGTATAGTTTGTTGACAGCTTCTAGCTACTACATTTTCAGATCAATGGATCCATCTGTGCTGAGGCCATGGACCCCCTCAGCTGCTCCCAGCCACTGACTGAGCAAGGCATGGGTCCAAAGTCAGGTCATTTCTGCCTGAAGGCTCTCTCTACCTTTGCCTTTACTCTCTCTCCTTTATCTTTCATGTATGCTTCCCCCAATAAATTCTTGCCCATCTAATTTTGTCTTGGCATATGCTTCTTTGACACAGGATTTTGGGAAGAAGTGAAATTAGATATTTGGTCTAGTGTCTTAATATGGAAGTCACTATTAAGTTTTTTTGTTCTTTAAAGATTGCAAATTCCAAGTTTCACTGAACTATGGGAGAATGAATTACTTCTAACATGTTTATTATCTGTGAGAAAGTTTATTGTCCTAATTTACTAAAACTTAAAATATTCCATCAAATTACCCAGGAAAATCCAGGTAGCAAAAATATATAACACTGTCCATTCCTTCAATAGATTTCAAATAAGTTTTAAAAGGCCACAGAATGATATATATATAGAGAGATAGACAGATAACAGAGATACATATATACACGTGCGCACACACACACACACACAATACCATTTAAACAACTATGTTCTATACTTAAAAATTCAAGTATAGAAATATACTCTGTAGTGCTGAGGTAACACTGTAACTTTTCCTCAACATGACTACATAGGTGTTTACGGTTAAGTGTGACTATTACTGTGAAGCCTCAAGTCACTTGATCAATTCCATTTCAATTTTAGACCAAAAGCAGTATATTATACATGCACCTGAAGGAAATATCAACATGTCTGTGTCCGTGTGTGTGTCCGGGGTTGGGGGGAGGGGAGAAGAGGTATATGCCAGGGAAAGGTTGACTGAACCACACAGATAACTGAATGTTAGAAGTCTGCTGTAGTCGGCAATACAGAAACATACACAGTCTTCGTGTTCAAAGTCTTCATGGGGATTTCTTCTGTAATTTCTAGAATGGAAAGAAGAAGTTTTAAAGAAATCATTTTTCTACCTATTCTGGATGAATATTAAAAAAATGTTAACTGCCTGGGTAGTAAGAAATTCAGCCTCACCTTAAGAGAAACCTAAACTTTGTCCCAGCTACTGGGGGTAGTTCTGAAACCCTGGGATTTCCTGAGTGATAGGAGCATCTTTTGTTATTTATTGTAGGCCCCTGAACACACCTGATGGTTTATGCTAATGAGATGACTCAGGGTGGAGCTGGCTACACCAGAAAGACCAACCATACAAGCAATCATACGTATGTAATGAAGCCTCAATACAAACTCTAGACACCAAGGCTCAGGTGAGCTTCCCTGGTTGGTAATACACTGTACGTACTACTGTCATGTATTCAGGCTAGGAGGTAACACTGTCCATGCCTCCTTGCAGAGAGATAATCTGAAGTTACATATTTGGACCCCCTCCCAGATTTGGCCCTGTGCATCTCTTCTCTTTACCTGGTTCTAGTTTTTATCCTTTCCCTATAATAAATGTAGTCATGAGTACAATAGCTTCCACAAGTTCTGTGAATCCCGCTAGCAAATTATCAGACCTGAGGGTGATTTTTGGAAACCCTCTGAACTTGCAGTTGGTGCCAGAAGTGACAATGGTCTTGTGTGAACTCTTTTGTCTGAGCTTGTAGTTGGAGCCTAACTCCTTATACTTGGGGTTAGAAGTTTTGGGCAGACTTCTGGAGGACTGTGCCCTTAACCTAACTAACTCTGAGTACTGCCCAAGATGTCCCCACAATCCCACACGAACAATATTTCCTATGTCTTCAGAAAAGGCCTAGAAGCAATGCTAAGCAAGCAGCTCAGATTTGTGGTTCCTAAATATTAACACCCTACAACAGGAAAAACAGCAAGTCGTTTCCATGTTTGGGGAAGAAAGAGTACACATGATAAACCTAGGACAGCTTGCAATGTCAGAAAGCAAGAACTTATCAAAGACTAAAGACTCAGGTCAAAAAATACAGGAGCCAATACAGCTGAAGATAAAAGAGAAAACTGAGCATCCAAAAGCATAACACAAATACTATAGATCAAAACACACTGAATATATTAAAGCTCAGAAAAAGAGTGGGGCAGTGGTGGGAGAAGAAGAAGGGAAAGGAAGGAAGGAAGGAAGGAAGGGAGGAAGGAAAGAGAAAGGAAAGAAAGAGGGAGGGAGGAAGGAAGGAAGGAGAAAATTTTTAAAAGTTCTATGCCTACTGTGGGGCATTTTGCGTCTAGCCAGATCTGAATTCAAAGGGAAGGACCAACTTTCTCTAAAAATGGCTCCTGTCCTAACAGGAACCCTGGATAAGAAAATGCTTTCAAAAGCTGCCTCCTTAATAGATAACTACAGGAGCTGGAGAAGATATTTAGAGTCTAGTGGAACAAGCAAGAAGGCATCAGTGAGTTTCTAAAACTGTAAGCCTTATGAGATCCTTCTAATTTACCAAATTATTAATATTTTATGAAAGATAATCTTGAGAGGAAGAATACAATGAAAATGAGGCAAGAGATATCAGATTGGGAAAAGATACTGGATTGGAAAGAATACCACGTTTCTTGATAATCTTGGGTGAATAAGTTAACTTTCAAGCTTTTACCTACTAAACTTACCCAGTCAACCTTAAAGAGCAAAAAGAAGGTAATAAGACATTATAGGTAAGATCTGGTTTGTGAATCATAGGTAGTAGTACTAATATCTAATTCACATGGATGTGATTCTATCCTTGATCAGTTTCAACCAGGTACCTACACTTGCATACAACAAGTAAAAATGATGACACTTCTTCATTTTCACTGCTCAACTGCACTTGGTGACCAATGGATTTGAGGGCTAAGAAAAAGAAGTTAAGAATATCTTTGAAGTTTCACACAAGGTTATCAAAACAGGAAGCTACACCTACTTGTTGATGCTGACTACCAAACCATCATGAAAGAGCCAAGTGTGTTGGAAGGAGAGTGAAAAAAGCCTTCTGATAGAATGAAAGCTTCATGGACATAACTGGAAAGACAAATAAGGACCAGAACAGGAAGGATTTTATGTGTCAAGCTGAAGATTCTGAAGCATTAGATAATAGTGAGCCTTGGGGGATCCGAGCAGGGGACATCATCAAGGGAGGAATGTGCATGAAGACAATCTTGGTGGAAGAATACAGCCTGCAGACAGGCTGTCTCATTAGATGATGAGGCCCTAAAACTAGTGAGGGGTAAAGAGACAAAGGAGAGTTATTGAAAATAAATCTCAAGCAAAATAATTGTGCTTCATTGAAGAGAGAAATGTAAGTGGAAAAGAAGGCTTTCCCTTTTAATGATGTAGCAGAAAATGTCAAAGTATAATATAAAACATTAATTAAAAAAAATTTTTTTAAATTAAAAAAAAAATAGCTGAGCAAGGGAAGAAAATGAGAGAAATCCACAGAGCCCAAAATATCATGAATCCCAAGAGGTAGCTGAACATTAAGATTTTCTGGTGGGCCTGGAGGCTTAAAGACCTGGCACTAATAGGCTATGAAAGTGAGAGAAGAAAAATCCTAGGGTCTACACAAACTGGGGAGTCCAATGAAACCCCCCTCAAAAAACTGAGACCTCAGAGTCTGTCATACAGAGTGAAGTAAGTCAGAAAGAGCGAGACAAATACTGTATGCTAACACATATATATGGAATTTAAGGAAAAAAAAATGTCATGAAGAACCTAGGGGTAAAACAGGAATAAAGACACAGACTTACTAGAGAATGGACTTGAGGATATGAGGAGGGGGAAGGGTAAGCTGTGACAAAGCGAGAGAGAGGCAGGGACATATATACACTACCAAACGTAAGGTGGATAGCTAGTGGGAAGCAGCCACATAGCACAGGGAGATCAGCTCGGTGCTTTGTGACTGCCTGGAGGGGTGGGATAGGGAGGGTGGGAGGGAGGGACACGCAAGTGGGAAGAGATATGGGAACATATGTATATATATAACTGATTCATTTTGTTGTGAAGCAGAAACTAGCACACCATTGTAAAGCAATTATACTCCAATAAAAATAAATAAATAAATAAAAATTAAAAAACAAAAAACTGAGACCTCAAATAAGGAGCCCATGGAAAAAGGGTAAATTTCAAAAAGATCCTTCACCACAGAGAAAAACAGTTAAGAGAACGTTATGGGTTTAATAATGGCCTTCCAAAAGATATGACCATGCTTTAATTCCTGGAAACTGTGACTGACCTTTTTTGGAAAAAGGAGAAACAGACATAAGAGGTGGCAATGAGGCAGAGATCAAAGTGATGTAGCCACAAGGATGCTTGGAACCACCAGTAGCTGGAAGAGGCAAAGAACAAATTCTCCCCTAGAGAATACAGTCCTGCTCACACCAATTTCAGGCTTCTGGCCTCCAGATCCGTGACAGAATACATTTCTGTTGTCTCAGGCCACCCAGTTTTTGGTAATTTATTACACCAGTAACAGTAAACCAATATGGAGACTTGCCCCACTTAGCCTTGGTTTGGGGAGATAGAGAGACAGAACATGTCCCCATGAGAATTCTGGTCCCTTGCGTGACTGGGGCCAGAACTTTCTAAACACTCTCTGTGGCCCAAAATAATTGAGTTTAAAGTGGGCAAGGGTAGACAGTGCCCCCAAAGAATTAAAGAAATGTTCCCTTAAAGTGGACATCAACTGAAACATCACAAAACAGCCAGCAAGAATCAACTTCGTCAGAACTCTAGAAAGCAATCAAACGTTTACAGCAACCAAGTGAATGTTGAATCAGAGAAAAGGCAACTTGAAAATGGCAGGAAAGAACTGTGTTTTTACTTGTGCTTTACCAGCTCCTTCCTAGCTTGGTGGTGGGCTTGAAGACAGTAGCCCCTGTTTCCAGTGTGGGACCCTGGCTCCTAGTTCCAGGAGGAATGGAGCAAAAGTATTGCGTTTGTTCTAACCTGTCTGGGAGCTACTTGAAGGGCTTACATAAGGTGCTTGTCTCTGTTTTGCCTACTTGGAACTCACTCAGGGTGGAAAAGTGGTGGGCACTGCATGAAAACCAAAGGCAAACAAAAAACCCACGGCTGCCTGAGGCAAAAGATTATGGATGAGACAGGCAATGGATTGCTTAAGGCCTGGGAGGAAAAGTTTGGGCAATTAGGGCATTAAAAAGTGCCTCTGTATGCTGAATAATTTAGAAAGCCACATTCATGCCCAGGGCAGTATGCATATACAGAAAGATCTGAGAAGACCCTAAGCATTTGATTCTGATAAAGGTAAAAAGCTTTTTTGGCCAAATGTGGCTGATCTTCAGGGCTCAGTGAAAACAGGAAGAGAAGCCTGAGGCAGAACTGTAAACAGCCTGGTGGAGCTGAAGGAGTGGACCAGAAAGAGACAATCTTAAAAGACTGGGAGAGGTAGGTATTTTGTTTTTAAATTTTTAGTTCCTGGAGGTCAAGGAAATCTCTGTCAAAATAATAGCTGAACATAAGCTAAAGGAACAGAGACTTCAGGGACTACATACAACCAGGAATAGTCTTTGTAAAAATAGTTTGGAAAAGTCATAAACAAACAGACGACTGTAGCCTTCAACCATCAAACACAGCAAACCCTGGGGAAGAGAACCTGATTTCCAGAGTCACCAAATTCAAATATCCAGTTTTCAAAGAGAAAAAAAAAATTACAGGGCATACAAAGATATAGGAAAGTACGGCCCATTCACAGGAAAAAATAATTAACACAATCTGTCCCTGAGGAAGCGCAGATACTTGGACTTATTAGACAGACTCTAAATCAACTGTCTTAAATGGAAAATAACTGACTAATGGAAAGGTCAATGGAAACCACATACAAAGAACAAGCCAAGAAAACAATGTATCAACAAAATGAGAATATCAACAGAGAAATTATAAAAGGAACTAAACAGAAATTCTGGAGCCGAAGTACAATAACTGAAATTAAGAAGTCACTAGAGAAGCTTAACAGCATAATTTAGCATACAGAACAAACAGTGAACTCGAAGATAGGACATTTGAAATCATCCAGTCTGAAGGAGAAGGAAGAAAAGAGAATGAAGAAAAGTGGACAGAGCCTAAGGGGCGTCTGAGACACAGACCAAGTGGACCAACATACACACTACGGGAATTTCAGGAAGAAAAGACTATAAAGAATATTTTAAGAAATAATGACCAAATCTTGAATGTAGCAAGAGAGAAGCAAAACACCAGGATATTCAATAAGATTAGAAGATTAATTTCTAATCAGAAACCATGAGAGCCAGAAGGCAGTGGGAAAACATACTTAAAGTGCTGAAAGAAAAAACTATCAACAAAGAATTCTCCATTTTGCAAAACAGATTTTTTCTTCTTAATTTTTCTTCACAAATTAAGGAGCAATTAAGACATTCCAAAATAAACAGAAAGTTGAGGGAGTTCATTACTGCTAGAACTGCCCTCCAAGAAATGCTAAAGGGATCCTTCAGGTTGAAATGAAAGGATGCTAGACAGTAAGTCAAAGCCATATTGTTGTATTTTTTATTTTTAACTCCACTTTTTGTTTTCTACATGATTTAAAAGTAAATACATAAAACACAGTTAAGAACTTATGTTTTGGGGAACATAATTATGAAGATATAATTTCTGACAAGAATATAAACGGGGGCAGAGCTGTATAGAAGCAGAGTTTTTGTATGTTATTAAAGTCAAACTGGTATCAAGAGTTAAATTGTTATAAATTTAGGATGTTAATTGTAATCCCCATGGTAAACACTAATATCTTAAAAAACACACACACACAAGAGGAAGTAAAAAAAGAAAACAGTAAACTGCAAAAAATGAACTGAACACAAAAGGTGGCAGTAATGGAGGAAATGAGAACAAAAAAGGTACAAGGCTTCTTGAAAAAAATTCCCAGTAAAATGGCGGAAGTTCTTCCTTATGAGTAACTATTTTTTTTCTTTTTAACCAAAGCCTAACTGACCCGGGGAAAGGGAAATACCCACCTCTAGCCCCCTTTACCTTCCTTTCTTACCTAAAGAGGAAAAATTTTAAAGCTGAGTAACACCTGTGAGGGGCACAGCCCAGAGGCACAGGCTTACTAAAGACTGAGAACTAATCATAAAATTATAGAACACTTCCCCCACTTCTCCTCCCCCCATACTTTACTACAACATCATATGGGCTCCTGTATGACAACAGGGCATTACAGCTGAAAGAATGGGCAAAGCTCTGACCATATTTAAAAAGGAATCTCTAGGGAAACCATAAGACAGAAGAAGGAAATTTGAGCCTCTGGAACCTACAGCAACAGTAAACAATAAACACAGCCTAACTCCTAGCCAGATAAACATAAAACCTTACAATAAAGGCCTATTTACCTCAGTTCCTTTTCCCCAGTACATCATGTACTGCTATCGACCAAATACTACAAAGCATTCTAAAAAGGAAAAAACACAATAGGAAGAGATGAAGCAAGCAACACAACCAGACTCAGGTATGGCAGAGATTTTGAAATTATCAGATTGGGAATTGAAATTAACTGGGATTAATGTTAAGGACACTAATAGAAAGGGTGGACAATATGCAAGAACAGATGGGTAATGTAAGCAGAAAGATGGAAATTCTAAGAATTAAAAGGAAATGCTAGAAATCAAAACTCTGTAACAGAAATGAATAATGCATTATACCAAAAAAGTTATACCCAGGCACAGCATATTCAAACTGCAGAAAATCAAAAGACTACCTTTGGAAAAGATAATGCCTAGCAACTTTCCACCAGTGCTAGGAGACACAAATCTTGACTCAGAAAGTCCAATAAATCCCAGGCTGTACGGCTGAATAAATAAAAGGATGAAATGGTAAAAGGTTTTGAGTTGGGATGACAAGAAGGATGGCTATAAACAGAAAAACCCAGATCCCATCAGCGGAAGCTGTTTAAGGAAATGATTCCAGTGGCAGCAGCACTAAAATGAACACCCATGTGTAATAGGGAATCGAATACAGAACAGAACTCGGGGGAGGGCTAAGATGTCACTAGAGAAGTTGTCAGAACAGCCACAGAAGGTGAAATCACAGAAGTGGATGATATAAGTGGGAGAAAGAGAAAACATACCCTCGAAGACACTAGCCTGTGCCTTATCCTGACTCTCTGTTTTCTGAATTATGGAATGGGGAATATGTCAACTAATGACCTAGCTCTTCACATTTTTATGCAGCTCACCAAGAAAAGGTATGCTTTATAAGTTGTTAAGGAGGAAGTACAATGTCAGTTATGTTTCCTTCAAGCTGTTATTTTAAAATACAGTGAACATTTTGATTCTCGGGGAAGAGGACAATTTTAGGATCAGCAAATAAGCTAATTTACCTAGAAGCATGTATTTTAATATACCAATATAATTTTTAGATTATTTCCAAAGCAAAAAGGATCATCCTTTTAATTATATTTTTCTTATTATCTATTTTATACATATCATCCTTTTAATTATTATTATTTTAACATTTATAGTATGGCAAATTTCTGGAGAAAGAGCAAAAAAAAGAAAAAAGTATAATGATAGTACTATCTCTTACACATATAATTGATGGCATCACAATCTATTTTCAATAAAATAAAAACAAAAATGAAAAACAATTAGCACGTTCTATAATCTCCTCACCTTCTGTTTGAGCCTCATTCAAAAACAGTTTTAGCTTCCTGCTCCGAAGGCCAAACACCTTGGCTGTTTCATACAGAAGACCTTGGTGGGTCAGCCCATTCTGCCCAAGTGGATTTTCAAGCAGGAGAGTGCCTACTGTTCCCATTAAACACTCTACAGAAAAAAAAAAACCCAAAATGGATTAAATCCTGAGAGTTCACCCTCTAGCTAGTGGATCCCTAATGGAGGTAGTGAGTAGATAGTAGTGCTGGCTTTGAAAGCCAGCAGTGGGTACAAGAGCAAGAGTGGGATTAATTGTACAGTCTGCAGAAACAGTCTTAAATATTTCACAGGGGGAAAGGAGAAAGAGAAGAAAAAACAACTAGTATAAAAGCCCAGTAGTTTAGGGAAGAGATATTCAGTAAACAGTCAAATGAAGAGCCTGAAGACAGTAATAAATGTGCACAGTGAGGACCCCAAAATATCAAGGAAAAATAAGTATCGATCTAGTCTGTTGATTAAGGCATGGATATGTACAACAGTTCTCAGAACATTTTCCAAGAAAAAAAGAAGGCAAAATTTAAGACTACAATGTTCTGACATTTAAACAGTTCAGCTTCGTTTGGCTGTAATTTTTACCTAACCAATTTACCTCATTTCCTGACCATATCAGATGGAGGGGTGTTTCTACATAAATACACCAAAAGAAACAAGCCGTGAGTATTCCCCAAAGAAGTGTTGGAGTCTACATTTTAAATTACTAAGTTGAAGCTGACTTAAAAAATCCATATAAATCAGAGAGATTGAACATTAAAGGAAATCTTAACATCTAGCACACCATAACCTGCCTGCTGAGGGTGTTCACAGCTGGGGGAGGCACGCACCTTGTGGGTCTGCATTCAAGAGCTGTAGGTTGATATACTGACAGAGAAGAGTACTAGGACTGTTGACCATAGAGGGAGTTGATCCTGCAGCCACACAAAGTGTTTTTCCACTAAGACTCAGTAAGTTGGTTTGCTTTTTTATTTCTAAAAATAACAACAAAAATATCATTCTTTCAGGGGGAAAGTTCAGAGCTGAAGTCATTCACTTTTTCCTATTTAATTATTAAACTATCATGTATCTTTACAGTGATGCTTTCCACTTTATTTCTATTTATCAAAGGATACTGTCTTTTCTATAAAATTAGGCTTTAATGACATGCAAATAGTAGGTAATCTTAATGTTGCAAAATAGCATAATATTCATAACTTATAAGGCAAATTGTTTTTTCCCCTTTTAGTATTTTTCCTCCATATTATAGCTCCTCTTAAAATTTCCTCTTATATCAGAATCCTAAACTTTACCATGAAAAGGCGGCTTATATTAAAAAAAGATAATTATGATCAGAAGATAAGCTGACTAATGAACATATGTGGAAAAGAGCAAGACACACAGAACACACATAGTGTAATTTCATTTATATACAATTAAACATTGCTTAGGGTAGAAGATTGGTTACAGCCACTATGCCACTAAAGGTTAAGGTGGGGCTCAGGCATTACTCAGCTTTCACAGGCTTCCGCCTGCTGGGTCAGAGGGGACAGTGAGCTAGACAGATGTGAGTTCCAGTATGTCCTTGCTTCTTATTCTACAGTGACTTGAGATAGAGACCCAAGCTGTCCACTGACTTACTTACCAGCTCCCCTTGGTGGATCCTGGTGAGAGATTTTTCTCAGAGCCCCCAGTGAACCATCTGTCTTCCAGACCTTAACTTCCTCAGTTTCCCCACATCATGTTTGCTTCCCTTATCCAGCCTTAGCAAATGGCTGTCCACAGTGCTTCTATCAATTTACAATCCAACAGGGAATGACAAATCCTATTACATAATATCCCTGACATCTGATATTGTGAAATTCTTCTAGCTTTTGCTAATTTGGTTACATGTGATAGTACCTCATTGTGGTTTTTCCTACTGAGGTTTAGCAGTTTTCCCTTTATTTATTGGCCATTTAGATTTCTTCTTTTAAGCTACTGATATTTAAAAGTTTCTGAAAATGAACATTCAGGTTTGTTAAGTGAGTGTATTAGTTTCCTTTGTCTGCTGTAAGAATCACAAACTGGGGAGGGAGGTGGGGTGGGGTGGGTGGGACGGCTTAAAACAACAGAAATTTATTGTCTCACAGTCTCTGCAGGTGAGAAGTCCAAAATCAAGGTGTCAGTAGGGCCATGCTCCCTCTGAAGCCTGTAAGGGAATCCTTCTTTTCCTCTTCCTAGCTTCTGGAGGTTCCCAACAATCTTTGGTGTTTCTTGGCTTGCAGGTTTGCCTAATTTCAATTTCTGCCTTTGTCACCACATAGCCTTCTCCCTGTTTATGTCTTCACATGGCCCTCTTCTTATAAGGACACCAGTCATACTGGAGTAGTGCCCACCCTACTCCAGTATTACCTTAACTAATTACATCTGCAATGAACCTATTTCCAAAGAAGGTCACATTAGATGGTACTGGGGGTAAACATAAGGACTTCAACCCATCTTGGGGTAGAGGTGGGGGATTCGGTGGTGATGTCACAATTCAACCCATGACAGTGGGAGGAAATGTACTTATAATTCTTTAAAATTTTATTTAGGCTTGTCTCATTGAGAATCTGGATTTAGCAAGACGCTGGATTTAGCAAGACACAGACACTATGTTTAATAAAGTTAAAACACAACAGGGAAGTCTCTGAAGCCTAGAATGCATCACATGGCTAACAGTAAAGGGTAGGATTAGAACCTTCATCTCCTAGTAAGTCCAGTGTTCTTTCAGCCATATCACACAAAGAAAGCATAAAGAGACACTTGCAGGCAGGCACTACTGTAGAGGCTGGCCCTGACTCAGAGTCAGGAAAAAGGCAAAGGTTATGTTACCAAATTAAGATCCTTAATGATCAATCTCATGTCAAAGGACACAGATGAATATCTTTTGACTTTCTACACACCTGTTTCACCATGGAAGACAGCCAGCTCTCTATTTTTTACACCAAAAACGCTAGTAACAACACTCTTCAGCTTTAGAAGGTCCAACCTATTATCTCCTTTTGGATTTTCCAGAAGTAGTACTCCACCTAAAAAGCCAAAAATATAAGTGAAACAGAAGAAAAAAAAAGTTAAATTTGAATAAAAAGTCAAGGGGAACACATCATTTGTATATTTTCTTTGGTAAATGTCTATTCACGTCTTTTCCCATTTTCTAATTAGATCTAAAAGAAACTGTTGCATTTTGAGACTTCTTCATATATTCTAGATACATCCTTTGTTGGATATGCAGTTTGCAAAGATCTTCTCCTAGTCTGTAGCTTGTTTTTTCATCCTTTTCGCAGGATCTTTCACAAAGAATTTAAAATTTTGAAGAAGTTCAATTTATCAGTTTTTCTTTTTATGGATTGGACTTCTGGTATAAAGTCTTAAAAACTCTGCCTAATCCTGAATTCTAAAAATTTTGGTTTTTTCCTAAATGTTTTATTTTTTTTTAAATAAATTTATTTATTTAATTTATTTATTTCTGACTGCGTTAGGTCTTCGTTGCTGTGCGCGGGCTTTCTCTAGTTGCGGGAATGGGGGCTACTCGTCGTTGCGGTACGCAGGCTTCTCATTGAGGTGGCTTCTCTTGTTGCAGAGCACAGGCTCTAGGTGCGAGGGCTTCAGTAGTTGTGGTGCACGGGCTTGGCTGCTCTGCGGCATGTGGGATCTTCCCGGACCAGGGCTCAAACCCATGTCCCCTGCATTAGCAGGCAGATTCTTAACCACTGAGCCACCAGGGAAGCAAGTCTGTGATCCATTTTAAGTTAGTTTTTGTATAAGGTGTAAGACTTAGGTCTAGGACATTTTTTTTGCATGTGGATATCTAACTGCCAAGTACCATATAATGAAGACTACTCAATTAAGTTGCTTTTGCTCCTTTCTCAAAAATCATCTGGCCACATTTTGTGATCTATTGTGAGTCTACTTCTGTATTCTGTATCTGTGACAATGATTTTTGTGTCTATTCAATGCTCATGCCACACAAGTCTTCAGATAAGTCTTGAAGTTGGGCAGGGTGATTTCTCCCACTATATTCTTATTTTTCAAAAGTGTTTTAACTACTTTATTTTTCTTCTCTTTCAAGAAAATTTGGCTATATCTACAACAAAATATTGCTGAGATTTGACAGGACTGAGTTAAACTTATATTTTAACTGGGGGAGAACTGACACGTTTATTATACTGAATTTTCCAACCCATGATTATGGCATGTCTCTCCATTCATTTACTTATTTAAACTTATTTATTTATGGCCGCATTGGGTCCTCGTTGCTGCACACAGGCTTTCTCTAGTTGTGGCGAGCAGGCGCTACTCTTCGTTGCAGTGCGTGGGCTTCTCATTGTGGTGCCTTCTCTTGTTGTGGAGCATGGGCTCTAGGCATGTGGGCTTCAGTAGTTGTGGCAGGTGGGCCCAGTAGTTGTGGCTCATGGGCTCTAGAGCGCAGGCTCAGTAGTTGTGGCATGTGGGTTTAGCTGCTCCGCGGCATGTGGGATCTTCCCAGACCAGGGCTCGAGCCTGTGTCCCCTGCATTGGCAGGCAGATTCTTAACCACTGCGCCACCAGGGAAGTCTCTCTCCATTTATTTTGCTCTTTGATTTTTTCATCATTATCTTGTAGTTTTTGACATAAAAGTCCTGTACCTGTTTTATTAGATTTATACCGAAGTATCTCTCTTTTGAGCAACTGTAAATGGTATTACATTTTAAATTTCATTCTCCATGTGTTCATTGCTAGAATATAAAAATTAATTTTTGTATGTTTATCTTATATCCTGTGAATTTGATGAAAACCTTTTTCTTTTTATAAGCAATATGATTTTTTAAAAAGTAATAGATTTTATTCAATTACTTTGGAAACAAACCCTCCCAATTAAAGCTTAAACCCAAATGGTATATAAAACTAGCCAAAATACTTTAAAATAATATAAAGGTCATCTGTAGTTTTTTCCTCATAACATGAATGCTTTCAGTCAGACAGTAAATTATAAACCATATCACATCATGTTGATGCAGATGATAAATTGTGGTTGCATTTGAAATCAATCCTGGGAAAATAATCTTGTTGGAGTTGTGAGCTCTTCCTAGTTGTTTGGTCAGTTGGTCCAGAAAGAAGCAGTATTGAAGTCAGCAGATGGGGGAGCTAGGCCCCATCTGTTTTGTCACTGCTCATTCTGCTGACCTTCTGTGACTAAAGCTGACAAAAAACGCTGGCCGTGTTGACATTTCTTATGCACATCCTCTGCTCCTGCAACTAATTCCTTCCACAGGATCACCTGTCTCCACCTAAGACAGGCAGAATGTTGGCAGTGATGGACCAGCTCACATGCCACACATCATTGAACTTGTGCAGCAGTGTAGAGGACCACGTATTGCCCGAGGTATCATCACAGGTCCAAACGGATACACAAACATCCTGGGAATAGCTGGTAACAGTGCTGGTGGGCAAAGCAACGGAGGGGTCCCAGTATACATCTCAGTCTGTAGATTCCTTGCAATTTTCTATGTAGACAATCATGTCACCTTCAAATAGAAACAGTTTTATTGCTTCCCTTCTGATCTGCATGGCTTTCCTTTTCTTGCCTCATTCTACTGGCAAGAACTTCTAATGCAATGCTGAATAAGAGTAATGAGAACAGGTATCCTTGCCTTGGTTCTGATCTTACACAGAAGACATTCAATCTCTTCCAATTAAGTATAATGTTAACTACAGGTTTTTTACAGATGCTCATTATCAAGTTGATGAAGTTCCTCTCCCTATTTTTCTGACAGTTTTTTTTTTATCATGAATGAACACTGAATTTTGTCAAATGCTTTTTCTAACTGGTATAGTCTTATAAGCTTTTAGTCTGTTAATATGGTAGATTATACTGATTGGTTTTTGAATACTGAACCAGCCTTGTAACCTTGGAATAAACCTCACCTGTCATGATACATAATTCTTTGTATATACTGCTATATTCAATTTCATGATTTTTTTGTTAAGAATTGTACATTTATATGCATGAGAGATATTTGTAGTTTTCTTTTTTTTGGTATTGTTTGTATCTGGTTTTGGTGTCAATACTTTATTATGGAATAAAGTGAGTTAGGGAGTGTTCCTTCGTTTTCTATTTTCTGGAAGACCTGTGTAGAACTGGTGTTTATTCTTTTAAAGTCTGGTTGAATTCTCTAGCAAAACCATTTGGATCTGGAGATTTCTTGAGAGTTTCATTACTTTTTAAAAATTGCCATCTCTTTTACTTTTTTCCTCAGTTTCCCTTCCTCCCTTTCCCAAGACTTATTATGAACTTTGTTTTTCAAGTCCATGTTCTCGTATTTCGTAATTCTATATGTTCATAAACAATGTGTGATGATGTATTTTTAAAATTTACATGAATGCTCGCTATTGTATATTTAATTGTGAAACTTGCTTTTTTCATTGAAAATGTTTTTTAAATATAGAAAAATTTATACATAGAGATACATTTCATTACTTTTAACTGGTATGAGGAACCGACATTATGAATATGTCTATGTCCCTTTTTGATGGACATCTGTATTGTGCAACACCATCAGTGATGGCATTAAACTCAACTAGAAAATCAAATTTACAATCAAAGTTTCTAGGGAGTTTTTAAATTATGAGTTCAATCTCCTTAATAGCTATAGGGCTACTGAAATTATCTATTTCATATGAGTGAGTTGAGGCAGTTTGTGCTTTTTGAGAAACTGGTTCATTTCATCCAAGTTGTCAAATTTATGTGTAGAGAGTTATTCACAGTATTTACTTACTTTTTGATTTCTGCAGTCTGTATTCATGTCCTATTTTATTCTTTTTTCTTTTTTTGATGTACAGTAAACTTTTACTATTTTATTCTTGATATTGGTAATTAGTGTTTTCTTTGGTTCTATGTCAGTCTCACTAGAGGTTTATTGATTTTATTAATTTTTTCAAAGAACCACATTTTTTGTTTTATTATCTTTATTGCTCTATTTTCAATTGCTTTGATTTCTGTTCTTATTTTTACTTTCCTTCTTTCTGCTTACTTTCTTTTTTAGATTCTTGAGGTTGGAACTTAGATTATTGATCGAAACTTTCTTCTTTTCTAATGTTAGTCTTCAGAGGTACAAATTAGCTGTAATCCACATATTTTGATACTGTATTTTCCTTTTCATTGAGTTTTACGCATTTGTTTTTCCTTAACACTTTTTCTCTGATCATGGATTATTCAGAAGTACGTTTTTCAGCTTTCAAATGTGCTGAGATTTTGCTTTTACCTTTCTGTTATTGATTTATAGTTTGATTCCACTGTGGTCAGAGAACATACTCTATATGATTTCAACTCTTTAATGTGATGAGGTTTATTTTATGGCCTAGGCTATAATATACCTTGGTAAATGGGAACTATATACCTTGGTAAATGGGAACTTGAATAGTATGTGTAGTCTGCTGCTGTTAGGTGGGGTGTTCCATAAATACTGATTAGATTCTGATTTTCTGCCTAACTGTTCTCTCAAACTATAATTACGGATTTTTTTGTTCTCGTTCAAGGTCTAACAGTTTTTGTTTTATGTATTTAAGCAGCTCTGTTGTTAGGTACATATACATTTAGGATCATTATATTTTCCTTTGGGTTGACATTATATCATTATTTAGTATCATTGGTAATTTTCTTTGCTATAAAGTGTACTCACTGAAATGAACATAGACACCCTGCTCTCTTTGAATAATGCTTGCATGGTATATCCTACTTTAGCCTTTTACTCTCAACCTACCTATTTTGTTATATTTAAGGACTTTCTTGTACACAGCAAAAGGCTGGATAATGTGTTTTTATCACTCTGCCAATCTCTATTAATTGATGTATTTACACCATTTACATTTAGCGTAATTACTAATGTTAAGTTTAAGCCTTCCATTTTATTTTCTGCTTTGTATTTGTTCTACATTCTTTTTCCATGCTTCCTGTAGGATACTTGAACATATTCCAGAATTCCATTTTTATTTGTTTAGTGTTTTTGTATGTATCTTTTAGTGTAGGCTTTTATAGTGGTTGCATTAGGTGGTACACTATATATACATAACCACTGGTGTTGACATTTTACCAGTCTGAGATAAGTGTAGAAATCTTAACTCCCTTTACATCCCTTTGCTCTTCCCTATTTATAACTATCTTGAATATTCCTTGCATATGCATTTAGAGGTTTTCGTTTTTGTTGCAACCATCAAACATAAATTTTAAAAATTCAAGAAGAAAAGTCTGTTGAATTTATCTATATTTTGACTCTTTCAATTTTTTTCCCCTCTGTTCTGATGTCCCTAGATTTCCTCTTTTATCATTTTCTGTTTTAAGAATTTCCTCTAGCTATTCTTTTAGTAAGTCTTGCTAGTAACAAATTCTTTTAGTTTTCCGTCATTTGATAATGTCTTGATTATCCCTTTACCTTGAAAGATATTTTTGCTTGATATAAAATTGTGGGTTGACAATACTCATCTTTTAGCACTTGAGAAATGTTGTCCTTTCATCTTCTGACCTCTACTGATTTCTGATGAGAAATCCAGTATGATTCAAATTGTTTTTCCCCTAGAAGTTAGGTATTGCAACATCTGTCACTGCTTTCAAGATGTTTTCTTGGCCTTAAGTTTTCAGAAGTTTTACTATGTTATGTCTGATGTGAATTCTTTTGGATTTATCCTGTATGGTGTTTTCTTAGCTTCTTGAATCTGTAGGTTTTTGTGTTTTGCCAAATTTAGGAAGTTTTCAGACATTATTTCTTTGAACACTTTTTCAGTCCTGTCCTATCTTCTCTTCCTTCCAGAATGCAGTGCCAAGAACATTAAACTTTTGTTATTATCCCACAGATCCTTCAGGCTCTGTTCAGTTTTTTAAGCTTTTTTGTTTTTAACTCTGTTATTCAGAATGGGTAATTTCTATTGTTATTTCTTCCTGTTTATGGATTCTTTCCTATCTCTTCTATTCTGTTGTTGAGCCCATCCACTGAGTTTCTGTATTTTAATTATTGTATTTACCAGTTCTAATATTTTAATTCTATTCTTTGTATCTTTTACTTGTTTACTGAGGCTATTTTTCACTTGTTTCTATTGTGTTTGTAATTGCTCTGTGAAGCATTTTTGTTAAGCCTGCTTTACATTCTGTCAGATAATGTCAACGTTTCTGTCATCTTGGTGTTCCTATGTACTGATTGACTTTTTTCATTCAGTTTAAGATCTCCCAGTTCTTGGTATAATGAGTAATTTTCAATTAAAACCTGGACATGTTAGGCATTATGAGACTCTGGTTCTTATTTACATCCTCTATTTTAGTTGACTTTGTTTGACATTACACTGGCGAGGGAAAGGGAATACTGCTTCATCTCTGATTAGTGAGAGAAGTCCGGGTTCCCTATTTAGCTTGCATTGACACTGAGGTCAGGACTCCTTGTTACTTCTGGGGCGGGGGTGGTGGGGTGGTGGTGAGGGGTAAGGTGATGCAAGAAAGGAGTTCCTGTTCTCCTCTAGACCTCCACTAATACCTCCCCTGGCCACAAAGAGTAGGAATGCCTCCTTACTGCTCCCCATGTGCCTTCACTGACATCTTGACAGGGTGGAGGGATATGTGGCCTCACTACTGCTGGGTAGTGGTAAGGGGAAGGGATGTCTTGTTATTGCCTGATGGGGATAGAAGTTTAGGCTCTCCACGTGGTCTACAATGACACTACTGGGCAAAAGAGCTCGTTATCACCCAGGTAGGATGAAAGTCCCAGCTCACTGCTTGGTCTTCTCTGATACCACCATGGCAGTGAGGGCTTGAGGGTCCTCAGCCTGGGAAAGGTCTAGGCTCCCCACTTGGCTCTGGCTGGTGTGAATGGTAGTAGAGCCTAGTTTCCTCTGTCTTGTTTGGGTGGAGTAGAGCAGTTACTGTCTGGAAGTTTTTTTGTCTTGCTTGGTTGCCACTCTCCTGGTCCCACCTGCAGAGAGCAGGATTTTGTTGGGGTATTTACGTCCGTGCCCATTGGCATTTCCAGATTGCCAGCTTCTTCAGCTCCAAGCCTGGGATACATGAAGCAAAAAGAAAAACCAGGGAACTCTCCACTGTTTTCTTACTTGTTCCCAAGATCCCTAGTTGGTCTGCCTTCTTCCCTCTACCATTAAGAGTCTTCTTATGCTTGTTTTTATATATCATGTCTGGGGTGTTTAGCTGTACTTTGTGGGAGGAATAGGGAAAAGTATGTCTACTCCATCTTTCTAGAAGTGCTAGTTCAATCACTTACTCTTGTGGATTCATTTTGATGACAATTAGAAAGAAAAAGGTTATCCAATTTTACCAATTCTCTTGTAATAGCCTTAAAAACATTCATAGGCTTAATTAAAAAATAAAATACAAACAATGGAGGTCACTCTTACCTTGTTCACTGCCATCTGTACAAATGTTAAGATTGACATATGCACAAGCAGGGCCAGGCATGGAAGATCCTCTGGTGAGTGTAATTTCCAGGTCTGACCCTTTTAACTAAGCACATGAGAATATGTGAGCGGCTACCTGTAGCATCTGACCATAGTGTCAAATAAGAGCTCTATACAACTCTGAGAGCATATTCAATCTCAACACTAAAACAGTGAAGAGCTACAATTTTTCCCCTCTTTTTTCCTTGTTCCTTAGAAAACATGCAAAATAGAAAATGAAACCATCTTGTAACTTGTGCCACTGAAAAGACAGTCACATTCAGGTCCTGCTTTTCTATTCCATTTCTCCCATACAAAGTAGAAAAAGACAAGGAACATATGACTGAATAAATGACTAACTGATATAGAAAAGAATTTTTATCAGACATACTTCTGAATTATTGACAAATACCTTTCACGTCTTGGTCAGATTTTCAGAGTTACATCTAAAATGTTTGAACAGGAAATGAAATTATATTTTTATGTATAACCTACTACCATAAAAGTAAACTGCTTTTCAAGTCAATTGCTCTTTATGTTTAACAGTAAGCACCAGAATCCACAATACTGACTTCTATAGTTTTAGATAAAACAGCACCATACAGTCATCTAACCTGGCAATTCTTATGTATATCCTAGTTACCTTCCCAAAGAGAACGGCTCTAATTTCCCTTTTTTCTCTTCTGGACTCTACTCACTATTCCCCAGAGCAATACTTCAGGACTGAGTACTATACTAATTGCTACCGGGGGACAGAACATCAAGATATAACTACATAAACTTAACATAAAATCTAATCCTAAATCTCTTAATGTTCAACAGAACTCAGAACTCACCTGCATTTTTTCTTGAATAAGGATTTCATCTGATGTAGGAACTGGATATGGTTTTAAAGGAGACTTTATGGTGGCAAATATGAACTCTGTGTGGCTTTTGATAACATTATTCAGATACTTTCCTTCAGATTTTGCTTTATAATAAACTGTTATTTCATCAGTTGGAACCAGATTGCACTGAAAGCACATAGAGAAAATTTAAAAGGGAAGCACATCTGTCAATTAAAATGTAAGGCGCTGTTAAACAGGGCTGATGATCCCACACTGAATCATTATGGAAGGGTACAGTATCCTGACCAATTCTCTGAAAAAAGGAGTGATCAAGTAACAACTCATAAAGCTCTGAACTGAGACAGACGTTACAAGTACCCCATTATCTGCTGGAGTGGCCACCTCAGACCCTGAACTACAGGTCTCAGAAACCTGGCCAGAGGAGGAGGACTTGTGGGAACCCTCCTTGGGACAGAAGCTCCCTGGCTCTCTCACCCAGTAGGGGCAGGCAAATGTTCTGTGCACCTGTCCTGGCTCCCAACTTCTGAATGAGGAAGAACCACCTCACTCTGTCCAGATCCAACAATCTCTCCCTGAGCTAGGAGTCCTTCCACACTGACTGCATCTCTGCTCTTCCTCAGAGACATTTGCTGTCAGCTCTGACAACCTTATGTGCCAGTCAGGAGGACTATCTATCCAGAAGATGGTTTTGTGGAAGCCGTAAAGAACTGAAAAAGAAGGACAAGGAGCACATGTTAGCTGAAAGCTTCTGATCAGAGAAACAAAAGAGCCACATCCAGCTTGGGAGTGAACAGGAGAGAAAGGAAGTGGCCTACCTCTCCTAACAGTACAATCTGAATGGACCACAGATCAGTGACTAATCATCATTAATGAATTACTATGGTTTATATTACTTGCCTCTCCTCTCCTCCCCCAAAACCAAAACAAATACCAAACAAAAAAACCAAAACAAAACTCCAAAACAGTAGCTTGTTCTTAATCTGACAAGCTGACCTTTTTTCGAAGTTTCTGGATACGATTGATGACTTCCCGAGCCACTCCTTCATCCACCATTGACTGGTCAGGGGTGACGTCTAAGAGAACCAAAGCCTGTAGGAATGAACGGTGTACACCATGACAATCAAATATAGAAAAACAGTTCTTTCAAACTCAGCAAAATGGTGTTTAAATTCTCAGAAGTCTATAATGCAGCACTATTTAGTCACACACCTGAGCCAAAGACAAAATTAACGTGGTTTCTTTATGTTTGGGTCCTCCTTTGTAAACAGCTATTCCTTCATCTCTGAAGAAAGGTGAGACTTCTCATTTTTCTTCTGTAGGGTGCTGCTCACAGGAGATTTCCTGAGACCGACTTTCAAGAGAGTCTCTCATGTAACTCTACTTTTTGTCTATCTAATGAATAATATCAACTCTTCTAATAAATAAAATCACCAATCATGAAGCTCTTACAGCAGCACGACTTTTCACAAGGCATCCACCACAAACAAGTGGACTGAAGATCTCAAAGCCGCCATCTCTGTTGTTTTCTTTAACCATGACTCTATTCTTTGGTTTGTTGGTGTGATTCAAGACACAATTTCTACAATGGGCCACCATACTTTTTTATATGGTTTAGCTTAAATTGCCACCTTCTTGTCAACTTTAACTACTTTTTTATCTCATTGGTCATAAAGGCTGTCAATGATGATGTGATAATAATGACTGTCACTTCTATTATAGAGGGGAACATACGTATAAGTTAGGCATCATCCCCATTTACGTTTTTGAGGACACTCAATGAGAGAAGTTAACAAACTTGCTCCACTTCATGAAGGCACAGGAGGCAAACTGGAAATGGATAATGTGTCATGGCAGGGCAACCATGGCCCACAATACACAAATCATGTCAAGAAACTCAGAAGCATCACAGACAACACCTCCTTAAGTATAGACAACTTCAGGACTCTCTCATTTGGCTGTAGTCAGAAAGGGCTGCACCCCCTCACTGTTTACAAATCTCTTTCCCTGGCCCCAATTCCTTCTTTCCTAGTTTCCTCACCTTTGGCTCCTTACCACTGTCTGCCCACATGGAGTTCTGTCTACATCATATTTAAGACTCTGTGTATGGGAATCCCCTGGTGGTCCAGTGGTTAGGACTCGGTGCTTTCACTCCTGGGGATCTGGGTTCAATCCCTGGTCGGGGAATTAAGATCCCGTAAGCCACATGGCATGCCAAAAAAACCAACCAAACAAACAAACCCTGTATAAAGGCTGGAGGAGGTTGGCTTGCCTCATACGAGGCATCTTCCCCTGTATGTGGCATATTAAGCACAGAGGGACTCCAGCAGGTCCCTCACTCTCACAATGGAGACCTTACAACCTATCTGCCTGGAGAAGTCTGGTCAAGAGTGAAGAGAGATGCTGTGATCCATTACAACAAAAAAAGACAGACCCCAGAATGCAAAACTGCTTGTACATCCTCTTCAAGGGGTGCTCTCTAACCACCCCCACTGCTACCCCAGACTTCAAATAGGAGCACTTATTTCTACTAGATAACTTATCAAGTACAGTAATAAGAATTGACTTACTTTTCTATCTCCATGACAGACTCATTCCTTGAAGGGTGGGATTACATCTTACTCATTTTTGTATGACCCAACACTTAGGACAACTGCATGCATAAAGTCACAAGATATCAATTTATGTATTCATTAAAGAAATGCATATGTCAAGAAGTTATAATAGAGGAGTTTAATAAGGCCAATCTAAAATAAATAACTGGTTTATTTTACCCTGAGACAAGCTGCCAATACTGTCAGGAGAGGCATAGGTAAATGTTTTCTCCTCTTATGTTCTTATCTTTTGGTAAAGAAATATTCTAGGGAACAGAAAAATACCTGAGCATCTGAGTGTGCTTCAAACTGTGTCGTTCCACCTGTTGCCTGATCAAAGGTGTACATGAGGCGGATATCTTCTTCATGCAATTCATGGCCTTCCACAACAATGGTCCCTATTGGGGAAACAACTGCCACTGTTACTCAATCAGTACCCCACTCCTCAAGCTGCCCTGCTACTAATATATTTTGCCACTCTTTAATAAAACCTTCATATAATCAAGCTACACAGTCTTCAAGAGATATGTCCTCTGGACTCATGTCATTGTTGAGGTCAAGAATGAGACAAACTTTCTTTAGACTGCACCATGCTATCTTGAGGACACTTAAATCACCATTGATATCTACTGTTGTATATAAGCTCCCAGGTCCAAAGACATGTGCCAGAAGGCAACGAATCTCCACCATAAACATGAGCAACCATGTTTATGATGGAGAAAGCATGCTATAATGAAGAAAGCACAGTCTGTAGAGTCAAACTGGACTTAGGCCCACCACTCATTGATTGTAGGACCCTGGTGTTCTATTATCTGCCTATCAGAGTGCAGTGAGGGTGAAAAAAGGTAGACAGTGTGAAGTTCTGAGCATCATGCCTATTCATGGTAGGCAGAATGTATAAACAGCTAAGGATGGCAGTTCCCATCATAAGGAAAGCCTACTATGGTAACTCACAAATGATCTTCTTGGTCTTTCAGCAACTGGCTGTCATTTTCACTTTAAGTCACTGCATTCTGAAAACTACTTTGCTTTCCATCAATGCAGAACAGTCCATTCAGAAACTATAGCTTAGAAACTGTAGGCTTTCCGTTTCAAATAAGGTTTGAGGACTTTTTAATATTTTGGCTAACTGGTGAAACAACTTAAGATTTGTGACTTGAAGGCTGATCCTTTAATTTTGTCAAGTTAAATTAGTACTGACTCAACTTTTAGTTGCTAGCCTCTTATGTTTTATAAATTTTACCTAAAAATTCGGGGAATCTTAGGGACATTTCCCCCAATTTCCATAACTACCCATCTGATTTCTGAATCTTTAAATCTTTCCTCATGACACTTCCATGCTTATGATTTTCAACTTCAGAGGGAACCCTAACAATCAAACAACTCATGCCCCTAGGATTGCTACAGGATGTCAAGTGGCCATAATTAGACCACATATGATTCTAATCATGGCAGAGCTGGGAACTCCTGGGCACCTGGAAAAGCTCCCTAAAGATTTCCTTCAGTGTACTTATCAAAACTATGATTATGTCCATAAATCTTTAGTGTCTGCCAGCACCATGAGGGTAAGGACAATGTCTACCTCATTTAACTCTATGTTCCCAGTGCCAACCAAACAGAAGGGCCTTAAAAAATATTTGCTGAATGAATGACTCCAGTCTTGCTCAATTGAGACCAACATATGTATTCTAGATATTTTAGAGAAACTATAATAAGTTCTGACCCAGTCCTCCTTCACAAGAAGCCCCAAACCTCAATGCTAAATCCCTTTCTCTAAAAACACTTAAGTATTTTAAATTTTAAATTTTGAACTAAAATTAAAACATAACTTTTTTCTTTTGAATATCTTCTAGTTTTCATTCTGGCACCTCTAAAAAGTCACCATCTTTTTCTCTACAAGCAACATCTAATAACAATAACACTCTATACCACTGGCTGGTGAATCTCAGGGGGTTCTGCTCTCTCACTAGGGTAGATTTTTCTAGGCCCACATTAGCATTTATAGAGTTCAATGGTAACTTAAGGTCCACCCCTCTGACTCAGTAATTTCTATCTAGAAATCTAGCCAGAAGGAATCAATTCCACAGAACACTTATATGTGAATTATTCACTGAAGTATTAGTTGTACTATTAGAAGAATGGAAACAACCTAAAGCACCAACAATAAGAGACTGGTTAAAGACACTATCCGGGGCTTCCCTGGTGGCGCAGTGGTTGAGAGTCCGCCTGCCAATGCAGGGGACGCGGGTTCGTGCCCCGGTCCGGGAAGATCCCACATGCCGTGGAGCAGCTAGGCCCGTGAGCCATGGCCGCTGAGCCTGCGCGTCCGGAGCCTGTGCTCTGCAACAGGAGAGGCCACAGCAGTGAGAGGCCCGCGTACCGCAAAAAAAAAAAAAAAAAAAGACACTATCCGGTATCCACAGGAAGGAAAATATTTTCAGCACTTACTGAAACAGCATTTTAAAGACTAATAACACACAAAAATGTTTATAATGTAAAGTGAAAATACAGACTAAAAATATAAAAACAAAATAACATAAAATGTAAAAATATATGAATGAAAAATGTGAAATTTAAAATTATGTGATTTCCATTTTGTAAAGCTGTAATTATATAAATCAGAATTTTAATAGCACCCCAGCACCTAACATAACAAATACCAGACAGTAGGCACTCAATCTACATTAAATGGATGGGTGATCGGTTATGGGTCATTTTTATTCTCTTTACTTGTTTTACTTTTTTCTAAATTATCAGAATTATTCATAATAAATATTTTTATGAACAGAAAAAAAAAGTTCTTATTTAAGAAAAGGCTGTGACAGTAGAAATCAAAGAGGAGCCTAAGTATGAGACACCCATCAGGTTGAGGACACAAACGGTGGCCCCAATAAAACAGATACCAACCACTCTCCTGGAACTGCTCTAGCTCCTCACTGCTCAGCTGCTTGATGGATGTCATCACCATCTTGAAGGCTCCCTTCAGACGCTTCCCCAGGACCATGTGATCTGGTTCTGCCCTTAGGCGAATGCCATACTTGTTTTTATCTGTAGATAATGTAACTTTTCTAACATTCAATTCCTATATTTGGTAGATAAGATGAAATAAAAAAGAAATGAAAACATGTCCACAAAAACTTGCACACAAACATTCATAGCAACATTATTCACAACAACCAAAAAGTGGAAATAACCCAAATGTTGATCAATTGTGAATGAATAAACAAAATGTGGTATATCCATATAATGGACTATTATTTAGCAATATAAAGGAATGGAGCACGCATACATGCTATAACATGACTGATCCTTAGTGCTAAGTCACAGAAGCCAGACACACAAGACCACATATTGTATGATTCCATTTATAGAAAATGTCCAGAGTGGGCACATCCAGAGGCAGAAAATAGATTTGTGTTTGCCAGAGGATGGTGGGATATTGAGGGGAAAATGGTACATGAATGCTAATGGATACTGGGTTTCTTTTTGGGATGATGAAAATGCTACGAAACTGTGGTGATGGCTGCACAGCTCTATAAATAATACTAATAAATAATTGTATGGTATGAAAAAAATCTGTCCAGATCAATCAAGTTGAGCCTAACGCAACTAACAAGGACTGTAGCCTTAGAAATATGGACTTCATGTTTAAGGGTGACCTATGCTCAAGAAATTTCAAAGTACCACAAATAACTATCAATTAACTAGAAGAATCAGTTAATCAAAACATTTCGGGACTTCACTGGTGGTCCAGTGGTTAAGAATCTGCCTTCCAATGCAGGGGATGTGGGTTTAATCCCTGGTTGGGGAACTAAGATCCCACATGCTGCGGGGCAACTAAGCCTGCGTGCCACAACTAGAGAGAAGCCTGCGTGCCACAACGAAGAGCCCACACACTGCAACAAAAGATCCTGCACTCCACACTGAAGATCCCGTGTGCCACAACTAAGACCTGATGCAGCCAAATAAATAAATAAATAAATATTTTTGGGAAAAATCTTAACATTTCATGTCTCCATCATACTAGTTAGTTAAGGATTACTAATGTAGCAGGAAATGGTGACTGCACAGTAGGAAATATGAAACTGAGATATCATGGAACTGTCAACTGAAGCAAATTATAGGGAAATTTCTGGTTTTGCTATTATACATTATTATATTATTTGCTCTCAGAGTGATTAAGATATTCTATTTAAATAATTCTATTTTTATCCATATCTTAAGCATTGATTATAGAATTTATAGCTCTTTAGTTATAAACTCTAAGTTTCTAAACAGTTATAAACTCCTTGGTTTCTAATATTTGTCTGGAATTCTCAAGCAATTCAAAACCAAAAATAGAAATTAATTATTTTCTATCATAAAGATTTAAATACTACCTGTGAAAGGAATAAAAATGAAATTTGAAATATATTTCTTTTTAAAACATTACAGGGTAAAAGCTTTTTGGGAGGATAACTGACATGACAGTTTAAACTTCTGACCCCAAAACTCCACTTCTAGGAACCTATCCAACATCCATACTGTGACATATTTGCACGTGTACACACACACACACACACACACACACACACACACACCCCTTTTGTCTGTAATCAGAAACCTAAATTTCCAACAATATGAGTAATTAAATAAATTATGATGCAGTCAGGAAGTGAACAAAAAGAATAAATTAGATCTCTATGTTTTAACATGGGATGCTGTTTAAGAAATATTATAAAGTGAAAAAAATAAGTTAAAAACTACATATATGATTCTCTCTATTCACAAATAAAACCAATGATGTGTGCATGTGTGTATATGTGTGTACAAATGTGTGTACACGTATGTAAAATGCTAGGAACAACCCAGCAGGAGATAACCTAGTGAACAAGTGGGTGATGAGACACCAGGGAGTGGCCAGGGTAAGAGGAGACTTGCTTTGTACTCGATGCTAGTGCTTATTTACAACCAGTGTGTGTTTACTTGATACTTGTATAATTTGAAGGAACAAAGATTTTTTTGGTGTTAGTTATCAAAAAGTACTTTGGGGAAGAGAAGTGGATGAAAGGATAAATGATCCAACAAAGGTGTAAAATTCATGGACATTGAAAATCACTGTCAAAGAATTACAATTACATTGTAAAAAGTCATGATGAATCTAAAAGCAAAGTGTAAAATTCCATGGATGGTTAAATTTATGTATATACTGATATAAAAAGGAAAAGGACAAATGATACACTCAAAGTGTAGTTGACTAAAGAGTACTAACCAAAATAATCTTCCCAAGGCAAGAAGTTTGTTTGGACCAAATCAAACAAATCAACTGTCTTACCTCAATGATATACTTCTCCAATGACTTAATTTCATTAAGAGCTTCTGGATCCTGATGAATAACTACAATTTCTTTCAAAGGATACTAGAAAGAAAATGGAAGGGAAAGTTCATAAGCATCCAGTCCTCTAAACTGCAGAAAAATGAATGTTAAATGTTTTATCTGAATCTCAAACTCCAGACTAAGCAGGCATAACTAGTACTAAGTCATTCACACCCTTATTGCAGAAAAGAAATTTACGCCATTGCTGGCAGCTCTTTTTATTAAGAAAATACCCCAAAACATAATTATCTAGGTATGTGTAATGCAAAACAGATATAAAATCTCAAACCTTTATTGGAATAGTTTTGCGGTCTCGAATCACTCGCCCGAGTTCAATCACAGACTGCATTCTAGATACTGCACTCTCGGTTTTCTTGTCAATCAATTCCTCTCTGGTTGGTAGAGGTAGGGATTTGAAAGAGATTAGATTCAAAAGGCGAAAATTCCAAAGAATAGGCATGCTTAAGTGAGGAACAGGGTCAGGCTAGAGATGTGATGGTGTAGCTAGGCTTTCCGGGGAGGCTCTTGGGAAGGACAGCACATGCCTGCCTTTGGGGCACACACTGAGAAGCAGGCAGCAAGCTTGAGCCTGCTGCTTAGTGCCTAGCAGCTCCCCAAAGCGATCCCAACAGGCCTACCCACCCCTACCTGCCATAGCTCTATTGGGGATTCCACACTAAGCATCCCTCCTATCCATTCTGTAGCCTGAGGAGCAGCTCAGGGGGGAGGCAGGGCATGAAGGGGCTGGAGCAGGGAGCTGGGGGCCCCACTTGAGTGCATCTCTGGCAACTCTCCTTCCCCTGGCCCAGGAGAGGCTTATGTGTATTTGATTCTTACCGAACATGGGGCAGCATGAGGTAGTGGATACTGAATGTGTCCTTGTCCTGGACAGAAACAGGGTCAATCAGTGTCTTCAGATTCTGGTACATCAATTCAGTAAGAAAAGGGGTATAGGGGGCCTGTGTAAGGACAGAAGACATCGGGTCATTCATACGTAGCCATCATTAACTGATCTCAGGGTGAGAAGCAACTACATAAACATTTTAGAGAAATGATATGGGAATATGCACAGAAATGAACATAAGGTTACAAAACATGCCCTATGAAAGAGAAATGACGTCATTTTGAACTTGGCGAGCTAGACACTCATGAAACACAGCAGCAGGACTAACAGCCAGAAGTGCCTAAAACATTCTTGAGGATGTCTATAATAAAAACAGGAGTCCCTGACCACATGCCAGTCAAGTCAACATGCAGAGGAATGAATGTCCCTAAGCCTCTGTAAACTGGGGAAACACCACCTGCTTCACAGGATGAAGGGGAATGAGGTCAGACATGAGACACCAGGCAGGGGACCTGGTACAAAGCAGGTTTTCATTCCATGTACGTTTAGGAAACAAATAGAAGCCTTATAACATTAAACTGGAATAGCAGAAATAAGATACAGGAAATTAAAACTGGAATTTTTACTTGTATGTCATTTATTTCAATTGATAGGAACATGTCTCAAGTAAAATACTGTTTGCAATATATTTTTGTTTGGTTAGCTATTAGTTCAAGAACTTCTCCACTACTCACAGACAATTACAGGAATCTACATTAAGATGAGGTATGCTGCTCTTGAGTCTAGATGCAAGGACCTTGACCTGAAATGTACTGCCAAGGGTGAAAAGAAAGAATCCAGCTTTTAAAGCTAATGTTTTTTAGCCGTTATTTGACATACATAAGCTAACGAGATTTCTGAAAAGAAACTAGAAATTTAGGTTATTTTAACACTTCTATTTCTATTTTTAGTGGAACAAATACAGAATAGATACAGACGGAGGACAGTGCAGCAACCGGGCACCACAAGCAGCCCACAGGGCTGGCATCTTACCATAAGTCTGCACAGAGAAAGCAGAACACTAAACAAGGTCTCCAGAGCCATAACACAATCCTCTATCCCATTTTCACCCTAGTGAATAAAAAACACACATTAAACTGTTAAAACCAATAGTTCATTGTAAGAAAAAAAAGAATAAAAAGGGGAAAACTCAACCATAATTAAGTTACCCAGAGATAACTACTTTAAACATTTTAGTGTATGTCCTTCTAAATATATGTACATATACACACATACATGTACATGTGTAATATAATTTAACAAAAACAAGATTATTGTTTTGTTACGGGATTTTATCATTAACACATTTGAAGGCAGTACTGATGGACAGTGGTCTGGGCAACCCTCACTCCTTGTTTTCTACCATTGTTGCTTATGTACAGCTTAAGTCCTGGGACAGGATCCATGCTTCACTCACCCTATATCCCCAACAGGCTTAAGGACGAGTCTTGTCAATAAGTAACTGTCCCTCTAGAGGTAGAAGTGAGGAGGTGTCCCTCTCAATATCACAGCTCTACCTAAAAACATCTGCAAAATATCTGCATGAATTTATTTCAGATTTTAAGAGGTCTGCTCAGTACAGTCCTGTTTGGCCTGAGACTTTCCCTCTAATATGAATGTCCATAATTGTGCTTTGAAAATATGCAAGATGTCTTCTAAACTTATGCATTCCCCAACCAACAAATGCCAATACAGTTAATATGCAATTAAAAGGAAAAAGATAGCTTAAAAAAGTCAGAGCATTTGAAAATGCTCTTTTTCCTTTTGGCTGTTCGCTGTTCTCATTTTTCCTCAACTCTCATACTTCCTACACTTTCTGCTCTTCCCAGCAGCAGCCTGCACTTACCTTTAATCTTCTACGGTTCATCCTGACATACCAATTAGTCAGAACATCCACAAACTTGACTAGGCGAGGAACCACAGTATAGAGTCTGTAAGCTAAAAGTAACAACCAATCAGGCAGTGAGAACACATAAGCATCTTGGGTGCTTAGGACAGGGCTGGGTATAAGAAAGAGCAAGCAGCCCCTGCTATCCAAGGGCTGTCACACCTGTTAAGGAGGCAGAAGTCCCAAAGTGAAACAATCAAAACTGAGGACGTACTATATAGCTGTCAAGGTGTCTAGAGGCATGCACAAACCACCCTGTGAGCTACATGCAAACTCCCAGTGTCAGTGAGAAAACAGGAAACCCCGTATGCGTGGCTGAGGGGCCGAGGCTGCCCGCCAGATGACTCCATGAGGCACCATTTATCTGGAACTGTATCAGGTGGTAGTACCACAAAAGCCTGACTTCTTCCACTGTGCTACCTTGCCCTCAACTAAGACAGACACATAAAAAGCAAAAAGCTTTAATTAGATCCTAAGAGGCAGGGCACAGATAAGGGCTTCTCAACCAGAGCAATTTTGCTCTGCAGGAGACACTGACAATGTCTAGAGAGACATGCTGGTTGTCAAACTGGGGAGGTGGGCACTCTTGGCATCTGGTGGGTGGACTCCAGGGATGCTGCTCAACAACCTACAATGCACAGGCCAGCCTCCACCACAGAGAATGACCCAGCTCAAACTGTCAGCAGTGCTGCCACTGAGAAACTCAGGCAGGGGCTGTGCATAAAATAGAACAGGGTTTCTAAAGGTTAAAATAGTCAATGAAAGAAAGCTAAAGGAGGTATTGGAAGGAGAGAAGAACCTTGAAGAATCAGAAAAATTTGAAGGCTCCCCTGAGGAACTCAGAGGGCAAGCAGGAAGTTAAGGTCATCTAGCCAACTTTGTTTGAGGCCCAGACTTATCTTCAGGATTTTTGCCATTCACCTCCCCTTTAACTGATACTCTCTGTTGCACAAAAACAAACACGAAAAACAAGGAGAGTAAGACCAAAAATCATAAAAACACACCACAATTTATATTAAGAGTTCAGTGACTGTTAATGAGGTTCCTAGTCTAAGCTAACACAGTGGTTAAGTTGCCAAGGGCAGAGCTGCTCTCTGTTGCAGTTCAAAAAGACTAGCACTGAGGTGCTGCTAGACCAACACCTGGACCCCAGGCCAGAGGCACTCGCTGGTCATACATTTCTAGAGAGGCAATTTTTGTGATCAGAGGCTTGTTCTGTAAAGACAGAGGCCCATCTAAGTTACTTCTAGGGTTCACTACACTTTTCACCTTCTAGGAAGCTAGAGTGTTCAAGAGTTGCAACTCTTATAAGGAAAACTAAGCCCATATATAATAAAAGGGAGCAGCAGCTACCACTGAAATCACTAATACCAACTGCAGACTCTTCAACGATGCTACCTATTTAGTTCTCAGAATTCTATTTTGATGAGGGAGGCAAGGGCATAAAGCTGACAGGTTGGTGGAGTGGGAACTGCACGGCAATCTGGGTCTGGAGCCCCTCTCATTGGTTCAACGTGCACCACCTAGCCTCCTGCACCTGGCCCTTACCACTCGGCTGTGTGTACAACTGCTGCCAAACCTCTAGTTCCCAGGCAGACCAGGTCCCAGCCAGGATATACATTCTCAGGTCACAGCCGTTGCTGTCTAAAGATGGCAAGGGCCCCCAGGCAACAATCCCATTCATTTATATCACTCAGGAGGGAAAACTGGACACAGCTACGAGTAGGTATCCCAGGGAGTGTGGTGAGAACCCAACTGCCGATGTCTGCTTTGCACACTCATTTCCATCTTCACTTATGTCAATCTGTCCAATAATTTGACAGTCATATGACCCTTATTACATATGTTTAATAGAGTGGGTGTAGTCCTTCAGGATGACTGATAAAACATTCAAAATTTCCTGGACTAACCATCCTATTGTGCCAAGTACAGAGGCACCAACTATTCCACAAAGAGCTATGTACCAGCTGAGGAATGGAAGAACCCTGTATGAACCAGATTGCTCTGGCCCCTCGAATCCACTGGAGTGCAGTACCTGAACAACAGCACCTGGCAACCACAGGACGCTGGGGGAGGCTGGTTTATGTCACAAGGGTGCACACAGGGATGCCATCTTTTCTCCCCTGCCCACAGACTTTATCAGACCCATCTCAGGTATCCAGGTTAACAGTTTCTGGAATTTCTCGCCTTGACTTACGGTTGTTCCATCTCCAACTTCTAGGAAACCCACATAACCTACTTTTCCAACCCTGTCTAAAACCAAATTCGTTGTTGTTAGGTAAGAGAAATGTGGGGAAATGTCAACTTCATTATTGTTTTTCTGTATTTCCTAATTTTTGCAGGCTGAACGGGGACTACTTATTTAATAAAGTAGACCTAAAAATAAATTAAAAACATATTAATAACAACTACTACTTATTAAGTACCTATTATCTGCTAGCTACTGTATGTACATAATCTCCATCTGAGCCTCATATTAACTCTTACCAGGCATTTTTCGGAGAAAGAAATTGAGGCTCATAGATTAGGTAACGTTTCCCCCAGGGAACAAGTGGTGCAGTTGGGTTTTGAACTCATGGGCATCCACTACTGAAGCCTGTGATTCCATGGGCCTGTGTGGTATCTGTGGAGGGGTGAGGTCACTAGACATCCCCCCAAGACAATCTCTAAGGCCTTGGAACAACACATTTCTACAACTAACAAGCCTTAAAATTATATTTGAGAGGTAAAGAGAAATATTTATTTATCTATTGTTCTGTATCTCTCAAAATTTCTATAAAATTTCCTCTATGTTTAGAGAGCCCAGAAATAAACCCACACACCTACAGTCAATTAATCTTCCACAAAGGAGGCAAGAATATACAATGGAGAAAAGACAATCTCTTCAGCAAGTAGTGTTGGGAAAGCTGGATAGCCACATGTAAATCAATGAAATTAGAACACTCCTTCACACCATACACGAAAATAAACTCAAAATGGCTTGAAGACTTATAAGACATGACACTGTAAAACTCCTAGAAGAGAACACAGGCAAAACATTCTCTGACATAAATCATACCAATGTTTTCTTAGGTCAGTCTCTCAAGGCAACAGAAATAAAAGCAAAAATAAACAAATGGGACCTAATCAAACATAAGCTTTTGCACAGCAAAGGAAACTATAAACAAAATGAAATGACAACCTATGGACTAGGAGAAAATATTCGCAAACAATGCAGCTGATAGCGCTTAATTTCCAAAATATGTAAACAGGTCATACAACTCAATACCAAAAAGAAAACCCAATAAAAAAATGGGCAGAAAACCTAAACAGACAGTTTTCCAAAGAAGACATACAGATGGCCAAGAGGCACATGAAAAGATGCTCAACATCGCTAATTATTAGAGAAATGAAAATCAAAATTACAATGAGGTATCACTCACACCTTTCAGAATGGCCATCATTAAAAAGTCTACAAATAAAAAATGTTGGATAGGATGTAGAGAAAAGGGAACCCTCCCCTACACTGTTGGTGGGAATGTAAATTGGTGCAGCCACTATGGAAAACAGTATGCAGGTTCCTTAAAAAACTAAGACTAGAGTTGCCATATGATCCAGCAACCCCACTCCTGGGCATATACCTGGAGAGAACTTGAAAAGATACATGCACCCCAATGTTCACTGCAGCACTATTTACAATAGCTAAGACATGGAAGCAATCTAAATGGCCACTGACAGATGAATAGATAAAGAAAATATGGTACTTATACACACACACACACACACACACACACACACACACACACACACGTATACATATACAATGGAATACCACTCAGCCATAAAAAAGAATAATGCCATTTGCAGCAACATGGATAGACCTAGAGATTATCATACTAAGTGAAGTAAGTCAGAAAGAGAAAGACAAATACCATATGGTATCACTTATATGTAGAATCTAAAATATGATACAAATGCACTTATTTACAAAACAGAAACAGACTCACAGACATAAAAAACAAACTTATGGTTACCACAGGGGAAAGGGGGTGGGGGAAGGATAAATTAGGAGTTTGGGATTAACAGATGCAAACTACTATAAATAAAATAAACAACAAGGTCCTACTGTATAGCACAGAGAACTATATTCAATATCATATAATAACCTACAGTGGAAAAGAATATGAAAAAAAATATATATATACACATTTATATTTCTGAATCACTGTGCTCTACACCAAAAACTAACGCAACATTGTAAATCAACTATACTTCAAAAAAAAAATTTCCTCTATGTTTATAAAGAAAAACAGTTAAATATCAAAAGGACAATTACAAAGAGAAGACTCCTTATTCCTGAGAGAAGGCCCAAGAGAGACACACCTGCCATTTCAGTCTCAAAGAACCCAACGAGCGACTGCATAAAGGACAGGACCCACCGGTCTGTGATGTTGGTACTTTCTTTAACCATGTTCTCGTTGTAAAGGAATTCCATTTCTTCCTCCTAGGAAGTGACAATTATTGAAACATTCTGCATGCCTGGGGGAAACTACTGTAGAGAAATGAATTTTTTAAATTATTTAAACTGAAAGAAGTATCCAAACAAATCAAAAAAACACCACAAAAACCCAGACCCTGTTGGCAATCTAAATTTCTGATTCTTAGCGATATTTTCCAAGTAAACTCTGAACTTGGAACATTAAGTCCTCAATTAATGAATTACATTTTTGAGTGAACTAAAGAGAATTTAGGAAAAAATGATTCCTATGCACCAAAGAGTAATTATGAATTAAGAAATATTCCAACATCTTGTTAAGTAGGCGGTTTAGTTACTTTGAATCTGAGGAAGGAAGGACAGCAAAACTGGCTAGGACTGGACAACTGTCTGTAAGTTGAAAATGAGTACTAGGAATTAATGTCTTTGCTTAAATTATTTTACCGAGAATGCTCTATTCCACCCCTGCTTTTTCCTTTGCAAATCCTCCTCGATCCTGAAGGCCTACTTTACCTGTCCCTACTCAACGGCATCACCATCAGGATGGCAAGGCAGTGACCATGCTGACTCTTGCTCTGATGCTGGAGCCTGCATCTTTCTGCCATGCCCAGATGAGCCCCAACTATGAGTGGTTTGAACCAGCCTGTGTTCCTGAATCCCACACCAGCAGAGGCCTGCAAAGTAGACCCATGTTAGCACTGCTGGCCTGAGAGGTGGTGGGATCCAAAAGATAGGAACACTAGGGATGTTGTTCCCAAAGCCTTGTTCTTCTTGGGAGGGTTCATTAGCAGAATGAGATGAGCCAGAGGCAGCAAGAAGTGACCAGCCTGCTGGAATGCAATGCTCAAAGCTTAGCTCTCCAACGAGTTTCTCAGGAAGGAATAATATCACATGTTTAGTCAGAAGTAGTTTACTAAGGAATTCTACTTTTAATGTGTTGGAGATAAAAAGATGAGTGGTACCTGAGCCCTGACCCCAAATGGAGTCTAGGAAGCATGCACAGGCACATGTGCAATGAAGCCTGCTGGCCTGAGAGCAGTTAGTAGGGGCAAGGGAAGGGGCTTCTCAGAGGATGCCTCCCAGGCCAGCACGTAACTGCTCTGAGGCACTTTCTTATATATCAGAACCACTATTTTTCATCCCAGCAACCCAATGAGAACTTCTCTCACTTTCAGAGTTTCAGCCCAAATGCACTCATCAAGTGGCCTTCCCTGACCACCCATCTGCAGCAGCCTTTACTAGGCGCTCACTCTGATAGTAGCTGACTCTTTACTGGCTCCCCTATCACTAAGTCCCCAGTACCAATTTGGCTGGCTAAATGAATATCCAATGCAACTCTTCTTCAACAGGTGAGGCTTCTGTGTCTTGCAGAGGTGAGCATCTATCCAAATGGTGAAGTTCCAGTCCTGTGCTCTTGGCCCAGCATGGACCCCAGACACCTGTCACACTTTCATCTATGGCCTCCCCAGTGGCTCTGAGCCCCCACCCACCGGGCCTGTTAGCTCCTGTCTCCCATGGAGCTCTGTTTCACAGCTGACCCCTGACCATCTTTCGCAAACCCAGCTCAACCCAGCTCCGTGGGGCAGACCCTACCCCACAGCACTGCAACCCACACCTTCTGTAGCCTCAGGACGTTCTGGATGAAGAAGCGATAGGCATTGTACCAAGGTAGCAGCACATCCTTCAGGACATCTCGAACACCCTCCTCCTTAAAGCGGAGGTTTTCTGCTCTCACCACAGGGGAGTTAATCAGGTATAATCTGGAAGAGGAGAAAAATTACATGGAAAAGGGATGTAGACAGTAAACCAAATATTACTGACATGTTGACAGGGCAATACCCAAATCAGCCCTTTTTCTACAAAAGTGGGGAATTATAAATACGCTTCTAACAGTCAATTTAAAACCGACAAATTTCTTATTTTGTGTAAGAGACCTAGCAAATTATAAAGGGGAGACCAAAAGTGCCACACCAAAATATGGCACTGAACTAACCTAGAAGCATGCCCTGCGCTGGTCCCAGCACAGGCCTCAGGCAGTATGGCAACACTAAGAGGAAGAAGCCAGGCCCTCCTTCCAGGACATATGTGCAGGCATCAGGGATTCACAAGGAACAGCCACATGTGCTCTGCCAGCACAGAGGGACGCAGGGGGCAGAGACCAGGGATGTTGTTAAACATCCTACAGGATGTTCCCTTCAACACAAAGAATTAAGAGGCCCAAGTTGTCAGCTATGCCAAGGTGAGTCTAACAGATAACTGGGGGTTGCAGGACACCGCACTAACTGTTCCTGGGCAACATGGCAACCGTGAACGGGCTTGCCCACTGCCCCTGGGTGTGGGTCTCTGTGTTCGTAACAGGAAGATGCTGAATAAGATCTCTTTGGTGCCTTTTAACCTGAGCACTCAACGTTTATGACTATTTCAAGCAGTATCTCACATTTCTCTAAAAACTTTTCAGTATTTTTATTTGCTCTAGCATAAATTGTACCTCATACGGCTATTTGAGGAGTAAGTGTAAAATTGAAATAAATGATATAAGAGAATTCTAATATCAATAAGACAGGGAACCTATAGAAGGAATGAGGGAAAGGCACCAGCAACTAGCCTGGGAGTACGTGTGCTGCTTAATAAAATCCAACACACAGCCTCCTCTTCCAAAAGACCTATAGATATAGAAACATCTTTACTATTTAGAAAACCACCTTGGGGGATTAAAGTCAACACCATACCGATGTAATTCTCCATATAACAGATGTGCATTTTTTTAAAAAAGCTAATTATAAACCAAATTAATAGAATGATTAATATCACTGAAAACATGATTAACAGAATGTAAGATGCTTAATAAGAAATGACAAATACACACAAGGCAGAGCACTGGTTTGTACCTGAGGGCATCAGCACCATATTTTTGAATGACTGAAAGTGGATCTGGATAATTCTTTTTGCGTTTGCTCATTTTTTGGCCATCACTTGAAAAATAGAAGGGAAACACCAAATAAATAAGTCAACATCACAGTTTATATATGGTTACAGATTATCTACTAATTGGAATACGTAAGTGCAAATGGGACACAAGCTACTACTAAGGCACAACAATAGGTTGTTAAAGCTTGTTTTTGAATACTGTAGCGAGTCAATGGAGAAGTTTCGGGATAAATGGCAGCAGGAAGATGCCAGAGTGTAAAAGTGAAAAAACACAGCCTTGGCATTTATCCCAGAGAAACAAAAACTTATATTCACACAAAACCTTAGAAAGTTCACAGCTTTATTCATAGTCAGCAAACACTGGAAACAACCTCAATGTCTCTCAGCAGGTGAAAAGTCAAACTGTGGGTCACCATGGAACACTGCTCAGCAATGAGAAAGAACTACGGATCCATAAAACCACCTGAGGTATCTCCAGGGAATTACAGTAAGCAAAAAAAGCCAATCACAAAAGGTTATATATGATATGAATCCATTTATATAACATACTTGAAATGACAAAATTACAGAGATGGGGAATAGATGAGTGGTTGCCAGGGGATGGGGATTAGGACTGAAGGCTGAGGTGGGAGGAGTGTGAAGGGGTGGGGTGGGTATGGTTATAAAAGGGCAACAGAGGCATCCTGTGATGTTGAAACAGGCCAAGTATCTTGACTGTGCTGGTGGATACAGGAACCCATATATGAGATAATATTGCATGCAATAGCAAATGAGTAAAACTGGGGAAATCTGAGTAAGACTGGTGGATTCAATCAACATCCTGATTGTGACAATGTGCTACAGTTTCAAAAACGTTGACCGTTGGGGGAACCAGGCAAAGCACACGAGGGGTCTCTATTAATTTTTACAACTATAATTCAGTAAGATTTTCAATTATAAAAAAAAAGTACAGACTATAGAGCCAGACTGCCTGGATATAGAACTAGAATTTCACACTCTTTTGCTGTATGACCTTAATTTTTCTGCACTTCAAATTCCTCAAATGTCAAAATGGACAATGAAAGGACCCATTTCAAATAGTTCTGGGGATAAATGAGTGAAGATGTGTAAATGTGCAAAACAGAGCCTGGTACAGTGCCAGGTGTCATCCCCCGCCTTGAACAGCACATGAAGCAAGGTATCTAGGTATAAAAATTTCATTTTCTTCTTTTTATTTGTTTTTACTTTTAATGACTAGAGGCAGTAGAAGGAAAAAATAAGACTCCTCTATAATAAGCCTCTAGAACCAATAGCTTCCTTATATATTAAAAACAGGACAACAAAAATCTATATTAAAGGACCAGTGTACAGATTTAATAAGAGCTATAAGCAAAAGTACTTTATAAAATTCTAAATGACAAATGTTATTTTATCACTAGTAGTATCATGGGACACATGTCCTCCCCTCTGTCCTCCTCCATTAGGCTTAGCTCTTAATGCAGTCCTTCTCCTAAGACAGGAATATGTAGAGACAGAACGTTACAGGTTGAGAAGAGCACAAGGCAGGAGTTGGATGAAAAGGGAGAGCAGGAAGAAGTATAAAGGCAGAAGGAAGGAAGAGAATAGGAACAGAGCTGGGGCATTCCTGAATCCCTTTTAAACAGAGAATGGTTAGATCCAACCAGAACATGCTGAAAGAATAAAGGAGGTCAGGAACTGCAACTCATTATTACACAAGGGAGTGCACCTGCCTTGCCAGGACGAGCCCATTCACAATCACATTTTTGAATGGCGGCCGTCCAAAGAGAGCTGTGGCCAGCACCAACAGGGTGTAAAACCTGGAAAAAAACCCACAAACAAAGAGTTCAATAAAATAAGAAAAGGAATTCAAGCATAGGAAAAAAAAACTGTGTTTACTTATTGGACTGAATTTCTATTTTAGGTAAGTTACACTTCTTGATAATCACAAAGCAATGGTTCTTGATCCTGGATACATCAGAATCATCTGGGGAGTGCTGAAAAATTAGGCACAGGACCCACTGCAGACCAGTCATATTACAGCTTCTCACTAGAAAAACTAAAATGAACTTTATTTAAAGCAAATAAAGCCCTAGAATGAGGTACTGACCCCCTGCTGGGGACAGTACTATCATCTTCCTTGGGGAGCTAGTTGGACAGCCACAAGGCAGAGCAGGGCAGCACTGGGTGGCCTCTCAGGACCTCCCAGAAATGCCAGGCTGGAAATCCAGAGATATGTTGCCTTTAGCACAAGGTCATATGGGACAGTCTGATGACAAAAGATGAAAAAAGCACTCTCATCCAAAAGTTAAAAGCTAGTCTATATGAACATAGAAAATGTTTTTATTCTATCAGATATCATGCATGTTTATATGCTACCTAGATTGTTCCCTAAAAGAACTCTATCACATTCATGTAAGCTGTCCCAGTAAGTAATGCACTTGTGTCATCTCCGACCTGATTTTGCATCCCAAGAACATCACCAGACACAACTAATGAGGACGGAAATCAGACAGGTCAGGAGGACCCTGGTTCCTATGAGAGGCAGCCCATACCTGACAGAAGGCGAGGGAGGCAATGTGCACATGGGGACCCACGTGAGGGCTTTTAACAGTTGCCAGACATGGCAACTCCTCAGAGAAACAACTTATTGGTGAGTCATCTGGCCCTCCCTAAGAAGAGGAGTTTGTATATGGTAGCTGTTTCTACAGAAAAATGGATTGGAAGCTGAAAACATTAAGAACATTAAGTCTGGAATTCCATCAGTTTGTGATGACTACAAATTGTAAAGAGAAAATGATACCAACATTCTTTTAACACTCCTGCAGAAACATTACTAATGAAAGTATAATTAGAACCTGGGTCAGCCAAGCTCATGCATGAAGAGAAGGTAATTCATCTTTTTCTAATTAAGAGGATGAGGGTACTGCTTTAGATAAGGCATCAGATAAAACCAATGCCAAAGTCCTCCCCACCATGTTTTTTTTTCTTTTTTAAGAATTTTAAACCTAGATTTTTTAGAATGTTATGAGGCCAGCCTTAACATCTTAGTACATTTTCAACTAACCCTCCAATTTGTAGCACCCACTCCAGTCAATTCTATGTAAATACCCACTAAACACTTGTGTAAATGATTTGAAGTAAACAAACTAAGGACACATTAATAGTTTTGTATCACTTAACCTTTCCATACACCAAAATCTCTGTATTCCAAAATGTGAAAGAAACAATTCAAACTCTAAAACTACAGCCCTAATAGAGTGTGAGATTCCTGCTCAAAAGACACTTTTATAGTATGTTTAGTGGTGAGGGGCAGAGGGCAGGAGCAGAGCCTGTCTTGTTTTTTTTTTGTTTTTTTTTTTGTGGTATGCAGGCCTCTCACTGTTGTGGCCTCTCCCGTCGCGGAGCACAGGCTCCGGAAGCGCAGGCTCAGCGGCCATGGCTCACGGGCCTACCCGCTCCGTGGCATGTGGGATCTTCCCGGACTGGGGCACGAACCCGTGTCCCCTGCTCTGGCAGGCGGACTCTCAACCACTGTGCCACCAGGGAAGCCCAAACCTGTCTTGTTTGACACAATCTCCCCAGCACCCAGCTGATAAATGCTAAATGCTCAGTAAAATACCTGTTAAATCAAATCAGTAGAACACTTTAAAGAGGGACTTCCCTGGTGGCACAGTGGTTAAGAATCTGCCTGCCAATGCGGGGGACACAGGTTCGATCCCTGGCCCCAGGAAGATCTCACATGCCGCGGAGCAACTAAGCCCGTGCGTCACAACTACTGAAGCCCGCGTGCCCAGAGCCCGTGCTCTGCAACAAGAGAAGCCCTCTAAATGAGAAGCCCGCGCACCGCAACAAATAGTCCCCGCTCGCTGCAACTAGAGAAAGACCACGTGCAGCAACAAAGACCCAACGCAGCCAAAAATAAATAAATAAATACGCTTTAAAGAACAAGAAACATACCATCCTCTGGTTTGGTCAATGCCTTCAGCAATGAAATCTGCAGGAAATGCATCCTCAAACTCCCTCTTGTTTTCAAATGGATAATGAATTTGAGCATAGGGCATGCTGCCACTCTCGAACCAACAGTCAAACACTTCAGAGATGCGATGCAACAATCCCTTCCCACAGCGTGAAGGAATGGTCAGATGGTCAATGCTAGTAAACAAAGAAGTAGCCACTTCTATTAATTTTAAGCAAAACAGAAATTACAGTTTAATTGCCAAGAGGAAACACAATGCCCTCACAGCTCTTTCATATGCATCTGCAAACAGAAATATAGGCAGTTATCACAGGCTTTCAGAGAGCACCATCAGGGCTCCATCTGGAAGGTTATATACCAAAGTCTCCTGCCATCTAACTCAAGGACAAGAGGCCACCTTTCCTCAATATGACATGAATCATCAACAACGAAGTAATTCAGCAAACTAGTGTCTGATTTCTACATGTAGCTCTGTGATCTGATACAGAGACCATGTCTAAACAGGCTACCTAGCCCGATATGAACTGAAGTGAATCAAACATTCAGAAACTGACCTCTCTCTGTGGAGATCTGAGATCTTTGCTCCTGACAGTTCTTCCAGTTCTGTCATTGACCCAACACACACCACCTGTCAAAACAAAGTTAAAAGGCCTCAGAGCCGAAGATCAAACAGAGTTAATTTATGTAACATTCATGTTTAGGTTTAGAAACCTTTGATCTTCATGAGTTATCATCAAGGTGGCTTACCTCATGAAAGACTATAGGTCACTGACTGAATTGGTGAGCAGACCTCACTTCTTTGCTATCTACCCCTATATCAGAGGGATTCCCAACAAGGAGAGAATTCCACAGCCATCATCTCAACGAGTATTTCTTGAGGGTCTACTATGTCCAAATCTCTGACAAAAATAACTAGCATAAGTGAAATGCCTAGACTGTTACTCTAAGGCATCTTAGTTTGCTCCTGGCACTTGAACTTGGCTCTTTAATCTGAAACCTTCTCAAGTCAAAGCTGGGACTAATTTATTGTGCATGAACTGGACCAAATAGTCAGATTGCAAGACATTAGGATTATACTCATGTAAGGAGACTGGGAGATGGGCCCAGCAGGGGCATTCAGAACAGGGTGAGTCATCTAACAGGGGCCGTGTAGCCGGGCTACACCAGCAGGAGCTGCTGTGGGTTCACACCCAGAGGTCATCTACTACCTAATGAATACCCACAGCCTCTTTCTCTGCACTTCCTGCTCAGTCCTGTAAAGTCCTCTGATTCAGCTACTTCACTGTTGCCTTTCAGGTCCCTACTGGAGATTTACTGAGGTCCCTGGGCTGCTGCTGCTGCTCATGACTGTTCTAATGCTGTCAGCATTGGACAGAGGGAATACATCTATATACCTATGTATGTATTTATTTAGAGACACACACACACACAATTTGATTTTAAATTAAAGGTCTGCAATGTTTTGGTAATTTTTATTATTATTATTATTATTTTTTTTTTTTTTTGCGGTACACGGGCCTCTCACTGCTGTGGCCTCTCCTGTTGCAGAGCACAGGCTCGGACGCGCAGGCTCAGCAGCCATGGCTCACAGGCCCAGCCACTCCACAGCATGTGGGATCCTCCCGGACCGGGGCACAAACCCGTGTGCCCTGCATCGGCAGGCAGACTCTCAACCACTGCGCCACCAGGGAAGCCCACTTTGGTAATTCTTTTAAGTCATCCTTTTTTATCACTAATAGGGCCATTTTAATATGCTGTGACTTAGTGCAGCGGGTGGAGTCTCTATTCTGTTCATCAGAAACTCAAAAGGAGAAAAAGAGTTCTGAGCAACACAAGATAAACAATGTGAGGAGTTTCCCGAGAAAAATACAAATTACATTTTTCACTTTTACACAGAGGGAAATTTTTTTTTTTTTTTTTTGCGGTACGTGGGCCTCTCACTGTTGTGGCCTCTCCCATCGCGGAGCACAGGCTCCGGACGCGCAGGCTCAGCGGCCATGGCTCACGGGCCCAGCCGCTCTGCGGCATGTGGGATCTTCCCGGACCAGGGCACGAACCCGTGTCCCCTGCATCGGCAGGCGGACTCTCAACCACTGCGCCACCAGGGAAGCCCTACACAGAGGGAAATTTAAAACTATATTTAATTAAAGTAAAAATAAATTAAAATCTTAAAAACATATTTATGTCATGATTCTAGGAAGGAACAAAGAAAAAAAACTGATGCAATAAGAAAGGGGCAAAGAAAAAAAGAAACCATATTCTTTTACCCCATACTGAGATGCATGAATGAAATGCTTTAGCAAAAATCAACACAAGTAAACACTGCCCTGCCTCACCTCCTCGAAGTCATCGCTGACCCACAGTGGGATAGGAGTGCCCCAGTATCTGTTTCTGGAAATTGCCCAGTCACGTGCATCTTTCAGCCAATTTCCAAATCGCTTTTCTCGCACAAACTCTGGGACCCTGCAATAAACAGATCAGATAACCAATCACATAAAAACATTAGTAAGTAAATTTGTAAATTAGATCTGCATAAGCCTTTGTGAACCTAACATTCTGGAAATGCTGAGCTCACTCCTACGAGAATGTCTTCCAAATGGACAGCACCAGAAGACCCACAGAGGCTGTTTCTGCTATGAATCCATCCCAGGAAGATGCTCTGTAATATGAAACCCCACAGCACACAAGCTCTGTCCTGCTCTCCAACTGCAGGACTGCCACAATCCTTTAACCAATCACCATGACGACAGCTAGCCTGATCTTACTTAGATCTAGTCTTCAGGTCATCCATACAATAGCGCTTTTACTGAAACTCATTAGCAAGGGCTCTTAATCACCTACAAAGTAAGAGTCTGAATAGGAGGGGTTATGTGTAGCTGGTGAGAAGCTGCCTCTCCAGGCTCACCTGCAGTCCCACCACTGCACTGTAGGCTCTAGCAATAAGGCAAGTTCCTTAGAATGCAGCTTCTTACCTCACTGCCTCTGTCCATGCCATCCCTCTACTTCGATAACGTTCACCCCGCCACCCTCCTTCCCTCAGCCACCCCCCTACCCAAGGCTCTTATAGCTTCTGACTGGTAAATGACTCCTTATTCTTTAAGGTTCAGCTTTGTAGGAAACGCTGTCAAGCTCAAGGCTGAGTTAGGGCACACCTAGGCTCCAAAACATTTTGTCTTCTCAGGTGCTGCAGTTACCATCCTAGGTCAGTTTATAGGCCTGCACACCTGTCACCACCCCCCCTCAATGAGGCAGCCACACGAATATTCTATACTCAGTGCTCTACCAGGAAACTAAAGAGCTTCCTAGGTATAAAAATGAAAAAACATTTTGCTCTTGAGAAATTCACTTTGCTAAGAAATATAGAAAGCTATAGTTTTCTTTTACTGCCCTGAGATTCTCCCCATTCTTCCAAAATCAAATGCACTATTTCTTACTTCCCCAGAGAACACAACTTAAAGTCAAGCTGGATTCTTGGGGAAAATAAGAAATAGTTATTACCCTCAAAACTCTCAGGGAAAAACATTCTTCTGGAATACACAGATTTAGTTTTGTATCATTCTTGCACCTACAGGTTGAAGTACAGTAGTCCTCCTTTTTCTGTGGTTTCATATGGTCTCAGTTACCCACAGTCAACCGTGGTCCAAAAATATTAAAAGGAAAATTCCAGGAGTAAAAAGTTCATAAGTTTTAAACTGCACGTTGTTCTGGGTGGCATGATGAAGTGTTGCGCCCTTGCACTCCATCCTGCCTGGGAAATGAACTATCCCTTTGTCTAGCATATCCAGGCTGTATATGTTACCCGCCCACTAGTTACTTAGCAGCCATCTTGGCTACCACATCAGCTGTTGATTATCTCAGTGCCTGTGTGGAAATAACCCTTATTTTTACTTAAAAATTGGCCCCAAAGGGCAAAAGCAGTGATGCTGGCAATTTGGATATTCTCTTACCGTGCTTAATTTATACATTAAACTTCATCATAGGTATGTAGATATAGGAAAAACACAGTCTATACAGTGTAGGGTTTGGTACTATCTGCGTTTTCAGGCATCCACTGGGGGTCTTGGAACATACCCGCTACGGAAAAATGGAGGAACTACTGTAACACCTCTCTGCAGTTTAGATATTAGCTGAGGAGAGAAAGGCTTCTGTTCCTGCAGTGTTTATCCATGAAACCAGTGTACACAAGACATTGTCATATTTTAGGAACTCAACAAGTGTCAAAAGTAGTAAGTGTAAATGGCTTTTGTAGGTATATCCAAAAATAAATGTATATCCTGAAAATGACTACTATTTAAAGCTAATGGACTCTGAGAGTACAGCCAGTTTTCCAAAGTCATTCCATTCTTTAAATCAAATAAATGGCAACTTCTCATTTCCATTGGGTTTAAAAAAGAAAAATGTTCCCCTATATGTCCTGTCATAAGAGGGCTGTTTCTTCTGTTATATAATATTATTTAAATTATTTTGTGTTCCTGAATAAACAGAAAAATAGCTATTATTACAATATACAATAAAAGATGGCTTTTAAAATTACTATAACTTGAGGGAAGTATAAACCAGTACTAACTACATGACAAAGGACATTATGAAGACACACATCTTATTGCTCACCAGTAACATAGGTCATTGTTCCTCAGCAGCTGGTCTACCATATGCTCCACCCGAACAAACCAGCTAGGCACTGCTTTGTAAATGAGGGGAGTGTCTGACCTGCGGAAGCAAAAATGCAGAATGTGGCTGGGCAGACTGAGGTATGCAGGGGCAAAGGGTAAGACTGACCTTTAGTTTCTTACTGATTATCATCACCAACTATTAGGCCTTCTACTGATATTTATTTCTATTGCAAATACTAATGTCTATGTCATCTCCCTCCATCTCTCACAAGAAGGTGAAAGCTAATAAGAGAACAAGAAAAAATATAGTTCTGCTGTGTGACAGTTGACTAAGAAATGATGTCAACCTCAGCAAAGAGGAAACACGGGAACAAAACGTGATGCCACTGAACATTCCATTTTCACCCACATCTTTATAGTATGATGTTATATTAAAACTTGCATCACAGGGACTTCCCTGATGGCATAGTGGGTAAGAATCCGCCTGCCAATGCAGAGGACATGGGTTCGATCCCTGGTCCTGGAAGATCCCACATGCTGCAGAGTAACTAAGCCCATGCGCCACAACTACTGAGCCTGTGCTCTAGAACCCATGAGCCATAACTACTGAGCCCACGCACCACAACTACTGAAGCCTGCATGCCTAGAGCCCGTGCTCCGCAACGAGAGAAGCCACCACAATGAGGAGCCCATGCACAGCAACAAAGACCCAATGCAGCCAAAAAAAAAATTGCACATTATATTTCTCACTAAATTCCATTAGAAAGTTTTAGAGTTATATCTCATCCTAGAGAACTGTGATCCCAACACAATACATATTGGCATATGCCTGTTTCTTACACCTAAGGAACGAAATAACTTAATATATGAATTCATAAAATTCTCCTTAAAACAAGAATGAAGTTTTCAAACACTAACTCTAAAGGATACAAATGAGATGGGAACCATGAACTGATGGAATGGGCACACATATCAAATGTATCCACAAAGCTGAAGCTTGAGCTACATTTCATCTCACCTCCAGCAGAAAGGGTAGCTGTGGGTGAAGGTGCTGGCAGCAAGAAGTCGACCTTGTTCCTTTAGGGTCCTGATAATATTTTTGTCAGCATCCTATTTAAAAAAAATTTTAAATCTAGCCATTAAAATATCCTACAATACTTAGTAATACAATATAATTAAGTATATTACTAAACTTTGTTATTTTGATACCTTTCCTATGAATAAAAGGCACAAATAACAAATGTACTATAAAAATACTTGGTTCACATTTCAGCCACTGTGTAACTTTAAGTACTTTTAAAGTACGTTCCAGACCACTTAAGGCAGTGAAATTTTCAATCAGCAATGATTACCCCAAGGTCACAAAGCCGTTTCCGGAGTCACAAACCAGAGCCCACTTTTTCTGATTTCTACCTTTGAAATTACAGCATGCTTCCTCTGAAGATACTAGACCCTTGGAATGCAGCTGATAATATGTCTATTTTTTCTGATTTTATGTCCTCAAACAAAACAAAACAAAACAAAATCTACGTCCTGGGGGAAAAAAATCCCACATATGGAAGCTATTTAACAAAAAACTGATTAATGAAAGAAGTACGATGAAACCGACACCTTTCTAAGCCATAGAGATACAGACCTTCACATACTGTCCTGCAAAATCTGCCACTTCCCCTGTGAAACAGCCTGAAGCATCCACAGGGCAAACAGGGACAGAGTCTTTCTGAATGATATTGAAATCCATACAGACCCGATAGTCATCCTGGGGAAAAGGAGAAAGGTAGAAGAAGGGAAGAATAAAACAGTTAAGTGTGGGTGTGGCAAGAGAGGAGCATATGAGGCAATAAATTTAGAGGAAAATTTTTCAGTATTCTGACATATAAATGTATCCAACTTTCATTATCCTCTCAACTGAAGTTAACTCAAGGATTATTCAGAGAATCCAGAGCCCTATAGCAGGGTTAGGGGATTAGATCAGTCTTCCCAGCCATTACTTCACAAACCCCTAATATAGCTGAGTATCCACTAAGTAAGAAGAAACATATGAATACATTAGAACAAAATCAAATTTGATTTATAACAGCAGCATGTATACACATACATGTATGCACAAAGCAGAAGAACATACACGTGTAAGGCATGAACCATTTAGTACTGCACAATGCTTGATGTGCATATGGATTTGCATCCTGTCAAAGAGTGCCTGAAAGGATGGCAACAGTGATCTAAATCCAAATTACTCATTTTACGGGAATTCCCTGGTGGTCCAGTGGTTAGAACTTGGCACTTTCACTGCCAGGGCCTGGGATCAATCCCTTGTCAGTGAACTAAGATCCCACAGGCCGCGTGGTGTGGCGTGCATAAATAAATTAATTTAAAAATAATAATAAATAAAACAAACAAACAAACCCCAAACTATTCACTTTACAAATAAGTAATATGGGCCCCAGGCAGGCTGGGTTCACCACAATGCTTCAGGAATACATTTTGAGCAATGTTAACAATAATAAGGGCAAACTGATTATAAAGTGCTATATCAAACAGTGCTCTGAACATCTGACTACATTATATTAGCTCATTTAACCTTTACAATGATCCTGTGAGGAAGGCAGATAGATGTACTAGGTTTTCATCATGTGTTCCCCTCAGACAAACCAGCAAGTATCTCCATTTTACGGATGAAGAAGCTGAGGCACAAAGAAATAACTCAGCTGCAAAGTGGCAATGCTCACATTCAGAACCAAACAGCCTGGCTCCAGAGTCCAAGGTCTTTACCTCTTTGCTATGCTGTTTGAATATAAAATTAAAGGGACTGTCTTGGACTAAATAGTGAAACCAAACCCTGGTTTGACTCCAAGATAAACTGGAAAGCCAGTATGGTTCCACCTGGGCCTATGTTCAACTCTCGCTATGCTGAGAGGCTGCCTAGCGTGATGCGACATGTGCATGTGGCACATGACAGCCAAGGGCAATGACAGCCTGGCCATGAAGGAAGACCCTGAAAAAAAAAACAGTAAGCAACACAGACAGGACAAGCCCCAAAGTCCAGCAATTTGAACCATTTAGTATAGAGCAAACAGCCCTACTCGATTCGACTAGCTAAGAGCAGCATTCCTGAATGGAGCCAGAGTAACAGGTAATGTTCAACACGGTCATGTAGAAGTGCATAGACTCTGTGGAGAGATCACATAGCACATTGTCTGGCAAAACCGCAACATGGAAGGTCTCTTGGAAAACGTCTACCAAGTGGGGTTAAAGGCTGAAATTTAAAGATCTGATCTTCTATAACATTAACCTGCCTGGCATTCAGGACAGATACACACCAAGAAGTTACCTTTTCATTATTTATTAACAGTGGAACAATGACACCAGTTGACCCTAAAATTATAATGAATAGCTGAAATTTGACTAATTACTAAAACTCAATAAATAGTATTATCAAGAATGCTTACTTTCCATCTAATTTGAATACTGACCAGGTATTAGGTGATATTAAGCAATTGTTAATTTTATTGGGTATAATGGCATGGTGGCTATGTTAAAAATAAAAGTCCTTATCAGTCAGAGATGCATACAGAAGTATTTGCAGATGAAAGATATGATGTTGAGGATTTGCTACAAAACCCTCCAGCCAAAATAAAAAAGGTGTTGGGGAAGGGGACAGGGAACGAGACAGATATAACAGAAATTCCAAATTAATAATTAAAGCAGCTGGATAATGTGAACATAAGGAATATTATATTTTCTTTACTTCTGTGTATGTTTGAAGACTTCCATAATAAAAATCCCTGCAGAGATTAAGTATGAAAAAAAAAAAAGACCAACGGAGACAGACTAGCTTCACTGCCTCTCTGACAAAATGATCAAGCCAAGAGGAATTTGTAGGTCCCCAGTGGGTGCTACACCCCCAGCAGTACACACTCTTACAGTGTCAGGCACTGTGCTAAACGCTCTATATGGATGACTCCACTTAATCCCTGTAGTTTCCCAGAAGGGCAGGTACTATCATTCCATGTCACAGAGGAGGAAAAGGAAGTCCAGACAGGCTAAGTAACTTACCCAGAGATGGCCTGTTAGTGGCAGAGCTGTGACCTAAGGTGAGGTCTGGTTCTAAATGTGTGCCCTTAAACCCTATGCTCTTGTTTTACTCATATACAAATTACATTAAAAGGATTACATTTTTGGAAGAATTACTCTGGGAAAAACTTAAAATTAACCACACTGCATAGCTTTGAGGAAAGAGGTCAAATTCTCCCTTCTGATCATATAGTATTTATTTAGTCAAGAATACAGCAAAGGTGATGGAACCTTTCAGAGTTTTGATGGTTGTGGGGACTGTATGACTCTATGCCCTTGTCAAAACTCCCAGAACTGCATATCATAAATGGCAAAGTGTACAGCAAGTAAATAGTGAATGAATGAAAACACAGCATGTCTTTTAGAAAGACTAAATGCCCAGCAACATTCAGGATTTAGCACACCATTTTCAAAAATCAGCTCAGGGTGAAAAGGAATTACAGATGCAAGTTTTATAAGGTTATCTCTGGGGGCAGTGAGCCTGAAAAGAGGTTAACTCCATAGTGTGAAAAACAGTGAGAAACATCTCTCTTCTCTCTCCCTGTCACACACACACACACAACTCAGTGGCCACTGACGTTTATTTCTCATAAATGCATTTGCAAGACATATACTACTCACAGCACCAAAGTAAGGAGCTTGGTGTACAACCCCAGTGCCTTCTTCCTCCTTCACATAGTTGTCAACAAGCACAGTAAAAGCACCATTCTCTTTACACTGGAAAAGAAAGGTTATCAGGCTTAAAGAGTAAAACAATACCATACCATAATATTAATTTAATAACAGTTTTTGGTAAGAGCCTGAAAAATCTTTTAACATGCAAAATTATTTTCAGAAATAGAAAAGACAGAATAATTCAGATTGGGAAGAAACATGCTAATTCAATACATCGTTTCCATGAATAACAGGTCATCACTTATAAATGAAATAATTATTTGAAGACTTGCAGAGAAAAATTTCTAACTTCCTTTGCCACAAAACTGTGCTTTTTCATCAGTTCTTCCAACCTCACCCCTGCCCTAGAATGCAGTTTTTCGTGAAAATGTCTCAGATGATGTGCTTCCTTAACCATTCACTTCCGGGTATATTTTCAATCACTGCATATGCTTTGCTGCTCCTTTTCCTTTCAGTCCAGCTCAGGTTATTCAGTAATAAAAGGCAAACCTTGGAAGAATCGGTATGGGAGCTGAGTTACAAGTTCTAGTTACAGGTACTCCACCTACTGTAACATGAAGGGAAATGTTCTCAGTTTGATTTTCTTTGTAACAACAATAAAGTCAGGTTCATACACAAACACTACAGACCTACTTCTTCTACCTTTATCTCTTAATATTTCTTTTCTTTGCTTTCTTACCTCTCTGCCTTTGCAAAAAGTACTTTCAGAAATTATTTTCACATTTAATCCTATAATCCTGTGAAAAAGGCATCAGCAGTCTCATGTTTTAAAAATATTCTGGTTGTATTTGAATTTCACAGATGAACAAACTCTGAACAAAGATGAAATGGTTTGCCCAAATCATACAACTAGTAATGACCTGAAAGAAGGTCTTCTGGTTCCAAACGCAATTTTATTTTCAACTATATCACAACTCTTTAATTCTCTGGCATTCACTTAAAACTAAACTTGAAAAATAACTATGAATTTTTAATTGCTATAACCCAAGTCACCTGGAAATATTTTTGGTGTGGTATGATAGGTGCTAAAAGGTGTGTCTTCAATAGTTTAAACATGGAGAGATAATATGTGGGTTCTTAGAATCAGATGTAAGAACAGGGAATACAAAGGTATCTTACTGTTTCTAACTGTAGAGGGTTTCTAACAAAGAAACCCTACATTGCATTCCTATCTCTCGAAGTCCAGTTTTAGATCCTTCCCCTGCCAAGGATGAACTGGGTCAGCATTCACACAGAGAGTTATAGTGCTGTCCTTCAAAGACAGCATCTACTCTCATAGCTCTCACTTAATATTTCAGAACATGTGTATTTTAGGTATACACCAGATGATTTTTGTCTTCAAAGAATTTGCAGCATCTTTCTAAAACTCACCAAACGTTCTAGAAATTTCAGGAAGCTAACTGAATGGATAGTTGTTGTTCTTAAATAACTTAGATCAGTATGAACTGAGTGCATATTCCAGACAGACTTCTGATTTAACCTAAAGTTCCTATCTATTGTGCTCATGTGCATTTTCTGAGAGGGCTGAACTTTCCTTAGGTTCTCAAAGGGATCTAGTGTAAGAGGTTTTAAGACAAATAAAAACAAATACAAGAAAAAATAAAACATGTTATGATACAGAAGAGAAGAATGCAGGAATGATATTTTTCAGAGGGAGAAACCAAAGAAGCATTTCAAAAATTGCTTTTTTTTCAGATGGCACCTGAGTTTAGCCTTGAAGAGTGTCAAGCTGATATGACGTTAAAGCAAGGTGAGGGTTTTTTAAAAAAGAGGAGGAAGACAATAAAAACAAAGGCAGAGAGGGAGGAAAAGAAAGGGCCAGTGTGATGGAAGCAAAGGATATGTTTAAATCAACATTAGGGAATGTGGTTAGGGAGTAGGACTGCCTTGTGTCAACTGGAGAATACCCATTGAGGAATGTGCTGGCAAATGACTACAGGCTCAAGGGAGGGACCAGACCAGGTAAAGTGTTTGGAAATCCATCAGCAGCAACATGGAATGAGGAGGAATGCCATTAGTTAGGAGATAAAAAACATGGGAAAACACTCAGGTGCACAAAAATGTAGAGGCAGATGTGACGTTGTGGACAGAGCCCAAATGGCAGAGATCACCTGCATTAGCCAAACTCTATCCCTACACTGAACCAGAACAGAGGTAAGCAAATATTTTATCATGGGCTATGGTGTAAGGTTTTGCTGGCTAATGCTACATCCAACTGAAATAATTTCCACATAATGTGTAAAACCGGGTCTGAGAGTGTTGCTCATTATTTCACTCCAAGACCTATAAATAAGAACCAACAGGAAATTCCTGCTGACTTTATTCTTTTGTTGTTGGTGGTGGGGTTTACAGCTACAGCTGTGGATTCTGTTGCCAGAAAATGGAAAACCACATAAAATAGCTTTGTGACTCTTATAAGAACTAAGTTACTAAATGTCTGAGCTTAAAGCACCCACCTCATCAATTCCTGGAAATGAACTCTGTTTACTTTTACACACACAGTTTTGTAAAAGCACTACCTTAAGTTTGTAAAAACAAAACTCAAAAAACAAAAAACACCTCAACGACTTGCCTGGGTGATGTGTGGACTATAAACAATACAAATATACACACATTAAATCTTATCAAAGTAACTGATTCCTTATGTAATCTGAGAAAAGTATTTAAAAATTCCTATAGGATTTTAATTATTAAAGCAAGAAGGCAATACAAACAGAATTTAATTTTTGTAATACTAAAACAGATTTTTGGATTTAGGCACACTTGTACAAACAATATAACAATAAGACAATATAAATACCACTCCAGTTATCAAATACTTGGGTTGTGGACAGCTCCTGTGGTAGAAGTCTCTAAGCTCACCTTTATAAAATAGTCAAACAGCGGTCTGTATTTCTTGCCTTTGAGATAGGCACCAGGCAATCTAGAAAAAAGAGAAAGGCAAACTCACAATTAAAATTATCAAAGAAATGAGGCTACAGCCACATCAAGTTATCATTCCCTTCTGGTTTCCTTGTTCCTAAATCATGAGTGCTGGAACGTGCGACCTGAATGTACTTGGTATTAGTACTTAAAACTAAACTTGCATAATATAGCTTTTGGGCAATAAAGTATCTCACTTTTTAAAGCTAAAGACACACATGCACGTGCACACACACACACATACAAATCAATGAGGTGTATATTCACCTTTCAAGGATCTCATAGTCACTCTCCAATTTATAGAGGGCTGATAATCTGGCTTCCATTAAAATGTATAATTTTCCTCTGACAGCATCTATGAGAGCAAGGGAAAAAGTGGACTTCAATGATATTCAGGCTTTGGCTTACGCTAAAGACATGCATCTGCATATTTTTCCCTCCAGGGGCTCCTATATCACCTGCATCCAATGTGCTCAGCACTGACAGAGGAACACCACAAAGAACGCTAGGGCACACGTGCTTTCCAAATACGAAAAAGACAAAAACATCAAATGCTGTTAAGGCAGCTCATCAGTTGTTGTTAACTGCACCTCTATTCATTTTAAGTAAATTAATCTTTTCTCCTACCAAAAGTAACATATATGAGTGCTTAAAATCCGTAACATTAGCAAACCAAGAAGAGATCACAAAGTAAAAGTTTCCCATAATCTCATACTCCCCACCCCACCCCGCCCCCGCCTCGACACTATCGTTTCAGTGTCTATTCCTCCAGGTGTTTTTCTACGTATATATCAACATACATATTATGTAAACATGTAATTTAATAATTATGGGATATAACAATACAGTTTTGTAATTTGTTTTCACATAATACATTGTGAACATTTTCTCATATGTTAGCACATATAGATTCTCTCATTCTTTTAAATAGCTTCTATAGTATTCCATCTTATGGAGGTACAAGTTATTTTTAACATATCAATTAATGCTAGACAATTAAACTGTTTTCAAATTGCTACTGCTATGAACACTGGGATAACGAATATTCTTATACATGTCTTTGTACCCATATTGGAAACATTTCTGAAGGATACTATCCTAGGAAGAGAAAAGCTGAAACAAATGCATAAACATATAAAATTTAATAGATACTGACAAATTGCCTTACAAAAATTTAGGCTAATTTAAACGCCCACATGTAAAGTATGACATACCCAAGAATATACTAAAGCTATACCTAAGAATATACTAAGGCTGTAAGAAAAATGAGTATCTATGGATCCTTGTGAAGGCCTTTGCAATTCACTGAAAAACTACCACAAATAATGTTGCCATCCACCAGTTCTGACCTCACAGGAACTTCATTATAAGTGGAGTCCATATTTTCTGAATAAAACACAGAACACATGGTACACAAGAACACAAGAAGTAAAAGAGTTGTATGCAGGCAGATGAATGACATGATTGAAATCTCAGCCAGATGGCCTTTATGGCTGTCAGGCTTACTACGGAATGGCCATGATCCACAGGCAACTCAGGAAACATATAACAGACAGAAATGCACTTGCAGGGAGAAGCAGAGCCAGGCTCTATGTGGAAACAGCTCCTTCCTAGTTGATATCGCTAGCAACCAACTCTTGGTCTTAGCTACTCCTAAGGCACAGCTAAACAATGATAAAAATATCTGACGCCCAACACTTTTCCATTCCTTTCTCAATATTCTTCCCTTGATAGCACAAGCTATTGTGAATCAAGTTAACTGTCTTGTAAGACGGATTCTTTTTCTGGCTATGAGTTTTTCTTTTCTTTCCCTGACTTCCCCCTGCTCCCCATAAACTATAGAAACCTGAAGGTACCAACCTTCTTTTTTCATATAAATCTCTATGGAAAGGGCCTCATCAAGACTATGGTTAACTTGACCACCAGGAAATATTTGAAAGGTACAAAGTTCTCAAGTTCTGGTACCAATTCTATGATACTATGATATAGAGTAAGAAATATATATTTGGTCTTAATCCCTGTTCTGGCAGAGCTCTTAAAACCCTTGGAATTTCCTAAGTGGTGGGAAGGTGTCTTTTGTTACGTTAATGGAGTGACTTTTGTAAAACCCCTAGGTAACCTAAGGATGGTGAACCAAGCACATGGCTACAGGGTTGGAACTTTCATACTCCACCTCCAGCCCCCTCTGGAGAGGAGAGAGGGGTCAGAGATTGAGTTCAATCTCCAATGGCCAATGATTTAATCAATTGTGCCCATGTAACAAAGCCTGCATAAAAACCCAAAAGGATGGGGTTTGGAGAGTTTCCAGGTTAGTGAATGTATCCACATGCTATGAGAGTAGCCCACCCCAGTTCTGGGGAGAGAAGTTCCTGTGCTTGCGACCCTTCCAGATCTCACCCTATGCACTTCTTCATCTGGCAGTTCATGTGTATCCATTACAATCTCCTTTTATAATAAACCAGTTATCTAGTAAGTACAATGTTTCTGAGTTCTGTGAGTTGCTCTTTGGACCCAAGGAGGGCGTCATGGGTTGGTGAGAAGCCCAGGTGACAACCGGAACTTGTGACTGACATCTGAAAGGGGGCGGGGGGGTTGCAGTGGCAGGGGGAAGTCTTGTAGGACTAAGCTCTTGACCTGTGATATCTGACTCAAGCTCCAGATAGCTAGTGCTTGAATTGATTTAATTGCTTGGCGGTGTTGAGAAAACACATACTGGAGATTCCTAATAGCAATGATACGCCACCCCCTTTGAATCTCAGGTTCTTCATCTGTAATAGGAGCATGATGTATAAAAGTATTATAATCTGAAAAGTATATGAAATTTTTACTTTTTATATCTCTGTACAACGTTAATTTTTTTGTGTTAATTTTAATGTTTTGTGTTAATTTTTCAATCAGAAATGAAAATGCTCTTAGAGGTTATTTTTCTGATTAAATCTAATACTTTTTCAAAAACTTCTATTTTTACTCCACAAAGAAATGTAGGACTTCCCTGGTGGTGCAGTGGTTAAGAATTCGCCTGCCAATGCAGGGCACACAAGCCCTGGTCCAGGAAGATGCCACCTGCCATGGAGCAACTAAGTCTGTGCGCCACAACTACTGAGCCTGCGCTCTAGAGCCCACGAGCCACGACTACTGAGCCCGTGTGCCACAACTACTGAAGCCCGCATGCCTAGAGCCTGTGCTCTGAAACAAGAGAAGCCACCGCAATGAGAAGCCCACACACTGCAATGAAGAGTAGCCCTGGCTCACCACGACTACAGAAAGCCCGCGCGCAGCAACGAAGACCCAATAAAGCCAAAAATAAATAAATAAATTAATTAAAAGAAGAAAAGAAATGTAATTTTTTTTCTTTTTAACCATTGCATCAAATAGGATAAAATGCCTAGGAATAAACCTACCTAAGGAGGCAAAAGACCTGTACTCAGAAAACTATAAGACGCTGGTGAAAGAAATCAAAGGTGACACAGATGGAAAGATACACCACATTCTGGGAGTGGAAGAATCAATATGGTCAAAATGACTATACTACCCAAGGCAATCTACAGATTCAATGCAATCCCTATCAAATTACTAGTGGCACTTTTTGCAGATCTAGAAAAAAAAATCTTAAAATTTGTGTGGAAACACAAAAGATCTCGAATAGCCAAAGCAATCTTGAGAAACAAAAATGGAGCTGGAGGAATCAGGCTCCCTGACTTCAGACTATACTTCAAAGATACAGTAATCAAGACAGTATGTTACTGGCATAAAAACAGACATATAGATCAATGGAATAGGATAGAAAGCCCAGACATAAATCCACGCACCTATGGTCAATTAATCTATGACAGAGGAGGCAAGAATATGCAATGGAGAAAAGACAGTCTCTTCCTAAGTGGTGCTGGGAAAACTGGACTGCTACGTGTAAAAAAATGAAATTAGAACACTCCTTAACACCATACAGAAAAAAAAACCCAAAATGGATTAAAGACCTAAATGTAAGGCCAGATACTATAAAACTCTTAGAGGAAAACATAGGCAGAACACTCTTTGACATAAATCACAGCAATACCTGGATCTACTTCCCAGAGTAATGAATATAAAAACAAAAACAAACAAATGGGACCTAATTAAACTTAAAAGCTTTTGCACAGCAAAGGAAACCACAAACAAAAGGAAAACACAACTCACAGAATGCGAGAAAATATTTGCAAATGAAGAAACCGCCAGGGGATTAATCTCCAAAATATAAAAAATAGTTCAGGCAGCTCTACATCAAAAAAAACCAAACAATGGAGTATTATTCAGCCACAAAAAAGAATGAAACAATGCCATTTGCAGCAACATGGATGGATCTACAGATTATCATACTAAGCGAAGTAAATTAGAGGAAGACAAATATCATATGGTTATCACTTATATGTGGAATCTGAAAAATGATACAAATGAACTTATTTACAAAACAGAAAAAGACTCACAGACTTAGAAAACAAACTTATGGTTACCAAAGGGGAAGGTTGGGGGGAGGGATAAATTAGGAGATTGGGATTCATATATACATACTATTATATATAAAATAATCAACAAGGACCTACTGTATAGCACAGGGAACTCTAGTCAATACTCCATAATAACCTATATGGGAAAATAATCTGAAGAAGAATAGATATGTGTATGTATAACTGAATCACTTTGCTGTACACCTGAAACTAACACAATATTGTAAATCAACTATAGTCTAATACAAAAGAAAAATTAAATAAAAAACTAAAAAAAAAAAAAAAAAGTAGTATTTACTTCTACACTGGACCAAGAAGGAAATTCTGGGTAAAAAAATAGTCCTTTTCCTAGGCCAAGGGAAATAAGTAGATAAACTAGTTGCTTGGACATGTAAAAGAGGGGAGTAGGAATCAGTAAACTAAGATGTGTTCCACATGTTTTCTTATATTATTTTCCTCTAAACTCCTGAAAATATACTCTTGACCTTCACTCTGTCCACTTCTTATGGCTTCCTTTCTGGATCCCTTGCCTCAAGCCTTGGAATTCACCAACATGAAACAGGCATGGTTATCCTTTCAGGAGGCCCAAACAGTTGGATTATTTCCAGCTTTAGAAGTACACTGGAAGCTAACTGGCTTTGCTGTGCTGTTTGAAACTCATTATCAGATTTCTCCCTCCAAAACATATCCTGCTACATAACACCATACCTATGTATTCACTACTAGAAAATTATTTAGTAGAGGTTTTCTGGGTTTCTAAGAAATTTTAATAAAAGGCAAATTTCCCCAGGGTTATTAGCACATATGAGTGATTATGACATACCTAAGAACAGATTCCCAAACAATAAATCATAAGACATGTGACCAGAGAGTTCATGCTACCTCCCAGCCCCAACGGCTTTACTGATTCTAGTAAATACATTTATTTTTTGTATAATTTGTAATAAGTTTATTAAGTTGTAAGTATAAACTATGTCCTGATTACTAATACTGATGTCTATTTAAAAATCAAAATAAAGAATATTTTTAAAATAATAATTAAGCATGACTTAAGCAACTTTCTGAGAAAATTTTAGATGTTCTCTAATATTGTATCCAACTCAGTTTTCCTTAATGAATTGTGTTCTATTTCTAGTGTGACCCATCTATTGTCTATTTATTTCCTCCTATCTATCATGATAAGACTTTTTAAGCATTCATTCATTTAATTGATATTTATTGAATACTTATTTTGTTCTAGGTAATGGGTTATAAGGGCATAGCCCTAAACAATACATATCCAGGCCCTGCCTTCACACAAACCCAGGGAGTTAAGAGATTTTTCCGTTACTTGATAATAACAACATCCTTGGGAATTCCCTGGCGGTCCAGCGGTTAGGACTCCATGCTTCCACTGCCGGGGGCCTGGGTTCGATCCCTGGTTGGGGAACTAAGATCCCATAAGCTGTGTGGTGTGGCCAAAAACAAACAAACAAGCAAACAAACAAAAAAACCCCAAGTTTATCCTGATAATCTCTCTTTGTAGCTAGATAAAATTACTTGAACAACTTCTACTAAAAATGCCTCTTTTAAAGGGAATGTACTTCAACATAATAAAGGCCATATATGACAAGCCCACAGCTAATATCATACTCTGGTGAAAAACTGAAAGCTTTTCCTCTAATATCAAGAACAAGATAAGGATGCCCACTCTTGCCACTTTTATTCAACATAGTATTAGAAGTCCTAGCCGGAACAATTGGGCAGGAAAAAGAAATAAAAGGTATCTAAATTGGAAAGGAAGAAGTAAAACTCAGTATTTGCAGATAATATGATAGTACATATAGAAAACTCAAGACTCCACCAAAATCTCAGAACTAAAAAATAAATGGAGGGACTTCCCTGGTGGCACAGTCGTTAATAATCTTCCTGCCAATGCAGGGGACACAGGTTTGATCCTTGGTCCGGGAAGATCCCACGTGCCGCAGAGCAACTAAGCCCGTGTGCCACAACCACCGAGCCTGCGCTCTAGAGGCCGCGAGCCACAACTACTGTGCCTGTGTGCCACAACTACTGAAGGCCATGCACCTAGAGCCCGTGCTTTGCAACAAAAGAAGCCACTGCAATGAGAAGTCCGTGCACCACAACGAAGAGTAGCCCCTGCTTGCCATAACTAGAGAAAGCCCACGCACAGCAACGAAGACCCAATGCAGACAAAAATAAATAAAAATAAATTTATTTTAAAAAATAAAAATAAATAAATGCAGTAAAGTTGCAGCATACAAAATCAATATACTGAAAGCTGTTGCATTTCTATACACAAATAATGAACTACCAGAAAGAGAAATTAAGAAAACAATTGCATTTACAATTGCATCAGAAAGAATAAAATATGTAGGAATAAGCTTAGCAGAGGAAATGAAGGACCTAGACACTGAAAAGTTTAAAACATTGATGAAAGAAATGGAAGACACAAATAAATGGAAAAGTGTTCCATGATCATGGATTCAAAGAATTAATATTGTTAAAACGTCCATACTACTGAAGGAAATCTATAGATTCAGTGCAATTCCTATCAAAATTTCAATGGCATTTTTCACAGAAATAGAATAAACAATCTTAAAATTTATGTGGACCCACAAAAGACCCTGAATAGTCCATGCAATCTTGAGAAAGAAGAACAAAGCTGGAGGCACAACACTCCTTGATTTCAAACTATATTACAAAGTTCTAGTAAGCAAAACAGTATGGTACTGGCATAAAAACAGACACATAGATCAACAGAACAGAACAGAGAGCCCAGAAAGAAACTCACACATAAGACAATTAATTTACAACAAAGGAGCCAAGAATATACAATGGGGAAAGGAGAATCTCTTCAATAAATGGTGTTGGGAGAACTGGACCACTCTCTTATGCCATACACAGAAATTAACGCAAATGGATAAAAGACTTTAACATAAGACCTGAAACCATAAGATTCCTAGATGAAAACATAGTTGATAAACTTCTTGACATTGGTCTTGGCAATGTCTTTTTTTTTTGGCTCTGACAACAAAAGCAAAGGAAACAGAAGCAAAAATAAAAACAAACAAAAAAAAATGTGGGACTACATTACACTAAAGCTTCTGCACAGCAAAAGTAATCAACAAAATGAAAAGGCAACCATCTGAATGGGAGAAAATATCTGCAAATCATACAGCTGATATGGGGCTAATATCCAAAATATATAAAGAACTGATACAACTTGATAGCAAAACAAACAAACAAACAAACAAAAAAAACCTACCAAACCAATTTAAAAAATGGGTAGAAGATCTGAATAGACATTTTTCCAAAGAAGACAATCAGATATCCATCAGGTACACGAAAAGATGCTCAATACCAGTTATATAAGGGAAATGCAAATCAAAACCCCAATAAGGTATCACCTCACACCTGTTAGAGTGGCTGTTTTCAAAAAGACAAGAGACAGCAAGTGTGGGCAAGGATGTGGAGAAGAGAGAATCTCTGCACTGATGATGGGAATGTAAGCTGGCGTAGCCACCATGGAAAACAGTATGGGAGGTTCCTCAAAAAATTAAAAATACAACTACATATGATCCAGTAATTTTACTTCTGGGTATTTATGCAAAGAAAATGAATACAATAACTTGAAAAGATATCTGCACCCCATGTTCATCACAGCATTAATTATGATAGTCAAATTATGGAAACAACCTGTGTCCATCAATGGATGGATTGATGAAGAAAATATGGTATGTATATGTACAATGGAATGCTATTTGGCTGTAAGAAAGACTGAAATTTTGCTGCTTAAAACATCATGGATGGGGCTTCCCTGGTGGCGCAGTGGTTGAGAGTCCGCCTGCCGATGCAGGGGACACGGGTTCGTACCCTGGTCCGGGAAGATCCCACATGCCGCGGAGCGGCTGGGCCTGTAAGCCATGGCCGCTGAGCCTGCGCGTCCAGAGCATGTGGTCCGCAACGGGAGAGGCCACAACAGTGAGAGGCCCGCATACCTCAAAAACAAACAAAAAACACCCCATCATGGATGGACCTTGAGGGCATTAGGCTAAGTGAAGTAAGTCAAAGAAAGACACATAATATATTATCTCACTTATATGTGGAATAAGAATGAAATCAAAGCAACAAAAATAAACCTCATGGATACAGAGAACAGACTGGTGGTTGTCAGAAGCAGGGGTGTGTATGTGTGTGTGTGGGGTGGAATGGGTAAAGGGAGTTAAAAGGTACAAACTTCCAATTATAAAATAAGGCGTGGGGATATAATTTATAGCATGGCAACTATAGTTAATAATACTGTATTACAGGGCTTCCCTGGTGGCGCAGTGGTTGAGAGTCCACCTGCCGATGCAGGGGACACGGGTTCATGCCCCGGTCCAGGAAGACCCCACATGCCGCGGAGTGGCTGGGCCCATGAGCCATGGCCGCTGAGCCTGCGCATCCAGAGCCTGTGCTCTGCAACGGGAGAGGCCACAACAGTGAGAGGCCCGCATATCGGAAAAAAAAAAAAAATAATAATAATAATACTGTATTACATATTTGAAAGTTACTGAGAGAGTAGATCTTAAAAGGTCTCACCACAAGAAAAAAATTCTGTAAATATGTATGGTGATGAATGTTAACTAGACTTACTATGGTGTTCATTTCATGAGGTACACAAATGTTTATTTTATTGTAAACCTAAAATTAACATAATGTATGTCAATTATACCTCAATTAAAAAAGTAAAAAAAAAAAAGGGAAGAAATGTAAGCTTTCATTCTTTCCCAAAATTCATTAAAATTATTTTATTCATATTGATCATAAGTAACCAGGCTCACACTTACCTTTAATCTTCACATACTGCATATCTGGATTAACACACAGGGCAAGGTTACTAGGTAGAGTCCAGGGAGTAGTTGTCCAGGCAACCAAAGATATACTTTCATCTTCCTCCAAAGGGAAAGTTACAAATATTGAAGGATCTTGAACATCCTGAAATAAAATGAAATAAAGTATTCTTTTACAGATTCCATAATAGTAGACATGGAAGAAAAATGAACTGATCCTAAAGAATAAAATAAACTTTTATTTTCAGAATAAACTGAGCTTTAAAAAAATCTGCCATATTTGTAAAAAGAAAATACAAAGAGAGAAATTCCAAATACATTTTTTATATAAAGAAAATGCTTTAATAATTACCTTAGTAGTCACAAATAAAACATTTATAGTGTAGCAAGTGGGATACATAAATGAGGTTTCACTATTACAATGATCTATTTTATAACAAGTCCATAAAGAATTAGGTCAATAAAATGACGATTTTGGAAAACAGTGTTATTCTTTATTTGAATTGAAGGGTATATGAGAATTCTTTTCAACTTTTCAGGAAGTCTGAAATTATGCCAAAAATTAAAAACAAACACAATCCTTAGTACACACTCATAGTATGGCCAAAGTGAAAAAAGACAGAAAATACTAAGTGCTGACAAGGATGCAGTGTCATCAGAACTGTCTAGTGGAAGTATAATCCCTTTGTGGTTAGAGTGGGAGGCAATGAACCATTGTCCATGCATGGGTCAAATCTGGCCGTTACCTGTTTTTATAGAGCCCAAGACCTAAGAATGGTTTTGACAGGACTGAAAGATCTGGCCAACAAAGTCTAAAATATTTACTATCTAGCCTTTACAAAGTTTGCCAACTCTTGTACTAGGGCTAAATGTAAGTATACGTTATGACTCAATAATCCCACTCCTGGGAATGTGTATATATGCTCCCCAAAAGACAAGTTCCAGAATGCTCACGGTAGTACTACTGATAAGAGCCAAAAATTGGATATTACCCAAATGTCCATCGACAATAGAATGGATAAGTTAAATACTAGACAGTCATTAAAATGATGATCTACAACTACACACAACATGGATGACTTTCACAAACATAATCTTGAGCAAGAGAAGCCAGATGCAAAAAAAGAACAAAGTGTACAATTCCATTTATATTTAGTACAGAATCAGCAAACAATGAGGTTGGAAGTGAGGACAGTGGTTGCTATAGAGGAGTGGGGGGATACATGCTAAACTGAAGGGACCATGAGAAGGGAGAGCTTTTCACAGGTTGCTTGACAAGGTTCTTCTTTAACTTTATCTGGGTGTTGGCTTCACATTCATTTTGTGCCAGTATATGGAACAGAGTAAGTAAATGGAGGAGCAAAAAAATGTTGTCTTATTAAACCAGGAAATAGGTACTAAGATATAAAAATTATTAATTTTAGTATGTATAGTAATAAACATAAAAAAATTAAAAAGCCACTGAAGGGAACTCTAAATAAAACATTAATAGTGATTTCCTTTGGGTACTGAGATTATAATTTTTTTCCCTCTTCTTTATATCTTCTATGGCTTCTAAATTTTCCACAATGAGCATAAGCCTCATAAATAATCACATCAACCAGACTTCTAAAAACTAAAAATTTAGACAATATAAAAAATAAATATTTTTATATACCACAAGTTGGTTTACCTTTGGAAAAGTTGGAAGGACTTTCTTCTGTAACTCAATTTAGTTCCATACAGCTTGCTCTTTCCCAATAAGAGAATGTATTTATTTACTTATAGAAGAGTATACACTTTGAAAACCCTAGGACCTAACAAGCTATAATGGGACTCTAACATGTAAAAATTTAGTTACCAAACAAAATTCCAGCATAGTACACAGGATTTATATTACAAAACATTTGGAGCAACACCAATTGTTACCATTTAAAAAGAAAAAAAGGCTGTGCCCTCTGAACACCTCAAATATCTATCAAAAGAATGAATAAATAAATTGTAATCTGTTATATGAAACACTATACAGCAGTTAAAAATAAACTTAAAGCTACATGTATCAATATGAAGAAAATTTAAAACAATGTTTAGTATAAAAGGCAAGAATAAATAGAAATAATAAGAAAAATGCAGAATAAATACAATGAATGAGATTTAAAAACTTGCGAACAACACTAAATACTGCTTACGGATACTTATATAGATAATAAAAATATGCATGAAAAAGAAACACCAAATTCAGCATAGTGGTTACCTATCAGGATGTGAAGAAGGAAATGGAAAAGAGAAATGTGCTGTAAATAAACAAACTGTGGTATATTCACCTACACAGAAATTAGAACAAAAGACCCAAAACTACACATAACATGGATGACTATCACAAACATAATGCTGAGTGAGTAAAGCCAGAAACAGAAGAATACATAGTGGATCTTTCCATTTCTTCAAAGTACAGAACCAGACAAAACTAATCAACTGCTATCTGTGACATTTGATGTATTTGAAATCAACAACGGATGCATTTAGTGAAACCCATGTTTTGTTTTTTAATTTTTTGGCCACGCCACGAGGCTTGCGCGACCTTAGTTCCTTCCCCAAAAGAGCCTGTACTCCTCAACGGGAGAGGCCACAACAGTGAGAGGCCCGCATACCGCAAAAAAAAAAAAAAAAAAAAGAAGTACTTATTTCTATAAAATGCAGAGGACAGAGAAAATGTTAGATTATGGAGATGTAATCATCAAAACTCAGATTGTGGGAAACTACAAGATAATATCTGTTTCCCAAACAACAATTTGCAAGGGGGAAAAAAAAGAAAAGAAAAACATAGAAAGAGAAATGGAGCCCTACACATTAAAACAGACCTAAAAGACAACTATTATCGTGTATGAACCTTCCTTATGTCTCGATTAAAACAAAACAAGAAAACACAAACCAAAAAAAACAACTAGAAATAACCTGAGGGAAAAAAAGGATGCTGTTTATGAGACAAATAGAAATGTGAACACTGATGATATCCAGGAGTTAAACAACTACAGAATATTTAATATTAAGAACATTAAAAATGATTGATGATGACTTCTTAAGGTGTGATAATGGTACTCTGGTAATGTTAAAGAAATATTTCTTATCTAGTAAAGATATATAATGAATTACTTATTGATAAAATGATATGTCTAAAATTTGCTTTGGAAAAAGGGTCTGGGAGAAGTAAGTGGAGTGTGTAGATGGGGCAGGATTGACCATAGAGATTGTAGGGGATACACGATAGGACATGGGAGTTAATTATTCTGTTAATTAATTATTCTGTCTACTTTTGTATATGCTTGAAATTCTCCATGTTAAAGTGTTTTTAAAAAGTAAGCAAATACAGCAATATATTAAGATTTGACAAAACTTAAGTCTTTGGTACTCAATAGTTAGTATATTATTCTCTACACTTTTATGTGCTTAAAATATTTTATTAAAAAAACATAATAACATGAGCACCGCCATAGAAGGGTATTTAGGGGACAACAGGCAGGCATCATCATGCCTACCTCACAAGGATATGCAACGATCCAATGGGATGTTGAAAGCATTCTGCAAGACGAAAAGTGCTTTTGAAATGCAAGTGTTAATAATAATGATATGCAGGTAAATACACAGTTTGTTTATTTACAGCACATTTCTCTTTTCCAAACCTTAGCCGTGAGATGGAATTCCAAACAAATCAACATCCTTTAAAAACAAAGAGGGTTAGATAAACTCAGAAATAAAACACCCCTTGAATATACACACATGAGAACAGATAGTTCTTATTCCTGAAGACTTACAGTCTTTACTATCTCCCTGGATAAGGTAAAGCAGTACACTTTGTAAACAACAGACACGTCTAAACTCTTATACCAATGACAGCAAGTTATTCCATTCATCAACGATCATAACACACCACCAATTGCAAATCAGATCTTCCTCCAAATACTTTTAACAAATAAATGATATTACAAAGCCTCAGATGAGGCACAAAAACACCCTAAGCTGTAACCCTTATGAAACAGTGACTGGAGGAAAATAGAGCAGAGCTGGACTTATTAAACAAAGAGAGGCATAAAAATATGGTTAAAACAAGCAAAACCTATCACATTAAGACACATCATTCACATCACTCCCCCGGCTAACATTCCACACTGGGACTAAGTTACCATGATCACCACAGCCATTTAACTTCTGAGTACATAACTTAACACCAATGACATCTCACATACCCTGTAATTCTGGTGAGATTCAAAGTTGGAAAGTGGAGTATTGCATGCAGTGGAAAAGGGCATGACTTTCACTCCTCTATAAACAAGGCCTTTATCATAGAGCTGTTTGAAGACCCACCTGGCAAGTAAAGAGACAGAATTTTACAATTACATAACCATAATTCTATTTTCCCAAATGCAAACATTTATGCCAGTTTCTGTCTGTAGAGTTTCTCACAGCCAAAGAAGTGGAAACACAATGTCTCTCAACTGGTGAATAGCTGGTAAATTACAACAGCTCAGTATAATGAGATATTATGTAGACATTAAAAGTGCAAATAACTGTTGACATGGAAAGGTGTTAATGACTTGATGTTGACTGAGAAAAGCAATTGACACCATACTGTACAATGAGGTACCAATTATGTAAAACTATGTATCAGTATACACATTTACATTTTTAGAGGTGCTAAAAAAGTAGATTTTCACCAATATGTTAACTATGGTTGGGATTTCAGACTTTTAAAAAAAAATTTTTAATTTACTTATTTATTTATTTATTTTTGGCTGTGTTGGGTCTTTGTTGCTACGCACAGACTTTCTCTAGTTGCAGCAAGCGGGGTCTACTCTTCGTTGCGGTGTGCAGGATTCTCATTACTGTGGCTTCTCTTGTTGCGGAGCACGGGCTCTAGGTGCACAGGCTCAGTAGTCGTGGCACAGGGGCTTAGCTGCTCCGCAGCATGTGGGATCTTCCCGGACCAGGGATCGAACCCATGTCCCCTGCATTGGCAGGTGGATTCTCAACCACTGCACCACCAGAGAAGCCCAGACTTCTTGTTTTTCTTAATAGTTTTCTGGTATACTGCTTAAATTTCACTGTAATGGACAGTTTTACAGAGGCAATTTAAAAAGTATAAACCACTGGGATTAGGATGAGATATCTCTCCTACAGTCAGTCAAAAACTTTTATTAAACACTTAAACATGTTGCTCTAAGCTAAATGTAGCAAGACACTGGAAAACAGTCATCCCAGGTTCTCCTGTGGTGACTACTCACCTTTCCCAACTGGGTGCCAGAATTCATTTGGTAGGAATCCTTACTTGTCTTTAACTCATTTTTACAGTTCGATTCCTATGTACTTGGCACAATAAATGAATTAAATTCGCTCCCATTTGTTAAAATACATTTTTATGTAAAACTGTGCAAGTATTTTCATCGTATTCCTTTGGCTTTGGATAAAGCCTAAAAGGTGACATCTTGTAACAAATTTCCCAAGTTTAAACTCAATCTTAAATTATATACTCTGATGCAAGGACATTCACCGGAGACCAGAGGAAAAGTGTCAGATTTGCATCATAAGACCAAGATTCAAGCCTAAGAGCCATATAATTAGTTGTGTGATCTCAAGCAAGTCACAACCACTTGCCTTTACCTCAAAGTGGGTCATAACCCAATCCACAGGACTTTCTGGATCATCTGAGAAAATTCAAGTGGAAGTACTTTATATACTCAAAAGCACCAACTCAATCTAAATTATCACCATTAAATTAATGTTATCATTTTAAATGTATTTCCTACTATTTTTTAAATATTCACCCTAGGTCTATATGCCTTATTTATATGCCAACACGTTCCTCAGGAATAACTAACATTCTAATAGCAAGAGGCTTTGAAAATGGTTTTCCCCCGATTCAAGTATGTTTTATGTAAATTAAGAAGTCTGATGTAGAGCTATATTGTCCAACATGGTAGCACTAGCCACATGTGCTCATTTAAATTTATTAAAATTAGAAATTCAGTTTCTTGGTCATACTAACCACATTTAAGTGCTAAACTGTCCTGATCTAGAGCATAAAGAGTACCTTCTTTTCCAGAAGTTTAAGAGAAACCCTGCTTTTTAGAATGCCCTAATCATGAGAACTCCAACTACTCAGTGAAATGGGAAGCCTCCCTGTCCAAAGTTTCTGCCATGTCAGAGAGTTTAATCAGCTCTCACCCTTGGGTACATGGGTCTGGAGATGCACCCACAGGGGCACATCAGAGTCAGAGGGTCTGAGAACTGTCCCACGGTATCTAGCTCCTCAAAGGCAAAGGCACGTGCCAAGCATGTGCAACAGATCTTGACTAAAAGAAATGTAATCAGGTAGATAGGACGACAGTAAGAGGCACAAGCACCTACAGTGCAGCACAAAAATATGTATCCTACAAAAGAGCTTTGCAACTCACCTGTAATCATGCATAATTTAACAAAAGTAGGACTCCCTCAAGGCCTGAGTTATATACATAGGTCGTTTTGCAACCATAATAACTATTTGCCCATTAATGATACATAATGATTCTCAGACAATTGTAGGAGGCTCAGGTTAAATCACCTATCAAGACTGGCATTGGGCTTCCCTGGTAGTGCAGTGGTTCAGAATCTGCCTGCCAATGCAGGGGACATGGGTTCGAGCCCTGGTCCGGGAAGATCCCACATGCCGTGGAGCAACTAAGCCCGTGTGCCACAACTACTGAGCCCACGTGCCTAGAGCCTGTGCTCTGCAATAAGAGACGCCACAGTAATGAGAAGCCTGCACACCACAACGAAGAGTAGCCCCCACTCACTGCAACTAGACAAAGCCCATACGCAGCAACAAAGACCCAATGCAGCCAAAAATAAAGAAAATAGATTAAAAAAAAAAAAAGACTGGCATTGCAACAGTTGTCTTATAATAGTAAAAGGAAGCAAAATTCATTTTGAAACTCATGAAACAGTGACTGCATATACAACTTCTCTTAGTAAAAAATTCAAGTACACATCTCTTAGACTTAATTCCTTCAAACAAACAAACCCATTTCTGAAACCTAATTTTCCTAAAATTTGGTACTAATTAATTTGACAAAAAAACCTTGAACTCACATCAGGCCATTTATATTCTTCATTTATTTTACTTAGTGTGAAGAGTTATATGTTCTGATATAGAAATACTAATGAAATTGATTAGAGGTTGCTGCTCAATCTGCTAGGGCCATTAAGTACTACAGAACATATGGATAACCTAATACCTTTCTAGAATCCAAAATTTACTGAATTCAAAAATAAACCTAGGGGTGGAAGGGGCGAATAGGTGGAGTACAGTGGAATTTTACGGCAATGCATAATTCTAGAATTATGGATATATGTCATCACACATCTGTCCAAATCCATAGAATGCATAACAAGAGTGAACCCTTATGTAAACTCTGGACTTTGCGTGATTATGATCTGTCAAGGTAGATTCATGAATTGTAACAAATGTACCACTCTGGTGGGGGATGTTGATAATGGAGGAGGCTATGTATGTGTGGAGGCACAGCGTACATGGGAAATCTGTATATCTTCCTCTTTTATATTTTTAGAGCATTTTTAGGTTCACAGCAAAATTAAGTCTTTAAAAACAGAAACAAAACAAATCCATCCCCAAAGATTTCAGATAATTGTGGATCTGAAAACAAGTGGATTCATGCTAGAGCATCTCTACTAACTAATATAACAAAATAGTCATTATATTTCAACTTCAAATAAACTTACCAGACAGATTCCATGAATTGTGGATAGAGAGTTTTGTAGTCATTGTCAAAGTCAATCCATCGGCCAAGTCTGGTAATAGTAGACTTAAAAAATATGAATATTAGAGTTTTTAGACAATGGTATTTGTTATTGTATAGCTATTTGTTTTACTTCTATTATCACTACATATGATGATTTTGGAAAAACAGATCAGTGGTTCAAGTAAATGTATACTGTAAACAACACATTTTGCAAGGTTAAGAACAAGTTTTCTTGGCATTCATTCTATATGCAGGGAATGTTATTTACAAGTATTAACATTCTTTTATAAAAGTCTACCAAAACTACCATTTGGCAAACACACGTCTAACTGTTGCTGGCATGAATCATCAATGGTTGCTAAAATTACTGAGTCATAGTATGATAAGAAACAGGGTACTTACTAATTACAAAGGAAAAACTGCAACTTTACAATGGAGAAACCTGACAGAATCACCTTAGTGAACAAAGTGAACAACACCAATGAGACTTATCAGCATCATAGGCCTTCTGATATGATAGACTGAGAAGGGGATGATGTTACTTCTGAGGAATTCTTGCCAAAAATGTATAACCTAAACTGAATCATAAGGAAACATCAGACATTGAGGGACTTCTTACAAAATAACTGGTCTGTATTCTTTTAAAAGTGACAAGGTCATGAAAGACAAACACTGAGGGAATGTTCCAGATTGAAGGAGACTGAGGAGGTATGACAACTAAATGCAATCTATGCTCCTAGATTGGATCTTGCATCAAAAATAAAGATCAGTGGGACAACTGGTTCAATCTGAATAAGGTGTATAATATTGTATCAATGTTAATCCTGCTTTTGATAATTATACGATAGTTATTAAAGGTGTTAGCTTTTGGGAAGTGGGTGATGGGTATAGAGGCTCTTCATACCATTTTGGGGGGAGAAAAAAAAACAGAGCCCATATGCATGTTATAATCATCAGGATTTTCCCCTACTGGTGACCAGGCAAGAAAGGTAGATTAAAGAAAGTTAGGTTAGGAGAAAATTGAGGAGCTTTGATTTTTAGGTTGATGAAATCAGATTTCATTCAACAATGAAGATAAGTTTTGAGCAGGAAGAGTACAATGAACAGTCTTGAGAGAAATAACTTGGCAGGCTAAGTGGAAGGAACATGAGCAAGAGACCAATTGGTAGATTCTTATAGAAATAAAGACAATGGTGGGTGAGAGACTAGGTTGTAGGAATGAAAAGAAATGTATAAAAGATACTTAGTATAAGAGATACTAAGAAAGGCTTGATAGGATTTGACATTTGAATCGATCATGATGATTAAAGTTTGAAGTCTGGAAGACTGAGGGAATTCTGAAGAATAGCAAATTTGACAAAGTGGTAAGATAGTAAAGATGGAAAAAAATAAAAGCCAGACATGTTTTTAAGTTGTGTGTGTATATATATATATATATATATATATATTAATCTGAGAGCCACTGAGGAATGGGGGAGTTGAGGACCTTTGTTCCTAAGCACATCAGAATAAGAGAGGACAAGAGCTCTGCCGGCACCAGACGGTTACTAAAATGTACCAGTTGTGGGAGCTCTATTACAAAGAGAAGCAGTGGGCAAGATGGGAGTCAATATAAAACAATGGGTACAAATGTGAATTGTTTTTAACATCTGAATTTTTTTATTGCCAACATTCAAGTTAATCTATTTGCTAGGACAGCATGATTCCTGTCATATACTGTGGGTAGGTAGATTAAACATGGAAGACCAATCAAGCACATAGAAATCAGAAAGGAGAGGGTTCAGTTTAAGCTAACAGTTTAAGTAATGGAGTTGAAGATGGAAGCCAAACACTCCTTTAAAGAGGATTATCAACCCCTCTTTTGGGCACATATCATAAAAAGCACAAGGAACCATAAAACATTTCAACCCCCATTTAAAAGCTAGAGTTTTTTTAAATTCTACTTAAAATAACCAAAAATACCTTCCACTCAGTAGAATATCGCATCACAATGGCTCGGCACTGACTGTTATATTCTGCAATCCCCAATCTGGCTACATCCTCTGGTCCTCTGATTCCCAGTGTCTTATCAATTTCATATTCCTGAAAATTTGCAATAAGATTGTTAACATCCCTGCCCTATGAAGCAAATGCAATTCGACAAAACTAGAAAACAGATTAAAAAAAATTAGTTCTCAGAAAATCTACAGAGAAAATGAACTATAAATAGTATTATAAAAATGAAGAAAGTCTGATTATAGCAAAAATTCATACTTTAACATATTATATAATGAAATCTAATGCTTATTAAAAAAATCAAAACATTATAAGGCTGGTGACTCAAACATACCACAGGTAAACCATGACAATCCCATCCAAATCTTCTGTCAACGTGAAGCCCACTCTGGTGAGCATATCTTGTAACTATATCTTTAATTGTCCCTGCAAGTATATGTCCATAGTGAGGCAGTCCAGTTGCAAAAGGAGGCCCATCATAGAAGGTAAATCTAAGAGGTAATAAAAATACGTTAAGTTACTTTAAAACAGATAGCAAAAATTTAGGACAGCATTTTTCTATAGGTAGCTCCTGTAACTGTAGAGCCTTTGGGGAGAAGAAAAGCTGCGAGGCTAGGAAACTCAGACATAACTGATTAGATATCTACTGTAGGCCCTGCCTTTAAAAAAGCTAATTATGACAGAGTTGGAGAGACCTGTATTGGACCATCATCCATCCTTCATTAATTAGTTCCATGATATAAGGGAAATTATTCACTCTGATCCTGAGTTATCTATAAAATAGGGCAACAAACACCTATGATAAAGTTTTTGAGCACAGGAGACACATGATGAAAACAGTAATTAAAGAAAGGACTGGTCTTTAGGTGAATGAAGACTAGAGGCAGGAAGTACCACAATAGGAGGCTATTACACTACTAGTCTAAATGCTTAAATGAGGGTAGTGATAATGAGAAAAGTGGAAAGGAAGAGAGTGACATATAAACTCTATTCGGAAGACCTCTTATTCTTAAAGACTCTACCAAAGAAATCCACATACTTTGGTCTATGTTTTGATTGCTTTAAGCATTCCTGAAAACAATTAAAGTCGGACCAAAACTGCAAGATTTTCTCTTCTTCAGCAGGAAAATTGATGTTTTCTGGAACTTGTTGAACCATTTTGTTACTGCAAGAGAAATCAAATTTATTATTCTCAAAAGAGAAGTCTAGGAATAACAGAGTACAATACATTAAAATAGATGTACCTATCACTAGCCATGATACTACCTGGTACTTAAAAAAAATTCCCCTTTTTTTAAGGTAAAGTTCACATACCATAAAGTTCACCCTTTTAAAGTATATAATATGGAACTTCCCTGGTGGTCCAGTGGCTAAGACCACACTCCCAATGCAGGGGGTCTGGGTTTGATCCCTGGTCAGGGAACTAGATCCCGCATGCCACAACTGAAAAAAGATCCCACGTGCTGCAACGAAGGTCCCGCATGCTGCAACTAAGACCTGGCGCAGCCAAATAAATAAATAAATATTAAAAAAAAAATAAAGTGTACAATTCATTTTTACCTTTTTTTTTTTTTTAAAGTATATTCACAAGGTTGGGCAACCACCACCACTCACTACTTCCAGAACATTTTCTTCACTACTCCCATTTCTGCCCTCCAAGAACTTGTACACATTAGCAGTCACTCTCTATTCTCCTCTGCCCCAGCCTCCTGGAGACCATTAATCTGCTTTCTGCCTCTCTAGATTTTCCTATTCCGGACATTTCACATAAATGAAATTATGTATATACAGCCTATTGCGTCTGGCTTCTTTCACTCAGAATTATGTTTTCGAGGTTCATCCATGTTGTGATATGCACTCATACTTCATTGCTTTTTATGGCTGAATAATATTTCATCATATGGATATGCCACTTTCTGTTTATCCATTCATCAGTTCATGGACATTAGCATTGTTTCCACTTTTGGACAGAGCTGCTATGAACATTCATGTATAAGTTTTTATGTGGACATGTGTTTTCAGCTCTCTTAAGTAAATACCTAGGAGTACAACTGCTGGGTAATATGGTACTATGTTTAACTTTTTGAGAAACTGCCAAAATGTTTTCCAAAGCTGCTGTGTCATTTTACATTCTCCCTGCAGAGAATGAGATTCCAGTTTTTCTACATCCTCACTCCTTATCGTCCATCTTTGGATTATAGGAAATCCTAGTGGGTATAACATGGTATCTCATTGTGGTTTTGATTTCCATTTCCCTAATGATTAGTGATGTTGAGCTTATTGGCCATTTCATACCTTCTTTGGAGAAATGTCTATTCATCCTTTGCCCATTGTTTAACTGGGTTGTCTTTTTACTGCTGAGTTGTAAGAGTTCTTTATATTCTAGATAAAATCCCCTTATAAGTTACAGGATTTGCAAAAATTTTTTCCCATTCCGTGGCTTGTTTCTTATTTTCGTCATGGTATATATTCTTTGAAGCACAAACACTTTTAATTTTGGTGAAGTCCTGTTTATTTATTGGTTTCACTACTTCAACTTTTGGTGTCATATCTAAGAGACCACTACAGATAACAAGGTTGTGAAGTTTTAGCTCTTATATTTAGGCCACTGATCCATCTTGAGTTATTTCTGTATATGGTATGAAGTAGAAATATATGGTACCTTTAAATTTATTTCAGAATCTGTGTCCAATTCACACTCTTCACTTATTCTACAACTACAGTATAACATTTAGTAATTGTAGACAACACACTTAAAAAAAAAGAAAAGAAAATCTTGGCAATTCTGTCTAGTGATACTAAAATTTCATTAATCTGAAAAAATAAATCTCAAAGTAGGTAAAAATTCTTACCTACATTCACAGGACAGAAAGCACTTCTGTTGAATCAACCTAATCTTTCTGAGGGAAACAGGCAAAACCTAAAAAAATTTTAAAGCTAAAAAGATGAGAATCACATTCAAATAATTCCTAGCTCATTCTAATTTTACATTTTATCACTTTTGTTGTTTATTCATGATTTTTGTAAAAGACAAACTCTATATCTCTCTGATTTAGTGCCTGGTGAGAGAAGTCTTAAAGTATCTTTTTTTCAGAAGTTTGTTAATAACTTCTTTCAGAAACACTTGATCAGTCGGGGCTTAACTATCTAGTGAGCATCCTCGAGCCCATTCCTCCTCAAAGCCTATTTATTCTCACTTTATAATTCTAATAAGGTTGGTGATCAGATTTCCAAGCCAACATCAGATTAGAAGGGGACAGAATTGCTAATAATGAGAAAACAACAGAGTAGGTGGAAAACCTTAAGAACACAAGAACTGTAACACTCTGGGATAACTGACTCTAGGAGCAAAGAAACTTACATACCTCAACCAATTCTGAAAACATCAAAGCCTAAGTACAGTAATTGACCCATGCCATCAAAAAAAAATTTTTTTTTATAAAAAACAAATAAAAAATAAATTTATGTATATAAAGCAATGCTAGAAATTATGGAATTTCAAAGACAAATATAGTCTTACTATGTTAACTAATTTCTATTCTATTTTATTTGACAGAGAATGTGAAGAGACTAACCAAAAGATTAACCATAAAATGGCAAATACACACATTGATTAAAAATAAAATTAGGGAATCTAAAAATTATATGGAAATTCAGGATCAGGGAAAATTTAAATCATGCAGCTCCTATGCTTTTATCAATTAGCAACACTGATTCAAAATATGACTGTGAGCTTCCTAGCAGCCAAGACAAGGGATAAAAAGTTAAAAGGATATTGATTTTGCACATAAGAGAAAAATCTATAAAAAATGAGATTTTGCCACTGAGGTCTGAGTCACACATGGAAATGAGTGATCTGTTTAATAAACATTTTTAACATCAGAAAAAACATTTTTTTAAGTTTGTTACAAGCGGTATCTTTCCTTTTGTCCCCCTGTCATTTATTTTTGAGATATGAGAGTACCTTTGAGTTTTATATAGGAAAAAAATAAGGAAAGAACAGGTGGGCCATTTAACTCAACTATCCATTTCTGATTAGGGTGTTCCATTAAATGTTATTAAACAGAAGTTGAAAAGTATTTTGGATCTTGAGTTCTTGTTATAATTTCCAGCCTTTGAAGGATGGAGAGAGGTGTTAGTCTGTGCATTTACTGATTTAGTAGGAGTCCTACTGGTTCAGTGACAACCTTACTAGAGGCCAATTGAAACTTAAGGGGTTACATTTGAAGACTAACAGATCTTTAGATATCAACATACTTATTTCTGTCACCCCCTAATGCTTGTCAAGGCGGGTCCTATGATTGGCAGCATCTATGGAAGTTGATTAGAGCAGACTCACCAGCCCCACCTTGGACTGAGGAATCTGAACCTGCTTTTTAACAAGATCCTAGAAGATGAGCATGCACATCAAAATTTAAGTCATTCTCTTAAACTGTTCTGACAATTATTCTGGAATATCTATCTGAACTTTTTTTTTTTTTGAGAAAATGAGATTTAAGCTTTCTGTGAAGATAGCTTTTAACTTTTATAAAATTTTCTAGAAAGCCTCTACTCCCCCCAAAGATTAAGAACCACTGCATTATTGGCCAAACCCAAAGATCCATGTAATGGTATAGACTATTCCAGGAAGAGCCATGTATCAGTGACCGGGCTATGGCGGCTGCTGAGGAGAAACGGCCCCCATGCATAAATCACAGGATTGCTCTGGCCCCTCACATCCACTGGAGAGCTGTACCTGCACAACAGCATCCAGTAACCACAGGGCTCTTGGGGGAAAGGGGGAGCAGAAAGAAGAGGGAGATTAACCCTACCAGGTTAGGCTCAGGGAAGCAACCTCCTCTTCTTCCCTTTAACTATAATCCAAGGCCTCCACTATCTTCCTTACTCCATGACTCCTGCAGACCTCTTTAGCCTCAACTTCCTGTTCAGCAATTTCTAGATACCCTCCTTCACCTTTACTTGTATTTACCTCCACAGATCTTGGAAAAGCATACCAAAAACATTTTTGTTTAAAATAAACCTCATGATCTTCCTTGCCACACTTGCTCCCATTTTTAATTCCACTGTACTAGTAGTTCCACTATTCCTTCCCATTACCTGAAATTTCTGAGTTACCCTTAATACTACCAGATGATCCCCACATCCAGGTGATCACCAAGTCATGTGGGTCTGACTTCTAAGTCTATTTCTCTATTCCCTCTTCCTCATTCTCAGGTCTTCATAACTTGTTACATTAAGTCAAATTTAACCCAAGAGGTGGGTCTATCTCCAGCCTTTTCACAAACTACTTATATCCTATTAACATATAACCCAGAGATTTACTTACACAAATGTATAAAATATGTACAAAGATATCAACTGAAGCATTTCTATAGACAAATATCTGAAAACTTAAATATCCATGAATAGATAATAGACTAAAATAAATTATGGTACATCAATACCATGCAGGCATTAAAGATAATAAATCATAATATATCAAATATATATATTCCTTATACATACTGAGAAAGAAAACAGCAAGTCACAGTTATAGCAATTTATACTATGTGTATTATAATATTTTCAAGAGATTAAAAATACACTAAGTCTATGTTTAAGTAATTCTGTATTTAATTTAAAAGGTTACCCACCAAACTTAACAATGGCTACCACCAGAGAATAGGATTAGATGAGGAAGGCGTGAAAGAACAGATTTTTATTTATTTCACATTACTCTGTCTTGATTATTTTTGAGTATGTATTAACTTTATCATAAAAAGTTTAAAAATAAAGGGAAAAATAAATACTATACATCCTACACACCACCTTCCTAATAGAAAAGTTCTGAAAGTATCACTTCTGTATTAAAAAAAGAAAAATGCAATGGTTCCTCACTCCCAATGGTTTCTGTACAGACTTTTCAGTGGGGCAGCATGATCTTACCCACAGTTACTACTCCTGGCCTTTACTCTTACAAAACTCAAGCTCCAACTACATCACATTCTTGACACTGCTGAGAAACAAAACTGCTTTGCTGACATACTGCTTTGCGTTCAGGCCCTTTTTCCAAATACTCTAGCACTGTTTAGCTTAAATGTACTCTGCTCTATGGGGATTTACCAATCCCCTTTTTACAAAACTAATATCCCCCTGCCCGGAATCTGCTACTCTTCTACACATTATGGTTTATTTGTATTGCATGCCTGTCTCTCCAACTCAACTGTAAACTTATTGCTGGCAAAAGCATTTTACTGTCTAACCTCTTACTGTCTTACCATGTGCTTATACATGGTAGTGCTCAAAAAGTTTGAACAAATCCCTTTGTCAGCATCCTTAGTTTCCATCAGTGATAGTTCCCCCACCTGCCTTTCAAATATCCCACTCCGGGGGCTCCTCTTGGCAAGGATAATGGTTAAGAGGGTTGGCTTTGGAATTTGACAGTTTTGGTGCCACAACTTAGTATGTGACTTATAGGAAAAGTTACTCAACCTTTAAACCTCAATTCTGCCACCTGTAAAATAAAGTTTGTAAATACAATGCTAATTTAACGTTAAGTGAAATAATGGCTATCTGAGCAATCACATGTCATCTACAGAAATTATTATCATTACTCCTTTGTCCACAAATTCTACTCTATTGCCTTTGCCCAGTCACTATATCATCTTTCCAAAAACATTTAAGAGTGCAATCTGCATTTAGCTGCCTTCTCTTCCCTATAATTCACTCTCTAATCACTTATGAAGAAGACATACTGTCCACCATTTTACTGATATTTACTTTGTAAAAGTTCATCGTATTACTTAGAAATCCCTAAAACAATTGCTTTGCCCCTAGTTTCACTCTTCCTGACTTCTCTGCAACACCTGAATGAATGCTAAAAGTAATACTGTCAAACCTAATAAAAAACTTATCTTCCCTTCTGGATTCACTTCAAACACCACTTCACTCAAGAAGGAAACCACAAATTCAATAAGGCTGGAAGCCAAGCATCATCTTCCACTTGTTCCTCACACGAAACTGCAGTGACTACAACAACTCCCCATCTCCTGAATCACACACACTTTAAAATCCTGCTATACATTATACTACAGTCCCTTGCACCGTATCCCCAAGTTCCTACTTATCTTCAAGGCTCCAAACCCACTGCAGTTCCTGAGAAGCCTTCTCCTTCTCCCACCTCGAAATCCCACTTAGGAACTGTCTTCCTCCTCTGTGCACTTGGAATACTGTATTATTAGACTGTGTAAGAGCCGAGGACGGGGACTTCCCTCTAATCCCAGGCACCCAGCAATAAATGCCCATTCGTGGGCATTTATTGATTTGTTCTTATGAATACCTAGACTTTCAAGTAATTTCGTCCACCTTCTGAACTCCAGTAAGCTCGATCACACCAAATTCTGAGAACCACCCAGCAGTTCATGTGTTACCAGGATACCAGGCTGAAGCTGAGGAACTTCCAAGGGTTGTAATCCTCGGCCCGAGAGCTAAGCAAGGATTGGTACCTGGTTCTGAGTTCTTTCGCCCCACTTAGACCTCCTCCCAATGTTTTCCTTGGAAACGGATATGCACGTAACTAACCCATAGCCCAAAATAAACATTTAAAAAAAAAAAATCTTGTGTACCGGAGGGACTGTAGATCCCAGTGGGCAGTAAGGGGCGTACCTGAGGGGCCCGTGTGCAGGACAGGTTGACCTGAGGGGCCCCGCGGGCAGGATGGGGAGTACCTGAGGGGCCTCCGCGAGCAGTACCAGGCGTACCTGAGGGGCCTCCGAGCCTGAGTACGTCGGAAGGAGCCGTGTCTACGCCTTGGTCAAGAGTCTAGAGGTGATGCAACGCCCCGAAAGCATGAGGCTAAGAGGAAGTGGCCTGGTTTGCACCGGCCAATCAGCGCCCGTCGTTTGACACCCGTAAACAAGCCGGACGCCGATTGGCCGCGTGCGTTCCAAGTCACGACCACCCGACCAGGCGTTGCTCTGTGCCTTGGCAGGCTGTGCGACTCCGTGGCGTGGCGGCGACGCACTTCGTCCTTCACGCAGCTAGGGCGATGGTGGTGGACACGACTGTTTTGTGGCCTCCGGGGTGGGGACTGACTGGTAGGGGCACAGAGAGGAGGCTGTTGTGCGTCCTGACTGGGCGTTGTTACACAGCCTTTGTCGGTGTTCACTTCACTGTTCACAAGACGTAAATGCATTTCACCAGGGGTTAACCAAATCCAACGATAGTAGCCTCAGTAATTATACTGCGGGGCCGTGAGTGCGCAGTCTCAAGGCTGCTTTACTAGATGACTGTTAAGGAAAGCAGCCCTAGGCACTAGGACTATGTTTTCTGGTGTAGTGGAGACCTGCACCAAACCACCTTGGAGTCTACAAAAATGCAGAGTCCTAGGGCATAGACTAGGCCTGCTGAGTCTCTGGAGGTGGGTCACAAAAATACGCATCTTAACACGCATCCTGGATAATTCTGTTGTATACTAAAACTCTTGACCCACCTATCTGAAGAGACCCTCCTGTTTCTCGGGGAAATGCAGAGGCCACAACATGGTCTGCGAGGAGCTGAAGCACTGGTGGTCAGTGGTGTTCAGAGAAGCCTCTCCTTTTGTGTCCTTCAGTGCCACCTGCAGAGGTCTCATAAATTTTACTGCAGAAATGATGGTAACAGCCATATGGAGAGAGATAACAAAAAGGAAGGAAATGCCTGACAACCAGCTTTAGAATAATTGTTTCCTGTATTGCAAACAAAATTATTTGCATATTAGTCTGCTTACTTATGTATTTATTATCACTGCTGTGAGCCTGCCCAGCACCTTTTGGATCTGCTGGTTAAAAACCACGGAATCCAGAGCCATGCAAAGGACAGTAGACCTCACCAGAGACTATGACGGAAATTTTAGCCCTTGACAAATTGAGAGTAATTCTGTATGTAACTTCTTAGTGTATCCAATAAAAGGACAGAAAAAAACTGATCTATCTGAGAATATGTATAAGGTATTCCTTGATAAGTTTCAGAACACTTTGATAGTCTGTGTAGCATTCATTCAAGTCATACATGGTTTAGGAGCACCCTAAAGGGATTAGAGTAGGGGATTTTATGTCCTTGCCCAAAGGGGTGACTCTCCAATAACTTAACTTACTTGAACACATATATTTAGTAGTGTCTTTACCTTATTAACTATAAGTATTTGGAATGTGTTTTAATTTTCACATTCTTCAAGTTGCCACCTGTTCAGTTCATTTTTATAATCTGTCCAGACAGCCAGGATTAGAGCAGGACAGAGGGCTTCCAGACAGATGTGTCCAGGGGAAAAAAAGGTGGGGATGATAGGTCTAATTATTGGGTTGGCCAAAAAGTTCATCTGAGTCTTCCGTGAGACATTATGGAAAAACCCGAACGAACTTTTTGGCCAGCCCAGTATTTTAAAATGATGTCTAAATTTAATGTCTAAAACTGAAAAACCAAGAAATCACAGCATAAGCATGTTAGGTAGAAATTCAGTGATAAATATCAGAGGAAACAAAGTTTTGAATGTGGTTGTATCTGGGGAGCAGAAACTGGGGATGCAGAAGGCTGCTTGATGTTACTTGTCTGCTCTGGAGAAGGTGGGTGTAACAAATTTAAACATGGCCAAAAATTCTGGAGACTTCTCACTGAGAGGTGAGGATCTATGTCCCCTCATTTTGAGTCTGGGTGGGCTCAGTGTGTTTTAACCTGTAGAATACAGTGGAAACAACTGAGCCAATTTCTGGACTAGGCCTTAAGAGACTGGCAGCATCTGCTTCCTACTCCTGAAACCTATTTGCCATGCTGTGAGGAAACCAATGGACAGGCACTGAGTGAGCAGTCCATTTTAGAAATAGATCCTTTAGCCCCAGCTGGGCCACTCACATGATATTACACGGAGTAGAGATGAGCAGTCCCCACTGAGTCCTGACCAAGTTGCTTATTTGTGAGGAAAATGAACAACTGTTACTGGGATGGCTTGCTATGCAGCAATAGATAAGAAGGTATAAATATAATCAACATCAAGAGAAGGTGGAATATTTGGATTATTTATCCTCCTGAGTGGTGCTTTCTGTTTTACACAAAGTCTGAAGTCTTGGAAACACAGGAATCTCGAATGACTTTTCAACTACTTAGTTCCTTGGACTCTGTTTACTAAGCACCCACTTAGTGCTAGACATAGTTCTAGGCAGTGTGGACGTAACCATTAACAAACCAGGTGATATCCCAGCCCTCAAAGAGTTTATATTTGATCAAGATGTAAATCAATAAATACTTAATTTCAGATATACACAGTATGGCTCAATGATAATCCCTTGGGACTTTATATGTAGCATAATTTTGTACAGAGCCCAGTTTGATAGAGGCTTATCTGTCTTGAATCCTAGCCACATTGATTTAATGAGGTATTAACTCTGCTTCCCTATCTGGACCCAGGGTCCTGACTCCTAACTGTGACTACATATCTTTCAGACACTTGGATTTTTCAAAAGCCTGTAGTCTAATTAGAATTTTGAGATTTTGAATTTTGGCCTCAATTCATGGAGGCCAAGGACAGGAAAACGCTGCATTTGGCATCCTTTTCTGGTCCTCACAGAACTCTCCCATGATGCTGGTCTGAAATATCCTGCATTTCAGTTAGCTTATTCATCAAGACACAAGTACAGAACTCAAGGCTGATTTGTTTTCAACATCTTAAACAAAAACCACAAGATGGAGGTAAGGTGTATTTGATACAATCAGAAATATTTCAAGTATAATTCACACGAAACGTAACTTGGAAAATACAAGTGCTCTGATCCATATATTTTAAAAGGCTTTATGTAAACCTTGTGTCAGAAGATAGCCATTAGTTATTGAAGATGGAGGGCAAAGAGATTATATACGAAAAGTATTTTGAGGGACTATCTTGTGCTTCATTAAAAAAAAATGTTCAGGTTAATTATTTGAAGTAATTAGGAACAAATGAAGAGGAAATCTACAGGAAAAGAAAGCAACCAGAATGATATCCACCAGATAAGATTTTGAATATTCCTTCACTCTGAATTCTTCTTTGTCAGCTAAACTTATTTTCTAGATCACTCCAATTTCCACAGGTGAGCCTTGTTCACATTCAGTATCAAAACTAATGATGACATTTATTATTTTGGTTTCACTCTCCTTTTGGCATCTTTATGTTTCTTCCGACAGTCCTAGAAAAACATAAAACCAAAAGCCTTTGTTAAAAATAGTGGTAAATACTTTCCAAGGTGTTTAGTAACTATAAAGTAAAATTTAGGTTATTCAGTGTCAGGGTTGTAGAAGCCATTTTGGAAGTGCTCACTTGGAATGTACAGGGGATATTCAAACTTTTGGCTTTAAGTGTTTACAATGGAAACTGTAATTCAGTCTTTCAAAAGTCTTATGATTTCCTGCTACTTAATAAGCATGGCCAGAACTCGTTCCAGTCACTCAATGGGGCCACTCTTCAGTCTCCTTACTGCACCATGGGTTGAATGAATTAAACAACTTAAAACTTCTGTTCCAGCACTATCATTCTGAGCATTTAAGTCATGTTCTCAGTTATCTTAAGTTTCATGCCCTCCTATATTCTTACACCAGGCAAATATTAACACAAGATAACACCATATCTTTTAAATTAATATGGAGACAATTAATATGAAAATACAACTACTCACCATACGCAAGCTGTTTGTTCTGGCCTCCCAAGAATTCCTGCTAATATTACTTCCCACTCCTCTCCAGAATAAGTCAGAACCTAAAAGGGGAAAATAAAGAAGGACAAGACAGCCCATTAATATTAAAACAGACAATATTCTAGTGCTGGCATTATCAAGGTCTTCAATTCTAGTTAAGACCATTTCCCCCACCACCCCCAGCCAATTTATGCTAATTTTCAAAAATATCTTGTTTTCTTTACAAAATGAAAATGTAGAACTGCAAGGATTTTACTGTTTATAAACCATTTACTACTATGTAACTTGGCTTCTGTTTGTGTTAGGCTTAAGAAATGAGTTCACTGGGCCTTCCCTGGTGGCGCAGTGGTTAAGAATCTGCCTGCCAATGCAGTGGACACAGGTTCGAGCCCTGGTCCGGGAAGATCCCACATGCCAAGGAGAAACTAAGCCTGTGCACCACAACTACTAAGCCTGTGCTCTGAAGCCTGTGAGCCACAACTACTGAGCCCACATGCTACAACTACTGAAGCCTGCGTGCCTAGAGCCAGTGCTCTGCAACAAGAGAAGCCACTGCAATGAGAGGCCCGCGCACTGCAACGAAGAGTAGCCCCCGCTCGCCGCAACTAGAGAAAGCCCGCGCACAGCAACAAAGACCCAATGCAGCCAAAAATAAATAAATAAAATATATTTAAAAAAAAAAAGAAATGAGTTCATCAACAGCCTCAGAGTTTTCATGTGAAATTTTTTTCTGTTTTATTTTTACTGAAGTATAGTTAATTCACAATGTTGTGTTGGTTTCAAGTGTACAGCAAAGTGATTCAGTTATATATTCTTTTTCAGATTCTTTTCCATTATAGGTTATTACAAGACATTGAGATAGTTCATGTGAACTTTTTAGGGTACTAAAGACTTAGGAGTTTTGTACGTCTAGTATCTCAGCAAACCCCTGGAACAAAACAAGCCCTTGTTGAGGTTAGTGAACAAGTGAGGGAAGTGGCGAGTAGGAGCTTTCAGTTTTCCAGAGCTTTGCAAGTCAACATGCATCTGTCTAACAGAGGGGGCTAAAGCACATGACATTGCAAAGGATCAGAATTTTTCCTAATCAGTTCTTACTTGGATGCATGTTAGTATATCAGAATGCGCTATGGTGAGAGCTGTACTATTACCTGTTCTATACCATTTAATCAAAACATTGACTTACCATGAAGTCTCTCATCATTCTTAGAGAAAAAGAAATATCTAGTGGTCTCTTTCTCGGGTAATGATACTTCTCTGAAGTGAGAGAGAAAGAGAGAGAGAATTGGCCACTTAATTTCAATATTTAAGAAATGTTTACACTGTAAGTATAAATGAACTATTCCTTAAATATATGTGCTTTGTGTTTTGCTCATTTTTCTTTCCTGAGTTAAAGTGATACCACCCTTTCTCTATTCAACATTCTTCTCTTCTACCTGAAACTTTGGTAACGAAGACTTACTTAAGTACACGCTTTATCTTCCCTGTGTTGATTGTTGATATTCTCACCCCAGCATTGCTACCCAATTTGCCAGTGTTTCCCATGTGGTAGCAGCCAACGAGCTGAAGCATACTCTTTCCAGATCAAGGACTTCAGTGGCAAGTTTTCTTCCCCATGCACGTCATATCCCCCACCCAGTTTATCCAAATTTCAAGGAAAAGGAAACATGCTCCTAATTACAAAAAGGCTACACAACTCTCTAAAGGAGCCAAAAAAAGAAAATTGTCTTGAGAAGCTAAGCTTAGATACTTCTATAACATTTCTAAAGCATGTCTAACTCAGATTTTATGAATTATGAAATAAACCTGCACAGAAACACACTACTTACCCAGGGCTGGGCTTTTTGTCATCTGTTTCTTCAGTAACATCTTCCTCTTCTGAACTGCTGTCTTGGAAACGAGGGTCTCCCTGCCAGGCAATCTTCCCAGGTTTCACTGCCTCAACTCTATAGGTCTCTATATCGTCATGACAATGAAAGATGACAGAATTGTAACCTAACAACCGATTATTTGTGGACACACTAATTTGTTTACTTTCACCATGCACTCATATTTCTAAATTTCAAATACCTTAATCATTAATTCAAAATATGTAGTATCTTTTTAGATTTTCAAATATTGAGAGAAGCTATTATCATATTTTTGGGCATTGCTAGGGTGATCTGATAAGGAATATAGCAACACTATAAAAAGATATACAAACTAAAGGTTTATAAATGAGCAACGCTATTTAAAAGGAAAAAAAAAAGCATGGCACCTGTGCTAGCATGAGAAGCCTAAACTGTAACATGATGCAGTGAAACCAGGTTGCCTTCCTGCTTATTCATAAATGAGAAAAGGAACATATCTTTATATTTTCAATTCCCAAAGCCTCTTTCTAAAACTTCTGAAAAAGCTTCTGCTATAAGATGTGGGTGATCTCCTCACAAGTCCTCATAATTTCCTAAGTACACAAAACGCATCTCCCAGGTTGCTGAGATGTCTTAGTACTCACTTCAAGGCCAATTTCTCACACTTGGCTCTCAAAGTTAGAAGAATTAAAGACAGTATCTATATCATATCAACTCTGTTCAACAGTTTAGGACTGACCTTGGTACTCAAATGGACAACACAGGCAAGAGAATGAAGTAAGCAGAGCAATGATATATTGTGTCTTATTTAGAACAATTTTGGGAAAACTACTAAATTGCTATACCTCCTTTTGGAGCACTACAAAGCCGGCATTTAATACTCACCTGCTAAACACATGGATACTACTTTAACTGCTGATCTTTAAAGTAGAGCTTATTGTTAGCTGTGCATGTATTCTCCTGTATAGGTATATCTTGCTTTTTACAATGAACTTCCAGAAAAGCTACACTTCATCTTAAACACTAGGTGAGGAGCAACTTCCTAAGGAATAGGTGTTTTTAACTTTTAGACTATGTAGGACTTCAGAGGTAAACCTCCTGAAATGGAATGCCAAATTGTCTATACTGGTGCTGATACTTTTTTCTAGGTTCTGGCAAATCTCCAAGGATAAAGTTTGAAACAACTGGTGTATTGATGACATAGCATAATTGTATAGAGCCAGGGTTACCTATTTCTCCCCTTTCCCTACCATATAGCACTGGTTTTCCTGAAGTCATGGCTTCTCCAACTGCATCTAAGATACAAAGCTTTTTAAATATATGACTTCTTATACTTCTTCATGACTATTTCTACTCAACATTAGAAGGGATGCTGCACATTATTCTCTGGCTTCCCTTCATATGGCAGCTATCTAGAAGTTTGCTTCCAAATGCAAGAACAATTTCTTAGTGTGTTAAACACAGCTCTAGGCACAGTACATTTATGGTCATGTAATGCTGACTGCAATACTGTTTATATAGATGGAAGAAAGAATCCTTTCTTCAGCTAATGTTAAATCATTACAGTTACAGTAGATTCAATCAATTAAGTTCAAACCGCTTTAAATGAAAACGTTTAAAAAAAAAAAGTACCTTCCTTTACATTTTTAGTGTGTGAATCAAAAAAGGAGAATGTGAACCCGCTGGGCTGTTCATCCCCAGTCATCAGAGCTGTAGGGTCCTGGACTACTTCGGCTTTCTCTCCATCAGAGTCCTCATTCCAAGGTGTGTTGTCTTCCTTTTCAATGGTATCTTTTGTAGTTTGGAATATTTGTTTTAAATCCATAGCAATGTTATAATACATTTCTTTAGATACCTCAGGTAGCTTCTCATCTTCCTCCCTTTTCTTCTTTCGTTTTGCTTTACTGCATTGACATATATAGAGATATGTGCATCACAAAAAAAGCCAATTTTTGGAAAATTTCCAGAAATCAGGAAAAAAACACCTTGGATAACTTTAGTCCCATCCTTTCAACAACCAAGAGGATCTACATATAAAACTCATAAAGGCAGAACCTTAACCAAAAAGCTTTTTATAGACAAAACTATTTCAAACAGCTCCAAGTATTAAACAAGAATCATATTCTCCTATCTCTTATCCTCTGAACTACATTTCAGAAGTCACATCTAAGATATTAGCTATGAGTAAGAAAATCACTTAACTGCAATGGGCCTCAGTATCCTCATTTGTAAAATGAACCATGTTAAACCACATGACTTATAAGACTTTTTCAAATTCTAAAATTCTATGAGTTTTATGACACTGGCATTAAAGGATTTAGTCATAATTCTGTTTTAGAAACGCCTTATAAATGTGCTAAATCTAGTCTGTTTGGGAATGAAATTTTTCTATTACCATCAACCTGCTCTATATTTAGGAATATGTTTTTCTCTTTGATCTTAAACCAGAGTTATATGGCAGTCTCCAATATTGAGTTTTCAGTTAGTAAAAGATTAAAATCCTCTTTTCTATTAGAGTCTGCTCTATTTACTAGGCCAAATATTCTAACTATATTACCTAAAATAATAATGTCCTAAATGATCATCTTATTGGTGGAGACTATCTTACAGAGAGAAACTTTTTTTTTTTTTTTGGTGTTACGCGGGCCTCTCACTGTTGTGGCCTCTCCCGTTGCGGAGCACAGGCTCCGGACGCGCAGGCTCAGCGGCCATGGCTCACAGGCCCAGCCGCTCCATGGCATGTGGGATCTTCCCGGACCGGGGCACGAACCCGCGTCCCCTGCATCGGCAGGCGGACTCTCAACTACTGCGCCACTAGGGAAGCCCAACATCCTAGATTTTGAACTGACACTATAAAAAGGTGAGACTTCTGGGGAGTCTAGAGCAGGGTTGAGCATGTTCTGCATATGGCAGGAATATAAAACAATTTTCAACCAGAGGACAGGTTGTGGTAGTTTAAAATGTGTCCACAAATTCCTCAGTGCCTCTCTCTTCAGGAAGAAGTGCTTAATCTCCCCTTCCCCTATGAAAGTATGGGTTGGATTTAGTGACTTATTTCAAGAAAACTGAATAAGGCAGATGTGTCACTGTGTGACTTCTAAGACTATGTCATAAAATATACTGTGGCTTCCTCCTTCTATCTCTCTTTTGGGTCAGTGTTATGAGAACACTTAAGCAGCCTAATGGAGAAGCCAACAAGGTGAGGAACTGGCTAACAGCTATGTGAGTGAGACATCTTGGAAGTACATCGCGAGGATTAGTCAGGCCTTTGGAGACTGAAGCCCCAAGCAACATTTTGACTGCAAGCTCTCCAGAGACTACCCAGAATCACATTGCAATCTGGAATCCTACATTGCAGGGAACGTTTATATTAGTTCTACTTTGGTCTGGTATGTGATTCTTTTTAAAAGAAACCTTTAATTTTGGAATAATTTTAGATTTATAGAAAAACTGGAAACAGTGTTCCCAAATAACCTTCACCTAGTTTCCCCTCAAGGTAACATCTTACATAGATATGATACAATTGTCAAAACTAAAAGACTAACACTGGTACACTACTATTAACTAAACACAGACTCTGTTCCCAATTCACCAGTTTCTCTACAAGTGTCTTTTTTGTTCCAGGATCTAATTCAGGATACCACAGTGCCTTTAGTGATTTTAAATAGCAGGAAATCAAGAAATTAAATCAGGGAAAGTTACTGGTTGCTCCATATATTTGCCATATTTATCAAAAAAATATTTGCCACAGCATATCTATAAGAAATAGACGCTCCTACCACACTAGAGTAGTGCAGTGGATAGAATGGTTGCCTCCAGAAAGATATGTCCGGGCCCTAATTCCTGGAACGTGTGAATATTTCCTTATTTTGAAAAAAAGGTCTTTGTAATAAAGTTAGGGATTTTGCAATGAAGAGATTATCCAGGCAGACTCTAAATGGAATCATGTGTGTCCTTATAACAGACACAAAGATGAGAGACACATAGAAATGAGAAGCCCACGTGAAGATGGAGGCAGAGACTGGAATAATATAGTCACAAGCCAAGGAATACCAGATTGCTGGCAGTCACCTGAAGCTAAGAGAGAGGCACGAAATGGAGTTTTTTCCCCCTGAATCTCCAGAGGGAACACAGCTCTTCCAATAATCTGGATTTCAGACTCCCAGCCTCCAGAACTGTGAGAAAAATTTTTGTGTTTTTAAGTCACCAATCTGTTACAGAAGCCACAGGAAACTAATGTAGGTAGAAGACACCGACTAAAGAAGGGGCACATATCATCATTTCTATGCATGAAGATTCCTTTGCCAAAAGTAAGACTCTCTCCACCACATCAATAATTGCTCTCTTTCTCCCTTCCCTGTTCTTAAACTAAATACAATGGGGACCAATGGATGTGATAATGGTTACTATCTACTTTTCTCACTGTCTGAAATGAGATTAATTCATATGAACCTGCTACTAAAAGTAGTAGCTTAATATACCTTTCTTTTGGTTTATCATCTCTTTTTCTTTCATAAGTGGCATGGTCATGCCTTGTTGGATCATAACGTATGATGTCCCTATTAAAGAAAGGAGAGTGATAAGTTGGAAGAGACAATTCAGAATATTAATGCAAAAAACTAATAGCAAATTATAATGCAATACCAGGGCAATTCCACTTTTTGAGCAAGAAAAAGGCACATAATATCAAAGAAATGTATTAGGAGCTCCTCAGAAGCAATCATATTTTAAATTATCTAGTTTTGACTTCTTGTCCTGGATCTTTAAAAATGTTTAATATTATTTTAAACATACTAAAATATATATGGATAAAATGATATGCTATTGGGATTTGCATAAAATATTTCAGTGAGGCAAGTAGGGGGAAGTGAGTAAAGGTATCAAAGAGAAAACTGGTCACATGTTGGTGATTGTAGAAGCTGGGTGATGGTACATAGGGGTTTCATTACACTAGTCTCTCTAAGTTATATGCTGGAAATTTTCCATAGTAAACAGTTACATTTATTAATATTTAAACAGTTGTCCAATTTTTTTTTTACTAATAATAAATACAGAAATAATTTAAGATTAGTTTCTTGAAGTGAATCACTAGGTCAAGGTAAGTACAATTTTAAGGGTCTGATACATGTTGCTAACTGCTCTCCCCAGGAAGTTTAAAATGGCCTCATTTTATGGCAAAGGAAAAGAGGGCAGAATGGGATGAAACATAAACCATACTTAAATTTCTTAGCAGCTACTGATTCTTTGCTTGTAGAACTGCTTAAGTTGATGTGCAAAACACTCTGCACAACATTCAGGGCTTTCAACTTTTCTGCAGCAAGCTCTTCTTCCTCAGCAGTTTTCTTTTCATTTATTTCTTAGAGGGAAGAGGATAATTAGTAATCTCTTGGCAAACATAACCTGAGAAGTCTCAATGATCAAATATTTATCAAGCACGTAAACATGTGCAAAGCACATTAAGATAGGAAGAAGAAAAGTTAAACCTTGTTTTGCTAACCTCCCTATCCCCAAGATCCCCAATGTCATAGTGAATCTAGAAACTGCATGACCAGCAAACAAAATTCCCATTTCTGTTTGTAATTATACAAATGAAATCTGAATTTAATGGCTTTCAGTGGCAAGTCTAAAAGTTTTTAAGGTAAAGATTGACAAATGTAATAGAGCAATATACTAATTATAAAATTAAAGTGATCAGAGATTCTTTGATTTTTTTAACTTTCTAAAAATTAATCTAAATTACATGTAAATCTAAACATGAAAAATAGTGAAAGATGCCAATTTTACTGACTATTAATATGATGTTAGTAGACAGTTACTTTAGCCTTTAGATTCAGTACTAAATATTGCAGGAAGAAAGCCTACACACAGGGCACTGTGGAAGCCTAGAAGCTTGTTATCCTTAGCTACTAGAAACAGACAAATATCAGAGAACAAAGTTAAACATTTAACAGCTAGTTTGGATTATAGATAGAAATACAAAAGAAGTCTAAGTAAGCCTTAAAGACCTTTTCAAATTATGGCAGGATATAAACAACCAAGTAACAGAAATAAACAGAATAAAATGCTGATTTGAATAGTTCTCTATAGAGATGACCCCAAAGTGTCTAAGGGTTCAAAAGAGGTAAAGATTATGTTCAATTGGATTAAGAAACGTTTTATAAACCAGGTGGAGTCTAAGGTAGGAAAGACAAGTAGATCCCCTGAGGAGGGAGGAGTGCATGCCAGGCAAGTGAAAAAATGAACACATACATTGAAATAAGAAAGTTCAAAGAGTTTACATTGCATTAGGTTAAACCATATGAAACTGCTAATATTCAACAATTTTTGACTTCAAAAAATGGTACTTTCAATTTTACCCTAATACTGACCATTAGGAAAAAGAACACAATGCTAGAAAGGGCTTGAGGTATTTGTAGACTGGCTGCGAGGTATTTGTAGGCTGCTTACCTGCAGGACAGTCTTTGTGCAACTCACAAAAAATTCAGTCTCAAAAGTTGGGAAGGAAAGAAACAAAAGACAGAGATTCTGTGTCTGACTGCCCTAAGAATGGAAGTACCATCAACAGAAACAGAAGGGTCCAGAGCACCTGAGAGAGAGTAAATTCAGTTTGGGATCTGCTGCGTTTTAACACGCGTTCAGGGACGCCTGTGAGAAATATCCATCAGGCATTGAGAAAAGAATAATTGGGAGCTCAGCAGGATAGTCAGGAGCAAAGATGATCCAGATTTGGAAAATATTCACGCACAAAAGAAGGTTAAAGCCACAGGGACTTACAGAACCTTTACATATCTAAAGGCAAAGGGAAAATTAGGAACCAAGAATTAAGAAGAAAATAAGGAAGTTATAGTGCAATGGAAGCTAAGGGAAGAGAACAGTTCAAGAAGGATGATTAACAGTGACAAATGGTACGGGCAGGCTGAAGAAGCTTGGGAAGGTGCCACTGCATCTGGTGAACCAGATAGTATGTGCAGGGAACGCATACTGAAGAGTTGTAAAGAGACAGACAAAAGTGGCAGAAGTTAGAAACTAAACTCTATGTATAGCTTCTAGGCTATTCCCAAGGTTCTGTCCATTCCTGTTTTCAACATGGAATTTTGAGTGAGAAGCTCTGAAACATAATTTGCTGTGGATCCTGGAGAACTTACTCTCTGAACACTTGTTTTCAGAAATGTACAATATACACAATAATCACTTCAAAGAATCAAGAGCATCATTTCCAGAGGTTGTATTTTCAATAAAAAGCCAACTGCTTCTAAATTAGTGCAATTTATTTTTTCATTTCAGGTTTAGAACTGAAAAAAGATGGGAGTGGCAACTTGAAAACTGGCAGGGTTGAAGAAATGGCTTTTTGAACCTATGAGACCTATGTCTGTAGAAAGAGGGAAGAGATAGAAAAAAGGGAAAGTATGAAGATGCGCATAAGAAAGGAGGTTAAAAGGAGGCATGAATGAGGAAGATTAAGATGCAGATTAGATTAACTCACGAAGAGGAAAAAAGTTAAGGACAGAGTAGTTCTGAGATTGGAAAGGAAAGCAGGGAGCTCACTTGAGGTGGCCATCCTCAAGTGAGGATGGTAGGAGGTAAGGTCTTTTGCAAAGGATAAGAGTAGAAGATCTTGTAGAGAAAGTTTGGAACCACTGGTGTAGAAAATGGTATAGGAAGTAAGAGCAGAATCAGGATGCTTCTGGTAGCATCACTGCTGTTAGATATATTCACATGGGATGAATCTACGTAGAGTGACATTCAATGGTACATTGTTTTTAAAAACCTGCACCCAGCATGCATGCTGGAAGATAAACACTTCCTTTAAGTAAGCCAAGCGTGATGTAACTGTCTTCCACAGCCTCACCAGGACCTGATCTACTGCCAGGTAGGGTCCTTGCCTTCTCTCTAATGCCAGGAACAGGATGATAGAAGATGGCACCTTTGGTGGATGCTAACTATTCCTGTCTTTTCTGGCAGCTTCAGGTAATTAAAATTTTATAAATAAATTAATATGTACAAACAAACTCAAGAAGTATTGAGTAAGCTAACTATTGGATTACAAGCTCCACAATTCAGTGTCTTGGGGTACAGAGTTTCTCTATGTGTTAAGTGAAGAAGCTAGACTACATGACTTCTCAAGGTCCCCCAGCTCTGACATCAGGACTGTTTGTTTGGACAATAAGGCATTTACCTTCCTGTTCCTCTTCACTATCACTTTCTAGAAATCGGGAGTCCATGCGAAATCTGTCATCAGTGCCAAAGTGAGACTGCAAATCCATGAGCTATAAGACAAAACACAAAGACAACTGACAGCCATGTTCCCAAGAAATTACTTATAAACAAGACCTTCTAAGTATACCTCCATGCCATGAAATTCACTACATTAATATTTGCATAAACTCACCTACCCATGAACCAATCAGAGAGGGTCATGGAGGACTCACTATCAAAGTAAACACCTTAACACTGGAGTGTGGGTCAAGGTCTGCCTGCACTAATCTAGATTTAAGGACTATGTCGAAAAATAAGGACATGTTGCAAGTTTTATTATTTTCAGTCTTCACTAACCTTCTGTCCAGCTCTGCCCTCAAACTGAGGTTTAATTCTGAACCTGTTACTGTCATCTTCAGAACCAGATTCCTCATCATCGCTGCTGTCAAAGAGCTTCCCAGAGGCTCCACCCATGGACTCCTGTTACATAGGTAAAGACAGAAATGTTTATTAATAACCAAGACAGCATTTCCTTCATTACGTAATCTTCCTCCTCACATGTGTGGAACAACAACCCACATGCATCTCCCAGGAAAGACTGGATGGTGGTTAGAATGGAAAATTCTGACTCAGTGATATCTACTTGGCCCCTTGGGTCACTAAATCCAGAGGCTCCTAATGCAGCCTGGAATGGGGGGGAGTTATTAAATGTGTGAACACCTTCTGCAGGGTTTCACTAATATTGATGTCACTTTGCAGATGATGTGGAGGATAGATTTATGTGGGAGAAAATCTCTAAGGCCCCTGTGGTATCCATGCGTGATGGTCAGGGGAGCCCTGGGTTTCATTGTGGCTCCCAGAGGATTTTATGTTGAGCCCAGCAGTTGTATGCAAGTCTTGGTATGCAACATGCAGAAATGGATCTGCAAAAGTATAGGAATGCCCACCCTAAATTTCTTACTTTTACTGGTTCCTCTCCTGGATGGTTATGCTCCTGAGTGGATGTCTCCTCTGTTTCACTTTCACTGTTGGAACCAAAGATGATGTGCGTTGGCTTGTCCTCTGAATAACCATCCTAGAGTGGGCATCAAAAGCATTACCCTTAAGACAACCGCTTATCTCCTTCCCCTAGCAAGTCTATTTCTGACCCTATTTCCTTATCTAGTGAATGCTGCCATCATCCTAAGATAGAAACTTCTCTCTCTCCATTTCCAGTTTATCACCAAGTCCCATCAGTTGGACCGTCTTGCTATTTTAAAAATATATTCCCACTGTCACTGCCTTGGTTCTGGCTCAAGACCTCCCAAAGGCTGTCTGTCCCATTTGATTTGTTGTTCTCATCATGTCCTGAACCATCTTTCCCAAACAGAAGTTGGCAAACTTTTTCTGTCAAGGGCCAGAGAGTAAATATTTTAGGCTTTGCAAGCCACATATAGTTTTGGTTCTGTATTCTTCTTTTTTAAACCCTTTAAAAATGTAGAAACCATTCTTAGCTTGGAGGCTCTTCCAAAATACGCCATGGGCTAGTGGCTTGTGAGCTCTAGTTTGCCAACTCCTGTTCCAATATATACATAACTAATCTCCATTCCCTTGCTTCAAGTTCTTTAGTCTTTTCACAGCCTTGAGAATAAAGTCCAACCCCTGTAGCCTCTTCACACCTCACCCCTACTTATCTCTCTCATCTCATTTCTCACCATCTTGTACTCTATACATTTGATCACACTGATTGCAAATATTCACTTTTGTACAAACTGTTCCTTTATCTTGGAATGCCTTTCCTCTCTCTTTGTACCCTTTTACCTCTGCCAGACCAATTCCCACTGATCCTTTCACACTAGATTCAGTTCAGCTGAGGAAGTGCCGGCTCCCCACCCCCCTCTGCCCCACCACTGCCAACAAATTAGTATCAGTGTGCTGTCAGAGCACACAGGCGTACTTCTTTCTCATCCCATGGAACTGAACTGTGACCTTCTGTCCACCACACTGTAAGCCAATACCAACCACCTAACAGTGATCCTCTCTGTAAATCTAGCACTTGCTGTGAAGGCCTGGAATTTCACAGGTAATTAACAATTGTTGAAAGAATGAATAAAGACTCATTACAGTAAATCTTGGTAAGATATGAATCACTTGGCAAGTGATTTATATGTAAATTCAGACATATTAGGACATACCACTTAACTATATCAGTTACAGCTTCTAAAGCGATATCCGGATATACTAAAGATACAAGGACACAAAACACAAACATTCAGCTCTAAAGGAGCCTGCTTACCTTCGTAGGAAAGAAAGGTTGGACTTGGAAACAAGTTCTTGTTAAATCCCTAGACTGAAAATATACTCACCAAATTTGCCAGAGCATTGTGAACCAACTTCTTTTGTACTTCTTTTGCTTTCTGCCTTGCCTCTAAGGCTGCCAAACGCTTCTGATTATCTTCAGCGTGCTTATCCTTAGCACTAACATCTGATGAACTATTAACAGAAAGTGGGAAGTCAGTTTTGCTTCCCTGAGGGTCTCTCCTGGAGGAGACCTCTGGTGATTTCTCAGGGGCCTTGTGGCTGCACAGATCAGGCCTCTTTTTGGAGCTCTCTCCTGACTTTCCAGTCCTGTGGCAACAGTCTTCATCAAAGCCTCTCCTGAGAGTCTTGGCACCAAGACTCAAAGATTTCTTATCTTTTAGTGGCAATAGACTAGAAATAGGATTTCCATTTCCCTTTTCTGAACTGCTAGGGAAAACCACCTTGTGAGCCTGGCTCTCAAAAGTAGACTGTCTCTTTTGAGGCTGAATTTGGTTTGAGTCACTTGCCTTCTTTGCATGTTGGGAAAGAGTCAGTTTACTTGATGGGCTATTAGCATACAAGGACCATTTTTTCATGGACATGCTCCTGGGATCCTCAAGTTTCAAGGATTTATGATCTTTATTAATATTGTTAGAGGCAACACTCTCTTTCAAGGATTTTTTCACTGTTTCCTTTCCATAGAGACAGCCTACTCCCTTGAAAGCCTGGAATTTTGGCTTTAAGGTATTTTCCTTTGGTTCCTGTTTTCCATGTGTGTTCTCTTTTCCTTCTAAAAGGGAAGCCACAATCTCCTCAGGATGAATACACTGTTGGCCTTTGTGGAGGCCACCTGGAGTTCTGTGGCTCTTGGAGGCCCTGTCAGACTTGGCAGTGGTTTTCCGGCCATTGCTCTCAGTATCTTCTTTTGGCGCCTCCTGGTTACTGCCAGCCAACTGTTCCAGATCAGCTAAAGTTAGATTCATATGGAGACAGTTTTTCATCATGGTGTTATACTCCTTATCTCCTTCAGACTCGGTTGATTCTGATACAGAATCAGCATCTTCACTGCTACTGGACTCAATCGGAGATTCACAACTGAGAGGCTTAATTCTGTGACTGAGGGCTGTCTCTTCATTTTTTCTTTTTTGTACTTTAATACAATCAACAGAAAGATCACACTTTTTTCTATTTTTCAAATAAGTTTTCTTGTGCATATACTTTTCTGTTTGTGAAAGTTCTACACTGTGTTTGATCTTATCAGAATTTTTCTTCATTGCAATGATTTCATCTGTATCTCCTGAATCAGAGTCACAATCATTTCCCATAACATTATCTTCACTACTGAGGCAAAAGATATTATTTTTGATGCCTAAACCTGTTGAAGTATGAAATTTGTGAAAATGTGATTTAAAATCATCTCTTACAACTTCAAAGGGATCATTTTCAGATCCATTTATTGAGGACCATGTAGTTTTCTCTAGGTTTTCCTCTCTTGCAATCATTAGTCTTAATTCATCTTCAGAATAAATATCATCATCAGACATGCTATTTCTCTTTTTGGTAGTTTCTAAGTCAGAAGTCTGAAAAAATACGTTTTTAAGTTTCTGACTATCAGAATCAGGTACACAGGGTGATTTAGGAGTAATGGAATTATGAGGTGTATTTTGTGCAGCCTGTTGTTGTATTAAATGTGGGCTCTCCATTATGCTACTAGGTTTTGGTCTCAAAGCCAGAGATGCAGTGGAACCCTCGTTCTTCTGCACTTTTATTATCTTCTTGGCAGGGCTGTGAAAGTCAGAGAATTCTCCTCGTCGTTTCTTACTCACAGGATCATTCCCTCCTTCCAATTCCCAAGTGAGGCTGGATATAGGGATAGCATTTGTGAAATCCTCCCCTATTTTCTTTAGGTTGTGGCAGTATTTTGAGGGATCATACTTTATGATGTCACCAACAGTCAAGGAAGAAAACAAAGGCACTAGGTTTTAGAAAAACCTATCAAACTGGTAAAGCAAAAAGAATACTGTTTAATCTTGAGCAAGTCATTGACTCATTTTACCCTCAGTTTCCTATCAAACAAAATAAGGACTTAATTAGGTGACTCAGGGTCTTTGGAACTGACATGTCCATGGCATGTCCAGAGTGAAAACCAAGAACCATCACTATTAATTGGCAGAAATTACTTGGGCTGCATGTGTATATCACAGCAAACCGATTCAGATTATATTCTAGGTACAAGAGGCCACAAGACTTTTCTGTAAATCTGAGAAGTCTATCCACTGAGCTAATACCATAAAGCGGAGTATAGAGAGGAACCCAGAGCGGGCACAGCTAGATACTATACTAAGTGTTGGTATCTCAAACTTGAGACTCAAAGATTCTCAAACTTTTTGGCCATTTCTGTTTTCTCAAAGCTGCCTCATCCTAGATCTGATTCTCTTAGTTCAATGACATCCATTTCACATTTTACTCGCTCTCTGCATTTTATAGGTCTTTCTTAGAAGGCTAATAATTCTTTATCAGGTCTTCGTTGCTGACATTGTCCAGAAAGATTCTAGTTAATGTCACTGTGCTGTAGTGACAGCTGGCATTTGCTGATTTCCTAAAACATATGAATAAACAAGTATAAGTTGCTTTAATCTATCACTACTGAAAAGTCCTTTTGTTCATTTAGTGACTACTGAATACATGGACAATTATATATGAGGTATGCCAAACAGTGTCTATTGTCTCTTGGCTTTACACTGTCCTTCCAAATCCTCCTCTTTGCTGTCAGTGGTACCATTGGTGGGAAGCTGGAAGGTGAAGAAGAAAGAAGTATTTCCCTGACTTTAGTGCCACTGGCAGGGACAGCAGAACCAGCAGCTGTGGCCAGGGCTCCAGGGGCCTCAATAGCCATGAACAGTGAGGACACACCTCTGTTTGAAATACCTGAAATTGCTTCTGCTTCCCATGACACACAGGGTTAGAGCTAAAAGAATACAAAAAACACCCTCTGCCCAGAAGTCCATGACACTAGGAATTCAAGGTCTTAGACAATCTGACCTCATTTCCTCAGGGGAATGGGCATCTGAATTTGCTCATACTGGGTTCCATACTATTTCTCCATCCACCATTCTTCTGCCTGTCTACACATTTCTACCTACTATTTTCCTCTCTCCTAGACTCCTTCCTATCTCTTTTCTATTAATGTGAAACTTATCCTACTTCCTCTAAAGCCTTCTTTAATGATTGTGCTGTGTTCCCTTGTCCTTCTTTAGCTCCTCTGGCAATGGCTTTGAATCCATGTCAAACAAGAAGAATGAGGTATAAATTAGTAAGTCAACGTGCTTCTTTAACAATCATCATTTGCATCACTTGCATAAAACCTAATTACATTCTCTCATTATCCACTAATTGTTTCATACATGTAGGTAGGTGGGTATTACCTTACTTAGAAATTGGGAACATAAAAACTGTTACACAAACATCTAAAGATTTACTGACAGAGGCAGTGAAATTCTAAAGCTATGAAGTAAACTTTTGCAAATATCCACATCGTAGTAAACAATAATTTCTCTGAAAGGCCAATTGCTAAGGATATTTTACGTTTATGTTGATTCCTTAGGTGAAGGACAGGTAAGACTCTTCCAAATTTACTCACAACCCAATTCTAAAAGAAAAAATAAAAAGAATACATTTACTATACTTGTCACAAATGGAAAAGATTAACCACACTGAATAAATGTCATTTAAAAATATTTGAACTCATAGTGGACCACGATTACTGTTGGGTTTAGTTTTCTGATAATGAAACACAAGTGCTCAAAAAAGTGTATCAGGAAAGGAAAAAGAAAGAAGGAAAATTGGGGCAGTTATTGATCCCATATAAACCATGTAGGATGCTACACAAATAACAGCCATTAAAAAGGCAAACGTCGGACCTGCCTGCACTCTTCACCACCTATGCCCCCTGGGAGACCTGCCTCCACTTGGGTTTTGATTTCTCTTTCTAAAATGGGGGAAAACTGTGCTTTCCCAAGAGTTGTAAATGCACTTGAAGACCATAAAGCACTATCTATGTTAACTGCTTCAAAGCAAGAGAAAAAAGCAGTTGCTTTAAAACATGATGCTCATGGTCACCTGGTGTCAGGAATTGGTTCTTGAGCTATTCAGGCTACCAGAGGAGACTCACTTTGTGCCCTGGTACTTCTGTCCCTGGCACAGCTTTCACATGGAAATCCACCACTCCCATTTTTTCTAACAAGTTGGTGTTGCTTGTTGTTGATTTTCCTTTCTTTGCTTTTGCTTCTTTTCTCTCCTGGGCCAATCTGAATCAAACAGAAAATATAAATAAGAGTTAAAATAACGAACCACACTATTAACAGTGCTTCTGTTTTGTTTTTTAATACTGTAAAGCTGTTTAACTTTATAGAGATCATTTAGGGTCTCTCAGTTTTTCCCTTTCAACTTATGTACTTTTGGCATTTTATCTATCCTTAATCTTTTCACTCTTATGAGGAAGAGGTGTCTTTCAGAGACTAATATGCTAAGTCTTCAATATTTCTACTCTCACAACAAAGAGAATGCAGAACGCCAACTCAACCTACCAGTTCAAACTCCGCCACCTTATACAGGCCTGGTCAACTGTGCTGACCAATTCTCATTGGCCTCTTTGCCTCTGGTCTGTGTCCCTTACATTCCAACTTCCAAGATTCATGCTCCCCAGGCACAACTGCATAGACACTCCAAGGCAGCAGCACTGTGTGCTCACCTGCTCAGGACTAGGGCCCCGGTTCCTGCATATAATAGGCAGCAAAGTGCTGCTGAATGAAAATCTCATCACTATCCTGTTCACATAGACCCCCAGCTGAAGAACAAAATCAAATTCTCATCTTCGTCACCAGACCACTCCCTCAAAACTTGGTTTAGACCTTATTTTTCCTTGTGGCATTTCTTTGGCCCAGAACAATCTTAAAATGCTCTGGGTCACTCCATGTGTACATTCCTAAAATATCTCCTATTTTGGAAGCACCCAATCTCATACAATCTTTTCTCCCTAAGAATACTTTTAGGATTTAAAATGCTTTAAAAGTTTTTACATTGCCTTGTTCTTAAATCACATGCATAATTAATCTTATGCCTCTCATACAGGGATTTCCTATTATCTTTATGTTTTTGTATGACACTTTCATTAACAGCCTAAAGTCAACTTAAGCAATTTGGTACTGTCTATTAAAATTTTAAATGTGCATAACTATATGACATAGCAACTCCTTTTGTTGACATAAACCCCAGAGGGACCATCCTCAAGAGTCTTATCAAGAGGAAGTGGAAATGGTCTAAATGTCTATGAGTGGGGGATGACTGACTACACTGTGGCACAGCCATTTTCTAAAACAGTACTAAACACTCATTATAAGAAGGGGGAAGACCTACATCATCACATAAGGTTGTGTTTAAAAAGCTGAAATAAGTATATATTTTTATGGGTTAAAATATACGTATACAGGAGCATTACATTATCTTCTTTGGTGGGGTCTGGGGGTCACAGGGAGTCACAGTTAAGAAGGATTTTAGCTCTACTTGTAATGCATATATTTGCTAAAACTGTAATAATACATTATTTGATAGTTTCAAATCAATTAAGTGAACATATAAAACCACTTACAATATAAAAAACATTGGGTCAAATCACAGAGAGCAAATCTTACCTGTGCAAAAAACTTTCCTTTGCTAGCTGAATTTGTAGAGTTCCACCTTTCCATTTTGTTTTATTTAAAACAGACATACCTATAAAGCAAAGAATTAGTACCCAAGTACATGGCAATGCAAAAATATATTTCAGCATGTGCTTTTACTAATTAGTTAGTACCAAAAAAAGAAAACCTGCTTATCACAAAGACACAGAGGAAATAGAATAAAGAAAATGAGACCTGGAAGGAGAAGGCTTAGGTCCCATTCTCATCTTGACCACTTATTAGATCTTTACACTCCCTACCTCCCCGTGTAATTGAAAGATTTGAATGAGGCAAACGTGTAAACCATAAAGCAAAATTTGTCATTTGTTTATAAAGTAATGTCAGGAATCTGTGGCGAATGGCTGGTATTTATTTAACATTTCATTGTTATTTCCCACACTAAAACTATAAAACATTAATGTAATTTTCTTAGAATGAATCAGAGGACACTGGAATCCTGCAGCACCTCACTTTTATTTATCACCTCATACTAATTATCACTGTGAAACTTGCAAACATATTAGCTGCAAGCAACTAAACTGTGTTTAAACTACTGTGCCCTAGTAGTTGATTTTTCTCAACATCTGCTATTAGCTTCCTTAATAATTACCACTAACAGAAATATCAATGAGGTAGGTACTATGCTAAGCACAAAGATATTATTCAACTTAATCTTCACAGTAGTATTATGAGATAAGCAGTATCTTGGTTATACATCAGATAAGCAAACCAGGTCTTCTAGTTTAAATAAACTGCTAGGTCACACAGCAGAACTGATGTGTTCTTAACTGCAACATATTTGTTATATCTATTTCCTAACTGAACGAATCAATTTTTTGCAAATGAAATTACAAAAGGTCAATGGCCCTCTTTCTCTATTAGCATGTTTCCTGCTCAGTGTCTTTTGACTTTTCAGTCTCCAAATAATTAGAATGCATTACTACATCAGTGGAAGTATGAATTATCTCCCCCTCTTTATTCATTGAAGGTCACAGGTGGCCCTCAGCTTTACTAAACTTATCGATGGAGACTTCATAATTTCAAGGATGGGCATATTCTAAACCTCTCTCCTAACAGCACTCAATAAGAAGAATTAGTTGCCTGAGAAATGAACACACTGGGGAGGTGGGTATTTCATAATATCCAGTGGGATATGTGTAACAGGCAGTTTCTATTAAAGTGTGGTTCCTTATCCAAATTATTTGAGAATGCCATTTTTGAGCAAACTCACAGGCAATGTGCTACCATATGTCATTCATTATGGAATGAACCTAGACCTCCTGAATTGTAGGATATGGAAATTCTCTTGATCGTGGTTGTCCCTCAGGATGAGTTGAAGGTGGATGTTTAGATTTAGAACAAAAGTTATTCCAAATTACATGGTGACATGGACTGGTAAATAGTATAGAAAACATTCATTACATTTTTTCAGGTCTGCTTCTGCTACTCTGATGTTGACATATGCAAAGACTTTCTGTGGGTTTCCTAAAAAAAAAAAAAAAAAAAAATTAAATTCGTATGCAGAGAACAATGTAAACATTATTAAGTTTCTAAATTTAAAAAAGAGCTCTTAGAAACGTACTCTTTCAAAGGAAAACCTTGTTTATTTATCATTGGATACAAAGATTGCATTTTTTTTTTAAAGCATGATTATCTAAATATTCCAAAAGAAAATACGTAAGAGAAAAATGTCAAGTACTCAGTTAAGGAAACACTTTGCATGTTTGTATGTTAGTGATATTCTACTTAACAGGACCCTACTAATTATTAGAATTTTAGCTCTGAAAACTGAAAGCTATATGTTTCAGAAATTGGATGTTTGGAAATTCCCTGGCAGTCCAGTGGTTAGGACTCTGTGCTTTCACTGCTGAGGGTCTGGGTTCAATCTCTGGTTGGAGAACTAAGATCCCAGCAAGCCGTACGGCCAAAAAAAAAAAACCCACAAAAACAAAAACCGGATGTTTGGGAATTTAGAAATTTTTGATTTCAGAAACGTAATTCTGGGCAAGTTCCAGGTCACACATAACACCTACAGAGCATAGGAGGGGGAGGGATGGGAGGTGGGGGGTTACTACAACAGTATCATGTAATGAGATGCATATCACTTTCAGTGTTCAGGGCTAACATTCATCTCTTGGGTTCCTTTATTTTGTGATACTTGACTTCAGTTATATTTGCCTTTAACTACCCATGAAGAACTATAAATTTACCTTGGTCATCTTTCCGAGTGATGATTTCCACATCAGAAACTTCTCCAAATCTGCTGAACTGATTTTGTAGGTCTGCCTCAGAAATATTCTGGCCAAGGCCACCCACAAAAAGGCGCTTCGTTTCTCTGTTGGCTTTCATCAAGGCTGGGCATACACTCAAGTATTTCTAGTGGAAAAAATAATTATCTACAGAGAAGAGCTCTTTCCCTTAAATCTTCTCAAATCTAAACAAAACAAAACAAAACTTCTTCGTGAATGCATTTTGGAACAGCACCTCTACACACAGACACAGGTACAGGCACATACTTTCCCTCTAAATGACCACAATATTACACTCTACTCCTCCCGATTTTACTTATCCATATTGTTAGGTGTTTTCCCTTCATTCATTCACTTTAACAAATGCTGACAGAAATGGGATGGGACAGGTTAGCACACGGAAAGATAAAAGGCTCTCAATCCTCAAGCTCCTCACAGTCACATGAGAAGTAAGCAAATGCTGCAATTACAATACTATGTCACAACAGGAATATCTACAAAGTGCTGTTCAGGCATAAAAAGAGCAACTGATATCATGGCTAATACAGACTTTTTAAAAAACACTATGTGCCAGCGTTGTACAAAATAGTTTGCAGGCATCTTTTTTCAGATTAGCAGGAGAGGTTAAGTCACTTTCCCAAAGCCATTCAGAGAATTAGCGGTGAAGCCAAGATTATAACCCAAATCTAATTTCAGAAACTGTAATTCTTTATACTAGGGAGATTGTTGGATTAGAAGGGACTCAGGAAAACTCTTCCAGAGGTACTGAGATTTGCGGCTTTTCATGAGATCTCTAATCTCGTTTAGCACCCGGCTAGCGCTCAGCTCCCAGACTCCTCCCACGCGCGACCCCAAAACAGCGCCAAAAGCCCTGAGCATCGCTCCTGATCTAGGCGTGAGCCACGGCCTACATCTTCCTGGTAGCTTCCTCCGCCCCCAACCTACCCACCCTAGCCGTCTTCCTCTGAGAAGACTCAAAGACGAGAAGGGAGAAGGTAGGCCAGTTGACCTCGGCACATCCCATGCCCCAAACCGACTCCTCACCACTTCGTTTTTTACATCCCGCGCAGTTTAGGGCCGTAACTTCTGGTCACGTGTCCCAACAAGTGTCGCCTCTCTTCCTTCCTACTGGATTTCCAACCCAGCATCCTAAGGTTCCACTACCACGCTCAGTTCCCCAGTGCTTTTTATTTCGTTTCCAGGCTTCTGGGCGACCGGAATGCCTCCGTTCCCTGCCTCAAAGTTCGCGAAAGACCCCAAACTAAAATTCCCTACTTCATACTTAAGAGGGTTATCACCTTGTGTTCTCCTGGATATGGTCGGCGGAAGTGAGGGAGGGGAAGAAAAATAAAGAGACTCCCCCCTTAAGTGCTCCCGGAACCTCCTCTAATGTGACATATTCGTCCTGGTTGCTCCAAGGCGGCACCAGGTCGGGGTGGGTAGTTATGCCCTCGGGCTTTGGGTTCGAGGGAGTCAACTCTCTTGAAGCGTAGGGACTGCTGGGGGACGAATGTGGAAAAGTAAGCAGGGATGGCAATGAGCCTGGGATGCTTGCGAGCGCGGGTTATAAGCTCGACAATCGCGCGTCATTCCCCTGCCTCCCCCGCCGAGTTCCGGGATGGTTCACGCCAGCAGCGCGCGAGGCTTGAAGAGCAGGACGTGGCGCGCTTCTGTTAGGCAGCTTCCCGTCAGCGCGGCCCTATGGATTCGCAGCTGGTTGAGGCTCGCGCTTTGGAAGCCGAGATCACCGCTCTGAGGCGGGCGTGCGTGGAGCCGCCGGCGCCCGGGGAAGACACCTCCCGAGTTCGGTACGTGGCCTTCCTCAGGCCCAGTGGGAAGGGTGAAGATCTCTACTCCAGGCGCCCCGGACCTCCCCACAGACTTTTCCCGAGCACCAGACGTGGGCGGGAACTCGTTATCTGTCTCTTCCAACAGGGCTGAGAGTGATGAGTACACGCGTGGACCCCGTTGTAAACATATTACCATATATTAACTGATTTAATCACACTCATGGGGAAGGTGTTTTCATTTAAGGTGTTTCATTTCATTTCAAGGTGTTCTCTTCTCATGCTCGTAACTATCAAGGTGAAAGTCTTGCTTATCTCCTTAGCAATCTTGCCTTTAGTGGGCAGCAGTATCTAGTTGGAATTTAAAAACTCTGGTTTCATGGTATTTGTTTTTATGAGTCACCTAACTGTGGCAAGTGATACTGATTTTTCGCTTACGGTAGTGATACGAAATTTCCCTTGAGAAATAATTTAGGTAAAAGAATAAGTTGATATAAAGAAGAGTAGGCAATGTAGTCTATAGGAGAATTTGGCAGAAGCTGCGAAGGAGGGGAAGCATCCCTGTAAAGCAAGTGGGGGAACTCCCTGTTTAAAGGCGAACAGAGCCATATGCACTAATAGAAATAACTGAAGAGTGCCGTCTACCATAGAGGGATGGCATCATGACGTCTTTGTTACTACCAATAGCCATGGTCTGTTAATTACTTACTAAGTGCTAGACTGAGAGATGCAAACGTCTTTATGTGCATCATCTCTTTTTAATACCTACGACAATCCTCTGAGTTAGGTGCTGTTGTTAACACCGTTTTAGAGTTAGGAAACTGAGGCTCAGAGAAATTAAGTTGCTTGCCTGAAGTCTCAGAGAAGGTAAGTGTTAGAGCTGGATTGGAACCCAAAAATCAAACTTCAAAGCCCAGGCACTTTGCTTACTGGAAAAGGAGAGAAGGGATCCATGACAGTTAATTATGTACCTGTTGTCTCAAGCTTGCAAGCTGCTTGAAAAGCAGAAACTTTCTTCATTTTTTAGTCAATTCTAATTTGACATAGATGCAGAGAGAATAAGATTTTCCTGAACTAACTGGACAAGAGTTGGTTGAAATTGGGAAGGAGGAGTTCTAAAGAAAATGTTTGCAGGCATGTTGGAAGGGATCATGAAGGTAGAGGAAGCTGTAACTAGTAAAAGGGAGAGGGAAGTAGGTGAACAGGGAACAAATATGTTCCTCTGCAAGTGAGTGTGTAAATGTATCAGAATGCTTGCTACTCCAGGGCTGCTCCACAGATTGGAAGCTTTAGCATCACTTGGGTTGAACAGAAATACAGATTTCAGCCCAATCCTGACCTACTGAGTCGGAATCTGCTTTTTAACTAGACCGTTGATGATTTTATGCATTTCAGAAAGTTTGAGTAAGCACCATGATGAAAGATGATTTCCTTACTGGCCGCAATAAGGGGGCCAGTAAGGAAATCTGGCCTTACATTTAGGTCTTTAATCCATTTTGAGCTTATTTTTGGCCACAGTAAGGGTCAGGATAGTATGTAGAGTATCCATGTAACCTGAGTCTCCTCAATGATAAAGTTGAGAAAGTCGGAAGAGTCCAAGGTGTTTGGATTTAATATAGTTTTTTTTTTAATTTGTTACATTTTTTTTACATCTTTATTGGAGTATAATTGCTTTACAATGGTGTGTTAGTTTCTGCTTTATAACAAAGTGAATCAGTTATACATATACATATGTTCCCATATCTCTTCCCTCTTGTGTCTCCCTCCCTCCCACACTCCCTATCCCACCCCTCTAGGTGGTCACAAAGCACCGAGCTGATCTCCCTGTGCTATGCGGCTGCTTCCCACTAGCTATCTATTTTATGTTTGGTAGTATATATATGTCCATGACACTCTCTCACTTTGTCACAGCTTACCCTTCCCCCTCCCCATATCCTCAAGTCCATTGTCTAGTAGGTCTCTGTCTTTATTCCTGTCTTACCACTAGGTTCTTCACGACATTTTTTTTTCTTAGATTCCATATATATGTGTTAGCATACGGTATTTGTCTTTCCCTTTCTGACTTACTTCACTCTGTATGAAAGACTCTAGGTCCATCCACCTCACTACAAATAACTCAATTTTGTTTCTTTTTATGGCTGAGTAATATTCCATTGTATATATGTGCCACATCTTCTTTATCCATTCATCTGATGATGGGCACTTAGGTTGTTTCCATCTCCTGGCTATTGTAAATAGAGCTGCAATGAACATTTTGGTACATGACTGTTTTTGAATTATGGTTTTCTCAGGGTTTATGCCCAGTAGTGGGATTGCTGGGTCATATGGTAGTTCTATTTGTAGTTTTTTAAGGAACCTCCATACTGTTCTCCATAGTGGCTGTACCAATTCACATTCCCACCAGCAGTGCAAGAGTGTTCCCTTTTCTCCACACTCTCTCCAGCATTTATTGTTTCTAGATTTTTTGATGATGGCCATTCTGACCAGTGTGAGATGATATCTCATTGTAGCTTTGATTTGCATTTCTCTAATAATTAATGACGTTGAGCATTCTTTCATGTGTTTGTTGGCAATATGTATATCTTCTTTGGAGAAATGTCTATTTAGCTCTTCTGCCCATTTTTGGATTGGGTTGTTTTTTTGTTATTGAGCTGCATGAGCTGCTTGTAAATTTTGGAGATGAATCCTTTGTCAGTTGCTTCATTTGCAAATATTTTCTCCCATTCTGAAGGTTGTCTTTTGGTCTTGTTTATGGTTTCCTTTGCTGTGCAAAAGTTTTAACTTTCATTAGGTACCATTTGTTTATTTTTGTTTTTATTTCCATTTCTCTAGGATGTGGGTCACAAAGAATCTTGCTGTGATTTAAGTCATAGAGTGTTCTGCCTATGCTTTCCTCTAAGAGTTTGATAGTGTCTGGCCTTACATTTAGGTCCTTAATCCATTTTGAGCTTATTTTTGTGTATGGTGTTAGGGAATGTTCTAATCTCATACTTTTACATGTACCTGTCCAGTTTTCCCAGCACCACTTATTGAACAGATTGTCCTTTCTCCACTGTACATTCCTGCTCCCTTTATCAAAGATAAGGTGACCATATGTGCATGGGTTTATCTCTGGGCTTTCTATCCTGTTCCATTGATCTATCTTTCTGTTTTTGTGCCAGTACCATACTGTCTTGATTACTGTAGCTTTGTAGTATTGTCTGAAGTCAGGGAGCCTGATTCCTCCAGCTTCGTTTTTCGTTCTCAAGATTGCATTGGCTATTCGGGGTCTTTTGTGTTTCCATACAAATTGTGAAATTTTTTGTTCTAGTTGTGTGAAAAATGCCAGTGGTAGTTTGATAGGGATTGCATTGAATCTGTAGATTGCTGTGGGTAGTAGAGTCATTTTCACAATGTTGATTCTTCCAATCCAAGAACATGGTATATCTCTCCATCTATTTGTATCATCTTTAATTTCTTTCATCAGTGTCTTATAATTTTGTGCATACAGGTCTTTTGTCTCCTTAGGTAGGTTTATTCCTAGATATTTTATTCTTTTTGTTGCAATGGTAAATGGGAGTGTTTTCTTGATTTCACTTTCAGATTTTTCATCCTTAGTGTATAGGAATGCCAGAGATTTCTGTGCATTAATTTTGTATCCTGCTACGTTACCAGATTCATTGATTAGCTCTAGTAGTTTTCTGGTAGCATCTTTAGGCTTCTCTATGTATAGTATCATGTCATCTGCAAACAGTGACAGCTTTACTTCTTCTTTTCCTATTTGGATTCCTTTTATTTCCTTTTCTTCTCTGATTGCTGTGGCTAAAACTTCCAAAACTATGTTGAATAAGAGTGGTCAGAGTGGGCAACCTTGTCTTGTTCCTGATCTTAGTGGAAATACTTTCAGTTTTTCACCATTGAGGACGATGTTGGCTATGGGTTTGTCATATATGGCCTTTATTATGTTGAGGAAAGTACCCTCTATGCCTACTTTCTGGAGGCTTTTTATTATAAATGGGTGTTGAATTTTGTCAAAAGCTTTCTCTGCATATATTGAGATGACCATATGGTTTTTCTCTTTCAGTTTGTTAATATGATGTATCACATTGATTGATTTGCGTATATTGAAGAATCCTTGCATTCCTCGAATAAACCCCACTTGAACATGGTGTATGATCCTTTTAATGTGCTGTTGGATTCTGTTTGCTAGTATTCTGTTGAGGATTTTTGCATCTATGTTCATCAGTGATATTGGCCTGTAGTTTTCTTTCTTTCTGACATCCTTTTCTGGTTTTGGTATCAGGGTGATGGTGGCCTCATAGAATGAGTTTGGGAGTGTTCCTCCCTCTGCTATATTTTGGAAGAGTTTGAGAAGGATAGGTGTCAGCTCTTCCCTAAATGTTTGATAGAATTCGCCTGTGAAGCCATCTGGTCCTGGGCTTTTGTTTGTTGGAAGATTTTTAATCACAGTTTCAATTTCAGTGCTTGTGATTCGTCTGTTCATATTTTCTATTTCTTCCTGATTCAGTCTTGGCAGGTTGTGCATTTCTAAAATTTGTCCATTTCTTCCAGGTTGTCCATTTTATTGGCATAGAGTTGCTTGTAGTAATCTCTCATGATCTTTTGTATTTCTGCAGTGTCAGTTGTTACTTCTCCTTTTTCATTTCTAATTCTATTGATTTGAGTCTTCTCCCTTTTGTTCTTGATGAGTCTGGCTAATGGTTTATCAATTTTGTTTATCTTCTCAAGGAACCAGCTTTTAGTTTTATTGATCTTTGCTATTGTTTCTTTCATTTGTTTTTCATTTATTTCTGATCTGATCTTTATAATTTCTTTCCTTCTGCTAACTTTGGGTTTTTTTTGTTCTTCTTTTTCTAATTGCTTTAGGTGTAAGTTTAGGTTGTTTATTTGAGATTTTTCTTGTTTCTTGAGGTAGGATTGTATTTCTGTAAACTTCCCTCTTAGAACTGCTTTTGCTGCATCCCATAAGTTTTGGGTCGTTGTGTTTTCATTGTCATTTGTTCTAGGTATTTTTTGATTTCCTCTTTTATTTCTTCAGTGATCTCTTGGTTATTTAGTAGTGTATTGTTTAGCCTCCATGTGTTTGTATTTTTTACAGTTTTTTCCTGTAATTGATGTCTAGTTTCATAGCATTGTGGTCGGAAAAGATACTTGTTATGATTTCAGTTTTCTTTAATTTACCAAGGCTTGATTTGTGATCCAAGATATGGTCTATCCTGGAGAATGTTCCATGAGCACTTGAGAAGAAATTGTATTCTGTTGTTTTTGAACGGAATGTCCTATAAATATCAGTGAAGTCCCTCTTGTTTAGTGTGTCATTTAAAGCTTGTGTTTCCTTTTTTATTTTCACTTTGGGTGACCTGTCCGTTGGTGAAAGTGGGGTGTTTAAGTCCTCTACTATTATTGTGTTACTGTCAATTTCCCTGGTAGTTCTATTTTTCACTTTCTGAGGACCCTCCATACTGTTTTCAGTAGTGGCTGCATAAATTTAAATTGCCACCAACAGTGCACAAGTATTCTTATTTCTCCACATCCTCACCAACACCTGTTGTTTCTTGCATTTTTGATAATAACCGTTCTAAGAAGTGTGAGGTTATGTCTTTTTATTGTTTTGATTTGTATTTCCCTGATGATTAGTGATGCTGAGCACCTTTTCATGTACCTCATGGCCTTCTGTATGTCTTCTTTGGAAAAATGTCTGTTGAAATCCTTTGCTCATTTTAGATTGTATGTGGATTTTTGCTATTCAGTTGTATGAGTTCCTTATACATTTTGGATATTGACTCCTTAGGGGATAAATAAGTTGCATATATTTTCTTACATTCCATAGGTTTCCTTTTCACTTTGTTGATGGTTTCCTTTGCTGTCTAGAAGCTTTTTAATTTGATGTACTTCTACTTGTTGTTTATTTTTGCTTTTCTGGCCTAACATTTCGTGGCAAATCCAAAAAATTATTGACAGGACCAATGTCAAGGAGCTCACTGCTTATGTTTTCTTCTAGGATTTTTATAGTTTCAGGTCTTTAATCCATTTTAAGTTAACTTTTGTGTATGGTGTAAGATAGTGGTTCCTTCTTCCTTTTTCTTCTGGCTGTACAGTTTTCCCAACCCATTTATTGAAGAAACTGTCCTTTCCCCATTGTGTATTCTTGGCTTCTTTGTCATAAATTAATTGACCATATATGAATGGGTTTATTTCTGGGCTTTTTTTTCTCTTCTGTTGATCTATGTGTCTGTTTTATGCCAATACTATATTGCTTTCGTTACTATAGCTTTGTAATCTAGTTTGAAATCAAGACTTTTGATGCCTCCAGGATTGTTCTTTCTCAAGAATTCTTTAGCTATTCCAGGTCTTTTGTGGTTCCATACAAACAGTAGGATTTTTTCCTATTTCTGTGAAAAATGCTATTGGAATTTTGTTAGAAATTGTATTGAGTCTGGTGATTGCATTGGGTAGTATGGACATTTAAACAATATTCTTCTTATCCATGAGTATGGAATATCTTTTCAAATATTAGTATTTTGTCAGTTTCTTTTTTCAGTGTCTTATAATTTTCAGTGTATAGGTCTTTTACCTCCTTTGTTAAATTTATTCCTAGGTATTTAATTCTTTTTGATGCAGTTATATATGGGACTGGTTTCTTATTTTCTTTTTCTGATAGTTTGTTATTAGTGTATAGAAACACAACAGATTTTTGTATTGGTTTTGTATCCTGCAACTTTACTAGTTTGTTTCCTAGTTTTAACAGTTTTACGGTAGAGTCTTTGGGGTTTTCTCTAAATAATATCATGTCATCTGCAAATACTTAGTGTTACTTCTTCCTTTCTGATTTGAGTGCCTTTTATTTCTTTTTCTTGTCTACCTGTTCTGGCTAGGACTGCCATTACTATGTTGAATAAGTGTGGTGAAAGTGAGCATCCTTTGTCTTGTTCCTGAACTCAGAGGAAAAACTTTCTGCTTTTCACTGTTCAGTATGTTAGCTGTGGACTTGTCATGTGGCCTTTATTATTTTGAGGTAAATTTCCTCTATACCCACTTTGTTAAGAATTTTGATCATAAATGGATGTTGAATTTTGTCAGACATTTTTCTGCATCTATTGAGATGATCACATGGTTTTTATCCTTCATTCTATTAATGGGGTGTATCAGACTGATTTGCAGATTTGAACCATTCTTGCATTCCTGGACTAAATCCCAGTTGTTCCTGGTGTATGTTGCTTAACGTATTGGTGAATTAGCTTTGTTAATGGTTTGTTGAGGACTTATGTTTATGTTCATCAGGGATATTGGCCTTATAATTTTCTTTTCTTGTAGTGTTCATGTCTGAGTTTGGTATCAGGGTAAAGGCCTCATAAAATGATTTTGTAAGTTTTCCCTCTCTTCTGTTTTTTGGAAGAGTTTGAGAAGGATTGGTTTGCTTCTTTAAATATTTGGTAGAATTCACTAGTGAAGCCATCTGGTCCTGGACTTTTATTTGTAGGTAGGATTTTAAACACTAATTCAATTTCCTTATTATTAATTGTCTGCTCAGTTTTTCTGTTTCTTCATGATTCAGTCTTGTTCTATGTTTCTAGAAGTTTTTCTGTTTTATCTGGATTGTCCAGTTTGTTGGCATATAATTTTTCATACTTTGTTATGACGTGAGTGGTTTCGTTTGTGTTTCTGTGGTGTCAGTTGTAATGTCTCTTCTTTCATTTTGATTTTATTTGTGTCTTCTCTCTCTCTCTCTCTCTCTCTCTTTTTGATTATTCTAGCTAAAGTTTTGTCTATTTTTTTACTTTTTGACTAACCAGCTCTTGGTTTCCTTGATCTTTTCTATCACCTTTTTAGGCTGTATTTCATTCTTTTCCTTCTCTGATCTTTGATATTTCCCTCTACTAACTTTGGGCTTCATTTGTTTTTTATTTGAGATGTTTTGTTACTGCTTTTTATTGCTATGAACTTCCCTCTGAGAATGACTTTTGCTACAGCCCACAGTTTGGTGTGTTTTATTTCTGTTTTCATTTGTCTCATGGTACTTTTTTACTTCTCTTTTGATTTTTCTTTTGACTCATTCAGTCATTCGGTAGGATGTTGTTTAATCTCCATATATTTGTGAATTTTCTAGTTTTCTTGTAATTTATTTCTAGTATAATATCATTGTGGTTGGAAAAGATGCTTGATATAATTTCAGTCTTCTTAAATTTATTAAGACTCGTTTTGTGGCTTGACATATGGCTTATCCTGGAGAATGTTCCTTGTGTGCTTGGGAAGAATGTGTAGTCTTTCTTTTGAGTGGAATATTCTGTATATGTCTGTTAAGTTCTTAAGGTCTAAATGTGTCATTTAAGACCAATGTTTCTTTATTGATTTTCTCTTTGGATGATCTACATGTCGATGTAAGTGGTGTGCTAAAATCCCCTACTATTGTATTGCTGTCTATTTCTCTCTTTAAGGTCTGTTAATATTGTTTTATATATTTAGGTGCTCCTATATTGGGTGCATAAATATTTACCACTGTGTCCTCTTGTTGGATTAACTCCTTTATGATTATATAATGACCACCTTTGTCTCTTATTACAACTTTGTCTTAAAGCCTTTTTTTTTCTGATGTAAATATGCTACTTTAGCTTCCTTTTAGTTTCCATTTGGATGGAATATCTTTTTCCATCCCTTCACTTTCAGTGTGTATGTCCTTACATCTGAAGTGAGTATCTTGTAAGCAGCATGATGGGTCTTTTGTTGGTTTTTAAATCTAGTCAGCCACTCTGTGCTTTTTGATTGAAGAATTTAGTCCATTTGTATTTAAAGTAATTTATGATAGGTGTGTGCTTATTGCCATTTTATTTTCTGGAAGTTTTGTAATTCCATTGCTCCTTTCTTCATCTCTAGCTCTCTCCTTTTGTGATTCGGTGATTTTCTATAGTGGTATGCTTAGATTCCTTTTTATCTTTTTTGTGTCTACTGTAGCTTTTTGCTCTGTGGGTACCATGAGGGTTACATAAAACATGTTTATAACGTCTGTTTTAAGTTGACAATAACTTAAGTTCTAACACATTCTAAATCTCTGCATTTTTACTCCCTCCCCCAATGTTTTATGTTTTTGATGTCACAATTTAGGTCTTCTTATATTGTGTATACCATAACAAATTGTTGTATTTATCGTTGTTTTTACTACTTTTGTTTTTCAACCTTCATATTAGCTTTTAGGTGATTAACCTACCACCATTGCACCATTAGATTATTCTGAATTCTTCTATATATTCACCTTTACCAGTGAGAACTATACTTTCTTGTTTCCTGCTTCTACATATTGACCTTTTGTGTCAGAGAAGTTCTTTTAACATTTCTTGTAGGGCCTATCTGGTGGTGATGAACTCCTTTAGCTTTTGGTTGTCTGGAAGACTATCTTTGCTTTAATTCTGAAGGACCACTCTGCCAGTAGGGTATTATTGGTTGGCAGTTTTTATCTGTCAGCCTTTGGATATATCATGCCACTTCCTTCTGGCCTGCAGAGTTTCTGCTGAAAACTCTGATAGTCTTTTGGGGTTCCCTGGTACATAACAAGTTGTTTTTCCCTTGCTGCTTTTAAGATTCTCTCCTTGTCTTTAACGTTTGATATTTTAATTTTAATGTGTCTGATGTGGGTCTCTTTAGGTTCCTCTTATTTGGTACTCTCTATGCTTCCTAGATCTGATGTCTGTTTCTTTTCCCAGGTTAGGAAAGTTTCCTGCAATTATTTCTTCAAATAAGTTTTCTGCCCCTTTCTCTTCTCTCCTTCAAGGACCCCTATAATTTGAAAGCTGGTCCATTTGTTGTTGCCCCATAAGTCTTTTAAGCTATTTTAGCTTTTTTTCTTTTTCATTCTTTTTCCTTTTTGCTGTTCTGATTGGATAACTTACATTGCCATAATTTCAAGTTCACTGATCCTTTTTACTGCTTAATCTAGTCTGATGTTGAACCCCTCTATTGAATTTTTCAGTTCAGTTATTGTAGTCTTCAGGTCTATGACCCCTACCTGGTATTTTCTTATACTTTCTCTCTCTTTGTTGAAATTCTCATTTTGTTTATCCATTGTTCTCCTGAGCTCTGTGAACATCTTTATGATCATTATTTTGAACTTCTTATAAGGTAAATCACTTACCTCCATTTGATTAAGGTATTTTCTTGAGGCTTTATCTTGTCCTTTCATTTGGAACATATTCCTGTGTTTCTTCATTTCCTTGACTCTCTGTGTTTGTTTCTATGTATTAGATAAAACAGCCCTCTCTTGCAGTCTTGGAAGAGTGACCTCGTGTAGTAGATGAACTTTATTGTTCAACTCTGTCTTGGTTTTCTCTCAAACCTTGGTGTTGTCCAAGCAGCCTATTTATTCTTAGCTGCTCCCAGTAGTTGAGGGTACCTCAAGACTTGTCAGTGTCGCAAAAGGGAGGTTCTCAGTCAGCAGGTAGATTCAGGCTGATTGGCAAGAAGAAGCTCAGGGAGGAGCTTTTTTTTTTTTTTTTTTTTGGCAGTACGTGGGCCTCTCACTGTTGTGGCCTCTCCCGTTGCGGAGCACAGGCTCCGGACGCGCAGGCTCAGCAGCCATGGCTCACGGGCCCAGCCGCTCCGCGGCACGTGGGATCCTCCCGGACCGGGGCACAAACCCATGTCCCCTGCATCGGCAGGCGGACTCTCAACCACTGCGCCACCAGGGAAGCCCCCAGGGAGGAGCTTTTAAAGTACACAAATATACCTCGAGGGAAGACTGCTCCCTCTGCCCTGAGCCCTGGTAATAGCCAGGTAAGAAGTGTTTCTTTGTTTGTTACTTTTCTTTCGAAATCGTGAACATAAGCCCTGCTGGCCACCAGAGCCAGGCCATAAAGGGATGTGTCCTCTGGACAGCATTCACAACAGTTGGGGTGCACAAGCCCCTGTTTTGGAGACACTGATGACTTGGGGCCTGGTCAGATGGAAACCATGAAGGGTAGCATCCTCTGGCCTCCTCAGTCTCTGCAGAGGATTGTAATTGGGCCCTGAATGTGTGTTTAATGATAAGCCTGCCACTCAGGTTCCAGTTCTGAAGACAAGCTTATTTGTCTCTTTCACAGTAAGATTAGGCCTGCATTTTAGTCTGCTATATCTCCACTGTGCCCTGGGGCCATTAGTCATTTAAGAACTATTTCTCCTTTTGTTACAGTGCTACGGGACCCACAATAAGTTCTGCTGTAAGTTCTGTTGACTGCCAGAGCCCAGTGAATAAGAGGTGTCCAACTGGGCAGCAGCCACAAAAATCAGGGTTCCAAAGAGTGCACAAACTCCTTTCCAGGAGATACTGCTGATATGGAGTAAGACAGAGAGAGTACAAAGATGATGCTCTGGCCTCTTTCTTTGGAGGTATTTAAGTAGGCTCTTGTATGATGTTAAATTAGAAGTCTTCAGGCCAAAGCTTTAAGGTAAGGAAGTAGGCCTCTTAAACAGAAACACTGGTTGCTTTTTTGTTGGCTGCCTCTGTGCTGGGTTCCGGGGTAGGTGAGTCTGCATGCATGAGCCCTTTAAGAACTGTTTCTCGGTTCCCTATAGTGGGGGTCCCCAACCCCTGGGCCACGGACCACTACCGGTCTGTGGCCTGTTAGGAACCGGGCTGCACAGCAGGAGGTGAGTGGCGGCAGAGTGAGTGAAGCTTCATCTGTATTTACAGCTGCTCCCCACAGGTCACATTACCGCCTGAGCTCTACCTCGTATGAGCATTATGGTAAGTTGTATAATTATTTCATTACATATTACAATGTAATAATAATAGAAATAAAGTGCACAATAAATGTAATGTGCTTGAATCCTCCCGAAACCATCCCCGCCCCGGTCTGTGAAAAAATTGTCTTCCATGAAACTGGTCTCTGGTGCCAAAAAGGTTGGAGACTGCTGCCCTTTAGCCTTGTGAATCTCATGGACCCAAGGCTTGTTGGCTTTCAAAGCTAGATATTTTAGGGGCTTATTTTAGGGCCTCTCAGGTGCTGGTCTTAAAATTTGGGGTGCCAGCTGTGCTGTTCACACCTTTCACTCCTCAGGGAGCAGGTCGGGGTTGTTAGTCCCTCTTGATTGTGGGTTGCCGTGCAACAGGTGGCTTTTATGTGGATTGTGTCTCAGCCTCTACTATCCATTTCAACATAGGCTTTTTCTCATTTGCCTGATGTGTAGGAGGTGCTCAGCTAGTTTTTGGGTTTCTTTCAGAGAAAATTGTTTCATATGTACGTGTAGATTTGGTGTGACTATGGGAGGAGGGTGAATTCATCATCCTCTTATGTAGCCACTTTGAACGTAGAACTATTTCTCCCTTCAACTGTCTCAGTTTTTGCTTTGAAATATAGTCAGCTCTGTATCTGCAGGTTTCATATCCACAGGTTCTGCATCCATGGATTTTGGTATTTGTGGTGAGTCAAGGAACCAATACCCTACAGATACTGAAGGAAAACTGTATTTTGATATCTGTCATTAGGTTTGTAAATGTTTATAATTTTTATGTCTTGCTGTATTGAACCTTTCATTAATATATATATATATTTTTCTTTGTCTCTTATAACCTCTTTTGACTTAAACTCTATTTTGTTTGATATTAGTATCCCCAGCCCTGCTCTCTTTCGGTTCCTTTTTGCATGGAGTATCGTTTTCCATCCTTTCACTTTTAGTCTTTGTATCTGAAGTGATTCTCTTATAGACAGCATATGGTTGAAGCCTGTGGTTTTATCAGTTCTTCCAAACTCAGTCTTTTGTTTGGAGGATTTAACCCCTTTACATTTAAATAAGTACTTATAAGGAGAGATTTATTTCTGTCATTTTGCTCTTTGTTTTTCTTGTGTGTGCCCTTAAGCTCTTTTGTCCCTCATTTCCTGTATTTCTGTCTTTTGAGAAGTGCTTAAATTTCTTTCTCATTTGCTTTGATAAACATTCTTTAGCTGTTTTCTTTGTGGTTATCAGAGGGATTATAAATAATATGCTAAAGTTACAACTCTCTTAATTTGAATTTATACACACCTCATTTCAGTAACATACAAAAATTCTGCCTGCTTACAGCTCCATCCCCACTGTTTTTGTTTTTTTATGTCACAGAATTACATCTTAATACTTTTGTACCCCTGAACATAAACTAATAATTCTTTTAAATGCATTCACTCTTAAATTTTATAGAAAACATGGAGTTACAGATGAAAGTTATAGTACCTTCAGACTAATAATTTTTTAAAATGTTAAATCATGTAGGAAAAGAAGTTCAGTTACAAGCCATTGTTACCATACTAGTAGATTTTATATGCCCATATACTAATTTTATTGAGATCTTTATTTCTCCACATGGCTTCATGTTATTGTCTAGTGTACTTTTATTTTACTTTACAGGACTGCCTTGAGCATTTCTTGGAGGTCATGTCTAGTGGTAACAAACTTCCTCAGCTTTTGTTTATTTGAAAATGTTTTGATTTCTTCCTCACTTTTTTTTTTAAAAATATTTATTTATTTGGCTGCACCGGGTCTTAGTTGCGGAGCACAGGATCTTTAGTTGCAGCATGTGAACTCTTATTTGCAGCACGTGGGATCTAGTTCCCTGACCAGGAATCAAACCCAGGCCCCCTGCATTGGGAGCTCGGAGTCTTAGCACCAGGGAAGTCCCACTTCCTCACTTTTGAAAGAAAATTTTGCCAGAAGGATTGTTGGTTGATGGTTTTCTTCGTTTAGCACTTTGAATGTATTGGCCCGCTGTTTTCTGGCCTCCAAAACTTCTGATGAGAAATTTGCTCTTATATTATTGAGGATCCATTATATGTGATGATTTGCTTTTCTCTTGCTGCTTTCAAAATCTCTCTTTACCCTTGGTTTTTGAAAATTTGATTATGTCTCATTGTGACCCTCTTTGAGTTCATCTTATTTAGAATTAGTTGAGCTTTTTGAATGTTAGCCTTCATGTCTCTCATCAAGTTTGGGACACTTTTTACCATTATTTCTTTTTTTTTTTTTTTTTTTAATTTTTGGCTGCATTGAGTCTTCGTTGCTGCATGCAGGCTTTCTCTAGTTGTGGCGAGCGGGAGCTACTCTTTGTTGCAGTGCACGGGCTTCTTATTGCAGTGGCTTCTCTTGTTGCGGAGCACGGGCTTTAGGTGCGCAGGCTTCAGTAGTTGTGCTATGCGGGCTCAGTATTTGTGGCTTGCAGGCTCAGTAGTTGTGGCACGTGGGCTTAGTTGCTCTGCAGCATGTAGGATCCTCCCAGACCAGGGCTCGAACCTGTGTCCCCTGCATTGCCAGGTGGATTCTTAACCACTGCGCCCCCCCCAGGGCAGCCCTTTACCATTATTTCTTCAAATAGTCTTTCTTCCCCTTTTCCTCTTTTCCTACTGGTACTCCCACAATGCATACACTGGTCCTTGTGGTTGTGTCCCACTCGTCCCTTAGGCTCTGTTTGCTTTTCTTCAGTGTTTTTTCCTTCTGTTCCTCAGTCTCCGTTTCTAGTGTCTTATCTTCAAGTTCACTGATTCATTATTCTGTCTGCTCAAATCTGCCTTTGAATTCCTCTGGTGAATTTTTCATTTTAGTTATTGTACTTTTCAGGTCCAGAATTTTTTTTGGTTTTCTGTCTTTATACTGATGTTTCCATTTTGTTCACAAATCGTCTTCTTAACTTTCTCTACATCTTCCTTTATTTCTTTGAGCATCTTTAAGACTTCTGTTTTAAAGTCTTTGTCTGATATATCTGCCATTAAGTCTTTTTCAGGGACAGATTCTTTTGAATATTTTTTTTCTTTGAATGGGCCATGCTTTTCTGTTTTTTATATGCCTTGTGATATTTTGTTGAACACTGGACATTTTAATTTAATAATGTGGTAACTCTGGAAATCAGATTTCTCTCCCCTCTTCCCCAGTGTTTGCACTTTTTTGTTATTGTTTTAGGTTGTTTTGTTGTTGTTGTTGTTGTAGGCTGTCTGTGTGCTGAGGATCAGCCTGAAGTGTAAACTTAATGTCTAATTATGTCTTTTCTGAGCTTTTACTTGGGTATGTGCAATCATTTTCTAATTTTCCCCACATATTTAGTTTGATTTTTCATGTCCTAGTCTTTAATGTCTGACTCCTGAAAAAGAAAAGACAAAAATGATGGTGGGAAACAAAAAGCAACAGCTCTTTAAATATTCTTAATGCTACCTCAGCCAGAGGGTAGGGGCTTGCAGCAGTGACTACCCTCCTCTTTGTCTGCTTCTCTGTGATCAGCAGCCGCAATCAGCAACTGGAGCACAGATACTCAATATTTGGGGGACAGAGTCCTTTTTGCCCACTCTTGCTCCCCTAAGCTGTGTGCAGGTGGCTCCAAGAACGTGTGCACAGCTGCTTGCCATGTTGTTGGAGGGGGCGTGGGTAGCTACTACTGTGCTAAGAGCTGAAATTGCCCACGATTTACTGTAACGTACGTTTAAGCCTTCTCCATGAAGTTGCAAGCCTTCAGCAGTCTCCAGAGTTCCAAAAAAGTTATATCAGACAGATTCCGCCACTGCAATTGCTTCCTAGTTGGGGAGATAGGTTCCTGGTGCTTCCTACTCCGCCATCTTCATAGAATCCTAGATCATTGAGTTTTAAACTCAAGTCTTGTGTAGATTTGCTTTTAAAGAAAAAAATCTTCTTGTGAACATCTAATTTTGGGCAAAAAAAAATATTCTACTAAGACAAATTTGCAAATAATAAATAAAACTACAAAACCATAAAACCCATATCCCCAATTCATTCAGAATAGCATCATTAATTGTAATGGACCAGTGATGTTTTGCTCAAAGTAAATTACTACTATGAATGAGAATATACAGGTTATCTTTTTATTTTGTGGTAATATATACATAACATAAAACTTACCATTTTAACCCTTTTAAAGTATATAGTTTAGTTCACATTGTTGTGCAACCATCACATCATTATCCATCTCTAAAATGATTTCATTGTCCCACAGAGAAACTTTGTACCCAGTAAACAATAACTCCCCATTTTTCCATTTCTCAGCCACAAGTTCTTTCTTGAGTTCTGCATATCTGTCCTTTAGTGTGATTACTTAGTTCTCTTATCAGTTTGCTCTGTTGGAAATACCTTGAAATTTTCATCCGTAGTTTGCTCTGTCATTGTTTAGTATTGACTTGGAAGGAACTCATTTATATAAAGATTATCTCTGTTCTTTTGTTCATTAGCTTTATCTATTTAATTTTCAAAAAGCAAATACAAAAGAGCATGTTGTAGTCTCTCAGATGACATAGAATATACTTATAGTGATATTTTAAATTAGCATTAAAACAAAGTTTAAAAAATTTCTACAGGCTTTATACAAGTTTTGAAATATGAGTGTGAAGATACAGTTAGGTTATTCTTTATAGACATGGTATATGGTCATAAGAACATAGGCTAATGTAGTGGAATTAGAAAAGGAGGGATAGCTATGTGGGGGGGCAGAAAAGATGACCTCAGATCCAGATGTGAGAGGAGTAATAGAGCAAGGGTGACCCTCAAGAAATGGAACCTGCTATAGCAGGGGACAGATTTTATCATTAACAAGAGTAGGGAAATTTGAAGGAAAAACTAATTTGAAGGAGAAAACATTTGATGCTTTATCAAGTTAAATCTACCTTGCAGGAAGAAGAGATGATTAAAGGTGTGTTTTAGGAGTTACTGGCATAAAAGAGCTGAGATTAATCACCAGATATTCTTCTGGAATGAGAGGATGCATATTCAGAAGAGCAGAGGCAAGAGTGTTAGGGTTTTCTTCTAACACGGGAGACAAAAAGCAGGGACAGTGGAAGACCCAAGATATAAAATGAGAATCAGGATAATCATGCCCCAGAAGGAAAGGAAAGCATGTTTAAGATACTGGAAGTCAGCAGTGTAGAATGTGGCTGATAGCATGATGGCAATAAAGGATTACAAAAAATAAAATATCATTTAATGCGATTATTTGCTGAAATTTTACTTTTTTCAAGGAAAACAGAGCTATGTTTTCAGTGCAGAATATCTGATTACAGTGTTGTTTAGAGATTATGCTATTCGTTATTTGTTTGGAATTTTTACCTCTATACTCTTCAATTTCGCAAGAATCTCTTTCTGAGTATAAAGTGCTTTGTGATACTTCACTTGTTTTAGAAGTTGAAGCTAGATGATTTATTTTGTCTTTAGGTTCATCATATCTTTTAAAATAGTTTGAGGCATCTTGGGATATCAGACATTTAGGTTGGAACACTTTAAATATTCCAGCCTAAACAGACATTTTAATTTTACAAAGTACTCCTGTTATAATTTATTTTATATCTGTTTCTAATATGTAGGAAAATGGTATTATAACTTGGTTAGGTTTGTTTTATATTGAGATTAATGATTGCAGTGTTAGTAGCCACATTGGTTTTAAGAAAAATCTTACTGGCTTTAAGAAAAATCTTACTAGTTTTAATGGGAAGAGAGTAAGAAGGATAAAATGGGAATGGTTTGAAGAAATTTATAAATACTAGTTGAAACACTTATTAGTGGTTTCTTAATTGAAGTAATTATTTGTGGTATTTGCTTTTTAGAAAATCATTTCGAGAAACATACCAAGCAGATTCTGAAGGATGGGAATTGTCAAAAGATCTGAGAAGTCATCTTGGACATTTAGAATCAGAAATTCAGTTTCTAAGTACGCTTACTGGCATCAGTATAAGACATTACTCCAAGAAGACAGAGGACCTAACGAGCACTGAGATGACAGAAAAGAGTAAGCATTAGTTTCTTTCTTTCTTTTTTTTTTTTTTGGCTGCACTGTGTGGCATCTTAGTTTCCCGACCAGGGATTGAATCTGGGCCCACGGCAGTGTAAGTGCTGAGTCTTAACCATTACGCATCCAGGGAATTTCCAGAGTAAGCATTCATTTTAATCTAGAAGTGGTACTGAAGTTTACCTTATTATACATAGGAAATTGGTTGCCTTATCACTGAATTAAAATTCTGCAAGATAATGATTTGAATGTGTGGTTGTGGTAAACTTGTTTTGTCAAGTGTCTATTCAATATCACAGTGTGTGTAATACTCTTAAAAGCTGCCTGAGGTAGATATTAAAGAAGACACAGTCTGTCATTATGTAACTTAACAGTCAAGTAACAGCCATAAGCGACTTTAAGAACAGTAGCAGCATTAATTTGTAAATCTTAGCTGTTGTTCACTACTGACATGAGAGCTGTGTCATCTGTGGTGCTCTGCTGCTATTGAGCATGGCCTTGTGGCCAAGATAAATATTTCAAGAACTGGACCATTTGGCAGAGGAGGGTTTCTGGTCCCAATGACTTACGTTTTATTACCAAGGATCTGTGATGCACTAGCAAGTAAGGGGAAGCTAATTCAGCTGTGCGATTGGATGTTGGGAACTTGGTCTAGAAGAAGGAATCACTTTAGGAAATGCTTCCTGATTTTTCCACCAAAATAACCCTCATGACCAGGGAGAGGAAGAGTGACCCTCAGAAGGTGGTGGGCAGCTCACCTCAGTGCAACTTTGAATTACATGTAGAAATGAAATTTAGACACTTCAGGTACTTGAAAGGAATAGATGGAATACAGAGAATATGGAGAGTGAGATTTTACTGTACAAAAGTCTCACTCTTTCTTTTTGAGCCCCAGGTTTACCCCATCTGTAGAGGTACTTGGTGGTGCCCATTCAGAATGCCTTTGAATGGGCTTGATTCTGAGCTTTCCGCATTGCTGGCTTAGGTGTTAATTTTCCTGGATCTGCCAGGTTAGTTCCACTTTTTTATGTAATATCTAGCTTATCCATCTGATTTTCAGCTTCTAAAATTAGGTTACTCTCATCTTTTTCTCTTTATCCTTGTAAAATTGTGCCCTTCTGGGGGAAGGGGCAATATAGGGGTAGATTAAGAGGTACAGACTATTAGATATAAAACAAGCTACGAGGATATATTATACAACATGGGGAATATAGCCAATATTTTATAATAACTGGAAATGGACTATAACCTTTAAAAATTGTGAATAATTATATTGTCCATGTGTAATGTATGTGTATTGTACAGCAACTATACTTCGGTTTTTAAAAAAAGAGAATTGTGGGGACTTCCCTGGTGGCGCATTGGTTAAGAATCTGCTTGCCAGTGCATGGAACATGGGTTCGAGCCCTGGTCCCGGAAGATCCCACATGCCGTGGAGCAGCTAAGTCCATGTGCCACAACTACTGAGCCTGTGCTTTAGAGCCCACGAGCCACAACTACTGAGCCCGCGTGCCACAACTACTGAAGCCCACTCGCCTAGAGCCCGCATGCCTCAACTACTGAGCCCATGTGCCGCAACTACTGAAGCCCGCGCGTTCTAGCACTCACATGCCGCAACTACTGAGCCTGCGTGGTGCAACTACTGGAGCCTGCATGCCTAGAGCCCATGAACCGCAACAAGAGAAGCCACCACAATGAGAAGCCCTCGCACTGCAACGAAGAGTAGCCCCCACTCACCACAACTGTAGAAAGCCCATGCGCAGCAACAAAGACCCAACGCAGCCAAAAATAAATAAAATTAAAAGAAAAAAAGAAGCTCTATCAATTTCTTTTTAAAAAAACTAAATAAAAATTAAAAAAAGAGAATTGTGCTCATTTAAAAATACCTTCATTAGCAAAAGTAGATGGTAATAAAGTCAGAATAATGGTTCTCTCTTGAGGGGGACATAGTGTATAGCCTGGAAAGGGCATGAGGGAACGTTATGGGGTACTTTAAACTTTCTGTATCTTGATCTTAGTGGTGGTTACATGGGAAACACGTGTAAATATATACATATATATATATGTATATATATATACACATATATATATATCATGATGTATACTTAAGAATAGGGCATTTTATGCATTTGAGTATTCATGTTATACCTAAAAAAATACTTTTGCTGTCATTTTAGTAAAGTTTTGAGAGTTAACTGAGGTAAATACATGGATTTAATTTATTGTCTAACTAGGTCTAGATAATGTTGAAAAAATGAAAAATATCTAACAGTTATCATGATTCAAGTTTGTCTAGGGTCATACTAGCATATTTCTGTTTCTTACCTTAATCTTTGGTATAATCAATAACTAGAAAGTACAAGTTGTCTTTAATCTTATTTTGCAAAGGCCATCAATTTGGTGCACATTCTTCCAGGTATTTTCGATGCAAATACACTCTCACACATATACCCACGTATATTATAGGTATCCACACAAAATTAAATAATAGATATTTAAAGGAAATTGTTATTTTCAAACAAAAATATTTATTTTTATGATTTACAGGTATAAAGAAAGTTCTGCAGAGACACAGATTATCAGGAAATTGCCACATGATTACGTTTCAACTTGAATTTCAACTTCTGGAAATCCAGGTAAATTAAGAATACATGTGGTAGATAACACAGATTCTGCTGCTATGAAATAAAAACTCCCACACCCCAGTCTTCAGCAGTGGCTGAGTTGAGGAGACGTTCTTGAGCTAGGGCCCCCTCGTAGCACATTTGTGCAAAGTGGTACCATTAAAAATAAATTTTAAGTATGAATACCCCAGCAACTGCGTGCAGTAGGATTGTTGCTGAGAGCATAGTGCTTTATTGGAGGGCAGTTAGTAAGATATTCCTGGGCTTCCAGTGCAAGCCCCGAGGTCATGGAAACAGTCTTGGATGCCCTCAGTCATCAGCTGATATCTCAGTCATCTATTATCTATTAGTTATCTATTGCTGCTTAACATTTTCTCCCAAGTTTAACAGCTTAAACCAACAAAACACATTTATTATCTCACCATTTTCTGTGGTTCAGGTATTTGGGAGCAGCACAGTTGGTGTTCTTGCTCAGGGCCTCTCCTATAGTTGTGGCCATGTGGGATCACTACAATCTGAAGACTGCTCAGGGCTGGAGGGTTAGACTTCAAGGTGGTTCACGGTTATGCCAGCAAGTTATACAGGATTGCTGAGACACAACATAGGAGGAAGATACTCTTGGTAGGATTTTCACATAAAATCAGAAAGCAGACAGAATATTAATGTGCAGCCCCTGGCCAGGATAGGGCAGAACAAGACTCAGACATCTTCAAAGTCTGGCTCCAAGAAGAATGGGATCCAGGCATAATTTTGAGAAATGATCAATCCTGGGCACATGCTTTGATAGCAGAAGGCAATTTCAACCCGTTGGTTTTATGAGTTTGGGCCTACAGGGAGTATGTGTAGAGGAGAGGAACAGGGAAGGGCAGGCACACTGCCTTGGCCTCAGTTCATCAGATAACTAAAGTGGATGTAGACCAGTTGTCACAACCAAGTCATAGGGATCTGCTGCTTGCTTTCATTCACAGTCATGTGCCTGGGTTCCTCATGCTTATCCTCAGCCACAGAAACAGCCTCAAGTTGTCCCTTTTTGTATGCAACGGGAGTTGATGTCACATATCAGAAACTGTCCCCAACTAGTCAAGAGTAACTGGGTCCAGGTATCTGGACCAGAGGTTTTGCTTCTTGAGAACTCTTTGCAGTCTATGTCCGTGGTTGTCACCACAGACCCCGGCAGGCTGAGAACTGACTGAGGGATATCTAGGCCTCTCATCTGATGGCAGAGTTTCCAGCTTGCTCCCACCTCAGAGTATCCCCGTTTAGTCTGTCAAAGTGACCAAGAACATCCACATCCAACCGGATGCCAAAGCCGGTTGAGTAGGATGTCATGGACATGGGTGATGAGTGTCCCTAGGGAAGGTAAACTGATCCCAGGTTGGCACCAGGCCTTAGAGCCATGCAGAGTCACCAAGATGATATTGTAGTTCTGTATGACCTCAAACATCATCTGCTGAAGACTAAAACAGAATATGGACCCAAATGGGTTGATCTCGTTTAGGATGAAAAGCCCATGCCAGGACTCCAGACTTCTCCTTTGTGTGGCCCAGAAATTCCTGGATGTTGTCTCGTTGCATAAGGCTGCATAGTTGGGCAACTGCCTTTTCTTTCTTTATGGCTAATGTGATCCTAAGCTCAGAGTGGTGAGATACCAAATGCTTACCTGCATTCTGCCCTCCGTTAATGGCCAGGCCTATAATCTGTGTCGGGTTGGCAGAGTCAGAGGTTTGAGGTCTAGTTCCATGTCTGAGAACATCTGCACTATCAGTGTATACATTGTCCAGGAAACTGCTCAGGGTCATCCTAGTAGCCTTGGGGTCCTACAGGCTTTTTCTGCTGTTGGCATTCACCTTTTTTATAGTCACTTCCTGACTTATCTGGAGAGAAGTTAGACTGCTAGCAAAATTAGGCTTATCCTTGGGAGGATGTCCACAAGTCCAACAGAGAAAAGAAAGACCATCCTCTGAAGTTGAGGTGAACGAGCTGCTCAGTGGAGCTATACATTCCAGGATAGGTTGTGGCCAGATTGATTAGTGTGCTCATTAGTGGGATTTTGGCCTGAGAGATAAAATAGCCTGGAATATTTTAATTTCATTTTGTTGAAGTTCCATACTCTGGTCACCTTAAGCCTCTGAAGAAAAGCATCAAGTGGTAATTTGATCACATCATGAGTTAGATCAAGGATGAGGTTTCAGTTTGGGGGCATTTTTTATAATGCGACGTGCTTCTTAAGAATGGCTATTACCTGACCAGAGGCATTCCCAGCATGAACTGGCACTGGGCCCCTGCAGCTCCCACAGTAGCTTAGCTTGATGCTCCTGGGTGGCCACCATGAAGCCACATAGACAGGACCAGAGCCATGTGGGCCCTACCATACAGGACCTGCTACCCCTGCTGTAGTGGCTATGCTCCCTACCTCCTACCAGGCAGTAGTGGCACCAGCCCAGACCTCACCTTTTAAGCTAATATTCTGATCCTCATACCACCAAAGCATGATTGAAAACTTTGTAACCATTTAGTATTGGCCTAAAGTTATACTGTTAGCTCACATGTTGAATGAATTAGAATTAGTTGAGCTGCACATAACAGAAAACTTAAAAATAAGGAAGGTTCAAAGTACTAGTTTATTTCTCTATTGCTTAAACAAAATTGCAGGATATGTTTTCAAGGGCTAGTATGGTGGTTTCATGATCATCAGGCTCTGCCATCACCCATGTGACTTCCAAATCATAGTGCAGTTATCACTTTAGCATTTCAGACATCGGGAAAGGGCTGGGCAAACCAGGGCTCACCTTTTCCATTGAAGGACACTTCTCAGAAGTTGTAACACCCATCGTTTTCACCTACATTCTAATGGCCAATAAATTAGTGCAAGGGAGGCTGGAAATTTAGCCTTCATTATGCATGGCCATGTAGCCAGTGAAAAAATCGGAGCAAGAAAGAAGTACAAATATTGGGGACTACCAGCAGTTTCTGTCCCACATGCTTTAGGGGATGCAGGAAAAAAATATATAAGGGGAGGAACAATTTATATTCTTTGAAAGACATAGAACACAGTAATTGCTGAATCTCTAAAGGGACATAAGTTGTCATTATATACATTTCAAAGTATGTAGATGCTTTTCAACTGTTTGGTTTTTACCTAATTTGCTACAAAAAGAGCATGCTGTCCCAGGCTATGTTAAGAACACTCCCTTTCTCTCTGCACCTTTCCAGTTTTATGATTTTTATTATTTATTGGTAAACCCTCAGATGTTCTAGACCTACTTGGGTAAGTATATTTTTAGAACTATATCTCTAATGGAATTGCCAGGTTAAAGGAGATTTACATGTAAATTCTGATTGATAGTACCAAACTGCCTTCTAAAATAATTTTACCGTTTTACGTGTTGAGCAGATTTTTATAGTTGAGACTGATAGAAAAAAAACAGTCATAAATAAATAGCAACCTTCTGTGTTCTAAAACACTTTTTAAAACAAAATTTCCACTAGAGGGAGACATTTAACTATCAGAAAATTAAAAAGTAACCTAAACAATAAAATTATCTTACTTGTAGAATATTGTTATAATAAAATCATGATAGTACAATGTTAGAAACCAAAGTGACCTAAAATCATATTAATAGAATGCTGGGACCAAAAGTGACCTTATAGATTATCTAGGTCAACCCTCTTATAGGGAAATACACCCAGAATGTTTGAATGATTACCCATGTTGGCACAGCTATTATTGTCAGATGCAGTTGGAGCATATAACTCTTTTCCCCAGATTTACCCTCTGGTGTTGTTAGTGCTAATGTACTGTTTGTGAGGAGTTGCAAGAACATTATAATTAACATGTGTCAGCATTCACAGTCCATGCAGCATAATAAGTCAAATGGGTGGCAGTTTCTGGGGGAAGTGACAGTTGAGTATGTTTTCATAACTGCTCTCCCTGAAATGCAATGAAATGAAAAAAAAAGATTCAAAAATAGGGAAAATTTTAAATTAAAAGAATATTTGGTCCTGGCACAACTTCAACTACTGGGAGCTATAAAAAATAAAATTGGCAGCTTGGATAATCATAAAGGTTTGAGAGACAACCAAGAACTAGGGCAGGGTTGAACAGTAAGGTTCATCTACACAAGGCCAGCCCTTCAAGACTGGAGAGGTGACTGTTTCATGTAATGCATAGAAACCAACATAGATAATCAAGTAAAACGAAGAAACAGAGGAATATGTGTGAAACAAGAAAGAACAAGATTAAACCTCAGGAAAAATCCTTAACGAAACAGAGATAAGTAATTTACCTGATAAAGAGTTCAAAGTAATGGTCATAAAGATGCTAGCCAAACTCAGGAGAAGAATGGATGAACACATGGAGAACTTCAACAAAATATGGAAAATATAAGAAAGTTCCAAACAGAAGTCCCCAAGCTAAAGAGTACAATAATTGAACTGAAAAATACATTGGAGATTTTAATAGCAGACAGCATGAGACAGAAGAAAAGATCAGTGAACTCAAAGACAGGGCACAGGAACTCACCAAATCAAAGCAGCAAAAACGAAAAAGAATGAAAAAAAAGTGAAGATAGCTTAAGGGATTTATGGGACAACATGAAGTGTGCTAACATTCACATTACAAGGAGTTCCAGAAGGAGAAGAGAAAGGGTCTGAAAACATATTTGAAGAAGTAATGGTGGAAAACTTCCCTAAACTGTGAAAACAGTTCTCCAGATCCAGGAACCCCAGAGAGTTCCAAATAAGAGGAACCGCAAAAACCCCACACCGACACATTAAAATTAAAATACCAAAATTTGAAAACAAGGAGAGACTCTTAAAAGCAGCAAGAGAAAAACAATTGTTATGTACAAGGGAACACCCTAAAGACCTTAAGCAGATTTTTCTGGGGAAACTTTGCAGGTCAGATGAGAGTGGCATAAGTATTCAAAGGGCTGAAAGAAAAAAATTTCCAACCAACAATTATCAACCTGGCAAAGTTATCATTCAGAATCGAAGAAGAGGTAAAATTTTGCAGATAAGCAAAAGCTAAAGGAGTTCATCACCACTAAATCAGCCTTAAAAGAAATGTTAAAGGGATTTCTTTAAGCTGAAAAGAAATGGCACTAATTAGTAACAGGAAAACATGAAAGTATAAATCTCACTGGTAAATGTAAATATGTAGTATAGGTAGTGAATTCATCACTTATAAAGCTAATACATAGGTTAAAAGACAAAAATAGTAAAAACAACTAACTACAATAATTATTTAAGGGATATACATGATAAAAATATGTAAAATGTAAAATCAAGAACATAAAACATTGAGGGGGAGAGTAAACATGTAGAGCTTTGGAATGTGTTTAAGTTGTTATCAACTTAAAAGAGACTGTTGTAAATTTAAGTTGTTATTTGTAAGCCTCATGGTAACCATAAAGCCAAAACCTATAGTAGATACACAAAAGATAATGAGAAAGGAATATTAGCATACCACTAAAGAAGGTCATTTAACCACAAAGGAAGAAAGCAAGAGAAGAACAGAGAAACTACAAAACACTAGAAAATAATGAACAAAGTGGCATTAAGTACATACCTATCAATAATTACTTTAAATGTAAATGGACTAAATTCTCCCATCAAAAGAAATAGAGTAGATAAACAAATAAAAAACAAGACCCCTCTGTACACTGCCTACAAGAGACTCACTTCAGGTATAAGGACACACACAGACTGAAAGTGAAGGGGTAGAAAAATATATTCCATGCAAATGAAAACCAGAAGAAATCTGTGGTAGGTATACTTATATCAGACAAAATAAACTTTTAAAAAAGGCGATAATAAGGGACAGGAGGGCACTACATAATGATAAAGGGGTCAATTCAACAAGAGGATATAAGATTTATAAATATTTATGCACCCAGCAGAGGAGCACCTACATATATAAAGCAGATATTGACAGACCTAAAGGAGAAACTGACAGCAATATAATAATAATAGGGGACCTTAAATTGATCACACATCAATGGATAGATCATCCAGGGAGAAAATCAATAAGGAAACATTGACCTTAAAGAACACGTTAGACCAGGTTGACTTAACAGATGTATATAGAACATTCCTTCCAAAAGCAACAGCATACACATTCTTTTCAGGTATATATGGAACATTCTCCAGGATAGAACATATATTCTTTTTTTTTTTTTGCGGTACGCGGGCCCTCACTATTGTGGCCTCTCCCATTGCTGCTGAGCACAGGCTCCGGACGCGCAGGCTCAGCGGCCATGGCTCACGGGCCCAGCCGCTCCGCGGCACGTGGGACCTTCCCGGACCGGGGCACGAACCCATGTCCCCTGCATCGGCAGGCGGACTCTCAACCACTGCACCACCAGGGAAGCCCCATATATTCTTATATGTTATAAGTCTTAAATATAAGAAGGTTGAAATGATGTCAAGCATCTTTTCCAACCGCAGTGGTATGGCTAGAAATCAATTACAAGAAGAATACTGGAAATTTCACAAATATGTGGAGATTAAAAACATGCTACTGAACAACCAATGGGTCAAAAAACAAATGGAAGCAAAATAAAGAAATACCTTGAGGCTAATGAAAATGGAAATACAACATACCAAAACTTATGAACTGCAGTAAAAGCAGTTCTGAAAGGGAAGACCATGGCAATATACGCCTATCTAAAGAAACAAGAAAAATCTCAAAACACTTAACTTGATACCTCAAGGAACTGAGGTATAAAGATAAAGAAGAACAAATGAAGCCCAAAGTTACCAGAAGGAAGGGAATAACATAGATCAGAGGGAATTCCCTGGTGTTCCAGTGGTTGGGACTCTGTGCTATCACTGCCGAGGGCCTGGGTTTGATCCCTGGTTGGGGAACTAAGATCCTGCAAGCCACTTGGTGGGGCCAAAAACAAACAAACAAAGCAAAGCAAACAAAAAAACCTATGAACATAAATCAGAACAGAAACAAATGAAATAGAGACTAAAAAGACGTTAGAAAAGATCAATGAAACTAAGAGCAGATTCTTTGAAAGGATAATCAAAATTGATAAATCTTTAGCTAGACTCACCAAGAAAAAAAAAAGACTCAAATAAAATCAGAAATGAAAGATGAGTCATTACAACTGCTACCACAGGAATACAAAGGATCATAAGAGACTACTGTGAACAATTATGCACCAACAAATGGATAAACTCCTAAAAGCAACCTTCCAAGACTGAATCAGGAAGAAATAGAAAATCTGAACAGGCCAGTTACTAATAGGGAGATTGAATCAGTAATTTAAAACCTCCCAACTAAAATCCAGGACCAGATGGCTTCACTGATGACTGCTACCAAACATATAAAGAGGAATTAATACCAGTGCGTCTCAAACTCTTCCAAAAAGAGGAGGAACACTTCTGAACTTACTTTAGAAAGCCAACTTACTCTGATACCCCAAATAGACAAGGGCACAGAAAAGAAAATTATAAGCCAATATCCCTGGTGAACATAGATGTAAAAATCTTCAACAAAATATTAGCAAACTAAATTCAGCAATACATTAAAAGGATCATTCACAATGATCAAGTGGAACTTATTCCAGGGATGCAAGGATGGTTCAACATTTGCAAATCAATCGATGTGCTACACCACATGAACAAAAAAGAAGGATAAAACATCATATGATTATCTCAATAAATGCAGAAAAAGCATTTGATAAAATTCAGCAACAATTTATGGTAATAACTTCAACAAAGTGGGTATAGAAGAGCTTTTGCACAGAAAAGGAAACCATAAACAAGATGAAAAGACAACCCTCAGAATGGGAGAAAATATTTGCAACCAAAGCAACTGACAAAGGACTAACCTCCAAAATATACAAGCACCTCATGTAGCTCAATATCAAAAAAACAAACAACCCAATCCAAAAATGGGCAGAAGTCCTAAATAGACATTCCTCCAAAGAAGATATACAGATTGCCAACAAACACATGAAAGGTTGCTCAACATCACTAATTATAAGAGAAATGCAAATCAAAACTACCATGAGGTATCACCTCACACCGGTCAGAATGGCCATCATCAAAAAATCTACAAACAATAAATGCTGGAGAGGGTGTGGAGAAAAGGGAACCCTCTTGCACTGTTGGTGGGAATGTAAATCAATACACCCACTATGGAGAACAGTATGGAGGTTCCTTTAAAGACTAAAAATAGAACTGCTGTATGACCCAGCAATCCCACTACTGGGTATATACCCTGAGAAAACCATAATTCCAAGAGAGACATGTACCACAATGTTCATTGCAGCACTGTTTACAATAGCCAGGACATGGAAGCAACCTAAATGTCCATTGACAGATGGATGGACTATTACTCAGCCATAAAAAGAAACGAAACTGAGTTATTTGTAGTGAGGTGGGTGGACCTAGAGTCTGTCATACAGAGTGAAGTAAGTCAGAAAGAGAAAAATACCGTATGCTAACACATATATATGGAATCTAAAAAAAAAAAAAAAAAAAGGTTCTGACGAACCTAGGGGCAGAACAGGAATAAAGACTCAGACATAGAGAATGGACTTGAGGACATGGGGAGGGAGAAGGGTAAGTTGGGACGAAGTGAGAGAGTGGCACTGACATATATACACTACCAAATGTAAAATAGATAGCTAGTGGGAAGCAGCCGCATAGCACAGGGAGATCAGCTTGATGCTTTGTGACCACCTAGAGGGGTGGGATAGGGAGGGTGGGAGGGAGACACAAGAGGGAGGGGATATGGGGATATATGTATGTGTATAGCTGATTCACTTTGCTATACAGCAGGAACTAACACAACATTGTAAAGCAATTATACTCCAATAAAGATGTTTAAAAAATTAAAATAAATAAATAAACTAGATAGCTAGTGGGAAGCAGCCACATAGCACAGGGAGATCAGCTCCATGCCTTGAGACCACCTAGAGGGGTGGGATAGGGAGGGTGGGAGGGAGATGCAAGAGGGAGGAGATATGAGGTTATATGTATACGTATAGCTGATTCACTTTGTTATACAGCAGAAACTAACACAACATTGTAAAACAATTATACTCCAATAAAGATGTTAGAAAAAGATAAAAGTTATTATAAAATGTTTAAAAAAGTGGGTATGGAGGGAATATACCTCAAAATAATAAAGGACATGTATGATGAGCTCACATCTAACTTCATACTCAATAGTGAAAAGCTGAAAGCTTTTCCTGTAATATCTAGAATAAGACAAAGGATGCCCTCTCTTACCGTGTTTATCCAACACAGTATTGGAAGTTTTAGCCAGATCAGTTAGATTAAAAAAAAGAAATAAAAGGCATCCAAATTGGAAAGAAAGAAGTCATACTGTCACTATTCATAGATGACATGTTATTATTTATAGAAAACCCTAAAGGCTCCACCAAAAAAAAAAAAAAAGAACCAGAAAAACTATTAGAACAAATGAACTAATTCAGTTAAGTTGTAGAATACAAAATCAATAAATCTGTTGCATTTCTATACCCTAATAATGAACTATCAGAGAAATTAAGAAAACAATTTCATTTACAATAGCATCAAAAAGAATAAAATACCTACAAATAAGTTTAACCAAGGAGGTGAAAGTGCTGTGCACTGAAAAGTCTGACATTGATGAAAGAAGTTTATAACACAAATAAGTAGAAAGATACTCCATGCTCATAGATAGGAAGAATTAATATTGTTAAAATGTCCATACTGATGAAAGTTATCTACAGATTCAGTGCAATCCCTACCAAAATTCCAACGATGTTTTTCACAGAAATAGAAGAAACTCTTAAAATTTGTTTGGAACCACAAAAGATCCCAAATAGCCAACGCAATCTTTTTTTTATTAAATAAATTTATTTATTTATTTTTGGCTGCATTGGGTCTTCGTTGCTGCATGCGGGCTTTCTCTAGTTGCGGTGAGCAGGGGCTACTCTTCGTTGTGGTGTGCAGTCTTCTTATTGCAGTGGCTTCTCTTGTTGTGGAGCATGGGCTCTAGGCGTGCGGGCTTCAGTAGTTGTGGCTTGCGGTCTCTAGAGAGAAGGCTCAGTAGTTGTAGCGCATGGGCTTAGTTGCTCCACGGCATGTTGGATATTCCTGGACCAGGGATTGAACTCGTGTCCCCTGCATTGGCAGGCGGATTCGTTTTTTTTTTTTAATTTTATAAATTTATTTATTTATTTATTTTTGGCTGCGTTGGGTCTTTGTTGCTGTGTGCAGACTTTCTCTAGTTGTGGCGAGCAGGGGCTACTCTTTGTTGTGGTGCGCAGGCTTCTCATTGTGGTGGCTTCTCTTGTTGCAGAGCACAGGCTCTAGGCGCACAGGCTTCAGTAGTTGTGGCATGCGGGCTCAGTAGTTGTGGCTTGCGGGCTCTAGAGCGCAGACTCAGTAGCTGTGGTGCACGGGCTTATTTGCTCCGCGGCATGTGGGATCTTCCCGGACCAGGGCTCGAACCCGTGTCCCCTGCATTTGCAGGCGGTTTCTTAACCACTGTGCCATCAGGGAAGTCCCTGGCAGGCGGATTCTTAACCACTGTGCCACCAAGTCCCTCCTAAGCAATCTTGAGAAAGAAGAGTAAACCTGGAGCTATTACGCACCTTGATTTCAAACTACATTACAAAACTATAGTGGTCTAAACAATATTGTGTTGGCATAAAATGGATACATATGTCAATGGAACAGAATACAGAACCGAAGAAATAAACCCATGCATATACGGTCAATTAATTTATGTCAAAATAGCCAAGATTATAGAAAGGGGAAAGGATAGTCTCTTCCATAAATGGTGTTGGGAAAACTGGATAGCCACATGCAAAAGGATGAAACTGGACCACTCTTACATCATACATAAAACCTAACTCAAAATGGATTAAAGATTTGAATGTAAGACCTGAGACCATAAGACTCCTAGAAAAAACATAGGTGGTAAGCCCCTTGACATCATTCTGGTGATGATTTTTTGGATTTGACACTAAAGGCAAAAATAAACAAGTAGCTACATGAACCTAAAAAGTTTCTGCACAGCAAAGGAAACCATCAACAAAATTACAAGGCTGAATGGGAGAAAATATTTGCAAGTCATGTCTGATAAGGTGTTAATATCCAAAACATGTAACGAACTCATAAAACTCAATAGTGCAAAAAACAGTCTGATTAAAAATGGGCAGAGGATTTGATTAGACATTTTTCCAGAGAAGACAAACAGAAGACCAGCAGGTACATGCAAAGGTGTTCAACATTACACTATTCATCAAGGAAATGTAAATCAAAACCACAATTAGCTATAACCTCACACTGGTTAGAATGTGTAATGTAAATAATACAAGAAATAACAAGTGTTGGTGAGGATGTAGGGAAATGGGAATTCTTGTGCACTGTTGGTTGCAATGTAAATTGGTGCAGCCACTATGGAAAACAATATGGAGGCTCCTCAGAAAGTTAAAATATAACTGTTACATGATCCAGCAATTCTTCTGGGTATTTTATTCAAAGGAAACAAAAACACTAACTCAAAAAGATACATGCACCCCCATGTTTATTGCAGCATTATTTACAATAACCAAGACAGGGAAACAAATTTAGTGTCCATCGATGGACGAATGGATAAAGAAAATGTGGTCTGTATATAAAATGGAATATTATTCAGCCATAAAATGAATGAAATCTTGCCATTTGTGACAACATGGATGGACCTTGAGGGCATTATGCTAAGTGAACTCAGACAGAGAAAGACAAGTACTGTATGATCTCACTTATATATGGAATCTAGGAAACAGCATAAACAAAAAGAAGAGCAAGCTTATAGATGTAGAGGATAGATTGGTGGTTGCCAGGGGAGGGGGTTGGGGGAAATGGGTGACGGTGGTCAAAAGGTACAGACCTCCAGTTAGAAAATAAATTAGTCATGGGGATCTAATGTACAGTATGGCAACTATAGTTAATAATACTTTATTGCATTTTTTAAAGTTGCTAAGAAAGTAAATCTTCAAATCATCACAAAGAAACAATTTTTGTAATTATGTGTGGTGTTGAATATTGACTGTGTGATCATTTCACAATATATACAAATATGTAATCATGATTTTGTACATCTGAAACTAATACAGTGTTATATGTCAATTATATCTCAAAAAAATTTTTTTAAAAAGAATACAATCCAAAAAAAAGAAAAAAGAATACAGTCCCATATCATAGTCTCCAGAGAAAATTTACCTGATGTGATGACATTCAAACCCAAATGAAAGAAAACACTGAAATCTGATGTAGGGTATTTTGTGAAATTACAGGACCCTTTTCTTGAATGTCTTTACCCCAAATCCTTAAGTTGTAGAGAAGAATGAGAAATGCGGGCTTAAATTGACTGTGGTAGAAAGGAATGTGCTGCTGAGACTCATGCAGGGTCTTTGAGGTCAGGTTGTTTACAAGGTCCTTCCCTTGTTTGCCAACTGGGGTGGGTTGACCTCGTTAGCAGTATGACTGGCAAGGAGAGAGATGGAGAAAAAATATATTGAAGAATTCACAACACACCAAAAATAAATGAATGAATGAATGAATAAAAAATGGAGGGGCCAGTAAATCATAGGCTTTATGCTGACAGGGTACTTTGCCTATTCTAATGGGTATAAGGCCAAAATCCAAAACACTTACACATACTCAAACAAAAGACAAGGCATTTCTCTGAGATTTTTTTTCTTTTCCCCTTTTTTTTTTTTGTTATAACAGCTCTATTGAGATGTAGTTCACATACCATATAATTCATCCATTAAAAGTATACATTCAGCAGTTTTTAATTTATTCAGCTTTGTGCAACCATCACCACATCAATTTTAGAACTTTTTTATCACCTCAAGGAGAACCCCCATGCTCTTTATCACCCCTCATTTGCCTTTCTTCTGCCCAGACCTGACTTATCTATCTTCTATCTCTATGGATTTGCCTATTCTTGGCATTTCATAGAAATGGAATCATATAATTTGTATGATTACAAATTTTTTGACTGGTTTCTTTCACTTAGCACAATGTTTTCAGGGTTCATTCATGTTGTAGCATATATCATTACTTCATTCTTTTAAAAATTTTTTTTTGGCTGCATCGTGAGGATCTATCACATTTTGTTTATTCATTTGTCAGCTGAGAAACATTTCGCTTGTTTTCACCTTCTGGCTGTTATGGATAACATTTCTGAAGATATTCATGTATAAGTTTTTAAGTGGACATTATGTTTTCATTTTTCTTATATAAATCTAGGTAGAGAATTACTGGGTCAGATGGAAGTACCAGATTATGATTAGTATGTTGAGCATCTTTTCATAAGCTTATTGGCCATTTGTATATCATCTTTGGTGAAATGTCTGTTGAGATCCATTGCCCAGTTTTTAATTGGGTTATTTGTCTTTTCATTATTGAGTTGTAAGAATGTTCTGGAATTTGTTGTGTTTTTGTTTTGGTTTGGTTTGGTTTGGTTTGGTTTTTTTTTTTGCGGTACGCGGGCCTCTCACTGTTGTGGCCTCTCCCATTGCGGAGCACAGGCTCCGGACGTGCAGGCTCTGCGGCCGTGGCTCACGGGCCCAGCCGCTCCACAGCATGTGGGATCTTCCCGGACCGGGGCACGAACCCGCGTCCCCTGCATCGGCAGGCGGACTCTCAACCACTGTGCCACCAGGGAAGCCCTGGAATTTTTTTTTGATGAGATATGGTGGTAGATGCCCACAAACAGTCTACTTTGACTACAGCTGCTCCTAACAATTCCCACTATATTCTTGAGCAGCGGAAAAAACTAAACAGTGATTATAAGCCATTAATATCCATTTCTCCAGCAGCTGAAAATACAGAAAGACAAGTCAGATATTACCCAGACAAATGGTAAACAGTCAAGCATTATCTACTCACTCTATATCCTTAGGAAATAGAAGAAATTGCTAGATCTACTCCTGTTAACAAAAAAGATCCACAGAGTACAGAACACAAAAATGGTGCAGAATTTGTTAGTCATCATTTAGAAACCTTGCCATGAAAGGAATTCGAAAATGTAGATAAATTCTCTTTGAAACAATTAATCCAGGAAATAAAAGAACATGCTATATTATAACTGCACTCTCAAATGAAAGCATTCAAAGAAAATTGAATAAGAGGGAAAGAGAGCTGGGAGAAAGAAAGGAAGAATAAAATGATTATAGTGCTGAAAAATAAATTAGAAGTAGTTAGGAGTAGAATATGGAGGATAGGCTTGAGAAAAATCACCTACAAGTGCAATTGAAAAGAAGAAAAATCTGGAAGACAATGAAGATTCATATGATTTTTCCAAAAACAAGAAAAAATAAAAGAGAAATTATAGGTAAATATATAATAGAAGAAAATTTACTAGAGTAAAGGAGAAAACCTGGATTTTGCAGATCAAAGTATTTAACAGTTTATTTAACAATCCCCATTATTGAATATAGACTTGTTTTTGGCTTTTTGTAATAAGAAGCTGTTAGCCTTTGTCTTCATTTCTTTATGATATATTCATAGAATTCAAATTGCTGAGACAGAGAATATAAACATTTTAAGTTATGCATTGTCAAAACAATGTTATAGGTAAAAGTGTCATCTCATTGTGTTAATTTACATTTATCTTATTACTTGTCAGAGCAAACATTTTTTTTCCATGTAACTTGTCTTTTACCTCTGAGTTTTTAGTGCATGTTATGTGCCTTTTTCTTTTAAGTTTCATATCTCCTTGTCATTTTTATAGTACAAATTTTCCTGTTTATTTCTTTTCTTTTAGTTATAAAGCCATTTTATATCGATAGTTTGTGTTTTTATGTAATCATATTTGCTTTTTTGCTGTTATTGTTTGCTTAGAAAGTTCTTTCTTACTCAGTAATCAGTTACATGTCTATATTCCCTCCTAATACTTTATGGTTTCAGTGTTAACATTTAAGTAAGTAATTCACTTGGAGTTCATTTTGGTTTTTGGTATGGAGTGAGGATCTGATTTCACTCTTTTAAGAAGTAACCCATTTGCACAGCAAAGGAAACCATAAACAAAACAAAAAGACAACCCAGAGAATGGGAGAAAATATTTGCTAACAAACCGACTGACGAGGGATTAATCTCCAAAATGTACAAACAGCTCAAGCAGCTCAATATCAAAAAACAAACAACCCAATCAAAAAATGGCCAGAAGATCTAAATAGACATTTCTCCAAAGACAACATACAGATGGCCAAGAGGCACATGAAAAGATGCTCAACGTCACTATTAGAGAAATGCAAATCAAAACTATTTAGATATCACCTCACATCAGTCAGAATGGCAATCATCAAAAAATCTACAAACAATAAATGCTGGAGAGGGTGTGGAGAAAAGGGAAACCTCCTACACTGTTGGTGGGAATATAAATTGGTACAACCATTATGGAGGACAGTTTGGAGGTTTCTTAAAAAACTAAAAATAGAGCTACCATATGATCCAACAATCCCACTCCTGGTTATATATCTGGAGGAAACCATAATTCAAAAAGATATATGTACCCCAGTGTTCATTGCAGCACTATTTACAATAGCCAGGACATGGAAGCAACCTAAATGTCCATCAACAGAGGAATGGATAAAGATGTGGTATGTATATACAATGGAATATTACTCAGCCATAAAAAAAGAATGAAATAATGCCATTTGCAGCAACATGGATGGACCTAGAGATTGTCATACTAAGTGAAGTAAGTCAGAGAAAGGTAAATATCATATGATATTATTTATATGTGAAATCTAAAAAAATGGTACAAATGAACTTATTTACAAAACAGAAATAGAGTCACAGAAGTAAAAAACAGACTAACGGTCACTGGGGGTAAAGGGGAGGGGAGAGATAAATTGGGAGATTGGGACTGACATATACGGACTACTATATATAAAATAGATAACTAATAAGGACATTTAGCACAGAGAACTCTACTCAATACTCTGTAATGACCTATATGGGAAAAGAATCTAAAAAAGAGTGCATATCTATATATGTATAACTGATTCACTTTGCTGTACACCTGAAACTAACACAACATTGTAAATCAACTACACTCCAATAAAAATTTTTTAAAAAAGTAACCCATATTTGCAGTACTTTTTCTTGGTTACTTTTTCCTATTACTTGGTGACATTTCATTTTGCATATTTTGAAAGTAGATTTGTCTCTTAATTTTATTTAAAAGTTGACTGTGCTTTAATACAAAAAAGTTTTTTTGTTCCTATTTTAGAATGAGGAGAGTTTATCTTCTGTTATTACTGACCTCAGCATAATAATGGAACCCACCGAATATTCAGAATTAAGTGAATTTGTGTCTAGGTAAGATATTTTACTTTTCTTTTCTTAGGAATTTCTTTCAGTTTACAATTTTAAGTTTACCTGTTCTTTTTTCTTGATAAGTAAATATCAAAATATCTCTGAAAGTATAACACCATTATTGTGGCTTATATTTAAGCCTATATTTTCTATGTCTCTCATTCACTCAATTAAAATTTATTGTACATTCACCATGTACTAGGCATTAAAATAAAATGTAAGCAAAACCAGATATAATCCTTGATCCTCATGGAATTTATAGCCTAGAGTGAAGTTATATTAAATAATTGCAGAAATAAATCTAAAATTATCGTTGTGGCAAATGCTACAAATAAGAGTTGCACAGTGCTGTTGAAGCATGTATCAGGAATTTGACTTTCAGGGAGAACATAGAATAATTTCCTGAAACTTGAGCTGATATCTGAAAAATGAGCAGGCATACACTAACAAAAGAGGTCCTAGATAGGATAGCTTATACACAGGCATTGTGCTGGGGAGGAACAGGAGGCTGGAGTGTCTGGGAGAGGGCAAGAGCAGGGGAGAATGGTATAAGATGAGGTTAGCAACGTATGTAAGGTCCACACTATGGATTTTGGTATAAGGAGTTTGACCATAGTCAAACTATGTGTGACGTAGTGTGACATCCTAGAAAGAATTATTTTTGATGTTGCAGGGAGAAGGGATTTAAGGGGTGCAAAATTGGATACAGGAGGGTCAGTGACTAGCCTATAAAACAGTTCAGGGAAACAGAAGTTTGTAGTTTGGACTAGAATAATGGTGGTTGAGATAGAGGGCTGAATGGATTTGGGGGATATTTAGGAAGTACAATTGAATAGGCATGGTGTTGGTTAAATAAGAGGAGTCAGGAGTCACTGACAGGTGCTAACTCCTTGGTGATGGTGATTGCATTTGTTGAGATAGGAAAAGTTGGAAGAAGACCATGTCAGATGAGTTGGTGACTTCAGTTTGGACATGTTGAACTTAAGTGCCTTTGAAACACTGAAGTAAAAATAAGAAGTAGGAAGCTAAGAAGAGGTGTAGGTAGGAGATATAAACACTGGGGTTATCTGCCAGTGGGTAAAGTTAAAACTTTGAGCAGGAATGAGACTGCCTATGGAGAGAATATAGAGTGAAAATAGGAAAAAGACTGCCACTGAACCTTGAGGAATTCTAAAATGTCCTGCTGAATAGAATTAAAGGATAATGCAAAGAAATTAGAAAACTGAGAGATGGGAGGAAAACCAGGACTGTGTTGTTGACCATTGACAATTGTATTGACACTTTCTTTCACAGTTTGCTTTCTTTAAAGCAATCCTTTCAGTGTTTACTGGAGTACATGGGTTGTGAAAAGAAGTCTGCTATATTGTTTATGTCTGTGCATGCATTTTTTTGGCTGCTTTCAAACGTTTCTATTAATATTGTTTTTTGACAGTGCGTGCTATTTCTAAGGTGTGTTTATGTGAAAATTCTCAACCACATCTTTTCAGATACTTTTTCTGTCCTGTTCTCTTTCTTCTTCTCCAACTCTGATTAGCCATATGTTAGAACATTTGATATATTGTCTCAGTGTTTGGATGCTCTGTTCTATTTCTTTCACTCTTTTTTTCTTTGCATTTCATTTTGGATAATTTCTATTACTGTATCTTAAAGTTCACAGATTCTTTCCTCAGCTGAAGTCCATTCTGCCGATGAGCCCATTAAAGAAATTCTTCATCTCTAAAGTAATGTTTTTTTATTTCTAGTGTTTTCATTTGATTCTTAATTTTTCTCTCTCTGCTGAAATTCCCCATTTCTTCATGAATGTTATCTACCTTTTTTCACTAGATCTTTTAACTTATTAATCATAGTTATTTTTTTCTTTAATGTTTTATTATGGAAAATTTTAAATATAGGTTCCCCCACATCAGAAAATAGAGCATTCCTATGAAACCTTTTGTAAGCCAAAATGGTGTAAAGTGAAGAAGCAGTTACCTCAGGACACATTTTGCTAACAGATGTACAAAATAAATCAAGATACAGCACAAATGCTCACAGACACATTTCAAAGCTATGGTGGCTTGATGCTGAGATGCTGAATGTAGTTTCTGGGAAGGAGCTTGGTGGTGCCACTTTCACTGCTCAGGGTGCATGTTGTCTTTATGATGGCTCGCTCCAAAACAAACCCTGAATGTTATTTTCATTTTTTGCCTTTTTTCGTAAAAGTGAAAATTCTTCCATCAGATTTCTTTCGATTAGCAAAAAGAGGTAATAATGTAGGTCTTTGGTAAAAGTGAAGTGGTGTGAATCAAACTTTTGAAAAGTGGGGGGATACATGGATATGTAAAAATAATAGTATAATTAACCTGTAGCTACCCATTAGGCACCTTCAACAGTTATCAGTATTTTTCCAATCTTATTTCATCTATTCTTACACATTTTAAACTTTCAGTTTGGAAATAATTAGAGACTCACAAGAAGTTGCAATAAAAACAATATACAAGGAGATCACTTCATCCAGCCTCTGACAGTGATAACATCTTGCATAATTATAGTATACTATCAAAACCAGAAATTTGATATTAGTGAAATCCAGAGAGCTTTTGCAGATTTTACCAGTTTTCCAAGCACTTGTGTGTGTAACACTATAACATTATATATTAATATATATAATATATATTACCTTTTTAACCATTTTTAAATGTACAGTTCATTGGTATTAAATACGTTCATAATGTTGTACAAGCAACACTACCATCCATCTCCATGACTCTTTTCATCTTATAGAACTGAAAATCCATACCCATTAAACAGTAGCTCCCCATTTCCTTCTCTGCCCAGCCCCACCATTCTTATTTGTCTCTGGTTTTTAATCATAGTTATTTTATTTTATTTCATTTTAAATTTATTTATTTGTTTATTTATTTATTTATTTTTGGCTGTGTTGGGTCTTCATTGTTCCACGCGGGCTTTCTTTAGTTGCGGCGAGCGGGGGCTACTCTTCATTGCGGTGCGCGGCCTTCTCATTGCAGTGGCTTCTCCTGTTGCGGAGCACGGGCTCTAGGTGTGCGGGCTTCAGTAGTTGTGGCTCCCGGGCTCTAGAGCGCAGGCTCAGTAGTTGTGGCACACTCCACGGCATGTGGGATCTTCCCGGAGGAGGGCTCGAACCCGCGTCCCCTGCATTGGCAGGCAGATTCTTAACCACTGCGCCACCAGGGAAGCCCAATCATAGTTATTTTAAAGCCCATATCTGATATTACCAACATTTGAGTCATCATTGAGTTCAGTTCTGGTGATTAGTCTACAATAGTTTGTTTTTTCTTGAATTTTTGTGTTCCATAATTTTTTATTGACTGATGGACATTGTCTGTTGAAAACAGTAGAGTCTGAAACAAATAGTAGTTATGCCCAGAAATGGGTACATTTCTTTTATCAGGCTCTTAGTATGGGATTTAATTCAGGGTAGTCAGCAGTTGAGCTGGGTTTGGGATTTTTGTTTCTTTCATTATTTTTAGGCACCAAAGGCTTCAAATTCTTCCAGCAGTGAATTCAAACTCAACTTCAAATTCAGTTCTTCCTTATGCTTAGAATAGGGTTTGGGGAGCTGGAGGGTTTTCATCAGTGTTCCAGCTTCACTCTCAACTTTTAGTAGTCCCTGTATATCTGCATCTCAGTGGGGAATGTTTCTCCCTGCACTTGACACTCCCTCAGCAGTAGGTGGTGATGCCTGTTTCTTGGTGCTAGGCTCATGGTGGGAACAAAGGGAGATCTGTGTTCCATGGTCCATCCTTAGTATTGGGCAGGTCCTGTAGACCTGCACCTCAGGGGTTGAGAACACCCGTTTTTGTGCTCCTCCTCCCCAGTGCAGCCAAACTCAGCCTGGGTCTGGTGTTGATCTTGCGGGGGGGAGAGTTCCTTGCCCCTCCCCCCACACCCCAGGGTTATGCTTGCTTTTGGTGTAGGATCATGCACCCAAAGGGTTTTGTATCCCTCCCGTGCAACAGAGGGATTTAAGCTTCTGCCCCTTTTTCCAAAGCAATGGATCTTTCTCTTGATAGCAGGAGTGTTTTCTGCCCCTCTCCCAGAATCATATGGGTTTGACTTTTACTCCTCCCTCGGAGGCAAGGTTTTTTTTTTTTCTTGCACTGCTTTGCTGCTGCTTCTTTAGCAGCTTAGGGTTTTTGCTTCCTACCAAAGAGAAGTTCTGGCTTCATTTTGTACCCCAACAGCAGCTGATCACCTCTTTGTGCCTGTGTCACTGAGGGGAGCTCTCTCTGGGCTCCTGCCATGATCTTTCTGGTGGAGTCCCTTTGTGTGTGGGGTTCCCATCTGTTCCAAAATGACATCCACCCCACATTTGTCCTTTAAGAATTTGTTGAAATTTTAGCTGATTTCTTGTTATCCACTTGTATGGTAACTGCTTCCCTCCCCTATGTTTAACCAAAGGTGAATAGTTTATGTGTCTTGTTTCTCCTTAGAGGGAGAAAAATTTTAATTTATTTGATTGCCTTGTAACCTCAGGTCTTTGATGGGCTCAAGAAAGTTTATGATTTTATAGATTATTCAGATTTTCCAGGATGTTAGGTTGAGAGTGACCTTCTCTGCAGATTTTTACATCTTAAGTAGAAGTGGAACTCTATCTTGGTTTTCTTTGATTCTCATTCTGGAATTTAGGGCATATTATTTTTTCATCTTCTGCATCCATATTACCCTTTCTTTATATTTTCTATCTCTTCATATCTTTGTGCTTATTCCTGATTGTTCTTCAGATCTGTATTTCAGTTCAGTAATTATTTCTTCATTTTCTGACTAATCTGCTCTTTAAAAAAAATTTATTTAAAATTTTTATTGGAGTATAGTTGATTTACAACGTTGTGTTAGTTTCAGGTGTACAGCAAAGTTAATCAGTTATACATATACATATATCATCTCTCTTTTTAGATTCTTTTCCCATACAGGCCATTACAGAGTACTGAGTAGGGTTCCCTGTGCTATAAAGTAGGTCCTAATTGGTTATCTATTTTATATATAGTAGTGTGTATATGTCAATCCCAGTCTCCCATAATCTGCTCTTAAACCCCTATCCATTGTCTTTTTTTTTTACTGAAGTATAGTTGATTTACAATGTTGTGCCAATCTGTGCTGTACAGCAAAGTGACTCAGTTATACACATAGAGATATTCTTTTCTTATATTCTTTTCCATTATGATTTATCACAAGATATTGAATACAGTTCCTTGTCCTATCCATTAGGACCTTGCTTATCCATTCTAAATATAATAGTTTGCATCTACCAACCCCAAACTCCCAGTCCATCCCTTTCCCTCTCCCCCTCCCCCTTGGCAACCACAAGTCTGTTCTCTATGTCTATGACTCTGTTTCTGTTTTGTAGATGGGTTCATTTGTGCCATTTTTTAGATTCCACATATAAGTGATATCAAATGGTATTTCTCTTTCTTTTTTAAAACAATTTTTTAATTTAATTTAATTTTTTTTATACAACAGGTTCTTATTAGTCATCAATTTTATACACATGAGTGTATATATGTCAATCCCAATCTCCCAATTCATCACACCCCCACCCCCACCACCCTGCCGCTTTCCCTGCTTGGTGTCCATATGTTTGTTCTCTACATCTGTGTCTCAATTTCTGCCCAACAGACCGGTTCATCTGTACCATTTTTCTAGGTTCCACATATATGCATTAATATACGGTATTTGTTTTTCTCTTTCTGACTTACTTCTCTCTGTATGACAGTCTCTAGATCCATCCACATCTCAACAAATGACCCAATTTTGTTCCTTTTTATGGCTGAATACTATTCCATTGTATATATGTACCACATCTTCTTTATCCATTCGTCTGTCGATGGGCATTTAGGTTGCTTCCATGACCTGGCTATTGTAAATAGTGCTGCAATGAACATTGGGGTGCATGTGTCTTTTTGAATTATGGATTTCTCTGGGTATATGCCCAGTAGTGGGATTGCTGGATCATATGGTAATTCTATTTTTAGTTTTTTGAGGAACCTCCATACTGTTCTCCATAGTGGCTATATCAATTTACATTCCCACCAACAGTGCAAGAGGGTTCCCTTTTCTCCACACCCTCTCCAGCATTTACTGTTTGTAGATTTTCTGATGATGCCCATTCTAAATGGTGTGAGGTGACACCTCATTGAAGTTTTGATTTGCATTTCTCTAATAATTAGTGATGTTGAGCTGCTTCTCATGTGCTTCTTGGCCATCTGTATGTCTTCTTTGCAGAAATGTCTATTTAGGTCTTCTGCCCATTTTTGGATTGGGTTGTTTGTTTTTTTTAATATTGAGCTGCATGAGCTGCTTATATATTTTGGAGATTAATCCTTTGTCCGTTGATTCGTTTGCAAATATTTTCTCCCATTCTGAGGGTTGTCTCTTCACCTTGTTTGTAGTTTCCGGTGCTTTGCAAAAGCTTTTAAGTTTCATTAGGTCCCATTTGTTTATTTTTGTTTTTATTTCCATTACTCTAGGAGGTGAATTGAAAAAGATCTTGCTGTGATTTATGTCAAACGGTGTTCTCCCTATGTTTTCCTCTAAGAGTTTTATAGTGTCCAGTCTTAAATTTAGGTCTCTAATCAATTTTGAGTTTACTTTTTTTTTTTGCGGTATGCGGGCCTCTTACTGTTGTGGCCTCTCCCGTTGCGGAGCACAGGCTCCGGACGCGCAGGCTCAGTGGCCACGGCTCACGGGCCCAGCCGCTCCGCGGTATGTGGGATCTTCCCAGACCGGGGCATGAACCCGTGTCCCCTGCATCGGCAGGCGGACTCTCAACCACTGCTCCACCAGGGAAGCCCTTGAGTTTACTTTTGTTTATGGTGTTAGGGAGTGTTCTAATTTCTTTATTTTACATGTAGCTGTCCAGTTTTCCCAGCACCACTTATTGAAGAGACTGTCTTTTCTCCATTTTATATCCTTGCCTCCTTTGTCATAGATTAGTTGACCATAGGTGTGTGGGTTTATCTCTGGGTTTCTATCCTGTTCCATTGATCTATATGTCTGTTTTTATGCCAGTAACATATTGTCTTGATTACTGTATCTTTGAAGTATAGTCTGAAGTCAGGGAGTCTGATTCCTCCAGCTCCGTTTTTGTCCCTCAAGACTTCTTTGGCTATTTGGGGTCTTTTGTGTCTCCATACAAATTTTAAGATTTTTTGTTCTAGTTCTGTAAAAATACCATTGGTAATTTGATAGGGATTGCATTGAATCTGTAGATTGCTTTGGTTGTAGAGTCATTTTCACAATATTGATTCTTCCAATCCAAGAATGGTATATATCTCCATTTGTATCGTCTTTAATTTCTTTCATCAGTGTCTTAATACTTTTCTGCATACAGGTCTTTTGTCTCCCTAAGTAGGTTTATTCCTAGGTATTTTATTCTTTTTATTGCAATGGTAAATGGGGGTGTTTCCTTAATTTCTCTTTCAGATTTTTCATCATTAGTGTATAGGAATGCAAAAGATTTCTGTGCATTAATTTTGTATCCTGCAACTTTCCCAAATTCATTGATTAGCTCTAGTAGTTTTCTGGTGGCATCTTTAGGATTCTCTATGTATAGTATCATGTCATCTGCAAACAGTGACAGTTTTACTTCTTCTTTTCCAATTTGTATTCCTTTTATTTCTTTTTCTTCTCTGATTGCTGTGGCTTTAGAGGAAATGCTTTCAGTTTTTCACCATTGAGAATGATGTTTGCTGTGGGTTTGTTGTATATGGCCTTTATTAATGTTGAGGTAGGTTCCCTCTATTCCCACTTTCTGGAGAGTTTTTACCATAAATGGGTGTTGAATTTTGTCAAAAGCTTTTTCTGCATCTATTGAGATGATCATGTGGTTTTTATTCTTCAGTTTGTTAGTATGGTGTATCACATTGATTGATTTGCATATATTGAAGAATCCTTGCATCCCTGGAATAAATCCCACTTGACCATGGTGTATAATCCTTTTAATGTGTTGTTGGATTCTGCTTGCCAGTATTTTGTTGAGGGTTTTTGCATCTATATTCATCAGTGATACTGGTCTGTAATTTTCTTTTTTTTGTAGTATCTTTATCTGGTTTTGGTATCAGGGTGATGGTGGCCTCATAGAATGAGTTTGGCTGTGTTCCTTCCTCTGCAATTTTTTGGAAGAGTTTGAGAAGAATGCGTGTTAGCTCTTCTCTAAATATTTGATACAATTCACCTGTGAAGCCATCTGGTCCTGGACTTTTGTTTGTTGGAAGATTTTAAATCACAGTTTCAATTTCATTACTTGTGATTGGTCTGTTCATATTTTCTGTTTCTTTCTGGTTCAGTGTTGGAAGGTTATAGCTTTCTAAGAATTTGTCCATTTCTTCCAGGTTGTCCATTTTATTGGCATAGAGTTGCTTGTAGTAGTCTCATAGGATGCTTTGTATTTCTGCCATGTCTGTTGTAACTTCTCCTTTTTCATTTCTAATTTTATTGATTTGAGTCCTCTCCCTCAAATTTATCAATTTATCAATTTTGCTTATCTTCTCAAAGAACCAGCTTTTATTTTATTGATCTTTGATATTGTTTTCTTTGTTTCTATTATATTTATTTCTGCTCTGATCTTTATGATTTCTTTCCTTCTACTAACTTTGGGTTTTGTTTGTTCTTCTTTCTCTAGTTCCTTTAGGTGTAAGGTCAGGTTGTTTATTTGAGATTTTCCTTGTTTCGTGAGGTAGGCTTGTATTGCTATAAACGTCCCTCTTAGAACTGCTTTTGCTGCATCCCATAGATTTTATATCATCTTGTTTTCATTGTAATTTGTCTCTAGGTATTTTTTGTCTTCCTCTTTGATTTCTACAGTGATCTCTTGGTTATTTGGTAACATATTGTTTAGCCTCCATGTGTTTGGGTATTTTCACTGGATATTGAATTCTGGGTGACAGTTCTTTAAAAATGTTGTTTTACTTCCTTCTGGCCTCCATTGTTTTTGTTGAGAAATCCACTGTCTTGGAATCCTTGTTCTTCTATATGATATGTGTTTGTTTTCCTCTACTGATTCAGGAAGTTTTCTTTTTCTTTAATTTTCAGTAGTTCGATTATGATGTGTTTAAGCATGGATTTCTCTGAGTTTATTCTCCCTAGGGTTTTCTGAGTTTCTTGAATTTGTAAGTTTATGTCTTTTTACCTAATTTGACAAGTTTTAAGCCATTATTTCTCCAAATATACTTTTCACTCAGCACTTTTTCTTCTTTGCTTCTGGGTCTCTGATGACATGAATGTAAAATCGTTGGTATTGTCCGACATGTCCCTGTGGCTCCATTCATTTAATTCAGTTTTTTCCTTCTGTGTTATTCTGATTAGATTGTTTCTGTGTATTCACGAGTACAATCAGGGTATTAAACAGTTCCATCAATGCCAAAAAGCCCTTATACCCTCTCCCCACTCTTAACCCATGGCAGTACTTGCTCTGATCTTCATTACTAGAATTTTTCCTTTACAAAATGTCAAATAAATGAAATCACACAGTGTGTAACCTTTTGAGATTGGCTTCTTTACTTAGCATAATGCCTTTGAGATTCATCTATCTTTTCATTTCTGAGTAGTATTCCATTTTATTGTATAATAGTTTTTTTATCCATTCACCTATTAGAGGACATTCAGGTTATTTCCAGTTTTGGTGATTATGAATAGTGCTGCTCAATAGAGTTTTTTATGTGAATGTAAGTTTTCTTTTCTCTAGGGTAATAACCGGAAGTGGGGTTGCTGGGACATATGATAAGAATATGTTTAAATTTATAATAAACTGCCAAACTGTTTACCAGAGTGACCATACCATTTTGCATCCCCACTGGCAGTGTGTGAGAGTAACTGATAATATTTTAGTGAATTAAGTTCTGATAATCATTTGATTTTAGACCCAATATTCCTAGGAATTTAATTTTTAAAGAAAAGTTTAAAAGTGTTATTCCAAATTTCTCTCTGTGCTTTGCTTTATCCTTGAGAAAGAGACATTTGGAGTTACTTTACTTTTTTGATTCCTCTAGTTGCATTGGAAATGTGCCACTGCCAACATTTTGTGAAGGAAATCCATAACATCTGTTTTACATCCAGTGAAGTTTGAACTATGCTTGGGAAAATAGATAAATTGCAATCACTCTTACAGCTCTAAGAGCCAATACACACACACACACACACACACACACACACACAAACACACTGTCTCTTTCTGTCTGTCACAAACACATACACACACACACACTTTCTTTCTATAATGGAAGACTGTGGAGATATGAATGGGGGTGAAGGAATTGTGACTTAATCCACTTTTAAATACAGTTATTTTAAAAAAGTTATGTAAGAGAACAGTCTTTTTCTTTCTTTCTCTGGGTGTCTGTAGTGTGCGTGTGTGTTTAAACTTTGGCCATTGTAGTTTTTAAGATTTATTTCTTGGCTCACTCCCTCATCACATGATTAAGAGCTTATTTTTTGCTCCCTTGTTTAATGGAGATTAAAACATCTTGTCATTTTGGCCTTGTACACTAATGAAGTAACTACTGCTCTTTATGGACCTATATTCTTTGGAGAGTAATTTCCACTGTCAGACGTTAAAAAAATATTATTATTATTATATTATTATTATTATTGGCTGCTGGACGGATTTCAACTGCATAAGCTAACTTTTAACAGTCTATTTAGATTTAATACTTTACCATTGCATTTACAGTCTGGGAATCCTTATAACAGTATAGATCCCTTTCTCTCCCTGCTTCATGTTATAGTTTTTATATGAATTACATTCATATGTATGCACTGAAAACCTCATCAGACAGTTATGGTTTTTTACCCTCAACCATGATACATAATTTAAAGAATTTAAGAGTGATAGATTATTATATTTACCCAGATTTTTACCATTTCTGTTTTTCTTCCTGATGCATATATCATGGCTGTGTTCTCCTAGATGCTTTGGTGTGCAATCTGAGTAGAGGTATTCTCTTATAGTACTGTGATTGACTCCATAAATTGACATTGATATAATACTTTTATCTACTTTGCCATCCATATTCCAATTTGGTTATTTGATCTAATAATGTCCTTTATTGTATTTTCTTTTCCTCTGCAGTACGTGATCCAGGCTAGAGTCAAGTATTGCATTTAGTTGTCATGTCTTATAGATTTCTTTAATCTAGAGCAATTCTAGAGCCTTTTATGACTTTGCCATCTTTAAAACATACAGTTCTTCCGCCTCCCCCTCCCTGCCACTCATAGAATGTTTTTAATTTAGTCTTTGATTTTTTTTCTCATCATCAATTACTGTTATGTATTCTCAGGCAAAATACTGTATAGGTGATGTTTTGTCCTTCTCAGATAACTGTCCCTTACAGGTGATGTTAATTTTGATCATCAGTCAAACTGCTGCGTGATTCTCCACTGTATCATCACTGCTTTTTTTCCTCCCTGACAACTAATAGACAGTCTATGGGGAGATACTTTATGGTCATGCAGATACTACTCTTCATTAAAATTTCTGCCTATATTTAGCACCCCTGGTGATTCATATCTGATCTACTTTTTACTGTGGTGGTTGCAAAATGATGATTTTTCAACTCCAGCACTTCCCTTTACATTTCTCAATAAGCATTAGTCCTTGTGCTTGAGAAATATATCTCCCTTCACCCCTGTGTATCAATATATGTGTATATGTGTACATATATATTTACTATAGATATGGTATCATTCATTCTTTTTTTTAAAGGTTTATAATTCTTTACTCTTCTTTTCATATTTTTGAGCACTTCCTTATATTCAGGGATAAAAAGACTTTCCAGGCTTAAAATATACCTCTCCTGCCCCAGGATGAAAATTTAAAAATAAATAAATACATGCGTGTTGAAAGCATATTATGTACTTTGTACTGTATTAGTCTCTAAGAATATAATTGAACAAAAGATACATAGTTTCTGACTTCATGAAGCTGACAAACTAGTAAATGAGCAAAACCAATAACGTGTGGTGAATGATGATGGGATAAATGCTATGGGAATGTAAGTGCATACCTATTACGTGGCAAACATTGTACGTGCTTAGTATGTAGCAGTGAACAAAACAAAACATCTCTGCCCTCATAAACTTATCTTCTAGGAAGAGGAAAAGGCAATAAATAAACTGATATATAAAATGAGTAATATATTAGGTAGAGATAAATGGTATGGGAGAAAATAAAGTGGGATGGGAAATAGAGAATGTACAGGATGAGGGAGAGGTATCCATTTTTAAATAGTATGGTCAGAGAAGGCCTCACTGAGAGGGTGACTATGAGTAGGTCAGGGAGCTAAACTTGCCTAATTGTACCCAGCTGGTTACCAACTCTAGGTACTCTCTAAAAATGAATCCTATTTTTCCTTGTATTATAATCACTTAGTATGCATATCTTATCCTTAGTGTAAATCACAAATATGTGATAACAAGGACAGTGTACCTTCATATAACAAATTTTGTTGGGTTTTTTCCTTTAAACTAATGACTAACCACTGAATTAGGAAAGATATTTAAACTCTGTGGAGTTCTATCTGCAAAATGAAGAAACTGGATAAAAGTATTTGCAAGCTTCTGCCCCATTCCAAAAGTTTATATGAAGAATAACAAATCAAAGAATAAAAATATTTCTGAGAAATAATGCAACTTATTGGAATTGGAATAATAGAGCTATTAGAAGAATATCCATGAGCTAGGTCTCCCCTTTACAACATGGAGTGATTGCCAATATTTGGGGAATGCTTCTCAGCAAAACTGGATCTACAAAGCACTGTTTCTCTGGGCCACCCACTCTACATGGAATTACTTCATCTTACAGATTCCCTATTGTGTGATATTACTTGTGGCATAGATTCCTAAACTCCTTCAGTAAGAATACATGCCCACCACTGTTTACAATATACTCAACTGATCGAGTTACAAGGATTCTTTGAGAATGAATTCTATATGCCAGATGCTTTCTTCACTATTTTTGTTGTTATTTTTGAAGAAAAAAAAAGCACAGAAAAGCATAAAAAGCTATAACTGGAAGGGATTTAGGACAAAACTACTCCTCAGATTAGTCATTGTACAGGTAAGCTGAATGATTATTATGCAGACATGCTCGTTTTTTGTATGTCTGAGGCAATTTAGGTCATTTTCCAAGAATCACAATTGAATTAATCCCCTTACTGACATCCACAAGTTACTTACTATCCCAAGTCCTGATAAGTTCACCAAGATTAGCTTCAAAGCAGCTTCAGAGGGCCATTTACTCAGTGAAGAGCTGCACCAAATTAGTCACCTTCATAGAAATATCACTATAGCTTCCATGAAGACTAGTTTGGTGAGGTCCCTCTGAGAAGCAGTTCCAATGAGTTTATTAACTCATGGTTACAGGACCATTTGGCTGAGTGACCAAGTATGGAGAGAATAAACCTCACCACTACTGTGTATGTGTTCTGGCGTAGTCTTTTTGCTATCTACAGGAACCAACAGCTTACATGTGAAATAAACATCTATGCTCATATATACTACATGGCTAATGTTTAAAAGTTAGTAATAAGTGCATGGGAACCTATTTTAATAGGTTTTTAAAAAAATTATTTGAGTATGGTAAGGCCAACAGATCAGGAAGATGATTACCATTGAAAAGGTAGTTTGTTACTTAGTGGGTTCCTAAGAGGGAGGGGTACATCATGCCACTGGGCGCCGCAGGGAGAAGCACTAGAGTAGGTCAGGAGACAGAGGGAGAATGGGAAACTGGTCAAGAGCCTTTACTGTGGTTTCTGAGGTAAGGAAAAGGTGAGTCAGTGTGAGGAGGCTTAGGTTGGCTAGTTTGAATAATTTCAGGAGGCTGTGGGTCATAGGGGCTGTCACTAGATACCTCTGGTACCTAGCCCTGAGCAAGTGGATACGGGAATAGCAAATATAAAGGAGGTGGTTGAGATCTGGGTTCTGGACTGGTTGTATCACGTTAGAAAAGCATTCAGGAGCAAGTTGTTTACTATCTCTAGGAATGGGCTAACCTTGGGAGGCACAGTTTCTCCAGGGTCAGCAAGGCCCCAGATGTCAAAGCATCAGAATACAGAAAATAAAAGACATGATTAATACAGAGCCCTGGCTGAGTTCTTTTAAAATTCAAGGCATAGATGTCAGTGAAACTAGCAGAGTAAAGTACCTTTGAAGATTCTCTCCTCCGTAAAAGCAACAAAACAACTGGCCAAAACTGTCAGAATCAAATTTTTTGGAATTCTAGAAATGAACCAAAGGGTTGTAGCAATCCAGGGAGCATTTATTCAGGAAAAATGGCAGAATCTTGATAACAAGAGTGAGCTTTGTGTTTTTTAAATGCCCTATACCTATCTCTCCTTTACCAGCTCTGTGTTAGCCTTGACAACAAAAAGCCTGTAATCCTGGTGATAACCAGCAAGACTGGCAGCCACCAGAGGGAGCAGAATAGGTTCAAACTCCTTCAAAGCCACATTCCCAGTAAATTGTCATTGTTTGACCTGTTTCTTTATTCGCTGGAAGATCTCACTTTGAAGGCTGTATTTATTTGACCTGACTCAGAACTAATCTAGTGTGAAAGGTTTTTCTCTGGGAGAATTTGTTGAAGATATTTGGAGGCTTTTTTTTTTTTTGGTCCATGCTATGAAGCTTGTGGGATCTTAGTTCCCTGACCAGGGATCGAACCTGAGCCCCAGCAGTGAAAGCACTGAGTCCTAACCACTGGACTGCCAGGGTTGCCCTGGAGGCAATTTTTAATTAAAAATTGCTCTGGAGGCAATTTTTAAACTTCATGGGTGCCTGAGGCGGTGGATAACAGCTGGGGCAATTAATAGGTTAATGAAAAAGCTTAAAAGGAAAAGCTGTAGAATGCAATGGCTAGGGACTTCAAAAATCTCTGACCTATCCCTGGGAATCTAGAAGGCTGGGTTGTGTGCATGCTCAGGGAAGACCTGAGATGGCCTAAGTTCTCACTACTGGCTGACCGTGAGGCTGTGCAAAAGCAGGAAGTGAAAGCTAAGGTAGTATTGTCATTTGCCTTGCTGAGTTTTGTTTTGTTTTGTTTTGTTTGCGGTACGTGGGCTCCGGACGCGCAGGCTCAGCGGCCATGGCTCACGGGCCCAGCCGCTCTGCGGCATGTGGGATCCTCCCGGACCGGGGCACGAACCCGCGTCCCCTGCATTGGCAGGCGGACTCCCAACCATTGTGCCACCAGGGAAGCTTTGCCTTGCTGAGTATTGAAGCTATGCCCAACAGAAAGCCCCTTGGCAAAGACTTGGAGACGTGGATTCAAGGTGTTTAAGTAAATCTCTGTCCAAATATTAGCTAATTGAGCAGAGACTTACATAGTCACGCACAACAAAAAATAGACTCTACAGATTGGTTCAGAAAAGTCACTAAACCAACAAAAGGAACAAAAAGCACAACAGCAAACCCTCGGGAGAGGGGGAATCTGATTCCAGGAATTGCCACACTATAGTGTTTAAAATGTTCAGTTTTCAACAAAAATTACAAAACAGGCAGAACGAAAAACAAAATAAGAAAGTAAGGCCCATGCACAGGGAAAAAAGTAATCAATCAATAGAAACTGTCCCTGAGGAAGCCCAGACTTTGGATTTATTAGACAAAGAAACTGTTTTAAATATGCTCAAGGAGTTAAAGGAAACTGAGTGAATGATGGCTCTGGCAGCAAATTTTCTTAATTTTCTTCATGTGAGAATGTCTTTACTCTCATTCTTGAGGAAGCGTCTTTCTGGATATAGAATTCTAGTTTGACAGTTCTGTTCTCTCAACACTTAAAAAATGTTGTGCCACTTTTTCTGGCCTCCATGGTTTTTGATGAGAAATAGACAGTTATTCAAACCATTGTTCCCTTATTTGTAATGCCTCATTTCTCTGTGCCTGCTTTCAAGGACTTTCTTTGTCTTTCATTTTTAGAAATGTGATCATCATTTCTCTGGGCTTAGACATCTTTGGGAATCTGTAGGTATATTTTTTTAGTCAAATTTAGGAAGTACTCAGTCCTTTTTTCTTCAAATATTTTTTCAGTCCCAGGCCCTTTCCCCTCTCCTTCTGAGGCTGATGACATGAAGGTTAAACCTTTTGTTATTATTTCACAACTCTCTGAGAGTCTCTTACCGTTTTTTCCCCCAATCTTTTTTCTCTCTGTTGGTATGAATAATTTCTATTGGTCTATCTTTAAGTTTCTTTCCCCTGCCATCTCCATCCTGCTATGGAACACTTCTGATGAGGTGTTTTTCTTTTTTTTTTTTGGCTGCATTGGATCTTCGTTGCTGCACGTGGACTTTCTGTAGTTGCGGTGAGGGGGGCTACACTTTGTTGCAGTGCGCGGGCTTCTCATTGAGGTGGCTTCTCTTGTTGCAGAGCACAGGCTCTAGGCGCGCAGGCTTCAGTAGTTGTGGCACGTGGGCTCATTACTTGTGGCTCGTGGGCTCTAGAGCGCAGGCTCAGTAGCTGTGGCGCACGGGCTTAGCTGCTCTGCAGCATGTGAGATCTTTTTATGATGTCTACATTATCTATATTTTATTTTGATGTTCATGATTTTATTGTCATTTGAGAAACCACAGCCAAATCTAAGGTCGATATTTGCCTCTGTGTTTTCTTCTGAGAATTTATAGTTTTAGCTTTTATATTTAGGTCGTTGATCCATTTAGAGTTTAGAGCATATGGTGCAAAGTAAGGGTGCCACATCATTCTTTAGTATTTGGATATCTGGTTGTCCCAGTACCAGTTTTTGAAGAGACTATTCTTACCCCCATTGAATGGTTTTGGCACTCTTGTTGAAAATCAGTTGACCGTAGATCTATGATTTTATTTCTGGACTCTCAATTCTCTTCCCTTTATCCATGTGCTTATGCTTTTGCTTTTGCTTATTACCAGCAGTACTAGTTGCCTAATTGGGAGGATTAGGGACATGGCTCCTCTTTGGCATTAGGGTTCTGTACTGCATGGTTTCCCTTTTCTCATCTTTTTTTTTTTCTTTTTTTTAACTGCATCAAAAATTTTGTTGCCTAATTTTTGAAAACTTTTGCTATTAAGTAATAAACCACAAAAGAAACTTTATTAATATTATGTCCAGTAGATTAAATTGCATGATTTTGAACACTGGCTTTTTTCTATTGAGATATAGTTGATATATAACATTATATTAGTTTCAGGTGTACAATGTAATGACTAGATATATGTATAAATTGTGAAATGATCATTACAATTACTCTAGTTAACATGTATAACCACATAGTTACTTTTTTTTTTTCTGATGAGAACTTTTAACATTTTCTCTTCTAGCAACTTTCAAATATACAATATAGTATTATTAACTACAGTCACCATGGTGTATATTACATCCCCATGACTTACTTATTTTATAACTAGGAGTTTGTACCTTTAGACCACCCTCACCCATTTTGCCGACCTCATAACCCCCTGCCTCTGGCAACCACCAATGTGTTCTCCGCAACCGAGTTTGTTTTTTGTTTGTTTGTTTTTTAGATTCCACATACTAGTGAGATCATACAGTATTTATCTTTCTGTCTCTGTCTTATTTTACTTAGCATAATGTCCTCGAGGTCTAGCCATGTTGTTACAAATATCAGGATTTCCTTCTTCTTATGGATGAATAATATTCCATTAGATAGATAGATAGGGATATGTATCTCCCTGTGTGTGTATATCTATCTGTCTATCTTGGAGGAAATCAAGAGTAATATTCTAGTGAACACACAAATAAGAAAGTGAAACAGCTTTATTGCACTTATGGAGAAAGTTTTAGTGGTCTGGATAGAAGATCAAACCAGCCACAACACTTCCTTAAAGCCAAAGTGTAATCCACATCAGGGCCCTAACTCTCTTCAATTCTATGAAGGATGAGAGAGGTGAGGAAGCTACAGAAGAAAAGTTTGAAGCTAGCAGAGTTTGGTTCATGAGGTTTAAGGAAAGAAGCCATCTCCATAATATAAAAGTACAAGGTGAAGCAGCAAGGGCTGATGTAGACACTGCAGCAAGTTATCCAGAAGATATAGCTAAGACAATCCATGAAGGTGGCTACACTAAACAACAGATTTTCAATGTAGACAAAACAGCCTCATATCGGTGGCTTCAAAGCTTCAAAGGACAGGCTGACTCTCTTGTTAGGGGCTAATGCCACTGGTAACATTAAGTTGAAGCCAGTGTTCATTTACCATTCCAAAATTCCTAGGGCCCTTAAGAATTATACTAAATCTCTTCTGCCTGTGCTTTATAAATGGAAAGCCTGGATGACAGCATGTCTGTTTACAACATGGTTTACTAAATATTTTAAGCCCATTGTTGAGGCCTACTGCCTAGAAAAAAGATTCCTTTCAAAATATTATTGCTCATTGACAATGCACTTGGCCACCCAAGAGCTCTGATGGAGATGGACAATGATATTAATGTTGTTTGCATGCCTGCTAACACAACATCCATTCTGCAGCCCATGGATCAAGGCGTCATTTCAACTTTCAAGTCTTATTATTTAAGAAATATATTTTGTGAGGCTGTAGCTGCCATAGGTAGTGAATTCTTCTGATGGATCTGGGCAAAGTCAGTTGAAAACCTGGAAAGGATTCACCATTCTGGATGCCATTAAGAACATTCATGGGACTTTCCTGGTGGTCAAGTGGTAAAGAATCCACCTTCCAATGCAGACGTGGGTTTGACCCCTGGTTGGGGAACTAGGTTCCCACATGCCATGGGGCAGCTAAGCCCACGTGCCACAACTACTGAGCTTGTGTGCTCCTCAACTAGAGAGCCCGCGTGCGGCAAACTACAGAGCCTATGTGCCCTGGAGCTTGCACACCACAACTAGAGAAGAGAAAACCCCCAGGCAACAGCTAGAGGGAATCCTGTGTGCTGCAACGAAAGATCCCGCATGCCTCAACAAAGATCCCACATGCCGCAATTAAGACCCTACGTAGCCAAAAGAAAAAAGAAAGAACATTCATGATTCATTGGAAGAGGTGAAAAGATCAACATTAACAGGAGTTTGGAAGAAGTTGATTCCAACCTTCGTGGATAATTTTGAGGGGTTCAAGACTTCAGTGGAGGAAGTAACTGCAAGTGTGGTGGAAATAGCAAGAGACCTAGAATTAGAAGTGGAGCCTGAAGATGTGACTGAATTGCTACAGTCTCATGACAAAACTTTTAATGGATGAGGAGTTGCTTCTTATGGATGAAGAAAAAGAAAGTGGTTTCTTGAGATGGAATCTACTCCTAGTGAAGATGCTGTGAAGATCGTTGAAATGACAAAAAAGGATTTAGACTGTGACATAAACCTAGTTGAGAAAGCAGTGGCAGGGTTTGAGAGTATTGACACCAGTTTTGAAAGAAGTTCTGTGGGTGAAATGCTATCAAACAGCATTGCATGTTACAGAGAAATCGTTCATGAAAGGGAGAGTCACTTGATGCATCAAGCTTCATTGTCGCCTTATTTGAAGAATAAGGGTGGTGGTTGCCACAGCCATGCCAACTTTTAGTAAACATCCCTCATCAGTCAGCATCCATCAATGCCGAGGAGAGACCCTCCACCAGCAAAAAGATTTGCTGAATGCTCAGATGATGGATAGCAGTTTTTAGCAGTAAAGTGATTTTTTTTCTTGTGAACTTTTTCCTCTTTATTGTGAATATTAGATCAGTTTAATATTCAGGAGTCCTCAATCAGATATGGACTGATTGGGTCCAGATATATAACAAGTGTATTTATATCTTATAGAAACTTAGTTTTAAGCTGAAATATAATAGACATACAATATTATGTTAGTTTCAGGTGTACTACATAGTGTTTTGACATTTTCATACATTATGAAATGTTTCCCATGGTAAGTCTAGTAACCATCCATTCCCACACAAAGTTGTTACAATTTTATTGACCATATTCCTTATGCTGTATATTACATCTCTGTGGCTTATTCATTTTATAACTGGACGTTTGTACCCTGCACCTATTTCTCCCCCACTCCTGAAGTATTTTTTAATTAAGATATGTACCTTGTTTTTTTAAATTAATTAATTTATTTTTATTTATTATTTTTAGCTGTGTTGGGCCTTCATTGTGGCACACGGGCTTTCTCTAGTTGCGGCGAGTGGGGGATACTCTTCGTTGCGGTGTGTGGGCTTCTCATTGCGGTGGCTTCTCTTGTTGCAGAGCATGGGCTCTAGAGTGCACGGGCTTCTCTAGATGTGGCACGTGGGCTCCATAGTTGTGGCTCGTGGGCTTTAGAGCACAGGCTCAGTAGTTGCGGCGCACGGGCTTATTTGCTCTATGGCATGTGGGATCTTCCCAGACCAGGGCTCGAACCCGGGTCCCCTGCATTGGCAGGTGGATTCTTAACCACTGTGCCACCGGGGAAGACCTGTACCTTGATTTTTTTAGACATGAAGCTATAGTGTAACATAACTTTAATATGCGGGAAACTAAAAAAATCTGTACGATTCGCTTTATTGCGATGTTTGCTTTTTTGTGGTGGTCTGGAACTGAATCTGCAATATCTCTGAAGTATGCTTATATTCAGATCCTCTGCCTGTTTTATCTGCTTGTTTGGATTTTTTGCTATTGGGTTATGTGAGTTCTTTATATATTTTGCATATTAACCCCATCAGATATTTGGTTTGCAAGTACTTTGTCCCATTCGCCAAGTTGCCTTTTCATTTTGTTGATGGTTTCCTTTACTGTGCAGAGACTTTTTAGTTTGATGTAGTCCGTGTTTATTTTTGCTTTGTTGCCTTAGCTTTTGGTGTCAAGTCCAAATAATCATCACTAAAACCAGTGTCTTCACTCCTCATCTTGTATGACTTCTGCTGGCTAGAAGGAGCAGTCTTTCCGGCCTTTTTGTTTGTTTTTTTAATTTCAGTCTGCTCTAGCATACAGATTGGGATGTACAAGAGGTAAAAATGAACCCCAAGGAACTCATTATCTGGTCCTCCCTTAATTCCTGAAGTCTCTACCTGTTTTGCTTCTTCTGTCCACATATCAGAATCTTCCAATATTTGTTTTATGTGTTATTTCCATGTTTCTAAATTGTAATTAATGGGAACATTCAGGTTCAATGTGCTTACTCTACCGTGACTAGAATGGGAACTCTACTCCCACAATCATTTATTGAATGAATGATTAAATGAACACATGCATCTTGCCTATAAGTTGCTCAGAAGTGTTTGTAGGTGTCAATATAACAATAGGTATAGTATTAAGAGAATTGAGCTAAATTCCTATGGGAGCTTATAGGCATAGGAATGAAATTATTTCTAGCTATTTTGGAATAGGACATATGGTGTGGTGGTGAGACACAATAATTCTGTGACACCAACTGGGTGTCCTGTAATTCAGTTCAATTCTGACACTACCCAGATTTAGCAGAGACCCACAGGTTAAGGGCAGAGTTCTCCATAAGACTGCTAGACTTCAGTAAAAGTTACAACCCAGAAACAGACAAATGGAAACAATTCATAGACCAAGGTCTAGGGGTGGGGTGGGGTGCCGTGGGGGCTGGGGTAGGAGGATAGACATAGAGCTTCTGTGCCCTCTCTTCATGGAATCTGGGCACATCAGCCTCCTAGCACATCCACATGTTCACCAACCTGAAAGTGCCACTGAGTTTTGTTGTCCAGACGTTTTATTTGGGTTACCTTACATAGGCATCATGATTGGCCATGTGATTAAACTCCTCTAGCTCTCCTCTCTTCCCTGGAGAACTGGTGAGCCCACAGTTCCAACTTTTTAATCATGTGGTTGGTCTTTCTGGTGAACAGTTCCCATCCTAAGGCTACCTAGGGACCACCTTGATTCACCTCATTAGCATAAAAAAGGCACTCTTGTCACTCAGGAATTCCAAGAGTGTTTGAAGCTCTGTTAGGAACTAGTGACAAAGACCAGATATATTCTTTATTATACCACAGGTCATCAAATGAGATATCGAGGAGAAAGTGGCATTTGTGTGATATCTTGAAAGCTGGGTAGGATTTAAACATTTGAAGATGGAGAAAAGGGAATTCCAGCCTGAGAAATCACACAGGGGCACATACTCCAAAGGGCAGAGTTCAGTGTATAGAAATACATTAAGTACTTTTTTAGCTTTAGTTTCAGATCTATAAAAAGCAATAATAATACAAAGCCAGATGGAGCACTTAAATGAACGATAATAAACGATATTTATTAATCATAGAGCCTTTTATTTTTACAGAGCAGAAGAAAGAAGAGATCTGTTTATGTTTTTCCGAAGCCTACACTTCTTTGTGGAATGGTGTGAATATCGTAAGCGCACATTTAAACGTTTCAAGGTAGAGTCTAAAGTCTTTCAATTTAAACGTATATGGAAAGTGAAGCTGATGTTAATTTGGGGGTTTAAGATAACATTCTTAAAGTTTTCAAACAATAGAAAATGTTTTTATTGACTTCTAGATTTGCAGTTATTTGGAATAAATGAAGGAGGAATGCTTCTGTACAAGTCAGTTAACCATTTATATTGAAAGAATATAGTCTTATATATATATATATATAATATATATTTATTTTACAGTACACACTTTGAAAAATTAATCTGTCAAGGACACGTGAAGTAAAATGCCAAATGCTAATGAAGGACATAGGCATAGCAGCCTTGTAACGTCAAAGTGTAATCTTTACTTCCTGAGACACACTCTGTATTTTGAGCTTCTTATTTATTGTATATTTCAAGTTTAAATATTGGAGTCTGATTCTTGTAAAGTAATGCTTCTTAGGTCTGATACATATACATTCAGAGACTTTTTTTTAATTCCCTTTGTTTTCTGTCATAACTAGAACTATATTTGGCTGCATTGTAATTCCCCAGGTCCTACTTAGTTAGATAGTATCATATTATTGACAGCAGTGATGCACACAGAAACCAGTTCTGAAAGAGTTAACATAAATAATATCTCAAGGTTCAGGTTCCCTCAAAATCCTGAGTCCTGACTATTATTTTTATGACTGGTACTAATTCTCATTTATTTTGGATTCTTTTTTTTTTTATCATCATCATCATTATTTGCATTTTATTTGGTTGAGCTAGTAATATCTGTCAAGCATAAGATTTTCTTTAGAATGAAACATGTCAGTACCTGTACTGTACCTGTACTGTGGTCCCTTGAGGAGTGCTCAGGATTATGTTGTTTACTTGCAGGTGCTCTTGCACCAGGACAATTAAATAGCTCTTCTTCAGAATTGGTAAAATACAATAATGATTGAGGAGTCTGCTGGCAGTTATGGTAATGAATCACCTAATACGGCCATTTCCTTATACATTAGAATGGGTTGTGGGAAATGTGAGCACTAGTCCCAGTTTCAAACTGATTTTCCTCTAGGTGCTTTTAAGGCAAGTGTAGAAGTATAATTGGTGTGTTTTTCCTGTAGAGGATAAAGTGCTTCTTTGAGCTGGTCCTTTGCTGGTGACAAGGTTACTAGAATGGAAAGAAACATCACATTGTTGTGCAACCATCACCAGTAAAAATCTGTCCCATTAAACACTAATTTGCCGTTCCTTCATTCTCTCAATAGTGTCCTTTGATGCATAGAAATTTTTAATTTTGATGAAGTCCAATTTATTTTCTTTTCTTTTGTAGCCTGTGTTTTTGGTGTCATATCCAGGAAATCATTGCCAAATTCAACATCATAAAGAATTTTCTCTTTATTTTTTCCTGAGAGTTTTATAGTTTAGCTCTTAAGTTTAGGTGTTTAATCCAGTTTGAGTTAATTTTTATATATTCTGTAAGCCAGCAGTCCAACTTCATTCTTATACATATGGATATCCAGTTTTCCTAGCATCGCTTGCTGAAGAGACTGTCCTTTCCTCATTGAGTGGTCTTGACACCTTTGTCAAAAATCATTTGACTATATATGCAAAGGTTTGTTTCTGGATTCATTATTCTATTCCATTGGTCTGTACGTCTGTCCTTATGGCAGTATCACACTTTTGTTTACTGTAGCTTTATAGTTACATTTTGAAATGAGGAAGTGTGAATCCTCCAGTTTTGTTCTTCCTTTCAAATTTCTTTTTGGTGTTTGGAGTCCCTTGAGATTCCATATGAATTTTGGTGGGTTTTTCCAGTTCTTCAAAAAATGTCGTTGGGAGTTTGATAGGGATTGCTTTTGAAACCACTAGGTGGCGTTTCGGAGGGGTTCCAAGGAGCTACAGTCCTTTATGTCTCATTGTGGAAAGAATTCAGCAAGAGACAAAGTGATAGATAAGAAGTGATTTATTAGAATAGGATGCTTGTGAGGCTTAAAAGCAGGTGGGCTAGGGGGTGATGCGCCCTGAGAACTTAGTTGGCTACAGTTTTATAATCAAAGGAGAAGTGGGGAGGAGGAAAAGACCACCTTCTTCCTCATTCTTGAGTAGATATCACGCTTCCATCATTAACTCCTCCTATAGGTTGGACAGGGGAGTTTTCTTGTCCCTACGTGGTCAAGCCAGGACTGTCATGGCACTGTGGAAATATTATTTCAGGTCTCCATACAATGAGGGTCTTTCACTTTGAAATGTCACCTTTCCATAAATTATTGTTTTTTATGTGTGCAGAGAGCATGTCCTAGGGGTCATTAACTTACTGAGCTCACTGGTCAGGATGTGGGTCTCATGCCACCATTGTTTATTGTTTGGGGGCATGTCTTATGTTTCTGTTGCATGGTTTTGTTGCTAAGCAGGCATGCTTGGCTTTGTGGTTAAGCAAACCTGCTTTCTTGAGCGATCATTAACTTACAGGGGTCTCCCATACTTTTCCTTTACTTACAATCCCATAGTGGGATTAACTGTTCAATCACCTGCTTTGTCCCTTTATTCTGTTCCTATCATTTTGAAGTTGTTTTGGGTAGTGCTGACATATTAACTATTCAGTCTTCCATTCTTGAACACAAAATGTCTTCCCATTTATGCATATCTTCTTTAGTTTCTTTCAGGAATGTTTGTAGGGGTAAAATATTTTTAATTTTAATCCTCTGTTTCATTATCAGTGTCAAGAATGAAGCAATATCTATTTAAGATAATGGGGATCAGCATATATTTTACTTCATTATTTTATTTGTGACTTAAAGGTGTATATAAGGTTGTCAGGTACCTAGGTTCATATCTTCTTATCTAGAAGTCTCAAAGCTATTTTTTAAGATAATTCCATAATTCAGACTTTTAAACCAGTGCTCTTTCCTAATTGCTATTTTATATAAACCACTGGCTTTTAAATTCTCTAAAATTTGAGAGTTATTTTATGGTGCTTTTCCCCTTTAAGTTTAGTAATATAAAGAACATAGGAATACATTATTATTCTGACATCTGGAAATGGGAAGAAAGTACTGACCCCTTTCCCCAGTGTTGGTTCCACCACTCAGCAATCCTTTATTAAGTTTGTTTTTCCAGATAAAGTTACAGTTTATTTCTATTGATTTATTCAAGATTGTGGTAGTTTAAATATTCTATTTTTCCAAATAAAACAGAGCCCTTCTGTTTAAATGGATTTTATTTTGCACTATTTACTATATATTCAATTTAGATGTGCACACTATTATGCTAGCACTTTGAATGTATAAAGGGAATATTGGACGTGTTCAGTGTGCTCAGTGAGCTTTCTCAGTCACAGAGAAATGAGGCTCACACACAAAATGAGAAAGCCGTATAATAGTTATTGTTGCCAGTTACCACAATAAAATCAGTGAATGCGTTAGTGTTGTAGCAGTAATTATTGTGGTGTTAAGACATCACAGGTGTTTTAGTGAAAAAATTTCATTTTGGGGTCAACCTTGACAAATGGGAAAATTGAAAAACAGGTCATTCTACGTATGGAAAAAACAGAAGCAAATGAAAAACCACCAATAGTGTTTGTTCTGGGAATAGTATACAGAGACCAACTTGATTCTAATGCATAATTTATGTTGGAAACAATGTCGGCAATTTTTATATACACAGTTCAGACTCTTGTTTCTAAAGCACTGATCATTTTATATGCAACCCCAAAGCAGTGTGGAGACTAAGACTTTTGAGTGGGGTTTGCTCAAGAGGAAAGTAATTTTAGGAACTTTATCATCACTATTAGATTGGAGATGAATTCTCATCTTTAAACATACCAGTTAATTATGGGTCTCTAGAAAATGTTGCTGAGATGCTTTCTTGTGAATGTGTGGTCTATTCTCAAGAACATGTATGTGTATGGGTGGGTGGGAAGGTGGTGTGTAGTAGTAACACCACAGAATTCACTTGGTTTTCATGTCTTACATTTGGATAAATTTATTGATGAGATTCTCATTCCTATAGTATAAAAAGAAAATATTTTGCAGTATATATCATAATTGAAAGCCTTTACAGTGGAGAATTTTATGGCTATGTTCTGAGAAACAGGATGGAATTTCAGGTTTTTTTATAAGCATACTAATTTTGATGTGCTTGGCTTCCTAAAATGTTTTATGGTGGACTTAGAATGTTAATATTTAGATTAAAGAAAATTTTGTACTATTTTACTAAAGCCTTTAATTGTGTGATCACAAAGCAGAATAACTGAACATTACTATATTAGCTCTTTATCAGAGAGTAAAATTATGCTTTATTTGGAAAGTTTTGCCTAGGTATGAGACTATATTCCTATTTCTGAGGCTAAGTAAAAATATAGTAACTGCCTTAATAGAAAGAAAACAGAGTTCCTACTTCATAATGAATAATGTATGAATGATAAAAGAAAAGTGAGAGGTCCCTGGAAATATTTAGCTTTTCAAAGTGTTTGGAACATATGCCTTAAATGCTTTAGGGATCCAGTAGAAGCCAGGAAAGACAAACAGTTGAAAGTTTCTTGGACTTATCCTTTCACTTCGTAATACATCTTAAATTTGGGTATTTATATAAAAACATACCTTTTAAATGGTACTCCAGTATAAACTGCAGGGATTTTGTAATGCTGTTCAAATATTTTCACATTACTTTGTTTTGAACTTAGAGATTCACTGTTACTTTTTGCTCATTGTTATATGTAAGGTTTTTTGAACATCTTTGCTTAAAACATAAGTTCCTTCATAGTAGGATACAAAATTAATATTAAATACTTAAGCTCCTTTAGACATTGTTGAGACAGATTATAAGTATGTGTGTACTTTAGCTTATGTGCTGCATTGATAGTGGTTAAATGTATGACCCTACAGGCAATCTTTTTAAGCAGATAAAACTGTTGGGATGTTTTCCCAGGATGATGGGATTGCCCTCCAAGCGTATCTCTTCAATGCGGTCCCGAATATAACTGGTGTCATTAGCCTTGCAGAATGTATCATCTGTAATTGAAGTTATGTTGTTAAACTAGAAAATAAAAGGGAAAAATTGTTTAGAAACCCGAAATCATCCTTTTGTATTTTGTGTAATGAGATCTCACAGAATATTTTATCTAAAAAGTGATTTTTAAAATACTGTACATACTGTGTATATATCTTCACGGTAATAAAAACCCTTGCTGAGCAATCTGAGCCTTCCTTTTTAAAGTCTACAGTATTACTTTGGAAGAACAGACTACTGGCTATTTCTAAGAGCAAAACCCATATAACAAATTTCTGAGTATAAATGAGATTATAATAGCTGGATAAAGTATCCTATTCTAGAGTGTCAACTCAAAATGGGTACTGTTTCCTTAAATATACTTTAAAGAAATAAAAAGAAAAAATGGGAATTCTTGTGATGGTAAAAGACCACTTTTAGTTTATTTTTATTCCCTTTTCACTTTTCTATTACCCTAAGTTGATGTTGGACAATAAAGTCAGCTGGGAAGTCTCCAAAACCAAGTGTTTACTGCTATTTGGAGAAGGAAACATAAACCACAGGTCTTAGTGTCCCCTAACTTCAAATCCACATGTCAGATTAACTAGGAGATGCCAAGTGCACACCTGGAGACAAATCCTACTATAAGAGCAGACCTCCCACCTAGTGTTACTGGTCCTTTGGTTGTGCTCTGGATAGAACCAGGGCTTCTGGGCAGGAGAGAACATTTGGCTAAATATTAATACTTTTGATGGGCAAAATTTACGTGTAAATAAGTGAGCTTCCTAATGAATCGTAAGATTGACCCATAATAATTTGAATTAAAGTCAGATAATGTGAAAAGAGCAATCATACCTGAAGATGAATTACACGCAGACTTTCTGGTAAATTAAGAGGCACAGATTCCAGGGCATTGTGGTCCAAGTAGAGGAAGGAGAGGTTATTCAATTTCTGTAAGGAAGAGGTGCTTTTGCTTAAGTGTTATTGAGGTCATTGCATTTCTTCACATGATTCAAGCTATATACACACATATATGTATAAATACATAGATATAGATATAGACACATATCAATACTATTAATCATTGGTATGGTAGTTTTAGGTTTGGTGGGATTTTTTTGTTTGCTTTGTTGTTGTTCGGTGCTTTTGGTTTTACAAGTAGTATATTTGGTCCTTTACAAAGGGCAGTAGAGTCCTGATGCATCCCCACATTTCTGTCCACTCATCTCACTTCGGAATACCATCATATTCAGCCTCAGCCCTCATGCCAATTTCTGGGGCCCTTTAAATTTCTCTTGGGAGCAGGTAATAAGGTTAATTCTTATGCAGGATTATATTTGCATCCTGGTACTGCCATAACCTCTCTTGAACCTTCACAACTTTCCATTTCAGCTCCACCAATTTGTAGTAAAATGAATATTCCTAAGAGATGTGTATGCTTGTTAGTAAGATGTCTCCCAAAGCAGTTTATTAAATACGTAGACAAGTATGACTTTTTTACACCCCAAGGACTCTACATTGGATTACTCTTCATGATCAGTAATCCATTATTGTGTATAATTTTATAATATGATCTCAAGATGTAGTTTCCCTTGACAATAATCTTTTACCTTACCTTTGATATGCATCCTGTGACAGAATTTGGTAATATTTTTTTTTTTTTTTAGAATTAATTTGCTGTTATTTTAATCCTTTCTTTCTTTGTTTTTTTCTTTTTTTTTTTTGCGGTACGCGGGCCTCTCACTGCTGTGGCCTCTCCCGTTGCGGAGCACAGGCTCCGGACGCACAGGCTCAGCGGCCATGACTCATGGGCCCAGCTGCTCTGCGACACGTGGGATCCTCCCGGACCGGGGCATGAACCCGTGTCCCCTGCATCGGCAGGTGGACTCTCAACCACTGCGCCACCAGGGAAGCCCTAATCCTTTCTTAAGCATCCTACAATTCACCATATGGGCACCAAGCTCCTGTCTTCCCTGGTGGGCCTCTTTAACATGGATTAGAGTAACCTGATTTTACCAGTGGCTTTGGCAGCCTAGGGCATTAAGCAAAACTAGAAAATAGCTGAGTTTATCATTTTCATGCCAACTTGTCATGAATCCCTTCTGTAATCCACGTGTAAAATCCGAAATATTCAAACATTCCTTTTGTGAAATGTTGATTAGCTCCTGTGGGTCTTTTTTGTTTGTTTTGTTTTGTTTTATAAATTTATTTATTTATTTTTGGCTGCATTGGGTCTTTGTTGCTGTGCTTGGTCTTCCTCTAGTTGCAGCAAGCAGGGGCTACTCTTCGTTGCAGTGTGCGGGCTTCTCATTGTGGTGGCTTTTCTTCTAGAGCACGGGCTCTAGATGCACGGGCTTCAGCAGTTGTGGCTCACTGGCTCTAGAATGCAGGCTCAGTAGTTGTGGCGCATGGGCTTAGTTGCTCCACAGCATGTGGGATCTTCCCGGACCAGGGTTCAAACCCGTGTCCCCTGCGTTGGCAGATGAATTCTTAACCACTGCGCCACCTGGGAAGTCCCTACTCCTGTAGGTCTTTAACATGTCAGTTTTTCAAAGGTTTACCTGCTCAAATTGCATATCTTCAAATTACAAACATTTTTTTGTTTTTAAAATGAGTCCAGTTTTTAAAAGTCCCCTAAGAGTCCCTTAACTTCTGAGGAACTGCTAGGAGTTGTCCTAAGGAGCTACAAACCTTCCTTTTTGTTTTGTTTGTTTGTTTTTTGGCGGTACGCGGGCCTCTCACTGTTGTGGCCTCTCCCGTTGCGGAGCACAGTCTCCGGACGTGCAGGGTCAGCGGCCATGGCTCACAGGCCCAGCCGCTCCACGGCATGTGGGATCTTCCTGGACCGGGGCACGAACCCGTGTCCCCTGCATCAGCAGGCAGACTCTCAACCACTGCGCCACCAGGGAAGCCCCAAACCTTCCTTTTGAACGAGGTCTTCTGTTGCCAACAGTAGCGTGATTGTCTCATCCTTTTATCTGGGGTTTCTTCCAGGACTGGGAATGAGTACATAGAGCTATGGAAGTCCTGGGCTGAGGTTACTTCCCTGTAGGCTCTGCATTTTGAGACAACCTGGCTATCTAAATCAGAGGAAATCACCTTGCCCTTTTCATGTGCATTTATTTTCTTGTATTACTAAATTAAGAAATATATGTAATTTTTACTACATACAGAATTTTGTATTAGGTGCCATCATGGAATTCAAAAGAATGTCTACCTACAGAAGTCTATGGTCTAATACTTTTAAGTATTAAAAATAAAATTCAGTGTTTACTTTAGAACATGATTTTTTTCTGGTGTTTGTAAATTACTAATATTGTAAGGAAAAAAGAAACACAGGAACACTCCCATTTTGAGGTTTTGCAGACTGTTGGTGCCACGAGGGTGCAAACTTTGTCTGTATAAATAAATATTGCTGTGTGAACAAGGGAAAAAGATGTGACACCAGGTAGTCCCATGAAACAAGATAAAGGTATTTTAAGTGAGGTACAGGCATAAGCTAGACTGAATAAGCCTAGTAGTATCACTATTTATCATGTAAATAATATCTTCATTTATTACATTAAAATAGTTTTAAAACAAAATTCTAGACCATAGTTTCTTTTTCTTTTCTCATGTTATTATTGGCTGTATAACCGATATTTTTATATTGTGCTCAGTCATACTATAAAATACTTACTTTGAAAGTATTTGCTTTGATTCCTCTACTCTTGATTTTGTTGTATTTTGCATTAAATAAAGTAAGCTTGGGAGGGAGAACTGGAAGTTTCAGTAGTTGATTTTCAGCTAGTGTAAGTTCTTCTAACAGTGAAAGTTTTGAAAAAGTACCGTCTTCTATATCTTCAATCAAATTTCCCGTAAAATCAAGTCGCCTTAAGTTAGCTTGAAGGAAAAATATACAAAAAATAAGAAATTTTTAAAAAATATATGAAGTTAAATTCTTAATTGTATGGACTGAGGAAAAGCATTTGTTTATCAGGTCATTCAAACATCTTTTATTTTTAGTGCCTAGCAGAGTGTCTACAATTAGTAGCTCAGTAAGTTTTGTTGAACACTGAGCATCTATTCTGTGCTTGACACTGATGGTCTTTCTCACTGAAGTTCTAAAACCTCAGGTTTGGAAGGGAACTTAAAGTTAATAGAGTCCTTCCATCCTTTTTTGTTTGAATTCTCAGTATGCTCAAGTAGTTTGAAAGAAACTTTTTGTTGCAAATTATGGAAAGTAAGCATTACATCTGATTGAATAAAATCATGTAAATATTTTTGGATTTTTTGCCAGCCTGTTATATTGTGACTGAGGATATCTTAATCTCTCCATGCCTTATTGCTTGACAACAATAAAGGCAAAAATGTTCCCTAATTTGTTACCGTGGTGCATACTGAGAGATAGAGAAATTCAATGTGTGTATTTATGTGTGCATCACTTTTGTCCAGCTGGGATGATTAGAAAATATGGTCCCTTCTCACTATTCAAGGTGGTCATGTCTGTAAAGTCAGTGTAAATGCTGAATTAGTGAATATGGAACCATTGCTCCTAGGGAATATACAGGGTTAGAGCCTCTCATCACACATTTGCATCAACCAATCAGTGGAAAATTTTATGTGTGCTTCTTTTTAAAGGCATCTTACTTAGTATATATTGTTGATACATTAACATTGAACTCACAGCCAATCAACGCTGTAACTCACACTTAAATAAAGATTACCTAACGTGTTTTCTCTGTAAGGCACATCACAGCCTTCTTGCAGTTAGGAACACTAGACAGCATTTTAGTACTATACTTAGGGAGCATTTTAAACAGCAAAGAGCACAAAAATGTGAAAAATGTGGCACTAAGTAGACTGTAAAGAGGATACTTGTTTACAGTATGAAAGCTGAAACAAAAGGCCAAGCATCTCATTCAGCCTATCCTGGATGGCTCAAATTTTTTGCCACTGTGCACATGTCTACGAATGACCATGAAAGTGCCAGAAGTATTGATGTTTTGGGTTACAAATAAATTTTATCAAGTAGGTGAGTTTGAAAACATGGAATCCACAAAAGAGGAACAACTGTATTCAGTCAGTTGGGAGCTACTGGTGACAGCATGAATTTAGTTACGGCTAATCTTGTAAATGTGTAGCGCAGTCAGTGTGCATTTCTTGATGTGACTTTCTTCAGAAGCCCTTGACGTGGGGCCAGTGTGCATTTCTTGATGTGACTTTCTTCAGAAGCCCTTGACAGCATTGGAATCTAGAAAATTTATGAGGGATTAGTGATCCAGACTTGGACTTCATACTGCAGAAGTAGGGGATTTTGGTGTGCTCATGGCAACACTCTCCTGGCAGTTGTTGTAAGCTTTGATTGGACACCAGAAGTCCAGGATTTTTAATGACCTGGGAAGGAGTTAAATGGCACTGCTCTCAGCATTAATTCTGTATTAGAGACATCTGAAGAGTTTGGTTGTGGTTAATGACAACACCTGGGCCTCTAAATTTAGAGACCTATATTAGAATCTCTGGGGACTAGAACCTAGTATCAAAAATACTTTAATATGCAGCCAGATTTAAGAACCATGAGTTAAAGTAAGAAAAAGCAGTTTCTATGTTTTTATAGTGAAAGTAGAAAATAAAACATTGTCATTGGAGAAATATCCTGATTATATTTGTATTGCTGACTGGCTGAGGCAAATGGATCTTGAAATATTGGGGTTGAGAAGATATAGTTGCCCGTATGTTAGATGGGCAGTCAACATAGACTCCGTAGTCACCAGTAAAGAAAGATGACAGGGAACATCTGAATGGAAAGGAGATTCACCAGTAAACCAGTGGATTTTTGTGAAGTGTGGTGGATACTTAAAATACCTCAACAGTCACTACCGTACACGTGATAGGCCACAGGTACCTAGAAACTTGTGTTTATATGAGTTAAATACTAACATGAGTTAACACTAATATCTTATTTAAAATTAACTTACGTATGTCTGCAAAATCTTTGGCAGTCAACTTTTTAATTTTGTTGAATCGTGCATAAAGATAGGCTGATTCCTTTGGCAAGGGTGGTACAGCATCAATGTCAACTTCTTCACAGTATACAGAGCCACTTAAACAAACACATAGCAGGCATGTGGGCATTTCTAAATTGGGAAACAAAAATCATAAAAATCAGTAGTTTAAAAATATTTGACCTCTAGTGTTAAAAAATTCTTGCTGTCATGAATGTTATTACCAATTTGAAAAGATCCTTTACAGAATTATGGATGATAACAGGAAAGACGTTGTGGCCATGATAGCTAGTAATCTATATGGTATCTGATAACTCACCAGAATTTTATTTTAAATTCTGTAATCCACAATCTCTTTTATTCTCCTATCTGTTTTAGCAGTGATCATTTAATTGCTGAATTGATTGACAGTTACATTTCTTCATTGGAGTATCAAAAATCATAAAGCAGGACTTAAGGTAAATATAAGCTTGATTTATCACTTGGAGTGGTGCAAACACATTTCTAATGAGTTTAGAAACCACTTAGTTAAATAAGCAAACTATTAACTTAAAAATTGGAGTCATCGTGGGTACTGTTAGAATCCCTATTGTACCCTACGTCATTCATTGCATTTACTTGTCATGCATCTTTCATCTCCTTCAACCTGCAACAGTTCCTTAGTCTTTGTTTTTCATACCTTTTACTGTTTTGGAAATTTTTGAATTTTTTAAAACTTTTATTTTCAGGGCACTTATTTTGCAGAATATCTTTCAATTAGGGTTTATATGAAGTTCCTCATTTTTTGGCAGGAATACCATGGAAATAATGTTACATCCTTAGTGTTATGTATCTGTCTCATTCCTTATGATGCTGTCTTTGGTCACTTGGTTCAGTTAGTACCTGCCATGGTTCTCACTCTGTAAAATTACTGTTTTTCACTTTGTAATTTGTACCTTCTAGAGGAGTACTTTGAGATTCTAAACATCAGGTTTGTCATCAAACTTTCACCCTCTAGTTTTATCATCTGTTGAAGATTCTTACTTGAATCATTTATCACTAGGATAATTGCCAATTATTTTCTAATTCCATCATTTCTTCTTTATTTGTTAGTTGGCATTCTGATATAAGGTGGAACATTCCCTTCTTATTTGTTTATTTCTGTCAGTATGAACTTATGAATTCCTCATCCCATGGGTAACGTATCCCGTAATACGTTACTGTCTTATTTATTTTGATAATCACATTGTCACAGATTAGTCAGTGAGAACTCTTAAGCTCTGTTTATCCTCCCACAGCCTTTTTATGGTTCCATGATATACAGTAAGTTGCACATATTTAATTTGTATAATTTATAAGTTTGGACATGTGTATATGCCCATGAAACCATCACCACAATCAAGATAATTAACACATCCATCACTCCAAAAGTTTCCTCATGCCCTTTGGTAATTTCTCCCTCCCAGCAACCACTAATCTCCTTTCTGTCATTATATGTTAGTTTGCATTTTTGAAACTTTTATATCAAAAGAATCATGCAGTATACACTCTTTTGTCTGGCTTCTTTCACTCTGCATAATTATTTCTCAAAATAATTTTGTGTGTATCAGTAATTCATTCCTATTTATTACTGAGTTCATTCCAATTTATTCCATTGTCTCAATAAACACCATTTATACTGTCATCTCTTACGGACATTTGGGTTGTTTCCAGTTTTTGGCTATTTCAAAGAAAGCTGCCATGAACATTTATGTATGGACTTAATGTTTTCATTTTTCTTGGATAAATACCTAAGAGTAGAATGGCTGGGTCTTATTATACGTATGTATTTTACCTTTTGAAGAATGTCCTAAAGTGTTTTCCAAAGTGGTTGTGCCATTTTACATTCTCATTAGCAGTGTGTGAAAGTTCCAGTTGCTCTACATTCTTGTCAACATTTGGTATGTATGGTTGGACTTTTTTATGTTAGCCTTTCAAGTAAGGTTTGTTGTGGTATCGCGTGTTTTAATTTACATTTTCCTAATGACTAATGTGCTAAGCATCTTTTTATATACTTATTTGCCATCCACATATTTTTTTGTGGTGAAGTGTCTATTCATATCTTTTGCCTGTTTTTTGAAATAGTTTTTTGTATTATTATTTTTGAATTATAAAAGTATATTCTGTAGATATAAATCATTTGTCAGATTTATGTTTTGCAAATATTTTCCTCCAGTCTGTGGCTTGTCTTTTTATTTCCTTATCAATGTCTTTTGAAGAGCAAACATTTGGGGCCTTCCCCAGCAGTCCAGTGGTTAAGACTCCATGCTTCCACTGCAGGGGGTGCATGTTCCATCCCTGGTTGGGGAACTAAGATTCCACATGCCGCATGGTGGGGCCAGAAAAAAAAAAAAAGAAGAGCAAACATTTTTTATATTAATGAATAACAATTGATCCCTTTATATTGTCTGGATTTCAATGAGCAGGTCTTGTACATCTTTTACACATTTATACCTATGTATTTTTTATATTTTGATTAATTTTAAAAATTAAATGTCCCCACTGTTTTTTGAGAACTTACTTATTTTCTGGCATGCTAAGATGTCCCAGACCAATCTTGCCCTTTCCTTGCCCCAGGCCTGAAATCAGCTATTATTTCAAGGAGTACTGGTCCCTTTTAGTGGAGGATGGTATTTAGAAACCAACATTTGGGTGTGGATGTGCTCATTGCTACTGGGATCTCATTGCTTCTGGGCTTTTTCAGCAAAGGGACCTGGGAAATATATGTATTTTTATTTGGCGCTCTCTTCATATATAATACACATACATACACACAAGTATAGGTATATGGACATGGACATAATACACAAGTACACACATGCAGACATACATATATACATGTATATAATATGTGTCATATGCTCATACGAAAACATAAGCACATGATATGCATATTTTAACATACACACTCATACAGGGAGGCAAACATGTATATATCTATTTCTGTATCTCTGTATACAAACCAGGAGTTGATCCTGATATCTTTCATTCCACTCCATCTCAACAGTGTTCATTTTAGCCTTCCCCCTTACCATATTTGTAACACCCTTCTCTGACAATGAGAAACCTGGCTCTTGTGATCCACTGTGCATTTACTTTACTCAGTCCCAGAACACACATTAAGTAGTTTCATTATTGATAACCTATAATACTATGGAAAACAAACCTACCCACTAGAATTTTAGTATTTGCCTATTTTATTTTGTCTTTAGCCTGAAAGTATACAGTCAAAATACTGTGTTTAAGGATTACTTCGATTAGATTTTTCCCCCTGTAGTGTGTTATGTTATTGATTTGAAATGCAATTAAGTTTCTATTTTTCTGTTTGTTTGCCAATTTGGGTTCTTTTTATCTTATCCTAGTTGGTTTTATTTATAAATGTATTTGTTTGTTTGCTTATTTGAATATAACATTATTCTAAAATCAAATCTGCACAACAAGTGTATACTCCAAGAAGTTCTAGCACCTTCCCCTAGTACCCCTAGTTACCATCTCCCCCTCCTTTTTACCCCTAGTCCCATCTGTAACCCATAGGTAACTAGTCTCAGTTTTTTAGTTACCCTTCTTGAATTTCTTTTCACAAAGTGGGCTGATGTATGTATATTCTCTTACATCCCCTTCATTTTTTTTTTTTTTTTTTGCGGTACGCGGGCCTCTCACTGTTGTGGCCTCTCCCGTTGCGGAGCACAGGCTCTGGACGCGCAGGCCCAGTGGCCATGGATCACAGGCCCAGCCGCTCTGCGGCATGTGGGATCTTCCCGGACCAGGGCACGAACCCGTGTCCCCTGCATCGGCAGGCGGACTCTCAACCACTGCGCCACCAGGGAAGCCCCCCTTCATTCTTAGGTGAAAGACAGCATACTGTAGATACTCAATTGCATTTTTTTTTCACATAATCTCTTCTGAAAATCACTCCATATTAGTTATAGAGATCATCCTCATTCACTTTTACAACTGCATAGTATTCCCCTGGGTGGATGTACCATACTTTATTCAACCACTCTTGAATGTATGGATAATTAGATTGTTTCCAATATTTTGCAGATGCAAGCAATGCTTCAGAGATTTTGCATATGTGTTTTCTTACTTTTGGAGGTATGTCTTTAGGGTGAATTCCTAGAAGTCAATTGCTGTGTCAGAAAGTAAATGCGTATTAGGTTTCGTTAGATATTACCAAATTCCTGTCCATTCTACCAGTTTGTATTACCACCAGCAACGTATGTCAGTGTCTGATACCCTACAGTTTTGCCAATGGAATATATTAATATATTTGTCAGATAGGTTAAAAAATTTTATCTCGGCATAATTTAAACTTACATGTGAGATTGAACACCTTTTATGTGTTTAAGCGTCATTTTTATATCATTTTGTGAATTGTCTGTTCATATCTTTTGTCCATTTTTCCAGTGGAGTTTTGATCAGTTTCTTTTTCCTGGATTTTTACTTGTTCTTTAGAAATTAGAGATATTAACTCTTTATCAGTGATATATATTACGAATATTTTTCTCAGTTTTCAGTTGCCTTTGGCTTTGTTTATGATGGTTTTTGCCATGCAGATGTTTCATTTATGGAGTCAAATTTATTGATCTTTTCTATTATCGTCTCTGGAGTTTGAGATACCCCACACCCAGGTTATCTTCTACTATTTGTATGGTTTCACTTTTTGCATTTAGACCCTAATTTATTTGGAGTTTTTCTGTGTAAGATAGGGATCTAATTGTATCCCTTGTCAGTTGACTACTTAGTTGTCCCAGCCCCAGTTTTTTAAAATATCATCTTTGCTTCAGTGATTAAAGATGTTACCTTTATTATTTACTAAATTTCTACATGTATTTCTTTTTGTCTGTGGACTTTCGTTCATACACCAGTATTACACTTATTTTAAGTATGCAGGCTTTAAAGCATGTTCTGATAGGTGATTTCATGCAGGTTTGATTTTCCTTCTGAACTTGAAGATCAGCCTTACCAGCTCTTTAAAGAAGTTCATTGTTGTAAATTTAGGGAGCACTGACATCTTTGTGATATTAAATCATCCTACTGAAGAGCAAAGAATGTCTTTCCATTTCTTCAAGTCTACTTTCACTATGATACTTCTCAAATTTCTTAAGATATATTTTCTGGTTTTGTCCTTTTTTTTTTTTTTTGTGGTATGCGGGCCTCTCACTGTTGTGGCCTCTCCTGTTGCGGAGCACAGGCTCCAGACACGCAGGCTCAGCGGCCATGGCTCACGGGCCCAGCCGCTCCGCGGCATGTGAGATCTTCCTGGACCAGGGCACAAACCCGTGTCCCCTGCATTGGCAGGTGGACTCTCAACCACTGCGCCACCAGGGAAGCCCTGGTTTTGTCCATTTTAATTTTATTGTAGCAATATAGAAATTAGTGTGTGATTTTTTTTTCATATTGTCATGTGAAGTAATGTTCTGTGATAGAGCAAGAATAAACCAAATAGAAACTAATAAGTAGGACTTTGTAATTTTATAAGTTTTCTATTGTTTTAATTGAAATGTACATTATAATTATTTATGTATATAACTATGTCTCTCTTCTGTGAGTTTCTTAAAGGCAAGAATTATATTTTATTTACTTTATCCTCAGGCTACATAGTATTTGAAAATAATTGGTGTTTAACAAGTATTTCTTGAACTGATTTTATATAGACAGAAGCACACACTTTGTAGAGGCTAAACGTAGACTAAACTTTGTTCTTGAATGTTTCTATTCCACATTTCTCACTCATAATGTGGAATGGCAAATGATGAAAACTCACAATATACCTGTTTGACTTTATCATTAGAGATAAAATTCCACTGTTTGGATCCACTATATCCTGATGCAATTTTTGATTACTATAAGGAATAAAGTTCCATTATAAGCTATTTTTTAAAGCTCCTTTAAAAAATTTGATGCTAGAGTATTCATACTTACCATCATTTTCTTTCTTGGGGGATAATGGTTTTGTACTCTCATCTTTTTGTAATTGAAAACCTTTCTCATCGGGTATTATTATCGTAGTTTCTTTTTCCTATTGAAAAAATAAACATTTATTATCAGGTGTGACAAGGACCAATTTGGACGGTAAAACTGAGGGATTACAGACAACATTCTCCCGTAAGTGTTCTGGTTGAACAGCCTCTCCCCTTTCCATTTGTCTATTAAATGTCGTTGAATTCTACTCCACTTCACAAATATCTTGGTCTCTGCATTTATATTAAGATAGAGAGAATCCTAAAGCAATGTAAAGAGAAGAAGCAGAGAACTTTTTATTTACTACTTTTTAGGGACCAGTAGATTTTTGAAAGTATTCTTTAAACTGATTGATAGATTCAAATCAGCCATGTGAGCCAACAACTTGTTGTTATAGTGGGCCTTTTTTTTCCCTAAGCTATAACTATATATATATACCTATATTATATATATGTGATAATAATAATAATAGCATATTAACCAACTCCATTGGAAGAAATTGTACAGTTAACATTTGCTCATCTGTACTAAACAAAGAAAGAAGCAATTATAACTGTTCACTCTTAAAATCTTTGTCATCTTATTTATAGTGGAGAACTTTTGAAGCAATCAACATTGTTATATATTTGGCTGCTTTGCTCATTTTCCATTTGTGTGTGTGTGTGTGAGAGAGAGAGAGAGAGAGAGGGAGAGAGAGACACACATACAGACACACGGTAGGCAGGCAACAGATACTTATGTGCTGTATTAACTTTTTCCTTTCCCAGTGTTCACTTCTGTGTGCCAGTAAAACCACAAGTAATTACTTAGCCCCCGTACAAGTAGAATATGAAGATGTGGTGTGAAAGTCATCTCTGTAGACAATGACAGTTACCGTTACTTGGTAAAGTGATGGAGTCTGAATTGTTAAAACCGATTAAAAATTAAGCTATATTAAGTAGTTTTCATTTTTTGACATATGTGAATTATTGTGAAATGCTGTAGATACAAAATAAGCAGTACTCTTTATTTCCTTGAACCACTTCTTCCTAAAACAATAAACCTTAAGCTGGTGATTCATTTTTATTTCTCCTAATACACACTTCTCCTATTTTATTTTAATATGCATATAGAGGACATTATGTAATATTACTTAACATATAAATCTCAAATGGTCAGAGATCCTCTCAAAGTTTAATTTTCCTTAAATTTTATGTTTTAAATTTTAGTTTTCCTTAAATCTTATGTTTTGGTTGCTATAGATACTGTTTGGTTATTATGGATTCTATGTATTAATTTGGGAAGCATGCATACTTTAAAAATATCATCTGAGGACAGTTATTTTGAATTATTTTGAAGCATTTAATGTGCTTTTCCTTTCCTCTTACCTTATCAGACACATTCAGAAAAAACAAAAACATACATTTAAATGGGCGACCATTTTAGAAATTAAATTTAGAGTAGAAATAAAATACCTTAATACTTTTTCCATCCAGGGATTTATCCTCATAATCTCGGCTAAATAAGCTTTCTTCAAAATTATCTGTTCCATAATCATAGATAATGCGTGAATCCTGCTGAGATGGTGGTGCTGGCTTTATGAGAGGCACAAACAGGAACAGGAGAAGTGTAGATTTCAGAGTCTTCATTTTAGCAAAAATGAAAGTGACTGGAAGTTAATAAGCTAGTGGCCTGCTGACTGTGGGACAATACTCTCTTTTACCCTGGAAATAAAAACGCAGACCATTGAAGCAATATTTAAAAGCTTAGAGGACTTTTTGGCAGGGTATACGCAGTAGGGACCAGAGAACAAGTATTTAACCCTTAGTGATCTTTAATTAGATGCTAAAAGTTTTTATGTATCAGCCACATTCTGAAAAATAGTTTCAGAAAATGGTTTTAGTTCCTTTTCTATCAAAAATCCAAGCAATGTTGATAATTTCAGTTTTTTAATAATTAGGTGCCTTGAACAAAGGTACTTGTTTGTAATTGAAGTCTTCTTAGGATACCTGTAATATAAACAGTTAAAATGAAGTCCCATGATCTGTCTCATGTGAGTTAAAAAATATCATATTTCAACTTTGCTCCTTTATACGAACTCTTGATTTGTATTGGTATGAGCAGAAACAAGTTCCAGGAACAGTTTTATAATTAAATTTTAAATTTAACATTTTGAAAAGTAGTCATTAACACTTTTTTAGGTGGTACAGAATATGGGAAAAGCCATAATTTAAATTTTCTTAGTTTTATAATTTTTATAGATATCATTTCTTTTAGTTAATAGCATTTCTTCTAAAATTTAAACCATGAAAAATGCAAAAATAGTATTGCAGACTAGAAAAAATATAGAACTTTAATCAAAGATTTAGAGGGAATGAAATGGGAAAGATTTTTAGGCTCACCGCTGGATTTTATCTGGTGGTGCACATTTTACACTTTTTCATAAGTAACTTCAGACAGAATCACTCATAGTTCCTGGTGCTGCATTGTAGATACCAGTTTGTCAAAAATCAATGGTTGAAAATTAAGAATAACATGGTTTTGTGACTTTTGCAGCACCTTGTTCTTGCCTGCATGGACATTAAAGTTATGCAATGATATACTTAAGTGCTTGTTAAAAAATAATTGTTCAAAGTAACTGAAACATAAAAAAATTAAAGATGGCCTTTACATTTACTAAGATTGTTAGGTGTCACATTTTAACAAACGATATTTAAAATAATATGTGAAAAAAGAGCCTACCGTTGTAGCTGTTTTGAAGTTTTTTGTGGTTTTCCTCAGTAGATGGTCATGGCTTGCATTAGCCCCAAGTGGGAGGGTGAATGAGAAAAGCTGTGGATTGATTTCAAACTGCTGAATAGAATTTCAGGGCCCAACAGCTTTCAAAGCAGTTTCCATGTGGTAGAGATCTTTGCCAACATTCTTTCTCTAGGGTGAAATGTAGTGTGTTGTACTAGAGAACTGTGCTTAAAATATTTGTAACTGCTGTACTCAGATTGTTTCTACTGTTCACCATAATTTTGTTATTTTTACCTTGTGTAATAAATACTCATGTTTTTGTGAATATTAGTTTATGAAGATGACATAGTTTAAAAATCATTCTTTTCATTTTAGTGCTTTCCCAGTAGATAAAACATCTGCTTTTTGAATGAAATAAAACACCAAACTAAAGCATAATCTATGCTCTTAATTTTATGAAGAGTAAAAATGTTGTTCTAGTACTTTAATTAGTATATAGCCAAAAAGTTTCCGGTGTAGAAATTAGTTTTAGCACAAATTATTTTTTAGTTTAGTCATTTGAGGTCCCTCTCCCCCTTTATATTGTTACATATAACAAAAACTCAAGTGTCAGAATTAGCTTTTTAAAAATAAATTTTATTTATAATTTGGGGTTTGATAGTAAAATATATTTTTGTTTGCTAAATGAAGGAAGCTGTTTTAATTATTTTAATATTAAATTTGATTTTTTTTAAGTTGAAGTGGGATTTAGATAACTATGTGAACATCTTTAAAGATTTGTTTTAATTTTATCACTCTTTGGTACTTTTAGCAGTCAAGGTAACATTTCTTTCTCCTCTATGCTAAAAATTCAATAAATATGGATATGAATAAATACTTTATTAAAAAGTAGAAAATGAAAGAATACTAATTTGTTCCCTTTTCTATTCAAAATTGGCTTTAGAGTTTTTCGAATTAAAGCTTGGATAAACTAAGACTTGAATACTCATGTTTTTATTTGAATGTGAATTATTTTAAATTTAGTTGTGATATTCTCTGGTTTTGGTTGATATAAATTGTCAATTTTATGGCTTTAAAGTCTTTGAAAATATCTAATAATGAAACAGCAGATATTGATTTGTTTTCTGTTTTGTGGCAGGTTTAATGGGATGTTGAGAAATGAACTGGATAGATGTTAAATAAATTTAGAGAATCTTAGAGATTCATAGTTTACTAATGGTATACACAGTTTGACACTTCGTAGTAATGAAAATTATTTTGTGGATATAACATTTTTTTTCTTGAAAAATTATGACCAGTAAATATAGTTTTATTGGCATTCATTCATTTAGTAGAAGTTTATTGAGTGCCACTTCTCTGCCAGTACTACAGAAAAATAAACTCAGACAAGCAAAGTTCATTTTCTCCCCTCAAAAAGGAAGGGTTAAAAAAAAAAAAAAAAGGAAGGGTTTGTAAGTTAGCAAGAAGGGCAACAAACAAGCGACAGAATGCACAGTGAGAGACCTGCTACACAGAAATGTGCACAGAGTTCTGCAGTGGCCTGGGAAAGCGTGAAGCCACAGAGACTGCACCATACTGACTTCTCTAGAGAAAATGAGGGGCGGGGGTGGGGGGCAGGCCGAGGGAGAAGTGCTCTAGGAATGGGAGCAGCACACAGGTGGGGAGGGTAGATCCTTAAGGAAATGGATAATTAGTTGTATATGGCTGGAGCTTGGAGGGAGAGAGAAGAGGTGAGGGGGTGGCTCATGTTAAGAGATCAGACAGGGGACTAGAGGTCAGATTAAGGAGAGTCTTTTATACCTTGCTGAGGTGTTTGAGTTTTATTTGTAGCCAGTGAGAGACCACTGAGAGATTTTTAAGCCAGTGAGTGACATTATTCTATTTTCATTTTAGAAGTATCCCTCTAATGTTGCATTTCTGAAGAATATCACTGCTTATCTATTACAAGTTTAAGGGTCTAAAATAACACACGTTTATTATCTCACAGTTTCTTTGTAGCAGTCATGCACCCATAATCATATATATGCCATCTCTTTGCAATATTGTGTTGGTTAGAAGCAAGTCAGAGGTCACATCCACACTTGAAGGGGAGATGACTATACAAGGCAAGATTCTAGAAGTATTCAGAATTACACTGGAAAATATGTATGTTCCCACCCACAGTTAGCCAAAGTTTGAGAGCACAGTCTCCCAAACCATCCTCATTTCTTATACCAACTGAAAGTTTGGGGGGTTCCCCAAACTACCCTCACATTTGATAATTTTCTAGGACTCATGGAACTCACTGAAAACCATTCTATTCATGGTTATGTTTTATCACAGGGAAAGGATACACATAAACATCAGCCAGAGGAAGAGACGCATTGGACAGAGTCTATGAGGGTTCCAAGTGCAGAGCTTCCATTGTTCTTAGGATGCGTTACCCGCCCAGCATTGGTGTATGACAAGGAATATGGGTATTGCCAACCAGGAAAGCACTACTGAGCCTCACAGTTCAGTTTTTACTGGGGCTTCATTACATATGCATGATCAATTGAGTATCCCACATGGTTGAACTCTGCCCCCAGGTTGACTGATACTATATGACACATCCTAAATCACATGGTTTTCTGGCATGGCCAACCTAAGACTATTTGGTATGGCCCGTCCCACCCTAAGATTGGATGTGTTAACCAGCATTCTAAACAAAGATAGAGATTACCTCCTAGAAGCTGACAGCAAAGCCCAAACCCCTCTTTGGTGTCAAATTCTTTACTACATAGTTTCCAGTATAAAATATGTTTCAAAGTTAGATTGTTTTCTACTCCAGAAAGAACTATTGTGTCCTGGTAGAAAGCTGTTTAGCTTTCACTGAACAGTAATAAAAGGTGAAAGCTAAGGCTCAAGAGCAGGCATTTATCCAAAATTGAGAGGGTTATCTCTGTGGAGTTCTTTTTGGTGACCCTGCCACATTATCCTTGGTATCTTTATAGGGTTTTATATCTTTGAAGGTGTCCCAGAATTTTGCCTTGTGTAGTCATCTCCCCTTCAGTGTGGGAATGACCTCTGACTTGTTTCTAATGAACATTCTAGGATTTTATGGGAAGTCTATGATTTGAATCTCTGTCTCAAGTCTCTGCTTATGCCTGAAGCCTAGTTGTTTGGTCAAATGAGATAAAGATGTAGTTGTTTGGTCAAATGAGATAAAGATGCGAACCCAAGTACTTCCCGGACTAAAGGCTTAAGTTTAAAGGGAGGGGAATTATGACTCAATATAAAGAAGGGTTAATGTTAAAAATTTATCGTATTTGTGATTTTAATTTTTCTGAGTAGTACATAAGTCTAGGTATAATAAATTTGCAACCTAAACATGTAAGGACAGACATATCCATAAATGCCGTGCTATTTACTTGCTAGGCATACCAGGTTATACTTATTTAGGAAATTGGAATGCGTAAGAAACTTTGGATTTTTAGCGGTTATGATTTAATTTTGTTTCCAGCTGCTGTTATTCTTTATTTCTAAGATTTAGAAAAGATGTATTTGGAATCAGGAAATTGGGGTTTTAGTTCTAGCTTTCCATGGGTCATATGAATCCTTTGCTATAGTAAAAGTATACAGAAGAGACAGGTTCATTTCTTCTGTTTTTTCCCCATGGAATTGGTTTAGTATGTTACGTGATATGCATACATCTGCATTTTGGGTTAGTGGTTCCAACTTGAGGAATAAAGTAAAAATGTATAGTTTTCAGGTAATATTTAAACACATGCTAAACATTCTCAACCAGTATTATTATAAGCAAATTTATTAAATATCCTTTATTTTTATTTCCTTTCTAATATGTTTGCTAATTAAGCTTGGGTTCATGGTATGATTTGGATTTATTTGTTAGTGGTCACAAACACACACAGTTCAGCCTCAGAGCTAATATAGCTAATACCTTGAAGTGTAATGAGAAAATTGATGAATTTTCATCTTTTTCTTTCCTGATATAAATATATCATCTGGTTTTGTTTGCAGCTCTGGTAGGAGGTAGAACTTTATTCTTCCATCCTCCTAGGGAAAGCATTGGTGGTTATTTGTTTTGTTTTCTTTTTAATGAGAAATACTTGGGGTAGGCATGAGTTCCTCTGGACATTTTTGAGTAACAAAAGATTGTTGTTAACCTGCCTCCTTACTTGGCCCTGCAGCTGGAGGACATTTTATGACGTGTTTATATATACATGCCTTTAAAGGGAGAGCAGAGGTGACCTCTTCTTCCTAATAGACAGGAAGAGTTTGACTACTCTAGCCAGAGGAGCCAGGCAGCCAAGTGCCTTTTGAGGGAGGGAGGGAACTCTGCTTCCCACCCTTGTAGGCCATCTAGAGGTGCTTTGGAAGCTGAACCATCAAATAATGACTTGGAATATGTTTGTGGTGGGTATATGATTTAAGCTCTCTCCTCTCTCTCCCTAATGAAATCTTTAGTAAATTCTGTCTTGTTTACTAGTCTTTTGTACAAGTGGAACCTTGCAAGGAACCTGAAGGATGCTAACTCCATTCTAGAGGTTCCCCGAGAGAGCTCCAAGGCATGCGAAGCACAGCTGATGGCTGGGGGCACACATATACAGTGGGCTGCTGGGCTGGACATACTGCAGTAATTACTGCTTGTAGGGTACCTGTAACTGGCATGCAGTTTGTTAAATGCTTTGGTATGTATACTATCTCTACTTGTCCTTATAACAGCCCTGTGAGAACCACCTTCCTTACAGAAATGCAGAAAGGGAGGCTTCAAGAAGTAACTTACTCAGAGTCATCTTGCTTAGTTACGAGTGTGAAGTCAGACTTCTACCAAGGTATATCTGATTTCAAGTTCCTTGTTAGGAACTGCTAAACTGTGCAGGTTTTTTCTTCACTAAGCCTATTCATTGAAGATTAAAATGTATTTTCATTTGTCAATTTAGGAGGAGATAAAAATAGGTGCTCCAGAATTCTGAAAATTTGGAGGGTTTTAACTGTGCAAGAGGTGAAATAAGTAATTACCACATCTTTATATTAATATCACCGTAGGACCTGTTTTCTCCACTCTTGCCAATCAGTCCCTACTCACACATCAAAGTACCATCTCTTTGAAGCCTTCAACTGCTTCACATCCTGGCCAGAAATAAAGTCGACATATCTGTGTTCACATCATGTTTCAGTTACTGCCACATTGTATTTCTTTCTTCCTTTTGTTAGAGTGAGTTATTAGATTTTATTGTCTCTGTTAAATTTTTAAATAACAGCTTTATTGAAATAATTCACATCTCATGCAATTCACTTTTTTAAAGTGTACAATTCAATAGTTTTTAGTATTTTCAAACTTGTACAATCATCACTGTAATCAATTTCAGAATATTTTCATCACCCCCAAAAGAAAGACTCTATCCATTGTCAGTCATCCCCCAGTTTCCCTTTATTCTCCTGCCCCCCAACTCCAGGCAGCCAATAATCTTTCTGTCTCTATAGACTTGCCTCTTCTAGACATTTTATATAAATGGAATCATACAGTAGGTGGTCTTCTGTGACTGACTTCACTAGCATAATGTCTTCATGGTTCATCCATGTAGTAACATGTATCAGTACTTCATTCCTTCTTTTGGCTGAATAATTTTCCATTGTTTGGATATACCACATTTTGTTTATCCTTTCATCAGCTGAAGGACATTTGAGTGGTTTCCACTTTTTGGCTATTAATGAATAATGCTGCTATGAACATTTGTGTACATGTTTTTGTGTGAACATATGTGTTCAGTTCTCTTAGGTATATATCTAGGAGTAGAATTGTTGGATCATAGGTAACTAACTTTTTGAAGAACTGCCAGACTGCTTTCCAAAGCAGCTGCACCATTTGACTGCATCACCAGCGGATTCCACTTTCTGTACCTCCTCATTAATACTTATTATTTGTCTGCCTTTTTGATTATAGCCATCCAGTGAATGTAAAGGAATATCTCGCTGTGGTTTTGATTTGCATTTTCCTGATGGCTCCTCATTAAATTCTAAATTGTTCTGGGTAAGAAATAGTCTTCTCTTTCTGATCTCCTAAAACACCCACAGTATTTTCCACATATTAGCTCATAATAAATGTTTAAATTTATAACCCTATTTTAAAAAATTTCATTAAAGGGGGAGATGGTCCTTAAAGTTTTTTACCTCTTTGGAAAATGTGCTCTACCCACATCACTATTGTTTTGCTCTTACCTTTACCCTCACACCTGTGTCTCATAGCGTCACAGGTGTACATATGTATTATGTTTGACCTCTCATTACTAAGCCCTGCATACCAAATGACTTGCTGAATGTTAATTAAATGAATGAATGAATGGAGTGTTGTTCATGTTCATTCTGGATTGTTGAGCTTGTCCCTGGGGACATGTGGGTGTTCTGTTTCTGCTACATGCTAATAACCTACTCAAAGATATAAAGAGCATTAGAGGCTTCATTTTAAACTGTCATCTCCAGAAAAATAGACTCACCACTAGACAACTGCTTTTAAAATACAGTTTTAATTTGTCTTTTTGCATACTATTTAAATTGTTACTGTTTGTTTGAGGGGTTTCCTGTGTAGGCAGTTCCAGATTTGTGTTTATTCCTTATCTGAGGAATTCTGTGAAATATTAGCCTGGTAAATCAAGAAAGTTCATCATAGAAGCTATACTTCATTATAAGGCATACTTAAAATGCTTCAAAATGATATATGATTTTTAAGGATTTAAAGAAGATATCAAAGCCTGTCATTCAAATTTCAAAGGAACTCTATTCAACTTTAACACTATGTAAATAAACATTGGCTGATATACATATATGTTTCTAATATATTGTGTTAGGAAAATAAAAGTGTTTAATTATGTTGATATACTTTCTTGTGCTAACATTAACTTAACCTTGTGAACAGAGCAGTTATTTATTAGCAAATCTTTATGTAAATAAAACCTTTCTCTAGTGAATTTACTATAGAAACACTGGAACGCAGTCAAGATTGTTTTGTACAATTGCTGAAATTTGCTAAAATATGAATTGTGATAAGATGATGTGGTGTTTTTTAGGTATCCAAATACAGGGTTTAAATATTTGTTGCTTTTGTGCTCTGAGAGAAAAACAAGACTAGTTGATTTCATAAGTCTGTGTGCCTTGGATCCTTAGTACGATAGCCTCTTTTGAAAATCAAGAATATCATTCTGTGCTCTAAGTGGTAGGACCAGTGGGTGGCTGTCATGGTGATGATATTCAAATACAAGTGTGAAAGCTTTTCTGGACATTAGGTCAAAAAAACAGTCTAGTCCTTAAATGAGTAGCTGCTGTTACATTAATGTAACCTTCTGGCATTTAAACACTATGCTCATAGTGATTTAAAGCACATGGCTTACAGTTCTTAGCTTCTAACACTACTTCTTACATCATTATTAGAAAAATTACTGTTAATAGAAGTGGTCATACTTGCTTTTTTTCTCAACATGATGATAATTTAATATTCAAAGTGTAGTTTTTGATTTCTACTTATTCTAATTTACATTTCTAAAGATTTATATCATTTTGAGTAAGTTCTAATCCTGTGTAATGATGCAAATGTTGTCAACAACCTAAATTCAATTTGATCTCATACTAGTACAGAATTCCAGGTATATTACTACGAGCTATGCATATTTAGTTAAATTTATACTGAATAATAAGATTTCGTGAAGTTATAAATGTATACCTATATAGTTTCTTGCCATTCTTGACTTCCATAATAGTGAGGGTCAACATTTTCTTCTGTTCCTTCTTCTTGGGCTTCATGGTGATCATCGTGATCTTCACTGTCACCATCATCTTGAAATCTCCTGAAAACCTGGGTCTTCAGTTGTATTGTTTGACCATTAGTGCTTCTTTGTTCACCATAATAAATAGTGTGTATATGAGGGAAGCAGAGGAAAATGTATGAGCTTATTGGCTCTTTTAGCTTATTTTGATCTACACGAATGTATGTTAAATGATGGTAATGTAGTGGGTCAACAGATGGACACATCAATGTGACATTGATATCTGAAAAATACAAATTAAAAATTAATCCTGCTGAATTACATCCATAATCCTATATTGAATTTTATTAAAATGTTTATGGGGTATAGTTTTATTAATTAAAATACTTGTAAGTGGAATTATTTTTTACAGTAATCAAATAGTAAAATGAAAATGAAACTATAAGTGAATTTTATATTATCAAAATAAACGATGGCTTCATTGGCTATTAAGTAATTATTTAAGTATTAAATAAATTATTTAAGTAATAAATTCTTAGTAGAAACAATCTCAAAAAGAAAAAAGTGAAAATCACCTATAGTTCTACTACTCAGGATCTCATATTTCTTTGTATACTCTACAGTACTAATTCTCAATGTTCAAGGTGATAACATTTAATAGAAAAGACTATAAACCTTGGAGTACACCTTTCTCTGGGGCCAATTTCTGCCATTTCCCTAGCCAGCTTCAAAGCAACCATTTTCAGCAATTTGTAAAGCATATGGTTTTAAAGATTTGTTCTTTAAAAGGTCAAAATACTCTTCTTTCTGTCTTTAAAAGACAATGATGCTCCTAATGAATTCAGTAAAGTTGCAGGATACAAAATTAATACACAGAAATCTGTTGCATTTCTATACACTAACAACGAAAGATCAGAAAGAGAAATTAAAGAAACAATCCAACTTACCATCACGTCAAAAAAATAAAATAACTAGGAATAAACCTACCTAAGGAAACAAAAGACCTGTCGGTACTCCAAAAACTATAAGATGCTGATGAAAGAAATCGAAGATGATACAAACAGATGGAAAGATGTACCATGTTCTTGGATTGGAAGAAGCGATATTGTCAAAATGACTATACTACCCAAGGCAATCTACAGATTCAGTGCAATCCCTATGAAATGGCATTTTTCACAGAACTAGAACCAAAAAAATCTTAAAATTCATGTGGAGACACAAAAGACCCTGAATAGCCAAAGAAATCTTGAGAAAGAAAAATGAAGCTGGAGGAATCAGGCTCCCTGACTTCAGACTATACTACAAAGCTACAGTCATCAAAATGGTGTGGTACTGGCACAGAAACAGACATATAGATCAATGGAACAGGGTAGAAAGCCCAGAAATAAACCCGCACACCTATGGTCAATTAATCTACGACAGAGGAGGCAAGACTATACAATGGAGGAAAGACAGTGTGTTCAGTAAATGGTGCTGGGAAAACTGGACAGCTACATGTAAAACAATGAAATTAGAACATTCTTTAACACCATACACAAATTAAACTCAAAATGGATTAAAGACCTAAATGTAAAACCAGATACTATAAAACCCTTAGAGGAAAACTTAGGCAGAACACTCTTTGACATAAATCACAGCAATATCTTTTCTAAGCCATCTCCTAGAGTAACGGAAATAAAAAAATAAATAAACAAATGGGACCTCATTAAACTCAAAAGCTTTTGCACAGCAAAGAAACCATAAAAAAAATGAAAAGACAACCTACAAAATGGAAAAAAATATTTGCAAACGATGCAACCGACAAGGAATTAGTCTCCATTTATAAAGAGCTCATACAACTCCATAACAAAAGACCAAACAACTCAGTCAAAAAATGGTCAGGAGACCTAAATAGACATTTCTCTAAAGACGATATACAGATGGCCAAGAGGCACATGAAAAGATGCTCAACATCGCTAATTATTAGAGAAATGCAAATCAAAACTATAATGAGATATCACCTCACACCAGTCAGAATGGCCATCATCAAACAATCTATAAACAATAAATGCTGGAGAGGGTGTGGAGAAAAGGGAACCCTCCTACATTGTTGGTGGGAATATAAATTGGTACAGCCACTATGGAGAACAGTATGGAGGTTCCTTAAGAAACTAAAAATACAGCTACCATATGATCCAGCAATCCCACTCCTGGGCATATATCTGGAGAAATCCATGGTTCGAAAGGATAGAGGCACCCCAAATGTCATTGCAGCACTGTTTCCAATAGCCAAGACATGGAAGCAACCTAAATATCCATCGACAGATGAATGGATAAACAAGATAGGGTACATATATACAATGGAATATTACTCAGCCATTAAAAAAGAATGAAATAATGCCATTTGCAGCAACATGGATGGACCTGGAGATTATCACACTAAGTAAAGTAAGTCAGAGAAAGAAAAATATCATATGATATCACTTATATGCAGAATCTAAGAAAAAATGATACAAATGAACTTATTTACAAAACAGAAACAAACTCACAGACTGAGAGAACGAACTTATAGTTACCAGGGGGGAAGAGTGGGGGAGAGGAATAGATTTGGAGTTTGGGATTGACATGTACAACAAGGACATACTCTATAGCACAGGGATCACTGCTCGATATTCTATAATAACCTAAATGGTAAAATAATTTGAAAAAGAATAGATACATGTATATGTATAACTAAATCACTTTGCTGTTCACCTGAAACTAACACAACATTGTTAATCAACTATGCTCCAATATAAAATAAAAATTAAATAAGTAAATAAATTAAAATTAAATAAATAAATAATAAAAATAAAAACAATACACACAAAAAAATGAAATTTTACATACTTTCAATTTCATTATTTTCTAGGTATAGGTGTTCTAAATTTCTTGGAATATAGAATGCTTGCTTCAGTTTGTTGTGTCCAACATTGAGCTCTATAAGGTTGGAAAGATTAAAAATATAATAAGGGATGTCTTGTAGTTTATTGTGTGACATTCTTAGAGCATGAAGTTTTGGGAGTTCTTTGAAGTAATTTTCTGGTATAGCAGATATTGAATTATTTTCTAAAGACAGATACATAAGTGAAGAAGGCAAACCAGGAGGCATTGATTCTAATCTGTTATTACATAGGTTAAGCTGCATTAGTTTTTCCATTTTCGCAAGGATTTTTTCTTGTAATGTAGAATCATCAATTTGATTGTAACAAAGATCAAGCATGGTCAAGTTTACTAGCCCATTTACAGCATTTGTCTGCAGTCTGGAGATCTGATTGTAACCAAGAAGAATCCTTTCCAAAGACTTAGGAAGAGGAAATGGAAAGTCTTCTAAATTGTTATGCTGTAGGTGGAGTTGTAGTAGATTTGACAATTTGGCAAACACACCATGATCAATATTTTGAGATTTAATTTTGTTGTGGCTGAGGTTGATTTCTTTAAGATGAGTGGCATTGATGAATGAATCTGCAGTCACAACCTCAATTTCATTAAACTGAAGATAAACTTGCTGAATGTATGCTGGAATATTTGGGATAGTCTTGAGTTTGCGATTATCACAGTACATTGATGATGGAAAGTTAGGTGGACAGAAGCATTCACTGGCACAACCTAAAGTATGCTGATGAAATGGAACTCCATAATCTTCATTTTGATGAAATTGGAATTCTGGTTGGTAGACATCATCTGGTTCTTGGTCATAATCTTCATTCCATTGATAACTTTCATACTGGCAATATACTTTGACTCCAAGAAAGAAGAAAAGGACACACACTGGACTTGAAAAGCCCATGTTCCTTTTTTTGTCCTATTACAAGGCAAAAAGGAAATATATTGTGGGAAAAGTGAGTAAACTTAGAATAATTTGTATATAAATTGACAGTTATATAAAATGCATAATATCTATATCTGTATTGAAATATATAAAAGAGTGTCCAGAATTAATGGGTACTGCTCAGACCAAAATTAATGTATAAGGTGGTATTTTTTAAAAAGTCACATACTGCATTGAACCAGACTAAGTAACCATCTTTTAAGAGAATCTCGATTTGTCTTGTTTACTAGACTATAGATTTACAATGATAGCATGACATCTCTCCACCCCAAAGCCAAGTGCTCTTTCCATATAAATGCTGGATGTTCTCACTGACTATTTGGCCCCTTCAGTGATGTTTACTGCCTATGAGAAGAGAGACTCTATGTTTTAGTTACTTAGGAGATTCTTGATATTAACCAAAATTTTCCCGCTGCAACTTTTGTTTGCTGATGTTCTTTTCTGCTCTTTGGAAGAACATAGAACACTCCATTTTACGTGAAAGCTTGAGATACTAAAAATAACTATCATGTTTCCTCTTAGTGTTTTCTGTCCAAGACTAACTGTGACTTCAAATTTTCCCTGTGAAATAGTTTGCAGAATCCAATTATTTTGTCTCTGGCTCTACTTGAATAACTACTTTAAATCACAAACACACACAACATTTACATTCTACAAAATTAGTTTCTAATTGATTATTCTATACATTTTTCCTATTACCTTCCTAGCTTCTTTCTTTCCACTGATATTTTGGAGTTAATTTCTGGATACACAGATATTAAAAACACACTGTCCTGTCTCCCAGGAGTTTAGGTCTTAGTGGAGAATCAGATGATGACTTTGCCTCTTTTTTCACCAAGAAAATAGAAGAGACAATCATTTACTCTAATATATTGACTTCTATTTAATCTTATCCCTTCCTACATAAAATGCCAAAATGGTAATGGTTTCATCTTTTAAACAATTTTGATTTTGAAATTCATAAAGTTTCCTTTTGCAAATCTAAATAGACTCCATCCATTGTTCCTTTTTATCCGTGTGATTCATGGAGGACATGGCATTTGCATTAGACTTTGAAGGAATGTGAGGGTTCTCACAGAGGGAAATAGGGAAGATTTGCAGCTAGAAGAGATGAGCAAAAACATGTAAGCAACAAAGGGTGAGATGTTTGGGATGTGGTGGTTAACTGTTGAAGGAGCACAATAAGACTGTTACAGCCAATCTCAACCAGAACCTAAAGGCCTAAATTGTGACCTCAGGAATTTGCACTCTGGGAATGAACACCTAGTTTAATTCATTAATATAGCTGAGCCATAATCTTCACACTGCAGTGTTCATGCATCAAGTAAGATAGAGTCCTGGGAGGAGAAGTGAAAGAGTATGGTCTCATCCCAAAGGGCAGTGTTCAGTGCTGGCTGACCCAGACAGGGCACTGGGAAGCTCCCAGTGGGTATGATTAGTAGTGCTTTTTCACCTGCTATAATTAGTGACCCTGTACTAGATGTTGTGTGTGGACATGGTTAGAAAAGAGCCTTGCAAATATTACTAGTGATTTAGTTAGTTTGATTGGGTTACTTGATGATTGTCTCGAATTTTAGAGGTGAGGCACTGTGCTTGGTGGGAAATACAGAAATGAAGAAAATATGAAGACATGAGCATACAATTTAGTAGACATATTCTCAGGCAGAGGGAAATATGGTTTGCAGCAGAGATACCAGTGCTGTGGGAACCAGTGTCTTAACCCTGCTTGCGGGAGACAGGGAAACCTTTGCAGACATCATTTGGCCAAGACTTCGGGAGATTCACAGGAATGGGTATAGAACACCCTATACATATTACTCTCTAGTTGATAATATTTTATGTATTAAAATTATAGTATTTTATACTCATTATACTATAACATATCAACTTTTTTTTTAAGTGCTTGTCATACTTCATTTAAAGTACTGCACCATGGAGTTGAGATGAAAGTAGAAGCAGAGGCAGAGACATGCAGCTGTGCAGGGTCAGGCCATGTAGGGGGTCTCAGAAGCTGACTGATACACAGTTGAACTTTGAAAAGAGTACTGCTCATCAGAACTCTGAATTTTAACCTTGTGTTAGAACATCAGTAATCATCAGTTAGTAATCTTACATTTGAGAATTAAAGTCATGACTGTTCAACAACTACAAGAAATTGTTGGGAAAAAAGGAGACCTGGATGATACTTTTGGTTCAGCATTTACCTTTGCCTAGGAATCAAGACCTCATGATGAGGGCCTCTCTGAAAATAAAGGGATTCTTAGTATTATCTGCTTTTGGTCTTCTTGGCCGCCTAAGAAGAAAGGTCTTTCCCTGAAGACATTTTCTCTGCTAAATCTGAGTTCATCATCATTGTCCTCATCCACTGAGGACCTCGGCCCTCTAGCTCAACCTTGTCCCACTCCCTTTTCAATAAGTGCTGTTTTCTGGTCTAAAATCCATTCCATCTCCATTGATATACCCATTATTTTCTATTTTTTTTACTCCTCAACTTCACCCCTGATCATTTTCCCTGTTATAGTCCTCTCTTATTTCTTTTTATCCAAATTTTTCATTCAGCTAATCTTTTACCAGCCATTTGCAAGGCATACTTTTATTACTTCTGCCTTTTATGTTCGGCAATTTATGCCTTGTCTCCTATAGCATAACTCATAGCAAAACATTATAACTCACTGTCAATCATCTCATTTCTCAACCTCTAATTTTTGACAGACTCTAGTACAATGCACAGTTTGTAAGTGCTCACAGATTTGTTGAATGCATGATTGATTTTTTGTTATAGATTACATCTTGTTAGTGATGTTTATTGCTACTAATGTTGATTATTTCTAGGCATTTATTTCACCACAGTGATTTCTCTAAATGAACATTTTCACAGAGAACATGGCTATTCTATTTTCTATTGAATATTTCTGTCACAATATACTATATTCACTTTCCTACCTGTATTCCTTACCTTGTTTAGTAGAAAAATCACAAATGTGAAAAAGAAAGTTTAAGGCAAACTGAAATATGTTACCAGGTTTTTAAAATTACTCATTAATATGAATTTTTCATATTATAGCTAAAAAAGTTTCTATGTCATAACATTTCTCTTACCTGGAAAAAAGCACTCGTGCTTTCATCAAGAAAGTTCTAAGTTAAATTACTAATCAAAATGAGATGGAACTTTGTCCTGGAAAGTTTAAAGTAATTGGAAAGCTTCATAGCATTTTATTATTTTAAAAACTTAATTGTTTTGTTGGTATGCCACAGAAACTAAAATATAAGAAACCAAGTATTAGGATATGATTCAGAATTTTTTCCAAAGCAGTTTTAAATTTAACCCTGTAAAATTAAAGTTGTATACATCACTGTCACACACAAGGCCTAAGGAAGTAAAACTCTTTTGCTATTAAAAATATGAAAGTCTCAAAATTATTTTTAGCCATAATACATTTGGATCTTAATTAACTGAAACCCAAGAAACTAGAACATTCAGTGCTAGATAGAGTACTTGTATTTTCTCTTTGAGGAAGAGGCAAACACATCGTAACATCAGAGATTTGGTTAATAAAGAAATTTTGAGAAAATTTCTAGTGAAATTTGTACAAATACCCATTTCTCTAAAACCAGAATCTCTAGCATTGCTCAGATGTATGGCTCAAAGGCGTTCGCTGTTTTTTTGTCACTTAAAGTTGAGAGAGAGAGAGAGGGAGAGGGAGAGAGAAACAGAAAATTATTCCATTAACGTGAGAATCTTTCATTCAAAGTAAAAAAAAATCTAAACAAAAATCATTTATTGGGTAAATCTTAAGTTAGAAAATTAAATTCCCTATATTATTTCCCTGAATATTTTTGCTAATCAAATGTTAATGTAGCTTTTACCAGATATTGCTTATAAAAATGTGCATTTATGATGGCTATAATCTATTTTAATGTTAAATCAAATATATTTTAAACAGTAGGAATATTTTCTTTAAAAAATGAAAATTATTTTATCATCATACCTGTTGAGTTTGCTTTAGTTTTCAGGGGCTGATGAATTTGCAAATCCTGTAAATGAATCAGAAATTCCTAAATTCTTAAACTGAATCTCTTAAAAATCCACAGTAACTGTGTGTCCAGGCAGGGCTGTCCCTTGAATTGCTATAGCAATTTAAGCAAATATAATCTACTTGGAAAATACTTGGGTTGAATTAAAATTATGTATTTCTTTTCATTATCCAAAACTTTGTGGACTCAAATTAAAATGCTTGTGTTCTTGGTCAGATTTATGTGGCTTACTTCTTTCTTTTCCCCTTAATTTTGGTTTGAGGTATGGCAAGAATTTCCTCTAGTATGAAAGGCAAACAGAACTAAATGAAACAGCATGTACTGATTACTGTTTTATTTTCATTTTCATGCCAAAGAATTCTTCAAAGTAAGGTCCACTGTAACATGGAGCTCAGTGTCTTGGCATTTTAAGGTGGAACTCAGAGTCATCTTGAGACCTCGGTTGTCTGATACCGTGTATTCACACCAGTGCTTCCCTTTATTAAGACAAGGAACCAGGATGAGAAACATACAGCATTTCATATCTAGTTTATTTTAAAAATGAAATAGATGGTCATTAGTGACACAGATTAAATATATCACTTTTCCATACAAAGAAGTATACCTTCTTTTCTATCAGCTATCCCCTTTCTCACCTTCCTCCCAAATACATCCACTAGCATGTGTTCTAATAACCTTTGAAATAAAATTAATCTCTTAGTTATGGAATTCACTCAGAAGGTATATCTCTGATTTGTCTGTTTTTACTAGTACAAAAAAATAATTTTATAGTATTGAACAAGATGGAATTAGGAACTTCTGTTGACCAGCTGTTATTGCTTTTATTTTGCAGATGTAGAAAATTTACAAATTTCACTGAGCTGTCTCTCTTGAAGAGTGGCAGTTAACTACTTAAATGCTATATTTTTATACCAATATTTTCATATTTTAAACAGAGTTAACTTGTATCTCTTGGCAGTGAACTTTGAGTTCATTCTTTGGGAGATTCTTTCAAGCTTGTACAAACTAATAAGGTAAAGTGATTCCTGGAATTTGTTTTTGTTTCCTCAAAATAGTATTTTCCATTAGGTTTTCATAAAGAATGCACAAGATTTATTTTGTTATACTTCAGATTTTTAAAAAGTGTACAGTGTTTCAAGAGATGTTTTGGCAATACTGTAAAAATCTCATCTATTATTTGAGACACTGCTATGTAAAACGTGGCAGACCATATTTGGGCCAAGATTTCATCTTGTTACTGATCTTTTCCATATGTTTCCTTTTAGTGTTTGTTCTTAAAACTCAGACTTCCATGCTAAGGAGAAGAGAGCAAATCTGTACTTTTTCCAAAAATCATTCTACATGCCCTCACAGTTCTTTTGGAAGGTTAATGTAAAATTAACAGCTTAATTTTTATTAAATTCTTCTTTTAACTCTGTGATTTGAACTTATGATAGTGATTATGTTGTTCATGTTCCTAACAAATGTGAAAATATTTATCAATATATAGCTAGAACACTCAGAGTTGAAAGTGTCTAGGAAATTTAAATAAGGTTGATGGTGTCTAGGAGGTTTAGGTTTGGCAGGGGGTGGGAAGGGTGGTTTGAGTCAGGCCTTAGAGGAAAACTAGAAGCTGCAAGTGATTGTGATAGTTCACTGTTTCAGTTGGTGGTTATTTTATTTTATTTAAAAATTGTTTTTAGTTTTATTTATTTATTTTTGGCTGTGCTGCACTGCTTGCGGGATCTTAGTTCCCTGACCAGGGACTGAACCCTCACCCTCGGCAGTGAAAGCACAGAGCCCTAACCACTGGGCCACCAGGGAATTCCCTCAGTTGGTGATTATAATTGTAGCAATTAGGGAGAGAAGTCAGTTGAATTGGTGAAAGTCTAAATTATATTCTATGATTATAATTTGACTGAAGTAGATAAACTATCTCAGAGCCAGATAACTAGTGCTGGCTAGGAAAGGTCTGACTGAGACTGGTAATTATGGTAATAAACCATAATAAAGATTTTTAATTCATTTATTCATCCAGCTAATATTTGTTGAGCACCTACTTTGTTCAAGGCAGTTTTAGGTGCTGAGAACCCAGCAGTAAAATTCCCTATTATCACTGAAGAGGAAGAGAGAAAATAAACATATCAAGTGGTGTGGAGTGCAATGGAGAGGAACAAAGCAAGGCAGAGGGGTAAAAATGAATGAGCACAGGGGTTTAAGTCAATAGTTCTGACACTACTGTGATGTATGCTGGAAAGGAATGGTTATGTAACTGTGGTAAATGGGGGAGCCAGGTGTCTCACAGCTGGAGGGAGGTTACAGATAAGCAAGTGGAGGTGGTGGGAATGAAAGGCTACGGTTGTTTTAGATCTCATTAATACTTGACATTATCTAACTTTCCCCCCAATTTTTAGGTATATGATGGTATTACTTGTGATTTTAATTTCCATTTCCCTGATTACTAAAGAGGTTGAACATTTTTTCAAATGTTTTTCAGCCATTTGGATTTTCTCTTCTGAGGTATGCCTGTTAATGTTTTTGCTCATTTTTCTGTTGTGTTATTTGTCTTTTTCTTATTTATTTTTAGGGGTTTTTTATATGTTTATGGATACCCATTTTTTGTTATATGTGTGACACTGTCATCATTTTTCAGTTGATTCTCTTGGGTTTTTCAGGTTGATTCTCTTGGGTTTTGCATATGAATCATATGCAAATGATATTGTACCTTCTTTCTAATTGTTTTTGAGAGGATAGCTCTTATTTCAAGAAGATATTTTGCAAATCTTTACTCTTCAGACAATTGGACTGTTGCTTTGTGTTTCTCCCGGTTAACTCCTAAGTAAACCACATGAGATAAAAGTACAATTCAAATCAATAAGCCACATGATAACAAAACTGGAAGACATCATAGAAACTTCATCAAATAAGGAGGTATAGAGAGAAGAATTCAAAAAGACCAGCATACAACCAGCCACAGATGGCAAAGAGAGAGCAAGGAAGCACTCAAAGGCTCATGGAGCAGCCAGTACTTTCCACCCTCACAGAGTAAAGTTCCAAGATAATATACACAATTAAAAAGTAGTTGTCTATATAATCCATTAAATTTTTTTTTTCACTGACTGGGACTGAGTACAAAACAATAGCGTTTTCAGACTCAGGAAAGGGTGATAAGATGTGTTTCCCTTTGCCAAATTAATGGGAATGCCAAATTAATGGGAATATTTTCTTTTCTGTTAAAGGAGAGGGTAGGCCGTGTGGATCCAGGAAGCAGAATTCCTATTACTTATGTTTACTCAAGTTAACAGTTATTAAGGAAATTTTTAGGAGAGGGTTATACAGGAGTGAAGTACTGACACATACTGAAATTTTTAGGAGAGGTTGGCAAGGTTCTGGGATGGGTATGTCTGCTTGGTGGAGTGAGTGAATGAATGGATGTTTGCTGGATGAAGTGGGAGTATGAACTGGGAACGGGCACAGAAGAACCTTCTGGAGTGATAGAAATCTTTTATATCTTGATCTGCTTTGAACGAATGGTGCTAAGACAACTGGAACACATGCAAAAATTTACTGAAAATGGAACAAAGACCTAAGTGTTAGAGCTAATATGGTTAAATTTTAGAAGAAAATATAATGTTAGTCATTATGACCTTGGGTTAGGCATCAGTTTCTTAAATGTGGCACTAAAAGCGCAAGAATCAGAAGAAAAAATAGGTAAATTGGATGTCATTAAAATTTAAATTGTTTTCTGTGCCAAAAGATACTATCAAGAAAGTGGAAAAAAAAAAAAACCCACACATGGGAGAAAAATTTTGCAAATCATATATCTGATTAAGAACTTGTGTCTAGAATAAATAAAGAACTCGTACAACTCAATAATAATAATAATAATATTAAAATGAGTGAAGGATCTGAATAAATGTTTCTTCAAAGATAACAAATGGTCCACAAACACATGAAAAGATGCTCAACATCACTAGTCATCAGGAAAATGCAAATCAGAGCCACAATGAAGTACCACTTCACATTCTCTAGGATAGCTGAAATTAAAAATATGGACAATTGCAAGTGTTGGTGAGGATGTGGAGATTTTGGAATCTACATATATTGCTGATGAAAAATAAAAATGGCACAGCCACTTTGGAAAACAATCTATAGTTCCTCAGAAAGTTAAACATAAAGTTGCCATTTGACCCATCAGTTTTACTCCTAAGTATATACCCAGGAAAAGTGAAGACATATGTTCACACAAAAACTTGAATGCACATATTTATAACAGCCAGAAAGTAGAAACAACTTATATGTTGATCAGTTGGTGAATGGATGAATAAGTGTGGTCCATCTATACAATGGAATATTACTTGGCAATAAAAAGGAGTGAAGTACTGACACATGCTATGACATGAATGAACCTTGAAAACATTATAAGTGGAAGAAACCAGTCACAAAAGACCACATATTATATGATTCCATTTATATGAAATGTGCAGAATAGGCAAATTGATAGAAACAGTGGATTTGTGGTTACCTAAGGCTGGGAGTAAATGACATTAATCAGGACAGGGTTTCTTTTTGGAGTGATAAAAATGTTCTGAAACTGATTGTGGTGATGGCTGCTAAGCTTGAATATATTAAAAACCTTTGAACTGTATACTTTAAATGGTAAATTGTACAGTATGTGAATTATATCCACAATAAAGCTGTTATTAAAAATAATAATAGCAATGGGAGTTTAAATGAATAAAATTGGCTTAAGTTGATAATTTTAAAAACTGAGTGAGAAGTAGATGAAAGTTCATTGTAGTGTTTTGTCTACTTTTGCTTCTATTGAAAATTTTCCTTAATAAAAAGGAAATCTCTTTTTTACATTTGGTAGTGTATATATATGTCCATGCCAAGATAGCTAGTGGGAAGCAGCCACATAGGACAGGGAGATCAGCTCGGTGCTTTGTGACCATCTAGAGGGGTGGGATAGGGAGGGTGGGAAGGAGACGCAAGAGGGAGGGGATATGGGTATATATGTATACGTATAGCTGATTCACTTTGTTATACAGCAGCAACTAACACAACATTGTAAAGCAATTATACTCCAATAAAAGTGTTAAAAACTAAAAATTTTTTTTTTAAAAAAAGGAAATCTCCAGCACTCAAACTGCAAGTTTTAATATTAGGAATTCATATGACTGATTGCACCTTCCATGTAGAGCTGGCATGGCACATGCTTTTGCCCCTTGGCCTAATTTGTCCTTGTGTTTCTGCCCCTTGCAGCCTTTGTAACCTCTTCCCCTGTCTACGGAAGGGCTCGTTTTAAAGGTCCCTCAGTAAGCTCTTCCCCTTTCTTTAGAAGGTCTCGTTTTAAAGGGCCCTCTGTAAGCTCTTTCCTTTGACTATGGAAGGGCTCGTTTTAAAGCAGTTATCTTTATTTTCATGCTGTTATTTTACCAAGGGAGAGATGTCACTGCTGGGAATATGTACCTTGTTACAGCACTGGTCGTCTTTATTCCCGTGGTGGCGGATCTGTTTTAGAGCTTCCCAGAGCCTGTGATAGAAACTGTATTGAGAAAAAATGTGCACTGGGAAAAAATGCCACCTGCCCCTACTTTATAGTAATGTGGAACACACAGTACATCTGCATCGGGTCTGTGGGAGAACTGGAGCCAGAGAGGGAGCTTCTAGGATGAAAGAAAGATACGTAGGATAAAAACACATTGCCTTGTTAGAATGAGGATAAAGGCTTTTTCTTTCCCTTCGATAAGCACCCTTTGCTGATTTAATCCAGAAGAATGCTTTGAGCCAATGAAGTGTGGTAGGCTTTGGTGGGGGGGGAGGAGAAAAAGGGGATGCAAAGATGACTTTGCAATCAAGTGCTTACACTCAAGATATCTACAATCCTCTAGAGAATGTGAAGAAAAAAACCCATATATAAATAGCTATAATAAGTTAGATTTTGATAAGTACAAAAGAGAAGCACATCAAAATACTGGGAAGATTTGGAGGGTAGGGTGTGAGAAGCCACATCCGTTTATGGGAGAATCAGGAAGATGAACTGAGATGGGTGACCTTTGACACAGACATTTGAGGTTGGATAAGACTTTGATAGATGTAAAAGACAGCATTAATAAAGACACAGAAGCCAGAAAATACAGAGTATATTTGAGAAATAACAAGTAATCTTAAGCTGGAGTATAAAAAGATGTAAACATGAACTAAAAAGCTCAGAAAGCATTACTTAAATGTAGATCATGGAAGTCTTGAATGATGGGTTAAGCACTTTTTTAAATAATTATATATTTTTGGCTGCATTGGGTCTTAGTTGCTGTGCACGGGCTTTTCTCTAGTTGTGGTGCGTGGGCTTCTCATTGTTGTGGCTTCTCTTGTTGTGGAGCACGGGTTCTAGGCATTTGGGCTTCAGTAATTGTGACTTGCAGGCTCCAGAGTGCAGGCTCAGTAGCTGTGGTGCACGGGCTTAGCTGCTCTGCGGCCTGTGGGATCTTCCCGGACCAGGGCTCGAACCTCTGTCCCCTGCATTGGCAGGCGGATTCTTAACCACTGCGCCACTAGGGAAGCCCTGGACTTGCTTTTGAGAGTTTGTTACTCTGCAGCAAGGTCCGCTTTTTTTTTTTAACATCTTTATTGGAGTATAATTGCTTTACAATAATAGTGTGTTAGCTTCTGCTTTATATCAAAGTGAATCAGCTATACATATACATATATCACCATATCTCTTCCCTCTGCATCTCCCTCCCTCCTGCCCTCCCTATCCCACCCCTCTAGGTGGCCACAAAGCACCGAGCTGATCTCCCTGTGCTATGCGGCTGCTTCCCACTAGCTATCGGTTTTACCTTTGGTAGTGTATACATGTCCATGCCACTCTCTCACTTTGTCACAGCTTACCCTTCCCCCTCCCCACGTCCTCAAGTCCATTCTCTAGTAGGTCTGCGTCTTTATTCCCGTCCTGCCCCTAGGTTCTTCATAACCTTTTTTTTTTTTTAGATTCCATATATATGTGTTAGCATACGGTATTTGTTTTTCTTTCTGACTTAGTTCACTCTGTATGACAGACTCTAGGTCCATCCACCTCACTACAAATAACTCAATTTCATTTCTTTTTATAGCTGAGTAATATTCCATTGTATATATGTGCCACATCTTCTTTATCCATTCATCTGTTGATGGACATTTAGGTTGCTTCCATGTCCTGGCTATTGTAAATAGAGCTGCAATGAACATTGTGGTACATGACTCTTTTTGAATTATGGTTTTCTCAGGGTACATGCCCAATAGTGGGATTGCTGGGTTATATGGTAGTTCTATTTTTAGTTTTTAAAGGAACCTCCATACTGTTCTGCATAGTGGCTGTATCAATTTACATTCCCACCAACAGTGCAAGAGGGTTGCCTTTTCTCCAAACCCTCTCCAGCATTTATTGTTTGTAGATTTTTTGATGATGGCCATTCTGACTGGTGTGAGGTGATACCTAAGATCCACTTTTGAGACATGGATTTCAGAGGCCTTCACATGAGACATTATGGCTAATGTTTAGAAATGGATGAGATTACCAGGGGCAAAGTGAAGAGGCCAAAACAATATTGGGGAACACTAGCCATTAAAGAGCAACCCTGGTGGCACAGTGGTTAAGAATCCGCCTGCCAGTACAGGGGACACAGGTTCGATCCCTGGTCCGGAAGATCCCATATTGCCACGAAGCAGCTAAGCCCGTGCGCCACAACTACTGAGCCTGCGTGCTACAACTCCTGAAGCCCACGCGCCCAGAGCCCGTGCTCTGCAACGAGAAGCCACCACAATGAGAAGTCCGCGCACTGCAACGAAGAGTAGCCCCCACTCACTGCAACTAGAGAAAGCCCACGTGCAACAACAAAGACCCAATGCAGCCAAAAATCAATAAATTAAATAAGTACATTTAAAAAATAAATAAATAAAGTACAATGGTACATCTTAACTATTAAAAAAAAAAAAAGAGCAAACTGAAAGGCATGATAGGTGGAAGCCAAGTAAACAAAGAATGTCCAGGAGGAAGCACTGTCCACCTTTTTATAAGATTGATCACTGACTAAAAAATTAGTGTGTCATCGTGGTTAAAAGCCTGGAGCCAGACTGCTGGGATCAAATCCTAGGTCTGCCACAAGGTATCCAATCTTTGTTTTCCAATTTTCACACCCCCAAAAAGTAGGAATAGGTAAATGTAGCTCCCTCAAAGGGCTATTTTTTTTTACACTGTATATCTTAATTTTATTTTTTTAACATCTCTATTGGAGTATTATTGCTTTACAGTGGTGTGTTAGTTTCTGCTTTATAACAAAGTGAACCAGCTATACATATACATATATCCCCATATCTCCTCCCTCTTGCGTCTCCCTCCCACCCTCCCTATCCCACCCCTCTAGGTGGTCACAAAGCACCAAGCTGATCTCCCTGTGCTATGCAGCTGCTTCCCACTAGCTATCTATTTTACATTTTGTAGTGTATATATATCACTGCTACTCTCTTACTTCGTCCCAGCTTACCCTTCCCCCTCCCCGTGTCCTCAAGTCCATTCTCTTCATCTGCCCCTAGGTTCCTTAGAACCATTTTTTTTTTTTTTGAGATTCCATATATATGTGTTAGCATACGGTATTTGTTTTTCTTTCTGATTTGCTTCACTCTGTATGACAGACTCTAGGTCCATCCATCTCACTACAAGTAACTCAATTTCGTTCCTTTTTACCTCATAGGGCTATTGTGAGGATTAAATGAATAAATGCAAGTAAGGCTTTTGGAAGAATGTCTGAAAATGTTCTTTACATACCACCTATTAGTATTAAGTATTACTCATATGGTACAATTTGGGGAAAATAAATTCAAGAGAATTAAGTCAGTTGCAGTAGGTAAAGGACCATGTGAGTAGAGAAGTAATTAAGGCCAAGGTAAGACAATTCTTTTCCCAAAAGATGGAATTACAAACGAAAGAAAAATAATGCGGTAGTTTAAGGAGGAACAAAATTGATTTAGGAAAAAAGCTTTAGTTTTAGTGACTTCAAGTGATTTTCTAAAAGTATTATATTTGTTTCATGAATTCAGTGATCATTTTTATTGTAGTATTTGAGAGGAAATAAGGATAGATGGTCATTGAGATTCTTTTTTTCTACCTTGAAGTCCTTAATAAACCCAGTAAGTTGTAGTAATTCATTTGTTTCCAAACTTCAATGGATTTCAAGTGGGTAGTATTTTGTATTTACCATAAAATGGGATTGTGGCAGAAGCTTTAATGCAGTTTTGGTTGCTTATGATTTTTATTAGTGATTTGTCTTTTGCAAACATATAACGAAAAATGGTTAACAGCTGTGGGATGAAAAACACAAACATTAAATACAGGAAATTAATTGCAGTGATTTCAGGAATCATTTCCAGTATTTAAAAAATTTTGCTGTCTTTTCTTTTTAGAAAAGGCTGATTTAGCTACTTTAAGCTTCTCTATTCAGATCATAGACTAATCTATTTGTTTAGATGATTCTAACCTTAGCACTAACCTTATAATTTAATTTAATTTCAAGAACTGGATTCTTACAATTTCAGTGAACATTTCACTTCTACTTATGTTCTTATAAGTGGTATGATGTCACAATTTTATTTTTATGATATATTGTAGAAAAATGAATTTAAAAAAGAAAGAAAAATGAATTTTATTTATTAAAACTATTAGAACTTTAGAACATTTTAATTTTAGGATGATTATCATTGTTAGGTATTCTTCTGTTTTTAAAGGACTTCTTAATCTTTTATTTTTCTTGCAGTGAATTATTGTCCAGTGTAACAGTTATGCATGTTTCATGAATCTTTATGGTTTACGAAGCATTTTCACATATACTTTTATTATTCAATTCTTATAGCAACTTATTTGATCAGTATTCTCATACCTACCCTTTATAGATGAGAAGACAGGTTCAGAGAGATTGTGATTTGCCCAAGACTATAAGTGGAACTGGACTTCTGTGTATGTTTTTCCAACTCAGAGCTCTGTATCCCTGGGCTCTTTCTGTTACATCACTATTGGTGCTATTATTTTAATCACACTTTAATCTTGCCCCTACAGTTTTACCAAACAAAAATACGAACTATTTTGTTTCAGGTTTCCAAATTTGTGTCAGAATTTAGAAATTAAGTAAATTTTATATAAAGCAGTAGTTCTCAACCAGCTGCAATTTGGCTCCACCCCTTCCACCGGGACATTGGCGTTTTGGGGAGAAATTGTTGATTGTCACACTGTGGGGCCAGCGTGCAAGTGCTGCTGGCATCTAGTGAGTAGAGACCAGGGAGCTGCCAGACATTCCGCAAAGGACAGGATAGCACTCCACACAGAGAATGATCCAGCCTAGAGTGTCAGCAGTGCCAGAGTTGGGGAACCTCACTATGAAGAAGAAGACCTATTTACCCATTCTTGACCTGGATATCCAGACCCTCCACCCCATTTTACATATCTGTAAGGTACTGCTCTCCCCAAAGTTATTTAAAGTCTAGTTTTTGAGGTGGTTTACCGTAAAGGTGATTATCTTTCATGGCATAGGTATAATTTGGGATATTTCGGTACTATTATTAAGAATAAGCATTAACACTTTACTAAAAATGTTTTAGTAAAAATATAAGAGTTTTATGAAAAATAGTTTATGTTCCTGAATGGGAGAGAAAAATTAAACCAAAGCAAAATATTTTATTTCAAACCAATATTTTAATGTTTTCCTTATTTTCTAGTTTTACTTATGTTGAACACCAACAAAAATATACGTTAAGTACTCTTAATTTTTGTACAGAGCTGTGCATTCTGTTTAATGCTCTGCCTATTCGGTTATACCAGGTGTGTTTTTCAGAGTTACCCAGTTTGTGCATATTTAAGGAGACAGTTTGGTGTAGAGTTGATAGTATCCATTCTCTTCCAACGAAGGTCTTACAAAGGGACATCTCAAAAATATTCCTTAGCATTGAGGTGACAGTGCTATATAACCTAACAATTGACACACTGTTAAAAGCTTATAATAACTGTGATAATAAAAAGTGTGAGATTTTATATAAACACTCACTATGCATTTCTATAGAGGTTTTATAATCAGGTAATAATAGTTAAAAAGAAAAGCATGTGCTACAGCTTGAAAAAAGCTGTTTATGAATAGCATCTGTTGAGTTGGTAATAAACACTTAGTGAAGGCTTTATTATAAGGAGTTTTAAACATAAAGACAGTAAGGCTCTAAGGCATGAGAATTTGAATAAGATTATATCAAACCATACTTCAGCATTATTAGAAATATTACAGTAATACCCAAGTTTTTAAAGACAGAATAAGGATAATATAACATACTCTTTATATAACCGTACTTGTCAATTTTCTTTTTCTAATAGCAAATGAAAGAGCACAAAGTTTGTTAAGTCAAGCATTCCATTTACAGTACAGTTCTTTTTTAAATGCACTTGATAACAAAGTGTTAAATACTGAATGTCTTATTTTTTGTTACTGAGAAAGAACATTCAAGCATGAGATTTATGCAAAATCATTTATATGTAAAAGGAAACTGCAACAGATACTTATTTCCTTTAATCCTGTTGTAGTTTTTGCAAAATTCTGTTGAAATTTTTTGTCGTACAGTAAGTCAGTGGACTTACCACATGGGAATAGATTTTTTGCTTATGTGCATAATACCACCATTTTAAATAGAGTTCAAGTATTCCAAATGTAACAATTTTTGAATTTTACATTAAATGGATATCACTAATTACTAATTATTACTTTCTGAAGTTCCCAAGCTGAACACTCATTCTGCTCAAAACACAACGAAATGTTGCAGGTTGTACTTCCCAATACTTCACTGGGTTGTTGAATAAACTTATTGCACTGTATAAAGACTTCTTCATCTTTGGCACTGTGGGGCAGAAGTCATTCACTCCCACTTTCGTAATTGAATTAGAATGAAGGAAGATTATCTGTTGTAGTGGGAAAAGAGTGGATTAAAAATACATGATAAATGTAAAAAGAAGATATTCTGCTTATAGTCAGCATTTGTTCATGGGTTTGTCTCTTTATTTTACACTGATTTGAATACATTTTGCTTAAAGTATATGTGCCCGTTTATGCCTGTTAAATACTTATTACAAGGACGCAGGCTCCTGTGTTATATACAAAAGTGCTCTATGTGTGAAGTGTGGCGTAGCACTCATGCCAGTGCCCAGGGCACACTGCCTGGTCAGCACATGTCACTCTCCTCTGTCTCTGTCTCTCTCTGTCTCTGTTTCTCTGTCTCTATACACACACACGCACACACACACACACTCAACGCACACACGTATAGGTGCGTGCGTGTGTGTGTATGGTTACTTCAGTGCCATATTTACAATAATGTGTTTTAAAAGTATTAGAAATGAGCAGAAGAATGAAATTTAATGCTCTAAGAATGACTTTCAATATGAATGTGAAGAATTTTTAGCCAGCATTTTCTGTGATCAAAGGGAGAAGTGTAGAGCTGCTTTTTTGTAAATTTTATAGAAAAATATGTCTATCGACATCTTAAATATGTATCTGTAATACAACATCAATAGTTGAATTTTTATTTGCTCCAATGGATAAAATACAATTTTATAGGCTGTGTATGTGTCTTATTAAATTATTACTCAGAAAGAATGGACAATATAGGACCTTCCCTTCATTCCCTTTAATAGCCCTTTAAATTTCTTCCTTGGATTTTTTTGGCAACTGAGATTTCTGGGAAGTAAAAACAATCTACTTAATTAACAGTGTTTCGGCATATTAGGAAGAAGGAGCCTTTTGCTGGCAAGGCTGAGATACCAGTTCTAGCCGATGTTACCTCTAGATTTTGCCTTGGTGAGATTGATCTGAGCCAGTCATGAGAACTGTAGGCACTGCTAAAACCTCTAGTTTTCTGTTGCAGTCCCTGCCGCCCTCTATTAATCTTGGAGATTTTGTGACAGATGCATTATGTGGTTTCCTGGCAGCCCAGCAGCAGTGCAAGATGTAGTTTACCACAGCATTGACCTCATTGAGAATGGGGAACAGTGCTGGACATGAGTGTATTTGCTTTGTGGACATCCGTTGAATTGTATCCTTATGACTATGTGTTATAATTCTGTTCATTTTTTAAAATGCTAGCAATAGTATGGATAGATTTAAGACACCCAGAAGCTGGGATCAGCGTTGTGGAGTAAAGTACTCAAAGACTGGACAGCTTGAGGGAGGAAAGACTCTGGTCATGCTCACCGGTTAAATAAACATTTAAACGCAGCGTTTGAAAAAATCAAAGCAAAAGTCATAATCTTGAAATGAGCATCTGCCTATATAGCACATCCATTTTGATGGCTTCTATTTCACAGGCTTCTATTTGTGTAGTGAACAAAACTTGTTTAAAGAAAAATTAGAAAGAAATCTAGAAGCAAATGGCTCAAGGCCCAGTTTTGTTCTCAATGTGTTTTTCCTTGGAAGATGAGGAATTGTATATCAAGGAAAGCACATGAGAGAAATGGACTAAGGTGACATGAGATTAAGTAGGGTTTCTTAATTTGAGGTCCACAAATGGGAATCAGGAGGATCTGTGAAACTCCTAAAATTATGTGAAAATATTGTCTCATTTTTGTTCTTGGGAGTATCTAAAGCTTTATCAGATTTTCCAACAATTCTGTGGCCCCTCCCAGCTAGTCAAGAGTTGCCAGATTAGAAGGAAAAGTTTTCTAGTAATGAAGAACAAGAAATGTGCGCCCTTAATGCTCCAAATACTGACTTTTAATTATATATTCTGGCCTGAGTTTTTAAAAAGCATGCACAGTTCTAATGTGGCACCACATTGATAGTGAAAATACCTGGGACTTCATCCACATGCTCTGCCTTTGTGAAATGTTTCCAGAATGAAAGGTTATATAATTTTACTTGATTTCCTCCTGACCGGTCCTGCCTTTACATAGCCACTGCCACCCCAGAAACCTGAAATTAGCTGTGTCCGTACCTTCACCACAATGGCCTTAGCAGTTTCAGTAGAAGAAACAGAGGGATGGAAATGGGTACCTGAACGTTTTAGCTGATATCTCAATAGAAACTGGTATTCTAACGCTCTCCTTGGCATAAAACACCTCGGCCAACCTGGAGGGTCTTTAGGGTGTGGATTACCATTGCTACTTGATTGGTCTTTGCTCCAGATACTAATATGTTTCATAAAAACAAAGAAAAATACTAATATCTGCAAAACACAAGTAGAATATTTTACCTGGAGGTATTTCAACTCTTGTAATCCTGAAGGGATTTTTTTCAGTTTATTGTTTTCCAAGTGTATTTCTCTCACACGTGGTATGTTAGCAAGACTTCCATTTTCGATATCTGTGATTCTGTTGTTTCCTAGACCCAGCCTAAAAATGACATAAAATGCATCAGCTCTTGAGCAGATGGTATGATACACTTAGCTGCAAACACCACAACTGAGTTAGAAATATTTGTATATATGTTCAGAGAAAGGTATTTCATGGTTTCCTTTAATAACCTATTTCAGGATGTAACAGCCCTCTCCTCCACTGTCAGAAAATTTTCTGTCTAACCTATATGCAACAAAAGGGACATTTGGAAAGTGACCTTTTCTCATTCCACTTGCTGTCCCTCTTCCATTACTGAGACAGAATGATAGCAGTTCCTTCTAGTTTTCCCTTAATTTTATGTCCCTGTACACATTCTCCAAGAAGTTTCATTAACATCTTCATCATATGGACTACCACTTCCAAGTTAGGATTTGGGGGATGTTTACCTTTGCAGATCTTTGTATCGTTTAAAATCCTCTAGTTCCACAGTTGAAATTTTATTATAGTCTAAATGTAGCTCCAGTAAAGTTGAAGGTAGTTCTAGCGATAAGAAAAGACATATGTATGTTAGATCAGGTTAAGACCAAGCCCTATTGATTATTTGTTTACTTGTTAAGTTTCACATTATAGGCTTAGGCAGTTTTGGGGGAATCTGCTTTTTTTTTTAACTTTTTATTATGGAAAATTTCAAACATACAAAAATAGAAACTAGTATTATGAGACACCATGCTTTTGCCCATCTTCAACAGTTATCTCCATTTTTCCAATCTTGTTTCATCTACACCAATAGTTATTTATTATTGATTTGTTTATTGACTTGTTTTTATTTATTCATTTATTTTTTTGCTGGAGTACTTAAAATCAAATTTCACACACATAATGTCATTTCACCTGTAAAGACTTCACTAGACATCTCTAACCCATAAGGTCATCTTTTTCTCCCCTTACATAACCATCATGTTAGTATCACATCTAACAAAATTAGCAACAATTCTTTAATCATCTAATATTCCTCTCCCTAATGATCTCAAATGTATTGTTTTACAGTTGACTTGTTCAGGTCAGGATCCAAATAAAGTTTACAGGATATATTTGGGTCTTATATCTCTTTAAATCTCTTCTTCTATTACTCTTTCCTTTTTCTCCTCTTCTATTGATTCGTTTCAGATATTAATTTGCTTGAGATACTCCTTTGTAGATTGGGCTGTTGGCCTCCACATAATATAGTTTATCAGGGTTTCTAGCCCCCTTATTTCTTATGACCTGTAGTTAGATATAGAGACCAGATTAGATTCAGCAAATCACTCTTTCATCTGACAGTCTTTGCACTCATTTATTGATTACTGCTACCTAGATTTATTATTTCATTCAAAATGGGAAAATGGTGATTTTCTGATTTTGTCATTCGTTATTCATTTATTAGGTGAGATTGTTCTCTAAAGAATTTTCTTTCATTATTTACTTTATAATACAGTTTTTATAGAAAAAGCAGCATAAATGCTTGATTTTTTTTCAAGTAATGAATTAGTGCAATGCCCAGAGGTGACCAATGAATTTTTTTATATCATTATGAACATATGGGTTTTTTCCCTGATATGTTTGATCCACTGCAGTATTTATTCTTTTCAATTAGTAGTAGTTTCTGCATAAATTAAGGGAAGCATCTTCAGTGCCACCTGGCACATGGCAGGTACCTTGTGAATGTTTGCACCTTCTCTTCTCACACCTTCATATTCTGACCCCAGCCCTCCCCAGATTAACTGAAGCTGGAATGAAAGAGACTAACCAGAAAATTCAGTCAGATCTCATTTTATTAATCCTACACATAAGATACTATTTTTCAGTCAAAAGTTCTTGTTAGCTAGCTAGGAAATTCATTTGTTTTTCAACTCTTGCTAAAACATTTCCTTATTTTATTAGTAGTAAAGACTGTTGAAGGTAAGTTCTATCTTCAAAGACCTTAAACACTAATTGAGCAAGTCTATCATGTATACAAAAATTACTAGAAAAATATTTTAGAGTGTGCCAGTCTGTTCTAGAATATGCTGTAGCAAGTCAAAGATGAGAGATCTCTGTGCATGTTGAGTCAGGAAAACTTCTTGGAAGAGGGTTTGTAGAATTTAAGGGGCCTGTCCTCTCATATGGATTTGGGTAGTTCAGTGACTGCCAACAAATATAGTATACTTTCATACAGATATTTCTATACCTACTCTGTCTTCAAACAGGTCTCTCCTCCCCTCAACACAATACTATTATGTAACAGAATTTTCCAGATGAATAGGAAGGAAAACAGTTTCACTCTTCTTATGTTAACTTGTCAGGTCTGGTAAGAACCCTCTGGACCTCGGCCTAATTCATCCTGTCACAATGGGTAGTGATGATTGAATTATAACATTTGGGCAGTCAGCCTTAACATTTGAGCAAATAAGTCATAAAAACAAAAAACTGGCTTTCGAATGTCATAAGGATCTTAAAGCAGTAGTTATGTAAATTTGGAGATTTGAAATTTAAATTTCTAAAAACATAAAATGTTCCTTTAGACTTTGGAAGAATCTTGAGAATTTCACGAGGAGTTAAAACTTCATTTTTAAGATACACTTTGAAACTTGAAGAGAATTACTCTCAGGATGTTTTGTAGTATAAGGAAGCTGCTGATGTAAATATAAAGAGCGATGATAACTGCAGGACCTCAGAGCCACAGCTCTGGGGTGGCGCCCTACTCTTCTGCTCCAGTATATCCTCTTATCCTCTCTGCCTCTACTCTGTCCTGTCCTCTTCCTCTTCCCCCTCACTCTATGTCAGCTTCCAGCTTATGAAAGGGATTTTATTTAACTTGCTAGGTACAGTATGTATTTTTGTTGTTGTTCTAAAGATTAGAAGGTAAATATAATATTTTTATGTTTCTTTTAGAAAAACAGCCATCTCCTTGAAACCTAAATTAAGGTTGTTTTTAATTGTGTAGTTCTGAATTAAACTGATTTTTTCTATACTGAAAGAAATTGTCTTTCTACTTTTACTTTAGACGATTTTCCTCCTAAATGAAAGATTAATAATAGCAGCTTTCCTTAATTAATAACAGCAGCTTTGCTGGGTCTTTTAAATTATCAGCATGTATTTGTCTTGTTAATCTTCTGGATCATCTGAGTAGTAGAAAAGGGGTTATGGTAAAATAGAAGAAAACAGGTTATTACTGCTTTTACTGTGGATACTGAAAGACAGGGCTGTTTGAAAGGAAAATGTTATTAATCATAGGGGTTATTTCTGATCCAGGTGTTAGCATAGAAGAGAGAACTTGTCAGGGAAGAGGAAGGTGTGACCTTGAGCATGGGTTTGGAGAAAGGCAAATCCAATCTAGTTAATCATCAGGCTGGGAGCTTAGAAGTAATACATTAGAAAACTGGTCCAGTAGCAAACTTAAGCATTTTACTTTGAGGCACCAGCTTCAGCTCATATGATAAAGAGCACGGTGCTCATTCTGTTATTGGTTATGTCAGGAGAGAGCGTTTACTATGTGCCCAACATTGTCTTCAGACCTTTCTGTGCATCAGCCCATTAATCTACACAGCACCCCTGTGTAAAAAAATGAGGTATAGAGTGCCTTGCCCAGAGTATACACCTATCCCTGCCAGAGCCAGCGTCTGCCCCAATCCCTCCTCACAAGCCCCACCCTGAACCACTGCTGCAAGGCTGGGAGAAAGGTCTCTGGCCCTGTGCTTCTTCCTCTGCTTTCTTCTCTACAGAATTCTCACCTCTAACAGACACTTCACAGAATGACAAGTATAGATGAGTAAATGTTAGGAAAGAGACAGAAAATAAAAAGTCCTTTGCTTCTTAATGTTTGTTCGTACTGGGAAAAAAAGATTCTGGTTTCATACTGTCAAAAAAAGAAAAAAGAATTACATATGGCTCTTGATGTGTACATGAGAAAACACTAAATTTCATACTACACTGACCACATATACTGGTAAAAAGGATTCTGATTGCAGTGTGGTTTTGACAGTGTGTACACTTTACAACCTTACATTTAATGGTCATTTTAAAATGACAATTCAATAAATACTGTATAAATACAAACCTTTAGGAATTGAGGTCAGTTTTGCTTCTGCAATTCTGATATGAAACACTGTTACCCCTTCAAATGCCCCTGGTTCAATCCCATTGTTATCAAGAGGGTTTGCACTCATTTCTGTGGGGGGAAATTATATAATTTAGCATACATATGTTGTATGTGAAGGAAACTCACAATGCAGAGATGCACGTCCCAAGAAAGTTCTAAGAAGTGTGAGCATTATCGTTCACTCTCCTTCACTCAGTATATCTGTTTCTGTGTCTATCTACTCTCCTTTCTGTCAGTCTCAGAAAAAGACTGCTTTGTATTACATAGGCTGGAATATATAACAGCTTTACTATTTTGCTTTGAATTACTAAGTCAGTAACTTACTTATCACTCTTTTCCAACCGTAATCATAATCAAGGTTTCGTTATAGTAATGTAACATAGGAAAAAAGACCATCCTTCGTATAATTTAAAACCTTTGTGTTTTCCACTGTACATTTATTTATTTGTCACCTAAACTTTTAAAATTGTAAGTCAATTAGAAATTACTTGATTAACAGAAATATAACTGAGGAATGCCAGAAAGTGAAGCTATTTGGCTAAGTGCCAGGCACTTGGTTGAATTAAATGAATAAATAAATGAATGAGAATATTGGTTAGGAATTTTGAATGGATATAGTAGGGGAGGATGGCATGGTTATACCATGGGTGTTAGAAGTAAAATAGTGTGTAGAATTGGAAGTATACAGTAAAAACACCTTAGATGAATAATCTTCAAAGCAGATAATGAAAAGTTAGATGTACATTCCAAATAATATCTGAATTAATGTTGTAGGTTGTACTTGAGTAGTTTTTACAATACATTAAAAATGATACCTTTAAATTAAATAAGAATAACAGATTTTAACCAATTAAGTGCAGTCAGAAAACAGAAACCACACTAAGGGATTCTTGAGAGTGCAGAGTGCATGTGTATTTATATTGTAAAAGGTGTATTTCTTTAAGTGCTATAAATTTTGTTTGATACTTTCACTGATTTATGAATGGCTTATCTAGGTACAGCTTACTAGATTCAAAAAATTAATTTTGGAAATTATCAGTCCTAAAGTTGTTAATGATGATAAAGATCTCTACATCTGCATATTGCTTATAATTTTAAAATGTTCCATTTATTTGTAAAAACTTACCTAGCACATGTAAAGAATTCATTCCTTTGAATGTCTCCTTTTGTATTTTCTTAACTTTATTGTCATGAATTCTGAGTTCTGCTAACGATTTGGGAAGATTAAGTGGTATTTCACTTAGTTGATTGTGGGACAGATATAGCCTTCGCAACTTCTTTGTGGTTTGAAAGGCTTTGGGGTGAATCTTTGTTAGTTTGTTGTTGTTCAGAATCAAAGCCTAGATAAAGCATAAAAAGTTACACCATATCAGGAAGTGGATGTGATTTACCAGTATTCTACAGTGATTAGTCACTCATGGAAATCAATGCAAATTATGTCATTCATATACTTTATTAACAATGTAAATAATTCTCCAGCCCAATCTAAGCTTAAAAAAAGAAAAATTTACTACTGAGTTGGAACAGTGCAAAGCTTTAACGATTGGTTTCACACCTTTGGTTTGTCTTTGAGTAGGTGACACGTGTTTAAGGTTCCCCTCTCCCATTTCTCTTCATGGAAGTGATGGATAGTATTATCTTTATCTTATCTTTTTTTTAAATTTATTTATTTATTTATTTGGCTGCATTGGGTCTTCGTTGCTGCGCGGGGGCTCTTTGTAGTTGCAGCGAGTGGGGGCTACTCTTCGTTGTGGCGCATGAGCCTCCCATTGTGGTGGCCTCTCGTTGCGGAGCACTGGGTCTAGAGCACAGGCTTCAGTAGTTGTGGCTTGCAGCCTCCAGAGCGCAGGCTCAGTAGTTGTGGCGCACAGGCTTAGTTGCTCCGCGGCATGTGGGATCTTCCCGGACCAGGGCTCGAACCCATGTCCCCCTGCATTGGCAGGCAGATTCTGAACCACTGCGCCACCAGGGAAGCCCTCTTTATCTTATCTTAAAAGCTATTCACTCCACAAAATTAACTTCGGTACACAACAAATACGTTTTTGCATGATTTTATCTACTCTTAAAACCTCACCTCTGTCTTGTTTACTAATGTTTACCATTTTCCCCAGAACAGAGGCCTGAAAGAATAAACTCTTACAAAGTGCCCTCAGCATTCTGGCATATTTTAGACAATGGGGAAATGGTAGTAGTTTCTGGAGAATGACTCAACCTCTTCTCAGTTCTGTGACTGTTTCTCAGTGCAACGCGGCAGCACTCTTCAGAGAAGACACAACCCCAGAGAGTGAAAGCTTAATGCAGCCTGAATCTTTGTTCCCCACAGCCAAGCCCTTTGCGACATGTTGAGGGTTCTGACTGCAGCCATCTTGAGCTACTGGGGTGCGGAACTTCAGAACCAAAACTGGGAAAATCCTTGGTAATCAGGGCTTGCCGCTCACCTAGTAACTATTTTCAAAACGTGCCAGATTTTGCAGAAACAATTTTCAGTGTTTCACAAGAGCAATGGCATTCCTAGGACTTTTTATTCCTCTCTGCTAATCTGGATCCTCTCATTCTTTCAGGGAGCAGCTCTAGATTATTTCCTTTTATGATTTTTGTCCCTGGTTCCATTCTACAGCAATCTTCCCATTGTTTCCAGAATGACTTAATATACGCCTTTCTGGTATTATTCACATTGTTGCTGTTTCACAGAAGAAATACAAATACTTCTGCAGTTAAACTCCCTTTACTTATTATGTTTACTGGTTTCACCATAGGCCCTTAGTGTCTCCTTGTTCTTACCTTCCTTTCAGATACATCACTATTTTTAACAATTTCAACTGAGATAGGTTAAGCCTAGAAGAATTTAAAATACATCTTGTTACCACTGGTAAAATATACTCCTTTCTGTGTGTGCCGCACACTCCATGTCTGTGACAGTGTGGAATCAGGCTCTCCCTCAAACCCAATTTCAAATAGAATTAGAAATTTTACCTGCTAAAATCTAGAGGCTCAAAATGCTAAATAGAAAAATAAGAATCTTATAAATCTTAGAAAATTAAAATATTAATGAGTATAGTAAGGAAAAGTTCTTTTTCATCTTTTGAGATCTAGAAAAAAAAGCCATACAAGTATATTTAGTCAATTATGTTATATTGCACATGCTGCTGTTAGAGCTTTGTGGGTTTGGGTACTGCTTTTCTTACATTGTACACTAATGAGTTCCTGAAAATAATCAGTTTTATTATTTTAGTGTATAATGACTATGATTACCTAAATAGAACCTAAATAGATCATAAGGACCACTTATTTGAATTCTTAGCCCGCTGCCTTTCCACCTGGCTGTTATTCAGTAAACATCAGTTGAATTAAATTATTAATTGAATTAAATCTATAATTTTTCATTAACTAGACCACTGCTGAATAACGGGGATTTTGTCACTCATCATACACAGAAAAGTAAGACTTGTTTACACAAATACAAGCAATCATTTTAGCAGTGACAGAGATTATCACTTAAATATTTGCATGTATTCTTACATAAAGTGAGATGAGTCCTTTAAAATCATTTTCTTTGATTTCCATAATTTTATTGTTTTGAAGGTCAACCATTCGGGTATCAAATGGAATATTGCTTGGGACAGAGGACAAACCTGAGAAATAAACAAACACGTTGCATATATGTTATATGCTAAAGATGAAATTGCTGATATGATAGAAATGTGCTTTTTTTCAAAATTCATGGTTACCATTAAGTAATAGATGACTCAACATGTAACAGATGACAAAAACATTGTTCTTTGGAAAGGCCTAAAGATCTTATCAAGTAACTTTATTTTTACAAGGTGTCTAGCTGGTTCTAGCTATCACCGTTCAGTCTGCTGCAAGGTGACATTAAATGGAGCTAAGTTGGGGGGTTCTAATATGACTACGAGGAGGAGATCTACAGCTGAGGCACAGCTTCTGCTGATGTACTTTTAACTAAAGAATATTAACATTCTTTGCAGATTTTCAGGCAGTTGTAGTGCTAATTGGAGCCTGTGGGTTTTGATCATTTTAAGAAGCATCAACATGTAGAAAGTTGTGCTTAGAAAATAGATAAATTATTTTCGTGTACACTATCAAAGACTTTACTACCCATTTCCTTTAATAATGAGCTCCTCTAATTAGTCGTAAATTATTTGATTTATGAAAACTTATTCATCCATAACATATAATTAACATCTAGGTGTGTAGTATACCTTTACTGAATTTATCACCCACAGCCTTAGCTCTTTTCGAGCTGTGTACTCTAGTAATAGCTTTCTTTTCTCTCATCTCAGCAGCTGCATCTTCCTTTTTGTGTAGGTACTCAGTAAATGTTAATTACATTATTTAAAGACTTAAGTGTGTTTTTCCTCTCTTAAAGAAGCAGAAAATTGCCAGGAGCTGTATGTGGCGCATTTCTTCCTTACTTTCCTTGCTTTCCCTAAATGGCTGAACATGTGCACCTCTGATTGTTGTCAGACATTCCATATGGTATTTATGCTTGACGAGCATGGGGCTTTCTTGGTGTTCCCCAACATTTTATTTTTGAAATGTTCAAACATACAGAAAAGTTTAAACAATTTTACAGTGAAAATTCATATTCCTTTTTCTCCCATCAACATTTTGCTATACTGTACTTACTGTCCATCCATCAATTTATCTTTTTTATGTATTTTAAAGTGAGTTTTAGATATTACTACACTTCTAGTGGAGCCATCCTTACTCCTAAAGAGTAGTAGTATATTTAATAGGCCCAAATTGAAGAATCCAATATTGAAATACTGTGAATATCAACATTTCACTTGACAGCCCTCAATTCTTTGCCCTTTATACTTTAAAATTGACAATTCTTTTAAGAAGTTTGACATAGATGGAAAGGGGTAACTTGATGGGTTACCAAGGTAACAGCAGTTTTGTTAGGAGATTACTTTGGTTTTAGAAAATGAAGTGGAAGTTCTTATAGGAAGGTAGAGGTTCTGCAGACAGGATCTAGTAACATAAACTTTGACAAACCTTCCCCTACCCTACCCCTGATGAATTTGGAAGCTCTGAAAAAAATTTCATTTCCTGAGGGAAAAAGATTTTTAAGTGTCCTTCTCAACTTCAGTTGTCATGGGGGACCACTATATGCTGCTAACAGTGCTGTGTCATTTTAAAGGTATGTGTCATACTATTACAGATATTCTTGGGTGAATTTTATTAGATTTTTTTCAAAGCTAAATATTCAAGAGACCATGTAAGTAAAACACTATTTGCAACCAACTGTCTGTCATGAGGCAGTTTGGTTTTTCTCAGTTCTTTGAAGACAGTCACATACTGGAGCAGAGCTATGCAGTGTTTCCTTCAAGGTCTTTAAGTTGAAGTAGAAGACTTTGTGCTGGAGTGAACATGAAGGCCATCACACAAGGATGGTGTGTGCTAAAGGTGAACATCTCCTTAGTCAAAGTTTTACCCAGAACAAACCCAGTTTACATCCAGCAGTATCAAAGTAGATATATACATTTTTATCCTGATCTTTGTTTAGCAAAGTGTTTTCTCAGGCTTCAACTCTACAAATTGATAGTGAAGTTTCTTCCTGCCTGGGATGCAGCTTAAAAACGACAGTACCAAAAGAAAAAAAAAAAAAAAGACCTTCCGATACTCCCTAATCTAACCTTTTCTCACACCAGGGTCTGTTTCAGCTTCTACATTTCTCCTTCCTGCCGCTCTTCCCACAGTCATTCTTGCCTGTGCTTCCAGACCAGCAAACGTTGTTTGCATCTTGTCATCTCTTTCTCATAAGAATGTCAAAGGTAAAGCTTAAAACCCATTTTTTCCTGGCCTGTATATTCCATTAAGACTTTACCAGCGATTCTAGCTCATAATAATATCCTCGTTTTGGGATGATTTTTGTTCACCTTTCTCATTATGTCCCATAATAACACTTTTTTTTTTTTTTTTTTTTTGCGGTACGCGGGCCTCTCACTGTTGGGGCCTCTCATGTTGCGGAGCACAGGCTCTGGATGCGCAGGCTCAGTGGCCATGGCTCACGGGCCCAGCCGCTCCGTGGAATGTGGGATCTTCCTGGACCGGGGCACGAACCCGTCTGCCCTGCATCGGCAGGCGGACTCTCAACCACTGCGCCACCAGGGAAACCCAATAACACATTTTTTTAAAGTCTCTGGAGTTCACTGTAACAAGCTTTGACTATTGCCACGAATGCTGTGGCAGTAGGAAATGAATCTAAAGCTTTCAGAGGCACTGTCTGCTCATATGCGCTCTGGAAGTGGCCTTAAGTGGCCTCCAGGTCCAGAATGGGAGGTGTGTGCCATACTTTTGGTTTCCCACAGTGGGTCAGGTCTGAGCCATCTCCTCTTTTACAAATAGCTGAGTACAACAATTGTTGATGTGCATTCCTGTTACACCTCTCCCTGAGTATGCCCTTCTATTTGAGAGCACCTTCCTTAGAAGTATTAAAAGAATAAAATACTCAGCAGAGAATTACACATTTTTAAGAGACTTTAGAAAGTGGTTTTTAGTTCGGCCATTTATTTTCTAGATAGTTTTAAACCCAAAACATTCAAAACAAATAGAGTATTGTCTTTAAAATGTCTAGATTAGAGATTTCACAAACTCTATAACCTATTTATTGTTCTGGATGGGCAACTTATTTTGTTATGGTAGAATTTTGCTAGGAAGCACAGTTTCAACTGGCTGACACTCTATAAGATGAAACCACAGTGACATCCATTCTCTCTAAAGGAAATTTAAATGTAATACTGATTCAAATTTGGGAAGAGAAGGAAATGTTCTGTATATGAAATTTCCATTGTTTTCCTCTGATTTTCTGGATTTTAAAAATAAGTTTGGATGTACTTTGGAGTTTGTTATACTTTTCAAAAATTTAAGTGAAAAATTCCTTTATAATCAGCTGATTTTTGAAATTTCAGTGAGGTCTTTCCTTATCCTTTAAATTTTGTCAAAACGACATTATTCTACAAAACAAGTTGACATGTGTCCTTACCTAGATCAGAACAGTGTACAACTCTCGAGTAGCACTGGCATCCAAACGGACATGTTGGAAACAGATCGAATGGGAAGAAGGGGTTAATTGGCTCTCTTGTTGGGAAAAGAGAGTTTTTAGCATCACTGTCACCTTCGTCTTCCATGTCCTTCAGCATCATATTCTTCAGTGTCAGGTACGAAGGGTGAAATAAGGGTTTGGCAGAGCACAAAGTCAAGAACACTAGGAGCACATACTCCTTCATGTCGTCCTGTGTAGGGGACCGGTCTAGAACTAAGTAGACATTGAGGATTAAGTTAAAGTTTAAATAAATACAGTTCCTGCTGCTGTACATTTCTCAGAGCTGGCAAGAGTACAATGAAATGGCATTCTAATTTATTACCAGTGTGAGAGTAAGTTTATTAAAAGTTTTTGGAAAGCAGTTCAGCAATATGCATTGGAAGCTTTATAAATATCTTTATTTTTCATCTAGCAGTTCTACTTTTGGCATCTAGTCTCAGGAAACAATTCTAATGTGCATAAAGGTGTTCATCAGAGAATCATATATAATAGCAAAAAAATTAAAGATAATACTAATGGTTAAAGAGAAATAGTAAAATAAAATAGGGTATATTTATTCCATGAAATACTTTGGAACCCACAAAATGTTTGCAAAGATATTTAAAAATATGAAAAACTGTTTTTTGAAATAAAAGAAAATATAAAAAATCTATACATAGTATACTTACAAACACAAACACACACAAAACCTGGCACAAATATACCTAATTGATGATAATATCTGGATGGTAGAGTCATGAATTACTTGTGTCTTTTTTTTTCTTTAATTTCTATACTGAGCAATAAGAACTACATTTATACTTAGGAAACAAATAAATGCTTTTAAAAACAAAAACATATTATCATACCTGACTATTTACTCCTAAAATCCTTCCATTGCCTTAATATCTATGTCACTTTTAAAGTAAAATCCTTCATATCCCCTTAGTACATCTGGAAGTTTTCTTTTAACTTCTCTCCCACCATCCTCCCCAGCCTCACTCTCAGAGTTGGTTACTTTTTCCACAGTGTTATTGGATTTCTTCCTTTCAATCTGTTCCATTATCTAATACCTGATCCAAAGCATCTTTGGTCCAGGCTATTCTTTTTTACTGATCTTTCCACTGAGTTCCTTTTGTTTAGTTTTTTTGCAGGGGGAAGGCATGGGGTGCTTTCAGTTGTAGTTTTTAAAGCCCACACAAAACTGGAATGTATGAATGAGAACCTTCTGAGAATAGATTTGTTGTCATCTGATGGTGGATATTCCTACAGGTATGTTTACATATCATGGTTTCTTAACCATCAACTGTAAAACATACATTCTTTGTACTTTTCAAAAATTAAAAGCATTATGATATCATCTAAAACAGACTTATACCTGTCTTCCCTTTGGGGCATGCAGTTAGCTTCACATAATGCCCATTGGTGAGTCTGTATCCTGGCAGGAGGGAGTCCACACCCAGCCAGATCATCCAGCAGTGTAGCTGTCCTGCTATGCCTGAGCACCAGATAGCACCTTAGCCACAGAGGGCTTCTAGAGTCAGTCAGAATTGGTCCAGCCTCAGGAAGACCTGGCCCTCCAAATCCTTGAATTATGCCAGCTTCTTACAGTTTTCTAGAACCCAGAAATCAGCTTTAATATCTCTCCACAGCCTTGCTTTTTTTTGGACTTAAGAATCAGAAATGAATTAACTAACTTAATTAGAATATTCATTTATATATCTTTTAATCATCAGAGAAAGGTTTTTTAAAAAACCCTACTGTCATCAGTGATTAACCTGATAACTAACATTATTTAACGCTTAGAAATCTATATGGCGACAAGTACATTTTGCCCTCTGGGCGGCTGGACATGACCAGCCTTATCAGGTTTCCCTATGAGAACTCACACTCAATTGTGCTAGGAAAGGGGAGATTACAGGACACAGAACAGAAAAGATTTTTATATTTTTATAATCTTATTCTGAATCCCACTTCAGAACCAGTTCTGTCCTTCCATCTCTACACTGCCTGTGGAATTGTCAATTCAGTTTATTCTAGATACGTCTCTCACATTAACCAGGAGGCCTGAGAGGTGTAAAGAGCTTCAGTGGCTTCCCCAAGGCCACATAACCAAATTGAAGTGGAAATTGAGTTAGAGCTCATGTGTCCCAACCCATTCTTTGCATCTTCTGCTGCAACCCACACAGGAGCACACTCCTTTATCTTCTTTTATCTAGTGGCCTCTATCATCTCTTCCTTTCCAGCCAGTCCACATGTTGCTGTCCTGTGTACATCTGTACATAAAGGAGTGCACTCACAGCTTTCGGAGGGTGGAAATGGGAGTGGTTGTGTGGTCAGATTTGTATGGTGCAGAGAGAGATTGTGCTGGCAACTCACGGGCCAGCAGCTTCTGTCAGCCGGCCCTGGGGACAAGCAGGTTACTATTCCAGTCACCCTGGAATCCTGGCACAGGCACCTGGTTTTGGTCAACTAGGCTTCATTTCCAGCATCACTTTGGCACATCATTTCTGCTTCTTAGCTGCCCGCCTAACTATGCTCCATTATGTTTCTTGACCGTAGGCTTCTTTGTGGTTCCTGGCTCCTTAATGCTTGGTGCCCTGCCTTGCCTTGACTTCCACAATTCTCATTCTTGAGCTAATTTAGCTCTTGGTCCTTAGCAAAACCAAAGATTGTCTCTGGTACCAATTTATTCTTTAAGATTGTTCTGCATCGCAGCTCTATCTTCTAGGACCATAGCTGCCCCTGAACTTATTTGACCTTGGTAGAGAAGTTAGTGAATTAAATGTCATTTGAAGTCATGTCTCTGGCTTTCTTTGAGGTTGCTGGAGTTTTTCATTGGGCATTTATCAAGTACCCACTGTGTACCAGGCACAGGGTTAGGATACATAATCCATGAAGTAGAACATGTTTGGATGTTCAATGGACATGCTTCTCCCTATCCACTTCTCCCACGCTTCCTTGCTCAAAACACAACCACAGCTCCTAATCCGCTACTCTCAGGTAAGTGTGGGATTGTTGTAAAAGTTAATACTTGAATGTCAGGTACGCTAATAGGAAAACTAAAAAACAAATGCTCAAGTTAGTAAATAGAACTAAACTGTGTGTGGTCAGTGCTGGCTGTGTACACTCTGGCTCTAACATTTTGGAATAATCTCCAGATGTGTGGTCCCCAGACTCTGAAAATAAAATTCTTCACCATAAGTTTGTGTACTCCTCATAAATTGTGTACTCCTCATAAATCTCAGTTTACTATTTGAGACCAGTAGAAATAAAGACATCTATAAAATATACATACATGAAAAAAAGGTTGAAATAGAATACACAAACCTAATAAGAGGGATAGTGGGCTTATGAGTGAAGGATTATTTTCCTGTCTATGGTGCATATTTTTAAAATTATTATTTTGCTTTTTAAATATTTTAAATAGCAATCTGCAAGAAAATGGTCTTTACTCTGGTCCTCCATATACTTTTGCCTTTTCTTGAAACTTTGCCACTTCTAGAAACATTAGACAGTACAATTAAAGGTTTCCCATACACTGCCCCCTCAGAATTCAACCAGCAGTGCCTACCTTCAAAATAGTCTGGAGCCACAATTTCTTGAGGGCTGGCACCATTTACTCTGGTCCATGGGAGATAAAAGAGTTTTAATAAAAAGTTATTTTTGGGTTGGTTGGTTGTTTGAGTTTCATTATTTTTGTAGAAACTTAGAGATAAATAGGCTGTAGCTTCCCCATCTAGACCAGAAAAATCTATGTAATGCATAATTAGACCTAAGAAAATGGTAAAACTTTAAAAAATACATATAACAAGAGGAATATGTTAGAGATCCAAAGTGGGAAGCCAGGACGCAATGCCTTGGCTTTCCCTGTAGCCTGGCAGCAGGGCCAGGGACTTGCCTTCACTCCTGCAAACCCCATTTCCTGCTGCAGTCATGTTGCCCTATGATGTAGGAGATCCCTGGAGTGGGGTGTAGGCTGGGATGAGGGGGAGCAGAGCAGTTGTGGCAGACTTAGAGGGACACTGGTATGAGGAGCAGAGCTGGGAGGAGACACAGAAGATCAGTGCTCAGGTGAAAGAGAGGAAGAAAGCCAAGCATGAGGGAGGGGACTTATTTCTCTTACATGTTCCCTCCAAAAGGGCTGCTGGTCAGCCTACCTGTGGGGTCAGGAGGAGCATCAGCCAGTGTCCCTCCCTTCCTCTCTCTTCTTTCTTACACTGATAAGCTACATGAGTTCCTCCCTGCCTTAGATAAGATGGTGACTCTGGCCTGCTATGTTAGGCAGTGGCTTGTCTATGGTAGTTGGCAAGCTTTCCAGTTGCTGGCTGGTGGGGGCAGCCACCAGTCATGCCCTTCTGGACCCTTCCCTGGTGAGTGAGAGAGGAGACATGTGGAAGCAGGAAATGCCATTTAGTTGAAACTCCCTCCCAGTGTTGAAGTTTCCTCCAGAACATTGTAGACCAGATGGTGTGTCTGCTCTCTGATTGCATGACTCCAGTGAGAGGACTCAGGGAGCACACCTCCTCAAGAGGCATCCAGTTCCACTGCTGTCCATCTGTGGTTGACAGGAAATTCTTTATATTGAGACCAAAAATGCCTTCTGTCACATTCTTCTCTCTGTGCTACTTCTGTTTTCTGTTAGTTATATGAAATTAACCTGATCTTTTTGCATTCTCTTATCCTGTTTACTTGAAAAGAGAAGTCAGGAGAACCTTGATTCCATGAGGAATTAACCATTTATTCCCTTCATTTGAGATGGCAAAGCCTTGATTAAAAAAACAAGTGATTATAGACCCCAAACCTTGCCCTATTCTAGTTAAGCAATTTTTTATCAGTAGAAAAATATTGGAATGTCCAAGAGGGAACACTAAATAGCAATGTTTTTTCCCCATTATTCAGAGAGTGTAGAGAATATTGTTTCTCATTTAAATGATGACTCTTAGTTGTTTGTTTTATTTTTAAATTTTGCGTTTATTAATATGGGTCAAGCTCTTATTTGTTTAGTTTTGGCAGTATTTAGATTGTTATTTTTAAAACCTTTAAAAATGTTTATGTCTTGTTCTCAAGAAAGCTCAGTATTTCCCTGATACAGACGTTTTGACAGAGTTTCTTACTCATGGAAAACTTTGAAATTTTGTTTCAAATTTCTCTTACTCTGAATAATATTTGAAATATTATTTCAGTGCTACTGCTGTTATTACTAAGCCATGGCACATTAGAGCCAGGAGAGGCCTTTGAGACTTTGCTACCATGCCCTCTTTTATAGCAGAAGAAGCCGAAGCTGGCCTCCTCACTGCTGCATTGTCCACCCTTCTGCTTGGCCTCCTCTAAATGGGTCTTATTCCCACAGTGACTTCCAGACAGTAACCAGGCTCTCCTCGGAGAGGATGGGGTGAGAGGCTTGGCCATGTTCTTAGGACTGGAAATGTAGCTTGAGAAGTGTCTTTCTGAATTTACATAAGCTCCTATTTTCTGCTTAAATGTTCCACAAACTGGAATGGAAAATTTGTCTAAGTGAAATGGTATTTCCTCTCAGACACTATCATTAGGAAAATAAATCACTGTGCTTTGAAATCCTATGCTTAAAGTTCTGCTTGGCTGAAATTCCTCTCGATTCACAAGTACCAACAATAGTTTTCAGTATATAAATGTGATATAACATGCTCTGTGTATTCGCAGAAGGAATCCAGACTAAATTCTGGTGTAGTCAAGGCACAGCCTTGTAAATGGACAAGTAAGTTAAACTTTGGAAACTTATTCACAGTACCTTTTTGTCATGGAAACTGATACTTTTAAAGCCTATGATTTCCTTAAAGAGATACTTAACTTTACCTTGAAAGTATAAATAGCAGCTGATTGAAGAACTTGCTGGCTGCTTTTCCTTTTATATGTTTTGTCCTTCATCAGTTTTTCAATGCATCTAGCAACCTAGCTACTGTCTTTAAAAACTCCTACCTCTTCATTTTTCTATTGTTTCCTATGCTTCCTTAAAACTTGTGCTTGTAAAGTTAATCTCTTGTCTCAAACCTCAGATCAGATATCTGAATATTCTTTTTTAATTAAGTAGCTGTAACAGAAGACTGCATATCCTCAATTCTTTCCACCACTACCCTATATGGCTAAATACTAAAAACATCAAGATGCTTTTATGTGTGGGCTTATGATTTTTTTTTAAACAACTCGGTTCTTGGTGGGATTTTTTAATTCTTTATTTTTAGAGAGATATATACCCCCTGAGATTCTTTGTGACTTAATCCTCTATACCATGTGGCTACTGTTTATGGCTGCCACACCTCCAAATAGGTTAACAAGAAAGAATGGTGTGCTGTATTAGATTATGAGGGAGTAGAATATCAAATACATTGTTTAATTTGTTAAAATCTAATATTAAATAAAAGAGGGAGTAGAATATCAAATACATTGTTTAATTTGTTAAAATCTAATATTAAATAAAAAATTTATTTTGGGAGGGGACAAAGGAAATCTTTGTTTTACACTCCGACTGGATATTGTGAAAAGAAGTTTCTAATCTTTCACATTGAATATAGGGCTAATTAAACTATTGCTGATAAATATTCTTTCTTAGAGTTATATGGATCTCCATTTTAACTGTCCAGTGTCATTTCATTACGTAAGAATAAGGAATACATTTATTAAGGCAAAATATGAATATTCAAATATGTAAGTAAAAACATTTGAATAACTCATATATTTTTAAAATACCTTAGAAAATATCATAGTTTCACATTTTGAAAAAATCTTTTACTGTTTTCACTTAATGTATTTGTAATATCCCCAAACTTTCTTATCATTCATTATTAAGGTAATGTTATTTTCTTAAAAGAACATGTTCACAAGATATGTGTTTAAATGATTTTAAAAATCAATCCTGTTAACTTTTATGGTAAAGTATAATGACAGGTTATCATTTAGCTATTTTAAAAAGTCGCAATTATGTTGAAAGTAAATCCATTATATGTAAAACATAAAAGCTAGAGTAATTTTAGATATGTATTTAAGTGCTATTTTTTAAGACATTATACAGATAAACTTTAAACTATATTATATAATTTACAAGCATTTATGTTAATAACATTAATGTCCTCTTAGTATTGACTAAAACAATTGTACACTAGTACATGAAAAAAAGACATGAAAACATACCTTGTAAGAAGAGAGTAAGTTCTCCTGAAAGTAGAATTTTCCACCATGTACTACTTATCTATAACATAAATGTTCTCAGCTACTACTTAAGAAGAAAATATGAAAAGATATTACATTTAAAAGAAAAACAGCCTTCTGCAGAGCCTGGTGTGGCTGCACCCTGGGTGACACTGGAATAAGCTGCTTCCACAGATTAGCCCATGTTAGTACTGAGAAGCAAGATTAAAACTTGTTACTGCTCATGTGTTTTCCATCACTGTTTGTATCGTAGCCAAGACTTCTAGCTAAACTCTAGACGTCTACTGGAAGATTCTGAAGAAAAAAAAGAGAGTTTAATAATTCATGGCAACTGGCCATTGAAAGTGCAGTCAAAGCCATTCAAGAAATACCTGATTTGAAAAAAATATGAAATTCTTAAATGAATGAATACTTATAAGTTACAAATTTAAAAATCACTCACTCTATATAGACTAATATTTATCAGTTTTAGGAAGGAATACTGAAAGAGTACATTATTGAAATGTAAATCCAATCTCCAGATGTACCTAAGAAAGGAGCCATGCTGTTAATTTTCTTCTGATGACTGAAGCTGTTACATCAAGCATACGTCTCAAGAATTTCTTTAAAAGCTTTTGGCCCTGCCACAGGCATGTCAGGGGAATTGCAGACCAGGCCCTATATAATGCTTCTGGCCCCAGCCTATATGCTGTGATACAGACATTGATGCAAGGATACAGGTGAAGCCTGCTTGGACTTTCACTTTTCAAGAGAATATCACCTATGACCACATAGCATTTAGGGAGGACATGGGAGCAGGAAGACAACATTCACAATTAGGCCTGAGAGAATGCCCAATTCCCACATCAATTAAGACATCATCCTTCAAGAGGACATTTTTCTAAGTCTGGGTACCTAAGTACTAGGTAACACCAAACTAGCATCTTCATGACGTGCAGATTTGGGGGCCAGCCTGTTTGCAAAGCGTGTTTCCAGTAGTTTAGCAGAGTCTGGTCTCTCCTGACACAAAGAATCTGACTGTTGTTTGTTCCTGATTCCCAGAGAAATGGCACATGTTGAAGCAAGCCATAGAAAAAGTACTGTGCCTCCAATGTGCAGGACACCCAGCCCCCACTTAAATAAAATATACTTCTGTGGCCCTCACATCAGACAGTCCCGTATGCTGGCCTCTGCAGAGCTTTAGGCCTGCCCTGGGTGCAGCACCTGAGGTTTGGCAGGCCTCCTGTTTGGTTATAATGCTCATGTTCCCATTTATTCAGTTATGTTTAGTTCGAAACATTTGTCTGTTACCTTGATGAATTGGGACATCGTGAGTGTTGAACTGGATTTTATTAACCTGAGCTCCATCAAAGCAGTGGCCATAAATGAGAAGCTCCTTGGGCAGAAATCTGTGTCCTTCACAGTGTTTTGTTTTGTTTTTTTAACTTTTAACTGAAGTATACATTACAAAAAAATAAACATTGTAATGGTACAGCTCAATTAATTTTCACAAACACCTAATCAAGAAATCCCAGCACTCCTGGACCCCTCAGAATCACTCTGTCTTCAGAGGAGGCCGCTGTCTGACTTCAAAAACCATAGCTTTCTGAACTTTATATATACAGTGCATTCTCTTCTGAGTCTGGCTTTCTTCATTCAGCGTTATGTTTTAGAGATCCATCCAGGTCATTGTGGTTAGCAATAGTTTGTTCATTCTCATTATAAGCATACCTTCTTGTATCGCGCTTCACTTTATTGCATTTCACAGATACTGTGTTTTTTGACAAACTGAAGGTTTGTGGCAACCCTGTGTCGGGCAAATCTATTGGTGCCATTTTTCCAACAGCATCTGCTCACTTCATGTCTCTGTGTCACATTTTGGTAATTTGCAATATTTCAAACTTTTCCTTTGTTATTATATTTGTTATGGTGATCTATGATCAGTGGTCTTTGATATTACTACTACAACTTGCAGAAGCCTCAGGCAATGGTTAGCATTTTTAGCAATAAAATCTTTTTAATTAAGTTTTGTTCTTTTTTTTTAAGACAGAATGATATTGCACACTTAATAGATCACAGTATAGTGCGCTGGGAAACCCATAAGTACGTGTAACTTACTTTATTGAAATATTTACTTTATCACAGTGGTCTGGAACAAAACATGCAATATCTCCAAGGTATACCCATATTATATAACATTCTTCTGTATGAATATGCCAGAAATTATATATTTTATATGTATATTCATATATATATTCATTTAACTGGGTTAATTTCCATTTGGAGTGTAGCTATGAACTTTTAAGCATTCATTGATCTGTCATTTGAGGCTCATGTATGTGTTTCTGTCAGGTAGAATTGCTCTATATTTAAAAATTGTGGGGTTTCCCTTGTGGCTCAGTGGTTAAGAATCTGCCTGCCAATGCAGGGGACAGGGGTTCAAGCCCTGGTCCGGGAAGATCCCACATGCTGTGGAGCAACTGAACCCATGCGCCACAACTACTGAGCCTGTGCTCTAGAGCCCGTGAGCCACAACTGCTGAGCCCGCGTGCTGCAACTACTAAAGCCCACGTGCCTAGAGCCTGTGCTCTGCAACAAGAGAAGGCACTGCAATGAGAAGCCCGTGCACCACAACGAAGAGTAGCCCCCACTTGCTGCAACTAGAGAAAGCCCACACGCAGCAATGAAGACCCAACGCAGCCAAAAAAAATAAATAAAATATTTTTTTTAAATTATGGGGCCTCCCTGGTGGCGCAGTGGTTGAGAGTCTGCCTGCCGATGCAGGGGACACGGGTTTGTGCCCTGGTCTGGGAGGGTCCCACATGCCGTGGAGCGGCTGGGCCCGTGAACCATGGCCGCAGAGCCTGCGCTTCCGGAGCCTGTGCTCCGCAACGGGAGAGGCCACAACAGTGAGAGGCCCGCGTACCGCAAAAAAAAAAAAAAAAAAAAAAAATTATGAAGTTTCAACTTCTCTTGATAAGTAAAGCCTTGCCACTGGGTGGCTCCTGTTTTTGCATGGCAACACTTGGCTGGGGCTGAGTGGCAGCGCCTCCTCTCAGTGGGATGTGTGCCTCCCACTCTCTACCTTTGCCTGTGCTCACACAGTGTTCCTCTCCCACATCATTCTACCAGCCTCTCCTCACCTCTCAGTCATGGCATCTGCCCCGCGACCACCCGTCTAGGCAGGGTTCTGCCACCTTGTCTAGAGAGCTGGGAGGCAATTCCTGTGAGATTGTTTTTCTAAAGATGTGTTGCAGCCTCTCTCCTCTCCTCACTTGTGAGCCCTGAGCTTATCTTCCTCCAGCATGCTGTTGTGCTCTTTAGTCAGAAGGCTTAGGGAAAGAAATGGGCCCTGGAGTATAATGCCAAGATGCAGGTGGTCTTTCTGGCTTATTCACCCTATTCTGCTGACATTGTGACTAGAGGTACAGCCCAGGGCCCAAAACCCCTCCCACAGTCTTGGAGCTGCAGGTGGGAAGCTTTACCGCACAACTGCAGAGATAGCCCAGCGTGCACAAACACACCATTTGGATATAAACTGGAGTTTTTTCTCCACACCTTTGCGGGTTGTCATTCCAGACACATCAGTGTACCTCCTCTTCCCTAGAGTATTGTGAGGAAAAAATCTTCCTTTTTTGGTTCCTATAAGGGTCCTATGAAGGGGACCTAATTCTTTTCTACATGTTTGTTTTTTATTGTTTGGCTTTTGCCTCGTTGGGCCTTGGTCTAAATACTGGAGAATTAGTGTTACTATATCAAACAGTGTCTTTGGGAATCATGAATAATCTGCACATTATTATGTTTTAAACAAGATAAGTTTCAAAATTAGAAAAGTAATATTCGCTCTACTGACATTTTATGAACAGAAACATTGATTGCATAAAAGGAACATCAACACAAATTTCTTGCATGGCCCAATATATTCCAATCATGATGAAAATAAAAATAAATTGCTTAAGCCACGCTTGCATATAATTTTTAAGACCCTTTCCTGACCTTCTGCTAATGTAGAAATGGAGAACAGTGGTCAAAGCCCAAACAAATGAGAACTGGAAAGGACCTTAGAAATCATCTCATGCAAATTAAAACTCCAATGGGTGAGGAGTAGGGGTGACTGTGGTCACATGAGACACCTTCCTGAGCTCAAGTATCACTAAGACGATTGAGTTTTATGATGTTTGTCAGCTGGTATCTGGTGCTTCCTCCCCTGTTTACCTTAACCTTCTGAGTACATTGGAATGGATTGTGTACTAGTCTCTCATAGTAGAAATTACAAGGAAAATTTTGTCCATCCGTTTATTCAAAGAACGGTGTTAAGTGCCATGAAGAAAAGCAAAATGGGATGGGGGATTGTCAGCGAAACGTTGAGGGAATGAGGGGATGTGCCTTCCAAATACCTAGTTCAAGAATGTTCTAGACCATCAAATCCTAGGATGTAAATAATGTATGTTCTTTATGCATAACAGAGGTTGTATATAGTAGGCATTCACAAAAACTTCTGAAAGAAGTGAATTCATGGGTTTGATATGATTTTATGGGTGGTTTTGAATGTTCAAGCATCCTTCATGGTGGACTAGGCTCTGTGGTTTATAATGAGAATTGACTTTATACAGTAGATCATGACCCATGGGCAGTATTCAGCCCACAGATATGGTTTGTTTGGAGCATATGGTATTTTTAAAAATGAGGAAATTTTATATCAAAGTCTAAATTTACCATATCTTAAAAACTAGTTTGACAAAACCGGCCCTGAATTCCTGTGCAGTTCCAGCAATTGGCTGAGCTCATGGCAGCAACCTTCTTCAAATGGGCTTCTGGTTCCTGGCTCTCAGCTCCCATTCTTCTATACCCTGTGCTGGTAAGGACTTGCTTCTGCAACTTGCAGGCTGAGCTCCTGTCATCATCCTGTTGGATGTTTTGCTCTGAAGATGAATTAATGCCATAAATTGTCATTTAAAATGGATTGAGTTGAATTTATAATAAAAATGTAGGTATCAAATATTTTTAAGTAATGCCTCAAAGGTCAGTTTGCTTTCAGGAATGGGTGCAAGTAATGGTTTTGTTTTAAATAAATTTCCAGGCTCTTTTAACTGAGAAGACCTAAAAGCAGTGAGCATATCTAACTTCCAGATCTGTGTTTCTAAGGGCCATTTTTCATTAGAAGGAGCAAGGCCCCTGAGAAAAATGTCAAGTAATAGATCAGGGCCAGGGAATCTGTAAAGGAATTCTGTAAACCTGAAACATTTCATCATACCAGCAGGCACAAAAGCACTCAGAGATTACTGCGGACTGTGAACAGAACATAGAAGCTAGGTGAAGGCATAGTTTGAATACCTCAAATAAGAATGGCAATGGATTATAGCACATCAAATGCAAAATCCTTTTTATAACAGAGGGAAGAGGGCCAAAAGGATCATAGCTTTTTCTGTAGAGGAATGCCAACTAATGAGTACAGAAGGAATCACAGAGTTAGAAAATCACCACTGTGAAACCTCCAACATAGTCACTGATTTAGGCAAAGATGGGAGCTAAAACCACTAAGTGAAAGGTTATTGGATGGCAAGATATTCACACAGACCTAAAGTCTTACCTTGCAGGATATTTCTTAATTACAAGGAGATGAAGACACTACCTTAACCAATGTCTCAGCATCACCAGTAACACGCCAGCCCGACATTTTGTGCCTCCTGATATGATACAAAAGGAAGTACATGACATCACTTATGTGGGATTCTTGGCAAAAACGTTTCACCTAAATCTAATCGTAAGGAAACAATCAGACAAATACATATTAGGGGACATTCTACATGATAGCTGGCTTGGACCCTTCAAAAAGTGAAGGGGTGAAACACATAGGCAGAGAATTTCTACTCTAGATTATAGGAGACTAAAGGCAAGTGAACTCTGATTAGATCTTGAGCCACATATACACATACCACATGCACAGCAATTTAGGACATTGTTGGGACAGTTGGGAAAATCTGAATATGGACTGTATGTTGAAACTGAATCGATGTTAAATTTCTGGGGTTTGATAATGTGAGAGAATGTAATCATTGTCTCATGGTTATGTAAGAAAATGTCCTTGTTCTTAGGAGACTTATACTGAAGTACTAGGGTGACATGATATCTGCAACTTACATTCAGATGGTCCAGCCCCTGTACCCCACAAATACATATATATGTATAGACAGGGATATGGAAAGAGTGAAAAAGATAAAATGAAGGTGACAAAATATTAATTGGTGAATGTAGGTGAAGAATATGTAGATGTTCACTGTATTCTTTCAACTTTTCTATGGCCATAAAAATATTGCTAAATAAATGCTAAATAGTTGTGGGGAATAAGGCAATTTGCCTTAAATTAATTTTAACTCTTTGATTTATCTTTAACTCTAGTGAAATATTTACATGTAAAATTTATTTGAAGTTAATTAAGGTGTTACTCTACCTACAGATTCTTAGCTATTGTACAAGGATCCCTAGAGGATTTAGGATGGGTTTTAAGAGCCTTTTGATACATGCAGAGTGTTTGTATATGTGTATTTTTCTGCATAGAAGGTCCATCATAGCTTCTATCATATCCTCAAAGGGAGGGGTCCATCCTTCAAATAGTTAAGAACTACTGACCTAGAGTAGATTTACAATTTATAATGCATTCTTTATTTTGAGTATCACATACTAGTCAGCATTTCAGACAGTTCATGTATAAATTTGGTAATTGTGAATGTAATTCTCAACTTATGTAAAGCAAATGAACCTTCAGCAGATTCCAATTTATAAAAAGATTTGCTTATATCAGCTGATAGTTCAATGTAAGTTTATTTGACCACAGAGATTCTGTTACTTAGAAACACACCATGACATTCTAATAACATGATGTATTCCTTTTCTTTTCCAAACTAATATGTGTTTAGTGCAATCATATGTTATTTTTAATGCAGTCTGCTTTCCCTTATGTGGATTCACATTCTTCACATTTTGTGCAAAGGGAAAAATATGCTAGACTGTAAATTTTTTAATCCATTTTCATGTAGAAAGGGAAATAAAATGTCAAAGAAGAAAATCATGCCTTTATATTTTTTAGTTGTGTAATCACTAAGCTCTATTAATCTAGTTAGAAACATTCACCTCTTTGCACATAACAGTGTGTGACAGACCAAATTCCAACATGACTTATAGTTTCAACTGTTCCTGTATAGCATGTTGAAGCAACGACATGTGAGTAATACGTTAATATGCCAAAGCGTTGTTTAAGACATATAGGATGAAATGTATCTATATCTATCTATATATAGATAGATAGATATAGATATATATAGATATATAGATATATAGATATCTATATATCTATATACACATATCTATACTGTTTACAGTAGATTTTAGTTTCTCTGAAAATCTTTCACAAATGCCTCTGGGTCTGTTGGAGTAGGTTTAATCAGAGCTGATGTTTACAAGGATAGTAAATACTTAAACTCCCCAGGAGAACCATCTGCCCAGAGCATGCTGCACCTGGCCAAGGCTTACATGCAGACTCTTACTGTATCCCCGTAGACCCACTTGTGGGTTATCTCTGAGGTAGGAATCCATCTGCAGGACAGGTTTACTGATCAAATATTCTTCTAGTTTGGCTATTTTACATACAGTTTTTCTCCCTTTTTGGTGTTATATTATTACAGTGAATCACACTTATAAGTTAGAATTACTTTTGTTTCCTATAATCAGGATTTTTTTTTAATCTGCTTCTAAACTATTGCCATATCTATGACAATAAGTAGTTTAGATTCTATGAGTCCTGGTTTTACTCTGTGTTTAGAGAGCCCTTGCTCAGGTAGGGCTTGAGCCCTTGCTTAGCCCTTGTTCTAAGCTGGTTTCATTCTGTTCTGTGTGATGGATATGAGCATGCAGTGACACAGCACAAAGACTGCCAAGCTCAAGAGAGACGCTGACATGACTGCAGAGTCCCACTTGAGTGCAGCCGTCTACAGAGAGCATTTGCTGACTCCTGCCCTGCTGTAATAGGCCCACTCCTTCTTCCACTGTATATCACAATCTAAGGAATCAATGTCCTTTAATAATTAATATCTACCATATTATGAGACTTGGCAGCCTTGAGCAAGTCACTGAACCTTCCTACCTGCTGGTTTCCCAATGCCTATCCATGAAGGAATGGACACTCATCTGACGTCCACCCTGTGCTCAGTACTGTCATGGACATCACCTTATTTAACCTTCCCAGCAGCCCTGGTAGGCAGATGTTCTCCTCAATTTCATGGGCAAGGAAACTGGAAATCAGAGTCTAAGTAACTTGACCAAGCCCACAGCTAATAAGGATTCCAGTTCAGACCCAAGATACTCGTTCTTGTTTTTTCATTTCAAGAGATGGACCACCTGTTTCACAGACTTCTAGGGTTTAAGGGCCCCTGGAGTCATCTGGTATATGTTAGAGCTGGCCAGAAACTTCTGTTTTCATAAGTATTTTTTTTGTTTGTTTTGTTTTGTTTTTTTTTTTTTTTACGGTGTGCGGGCCTCTCACTGTTGTGGCCTCTCCCGTTGCGGAGCACAGGCTCCGGACGCCCAGGCCCAGCAGCCATGGCGCACGGGCCCAGCCGCTCCGCGGCATGTGGGATCTTCCCGGACCGGAGCACGAACCCTTGTCCCCTGCATCAGCAGGCGGACTCTCAACCACTGCGCCACCAGGGAAGCCCCATAAGTATTTTTAATATTTTTGAATTTTAATTTGACTGAGAGTCTGAATTCAACTATGGACAGTTGAATAATTCATTTATCACCAATTTGTAAGTACTTCTCCTATGAGGAAACTTTCTGTTTTCTAAATAAGGGAAAGAGATGGAATAGATATCCTAGAGGGTTTTACCCAGCCCTTTGAGGTTTCACTTAAACAGCAGAACATAAGTATTTCATTCTTTTATGTCAGCATCTGTGAACCTAGTAATTCATGTTTAAATGATGGCTTTGGAAAACATTGTCAAAGTTGCTGTTATGGAGAACAATCAGTTGATTACTAAGTATTACCAGTTGTCAAAGCATGACTTAATTTTTTATAAAATATACTCTGTGTCTTCTAATGTCCATGTCAGGAAATATTAATGAGAAATTATTCCTTATTAATTTTATGACCCTTTATAAATATTTATTGCTTTTCCTTTAAAAATCCTTAAATTTTGCAGATTTCTTTTTGTTTTGTTTAGGAGTAGTATTAAGATCAACTTTGGACAACTCATGAGCTGATTGTTTAGACTGAGGAATCAACAGTCATTTTAGTACCTACTTTGTACACAGAATGCAGGGATCCAAGAAATGAATTGTCTCTCTTCTTCTAAGTTTTACAATCTTTTGGGGAAAACAAGATACACCTCCTACCCATCTACCGTACAACACCCCACATGCAAAGAAATAATCAATGCAGACCTAACTCATAATACCAGATCTGTCTTTCATGAGGTTGGTGGAACAGATGCCGAGTGCCGAAGGGAGGGGTCACTTCCCAGGGAGCTGGGCTTCTAGGCACAGCTTGTCTTGTGCCTTGGAAGCTCCTTGAGATCAGATCATATGGCCCAAGTCAGATGGAGACTTATGGTGTACTTGCTCCCCTTCAAATTGGAAGTCGGTGCTCATTAGGGTTCCGCTCCCCTGCCCTTCTCTTCACCTGCCCCTCAATGTCTATCCTTTCCTTTGGATTCCACTCCAGCTGAGTGCATTCCCACCCTCCTGCCTGAATTCCATGGTGACCACCCCCCCCCACCCAACTTCAGCATATTCTCACCCAAACTGTCCCTTTCTTACAGCTTCTCAGCAGTATCAGTGAGACTCAGAGCAGTTCTCCTTTTTGTCTCCTTTTCTCTTTGTGTGTGTCCCTTACATGGTAGATCACTATCCACTAATAGTTCTTCTCTTTTCTTTTCTTTTATTCTCTTTCTTTCTTTTTACACTTAATCAGTTCATTTTATTTTTAATATATTCTCAGTTATTCATGGCTCATAATGTCCTTCTGAGATTGAGTCCCTCAGAAGACCACAGGTGGTCACTAATTATGGCAAACTTGCCCTCAGACTTAATCTCCACGATGAGAATGTAGATATTTTTTTCTTTCTTTCAAACTCTCTGTCATACCTATTCCTGTTCCTGCTTCTTCTTCCTGTCACCTGTGCTGTGTGGGTCCCACTTATTCTGTTTCTAGATTATTTCAGTGGTGGCTCTTTTTCCTTCCTGAAACCATTGCTTTCATGACATAGTCCTCCCTTCAGAGTTTTTTGGTGGTGCACTACATTTCTCATCACAGTAAGTCTGGTCTCTTCTTGCTGGCCTTCCAAGCCATCCCAGGCCTCTTATTTCCTGAATAATCTTTCCTCCACTGGTGAACCTCAACTATGCTTGGCTCATGCCTCTTTTAGTCAGTCATTCCTTCCCCCTCAACTGATTCAAATCCTATTTCAAGGCCCAGCTCAAGCCTGTTGATCTTTTCTTCTCCAAACTCAGTGCTCGTTATTTCCCGTATCATATATACCACAGGCTTCCTTTATTACTCCTGATTTAAATTTGTCAGGGAAGCCATTTTTGCCTATAGCACACAGCATTATGCTTAACATAATGTGTGGCACCAGTAAAAGTTTGGGATTTTATCCTTTAGCTATATACCCATCATCTGTGGCTTAAATTTCCACATACTTACCAAATCTAAAATTATCTTGAAACAAGCATTATAATTTATTAACACTTCCCAATGAATTTAAAGGTTTATACTACATAGTTTGAACAGTTATTGGAATAATCACATTCTTCTGTGTGAATGGGGTGTCATCCTCACTGCTCTTAGTGGTGTCCATGCAGACCAGGAGCAGATTTCAACTAGTGTAGTGGGTGGTGTTTTCCATGTTAATAAAAGCAGTCATCCCTAAGAGTAGTTAACTTTAACCTCACAAGCCTGACTCCTAAGGGATGTGTGTAGAGTCATTTGACAATACAAGCCCAAGGAGAGATTGTTGTATCTTCTCGCTCCTGTTGGCAGCACCTGCCAAACCAGGTGCGCTGCACCCTCAGATTTAGAGGTGTGCCATACGCACTCTCAGATGTCCAGACTTTCCACTTTGTGGTCTTCATTCAGAAGATGCATGTTAAGTCCAGACTCAGCCACCTACTCCCTGTCATTCCTAAGCGCCACACACTCACCCTCAGGATGCTGGGGTCATCCTGACCTGCCTTCTCCATAGGGAGTGACACAGTCTGACAGAGACAAGGATGTGAGCCCAGTCTGTGCACGCTACAGCACTGTGCCATGTTGTGCCTGTCCTACAGAACACGTACTCATGCTGACTGCCTTTCAGGGTGTTTCAGGTTGGAGGTCAGTAGTCTTTGGTTGTGGCAGAAGTGCTCAGGGCTGATCCCACCCTAGGAGCTCCAAAGGAACAGACACATCTACTAAACTTCCTTGCCCTGGCATACTCAGAGGTTGGCTGTGTCCAGGCAGCTGTAATCTGCATACCTGAGAAGCGTTTCTTCAGACCAGAGCTCTCCAGCGAAGTTCTCTGAAAGTGTGGGAGGAGCTGAGCAGAGGATAAGGACCAGGGACTTTGGCTGAATATTCCTTATGATTCTTAAAACTTGATGTGTCATTTATATAGTACCTTGTCTACTGGTTTCAAGAAATAAGGGTGGTTAGGGAGGCAGGCAGGAACAGTGGCAGCTAACCCTTCCTGATGGTAGCAAAGCAGTTTTGTCTGAAGAGAGTCTGTGTACTTCCTCTTTAGGGACACTTCCACCCCAGGGCACCATGAACTCCTAATGAGCCATGCTTGAAAACCACTGATGTGTTCATCAATGCATTTATAGTCACACAGCATGCTATTTTATAATTGAATCAAGTGATCTCAGAAAAGTAAAATGACTACATAATTATTGGAGACCAAGATGGGCACCCAGGTGTCCTGATTCCTGGTGTAATTATTTCCTTATGATTCTAGGCTATATGTTTCTTTAACCACATCTTATCTTTAGTGCTTTTTGAGATATTTTAATCTACAATAAGCCAAATCTCAAAATTGAAAAGTTAGTTAGTACTCCTCATACTTATGTGCAAAGATGACACACGATTAATATTTTCAGACCATAGCTGGGCCAGGATTTCCTTAGTGTACATATGTATTAGTAATTACAGCATATTTCTGAAGCCAAACAGAACACCTCTTTATTTTAAACATTATATATCATGAACAATGTTTGCTATATGGACATTTATCACATTTTTAAAAATGGAATTAAAGCTTCTATCCAGAGTATGATGAAGTTTCAAAGCAAACAAGTTCAATGCTAGACATATTTTATATTTTAAATTATAAAATCAGAAATAAAAGCATCTTACAACTTAAAAACAAAGCTTTCATCAGTCATTCTGATTTTTAGCCTTTCTAGAGATTCTGCTCCCAACAGGGTGTCCCTGAGTGCACAATAGGGTCTCAGTGTGTTCCTGGGCCTGGTGTTACTCCAAGGCTTCCAGGGATTGCTGTGTCTTACTGCAACTTGTGCTGTTCGCACACTCTAGAAACCCACGATCTGGGAGTACCCCCAGGCCCAGGCAGAGGGGCCTCAGGAACTCAGCATGCTTCATTGCATCACCACCCTGTTCTGCTGACTTCATTACACTTGGCCTGTTGATTTGATTGTCTATTTGATTTCCTGCTTATTGCCCCTAACGCAGTATGCATTGCCAGAGAGCAGGGACCTCATCTGATCTATTCATCCCTGTCTCTGTAGAACAGCACCTGGGACACATCTGATTAAAGTCAGAATGAGAAATGAATGCTGGAGTGTTTCAGTATTCGTCTGTGTTGTCCAGGATGCTAATTCTTTTGACTCACCTTATTCAGTTTGGGTCCCCTCTGACACTAATTTTGTTTACTGTTTAGGTTGCCTTTAACCACTTATGTCAATGCGTTTATATTCACACAGCAAGAAGCATTGCACAGGGGTTCTTGTTGATTAAATGAATAACCATATCTTCTTGTTTTCATCTGTCTCTTACATTCAACTTGGCCAGTTTAAATTAGCAATGCTTCTACATTCCTAAACTAGTTATAAATCTCAACTTTTGTTCCATAGGATTTTATTTCTCTTCTTAGCAACTTGGCTTAAGCCTTTGACCCTTGATTCTAACAGTTTGTATCATATTATTATTCTTGTTCATTTTGTAATCTCAAAAACCTAGATATTAAGAAAAGGGGCTTAGAAATAACATTAGCTTAAATGGGATAAATCAAACTTACACATTTTGAAAGCTGTCCAGATAATAATCAACTTTGGTTGAATATGCTGGTTGCTGTCAATTTTATATGAAATGTTGGCAATTATAAGTATACTCACCGTGCATACCACACTTCCTAGATGCTTTTTATTCTCTGGTTCTCATAATGACCCTGTGAAGTGGGGCTGGAAGGTTCTGAGGATGGTGAGAGAACTATTAAAAGATTGAATAACTGAAGTTTGAAAAATTAGAGTAACCTGCCCAAGGGGGCCAAGACTAGAACTTAAGTTCCTAATCTGGTGTTTTTTCAAGGTACAAAACTGAGAGTAACAAGAAAAGTCAACGTGGTTTCTGTATGTGTCTTTTACAAATTACTTTAGAAATAAAGATAAAAGATCATTATATAATGAAAATTTTAATATATTATATGGTTTTGTTAGGGTCTAGTACATAGTGAATACTAATAGCTTTATGTTAAATTGAACTGAGTAAAAGGATACATTTGAGCAAATTAGGGCAAAGAAAAGAGGTACTAACAATGACCAGAGGAGCAAAAATTTTTTTAAATTTATGCATTAGGTTTACATTTACAAGGTTTAGTCAAGGAAAATTAACATATATTTTAAGCAAACTCCACTGCTTCCCATAAAATCTTTTGATCTTGAGCAAAGAATAATGAGGGTGATCTTAAAATACTGTTAAACTTTTTAGACTTACAGAAAAATTTTAGACTTACAGAAAAATTACAAAAATCATATAGAATTCACATATACACTTCTCCCAGCTTCCCCTAATGTTAATAACCACATACTTAGCCATAGTACAATTCTCAAAACCAGGAAATTAACTTTATAGTAGTGTTTCAATTCCACACGTATAATTAATAAAAGGAACTAAAGCTAAGACAATAATTAAGTTTATTTATACCAGTAATTGTATCATAGGGTCTTATAGAAAATTAATAAATTATTGCTTTAACAGTAGGATAATAAACAGAACACTAGTTCATAAATTCTACCTATTATTTTTTCCTGTTATCAACTTCTTGGTCTTGAACCATAATATACATAATTTTTAAAAGGACTTAGGGAGTTCTTAGCTAATAGCAATACTAAGATCTGTTGTAAAGGACATGCTTATTTTGTTCCAGATTCTTCCAGTCTAGTTCAGTAGCACACAACATCCTATTCTCATGAGAAAACTGTGCAATGAGATGGCCTCTTTCTAGAGTGTAAAACTGAAACCTTCACTAAAACTGCTAGAAGACTAAACCTTGTAGATATGTCTTTGGTTGTTCTTATGTGCATTGGCGAATCAGGTTGGCTAGCATAATGATACTAAGTATAACATGACATTATATCTCTCTTATTGATGAAAGATGCTACTGAAACAGATATGTGAGTATAATTTACAAATGACAAAGAAAAACGTGGAATTACTTGATATTTTGTGGTTTAAGAACGACACTTGAATATGATCTTATGCATGAAAATGCGTAGGGTGATATTTCTCTTGTTTTAATATAGTTGTTTTCAAGATGAAGATGTTCCAGGGTTGAATCACCATCTTCTTCAGAATTGCAAATTTGTTCTGGAAGAATATTCCTAAGGAAAAATAGACATGCAAGTCATAAATGATCCAAGTAATATTCTGCCTTCATAATTTAGGAGTTAAATTTTACATTTGTTTTAAATCTCTTTTGTTTTTAAAATAAAATTGGATCCTTTTCTTATACACCTGAAAAAATTTCAAATATGTCAAAGATCTACATGTGAAAAAATGAAGCCATAGAATAGTAGAATAAAACATGGTCATACCCTGGGAGTGGGGGAAAAATCTTCCTATGTGTGACTCAAAAACCAGATGCACTAAAAGAAAAGATTAATAAATTGACTACAGGTTTGGTTTTTTTTTTAATGCAAAGTTAAAAGACAAATCACAAACTAGGAGAAAGTATTTGCAACTTATATTACTGATAAAGGGCTAATATACAAAGACCTAAAAACCTAGGAGGAGAGGGAAATGAGAAGGAAAAAAAAGATACCTGGGTAACCAGTTTACAGAAGAGAAAATGAAATGGCATGTAAACATGATGCTTAATTTCATTCATGATAAGAAAGATGTAAATTGAAATGATACTGGCATACCACTCTCACTTATCAGATTTGCCCAACGCCCTCCCAGAAAAATCCAAAAGTTCATTAACATGTTCTGATGATGAGGCTCTATAGGATCAAACATCACTGAAGGAAATTCAAAACAGTACAGCCCCACGGATAGGAATTTGGCAGTATCTAGCAAAATTACACGTGTATTTTATACCTTTCACTCAGCAATCCCACTTCTAGGGATCTATCCCAAAGTTAGATTGGAAAAATACAAAATTACATTTGAACAGAGTTGTACGTTGTGGCATTATTTATAGTATAAAAAAATGGAAACAATCAAATGTCTATCAATAAGGAACTGGTTGAATAAAATGTCCATATAGTGGAATACTATTCAACTGTAAAAAGGACTGAGGAAATTCTCTACATACTTATATGGAGTGCTATCCAGGATATACTGACAATTTTTAAAAGTGAAGAACAGAAAAATATACACTCTTTCCAGAGAGAAAAAAATAATAATCGTTTGGTGTAATAATTTGTATAATAATTGTGAGAGGCAGTGGGGAATATGAATGCATGTATGTATGCTTATATTTTAAAAAAATAACACTGGGATCATCAATGGGAAATTAATTTAAAAGTTTAGGGGCTTCCCTGGTGGCGCAGTGGTTAAGAATCCGCCAGCTAATGCAGGGGACATGGGTTCGAGCCCTGGTCCAGGAAGATCCCACATGCCGCGGAGCAACTAAGCCCGTGCGCCACAACTGCTGAGCCTGTGCTTTAGAGCCTGCATGCCACAACTACTGAAGCCCAAGCGCCTAGAGCCCATGCTCCGCAACAAGAAAAGCCACTGCAATGAGAAGCCTGCGCACTGCAACAAAGAGTAGCCCCCGCTCACCGCAACTAGAGAAAGCCCGTGCACAGCAATGAAGACCCAGTGCAGCCAAAAATAAATTTTAAAAAACTTAACCTATGGGAAAGGGTGGAGTATGGTATAAGGGACAGGCATAGAAAAAATATTATATAGAAAGTAGCAATTCCTAAAAACCAAAGCAAATTAAAGACCTATCTGAATATTAAGTTGTTGACCTATTGTTACAGAGAAAACTTCTGTATTTAAGCTATACATCCTTCATGGAACATATTCTTAGGACAAGTAGAACTACTAAAAACATAAAAACTTAATTTATAGTAAATATAAGTTATTGTTGGGAACCTAGATTTTCAGTGTAAGATAAGCAAGTTTAAAACAGAAGGACTTCTCTATAACATTAAATTTGACTTGGGAATATCAGTATGAACTCATTTTTTTTCTTCACAAAATACATATTTCTGGCAGTCCACTGAAAGGCCTTGAAACAGTAACAACACATTTGAAAGGAAGATGCCTGGTGCCCAGATTGGGGCCTCTGAACACGATTCCCCAGTGAGAGGAGCTAGGGCTCTTTGGAAGAAGGCTGGCATCGGGCTGTAGTGGGGAATATAAAAGTGAGCCATTCAAGATCTACAGAGGCCTATCCAAGGACACAGGAACCAACTCTAAGGGCTACCATTGGCCAAAGATGGGACAGTTTAAGAACAATGATTGCAGTTGATTGAAACATTCTTAATATATAAAGCCATAAGTTCATATTGATTCTCCAGAGAAAGAGAGGAAGCCAAAAACAAATTAATAAAGCAAAAATATTTAGGCACCAATTTCTTTTTTATCCTGAGACAGCCACTGTTAAAATTTTAATATATTTTATAGTCCTTTTCCTTCATGTTTAATGCATATATATAATTTTTTCCAGTTTTATAAAGATTGGCATAACATTGTATTAGTTTAAAGTGTACAACATAATGATTTGATGTATGTGTATGTGGTTGAAATGATCACCACTGTAAGTTTAGGTAACATCCATCACCTCACACAGTTACAAATATGTAACCAACTTCTTACTCTGCTAGGCAGTTTAAAGAAAAGAACTGAGCCTACCTTTCAGAGTTACAAAGTTGCCCTAACTGAAAAGAGAATATTATTTACAGAGGAAGTCCAGCTATAAAATGTGGAAAGAATGACAAAAATAGAAATTCACCATTTTATTACCCCTAAGGAAATAACAGATGCAAGCAATAAGCATCTGTGAGTGAAAAAACCATTGGTTCAGTGGTGGAGGAGAAAGGTTATAATGGAGATATCAGGCCGTGACTGCCTAAATCCCACCAGAATGGAACAGATATTGTATGCCTCCTGATGCAATGCAATAGGAAGCATATAAGCATGACCTAGGAATTATTTTGGCCCAAAAATTTTGACTTTGAATCTTTAAAGCCTTTCCCATCCCCACCTCTTCCCCTATAAACTTTTGACTCTTTCTTTGTTTTATTTTTCAGGAGTTTGTGTTTGGAAATGTAGAGACAGGTAAAAGAGTAAGGGGTATAATCTCCAAGGACAGGCCCACAGAGCTCTGGGATCTGCCTCCCTCGTTGGCTGCACTAACAAAGCATTCCAGATTAATTCTTGAGACATTCATACTTTCTAGGCAGGGGTGATGACTCTGTCAGCAGACAGAACACACACAGAAAAATGTATCCTCAGAAGTGAGGGAGCTGAGTCTCAATAAATTTATTCAGAATTTTGTCTTCAGAAAAATCTTGATAGAAGCAATTTTAATTTTAGCATATACTTAGGTTTTGTGTTCTACAGATTACAGTGTTTGAAATTACATATGGAGGTGGGATTAGCACCATAGTCTACTGCATTGAAGCCTCACTTGAACATGCCTCTAAGGTTCTAGGTATTATATAATCATACTCTATTTTTACATTTTTTTACTATGGAAGTTTGCATACATAGAAAAGTAGAAAAAACACTATAGTGAATCCTTACATACCTATTATCATCCAGCTTCAACAATCATTAACATTTGCCAATCTTGTTTAATGCAACCTTGTCACTTTTTTTCTTTAAAGTAAATTCCAGACATCATGTCATTGTTGTTTAATCCTATATTTTGTCACCCATGACAATTTAAATGGATACTTGAAAAGGCCAGAATTTACCGTATCTTGTTGTTGTTCAATCTCAGAAAATGTAGTGCTTTCATTTCTGGTACCCCAGGTGGTATAGATTTTAATTCATTATGATCCAGAAACAGCTCTCGCAGAGAATGATAAGCCCCATAGAAGGAAACTTGGTCTATGCCATCATCCACAAGTTTATTAAATGACAGGTACAGGTATTCCAGGCCTGGTTCCATGTGACCAAACACAAAGCCAGGGATGCGCTCTATCTGGTTGCCGATGAGCACAAGGTGCAGCAGCGACTTGGGTAGATAGGAGGGGACGTGGTAGAGCTTGTTGTAGGAGAGGTCAATTGATTCTAGATTTCTAGAAAAGAGTAAACAGAGTGGGGACTTCAGGGCAGTGACTGTAAGCTCTAAGTTTTGACAAGCCAGTCAAGATGCTTGTCCATTTTCCTGCCAGTACTCAGTGTGCTGTAATGATTCCCAGTGCAAGTGTGGCTGTATGGTGGTCTGGCTGCAAGGCTAGTGCTCTTACCCGGGTACCACACAGCTGCTTGAGTTCTTCTCTAATAGAGGAGCACCAGAGTTCAGAGAGAAAAACTCATATCCCAGGGGTAATGCTGAGACCCAAAGAGGTCCCCCAAATATCTCTAAGGTCAAACTTGTATCAGAAATGAAGTCCAGAGTCCAAGCTGACATCAAACCGTAAAATCATCTCTGGTTCCAGCAAGAAAGTAGCAGTGTTGAGGGGTTTTTGCATTCTTGTTCCACATTTGATCTGATGACCTGGGATCTGGGACTTGGGGTGAGAATGAGGCATCTAGAAAAGGTTGTTAATAAGCCAGAAGATCTGGGAAATGTGGTAAACTATCTGGCTTTTTTCAGAGCCTTACCTGCGGCTTCTGCCCACCCCATGAAGACTTTTCACCTGATGAAGACTCAGTTGCCCTGCCACTGCCACATCCTGCTGAACCTAATTGGCCCTCAAGGCCTCTTTTCATCTCTCTCCTGCTTCTGAAAGATGCCTGTCCCCATGGTGCCACTCAGATCCCTCATTCCCTCACCACATGACTCCAGATTTGCTCTGATGCAGCTGCTGCCAGGGCCTGACGCTGCTTCCCTGTGTAGCTAATCCTCTCCTTCCTGATGAGCAAGGCCTCCACACTTTGCCCTTCACTGAGGCTACAGCCTGGGGCCACTGATTCCTCTCCAGGAAGATGGGCTCTGCTTTTTGCTTCTGCTGTTGGGTCAGGCATTCTTTAGTCTGTTTTGTAGCACTTGAAATAGAGAAATAGTTTGAAGGAGTGAAGACAGTGTGGTATAGAAGAGTGAATGCTGGTGCTTCCACCTAATGGTGAGGGAGAAGGCGGGAGGAGGGCAGCTTCTTTCCTCACTATGGGATTATCTCACTTAAACTTCATGACTGCCTGTGAGGTCAGCAGAGAGCAGAACAGTGATCAGACCTAAGGTCACACTGCTTGGGCTTAGCACTTGCACACTGTAGGGTGTCCCCAGCAGCAGTGACCATGGCCATCCTAACATCAGTCATATCATGAGTGGTTTGAAGTCTGTGCAAATAGCCAAGTTTTATGTAGGGGGAGGTTCACTAAGAAAGAATGCTGTCACCTCCCTCACTTGCCCATGTTCATACCCTGTTTAATAATGGCAAAGGAAAGAAATCATCTAAGAAAGTCAGATTGTAGCATGTACTTACTCTTGATTTATCCAGGCTAAAGAAGCAATTCTATTTTCTTCAATTTTATTATAACGTAGTACAATGACATTGATCTTTCTGGTATGATTAAAAGAAATTTCAGTTATTTCTTCAATTTGGTTATTTTCTAGGTATAATTCCTATAATTAAGAGAAGAGACTTATTTTTTTCATATTAGTTGATAAATATATTCAATCTCACAGAATTAAAATCAGGTTATAGACTGTTGTCACTAGTGTTAGCTAAAGAGTCTTGCAGCACTTCAAAATGAGTTTATATTTTTAAGTTGTCAGATTTTATAACTAGTAAAATAAAATGTACTGTCTGTCATGGTTATGGAATAAATGAATTTTATTTAATTATTTTTTAACCATAAAATGATATATGATATAGCATACCATAATAATTGTATAAAGCTTTCTAATTTACAAAACTTATTCACATAAATTATTTCATTTGGGCTTCAAGATCCTAGAAAGTAGGAAATAAGTAGAAATTATCACCATTTAGCAGTAGAGAAACTCAGGCCTGGAGAGATGGCAAGATGTTTGCAAGGTTACACAGCTAATACATGAGGGAAATTCATGCTGGCTGGCCCCAGCTTAGGTCAGCCTGCTTCCTACCAGTCCATGCTGTCTGTAATTTTTTTAGGCTCACATTTTTTAGATTTGTTTGTATTATAATTACTTTAATTAACAGTTAATTAAGAGCCTTCATTTAACATCAGGGTGAAGTTTGCTAGAACCATTAGTAAGTTTTCAACAGCTAGCTGCCTTCAAGTTAAATTCATTTGGCATTACAAGGAATTTTTCACTCAGGGATCTTGTTGGAATTCAGAAGTACAATTGGTATATATATTCAGAGCAACTTTCTATTCCTGTTGTAGTAATTTCCCCCTCTTTGTCATTTAATTTTGGTATTGTTGGAAGTGAGTAAAGTGATTTTTAGCTTTTTGCTTTTACCTTCATACATATTTAGGGGTGAACTAGATCAGTGGTTCCTAAACTTGATTGTATGTTAGAATCACTCATGAGCTTTTTAAAGTATAAATTCCAACCTAAATCAGAGCACACTCATTTATACGTTGAAACTGCAGCTGTGAAGCAGTGCATTGGAAGGATTCACAGTACATGTACTTGCATGGGCAGCACCTCCCAAGAAGCTAGCGAGAGGGTCTTTGAAAAGAGAAACCAGGGATGAGAGGGTCAGAGGTGGAATACAGACACATTGCTCTTTTGCACTATTCAAGTGTTGTGTGTGTGTTTTACTGTGTGCATGCATTATCTATTTAAAATTTTAATTTTTTAAATATAAATTGTTGACCCCATTCTCCAAAGAACCTGATTTAGCATGTCTGGGATAGGTCCAGGAATCTGTATTTCTTTAGAATCCAAGTGATTCTGAGGTAAAGCCAGGTTATAGAACCTCAATCTTTACAATTTTGGTAAATTCTAAAGGTCTATCTTAATCTGGAAGTAGGAAGAGGAAGCATGGTGGCTGTGGTAGCAGCAGTATCATATTGAGATTAATGGCCCTCTCTTGGCTCACTGCATCCACAGCAGTGGGAAGCTTCGTCCTGCTGTCTGATTGTGTATGCGGCAGAAACAGAGCTCAGAGGAGGTGGCCTAGGAGTCAGCTGGATCTGCCAGGCCTCTTTTCTTAATGCAGGAAGTTGGGGCGTACACTCAGCAGGGAAGACCCCCAGAGTCCCCCCTTAGTTAAGTGTGTTCCTTGTTGTAGCAAGAGAGACCACACACTTGGGCAGCAGGGAGTGTCTCCAGAGGGGATGGAGACACGACAGTTCTTGGGCCCTTGGTAGGACCTAGTTAGAACTAGTAAGCTGTGGGAAGGGGGTGGGGGTGGGTGCTGCTGGCACAGTCAGCAGCCTTCTCTGCAAATCTTGTCCATCTTCACAGGGTCACTGCTAGTCCATGTGGGACTCTGGGTGGAACAGACTGGGATGAATGTCACAGTTCCAGTTTGAGACAGTTTTGCAAGTCAAGGTACTTTTTGCAAGTTGTAGTTTCTGTTTGAATACTCAGTTCATCTTCCCTGTTCTCTCCCCAAGAGCCGTCGGCAGAACCAATTTTCACTTTATCAAGATTTTCTACTAGTAGTTATAATTTTGACTCATAATTTTGTATTGTTTGAAAACAGTGCTCAGATTATAGTAAATTCTGTATATAGCACCAAAACTATTGAGTTTAATATGCATCACAATAACCTTTTAAAATATATTGTTCGTTTTGTCATAGTGTACTGTATTTAAAATATAAAATATTATAAGTAAGATATTGGTACCTCAATAGAAGCAGGAAGACCCTGTGGTATAATTCTAAATTTATTTCTTCCCAGACGCAGGTAGGATAGGCTCTTCAAAGGTTTGAAAGCTAAAGAATTGACATTAGTTTCACTGAGACTGTTTCCTTCCAATTCTAAGGTGGCCAATTGATTTAAGTCTATAAAAAAATAAAATTATTGGGACATTAGGATAACTAAAAAACATGTAATTTCTATAGGCTTTCAAAATATCATGTGAAATGTTCAGTTTATTTGGAGGACTGATGTTGTAGCTTCTTTATTTGTATCCCCCGCCCCCTTAGAGCCTTTTCCCTAGTACTTTGCAAATCCCAAATGCTCAGATCAGCCAGGACTCAATGCTGAATGCATGGTCTAGGAGAGGCAGACCTGTAGAGAAATCACTGTTGTGCTGTATGATGAAAGTTTGTAACCCTCATACAAAAACCAAAACACCACACACACAAAAAAAGAAAAAAATATAGGCAAATATCACTGAAGAATGTATATGCAAAAAACCTCAACAAAATATTGGCAAACCAAATTCAAAAGATCAAGTGGGATTTATCCCAGGGATGCAAGGATGGTTTAATATCCACAACAAAAATCAATGTGATACACCACATTAACAAATTGAAGAATAAATGTCAAATGATCTTTTATTATAGATGCAGAAAAAGCTTTTTTGACAAAATTTAACATCCATTTGTGATAAAAACTCTCAACAAAGTGGGTATAGAGGGAACATACTTCAACATATAAGACAAACCTACAGCCAGTTTCATACTGAATGGTGAAAAGCTGAAAGCATTTCCTCTAAGATCAGGAATAAAACAGGGATGCCCAAACTCACCACTTTTATTCAACATTGTGTTGGAATTTCTAGCCACAGCAATCAGACAAGGAAAAGAAGTGAAAGGAATCCAAGTTGGAAAGGAAGAAGTAAAATTGCCACTACAGGCAACATGATACTATATACAGAAAATCCTAGAGACTGCCACCAAAAAACTATTGAACTAGTACATGAATTTAGTAAAGTTTCAGGATAAAAAATTAATATACAGAAATCTGTTGAGTTTCTATACACTAACAACAAACTATCAGAAAGAGAAATTAAGAAAACAATCCCATTTCCATCAAAAAGAATAAAAACCTAGGAATAAATCTAAACAAGAAGATAAAAGACCTGTACTCAGAAAACCAAGAGACATTCATGAAAAAAAACTGATTGAAGGCAACACAAACAAATGGAAAGATATACCTTGTACATGGACTGGAAGAATTAATACTGTTAAAATGACCATACTCCCTAAGGCAGTCTACAGATTCAGTTCAATCCCTATCAAAATACCCTTTTGCACAGAACTAGAACAAATAATTCTAAAATTTGTATGGAAACGCAGAAGACCCCAAATAGCCAAAACAATCTTGAGAAAGAAGAACAAAGCTGGAGATATCACACTCCCTGGTTTCAAGCTATAGTACAAACCTACAGTAATTGAAACAGTGTGGTACTGGCACAAAAACAGACCCATAGATCAATGGGACAGAATAGAGAGCCCAGAAATAAACCCATGCATTTATTGTCAATTAATCTGTGACAAAGGAAGTCAAGAATGTACAGTATGGAAAGGAAAGTTTGTATAAGGAACAGAAGCCAGAGGAGGGAGTTGGGGGGCCAGGGCACCCCACAGAGGAAGCAATGGCCAAGCAGTGACTTGGAACGCAGGCAGATGAGAAGTAGAAGGTTGTAGAGGGTCATTCGAAGTATTTGCAAAGACAGACAGGTATGAAATGGCAGCATAATCAAGGATGTATGAGGAATGTAATGCAATGGGTGGTTCCTTTTTCCAGGACACGGAAGGAGCACTCTCTGCCTGGCAAACCCTCAGTCTCTGAACAAGAGAATTTTAGCAGTGAATTCCCATCACAGTGTTCACTCTTGGCAGACAGTGCAGCCAGATGGACGTTTTGAAAGGAGAATGATCAAAAATTCTCCACACATTCAGATTGAGCTACCAAGAAAGGCCTTTTTACAAACAAGATTTTTCTAAATTGTTTCTACTGGTCTCAGGAGTGGTATGACCAAATCAACTGGAAACTTAAAGGAAAATGGACAGCTCAGCAGTGAAGATACCCAGAGGTATCTGAGTCAGACATTCAGGGTTTAACTTTGGAGTTTGTTCAGTGGCCAAAATTTTCAGAATAGGGGATGTTTTCATATTCAACTCAAGTCATGGATACTGCACTGAAATGCTCTGTGCAACTCAGATCCTACTCTTAGGCATATCAGAGAAGTAAAACATAGTCTAAGGATAAACAAAAGATACTACCATCAGCAGTACAGATCATAGATTCTAGAACATGACAAGGAGGAGGTGGCAGTGTATACCTGAGTGGTACGGAAGTGTGAGTGGGGCTAGATTCTCAAGACAGAAAGATGTAGGTAGACATGGGAGGGTGAGGCAGCCAGGTGAACTCATGGAAGCATGAACCCACATGGGTGTGCTCAGGAGTAGGAAAGAGATCAGCCCTGGAGTGGGCCATATGCAAGAGGGGATGAAGGTTGTTGAGAGGGCAGAGGTGGGCTGTGCAGGGCCTTTGTGCACCAGAAAATAAGGTCTGACTTTCCTTCTCTAGGCAACAAGCAGCCTCTGGATAGGGAACAGCATGACAAAATATTAATCTGCTGGTGTTTTTAACATCAGCTGAAGGACAGAGAGGAATTATGGAGGCCAACTAGTAAATTATGATAAGTGATTCTATTTCCTCATATAACCAAAACTCTTTAATTTCCATAACTACAGATACTGAGAATCCAGCATAATTATCTAGTACATAGTTGAGGTTTTGGAATGTAATACAAGTTTTCAGAGGAAAATAGATAATAGAAGTAGACTGGTGGTCATTACATGACCTCACAAGAAAGAGAAACAAAACACAACAATGTAAATTAATATTATACATTACTTTACGGTTATTCTCTGGCTTATGTGTATATTGTATATACATAGATAGTATGTACGTTCCTATATGTAACAGGCAACAGGATGGAGGTAGAGAAGGTTCTTGTAGGTTAGACTGTGGCAGAAAGAGGATTTATTAGCAGGAAGTTGGTAGGAAGTCCTTCCCATTGTGGGCGGGGAGCTACATAACAGGTTATAGACATGGGTAGACTTGTGTGAGAACTTGATCTCATAGATATTCTGACTGGATAGCCACACCACCATCATTGCTAGAAAGGACACCATGATCATGGGTTTTGTTTTGTTTTTAACATTAATGAAGACAGGAACATTTTTTAGCATGTCCAGTTTTCTCCTGCTATCCCTCCCTTCTATTTTTTCACCTTCGCTTCAATTTTAAGACCTTCCTTTTCTCTATAGTGGGTATGCACATCTCTCAGTGCATTCTGGATGAACTCCCAGCACCTTGGCATAGCATGTGCAGAGCTGTCTGTTGTGTGGTTCCTTCCTACCTTTTCACATCATCTTTTGTTCTTCACTCCCCATCACACACTGCATCCAAGATCCATGAAACTGGATTTCCCATAGCATCCAAATTGTTTTGTTTCTTCACACTTTTGTACATACTGCTTCTCTCCCTGGAGTGCCCTGCTTCCCCACTTCTCTGGAACTATATATATAAAACCTGAAGGGTCATGAGGGAGCTAACAGAAGTGCTACAGACCACTGATGGTCAAGCCAGGGGCTTCCACCCAGAAAAGCAGTGTCACAGCACTGGCAGTGGCCTGTGCTTGGGCTTGCCTTGCTCACTGCCAGCCAACCTGACCATCCACAGCAGTGGGACTCACAGGAGTTGAGGAGCCCCAGTGGCTACAGCAGTCAAGAGAAAACCCAGTACCTGAGGGGCCAGCATTAGAGCAGAACTAAGAACTCAGTACCTGAGGGACCAGCACTGGAACGGGACTAAAGACACAGGCCTTTGGGCCACACACTACAGGGGCCTCTCTGGACAAGGTGACAGTGCAGAGGCTCCTCACTGGCTGCCTGCACAGGGCCAAGGCCTGTGAGGTGCTCAGACTGTAGAGATGGGAGGTGGATCAAGGAAGAGGCCAGTGTTCACCCTGGAACACAGTCAACCCTCTGGGAATACGGAAATTTTTTCACGAGGGGGAACTGCGTGTGGAGAAGCAGTTGTAGGAATGTGTGAGAGCACCTTCCAAATAAGGACTTAAAACATGTCATTTTGATAACACTGCTAGAAATACCATCTCACATGTAGATCACATATAACCCATTAGTACACTTGTCCTAAATTAAGTGTTCCTTTGGTCTGTTTCACCTAGCAGTTAGAAATTGAACTTTCTAATGTCTTTTCCATATGACAAAAGACCTTCAAATTTTGTTTGTTAAGTACCCCGAAATCCATCTGGAAATAGAGTATTTCCATAACTCTGTAATCCTCAGATTTGGGAGTTCTCATTATTGTTTTTTCCCCATCACCAGAAGTGTTTTGTCCTTATGAAGTTTTTTGAGGAATGAAAGGAAATAATGGAATTGTTTTATTCCTTTAAAGGCTTGGTTATCAACATTAACCTAATAAATATATTTCAAATCAAATAAAAAATGTTAAGCACTATACTTCAAGAACTACACTAGACTGTTAGGAAGATAAAAAGAAAAATTAGGCAGATTTTGTCTTAAAGAAGCATATAAAGACATAGCTAGAATTCACAAAAAGGTAAATGTAATACTGCCTCTTTTATACAGAGTTCATAATATGACAACTTTAGTTATCCAGCTAGTCCAGAAACAGTCTTAAGAGTAAATTCCAGTTGTATCAAATGTACAGAATGTGGGGCACCTTCACTAAAACCCATCCATGGGAAAGCCAGGCTGTCGTGGCAACCACACACCCATGGGCATCATTTGTCTTGCCCTGTGGGGTGCATGTGTCTCATGGACAAGTGCCAGAGCAGCCCTCTAGGGAACAAGACTGTCAAAGCCAAAGTGACTGCCATATAGAGTGCATGTGCTAAAGTTTATGTACTTTGTTTGTAGGATTACCCCTCAGCCTCACATAGTTGCTCATTTACTTATATTTTATGCATAATTCTCATTTGCCGAAACATGTCAAGTTAAAAATAGCAAAATGTTCAGAGACAGTGGGAGTTGTGTATGGGGTGTACTGTGCATCTAAGGAGACCCGTTCAACAAGCCATGATACTGTGTTATCACCACTGATACCAAGAACATCGGTACAAACACAGCACCAGAACACCTGGCTGTGTGGGGAATGTTAGTGTAACTCTTAGGATATTATGGATTTGTAATTTAGTTATTGTATTGTGAATGATGAAAACCTGAAATCAGTGAAAGTTTATTTATAAAATGCATTTTTAAGACAACGGGGAGTTTAAAATACATTTTTTTAAGTTTCACCAGTCAATAGTTAAAATAAATTTTATCAACTTAAAATGGTAACGTGACCTAAAAAAATTTTACTAGCTATTCATTTAGCAATATTGCAAATAAAATTTCCACACAACTACAGAAGAAAGGTTATATGGACACATATCATAAAGTCAAATGTTAAATACCTGATAAACTTTCTTCATCAATAACCTGAAGATTGTTCTCATTGATTTTAAGTTCTTCTAATGTAGATGGTAGTTCTGAAGGAATCGCTACCAAATTGTTTCCATCCATATTCAGGCGCATTAACTTCTTTAGAAGCTTAAAAGGCAAATCTCAAAATTACTTTTTTATCTTGTCACAGATGTACAGTCATATATGTCATTTAATGGTCAGTTTGTGGTAGTTACTAAAGTTTCACAAACCTTCAGTTGCTCAGGCTTAGACAAGAATCCCCATATTGTCCCTGCCACGTAGATGTTGGTCCTGTTAATAGCATTTATTCCCTGGTATTTTCAGCAAACTACATTTGGTGATTTTGCATCACACTCACCCATATTTTTATGGTGACTTTAGAAAGCAAGAGAACGCTCCTATCACCACTGGACCAGTCATATTTTCCTAGATCTTAGGTTTTCAACTTCTCAGCAGTAGACACAAAGTTAATTAAAACATGCAATAATCTGAATCTGTCATAGATGCTAACAAGACAGCAATTTGAACCCTTTCAATGTGTTTGTGAACTCAGTTTTCCATCTATACTAAGTAGAGACAGAGTCATAAAATAGCACTAACGATTGTGGAAATTCTTCAAAATTAAATGCTACAAATGTAACAAACTGTTTCTATATGGTACCCAAACAGTTTTGACTGTCTGGAGAGTGCATATCCACATTTGTTTGTTAGCCAAACTAACCTACACTACCAAAGTTACAGAATGATTTACATCAGTGGTGCTCAGAGTCAATTTCAGCAGTTTGGAAATGGGACAGAGAATCCCAAAACAAGAAAAAGGTAATTTCCTACAGTGTCCTCTTTTTTGATCAAATACAGGAAATGCACAAGTCCCAACTGTTGTTCTATCAGGACGACTAGCATGAGGCAGGACTCCAGGTCTTTCACATGAACGTGGACACCAAGTGTCTGGAGCTCTCTCGTCTGCAGTCCAGAATCTATATGAGAACCAGGAACTGAGCTTGTAAGAGGCCAGTGATTTGTCCAAAGAGTGGACAGAAGACCACCCAAGGGGATAAAGTTTGACCTCCTGGCATGTAACTTGTTTTACTTGGGCTTCTTTAAGCGCACACATTTATGAGTATTTGTTTACACACATAAACCCCTCCTTTCTTCTGCCTTTGTTTTTCTGAAAGTCCTTGATACTCTGTTTTCTCCCTTTTAGAAAAAAATTTTAAATCTGATTCTTTCAAAGGTTTACTCTATGCTTTTCTCTTTCCCTAGCGTATCCCCATGTTAATTTTCATCTGAGCCCATTTGTCTTTCTAGAACCCCCTCCTGCTGAAGTATCCTTTATCAGATTTTGCAGATAGCACAAAATAAGGAAATTTTGTATTGCTGGCCTGAAAATGTTAACAGAATTTCCAGATAAGCTCTCCTTTTTTCCCAGAAATACCTCATGTACTAAGAGACCATATTTCAACATGTTTTCTGCTACTTAGGGAGAAACTCCTCTATAAATTCAAAACATTAGTTTTGTCATTCATGCTGTTGTGGGTGCTTTAAGGACAAAGCATAGGAAAAACAGCTAGAAACCTATAAAACAATATACCATATTCAAGATAAAACTTGACTACAGTTTAGGGACATCAGAAACTTTCTTCAGAGAAAACTCCAGTAAAACATTTTACTTTTCCTTCCTTCTCCATCTCCACCCACTGACAGTACAAGTCATGAAAAAGCCATCCACGTGGATTGTTAGAAGTCAGAGCATGTTATTTACCTTGAATGCTTTTGGACCTATGCCTGAAGAGGTGATATTATTTCTGCTCAGATCAAGCCTTTCCAAATTCGGTAATCCATTAAATGCTTCGTCCGGAATGGAGGTGATAGAATTGCCTAGGACACGTAGCAATTGTGTTTTAGGCCTATGTGCCTATAAATACATGTATACATGCACATGCATAGATAGCAAAAGAGAGCTTTATCTGGAGGAAAAGCAATACTTATAGCAAGGACAATATGTATTAAATAAGAAAATGAGTGTTTAGGAAAAAAACAAGACTGGGACTAGACTATTTCATATGGTCAAAATTTTCACTCTAAGGACTTGTCATGCTCCAGTACATCATGTTTTAGATGAAGCTGCTTTAAAACAGCCAGAATGTGGTTTGGTAGACAATTCTGTTAACATTATGCATTTTACAACAAAGATGTGTTTATGGAAGGTGCTATAGAGACTGATTTTTATAGTTCTTTGTATTTCCCTATTGACATTTCCTAGACCCTGGACCAGAAATATACTGTGTTTTACAATGAAACCCTGGGCATGTGACTTGCCTTCTTTGAGCATCAGTTTCCTCTAAGTAAGAAGCTTGGGGAGATAATCTCTCAGATTGCCTCCAGATCTTATGTTATAATTCTGTGACTTCAATCTATAGAAGTTCCTGCATGCTTTAATTTATGGGGTTTTGGTTTGACATTTAATTAAGTACAGTAGTCAATGATTTTTAAAGCCAGAAAATGAGCTTATCAGAAATAGTGAGTACTATAAAAATCATGTGGTGACCTTCTTATAAAACCAAGATACTGTGACTGAGCACAGGTCATTCATCTTTCATAAGACTTTAGACTTTCACAATTTGTTTTGTTTTGTTTTGTTTTAATGGCAGAGCACACCTGGCATGCAGGCTACAGAAGGAGGGGGCATTGCTGGAGCAGGACACTCTGGGCATGAGAAGAATTCCTTAGGAGGTCATGTGAACATGGTATCAGGAAGGCCATAACACCAGAAATGTCTATTGCAGATTGGCTATCCTGATTAAAGGGGTCACGCTGTGACCATTGAGTATTTATTATTTCTGTGGTAGTTTATTTCTGTTACTTCCCCCAAGACACATCTGAAACCCCACTCAGATTCTCTCACCCCTGCATCTTCAGAGCTATCCCCAGCATGGGCCTTATTGCCAAGACTCATTCACTGTCCCAGTCTCCCCACCAGCCAGCCTCACACACGTATCTGTCCTGCCATTCCTCCACTCAGAGCTCTTCCTGGCCCTATAAGAATGTGGGCAAAAAGTCTGGACCACTCCATGCCTACCACAATGGCTAAAACAAGGGGGGGAAACAACAGGAACTCTCTGATATTGCTGGAAGGAGTGTCACAGCCATTTTAAGGAACTGTTTGGCAGTTTCTTATAAAGTTAAACATGCTTTTACTGTAGCACTCGGCAATCCCACTCCTGGGTATATACCCTAGGAAAAAGAAAACTTAGGTCGGCACAAACATCCATATGTGGATGTTTATAGCAACTGTATGCATAATTGCCCCAAGCTGGAAATAATCCAGATGTTCTTCACCTGAGACCTGTGGTCTGTCCAAACAACAGAACACCTCTCAGAAGTAAGGAGGAGCCAGCTACTGATAAACGCCACAACCTGCATAGCCCTCAGAAGCATTATGATAAATGAAAGAAGTCCAGCTGAAAAGGCTACATGCTGTATGATTCCATTTCTATGACATCCTAGAAAAGGTACTCTAGAGACAGAAAACATCAGGGCTGGTGAAAGGAGGGACATGAGAGAATTTGGTGAGGTGATGGAAATGTTATATCTTGATTGTGGTATTGACTGTAAGCATTTGTCAAAACTCAAAGCATAACAGGGACTTCCCTGGTCGTCCAGTGGTTAAGACTTCACCTTCCAATGCAGGGGCTGCAGGTTTGATCCCTGGTTGGGGAGCTAAGATCCCACATGCTTTGCGGCCAAAAAAACAAAACGTAAAGCAGAAGCAATATTGTAACGAATTCAATAAAGACTTTAAAAATGGTCCACATCAAAAAAAAAAATCTTAAAAAAACCCTCAAAGAATAACATGCTAATAATGTTTTACTATATATAAATTATACCTTCTAAACCTGGCTTTAGAAAAAAGTCAATAGGAAATCATGGTTTCACTTGGAGGAATTTACTTTATACCTGATGGTGCTATTCTGCAGTAAACACCTATCTCTTCTGCAAAGTTTTTATGTTTGAAGATTGTGAAATTAATCTGTTTGGGGTCAACTTATATTATAAAATTAAAATATAACATTCATAGGACAATGGGAGTTAACCACAAAATCAATTTAATGTCAACATCTCTTACCTATGAGCTCCAGACTTGTTATCTCTGGTGCTGTTAGCGGTGGTATTTGTGTGAGGTCGGCGCTGATACAGGAGATGGTTTTGTATGACAGAGAGCACCTGCTTGGCAGAGGTGGTATGCCCCTGGGGGTAGCTGGGATTGGGAGTTGAGAGGGCATCCTGAACATATCTCCTCTGACGGCGTCATCGTCATCCTCGTCCTCGTCCTCGTCCTCATCCTCATTCTCATTCTCCCTTGCTGGGTTTCTGTGTTGATGGGCCTGCCTCCCCTTCTCTCCAGGTCTCTGCTCTCCCCCTTCTCTGCTCTGTCGCTCATTGGGAGGTCTCCCCCAATCTCCAGGTCTAGGGATCTTTTCCTTTTGCTCCCTATCTTCATCTTGTTTAATTTCTTCTTCCTCCTCAAATTGAAGTTCCTCTTTTCTCAGTGCTTGATGCATTTCCACCCAAGGAGACGGCTGTTGCTTATGAAGTAAACTGGTAGGTTCTCTTTGTTCTGAAGAATCACCAGAAAATTCAGTTCTGTCATTTAATGCTATACTACTGAGTAGCAAATAGGAGGCTACTGACCACATAAGGAGAAGACAGCAGGGGCAAGTTGTGGTATTAATGAAAGGAAAAATCATAGTGAAAATTAGGTTAGTAAATAACATTCCCTGTAGGTATATGAGTGCAGTTTAAATGTGAAATGTATCTTGAAATTTTTGTTTGAAGTTTTAATAGAAATAAATAAACTTTATTTCTGTTTTGTAAGACTTTATAGGCAATTCTTGTTTTTCCTTGTGAGCCTTAATACTTATTTTTACTAAAGTATCATGCTATCTGGTGACTAAAGAGGGAATAATATTACCATATATTGCTTACCATAAGCAGTCCTATTGTGAGATTGTAATATAATCAGATGTGATAACTTTATAGTAGATACTGTTCAGTTAATTGGGCTTATTGATAATGTAAGAATTTGTACACTGTCAGACATAAAAAAGTGAAAGAGATGTACCTTTTACTTGTTTATGGTAGTGAAATTGGCTTTTATTTATAGATTTATTATATCTGTCTGATTTTCTTTCAGCTCCATGGACCTAAAAGCATCCTCTGAAATTTAGAGTTATAGAAAATTCTCTTCTGTTTTCCTCCCAGACTCTGTACTTAAATTATTTTTACTTCTTGAGACCTATAGAAGATGTCCTGGATTTAGATGATGTTTCTTTAACCTCGACATATGCACAAGAGTACTTTTTATTATTCCATGATGATGATAGCATAATATATAATAGTAGAAAGTTTATCTACATTTGTATTTAGCTGTTATTATCTTTGGCAGAAAGTGGGGAAGACTTGACAAAGACCGGATTTTAGACTCACCCTCTGAATGAAGAGTTTTAGGGAAAAGTGAGCTCAGTACATAGATTTTCTTTCATCAAAATATAAAAATTTACTTAATCATTTCTATGATTTTATTTAATGCCATACATAAATCACCCCCAAAAAAGAACTCAAAATATAATTATGTGAAGGAATTACTTGAGATTTCAAGTCAGTATGTATTATAAAGTCTGTGAGTTATTTTTTTCACATCTCTGACAGAACATGCAAAAGGAGAGTAGGAAAAAATTAGCAAAATGAAACTAAAACTATCATATTGAAACGTTTAAAATCTTTTCTGTATATCCAAGTTTATTTTTCCAAAATAACCACAGCATTTCAAGAATAATAGTTCAAGTCCTTTGAAAAATGTCTGAGAATTTCTGGATCTTGCCTTTATAAATCTTCTGTTTCATATCCCAAGGAGTCAGTTTCATTAAAAACTTTTATTTTCTAACATTTTTTGAAGTCATAATAGCTTAGTAAAATAATTAGTAGTATACACCAAAATACAGTTCCTAAATGTTCTGATGTTCTTCCTGGTAGGAGACTTTTGTAGGTAACCACCCTGTGATCATCCTGTGTGCTTGGAAACAATCTACCTTGATCATAGGCAACAGAAAATATCTGTATCCCTTCCCATCGAATTATTTAACACATATTTATTTATTTCATAAGCTATTGGCCAGGCTTTTCTTTCAGGAGTCCTGAGGCTTCCTCCCTAGAGTCCTCTACTGCATCAGCCTCATAGATAAGGCACAGTGAGCAGCCAACAAAACCTCATAGTGTGATATTTCTGTGCACAGCAGTGCCACAACAGAAAGCCACTGCTCCAGGGCCATTGCCCTTTATTTCCCTAGGATTACCTGAGCAGTAATGACTGCACATAGACTGGGAAAACTGCACATAGACTGGGAAAACTGGGAAAACTGGGCTTTTTCTCTAGATGCAAACCACTCCTCCCTTTGTTCACCATGAGTTCTTCATCTTCATTTGGGTTGATAACTGTAAACACACTGAGTTGAATTAAGTGAGATAATGCATGTAAGGAACTAAGCAGAGTTCTTCACGCATACTAAGAACATGGGAGCTGTTTGCTATGTAAATTCTATCACTACATCTGTAATGCTGCGAGTCAAATGTGGAATGTGATCTGGTCTGAGTTTACTCATTCTAATAGAGCTAGAACTCTAAAGCCAAGATGTTTTATTTTTCTCTCCCCTATCATGCAATTTCCCAAATAATTTCCATGTTTAGCATCATTGTGCCAATATTTTAAGTACCCTGATGACTAGTTTATCATAATTTAAAATTTAAGGTAGTGACAAAATAAAAACAAATGGAAGTTAAAGACTAAATCACATGTGATATTTTGTTTGGGCTAAATATTTGTACCAGTATCAGAGCAGACAGGGCAGCATTCTCCTTCAGGTGTAACTGTTTGGGGGCACATCTGAGGGTGGCACTTGGTCTCATCACAAAGGACTCTTCCATTCGAGCAGAGGCAGGTAGTGCAGGGCTCAGGAGACCATACAGCTTTGTTATACATGATCATCCCATTTGCCAAACAGTGTCCTTTCTTTCCTAGAAGAGAACAGTAACATTTAAATTCCTTGTATGATTACTAGCACTTGTGAATGGAAGTGAGCCCAATGTGATAGACCCACACAAGAATAACATTCTATGTTCTTTCATGCAGAGGATAAAAGTATCTTACAGGTGTAACCCTCTGAAATGCTTTTCACATGCTGTATTCTCAACCCCTCTTACTTAGGCTCTGAGAGTGACCTCCTCATGGTAACTTGAGCCTGAATCATACTTCCATCCTGCATCTGTCAGGATGGCTAAGTTATACAACAGCAACAAACAACCCCCAAATCTCAGTTATTTCTTGTTCCTGCTATGTGTCCAATGTAGATATTGTCAGGATAAAAAATAGGCTTCATCTCCAAGCAGGCTGCCCTGATGACCAGCACAGCAGTGGGAATGTGAGGTTGCAAATAACACACAAGCTCTAAACATGTCTAATTATATTGACCAAGGCAAATTATATGGCTACATCTAACTTCAGAAGAGAAAAAGCAGTATAGTTCCATCACATGCCAGAGAGCAGAGAGCTGGAACAGCACTAATGATGAATGAGCCCACATTGTACCCTTCCTGATGTGCAGATGGAGAGGTGAAATAAGACTGTATGCTTGTGGTGCTTTTTACGTTGAATTCTCGATGAGACATTGCAACAATCTCTTATTTTTTAGAATAGTTGTGTTATTGAAATACAATTCAAATACCCTTTTAAAGTACACAGTGCAGTGGGTTTTAGTATATTGTTTTCTCTACATAGAGTGTTGTAGATACATGGATATGTGTGTCAACTAAGCAGGCCATTAGACAGTCAATTTGAATATTAGAGGGGATGTTTTCCTTCCAATCCTAGTGTTATTCCTGATAACTCTTTCCCATCTGTTGAGCCACTGTCCCCGCAAATGAGCTCTCACATTTGTCCCCTTCTTTCCCTTACTGCTGTGTCAACCCTGTTCAAGCCCTACCCATCTCTCATTTGGATACTTACAGTAAACTAATCCCACCCATCCAATTTCTCCCCTGGAAAAAAAAAATAGATATAATCAGGAGTTGTCTCCTGATTATAAAAGTACTATAGTGTATCAAAATTCCAACAGCCTTTTTTGCAGAAATGGAAAAGTTAATCCTTAATTTCATAAGGAATTATAAGGGGCCCCAAATAGCCAAAAAAAATCTTGAAAGAAAATAAAATTTTTTGAGGGCTCACACTTCCAGATTTCAAAACTTACCACAAAGCTACAATAATCAGCTTATACCAGTATGGTACTGGCATAAGGATAAACATATAGACCAGTGGAATATTGAGAGTCCAGAAATAAACCCATTACATCTATGGCCAATTGATTTTTGACAAAAGTGCCAAGCCCATTCAATGGGGAAAAAAGTTGTCTCTTCAACAAATGGTGCTGGGACAACTGTATATCCGTATGCAAAAGAATGAAGTTGCCCCCTACCTCATGCCAAATATAAAAATTAACTCAAAATGGATCAAAACCTAAATATAAGATGTAAAATATAATATTCATAAAATAAAGCATGACCTTGGATTTCGCAATGGATTTTTAGATATGATTCCAAAAGCACAAGCAACAAAAGAAAAAATAGATGAATTGGACTGTATCAAAATTTAAAATTTGGTCCATTGGAGAACATTGTCAAGAAAGTCGAAGGACAATGTACACAATGAGAGAAAATATTTGCAAATCATATCTGATAAGGGTCTAATATCTTGAATATACATGAAGAACTCTTATAACTCAACAACAGAAAGCCAGCCCAATTAAAATATGGACAAAGGACTTGAATAGACATTTCTCCAAAGAAGATATACAATGAACAATAAGCACATAAAGAGATGCTGAGAGTCATTAGGGAAATACAAATTAAACCACAATGTGATAACCACTTCACATCCACAAGAATGGCTATATTTTTTAAATGGAAAATAATGGCAAGGATGTGGAGAAATTGGAGTCTTTGTATATTGACGGTGGGTATATAAAATGATATAGCTTCTCTGGGGAACATTTGGCAATTTCTCAATAAATTAAACATATAATTACCACATGACCCAGCTCCTAGGTACCTGATATTCCACTTCTAGGTATATACCCAAGGGAACTGAAAACGAGAATTCAGATAGAAACTTGTACACAAATGTTCGTAGCTGTGCTATTCACAGTAGCCAAAAGGTGGAAACAACGCAATTATCCATCAATGGATGAAAGGATAAACAAAACATGGTATTTCTCTGCAATGAGATATAATTCAGCATAAAAAAAGAATGAAGTACTGATACACTGTACAACATGAGTGAACCTTGAAAACATTATGCCAAGTAAAAGAAGTCAGACACCAAAGGCCACATATTATAGGACTCCTTTTATATTAAATATTCAGAATAGGCAAATTCATAGAGACAGAAAGATCAGTGGTTGCCAGGGATTGCGGGGAGGAGAAAATGGGGAGTAAGTGCTTAATATATATGTAGTTCCCTTTTAGGGTGAAGAAAGTGTTCAGGAACAAGATAATGGTGACGGTTGCACAACATTGTGAATATACTTAATGCCACTGAATTGTACACTTTTAAATGGTTAAATGATAAGTTTTATGTCATGTGTATTTTACCACAATTTTTTTTTCTTTTTTTTTTGCGGTACGCGGGCCTCTCACTGTTGCGGCCTCTCCCGTTGGCAGAGCACAGGCTCCGGATGCGCAGGCTCAGCGGCCATGGCTCACGGGCCTAGCCGCTCCACAGCATGTGGGATCTTCCCGGACCGGGGCACGAACCCGTGTCCCCTGCATCAGCAGGCGGACTCCCAACCACTGTGCCACCAGGGAAACCCACAATTTTTTAAAATTGTACTGTAAGACCACTGGAAAACATTTTAGGACAATTTAGAAATCTTTCGTATACATCTTCTATACCTTTTAATGCACATCACCCTATGCTGCATATTTTTTAAAACAGATTTGAGATCACATTATGCATACTACTTTTCAACCTTTTTATTTTCTATTATTATAGCTTGGATATCTTTCCACTTAATTAGGGAAATTGACCTCATCGTTCTTTAAGAGTTATGGGTACCCTATAATCATCATTTTAAATTCCCTGCCTCCAGGCTCTTTCTTCTCTCAATCATGTTGTAAATGTGACCTAAATTGTCTCTTTTCATGGTAATTGTATGTTATTTCTGTTAACTTCGTGGAAATAACATCATTTAGAAGCATTTGGTTTTCTTGAGACAATGTATGAAGTATTGGTCACAGAACATTATGTGGTGATACATTCTTTTGAAAGTTTTATGTAATGGTACCATATGTATAATATAATTACTTTTTCCTTCCAAACCTGGAAAAATGTGGACCAACTAAATATTAGTGTTTAAAAATGCCTAGTTGAAATCTTCGGAAGAATTTCCAATCTTTTCAAACTTTAAAAATTCAGTAGTTTGGTCTATATAAAATAAATTCAGTGGCTTAACTTCATGTTTGGTTGAAAATATTTAATAGCCGTGAGTTCATAGACTCATCTGAATCATTTATTTCTATATCCTAGATGATCTATCATGATAAATGAAAAAGCAGTTTTGACATGTATATTACTATATTATGATTACAACTATTTTAAATACATGGCATAGTAAACAGACTAGAAATAATAAACCAAAATAGTAACTATGATTTTATAAATGTAGTTATAGGATAAGTAATATTTTTTCTGTTTTACAATAATTTGTATTATAAGTATATTCTGTGAATGGTTTTTTAAATTATTTCAAAATTTATCTTTGTAGATTAAACCAAAAGATAATATAATAACTTGAATTTTTAAAAAATTTTCTTTTTGGAGTTTCTCTCTCTTCCTCTCTCCTACTGTTTTCTTACCTGGTAACACATTATAGCTTGCTTCTACTCCGGGAAATCTTAAAAAGGATTCAAACTTTTCCTCCGTACTATAATCCAAGTTAACCATGGGAAGTGTTGCTGCTGGTGTAACTATCCTCATTTGCTGAATTCCAAGCTGTCTACTGGATCTGTGGATGGGCGAGGAACTTTTTCTCTGTCTTCTATAATACATCTTCCTTCTTTCCTTCCTAGAAGTTTCTTCATTTTGTCCAAAGTCAGTTTGAATAACGAGAAGCAGAAGAAAACAATACCAGCTTGAAAACTTCATGCTTGCTTTTTCACTATTTGATTCCTAGGATGAGAATGAAACAGAATTTCAGAGTTAGTGACTAAATTTTTACCTCTGAAAATTGGCCTATAATTGCCTATATCCCTCAGCAGCAAGCCTGTGAGATATAACACATATAATATATGGGCTCTATGCTATAGTATTACTGCCAAGTCAGAATTTAGAATTTTTCTGTCAGAATCAAATAATTTTTAGTACTTTATTGCTAGACCAGACATGAGCAAACTTTTTCTATAAAGAACCATATAGTAAACATTTTAGGTTTTACAGGCCATGCAGTCTTTGTCATAACTACTCCACTCGACCCTTGTAACATGAAGGTAGACAATATGTACACAGCTTGTGTATGTGATATGTACAGTTTGTGTACGTGATATGTGCACAGTTTGTGTACATTATATGTGTACAATTGTGTACACAAATTCCAAAACAGGCAGTGGGTCAGACTTACCCCCAGGCCATAGTGTGCCGACCCCTCTCTGGACCACTGTGTTGTAGGTTTTCAGAGGTTACTCAGGAGGTTTCTCTCCACCTCTCTGCCAAGTCATTCTGTGACTAACATCATCCACAATTCATTTTCCCAGCTCTTATATTTTATTATTTTATTCTCTACTGTTCTAATTTTCTTTGTTGGGGGGAAAGAGCATAATTGCACCAAATAAATATAACAGCAAACAGCAAACTACTATCAGTTATAAAGAGGTAAGAGGGACAAAGAGTAACTTTTAATCAGCTGGTCTCAAGAGGAGTACAGGGCCCTGCACATGGTGAAGCTGAAAAACATATTTGAGAAATGAATACTTTTTCAAACCTTGAACATGGATTAGCACAGAACAGAAATCCCTGAGAGGGGGAAAATCCAAGTTGAGCTCCTGCTCACTGCCTGGAGGGAGTTCCTTCCGAGGCTGAAGACCAGGGTGAGGACCCAGGCAGAGCCCAACAATCTCCCTGAGTTGAAAAAAGAAACCGAAAAACCTGGGGTCCTGGGGATGCCAGAGAGGCAAGAGTTTGCAGAGCAGAGCACAGGGAGGTGAGAGCTACCCTGAAAAAGACTTCCAAAGATATCAATTCTTCAACCGAGTATGATTAGCACATTTGTATGAGAAAACTACTCAACACTTGAGAAAGAACTACCATGAAGGACAAAAAGAAAACATCCTTTAGGCTAGAAAAGGCTGGGCAGACTCTGTGTGTCCACCAGTCATAGTGGAGAACCTGTACTGCAAAGGGCATCAGACAGAGTGCTCAGAAGGGCATCGGCACATCAGAGAAAACAATTTACCCTAGACTAACGGCTGATCTGATCCCATTTACAGCACTGAATAGCAAGCCTCCAGAAAGGATCAAACTGTGTGCAACAACTTAACTATGTCCCAGAGCACCCAACAAGTACTGGGAAATCCAGCAAAAATTTACCAGGCACACAAAGAAACAGGAATTGTTGACCCATGATGAGGAAAATCAATCTATTGAAACCCATCCATAGCACAGCTGACATAATTATTAAGTAGGTCATTAAAAGTTATTAAAACCATAATCTGCGTGTTCAAGAACGTAGAGGAAAGATATTTAAAGAAATCCAAATTGAACTTTTAAAGATGTAAACTACAATGTGAGAGAGGAAAAACTATACTGCAAGGGATGAATAGCACATTAGACACTGCAGGAAAAAATTAGTAAACTTGTAAACATAGTCACAGAAATTATCCAAAATGAAACACACACACACACATGACCAGTAAAAAACATGAACAGAGCATCTTCAAACTATGGGACAACTTCAAGAAGATCAATTTATGTCCAGTTCCAGTCCCTGAAGGACTAGGGAGGCACAAAAATATTTGAAGAAATAAAGACTGGTCATTTTCCAAATTTGATGAAAACTATAAACCCACATATCCAAGATCAATAAACCCCCAAAATAAGAAATATGAAGAAAATTATGTCAAATATTCATCATAATCAAATTGCTTTAAAACCAGTAATAAGGGGAACATCTTAAAAGTGACCAGAGAAAAAGACACAAAGTTAAGAATAGAATAAAAGACTTCTCATTCAAAACAGTACAAGCCAGAAGACAGTGGAACAATGTACTGTTTTCAGGTACTGAAAAAAATCAACTTATATACTCAGTGATAATGTCTTTCAGAAACACAGGCAACATAAAGACTTTTTCAGACATAGAGAAGCTGAAGGAATTAATCACCAGCAGAATTGCACTGTAAGAAATGCTAAAGTAGAAGGAAAATTATATCAGATAGAATTATGGATCTACACAAAGGAATGAATATCACAGGAAATGGCATATATGTAGATAAATGCTCTTTTTTATTTTTAAATCTCTTTAAAAGATGCTAGTTTAATACAGTCATCTGTTTAACAGTTGTGTTGATTAATATAATAATACTGTATTTTGGGGTTTCTACCTTAAGTGAAAGTAAAATCTATGACAACAGAAGCAGAAAGGAGGAAAGAGGAAGTGTAAATATACTGTTATGTTCTAATACTATAAGCAAAGTGGAATATCAACTGAAGATAATTGTAATAAGTTAAAGATGCATACTATAAGCCCTAAGGTAATCACCAAAAAAACAAGAGTTATAGCTAATAAACCAATAAAGGTGATAACGTGGAGTAATAGAAATAATCCAAAACATATTACATGTAAATCATATTAAATGTGAATTTATTAATTGCCACAGAGACTGTCCACATTGAATTTTTAAAAATTAAGACCCAACTCTAGGGACTTCCCTGGTGGTCCAGTGGTTAAGACTCCATGCTCCCAATGCAGGGGGCCTGGGTTCAATCCCTGGCCAGGGAACTAGATCCCACATGCATACCACAACTAAGAGTTCACATGCCACAACTAAGGAGACTGCAACCTCAACTAAGACCCACCACAACAAAATAAAATAAAATAAAACAAAATAAAATAAAATCCCAACTCTATGCTGCCTATAAGAAACTCATGCTAAATAAAGATACAAATGGATTAAAATTAAAAGGATGGAAAAATATATACTTTGGTAACACTAATCAAAAGAAAAGTGGGGGCTTCCCTGGTGGCACAGTGCTCAAGAATCCGCCTGCCAATGCAGGGGACACAGGTTCAAGCCCTGGTCCGGGAAGAGCCCACATGCCGTGGAGCAACTAAGCCGGTGCGCCACAACTAAGCCTGCACTCTAGAGCCTGCGAGCCACAACTACTGAGCCCATGTGCCACAACTACTGAAACCCACATGCCTAGAGCCCGTGCTCCACAAAAGAGAAGCCACCGCAGTGAGAAGCCTGTACACTGCAATGAAGAGTAGCCCCCGCTCGACTCAACTAGAGAAAGCCCACGCGCAGCAATGAAGACCCAATGCAGCCAAAAAAATAAATAAATAAAATAAAGTTTTAAGAAAAGACATATTTAACTCAATAAAAAAAAGTGGATGGCTATATTAATATAAGATGAAGAAGAATAAAGAGAGCCATTATGTAATGATAAAAGGATCTATTCATGAAGATGTAACAATTCTAAGCCTTTATACACTGAACAGTACAGATTCAAATTACATGAAGAAAAAAACTGGTATAGCTGCAAGAACTAGACAAATCCACAGTTATCATCCAGAATTTCTACTTTCTTCTCCCAAATCTGGATTTTTAAAATAGTAGATCACAAGCTAAAACAACAAGATAGCACTGTACCCTGTTAGAATGGCCAAAATCAAAAACACTGACAAATTGTGAGGTAAGGGTGTGTAGCAACAGGAACTCTCATTTATTGCTGGTGGGAATACAAAACCATACAGCCACTCTGTAAGACAGTTTGGCAATTTCTTACAAAACTAAACATACTCTTACCCTGCAATCCAGCAGTCATGCTTCTTAATATTTACCCACATGAGCTGAAAACTTATATCCACACCAAAACCTGCACATGGATGTTTAGAGCAGCTATATTCATAACTGCCAAAGCTTGGGAACAACCAAGACATCCTTAAGTAGGTGAATGGATAAATAAACTGTGTTACATCCAAACAGTGGAGTATTATTCAGCACTAAAAAGAAAAGCTCTCAAACCATGAAAAGACATGAAAGAATCTTAAATGCTTATTACTAAGTGGAAGAAGCCAATCTGAAAAGGCTAGTACAGTGTGACTGCAACTGCATGGCATTCTGGAAAAGACAAAACTGTGGAGACAGTACAGACATACTTCGTTTTATTGCACTTTATCATGCTTCACAGATACTGCATTTTTTAACAAATTGAAGGTTTGAGGCAACCCTGCATCAAGCAAGTTTATTGGCACCTTTTTTCCAACAACATTTGCTCACTTCATGCTGTCACATTTTGGTAATTCTCACAATATTTTAAACTTTTTCATTATTACCAAATTACTATATTTGTTATGGTGATCTGTGATCAGTGATCTTTGATGTTACTGTTGCAAAAAGATTATTATGCTCTGAAGGCTCAGATGATGGCTAGCATTTTTTTAGCAATAAAGTATTTTTTAATTAAGACAGGAACATTGATTATCTTTTTAGACATAATGCTATTGCACATTAAATAGAATACAGTATACTGTAAACATAACTTTTATATGCACTGGGAAACCAAAAAAAATTGTGTGATTCCCTGTGTTGCAGTATTAGCTTTATTGTGGTTGTCTGTAACCAAACACACAACATCTCTGTGGTATGCTTATATGCTTATTTAGTCAGAGTTGCATGTTCATTGATTTATGATCCTACTTTCAGTTTGTGTTTTCATTGTGGCCAGGTGATGCTTTTGCTTCCTAGCAATCTATATCATTTATAATGGTGCTTCACTGTATAGAACTCAGATTTTGAATGAATCTTTGAAGTCATCTGCTTTTCCAGTAATGGGAAGTTCTTTATCTTCCATGTTCAGACAGCTCTGTCAGAAAAGTCTTCCTTAGATTGAGCTACAATTTGTTGTTCATATCATGGCCCATAAGAGATTTACAGATAAGCCATGTTCACACAGTTTTCTTTCTCCTGAGTTCTTAATCTTTTTTTATCAATGCTTTTTAAGATGTGTTTAAGTTTCTAAAACTAGTACATAATTTTTAAAAACTCAAAATGATACACAGGCATAAAAAACAAGTTGCCTTAACGATAATTCATAGTTTAGTACAACGGTAGACCTACTTTTTCTTCAGGGTCCAGAGAGTAAATATTTTTAGCTTTGCAGGACAACAGTCTCTGTTAAAACTATTCAACTTTGTTATTGTAGCCAAAAATAACCATAGACATGTAAATGGATGGCCACAACTGTATTCTGATGGCACTTTGAAAAACAGAATTTGGCCTATGGGCCATAGTTTCCCATCCCCTAGTTTAAGGGTATCTTTCATGATACCTTCTAAACATATATGAACATATATATTTAAACATAAATGGAATTGTTCGATATACTGCAATCTGTTTTCTTTCCATTCAGTAATAAATTGTGGTCATATGGACATATATGTCAATGTATGTAAATCTATCTGGTCTGTGCACTCTATTTTCATTCCATAAGTTATGTAACAAACAATTTGGTGATGGATATTTAATTTTTTCCACTTTTCCTCTGTTGTAAACACTCCTGTGGAAATTCCCTTTTGGTCCAGTTGTTAGGACTCTGAGCATTCACTGCCAAGGGCACGAGTTCAATCTGTAGTCAGTGAACTAGGATCCCACAAGCTGCGTGGCGTGGCCAAAAAATGAAACAAAACAAAACACTCTTGTGCATATATCTTCTGGAAATATTTTTATGTTCTTTTTTCTTTTTTTTTTAAACTGAAGAATAGTTGATTTACAATGTTGTGCCCATCTCTGCTGTACAGCAGTGTGACTCAATTATAAACATATATACATTCTTTTTTTATATTCTTTTCCATTATGGTTTATCACAAGATATTGAGTATAGTTCCCTGTGCTATACATTAGGGCCTTGTTGTTTATCCATTCTAAATATAATAGTTTGCATCTACCAAGCCCAAACTCCCAGCCCATCCCTCTCCCTCCCCTCCTCCCCTCCTCCCCCTTGGCAACCACAGGTCTGTTCTCTATGTAAAAATATGGAATGCTTCACAAATTTGCATGTCATCCTTGTTCAGGGGCCATGCTAATCTTCTCTGTATTGTGCCAATTTTAGTATATGTGCTGCCAAAGTGAGCACTTTTATGTTCTTAATTGTAATTTTTAATTTATAAATAATGTAATAATAGATTTTCTGTTGTTTTTAACTATATTGTCTCTTGGGTTTATTTTTGGATGAAATTTAATATAAGTCACTTTGGTCATATTTATTAATATATTTTGAGGCCATGGTATAGGTATATACACATTTAGAATTGTTATATATTTCTGGTGCTTTTATCATTAGGTACTTTCTGTATCTCTAGTAGTGTGTTTTGTCATAAGATCTACTTTGTCTAATTAATGTAGCTGCTTTCTTTTTATTAATGTCTACTTAATATATTTTTTGCATCATTTTACTTTCAGCCTTTCATATTTTCAATATATTTTCTATTAGCATATCATTTTTAGTTCAATATGACAATTTTTATCTTCTAATCGGAATAGAAAGTCTATTTTTATTTACTGTAACACTTGATATGTTTGAATTTAAATATATTTTCTGAATATTTGCATTCTATTTGTCCTGCCTGTTCTTTGTGTGTTTTTTTTTTCCATTCTTGCTTGCTTTCTTTTTAATTGATTGCTTAGTTTTTATTATTCCATTAGTAATTGTATACTTTTCACTATAAAGTTCTTTGTAGAGATTACCGCATACATCCTTAACTTATCAAGTCTAATATAAATTAGTACCTTTACCTCTTTCTGGACTTTAACTTTACTTACCTCATCCTAGAACATATACTACTTTTGTCGTATATTTTAATTCTTTATATTTGTTAAACCCTCAAAAGATTATTATTATTTTATGCTGAAAGTTCATTTAGATCAGGCTCTCTCAACCTTAGCACTATTAACATTTGGGTTGGATAATTCCTTTGTTGTGGTGGGGGGCTGGCCTTTGTATATTTAGTAGCATCCCTGGCTCCTACCCAGTAGATACCTCCTCTCAGTTATAACAACCAAAAATGTCTTCATATATTACCAGATGTGTCTTGGGGGTGGAAGGATTCAGCCTGCCTCCAATTAAGAACCACTGATTTAGATCTTCCTAAACATTTATCCTTTTTCTTTCTTCTTATTTCTTTCTGTATCTCCAGTCTTCTATCAGGATTATTTTCTTCCTAAAAAATACCTTTTAGTAATTGCCTTAGTGCAGGACTGCTGATGACCAGTTCTTTTGTTTGTTGGTCATATGAAAATGTTTATATCTTATGTTCATTCTGAAAGAATGTATTTGCTAAATATGGAATTCTAGATTGACAAGTGTTTTCTTTCAGCATTTGGAAGATTTCATTCCAATATCTTCTTGTTTCCATATTTTGTGTTGAGTAGTCATCTGTCAATCTAATTATTTCTCCTTTAAAAGTAACTTTTTTTGTTGCTTTTAAGATATTCTCTTTGGCTTTGGTTTTCAGCTGTTTTACTCTGTTGTACATAGATATGATTTACTTGGTTTTATCCTATATAGGATTCATAGCACTTCTTGAATCTGTGGACTGATATTTATCAAATTTGGAAATTTCTTAGCCCTTACGTCTTCAAATAATACTCTCCTACTTCTCTCTCCTCTTTCTTTTCAAAACTACAGTGACACGTATGATAGCCTTCTCATTATGTCTTTAATGTCACTTTCCCTCTCTTGTATTTTTTATCCTTCTCTCACCCTGTGATTGATTCGGTTATTCCACTAACCTCCCTTCCATTCACTAATTATCTGTTCAGCTATGGTTTATCTGCTATTAAATCCATCCATTGACTTCTATTTTTCTATTATTGTGTTTTTTTAGTTTTTCGGCTTTTCAGTGGGTTCTTATTGTTTCTGTTTCTCTACTGAAATTTTCAATCTTGTTTTTCACGTTTTGAACTTATTAATCACATTTATTTAAGTCTGAGTCTGAAAACTCCATTTCAGGACATTCTATATGTCTATTTCTATTGTCTGTTATTTCTTTCTAGGTTTTTAACCATTTTCTTCTGTTTCTTCCTATGCCTGATGGCATTTGATTGCCAACCATTGTATATGAAAAATTGTGAATATACTTTGAAGCCTACAATGATATATTTATTATTTATCCTAAAAGGATTTACATTCAGACATGAGGTTAAGGGCACTAACAATCATAAATTGAATGATTTGAAGCTGAGTTTCACTATAACTAATTAATAATTATACTTTAAGTCCCAAACCAAAACCTGGTGATTTCATCTGCATCACTTTTGCCTGCCACCCCTGCTGCTTGATTGGCCCCATTCCTTGAGTTTTGTTTCTGTCTTGACTTGAGAGGCTGTTTTAAAGCTATACTAAGCTTCTCAGTCACCTCTTTTGGTTCCACAGATGCCTCCAGAAGAAAAGCTGTTCCAGACCTCTTAGGATTCCAGTCCTATCCCAAATATTGGCCCTGTTATTTTTTCCTATTTTTTTCTAATTATTCTCAGTAGGCTGAATGGTCTGAATTGCATAGTCTGCCATTATAAGAAGCATGAGTTCCCTCAGATTAGTTTTATTTCCCTGAAATATATCATTTTTCTTTTAGAGAATGTTTTGGGTTGTAAAAGTTTTGAATTCATATATGTCAGAAAATATCATTTTGTTTAGTTGGAAATAGAATTATGATTTTAGAATAATTTTCCTTCAATACTTCATAGGTATTGTTCCATTTGTTTCTTATATCTGTTACTGATGAAAATTTTAAATTGAATCTGATTCTCATCTCTTTGTAATAAGTCTTTTTTCCTCTCTCTGTAGAAGTTTTTTTTTCAGATTTTGAACTCATTTTTAATATTCAGAAGTTCTACTATAATGTACGGGTTTTGTTTTTTTCCTTATTGTATCCTTCTTAGGATCTTTTACTCTAATGACTTCTTTCTTTTCCACACAAGCTCTTTTTACACAGTTCTCTCCCATACCTATTCAAGGCTATGGTTTTTCTCTTTAAATTCATTCCCATCTTCTCTCTGTATTTGAAGGATTCCTCACAGTTTCTGTCTCACCAGAAGCTCCCCTTCTTATTTCCTACTGCAGCTATATATCCATGTGTGTATTTGTTTGTAATATATCCTCTCTTATGTCTAGGTATTTGGTAAGAGGAAAAGAGTGATATCTGCTTAGTTTGCCCTCTTGAATCTCAGTTCTTTTTATAACTTCATCTGCCAGAATTATCCTCCTGTAGTCAGGATGTACTTGGATCATATGCTGACTTGTCACCATTTTCCCTTGGCTCAACAAATAGCAGCCTCTAAGTTATTTTCATGTCAACTAACCTCAGCATGCAATCTCTTTTTCAGTATATAGGTACTTTAATTACTGCAGTAATTTCAAACCCTTTACTGTAGGTCACTGAAATGAAACTATATTAGAACAACTTTTCATAATCTATATTAGTTTTAGAAAAACTAACATGCAAAATATAAGGGAGGAGCAAATCCCCTAGCTGATTGGTGGCTAAAATTGTCAAAGCCCATTCAGAGAGCAAGGTAATATGTTGGGAAGAAATAGCAACAGCAGCAGGGGAAAGCAATATGAAAAGTTGCACTGTGAGACAGGGTAGAAGTAGAATTTGCTGAGTGGCGGGGGAAGTGAGCTCTGACAGAGAGCATACATAAAATGTGCTCTACATAAAATGTGCTCTACATAAAATCTGTACATGGAGATTTTCTTGCTTTGACAGTCATATATGTGACTCTCCATCCTGTGGTAGGTGAGAGTTATGAGGAGTCAGGCCCTGGATCTAAGGGCTCTGGAGATAAACTTCCATGAGTGTCTCAGGCATCGTGTTGTCCCTGAGCCTCTTACTTAGCAGAGCATTGCCCAAGCTCACCCTTCTCCCATTATCCCCATCCCTCTTTGTCTTCCACCCCCCTCCCAAACTGGCTCACTTTTACTTATCCAGAAATCTAAATAGATATGTACAAAAATAAATTTACAGAGCTATCTTAATTTTAAGAAAATCAGAATCTAAATAGTCTAATTGAAATGTTTAAATAATGTTTATGAAATGGCCTCTCAATACTAATTTTATCATTGATGCCTCGGCCTTTGTTATTTTCAGTGATTTATAGAATTTCACATTTATTTAATATTTATTCCAAAAACAACTTTATAATTGAGTGAATATGTTTCTAGAGGTAAACTTTTATGACACAATAGGTCTAATCACTGTAGGTATTATTTTGATCAAGTAAAATTTTCTTTCATTTTAGCATTTATTGTGTTTATCCCAACATTAAATATCATCTGTAAATCTTGGTTAACTTATTATTTTTTTCCATTAAAATTCTTCGTCATCTGTCTTAAGTAAGCTTTAAAAGGGTTTAAATTAAATTTTAAACTTCTACACAAAGCCATGAGATGCCTATTATCCCTTTTAACTTCACTCTATAGGCTTATAATGAAAAACATTTTTAATTAATCCTTTATGCTCTTTTAGGACTTAAAAATAGAAAAGAATGAAATTTTCAAACCAACTTATACTTCTATTGAGCATGTAATTCTATTTAAACATATAAAAATATATTGAATCCTAATTTCATAAAGTTTTAAATACTTCGGAAGTAGTCATCCTGAAAAAAACAAGTAAACAAAATAATGTACACTTTAAACTTTTAAAATCTATTAGTAAGAGCTTATTTCCTCAAGGGTTAAACATATTTGCAACATAAAACAGCCAAATATTAAAACCATTCCACATGCTTTAGTAGAAACTTAAAATTTAAAACATTTTACCTGGAAATCTAAACTAAGTAGGCTTTGCTTGGTGTCATTTAAGTCTCCAGATGAAAATGAAACAAAACCAGAGCTTTCTTTAAAACAAAGAAGGGATTGTTGAAAATTGTTAACTGACTTCTTTGCAAAATCTAAAATAACTGCTTCCCTTGGGGATACATGCCTTTCGGTTCTTTGTGCAGAAAATCAGCCAAGAGAGTAACCAGGGAAAATAGTTACCAAGGCAAATATTTGTTCTAAATCATGGGAAAAGTGGAAAGCAGCAGAGGGGGGGAAAAGCATTAGTCTGTAGGCTGAGAAGACGGAGTTGTAAGCACAAAAGGGGAGCTTGATTAAGAAATGCGTGATTTTCATAGACTAATTACATTAAAAATCTTAACGTTCCAAGTTAGAGGACTATGCCTTCCTGGAATGCCTTTAATTGGGTTAATGTTATTTAACTCTCTCATCGGCTCTCTGCCTGCCACACCAGTCTCACACACAATATTGTTAACAAAACAGAAAGCTGTTACATATTAATGTCATTGAAATTATGTAACTTCCAACCTTAAGCAATAAGAAGAAAATATTCAAGGGAGCTATGAGGCTTCTGATTAAGGTAACTGGCAAATTAATTATCTACCTCAGCCTCAGTTTCTTCATCTGCAAATAAGCAGGTCAGAGACAGATCAAGGTTCCTGGCCCACAGTGCTGCTTATAGAGGACCTTGGGTGAGTTACTGCTGTTTGTGACTAAAGTTTTTTCTTTGTACAGCTGGGATGGTAATACCTATCTTTCAAATTTTTGTGCAGATAGAATGAATAGCACATACTAAATGCCTGTCGTAGACTAGGTAATTATAATATCTATTTTTTAAAATTCTTACTTACCTCATGGGTCTAAATTATTTGACAGAGAGAAGATACATTTTTGTCTTTCCAAAATCTTAACATGACCTGGATAGATCAAATCAAGATGATGGACTGAGCACATGGGCCACCCAAATTCCTAAAAATAACAAAAACTATGTTTGTTTTTAAAAATGTAACACTGCACTACAAAATAATTAGTACTATTAGAAGACAAGAAATGTTGAGAAATTCCTTGAAAACTGAAGGTACATAGGCTCTGTCTGGCAGACGACAACAAAACACGTATGAGACAGGGTAACTCTGAGGGTGTTCCAGGTTTAGAAATTATAGATCCTGGGAATGGTGAGATTCGTTGGGAAACTGTACTCAAGAGAAGCAGGGCATATGACCCCAACCTTCCTGATGTCTCCATCATTTGTTCAAAGTATTAGGCATTTACCCCCAAATTGAACCCATGTTCTCTTCCACTTGGCCCTGGGTGTCTAGTAGAAAAGGGAACCCCCATCTTCAGAATCCAGACTAGCTCAACCCAGTACAAGCACAAAGTTGACTATCTCCACCCACACATTCAGAGCTTTGGGTCAGTGTTCTTAACATATGCAGGTAGCCCAAGATTACCAAACATTTGCAAAGATTCTAACATTAGAGATAGGAGTTCCCCTCATCTCCACCCCAAAATACCTACCCACAATCAGAAAAGAGCTTTGGAAATTTAATCAAGAATGAGAAGCCACTACAGACCTATTTGAATTGCAAAAACCAAAACACTGATAATACCAAATGCGGGTGAGAATGTGAAGCAACAGGAATTCTCATTCATTGCTTGTGGGAGTACAAAATGGTACAGCCACTTTGGAAGGTAGTTTGGTGGTTTCCTAGAAAAATTCAGCAGTCATGCTCCTTGGTATTTACCCAAATAAGTTGAAAACTTATGTCCACACAAAAGCCTGCACACAGATGTTGACAGCAGCTTTATTCATAGTTGCCAAAACTTGGAAGCAACCAAGATGTCCTTCAGTAGGTGAAAGGATAAACTGTGGTGCATCCTACAATGGAATATTATTCAGTGCTAAAAAGAAATGGGCTATTAAGCCATGAAAAGACATGGAGCAACCTTAAATGCATATTACTAAGTAAAAAAAAGCAATTCGGAAATGGCTATGTACTATGTGATTCCAGCTATGTGACATTCTGGAAAAGGCAAATCTATGAAGACAGTAAAAAGTCAGTGGTTGCCAGGGGTTGGTGGTGGGAGGAATGAATAGGTGGAACACAGGATTTTTAGGGCAGTGGAAATACTCTGTATGATATCATAATGATGGATACACGTGTTTATACTGTTGTCTAAACTCATAGAATGTACACACCAAGAGTGAACCATAATGAAACTATAGACTTGGGTGATTATGATGCATCAGTATAGGTTCATCAGTTATAACAAATGCACCACTCTAGTGGGGGATGTTGATAATAGGGGAGGCTGTGTGATGGGGGGGACTAGGGATATATGGGAAACCTCTGTAACCTTCCTATCAATTTTTCTGTGCATCTGAAACTGCTCTAAAAAAAAGTCTTTAAAAAAAATGTGGCCTGGGGCTTCCCTGGTGGCACAGTGGTTGAGAGTCCGCCTGCCGATGCAGGGGACGCGGGTTCGTGCCCCGGTCCGGGAGGATCCCACGTGCCGCGGGTTGGCTGGGCCCGTGGGCCATGGCCACTGGGCCTGCGCGTCCGGAGCCTGTGCTCCGCGGCGGGAGAGGCCACGGCAGTGACAGGCCCACGTACCGCAAAAAAAAAAAAAAAAAAAAAAAAAAGTGTCCTGGTTTATGCATTGTTTTGGGAGGAAAACAATGTGGATGACATGCAGTATTGGACACATTGCTTGCTTAGGGCAAACAGAAACATTTTTTTTTAAAAAAAACGTTTTACTTTATATTGGAGTATAGCCATTAACAGTGTTGTGATAGTTTCAGGTGCACAGCAAAGTGACTCAGCCATACCTATACTTGTATCCATTCTCCCCCAAACTCCCCTCCCATCCAGGCTGCCACATAACATTGAGCAGAGTTCCTCGTGCTATGCAGTAGGTCCTTCTTGGTTATCCATTTTAAATATAGCAGTATATACATATCAATCCCAAACTCCCTAACTATCCCTTCCCCCCACTCTTCCCCCATGATAACCATAAGTTTGTTCTCTAAGTTTGTGAGTCTGAGAAACTCTTCTATAATGGATTCCTAGAAGTGAAATGCTGGGACCGAGTATACCTATTGTTAAGTTGTCCTCAAAAGAAACAGGATAGGGACTTCCTTCGTCCAGCGGTTAAGACTCCACGCTCCCAAGGCAGGGGGCCCAGGTTCGATCCCTCATCAGAGAACTAGATCCCGCATAACTAAAAGTGCCCGCATGCCAGCAACTAAAGATCCCATGTGCCACAACTAAGACCCAGCAGAGTGAAATAAATAAATAAATAAGAAACAGGACAAATTAACAATAGCTATACTCTGTCCCAGCATATCACTTCTAGGAATCCATTGTAGAAACACATCTTTCTCTGCATAAGTGTGCCTCTAGGAAAGTACTTTGAAGTATTGTTCCCAAGGGGGGAGGGGAATTAACCAGTTATATACTGATAGGGAACAGTAGGCTGCCATAAAGCTACGTAGAGAGACCGAAGTAACTGTTATATAGACATGCAAAATTGTCCACAATATACCAAGAGGAAGAAAGAAATTTTAAAATAGTACACGTGCTATTATGTTCCCTTCTTTTAATGTATACAATTTAACATCTTCCTAGAGAACAAATTGGAAGAAATAAACAACAAACTGTTAGTGGTTATCTTTGGGTGATGGAATTATGGGAGGATTTTAGTATGTAATTCTGTACTTTTATAATGTTTTGAGCTTTTCATAACCAGATCAGAAAAAAAAGAACTTTTTTTAAAAAATCTTTAAACAATCAGAAAAAGAAGAAACTTAAATAGCAGCATAGAGGAATAGCCAAGATTATCATACCAAGATTGGCAAAGTTGTGGAGAACCAGATTATACAGTTTCTGAGGTCCCTGCTCTAAAATCTTGTGGGTTAATGGACTGTTACATGAGTCCTGCAGAAACTATGTTAACCACAGTAGTACATGGGAAATGCTGGTATTGGTGCTCTCCTCCTTTTTATTACTGCAGCCATAACTATGTTCTAAAGCTTGGCTCTGACAGCCACTCTGCAGAGTTTGGTGTTGGTCACCAAACAGGGTGTCAACAGGTCCCTGAGTGCCCAGGCTACAAGCACAGCCAGCATGGGTTCCAACTCCAAAACATGTGTTTGAGTAAAGTCACCTTTTCAATATTTTCAATGAGTTAGTCTTTCTTTTAAGGGTGTAGTTGCTCAGATAAAGCTAAATTTCCCCTCTCAGAAATGGGAGTCTTATCTTGCTTCAGGCCTGTTCTATATCCCTTGCTAGTGCCATAGTTAAATGCCTTTTCAGCTAACTCACGCTGAAGTGTGACAGTGCTTCATTTGCTTTCATTGAATTTACCCTCTCAGAGGAATATTTACATTTAAGTGGAGTACTAATGTATGAATATGCCATGATACATTCCCCTATCAGTGGACATTTGGATTTTTCCCCTTTTTGAGTTTTGGTGCATTTTTCCAGATTGCTTTCCAAAAACATTCTTGTAATGTATACTCCCACCGGAAATATGTAAAATGTCCATTTACCTGCCACTTTATTTTTTAAATGATTTTTGTATGTTTGAATAGGTAATATATATAAGTAGCATAAATTTTTTAAATACACGGTTAAAATTTTCAGTTTTCTATATCCAATATTGGAGGATTAGATGATTCTACCAACCTTCCCTTCAAAGACAACTAAAAAACTGGATCACTGGATCACTATTTAAAAACATCTTAAAATCGTCAATGAGATTAAAAAAAAAGACCATAAGGAATCACTGGGTTTAGATCTGAGAGGGTTCATGAGCACCTTTTTGCCCTGGCGGTGTTTGTCAAAAATATTAAAAGCAGGGCTTCCCTGGTGGCGCAGTGGTTAAGAGTCTGCCTGCCGATGCAGGGGACACGGGGTCGTGCCCCGGTTCGGGAAGATCCCACATGCCGCGGAGCGGCTAGGCCCGTGAGCCATGGCCGCTTAGCCTGCGCGTCCGGAGCCTGTGCTCCGCAACGGGAGAGGCCACAACAGTGAGAGGCCCGCGTACCGCAAAAAAAAAAAAAAAAAAAAAAAAATTAAAAGCAAAAATATCAATGAAATAGAAAAATTCATGCGGGAGACAGGATCAACACTGCCAAAAAAAAATTTTTTTTAACAAAACTAATAAAATATGTAGCAAGACTGATGCAGGAGAAAGGGAAAAAGCACAGATCACCAGTATGAGGAATAGGAAAATTTCTATTACTACAGAGTGAAAACAGTTAAAATCAGAGGATATTATAAACAACTTTATGCCAGCAAATTTAGACAGTATGGATACTTCCTAGAAAAAGACAATTTAATAAAACTGTCAGAAGAAGAAATAGAAAATCTGAATTGTCTACTATTGAAACCATAAATTCAAACCTTCCCACAAAGAATACTATAGGCCTATATTAATCAACAAATTCTACCAAACAATTCTTTAAGGTCAGCATAACCATACCATACTGCAACGTGACAAGGACATTACAAGAAAGGAAAATTATAGATCAGTCTGACTAGTGAACATAGATTTTAAAAAAAGTAAAATATTAGCAAACCAAATCTAGCAGTATATAAATAGGATAATATATCATGACTACACTAGGTTTATTTAAGAAATACCTGGTTGATTTAAGGATAAAATCCAAACATTATATTATCACCTTAATGTTTAAAGAAGGAAGAGAGAAAAAGCTGTTACCATACTAAAATAGAAGGGAACTCCTTAGTCTGTCAGAGTTATCTACAAAAAAACAACATACTTCCACTCCTAGCTATATACCCAAGAGAAGTGGAAACATAAATCCACATGGAAACTTGTACACGAATTTTGAATTGTGTAGCTACACTATTCATAACAGCCAAAATGTGGAAACAACTCAAATATCGATCAGCTGATGGACGGATAAAGTGTGGTCTGTTTCTACAATGGAATGTTATTCAGCAATAAAAAGGAATGAAGCACTGATGCATCCATGTTCAACATGGATGAACCTCAAACAGATTATGCTCAGTGCAAGAAGCCGGTCACAAGAGGCCACATATTGTATGACTCTTTTTTTTTTTTTTTTGCGGTACGCGGGCCTCTCACTGTTGTGGCCTCTCCCGTTGCGGAGCACAGGCTCTGGACGCGCAGGCTCAGCGGCCATGGCTCACAGGCCTAGCTGCTCCGCGGCATGTGGGATCTTCTCGGACCGGGGCTCGAACCCGTGTCCCCTGCATCGGCAGGCGGACTCTCAACCACTGCGCCACCAGGGAAGCCCTGTATGGCTCTTTCATATGAAATGTCCATAATAGGCAAATCCGTACAGGCAGAAAGTAGATGAGTGGTTGTTGGGGTGAGGAGGGTAAGAGTTGGAATGGCACAATGGGGAGTGACTGCTAATGGGTACAGGGTTCCTTTATAGAGTCACCAAAATGTTCCAAAAGTAGGTAGTGGTGATGGCTCCCAACTATGAAAATACTAAAAACACTAAATTGTGTACTTTAAAAGGGTGAATTTAATGATATATAAATTATATCTCAGTAAAGCTATTATTAAAAAATACTCAGTGTTGAAATATTGAAAGTTTTCCCTTTCTGGGAATAAGACAAGCAGGCTCACTGAAGGTCCTGGCCAGTGCAGTAAGGCAAGAAAAAGAAAAAAATGTTTTAAATGTATAAGTAGAAAATCAAGGGCTTCCCTGGTGGCACAGTGGTTAAGAATCCACCTTCCAGTGCAGGGGACACCGGTTCGAGCCCTGGTCCAGGAAGATCCCACATGCCGCAGAGCAACTAAGCCCGTGGGCCACAACTACTGAGCCTGTGCTCTCGAGCCCACGAGCCACAACTACTGACCTCACGCACCACAACTACTGAAGCTCGCACGCCTAGAGCCTGTGCTCTGCAACAAGAGAAGACACCACAATGAGAAGCCCACGCACCACAACAAAGAATAGCCCCTGCTCGTCGCAACTAGAGAAAGCCAGCGCACAGCAATGCAGCCAAAAACAAATAAAGAAATAAATTTATTTTAAAAGAAAATTAAGTAAAAGAAGGAAAAATCTCTGATTAGCCCAGGTAAAATCGTTGTATACATAGAAAATCTGAAATGGTGGCGGGAAGGGGTTGGGGACCGTGAAATGAGTAAAGGGGCTCAACTGTGTGGTGACAGACGGAAAATAAATTTTCTGTGGTGAGCAAATTGCAGGGTATACAGGAGTAGAAATATAATGTTGTACACATGAGACTTATATAATGTTAAAAATCAATGTTACCTCAATAGAAAAAGAAAATCTGAAATAACTTTCAGAAAAATTATTAAATCATCTAACATGTTTTCCAGATATACAATTAATAAATAAAAATCAATTGTGTCTTTCTATGGTTAGAGAATTAAAGAAAAAGATGTATTTTTTTTTTGTTTTTATTAAACTAGACAAATTCTAAAATGTACATGGAAATACAAAGGCCAAAGAATAGCCAAGCCATTCTTGAAGAAGAACAAGGCTAAAGGACTTTCTGTCCTAAATATCAAGTCTTATTATAAGAAGCTACAGTAATTAAGACAGTTTGGTAATAACACAAGGAAAATCAATAGACCAATGGAACAGAAAGTAGCACAAGAATTCATTCACATTCGGCTACTTGATTTTTGAGAGAAGTGGCCCTGCCAGGTGAATTTAGAGGGACTGAGGAACAAAGACAGAAGAGACTGTAGATATTAAAACAGGCCATGGACTTGTTCTGCTGTGCTCCAGAGACTAGAACCAAAATCAATGGACAGATGATACAGACAGGCTGATTTGGGCTGAGTTTAAAAAACAAAAGCCCTTTCTCATAACTAGAAGTGTCCAACTGAGCTGCCTACTGAGATGCTAAGTCCACTAGACTGAAAGGATTCTAGTAGAAACTAGATGACATTCTACTGGAAATGCTGCAGAAGGTATTTCTCAGACACTGAACTCGATGATATCATTTTTTTCCTGGGCTAAGGGATTTTCTTTTTTTTTTAATTTTTATTTTATATTGGAGCATAGTTGATTAACAATGTTGTGTTAGTTTCAGGTGTACAGGAAAGTTATTCAGTTGTACATGTATCTATTCATTTTCAAGTTATTTTCCCATTTAGGTTATTACAGAATTTATTTAGGCTGCTCTGGGTCTTAGTTGCAGCACACAGGATCCTCATTGCTGCATGCAGGATCTTTAGTTGTGGCATGTGGAATATTTAGTTGCGGTATGTGAGATCTAGTTCCCTGACCAGGGATCAAACCCGGGCCCCCTGCATTGGGAGCATGGAGTCTTAACCACTGACCACCACGCAAGTCCCTAGGTTATTACAGAATATTGAGCACTGTTCCCTGTGCTATACAGTAGGCCCTTGTTGGTTATCTGTTTTAAATGTAGCAGTGTGTACATGTCAATCCCAAACTCCCAATCTATCCCTCCTCCCCTACCCTTCCCCCCTGCTAACCATAAGTTGGTTCTCGAAGTTTGTGAGTCTGTTTCTGTTATGTAAATAAGTTCATTTGTATCATTTTTTTTTAGATTCCGCATAGGTGATATCATGATATTTGTCTTTCTCTGTCTGACTTACTTCACTTAGTACGATAATCTCCAGTTCCATCCATGTTGCTGCAAATGGCATTATTTCATTCTTTTAATGGCTGAGTAATATTCTGTTGTTTATATGTACCACATCGTCTTTGTTCATTCATCTGTCAATGGACATTTAGGTAGCTTCCATGTCTTGGCTATTGTAAACAGCACTGCAATGAATATTGGCATGCCTGTATCCTTTTGAACCATGGATTTCTCTGGACATATGCCCAGGAGTAGGATTGCTGGATCATCTGGTAACTCTATTTTTAGCTTCTTCTTTTTTTTTTTTTTTTTTTGCTGTACGCGGGCCTCTCACTGTTGTGGCCTCTCCTGCTGCAGAGCACAGGCTCCGGACGCGCAGGCCCAGCAGCCACGGCTCACAAGCCCAGCCGCTCCGCAGCATGCGGTATCCTCCCGGACCGGGGCACAAACCCGCGTCGCCTGCGTCGGCAGGCGGACTCCCAACCACTGCGCCACCAGGGAAGCCCTATTTTTAGCTTCTTAAGGAACTTCCATACTGTTCTCCATAGTGGCTGTACCAATCTACATTCCCACCAACCATGTAGGAGGGTTCCCTTTTCTCCACACCCTCTCCAGCATTCATTGTATAGATTTTTTGGTGATGGCCATTGTGACAGTTGTGAGGTGATACCTCATTGTAGTTTTGATTTGCATTTCTCTAATAATTAGTGATGTTGAGCATCTTTTCATGTGCCTCTTGGCCATCTGTATGTTGTCTTTGGAGAAATGTCTATTTAGGTCTTCTGCCCATTTTTTTTTTAATTTAGTTGACATGTATCTTTATTTATTTGTTTATTTATTTTTGGCTGCGTTGGGTCTTCGTTGCTGTGCGCGGGCTTTCTCTAGTTTCAGCAAGCGGAGTCCACTCTGCATTGCGGTGCGTGGGCTTCTCATTGCAGTGGCCTCTGTTGTTGCAGAGCCCAGGCTCTAGGCGCACGGACTTCAGCAGTTGTGGCTCGCAGGCGCCAGAGCACAGGCTCAGCAGCTGTGGCACCTAGTTGCTCTGCAGCATGTGGGATCTTCTTGGACCGGGGCACGAACCCGTGTCCCCTGCATCAGCAGGCGGACTCTCAACCACTGCACCACCAGGGAAGCCCACCAATTCTTAACCACTGTGCCACCAGGGAAGTCCCGACATGTTTTGTCTCATCAGTCTAAAGCAGCAGTTCTCCAGTTCTCTCTCTCTCTTTTTTTTTTTTTTTTGGTCTTTTTTGGTCTTTCATGACATTGACATTTTTGAACAACGTTTTGTAAATTGTTTTGTAAATCTTTAACTTGGATAGGTTATTCTTTCCTCATGATTAGATTTTGGTTAAAGTTTTTGGTAGATGTATTGGATGAAAGGTACTGTTCCCTGTTCAGTGCTGACCTCAGAACATACTTGATCTGATGTCTCATTATTCCTGATGTTAAGTTTGATCTCCTCACTAAGGTGATGTCTGCCAAATCTCATCTTTGAAAAGGGACCTTTTTCCTTTGAAATTAATAAATAACCTACTGGATGACATTATATGACACAATCTGTTCCCTATAATCTTTCACCTAATGATTTTAGCATCCATTGCAGATCAGTTCTTACTATGGAGGTTGCAAAACAGTGATTTGAAATTCCATCATTCATTTCTTATTTGGTGGCATTCTTTTGTGAAGAAGAGCTTTCCATCCTTCCCACCCTCCTTTTGAATGTTTTTGCTATCAGCATGAACTCATGGATTCTTTTTTTTTATGCCATCCATTATGTCATTTTTCATTTTGTTCCCAAATTATCAAAAATTTAACCTGTCGGTGTTCCTTCAAGTAAGCAGTTGTGTTCAGTAATGTTCTATAAGTTTCTTTGAGAGACTGTATACATCTTTTAATATATTTAATTCTAAATACTTCCATTTTTGTATTTTTTAAACATCTTTATTGGAGTATAATTGCTTTACAATGTTGTGTTAGTTTCTACTGTATAACAAAGTGAATCAGCTATATGCATACATACATCCCCATATCCCCTCCCTCTTGCATCTCCCTCCCACCCTCCCTATCCCACCCCTTTGGTGGTCACAAAGCACCAAACTGATCTCCCTGTGCTATGCAGCTGCTTCCCACTAGCTATCTATTTTATATTTGGTACTGTATATATGTCAGTGCTACTCTCTTACTTCACCCCAGCTTACCCTTCCCCCTCCCTGTGTCCTCAAGTCCATTCTCTACGTCTGCGTCTTTATTCCTGTCCTGCCCCTAGGTTCATCAGAACCTTTTTTTTTTTTTTTAGATTCCATATATATGTGTTAGCATATGGTATTTGTTTTTCTCTTTCTGACTTACTTCACTGTGTTTGATAGACTCTAGGTCCATCCACCTCACTACAAATAACCCAATTTCATTTCTTTTTATGGCAGAGTAGTATTCCATTGTATATATATGCCACATCTTCTTCATCCATTCATCTGTTGATGGACACTTAGGTTGCTTCCATGTCCTGGCTATTGTAAATAGTACTGCAATGAACATTGTGGTACATGTCTCTTTTTGATTTATGGTTTTCTCATGGTATATGTCCAGTAGTGGGATTGCTGGGTCATATGGTAGTTCTATTTTTAGTTTTTTAAGGAACCTCCATACTGTTCTCCACAGTGGCTGTATCAATTTACATTCCCACCAACAGTGCAAGAGTGTTCCCTTTTGTCCACACCCTCTCCAGCATTTATTGTTTGTAGATGTTTTGATGATGGCCATTCTGACCGGTGTGAAGTGATATCTCATTGTAGTTTTGATTTGCATTTCTCTAATGATTAGTGATGTTGAACATCCTTTCAAGTGTTTGTTGGCAATATGTATATCTTCTTTGGAGAAATGTCTGTTTAGGTCTTCTGCCCATTTTTGATTGGGTTGTTTGTTTTTTGGATATTGAGTCGCATGAGCTCTTTGTAAATTTTGGAGGCAAATCCCTTATCGGTCACATTGTTTGCAAATATTTTCTCCTATTCTGTGGGTTGTCTTTTCATTTTGTCAGTGGTTTCCTTTGCTGTGCAAAAGCTTTTGAGTTTAATTAGGTCCCACTTATTTATTTTTGCTTTTATATCCTTTACTCTAGGAGACTGCTCAGAAAAGATGTTGCTGCGATTTATCTCAGAGTGTTCTGCCGATGTTTTCTGCTAAGAGTTTTATAGTATCCAGTCTTGCATTTAGGTCTTTAATCCATTTTGAGTTTAATTTTGTGTATGGTGTTAAAGAATGTTCTAATTTCAATTTTTTATGTGTAGATGTCTGGTTTTCCCAGCACCATTTGTTGAAGACACTGTCTGTCCTCCATTGTATAGTCTTGCCTCCTTTGTCATAGATTAATTGACCATAGGTGTGTGGGTTTATTCCTGGCTTTCTATCCTGTTCCATTGATCTATATGTCTGTTTTTGTGCCCATACCATACTGTTTTGATGACTGTAGCTTTGTCGTATAGTCTGAAGTGAGGGAGCCTGATTCCTCCAGCTCCGTTTTTCTTACTCAAGATTGATATGGCTATTTGGGGGTCTTTGGTGTCTCCATACAAATTTTAAGATTTTTTTGTTCTAGTTCTGTGAAAAATGCCATTGGTAATTTGATAGGGATTGCATTGAATCTGTAGATTGGGTAGTATAGTCATTTTGACAATATTGATTCTTCCAATCTAAGAACATGGTATATCTTTCCAACTGTTTGTGTCATCTTTGATTTCTTTCATCAGTGTCTTATAGCTTTTGGAGTACAGGTATTTTATCTCCTTAGGTACGTTTATTCCTAGGTATTTTATTCTTTTTGATGTGACGGTAAGTGGGATTGTTTCTTTAATTTCTCTTTCTGATCTCTTGTTGTTAGTGTATAGAAATGCAACAGATTTCTGTGTATTAATATTGTATCCTGCAACTTTATTGAATTCATTGATGAGCTCTAGTAGTTTTCTGATAGCATCTTTAGGATTTTCTATGTATAGTATCATGTCATCTGCAAACAGTGACAGTTGTACTTATTCTTTTCCAATTTGGATTCCTTTTATTGCTTTTTCTTCTCTGATGGCTGTGGCTAGGACTTCCAAAAGTATGTCGAATAAAAGTGGTGACAGTGGACATCCCTTGTCTTATTCCTGATCTTAGAGGAAATGCTTTCAGCTTTTCCCTGTTGATTATGATGTTAGCTGTAGGTTTGCCATATATGACCTTTATTATGTTAAGATATGTTCCCTCTATGCCTACTTTCTGGAGAGTTTTTATCATAAATTGGTGTTGAATTTTGTCAAAATCTTTTTCTGCATCTATTAAGATGATCTCATGGTTTTTATTCTTCAATTTGTTGATGTGATGTATCACACTGATTGATTTACGGATATTGAAAAACTAGAAACAAGAAATTTACGAATGGAAAAGCTCACCAGTAAAGGCAAACATAAAGTAAAGGTAGGAAATCATCTGCACACAAATATGATATCAAAACCAGAAATTTTGAGAAGAGGAGAGCACAAATTCAGGATATTGGAAATGCATTTGAAATTAAGAGATCAGCAACCTAAAACAATTATGTATGTATATAGACTGCTATATCAAAACCTCATAGCAACCACAAATCAAATATCTTTAATAGGTATACACACAAATAAATAAAAGGAATCCAAACACAACACTAAAGAATGTTATCAAATCACAAGAAAACAAAACAGGAAAGGAAAAAAAGCCTACAAAAACAAATCCAAAACAACGAAATGGCAATAAGAACATATTAACAATTACCTTATGTAAACTGATTAAATTATCCAACCAAAAGACATAGACTGGTTGAAAGGATTCGAAAACTAGATCCATATATGTGCTGTCCACAAGAAACCCACTTCACATCTAGAGACACGTACAGGCTGAAAGTAAGGAGATGGAGAAAGGTATTCCATGCAGATGGAAATCAAAAGAAAGTTGGTGTACCAATACTAGTATCAGACAAAATAGACTTTAAAATAAAGACTGTTACAAGAGCCAAAGAAGGACACTACATAATGATCAAGGGATCAATCCAAGAAGAAGGTATAACAATTGTAAATATATATGCACCCAACATAGGAGCACTTCAGTATATAAGGAAAATGTTAACAGACATAAAAGGAGAAATCAACAGTAACACAATAATAGTGGGGGATTTTAACACCCCACTTTCATCAATGGACAGATCATCCAGGCAGAAGATCAGTAAGGAAACTCAGGCCTTGAATGACATGTTAGACCAGATGGACTTAATTGATATTTATAGAGCATCCCATCCAAAAGCAGCAGATTACACATTCTTCTCAAGTGCACATGGAACATTCTCCAGGAGAGTTCACATGCTGGGCCACAAAGCAAGCCTCAGTAAATTTAAGGAAATTGAAATCATGTCAAGCATCTTTTCCAACCACAACTCTATGAGATTAGAAATCAACTACAAGAAAAATACTGAAAAAATGCAAACATGTGGAGGCTAAACAATATGCTACTAAACAACCAATGGATCAGGATCACTGAGGAAATCAAAAAATAACCTAGCAACAAATGAAAACGAAAGCACAATGATCTATGGGACATGTGGCAAAAGCAGTTCTGAGGGGAGTATATAGCAATACAGTCTTACTTCAGGAAACAAGAAAAATCACAAATAAACAACCTAGCCTTATGCCCAAAGCAATGAGAGAAAGAAGAACAAACAAAACCCAAAGTTAGTAGAAGGAAAGAAATCACAAAGATCAGAGCAGAAATAAATGAAATATAAACGAAGAAAACAGTAGGAAAGATCAATGAAACTAAATGCTGGTTCTTCGAAATGATAAACAAAATTGATAAACCTTTAGCCAGACTCATCAGAAAAAAGGGAGAGGGCTCAAATCAATAAAATTAGAAATGGAAAAGTATAAGTTACAGTGGACACCACAGAAATACAAAGGATCATAAGAGACAACTACAAGCAACTATATGCCAAAAGAATGGACAACCTGGAAGAAATGGACAAGTTCTTAGAAACATACAATCTCCCAAGACTGAATCAAGAAGAAATAGAAAATATGAACAGACCAGTCACAAGTACTGAAGTTGAAACTGTGATTTAAAAACTCCCAACTGGGACTTCCCTGGTGGTCCAGTGGTTAAGACTTCATGCTTCCACTGCAGGGGGCATGGGTTTGATCCCTAGTCAGGGAACTAAGATCCCGCATGCTGTACAGTGCGGCAAAAAAAAAAAAAAAAAAACTCCCAGCCAACAAAAGTCCAGGAACAGATGGCTTCACAGGCAAATTCTATCAAACGTTTAGAGAAGAGTTAACACCTATCCTTCTGAAACTATTCCCAAAAAATCACAGAGGAAGGAATACTCCCAAACTCATTCTATGAGGCCACCATCACTGTGATACCAAAACCAGAAAAAGATACCGCAAAAAAAAGAAAATTACAGGCCAATATCACTGATGAACATAGTCACAAAAATCCTCAACAAAATACTAGCAATCTGAATCCAGCAATACATTAAAAGAATCATACACCATGATCAAGTGGGATTTATCCCAGGGATACATGGACTCGATGATATCATTTTAATGCTAAGGTTCCATGTGTCTTTGCTTCTGCCTTCTTAAGATGGCATTGTCAGACCACAGGGACCATAGAGGTCCACCCGTCTCTGGGAACTTCCCTCACTCCCTGAGCAGAGTTTGATCAGAGGCCATTCTTAGTAAAACAGGTGACATGGACAGAGGCAAGTTCTAGGTCAGATTCTCTGTCCATGGGTCCTCCAGTCTACTAATTCTGCATCCCTCCTTTGAACTCCCAGATCTCTAGAACAGACCCTGCAACCCCATGCTTAGCATACCGGGCAGAGGACACATTGATGGGTTTCTCTGCATTACTTCTAGGTGTGGAGACAAACTCAAGTGAACGAATGATGCCACTTGAGGATGTTGGGGTGCTGAGTCTTTTTTTTCCAAGATTGTTATCTATTTATTTTATTATTTATTTGGAGCTGCATCAGGTCTTAGTTGAGGCATGTGGGATCCTCACTGAAGCATGCAGGATCTTTCGCTGTGGTGCACGGGCTCTTCATTGTGGTGCTCGGGCTTCTCTCTAGTTGTGGCATGCGCCTTTTCTCTTCTCTAGTTGTGGCTCACAGGCTCCAGGGCGTGTGGGCTCTGTAGTTGTGGTGCGTGGGTTCCAGAGCGCGTGGGCTCTATAGTTTGCAGCACGTGGGCTCTGGTTGAGGCACGCAAGCTTAGTTGCCCCACGGCATGTGGGATCTTAGTTCCCTGACCAGGGATTGAACCTGCGTCCCCTGCATTGTAAGGTGGATTCTTTACCACCAGACCACCAGGGAAGTCCCTGCTGAGTCTTGATAAGGGAAAAATCTAATGAATTAGTGCCGTTCCTTGTATTAAGATTTGAGTAAAGTGTAAGAGATTACATTTGATATAACAAGTGTTCCTAGGGCCTATCATTTCTTCATTTCATCTTAGTTTGATTTCCTATTGTGCTGCAGGAACAATCATTTGGGGAGGCTGGAAGGGATGAAGGGATTAAGGCAAGAGTATGGGTGAAGGTTCATATATGATATTACAAATGTGCAAAATTATAAATCAAGCTAGGAAATAGTTAAATAAATTATGTTGGGGCTCCGTTCTCTTACCCTGTCCAGCATCCTTTATAACTACCTGGAAAGCTGAACTTCTCAGAATTTGCCTCCACAAGAATATGGTGGCTCAGGAAGGAGCAGGATGGTGGCCATTTCCCTCCTACCCCATGTCATGTTCTGCCCCAAGTTTTGACCTGCTTGTGTGGACACCCAGCCCATGCTTCCAAGTTCCTCCTCAACTGCACACAAGCAAACCCTTTGGGCCTAGGGTTGCTCACACTAGCAGTTGGGTATGTCCTTAGGGTGATAGAGCCAGGGAAGAGGCCTGCATGGGCCCTGGAAACTGAGACACTAGGGCAGGAAACTCTGGGGTGTTAGGTGCATACCCACAGCATGATCTTGAGGGGGAGGTGCTAGCTGTAAGAAAGCATGTGGGCCCCTTGCTTAGTGGGAAGGGGAGAGCCAGAGGAAGACCAATGTGGAGCCCATTTCAGAGACTCCAGAGATACACTCTCACCCAGGTCTAAGTGTGGGACTAGGATTACAAACTAAGAAATATCATGAGTGGAAACCATAGTTTTCAGAGAAGAAAATATTCTGAGTGGAGAAATCATATGGTAAGGACTTAGGTGTAGTGGTTATGTGATACACCACAATTCCCAAAAATGATGTCCTCTGTGATATCGTATGTTTCTAAATGTACTTTGCTCTTGAGATAAGCGAAGTGCTACTGTAGTGTAATACAAATCAAGGAAACTATTCTGAAATAATCTGATTTGGGTACAAAAAGTACAGCAAATAAATGTGTGTGAAGCAAGTAGGTTCTCATACATGACTGAAGGCAGCATCTTTATAAACTTATCTGTGGATCGGGAGGAGACCTTTAATATTTGCCAGTCTGGTCTTGTGTATGAATTCACACCTCCCAGGTATCCATTCTTTTGTATTCATGACCTAAACCTAAATGACTCAACTGTCTCGAGAGTGTAACATTCATGCCCAGGTGTTCAATGATGGCAGTGACTGTGTCTCAATGGAATCTTGGTGTCCTTGAATCAGTAACATGGCATTTTGCATAATCATAATTTGTTCTTCTTCACCTACTAATATATTCAGCTTCTGTAAGCCAGAAAGAATCTTACTATATCCTGTCTGGCTGTCCTCAAACTGCCATCTATTTTATCTTCTCATTTTCTCCTTAATTTCTTAAAAGAATATCTACAGGAAATGCCTCCATGTATTCAACTTCCCATTTGTTCCTTAACAAATTCTGCTACTACTGCGATTCTGCTGTGGCATTTATGGTTGTTGTGAAAGTGTCCTCTCAAATGTCCAGTGGCCCTCAGAAGCTATCTAATCAGCCTTCTTTTTTTTTTTTGTCATTTTCTTATTGATTGCCCTATTCTTGGAAGTCAGTCTGTTCTTACTTCTATCTTGCTTACTTTCTTTCTCATCATCTTTTACTGCCCTTACTCCACACACTTACACATTGTAAACAATGATGTTCCCCATCCTCCATAGCCCTCTTCTCTATCTGTCCTTACTCTCCCTCACGATCTTGTTCATCCATTAAGCAAACATAAATGAGCAGTAGTCACATTGCTTTAACATATACCAATAAGCTACAGATCTATTCTAAGCTCTAAACTGTTTCCTGAGCTTTATATTCAAATTGCCAACTTCCATTTGTTCAACTTGGCTTAGATCTCTCCCACACATTGCATCAGCACATCCAGAATAACAAGATGTACTATCTACCCTCCAAAATTTGTTATTCCTACTGTATTCCTTATTGTAAATAACTCATGGAAATACAGAAATGCAAGATTTACCTAATTGCTGGTTTTACTGCTCAGAGAGGTTTTAAATTTTGGTTTTGTCTCTGCTTTTTATAGATGTTTATTTAAGTTTAGGCTTGAAAGGAGATGTGAGTTTATATTATGTCCCTATAGCCAGGATATTGTTTTGCTTATCCAAACTAACCTGTTTTAACACTTGTAATATTCTGACAAGAGTTCAAGAGAGTTTAGGTTAAATTTTGTAGAGGAGAAATTTTGTGCAAAGAAAATACATTTGGTATTTATGGTTTAATTTCCATTCTTAAAAACTACAGTAAGTCATTTTTTGCTGTAAGAGTGTGCATTCAAAGCTAAAAATATAATGCATGTTATTATAACACTTAGATAGTTTTGTAGAGTTGCAAAATAACCTAGGAATAGACATTTTTAGTATGTGCATTGGCAGAATCGGGTCCTCTCCTGTTCCTATACATGATGGGGATGGAAGAAAAACAAAGGAACCAGCAGCATTAACTAGTTCCACTGTGTGCCAGACGCCTAGTTCTCTGCTGGACACAGTGCTCAATAAATCCTTCAACCCAGTGATGTACCTTGTTATCCTCCAGTTTACAGAGGAAGAAAGCTGAAGTATTACAGAGGCTAAATGAGGAAACTAAAGCTTCACAGAGTTAAATGATTTGCCTGACTTGCTGAGAAATGGGAGAACTAAGAGTGACTTCAAATTAGTCTTATTTCTTTCTTTCCACAACAGTCAAGCTAGAGTCACTTTACAGCTTGCCCCTGCAGTGCTCCTTCCCCCAGCAGAAATGGAAGGATGGGTAGAACTATATTCTGCAGCCCACATCAGCAGAAACCGACTCTTATCACCATTATGGCTCCACACACCCATAAAGCCATAGGAGTCAGACGCCTTCGAGATGAAAAACAGATTGCCTGAGTGTTTGGAGAGCAGACGTGGTAAACATCACTTCAGAGGCATCAGGGCCAGAATTCATCTTGGCCTCTTGCCTCCCAGGGAGGACTGGGTGAGTCACATCCTTCTCTGGAACTAGGTTCTTATCTTTAAAAAAGTCCCCTGTTGACAACTCAGGTGTTTCTCTCTGGCGTTCTGGATATGGCGTTCCCACTTTGGGATGAATCACCGCAGACAGAGCCTCCAGAACTGGTCTTTTCCTATAATTTTCCTCCTGCAAACCCTGAAACCCATGCATAGCGTGAGGTTTGTGAGACGATTACACAGATGGTAGTTTTAACATTTGTTGGGAAAGGGATTCTTTTCTACTGATACACTGTCTGAAGGAGGTGGCTATAAATCAGAGTAACCACAATATTTACAAAGGTATTTAGTGGAAAAGAAGACTTTGGCAACCGGTTAAGCCATCACTCATGGGGGATAAAGTGAAGCTTGCTTGTGGTTTAATAAATCAAAACATAGTGTGTTTGTCCATGGCCTCATTTTTTCCCCATTACTGGTGGGTGATCTCATCTTTTTCATTTCCATTAGAATCTTTCAGCATCCAAGAGTAGGAAAAAATTAATGTTAACTTCATTTATTATGTTGTATTTCCATTTTTAAACAGAAATTTAATTTTAATTCTGCCAGATTTGTGAATGCAGTTTACAAACTCTTCTAAGATTTGTGGAATTTTTATGAATAGTATTCTGGAAATTACTGACTTATTTGTGTATGTACAAAGATATCATTTTTGAATTAAGTTCTTTTCTCAATTTGCCCAGATGAAACTCTGGTCTTAAAAAGAATAAAACTAAACCCCTCTCTGCAAATTATAGCAGAATAGTAAATTTAGAAATTGCTAGAAAATGTAAAGAAGACTAAAATTATCCATGGTCATACCCTGTTCAGATAACTAATGCATAAATAATAGTATTTTAAAATACAATGCTCATCTTTATCCTACATTTCTGCCAGAGTGAAGAGTTTGAGTGTTGCCACTCACAGGCACATATGTAAATAATCTCTGCCTTGCCACAATTGGGTAATTAACAACAATTTTTTATTGTTTTAAAAACTCAAGCCTCAGAGATATGGGGACATATGTATATGTATAACTGATTCACTTTGTTATAATGCGGAGACTAACACACCATTGTAAAGCAATTATACTCCAGTAAAGATGTTAAAAAAAAAAAAAAAGAACCTCAAGCCTCCACTTTCTGATAGCCTGCTCTTTTCTTCAGTCCCTAACTTCAGTAACATCTTTTCCAGGAAGCTTTCTCCCGTTCCACAGTTCAACCATTGCACGCTGGCTGTACTACTTTGCCAGCACTGATTACACCCTGCTTTGTATTATAAATAGTGGTTTCCATATGTTTTCCCCAAATGTATGTAAATTCCTTGAGGACTTACACGTATGTGTGCCGGTGATTAAGTCATTCAACAAGTTTTTTTTACTGAGTGCATCTTGAGCTCACTGCTGAAATCTATAACGATAAATAAGGTTGACAGAGTTCTTACTTACAGTCAGTTAAAGTCAGTTCTTACTACTAAGGGATCAGACAAATGGCTGCCTTGGTATTAAACAGTATGATCACTTCTGTGGCTGGGTTGTGGGGTGGTATTGGAAATATGCAGGAGATACCCATCTGGAGCTGTCAGAGCAGTTTTTAGCAACATTCAGCAGAAATGATTCTTCCCCTCTTTCCAACACTCATATCTCTTGGTTTTTACAGCCCAACTCCTTTGCCTCACTTAATAATCTCCTTTGCTGATTCCTCCTCTTCATCGACTTGATCTCAGGCCTGAAACCTCTTCTCTAGCTATAATTTCTCTCCAGGTGAGTTTGATCATCTGTATTACCATCTGTATGCTGGAAGTTTCTAGCTGCTTTCTTGACATATCTGTTTCAATGCCTAGGAGTCATCTCAAACCTAAGATTAAATTTGACTATAGACATATTTAAACTGAAACTTAAAAGTTAAATAAGAGTTTGTATACAGAGGGATAAGGTAAGAGAGAATGTTCTAGCCAGAGGGGATAGTGTAGGAGAAAGGCCTGATGAAACTGGCATCTTTTGGGAAGCGAAAGTGATTGTGAGGTGTGGAGGACTGAGTGCAGGAGAGAAGCAGCCAGATCTCCACAGGCTCTAAAAGGGATGTTGGAGGTTTGGAGCTTTACCCAAAGGCCACAGGAGAGGAGCATAACCAGTGTGGCATTTTATCAATAGATGGATAACTCTGTAGTTTGGCTTATGAATTGAGTGGAAGGATCAAGTCTAGGGACAGGGCTCCATTTAAGAAATGATTACAATAATTCAAGAGAGGGAGAAGATTTCTCTATGAGGGTAGGGGGGATTTCAAGACCTAATTAGAGGATGTTTTGCCAATGTTTGCTTCTAGGAGTTTTATGGTCTCTTTTTTTTTTTTTTTTGGCTGTGCTGCACGGCATGTGGGACCTTAGTTCCCTGACCAGGGATCAAACCCGCACCCCCTGCATTGGAAGTGCAGAGTCCTAAACACTGGACGACCAGGGAATTCCTGGTGACATGTCTTACGTTTAAGTCTTTAAGCCATTTTGAGTTTATTTTTGTGCATGGTGTGAGGGTGTGTTATAACATCATTGATTTACACGCAGCTGTCCAACTTTCCCAGCACCACTTGTTGAAGAGACTTTTTCCCATTTTATATTCTTGCCTCCTTTGTTGAAGACTAATTGACCATAGGTGTGTGGGTTTACTTCCGGGCTCCCTATTCTGTTCCATTGATCCATGTGTCTGTTTTTGTGCCAATACCACTGTTTTGGTTATTGTAGCTTTGTAGTATTGTCTGAAGTCTAGGAGGGTTATGCCTCCAACTTTGTTCTTTTTCCTCAGGATTGCTTTGGCAATTCTGGGTCTTTTATGGTTCCATATAAATTTTAGGATTAATTGTTCTAGCTCTGTGAAAAATGTCATGGGTAATTTGATAGGGATTGCATTAAATCTATAGATTACTTTGGTTAGGATGGCCAGTTTAACAATATTAAGTCTTCCAATTCAAGAGCATGGGATATCTTTCCATTTCTTTGAATCATCTTCAGTTTCCTTTATAATGTTTTATAGTTTTCAGTATATAAGTCTTTCACCTCCTTGGTCAGGTTTATTCCTAAGTGGTTTTTTTGTTTTGTTTTGTTTTGATGTGATTTTAAAAGGGATTGGTTTATTTCTTTTTCTTGTCTGATTGCTGTGGCTAGGACTTCCAATACTATGTTGAATAGAAGTGGTGAGATTGGGCATCCTTGTCTTGTTCCAGATTTTAGTGGGAAGGCTTTTCACTGTTCACTATTTTGTTGGCTGTGGGTTGGTCATAAATAGCTTTTATTATGTTGAGATATGTTCCCTCTGTATCCACTTTGGTAAGATTTTTTATCATGAATGGATGTTGAATTTTATCAGATCCTTTTCCTGCATCAATTGAGATGATCGTTTGTGTTTTTTTCTTTTCCTTTGTTGATATGGTGTATTGCATTGATTGATTTGCATATGTTGAACCATCCTCGTGACCCTGGGATGAGTCCAATTTGATTGTAGTGTATGATCTTTTTTATGTGTTGTTGGATTCAGTTTGCTAATATTTCGCTGGGAATTTTTGCATCTATATTCATTAGAGATATTGGCCTGTAATTTTCTTTTTGGTAGCATCTTTGGTTTTGGTATCTGGGTGATGCATTCTCTGACATAAATCATAGCAATGTTTTCTTAGGTCAGTCTCCCAAGGCAATAGAAATAAAAGCAAGAATAAACAAATGGGATTTAATCAAACTTCTAAGCTTTTGCACGGCAAAGGAAACCATAAACAAAACAAGAATTACAGGAACTAAGAGAAGAGAATTTTCAAACTCTTTCCAAAATAAGCACTTTTACACATTGTTGGCAGAAACATAAATTGATAGATTTTTTTATATAGGTCATTTTATCAGCCTTTACTCAACATTAAGCCATTCTGCTTCTAAAAATGTACAAAAATATCTTAGAAGGATATTCATTGTAGTATATAAAATAGTGAAAAATTACAAATAACCTAAAAGATCATCAATAGACAATTGGTTAAGTCACAATATACTGTATATCTATACAATGGCTTGCCTTATTGCCTTAAAAATAACAAAGTAGATTTGTGTTTACTGATATGGGATATATCTTGGTACATTAAATGGCAAAATCAATCATAAGTAGTTTATATGGCAAGTGTGTTTTATTGAGAATTTGGTATATCCCAGGCAGTATCTGTAAAGAACTCCAAAAACTGATAGGGAAAAATGGGCAAGCAATTTGAACAGACTGATCCCAAAATTCAAATGACCAATAAATGCATGTACATGTTCAACTCCACTAGTCAAATGAGGGAAAATCTATTTTAAATCACCATCAGATACCATTGTACACCCACCAAAATGATTAATAGTAAAAAGACTGATAGTACCAATTGTTAGAATATGGAACAATAGCTATTCTCATATACTGCTGTTTGACGGTAAATTGGTACCAACACTTAGATATTATCTATAAAAGTTGAAGATACACATACTCATAGGTATATATTCGAAAGAAATGTGTGCACATGTGTATACAGAAATATGCATAAAAATGTCACAGCAGTGATCAGTTTGCAATATATACATATATCAAATCATGGTACACCTTAAGCTAATACAGTCTTATATGTCAATTATATCTCGATAAAATTTGGAAAAAATAAAAGTGAAAGTCATACAAGTAGAAACTGAGAGAATTCACCTCTAACAGATGTTCATGTTAGAATTAAAGGATATTCTTCAGGCAGAGGGAAAATGATCTAAGAAGGTTTGAGATGTAAGAAGCAATAGGAGCAAAGAATATGGTAAATACAGCAAACAGTGACCATATAATAAAGTCATAATAATGTCAAGGGAAGTCTTTTTTTTTTTTAAGCTAGAATTCAAAAGTACAAGTGTGACTGAAATTAAAATGCTGTAAAGTCCTTTGTTCGTGAGGAGGATTGAGACATGGATTAATTTGGACTTTGATGAGTATGCATGATAAAATATCTAAGGTAACCATTTGACATATAGAAATAGAGCATGTGACATCCCAACTAATATATGGGAAAAAGCAAAATTTTTAAAAGCTAATCAAAAAGAGGCAGAGATTAAAAAATTTTAAATAAAATTTAAAAAGTCATTTGTGGTGGAACTTCCAAATATGGCAGAATGAAGAGGTCACTGAATCTTCTCCATAGGAAAATAAGTGTAAAGCTGGAAAAATTGTGTAAAAAAAACTGTTTCAGGACTGAGGAGATTGACCAAAGGCAAAGAACAAATAATTCAGAGCTTGATTCTGCCTCTCTTTTAATATCTATGTTCACTCATGATGACCTAGATAGTCTTTCTGCAAAAATATCTCCCTCATCCATCCCATACTCTTTATTGTCACTAATGGAATTGAAATGACTATTTTGTTTGTAAATACATTTTGATTGCAAGTAATAGAAACTTCAAATAAGCCTAAGTACAACATGGGTGTATTGAAAGGACACTGAGAATACCCTCTTATTGAAGGGCATTAAGGATTCCCAAGGGCCTGGGACCAGGAATGAGGTCACCCTCATGGTCCAGGCAGTCCTCACGGACTCTCATCTTGCTTTCTTTTTCTGAGTTAAATCATCTCTACCATTTTCTGTATGTTCACTTCATTCTCCTCTCAGTAGGTCTTGCCTTCTGCAGGACAGCTCCCACTGTGTTGACAGGAATGTGGCCAATGGCCCATCTCAAAGAACCCAAGCCTATTTACCTTCAGTTCAAGCAACTTCCCAGATTGGTGGTATGGCCCTCAATTTCAGATTTTTCCAGAAAACCTGATTTAGCCAGCTTGGGTCATGTGTTCACCCCTAGTCCTATCAACTATGATCTCTAGGGCAAGTGCAGGTCATAAAAACTTGGCTGGGTGTTGGTGATATAATATAGTACAGAGTTAAACATATTTAACAAAAGTATTTTCACATAGACAATCCCAGGTAAAGCTTTTGTAAGAAAGAGAAAAGTTATTAAAATTTAATATAACTTTCTTCAATCAGCATGTATTTATCTTTACTTCCTGAAGAGAACATCTTTATACTGTTGGACTGCTCTATTGTGTAGCCTAAGGCAAGCTTTGTACCTATTAATCTGTCAGTAAATATTTACTGATTATTTCTTTTTAGTTTGTTTCATTTATAACAATACTTATAAGTGATTATTGAGGTTTTCTAAAAAATTTATTTTTGGCTGCGTTGGGTCTTTGTTGCTGCGTGCAGGCTTTCTCTAGTTGCGGCGAGCAGGGGCTACTCTTCATTGAGGTGCGTGGGTTCCTCATTGCGGTGGCTTCTCTTGTTGCTGAGCACGGCTCTAGGTGTGCAAGCTTCAGTAGTTGCAGCATGCGGGCTCAGTAGTTGCGGCATGCGGGCCCTAGAGCGCAGGCTCAGTAGTTGTGTTGCACGGGCTTAGTTGCTCTGCAGCATGTGGGATCTTCACGGACCAGGGATCGAACCCGTGTCCCCTGCATTGGTAGGCTACCAGGGAAGTCCCGATTATTGAGATTTTATATAATTTTTAGCTCTTTCTCATGAGAATTGTCCTTTAATTATTATATACAATGTTCAAGGACTGTGGTTGTTTTGTTTAATTTTTTCTGAATATATACTTAAATTACTGAGAGGTTTTTTTTTCTTTTTTAGAGGTGGTTAAAAACCATTTGTTATAACACACAAAAAGCAAATTCCTCTCTGGTTGAGAGTTGTTTTGCTTTTAAACTGACAAATTTCAAGCAGGCTTTAGTGAAACAAACAATATTTTCACTATAAAATCACCAGCATGATTGCAGGAGGAGCCATGCCATCATCTATTTATGTTGGTATGCCATTTGATATCTGTAATTCAGAACAGTGAAAGTAAATTTTAACTGCTTTCATGCTGAAAATGGCTTATTTACGTCTTTGGAAGGGAGAATTAGCAATGATCAAGCACTTAGCAGTGACCATGTTTTCTGTCTACAATTCAATGACTCTTCTTAGTTCAGTTTATTTATTTATTTAATACAATTTTTAAAGGTTACTTTCCATTTACAGTTATTACAAAATATTGGCTATATTCCCTGTATTATACAATACATCCTTGAGCCTATCTTATACCCAAAATTTGTACCGCCCACATTACCCTTCTCCCCATGCCCCCACTGGTAGCCGCTCATTTGTTCTCTGTATCTGTGAGTCTGCTTCTTTTTTGTTATATTCACTAGTTTGTTGTAGTTTTTAGATTCCACATATAAGTAATATCATATTTGTCTTTCTCTGTCTGACTTCTTCCACTTAGTGTAATGCCCTCCAAGTCGATCCATCGTAGTTCAGTTTCTTGAACCATCATAAACCCTATGCAAGCATTATGCTCCATGTCAGATAGGAATCAAAGACTGAATCAAACCACTGTAATTAATCCTGCTTCCTCATATTTTCTCAGGGACTCTCCCTCACCACTCCACTGCCCCCGGCCCCCAGTACCAACTTGGCTCATTTCATGACTGTCATCCACAGCTGGACACTAGCTGCCCTTCCCTCCCAGAATCCTCATTATGTGAGAAATAAATCTCTTCACACCCTCTTGCAATGTGTGGAACCATCAATGTTGACATCTGACCCCAAGTTTGGTGGGGGGTGTCCATCATGGTCTGTGGAATTGTCTCAACACCATACTTAGAGTATGTAGCAATGAGTGCCTGGTAGGACGTGGTAGTAGAGGGTGGACATCAGTTGTCTGGTGCCCAACACATTCCCTTCCTTCTTCTGAAAGTGCCCCCTTCCTTTTTTTTTTTTTTTTTTGGTACGCGGGCCTCTCGATGTTGTGGTCTCTCCCATTCCGGAGCACAGGCTCTGGACGTGCAGGCTCTAGACGCGCAGGCTTACTGGCCATGGCTCACGGGCCCAGCCGCTCCGCGGCATGTGGCATCCTCCCGGACCGGGGCACAAACCCGCGTCCCCTGCATCGTCAGGCAGACTCTCAACCACTGCGCCACCAGGGAAGCCCCACCCCCTTCATTTGAGGAACTTTTCCCTCATAGGCTGACACACCCTTGAAAATTATTCACAGTGGAATACTACACAGTCATTAAAAAGAACACAGCAACTCTATCTTCACAGGAAAAGTTCTTCAATACACATTGTTGAGTGAAGAAAAGAAATGCAGGGCTTCCCTGGTGGTGCAGAGGTTGAGAGTCCGCCTGCCGATGCAGGGGACACGGGTTCGTGCCCCGGTCCAGGAAGATCCCACATGCCATGGAGTGGCTGGGCCTGTGAGCCATGGTCGCTGAGCCTGCATGTCCGGAGCCTGTGCTCCACAACAGGAGAGGCCACAACAGTGAGAGGCCCGCATACCACAAAAAAAAAAAGAAAAGAAAAAAGAAATGCGAAAACAATATGGTGTAGTATGATTGTATTTATTAAATTTTCTCTATTGAGGTATTTTTAATTGAGGTGTAACTTTCCTATTTGCTGTGGGTCCATAGAGATCTGTAATATGAGAAGAGATCTGCAAGATACTCATCTGGGGAGAGAGGGGTGGAGACTAGAATTGGGCTTACATCAAAGAAGAGTTTAACTTAGCTTTAACCATTTAATTTTTATAGTGAGAATGCATTTGTTAATTACTTGTATAATTAAAGAGAAATGAAAATGTGATATTTCTCACCAAAAAGAAAGCAAGAGGAGACTTAAAGAAATAAGGCAGGGACTTCCCTGGTGGTCTAGTGGTTAAGACTCCACACTCCCACTGCAGGGGGCACAGGTTTGATCCCTGGTCGGGGAACTAAGATCCCTCATGCCTCATGGCACGGCCAAAAAAAAAAAACAAAAAAAAGAAATACGGCAGGCCGAGATGGCCATATGTACCCTCCCCTGCCATTTTAATCTTACAGAAATTCTGGATTAAGTACAACATGTTTTAAGTACATAGTCAAGCTCAAAAGAAAGAAGTAAAAATGTCCTGAGAGCCAGAAATAAGGAGAAAAATCAAAGCGAGAGCAGGAGCTGGTTTTGGCCAGCCCACAGCATCTCAGAGCAGCTCTGGGCCCTGGGTCAGAGATGGAGGACAGCCTGGGCTGCATCAGATGCTGGGGTGGATCCTCCTCCCAGAGCTTGGGGCCTCAAAGACTTCCGTCAGCTGAAAGAGGAAGAAGAAAGAGTGCCAGCCACCCCAAAGAAGCTGCAGGGAACTTGGCAGGTGGAGAAACTCACCTCTTCAGATCCCTGACATAGATATATACAAGGTCTCAGTTTACCTTGCCTACGTGTGGGCTAGGTAGAAGCCCAAATCTGGAAAGGAATATAAATTGTAGATACAGGGACTCCCCCAGGCTCTGAGAGAAGCCACCCTGAAACTTCCCTGGAGGGAAATTCTCACACATACATAACTGTCACAGACAAAAATGACCCCAGATGAAGCAAGTGCACATTAAAAAACTATACATTAATTGGGACTTCCCTGGTGGTCCAGTGGTTAAGAATCCACCTTCCAATGCAGGGGATGCAGGTTCGATACCTGGTCGGGGAACTAAAATCCCACATGCCGCGGGGCAACTAAGCCTGTGCACCACAACTACTGAGCCCATGCGCTCTGGAGCCCGCGCACCACAATTAAAGAGCCCACACGCCGCAACTACAGAGCCTGCGTGCTGTGACTAGAGAGAAGCCCACGCGCCACATCAAAGAGCCTGGGTGCCGCAACAAAAGATCCTGCATGCTGCAGCTAAGACACAACGCAGCTCAAAAATAAATAAAATATTTTTTTAATTATACATTAATTGTATAAAATAAACTTCTGTTAAGTGAGAATTATAGAACAATCTGGACAAAAACTACAAAGTACAAGGTTTAAGATATCAAAGTAATAACTAAACAAATAGATCTAATTTAAAATATAGGACAACTTTTTACAAAAGCCTATTGGAAAAAGAAACAAATTGACTCTAAATTTTTAAAATGTGATTAGAATTTAAAAAATTTAGAAACCAGTGGATAAGTCAAACAACACGTTAAATATTACTAAAGAGGACATTAGAGGATTTATTTGAAGAAACCACCCAAAGAACAGAAAGATAATTAGATGGAAAACAAATGAGTTCAGTTAAGAAGCATGGAATTAGGTGGTTCAGCGTAATCTAATAAGAGTTCCAGACAGAGAGAATGAAATAGATGCTATATTTAAAGAGAAGAATGTTATTACCTTGTCAGATATCCTCAGTTGTTTGTCCCAGTGCAGAAAGATTTGAATGACAGGATTCTGTGTGAAAAGAGGGACTGCGTTTAAAGGAACAATTATAACTTTACTTTGTACGTGAATATATCATCTCAGAATTTATAAAGGACATTTTAAAAAGAGGAAAAAGGGAACTGTCGAACTGTTTTACACAGTGGCTGTGCCATTTTACATCTCACCAACAATGCCTGAGGTTTCCACTTTCCCCATTCTCACCAACACTTGCCACTCTCTGTCTTTTTTATAATAGGTACTCTAGTGGATCTGAAGTGGTTTTGTATGGTTTTAAGGTAGATTTCAAACTAAGCATCCTGCAGATCTGTTTTTCACACTGAACTATTTTACTTCAAGCTATTTATGATAGTTCAAATTGTTGTTGAATGCCTTTCTAAACCACCTTATCTTACAAAGTCTAGTTGTAATTTAAATTGAAAATAACCATATGTTCACATTTCCTGATTCTATTAGTCTTTATCCAATCTTTGATTACAGTGTTTTTAACATGTTTAAAATAGTGTATTTTTCTGATAAACACGAACTGCACAGTATCACCATCACTGCCCACCCCACCCCCCAAAAGAAAAGGCTGATTATATTTTTTGCCTCAAGAACTTGAAGATTGGTTACTTCGGAAAAGCATGTTTGAGGTAATCACCTTCCTCTTGTAATTAATTAAATGATTTCAGACATTCATAACCATGTTTGCATAAGTCAGGGTCTTCAGGCCAGTCATTTAGGAACATCCTACCAGAACACCATCACTTTCACATACAAAGGTGTGGGCAGAAAAGCCCATATATTTGCAAGTGCTCTTGGAAGAAACAAGAGGGCCCTGCTTAAGCAAGTTCACTAATAGCGTGTCAGTGGAGGCATGCTTCAGCAAAGGGCTTTCAAATTCTCTAGTTCTGTTAGTATAACAAATTGTTAACCACTTGTTTTAAGATTTTTTTCAAGCTCAAACTTTGGTTTCGTCTCTGTATGTTTTCTTCTTTATAAGAGGCGGTAAACTACATCTGGTTAGTATTCAGTGCTTATGGCACTTGTAAATAAAGAACCCTCTTTCTGTTACAAATGTGTAAATGCTCTGCTTACAGCTTTTGATATTTAAAACAGCATGGAATATGTGTTTGTCTGAGGCTAAAGTATGACCTTTAGGAAATTAGAATCTGTCCTTTGGCTATTTTATCTTTAAAAAAAAAAAGCTTGACTTTGTTGGCCCACATCCTCTGTTTCCATTTTCTCTTATTGCTGGGCGCATAATCCACATTGGACAGTTGTGCAAGCCTCTGGGGTCCTGGGGCCCGAGTTCCCCTCCAGCCCATCAACACGATGTCTCTCTATTCCCAAATAAAGCCAAAGTTTGTGCAGGCCTTTTCCATTTCTTTGGTCAGCCTCAGCCTCTGGAAATTAGTATGTTTCTTCAAATATTATTTAAATGTACAAGTTAGCTGAACTTTAATAGAAGGAGATTAGGAAAGATAAGTAGAAAGCTTATAAACGTTCAAACAAATGTCTTTACAAGTAAAATTTTCATGTAACAAAAATTTCTAAGCTGCAGCTTTTGGCCCTTTTTTATTTCAAATGTGATTCAACTAACTCCAGTTGAACAAAATCATGTGACCATGTTTTCAGAACAGAGAAGTGTTAAACAATTGCACTTCTGTGTAAATGACCCAAGAGGGAGTCAACAGTAAGATCTCCATATTTTCAGACAACTTTAAGCATTTCCACACATTGAAATACCCAGAGGGTGGGCATGCACTGAAAACATTATCCAGAGCACACATAAGAGTAATAAAAGTTTACTGTGCATAAGATAAGACCTTCAAGAAAAAAAAAATCCAGAAAATACTTATCAAAAGACGTGCCCTTGGGGACTTCCCTGGTGGTCCAGTGGTTAAGACTCCGAGCTTCCACTGCAGGGGGCGCGGGCTCAATCCCTGGTCAGGGAACTAAGGTCGCACATGCTGCGCAGCAGCCAAAAAAACAAAAAGATGTGCCCTTGGCTATTAATCGTGACCCAAGAAAAGGCATACTGACTGCTTCCCAAAACAGTATTTCAGATACTTCTACATCAAGAAAGACTTGCAGATTGCTAGTCTTAACTTAGGAAGATCAGGTAAAAGAAAATAGATTTTATGTTCTTTGTCCCAAATCCTGGAACATCTGTACACAGTATTTCATGCATTTATGGCCACTGCTCTTCAGGACAGACATGACAGAGTTGGAAAAGACGCAAAAGAGACAGTAAAGTAATCTTGATGGCAACAGAGCTTCCAGATGAAGAAAAGAACAAAGCATTCTCCACGCTGGATGGCAGTGGCAGAGGGGAGGCATTCGTGTATTTACTTGTTTAATGTCTGTCTTCTCCACTAGATCGTATGCTTCATGGGCTCAGGGATGCTGTCTTTTGTATTTTAACTTTTTGTTGAAATATATAGACACAGAAAAGGGCACACATCATAAATATACAGTTGGATAATTTCTTTCAAAATCATAGAACCAGGGCTTCCCTGGTGGCGCAGCGGTTGAGAGTCTGCCTGCCAAGGCAGGAGACACGGGTTCGAGCCCTGGTCTGGGAAGATCCCACATGCCGCGGAGCGACTAGGCCCGTGAGCCACAACTACTGAGCCTGTGCGTCTGGAGCTTGTGCTCCGCAACAAGAGAGGCCGCGACAGTGAGAGGCCCGCGCACCGTGATGAAGAGTGGCCCCCGCTCGCCACAACTAGAGAAAGCCCACGCACAGAAAAGACCCAGCACAGCCAAAAATAAATAAATAAATGAAATTAAAAAAAAAAAAAAATCATAGAACCACTGGCCAGAAGAGGAAGCAGAGCAAAGAGCAGCCCCCAGAGCCCCTGTGCTCCCTTCTGTCATTTCTTCCACAGCGCCAGGGCCAGGGCCCACCTACCTGCCACAGGACTCCACAGGATGGGGTTGGCACCTGTCACTGCATACGGTGTCCATATGAGGTCCGTCCATGTGGAGTATAACTGGTGATCATTCCCCTTGTTGCCATGTAGCCTTCCGTCCTGTGGGTAAGCCACAAAGCATTCACCCAGTATTCTGTTCCTGGGCCCTTCCAGGTCCTGGCAATTGTAAATAGTGCTGCTGTGTGCATGTCTTTTGGTGACACATGTACATGTTTATGTTGGGTAGAGTTGCTGAATCTTAGGGTAGATGTATGTTCAGCTTTGAGGTGTTGCCAAACAGTTTTTCAAAGTAACTGTGCGCAGTTATACTCTCACCAGCAGGGTGTGAGGGTTCCAGTTGCTCAATTCAGTTTCAACACCGCTTTTGTCAGTTGTTTGTAGCCATTCAGGTGTGTATGTTGTGGTATTCCATTGTGGTTTTTATTTGTACTTTCCTGATGCTCAGTGTTATTTTGTTCACCAGGACATACCCAGCATTTAACAAAGTGCCCATGGTTTTTATTAGAGCTCTTTCAATGCAAGTGACAGAGGATGGGACGGAATCTTAACTCACATTGGCTTAGCAAAAAAGGAAATTTAGGGACTTCCCTGGTGGTGCAGTGGTTAAGAATCCGCCTGCCAATGCAGGGGACACAGGTTGGAGCCCTAGCCCGGGAAGATCCCACATGCCGCGGAGCAACTAAGCCCGTGCACCACAACTACTGAGCCTGTGCTCTAGAGCCCGTGAGCCACAACTACTGGGCTGGCGTGCCACAGCTACTGAAGCCCACATGCCTAGAGCCCGTGCTCTGCAACAAGAGAAGACACCACAACGAGAAGCCCACGCACCACAACAAAGAGTAGCCCCCACTCGCCGCAACTAGAGAAAGCCCGCATGCAGCAGCAAAGACCAGCAAAGACCCAACACAGCCAAAAATAAATAAATATTTTTTTAAAAAAGGAAAGTTAGTCACTCCAGTAGTAGTAGAGGGCTGGAGTAGTTCAGACAATCAAAGAAAGGTTGCCTGCGTTTGGGGATCACAAGGATAAGAGGATTTTCCCTGCCATTGTGAGGCCCTCATCTCTGCACGGTTCTCTGCTGGTTCTCTGGACAACACACGGGCCTCATACAACCTGGAAGAGGCTGTCTGCTGAGCAACCCCTGTAGGAAAAGATTTTGTCCTCCCAGCATCTACCTGTCAGTTGGCCCAGGACACATCATATGCTGTTTGTGAGGAGCTGACAGTCTGTGATGACCTGAGCCAATCCTGTGAACAGGGACAGGTCTGTTACCAGAGGAGGGGTAATAAGAAAGCTTGCCAGGCAAAGAAAAACGGGTCTACAGTCCACAATAGCTCCACACAGTAGACACTCTGCAAATCATTCTGAGTGAATGAATTAGTCAATCCAAGTTCATCATGTGTGTAGGCCTCATGATGTATGAGAGGATGAACTTGAAATACTTTTACTTAAGAGGCCCTCTAGGGACTTCCCTGGTGGTCCAGGGGGCCCGGGTTTGACCCCTGGTCAGGAAACTAGATCCCATGTGCATGCCACAACTAAGAGTTCGCATGCCGCAACTAAGACCGGAGCAGCCTAAATAAATAAACAAACATTTAAAAAACTAATAAATAAAGAGCTCCTCTAGGAGAATAAAGCAGTTTCAGGACAAGGCAGCAAAAAAAATCCTTCTGCCCTCAATCAATTTAAGAGATATTCCATGCTGAAAATTTGAACTGTTACAGAATGCATTTTGCCAGTTCATGGATGGTCTGTAGAGAAATGCATACATGAAAGCATTTTCCATGTTTGCTACTCTCCTGTTACCTGTTTTGAGTCTCAAGTCAAGCCCAGGATCAGCTGGCCCCTTCCTACTGCCCAGTCCTGAAGGGGATGCTTATATCATTTGTGGCCAGATGACAAGACGTGTGTTATTCTAAGACCCCAAAAACAACTATGCATTTTCTCTTGAGTCTTTAAGGGAAAAATGGGAGCCCCTTATTAAAAACAATAATAATAATAAGCAAAATACTTACACCCATGGCAGGACATAAGGAGGTGTATAGAGTAAGAATCTAGGTGAATTTTCCTCTCTCTCTGACAAATGTCATGTGGGATCCTGGGTGGGAATCCTGAAAGAGAAAAAGGACATTAAGTAAAAACTAAGATAGCTGAATAAAGTGTAGACTTTAGTTATAAAAGTGATGTCCCAAGATTGGTTCATTAATTGTAACAAATATACCACACCAATATTAGATGTTAATGATATAGGAACTCTGTACTATCTTCCCAATTTTTCTGTCAGTCTAAAACTCTTTTTTTAAAGTTTGTTTTTAAAATAAAAATTCAGTAGAGGGTCTTGAAAGGAGCCCATGTATGAGGAGGGGGGTGTTGGTCCCTGAAGCCTATAAGCCTTATTGGTTTTAGGGTGAATTCACTCTGACCTCCCTCACTCTGATCAGCACTGAGCTGATACCAGAGGCTGAGGCTGACCAAAGAAATGGAAAAGGCCTGCACAAACTTTAGCTTTATTTGGGAATAGAGAGACATCGTGTTGATGGACTGGAGGGGAACTCGGGCCCCAGGACCCCAGAGGCTTGCACAACTGTCCAAGGTGGATTATGCGCCCAGCAATAAGAGAAAATGGAAACAGAGGATGTGGGCCAACAAAGTCAAGCTTTTTTTTTTTAAGATAAAATAGCCAAAGGACAGATTCTAATTTCCTAGAATTTTCTAAATTTTCTAAATTTCCTAATTTAGTGGGTCACCTGAAATTTGCTTCGAGAAAGGCATTGGGGTCAGGATGCCAGCTCAGCTTGGCTTCTTTACTTTGGGCTTGGGGTCATTGGAGCAGCCTTGCAAGTCTCTGAGCCTTTTTTTTTTCTTATTTTTAAAATGGACATAATTTTATATTCCTGCCTCATAAAGTCATCCTGTGATTAAATATGTAAAGACCTGGCAAAGTTAGAAGTATTGTGCAAATAGAATAAATTATTAGCGTCCTTTGGACTATTTTACCAAGGTTTGTTTTCCCTCTCACATTTTAATTCTCATGCCTAATATTCATTTTATTTTATTTTTCTTTAAACCAGCAGGTTTGATGTAATACAAAATTTCAACCATTTATTTATTTATTTATGGCTGCGTTGGGTCTTCGTTGCTGTGCGTGGGCTTTCTCTAGTTGTGGCGAGCGGGGGCTACTCTTCGTTGCGGTGCACGGGCTTCTCATTGTGGTGGCTTCTCTTGTTGTGGAGCACGGGCTCTAGGCGAGTGGGCTTCAGTAGTTTTGGCACGCCAGCTCAGTAGTTGTGGCTCACGGGCTCTAGAGCGCAGGCTGAGTAGATGTGGCGCACAGGCTTAGTTGCTCCGTGGCATGTAGGATCTTCCCAGACCAGGGCTCAAACCCGTGTCCCCTGCATTGGCAGGCGGATTCTTAACAACTGAGCCACCAGGGAAGCCCCAAAAATTTCAACCATTTAAAATTTTATTTACATAAATTATTTGTGCCCTATTTTATTTTGTCCTGGTTGGGGGGGGGTTCCTCTTTTTCTACAGACATGAGTTGACAATGGTTCATATATTTTCTTCCCATTTTTAAAAACTGAAGGCATTTTAACATAGGACTCTAGAATACAAGTTTGGACATATATCATTAGCTCTATATATAAAATGTAATTTAAATATTATTTAAACCTTAAATTCTATACCCAAACTATTCATCAAGTATGAGGGAAAATTGAAAATATAAACATGAAAGGCCTCAAAAATGGACAATTGAAACACACTGCCTTTGTTGGGCACTCTGCTAAAACCCTTCTGAAATGACAGTAGAGAGTTTTAAAAGACATACTGCACAAGGATGAAGAATAGGCCAGAGGAAGGCAGCAGTAACATACAGGAAGCAGATAACAGTGTGTTGTTTGATGAGGACCAGAGAAAGCTGCGACCTAACCCTTGAAGGAAGTTGATTTGTTCTGTGGAAGCTCTGATAGAGGGACTATGGATAGGAGAAGAATTAGTAGAAAGTCTATATGAGAGTCAGTCCGTCCTCACCCTGACAGAAGGCCTATGTGAAAAAGCTAGGAACCTCCAGAAAGGGCCTGGACTCTGCAACCTGACTCCTCTGGAGAGAAAACTGTGGACTTCTAATAAAAATAAGCACAGGGGTGTTCGCTGGTGGCCTAGTGGTTAGGATTCCGGGCTTTTACTGCTGTGGCCGGGGTTCAGTCCCTAGCTGGGGAACTGAGATCCACAAGCCACATGGTGTGGGCCACCCCCTCCCACCCCTCAAAAAAAATAGACACAACAAGTTGCTTTCACTAGATCAGGAGCCCTTTACTGTTGGGGACTTAAGTCTTATACCACATGGAATATATGAACAAACCTGTAGGGGCTATTATGTTTCCCAACAAAAATGTTTCTGTTGCTACCATCAAAATCAGTTGCCAGCATGAATTCTGTTACAAGTTGATTGTAATCACACTTGACCTGTGTATTACAACTATATTTGAATTTAGAAATGTTAAATGGTAGAATTTTTATGAGCTCAGGTTTTGGAAACCTATTTCCTTAGGTTTGAATCAGTTTACTAGTTGTGCAATCTTGAGCAAGTATCTTAATTTTTCAAGCTTCAGTTCCATTTATTTATTTATTTGTTTAAATTTATTTATTTACTTATTTTTTTTGGCTGCGTTGGGTCTTCGTTGCTGCGCGCAGGCTTTCTCTAGTTGCAGTGAGTGGGGGCTACTCTCCGTTGCGGTGCGTGGGCTTCTCATTGCATAGTGGCTTCTCTTGTTGGGGAGCACGGGCTTTAGGCATGCAGACCTCAATAGTTGTGGCTCGCGGGCTCTAGAGCGCAGGCTCAGTAGTTGTTTCGCACGGGCTTAGTTGCTCCGCGGCATGTGGGATCTTCCCTGACCAGGGCTTGAACCCGTGTCCCCTGCATTGGCAAGCGGATTCTTAACCACTGTGCCACCAGGGAAGTCCCCTCAGTTTCATTTAAATGGGCATTATACCAATGGTTTCATATGACTGCTGTGAACATTTGATGAGCTAATGCACGTCAAGTGCATAGGGCCTGCAAATGTTAAGAGATCGATAAATTGTGTGTGGCAGTATGGGTGTGTAATTTGTCTTTTGAAAAAGAAACTAAACACCTTAAAAACTCAAAAAGTCTGTGATTCAATGAAAAAATTTTAATTAGACCATAGTTACTTTAAATTATAATCAGTTTCAATGCTTTGGACATTACTTTGAGATTTATGAAATAATGAGAGAGTTTCAACCTTAGTAATGATAAAATTGCCAGTGAATATCTGGAATATTACTTTCATCATCTGCTTGCATTTCATTATTTTGCTTGCATAATTACATATTAAAAACTTTATGAAGAGAAAGTTGTGAAATTACCTCTAAAGAGTTTCTAGCATTGATTATGTTTATATGTGTGTGTGTGTTCAGCTTCTTAATTATCATTTCTGACTATTTTAAAAGAAACCACCTTGGCTTGCCTTTTTAATTATCAGTCTAGGAGGGAACAGACTACATTTAAAAGCATACAATTGCTACCCAATTAGCTTAGAATGAAATAAACAATCTTAAAAACAGAACTACTGTTTGGACATGTATCCCCACCTGAAGTGATGCTTACTGTCTAGTAATCTTAATGGGGTTGATCTTTTAAGGGTACACTTGCCTTCAGATTGATTGCATGGTGTATGTTTCTTGGCTGTATATATGACTGATTTTGCTTGTCTAACCTTCCCCTTTCCATTCTAAACAGGGAAGTTGTAGAAGAATTATACGTGTAAACTTTATTCCTTCCTAGGAATAGAGTGATTTTAGAGCCACAGAAGAAAGAAGGCTAGAGAATTCTGAGGGGTGGACTGAGGTGTTGGGGTGATCGCCTGCTTGTTAATATGCATGTGCAGAAGGATTCTGAAGGGGCTATGGTGTGTGCGTGTGTCACACCAACCTGTCTTACCAAGCTCTTTCCCCTGAGAGGGCCTGGATGCACTGAAGCCCCAGGAGCAATAAGCCCAGGTCTTACCTCCTTGGAGAAACACTGATACCTGTTGAATAAATTAGGGTCAATACTGATACAAAATAAATAAATAAGGGAGAAGTAAAAGCTCGTTCTTCTGGTGGAAATCTTCTCGTCAATGTGGAAGGAATGGTGGAGACAGACTGTCGCCCTTTGGCAACGCTCATGTGGTTGACTCAGCTGTGAGGCAGCAGCAGGCCCAGGCTGGTGAGTGGACATCTGACTGAGGAGCCAGACAGTGGCCTGGTCTCATGATGTCCCCTTGGAAAATACCAGTTACAGAGGGAAAAGGGTGACTTTTGGGTCACCCCAAAAGCACAGCAGCATTTCTGTGGCACTCCTGATGTAGCATCATGAGGCGACGTCAGACCTGGGCTGAGGCCCATCTGCAGCCCAAGAGGTCTCACTCTCCAAACCGCCAAGACTTGAAGCAGGGACCGACTGGAGATTGGGGGTGGGGGCAGGGGCTGTGATGGGAACAGAGGGGAGCTGGGGACATCTGAAATTTTCTGGTTGGAATGTTATGTTTTGGTAAAGCAGGAAGATGGCCCCATTTCAGGAAATGCCCACTGAGTGTCCAGGGGTGATGGGTATCTTATCTACTGCTCGCTCTAGAAATGGACGACTGACTGTGGGTGTAATGGTTGTGAGTGAGCCTGCAGGGAGATAACAGAGGGTCCCACCCGGGCAGAATGGCCTCAGAGGCCCCAAAATGGTACACTTGTTCACTCCATAACATCATATGTGACATCTGTGATTATATAGATGTAAAATGTGTGTAAAGAAACTGCACCTGGACAGGAATAAAGACGCAAACATAGAGAATGGACTTGAGGACACAGGGAGGGGGAAGGGTAAGCTGTGACAAAGTGAGAGAGTGGCATGGACATATATATACTACCAAATGTAAACTAGATAGCTAGTGGGAAGCAGCCGCATAGCACAGGGAGATCAGCTCAGTGCTTTGTGACCACCTAGAGGGGTGGGATAGGGAGGGTGGGAGGGAGACACAGAGGGAGGGGATATGGGGATATATGTATACATATAGGTGATTCACTTTGTTATAAAGCAGAAACTAACACACCATTGTAAAGGAACTATACTCCAATAAAGATGTTTAAAAAAAAAAGAAACTGTGACTGGCACAGAGGAACCACTTAACGTTTGTTAGCTTCATCTTTAAAATAAGAGCACATTGTCTTCTAAGTGCAGATGTTGTAGGCATTTCTAAGCCTTCTGATGTTGGGAACAACTGGAACAGTTGTCTCAGGATTTTTGGGTGTGGGGCACAGTGTGGATGCCTATCTTGACTCTGGCCGCACACCCTCCCAGAGCTGCACAGGCCCCCAGCCTAGAGCTGCTACAGGTGATGCCCCAACCCAGGCCTACAGGCAGATGGGCTCTCCCTCCTTTTCCTACACCCAGCAACTTGGAGTCTGTGTACTGTGTCAAGTGACAAAAGCAATACAATTTAGTAACAAGTTTGATGTGTTTTATTCAAATGAAAAAATCCATGAATTGGGGAAGTCCAGGGCCTCACAAGCAGGGGAACACTGTTCCCACGGGAGTTTTATAGCCTTGTTAAAGAGCCCACACAAAAACAAGGCAGGATTGGCTAGGAGATCCCATTTTCTAGGGTGTAGTGAGCTCATTAAAGCTGAATTGGAGGACTGTGATTGGGGTTAGGTGTTGTCCAGATATGCAGGCTGACTTAGCTTTAGATGTGTGCCGTGGGCCAGGCCTCAGGGGTAACTTCCATTTTATGGGTCCTGATTTACAAATTAACTTTATCAGCTGCCTCTGCCACCATCCACCTAAGTCTGTCCCAATGCCATGATGATTTGAGGATTGGCCATCATCCTGTGTACCCATTCCCATCTGCACACACCCAATTCCAGCACCTCATATCCCTCACTGGCAGCTCCACTGTTTCCCTGCTTCTCCTGGCAACAAGCGCTCCTTGTGGAACAGCCTGTGTCTGTGTCCTTCCTCATCCTGGATTCTTCTTCATCCACCAGAATCCAGCACAATTCCTCACGGCCCCACCAACACCTTTGTCCCAGCACCACAGAGGGAGCCCCACAGTCAACCACTCCCTCCTCCCTGAGCCTTGCCTGTGCTCCCTGCCCCACACCTGGCCTCCACCTCTGCCATCTTCATGGGCACTTCCACAGACTGACCTGTGTTGGGAGTCCCACATCTTCCTACCCGTGCCCACCTCTCCCCAACAGCACAGTAACTAAAGGGAACAGGGATTCTTTATGGGGCGGGGGCGAGGGAGGAGGGGATGAAAATGTTCCACAGTTAGAAACTGGTGATGGTTGCATAATCTTGTGAATATACCAAAACTCACTGAATTATACACTTTAAAGGAGTGAATTTTGTTAATGTGAATTATACCTCAATTTAGGGGAAAAAATTACTGAATCAGACAGACATAATCTTTGGGAAAATATTAAAGTCAAGATGAATTAGTATATCTATGGACACTCAGGGGTACATTTAAACTAAAGACTCAAGGTTTCCCATTCATTTAAGTGGGGGTGGGGGGTGAAGCGGGTTGGTATGACTGATCCGTAACACAAGGCTGGTTTTCTCTAAAGTTCTGTTTAAAATTCTCTTCCCTTTGGACCAGCATCCAGCAGCCATTCCAACAGCAGAGTAGATCTCAGGTAGAAAACTGGGATGAATAACAAATTGGCAACTTTCTCACAGCTACCATTTTTTCTATCATAAACACCAGGAGAGTTCTTGACTGAAAAGTCCAGGCATATGGCAAGCAGCTAAATAAACATCCATTTTGAATCTACCGCTTAGAACAAGCTTCCTATGGAAGGCTGACAGGCCCAGTGTGTGCAAAGGACCCGCACCATGCAGCCTGTTCCCAGCCTTCCCAACAACACTGGGAAGCACAGGCCTCCCATTTGCTCCCTTTATGTACCAGACCTCGACCTTAGTTTCACCAGTGGCAGCATGTGAAGTATCTAAGGTGCTTTCCAGGTCAGGCTGATAACTTTCCAGTCAACTTTTTTTGTGTGAAGCTATTTTTTCATGTTAAATATTCTAAAATATATTGGCCAGATTGCTGCCTTATCAGAGTACATCATCTTAATCCTTTCTTGGTGATTCAGTTGGCTTTTCTGAATGTCAAATATGGTAATATGTAGAACTTTCAATCGCTATTGAAATATGCTGATCTTATGCTATGACCTCAGGCCCACTTTGCATTTAGAGTTGTATCACATTTCACAACTTATCTGTCTTCTCGCTCAAAGCCACCTGTACATGTCTCATGTGGACGAGACCCACCCTTTGTATTTCTAACTATCGTTGACGGTATCTAGACTGTGCTTTTTATGTTGCGTCTCTGGGCTACTCTTCAGCCTTTAGTTGCTTTCTTCCTGTCAGCTTTGAATATTTGAGGTCACCAGACAAGTGAATGAAGCTGGATAAACAGGGCAATATTATTAACTTGTATAAAAAGGAACTTTCCACACAAGCCCCTAAAAGGTCTCCAGAAACACATACTAAATGCCTGATCTCTTCCTAACGTTAGTGTTTCTACTTTTGGTTTTTTATTTTAAAAACTAAAGAGAGTAAATTTTATTTTTTTTAGAGAAAGTTTCTAATCTAAACCCTCCTTTTGCTCATGAGGAGAAGGCCTAGAGAGGCTGTGAGGTCTGCTTGGAAGCAGACCAAGCCCTTGAGCCTCAGGCTGGAACTGGCCCAGGCCATGTGCTTCCAGCTCAGCCTGGAAGTTACACTGCCACATTCACATGTTCTCCTTTACATTCCTCATACAGCTGTTATTAATTTAGAAGAGCCTGAGGTTTAAAAATCACCCAGCAGTCTTTCCATTTTAAAAACTTAGGTATACATTTTCTCATAAAAACTATTTCGCTGAAATTAGAAATCATCTAAGTTTAAACCAGGCCCAACCCAGCCTTTGGTCAGAATGGCTTGGTGTTTGGACGTGTTCTCGCTCCATCAGCATCTTTCTCACACAGGGGTCTGAGAACACTGGCCTCACACGCTGGCAACAAACTCACTGATATGTGGCTGGCCCTTTAAAGGTTATGACACGTCTTTGTCCCCACAAGACCTCATTTGACAGGAGCTGATTTTCTTCAGCCCATCAAGTACCTGCATCCTCAGGAAGGCCCCATCCTCTGAAGCAGGCAAGTTCTGCTCACCCACAGTTCCAGCCCTGCCCCTTCTCTTGCAGGAGGAGGGGTTTCTCTGACTGGCTGCTAGATCAGACATTTCTCAGAGGAAGCCGCACCTCACTTTCCTTCCATGAGGTTTGGGGCAGCCACGATGGCTGGGTTTGGGTTTGGATTTGGGACATGGCCGGGCTTACATGTGATTTCAGCATCAGTCCAGGTATCCGTTTCTACAGCAGGAGCTGTGAGAAGAGGGAAAGAAAATGTGTCTTTCAAAAGCTGACCCTTTTGGAACTTAGAATCTTACTGTGGAGCCTACTTTTAGTCTCTATCATATCACCCCAACCCCGCAATCTGTTCTCACAAGAACAAACAAAAATAAGTTTTTCCAAGAATTGAGAAGATGGGGCCACTCATTACTCTATTTGTTGTGAACATTCTGTTCAGATTCTTGCAAAGCTTTGTTATTCTAACGATCTACAAGTCAAATACTAGAGGTTCCCAGAGCCCCCTACAAATAATAGAAGCAGACATTTCCAGAACTATTACATTACATGGAGGGAAAAGCCAACCCTACTTTAGAGTTGCAAGCCTAGAAACTCGTGAAATTCGACTTCATTTCCATTTTAGAGAGGATACTTTTGACTCTAAAATGGTACACGATCTCATCATGAAGCTAACTTTTAGCAGAGCACGCTCCCTGAAACCCTATTATCCAGAATAGCCAGACACCATGCCTGGGGGAGACACACAGGTCACTGGGAGAGTCCAGGTGGCCCCGTGCGGGCTGTGCAGGAGCCAAGTGCCCACAGTTACCAATATGCAGGCTAGGGCCATTCGGCAGCAAGTGTGAGGACAGATGGTGGAAGCATCCACTGTGGTGGGGACCAGCCCACAGGCCTCAGTTTGAAAGGCTTTTAAGGCCAAATGCTAGCACTCTAGAGAAAAACATTTGCTTTACAATGAGAAACCTGGCAGACAGCACCTCACTTCAGTCATCAGGATCACCATCACCTTGGTGGGTCAGCTGGCCGGCATGCCTGACCAGCCTCCTCAAGCTGTCCAGGTCACAACACACAGACAAAGGAAGCAGGTCGGCCAAACGCTGTGGGGCCCTGGGTAGACAAGCCAGTGAAATCAGAATGGAGTTCTGTAACCTGTTAACACTGGGCACTTGATGGTGTGGAATCCTGGAGGCTGTGTGTCAGTGGAGATCTAGAACAGGCAGTGCTGATGACCACAGAAGGCAGGAGTGGGGACGGCCATGGCCAGGACGCCATGATGCCTGGATGAGAAAATGGCACACCTGAAAATTAAAGACTTTCAGGGAATGCGAGACACACCTGAAAAGGGTTTCTTGCTTCTTTTCAGTCACCTGGAACAGCATCCCTGCGCCCCACAGATTTCTCTAACCGTTTCTTCTCCCCACAGGAAAAGTACCCAGAGGCTGTGCACCTTTCAGAGGGGGCCTCCTCCAGCTGCATGGGCATCAGGAACCCCAGCCGACCAGGGTGAGTGCACAGGCCCCACCAAGTCCCTCCCCAACACCCAGACGGTTGTTTCCTGTTAAAAATGAGGATTACAAATAGAAAACAAATGTAAACCACCTAACTGACATCTTGAGATATGTCTGTGGAGTCATAACAGATAAGCAGCCGATGGCAGGAGAGCACAAGGGGGACCATGTGGGGACTCTAAACACAGACGGGGTCTGTAAGGAAAAGGTGCCAGTCTCACTGCTGGGGTCCTTAGGAGGCCAAGGAGGGGAGGCCACGAGGGGTGGAGCTCTATTTTCACCAACTTATTTCAAGAAATGTGGGGAGTCAGCAAGCACTGAGTGAGGGGAGAACTCATCTGGGTCTCCCTCCACCCACCATGGGCACCTTTATGTGCACATGGATAGGATGTGCTTCTGTGACCTGTGCCTAAAGATGTTTTGCTTCTTAAAATGGTGTTGTAGCTATGTAAGCTTCTGGAACTTGCCTTATTCAACATTATTTCCAAAATTCACCTCTGATGGTGCATGTAGCTGTAGTTCATTCATTTTCAGTGCTTACACTCCATTAGGTGAATATATGTATTTCTGCATTCTTCAGGTCTTGGGCATTTGGGTTATTCATCATTTTCCACTATTTCTAACATTCCTGTTCATGTCCTCTGGCACACAAGTACACAAGCTTCTCTTAGGCATATACCTAGAAGTGAAATTCCTGGGTCATAGGGCAGATTCAGCTATCACTGCCAAATTCTTTTCAAAGTAGTGTATCAATTTATGTTTCCCACCAGTAATTTTTAAGCTCTTATTGCTCTATATCCTGTACTTCACTTGTATGATCACGCTAATATGCAGTGGGTACAAACAGTATCTTACTATGGTCTTAGTTCCCATTTTCCTGTTTGTTCATGATGTTGAACATCTTTTCATGTTTCACTGGCCATATTCTCTCTTCATCTGTGGGTCTTTAATATCAGGAGAGTCTGAGCACGGCCTTGGGGAAGGGCAGGAACTCCCAGGATGGTTGGGAGGACAGCAGCACTCCTGCCTGGGTGGGCATCCTCTCCTCTAGAGAGAGGCAGGTGCTGCATACAGTTTAGTCTGATTTCAAGAGCACTTAGCAATGCATCTTACCTCTTTCAGGTTTGAACTAGTAATTGTTTGGAGGATACAAATAGATGAAGAAGGGAAGGTTTTGCCAAAGCTGGATCTTCTCACCAAAGTGCCGCTGCAAGGTAGGGATGTTCTGGTGATTTCTCACTATGCTCAACACAGACACCTACTTATTTCATCTGGGTTTATATGGCAAGAATCAAAAGTCAAAAATTTCATTAATGTACTTTTTAAATCAGTTTTCAAAATATTTTTGTCCATAATCACTCAAAAAGCACAGGCAAGGGGGATTGCTCCCCCACGGCCCTCCTAGGCTGAGCGCTCAATGTCTCTGCCGCAGGCCTTTGGGTAAGTGCTCTGTTCAAGGTCATGATTCAGTCGTCCTGCCTTCCCATTCAGTGTGGCCAGCAGAGAATGAGGGCATTGTCTCGGTGAAGTTTCTCACCCAGTTTGTTTTCTTTACAGCCCTGGAACTGGACAAGAACGGAGTCATAGAAACTGCTCCTCTCAGCTTCCGAACCCTACTGGGCGTGCTGGGCATTGAAGCCACTCTGGAAAGTCTGATTAAATCACTTCACACAGAGGCAAGCAACTAGTTCCCAAACAGTGAAAAACTACACGTAGAAGTAAGATGCTGCACCTGGAGGCATGTGATTTTATTGAATATAAAAATTTGCTCTTTTCCACTTAGAAACCTTACCTCTAGAACATGTTTATGCAGTTATGGCACATTATATATAAGTTGTCAGGACATAAAAAATAAATAGTTATTTAAATTCAAAATACCAAATAAGTGACACATATAGTGTATTTTTAAAAGTAAACTCAACATCTGAGGAAGTACAGGAGTGGCTGCCCACCTTGGGATGTGGGGAGCCACTGTGCGCCCCCCATGGTATGAATATGAGGGCAGAGGTGGCCCCAGCCCATCTCAAAGGTCGGCCCTCCTCCTGTCACCCACCACCTAGGGACTCTTGGAGGGCTTGCCAATGCAGCCTCATCTCTTAGACATCCCTCAGAAACCTCTGGGGAGCCACACCACCCTCCTCGCCTCCTGGCTCTGGAAAGCAGCACTTGGAGGCTTTCGCAGCACCTCTCAGCAGCAAGTCCTCTGACATTCACTCTTCTTGGTCTTCCACAAAAAAAGTAGAGCGGTTAGCATAAAAAACACAGTAAGACAGCAAATACGGCACTGTCCCTTCACACAGGACCTTAGCACCCCTGGTCCCTCTGCACAGAAGAAACAGTGTTTTCATTAAAGTCCCCCAGAGTCTAAGTGCTGCACTGACCTGAGTTGCCAGTTTAAAGTAGAATGGGTGAAAACATTGTTTCGATCAAATGAAAGCCTCAGAGCAGGGGCCGTGGTGGAGTGTGAGAAGAGCAAAGGGTTGGGTCAAGACCCCCTAGCAGGGGACACTCATCTATCACCTCTTCCTCCCAAGTAGAGGGTGATGGTTTTCAGACAGTCCAGACCAGCCAGGACAGGCAACAGGCGGCTACCCAGCCCACCTCCTTGAGGAGCTGGCGTTCCAGAGCTCTGCACACAGGCACTCAGGGTCCTCTGCACACCCTGGCCAAGACCATCCTCACCCCAGGCCAGCAACAAGGAACCTCAGGCCAAAACAACTCTGGAAGCTGCCTACTTCCACACACTCCGGAGCCTGCAACTTGCCCATGAGAACGCGGCTCCATGCACATCCCTATGAGTGGAATCTCCAAAGCCCCTGTACCCCAACACACCACATGAATGAGAAATGTGTGTCATTTGAATATGTTTTTGAACCTCTGAGTGTAAAATTAAGTAGTAAGTGGTAAATGGTAGTAAGAAGTAAATGATAGGACAGAATTGGAGAATAAATTCTGGAAGAGCTGGCTTGATTCTAATAAGCATAATTCTCAATTTATCACAAAATTCCCCACAAAAATTTACAATCAGCAAAATATTCTTATTTTTTGTGTAGTATTTTCATACAATCCCATGGTTTCACTAATATTATATTACAATAAGCCTTCATTAGTCCCTCAAAATGATGATATAAATAATCTATACAACCTACCATAGAATAAAAAACTGAAGCCAAGATTCCCAACAGTTTTCATAGCAGCTGGGCACACTTTTGGTGACCCCAACAAGAACCCTCATAGTGCCAGCCAGGAGTCTTGCGGAAGCAGGGCTTTGGGCAGCCCCGATGGGGAGGTGGTCCAGCACCACTCAAGGCCACTAACACCACACATCTTAGTGAAACCCAAGGGAGGAACAGGTATGGGGAAGGAGGGAAAACTCGATGCTGGCTCTGGCAGAAGTAGCTGAGGTTTCCCAAACACCCAAAAATGCCAGGAACCCAGAGCTGGCAGGAGCACAGCCACCCCATGACACCCACGCTGGGCACAGCAGCTCAGAGTTGCAGCTCTGCTTCCAGCTCCCACAGCAGCAATTTCAGGTGGGAAAGAACACCTTGTCTCCCCTGAAGTTAAAGAGGATAAAATCATTCAGCACAAAAAAAAAGTCAGTGCTCGCATGAGTGGTGTCAACCCCTGCCCTGAGTGCCACGCTCCCTGCTGACCCTGTGCAGAGTGGTGGGTATGGCATCTCCACAGGGACTCTGAGTCCACTGCTCAAAACTGATGTCCATATCAACAACTTATTGCTCTCCACAGCAGGGAACCACTAAACCTGTGCTGACACATGGCTTGCATTGGAAAAGTGACCAAGTAACTCAGCTGGGAAAGTTCCAGTAGTATCTGTGTTTTCTTAAAAGTCCAAACTCTAAGGTATATGTGACAATTCAAGTTTTCTGTGTTAGGATTCTGGTGGTAGGAGATCCAAACCTTGGGTCTTATAAGGCTTTTTAGAGATTAGACGTGAGCCCTGCGTGGAAAGGGAGAACTGCCCAGAGGGGCCTCCTGGACACAGCACACTGCTGGGCTCACGTCCAACATTCCTTGCCCTGGAAGATGTCTCTAGTGCTCTTCCATTCTGTGTCTCCCAGAGGCAGTCCCACCTGAACAGGGGTTGAAAAGCAAAAACATTCACAGCCAAAAGTCACCCAACACAACAGAAACTCTATCATTCAACCTTCACATTCTATGTTCAAGTTTCAAAACCACTACAGGAAAAATGTTAGACCTTATGGAGAACTAATGTGCAATCTTCGCTTTCCTTGAACCTAGTTGACATCACAGTGGCGTCTTTGGCATGTACAGTCTTTAAATAGTAGTTGACTATCTTGCCATCCAGTTTATACTGATGAGGAATGCTCTCATAGGGCTTGAGGTCAAGATCCAGCACAGACACGGAGAAGGCAAACCTGGATCTCGATGAAGGGACAATGGGCCTTTGATCGGAGCTGGAAGCAAAAGAACAATTTCAGAATACACAAACCTCCCAAATCCTCTCAACCCAACCCACAAAGAGCACCCATTCTGTGCATCAATATGCATTCCATCTCTGTCTATGCCAACTGTATGTACTAGTGCTAGAAACTTCTGCAAGAGAGGCACCTACTGTGATACCCGCCAGCACACCAGACAAGAGAGAGTTAATGTGCAGAAAGATGGAAAAGCAATTATGTAGAATACTCGATTGATATTCACCATATCCCAGTAGTATAAACGAATGCTAAGAAAGTTACTTTATCATGAGCCAAGTATTACAAAACCTAAGAAAATGGGGAAAGTAGATCTGGCTATTCAACAGCCAAACGGATAAAATGTTGAGGACAGACTTCTCTTTTCGTGTCCTTTAGCGTCTGGTGAGAAACTCTTGCTCCTTTATACTTTTTCACTTTTGGAGAGAGAGATCTAGTCTCACGTTTTATTCTCAAATTGTATCTGCAGTGTTTGGTGTTTTGTTTCTTAGGGTTTAGTTGTGGTCTTTCTAAATATTGTAATAGTTGTATGCTTATAATGAAATATGAGCAATTACTTGTACTTAAAAAACACTTTCAGGCTAATTCTGAAGTTTGTACTAAGATTGCTACATATATCACTTAGCTCTCAGAGTGCTTGACACATAGTATACATCCAGATGACTGGTTAGATACATTATATGAGCTCAGTTTAGCCCGAGAGAAGTACTCAGGAGTCCGGGTTTCTCCATGTGTACTACTCTTCTAGATTTCAAAATTATTACAAAAACAAAACAAGCAAACAAAATACCAATTTCAAAACCTCCTGCCTGGGAGAGGGAAGGCAGATAAAACATTCCTATTTAATGAGCCTAATCAAGGCCTAGACTCTAGCTCAATTCCTGCTCAGAAATACTATTTACAGGAAAAACGAATCCCTGGCTCATTTGCTGGGGTCTTAGCTACTCCCTCCTGAACAGCAGAGAACATGGGTACAAATTAAGGTCTTGCTTCTGAGTCTCAGTCTCAGGGCCTGAAACCCAAGCTCCACACAGCGGGGCTGGGACAGTGAACATCTGGCCCTCAATTTTACAGGATACCTCACATCACATCAGAACCAACACCCAATAAGATGACATGAATAAAGAGAGGAGTCCATCACGCAGAGGCTGGTGGGAGCACGGCCCAAGAGCCACTGCTGAGGAGAGTCTGACCGTTTGCTGACCTCAAGCTTCCAGTGAGCCCAGGCCTGAGGTTCCTGACACCTGAAATGCTTCTCTGCCCTGGGGATGACACTGGTGATCACACGGCTCAGAAGTTTCTAGACACGTGTCCCCGCTCCTCTCCCACCATGTCGGTTTCTGCTGAGCAGCTGGTCAAGGGTGTCAGGACTCCTGGCCCTCAGCCCCTCACATTTCTGTATCCTGACTGCATCCTTGCTTCAGGAAGGGCAATAGATAATCACATCTGTGTGGTTTTCTCTCATCTAACAACACTGCTTAATCCAAACGGATTCCTGTCACTAACCACTGGGGGCATTTTCTTAGGGGATAATGAGAGTTTTCAACTAAATAGAACAAACTTTTTTTAAAAAATATTTCAGTTACGCCCTATAAATGTCCCTCTGTGTTTCCTATCAGAAAGTGGACAATTCTGTGCCTGCCAAGAAGCAGGACTCCTGGGAATGTTTAGTTCAAAAGCATCGGAAAAACGGGTGGCTGGCAGCCAGTGACGAGATCATCTTGACCCAGGAACACACATCAGATGATTGTGAAACATTCTGCAAAACTGTGTGTGGGGTTTGGCACCCTGAAGATCAATGCTGAAGATGCCATCTAATCACTGAGAGAAGATTATCAGGTTCATCCTGAATTCCTAAAAAAGGCAGAGAGGGGACTGGATAATGATGTCCAGGAGAAGATGCTGCAAAGAGGAAGCAGAACAATGGAATGTTGTTTTAAAGGCTTTGAAATGACTATAAAGGTCGGCACATCAGGACCTGGTAAAAGGAGGAAAAATAAGGCCCACAGGAACCTACAGCTTCTTGGGCCTCTGAGCCATGATGGTAGCTTGGGGTTTTCTTTGAGAGAAAGGAATTTGGACCACAGTATCCAAGCCCTTGAGATATTGTCTTAGAAAATAATAGTAAACTTGAATGAACAAGCTTTTAAAATTATTCTCAATAATGTCTTTTTGACTGTATTACAAACTTCTAAAGAGCAAGAGTTAATAATCCCCATGATATCGAGTAGGCCTTGGAAATTGGCCTCTGTTAATAAACATGATCCTGCCAGAGCCTCTCTAAATATAGGGACACCAACTCTCTTGCCAATCCACAAAACCCTGCTAGACCAAGGACACATGACACAGTAGCAGGTGCCTCACCTTGCATCCTGCAGACAAGGAGAGAGTGCGATCATGATGGAGCAGTCTTTCGCAGTCATGGCGACCCGGTACTGCTGAACCTGCAGGGGAAGGAGAGGTCAGCTCCATGGCATTGCCACACACACCCTTCCCCACTGGAGAGGTCCAAGAACTGGTCCCAGACCTGGGGGTAGGTTAGGAAGACCCAGTCCCAAAGAGCTCATTAGAGGCCAGTGCTGCCCTCTGACCTCTCACTGCAGGCAGTGTATGGACCCTGATTCCAAAACCTGGGACCTAGGGCTTGTCTTCGGCAAGACAATCACAGCCCACCTTGGAAGAAAAAGCAGTAAGTGGCGTCAGCTATTGATGTGCTAGCCACACTGAAAGCACTGAGCATATCACTCTATACCTCAAGATACCGGCATACAGACACACACCAAGGCCCTGCTTAGAGCAACGAAGTGTCCCCAGATCACATAGCACACTAGAATGTCATGCAGCTTCCATGAATGACACTGCAAACAGAGGGATCACCAACTGTGTGTTAACTCACTTCATCCCCACAGCAACCCCACAGGCAGGCACTGCTAGTGTCCCAGTTTATGGATAAGGAAACAGACATAGAATGACCTGTCCACTCTGCACTGCTAGGCTAGACTCAAACCCAGGTGTTTCAACTCTGAAGTCAAAGATGTGACTGAATTGCTGCAATCTTATGAGCAAATTTTACTGGATGAGGACTTGCTTCTTCTGGATGAGCAAAAAGAAAGTGGTTTCTTGAGATGGAATCTACTAGTGAAGATGCTGCTAAGATTGCTGTAATGACAGAGAATTGAGAATATGATGTAAACTTAGTTGATAAAGCAGCAGCAGAGTTTGAGAGGACTGACTCCAATTTTGAAAGAAGTTCTGCTGTGGGTAAAGTGCTTTCAAAGAGCATTTCATACTTCAGATAAATCATTCATGGAAGGAAGAGTTAACCAATGTGTTAAACTTCACTGGTATCTTATTTTAAGAAATTGCCATGGCCACACCAACCTCCAGCAGCCACCACCCTGACCACTACCCTGATCAGTCATTAGCCATGAACATCGAGGCAAGACCCTCTGCCAGCAAAAAGATTACTTGCTGAAGGCTCAGGTGATGGTCAGCATATTTTAGCAATGAAATATTTTTTAATTAATGTATATACATTTTTTAAGACATAATACTATTGTGCACTTAATATAGTGTAAACATAACTTTGATATGCACTGGGAAACCAAAAAATTCATGTAACTCGCTTTATTAAGATATTTGCTTTATTGTGGTGGTCTGGAACCAAACCCACAATATCTCTGAGGTATACCTGTAATCACATTAAAAGAAAATAGGAGAAAAGTCACATGATCTTCTCAACAGAAACAGAAAAAGCATTGAAAAACTCAACACCCACTCCTGATAAAAACTCTTAACAAATCAGGAATAGAAGGGAGCTTCCTTAATTTGATAATGGTTATTTATTTTAAAAATAAACTAAGCAACACCCAAAAAAACCTACAGCAAGCAATTTACTTAATGGTAAATACTTTCTCTTTGAGAGTGGGAACAAAAATTAACTATGCAGTTAGGCAAAACAAAATAGATAAGTGAAAAGTATAAGGATCGGAAAGAAAAAAAATCAAATTCACAAACAATATGATTGTATATAATCATATATATATTATATATAATGAAAATCCAACAGAAGCTATAGATTGTTAGAATTAGTAAGTGACTTCAACAAGGTTGACAGATAAAGAGGTCAAAGTAGAAAAGTCAATTACATTCCTATATATCCACATAGATACCATCTATATCTAAAACCATCAAATATCTAGGAATATATCTAATAAAATATAAGATCTCTCTAAAGACAATCATAAAATGTTTTATCAGACTTTAAATAACACCTAATAAAAAGAAAACGCCCATGTTGGAAGCCTTAATATTGTATGGATGTCAACTCTTGTCATCATTTTAATGCCAAATCAATCAAAATCCCAAAAGGTCTGTTGTTGCTTTTCCTTGTAGAACTGAACAAAGTTCATTCTTTAAAAAAAAATTTTTTTTTTAGGTATACTGATGTACAATATTATATAAGCTTCAGGTGTACAATACAGTGAGTCGCAACTTTTTAAAGTTATACACCATTTATAACTATTATTAACTATTAGCTATATTCCCTGTGTTGTACAATATACCCTTGTAGCTTATTTATTTTATACATAGTAATTTGTACCTCTTAATCCCCAACCCCTATCTTGCCTCTCCCTCATCCCTCTCCCCAGTGATAACCACTCATTTATTCTCTGTTATCTGTGAGTCTGTTTCTTTTTTTGAACAAGTTGATTCTAAGATTTGTACAGATAAGCAAAAGGTCAAGAAGAGCCAAGGCATTAATTAAAAGAAAGACATTCCTGAAGAAAGTAGAAGGATTTACTCTACTGGGTATCAAGATTCATTATGACTCTAGAGTGATCAGGACAATTCCTATGATTCTAGGACAACCGCATATGAAAATAAAACCTTACCTCATGCCATACCAAAAATCAATTGCAGAAGGTACCCACCAAATGTGAAAGGCAAAACAAAGTTTCTAAAATATCTGTGTGACTTTAAGGTAGATAAAACTTAAAGACTGCTAAAGAAGGAAAAAGATGTAAATTAAATGACCTTAAAATTATGACCTCCCCTTCTGAAAATGACTTTATTAAGAGAGTAAAACGGCAAGTGGAAGAAGATATCTGTAGCACACATATCTGACAATGAGCATCTATCCAGAATACATAAAGATTTCCTTCAAACTAATAAGAAAAAGACAGACAACCATACAAAAAACTGGGCAAGAGACTTAAATAGGTCCCTCATGGAAAAGAAAATATAAATGGCCAATAAACATATGAAAAGGTGTTGAATCTCATTACCACAATAAGCTACCGTTACACATTCACTAGAATGGCTAAAATTTAAAAGACCCACAACCCAGTGGCAGAGAGGGTATGGGGCCACAGGAACCCCCTAGTCTGTTGAACTACCCTAGCCTGTTGTAGGGAATATAAACAGGTAAAACTATTTCATAGTACCTACTAAAGCTAAATATGCTCAATGCTCACACCTCTGACCCAGAAATTCCACTCCTAGGAATATACCCAAGAGAAACATATGTGCATGTACACTAAGAGATCTGTACAAGAATGTTTTGCAGAAACTTTATTCATAATGGTCAAAACTGGGAGCAACTCAAATATCCATCAACAGTAGAATGGGTGATATCCATTTAAATAGATCACTACAAAGCACTGAAAATATGGAAATGCATGCAATAACATGAGTAAATCTTATACATGTTATATAGAACATAAAAAAAACAAGACACGAGATATATGCATGATTCTGTAATAATAAAGTTCAAAAACAACTAAACTATAGGTATGTAAGTCAATACAATAGTTAACTTGAGGGAGAAAGGCAAGAGGAATAACTGTACAGGAAACCAACAGGGATTCTAATTAGCTGCCAGTGTTCCATATTCAGACCTAACTGGTAATTCTCCAAGGGTTTTCTTTATGACAAATCATTGAGCTTTACCTCTTTCTGTGCACTTTTCTATATGTGCTGTATTTCAACATTACAAATGGTTAATGAAACAAAAGCTTAGAAAATTAAAGTTAAACTTTTAAATACTAGAAATATCAAGTAATTTAGAGGGCATGTGGGAAACAGGACCCTCGACTGTTACAAGAAGGAATATAAATTGGCAAAATCTTTTCAGGAGGACAATATGACAATCTAGCAATTTAACTTCTAAGAATCACTCTGGAAGATATGCTTAAGTGCACAAGGGTTAAAGTACAAAAATGTGAATGTAAACATTTTTAACAGTAACAAATTAAAGATAACACCCAAATAAATGACAATTAATTATATGACCATATTAAGGAGAACAACACTTTTAGGTGTATGGAGAACTTCCAAGGCACCTCCTACAAAACAATGATATCCCTGTTAACACTTTTAATGCACTCCTAGGCTTGCAGAAGGTAAAGGAAATCCCCAACCCAATCCCCTCTTCTCACACTCACTCCCACAGGAGCTGAAACTAGAGTTTTGAGCAAGGAGCAATTGGAAGGCTAAGCTGCCCTGTAGGCAATGTCAGTGCAGGCATGGTTTCTAGGAATAAGCCATGGAGTACAGGGTCTAAACCTGAGACTTCTCCCTTAAGTCAAGAATCCATATTTCCTCTGGAGGAAAGCATCCCCTATTTAGGTCCCCGAGATTCTCATAGATCAAAATCAAACAAATATGAGCTCACAATCATACATAATTAAAAACCCAAGCAAACAAAGCAGCAAGGATGAGTCAGTAAAATAACAAGAGATTTTTTACCTCCAAAATTTTACTGTAACTTAGATACAGAAATATAAAACAACTATTCATAAATTGTTTAAAGAAATAAAAGATGGAATTTAAAAGAGGGCAAGCAACAAGGAACTATCAAAAATACCAAACAGATATGAAAATGAGCCACACGGAACTTTGAGAGAAATTAAAAATATAACTAATGAAGTGGAAAACTCATTGAACAAATGAATGAACAGATTAGACACAGGTGAAGAAAGAATCAGTGAATGGGAAGGTAGAACTGAAGAAAATGATAAAAATGAGGTCTGATATATATATCTAATTAGAGTCCCAGAAGAAGAGAATAGGGTAATGGAGAAGAGAAAATATGTGAAGAGAAAATGGTTGAGGATTTTCCAGAACTAATAAAAGACACATCCACAAATAGAGAAAGCACAACATACACCAAGCAGAATAAATTAAAAGTACACCACACCTAATCACATTGCACTAAAATGTCAAATCTAAAAAGAGGAGACTTTAAAAGCAACCATAGAGAAAATAATCACCTCCTGAGGAAGGACAGTTAGACTGACAGAAAACATCTCAGCAGAAACATCCACAGTCAGATAATGTTGCATAAAATGGTTAAATGCTAATAAAAAATAATCAACCTCTTCTTTGTACCTAGAAAAAATTACCTTTCAAAACTATGACAAAATATAAATATATCCAGAAAAACAGATACAAAGAGAATTTACCAAAAGACATTCACTAAAGTAACTTCTATAAGATATACTTCAAGAAGAAGAGGAAAACTGTAAACAACTGTAGGCCAATAAATTAGACAACTTAGATAAAATGGAAAAATTCCTAAAAAGGTACAAACTACAAAAACTGACTCAAGAAGAAATAGCACAATTTTCTATACCAAGTAAAGAGACTTAACTGGGTATCAAAACACTACCTACAAAGAAAAGCCCAGACCCAGATGGCTTCACTGGTGAATTCTATCAAATATCAATATTTAAAGAAGAATTACCATCAGTCCTTCTCAAACCTTTCCAAAAAAAAGAGGCTGAAATACTTTCCAACTCATTCGACAAGGCCAGTATTACAGACCAATACCTCTTATGAGAATGGACACAAAAAGCCTCAACAATATTATAGCAAATTGAATCCAGCAATATATAAGAAGAATCATAGACCAAGTGGGGTTTATCCCAGGAATGCAAGGTTGGTTTTAACATCCAAAAATAAATTAATATGTCATATCTATAGAAAAACAAAACACATGATAATAAATATCAATCGATGCAGAAAAGACATCTGACAAAATCCAACATCCTTTCATGATAAAAACATTCAACAATTTAAGAAAAGAAGGGAACTTCTTCAACCCAATAAAGGATAGCTACGAAAAGCCCAAAGCTAACATTACACATAATGATGAAAGACTGAATGCTGTCCCAATAAGACCGGAAACAAATCAGACAGGTCTGTTCTTGCATTTAGCATCGCACTAAAGGTTCTAGCCAAGGGCTGTTATGCAAGAAAAAGACATAAAAGGCAACCAAACTGGAAAGGAAGAAGTAAAACTATCTCTAAATGATCTTATATAGAGAAAATCCTAAGAAATTCAGTAAAAAACTATTAGAACTAATAAATTCAGCAAGGTTGTAAGCTATAAGATCAATATACAAAAACAAATTGTATTTCTATACACTTGCAATGATCAATCTAAAAATGGAGTTAAGAAAACAACTTCATTTACAACAGCAAAAAGAAAACACTCAGGGATAAACTTAACAAAGTACAAAATGTATCTCTGAAAAGACTGTTGAAAGAAAAACAAAGATCTGAATAAATGGAACAGCATCCCATGTTAACGAACTGGAAGACTTACTATTATAAAGATGGCCATATGCAAGCAATCTGCAGATTCACAACAATCCCTATCACAATCTCTGCTGGCTTCCTTGTAGCACTTGGCAAGCTGATTCTAAAATTCATAATGAAATTACAAGGGGCTCCTAATAGCCAGAACAATCTTGCAAAAGAACAATTTCAAAACTTACTAAAAAGCAACAGTAATCAAGGCAGGGTACAAGCATTAAGTATAGACATATATATCAATGGCACACAATTGACTATCCAGAAATAAACCCATACATTTATGGGAAAAAATAGTCTCTTCAACAAATGGTGCTGGGACAACTATATATCCACATACAAAGAATGAAGTTGGATCTCTACCTCAAATCATATATAAAAATTAACTCAAAATGGATCAAAGAACTAAATTTAAGAGCTAAAACTCTTTGAAGAAACAGGGGAAAATATTCATGACTTTGGATTTAGCAATGAATTCTTAGATATGACACCAAAAGCACAAACAACAAAGAGAAAACAGACAAACTGGACCTCATCAAAGTTAAAAACTTTTTTGTGTATGGGGACAGATGGTTACTAGATTTATCATGGTAATCATATCATAATGTATGCAATGTCAAATCACTATGTAGTATACCTGAAACTAACATAATATTGTACATCAACTATATTTCAAATGAACAAGTAAAGTTTTTAAATTGCAAATATTTTACAACAAAGAACATTATCAAAAAAGTGAAAAGGTCTCTGACAGAATATATTTGCAAATCATATATCTGTTAAGGGCTTACTATCCACAATATACAGAATCCCTACAACTCAACAATGAAACAAATAACATAATTAAAAAGTGATCAAAGGACCTGAATAGGTATTTCTCCAAAGAAAATATACAAATGGGCAATAAGCACATTAAAAAATGCTCTTAGTCTTCACGGAAATGCAAATCAAAACCACAATGAGATACCATTTCATACCCACCAGGATGGCTAAAAACAAAAGGGCAGGTAACAAGTGTTGTCAAAGATATGGAGAAACTGGAAACCTGTACACTGCTGGTGGGAATGTAAAATGGTACAGCCATTTGGAAAACAGTCTGGCAGTTCCTGAAATTCCTGAGCTCCTGAGCTCCACTCCTAGGTATATGCCCAAGAAAAGTAAAAATATGTCCACAGAAGAATTTATACACATATTTATAGCAACATTATTCATAACAGCCAAAAAGTGAAAACAACCCAAATGCTCATCAAACTGATGAATGGATAAACAAAATACAGTATATCTATACAATGGAATATTATTCAGTCATAAAAAGAAATGAAGTATTGATACCTGCTACAATACACATGAACCCTGCAAATATTATGCTAAAGTGCAAGAAGCCAGCCATAAAGGACCACCTATTGAATGATTCCATTCATATGCAATATCTGGAATAGGCAAATCTATAGAGATAAAAATTAGATTAGGGGGCTTCCCTGGTGGCGCAGTGGTTAAGAATCCACCTGCCAATGCAGGGGACATGGGTTCTAGCCCTGGTCCAGGAAGATCCCACATGCTGCAAAGCAACTAAGCCCGTGTGCCACAACTACTGAGCCTGTGCTCTAGAGCCTGCGAGCCACAACTACTGAGCCCACGCACCACAAATACTGAAACCTGCGCTCCTAGAGCCCGTGATCCGCAGCAAGAGAAGCCACCGCAATGAGAAGCCTGTGCACCACAACAAAGAGTAGCCCCCGCTCACCACAACTAGAGAAAGCCCGTGCACAGCAACAAAGACCCAATGCAGCCAAAAATAAATAAATTAATTTTTTTAAGTAGATTAGTAGTTGCTTAGGGCTGTTGGGGATGAGGAGATAAGGAGATGATGGCTAAAGGGTACAGAATTTTTTTTAGGTGATGAAAATGTTCTAAAATTGACTGTGATGCTGCTTACACATATCTGTGAATATAGTAAAAACCACCAAACTGCATACTTTAAGCAGGTAAATTGTATGGTATGTAACATATCACAATAAAACTTTTATAGGAAAAAGAGGAAAGATCTGAGATATAAGAATGTTAAGCAAAGATATGGGTAAACGTGGTAGATCTAAACAAACACCTGTAAAAAATAATACTGTAAATTGTGATTTTTTAAAAAAAAAAACCAGAATAAGACAAATAGAGGTCAGGTAACAAGTTCTGTAAAAGATAAGGAGAAACTGGAATCCTGTACACTGCTGGTGGGAATGTAAAATGGTACAGCCATTTTGGAAAACAGTCTGGCAGTTCCTGAAAAAGTTAAACATAAGTTACCACTTGACCCAGCAGCTCCACTCCTAGGTATACGCCCAAGAAAAGTTATATGACAAAAACTTATATGACAATAACTGCATATAAATTGGGAGCGATAACTGGAATTAAAGTATCCCAGATGAACTTTTTGGCCAACCCAATATTATATGTCTGTGTGGCAGGTGTTGGGGTGGGAGTGGGGGTTAAATTATTAATTTTAGTCTTTAAATATGCATGGTCAAATTGAACAAGTAACCAGAAAAATGACAGTAGCAGAATGTCTAACTCCCAAACCAACAGAGAAAAAAATGAATATAAAAACTAACAAGCAAAAGTGAACAGAAGTCAGCAAACTACAGGCCAGGGGCAAAATCCAGCCTGCCACCTGTTTTTGTAAATAAAGGTTTACTAGAACGCAGCCATGCTCATTTATATTTGTCTCTGGCTGCTTCTGAGCTATGATGGCAGAGCTAAGTAGCTACAACAGAGACCAGATGGCCAAAGCCTAAAGCATTTACTCTCTGCCACCCCTGCCTTTTTTTTTTTAAATTTAAATACATGTTATTTTATGACAAAATACTTGCCTTTTTTTTCCTCCCCATTTATATTACAGTTAAAACTATATTACAGGGGCTTCCCTGGTGGCGCAGTGGTTGAGAGTCCGCCTGCCGATGCAGGGGACAGGGGTTCGTGCCCGGTCTGGGAAGATCCCACATGCCGCGGAGCGGCTGGGCCCGTGAGCCATGGCCGCTGAGCCTGCGCGTCTGGAGCCTGTGCTCCGCAACGGGAGAGGCCACAACAGTGAGAGGCCTGTGTACCGCAAAAAAACAAAAAAAAAAACAATCTATATTACAGTTAAGATGTGTTTAGGTAGGTTATATTATCTATGAATTTCATTTCAAGATAGTAAAGGGGGAGTTACAGTATTTGCTATAGAAAAAGAGTGTTGGATCTGCTAGGACTGAGAACCATCAGTTTAGGGGTCCAGAGATCATGTAAAAGCAGAACTTGGAAAGAAGCCCTAAACACATTTTGTCAACCCCAAACCAGACCCCCTGGATACACCCTCCTCTACCTTCCAGATAAGACTCCTGTGCCTTGCCCATAGCAATCACCGTATGGGCCCTTGCAGCCCATTCCAAGCCATTGTACACCAGTATCAGTTTTCTAGATTAGGATGAGAGCTGTGGTGTCTGGCCCTTTATAGAAAAAGTTTGCTGACTCCCATTATAGAATACTAAACGATAGTCAGAAAGCAAGAATTACACTGGGCTGCAGTCTCCTGAGCTTCGAAATAAATACAATATTCGCACCTCTCTCATTTCATCAGAGGTACAAAGCTCAATTAGATAAACAGTATTCATGAAAGAACTTTCAATAGTCTGTAGCCTAGGAATATTCTCAACCTGCTCCCCCAGCTTCAGCTTCACTTCCACCTTCTTCAGATTCCAACTAACAGAACCTAAATCCCTAAAACAAAAAAGAGGCAGACCCTTATATTCCAACACAGACAGACTTCAAGCCATGTTAGGTTAAATGCAAGCTAGTGAAGAACACGTATAATGTGGATAATCCCCCAAATGGTATGAGTGAGTGTGTGTGTGAGTCTTAGTGTGAAGTTCTGAAAAGATACATACTGTTAACAGTGGACACCTATTGCTTGGGCAGGAATAACATCACATTTTTTTTTTTTTTTTTTTTTGCGGTACGCGGGCCTCTCACTGCTGTGGCCTCTCCCGTTGCAGAGCACAGGCTCCGGATGCGCAGGCTCAGCGGCCATGGCTCACGGGCCCAGACGCTCCGCGGCCTATGGGATCTTCCCGGACAATATACTCACTGCTTGAATATTTTTCATTAAATTATTTGTTTCGAGATAATTGTAGGTTCACATGCAGGTGATCCTGAGTGCCCTTTACCCAGTCTCCCCCAATGGTGACATCTTGCAAAACTATATAGTATAATATCACAGCCAGGATAGTGACATTGATACACTCCATGATCTTATTCCAATCTCCCAAGTTTTACATGTAGTCCTGTGTGTTGTGTATGTGTATTTTATCACACATGTAGGTTGATGCATCTACCACCACAGTTAAAATACAGAGCAGTTCCATCACCAGAAGATCCCTCTGTGTCGACCTTTTATAACCACACCCCCTTCCTTCCACCTCCTCCCCATCCCACAGCAACCATTCATCTTTGTCATTTCAAGAATGTCATTTAAACAGAATCATAGTGTGTGATCTTTTGGGACTGGCTTTTGTCACTCAGCACATTTCTCTGAAGATTCACCCAGGTTGTTGTGTGTATTGAGATTTCGTTCCTTTTTACTGCTCAACGGTTCCAGTTTACGTAAGCTGTTGTAGGCCACCTGTTGACAGACACTTGAGTTGTGCCCAGCTTCTAGCTATCGCAAATAAAGCTGCTATGAACACTCCTGTACAGGGTTTTGGGTGAGCCTGAGTCTTCCCTTCTCTGTGACAAATACCCAGGAGTGCAGGTGCTGGGTTATAGGGCACATGCATGTTTAGCTCTGCAAATCTAGTTTCTCTGCACCAGCATTCAGTGTTATTTCAATGTTACTATTTTAGTCATTCTGATAGTTGTGTAATGATTGCTTGAATCTCTTACAAGATTATGTTTACATATGAGGTTTAAAAATTGCAATTTAAAAAGTAATCCATGCTTATTTATTACAATTTTGAAAAATATAGAAATGTGTAAAAAAGGAAGTAAAGTCCTATGCTTCTTCTCTTGAAAAATGGAATACTGATACTTATTACTAAATCAATGTACCCAAGTTGCAGACAATGCAGGGCAGTCCGTCACTCTATTCCGATAGAGGCCCCCTTTTGGGTCTCTCCCCACCTTGAGGACAGCTCTATGCCCAAGCACCTCAGCTAATTCCCTCAGGGCCCTTGGCTTTGGAGGGGACCTCCTCAAAAGCCCAACAGCTGCAGAAGAGGGAGCACCCAACCTGGGAGGGAGGGAGCACCCACCCAAGGACAAGAGTGAGGACTCTTAAAAGTGAGAACCACAGACACATTGTCAGGACCAGGACAGTTAAACTAAGGGCTCCAGGGCAGCTGCCCAGAGGATGTAGAGAAGGTCATTCTGTTTTGTTCCTACCTTTTTGTCACTTTGCTCCCACTAGAACAGTGTTCCTTAACCATTTTAGCAAAACCTTTGACAGCCCAATGAAGCCTATGGATCCCTCTCAGAATAACATTTTTAAATGCAGAAAATAAAAAACAGAGGCTTGACCATGTCAAATACCGAACTATTTTTTAAAACAAATATATTATGTAGTATTACATAACAAAATCTCAGGAGTGAAGAATATAAAGATATCATGAGATATCTGTAGCAACTACAGTGTGAAATTAAAACGTCTGATTTCTCTAAATGGCAAAGTTGGGGGTCCTGCTGACCACACAGTGGTTGTTGCCACATTCATAATGGAAGGAAACACTAATTTCAATCAGTGGTTAGTGAAAACAAAGATGTAATTTTTTTCCTATCCAAGTTCATGGAGCCCCTGAATTCCGATTTTACAGAACCGGAAAGAATGGGATGAGGCCTCTTTCCTAAGAGATTCTCCCAGGGTGACCCTTGGCCTGAGGTATGGGGAGGAAGGAAGCCAGCCACACACAACCACAGGTGGGGTCCGGGCCTAGAGTCCCACTGAGGGCTGTAAGGAGAGGAATGGTTGGCGCTAGCCTGTTCTAAGGCTGCTAAGAAGGAAGCACAGAGCAGTGGCCTCAGGTCCTGGACCCCAGTACAGGGAGGGTGGAGAGAGGGCTGAGCCCTGGGTGGCCTGGAGCCAAGTGAACACAGGGAAATCCTTCCTAGAAACTAAGTAACGTTATTACCACCCAGCCCAGTCCATCTGGGGGAAACTTTAGCCACGTTTTTTTAATCGCCAATTTTTCTGCTTTAACCATCAGGGGTAGGTACTGGGAAACACTTCTTAGGAAAACCCCGAGTTAGTGTTAAGAGCCTAAGAAGCATGCAGTGTGTTTCTGGAAGGATCTACCCACCTTTGTCAGTGCAAAAGCCACTGTGCCATCATCCTCAGTGGAAAGATCAAGCAGCCTCTGGTAAAATGCTTCATCATAAGGCCCATCTATTTGCAATGTTTTTCTGAAGGACAAAGCACAAAAAAACAGGATAACAAAGCTGCCTGGAAATCGTTTGTTAAACTGTTAGCAGTTTAAGAATCATACATCTGGTTTTAAAGAACATTAATGGATTCATCTCTTCCTGACGCTAAACTTCGTTATGAAGCGTCTTGCAAGACCAGAACCAGGAGAGCCAAGGCTGAACATCTCTTGTTTATGACAAATGGTGTCCAGGTAAGAGATGCTAGTGAAGGGGTGCTAGGGAGGAAGCGAAGCCAGGCCTGGGCAATGGCCCCAGCCTCCACCACATGCCACAGGTGTGGACCCTAGCAACCCCCATCAAGATGGCCAGGAGATGGACAAGGCAGTGCCTGAAGGCCAAAGCCCAGCGGCGGCTGGGTGAGCACGGCTCACTGGCTGTGGAGCAGCACTGCCCCCTGCAGGCTCAGCCCAACTCAGGACATGGAGCTGCCTAATGCAGGGTTGTCAGGTTCACAAGATGTGCTTTTCCTTTCTAGAAATGGGCAAATGACCACTGATCTGGCAGGACCCTGGTCCTCCTTCACATGGCACTGAATCTCTGGGCCGAGCCTGGCATCTGGGGGCAGGGAGGGGAGGTAGCTGGGGTGAGTCATCCTCCTGGGAGGCCAATGCTGTCCTCCCACTGGGCCGACCTGCTCCCCTCATCCCCATCTTTCCCTCAGGGCTGCTGGGGCCCCATGTGGGCCCAGAAAGGGCAGGGGGGCCCTGGACCTGGGCCTCACCTCTCCTCAGGAAACTCCTCCAGGTACCGCTCAACCCGCCGGTACAGAGGGTAGAGGCCTTCGATGTCCAGCAGGTCCAACATCTGCACCTGGAGGGTTTTGTACAGAAGACAGCCCTTCGGTAACCCTGAGCGCTCCGGGGTGTTTTTTCCTACCAAGAACATCAGGGGAAAATGAGAGGTTTACTGTCAAGGACTAAAGAAGGTGGCGGGCACAGGCCGCACCCTGCCTCACGGAGCTGCTGGGGCTGGGACAAGCAGACGTTCAGGACCAGGCACAAAAGAAAGGGAGGTGACCCACACCTCACTCTGTGCCTCTCCTTCCTCTCAACATCCTTCAACCTCCATCACACCAGCCCAGATCTGAATTTAGAGAGATGACCCTCAGTCTAAATAAGACAAGACACAAAATTTAAAACGACCATGTTGACATCTCCAAAACTGCAAGACTGCATCTGTGGAGCCCAGAGCCACAGCCCGTACTGAGAGACGAGTGACCACACTGAGCAGGGAGCTGTCATGGCAGGGATGGTGCGGAAACAAGGTCCATTCCACACTCGAGCATTCTCGGGCCCCTGCCATGCACCGGGGACCTCGAGGGCTGGGGAGACAGAGTCCCAGCCCATTTATCCCACCCTTCAAAGAAACAGCCATGTCCTATGAACAAACAAATATATGAGTATGGGTCCAAGTCACAGGGAGCAGCTGTGGCCATGTGCAGTTCTGACACTCTGACCTCTGACCTCCCCCACCTCTGGCAAAACATGCTCAGTCATGTAAGACAGAGTGAAAGTGCATAGGCCCAACTAGAAGGGATTTGTTAAAATTATAGGCTATTCATACAGTGGAATATCTACCTCATGGTCAATAAAATTGCAAAAAATACAACTGCTGATACAGATACAGATTTATACTAATCAGGCAAAAATATCAGGTTACAAAATAGTATGTAGAACACATTGCACATCCCATGGGTCAGGTTTATGTCTGTGTACATACGCAGGGAAGGTCTGGAAGAAAAGTCCACAGGTGTCAACAATGCCTCAGACCAGTGTCCATCTGTGTGTCCTTCCAAACACGTTCCATCTACTTAGCAGTTAAGTACCCAAATATGGGCATAAGTTTACCAAAATTGTCTGAAATGACTAGGTATCACTTTTGCAACAAGAAAAATACCCACAAAATTCATTTGTACTAAGAAAAATGCGAAATGGGGGACAGAAGAAGGGTGATTTGTGCTTAGGAAGCTGTATGGCAAAACAGTAGCACCTAAAATCCACGCAGGAGCAGGGCTACCATCTTCCTATGTCACACCCCTACGGCCATCCTCAGAGGCTCTGAGAACCCACAGGGATCATCAGCACAAAAACTGAATAATCTGAATCTTCCTGGTTGGCCCCTCAACATAAGCTTCTGGCTATGGCTCCGCATGCCACATACTTGAGTGTGTTGTGGAGCCACCAGCAGGCGACAAAGGTGGCAAACGAGGAGGCCATGAACATTCATGGCAAAAACCCAAATCAGTCACCGGATCGCCCTGAAGTCTGGATGCCCACTGAGTCAAAGTCAGCCCACAGCAAGTCTGTGAGGAATGGGGCCTTGAGAAGGAGGCACCCAGAGCCACAGGTCCCTCACGTCTGTGTTCACAACTTGTCTGCAAACTGCCACCCACTGAGGCCACCCACCTGCCCTAAAGGGCCTTGCACTGTGGGACTGCAACATTCTGGGCCTCAATTCTTCCCATCTAAGAAAAAGGCCAAGGAAAACCTATCCCCTGGGTTGGAATGAGATGGAACAGGACAATGTAGAGAAAACACTCAGCAAACCACAGAGGATGCACAGATGTGTGGGACGATATCTAGGGAAAACCCTATAGCCCAAATGTATGCTGCAACTTATAAACCCAGATAGGAGATGAGAAAGGCAGTAACCCCACCTGGGGCTGAGAGACAGGGAGGCCCAGCTTTGGGGAGCCCTGACAAGACTGAGGCTGCTCCCACAGAAGCTCCGTGAGGCCAGGCAGGACCTTCGCAGGCCATGCCACAGGCTCTGCTCCCCCTGCACCCAGCCCACCCACCAGGCCTACCTTGGCAGCGCAGGCTCCTGCTGAAAGGGCTGGCTTCACAGACGGGTGGGCCCCGCAGCCCAGGCCCCGACCTGAGGGCGCCCGCCCGGCCCTTGTCCGAGCCACTCAGTAGCACCCGTGTGATGACACGCACCAGCTCCCGGATCACGGCCCTTGTGCAGTGGGGCCCACTGGCCAGGCCATTGGATGGGAAGAAGAATGGCTTCAGGTGGTGTGCAAGTTCACTCCAGTCAGCCACAGGGCTGCGGGCATCTTTACAACCATAAATCAGCTCACCATTCTTCAGGAAGGGAAAGAAACAGGGAAACGTCAACTCCAACAGGCCAGTAGGAAGACACCTCCGTCCCCATCCACTAGACAGGCCAAAGGACCGGACATTTTACATGCCCCCATTTGGGGTCTCGGCATACTGCAGCCCTCTGGGGAAACCCACCCTCATGTACCATGTCACTGACCAAGAGAAAAATCCCACTGGAACATGAAAAAGGAGAAAAGTTCTCAAGAACCAAAGATCAGAGCCCTGGGTCTGAGATACAAACCTTCAGACCAGAACACCTGGGATGTTAGCAAGCTCAAGCAAACTCGGCCCAAAGCACAAACTCCCAAAGGCCCTAGCCTGTTACGCAAGAGGCCAAGTGACACTACTGTGCTACTGAGGGACACACGGTGTCATCTGACCCTGAGCAAACTTCTCGGCCAGTGTGGACATCGGCCGCCAGCATCCCAGAGGGCTTCTGTCCTCTGCGAAAGACTAAGCCAGGCTCCAGCCAGGGTGGGTAAGGCCAACAGCATCACTAGTGTAGAAATCTTCATCTTTGAGGCCATCCTGCCTTCTAAAACCAAGTCCAGCAAAGAAATTCCTTATGGCACCAATGTTCCCAGGGCTACATGAAAGGATGCTCAGTGGGTACAACCCTGTGACTTTTACAGGGGTCTGTGGTATCTAGGAGGAAAACCCCTAAGGAAATCCTGGTCCCCACACCCTGAGCATCAGCCAATCCCAGGGGAGTGATGAATCCCTTGCCCCTAGTTTCCCTGTCTGTGAGACAGCGTGGTCAGCAGCCTCCAGGTAGGTCCCCAATGGCCCCCATCCCTTGACACTCATACTCTGTAGTCCTCTCTGCACTGTGGAGGTTTGGGCTGTGTGACTGAGAATACGAGCAGAGCAATAGCATACCCCCAGCAAGATTAAGTTATAAAAGATGCTGTGGCTTCTGTCCTGATGACTCTCTTCTCAGATCACAGCAGCCGCACTGAGCAGCCCCGTGGAGTCCCACATGGCCAGGAACTAAGGCCTTCTGCCAATGGCTGTGGCGGCGCCATCCTAGGAGCAGAGCCCTGGCCCCAGCTGAGCCTTCATATGGGATGCAGCCTCAAGAGGGACCCTGAGCCAGAACCAGCTATGCTGCTCCTTAATTCCTGGCCACAAAAACTGAGATGATAAGTGGCTGTTATGCAGTAGTAGATAATACGATGAGGACGATCCCTGCTCTGCCCCCAGGTGGCAGATGGGGCGTCAATTCAACCCAGTTAGAAGTGTGGACTGGACATTCCTCCCTCAGCAAGTTCCCGGGATTCAGCAGCATGATGCCTCCCCTGGGAGCCCCCGGTTAGCACCATCAGAGTTCACAGATGTGGGTGTCCAGGGAGATGGGAACACCACTGTGGCCACTGCTGGCCAAAGGACCAGGGGAAACCAACAAGACATGCTGACCCTTGAGATGGTCTTACAGAGGGAGGAGGGTGCGCCAGGCAAAGGAAAAGCAGGAGCTCCCAGGAGGAAAGCAGGCCAAGATGGAGTACCAAGCCAAAACCAGTCAACATGGGTTGCAACCAGGAGGTAGGGCCAGAGTTTGGTTTGCGGTCCAGTGCAAGGGCAGCCTTGGCCTACCGTGAAACTCTCTCCTCCAGGCCCGTAAGCAGTTGAGTGACCCCTGGACAATAGAAGGTCTCTTCTCCCCAGTGTGTGGAATCCAGGTAGATGGGCATTTTACATATACAAATATGGTTGCTCAAGCACCTCATGTGACATTTGGCAGAGAGCTATCGTCTTGGGCTCTGTGACAACCCCGCATGTCTCCCACATCTCACAAGTGTCCAGTATTAGTGGACAGAGCCACAGACTTGGAGTCTGTGAAAAACATTCAGACAGACAAGGAGAAGGCTCCAACAACAGAAAGCACGGTGGCAGCACCGACCGTGGCCCACGTGGAATTTCACAACAAGGGAAGGCGTGAGCTTCAGAACCAAGAGAGCTTGCTCCTGAGGGATGCTGGCACTTGCAATAATGTACTGACTTGCTCCGGGGATTATTTTAAAAAGCCATTCCGTGTCACTTCTTTTAATCCATCTCTTTTGAAACTATTATCTCAACCTCTGGATTTTCTTCCCCCAGCTGAGTTCAACAGAAGTAGCAGATAGCCAGGGTTCTCAGTCCCAGGTCCCAGGCCCCAGGACAGGTCAGCTCATCCAGGGGCCAAGCCAGACTCACCACTCAGCTTAAGTGTGGGCCAGCCTAGGCGGGGGCAGTCAGAAAAGGGTCCATTTAGGACAAAATGCCAGCCTCATTATAGGTTCCAAATAAATCCCCAGATGAAAGGGAACTTATCTTTAGGATTTAAATATATAATTCCTGAAGTCTTTATAAGATTTAGAAATAAAAACTGATTTTAAAATGTCCTCTTTTTCTAGATCTGGGAAGGTGGAGGCAGACAAGGTAAAGTTGATTCATTCTGACCAGATTTTTGAACCATGGGGGGAAGCAAGGCAAGAATAGGCTTCCCTCCCAACTCCTCTGAGCCCACTTCTGAGGGGCATCCAGTGTGCAGAACAGCACTATCCACACGGAGCAGGACACAGAGGGCACAAGGCTGTCCACACCCAACAGCCCTGCTACTCCACACAGATCCAGAGCCTGTGAACCTGGAGCCTGTCACAAACTCTCGCTTATATGTCATACTTAATAAGAAGATAACCAGGACTGGGGGCAGTCAGTGGTAAGCAGAAAAGGAGGTGGCCAGGGGGATCCCAGGGGACACATTTCCAACACAGGCCACACCAAGCCCTCCTTCAGATCTGGGCCCCTCCTCCCCTCTCCCCGCACCCCCTCTCTCCACACTCCTGTCCCTCAGCCTCTCCTCCTCCTCCCGCTAGCAGCAGGCCAGGGGACCACAGGGCCTCAGCAAGTCTGGTCAGGGTGCCGGCAGCAGGTGGCAATAAGGAAGCAGAAGGTGCCAGTGCCAGATGGTGAATATTCTGCATGCAGAACCGTTCCCACGATCAGGATGCAGGACTCTGAGAACTCACTAGTTGACAAGGAGATCCCCAAATTATAAGCTCCCTAAGTTACTCGGGAGGAAAGGCACAGGTGTGGCCACCCTCTAGGATGCCCTGCACCAGCTCCTGTTCCCATCTCAACCACACAGGCTCCTGGGACGCAGTCAGGGCCATCTTTCTCCAAGAACCAGAGTCAGGGTCTATGTGTCAAAGGAGCCCGAGGCCACCCAGTGGTCAAGGAGTCACCAGCACACATCCCAGGAGTCCCAGGATGACATGCCCATGAAATGAGGCTTGGAAAAAGGACCCAAAGTATCATGCTAAGCCAGCCCCAGCCCAGATGCCCTCGTCTGCAAGGTCACAGGGCCCTGTAAAGGACCAAAGCACCATGGGTTCATCCAGCTCAGTTCGGACACCAACAGGCCCCACCCTAAAAGTGCCATAAGACAGAAGCAGCTCTTACCTTAAAGATCTTTAAGTTGTTCTGTGCCTCCTGTAACAAGCTTTTCAAAGCAAAGTACATTCTCTGTTTATTTCTAAAAAGAGAAAGTATTATTGACAGAATTAAAGCAGACTTTGCAGAGAAAGTATTATTGACAGAAGCAGACTTTGCATTCACCTGCCCGTGGCTCAGGGGACATGCCCAAGAGCTGCCACTCGAGGTCTCTGAGCTTTGCAGATTAAGGAGCTGCATTCTCCCCAGCCCTACTCACAGAGGTACCCCCATCCCTGCCCCTAATCCCCACCCTGCTCTCTGCCCCTTCCTCTGGCAATACCTTCCCAGCCACTGGCTCCCACAGGTAATCTGCAGGAACCTATGGAGGCAACACTGACCCTAGGCAAGAACCCTGGGCCCTGCTCAGGGCCCTGGCTATCTGCAGTCAAGTAGCCCCCACCTCACAGAATGCAGCCCACCCCCACCCCCCACCAAGAAAGTCAGCACTAGGGACAAAGGAGAAGCGTTCACTTACCCTGAATAGAGATCAAGGGGACAATATTTACTTATCTGCTTCCACTTCCCAGTTGCTACCTGTTAAGAAACCACCACATGGTATCAATGAGTGGACTGGGGGAGCACTCCAACTCTAACACACAAAACAGCCCAAGTGACTGTGAGATGACCAAGGCAGCTGAAGGGCCCAGCAGATGACACCACCTCCAAGTGCACATCACTAGCTGGGGCAGGGGGCTTGACTGTGACCCCAGGAAATTTCGGCCCTCCTCTGAGAGCCTCACGTAGCTGCCAGCCCCTCCACATGAGCAGAGAAGCGGCAGCAAGCATCTTTATAAGATGACATGGCTGAATTTTGGTAATCAGATGAACAAATCTTTACAATTATAATATCCAGGAAGGGGAGGGTGCACCCAACTAGCAAGTTCATGTTGTCAGCGAGGAGATAAATTGGTACAACCTTTTGAAAGACAACTTGCTGGTTTCCATCAAAATTTTAAATGTGCGTGCCCCCTGATTTGGCAAATGTATGAGGAATCGCTGGGTCAAGGATTCACTGCGACCTAACTGTGACAGCAAGACCTAGAAACAACTAAATAAATCAAAGGACATCTGCTCGTATGGGCCAGGACACAGCAAGTCACATGTTGAATTAAGGAATGAATAAATAATATGCAGCCACTAACAGAAAGAGGCAGAACTCAAAATCACCAATATTTATTCAAGGGAAAAGCAATTGGCAGAACAATGCATATGAAATCACTTTTGCTTAAAAAAAAAAAAGATATGTGCATCTATACATGCCATGTATCTAAATATGCATTGAAAAAGCCCTGAAGGATACACAACAATCAATCTCCAAGGATTATTTAAGTGAAAAAAGCAATTAGCAGAACAATAACTTATGGCAAGACTCCATATTTGCTTTATAAAATTGTATGTGTGCACACATGCACGTGTGAGCACACATGAGAATATGTGTATGGAAAGACATCACCTCACTTCCACTTGAATAACACGTATATTTTTGTTGGCACAGAAAGAAGTCTGGAAGGACATGCAAACTGACAACGTGAGTTACCTCTGGGAAGGCAGGAGACCTAATTCATAAAATTACATATTTTATCAATTAAACAAGCAGGTATTATTTCATAGCAAAAAAAAAAAAACACAGTTCTTAAAAATCCATCATATATGTTGAAAATGAATCGTAACAATGAAAACCATCTCCTAAAGGGAATGGCTCACATACCTTCTTTTTCCTAAGAGCCTAGAAAGTTATAACCCCACAAAGAAAAGATGGACTAAGGACCTCTAGAAATTCTCTCCCCCATAAGGGCAAGGGGAAAACTGGCAAAAACAGTCAGGATCAAAATTTTCAGAAACCAGAAAATTAACCTAAGGCTTACAACAATCTGGAAAGTATTATACAAGAAAAATGGCCATATCTAAATAAGAACAGTGAGCTATGTGGCACTTTTAATGCCTTATTCTTACCCCTTCTGTCTAGCACCAAGGGAACCCTAAAAACCAACATCCCCAATCTCAGTGAAAACAGAAGTGTGGCAGCCACTGGAGAAGGCTAAATGGTGTAGGAGCTTCTCCAAAGCCTCATTTCCAGAGAGTGGTCATTATTTGACCTGTCTCTTGGTTTCCTGTCTTCACTTACTTGACTCAGAGCTAACCAACTACAAAAGGGGCATTTTCGGGCTTCCCTGGTGGCGCAGTGGCTGAGAGTCCGCCTGCCGATGCAGGGGACACGGGTTCGTGCCCCGGTCTGGGAAGATCCCACATGCCGCGGAGCGGCTGGGCCCGTGAGCCAAGGCCGCTGAGCCTGCGTGTCCAGAGCCTGTGCTCCACAATGGGAGAGGCCACAACAGTGAGAGGCCTGCGTACCGCAAAAAAAAAAAAAGGGGGGGGGCATTTTCCCCCAGGGACATTTGTGAAAAATATTCAGAGGCAACTGTTTAACTTCATGACTTCCTGAGATACTGGTTAACAGTTGTGGCAAACAATAGGCTAGCCTAAAACTAAAAAGAAAAAGCAGAGGAAGGACATGTACACAGGGCTTTGAAAAGCTCCAGTATATCCTGGGCATCTAGGAGGCCATGCACAAGCTCCAGAAAGACCTGAAAAGGCCACCACCTTCTGGTGATCTGAGGCTCTGCAGAAGTGAAGGCTAAGGCAGAGCTGCAACCGCCCTGCTAAGTGTTGATGGCAGGCCCCAGTACACACACAGAGCCCCTCAGTAATGCCTGGGAGACTTAATGGTATCAGGCATTTAAGAAATTTCTGTTAAACCATTAGCTGCTCACCTAAGCTAATGGAGCATCAGAGGCCACAAACAACAAAGCACAGACTTCTCAAACTTGGCAAAGAAAAATCACAAAACAATAACAATTACAACAAGCAGCAACAACAAATCCTAGAAAGGTTGTAGAAACTGATTTCCAGAGTGGTCACGTTATATTACTTAAAATGCCTGTTTTCAACAAATCATTACAAGACATGCAAAGAAACAAAAACGTATGGTCCACACCCAGGAAAAAAACAATCAATAGGCTGTCCCTGAGAAATTCATACATTGGACTTACTTGACAAAGACTTTAACTCAACTATTTTAAATAAGCTTTAAGCTAAAGGAAACCAAGGACAAAGAACTGAAGGAGACAAGGAGAACAATGTATTAACAAACAGGGGTTATTAATAAGGATAGAAATTATAAAAAGGAACCAAACAGAAATTCTGTCATTGAAAAATACAATAACTAAAATGAAAAAGTCACAAGGGCTCAACAGCAGATCTGAGTAGGCAGAAGAAACAATCAGTGGATTTTAGGATAAAGTCCAAGAGTTCCACACCTAGACACATCATAATAAAACTATCCAAAGACAAAGAGAGAGAGAATCTTGAAAGCAGGAAGAGAGAAGTGACTCATTATGTACAAAGGATCCTCCATAAGATTAACAGTTGATTTCTCACTGAAAACCATGGAGGCCAGAGGCACTGGGATGGCATACACAGTGCTGAAAGAAAAGACTATCAACCAAGAAGTCTTGCCTATAAAATTATCCTTTCAAATGAAGCAATAATTAAGACATTGCCAGATAAACAATAACTTAAAAAATGTGTTGCTAGAAAACCTGTCCTACAAGAAATACTAAAGGGAAATCTTCAGGCTGAACTAAAAGGGAACTAGACAGTAACTCAGATCCACATGAAAAAATAAATGGCACTGGGTAAAGGAACTACATAGGTAAGTATAAAGGATAATATAAATATATTTTGTTTGTAACTTTTTTCTTCTACCTGGTTCAAAAGACAGAATGTCCCCTGCATGGCATAAGGCAATTATTATAACTGCATAAGGCAATTATTACAAATCTGTATTGACAAGCATACAATGCATAACGATGTAATTTGTATGACAATGACAGCACAACAGAGCGGGAAGGCAACAAAGCTATATAGGAGCAGAGTTTATGTATACTGCTGAAGTTGAATTGTTATTGAGTTAGATTGTTTAGGTTAAGATGTTAAATCAATAGGTAGAACAACTAGACAGAATATCAACAAGGAAGTAGAAGACTTGTACAACATTATAAACCAACTAGACTTAACAAACATCTATAGAACACTCCACTCAACAACAGCAGAGTATATTCTAATCAAGTAAACATGAAACATTCTCAAGGAGAAACCATATGTTAAACCACAAAACAAGTCTCAATAAATTTAAAAAGATATGACTCTGCAAACTCAGTGGAATGAAACTAGAAACAAATAATAAAAGGAAATTTGAGAAACTCACAAATACATGAAAACTAAACACATTCCTAATCATCAATGAGTCAAATAAGAAATCAAAAGAGCAGTCAAAATAAATTGAGATAAATGAAAATACAACATAACAAAATTTATAGGAGGCAGAGAAAGCAATGTTTAGAGAGAAATTTATACTTGTAAACACCTATATTAACAGGAAGAAAGATCTCAAATCAATAACCTAATTTTCTACCCTAAAAAACTAGAGACCAAACTAAATCCAATGCAAACAGAGAGAAAGAAGTAGTAGATTAGAGCAGAGACAGATGAAACAGAGTATAGAAAGGGAAAATTTGAGAAAAGAAACAAAACCAAAAGTTGTTTCTTTGAAAAGATCGACAAATATGGCAATCCTTTGGCTAGATCAAGAAAAAAAAAAAGACAGGACTCAAATGACTAAAACCAAGAATGAAAGAAAAGACATTACTACCAACCTTGCAGAAATAAAAAGAATTTTAGAGGAATGCTATGAACAATTATATGCCAACAAATTAGATGAAATGAACAAATTCTTAGAAACATACAGCTACCAAAACTGACTCAAGAAGAAATAGAGAATCTAAACAGACATAACAAAAGGCTGAATCAGTAATCAAAAATCTTTCAACAGGGACTTCCCTGGCAGTCCAATGGTTAAGACTTCACCTTCCAGTGCAGGGGGTGCGGATTCAAACACTGATTGGGGAGCTAAGATTCCCACATGCCTTGGGGCCAAAAAAACAAAACATAAAAAACAGAAGCAGGGCTTCCCTGGTGGCGCAGTGGTTGAGAGTCCGCCTGCCGATGCAGGGGACATGGGTTCGTGCCCCGGTCCGGGAAGATCCCACATGCCGTGGAGCGGCTGGGCCCGTGAGCCATGGCCGCTGAGCCTGCGCGTCCGGAGCCTGTGCTCCGCAATGGGAGAGGCCACAGCAGTGAGAGGCCCGCGTACCACAAAAAAAAAAAAAAACAAAGAAAAACAGAAGCAGTATTCTAACAAATTCAATAAAGACTTAAAAAAAATCTTTCAACAAAGAAAACCCCAGGACCATCTGGCCCATCTTTGCTACTGAATGCTACCAAATGTTTAAAGAAGAATCAACACCAATACTCAAACTCTTCCAAAAAACTGAAGAGTAAAAGATGGAAAACACTTCCTAACTCATTCTATGAAGCCAGTTATTACCCTGGTACCAAAACTAGACAAAAGCATCACTAGAAAAGAAAACTACAGACAAATATCCCTCAAGAAAAAATCCTCAACAAAAACTAACAAACCACATTAGCCGCATATTAAAGAGATTACACACCTATCATCAAATGGGATTTATCAATCAAATACATGTGTGGTTCAACATATGAAAATCAATCAATGTAATACACCATATTAATAGAAAGAGGAAAACAACTCATGATCATCTCAACAGATGCAGGACAAGCATTTGACAAAATCTAACATTCTTTCATGATTAATAAAAACAAAACAAAAAAACTCTAAAAGAACATCTTTCACAAACTCACAGTGAGAACATTACATTCAACAGTGAAATTCTGAAAGGTTTACCCCTAATATCAGGAACAAGATAAGGACGCCCACTCTTACTATTTCTATACAATATTGTACTCATAATTAAAAACAGAATTACCATATGATCCAGCAGTTCAACTTCTGGGTATATACCCCAAAGAATTGAAAGCAGAGTCTCAAAGAAATATTTGTACACCCATGTTCACAGAAGTGTTATTCACAATAGCCAAGAAATGGGAGCAGCCCAAGTGCCCATCAATGGATGGATGGATAAACAAAATATGGTATATATATTCAATGGGATATTATTCAGCCTTAGAAAGGAAGGAAATTCTCACACAACCTACAGTATGGATGAACCTTGAGGGCATTATGGTAAGTGAAATAAACCAGTCATAAAAGGACAAATACTGTGTGATTCCGCATATATGAGGTCCCTACAGTAGTCAAATTCATAGAGATAGAAACTACAATGGTGGTTGCCAGGGGGTTGAGAAAGGAAGAAATGTAGAGTTGTTTAATGGATGCAGAGTTTCAGTTTTACAAGATGAAAAATGTTCTGGAGATGGATGATGGTGACAGTTGCACAACAATGTAAATGTACTTAATGTCAATGAACTGTACACTTAATGGGTAAGATGGCAAATTTTATGTCATGTGTATTTCGTCACAATTAAATATATATATTAAAAAATCAGTTGTATTTCTATGCAATAAACAATTTGAAAATGAAATTTCTAAAAATTCCATTTACAATAGCATCCCCCAAAATAAAAAATTTAGGAATAAGTTCAACAAAAGACACATAGATTTATAGGCTGAAAACTTTATCACATTGCTGGAAGAAATTAAAGACCTAAATAAATGGAAAAACATCCTGTGTTCACAGAGTATTAATACTGTTAAGGTGGCAATACTTCCCATACTAATCTGCAATATGTTGGAATCCTTATCAAAAATCCCAGCTGCTGTCTTGGAAATCGTGAAGCTTAAAGACATCTAAATTGGAAAAGAAGAAGTAAAACTCTATTCACAGATGGCATGATCCTGTACATAGAAAATTCCAAAGAATCTACAAGAACGCTACCAGAGCTAATAAATGAATTCAGCAAAGTTGTAGGGTACCAGATCAACACACAAAAATTAGTTGCGTTTCTATACCCTAGCAATAAACAAACCAAAAAGGAAATTAAGGAAGCAATCCTACTTATAACCACATTTACAATATTCCAAAATAATAAAATACCTAGAAATAAATTTAACCAAAGTGGTGAAAGACTTGTACACTGAAAACTATAAAATATTGCTGAAAGGAAATTAAAGAAAACCTAAGTAAGTGGAAAGAGAGCCTGTGTTCATGGATTATAAGACTTAGTATTGTTAACATGGCAGTACTACCCAAAGTGACCTATAGATTCCTGAAATTTCTGTCAAAATTCCAAAGTCTTTTTTGGCAGTTATGAAAAATCCAATTCTCAAATTCACATGTAATTTTAAGGGGCCTCAAATAGCCAAAACAATCGTGAACAATCAATCTTGAAAAAGAAGAACAAAGCTAGAAGACTAACACTTCCTGATTTCAAAACTTACTACAAAGCTACAGCAATCAAGAGTGTGGTACTGGCATAAGGACAGACATACAGACCAACAGAATACAATAGAAGGCCAGAAATAAGCCCTCACATATATGGCCAATAGATTTTTGATAAAGGTGCCAAGACCATTCAATGGAGAAATGATGGTCTTTTCATAAGTGGTCCTGGGAAAACTGGATATCACATGAAGTTGGGCCCTTACCTAACATCAAACACATAAACTAACTCAAAATGGATCAAAGATCTAAACATAAGAGCTAATACTATAAAACTCTTAGAAGAAAACATATGGGAAAAGCACCATGACCTTGGTTTAGGTAAACATTTCTTGGATATGACACCAAAGGCACAGGCAATGAAAGAAAAAAAAGACAAATTAGACTTTATCAAAATTTAAAACTTTTGTGCAACAAAGGACACTATCAACAGAGTAAAAAGGCAACCAACAGAATGGGAGAAAATATTTGCAAATCACATATCTGATAAAGAAATTAACATCTAAAATAAACAGAGAACCCCTAAAACAACTAAAAAACAAACAACTCATTTCAAAAACAGGTAAAGAATTTGAATAGACATTTCTCCAAAGAAGATATACAAATAGCCAATAAGCACATGAACAGATGCTCAACATCACTGTTAGAGAAATGCAAATGAAAATCACATGAGATACTACTTCCTATCCATTAGGATGACTATAATCACAAACAGGGACAATAACAAGTGCAAGCAAGGATGTGGAGAAACTGGAGCCCTCATACATTGCTGGTGGGAATACAGAATGGTGCTATAGCTGTAGAAAACAATCTGCCATTTCCTCAAAAAGTTAAACAGAATTTCCCTAAGACCCAGCAATGCCACTGCTAGGAATATACCTAAGAGAACTGAAAACAGTGATTCAAACATGTACATGTACACGCACATTTATAGCAACATTATTCACAATAGCCAAAAGGAAAAAACCCACATGTCCATCAATAGATGAATGGATAAACAAAATGTTTCCATACAATGGAGTATTATTCAGCCATAAAAGAAACGAAGTGCTGATAAATCCTACAATGTGTATGAACCTCAAAAATATTATGCTAAGTAAAAGAAGAGAGTCACAAAAAGCCATAATTTGTGTGATTCCATTTATAGGAAATGTCCGGAATAGGCAAATCCACAGAGATAGGTGGTTGCCAGGGGTTGGCAGGACAGGGGGTGACTGCTAATGGGCACAGGACTTCTTTTCGAGGTGATGAAATGTTTTGGAATTAGATAGTGGTGATGGTTGCACCACCTTATGAATAAACTAAAATCCACTGGATTATATATTTTAAAAGTGTAAATCTTAGGATATACAAATATCTCAATTAAGAAGGAAAAGATGAACATGAAGTACTTTTGAAATAAAAAGTAAATAATATCTATGTTTTATTTTACTCCTCTGAAAACTCTAGGTGGCCCAGCCATTCATCACAAGGCTCTGTGCAGGGAGGGAACCCAGCTGGTCAACTCTTCTCACCTTGAGGTGCTGGTGCATGCAGTAACGACACACCTTATGCTTCATCTCATGCGTAACATCACTGGAGAAAGGAATAAACCCACATTTTGGCTGCAAAATAAACAAATAAGGAAGAAAAAAAAGCTTAGGGAGAAAACACATACCTTTAGGTAGACATATAACTACAGGATAATGAAGTGCAGCTCCCAGGAGAATCAGCAAGTGTTAGATATAAACATTCCCAAAAGTTGCTTTTATCCTCAGTCCCCAGTGGAAATTGATGCCTCCCCCACTGCATCACATAAATATCTCTCTGCCACTAGAAAATCCAAAGCCAGAACTCTCATTGGGGAAGAACAGTGTGCCTCAATTGCTAGCTTGACAACAAAGAGTAGCTTTGTGTTTTCATCATAGAACAAGACTGGAAAGACTCTAGGAGTGCAGATCTGCCACACACTCCAGCTCCAAGAAGAACCCTTGGTCCCTCTGATAAGAATGTGTGAAGGGGAAGGTGCCCATATGGTGGCTGCTGGGCTCCCAGAACATCTGAAACTAGTTGCCTTTTAAAAGCCATGAGTTCTGCGCACATACAATATGAAAGACCACTGCCTAGCATCGGGGCACTGAAGATCACGCTGCCCATCATTTGTGACGCCTGAGACACTCCTCCTCTGCTTGGAGAAGCAGAACATCAGTCCACACTGAACACCCATGGATGTGAATGCTCAGGGCCAAGAGCATGACCCACATGTCACCACCAGAGGTTTGGAGGAAGGAAACAAATAACAAGATATCTGGCAGGCTTCTTGAGGGAGACTCAGGTGGCCACTCTGGACACTGAGCCACAGAGCTGAAGCAGCGGCCTGGTCCTTATCCAGCAATCACTGCCCTGCACTAGACAAGCGACATCTTTTGTCGCCTCCTCCTGAGGATCCCTGCCACGACAAACCAGGGCCTTGAGACACACAAAGGCTTCTATGCCTCCTGGAGGTCTCTCCTGAGCATTCTCCTGAGAAGCAAAGGAACAGAGTGCCACCCAGTCTAAAGGGTGGTCCTCAAGCTGAGCCCTTGGAGCATGGCATGCAGTGTCACCAAGCAGCCAAGCAGGCACAGCTGGGAAGGAGGTCAAGAGAGGCCCTGGCAAGCTGCACCCTCCAAGGAAAATAAGCAGAGTGGAGCCCATGCTTCCTTCTGGTGGCCATCAGCTAGGGCTTGTCCCTGGCTAGTTCCCTGTTATGACACCTGAGAACGAGCCTAAACCTGGGGGTCTGGGAAGCCATGCCCCTCAGGTCTGGCCAGGGTAAGGAACCAGAATAGCACGGTGCAAGAGGCATGCACAGAAGGAGCAAGAAGTAAGCCTACTCTCTGGGAGTTGGGGGGCTGCCTAGGTCATGGGGCCCAGCATGGGCAAAGTGCACTCCAGGCAGATGACTCATGGATTTACAGTCTGGACCCACCTTTCCCTTTTCCCCCACACCATTTCCCCCTTGACAGAAATTCACCTTGATCTCTACACACAGAATCGGCCGGTGCTCTGCAAAATGGTAGGTCTGAAGTCTGGCTAAATTGGGAAGGCACAGAGCATAACCACTGAGAGTGTCCAGGTCCTTGTCACAGCGAGATTCTGGAAAACAGAGCAAGGAAAATAACTGAGGATCAGTGCAAGAGAGACAAGATGACTCCATGGCAACTTGGACTCCTGTTGGGGAAGGATCAGCCTTGCCCAAGAGAGGGCTGGCCTTGGCCTCCACTCTTGAGAGGTCACCTCTAAGCCTTGGGATGTCTTGCCTGAGGAGTTTACCTGGGGACCTAGAGTCACATGAGTATAATGCTGCGATCTGTGGTAGGAGTTTGGGCCCTGTAGTACCAGCTTGACCTCCAGAGGGGCTGGAGGCTGAGGGCAGCCACACAGGTGGTCAGCTGTGTCTATATGCCCAAGCCCCAGCAAAAACCCTAACCCTTCTTATCTCAGCTGGTTTTAATCTGTGTCCCTTAGCTGTAATAAGCCATAACGATGAGGATAACAGTTCTGTGGGTCCTTCTAGCAAATTATCAGACCTGAGATTGGTCCTGGGGACCCCCCAAACATGCAGCTCTCATGAGTGAGGGTGATCTTGGGAACTGCTCCCCAATTCTGTGACTCTCTTAACCCAGGAGCTCAGAGAAGAAGGAGGCAACAGCCACTACCTTCCTTTTAAAGCTTCCTTCAGAATATGCAAACACCAATATTTCCTCAGCACTGACTGCTAGAAGTTATATTGTAGACAGTCACATAAGATATGGCCTCTTGGTCCCAGGAGAAGTCAGCTTTCCTCCTTCCACATAACAAGGCTGACTATGAGTCATTATTACAACATTATTACTGTTACGTCGTATAACTGCCAATTATAAAACGAATGACGCTGTGTGGCACTAGTAACTAGATGGCAGAACCACAGCAGGCCTCAGTCTGTCTTTGTCTAGATGGGGAAAACAGAGCCAAGACACAGTCCAGGCTTTGAACAAAGCTGCTGCCTCCTCCCCCTTCGTTGGTCCTCTCCATTCATGAAGCCCTGCTCCTCACTGCTCCCCAAACTGAGGTCTCCAGGGCACAGCATCCTGTTTTCTTTCATTTTCCTAATCAAAAATGAAAAGGATTTTATATTGACTCACTGCACACCCTGACTGCCTGGCTGTGCTTTAGGAGGAGACATTTCACTCCTCAACAACACAGATTTTACATCTTTGCCTCTGACTGTGACAGGAAAAGCTGTGACATGGTTACTGTCATTATTGCCACGAGCAAGTGTAGGGAAGGTACATGAGGTACTGAGGGGAAAATACGTGAGGTGACGTGGGGCGGTACATGAGGTGACTGCGGGGAGGGTATGTAAGGTGATGGGGGAGGGTATGTGTGGTGATGTGGGAAAGGTGTGGGAGGTAAAGGGGGGCAAGGTTTGGGGGGTGACGGGGGAAAGTATGTGTGGTGATGGGGGGAAGATATGAGAGGTAATGGGGGAGGGTATGTTCGGTAATGAGTGGAAGGTATGGGAAGTAATGGGGGGAAGGTTTGGGAGATGATGGGGGAACGTATTTGTGGTGATTGGGAAAGGTCTGGGAGGTAACTAGGGGAAGGTATGTGTAGTGATGGGTGGAAAGCATGTGTGGTGATGGGGGGTGGGGTATGTATGGTGATGGTGGGGAAGTACATGAGGTGAAGCGGGAAGGTAAAAAAATTCAAGTCTCTCACCTTACCTCAAGAGGATGAGCAGGCTGGGTGGTGCCAGCTTCTGGGAGAAGGTTTGCAGGACTGCCACCCTCTAGGGCCTAGCCCACCCTCCATGGCTCAGGTCTACCCCGGTTTTCCTTTGGACTCCTCCAGGCATCCCCTGGAGCCCACCTTCCCTTCCCTAAGTCTCCCTGAACTCCTTCAGCTCCCTCTTGGCTCCCAAATGCATTTTTATTTTTATTAATTTGTTCTTGGTCATATATTCCCTGCAGTGATCTGCAAATCTGATGCCCAGAATTGTATTCATGAGCTCCTAGGATTTCTACCCCCGATAATAAAGTTAAAAACTATATCTATATCTACCTAAGATGAGTAATAACGTCAAACACATTTCAAATGGAATATTATAAATTCGTAAGTTAGAAACCCTTACCTGGTCTTTCACACTGTATCTTTAAACAAAGCTGTTTCACAAAATCTAAAGGCAGCTGAACAACTTCCTGTAGGAACAAATAAGAAGTACTCAGTGTGGAATGCACAACAATGTGAACATACTTAATGCCACAGAACCACACACTTAAAAATGGTTAAAATGGTAAGTTTTATGTTATGTATATGTTACCACATTAAAAAAAAATACTCAGTATGTGGGATTTAGGAATAAAAGCTGCTCTGTTATTTTAAGGACATGTCCAGATTAAACAGACAGGCTAAAGTTTCTGTGCACTAAGAGGAACAGGCCCTCCTCAGAGCAGCTGGTGTCCACAGTGGTGGTGGCCAGAAGTGTGCCCCATGTCACCTAGTCAGTCTCCACAGAGGGCTCCTCACCCAGCTCCTCTGTTCTCACGGCGACCTCATCCTCATTCTCAGCGTCTGTGGACGGCAGAGCAGGGGCCTGAGGCAGTTCTCTGCCTGCAAGAAGTTCCTCACCAGCTATCTCCTCAGACAACCTGAGGCTCCTCACATTTCCATCTGAGAAGCAGCTCAAGGAACAGGGTCTGATCAAATATTAATCTCTGGGTGAGATGTCCTGGGTACCCATCAGCCACAGGACTCAGGATGGCCAATATTTGGTGCTCTGGGTCAAAAAACAAAGGAGCAACTACTCTCTACTATTTCTTGCAGTCTCCCAAACTAAGAGTTTCTATTTAATCCACATTGCTCATCATCTTCCCCATGTTTCCAGGGTGGCAGAATTCTGACTTCTAAAGGAATCCCAAGGTGACGCAAGATACCTGCCTAGAATGAGAATGCTGGGATCCTGTCCACTTACATGCCACACCTTCTCCATCATGCCCTGTCCCACCTAGCCTCCAGCTCACATGAAGACAGGCCTAGACCAGTCCCCAAACCAGCCAGGCAGGGCCGGAGGCAGCACGGGTACAAGGGGTGTGCCTGTCACTCTGTCTGAGCCTTGCTCTCTCACCACTGTGCTAGTTATGTCTCATCCCAGGACACAGAAGAGGGAAACACTCTCCCCAGGGCTCCACTTTAACCTAGCTCGTGCCATCAGTCAGAGAAAACAGCATCATTTACAAATGCTGATTTTGCCTGAACATGGTCTTGTTCAGGCCAGAGATGTGCTCTGTATCCCACATTTCAACAGTGCTGGGCCTGAGTGGCAGTCCTCTCTTGATACTACAACTACCTGGAGGAAAAGCAGGTTGTGTTTCACTCTGGCAGTGTCTTCACGTGAAGGAGGTATGTCAACGGGATGAATATTCCCGAAATGTGACCTGGTGGGCTCACCTCATATGCCCAGAGCCTTGTGCACTGTGGACAAACAGAATCAAACCTGGAGCTAGAGCATGCCCTGGGCCCTGGGGGGACACCCCAATGCTATTCCCACCTGCCGGGCTGCCACTGGCTGGAACCCCAAGCTCTTCACCATTCTCCTTCACTGCTGGCCCCTCCTGGAAGAAAAGTCTAGAGCCCCCAGGTGCTGTGAGACAGAGAAATACTCCCACTTGGCCATATGAGCATGCTCTCTCCCCAAGAAGGACACTGGTAGTTGGCATACCTGCATTCACTCACACACCGTCCAGGCCAAGAAGTAGGTGGCACCCAGCACGCAGATAGCTCAGAGACTCAGGCTCTCACAGGTGGTGGGTTTCAGCCTTTCACAATTCAACAGGACAGCTGGGGACCTCACTAGGGGCGGTGCCAGCCCCCAGGATGGCCCCAGTGACCTCTGCCCCTGTGTAGTCCCACTCTGCCTAGGGATGACGCCTAAAGGCCCCAGGATGCTGTGGAAATGACAGACACAACTCCCAAACAGGTCATCCCTCAGATGGTGTACTGGGGGAGTCAGGGCCAAGTCAAAAGGATGCTCAGAGCCCTTCAGAGAGTCCACACTGGGAGGTGCTGAGGCCCCCAGTCAACAGTCAGCACCACACTGCCAGCTCCACGGCTCTGGGCCACCCTGGAAGAGGATCCTTAGTCCCAGCCTACAGATTAGACTAGAGCCCTAAGGGACCCAAAGCAACACCATCCACAGTACTTCCTAAGCTGTCAAAGGACGACCCTCCTTGGAGGATGTTTTGTCGTTGGAGCCATTTAAATTCTACTTTGCTAGGCAATCCTGAAGCTTCAAAGAAACTTTTACTCAACCTTCTTGGTATCATTTTTCTCAGGATGGACACAAGGTACAGAATTTACAAAACAGAGGCAGTGCTCTCTCTGTTCAAAATGACAAACCTGCTAGTCTGTTCAGGGCTCTGATCTAAGACAAGCAGTCAGGCCAGTGTAAGCAGAGAAGCAGCAGTGATCAAAGTGGAGACAGAAGAATGGCTGTCCCAGGCATGGACCAAGGCCACTGGCTCTGAGGATTGCCAGGATCACAGGGCCAGTCCACTGTGGCTTCTTACACTGCCCTCTCCATGAGTGTCTGAACAGCAGACCTTGCCTATAACAGGCACTCCTCTCAGTCGCTGAGACCAGAAAAAGCCAGCAACGCAGACCACCTGCAGGTAGGTGGAGGCCATCACCCCACATGGGCTTCAGCTAGGTTCTCCCACGAGACCAGGTCACACCTCCCAGCATGGGGATCCCCTTTTCTCCCTAACTTGCTCAAAGGTGCCCACTGAAGGTCAGTGTTGCTGCCTGGACCTCACTAGAGAGCTCTCACCAAACTGAATGCCTCCATGAGGGCAGGATGGTGAAGACCAGGAGTCTCAGCAAGTGAAAGTATCTCTGAACCTCATGCTAGAAAATGGGAATAACACTATCTGCTCTGCTATTTCACAGTGCAACAAATGAGAAAAGCACTTGGAAACTTTGTAACTAACACAGTGGGGGTGCGGGTGGGGGGGTGGGGGGTGGTATCATTAAGCAACTTCCAAACTATAAATGAGAAGTTGGTACTTTGATACAGAACAGGCCCATGAATTTAGACTACATTAAAAAAAAAAAATCACTTACCCCACAATGAACATAGCTCTCTCCCAAAAACTCTTTCATGACATTTTTGCCAAAGTCCACTATGTTCTGTAGGTGCTGAAATATTTCTTCTGAGGTCTGCAAAAGAGAAGGACAAGAAGACCTCAACGACCGGGACCTCCTAGACTCTGACACCACCACAAGCCCCTGTCACATACAGGGCTGCCATGTATGTGGCCACAAAAAGCCACCAGTGGCCCTGGACCTGGAGGAAGGTAAGCCTCATCATGAAGACTGCCACACTCACTGGAGCTTCTGTCCCACAGGGCCCCCAGGCCCACCTCTGCATTGTACTCAGGGCCCCATGTGATTGTGAAACAAAGTTTGAGAACCATATCTGTGCCCCTGCCTTCCTCCCCACCAGGAACACACGTGGATCCCGCCAGTGGCCCGTGCACACCTTCTGAGGAATTCGACTTTAAAAATCGGTCCCATCCAAAAATCAGTATTTAGATTTTATTCTTCAGCTTCTAGATGTAGAAATAAAATATTTTCTCCTCAGAGGTTCTTAAAGAATCAATAAGCTGTGAGATTTAGGTGAGACAGGAAATCATTCCTGTATCCCTCACTCTGACCCAAGGTGAGAAGTGCAAAGGGTTGATCACAGGTCTCGCTCAGGAGTGAGAGGGCTGTCTTCTTCAACCGCAGGCTGGGAGGTGCCTGACACATGGCTCAGGCTCTGGGGAGGTCTCAGTCTGAGCTGCCACCCAGGCACCATAAAACAGGCAGACCACAGTCTGCATTCCGGGGGACTACTGTATTAGAACGAAGCCTGTCAAAAAACCCCAGAACACGCCCAGCGGCTCCGTACGTAGAGCTGTGGACACAGGGCTTCTGACAAAAAGCTCTTCTTATTGACAGAATTAACACACACAACTCCCCACAAATGATGCAGCTGGCATCACACAGTGCCATTTATATAATAAAGAAAGGCGAATTGTTACCTTGGAAGACATTGCCTCAATAAATGTAAACAGGAAAAACTGAAAATAGAGGCATCCAGAGAACGCTGGCCCTTCACCGAGGCTAGGCTCTGTAGACCCTGAGTGGGGATAGAGGGGAGGGGAGGGGGGCTAGAGGCAGCCTCCGAGATGTTTCTAGTTTCCACCTGGATTCCACAGAAACAGAACCACCCTGCACAATTCTCTTCAGCAGCTGCACCCTCCCCTCCTGTGCCATCTTTCTCTGCACTAACCACACTGTCCCCAGATCTCACTGCAGCCCCACTGTGATGGCAGCCCCCAGCTTTCTCCCACAGTCCCCACTTTTCTTTCTATGAAGCTAACCTGCAAGTGTGCCCTTCATTTGCACAATCAGCCACCATTGATACCCATCAGCCATCCACCTCACCTTCTTTTCTGGCTGTTTCTCCATAACTCAAACGAGGTGAGGTGGTGACTCATGTCTCCTACACCCTGATCTTGAGCCCAATTTCTACTCATCACCCAACAACCACCAGCCCTGCCCCCACTGTGTGGGTGTGACGTGCAGCTCCTGCCTCTTCTCCCCTTTTAAGATAAGAGCCTATGCTCACACCTAGCCCCTCTGGACCTCCCTCCTTCCCCCCAGACCATGAAAGAGTAAAGGCTCCCACAGGGCTATGCCATATTGACCGCTGCGACCACTTAGATAAACACCACAATGACATCCCGCCTCAATGTAGAGAAACACTGTAACTCAGTGGTCAGCAGGCATACAACAGAACAACAATGGCTTTCTGAGGGTGTCCACGGTACTCTGCCTGGTTGACTCAGTGAATAGAAACACAAGGCTCCATCTGAACTGCCTGTTGTGACTTGTAACACTGACTGTCTACCACAGCATCACAGACTTCATTTTCATTGATACAATTCCACAGATGGGGAAACTGAGGCAGCAGGGTGTAAGAAAATCGCCAAGGCAAAGCCAAGACCTGGCCCTGGGTTCCCCAGCCACAAGCAGAGCTCTCTGAACTAGTCAGGGAGGCTCCTGGCTCAGTACCCAGGGACTAACCATGATGACCCATAGTGACCCCAGCAGGTCAAAGTGCTGAATCCAGCACAAAAGATGGACACACTGCTTTCGGCATTGAATGCTTGTATCATATTCAAATTTCTAAAGTTAGCATTAAAACTTCTGCATCAGAAAAAAATCAAAGTTTTCTTAAATAATTATTTTAATGATTGGGTGGCAAATCCACTGATCTTACCTTCTTCCTATTAGGAGGAAACTTCAGAAAACGAAGCACCACACAACGCTATTGGAAAATAAAACAAAGTCTGATTAGTACCCACCCAAAGCCCGGGGATAAGGGTGGGTGGCTGTGGATAAGGAGCCATCCTCAGCAGTGCAGATGCTGGAAGCCCCACAGGCAGCCAGTGCCCCGGGGAGGAGGTGGGGGCCAGTACTGGGCCACACGTCTGGAGACACAGAGCAACCAGGAAAACCTGTGCTCTCTGACCTAGCCAGCCCACTCCCAGTAATTTATCTTAATTAAAGATGCACAGAAGATTTTAGCTACTGCATATAAAGGTACTATTTATAATTCCAAATAAAATGGAAACAACCTAAACATCCAACAATAGTAGGATGGTTAAATACAGAGGGACATATTCCAGACCATGAAATACTATGCCGTCATTTACAAGAAAATAAGGAAGATCCGTATTTACAGACACAAAGGTACAGTCATCATCTACTGATAAATGAAAAAGATTACAGAATAGGGCTTATAGAATTAACCTATCTTTATATAAATATGTACATACACGTGTGTGTGTGTGTGTGTGTGTATTGTGTGTGTATGTATTAGAGAATGATGCATGGGTATAGTTCTATTTATGTAAAGCTCAAAAACAGACAAGACTAAGATCTCTGGCAGGTGGGATGGTCCCTAAGAAAGGCTCTAGAAGGGGCTGGTCATGAGAATACGGGTCCATGTATTTTGTCATAATCAAGCTGTATATACACATATGATCTGACCACTTTTCTGTAGATTTATTACTCTTCATTTTTTAAAGTTTGTAAAACAAAAAATTTTAAATAAAGTATGTGCATGCTGAGTTTGTATGAACTGTCTGAAAGGGCTTCTGAATAGGTAACCGCGTGTCCAGGTAGCACCAACTGGGAACTTATTTTTTAAAGTTCTGTTTATTTGGGTTTTCCATTTTTTTACAATGCTCATATAACATACATTACAAAAATGTTAAAAAACAAAAGTTTAAAAAATGGAAAAAAATAACCTTTTAAACTAGTGCAGCCTTTGAAATGGCGATTCTCCAAGGAAATAACCTGGATGTGTTGTAGAGCCTTGGTAATGGGGGAGATAATTCCATGTGGACAACTTTGGAAACCATTCCCATGGAGATAGGGAGTTCCAGGCAGAAGGGCTTGAGTCGGGAACCTGGACTGTGCTCAGGGAGAAGCAGTGAACAGGAGAAGGAGAGCAGAGGTGCAGGAGCTCGGGCACTGTCTGGAGCACTGGGATCTAGGTGGGGTGGGAGGAGCTGGTGATTGAAGAGGCTCAGAAAGTGCAGCTTTAGAACCCAAAACATGGCTGAGAGCAAGGAAGACCCATAGAGACGAGATACATTTCCCTAGCCCACAGACCCCCTGGCACTTCCTGCCCCACTCAGATGACGCACACTCTTCTCAAAACCCCAGACATCCATCATCTCCCTGAGCCCCAAGCTCAGACTTGGGGAAGCAAAGGTCGAGGACGTGCACATGGCCCTAACCCCTCCCAAATCCAGGCAGACATCAATATTCGATCATGGGCATCAACTGGCCAAGGAGTCCATCAAAATTCAAGGAAAGGGCTTCCCTGGTGGCGCAGTGGTTGAGAGTCCGCCTGCTGATGCAGGGGACACAGGTTCATGCCCCGGTCCGGGAAGATCCCACATGCCGCGCAGCGGCTCGGCCTGTGAGCCATGGCTGCTGAGCCTGCATGTCCGGAGCCTGTGCTCCGCAACGGGAGAGGCCACAACAGTGAGAGGCCCGCGTACCACCAAAAAAAAAAAAAAAAAAAAAAAAAAAATTCAAGGAAAAACAAAAGCTGATATGCAGAAACCCTAATTCTAGGCAACATTCCAGAAACTCAGCCCCCCTAAAAGCACACTCACTTCTCACCTGGACTTCACTGTTTCTCAAGACCTGCTAAGAAATTCTGAGTGTCATGTTGTGTCTGCTTCAAGGAAAACTGCTTTCTCTAGGGACCCATTTAAAACCGTCGCCAGAAACTGCCCACCTGCCCCATAGGAGCCGCAGTGTCAGCCTTGAAGGCCAGTCTCCACAAACACAAGCACTCAGTGGGCACACCTATTCTGGACGGCGAGTGCTAACTGCCCCTTGTAAAGGTCTGACTGGGCTGGGTTGGTGGCCCTGTTACATGCCACGAGGCTGGCCATGGGACCAGACAACACCTATTCAAGTGGATAGCAGAGAAAAGGTGAGAAATCAACCTCACCAGCCCTGGTTGGCACAAAGACGCAGTTAGTCCAAGGGCCACCCATGGCATGGAGTGGGACTGATCCAGCCACCCACGGGGAGATTCCCACGAAGGAGCTGAAACCAACGCATAATCTGGTAAGCACCAGGGCCCTGCAAGCTCACAAGGTCTTAACCAGTTGTGAAGGAAACAACTCCTTTCCTTTTAAACTAAATATCTGAAACCAGATTTTAAAACATACCCTCTTCATAGTGTCTAGGCTAAAATGCTAAGAACGAAGAGAAAGGGGTGAGACTAAGAAGAGGGGCTTAACAAGAGTTTCTGCACAGTCTGGGGCAGAAGCAGCTCTTCCCTGTTCCAAAGCAGGACAGGGAATCTTAGGCCGGGGCCACACCTTCTCTGTCCTTGAGGACAGAAAATCATGGTGTGCTCTCTCATACCGTGGAACACTAGATGAAAATCAAAGATTTTAACAAACTGAAAAAGTCAGTGAATGGAGAAATGACACATATAAACACATACACATTAAACAACCTCAAAACGTACAACACGCCACTTATAAAAGGAATAGAAAGCATTCAGTGCTGTGAGGGTCCCAGGCCATGGCAGGGGTGGGGGAGTACTGGCATGTCATGTGCCACGAGGCCTAGGAGATGCTCCTTCGATCCCCTCTGAGAACCCACCCAAGTCCTCAAAACACCAAGACATCAGCAAAGCCTGGCTCACAACAGCTCTAAAAGCACAACAATGTGAATGTCTGACAGCACAGGAACTCTGGCTGCCTAAGTGCTCTGCAGCCTTGAAAACTTGTGTGAAGAATTATCTACATATTTATGCTGTAGGGTTGAGTGAAAAAGCAGAAAACAAAAACAGACAGATAAGGATGCTTAAGTACCCAATAAAAGCATATAATACAAGGAAGTGCACCAAGTGTTAACAAAAATTATTTTCTTAGTAGGGAGACATTGGATGCTTTTTACTTTCTTCCTTCTAGTATTCTGTATTTTCTGGGGCAGAGAGAGGAACAAATGATTGGTATTAAATAAAAATAAAAGACCACAAAAACAATATATAAAAGGGTCACCTGCCCATGTGAAGCCCAAGGAAGGAAACTTGTGGGTGGAATTAAGACTCCAGGGCCTCTTGGCAAAGACAAGGTGTGAAGTGATCAGTCGCTGAAGCCTCACTGCTGGAGGACAAGCCCAAGTCAGGTCTTCCACCAGAGTGAGTATATAACCCAGGATGGGGCCCCAAGAAGACCCCAGGGAAGCAGAGATCACGCAACTTTCAAGGGAAAGGGAGACAGATAAACACAACAACAGCAGAAGGAATCGACCCGCAGGGTGCTGCCCCAGGCATCCCAAAATGGCTCAGCCCTGCTTCTCAGTGAGGCCACCACCCACAGACACCCCACTCGGGCACAGCCCAGGTCTTCCATCAGAATACCCGTGACAGAATACCAAGCCAAGTCACTTGCCTCTGCTGACCAGAGACAACCAGAAACACACCCCAGGGCCCACAGAAGGATAAGAGGGACAAGGTGTGGGACGCATTGTTGGGCTGACAGCCTCAGACAGAACAGATGGAGGGTGACTCGAGACATCTCATACAGCAACTGTCCCCAACCTTTTTGGCACCAGGGACCAGTTTTGTGGAAGACAATTTTTCCACGGCGGAGGCCGGGGGGTGGCGGGGAGGGTGGTCCAGGCAGCAATGTCAGCGATGGGGAGCGGCAGATGAAGCTTCGCTCGCTTGCCCGTCACTCACCTCCTGCTGTGCGGCCTGGTTCCTAACAGGCCTCGGACCCATACCGGTCCACAGCCCGGGGGTTGGGAACCCCTGTCATAAAGGGGGGCCAAGGACTCCAAAGGGAGGCCAGACAGGAGGTGGAGACCACAGGTGGGGACAGCAGGTGTCTGGAATGGGCAGGACATTTTCCATCCCATGTTTCACCTGCCTGTATGGACCCACAGCTGCCTCAGGACTGAAGCAGACACGGATGCAAGTTGTGAGGTAGGGGACAGGACAGTGGAGGTGTAAGCCCAGGTGACATTTGGGGGAAGGACACTTAGGGGCTGCAGCAGAAGAGGTGTTCAGATGGTCCCTAAAGGATGGAAAATCCAACAGTCAGAAGAGAATCAGAATGTTTTATAAAGACACACCACAAATGCATGGAATGCACAGTGAGGGTGCGTAGAGTGGAGCCTTCAAGGACCCCAGGTTCTCCAAGGCCACACGATGGCCACAGAGCAGGTGTCCAAACAAACCAAGAGGTAGGTGACCCAGTGCTGCGGTCTCGTCCTTCTGCAGCAGACATAGAAACCTTCCTTACCTTCCTGGTAAAAGGGGCAGCTGCTGTCCTGAGTTCTGCTGAGGAGGAAGAAGGTATTGTCGGGGCGGGGGAAGTGACCATGCCACCTTAGGATACCAGACCTAGACCAGCAGACCCCTACATGCTAGAAAGGCAGAGCTCAGCACTCACCAAGGCCAGGACTGGAAACCACCAAAGGGAATATATTTTGGAAATAACAAATCCTAACCTTTCAACTGCAGGTGATCCCAGGAATAAAGACAGGGCTACATGCACAGCTCTCCAATGAGACATCACCAAGAAGTCACATCAGCTGTATCAACCTGTATGAATATCATTAAAACTCTCAAATGCAGAATAAGTTACTTGTTAAAAAAAAATACTATAGGCAACAGAACGTTAAGACTCCTTATACTAGATTCAGGAGAAAATTTAGCCCAGGACTTGGGAATACGCCATTAAAAAAAGAAAGAAAGAAAAAAAAAAAGAGAGAACAACTCATTTGCTTCCAACAGCTCCATTAAGAAATATGATCTACAAATCCTAAAACACAAGAGAAGAGAAACACACAGCTCCTGACTGCCTGAACCCCATATCTTCAGGACAAACACCCCAGGGCATCAAAACAATTGCAGAAAGGATCTGAAGCCCAATCAGAATCTTAGAAAGGCTATAAAACCTGAAAGATCAGGAACAAACTTTTGATAAAAGATCTTGGTTGGCGGGTCTTTCATGTTATCTCTGTCAACAGGAGGAAAACATCACAACAGCTTAGTGTGATAAAGGGAGTGGGCCCCTGTTTGCCCTGCACCCCAGAGGCGAGGGCAGCTGGAAGGCAGCTCAGTGCCTGGGGAGGAGTCTGCCTGGCCTGCCCTGGGTGACTCTCCACACTGAAGGCACATACGAGATCAAATGACAAACCAGACTTACAGTGACCTTCACAGGACAGGATGCCAAGCCAAAGCGAACAAGACCAAGGTAAAGAAGAGTCACTGCAGATGTAAAAGCAACACCACCACACGGAGAGAAATCCCACTTGGCAGCAGCGCACCTGAGGGCAGCGCCAGGCTTCGTGACCACAGCTCAGCATGAACTGGCACAGCCACTAGAACAAGTGACAGCACCCTCGGGCTACAGTAAGGAAAGGAAAGTACATGCCCACAAGGTAAGTGTCCTTGCCCAAGACCCCCCACAGGGTCAGTGCCAGGGACTCCAGGCACCCACTAGAGTACAGTGTCAGGTTGGCCACAGCCTTAGAGCACCTCAGAGGGTCAGTGCCAGGGCCAAGGGCCAGTGCCTGGGAAAGGGTTAAATTGCACAGCTGGACCCAAGGATGCTGAGCACTGGGCCACAGGAAAACTGACAGCAACCTGTCAAGAATTGGCATATGGTTCAGGCCTCACACTGTCATCTCTTACTGCCCAACCCTGAGCACACACCACGCTATGGCCTCCTTCAGCCTGCACTTAGCTCCTCCATATCCAGGCCCCATTTTCTACAAGTCCTGTGCTCCTGGAAGCCTCCCAACCCACCAGCCTGGAAGGCTGTCTGTGTCTTATCCCATGTTCCTTCAGTACAGATGCCAGGCCTCAGGACTGGCTGGCTGAAGGTATGTCGGGTTCTGACACTGGAAAGGAGAGGGGACAGACTCATCACTTTTTAAGGACCTTTCAATTCTGAAAGTAGACGATGCCCCCTCTGAGAAAGAGACCGTCTCCCGATCTGAAAGAAACCTGGTGAGGGTCACCCTCTACTTCAGAATGAACGAGGTGGGTCTGGAGAGTCCACCCATGGGAGCAGAAATACTTGGTGCTCACCCACCTTCTTCTATCCCACTCACACACACACACCCTCTCCTTGGGCACAGTAGGGTCCTGAAAGCTGCCTTCCAGGGCTCTGTCCTCCCTCAAGGCCCAGGCAAAGCACAAAGGTTTCTCCACACGCAAGGGTCAGAGTTCTCCCTTTACTCAGTGCCTTCACTTGGTGGGAACCTTTTCTTACAAGACTACTCGTGATGATAATCTTCAAATTCAAATGCTGAGCTAACAACAACCAAGCAGGAATGAGCATAGTAAAGCAAATTTAGATTTTAAATAAAGAATGAAGAGAACAGGTACAGGATAGCCTGATGACTCAGTTTAAAAGGGGGGAAAAAAGGAAAAAGAAACATGACCCTAACACCTGGGGCTGTGCAACAAGGGAAGGGAAGGGGCCAGTTGCCCTGGAGGGTAGACACATGCTTGTCAGGGACAATGGAGAAGGCATCTGAGGGCCCAAGGCCTGGTGTTCTTTTACGCTGAGTCTGGAACTTGCTACTTCATCTGAGGCTACTTTTGAAACTCAGTACATTAGCCAAAAGAAGCCTTAATTAGCTTTACATAAAATGATGATATACCATGCAATCTTACTGAGGCATTGGAAGATGAGCTCCCCACGGGAGCTGTTGGGCTGGGTCAGCGCTTTTAACCGCCAAGTCCAAGGTGGATGATAGTTATCACTTGCATAACTTGTCCAGCTCCTCATCTTTCTATCAATTCCGCAAAGGGGATTCTGTTACTAGTTCCACTTTGAAAATGCAGAAACTGAGCCTGAGCCAGGCAGTGGTAGAACTGGGATTCTGCCCAGCTCTGTGTAACTGCAACTCCCATACTCTTAAGCCCTCAGTGACACCTATCACTCCTCCCCCAGCCCACCACATTCCTGCCTGGTAGCATTAGACAGCAAGATGTCAGAGAGATCTGGGCCTTCACACAAATCCACAAGCTTCTCTTCCCGGATTCAACTCACTGGGAGTCCTCACTGCACTCTCTGAAACTCTCTTCCTTACTGAATTAAGAAAGGGAAATTCTTTCAATTCTAAAAGATTCTGGAGAAGAACCTGTAGACAATGCTCCACTAATATTAACAACAGCAGCAGGAGAACAGCAATTCCCTGCATCTCAGGGAGGTAACAGCACCCCAAGCACTTTGCTTCTTTCTCCTGACCTTGCCCGTACCCTGTATCTTCCCTAAGGTTACTCGGGACGGCCTCACCGCAGCTGGGCAGTCGCAGGCGGCACCGTGTGAGGCCGGGATGGGGAGCGTTGGAAGGACGCGGAACAAACCCGGGGGGAAAAGGTGACACTGGAGGAACAGTGAACCGATCTGGAGGGAGGGGAGTGCTGGGGAGACATGGCACCAACCTAGGGAGAGGAGAGCGCTGGGGGGACGCGGAACTGATCTGGGGGAAGGCGGTGATACCAGCGGGACGCGGAACTGACCCGACGGGGTGGGGTGATGCTGGGGGGACGCGAAACTTATCGCGGGGCAGTGACACTGGGGGAACGCGCAACCGACCGGAAGGAGGGCTGCTGGGGAACCGATCCAGGGGTAATGGGTCCTGAGGGGATGCAGAACCGACCTGAGCGGAGGGGGTGCTTGGGGGACGCGGAACCCACCGGGAGTAGGGTAAGGGCCCTGAACCGCGCCGACAGTCAACCGCTCACCTGTGCGTGGGCCACCACTAGGCTCTTGTTGCCTTCACCGTGGTACCCCCATTCATTCTCGTCCATCTTCCCCTCGTCCATCCCACGGTGCGGCCCTGGAGCCTCGCGGGGCCACGAGCTGAGGGCCGCGGGTTCGCCTAGGAACCAGCCGCAGCCGACCGGGGAGGAGCTCCTGTCAGCCGCCGCCTCAGCTAGACCCAGCCGCCCGCACTCGCAGGCGCTGGCCGCCGGAAGCCACGCCCCCAACATCTCCCATGGCCGAGCCGGGCAACTTCCGGGTTCGCTCCCGCTTCTCCTCTGTTGACCACGGTGGTGGATGGACTGGCGGCCATCTTAGGTGCTGGCAGAGTGACTCACTTCCGGAGCGCGATCTTGAGAACCGGAAGAGAGGCTTCCGGCCTGGGCGCCGGAAGTGAGGCAAGCGGGAGGAGCCGTCTGCTACCCGGCGACTAGCACTGGCCTGCTGGGGAACATGAGTCCAGGCGGGCTGGGGTTAGAGCGGTACTGGCGCGCTAGGAGCCAGGGGGTCCCGGTGGGGCTGGGGGCGGGGGACGCCCAGGCAAGTCGGGAGCTTGGAAGGGGATGGACCAGGCGGGCCGGGGGCGGGTGGTCCCTAGAGCTGGAGCCCGCTTAGTCATGGGGCCTCAGCCTTCTTTTCTGTAGAATGGGATACATTTCTCACTCATCGGGTTATTAATATCCTCGTTTGCTCTTTACCTGATGCAGAATCACCCCAGTAGTCCCAGGAAGTGGAATTGTGGTCCACACCTTACAAATGAGGATACGTAGCTCAAAGAGGCAAGTGGACTCCTAAATGGCGTTCTTGTCGGAGTGTTACCTGAAAAACTGGCTTTGCCTTTTGGTGGGTGTCAAGCCAGAAGACAAAGAGTGGGAGAAGGAAGGATTTATTACTTGCAACAAGTAAGGAGAATGCTGCGGCTTTTTCCCAAAGCAGTGTCTCCCCAAAGAGCAAAATTGAGGAAGTTTTAAGCTAAGGTAACATGTGTATTCATAAAGGGCTTGGGCAGTCAGAGTCCAAGCTTTAGTTGAATGAAGTCATGAGGGTCAGAAAAGGTCTACATCATCCCTTAGGTCCCAACTGATCTGGTAGTTGAGCACTTCAGACTACTCTTTACCATTGAAACAGAATTGAGAGTCTTTACTACTGATATATTATCTTTGCTACTGTTACTTCTCTTGCATGATAACAGTTTGTTCTTTTTTTCTCTTAAGATCATTACTGAGACCTGTTGAAGGGCAAGCGTTGTGGCCAGGCTTAAAATGACTTAGGCCAAAAATGGCTTTTCTTATGTCAAGAAAGCCATGCCCAGGGGATTCCCTGGTGGTGCAGTGGTTGAGAATCTGCCTGCCAATGCAGGGGACACGGGTTTGTGCCCTGGTCTGGGAAGATCCCACATGCCGCGGAGCAAATGGGCCCGTGAGCCACAACTACTGAGCCTGCGTGTCTGGAGCCTATGCTCCGCAACAAGAGAGGCCGCGATAGTGAAAGGCCCACGCACCAAGATGAGGAGTGGCCCCCGCTTGCCGCAACTAGAGAAAGCCCTCGCACAGAAACGAAGACCCAACACAGCCAAAAATAAATAAATAAATAATTTTAAAAAAATACGGGAGTCCATGTATTAAAAAGAAAAAAGAAAGCCATGCCTGGATTTCTTTCTCCGGGGACCTCCCCTACCCTATCTGCCTACAGGAGGAGTAGGTTTCGCTGAATCTTGAGGGATGTACCTTGAGCAGGAGGTCTGAATTCTGCCCTTGCCACTTAATGGCAGTGAAGCGAAGGGCAGATCTCTTCCCTTCTCTGGGCCTCAATTTATTCACTGTTGACGTGGGACTAATGATACCACCTTATAGAGCTGCTATGAGGATTAAATTAGGTTAGCGATTCTCAGACTCCTACTCTCAAAACCATTTTATACTTTTTAAAAATGATTGACGGGAGTTCCCTGGCAGTGCAGTGGTTAGGACTCCATGCTCTTACTGCCAAGGGCCCAGGTTCAATCCCTGGTCAGGTAACTAAAATCCTTCAAGCCATGTGGTGTGGCCAAGAAAAAAAAACAGATTGAAGGCCTCAAAAAGTTTTTGCTAATATGGCTTATATCGTTCTATGTTTACCATATTATAAATTAAAACATTTTTAAAAATTATTTTCATTTTAAAATAAACATTACCCTTTTTTAAAACGTAGCTATAGTTCCCCCAAATACAGAGAAGAGTGGCAAATGTTTCACATTTTTGCAAATCTCTTTAAAGTCTGGCTTCATAGAAGATAGCTGGAATCTCACATCTGCTTCTGCATTGAATCTGTTGCAATATATTGCTAGGGTTGAAGTATATGAAGAAAACCCAGCCTCAGGTATGTGGTTCAACAAGGAAAGACCTGCAGACCCTACTCTGAGAACAGCTTAGAGCACCTGGCAAGGCCTTGGGAATAGTGAAATGAAGCTAGTGAGTCAGGAAAATGAGCTGATAGCTTTGAACATCTCCCCCACCCTGGGCCCCAAAGGACTGGCGCAGGTAGGCTCAGGCCCCACTCCAGGGATGGTCGAGAAATGGGGGCAGAAACAGCCCACTCCTGGAGGTAAGTAATCCCCAAGGGGACTGGGGGATTACTTGGGGGGGTGGGGGGGACACTCACAAAGGGTGAGAAGGCCTTCCTACACCCCCACAAGGTGGGGGTGTCTGAGATTTTCTCAGACATCTCTAAACATGTCTGAGATTTTCTCAGCATCTGTGAATGCAGAATTCGGATCAGATTGTTAAGTATCAAAACATTTCCTTGGGCTTCCCTGTTGGTGCAGTGGTTGAGAGTCTGCCTGCCGATGCATGGGACACAGGTTCGTGCCCCGGTCCAGGAGGATCCCACGTGCCGCGAAGCAGCTGGGCCCGTGAGCCATGGCCGCTGAGCCTGCGCGTCCGGAGCCTGTGCTCCACGGCAGGAGATGCCACAGCAGTGAGAGGCCCGCGTGCCGCAAAAACAAACAAACAACAACAAAAAAAACCATTTCCTTAAGGAGGCCTCTGTGGTGCTGGAAATGTTCTGTATCTTGGTTTGTTGGGGGTTTTTTTCAAGGAACATTTTATCACTGACACTGTTTAGAATTACTAGTGTATGGTTATTTAAAAGATTAAATCTTGATTTTATGATTGTTTAAAAATTCTCCACAGGTGCTCCTAGGGTGGACCACACCCACCTTATCAAAGGGACAAATGCTCTGAAAGAATCATGGTGGGTTAAACAGTGAGGGACACAAAGGAGAGTGGGCTCATCTGCAGGGGTTGGGAGAAGGAAAGGCTGGAAAAGAAAGACATGAGAAAGGGGTCCCAGATAAACAGGGTTTATCAGTTGTTTTTCATACCCTGGATCCACACTCCCTTCTTTTTTATAGCATCAACCCAGTTTTTATTAGGGGAAGTACCTTTTCCTTTATTTAACCCATGTGGTCTGACTTAAATGAACTTGATTCTAGCCTCAAGGCTGTGCAATCAAGAATTACATTCCCAGTGGTTGGTTCAGGAAGCGCAGGGAAGTAATCCAGGTTTGTCCAACCAAGCGCACGCCTTTGGCTTGCACTGAAATGACTGTGAGGAGAATCAACCTCAGCTGAGAAGCTGGGAGGGTCACCACATGCTGTCAGCAGTGATCCAGGCACCACAGGTGGCAGCAACAGAGGGGAAACAGCTGGAAAGTGGCAAGCAAGGGGACACAAAGTGAGCCAGAGGATCGAGTCCAACTCAGTTGATTTTAATTTTCTGAGCTAGTGAATTCTGTATTTTGCTTAAACAATTTGAGTTGGGTTCCTTTCACTCAGATCCTAGAGTCCAAGCTAATAATAAGGGTACCCTAGGCTGGACCAGTCACCTCTTCAAGAAAAAGCTAGAAGTGAAGCAAAGACCAAAAGGCCATCATTAGCTGGGATTCCTACATGAGGACATTTTGCCTAGATGCTTTATGCTCCTCCATCTAGGTCCCAGCTAGATTCCCACCACAGTTAATCAGTGTCACCTTTCTGTTTGAAAAAGGAAATGAGAGAGAGAGGAAGGAAGGAAAGAGGAGAAGAGAAAAGGAAGAAAGATGAGATGGGAAACTCATCTTCCAACCACATTGAAAAGCCATCCAGAACCAAAGTGGCAAAACACTAGTGACTGGGAGCCCAGTGATGAGTACTTACTCTATTCTTCCTATTTTTATGTGTGTCTGGAATTTTCCTTACTAAACAGTTATTATTTTTGAAGGAAGCATGCGATATCATGTATCCCTTGATATGACATGACATGACATGATGAGAAAGGCACTTCACCTCTGTGGTACTCCCCTCACCCCTAAAACTATAATCCCTGTCTAATCATTAGAAAAACATCAGACAGACCCAAATTGAGAGACATTTGGCAGAATAACTGACCAAGAGTCTCTGTAACTGCCCAGGTCATAGGAGACATGGACAGACCAGAGGAACCTAAGGAGACAAGACACCTAAATGCAATGTGGAATGCTGGAACAGAAAAGGACATTGGTGGGAACACTGGTAAAATCCAAATAAAATCTGGAGTTTAGTTATTAGTAATGGATCACTGTTAATTTCTTTGTTCTGGGAAATGTACCATAGTTAGGTATGTTAACGTGGAGGGAAATTGGGATAGGGCATTTGGGAACTTGGTACTATCTTGCAACATTTCTATAAATCTAAAATCCAAAATTAAAAGTTCACAAAAAGGAAGGCATTCATTGTTCAGCTTCTTTCATAATTAAATAATTAAAATAAGTATATATCTTAAAATATATATCAAACTGGCAAAATAAAAGCAATTTTGCACAGTGTTTGATATGGGTGGTATACACAGGCAGGACGTGTGCACTGTGGAGGAGAGGGTCTGCATTGTTGGAGCCCAGTTTGGCCATGTCATTAAAAGTATTGTAGCTATAGCTAATCCCCTTTGATCCATTTCCATGCCTACAAATTACCCTACAAAACCCTCCCTCCAGTGCTCAGAGATATGTACAGGATGTTTGTACAAACACAAGAGTGATGGACAGGACTTGGTTCCCAATGTGGGCACCTCAGGACAGCCTCAGGCTGCACCAGCCCACCCCAGCAGAAGACTTGCAGGGGGGCTTAGCAACCCGTGTTCTAACAACTTCCCCACATGAATCCCAGAACCACTGAATTATGGTATACTTGAAAATTATATAGGCAATAAGGAAATGAGTTAGATCTGTACTGACATGAAAGATGTTCAAGGTCTATGGTTAAGTGAAACAAGTGTTTTTCACAACACAAGTATGTGTTGTGTCTGTGTGTAAATGCAAAGAAAAGGGAAAGGGAATTTTCCCATCTGGGAAGAGGAGAGCAGGAGAAACGAAAGAAGAATGTCACTTTCCTCTTATATTTGTATGTTGTTGACTCAGAGTATGTATTCATGTAACACTTCTGTAATAAAAATTTAAATGAATACATTCTCAATACTTTTTAAATTAGATCGATCTATCACTATGTATGAATATGGAAAGATGGCCATGGTATGTTTAATACAGAAATAGGTGTTTGTTTTTGAATGGAAAAGAAAAACGATCAAGAAATAGGTGCCTGGGACTTCCCTAGTGGTCCAGTGAGTAAGACTCTGCAGTCCCAATGCAGGGAGCCCGTGTTGGATCCCTCAACAGGGAACTAGATCCCACATGCATGCTGTAACTAAGAAGCCCACATGCTGCAACTAAAGATCCCGCATGCAGCAACTAAACGATACCACAACAAAGATCCCACATGCTGCAACTAAGACCCGGCACAGCCTACATAAATAAATAAACAAACAAACCAACCACAACTAATACCTGGCACAGCCAAAATAAATAAATAAACAAACAAACCTAAAAAAAAAAAAAGAAATAGGTGCCTTGCTGTGTACTGAGATTTTCTTTGGGGATGGGACCACAGGTGATGTGCACTGACTACACTACATGTGTCTGTAACATTTGAATTTTGCATACAAAGTATGAGTTATCTTTGTAATTAGAAAAAAATAACAAAGCTCTGCATGCAGTGGCCTCAGGATGCTCAACTACATAGAATTAGGCAGGTGTTCTTGAGGGTGGACTCCAGGATATTCAGGCCACCTGAACTGCTGACCTCAGGTAATCCCACCAACTCCAAGGTATCCTGACTGGAAGGTGAGTCAAGAGTCCTTGGAGGGAACTTGGCCTCTTTCCACACAGGGATATGATGACGTTGGGCATGCTATTACCTGAATTAGTCACTCTCCTGGGGTCTGATGCCCAGAATTTCTGCTCCTCATCCACCTTCTCCTTTCTCCAGCTTTTACACTCCAGGAAAGTACAGGGGAAAGGGTGATGGTGCCACAGCATGACTAAGGAGGCCCAACCCTTCCAATAAGGGCATCCCAGGGCATCATTATCATCTTAGACAACGCAGAAAAGTACAATCCATCAAACAAAAGATTGATAACTTTGTCTACATTAAAAATTAAAATCTTGAGGGTATCAATACCTAGAGTAGTCAAATTCATGGAGACAAAAGTAGAATGGTGGTTTCGAGGGACTGGGGAGAGGGGTAACAGGGAATTAGTGTTAAAAAGCTACAGAGTTTCAGTTTGGGTAGAGGAAAAAGTTCCGGAGATGGAGGGTGGTGAATGTACATTATGAATGTACATAATACCACTAAAAAGAAAATCTCAGCACAACAAAAGTCACAAAACTGCAATGCACATAGCAGATTTAAAAAAAAAAAGGAAGTTGGAAACATCTAAATTATCCATCAGAGACATACTATGCAGTTATTACAAAGGAAGAATGTCTCCAAGATACGTTGTTAAATGAGAAAGGTAAATTTTAAGATACTGTGTACATTATGATACCACTCATATAAAAATATACAACACAAACATACATATCTAATCAGCCAAATATTTCTATGAGCATAGGGTATCTCTGAAAGGATACAAGAAGTTGGTAACAGTTACATACTAGGAGTAAAATGTGATGCTAGCAAAAAAAAATTCCTTGTATACTCTGTGTAACCTTTTTTCCTTTTTAAATTTTGTACATCTGTGTGTGCTGCCTATTAAAAATAGGACTTCTGGTTTCTGGTCTGACTTGTAAAAACCTTGGAAACTGTCACTCTATCTTAACAAGTAAACAGCTGAACAAACTGAAAATCAACAAATCTTAGCTCTGTTGAGGAAGTGAGGTCACAGGGCAAATTACTGCCACAAAAACTGGGGAGACAGGCAGATACAGAGAATCAGCTTACTGGAGTAGAAACCCTCAGGCAGAGACATCTGCAGGAACCAATGTTGGGTAGGAAAACCTGAATTGTAATTGACTAATTGCTGGAGGCTCAGTGTGGACAAGTATGAGAGATTAAAAACTCCATAGGCCCCATTCACTGGGGGCCTCCACACTTTTTGTAAGTTTACTTCCAGGAGCACTAGCAGGTTTCTCACAGCGAATGTTGGAGAAAAATCCCCTTGTGCTTCCAGCAGGAAGAAGAGAAAATTAATCATTTTGAAACACACAGAGCATTCTGTACTTCCTAAAAGGTCTGCCTTCAGGAGAAACTGTTTTACCAGAGCCTAACCTATTTGGGTTCTATCAGAGTCTAACCAACCTGGGGAAAGGGTAATATGCAAATTCAACCCCCTCTAGCTTTCCATGTGGAGAAGGGAACTACCCCACTCTCAACCCCCTCCAAACATCCTGTCCCACCTAAGTTGGGGAAAAAACTGAGAGCTACTTATGAAGATCAGATCCCAGGTCAACATGCGCACAAAAAACTGAGACCTAATCATAGGACTGTTGAAGACTTCCCCCACTTCCACATTTTATATTATACCACTAAAGACCTATTTAGTGCCTTTTACCCAGTACACCATGTCTGCCTTTCAACAAAAACAAGGTATAATAAAGGCAAAAACATAGTCTGAAGAGACAGAGCAAGTATCAGAATCAGACTTAGATATGGCAGGAATGTTGGAATTACCAGACCAGGAATTTAAAATAACAATGATTAACATGCTAAAGGCACTAATGAAAAAGGTAGACAACATGTAAGAACAGATAGGTAAAGTAGACAAAGTAAATGGAGAGATGGAAAATCTAAGAAAGAATTTTGAAAATGCTAGAGATCAAAAACACTGTAACAGAGAAAGAATGTCTTTGATTGACTCACTAGTAGACTGGATACAGCTGATGAAAAAATCTCTAAGCATGAGGATATGTCAAGATAAAATTCCAAAACTGAAGAGTGAAGAGTAAAAATCTGAAAAAAAAAAAAAAAGAATATAGAAGACAACTACAAAAGGTGTAACATATGTATAATGGGAATACCAGAAAGTGAAGAAAGATCAAAAGGAACAAAAGCAAAAGTCGAAGCAGTAATGACTGAGAATTTCACCAAATTAATGTCAGACATCAAACCACGGATCCAGAAAGCTCAGAGGACACCAACCAGGTTAAATGCCAAAATAAAACTACACCTAGGCATATGATATTCAACTGCAGAGAATTAAAAACAGAGAATCCTGAAAGACACCAGAGGGAAAAATTGCTTACCTATAGAGGAGGAAAGGTAAGACTGCTATCTGACTCCTCCTCAGAAACAATGCAAGAAGTGAATGGAGTGAAATATGTAAGGTGTTGAGAGAAAAACCCCATCAACCAAGAAGTCTGTATTCTGAAAAATTAGCTTCAAAAGTGAAGGAGAGGGCTTCCCTGGTGGCGCAGTGGTTGACAGTCCGCCTGCTGATGCAGGGGACACGGGCTCATGCCCTGGTCCAGGAAGATCACACATGCCGCAGAGCAGCTGGGCCTGTGAGCCATGGCCACTGAGTCTGTGCGTCCGGAGCTTGTGCTCCACAACAGGAGAGGCCACAACAGTGAGAGGCCCACATACTGCAAAAAAAAAAAAAAAAAGTGAAGGAGAGAAAGAAGATTCTAGGAAGATGGGAGTAGAAAGGACCAGGAATCTATATCCCCTCAAACAACAATTACACTACCAGAATCTTTCTGATGTAACTATCTGGTAACTTTAGAGTCTATTGCAAACTTGAATGGTAAATTGCAGTTAATTTTGGTCAATTTCAGCTCTTAGCACAGTAGTAGCTACCCATCCCCCAGCCTCTTGACTCATAGCAGACAGCTATGCATTTGTTCTAGAAAGTCAGATTGGGCAATAAGGACCATGTCATCCAAATATTTGGGATCTGTGTTCTGATCACTAATTGCTGCCTCTGATCACAGAGGTACAAGGAGGTGGGTGGCCATTATTTTTACACCTCCTCATTGTAAGCCCTTCCCCCTTCTGCTGAAATGACTTTTAAGGGAGTAAAAAGCGTGGTGCCACCCCATTCATTTTTTTCTTTTGCCCTTTTGGGAGAAACATATTAAAGACTAGGACATTCAATAGCAACTGTGTATACTGGAAATTAGAAAGTCACTGTGTAAGCCCAAGGAAAGACACAATCTGAGATAAGACCTTAAGTTTATACCTCAGGCTAATTCTTAGCACAAAAACCGACCTACAACAATCTAAAAAACAAAAATAATAACAAAGCAAACCCTGGGAAGGGGGAGAATCTGATTTTCAGAGTTACCACATTATTAGATTCACAGGTCCAGTGTTTGACAAAATCATATAAGGAAACAGTAAGTATGGCCCATTCAAAGGAAAAAAATAAACCAACAGAAACTGTTCTGAAAAAAGACTTTAAAACAACTGTCTTAAAAATGCTCAAAGAATTAAAGAAAGACATAGAGAAAGTCAAGAAAATGATGTATGAATAAAATGGAAAGAACAATAAAGAGATAGAGAAGCTAAAAAGCAATTCAAGAACTTTTAGTTCAACTATAATAATTAAAATAATTTTAGTTCAATTACAATAATTGAAATGAAAAAACTACTAGAAGCAGAATTGAGCAGACAGAAGATAGAATCAATCAGTGAACTTAAACACAAGACAATGGTAATTATTGAAGCTGAAAAACAGAAAGAAAAAAGATTCAAGAAAAATGAACAGAACCTAAGGGACCTGTGGGATACAATCTCCCAGAACAACATATGCATTGAGAGAGTACCAGAAGGAGAAAAGAGAGCAAAAGGGGCACAGAGAATATCTGAAGAAACTGTGGCTGCAAATGTTCCAAATTTGATGGAATACATGAACATAAATATCCAAAGATTTCAACCAACTCCAAGTAAAATGAACTCAAACCGACACCAAGGCACATAATCAAACTGTCAAATGACAAAGACAGAGTGAATCTTGAAAGCAGCAAAAGAGAAGTCATTTGTCACATACAATCGATCCTCAAAATCAGCCGATTTGCTATCAGAAACTCTGGATGCCAGAAGACAATGGACCAATATATCAAAGTGATAGAAAAAAAAAACTTGTCAACCAAAAGTCCTATATCCAGCAAAGCTGTCCTGCAAAAGTGAGGGAGAAATTAAGACACTCTCTGATACAGATCAACCAAGATGGTGGAGTAGAAAGACTCTGAGCTCACCTCCTCTCAGGAGCACACCAAAATCACAGCTATCTGCAGAACAACCATTAATGAAAAAGACAGAACCTACCAGAAAAGATCTTCTACAGCCAAAGACATAAAGAAGGAACCACAACAAGACAGGTAGAAGCAGTGGACTCATGATACAATCAAGTCCCATACCCTCAGGTGGGCAACCCACAAACTGGATAATAATTATATTGAACAGATTCTCCCATAAGAGTGAGAGTTCTGAGCCCCACGTCAGGCTCCCCAGCCCTGGGATCACGTGCCAGGAAGACAAGACCCAAGAGCATTTGGCTTTACTATCAGAAGCCCCACAGTACTGGGGAAAATACAGACTTCATTCTTAAAGGGCACAGACAAAATCTCATGTGCCTCTAGACATGCCCCTAGATACTGCCCTGCCCACCAGGCCAAGACCCAGCTCCACTATGAGGGGGCAGGCACTGGCTCTCCAGGAAGCTTGCACTAGCCTCTAAACCAGCCTCACCCTCGAGGGGGCAGACACCAAATGCAAGAAAACCACAATCCCACAGCCTGCAGAACCAGTGTGCCCACAGCAGGCCAGACCTTACTCTGGGACAAGCAGTGAATTGAAGAGAGAGTAGTGGAAATCACTGCCGCTGAACAGAAAAGTGAATGAAAAGAAATGAGAACAGTTTAAGAGACCTCTGGGACAATATCAAATGCACTAATAGTTGCATTATGGGGGTCCCAGAAGGAGAAGAAAGAAAGGGCCTGAGAACATATTGGAAGACATAATAGCAGAGAACTTCCCTAACCTGGGGGAAAACAACAACAACAACAATCACTCAAGTCCAGGAAGCGCAGAGAGTCCCATACAAGATGAACCTAAACAGGAACATGCCAAGACACATTGTAATTAAAACGACAAAAATTAATGATAAAGAGAGAATATTAAACCAGCAAGGGAAAAGCAGCAAATAGCATACAAAAGAACTCCCATAAAGCTATCAGCTGACTTTTCAGCAGAAACTCTGCAGGCCAGAAGGAAGTGGCACAATATATTTAAAGTGATGAAAGGGGAAAACCTATAACCAAGAAAACTCTACACAGCAAGGCTCTCATTCAGATTTGATGGATAAATCGAAAGCTTTATAGACAAGCAAAAGCTAAAAGAGTTCAGAACCACCAAACCAGCTTTATAAGAAATGTTAAAGAAGCTCCTCTAGGCAAAAAGCAAAAGGCAACAACTAGAAACAAGAAAATTGCAAAATGAAAAAGCTCATTGGTAAAAGCAAGCATACAGTAAAGGTAAGAAATCATCCACACCAAAGCTAGTAGGGAGGTGAAAAGACAAAAGTAGAAAAATCATATGTATCCACAAAAAGCAGTTAAGGGATACATAAAACAATCAGATGTAAAATATGATAACATACAAAGCAGTCATGAAGGGAGGAGAGAACTAATGCAGGGTTTTTAAAATGCATTTGAAATTAAGAGATCAGCAACTTAATATATATATGGCTATACAAAATCCACTTGGTAACTGCAAACCAAAAATCTGTGAAAGATATACACACACACAAAAAAAAGAAAAAGAAATCCAAACATAAAAGTAAAGATAATCATCAAATCACAAGAGAATGAAAGAAGAAGAAAGGGAGAAAAAAGACCTACAAAAACAAATCCAAAACAATTAACAAAATGGCAATAAGAACATACATATCAATAATTACCTTAAATGGGGACTTCTCTGGTGGTCCAGTGGTTAAGAATCCACCTTCCAATGCAGTGGACATGGGTTCAATCCCTGGTCAGGGAACTAAGATGCCACATGCTGCAGGGCAACTAAGCCTGCGTGCCTCAACTACTGAGCCTGCATACTCTAGAGCCCACATGCCACAACTAGAGAGCCTGTGTGCCATAACTACTGAGCCCATGTGCTCTGGAGCCCTTGTGCAACAACTACTGAGCCTGCATACTCTGGAGCCCATGCACCACAACTAGAGAGCCTGCATGCCACAACGAAGAACTGTGTGCCAAAACTAACACGTGACACAGCCAAATAAATTAAATAAATAAATAAATACTTTAAAAAAAAGAATGGAATCTGGAATCTATATATTAAAAAATTTTCCTTATATGTAAATGGACAGCGTCAAATGCACCAATATTCACATTATAGGAGTCCCAGAAGGAGAAGAGAGAGAGAAAGGGCCTGAGAGGATATTTGAAGAGATAATAGCTGAAAACTTCACTAACATGGGAAAAGAAGCAGTCACCCAAGTTCAGGAAGCGAAGAGAGTACCACACAGGATCAACCCAAGGAGGAACATGCTGAGAAACATAGTAATCAAATTGACAAAAATTAAAGATAAAGAGAAAATATTGAAAGCAACAAAGGCAAAGCAACAAACATACAAGGGAATCCCCATCAGGTTATTAGCTGATGTTTCAGCAGAAACTCTGCAGGCCAGAAGGGAGTGGCACAATATATTTAAAGTGATGAAAGGGAAAAACCTACAACCAAGAATACTCTACCCAGCAAGGCTCTCGTTCAGATTCAACAGAAAAATCAAAAGCTTTACAGACAAGCAAAAGCTAAAAGAATTCAGCACCACCAAACCATCTTTACAACAAATGCTATAGGAACTTCTCTAGCTGGAAAAGAAATGGCCACAACTAGAAACAAGAAATTACAAAATGGGAAAGCTTGCCAATAAAGGCAAACATACAGTAAAGGTAGGAAATTATCCACACACAAATATGGTATCTTAAACCAATAATCATGAGAGGAGGAGAGTACAAATGCAGGATATTTGAAATGTATTTGAAACCAAGAGATCAGCAACCTAAAACAATTATGTGTATATATATATATATATATATATATATATATATATATATATATATAGACTGCTATATCAAAAAATCATGGTAACCACAAACCAAATATCTATAATAGATATACACACAAATAAGAAAACGGAATCTACAACACTAAAGAAAGTTATCAAATCACAAGAGAAGAGAACAAAAGAGGAAGTAAAAAGACCTACAAAACCAAATCCAAAACGATTAACAAAATGGCAATAAGAACATACATATTAATAATTACCTTATGTAAACAGATTAAATGCTCCAACCAAAAGACACAGACTGTGACTTCCCACAGTGGTTAAGAAGCCGCCTACCAATGCTGGGGACACGGGTTTAATCCCTAGTCTGGGAAGATCCCACATGCTGCGGAACAACTAAGCCTGTGTGACACAACTACTGAAAACTGCACTCTAGAGCCCGCAAGCCACAACTACTGAGCCCGCACACCACAACTACTGAAGCCCATGAGTCCTAGCGCCCATGCCATAACTATTGAGCCCATGTGCCACAACTACTGAAGCCTGCGTGCCTAGAGCCTGTGCTCTGCAACACAAGAATCCACCACAATGAGAAGTCCATGCACCACAACAAAGAGTAGCCCCCACTCGCCACAACTAGAGAAAGCCCATGTGCAGCAACAAAGACCCAATGCAGATAAATAAGTAAATAAATAAATAATTTTAAAAAAGACACAGACTGGCTGAATGGATACAAAAACAAGACCCATATATGTGCTGTCCATAAGAGACCCACTTCAGATCTAGAGACACAGACAGGCTGAAAGTGAGGGGATGGAGAAAGGTATTCCATGCAAATGGAATTCAAAAGAAAGTTGGTGTAGCAATACTAATATCAGACAAAATAGACTTTAAAATAAAGACTATTACAAGAGACAAAGAAGGACACTACATAATGATCAAGGGATCAATCCAAGAAGAAGATAAAACAACTGTAAATATATATGCACCCAACATAGGAGCATCTCAATATATAAGGCAATTAATTGTTAACAGACATAAAAGGAGAAATTGACAATAATAATGGAAGACTTTAACACCCCACTTGCATCACTGGACATATCATACAGACGGAAAATCAGTAAGGAAACATAGGCCCCAAATGAGGCATTAGGGCAGATGGACTTAACTGATATTTATAGAGCATTCCAGCTGAAAGCAGCAGAATAGACATTCTTTTCAAGTGCACATGGAACATTCTCCAGGATAGATCACATGCTGGGCCACAAAACATGCTTCTTTAAATTTAAGAAAATTGAAATTGTATCAAGTATTTTTTCTGACCACAACACTATGAGATTAGAAATCAACTACAAAAAAAAATTGTAAAAAACACAAACATGTGGAGGCTAAACAATATGATACTAAACAACCAATGGAAGAAATCAAAGAGGAAATCAAAATATACCTGGAGAGGGCTTCCCTGGTGGCGCAGTGGTTGAGAGTCTGCCTACCGATGCAGGGGACACGGGTTTGTGCCCCAGTCCAGGAGGATTCCACGTAACGCGGAGCGGCTGGGCCCATGAGCCATGGCTGCTGAGCCTGCGCGTCCGGAGCCTGTGCTCTGCAGCGGGAGAGGCCGCAGCAGCGAGAGGCCCACATACCGCAAAAAAACAAAAAAATTTTAAAAAATTAAAAAATATATATATATATACCTGGAGACAAATAAAAACGAAAGCATGATGATCCAAAACCTATGGGATATAGCAAAAGCAGTTCTAAGAGGGAAGTTTATAGCGAAACAAGCTTACCTCAGCCATAATTTGAGAAGATACATGCACCCCAATGTTCTTCGTGGCACTATTTACAATAGCCAAAACATGGAAGCAACCTAAATGTCCATTGATGGATGAATGGATAAAGAAGATGTGGTACACATATACAATGGAATATTACTTAGCCATTAAAAAGAACTAAATAATGCCATTTGCAGTGACATGGATGGACCTAGAGATTGTCATACTGAGTGAAGTAAGTCAGACAGAGAAAGACAAATATATGATATCGTTTATATGTGGAACATAAAAATATGGTACAAATGAATTTATTTACAAAAGAGAAATAAAGTCACAGATGTAGAAAACAAGCTTATGGTTACCAAGGCTGAAGCAGGAGAGGGATAAATTGGGAGATTAGGATTGATATATACACACTACTATATATAAAATAGATAACTAACAAGAACCTACTGTATAGCACATGGAACTCTACTCAGTACTCTCTAATGACCCATATGGGAAAAGAATCTAAAAAAGAGTGGATGTATGTATATGTATAACTGATTCACTTTGCTGTACAGCAGAAACTAACACAACATTGAAAATCAACTATACTCCAATTAAGATTAATTTTTTTTTTTTTTTTTTTTTGTGGTACGTGGGCCTCTCACTGCTGTGGCCTCTTCCGTTGCGGAGCACAGGCTCCGGACGCGCAGGCTCAGCGGCCATGGCTCACAGGCCCAGGCGCTCCGCGGCATATGGGATCTTCCCGGACTGGGGCACGAACCCATGTCCCCTGCATCGGCAGGCGGACTCTCAACCACTGCACCACCAGGGAAGCCCAAGATTAATTTTAAAAAAGCTTACCTCAGGAAACAAGAAAAATCTCAAATAAACAACCTAACTTTATATCTAAAGCAACTAAAGAACAAAAAAAGCCCAAAGTTCGTAGAAGGAAAGAAATCATAAAGATCAGAGCAGAAATAAATGAAATAGAGACTAAAAAAAGAAAAAATAGAAAAGATCAACTACTAAAAGCTTGTTCTTTGAAAAGATAAAGAAAATTGATAAACCTTTAACTAGACTCATCAAGAAAAACAGAGAGAGGGCCCAAATCAATAAAATTAGATATGAAAAAGAAGCTACAATGGACATCACAGATATAAAAAGGACAATAAGAGACTACTACAAGCAACTACATGCCAATAAGATGGATAACCTAGATGAAATGGCTAAATTCTTGAAAGGTACAATCTCCCAAGACTGAACCAGGAAGCAATAGAAAATATGAACAGACCAGTTACAAGTACTGAAATTGAATCTGTGATTAGAAAACTCCTAACAAGCAAAAGTCCAGGACCAGATGGCTTCACAGGCCAATTCTATCAAGCACTTAGAGAAGAATTAACACCTATCCTTATGAAACTATTCCAAAATATTGCAGAAGAAGGAACACTTCCAAACTCATTCTATGAGGCCACCGTCACCCTGACACCAAAACCATACGAAGATACCACAATAAAAGAAAATTACAGGCCAATATCACTGATGAGCATAGATGCAAAAATCCTCAACAAAATACTAGCAAATAGAATCCAACAATACATTAAAAGGATCATACACCATGATAAAGTGGGATTTATCCCAGGGATACAAGGATATATCAATATCTGCAAATCAATCAGTGTGATATACCACATTAAGAATAAAACTTAAGAATAAAAACCATATGATCATCTCAATAGATGTAAGCTTTTGATGAAATTCAGCATCCACTTATGATAAAAACTCTCCAGAAAGTGGGCATAGAGGGAACCTACCTCAACATAATAAAGGCTATACATGACAACCCCACAGCTAACATACTCAATCGTGAAAAGCTGAAGCATTTCCTCTAAGATCAGGAACAGCACAAAGATGCCAACTCTTGCCACTTTTATTCAACAGAGTTTTGGAAGTCTTAGCCACAGCAATCAGAAAAGAAAGAGAAATAAAAGGAATTCAAATTGGAAAGGAAGAAGTAAAACTGTCACTGTTTGCAGATGACATGATACTATACATAGAAATTCCTAAAGATGCCACCAGAAAACTACTAGATCTCGTCAATGAATTTGGTAAAGTTGCCAGATACTAAATTAATATACAGAAATCTACTGAATTTCTATACACTAACAATGAACTATCAGAAGGAGAAAGTAAGGAAATAATCCCACTTACCATTGCATCAAAAAATAAAATACCTAGGAATAAGCCTACTTAAGGGGGCAAAAGGTCTGTACTCAGAAAACTATAAGACACTGATGAACAAAACTGAAGACACAAAGGGATGGAAGGATATACTGTGTTCTTGGATTGGAAGAATCAATATTGTTTAAATGACCATACAACTCCAGGTGATCTACAGATTCAATACAATCCCTATCAAAATACCAATGGCATTTTTCACAGAACTAGAACAAATAATTTAAACATTTGTATGGAAACACAAAAGACCCTGAACAGCAAAAACAATCTTGATAAAGAAGAGCAGAGCTGGAGGAGTCATACTCTCTGACTTCAGACTATACTACTGTAATCAAAACAATATGGCACTGACACAAAAACAGACACATAGATCAATGGAACACGATAGACAGCCCAGAAATAAACCCATGCACTTATCATCAATTAACCTATGACAAAGGAGGCAAGAATACACAAAGGAGAAAAGACAATCTTTCAATAAGTGGTGCTGGGAAAACTGTACTGCTACATGCAAAGGAATGAAATTAGAACATTCTCTAGCACCATATACAAAAACAAACTGAAAATGGATTAAAGACCTAAATGTAAGACTAAATACTATAAAACTCCTAGAGAAAAACATAGAACACTCCTTGACATAAATTGCAGCAATTTTTTTGGATCTGTCTCCTAAAGTAAAGGAAATATAAGCAAAAACAAACAAATGGGACCTAATTAAACTCAAAAGCTTTTGCACAGCAAAGGAAACCACTGACAAAATGAAAAGACAGCATAGTGAGCGGGAGAAAATATTTACAAATGACATGACCAATAAGGGATTAATATCCAACATATATAAACAGCTTGTACAGCTCAACATCACAAAAACAAACAACCCAATTAAAAAATGAAACTGAACAGAAATTTTCCAAAGTGGAAATGCAGATGGCCAACAGGCCATGAAAAGAGCCTCAACATCTTTAATCATCAGGGAAATGCAAATCAAAACCACAATGAGATATCACCTCACACCTGTGAGAATGGCTATCATTAAAAAGAATACAAAAAATGAACGTTGGCAAGGATGTGGAGAAAAGGAAAACCTCACACACTGGGGAATATGGGAATGTAAACTGGTGCAGCCATTGTGGAAAAGTGTAGAGGTTTCTCAAAAAACAAAAAATAGAACCATATGACCAAGCAATTCCACTCCTGCATATACATCCTTAAAAAACAAAAACACTAATTCAAAAAGATACATGAACCTCAATGTTCATAGCAGCATTATTTACAACTGCAAAGATCTAGAAGCAACTGAAGTGTCCACTGATGGATGAATGGATAAAGAAGATGCAGCAACATGTATGGACTTGGAGGGCATTACACTAAGTGAAAGAAGTCAGACAGATTACTGTATGATGTCACTTATATGTGGAATCTAAAAAATACAACAAACTAGTGAACTCAACAAAAAAGAAGCAGATTCACAGATATAGAGAACAAACTACTGGTTACAGTGGGAGGGGGCAATATAGGGTTGGGAGAGTGGGAGGTACAAATTATTGAGTGTAAGATGAGCTACAAGGATGTATTGTACAACACGGAGAATACAGCCAATATCTGTAATAACTGTAAATGGAATGTAACCTTTAAAAATTGTATAAAAAATGTTTAAGGGACTTCTCATGGCACAGTGGTTAAGAATTTGCCTGCCAATGCAGGGGACACAGGTTCAAGCTCTGGTCTGGGAAGATCCCACATGCTGCGGAGCAACTAAACCCATGCACCACAACTATAAAGCTTGCACTCTAGAGACCATGAACTACAACTAATGAGCCCACGTGCCACAACTACTGAAGCCCACACACCTAGAGCCCATGCTCCACAACAAGAGAAGCCACCGCAATGAGAAGACTGTGCACTGCAACAAAGAGTAGCCCTCACTCGCTGCAACTAGAGAAAGCTCACATGCAGCAACAAAGACCCAAAGCAGCCAAAAATAAATAATAAATAAAAATTTAAAAATCACATGCACACTGTGAGTATTAAATATATATATATATTTAAAAAGGAAAATCCCAACAAACGAAAAAGACAGCAAAGAAAAACTTTAAACTTATAAAAGATGGTTTTAAGCACAGTAGAAATATCATTTATATCAAACATATTAGTTAAAAAGGAATTATGACTATGTATATATTACTGTATATGTACATGATTGGTGATATATTTATTACATTGTTTTTTATTCCTTACAATAAAATTTAATCAATAAAAAAAGACACTCTCAGATAAACAAAAGCTAAGGGAGTTTATGACCACTAGACCTGTCCTACAAGAAATGCTTAAGGGAGTCCTGCAGATTGAAAGGAAAGAACAGGAGACAAAACTCAAAGCCATATGAAGAAATAAAGATCTCAATAAAGGTAAATACACGGGCAATTCTAAAATCTAATATTGTTATAACAGTCTCTTGTAACTGTACTTTTTGATTTCTATATTATTTAAAAGAACAATAAAGGGATGGAGAAAGTAACGGGATACCATGCTAACGCTAATTAAAAGTGAGTATAGGGCTTCCCTGGTGGCGCAGTGGTTGAGAGTCCACCTGCCGATGCAGGGGACACGGGTTCGTGCCCCGGTCCGGGAAGATCCCACATGCCGCGGAGCGGCTAGGCCCATAAGCCATGGCCGCTGAGCCAGCACGTCTGGAGCCTGTGCTCCGCAACGAGAGAGGCCATGACAGTGAGAGGCCCACATAACGCAAAAAAAAAAAAAAAAAAAAAGTGAGTATAGCTATATTAATTTCAGACACAGCAAACTTCAGAGCAAGGAAAGTTATCAGGGATAAAGAAGTGATTACATAATGATAAAGGGGGCAATTTTCCAGGAAGTTATAACAGTCTTTAATGTGAAGTCCCCTAACAACAGAGTATCAGCCTATATGAGGCAAAAACTGATAGAATTGCAAGAAGAAATAGATGAATTCACTATTATAGTTGGGGACTTGAACACCCTTCTAACAGAAATGGACAGATCCAGCAGGTAAAAAATCATTAAGGACATGGTTGAACTCAACAGCACCATCAATCTACTGGGTGTAATTAACAACTGTAGACTACTTCATCCAACAACATCAGAATACATATTCTTCTGAAGCTCACATGGAACATTCACCAAGATAGACTACATTCTGGGTGCCAAAACACATTAAGAAATTTAAAAGAATAGAAATCATACAATGTACACTCTCAGGACGCAGTGAAATTTAACTAGATTCAATAATAGGAGATAGATGAAAAATCCCAAAATACATGCAGATTTGCTTTAGACTGAAAGTTTGTGACCCTCCAAATTCATAATTTTAAAGTTAATCCTGAATATCGTGATGGCATTTGGAGGTGAAGGTCTTAGGGAAGTAATTAAGTCACGAGGGTAGAGTTCTCATGAATGGGAGTAGTGCCTTTAAAAAACAGGCCCCAGAGAGCTCCCTTGTGAGCTCTCTCCCATGTGAGAACACAGCAAAAAGCAGGTTCTCACCAGACACTGAATCTGCTGGCATCTTCATCTTGGCTTTCCCAGCCCCCAGAACTATGAGAAATAAATTTCTGTTGTTATGTATTTTTGTTATAGCAGCATGAGTGAACTAAGATTAAAAAACAAACTTTAAATAACACATGAATCAAAGAAGACATCTCAAGAGTAATTTTTTAAATATTTTGAAAAAAATGAAAATACAACTTACCAAAATTTGTGGGATGCAGTGAAATCAATGTTTAGATGCATATTTATAGCAGTGAATGCATATAGCAGAAAAAAGAAAAAACTAAAATCAATAATCTAAATCTAAAATCAATAATCTAAAACTAAATACAAGACCTGAAACCATAAAACTCCTACAAGACAACATAAGGAAAAAGCTCCTTGACACTGGTCTTTGGAAATGGATTTTTGCATGTCATCAAAAGCACAGCAATAAAAAGCGAAAATTAACATGTGGTACTACATTAAACTAAAAAGCTTCTGAACAGCAAAAGAAATAATCAACAAAATGAAAAGGCAACCTTTGGAATGGGAGAAAATACTTACAAACCTTATATCTGATAAGGCGTTAGTATCCAAAATACACAACTCATTAGCAAAATAACCAAATAATCCAATTTAAAAATGGGCAAAGGACCTGAATAGACATTTTCCCAAAGAAGGTATTATAATTGCCATCAGCTACACGAAAAAGTGCTCAACATCACTAATTATCAGAGAAATGCAATTCAAAACCACTATGAGATATCACCTCCACCTGTTAAAGGGCTATTCTCAAAAAGACAAGAGATAACAAATGCTGGGAAGGGTGTGGAGAAAAGGGAACCCTTGTACACTGTTGGTGGGAATGTAAACTGGTGCAGCCACTATGGAAATCAGAATGGAAGTTACTCAAAAATTTTTAAATGTCCCCACAACCCTCCTCCCCTGCAGCAATGCCTGAGACCCCCGGAGACACTGTGGTGGGGGGCCTGCAACCCCAACTACTCCAGAACTGGATAGGTCACTAGTGACCTTGGTGGTCAAGCAGCAATGTGGGTGCCAGCAACCCCTCTTGCGGAAGAGGTAGAAGGTGGAACATGTGCTCCAAATACAGCCAAGAGGCGGCACAGGTAAGAGAAACCAAAAACTTTTGCTATAGTGCCACCTGCTGTAAAACAAAAGAAAGGCCTCTAATTGCCAACCCATTGAACTGTTAAAATCAAAGTAAGCAAAATCTTTTCAAAATAAGAAAGGGGTTTGATACTTCAAATGTGGCAGCAAAGGCATATTTCATCAAACACCGTGAAAAATCATGATAATATGGTATCACAAAAGGAAAATGACAATTTTCCAGCAACCAAAGTCAATGTCACAGAAGATTGGAATCTTCCTGATAGAGATTTCAAAATAGCTGTTATGAAGAAATTCAATGAATGATTAGAAAACTCAGAAAGCAATTCAGTGAACTTAGAAATAAAATTAATGAACAGAAGGTGTTGAAATTCTAAAAAGAAAGAATCAAATAAATTCTGGGGCTGAAAAAGTCAATAAAGGAGATGAAGACTACATTAGAAAGCATTGGAAATAGAGCAGATCAGATGGAAGAGGGAATAAGTGACCTGGAATATAGGAATCTAGAAATGATTCAGGTGGAAGGGGAGAGAGAACTAAGACTTTTTAAAAGTGAAGAAACACTAGGAGAGTTATCAGACTCCATTAGGAGAGCCAACATAAGATTAATGGGTATACATGAAGGAAAAGAAGGGGGCAGAGAGATTATTTCAAGAAGTAATAGCTAAGAACTTCCCAAACCTGGGAAAAGAACTAGACATACAAGTCCATGGAGCTAAAAGATCATCTTACTATCTCAGTGCAAAAAGACGCCCTCCAAAACACATTAAAATGATACTGTCAAAAGTCAATAATAAATAAAGAATTTTAAAAGCAGCCAGGGAAAAAAGAAAGTAACCTACAAGGAGCCCCGCATTAGACTATCAGCAGACTTCTGAACAGAAACTCTCCAGGCCAAGAGAGGGTGCAACCATACACTCAAAGTACTGAAAGAGAGAATTTGCCAGCCAAGAATACGCTAACCAGCAAAGTTATCATTCATATATGAAGGAGAAATAAAGGCTTTCCCAGAGAAACAAAAGCTGAGAGAGTTCATTACCACTAGACCTGCCTTACAAGAAATTTTGAAAGGAGCTCTTCTACCTGAAATGAAAAGACAAAAGTACAAAAAACTTTGAGTAAGGTGGTAAATAGACAGGATCAGAAAATTGTAACTTTATTTTAGAATAGAGTGTTGAACACTTAATTATATCATAAAGGTTAAAGAAAAAAGCATTAAACATAGCTATAGCTACTACAATTTGGCAAGCAAGGCACAGCATAAAAAGGAATAATTTGTGATAATAAAAATATAAAGTGGGAGGAGGAAAAAGAATGGAATTTGTGTGGGGAAATGAAGACAAGTTGCTTTCAGCAGAAAAGGACTATTTTATCTATGAGACATTTTATACAAACCTCATGGTAACCACATAACAAAAATCTAGAGAAAAAACATGAAGCATTTAGAAAGGGGAAACTGAGCAAATCATCATGGAAAACCACCAACTTAAAAAGGTAGACAGAAGCACAAGGAAAAAGAAACAATAGAGATACAAAACAACCAGAAAACAAAAGATTAAATGGCAGTAGTAAGTCCTCATAGATCAACAATCACCATAAATGTAAATGGTTTGAACTTACCAATCAAAGGGCACAGAGTGGCTGGATGGATTAAAAAACAAGACTCAACTATCTGCTGTCTTTAAGGCACTCATTTCAGCTCCAAAGACAAACAGGCTCAAAGTGAAGGGGCAGAAGATAATATTCCAAGCAAATGGTAACCAAAAGAAAGCAGGTGTAGCTGATACCTATATTAGGCAAAATAGACTTCAAGCTAAAAATGTTATATAATGATAAAGGAGTCAGTATTTCAGAAGGTATAACAACCATAAATATATACTCCTCCAGTATCTAAGCACCAAAAGATATTAAGCCAATACTAACAGATCTTAAAGGAGAAATAGGCAATGACACAGTAAAAGTAGGGGACTTTAATACCTCACTATCAGCAATGGATAGATCATCCAGACAGAAAATAAACAAGGAAACATTGGGATTGAACCACACTTTAGAACAAATGGACTTAGCAGACATATAGAGAGCATTCTATCCAACAGCAGAAGAATACACATTTTTTTCAAATGTGCATGGAACATAATCCAGGATACATCACATCATAGGCCACAAAACTAAACTAAGCAAATCTAAGATTAAAATCATACCAACTATATTCTCTGACCACAATCACATGAAATTAGAAATCAACACAAGAGAAAGGTGAGTAGATATTCAAATATGTGGAAACTAAACAACACACTTCTAAACAACCAATAGATTTTAAAAATCAAAAGGGAAATAAAAAATTATCCCAAAACAAATGAAAATAAAAATATAACATATCAAATTTTGTGGGATGCAGCAAAAGCACTTCTGAGAGGAAAGTTTATAGCAAAAAATGCATATTTTAAGAAATTAGAAAGATCCCAAATAAATAACCTATGCTTAAACCTTAAGGAACTAGGGAGAAAAAACAAATTAATTCCAAAGTTAGTAGAAGGAAGGAAATAATAAAAATCAGAGTGGAAATAAAATAGAGACCAGAAAGACAATAGAAAGCATCAACAAAGCTAAAAACTGGTTCTTCTAAAAGAGATACAAAATTGACATATCTTTCACTAGACTAAGGAAAAAAAGAGAGAAGACTCAAATAAATAATATTAGAAATGAAAAAACAAAGAAATGAAAGAGGAAACATTACAACTGATATTATAGAATTGTAAGAGACTACTATGAACAATAATATGCTAACAAATTACACAACCTAGAAGAAAAGGATTCATTTTAGGAACACACAACCTACCAAGACTGAATCAGGAAGAAATAGAAAATCAGAACATACCAATAACGAGTCAAGAGATTGAGTCAGTAAAAAAAAAAAAAAAAAAAAAACTCCCGAAACAAAAAACTCAAGGACCAGACAACCTTACCAATAAATCCTACCAAACATGTAAAGAAAAATTTATACCAGTCCTCCTCAAACTCTTCCAAAATACTGAGGAAGAGGGAACCTTTCCAAACTCATTCTACAACGCCAGCATTACCTTGATAACAAAATCATACAAGGATATCACAAGAAAAGAATACAAATGAATATAGACCAATATCCCTGATGAAAATAGATGTAAAAATTCTCAACAAAATATTAGAAAACAGAATCAAGAATACATTAAAAAGGATTACACACCATGACCAAGTAGGATTTATCACTGGAATGCAAGGAGGATTCAACATAGGCAAATGAATAAATGTAATCCATCACATTAATAGACTGAAAGCTAAAAATCACATGATCATCTCAATAGATGCAGAATAAGCATTTCACAAAATACAACATTCTTTCATGATAAAAACCATTAACAGACTGTGTATAGAAGGAACATACTTTAACATAATAAAGGCTATATATGATAAACTCACTGGTAACATTGTAATCAATGAAGAAAAATTGAAAGGGTTTCCTCTGAGATGAGGTACAAGACAAGGTTGCCCACTCCTACGACTCCTATTCAATATAGTACTGGAAGTCATAGATAGAGCAATTAGGCAAGAAAAAGAAATAAAATTCATCCAAGTGAGTCAGGAAGAAGTAAAATTGTTGCTGTTTGCTGATGATATGATCTTATATATAAAATCCAAAAAAAGTCAATGAAAAACCTGTTGAAATTAATCAATGATTTCAGTAAAGTGGCAGGTTACAAAGTCACCTTACAGAAATCAGTGACATTTCTTTACACTAAATCAGGAAAAGAAAGAAAACCATCCCATTCAAACAGCATCAAAAATACCTAGGAATAAATTTAACCAAGGAAGTGAAAGATCTATACAATGAAAAGTACAAGACTTTGCAGAAAGAAATCAAAGATATGGGACTTCCCCAGTGGCACAGTGGTTAAGACTCTGCACTCTCAGTGCAGGGGGCCCAGGTTCTATCCCTGGTCAGGGAACTAGATCCCACATTCCACAACTAAGAGCTCACATGCCACAAGGAAGATCCCATATGCTGCAACTAAGATCCAGTGCAGCCAAATAAATTAAATAAATAAATAAATATTTTAAAAAGAAAAGAGAAATCAAAGACACAAACAAGTGGAAAGACAGCCTGTGTTCATGGATCATAAGAATAAATATTGCTAAAGTGACTATATTACCCAAAGCCATCTACAGATTCAATACAATTCCCACCAAAATAACAAATGCATTCACAGAAATAGAAGAAACAATGCTAAAATTTGTGTAGAACCACAGACAATCACAAATAGCTAAAGCAATCCTGAGGAAAAATAACAAAGCCAGAGGTAATATACTTCCTGATTACAAATTATACTACAAAGCGACACTAATAAAAACAATAGAGTCCTGGCACAAAATAGCCACATAGACCAGTGGAACAGAATAAAGAGCCTAGAATTAAATCCCAGCATTTATGGTCAACTAATATTTGACAAAGGATCCAAGAACACCCAATATGGGAAGGATAGTCTCTTCAACAAATTGTGCTGGGAAAACTGGAGAAACATATGCAGAACAATGATGTTGAACCCCTATCTCATGTCACTCAGAAAAATTAACTCAAAACGAATCAAAGACTTAAACATGGAAACAAAGGCCTGATACCGTAAAACTCTTAGAATAAAACATTAAAAAAAGGAAAGAAACTCACTGACATTGGTCTTGGCAATGATATTTTTTGGACATGATGCCAAACAACAAAAGCAAAAATCACCAAATGGGACTACATCAAACTCAAAAGCTTCTGCACAGCAAGAAAAACAATCAGCAAAATGAAATGGCAGCCTACAGAATAGGAGAATATTTTTGTAAACCAAATATCAGATAAGGGGTTAGTATCCAAAATACATAAATATATATAAATACATAAAGAACTAAAACAACAACAACAAAAAACCCAATTTAAAATGGGCAAAAATGGACAACAAGCACATGAAAAGATGCACAACATCACTAATCATCAGGGAAATGCAAATCAAAACCATAATGAGATATCACCTCACACCTGTTAAAATGGCTATGCCCAAGAATACAAGAGACAACAGGTGCTGAGAGGATGTGGTGAAAAGGGCACCCTTGTATACTGTTGGTGGGAAGGTAAATTAGTCCAACCACTACGGAAAACAGTATGGTGGTTCCTCAAAAAATTAAAATAGATCTCCCATATGATCCACCAATTCCACTTCTGGGTATACACTCAAAGGAAATGAAAACAGAATTTCGATGAGATATATGCACACCCATGTTTATTGCAACATTATTCACAATAGCCAAGATATGACAACAACCCAAATGCCCATCAACGGATGAATGGATAAAAAGATATGGTATAATATATATACACAATGGAATATTATTCAGCCATGAGAAAGGAAAATATCCTTCCATTTGCAACAACATGGATGGACTTTGATCACATCATGCTAAGCGAGATAAATCAAGCAAAGAAAGACAAGTACTATATGATATCACTCGTATGTGGAATCTTTAAAAAAATCATAAATGTCGGGCTTCCCTGGTGGTGCAGTGGTTGAGAGTCCGCCTGCCTATGCAGGGGACACGGGTTCGTGCCCCGGTCCGGGAAGATCCCACATGCTGCGGAGAGGCTAGGTCTGTGAGCCATGGCCGCTGAGCCTGCGTGTCCGGAGCCTGTTGCTCTGCAATGGGAGAGGCCACAACAGTGGGAGCCCCGCGTACCGCAAAAGCAAAAAAAAAAAAAATCATAAATGTCTATTGACAGATGAATAGATAACAAAGATGTGGTAAATATATACAATGGAATACTACTCAGCCATTAAAAAGAATGAAATAATGTCATTTGCAGCAAGATGGATGGACCTGGAGATTATCATACTAAGTGGAGTTAGACAGAGAAAGACAAATATATGATATTGCTTATATGTGGAATCTAAAATGATACAAATGAACTTATTTACAAAACAGAATCAGACTCACAGACTTAGAGAATGAACTTATAGTTACCAGGGCAGAAAGGTGAGGGAGGGATAGATTGGGAGTTTAGGATTGACATATACACACTGCTATATTTAAAATAGATAACCAACAAGGACCTATTGTATAGCACAGTAGGTCCTTCTTGGTTATTCTGTAATAACCTAAGCGGGAAAAGAATTTGAAAGAGAATAGATACATGTATATGTATAACTGAATCACTTTGCTGTACACATGGAACTAACACAACATTGTTAATAAACTATACTCCAATATAAAATTTAAAAAAAATCAAAGCTGTAAAAAAAAAAAAAAAGAGTAAAATGGTGGTTACCAGGGGATGGGGAGGATGTATATATCTACCACCACACAAGTTCATTTTTTGTTTGTATATTTCTTTCTTTCTTTTTTTTTTTTTTGTGGTACGCAGGCCTCTCACGTTGCGGAGCATAGGCTCTGGACGCGCAGGATCAGCGGCCATGGCTCATGGGCCCAGCTGCCACGCGGCACATGGGATCCTCCCAGACCGTGGCACGAACCCGTGTCCCCTGCATCGGCAGGCGGACTCTCAACCACTGCGCCACCAGGGAAGCCCTGTTTGTATATTTCTTCAATGTCTGCCGCCATCCTACACTGGACTTTAACCCCATAACTGCCCAGCCACTGCGGTGCCCGTGTGTTCCAGTGTCCAGCCATGCCTAGCTCTCAGTAAGCACTCAATAAATACCTGTCCAGTGAATGGATGAATGAATGAGTAAATGAAACCAAACTCTTCTCTCTCTCCCCTTGGGACATGCATGTAGCACTGCCGCTTTGCCACGCCGAGTGTGCATGGTGTTTCTCAGGAGTGCTCCAGGCAGTCAGTGACTAAGAAGTGATGAGCAAGGAGAATGAGCGTGGTAGAAGACTATGGCACAAGATCGGGAGAAGGAGGTGGTGTCTGTTCTGGGGGTACTGTGAAAGGCAGAGCCAAAGGCCATCCTTGGGGATACATGGTGGCCTGCAGACTGGGCTGAGGGTGTTGGCTGATTTACCTGATTTAGCAAAAGTGAAGGAGGGAAGAGCCTCACGTGCCCAGCAGGGTGCCCTGGACTTTGTGTTCCCTGCCAGTGCGCCCTGTTGGTGAGCAACTCTATAGCCGAGAGAAGGTCAGGAAACAGCTCAGCCTGCCTGTGGTTCAGCAGGATTGCAACTGGCCCTCGCCTGGGCCAGAGAGCAGTGGACCAGGGTGGAGTGAAGACCCACGCTTGAAGCAGTGAGGATGAAACCCCGGTGTCAGAAAACATACACAGTCGAGACTTGGGTTCAGAACTCAGCTTGACCTAGTGGTGCGTGAAGGGCAGGAACAGAGCAAAGTCCCCAAGAGACTGAAGGGGGGAACAGAAGATGCCCAGGAGGCCTCGCCAGTATAGTATAAGAAGCAGGCAGGTCACCAGAGCCAGCCCCTGCAGGGGTCGGTGAGGGAGGAGGTTTTGGGGACTTGGGGAGAAGATCCAAAGCACAATGGAACTTCCTTGAATCACTGGATAATGCAAGTGCTTGTAGGCAGTAATGAAAAAGAGCTGGATTATGATAGGGGGCAGTAGCACACTCCCCAAACCAAAAATGTCTCCAAATAGTGCCAAATGCCGCCTGGGTGGAAATTGCCCTCCTGAGACTGACCACTGTATATACATTCCCAGGAAGAAAAATACCACTGGTTTGTCTGAGGCCCATGGTGGGGCATTGTGCATGTCACCCCAGAGTAGAGAGGAATGAGAGCTATAATGGGGGAGGGGGGTATCAGATCGACAGTAGGGATGTGAGAAGTGATCCAGGGAGAAGCCTGCTCAGGGGACCGAAGGCCAGCAGGACTGAAGTTAGGCGGGAAGGGCAAAGGAAGGCAGGATGAGGAGGCGGGGTCTTTGTTTAAGTGCACTAAGAAGTCATGGAAGAATTTTTTTTTAATTAATAAGCTTTATTTTTTAGAGCAGTTTTAGGTTTACAGAGAAACTGAGCAGAAAGTACAGTGTTCCCATATGTGTTCCAGACACACACAACCTACCCCGCTACTGTGGAGGAATTTTTAGACGGGAGTGATATGATTCAACGTAACTTTTCTTTTCTTAGTTTTTAAATTATTATGGCAAAAATACACATAATATAAAATTTAGCATCTTAACCATTTTAAGTGTACAATTCAATGGTATTAAACACATTCACACTGTTGTGCAGCCATCACCACCATCCATCCCCATAACTCTTTTAATCTTATGAAAGGGAAACTCTGTACATATTAAGTGATAACTCCTCATTCTCCCCTGCTCCAGCCCCTGGCAACCACTTATCTACTTTCTGTCCCTATGATCTGACCACTCCAGGTACCTCACATAAGTGGAATCATAATATTTGTCCTTTTGTCTCTGGCTTGTTTCACTCAGTAACGTCCTCATGGTTCATCCATGTTGAAGCATGTGTCAGAATTTCCTTTCTTTTTAAGGCTAAGTATATGTATATACCACATTTTGTTTATCCTCTCATCCAGTGGTGGACACTTGGGTTGCTTCCACATTTCAGCCATTGTGAATAATGCTGCTATGGACACGGGTGTACAAATATCTCTTTGAGAACCTGCTTTCAAATCCTTTGGATATATAAACCCAGAAATAGAATTGCTTGGTCATATGGTAATTCTATTTTTAATTTTTCATTTTCCGTTCTGTTTTCCACAGTGGCTGTACCATTTATATCCCTACCAACAGTGCACAGGATTCCAATTTCTCCACAGCCTTGCCAACACTTGTGTGGTTTTTTTTTTTTTTTTCTGTTTTTTGATAGTAGCCATCCTAATGGGTGTGAGCTGGTATCTCATAGTATTGATTTGCTTTTCCCTGATGGGATGTTGAGCATATTTTCATGTGCTTATTGGCCATTGGAAAATCTTCTTTGGAGAAGTGTCTACTCAAGTCCTTTCTCCATTTTTCAAATGGGTTGTTTGTTTTTTTGTTTTTGTTTTAGGAGTTCTTTTTATGTTCTGGGTGTTAATCCTTTATCAGATATGTGATTGGTAAATATTTTCTCCCATTCTGTGGATAAAGACTTTTGATATACAAATTTTTAAAAAATTTAAATTAAATCCAATTTGTCTATTTTTTCTTTTGTTGCCTGTGCCTTTGGTGTCATATCCAAGAAATCATTGCCAAATCCAATGTCATGAAGTTTTGTCCTATGTTTCCTTTTAACAGTTTAATGTTTTAGGTTTTACATTTATTCTTCTTTTTCCAGATTGTTTTGGCTATTTGGGGTCCCTTAAAGTCCCATATGAATTTTAGGGTAGGTTTTTCTATTTCTGCAAAAAACGTCATTGAGATTTTGATAGGGATTGCATTGAATCTGTAGATTGATTTGGGTAATACTGACATTTTAACAATATTAAGTTTTCCAATCCATAAACATGGGATGTGTTTCCATTTATTTATGTCTTCTTTAATTTCTTTCAGCAATGTTTTGTAGTTTTTGTTGTTCAAGTCTTTTACCTCCTTCATTAAATTATAATAGCAATGAAGGAGTCTTTTACCTCCTTCGTTGCTATTATAAATGAAATGGCTTTTGTAATTTCGTTTTCAGATTGTTCATTGTTCTTGTACAGAAAAGCAACAGATTTTTGTGCATTGATTTTATATCCTAAAACTTTGCTCAGTTTATCAGATCTTTTTTGTGGGTTCTTTAGGATTTTCTGCACATAAGTTCATATCACCTGCAAAAAGAGATAATTTTACTTCTTTCTTTCCATTTGAATGCCTTTTATTTCTTTTTCCTGCCTGACATTTCTGGCTAGAACTTCCAGTACTATATTGAATAGAAGTAATAAAAGCAGGCATTGTTGCCTTGTTATGATCTTATAGGGAAAGACTTTTCACTATTGTGTTATGTTTGCTGTGGATTTTTCATATATGGCTTTTATGATGTGGAGATAGTTTCCTTATATTCCTATTTTTTGAGTGTTTTTATCACGAAATGATGTTGAATTTTGTCAATTGCTTTTTCTTCAATGAGATATCACATGCTTTTCCCCTTCATTTTGTTGATGTGGTGCATTACATTCATCAGTTTTCATACGTTGAACCATCTTTACATTCCAAGAATATATCTCACTTGGTCATGGTGTATAAATTTTTTAATAAACTGCTGAATTATATTTGTTAGTATTTTGTTAAGATTCTTTTGTCTCTTGTAATCTTTTTTGATTTAAAGTCTATTGTGTCTGATATTGGTATAATCACTCCTGTTCTCTTTTGGTTACTATTTGCATGTAATATCTTTCCCATTCTTTCACATTCCATCTTGTCTGTGTCTTTAGATCTCAAGTGAGTCTCTTATAGAAGCATATAGTTGGAACATGTGTTTTTATAAATTCTGCCAATCTCTATCTTTTGATTGGAAAGTTTAATCCCTTTTCATTTAAAGTAATTATTGACAAGGAGAGACCTCTGTTTTCTATAGTCCTATGGCTATTTTTGTCTCTCATTTCCTGTAATCCTGTGTTCTTTTGTGTTTAGTTGTTTTTTTGCAGTGAAATGTTTCAATTCCATTCTTATTTTCTTTTGTGCATATTTCTTAGCTATTCTTTTTGTGGTCACCATGGGGATTACATATAAGATCCTAAAGTTATAACATTTTAATTTGAATTTATAGCAACATAAATAACATACAAAATTCTGCTCCTTTACAGTTCTGTCCCCATCCTTTTCAGTTGTGATATCACCAATTTACATCTGTATACATTGTGTGCGCCCAAACATAAACTAATAATTCTTTTAAATGCATTAGTCTCCTTAATTATTTAGAAAACAAGATTTGGAGTTTCAAGCCAAAGTTACAGTAATACTAGCTTTTACACTAATAATTGTTTATTTTCTTTAAATGTATTAGTCTCTTAAATCATGTAGAACAAAAGAAGTATAGTTACAAACCATGTTACAATAATACTAGATTTTATAATTGCCCATGTATTCACCTTTATTGAGAACTTTATTTCTCCACACTGCTTTGAGTTGCTATCTAGTGTCCTTTCAATTTGCAGGACTCCCTTAGGTTCTGTTCACTTTAATCATTTTTTCTTTCTGTTCCTGTCTCAATAATTTGCATTGTCCTATGTTCAAGTTCACTGATTCTTCCTTCTGCCAGTTCAAATCTGCCTTTGAATCCTTCTAGTGAATTTTTCTTTTTCACTTAGCTCCAGAATTTCTTTTAGGTTTCTTTTCAGTTTTTAAAATCTTTTTATTGATAATTCCATTTTGTTCACATTTTTTAAAACTTTCTCCACATCTTCCTTTAGTTCTTTGAGCACCTTTAAGACAGTTGTTTTAAAGTCTTTGCCTATAATATCAACCATTATGTCTTTCTTTAAATTAAAAAAAATTTTTTTAATTATTATTTAGGCTGCACTGGGTCTCAGTTGTGGCATGAGGGGCCTTTTTAGTTGCAGCATGTGGACTCAGTCGTGGCACACATGTGGGATCTAGTTCTCCGACCAGGGAATGAACCCAGGTCCCCTGCATTGGGACCACAGAGTCTCACCCACTGGACCACCAGGGAAGTCCCTCAACCATTAATTCTTTTTCAGGAACAGACTGTTAACTTATTTTTTTTTTTTTTTACTTCAATGGGTCATATTTTCCTGTTTCATTGTATATCTTGTGATTTTTTTTTTGGCTGAACACTGAACATTTGAATCTAAAAATGTGCTAAATGAGATTTCCCCCTCTCCCAGAGTTTGCCACTTTCTGTTATAATTATTTTTATTCTTGTAGGCTGTCTCTGTGCTGAGGATCAGTCTGAGGTGTAAACTTAACGGGTTTTTTTAGGTCTTTTCTGAGCCTTTCCTTGGGCATGCACAGTCACTTTCTATTGTAATTTTCCTCACATATGCAGTTGTTTTCGAATGTCCTAGTCTTGAAAGTCTGGTTCCTGAAAGGGGGAAAAGAAAAAAAAAAAAAAGAAGAGGCAGGAGGAAGAGTGCTAGCCCTTTAAATCTCTGGAAGTCAGTTAAGCCAGAGGAGGAGGGAATTGCAACAATGGGAGGAGATGGAACAACAATGGCTGCCCACATCTTTGCACGTTTATGATCAGAAGCAGCAATCAGAACACAGATCTCCAGTATTTGGAAGACAGGGTCTCTTTTACCCACCCTTGCTCCCACATGCTGTATGCAATCTGCTCTAGAAACATATGTACAGTTGCTTGCCATGTGGCTGTGGGTGGTTGATGGGTAGCTGCTAATATGCTAAGAGCTGAAATTGATAGCAATTTATGATCTAAGCCTTCTCCTGGAAGTTGCAATCCTTCAACAGACTTCAGAGGTCCCATATAGTAATATCAGACAGATTCTGCCACTGCAACTGTTGTCCAGGTGAGGAGACAGATTCTTGGTCCTTCCTACTCTACCATCTTCCCAGAATCCTCTTCCTAGTTAATTTTTGTATATGGCATTAGTAAGGGTCCAGCTTCATTCTTTTGCATGTGCTGGGTTTTCCCAGCACAATTTGTTGAAAATACTGTCTTTTTCCCATCAAAGATCTTTGGCACTCTTGTCAAAAATCACTTGACTATATATGTGAGGTTTTATTTCTGCACTCTCTATTCTATTCCATTGCCTTGGGAAAATAACCTGAGAAAACACTGGTACAATTTATGTCAGAATATGTTTTGCCTATGTTCTCTTCTAGTTTTACAGTGACATGTCTTATACTTAAGTCTTTAAGCCATTTTGAGTTTATTTTTGTGTATGGTGTGAGGGACTGTTCTAACCTCATTGAGTTATATGCAGCTGTCCACCTTTCCCAGCACTACTTGCTGAAGAAACTATGTTTTCTCCATTGTATATTCTTGCCTCCTTTGTTGAAGATTAATTGACTGTGAGTATGTGGGTTTATTTCTGAGCTCTCTATTCTGTTCCATTGATCCATGTCTGTTTTTGTGCCAATACCATGCTGTTTTGATTACTGTAGCTTTGTAGTATTGCCTGAAGTCTGGGAGGGTTATGCCTCCAGCTTTGTTCTTTTTCCTCAGGATGGCTTTGGCAATTCTGGAACTTTTATGGTTCCATATAAATTTTAGGATTATTTGTTCTAGTTCTGTAAAAAATGTCATGGGTAATTTGATAGGGATTGAATTAAGTCTGTAGATTGCTTTGAGTAGTATGGCCATTTTAGCAATATTAATTCTTCTAATCCAAGAGCATGGGCTACCTTTCCATTTCTTTGAATCATTTTCAATTTCCTTTATCAACGTTTTATAGTTCTCAGCATGTAAGTCTTTCACCTTCTTGGTCAGTTTTATTCCAAAGTTTTGTTTTGTTTTGTTTTGGATGCAATTTTTAAAAGGGATTGTTTTTTACTTCCCCTTTCTGATACTTCATTGTTAGTGTAAAGAAATGCAACAGATTTCTCTCTGTTAATCTTGTATCCTGCTACCTTGCTGAACTTGCTTATCAGTTCTAGTAGTTTTTGTGTGGAGTCTTTAGGTTTTCTATATATAATACCATGTCATTCTGCATATAATGACAATTTTACCTCTTCCCTCCCAATTTGGATGCCTTTTATTTCTTTTTCTTGTCTGACTGCTGTGGCTAGGATTTCCAATACTATGTTGAAGAGAAGTGGTGAGACTGGGTATCCTTGTGTTGTTCACATTTTAGCAGAAAGGCTTTCAGCTTTTCACCATTGAGTATTATGTTGGCTGTGAGTTTGCCATAAATAGCTTTTATTATGTTGAGATATGTTCCCTTTATACCCACTTTGGTAACAGTTTTTGTCATGAATCGATGTTGAATTTTATCAAATGCTTTTTCTGTATCTACTGAGATGACCATATGGTTTTTGTCTTTTGTTGATGTGGCATATCACATTGATTTGCATATGTTGAACTATCCCTGTGACCTTGGGGTGAATCCAACTTGATCATGGTGTATGATCCTTTTTATGTGCTGTTGGATTTGGTTTCCTAATATTTTGTTGAGAATTTTTGCATCTAAGATATTGGCCTGTAATTTATTTTCTTTCTTTTTCTTTCTCTTTTTCTTTCTTTTTCTTTCTTTCTTTCTTTTTTCTTTCTTTCTTTCTTCCTTCCCTCCTTCCCTCCCTCCCTCCTTCCCTCCCTCCCTCCTTCCCTCCCTCCCTCTCTCCCTCCCTCCTTCCTTCCTTCCTTCATTCTTTTTGTAGTGTCTTTGTCTGGTTTTGGTATAAAGGTGATGGTGGCTTCAGAGAATGGCTTTGGGAGTGTTCGCTCCTCTTCAATCTTTTGGAGGAGTTTGAGAAAGATCGGTATAAGTTCTTCTTTGTTATGTTTGGTAGAATTACCCAGTGAAGCCATCTGGTCCTGGACTTTTGTTTGCAGGGAGGTTTTTAAATTACAGATTCGATTTCACTTCTAGTAACTGGTCTGTTTGAATTATCTATTTCTTCTTGATTCAGTTTTGGTGGGCTATATGTTTCTAGAAACCCTTCCATTTCTTCTAGGTTATGCAATTTGTTGGCACATAATTTTTCATAGTATTCTCTTAAGGTTTTTTTGTGTTTCTGTGGTATCAGTCGTTATTTCTCCTCTTTCATTTCTTATTTTGTCTATTTGGGTCCTCTCTCTTTCCTTCTTGGTGAACCTGGCCGGCCAGAGGTTTGTTGATTTTGTTTACCCTTTCAAAAAATCAGCTCTTGGTTTTATTAATTTTTTCTATTTTTAATCTCTATTTTATTTATTTCCTCTCCGATCTTTACTATATCCTCTCTTCTGCTGACTTTTGTTTGTGCTTTTTTTCCCTAATTCTTTTAGGTGGTAGGTTAGATTGTTATTTGAGATTTTTCTTGCTCTTTCAGGAAGGCCTGTATGGCTATGAATTTCCCTCTTAAGACTGCTTTTGTTGCATCCCATAGAATTTGTATGGTTGTGTTTTCATTGTCATTTGTCTCAAGGTATTTTTAAATTTCCTCTTTGATTTCATCATTGGCCTATTGGTTTTTCAGTAGTATGTTGTTTAGCCTCCATATAAGTATTTTTTTCTTGTTTCTCTTTCTGTGGTTGATTTCTAGTTTCATGCCATTGTGGTCAGAAAAGATGCTTGAAATAATTTCTATCCTCTTAAATTTGTTGAGGCTTGTTTTTGTGTCCTAGTATGTGGTCTATCCTAGGGAATGTTCCATGTGCATTGAGAAGAATGTGTATTTTCGTTTTTTTAAAATGTAATGTCCTGAAGATATCAATTAAGTCCAATTATGCTATTGTTTCATTTGGGATCTCTAGCCTTACTGATTTTCTGTCTGGAAGATATATCCATTGAGGTCAGTGGGGTGTTAAAGTCTCCTATTATTGTATTCCTGTCAATTTCTCCCTTTATGGCTGTTACTATTTGTTTTATGTATTTAGGTGCTCCTATATTGGCTGCATCTGTTAATGAGTGTAATATCCTCTTCTTGATCCTTTTATCATTATATAGTGTCCTTCTTTATCTTTCTTTATGGCCTTTTTTTTTAAAAGTCTATTATGCCTGATATGAGTATTGCTACCCCGGCTTTCTTGTCATTTCCGTTTGCATGAAACATCTTTTTTCTATCCCCTCACTTTCAGTCTATGTGTGTCCCTTGCCCTAAAGTGGGTCTCTTATAGGCAGCATATGTAGGCTCTTGTTTTATTATCCAATTTGCCACTCTATGTCTTTTGACTCGAGCATTAAGACCATTGACATTTAAGGTAATTATTGATAGATGTGTTTTATTGCCATTTTAAACCTTGTTTTCCAATTGATTTTGTATTTCTTTTTTGTTCCTTTTTCTTTTTTTCTTTCTGTGTTTGATTACTTTTTGTATTATGCTTGAGTTCTCTTGTTTAGTTTTGGTTTTTGTACGTCTATTGTATGTTTTTGATTTGTGGCGACCCTGTTTTTCGAGTATATTAACAAATTACTATATCTACTTGCTTTAGACTGGTAGTCATATAGGCTCAAACACATTCTTTAAAAAAGACCTACACTTTCTTACGCCTCTCCCCCACATTCTGTTGTTATAATGTCCTCTTTTACATCTTCATGTTTATCCTTTTTCTGTTCACTGTAGTTATCATTGCTTTCACAATTTATTTTTTTAAAATTCTATGTAGTGGCTTATTTAAGTGATTTATTTTCCAGTTGTGATTTTCTCTTTCCTATAGATTCTGGCTTCTTTTCTGTTTAGAGAAGACTTTTCAATATATCTTTTAAGATAGGGTTAGTACTGCTGTATTCTTTTAGTTTTTGCTTGTCTGAGAAATTCTTTATCTCCCTTTCTATTCTAAATGATAATCTTGCTTTGTAGAGTATCCTAGATTGCAGGTTTTTTCCTTTTCAGGACTTTGAATATATCTCACCACTCCCTGCTGGCCTGCAACATTTCTGTAGCAAAATCAGTTAATAGCTTTATGGGGGTTCCCTTGTAACTGACTCTTTGTTTTTCTCTTGCTCCCTTTAGAATCCTTTCTTTATCTTAAACTTTTGCCATTTTAATTATAATGTTTTTGTGTAGGTCTGTTTGGGTTCATCTTGTTTGGGACCCTCTGCTTCCAGTACCCAGATATCTATTTCCTTCCTTTGGTTTGAGAAGTTTTCAGCTATAATTTCTTCAAATACTTTTTGATCCCCTATTCTCTTTCTTCTTCTGGGATCCCTATTATGCGTAGATTGGCTCACTTTATATTATACCATAGATCTCGTATATTGCTTTCTTTCTTTTTATTCATTTGTCTTTCTGTCTGCTGTTCTGATTGGGTGATTTCTATTATTCCATCTTCCAGATCACTTATTCGTTCTTCAACATTACTTTGCTATTTATTGTCTTTAGCTCAGCTTTCATCTCGGCAAATGAGTTTTCTAATTGTACTTAGTTACTCTTTATACTTTCTAGTTCCTTCTTACAGTGATCTACATTTCTATCAATAGCCTTTCTTAATTCCTTCAGTATTTTTATTACTTCCTTTTTGAACTTGGGATCTAGTAGACTGGAAAGGTCTCTTTCTTTGTTCTCTCAGGGGATTTCTCCTGTTCTTTTAATTGGGAGTGGCTCCTTTGCTTCTTCATTTTACTTATATTTCTCTGATTCTCTGAGTTTAGGAGAAACAATTATCTACTGTGGTCCTGAAGGGCTGTTTTTAAGTGGGAGTGTCCCTGTGTAGGCTGCATGAATCTAACATTTTTGGTGTGAGGGCTGTTTTAGGTATGGTTGCCTGCCACATCTTTCCTCTGGGTGTGCTGGCCATTATCCCCTTGATAGGGGGTGTGACTGGTGTTATGTTGAATAGAGCTTGCACTGGATGTTGAGTAGGGCCTCCTCTTTGCTCTTTGGCTGTTATAGCCTTGTCAGGAGCAGGGTCTGCTCCCTAGTTGTTGGAGTAGAAGCCACAGATCTGTTTCTGAGCTGCAGTGTGAAGTAGGTGGAACTGGAGCACTTCTGCTGGGAGAGAAGCCACTGAGCATTCCTCCACAGGAGGTTTCCACTGGGAAGTGCGCTCTGTTGTGTCATCTGTTATCCATTGTGCACGTGCACAAAGTACACTGTTTTTGGTACTGCCCTTGGCCCCGCCTCAGCCGTGGGAATGCAGGCAATTGGCCAGATGTCTCTCAGGCACTGTGCTCCTAAATCCACCAGCGCAGAACTGAAGTCAGGCACTGGGACCCACTGTAGTCATGCATAGTCGCACATCTGGACCCACCACAGGTGCTACAGAATCAGCATAGACCCTGGCCCCACCTCTGCGTGTGTACACCCACAAAGCCTGAAGCTGCTAACTCTGGACCTCCCACAGCCGTGGGGGCACCAGTAATTCGCTAAGATGTCCTGCAGGCACTGAGCTTACAAAGGCACCAGCAGCATAAATCAGTCAAAGTTGCAAAGCCACCAGACACGGTTGATTTCAGCCCCACTTCCATGTGTGGGCAACCATGGGCATGCTCCCAGAGCTCAGAGAGGTGGAGCTGTGCCTGCTGTGAGCACGCAGAAAATGAGACTGCTATGGTGGGGCCCTGCCCCTCCCTTCATGTGTGTCAACAATGGGGTTTCTATGGGGGATTTGGGCTTCATCCTGTGCACACCCCCAGTTATGGCCTGAGTCACACTCCAGCCCCTTCAGGCTGTCTCCATGCAGCCAACTCCAGTCTTTTCTCCAGGTTTGTCTGCTGAAGCCTGAGTTTCAGGAACCAGCCCCTGCATGCAACAGCAGATGCACGACTCAGGCTGGGGCGTGCAGCCAGGTGGCCAGGACCATCTGTGCTGGTCTCTTTCTGTTCTGCCTGCCACAAGCCAGTTGCTGCACTCTCCTCTGAGCCTCTGAAGCTCCCTTTTTGTCCCAGCTGACCTCCCAGCAGGGGAAGGGTGTTCCCAGGGTGAGGGAATGTTGCCACTTTCACAGCTCCCTCCCAGGGGTGCAGGTCTCCTTCTGGTTCCTTTTTTTTTTCTTTTGCTCTACCTGGTTATGTGGTGATCCTTCTTGCAGCTTTGGTTGTATGAGTTCTGCCAGCATCCAGTATTCTGCAAGAATTGTTCCACGTGTAGATATATTTTTGATGCATTTATGGAAGGAGGTGAGCTCCATGTCCTTGTATTCCACCATCTTGCTCTCTCCCTATGCTTTTTATCTTTATAATTTCCTTCATTCTATTTGCGTTATGATAAATGTACTTTTTTGTTTTTGGCCATGCAGCTCGTGGGATCTTAGTCACCCCGACCTGGTATTGAACGTCAGTGAAAGCGCAGAGTCCTAACCACTGGATCTCCAGGTAATTCTCTATACTTCTTTTTATACTTTCTTAACAACAGAAGCAATTGTTAGTTTGGCATACGTTTTTTTCTTTTTGACTTAAGTGTTTAAAGCATTTCCCTAAGCACTTCTTTAGCTGCATCTCCTATATTTTGATTTGTTGCATTTTTCTTTTCTTTCAGTTAGAAATATTTTTAAAATTTCCTTCTAATTTCTTCTTTGGACACAGAGTATTAAGAAGTGAGTTTTTTGATTTCCAAATATTCTGAGCTTTCTCATATTACTGTCAATTATGGACCTTTACTTTAATACTATTGTGTCAGAGAGCATACCTTGTATAATTTCTATCTTTTTCAACCTTATAACACTTGTTTTGTGTCTCAAAATATGGACTGTGCTGAAGAATGTTCCATGAATACTTGAAAAGAATATGTACTCTACAGTTGGGTGTTTTATAAGTGTCAGCTAGGGTCAAGTTGCTTGATAAGTGTTGTACAAATCTTCTTTATCCTTTCCAATTAGCTGCCTAGTTGTTCTTTCAATTACTGAAAGTGGTTTATTGTGGTAAGATACACATAACATTAAATATACTATCTTAACTATTTTTAATTGTACAATTCAGTGGTATTAAGTATATTGTTATGTACCACACCATCACCCACCTCCAGAACTCTTTTCATCTTGTAAAACTGAAACTCTATACCCATTAAACAAGAATTCTCCATCCTTCCCAACCCACAGCCTCCTGGCAACCACCATTCTATTTCTGTCTCTATGATTTTGATTCCTCTGAGTACCTCATAAGTGGAATCATACAGTGTTTGTCTTTTTATGATTGGCTTATTTCACTTAGTATAATGTCCTTAAGTTTCATCCATGTTGTAGCATGTCAGAATGTCCTTACCTTTAAGGCTGAATAGTATTCCATTGTACGCATACACCACATTTTGCATAACCATTCATCCATTAAGGGACATGAGTTGCTTCCACATTTTAGCTACTGCGAATATAACGCTGCTATGAACATTGGTGTACAAATATCTTCATAAGATATTGCTTTCAATTATTCTGAGTATACACACCCAGAAGTGAAATTTCTGGATCATGTGGTATTTCCATTTTTAATTTTTTGAGTATCCACCGTACTGTTTTTCTCATTGACTACACCATTTTACATTCCCACCAACTGTGCACAAGGGTTCCAATTTCTCCACATCCTTATCAATACATTATTTTCCTTTTTTTTTTGATAGTAGGCATCATAATGGGTATGAGATGGTATCTCGCTGTAGTTTTGAGTTGCATTTTCCCAAGATTAATGATGTTGAGCATCTTTTTATCCCCAATTTTTAAAATGTGGTAAAATACACATAACCTAAAATTCACCATCTTAACCTTTTTTAAGTGTACAGTAGAAAGGCATTAAGTACATTCATGTTTTGCAACCATCAACACCATCCATCTCCAGAACTCTTTTCATCTCATAAAACTTAAACTTTGTACCCATTAAACAATAACTCCCTTTTGCCCCCTCCTCCCAACCCCTGGCAATACCATTCTACTTTCTATCTCTATGATTTTGATTACCCTAAGTACCTCATGTAAGCGGAATCATACAGTATTTTTATCGTTTTGTAACTGGCTTATTTTACTTAGTATAATGACTTCAAGATCCTCCTATGTTGTTGCATATATCCTTTTCTTTTTGTGTTTTTAGATCTCAATTGAGTCGTTCATAGACAGCATATAGTCAGATCATTTTAAAAATCCATTCTGCCAATATCTGTCTTTTGATTGGAGAGTTTAATCCATTTACACTTAATTACTTATTAAGTGTAATTAATGAGTAATTAAAGAGGGACTTCCTTCTGTCATTGCAGTTTTTTGTTTGCTTGTTTTTATGCCCTATAACCTTTTCGTCCTCATTTTCTGTGTTTTTGTCTTATTCTATGTTTAGTTGATTTTTTGGTAGTAAAATCTTTAAATTTCATTCTAATTTCCTTTTGTGTATATTCTATAGATATTTTCTTTTAAGTTTACCAGAGGATCACATTTAACATCCTAAAGTTATACCATTCTAATCTGAATTTATACCATCTTAACTGCAATAACATAAAAAAAAAAAGCTTGCTCCTTTTACACCTCTATCCTCTCCCCTTTCAGTCATTTTGTTTTCCAGCTTTATTGAGGTATAATTGACAAGTCAAATTGTATATATCTAAAGTGTACAATGCAATGATTTGATATACATACACATTGTAAAAAGATTACCATTAACACATCCATTACCTCACATAGTTGCCTTTTGTGCCTCTGTGTGTGTATGTGTGGTGAGAAAGCTTCAAATCTACTGCCTTAGCAAATTTTATATATACAATATTCCTAACTATAGTAATCTATACTATATGCTGATCCAATTATATACAGCTTTACATATTTAATTTGCACACTGTACATTAGATCCCCAGAATTTATTCATCTTATAAATGAAAGTTTGTACTCTTTGTCCAATATCTCCCCATTTTCCCCAGCCCCAGCCCCTGGCAACCGCCATTCTACTCTGCTTCTATGAGACATTTTTTTTTTTTTTTTAAGATTCCACATATGAATGACAGCACACAGTATTTATCTTTCTCTACCTGGCTTAGTTCACTTAGTATAATGCCTGCCAGGTTCATCCATGTCATTGCAAATGGCAGGCTTTCCTTCTTTTTACGGATCAATAATATTCCATTGTATGTATGTACTACATTACCTTCATTCATCTGCCAAGGTACACTTAACTTGTTTCCATATCTTGGCTATTGTGAAAAATACTGTAATAAACACAGGACTGCAAATCTCTATGTGATACTGATTTTGTTTCCCTTGGATAAAAGCCCAGAAGAGAGATTACTGGATCATACGGCAGTTTTGTTTTTAATTTTATGGAATTTTCGTACCATTTTCCTTAATGGCTGTACCAATTTACATTCCTATAACAGTGTACAAAGGTTTCCTTTTTTCTACATCCTCAACAACACTTGTTATCTGTTGTCTTTTTATAATAGCCATCCTAATGGGTGTGAAGTGATATCTCATTGTGGTTTTGATTTGAATTTCCCTAATGACTAGTGATGTTGAGAAACTTTTTATGTACCTAATGGCATACCTACGTCTTCCTTGGAAAAGTGTCTATTCAGGTCCTTTGCCCACTTTTTAATCAGGTTACTTTTTTTCCCCATTGAATTCCCTACATATTTTGAATATTACTCGTTGTCAGACATATAGTTTGCAAATATTTTCTCCCATTATGTAGGTTGCCTTTTTATTTTGTTGACCGTTTCCTTTGCTGTGAAGAAGCTTTTTCGTTTAATGTAATCCCACTTGTTTTTGTTGTCTGTTCTTTTGGTGTCATATCCAAGAAATGACTGCCAAGATGAATGTCAAGGAGCTTTTTTTATGGTTTTATGGTTTCAGGACTTACTTACATTTAAGTCTTTAATCGCTCTCAAGTTGATTTTTTCAAATAATGAAAGATATGTGTCCTGTTTCATCCTTTTGTAGTAAGTATCCAGTTTTCCCAACACCATTTATTGAAGAGACTATCATTTCCCCATTGTGTGTTCGTGGCGCCCTTGTTGAAGGTTAGTTGACGATATATGTGTGGGTTTATGGACTTTCTAATGGAACAGAGTTCTCAGGTCAGTGTGTCTTTTTATGACAGTATCATATTGTTTGTTTTTGGCTGTACCATGTGGTAGGCGGGATCTTAGTTCCCTGACCAGGGATTGAACCTGTGCCCCACCACAGTGGAAGCATGGAGTCTTAACCACTGAACGGCCAGGGAAGTCCCAGTATGATATTATTTTATTATATCTTTGTAATTAGGAAGTGTTAGTCCTCCAGCTTTGTTCTTCTTTCTCAAAAATGCTTTGGGTACACGAAGTCTATTGTGGTTCAATACAAATTTTAGGATTTTTTTTTCAGTGAAAATTAGAATTTTCATAAGATTTCACTGAATCTATAGGTTGCTTTGGGCAGTACGGATACTTTAAGAATAATTATTGCAATCATAAACACAGGATTTTCCTTCCATTTGTTTGTGCCTTCTTCAACTTCTTTCATCAGTGATTTATAATTTTCAGTGTACAGGTCTTTCACCTCCTTGGTTAAATTTATTCCTAAGTATTTATTATTTTTGATGCTATTGTAAATGGGACTGTTTTCTCAATTTCCTTTTCAGATTATTCATTGTTAGTGTATAGAAACAAAACTGATTTTTGTGTATTGACTTTGTATTCTACTTTGCTGAATTCATTTATTAATTATAACCGTATTTTCTGTGCAAACGTTTCAGTTTTTTTACATATGAGATTATATCATCTGCAAACAGACAAAATTTTAATCCATCCTTTCCAATTTGGATGACTTTTGTTTTATTTTTTCCTTGCCTAATTACTCTGGCTAGAACTTCCAATTCTGTAGAATAGAAGTGGTGAAAGTGGGCATCCTTGCCTTGTTCCTGCTCTTAGAGGAAAAGCTTTCAAGTCTTACACCACTGAGTAGGATATTTGCTGTCGCTTTTTCATATATGGCTTTTATTATGGTGAGGTAGTTTCCTCCTGTTCCTAGTTGGCTATTTTTATTGTGAAAGGATACTGAATTTTGTCAAATGCCTTTTCTGCCTCTATATTTTTTATTTATTTTTTGGCCATGCTGTGCAGCATGTGGGATCTTAGTTCCCTAACCAGGGATTGAACCCACGTCCCCTGCAGTGGAAGCGCAGAGTCTTAACCACTGAACTGCCAGGGAAGTCCCTTTTTCTGCCTCAGTTGAGATGATCATGTGTTTTCCTTCATTCTGTTAATGTTGTATATTACATTTATTATGTAAGTTGAACTGTTCTTGCATCCCAGGGATAAATCCCAATTCAACTTGATGAACTTTTAATGTGCTGTTGAATCTGGTTTGCTAGGACTTTGTTGAGGATTTTTGCATCTATGTTCATCAGAGGTATTGGCTTGTAATTTTCTTTTATAGCGTCCCTGTTGGGCTTTGGTATCAGTGTAATGCTGGCTTTATAGAATGAATTAGGGAGTGTTCCCTTCTCTTCAATTTTTTGAAAGAGCTTGAGACAGATTGGTATTAATTCTTGACAGGTTTGGTAGAATTCACCAGTGAAACCTTAGGTACAGAACTTTTCTTTGTTGGGGTGTTTTTCATTATGATTCAATCTCCTTGTTACTGGTTTGTTCAGATTTTATATTTCTTCACAATTCAGTCTTGGTAGGTTGTGTTTCTAGAAATTTATATCTGTCTTCTAGGCTATCCAATTTGTTGGCATATAATTGTTCATAGTAGTATTTTATGATTCTTGTATTTCTGTAGTATCAGTTGTAATGCCTCCTTTTTCATTCCTGACTTTGTTTGCAACTTCTTTTTAAAGTAAGTTTGCTAAAGGTTTGTCAATTTTATTTTTTCAAAAAACAGCTGTTTTGTTCACCTTTTCTATTGTTTTCTAATCTCCATTTCATTTATTTTTACTCTTATAATTGCTACTTCCTTCCTCCTGTTAATGCTGGGCTTTTTCTTTTTCTAGTTCCTTGACATGTAAGGTTAGGTTATTTTTAAAAAATATTTATTTATTGGGGCTTCCCTGGTGGCACAGTTGTTGAGAGCCCACCTGCCGATGCTAGGGAACACAGGTTCATGCCCTGGTGCGGGAAGATCCCACATGCCGTGGAGCGGCTGGGCCCGTGAGCCATGTCCGCTGAGCCTGCACATCCGGAGCCTGTGCTCCGCAACGGGAGAGGCCACAACAGTGAGAGGCCCGTGTACAGCAAAAAAAATTATTTATTTATTTAGGCTGCACTGGGTTTTAGTTGCAGCATGTAGACTTCTTAGTTACAGCATGCATGCAGGATCTAGTTCCCCGACCAGGGATCCAACCCGGGCCCCCTGCATTGGGAGCACAGAGTCTGACCCACTAGACCACCAGGGAAGTCCTAGGTTGTTTATTTAATGTACACACTTATCACTACAAACTTCCTACTCAGAACTGCTTTTTCTGCATCCCATAAGTTTGGTATGTTTTTTTCCCATTTGTTTCAAGACACTTTTTGATGTTCCTTCTGATTTCTTCTTTGATCCACTGGTTGTACAGGTGTGTGTTAACTTCCCTTTTTGTATGTGTGAAATTTCCTGTCAATCATTTCCAGTTTCATGCCATTAGGGTCAGAAATGATACTTGTTATGATTTCAGTTTTCCTAAATTTGTTAAGATCTTATGTTTTGTAACCTAATGTATGATAGAATGTTCCATGTGTGTTTAAGAACAACGTATATCTTCTGTTGTTGGATGGAATGTTTCGTATATATCTGTTAGGTCCATTTGATCTAAAATGCAGTTCAAGTCCAATGTTTCCTTACTGATTTCCTGTCTGGATGCTCTACTGTTGAAAGTGGGATATTAAAGTCTATTATTATTGCATTGCTATCTATTTCTACCTTCACATGTTAATATTTGCTTTATATATTCAGATGCTGCAATGTTGGGTGCATACCTATTTACAATTGTTATATCTTCTTAATGACCCCTTTATCATTATTTCATTATTTATGACCTTGTCTCTTGTCACATTTTTTTACTTAAAGTCTATATTGTCTGCCAGAAGTATATCTACCCCTGCTCTCTTTTGGTTTCCATTTGCGTAGAATATCTTTTTCCATACCTTTGCCTTCAGTCTACAACTGTCATTAAAGCTGGACTGATTACAGGCAGGATCTTGTAGGGTGTTGGGTCTTTTTTTTTTTTTCCTTCAATTTTAACCCAGTCAGCCTCTCTGTATCTTTTGATTAAAAAACTTAATCCATTTACACTTAGTAATTGTTAATAGGTAAGGACTTACTATTTCCATGTTGCTAAATGTTTTCTGACTGCTTTGTAATTCCTGTGTTCCTTTCTTCCTATTTTCATTTGTGATTTGATAATGTCTGTAATGTTGTGCTTTGATTCCTTTCTCTTTATCTTTTGTGTTTCTACTATAGGTTTTTGCTTTGTGGTTTCCATGAGGCTTACATAAAACAGTTATTTTTTAATTGACAATTTAACTTTGATCACACATAAAAACTGTACTGCTTTACACCCCCATTTTATGTTTTTGATATCACAATTTACATATTTTTATATTGTGTACCATTAACAAATTATTGTGGCTAAATTTTGTCTTTTAGCTTTTATACTAGAGTTAAGTGATTTACACACTACCATTACAGTATTAAGGTATTCTGATATTTTTTTGAATTTATTTTTATTGAAGTATAGCTGACCTACAATACCATGTTAGTTTCAGGTTTACAGCAAAGTGATTAGAATACACACACACACACACTCCCCTATTCCTTTTGTAACCATAAGCTTGTTTTCTGTCTGTTTCTGTTTTGTAAATAAGCTTATTTATACTAATTTTTAGATTCCACATATAAGTGATACCATACTTGTCTTTATCTGACTTACTTTACTTAGTATGATAATCTCTAGGTCCATCCATGTTGCTGCAAATGGCATTATTTCATTCTTTTTTATAGTGAGTAATAGTCCACTGCATATATATATACACCACATCTTCTTTATCCATTCATCTGTTGATGAACACTTAGGCTGCTTCCATGTCTTGGCTACTGTAGTCCTGCTATGAACACTGGGATGCATGTATCTTTTCAAATTAAGAGTTTTGTCTTTTCCAGATATAAGCCCAGGAGTGGGATTGCTGGATCATATGGTAACTCTATATTTAGTTTTTTAAGGAACCTCCAAACTGTTTTCTATAGTGGCTGCACCAATTTACATTCTCATCAACAGTGTAAGAGTATTCCCTTTTATTTTATCCAAAATGAAACGTTTATGCTTTTTGCAAATAGCTTCTTTCCAGAAGACAGCCGTCTTCTCATTCTCTTGACAATGTCTTTTGCAGAGGAGAAGTTTTTAATTGCAATGAAGCCTAGCTTATCAATTATTTCTTTCATGGATCATGCCTTTGGTGTTGTATCTAAAAAGCCAAACCCAAGGTCATCTAGATTTTCTCCTATGTTATCTTCTAGAAGTTTTACAATTTTGAGTTTTATGTATAAGTCTTCAATCCATTTTAGTTAATTTTTTTTTTTTTTTGGTACACGGGCCTCTCACTGCTGTGGCCTCTCCCGTTGCGGAGCACAGGCTCCGGACGCGCAGGCTCAGCGGCCATGGCTCACGGGCCCAGCCGCTCCGCGGCATGTGGGATCTTCCCAGACCGGGGCATGAACCCGCGTCCCCTGCATCGGCAGGTGGACTCTCAACCACTGCGCCACCAGGGAAGCCCCATTTTAGTTAATTTTTGTGAAGCGTTTACGGTCTGAGTCTAGATTAACTTTTTGCATGTGGATGTCCAGGTGTTCCAGTACCATTCTTTAATCTGTTCCATCGATCTATTTGTCTATTCTTTTGTATTCTGTAATTTGTATTATCACTGTATTTGGGGGCTCGGTTGTCTGTTGCATATGTTTATAATTGTTATATCTTATTGGTGAATTGACTTTTTTATCATTATATAATGCTCCTCTTGGTCTCTTGTAACAATTTTTGTCTTAATTAGTCTATTCTGTCTAATATTAGTAGAATCACTCCTGTTCTCTTTTGGATACTGTTTGCATGGAATAACTTTTCCCGTCATTTTACAGTCAATTGATTTATGTCTTTGAACCAAAAGTGAGACAACCATAGTTCGATGATGGTGTGAGAAATCAAATGTAGTTTGGTAAGCAAATCTATTATAGGTCTGGGTCTCTACTGTATGCTTCCATTTATATAAAGTACAGAAAATGGCACAAGTGGCCTGAACTGACAGACTCAGGGAGTTATCCCTGAAAGGGAGTGGGTGCAGAAAGCATGAGGGCTTTGGGGGACTGCCTGCCTTCATTTGCTTTCTCATCTGGATGGTGGCTGCAGAGTGTGTCCATTTTGCAAATATACAGCCACTGGACACTTGCTTGCACTCCTATGTATGTGTGCTATACTTCACAAACACTTTAGGGTAAATAAAACAAATCTTGATTCCTTAAGAGATGAAAATGGATCCTGGTGTGTGTGGGTGTGACCGCTGATTCCTATTGTTCTCATGGAGGCCCACGAGGGGGTGTGCTCATACTATCCAGGCAGGGAGGCCTTTTCTGTGGGTAAGGTACTGTGGCACTGCCATTTGCTTAGGAGGAGGAGCTGTGTGTGTGTGTGGGTGGGGGGGTGGCGGGGAGGAGGGAGCCTCCGCTCCAGGGACCTAGGCTTACCAAGGCAAGTTCATGGATGACTGAGGTGAACTCACAAGAGCCAGTGTGCTTTCCCACAAGAAATCTGACAAAATGATAACACATCGCTCTTCCAGCTCTGTTTGGGCACACATGAAAGATGAGCACAGAGGTGAACCTGATGGCATCTGATCCCTGCCAAAATTCCACACCAGTCTGATGTCAGACTGAAGGCATATCTGTTTTTCCAGGAGGCTCCCAAAGGCAGGAGGCAGTGTCTCCAAGCTGGCGCTGTTGTTTCCAGCTCTGGTAACCTGCTTGGGTGTGTGGGGGTGAAAATCACTGCAGGGAGATGGAGGAGGTGGCAGGAATGGGGACATTCCCTCTCGGAAAGGAAGACCAAGTGGAAAGCCTTTCAGCTCCAACTGCCCCCTCCCACAGGCTCCCCAGGACCCCACCCACTCAGGAGCCTGCCACTCCTGAAGAAGCACATGTTCAAGGACCTGAAGCACACTGAGGGGTAGGGAAGGCCTCAGCATATGCGCTTGTGCAAATCAAACACCCCAAAAAGCAGGACTGGGCTGAGGACTGGGTGGTATCCCCACCTGAAAAAGAGCCTGCCCTGCTCAGCTCACTGCCAATGCCCCCTCCTCCTGGGGGTCTCCTCCAGATCTGTCGCAGGCTCTCTTCCCAACCTCTTCCAGGGAACTGTTGGGATGACAGGACAGTAGGGAAAGAAGACTCCTTCTAGCTCCTGAGTTACAAAAACAATTCTCTTTGGAAAGAAAGGTTCAAACTGAACATGGGTCCATGCTACTAAAGCGGGATGGGTGGGGATTGTCAGAAGGAGGGGGCCTCTCAGTGACCATGAAGCCAAGGGAGACTCAGGATGGAGAGGAGATGCCAGGGTAGCAGGATCCTGACCTCAGACAGCCTCCCCAAGGGAAGCCCTGAGATTTGGGTGAAATCACTCAGGCCTGACTGAGACCATCAGAAGGAGAGGTGGCAAACTGTCCCTAGGACTTCCTATTCCCTCAGACATGATTTGTACCCTAGGCTCACACTCACAAGCAATCACTGGGACGGGCTCAGCGTGCCTTGAACACATTCCTGCAGGTGAACATGGTTTTGTGCTAACAAACAAGTAACTCTTGTTGCCTGCACCTATTCATTCCTGGGCACAAAGAGCAAGAGTTTGGAGGGCGAAGGATCCCTCATCATGCAAATCTCTTTGCTTCCTAGTCAGTACAATGCAAAGGCAATGTGTTCTCACTGCCATGCTGCTGGGTGCTCATGACACCTGACGCCCGTCACGGGAGGTACCCCCTGTCTCCCCTTCCCCCCACGCCTCCTGAGATGGGCTTCAGGTTGCTTCCAGTTTCCACCACCAGGGTTAACGATAGGCTGGTTTTCTTGTTTTAGGTGCTGGAATTATAGTGCATTGCTGGACCCACAGTCATCTGGAGCAGGGGGTCGGAGCAGCCACAGAGAACAAGTTTTGTGCTTTGTCTTTTTATTATTCTTTATTTACTGGTCCTACCAACGTGACCCTTTACCCAGGCCCACTGTTCCTATGTGCACTGGCTTTACAGACATTTGCACCATATGTCTGTGTCCCAAGTTGTGACTGATTTCTCCTTCCTATTCCTTTTCCATGCAGTGCCTCATTTTCTCAGAATCTGAAGGCATTTTTGTTTGTTTGGGTCTGTGTAAAGGTTCCTTGGCAGGAGAACATGCATATGATCTTAAAATAAAGACATTCTGACACTAAGGTAATGCACAGAAAAAATACAGTACACAGACATCATTGCAAATAAATACCCCGTACAGATGAAGTTTTTGTAAATGTAACATTATTTCTTATGAATCAACACTGTAAGAGAAGGTAAAAATAGGGGTCCCTACAACTAGGAATAAAAATGCTTATTCCAGGAAACAGAATTCTTCTATTCTTGCTACTTATATTATTATAATTTGTCCTGTATTTTGGAGGAGAGAGGACACTTTTTCTTCCTCCTCCTTGAGTACCAATTTGACCACTTGCACAACCTCACTCAGCAAATCAGAACAGGACACAGATCTGGTTTGCTAAGGAGCTTTAGTGACTTCTGTTTCCTGAAATTAACAGTGATTAGTTACACCAAGCAAGAGAATATATAATGTCTCTCTCTCACATTTGCAAAGAATACTATGGCTAGCCCTCACCCCAATGCACGAGGCCGACGGTGCCGGCTCCCCTGCCACCCGCCCCACTCTTCACAAACGTGGCGTGTTGTTCACATAGCTTGCTTAGCTTGTCCCATAAAGTCCATTTGGTTCCCAAAGCACACTCAAGGTTTGTGTTCACTTTCGTTTTCTCAGCCCCTGAATTTGCAAGGATCTGCACAGTAAAGAATCACTGACTAACAGAATTTTGCACAATTGCTGTTTTCTTTCCCTCAATGAAGATGCCCAGGGTCAGGTTAGAAGGTGTGCACCTGTTCACACTGATTGGTCCACACTGGCCTTCAACATTCCCAACTAGCTCTTCACTGTCCATTTTAGAGAATAAACTACGCTGGAACACCTCCCTAAACTGATGAAGGCACTACTGGCAATGATTACTAACAAAAAGGCGTTGAAATATAACACCCTAAAAATCGACGACTGTAGAATTTTCTAAGTGTACCACAATTTGGCACAACAACCGGAGTAACAAAACAATTCCAATTTGGAATTTCACTGGTACAGTTGTATAAAATTCTGTTAATCAGTCATGCTTCACAATGTCCTAAAACCCAGAAAATTCTGGAATTTGTAGGTAATACTACTCATTCAATAATTTATCTTTTTGTTTTCAAGTGCCTTTTACTGTTTAACCAGAGCAAAGGTCAAGTTTTCTTCTTGTTACATTGAACTATTCCTAAGAATAATAATAATACAATATGAAAAACCCCAGAATCCGAATACCCTGGATTTCTTAATGAACATGGCATTTAAAATCTGTAATTTCAAACACGAACCACAATGCCGTATAATTAAAAGGCTGCTGAACCACAGCATGGATACATTTAGCCGGGCTCCTTACCAAGTTGAAGCCTTCACCTAAACAGTCTAGAGCTACACGCTAGGAGGACACACCTGTGCCATGTGCTGATAACAGATCAACACACCGTTGGGAGCTACAGGACCACGAGACAGACTACGGCATCTGAGACCATCTCTACGCCAGGGATGAAGGAAGCAAATATAATATCAAAAGTGCACAGGTGGATTGGGTAAAAAAGGAGTATCTGTAATAGGGAGACCCCAGTGGTGAGTGTTTCTAGAGGGTTCCTAAGCAAGCCTGGTGGTCGCTGTCCAAGCAGGTTCTTCAGTGCCTGTACAAAGGCCTTTCCAAGCAGCAGCTGCCGGCATTCTCAACATTAAAGCTTTTATTTCCTCTGCCATTAAAAACTTGGGGAATGCTATTTTGAAAAGAATTGCAGTAGCATATCCAAAAACGTTTCTAAGTGGACTTTTAGGCTGCCCTTCCTTCCTCTGCGTGGGCCCATGGGAGAGGAGGGGAGGGGGCTGCAGTGTGACAGGGCCGGCGGCCGAGTCCTCCCAGCAGCTACTCTACAGCTGAAAATGGGAGAAAACAAGACAACGTTAGAACCGGTCACCCGTCAGACAACTAAAGCTCTCACCGAGCTGTGAGGGCATGGGTGTGTTAGTTGGCAGCAGAGAAGACCTGCATGTGTTAGGGGGCGCCGCTGGCCCCGAGTACCTCATGAAGACCCTTTACTTTACAAGTATGGAGAGAAGCTGTGTGCCAGGCTTGGCAAGGAGGCAGAAGCAGTAGGCGGCACCAGCAGGCAGCCATGCCCCTGGAAGTCCTGCTTGCAGAGGGGAGATGGCCTGACATCTTCTCAAGTGGGAGGGGAATCCAAGATCTGACATCCCATCTGCAAAACAGCCTGGAGCTGGGTATAGGCACACAGAAGGGACAGGTATGGTCCATCCTGTGTATCTTCACTCCGCAGTTTGCCAAATCCAAGTTGGTCTGGGTAGCACCTGGCATCTGGTGGGAACTGAGACATGCTTGGGAATTAAGGGAAAGAGTGGAATGAGGGCAGATACCAGTGTGCAGGGACAATGAAAATTCCCCCTCTGGGCCCCAGAGAGAGGAGGCAAAGAGCTATTCAGGAAGACTGCACCTTCATGGCTGGTGGGCCCCAAGGATGACATGGAGAGAAACACTGAGAGAAGTTCGGCTGCCAAAGCTCTTGGTGTGGGTGCAGCTTCTGAGCATGGGGGAGTACTATGGCTGCCTTTCCTGCCTGTCACCACCTCTGGAATTGCACTGATGATCAAGAACCATATTCCTCCTACTGTGAATCCTGAAACTAGCCCTGGGTCCATTCAAGGTTCCTTTCCCACACCAGGCTGGGCTTCAGTTAATAGGTGTGGAACCCAGTCCCTCATTTCAGCCTGGCCCGCTGGTAACTCAAGCTCAGGTTGGGGGTTTCCACAGCCCTGTTTCTTGCAGTCTGAAGCCCCCTGAGAGGAAGGCCTGATAATGGGCAGAGAGTGAAAAAATCCAACTGGAAGCTGGGGACACTAAGTACAAAAGGATGGGCTTCCTGTGAGGACAGAGGTCTGGCCAGGCACTTGGGAAGCTTTTCTCATTAGAAAAAACCCAAGCCTTTGGCCTGCCGATTTGTCACCTTGCAGGCCACCGGACAAGCGTACAAATCTCAGAAAGAGAAGCTGAGGCTGCTGAGCTCTGGTCTGGGGTGTGGTTAGGTATGCCTGGGCCTCTTGAGCACGTGTACGCCTGGGCTGGAGGACATGGGACACAGGGCTGCTCTTCCTCTGGGTTTAGGGGAAGGAATTCTGTAATTCTGTCCCAAATATAAACTGTAACGAGATGCCGCACAAACTACAAAATAATTGTCTCCGTAGTCTGTACCAAGCACAGAGTGTCCTCCGAGGCCGCACCTGGGATTCAGGCTGGAACCTCTAACACTGGTTTCTGGGTGCCGGGGCAGTACAACTGCATTAGACACATGCAGGGAACATGCAAGTTTCAATGCAAGTTCTGCCCCTCCCAGTGAGAGCCAATGGCACGCGGGCCCTGGGAAGCCACATTTTTGTGAGGACACGTGGCTCCAACCCCACCTTGACCACCCCTCCAAGAGAGCAGCTGCTGTGAAGGGTGGTCCCGAGGGGGGAGAAACAGACACAAAGCTTGCAGTGTCCAGGTGGAGAAGCAGGCTGCCTCTGCTAACTTCTTCCCTCTGTGCATTAGTCACAGTTAAGACCAGCCTAGCACCATGGTCCCGCTGCTGCCAGGTTAGTTGAGGTGAAGCGGACAGGTGATATGCGGCAGGTTAGCTGCAGCGTGTACCCTTGCGGCACTAATCGCAGTAAACATTATATTTCTCGCCACAGAGCACCTGGGCAGCAAGCCCAGCACCCTCAGCCCTGTCACTAGCGCAGGCGCAGGTGTGACTTACGCTCGGGGTACCAGGCTTGGCCTTGGGGGTGGCCTTGGCGCGGCTTCGCCGGGTCTGCTCATGGTCCAGCTCAAGCAACTCCAGCCGCTGGGTCAGCGCCAGCTTCTGCTGGATGGCCATGCGCAGCAGCGAGTTGAGCGTCTTCTTCTCGTCCTCAGCAGCTGCCAGCTGCCGCTGCATCTCATCCAACTGTGTGATGTACTCGTCACACCTGCGGGGACGCAAGAGGCGAGAGCGTGGCTGAAGGACCTGGGAGAGCCAGCGGCGTGTGTGATCATGGCTCCCGTACTGAGGGCTCCAGAAGGTGAGCAGACCCCATCTGCTCACTGGGGTAGAAACGAAGAGGATGTGCCCCTCTGAGGTTTGGCTTTCTCTGGGAGGGGCTCTCTGAAGCCAGTTTTCACTAAAGGAGGTGGTGGCTGCCCTTCAAGGCCTCCAGGTGGCTCAGGGGCAGCGGGCTGGAGGTGTGATATCACTTGGCTCTCAGGATGTGGGGATAAACCCAAGGGCAGGAATTGGCTTGCTCCCGGAATAGCCCAGGCACACAGTAGGTGCTCAGTAAGTCTAGAACAAACGGCTAACCAGAGCCTGGGAAAAGCACATGTGGATGTCATAAACAGCCCTATTTTAGTATCTGCTGAGCTGTGGCACATGCTCCCCACCTAGGTAAGGAGCTGGGAGAGAAATGCCCATCCTGGGCCTGTCCCTGAGGGAGGGAGTGCGGCCTGGGTGAAGGGGAAGGTGGGCACACCCACCCTACACCCCCATCCACCAAGGCCAAGGACCATCAGCAAGTTTTAACCCTTGCTCCGAGGTTTGCAATCTTGGCACCATCTGACAAGTCAGGCTTTTAAATAAAACAAGTTGAGGAAGCAAGGGTCAACATACTATGTGCTGAGGACTAACTGAGATCTTTGCCCAGGAGGAAAGAAAGCTTCCAGAGAGGCCTGGAAGCTTCTTTCTTTGTCTTTGCCCCCTCCTCCCACATCGCTGAAATGCAGGGAGTGCCCAGCACCCTGGCACAAGGCAAAGTAGGCCCTGAGCTCAGTTTCAACGCTGTTTAACCCAGAGTCTCAGCCTCCCAACCCTGACTGACACTGGCCAGCAGATGGCACCATGCCTCTCTGAGTAGGGAAACACCCACAAGCAGGCCCCAAAAGCAGCCTCCAGCTCTGCACCTGCCCGGCTTCCTGACCACAGGACTGGCCTAAAGAAAGACGCCGCGCCACCCCCACAAACTCTAACTGGTAGGGTCAGAGGGGCAGCACTGGGACCCCGCCCCTGCTGGGAGGGAAACCTTCCTTCTAAATACATGAACTTCCCACCAAGTTCTGGGGGCAAACTCATTTGTTATCACTGGCTTGCCCACTTGCCTGTTTCTCCTTCGAAGCTCATGCCTCCAGCCTGGCCATAAGGACCCACTCTTTCAGCTTTCTGCTTCCAACTTTCTCATCTTAGGCGTAAAGGGGAGACAAAACTGGGTCCCTGGGCTGCTGAGCAGCGAAAGGAGCAGTGAGCGTTACCTGGTGGCGAACATGGCACGCAGTGAGGAGAAGGTGGCCGCGTCCTCCTTGAGGGCCTTGAGCTCGTTGCGCAGCTTCATCATGGTCTCGGTCACCATGGCCTTCTCGTTCTCGTACTTGCTCTTTAGGTTGGCGAGGGCCACCTCTGCTGTCTAGGGGGTCAGAGATGCAAAAGACGGGCAGGTGAGGGGCGCCAGGAGGGGTCTGCTGCCTCAGTGCCACAGACCAAGGCCCCAGCCAGCCCTCTCAAAGGCCTCAGCCCCTCCCCGCAGCACTGAGGTGAGGTTTTCTCACATCTTTCCTTCAGTAGCAGGAACAGCACGGGACAGGAGGCCAGGGAGGGTGAGAAACCCCCCGCCCACATGCCCGCCCCTGATGGACCCGAGCGCCATGCACACCTGCTTGTTGGCCTTGAGCACCGTGCGCAGCGTGGTGATCTGCTCCCGCTTGGTGCTGAGCAGCGACTTCAGCTTCAGGATCTCCTCCATGAGTGCCTCCCGGTCCTTGTCTGCAGCTGGGCCCAGCTCCTGTGAGGCCAGGCGCTGCCGCGACAGCTCTGTGGTGCGGTCCACGGCTGCCTGCAGGTGCCTGATCTGGTCACGGATGATGGCGATCAGGTTGTAGATGTTCATGGGCTCCCGGCGTGGGTCACTCAGGGGCGAGGGCAGTGAGGAGCCAGGTGAGGGGCTGCTGTCCCTGGCCCTACCCTCTGAGGCAGGCGGCCCCTTGGGCAGGACAGGTGAGCGACGCCCACGGGTCTCAGGGCTGCAGCTGCCGGCGCCAGCCGGGCCCTCTCGGTAGTAGTCCAGCACCACACGGGTGGGCGTCTCGTTGTTGCACATGCACACGTGGTGGTAGAGGTTGGCCAGCTCCTCACTGAAGGTCACCAGCTCGTCCTGGGCCACGCTCAAGCTGCCTTGTGTCTCGCCTGCGACGTCGCTCACCTTCTTCAGCTCCATCTGCAGCCGGGACAGGAGCTCGCGGTCCTGGCGGCTGGCCTTCTCCAACAGGGAGACCTTCTCAGTGAGCGCCTGGCTTTCGGCCTCATGCCGGCCCTTCTCCTCGGTGTGCTGGGCCTCGCTGGCCTCGTGTGCACTGCGCAGCGTCTTCAGCTGCTCCCGAAGCTCACCAGCCTCTGCCAGGGCCACACGGTACTTGCAGGCCAGGATCTCAGGCCCATTGATGTCCACCTCATAGTAGTCACCATCCTCATGGCTGTCTCGCTCCTTCTCACTGTCCAGGGCTGTCCGCCGCTCCTTGCTGGCCTGCAGGCGCCGCAGAGCACTCAGGTTCTCTGTGAGGCGGCTCACCTCCTCGTGCTGCTCCGACAGGGCCCCTCGGGCCTGCTCCAGCTGCTTCTGTGTGTCCTGCAGCGTTGCCAGCAGGCCCACCTTCTCCCGCTCCATCTGCGAAGGCACAGAAAAGGCCCATCAACAGCCCACAGGAGTACTTGCGCTCAGAAGACCCCTGGACAGTCCCAGGAGTGACCCCATCCATGCCATGACCATCACCCTGCTAGCCTCTCTGTGATAAATTCGGGTGGAGGTGTCATGTGTGGGGCTATGATGGCTCTTCCCCCTGCCCAGATGCTTGCGGGGCTTGGTGAGTCCCTCCTCAGAGACACGCAGTGAACCAAGGGGCTGTGGTGCAGACCCTGGGATTCTGTTCAGTCGGGGGAGGAAACCCTGACGTGATGTGTCTACAGGACACAGCATGGGAAACTACACACAGGGACCTCAGAGGGACATAAGAAAACCTCTGGTGGTGCCCAAACTTGTAACCAGAAACCTAATTCTCTGGGCACCTTCCACCTATCATGCTGCAATTCCACTTAGGTTAACAATACAGAATTACCTATGGAAAAGAAACGTAAGTAAAAGAAGGTGCATAGCATTGACAAAGTGTCAGGAAAGCGCTGTCCTGGTGACGAGCAGGTCTGGCCAACACCATGGGGGACAGGAGTGGAGGTGGGAATGGTGCACGTGGGCCCAAGGCCTGGGGCTGTGACAAGACCTGGGTGGGGTGGGGCTACCCACCCGCTCACCTGCATTAGCTGCTGCTTAAGCTTCTGGATCTCAGAGATGTTGAGCTCACTGAGGAGGTCAGAAACGAGGCTGGGGGAAGGTGGAGCAAGGCCGTCCTTGGTGGGCGTGGAGGTCTTGTTGTCCAGCGGCAGCTTGGCCAGGCCACCGTGCTCAAAGCCATTGGCCAGGGCTTCGGCGTCATCACCGAGCTTAAGGCCGTCCAGGGAGACGTGCAGGTGGCTGGTGTAGAGGGAGTCATTGATGCTCATGTAGTGCGACAGCTCCTTGCGCAGACTGTTCTTCTGCTCCCGCTCTGTCTTCAGCGTCTCCAGCGCCTCCTCCAGCTGCCGCTCTGAGATCTCCTTGAGCCGAATGGCGTCCTCCAGCTGGCTGTTGAGATATTCGGTCTCCTCCTCCAGACGCTTGATCTCATGCTTGAGACCCTCAAACTCCACCTGTGAAAGAGGTCAACACTCTTCTATGCCTGAGGAATGGGGAAGAAGCACCATTGTGCTGACTACACAGCTGGGAAGACACGGATGCTTAGAGGGTTACAGGCATGAGGTGCACACAGGAAATGGTCAGCCCACACCTGGGACACACGTGCACGTGGTATGAACAGTGCAGAAGCATGAGACTTGCTCATCACCAGAGATGCCACGGAAATCAGAACACATCCACACTGCCAATTTGTCAGGTGACTTAAAATGTTGCCAAGTGAAAGTGAGGGTTAGGCCAGGGCCATGGCCCAGAGCCAACCTACCTGTCCCACCTGCCCAGCCCAGATACTTGCCTGGTTCTGCCTGAGCACAGACACCTGCTTTTGCAGACTGATGTTCTCCTCCTCCAACTCCGAGTAGTCCTGCAGCAGGCGGGCCTCCCGGAACTTGTACTCCTTGATGTCATCCCGCAGGCGGCCACGCTGAATCTCTACATTTTGGTTGATCTGCCAGGAGGAAGGCAGGTGTGAGCAGCCTGCCCTAGCTGGTCTCACCACCCCTGGGGCAGAAGGAGCTCAGTGCAGCCAGGCCCACCATAGTGGCCATACAGCTGGGACTTGGAATCCCAGGCCTGCTCTGGTGCCCGATGTGGCCACCTGGCGAGGAGCTGGGGCCCTGGGCTGTGAGGTATTGCAGTGAACAATGCAGGATCTCAGCCTGCTCTGACCCTTGGTTTCTTCATCTGTAAAATGGGGTTCAAAGTAGTTCCTCGGTCACATGCTGCTGGTAGCATGTACAATGGTGCAGTGCTGTGGAAACAGTCTGCAGCTACTCGAACAGTTCACCACAGAGTTAACATCTGACCCATCAATGCCCCTCCTCGGCATGCACTCGAGAGAAAGGAAAACACACGTCCACCAAAATCTTGTGCACAAATGTTCAGACACTATTCACAATAGCAAAGGTGGAAACAACTCAAATGTCCCCCAACTGATGAGATAACATGCTGTAACACAAATAAATCTTGAAAACAACATGAGTAAAAGAAGAGGTGTTAGTGGTCATGTATTGTATTGTAAGATTCCACTTACATGAAATGTCCAGAATAGGCAATTCCACAGAGATAGAAAGCAGATGGCTGGTCGCTGGGGGGCAAGGAGAAGATGGGATGGAGAGTGACTGCTAATGGGGTTTCTTCTTGGAATGATGTAATATTCTAGAATTGATTTGGGATGGTGCATAATCTGTAAATATACTAAACTCCACTGACTGTACACTTTAAGTGGGTGAGTTGTAAGGGATATAAATTATCTCAATAAAGTTGTTAAAAAAAGAGTTCCTGCCTCCGAGGTGCCTTGAGGATTCAAATATCATGCACGGAGAGAGGCCAGTGCAGACCTGTCATTAACTGTGCACTCAAGACTGGTGGGAATTCTCAACTGGCTGCTACTATGCGCCGTGTGCCAGGACCTGGGTCCCTTGGCCCACATTCTGGGGCCATCTTGTATACTGTAGGATGCTTAGCAGCGACCTGAGCCCTGCCTACTGGATGCAGCCCCCACCCCTGTTGTGACCACTGAAACTGCCTCCAGACATGGCCAGTGTGCCATGGGGGCAGAATCATCCCCTAGACAAACTCCATCTCTCCCCACATCCCTGTTCCCAACAATCCAAGCAGCTTCCCCCACATGCCTGCAAAGACCTAACACCCCCCCCCCCCAGGCCAACACCACCCCACCTGGACCCTCGGCTAGAAGCGCCATCACCCACTGGGCCCCACAGCTCACTCTGTCCTCCTCACCCAGCACACTGGCCTCTCTGCTGGTGCTGAGGTTTCTTGTGATCACATCCGTGCATACACTAAGATTCCATATAGGTACACACGGAACAGCAATGTTGGATTGGTAAAATGAAATAGGACCAATAAGAAAAAAAGTTCAAGAAAGCAACAGAGAGGGGAGTGAGTCATTATATGTATCAAGCACTCCTGACAAACGCTCACTACCAAAATCTCCAGTAAATGGACTGATGCAGTCTTCTCAATAAGTGACCCAAGGAGGTACCCAAGAGCCAACACCAGAAAAAACACACCAAGTTACTGACTGGAGAAATGCAAGGCCCCCGGAAAGCAAAACTCCTATTAGGCAAAAATAAACAAAATAACAGTGTGAGTGGCAATGGGAAGAAACCATATACTTACTTGCTTCCTAACAAAGTTCTGCATACACCTCGACTCTGGCCATTTCCCTTGTTAACCACCCAACTGACTGTTATGGTTAATCTTAGCGTCAACTTGTCTAGGTCCTGGCATCCAGATATTTGGTCAAACACCGGTCTAGATGTCGCCATTCAGGTATCTTTTAGATGAGATTAACATTTAAATTAGTAGACCCACTGAGTAAAGCAGATGACGTGCCATAATGTGGGTGGGCCTTATCCAGTCAGTTGAAGGCCTTGAGGAAAAAAAAAAGACATCCTTCAGACTCAAGCTGCAACATCAGTTCTTCCCTGGGCCTCCAGCCAGCTGGCACAACCCGCAGATTTTGGATCTGCCAGCTCCCACAACTGAGGGAGCCAATTCCTTACAATAAATCTCTCTCTATACACACACACCCCTATTGGTCTGCTTCTCTGGAGAGTCCTCGCTAACACAATGGTTGCTATACAAGAACCATGCTTGCTGCATCCACCTTGTGTAAGGCAAGCTAGTTGCTCCCCACCTGGTGTGGTTCAGCCCACTCTGGCCTGATGCACCTGCTGAGACCACCTGCCCACTCTCAGTATGGGAGGACACAGGAGGTAAGATGGTGAGACAGGGGCAGCGGGCAGGGGCAGCTGTTGGTCACGAACAATGTAAATGGGCTTTATTTAAAATTTAACAACTCCCCTCAATAAAACAAGTGGTCCTGAGGTGGACAGAAAGAACATAGAAAGAGATAAGACCACGGGCCAGCCTGATTGCCTAGGCCGAAGCCCTCTGCACCCCAGAACCTATGTGCCCAGGCTGCACCAGAAACCTCTGCTGAGCTGAACCCTTGCACAGTCTTCCTGCACAGGAATCGTCTTTGTTTTTTTAATTGAGATATGATTCATATACCATGAAGTTCACCCACTGAAAGTGTACAATTCAGTGGTTATAGCTTATTCAGAGCTGTGCACCATTACCTGTTCTGGAACATTTTCATCACCCTAAAAAGAAACCACACACCAATTAGCAACCACCAATCTGCTTTCAGTCTGTGGATTTGCCTTTCACAGAAACGGACCTGAACAACATGTGGCCTCTCTGTGTAGCTCAGAAAAACTTTCACTGGCGCTGTCTCCATACTGGCACTGCACTTGGTGCTTGACCGCCCCGAGGGGCATCACCCACTCCTTCACTACTGAGTACCAACTGTGCTAGGTGCTGCTCTAGGCTCTGTCTTGTTCACTGAGGCACGTGTATAGTCGCCCACGCACAGCACACACATTGCCAACTGGTGTCAGCTGCTGCTGAGTGAGGCCCTGAGTGAGGAGGGGTGTTGTACTGAAGTCAGGTCTGGGAGTCTGGAATGCAGAGCAGCCAGTACCCCATGTTGCAGAAGCTCCATCATGGCACAGCTGGAACTAAGGCACAAGGAGGGAGCACTGCCCTGCACAGGAGCGCTCCAAAGCTGGTCAGTATTTTCCCTCAGAGGAACGAACAAGATGTTTAGCCATGAGGCCATAGCCCAAGCCCCAGGAAAGGCCTGTGGCCCCATGTAAGGCCAGGGTGGAGGTGGAAGGGATGCCCCAGCGCCGCCAGAGCTGTGGAGCCTGCACAGGGAAAAGGTGAAGACAGAGGCAGAGACCGGAGCAATGTGAACACAAGACAAGAAACACTGAGGGTTGCTGGCACCCAAAAGCTGGAGAGGCTCCACCTGGAACACGGTCCTGCCAGCACCTTCATTTCAGATACAGAAAATCTTAGAGAATAAAATCCTGTGGTTTTAAGCCAGTAGTTTGTGGCAATCTATTATGGTGGCCCGAAAGAACAAATATACAAATATAGGTTTAATACCAGGAAAAAGACATTGCTGTAACAAATACCTGAATATGTGGAAGTGGCTGTGGAGGTGGTGATGGCCAGAAGCTGGAAGAGCTTTGAGGAGGACAGGAAAAGGCCAGACTGCCTTGAGACTATTGGTAGAAATGTAATTGTTTCAGGTGACTCTGGTGAGGCTCAGAGAAGAGTCACAGAGAAATCTTCAGCTGCCTTAGGGAATGCATATACCATCACAAAATAACACTAGAAGAGGTACGAATGTTAGTTAGAAATGCTCCCAGTAAAGCCTTAGGAGGGAACAAGGAACAGTGGAAAGGCGGTCCTTGCTGTAAAGCGGTAGAAAACCAGCCTGAGCTGTATACCAGGGCTGGGTGGAAGGCAGAATTAGTAAGCGAGGAACTTGGATGATTAGCAACCTCTGGGTTGTCTGCCCATGTGACAACTCCATGCCCTGGCTCTGGAGCCAGGTGTCCTTCTGTCCAAGCCTGTCCACTCCACGCTGGAGCACGGGGCTGCTGCCCCTGACCCAATACCCACCACCTCACTTTGTGGCCAAACACCTTGCTTTCTTCCAGCAGCTCCTGGTGGCCCAGATGCCACCACAGCAGGAAATAAGCCTTTTCCTGGCTCCTAGCCAGGACAGGGGAGATGACAGCCGACATGACTTCTGCTGGGACATCTTTGTCACTTACTCCTGGGCCTGTGCAGGGCCTGACATGTGCAGAGTCCACCAGGAAAGCAAGGCCAGGGTCCAATGGGACAGAAAGATTTTTCCTAGTGGGGGGGTCCCACTGGGCAGATGCTGCTGACCCCTCCACAACTCACAGTCCTGCTTCGCCAGGAAGCCCTCACTCCTCCATTCCCAAGGCAAATCCGTGGAAGGCCTTGGCACGTGCCAAGGACCTGACTCTGCCTCCAGCCAGCTGTGGCTGTGCCCAGCTCCTTGGGTCTCTGTTTCTCCATCTGCAAAATGGGGCCCAAGGCCATGTCCCAGGACAGAAGTCGACAGGGCCCGTCCATTCACAGTGCAGAGGTCAAGACCAACTGACTTTAGGCATGCAGCCAAACCTTCTGCACCTTGGCTTCCCAATTTGTGAGATGAGGGAAGTAACTGGATGCCCACAGCGTCACTGAGAGGACAAGTTATGGGGTAGCTGGAACTGTCTCACATGCTGAGCATGTTTGCTACACGTGTCACAAGTTTCTCTTGGAGAGCTGGGCATGGGGGATTGAACCCCTAAGCCAGTTATCGCAGGGTGGAAGGATGGGGGTGGGGGTCAGAGGGCACAGCACAGCTGGCCCATCAGTCACTGAACATGGACGGCAGCAGGACCAGGCACAGGGAGGGAAATGACCTTCTGTGGAAGGGGCATCTCCTATGGCGACTGTGCAAAGCCTCCTCGGCTGGGTCACACCAAGACAGGTATAGGTTGGTGCTTATCAGGGACAGTGCTTGGTGTTGTGTCCTCATGATCCAGGCTCCTCAGCCAGGCCCAAGCCTTGGCGCAAGCCTCCTGTAGGATGGGGGACGGCCATGGAGGAGCTCAGCAGAGCAGCTCAGGCAGAAGCAGCAGGGCCAGGACCAGCAGAAGAATAACTTGAGTGGGATGGGCGCGGAGTACAGACAGAGCCAGCAATCATGGGGACACTGACCAGGGCTCTAGTCTGAGTAGGCAGTGATGGAGAGCCTCCACTCCAACTAAGAACCTGGCATGGCTCCACAGTGATCCTACAGAGCTCCTACAGTGATCAGGGGCACAGGTGGGGCCTCAGGAGAAAGATGAACTGAGGATGTATGGGGGTGGGGAGTGGAAGGCTTCCTCCTGAAGCACTAACAGAAACAGCAGGAATCCTGGCCCAACCAGACCTGTTCTTTAATAGCAGTGTGTGGGACTGGCTGAGATCATTTCCTGACACCAAAGCCAGTAGTCAGCAAGTCCCCCGCCACGCTCCTGACTGCCCCCTTCTAGAAGGGTGAAGGAGCAGAATGAGTCTGGGCTGGGCAGAGCACCTCTACCAGCTCTTCCGGAAAAGGGTGCTTAGCCAGCAAAGAGTCTAGTCTCCAACTTGGGTGGTCAAATCTACAGCTCCAATGGCCCCTTCTCCCCACCCTGACTAGAATGCTCCTGTGGGAGGAAATGAGATCATGCACTCCCCCTGGACCCAGCCAAGTTCCTCCCAGGCCCACAAGCCTTGGTGATCTCTGATCCCAAACCAGGGTGGGTGACTACTCCCCACTGTTGCCGGATCCTGGGCTCTGCCCCAAACCTTGCCAGTGTCCCCTCCCAGCCCTGTGGGACCTTGACTGTCATACATCCTCACATCTGAGGTGTCGACCTCAGAGCTGCCCACCGCTCAGAACCATCTGCTGTTCTGGTCACCTGTCACTGCTCCCCCCCCGCCCCAACCCAGGAGAATAGAGGCCAGAGAGTGGGTCTTCCCACAGCCCAGAACAAGGCTTCTTGCCCTTCCTAATGAGAACTTGTGGGCTCTAACAACCAGGGACCCCCCCCCCCAAGGCCACAGCCAGGACTGCAGCTCATGTAGACTTCTGCTGCTCCCCTGATGCTGTCCCACCCCATCTTGCGAATGGTGGTCCACCCTCCCACCTCTCTCAGAGGGCACTAGATGCCTGCCCTCCCCTCTCCACCGGCCCAGGCCTCTCATGGCCAGGCCCCTGTCAGGGGCCGAGCTGATCCTAGGAGCTATCTGTGGTGGTCCCTTCTGATTTTGTTGTCATGAGCTGGCAGGTGGACACTATAATTCTGTTGTTCACATGAGGAACCCAGGATTCACATCAGCCCAAGGGCAGAGCTGGGATCCTGCCACCCTCAGCCCTTCCTGGACCACCATGAACCACATAAAACTGGGCTGGGAGTGGAACAACTTGTGGGTGGCCTTGCCCCCAGGAAGCACTGGCTTGTTTTCCCACTCACCCACAGTCAAGCAGCCCACCCTAGTTCTGCTGCTTACCTCCTTCAGCTCCTGGGCCACTGAGGCCAGGCGCTCGTTCTCTGACTGCGTGTTGGCAAGCACGTTGCGCAGCTGCTTCAGCTCTGTCTGCAGCTCCAGCACCTTGCGCACATAGTACTGCTCCTTGGAAGCTGACTCCTGGATCAGACTCTCCTCCCGGCTCTCGCCGTCCGCAGCCACCTTCTTATGGTTCGTGTGGGCCTGTCCAAATGCCTGCAGGAGATGAGATGCTCTTGAGAGGGAGCCTGGAGGCAACCCTGTGGCCAGACACGTGGGGGAAGAAGGGGACACAGGAGGAGCAAGATACCTAAGGGCTACACGAGGGCTGTGAGGTTATAGAAGAGCTGGGAGTGGGGCTAATGAGGAGCCCTGGTGGGATGGGATAGAGGGACAGGCTGGAGGAACTGGGGCGAGGCAGGGATAGGAAGCCCCAGCCACCATCTCTGCCAGTGTGGCTCCCATCAGCAGATTGGCCCCACTTCGGGGCCAGGAAGGGAAGTCCCCAGAACCAGGGTGCGTCTGAGGTCTCCCTCCAGATATGGAAACCGAGACTCAGGGAAGTGTCCTTCCCCTGCCTGATCCTGATTCACTCATCCTGGGAGACACCTGTGCCTGGGGAGGCCTGGGAAGGTGGAAGCCCAAGCCCGGCACAAGTGAGGGGACAGGAGTGTGAACCAGAACACTCAGAATCAGCCAACAGGTCCCCATGTGTGTCCTAGTCAGGAGACCCTGCCCACCTGTCCAGGGCCTGAGCACAGAGATAAAAATACCAGAGGAGAGAGGACCCACCATCCCCAGACCCAGCAAGAGCTTTGGGCTGTAAGAGGCAAAGGAGCATGTGGCTGGCTCAGGGAGGAGCCCCCATGGGCAAGTACAACCAGGATTGGTGCTGGCCTGCCCAAGTCCATGCCCCAGGTCCCGGCTGGCTTGGACCTGCCATCGTCCCGTGTCCCCCCAGGTGTCACGGCCCCTAGTAAGCACTTTTGCTTCTCTTTCCCTCTCACCCTGCACCATCACAGTAGCCAGGACGTGACCCACATAGGCCTGTAGTGTGTGTCCTCCCCAGGGGCTCCCTTCCCACTGGCCACCCCATGCAGGCCTCTGAGGGGAGACCTTGTCTCTTTACAGGGCTCCTGGCTCACAGAAGAGAAATAAAAGAGAGAGGGCTCCTAAGGAGCAAAGAAAATGATGCCTTTATCTCGAGAGAAAGAGAAACATTTTCATTCACTTATTATTTAATATGAAGTCTAGGAATTTAGTCCAAGAAAACAACTGGGAAAACGTGCAACGCCATGTATAAGGATGTTACTGAGCAGGACTGTTTGTAATATAAAAAATCAAAATGTAGAAAGTGTCTTGTTTCTCTGTCAGCAGGGGACTGGCTAAATAAAGTTGGGTAGGGTATGGTCAGGGTAACTGGTCTCCCTCCCAAGAGTGAGTCTTGTTCATCTGCTCTCAGCCACTGACAACCTGCTCTGTGAAGACACAGGCTCCTTTTTAAATCAAGTCAGCTCAGCTCTATGATTTCTGTTGCTGTCCTCCACCTCTTCCATCCTGGTCCCAGGGAAAGTCTAAAGCACAAATCTGTGTCTACATAGGACCTGCCGTATCCTGGGTCGCAGCCCCAACCCCCAGCTGCACACCAGCCCTGGGCGAACCAGAACTTGCCAGAAGTGCAGGAAGAACCCAACCCATGGGGCAGGTGTACTGGAAAGCATCAGCCAGGTCATGGGTGTCTCTCCAAACATCGAGACAAGCCTAACCGGGTAAACAGAGCAGAACACGCCCTTGAATCTCGAGCTGGGGCACCGACATCTCCTGAGGCACCATGTCATCCTCAGAGGCTATCCTGAGGTGGGATGGCTAAACACGCGTGCGCACACACACACACACACATTCACACCTTGGCCTGAATCTTCACCTCCACCCAGCTCCCAGCCTGGGGCCCATGAGCACCCAGGCAGCTTTTCAAAGACAATGGAGCTGGAGACTTACACCTCCCTGCCAAGACAAGACACTCACAGAGTCTGGATCTCCCTCCCATGTGGAAAACTAAAAACAACTGGGAAGTTTATGTGACTAAGCAATAGTTTTCAAGTCACTGAACACCAGATAGTGAGAGGCAGGGCACAGGTAAGCTCCATGACACCCCCCACTCCTCCGCGAAGGAACTTCAGCCACCGTGCAGAAAGAAACTGAGGCCTGGCAGGACTGAGAGAAGGAGGTGGTACTGGAAGACAGTGAGTGGACAAGGCAGTGAAGGCAGTAGACCTTTGAACAGAGGGGCCCTCAGTCCTCGCAGGGGACAGTCAGTGCAAGCCTGTGAGGAAGCCACCGAAGCCAGGAAACAGCCACCCATAGGGACAGAGGCTGTAAGCAGCACTTGTTCCTACCAGCAAGAGGGAAGCCCTAACCCACAGGCAGCAGGTAGAGCCCTTGCAGGTCAGGGCAAAGTGGAGCTGGGGAAATGCTCTCTGGTCCCGACCAACAAAGCTTAAGGGCAAAACCTGAAAGGATCAAACTATATCCCAGAATAAAGCACATGAACACACACAGGAACAACCGCACCATCTCCCAACACACTGAAACCCAGAACCTGGCACCCAATCACTGGCCAGTCCACGAGGAAAGGAGAGGACAGAGTGACACAGTGACAGAGCCGGGAGACAGGGCGGGACTGACTTCTACCGGCTCAGGAACACTGAGCCATGCCAAGCAGCAACCAAAGATAGAGGAGATGGAATTACAAGGTGTGAGATGAAAGGGGCACTGGATGGGACTAATGGAAAACTGCACAACACAGATTAGTAAACTTGAAGAAACAGCAATGAGACTACACAAAATAAAACACATAGACAAAAAAAAGACTAAAACACCAAACACAGTGTGAGCGAGCTGTGGGATAACTGCAAGGAGCCCAACACACGGGTAGTTAAGAGTCCCTACGGGAGAGGAAGAGATGAGGATAAAAAAAAACTTCAAGAAATAATGACTGAAATTTTTCCAAATTTGATGGAAACTATAAATCCACAAATCTTAGCAGCTCATCAACCTCCAAGCACAAGAAATAAGAAGAAAACTGCACTAAACATATCACAGACTTGTTTAAAACCGGTGATGCAGGAAAAAAAAAAAACTAAAATCAGTCAGAGGAAAAAGGACACAGTACTTATAGAGAAGGAAGCATAAGGATGACACAGGATTTCTCTGACAAGCCTGGAGACAGTGGAGCAACATCTTGAAAAAACAAAACAAAAAACTTATTAACTGTAGCTCCATACCCAGTGAGAACTGTTCAAAAATAAAGGTGAAATAAAGACTCCAGACATATAAAATCTGTAAGAATTCATCACCAGCAGATATGCATTACAAAGTGCTAAATAAAATCCTTCAGAAGAAGAAAAACAATACCAGATGGAAATCTAGATTTACAAGGAGTTAAAAGCACCAGAAATGGTGACTACGTGAGTAAATATAAAAGACTTGTTCTTCTTCTTATGTAAATCCCTTTAAAAGATAATTAAGAGATTCAATGCAATCTCTATCAAAATTCCAATGACCTTTTTTGGCAGAAATGAAAATTTATACAGAACTGAAAGGGGCCCAGAACAGCTAAAACAATATTGAAAAAAAACACAGTGGGAGGACTCATATTAAGTTTTGAAATTCTCAAACTTAAGATTTCAAAACTTAATATAAGGCTACAGTGATCAGAACAGTGTGGTACTGGCATAAGGATAGACAATATAGACCAACAGAAGAGTCCAGAAATAAACACTCATATATGTGGTCAATTGATTTTTGAGAAGGGTGCAAAAATAATTCAGTGATGAAAGAATAGTTTTTCAACAAATGGTGCTAGGACACATGGAAATCCACATGCAAAAGAATGAAGCTGGATCTCTTCCTTACATCATATATAACAATTAACTCAAAATGGATCAGAGACCTAAATGGAAGACCTAAAACTACAACTCTCAGAAGAAAATAGGGATAAATCCTCATGACCTTGTTGGCAATGGGTTCTTCCATGCGACACTAAAAGCATGAGTAACAAAAGAAAAAAACAGATAAATTGTACTTCATAAAAATTTAAAAATCTGTGTATTAAAGGACACTATCAAGTGAAAAAACAACCTATACAACAGTAGAAAATATTTTTAAATTTTGCATTTGATAAGGGTCTAGTATCCAGAGCATATAAAAAAAGGCAATCAGCTCATAAAAAGATGCTCAACATCAGCAGACATTAGGGAAATGCAAGTCAAAACCACAATGAGATAGCACCTCACACCCACTAGGATGGATATAATTGAAAAATAAAATATAAAAAAAAGAAAAATAACAAGTGCTGGTGAAGGTATGGAAAAACTGGAGCCCTCATACATTGCTAGTGGGAATGAAAAATGGTGCAGCTGTTCTGGAAAACAGCCTGACAGATCCTCAGAAAGTTAAACACAGAATTACCATATGATTCTGCAATTCCACTCCTAGGTATAGACTCAAAAAAAAAAAAAAAAGAAAATATATATCCACACTAAAACTTGTACACAAATGTTCATAACAGCCAGTAAGTGGAAACAACCCAAATGTCCAGCAATTGACGAAGGGATAAATAAAATGTGGTCTATCCATACAATAGCGTATTATTTGGTAATAAAATGAATTACTGATACACGGTACAACATATATGAACCTTGAAAATATTCTGCTATGTGAAAAGAGCTAGTCACAAAGGGCCACATATTTTATGATTCCATTTATATGAAATGTCCAAAACAGGCAAATCTATAGAGATAGAAAGCATATCAACGGTTGCCCATGGTGGGGGGTAGAGTTGGGAGGTTGGAGTGGGTGACAGTTAAAGGGGTATCTTTTGGGGCTAATGAAAACGTGCTAAAATTGGTTGTGGTGATAGATGCACAACTTTGAATATAAAAGCCAATGAACCATACATTTTACATGAGTGAATTGTATGGTAAGTGAATTATATTAATAAATAAAGCCGTTAAAGTTGTTCAAAGAAGTTAAAGAATGAAAAAAGATAAACCACGCTAACACTTATCAAAAGAAAGCTGAAATGGCTCTATTAATATCAGATAAAGTCGATTTCAAAGCAAAGAATATCACCAGCAACAAAGAGGGTCATTTCATAATAATAAGGAGTCTAGAGACTTCTCTGATGGCGCAGTGGTTAAGAATCTGCCTGCCAATGCAGGGGACACGGGTTCGATCCCTGGTCCGGGAAGACCCCACATGCCGTGGAACAACTCAACTACTGAGCCTGCTCTCTGGAACCCGTGAGCCACAACTACCGAGCCCGCGTGCTACAACTACTGAAGTCCACGCTCCTAGACCCCGTGCTCTGCAACAAGAGAAGCCACTGCAATGAGAAGCCCATGCACCGCAACAAAGAGCAGCCCCCGCTCGCCACAACTAGAGAAAGCCTGCGCGCAGCAACAAAGACCCAACACAGCCAAAAAAAGGAGTCTAAGTCACAAAGAGAACCTTACAATTCTATGAAGCAAAACCTGATAGAACTGGGCTTCCCGGGTGGCGCAGTGGTTGAGAATCTGCCTGCCAATGTAGGGGACACGGGTTCGAGCCCTGGTCTGGGAAGATCCCACATGCCGCGGAGCAACTAGGCCCGTGAGCCACAACTACTGAGCCTGCGCGTCTGGAGCCTGTGCTCCACAACAAGAGAGGCCGCAATAGTGAGAGGCCTGCGCACCGCGATGAAGAGTGGCCCCCGCTTGCCACAACTGGAGAAAGCCATCGCACAGAAATGAAGACCCAACACAGCCAGCCAGCCAGCCAGCCATACATACATACATACATACATACATACATACATACATAAATACATACATACATACATTAAAAGAAAGGATAACTTAAAAAAAAACATCAGAGTAACTATAGAATTTAAAAAAAACTGATAGAACTGCAAGGAGAAATAGATAAATCCAAAATTATAGTTGGGAGAGTTCAACATCCAACTCCTCATATTTCTCTCAAGATTTCATAGGACAAGTAGACAGAACATCAGTAAGGACACAGAAGACATGAACAACACTATTAACTAGGTTGACCTAATTGGCATGTGTAGAATCTCCCACCCGACAGCAGCAGCACACACATTCTTTTCAATGACACATTTACCCAGACAAACCATATTCTGGGCCATTAAACATGCCCCAAAAGGATTCAGGCCATACAGAGAATTTGCTCTAACCACAGGGAATTAAATGAGAAATCAATAATGTAAAGCTCTCTAGAAAATCCTCAAATATTTGGCACGTAACCAACACATGGGTCAAAGAAGAAATCAAAAGTGAAACTAGAAAGTATTTTTAACTAAATGAAAATGAAATGAATGTGAGAATTTGTGGGATGCCACTATAGCAAGGACTTAGGAGGATATTTATAGCACTAAATGAGTATGTTACAGGAAAATAACCCCAAAAAACAAAACCAAACACCAATCCAATCAATAACCTCACTTCCATCTTAAAAACTAGACCAGGTAATGGACACAAAGCTCAAGGTACAGCTACAAGCCCTGTGGGGTTAAGCCCTTTTAACAGATGAGACGACTGAGGCTCACAAGGCTAAGAGCCTAGGCCCCAGGTGCAAAGCTCCTAAGAGCCCCACGTTCACCCCAGCTCACCATGCTTCGTCTTCTCCAGACAACACTCCTCCAGGCCTTAGCCCAAACGTTCTCTGGGCCTTCTACAGACCGAGGGATGAAGGCCTTCAAGTCCTGCTTGGTGGCTGCCATGTTCCTCACCTCTATGTCCCAGACACATATTCTGTACTAAACACAGACCCTATAAATCCCGCTGGGAGCATGGTTTTAAACCCTCCTTATAGACTGTGTTTTACTTAGGGGAGGAGCTGTTTCTTGTTTACGGCTAGTCTTTGGGCCCACATGGTATGTGATGAGAGTTCAGCCAGCCCCAGTTAGAACTGTCTCTCTTTTCAGCTGTGTGCTTGTGTATTCACTGTTTGTTGTTGCTCAACAAACACTGGATAGCAGGATGGTGGACTAGGACACATATTGTTATGCCCTGCCTAAAGCCCTCATGACCTCTTATCCTCTGGTGGTGGGAGTGTAACTGGTACAACCACTTAGGAAAACTATTATCTACTAACACTAAGCACACACCTGTTCTCTGACCCTGCGTGTTTATAGGAGCATTATTTACAAAAAACCCAGAAAGTTCCCAAGTTTTGTCAACAGAAGGAAAAATTATGATATAGTCACATGACGAAATACTACACAGAAATGAAAATGAGTGAATTACTGCTATTTAGACAACAGAGACGAATCTCATATAATATTGGGTGAAAGAAGCCAGACACAAAAGAGATATACTGTATGATTCCATTTATATATACAGTTTCAAGAGTACGTAAAACTAATCTCTGCTAGTATTAGGGCAGTGGTGACCGTTGGGTTGGGGGAGGGCCCTTGAAAGAGGCTTCTGGGGCTGGAGATGTTCTGATTCTTGATCTGGGTGCTTGTTATATGGGTGTGTTTAGCATCTGGAAGTTCACACTTATGCTTTGTGCTTTGTATGTTTTTCCTCAATGAAAAGTAAAAACAGAAACAAAAAACTAGAAGAGCACATGAAATTCAAAGAAAAAAAGGAAGTAATAATGATCAGAGTAGAAACGAATGAAATAGAAAAAATATAGATAAATTAATTCAAAAGCAAGTGCTTTGAAAAGATTAATCAAATTGATAAATCTCTAGCCAGAATAACTGGGGTGGGGGTAAGGAGCACCACAAACATTAAAAAGCATAATAAGGGAATGTCACGAGCAGCTTTATGCCAACAAACATGACAACTTAGATGAAATGGACAAATTCCTTGAAAGACAAAAACTACCAAAGCCCACTCAAGAAGAAATAGATTATCTGAATAGTCCTATATGTACTAAAGCAATTGAATGTGTAGTTAAAATCCCCAAAGAGAACATTCTGGGTTCAGATGGCTTCACTGGTGAATTCTACCAAACATATAAGAACAACATAAATCCAACTGTACACAGATTCTTTCAGAAAACTGAAAAGCAGGGAATACTTTCCACCTAATTTTATGAGACCAGCATTATCCTGTAACCAAAACCAAAGACAGTACAAAAATCTACCAATAGGGCTTCCCTGGCGGCGCAGTGGTTGAGAGTCTGCCTGCTGATGCAGGGGACACGGGTTCGTGCCCCGGTCCGGGAAGATCCCACATGCCGCGGAGCGGCTGGGCCCGTGAGCCATGGCCACTGAGCCTGCGCGTCCGGAGCCTGTGCTCCGCAACGGGAGAGGCCACAACAGTGAGAGGCCCACGTACCGCAAAAAACAAAAACAAAACAAAACAAAAAAAATCTACCAATATATAAAAAGGATAAGGAACCATGATCCAGAGGGGTTTATCCAAAGAATGTAGTGTTGATTAGCAATCACTAGAAAAAAAACAATGTAATTCAGTATATTAAGACAAAAAAAGAAAATCTATGGGATCATCTCAAAAGATGCAGGAAAACCTGACAAAATTCGATATTCATCCCTGATAAGCACTCTCAGCAAACAGAAGGGAGCATCCTCAACCTGATAAAGGGCATCTTCCAAACACCTGTCAGCTAATATTTAATGACGAAAAACTGAGTCTCCCTGGTTCTGTTCAACCTTGCACTGGAGTTCCCAGCCTACAGTGCAATGAAACAAGAAAAACCAAAGGCATCTAGATTGGAAAGGAGGAACTAAAGCTGTCTTTATTTACACATCACACAACAGTCTGGATAGAAAATCCAAAGAATTCTACAAAGAAGCCACTAGAACTAATAAGTGAGTTCAGCTAGGCTGCAAGACACAAGATTAATATACAAAAATCAAGCTTATTTCTATATGCTAGGATTGAACAATCAGAAAGTGAAAAAATTTTAAATGTTATTTACAATAGCATTAAAAATATTAAATGCTTATGCTTAAATCTGACAGAAGATGTGCAAGACCTATACATTAAAAGCTACAGAATATTGCTGAGAGAAATTAAATCATGGAGAGATATACCTATTCATGGGCCAAAAGACTCAATATTGTTAAGATGTCAATTCTCCACAAGTGGATCTTTTAATTCATCACAATGCCAATCAAAATCCCAGTATTTGTTTTGGTAGAAATTGAACATCTCATTCTAAAATTCCTATGGAAATTCAAAGGACCTAGAACAATCAAAATGACTTTGAAAAAGAACAACAAAGGAGTAGGACTAACATTAACTGATTTCAATATTATAAAGCTATAGTAATTAAGAGAGCATACTATTGGCATAAAGATGGACAAACAGAGGTACTGAACAGAACAGAGAATCGAGAAATAGACCCATACGTATGGCCAACTGACTTGACAAAGGTACAAAGGCAATTTGGTGAAGAAGGGATAATCTTTTAACAAATGATGATGGAATAAATGAATATCCTTATATAAAAAAATGAGCTACAATCCATACCTTACAGCATATATGAAAAGTAATTTAAAATGGATCATAGGCTCAAACATTGAAAATATAAGACTTCCAGGGGAAAACAAGATAAAATGTTGGTGACTTTGGACATGACCCACAGAAGGAGAAACTGGTAATCTGGACTCCAAAACTACAAATTTGTGCTGTTAGGCAAGTTAAGAGAATGACAAGTCACAGACTGGGAAAAAAATGTTTGCAAATCAGACATTTGATAAAGGATTTGTATCCAGAATATAAGAACTCTCAAAACTCAGTAAGAAAAATAACCCAATAAAAAATGGGCAGAAGAGGGGCTTCCCTGGTGGCACAGTGGTTGAGAGTCCGCCTGCCGATGCAGGGGACACGGGTTCGTGCCCTGGTCCAGGAAGATCCCACGTGCCACGGAGCGGCTGGGCCTGTGAGCCATGGCCGCTGAGCCTGTGCGTCTGGAGCCTGTGCTCCGCGACGGGAGAGGCCACAACAGTGAGAGGCCCACGTACCGCCAAAAAAAAAAAAAAAAAAGCCTGACCCTATCAAGGTTGGCATGAGGGTGGAGCAATTAGAACTCTCCTACATTGCTGATGGGGAGAGTAAAATGGTACAACCACTTTGGCAAAGAATCTGGCAGATTCCTAAAAAGTTAAGCATACATCTGACATATGGCATAGCCATCCACTCTTAGGTATTTACCCAAGAGCAATGAAAGCATAGTGTCTATACAAAGACTCATATAGGAATGTGTATATCTGTAACAGCCAAAACAAAACAAAAAACTCAAAACAACCCAATGATCATCAATAGGAAAATAGATTTTTTAAAGTGTGGGGAAAAAAAAAAAAAGTGTGGAGCAGCCACACAATGGAATGCTACTCAGCAATCAAAAAGGAATAGCTATCGATATGCACATTAACAAAGGTACACCTAAAAATTACGTCAGACCAAAAAAAAAAATTGTATGTGTTGTATGATTCCATTTATTTAAAACTAGAAAGTGCAAACAAATGTATATGTCATGGTCGCCTGGGGATGAGGAGGAAAGAAATTACAAATGGGGATGAGGAAACGTGGGGATGATGAATACCTTCATTATCTCGATCACACTGTGGACCTCATGAGTATACACCTATATGAAAACTTACCAAACTGAATACTTTAAATATATGCAATTTATTGTATTTCACTTATACTTCAATAAAGCTAAGACAAAAACCTGGATGTCTCTGAAGCATCAACCTGGAGACCTCACCCTTATGCTCACTGCCCCAGCTCACAGGCCAGGAGGCTGAAGTTGGGAGAAGTGGAGACTATCTATGCCCCTGGTCACTCAGCCCACCTGTCTGAATTTCTTCTGACCAAAGCATCCTTACTCCTACCTTGCACCATCATGTGCAGGCTTGAGTCTATCTCAAAACCTGCCTCCCTATCCCAGGAATTGCTCAGAGCAGCACCATTTACCATGTGATTGGGGTGTCCAGCTGCGGATATGCTTGTCCTCGCCTCACGGCACACTTCCCAGGCCGGTGCCTATTGGAGGGCCTCCAAAAGTTTCTGGGCAGCTCAGGGGCCCAGCTTTGGCCTCCATCCCAGGTCTGTCCACAAAATTCCCTGGCCACTCTGGGGAAGAAAGGCAATGACCTCCTGGACCACAGCGTGCCTGTTTTGACTCTGAGGCAGCGGTGGTAGTGCCTTTGTGATGTCCCCTCAGGGCTGCTCCAGCTGCGAGCCGGCTGACACTGTTCCTGACACAGGATTGCAGCCCATACCCTGCCCACTGCTCCGAAGCTTCCCAGGCCCAGTGAGCTCAGTTGTGAGGTCACGCTGGGCCTTGCTTCAAGTACGTCCACATTTATGTGGACACCTGGAGCCAGAACCAGACATGGTGGGGGAGGCTGCATGTGCCAAATGGGAAGGGGGCCAAGGGCAAGCTTCAGCCCAGGAAGGGGAGCTGCAGGGTTCCAGGGGTAAGATTTCAAAGCCAAATGTGGTGGGAAGAGGGGCCAAAGCCCGGGGAACGGTGTGAGCACATGCCAGGCAGGAGATCCCAGGCTCTCTGGGAAGTATCAGGAGCCGCTTTCTGAGAATGGAAGAGTTGAGAGTCTCAGAGACCACAGGGACAGCCTGGGCAGGAAGACCCAAGTGGGGAGCAGAGGGGCTGGGTGGGGATGGGAGTCAGGCCTGGGGGCTTCCCCAAGTAACTTAGCATGCTGCCTAGTTTCTGTGGAGTGGCAACAGTGGTGAGGGCTCAGAGACCAGGGCACTTGCACACCTTGGTAAACGAGACCGGTACCACCCTGACCCTCCCTCCCTCAAGCCTGAAGTCTCACTGCGGGAGCCCTTAGAGACAAGAGAGGATGAGTTCCTGTCACGAAGTTCAGGCTCTGGGCGGCCCCACCTTGCTGTCCAGTGCAGCCACCAATCTCGGTGTGTTGGCAGTGAGGCATCGAGGGCAGCATGGTCCAGAGCACAGGGCACCCAGAGAGCAGGACACAGAGGGGATGGAGTGAGTGCAGGGAGGGTGACAACTAGCGGACCATCAACTGTTTATGAGGGTGGGGTCTTGGCAGGGAGCAGACTCCCATGAGGACATTCATGCAACAAACCAAACCTCTGCTTCCACCAAGGGCTGGGACCCACCAGTAGACAAACAGCCCCCCTCCTGCCTCTTCCACCTGATGAGAAGAATGGAGGTCAGCACACTGTGGCCCATGTCTGGTCCAAGCCTCATTCTACAGCTAAAGTTGTACTGGAGCGCAGCTAAATGGGAAAGCTGAAGCAGGCTAGCATGATGCTGGGGCTTCTGCCTTCAGTCCATGGGTGTGAGGCCCCCATGGCCCACACGGGGGTCAGCGACTGGACAGGGACCAAGAGCCTGGTGTCCACAGGGAGTCTGTGGACTTTCCAGGTAAAAGGCCCCATCTGCCTCTCCCTAACTTGCCTGGATCAGGGCACAGACCTCAGGACCCTTCGGACACAGAAGGTCCCTCCAGAGAAGCCCTGGCTGCCACACAGGCTCTCTGGGTGGGGCATCCAGGGCAGAGACAAGGACAGGAGGGAGGGAACAGGGAGTCAAACAGGAAGAGAGCTGAAACAGCTCCATACTCTCAGCACCAAAATCTGTATTAGTCAGAGATGCCCAGAGAAATGAAAGCAAGAGAATATATGTAGACACACATAAGAGGAGACTTATTATAGGAGTTGGCTTAGGCAGTTACGGAGGCTGAGAAGTCACACAATCTACTGTTTGCAAGTTGTAGACGTGTGGCGTAATCAGTCTGAGTACAAAGCCCAGAGAACTAGCAGCATCGGTGCCTGAGGGCAGAAGGTGGACATCTTAGCTCAAGCAGAGAGTGAACTGACCTTTCCTCCACATTCTGTTCCAATCAGTCCCCCAATGGATTGGATGATGCCCGCCCACACTTGAGGAGGCATCTACTGAATCAATGCTAATCTCTTCCAGAAACATGTTCACAGACACAACCAGAAATGATATTTCACCAGCTATCTGGGCATCCCTTAGTCCAAACAAGTTGACACACAAAATTAACCATCACACAGGCATGGGGTGTGTTGCAAGGACCCTCAACTCTGTTGCTGTGGTGTGAAAGCAGCCGTAGACAACAGAGGCAAAAATGAGTAAAATGTTATTTACAAGACCAGACTGAAAGCCAAATATGGCCCTCAGGCAGCAGTTTGCTGACCCCTAGTCTGGGCCAGCACCTCGTCATCACCTGGCATCCACTTTCTGTGGCTCACTATAGAAAAACTATTAAGTGTATGTTGAAGGGGCCCATCCCTAAGCCAGGTGCAGAGGAGAAAATGTGCATCGGATCAGAGCCTGGAAGGATGAGGGGTGCTGCAGGTGCAGGGATGGGCATGACGAAAGCCCAGGGCAGGACAAGGTGGGCTAGGAGGAGAGCTGGGTCCTTATGCCATGCCTCTGAGCCCTGAACAAGAAGGCCCCTTCCTCCTCGGCCACGGCAGACCCTAGCACTCACTGGGCAGGAAAGAAGGTATGAGTACTGTGGCATCTGCTGCCTTTGCTCCATCCTGGCTGTGAGTCTGGACAAGTCCCTCCCCTCGCTGAGCCCAACTGTAAACTGGGCTGTGTGTAGAATGTCCAGTCCCAAGCCAGCTGATGGGCCCTGAGCCCCAGGTGAAATAAGCCCCATTGAGCCCACTTATGAAGACTGCCAGGGCTTGAAGAGTGACCCTGGGTGAGAGTCTGCTCTGCAGTGTCCTCACTGCCCACTCCCCTTCCCATCAAGAGAACAATGTGAGCATTTCTGCAATGAGCACGGGTTACCAGTCCTAGCTCAAAGAGGTTGATCCTTAGTCTCTGACACACCTACAAGGGGCCAGAAACAAGTCTGCATGAGGGGACTGAGCACAAGCCTGGCTCCTGACCCTAGCAGGGCAGAAGCAGCAGTGGGAACCAGGCTGCAAACAGGGCTGCTCTGGAGGATCTTTCTTCCTGACCCAGCCTGGCCATCTTGTTAGCAGAGAGGGTAGAGGGTCCCTGGAGAAAGAATCAGGCATGGCTTTCTTGACATAAGAGAAGCCATTTCTGGCCAAAGACATTTTGTGATCTAAGCCTGGTCACAGCGCTTGCCCTTGAGCAGGTCTCAGTAATTATCTTAAAGGAAGAAAAGAATGCGGGAACAAATTATTCCCTATTATCAAGTAAGAGAAGTAATAATAACAAGGATAATATATATTTGTAAAGACCCCCAATTCTGTTTCAATGGTAAAGATTGGCCTGAAGTGCTCAACCAACAGATCAAATGGAACCTAAGGGATGATGATATGGACCTTTTCTGACCCTTGTGACTTCCAACTAATGCTTGGACTCTATCGAGCTGTGCCCCAATTCTATGCTGATTTCTCCTTTGCTCTGGTCCCTTTATGAATATGCATACACTGCCCAAGCCCCTTCATGAATATGCATGTGCCATTATCTTAAAATTTCCCCAATTTAAAAAAAAATAAATTTATTTATTTTTGTTTATGATTTTTGCCTGTGTTGGGTCCTCGTTGCTGCGTGCGGGCTTTCTCTAGTTGCGGCGAGCGGGGCCTACTCTTCGTTTGCAGTGTGCGGGCTTCTCACTGCAGTGGCTTCTCTTGTTGCGGAGCACGGGCTCTAGAGCACACGGGCTTCAGGAGATGCGGCGCATGGGCTCAGTAGTCGTGGCTCACGAGCTCTAGAGCGCAGGTTCAGTAGTTGTGGTGTACGGGCTTAGCTGCTCCGCAACATGTGGGATCTTCCCGGACCAGGGCTCGAACCTGTGTCCCCTGCATTGGCAGGCAGATTCTTAACCACTGCGCCACCAGGGAAGCCCAAAACTTCCTCAATTTTTGAGGGAATTTTATGATTGTTGAATTCTCTATATTTGTTCAATACAGTGTAACATCACTTAGGAATTGAACTTCTTTTCTGTGCAGCATAATCTCACAATGCAGATGGCAAAGTGTCATTTTGATGGAGCTCTTCATTTCCCCATATTGTCCGGCAGAGGGCGCCTTATGTGGAAGGCAGCCTTGATCGTTTTTTGATGATTATTATGGACTGAAACACATTATTCAGAAATGTGGTAGATTTATCTTCAAAAATTATAAGGCTCTTTAGAGGATAGTTATATGCATGTGTACTTTTAAACTGTATTGTAATTCACACATAATTTGTTCCACACAGGAACGCCTACACTGAGAATCATTACACTTTTTCAGGTCAACATTCTTTAAAAATTATCTTAGCTTGGGCTTCCCTGGTGGCGCAGTGGTTGAGAGTCCGCCTGCCAACGCAGGGGACATGGGTTCATGCCCCGGTCCGGGAAGATCCCACATGCCGCGGAGGGGCTAGGCCCGTGAGCCATGACCACTGAGCCTGCGCGTCCGGAGCCTGTGCTCCGCAACGGGAGAGGCCACAACAGTGAGAGGCCCACGTACCACAAAAAAAAAAAAAAATTATCTTAGCTTGCTTTATATTATTAACTAGTTAATTATTATTGCAAATAACCTTACATACTCTTTCTTAAAGGTATGAAGTGAGCAGATACTGGCCAAATAGTTTATACACATAGGTATTTTGCTATGTCTGTATCAATTAATATAGAAACCATAAAATACACCCATTTTAAAATCATATCTTATAAACCTTTAGAAATAAATGTAACATAAAAAATAATTTACTCCTGTGCCTACCTTCTTTATAGGTAAGAAGACAGACCACATTTACATTTTCTTTGCCCTTTTTCTTTAAAACTGTATCTTTATTATATTGCCTGCAGAATTACATTTCCTCTTGCCTCTTTTCACTGACAAATCTGATAGGGGTTCTGCCACACTATCCAGCTCAGAAATATTCTTGAGTAATAAAGTGAAAATAATATTGAATAAGAAAAGAAAAAAACAAAAAACGTCCCCAATTTTGATGTTCAGGGAGACACTGCTTTGGGAAAGATCCCTGGTACTCTCCTTACTTGCTGCCAAGTAATAAACCCTTCCCTCTCCTGCTCTTTGGCTTGGTCGTGTCTTTTGGCTTGATATCCACCAAGAGGTGAACCAGTTTTTCGGGTGATGATCTGATACAGCAGGCACAATACATGCCAAACGAGGAGAACCGGACTAATAAGCATTTCCAGGAGGTAAGGCGTGATTCCAGGAAGCAGTTTTCACAATGAAGCTTGGGATTTGGGATTCTCAACTTGCTTGTTGGAATTCCTGGGCTTACCCAGCCCTATCCACTCACAGCAGTTCCCACCTCTTCCTGAAGGGCTACCAAGCAGGGTGTGGGCATCCTGGAAATTCCCGACTTCTGTTAGCTGCCCATCCAGGCCCCTCTGTTGGGTTTCCTTCCTAATCCTGTTCCTGGGACCAGGGGCTGGGGATGGTCATTATGTACCCACCCCACATCGTCTTCCTGTGCAGGCTTATAGGAAACCCCACTGGCTAGCTTCACAAGGACCTTTCCAGGTAGCATTCAGTTTGCCTTTAGCAAGAGCATGCTTACTGAGTGTCTGGCCTCAGGTGGGTGCCAGTGGTACCAGGAGAGCCAACACTGTCAGGCCCTCAGGACCCAATTCTATCCCAGCTGGGACTCCAAAGCCTGGCATCCTGGGGAACCACTTGAATGGACAGAAACACTGCCCACCCTCAGCTCACGAATGGTCTTGATTACTATAACCAGTCAGCACCACAGCCTCTCTCTATCCCCCAACCAGAGTGAGAAGTCCCTAAAGTGTCCCTCACTTCTTTTCTGGTTCTAAGTGGTGTCCCTACCAGAACCTCACCCTGGGAAGCAGCTCCTCAGAGCAAATGTGTGCTGAGAACCCCAAGGTGCAGGGCACCAGCCTGGGGCAGAGCTGGGCCACATGGCAGCTGGTGCTCAGGGAGGGAGGACTCCCTCCAGTCATCACTCCACATGGTCACCATCTGCTGGCACACTTGTGCCTGCTGGACCTCGCGGCCCAGGCTCAGCCCCACCTGGAGCACAGAGCACTTACTAATCAGTAGAAAGCTGTAGTTGTCTGCTTCTGCTCTGAGGCAGGAAGGAGCAGCCTTGGGAGCTGGCCTCCCTCCCAATCCTTATGCAGGGAGCTAGGTAAGGAAGAGGAACCAGTAACTCAAGTTCAGTGCAGACTGCCGCAGAAGTTGTTCAGCAGATACTGACGGCTGATGGATTTCCCCCTACCCCAAAACTAGTACATACAAACCACAGGGCTTCACCACTCGGCTGAGTCAAGGGGGATCTGGCAACTCTGAGAAATGGAAAGAAGACAGGATGGGGGGACCTGTGATGTGGGGCCACACACTCTCTGTGCGAGGTTGTCAGCCCCAAGAAACCACGTGAGCCTCATTAACCTCAAAACGGGACTAAGGCTTATGAACTGGACACAGATAACAAGCTCTATAACATTATGAGATAAAGATTTTATAGCATTAGGAGATTAAAGTCTCTCAAAGGTTGATTAAACCTATCAACACTTAATTCACTGGCCAAAACAGCCGGGTACAAAATACTGTATAATGGTAGACATGCAAGAATGTGTCAACTGGCAAAGAACTCGACTGGGGTTCAAATGAGTCAGAATTAGCATCAACGTAAAGAAGACTCAACGGAAGGCTGAAGGGCACACGCTTCCTTTCAAGCTTTTTCCTAAGGAAATGGTATCACAATGGGACAGAGTGATATCACAGTAATCTGACAAAGGGAATATAACTACATATACGTGTGCATCACTGTAGAAGAAAAATTTTTAAATATATTTCAAAAAGTTTTCTGTAAATCTAAAACTGTTCTAGAAGATAAAAGCTATTAAATAAAATCAGTTCACACCCAAACACATGGAAATTGATCTCTTAAGTAATGTCTGGACCAGAGAGGGCATACAGAACAGGAAACCAAATAAACAAAAAATAGAAAACATCTCATATCAGAACTTGGGGATCACTGCCAAAGCAGTACCGTGCTGTGGGAGGGGTTACACTAAAAATCCATATTGATGATAAAAAGAAACAGAAACTGAACAAAGTAATGAGGCAAAGGTCTTAGAAAGGGGAAGTAACACAACAAAAACCCAAAACAAAAGAAAAAAGAAAAGCCACTAAGTTAGTGTATTTTCTCAAGCTGGTGATGATTATATCCATAGGAAAAGCACCAGGGAGCTGTAAGCCAGTCCCCTCTGCCCTGCCATCCCACTCCCTGGAACTTTGAACTGTGCTGCAGGACTGGAACCTGGGACTTCTCTGTCCACTTCCACGTTCACTCACAGCACAAGACAGGATGGGGGGAGGGGAGGGAGGGGCAGTCATCACAGGCTCAATGGACACCCTGTAACTCATAGAGGAGCTCCACAAATCCTTCCTTCAAAAGCCGGTGGGGGTGGGGGGGTGTCCGAGGACACCTGGGCTGACTGTGCATGCAAAAACTTAGGTGAGACCTCAGCAAACAGAAGCCAACAGACCACCTTGAGAATCAGTCACCTGCCCCAGGAACACAAAACCAGAGGCACTAATTTAATTCAATTTTAAAAAATTGCTTTGGCGCCTGTCCAGGATCAGGATAAGCAAGCACAGTAAGTAAACCATATAGTGCTGTCAGAAGGTGAACTATCAACATCCCTGTCACAGACAAACTAATGTTTAGAAAGGATGTAAGAATGTCATCTGCACAAAGATGCTTTCAATCCACTCCTCAACTGAAGTTTTAGAAAAATGGATATGGTAACTTTCTTTCTTAATTTCATAGAAAGAGCACCTATAGCTGCAGTAAATCTACCTAGACAGATTTAAAATGAGAGCCAACTTAACAAGGAACAGAACGCGTTAATAAATAATGGACAAGCACTAGAGCCACTCCACTTAAAAGGACAAGGCAAGATAACCTCCCACCACACTTCAGAGACTGGAAGAAAGAAACAGAAGAAAGGATATGTTAATTCCGTATTGTCTGCAGGTCTGATCGTCTAATTTTCTCCAGAAAATGCGCTAAGAAACACCTCCAAAAAGGTCATTTAGAAATCTCCAATCCTCCCAAGTTAAATTAGGCTAGGAAAACGTACTTTAAAAAAAAAAATTACATTTATAATCTCAACATCAAAAAACATTAACCTTGGGCTTCCCTGGTGGCGCAGTGGTTGAGAGTCCGCCTGCCGATGCAGGGGACACGGGTTCGTGCCCAGGTCCGGGAAGATCCCACATGCCGCGGAGCGGCTGGGCCCGTGAGCCATGGCCACTGAGCCTGCGCGTCCGGAGCCTGTGCTCCGCAATGGGAGAGGCCACAACACTGAGAGGCCTGCATACCGCAAAAAAAAAAAAAAAAAAAAAAAAAAAAAACATTAACCTTGAATATTAATTTAACCAGAAAATGATATTCAAAGAAAATGATAAATAGGCTAACAAGAAGGGCTGAACCTAAAAGGGTAAGTAAGGTGCCTGACTTGTCACTTGGAGCTCATGTGTCTGGGACACCACAGCTATAAGGCTGAAGGAAGCTGCCCCAAATCCTCTGGGATTACTTGAGAGCAATAGTGCAATTTATCCAGATGATTTAGCAAAGAGACTCTCTCCCCTTTGCCTCCAATGAAAAAAAATTTAAGGTATAATTCACATACTATAACATTCACCCATTTAACATGTACAATTCAGTGGGTTTTAGTAGATTCACAGGGTTGAGCAACCATCACCACCATCTAATTTCACATTTTCATAACCCACATTTTCATTCCCCATTAGCATTCACTCCCCAGCTCCCCTCCCCCAGACCCTAAGAAACACCAATGTACTTTCTGTCTCTATGGCTTAGACTATTCAGGATATTTCATATAAAGGGAACCACACAACACGTTATCTTCTGTGATTGGCTTCTCTCATTGAGCATAATGCTTTCAAGGTTCATCCATGTTGTAGCGTGTACCAGCACTTCACTTCTTTTTACTGTCAAATACTATCCCACTGTATAGTATTACAATACAGTAAATGTGGATGGACCACATTTATTTATCCATTCATCAGCTGATGGACAATTTGTGTTGTTTCCACTTTAGGGTTGCTATGAATAATGCTGCTGTGAACACTTACATACAAGTTGTTGTGTGGACACATATTTTCATTTCCCTGGGTATATATGTAGGAGTGAACCGATGGTACATATACATGGTAATTCGATGTCTGACACTTTGAGGAATTGCCAAACTGCTTGCCAAAGCAGCGTATCATTTTCCATTCCAGTGTTGATTTCTTCACAGCCTCATCAACACTTGTTATTGTTGGTCTTTTGATTTTACCCGTCCTAGTAGGTGTAAGGTCTCCTCCCATTTAAAAAAAGATTAATATTAGTAACAATAATAGCTACCACTCTTATACTTTTCCTTAAATCTATTATTTCACTTAATGCCTAGCTCAAAGTTCTCAGGAGAATTCTGGTTCCCATTTTATGGAGGAAGAAACTAAGGGTCCCAGAGGCCGGGGCCATGTCAAGCTGTCAGCTATCATGCTCAGCTATCCTGGGCAGAAGCACAGCTGGGACTCTGGGCCATCCCTACCCCCTCACACCAGCTCCTTCTGCTGCACCAGTGTCAGAACTATTGCTGGAGGGCAGGAAGATCCATGTCCAGAATATATTAAGAACTCTGACACACCAGGAAGAAAAAAGTGGACACCCCACAGAAAAAAGGGTAAAGGTCCTGAACAGGCTCCTCACAAAAAAGGGTTTCCAAATAGGCAGTCAACATAGGAAAGGTCCATGGGGAAATGCAAACTAGCATCAGGATGGCGACTAGGACACACAGATCAGAAAGGCCAGAATTTAACATGGAAAATGCCAGTGCCCACCCTGGGTGCTATCTACATGCATGCTCACAGAGGCACAGAGTCCAACAGCACAAACCTGGGTAAGGAAGCATGGTGTGTCCACATGGACCCCTGCCAGTGATGAGTGCCGACAATCTGCAAATTCAGGCAACAGTGTCTCTAGATAGAAAATGCTGAGTGAACACACAAAACCCAAGGTCTGTAGGACTGTCTAGAGTAAGTTGAAAACAGGTAAGATCAATGTATGGGGCAGTGTCTGAATTATTAACCCTGAACAAGCATTAGAGAACAGTCTCTGGGATGCTGACAACATGCTCCTTGCTCCATCTGTGGAGCTGCATGGAAACATCAAACTGTAAAAGTATGATCTGTGTAGTTTCTATATTTTATACTCCAATAAAAACTAATTTTAACCATTGTCAAAACTATAATAGGGCTTAAAAATAAATAGGAAGTAAACTATATCTCAAAAAGTAAACAAAATGATTTATGAAACTGCATACTGAAATAGAAACAAACCATTGAAAAGGATGCAACATCTGCAATGTTATCTAAATGTACAATGCTAGAGGTGAGATGCTCAGAACCTTAGCTACCACCACTCCTGGTGATGAGAAAGAACAGGAAGCAGGATGCAAATGTGCCTGGGTTGGTGTGCACATGCGCTTAAAGTCTGTGCATTTTACTGTATGTAATTACAATTATAAGATTAACAAAACCCAAACCAAATGTACCCCAGATCTCAATATAGCCCAGGGAGACCAATTACTCATTACTAATGAAACAAGGTATCAGAGAGACAATGAGAGATCAACTTTCCATAAATGCACTTCAGCAAAAACCTGACATAAGAATGCAAGGTCCAGCCAGGAAATGGGACAAAAAAATGGACTGCATGCTCACTCTGGGCCATATGCTTCCAATTGCCCCATGCAGGAACACAGTCTTGCTGGCAACTGGAGAGAAACAAGTTACAACAGCTACAAAGTACCAGCTTGGATGGGGGACCGGATGGGGTAGGGAGAGAGGGGCATAAAAAGGGCTAGAGCTGGCAATCAATAAGGATGCATCCAGGACAGATGTCCTTGAGAAAGACCCTGAGAATCACACAGCACACAGAAACAGAGTGGCTCCAAGGCCCATTTTCCCAGGCCCCTCTTCCAGCTCTGATGGGAGTCCAGGGAAGAGATGAACCAGGTGGGAGAGGCCCAGGAGGGTGGGCAATAACCCGAGGCCTGTGCACTTCACAATCTGTGTCAACATGAGCCCATTAGCTTCTCTCACAGGAGGGATCTCCTTTCACAGGTAAGAAACTGAACTCTGAGAACAAGCAACCCCATATGACTTCCCAGGTGGGACTGCCAGAAAAGGCAGGAAAGAGGCGTAACAGATTGGAAGGCAGAACCAGCACCTGGACCCATGACTCTGCTGTTCAGTTGCCCACACCTAAGAATCACACCAGGAGCCAGAAATGTACCTTCCCAAGTACAGGCCCACCTGCCAGTCAGCCCTGCCAGTCTCAAGCTTGGAATCTGGAATGTTCCAGCTTACTGGGGCAGTGCTTGTTAATCCCCAGATCTGGCCGAGGCTGGTCGTGCTGGTCCTTGGTCCTACTTCACATAACTTATGGAGATTACCTCTCTCCTGGCACAGCCCTGCCACCCTCAAGCACTACCTAAATAAAGGGGCAGAGCCTGCAGAGGAGCTGGCCTTTTGGCCAAGGGACCAGGGTGGCCAACTGTGTGTATCTGTCCTAGACAAAAGGAAGTGAGTTCTGTTCCTCGGGTGTCACCGAGGAAACTGAGAATGCAGGTCCACACAGAGCCTTGCACAGGTGACCCTGATGTCCTCCAAGGGGAGGTGTTGGTGACTCAGGCATACGACTCAGGCACTGCTGCTCAGAGAGAACAGCCACCACCAACACTCACTCACAGCTCTGATACCTTTCAGAGGAGCCAGACAAAAAGGCCACCTGGGTGCAGCCCGTCAATATGCAAGTCTAGAAAAGAACCTAATCACTTGCAGCAGAAGGTCGGCAGGGCTGTCTTGGATGGGGTGGACTAGAAGGCATGTGAGGACAACCCTCAGGCAGGGCAGCCACAGGAGCACAAACAACTCTGTGTCTTGTAATAGGTAAATTATGCCCCAATTTTAAAATGAGAGCTGATTACAGACAGAATCCTCTGGGCAGTAGCCAGAGTTGTCACTCCAGAAGCATCTGTCAGAGGTGTACCTGAACAATGCAGTCTGCCACGGGAAGAGGGGCTCAGCTTCGCCTCGCAGTGAATCACCCAAATTCCGACAGGTGGGTGAGACCAAACTGGCCAGGAGCAGCTTCCAGGAAGAGAAACCAAGGTGGGGAGGGAGGATGACATGCCAAACTCACACACAAGGACAGAACCTTCTGGAGGGCTGAACAGAGCCCTGTGACATCCCCACTGGGTCCCTATCAGGCCATATCTCAGACCTAGGGTGTCACCAGGGGTCAAGGGGGCCTGGGTTGGGGGGGCACTCAGGGCAGTCAGCCCCAGGGACAGCAGGGGACAGGCAAAAAAAAGTGTCAGGGGCTACTCTGGGACCTTCCACCTTCCCTACAGAAAGCCATCCTAGGGCTGGTGCTCTACCATTTGAGTTCACAGATGCAGAGCTGGGCTGGGGGGAGGCAGGGTTCAAACCCCTTGGACACATAGTGCAGGCCAGGGCAGTGGGGGTGAGGTGGCTTCTCACACAAGGAAGGTGGGCCTGTGGGAATGCAAGCAGTGGTGCACCTTACGGCACCCCATGCCTGGCCTGTGCCTAAGGAGTCTGTGCCTCCTAAGTTGGGTATAGGCCTGGAGTGGGCAAGCCCACTCCCAGCGAGAGAATGGCACTCAGTAAATATATGCAGACTGACAGGAGAATAGGGAGGATGTGGGGACACCGCAAGGGGGTGACAGGGCCACATCAGAAGTGGGTGGACAGGGCCAGAAGGTCCAGTGAATGGACAGGTGGTAGGGGTGCTGGGTGAGGCTTGGTGCTTGCGGGAGCTGGGAAGTGGGTCCTGCAGGCATCTCCTCTTTACCGCTCCTCCCCAGCCAGCAGGAGACACACCCCCATGACCTGGCAGCAGGAATAGCTCCTAGGCTCACCCCTCTACCTGGGTCTGCCTGTGGCTCATGCACACCTCCAGAGAGGGGTCCTTTCCAGGGCCAGCCCCGGGTAGCCAGTGGCCCATGACCTGGCCGTGGGAAGCAGACAAAGAGGCAGGCCCTCCCGCCAGCACGTGGACACAGCCAAGGGCATTCCTGGGCCCCCACTGTGCACCAAGGTGGAGAGATGCGGATAAATCCTGTAGCTGTGCAGAAGTACAGAATGACAGTCCACCCATGTGGCCAGGGAGGGTTCAGATCCCTAGCATAAGCTGCAGTAACATGATAGGTTTCCCAGATGCATCTTCCCACTGGGATCCTTCCAGAAACATGAAATCTCCTGATGCTCAAGTCCCACCCTGAAACTGTTTGATCCTTCTGGGTGTGGCCAATGTTTTGGAATTTCTGAAAGCTCCCTGGTGATCCTAGCGTGCAGGAAATTCAATACACCACACTGGCTCTGCATGAGCTTCCCAGGGAACCCAAGCCAGCTGAGAAACCAGAAACAGACCCATTCCCTACACAGGCCCTCAGAGACCTGCAAACCCACACAAAAGGACACCCCATGCACTCCATGGGAGAACTCAGCTCACCACCCTCAGCCAGCTCTTCTCATCTGCTCCCACCTTCCATTCCAAGAAGGACCTACCCCAGACCCACTCCCTCTTCCCTGTCTCACAGGTTTCCTGAACAGACAGGTGGTGGCAGGCATGGCCCCAGGCCTCTAGACATTTTTGGAGGCAGCCTGGGAAGGCCTGGCTACCCCACAAAGGTGACCGAGGTGGGTGTGAATCTTATTTGATCTTCACAACAGCCACGCAAAGTAGAAACTTATCACTCCCATTTCACAGGTGAGCAAACCAAGGTTCAGCGAGGTCAGATGATTCCCCTGAATGGCACCACAGGGCTTCTCACTCCAAAAACAACTTTTCTTCTTTGCAGCAAAGTAGTTCCCAGAGCTGGGAAGGGCGGGGTGGGATGAAGGTGGAGCTGGGCTCCAAGGAGCCCCCAGCAGCCTCACCTGGCAGGAGGGCAGGGAGGAGCTGGGGAAGGCTGCACAGATCTCCCCTGCAGGAGAGGATAGGGGCCTCCTGGGGATGAGGGTTCCACCTGGGAACTGGAGCAGAACAGAGGCTACAAGCACACCTGCATACACCCTGCCCAAGCAAACAAGCCTCATCCATCAGATCAGCATGCCAAGGGCCCAACCCTGTCCCAGACTCCCTCCAAAGGCCCAGGAGGGGCACGTGTGTGACAGCTGTTCTCCACTGGCCTGCCCTTCCCACTGTGTGGCTTCCTGTCTTAGTTTCCCATCAGAGCACCTGCACACTGGCTGTAGGGATCAGAAAAACTGGCCCCAAGGGGTGGTACTCACCCAGGGATCACCCCCAACCCCCACGCCTGTCCCACAGGTCCACATCCATCCCATCACCAACCACAAAGCCCAGCTGCCCTGGGCAGTGTCCAAACACTAAGCTGCTTTTAGAAAACTGGGAATCCACTCCTGAGCAGGAGGGATTTAGCCAGAATCGGTGCCATTTAGAGAAGATTACACTCTAATTGCCCCAGTGTCAGCAGACAGGCTTCTGGCCAGCTGAGCCCTGTAGCCAGTGGCACACCCCACAGACCCTGGCTCCTCTGTCAATCCTGGGGCATGGGGACAAGCCCTTGTCTTCCGAGGCAGCTGGCTACCCGACACAAACCTCTATTCAATGGACTGCAGTCGAGGGAGCTGTCCAGCTCCCATCTATCCCAAGCCTCAGAAGACATTTGGTAGGCAGAGCAGCCGCGACTATACCCGGCTGGAAACACCAGGAGAGTGGATTGCGGTTTCTCACCTCATCTCTAATCTCAACACATGTCCTCACGTTATTAGCCCCATTTAGGAAGGGACATCCAGCAAGCCTCACAGTCAGCAAGTAGCCAGAGACTCTAACTCAGGCCATGTCCCTTCAAGAACCCAGAGGTCTGCAGCTTTAGAGACGAGAGTGGAGCCAATGGAACTATGTATGGGCATGGGCCGCAATGATGATTCAATTCTCACATCTGCCCTAAGAGGCTCTGGAAGGCAGACGGGCCTGTCAGCAGCTGCAGCCATGATGAGATAAAGGGTGTCAGGAGCCAAGTGTCCCCCATGTCTGGCATTCTGTCACAGTCACCCTGGCAGGGTAAGTCCCTGTCATGAAGGACTCCCACACCCCGAGGAACCAAGGATGCTGCACTGCTCATGAAAAGAGGTGAGAATCTGAGGCTCAGGGTGGGCGGCTGAGACCCTGTACTGAAGCCAGGTACCTGGTCTCCCAGCCTCGCCCCTCCAACCTGCACACATCGAGGTCACCCAGAAGAGTGAGGCCTGCAGGGATCCTTCCTGTGCTGTCTGTGACACACACACATGTGAACACATGCACACACACGCACACATGGTTCACTTCATCATAGCTTGGGCATGAAAGCCTAACACTCCTGACTCATCCTGGACACCCTCCAGTAGACTGCCCGGGGCCATTTCTCAGCCCAATCACAACAGCACCAACACTGCTTTAAGTTGCAGCAGCCACTGTGCAAATCGCAGCCAAAGAAAGTGCCACATCAGGACCTGACCCTCCGCCCTGCGCCTTTGGCCCAGGCACGCTACCTCTCCCCAAAGCCTCACAGGCTCCTGTGGGTCCTGAAAACAGAGATGTGTTCCAGACTTCAACCAGTACAGGCACAAAGGGGCACCCCACAGTGGAGGTGAGACACTGATGCTGAGAGAGCATGAGGAAAAAGAGGTGTGCTTGGTAGTGAGAGTCTGCGAGAGATGCAGACTTGGCGGCCTGGCACGTAAACACCACCCACACCTACCGTAAATCCATTGTGGGTCCCTACAGACCTGTTCCAAAGGTAGTGAAGAGTCAGAGCTGGCATAGGGAAAGGCTGGGCGGGCATCTCTGGGGTGGAGTCTGACCCTAGCACCAGAGAAGAGGGCCAGACCTAGAGGCCTGGCAGGCTGGAAAGCGGCTCACACAGGGTGGTGAGCACCTGAAATAGTGAAGGTACCTGAAACGAAGATGGGGATGCGTCTGTCACAGTTTTGGAGGGACCTAGCCACCAGCTTCTGCCTGTGGGGCAAGCAGCTAGTAAACGGCCAATTGGGACCCAAACCCAGGTCTGAGCAGTGGCTGAGTCCACACCCCTCCCCTAACTACTGCCTGGGTCAAATGCATAAGGCTAGTAAGTTAAGCAGCTTTCTGGGTGGTTTCCCAGGAGTAAAGTCAACCCTGACTGAGCTGCTCAAACAGAAGGTCCCATGGACCACCTTAAAAACAGTGACACAAAGACACAGAGAAGTATCATACTCATCTTCTATCAAAAATCTAACCAACTGTACTAGTGATTTTTGGTTTTACTTTTTCTCAAGATTTAAAAAAAAAAAAGGACCACCAATTGATGATGACCAGGACCAACCCTGCCAACCCAGGGCTGAAGACCTAGGCCAGCAGATCCCAGTCAGGTGTGCCGAGTCACATAACAAAAACCACAGGGCTTAAGGGAAAGATTCACCATTAACACATAAAAAGACAGAAACCTAATAAAATAAGCAACATACATTCAAGAGGGCGGGGTGTTGGAAAAAGGATAATTGCACAGATGATTGGAACAGAACAGAACTCCCAGGAGTAGACCCACACACATACAGCCAACTGATCACTGACAAAGGAGCAAAGCAACTTCATAAAGAAAGTTCAGTCTCTTCAACAAATGACGCTGGAACAACTGTACATCCATGTGCGAAAAATGAATCTAGACAAAGACCTTATACCTCTCACAAAAATCAACCTGAAATGAACCACAGATCTAAATATAAAATGCAAAACTAATAAAACCTCTAGATAAAAACATAGGCAAAAAATCTATATGACCTTGGGTTTGGTGAGGACAATCTTAACATGAAAACAAAATGGCATTAAAATTAAAAACTTCTTGGGCTTCCCTAGTGGTGCAGTGGTTGGGAATCCGCCTGCCAATGCAGGGGACACGGGTTCGAGCCCTGGTCCGGGAAGATCCCACATGCCACGGAGCAACTAAGCCCATGAGCTACAGCTACTGAGCCTGAGCTCTAGAGCCTGCGAGCCACAACTACTGAAGCCCGCATGCCTACAGGCCGTGCTCCGCAACAAGAGAAGCCACCGCGATGAGAAGCCCACTCGCAGTAACGAAGACCCAACACAGCCAAAAATAAAAATAAATAAATTAAAAAAAATTAAAAACTGCTCTGTGAAAGGCACTATTATGGGAATGAAAAGACAAACCACAGACTGGGTTATTTATTTGCAAAGTAGGACTTGTATCTAAAATAGATAAAAGACTCTTAAAACTCTACGATAAGGAGACAAACAATTCAATTTTAAAATGAGCAAGAGATCAGAACAGACACCTCACAAAAGACGATACACAGACAGCAAACAAACATGAAAACATGTTCCACATTATATGTCAGCAGAGAAATGCAAATGAGAACAATGAGATGCCCCTATACACCTACTCTAGTAACTGCCAAATGCAGGTGAGGAGGTGGAGCAACAGGAACCCTCATTCATTTCTGGTAGGAATACAGAATGGTGCAGCCACTTTGCAAGACAGTCTGGCGGTTTCTTACAAAACTAAACATACTCTTACCCTGTGATCCAGCAAGTCGCACACTCCTTGGTGTTCACCTAAAGGAGCTGAAAACTTATGTCCACACAAAACCTGCACATGGATGTTTTATAGCAGCTTTATTAATAATTGCTCCCAGCTGGAAGTAACCAAGATGCCCACTTTGAATGGATAAACAAACTGTGGTACATCTAAACAATGAAATATCATTCTGTGATTAAAAAAAAAAAAAAAGAGCTAATAAGCAACGAAAAGACATGGATCAATCTTAAACACATATTGCTGGGGCTTCCCTGGTGGCGCAGTGGTTGACAGTCCGCCTGCCGATGCAGGGGACACGGGTTCATGCCCCAGTCCGGGAAGATCCCACATGCCGCAGAGCGGCTGGACCCGTGAGCCATGGCCACTGAGCCTGCGCATCCAGAGCCTGTGCTCCGCAACAGGAGAGGCCACAACAGTGAGATGCCCGTGTACTGCAAAAAAAAAAAACAAAAAAAAAACACATATTGCTAAGTGAAAGAAGCCAATCTGAAAAGGCTACATACTATATGATTCCAGTTATACGACATTCTGGAAAAGGCAAAACTATGGAGAAAGTAAAAGATCAGCGGTTGCCAGGGGTTCTTTTTTTGGGGTGGAGTGGTGTTGAATAAAGCACAGGGGATTTTTTTTAACAGAGTGAAACAATTCTGTATGATACTGTAATGGTAGATAAATGACACTACTTGTTTGTCAAAACCCAGATAACTTTGCCACACAAAGAGTGAACCTTAATGTATAAAATTTTTTTAAAAAATCATTTAGGACATATGGGGATCCTAGGCTGGAACACAGAATGTGGTAAAACAATCTAACTGCGTTACAGATAGATGAAACCACCTCACTGAAGGGGATAGCAAATAAGGTGCTTGCTTAAGTAATGTATTTGGAAATCAGTGGAGTATATAAGACTGAAGTCAAAAAGAACAGCACGTGAGCACTATACTCTAGTTGATAAATTATTTCACAAAGGGGTATAGGTCAACAGTTCTGACACTACTGTGATGTGTGCTGGAATGGAACAATTATGTAGCTGTGTGGGGGATGGGGAAGCCAGGTGTCTCTCTGGTGGAGGGAGGTTACATACAGATAAGCAAGGGGAGGTGGTGGGAATGATCTATTGGTGATACATCAGAGCTGGAGACATCAGTAGGAACTCATGTTCAGCTTAATATAAATACATGTGACTACATCTAGAAATGTTTATAGATGTGTGTGTATATGTGGGCCAGATCTATCTCCTGCCTCTGTTGGCTGAGAGGGCCTAGAAGCAGGGACACTCCAGCAGCAACAAACACCCAGCACCCAGATCCTGGCTTCTAATACCATTCTCCAATAAAAGGAACCAGGACTCCTTGGAGAATGCTTACTCTTGTACTGGGGCAGGGAACATACAGGATACCTCTGGAGAACCCTGTAGCACCAGAAAGTAAAGAGGCTCTCAGGAAGGAAGGGAGGAAGGAAGGAAGGGAGGGAGGGAGGGAGGGAGGAAGGGAGGAAGGAAGGAAACAATCACAATGATAGGTATGTTGAAGGGGCACAGGAGCCAAATGAAAGAGCTGCCAGGGGCCAAAGCTGTAACAAGCTAAGCAACAAAATAAAGCCCAAATATAAAATAAATATCCGTGAGTCCGTACCAATATAAATGAATGGATGAATAAACAAGTAAATTGGGAAGAGACATGTCTCCCATGGGGAAAGATTCCGAACAATGTATGTACATGCTTCCCCTCAAGGCAGTGAGCATGACCCTCTCCTGCCCCCGCCTTCTCCTTAGGCTGGCGGCTGTGCAGTTTGGAAAGGATGAAAGAGCACCTTGAAGTGGAGATGCCTGACAAACACCTCAGCCAGGAGATCTAAAGCAGTTTATTTTTATTTTTTATTTTTTTTTGCGGTACACGGGCCTCTCCCTGCCATGGCCTCTCCCGTTGCAGAGCACAGGCCCCGGACGTGCAGGCTCAGCGGCCATGGCTCACGGGCCCAGCCGCTCCGCGGCATGTGGGATCTTCCTGGACCAGGGCACGAACCCGTGTCCCCTGCATCGGCAGGCGGACTCTCAACCACTGTGCCACCAGGGAAGCCCTAAAGCAGTTTATTTTTTTTAATTAATGAAAAAAGGCAGCAGAGTTTTAGAAGTGTCAGGTAGTTTAAAAACACATAAATGCTGCAACACATGGCACTTTATCTTGACAAAACCCTGAGGTTTGCCCGTGGATATGATGTCTCCAGAGGGGGAAAGCAGGCCTTCTGAAATGAGAGGGAAAGTCACACCAGATGCAGGTGGGTGGGTCACTGGGTGCAGGTTCTGTGTTCACCTGGTGTTTTCTGAGGACAAAATCACACATAACTCTTATTATGCTCATATTGTTCCCTCAAATATCAATCACTCTGGAAAAAATTTGCATTTTCAAAATCAGTGTTATGGGGCTTCCCTGGTGGCGCAGTGGTTGAGAGTCCACCTGCCGATGAAGGGGACACGGGTTCGTGCCCCGGTCCAGGAAGATCCCACATGCCGCGGAGCGGCTGGGCCCATGAGCCATGGCCGCTGAGCCTGCGCATCCGGAGCCTGTGCTCCGCAATGGGAGAGGCCACAGCAGTGAGAGGCCCGCGTACCGCAAAAAAAAAAAAAAAAAAAAAAAAACAGTGTTATGGCAGAACTGACTGCTCCCATAAGAAATAAATCAAACCCTCTGAGACACCCTTTCTCCCTCACCATGCTGGCCACAATGACAAAACCAACAACACTAAGTGCTGATGAGAATGCAGACCTGCCTGTCAGCTGCTGCTGGACTCACTGCAATTCCAGCCTCTCCAAACCGGCAATGGGGCAACATTAGGTACTGCCTCGGGTTCATGACTGTTGGGCGCAGCAACTCCAGGGGCCTACATCCCCTCTGATCATCCTGGGTCACAGTTCTACAATACCCAGGGAATCTCTCAGGTCGGTGGACAAGCCTGGACCCCTGCAGAGAATTTGGGGCAGGATGTGAGGGGGAAGGTGGGAGGAGAATGCCCAGGGGACCCCAGGAGCTAGAAGGGTGAGGTCCCAGGCCTGCCCTGACACCATCACTGAGGGAGAATCTGGTCCACTGCCAGGGCTTCAGGGATGTGCTGGCCTAAAACAAGGAAACCAAGGCCCAGGGAGAGGACCACTCAAGATCATGTCAAGCCTTGCTAGCACACAGTGTGGGATGTTAGCCCTCACTCTGAGCCCCAGCATCCTCACCTATGGAACTGGGACAAAGAGAGCTCCTCCCTCCTGGTTCAGAGAGAGCTGGACACCTCTCAGCACCACAGTCAGAATACACTTGACAGGTGACCACGAGCCTCAGCGGCACAATAAACGCTGGTCTAATGAATGAACTGGATGGGCAACAATGACCCAGCAGTGCAAGGGCAAGGCCATGTATCAGCTGAAGGTAGCACTATGGCCAATTTCCTAAAAAAGAGAAAGAAAAGACAAGACAAGAGTGAGGTGCCTGGCCTGCATGGGGGCGGGGACAGCTACTCCAGGTTGCCAGTGGGGAAGCAGGACGGGCAGCCTCAGGATGGTCACATGAGGCCCTGTAAGCAGTGGCGCCCTCAGCCAGGTGCACCAAGTGGACCCTGCTTGGCTCCCAATGCAAACAGAACAACTGTAAAGCAACTATGAGCCAAACAGGGAAATCCGGACGCTGACCAGATAGAAGATGACATTAAAGAGTCACTGTTAATCTTGTGAGGTATGAAAATTAATCTGTGATTCTGTTTTTATAAAAAAACAGAATCACAGATTAATTTCTCAACACAACACACCAATGTACTTACAGTAGAAGTGAGGCACAGAACGGAGGCTGCCAAAGCTGGAGCTGCCAAAGTGGGCGCGAAAACACGCAGGCCAATCTCTCTGCTCTGGTTATGCTTACAACTTCCCCTAAAGATGGAAGACCTTTAGGAGGGGAACAGTGCAGAAAAACTGCCTTAAAAAAGCAAACCCATAAAACTCTAACTATGACAATTATTTCACATGATACAACAATAGACTGGAAGTGCACAGAACCTTCCAAACCCATGGAAACCTCCATGTCTTCGACCACTTGAATGAAACCTACTTTTCTGCAACTCAAAGAATAACACCAAACTCTGTGTCTTTTTAAAAACAACTGTTATAGATGCTCAAAGCACTTTCTAGTTTTTATAGATCATATGTATCTCACCTACATACACAGGAAGAAAAAAGCTGGCAAATAGAAAAACCCGGTAGTTCCCCATACATACTCCATAATTCCTACAGAGACATGCTCATTTCTACATTTTGATGTTCTTAAAGTGAATGAACAATTTTTTTAAGCATATTAAGCTCTAAAGAAGCAGCCAGGCCCCGATACTCCTTGATGTCATCACCTACCTGAGCCTGGACTGCCTGTTCCACCACATGTCCCCGAGACACACCCTGCCCCTGCAGCCCCATCTGTCAGTCCACCTCCCATGGCACAGCAGGGCTGGGACAGAAAGGTTTGATGCCCAGGACAGCGGCTGGGCAGTCACACGGGGCCCTCTCCGGCTCTGGGGGACAGCTTGAGGGGCCACACTTCAAACACTGGACAGTATGGGGCCTGGGGCCCAGGAGAGTCTCATCCATCAGAGCCTGCAGAGTCCTGGCCAGCCCCTGCCTGCTAGCCACCTTCGCTTCGCTGTCTAAGAAGAAACCAAATCTTTCTTTACCTTCAGCATGTGTAGTGGCCCTTTATCCAGTGCACGGATGTGGAGAAGCAGGTCTGACTGAGGGGTGGCTGCCCCAAACTGACAAGGGTAAACTGATCTCTCCTCCCTCACAGTAAGAGGTTGGGGTCCCTGAGGTGGGAAGGCCCAGCAGGAGTCTGTGTCTACCTGGCCGTGGCTCTCTCTGAGGCAGCTGCTCAAACTTAAGGAGCCTCGGTCACTACCTGCCCAAGTGCCCCAGGTACACCAGCCTGATCCTGAGGGAAGAGCCATTCCTCCAGGGCCACATAGCTCCTGAGGGCCCAGGAAGGGTCCAGTTGCTCCCTTGGAGCCAAAGTGTAGAAACCACAGCCCTGGACAGCACATGCAGTACCTCCTCACCTGCCCAGGCAGTGCCACTCTTTGGCCTGGCCTCCCTCCTGCACCAGTTATGGAAAAGCAGCTCCTTCATAGTGTGTCCAACCACCCATCCAAAGTCACACCCTGAGAACATTGAGGTACACAGCTGCTTAACCCCCAGGCCCTGCAGGAAGACAGAATGCCAGGTGACACGGGAGTCTTGGGAATTTTTAAAAATGGAAGATCCCTCAAGATTGCTTCACAACGCCCTGCCAGACACAAGCTCTGCAGGCAGGAAAGTGGGGAATGCCCAGCAATGCAGCCACAGTGGGGCGTGTGGTCATTGCCTTTGGATGCTGGTAGCTGCCTCTCCCAGCTGTTAGACCCCTGGGAGCAGGGCTGTCTCAGCACCTCCAGGATTCCCTGGATCCCCACTTCCACCACAAGTCAGGCTTCTTCATGCTGACAGCAGACCACCACACAGCTTGCCCTGAAAGGCCCACAGGTCTCCTAGAGTCTCCCAACCCCCAATGGCTCTCTGCTCCAAGTTCTAGGGTGGTATCAGATGAGCAGAATCCTCACAGGGTTTAGTCCAAATCAGGACTTTTCCTGTCTCAAAACAAACACTTGAGAAGGATGCGCCTTGCACAGAGGCCTCCAATTGCCCTTCCCTCCTCCACAGGTGCCTGCTCTCTTGGGGACAGGCTTCCTAGGCTCAGAGCCTTGAGTGAAACTCAGTTTCTCTATGCCTCGGTTTCCCCAGCAGTACAACAGACATAACAGGGTGGTGACTCCAAGGGATGGCATGAGGACTGCAGGAGTCGGTGGGGCATGCGGAGGCTATGGCAGGAACAGCTCACCAACAGGGGCGAGGCCTGAGCGGCAGCCCTCACACCACCCTCCTCTGTGAAGCCAGCTCATGGCCGGAACTTCTACACAGACTTGGACAGGAACCTGGTGCCCAAAGAAAACTTCCAACTTGGTCTGAGCTATTGGACCTTCCTCAATCACTCACACCCATCCCTACCTTGGTTTCCCCATCCTCTGAGAGAGGAAATTACAAGAGGGATGGGAAGGAGGAAGCAAAGAGGACAGAGCAGCTGCTCCCACCAGCTCTGCCACAGTTGTTCATGCAGCCAGAGCCTGCAGGATGGGAGGGATATCCAGGTATTGGGAGCTGGGCTCAGGCAAGTCCAGAGGAGGCTCTGAAAAGTGTCCAGGCCTTGAAGGGCAGGCAGAGCTTCCAAGATCCAAGATTGGGAAGAGGCAGGGATGGTGAGGGCAGTGAAGGCAACCAGAATGCAGAGAGCAGTGTAGGTTGAGCCAGGCCAGAGGCCCCAGGCAGCAGGCTCAGGCCGCCCTCTGGACACGAAGCAGGGCCACTCCAGACCTTGCGAGAACAAGGAGCAGAGACAAGGTGACTACAGGGACAGCTGGGAGGGGATCCAGGCCTGGGTGAGGTGGAGGGAAGGAAGGAGCTAATGACACCAGCCAACACATACTTATTGCGTAAGCACTTATTGTGTGCCAGGTACCAGTCCCAGCCTGTGACAGGCTTCAGCTCACCAAATTCCACCCGCGGCTTCCCTGGGATATAAGTATACTGCACAGACAAGATCCCGAGGTAGCACATAAGTCAGCAAGGGCATCCAGACTTTGTCTTCCTGCTCTCTCTGGGAGCCAAGCGAGGGTGGGGCTGAGACTGCACCACGACCCCCACCAGTTGCCTGCGGCATGCCCTCCATTGCCCTCACATTCCCAACCTACAAGGACCACTCACTCCTGGTACCTGCCTGAGCCATGCAGGCAGGAACTGTCTTGAAAAGGGCAGCACACCTGTCCTTTTCAAACTGCAGCTAAGGACACAGAGTGAGATGTTCCATGGCTACTGAGGACAGGAAACATCACATGGCTGACCAAAATCTGTCACCATGGTGGGGAAGGGGGCACAGCAGAACTTGTGACATACAGCGCCCTTATTAAGCCAAGCTCAATCACTAGCAAAATGGTTAGGCAAAATGGGCCAGTGGGTACCCTTCCTCCCGCACACCATGGTGTCAGTAGGACACAGACACACATACACTCACCATGTGAGAAAGGCTGCAGGGCCAGCACCACTGCCACTGGCCCCACAGAGGACCCTCCTTCAGGTCTGGTCACAACCCAGTCACCTGGGACAGACCAGCCAGCTTCTCTCCCTCTAAAACAGTATTATCTACAAATGCTCAACAGGAATACAGGCCCCTCTGTTCGTAGCATAATTTGTTAGTAACTGAACCCACTTTAGTTAAAGAAATAAAGTTTTAAAAGAATGAAGATGGCTCATCTCTCTACAGAAGAAAACAAATAAAATTTTAAAAAGACCCAACAGATATGGTCTCCTTAAATCTTGATTTTTAAAATAAGAGTAAATATTTCCAAGTATAATAATAACAAGAATTAAGAGAGGCTGACAAGAGCCTGTGTTGGCATGGCTTTGAGTAAACTGGTGTGAGGTTTCTGGCAACATCTACTGAGACTCTGATGCACCTTCCTCTAGTTCTGCTGAGACTTCCAGCTGAACTGTTCTCATCCCACCTACAATGAGGGAAACTGAAGTTCAGGACAGTGGGACAATGTGTCCAAGGCCATGTGGCCAGTGTGTGCGAGAGCCAGACGGTAACATCAAACTTAAGCAAGCAGCCACCTGAAGAACACCTGTGGAGACCGATATACCATCTTCCCAATTCCCCTGGGGACCCATCCTCCAGACACATGCCACAAAACTGAGTCAAGATTCTTACACTGGCCAAATGTCTGTGACAGTAAAGAGTTGACAACTGAAAGGTCCCTAAGCAGGGAATGATTAATTCCTGTGCAACTTTCCCTTCTGGTCTGCTCTTGCAGCGGACGTGAATTCGAGCTTGTGAACACAGAAGGGGACTGCACATGCTGCCAGTGGGAGCTCACTATGAACTCTGAGGGGAGAGGCTAGGGAAGACCAGGCTCACCTCTGAGCTGCAGAGGGTGAGCCTAATGTCTCCCACTCCATATTCTCAAGGCCCCCTCAGCATCCCTCCATCTTGGGCACATTCCCCTACCCCACACACTAAGATGAGGCCCTTGCCAGAGGGGTCACATGTCACCCCTCTTGTAGATCTAGTGCCAGATAAACCTGGCTTGGAGTAGGTACCAATACCTGCTGACAGATACAAGACCTCGGGTCGAATGAGCTCCACCATCACCCTCCCTGGGGCCCCTATCTGTCTTCTACAGGGCACCTGCTCCACCAAGCATAGATTTAAGTACCTTCATGAATTAATTCCCTGCACTATCAGAAGGGGACCCAACTGGTCTACCCAGTGAGACACGGAGGCTCAAAATAGCCCAGGCACCTTCCTGAGGCCACTGGGAGTGGGGTGCTGGGAGGTGGGCAGTCCGGGAAGCAGCGAGCATGGTGGATCCTGAGACCAAGGGCCAGGAGCCTACCTGGACAAGATAAGAATCAAGTAGGGAAGGGGCAGACTATCTCAGGCACTGACAGGCTAGATACCTAACACCTTGTCCAGGCTTTTTAAATATGCCTCAGACGAACCCTTTCTGGGTGGGATGTTGCAGAGGAAGAAGCTAAGGTTCTTGCTCATAGCCACATCACCAGCAAAAGGCAAGACCTGGATCCAAACCTGGGTGTTCCACCCAGGAAGCAACTTCTCCCTCCCCACCCCCACAACAAGGCTGGCGAGGCAAGGAGGATTGAGAGAAAATGGTGCTTAAATCACCCAAGAGAATTATTTCACGGCAGGACTGCACAGCTCTCTCGCTGCAAGGCTCTTTGGCAGCCTGGGGGTCCAATCTGCTCACCCCGGAGTAAAAATCACACAGGAGACACAAGGCTTATCCATGACAAACACCCACAGACCTGTCCCCCAACTTCAGGGAAGGGCCTGGGAGGGCAACCAGGACGGGAAGTGGACAGAAGCACTGCATCACAGAGAAGTAACTAGCGGGGTGGTCTGCAAGCTGAGCATGGGGAGAGGCTGTGGGGTACTCCCGCCAGCTGTGATGAACACATGCAAGGCAAGCCCCCGACTTCGCCTTTTCCTGGTCTCCCGGCGCTGAAACCTCTGAAGGCAGCTGCGCCCAGAGAAAGGAGGTGATGTGCCTGGAGACGATGGAGACACACGCCCGGTCTTTCCCAGCCGGTCACCTGCATCCATCCCACGTCCCCATCCCCCGCACTCAGAAAATCAAACACCGCAGAGGACGCCATCCCACCGTGCCCGAGACCTGCCATCAGTAGCAGAAAAGCTGACCACACGGTTCCACCGCAGCCCTTGCCGCGGAGGCCAGAGTTTCTAGAACGCGCATCGCCCACCACACTTGGGGCCCGCCACCCACCGCAGGGCCGCCTCCCGGCCGGCCAAGCACACTGACGCTGGGCGCCCCGGTGCTGATCCGGGCTGCCTGGGGTCAGGGGTCGGCTGGGGAGTCGACCCGGCCCAGGGTCAGGGGTCAGTTTGGCCTGCGTCGGAGGCTGGTTGGGGGTCCGCTCGGGGATAGTCTTGGCCACGGTCAAGGGCCGGCTCTGAGGTCAGAGCTGAGGTCAGTCCGGGGTCGGGATTGGCCGGGGGCGCGGAGGGCGTGGCGCCGGCGGCCCTTGCTCCTTACCTCCTTGAGCTGCTCCATCTCGCCGCGGATGGCCTCGTAGTCCACCTCGAGCTCCTCGAACTGCAGTTTGAGTTGGTGCTTCTCCTCGAGCACTGCCAGCCCGTACTCGGCCGCCTGTATCTTCTCACGCGTGGTCTCGGCCAGCTCGTGCGACAGCCGCTTCACCTCCGCGCGCAGCCACTCCGGCTGCGCCTCCATCACTAGCCGCGCGTACTCCTCCTCCTCGGACGGCGCGGACATGGTGACCACGGCCGGAGTCACGCCACTCGCTCCGAGGCTCAGGCCGGGTTCCCCACCGCCACCGCCGCCGCCGCCGCCGCCGCCGCCGCCGCCGCCCAACCCGACGGCGCCCCGGCCGCCGCCGCCACGCAGCCGCCGTGAGCTCGCCGCCGCGCGGGGCACTGTGGGGGCCATAGTCCCGCCCGCGGCAACTACAAGGCCCGTCACGCCCAGCGCCCGTCCTCCCCCGCCCGTGATTGGCCCGCGCCCCGTGCCGGGAGGCCCCTTCCAATGCTGTAGCCTCCGCTGCTGCCACGCGGAGCATTGTGGGGGTCGTAGTCCCACCAGCGCTCCGACTACAAGGCCCTTAGTTCCACACGCCCGCCCGCCCCCGCCCGTGATTGGCCAGGGCATCCGCCGTCGCGGAGCCGGAAACTGGTGTTTTCCGGTGCCCGCCCCCGGGCCTGCGAGGTGTGGGTAGGTGGTGCGGTAGGTCATCGGCAGGACGCGGACTGCGATGTGCAGGGGCTGGGTGGAGCCGGCCACCGGTCTGAACCACCCTACGTGGAGCGCTCGGGGCGTCGCGGGGACGGCGGGCTGGGTGGCGGTGGGGACTATAACCCGACGGTTCAGACGGGCGAGGCCTGCGGAGCCCAGGACGTATCCAGTTGGGGAGATGGTCAAACCGCTAGCGGAAGAGACGCCTTCGCCCCAGCTAAATACGAAATGCCTCGTGCGTGTTTCCTAAGAATTAGGCATTTCCATGCGTCCTACGATGATCCAATTCAGGACCGCCGACACTGACGGGGCCTCGAAGCCAGCATGGCTTCCCTGCGCTACCCTCGTAGCGTGGGTTCTGGTCCGGGACCCGGTTCTGGGTCACGCCTCAAATGGCAGTCAGGTGTCCTTACTGTCCCTCAATCTGGGAGACTTTCTCCCTCTTTGTCTTTATGATCTTGACCTTTCTGAGGCGTGCAGGCCAGAGATGTACACACCGATGCATCCCCACGGTTACATTAGGTTATGCACTTTGGCTGGAATATCAACGAGGTGGTGCTAAATTCTCACAGAATCCTGTCAGGAGACTCGCAAACCCATGGCCCGGATGCTGCTGGATACTCCTTTGTAATCATTGATACTATCCTGTGAGAAGACAATTCAGACTTTGCAAATATCCTGTCACTCCTCAAGCTTTTAAAATTTTTATTGAGTATACTTGATTTATAATACATGAGTTTCAGGTGTACAATGTAGTGATTCACAATTTTTAAAGATTATACTCGGGCTTTGCTGGTGGTGCAGTGGTTGAGAGTCCGCCTGCCGATGCAGGGGACACGGGTTCGTGCCCCGGTCCGGGAAGATCCCACATGCCGCGGAGCGGCTGGGCCCGTGAGCCATGGCCGCTGAGCCTGCTCGTCCGGAGCCTGTGCTCCGCAACGGGAGAGGCCACAACAGTGAGAGGCCCGTGTACCGCAAAAAAAAAAAAAAAAAAGATTATACTCCATTTATAGTTATTATAAAATATTGACTATATTCCCTGTGCTGTACAATATATCCTTGTAGCTTTATTTTATACGTAGTGGTTTGTACCTCTTAATCCCTTACCCCTGTCCTGTCCCTCCCCCCTTCCTTCTCGCCAGATGTACATCCTTCTCCCAGATGTAGAGATTGTTCTCTACATCTGTGAGTGTTTCTTTTTTGTTATGTTCACTAGTTTTATTTTTTAGTTTCCACGTAAAAGTGGTAACATACAGTATTTGTCTTTCTCTGTCTCATTTCATTTAGCACGATATCCTCTAGGTCCATCCATGTTGTTGCAGATGGCAAAATTTCATTCTTTTTTATGACTGAATAGCATTCCATTGGGGGGGGGGGTGTGTGTGTGTATACACCACATTGTCATTATCCATTCATCTGTTGATGGACATTTAGGTTGTTTCCATATCTTGGCCATTGTAAATAATGCTGCTAGGAACATTGGGGCACTTTGTATCTTTTCAAATTTAGTGTTTTCATTTTCTTCGGATATATACCCAGGAGTGGAATTAATGGATCACGTAGTAGTTCTACTTTTAGTTTTCTGAGGAACGTCCATACTGTTTTCCACAGTGGATGCACCAATTTACATTCCCACCAGCAGTGTACAAGGGTTCCCTTTTCTCTACATCCTCACCAACATTTGTTGTTTGTAGTCTTTTGATGCTAGCCATTCTGACAGGTGTGAGGTGATATCTCACTGTTGTTTTGATTTGTATTTCTCTGATAATTAGCAATGTTGAGCATCTTTTCATGTGCCTGTAAGCCATCCGTATGTCTTCCTTGGAAAAATGTCTATTCAAGTTTCCAGCCCATTTTTTAATCGGGTTGTTTTTTTGATATTGAGTTATATGAGCTCCTCAGACTTTTTTTTTTTTTTTTTTAATCAGGAGAAGAAAGGATTTATTACTTGCAGCAAGTAAGGAGAACACCGGGGATCTTTCCTAAAGCAGCATGTCCCAGAACAGTAAAATTGGGGAGGTTGTAAGCTGAGGGTACATGCATATTCATGAAGGGGCTCAGCTGACAGTTGACAGAATCCAAACTTTAGTTGATTGAAGTCACCAGGGTCAGAAAAGGTCAACATCATCATCCCTTAGGTTCTGGTTGATCTGGTGGTTGAGTGCTTCAGGCTAACCTTTACCACTGAAAGATAATTGGCAGTCTTCACAACTGATATATTATCTTTGCTATTGTTACTTCTCTTGCCTGATAGCAGGTAATGTTTCTGCATTCTTTTGTTCCCTTAAGATCATTAATTACTGAGACCTGTTCAAGGGCAAGCACTGTAGCCAGGATTAGATCACAAAATGGCTTAGGCTGAGCTCCTTAAACTTTTAACTCAGTAGTTTTCATTGATATTTCTTGCCTAAAGGAATTATTACTAGCCTATTCTTTTCTATATATTTATTTATTATTATTTTTAAACATCTTTATTGGAGTATGATTGCTTTACAATGGTGTGTTAGTTTCTGCTGTATAACAAAGTGAATCAGCTATACATATACATACATCCCCATATCTCATCCCTCTTGCGTCTCCCTCCCAGCCTTCTAGGTGGACACAAAGCACCAAGCTGATCTCCCTGTGCTATACGGCTGCTTCCCACTAGCTATCTATTTTATATTTGGTTGTGTATATATCAGACTATTCTATTTCCATCATTCCTTTTCCACCTACTAACTTTGTACTCTAGGGAAGATACTACATTCATTAGTGGTATGGATCTGTGGATTCTTATTTTACTTAATGAGTTATAATCCATTACTCTCCGTATTCACTTAGATGCTCAGATGTGGCAGATTTGGCCAGTGGGAGCTCCACCAGCTGGCTTTGTATCCTTTCAACATGTCACGATTTTTAAGAATTTTCTTACATTCTAGCAAAGTTGTTCCAGGATCATCTTGTACTCTGGGCCCAGACCTGGAATCAGCCATTTCTCCAAGGAGCCCTGATTCCTTTTAGTGGTTTCATGTTTTATTTGTATGAGGAGAATATGTCATAATTTTACTTGTGAAATTAAATAATAATTTTTAGGGCATTCAATCACAGTAGGAGTGAGATGCCCAATCAGCCTGTCTGTCCTTGTCTTAGCTGAGAGTCCCAAGTCCTAGGAAACCCTCAGGCCTAGGCTCACCATTCAGTCTAAGTGCGAGAGATGCTAGGGAAAAGAAGGGAGAAGGAACATAAGAGGAAGATGCTCTGAGAATTGGTGGCCCCTTCTGACCCAAACTGGCCAAACTCCAAACCCCCACCCAACTCCATGCCTTCATATGAGGCTGGCCTGAGGAGGGAGAAGAGAAAAGGCTGTGGGAATCTGGTGCAGGCAGGCATTGACCACGGAGCTTAGAACTTGGAGACAGGGTGGTGGTGGAAGGGGACAGGCAAGGACTCTCATAGGTGCTGGGGACAGAGGACCTGTCACTGGAGGAGCCATGATGTGTGACAGTGTTGGGGGAATAGTCATCAGGAAGAGATTCCCTGAGGATATGACACCTGAGTGGAGACCCAGAAGATGCACAGGAAGTGGCCAGTGAGGCTGCTGGAATAGGGGATTGGCAAAGATAAGAGAAGCAGGTCTGCTGCTTTTTGGGCTCCAACTGGGCCTCCAACATTGCCAGGTGCTTGCCCGCCATCATTTCATCGAGTCCTCCCAATACCCCGGGATGTGGGGCTTATGCTACATGTTTTACAAATGAGAAAACAGGCTCAGGGCAAAATCCTTAGTTATCACCTTTGGCTTCTTACACACTCCATCTGATTTGTCAATCTGTGAGCAAACGACAGACTCAGAACTAGCCTTGGCCTCCTGCCTTCCTGACTGCCCCCTCTTTGGCTCGAACCCAATTGCCTCCCAACTGGACTATTGTAGTCATCTTCTCACTGGCCTTCCCCCAGCCCCCTCACCCTATATTTTCTCTAACAGCAGCAGTAGGATCCTTAGCCCAAGGCAAGTCATACCCCCTCAGCTCAAAACTCTTTCCTTTAGTACATTCAGGCTGCTGTAACAATACCACGGTTGGGAGGCTTATAAGCAAAAGACATTTATTTCTTAAGGTGCTGGAAGTCCAAAACCATGGTGTCAGCAGATTCAGTGTCTAGTGAGAACTGGCTTCCTCTTCTCTCACTGTGTCCTCACATGGCAGGAGGGGTGAGGCAGCTTTCTGGGGTCTCTTTTATAAGGCCACTTATCATGGGGGCTCCACCCTCGTGATCGAATCACCCACAAAGACCCCACCATCCTAACACCATCACCTTGGGGGTTAGGATTTAATGTGTGAATTTGGTGGGGTACAAAACTTAAGATCATAGCCCCCTCCCAGAGGCAAAGCCTAATTACAGCAGCCACCCCCCAAGACACTTCACATTCTGGGAAGTGGCCCTTCTGCCCTCATGACTTGTTCCCCTTCCTGGCTTTATCTTCCTCCGTGGCATCCTGCATGTTGTGCTTATTCACGTTTGCACCTTTGTCTCCTCCTGGAATGTCAGCTCCAGGAGGCAGGGACCTTGACCAGGCCTCAGCAGTCTCCTGACCCACACACCAGGGCCTCCAGCCAGGGTCCTGCAGGGGCTCAGGACTCAGCAGAGACCAGGCTGTCCTTATTATCCCCCTCCCTGGACCCTATACCCCTTCACCAGGATGGAAGACATGGGAGAATGGAGGCCTTTGTCACACTGGGGTGCTGGGTGCCCATGGTGCACCCCCCTGCCAAGAATGACTGGGTGACCATTAGCCTGGAGGCAAAGGTAAGTGATATCTTCTCAGAAACCCGCTCTACCTTCATAAGCAAAGGCTCCGGGTCCCCCACTCCTCCCATCCAGGGCAAAGGGGCAGGATGCTTATGCACACAAGTGTCCGGGCTGGGACCTGGCCTAGATGTGGCCACTTTTTTGCTACCAAAGCTATTTGCTCAAAGGCTATTTGCTATTAGGTTCCCTTTTTTGCTATTTGCTCAGGAGCTCTGGGTGCTCACAAACGTCCCTCCTCCTCCTGGAATCCTGTCTCCTCTCTGCCTGTGGCTATCTGGTTGTAGACCAAGGAGCAAAGCCATCCCCTGTTGGTGACTCCCTGCCTAGGCATACTTAGCTCAACTGATAGCAGAGTAAATGGCACGGCATCCCCCACGTATTCATATTGTGTAATGTAGGATGAGTCTTTGACCCAAATGTCATTCATTTGATAAACTCTGTGCCAGGCCTTAGGGGTTCAGACATATACCGTATATCCAGTTTTTCCAGTGCCATTTGTTGAAAAGACTGTCCTTTCTCCGTTAAATGGTCTTGGCACCCATGTCAAAAATCAATCAACCTTATATGCAAGGGGTTGTTTCTGGAATTTCTTTTCTTTTCTTTTTGCTTTTTTTTTTTTTTACACTCTTCTTATTTTTTTATTTTAATTTAATTTTATTTTTTTGATGTGGACCTTTTTTTTTTTTGGCTGCATTGGGTCCTCATTGCTGCATATGGGCTTTCTGTAGTTGTGGCGAGCGGGGGCTACTCTTCATTGTGGTGCACAGGTTCTAGGTGCGTGGGCTTCAGTAGTTGCAGAACACAGCTTCAGTAGTTGTAGCACACAGGCCCTAGAGTGTGTGGGCTTCTGTAGTTGTGGTGTGTGGGCTCAGTAGTTGTGGCAGATGGGCTCTAGAGTGCAGGCTCAGTAGTTTAGTTGCTCCACGGCATGTGGGATCTTCCCACACCAGGGATCAAACCCATGTCCCCTGCATTGGCAGGCAGATTCTTAACCACTGAGCCACCAGGGAATTCCCTAGAATTTCTTTTCCACTGGTCTGTATGTCTATCTTTATGCCAGTACCACACTGTTTTGGTTACAGTAGTTTTGAAGTAAGTTTTGAAATAGGGAAGTGTGAATCCTCCAACTTTGTTCTTTTACAAAATGCTTTGGCTATTTGGGGTCCCTTGAGATTCCATATGAGTTTTAGGATTTTTTTTTTAATTTCTGCAAAAAAATCATTAGGATTTTGATAGGAATTGCATTGAATCTATAGGATGCTTTGAGTAGCATTGACATCTTAACAATATTGTCTTCCAGTCCATGAACACAGAATGTCTTTCCATATTTATGTCTTCTTTAACTTCTTTTAGAAGTGTTTTGTAATTTTCGGTCTGTAAGTTTTTACCCACTTTGGTTAAGTTAATTTCTAAATATTTTTTTCAGATTGTTCATTGTTACTGTATGCAACTGATTTTTATGTGTTGATTTCGTATCCTATAACTTTTCTAAATTTGCTTATTAGCACTAATAGGTTTCGGGGTTTGTTTATTTGGTGTGGAATCTTTAGCATTTTCTATGTATAAGATATGGACAAAGATAATTTTACTTGTTCCTTTCCAATTTGGATGCCTTTTATTTCTTTCTCTTGTCTAATTGCTCTGGCCAGAACTTCCAGTACTATGTTGAAAAGAAGTAGCAAAAGCAGGCATCCTTGTCTTACTCCTGATCTTAGGGGGAAAGCTTTAGGTCTTTCATCATTGAGTTTGATGTTCACTGTGGATTTTTTCATATATAGCCTTTATCATGTTGGGGAAGTTCCCTTCTATCCTAGTTTGTTGAGTGTTTTTATCATGAAAGGGTGTTGGACTTTGTCAAAAGGTTTTCTGCATCAATTGAAATGATCATGTGTGTGGGGTTTTTTTCCTGTTCATTCTGTTAATGTGATACATTGGTTGATTTTCATATGTTGAATCATCCTTGCATTCTGGGAATAAATTCCATTTGGTCATGGTGTAATCCTTTTAATATGCAGCCGAATTTGGTTGGCTAGTATTTCGTTGTAGATTTTTGCATCAATATTCATAAGAGCTAAATGGTCGTAAGGTATTTTTAAAGGTATATTAACTCACCCAGCTCCCCTGGTTAAGATAGTGGGGCTACATGGAACTGAACATGATACAATTTTAAGAGGGGGAAGAAACAGAAGAGAGAGTTCCTGTGCTTGGAACTTTGGAGCTGGGCCTTGCACACTTCCTGCAGAACTGGAAGAGAAGTGGAGTCGCTGTGGTTTAAATAGTGATGGGAGTATGGGGAATTGTTTTTCTTTAAACATTTTTGATAAAGGAATTATTGTTAATTTAAAGTGTGATTATGTAGAAAAATGACTGTTTGGATGTAAATACACCTGCAAGTATGTACAAGTGGAGAACATGATGGTTAACATATTTTTTCAAATACTCCAGAAAAAAGGGGAGATGAGGATAATGAAATTTCAGAAGTTGTTGATGGTAGTTGAAGCTGGGTGGGTGCTACATTATGCTCTTGACTTTTGGGTCTATTTTGAAATTTTTAAGATAAAAAATTTCAAGTGTTTTAATGTTGTAATGATATTACCTTCATAAAACATGAGAAGACGAAAAAAAAAAAGTCATTTACCTGTCTCTGAATAGCTATCATCTGAGTGCCACTTGACTTCTGGGTGGCTGTCCCTGCTAGTGGACATGAATTCTGACCTCCTGCTTCGACCTACTTCTTGTTTTAAATGAATCCATTGGTTGCTCTCATGTGCCTGCTTTATCTTATTTAATCCTTACAAAAGCCTAATGGCCTAGCTATTATCCCCATTTTTCAGATGAGGAAATTGAGGAACAGAGAATGATATGGCCATGGGTTTGAACCCCTGAGCTCTGGGAGATCGGGAGGGGAATCTACACTCTCACTCATCATCATCACCCCACTGCCACCTAAACTGTTCTTCATGTCTTACTCCACCTCTGGGTCCTCCTGGATCCCCAGCCAACACGGCATTTCCAGATGAATTTCCAAGGCTGTGTTAAACATAGCTCCCCCATGTGGCCTCCCCATCTTTCCAGGCTCTCATCCAACTACCACTGTGAAAAATCTGTGTTATTTCTGGGCCTCTAGGATCAGAACCCTTTCCTGTGTTGGGAGAATTCCCCCATCATGTGAGTTTTGATGGAAGATGGGCCAACCTCCCAGTTTTGAAGCTCAAACAAGGGGCCAATCCTCACCTCCCAGGCTCCATGCAGCTGGGATCTGGGCATCTGGGCTGAAATGTTTGAGATTTCACCAACAAACAACTCTTCTCACCACCCCTTTCCCATATACACACTTTAAATAATGCCCACACCTACATAAAATACATATCAACCCTGCCCAATGAAGACAATCCAAGTCTCATATGGTTGCCACATCCCAGTCCAGGAACTATGGGTGATATGTGATTTTCTCAGTCAGACCTGGATAATAGCCCCTCAAGGGAGAGTAACCATTGCCTAAAAGAAGAGTTTAATCATCCCAAAGTCTCCAAAATATAATTGTATAGATGAAGTTGTAGTTCAGGAGATAGAAATCACTCTAGATGTTTCAAACAGATAGGGATTTAATACAGGGAATCAGTTGCTTGCAAAATCATGGAAAGGACTTTAAGATTTGAAGTCGGTGGGGCTATGACTAGGCCTCAGAGTCCTGCCATAGCAGCTGTAATCCAGAGATCAAGAAGCTGCATGAAACCATTGCCAAGGTCACAGCTGCCACACCCATGAAACTGGGTGAAAGTGAGTGGGATATGGAATTGGGCCATTGCAAAAGTTCACATCTGCCAGAACCTACACATCAGTGCCATCTCTGCCAAGAGAATGGCACCCTCCTCCCTTCTGCCTTCCATATCTCATGCAATCACATCTTATTGGCAGAACCCAAGTCAATCAATCCAGACTCCTAAGGGCAAAAGTCTCTGGGAGATGTAGTTTTTAACCTTCCCACCCTTCACAAGGAGTAGAAGAATAAATGTAGAAATGGATGGTGAGTAAAGATAAACAATGTCTAGCACTGCAAGAGAATTCTTGCAACAAAAGTACTCTTTGGATATTTTTTTTCAGGGTATTATGGCAAACAGTGCCATCTAGCATCTTTATTCAAATGGCAATCAGCACTTGGACAGAAATCGCAGTTCAACAGCAGAAACTTTCTCTTACGAGTGCTAAGCCACGGCCCCTCCCTACGGCCATCTGCCACAGCAATTATCACCATCTGCTCTCCAGCTTCACGGCCCCTGCCCTGCCTGCCCTGGCTGAGCCAGAACTCCAGACCCATCACAGGAGGGGGCGGGAGGGCCACAGGAGCTCAGCCTTTGCCCTCCAAAGGTGGACCACGGCCTCCTGGCTAAGCAGGCACAGCATCCTCCCTAGTGCTCTCTGAAGTCTCAGCCTCTGGCAGCATCAGATCTGAGCCAAGCTGAACCTCCTGAGGAGGGTGGGGATGGGGGCATCTGGGGGAGTCAGGGAAGGAGGGCCAGGGCTGGGGGAAGGTGCCTTCTAGCTACTGGCCCCCACCTAGTGCAGAGGCCCAGGGGCCTGACTCTCCTGATCTTGCCCCAGCATCCCCTCCCCAGGGGGTCAGTATATCTTCTGCCGACTGGGTAGAATGGCTTCTTTGATGAAGGAGAAGACAACCAGGATTCCTAAGCATTTGCCCCACTTGCCTTTGGTGAAGTAATTGGAGACCACATCGTCTCCTGGCTGCATGGTGGAGGGCAGGATGTTCTCCCCAGCCGACAGTGACACAAAGAATGCAGATGGGATTATCCACAGGCAGAAAGTGAAATAAGCCAGGACCTCTGAGAAAAGATAATATTCCTCTGCAAAAAATTGAAACTCTAGGGAAGACATATGGGAACATATGTTTATGTATGACTGATTCACTTTGTTATAAAGCAGAAACTAACACACCATTGTAAAGCAATTATACCCCAATAAAGATGTTAAAAAAAAAAAAAAAATTGAAACTCTAGGTAATGATTCACCACCACTAACCCATACAACAGGATGAAGTTAAGCGAGGTCAGCATGACTAAGGGGAAGGTCTGGAGGAGACCAAAGTAGACAAGGTTGGTGCAGAGACCCATGCCAATCATGCAGGTGGGGAAGCACTCAAAAATGTAGAGGCCAATCGATACAGCTGTGGAGAATCAGGTCATGTATTTTATGATCCTACTAGTGGCCACTGTGTATTCTTCTATCAATTCTGCCAGGTAGTAGAGTCCGGCTATAATGGCCAGCATGATGAAGGCCACCTGGATGAAGAGCAACAGCCAGCTCAGCAGGTACATGAGCCACATGATGCCCATGCCCTGCCTGCCCCCTGACCGCTGGGATAGGCCTGCACACTTGCTATTTGGATTTTTGACATGATCCTGTTAGCAAGTCCACACATCCTCTTCCCAAAAATCATTTATCAAAGCCGGAGAAAACTGTCAGAACTGTCAAACAACTATTTCAGTGCTTGGAAATTCACCAAGTGCACACATCAAACTGAGAAAATTTTATCAATGAAAACTACTGAAATTCAGTTACAAACAGCAAGAGCATGGACGTTCTTTCTTGGGGAAGCTGCTGTCACCTCCCATCATCATAGTTCAATAAATGTGGAGGCAGGGGCTTCTCTGGTGGTGCAGTGGTTAAGAATCTGCCTGCCAGTGCAGGGGACACTGGTTTGAGCCCTGGTCCGGGAAGATCCCATATGCCGCGGAGCAACTAAGCCCATGGGCCACAACTACTGAAGCCCGTGCACCTAGAGCCCGTGCTCCACAACAAGAGAAGCCACTGCAATGAGAAGACTGCACACCACAACAAAGAGTAGCCCCTGCTCGAAACAACTAGAGAAAGCCCACGCACAACAACGAAGACCCAATGCAGCCAAAAATAAATAAATTTATTTTTTAAAATGTGGAGGCAGGGCAAGAAAACTATCACCTTTGATTCCACTGCTAGAGAGATCTCACTTGATCTGGAGTTATTTCAGTTAAAGTAGATCTCATTAGCAAGTGATCAGGGAAGACCTGAAGCTCTGCTAACAGTTCAGGACCGTTTTGAGCAAGCAATGGACCAGAAGGAAAGCTGAGAATTTACTAGGGAGCTCCAGGAGGTGAGACAGCAATGGGAACTTGATAACTCAACATATCCCAGAGTGTGTGCACATGTATGAGAAAGACTACAGCAGACTGAAGACATTTGCACATCTCCAGCCATCACAGTATGCCTTTTTATGGAGTGAAGATGCAAGAGATTTCAGTGGAATGTGAAAGCCAAGGTACACTTGAAAGTCACTTGAGCTTAGAAGGTGCTCCTCTGCCCATACACAGACCCATCAGCAGAAGGTGGAAACCTCATTAGCTCTGAGAACAATCTGATTAACCTTTACCTGAATGCTAAGCTATGCAGTCACCAGGACAAAACCTGGGAAAGAGGGCTTAAACACAAAAATAAGAACAAACAACTGAGCAGATACATCAGCAACCATACACTGTTGGGGAGACAGAGTACACAAACAAAACAACAACAATAATGCATGAGAGAAGGGAATTGGAATCCAGAGTTGCTACAATACATTATATTTTCAATAAAACATCATAAGACAGGCAAAGGCACAACGAAGTGTAGCCCATACTCAGAAAAAAGGGAGTCAATAGCTATTGGCTCTGGTTATCCCCAGATATTGGATATAGCAGACAAAGCCTTCAAAACAGCTATTGTAAATAAATTCAAATAGCTAAAGGAACCCATATTTAAATAACTAGAGCAATGCATTACAGCAATCACTCAACAACTAGAGACTCTCAATAAAGATGTTGTTATACAAAAGAACCAAATGGAAATTCTTGAATGGAAAATTACAATAACTGAAATGAAACTTTTACTAAAGGGGCTCAGAAGCAGAATTAAGATGCCTAAAAGAGAAATAGCAAGCATAATAGATCAATAAAAATTGTCTAATCTGAAAACAAAGATAAAAAAAGATTGAAGAAAGTTAAAGACAGCCACAGGTATCTGTGAGACAACATCAGGTGTACCAACATAATTGTAATGGGAGTCTCAGAGGAGAGGAGAAAGGGAAAGGGACAGATAAATATTTGAAGATATAATGGGCCAAATTTCAAAAATTTGATGAAAAACTTTAACCTACAGATCCAAGAAGGATAAACACAAAGAGATCCACACCATGCACTTCATAGCCAAACAGTTGAAAGCCAAATACAAAATGAAAATCTTGAAAGCAAGAGGAAAATGACATACACTTGAATAAGAAAATGACTTCTCATCAAACACAATGGAAAACATAAAAGTGTAGAATGACATATTTAAAGTGCCAAAGGAAAGATTGCCAAACAAGAATTCTATATCCAGCAAAACTATCCTTTAAAAATGAGGATGGGAAAAGCTTTTTCCAGATAAATAAAGATCAAGAGGAGCTAGCATATTGGCCTAACAAGAAATACAGAAAAAGTCCTTCAGACTGAAAGAAAATGATACCAGATAGTAACTTGAAATACACAGGAAGAAAGGAAGGAATACATAAGTAAATATCAAAGGCTCTATATGTATTTTTTCTCATTTCTTCTCTTAATTAAAATGCATAACATTTTAAAGCTATATTATTGGATTTATAATATATATAAATGCAATAAATGTCACAATAATAGTGTAAAGGCCAGGGAAAGAAATGATAAATTTGAGCAGATGTTCTCTATTTGGCCAAATTTCAGTTAGTATTATTCTAAAGTAAACTGTGATAAGGTAAGATGCATATTGTAATCCCTAGAGCAATCATTAATAAAATAACTAAAAAAATAGTTAAAATGTCAATAGAGGAATAAATAGTGCTCTCTAAAGTTTCATTTAGAACAAAAGAAGATAGTAAAGGAGGAATGGAAGAAGAAAAGAGATATGAGACATATAGAAAAAAGGTAGCAAAAAAAAGGTAGAAAAAGGTAGCATATCAATAATTACATTAAATATGAGTGTGTTAAACATCCAACTTAAAAGGCACAGATAGTGAGACTGGATGAAGAATCAAGATATAACTTTGTTTTCTACAATAGACACATCTTAGATTCAAACAAATTTGTGTGGAAAACATATAGTAGGCATATAATAACCACAAGCGAACCGGAAGGCCTATATTCTAGTTTGTCTTGAAATCAGACAAAGTAGACTTTGAGGAAACAAATAATACTAGAGACAAAGAGAGGCAATTCATTATCAATACACAAGGAACATATAAAAATTTAAAAATACACACACCTAATGACAGAGTCCCCATTTACATGAATCAAATCTCGACAGAACTGAAAGGAGAAATACACGATTCAAAAATAATAGTTGGAAATTTCAGTACTCTACTCTCAGCAATTGAAAGAACAACCAGGCAGCAAATCAGAAAGGATGAAGAAGACTTTAACAACACTATCAACCAACTTGACTTAAGTAGCATTTACAGAACATACACCAATGACTGCTGAATACATATTCTTTCCAAGAATTCATGGAACATTCTCCAGCATAGATCATATGTTGAGACACAAAACAAGCCTCACTAAGTTGAAAAAGATAAAGATTATGCAAAGTATGTTCTCTGAACACAATGGAATTAAAATGGAGACCAATAACTGAAAGAATCTGGGAAAACTTCAAGTATTTGTAAATTAAACTTCTAAATAATTCATGGCCCCCAAAAAGATAGCAGAAGATTAAAATTTAAAGATTTAACTCAATTAAAACAGAAACACAACAAATCAAAATATAGGGGATTCAGTGAAAGCAGTGCTTAAAGGGGAATTTACTGCCTTAAGTCAAAAAAGAAAGAAGGTATCTCAACCCAACAACTCAAGCATTCACCATAGGAAACTAGAAAAAATGAGCAAACAATTATAAAGCAAATAGAAGGAAAGAAATGATAAATATTAAAAGCAGAAATCAATGACACAGAAAAAAATTAATAGAGATAATCAAGGAAACCAAATTTGATGCTAGGAAAAGGCCAACAAAATTGACAAAACTTAGTTATATTAACCAAAAAAATAAGAGACAAGACACAAATTACCAAAACCAGAAATGAAAGAGTGGACTTCACAACTGACCTTACAGAAATCAAAACAATTATGAGAGAATATTCTGAACTAATTATAGCAACAAATAGACAACTTTGTTAAAATAGACAAGTTCCTAGAAAGATGCAAATAACCAAAATTGAGTCAAGAAGAAATAGAATATCTGAAAAACCTAAATGTCCATTGACAGAAGAATGGATAAAGAAAATGTGGTACATATATACAATGCAATACTACTCAGCTATTAAAAAAAATGAAATAATGCCATTTGCAGCAACATGGATGGAACTAGAGATTATCATACTAAGTGAAGTAAGTCACAAAGAGAGAGATAAATACCATATGATATCACTTATATGTGGAATCTAAAATATGACACAAATGAACCTACCTACGAAACAGAAACAGACCCACAGACATAGAGAACAGACCTGTGGTTGCCAACGGCAGTGGGGAGGGATGGAGTGGGAGGTTGGGGTTAGTAGATGCAAACCGTTATATATAGGATGGACAAACAACAAGGTCCTACTGTATAGCACAGGGAACTATATTCAATATCCTGTGATAAACCATAATGGAAAAGAATATGGAAAAGAATATATATGTATGTATATATATATATATATATATATATATATATATATATATATATGACTGAATCACTTTGCTGTACAGCAGAAATTAACACAAGATTGTAATTCAACTGTACTTCAATTATTTATTTATTTGGCTGCATTGGGTCTTAGTTGTGGTGTGCCGGATCTTCCTTGCAGCATGCAGGATCTTTCATTGTGGCACACAGACCACTCTCTGTGGCGAGTGGGCTCTTTACTGTGGCGAGTGGGCTTCTCTCTAGTTGTGGCTCACGGGCTCCGGAGTGCATGGGCTCAGTAGTTGCAGCATGCAGGCTCTCTAGTTGTGGTGCATGGGTTTAGTTGCCCCATGGCATGTAGAATCTTAGTTCCTCGACCAGGTATTGAACCCACGTCCCCTGCATTGGAAGGCAGATTTTTAACCATTGGACCACCAGGGAAGTCCCCAATTCTTAAAAAAAGAAAAAAACCTATAGTCAAAACACCAATGCTAAAATAAAGGAGGTGAAAAATATTTTTAAAAAAAGAACAAATAGAATATCTGAATAGACCTATAACAAGGAAAGTAGGAATTATTTAATTAGGAATAAAAAAATTCCACAAAGAAAAGCATGGCCCAGATGGCATCACTGATGAATTTTATCAAATATTTAAAGAAGAAATAATAATAGTATATCACAAATTCTTCAGAGAGTTGAGGAGGAGGGAGACTCCCTACTTCTTCAATGAGGGCATTATTACCCTGATACCAAAGCCAGACAAAGACATCACAAGAAAAAAAATTTAGTACAATATCCAGTCTTATCACAGCCAGAATATTCCCAAGTCAAATTCAGCAATACATAAAAAGGGTTATACACCAGGACCAAGTGAGATTTATTCTAAAGTGATTTTAATATCTAAAAATCAATTCATGTAATACATAGTAATAGAATAATATATAATCATAAGTTCATCTCAATTCATGCAAAAAATAAAACATTTGAGAAAACCCAATACATATTCATGATAAAAACTTTCAGCAATGTAGGAGTAAAAGGAACTTCTTCAACCTCATAAAAGTTATCTACAAAACCTACAGACAGGATCATACTTAAGGATGCATTTACAATAGCTCAAGATGAGGTGAAATATTTAGGTGTAAACATAAGAAAACATGCACAGAACTTCAATGCTCAAAACTACAAAATTCTGAAGAAAGAAATCAAACTACATCTAAATAAATGGAGATATAATATGTTCATGTTTGGAAGACTCAACATAGTAAAGATGTCAGTTGCCTCTAAAGTGATATACAGATTTATGGCAATTTCTATCAAAATCCCAGCAAGATTTTGTCAATATAGATGATATTATTCTAAATGTATTTGGAAAGTCAAAGGAACTAGAATATCTAATAAAATTTTGAAAAAGGAGAATAAATTGGGAAGCAATCTTAAGATTTTTACATAGCTATGGTAACCAAGACCGTGTGGTACTGGTGCAAGAATAAACACATAGGTCAATGGAACAGAAGAGATTCTCCAGAAATAACCCCACAAGTATGGGTAGCTGATTCTTAATGCAGATTCAAAGGCATTTCAATGAAGGAAAAATAGTCTTTCCAACAAATGGTGTTAGAGCAATCAGATATCCATAGGAAAAAATTAACCTTGACTTAGAACTGCTGCTGAAAACTCGGCATCTGTGCACCAGTGCCGAATCAAATCTCAGAGGCAGAGTTTTGGGTGAAGTAGAAAAGAATGGCTTTATTGCTTTGCCAGGAAAAGGGGGACACAGTGGGTTCATGCCTCTCAAAACTGTGTGTCCCAACCCAGGAGGATTTGGTGAGGAGTTTTATAGTAACGGTTCAAGGGCAGGGTTGCTGATAAGGATTAGGGTGTGTGTGGGGCCTGCACTCTAATCTGGTCTCAGGTAGTCTCCTGATGAACTTCTCTGGTTCCTTTAATCTGGCCTCAGGTGGTCTTCTCTGGAATGAAGAATGCTAACATCTTTTACCTGTTGGGGGTTTTAGCTCTGTAAAGAGCTCAAAGGTGTTGTTATGTGTGTCCCTTGAGGCAGAACCAGGACCCTGCCCCAAGGCTGCACTATTGTTTCTTGGCTGCTCCTCCCTTGTCTCTGCATCCCCTCCCTTCCCAGATTAGCAACTGTTCGAATCTGCCCTTTGGAACTCAGGTAAGGTCATGGAGGCTGGAGTCTATTCCCTACAAGAAATGGGGGACATAGATAGTCTTTTGTGCCCAAGAGTCCCACAGGGTCCTGCTTGGTTTCATAAGTATTTGGTGATTTTCTAGATATCTTTCTAATATTTATTTCTAAGGTAATTCTATTGTGATCAGAGAACATACTTTGTATGATTTAAATTATTTTAAATTTATCAAGACTTGTTTTATAGCCCAGATGTAGCCTGTCTCAGTAAACATCCCATGTGCACTTGGAAAAATACGTATTCTGCTGTTGTTGGGTGGAGTATTTTATAAATGTCAACTAGGTCAAGCTGATTGATAATATTGTTCAAGTCTTCTATGCCTTTCCTGATTTTCTGCCTACTCATTCTTTCAGTTGTTCAGAGAGGGGTGTTGGAATCTCTTGTTACAATTGTGATTTGTCTATTTCTCCTCACAGATTTCAACCTGGTATGATTTTCTTCTTCCTGAAGAACTTTAAAAATTATGTCCTATACTACAAATCTGCTGGAGATGAATTCTTTCAGTTTCACTATATCATAAAAAGTCTTTGTTTTGCCTAAGTTTTCTAAATATTTTTGCTGATTATAGAAATGTAGGTTTACAGCCCCACATTTAGACCCCAGTCCTTTAAAGATGTTGCTGCACTATCTTCTGGCTTTCATTGCTTGTGAAGAGAAGTTCATTATCATTCTTATCTTTGATTTTGTGACATAATATGCCTTTTTGTTCTGGCTACTTTTAAGATTTCTCTTTATCACAGATTAAGGCAATCCAATTATGACATGCCTTCATGTTGTTCTCTTCTCTCTCTTTCCCCCACTCTCTCTCTGTGCTTGGGGCTGATTGGGCTTCTTGGACCTGCGGATTTAGAGCTGAGTTTCTCAGTCTCAGCACTATGGGGCCTGGTGGAGGCTGTCTGTGCATTATAGGATGTTTAGCATTCCTGGCTTCTACCCACTAGATTCCAGTATTATTCTCCTCTGTGACAACCAAAAATGACTCCAGACATTGCCAATGTCCTCAAGGGCAAAGTCACCCCCAGTTGAGCACCACTGGTTTAGAGTTTTTATCAGATTTGGAAATTTGGGGGATGTTATTGTTTCCAATAATGTTCCCCTTACCTCTTTTTTCCTACAGGGACTCCTGAAACTGTGCACCTCAGATTGGGACTTGAACCCACGAGGCCAGGACTCTAACCCGGCCAGAACCCTGATTGGGACTCAAACCCATGTGGCCAGGACGCAAACCTGGCCAAAACCCTGACTGGGGCTCGAACCCGGCCAAAACCCACAGTCTGCCAACCGAAATCACACACCTGGTTTCAGGAGTTAATGAAGCTCAGGTTCTTGATGTCTCATCTCAGAAAGTATTCAGTGAGAGACAAAGTGATAGGTAAGAAGTGGATTTATTTAGAGAGAAACACACTCCACAGACAGAATGTGGGCCATCTCAGAAGGTGAGAAAGGCACTAGGGTATGGGGTTTTCAGTTTTTATAGGGGTGGGTAATTTCATTGGCTAATAAATGGGAGGAGTATTCCAGCCATTTTGGGAAGGGGTGGGGATTTCCAGCAAATGGGGCACTGCCCACTTTTTTATCCTTATGGTAGGCCTTGGAACTGTCATGGTGCCTGTGGGTGTGTCATTTAGCTTGCTGATGTGTTACAGTGAGCATATACTGAGGCTCAGGTCTAATGGAAGTCAACTTGTCGGCCATCTTGGACCCATTTTGTTCTAATCAGTTTATGTCATGTCCTTGGGCTATGTCATTCCTTTAAAGTTTGTGCCCTGCCCCCTTCCCTCCTGTTTCATTCCGATTATATGTGTATTAATCTGACTGAATGTGCCCCACAGCTCACTGATGCTCCATTAATTTTTTTCAATCTTTTTTCTTTGTGTTTCACTTTGGATAGTTTCTGCTCCTATTTCTTCATGTTCACTCATTTTTTCTTCTTTATTGTCTAATCTGCTGTTAGTCCCATCCAGTATTTTTCATCTCAGAGATTGTATTTTCATTTTAGGTAGCTTGATTTTGGTATTTTTCATATTTTTCCTATCCCTAATAACCTGTGCAATCTTTCTTGAACATTGAACATGGAATACAGCTACGATAATTATTTCAATGTCCTTATCTGCTAATCCTAATAACTGTATCATCTCTGGGCTTATTTTTATTAATTGGGTTTTTTCTTCTCATTATGGGTCATATTTTCCTAACTCTTTGCATGCCAGACACTGTGAGTTTTACCTTGCTGAATGCTGGCTAATTTTGGGTTCCTGTGAACATTAGTGAACATTGTTTAGAGATGCAGCTAAGTCACTTGGTAACAGTTTGATCTTTCAAGGTTTGCTCTTGAGAGATGTTATGTAAGACCATGAAATGGAGCAAGACCCTGTGGGACCTTCCCTGGTACAAATCCCTTCTGTGTCCCCCGTTTCTTATTTGCAGGCAAAAGGCTTCAGCCTCCTTGACTTTCCCTGAGTTCCAAAGGGAAGATTCAAATTGTTGCTAATTAGGGAAGGGAGGGAATGCAGAAAGAAAGGAGGAGCAGTCAAGAAACAATAGTGTAACCTTGGGGAAGTGTCCTGGTTCCTCCTCAAGGAATATACATAACAATATCTTTGAGTTCTTCTGTAGGAACTAAGGCCCTCACCCAGGTAGAGGATGGTAACTTCAGGCTAAACATAAGATTCCTGGAACACTGCCCTGTTACCTCACCACCAGCCAGTCAGAAGAAAGTCACACACCCTGCAGCCCTCACTCCAAATTTTGCCTATAAAAACTTCTCCCTAAAAACCATCAGAGAGTTCAGGGATTTTGAGCATGAGCCACACATTCTTCTTGCTTGGCCTTGCAATAAACTTTTCTCTGCTCTAAATGCTGATGTATTGGTATATTTGGCCTCACTGTGAGTCAGGCACATGAATTGCATTCGGTAACAACCGGAGCAACCTTTGTTCTAGGGCTGATTCCACTATACCACCAAGGAAGTACCCTCCTGAGTACCCTATCTAATAGCCTGAGAATTGCAATGTTTTCTCTTCTGACTGGTGGAGCAGGAACTATTCCCAGGCTTGCAAATCTCTGGTGATTGTTCTCTCACTCCTCACTCGTGCTTCTTTCCCTAGTCTTGGCTGGCATCCCCACACTCACACACTGCTCAGTTCTCAGTATTCTAAGGGAACCTTCTGGAATTCTTCAGAGCTCTTTCTCCATGTAGTTCTCTCCTCTTGTGCACTGTGCTCTGTAAACTCTAGTGGCTTGGTTCTCCCCAGACTCTCAGTTCCTTCTCCTCAACTCAGGTGGACCACCTGTGCCCCCTGGAGTCACCTCCTCCTGCTGCACCCTGGATGGTCTCTCCAGGCAGTGAACTGTGGACAGTCATAAGTCTCTCCTTATTTGCCTCCCCTCTCTCAGGGTCATTTTCCTTCACCTTTGAGAGCCAATGTCAGAAAAATAATTGTTTCATATACTTCATCTGTTTTTGTGTTACTCCATTTTAGAAGCAGAAATAATTCTTTAAACAGCTAATTTTAATTTCTATATCACTTTTCAAAAATGTCCTATTTCTATTTTGAAAGGTGTTTTCAGAGATCTAGCTGCTAAGCACAGTTTAAAAATTATGTTCCATTTTAAAAAAATCTTGACAGTTTTAGTATTTTTGTATAAATGCCTAAAAACAGCAAAAGGGGAGCATCTAATTAGGATTTGGCATTCCTTAGTATAGGAAATAAATTGTGACTATTCATAGATTGGACAATTATCTTTCTACAGATTAATATATCCCATTTTCAATGTCTAACTGTAACAGGGATGAGCCAATTTCGACCCCATGTTGGATCTGTTTCTTTGACTTTAACCTTTGCTTTTCATTCCTTTTGTTATTATAATCATACATAATGGTCTGCCTCAGGGAACCCTGCCCCTCTGCCTGAGTATGAAACTAAAGTGCCTTTGTTCAGCTCACAGGGAGACAATCTGACCCTGCCCACCTGTGAATGGCTGCGGAAAGGAAGAAATTAACACATCCCCTCCCCAAGGCTGGCCATTCCAGGAGATGTTTTGCAAGACTGATGGCCCTTTTTACTTAACTTATTCACCGCATAAAGAAACTGGCATCCAGAACCCGTAAGATTTTTTTGTGGGGGACCCTAGTCTGCCATCTTCTCGGTCTGCTGGCTTTCCAAATAAAGTCCTATTCCTTGCCTCAACACCTCATCTCCCGATTTATCGGCCTGTCATGCAGCGTGCAGTGTGAGCTTGGACTCAGTGACATAACTTCCATAAAAGAATCATAAATGAATTCTGTGGGAATGTGCACCTTCTTTCTGAGATGCACAGTTTTAATTTACTTATATTTCTCTAACATTCCCATAATTAAACTTGTGTCATATGATGTGCAAATGGCTGACCTCACACCAGAGCTGACACATCATAAATAGCTTTGAAGTGGATCTTGAAGGGAGAAAGTATGACTTGGTTCTATATTACTTTAAAACTCCAAATCACATGTCTACTTTCAAGCTGAAATAAAATGTAGTGTTTTTGTGGGGGTTTTAATGTGTGCAGCTGAATTATGACTCATTTTTGAAGACCACAGAAATGGTAAGGAAACAAAAATAAATCTAAGGAAAAGTCCTCGTCAGATCATTTTAGGGTGTTAGGTAGTGTTCTCTCTTCTTTTCTCCTTCTCTTCCTCCTCCCCCTTCTTTCCCTTTTCCCTTCCTCTCTCTCTCTCTCTTCCAATTACTTAGTTTTTACATTTTACAAGTTATCTTTTCTGCCTGTATTTGAGAAGTAGAGAGAAGAGCAAAGCTTCTAACTGGGAAGGAGCTCTCAAGATGTTCCTCTTGCTGAATATGGATAACATCAGGGCTTCTGTCTTCCACAATTCAGATGTAAGAACTTTAGGAGTTTAGGCTTTTCCTGGCACAAAACGAAGATTTTTTCTTCATACACGGCTGAGAGTTAAAATCATTATGGAATTTACGTTTTAGACTGTGCTTTTTTTACCCCCTTGGTTCCAACCAGTAGATTTGCTATTATGGAGTCAACAAAAACCTAGGTTGAATGATTATAAAGTAAATCAGGTTACTAGAGTTCTTTCTCAGATTCACTAAGAAAATAGGTTCTGTTTTATAAATACAGCATTTTAGACAGTAAATCTATTGAAGGAAGAGCAATATCTCATTTAATTTGTACATTGTGTGTAGTTCACATTCAGTGAATGTGTGTTGAGAGCAAGTAAGCATTATGCAAATACTCTGCTTTCCATGTGAGTGATCCCTCTCCATCTGTCTATGTGATATCAGTGTTCTCTCTTTGTCTTTGACCTCTGTCCTATCCCTTATCACTTGTTAATTTATTTTCCAGCTTTTAAACCTAAATTCTTTAGTTTAATGTGGGATATAACTTAAGATTACCCTGTTCAATTTGAAAACTTAAGGGAAAAAAGTAATAAACCTGGTATATGTTTTATTTATTCGTATCAGGTCCAGTAAAATTGGATTCTTAATTATGTAATGTTCAATTCAACCTTCATCTCTGTCAGTTATTTTCTTATGGAAGTCTAAAATTTGTTATAGTGTGACTTTAATCTTTTTCTTAGTAACAAAAAACAAAAACTCTAATCTGTTTTGCTTTTCTCCTCTACTGTGAGATATTAGACTACAATTTTAACTTTTCACTTAGTAATTTAACTTTAATATTCTTTTCACACACTTGCATTCGTGTTGGTGATTTCCCCCTTATTCTTCTCCATGTGCCATCATTGGTCACGACTATCTACCTCCATATTGTCTGCTCCACCTTCCTTCTCACACTTAACTGCAAGGTGTTGACAGGAAGTCTTCCTTGCAGGATGCCTTCTGACCCCTACAGTGATGGCCCTTTCTTGAGGGTCTTTTCCCTCTGCCTCTGTGCTGTGATAATATCCAGATTCTTTGGTCTCTGCTTCTTCTCTTTCCTCCTATGGATTTCCCCTCTAACCTTCTAATAGAAACCGGGGCTTATTCTGTGGCTTTCCTTGCTTCAAGTTCTTGCCCTGGAGACTGCATTTGTTTCTTAATTGATGGCTGCCTAGAATTTTATCTAGACTCTTTGTCCTGACTTCTAGTTCATGTCTGCTTAAAGGATATTTTTAATTGTCTCACTGTTACCTCACCTCCATTGTACCTAAACCAGTTTTATTTCTTCTCTCTGTGGCGAATCCTTTTTCCCCAGTTCAAACTTGGCTAGAAACTAGAGTCAATTTTGACTCAATTCTTTCTCTTTCCCTTTAAGCAGTCAGTTACCAATTCTTTTTTTTTTTAACCTTTTTAAAATTTTTTTCCACAACTCATACACACACACTGTATTTTATTTTTTGCAAGAGATAAATAAACTGACACCAAACATTGTAAATGGATGACCACAACAAAAGCAACAATGATTGCAATTACCAAACACGAAACACACTCATACTATGTCATAATATTGACATTCAGTCCAGTAACCCTCCACTGTAACAGCGCCTTTACTTTGCAGTGAAAATTGATTTGTATAGTTTTTGCCTCTGAGTCCTTGTGGGATTTTTTTTTTTTATTCAAACAGAAAGTCACAAAAATTATAATCATCCTCATCAGTTCACTCAGTCTCATGTAATTAATTTTTTTTTTCATCTTGATCTTCTGTTAGCACTTTTATGAATTCATCAGTTTTCCATTAGAGTTCTGAAAATGCTTATTCATTCAGTTCAGCAGTATAGTCAGTTACCAGAAACCTGTACTTGTCAGAGTCTTTTCCATGAATTCCTTGAAGATGAACCAATTCTTATTGCTTCCACTTTTGGATACATCTTTCATCTGCCCCTTTAGGATCTCACATCTTGCTGGAATGACATAGTGGCCTCCTGAGACCTTCTGTGGCTTGGCTTCCACATTAAGCCCATGGTTCAGATTGCAAATGGTACCACAACAACACCTTCTTCTGCCCCTTCCTGAAAAGACATGGCCCACTCACCCCATCTACTCTCATTCCCTCCTCCACAAGGCCTATCTTTTTTTTTTCTTTCTTTCTTTCTTTTTTGCCATGCCCTGTGGCATGTGGGATCTTAGTTCTCTGACCAGGGATTGAACCTGTGCCCCCTGCTTTGGAAGCATGGAGTCTTAACCACTGGACTGCCAGGGAAGTCCCCACAGGGTCTTTCTTACAGAGTGAGCTCTTGGTGTGTGTGGATACTGACCTCATTCCTATCTGCATGGTGTCCTCTGTACCACTGTGTTCTTTCCTTATGTTCATCTCTGGTCGTTACTAAGTGAGAAGGAAAGATTTGCCTTCTCCCAGGGTTTTAGAGCGGCATTGACAAACTTTCTGTAAAGAGCCAGGGAGTAAATATTTAGGCCTTGTGGACCACAAACTACTCAACTTGTCCTTTTAGCACGAAGCGGCATAGGCAGTACGTCCATGAATGGGTGTGACTGTGTTCCAATAAAACTGTTTAAAGGCACTGAAATTTAAATTTCATATAATTCCCACCTCATGAAATATTCTTCTTTTAATTTTTTCCAACAATTTTAAAATGTAAAAATCATTTTATATCACAGGTAGAACCAAAACAGGTGGCAGGCTGGCTCTGGCCCTGGGCTGTGCTTTGCCAACCCCTATTTTGGAGGAAGAAGCATCTGAGGGAGGACTGAAGACAGGAGTATATAACTACCTGCCCAACTTAGAAAGTCTACCCAGAGAGAAGTGCTTGACAGCTCTGACCTTACTGCGATGCACTCAGAGTATTTGTGGTGCCCACAGTGTGCTGACTACAGGATTCCTTCCCCTTCTCTAATCTCCACTGCCACCTCTTCAGCCAGCTCACCATCAAGATCTCCTGAGCTGACTCTCCATGCTTTCCCCACCAGGAGTTACCGTGACACACAAAAAATAAGGCAGGTGGAAGGCCTGAAGCTTACATCCCTCAGTGCCCTCACTGCTCTGAGAAGGAGCTTGAGGGTCCTATCCTTATTCAGAGGTCCTGCCTGGCCTGGACGGACCCCTCTCCTCCTGCATGCTCCACTTCACCAGCTGCCACTCACTTAGGGATATGGGTGCTGTGTTCCTCCAGCAGGATGCTCATCTCAACCTTTCTGATGGCTCCTCCTCTCTGCCTTCCTGTCCGAGCTTCATGGGACCTCTTGCTGCTGCCTTGTCCTCCTGACACCCTGCATGGTTTGGGGAGCAGTGGTACTGCACTTACCATGCTTTTTTGTTTATCTATTTTCTCTCTCTTCTCCTTTCCATCGACCTCCAGCTTGTCCTTATAGAACACAAATCCCATGAGAGCAGGGCCTTGGTCATGCTGCTGACAGCTGCATGCCCATACCTAGCACAGTGCCTGGCACATGAAGGGAAAGACAGGGCCAGGCCCTCAGAGAAGCCCAGTGAGAGACGCATCTCTTGCCCAACAGAACAAGTCTGGTGTAGTCATGCATGGAGAGGGCTTGGGTGTACAGCCAAAGGAGCCAAGTGGAGAAGTATGAGGTAAGCCTGTGAAGGCTACAGCTGGGTGAACTGGGCTTTGGGGGGAACTGCCTGAGAGCTACTTCAAGCAGAACTTTCTTTAAATACAGAACTTGCTTCAAACACAGAAAGAAGACAGTGGCTTCAAGGGAACATCAATGACCTATCATTATTCTTTCTTATCTGTGTTTCTTCCCCCACGTTGGCCAACCACTTAGCTGAAAATGATGCCATGGAAGGAAAGGGGAAGACAGGGCTGCTCACGGATGCTTTTCTTTTAGTTTTCCCTCACTCACTAGAAAGATGAAAGAGTTGGCAGAATGTGAGTGTATCAAGAAGTGAAATAGAAACAGTTGACCTAAGTTTGTGTAGCATTTCCTCTGCCCAGGTAAGAATGGAATCTGTACGCACGTATGAGCAATGGATTGTGTAATTTCAGTGATCCTGCATATGAGCTGAATGTTCTTATATTTGCATTTAAAACTGGCATCACATAATATAAAGACAAATGGTAAAATTCATACTATAATTTTAAAATTTATTTTTTCTTTACTTAGAATGACATTAGGTAGCAAATAAAAACAAGCAAGAGAAAGCAGAAGAAAGAAAAGCACTTTCTGTATTGGTACCTTTCACAGCACTTTTTTGCTGCTTGCTGAATATGAGGTCATGAATTTTCATTTGTACTGGGCCACAGTTATGTTGCAGGTCCTTGTATGTGTGGGAGGAAAAATAAAGTCAGGAAAGCTACATCACGGAGGTAACATTTGACCTGGGTCTTGAAAATGAGTAGGGACCTCTAGGCAGAAATAAACAGGAGGAACAGCAAACACTCCTTCTGGGGGATATAAACGTGTTTCTTGGTCAGCTTCAGCTGTGCAATATTGTGATTTATAAGAAAAACCCAAGACCAACAATTTAATCAATCATGCCTATATAATGAAGGCTCCACATAAACCCAAAAAGAGGGGCTTTGGAGAACTGGGTTGGAGAACCAGAATGGTTCCACATGCCACCACGCTGGATCCCAAACTCCACGGGGACAGAAGCTTCCTTGTTCAGGACCTCACATTATGTATCTCTTCATTTGGCTGTTGATTTATATCCTTTGTAATAGACTGGTAATCCAGTGAATAAGCAGGTTTTTGGAGCTCTATGAGCCACTCTAGCAAGTTAATCAAATCTTAGGAGGGAGTCATGGGAACCTCCATTCTGTAGCCAGACGGTTAGAAGTGCAGGTGACAACACGGGCTTGCAATTGACAGCTGAACTAGAGGGCGGTCATGTGGGACTGAGCTCTTACCCTGTGGAATCTGATGCTATCTCCAAGTAAATAGTGTCAGAATTGGGTTAAACTGTAGGACTTTCAGCTGGTGTCCAAGATTTGCTTGTTGGTGGTGAAACCACTCTTCTCCCTCCACACACACACACATTGAAATTGGTAGAAAATTGTTAGGCTGTCATAAAAAAATACCATAGACTAGGTGACTTAAACGGCAGAAATTTATTTCTTCACAGTTCTGAAGGCTAGAAGCCCAAGATCAAAGTATTAGCATGGTTACTCTCTGGTGAAGCCTTTGTTCCTGGCTTATAGACGGCTGTCTTCACTGTGTCCTCACATGGAAGAGAGAGAGAGAGAATGCTCTGGTGTCTCTTCTTGTAAAAACACTAATCCCATTGTGAGGGTCACACTTATGATCTCATCTAAATTTAATTATCTCCCAAAGGCTCCATCTCCAAAACCATCACTTTGGAGGTTAGGGTTTCAATATATGAATATAGGGGAGGGCACAATCCAGTCCATAGCAACATGCATGAAATGTTTGGGGAATATCGAGTAGGTTTGTATGATAAGAGTAGGTACTGGATAGGACAAAGCTAGTGTCCGGTTGTAAAGTTCTGTACTGTGCTAAGATTTAAATTTTACATAAGAAATAGAGAATTCAGAGCATAATCAGACTTGTGTTTTAGAATGATGCTCTGGCAATACATGTAGGATACAGCATAAAGGAGTATTATTTAGATGTAAAGGCCCAGAGAAATAGAGGCCGGCTAAGGCTATGATTTGATTTCCTAGAAAGGGGGTGAGCCAAGACATTGGAGAAGGAGACAAGGATGCAGATGGCATGGTCAAATCATCTGTGTATTTAAAATGTTCTTCTGTAGGTTTAGATTTTATTATTTTCAAGGTAACCTTTCTAGAGCCTTATTTTTATCCATCTAACATTAAATATACAGACTCTGGTTGAACCTGAAAGCAGCAAAAATGTTATTCACACAGGAGCTAAAGGTAGTGAAAACTCATGAACTGTGTTGGTCTCAATGCCTTCCTGTACTTTTTTTAAATTTTTTTTTTATTTTTTTATAAATTTATTTATTTTTGGCTGTGTTGGGTCTTCGTTGCTGTGCGTGGGCTTTCTCTAGTTGCGGCGAGGGGGGGCTGCTCTTTGTTGCGGTGCGCAGGCTTCTCATTGCAGTGGCTTCTCTTGTTGTGGAGCATGGGCTCTAGGCACGCGGGCTTCAGTAGATGTGGCGCACGGGCTTTAGTTGCTCCGTGGCATGTGGGATCTTCCCGAACCAGGGCTCGAACCCATGTCCCCTGCATTGGCAGGCAGATTCTTAACCACTGCGCCACCAGGGAAGCCCGCCTTCCTGTACTTTTAAAGAATGAAAGTGATATCTGGCATTCTAGAAATTAATAGAATATCAATGATTATAAAATAATCTTATGACAAGAATTTGTAACATAAATATCAGGAACTATACTTTCTTGATTTTTTACTTTAGCCTATGGCAGCAATCAGAAAACTTGTACTATAAGTGTTTGGAAGTGACAGAATTGTGTACCTGGGGAACCCATGAAAACCAGATTTAACAACTAGTAAGGGAATTCAGAAAGTAGTGTGGTATATTAATGTATATGCACAAATAGCTTTAATAATATAAGTAATAGAGTTAGCAAATAAAAATATATAATACCTAGTAGGAAGCTAACCACAAGTATTCAATACTGTGTAGTAAGGGGTTAACTCAGAAATCTTGGGATGCTTAAACTTGGCACATTCCAAGGAAATGAGTAGCCCTTGACTGGATCTTGGCAGATATCTTCTAAGCCCTTGGACTATCCTGTCTGATAAGAATGTCTTTGTTTACCCAGGATCTTGGGCCATGCTAGATAATTTATGCTAACAGTGTGGTTTATAGTGAATGCTATTTTTGTTTGCCTGGGGCTCTGGGATATGCTATGTCAGTCTGATATCCGGATGGGCTGAAGACTAAGGTGCTCCCTGCCTACATGACAGACATCCAATAAAATTCCTGGACACCAAGGCTCTGGTGAACTTCCCTGATTAGTAACACTTCACACATGTTGTCACTCATTATTGCAGGAATAGTTAAGTGCTGTCTGTGCAGCTCCTCTGAGAGAGGACAACTGGAAGCTTGCACCTGGTTTCTCCTGGACTCTACCTATGTACCTATTTCCTTTGCTGATTTTAATCTGTATCTATTTGCTATAATAATTTATAACTGTGAGTATAGCAACTTTTCTATGTCCTGTAAGATCATCTAGCAAATCACCAAACCTGAGGGTGGCCTTGGGAAATCCCTGACACACTTGGTATCAGAAGTGGGGTTTGGGCTGTAGTGATCCTGACTTACTGAAACACTATGAAAGCATCCTTTTGGAAGAGGAAGGCTGAAGGAGTGGTGTTGATGAAACTTTGATACCCATGGTATGAAGCAGTAGCTGTGCTGTGATCAATTACTAGAGGTAAAAGTTACCAATGGAATTTAGAGCTGATAGACCCAATGCCTGAGAAGTTGGCTTACTAAATATATAAGAAAATGCAAAATAATGAGAAAAACAAGTTAATTATACAATTGTCTGAATAGCTAAAATGAAATTAAAGGAAAGTTTTGAATGGGGAACCTGATGCTGTTTGTCAAGCTTGTATTTCAGCTGATCTGAGCTATGGCTACTAGCCTCAGGGACATGACCAAAGGGAAAAATTATTTTGGAACAAAAAATAACAAGCACTTCTAAGAATCCTGATAACCAAGAAGGTAGTCCAGGTGGCAGGGAGACAACACAGAGAAATTATTGAAACCAGTAATTTGGGGATAGTCAAGGGATTTTTCCCAGAAGCATGGAAATCTTTAAACAGTTAAGAAATAGAATGAATAAAATGAACATTGATGGAGTTGAAACAAAAGTCTTAATGCAACACTAATGGAGGTTGGATGGACCAACAGGAACCCCTGCTACTCCCCCAACATTGAAGAGACCTAAACAAATATGCTCTATTTACTCTACTTTGGAGGAATTAAAAACCAGAAGACAAAGATGACTATGAGAAATCTAATCTTGAGTCACTGGAGGTGATGGTCCAGCAAATTATTCTGGATCAGTATTGATCAGTGTCTTCTGACCCAGTCCCCACTTAGGGTCTCAAGGCCATGCAGATATATGGGGGAAAATTGGCCGGGCATTGGAGAAGAAACTTTTCTGGGACATCCTGACATTGGGACCCCTGTGCACTGTGATTCAAAACTTGGTGGTGAGGTCCTGATGGGGGCTACAGTTAGATTGGGAGGATAGAGGAAGAAATGATTGATAGTTTGATAGATGAAAATTTGGAGGAAAATTGGAACGTTTGAATGGACTTTATGTGAAGTTGTTGCATCTCTTTTACCTAAATGCATTTATCAATGGATAGTATGTCTGACTGGAAGTCATTTCCCCTACCTAGTATTGTAAAACAGAAGACATAAAACTGTATTAATGGGAAATACGGAATTGTCTGAGCCCATACAGGTTGTTAATTTGAAACAGTATTGGATGTCTGGTGGACAAAGAGATGACCACTTTAGGGACGTATTAGAAGTTGGAGTCCTGGTACCTAAAAATTCTCTGTACAATAGCCCTGTGTGGCCCATGGAGAAGGAGGATGGCATGCTTGCTCATGGAGCATTAACACAGACTGGAGCTCATGGCAAAAGCCCATGAGTGCCACCCAGTGGCAACCACTGGGATTTTGGACTGGAAAATTTCCAGGCATGGTGGTACCATGTATTCTGTTTGAGACACAATTACTAGCTTGTGATTTGTTATTAATTGACGCTACCCCTATGAGTGAAGGTATAAAATAATTTTGAAACCTGAAATACCCATAATATGTTGGGTGATATTAGAGACACACTCTAATACAAGAAAGGCAGTGCCCAGAAGAGTTCCAAAATAATACGGAAATGGTTTATACAGGAACGTGCTGTGGGGGAAGGGAAGGAAGTACTCATCATATTCATGGGCAGGTGGCCTTCTTTCCTTTAAGGCAGCTTTGGAACCACCTGAGCACCTGCTGGGTCCACAGCTCTCTATTGACTAATAAAGAGCCATTTAGTTTACAAATGGCAGTGCCAAGGTAGACAGACAGCATAGTGGCTGGAAGGTCAGTGCACTACGATTGACTGATGGAAAAACTCTAGTTGGAGAACAAATCAGCTCAATGGGCTGAACCGCATGCTGTTCTCTTGTTGTAATGAAATAATTGAAACACAAATGATAAAAGCCCTTCAACGTGGGTTTTTACTGACTCATGGGCAGTGGACAATAAACTTGACATATAACTAGGCAGAAGGGCCATGGAAAATTGGACTATTAAATGTATGTTAATGTAGGGCATGGCCCTATGAAACCACTCTAGGAACTAAAGGGGCACATTAAAGTAGAACATGTTGATGCCCATTTGGAGATCCCACATGCAGCTGTAAGTGGACTATATGAGATCACTGCCAGTATTCTCAGGGGGTATAAATGGGTCCAGGCAGGAATAGACACTGACTCTGGACTGGGCTTTTCTTACCTTTTGGTAGATGCAAATGCTCAAAATACCATAAAGGAACCAAACAGAAGATACTGTATCCATTTTGACTGCCAAGTCACATTTTTCAGACCAAGGAACTCACTTTACGACACACATAAGCAAAGAGACGCCTCAATAAGTGGACATGTAATGTTGCATACAATCCTCAGAACAGCGGTTTAATAGTGAATTGATAGTTCTTTGTTCCTGTAGGAGGGAAAAGCCCTGGTATGTAAAAACACACAAGAGGGATTGGCCAAGATGGCAGAATAGAAAGACATTGAGCTTACCTCCTCTCATGGGCACACCAAAATTACAACTATTTATAGAAAAACAATTGATGAAAAAGACCACAACCTATCAGATAATATATAAAGAAGATATAAGATATAAAGAAGGAACCACAACAAGACAAGTAGGAGGGGCAGAGTTGCTATGTAGTCAGGTCCCATACCCCTGGGTGGGTGACTCACAAACAGGAGAATGATTACAATTGCAAACGTCCTCCCAAAAGAGTGAGAGGGGCCAGCCTGGGGGTCCTGCACTGGGAAGATGAGCCCCCAGAATGTTTGGCTTTGAAGACCAGTGGAGATTACTTTCAAGAGTCCCAGAGAGTTGGGGGAAATAGAGACACCACACTTAAAGGGTGCACACGAAATCTCATATGCCCCAGGACACAGGGCCGATGCAGTAATTTGAAAGGAGCCTGGGCCAGACCTACCTGCTGATCTGGAGAGTCTCTTAGAGAGGCAGGAGGCAACTGCAGCTCACCCTGAGGACATAGGCACCAGTGGAAGCCCCTTTTTGGAGCTTATTCTGTTGGGACACTGCTGCTGCCAAGTGCCATTTTGGATCTTCCCTCTGGCTTAGCAGCCTCAGACCAAGCCCCACCCTTGCCCTACAGCCTGTAGGCACCAGTACCAGGATGCCTCAGGACAAGCAACTAACTGGTTGGTGACACAGCTCCACCAACCAGCAAACAGGCTGCCTGAAGACTCTCTGAGCCCACAGCTGTCCTTGGACACAGCCTTGGCTACCAGAGGGCCCGGGATCTGGCCCCACACACCAGTGCACAGGCATTAGAACTGGGACCTTCAGGGACCTGCAGCCAGAGAACTTAGGACCCAGCTCTACCCACCAGTGGGCAGGTACCAGCTCCAGATCGCTGCCCCCACCAATAAGCCTCTTCTAGCCTCTGAACCAGCCTCATTTAACAGTGGGCAGACACTCACTGCAGGACAAACACGGTCCCGTAACCTGTGGACCAAGCCCACCCACCAGCAGGCCAAATCCTGCTCTGGGACTGTTCTGGGACCAGCTGGGCACAGACTCCACCCAATAAGCAAACCTGTTCTAGTCTCAGGGCCAGCCTCACCCAGCATCAGGCAGACACCAGCCACAGGACAAACATGGTCCCACAACCTATGGACCCAGCGTACTCACCAGCAGGCCAGCGCCAGCCCTGGGACTGGCTGAGCCCTGACCCTGCCCACTAGCAGGCCAACACAAGCTTCAGGACACACTGGACCCCACAACCAGCTGTGTCAGAAACCAGCCACACCCACAGCAGTGTGACACCAGCTCTGGGACCCCTGAGCCTTGCAGCCAGATCCCAGGACTTGGCTCTGCCTGCCAGTGGGCAGGCACTAGCTCCAGGCTTCATCCACCAGTGGGTGGGAACCAGCACCAGGATCTCCTGGATCCCAACTCCACCCACCAGTGAGCCAGCACTAGCCCCAGACTCCCCTGGGGTTCTGCAGTCAGCTGCCTTGTGACCTGCCCCTGCCAAACAGCAGCTGGCAGCCTCCACATAAGGCAAGGCCTGGCAACCAACTAGACCAGGGGCCAACAAAGCCTACCAGACTGCCCACAGTAGTCAGCTCACCACAACAAAAGGACCCATGCAGCCCACATAAGGGGCACCTCTAGAACATATGGCTCTGGTGATGAGAGGGAAGTGTGCTGCTGCGATGCATAAGATGTCCCCTACAAGAGGCTACTTCTCCAAGGTCAGGAAACATAACCGACCCTTCCAGATATATAGAAATAAAAACAGCAAGTTAGGCAAAATGTGGTGACAGAGGAACATGCTCTAAACAAAGGAGCAAGATAAAATCACAGAAGAAGAAGTGAAGTGGAGATAGGCAATCTACCCAAGAAAGAGTTCAGGGTAATAATCACAAAGATGATCAAAGAACTCAGGGGAAGAATGGATACACAGAACAAGAAGTTAGAAGTTTTAAACAAAGAGTTAGAAAATATAAAGAACAATCAAACAGAGATGAAGAATACAATAACTGAAATAAAAAATAAAGTAGAAGGAGTTAACAGTAGATTAAATGATACAGAGGAACAGACCACTGAGCTGGAAGACAGAGTAATAGAAATCACTGACACTGAACAGAAAAAGAAAAAAAGAAATGAGGACAGTTTAAGAGACTTCTGGGACAAGATCAAGCACACTACTATTCACATTATGGAGGTCCCAGAAGGAAAAGAGAGAGGGCAAGGTGCTGAGAACCTACCTGAAGACATAATAGCTGAAAACTTCCCTAACCAGGGACAGGAAACAGACATCCAAGTCCAGGAAGGACAGAGAGTCCCATATAGGATTAACCCAAAGAGGAACATACCAAGACACATTGTAATTAAAATGGCAAAAATTAAAGCTAAAGAGACAATATGAAAAGCAGCAAGGGAAAAGCAATAAGTTACATACAATGGAACTCCCATAAGTCTCTCAGCTGACTTTTCAGCAGAAATTCAACAGGCCAGAAGGGAGTGGGATGATATATTTAAAGTGATGAAAGGGAAGAACCTATCATCAAGAATACTCTACTTGGCAAGGCTCTTGTTTAGGTCTGATGGAGAGATCAAAAGTTTTATAGGCAAGCAAAAGTTAAAAGAATTCAGCATCACTAAATCAGCTTTGCAAGAAAGTTAAAGGGAATTCTCTAAGTGAAAAAGGAGAGGCCACAACTAGAAACGTGAAAACTATGAAAGGGAAAAAACTCATTGGTAAAGGCAAATATACAGTAAAAGGTAGAAAACCATCTATGCACAAAGATAGTAGGAAGAGTAAAAGAAAAAGTAGTAAAACCGTCTTCATCCACAATAAGCACAGATATAGAGAACAAAGTAGCGGTCACCAGTGGGGAGAAGGAAGGGGGAGGGGCAAGATAGATGTAGGGAATTAAGAGCTACAAACGACTATGTGTAAAATAAATATGCTACAAGGATATATTGTACAGCCCAGGGAATATAACCAATATTTTACAAAAACTTAAATAGGGTATAACCTTTAAAAATTGTGAATCACTTTGTTGTACACCTGAAACTTATATAATATTGTAAATCAGGTATACCTCAGTAAGAAGAAAAAGATCACACTAGTCTCAAAAGAAGAAAAGAAGTAATAAAAGCACGCAATGGAAACCAGTCTCAGTCTAGTCTGTCAACGGAGGCAGAGTGACCCACAACATCCTCGTTGATTTGGGACCCAGAAATAATTGAGTCATGGCCAGTTGTAATGATGCCTGTCCATAATGTTATCTGGTATGCGGGCATGGGCCTATTTTGTTGAGAAGGCTTAGTAAATGCCACTGAAATTCTTACTCTGTTTGTTCTTTAGTGAAACTGAATGGTACTACATCCACACTGCAATAAGGTGTCACACTGGCATTGTTGGTAAGATTCAACAACTGTACTCAGATAAATCATGTGATAATCCTCATATTGATGATCAAAAGTATTGGGACATTGAGTTAAAACCTCCTCAAGATGTAATACCAATGAAAAATGATGGGCTTGAGGAAGAACTGGATTTAGTTAGCTATAAGCTAATTTCTATGCTAAATGTCTATTTCAGATGATCTTAAGGTGCAAATACTGGTGGATCAACGGGAGAAATGTCAGTAAATTAGTACAGAAATTTGAAAATGTATGTAATGGCTTTCTAGAATAAGTTGGTTGTTCTTTCAATCTATCCTTACCCCACACTGACTCCCCCAAATGTTTGGCATATTTGTATTGAGACTTCTGCTATCTGGTTCATAAATGCTATACTAGATACAGATGCTGAGACAAATATGATCATTTTGTTGTAAGAGAATCTAGGCTAAATGTCAGGGGATGGCCTGTGCAGTAAAGGATTAACTCTGAGTATCCCAGAGTTTGGATCAGCCCTGATTCACTCCTGGTTTTGATTCCTAAAACTTTTCTGCATTTATTTATTTAATCTTTGTGGTTTTCTACATATAAGATCATACCATCAACACAGATCATTTTACTTCTTCCTTTCCAATTTGGGTGGCTTTTATTTATTTATTTATTTTTTGGCTTTATTTTTATTTTTTTTTCACACACACACACTGTATTTTATTTTTACAAGAGATAAATAAACAGACACCAAGCATTGTAAATGGATGACCACAACAAAAGCAACAATGATTGCAATTATCAAACACGAAACACACTCATACTATGTCATAATATTGACATTCAGTCCAGTAATCCTCCACTGTAACAGCTTTTCTTTTTCTTTTATTTTTTTCATTTTAACATCTTTATTGGAGTATAATTGCTTTACAATGGTATGTTAGTTTCAGCTTCACAACAAAATGAATCAGTTATATATATACATATGTTCCAATATCTCTTCCCGCTTGTGACTCCCTCCCTCCCACCCTCCCTATCCCACCCCTCCAGGTGGTCACAAAGCACCGAGCTGATCTCCCTGTGCTATGCGGCTGCTTCCCACTAGCTATCTACCTTACGTTTGGTAGTGTATATATGTCCATGCCTCTCTCTCACTTTGTCACAGCTCACCCTTCCCCCTCCGCATATCCTCAAGTCCATTCTCTAGTAAGTCTGTGTCTTTATTCCTGTTTCACCCCTAGGTTCTTCATGACATTTTTTTTCTTAAATTCCGTATATATGTGTTAGCATACGGTATTTGTCTCTCTCTTTCTGACTTACTTCACTCTGTATGACAGACTCTAGGTCTATCCACCTCATTACAAATAGCTCAATTTTGTTTCTTTTTATGGCTGAGTAATATTCCATTGTATATATGTGCCACATCTTCTTTATCCATTCATCCGATGATGGACACTCAGGTTGTTTCCATCTCCGGGCTATTGTAAATAGAGCTGCAATGAACATTTTGGTACATGACTCTTTTTGAATTATGGTTTTCTCAGGGTATATGCCCAGTAGTGGGATTGCTGGGTCATATGGTAGTTCTATTTGTAGTTTTTTAAGGAACCCCCATACTGTTCTCCACAGTGGCTGTATCAATTTACATTCCCACCAACAGTGTAAGAGTGTTCCCTTTTCTCCACACCCTCTCCAGCATTTATTGTTTCTAGATTTTTTGATGATGGCCATTCTGACCGGTGTGAGGTGAAATCTCATTGTAGTTTTGATTTGCATTTCTCTAATGATTAGTGATGTTGAGCATTCTTTCATGTGTTTGTTGGCAGTCTGTATATCTTCTTTGGAGAAATGTCTATTTAGGTCTTCTGCCCATTTTTGGATTGGGTTGTTTGTTTTTTTGTTATTAAGCTGCATGAGCTGCTTATAAATTTTGGAGATTAATCCTTTGTCAGTTGCTTCATTTGCAAATATTTTCTCCCATTCTGAGGGTTGACTTTTCGTCTTGTTTATGGTTTCCTTTGTTGTACAAAAGCTTTTAAGTTTCATTAGGTCCCATTTGTTTATTTTTGTTTTTATTTCCATTTCTCTAGCAGGTGGGTCAAAAAGGACCTTGCTGTGATTTATGTCATAGAGTGTCCTGCCTATGTTTTCCTCTAAGAGTTTTATAGTTTCTGGCCTTATATTTAGATCTTTAATCCACCTTGAGCTTATCTTTGTGCATGGTGTTAGGGAGTGATCCAATCTCATACTTTTACATGTACCTGTCCAGTTTCCCCAGCACCACTTATTGAAGAGGCTGTCCTTTCTCCACTGTACATTCCTGCCTCCTTTATCAAAGATAAGGTGACCATATGTGCGTGGGTTTATCTCTGGGCTTTCTATCCTGTTCCATTGATCTATATTTCTGTTTTTGTTCCAGTACCATACTGTCTTGATTACTGTAGCTTTGTAGTATAGTCTGAAATCAGGAAGCCTGATTCCTCCAGCTCCGTTTTTCGTTCTCAAGATTGCTTTGGCTATTCGGGGTCTTTGTGTTTCCATACAACTTGTGAAATTTTTTGTTCTAGTTGTGTGAAAAATGCCAGTGGTAGTTTGATAGGGATTGCATTGAATCTGTAGATTGCTTTGGGTAGTAGAGTCATTTTCACAATGTTGATTCTTCCAATCCAAGAACATGGTATCTCTCCATCTATTTGTATTATCTTTAATTTCTTTCATCAGTGTCTTATAATTTTCTGCATACAGGTCTTTTGTCTCCTTAGGTAGGTTTATTCCTAGATATTTTATTCTTTTTGTTGCAATGGTAAATGGGAATGTTTTCTTGATTTCACTTTCAGATTTTTCATCCTTAGTCTATAGGAATGCCAGAGATTTCTGTGCATTAATTTTGTATCCTGCTACTTTACCAAATTCATTGATTAGCTCTAGTAGTTTTCTGGTAGCATCTTTAGGATTCTCTATGTATAGTATCATGTCATTTGCAAATAGTGACAGCTTTACATCTTCTTTTCCGATTTGGATTCCTTTTATTTCCTTTTCTTCTCTGATTGCTGTGGCTAAAACTTCCAAAACTATGTTGAATAAGAGTGGTGAGAGTGGGCAACCTTGTCTTGTTCCTGATCTTACTGGAAATGCTTTCAGTTTTTCACCATTGAGGATGATGTTGGCTGTGGGTTTGTCATATACGGCCTTTATTATGTTGAGGAAAGTTCTCTCTATGCCTACTTTCTGCAGGGTTTTTATCATAAATGGGTGTTGAATTTTGTCAAAAGCTTTCTCTGCATCTATTGAGATGATCATGTTGTTTTTCTCCTTCAATTTGTTAATATGGTGTATCACGTTGATTGATTTGCATATATTGAAGAATCCTTGCATTCCTGGAATAAACCCCACTTGATCATGGTGTATGATCCGTTTAATGTGCTGTTGGATTCTGTTTGCTAGTATTTTGTTGAAGATTTTTGCATCTATGTTCATCAGTGATATTGGCCTGTAGTTTTCTTTCTTTGTGACATCCTTGTCTGGTTTTGGTATCAGGGTGATGGTGGCCTCGTAGAATGAGTTGGGAGTGTTCCTCCCTCTGCTATATTTTGGAAGAGTTTGAGAAGGATAGGTGACAGCTCTTCTCTAAATGTTTGATAGAATTCGCCTGTGAAGCCATCTGGTCCTGGGCTTTTGTTTGTTGGAAGATTTTTAATCACAGTTTCAATTTCAGTGCTTGTGATTGGTCTGTTCATATTTTCTATTTCTTCCTGATTCAGTCTTGGCAGGTTGTGCCTTTCTAAGAATTTGTCCATTTCTTCCAGGTTGTCCATTTTATTGGCATAGAGTTGCTTGTAGTAATCTCTCATGATCTTTTGTATTTCTGCAGTGTCAGTTGTTACTTCTCCTTTTTCATTTCTAATTCTATTGATTTGAGTCCTCTCCCTCTTTTTCTTGATGAGTCTGGCTAATGGTTTATCAATTTTGTTTATCTTCTCAAAGAACCAGCTTTTAGCTTTATTGATCTTTGCTATTGTTTTCTTTGTTTCTATTTCATTTATTTCTGCTCTGATCCTTATGATTTCTTTCCTTCTGCTAACTTTGGGTTTTGTTTGTTCTTCTTTTTCTAGCTCCTTTAGGTGTAAAGTTAGATTGTTTATTTGAGATTTTTCTTGTTTCTTGAGGTAGGCTTGTATAACTATAAACTTCCCTCTTAGAACTGCTTTTGCTACATCCCATAGGTTTTGGATCGTCATGTTTTCATTATCTTTAGTCTCTAGGTATTGTTTGATTTCCTCTTTGATTTCTTCAGTGATCACTTGGTTATTTAGTAATGTATTGTTTAGCCTCCATGTGTTTGTGTTTACATTATTTTTCCTGTAATTCATTTCTAATCTCATAGCGTTGTGATCAGAAAAGATGCTTGCCATGATTTTAATTTTCTTAAATTTACTGAGGCTTGATTTGTGACCCAAGATGTGATCTATCCTGGAGAATGTTCCATGCGCACTTGAGAAGAATGTGTAATCTGCTGTTTTGGGATGGAATGTCCTATAAATATCAATTTAATCTATCTGGTTTATTGTGTCATTTAAAGGTTCTGTTTCCTTATTTATCTTCATTTTGGATGATCTGTCCATTGGTGTAAGTGAGGTGTTAAAGTCCCCCACTATTGTTGTGCTACTGTTGATTTCCTCTTTTATAGCTGTGAGCAGTTGCCTTATGTATTGGGGTGCTCCCATGTTGGGTGCATATATGTTTATAATTGTTATATCCTCTTCTTGGATTGATCCCTTGATCATTATGTAGTGTCCTTCCTTGTCTCTTGTAACATTCTTTATTTTAAAGTCTATTTTATCTGATATGAGTGTTGTTATTCCAGCTCTCTTTTGATTTCCATTTGCATGGAATATCTTTTTCCATCCCCTACTTTCAGTCTGTATGTGTCCCTATGTCTGAAGTGGGTCTCTTGTAGACAGCATATATATGGATCTTGTTTTTGTATCTGTTCAGCAAGCCTGTGTCTTTTGGTTGGAGCATTTAATCCATTCACGTTGAAGGTAATTATTGATATGTATATTCCTATGACCATTTTCTTAATTGTTTTGGCTTTGTTTTTGTAGATCATTTTCTTCTCTTGTGTTTCCCACTTAGAGAAGTTCCTTTAGCATTTGTTGTAGAGCTGGCTTGGTAGTGCTGAATTCTCTTAGCCTTTGCTTGTCTGTAAAGCTTTGGATTTCTCCATCAAATCTGATTGAGATCCTTGCTGGGTAGAGTAAACTTGGTTGTAGGTTCTTCCCTTTCATCACTTTAAGTATATCATGCCACTCCCTTCTGGCTTGTAGAGTTTCTGCCGAGAAATCAGCTGTTAACCTTATGGGAGTTCCCTTGTATGTTATTTTTCATTTTCCCCTTGCTGCTTTCAATAATTTTTCTTTGTCTTTAATTTTTGCCTACTTGATTACTATGTGTCTTGGGTTTATTCTGTATGGGACTCCCTGCGCTTCCTTGACTTGGGTGGCTATTTCCTTTCTCATGTTAGGGAAGTCTTCGACTATAATGTCTTCAAATATTTTCTCTGGTCCTTTCTCTCTCTCTTCTCCTTCTGGGACCCCTATAATGCGAATGTTGTTGCGTTTAATGTTGTCCCAGAGGTCTCTTAAGCTGTCTTCATTTATTTTCATTCTTTTTTCTTTAATCTGTTCTGCAGCAGTGAATTCTACCATTCTGTCTTTCAGGTCACTTATCCATTCTTCTGCCTCAGTTATTCTGCTATTGATTCCTTCTAATGTAGTTTTCATTTCAGTTATTGTATTGTTCATCTCTGTTTGTTTGTTCTTTAATTCTTCTAGGTCTTTGTTAAATGTTTCTTGCATCTTCTTGATCTTTGCCTCCATTGTTTTTCCAAGGTCCTGGATCATCTTCACTATCATTATTCTAAATTCTTTTTCTGGAAGATTGCCTATCTCCACTTCATTTAGTTGTTTTTCTGGGGTTTTATCTTGTTCCTTCATCTGGTACATAGCCCTCTGCCTTTACATGTTGTCTATCTTTCTGTGAATGTGGTTTTTGTTCCACAGGCTGCAGGATTGTAGTTCTTCTTGCTTCTGCTCTCTGCCATCTGGTGGATGAGGCTATCTAAGGGCCTTGATATGAGGGACTGGTGGTAGATAGAGCTGACTGTTGCTCTGGTAGGCAGAGCTCAGTAAAACTTTAATCCACTTGACTCTTGATGGGTGGGGTTGGTTTCCCTCCCTGTTGGTTGTTTGGCCTGAGGCAACTCAACACTGGAGCCTACCTGGGCTCATTGGTGGGGCTGATGACAGACTCTGGGAGGGCTCATGCCAAGGAGTACTTCCCAGAACTTCTGCTGTCAGTGTCCTTGTCCCCACTGAGAGCTACAGCCCTCCCCCCTGCCCCTGCAGGAGACCCTCCAACACTAGCAGGTAGGTCTGGTTCAGTCTCCCCTGGGGTCACTGCTCCTTCCCCTGGGTCCCGATGTGCACACTACTTTTTGTGTGCCCTCCAAGAGTGAAGTCTGTTTCCCTCAGTCCTGTCGAAGTCCTGCAATCAATTCCCATTAGGCTTCAAAGTCTGATTCTCTAGGAATTCCTCCTCCTGTTGCCAGACCCCCAAGTTGGGAAGTCTGAGGTGGGGCTCAGAACCTTCACCCCAGTGGGTGGACTTCTGTGGTATCAGTGTTCTTCAGTCTGTGAGTCACCAACCCAGCAGTTATGGGATTTGATTTTACTGTGATTGTGCCCCTCCTACCATCTCACTGTGGCTTCTCCTTTGTCTTTGGATGTGGGGTATCTTTTTTGGTGAGTTCCAGTGTCTTCCTGTCGATGACTGTCCAGCAGCTAGTTGTGATTCTGGTGTTCTCGCAAGAGGGAGTCTCTTATTTCTTTATATTGCCTAATTGCTCTGGCTGGAAGTTCCAGTACTATGTTGAATAGAACTGGTGAGAATAAGAATCTGTGTCTTGTTCCTGATCTTAGAGGAAAAGCTTTCAGTCTTTCACCATTGTGTATAATGTAGGTTTTTCATGTATGTTGAGGATGTTTCTTTCTAGTTTGTTGAGGGTTTTTTTTTTTAAATCATGAAAGGGTGTTGGATTTTTTTCTATGCTTTTTCTGCATCAATGGAGATGATAAAGTGTTTTTTCCTCCCTTCATTCTATTAAAGTGGTGTATTACATTGATTGGGTTTCATGTTTTGATCCACCCTCGCATTCTGGGGATAAACTGCACTTGACATGGTATATAATCCTTTTAAAATGTGACTTAATTTAGGTTTTTTTAATTTTTAATTTTATTTTTGGCTGCATTGGGTTTTGTTGTTGCACACGGGCTTTTCTCTAGTTGCAGCGAGTGGGGGCTACTCTCCCTTGTGGTGTGTGGACTTCTCATTGCAGTGGCTTCTTCTGTTGTGGAGCACAGGCACGAAGCACATGGGCTTCAGTAGTTGTAGCATGCGGGCTCAGTAGTTGTGGCACGTGGGTCTAGAGCACGCAGGATTCAGTAGTTGCAGTGCATGGGCTCAGTAGTTGTGGCTTGCGGGCTCTAGAGCACAGGCTCAGTAGTTGTGGTGCATGGGCGTAGTTGTTCCTTGGCATGTGGGATATTCCTGGACCAGGGATTGAACCCATGTCCCCTGCATTGACAGGCAGATTCTTAACCACTGCGCTACGAGGGAAGTCCGGCTTAATTTAACGTGATAGTATTTTATTGAGGATCTTTGCATCTATATATATTTTTTTCATGAATTATTTTATTTTATTTTATTTTTAACATCTTTATTGGGGTATAATTGCTTTACAATGGTGTGTTAATTTCTGCTTTATAACAAAGTGAATCAGTTATACATATACATATATTCCCATATCTCTTCCCTTCCATTTACATTTATAAAGGATATTGGCCTGTAATTTTCTTGTAGTGTTTTTTCTGGCTTTAATATCAGTGTAATGCTAGACTCATAGAATGAGTTAAGAAGTGTGTCCTCCTTTTTTATTTTTAAGAGTTTGAAAGGGATTGGTATTAGTTCTTCTTTAAGTGTTTGATAGAATTCACCAGTGATACCATTATGTCCAGGGCTTTTCTTTCTGGGAAGTTTTCGATAACTGATTCAATCTCCTTACTAGTTATAGGTCTATTTAGATTTTCTATTTTTTCTTGAGTCAGTTTTCATAGTTCTTTCTAGGAATTTATCCATTTCATCTGGGTTATTCACTTTGTTGTTTGTAAAATTGTTCATAATATTCTCTTATAATACTTTTTATTTCTGTAAGGTCAGTAGTAATGTCCTCACTTTCATTTCTGATTTTAGTAATTTGTCTTCTCTCTTTTTTCTTTGTCAGTCTAGCTAAACATTTGTTGATTCTGTCAATTTGTCAATTCTGTTGATCTTTTAAAGAACCAAATTTCAACTTTGTTGATTTTGTCAGTGGTTTATTCTTTTAGGGCTAACCATATCCTTTCATTTTTAATTTTTTAAATAGTTATTTATTTATTTATTGGCTGCACTGTATCTTAGTTGCTGCATTGGGGATCTTTTGTTGTGGTTCATGGGCTCTTCGTTGTGGCAGGCGGGCTTCTCTCTAGTTGTGGTGCATGGGCTCCAGAGTTCATGGGGTCTGTAGTTGCAGAACTCAGGCTCTGTAGTTGTGGCACGCGGGCTTAGTTGCACTGCAGAATATGGGATCTTAGCTCTCCGATCAGGGATTGAACCAGTGTCCCTTGTATTGCAAAATGGATTCTTAACCACTGGGTCACCAGGGAAGCCCCCTTTTGTTTTTTAAATTGAAGTGTAGTTGATTTACAATGTTGTGTTAGTTTCAGGTGTACAAAAAAGTGATTCATATATATATGTATATATATATATATATTTTTTCCAGATTCTTTTCTCTTCTAGGTTATTGCAAAATATTGAGTATAGGGCTTCCCTGGTGGCGCAGTGGTTGAGAGTCCGCCTGCCGATGCAGGGGATGCAGGTTTGTGCCCCAGTCCAGGAAGATCTCACACAGTGTGGAACGACTGGACCCGTGAGCCATGACCACTGAGCCTGCACGTCCGAAGCCTGTGCTCCACAACGGGAGAGGCCACAACAGTGAGAGGCCTGTGTACTGTAAAAAAAAAAAAAAAAAAAATATATATATATATATATATATATATATATATATATATAGACAGAGAGAGAGAGAGAGTGAGAGAGAGAGAGAGTATAGTTCCCTGTGCTATACAGTAGGTCCTTGTTTGTTATTTTATATATAGTAGTGTGTATGTTAATCCCAAACTCCTAATTTGTCCTTCCCCCTCACTCCCCTTTGGTAACCATAAGTTTGTTTTCTATGTCTATGGTTCTATTTCTGTTTTGTATATAAGTTCATTTGTATCATTTTTTTAGATTCCACATATAAGCAATATCATATGATATCCTATCATACTCTCTGTTTTGTTTCGCTCCATTCTATTCTTTATTATATCCTTCCTTCTCCTAGCTTTGTGTTTATTCTTTTTCTTTAAAATATACTGTTAGTTTATTGATTTTTTTAGATTATTCTTTTTTAATGTACACATTTAGAGCCATATATTTCCTTTAACACTGCTTTCACTGCATCCCATATGTTTTGTTATGCTGCGTTTTTTGGGTTTTTCACTTGTCTCAAGGTATTTTCTGATTTCCCTTGTGATTTCTTCTTTGATTCACTGTTTATTTACAGGTGTGTTTTATAATTTTCACATGGTTTTGAAAATTTCAGTTTTCTTTATGCTTATTAATTTTTAGTTTTATTTCATTTTGAACAGAAATTATATCTGTATGATTTTAGTCTTTTAAAATTTATTAAGACTTATTTTGTGCTCCTTTGCTGATTTTAATCTGTATCTTCTTGCTGTAATAAACAGTAACCATGAGTATAACAGCTTTCCTGGGTCCTGTGAGTCATTCTAGTGAATCATTAACCTGATCGTGGTCGTGGGGAGCCCCCCAACACAAAGACCTATAAAGAAAACTGTTAAGCAGACTTGAAAAAAAGAACAAATACTTGTACTATTGGAAAGTTACTAAGCTCTTGAATAGGGAGATTCAAAATAATAAAAATACTAAACTTCTCTGGTAATTTCCTAGATTAAACTCAACTCAAATAAAAATGTCATTAGGAATATTTGTAGTAGTTGTTGTTTTTAACTATTTAAGGTGATTTTAAAATTTGTATTGTGGGTGGGAAAAATTAATCTGCTAGTTGATAAACTTATTTGTCAGTAAATTATCAGCAAAGCCAATGAGAATATTTTTCAATTTATATCTTTTTGAAAATTAAAAAAAATGATGTTTGAAGTGTGTGGTATATTTATGATGTAAAAACAAGTAAATATATAACTAAAAAATAAGAAGTTAGGATCTAATTTAGTTCAAAGTCCAGGGTCCCCTACATTTAAGAGGTTTCTAAAAAGAAGGATTTGAACTGAGGCGTTAAAGGAGATCTTCTAGGAGACATGAAGTTTCTGGTGTCATTCTCTTCTCAGTCACATTTTCCTTTTTTCTGTCTGTCTTTTCTATTGGCTTATTACCTTTCTCCTCCACTTAATAGGTGGGAAGAATAACAGACACTGATATGAAGGGGGGCTCAGTCGTGAGCCATGCAGAGAATTTAGCAGTGGGCATTTTTAATTTTTCACATAATTTACTGATAAATAAGTTCATCAACTAATAGATTAATTTTGAGAACTCTACTTACAAATAACTCTAGTTTTAATAAATATCTGTTCAATAAATTCTGGTATGCAACTCAAAATAATACTATAATGTGAATCAAATCTTATTTATTTGGGGGAAATGATCAAGAAATTCAGGGATAAATAATTTGTGTAAGTCTGTTTCATTTCCACTTACCTTTTTTTGTTTGTTTGTTTTTGCAGTACATGGACCTCTCACTGTTGTGGCCTCTCCCGTTGCGGAGCACAGGCTCCGGACGTGCAGGCTCAGTGGCCATGGCTCACGGGCCCAGCCGCTCTGTGGCATGTGGGATCCACCCAGACCGGGGCACGAACTTGTGTCCCCTGCATCAACAGGCAGACTCTCAACCACTGCACCACCAGGGAAGCCCTCTACTTACCTTTTAATGTGTGACATTTTCATTGGATTGAAATTATAATATTCAGGAAGGCTCAATAAGTGTACTGATTTCTCTATATTGTAGAAAACTTTTGTGATTTTTGAGCATGTATTATTTCTAATACATGTGTCTCAGCTATTGAATTTATTTTTTATTTAAAAAAATTAGTTAGGTTTTTAATCTAGGAGAGATTACCTAGAGAGAATTGATTACTAAAACTGTGGCTAATGTCAAGTGGCTTTATAAGCTATCAAAATAGCAAAGTAACACAGATTCTCCAGAATTCTTTGGAAAGAATTCCCTTAAACGTGAATGGATTAAATGCTCCAACCAAAAGACACAGGCTTTCTGAATGGATACAAAAACAAGACCCATATATATGTTGTCTAAAAGAGACCCACTTCAGACATAGGGACACATACAGACTGAAAGTGAGGGGATGGAAAAAGATATTCTATGCAAATGGAAATCAAAAGAGGGCTGGAGTAGCAATACTCATATCAGATAAAATAGACTTTAAATAAAGAATGTTACAAGAGAAAAAGAAGGACACTGCATAATGGTTGAGGGATCAATCCAAGAAGAAGATATAACAATTATAAATATATATGCACCCAACATGGGAGCACCTCAATACATAAGGCAACTGCTCACAGCTATAAAAGAGGAAATCAACAGTAGCACAATAATAGTGGGGGACTTTAACACCTCACTTACACGAATGGACAGATCATCCAAACAGAAAACTAAAAAGGAAACACAAGCTTTAAATGACACAATAGACCAGAGAGATTTAATTGATATTTATAGGACATTCCAAACCAAAACAGCAGGATACACATTCTTCTCAAGTGCACATGGAACATTCTCCAGGATAGATCACATCTTGGGTCACAAATCAAGCCTCAGTAAATTTAAGAAAATTAAAATCATATCAAGCATCTTTTCTGAACACAAGAGAGATGAGATTAGAAATGAATTACAGGGAAAATAACGAAAAAAACACAAACACATGGAGGCTAAACAATACATTACTAAATAAACAAGAGATCACTGAAGAAATCAAAGAGGAAATCAAACAATACCTAGAGACTAATGATAATGAAAACATGACGATCCAAAACCTATGGGATGTAGCAAAAGCAGTTCTAAGAGGGAAGTTTATAGCTATACAAGCCTACCTCAAGAAACAAGAAAAATCTCAAATCTAACAATCTAACCTTACACCTAAAGAAGCTAGAAAAAGAAGAACAAACAAAACCCAAAGTTAGCAGAAGGAAAGAAATCATAAGGATCAGAGCAGAAATAAATGAAATAGAAACAAAGAAAACAATAGCAAAGATCAATAAAGCTAAAAGCTGGTTCTTTGAGAAGATAAAAAAAATTGATAAACCATTAGCCAGACTCATCAAGAAAAAGAGGGAGAGGACTCAAATCAATAGAATTACAAATGAAAAAGGAGAAGTAACAACTGACACTGCAGAAATACAAAGAATCCTAAGAGACTACTACAAGTAACTCTGTGCCAATAAAATGGACAACCTGGAAGAAATGGACAAATTCTTAGACAGGTATAACCTTCCCAGACTGAACCAGGAAGAAATAGAAAATGTGAACAGACCACTCACAAGTAATGAAATTGAAACTGTGATTAAAAATCTTCCAACAAACAAAAGTCCAGGATCAGATGGCTTCACAGGCGAATTCTATCAAACATTTAGAGAAGACCTAACACCAACCCTTCTCAAACTCTTCCAAAAAACTGCAGAGGAAGGAACACAGCCAAATTCATTCTATGAGGCCACCATCACCCTGACACCAAAACCAGACAAAGATACTACAAAAAAAGAAAACTACAGACCAATGTCACTGATGAATATGGATGCCAAAATCCTCAACAAGATACTAGCAAACAGAATCCAACAACACATTAAAAGGATCATACACCATGATCAAGTGGGATTTATCCCAGGGATGCCAGGATTCTTCAATATACACAAATCAATCAATGTGATACACCATATTAACAAAGCGAAGAATAAAAACCATATGATCATCTGAATACATGCAGAAAAAGATTTGACAAAATTCAACACCCTTTTATGATAAAAACTCTCCAGGAAGTGGGCACAGAGGGAACCTACCTCAACATAATAAAGGCCATATATGACAAACCCACAGCGAACATCATCCTTAATGATGAAAAATTGAAAGCATTTCCTCTAAGATCAGGAACAAGACAAGGATGTCCACTCTTGCCACTATTATTCAACATAGTTTTGGAAGTCCTAGCCACGGCTATCACAGAAGAAAAAGAAAAAAAAAGGAATCCAAATTGGAAAAGAAGAAGTAAAGCTCTCACTGTTTGCAGATGGCATGATACTATACATAGAGAATCCTAAACATGCCACCAGAAAACTACTAGAACTAATCAATGAATTTGGTAAAGTTGCAGTTTACAAAATTAATACACAGAAATCTCTTGCATTCCTATACAATAATGATGGAAAATCTGAAAGAGGAATTAAGGAAACACTCCCATTTACCACTGCAACAAAAAGAATAAAATACCTAGGAATAAACCTACCTAGGGAGACAAAAGAGGTATATGAAGAAAACGATAAGACACTGTTGAAAGAAATTAAAGATGATACCAAAAGATGGAGAGATATATCATGTTCTTGGATTGGAAGAATCAATATTGTGAAAATGACTATACCACCCAAAGCAATCTACAGATTCATTGCAATCCCTATCAAATAACCAATGGCATTTTTTATGGAACTAGAACAAATCATCTCAAAATTTGTATGGAGGGGCTTCCCTGGTGGCGCAGTGGTTGAGAGTCCACCTGCCGATGCAGGGGACACGGGTTCGTGCCCTGGTCCGGGAAGATCCCACATGCCGCGGAGCGGCTGGGCCCGTGAGCCATGGCCGCTGAGCCTGCGCATCCGGAGCCTGTGCTCCGCAACGGCAGAGGCCACAACAGTGTGAGGCCCGCGTACTGCAAAAAAAAAAAAAAAAAAAAAAAATTTGTATGGAGACAAAAAAGACCCCGAATAGCCAAATCAGTCTTGAGGGAAAAAAATGGAGGTGGAGGAATCAGACTCCCTGATTTCAGACTACACTACAAAGCTACAGCAATCAAGACAATATGGTACTGGTACAAAAAAAGAAATATAGATCAATGGAACATGATAGAAAGCCCAGAGATAAACCCATGCACCTATGGTCACCTAATCTATGACAAAGGAGGCAAGAATATACAATGGAGAAAAGACAGCCTCTTCAATAAGTGTTGCTGGGAAAACTGGACAGCTACATGTAAAAGAATGAAATTAGAACACTCCCTAACACCATACACAAAAATAAACTCAAAATGGATTTGAGACCTAAATGTAAAGCCAGACACTATGAAACTCTTAGAGGAAAACATAGAAAGAACACTCTTTGACATAAATCACAGCAAGATCTTTTTTAATCCACCTCCTAGAGTAATGGAAATAAAAACAAAAATAAACAAATGGGACCTAATGAAACAATAGCTTTTGAAAAGCAAAGGAAACTATAAACAAGATGACAAGACAACCCTCAGAATGGGAAAAATTATTTTCAAACGAATCAACGGACAAAGGATTAGCCTCGAAAATATATTAACAGGTCTTGCAGCTCAATATTAAGAAAACAAACAACCCAATCCAAAAATGAGCAGATGACCTAAGTAGACATTTCTCCAAAGAGGACTTTCAGATGGCTAAGAAGCATATGAAATCTGCTAAACATCAGTAATTATTAGAGAAATGAAAATCAAAACTACAGTGAGGTATCACCTCACACCAGTTAGAATGGGCATCATCAGAAAATCTACAAACAACAAATGCTGGAGAGGATGTGGAGAAAAGGGAACCCTCTTGCACTGGTGGTGGGAATGTAAATTGATACAGCCACTATGGAGAACAGTATGAAGCTTCCTTAAAAAACTAAAAATAGAATTACCATATGACCCAGCAATCGCACTGCTGGGCATATACCTAGAGAAAACTGTTCAAAAAGACACATGCACCCCAATGTTCATTGCAGCACTATTTACAATAGCCTGGTTATGGAAGCAACCTAAATGCCCATTGACAGACGAATGGATAAAGAAGTTGTGGTACATATATACAATGAAATATTACTCAGCCATAAAAAGGAATGAAATTGGGTCATTTGTAGAGACGTGGATGAATCTAGAGACTGTCATACAGAGTGAAGTAAGTCAGAAAGGGAAAAACAAATATCGTATATTAATGCATATATGTGGAACCTAGAAAAATGGTACAGATGTACCAGTTTGCAGGGCAGAAATTGAGACCCAGATGTAGACAACAAACGTATGGACACAAAGGGGGGAAAGCAGCAGCCGGTGGGGGTGGGGGTGTGATGAATTGGGAGGTTGGTATTGACATATATACACTAATATGCATAAAATGGATAACTGATAAGAACATGCTGTATAAAAAAATAAATAAAATAAAATTCAAAAAGAAATTTTGTTAGGTTTTTGATCTAGGATAGATTACCTAGAGAGATTGATTACTAAAACTGTGGATAATGTCAAGTGGCTTTATAAGCTATCAAGATAGCAAATTAACACAGATTCTCCAGAATTCTTTGGAAAGACATTTAAAATCACTTATTTTCACTATTGCTCCAGTGTCTTTTAATGAAATGCTAAAGACTCAGCAAGTACGTTTGATTTTTATTCCAACTTAATGGGGAGACAAAGAAAGAAGCCCTACTATTAAATATTACTTTCCTTTTAATTGACTTAAATATCTGTTAGGTAAAATTGACATATTGATAATATTATTTAATTCAATTTTCCACAGACTTCAATTATTTCCTTACACCAACTTTTCTTCAAGTACCTTTATAATTTTGCCATATCCAAGTACTATTTGTACGGAAATGGGATGATTTTTTTAAATGTTTCTCTGTTTTTTACTTCAACATATTTTAAAAAGAAAGTAGGGACTTCCCTGGTGGTGCAGTGGTTAAGAATCTGCCTGCCTAAAGAAGATGTGGCACATATATACAATGGAATATTATTCATCCATAAAAAGAAACGAAATTGAGTTATTTGTATTGAGGTGGATGGACCTAGAGTCTGTCACACAGAGTGAAGTAAGTCAGAAAGAGAAAAACTATTACCATATGCTAACACATATATATGAAATCTAAAAAAACAAAAAAAGAAAACAAAATGTTCTGAAGAAACTAGGGACAGGACAGGAATAAAGATGCAGACGTAGAGAATGGACTTGCTGACATGGGGAGTGGGAACAGTAAGCTGGGACAAAGTGACAAAGAGAGTGACATGGACTTATATATACTACCAAATGTTGAATAAATAGCTAGTGGGAAGCAGCCACATAGCACAGGGAGATCAGCTTTGTGCTTTGTGACCACCTAGAGGGGTGGGATAGGGAGGGTGGGAGGGAGACACAAGAGGAAGGGTATATGGGGATATATGTATATGAATAGCTGATTCCCTTTGTTATACAGCAGAAGCTAACACACCATTGTAAAGGAATTATACTCCAGTAAAGATGTTAAAAAAAAAAAAAAAGAATCCACCTGCCTATGCAGGGGACATATGTTAGATCCCTGGTCTGGGAAGATCCCACATGCAGCAGAGCAACTAAGCCCATGTGCCTCAACTATGGAGCCTGTGCTCTAGAGCTTGTGAGTCACAACTACTGAAGCCTGCAGGCTCTATGGCCTGTGTGCGACAACTACTGAGCCCACATGCTGCAACTACTGAAGCCCCTGCACCTACAGCCCATGCTCTGCAACCAGAGAAGCCACCACAGGGAGAAGCCCATGCACCACAACAACTAGAGTGCTCTGGTTGCAGCCCACTCACTGCAACTAGAGAAAGCCTGTGCATAACAACGAAGGCCCAACATATCCAAAAAAAAAAAAAAAAAAAAAAAAAAAAAGAAAAAAAAAAGAAAGAAAGAAAGAAAAAGAAGCTATATCCCAACAGTGAAATGAAAAACTAATATCACTTCCACAAATAGAAGTGAGAGAAAGAATATATAAATGAAGCAAAGTAATGGTTTTATTCTTGCTAACTAGTACTGTCTGCTGAAGGTGGTGGGTCTCAAGCTTGATGTTAATTAAAATAAGAAGGGGTGATTGACAAGTGTTAGGTGTTAAAAGTTCACACTAACATGAGGGTTTTCCCCTTAATCAGAAGGATAAATGAGAAATGATTTGATGTTACTGAAGTGCCACCTCCCTCTACTCAACTAAAATCACTTTTGGTCCCCAATATCTGAGAAACATTGTTTTAAACAGTTTCTGTTGGAGATACAGGTATACAGAAAAGAACAATAAAAGCCATTTTGGAACCTAAGACTTGTTTGCTCACTGCAGTGCCTTGTATTGGTAGTTAAGTTGCTAAAAAGTAGGATAGATAAAACATATTTTGGGGGGTCAGAATGAAATGAAATGCTGTTGTATTGAAGAATGAAATGCTGTTGTATTGAAGGAAAGCTTTAGAGGACAGACAGCTTTTCCCCCTGAATTTGTGGGGTGGATAGGAGTTCATTAGTCCTTTGAGGTTCTCTATTGCTGTCTGTCTTTAAGATAATATTTTTCTGATCAGAAAGAGAAATTAAGGAAACAATCTCATTCACCTTTGCAACAAAAAGAATAAAATACTAGGAATAAATCTACCTAAGGAGGTAAAAGACCTGTATGCAGAAAACTATAAGACACTGATGAAAGAAATCAAAAATGACACAAACAGCTGGAGTGATATACCATGTTCTTGGATTGGAAGAATCAATATTGTGAAAATGACTATACTACCCAAAGCAATCTACAGATTCAATGCAATCCCTATCAAACTACCACTGGCATTTTTCACAGAACTAGAACAAAAAATTTCACAATTTGTATGGAAACACAAAACACCACGAATAGCTAAAGCAATCTTGAGAAAGAAAAATGGAGCTGGAGGAATCAGGCCCCCTGACTTCAGACTATACTACAAAGCTACATTAATCAAGACAGTATGGTATGGGCACAAAAACAGAAATATAGATCAATGGAACAGGATAGAAAGCCCAGAGATAAACCTACACACCTATGGTCACCTAATCTATGACAAAGGAGGCAAGAATATACAATGGAGAAAAGACAGTCTCTTCAATAAGTGTTGCTGGGAAAACTGGACAGGTACATGTAAAAGAATGAAATTAGAACACTCCTTAACATCATACACAAAAATAAACTAAAAATGGATTAAAGACCTAAATGTTAAGGCCAGACACTATCAAACTCTTAGAGGAAAACATAGGAAGAACACTCTTTGACTTAAATCGCAGCAAGATCTTTTTTGACCCACCGCTAATAGTAATGAAAATAAAAACAAAAATAAACAAATGGGACCTAATGAAACTTAAAAGCTTTTTCACAGCAAGGGAAACCATAAACAAGACGAAAAGACAACCCTCAGAATGGGAGAAAGTATTTACAAATGAAGCAATGGACAAAGGATTAATCTCAAAATATATGAACAGCTCATGCAGCTCAACATCAAAAAACCAAAAAACCCAACCCAAATATGGGCAGAAGACCTAAATAGACATTTCTCCAAAGAAGACAGATGGATGGCAACAAATGCATGAAAAAATGCTCAACATCATTAATTATTAGAGAAATGCAAATAAAAAATACAATGAGGTATCACCTCACATTGGCCAGAATGGCCATCATCAAAAAATCTACCAACAATAAATGCTGGAGAGGGTGTGGAGAAAAGGGAACCCTCTTGCAGTGTTGGTGGGAATGTAAATTGATACAACCACTATGAAGAACAATATGGAGGTACCTTAAACAACTAAAAGTAGAACTACCATGTGACTCAGCAACCCCACTACTAATCATATACCCAGAGAAAACCATAATTCAAAAAGACACATACACTACAATGTTCATTGCAGCACTATTTACAATAGCCAAGACATGGAAGCAACCTAAATATCCATCAACAGAGGAATGGATAAAGAAGACGAAGTACATATTTGCAATGGAATATTGCTCAGCCATCAAAAGGAATGAAACTGGGTCATTTGTAGAGATGTGGATGGACCTAGAGACTGTCACACAGAGAGAAGTAAGTCAGAAAGAGAAAAAAAAATACTAATGCATATATATGGAATCTAATAAAATGGTATAGATGATCTTATTTGCAAAGTAGAAATAGAGACACAGACATAGAGAACAGAAGTAGGGATAGCAAGGGGGAAGAGTGGGTGGGATGAACTGGGAGATCGGGATTGACATACATACACTATTGATACTATGTATATAACAGATAACTAATGAGAACCTAATGTATAGCACAGGGAACTCTACTCTGTGCTCTGTGGTGACCTAAATGGGAAGGAAATCCATGAAAGGGGAGATATATGTGTACATATAGCTGATTCACTTTGCTGTACAGTATAAACTAACACAACACTGTAAAGCAACTATACTTCAAAAGAAAAGATAATATTTTTCTGACTCCTCTTTCAATGTCTGTAGGTTCTGTAGTTATAGTCCCACTTTCATCCCTGATGTTGGTTGTTTACATCTCCTGTCTCTCTCTGCCAGTCTTCCTAAATTTTTCAAAATTTTGTTAATATTTTTAAAGAGCGAGCTATTGGTTTTATCACGTTTCTCTAATGTTTTTGTTTTCAATCTCTTTGAATTCTGCTGTATCTTTTTTTTCTTTTTTAAAACTGAAATAGTTGATTTACAATGTTGTGTTAGTTTCAGGTGGTCAGCAAAGTGATTCACATATTCCTTTTCAGATTCTTTTCCCTTATAGGTTATTACAAAATATTGAGTTATGTTCCCTCTGTTGTTATCTTTATTGTTTACTTTCTCCTTGTTTTAGAATTATTTTGTTCTTCTTAATCTAGTTTCTCAAGGTTGGAGATCAGATGATGGATTTCAGACATTTCTTCTTTTCAAACATAACCATTCAATGCTATAAATTTCCACATTAACACTATTCTACCTTCATCCAACACATGTTTTTAAACATCTTTTTTGGAGTATAATTGCTTTACAATGTTGTGTTAGTTTCTGCTGTATAACAAAGGGAATCAGTTATACATATATACGTATATCCCCATATGCCCTCCCTCTTGTGTCTCCCTCCCACCCTCCCTATCCCACCCCTCTAGGTGGTCACAAAGCACCGAGTTGATCTCCCCGTGCGATGCAGCTTCTTCCCACTAGCTATTTGGTAGTGTATATATGTCAATGCTACTCTCTCACTTTGTCCCAGTTTACCCTTCCCCCTCCGTGTGTCCTCAAGTCCATTCTCTATGTCTGCGTCTTTATTCCTGTCCTGCCCCTAGTTTCTTCAGAACCATTTAATTTTTTTTAAGATTAGATATATATGTGTTAGCATACGGTATTTGTTTTTCTCTTTCTGACTTACTTCACTCTGTATGACAGACTCTAGGTCCATCCACCTCACTACAAATAACTCAACTTCGTTTCTTTTATGGCTGAGGAATATTCCATTGTATATATGTGCCACATCTTCTTTATCCATTCATCTGTTGATGGACACTTAGGTTGCTTCCATGTCCTGGCTAATGTAAATAGAGCTGCAATGAATATTGTGGTACATGACTCTTTTTGATTTATGGTTTTCTCAGGGTATATGCCCAATAGTGGGTTTGCTGGATTGTATGGTAGTTCTATTTTTAGTTTTCTAATGAACCTCCATACTGTTCTCCATAGTGGCTGTATCAGTTTACATTCCCACCAACAGTGCAAGAGGGTTCCCTTTTCTCCACACCCTCTCCAGCATTTATTGTTTGTAGATTTTTTGATGATGGCTATTCTGATTGGTGTGAGGTGATACCTCATTGTAGTTTTGACTTGCATTTCTCTAATGATTTGTGATGTTGAGCATCCTTTCATGTATTTGTTGGCATTCTGTATATCTTCTTTGGAGAATTGTCTGTTTAGATATTCTGACCATTTTTGGATTGCGTTTTTTGTTTTCTTGATATTGAGCTGCATGAGCTGTTTGTATATTTTGGAGATTAACCCTTTGGCAGTCGCATCATTTGCAAATATTTTCTCCCATTCTTAGGGTTGACTTTTCGTCTTGTTTATGGTTTCCTTTGCTGTGCAAAAGCTTTTAAGTTTCATTAGGTCCCATTTGTTTATTTTTGTTTTTATTTCCATTTCTCTAGGAGGTGGGTCAAAAAGGATCTTGCTATGATTTATGTCACAGAATGTTCTGCCTATGTTTTCCTCTAAGAGTTTTATAGTGTCTGGCCTTACATTTAGGTCTTTAATCCATTTTTAGTTTATTTTTGTGCATGGTGTTAGGGAGTGTTCTAATTTCATTCTTTTACATGTAGCTGTCTGGTTTTCCCAACACCACTTATTGAAGAGGCTATCTTTTCTCCATTGTATATTCTTGCCTCATTTATCAAAGATAAGGTGACCACATGTGTGTGATTTACCTCTGGGCTTTCTATCCTGTTCCATTGATGTATATTTCTATTTCTGTATCAGTACCATAGTGTCTTGATTACTATAGCTTTGTAGCATAGTCTGAAGTCAGGGCGCCTGATTCCTCCAGCTCCGTTTTCCTTCTCAAGATTCCTTTGGCTATTTGGGGTCCTCTGTGTTTCCATACAAATTGTGAAAATTCTTGTTCTAGTTCTGTGAAAAATACCATTGGTAGTTTGAAAGGGATTGCATTGAATCTCTAGATTGCTTTGGGTAGTATAGTCATTTTCATAATGTTGATTCTTCCAATCCAAGAACATGGTATATCTCTCCATCTCTTTGTATCATCTTTAATTTCTTTCATCAGTGTCTTATAGTTTTCTACATACAGGTCTTTTGTCTCCTTAGGTAGGTTTATTCCTAGGTATTTTATTCTTTTTGTTGCAATGGTAAATGGGAATGTTTCCTTAATTCCTCTTTCAGATTTTTTATCTTTAGTGTGTAGGAATGCAAGAGATTCCTCTGCATTAATTTTGTATCCTGCTACATTTCCAAATTCATTGATTACCTCTAGCAATTTTCTGGTAGCATCTTTAGGGTTCCCTCTGTATAGTAGCATGTCAACTGCAAAAAGTGACAGCTTTAGTTCTTTTTCAATTTGGATTCCTTTTATTTCTTTTTCTTCTCTGATTGCTGCAGCTAAAACTTCCAAAACTATGTTGAATAATAGTGGTGAGAGTGGACAACCTTGTCTTGTTCCTGATCTTACAGGAAATGGTTTCAGTTTTTCACCATTGAGAAAAATGTTGTCTCTGGGTTTGTCATATATACCTTTATTATGTTGAGATAAGTTTTCTCTGTGTCTACTTTCTGCAGGGTTTTTATCATAAATAGGTGTTGAATTTTGTCAAAAGCTTTTTCTGCATCTATTGAGATGATCATATGGTTTTTATCCTTCAGCTTGTTAATATGGTTTATCACATTGATTGACTTGTGTATATTGAAGAATACTTGCATTCCTGGGATAAACCCCACTTGATCATGGTGTATGATCCTTTTAATGTGCTGTTGGATTCTGCTTGCTATATTTTGTTGAGGATTTTTGCATCTATGTTCATCAGTGATATTAGCCTCTAGTTTTCTTTTTTTGTGACATCTTTGTCTGGTTTTGGTATTAGGGTGATGGTGGCCTCGTAGAATGAGTTTGGGAGTGTTCCTCCCTCTGCTGTATTTTGGAAGAATTTGTGAAGTATAGATGTTAGCTCTTCTCTCAATGTTTGATAGAATTTGCCTTTGAAGCCATCTGGGTCTAGGCTTCTGTTTGTTGGAACATTTTTAATCATAGTCTCAATTTCAGTGCTTGTGATTTGTATGTTTATACTTTCTCTTTCTTCCTGGTTCAGTCTCAGAAGGTTGTGCTTTTCTAAGAATTTGCCCATTTCTTCCAGGCTGTCCATTTTATTGGCATATTGTTGCTTGTAGTAATCTCTCATGATTCTTTGTATTTCTGCAGTGTCTGTTGTTAATTCTCCTTTTTCATTTGTAATTCTATTGATTTGAGTCTTCTCCCTTTTTTTCTTGATTAGTCTGGCTAATGGTTTAACAATTTTGTTTATCTTCTCAAAGAACCACGTTTTAGTTTTATTGACCTTTGCTATTGTTTCCTTCCTTTCTTTTTCATTTATTTCTGTTCTGATCTTTATGATTTATTTTCTTCTGCTAACTTTGGGGTTTTTTGTTCTTCTTTCTCTAATTGCTTTAGGTTAGGCTGTTTATTTGAGATGTTTCTTGTTTCTTGAGGTAGGATTGTATTGCTATATACTTCCCACTTAGAACTGCTTTTGCAGCATCCCATAAGTTTTGGGTCGTCATGTGTTCATTGTCATTTGTTTCTAGGTGTTTTTGATTTCCTCTTTGATTTCTTCAGTGATTTCTTTGTTATTTAGTAGGTACTGTTTAGCCTCCATGTATTTGTATTTTTTACAGATTTTTTCTGAATTGATATCTATTCTCATAGCGTTGTGGTAAGAAAAGATACCTGATATGATTTCAATTTTCTAAATTTACCAAGGCTTGATTTGTGACCCAAGATATGATCTATCCTGGAGAATGTTCTATGAGCACTTGAGAAGAAAGTGTATTCTGTTGTTTTTTAGAAGGAAAGTCCTATAAATATCAATTAAGTCCATCTTGTTTAATGTGTCATTTAAAGCTTGTGTTCCTTATTTATTTTCATTTTGGATGACCTGTCCATTGGTGAACGTGGGGTGTTAAAGTCCCCTAGTGTGATTGTGTTACTGTCAATTTCCCCTTTTATGGCTGTTAGCATTTGCGTTATGTATTGAGATGCTCCTATGTTGGGTGCATAAATATTTGCAATTTTTATATCTTCTTCTTGGATTGATCCCTTGATCGTTATGTAGTGTCCTTCTTTGTCTCTCGTAATCATCTTTATTTTTAAATTTTTTTTCTTTTTTGTGGTACACAGGCCTCTCACTGTTGTGGCCTCTCCTGTTGCAGAACACAGGCTCCGGACGCACAGGCTCAGTGGCCATGGCTCATGGGCCCAGCCACTCCGTAGCATGTGGGATCCCCCCAGACTGGGGCATAAACCCATGTACACTTCATTGGCAGGCAGACCCTCAACTACTGTGCCACCAAGGATGCCCTCATCTTTATTTTAAAGTCTATTTTCTCTGATATGAGAATTGCTACTCCATTTTTTTTTTGGTTTCCATTTGCATGGAATATCTTTTTCCATCCCCTCACTTTCAGTCTGTCTGTGTCCCTAGGTCTGAAGTGGGTCTCTTGTAGACAGCATATATACTGTTCTTGTTTCTGTATCCATTCAGCCAGTCTATGTCTTTTGGTTGGAGCATTTAATCCATTTAAGGTAGTTCTCGATATGTGTGTCCCTATTACCATTTTCTCAATTGCTTTGGGTTTGTTATTGTAGGTCTTTTCCTCCTCTTGTATTTCCTGCCTAGAGAAGTTCCTTTAGCATTTGTTGTAAAGCTGGTTTTGTGGTACTGAATTCTCTTAACTTTTGCTTGCCTGTAAAGGTTTTAATTTCTCTGTCAAATCTGAATGAGATTCTTGTGGGTGGAGTAATCTTGGCTGTAGGTTTTTCCCTTCCATCACTTTAAATATGTCTTGCCACTCCCTTCTGGCTTGCAGAGTTTCTGCTAAAAGATCAGCTGTTAACCTTATGGGATTCCCTTGTATGGTATTTGTTGTTTTTCCCTTGTTACTTTTTTTTTTTCATTTTGAAAAAAAACTATTTACTTTTTTCCAAATATTATTCCAAATACATGTTTTATAGGCCACTACGGGTCAGAAACATTCTATAAAAGAAAGCATTTTGATAGACATTGGAAATAATTTTCATAGAAGAAAAAGCTCACATTTATCTAGATGTAGCTATGTTACACAGGAAGATTTCAGTATCCAAAGTGCAAAGACAAAATGACTGTGGCTTTTCTTGCCACTCAAAATATTGACAATCCTCCCTTATAGCCTACTCTTAATTGTTAGTTGAGTGCCAAACAGATGGAACACTGACTTTTAGAAGCAGGGCTTCTAAATGGACAAGGGGGTGGGGGCTGTCAAGCATCAGAATGAATTCAACTTAAGAACAAACTGGCTTTGACCCCAACCAAACCCAAAGTCCAGCCAGAGGCCAATTAGAAATAAATATAAATTGTAGTATCACTTTTACAAGGTTGTGCCACTTAACACTATTAAACCTAATCAATCCAAATTAAAGCTAAGCACACTCCCATTATTAGTTCAGTCCTCACCGTACCCCATTTCTATGAAGGCTCCGTGTTATAGCTCAGTTCATAATGGGGGAAGGGGAATTTCCAAGTTCTCGAAGGAGCCATCCTAAATCTTCTGTCAAAACCTTTCTTTACCCTGCCCTCCCACTCCCCACCCTGAGACAAGTCAATCTTACCAAAGAGGTAGGGCTTCTACCACTGTCTCATGGAAATTACACCAGAGAAAGGTCATTACATGAGAGAATTTGGCTTTAAGCCAAAGGGATGTATCCCCAGCCCCCAAAAGAATCACAGCGAATTCCATACCCCACTTCTACCCCTGTAAAGACCTCCCATCTAAAAGCTCCCGAAGACAGCACAAGGTGTTGATATTACATTACTTGAGGAGAAGGAGATATAAATAGTTTTCATAAAACCCCCATGCACAATTAAACTCAATTAAAAGCCTGTAGAATGCTAAAAGTAGTAATGAGTACAGGAGGCTGCAGAGCAGAGAGTACAGGTGCGCCCTTCCTTGTAGTCAGTAAACGCTGGCAAGTAAGAGGAGATGTGACTTCACTTGAGCATTGGAGAAGCAAAAAAGTTGCCTTGTCGTCCTAGGTTGGTGGCAGACTTGCTTTTGCTCCCGAATCTGGGAGTGTTCTTGGTGAGGGTGAAGCAGACTCTCTGTGACAGGGAGCTGGATGAAGGAGTCTTGAGGAACTGATGCTCAGGAGTGGTCACAGGCCCCAGTAAATTCACTTTAACATCTGGGGTCTGTGGTGTTGAAAAGGCATTTGAGTTTTCGATGTCATGCATGGGGTCAATGTTCTCTTGTTCCACCATCATGAACTGACTCCAGTATTCCAGGGGTAGTGAAAGCAGGTGCTCTATCACCTTGGGTTGACGCTTGATGTCCTGTAACATTATCACTGGATCTGGATTGGGCACAGCATGGGCAACCATTGTAGGGCCAAAGACTTTAGCCAGATTGGCAACATCCATTTTAGTGCTTGGGCTCTGAGCCACTCTCTGCAAGTGAATCATGAGGAAAGCTAATGTGTCTCTGTTGGCCTGGGGCAGTTCACCAACAGCCTGGTACATGGCAGCTATGCTGTTGTCCTCATCTGTGATTTCTGCTGCTTCCATAAAGGTCTTGTTTAGCCGAATGGTCAGAAGGGGTTCTTTGAGGTTTCGAAGGAAGTCTTTCAGGAGGCTACAGATAGCATGGATGTCATCCACTTTGCTGGGGAGGGGTACAGTTTTCACTCTGAGGAATTTCTCTTTCAGCTCTTTTACTGTCCGGTCACAACCTGAGATCCGATACAGGCCTGTCTCGGTCAGCTCTCTCTGCTCAATCTCATTTACACAGTGGACAACAATTGAAGGGATCATTGGAGAAGTCTGGGACACATAATCTGCCAGCATTCCTTCTCCGATCTTGACAGGTGTTCCTATCAGGGTAGGAATGCAGGGAAGGGGACAGCGGTCCTGACATTCTGGATGAGAGACCACACGACAGTCTCGACACTTTAGAGATAGCTTGCCAAACTTTATTCGCTTTCCACATGGTACACAAGATTCGGGTTTAATAACCGTCTTAGAGACAAAGTCATGCAGGCGCATCCCTCCATTGCTTTGTGGAGTGTTGGAGCCGTCTGTGTCGGTTTTGGGCTCTGGCTGCCTGCTGCTCAAGGTGGAGTCACTATTCCAAGGCTGTAAAGTCCCTGTTTTCCTTCGGTTCCTGGTCCAACATGGCACAGTCTCAGTAGTGAACACAGCTTCAATGGGCCCGCCATCATTGGGAACAGTAACTGTAGTTTTTGCAACTATGGATTCATTTCCCTGGTCTGCTGTGGAGCCAATGGAACGAGTTTTCTTTACAGGTCCGGGGGGACCATCAATGAACTGTTGGTTACTAGAGCGCCTCTTTTCTCTCTTCTTCAGTTTAAAAGTCTTTACCAAAGAAGAATCCCAATCCAGCGATTCATCAGTCTTGTCAAAGCTGATATCTGATAAAATGGAGCCAGATTCATCAATGGTTGACAGTCTTTTGTTCCCAGCATTGCCGCTGGACGGTTGGCCTCTGTTGAGAAAAGCCAGAGCTGATCTTTGCTCCTCGCTTAGTTGAATGCTGCCAGATGTGTCACACATGAGCATCTCTCGAATCAGCTGAATCTGTCTTTCCAGCTTTTCACAGTCAGCCTCAGCTCGCTGTCTCCGTTTGATCTCTACCTCCACCTGATTGCGTGCATGCTTCAGCTTAACATCCAGAGCACTACGCTCAGTCTCTACTTTCATCAAAAGATCCTTGTGTTTGCCCAGCTCGTGATCTGTTCTCTGCCACTTTTTACGGAATTCTTCAAAGTCCTTGGCCAACTGGATAAATTGGACTTCATTTCCTTCACTGAGAATCTCCATCCGGCATACAAGCTGCTCAAACAGATTCCGCATATTCAGCATCAAAGTACCCATCTTTATTTTGCACTTAATAAGTGCCTGTTGAATGATTAAGCTATAGGAAATGCGTCTTCTCTGAACACTTTCGATAACTCGAAAAGCTCACCTTCCACATTGAAGAGTATGATGACGTTTCTTTTCTCGCAACTCCCAGCACCCACTTGGCCGGGTCCCCCGGGCCCCACCTGGGCGGCCTTCCACTTCCCTCCGCGCCTCACCCAATGGCAGAGAACTTCCCTTGTTACTTTTAATATTTTTTCTTCATATTTAATTTTTGATAGTTTTATTCATATGTATCTTTGCATGTTTCTCCTTGGATTTAACCTCATGGGAGTCTCTGTACTTCCTGGACTTGATTAACTATTTCCTTTCCCATATTAGGGAAGTTTTCAACTATAATCTCTTCAAATATTTTCTCAGTCACTTTCTTTTTCTCTTCTTCTTCTGGGACCCCTATCATTCGAATGTTGGTGCGTTTAATGTTGTCCCAGAAATCTCTGAGATTGTCCTCAATTCTTTTCATTCTTTTTTCTTTTTTCTGCTCTGTGGTAATTATTTCCACTATTTAATCTTCTAGGTCACTTATCCTTTTTTCTGCCTCAGTTATTCTGCTATTGATTCCTTCTAGAGAATGTGTAATTTCATTTACTGTGTTATTCATCATTGTTTGTTTGCTCTTTAGTTCTTCTAGGTCCCTGTTAAACGTTTCTTGAATTTTCTCCATTCTGTTTGCAAGATTTTGGATCATGTTTACTATCATTACTCTGAATTCTTTTTCAGGTAGACTGCCTATTTCTTCTTCATTTCTTTGGCCTGGTGGGTTTTTACCTTGTGCCTTCATCTGCTGTGTGTTTCTCTGTCTTCTCATTTTGCTTGACTTACTGTGCTTGGGGTCTCCTTTTTGCAGGCTACAGTTCGTAGTACCTGTTGTTTTGGTGTCTGACCCAGTGGCTAAGGTTGGTTCTGTGGGTTTTGTAGGCTTCCTGGTGGAGGGGACTGGTGCCTGTGTTCTGTTGGATGAGGCTGGATCTTGTCTTTCTGGTTGGCAGGACCACGTCTGGTGGTGTGTTTTGGGGTGTCTGTGGGCTTAGTATGATTTTAGGCATCCTCTCTGCTAATGGGTGGTGTTGTGTTCCTGTCTTGCTAGTTGTTTGGTACAGGGTGTCCAGCTGTGTAGCTTGCTGGTCATTGAGTGGAGTTGGGTCTTAGCATTGAGATGGACATCTCTGGGAGAGCATTCACCGTTTGATATTACATGGAGCTGGGAGGTCTCTGGTGGACCAATGTCTTGAACTAGTCTCTCCTAACTTGGAGGCCCAGGTGTGACACCCGGCTGGAGCATGAAGACACTCTCAGCCACATGGCTCAGAATAAAAGGGAGAAAAAAAGAAAGAAAAAATAAAATAAAGTTATTAAAATAAAAAGTAAAAATATTATTAAAAATAAGTAAAATAGGGCTTCCCTGGTGGCGCAGTGGTTGAGAGTCCGCCTGCCGATGCAGGGGACATGGGTTCGTGCCCCAGTCTGGGAAGATCCCACATGCCGTGGAGTGGCTAGGCCCATGAACCATGGCCACTGAGCCTGCGCGTCTGGAGCCTGTGCTCCGCAATGGGAGAGGCCGCAACAGTGAGAGGCCCGCGTACCTCAAAAAAAAAAAAAAAAGTAATTTAAAAAAAGAAAGAAAGAAAGAAGAGAGCAGCCAAATCAACAAACAAATCCACAAGTGATATCAAGCGCTAAAAACTATTTTTAAAGAAAAAGGACAGACAGAACCCTAGGACAAATGGTAAAAGCAAAGCTATACAGACAAAATCACAAAAAGAAGCATACACATACACGCTCACCAAAAGAGAAAGAGAAAAAACTATATATCTATATATAAAAAAGGAAGAGAGCAACCAAATCAATAAACAAATCTACCAATAATAGCAAACTCTAAATACTAAAGTAATATAAACATAAGACCAGAAACAAATCAGATGCAGAAAGCAAACCCCAAGTCTACAGTTGTTCCCAAAGTCCACTGCCTCAATTTGGGGATGATTCATTGTCTATTCTGGTATTCCAGAGATACTGGGTACAACAAGTTGATTGTGGAGATTTAATCCATTGCTCCTAAGGCTGCTGGGAGAGATTTCCCTTTCTCTTTTTTGTTCACACAGCTCTTGGGGTACAGCTTTTGATTTGGCCCCACCTCTGCATGTAGGTTGCCTGAGGACATCTGTTTCCCGCCCAGACAGGTCGGGGTAAAGTAACAGCTGATTAAGGGGCTCTGGTTCACTCAGGCTGAGTGGAGGGAGGGGTACGGAATGCGGGGTGAGCCTGCAGTGGCAGAGGCCAGTGTGAGGTTGCAATAGCCTGAGCCACACTGTGTGTTCTCCAGGGTTGTCCCTGGATCACAGGACCCTGGCAGTGGCAGGCTGCACAGGCTCCCTGGAGGGGAGGTGTTGATAGTGACTTGTGCTTGCACACAGGCTTCTTGGTGGCTACAGCAGCAGCCTTAAACTTTCATGCCTATCTCTGGTGTCCTTGCTGATAGCTCCGGCTTGCGTCCATCTCTGGAGCTCGTTTAGGCGGTACTCTGAATCCGCTCCCCTCGTGCACCCCGAAACAATAGTCTCTTGCCTCTTGAGCAGGTCCAGAGTTTCTCCTGGACTCTCTCCTGGCTAGCTGTGGCACACTAGCCCCCATTCAGGATGTGTTCATGCAGCCATCACCAGTCCTCTCCCTGGGATCTGACCTCTGAAGCCCGAGCCTCAGTTCCCTGCCCCGGTGGTTGAGCCAGCAAACCTGTGAGGCTGGTGAGTGGTGGTTAGCACCAATCCTCTGTGCGGAAATCTCTCCGCTTTGCCCTCTGCACCCCTGTTGCTGCGCTCTCCTCCGTGGCTCTGAAGCTTCCCCCTCCGCCACCCGCAGTCTCCGCCCGCGAAGGGGCTTCCTAGTGTGTGGAAACCTTTCCTCCTTCACAGCTCCCTCCCACTGTTGCAGGTCCCGTCCCTATCCTTTTGTCTCTGATTTTTCTTTCTTCTTTTGCCCTACCCAGGTACGTGGGGAGTTTCTTGCCTTTTGGGAAGTCTGAGGTCTTCTGCCAGCCTTCAGTAGGTGTTCTGTAGGAGTTGTTCCACAAGTAGATGTATTTTTTTAAATAAATTTATTTATTTTATTTATTTATTTTTGGCTGTGTTGGGTCTTCATTGTTGTGTGGGGTTTTCTCTAGTTGCAGGTAGCAGGGGCTACTCTTCCTTGTGGTGCATGGACTTCTAATTTCAGTGGCTTCCCTTGTTGTGGAGCACAGGTGGGCTTCAGTAGTTGTGGCACACAGGCTCAGTAGTTGTGGCTCGTGGACTCTAGAACACAGGCTCAGCAGTTGTGGCACATGGGCTTAGTTGCTCCGCAGCATGTGGGATCTTCCCGGACCAGGGCTTGAACCTATGTCCCCTGCACTGGCAGGTGAATTCTTAACACTGTGTCACTAGGGAAGCCCTGTAGATGTAGTTTTGATGTATTGTGGGGAGGAAGGTGATCTCCACGTCGTACTCCTCCACCATGTGGAAGGTCTCCCCCAACACATTTTGAGATGTATGAATAGTTTTATTTTCTTTCAGTTCAAAATATTTCTAATTCCCTTTGAGATATCTTCTTTGACCCATGGATTATTTGAAAGGTGCATAGTTTAATTTTCAAGTGTTTGGAAATTTCCCTATTGTGTTACTCTTATTGATTTCTAGTTTAATTCCATATGGTCTGAGAAGACACTTTGTGTTATTTCAAATTTAAAAAAATAATCCTTGCTTTGTGACTAAGGGTAAGATTTATCTTTGTGAATGTTCCATATGCACTTGAAAAGAATGTATATTCTTCAGCTGTTGGGAGGATTTTTCAATAATGTCAGTTCCATTTGGTTGATGGTGTCATTCATTTACTCTATATCCTTCCTGATTTTCTTTTTTTTTTTAAATGGAAGTATAGTTGATTTACAATATTATATTAGTTCAGGTGTACAACATACTGATTATACTCCACTTAACGTCATTTCAAAATAATGGTTCTACTTCCCTGTGCTGTACAATATATCCTTGTTGCTTATTTATTTATTTATTTATTTATTTATTTATTTATTTATTTATTTGCGGTATGCGGGCCTCTCACCGTTGCGGCCTCTCCCGTTGCGGAGCACAGGCTCTGGATGCTCAGGCTCAGAGGCCATGGCTCACGGGCCCAGCCGCTCCGTGGCACGTGGGATCTTCCCGGACCGGGGCACGAACCCGTGTCCCCTGCATCGGCAGGCAGACTCTCAACCACTGCGCCACGAGGGAAGCCCACTTAATTATTTTATACATTGTAGTTTGTATCTCTTAATCCCCTACCCCTCTCTTGCCCCTCCCCACTACCCTCAACCCACTGATAACCACTAGTTTGTCCTCTATATCTGTGAATCTATTTCTTTTTTTGTTATATTCACTGGTTTGTTTTATTATTTAGATTCCATGTACAAGTGATAACATAAAGTATTTGTCTTTCTCTGTCTGACTTATTTCACTAAGCATAATACTCTCCAAATCCATCCATGTTGTTGCAAAAGGCAGAATTTCATTCCTTTTTATGACTGAGTAATATTCCATTGTTTATATATGCTCCACACCTTCTTTACCCATTCATCTGTTGATGTACACTTATGTTGTTTCTATATCTTGGCTGCGGTAAATAATGCTGCAATGAACATTGGGGTGCATGTATCTTTTTTGAATTAGTATTTTCATTCTCCCAGATATATACGCAGAAGTGGAACTGCTTAATCATACGGTAATTCTATTTTTAGTTTTTTTGAGAAACCTCCATACTGTTTTCCATAGTGGCTGCACCAATCTACAATCCCACCAACAATGTACAAAGGTTCCCTTTTCTCCACGTCCTCTTCAATGTTTGTTATTTGCAGACTTTTTGATGGTAGCCATTCTGACAAGTGTACAGTGGTATCTTGTTGTGGTTTTGATTTCCATTTCTCTGATAATTAGCAATGTTGAGCATCTTATCATGTGTTTGTTGGCCATGTGTATATGTTTTTGGAAAAATGTCTATTCAGATCTTCTGCTCATTTTTTAATGTTGTTGTTTTGTTTTGATATTGAGTTGTATGAGCTGTTTATATATATCTGGATATTAACCCCTTATTGGTCATATCATTTGCAAATATTTTCTCTCATTCAGTTGATTATCTTTTCATTTTCCTGGTTTCCTTTTCTGTGCAAAAGCTTTTAAGTTTAAATAGTTTCCGTCTATTTATTTTTTTTGCTTATGATTCCTTTGCCTTAGGATACAGATCCAAAATAAATTTTGCTATGATTTATGTCAAAAGAGTGTTCTGTCTATATTTTCTTCCAGAAGTTTTATGGTGCCATGTCTTATATTTAGGTCTTTAAACCACCTTGAGTTTTTTTAAAATATGGTGTGAGGGAGAGTTCTAATTTCATTCATTTACATGAGGCTGTCCAACTTTCCCAACACCACTTGCTGAAGAGATGGTCTTTTCTCCATTGTATATTCTTGCATCCTCTGTCACAGATTAATTGATCATATAAGTGTGGGTTCATTTCTGGCTATCTATTTTATTTCATTGATATATGTGTGTTTTTTCATGCCCATATCATACTATTTTAATTACTGTAGCTTTGTAGTATAGTCTGAAGTCAGGTAGCATGATACCTCCAGCTTTGTTCTTTTTCTCAAGATTCCTTTGACAACTTAGGGTCTTTTGTGGTTCCATATAAATTTTAAGATTATTTGTTCTAGTTCTGTGAAAAATGTCATGGGTATTTTGGTAGAGATTGCATTAAATTGGTAGATTGTTTGGGGTAGTATGGACATTTTTACAATATTATTTCTTCTAATTGGTGAATACTGGATACATATGTTTCTTTGTATCACCTTCAATTTCCTTCATCAATGTTTTATAGTTTTCAGAGTACAGGTCTTTCACTTCCTTGGTTAAGTTTATTCCTAGATATTTTATTTTGGGGGGTTAAAAATTATCCCAATTTTAAATGGGATTGTTTTCTTGCTTTCTCTTTCTGATAGTTCACTATTAGTATACAGATAACCAACAGATTTCTGTATATTAGTCTTGTATTCTGCAACTTTACTGGATTCATTTTAGTTCTAATAGTTTTTTGGTGGAGACTCTAGGGTTTATATATAGTATCGTGTCATCTGTAAATAGTGACAGTTTTACTTCTTTCCCTCCAATTTGCATTTTTTTACTTCTTTTTCTTGTCTGATTTCTGTGGCTAGGACTTCCAATGCTATGTTAAATAGAAGTTGCAAGAGGGGCATCATTTTCTTGTTTCTGATTTCAGAGGAAAAGCTTTTAGCTTTTCACCATTGAGTATGATGTTAGTTGTGGGTTTGTCATAAATGGCCTTTATTATATTGAGATATGTTCCCTCTATACCAAGTTTGATAAGAGTTTTTATCATAAATGAATGTTGAATTTTGTCAAATTTTTTTTTTGCATCTATTGAGATGATCATGTGGTTTTTATTCTTCAATTTGTTAATGTGGTGTATCATGTTGATTAATTTATGGATATTGATCCAAATCTGCATGCCTGGAATAAATCTCACTTGATCATGGTATATGATCCTTTTTATATAGTGTTGAAGTTGTTTTGCTAATATTTTGTTGAGGATTTTTGCATCCATATTTATCAGCAATATTGGTATGTAACTTTCTTTTTTTGTAGTGTGTTTGTCTGGTTTTGATATCAGGGTAATGATGGCCTCATAGAATTAATTTGGGGGTATCCCTTCCTCTGCATTTATTTAGAATACTTTGAGAAAGATAGGTATTAGCTCTTCTTTTTGTGTTTGGTAGAATTTCCCTGTGAAGCCATCTGGTCTTAGACTTTTGTTTCCTGAGAGTTTTTTGATTACTAATTCAATTTCACTGCTAGTAATCAGTCTATTAAAAAATGTCTATTTCTTCCTGATTCAGTCTTGGAAGGTTGTATGTTTCTAAAATTTGTTCATTTCTTTTAGGTTGTCAAATTTGTTGGCGTATAACTGTTCATAGTATTGTTTTATGATTTTTTGGTATATCTGTGATATCAGTTGCTATTTCTCCTCTTTCTTTTCTTATTTTGTTTATTTGAGTCCTCTCTCTTTTTTCTTGATAAGCCTGGCTAAAGGTTTATCAACTTTATCTTTTCAAAAAGCCAGCTCTTGGTTTCACTGATCTTTTCTATTTTTTTGGGGGTGTGTGTGTCTCTATTTTATTGATTTCCTATCTGATCTTTGTTATTTCCTTCCTTCTGCTGACATTAGGATTTTTTTTTTATTCTAATTCCTTTAGATGGTAGGTTAGGTTGTTTATTTGATCTTTTCTTGTTTTTTGAGGTAGGCTTGTATTGCTATAAACTCTTTGAACTGCTTTTGCTGCATCCCATATATTTTGGAAAGTCGTGTTTCCATTTTCATTTGTCTTGAGGTATTTTTTGATTTCCTCTTTGATTTCTCCATTGACCCATTGGTTTTTAAGTATCATTCTGTTCAGTCTCCACGTGTTTGTGTTTTTCGTATTTTTCTTCCTGTAATTGATTTTTAGTTTTATACCATTATGGTTGGAAAAAATGCTTGATATAATTTCTATCCTCTCAAATTTGTTGAGACCCATTTTTCAGCCTAGCATGTGATCTGTCCTAGAGAATATTCCACGTGCATTTGCAAAGAATGTATTTTCTGCTGTTTTTGGATGAATGTCTTATAGATACTTATTAATTCCAACTTGCCTAATATGTCATTTAAGACCATTGTTTCCTTATTGACTTTCTGCCTGGATGATCTGCCCATTGATGTAAGTGGAGTGTTAAAGTCCCCTACTGTTATTGTCAATTTCTCCCTTTATGTCTGTTAATACTTACCTTATATATTTAGGTGCCCCTGTATTGGGGCATATATGTTAATGAGTGTTATAACCTCTTCTTTTATTGATCCCTTTATCATTATATAGTGACCTTCTTTGTCTTTTGTTATAGATTTTGTTTTAAAGTCTATTTTGTCTGATATGAATATTGCTACCCCTGCTTTCTGTTGTTTTCATCTGCGTGAAATATATTTTACCATTCCCTCACTTTCAGTCTGTGTGTGTCTTTAGCTCTGAAGTAAGTCTCTTGTAAGCAGCATATAGGTGGGTCCTGTTTTTTATCCAATCACCCACTCTATGTCTTTTGATTGGAGCATTTAGTCCATTGGCATTTAAAGTGATTATTGATAGGTACGTACTTATTGCCATTTTGCTACTTATTTTCTGGTTGTTTTTGTCACTCTTCTCTGTTCATCTTTCAGTTTCTTCCCTTGTGGTTTGATGATTCTGTTTAGTGGTATGCTTGTGTTCCTTTCTCTCTAGTTTTTGTGTGCCTATTGTAGATTTTTGATTTATGGCTACCATGGGGTTTATATATGTTGGTCTATAACTATATCCATTTGTTTTAAACTGGTAGTGATTTAAGTTCAGATGCATTCTAAAAAATCTACATGTTTTTACTTCCCTCCCCCACATTTTGTGTTTTTGATGTCATTTTACATCTTCATATTTATCCCTTTACTGTTCATTTTAGTTACAGTTGATTTTACAATTTTGTTGTCTTTTAGTCTTCAAACTTGCTTTTTTAAGTGTCCGATTCTCAGCTTTTACTATATGTTTGCCTTTACTAGCGGGATTTTTCCTTTCTTATAGACACTTCGTGTTAAAGCCTTTTCTTTTCCACTTAGGGAAGACTCTTTAACATTTTTTAAGGTAGTTTTATTATTGATGAACACTTAGTTTTTGCTTGTCTGGGATGTTCTTTATCTTTCCTTCGATTCTAAATGATAATCTTTCTGGGTAGAGTATCCTAAGTTGCAGATTTTTCTCTTTCAGTGCTTTATATAGATCATGCCACTTTCTTCTGGCCTGTAAAGTTTCTGCAGAAAAATCAGCTAATAACATTATGGGGGTTCCCTTGCATATGACTCTTTATTTTTCTCTTGCTGCCTTTAGAATTCTCTTTAACTTTTGCCATTTTAATTATTATAAGTCTTGGTGTGGGTCTGTTTCAGTTCATCTTGTTTTGGACCCTGTTTCCTATATCTGGATATCTGTTTCCTTTTTCAGGTTCAAGCTGTTGTCAGCCATAATTTCATTAACTACATTTTAACCCCTTTCTCTCTTCTCTTTCTGAGACCCCAACAGTGCAAATGTTGGTGTGCTTGATGTTGTCTCAGAGGTCCTGTGAACTGTTCTCATTTTTTTTTTTACATCTTTATTGGAGTATAATTGCTTTACAATGGTGTGTTAGTTTCTGCTTTATAACAAAGTGAATCAGTTATACATATACATATGTTCCCATATCTCTTCCCTCTTGCGTCTCCCTCCCTCCCACCCCTCTAGGTGGTCACAAAGCACCGAGCTGATCTCCCTGAGCTATGCGGCTGCTTCCCACTAGGTATCTATTTTACGTTTGGTAGTGTATATATGTCCATGCCACTCTCTCACTTTGTCACAGCTTATCCTTCCCCCTCCCCATATCCTCAAGTCCATTCTCTAGTAGGTCTGTGTCTTTATTCCCGTCTTACCCCTAGGTTCTTCATGACACTTTTTTTTTCTTAGATTCCATATATATGTGTTAGCATACGGTATTTGTCTTTCTCTTTCTGACTTCACTCTGTATGACAGACTCTAGGTCCGTCCACCTCACTACAAATAACTCAATTTTGTTTCCTTTTATGGCCGAGTAATATTCCATTGTATATATGTGCCACATCTTCTTTATCCATTCATCCGATGATGGACACTTAGGTTGCTTCCATCTCCTGGCTATTGTAAATAGAGCTGCAATGAACATTTTGGTACATGACTCTTTTTGAATTATGGTTTTCATTTTTAAATTTTGTTTTTCTTTTTGTTGCTCTGATTAGGTGATTTCCATTATTCTATCTCTCAGATCATTTAAGCACTCTTCTGCATCATCTAGTTTGCTGCTAATTCCTTGTAGTGTGTTTTTCATTCCAATTATTGTATTCTTCTGTTCTGACTGGTTATTTTTTTAAAATAAATTAATTTATTTATTTTTGGCTGTGTTGGCTCTTTGTTGCTATGTGTGGGCTTTCTCTAGTTGCGGCGAGAGGAGGCTACTCTTCGTTGCAGTGCCTGGGATTCTCATCATGGTGGCTTCTCTTGTTGTGGAGCACGGGCTCTTGGTGTGCAGGCTTCAGTAGTTGTGGCACGCAGGCTCAGTAGTTGTGGCTCACGGGCTCTATTGCGCAGGCCTAGTAGTTGTGGCACACGGGCTTATTTGCTCCGTGGCATGTGGTAACTTCCTGGACCAGGGCTCGAACCTGTGTCCCCTGCATTGGCAGGTGGATTCTTAACCACTGCACCACCAAGGAAGCCCCCGACTGGTTAATTTTTTATATATTTTCTTGTTCCTTGTTAAAATTCTCACTCTATTAATCTATTCTTTTCCCTAATTCAGTTTGCATTCTCATTACTAATGCTTTGAACTTTTTATCTGATAAATTATTTATTTCTGTTTCATTAGTTGTTTTTTAAGGGTTTTTTCTTTCAATTCAAACAATTTCCTGTTTTTTTTTTTCCATTTTGTTTGACTTTCTCTTCTCTATGAAATTAGGTGACACAGTTATCTATCCTTGTGTGGGAGTATCCCTATACAGCCTGCACTTGCTCAGTGGCTTCTGTGTGAGAGAGCTGGATCTGATGTGAGCATGATTTACATCTTTCTCCAGAGTGTCCTGATAGCTATCACCTTGGTGAGGTGAGGCTGGAGAGGGAGGGGCTAAAGCCAGAACCAGGTGTGAGCAGGTGCTTTTCTTCTGCTCAGTGGCCCACATCACCTATTGGGGGTGGGGGTGGGTCCCAAGTTGCTGGAGGGGAAGCCCTGAGGGTCGGGTCCAAGCTGGCTCTGTTCCCTAAGTGTGTGCTCCTCCACCTCCCAGCACTGGCACTCTCATCCAGATAGGAGGAGTGCTGCAGTGGGTGCTTGGTGTGGATCTGGGCATGGGCTGTGTCAGTCTCAGCTCCAGTCAGAGTCTCAGGCCACTTCTGATGCACTGCCTCCGTAGGTGCCAGTAATAGCTGTCTGTGCCCCATTCAGATGTTGTTCTGGGTTAGAGTTGGCTCCATCCCTCACAACTGAGCACTCCTCTTGGTCACTGCAGCCCTTGCCCTAGTGTGGAGCTATGCCAAAGAGCAAGTGGGACTGGAGTGGTGCTCAGCTCTGGCTAGGGCACATGCCAGGGTGGTTGCAGGAAACCATCCAGAGTCCTATGCAGTTTCAATCAGCTTTCTCCGCCTTGTTTCAGGAGTAAGCAAGTGTGTGTGCACTCCTCTTGGATGGAGTCTAGGTTTCTTACAGCCCTCTTCTTAGTCCCACTGGTTTTCTAACCAGCTATAGGGACTAGTCTTCCCAGTGTCAGACCCCAGGTCTGGGGTGTCTATGTGGCTCCAACTGCTCACTCCCTAATGGAGGATCCCCCCCCCCCCCCCGTGTAATCCCGTCCTCTTCTTTATCTCCTCCCAGGGGCACAGGTCCTGATCACTTATTTTCCCTTCCTACCCAATTCTGTGTGGATCTTTCTTACAGCCTTGGTTGTACAACAGTCTTTCTGCCAGTCTCCAGCTAGTTTTCAGTGAGTATTGTGCCACATGTAGATGTATTTTTGATGTGTTCATGGTGGGAGGTGAGTTCCTCTTCCTCCTAATCCTCCATCTGTTTTTTTCTCTTGATCCTCCATCTTGACCTCCTTCCTGTCCTTGTAGATTTTCTGATACTAGTTCTATCTATTACTAAATAAGAAATACTGAAATTTCCAGCTATAATCCCGGATTTGTCTATTTCTCCTTTCAATTTTGTCAAATGTTGCTTCTATATTTTGACACCATTTTTTTTTTTTTTTTTTGGCGGTACACGTACCTCTCACTGTTGTGGCCTCTCCCGTTGTGGAGCACAGGCTCCGGACGCGCAGGCTCAGTGGCCATGGCTCACGGGCCCAGCCGCTCCGTGGCATGTGGGATCTTCCCGGACCGGGTCACGAGCCCGTGTCCCCTGCATCGGCAGGTGGACTCTCAACCACTGCGTCACCAGGGAAGCCCTTGACACTATTTTTAATTGCATATACATTTAGGATTGTTATGTATTGATAAAATGACCCTTTTATCATTAGGTAATGTCCCTTTTTTTCCTGATAACTCTGTTTTCTCTGAAGTCTGTTTTATCTGGTATTAATATAGCTACTCCAGTTTTTGTTTATATGATAAATCTTTTTCCATAATCTTACTTTTAGTCTTCCTAAATCACATATTTTAACATTTATATTATTTATTTATTTTATTTTTATGGTTGTATCAGTTCTTAATGTGGCAAGTGGGATCTTCGTTGAGGCACGTGGGATCTTTCACTGGGGCACGCGGGCTCTTCGTTGTGGTGTGCGGGCTTCTCTCTAGTTGTGGCATGTGTGTTTTCTCTTCTCTAATTATGGCGTGCTGGCTCCAGAGCACGTGGGCTCTGTAGTTTGCAGCATGTGGGCTCTCTATTTGAGGCGCATGAACTCAGTAGTTGTGGCACACGGGCGTAGTTGCCCTGCAACATGTGGGATCTTAGTTCCCCGCCCAGGGATTGAACCTGCATCCCCTGCATGGGAAGGCAGATTCTTTACCACTGGACCACCAGGGAAGTCCCCCCTAAATCACATATTTTTGAAGGGAGTTTCTTGTAGACAGTATATAGTTGGGTCATTTTAAAAAATCATTCTGGGCTACCCTGGTGGCGCAGTGGTTGAGAGTCCGCCTGCCGATGCAGGGGACACGGGTTCGTGCTCCGGTCCGGGAAGATCCCACATGCCGCAGAGCGGCTGTGCCCGTGAGCCATGGCCGCTGAGCCTGCGCGTCCGGAGCCTGTTGCTCCGCAACGGGAGAGGCCACAACAGTGAGAGGCCCGCGTACCGCAAAAAACCCAAAAAAAACCAAAACAAAAAAAATTTTCTGACAATGTGTCCTTTAATTGGTGTGTTTATACCATTTACATTTTATGTAATTATTGATATGTTTGTATTTAAGTTTAGTTTTATATTATTATATATACATTATATATTATTTGCTTTCTACTTATTATACCTGCTTTTATTTCATCTTTTCCCTCTTTCCTACTTTCTTTTGGGTATTTGAGCACTCTTTAGTGTTACATTTTGACACTAATTGTAATATGCACACTTAACTTCTCAGTCTATTTAGATTCAGAATTTTACCACTTCAAGAGGAGAATAGAAACTTTACCACCACATCAATCCCTTTTTCCCTCCACTCTTTATATTATAGTTATCCTATATTTTACATCTATATATTTTGAAAAATCTCATCAATGTTTTTTTTTCAATTATTAAACATGTTTTAAAGAATCCAATAGTCTATTATTTTCACCCATTTCTGTTGCTCTTCCTTTAGCCCTGATGTTCTCAGGTTCTTTCTGATATCGTATCCCTTCTGTCTGAAAACCTTTCTTTAGTAATCCTTTTAGAGCAGGTGTACTAGATATAAATTATCTTAGTTTTCCTTCATGGGAGAATGTCTTTATTTCATCTCCATTCCTGAAGGATATTTTCTACCAGTAGTTATAGAATTCTTGGGTAAAAGTTCTTTTCTTTCAGCTCTTTAAATATATTACACCAGTTCCATCTGGTCTCCATGATTTCTGATGAGAAATCCTATCATTTACATCTTTGTTCCTTTGTAGGTAACATATTGTTTTTCTCTGTTTTCAAGATTTTTTCTTTGTCTTTAATGTTTAGCAGATTGATTATGAGTCTAGGCATGGATTTCTTTGGGCTTATCCTTTGAGGTTTGTCAAATATTTCAGGAGTCCTTGAGATCAACTCCACTCCTAGAATCTCTCTAGCTGAGCTTCACTGGAAGGACTCAAGCACTCAGTTTCTGCTTCTGCTTACCACTAAGACTTGTCACAGAAGTGCAGTGAGGACAGACTGCCACTGAGTTGCTCCCCTCACTGCCACATCCTCATCCCAGCTCTGATGTATCCTGCCTTTATTTAAGATTTGGATATTTTGCTCATCATGGATTTTTCTGCATTACTTTTGAGGAGAAACTCCTTTTTTGTCTCTTCTTAAATTCACAGAAAACTTCTCAGCAACCCAAAGGAAACTGTGCTGGCCAAGGCTGGACACATGCCCAGGCCTAAACTACCATTTCAGCAAGGCTAGACAATCAAACACAACTGAGGCTGGAGGAGATACATAGGTGGATCAGGGGATAAATTCCAGATAAATTCCTTTCTGAGAAAAGCAGGCACCTGAGATGGAGGCTTCTGTTCCAGCAGCCTTCAGATACCAGGTAGGATGTCCAGCCTATTTTTAAAGAAATTGAATTTCAAGCAAGCCAAACATTACTAATAAAAATAGGATTATCTTTTATCTACAGCACTTAACATTCTTGTATTTTCCCCCAGTTTTCCTGTGTTGCTAAATATATGAAAATACTTCATTTCCTATGTATGAGGTGTACTGTATACGTTTTACATATGCTATGTGTGTAGACAATGTGTACATATAAGTGTACTTCAATATTCATGTCAGTGAAACATTAAATAAGGAAGCTCTCTTAAAAACATATAGAAAAGAAATAATGGGCCATAGGAAAAAAATTAAAAGAGGTATGTGTGAACGATATATTTTGGTAAGGAATAGTCCAGATTTAGAGTTGGCACTGTTGAAATGCAGTTTTTTGTCAATACATTTTTATTTAAGGAATTCACATGTTATGATTTCTTCCACTGTAAATCACTGTAGTTCCTCCAATGGTTGAATCCTAATCTTCAAGGTAGCCCTTTTAAAAAGAATTTTTGCTCAGCCCATAGTTGTCATGTCAGTCAATGCTTCTTTGATCTCCACTTGAATATGGACATACTGCAAAAATTCCCCACCTGTAATCTTTGAACCCAATTTCTTCAAGTAATTTTCTTTAGGGCCATGCTTAGGGTCAGAGTAGATGGATCTGCCTCATTCTGAATTTTAGACACCCTCTTACCATTCATAAATTCAAATTATATTCACTCCTAAGCTATCACACCATAGTACAGATAGTTGGAGTATAACAATACCGAAGAATAAAGAAGTTTGACTGTTAAGTCTTTAATAGTTTAGTAGCTCTGTCTTATAGTTCTTCCCCACAAATCTAACACATGGTTCTATGAGTAAAGGAACCACCTAGTGACTCTATGAAGTGTCCAGCTGAGGCAGGAGATAGATGGGCCTCAGTGTGAGCAGCTGGAGTTTGTCCCCTATGGACAGATACTCCAAAATAGCGGGAGTGAGAGAGGAGCTGAGCCCTGCCCAGATAAAAGAAAGAGACCACATATTTCTCATTCTCAAGGTCAAGGAGACCTTCCCAACTGCACACGCACAGAAAGGCTCCTTGGAGGTCAAAAATGGAGTGATGTCAACCTACCCATAAGCCTCTTTGCTAGAATCCAATCTTGGCTAAGAGATGCACATGCACACATGGGAGGACCCTGAGATAAACCAAATACGGACTCAGAACCAGGCAAAACAAGATGTTTGGCCAAAGGAAACCTGGAAGAAATAAATACCCCATGTAAGTGATTCAAACTACACAAGGGCGGGACTCTCTCTCTGAGTCTGCCCTTATGTCTATCCACACATACTCTTTTTCCTCCTAATAAACACTTTACTTGTTTCACTACTTTCTGTTTCTTTGTGGAAATTCATTTTCTGCAAAGCCATATGGGCCAGGGCTTGTCACTGGCCACTGTCTAGTGGCTAGGATTCAGCGCTCTCACTGCCTTGGCCTGACTTCAATCTCTGGCCAGGAACCAGAAATCCTGCTTCAAGCCACTGCAGGCTGAGGCCACCCGAGATCACAAAGATGTAAGTCTACAGAAGAAGCTCCATCAGGATAGCACAGAGATTCTTAACTCATGAATATCTGAGTTGATAAACTGAGGTTTAAAACAAAGTTTTCAACTAAAAAAAAAAAAATCAACTCATAAAATTTTTTAGTTTAATTTACAATCAACCTAAATATTTTATTTCTTAAATTCATTTTAGGTTTTGCTTTTACTTTTCAAATGGGCCACATAAACGTGCTCCTTAGTGTCTTCTAATCACAAACAGATACAGAAAAGCCTGTAGACCTTTGTTTCCCATTGTTGACTAAAAAAGTATTCACAACCTAAAAGTTGAGAGTTATGTTTTACTCGGTGGAAAGTTTTAAGACTTCAAGCCCGGGAGGCAGCATCTCATGTAACCCTGAGAGAACTCCTCCAAGGAGACGAGGAGGGAGCCAGGATATACAGGAATTCTGCAACCAAGAGCAGGTAGTCTGATCGTCAAAAGATTATTATTAATGAAAGAAAACCAGACATCTCAAGTTAAGGAATTTAGCGCTTTTTTATGTATGGGAAGATGCAAGAGTCTGGGCTCACTGAAACAGTTCCTTTGATATGCACCTCAGCTATCTGGGGTCAGTATCCTATGTTTTCATATCCTGAGTTTCCTCAGGGCTCACCACAGGGAGTACCTGCAGTCTGATGGCTGCTAGATGACAGGTGTTCTTTTCCTTCCTGAGTTCCCTCAGGGCTCACCGCTCACCATTGGCAGTGGCTGCAATCGCTGAGGACTGTGTCATTCTTTGTTTACTGATACAGCAGGCAATATTCCATTTCTCACCGTCATCAATAGACACAAGGTGCTGTTTCCCTACATCTTTGCCAACATGAAGCATTGGTCTTTTTAAGTTTTGCCAATCTGATGTGGAAATAGTATTTTGTTGTTTTGATTTGCAATTCCCAGGCCATAAGAGGAATGCATCCTGAAACACTGAAAGGTTTAATTCTGAGAGAATCAGGTCACAATTGTGTGTAGAAATAGCTGATTGTCATAAATCTCTTCAGAAGGTATTATATTGGATTCATCCAATTTATTGACCTCCATTACCATAGATCAGTTTGACTTAAATAGAATTAGACAGCAGGGACCTGGTCTAATTACTTACCAACTGCATTTATCAACCAATGGTTAATAAGCACCTTTTACTTGCTGACCTTCCAAGCTGAGCCAACCACAGCCCAGAGCCATTCCCTTGAGTATGTCTGGAATGTCAGAGATGACTGAAAATGACTGTCTGCAGACCTGAGGGCTTGACGACTCCAGGTTAGTATGAGTTATTTCTTAGATTCAGAAACTATCTTGGCATGTTTTCCCCCCCTCTCCCCACACTCACAGGGTATAAACACGTGTCAGTCTTAAATGCTCTCCTAAACTGTTCCATGTGGCACTCATTCCCTCAGCCGCTCCTGGGTAAAAGGGACTAGTCACAAAATTCTGGGAGCAGCTACTTGGTGATTCTCCTTCTTGGAGACATTTGCATAGTAAAGGCCTGACAAGCCTTGCAAAACCCAGTTCTCCCAAGCTTTTGCATATGTTGTGGGGTATGGGGCTTATTTATACTTGGCAGAAGGAATCACTTTGAAAGACACTATTTTGATGTATTATTAGAAGTGTTTCAGGTTTCTAATGCTGAGGACCTGACCAGGGAGAAAGGTTAGGTATTAAATGCTACCAGGATCTCAGGCTTATTACTAAGGCTGACCTTGTCACTCAGCTGTAATTAACACTTCAGTTCTGGGCTGATGTCTAGCTAACATCCTCTGCACACAGGGCCCATCTCAGGAACTCATCTTGTGGTTAACACTATAACCCTAGAAGTCACAAACAGTATTTCTTAGCTGCGTGACCTAGGGAAGTTGTTTAAGCTCTTTAATCCTCAGTTTCTCCAACTCAAATGGGCTGATAATGGAGCCCATCTCAAAGAGCAGGGTTGTTGGGTTCCAATGAGACAGTGCAGGTGAAGAGCTCAGTACCCCTTAACCATGACCACTCCCATCCTTTGACCACACAACTTTGCTGCAAGAGTTGGAACTTCCCCACTTTGAAGAGAGGATGTTTGCTTTCTCCCTTCCAGGAGGCATCACAGCTGAGTGATTGAGGCACAGAGGGGAGGCCAGCTGCCTTGGTACTCTGCTTCCTGGCTGTGTGACCTGGGTGCTCTGCTTCACCTTTCTGAGCCTCTACAACCCTGAGAACAGGTGCCTCCCTGGCTTTGGGGAAGGCGCCCAAGTTTTGGTTTTAAAGCACCAAGTACAGGGCAGATGCAGCTTGAGTGTTATCTAGGTGTGAGCCAGCTTTACCATTTGCTCTTATCTGTTGGGAAAAGCACTAAGCAGAGAGTATTTCGATTCACTGGAGAAGGAGGTGGCCACAGTCTGGCCTGACATCTTTTTGGTATTTGGAAGTGACTGTGTGCTCCCTAGTCTCCTCAACTGGGCTTTACGTGGCCTGCATTTCAGAGGGACTGGACACAGAAGCATGTGGGCACTCGCAGTAGCCTGGAGTCTGGGGGTGGGGAGCAGGAGACCCTGTGCTGAGAACACTGACCAGGACATGGGCCTGGGTCCTAGGAAGTGGCTGGCTGTCCCTGTGCTGGCTCAGGGCCTTGAACAGGGTTTGTCCCCAAGCACGAACACTGGGTCAGCAGTGTGGGGCAATGCTGGGGCCTGAAGACCCCATTTAGGCTCTGGTAAGGTATAAATGATCATCTTCACATTACAGATGAGGAAAATGAGACGCTTGACCAAGCCTCTGTGTTTGGAAAGTACAGGCAGTGCTGGGTTCGCTGGGCAGGTGCAGCCCCACAAGTGAGGTAGCAAACCTAAGGCAGGTGTCCAGGACCCAGCTGGTGGACTTGGAAGTGTATGTGTGTTTCTTAGCAGGACACCCACATCAGAACCATTGTCGTGTCTGCCTTCACTTACAAAACACAAGGTTAAAGGTGAATGTATTAAGATCACAGATGGTGACAGCAGAGCATCGCCAACTTAAAAAAGTGCACAATGTGCAAAATGAGGGCTATATCCCAGGAGACAGCATTTCAGGTAGTTCTGAGAAACTGCTCCAAAGAGGCAGGGGGGAAGGTCAGTATGTATGTGATTTTGGTGAAGAGGGAGTACATGTAATCCAGCACGTATTTTTTGTAGAAGGTTTCTGCGAGTCTCTTGAAGGTTACTGCTAGTCATGAGGAGCAGATATCACCATGAAGGATTTTAGTGCTTTTCTAGACATGAGGAGGTATAAGAATTGGGCTCATAAAATCAGCTCCTGAAACTATCTACCTATCTGAAGACCTGTCTGCCAGTTTTTCCCAGAGCACAGAGTGCCTCATTTCTGCTCTCCACCCCGAACTCCTTTCAGGGGGTGTTGAAAATCAGCAGCTGCAGCAGCATATGATTTAATCCTTGTAGATGTAGATGGCAAGTGCCCATGGCGAGTGCCAACTGTAGTTGACAACATTCAGTCAGGTGCAGGGACCTCCTGAGTAGCACAGAGGCCCGATGACTATGCAGGTTGCAGCCACCCTGACTAAGCAATGAGGAGAGAGGATGGGGTCCCGACCCCCAGTACTCGCTAACAGAGCAGGTAATAATACAATCGGATGGTTGTGAAACAATGGGAATCATGGTGCATCGGGGGGTAATGGGTGCCATGCCAGCCCAGAGAGGCAGCAAGGCTTCCCAGGGAGAGGCTCCTGAGTCTTGACTGATGAGGGAGAATCAGCCAGAGGAAGGGTGGAACAACCACGCTGGGGTGGGAACAGAATGTACAAAGACAGAAGACAGGTGAATGCAGGCTTGAACTGGCTGACAGGTGGGGGTCATTCTGAGGGCAACCTTGACCAGTACTGGCTGCCTTGATAGCTGTGCGAGGGATTGCAGTTCTCTCTTAGGCCTAGGCAGGGATCAATTCGCCGTTTCTGCCTTGGACTCTGCAGTTTCCTATGCAGCTTGTGCCAGGATCAGCTAGCAGTATCTGTCATGAGAACAGGAGCAAGCAGGGGTGACAAGAGCTCTTTCTAAGTGTGATTCTGAGGAGCAGCTGCTCAGGGAACAGTGGGATGTGAGGCAGGAGATGGGTAGGTTACGGATCATGATGGGCTGGCAGAACCCATTGTTTCACAACCATCCGGTTGTATTATTACCTGCTCTGTTAGAGGAGTACTGGGGGCCGAGACCCCATCCCCTCTCATTGCTTAGTCAGGGTGGATGCAATCTGTGTAGTCATCAGGCCTCTGTGCTTACTCAGGAGGTCCCTGCACCTGACTGAATGCTCTGCTGTCACCATCTGTGATCTTAATACATTCACCTTTGACCTTGTGTTTTGTAAGTGGCGGCAGACATGACAATGGAGCACGTGTGTTGTCTCTAGTGGTCCTACCACCGACTGTTCTCCTGCTTCCTTGGGACAGGTTCTTCCTGGTGCCCAGGCCTTGCCCAGCCTCCCCTGTCACCTTCTGCCTGGCATAGCAACAGGTCCTGTTGGCCGGGAAGGCTGGGTATGGGCGTGGTGGATTGGGGTCAGGTGTACATACCCTGGGGCGCGGGGGCAGGAGGATGGGAGGTGCTGCAGCAGTTCAGGCTCTGAGCGTGACTGAGGTTTAAAAACGTCTTGGATGATGGCCATGGGGAATGGAGAGGCCCTGATTTCCTCAGAGGCCCCCCAAGCAGGCAGGAGGGCGGCCCGGGTACCCATGAAGGTCTGTACCCCTGCAAATACCTTGAGCCCAGGAGCGTTCACTCAGCTGGCTCTGAGCTCGGGACCCTCTCTTCCTCTTTCCAACCTTCCTTGGTCCAGCTTGCAGTGCCATCCGTCAGGAATGAGCTACAAAATACAGATTGTGTGAATTTGTATAATTTTGGTGAGTTAAATGCTCTTATATTTGCATTTAAAACTGGCATTATATACTATAAAGATTAACAGTAAAAGTCATGCTAATAATTTAAATTTTGAGTTTTTCTTTATTATAAATGAAATTATATAGCAAATATAAGACATCATGATAAGTTAAGAGAGAGACCATGGAAGAAAAGAAGTTTTGTACAGTCCTCTTCTCCTGCTTTTTAAATAATAGGCCCACATTTTCATTTTGCACTGGGCCCTACAAATCATATAGTGCATCCTATTCTTGCCCATGGTACCTAGCAAAGAGGAGGCTCCAGGGAATATTTGCTGAATTAAGTTGAACTTGGAATGAAAGTCTCATCTAGTCACACTTGAGCCAGCCCTGCCCTCGGCCCAGGGAACTAGATGCCTCCCTGACCTGGGCAGGATGCGACTGTCCTGGCCCAGGGCTCTACAAGCGCTCATAAGGGGCGGGTTTAAGTGGGCTGCCTCTGGTAACTCAGTGAGGTACCATGTGCAAGGATGCATGAAGGTGGCTTTTCCCTGGGACTGACTTGGCAGAAGTGAGAGCCCAGGTGGGTGGTGTCACCTCCAAAGCCACCTTGGCAAAGCCAGAGAGCCGGGACTGCAGGCCTAGATCCGGTGTGCCAGCACGGAGTCAGTGCCCTACAGCTCTGTCAAGAGGGACCAAGCCCAAAAGAACTGCCTTTATTAGCCAGGGAGAACCTTAAAATAAAAAACAAACAACCAATCAGTTTCTATAACAGTTAGAAGTCGTCTGGGGAAAAAGAAAATCTGTAGGAACATAAAACTGCCCCAAATGGAAAACTTTAGGCTTAAGTGAGAATCATTTGTTCCTGTAAAATATTTTCCACTACATTTTGTGCCGCCCCTCTCTCGCTGCGTCATATTTACTTCAGGTTTTCTTTTGAGAACCAAATCATTCCAAGGCTGCAGTGCCCAAGCTCCACTCCCAGGCCACACCCCTCCATCTCCAGAAACAACATCATCATGAATTTGCTCTCCTGCAGCCCATGCTTTCTTAGTTTTTCAATGTAAGTGCAAGCGTTCATTTCTAAATTCACATGAATGACTTCATACAGTATATAAAGCCTGGAACTCGCTTTGTTCATCCAACTGTGTGTTTATTAATTCATCCGTGTTGATATGTGTAGATTTAGTTCATTCCTTTTTATTGCTGTACTGCATTCCATTGTATTAATATACCACAGTGCATTAATTTCCTCTCCAAGTTATGGACATCTGATTTTTGACAATTAAAAGCAAGGCTTCAGTAAATATCGCTGCACCAGTGGCCCTGTTAGCAAGTTCCAGCTCTTCCTGCTATTTTATTTCTATTTACAAGAGATAATAATACCACAAACAGTTAAAAAAATTAAAATTAGCCAGAGGTTATTAAAAATATCTTTATGCCAGTAAATTTGAAAGCCGAGATGAAATAAATATCTAGAAAAATATGATAGCTAAGCTGGCTCAATATGAAATATTCCTGAATAATCTTATAGCCACTAAGAAATAAAATCAGTAATTAAAAATCTTCCCACACAGAAAAAAATCCCAGTATGATTTTATCAGAAAGTGCTACCAGCCTGGGAAGGAACCCATAATTCTAATACTTCACAAACTTTCCAACATATATACATATACAAAAGGAAGAAACACTCGCCTTTCATTTCATGATGCTAACATAAGCTTAATGCTAAACTCTGACAAATCCCACATAATTTGCCTTATGTGGGAAAAGCAAATTACAGGCCAATATTCTCATGAGCAAAGTTGCAACACTTCTGAACAAGCATTAATAAGCCATATCCAGCCATGCATAAGAAAGATAACACCTCACGATCGAGCTGAGTTCGTCTCCCCAGGTTTACAGAGCCATATCTGTGTGATAAGCGCTTTTCATTCCACACAGGTATATGCCAAGGCGTTCTGGTCTGATCTGTTTGTCATTTGTCTCTGTCTGTGATAATACATCAGTACTATGTATAACACATCTTGGAATTTTATAGCACATGTTCCCCTACTGTATTCGTTTCTGGTGGCTGCTGCAACGAATTTCCACAAACTTGGGGAGATAAACAGAAATTTATACTCTCACAGTGTGGAGGCCAGAAGCCCGAGATCAAGGTGTCGGCAGAGCTGTGCTCCCTCCAGAAACTCTAGGGGAGGTTCCTTCCTGCCTCTTCCCACCTTTTGGTGGCTCCAGGCGTCCCATGGTTTGTGGCCACATCACTCCCAACCCTGCCTCCGTACTCACACAGCCTTCTCTCTATGTGTCTCTCTACACTTTCTCTTGAAAGGGAAACTGGTCATTGGATTTAGGGCCCATCCTAATCCAGGATGATCCCATCTTGAGATCCTTCACCTAGTTATATCTGCAAAGACCTTATTTCCAAATAAGGTCACACTCACAGGGATATGTCTTTGGACATACATTTCTGAGGGACAGGATTCAACCCACTACACCCACTTGTTCACTTTTTCACCACTTGGTCTTCTTTTTCAAATTTGTCTTAGTTTTGGGGCTTTTAGTATTTTAGATAAAATTTTCAATAAATTCTCTAGTTCCAAGAAAAATCCTGTATTAGTTTTCTATTGCTGCTGTAATAAATGTCTACACGCTTAGTGGCTTAAAACAAGACAAACTTAAATCTCATACAGTTCTTTAGGTCAGAGGTCGGGTTTAGGCCTCAAGGGGCTACAATCAAGGTGTCGGCAGGGCTGCGCTCCCTCCAAAGACTCCAGGTGAGAATCTGTTTCTTTGTTCATTTGGGTGGTTGGCAGAATTCAGTTCCTTGAGGTGGTGGGACTGAGATTTCCATTTCTTTGCTGGCTGTCAGCTGAGGATCCCTCCTAGCTCCTAGAGGATGCTGCTTTCCTTGGCTGGTAACCCCTTCCCATATTAAGAGGCAGCAATGGTGCGTGGAGTCTCTCAAGTCTTTGCATCTCACCTGCCTCCTCATCGGTTGTCACATCGCTCTGACCCTTTCATTTAAATCTCTCATTGTAGATCATCATAGTACCCAGCTAAACTCCAAAGCTAAAGTTGATGTGAAAAGAGAAAAGTCTCCCAGAATTGCAGGAAATTAAGCCTGAGTTTGTACCTGTCAGGTGGGAGCAGCCCTGGCTTGTCAGCACCATCCTGTGAAAGACCCTCAGCAAAGTCATTAGGTCCCAAAGAGAAATCCTAAATGCAAAGCCATTTCTGCACCTGTGTCCTGCCTTAGTGCTGATGCGGACGTCAGCTAAGCCACCTTTCATTGCTGAAGCCACCTTTGAAGTGTGGAAATAGAAGCAGCAAAGCTGTTTCCTGCTGTAGAAAGTGTTGTTTTTCACAACTGAGAGAGAACAGACTCTCGAAGGACTTGGCCTCAGAAACCACAGAAGCCGCCTCTGCTCTTGTCCCTACCATCCTCACTCCTCCTTTCTGTCCCTCTGTCTCCCTCACCCTCAGCGTTTTGTGGCCAGCATCATTAGACATCTGTATCTGCTGATGGATATCCAAGCAGTGGGAAGGGAGTGGAGAGAACTGGATCTTTCCCTGCAGTATGAAGATGTCCCTGGAGGAGAGGACAGAGGATCACAGCTGGAGGGAGGAGGAGTTAATGCTACCCTTGGGCTCTGGGTGGGAGGGTCCTGCTCTGCAGCCACCCCTCCCCTCACAGAGATCCATTCCTGTGAGATGGTAATCTGAGCTTGCAGAGACCATCCCTTGTGTTCATTCATTCATTCATTTGTTTCACACACACCATGGATCCCTGCTCTGTGGCAGGCACCATCTAGTTCTTGGGATGAATTTATAAGACGTCTCTGCGGTCAGGGTGTACTTGCTATGCTGGAAGCAGGGTGATGGCCTCCTTCTCACAGCAGCTTTGCTAGAGCAAGATTACCACATGACCCCCACTCTGTAGATACAAAGCTGGAGGCTCAGAGCACAGGGACGTGTCTGAGGCCATGCAGTGGTCAGCAGCAGGACCCCGAGCGGAACACAGGTCATGTACTGCCACTTCCCCACGTGGCCCTCCAGCTCTCAAGGGCCTGTACTCTAAAGCTGAACTCCTACCCCGTCTCTGGCAGGCAGGCCCCATGAAGTATTTTAAAGCCCAGAGGCTGTTAGCACCTTCTCATTCAATAAACACACTGTCTGCCACGTGCCACGTTCTAGGGAAGCAATGTGATGGAGTGGAAAGAGCTAGAGTTGGACTCTCATCCAGGCTTTATCACATGATAGCAACTGGGTTCTTCTCTCTAAGATGACACACGTCCTACTGGGACAGGCAGGGGAATTTTGTGCCACTGACTTATTGAGGAGGGCTCTCTGGAGGAAGTAGTACAGGGTGGCATAAGAGAGGGAGTTATGCCAGGTTAGGGTCTCTGCCAGGGCCAAGCCTCAGCCCAATCCACAGGGTATGGTAGAATGAATGACACAACACAGATACCCCATCAGTCATTGGCCAAGGTCTGATGAGGGGTGAAGTGTAATGGGCAGTGCAGGCTGAGAGCAGCCAGCACTCTCAATAGTGGGAGGCTGGGGGTGAGGGGGTGAGGGCCACTGGCGGGTGAAGGGAGTCTGGGTAGGGCCCCAAGTTAAAGGATCTCAGCTCCAAGTTCTAAGGACCTCCTTGTTTGTACTTTTCTAGCCAGAGAAGTGGCCACCGTTCAATGGTGTATAACAAATCTAGTGATGTGTAACAAATTATCCCAAAATTTAGTAGTTAAAACAACAGTAAACATTTATCATCCCCCCAGTTTTTATGGGTCAAAAATTCAGAAGCAGCTTGGCAGCATGGTTCTGACTCTGTGTCTCTCGTGAGGTGCAGATGTTGGTCAGGGCTGCAGTCTCACTTGAAGGCCTGGCTGGGCCTGGGGATCCACTTCCAAGGTGATTCACTCCCTCATGGCCAGCTGTTGGCTGGGGGCTTCAGCTCCTCCCCACTCAGGGCTCTCTTCAGTGTTGCTTGGGAGTCCTTATGACATGGCATTTGGCTCCCCCAGAATGAATAATCCAGGAGAGAAAGGCAGAAGGTTTTCCTATGACCTAACTTCAGAAGACACATCACCTCACTTCCACCACTTTCCTCTGGTTAAAAGTGAATCACTAAGCCCAGCCCACACTCAAGGGTAGGGGAGCTAGGCTCCACCTTTTGGAGAGGAGAGAGTCAAAGAACTGTGGATATATATTAAGCCACAACAAGTGGCATTTCTGAGTCAGTTTCCTCCCCAGAGGCCCTGACTCTGCCGAAGCCCCAGCACTGTAATTCTATTGGGTAAGAACTTGGCGAAGGGTTTTTTGAAAATCCATCAACCGTTTTGCCTCTTGCAACTTTTCCAACTTGGTAATAAGGTTGGATGTGTTTCAGCTATTGAGCAGTTCCTAAAACCATTTCTTTTGGGGTTTCAAATATGTAGGTTGACCTAAATCAGTGACATAACGGGAAGATTTAATTGTGAAGATTTAAACAGTGAATAATTGTTTCACCTGAGCAAAATGACTCAGGGGTCAGCAGGGACGGGGCGGAGGGCAGTGCACAAGGTCACTTTGGTTCACCCCGTGTGTTCATTCACTGTCTTTGAGTCACAAGGCTCTGCGGTCTTTTAACTCATTTCATGAGAGTTGGCCTGAGATGCCTTAACTATAAATGTTGAAGGGAGCTTTGATTCTAAAGGGTCTTGTCAAAACCATGTGTTAGAGGTAATTTTAGGAGTAAAACTAGTTCATTGGGAGCTGCCTGCAGGGCCTCAACACCTCTGGCTTGGGGTTGGCACAGGCTGAGGACTCTGCTCTTGACACTGTTGTGTGGGGTGCGTGTGACAGGATCAGCCCCAGTCGCCTATTGAACTTCCCAGGCCCGGCACTGGGCGGCTCAGTGTGTATCTGGTAAACATATGTGCCCCCTGGGATGGGAGCCTCTCCTGTTGGTAAAAGGACAGTCTGTGAATGAATCTAAGGAGATGAAGGGAAGTATTCATTGAGCACTTACGGTATACCAGGTGCTTTAAGAGGCATTGCCCATCAACTCCTCCACAATGATAGGGACAGGATCCAGGAGGCATGTGGTCTCCACTTAAGGGGGAGGGGCTTCTTGGGGGGTATGGACAGGTGGGACAGTGAATGAAGGGGTGGTATGGGGTGCTCACTGCAGCAGGCACTGGGCCTTCCAGGTGCCAATTCGTATGAGTCTCTCATCTGCCCAGGCCACAAAACAAGGGGCAGAGCCAGGGCGGGAACCCCGAGGGCCCTCACCCAGCCTTGGGATTGGCTTATTACTTTTCTTCTGACCCAGAGTCACGAAACTGGGGGTGTCAGTTCTGTCTTCACAAAGGTGCATGTCTGCAGGGTCAGGCAGGGGGAGCAGGTCTCCATCCCTCCCTTGATGTGAAGAATGCACCTACATCCCCAGGGTGCTGCCAATCTCACTGGATCCACATGGCTTCTTCTCAAGTGCTCAAGGTTAGGGGATGCCCATTTTACAGACAGGGAAACTGAGGCTTTCCTAAGGCCACAGAGCTCATTGATAAAGGGCTGGGGCTCAGGCTCAGGGGCCTTTTGACAGTCGACAGTGAGTGTTGTGGCAGCTCTGTGCACAGAGCTGGGATCCCCTATGAGAGAGGCAGGCAGGGCCCACAGTCATGGCCGCACAGTCCCCTATCAACACTGACAGCACAGGTCTCAGGACACCTCCCTGTGGGTCCAGAACCTGGACTCAGAATGCTTTTTAACACCGCACTCCATCCAGGGGCTCTTTGTGATGACTTCCCTTTCTCCCCTTTCCTTTTGTCCCTCTCTGTCTTGCCCCACCGTCTCTGCCCTCTCCTCTCTCCTCCTCTGCCATCTGGGTCAACCTCAGGAGATGGGCAAAGCCTCACGCTTCTCAGCCCCTTTCCTGCTTCCCATCACGGTCAGGATGAATTTTATCCTTCCCTATGTTCAAGTTGGGAACTTTCGGTTGGTCCCCAGCTCTCACTCCAGGCCACTCCCACCACCTCTGCACTGGCCCCCTTGACTCATGCTACCTTTTCCTATGTTCTGCTGCTTATACCCTCATCCTTCAAGGCTCCCTGCAGTGCATCCCCACCCAACAGCCAGAAGCCTTTCAACCTGTAAGTCATCTGTCCTCCCTATAAGGGCTTTCCACAGCTCTTAGAACAGAACCCAGACTCTTCTAGGCTGACAAGGACTCCAGGACGGCCTCAGCCTCCTGCTCAGGTCACAGGCATCTCTGTTCCTGCCTCGGGGCCTTTGTGCCTGCTGTTCCCTCAGCCTTTCCCATTCTCTGCAGGTCAGAGCCTCCCTCCCTCCCACATCGCCATCACCTTCCCTTATTTTGCTTTCTTCATTGAACTTTCAGTCTCCAGAAATTCTGATATGAGTATTGCTACTCCAGCTTTCTTTTGATTTCCATTTGCATGGAATAGCTTTTTCCATCCCCTCACTTTCAATCTGTATGTGTCCCTAGGTCTGAAGTGGGTCTCTTGCAGACAGCATATATACGGGTCTTGTTTTTGTATCTATTCAGCCAGTCTATGTCTTTTGGTGGGAGCATTTAATCCATTTACTTTTAAGGTAATTATCAATATGTATGTTCCTATTACCATTTTCTCAATTGCTTTGGGTTTGTTATTGTAGGTCTTTTCCTTCTCTTCTGTTTCTTGCCTAGAGAAGTTCCTTTAGCATTTGTTGTAAAGCTGGTTTTGTGGTGCTGAATTCTCTTAGCTTTTGCTTGTCTGTAAGGGTTTTAATTTCTCCATCAAATCTGAATGAGATCCTTACTGGGTAGAGCAATCTTGGTTGTAGGTTTTTCTCCTTCATCACTTTAAACATGTCCTGCCACTCCCTTCTGGCTTGCAGAGTTTCTGCTGAAAGATCAGCTGTTAACCTTATGGGGATTCCCTTGTGTGTTATTTGTTGTTTTTCCCTTGCTGCTTTTAATATTTTTTCTTTGCATTTAATTTTTGATAGTTTGATTAATATGTGTCTTGGCGTGTTCTTCCCTTGGATTTATCCTGTATGGGACTCTCTGTGCTTTCTGGACTTGATTAACTATTTCCTTTCCCATATTAGGGAAATTTTCAACCATAATCTCTTCAAATATTTTCTCAGTCCCTTTCTTTTTCTCTTCTTCTTCTGGGACCCCTATAATTCGAATATTGGTGCATTTAATGTTGTCCTGGAGGTCTCTGAGACTGTCCTCAGTTCTTTTCATTCTTTTTTCTTTATTCTTCTCTGCAGTAGTTATTTCCACTATTTTATCTTCCAGGTCACTTATCCGTTCTTCTGCCTCAGTTATTCTGCTATTGATCCCTTCTAGAGAATTTTTAATTTCATTTATTGTGTTGTTCATCACTGTTTGTTTGCTCTTTAGTTCTTCTAGGTCCTTGTTAAACGTTTCTTGTATTTTCTCTATTCTATTTCCAAGATTTTGAATCATCTTTACTATCATTATTCTGAATTCTTTTTCAGGTAAACTGCCTATTTCCTCTTCATTTGTTAGGTCTGGTGGGTTTTTGCCTTGCTCCTTCATCTGCTGTGTGTTTTTCTGTCTTCTCATTTTGCTTAACTTACTGTGTTTGGGGTCTCCTTTTCGCAGGCTGCTGGTTCATAATTCCCATTGTTTTGGGTGTCTGCCCCCAGTGGCTAAGGTTGGTTCAGTGGGTTGTGTAGGCTTCCTGGTGGAGGGGAATAGTGCCTGTGTCCAGAACCGTCTGGTTCATTTGTTTATTCTGTCTCCCTCGCAAGAACATGAGCCCCATGCTTGAGGACAGGAACCTCATCTGTCTGGTTCCTCATTCTTCTGTGGCCCCATTTCCTGGCACAGGCTGGCTGAGATGGGGGATGAGTGTGGGAGTAATGATTTCTGAAAGCCTCCCTGACCTCTTTTTCCAGCCCCCTTGCAGGGTGCTGTGATGACCTCTGACCTTGAAGCTGCACATTGTCATGATGGCCTCTGCTGACCCTGGAACATCATTCTAGAAGCAGAGGCTCTTGCTGTGTGGAGGTTTTGGTGGTGTGTACAGCCTGGAGCTCTGAGCTCACTGGTGCAGTGGCTAGTTTTACATATATCTGCCTGCATGCTTGCAGGGCACATCACTACTAGGGTATGGGCTCTGGAAAGCAAAACACCAAGTGACAAGAAACCCCACCCTGCCAAGGGCAGGGGTGCTGATAAGTGTATGGCCTGCTCTCGGCCCAGCCCGCACACTTCAGTCCTCCCTGCATTGCACATCCCATGCACCATCCTCCTGGGGCCACCTCTTTTCTCCCCACACTCTCCCTCCTCTCCTGAGAGCTCATCAAAGTCACACCCCTCACCTTGGCCTGGCATTGGTGATGGTGATGATGATGGCGGTGGTGGTGGTGGTGATGGTGGAGGTAAGAGTTGATGGTTGATGGTAATGGTGGTGATGACAAGGGTAGGAGTCCCTCTCAGGACAGGCGTGTGCTCAGCATGCTCCTTTAGTCCCATAATGCCCTGTGCTGGCTGCTGATGTGATCTGTCCACAGGGGTGGGGAGATGAGAGAAAGTGGGACAGGGGAGGGCAGCCCAGGCAGGGGATGGGGCTCTGGGGGGAGAATGGGGGAGGGTCTGGCAGGAGTTTCCCCCCAAGGCCCTTCTCACCCTCTCCTCCCCTCCTTCAACCTCCTGCTCCCTCCCCCCACAGCAAGAGGGCTGAGGAGGAGGGCTGAGTCCCTGTGAAGTTGAGTGAGGGAGAGGCCCAGAGAAACTGAGAAGGGAGAGGGGTCAGAGTAGGTCTGCAAAACCCCCGCCCCCACCTAAGAACCCTAGAACCTGGCTGGGAGGTGGTGGAGGGGGTTGGATTTGGACCCCAGTGGGCCACCCACCTTGGACTCAGTGACCTGGCGCAATCTGTGACTTGTCTGAGAGCCATTCAGCCTCTGGAGGTTGTGAGGGTCCCCAGGTGGGGACATGTGGGAGGTCACATTATCAATGACCCTGCCACCACTGAGGAGAGCATCACTGGTGGATCACCTCTGGCTCTGGGAAGGCCTCTAAGGTCAGGGAACACTCACACATCCACACTGGCTGTCCAGCTGGACACAATCAGAATCACTGGGTCTTCCAGGCTGGCAGGGAGCAGCAGTGGCCATACCTGATCATTGAACACTCAGCCTGCTGCTCTGGCCCTGGGATGCCACAGAGCTTACATTTTGGAAGAGGTGGGAAACAAGTAGACAAGATAAGGCTGGCTTTGGAGAGCTTGTGTGGAAATGAAACAAGGCCCTGGATGGGAGGAATGGCTAGGGGAGACGAGCAGTCAGAAGGATCTCCCTGCTCAGTGGCAGGGAAGAGCTGGTTGGTTTTGGTAAGATTAAGGGCAGTGGAAGTAGACAGTGACAAGGACAATTGGGTGTGATGGGGGCTCTGTGGAAGATCCAGCTCAGCTGCCCACATGGCGGAGTATAGGTTGTAAAGGAAGCAAATAAACAAGATTAGATCAGATGGTGATGAGTCCTGGGAATAAAAGAGGTGATGGGGTGGGAAGTTCTGGATGGGTAGAAACCAGAGTGGCCCCAGAAGGCCTCTGTGAGGGGTTGCCTGTAAGCTGATACATGTGACATGCCTCCTTGCAGGGCATTTACACTCTGAGGTAGGAACACATGTGCCTCATCAGGGGGATTACAAGAGGAACAATATCCCTGCAGCACAATGGGTTGAGGGGAGTCCCAGGAGAAAAGGCAGGGGAGGTGTCTACAGCCAGCTCACTGGGGTTCTTCTGGGCCACAGTGAAAAGGGAGGAGCCATGGCAGGGTTTTGAGGAAGGGAGGGACCTGTTCTGTTTTTTAGAAACATCCCATTTAAGAAACTTAAGAAACAAAGCAAGCAGAAGGAAGGAAATAATAAAGGTTAGAGCAGAAATATAAGAAATAGAAAATAAAATAGAGAAAATCATTGAAACAAGAAATTGGTTCTTTTAAATGACCAGCAAAATAGATGAACGCTTAGACTAAGAAAAAACAGAAAGAAAAATCATATTACTAAAATCAGAAATGAAAGAGGGGATATTACTGCCAATCTTAGAGAAGTAAAAAAGATTATAAAGGCATACTATGAACAATTGTACACCAACACATTGGATAACCTGGAAGAGATGGACCAATTCCTAGAAAGACACCAAACTGACTCAAGGAGAAATAGGAAATCTGAATAGACCCCTGACAAATAGAGAGATTGAATCAGTAATCAAACCCATCCACGTAGAAAAGCCCTGGACCTAATGGTTTCACTGGTGACTTCTACCAAAAATTTAAAGAATTAACACTAATTCCTCACAAACCCTTCAAAAATTAGAACATGAGGGAACAATTCCCATTTCATTCTGTGAGGCCAGAATTACTCTGATACCAAAACCAGAAAAAACTATCACAAGAAAACAGAACTACAGACCAACATCTCTTATGAATATACAGTCATCCTTCAGTATCCTTGGGGTATTAGTTCTAGGACACACTCCCTCCAGCCCCCCAACCCCCATGGATACCAAAATCTGAGGATGCTTCAGTCCTGTATATAAAATGGTATAGTATTTGTATATAACTTACACACATCCTTCTGTACACTTTAAATCATCTCTAGATTACTTATAATACCTTATACAGTGTAAAGGCTATGTAAATAGTTGCTGGTGCAGCAAATTCAAGTTTTGCTTTTCAGAATTTTCTGGAATTTTTTTCAAATATTTCCCATCCTCGTTTGTTTGAATCCACTGATTCAAACCCTAAGATATGGTGGGCCAACTATAGATTCAAAAATTCCTCAGTAAAAAACCTCATAAACAGAATCCAGCAGCACATTTAAAGGATTCTACACCATGACCAAGTTAGACCTATCATAGGAATGCAGGTTGGTTTAATATACAAAAATCAATCAATGTACAGTCAATCCTCATTATTCATGGATGCCATATTTGCATATCCACTTGCTTGTTAAAATTTATGGGTAACTCCAAAATCAACACTTGCTGTGCTTTTGTGGTCATTCACAGAAATGTGCCGAGCAGCTGACATCTGAGTGGCCAACACAAATGTTCCCAGCTGAGGTCAAACAAGGGGACACTTTTCCTTCTTATTTCAGCTCTCATACTGTAAACTCCTTTTCGATGTCTATTTAATGCCACATTTTAAGCATTTTTGTGCTTTTTGTTGGTGATTTTACTGTTTAAAGTGGCCCCCAGAGTAGTGCCGAAGGGCTGACTGGTGTTTCTAAGTGCCAAAACACTACGATGTGTCTTGGGGAGAAAATATGTGTGTTATACGAACTTCATTCAGGCATGAGCTATGTTCTGGTGACTGAGAATTCATGAACGAATCAACAGTATAAATTAAATCAGGTGTCTTTAAACAAAAATACATATAAAAAAGACTATGTATGGATTGGTTGATGGAAAAGTGTCATATGAGACTAGTGGGATCCTAACCCTATATTTCTCTTAGGAACAGCAGTTCCGTATTTGCTGATTCGGTGTTTGAGTTGACTTTGTAGAACATAACCAACTGTAAGTAAGCAGAATTTTATGTCTTAGTTTATTCAGGCTGGTGTGCAAAATACCATAGACTGGGTGGCTTCTAAAGAACAGATATTTGGAAATTTCTTATAGTTCTGGAGGCTGGGAAGTCCAAGATGAAGGCACAAGCAGATGTGGTGTCTGGTGAGGGCCTATTTCCTGCTTCAGAGACAGCTATCTTTCACTGTAACCTAACCTGGAGGAAGGGATGAGGAAGCTCTCTAGAGTATCTTGTATAAGAGCACTAATCCCATGAGGACACAGCCCTCATGACCTAATCACCTTCCAAAGGCCTCACCTCCAAGTACCATCATACTGGTTTCAACATATGAATTTCAGTCTACGGCATTTCAGTCTGAGGCATTTAGATGGGAAAGGAAGAAGTGAAACCATCTCTATTTGCAGATGATGTGGTTTTGTATGTAGAAAATTCTGAGAAGCCTACAGAAAATCTTTTAGAACCAATAAACACTATGTTTTTTGGGTTTTGTTTTTTTTTTACTGGAGTATAATTGCTTTACAATATTGTGTTAGTTTCTACTGTACAATGAAGTGAATCAGCTATATGTATACCTATATCCCCTCCATCTTCACCCCCCCTCCCACCCCCCCATCCCACCCATCTAGGTTGTCACAGAGCACTGAGTTGAGCTCCCTGTGCTATACAGCAAGTTCCCACTAGCTATCTATTTTACACATCATAGTATGTTTATGTCAAACCTAATCTCCCAATTCGTCCCACCCTCTCCTTCCACCCCTGTGTCCACATGTCCGTTCTCTACAGCTACATCTCTATTCCTGCCTTGCAAATATGTTCGTCTGTACCATTTTTCTAGATTCCACATATATGCATTAATATACAATATTTGTTTTTCTCTTTCTGGCTTACTTTACTCTGTATGACAGACTCTAGGTCCATTCACATCTCTACAAATGACCCAATTTTGTTCCTTTTTATGATTGAGTAATATTCCATTGTATATATGTACCACATCTTCTTTATCTATTTATCTGTTGTTGGACATTTAGGTTGTTTCCAGAATTAGAACTAAAGATTTTACAATTTGTATGGAAACTCAAAAGACCATGAATAGCCAAAACAATCTTGAGAAAGAAAAACGGAGCTGGAGGAATCAGGCTCCATGACTTCAAACTATACTACAAAGCTACAGTAATCAACACAGTATAGTACTGGCACAGAGATAGAAATATAGATCAATGGAACAGGATAGAAAGCCCAGAGATAAACCCACACATATGGTCACCTAATTTATGACAAAGGAGGCAAGAACATACAATGGGGAAAGGACAGCCTCTTCAATAAGTGGTGCTGTGAAAATTGGACAGCTACATGTAAAAGAATGAAATAAGAACACTCCCTAACACCATACATAAAAATAAACTCAAAATGGATTAAAAACCTAAATATAAGACCGGACACTATAAAACTCTTAGAGGAAAACATAGGAAAAACACTCTTTGACATAAACCACAGCAAGATCTTTTTTGACCCACCTCCTAGAGTAATGAAAATAAAAATAAACAAATGGGACCTAATGAAACTTAAAAGCTTTTACGCAGCAAAGGAAACCATAAACAAGATGAAAAGATAACCCTCAGAATGGGAGAAAATATTTGCAAATGAAACAACGGATAAAGCATTAATCTCCAAAATATACAAACAACTCATGCAGCTCAATATCAAAACAACAAACAACCCAATTAAAAAATGGGTAGAAAACCTAAACAGACATTTCACCGAAGAAGACATACAGATGGCCAAGAGGCACATGAAAAGATGCTCAACGTCACTAATTATTAGAGAAATGCAAATCAAAACACCATGGTTTTTTTAAATAAATTTATTTATTTTATTTATTTATTTTTGGCTTCATTGGGTCTTCGTTGCTGCATGCAGGCTTTCTCTAGTTTTGGTGAGTGGGGGCTACTTTTCGTTGCGGTGCGTGGGCTTCTCATTGCGGCGGCTGCTCTTGTTGCGGAGCACGGGCTCTAGGCACACGGGCTTCAATAGTTGTGGCATGTGGGCTCTAGAACGCAGGCTCAGCAGTTGTGGCGCATGGGCTTAGTTGCTCCACGGCATGTGGGATCTTCCTGGACCAGGGCTCGAACCCGTGTCCCCTGCATTGGCAGGCGGATTCTTAACCACTGCGCAACCAGGGAAGCCCTCACCATGGGTTTTTATACGTCCTTTTCAAAAAACAAGCTTGGTAAGATCCAGTCTTCAGAATGTCCAATGCCCTTACTCTTCTAGACTTTCCAGATATTTCTACAACTTAGAATTTATAGGTGTTCTAAAGGGAAGTTGACTGGGGGTCCCTGGGCCTTTAAGCTTGGGGTTAACCTTAGGACCTGCGGTGCTAAGGCCTTGGTTCTGTGATCCTACAGGGGATTGTGAGAGCATAGTCCCATTTGGGGGCGAACAGTCCCAACCAGGTGGAGTTAAATGCTAGGTCTGGGCACTTCATTAAAATCTGTGTTCAGAGAATTTTCACTTTTTGAAAAGGTAACATGACTCACACAGATATGAAGTGAGCACATGCCAAAGATCTGATCTGAGAATCACAAAGACACTCCAGCCCTCTAGCTCAGGCACCGCCCCACCCTCCACTCCCCTGAAATATCCCAATGGAAATGGTTCAGCAGCATATGTTTAGGCAGTAAGGGGAGCCCAAGTGAATGTACAGATAAGTGCAAAGCCATCTGTCCACGGGGCAAAAATCCATTGCCTTCCACCTGCAAGGTTCATTTGTATTTCTATGGAAAAGGATCGTTTGAATTATTATTAGTTGTCTCCTACATTCACAGTTTTCTACAGTCTTTCCATAGATTTTCCTCACACTTCATCAAAAAGATGAAATAGCATAGATTCTGAAGAAAAATTGTTTGGGGGCAGGAGGGATATTCATTATCCCAGCCCTTTTTGGCCATCTTTGTGAGATTTTCAACATAAACGTGGTGTTGAACTGTGGGTTTGCATTTGGATTTTCCCCCTATTCTATGTTAAATCTAAAAACTTTATACAGACTTTGCCATGATTTAGATTATTTATAATGTTGCATCGCAATTATGTATACCCTGATCAGCTGGTGCTAAGACATTTTATTCAGATGTGTTTACTATTGAAGAGGTGCTGCAGGGGTAGAGCTTTGCTGCTGTTGATTTTCACTGAGAAATCTCAGGGGTGCAGGGTTGGGGGTGCCTGGGTTGAAGGGCAGGGATGTCCTGCCCTTGGCGCACGTTGGCAGGCTAGACCAGTGGCTGGCTGCTGTAGTTACAAATGGCCCTAGTTCATCTGTTTCACCAATCTTTCCTGGCTTGGCTATTGTTAAAAACAAACAAACAACAACAACAAAAACATTTAAAATAATTCAACAGGTATGAAATGAAGAGGAGGTGTGTATGAATTAAATGATTCTGGAGACCTCTTAAGAGTTCTGAGATCATTCATTCCACAAATTGTTTTTTAGACATATTCATGTTTATTTTGCTACGCATTAATAAACATATCATAGCTTAGTATATACAATGAATGAGTCTGCGGGTGTACCTTGCATCTATCAACGTAGGATTTGGTTTCTGAGACAAGTACAAAGCACTTTAGAATAGATAACATCTATCTGATTCCTCCAAAGGATTGGGTTAAGGAATTGGATTAATATTGATTTTTTTTTTTTAAAGAAGATGTTGGGGGTAGGAGTTTATTAATTAATTTATTTATTTTTGCTGTGTTGGGTCTTCGTTTCTGTGCAAGGGCTTTCTCTAGTTGTGGCAAGTGGGGGCCACTCTTCATCGCGGTGCGCGGGCGTCTCACTATCGCGGCCTCTCCCGTTGCGGAGCCCAGGCTCGAGACGCGCAGGCTCAGTAGCTGTGGCTCACGGGCCTAGTTGCTCCGCGGCATGTGGGATCCTCCCAGACCAGGGCTCGAACCTGTGTCGCCTGAATTAGCAGGCAGATTCTCAACCACTGCGCCACCAGGGAAGCCCCAATATTGACTTTTTTTTTTTTTTTTTTTTTGCGGTACGCGGGCCTCTCACTGTTGTGGCCTCTCCCGTTGCGGAGCACAGGCTCCGGACACGCAGGCTCAGTGGCCACGGCTCACGGGCCCAGCCGCTCCACGGCCTGTGGGATCTTCCCGGACCGGGGCATGAACCTGTGTCCCCTGCATCGGCAGGCGGACTCTCAACCACTGCGCCACCAGGGAAGCCCTGATTTTTTATATTAATAAACTTTACAAATTTTTGAGTGACTGCTCTGAGCCCAGTGCTGTTCCGGACCCACTCTCCCCCAGAGAGCCTGTGGAAGCTTTGTAAACAGGCTCCAGGGTCACTCAGAAAAGCAGCCTTACCTCCTTGGGGGTGGGTTTTGTGCAGTTTCTGAGTTTCTGACAACTGAAAATTGGAGTGTTTTCACTTCGGGTTTACTCCTAGATGTATCTGAATGCGAGCTTAGTAATGTTAGGAGTGATGTGAGGTCACATACTTGCTCCAGGGTGCCTAGGATGTGCTGTGGTCTATTTAAATTCAGTTCCAGGTTCAAAGGCGTTGTGATGGTGGCCTGGGGAGATGTTGTTAGGTGCCGTCCAGACAGTCCCAAGGACACCAGCTCCAAGGAGAGATGATATCGTTGTGGCACCAATAAGAGGCGCTGTACTAAACCTTTGCCTGTGCTGCCTCTTTTAATCCTTCCAGTAACCAAAAGAGGTTGGTTCTTTTATTGTTCTTATGATATAGATGAGGAAATGGAGGTTCAGAGAGGGTATCTTGCCCAAGGACACACAGTCCCTAAGCGCTCCATCTTCCTGCCTCTCTAGATGAGATGTGGGCACAAAGAACAGTCAAGAGATAATCACTGCTGTTGGGCATCCACCAGGGTGCCCCAGGGCTCAGACAACAAGGAGTCTTATCCAATGTGTGGGTGGTGGGGCAGGAGGGTGTCCCTGAGGACAGGCCTCTGAGCTGGATGGGTGTGAAGGGTCGAGGAGACAAGGTGTGGCCCTCGACCTTACTTTAACTAGAACAGCTTTCCTCCTAAAGGCCAAACTAAATGCCCGGTTACTAGAAAAAAGAAAATGTGTTTCTGGTCCCAGAGAAGGCTGGAGCCATACTGAGGAGCCTTGAATGCCAGGACTTAAAGAAAAGTTGAAACACTACTACTGAGTTCCCAAGTACACTTCACCCATCTCCCCCTAATACAGACTCTTAATGACCATAGTACAATGATCAAAACAAGCACATTTACCATAGAATGATATTATCAACCAAATGCCAGAACTTTTCTGAATGTTGCCAAACTGCTCACTGACATTTTTTCTTATTTTGGGATCCCACACTACATTCGTTATTTCTCCTGAATCTCCCCCAGGTTGTCATGATACCTGGGGCTTTCCTTGCCTTTCTGATCTGGATTAAAGATTAAACCGATCTCTGTTTTTACAGAATGTCCCTCAATTTGAGCTTGTCCTCCATTTTCTCATGGTTGGAGTGAGATTATGCATTTTGGCAAAATATCACAGTCACGATGTTGTGTCCTTCTCAGTGCATCCTATTAGGCTGTGTTCACACAGCCAACCCCAGTCCTCTCACTGGGATCTGACCACCGAAGCCTGAGCCTCAGCTCCCAGCCCTCACCCACCCCCGGGCGGTGAGCAGACAAGCCTCTCGGGCTGGTGAGGTGAGTGCCGGTCGGCACCGATCCTCCGTGCGGGAATCTCTCAGCTTTGCCCTCTCTGCACCCCTGTTGCTGCGCTGTCCTCCATGGCTCTGAAGCTTCCCCCCTCCTCCACCCGCAGTCTCCGCCCGCGAAGGGGCTTCTAGTGTGTGGAAACCTTTCTTCCTTCATAGCTCCCTCCCACTGGTGCAGGTCCTGTCCCTATTCTTTTGTCTCTGTTTTTTCTTTTTTCTTTTGCCCTACCCAGGTACATGGGGATTTTCTTGCCTTTTGGGAAGTCTGAGGTCTTCTCCCAGCATTCAGTAGGTGTTCTGTAGGAACTGTTCCACATGTAGATGTAGTTTTGATGTATTTATGGGGAGGAAGGTGATCTCCATGTCTTACTCCTCCGCCATCTTGAAGGTCCCTTAGTGCATCCTATTAGGGCATCTGTGACTCAGCATATCCCTGGCAGCATATCCCTGGTTACAGTAGCTTGATCACTTGGTTAAGTTGGTTAAATTTCTCTGCTGTAATGTTCCTCCCTTGCCTTTGTAGTTGATGAGTATATTGGGGGAGACGGTGCACATCCTGTTTCTCTTCACATTTTCCCCATTGCCTTTTGCCTCCACTGGGACATTTTGTCTACAGCATTTGTTCCTAGTGTTTGCCTGATGGGGATTCTCGTGTCCCTCTTCCCATCTCCATTTGTTGCTTGAAATTCTAGAAGGAAGATCTGTCTCTTCTCCCGCATTTGTTTATCGACTTCCTCAGTTTTTAGTATCAGTACAGATTCATGGATATTTATTTTATTCTGGGGGTTGAAATCTGACACCGTCATTAATTTTGTTGCTCGAATTATTCCAGCTTTGGCAAGTAGGAGCTCCTCCAGGTCAAGTCCTGAATTCTATTGACAAGCCCCATCTTGTTTGTTTGTTTGAGCTCAGGTGGTCTGCACTGGGCTGAGATGCACTGGGCTGCAGGGTGAAAGGCTGGCAGCTGGAGGCCAGGTGGGATTGGCTGCCCTCAGGTTCAAGCCCCCAGCCCCCCTGCAGGTACACATGGAATCTGAAGCTTGGGGACATCAGGGAAGGGTCTAAATGGGCTTCTTTGTCCACTGGTGCTCTTCTTGGCTAAGTGAAGGAAGTGTCCAAAATCGAGATTTGGAATATGCTGTTTTTTCCAAGGAAGAGTTGGTCCGGGTTTTAAACACTATATTCTTAGAGCATTAAACTTCCGTGGCTGAAGTTGCACTTGCCATTGTTTAAGTTCATGGTGAAAACATGTCAGCGGTGGTGGCAGAGGACCCCCAGCCTGGAGCAAACTCTCTGTGTTTCAGCAGCACAGAGAGTAATGAGAGGATCAGAGACCTGGGACGCATCACCCAAGAGCTCGGAGCTGAGGCCAGAGCTGGGAAGGGAGCAGGAGGGCCTGGGGCAGCGAAGCACAGACCTGAACTTCAAAACTCCTGTGAAGGTGTGCATGTCGTTCCCACTGAGGCACTGTCTGGAGCAACGTAGAGTGTCCGTCTTTCCCATGTTATGGATGAGGCCTTAGCAAACATAACAGGCTTCCCTCATCTGGGCTGTGGTGGCCACCTCCATCCATCCATCCATCCTCAGGCCGCAGCACCGTGCTCCAGGGACCACTGTCACCAGATGGAATGTAAGGGCATCAAGGGGAGGGGGTCCAGGCTATCAGGTGTGGGGGCACTCCTGAAGTCACCTGGGGAAGGGCTTCTTACTTAGAGACCCTGGTGTCCCCAGGCTGATGGGTTGAGCAGCTGGGCCTGGGCCTCCCTGGGAGAGAGGGGCTCACCAGGTCCTGCCCACTGGGGACTGGCCAGCCTTAAGTCATGTGGCCCAGGGCAGGAGGGGAGCCAGGCGCTGGCCTCCGGCAGCCGTGCTAGGAGGCTGGCTTCACATCAGGGCTGTTAGGATCAGATGGCACAGGACGTGTCTGTCCTGCTGCTTCTAGGTTTCCTGTGTCAGTTTGGCTTACCGCTTCCTTCCGAGCCTAAAACAGGCCTGGCGCAGTTTGTCTCCTAGTTTCATAGTTACCATCCTTTAGAGAAGTCTGGGTTTGTTGTGGTGGAACCGAGAGATTGAGGAGAGCGCTATGGCACGTGGGGTGGGAGCACACATGTGCGTGTGTGTGCGTGTGTACATGTGTGTGGGTGTGCTTGTGGCTCCTGCTCACCTGCTGTCAGGATAGGACCCAGGTGGGCCAGCCTTGGTGCCCCCGCCGAGGTTGGTGAGACCAGGAACTCAGGAAGGAGGGCTGAACTGTTGAGTCAGGAGGCGCTTACCGCTATCTCACCCAGAACTGCTCTTCCTGAGGCATTTTACACGCTTTGCCACGTCTTCATCTGTGAATGGAATTAATGATGCCCACCTCTCTGGGGGCAAATGATGATATCCTCATGTGAGGGCCTGACACGCACCAAGTGTTCAAAACGACTTATTCATTACGTATTCAGTATGTAAATATTTAGTAAACAGTTTTTATTTAATTTATATTTGATATACAGTAATAGTTTATTCAGAGTTCCTGTGTGTCTGGGTGGTTGATTCAGCATGTCCAAGCGAGGCTGATTTCTGGGCTGTCGGCCCGGCAGGTCTGACACACACCCGATGCTGAAGGTGTGCGTTGTGCTAGCTCATCCCACTAGCACAGGAGTTTGGAATGCACTGGTGCCACCACCTGTTCTTTCTCCTCCAGGATCAGACCCATGGGGTGGGGGCTGGCAGGAGTGGGTACGAGACTGAGTCTGCTGAGTGATAGGAAGCTTTGATTTGTGCTTCTATGAAATGTCAAAAGCTTACAGGCAAACGCTGCAAAGAAAAGAAAGCATGTCAAGGGAAAATGCTTTCTGGGGACAAAGCATTTCTGCCCTTTATTCTCCTGGTTAGCAAAGGAGAAACATTCCATTGACAGGACAGCTGCTTGGATATTTTTAAACCCAGCAGATAAATGCTTGGAATTATGGTATTTCTGCCATTTTTTCTACATGCCACAGGAAAATCACACTGCTCAAACCTTACATAAAAGACACCATTTTTTGCTGAAGTTTTTTTTAACAAAAAAGTCAACCATGTGTCCAGGCCCCTTGGGAATGAGTTATCGGACGACATCTGGACGGGCTTGCATGAGGTCGGCCCTTCTTGGTGGGGTGGGGGGTTCCTCCCAGGGAAAGACTTGGGGTTGAACCCCAGAAATGTTGCAGGGCTGGCCCCCTTTGATATTTTAGATTGCAAAGAAGCCCTTCTCTGAGAGACATCTGGGTGCTAGCTTTGGGTGAAAAGACCTGGATTTGTATGATTAAATGAAGCCACCTGTGGAAAGCACGTCAAACATAATTCCTGCTCAGGAAACAGAGGAAATTCCCTTCTTTCCTGGTTTTTGTTTATTACGTAGTTTTCATCACAACAGCATGAGAAAAAAGACCATTTTTGTACAATCCACTGTTGCTTCGTCCCCTCCTCATTTGCAAAAGTTGGTTTTACAAAGTGGTAATTCAGTTTCTACGACTCTGCCTTTTTCCCCATACTGCTACACAACCCTCCTAATTATTTTAATGGCTACACAATTGTGCATCAGCACTTCAGGAGCAAATGAGCATTTAGTGAAACAATGGCATTTTTCCTAGCTCACAAGTCTGTGTTTTTATTTGTGGATATTCCGGGCACAGTAAAGACCACATTGGGACATTTGGAGCTGTCTCCAGGGGATGAGACAAGAAGAGCCGTGTTACCTCCTGTCCCTGACACTGCATGCATGTCACTCACATGTGAGCACACGTGTGTGTGCATGTCCCTCACTGACAGTGACAGTGGCCCCAGGAGGCTGGCATTCTGGGTCACAGGCATCATGGAATTGGAGCGAAGAATGCCTGCCACGCTGCCTGTCCTTTTCCAACATGAGAACTGAGAGCACACCAGAAACGTGGGACTGCAGGGAAGCCCAACCTGACAGACTTAGACTGTGGGCGTGTGATGAACCATGAGATCCAGAGGGTTTTAGGCCTCCATAGTCTGGACAGCAAGTGTTATCCTGACTTCAGAGTAATCTCTCCATCCATGTGAGCATGTAAAATGGGTCATTGTTCGTGGTGTTATGAAAGCAATTAAGGCTGGGTGCGTTCTGTGGTTCAGGGCTAGGGGAGAGAGAGGTGCCCATCAGAGAAGGAGAAATCGCTTGATTGCTAGTTTCCACCCATTTCCACCCTGTGTCGGGCTGAAGGGGCAGAGGGTGGAGAAGCAGCAGGAGAGAAGCTCTCCATCGCTCTCCACCAACTCAGCCCAGGGGAAGCAGCGCTGGCTGGGGCAGAAAGAATCACATGGCTATAGGAGAGTATTTACAAATAGGGGTACGTTTGCAATATACTGTGGGGTGAGGGAACCACTTTCTAAAACAAGATATTGTAGATTCTGGTTGGAAAATAAAAAAACACACGTAAACGCTGGCATGCTGGCATTAACTGGGTAATTGCTGTGAGCTGGGCCCTGCACTGAAGTGTGATGCATCAGCACCCCATGGAATCCTCCGGCAACTCTGGAGTGCGCCCCACTAGCAAGATCTCCGCTTTACAGATGAGAAGATGGGGTCACTGGTCAGACAAGGGGCGAGCTGAGACTTGAACCTGGGTTTCATCTGCACTCAGGGCATCTTTTTCCTTTAAAAGGTTTTCTCTTCATTGCACTTATTTATAATTTCGTAAGTAACATATTAGCACATTCTCTTTGCAAGGTGTTGTAATGCTACTGCACGTGTATATGTATAGATAAATTCACAGGGTGAGAAGTGAAGACTTTGGGGTTTCAGACCCTCTGTGTCCTGCCAGGTGCCTTGCCAAGGGGACCTCAGTGGGCATTTGAAGGCCTTGGACATTGAATTACGAAGATATTTAGTGAGATCGCAGGCATGGGGGGTGAAGGACAGACCTGGTGGGAAGCTGAGGCACAGCTGCTCAAGGCTTCAGGTACCAGGCCAGGAACGATGGCTGGCCTGGGCCGGGCTGCCTGCTTCACGCCCACGCCCTATGTCTGCTCAGTGCTTGCTGGTCGTGGTTTCGGCACTTACAACAGTGTGTGACGTGGCCATTCAGTCCAGGCTTGTCACTTACAGAGGGAATGACCTCAGGGGGGCACTTATCTCCTTGGCTTGCTTGGCAGAAAACTCCGTGATAACAGTACTCATCTTACAGGTTTGCAACAGGAAATAAACAAGTCTGTGTCACATTCACAGACAGGGCTCAGGGGAGCTGACATGCCCTAAGGATCAAAGTTTCAGTTAGCATCCCCCAAACTGACAGGTGCAGGCAAGTGTGAGGGTAAAATGTGAGGGTGGAGGTAAGCCTGAGTGTGGGACACACACACACACACACACACAGACACACACACGCACACACACCCCCATGGTCTCCAAAGAACTCTTTAAGCAGATGCATATTCCCTGTATGCTTACCTAGGCATGTATTAAGTGTCCACACACTACAAAAGGGGGTTCATTGTGGTGATGAAACATTTTAAATGCCCTGTTGCCTCAGAACTTTCTAAAAAGTCTGCAAGAGGGAGGGTGGTGGTTCAGAACAAGAAACAAGGCCCCTCCCAACCTGCCGGGGCCCCCTCCTTAGCCCATGACTGTATGGACTCCCTGGCCCTACAGGTCCCACTAGCCTGTCGCCCACCCCCCCACACACCCTTCCTTGTTGCCATGGTGACAGTGGGCATCCCAGGCTGCGGGCTGCGGGCTGCACTCCCCTCACCCCTCCTGCTGGCTCTGGAGGAGCAGGCGGGCTTTGTCAGGGCTCAGCGTCTCCCTGCAGCTGCAAGACGGAGAAGAAAAGAGGCTGCCGTGGGTGCCACTGAGGCCCCTTGAGGGTCGAAACCGGCAGGCAGGGCCACTCCAGACCACCAGCCCCGAGTTTGTGGGGTCCCTGCCAGCCTCACCCTGGACTGACTGCCCACAGCACAGCGTGCCCAGAGGGAGGAGGCCAGCCCCACCCCAGTGTGGGAACCTGGGGCGGTGTCCTGCTTCTTGGTGATCTGCCTGGGGTCCCCTCCTGCAAGCTGTCCCAGGCAGAAGTGGCTGATGGCGCTGCACAGGCCTGTGGAGAACCCCTGGCTCTGCTTGTTTCCGTGTTTCTTGGTTTTCCTCCTCAAGGGAAGGTGGTGAGTAGACGGGTGTCTGAAAAGGGGAGACTTTTTCTCTTTTCGGGTGGTGAAGTCCTAGGTGGGTCACTTCTCTGGGTTCCTTGGGTGCTCCTTCTTCTCCAGGGCTGTAGGGCTGGGGGATGGAACACTGCTGCCGCGTGAGTTGAGGAGGGGGTCCCCCTGCATCTCAGCACACTGGGTCTAGGCTGACGACCCGGGCTGGCTTTGCTAAAGGGTCCCTGGCTCTTGAATGGAATTGTCCAGAATATTTTTTAAACAAATGCAAGATGTTGGATTCTGTAATGGGATGTGGTCTAATTCTGGATTTCCCTCAGTCTTCTCCTTTCTTTTTAAATGGATGGGAAAGGAATAGAGTGTGTGCTTTAGAAATACCACTTCCTGAGGTTGCCATGATAACAGGGACCCCATTTCAGATGTCAGGATTGTCTTTTAAAAAAACATAGATTTTATTTTTTTTAGAGTCGTTTTATGTTCACAGCAAAATTGAGGGGAAGGTACAGAGATTTCTGATATACTCCCCTGCCCCTGCTCCCTGCCTCCCCCATTATCGTCATCCCCCACCAGAGTGGTGTATTTGTTACAACTGATGAACCTACACTGACACATCATAATCACCCAGAGTCCACAGTTTACATTAGGGTTCACTCTTGGTGTGTACATTCTATGGGCTTGGACAAATGTATCATAGCAGGTATCCACCTTTATAATATTGTACAGAGTAGTTTCACTGCTCTAAAAATCCTTTGTACGCCACTTATTCATCCCTCCTGCCTTAACCCCTGGCAAGTCCTGAACTCCAGTAGTTTTTCTGAAATGTCACACAGTTGGAATCATACAGTTTGTAGCCTTTTCAGATTGGCTTCTCTCACCTAGTAATATGCATTTTAGGTTCCACGGTTGTCTTCTTTTTATTTCTCTTACTTACTTACTTTCTTTTACATGAGGAAAACCAGCCGTTCAGATAAATGTGGGCAAGGGGACTTTTTCTTTAAAGAGGCTGTAAGGTGCTCATTCCCAGGTCCTTGGTGACCCCAGGCTGTCCCTGGCTCTTTGGTGATGTGTTTCCTGCTCTATATCTGTGAATCGGGACAGTGAGAACTTCTTTACTGTTGTTGTGGATTTCTAGGGTGACTGGGTTGAATCAGCTTGCTTGAAACAGCTTGAAGTGAAAAGAATGCTTATGTGTGTTGTGTCTGTGCACACATGTACACAGACTCAATTCAAATGACAGCACACCCCAGCTCCAGAAAGGTTGTTTACGAGAGGTTACATTGTGCAGAAAAGTTAAACGTGTCTTGGCAGGTGTGGCTTTTCCTTCCAGGCCCCTGTGTCTAGCCAGTTGGTCAGCTGAAGGCCAGCTGGCTTTGGACGCAGGGTCTGCTCTGTGTAGGCGAGGGTCTAAGCCTAGTCGGATTGGGCTGGATCCTGACAGAGACCCCATGAAGAAGAGCTTGGGCTGGGCCTCGGTTTCCTCATCTGCACTTCAGGGGGTCTTGACAGTTGGTCCTCAGGCCCTTAGTGGCTCACTTGGTGACCTCAGCTGGGGCTGTGGGGGGCCTGGCCCTGCTCTAGGCACTGGGAACAGACCAGCTCACACAGGTCTGGGGGGCTCAGAGCAGGACACGTCTGCCTGCCAAGCGAGTTGGTGGGGGGGCACACAACCAGGTGATGGTGGCCCCTGCCACCGCATGACCTTAGGCTAGTGCTTCAGTTCCCCCAGCTGTCCAGTGGGGCTTGCTGTGTGTAAAAGGAGCTGAGGGGTACAGTCTACGGCAGGTGGAGTCTGTCTGACTGAAGTACCTGCCAGGGCTGAGGGGACACCCAACCCAAGCTCCTGGGCTCCAGTTCTGCTTCAGTCCAGTAGCTTCGGGCCAGCTTTGGGGGTATCCACCTTCTCCAGGACACCCAGAGGAGGGGTTCCCCAGAACCAGGTTTGTAGTTCGGCCATAGCTCACTACTCCCAACCCACCCAGGGCCGCCAGATGTCTGCGTGGGCCAACTGTGTCCAGTGAGCGGTGAGGCACCAGTGTTTGCAGCAATCTTCCCGGGAAGAACCGAGAAGCCATCCCTTCTGAGCCAGCACCCTCCCCGTGTGCACTGCTGCGCCCTCACCCTCTGTGTGCTGCCAAGGGGTGTAGTCCCCCCTGCCCTCCCTCTACTCTCCCTGAGAGGCTCTCAGCCATCCTCTGTCCCAGAGCCACAGGCAAGATCCCTGTTAGGGTTTGACTAACTGACCAGCCAGCTACTACCCAACCACTAACCAGCTAGCTGACCTCCCTCCTTCTCATTTCTTTCCCTTTTCCTCCCTTCTTTCCCTCCCTCTTTCCCTCCCTCTCCCCCTCTTCCTCCCTCTCTCTCGTCCTCCCTTTCTCCCTTCCTTCCTTCCCATCTTGTTCCAGAAAGGATTTGGTTTAGCCTAAAGTATTCAGGATAAAGAGAAGCAGGTCGGGGCTTCCCTGGTGGTGCAGTGGTTGAGAGTCCACCTGCCGATGCAGGGGACACCGGTTCGTGCCCTGGTCCGGGAAGATCCCACATGCCGCAGAGCGGCTGGGCCTGTGGGCCATGGCCGCTGAGCCTGCGCATCCGGAGCCTGTGCTCCGCAACGGGAGAGGCCACAACAGTGAGAGGCCCGCGTACTGAAAAAAAAAAAAAAAAAGAGAGAGAAGCAGGTGAATACAGTGTAAGAGCTGGTTGTATTTGCAGACAGAACTTGTGCGGCGGGGGCGAGGGGCGCGTGAAGCCCCATGACCGAGTTCTGTGGGAGTTCTGGACTTGAGCCTAGCCATCTGAGAGCCCGGGTGTTGGAAGAAGGCAGGGGAGAGAGAAGGCTCTGTACCTGTGAGTTCAGTGTTGGCCAGTTTACTCCGAGCCTCCTCCCCACTTCCAGGTCAGGCCCTTGTGAGCTATCAGAGCTTGTGAACATTCTTCAGTCTAAAGAATGGAACCCAGAAACAGACCCAAGGAGCCCACTCAGAGGGGGTCTGAGGAGTGGGAGCCCCTAAATGACCATCCTCCTGGCTGTCCCTCCCAGCACTCTGTCCCCTGTCCCCTGCAAGAACAAGGGAGAGGGGACACCGTGGGGGTGGACGACTCGCTCCCCCTTGGCCTGGCTGGGAGATAAAGGCTAAGTTGAGAGTGTTTAGAGGGAATTCCAACTGGCTTTCTAGAGATCCACCTGGGGCTTTTAAAATGAAAAGTTACTAGTGATATATGCTTGAATGGATAAGTGAGGAAGGCCTGTGTTCTCCTAGTACATAATTTTGCATCTCAGAATATTTCACGTGGACTAAGCTGGATGAGGCTAGAATTTTTTGCTGAATGCATCTTACACTGAACTTATAGCATCCTAAAAGAAACTGCTGTCCCATGCAGATGTGGGATTATATCTGTCGACTCCCATGTTCTTAACATCGTGTCTAAAGGACCCCTCATAGCTGGTGCTCAGGCTGCAAATTGGATAAAACCGCTGACCTCTGAGATGTAAGCTTCCTGGTCAACAGGCTGTGACTTTTCAGCAGCCTGTGCTGCTTCTCCGGCGTGGGTCCAGGAGAGTGTGGCTGTCGCTTTTTTGTCCTAGGTGATTGGTCAGGGAACCCTGGTGTAGGTGGGAGCCTGGCCTGTGTCCAACTGTGCGTGTGCATCGTTCGCAGGGAGTGTCTGCAGGAAACCATTGAAATGGTAACCTTGCTAAGGTCAGGAGCTGCTGCAGAGAAGGTCCTTCCTCCCTTCCCCATTCCCCACGTGTATGGGAGTCTAAGATCTTCCATGGCAAAGCGGGCATCTGTTCTCTATTCTCTCCCTGATCCTTTGTCTTAAACCAAGTTCCAAAAAATTTTGTCTGCAAAATAAACTATGCTGCTTAAGAAATAATCAATTGCAGGGGGGTGGGCAGATGCTCCCAGCCTGCTATCGCTTCCTGACACTATCCCTCAGCTTTAGACCTCTGTTAAGGGACACTCAGGTCCTCTCCCCTTCCCCTCCCTTTCCCTCTCCCCATTCTTCCCTCCCTTCCCTCCTTTCTCACTAGGACAGTGGTGCTGTGAGTAGATTCCAGTTCTCTCTAGTTACCTCCTCCCAGAGTCTCCAGCACAGCAGTGCCCTGAAACAAAGCCCTCTAAATAAGCAGAGCTGTTGATTTCTGAATTGCCTTTGGTTAATCAGGAGCGGAGACTAAGGAGCTGAACAAGAAAGGAAGGGTCCAAGTGACTGTGCAAATGCCACCTGGCTAACTCTAATGTGGGTTGATCTTGAGCACACAGGGGAGACCCCGCACCTCTCTGGGCTCCGCCATGCTCTGGTTGAGGCTGTGCAGTTGCCAGAACAATGTTGGAATCACCCTGTATCCAGACACCTGGACCTGAAGAGTGGGGCAAAGCCACTCTTATTGTCTTACTCCTTTATATAGTTCTCTATTTACACAGTGATATTTTTTTCTTACAGGATTAAAAAAAAAAAAGTACCCTGGACACAGCACTTTCCTTTCAGTGTAGATCATCAGAGCTCTTTGTTAAAGATAAGAGGTTGCTTCCACTTCAGGCTTGAATGTCATTGCAGCCCACACCAGGGCCTCTCTGTAATTATCCTGTGCTGTCTGGAAAGCTCTTAAATGCCACTTCATCCAAGGGTTTGAGGCTGAGATTGCTTCTCCAGTGCAATGCCAAAGGCTCCTCTTGGCTGAGATGGTTAAGTTTCGTCTCAAATATTTTTAGAGCAGTTCTTTTTTTTTTTTTAATAAGAAAGTAAAGCGAATGATGATTAATCAGCTCCTCACTGCCCACCCCGTAGCCCTGTGTTGGTGTGAAGGGGCTCTCCCACTGTCACCTGCCCAGGATGTGGCCTCACAGACTCCAGGTGCTGGCCTGTTCACCCTCCTATCTGCCTGACTGCTGGTGAAGGTGGGTGACGTTCAAGGCAGTGCCCAATGTAGGAAATATTTTAGGCCTTTGAACAAAACACACTTTCAGTTTAGAGCAACATAGAAAATTTTTTGTAAAAATGTGTTTTCAGAAAGCAGAATTACACTCAGAGTCCCTTCTTTTGGGGTTTCTTGACCGCATTTTTCCTAAGAGAGATTTAGGACAGCTAAGTAGAAATTAAAATTTCCATACGTAAACAGACGTGGAGACAGCTGGCTCTGACTATGTAATAGCTGGAGGTTGGGAATATCAAAAGAGCAATGGAGAAGCCTTTATTCTCTTATTTTTAAAGAGGTTGGCTTTTCTCCCAATTGCAAATACAATTAATGTACTTCGTAGAAATTTAGATATTACCGAGAAGCATTAAGAGGAGAATGAAAATTCCTAGAAGCTCACCACCCAAAGATGGCGAGGTTTTTGTGGGTCTGGAAAGATTTCCCTTTTCCTTTCCTGGGTCTTTTCTATTGATAAGTAGAATATTCATTAGGATTTGTCTTGGGGCCTGAAAGCTAAGTTGCCTCCCCATCCAAAGCCTGTTGGATTCTCATCCCAGCCTCCCGCCCGGCGAGTTTATCATTTCTGTGGCTCTCGCCTGCCTTGTGGAAAGGAGAATGACAGTGCTGGACACTTTGTCCTATCCTTGAAGTCTGACAGGTGCCCCCAGTTCCTGCTGCATGTGTACCCCATGTGACCAGTGAGTGGAAGGGGTACGGGCACAGGGCTCACTTGTGCAAGTGTTTGTCTTTCTCTGTCCAAATGATTTCACATAGCATAATACCTTCAAAGTCCAACCATGTTATTGAAAATGGCAAGATTTCATCTTTTTTTATGGCTGAGTAACATTCCATTGTGTGTGTGTGTGCGTGTGTGTATGAAACATCTTCTTTATCCATTCATCTATCAATGGACACTTAGGTTGCTTCCATATCTTGGCTATTGTAGATAACACTGCAATAAACATAGGGGTGTTCAAATTAGTGTTTTTGTTTTCCTCAGAAAAATACTCAGAAGTAGAATTGCTGTACAATATGGTAGTTCTATATTTAATTTTTTGAGGAACCTCCATACTGTTTTCCACAGTGGCTACACCAATTTACTTTCTCACCAGCAGAGCATGAGGGTTCCCTTTTCTCCACATCCTCGCCAACACTTGTTGTTTGTTGTCTTTTTGATAACAGCCATTCTAACAGATGTGAGGTAATATCTCTTTGTGGTTTTGACTTGCATTTCCCTGATGATTAGTAATGTTGAGCATCTTTTCATGTGTCTGTTGACCATCTGTATGTCTTCTTTGGAAAAACTGTCTATTCGGGTCTTGTGCCCATTTTTTTTTTTAAACATCTTTATTAAAGTATAATTGCTTTACAGTGTTGTGTTAGTTTCTGCTGCACAACAAAGTGAATCAGCTATATGCTACGTATATCCCCATATCCCCTCCCTCTTGCGTCTCCCTCCCACCCTCCTTATCCCACCCCTCTAGGTGGTCACAAAGCACGGAGCTGATCTCCCTGTGCCATGCAGCTGCTTCCCACTAGCTAGCTATTTTACATTTGGTAGTGTATATATATCAATGCTACTCTCTTACTTCGTCCCAGCTTACCCTTCCCCCTCCCCGTGTCCTCAAGTCCATTCTCTACATCTGTGTTTTTATTCTTTTCCTGCCCCTAGGTTCATCAGAACCTTTTTTTTTTTTTTAGATTCCATATATATGTGTTAGCGTACGGTATTTGTTGTCAGAATGGCCATCATCAAAAAATCTACAAACAATAAATGCTGGAGAGGGTGTGGAGAAAAGGGAACCCTCTTGCACTGTTGCTGGGAATGTAAATTGGTACAGCCACTATGGAGAACAGTATGGAGGTTCCTTAAAAAACTAAAAATAGAACTACCATATAACCCAGCAATCCCACTACTGGGCATATACCCTGAGAAAACCATAATTCAAAAAGAGTCATATATCACAATGTTCATTGCAGCACTATTTACAATAGCTAAGACATGGAAGCAACCTCAGTGTCTGCCTGTTTTTTAATTGGGTTGATGTTGAGTTGTATGAATTTTTTGTATATTTTGGATATTAACCCCTTATCAGATATATTGTTTGCAAATATCTTCTCTCATTCAGTAGGAGGCCTTTTCATTCTATTGATAGTTTCCTTCACTGTGCAAAAGTTTTTAATTTGATGCAGCTCCTTTTACTTATTTTTGCTTTTGTTTCTCTTGCTTGAGGAGATATATCCAATAAATATTGCTAAGACTGATGTCAAAGAGGGTACAGTCTATGTTTTCTCCTAGGAATTTTATGGTTTCAGGTCTTACATTTAAGTCTTTAAACCATTTTGAGTTTATTTTAGTATATGGTGTGACATAGTTCAGTTTGATTCTTTTGCATGTATCTGTCCAGTTTTCCCAACACCATTTATTGAAGAGGCTATCTTTTCCCCATTGTATATTCTTACCTCCTTTGTCATAGATTAATTGATCATTTAATTGTGGGTTCATTTCTGGGCTCTCTATTCTGTTTCATTGATCTATGTGTCTGTTTTGGTGACTGTAACATACTGTTTTGATTACTGTAGCTAGGTAGTGTAGTTTGAAGTCAGGGAGCTTGATAACTACAGCTCTGTTCTTCTTTCTCAAGGTTGTTTTGGCTATTCGGGGTATTTTGTGTTTCCATACAAACTTTAGAATTATTTTTTCTCGTTCTGTGAAAAATACCATTGGTATTTCGATAGGGATTGCTGTGAAAGTGTAGATTGCCTTGGGTAGAATGGTTATTTTAACAATATTAATTCTTCTAATCCATGAGCACAGTATATCTTTCCACTTGTTTGTGTTGTATTCAATTTCTTTCATCAATGTCTAGAGTTTTTTGAGTACAGGTCTTTTACCTCCTTGTTTAGATTTATTCTTAGGTATTTTTATTCTTTTTAATGCAATTGTAAATGGAATTGTTTTCTTAATTTCTTTTTCTGATAGTTCATTGTGAGTGTATAGAAATGCAACAGATTTCCGTATATTAATTTTGTATCCAGCAAATTTACTGAATTCATTCATTAGTTCCCATAGCTTTTCAGTTGCATCTTTAGGATTTTTTATACAGTAAGTCCCCAACATGCAAACAAGTTCCATTCCAAGAATGCATTCGTAACTCCAATTTGTTCGTAAGTCCAACAAAGTTAGCCTAGGTAACCAACTAACACAATCGGCTATATAGTACTGTACTTTGATAGGTTTATAATACTTTCCACACAAATAATACATAAAAAGCAAACAAAAAAAACAAAGAAAACACTTTTTAATCATACAGTAACTGAAAAGTACAGTACAACAGCTGGCATACAGGGGCTGGCATCAAGTAAACAGGCAAGAAGAGTTACTGACTGGAGGAGGGAGAGGAGGTGGGAGATAGTAGAGCTGAAAGACCATCAGCAATAGGAGACAAAGAGCAAGCTGCAATTTCACTCACACCTGACATTGGTGGAATGCACGTTCTCATCTTTGAAAGTTCGCATCTTGAAGGTTCATATGTAGGGGACTTACTGTATATATCATGTTATCTGCAAACAGTGACATTTTTATGTCTTCCTTTCCAATTTGGATTCCTTTTGTTTCTTTTTCTTGTCTGATTGCTGTGGCTAGGACTTCCAATACTATGTTGAATAAAAGTGGTGAGAGTGGGCATCCTTGTCTTTTTCCTGATCTTAGAGTAAATGGTTTCAGTTTTTCACCAGTGAGTATGATGTAGATTCTTGGAATTTTCTTTGTAGACAATCATGTCATCTGTAAATATGGATGTTTTTATTCCTTCCATCCTGTTCTGTATGCATTTTAGTTCCTTGCCTTGCCTTATTGCACTGGCTAGAGAATCCACTACTCTGATGAATAAGAATGGTGAAAGCAGACATCCTTGCCTTGTTCTCATGCTTAAGGGAGGTTATGGGCTGTATTGTGTCCTGCAAAATTTATATGTTGAAATCCTAATCCTCAGCACCTCAGAAAGTGACTATATTAGGAGATTGAGCCTTTAAAGAGGTAATTAAATTAAAATGAGGTCTTGCAGGTAGACCTTAATCCAATATGACTGGTGTCTTTATAAGAAGAAGAGATTAGGACATAGACACACACAGACAGAAGGAAGACCATGTAAGGACACAGAGAGAAGACTGTCATCTCCAAGCCATGGAGAAAAGCTTCAGGAGAAACCAGCCCTGCTGACACATGAATCTCAGACTTTAGCCTCCAGAATTTTGAGATAATAAATTTTTGTTGTTGTTTCTATGGAATTTTGTTATGGCAGTTCAAGCAAACTAATACCCACCCTCACCACAGAGCCCCAGATAAACCACACTTCAACTTCATAGACGAGTTCTGCCTGTTCTTGAACTTCATCTAAATTAGTCTTTTGTGCTTGGCTTCTTTTGTGATGCATCCGTATCACTGGTATATCAGTAATTCATTCCTTTTAATTCCATATTATGGCTATACCACACTTCACTTATTCATTCTCCAGTTGGTGGCCATTTGGGTTTTTTCCAGTTATGAATTATTATGAATAGGGCTGCTATAGACATTTGTGACCAGGTCTTTGTGTGGACAGATGTTTTCTTTTCTCTTGGGTGGACTCCCCTAGGAGTGGAATTGTTGGGTCACAGGGCAAATGTATGTTTAACTTCATACGAAAATGCCAAGCTGTTTTCCAAAGCAGTTGTACAATTTTATGCTTCCACCAGCACTGTGTGAGTTTTGTTTGCTCAGCATTCTTGTCAACACTTAGTATTGTCAGTATTTTTCATTGTAGCCATTCTGGTAGGGCATGGTGATATCTCATTGTGAATTTAATTTACATTTCCCTGATAAAGGTGATGCTGAGCACCTTCCCATGTGCTTTTTGCCCATTTAGATAACTTTTCTTAGTCAAGTGCTTCATTTAGTCTTTTCCTCAAATTTATTTTTTTGTTAGATCATTTGTCTTTTTTCTTATTGATTTGTAGGGATTCTTTATATATTCTGGACACAAGCCCTTTGTCAGATAGATGTATTACAAATATTTGCTTTCAGTCTGTGGCATGCATTTTCATTTTCTTAATGGGCACAGGTTTTTGATGAGCACAGGTTTTTCATGTTGATGAAGTTCAGTTCGTCAAGTTTTTCTTACATGGCTAGTGCCTTTTATAGCCTAAGAAATCTTTGCTTACCTTGAATGCATGAATGTTTTCAACTATTTATTTTTAGAACCTTTTTAGTTTTATTGTTCACAGTTAAGACTGTGATTCATTTCCAGTTATTTTTATGTGTGTGGTGTGAGTGGAGGGTCAAGGTTCATTCTTCCATGTAGATAACCACTTATTCCAGCTTGTTGAGAGGGTTTTCCTTTCCCATTGACAAGTGTTGGCACTTTCACTGAAAATCAACTTGATCATGTGAATGTGAGTCTATTTCTGGACTCTATTCTGTTCTATTGATCTATTTCTCTATCCCTATGCTAATATCACACTGTCTTGATTTTTTATTTAATTTAATCTTATTATTATAGTAATGATTTTACTTAATAAATTAAATCATTTTATATTTTATAGTAAGACTTGTGCTGTGGTAATCTATTGAACTGGTTCTCTATTGTTGGACATCCAGAACACCTCCAATTTTCCCCTATTACAAATATGACTGTACTGCATGTCCTTGCTCATCTGTGTGAACATGAAGGATTGACACCTGGAGCGGGCAGAGCTGTGTGGAAGGGGGTGACCTGTGTATTGTCATCCTTGTTTTGGTCGAGGCTCCAGACTGCCTCCCACAAGGTGGTGGGGGGTGGGGGAGTGGTGCACCTCAGGCACTACTCTGACCCTTTCCAAGCCAACCTCCAGTGTTTGGTGCCTGTGGAGTGCTATCTCATGTCTTGGCTCTGTGCTTTGTCATAGAGACAGCCATGAGAGGAAGTCGAATCTTTTTGTTTGTTTTAATTATCTTAGTCTTACAAAATGATTAAAATAAAATTAGGTTATATGGTTATATGGCTAAAAAAACAAAAAGCTACAAGAGAAATCTCACTCCCACCCCTATCTTCATTCACCCCTTTCCTCTTGTTCTCTATAGACAACCATTTTAAACTGTTTTTAAACATTTTCAAACTTACAGAAAAATTGTAAGAATTGATTCACCAAGTGTCAATATTTCCCCATATTTGCTGTCTCTCTCTGTATACATAGGCAGACTCCTTTTTGTCAGAACCATTTGAAAAAAAAACCTTTCAGAGCTCACGGATGGAACATTTTGTGGCTAGGTACTTCCCATTGTGTCACTCAGGCTCTGGTCATCTCATTTTAGTGACTAGCTGCATCATCCTTTGAGGTCGCTTTGCCAGATCCCCCCATTGTGTAAATTTCCCTCTGCAGTTAGCAGGTGGCCATGTGATTTATTAGCAAGTCCTCTCTAGGTGGGTCTTTGTTGTTTCCAGACTTGCTCTTACCAACCCCGATGCAGGGAACCACCTGGCACACTGTTGTTGTGTACCTGGGCAACACTGTGTGCCTGCAGAACTGATTTCCGGAGAGTTGAATTCAGGGCATATGTGTCCTTTCACCCTCCCATCCACCATGTGGAAGGAGCCTCTTCCCACAGCCTCACCTCCCCCCTCCTCCAGTCTTTGCCAATCTGACGGGGAGAAAATGTATCTCAGTGTGGCTGTAATCTGTAGTTCTCTCATTATGTGAGAGGCGTTTAAGAACCACTCACATTTCCTTTTCTATGATTATCTATTCCTGCCCTTTGCCCAGAGTTACTGGCTTCTGGATCATTCCACAGTTCCACTCACCACCCCCCACCCCCAACACCCTTATTTGGACTAAATGATGGAGAATGACTCATCTCATGGCAGATCAGCCATCTGAATCTTAAAAAAAAAAACAGAAAAAAAACCTGAACCATTTTGGAATAAAACCAAATTTAGGTTTTGTCAGATTAACTCATCTAACTCCACATGTATAAGTCTGATAAACAGCAAACAAATTACTTTACATCTGGTAGCTGGTTTTATCATCCTTTTGTCCCTCATGCTGCCTCACTGATTGACACATGAGCCAGGAAGTTATTTAGAATGTGAAATGCCATAAGAGACAAGATTTTGTGAGAAAGCCTAACTTGCTCATGGCCTCGCAACAGGACTGTTCCATCTCATTGAAATATCCAGTACTGAATTTATAATCTCTTTATTATGGAGTAATTTTAGATATACAGACAAGCTGCAAAGATAATACAAGTTCCTATACCCTTCACCCAGCTTGCTCCAGCACGGGCATTTACAAAACCAGGTTCCATTTGTCAAGAAATTGGCATTGGTAGAATACCATAAACTGCAGTCTGTAGTCAGGTTTCACAGCATCCAATCTGGGGTACCATATTATATTTAGTGTATTGTATTTAAAAAAATTTTTTTTAAGCTTTTATTTTTTAAGAGTAGTTTTTCTTTCACAGCAACGTTAAGAGGGAAAAGGGATATTCCCATATACCCCTTGTCCCTACACATACATAGCCTTCTCATTAACAACGCCCGCACCTCCCCCAGAGTGGTACCTTTGTTGCAATTGACTAACCTACATTGACAGGTCATAATCATGCAAAGTCCATAGTTTACATTAGGTTTCACTCTTGGAGTATATTGGATTTTAATGTTATACGTGCCCAGAGTTCTACTAAATGATAGAAGAGAGAATTAGGTTCTCTTTGTATAAGTTTTTATACAAGGAAATAAAACACCTTGTCTTAATGTTTCTAATGTCTTGTCACGGCATATTGAATAAATGTTGGTTTTACCATTTTTCATCTTTCTATATTTATAGCAACAGTGAGAGATTTTCAATGTTCTGAAAAACATTTTTAAAGGTCCTGGAAAATGGTAGTTTTCCCCTTTGGTCAGGACCACTTTGCAGGCCATTTTCTTGGTTCCATACTGCTGTGCCGTGAGGACTGCCTGCTGCCTGGCCGGTGAGGAGGGATTTGTTGATGCCTGCTCTGGGTCATTGTGTTGGCACAGGATACGCCATCAGGGACACTGAAGTGGTGTTGGCGTGTGGTTTTGGCCTGATCCCCAAGGACACAGAGAGGACCGTGGGGCAGGGAGTGCATGCAGGGGCCAGCAGCAGTGCTGAGGGGCTCTGATGGGAGACCAGTGGGCTGACAGCTCTTGGAGGACCCAGAAGAGTGGCTGCTCCGTGTGTCTCCCAAGTTGCCCAGTACTGAAGCAGCAATTGCCCAACACCCTTGGTCCAGAGTGTCCACCTGATGGTTCACAAGAGTGTCCTGGGAGAGGTCGCTGGCACCTACAGTACTGAAGGACAGCAAGAGCTAGGTCATCTCAGATCAGCACAGGCAAGAAGACAGGGCTACCCCCAGCCCTGCCACTTCCTGGTGACAAGGAGACTGGAGGCTCTGTTCTCTGCTCTGCTTAGAGACAGAGGATTTGATGGGATCTCTGAGCGTCCACTCAGAATGTACGCAGGTGGGTTAGGCACCCCCTTTTCTAACAGGGGCTTTTCCATTGCTGGCGGCTATGAGTAAACTCTGAATTTGTCCCCATGGGAAAGAGTCTCAAACATCAGAGTCTCATACGGGGCTTAGATATGATCGCAAAGCTCAATGACACATACAGTATAGGTGAGAGGTAACTTTTGCCCAGAGCTAGTGCCTTTGCCGTCCCCTGGCCTCTGTGTCTGCAGGAAAACCTCAGTGAGGCCTGGCCACACATTTGATCCTGCACATTCTGGGGCCATCTGATGTCCACAGCCAGGGACACCCTTGCATGACCGGAGGATGCACCCTGGTGGTTGATCTTATTCTGAGCAGCATTTGGGGTGGGCCTGTGGGTGCCAAGTTACCCCACAAATCCAGCCCAGGAAGAGTCTGGCTCAGGCATGTGCTTACTAAATACCAGCTGGGAAAGAAGGGTCCTACCAGCAGACCAGAACCATGAAGGGGGACTGGTGGAGATACTCGAGGAAGGCTGTGACCCTGCTTCTGGGGCTGGGTTGATGGTGGTTGTTGGGAGATGCGGAGTGGGACAGAGAGAGAGAGGAATGGGGATGAGCTGGAACCTGCTAGCACTCCTGTTTGGGTCTCTCTCATCTAATCACAATGACTTCCAGAAAGGGAGGCACCGTTTCGCTTTCATCTCCCGGATCATGGGCAAATTTCCCTTGTGACCAGCCCTAACTCAGGTCCCCAGGGAGAATGGGTTCTGGGGGACAAAGGTCCAGCTTAGCTCATCGACAGTCTGGGGTCCAGTCCTCTCCATCTGGTGGCTCCTGGCCTGACTTCCATGCATTTGCCTGGCAGATGGGGAAGAGGGAGCTGGAAGATTGTGTGGGCATTTTTTGAGAGGCCAGGCCTGAAGGGGGCATGTCGTTCCCATTGTCCAGTGTTGACAACATGGCCCACCATCAGCCGGGGAGGTCGGGAGTGATAAGATGTGGTCACTTCACTCTCCAGAAGAAAGTGGAGGCGGTACTGTCCTGTACTCCTCACACTCAAGGAAGTGCAAATAAGAAACAACCAGATGTGGCCATTTCATGTTCAATATTTTATACTATAAAAATACTCATTTTCGGGCTTCCCTGGTGGCGCAGTGGTTGGGAGTCCGCCTGCCGATGCAGGGGAGGTGGGTTCGTGCCCCGGTCCGGGAAGATCCCACATGCTGCGGAGCGGCTAGACCCCGTGAGCCATGGGCGCGGAGCCTGCGCATCCGGAGCCTGTGCTCCGCAACGGGAAAGGCCACAACAGTGAGAGGCCCGCGTACCACACACACACAAAAAATACTCATTTTGGATGACCTCTGTTCCTCAAGCTGGGACACAGCACTCTCGGAGTGAATGGAGAACCAGGGAGTTCAGGGTTGGGCAGGAAATTAATGTACAGATGTACAGAGAGACAAACAAATTTATAGAGAGACTCCATAAACCCTGGACTTAACCCCCAAGGCCTCTTTCTTCACGCTTTCCACTGTTCTTCGTACAGACCTGTTTGTTGCAGGGCACAACAGGAAAGTCAGGTAAGAATCACGGGATTGGAGATACACGAAACGTAGCTAACATTCAATTCACGAATCACTCGGTTTTTTGCACACAATCAACACACAACAGAGCTTAGTCAAAGTAGGGAGAAAACAGGAAAGGGGGTAATGAACCACTCCAGGGACAAGTCCCGGAAGGAGGCATCTCAGCACCAGCAGCAGTCTCTGGTCCAGCAACGGGTGTCTTGACAAGTGTGAGTGGAAAGTCGCTTCTGCTCCAACAGAGCCTCCGGCAGGTCCGTCTGGAACAGCTCTCAGCAGCGTGGAGGCGGGTCCTCCAGCAAAGAGCCTTTAAGTCATTTGGTTCAGTGGTCTCAACTTTTAAGAAGTCAGTAAGGTGTCATGGTTACACCCCAGGGAGTTTTGTCTCTATTAGTCACCCCTCTGTTCCTGAAATCTTTCCAAGGATGTTGCCAAACAAGCTCCTTATCTATATTACACTCTCAGTGTATCACGCTCACAGTCCTGTATTGGACATTTCAAAACAACCAGTATGGAAATTCACGTTCACCACTGTGACTCCATCTTGAATTACTTAATGTAGCTTAAATCTTATGCGTTTCACACAAGATGAGTAGGAATCATAACACAAAATAAATCGTATCATAAGACCTTCCAGGGTTCCGCGCCGGCCTGTCCCTTATTCCAAGAGACTGCCCCATACTCTCCTCTGTGAGGGCTGAGAGCTAGGCAGCAGCCCCACCTCGGGATGTGGGCTCTGCCCCATTCAATGTCCCCAAGACCAGTTTCTTATGGCTGGCCTGAGGCACTCTCCCTTTGGATCACCTCTTGAGTGAAATGAGTGAACATTCCCCCTGGTAGAAAGGTCTCTGCTCACCCGTTCTCTCCAGCCTTTGGTTCCACACAAGTCCCTTTTGGTGACTGCTTTCAGGGTTCTTCTGCCTTCCTCAGACCTAGGGCCACCCCCAGGTCCTTGCCAGCTGTCCTGGTAGGTGGGGCTGGGGGTTTCTGGGGCAGAGCAGGGGCTGTAGGGGGAGCCCTCCTGATCAGTGTTGCCCACTGTGCAGTGAGCTGCTTGGGGGAGGAGTGAGCATCCCCTTTGGAGGATGGATGGGCAGAGGGATGACGGTTTGGGGCACTTGGCCTTCCCCTGAAGAGCCTCTGATTTGTGAAGCTATTCAGGGCCATCGAGAGTGAATGACAGAATCTTCACCATTGTTACCAGGGAACCCTTCAGGGTTGAGGAAACAATTTGGACCATTGGGTCACTGATGAAATAATTGGATAGAGAAATAGGAATGTTAATACCCTGTAGTCACCATTAATACCCTGTAGTCACCTCTTCACTTTGGGCTGATGCCCCCTGACCTTAAGGTGATGCCCATTTCCTGATGACCATATTATATCATTGCATAACAGATCTATCTATTATTGCATAACGAAATGCCCAAAACCTTAGTGGCTTAAAAAGACCGTAAACACTTACCAGTTTGGTGGGTCAGCAATTTGGATACAGTTTATCTCTGGCTTGGGGTCTCTTGTGAGTCTGCAGTCTTACCCAGAGACTTGACTCTGGGTAATTCACTCCCTCATGGCAAGTTGGTGCTGGCTGTTGGCTGGGGGCCCAGCTCCTCCACACATGGGGCTCTCCTCAGAGATGCTTGAGCACTATCATGACATGGCAGCTGGCTCCCCCAGAGCAACTGACCCAGGAGAGAAAGGCAGAAGCTGCGATGTGATGGGTGACCTGGCCTCAGAAGTCACCCTCGATATTTCTGCAGTGTCCTATTGGCTGCATTACTGTGTCAACCCTATTCAAAGGGGGCGTGGCTGCAGAAGAGTGGGATCACCAGGAACCATCTTGGGAGCCGACTGCCACAAGCACACTTCTTGTTGGATGGTGTCACCCCCCAGTGGAGACCCCCATCTCAGGGTGAGAGGGTACTTCACCCCAGTTCTGCTTTTTGGCCAAGCCCTGCCACCACATGACCTTTGGGTCATTATACCTGGTCTGATGCTGTGCTGCCAGGGTTCATCTCTGCTTTCTTAGGCCAGTTCTGTACAGCAGAGTCTGGGCTTGGGTCTCCATGTCCTGATGGAGTCCCCCTGCCACTCTCTTGTCTGAGGGATGTCAACAAGGGGAAGGGCTGTGCTGGAGGATGGTGGCAGGCACTGTCCTTCCCAGCCTGGGCTGGAAGCATTCCAGTGATCAATCTGCCACAGGCCAGGCTCTCGTTCCTCACAAAAACTCCAACCACGCATCCTGTATTATCTCCATTTTATGAGAAGAATTGGAGCTCCGAGGGGCTCAGTGATGTGTGGAGGTCACACAACCTGTGAGCCAGGATGTGAAACCAGGTGCCCCTGAAACACAGGCCACCCTGTCTTCTGTCACCTGCTGGCCAGGCTACTCTGAGTCCTCAGCAATGGCTGGGGGCCAGATGGAACTCATCCTCACCTTGGTCTTCAGATTCCTGGAGGGAGATGCACCTAGGTATCCTAGAGCTGGGCCTGGGTCCAGGGTGGCCATACTCCTAGGGTCTGGCGCATGGTGGCTTTCACTGCAATTATTCATGGAAGTGAGTAAGAGCTCATCAGTGTCCTAGCTGTACAATTCTTCAGATCTTTGGTTGAAAGGAAGAGTATCTGGAGGTGAAAGTGGGTAGCATGTCTCAGCCTACCCCCTCCCAAACAACGGGTAAATATTTAGTAGAACTGAGGGCGGAAGCAAGTCCCTTCTCCAGCTGGTGTGGGCATCACTTAGGAACTCATGGAGAAACATGGCTGTGTGCCCTGCCAAGGGAGGTCAGGGTGGGCTGGAGAAATTATCTCATTAACTGGCCCTTTCGATTGTTTCATTCGTTACACTCACATGATCCCTGTGTGTTAGGTACTGCCTCTGAGGGGGGCTCTATGGTGACACCCCTGCAACAACAAGGAAACTAAGGCCCAGAGAAATTGCTTTGTTTTTTAAAAAGCATGTAAGCCTGGATGAAGAATCCATCAATTAAATTAGGTCAGAATTCGTGGTCTAAGCCTTGTAGGAATCCTGTATCTTTATATATTTACTTTCACCCTAGAAGTCATGGAGCCCTTCCTGTGGGTGCTGGGGTGGGGCTGGAGCATCCGTTGTGGAACAGGTCTCCTCAGGAAGTGGCGGGAAGGTCTCCACAGGAAGTGGCGGGAAGGTCTCCACAGGAAGTGGCTTCACCCCGGGAGCATCTTGAAATAATCTGTTTTCAGTGGGACCTCTCAATTTTCCCACCGTCTGTGGCCATTTTCACCGTTCCCACCAAAGAAGACCTGAAGAAGCCTCTGGGGGCCCATTGGGCCCTTTCTTTGATCTAGGGGCCACTGCCTGTGTGGTCTGGGGCCAGCCCCACCGCTCAGGCACTGAACCCACTGACGACCCCTCTCTGAGGGTCTGAACGACAGGCGCCTGGAGGTCTGCTTAGAAAAACCCACAGAGGCAGAGGCAGAATGGCTGCAGCCTCCACGCCCAGAACAACTCAGGGACACCCAAGCAGTCTGTTAAACTTTAAACCAACACAGGCCAGGATGGCCTGGGCCTTGGACAGCGTTCCAGCCGGTTTGGGCTGTATTTTTGCAAATAAGGCAGGGGGAGAACCAGTGAGCTTGGATGTGTGATAGTGCGGAAATGCAAATGCACTGTCGTTTAGTGACCCATATTGCGAAAACCAGCAAAAGGAAGTTGTGTTTTGCTGCTGTCTGAAGTCAGTCCTGGAGGGAAGTGTGTGTGCCGCGGAAGACAGGTGAGTGGTGCTGGCTTTGGGGTCTTCGCCAGCCCTGAGAGCCTGTGCTGGTCCTGTAAGGGGTACTTTCAGGGTCAGGGGAAGTTCAGAGCAGGACCCATTCGGGGTCGGATGTTTTCAAGGCAGGAAGCTGCCGTGGTGGCGCTGAGTGATGTCTTGTGTCCCTTTGTTTTCCTGTGGTGCCTCTGGCATGATTTGTAACAAGTCAGGTTATTGTGGGCATCATCGAACAGCAAACAAGCACACTTGCCAGGACAGTGTTGGGTGTCATCTGCAGTGGCTTAGACTCTAGCAAAGATGAACCTGAGGCCAGGGTCCCTGAGTAGGCTGGGCCTACGGAGGACAGATGAATGGTCCCAAACACGGTCCCTAGGGGTCTAGGCCTTTCCACATGGTGGGGCTCCAGAAGATTCCTCTGCAATCTGCATTTTAGGTACTGACAGACAGGGCCTGTCCATGATAGTGCTACTAGGAAGGAAGGCCAAGCCCATCAGGGGCTCCTCAGAATCCCACACTGTGCCCAGACAGTGCAGGGTGGTGGGCGGACCACCTGTGAGAGGCTCGCGGACTGGGGGAGGCTCATGGGCAGCCATGGGGTACCAGAGGCAGCTGTGTCTGTGCCCGTTGTACAGAGCGGACATGTTCTAGGGCACGACTGCACCCAGAGCACTTGGCTCCCAGGACCCTCTGGGGTTTGTAGTGTGGGAGTCCCTGTTGTTGCTGACCACCAGCCCATTTACAGCTTCTTGCAGTCGGTGAGGTGCTGTGGGGTCCCCTTGGGAGGTGGCAAGTTGGGCCTGGGGTTCTCTGAGACCCCACTGGAGAGGGGAAACTGAGCATGGGGCAGCAGGTGGCTGGTGCCCTGCTGGTGTTCGTGGCCAACTGGGACGTTTGGCTTGCAGCCCCTCCCCCAGCTTGTGACTTTGGGCAGATGCTTCGACCAGTTAGCTTTCCTGTATGTGAACTGGGGTCTGAGTGGTGCCGGGCTCGGAGGTGAGCACAGCCCCCTGGAGGCTGGATGTGCTTGGGGCAGCTCTGCTATTATTCGGATTAGTCCTCAGACAAAGCCCAGGGTGACCTCGCTCCGCCGTTCTTTCAGGAGAGGAAGCTGAAGGTCACAGAGAAACTGAGGCCCACCGTTTGCCCTAGACCATGGACTGCAAGACGCCAAGCCGGGCAAACTCAAACCTTTGGAGCCTGACAGCTTGACTGGCAAGTGGCCCTGGGGCTGGGTGGGGCCGGGTGCGGAGGGGGAGGAAGTGGTTTGTCTCCAGCTGGTTGGGTGCAGGAGGCCAGAGGCCCTGGTTCCGCTCCTCGGGCTGATGTCTGTCTCCGCACAAAACCCAGCACCTCCAAATATGCAGTGCCTCGCAAAGCTGGACAAGACTGTGTGCTCTGCACACACAGAAGCCTGGACTGTGGTAGGTCTGTTGGGGTTAAAGCTGAGATGTGGTAGTGAGGCCCCAGAGGAAGGGTGAGACTTTGCTGCCCGGAGCCCCTTGAGAACCTAGGGTGGCGGGTGTCCCTGGACCCAGAACAGTGACCATGGAAGAGTTGCTGATCCAGTGCCAGGAGCACCTGCCTTGCTGCCTCATTGCCACCTTCTGCAGATGGGCTCTGATGACCCCACTGACAGATGAGGAAACAGGTCCATGAAAAAGTGGGTGAACATAGGGGTAAAAATGTAACCTTGGGGCAGTATTAACCATAGCCGACATGTGAAATCCAAACCTGGATGGGGTGTCACTCACTTGCATGACCCCCTGGCTACCCACAGCTATGAGATCCATCCTGGCTCCAACAACCAGGTCCCATCCCCTCCCTTTCTGGGCTCACCCACCTAGGCACACTGTCAGCTCTTCAGATGGCCTGGCTGACTCTTATTTGCGTTGTGCTCTTCCCTCTGTCTGATGGTATCTGATGCTGTTCCCTCTGTCTGGGACACTGGTCTCTCTGCCTCAGATACTGTTCTTTCTGTCTGAGATAATGTTCCCTCTGCCTGAGATGCTGTTGCCTCTTCCTGGGACACTGTTCCCTCTGTCTGAGACTCTATTCCCTCTGTCTGGGATGCTGTTTCCCCTGTTGGGACATTGTTTCCTCTGTCTGAGATGCTGTTCCCTCTGTCTGCAATGCTGTTCCCTCTGTCTGAGGCTCTGTTCCCTCTGCCTGAGAGGCTGTTTCCTCTGCCTAGGATGCTGTTTCCTCTGTCTGTAATGCTGTTCCGTCTGTCTGGGATACTGTCCCCTCTGTCTGAGCCCCCATGTGTGATGACTGGTCACCTAGGTCCCCAGTGAAGTGGATGGTGGCTGTCCTTACACATCAGCTCTGGGGGTTTTGGTGGGGCCCACTTGGAGCCCCTCGGTGCCCAGGACACAGAGCTCTTGCTGGTGCAGGTGTGTGGCTTTAGGAAGGTGAATCCATTGTCTGGGTGTCCCTTTCGCTGTAATTACCTAACAGGGTCACTGTGAAGTTAGATGAGACGACCGTGGGGCTGTCGAGTGATGGACTGTAGGAGGTGGGATTTGACCTTCTGTAATATTGATTTGCATTTTATATTTTCAAAATTTGGACTCAGCCAGAGGACATTTTTGTATGGTTATGTAAACGTACATATTAGAAGGGAAATAAGACTGCTTGCGATGCCGATTCAAATTCATCTATTCACTTCCTCACCGAACATGCTTACTGAGTCCTGCTGTTTGCCAGGTGGGGCCATGTGAAGGAGGTGAGATTTCCATCTGTGTGGGCTGCAGCCAGTGGGGAGTGGAGGTGGGAGGTGTGGGTGAGCCTGGAGGAGTAGCGGGGATGGAGGAGGGGCGGCCTCATCTGGGGAAGGCCTGTCACAGAGCAGGGAGTGAGTTCAGGGAGCTGCGCCAGGCTGTTCCTCTAGAGGGAGCACCTTGCAAAGGCCCCTGAGGTGGCTCAGTGTGGAAGGAGCGGCAGAGTTACATCTGTGCTCAAGGATTTCAGTGTCAATCGGAAGCTGTTGGAAAGTTCTTATCTGTTTTGTTTCATTACTTTTTTAAATAAAAATTTCAAACATAATCAAAAGTAGAGAGAAGTATGTAGTGAGCCCAGGGTGCCCAATGGAGGAGGTCAGAATGGAACAAGGAGCCCCCCTTGCCCCACCCCAAGTGTGGGCCTGGAGGTCTTGGGTACTGCAGAGATCAACTTTTTTCCCCCAAAGCTTTATTACAAAACATTTCAAACATACAGCAAAGCTCCAAGAATTTTACAATGTCCCCTCCTGAGATTCTATTTGCTTTATCACACATCTACCTGCCTATGCAAGGAAGGATTTATTTTTTATTTCAAAGGTTGTGACTTTATTTTTATAGTTGCTTTTAATGTATGGTAATGTACAGTGTCTGTAGTGTTTATATTTATACTCCTTCTAGATGAAAGTAAAAACAGAAACAAAATATGAAACAGAAATAAGTATAGAAAATTTAAAAATAGGAAATAAGAAAAATATTAAGTAAATACATAAGTAAAAAGATTAAGTAGAAACACTGCAGGGACTTCCCTGGTAGTCCAGGGGTTAAGACTCCATGCTGCTAACGCAGGCGGTATGGGTTGGATCCCTGGTCAGGGAACTAAGATTCCACATGCTACGCAGCGTAGCCAAAAAAAAAAAAGAAAGAAACAGTGCAGTGGTCTGTTTCCCAGGCACAACCACCCTGCGCACAATGCAGCCCTGCATGTAACCCCTCTTGTCATAGCTCCTTACACTGCACCCAGTGCGTTCCCTGAGTTTCTGTCCATCCAGCTCGGGGCACACGTCATCACTACTGGGCTCATTGTGTGATTTCACACAACTCCTACGGCAGCTGAGCAGGCCCTGTGACAGGGGACCTGGGACCTTCAGGCGATGCTAATGGCTGAAGGCCATCACCCTGGTGAGGTGTCCTGCCCATGTTTGTCATTTAGGGCCACTAAAAATGTATGACATGGCCAGTTGAGGGTAGAGTGTTGTGCACTGCCTCAAGCTTTAAGAACCTTTGCAGGACTGTTGTTGGGTCCAATTTTACAGACAAGGAAACTGAGGTTTGGGGAAGTTGAGCTTATCTCTGGTTACCGGGTCAATAAGTGGTAGAAACTGATCACTCTGGATGCAGGGCCTCAGGCCCACTGTGCTGCTGCCTCCCTGGATCCACGCAGGAGGGCCAAAGATGCATCGTGCAATCCATGGGGGCTGTCATGCCCCCACAGGCCCAAGAAGACGGCCTGGGGTCAGAGCAGGGAGGAGTCCAGGCAGGGCCTCCATAGCTGGAGTTGGCTGACCCTCCCTGGGGGGCAGGGGGCTCTAGCCCTCCCACCTCCCTCCCAGTGAGGCACCTGTGGTCTCAGGAGTGTAATCAACCGGGAAATCATCCTGCATTTTCCCCACAATCATGTATTGAGCCTCTAATAATGATGCCCATGTTCTGTGCTGGGCCATGAGCCGTCTCTGAGCCTCACCTCGTCAGGTGGGGGACCAAAAGACGGTCTGGAGGCCGAGGTCAGAGCCGGAGCCACACAGAGCGTGGGCCACAGTCCAACCATCCAACCACCCCCCAGGTCTGTTCGAGGCCCTGCCCTGGGGGCCATGTTTCCTGAGGAGTAGCGTGGGCAGTGCAGGGTGACGATGCATCAGCAGCGGGGTGAGAGGTTTACAGGCAGCTCTTGCTCAGGGCCAGGCCTCGCCACAACCGCACGTCACTGTGGGCCTCGAGGCTTCCGGGTGGGTGAGTGGAGAAAAAGCCTGGGTTTGAGGCCCAGGGTGACAGGAATGCAGGGCAGGGAGTAAGTTTTCAGTGCTTTTGAATCACTGTCACTTTGACCCTAATTTACAGAACTTTCTATGCAAACCTTTCTGAAATGCATTCCTTTTTTTAAAAGCTTTTTTATTTTTTACTGTGGTAAAATACACATAACATAAAATTTACTATTTTAACCACTTTTAGGTGTACAGTCCAGTGGCATTAAGTACATTCACGTTGTTATGCACCATCGCCACCATGCATCTCCAGAACTTCTTTAGCATTCCAAAATGAAAATCTATTCCATTCAGTACTAACTCCCCATTCCCAGTCTCAGCTCCACCATTCTGCTTTCCGTCTCTATGATTTGCCCCCTCCAGGTGCCTCACACAAGCGGAATCTTAATATTTATCCTTTTGTGTCTGGGTTGTTTCACTCAGCACTTCCTCGAGGTTCATTCATGTTGAAGTGGGCTTCCACCTTTTGGCCACTGTGAAAAATGCTGCTCCGAACCTTTGTTCACATGTGAACAGGGGGCAAACATCTGTTTGAGTCTCTGCTTTCAATTCTTCTGGGAGAAATGCGTTCTTGAGGACATAAGGGATTCATGTTGGAATTTGGTGTTGAAACAAATGCAGCTTCTCTAAGAAAAGCTGCAGCACACCTAGGAGCGTTAGGACCCCCACCTACCTCACACCCCCGCTGTCCAGCCCACAGGCCCCTGCCCACTCACCAGTATCCCAGTACTAGAACGGACAGGTAACTTTTGCTTCTTTTTTGTTTTTCCATAATATCTAGGTTTTCTTAAAAAAAAAAAAAATGACCCATCACTCATGAGGTTTAAAAAAATAACAGTAACTTTTTAAAGTGATGGTGTGAACTGTTTGGGGAACATCTGCTCAGGACGTCCCAGCAAGCTGGGATGGTGCTGTGCTGATCCGTTTCCTTTCCTCCCCACTCTGCTGGCCCCATCCCGCCCCGAGGTCCCACTGACCCCAGCGAATTTTGAAGCATGTGGCACCCCACAGTACCTGTGTCCATCTCTGTGTTCTCAGTACACAGGATGGAGAACGCAGACTGTACCAGCTGCAGCCAGAGCGCTTCCCGGGCTGAGGCCCCAAGGCAAGTATTGTGCTTCTGGATCCTGACACTGGAGTGCAGGCACCCCTGGGTCCCTGGGCAGCTTTGCTGACATGTCATTGATTGTTACATCTGGCATGGCCAGCGCAGCCAGACCTTTGTCACTGCTAATACAGCCTTGTGGGTTTCTGCAGCCTTGTCTCCCAGCCTGCAACCTGCGTGCAGGTGTGTGCAGCACAGCAGTTTCTGGTATTGCCCTATGGTGCTTCCAGTATTGTTTGAATTACCTCCTTCACGTAACCAACCACCTGGACACGGTAGGGTAAAGAGCAGCCCCACCAAGGATTGTCATCTCTCATGATTCTGGGGCTCGTGGGGTGCATTCCCATGGCTCTCACTCAGGGTTTCTCTGGGACTGTCGCCAGTGAGGGCTGGAACTGTTTCAAAGTCTTCTTCTCAGGCTCACACATCTGATGGCTGCTGCCAGCTGTCAGCTGGGGCCCCACGTGCCGGGGCCACTAAGCCATGTCAGTGACAAGACAGCCGAGGTCTCTGCCCACGTGGGGCCTCCAGGGTACCAGGTGACAGGCAGCAAGTGAGATGGGCATAATGGTGGTTTTAGTGGGGGTTCCTACACTGTTTCCAAGGTGGGGACGTCCAGCGGCGGGTGGAGCGGACTTGTGGCCCATCTGTAAGACTATCCCTGCCCGTCTCAGGCAGCTACCAAGTGGCTCAGAGACTCCAGGGCAGGCACCACAGCATTCATGCCACCCCATCCAACTGGCTACTGTGGATGGAGTCACTTAACAGTCCACAACGCACTGGAGAGTGGGGCACATTTAATTTCTCTGTACTTCTCCAGTCCCCACACCTCCCCCAGTCCCAGGTTTGGGGCCTTTGATGCTGGGTGGTGGCAGCCTCGGGTGTCAGGGGCCCTGGGTCCTGAGTTCGGCAGCAGGCTCAACTCACCTAGGGTGGGCTCCCTCAGCTCAGGGCTTCTAAAGGGAGAGCTGAGTGGCTGGGAAGACAGAAATGACAAATGCTCCTTGGCTCCTCCGTGATTACACGTCCCTGGCCTTGGGCATGTCAGAATGAGCCCGGAGCCCAGTCCAGGGGGTTCAGAGCAGCATGTCTGGGGGACCCAGCTCCTGGGTGCTGATTACCCCAGGCCAGCATGGCCAGGGTCAGCCTTGGCGTCCTTGTCTGAAACATGGAATGTCACCCACCTTGGTGATTGTGACTGAGCAAGGGTACAAAAGCATTCAGCACATCTCCTGGCACATGGGGTGTGTGGCTGTGTATGTATAATTGGATATATGTTTATAGGTATTTGTGTATGTGTGCATGTGCCTATGTGTATACACGTGTGGAGGCATGTGTGTGTTTATATGTGTGTATGTTGGGCACCTTTGAACATGTGTTTCCTCTCCCCCAACCCTACCTTAGCCCCCGGCTCCTCTGAGCAGTGTGGAGGGGAGGCTGGAACTGGACTGGCCTGCCCTGCACTCACGTTGGCCTTGGACAGGCAGCAGGGAGACCAGTCCTGAGGTAAGCGAGGCTGTGGGCTGTATCCTGTGGCTTCCCAAATCAGATCAGAGGGTCGTCTGATCTTTAGGAAGATTGCTCTGCAACGAGGACCTTCCTCCACCACGTACTCTGCTCCCTGGAGGATGTCTTTATGCTGAGCCCTGGGCTTCCCAGTCTGGCCGAGCATGGTTCAGCTGCCCTTGCACTAAAACCCTTGGAAGATAAGATGGTCATGGCTAAAGGGCCTCCAGAGGAAAGGCACACTTCCTCCCTTTGAAGGGCATCCAGGCAGACCAGCCTCCCCAGCCTCTGGGCCTGCCACACCCCTCACCACCCTCCTCTACATGATTTATTGTCCCTTCTGTAACAAGGAAAATGACACTTGGTGAGTGTCAGCAACTCACCAAGTTTGCACAGCTCGGAGGTATCACCTTCCACAGGGTATAATCAACATACAATTAACTGCATATGTTTAAAATGTACAATTTGACGTTTCAACATACACATATACACCTGTGAAAGCGTCGCCACTGCCAAGATGATGAGCATAGCTGTCAGCCCTTGAAGGCTTCTCTGTGTTCCGTTGTAACCCCCACACCACACCTACCCCTCCTTCCAGGCAACATCCCTGTCTGCTTTCTGGCAGCACCTGTTAGTGTACATTTCCTAGAATTCTATGTAAATGAGAAAAAAGTAGGTGCCTTTTCTTTTGTCTGTCTTCTTTCACCTGGCACGATTATTTCTGGATTCATCCATGTTGTTCAGAAGTATTCTCTTTTCCCCTCAATGGTTGAAAGATTTGTGTAGAATTGGTATCAATTTTGGGCATTATTTTTCTCAAATATTTTTCAAGCTCACTCCTTTTTTGAGACTCCACATATATATTCTGGTTACACAGATATTATGCTGCTTAAAGTTGTTCCACATCTCACAATTCATCCTCGCTCTTTCATTTTAGATAGCTTCTATTGTCTCTCTAAACTCACTAATTTTTCTTCTACAATATCTAATCTGCCATCAATCCCTTCCAGTGGGTCTGATCACACACTTTGTGGTTTTCATCTCTGGAAGTTGGATTTGCATCTTTTTTTTTATTCTTCATGTTTCTACTGACCTTTTAAATATAATGCGGGTAACTGCTGCTGCCTTAATGACCTTGTCTTGTCTGGTAATTCTAACATCTGTAACATATGTGGTTCAATTTCAACTCACTGCCTTTTTCTCCTCACTCTGGGTTGTGTATTCCTGCCCTCTGTGTCTGGTAATTTTTGGTTGGATGCCAGACACTATAAATCTCACCTTACTGGATGCTGAATATGTTTGTGCTCTTATAATTGTCCTTAGGCATTGTTTAGGGAGGCAGTTAAGTCATTTGTAAACAGATGGACTTTCCTGTTAAAATTCATCCGTATTTGTTAGGTGGGACCTGAGCAGAGCTCACCATGGGGCTAATTATGCCCCACACTGAGGCAAGACCCTTCCAAGTTCTCTAACTCCCTGTGGATCTTGGGGTTTCCAGTCTAGCTGGTGGAAACAGGCATAGTCCCTGCCCTGTGTGAGCACCAGGTAATGTTCCCTCTGACCCTCTCAAGTAGATCTTTCTCCAGCATTGCAGTTTCCTCACACATGCACTGAGCCATCTCCGAGGGCCCTTGTCAGCTCTCTGCGCTCTCTCTGTGCAGCTCTCTCTCTAGTGCTCTATCCTCTGACCTCCAGCTGCCTTCGTATTCCTGGACTCCCAGCTCTGTCTCCTTACTCAGGGGTCTACCTGAGATCCCCTTCTCTGGGCAGGAAGCTGGGGTGAGAGAGGGATCACTGCACTTGTACCCACCTCTCAGGAGCACCGCGCTTTGCTGCCTGGTGTAAGGTGTCTGTCAACTGTTGTTTCGTATGTTTTATCCATGATTTGGTTGTTTCCAGTGAGAGAGTATCTCCAGTTTCTGTTATTCCGTCTTGACCAGAAGCAGGAATCCCTGAGGTGTGATTGCAGCAGGCTCCACCTGGCACCAGATGGCTGCACTGGACACACCAAAGCTGAGCGTGGCCTGCATTCCATCTGGCATATTTTGACTGCTGTGTCATGTCTGATTTCCAGAAACTGGAGTTTATCACCTGTGCTATGAGAAAAATGTAGCAAAGCATGCATTTTCTGTTTAGAAATCTTGATATTTCTCCCCATTAAGCTCTTTAAGAATGTGACAGTAGCCAATACTAAATGTGCACCCTGCACTGGTTTTGGTGTCACTTAAAGAAAGGTCAGGGCTTCCCTGGTGGCACAGTGGTTGAGAGTCCGCCTGCCGATGCAGGGGACATGGGTTCGTGTCCCAGTCCGGGAAGATCCCACATGCCGCGGAGCGGCTGGGCCCGTGAGCCATGGCCGCTGAGCATACGCATCTGGAGCCTGTGCTCCGCAACGGGAGAGGCCACAGCAGTGAGAGGCCCACGTACCGCAAAAAAAAAAAAGGTCCACTCAGAAGAAATCTGACTGCACTGGAAGGCAAGAGCGTAGGAGACTATCACAGGGGCTGGAGTTGGTGCTTGACTCCTGGGGCCTCGCCAGCCCTCAAGGCCATGCACGCACAGAGGTGGCTTATGCTCCTCTTCTGAGCACACTCTGACCAGAGGCCCTTCTGCTGCATGGGTGGCCGAGGGTCAGGCTTCAGGACACCTTTTTGGTTGTGTGTGTTGCAGGGAGGGGAAACTGCATCTCCACTGATGGTTCTTTATTTTGTTTAGCAAGGGAGGAGGGGAATGTGTGAAGAAGCCACTGGCAGCAGAGCTGAGTGAGTGCCTGTGTCTGGGAGGGCACGTGTAGATGCCAGCCAGCTCTCCTCAGACACAGTGGGCACTGCACACTCAAGAGGACCCTTTCTCCCTGAGTCACTGCATGACTGGGGACAAGCTCAGTTCTGGCCCCAGTTTTAAGCCAGGGCCTAGAAGCTGCTGCACGGGGGCCAGGGACTCAGCCATGCTCCATCCACCTGCAGACCTCTATGACCTGCCCGGGGGTCTCCTGCACTGGGTGGTGGCATGAAGATGCCCTTCCATGTTCTCCCTTGAGCACTGGGTCTGTCACCCATGCTGCTCCAAGTGCCAGTGGAGAAGGTGGTTTTCATTCTCCTTTCACGTTTTTTTTTTAGAACCTCCTGAACTGCTCCACTTCAAAACTGCTGGGCAAGAAAAAGATTTTCAGCAAATCCTCCCAGCCCTTCAACCCTGTGCAAGGCCTGGGCTGGCCAACTCAAAGGACCCGGAACACAGCCAGCAGGGAGCCTGGCACCCACCCTTCCACCTCAGTGTCCTTGCAGAGTCTGACAACCTCAGGTAACCTACCTATTGCCCAGGAATAAGTGACTGCCGCTCCTGGTCCCTGACCTCCTCTGCAGCTCCACTGGGGGTTCAAGTGGAAGATTTGGGGGAATGTCAATCTCCTCCCAGTCTAGTCTCACCTTTGACCCTCTCTGTGCACCTAGACTGACACTTGAAGGTGCCTTTCCTCCACGAAGGTTTCCAGAAGAGGCACCATGTGAGGGCATGAAGTAGTTCCGGTGCTTAGCAGGAAGAGGAATTGGGAACCAAGATCCAGCCTCCTCAGCCTCCAGGTCTCTGGAAAATGACAGGTTACCTGTCAGACAGAATATCGACAGTGATATTGAGGGAGGGTCTCGATGGGGCTCCTGCCTCACCTCAGAGCTACATGGTAGGATAGAGTGCCACGGACGCCCAAGCACAGTACAGACCAGATTCACTGTGCTCACGGTGGTTATTGCTGTTCGTTTACACATATATTCTGAATTCACTGAGGGGCAGGTAGCTTCACGCTACAGAATTCATTCCTCCCTCTCCTTTTTTTTCTTTCACTCTCTCTTTTTTCTTTCTTTCTTTCCTTCCTTCTTTCCTCCCTTCTTTCCTTCTTCCTTCCTTCCTTCCTTCTTTCTTTCTTTCTTTCTCTCTTTCTTTCTCTCTCTCTTTCTCACTCTCTCCCTCCCTCCTTCCCTCTCTCTCTTCCTTCTTTTTTTAATGAAGAAATTTATTTTTAGAATAAAATGCTTTCCACTTGCCATTGCCCCAAAGCCTGCCTAGTCAGGACCCAGCTGAGGCTGACCAGGGTGTTCACTTCACACTCAGCCCCAGCCCCCCTCCTCCATGTTGATTTTCTCCAGAGGGCCCCACCTGGGGGTTAGTCCATGGCCCAGCTGGCATTGACTATGCTCATTTCTCCCTGACAGGAAGACCCCGGCCAGCCCCTCACAGAGCTCAGAGAACTCAACTTTGAGGATGGAGCCAGGAGGGGTGTCCTCAATGCCCCCAGCCCCCATTGCCACCCGGGGGGAGCCAGATGCTGGGCCTAGCAGTTCCTCCCTGGAGCATCCAAGCACAGACCCGGGGAAGCTCCGAGCGCTCCCTGTTGGGCCTGGAGCCCACTGTGGTGACCCTGCCTCCGGGAGCCCTGGCAGCCAGGCCTCTGCGGGGGACGTGGGCTCTGTGAGTGAGCCCAGCAGCGGCACTAAGATCCCTAACCGGGACAGCGGGATAGACAGCCCCTCCTGCAGCGTGGTCGGCGAGCACTTCTCCTGTGAGGACGGCAGCGAGGCGGGCCCAGGCCCCACCATCAAAGGGCTGCACCTGGAGACAGCCCCAGGTGGCAAGGCCCCACGGGAGGAGGCCGATAGCGATATGGGCGAGGGCAGCAGTGAGGAGCCAGACCCCGAGAATAGCCCCTTGAGGGCTGACGCGGATCCAGCCAAGGTAGGCCACCTTCCCGTCCCAGGTGTCAGGGGCTGCAGAGCTCTCCTCTGAGGGTATTTGAGGTTTACAGTGCCATCACCCAGGCCTGGTGCCAGTAGCAGGGTGTACACTCAGACACCATGCTCAGAGAAGCCCCTGCTATGGGTTGATGGGCAGGCTCTGGGGAAGGACCACACAGGCAGGGATCTCCCTGACATATCAGACAATGATCTCACTCCCAAGCCCTAGTTCCATGGTCCCACGGTGGACAGGGACCCCACCCCAGGGTGGCTGTGGCGGTCCAACTTAGCGGAAACAGTGCTGCCACCACTCTTTGCCAGTGCTTGCTGCCTGCCTTGCAGAGCCCCCATGAGGAAGACAGCATGCTTGTCACCTTATTTTATGAATGGGGAAACCCCAGGGTTTCCCATGGTGTGTGGCAGAGGCAGGAAGGGAGCCCAGGCACGCGAGGGGAGCCCCGTGCAGATGGCTCCGGGAAGCAGGTGTGCCCACCTGTGGGGGCTCGGTCTTGCAAGAAAGCTCATCTGTGTCCCTTTAGCGTTTTGGGCTCTGGGCTCTACACTGGGTCTTGTGGGGACATGGAAGTAAAGCCGACAGCCCCGGCTTAGAGAGACCACCTGTGCATGGGAGGAGAACAGCGTAGGTAAGCTGCGAGTGACTGGGTCCCAAGACAAGCACAAGTGGCATTTGGCCAGGGTCGGACCTGCTGGCTCCTGGTAGAGATGGTATGGACTAACACGGCCGCATCAAGAGGCGGGCTTCGTGGGCAAAGGGCAGCCACAGGCCTGCACTGTTGAAAGCCAAATTGTCAGCGAGTGGGCTGGGGGCATGTTTTAAGCTAAGTTTTATTATTATTCAGGAATGGTGAAGCCCACAAATCAGGAGATGACTGCCATTTAAAGACAGTTTATTACTCATAGTTCCCGAGAGGAGGGGGCACACCACACCATGGGGAACCAGAGGGAAAAGCACCAGGGTAGGGCAGGAGGCAGAGGGAGTGGAAATTGTGAGCAAGAGTCTTTTTTTAATCATGTAATGATTTTATTCTTTTAATTGAAATATAGTTGATGTACAAATACTATGTAAGTTACAGTAGAGTCTTTATTGTGGTTTCTGAGGAAAGGGATGGGTGAGACAGGGTAAGCAGGCTTAAGATTGGCCAGTTTGAATAATTTCAGTGGGTTCTGTGCACAGGGGCTGTCCCTGGATAGCTCGCGTAATTAGGGCAGGGGAATAGGGGAAAGCAAGTATAAAGAAGGTGGTTAGGTGTGGGCTCTGGATGGGCTGGTTTGCACTTGAAAAACATTCTTGCCAGCGAATCCTTTACATCTCTAGGAATCCGCGAACCCCTGGGAGGGAGAGTCCCTCCAGGGTCAACAAGGCCCCAAAGTTTTGGTATCAGGATAATGCTGGTCTCATGGAATGAGTTAGGAAGTGTTCCTTATTCTTTAATTTTCTGGGAAAAATTTGAGAACAATTGGTATTAATTTCCCAGTGAAGCTATCTGTTTCTGGGCTTTTCTTTGTTGGGAAGACTTTTATTGCTTATTGAACCTCCTTACTTGTTATCGGTCTGTGCAAATTTTCTATTTCTTCGCGACTCAGTCTTGGTAGGTTGTGTGTTTCTAGGAATTTATCTATTTCTTTTAGCTTATCCAATTGTTGGCATTTAATTGTTCAGAGCCGTCTCTTCTGATCCCTTGTATTCAACTGTAGTATCAGTTATAATATTTCCTCTTTCATTTTATTTATTTGAGTTCTCTCTCATTTTTTTGGTAAGTCTAGCTAAAGGTTTGTTAATTTTGTTTATCTTTTCAAAAAACAACTTAGTTTTGTTGGTTTTTTCCCATTGTTTTTCTACCCTCTGTTTCATTTATCTCTGTTCTAATCTCTATTATTGACTCCTGTTTAAGTGCGTATTGTCTAATTTCTACAAATCTGTGGATTTTCCAGTTTTCTCTGTGCTGTTGATTTCTAGTTTCATTCTGTTGTGATTGGAAAAGATATTTTATATGATTTCAATCTTCTTGAATTTGTTAATACTTGTTTTGTGGCCTAACACGTGGTTTGACCTGGAGAACGCTCTGTGTGCACTTGAGAAGAATGTATGTTCTGCCGTTGTTATATGGAGTGTTCTGCATATGTTTGTTAGGTTCATTTGTTCTACAGTATTATTCAAATCCCCTGCTTCCTTATTGATGTTTTGCATGTCCTATCCAGTATTGAAAGTAGAGTACTGACATCTCCTACGATTCTTCTGTTGTTATCTGTTTCTTGCTTCAATTCTGCCAAAGTTTGCTTCATATATTTAGGAGCTCTGAGGTTTGATGAATAAATATTTATAACTGTTATATCTTCTTGGTGAATTGGTCCTTTTAACATTATATAATGTCTTTCTTTGTATTGTGTAATGGTTTTTTTATTTAAAGTTCATTTGTCTGGGGCTTCCCTGGTGGCGCAGTGGTTGACAGTCCGCCTGCCGATGCAGGGGACACGGGTTTGTGCCCCGGTCCGAGAAGATCCCACATGCACGGAGCGGCTAGGCCTGTGAGTCATGGCTGCTGAGCCTGTGCGTCTGGAGCCTGTGCTCTGCAATGGGAGAGGCCACAACAGTGAGAGGCCCGCGTACCGCAAAAAAAAAAAAAAAAAAAAAAAAAGGTCATAAAGTCCATTTGTCTGATGTAAATATGGCCACTCATGATCTCTTTTGTTTACCATTTTCATGAAATATCTTTTTCCATCTTTCACTTTCAGCCTATGTATGTCCTTAAATCTAAAGTGAGTTTCTTGTGGGTAGCATATAATTGGATTTTATTTTTAACCTGTTCAATCAATCCGTGTCTTTTGATTGGGGAGTTTAATTCATTTACATTTAAAGTAATTACTGGTAGGGAAGGACTTACTATTGCCTTTTTCATTGTTTTCTGTATGTTTTGTAGCTTTTTTGTCCCTCTCTTACTGCTTTCCTTTTTTAAGTTTAATTGATTTTTTTGTAATAATATGTTTTGTGTCCCTTCTCATTGCCTCTTGTGTATATTCTATACATTTTTTCTATTGCAATTACATAAAATAGTTATAGTATTTTATTTTTTTAAAGATCTTCCATCTGCTTTTTATTTTTTATTGGGGTATAATTGCTTTACAATGTTATGTTGGTTTCTGCTGTACAACAAAGTAAATTAGCTATATGTATACATATATCCCCTCCCTCTTGCACCTCTCTCCCACCCACCCCCATCCCACGCATCTAGGTCATCACAGAGCACTGAGCAGAGCTCCCTGTGCTATACCACATGTTTCCACTAGCTATCTATTTTATACATGGTAGTGTATTTATGTCAAACCTAATCTCCCAATTCATCCCACCCTCCCCTTCCCCTCCCCCATGTCCACACGTCCATTCTCTACACCTGTATCTCTATTCCTGCCCTGCAAATAGGTTCATCTGTACCATTTTTCTAGATTCCACGTATATGCGGTAATATTTGATATTAGTTTTTCTCTTTCTGACTTACTCCACTATGTATGACAGACTCTAGGTCCATCCACATCTCTACAAATGACCCAATTTGTTCTTTTTTATGGCTAATATTCCATTGTATAAATATGCCACATCTTCTTTATCCATTCTTCTGTCGAAGGACATTTAGGCTGTTTCCATGTCCTGGCTATTGTAAATAGTGCCGCAATGAACATTGGGGTACATGTGTCTTTTTGAACTATGGTTTTCTCAGGGTATAAGCCCAGTAGTGGGATTGCTGGGTCATACGGTAATTCTATTTTTAGTTTTCTAAGGACACTCCATTCTATTCCCCACAGTGGAGGTATCAATTTACATTCCCACCAACAGGGCAAGAGGGCTCCCTTTTCTCCACACCCTCTCCAGCATTTAGTTTTTGTGACTTTTTGCTGATGGCCATTCTGACTGGTGTGAGGTAATACCTCATTGTAGTTTTGATTTGCATTTTTCTAATAATTAGTGATGTTGAGCATCTTTTCATCTGTATAACATTTTATTTTAAGCTGAACAAAACTTAATTTCAATGATACACAAAAACTGTACTCCTTTACAGCTCCCCCTCCCAGACACTCTATGTTATTGATGTCACAAATTATGTATTTATATATATAGTATGCACTTTCACATAGATTTATAGTTTTTAAATGTTTTTGTCAAAATTATGATAGTACAGGTTACTATACTTGTTCATGCATTTACCTTTATTGAAGAACCTTATATTTTTATACAGCTTCATGTTGCTATCTACCAAAATTATGATAGTACAGGTTACTGTACTGCCAAAATTATGATAGTACAGGTTACTATATTTGTTCATGCATTTACCTTTATTGAAGAACCTTATATTTTTGTACAGCTTCATGTTGCTGTCTACCATCTTTTCACAACTTGAAGGACTTACTTTAGCATTTCTTGTATGGCAGGTCTAGTGGTAATGAACTCTTTATCTTCTATTTATTTGGGGAAGTCTTAATTTCTTCTTCATTTAAAAATTTTTTATTATTTTTTTATTTTATTTTATGAATTGGAGTATAGTTGCTTTACAACATTGTGTTAGTTTATGCTGTACAGCAAAGTGAATCAGCTATATAGATACATATATCCCCTCTTTTTTGGATTTCCTTCTCATTTAGGTCACCACAGAGCACTGAGTAGAGTTCCTTGAGCTATACAGTAGGTTCTCATTAGTTGTCTATTTTATACATAATATCAATAGTGTTTATATGTTAATCACAGTCTCCCAGTTCATCCCATCCCCTCCTTCCCCCTTGGAATCCATACGTTTGTTCTGTACATCTGTGTCTCTATTTCTGCTTTGTAAATAAGATCGTCTATACCAATTTTTTCAGATTCCACATACATGCATTAATATACGATACTTGTTTTTCTCTTTCTGACTTACTTCGCTCTGTATGACAGTCCCTAGGTCCATCCATGTCTCTACAAATGACCCAATTTTGCTCCTTTTTATGGCTGAGTAATATTCCATTGCACCACATCTTCTTTATCCATTCATCTGTCCATGGACATTTAGGTTGCTTCCATGTCCTGGCTATTGTAAATAGTGCTGCAATGAACATTGGGGAGCATGTATCTTTTTGAATTATGGTTTTCTCTGGGTATGTGCCCAGTAGTGGGATTGCTGGGTCATATGGTAGTTCTAGTTTTAGTTTTTAAAGGAATCTCCATACTGTTCTCCATACTGGCTGCATCAATTTACATTGCCACCAACAGTGCAAGAGGGTTCCCTTTTCTCCACACCCTCTCCAGCATTTATTGTCTGTAGTTTTTTTATTCTTCTTCTTTTTGGCTGCTTTGGATCTTCGTTGCTGTGCACAGGCTTTCTCTAGTTGCGGCAAGCAGGGGCTACTCTTCATTGAGGTGTGTGGGCTTCTCACTGTGGTGGCTTCTCTTGCTGTGGAGCATGGACTCTAAGTGCACAGGCTTCAGTAGTTGTGGCTCACGGGCTCTAGAGTGCAGGTTCAGTAGTTGTGGTGCACGGGCTTAGTTGCTCTGCGGCACATGGGATCTTCCTGGACCAGGGCTCGAACCCATGTCCCCTGCATTGGCAGGTGGATTCTTAACCACTGCCCTACCAAGGAAGTCCTATTGTTTGTAGATTTTTTGATGATAGCCATTCTGACCAGTGTGAGGTGATACCTCATTGTACTTTTGACTTGCATTTTTCTAATAATTAGTGATGTTGAGCATCGTTTCATGTGTTTGTTGGCCATCTGTATATCTTCTTTGGAGAAATGTCTATTTAGATCTTCCACCCGTTTTTGGACTGGGTTGTTTGCTTTTTTGATATTGAGCTGCATGAGCTGCTTGTATATTTTGGAGATCCATCCTTTGTCAGTTGCTTCATTTGCAGATATTTTCTCCCATTCTGAGGGTTGTCTTTTCGTCTTGTTTATGGTTTCCTTTGCTGTGCAAAAGGTTTAAGTTTCATTAGGTCCCATTTGTCTATTTTTGTTTTTGTTCTCATTACTCTAGGACATGGGTCAAAAAAGGTCTTGCTGCAATTTATGTCAAAGAGTGTTCTTCTTATGTTTTCCTCCAAGAGTTTTATACAGTCTGGCCTTACATTTAGGTCTTTAATCCATTTTGAGTTTATTTTTGTGTATGTTAGGGAGTGTTCTAATTTCATTCTTTTACATGTAGCTGTCCAGTTTTCCCAGCATCACTTATTGAAGAGGCTATCTTTGCTCCATTGTATATTCTGGCCCCCTTTGTCATAGATTAGGTGACCATAGGTGCATGGGTTTATCTCTGGGCTTTTGACCCTGTTCCATTGATCTATATTTCTGTTTTTGTGCCAGTACCATCTGTTTTGATTACTGTAGCTTTGTAGTATAGTCTGAAGTCAGGGAGCCTGATTCCTTCAGCTCCAATTTTGTTTCTCAAGATTGCTTTTTCTATTTGAGGTCTTTTGGGTTTCCAAACAAATTGTAAAATTTGTGAAAAATGCCCTTGGTAATTTGATAGGGATTGCATTGAATCTGTAGATTGCTTTGGGTAGTATAGTCATTTTCACAGTGTGGATTCTTTCAATCCGAGAACATGGTATATCTCTCCATCTTTTTGTGTCATCTTTGATTTCTTTCACCAGTATCTTATCGTTTTCTATGTACAGGTCTTTTACCTCCTTAGGTAGGTTTTTTCCTAGGTATTTTATTCTTTTTGTTGCAATGATAAATGGGATTGTTTCCTTAGTTTCTCTTTCTGATCTTTCATTGTTAGTGTATAGGAATGCAAGAGATTTCTGTGAATTAATTTTGTATCCTGCAACTTTATCAAATTCATTGATTAGGTCTAGTAATTTTCTGGTGGCATCTTTAAGATTTTCTGTGTATAGTATCATGTCATCTGCAAACAGTGACAGTTTTACTTCTTCTTTACCAATTAGGATTCCTTTTATTTCTTTTTCTTCTCTGATTGCCATGGCTAGGACTTCCAAAACTATGTTTAATAATGTTGGCGAGGGTGGGCACCCTTGTCTTGTTCCTGATTTTAGAGGAAATGCTTTCAGTTTTTCACCATTAAGAATAATATTTGCTGTACATTTGTCATATATGGTCTTTATTATGTTGAGGTAGGTTCCCTCTATGCCCACTTTCTGGAGAGTTTTTATCATAAATGGGTGTTGAATTTTGTCAAAAGCTTTTTCTGCATCTGTTGAGGTGATCATATGGTTTTTATTCTTCAATTTGTTAATATGTGTATCACATTAATTGATTTGTGTATATTGAAGAATCCTTGCATCCCTGGGATAAATCCCATTTGATCATGGTGTATGATCTTTTTAATGTGTTGTTTGATTCGGTTTGCTAGTATTTAGTTGAGGATTTTTGCATGTATGTTTGTCAGTGATATTGGCCTGTAATTTTCTTTTTTTTTGTGATATGTTTATCTGGTTTTGGTATCATCTTCTTCATTTTTGAAAGATGGCTTTGCTGGATACATATTCTTGGTTGACAGTTTTATTTTTCTTTCAGCACTTTAAATATATCATCCCATTCTTCCCACCCCCCCCCTTTTTTTTTATTATAATGTGTCCCAGTGTGGTTCTTTGGATTTATCCCATTTGGAGTTCTGTGAGCTTCTTGAATTCATATATCCATTTCTTTCCTCATATTTGGGACATTTTCAGCCACTAATTCTTCAAGTATGCTGTACTTGACTCCCAAAATGCATATATTGGTCCCTTGGGTAGTATCCCATAAGTTTCTTAGGCTCTCTTTGCTTTCTTCATTGTTTTTTTTCTTTTTGTTTCTCTGATTTATGATTTCAAATGACCTAGCTTTAACTTTTCAGTCTAGTTATTGCAATTTTCAGTTCTAGAGTTTCTGTTTGGCTCTTTTTTTTAAAATAGTTTGTATCTCTTTATTGATATTCTGTTCATGCATCACTTTCCTGATTTCACTTAGTTGTCTGTGTTCTTTTTTAGTTCATTGAGCATCTATATGACAGGTATTTAATATTTTTTACAGGCAGCTCATAGGGCTATGTTTCTTTAGGTTTGGTTTCTGGAATTTTATTTTATTCCTTTAATCACACTATGTTTCCCTGTTTCTTTGTAATTTTTTGCTGGAATTTGGGCATCTGAAAAACAACCATCTCTCCAGTCTTTGCATGCTGGCTTTGTGCAGGGAAAACCTTAGCCAATCAGGCTGGAATTTCTAAGACCTATTAAAATTTTTCTGATCTCTTGCTCCCCTGGCATCTGCCTGCAGAACATCAGCTCTAACATGCTGCTTGCCTGTTTTCAAACTCTGGCGCTGGTCATGACAGCATTCCAAATCAGGCAAGACAGAAACCAGTCCCTCAGGCAGCTTCCAGATGAGCCAAAATTTTGGATGCACAGTTCACTCCTTTGTTTCCATCCTGAGGGAGGAGCCCTAGTTGGGGGGAGGGGCGGTTCTTCCCAGTTGTGCTGTGCTATGCTGCATGGGGGAGGAACACAAAAGGGTGTTCCAAACATGCCAATTTTCATTCTCTATTTGATAGAATCTCTTCTTAGTTTTACAATGCCTTGGAAGCTGTAGCTTCTCAGCTGGTCTCTAAAGTTTCCACAGAGGTATTCTTGTTTGTATATTGTTAACTCATGTGTGGGGGAAGGAGGGCCTATAACTTTCTTTTTTTTTTTTTAATATATTTTCTTGAAGTATAGTTTATTTACAATGCTGTGTTAATTTCTACTGCACAGCAAAGTGATTCAGTTATATATATACATATATATATTTTTTAAAATATTCTTTTCCATTATGGTTTATCACAAGATATTGAATATAGTTCCCTGTGCTATACACTAGGACCTTGTTGTTTATCCATTCTATATATAGTAGTTTGCATTTGCTTATCCCAAACTCCCAATTCATCCCTTCCCCCCCCTTTGGCAACCACAGGTCTGTTCTCTATGTCTGTGAGTCTGTTTCTGTTTCATAGATAAGTTCATTTGTGTCATATTTTAGATTCCACATATAAGTGATATCATATGGTCTTTCTCTGTCTGGCTTACTTCACTTAGTGTGATAATCTCTAGCCCATGTTGCTACAAATGGCATTATTTCATTCTTTTTAATGGCTGAGTAATATTCCATTGTATATATGTACCGCATCTTCTTTATCCATTAATCTTTTGATGGACATTTAGGTTGTTTCCATGTCTTGGCTATTGTAAATAGTGCTGCAATGAACATTGGGGTGCATGTATCTTTTTGAATTATAGTTTTGTCTGAACGTATGCCCAGGAGTGGGATTGCAAAATCATATAGCAACTCTATTTTTAGTTTTTTGAGGGACCTCCATAGTGGCTGCACAAATTTACATTCCCAGTGTAGAAGGTTTCCCTTTTCTCCGCACCCTCTCTAGCATTTCTTATTTGTAGACTTTCTAATGATGGCCATTCTGACCAGTGTGAGGTGGTACCTCATTATAGTTTTGATTTGTATTTCTCTAATAATTAGCAATGTGGAGCATCTTTTCATGTGCCTGTTGGGAGGGCCTGTAGCTTTCTAATCTGCCACCTTGCTGATGTCACTCCACGATATATTTTGATGTGGCTATTGCAGCTCCTTTGTAGTTAAAGCCCTGGGAAGATAGAGTTCTCTCTGGGCTGCAGAAGGTTTGGGGGGGGTTGGTAGAAACTATTATGTCTTCCCCAGAAACCTCCCTGGAAATTCCATCTGTGAGAACTGAGCCCCACATCCCAGTCCCAGCAGCCTCCTCTGGTCTTTTGGGGCCCCTGGTCATCCCTGGCATACAGCGGGTAGCCTTTGTCATATCATGCCTCCCCAAAACTCATCTTCCCTAGGTGAGCTATGGCTCTTCTCTTCACAGTGCGCTGAGCCCCAGAAGCTGCTCCACATTGCCCAGGAGCTGCTGCATACTGAGGAGACCTACGTGAAGCGTCTACACCTGCTAGACCAGGTAGCCCTCCTGGCTTGGGCCTGCCTTTGTCCACTTCCAGAGTTTCAGTGGACAGTTTCAGAGGCAAACTTTCTCTCTTAGCATTGGCTAGGGCTTGCAGTTGGAGTATGACTGACATGAATACTAAAACTTGGACAAATTTAAGTCTCCTCCAGAAAGTCTTAGTTTTTGCTTTCAGAACTTGTGGCTTTGGGGCAATTGTCTCATCCAGTCACCTTGGGGTTTTTTTCTTCTTGGCAGTTAAATTATCTGAGCATGTAAATGGCCTCTGGACATCTTTCTGCATAAATAGTTGGGAAAGTGGGTGGCACTCTCCCTGTCCACCTGGCAACGTAGGGTTTATGAGCACAGGAAGTAAAACTGCAACAGAAACTGGGTTTTGACAGGTGCTTCTTCTGTTTGTAGCTCACAAAGCAAAGAAAGGAAATCAGGACCATCCACTTCCCTTGATGGGCAGATGGAAGAAAGATGGCCTGTCCCCATCTAGAGGGGACTGTCCCTGCCTCACCCCCAATTCTTAGCCATAAGTTAGCTTGCTTTAAGACCATAAGGTTCTTTGAGCCAGTTTGATGAAGTGGAAGGTTCACTAAGAAAACATAAGGCAATGGCAGCCTCTCTTGAGCTCCCATACCTGCAGCAGAAGCATGATCGTAACCATCTGCAGTGACCCACACTCAGTGACCACTGCATGGGCTTCTCTGTGCCCAGGTTTTCTGCACCCGACTGATGGAAGCAGGGATCCCTTCGGAAGTCACCACAGGCATCTTCTCTAACATCTCCTCCATCTATTGCTTCCACGGGAAGTTCCTCCTTCCTGAGCTGCAGACACGGATCACGAATGAGTGGTAAGTGCAGCTCATGGTGCCTGGGAAGTGTAGGGGCTGGCATCTCCCAGGGAGTTTGGCTCCAATGCCCTTGGTGGTTGAGGGTCATGGTGACACTATTGCAGTGGTTTTGTTGAATACTCTCTGCCAAGCAGCCTCTAAATCTGGGGTTTGTATGCCCAAAAGCCAGGAGACACCTGGGGAGCCTGTCTCATAGTGCCCTGGGCTCTCTTTCGGTAGGGTCCTGGGCCAACCCTGACCCCAAGCCCTCTCAGTGTCTTAGCTTCTTCATCTGCAAATTAAAAGGACTTTAATACCTGCTCAGGGCTTTGTGGAATTTAAATGAGGTTTGCCATCTGCAAACACCAGTGAATAGACAGTGCTTATTGGTTTATTTTCCCTCCTAGTGTATATTGCACCTCTGCTTTAAAAAATGAGATGTTTTTCTTCCTCAGCAGTGTCCCCAGAGGGCTGTCCCTCTGTCCCTCTGCCGCTTCCGTTCATTTGTAGCAGAGGGACTGCCCAGCTGTAAGAAATGATAATAAAACATTACAGGCATGGCCCCCAGCTTGCCATTCTCCAAATTATGTGCTTCCCCCTCTGTTCTGGGTGCTGCTGCAGCTTTGCTTTGGGGTCTCTGCTGTCTCCCCTCTTCACTGGCCTGGCTTGAGCCAGTGTGTGGTTCTGTGGTAAGAGAAGAGGTCATTTCCAAGCTGCAGCCAGGCCAGGGAGAACACAGAGGCCAGGGGGCTTGATTGGGGGTTGTCCCTGCACCTGCAAGGCTCAGCAGGGGTCCAGGGCAATTCGTAAATATTTAGAAAGACATGCTCCACCTGCAGAGCAGGTTATACTGTGTCCAAGGCCATGAGGTTAAAGCGCAGGGCTAGATTGGCTTTCTGGCTGATGCAGTGCACACCTGCTAGATATAAGTTTTCTCCTCAAGGCCCTGGAGAGACTGTCAGCACACAGACACCCCTTGTATAATAAGGGTGAGAGAGTCCAGCAGCTTGCCCATCCGTCTTCACAGGTGGTGGGCCTTTGAGTGCATGTTCCTAGTAATGCTGCAGAGGATGACTTTATGCATATGCCTTTTTTTCTTCTTTTTGATTATTTCTTTAGGATAAATCCCCCACAGTTCTAAGGTCAAAGGTTATTAATATATTTTCTGCTCCTTGAAATTTATTTCCAAATCCCTGTCCAAACCATTCATTATTACACAGTGCTGCTTTCCCGTGACACTGCCAGAGTTAGATTGCCCCATTGTTCCTAATCTTCGCTCGTACAGAAGAAGTATAATGGGGTTTTCTTGATTCTTTTTGATAACTGTGGCTCATCATTAAAGTGATTCCATTATTACTAACAACTCCTGGTTTTGAGCAATCGTTCTATGACTGCATGGTTGAAGTACTTTACATGATCCTCTAGGTAACACACTATTTTCCATCCCATGTGATACAGGGAAGGAAAGTTAAGGCTTAGGGAAGGTGACCAGTTTGCCCACCATCACACAGAGCTGGGAGTCAGGCCATTGTCCCATAGCTCCCTGGTGAAGTCCCTGTCTCACCCTGGCACTTCAGTGGAGCTGTTTGCCTGACGATCTCACTCACTCCCCCACAAAGGGACACAAACCCCCGGCTTGGAGACATCCTGCAGAAGCTGGCCCCATTCCTCAAGATGTATGGTGAATATGTCAAGAACTTTGACCGGGCCGTGGAGCTGGTGAGCACCTGGACCCAGCGCTCACCGGTATTTAAGGACATTGTCCAAGGCATCCAGGTAGGGCGGTCCCACCTCTGCTTCACGGGCACAGTGCTGGCTTTGTGTTTCAACATGGAGAAAATCAGTAAAATTGTGGGATGTGTCCAGATGCTCTATTGATGCTTTGATCCTTAAGATAACTTCCAGGGACAAATCATCATTCTCATTTCATGGGTGAGGAAATCGTGGCTCAAAAAGTTTGTGCGGGGCTTCCCTGGTGGCACAGTGGTTGAGAGTCCGCCTGCCGATTCAGGGGACACGGGTTCGTGCCCCGGTCCGGGAAGATCCCACGTGCCGTGGAGCGGCTGGGCCCGTGAGCCATGGCCGCTGAGCCTGCGCGTCCGGAGCCGGTGCTCCGCAACAGGAGAGGCCACAACAGTGAGAGGCTCACGTACCGCAAAAAAAAAAAAAAAAAAAAAGTTTGTGCGATCTATGTCATCAGAAACTATTATTCAATAGGACCTGGATCCAAACATGCTGGTCTCCCTCCACAGCATCTCTCAATGGCTAGTGGAAGCACTTAGGAAAATGTTGCATTGATCTTTTCTTTCTCTTTTTCTGCAAACAGCCTGTTCACACCTCTGGTTGCTGTTGTCTACTGCCATGTTGGTCTTTTTCTTACTGATTCATGAGGTTTTTGTATGTTAAGAATGTCAGCTGTTAACTGTCAAATGTGTTGCAAATTATTTTTCTCCATTGATGTTTTATTTTTTAACTTTATGTATGATTTTGTTTTCCATACAAAATTTTGGGGTTTTAATTAGCCACATTCACCAATTTTAAATAAAGTAATTCTTTAAAAAATATTTCAAGTATGTGCCACATGCACATACATGCATACATGTGCACACGTAATACATAGGCACATGTGCACATGTGTACATACATATGTGTTCACACATGCATACGTGCACCTACATTCCTCACTGTACCCTGAAGGGTTAATGGGCACAGAGTCCCTCTGTGCTGAGGGTTTGGAGGCCAGGCTCGGATTTGGGGTGGCCCCTTGATAACTTTCTGTGTTTTCCCCAGATCCCACTGTAATCAGGTCACCCATGATTTCTCAGCGTAGGGTCCTAGATCCCCCTGCATGTCTCAGCATCCCTGTCCCTCCCCAGAGAGGATAGCTCTGATACTATCAGAGTGTTTCCTTCTCCCCTTTTGCCTGCACTCCTTGCACGCTCACCCCTCCCAGCTGTTCCCACAGAACAGCCTCCAATGAGGATGTGTATAGAAAGGCCAGCGCTGGGTCTAGAGCAGGCCTGCCTGGGGTCCAGCTCCTTACTCCATCCTTCAACCTCTCCAAACTTCAGTTTCCTCTGCTGTAAGATGTGGTCTGCAGTCAGTTGGGTACAGTACTCCAGGCAGCCTCCTGGGGGATACACATGTGTGTCCATGGCTGCCCCACACTGCCTCTATCTCCCCCACAGAAGCAGGAGATGTGCGGAAACCTGACGCTGCAGCACCATATGCTGGAGCCCGTGCAGAGGGTCCCCCGCTATGAGCTGCTGCTCAAGGACTATCTGAAGAGGCTCCCAGAGGATGCCCCAGACTGGAAGGATGCAGAGAGTGAGCCAAGCCGGCCACAGGCTGAGGGGCTCCTGGGCAGTGGGAGCTGGGGCCCCTGCTGAAAACCCACATTGAGAGAGACAGAGAGTCAGGGACAGAAAGAGAGAGACAAAGAGATAGAGAGAGACAGAGACAGAGAGACGGAGAGAGCTCCAAGTGACCCCTAAACAAGGAGGTGACTGAGAGTCTGAGTGTAAGGGAAAACTGCCCCTGCCCCCATTGCAGTGCGAGGGGTGGATGATGGTTCTGTGGAGGGGGCTGCTAAGTGTTGGCAGAGCTTAGCCCTCACGGAGGACCTTATGGGGCTGGCAAGGCTGCTCCTGGTGCATGGGGAGCAGCTGGCAGGCAGCATGGGGCAAGGTCTGCACAGGGGAGTGGCATGCCAGCCCCAGCGGACCCCCAGCAAATGGGATGCATCTGCAGGGTCACACCTCCACACCCAGGGCCAGGTCTCATGAGCAGCCTGGTACAACCGTGGGAAAGGGCAGGAGCAGGGCAGAACCTGACACTAAGCCTCGTGGGGCGAGGAGCCACCAGGCGCCCTGCAGCTTGACTCTGCCTTCTCCCTGCAGGGTCCTTGGAGCTCATCTCCACAGCTGCCAACCACTCCAACGCTGCCATTCGGAAAATGGTGAGTGTGGGCGACCCTGGAAGATGCCCAAGGGACCAGTAGTTTGGGGCAGGGAGGGCACAGGGTGGGCCAGGTACTGTCAGCATGCATACTCACCCACCTGTCCCCCAGGAAGACAGAGACTCCACTGAGAGCCAGACAGGCCTGTCCCTTACTAGCTTGGTGATTGCTGGTAAGTTATATAGCGCTCCATGCCTCAGTTTCCCCATCTGTAAAATGAGGTCACTGACAGAATCTGTCTCATTGGGCTGTTGTGGGGATTAAATCACTCTACGTGAAGTGCTCAGAACAGGACCTGGCATAACTTAGTGTTAGCTCTTGGCGTTAGCATCATTCATTTGTTCGTTCATTCACTCACTGAAGCTCTGTCAGCTGGGGCTGCTCTAACAAAGTATTGTAGACTGGACAGCTTAAACAGCAGACATTCACTCTCACCGTTCCGGAGGCTGGAAGTTCAAGACCAAGGTGCTGGCGGATTTGGTTCCTGGCTTGTAGACAGCCACCTTCTCGCTGTGCCCTCACATGGCAAAAAAAGAGAGCAAGCTCTCTGGTGTCTCTCTTAATAGGGCTCTAATCTCATCATGCCCCACCCCTCCCCCACCCCATGACCATGACCTCATCTAAACTTAATCACCTACCAAAGGCCCCACCTCCAAATACAGCCTGAAGGTGGAGGAGATGGTGTCCTCTTGTTGATCTAACGCCCCCAAGTAATAGGCTCTGCCGATGGGGAGGCCTACTGGCCCATACCAATGCCTTTTGACTCAGTGGGCCCTGTCTTCAGAGGCCCTTGTTTGGCCTGCACACTGCCTGGACATGGTGTAAGAATTTCTAAATCCTTGCCCAGAATTAGAGATCAGGTCATTTCACAGGAGAATCCAAATTCCTGGCTTTACTGGAAAACTCTGAAAACCCCAGGCCCACACTAAAACCTGGGACGAGGCGAGGTGCCCCCTAAGTGGGCCGGCTCTCCAGGCCGCCACAGTCCCTACCCAGCCCTGGTTGCCTCAGTCCTGAGACCTATTCACTTTCACATGGGCACTGCTGTTGTTTGAGAGGAAAAAGAAAGTGAAATATTTCTTTGACCCCACATCTCTCAAAAAGGAGAAATGAGAGACGGGCCGCCTGTTTTGGGGCAGCTCTTGCTATGTGTGGTCCACGTCCTGTGTCCTCATTACCTGCCTGTCCCCGGGATTGGGTCTGGAGCCCCCAGACCAGATGCGCCTGAGGTCAGGCCCACAGTGGGGCACCCATGGCAACCTAAACAGGTGACATTTCACTCTAGATACTTTTTATCTAATCTCCCCTTTTCTTCCTCCCCAAGACTAAATCTAATGGAGGAGAAAGAGCTGCTTCATGGAACTCTGTGGTCATGAGCTCACACAGAGCCCATGGAGGAGCCCCCATGGGCCTACATCTCTGAGGGGCTTGGGGTGGACTCCTGTCCCACAATAGCATGTCCACTGTGTGGCAGTTCTCGCTCCAAGTCTGGTGAGGCCTCTGTGACCGGCAGGGGGCTCTGGTCAGGTGTGGGGGAAGGCTTATCAATGTGTGCTCATGGGACCCTCTTCATGCTTCCACCTGTCCATCCCTAATCCCCTCAACCTGGACCAACCCCCCAACCTCCCCACCACCAATCTCCCTGGTCTCCGGTCCGTACTTCTCTACTAAGAGCTTTCTATGGGTTGCTTATTTTGTCACTCCCTGTCCAGAAGCCTCCTGGCCTGCCACTGCCTCACAGGTACACACATTAGCTCTCCTACATGTCCACTGCACGCCCAGCCCCCAGTACACACAAGGCCCTTTGGCCCTGCCTAGCCTGCTCTTCCTCACTCTCCATGCTGGCTCCCCCTCCTGCTCCCATGCCCACATCTACCACCTGTTTCCATGCCAGAGGCAGAAGAGCTACCAAATCAGCCTGCTTCCAGGGAGTGCAGGCTAAGATTGGTCAGGTCCAAGGGCAGTGGTGCTGTAGCATGGTGGATCCATGCTCCTTGTTGCTGGGTTAAGGTTCCTGTAGGCTCAGCTCTGCCTTTTGCTGAGTTCACTCCTTCACTCTTGGCTCAAGCCCCTGGTCAGGGCCTATGGCCTCTTGGCCCAGAGCTGGAGCAATGAGCTGCCTACCCTCTCCCCTCACACCACAAGGGTGCTGGTTGGCCATATGACCACACAACCAGTCTCGAGAACAGAGGGCGATGACCTGCGGGTAGGCAGAGGTCTGGTCTCATCATGGCCCTGGGCCATCTGAGGGTGGAGCAGGAAACCAGGTAAGGCTACCACAAGAAGGGATGACTGTCCAGGGCAAAAGTTGCAGCTGCCCAACGTATCTCCTCTGACCCAATGCCCTTCACTGTGGAGGCTAAGAGAGCCAGTCCCAGTTCTCTAGCTGAAACATCTCCAGCAACTCACTTGATTTTCCTGTGCCTCGGTTTCTCTGTCTATAGATTGAGGATAGTAATGGCATCTGCCTCTTAAGGCCGGTGCTAGAATTAAATTAATTAATACCCACATTGTGTTTAGAACAGGGTGTGGCACATAGCAATGGTGCTAACTGTTGTTATTATTTATTACTCTCTGCAAGGTGAACCTCTGTTCTACAAGGCCCGTGTTTTCCCTCCCACCGTTGTCAGCAGGATCGTGGTCCCTCCTTGGTTCTGGACCACACTTGCAGGGCAGGGTTCCACACACCTCTGGGTCCCCAGCCCTGGCAGGCCTCCAATCCCTGTGGTTGTGCAGCTGCCTGAGCCCCGTGTCTCTCTCAGGAGAAAATGCACAAGCTCTTGGAGGTATACGAGAGACTGGGTGGGGAGGAGGACATCGTCAACCCTGCGAACGAGCTGATCAAGGAGGGCCACATCCAGAAGCTATCAGCCAAGAATGGCACGACCCAGGACCGCCACCTCTTCCTGGTGAGCCCCCAACCGGTCACACCCAGCCCTGCCCAGTCCTGCCCAGCCCAGCTGCAGAACCACGCCCCTGCCACGCCACACCCAGCCCAGCGGCAGAGCCTGGGCCTACCCAGCCACTCAGCCACACCCTCACCCAACCCAGGCCCAACCAGCTGCAGAGCCCCGCCCCACCACTAAGCCACTCCCCCAGTCCAACCCCCAGCATGCCCTCACCACTCCCACATTCAGCCCAGCCCCGCCTAGCCCGGCCCACTCTTGCCAGAGCCACGCCCCACCTCCTCCTTGGGGTGCTCCTCTGTGGAGTCAACCGCCCCTCACCCCATACGTGCCCGTCACTATCGCAGTTCAACAGCATGATCCTTTACTGCGTGCCCAAACTGCGGCTCATGGGCCAGAAGTTCAGTGTCCGGGAGAAGATGGACATTTCCGACCTCCAGGTGGGTGAGCCCCTCCCACCGATCTGTTCCCCTGAGAAAGCACAGAGCAGGTGTAGGGACACAGCGCTTTAGCCACCAAAGTACTCACTGCTGTGCAACTGGTTGCCTGACTACTTCTCTGAGCCTTACTTCTATCCTGACCCAGGCATGGGGGAACATCTCTGAGGGCGCCTTGGCCTAGCATCCTGGGCTGAATGGGCAGGATCCCCTGTCCCTCCACTTGGCCTACCTGACAGTGCGCTGCCGGCTTCATGTTGGCAGGATGAAGGGCAATGCCAGGACCTGGGCCATCTCCTGTCCCCTGTGAAGTCAGCCCTAAGGGCCCCACTTACAGACTCTAAGGGAAACTTGGGGTGAATGCAGATGGGGTGCCCATCCTGCCTGTTCCCTGGTCCTTGGTCCATGCTCTCTCCACTCCTGCACCAATTTGGAGCCCAGATGAGGTTCTGCAGGCACTTGTACCCAAGGTCCAGATGACCTGTTGTCCCTGCTGTCCCTATTCCTTGCCTCCATTGATGTCTCGTGCTGTGGGGCTGCTGGAGCTGGAGTCAGTCCCCCTCTTCTGTGGGAGAGTGCTTTGAATTAACGGGCACTCCAAAAATACTGGCTAAAGCAAAGTATTTCTTTATTCTAAAAAGTGAAGGGTTGCATTAGTGATGCAAAAACAATCCCTTCTGACAGTGGCCAGCCTGTGGGCCACATCTACTCCCAAGGGCTGTGGGAGTAGAGTGTTGAGGGGATGAGGGAAGGCTCCCTGTTGCAGACACCTGCAGATAGAAGGTACCTGCCCATGGGGCCTCAGAAACCCCGGCAGAGTAGTGGAGATCCTCCTGGCTCTTCTCCTAAGATTCCCATCCCTGTGTCGGGAGTGCCTGTGGGTACCTTTGTGGGGAAAGGCACTGGGGCTGACTTCCTGGGAAGCCCTGAGAGCAGGCAGATTTGGCCGGCAGTTCCAAGAACAGTGAATGAGTGGTCCCAGCCCTGCCTGAGCAGGTCGGTGGTCCACCCTCCACCATGGACTGACTCACGGAGTGGCCCGCAGCAACCATGACCCTAAGCTGAGCACTCCCCTGCAGACTCACTGGGTCACCTCTGCCCCCCCTTCTCAGGGAAAGGCCTCCAAGTCTCAGAGTGTGAGTCCACAGTTCAGGACCTGCTAAAAGTGACCTACTGTTTTTGTTTTGTCCTTTGTTGTATGCCTTCAGGTGCAGGATGTCGTCAAGTCAAATGCAGCCTACACATTCATCATAACTGGAAAGAAAAGGTCCCTGGAGCTACAAACTCGGTAGGTTTCAGCTGCCTGGGTGTCTGCCGCTGTGTGAATATGTTTGACCTGAAATTTTAGCAGATGGCTTCCTTTTCTAAACTGCATAAATTTTCGATGTGTTTGTGTTCATTTTACTCGCTTATTTGTGGTTTAAAATGTAACAGTACTAAGGGGAAGTCAATGAAAATTAAGCCTCTGCCCACCCCCTGTTCCCCACCCCCAGCAGACATTCTTAACCATCTCTGAAGTATCCTTCCGGAATTTCTGTCCCCATACATATGTATCTATTTTTAATTTTATTTATTTATTTTTAAAAATAAATTTATTTATTTATTTTTGGCTGTGTTGGGTCTTTGTTGCTGTGCGCAGGCTTTCTCTAGTTGCAGCGAGCAAGGGCTACTCTTCGTTGTGGTGCGCAGGCTTCTCATTGGGGTGGCTTCTCTTGTTGCAGAGCACGGGCTCTAGGGCGCATGGGCTTCAGTAGTTGTGGCACGCGGGCTCTAGAATGCAGGCTCAGTAGTTGTGGCGCATGGGCTTAGCTGCTCCACGGCATGTGGGATCTTCCCAGACCAGGGCTCGAACCCTTGTCTCCTGCATTGGCAGGTGGATTGTTAACCACTGTGCCACCAGAGAAGCCCTGTATCTATTTTTTAAATCACAGATGACCATTTTCTATCTAGTCTGTTCTGCATCTTGCTTTTTTCATTTAATTTATCAGAAATCATCCCATATATGAGCACCATTTTCTAAAGCAGCATAATTTTCCAATATGATCGTTGGCTGGTTCCCATTGACGGGCACCTAGGTCCTCTGGGGTCTTGCTGTCGCAAATGGTGCTGCAAGCAGTGTCCATGAACCAAGTTTTGTACATATATGTCGTTACGTCCATCTGGTAGATTCCTGAAGTAAAATTGCTGGCCAAAGGGTAGCATGTCCACTTTAAATTTTGGTGGCTGTTGTCACACTACCCTTTAAGATGGTGCATGACTTGTGGCGGGGCTTGGGAGAGCCCATCTCTCACTTCCGCCAATGACGTGAGATCTTTGCAATGACCCATTGTGGCCCACCGAAGTGTTGGTTTACATCCACTGCAGAGGGCTCTGCATATCAAGCTTACCACATCTAGCCACATCTGACTTCATCTGGTCACACCTGACCCCACCTGCACCCACAAGGCCACACTTAACTCCACCTGGCCACACTTGACCTCGCCTGACTGCACCTGGTGATGCTGGCCACAGTGTTCCAGAGCCTTCGGGGCCACTCTCCCAAGCCGTGAGTTGCACTTCCAGGCAGTGAGCAGCACAGGCATGTACTTCAGGGCTGAGAGGAATCAGGTGGTTTAGAGTCAGTATCCAAGACTAAATGAATAAAATACTCTTTTGGCTTTTATAGGACAGAAGAGGAAAAGAAAGAATGGATTCAGGTGAAGCTCCTAAAGTTTTAAAGTAACCAAATGACCAAATTCTTGAGTGGTATGGCCATTTCATGTTGGAGCAAGGGATGGGATGGCCCCGTGTCCCCCCCAGGTATTACCCACCCATCTATCCACCTTGAAGTGATGGGGTGACCAAGTTTATAAGCACCTTCAGACTCCACAAACCTTTGAATCCATTCTCTTATTTGGGGCTCCCCAGTAAACAAAGAAACATAAAGGCCTGGAGGTGGACATGCGGGGAGGTGCCCTCACCCTGGGGAGGATCTCCACTGTCTGGCAGCTCCAAGGTGGGTCCGTGTTGTCCTTCCCTCCATGGCTGGCAGGAGCGGTGGGTCTTGCAGGACGAGGAGCTTGACTTCCAGGACGGAGCCTGTGCTTCCAAAGACAGGCCAGGCAGTGTCCTGGGGCAGCCAGAGCAGGCTCAGCTCAGAACCAGCCATGGTAGGGACACAGGTCAGGAGGGCCACGTCAGAGCGGAGGCCAAGGCAGTGACTGGGGTTGGCAGACCACCACCAGGCCAAACGCTAACCATTAGTGATGGTTAGCCACCATTCGTGGCTCCCAAAATTCATAAGACAGAAATCTGAGTGAGAAGAGAAAAAGGAAATTCAAACAGATATTAGATGGGAATGCTGTTGCAGGAATGGAAACGTGGCCTCGAATCCATATAAACTGTTCCAAGAGCATCTGCCCTTGGCTTGGAGAACTGCATGTGGGGTGGCACTGGGAGCCATGGAGATTGGAGTGGGGACCCGGTCAGTCACTGATCACATCCCTGAGCCTTGTTTCCTCATCTCAGAGGACATGTGAGGCTGTTGGTCAGGGGAGAACGCAATGACCACGGGACCCTTGTCCTCACCCTCCTGGAATGCTCTCTGAGGGCCCTTGTTCTCTGTGGTTTTGTTTCAGGTCATTGAGGCCACCATTGAGAAGCACAAGCAGAACAGCCAGACTTTCAAGGCCTTCAGTGGCTCCTTCGGCCAGGATGAGAATTCCTCCCTCACTCCAGACCCGCCTGTGAGTGCCAGTGTCCCTGGGGCAACCCAGGCCCTTTGCACAAGGACTGGTGCTTGGGGGGGAAGCTGGTCCCCATGCTCTCCTCATGCCCACCTTTATTGGGCAGCCATGTGGGGACGCCTGTACCTTATAGCTGGGGTGGTCAGCGCTTGGACAGGAGGGAGGGAAGGACAGGCCTGGATACAGCTGCTACATGAGGCATTGTCCTATCACATGCACCTAGGGGCTGTGATCTTATCAGCAGGGGTAGCTTGCTCCCCATGGGAAGCTGTCCCCAGGCCTGGGGGGAGCCAGGAAGCAGGATCCCCACCCAGGGCCAGATGGGTCCACCCTAGGCCTTGGCCATCCCCTCTGTCTAGGTACAACCAAACATGACTTCACAGTGAGGGTCCCTCACTCCATGCCTCAGGGACATCCCTGAAGCTAAGAGATACCCAGCCCAGCCTGGTTGAGCAGCCCTGAGTCCCAGACACCAGGCCGGGTTGGCCCTCCCTGTGGTCTCACTGGTCTGTGGGCCACAGGCCACCTCATTATCCACTTAATATTTGCATCAAATCTCCATTTTGTCTGCTTTCTGGACTATTTTAGAAGAAAACTTTGTGTTGTCCCCGGGCAGGGAAAGTACTGTCCCCTACCTTGAAAAGAGGTGACCTGGAAACAGAACCCCCCCACCCCACCCCATACCTGCCGTTAAAGTTGGTGCAGAGACAGAGCCTGACCGTAGAAGGCAGGGCACCGAGCTCTCCACAGATGCCTGAGGACAGCTAGAGGCCAGGGCCACCTCACATGGTGTGATGCAGCTGGTTAGGCCGGGTGGGCCTCAAGGAGGTTCATACCTGCCCACCGCCCTCCACCCCAGCTGGGAAATGATAACTCTTCTGAGATGCCTTCAGGCCAGGGAGGACAGATTCCCAAAGTCATAGCAAACACCAGGCCCCGACAGTCTTCCTCCTGACCCTGTGACCAGACAGAAGGAATGGTGGCATTCCAGCACTGCCTTGGATGTCAGCATGTGGCCACAGACCTCTGCTCATGCCAGCTGTCTTGTCCCCTCCAGATGGTGAGCGCCAGCTCAGAGGTGCCTGCAGCGGTAGCCACTGGTGGAGGGGGTGCTGCAGGGGTGAGTGACCCCCCCCAGCTTTGACAGGGGTGGGAGGTGGAAGTTGGGGTCAGACCAGGGTGACCTGAGGGTGAGGGTTTAGCCTCCCCCTTCCGTGTGACCTGGGTCCTCACAGTGATGGCCTCTGGGGCCTGTTGGTGGAGGGCTGGGGCAAGCCCGCTGGGACCCAAATGTCCATTTCCTTGGGTGGGTGAAGGTTACACAGCTGAGTTCTTCTGAAGACTTGTGCTCTTTACCACAGGTAAAGTATGCCTGGATGAAATGTGGATCAAGGCGGTACCTGGCCCTCAGGAGGCTCAGTCAATGTGGGCGGAGAAGGCGTGGTCCGGGGTCAGATAGCCTGTGTGCATGTCCCCACCCCGACAGGGCCAGGCCATGGGACTATGCCCGAGTCCCTCCTGCTCTGTCAGTTTGGGAGATTAGTAACAGGGTAAATGTGTGCGCCTCGCATGCAGTGAGTATCCAGTACAGGGAAGCATCATTATTAACCACTGGGCCTAATAGTCGTGAAGTCTGATGACAGTTATAAGCCTAGACTACCAAGGAGGTGCTGTACCCTGCATCCTGAGAGGGGATTCTCCTGGGCATCTTCGCTTTGCCCTATCCCTCAGTTTTCCGGGCTCAGAAGGAATGAGTGGAGGCCTGAGCCCCAGCCTGACCCCTAACAGGGGCTTTGCTCCTAAAGCGGAACTTCTTCCATGGGTAGGTTGGTCCAGCCCCCACATTCTCTCCACTGGGCCTGCCTCTCCTTCCCTCCCCCTGACTTCTCTTTCTCACATCCCTCATCTGGGCCAGCACTCCCTTGGTGGCAGGTGCTCCCCAGTTGGACAGCAAAGTCTGCCTGAATTTCGCACCAACTTGCAGAGCTCCTTCTTTTCTGGCTACGAGGGCCACCCTGCTGGTCATCACAGCCATTCTGGGTTGGCACTCGTTAGGGTCAACCCATTTTAGGAACAGGCTTGATAGGTGAGGAGACCTGGCCTTTGCCTCAAAGGCCTTGTGGTGGGACTTGACTTTCCTGGGACAGCAGCAGAGGGAGGGACGGATGTCTAGCTCCTCACGGGGAGTAAATGTTCCTGTCCTGGCTTAGATTTTTAGTAAGAAAACGAGTCCCCTCCTCCCACACAATCCTTGCTGCTGGGTAGCATTGGGCCCCAGCTGAGGCCCCAGAACAGGTGTGCCCAGATGCTCCAGTCCCCTGCTCTGTTACAAGAGCAGAAGCTTTGCCAGGTCACCACACGACCCCTGACCCGACGTGTCTCTGACTGCCAGGCACTGGGAAAACCTTGAGGAGTTTTTGGGCTCCCATGGAGGGATGGAGCATTTCTAGGGCATGATGGGCTTCAGAGACCAAGTGAGAGGAGGGAACCCCCTTATCTGAGTGCTACTGCTGCCACAGGGTGGCACTGCGAGAACCAGAGGGAGCCTGTGCTAATTTGTTTGAACTCAGTCAGGAAATCTGAAAGCAGCATTATCAGCAGGGGAGAGATGGTATTGTCACAGCCCCTCAAACTCCCTGAGGGGCTTCCTGCATTGTGGCTCTGTCTGGCCCTGCCTTCCTTCCAGCCCACCCTCCCCCACCATGCCCTGGCCTACCTCACCTGGCCATGTCCCAGGGCCTTTGCACCTGCTATCCCCTCTGTGCAGAATGCCTCAATTATGCCTGCTGTGCCCCAAGGCCTCATCTGTGAAGCCCTCGCAGCTGACCCCAGAGTCACTGACAAGTGTTTCTCACATGAAGCAACCCACCATCAGCTTTCTGAATCACCAAACTGTGCGTGTGAGGCTGGCAGTATGCTATTGGGCTCCTTTCTGGAACGTCTAGGAACATCATGAAAAGCAGCTTGCACACTCAAGCTTCATCTGTGTAACTAACTGCCCAGAGAAAAATGACACATGGGGCCTCTTCAGCTTTCCAATCAGCTCCAGGGTCCCTTGGCCAGGGTCTCTGACAACCTCCATGATGGCCCTTTGCATGAAGTACTGCTGCTCCCTGTCTCTGCAGGGGAGCTGAGCTGGACCCCCTGCAGGGCCCTCTGCTATCCGACCCTTGGCCTGGGGCATGCCGGAAGGCATCAAGGGCCATGAGCAACCCCCACTCTTTGTAGGGTGAGTCCACGGGCAGGCCTCAGTCCGTGGGTGCGGGGTAAAGTAGAAGTGGCTGTGGGCTGTGTGGTCAGGGAGACAGGGCTGAGGAAGATCCAGTGCCAGGGCAGAGACAGAGGAGCGGGAGGTGGGGCTGGCACACACGACAGGCAGTGCCCATCGGAGAATGTTCTAGCTGGAAGGGACCTGAAGGTCCCATGTTTAATGTTTTAACACGTGGAGTGGGTCCTGACATGAGGCCTTGGGCAACTCCTCCCCCTCTGCCCTCGCCTTCCCTTGGGTGGGGAGAAAAGAGAGAGAAACCGTGTCAGGGGTCTGTTGGCCACTCGGGTGCCCCTCCGATGGGTTGCCCAACTCCTTTGACAGGTGAAAAGGTAGCTGAGAGTCCCTGAGGCTCAGGGCCTCAGCACGGTCCAGGGGTCTGCCCAGGCCAGGCCGCAGACTTGCTGCGCATCGATGGCGACGCCCAGCCAGTGGATATGCGGGCCACCCCACCTTCTTCTACCCAGGGGCTCAGCCTTCCGAGGGCTCTGCAGCACCATTGACTTGCCGGTTGCTTGGGATCACAATTCAAGTTCAGGCCTCCTTGTCCCAGTCCCTTTATCCACCCCAAGCCAGGCCCAGGCCCTACAACAGACAAACGCTCATCAGCAACAGACTTGCAGCTCCGGCCCCAGCACACGTGGCCCGGCCATGGTTTTTCTCATTTGTGTTTCTGATGAGCACAGGTTTTGGTGGACCCAGGAGGGCAGCTCAGTGAAGCTCCTGCCATACAGGGCGAGTCCGAGATGTGCTCAGTGGATATTTGTGGAAAGTACCCCAAAGTGGGTTTTAATTCTGGCACTAGAAAGAGTGATCTTTGCTACAACATGCCAGATGTAAGCTTTTGGAGAGGAAATGTAAACTCACTCTTGGTGTGCTCATTTGATTTCCTGGTGTTGTCCTCAGACGCACAGTTCCCACTAGGCCCTCTTTCCTAAGAAAAGCTAAACCCAAACCAGGAAGTTTTGCAAGGGAGTCTTGCAGAATACAAAGACTTCCCCGTTCTGCAAAAGTTGCGTCTCTCTTCACGGAAGCACAGAACTGTCAAGGCCTCCCTGGGCTCCAGAGCCACCATGGCAACATATGGACCCTTCCACGATGTCGTGAAAGGCCCCATCCCTGCCACCCGTCGTTCAGCATGCACAAACTTAGTGCCGCCCTTCCACCCCAAGCCCAGGACAGGGCTGCCTGTGAAGGGCAGAGGGCCTGGGCTGCACCCACCACAGGGCCAGGCCTAAGACCCGGGCCTATGTCCACACCCTTTAGGACCGATGATAACTGTGGCTCCATCTTCTGACGCTGGTTGGCAGGGCCACTGTTTGGGACCCAATTCTTACCTGAATTTTCCTCCTGCTTCCCTGCTTTGTAAGTGAATCTGCTGAAGAGAAGACGTTGAGTAAAACAGGCCCTCGGCACAGACCTCCCACGCCCACGCTTGTGCATTTGGAGCGCTTTGGGTGAAGTCGCTTGGCTGTTACTAGGGAAGCCACGGTTCCACACCTCCCTGGTTAGACTTGGCCCAGGCCTTTCCAATGTCTCCACATCCAAAAAGAAAATCTGAGCCCCTCCCTTTGGTTGACTTATTCTATATCCTCATCCAAAAAGGAAGTATGGTTGGCCAGGAAGACCTGTCCTCAACGATGCAGGTGGGCTCACCTCAGCCACCTGGTCACCAGCCCTCGGTGTCGGGAACTGCCTGGGGGAGCCGCATCAAGCATGGGCCATGGTGGCTTACGGTCTTCAGCACCGAGGAAGCTGGTACCCAGCCAAGAAAGCTGGTACTCAGACCCTGTCTGATCACCGAACTGCAGCCTAAAAAAAGGAAGCCAGGATGGGTCGCTCTTCCAAGCCCCAGCCCCAAGATGCCCGGCTCTAGGAACTGTCCTCTGGTCCCTCTGGCCAGGACGGGGTCCCTGCTGACCTTCAGCACCTGAGCTCTTGGCCACATACCCCTGACCCGCTACAGCCTCTCCTCCATCTTGTGGGCAGCCCTGCCCCTCAGGGATGCCCCAATAGCCCCCATGGCCTCCCTGTGTTCTCAGCAGTTGTGCAGCGCTGTTCGCAGGGTCTGGAGAGCCCAGGTTCTGCAGCACATGTAAGTGCTTGAAGGCAAGACGCAGATCCAGCCACCTGCCACTGACCACTCCCACCTCCAGTGCCCTTGGTGTCCTCACCTGGAAAACAGGCATGGCAGGGTCACCATGAAGGTTGGTAGAGGGCTGAGGCTCCTGGGCCACAGCAGACCCAGGGATGGCCCCTCCTCTCTCTTCTCATGTCTGAGCCCCAGCAGTCCTGAGAGATGGTCTCAAGGGAAGGAGCCCTGAGTGGGGCAGACAGATGTGCCTCAGGGCTAGAGTGTGGCTGGCAGCCAAGGCCGGGTGACAGGGGTGGCCTCCAGTAAGGCATGTGGCTGTGGGGAGCGTCAGTATTGCTTGTCGGGTCTGTGCCACCCATTTTCCACCCACAGGGCTCTGTGGTCCTGAGCTGCATGGAATAAACTGAGAGGGGGCCCAAGGTTTTCTTACACCCAGTGTCCATGGGGTCAGGGGTCATGAGATGGAGGAGGAGGGTGATGGGGTCTTGGGCAGAGCAAGCGTCCCTATCACCCTCAGAGGCACCAGCTGGTCCCAGGGCTCCTCGTACCAGGGGTCCAGCACTGGCCTCACAGTGGTGGGGCCCGCAGTGGGGTCTATGAGCAGAGGCAGCAGAGCTTGGAAGCATAGGCCAGAATTAGCGTGCTCAGGCTACTTAACAAAGTGCCACAGACACTTATTCTCTAACAGTTCTGAAGGCTGGAAGTCCAGGATCAAGGTGTTGGTAGGGCTGGTTTCTCCTGAGGCCTGTCGACTTAAAGAAAAACACTCAACTTAGAGTTGGGTTTAAGTTTTACTCAGGATCTTACTGAGGACTATAGCCTGGGAGACAGCTCTGAGGAACTGCTTGTAAGAGGGAGGGGAGGAGCCAGTATATGTACGAATTTTTTGGCTAGGAAATACATGTAGTCAAGCATACATTTTGGTAAAAGATTCCTGCTATATCACAAAGAACAGATATCTTAAGTTAATACTTTTAAGTGATTTTCTCTGCATGGGAAGATGCAAGAATCTGGGGTCACTGAAATTCTTTCTGAGATGTGCCTCTATCTTGGGGCCTGTTTCTCCAACACACAGAATGCCTCATCTTGTTTTTTTCATCCTGAATTCCCTCCCGGGTGCACTGTCGTGGGTGACTGCAGTGGGTGCATCTTAACCCTTATATAACTGGATGATGAGTGGCACTCTTTGTTCTTTTTTTGTTCACAGACCTCTCTCCTTGGCATGTAGATAGCCATCTTCTCCCTGTGTCCTCACATAGTCTTGCCTCTGTGTGTGACCATGTCCTAATCTCCTCTTCTTATAAGGACACCAGTTATATTGGATTAAGCCCCACCCTAGTGACCTCATTTTACCTTAATCACCTCTTTAAAGGCCCTCTCTCCAAATACAGTCACCGTCTGAGGTGCTGGGGGTTAGAACTGCAAGCTATGACTTTTGGGGGACACAATTCAGCCCGTAACAGCCTCCAATGCCCAAGCCCCTCCCTTCTGTCTCCCTCACCCCCAACCAGTGCATCTCTTTCTCCTTAAACTTGCAGAGTTTATATTAAACATATTTTTAGCTTATTTTGTTCAAATTTTTATTAGGGAAGCTTTGGACACACACAAGTAGAACTAACAGACAGCGAGACCCCCACACCAGCCTGGAGCAACTTCAGCTTTGTGCTGTTCCTGTTTTATCTGTCTTTCCACCCCTATCCTCACCCCACCCCCACATACTCTTCCTTCTTCTGGAATATTTTAAAACAAATCTCAGACGTCATTTTATTCTGCTCAGAAACACTAATGTTAAACTTATTTTAAGTGTTTCTCTTTTAAACAGAAAAAGTGTCTCTGGGCCTCAGTTTCCCCATCTGTGCAAGGGAGAGGTTAAGACAAGCACTTCCAGTAGCCATTCTAGTTCTGACATCCTGGGGAATTTGATACATATCTGTGACATTTCTTAAAATCTTAAGTTTGTGGTGAATTGACTGTGTTTTCTGCTGGGACCCCAGCGCCCCCTACCCACACAGAGAGGAAATGCTAAGGGGCTGGGACGGGGCATTTCCTGAGAGCCATGGTAACATAAGGGCGATCAGCAAAACCAGTCAGGATTCTTGTGCTGTGACGGGGTTCAGGGCCAGGGGCGGTTCCTCACCCCACTTTACAGATGAGGAAACCAAGCTTGGAGAGGAGAAGTGACTCGTGCAGGGTCTCATGGCTGATGAGGGGCAGGGCAAGGGCCTGGGAGCTGTCCCCCAAATTGCACCACTCCTAATCATATGGGGAAACCTAATCAGACAGCGCTACTGAGCCCCCACGCCAGCCTCACCCTGCATGGTCGGTGCCCACTCCCACCTTCACTCCCTCCTGCCTCCTGCTCACCTCCCAAGCCCTTGCATCTGGTGGGGCTGGGGTCCTGGACACGACTGATGTCACTAGGGCCAGGGGTAGGCAGTCAGAGTGGACCACATAGGTTCCCTCACTCAGCTCTCAAACCGCTGTCCACAGTGCAGAGGGAACACAGTCCTCAATGGGAATGTGAGGCAGGAGGTGGGGGGGTTAGGGGGGCTGGTCAGTGAGTGGCTGGTTTGCTTTTCTACGTGTCTATTGGTTTTCTTCCTCTTTCACAAGCTGTTCTCGGTGAACACTTGAGAAAATCCAGATAAGAGAGTCAGGTAAGAGTTACTCTACCCCAAACAGCCAATAAGATCATCAGGTGTGCTTCCTTCCAGTCTTTTTTTCATGCGCGGACTCTTTTTGGCATAAACACTATGCGCTACTGTACATTATTTTGCAACTTACTTGTTTCCCTTAGCAATATAACTCGACACCTTTAAACAGTCTTCCGACATGTCGCCTTGACATCTACCTCCCGTGCATGATTTATATACCTGTTCCTTAGTTTTAGACTGCATTAGATTTTTTAAAATTTGTAAATATGTTTAACTAAAAAAGGAATAAACACTTTTTTTTAAAAAAAAAGTGAAGTGATAGAATAAAATGAGAACCTCTCTCCCACCGCTGCCTGCCACTCTCCAATTCCTCTTTGCTCCAAGGAGTTTGATGTGGTTCTTGTAAAACTTTTTGAGAAATCTTACACAAAACAGCTTGTTTAAACGTACAAGAAAACAAACAAACAAACAAAAAAGAAGTAAAAGCATTTCATAGTGTGTTTTTGTGACTAGTCTTAAAGATCTTCTAACCTCTCTGAACACACACCATGTTTCATGACTTCCCGTTGTCTTGCTGAAAGGACTCATCACTGCCCTCTTTTGTGGGAAATTCAGGCAGCATCGGAGGAGATAGAGAAGGGAGTCCAGCCCCTGACCCTGCTCCCACCCCTGGAGAGTGCTCTCACACGTGTTGGGCGGGCAACTGCACACCTCTGAGTGCCTGGCATGGAGCAGGGACCATGCTCTGGGGTCCAATAAAGGGCAGAGCATGGAAGCAAGGGCCACCTGGCTGGATGCTGGGTGCAGACACCCCAGTCCTTGGCGTCTGGGCTCCTGTGCAGAGCAGCCACCGTTTCCCCCAGTGTGGGTTCCGGTGGTTATCTTTGCAGACACGCAAAGTCACTGACCTCCGTGGTGGGACAAGTCATTCCAAGCATAGAGTTCCTGTTCCCCTTGGGATCTCACCCCGTGTGACAGCAGGGCAGCTTCTGGGGAGTGAGGCTGGGCAGGGGGCCATGGCCAGTGTGGCTCCTGCTTAATTCCCTTCTGCACATCTGGCTTTCTTGCCCTGCGTGTGCGTTGCCTGTGTATCGCACAGCTGCCACTCCACATGCGCTGGGAAGCTGACTGCAGCCGTTTGCCTCCCACAGCTTGAGCCCAGGAGAGGGTCCTCTAAGACCAGACGTGACAAGGAGAAGCAGGGCTGCAGCAGCTGCGGCGAGACCTTCAACTCCATCACCAAAAGGAAGCGCCACTGCAAGCTGTGCGGGGCGGTGAGTCCAGGTGGAAGGAGGCCAGCTGCTGGGACCTCCATGTGCTTAGTTCCTCCTCCAAATCTTCTTTCCATGCACACAGACCCCTGGATCCTGGAACTTCTGAGCAAGAAGGCAGGCTCTGGAGGCCCAGCAGGGGCCAGACTTGGGGTCTCTGCCCTGTGGACAAGGCTCCCGACTCCCATGTCTCACAGACAAGCCCTTCCCCTCCACATGCCGTTACACCTCTCCTTCCAGCCTCCTTCTGGATAGTCTTCTGTCCCTGGGCATTGGGGTCACAGGTGCCCTTGTCTTGCAGGTCATCTGTGGGAAGTGCTCCGAGTTCAAGGCTGAGAACGGCAGGCAGAGCCGTGTCTGCGGAGAGTGTTTCCTGACCCAGCCGGTGGCCCCCTCGAGCCCCAGCCTCGAGGAGCCCTTGGAGCCCAAGCAGAGCACAGAGGTGGGTGGGCTGGGTGAGCCTTCCAGACACAAGACCCCAGAAACCTTGACAGACTGTGCTCCTAGTGCTGTCGCCTTCCCTGGGACCAGGACTGGTAGGGCTCAGTTGGGTCCATAGGCCACTGAGAGCAGCTAGCAGCTGAATGCCAAATGTCACGTGTGTGCGTGTTGGGCTCTTAGGATCCAGTCATGGCCGAGAGCTTGGGAACCGTTTGCACTCAGGAGTTAGATGGTGCATTAGTCAGCTCAGGCTGTATAACAAATACCACAGGATGGACAGCTTAAACAACAGAAACTTATTTCTTCCTAGTCCTGGAGGATGTGAATGTGTGTGGTGTGTGTGATGTTACGTGTGAGAGGTGTGTGTGTGTACAGGGAAATCATCAACAGCCGCCACATTCTGGTTCCCTGCTGTTCCATTTTTTCCTACCTTATCTTTATTTCTGTCCTGACCCTTCTTGTGGTCTCACTGCCTAGAAAGTCCAGCCCAATCCCAAGTGGCCTTGCAGTGACCCTGGGGAAGCTCAGGCTGGCCCAGGCCTTGTCCAGTCTGTCTCCCCCTCCTCTCTCCCCCCAGAGCTTCAGCCTTGGTGCTTCCTGGGGAGTGGCTCTTACAAGGGAGACTCCACCTGACTTGTCCTCTGTGTCCCCAGAAGCCAGCCACTGTGGACCCCCCGCCCAGCCTGCTCTGTGGCCCCCTGCTGGTGTCGGATGGCGGCACAGCCTGGAGCAAGGTGTGGGCTGCCATCTCTGAGTCGGACTCCCTGGAGTTGGTGCTGCACCTTCGAGGAGGCAGCCAGGTGTGTCCTCTGTCCGCTGGGCCACACTGGGGGTGGGGGTCCACCCTGCTCCGGCAGCCCACAGCCTCAAGCCCGCGGCGCCCAGATAGGCCTGGGCCATGCAGCCTGGGCCCAACCCCACGTGGTGGGTGGCTCATGTGACCCTAGGGCCTCAGTTTCCCCGGCTGTCCAGAATCACCCTTCTGCTGCCCACTTGTGGGAGATGGTATTTAGTGATGCCAGGACTCCAGAGGCCGGGGTGCTGACGCTCCTCTCCTTTCCTGCAGGATGGCCAGCTGCTGCATGCCATCCCCCTCTCTGGCTGCAGGGTGAGTGTGCCAGAGCCCGCAGAGAGGCTGGATGCTGGACACATGTGGCAGCTGCAGCAGGCCCAGCAGTCTTTGTACCTGAGTGCCCCGTCCGCCGAGCTGCAGCAGCAGTGGTTGGAGGCCCTGAGCTCAGCAGCCCACGGGCACCTGGCCCAGGCCAGCCCAGGGGCCCAGCAGCCCCAGGCCCCAGCTGCCCCATGAGCTGAGTCTCTGCCGTGTCTCCTAGCTGTACAGCCACCGTGGCAGGGCCTGTACTCATCTGAGAGGTGGCATCAGGCCACATGCAGGCATGAAGGGAGCCTGGATTGCTGAGGGACCAACAGGCCACATAGCACTTGGCCCTGGAGGGTTCCTCCATGTCAGAGAGGAGAAAAATGAGGCCCAAACAGGGGCAGCCAATTGCCCAGGGTCACCCAGCACGTCCCTCAAAGACCCGGGCCTCTGCCTGCAGGCCCAGCAGTGTGGCCCAGAGCGGGGCGTGGGGTGACTGTCAAGAAAACTCCATCTGAGTGGGCAGTGAGGGGTCATCTGCGCCAGAAGACAGAAGGAGCTCATGGGTGGTGCCCAGGACACCTGGTGGATGTCTGCAGTCATGCCACCCCTCCTGATGGTTGCCCACCCATCTATACCATCTACATCCATGTGAGCTGAACCATACTGGCCCCCCGGACTCCACCTCTCTCCTCTTTCCTCTCCCGGGGACTGGGCACACCCTGTGCCACCTCGTAGCTCGCCACCCCATTTGGAGATGCCTAAGGGAGCGAGTGGTGGGTTCCTGAATAGCCATGCTGCGAAACTACAGGGGGACCACACAGGCGTCGTGATCTGTGGCCTGAGATTTGTGCCTGCCTCCCCTGGTTGGTGGTGGACAGTGCTTATCTACATAAATAAATGCTGGCAGCCAACAGGTGGACACAGCCTTGGGGCAGGGTCTCGCCACAGTGGGCCTGGTTGGCTGGAGAATGAGGGTAACAGATGGGCACAGCCGGTAATGACGCCCTGGACCCCAATCCAGGCCTGCAGGGTGCAAGTAACACCCCTGTGGTTGCCCCAGGATGCAGCGGCATTAGACAGCGGGGCCTCAGACAAGGTACCATGCCTGGAGACCTGCTCTGTGTCCCTGGTCATGCTAGTGAGGTAGACAGGGCCATTTGCCCCTGTAGCAAGTGGAGCCAGACTTAGATACGGGATCGTGGGAGTGCTGGCTACTCACAAAGATGTCGGGAAGGTCTATTTGCACCAGAGCCCCGAGGGCCTTGAAGGAGAGCAGAGGGACCTAGGAACTGATGACTGAGGGGTGTCCAGTCCCTTGGGACCCCCATCCCTCTAACGTCCGCAAGGCACCCTGCGGGGATGCCTGTCACTGCCCAGCCATGGGCAGACTTGCAGGGCACATACCTGTGGGCTGAGAGGGTCATTGTGGGAGCCAGAAATGGATGACTGGTCATGGGTGAGGCAGGGGTGGGGCCCAGGCAAGGAGTGACAGGGCACAGGGGAGGTGCTCAGGGCACAGGTGAGCTGGGACCCAGGTGAAGTGGGCAGGGCCCAGGTGAGGTGGTCAGGGTCCAGGTGAAGTAGGACAGGACACGGGTAAAGTAGAGACCCAGGTGAGGTGGGCAGGGCACAGGTGAGCTTAGGCGTGAGTCAGCGCTGTCTCCCACATACCCACCCTGCTATGCTTGGATGCTGCTGCAGCTGTATACCTGCTGCATACCTGGGCCTCAATCCTGCACCTGTGAGAGCTCACCACCTGCAGTGGGTGTTCTGAAGCTGCTTGATACCGGCAACTTGCCCACTGGGAAGGGGAGGCCAGGCCCTTCCAACTGTGCTCTTACTCAAGAAAATACAGCAAAGTCCCTGCCCATGGAGCCAAGGCAGGGACAGCAGATGGCAGAGGCATTGAAGGGACCTGGATCCCAGCCGGCCTCTTCCCGCTGGTCCTGCCCCTTCTCCCTCGGAGCTCTGCTCTCTGCCTCATGCACTGACTGAGCATGGGCCTAGTGGGGCTCCTTCTCAGGGTCAACTCTGTAATACTCCAGTCTCACCTAAACCCCAGGATGTTCCCACTTGACAGTTGAGGAAACAGTCACAGAAAGGATGCCCCCAAGAGTCCCACAGTTCCAGACCTAGTGGGCAGCTGGAGTTGACCTGCTGGACATGGTGCCACTCTGCTGGGGTCTGAGGGGGCAAGACTGGGCCCCCCATCCAGGGTCCTCACCCGCGGCCCCCACTGTGGGTTCCCGCCCAGGGTCCCCGTGGCCGGTTCCCAGTGAGCTCTCTGTGCCCCAGGGCAGACCTGAGCCCTATCCTCTCCCAGCCAACAGCCTGGGGGGCCCGGCACGCAAGCTTCCACAGTAATTTCAGGAGGGTCCTGTCCTCAGTCAGCACATCGGAAGGCTGGCGAGGTGGGCATTCTGTCCCTAGCAGCTCGGGGTACACCAGGACATTATATTCCATCACAGTCCATATGTCCTGGGGCCAGCTACAAGGGTGAAAACAGGAGGCGTCCCAAAGGCTGTGGCTGCAGCAGGACCCAGAAAAATGTCCTCGCTGTCCATTTTGGACAGTGCTGGGCCCTGAGAACACAGAGGAAAGGAAATCCCTCTGTTTGGAGTGGCTATTCCCACTGAGACATTGAGAAGGTGTGCAGCCACAGGGGAGGAACAGAAGCAGGGAAGGGGAGTGGGCATGGCAGGGGGTGTGGCAGGAGTTCCCTAGGAGCCCCACTCCCAGCCAGGACACCCTGGGGGAGGGGTTGCAGGAAGGGTGCCTAAGTTGAGTGCAGGGCCACCAAGGCCTGGAGGAGCCAGTGACACACAGCAAGGAGCAGAGGGAGCATGGGGGAGACAAGGCCTGGTCATGGGGTCTCCACGGGGTCTCATTTGGTGATGCTCCAGGAGGCAAGAGCCACGGGGCAGGCTTGGGGGTCTTAACAGATCCAGTTGGCTGCGATGGGGGCAACCAGGGCAGAGCTGGAGACAGGGCCTTGTGTCTCCAGCAAGTCTCAACACAGACCCCCATGACGGGCATGCTGGAGGCCAGCAGGCATGGTGATATAGGGGAGCCTCTGCCAGCTGTCCCCACGCAGGCATGGACCTGTGTGGCCAGAGCTTCCAGCTTTTCAGGAGATGAAAGAAACTCAGGTGTTCGTGTGAAATATCCTGATAAATGTTAATAACTATTGTGGAGTCTGAAGTCATGGGGTGGGTGGCCGGTGCATGGCCCCAGAAGGCAGGTCTGTCCCCAGGGACCCTTCCGGCTGGGGCATCTGGCCTGGCCCTCTGGATGCCCCAGTAAGGACTTGAGAAGCAGGCTGCCTGCCTGGAGTCTCCACACCATGTGTTTGGGTGACCCTTGGGCCTGGGCTTCTTCCTACCTGCACATTGCCCACCTCTGTCTACCTTCATCTTGCTCCCATAGCCTGAGGCCTGGGCACTCTGCACTGCCCACCCACAGAGGGTGGAGGCTGGACGCACACTGGCTTTCAGCCTCTCCACTGACCTTCCTTTTCTGTCCCTCCTCCTCCTCCTCCCCAAGTCCAGCCCCCAACCCTGCAGGACAGGAGGCCATCCCTTGAACAGAGGGAGAAGGGAGGCCAGTGGGCGGAGCAGGAGGTGGGCCCTGGGGCCTCTGGGGTTCTAAAGAATGCCAGACGGGGCAGGAAAAGGGTCTGAAGTACCCAACTGTCACAGGAGTCAAAGGCCTGAGCTGAGGGTCTTCTGTGCCCCCAGGGGCTGCTCCTCTTCAGCCTGGGGAACACACATTCCCCACTAGGCCCAGGGGGGATGCTGGCCGTGTCCCTCACAGTCCTGGGAAGAGGAAGGAGCCAACATACACAAGGGTCTGCTGCAGCCAGGCACCCAGCCCAGCCATTCGCTGAAAATAATGACAACTCAGGGTGTCTTAGTAGCAGTGAAACTAAGCCCCAGGGAGGGAAATACACTTGCCCAAGGTCACACAGTGAGTTAGGGACCCAGCCAGGAGTCACTCATTCACTCTTTGTCCATTTCTTCATGCAGCAGGCACTGCTGGCATACCTCCTGTGTGCCGGCCACTTGGATTTCTGGGACTCAGGGGTTGGACTCAGGCCCTGTAGCCTCTGGCCCTGTCACACTTCCAGCCTCATTTTCTCCTGTCCGGCGCCCCCGCACTGCTCCTTTCCCACCCCAGGTCACCAGGCTCCAGCCACTGGACCTTCAGAACACACCAGTCTCCTTCCCATCTCAGGGACTTTGCACATGCTGTTCTGTCTGTCTGGGGTTTCTTCCTGCAGGACTTTGCAAGAGTCTGCTCCGTGAACCTCAACAACGAGCCCTTGCCCCAGTCTTTCTACTTTTTGTTGGGGTATTTGCTCTCTTGTTTAACCTTTGTCTCCTCATCTAGAACAGAAGTTCTGAGAGCAGAATGAAGTACCTACAATAGTGCCTGGCACAGAGTATGTGCTCAGTTAATATTTGCCAACAGCTTGGGTGAAAGCTCAGAGACTTTGTTCTTGCCATGCAGCCCCAGAGCACTTTGGGTCTGGAATCTTCTTTTAACAGATGGGGAAATCGAGGCTCAGAGAGAGACAGAGGCTGTCTGAGATCATAAAGGCCCAGTGCTCTCCTGCCTCCTCTGAGGTCCCCAGGTCTCCAGGACATACAGCCAATTCCTCCTCAGATGTCTGGTCCCGTTGCAGAAACCAGCACACAAGACCCAAAGGGGCTGCCATGCCCCAGGAAATCAGCAGAGGGGCATTTGGACCCAGGTGGGTCCGCCGTACACCTGTGCCCATCCGTCACCACCCTCCAAGGGGACAGCGGACCACTGTGCACATGGAAGGGGCAGGATCAGCCCCTGAAGTCCCTGCTTACCCTAAACCTCAGAGCCCAGGCCTTGGGGGGCTCTAGCCCTCATACCCCAGATGCTCAAAGGGCCTCCCCACCTCCTGGGGTCTGACAGGGCCCTAGAACCCAAGCCCCTGTGAGCAGCTAGTCCAGGTGCTTGGCATCTAGGAAAGAGGGTGGGCTCACCTCCCCAAGAGCCACTGCAATGTTTCTACAGACGAGCTCTCTCTGAATGATCCTTCTGGGAGGCCCAGCTGGCAACAGAGGGTGGCTGCACTATGGACCCCCCACCGCCCATTCCTTTCAGTCACCTCCCCCTCCTCGCGGGGTCTCCAAGGGGCTCTTCGTGGTCCCAGAGGGCTCCAGGTGGTCACAAGGTGTTCCAGGTGGTCTTGAGGGCCCCAGGTGGTCCTGAGGGGTTCCAGGTGTTTCTGAGGGCCCCAGGGATCCTTAAAGGTCTCCGGTTTGTCTCAGGGGGCCCCGGATGGTCGCCAGGGGCTCCAGATGGTCCTTGTGAGGCTCCAGGTGTCCCCTGGGGGCTCCAGGTATTCCTAAGTCCTCCAAGTGATCTGAGGAGCTCCAGATGGTCCCAAGGCAACCAGCTGTGACAAGAGGCCAGGCTGCTCCCTGGTCACATACCCTCCCACACCCACCACTGCCCCCCATTTACAAGAGAGAAAACAGAGAGAAAAAGGGCCAGAGAAATAACTGGGGCTAGGGCAGGCCATGGGGGAGCAGCCAGGTTCCCACCCTACATTCTGCACATTCCGTCCTAGAAAGCTGGCCTCCCCCGCCCTCCTGGCCACAAGGCCCACCAGGCCTGGTCTTGCTGACCCAACAAATTTCTGGGCTTGGTGCCCTGCTCACAGGTGCAAAGCTCTGATGGAGGTCCTTGCAGCCCCAGGAAGCCATTGTCCCATGGCACCCGCGCCATCTCCCTCAAAGCCCAGGTGTGCTCAAGCCGCTGTCTGCTGGGCCTCAGTGGCCCCCCCACTGATGGGAGCATACCAGGGATCCCTGAGGATAGTGGCACACCCACATTGCTCTCTCAGCCTTGTCTTACCTTCCTGATGGCCCCTCTGTGCTGTCCCCAAACTGGACTTGGTCCTCTCTGACCAGCAGGATGGCAAATACCAGGTAGTGCCTAGGGAATTTCCTGCCAAGGAGAAGAGCTGGTGGCTTGGGTGGGCCATCTGGCCCCAAGATCCTAGAAAGTGAAGGTTACAGGGGAAGGATTCCAGCTAGCCCTCCTGTGGCACAGGCTCACTGACCAGCTCTCCCGCTCCCTCTGCTGGGGTTGGTCCAAGATGGCCATGTGACCTAAGATAGTCCCCCGCTTGAGGGTGGAGGGGGCCATCCTGGAATGGGATGGAAGGGCCTCCCGGGGAGCCCAAACCAGGATGGGAGAACAGAGGCAGGAAGAAACCCACCTCTGACTTCACCTGAAGCAGCCATGAGAGAATACAGTTCTTTTGGAGTCTGATTTCTTCTATGGCCCTGCCCCACCCCGCAGACCCCATCTGCAGGGACCAGCCTGCACCCTCCAAAAAGTCCTGCCTTGACCCTCTCTCCCCAGCAGAATCCAGGCTGGCAGTATCCCTGAGAGGGACAAAAATCTTCCATTTCCTGCCAGGGCCAGGCCTGCCCCGGGAGCCTGGTCCTAAGCACTCCAGTTCTGCCCGCTCACAATGCACATGCCACCATCCCATGAATCTCCATCTTGGAGAGGGAGCTCCACTTCCTTGTGCTCTATCAGAACTCAGAAAGCACATTATAGCCCCCCAGAACGACATCTGCCCCCAAGGGGCACTGGAAAACTGACAAAAGAGTAGCCCATCCACTGCAAGGAAAAATATTGGGGTCATTCCCAAAGCACCCCGCTTCCCAGAAGTAGGGAGTGGCCATTCCCTGTGTGTGGTCCTAAACCCAGAGCCCTACGGCATTCTCTCCTCTGTGCTCCCGAAACCTCAGAGGAAAGGGCCATTATCTTCACTCCACTCACAGAGGGGGACATTGTAGCTCAGCACCAGGAGTTATGTCTTAAATGGGTTGCCAGTAGCTCACAGGGTGGGGGCGGGCATGTCTTAGGTGGGTCCCCATTGGCTCACAGCAGGGGGCCCTGTGTCTTCGGTAGTTTTCTGCCAGTAGCAGATCCTGCTACACGGATTGAATGCAAGGAGTTTATTTGGGAGGCAACACAGGAAGAATAGGAGGGGAATGGAGAATAAGGCAGAGAAGGGAAAAAGCCCACACAAGTTGGCGTCCTGGGTTGAATGGTATCCCCCACCCTAAATCTATGTCCACCTGGACCCTCAGACTGTGATTTTATTTGCAAATAAGTTCTTTGCCGATGTAGTTAGTTAAGATGAGAATAGAGTGGGCTCTAAGTCCTATGACTGGTGTCCTTATAAGAAGAGGAGGGGACACACGGGGAAGGCCTTGTGATGATGGAGGCAGAGATGGGCACGCTGCAGCTATGAACCAAGGAACACCAAAGTTCACCCAGAGTGGCCAGCAGCTGGAAGACGCATGGAAGGATCCTCTCCTAGAGCTTCCGGAGGGTGCACAGCCCTGACAACATCTTGATTTCAGGGCCCTGGCCTCCAAAACTTTGAAAGGATAAATTTCTGTTGTTTTAACCCACGAAATTTGGAAATGTGTACAACAACTCTAGAAAACTAACACAGATTTTGTACCAGGAAGGGAGATGCTTCTATAACAGATACCTAAAAATGTGGCTGTGGAATTGGGTAATGTATACATGCTGGACGAGTTTTGAGGCACATGATAGAAAATGCCTAGATTTCCTTGAAGAGATTGTTGGTAGAAATATGGACAATAAAGGCAATTCTGGGGAGAGAGAGGTTAAAATGAAGTGAGGACTCCTGGGCATATAGCTGGAGAAAACCATAATTTGAAAAGATACATGCACCTCAATGTTCATTGCAGCACTATTTACAATAGCCAAGACATGGAAGCAACCTACATGCCCATCGACAGATGAATGGATAAAGAAGACGTGATCTATACACACACACACACACACACACACACACACACACACAATGGAATATTAGTCAGCCATAAAAAAGAACGAAATAATGTCATTTGCAGCAACATGGATGGACCTAGAGATTGTCATACTGAGTGAAGTAAGTTAGACAGAGAAAGACACATATCATATGTTAACGCTTATATGTGGAATCTAGAAAAAATGATACAAATGAACCTATATACAAAACAGAAATAGACCTACAGACATAGAAAACAAATTTATGGTTACCAAAGGGGAAAGTGGGAGAGAGGGATAAATGAGGAGTTTGGGGTTAACATATACACACTACTATATATAAAATAGATAAACAAAAAGGACCTACTGTATAGCACAGGGAATTATACTCAATATTTTGTAGTAACCTATAAGGGAAAATAATCTGAAAAAAATAGATATATACGTATGTATAATTGAATCACTTTGCTGTATACCTGAAACTAATGCAACATTGTAAATCAACTATACGTCAATTAAAAAAAAAAAAAGAACCTCCAAAAAAGAAAAGAAAGAAGTGAGGAGAATGTAGAGAAAGTTTCTATTGTCTCAGAGAATACATGTATGGTCATGAACATAATGTTGGTATTAAGTATGAACATGAAAGGTGCTTCTGGTGAGGTCTCAGATGGAAATGAAGAGCCAATTATTGGAAACCGGAGGACAGGCCATAAAGCAGCAGAAACTTGGTTGAATTGTATTCTAGGGTTGAGTGGAAAGTAGAAATTGTAAGGAATGAACTTGGATATTTAGCTGAGGAAATTTCTAAGCAAAATATGAATGATATGGCCTGGTTTCTCCTTGCTGCTTGTAGTAAAATCTGAGAGGAAAGATATAAATTGCAGAAGGAACTGTTAAGCAAAAGGAACCAGCACTTGATGATTTGGGAAGTCCTCAGCCTGTTAAAATTAGGAAATTCACTGTTCAGAAAGTGTGGTCTAAAGACAGCACCAAAGATGTTGTGGGAGAACCTAGTGTTGAAGAGATTAAATCTGTGACTTGCGGGTATACTCCACCATCCCAGCGGAATGCAGGAAGAGAGATGGGGCTATTCAGGAAAGATCTGTGGAGCCTCTTACCTGATGGTGTAGCTCCCTGTGAATTACGCAGAAGACCAACAAGGCTTTTGAGACTGTTACATTAGTGGAAACTCTGCCAGTCTAGATTGAGAGGCCCAGAGATGAAATGAAGTGAAGAAAGAATGGCTTGGAGGGCAGAGCCATGAATGCAGAGGCAGAGACCAGAGAAGGTGGGATGCGGCTGCTGCCAAAGCGCCAGAGAGCAGGGCCACCTTCATGCACCCAAAGGACAGAGCATCAAGCCACAAAGCGTTATTTGCCGGCCTTGAAATCTACTGGAATGTGCATGCTGGGCTTCAGACTTGCTTTGGACCAGTGACTCCTTCGTTCCTTCCTTTTTCTCCCTTTAGGAATGGGTTAAGACTTTGGGAGATGTTGGGATGGGGTGGATATATTTTGAAAGTGGGACCAAAGTGACTTTTGAGGGGGTCAAAGGGTAGATTATGATGGGTTAAATGGTGTCCCCCACCAAAATTCATGTTGACCTGGAATGTCAGAATGTGACCAAGACAGAAGGTCTTTGCAGATGTAATTAGTTAAGATGAGGTCCTACTGCATTAGGGTGGTCCCTAAATCCAATCACTGGTGTCCTTATAGGAAGAGGGAAAGACTTGCTAAATCTTTCTCTATTATTTTGGAGGTATAATATTTCCAGATTATTTTTTCAAGACAGAAGCAGGAAAATTGCAAAATAATTTAATGATTTACTTAACTGATTTATTGGTGTATAATTAATGCACAATAAACTACATATATTTAAGGTGTGTACTATAAAAAAAGAAAAAGAAAAAAAAGAAGAGGAAAAGGACACACAGAAATGTGATGGTGGAGGCGGAATTGCAGTGGTGCAGCTACAAGCGAAGGAAGGCCAAAGATTCCTTCGTTGTTTTAAGCTTCCTGATCTGTGATACTTTGTTGTAGTGGCCCCAGGACACTGCTACACAGAGTGTGGCATCAAGCAACTTAGGTCTGGAGGCAACTGAAGTTTGGTTGTAGGGGAAGCCTGTGTGCCACTCACCCTGTCCCAGCAGAGACCCCAGGATGACGCCAGGGTCGTTTAGACCTGCCGTGATGAGGTGAGGTGAAACACTTGCCACGCGAAATCGTAAGGCATCTCGGTGCAATGGTGTTAGGGAGGACTTGAGTAGGGTTGGGGCTCATGTAAGGCAATTTTGAAGAGGTTCAAAGAAGCAGAGCTGGACTGGATGCTGTTAGGAAGTGGGGCTTGTTCTATGTTTGAGTATCAATAAGTTTTATTAGAAAGCATAAGGAATGAAGGCAAGCACGAGTTGTAATTGGTAACAAAGCAGCAGCCACTTATATCACCAGGATAGGTACAGTTGATTGTTTCTTTGTCTCAGAGTGACCTTGTCTGATGTTGATGTTCTGTGACCGTTTATGTTCAACAGGAGAGCCCCAGGGCCCGGCTTTCTCACTGTATAGAACCAGCGCCTCAGAGCTAACCTGCCTGAGGGGCCAGGGGGCTGGGAGCACACTGCACCATGTAGGGCCACACAGGGAAGCACCAGGTTTGCTCAGGAGGCAGAGGGAGAGGGGGACATGTGGTGAGAGCCTTTACTGTGGTTTCCATAGGAAGGAACGAGTCAGCAACGTGAGCAGGCTTAGGATTGGCCAGTTTGAATCATTTTAGTGGACCAGGGCACAGAGGCTAGCTGTCTGGTACCTGGCCCTGGGGTGACTAGGGCGGGTGGACACTGGTCTGGAGTGTGAGGTGCTTGTGGCGTTGGCTCTGGATGTGTTGGTTTGCATATGAAAGATGTGCTCATGGCAACTGCTTTACTCTCTCTAGGACTCGGAGGCCATCCCTCCAGGGTCAGCCTGGCCTGTGTCAAAGCATCAGAACATAGAAAATAAAAGACATGACTAACACAAGACCCCAGAGGGAGACTCAGGTAGCTGGGAGTTGGGCCTAGGGCCCTGAGTGAGCTTAGCAGAGGAGACATGGTGGGCACAGGCAGCATCTGTCACAGACGACCTGCCCAAAGTCACCACAGCAGTGCCAGGGTTTGAGCTTAAGGTCACTGATGCCAAATTCCACAATCTGATCCGCAGCTCAGTTTGGTGAGTGGAGAGAAAGGAACAGCAGGAGTTTGCCCAAGGTGTCACCAACATTTTCTACCTGGACCATCTCTCGTTCTCAGATTCCTCAAACAGTTAGTGACACCTGCCCTGTGCTCAGCCTGTGCTGGGCTCTGGGGCCAAGGAGATGAACAAGGTGTGGTTCCTGCACTCCAGGTACAATCTCTCTATTGGGTGGGAGAGAAGGAGTCGCAAGCCTATGGTCTGCCTCAAGCCAGCCTGGGTAGGCAAGGAGTCCCTCCTGGAAGCAGTGGCACCTGAGTGAATTGTGGAAGCACGAGGAGAGCCACAGGGCTGGGTAGACTGCAAGGAAAGTCAGCTTAACTGAGGGCTTTATTCCTGGGCCCTGTGGACCCAAGAGATCACAGAGGTCAGCAGCATGGGGCACAGAGCGAGGCAGGAGCAGGTATTTGATGACTGGATGGAATAAGAAAGGGAGTCAAGGAAGAGCTGGGCAGGGACCTTTTAACCTAATCACGTTTTGAGTCTGGTTTTAAGAGGTGGTGGCCATCAGCAAGGGAAGGCAGGACCTCTGCACTCACAGTCCTCTGAAGGCTGAAGGGGCATGTTCCCCACAGAGGGTCACAGTGTTCAGTTGACAGACTGTCTGCTGCACAGGGGCCCCGGTGAGCGCAGAGATACAAAGAGATCCAGCCCGTGCAGCACCCTCAGCGTCTTGGCCTTCACCAGATGGGCTAGCCTTGGCCTCCCCCGGCCCTCCTTGAGCCTCTCAAAGGAGCTGAGAACAAGGTGGTCTCCAGGAGGACCGGGACCATGGGGGTACAGAGGACAGGGGAGAAAAGAGTACAGCAATATCCAAGATCTACATGAGCTTGGAACCACCTGGGCCGAGCTGGGTCTCGATGGGAAGGAAGACTCCTGGGCACAATAATCAGGACTCCACACGTGGGTACATGAGAGATGACCTTGTCTCTGGTTATAGGCTCTGCCCGCCTGCCCTCAGATAGCATCGTTACAGCCCAAGGCCAGACGAATAGAGTGTACATTCCTCTGAACAGTTCAGAAAATGTGGACAATCATCAAAAACACACACATTACTTGTATCCCCTGTCAGCACTTAACACCATGCACTAGTGTCCTCCAGTCCTCCTGTGTTTGCAGCTGCTTGTGCGTGTTTTATCAGAACTCAGTAAGGTCACACCTGCTTTTGGGGTCTGAATCTGATCTAAGCTCTCTAATTTGGAATGGCCTGCTAGTGTGCAGGTGCACATCAGACACCCAAGAAGAGTCTGGCCTAGTGCTTGTGGCCCTCAAATTTGCTGAGGATCCTCTCTATGAAAGGTGAGGTCTGTCTCTACTCGTTGGACCTGAGCTCCATGGCTGCTTGATGAATAGAATCCGATAGAAGTGACATTCCAGGCCAAGGCCTGGATAAACAGGCAGTTTCCACTCCCTGTCTTAAGGAATGCTTGCTCCTAGAAGACAGCATCATGCCATGAGGAAGCTACAGCAGCCCTGTGGAGAGGTGCCAGTGCTCTGGGATGCCTTTCCAGTAGAGTCTCACCGTGGATCAGAGCCAAGGTGCTGAGCCCTGCCTGGACTGCAGATTCATGAGCAGAAATGACTGTTGCTGTTGTAAACGGTATCTGTGGTTATGCAGCCACAGGTTCCTGGAACCCTGGCTCATCGAGTGCCTCTGCCTGGCACAGCGATTGGTCCAGGGATGAACCCATGGTCCAGTGCATCTCTGGGACGAGGTGTTGGGATGCTGAAAGAGTTGCTCCCCTGTTCTGGGATCCTGAGCTTCAAGGACTTCCCTCTGAACTCTGAAGCTGCCAGCAGCCATCTCCTCTGGGTTGACGCTGGGTTTCTATCCTTTGCAGCTGACTAAAGCAGCTACTTAGCAAATGTGTGACTCACAGGCCTGAGCCTCAGTTTCTCACCTGTAAAATGGGGACAGCAAAGCGCTCCTGATGATTACTGGAAAAGCACAGCTGTCAGCACAGGGAGTGAGGAGGTGAGAGCAGGTATACAGCCTGTAGGACTCAGAGCAGCCCCTTCCTGCTCTCTGCTGTCCTGACCCTCCTACTAGCCCTGACTATGGGGCTCACATACTTGGACTTGCACTGTACATCTCATCCTTCCTTTGGCCCTGGTATGAGGAGTGCTAACATGCCCATCTTGGGAAAACTGAGAGGCACAGAGAGCCAGAATGTCAGGCCCCAGAGGCTGGGCCTTGGGGATGAGCTGTGTTGCTAGGGACAGACCCTTTCCCCAGGCCTCAGACTCCCCATCTGTGAAATGGGAGCCCTCCAAGCACCTGTCCCAGGCCAGGTCTCTCCAATCTGTCCATGCGGATGGCCTTGGCCAGCCTTCCAGGCCTTGTGAGACACCACCCCCTAGGAGGCCCAGGGGATGCCTTCCCACAAGGCATGTGCCAGGCTGCAAGCCTGGGCCTCTGAGGTGCCCTTGAGCCACAGCCTCGGCAGGTGTGGCTTGGGAGGAGGTGGGAAGGAGACAGGAGCCCAGAGAGGGGGCAGGGCTTACCCAAAGTCAACCAGCAGGCTGCAGAAGTAGCTAAAATGCCCTGAGCCTGAGGGGCTGATGAGGGCCGAGAGGCCACAGGGTCTGTGTTAGGCAGGGGGAGGCAGGCTCTCATACTTCTGTGACTGGGGACTCAGGCTCCCGCCAAGCTGGCTGCGCAGGTGCATGGCATCAAAGAAGCTTAACTGGCTCATAACCACTAAGCCTCTGGATTGCCCTGGACCCGCCTATGTAGTTCTTACCCCAGGCTTACCTAGGAAAACTTCTGGCTGTGAAAACATACCCCTGCCCCGACCTGGCAGGGGCGGGGGCACAGCCAAACCCTATCATTATGAGTGAGCCCTCAGACCACAGTCATGAGGCATCCTCCTAGCTGGCAAATGGCCTTAGATAGGACAGTTCCACTTCTCTGAGCCTCAGCTTCCCCATCTGCTAATGAGGGGCCAGTCCATATCTGTACTGACAGGTAGAATTCAGAACTGTCCTGTGAATGTGTGTTATCATTTACATGTATCCCACCCTTAAAATCTTTATGAGTTTCCTGCTTTCTGGTGAGAGAATAGATTCGTGCTTATTGTAAACGATTCAGACAACTCAGAGAAGAGTCAAGAGGCAGGAAAAACTGACCCATAGTCTGGCTGCCCAGAGGTGGAGGAGGAGCCCTGGAAGCAGCCCATCAGCCTTTGCCCCTCCTGTGTCCTGGCTGCTGAGCAGGCCTGGCATTCAGGAGGGCCTGGTCCTATCTGTTCTGTGAATCCACCACCTGCTTTTGCCCCCCTAGGAAAGCGTATAGCCCATAGGCCTGCCTCCTTCCAGCTTCCTTGCTACATGTCTCCAAGCCATCACTGTGAACCTGTGGGTGGTGGCTTGATGTCACCTAGGGTGATTCACCTGTCTCCCTCCTGAAAGCCAAGGAAAGCCTCACTTGTACAGACCTAGGGCCAGGGAGGACATCCCAGTGGTCAGAGCCTGGGCCCTGGTGGGGAGTGGGTTTCCAGCCAGGGGTTCCCTACAGAAGAGGATCAGCTCTTGCTTTCCTGTGGAGCAGCCAGAGGACTAGTGTGTATGGAGGATGCCAAACAGCCTGGCAGAAAATATTTTGGGGAAAATTCCCTCCCCAAATACCCAGCTCGTTGGAGCTACAAGTTTAGATTACTTTTTAAAATAATCGCTCTTAATTTAAAAACATAATTTTTTAAAAAAAGAGGCAAAGCCCATGAGACCACCCTGCTTCCCTGACTCTTGTTTTGGGATGGAATTTTCTGGATTTGGTCCTTTATGAGAGGTTTTTAGGATAAAAATCTTATTTTTATATTGAGTGGTGGAAAAAATGAGGAACATTTAAAGAAAAACAAAAAGCATTTTACATTTCTAAAGTGATTATCCAATGTGAGGGAAACACACCAATGACCAACGCCTCCCCCCCCACCCCGCCACCATGGCCTGTGGATGCTGTGTCAGGACAATCAAGTTGAGGAAGGCTCTCTGGGACAGGCTAAGCCTTGAGGGAAGAGGAGACCCCCAAGCCAGATCTTCATCATCCCCTCAAAGTCCCTGGTAGCATGTGTGTAAGCCCATTTTATAGAGCAGAACACCAAGACCTAGAGCTTCCAGACCCCTCCCCCTTCACGAACCTCCCTGGTTCCTTCCTGCCAGTTCATTTATTCAACAAATGTTTGTTTGTGCTCCCAGATACCAACGCAGATGGGGAAGAGGTAATGGGGTAGGGGCTGGACCCCCAAATGCAGAGAGGCCAAGGCTTCGGTCAGTTCCTCAAGTGTCTCTGCTAGTGCTTCTTGCCTCTTCGCCATTGCCTCCACCAGGGAGCCCTATGTCCTGTCTGCTTCACAGGCCTGAGGTCATGCAGCATGGAATGGCTTTGTCCAGGAAGGGCATTAGGGAGGGCTCCCTTGAGTAGGTGGCCAAGGCCTGAGGGCCAGGAGACACCAGCCTGGCATAGCACAGGCACTGCTCCCAGTCTGGGCCAGGACTTGGAGAGCTGCGGGGCAGATAGGGATGGCAGCAAGTCCAAACACTGGCAGGGCCTGTGTAACCCAGCTTTCAGGAGATGCTCCATCCTTGACCATGTCACAGTCTCCCTCACCTTGGGAGGGTGGCAGGATCTTTTCTATCCCTCAGATGAGAATACTAACGTTCAGGCACGGGATGCTTGTCAGAACCACGATCCCTGACATGGATGGGGGGCGAGGTGGCGGCCCAAGCGGTCTGAGTCTCTGGTAGACTAGTGCCTTCGCCTCCCCGGCCTCAGTTTCCCTCCCTACCCATGGTAGGTGTTGCTGGTGCTCTCCAGGAGCACGCTGTTCCAAGAAGTCCCAGAAAAGGTAGATGGGGTGGTCCAGATCAAGGTTCATAACGACTGAGGTTCCACCTCCAGAACCAAACCCAGTGCCTACCACTGCTTCTGAAGATGTCTTTGACACAAGTGGGTGTTCTGAGGTAGAACGAGGTGTAGAGTTTCCTGTAGCGTGTGACAGAAGTCTCAGGCCACCACCAGTTCCCTAACGGTACAAACGGAGGCCAGCGCCCCATGCTTGAATACCCAGAACGTGTAACCATGCCACAGATGGCCAAGAAAACATGTTGTCTCGTTCTTGTTATGTTATAGGCTGTTATGGGCTGAAATTTGCCCTCCCCAAAATTCAAGTGATTAAGTCCTAACCCCCAGTACCTCAGAACATGACCTTATTTTGAAATAGGGTCTTTATAGAGGCAATCAAGTTAAAGTGAGGTCATTAGGGTGGCCCTATTCCAATAGGACTGGCGTTCCTATAAAAAGGGGAAATTTGGACACAGAGACAGATATGCACAAAGGGACGAAACAGCTGTATGAAAATTGCCAAGAAACTATCAGAAGCTGGGGAGAGGCATGGAGAAGACCCTTTCTAGTGCCTTCAGGGGGAGCATAGCCCTGCTAGCACCTTGATCTCAGACTTCTGACCTCCAGAACCCTGAGATTACACATTTTTGTAGTCCTAAAGTACCAGTCTGTGGTACCTCGTTACAGCAGCCCCAGGATGCATACACATACCAGGCCTGGGCCAGCGTGTGGTGTTGTAGGCAGCCCGCAGGCAGCTTCCACCAGCTCTATCCTGTAGTTTCAAGGGCGACACCAGACCTCCCCTCCCAGCCCTGCTCATGCACCTATACAGGCAGCTGTCCTGGGTACAGTGGTGTGCACAAAAGACCAGAGCCAATGAGCAGGTCACAAGACCCCAGAGGTAGGCACGGGGCCATGTGGTAGGGAATTCTGGGGTCCCATGTCCCTGAGTGTGGTCTGAAGGGGGCAGATCACAGTGGGCCCTGTGGATTCACCCGGCTTCCTGATGTGGCAGATGGGACATACATGCTTGGTTCACATCAAGGGAAATGAAGAAAGTCATTATGTGTGACCCACAAGTCTGAAGTGGGAATTAGATATTATGGGTTGAAACAACTCTGACCCAGGAAAGGGCAGGGCCCTTATGTATCGCACTGAACATCAGCTTCTACCAGGCTACGAAAGCAAAGGTGGGGAGGGGCTGGCCTGCTGGAACCCTGCTCTATTGTCCCACAAGACACCTACCTCTTCGCTGCCACCTGCCAGGCACTCCAGAGCCAGGCCTGTCCAGCTGGGCCACCTCACAGACTTGCAGGGGTGAGCACACTGGACTTCTGGCTATACCTCAAGCTTCCAAAGAATTAAGATCTCAAGGCCTTGCATCAGTTGTTCTCTCTGTCACTAACCGCCTAATGGTGGACCCCTGGATTTATCTTGGTATTCACTCCTAGTCTAATGTTTGATCCCTGGGTCTATCTTGGTTTGTACTGCTAGTCTAATAGTGGATCCTTGTGTCTAGGTTGGTCTCCACTATTTAGCCCATTGTTGGATCCCTGGATCTATCTTGGTCTCTACTACCTAGTCCAATGGAGGGTCCCAGGGTCTACCTTGGTCTCCATTCCTAGTCGAATGATGCATTCCTGGATCTATCTTAGCCTGCCTGCACTCCTAATCTAATGGTGGATCCCTGTGTCTATATCGGTCTCCACTACTTAGTAATGGAGGATCCCTGGGTCTACCTATGCTAATGGTGCACCCCTGGATCTATCATGGTCTCCACTACCTAGTCTAATGGAGGATCCCTGTATCTATCTTGGTCTGTACTCAAATGTTGGATCCATGTGTCTCTCTTGTTCTCCACTACCTATTCTGAGGATGGATCCCTGGATTTATCTTGGTCTGCACTCCTAGTCTAATGATGGAGCCATATGTCTATCTTGGTCACCACTACCTAGTCTAATGGTGGATAAACTCAGTGATCCACCATTAATCTAGAAGTGCAGACCAAGACAGACCCAGGGAGTCTCCATTATACTAGGTAGTGGAGATCAAGATAGATCCAGGGATCCACCATTAGAATAGATAGTGTAGACCAAGATAGACGTAAGGATCCATTATTAGACTAGGATTGCAAACGAAGATAGACCCAGGAATCCTCCACTTACGTTCCCTCAGCTCTACCGGGCTGGTCATCTGATCAGGAGCTGCCCTGAGATGCCCTGGCCGGGGAGTGGGGGGGAGGGGGGGCGTCTATTGAGTCTGTTGTCTGAGAGCTCCCTCAGTGGTTGCCTGGGCCTGGGCGGGGTGCTGCGCCTGGGCTGGGTGGGGTCCTAGGAAGAGGAAGGGGCGGGCCGCAGCTCTGAGCCTAGCCAGGGGCCCCTTCAGAGGGAGCTGGGTAGGAGGAGCAAGGAGAGGGCAGGCCCTCCGGGTGTGTAAGGCCAGGGCCAGACCCTGGAGGTCTGAATCCTGACCCCCACGACTCGGAGGTCCCTCACTAGGACCTACAATATCGACACCCACCACAGAGGGCCTAACCCACAGTGACGCAGATGGGGTTCACATGTGCTACTCACCGAGAACACCTGGTCTGTGGGGGGCCCTGGTGGTCGGAGGCGCAGGGGCAGAGGTTAACACCTACGCAAAGCCCTGGAGCGAGACTTCCCGGTCTGCTGGCTTCGCCCCTCGGGGATTTGGGTTCCTGCGGGGTCGGCCCCGCCCTCAACCCTGGATGGGCGTGACCGGGCGGCCCCGCCCCCGCTGGCCCCTGTGCGGCAGGCTGGCCGAACGCCGCGGAGCGCGCAGGGATGCGCGAGGAGGCTACGACCCTCAGCCGCAGGGCGAGGCCTGGGGGGCGCATGGGGGACGCCACGCCCGCCCCGGGGAACTGCACAGGTGAGGGCCGAGGCCGCAGACCTCGAGCGGGGCTCTGCGCCCATTTCTCAGACGGGGAAGCTGAGGCGCGGGGGGCACAGCCCTGCGCGGGGGCGGTGGGTGCGGCACTGCCGCGGTGAGGCGCACAGTCGGAGGACAAACCTCCCCGACGCTCTCCGTCCGCCCAGCAGGCGCCCCAGCGGAGCCGAAGCCCAGCGGCAAGCGGCCAGAAACCAGGCGGCGGCGTCCAGCTGCCCGCCAACCCAGGTGCGCGCCTTTTCCCAGTGGGGGCCGCCTCAGTGCGGGGGATGTCGGTGTGACGGACGTGGGGAAATCGAAACTGGCCTCACCTAGGGAGGTGTTCTGGATCCTCAGCTAGCTCCCCAGCCCCACTTCACAGGCGGGGAAACTGAACCTGGGAGAGGGGAGTGACTGCTCAAGGTCCCGCTGCAGCCGAGCCTGTGGTGAGGCTCCGGGGTCTCCGGAAGGAGGGGTGGGCTGGCTGTTATCTTCAGTGTTTGATTTCGAGATTGTTTTGTAGGGGGTTCACCTTCCTGCCTTGCTCGGATAGGGGGATTGCAGCTGAAGCCCCGGATTCGAATGTCGGCCTTGCTCCATGAATGTGTCTAAAATCTAACCCTTTTAGAAACAAAGATAAAGCCGGACCTTGAGCCGCAGATGTTCCTGGAGACTCACGTTAGGGCACACTGTCTGCTCCCCTTTAAACCTCAGGGTCTTTGCACACCCGTGCCCCAGGCCAGGCGCTGAATTGCACAAGTGGAAGCTGGGCCTGAAAGAGCAGGCTGGCACAGGTCACACACACACACACACACACACACCCGGGATGCAGCCAGTCATGCTTAAAACAGTGACACCTGCCACCTTGGGGGGAATGCTGGCTTCCTCTCAGATGGGGAAACAGGCCCAGGGAAGTAAGTCACAAAGCAGAGGCATGTGGCTTGGTGGTGTGGAAGCTAAGACCTGATACTGCCCCTGGTGTGGTGGGGTCGGTTTATTTTCTTTGACTCCCTCGGGCAGCCTGATGCCCAATCCTGAATTTGGTGTTTTGCCCCGTGTGTGAAGAGGACAATGTGTGTGCAAGTTGTGCAGCACTGCCTGGGGAGGTGAGTGTCCACTGTGAGGTGGAGGGACTTGCCCAAGGTCAGCCAAGGACAGGGAAGGGGAGGCCCTGACTACATACAAAAGGCTGTTTGCAGAGGACTCTCCTGGGGGAAAGAGGGTCTCAGAATCCAGTTCCTGCCCTCTGGCCTGCCAAGCCTGGCCCCAGCCCTACTTCTGACCGGCTGCTGTTCAGCCTCCTCCCAGATGTGAGCCCTGTGGGTCCCAGCCTGTGAGTCCTTCCCAGGAACTTAGGGTTGGACCCCCACACACACAATGACCTGCGGTGCGTCTCTTTATCTCTGTGCCTCAGTTTCTCCATGTGCTAAGTGGTGGGCCCTGTATACCTGCCCCAGGCTTGTGGACAGGCCAGGGGGAGCCAGGGAGGGCCCAGTGCACCCACCCTTGCATGGTTCTGCTCCAAGGTAATGCTGACTCATCCACTCCTCTGCCCCATGGCCCCAGTCTCTTGGGCTCTGAAATGTGCACCCACCTCTCCTTGTGGGGCAGTGAAGTGATGGGTGTGGGGGTCTTTAGAGACAGTTTGGCACTGTGTAAAACACAGCAATGGGGTGGGTGTTTTTCCTGCAGTCTGTAAAATGGGCACATTATTCTGCTTTTCCTAGAGGAGGTATGAGAGTCCAGTCAGACACAGAGTCCTAGGATTCTCCCCTCATCTCCCGTGCACGATGACCGGGGAGAGGCAGGTGGGGGAAGGCCGGCTCAGAGCAAGGCCTTAAATTTTTATGGCCTTGCTCTGAATGGCTGACTGGGAGGCCACCCTCCCACTGCCCTTAGGCCCCTGGCCTGTCCCTGGCCCTGTTCCCAGGGCAGCTCCAGCACTCCCTGATGGAGGAGATTGTCCAGGAACACGGCCCTGCCAGAGGAAGACCAGTGGCCAGAGGTGACCCTCCCCCATGCCCCTGAAAGGGGGCAGCAGGAGGACTGCTGGGTGGGTGAGGACGTGCTCTGTGGACAGCCTCTTCGCTTCACTCCTGCCGCCCAGCCACTGGGCCAGCCCTGGGCCCATTTCATGGAGGAGACCAAAGCCCAGAGGGTGTAGGTGGGAATCTAAATGTGGCTTATGTGCCCCTAAGGCCCAGCTCTGGCCTCCCACCATGGTACAGGCAGAGCTGCTGGATGAACGAGGCTCCTTGGAGCCTCGATGTTCTCCCCTGAGAGATTTGGGGGGAATGGGGAAGTGCGCTCTTCCTGGTTTGGTTTGGAATTTACCTGGTTATGTTCTGGAGGAGAATATATATTCTGGGTGTGTGAGCTGACCTGCTGTCAGGGAAGTGCCTGGGAGACCCGGGTCTCCCAAGGGCCAGGCTTGCAGTAGCTCTGAACCCTGCACCTGCCTCAGGACACACGACCTGGGCATGGGCCTTCTGCATGTGGCTGTCCCCACTGCTGCGGTCTTGGGGGGTCCCACTCTCCATAGAGTACCTCTGTACACGTCACTCTTTAGTTTCTCTTTGAGAAATTCCTCCTGCGGTTTCCTCTTTCCACTTGGGGAAACTGAGACTCAGAACTGAGACTCAGAAGCGACTTTCTAGTCCCACAGGGACCCAGGCCCATAGTGGGCTGGTCCAGTGGCCTGCTTCCCCCCATCTCCCCACTGTACCTATTGTCCACAGTCACAGCCAGCATAAAAGGTAACTTATTTACCTGGTCTCAGCGGGTGAGGTCAGGGTTTGGGGGCCATGTTGGCTCCAGAAAGGAGGATGGGAGGGATGGTCCTGTGGTCCAAGGTTCCAGATAAAAGATTAACAAGCAAGGATTGTTCTCACCCACACTGGCCAGGCAGGCTGGGGGAGGCATGGGCTGGGAGGACAGGCTGTCTAGGTCAGGCCATGCACCCCCTGTGTGTTAGAGGTGGGAGAGAGCATTGCCTGGGGCTGGGGAGTGAGCTGGGAGTGTTGGGCGAACACTGATGGGCAGGTCTGCCTCTCTACTGTCCAGTGAGCCTATAGGGTTTGCTTTTGTTTTGTATCTTGCTTGCATCAAATCCATTCCCTTTGTTTTTTCTGTTGTTTTTCCTCTCCTCTGAGATTTATTTGTACATAGTAAAAAAGATAGTATCATGCAGGGTGCAGAGAAAAAAAATGCACCAGAGGTTGAGGGGTGCAGGGGTCCAGCCAAAGGAAGGCTGGGGAAGTGTAGCATCCAGTGTCTGAGGCGGGCCGCAAGTGGACGGGGCCAGGCAACAGGGCTGGAAGGAAAGGATAGCTGGGGTGGTCCCCTTTGGGGACCAGTCCTAGGAAGGGTATACAGGGGTAACTGGGTGTCTGTGAGGGTTTTCAGCAGGGTATGGAGGGGGTAGGATTTGCCTCTTAGACACCAAGTGTGGGGAGGGACTGTTGGGGGCCCAGCTAGGGGGTGCAGGGGTCTCCAGGCTGTGGAGGGTGCAGTGAGGAGTGTGAGCAGAGGCTGAGTTTGCAGTGGTTAGGGGATGTGGTCTCTGGAGCCAGCTGGTGGTTTCATGGAATACCCTTAGAAGATGGGTAGACTGAAGCCCTTGTAGTCCCTTGATGCTGTGCCACCTTCCTGCCCCATCTGGGCTACGTGTCACAAGTCCTGTAGAAAGGTCTGGTGGGGGCCCTGCCAGTGTACACCTGGGGCCTTCAAAAGTCTGTGGGCCTCAGTTTCCTCATCTGGAAAATGGGCCCAGCCCAAAGTGTTTGCTGGCCTTCCAGGCCCAGAGAAGGGATGCAGGCCATCCTGTTGGAGTCTGGCGGGTGGCGGGTAGGGGTGGCAGGTGCAGGTATCCTGGGTGCTGTGGACTTGGGGTGGGGGGTAGGATGAGGTATTGAGCCTCCTCCTAGGCGGCGTTCCTGAGCTCCCAGGCACAGGCTTAAGAGCTCCATCAGGTGGTCCCACTCCTGTCACCCCGGGGGGCAGGTCACCCTATTTTGCAGGCTGGGAAGATGAGTCTGAGCAAGGCAAGGACCAGGTCCAGGAACTGAGGCTAGAGGTGGTGGAGCAGAGTCAGACTTGGTGGAGAGGGGCTGGGTGGGGTTTGGGTTCCTAGCAGACCAGGCCCACTTGGCTTCTCTGCCTTCTCTCTGAGCCTGGTTGGGCTCTTGGATTACTGGGGGTTGAGCTCCTTGCCTCCCAGGTAGGGGAAAGGTCACTGCAAGGAGGGGGCCATGGGCAAGACTCATCCTCCCTCTACCCTTCCTTACCAGAGTTATTTCCTCTGACCTTTCATTTTCATTTTTAAAAGAAGAACCGTTCAAACAATACACTTATGCTAGGAGCAGGGGCTCCCTGCCTCTGATGGGCGTGAGACCCCTGTATTGGCTGGCTGGAAACGCAGAGTACGAGGCCTGGGGAGAGAGGCCATGACTGCATTTAAAGCCCTCCATTCCGAGTCTCTCAGAGGCCCCTCCTGTCCCTGGCCATGCAGAGTGCATAGTTAATGGGGCAGCGGCATTTTCGTTGGGCCTGTGCTTCAAATTTTCTTGTACCTTTCTCTTCAGTCTTCAGTTTGATGCACACCATGCAGGCATCTGCAGGTCAGTCTTGTTTCCTTTCTGTGGTGTCACCTCTCACCCTCCCACCTTGACGAGGCTCCAGGAGACAGGACAGGCTCTGGGCCTCTTGGGGTGAGGGGTTAGTTCTGTCTTTTAAGATGTGTGACCCCCTTGGGTGGTGAAATAGCCTGCAGTGCTGTGTCACGATGGGCACCCTTAACCATAGCGGAACCCAGCAGCAGCACAGGATGTGGCTGTTGACAGGCGAGCCCTTTCCCTACGACAGTGGTGGTTTCCTGGCTGGAGCTGGAGCTGCACATCATCTCAGTCAGCCCCTGTCCTGCCCTCTGCAGCATTTACCGGTGGGTCAGAGGACCAGACTGGTGACCCGGTTACCCAGCTGGATAAATGTGGTTTACACCCAGACATGTTTGGCTGCAGAACCAGCCTGCTGCCTCTGTTTCTGGAGCTTTTTCTCCTGTCTGTGACTCTCCATGTCAGGACCATTAGGTAGTGCAGGGTCTAGGCTGTGCTCTGGTTAGGGAGCTGGACAGCCACCCCTCATGGCTTGGCAGGCCAGCTGGGGCATATCAGGCAACCAGCAGTGACGCTTGAGGCGTTCTCCCCACATTAAAAATTTTTTCAAACATACCACAGAGTTGAAAGAATTTATAACCACACACCCCCCAGCTCTAGCCTACCCATAACTTTTCAGTAGGCCTGCTTCATCATATCTCTTGCCATCTCTTTGTCCCTCCCTCAGGCATCTTACTTTTTTGATAAAGTCCTAGTTGCATCTTTAAAAGATGAATACAAGTTTATCCCTTCCTCCTTTCATTCGCCAGGCACTGGTGCAGGTGCTGGGCAGACAAGTGTCCACAAAGCTGTCACCCTTGCTGATCCCCCCACAGGGGCCTCCCTTCTCTGAGGGCCATATGGGGCCCGGGAGAAAGAAGATGCTTAGCCATGGAAGAATGGAGAAGTAGCAGCTCTAAATTGGGGACTGGGAAGTGTTGGTTGCCCGGTGACCCTGGGGAAGGGGCCACGTGGCTGGCCTGTGGCTGCCCTGCTGTGTCTACCCAGTTCCAAAACCCCAGTCTGCTTCCTTGGTTGGAAGAACGGCACGTGTCCAAGTCCACGGATCCTGAAAAAGAAAAGAGGTTCTTCCTGGGGGAGTGTTGATCACAGCTTTCAACTGTTAGTTTGTTCATGCATTCATTCATGCATGCATTCATTCATTCCTGCTTTGGCACCTGTGGAGACAAAGCGTGGTGATGAATTAAGGGCCTATACTCTGGAATCAAAGTTGGCATCCCTCTGTACTACTGAGTACTAGGGGACCCAAGACCAGTGAAGGTAATCAGGAAATGTCCGATTGGAGGCTCAGGGTGGGTGCTGTGCCCTCCTTGCCCTGTCTCCCTGGGGCTCCCAGCTCAGGCTCCCCACCCCTTCCTGCCTGCAAGCACCTGCCTGTCCTCTGCTACAGGGCAGGACAGCCTCTCAGGTCCTCCCTGCTGTGCCCTCTGCCCCAGGGGTTATGCACCCCTTTCCCCACACCCTCACCAACCTGGTGGCCTGGTCTTTGTGATCTTGACCAAGCTAAGAAGCCAAAAGTAATAACTTAGGTTTCAAATCTGCATTTCTTTAATTGAAATAAATATTTCCCCTGAATTTTTTTTTTTTTTTTTTTTTTTACTGTTTGTCATTCTTTTAATGATGTTTCAGAACAAAGAAAATGTCACGCAGTTACGTGGGGTTTTTGTTTTAGTATAGGGCACAAGAAACATTAATGAACAGAAAATATTTTTACAGCCCCAAAATAGATCACTTAAAATATTTGCCAAGTTCATTCTTATGGGATTCATGTAGTTTTGTACTTAATATAACAGTTTACAGAGATGAAAAATTAAAATAGAGCTTTTTTATTAGAAAGACAATAGTACATAATTTAGCCCTTGCTAAAGGTATTCAAGAAGAAAGTGGAGATATTTTTATTTCCAGGTAATTGTCACATACAAGTCTCTATTCTCTACTTCTCCATTCTCTTTGCATCACTCTAGTGTGCCTGTCTCCTGATAATGCTCTGTGCATTTTCCCTCCTCTGTGTCTATCTGTGCCATGGCTTCTGGTGTCATTTCTTCTGTCCCACTCTTCACTGGGACTTCGCCGTGGCCGTCTTCTTATTTCTCTTGGCTTGTAACCACCATGACTTCTGCTTCGGCTTCTCCTACTCCTCTCATCCCTGCTCTGGCTCCTGCTGCCTCTCTCATTTCTTCCAGATCCTCTCTCCTCTGGACTCTGGTTATGGCTTCTGGGCTTTCTGTCAGAATCAGAATGCCTCCATTTGCTCTTCTCCCCAGAACTCTCTTGTTTTAAAAACCTAGGCTTTTCCTTGTTACTGTGACTGCTAGAACGTTCTTCATCAAGTTTTCTCTTCTTAGACTTGTCCGTCTCTCCAGAACCACTGTTGTAATTCCCTGAATGCTTGTTTTTCTTTCTTTTCTTCTTCTGTTTTTTTTCTTTTTTTGGTGTTACGCGGGCCTCTCACTGTTGTGGCCTCTCCCGTTGCGGAGCACAGGCTCCGGACGCGCAGGCTCAGCGGCCATGGCTCACGGGCCCAGCTGCTCCGCGGCGTGTGGGATCTTCCCAGATTGGGGAATGAACCCGTGTCCCCTGCATCAGCAGGCGGGACTGTCAACCACTGTGCCAGGAGGGAAGCCCTCTGTATTTTTTTTTTTTCCTTTGTTGTCACTCTCACTGCTGCTTTCTGAAGTGCCACCAGAGGAGGAAGAGGAAGAGGAGGAGGATTTGTTTTTATGTTTTTTGTGTTTACTTCTGCTCTTCTGAAGCTTTTTCTCTTTTCTGCCTTTTCTCTTTTTCTTTTCTTTTCTTCTCAAGTCGATCCAATTTCCTGAGAAGTTTCTGTTTTTGTTTGGTTGCGAGTGACTTTAAAAATTCGACTTCTGGATCTTCTTCACCCTCACTTGCAACATATTCCTGTGATGGATCATTTGCGGTCAAGTTTCTCCCCAGTACGTTTCGTTTCAGTGCAAACCCACTGTTTCTCATCTCCGCTTAGCTCCAAGGGGTGCATCGATGGTCCTGAGCCATCAATGGGAACTGAACTTGCATTAATTCCCGAAAGACCAAACAAAGGACATTCTCGATCTGGATTGACATGACCCCATTTGTGACATTTAATGCACCTCACATTTCGAACCTGAATACCAAAGGGCTGATCTCTGACGTTCATGTCATCTTTGGCATATTTTTCTCGTGGGGCCCCTTTTTGCCATTCAAATTTGTATTCAGTCTCTCCTTCTGTTTCTTCTTCCTCTTTGTTTTCTTTTTTAGCCCCTGGTGGAGCCTCATACATGAAATTAAGGCCATTCTTCACACATTCATCTCCCATAAGCAATCTATTATCATATGATTCTTGTTCTTTAAGATATTGTTGCGTTAATTCTTCTTGTTTCTTCTTATCATATGATATTTTCTGTTCTGCCATCCATACTTTTTTGATGTTGGATTTGGAGGCAGGATGAAAGTCCTTCTTGCACATGAAATTGGCGAAGGATTTTCCCATTTTGGAGCCTGAGCTGGGGAAGGCAGCCGCTAGATCTCTCCCCTGAATCTTTTAACAGCTTTATTGAGGTATAATTCATGTGCCATACAATTCACACCTTTAAATTGTACATTTAAAGTGTACAATTTGATGTATATTCACAATTTTTAGTATATTCACAGATACGTGCAACCATCACCACACTCAATTTTAGGACATTTTCATCACCCCAGAAGGAAGCCCTGCATCCCTTAGACCCTTCGAGGTCACCTCCCAAGTCCCCCTCTCCCTGATCTGCTTTCTGTCTCTGGATTTGCCTATTGTAGACATTTCATATGAGTGGAATCATACAATATGTGGTTTTCTGGTAGCTGGCTTCATTCACTGAGCATAGTGTTTTGAAGGTTCATCCATGTAGCATGTCAGTTCTTCACTCCTTTTTATTTCCAGAAGTAGTCCATTGTATGGGTGGACCATATCTTATTTATCCATTTATCAGTTGATGGACATTTAGGTGGGTTCTACTTTTTGGCTATTATGAATATTGTTGCTGTGAACATTTGTGTACAAGTTTTCATGTAGATGTGTTTTCCTTTCCCTTGGGTATATTGCTAGGAGGGGCATTGCTGCATCATTTGGAAATACTCTGCGAAACTGTTGGAGAAACTGCAAAACGGCTGCCCCTTTTACATTCCCAGCTGCAGTGTGTGAGGGCTCCAGTTTCTCCACATTCTTGGTACACCAGTTATCATCTGTTTTGGTTTTTTTTAATGTCTTTTTCATGGCGGATGTGAAAAAGTACCTCCCTGTGCATTTAATTTGCATTTCCCTGAAGCTAATGACGTTGAGCATCTTTTCATGTGCTTATTGGTGGCCATTGGTATATCTTTAGAGAAGTGTCTGTTCATATCTTTTGCCCATTTATAAATTGGGTTGTCTTTTTATAATTCAGTATAATAATTTATACATTCTAAATACAGTCCCTTATCCGATAGATGATTTGTAGATATTTTCTCCCACTCTGTAGGTTGTCTTTTCACTTTCTTGATAGTATCCTTTGAAACACAAATTTTTTCATTTTAATGGAGTCCAGTTTATCTGTTTCTTTTGTTGTTTGTCTTTTGGTATCATTGAGAAACCATTGCCTAATCCAAGGTCAGGAAGATTTACTTCTATGTTTTCTTCTAAGAGTTTTTTTAATAGTTTTATCTGTTATATTGAGGTCTTTGACTCATTTTAAGTTAATTTTGGTATATGATGTAAGGAGAGCTCCAACTTTCTTCTTTTGCATGTAAGTATTGTTTTCCTGGCACCAATTGTTGAAAAACTATTCTCTTCCCATTCAGTTGTCTTGGCACCCTTGTTGAAAATCAGTTGATTGTAAATATGAGTTTATTTCTGGAGTCTAAAGCCTTGCATTGGACTATATGTCTCTCTTTATGCCAGTGCCGCTGTTGTCATCACTGTAGCTTTGTGGTAGAATTTGAAATAAGGAAGTACAAGTCCTCCAACTTTGTTCTTCTTTTTCAAGATTGCTGTTTGGGCTATTCTAGGTCTTTTTGCATTTCCTTATGAACTGTAGGATCAGCTTGTAAATTTCTTCACAGGTAGCAGCTAGGATCTGTTAGGGGTCATGTTGAATCTGTAGATGAGCAGAGGAGCATTGCCATCTTAAACCATGTTAAGTCTTCTGACCCATGAGTATGTGATGTATTTCCATTTATTTAGGTCTTCTTTAATTTCTCTCAACAATGCTTTGTAGTTTTCAGAGTTTAAGTTTTGCACTTCTTTTGTTAAATTTATTCCTAAGTAATTTATTCTTTTTGATGCTCTTGTAAATGGAATTGTCTTATTAATTGCATTTTTAGTTTGCTCATTGCCACTGTACTGAAATAACAATGGATTTTTGTGTGTTGATCTTGTATCCTGCCAGCTCGCTGCGCTCATTTATTAGTTCCTGTAGATTTTTAGCAGATTCCTAGGGATTTTCTCGATACAGGATCATGTCATTTAATAGAGAAGTTTTGCTGCTTCCTTTCTGATGCGGATGCTGTTTAATTTTCTTAATTAATTGCTCTGCCCCCTGGTTTGGGGCTATTTCCATATTTTTCTTTTCTAACTTAACCATTTTTTGTGTTGTGATTTTTGTCATGTCTTACGTAAGTGCTGTTTATGTAGGAAAGATGCTCTGTTACATGTATGTTGCAAATACCCACACTCCCTTGTTCTGCTGTTAATTAGGAATCTTAAGCTCTGCGTCAGTCCTGTCTGCGGGTGCCCTCTCTATCTGTGGGTGTTGAGCAGGTCAGCCACCACTCCAGGCTTGGTTGCTCATGTTAAAATGACGATAATAACAATTTCTTCCCTGCTGTCCTCTGCAGATGATTGAGTGCTGCGTGAGGTCAGGAACTGGGGTCCTTCTTAACCAGATGTTTCTATCGGACCTGCGTTGCCGTTGTTAGTGTGACACTAATGATGGACATCTGCAGACAGGGAAGCCTGAATCCTCCCAGATGTGCAGTTTACATGGCAGCCGTGGCCCAGCACACTTCCACCCCACCACCCTCAGCGTGTCATCCAGCCTTGCTCTGCGTCAGTTTCCCCATCTGTGAGATGGAGGTGGATGGTCTTCCTCATATGGCTGAAATACAGTGAAGTATCCATGAGGTGCCCAGCGTTGTCTGTGCTGTTCGAATGTCAGCCCCCCATCTCTGCTAGGTACACAAACCACAAGGACCACCCAGGCTCACACCCCTCCCCCCAGCATTTCAGCCTGGTGAGGCACCCCCCAGGTTCTTGGTAGGGCAGAGCTGGGGGGGCTTGGCCAATCTCAGCCAAACGCTGTCCCTCAGTGTCACCGCCCACAGCGAGGGTCCAGGAGCCTTAGCCTCCAAGGGCAGAATGCAAGACTGAGGCTGAAGCCTGGCTCTGCCACTGCCCTGTTAACACCCTCACCCTAAGTGGGGTAGGGCCAATGGGGCCATGCAAGGGGTGGCTCGACCTCATTGAGCCTCAGTTTCCCCTCTGGGCAGGGCTGGCTGTGCACAGACATGTGAAGCACTATCACGGGGTGTGTGAGTGCATGTGTGTGGCCCTCCTGAGTGACAGCTGCTGCCCTTGGGCAGTTCCGGGTGTCCTCTGTCCCCACAGCCTATGTGAAATGGGGTACCATGCATTCCACAGTGCATCCCCCTCATGGGTGCTTCCAGGTGGATGTGGATTTTGGAGGACTCTCCAGCCCACTACAGATATTCTGGGTATATATTTTGAAAACAGAGCCCACACAGTTTGCTGGTGAATTGGTTGTGGATTGAGAAAAAGAATCCAGGTAGGTTCCGAGTTTGGGGGCTGGAGCAAGTAAAGGATGGAGGGCATAGTGGCTAACATCAAAGTTAGAATGGGGCAGGCCAGGTGATGAGCAGGTTGGCCAGTGCAGGAGCTTGGCTGGATGTGGCAGGCCGAGTGGGCTTTTGGACATCCGTGCCTGGTGCCCAGGGGACAGTCCTAGCTGGAGGTATCCCGTGGAGGACAGGGGAAGGGTTGTCTTGGGTTGGTGTGGAATAATGGGGTCCTTAGCCTGGGCAGTGCCAGCCTCTGTCCGAATCCCCACCACTGCTCCCACCTAGGCCTCGGATGTGTGGAGGGAGTTGGACACAGACGCTGCCTCTGGTCAGTCTCCCTTTTGTCTGAGACTCACTGCTTTATACACTAGTAGTATACAGTGCTAAAAATCAGAAAGTTCCAGAAAAGCAGGAGGAAGAGCCTCTTGCACTCAGGCACCAGGAGGTGTGCTCCAGAACATCGGTAGCAGCTTCATTCCGTATTCTTGAACACCGGAAACAACTCACACACCCATCAGCAGGAACAGGGAAGCAAACAAGGGCATCCATGCAACGGGACTCAGCTCCACCATAAATATGGACAGCTGCCAACACACGCAGCACGGCACCTCTCCCGTCATTGTGCTAAGCAAGGGAAGCCAGACACAAGGGACACGTGATGTATCTGTCACACGCGTGTGTGGAGACGGTAGGCCCAGAGCCTCCTTGTGTGGTTCCACATCTCTACCCTACAACATAGGAGCTGTGTGACTTCAGGAAGTGATTAAACCACCCTGTACCTCAGTTTGCTTTCCTGTCAAGTGGGGAGGTATTTTGTGGATTGATGAGTTAATGCACGTACAGCGTTTGGAACAGCGTCCAGCACAGTAAATTCTACGTGCCAGCTGTTGGCATTGTTACAATTTTATTAAAATGCTTGTGATTCCCACGTTATCCAGAGTGCCTCTGTGTCCTTATATAAGGACATCATTGTAACACTTTAGGATAGCATTGCTGGCATTCATGTCAGATGTACTTTGATTAACTGTACTGATCCCCACAGCTGGAGATGTGGGTGTAGACAAACATCCTGGTATAGAAATCCTGGCAGCAGATGCATAACTACTTCTTTGGCTCAATTCTCAGATGTATACACAGCATAAAGCTCTTAATACACTTTACCAGACTCTGTCCAGAAAGGTTTGGATCTGTGCCCCCACCAGCAAGTCTGAGGGGAGTGGCTCCCAGGCCCTTGCTAACTTCACACGTTTTTTTTTTTTTTCTCCTTTTTGCCAAGTGGAGGAGTGAAAGATTAGCTCTCATTTGAATTAGTGTTTCTTCAGTTACTATGAGGGCAAGCATTTTCTCATGTCTGTTGGCTACTTGTATCTCGTGATTTGCTTGTTCACACACCAGTCCATTCTGCTTTACTTGGATGTTCAACTTTTATTGACGTGTAAGATCTCTTTATAAATTAAGGGTGTTGAACCTTTGCCCTATGTTTTCCAAATACCTTTTCCTAATTTTTTCATCTGAGTTTGTTTGTTTTTCAGTTATTAGGGAGTAACAAAAGTTTTTGTGTTTTACTTTTAATGAAACCACATCTGTTGATCTCTCTCCTTTTTTTCCCCCTTGATTCTGCCTTTTGAGCTGCACTTGGGTAATAATTGTCCTTTTGCTTTTATTGTCTTTAGATGTGTGTTTCTTTTATCAACACCATGGTCTTCAGAGCATCTAGATTTCACTTAATGTAGGGATTAGCTCCACTTCTGTTCCCAAGCCACTAGTCACACGGACGCCACTTCCAATTGTCTGGGTGGCTGTGTGAGCTTCTCCAGAGCATCGTGTGGTCATTGGGTCAATGATGCCTGTCCCAGGTGAGGGCTCCTGCCAAGCCCCTGCCCTCCAGGGTGAGGTCCTCACTCTGTCTCTCCTCTCTTCTCTCCTAGGCATGTGTGTGCAAGTGCAGCCACCCCTGCAGGGCACCTTCCAAGTACTTCGTGGGAACGGTACTTCTGTGGGGACTGTCATCGTGTTCCACTGCCCCTCGGGCCACCAGATGGTGGGGTCTGGCCTCCTCACCTGTGTCTGGAAGGGGAGCATTGCTGAGTGGTCTTCAGAGACCCCCATGTGCAAGAGTGAGGCCCATTCCCTCTGAGCCGCACCCAGCTCAGCAGCGACCCCTGGTGGGGGGTTGCTGATTTTGTCACATGGATGGTGTGGGTGTCCACAGAGAAAGTTCCATGGGCGTCTGTGTAGGGTCCTGTTCCCAGTGCTGGTGGTCCCTTGGGGCTCCATGTCAGCAGTGTAGACTCAAATCCTAGCAGCTGCTCCAAATTCTAGCTCTGCCACTGACTCGGCCTGTCATCTCCAAGAGGTTACTTGTGCTGTCTGAGCTAGTACTTCATCTGTTAAGAAGAAAACTACGTTCTTTCAAACACACATGCAGCAAACATTAATAGGATGTTTCGTGCGCCAAGAATTCTAGAACTGGGGAATAGGATTGCTTGGCCATGGGGCCCCAGTCTGGGGGAGGAGATGGTTTTCTAGTTGTATTTGTTATACAGGATGTTAAAGGATAATACCCAGCACAGCATTTTCCAAAGTGAGGATACATATATTGTGTTAATGTGTATTGTGCATTGAAAAGGGCTCTATAGTCAATATAATTTGGAAAAGCCCGGGTTAATAGACTGCAGGACTTCTCAGAGCCTTTAAAATACTCATGTGGTGGTTGAATCTCTGAGAAGGAGAGTGTCTGTTAGGATTAGACTCCAAGAGATAGAAAACCCAAGATAATGGGGGCTATGAGAGCTTTCTCTTGCCCATGGCCCTCAGGATGGGCAGTCCTAGCCTTGTATGGTACCCCATGGTGGGGACCCAAGTCCTTCCCATTTTATGGCTCTGTTAGGCATGATCTCAACTGCATGATCCAGGCAGTTGTTACAGGATGAGTTGCAGGGCAAGGAAGGCTCTTAGAAGTTGTCCCACACTCCTCCACCCTGTTCACCACTGGCCAGAGTATGGTCATGTGACCACATGTAGCTGCAAGGGAAGCTGTGAGATGTAGTCTTCAGTCTGGACGGCCAGTGTCCAGCTAGGGCTGGGGGACTAGGGACTGGGGAGCGTGATCAGTGTCCACTACAGGGGAGAGTATGCAGTGTTGTTCAAATTAGCATCCTGGGCCTTGATTCCCAAGAACATCATTTAGAACCTGATAGAAGTAGTTCTTGGTACATAGCTAGTTCTTGGTCACACAGCTGATAATGTGCCAAAGGCCCTTTGACCCCAAACACTGGCATTTTTCTTGCTTTTGCACCTTCCTGGAAAGTGACCCGAGAAAGCACCTAGGCCCCCGTAGGTTTTTACCCACTTGAGGCATTGTGAAAATAGACTGTGTGTTGTCTGCTGTCCTCTGGTCTCAGGGGCCCAGTCTGCAGTGGGTGGGAGCCAAGGGGACTATCATCACTGAACTCGCTGTCAGAGCTTCCCCCAGTGTGCCAGCAAAAACTCCTACACACCCTCCAAAACCCTGCTCAAACACCCCCTTCTTGGGGGGCAATCTTGCCTGATAGCCCCACTCCCTACAACAATTTGCACAGACCTTCACCTCAGCTGCCAGCGCCTCCCTGCCTCCCCCATGGAACAGGGCTCCCTGAGGGCAGGCTGGGCCCAAGAGCTGGACTTGTCTCACTCGCAGCTGTGCCTCCCTATGAAACCTTCGGCTTCAAGGTGGCCGTGATCTCCTCCATCGTCAGCTGTGCCGTCATCATGCTCATGTCCATGGCCTTCCTCACCTGCTGCCTCATGAAGTGTGTGAAGAGGAGTGAGCAGCGGCGATCCAACAGGTACAGTGACCTGGCACTGCCGCAGGGCACCTGCAAGTCACTCTGAGGCTCCTGGGCGTGTCAGGGAGCGGGGCTGCTGGGATCTTGGCATCTTGCTGTTCACAGAGCATTGAGGCCGTGGAGGGCACATGGCTCACTCGCTTGGTCTTCCATAAGACAGGTGACAGGTACACAGGGGATTGTCTCATTCTGCAGACTGTGCACACACGCAGTATATGCTCTGCTCTGTGTGGACATGAAGGGCTGACTACACGACGGTTAACTAGGGCCTGCAGGTGGAGTCTGGCCCACCTCTACTTTCCTTCACGGAAACCTATCCTTTTATTCTTTTTGCTATTTTTAAAATTGTGGTAAAATATTTACAATATAAAAGTTACCATTTTAACCATCTTTAAGTGCACAATTCAGGATCATTAGTTACACTCACAGTGTTGTGCCACCATCAGCTTGATTCATCTCAAGAACTTTCCACTGCCTGTCTTTGTAAGTATAGTTTTCCTGACATTTACTCATCATCCATGACTGCTCTCTCCCTACAGCAGCAGAGCTGAGTAATTGCTCAGGAACTGTATGGCCCTAAAGTACTATCGGCCTTGCAGAGGCTTGCAGGTGGTGTCCTGGACACACGTGCACCTGAATGTCCTTCCCCCATCTCTCTCCAGGGCGGCCCAGCTGTGGTTCCAGCTGAGAGACGAGGACTTAGAGACAGTACAGGCCGCCTGCCTCGGCCTCAAGGGCCTCAACAACAAACGCAGCATCAGTGGCGAGTCCAGGATCCAGCCCATCCAGGCTCACGACAACCACAGCTTCACCACGTGGGCATGGGCAGAGCAACGGGGCGGTGGGGCAGTGGTGAGGGCAGGGAGGCCCCAGCATGCTGCGAGCCCAGGCTCACCAGGGCCTCAACTCCCATCCCTAAGACAGGGGCTGATGGTCCTTCTAGTACCCGTGTCTGACCCTGCACCCTAGTGCCTAAAGTTGCCCTCCACCCTGTTTCTTTATCTTGTCACCCCTTGTCTAGAGAAGGAAGCTTCTGGACACGAGTATTACCCTTCACCAGGACCCACGGTGCCCTGTCAGCTTGGTCTCTCCTCCCATCTCCCTCCCTGCTCCTCTGTCTCTCAGTTTCTGTCTCTTCTTGTCTCTCTTTAAAAACACACACACACACTTTTTATGAACCAATACAAGGACATTTCTTACATACTTCCTTTTGACTCAAGGAGTCTAATCTTGGCTGAACACGGACTGCAGATAGAACATCTCCCAGGGTTGTTGCTAGCTTTGAGTGAGCACCCTCTGACCCCAGGATCCCAGGGCTGCCCGGTTTCTGGGCTCCTTAAATGGGGCAGGATATTTGTCTTGGGCAGCATTGCCTTTTGCGGACTCTAGGCCAGTGGTCTCCTACAGACACCGTGTTCTGGACTGTCTTGACATTCCCTCATGACTGCACTCGGGCAGCGTTTCTCACGTGGGTGCCCCATGGGCAGTGCTGGTGTGAATCACAGGTATGGGTCAGGCTGTCGCCCTGCAGGCACGAGGACTGGGCGCTCTTGACTGAGATGAGTCCATTGTCAGGAGATGAAGAAGGGACCCTGCTAAGGGTCACTCTGCTGCCCCCATGACGTCTGACCTGTGGCCTTAGCATCCAGCCAGAATCGGTTTTGGGCCCTGAGGTTTACAGAATAATGATTTTAATTCTGTTGCGATTCTGTTATTCCCTCTATGAGGAATGAAAATGAGTTCTGTTTTTTCCTTCCTTTCCTTCTCATTTTGTTTTGTTGTTTTGGTATCACTCTGAACTCATAGGTAATCTTTTCTCAAACTTTATTATGGGGAAATTTCACGAATACACGAAGCAGAGAGAATAGTGTAACAGGTTTCTTGTCCCCGTCTGCTAACCTCAGGGGTCACCGTTCCCCTGCGTCATCTGGACCTATGCTTCCTATGGGCTCCAGTCCTTTCTTGGTTGGAGCCCTGTTGTGCTGCGTCCTGATCATGCCCTTTATTCTCCAAGTGCCTCCTCTCTGCACAGATGTTCTGGCCCATTTAGTGCTTTCTCTGCCCCGCCCTGGCGTTGCAGAGGCAGTCTGCTCATTTCCTCAGCCTGTCCCCACAGGAACCTCCCAGGGAACCAAGTGCTTGCCCCTGGCCTGACGCCTCACTGTGTGACAACTGCTCATGCCTCGTTTTCCTCCCTTGTACAGTGAGGATTATGGCAGGGCTCACTTCCTGGCCCTGTTGAGGTGATACAAGTCAATGGCCTTGACTGGGCCCAGAGTACAGATTCAGTGAGTGCCAGCCATTGTTGTTAATTCTGCTCTTGATCCTGGTGTGCACGTGAGGAAACTGAGGCGCTGGAGGTGGTGGCCTGTGCAGGCGTGGCGAGGGTCTGTCTGGTCCCATGTCCACACTCAATGTACCGGGCCTAGCTGACTCCTGGAGTGGCGAGGCCTGTGGGAAGGAATTGGTTTCCTACCTCCTTCCCTTGAGCTTTTGACACACATTAGGCCTAGGTCATGATGGCCATGGCAGAAATGCCGCCTTGCGCCCTTTCCACCTGCCTTGACTTGTCATTGTGTTGCCATGGTGGTCTGAGGCCCCTGGAGCTATGCTCCAGATACCTCACCTGCTGTGCTCAGGTTTGGGTAAATGCTTGTGCTTAGAGCTGTTTTTCTTTTTTGAGATGACATTTTGGGGCAATCCTAGGAACAGACTGTTTAGGCCAAGTAGTCCGAATATTTTTATTACCAAATTCTTTCTCCAGGAACCTGGCGCTAGTTGAGCCATTTTTACACCTATACTGTCACTGAGTGTTAATGATTTGTTTTCCATCGCTTACTTAGCAGGGGTGAGTTACATAGGTGGTTTTCATCAGCATTTCTTTAACATTGAGAAAGAGTGTTTTCTCCATACCTTTGCTTAGCAGTTGCATTGCTGGTTTTAGTCACTTTCACTTTGCTCTGCTGAATCTCCTGCTGATGTCTTTTCTCATAAATAGTGGAAGCTCTGTGTACATTATGGAAGAGACCCTTACCTGTCAGTTGGCTGCAAGCACTTTCCTTTTTGTTTCAGTTGTGTTGGGGTTGTCTTGCTAGCGCACATCCTTTTCATATAGTCACGTTTCCTTGGCAGGTTTGGAATTTTCTGCATTGCCCGCTGCCCTGTGGCACCCTCTCCCCATTATAGACCTGTGACACACTGTCTTGTGTCTCAGTTGGGAAACCCCAATGGAATAGGGGAAGGAATTGCTGCCTCTCAGGATGTGCCATCCTAGGCAAGGCCCAGATACCCCAGGTCTCCCACTGATTGGTGGTGAAATCGTCTTTAGTAAGGTGAGGTTTGCCCCTTGACCTTACTTTTATTTCATAAACACTTCCCAGCACTCACATTATGCCAGGCACTGTTCTTAGCTTTTCCAAATATTACCTGTTCTAACCATGGGAGTGGACACTATTTTTATCCCATTTTAAGAAACTTGTCTAGAATCACATAACTACTAAGCATGAAGCTAGGTTTGAACTCAGGCTCTGTGGCTCCAAAGTCCATGGACTTGCTCACTAAGCTGACTTTCCTCTCCACTAATTAATTGATTCATTCACATATTCATTGAACCAACAGATAATTTAAGTCCTACTACTGCCTAGAGCTTTTCTGAGAACTAGGTGTGGGTGGCAACATAGATCTGGGAAAGCTTCCTGGAAGAAGTGATGCCTGAGGTGAACAGATTAGGAGAGCCTATACTGGGGGGGAAGGAGAGAGACAGCATCTTAAGGGGAGGAAGCAGCCAGGCAGCCTCAGGAAGTAAAGTCCAGTGTAAACGGGAGATGGGAGCAGGGCCAGGTGGACAACGGTGGGGCCAGGGTTTTCTCAGCCTGGAGAATGGGTGGGTTTGTGGCTTGGGGGCTAGGGGAGGCCACTAGGGAACTGAAGATATGGAAGGTGGGAGATCTGGTCCCAGACTCAGAGGAGAGCCTGGCAAGTGCGAGGGTGTCCTCCAGAATGTTCCTGGGGCCCCAGTGTCCCTTCTCTGCCTAGGGCATCCTGGTGCATATAGTTTACACACACTCTGAATAAGCTCCCTTCCTCTACAAAGCCCCAGGAAGCCCCTTCCCACCCTTGGAAGGTGGGTGTGATGCTCCTTGAGTCATCCCCCTTGTATGAGTGAGGGGCCTGAGGCCCAGGGAGGGGCACCGATGGAGGGGCCTCCTTGGGTGCAAGGCAAGAGGAAACGGGGGCCCTCATCTAGGGGCAGCAGTCTATCCCAGGCCTGCTGAAGATCAGGGCCAGGGTACCCTGCATGGTGGCAGAGTTGGGGTTAAATAGGGCCCCCGCTCTGCCCCCAGGCTCACACCTCCTCTTCCTGCAGAGACCTTGGCGAGGGGACCAGAGAGCTGGCCAGCATGGCCCGAGGCATTGACAAGGACCCCTGGACCCCCAGTGGTCCCACCAGCTCACCACGTGCCCAGGTGATGGTGCATACAGCGAACCCAGGGCAGATGCTGCCTGCCTCCAGGCCAACCGTGGGAATGCTCAGACAGCCTGCAGCCTATGTCCCGGGGTGACTAAGGTGGAGGCCAGAGCCCACAGTGGGAGGGCCAGGCTGACCCCACCAGCCGGCCACTGCATCTCAACATGTGTCCAGCTCAAGACTGGTCAGTGAAATCAGCTTCCGGGTTTAGGGATTCCCTCAGGGCACTGAGCTGGGGACCCTATTTGGGGGGTGTCTGTCCCAGGGGAGCCCAGCTGTAGTGGTTTTTATAGATAGGCTTCCTTGAAACCACTGCTGAGGTTCGCAGAACCAGCTGCAGCCTCCCTCTAGTCAGGTTCCTTTGAAGAGACCGGGGGACATTTTAAGCACGTCTAGTTTTGCATAGCAGAGTGGGAAGGTGGCAGCAGGTTTCTCAACAATTACAGCTGGCTGCTTTGTATCTATAAGCAGGGACCCAGCTGGGGTGCTGCATCTATTATCTGTAAAGTTGTGGTAAGGGGTATGAAATAAACAATACTTTGAAAAACAGCAAGGGTAAAAATCACTGTCTCAATTTTCAGTCCCTGCATAATGAAAACCTCAAGTGTAGTAGCATAAAACTATAGTTCCTTCTTATTACAGCTCGGGGTTCCAGGTTTGCCGGGCTCTACTGGGCAGTGCTCACTGGGGCTTCTCCCATGTGGTTGTGGGCAGCTGGTGGCACGCACTGGGTCATATCCAAGGCTGGCTGGGTTGCTGCCAGATGTCAGCCGAGACCTCATGGGGTGGTGGCCGCCTCAAGTGGCCTGGACCTCCTCACATCATGGCATTCCACAGTGAGAGTCCCGAGTGCAAATCTTACCTGTCAGGGCCTCAGAAGTCACCCTGGGTCACTACTGCTGCATTCCATTGAACGAGGGGAGGCAGCTGGACTCCACTTCTCTCCTGGGCCAGTTGAAATCTGACTTCCAGCCTTCTGAGATTTGGGGTGTGATCTCTGGCCATTGAGAAACCTCACTGATGTTTGCCCTCTGAACTTTCCTGCTTCCTGGAGGCCCTGCAGCCACGTTGGGGCCATGAGGGGTGGAGCCTGACAAAGAAGAGCTGGTGGTCCTCGGGAGCCTGTGCTACCCTGAAGCCACGTTTGTCATGGTTTCCATCACTAACAAATACATCTTGATACAGGCCACACAGGACAGTCCATCTGTCCTCTGATTCACTTGGGAAGCCCCCAGCAGGGGGCGCTTGGGTGGTTTCACATTTTCAGCTGCCACACTGGTACCAACATCCTTTCTGTTCTGGGATACTTTTCCATCAGGTGGGTTCCACAGTGGAACTGTGAGGCCAGAGGGAGTGTGTGGTGCTCCGGTCGGTGGTGGGGAGGTCACGTGTGCGGACACTGGGTGGGTAAGCTCAGACCCAGCCCTCAACCAGACAATGCAGCATTCACGCTGTGGGGGTCCCTGGTAGACTCAGGCCCTCTCCAGCTTTTCTGGGAGTGGCAAGCAGTGGCCCTCAACTATATGCCTCCAAGGGGCCTGTGGGCTCAACTTTATGGGGCCAGGCAGGGGTGGAAGGTTCACCCCGATCCTGCAGGGTGTGATCTTGATGCGTGTGGATGCTGTCAGAAACCGCTAGGCTCCTTACGGGGCTTCAGCAACACTGGGCAAGATTCTGAGTTCCTGTCATAAGTGCTAACTCCACCAGGCCCTCTCCATGCCCTTATCAGAATGAGGTGATGGGAGGCTTGCCATGAGGGTTTGGGGGTGCCTTCAACAGGAGGTGTGTGTTTTGTCCCAGGTACCTAACCTTGGGCTACTGGAGCAGAGGACAGGAGGATTGGGGTGAAGTGGTGCAAAGGGGATGGCCCCATCCTGCTCCAACTCCCAATAGCTGAGAGTTACAGGGATAGGTGTCCAGATGGCCACAAGGTGCTACAGGGGCAGGAAGGAAGGGACATGGTGCCCAGCTGGAAAGGGTGCAGGCTGGACATCAAAGCCATTGCTCAGGAGAGCTGTGGGGCATGAGGCCTCTGTGGTGCAGCATGCTGGGCCCTGACCCCATCTATACCATGGCCAGGAGTCTCAGCTGGACTGGGAGACATGCCTGCCAAGGAGCAGGAAGAGAGCTACGTTCTCTCACAGGCATTTCAGAGCAGAGGGACTTCACTCAGCACCAGAGGAGAAGGGGGAGGGGGAGCCAGCCCCAAATCTCCCCTAAAACCAATTCTAGCTTGTACTAGGAAGAGAGAGGAGTGAACACCTTTTCTTGCTGTTTCTCAAAATGCCAAGCTTACCCCCACCGATGGGCCTTAGCACCTGCTGTGCCCCCTCCCTTGCAGGCCACATGACTCACTCCCACACTTGCCTTCTTAGCTCAAGAAACATTAACCACTGTTGTTATATCATTCAGGATAGGCGAGGCTGTGCTGCTGAAACAAACAACTCCTGTTTCAGTCAGCTCAGGCAGCTGTAACAAATAGCACAGGCTGGGCAATGTAAACAATAGAGATTTATATCACAGTTCTGGAGGCTGGAAGTCCTAGATCAAAGTGCTGGCTGATTTGTTTTCTGGTGAGGGCTTTCTTACTGGCTTGCAGATGGCCACCTTCTTGCTATGTCCTCACATGGTCTTGGAGCATGTACAGAGAGAGGGAGAGGGAAAGAGTGCTCTCTGGTGTCTCTTCTTAGGAGGACACTAATCCTATGGGATCAGAACCCCACCCTTAGGACCTCATTTTACTCTAACTACCTCCTTAAATGCCCATCTCCGAATATAGCCAACACTGGAAGTTAGGGCTTCCAGTCCATAGCAACCCCCTAAGTCTCAGGGGCTCAGACAACATCATTTATTCCTTGTTCACATTGTGTGTCCAGTTCAATCAGCAGGGGCTCTGCTCAGTGGAGTCGTAGTGCCTCACCGGTGGAGCAGCCCCTTTCCAACTTGCACCTCCACAGTCTCCAGGAAGGGGAGGGGATGCTGGAGCCTCTTCGACCAGCAATGCAATCCTCTGGCCTGGAGGGGACACACCTCACTTCTGTGCAAGACACATCAACAAGACTGACCTCAGGGGCCAGGAGAGTGACTCTCCTGAGTGTGCAGAAGGAGAGGGAACAGGCAGGTGAGAACAACACCAGGACTACCATATCATCCCGCATCAGCTCTTTCACATACAGTGCTGGTGAGTCCCATGGTTTTCAATTGCTATGACAGCTAATTTATCAGAGAAATACCAATCAGACCTAAATATTGGAACAGTGCCATTCTTGCCCCCAGAAGTAGCTGTGCAGAATCAGCCTAAGATGTCACAAGGGAGACTTCATTACCCAGCAGTTGGGGCACAGCATTTGGGAAAAAATTGTACCTCATGTGTCATTTCCTCAACAATGTGGTTACCTATGTGTCCCATTTATCCACTGCTGGATAGTGAGTCATCCCAACACTCAGTGGCTTTAAACTGTGGCCACCATGTTGTCATCTCTCCTGGTTCTGTGGGTTCTTGCGGGCATGCCTCCCCCACAGCTGCAGTTAGCAGAGTCCAGGGCTGGAATCTTCTAGAGGTGACCACTCACACAGCTAATAGTTGAAACTAGTTGTTTGGGACCTCAGCTGGGGCTCTAGATGGAAACACCACATGTAGCCTGAGTATTCTTCAAGCGTGGTGGCTGGGATTCAAGGGTAGACATCCCAGAAACAGGAAGTAGGGGCTGTTGGTTTCCTATGGCCTGGGCCCAGACTATTGCCATGCAGTCCAAGATTTAGATATGCTCACACTTCTTGAAGTCAGTGTGCCAGAGAAGAACTCTCCATTCTACCTCTCTCCCTCGCCTTCCCCTGGCCCAAAACCCCAGCCCCACCTTCTCTCAGATCCCATAACCAATCCTGCAGCAGTTCTTTTGGTTCAGCCTCCAAATTCAACAGGAACACACCCCATCTCCAACCTCCACAACCACCACTCTGGTTCTAGCCTCCTCCTCTCACCTGAACCATTCCAGTAGTCTCCTCCTGGTTGCCCCTTGGTCTCCCTTCCTCCATTCAAGCCCCATCCTCCTGGCCCCAGAGTCAGTTCCCATACAGCTACCAGAGGGTTACTTTTATTTTTTTTAATTGTGGTAAAAAATACATAACATAAAATTTACTATCTTAGCCTTTTTTTTTTTTTTTTTTTTTGAGGTACGCTAGCCTCTTACTGCTGTGGCCTCTCCCGTTGCGGAGCACAGGCTCCGGACGCGCAGGCTCAGCGGCCATGGCTCACGGGCCCAGCCGCTCCGTGGCATGTGGGATCCTCCCAGACCGGGGCACGAACCCGTGTCCCCTGTATCGGCAGGCGGACTCTCAACCACTGCGCCACCAGGGAAGCCCCTATCTTAGCCATTTTTAAGTGTAAAGTTCAGTGGCATTAAGCACATTCACGTTGTTGTGCTACTATCACCACCATCCATACCCAGACCTTTTTCATCTTCCCAAACAGAAACTCTGTTCCCATTAAACACTAACTCCTCCACCCCTCCCTCAACCCCTGGCACCCACCGTTCGACTACTCTAGGTACCCCATATAAGTGGAATCACATATTATTTGTCCTTTTGTGACTAGCTTATTTTGAGGTAGGAGGTGGACAGCCCCTGGGCTGAGCAGCTGGGGTTTGTCAAGTGGAGTAAACTGGAGCTTTGTTTTCCTTGACACTCCAAGGACAAAGTTAATGGCAGGAGCTGGGCTCTGCTGAGTAAAGAGATAAGATAACCACATGTATCACTCCTGAGGGCAAGGAAACCTCCCCAACTGCACCTGCACAGGAAGGCTCCTTGAGGGTTAAAAAGGGAGGGGGCGTTATCCAATAATAGGTGTTGTCAAACCTTCCTTTAGCCTTTGCGCTGGAATCCATCTTGGCAAAAAGATGTGCATGCATGTCAGGAAGGTCCCCAAGGTCAGATGTGGTAAAAGAAGCGAGATAATTGGCCAGAGGAGAAAAAGACCCAGAAGAACTGCCCCCATATAAATGATTTAACCACTTCTTTACTTTGCTCCTCCTCATTAGGGGGGATGCCCACCCCCTTTTTCTCCAGGTGTGTATTTCTGCTTTGCTTCTGTCTAAATAAACTGCTTCTGTGTCAGCAGACACATCACTGCTGTCTCTCTGAGAACAATTTCATTCAGTCTTTTGTGTTCTGAGTGAAACCAAGAAGTACCCTGTGGGGCTCCTGGGCATAGAAGCCTTTTTGTCCCCCATTTCTTGTAGGCAAGACCCCAGCCTCCATTACCTTTCCTGAGTTCCAAAGGGCAGATTCAAACAGTTGCTAATCAAAGAAGGAGCAGCCAACAAACCACCTGAGGCAAGACTAGACCAGAGAAACCCTACAAGATTTAGGAGTTCTAGGGCTTCCCTGGTGGCGCAGTGGTTGAGAGTCCGCCTGCCGATGCAGGGGACACGGGTTCGTGCCCCGGTCCGGGAAGATCCCACATGCAGCGGAGCGGCTGGGCCCGTGAGCCATGGCTGCTGAGCCCGCGCGTCCAGAGCCTGTGCTCCACAACGGGAGAGGCCACAACAGTGAGAGGCCCACGTACCGCAAAAAAAAAAAAAAAAAAAAAAAAAAAAGATTAAGGAGATGTACCACCTGAGATGAGATTAAGGGAGTGCAAGCCCTGCACACACCCTATTCTTGTCCAGCAACCCCACCCTTGAACTATTACTATAAAACCCTTCATCAAATCCTCCCGGGTTGGGACACATAGTTTTTTGAGGCAGGAGCCCCTTTGTCCCTCTTTGCCTGGCAAAGCAATAAAGCTATTCTTTTCTACTTCACCCAAAACTCTGTCTCCGAGATTTGATTCAGCACTGGTGCAGAGAGGCCAAGCTTTCGGCATCATGAGCACCCAGTTTCCAATGTGGTAGGGTGTTTCCCCACACATCCAACAAGCAATTCTCCAGACACTGAAACAAGAGGGAAGGGGGCAGGGCACAACCTTTGAAAGAATGACATAGCTCAAGAACATGACAAACTGAATAGAACCAAATGGGTCCAAGATGGTGGTTAAGTCGACTTCCACTAGACCTTGAGCCTCAGTATATGCTCACTGTAACACATCAGCAAGCTAAATGACACACCCACAGGGGCCATGACAGTTCCAAGATCGACCATAAGGATCAAAAAGTGGGCAGTGGCCCAATTCCTGGAAATCCCCACCCCTTCCCCAAAATAGCTGGAATACTCCTCCCACTCATTAGCCTATGAAATTACCCACCCCTATAAAAACTGAGAGCCCCATACCCTGGTGCCTTTCTCACCTTCTGAGATGGCCCACACTCTGTGGAGTATGTTTCTCTCTAAATAAATCTACTTCTTACCTAACACTTTGTCTCTCACTGAATTCTTTCTGCCATGAGATATCAAGAACCTGAGCTTCATTAAGTCCTGAAACCAGGTGTGTGATATTGGTTGGAAGACCGAGGGTTTTGGCCGGGTTCGAGCCCCAGCCACGTGGGTTCAAGTCCCAATCTGAGGTGCACGGTTTCAACACCAGCTGGGTTTTCTACAATTCAACTCAATTCTGACATTATCTACCCAGAGATAGCATCAGATTCCACAGGTTAAGGGCTGTCCCACAAGACTGCCCCCCCCTTAAGATGCCAATCACAAATCCTGGCTGTCACCTGTGCTTCTGACCAATTGGCTATAGTTCAGAGGTTCCAATGACCTCCTCCTTGGGTTCACTTAATTTGCTAGAGTAACAGAACTCAGAGAAACATTTTACTTACTAGTTTACCAGTTTATTATAAAAGGACATAACTCAGGAACAGCCAGTTGGAAAAGATGCATAGGGCAAGGTATGAGGAAAGTGGTGTGGAGCTTCTGTCCCCTCTCTGGATGCACTACTCTTCCCACACCTCGATGAGTTCACCAACATGGAAGCTCTCTAGACCCCATCCTTTTGGGGTTTTTAGGAGGCTTCATTACGTAGGCAAGATTGATTAAATCATTGGCCATTGGTTATTGATTCTACCTCTAGCCCCTCTGCCAGTCCAGGTAAGGGGGTGGGACTGAAAGTTCCAACCCTCTAATCACAATATTAGTTCCCCTGGCCATCAACCTTCATCCTCAGGTGACCTAGGGACTTTCCAAACTTGCCTCATTAACATAACAAAAGACACATTTTTCTCTCTTATTGAAACCAAGCAGGACCCTGTGGGGCTCCTGGGCATAAAAGTCCTTCTATGCCCCCCACTTCTTGCTTACAGGAAATAGGTTTCATTCAGCCTCCATGACCTTCCCTGAGTTCCAAAGGGCAGGTTCAAACAGTTGCTAATCAGGGAAAGGAGGGGATGTGGAGACAAGGGAGGAGCAGTCAAGAAACAGTGGTCCTGGTTCCCCTCTAGGGATATACATAACAATATCTTTGAGCTGCTTTACAGGTACTGAAACCCCCATCACGTGGGAGAAGTTAACTGTATGCTGCCCACAAGCAGGTAGACCCCAGGCCAGTTAGAACCAGAAGGTATGATGCTGACTCCCAACTGCCTCACCACCAACCAATTGGAAGAATGTCCACAAGATGATCCCGCTCTCCTCTTTGAACCATTACTATAAAACTCACTATCCCCTCCAGGTTGGGACACAGTTTTGAGGGCATTAGCCTGCTGTGGCCCCGTTTTCGTGGCAAAACAATAAAGCTATTCTTTTTCTTTTTTTTTAACATCTTTATTGGAGTATAATTGCTTTACAATGGTGTGTTAGTTGCTGCTGTATAACAAAGTGAATCAGCTATACGTATACATGTATCCCCATATCCCCTCCCTCTTGTGTCTCCCTCCCATTCTCCCTATCCCACCCCTCTAGGTGGTCACAAAGCACTGAGCTAATCTCCCTTTGCTATGCGGCTGCTTCCCACTAGCTATTTTATATTTGGTAGTGTATATATGTCCATGCCACTCTCTCACTTCGTCCCAGCTTACCCTTCCCCCTCCCCGTGTCTTCAAGTCCATTCTCTACGTCTGCGTCTTTATTCCTGTCCTGCCCCTAGGTTCTTCAGAAGCATTTTTTTTTTTTAGATTCCATATGTATGTGTTAGCATACGGTATTTGTTTTTCTCTTTCTGACTTACTTCACTCTGTATGACAGACTCTAGGTGCATCTACCTCACTACAAACTACTCAATTTCATTTCTTTTTATGGCTGAGCAATATTCCATTGTATATATGTGGCACATCTTCTTTATCCATTCATCTGTCGATGGACACTTAGGTTGCTTCCATGTCCTGGCTATTGTAAATAGTGCTGCAATGAACATTGTGGTACATGTATTTTTTGAATTATGGTTTTCTCAGGGTATATGCCCCGTAGTGGGATTGCTGGGTCGTATGGTAGTTCTATTTTTAGTTTTTTAAGGAACCTCCATACTGTTCTCCATAGTGGCTGTATCAATTTACATTCCCACCAACAAGCTATTCTTTTCTAATTCACCCAAAACTCTGTTTCTGCGATTCAATTCGGTACCAGGGTACAGAGACCGAATTTTGGCTACCTTACCACTTAGGAAATATTAAGCATTTTAGAAACTGTGCTAGAAACTGGAATGAAGACCAAGTATATATTTCTCATTATAAATTGTAATATCACACTTAGGATAATGTATTTAAGGTTCATCCATGTTGTAGCATGTGTCAGAAGTTCCTTCCTTTCTAAGGCTGGATAGTATTCCATTTTATGTATATGCCACATTTGGTTATCTATCTATCCCTCGATGGACACTTGGGTTGCTTCCACCTTTTGGCTACAGTGAATAATGCTGCTTTGAACAGGGGTGTGCAAACATCTCTTTGAGACCCTGCTTTCAATACTTTTGTGTGTACAGGGGGTTATTTTTAGAACATATAAATCACAGCAGATCTCCATTCCCCGACCCCGCCTCCCCAGCTCATAACCCTCATGTTGTCAGCTCCCAGCTGCCTGGCCTCTATTACCCTGTGTGACCTGCCTGTCACCACCTGACCTCACCCTTCTGCTCGAAACAATAATCATCATTTATTATCTCTCACAGTTTCAGGTGAGGCTTGGCAGGGTGGCTGTGTCTCTGGATCTCTCTTGAGGCTGCTGTCAGATGTTGGACAGGCTTTCTGCTGAAGGCTTGACTGGAGCCAGGGACTCCCTCATGGCAAGTTGATGCTGGCTGTTGGCTGGGGGTCCAGCTCCTCCCTATACTCCTCAGCACTGCTTGGGCATCCTCATGACATGGTAGCTTGCTCCCCCAGAGACAGTGATCCAGGAGAGAAAGGCAGGAACCACAGTCCCCTTTACGACCCAGCCAAAGAAGTCACACACCATCACCTCTGCCACATTTCACCAGTCACAAAGACTGGCCTGATTTGCTGCGGAGGAGACTGCACAGGGGTGTGACCCAGTATGTTGCAGCAGCTCTTTTGCCCCTTTTCCATTTGTTCACCCCTGTTTTCCTCAGACCTTAATCAGAAAGATGAGCTCACTAGGCAACATGTAACACAGCTCCTGAGTTTTGCTTTACTGGATGTACACAATGCCTAGTCTAATGGGTTCATTCCTGGATTAAAAGGAGTAAGGATAAAGAATTATGTAGTTAAAGAATGACTGACTCTCTACCTCTATCTTACCCTTGGTACATTTGCAAGGCAGACCACATGGGCAAAGGAACATCCAGTTCTAGGGGGACCATGTGAGCAAGACAGCATCCAAAGGATCAGAAGCCAGCAGGTCTGCACGCAATGGAAAAATGACGATGAATCTGACCTCTTACATTAATGATTCACTGAGATCGTTTCCCCTTTTTCCCTTTAAAAGTTGTCATGGCTGAGCAGAATCTTTGGAATTGGGCTCCAGACAAGAGTTCACCTTCTCTCCAGATTGCTGGCTTTTCAGAATAAAGCACCTTTTCTTTCTATCGACACTTGGTCCTCAGTTATTGACTTTTGAGCAGTGAGCAGCCAAACCTGAGTTCTGTAACAATGTGAGGGGCCACCTTGGAGGCTGGTAGCCTCCCCAGGCAGCCTCTAGCCTCCTGCTCTTCACAACACTCAGCACCTGCACTCAGATGTGTTTTGCTGCTATTGATGGAAGCTCCATGGGATCAGGGCTCCTCTGCTCTCCCAGTGACAATCTACCTCTTCGTTGGGCTCATGGTGGGTGTTTAGGAGATATTTACTAAATAAATTAATGATTGAATGAATGAATTGTGGCCCTTGGCCATATGAGAATGTGGGAGGAGAATGCCCTTGCACCTCCGCAGTGTTCAGGCTCTTTATCACCCACCCCAACCCTTCGCATGGTCAGCTCTACCCAGGCAGGCTGCTTCTCAGCCCACAGGCACCCTGCATTCCTCCTGCCTCTGGCCTGTGCTTGCCGCTTTATTCAGCTCACCTAGTTAGGCTCTAAGTGCATTTACAGAGCACCTGCTGTAAGTCTGGCACTGTGACCAAAGTAGATGTGGCCCTGCCTTTTGGAGCTGGGAAGTGCCTGGGGGGACAGGATGGGGAGCCTGTGGTGGTGCCCTGTGGTGAGGTGTTCCCACGGCTTGGCCCACAGAAGGTCTGATCAGGATCTTGGATTTGTGCCAGTTGTACCCATGGAACACGATGTTCTTATTATGAATGAAACTGAGCAGCTCCTTAGGCATTTCCTCTTTCTCTGAGTATATGAATGTTGACTGCTTTCTTTCTGATTTCTAGGAGCTCTTTATTAATTAGGGAGATGAGCTGCTAACATGTCCCAGTTTCTTGTTTGCTTTTTGACTTTGCCTACATGTTGGAGGGGAGGGCAGTCCTGAGGAGATCAGGCAAGTGGCAAGTGCAGACACCACGTGGGAAGAGCTCTCCCTGCCTGATTTAAACTTGTATTTACTTTCTGATCACATAAAGCATGCCAAGATTACAAAATTCTACGGAAGCAAAAGTCAGAAGTGAAAGCAGTGGGGGTGGGGGTGAGGGTCAGGGCCAGTGCATCCCGGATGTTAAGGGACAGGTGGGGAGCAACGTCAGTTCGCACCAGTAAGTCCACACAGGGAGATGTTTCGCTCTGCATGTGAGACCCACAGTATTCAGCAGATTGGGGAGGGTCCCCAGGAGGCCCGCCCTCCCACCTCAGATGGCCCAACTTCCTGAGTGTTCACTTTCGATCCGAATCGTGCAGTGGCAGTGGGGCAGTGGGCAAGGAGGGAGACATTGCACACAGTCCCTGCCCCATCTGGGGAGGGGAGTGCCCAGGGCCCACCCATTGACTCTTTGAGCGTCTGCTGCCACTCACAGGGTGGGGATCCCCTGCCCTAGCTTGCCTGGCATGCACATCCCGAGGGGCACAGGGCCTGTCTGCCAGGGAGTGGGCCCTCTAGCAAATCCTGCACTTCGGAGGCCCTGTCATTGCTGAACAGGGGCAAGGTCCAGAAATCTGCTGCTCTGAGCCTCAGTTTCCCTATCTGTCCCTTGGTGGGAGTGGCATGGAATGTTGGCCACCCAGGAAGGAGTCTGGCCTAGGAGCCCCCCTTCCTCACTGTGTCCTCTGTCCATCTAGACCCCACACTTATGCCACTGACATTACTCCTAGAGAGTGAAAGGAACTAAGAGAAGTAAATGCTAGGAGCTGTTGACTTTTAAAGAACACACAGCCTGAAAGTTGCCAGTTATGTTTTATTCAGGGACCCTAGTGAGGACTATAGCCCTGGAGACAGCCTCTTAGGTAGCTCTGTTCTGTGAATGAAAAATGTTGCCTGCTGTATCAGTAAACATAAAAGGATGTTGCAGTGGGCTTCCCTGGTGGCGCAGTGGTTGAGAGTCCTCCTGCTGATGCAGCGGACACGGGTTCGTGCCCCGGTCCGGGAAGATCCCACAAGCCGCGGAGCGGCTGGGCCCGTGAGCCATGGCCGCTGAGCCTGCGCGTCCAGAGCCTGTGCTCTGCAACGGGAGACGCCACAACAGTGAGAGGCCCGCGTACCACACACACACAAAAAAGGATGTTGCAGTCATCAGCCGCTACCACTGCCCCCTATGGAGAGCGCTGAGGGAACTCAGGATGCAGACAAACGGACTGCCCCTTACTCCCCAAACCCTCAGCCACTGCAGCCAATCCCAGCAGTGCACCGTCAGGGGACTCAGGATGGGAAAGAAAAGGATACTGGCCATAGATAGGTAAGGTGCACATCAAAGGGATGATTTCGATGAGCCCAGACTCTTGCATCTTCCCATACAAAGAAAAGCACTAAATTCATCAACTTGAGATACCTGGTTTTCTTTAACAAACAGTAATCTTTTTTTTTTTAACATAAATTTTATTTATTTATTTATTTTTGGGCTGCTGCGCACGGGTTTTCTCTAGTTGCTGTGAGTGGGGTCTATTCACTGCGGTCCACAGGCTTCTCATTGCACTGGCTTCTCGTTGCCGAGCACAGGCTCTAGGTGCAGGGGTTTCAGTAGCTGTGGCGTGCGGGCTTCAGTAGTTGTGGTGTGCGGGCTCAGTAGTACGGACTCTAGAGAGCAGGCTCAGTAGTTGTGGTGCACAGGCTTAGTTGCTCCGCTACATGTGGGATCTTCCCGGAACAGGGCTCGAACCTGTGTCCCTGAATTGGCAGGCGGATTCTTAACCACAGCTCCACCAGGGAAGTCTTATACAGTAATCTTTTGATGTCCCAACTACCTGGTCCTTGTTGCAAAACTCCTATATATCCTGGCGCCTCCCTTACCTATTTGGAGCAGTCCCTCAGAGCTATCTGAGAGGCTACCTCCCAGGCTTGAAATCCTCAGAAAGTCTACCAAATAAAACATAATTCTCAACTTTTAGGTTGTGCACTTTTTCCAGTTGACAGGAGCCAGGATACACAAGAGTTTTTGCTGAAGAAAAAAAACACAAAGAAACCCCAAAAAACCCATGTAGTTGAATATCAAAAGATTACTAATCACAAAAACAGACATGTCAAGCTAATGATCTTAGTGCTTTTCTGTTTGGGAAGATACAAGAATCTGAGCTTATTGAAATTATTCCTTAGATATGCATCTCATCTATCTGGGTCCTGTATCCTGTTTTTCTCCGTCCTGAATTCCCCCCAAGGGGGGTGCTGCAGTGCCTAATGGCTTAATAGTGGGTAACATTTATGTTTACTGGGATGTCACAGGCAACACTTTTGGTCTGCAGAGTCATGACCCAGCATGAGGGATGCAGAGTAATGGGGGAGGGGGTGGGAGGCCAGTTCCACTGGTGGGCAGGAGGCCCCCTCCAGGAGGGCGCCCGTGGGACCTCGAGCAGGCCTGGACTTCCCCTAGTGCACCCCCAGGTCATGCTATACAGCCCTCCTGCCCCAGGTTGGCACTGCCCGTGTTGTCCCACGGACTGGGGTAGGACCCGGCTGGGCTTTTCCGGTAAGGCGGGCCAGACTCACTTTCAGTGTTCGGAGCGGGGATGGTTCCCGTGGTGACCACCACGAGTCGGTCCAAGAGTTTTGGGGTTTCCATCCGACAGCTGCACCCATCCTCCAGTTCCTTCATGGGGTGGGGGGTCGGCGCACGGGCACGGTGGACTGTGCCCGGAAGCGCTCATCCAGGTCCGGACCCTGGCCGCCCCGTGAGGCCAAGACTGAACGGGTCCAAAGTGGGTAAAGGCCAGGACGGAGAACATAGGGTATAAAGGAGGCTGCGCCAGAGACCCGGGTGAGGCTCGGGTGAGGGGCGGGACTCAGAGTTGCGCGGCGACGTAGGTGGCGCCGGAGGGGCGGGGCTTAGAATGGGGGCGGCATTTAGAGTGGTCGCGGCGACGCCATCGACGCAGGCGGGGGCGGGGCCTCGTGGAAAAGGGCAGGGCTCAGGGATCTGGTGGTGACGTAGCCCAGGACAGCGGCGGCGGAACTCAGTGAGAGGTGGAGCTGAGAGTTCCGCTTGCAGGCGGGAGCTAGGCTCAAGGTTTAAGGCTTCTGGAGGCCCAGTAACTGATGAGGACCGGGCTCAGCGAGGGGCGGGGCTCAAGAACTGTGGCAGCAACAGAGCTACTGTCCGCGAGGGTGGGGGCTCAGTGAGGGCGGGGTTTAGAGCTCTCGCAGTGACAAAGCCGATGCCCCGGGCGCTCGGAAGGCCGGGCCCAGTGAGGGGAGGGGCTAAGGGCTCGGCAGCGTTCGTAGCCCACGCGTCCGGAAACGGAGCTCGAGTGAGGGATGTGGATTTAGAGCCCTCGAGGCGGCGCAGCCGACGCTACGGACTGGGCCTATCGGCAAGGGGCGGGCTCAGTGAGGGCGGGGTTAGGGCTTAGCCGCGACGATGCCGGGGGCGGGGCTCACAGGGAAAGAGCGGGCGGTCGTCACAGGGGTCGACGGGCAGCGGCCGGACAGCCAGGCTGACTGACGGCGGCAGGGGGACTGGCCGGGTCAGCTGGGTGCACGGCGTGCCGCCGCCATGACAGGTGAGAGCGGTCCGGGGTCGTGCCTGCCATACAGGGACGGGCGCGCGGCCATGGTGGCCCATAGGGTCCGGGTGTCCCGATGCCACACTGGGGGCCGCTCCTCGCGGCGGCGAGTGACCTTGCCCGTGACTAAGTGTCCTGTCGACGAGACGACGGTAGGCCGGCTCGCGGCCCGGGGCCGGGTTCTTGGGGGGCGAGGCCACTCCGGGTCCTGGAGGGTTCTTGGGGGCGGGGGCCATGGACAAGCCCTGGAGAGTTCTGTTGGGCAAGGCCACGTCATGCCCTGGAGGCTTCTGAGCGTTGGGGGCCCCACCTTGGAGGGGTCTGGACGGCGAGGCCAGGTGAGGCCCTAGAGGGTTCTCGGGGACAGAGGCTGGTCCTGGGATGGTTCTGAGGCCAGGTCAGGCCATGGAAGAAGGTTCTAGTGGGTGGGGGCCACGTCGTGGGTGGTTCCGGGAGGGCAGCTGCCAGTGCACGTCTGTAGGTGGGTAGATGCTGCATGGGCGGGTGGGGGAGGTAGGGTTGAGGCCTGACAGTGGGAGGTGAAAATAAAAATGATTCTACTGTGCTTCTATCAGGAAATATAGACACTCCGTCCTCACAGCTACCTGAGAAGAATGCCCAACAGGTGGTGCATACCTGGGCAGTGTGTGGTACCCATGGGACTCTGTGGTGCCTCCCAGCCTGCACCCCTTGCCCAGCGACAGGCCCAGGGGAATTGTGGATACCGACTCGGTCCCCGAAGGCTTTGTGCCCCATACTGAACTGCCCCAGTCCCTCCTTCTTTTCCCTGGATGGGTTCTCCAGCCCAGTCATCCGCCAAGGACCTCTCTGGAGTGGGGACCTGCCCACCACCTTCCTGACCGTAACTGAGCAGGGTGACCCTTCCCTATGGACCTTTCCCTGTAGGAGAAGCTCCATGAGAGAGACAGGCTGGTGACAGAGCCCATGACAGCATGGTCAGGCTGCTTCATGACGTAGAAGTTACCTAGGGGTGGCCCATGGGGCCAGGAAGGCCCCAGAAGTCCCTGTTCTCTCCCCAGAACTCACTGGAGTTCCAGCCTGAGTCCTGCACACAAATAGGATTTCATGGGCAGGAACCTGGTGATTTCCAGGACACCAGTGTCCCAGCCTTAACCAGAAGAGACCCCAGCTGCTGTGCATTCCCGTCATCTCTCTGAATTCTTTTTATCTGTGGCTGCTGTTTCTGAGTAGAGTTGACCCTTTGAGGTTTCAAATGTGAGGGTCCATTTATATGTGGACTTTTTTCGATACATACTATAGTACTACATGACCTCAGGTTGGCTGAATCCTTGGATGCAAAATTATGGATATGGAGGGCTGACTGTAAAGTAATGTGTGGATTTTCGACTGCTCAGGGATCTGCGCCCCCAACCGCTGCATTGTTCCAGGGTCTGTTGTACCTATTGTGCACCTGGTCTTGCATCAGGTGCTTCCCATTGAGAACCGCTGTATGGGGAAAAGTGGAATATCTCTATGTGTGGATGAGGAAATAAAGTGTCAGGTTGGCAGGTGCCCCAGACTGCTAGGGCAGTCAGTGGCAGAGCCAGGACTAGACCCTGCCCAGGCCCATCAATCCCCTTTCTCCCTGCCATCTCTGTGTCCTGGGCCTCTAGAGACCTCTTCCCTCAGAGCCCTTCATTTTTGGTATGGGGAACTGGGGCCCAGAGAGCACAGGCCTGGGAGGGTCGAATGGGCAGGCTTGCAAGGCTGCGGGCCTCAAGTTCTGGCTCACTGTCTCCATGCACCAACAGGAAACTGTCTTGTGTTGGTTCTGGGGCCTCTACAAAGGGTTGCAGAGGGAGTGTGTGGGGCCTGATGCGTCTGCTCAGGGCCAGCACTGGCCGAGTGTCACTGCAGCAATTGCTGTTGCTGCAGAACCAGTCCCTGCCTTGTGGTGTGCTGGGGAGTGTGCCATCTCAACTCTATGCCTGAGGCCAGGTTGGGCACTGGGACAGGAGGGGATTCTGGGAGATTCAATTTGGGAGGGGAGGTTGCGGTCCAAGCATCTGGACTTTGGTTTGGGTGGGGCGGCAGGGGAGCTCAGGAAGGTCTCTTGGCGGGAGGGCAGTCAGCGTGAGTTAGCCAGGCGGAAACCACAGGGACAGGTATTCTTGTGCCAAGGGCGGGAATCCTGGGCAGTACACTGCAGTTGGGGGTTGCTGTGCAGGAATGGCTCAGGGGCCTGGGAGGCCCGGTGAGGGCAAGTGAGACCAGCTCCCACAGGGCCTCTATTGCCAAGCCAGGCTAACAGGTTGGTGGGTGGGCGGCGGCGTCCATGGTTGTGGTGCTGCCAGGAGGGCAAGATGAGGGGGGAGGTAGGGCTTAGCAGAGGTTGCTGGTGAAGGTCTGGTGAATTTTATGCCAGAGCATTCCTCTTCCTTTGTCCTGTAAAAACTGTCTGGGACTGTTTATCAGCACTTGGGACCAAAGTGGTTTCCTTTCTTGTGCTTTCTCATGCCTCTGAATGGCTGCTTGGGTGTGGTTGGTGTGCACAGCGCACAGCAGAGCCCAGAGCTTTGGCCCCCAGGCTATTCCATCGTGCCTGGCAGCTGCAGGCAATGGAGGCCCCACCTGGCTAGCAGCCTGCAGGGTAGGAGGAGCCACTGCAAGATGCTGGCCAGCATCCACTGACAGCCCTTGCCCTTGAGCCTTGGACCTACGTCCATTCATTCCCAAACTCTTTAGTGAGTGCTTAGTGTGTGCTGGCACTATGCACACGTGCACACACTGGTAGTGCTGGGCAAGACAGCCTATGGCTTGGCCAGGAACAGACATGATGCAGCTAATTGCGTAGTTAATTAGTAGGTTGATTAGAGAGGCAGAAAATTTAGATGTCAAGAATTGGCCCCAACACTGTGCTGTGCCTGGGTCCTGACCTCGATACATCACTCCCTAGCTGGTTGAGGTCTTAGGCAGGTCTTAGATAAGCCTACTCGTTGTGCTTCAGTTTCTTCTTCTGAAAATAGGGGTGGTAGTCATGCTTGTGTAGCAGAGCTGATGGAAGAATGACGATTATCTGTATGCCTAGAGCCCACAGAATGCCCAAGCTTGGGGCACACTCCATGAACTATGGCCAATATTAACTTTTTAATCAGAGAGGTTGTAGGTGCTGAAGCCAGGTGGCCAGGAGGGTCCGGCCGTGTGGTGGTGGCAGGTCTCTCTGCATTCCTTGTCCATGGCTTCTTCACCAAGTTGGAGCTGCTGACAAGTCCATTTTCAAGGTTGACTTTCAGAGGCTCGGAGAATCAGAAGATAGAAATTCATATTCTGGGGGAGAAAAGACCATCCAGGAGGAGGAGAGAGAAAGACAGTCTGTTGAGTTGGCCCCATGGAAGAAATCAGGGAAGGGGCCCCACTTGTTCCACCTCAATGACCCTATTTTAAAAAGATCAACATTATTGAGGTAGTATTTACTTACACATACACTCATTTTTAGTGAATAATTATATAAGTTTGACTAATGAATGCACCCATGGAACAACCAGCCCAGGCCTAATCAAGACAGAACATTTCTATCACTCTAGAAAGTTCCTTCATGCTCCTTTCCAGGGAACCCCACCCAATCCAAGAATTCATCTGCTTTCTGTGACTCTCATTTTCCTTCTTTAAAATTCAGCTACGGAATTTCCAAATAGGATTTCTTTTTAATTAATAGATTTTATTTTTAAAACATATTTAGTTTATAGAAAATTGAGCAGATAGCACAGAGGGTCCCCACACCCCATTTCCTGTATTATTAACATCTTGCATTTGTGTGGTATGTTTGTTGCACTTAATGAACCAATATTGATAGAATATTAATAACTTCAGGTATTACTAACTAAAGTTCTTGTGTTGTATATTACATGAGTTTTGAAGAATTCATAATGTCCTGTGTCCACCGTTACAGTATCATACAAGTAGTTTTACCTGGCTAAAAATCTGTGCTCTACATATTTATCCCTCCCTCTTCCCTAACCCTTGGCAACCACTGATCTTTTGACTGTTCTCCACAGTTTTGCATTTTCTGGAATATCATATACTTGGGATCATATAGTATATAGCCTTTTCAAATTGGCTTCTTTAACCTTTAGCAAAATGCATTTAAGTTTCCTCCATGTCTTTTTGTGACTTCATAGGTCTTTTTGTGAGTTCATAGGTCTTTTTATCACTGAATTATATTCCATTGTAACTTACTAAACTGAACCACAGTTTAACATATTATCCATTCACCTTTATATGTATGTATGTGGTAAAATATACAGAACATAAAATTTACCATTTTAACCATTTCAGTGGCATTACATACATGCACGATGTTGTGAAGCTGTCACCACTATGCATTTCCAGAACTTTTCATCATCCCAAAGAGAAACTCTGTGCCCATTAAACAATAACTCCCCCTTCTCCCCTACCCTCAGCTTCTGGTAATCACTATTCTACTTTCTGTCTTTAGAATTTGCTTATTCTAGATAGTTCATGTAAGTGGAATCATACAACGTTTGTCCTCTTGTGTCTCACTTATTTCACTTAGCATAATGTCTTCACAGTCATCCATGTTGTCAAATCCATGTACTAAAATTCTGTCCCTTTTACGGTTGTATAATATTCCATTGTATGTATACCACATTTTGTCTCTCTATTCATCTGTCTGTGGACAGTTGGATTGTTTTTACCTTTTGGCTTTTGTGAATAATGCTAGTCTGAACTTGGTGTGCACATACCTGTTTGAGTCTCTGCTTTCAGTTCTTTTGAGGAATGAAATTGCTGAAGTATTTGTTTAACTTTTTGAGGAATAGCTATACTGTTTTCCATGGTGGCCATACCATTTTACATGCCCACCAGTAATGCATGAGAGTTCCAATTTCTCCTCATCCTCATATTCATATTCCCTCTCTCTCCATGTATTTATTTTACCTTAATGTGTATGAAGTGGTATCTCATTGTAGTTTGATTTGCATTTCCCTAATGACTAGTGTTGTTGAGCATCTTTTCATATGCTTAGTAGTCATTTGTACATCTTCTTTGGAGAAATATCTATGCAAGTCTTTTGCTCATTTTTGTATTGGTTACTTTATAGGATTTTTTGTTGTTGCGTTATAGGAGTTCTTTTTATCTCCTCTCTCTGTATATATTAATGCCTAATCAGATACATGCTTTGCAAATACTTCTCCCATTCTGTGGGTTGTCTTCACTCTTTTTTTTCCCACTCAAAGTAGGGTTTATTTCTGGACTTTCTAGTCTATTACATTGTTCTATATGTCTGTCCTTATGTTGGTACCACAGTTTTGATTCTTGTAGCTTTGTGGTAAATTTTGAAATCAGGAAGTATGAGTCATCCACCTTCTTTCCTTTTTCAGGATAGTTTTGGCCATAAAAGTCCTTTGAGATTCCATATGAATTTTAGGATGAAAAACAAAAAACATTTATTGGGGTTTGGATAGGGATTACACTGAATTCCTAGATCACTTTGGGTAGTATTGTCATCCTCACAATATTAAGTCTTCCAACCCATGAACATGGGATGTGTCTTTCCATTTATTTGTGTCTTTTAAAATTTCTTTCAGCAATGTTTTGTAGATTCAGTGTCCAAGTCTTCCACATCCTTGGGTAAATTTATTTCTAAGTATTTTATTCCTTTTTTTAAGTTTTTAAATTGACATATAGTTAGTTTGCAGTGTGTGTTAGTTTCAAGTGTACAGCAAAGTGATTTAGTTATACATATGTACATACATATATATATATATATTTTTTTTTTTTTTTTAATTTTTTTTTTGCGATACGCGGGCCTCACTGCTGTGGCGTCTCCCGTTGCGGAGCACAGGCTCCGGACGCGCAGGCTCAGCGGCCGTGGCTCACGGGCCCAGCCGCTCCGTGGCACATGGGATCCTCCCGCACCGGGGCACGAACCTGTGTCCCCTGCTTCGGCAGGCGTCCTCTCAACTACTGCGCCACCAGGGAAGCCCCCTACATATATATTTTTTCAGATTCTTTTACGTTATTCGTTATTACACGATATTGAGTATAGTTTCCTGTGCTATGCAGTGGGTCCTTGTTGTTTATCTGTTTTATATTTGGTAGTGTGTATATGTTAATCCCAGACTCCTAATTTATCTCCCCCATTCCCTTTGCTAACCACAAGTTTTCTATGTCTGTGAGTCTATTTCTGTGTTGTAAATAAGCTCATTTGTGTCATTTTTTTAGATTCCACATATAACTGTGATATCATATGATATTTGTCTTTCTCTGACTTACTTCACTTAATATGATAATTTCTAGGTCCAACCATATTGCTGCAAATGGCATTATTTCATTCTTTTTACGGTTGGGTAATATTGTATTGTGTATGTATATATACCACATCTTTATTCATTCATCTGTCAGTGGACATTTAGCTTGCTTCCGTGTCTTGGCTTTTGTAAATAGTGCTGCTATGAACATTGGGTTGCAAACTAGAGTTTTCTCCGGATATATGCTCAGGAGTAGGATTGCAGGATCATATGGTAACTTTATTTTTAGAGTTTGAGAAGGATTGGTATTAGTTATTTAAATGTTTGGTAGAATTCACCAGTGAAGCCTTCTGATTCTGGGCTTTTATTTGTTGAGACCATTTTAACTACTGATTGAATCTCCTTATTAGTAATAAGTCCTTTCAGATTTTCTGTTTCTTCATCATTCAGCTTCGGTAGATTGTGTGTTTTTAGGAATTTGTCCATTTTATCTAGGTTGTCCAATTTGTTGGTATAAATGTCCACAGTATTCTTTTATAATCCTTTTTATTTCTGTAAAATTCATAGTAATATTTCTGATATTAGTAATTTGAATCTCCTCTCTTTTTTTCTTTGTTAATCTAGCTAAAGTTTTGCCAATTTTGTTGATTTTTCTGGAACCAACTTTTGGTTTTGTTTTTCTATTTTTCTATTGTTTTTCTATGTCACTTATCTTCACTCTAATCTTTATCATTTCCATCCTTCTACGAGCTTTGGGTTTAGTCTACTTTTCCTTTTCTAGTTCCTTAAGATGTAACATTAAGTTATTGATTTGAGATCTTCTATTTTAGTATGTACATTTATAGCTGTAAATTTTCCTCTCAGTACTGCTTTCACTGCATCCCTTAAATTTTGGTATGCTGTATTTTTATTTTCATTTTTCTCAAGGTATTTTCTGATTTATCTTGTGATTTTCTCTTTGATGCATTTGTTGTTTAATGTCCACATAATTGTGAATTTTCCAGTTTTCCTACTGTTATTGATTTCTAGCTTTATTCCATGTGATCAGAAAAGATCCTTTTATTATGTCAATCCTTTAAAATATATTAAGACACATTTTGTGGTTAACTGTGTTTTGTGGTCTGTTTTGGATAATGTTCCCTGTGCACTTGAGAAGAGTGTATATTCTGCTACTGTTGGGTGGAGTGTTGTGTCTATGTCTGTTAGGTATCATTAGTTTATGGGGCTGTTCACATCCTCTACTGCCTTATTGATATTCTGTCTGGTTATTCTATTATTGAAAGTGGTCTGTTGAAGTCTCCAGCTATTATCATAAAGCTTTCTATTTCTCCCTTCAATTCTGCCAATGTTTGCTTTAAATATTTTGGGGCTCTGATATTTGGTGCATATATGTTCTAACTTCTTGGTGATTGATCACTTTATTAATATATAATGTACTTCTTTGTCTCATAACAGCTTTTGCCTTAAAGTCTGTTTTTTTCTCATATTAGTATAGCAATGTAAATTCTCTTTTGGTTACTATTTGTATGGAATATCTTGTTCCATTCTTTCACCTTCAACCTTTTTCTGTCTTTAGACCTAAAGTGAGTCTTTTGAATACGGTATATAGTTAAATCATGTTTTTTAAATCCTGAGAGGAAAAAATTCTGTTTCTCTTCTACTCTTACATACAACGCTTATATTTCTCAATACTTCTGACACTTCTGGTTATGGAATGTGTGGGTTTTTCCCCCTACCAAGCAATTTTCCAGTTCTTTGGTGGATACCAACTGGGAGTCCTATAATTTAATTCAATTCTGACACCATCTATCCAGAGATAGTGTCAGATCCCATGGGTTAACTTTAGGCTCAGTCCCACGAGATTGCCCCCACTTGAGATGCCAATAATGAATCCAGGTTGTCACCTGTGCTTCTAACTGACTGGCTATAAATCAGAGTTCCCATGACCCTCTCCTTGTGACCCTATTTGCTAGAATAGTTCACAGAACTCAGGAAAACACTATTTCCAGTTTGTTACAAAGGGTATTTCAAGGATACAAATGAGCATCCGGATGGAAAAGATGCATAGGGCAAAGCATGTGAGAAGCAAAGCATGGAAGCTCCATGCTCCTCCCAGACAGGCCATCCTCTCAGCACCTCCACATATTCAGTAACTTAGAGTGCTCCAAACCCCATTTTGGGGGGGTTTTATGCAGGCTTCCTTAGGTAGGCATGACTGATTAAATCATTGACTACTGGTGATTGATTGAACCTCCAGCCCCTCTCCCCTCCCCAGACATTGCAGGGGGAAGTGAGATGGGGAGGACTGAAAGTTCCACCCCTCGAATTACGTGGTCGGTTCCACTGGCAATCAGCTCCCACCCTGTGGTTATTTAGGGGCTTTCCCAAAATCACCTCATTAATACAAAGTCAGATGAGGTTGGAAGGGGCTTGTTATGAGTAACAAAAGATATCCTTTCACCTTCACAGCTCTCATCACTTAGGAAATTCCTTGGGTTTTAGAAACTGTGTGCCAGGAATTGGGACAAAGATCAAATATATATTTCTTATTATAAATCATGATACTACAAATCCACTTTGCTAATCTAAGTCTTTTGATTAGAGAGTATAATCCATTTACATTTAAAGTAATTACTGATAAGGGATAACTTGTTTCTGCCTTTTTGCTATTTGTTTTCTGTATGTCTCATAGCTTTTTTTCCTTCATTTCTTCCCGTCTTTTGTGTTGATTTTCTGTAGTAACACATTTTGATTTCCTTTTGTGTATATTCTATGGACATTTTCTTTGTGCTTACCATGAGGATTATACATAATACCCTAAAGTTACAGCTATCTAATTTGAATTGATACCAACTTAACTTCAGTCACATACAAAAACTCTCCTCCTATACAGCTCTGCCTACCCCCCATCCCCTGGGTCCACCAGGAAACAGGACAAGCTGCCACAGGTAGGTAAGGTGGTGCACTTGTTCAGGCAGCTAGTGCTGCAGGAACTTGGGACCCTCCCTCAGAGATTCAGAGATTTCTTTGTCAACTGCCCACCAACCTCTCCCCACCCCTTGCCTTTAAAGACTTGTCATTCTAAGGGACATTCTTAATGGGAAAGATAGTGCAACAGTGATGCTTTATGGTGACTCTGAAAGAAAAAACAAAAGAAAAGGCATTTCCCAGCCTCCTGGGCAGCAAGCATGCTGGTCTGCTGTTGGTGGCAGCTTCTCAAGGCCTTGCAGATACACTGTGTCTGGTGGCCATGCCAGCACAGGCCACTCCAAACAACAACAGCGATTGTAGGAGCTTCGAGATTGGGCCTTCTCCAGGCTGCCCGTGCCCTTCCTCGGGCCTGGCTATTTCCAGAGGGCACTGAGGGGGCCCAACAGACAGCAGATTCTTTGCCCTTCTGAGTTTTTTTGCGATAAGCTCTCAGGCATAAAAGATAGGAGCCAGAGGCTCTGCTCTGCTTTTGAGCACTCTGAACCTTTATCACTGCACCCACCCACCCCACTTTCTGGCAAGGGTGTTGGCGTGATATGGGGGAACTCTGGGCTGTGCATGAGCTGGGATGTCAGGAGTTGTCCAGATGCTTACAGCTGGTACACCTCTCGGTGGGCATGGGGACCTTGCTGCGAGGGGTCCCTGCCATGGCTGCATCATGGTGTGTGGGTCTCGCCACCCCCTTTTTGGGCTGAGCTGGCTCATTCCCTCTGTGTTCTATGCTTCTGTTTCAGAGCAGACCTACTGTGACCGCCTGGTCCAGGACATGCCTTTCCTCACAGGCCTTGGGCGCCTGAGTGAGCAGCAGGTGGACAGGATTATCCTCCAGCTGAACCGCTACTACCCCCAGATACTCAGCAACAAGGATGCAGAAAAGGTGCCAAGGAACCTGAGGCTGCTTTCCCATCCCTTTCCTCTCTGGGCTGGGAGAAGCGGGGGGCAGGACAGCTTGGAGGTGAAAACCTGTCTCCTTAGGGTGACCTTGGGCCCAGAACATCAGCTCTTTGAGCCTTAGTCTCTTTATCTGTCATCAGGCCTTCTGGCCCCTTCCAGAAATGCTGGGAGGATCACAGGAGACATGTGATAACATGCCACAACATGAGACAAACCTGGGAGGGGGAACAGGGGGAGTGCTGGGGTGGGAGGGGATCAGGGATACCAGACAGGCCCTACACAGTGCCATAGGGCTCTTCACTCTGAATCTTCCAAAAGTTCAAAGTGGGCAAACGTTTTGGGTGTAATCTGGCCCATCCTATTCAGGGACACTGGGTGAGAGTGGGTGCTCCTTGCTCGCCCCACCCACTTCTCTGGCTCCCCCGTGGGGCTGGGGGTGGGTGCTAGAGACCAGCCGGGGCTTTGGGGTGCAGGACCTGCCTCCCATCTGGGTGACTGAGCGAGCTCTTCTCCTCTTGGACCTGAGCTTCCTGCCTTGGCACAGGGTAACAGTTTCACGTGCAGAGCTATTTGGAGGGTTGGGGTCTCTCCTAGGGACAGGTGGGATTGATCCTCAACAGAACTAGAATCAACACGGACCCTGCTACTGGCCCAGATGCTGCTTAAGTTACAGAAGTAGTACAGTGAGTTAAAAAGTAGGGGCTCAAATTTATATCTTGTAATTAAAAGTCGAATACACATTCATTGTAAGAAAACAATTTGAAAAGCTCATATGTTTACATGAGAAAAAGGAAACTCCTCCACACACAAAACTACAGTTCCTTTCCTCATAGGTACCCATGGCTTCTGCTGCACATCTGCCTTTGCTTTGCAGTTTCTGTACCTTTGTGGTTTGACTCTAGTTCCTTGTAGCATGGTACACCACCACCAGGTGGCAGCACCGAGCCATGGCCTCCAGGTTCTGGGGGTCAATGCCAAGTACCCTGTCCATTGACCTTTACAACCACATATTTTTCAGTCAACCACATCAAAAAAGCCACCTTTTTTTCTCCTTAACCCTTGATTTATTTTTTAAAACTTGAATCACATTCCTGTAGAGTGTAAACTAGAAATTATCATTACCTCAGAGATTCCCTGTAATGACCCTACCATGTGGGTTTATTATTCCCTTTTTACAAATGGGAAAACCAAGTCAGCAAGCCACTAAGTTTCCACACTTGGAATAATGTCACCGCCATCTTTCTTGCTGACGTGTCCTGGCCTCCAGTGGGAGTGCAAGGCTTAGTGGCCATGCAGCACAGTCTTGGGTGCCACATGGGAGTGCATGAGGCTGTGGTAGCAATTGCTACCTCCCCGTGCATGTTCCAAGCACCTAGATGGTATCACAGCCATTGAGGAAGCTGGTGCTGGGTGCTGAGCCCAGAGTGCTCCAGCCTGACCTTGTCTTGTGCCCCTTCCTCCTCCAGTTCCGGAACCCCAAGGTATCTCTGCGAGTGCGTCTCTGCGACCTCTTGGGCCACCTGCAGCGGAGCGGTGAGCGGGACTGCCAGGAGTTCTACCGGGCCCTGTACATCCATGCCCAGCCTCTGCACAGCTGCCTGCCCAGCCGGCACGCCCTGCGTAAGTGCGTGTCCCAGTCCCCAGGCCTCGGCATCTTCTTGTTCAGCCCTTCACCAGAGACTGCCCTCTGGTTGCATCTTGTATGGCCCTCAGAGTATTTCAGACAATATAGATGTTTCTGTCCCCACGTCTCCCTCTCTCTGTCTCTGTCTCTCTGTCCCTCTGTCTCCCTTTTTCTTGTGTCAGTTTTTACACAAAAGGTAGCATCTCTTGCATGCAGCTCTGCCCTTCCCTCTGTAATCTAATGAATCTGGGAACCCTTACACTTCTGATCAGAAATAGCTCACGGCTGTAGGCTGTACCAGCCTTGAGTGAACTGACCCCCCGAACCCCCACGACGCAGGTTGTGTCCACTTTCGCCCAGGTAGATCCTCATGGCATGGCTGTTTCTGTAGAACAGTTTCTGACACAGATGGCTGGTCCAAGACACATGTGTTTTGGTTTAGAGGGTCTGGCCTGTGGGCCCGGGAGGCTTGTGAGCCCCGATGGGTCCTCTGGCTGCCAGGTTGGGTGCAGGGAAGGTACAAGCGAGGATGGCAGCTCAGTCCTGAGGCCTCTGCACCCAGGTCCCCAGGAGGAGTGGCTACTGTCCCTCAGTCCTCGGATGAGAGGCTGGAGGCCAGGAGGGAAGAGGTGGCTCGCCTCAGCCCACTCGGCTGGACCTGGGGCTAGTGTCCCTGCCCCCAAGGACAGGCTGGCAGGACTGGGCCCTGAGCTCCAGCATGGGACGGTCCTGTCACCACAGGTCAGGACCACACAGCCTGCCTGGAGTCAAGTACCTACCAGGGTGCCCTCAGGGCTGTCTGGCAGCTGGCTGGTTAGGGGGAGCCCCAGTGGGGTCTGGGGAAAGGGAAAGAGCGTTCTGCCCTCACATCAACATCATCAGACTTTGGACAGGCAGGTGTTTGCGCTGTGTTTGGTGCCTTGTGGTTGCCAGGGAACAATGAACCCCCTACTCCATGGTCCTCAAGTTCTCATGAAGTGGACAAAAGGAGAAGACACAAAACTGTGCAGGGTTCCCTCTCTGGCGCTGACTTACCCCAAACACAGCCTGGAGGGCTTAGCACCGGCACAACCTGAGGGGCCTGGGTGGTCTGGGGGAGGGGGCTCGACAGCCCCCTTGGTTTCCCGAGGGCGGGGCAACCACCTTACCCTCTGGCCCACCCATGACTAACTGCACCCTGTGATTTTGTTTCCAGAGAACTCAGATTGCACAGAGCTAGACTCGGGCACCGCAGGCCGTGAGCTCAGTGACAGGGGTAACCGCCTCCCATGTCCCTTCTCTCTGTTCCCCCACCCAAGGTTCCATCTCTGCCTTGGGGGCTTCTCCATTCCAAGTCGGGTTCCGTTCCTGGCTTCCTGTTGGACAGACCCCCTCAGGGTGCTCACTGGGTGTGTCCCTGCCCAGCTGACCCCAGCACAGGGTGTGAGCCTGTCCCTCGAGGCCTCTGGACCCCTCCCGCCCTCCTGGGCTTGGGGAGCTGCTCACGTGCATTTCTCCCCAGGACCCGTGGCCTTCCTGACCTGTCTCGGCCTGGCCGCAGGGCTGGCACTCCTCGTCTACTGCTGTCCCCCAGGTGGGTGCTGCCTGGCCAAGCCTCAGCCCAGTCCTCTCCAGACCATGGGGCAGAGCCCTGCCGGATGGACGGAGGCCTACACCTGAGGCCCCCTACTTGTGGCCCAGCGTGGCAGTCCTGCGGTTCCTTTCCTGCCATGCTGACCTTGTCGAGGTCCTGTGTGGGGAGCCAGTGCCAAGCAGGCCCACTCGGCATGGGGACCCCACATCACTCAGGTGTGGGGCTGGCGATGCCATGAGGCTGAGAGCCTTCTCGATGGGTTCTGAGACCCCCTTGTCTTCCAGACCCCAAGGTGCTGCCAGGGGCCAGGCGTGTCCTGGGCTTCTCCCCTGTCATCGTCGACAGGCACGTCAGCCGCTTCCTGCTGGCCTTCCTCACAGATGACCTGGGGGGGCTCTGACCGATCCCCTCCCTGCCCACCTTGGCTGCTTGCTGCCCTGGGGCTGGCTGGCTTTTCTAAGTGTTTATTTCTCACTGTGTATAACTTATGTAACCAGCACTTTACCTTCACTGTACAAAGGTGCTCAACAATATTAAATGTTTGAGTCTTATCCCTTCTCTCAGGAGTGTTTTCTAGATGATTCCAACACAAGACATGACAGCATGTGTAACTGGGGCTGACCCTGTGGGCTCTTGGCTTCCCGAGTCCAACCCAAGACCCAGGTCCTGCTCAGGCCGCCTTCTCAGACCCCTGTGGGCCTGGGCCTCACCCCTCCATGTGGGCTACCTGCCCCAGATGACCCCTGCTGTGTCCCCCAGTGCCCACCTCCAGATATCCCCTGCCACGTGTTCCCCTTCCCTCCCTCCCTGGCCACCTTCCACTACTTCTCTCCAGAACTCCCTACCTTGAACCCCTCCTGCCATCCCCTGCCTGGGTGTTGTTGGTCCCCACACCTGCCCCTGCCCATCTTCCCTCCTTCCCCAGCCCTCAGCCTCAGGTGGCGAGGATGAGGATGGACAGGGCGCACTGGGCTGCTCTGTTACCCGAGCCCTGGGCCATGGAGGGGCGCCAACCAAATGCCTCATGATACCTAGTGCCAGCATGTGTTAATTTGATTCCTCTTAGCAGCCCCAGGAGGTGGGCTGCTGTCCCTGCTTTCCTGATGAAGAATCTAAGACTGAAAGGAGAGATCACTCAGCCAGGAAAGGGGGGAGACCCAGTGCATGAGGGGCTCCACCACCATCTTCATTCCCTTCCTGTGACATGTCCCAAGGAGATACCCCCTCCCCTATCATCCCCCTTGTCTCTGTCCAGTCACCAGAGCCAACACCCAGATCCTGGGCCCTCGTGGCCCCTCATACTACTACTATCTTGGAAATGGAGCCCCTCCCCCCGGGAGGTGATTACCCGCGCTTGGCGGGTCTGGGGAGGGTTCAGTTGACACAGATATGGTCAGAGCCTAGAAATGAACACAAAGTCTTGTCCCTGATCCCAGGTGGAGAGGAGGTTGAGACAGAAAAAAAAGAGTCCACAAAAACTTCTAGAACTTTTAGAGGTGAAAAATGTAATTGTGCCATCTGAAGTCTTGGACTCTGACTCCTCACGCCCTCCCCCAACAGCCTGGGGTTTGGCCATACCCAGCACCTTGTCCTCAGAGCTGAGCCCCTGTATTTGTCTTGGGGACATGGGCCTGTCCCCTTGACCAGGGTGTTTGTACCTATTTGTCTCACCTGCCAGCCTCCGGCTCAGGATCTTGTCATGGGAATGTCCCTCGTGGACACAAGAGGGTGAGTGTACATGTCCAAGAGTGTGCTCTGCCTTTGGCTCTGGGGGCCCTGTGAGCCACGTCCCCAGTGCCTACTACCCTCCTGCAGGCTGTGGTTGTCTGGCACCTGTCTTTTATGTGGACCCCTGTCACCACCCTCATTACTGATGAGGGAGCGGAAGCTCAGAGCCCAGGACCGCACAGCTGCCAAGAGTGCCCTCCCCACACACGTACACGTGCACACACAGGCATACAAACATACATGCACACATACACGAAAAGTGTGCACGTGCACAAGTGCACAGTGCTCAGATACACACATGCACCGCACTAGGCATGGGCTGCCAGGGCCTGGGCCTGGCCCCTGATGGGCTCCTCTCCCCATTGCCCCCACCCTGTCAGCTCGTCCCTCTCCAGCCTCTTTGGGGAAACAGAAGTATGTTTGTCAACCCAAGAATCATCATGAGCTTGCATTTTCCATAGGGGGTTTCCGGAGGAACCCACAGCCTGACTCCAGGAACGACGCTACCATTGGGGCCCCAGGAGGGGTTCCACTCCCAGGTTTTAGTCTCTCAGAGCATGTGGGAAGGAAACAAGATGGGAGGCAGAGGAATCAGCTTCAGGACATGGTCTCTGGCTGATTCATTCAGCCAGCTCGTGAGCTAGTTCACTCATTTGCATGCCCAGCCATTAAAGTGAGGGCCAGGGCAAGGGAGAGCCAGGCATAGGAGCTCTCCTTTCTGCCCTGAAGCCTGGGACAGTGCAGCTTCCCACTCGCTCCTCCACCTCTGCACTGCAGGCTGTGGGTGTGTGTCTCCGAATTCTGAGCCTTAGTTTACCCATCTGTAAAAAGGGACACAACCTTGGGACCTGTCCTTGAGCATGGATATCCTAGGCTGGATAGCACTGTTCCAAGTACTGTTCTCTGGAAATTGCTTCATGAATTTACCACTTTGCTGGAAGGCATAGCTAATGCATGTTCTCTCTGGGACAGACTCCCATTGGGTGAAAGGAGTGCAGTTGTCTGTGCTCAGTGGGGAGGACACAGGTGCCACCCTGAGCTGAATGGGCTGAACGGATCCCCCAATGGCTGCGCACCACGTGAAGGTTCCTCTTGATCTTGTTCAGGGTCCAGGGTTAGGGATGCTGTGAACGTGCCCACTCCCTTCCAGCCTCCTCAGGGTCTCTTGCAGACAGTTCCCCATGTAAACTGGCTGCACCGCACTCCAGGTCTCTTGCAGACAGTTCCCCATGTAAACTGGCTCTTATTGCTGCAGAGACACTGGAGGCCACCTTCCCGATTGGCCAGCCAGACCGGGGGACTAGTCCCTGCACCTGCTCCAGACTCTGAGCTCAGAAGGTGGCAGGGGTTCTCGAGGTCAGCAGACCCCTGAGGCCCAGCCCAGCATGTCCTGTCCAGTCTGTAGCCCCTCCATCCATTGTGAGCGAGCAGGATTCTGATTCTGAGGGTAATTGCTTCCTGGGCAGATGCCTGGGGTATTCTTGTTTTTTGGTTTTTGTTTTTGTTTCTTGCGGTACGCGGACCTCTCACCGTTGTGGCCTCTCCCGTTGCGGAGCACGGGCTCCGGACGCACAGGCTCAGCGGCCATGGCTCACGGGCCCAGCCGCTCCGCAGCATGTGGGATCTTCCCGGACCGGGGCACGAACCCGTGTCCCCTGCATCGGCAGGCAGACTCTCAACCACTGCGCCACCAGGGAAGCCCGCCTGGGGTATTCTTGATGCTTGTCCTGCTCTCTGACAGACACGCTTGGGTAACAGTGACACATGCCTGGTGAAAGTGACAGACACAAACTAGGTAAAGGGCACTACTGGGTGAAGGTGACAGACGCCTGACTGTAGGTGATAGAGACATCTGGGTAAAAGTAAATGAGGCCACTGTGTGAAGGGTGCAGGCAGAGCAAACACTGAATAAGCCAGTGCCTTGATCTCAGCCTTCCAACCCCCTGAAATAAATGTTTATACAGCACCCAGTCTGTGGCCTCTGTTATAGCAGCCCCGAACTAAGACAGCACCTTTGAGGGAACATCCCAGAGACAGGCCCCGCAGGCCTATGGCAGGGAAGTCCTGGGTACTGTCCACCCCCCGAGACCTGTGAGACCCTGTGGCAGGGTTCCATCCCCTGAGTGGGGGGTGGTGAGTGCCTGTCCCAGGTCTCAGGACCCGTCTGGTGAGCTGTGACAGTCCAGGACACCTATTCCCTTGGCTCGAGCTGGGCTACTTCTTGTGACTGCTGACTTTCTCCTTCCATCCATGACCTACCAAGGCCTTGCCCTGGAGGTCCAAAGCAGCCCCCGAGCTCAGGCTGTTCTTGGACCCTTCTGTGGATCCCCGCCTCGACGGCCCCTTCCCCGACCGTGCCTGGACTCCGTGCCTGCAGCTGAAGTCTGCGACAACAGCCCAGACCAGCAGCCAGGCCCCTCTGCCATCTGCCTGCCCCTGGCTGGTTGCTGCCATACAATGCCTGCACTCCTGGGCTGGGACTGAGGGAGGTAGAACAATGGGGCATCCATGTCTAGGCACAGTACCTCCCCGCATGAGGCCACGCCCTGCCAACCACCTTGTCAGTCAGTAACCATGACATGGAATGCATTAAGTCCATCAGGGTGTGAAAGGCACCATGGGCCACAGTCTCCCCTGCTGGCCCCCTGACCCTCTGTCCCCCGTCCCCACCTCCATACCTCAACAACTGGAACTGACCATGATCCATGCCTCTGTACCTTTGCACATGCTCTTCCCTCAGCAGGAACACTTTACTAACCATCCGCCCTCCACCCCCCATCTACTCAACCTGGGTCTTTGGTAAAATGCCATCTCTATCAGGAAAGTCCCCCAAAAACTCTAGTAAGAAAAGAGTAGTTCCTCATCCTGGCTATCACAGTGCTGGGATGGCTGTCCCATCTCCAGTCTGCCTGGGGTGGGGAAGAACCCCCATGTGTAGGGAGAGGAATGAGGGAGGGTGTGAGGAGTATGGGAGGGACGGAAGTGATGCGGGCATTTGGGAGAAGTGTGTCTGTGAAGAAGGAGGTGTGTGTGTGAAGAGTAGTGGACCTGTGATGGAGGGAGTTAGGGCCCTAGATACTCTTGCCAGAGTGATGTGGTTCAGGCCGGGTGAGGTCACAGGCTGGTGTTTGTGGAACCAGAAATGCAACTGCAATTTGCACAATGCAGGGTTTCCCTCTGGGGAGAGGGCACAGGGTTCAGGTGTGGGTGCTGACACTGTTGGAATCCGGGGTTGTTATATCCAGTTCCCGCCAGGTCAGTGCTCTGTGGACTAACTCAGAGAAGATACTGCTCACCCTGTGCCCCCAAAACCTCTGCATAAACCCCAGGCCTGACCAAGCGCTGGGTCAGGTCCCTGCTGTATGGGCTCTGGGACCCCAGTCTTGTAGACTGGATGGGGGATTGGGAGCACGGAGCAGGGGCCCTTCCTCATCACTGGCCACGTGGCAGCTGGGACCTCAATTCTCATTCCACCTGGAGGCAGGACTGGAGCCCCGTCTCCCCTCTGAGGACACCAAGGGCTGGGGCAGGGCCTAGGGGGCTGCCATGGGGCATGTCCCCTGGGCCACACACAGGTCCAGCAGCTTAGCTTAGTTTCCCATGAAATAAATACTTGAGAGAAAGGGAAGAAAAATGTTAAAACATTCAGCTCCTTGATTTTTATAAATAATGTGGTGAGAAAAGAGGAACTAAGTTCAATTAAAGGCAGGTGGGAGAGAAGGTGCCTGAGAGAGAGGGGAGGGAAATGGGTAGGTGGGTGTGGCAGGTGTGGGAAGGAGGAAGGACCCAATCCTGCAGCAAAAGTCCACCTTCTTGGTCCACTGGCCCCCATCCCATCCTGGCCTACCTTCCTCAGAGCCCCCCGACTTACCCTGTCCTCCCCCCACCCAGGTCAAGTGGGCCATGGCCTTGAAGGGTGGACAGTGGGGATGGAGAGTCAGGGAAGGAGAACCTGTAGAGTGAAATGGACCTAGAATACTCCCAGGGTTTGAGCCAGGCAGGAATAAACTGTGGTGTCCTTGGACATATGCAGGGGACATGAGAAATGAGGAGACAAGAACAAGGGTTCCCGGAGGGACAGAGGGGTCCTGTTTGGGCTTCCACTGGCACAGAGCTACTTCCTCATCTGGTGACTCTGCCAGGGGTGACCTGGGGATGACTCATCTATCCCTACCCCTATCTATCATCTATCTGTCTATCTATCATCTATCTATCTATCTATAATCATCATCTATCCATCTGTCCATCAATCTATCATCTTTTTGTCATCCATTCATCCATCAGTCATCATCTATCTTTTACAGTAAGAAGGTTACGCACACAGTCCCCCCAGAGCTTGCTCAACAAGCTCTGCATGACTGCCCCCTCCCCTGCACTGACCACCCCACACTCCTTCAAGGCCAGCCCCAGCTCACGTGGCCTCAGGGCTCGTGCACCACAGCCTGTCTTTTCCTGGGGCTCCCTCCCAGTCCTGGGTCCCAGAGCATCGGTCTTGAGAGCTCCCCGGCTCTTGACTTCCCTGTGTGTCCCTCTGTGGAGTCCCCCAACTTGGCACGTATGTTTCCTTGCTTCTTACTCCTTAAGGGTCTCTGCCATCCCCAGGGAGGGCAGAGAAATGTCCCCGGGTGGGGCAGCTGCATGGTAGGGCAGAGGGGGTAGTTAACAAGCAGTGGATGTGTTAGGGTCTCGGAGGACTCCCTGAGGGTTGTCACACCCCCCTGGGTCTGGCTTGGCCCTGACTCGCCCTCTGGGCCTCGGTTTTCTGTCCATCCCTTGGCCACTGTGACACATGCACAGGGCTCGGAACTCGAGGAGGAGTGAATCTATTGCAGATGTTTACTAAGTACCTACTGTATGTCAGACACAGTGCTGGGGACATAGGCTGTGGGTGGTTGCAACCAGTGGGAGAGCCAGGTCAGACCAAATAGAAGTGCAAGTATGAGTAGGGGTCCACCTCCTCCCCCAGCTCAGGCAGAGCTCCCTCAGCCTTCAGGGAGATGGTGGGCAGGACCCTCCTTCTCAGGGAGCAGCCCTGGTCTTGGGCCAGACGGTGCAGGGGTAGTCAGGGCTCAGATATGGGCCCCAGGGGGACACTGTGGGCAGTGACGCTAGCCAATGGCCCCAAAGGCAGAGTAAACCCAAATGGCCCACCATGACAGTGACCAGCAGTGGTGGTCAGGAGGGCCAGTGGGGAAGACCTCAGGGCACAGCCCTGACCCGAGAGAGCAGCAGCACGTGCCATGGGCCTAAGACAGGAAGACATCTGGAGTGAGGGTCAGGGGGCCAGAACTGTAGAGGCATAAGCCTGGGTGCTGGTGGGGGGGCAGGTGGGGGGGCAGTCATGTGTACCTGTTGGGGCAGCAGCTGGGGTAGGGGCTGTAGGGGGCTGGGATGCACAGACCCACCCACTGTCATGCCCTGTCCCCAGTGCCCGTAGCACCCGTGGAGGCCAGCCTGGCTTGGTGACCTGGGACCCAGTCCAGCCATCTGGGGCTTAACCTCTCTGGCCACATCTGGGCCAGCTTCCTGTCCTGGCCAAAGGAGGAACTAGGCCATCTGTTGGCCACGTCCATGGTCCACACAGGCTGGCATCCGTCTGGTGTGGCTGCCAGCCAGCCCACACCACAAGCCACAGACTGCTCCAGGCTATACCAGGCACGTGGTGCTGGGCAGCATCCACTTGTGCTGGGCCCTGGGCAGGGTTGGACCTGGGGGCATGGGCCCGGACACCATCCTGGACCCACCATGAGGGCCAGGTGGTAGGGAAGGTTCACAGCCAGGAGCCTGACCTCTGCTGCTTCCTGGCAATAACAAGACAGCCAAGGTAAGATGTGCTCATAGTGAGCGGCAGGAGAGGTGGTCCTCTGTACCACTTGCTCCCTGGGCCCAGCCACCTGCACAGCTCTGCATCTGACCCCTCTGGCTGGGGTGGCCCCAGGTTCATTGGATCCTCTGGGAACATGTGTCCACCCACTGCCTACCTGCTGGTCTTGCTTCTTCATGGACCTCATCCCATATGTGGATCACCTTTAAAAACCTTCTTTATGGGACATTCAGACACTCAGAAGAGCAGAGAGCTGGCCCCGTGGCCCCAGCTCTGCAGCCACTAGCACTTTCAATCTTATTTCATCCATTTCCCTATGTTTTTTCCTGGATTATTTATTTAAAGTAAAGCCCAGGATTAGATCATCTCATCCAGACATCCAGAAGCACTCCTGTTTATCAATCACTTTGTGCAGAGTTGAATTTTCAGCCCCACAGAAGAGTCTGTGGGGTCACCTGAATGTCTTAAGGGAACAAGGTGTTGGAGCTGCCCCAGGCTCAGAGTGGAGAGGGCAAGAGAAGTGATGGGGGAGGGGCCTTGGGAGCTCCTGGGGGCTGCATCCCCACCCGGGGCTCCAGTTGCTTGGAGGGGATTCTCAGGTATCTCACCTAGAGAGGACCAAGTAAGAGCATTGCTGCCTCAAGGAGATGAGGGGGTGGGGCCAGCAGGAGTCAGAAAGGAGGTGACAAGGGGGCAGAGAGTGAGGGCTCAGGCCCTAGAGGCCACAGGGTGGACTAAGGGAGCTGGAGGGCCCAGCCAGGTGAGATGTGGCCCCAAGGCCCCCCCGAGACAGCACCTGGCCCTTGTTGGTGCCTCTGCAGGGTCGAGGCTTGCTTAGCACCAGCCCCACTCTCCTCAGTCCCCTTGGCCCAATTGACCAGCAGTGCCCAGCACCGCCACAAGGTGAGCCAGTACTGTGGGTGCAGAAGGGACCTGTGTGGGCATGCAAACTGCAGGGAATGTGGGAGTGCTGGAACTTTCCGTGAGGGTCTGGTCAGGGGTCACCAGTCCCCGAGGACACATGGGGGTGATGTCTGGAGGTGCCAACAGAGGCTGCTCCCCACAAAGGTCACAGGCTTGTGGGGAGAGAGAGAGGAGGCCTGCACAGGCTGGTGCTCTGAGGGGCACGGTGCACAGCACCCAGGCCTGGGGGAGGGGAGGATGGCACTGGGAGCCACATGAGGAGGAGCATCAGCTTTACTGGTTACTTGTACTTAGAAAAGTGGGGGCTCAGACCGCCAAGGAGGGGTAGGGCCCTGCCGAGTCACTGCTGGTAGAGGGTGTGAGGCCTGAGTCAGTGGCCACGGTGGGGGTCCCACGGGGTCTCTGGTGGTCTACGGTCCTGGGTCAGGAAGTGCAGAGGTCATGGGTCACTCAGGGTGGGCAGCACACAAGGCCAGGACACTGCTGCACTGGCAGAGGGCAGGCGCCTCCTCATCCCTCTGGAAATGTCCTGAGACGGCGCCAGCCTCTTGTCCCCCCATCCTTGGGCCTGCTGCATGTCCACGGCAGCGATGACCCTTGCTGAGGACTCTACAGTTCTGTCTTCTGGGCCTCACCGCGCCATGCTCCAGGAGGAGGAGCAGCTGAGGATGGGCAGGCCCTGTGCTGGCCAGAGTGGCCTGACCGTGGGTGGCTTGCTTGGATGCAGCCCAGCGGGGCCAGCCTGGGCTGTGGCGGTTTGGGGGAATGCGCGCACAGGAGGGTGGGCCTCAAGGGCAAGGCGCCTCCTGGGTTTAGGCAGCTGCGGCCAGGCACGATCCGGGGGCATCTGCAAAGAAGGGAGAGGAGAGGCATGAGGGTCGCCAAGGCCAGAGGGGCCTCCAGTTCTGTTCTGGTGACCCTGCCTCAGTGTTGTGTCTGGCAACCAGCCCACAAATGTTGGGGTCACTCCGACTCCGGAATCAGACAGCCCAATTCTGACCTGGGAGAGCCCCAGTTTCCCCTCCTGGGTCGCTGTCAGGATTTAAAAGCCGGGTCCCAGCACGCTCTGATAGGGGCCCTCTGAGAGCATGGGCCGGCGGGTGGACATGTGCCGTGGGGCCCACAAGGTCTCCTTGCTAGGCTGATGCTTGGGGAGAGTCAGGACTGTGTCTGGGGCACACAAGCAGGTGATTAATAGTGGCCCAGTCATCATGCAATGAGTGAGGGAGCAGGCTGGCATCCAGAGGCCTCCACGCGGGACAGACTTAACAACAAACTGGTGCCAGCAGCTGGGCAGTGAATCAGATGCCAGGTGGGGCCAATAGCAATGGCATGGGCAAGTGGAGGCCAGGTGCTCACAGTGGGGCCACACAAAGGCCCTGCTCCCAGCATCTTACGGCATCGTCCACTTGGTCAATGTGTAAGGTTTTCTAGTATGCCCCTGACACATAGGTGCTTGCTGTGTAGGGACAGTCTCCTGTCCACCCTGCTGTGCTAGTGGATGGACAGTTGTCTGTTTGTGGCACCCACCTCTCCTCCGGGGCAGGCCCGAGGACTGCTGGACCCAAGGGTGAGTGGACCTGTGTTGTGCAGCCCTGGCCAGGGCTCCAGACTCTGGACACATGACACATGCCAGACCCACTGACCTTCTGCATCTGCCCTCATGACAATCAGGGTTGCCTGTGTCTGAGGCCCTATAGTAGGGGCTTGCTGAGTGTGTTATGAGGGTCACTCCACTCCCTTGTGGCTCCTGCTCCCAAGTGGGGTGACCCTGGGCAGGCGCTGGGTCTCTCTGAGCGAGGACAGTGGGCTGAGTGTGGTGTGGGGTTGCACACGGCCAGGGGCGCCCACCCTGCAAGGCCCAGGTGAGGGCAGACGCAGTCACAGGGGCTCTGCATGAAAGACCCTGAGTCCCCCATGCTGGGTCGGTGGCCCAGTGGGGTGAGTGGGTGGGCTCGTGGTGGAGCCACGTGTAGACCCTGCCGGGGTCGGCCCTGACAGCTCACCCGAGCCCCTACTGCCGGGGTGCCATGTCCATCGTGGGCTTCTGGACGCCAAAGGCAGTGATGAAGATGTTGACCACGACGATGATGAAGACCAGGCCGGTGGCCAGATTGTTGAGGAAGTCCAGCTTGGCATGCTTGGCAGGGTTGTTGAGGTCATACTTGACTGTGGGCGAGAGGGAGCAGACACTGCCCAGGGCTGTGCAACACCAAGGGGCCCTCTTCTGTCCCCCAGAGAGAGACATGGCTGCCTTAATACATTACAGACAGTGGGCTCTGGCCTGGGCAGTCTGGTATCTGTGGCCTGACCGCTGCACTCCCCCTTGTTCAGTGAACAGAAGCTCAGCGGGGCCTGGTGCCTGGTCACGAAGTGGAAGGCATGGAGGCCCAGGCCCAGGCTTGGATTTTAAGGCACAATGTGCCGAACGTGCACAGGCAAGCACCTTTCTGAGTGCTGGTGCAATGATAATCTAGCCATCCTCACACCTACCCAAGGCTGTCCTTATGTCCACTTTCTAGGCAAGGAAACAGAGGTCCAAGAGGTCGTGTGACCTGCCTGAGGTCACACAGCCAGGCAGCGGTTGTGGGGAGCCCAAAGCTCTTGCTGCTCTTAGCCCTGACCCTCACCTTGGGGGCAGGACTACCACCTAGTCCCTACGGACCGCCATAAGGTCTAGAGGGTACACAGTAGGTGCCCAGTACATATCAACTCTTAGTATAGTTATGACACTTTCCTGTGTCCTCAGCTTGGGTGAGTGGAAAGATGGAGACATGGGGTCCCTCTGGGGGCCACGGTGGGAGCTACATTTTGGACTACGTGCCTAGTGAGAAGGGCCAGGGCTCCCGTGCAGCTCTGTGAGGGCCTGGAAAACACTCAGTGGGGTAAGTGACGCATCCCAAGGTGCGTGCAGGCAGAATCAGCTGACCGTGGGGCAGGGGTACCCCAGGGCCCTCCCACTGCTGGGGCCCCCTGCCCAGGCACGCACCAAGGAAGATGAGCAGCACGCCCACACCAATCTGCAGCATGAGGGAGACGGAGATGAGGACCACCAGGGGGATGAAGAAGGCGAATCCAGGGCCCTGCTCGATGACAGCCTTCAGCTGGGAGGCGTTGGCCAACAGCAGTGCGATGTCCAGCATGCTCTCGGCCGCACTCTTCTTATTGGCATAATGGTTCATGTTGATGGGCTGGTTCCTGCCCCAGCGGGGTGGCTGCAGGGAGGGGGGCGGTCAGCCTGGGCTCTGCGGCAGGGGGCTGCAGGCCTGGGCCCACCCTGGTGTCCCCCCCTTTGAGCCTGGTCTCCTTCCCAGGGATGTGGGGGTTGATCGGATCAGCAGGTGAGGGCCCAGATAAGGGCTCGAAAGGGAAGTGCTTATTAATAGAACAAGAGGCCCAGAGAAGGCTGTGCAGCCCCTGCAAGACCCACCCTAGGAATCAAGTCCTGGAAGAGAAAGGAAACAAAACACAACCTTAGCACACACTCTGGTGTTAGATGGGAAAATGCCGCCAACTGTCTGCCTGCCATGGGCGGGGCCGTCTGGCAGCCTCCCCTGCATGCCCCTGCCTGCCCTCCTCTCCAGGAGGTGATTGGTGCCAGCGCGGGAAGTGACATGACGGCATCTGGATTCCAGATCCCTGCATACTCGCCCAGACCTGAAACAAGTCTTCCTGGGATGGCCGATCCACCCAGGCCATCTCCCAGCTGTGCAGGCACACAGCAGGTGCTCAACAGATGCCTCAGCATTCTACAATGCAACTGAGCTTAGCTTCTTCCTTAATTTTTATTAAAAAAATTTTTAAAACCACTTTACTGAGGTGTGATTGACACACAAAAACTGTACCTAATAAACGTGAACAACTTGAAGAGTTTGGAGCTAAGTGTGTACTGTGACACCATCACCACATCCAGGCCACCACACATCCAGAGTCTTCTCCTGACCCTTTATTATTAGTATTTGTGATAATACTAATATCACCCTTAGAGTGCTGTACTGGTCACGACATGCTGCACAGTGGATCTCCAGGGCTCATTCTGCCTTCATGTTCACGTTGATAAAACAGGAACACAAGTTCTGATAACTTCCCTCACTTCTGCCTGAGAACATCCCCAGTCCTCAAGGCCAGGGCCCCTGTCCCTCCCAAGGGCCCTCCATGCCCCAGGGCCCCACCCAGAGCTGACTCCCCCTGTAGGATAGGCTCTTCTGTCCCAGGGCAGGAGGGGGGAGGGTAGTTAGGCAGGAGAAGGTCTGCCTCCGAGGCTGGAGTCCAGGCCACAAAGACCCCTCCCAGGACTGGAGTTTACCTCTTGGGGCGGCTGTTTCACTTGAAGCCAGCTGTAAGCTGCCAGGCCTCCTCTTTGTATCCAGCCCATCTGCTCTCCTCAAGCTGCCCCTGGCCAGGCCCCTCCCCAACCTCCCAGGACAAATCTGTACCCCTCAGCCCTGGCCACTTGTCCACAGGAATCCCTGAGCCACTAGGCCTCCTGGGGCCATTCAGATCTTGTTTCTAGAGTCATGAAAGAGGCAGGGATGGGAGGTGGGGGTTCTGGGGAGGGCAAGCCTCTACCTTCTGCAGCTGGAGATATTTCACCGTGGAAATTACAGAACTACAGAAGGGCGGGGTCATCATTTTTACATTATGTCTTTTAAATTTAATCTAGAATAACATGCCCAGGAGGGAGGACAGGAACGTAGGCGGCTCTGCTATGTCCTGCTTTCCCTCAGTGTCAGTTGTTCTTAAGTAGCAAATCTACTTGGTTTAAAATTCTAGACCCAAGAGCCCCCAGGGAAAGCCTCCTCCACTGGACCCAGGGCCCTGGCCTGCTCTTTGGGAAATTCCACGTGCAGCCTGAGGTCTCCTCTTTCTTTCTTCAACTCTCCCCTTTGCCTCTCCATGCCAGGCCTACAGCTGCACTCACATCTGGGTGGGCCACACCCCTGGACCAAGAACACCCAAGGCACACCACTCCTCCCCAGGGTCTGTGCCCTCCCCCCCAAAAGCACCAGGCTGTCTCCCAGCTCTGCTCTTGCAAAGCGGCCCATCTGGCCATGCTTCACCATGTGTGTGCTCCTCTGGGTGTGGGCATCCTGGAGACACTGGCCCGCTGGCCATGTGCCCCTATGTTTCATAAACCAGAAGTGCCAAAATGTCTTCCACACACACGTAAGTACCCAATACACATCTACACACAAGCACAATACATATATGTGTGTAAGCACACACAAACATGTATACACAGTACACATGCACAAACACAGATGAGCACACATGCAGACGCATGTATACACACATATACAATACATATGTATATATGCATTAACAAACACACATACACACACATATGTACACATCCAGGCTAACTGTGGAGGCTTCTGAGGAGGGAGAATTCCTTTTTATTCTGAGCTCTCTTGAACTGTTGAAATATTTTATGCCCATGCAGCCACATGCACATTCAAATACAGAATGACACCATCAGCAGCAGTGCCCCCAGCACAGGGCGCCTGTGCCCCGCTGTCCTCCATCTTGGGTGCCCAGGGCACAGCCCATCATCTTACTCACCCTTTAGCTAGGTGCTTTCCTCCAGGGAGTCCCCCGTCCTCACGCCCCATTTACCGAGGGTAAACTGAGGCTATATGGGGAGGAACCTTGTCCAAAGCCAATAGCAAGTGAGGGTTGCACTGGGATTTGAACCCAGGTCCCAGGGCTCAGAAGCCCTGAGAGCTGACACGACAGTCCCCTTGGGGCCTGCAGTGGGGGTCTGGGGTCTGGGTCATCTGTGAGCCTGAGTGCTCAGAAGTCCCCAGCCCCTGGCTCTAGCTGAGTGACCTCAGGACAGCCAGGCCCCTCTGGGGTTCAGTCTCCCATGTGTGCAACAGGGCCACGGAGCAAACATGCCAGGAGGTTCTGGGGGATCTGGCCACTGTCTCAGGGTCCCAGTTAGGAAGCAAGGGCCCCAGGCCATGTGCCCCTCATGATACAGGGCACTTCCTGCCCATACGGCCATCTGCTTCCTGTTCAACCTGTGCAGTGATAAGGAGTGCTGGCCAGAGGCTGCAGGCCAGGGGGCTGGTGAGGGGAGCTCTGGTCAAGCCCCAGCTCACTATAGCCTGGCAGTGTAGCCTTGACAACACGCTCCCCCTCACTGGGCCTCAGTTTCCCCATTTGTACACCCCAGGCCACAGTCTGGGAAGCTCTACAACCTACCAAGTGCCCCCACTAACACTGAGAAAGAGCACTGTTCTCCCATTCTATAGAGTGGGAGACTAAGGCTCAGGGGGGCTCACCCAGGGCTACTGTGAGGGAGGGGCAGATCAGAATTTGAACCAGCCTCTCCACCTCAAAGCTTAGGGCCACGCAGGACATGGCACAGCTTCATGTCCACCCTGGTCAGAGAGCCCAGGAGGTTTGTGTGGTAGGGGCTTGGGTGGGGAGGAGGCTGCAGGGCTGATCCGCTTCTCCCATGCCTGACCTCGTGTCCTAGGCCTTCTGCGGAGGGGCTTTGAGCTGTGGAGGGAGCTCTGGGCCCTAGAGGTGACTGCTGCACAGGTGAATCCCAGGGAGGCTGCTATCTTGAGAAGGTCACTGGGGCTGGGGGGGCGGTCAGAGCCCACCTCTCACAGGTGCGGAGCTTTATGGGCCTGGACAGCCCACCTGCCCACCCAGCTGCCAGAAGCCATGCTGGGACCCTCTCACCGAGACCCCTGCCCATGACCTGGGCAGTGCAGGGAACAAATACCCAGTTTAATGTGTCCCTAGGGCCAAGAGGACTTCCCTGAAACCTCAACGGCATCCCAGAAGCTGAGTAAGCTTGGGGCTGCCAGACTTTTTCCCCTAAAAGCCAGGAAGGAGCCTGTGGGGAGGGAGCTGACTTCGGCAGATGCCCACAGGGCTGGCTCCTTGAGCCCACTTTCTGTGGACAGAGGGTCTCATCCCAGCCATTGGTAGGCAGCTTGCAGGGACCCAGGCCACCTGGCCCAGGGTCACACTGCTGGGCAACCTCAGCTTGGACAGGGAGGGGAGTTGGGACAGAAGCAGGATTCAAAGCAGGTCTGTGGTACTCAGAGAACCCAGTTTCAGCACAATGCATCCTCCAGTCCACCCTGGGCTTGGATGGGCTGCCCGTGGCCTACAGCTGGGCCCAGGAGGTCTGGCCCACCCCCAGCCTCCTGCCTGTACACTCTCTGCTCCCCTGGGAGACAAGGGCAGGCCAGGGCCATGGCCCACTGAACCCCTGCAGGACCCCTCAGGGTTTTGGTTATGGACTTCCACCAATCCTTCCTGCCCCAATTCTGCCACTGACTCCAAACCCCATGTACAAGTATGGAACAAGGAGCCCACATGGGAATTCCTGCCCATGCTCCCAGAGCCCAATTGCATATCTGTAGAACCAAGCCCCCAATAAATCTATGAGGTTCATCAGCTACCCTGGGAGGAGCTGGGGTGTGGGCCTTCCATCAGCACCTATCCTTTATCATCTCCATATCCTGCCACACCACGGACCAACAGAATGACTGGTCTGTGCCTCAGTTTCCTCATCTATAAAATGGGCACATAAAGGGGAGTGAATGAAGGGCTCAGAGGCCCAGTGGCTGGTCAGAGCACAGCTGGTGCAGGGCAGGACTGGATGTTCCTCTTTCTCACCACCCAGGCTTCACCACTTTGAAAGGTTGCCTCCAAAATGAACTGTACCAATTTGTAATTAATTCCGCTTAAAAAATCCATAACAAGGAAGAGAAAGTACTAGCCCCAGAAAATGCATGAGCTGAGTGAGACCCGGGGTGCACTGGAGGTCCAGCTCCAGATGCTGGGCTATCGCAGCCACTTCTGCATAAGGCCCCTCCCCTTGGACTCAGTGGGCAACAGTGGATGTGCGGGCTCTGGTGTCCTTGCCTCTGGCTGGGACCGCAGAACTGACTGAATAGGATCTGTTGGGACCTGGGGTGTCCCTTGTCTGACCCACTAGTGCGGGGCATAAGCTGTTATTGTGGCCACCACCCGGACTCAGCATGAAGCCGCCTGCTCCAGGTCACACTGGCTTACTCCTGCACTGTCCCCACACCGTCTGCACCCAGCCAGCCCCGAGATGTCTCTTGCTCCATGTCTGAGTTCATGGCAGGAAGTTTCCTGGGGTGGGGGGCGGGGGGGTTCCCTGCTGCAGCTGGGCTGGGTTGGGCAGTCCCGTTTCCTGTGGACTCAGCAATGGCCAGCAGTAACCCCGCAGCCACATCAGGGCTGCCTTTTGGAACACGGCCAAGACCCCACCAGCCTCGGGATCTGCCAGGAGAGCAGAAATGAGAAAAAGAGCAAACTTGGGACTTCCCTGGAGGTCCAGCGGTTAAAAGTCCATGCTTCCAATGCAGGGGGTATGGGTTCGATCCCTGGTTGGGGAACTAAGATCCCATATGTCGTGCAGCGCAGCCAAAAAAAAAGTTTAAGAGAAAAGGAGCAAACTTCCCCCAGCAGCTGAGGCTGTGCACGCACCCCTCCCTCCCAGGACTTGGCTTCCAAGCCCAAATGTGGCCCCAGGAGCCTCACTGCACCCTGTCCTGCCACCTCCGTGCTGTGTCCTCAGCTGGCTGTGGTCCCAGAGTCTGCTGCAGGGTCCAACGCAGCTGCCCCCTGTGCATGACACAGTAAATCCCCGTGCATGACACAGTCAAGGACCACATTTATTTTCACAATAAAATTGATGTTTACTATTCCTGCTGCTGCCAGCCGAAAGTGAGTTGACTTAGTGAAGACTCCAACTCACTCCTGCGGGGCATCCGAGCAGACGGGCCTTGTGTGGAGGCCATAGGGATATGGGGCACGGGGAGGGGGACATCTGCAGAGCTCCCCCACCACCCTGGCCCGACAGGGCTCATCTGCCCATGGATTACACATATAACTCTTCCCTGAGCCCAGCCACCCTGGGAGGTGAGTGATCCTGCCCCACTTCACAGAGGAGGAAACTGAGGTTCAGAGAGGGTCTGCACTTGCCCAAGGCCGCATGGCAGGGCGTCTTGAGACTGATGGCGGCTCTGGGCCTGGGCCTCCCACTCAGTCCTCTTGCAGCCAAGGACATAGTGGTGACCCAGCCCACACACCCTGCTGTCTGGGGCTCTTGCTTAAGTGGGGACACATCTGAAGATCCTGGGTTTGCCCCTCCTCCCAGCAAGCCTTTCTACCCCTCCTCAAGCAGGAGCTTGGGGCTCAGATTCAGGGAGGGACTGCTGGGAGAGAAGGCTGTGGAAAAGCCAGGTGAGGTGCAGGGGGAGGGCCATGCCTGTCCACAGGGATTGCACCTGAGGGAAGGTGCTGCCCTTTCCAAACCCTGCCTGGGCTTCATCTTTGGGAGAGGGTCTTGTGTGGCAGGCAGGAATGTTAACAACGCTGTGTGCCCAGTTTCCTACAGCACTTCACACGCATTAGCCCATTTAATCCTCACCATAACCCTCTGAGGGAGGCACTACTGTCACCCCGTTTCACAAATGAGAAACTGAGACACAGAGTGATGTGCTCAAGAACACAGTGAGGCAGGTCCTGAGGGTGGGAAGGGGAAGGCGGAGGCTGGAGAGCAGTGTTGCGTGGGCCTGGGCCCCAGGCAGGGTGAGCAGAGCAGCCTTCAGTACTGACCATCTCTCCCAGAGCCTCCCTGCCTGTGACTGGAGCCACCCTGGAAGAATGTGTTCACGGTCACATGAGCTTCCAGCCCCTCCATGGCCTCCATAGCTGGCAAGGTCTGACCTCCCATACCACCTCCAGCTCCCCAGCTCCAATGTATTGATACTTGGTGGTCCAGCCCCTGGGCCTTTCTCTCACTGTTCTCCCTGCCTGGGATGCCCTTCCCAGGCATACCTGTACCCCATTCCAGTGCCAATGTCCCCACTGGTCAGGAAGCCTTCCTGACCCCACTCCCACCTGCCTTCAGAACCAACCCCTGGGAGTTCAGCACTTTGGCCGTGGCTTCTCCGTCTGGACTGGTCTCAGCTCTCAGACTGAGTGGTACAGGGCTGCAGCAACTGCAACTGGTCCCAAAGCCAATGAACGCAGTGATCCCTGAGCACACCCATCCTGCCTGCTGAGGGCCCGTTCCCCAGTCCAAGGCCTTGCTTGCCCCACATGTTCTCCCCCCATCCCCTAAACGTGGCCTGTTACTACAACATCGCCTAGGACTGGTCACCCACACCTGAGCAGGGCCAGTCTCTGCCTCAGTCAGGCGCACTTGGCCACCGTCCCTACCCCCATCCCCGGGGGGTCAGAAACTGAAAGAACGTCCAAAGTCAACAAGTTGGGAGGGCCGTGCTCAGGACTGCGCCGTAAACAGAGGCCCTGGGGAAGTGCTAGTCCAAGGCAAAGCCAGTTAGGAACCGCTACTCTGGCCCTGCCAGTGGGACAGGACCCCAGGGTGGGAGGGTACCAGCTGTAATATGGGACCACTGCCAGGGCCTGCCCCATGCCCACAGTGCTTCCAGGCCAGCAGGGCAGGCTCTGAATAGAGCCTCTCGTGCGGGTGGAGAGAGGAGAGGGGCCACAGTGGCACCAAGTTCCCCATCAGGGCACGCACAAGACTGTGCGGTCTCCGTGGACACCGTGGGTGACGTAACTGTCTGCCCGCTGTTGGCCTGGGGCCCAGAAGCCGAGATCCACTCCGCCCAGTCCGGGCGCGCATCGAGCCGGCGGAGAGGCAAAGTTGGAGTGTGGTGTGGGAGCCGGGAACACAGGGGCCAGCGGGAAGTGGCGGGGGGAGGAGGGAAGGTGGCGCCCAGGCCCCTCGGCTGTGCAGCTCGGTGTGGGCGCTACCTGCCCCGGGCCACGTCCGGCATTTTGCCAACCGCCCCCGCCCCCGCTCACTTTCCGGGGTGGCTGGAGCCCCAGGGCCACCGCTGGGGCCCCCGACCGCGCGGGTAGGGGGCGGAACGCACGGGGCGTGGCGACCACCGCCACCCTCATTAAGGACGCGGCGCGCAGCTGGTCGGTGCCCATAGGTCCCTAGGGGCCGCTGGCGCCGGGCTCAGAGAGGGCGGGCATCGGCCAAGGTCGCAGAGCGCCACGGGGGTAGGGGTGCTTACCGAGGCGTCCGGGGAGCCAAGCGAGCCCGGGCGCACGTCGCCATTGAGCTCATACTCCTCGGGTCGCGAGTCCATGGTGCGGCGCTGGGTCAGCCTTGCTCCGGGCCTCAGGGCGTCCGGCGCCTCAGCCTTTGAGACCCTGCTGCGTACCCGCGCCCCCTCCCGTCGGCCCGCCCCCCGGCCCGCCCAGCGCACGCCACCGCCCTCAGACTCCGCCCCCAGGCCGGGGCTGGAGGCCTGGCTGGCTGGTCATAGACTGCCGCTCTCCTTTTCAGCGTGGGCGGCAAGGGCCGCGGAATCCCGCGCTGCGTTTCGGCACTCTTAGGCCCCGGACCTCGCGTGTTCGTGGTAAAGTACGTCGCCCTCTGTGCTCCTGTCGTGGACACTTTTAATCCATAAAACGAGGACAAGAACCGGCCTTTCCCCGGCCGCTTCGCTAACTGCCGAGGGCGCTCCCGCGGGTGTGGGTTTTGTTTTTTTTTTTTTTTAACGGGGTGAGGCTCACCCCGGGGGCCCCACTGCAGGTCTCGACAACACATCGTCCGCCCCGCACCCGGAACCTGAGTCAACGAGTCGTGTGGGTCTCACACCCTCTGAGCCTCGGCCTTCTCGTCTAGGAAATGGGGGCATGAAGGCCTCCCACGCACTCACGAGGGGAGGGAAGGGGGAGGCAGAGAGCGGATCACCACAGGTTGGGCCCGCTTTGTGTGCCAGTGCCCGCCGTTGCCCCTCATGAAGCAGCCTCTGTGTCTTCAGGCAGGGCCCCCTTGTTTGGGGTGGCACCCTGTGTGTGCCCGTGCCAGCCGTCGGGGGTGGCCTGAGCGTGTTGGTTCCTCCAGCCCTTGGCTCTGTCGGCCAGGACGCGGGCCTCTCCCAGAAGCCAGGCAGGTACGAAGGGGCCAGGCATTATCTCCCCTGGCAGGTATGCGAAAGTACAGGCCTCTGTGTTCTCCTGTCCTGACACTGACCCGGCTCCCAGGCCCACCTGCTTTTAACTCCTAGTCGAGCCGCCCTCCCCCTCCCCACCCCTGCCCCTTTTCCGCCGTCTGTCACGGTGTCTGCTGATGTCTTCAGCAGAGTGGCTCAGGCAGGTGGCTTGACCTCTGTGCGTCAGCTTCCCTGCCTGCGAGGGAGACCAAGGCCATGTGGGCATGACCTTCTCCCTCCACATAAACCAAAGACCAGAGAGGGTAAGCAGCGGTGCCCAAGGTCAGGAGATAGTGAGTTACATTGGCCTGGAGGTGGAGATTCATTCATTCATCCTGTAACCACAGAGTGCCTGCTGTATGCCATGCCCTGTTCTAGGTGCTGTGGGCTGGAACAGGACTTCTGGGGCAGATGGGAGGTGGCATGGGACAGCCCTGCGTGGGGCCAGGTGCATCACTTTTTGTCTTACAGCCCTGGGAAGCAGGTGTTACCCCCTCACATGATGGGAGGAAACTGAGGCACAGCTGGGAAGAGACCCAGGAGGGCCACGCTCAGAACTGGGGAGATTGTGCAGTCCTGTAAGAGTGGACTGGATGCTCTCCCGGCTAGTCTACCCAGCCAGCAGGTGGGTACCCATGGGCGTTGTAACCTAGTGCCTGTCTAACCTGTGATTGCCCTCCACACTGGACCCTCCTTGTTTCCCCCTGCCCAGAGCCTCACCCCCGCTGCTAGAGGGAGTTTTGAAAGTGAAATAGAAGGCATGGAAAATGCAAGTCACCCTGGAGATTTATCAGAAAAAGGAATCTTCCGCTAAACCCTGCACCAGGTCCTCCTCCTGACCTGCTGGCATGTCCAAACCATTTGTGGTGGGGGACAGGCTGGGGGCTGTGGGGTGCCCACAGCACTGGCTGAACCCAGCCGGGCGCTCGCCCGCTGTATGATGTGGCTGGTTTCCTTCTCTGTTCAATGAGGTGTTTGGATTTGGTTCTTCAGTGCTCTGCCCATGGTGGGGGCCTAGTGTCTAGGGTCTGTATGGGCTGCCCTGCGAGCTTGTCCTGACCTTAGCCCTGAAGTCCTGCAGCCCACAGTTCAGACCAATAGCCCTCCCTTTTGTGCAGGTGTGAGCAGGGCCTGCCCAGTCGCAGCACCGCTGAGGGCCCAATGCATCCCAATGGGACATCAGTTCTGCCCACACACAGCCGTCCTGTGAAGGAGGAACTGCTGTTGGCCCACTTCATAGCTAAGGAAACTGAGGCTCACAGAGGTGGCTACTGCCTCAGTCCTAGTTCACAAAGCCACCATGAGTGGGGACGCAGCAGTGCCTGGGGGTCTGATCAGGCCTGGGCATGGTGGCCATTACAAGTAGTAGTTACTGTTATTCTCACATAACCCACAGCTAACTAACTATTCATGAGCAGCTGGAAATCCAGAGTTTTTAAGTTGGTATTATTCATACAAAAGCACTAGCCTCTCTGCCCTAGGGGCAGTGCTGGCTCCTGGAGGGGCCAGGGAGAGGGCAGCCAGGAGAGGGCTCTGAGGTTGCAGGGGAGGCCCCAGGTGTGGGGATGGGGCAGGTGAAGAGAGGTGGGAGGAGAGGGCTTTGTTCCTGCCTGTTTGCTGAGTGAAAGGGTTTCTGTGGGTGTCATAGGGGTCTCTCATGTGGGCCACATGGCAGCTCTGTGCTGAGGTTCATTATTCCCTCTGTCCAAAAGGCGGAAGCCAGGAAAGATCATGGTGGAATAATTGGGCGTTTAGACCTGGGTTTGTAACTGTGCTCTGTACTGACCACCAGGGACCCAGGCAGGCATTTCACCTTCCCAGGGTAGACCTGTGGGGGGCTTGGTCAGCCCTGGGCAGGGTCTCATTCTCCAGGCGTGCCTGTCCTCAGGGAGGGACTTCCCTTGTCTGCTTTGTCATTTTCATTTGCCTATGCTGTGTCTGTTTACCAGATTGTTCCCAGGACAGACTGAAAGGGGCAGTGCCTACTGTGTGTCCCCACATCTACCTGGTTTCAAATTCTAATGCTGGAGAGACCAGCATGACTGTCCAAGGCCGGTTCCCAGATGCTGACCACGAGGCTTGGGTCCATGGGGAAGTGACCACTGGGTAATGTCCCAGGAGACGGGGTGGGCTGGGGAGGGACAGGGCCAGCAGCTATGCTCCAGCAGAGAGACACACGTGATAGAGAGGCTGCATGTGCAGCCAACGTACATGTGCAGACGCACACATGCAGCATGATGCTGAGTTCACCTGCCCCTTCTGAGCTGTGTGACTGGGGATACATTTACTGTCTGTAAAATGGGGATGCTGTGAAGATGAATTGACCCAGCCCAGGTGAAGCCCAGACCAGCTCCCGGCAGTGAGGGTGGTGGTGGCCTTGACCTAAGCCCCTCCTCATGCTGCCACCTTGAGCAGGTGCTGAAATCCTGCTGGCCAGTGATAGCCAAGGGCCACATCACCCAGAACAGGCCCCAGAGTCTGGTGGCTCTTAGGGCGGTGGCTTCATGCCCTGGGTGAGACAGAGACCAGGATGCCTGACCCACTTCACTCCTCATCAGGAGGGATGGGAGTCTCATGGCTAGAAGGGCCTGGGCCCCACTTCACCCAACACACCACCAGGAGGGGGATGAACATTGCCTGTGCCCCTGAATTACTGTGGGGAGATCATGACTATGTCATCTGGGATCTGGGAAGATGTGCATTCAGATAGACCACATGAATGGGAACCTTTGAAAGTGGCTGAATCCCTGGCCGTTTTCCATTCGTGAGAGGCAAGGAGACAGAGATGGCATTTCCATTTTACAGAGAGAGAGAGAGACCAAGGTTGGAAACGTGGTGTGGCATGTCTGAGGTGCCCCAGGCTGAGTGAAGCAGGCCTGTGCTCAACCCTACCCCGGGAGGCTGGCTTTGCAGCTATAGTTCCTGTCTCTGCCAGGGCCCAGGCTGGCCCACACATGCCCACCACCAGGGAGCGGGAGAAGGAGAACAGCCTGGGGCAATGGGCACTCCCTGGGAGCTGGTGGCCCACCTGCCCGCCACCCACCTGAGGGGAACCATCTCATGGCAGTGGGGTGGGCCTAGGATTCTGCATTTCTGTCAGGCACTGCCAGGCACCGCTGCTCCCACCAGTTCAGTGCACAGAGCCGGGAGGCAGGGCAGGGCTGCCACCCCATTTCCAGAAGGACAGAGGAAGGAGGCCAGGCCTGTGAGGAGGTTCTTTGTCATCACCCCCGTTTTAAAGACAGGGATGGGGAGACACTGGCCAAGGTCATGCAGACATGCCTGGGCCAAGCATGGTAATGGACTAGTAACATGAGATGGGCACCCAGGCAGGCATATACACCACCTCACTTGATCCTCTAGTGAGACGTGACATGCCCAAAGTCACACAGTAAGGCCCTCAACCCCAAAACAAAGTGAGTTCCCCCCCTGAGGTTGTCGCTGAGTTGTGCCCATCATGTTCTGGACTGTCATGTAGCTATCGACAGAGCGAGTGAGAGGCAGGTCAGCTGGCTTGGAGGTGCCCACCCAGTACTGTGGAGAGAGAACAGTGAGATGCAGCTTCCTCTGTGGAGCCCTGATCCACCCATCTGTCCTGCCTGTCTCTGCATTGGTCTCTTCCCAGTCCCCAAGGGGCTGACTCCACTTGCCATCTATGGGTATCTATGCCCAGCAAAGTCCTTGTCCCCAGGAGCAGGGCAAAGGTGGCAGGGAGAGTGGTCATCCCTACTATTGGTTCTTCTCTTCTCTCTTAGTCACAGGCTCCTGCTTTTTAGGTCAGCAAATGGCTTCCCAGAATAGGGGTCTCTCCTGCATTTCTTAGCCTCTCCTGCATCGAAGGGTAGCCGTGTGGCTACATTCTGGCAATGGAAGCAGTGTGCAACATTAGGGAAAGGACCTTAAACAGAGGGCGTATGCCATTTTTTATTATTTCTGCCTTCGCATTGGCTGGAATGTGGCTGTAATGGCTGGAGCTCCAGCAGCTATATTGGACCATGAGACTTTGGGCATGGTAGTCTCACACAGCAGAGCCAAAGACAGAAGGAGCCTGTGTCCCCAATGCTTGGATCACAGGCCTTCCCTAGGCTGCCTAACTCAATACTTCTTTTTTTTTTTTACATCTTTATTGGAGTATAATTGCTTTACAATGGTGTGTTAGTTTCTGCTTTATAACAAAGTGAATCAGTTATACATATACATATGTTCCCATATCTCTTCCCTCTTGCGTCTTCCTCCTTCCCACCCTCCCTATCCCACCCCTCTAGGTGGTCATAAAGCACCGAGTTGATCTCCCTGTGCTATACGGCTGCTTCCCACTAGCTATCTATTTTACATTTGGAAGTGTATATATGTCCATGCCACTCTCTCACTTTGTCACAGCTTACCCTTCCGCCTCCCTGTATCCTCAAGTCCATTCTCTAGTAGGTTTGTGTCTTTATTCCTGTCTTACCCCTAGGTTCTTCATAACATTTTTTTTTCTTAGATTCCATATATATGTGTTAGCATATGGTATGTGTCTTTCTCTTTCTGACTTACTTCACTCTGTATGACAGACTCTAGGTCCATCCACCTCACTACAAATAACTCAATTTCGTTTCTTTTTATGGCTGAGTAATATTCCATTGTATATATGTGCCACATCTTCTTTATCCATTCATCCGATGATGGACACTTAGGTTGTTTCCATCTCCTGGCTATTGTAAATAGAGCTGCAATGAACATTTTGGTACATGACTGTTTTTGAATTATGGTTTTCTCAGGGTATATGCCCAGTAGTGGGATTGGTGGGTCATATGGTAGTTCTATTTGTAGTTTTTTAAGGAACCTCCATACTGTTCTCCATAGTGGCTGTACCAATTCACATTCCCACCAACAGTGCAAGAGTGTTCCCTTTTCTCCACACCCTCTCCAGCATTTATTGTTTCTAGATCTTTTGATGATGGCCATTCTGACTGGTGTGAGATGATATCTCATTGTAGCTTTGATTTGCATTTCCCTAATGATTAATGACGTTGAGCATTCTTTCATGTGTTTGTTGGCAGTCTGTATATCTTCTTTGGAGAAATGTCTATTTAGGTCTTCTGCTCATTTTTGGATTGGGTTGTTTGTTTTTTTGTTATTGAGCTGCATGAGCTGCTTGTAAATTCTGGAGATTAATCCTTCGTCAGTTGCTTCATTTGCAAATATTTTCTCCCATTCTGAGGGTTGTCTTTTGGTCTTGTTTATGGTTTCCTTTGCTGTGCAAAAGCTTTGAAGTTTCATTAGGTCCCATTTGTTTATTTTTGTTTTTATTTCCATTTCTCTAGGAGGTGGGTCAAAAAGGATCTTGCTGTGATTTATGTCATAGGGTGTTCTGCCTATGTTTTCCTCTAAGAGTTTGATAGTGTCTGGCCTTACATTTAGGTCTTTAATCCATTTTGAGCTTATTTTTGTGTATGGTGTTAGGGAGTGTTCTAATCTCATACTTTTACATGTACCTGTCCAGTTTCCCCAGCACCACTTATTGAAGAGGCTGTCCTTTCAATACTTCTTAAATGTGAAAAAACAAAACAAAACAAACTATCTTGTTTTAGGGTACTGTAATTTTGTTCTTTTTCCTGATACAGCTGATCTCAGTCCTAGTTTTTATATGTTATATTTTTCATTGATAAATAGGTATTTTTTTCTATAAAAACAGGACATATAACAGATTAAAACACTCATCCCTCCCCACAATCCTGTTTTGAAAAAGTAAATCAGATTATATCACTGACCAGCTTAAGTCCCTCTGAAGTCTTCTGATGAAAATCCTCACTCCTGGAACCTGTACAACTGAAACCCCTACATCCTCCCCCCTCCTCACCCTGCCCATTGCCCTTCTGTGTGTTCCTTGGACTCATCTCTACTTCAGGGCTTTTGCACGCCCCGTATTCCCAACCTGAAGATCCTACCCCCAGGTCTCCATGTGGCCAGCTTCTTCATAACCTCTGATTGTAGACCACCTGTCTGCAGTAGCCCCTGGCCTCCCTTACCCCGTGCCCTGGGTCAGCTCCTGAAAGCACCATGCTTGCTGTTTGTGTGTTGACTGCCCCCTCCCCCGCAACCACAGACGCAAAACCCCAGGTACTGCTAACCCTCAGCCCGCACCTGGTAGCTGCCCGGGGCATGCCCTGGCCATGTGCGCTTTGTCCAGTCTCCAGGAGTCCCTCAGCCTGGCTGGCTCGGCCAAGCCCGTGCTTTGCAAACCACTAATGATGGGGCTCTATATTCTTGGCTCTGACATTGACCGTTGACTCAGACCACGAAGCCACTGGGCCACGGGTAAGCGTGGGAGTGAGGGCAGGTGTCTGGAGCTCTGCTGGGGTAGGTGGCTTGTGGTTTGGCAAAGAGGTGTCTGCTGGCAGGTCAGGTCTAGTCTAAGTACCCCCCTTCCTCTCCCGAAGGTCGATTGCTAGCCTTGGCCTGTCCAGGGAGCCAGCTGGGCAAAAGGCCCAGACTCAGGCCACGAGGAGGTCCTGTGGACAGGCGATGGCTCCTCCATAGTAAACTGGGTCTGAAACCTCCACACAGGCGCTCAGAGGAAAGTTGCTCAGGGACTGGTGGGGCCCGCACATACCCAGCCCGAAGCCCCCCGCCTTCCTGCCTTTCCCGGCCCAGGGTCAGTCTCCTCATTATCCAAGTCTAGGGGCTGCCTCCTCTAGGAAACCTCCAGATGCCCCTGAGGGCATGCTTTCTGCATCCCCAGGTCTTTCCCACCACCTTCCACGACCCCCACCCCCACTGAGGCTCTTGAGGCTCAGGCTGGGGGCTGTCTCCTTTAGCACCCACGGCTTCCCACAGGTTGTGGACAAGTGGAGACACTGCCACTGAGAAGCCAAGGATAGAACTAGCAGGCGTTGCTAAGGGACCCTGGTATGGGGCTTTGGTGTGCACTGTCTCACTATGAACCCATTCGGCATGTGGGGAAACTAAGGCTCTAAGAGCTGAGATTTGAACCCAGGTCTCCTGAGTCCACCCCACCTACCCCAGACGGGTGTTGGGAGCTACCGCGAGGCTGGGGTGAGTCCTGCAGGAGCACTCAGCCATCTCAGACCCTTTCCTGTCTACCCTGGAGAAGCGTGGCCCACCTCAGATCTCAGGCTGACCCATGGCTTCACTTTCCTTAGGGAGACCCCTGCAAACGCCCTAGGAGCCACAACAGGGTGGGGGCTTTGAGCCCAGGCGTAGATCTCTCCTGCTCTGAGGTGGGGAGGGGACAGTGGTTGGCCCCTGTGCCTGCCGGACATCATGCAGTGCCATCCAAAGGGGTATCCTTGTTCTGATCCTGGTTAGGCCAGCATCAGAACTGCTGAGGGATATTACTTGCCGCCCACGCCCTGCATTTCTACCCAGGTCCCAGGGAGGCTGGTGTGGCTGCTTTGGGGACCCCACTCGGAGCCCCAACGTTGGAATTTGAGTCAAGTGGATTTGACTGAGGGGTGCAGAGGGGAAAAGACCCCACTTCTGAGCACCTGCCATGGTCCTGGCACCTTTGCACAGATGCACTCACTAATTGCCCCTCAACACGGGGCATGTGTCTTCTGCTGTGGAAAAATTGACTCCTCCGTGTAGCATGTTAGAAATGACTATACTGCAAAGGCACCATTTTTAGTTATTTTACTTGCATAAATCCGTGAAGAAAAGAGTCCTAAAGAGGGATCCTGTATAGGTTCCAGGGTCAGCCGACACAGTTTTCATGCTGGCTGGGTTCCCGATGACCAGGTGATGTCCTGTCATCAGTCATTTCTCACAGCTGATGAGCAGATTGGTCCAACAGATAGCAAGGCTGCCTTCATCCTGGTAAAGCCTATGTTGTCAAAAAGCAGGGGTTCCCAGAGGACCTTGTTTGCTAAGAACAACTGTAGGGCAACGAGGTGAGGGAGCAGGATGGTTTCACTTTAACTCGCCCGTTACCCTCTGGCTGCTGCTTGCCTGCTGTAATGCCTGGGCTGTGCTTCTTGGTCTGAAAATGTTGGTCCCCACAGCCTCTTCTTTCAAGTCTCTCTTGAATCCTGTTTGGTTGGCTAACCCCCGGTTCTTTCCTTGCTTTCAGCTAAGGCTGATGAGAAGAATTTGGAAGCTGAGATATTCCACTTCAATTCCACAACTGCTACCTCCCATCTAAGGGAGAGGGTATGGAGGTTTGAGGGGTGAATTGGCTTGCCCAAGGAAAGGACCCTTGTCCCTTCAGGAGCAGGTAGGAAGCAGGTGTGTCCTCCTGGTCTGACATGGAGTGGGATGGGAGCTGGCTGACCCCAGGGGCTGGTTCTGGGGCCACCACTGCTTGGGGGCCGAACCACCAGACCACTGGGGCCTCCAGCTGAATATTCAAGGCAGGTCCAAGAGCCAGGCCCTGCATGTGACCCACTGGCCTCTCCATGGGGCCAGCTGCCTGTCTAGCCCGTGGATGTTGTCTGCACTGTGCAGATGCTAAAAACTCCGGAGTGTCTCCCCACAATGTCCATCTCCTGTTGCTGGCTCTTATGGTGTCCGGGCTGGCAGGCCTGTTGCTGGGCAGAGGCCGGGCAGAGTACAACCAGCTCTCATTAAAGACATCTCATAAGTTGATGGAAACCCATCCAGCACAAAGGGGCATTTATTGGGCTGGATGGTGTGTCTCTGTCTGAATGCAGGGAGGAGAGAAATAGCCTTTCACAGAGTGCCAGCAGGGCTGGGCTGTCCTGCTCTGAGGGTGTCAGTTTTCCAGCTCTTTCTCCAAGCTGTGCAACCTGTCCCTTTTTATGTGAGTTACTCACCCTGTCCTGGGCAGGGGACTCGCTGATCCCTCTCCTGCTAAAACTGTTAGAGAGAGAGGGAAAAAGGGGGAGAGGGAGCAAGAGAGGAGAGAGAGACTGGAAACGTGAAAACACAGGTTGAGTTTCCATAGGGATGCTCTGCCTCAATGGTTCTCCATGATGGGAGTGACGTGCATTTATGTCTTACCTGAAACCCTCTCAGTAAGATGAAATCTGACGGTGTCGTGCCCCAGGAAGTGACTGTTGTGTTTTTGAAAACGGCTGTCATTCCCAATTTGCACAGCTTTGCTTGTGCTACTCCTTCTGCCTGTAACGTTCCTCCAAAAATGCACAATTAAGCAACAATTAAGTCTTATTTGACACCTATACATAATTTTAAAAAATGTAATGTGCTAAAGCCAATGCTAGTAATGTTCTGGAGAGGTTAAGAAGTAACTCAGTTACTAGTAATAGAGGTCTAAAATTCAAAGACCTAACTAATACTGGATTTATTTTACTCGCACCTTGAAACAAGCCTGGAGACAGGAAATCTAAGGCTGGCATGGCTCCTCCACAGTATTATTATTATTATTTTTTCTGCTGTAACGTACTTATTATGTGCCCCCCAAAAAACTACACCATAGCTTACTCCAGACATCTGTAGGAGAGTTCAGTCTTGCCTGCATATAATACAATGAGATAGAGACTTCACACAGTTTCACAAAACCCACAGAGTAGCTGGGATATGCAACAGTGCAACGTCAGCTCAGCAGGAGGGAGTTGGGGGTTCTTTCTTTTCTGCCTTGCATAGTGTGGAGCTTCCATCCTCAAAATAGCCTCATGGCCCAAGATGGCTGCTGGAGATCCAACCATCACAACAAAAAGCAGGCATGGGGGCAAAAAGGGCTCATTTCCAGTTATCCCCTCTTAAGGAGCTTTCCAGATGACTCACTCAGTAATTCTGCTTACATCTCATTAGCTACCCATAGATACAGGGTGGGATGGGCAAATTGCCCCCCACACTCTAGAATCAAATCAGGTCTTATTTCCTGAGGGACATGCAGTGGGTGATCTGTGGTGTCTTCTGCAGGCCGGCACACCTGTAAGTACAGCTGGTGGAGAGGTACATTGGCTGATTTCTTCTGGAAGGCAAACTTTTAAATACATATCAAGAGGGAGTAAAATATGCATCCCCTCCTGTGTGTCTCAAGTCTGTGATTTTATCTTTGGGAAGCAAAGGGAAAAACACAATGCACATGCATGAATATATTCATGGTCACACATTCACTAAACGACAATTCTGAAATACAGACCTCCTTGGAGATATTACAGCTTTGGTTCCAGACCACTGCAATAAAATGAACATCTCAATGAGTGAGTCACACATATATTTTGGTTTCCCAGAGCAAATTAAAGCTATGTTTATACTATACTGTAGTCTATTAAGTGTGCAATAGCATTATGTCTAAAAAAACAATGCGCATACCTTAATTTTAAAATACTTTATTGCTAAAAAATGCTAACTATCATCTGATGCAGGGTTGCCACAAACCTTCAATTTGTGAAAAATGCAGTATCTACAAAGTGCAATAAAGCAAAGCACTGTAAAAACAAGTTATGCCTGTAACTTAAATTTCCAGCAGGTAAAACACATGAGAATGCTGTTACATTCATTTGGTGGGATATTCTGTCATCACTGTAAATGTTACTCATGAAGGACATATAGTAACAAAAAGAGTGTTTACAATGTAACTTCAGAGAAAAGACGGGATATCAAAATGTGCATTGTGATTATCACTGGTTACCGTGCATTTGCAGGAGGCAGGGAACAGAGAGACAGGGTGGCCTCAAGGGCAAGGTTTTCTTTTTAAACTTCCCCAAACCTTGTTTTACACATACACACACATGCACACCTTCTTTATATAAAATAATAAAAACATTTAAATAAACAATAAAAATGTATATAAATAATATAATTAAATAACAAAATGTAATATATTATATAATGAATATATTGAATAAAATATATAATTAGTTAATATAATAATATAATATTATGTTCATGTCAGAAAATTTAGAAAATGAAGGTAAGAGAAAAAAAAGAAAATGATTCTATCATGCAGGAATAACAGCTTTTCCTAGTTTGATGTTGTATCATCAGTCACAGCCATCGGGAATACTAGGAGGTGTAGGAGGGTGAGGGTGTACGTCTTGCTCTTGCACCTGTGGGTTGGATGGGGCTCAGCCTCAGCTTCAGGTGTGGTCCAGGTGTGCTCCACATGTCTCCCATTCTCCTGGGACATGCTCCTCGGCATGCTCCTCTCCTGTTGGGAGTCCGGAGCTCCCAGATTGGCAAGAAGAGCATGCAAGTCCTCTGAAGGTTTAGGATTGGGATCGGCTACTGATGCTGCTGCCAGAGCAAGCCATTTGGCCAAGCCCAAGATAAACATGGTGGGAAAGTGTCCTCCACTCACATTTGAAGGGGAGGTGTGTGGATACATGCCCATTTATAATCCAAATTACCCCAGACCTATAGCCTTTCATACCTTTTCTATGCTTTTTTATAAAGACATGTTCTTTACACAACAGAATCATTCTACTTATTTTGTTGCTTAATTATGTTACAAACACAACTTTCCGTGTCATAAAAATTCTTCTGCAACATATGACTGCATACAATTCTATTTTAATGTCATATTATGCCTTATTCAACTTTATGGAATTCATGTCCCCCCACCTTTTTCTTCTGCTTCTAAAAGCAATACTGCAATGATCATCCTCTCCTGGTACCTAAATCTTTGCACATACGCATGACTTTTTTAAAGAATGAATTTCTAAAGCAGATTTAGGGAGTGGGATAGCTGGCCTCAAGATGGACAAGGGACTTCTCTCGTAGCACAGTGGTTAAGAATCCGCCTGCCAATGCAGGGGACATGTGTTCGAGCCCTGGGCCAGGAAGATCCCACATGCTGCAGAGCAGCTAAGCCCGGATGCCACAACTACTGAGCCTGCACTCTAGAGCTTATGAGCCACAACTACTGAAGCCCACGCTCCTAGAGCCCATGCTCCACAATAAGAGAAGCCCCCACAATGAGAAGCCCGTGCACTGCAACGAAGAGTAGCCCCCTCTCCCTGCAACTAGAGAAAGCCAGCGTGCAAAAATGAAGACCCAATGCAGCCAAAAATAAAAAAAAAAAAAAGATGGCCACAATAATCTTTGCTTTCATTTTCACACCCTTCTGTAGTCTCTTCTTACAGTAAATCAGAGCTAGTGTATATGGCCAATAAATTACAGCAGAGGTGATGGTGTGTGACTTCTGTGGCTTGGTCATAGAGGGCACTGTGGCTTCTGCCTTTCTCTCCTGGATCACTCTCTCTGTGGGAGCCAGCTGCCATACTGTGAGGATGCTCAAGCGGCACTGAGGAGAGCCCAGTGTGGGGAGGAGCTGAAGCCTCCAAGCAATGGCTGCCGGTACCAGCTGGCCATGAGGGAGTGAATCACCTTGGAAGTGCATCCCCAGCTCCACTCAAATCTTCAGGTGAGACTATAGCCCCAGTTGACATCTGACTGCAGCCTCATAAGAGGCCCTGAGCCAGAGCCACTGTGCAGAGACACTTCTGAATTTTTGACCCACAGAAACTATTAGAGACACTAAATGATTATTTTTTAAAGCCACTTATTTGTTTCAAAGTGATAGATAACTAAGAGTGTGAGTATTTTGGTCGAGAGGCCAAACTCTGCTGTGGTATCAGATAAACCCCAGCATCTTAGTGGCTAATACAGAATGGTTTATTTCTCACTCTCACACACCTGATGTGGGTAAGGGAGCTCTCCTGCTTTTCAACCAAGTGGTGCCCAGGGACCCAGCATATTTCAATCTAGTAGCAGGTCACTTCCTCCCACACATGGGAATTAGTCATGTGATCACACCCAGATGTATGGGGCCAAGAAAATAATTGGACAAACTCTGAGCATTGTCTCTGCCAGTGAATCAAAAGAAATATAAACGGCTACCACATATTTTAAAAAATAGCCTCAGAGCTAAAGACCTATATGTTGAAACCATGATTCACAATGAACAACAAACCCTGAATGTACACAAATTTCCACAGTTGCTACACGAGAAGCATCTGCAAACCCAGTGACTGACTTCCACACAACAATTTGGCAATGTATATCAAGGGCCTTCAGAATATTTATATCCTCTGACCCAAATAACTTTGCTGCTGGGAATCTATTCTAAAGAGATATTGTTTAATATGATAAAAGCAGTATGAATAATTCACCATAGCATTATGTGAAGTAATGAAAAATTGTAGGCAACTTAAATGTTTGCCAGGGAAAGGATAATCTGTGGCCCCTCCGTGATAGAATATCATGTAACCATTGCGAGAGATGCTTACAGGGCAGCTTGTTATGGCTGACACTATACTGTTATGGGGAGAGGTCGCAAAATTAAGTGATTTCAATGATACAAACACACTTCCTTAGAAAAAAACCACTGAAATGTTAACCATGGTTTTCCCTGGGTGGTAGGATGAGGTCTTCCTCCTAATCACCTTTGCTGACTTACCAAGATTTCTCCAGTGGGCATGTGACACCTTGTAAGCCCGCTGGCTTCTTTCTTCATCCATAACAAAAATGGCATAACAAAAACGCCTTTTGTTTTTAGAGGACTTGCCTCTGTCAGTTACAGTTCTGTGTGTATACTTCCTACATTATTTTATAACCAGACAAAAGCGTTAAAAGAAACAACTTAAAAAGTGTTGCTGGTCTTTTTGATCGCTAGTCAAAGGCACGTCTATTGGCTTCACTGTCCCCTCTCAGATGACAGCTTCCCAGCATTCCCTAAGCTTCCCCAGGAGTGGATGCAGGAGAGGGCGCAGGCCAGGTAGGATCAGGGATGCTTCAGAGAGTGCCAGGGTCCTGGTTCTGCATCCCCAGGGATGGGGCGGGGATAACCCTGGGCTCCTGGGCACCACCCACTCAGGCCAAAGTGAGAGCCCAGCCTAAGGCTGGGGACATCTCCCACGTCACTGGCCCCAGAGGCTGATGGCCCCCATGATGCTCATATACCCCTATGATGTCCGTTTCCTCCATGATGCCTACAGCCCCTGTGATGCCCATGTCCTCCCATTATGTCCATGACACCCCATGATGTCCTTGGCCCCCTTGGTGCCCATATCTCCCATAATATCTATGGCCCACATGATGCCCATGGTCCCAAATGCCTATGGCTCCTATGATGTCCATGACCCCCACAGGCCCCATGGTGCCCATGGTCCCCATTATGCCCATGACCCCCTGTGATGTACGTGTCCCCAGCGATGCTCATGGCCCCTGTGATGTTCATGACCTTCATGATGTCCAAGGCCTCCATGATGCCCATAGCCCCCCAGTGATACCGAGGGACCCCCCCCCACCGAAGGTGGCCTCTGCTCCCAGCCCACCACCCACTGAGTGCACTGTCCATCACACACTCCTTAGGGAATGCCCTGTGTCAGCTGGGGTGGCCAGAGGTGTGCGGGTAGCTCCTGGATGCAGAAGTTAGTCACCAGGGTGTGGGCTGGGAAGGGCAGAGGGAACCCGAGGGATGCACTCGTCTCAAGGCTGGCCTCTGCCCTCTGGCCGTGTGGCCTCAGGCCTTGGTCTTACTTCTCTGAACTTTGCAGGGAGAGCCTGTGTTGGAGCTACCTCCCCCAGCCAGGGCTAGACGGGGTGAGATATGCTTTAGATGTTAGCAGTGAATTATAATTCACATACACCAAGAAAACACTCATCTTGGAGGTCCAGACTGATGTGTTTTGAGAACTGGTTAGATGGACCATCACGAATATCAAGTCTTAGAACATTGCTGTCCCCGAGAAAGTTTCCTCTGGCCCCTGTGCAGTCAAGCCCTCTCCCCCCGCTGCAGAGGCCACCACTGTTCTGATTCGCTTTGCCTATTCTGGAACCACAAATAAATGGATTCATTTATTACATGTCTGGCTTCTTTCACTCACCAAATATTTCTGAGATTCACCAGTACTGTTTGTGTATCAGCAGCCCATTCCTTGATAAGCAGAAGTTTTCAATTTTATGTAGTCCAATTTATCAGATTTTATTCAGATAAATTCAGATAAAATAATAATTTTATATTATTTTACCAATGATTTCTTTTGGCGTCCTGTACTGGAGGCCTCTTATTCTCCCGAGGTCAGTGTACCAGTTCATCGCCCCTGAGCTCCAAATACCCTTGGACATTTCTCCTTCCTGGTGAGCAAAATGTCAGGCTCCCCCAGTTCAGGACACTGGAGGGGTGGAAGGGAGAGGAGGCTCTGATGCCTGGGGGTCTGAGGTGTGGGGGTCAGCACATTTGGTGCCCAGCCGTGCACCCCAAATGACATTCCCTTGTGACCTTGCAGCCCCACCCTGGTGATTACCTTTCCAAGGCCTCTAGATTCAGCTTTCCCCCTCTCAGCCCCCACCTGCATCCTGATGCCCTGAGCTTGCTATGTACCTGGCCACCAGGCACAGCGCCTGCGCCATGGTGGCTGCAGACCGGCCTGGCCCACACAAACCAGCAGGTTTCCCTGACACCTAGTGGGCTCAGGCATGCCTTCTCCATTGAGGCCTAGCTCCTTCCAAGCTGGCCTCCGCCAGTGCCGTCCCTCAGCCCTGGGTTCCCTGGAGCTTTCTTTTATGTCTCATCAGTGCTTACCAACTGGGCCTATTAGACATCCTGTTCAGGTCACTGTGTGGTCCCTACCCTCTGACTGGACACAGATTGACACAGTCACAGAGATACTCTCCAAGAAGGTCTGTGACCAATGAGATACAAGAGATCTATCAATATAGATACAGGTAGGTAATCTGTTTTTTACCACTTAATCTTTTTTTTTTTTTTGCAATACGCGGGCCTCTCACTGCTGTGGCCCCTCCCGTTGCAGAGCACAGGCTCCAGACGCGCAGGCTCAGCGGCCATAGCTCACGGGCCCAGCCGCTCCGCGGCATGCTGGATCCTACCGGACCGGGGCACGAACCCGCGTCCCCTGCATCGGCAGGCAGACTCTCAACCACTGTGCCACCAGGGAAGCCCCCACTTAATCATTTTTAAGTGTGCAGTTCAGTAGTGTTAAGTGTATTCACATTGCTGTACAAAAGATCTCTAGACCTTTTTCAAAATTCCAGACAGAAACTGTCCCCATTAAACACTAACTCTCCATTCCCTTTCCCCCAGCCCCTGGCACCCCACATTCTACTTTTTGTTTTTATAATGTGATGACTGCAGATGCTTCATACACATGGAATCATACAGTATCTGTCCTTTTTATGACTGGCTTATTTCACTTAGCATAATCCTCAAGGTTCAACCATGCTGCATCATGTATCAGAATTTCCTTCCTTTTTAAACTGAATAATATTACGAGCGTCTGGAGTGGGAAGAACTCCACGCAGGCTCGGACCGGGGGCTGCAGCGCCTGAGCTTCCCCGTGTGTGGTGCGGCTGTCGGGACCTCCCCGGGAACACTGCCATCAGTCCCTCTGCTCCTGGGGCGTCCGTGGAGCACGTTCAATCTGGGCTTCTCCTCTAGCACTCAGAGGACTTTCCTGCCACCCAAACAGCAGATGGTCAGGAAATGAAGACTCACTCCAGTATCAACAAGAGGAAAATCTAATTGAATTGGCAAAACGTACAGTCAGAAAAACATGTGGCTTAACACATGTCGTTTTGTTAGGTGTTGGCCTTCAGAGACCAAGGACCAATGACCAATAGCTGGGCCAGGGCTGGGGTGGGGCAGTGGAATTTCGTGGTCTTCTTTGTGTCAGCTTCCCTCCCAGGCTTACAGGCCTGGGTTCATTTCTACTCCACTCCCGTCATACATGTGTGACTGGGTAGGATCCTCAGCTGGGATGCTTGTGATGGGCCAGATGCTGTGCCAGTTACTTTATATGCTTGGGGCAAGTGTGACTATGAGTAACACAAACCCCAACATACCAGTTGCTTAAGCAAGAAAGATGTTCTTTCTTATCATGTAGAGGATGTCCCAAGGCAAGCAGGATGAGCCTGGTGTGGCAGTTCCATGCTGTGAGAAACCCAGTTTCCTCCTAACTTCCTGTTCTGCTCGTCTCAGTACGTAGTCTCCACCTTGTGGCCGAAATAGCTGCTTGAATTCCAGCCATCATGCTTGCATCTATCCAGCAGGAAGGAGGAAGAGAGGAAGAAGTGTGCATCCTCCACTCTAAAACACTTCCTTTTTTTTTTTGGCCACACTGTGCGTCTTGCGGGATCTTAGTTCCCTGACCAGGGACTGAACCCAGGGCCACGGCAGTGAAAGTGCTGAGGCCTAACCACTAGACCACGAGGGAACTCTCTAAGACACTTCTTAGAAGTTTCTGGATAGTTCCACTCACATCTATGGTCAGAACTTAGCCACGTGGCTATACCTAGATGGAAGGGAATCAGGGAGATGTACTTTCTGTACCAGGTATCCATCCATGCTCCCAACTAAAGTTTCTATGATAGAGGAAGAGAAAGGATAGTGGAGTGCACTTAGCCATCTCTGCTATACACACCTAATTCGTTTATTTTTTTAAAGTTAGAATGGGGTTTTTTTTGGATACATTTATTTATTTTATTTTTGGCTGTGTTGGGTTTTTGTTGCTGCCCGCGGGCTTTCTCTAGTTGTGGCGAGTGGGGGCTACTCTTCGTTACAGTGCCCGGGCTTCTCATTGCGGTGGCTTCTCTTTGTTTCGGAGTACGGGCTCAAGGCGCAGGGGCTTCACAGTTGTGGCACGCAGGCTCAGTAGTTGTGGCTCACGGGCCCTAGAGCGCAGGCTCAGTAGTTGTGGCGCATGGGCTTAGTTGCTCCGCGACATGTGGGATCTTCCTGGACCAGGGCTGAAACCTGTGTCCCCAGCACTGGCAGGTGGATTCAACCACTGCACCACTAGAGAAGCCCAACACACACCTAATTCTGATAAGTTCTAACTATTGTTTAAGTTTAAATCTTATTTATATATTTTTTGTTAAGTAGCCTGATCCCACAGTATGAAATTCAAAACGGTGTGTGGTGAAACCTCTCCCTCTCACACCTGCCCCCAGAAGTACCCAGTGCTACCAGAGGTTGTCTGGGCCAACAATTCTCAAAGTGGGTCCCAGGACCAGCCCAGCATCATCAGGAAACTTCAGAAATGCAGATTCTTAGGCCCCTGTTCCAGATTTGCTGAGTTGGATGGTCTGGGAGAGAGGCAGGAATCTGTGTTTCAGCCACCCCTTGGCGGTCCTGAGCCTGCAAATACATCTATGCGTGGAGGTGTCCCAGCCCGTCTGTGCCAGTGGAAGCCCACTACTCGTGCCGTCCTTCCCACCATTTCACGGAGAACATTCAGGACCACAGAAAATTTCCCCTTTTTTAACAGCTTGCTTGAGAAAGCATCCACACCCCATACATTTTATCCACTTAAAGTGGTTTTAGTATATTCAGAATTGTGTTATCTACCACCTCAATCAATTCTAGGACACTTTGATCATTCTTTTTTATTTTTAATTTATTTTTTGGAAAGTCATATTCAGGTGACTCGGGCACTTTAAGAAGGCCTCCCCTCGTGCCTGCCTCCACCTGCTCAGTGCACCCACACCCAGGAAACCACTGCCTTTGGGTCTTGGGTTTCCTTCTGGAATCTCTTGTTGGGAAGGAGTGAAGCAGACACAGACCAAGGTTCTTTGTCCATACACACAGATGAGGGCAGGGCCGCATTCTCACCATCCTGCACTTTGCACTTTTTCTTGACTTTTCTGTCGGGTGATGGGGCCCACCTGGCTGGCTCTCGGGGGACTCGGGAGCTCCATGGGCAATGGGTTCCACTCACAGCAGGAGCAGGACCAATGAGGCCTCTGATATCTCCCTCCCAGGCTTTCTTCAGTCAGCATTCAGCTCTGGGCTGCCAGCCCCGGAACAATGACATCCCTTCTTCCACGCTCCCCACCAAACGCTGACCCCAGACCCCGGGCCAGGATCCTTGGGGTCCTGGCCTGAAGTTCCCAATGGCATCAATCCTGTTAAGTCTGTCCCTGACTGAGTTGGTCAGGGCTCAGCTGGGGTCTTTGTGGGGATACATCCTCACAAATGTTTGTTGAAAGAATAAATGAAAGAGCTCGTCCCTGAAGCTCCATCAGTAACTCTGGACCTTGGGCACTTACTGCACTTCCCCAAACCTCAGCTTCCTCCTCTGTAGAGTGGGGACTGGAATCTTCACCTCACAGTATAGTGGGCAGGATGCAAAGAGAGATGGCCAGTGGTCAGCTGTGTCTGGGACTGGGAAGCGGCAATGTTTTCCTCTTTCTCTCTTCCCAGAGGAAGAAAGTAGCCTTGAGCACAGATGTTGCTTTGTCACATCTAACGTTGATGCCCTCAGAGCCTGATTGTGCCTTGCTGCCTGGATCGCCCACGTGTCCTGAATGGCCAGGCGCCACCAGGGGGCGCAGCGCACCAGGGTCTGAGAACGGGCCTGCTGTCCAGGAGACTGAGCAGGGAGAGGGCACAGGACTTTGTCTAAGGAGCGTGGAGAATTTAGTCAAAGGTTTTGTTGGGCACAGGCAACCAAGGGAAAAACAGATACACTTCATCAAAATTAAACACTTTTGGAATCAAAGGACACTATTAAGGGAGTGAAAAGACCACCCACAGAATGGGAGAAAATATTGGCAATTCACAGATCTGACAAGGGTCTAGTGTCCAGAATATGTAGAGACCTCCTAAAACTCAACCACAAAAGGACAAACAACCCGATTCAAAAATGGTCAGAGGGGCTTCCCTGGTGGCGCAGTGGTTGAGAGTCCGCCTGCCGATGCAGGGGACACGGGTTTGTGCCCCGGTCCGGGAAGATCCCACATGCCGCAGAGCGGCTGGGCCCGTGAGCCATGGCCACTGAGCCTGTGCATCCGGAGCCTGTGCTCCGCAATGGGAGAGGCCACGACAGTGAGAGGCCCGCGTACCGCAAAAAAAAAAAAAAAAAAAAAAAAAAAAAAAAAGGGCAAAGGACTTGAATAGACATTTCTCCCAAGAAGATATGCAAACGGTCAGTAAGCCCATGAAAGTATGCTCAACATCACAAATGTTAATCAAAACCACAGTGAGATACCACCTCACACCCATTGGGATGGTTAGAATAGAAAAAATGGAAAATAAGTGTTGGTAAGGATGTGGAGAAATTGGAGCCCTCATACACTGCTGGTGGGAAGGTAAAACGGTGCAGCCACTGTGGAGAACAGTTTGGTGGTTCCTCAAACAGTTAACACAGAATTACCTTACGACCCAGCAACTCCACTTAGATATATACAAAAACGTGTACACGAATGTTCATAATAGCCAAAAAACAGAAACAACCCAAACATACACCATTGGATGATGGATTAAACAAGATGTGGTGTATCCAAACAATGGAATATTAATCAGCCATAAACGGGGTGAAGTGCCAGTACATGCTACAATGTGGATGAATCTGGAAAACATGCTGAGTGCAGGAAGCCAGGCACAAAAGGTCATGTATGGTATGATTCTATTTATATAAAATGTCCTGAATAGGCAGATCCAGAGACAGAAAGTAGACTCGTGTTTGCCAAGGTCTGGGGGGCCTGGAGTGGTGAGTGATTGCCTGATGGGTACAGGATCTATTTTTTGTTTTCCACTTTCCTAAACTTTATTAAAGAAAAGGCAATGATGGTAGCTCTCTAGGACATAGTCAAATTTCTGGGATTCTTCCATTGAAAATGTGGTATTTGATTTCCAAATATATGCCAGAGAGTACTAGGTAAAGGGGAAGCTAAAGTTCTAAAATGTTCATCTTCCAACTTTCTCCAGTCTGTGGTCTGTCTTTGGATCAGCAGTAATCACCTGAACAGCCACTCTGGCTGCATTAATTTTTGTCTGCAGCTCTCTGAGCTCTTCTATATGCAGCAAGTGCAGAATTTGACCAGCTTCATTAAGGACCACGTCTCTTGTGTCAAAACCAAGAATATACTTGTCTAAACCAACAGGCAAGCCCTCTTCTGCTGGGTTTGTGCTAGCAGCTACATCCTGTGTCAGGGCTCCTGGACCAAAATGCGAATTGCCTGAAGCACTGCCAGGTAACCACCATGAGCTGACTCTGAAGGTTAGCCTGGACCATGACACCAGCCCTAAAATTAGGATTAGTTACATCCAAACTGATCCCGGGCTCTGCATTTTCAGTTGCATTGTCAGCATTTTGTGCATTATCAGGTACTCGATCCTTGTATTTTTCAGCGTTATCTCCATATTCAAGACTAACAGCTAAACCAAGAAGCCAGTCAATTGCTTCTTGTCCATCCTGAATCTTGAAAGAACAGTTGACATCTCTGAGATACTTTTCAAAGAACTTGGACTGGTCACTGCTCTGGATGTTTCTTAGCTTACCTCTGTCTTCAGTCTTGTAGTATCTCCTTTTCTGGTCTTCAGTGCAAACATCGTTTCTAAGTTTTGTTTCATCTCTTCAGTAGAAGAGGTAGGTGGTGGTAGTTGAAGGCCATCGTGCTCCCTGCTTCAGTCGGGAGGGCGGGGTATCCTTTGGGGGTGCCGAGAACATTCTGGATTAGTGGTGATGGTTGCATAAGTCCGTGAATGTGCTAACAACCACCGAACTGTACGCTTTAAAAGGGGAATTTTATGGCATGTAAGTGATGTCTCAATTAAAAAAAGACTTTCTTGCTCAGTGTGATATGTGGTGGCTGAGGGTTGGTCATGTCCTTGCAACTCTGGCCCCCCAGCCCAGGGCATTCTTAAACATTTCTGCCCAGTTTCCACATATTTCCAGCTTTCTGTCAAATTCATGTCCTCATTCATTTCGCACTGTGATTCTTTCTCTGGGGCTAGGTCGGGGGGTGTGATGGAAAACTGCAATGTGGCAGACAGGAGCACAGCTGGGGGCCTGGCTATGTAGGTGGGATGGGGATATTCACTGTTTCTGGGACCCTGCTTGGCTGTCCCAGGGCAGTTACAGCACAGGAACATCAGGTCTGCAGTAAGTCTGGGCATCTTGAAGGCCGTGTGCTCCCATCCTGGAGAGATGCCAGCAGGGCTGGCTGTCACCCCTCAGGTCCCGGGGAGGGGCTTCCTGTATCAGCTGGGGGCTGGACCAGATGACGTTGATTTTCTCTGTCATGCACAACATGCGTGCATTCAAAAAATATCTCCAGAGGTACACACAGTACCTCAGAGTAGATTAATTTATTCAACTAAATAACAAATAAACACTGTTTTATAATTGGCCCTGCGACTGAACTGCTGATCCGCAGTGAGTTTAGGGTGAAGTCAGATGGAAGCAGCACCTCCCCACCCTGAGGAGCCCAGCACAGCGGGGTGTATATCACGAGCTGACCATGACTGGGCACTGAGCACCACGATGTGCTTCTTAAAGTGCACAGACAAGAAAAATGCCAGAACAGTGCCGGGTCTGGGAGCTCCAGGTGCTGGGAATCCAGGATAAGCTATCTTCCCCTCTATTATTATAGTTTCCATCCTGCAGGTCAACAAGGAGAGCTCAGAGAGGTCAGTGAACCTGTCCAGGGTTTCACAGCTGACCATACGGGGGCAACTTCCTAGTTTATCCTTAACAGATCGTGATCCTGTCTTTTTGCCTATTCATCTTTCCTCCCTTCCCTCCCTCCTTCCTTCCACCTTCTCCCTTCCCTCCTTCTCTGTGTCCCTCCCTCCCTCCCTCCTTCCCTTCTTTCCATCCTCTAATCCTCTGAGCAGAGACTACCACATTCATTCACTCATCTGCCCGTCCTCACCTTGCAAGTGGGGAAACCGAGGCTGGAGAAGGGTGCCACCACCCGCTCAAGACCGCTGAGCCTCCTGGCTGCCTCCACCTGTGGCTGCAGGGCCTCGCGCCATTTGTGTTAAATTCCTGTGGAAGAAGATGAGGGTGCAAGGCTGCAGGCTCGGTGCTCCCAGGGAAACCATTCGCCTCCCAGCCCCCCTCCACAGGGAACCTGCAGAGTCGGCGATGAACATGGACACTGCTTGGATCAGGGGGGAATTGGTCTTTGAATCTCATCGGTGACTAGACTGTTCTGGGCTGGGTCCTGGACCCATTAGGAAAGACCTAGTGAGTGTTTGCTGAAGGAATGAATGAACACACTTTGAAACACGTGTGCCCATGAATAGTCTAGAGGGGACACAGCACAGCATGGTGCCTGTCAGGTTGGGAGTTGGGGTTATAGGTGAAGTCCCCTTCTCAGAACTTTCTCTGATAGCACACTGCTTCAGTCAAGACATAAGAGAAGAAGTAGCAGATGTTTATGGGGATGCAAGCACTTATCTCAAAGAAAATGCCTTAAATACTAGAAAAGGTGGGTGCGAGGTGATTCCCGAGGTGGGAGTGAGGGAGTGAGGGAGTTCACAGGGCTGGCTCTGGCCTCCACCCTGCCGGTGGGAGGACCATATGCAGACCCTGAAGACTTGAGGTGTGGCCTCCCGTTTCAGCAGGGCGGGCTGGTGAAAGCCAAGGCCGACAGGCTTTGTTAGTTTCAGCTGAGTTTGGGGACCTGGATGGGACCTTGGTGTGGACGGGGTGCTGGGGCTAGCTGACTCCACGTCTAGGTATTTACCCCATGAGCTGCATTTCCACAGGTTATTCTGTTTTTGAAGAAGCAAAAGGGTGGAGTCACCAAAATGCCCGCAACAGGGCTTGGGAAGATAAACATGGCACATGGTGCAACAAAACGCCACGTGGCTGTCAACAGAGGAAGGTGAACTGGAAGTGATGGTCTTCAATGAGCGTGAATACAGCAAGGTCCACTCACCCATTGGCTGGGCTAGGTTCCCCGGGGAGGGCTGGGGGGAGTGGGACGGCCCCCCAGGACTGCCCACCATGAGAGCAGCTCCCCTGCTGGCACAGGCCCAAGGGAAGTGTGGGAACCCTCACTAGGATGTTCTGAGCAACCTTCCCCAAACAGCCCATCAGTGTCACCTGAGTGACGGAGTATAGGGCCATGGTCCTCCGTGCTGCAGGCACCTACACACCGACCACAGGCCTTGTGGACGCTCTCAGTGGAAGCAGCAGCAGGACTTCCGGGCGTGACGCCCTGCTCCATGACATTGCAGACAGGGCATTCAGACTCGAGCTAGGCTCCCTGGGCCCTTGTGGTTTTGAAGTCGGAAAGGCTCACCTGGTGCCTCTCCTGCCCTGCCCTTGCCCTGGCAAAGTCATATGCAAGGTTTGCAGGTGTTCATTTGGTAGCAAAACGACAGACAACAAAACAGCATCCAGGCTGTGATTACTGTGAAAGCAGGGTTGGGGCCACCTCTGGGGTGTCAGGACCCAGGAGGACAGAGTTCTGGCATCACCGCAGGTGTCACGTGAGTGTGTACTTTGTAGTGATTCTTCAGGCTGTTTAATGCATGTTTCTGAGTTTGTTTTGCATTTTGCAGTAGAAAGTGTTTACAATATAAATAGACAAACCAATGACCAGAATTTTGAGGAAAGTGAGGCAGCAGTGTGCCTGGCCTACCCCCACTTGGGCAAACCCAGGAGGGAAAGGGTCCATGTGTAGAAAATGCCCCTGAGGACACGGAAGCCGGCACCTCCATGTGGAGGGAAACAGGCAGCGGGTGGAGTGTGAGAGACCTGCTGGGCTCCCGGAATGCTGAGTCCTATGCTGTATTCTTGCTGGAAAAGGTGGGATCAAAACGCTGCTGTGAATGGAGTCCCAAGCTGTTGCTCTCAAAGCAGGTGTTCACGCCCTGGCTTGCCCGGGCTGCAGGGAGGGAGGGACTGAGGGGGGTTGGGTCACTCTGAAGAGAGCAGGATGCAGCCTCACGGAGACCCAGCTGAGGTGACGTGATGGATGTCCCTGCCCTTGCGGAGATCACCTCCTTTGGGCCAGGCTACCTTGGGACCCCGCGAGTGAATGCTGGTGCTGGTGCTTTGTGAATGGCTGGTCCCTGTGCACCCCTGGACCATGCTAGCCCCTCTCCAGGTGCCACCCTGAGAACACCCTGGACTCCAGTCAGCACTGCCCACAGTCATCGGTCCATGTGGTGTGGGGGCTGCTGGCCTCTACCACCGGAGCCGGGCATGGGCTGCAGGCAGCCATGGGGACCGCGGAGTGGGGGGGTTTGGCTGGCAGGGACCAGGCATGGACTAATTGATCAATCCAGCAGACCCTCACCCCAACCATGGCACAGGCTGACAGTGGGCCCTGGGAGGGGAGACGCTGACCCAGCCCCAGCATAATCTGGGGGAGGATGGAGAGCTCAGGGGCATGGTCCTTAGCTGCCTGGAGCTGCAGTGACCGATCCTCCTATGTTCTGGCCTAGGCTGCCTACTGGAAGCACTGCAGATGTCTGCTCTGTCATATTTATGGTGACATTGGGGGTTGGCAGATAGGAAACTGAGGCGCAAGAGGTGAACTTATTGCAGGGCACCCAGCCTAGGCATCTCTCCCTCAGGGTGGTGTGGCCTACAGTGGCCCAGGGGCTGGACTTGAGTCCAGGCCACACTCCTGATGGCCACATACAGGCCTCTGTCTTGAGGCTAAAGGCCTTGCTCAGTGGGGAGCTCAGAAGAATGAGATGGGTCAGTTAGCACAGATTCATCTCCAACTGGCTCAGGGCCTGCTGGGAAGATGGAGGTACCAGCACCAGAAGGGCAGGGTCCCTGGGCTGGGACCTGAGTGTCTGTTACGGAGAAGCAGATGCTTCGATCAGGATGAGTTCAGGCAGGGCTGTGGGCCCCTCAGGGACCTCACCTCTCTGCGGAGGTGACTTCTGACCCTAAGGCTGACGGAAGAGACAGAGTCAGCCACTCAGAAGCTGAGCGAAGGTGTTCTGGGGGTCCGCAGGGCAGGGAGACGTCAGCCCCTATAAGGACAGCTCAAAGAAAAGAAAACTGGTCTGGACCCATGGGCAGAGGCTGAGCTCACGCATGACGGGAGACATGGAAATTAAAGCCTTGCTGGGATATGGCGTTTCTCCTAATGCATAAGTCAATTAACGTGCTTTGTGGGCATGTCTACATCACTGGTGGGAGTGTAAATTGGTACGACATCTCCTGAGAGCGATTTGACAAAATCTGACACAATTACAAATGCATAAACTTCTGACTCAGCAGCTGGTTCAGGGTTGGCCAAGCAGGTGAGTGCATGGTACAGCTGTGGCTGCCAGAAAGGCATAAAAGCAAAAAATGGAATTCACCCAAATAGAAATAACCACTGCTGATATCTGGTGTATTTTCTTTGAGATCATTCCTTTATTTGCTCTTTTAACAATTGTTCCTTGAGCTTCCAGGATCCACCAAGCTTTCTTGTGCCAGGAATCCAGTGTGGAGTCCACATTTGCTGCAGTAACAAGTGATCATAAACCCTTTGGCCTAGGATAATGAAGGGTCACCCAGGCCTCCCCCTGGAATTTTGTCATTTCCAATCTTTTGGCATTTATAGTAACTCTAAGGTAAACCACTCTAGGTCTAAATCTTTGCTTTCCTCAGGGTAGATCCCAAAAGTGAATCAAAGTAAGAATAAGTGTGAGGCTTTTCCAAGCTGCTTTCCTGAAAGGTTGGACCAACTGACTTGCTCACAGCTTGCCTGTCTGCATCGGGCCTTATTATTAAACCAGGACTGCTAATCTCCACGTGAAGATGCCTGTTTGTCTTGCCTTATGACAGTTCCTGGCGAGATGAAACTGTGGTTCTACACATTCCATGACTTTCTGTGCTTGTCTGAGCGTGACTTTCACTCTCTTTTCTTTTGGGAATTTGGATTTTTCCACTCATACTGAACCCATATTGACTCATATGAGTTTTTGCATATTAATGATAACTCCCCTTACCTTTTGTATCTGCTGTGAATCTTTTTCCTCAAGGAAATGCCTGCCTTTTGATCTTATTTCTTAGTATTTTAAAATTTGGTCAGTTTTACTTTTCCTTTTCTTAAAAAGAAAGTTATTTATTTATTTGGTAATGCCGGGTGTTAGTTGTGGCAGGTGGGCTCCTTAGTTGTGGCTCATGGACTCCTTAGTTGTGGCACGTGGCCTCCTTAGTTGTGGCATATGAACTTTTAGTTGCAGCATGCATGTGGGATGTAGTTCCCTGACCAGGGATCAAATCCGGGCCCCCTGCATCGGGAGCACAGAGTCTTAACCACTGTGCCACCAGGGAAATCCCCTACCTTTCCTTTTTATTTTTAATTTTATTTTTATTTTTTACCTTTCCTTTTTAAATCCCCCCTCTCTCTTCCCTGCCCAGTCCCCTGTTGCTCTTGTGTCTGGAAGTTCCCCCCAACACACGCACACATCTGACGAATGTTCATGGAAAGCTCCCTCTAGCTGAGACGAAGCCTCTTTTGAACCTGGAGCCCTGGCTCTGTAGCCTGCTCACTGTATGCTCTTGCCCTTTTCATCTCTGAGCCTCGGTTTCTCCTCCTGTTAAAAGACCTACTTTGCTCTTGCTGGTGTCTGCGCTGGCCTCCGCCCCTCAGCTTCAGAACCAAGGCACCCTGCCCCCCGCCCCCCACCACCACTCACATCCTCAGAGACACAGACCAGAAACATGTCAAGCCCCAACACAGCACATTATGCCCCACATCCTTATCCTGTGGGCTCTAGGGCTCAGCTTCTGCCTGGCTGTCCCTGTGATAATGATGCAGAGATCACCCCAGGCCCTGAGGCTACCTGTAGTACCCCACTGATGCCCTGTGGATGCCAGTCATATTTCAGGTCCTTATTCAAAGCAGAGTATGCTTCTGGTCATTGGTGCTCAATTATCTTGCAAAATGGCAATTCTGTCTCTAAGACCGATAAGTATTTGTTAATTGAGGGGTCACTGCTGTGGGTTATTGATCAGTGACTTCATTCCTGGATGTGTAGTTCACATAAAACCTTCTAGAAAAACATGTTGCAGCCTGATGGCCCCAGCGGCTCTGACCTGCTTCTTTGGCAGGTGTGTGCGGAGCACTGAGCCCAGGAGGGCGGCATTAGTGTTTAATGAGCACCTACTGTGTGCCAGGTTGTCTTGGGGCCTCGCATTCTCCCTTGCGTGGCGTGATGAGGTGAGCCATTTAGCAGATGAGAAAACTGAGGCCACGAGGGTAGGAAGCGTGCGTGGGGCTCCCTGGAGGTTGGTGCAGTTCTTCAAAGGGGAACCAAGCCTGCTTCCCCAAGGTCAACGCCAGGGTGTAGGTGGGATGCTTCCCCTTATTTTGGAACAAGCCCTCCTCCCACGTGCAGTCCTTGGACCCATGGGAGACACGTGCCCAGTCTGGCACATCAGAACATCCCAGCCCTGTCTACAGGGGTGGTTCAGGGATGACCACGTGACCTGTCAGCTAAAGACATTCCGTTCTTGGGCTTTCTCTAGGGCTATGGAGGGAAAAGCTGGGAATTTCGACGTGGCGCTGCTGGTGGACATGCGTGCCTTCTCCAGGAAGGGTCAGACTGTGCATGAAGCCACCGCAGAAGGAAGCATAGCTGAAAGACAGGCAGTGCTTCCTCACGTGATGTGGCCATTTTCCACTGTGTGCACTGGGCCTGGCCCCCAGTAGACTCGACAGGTGTTTGATGACATATTATGTCACCTGGGCACCTCTTCATTCTGAATGAACAGGCATCCCCAGGGGCAGGCATTGCAATTCGAGCCGGGTATGCTGGAAAACCCCAAGTCAAGCAGGCTGAGTCTCCAGCCAGAGGAAAATGCCTCTTTTGCATCACATGGAAAATTGTGTGGCTCCCCTGGGAGCTGATGGGGGCTGATGGGGCCCACTGAGTGTAAAGTGGAAACTCTGGGTGGGAGAGACCCCTGGGAACCCCTGGGGTAGTCAGCTACCCCAGCTGGCAGGACAACCTGACTCGGCCACTGGTCAGAACCTGCCCTGGACAGTGGCGTGGCTCTGGTCTGAGGACCCCTGCCAAGCCACTGTGGCACCTGGCTCTCCATGCTCCTCCTCTCTGCTCTGTCTGTACGAGCCCACATGTCTGCCCCTCCACTGGCTAGCTCTGTGGTCCTGAGCAAATCACTAAGACCTCAAACCTCCATGTCCCCCTGTGGAAATGGGGATTGAATGGCTCTCTTGAATCGGGGCCATTCCTGTCTCCATGGCAGGTCCCACCAGCAAGGAGACAGGTGGCAAGGCAGGAGGTGGCCAGAGTCCAGGATGGCTATCATGTTTCAGTCCTACTGGGCTGCTGGACGCTTGGGGATTCCTTTAGCAATTCTTTCACAACCCCGGGAACTGGGTGCCACTGCCACCTGGTGACTGAGGAAACTGGAGTTCGGAGAACTTAATTAATGAATTGAAGGTCATGGCCAACGCGTGGTGCTAGACCCTTGCTGGATCAGTGTGCCCCTCTTTCCCAGAGACACAGTCCAGACATTAGGTGGAGTTGCCTCTTGTCCAAAGTGCAGAAGAATGCACAAAAGCAGAAGCATCCACTGCTAACATTTTGGTGTGTTCCCTTCCGGTTTTTCTCCTGTGCTCTGTCACTTCAAATTATCTCCTGCCTCATTATAAAACTCCATGAAGCGCATTTAAATGGCTTCATCATATTTGACTACATAGGAATAACACAGTTTACTGAGCCATATTCCAATTGCTGAAAATTTACGTTATTCCTAATGCTTATTATAAACAACCCTTCAGTGAACATCTTTATGCACCACTATCTGCATAGCTGGTCACTTCACTTGTACACATTCCCCAAAAGGGAATTACTGACTTAAAGGATATAAACATTTTTTAGATTCTTGCTCCAACTGTGAACTGCTTTCCAGGAAGCCTGGGCCAATCTGCTCAGTGAATCCATTTGGGCAGCAGGATGAGACAGAGGCAGTGGATCCACGGTGAGCAAGGGCTGGCATGCACCATCAGGACCAAGAGGAGAACATAGCTCAGAATTTGGGGCCTCACCGGGATGTGGCTGCTCTGAAGGGCAGTGGATAGATGTGGTCGGGCCTGAGGTCAAGCTAGAATTGAAGGAGGGTCCTGACTCCTCGGCCTGCCCATTAAGACAGACCCCCCTAAGAGGAAGGAGTTTAGAGTTGAGGAGAGAGCTGAGGCTGAGACTGGGTGGAAATCCATTCAATACCAGGGGTTAGATGCCAGGTGCTGGCAGGGCTGAGTGAGCACAATGGGGGCTCTGCTCCCATTGAAACCCAGACTGCAGCGCACACTCTGGGTATGGACAGAAGGAAGCTTGGAGGGAAAGCCACCCCAGGGGATGCTCAGCCCCCCGGGGATTGGGAGTGTAGAGGGGGAAGCTGCTGCGCTCTGGCTGCTTCCTCAAAGGGGAGCAGAGCCGTGTGACTGGCTCTGGGGACTAAAAGAAGCCTGATGGAGAGCTCTTTCTACCCATTCCCCAGTGGATGTGGATGGGAGCCCCTTCCAGTCTGCTGCCACCAGCACCTCCTCTGGCAATGCCTCCCTGAAGTCGCTGGGGGCTGGGAGAGGTGGAGCACAGACTCCCAGCCCCAGTGCTATATGGGGTGGAGCTGAAGGGGGATTGAGTCATGGGCATGTGACAGCAGAGCCAGCAGAGCTAGAGCTCCAGGGGCCATGTGGACAGAGGTGCTAAGAGAGGATGAGAGAGAGCTGGCACGATGGAGAATGTGCCAGCTTGCCGAAGACTGGCCCCTGGAGCTAGCGAAAGTCGATGGGCAAGGACTGGCCACAAAGTCCTGAAAAGGCTGGATGGCAGCCGTTGCAGGCTGAGAGGCAGCTCACTGTGGGGTGTGGGTAAGTTGGCCTCGTTCACCTCTGGGCCCACTGCCTGGGGTCGACTAACTCAGGCAAGTCTCTTTGCCTCTTTGCTGCTTCCCATCTGATAACAGGGCCCTCTAGGACAGTGTGGGGCAAGACAAGAGAATTCCTGCAAAGACTTAGCTCAGCACTGGGGATCATCATCATTATTATTATTTCAGCAGCATGACTTACTTGAGGCCCCACCACCCGCTGGGCTCAGTGACCCACCCCCATTTTGGATGGCTATCAGTTACTCAAGATCCCTAGGTCAGATTCCTGGGGCTTTAGGAGAGATGAAAACGTGGAAAATGACCTGTGTTTTCTTCTGCCTGTCTCCATATTTCGTGATCCATGCAGGTCTCTAGGGCCACTTGGCCCTTCTCTTTGCAGATCAACTTCAATCCTGCTCTGAGACACTAAAAGAGGGCTCACTCAGTGGGTCTCAGGTGGTGGACACTGACATCACCTCTTGTGAGCAACCAGAGGAAGTCACACCCCGTCTACTTCTACCGAGTGCTGAAGAGGCTGAGAATGAAGGGCAGGCTGTGACCAAGGATGACAGTCAGGGCGAACGCAGTGCTCCAGCTCTCGCATTTACCGCAACTCCTGCAGAGGTCGAAGGCTGGTCTGAAGGTGAGCAGGTGCCCTCTGTGCCCACCTAGCAGTTCCCCACTGAGACTGATCTGCACCCCCATGGCTCAGGCCACTGAATGGGTAGGAATGACCACTGAGTGGTCTTAGCTGTTCTTCTTCAGACTTTTAACCAGAAAAGTTTAAAAGTTGTTTCTAAAAGTTGTGTCCATTAAAACAAAATTCCTGGGGGCCAGGAACTGAGTGGTGCAGTTTGGGAGTGGTTCCTGAGGGGAGCCTGAGTGTTGATAGCATCCCCCACACCTGGCAGCAGGCTCACTTCAGCAGGGTGATGGGTAGAGGATTTCAAACACCTGCACATTCCAGGACATCTGAGGGCTAAAGCCGCATTCTCTGGACTGAACCAGCTAGGATATGAACCTAGCATCTGGTGCGAGCCCACCTGTGTAAAATTAAATGGTAACTTGCTGCATAGGAAAGAAAAGGTTTGAATCATTATTTGGTTATTATTATTTTTTAAAATAAATTTATTTAATTAATTAATTTTTTGGCTGCGTTGTGTCTTCGTTGCTGCGCACAGGCTTTCTCTAGTTGTGGCGAGTGGGGGCTACTCTTCATTGCGGTGTGCGGGCTTCTCATTGCAGTGGCTTCTCTTGTTGCAGAGCATGGGCTCTAGGCATGTGGGCTTCAGTAGTTGTGTCACATCGGCTCCGTAGTCGTGTCTCACGGGCTCTAGAGCTCAGCCTCAGTAGTTGTGGCACATGGGCTTAGTTACTCTGCGGCATGTGCGATCTTCCTGGACCAGGGCTTGAAACCGTGTCCCTTGCCTTGGCAGGAGGATTCTTAACCACTGCACCACCAGGGAAGTCCCCATTATTTGGTTATTTGATGCAAGCCTTCTGAGTGTCTCCTGAGTGGACAGCTGCACATGGAAAGACATGTGCCTGCCACAGGAGGTGCCATGGGATCACACTTGTGTAACAACTTAAAAAAGTTTTTATTTCTACTTTTTCTATCTTAACTTTCTTTAATGAGTACTTGCTCTTAAAAAATCAATATGGCCACAAAAAGAAGTGAAGTACTGATATATGCTATAATGTGGACTAAGTGAAACATTATGCTGAATGAAAGAAGCCAGTCACAAAGGACTGTTGTATGATTCCACTTATATGTGATGCTAGGAATAAGCACATCTATAGAGTCGGAAAGTAGATTACTGCTAGCCTGGGGCTGAGAGAGGGGTAATGTGGAGTGACTGCTAATGGGCATGGGTTTCTTTTGAGGGCGATAAAAAATGTTCTGGAATTAGACAGTGGTGATGGTCACACAACTCTATGAATATACTAAAAACCACTGAATTGTACACAGAGTGAATTTTATGGTATCTAAATTATATCCCAATGAAGCTGTTATTTAAAAAATCAACACATTTTCAAATTTTTACAGAGAACAGAGTAAAAGAAATGTTATATCATCTTATTATAAGAGAGGAAAAAAACTGTGTTATAGAACTTCTCGGCCCCCACTGGATGGGGAGACTTCCTCAAGTGGCCAGAGTCCCAGGGGCCCCATTATTTGCCCACCCAGTTGCAGGAGGTTCCAGGGCCTAAGAGCCCAAGCTTGCGAGGTCCATATACCCGCACTCCATCTGTCTGCCCCAGTACCCTTCCTTCAGTTCCCTGAGAAGCCTACCCTGCCCCCATCACCCCAGGACACCCCTGCTGCCCCCATCACCCCCAGATACCCCTGTTGCCTCCAACTCTGCTCTCCTGGCACAGTCCCCCCATTTGCCCCTGTCCCCTTATGGGACCTGGGTTCTCCACTGTTTCACCTGCCCTGGGGTGGGCCCCACATAGTCAAGTGAGGAGCCACCTCCCCATGTAGTAGCCTGTGGGGGGCACTCAGGGAGGTGGCCCGGCTGTACTGGGTCTGACCACTAGACTGACCCCTGAGCCCACTGAAAGGCACACGCATCCTCAAAAGTACCTCTTGACTGGGGCTCCCTGGGGGCAAGGCCAGACCCTGACCTTCCTACCAGTGGGCTTTGCTGGGGACTGACTGGAGCAGAGGCAGAGGGTAGGCCCTGTCTCCTTTCCTCCCTGCCTCTGTAAGCATTTGTCGAACACCAGCTGTGCACTGACCATTATGTCCATCTCATGGATGAGCAAACTGTGACCTAACTGCTTAGCTGTGTTCTCATGGGTCATGGGCCGGCAGAGAGAGTGAGCTCCCTGTCATGAGAGGTATGCAAACAGGGCTGCCCAAAACTACCTCTGTGGGCTCAGAGAGCACATAGCGCTGAGTCAAGGACAGGTCCTCTGTAGTCCCCCAGCACCTAGGTTGCCGCTGCAATGTGTGGGGATACTGCTGCCGTATTATGTACATCTGCCAGCTGTCGGTGGGCAGCAGTCTGCCGGTGATGACGTGAATTGCCAGTCATCTCCTCCATTACCAGGCAGGCATGATGCCCACTTGCCACGAGTATGTCCCAGGGAGAACGGTGGAAGCCAGACTGGCTTGCATGCGTCTGTCTGGAACATGCTTAGCTCCATCCCTTCTCAGTTTTCCCTTTGATAGGCCTAGGCACGTCATCATGGACAGGCTTGAAACGGATAGGCTTGCAACTCAGGGTGTCTTCCTGGACTTACCGAGTCTTGGAACTGGCAGCCTTTCCAGGTGGACAAACTAGGATGGCCAAGCCAGGTTTGCAGGGGGGGATAACAGACCATTCGCGGCCAGCAGCCGCATGGGGCATTCCAAAGATCCTCAGGGGCCAGCAGTACCCGCCGGAGGGGGAACATGAGGGCCGCAGTGGGCCTGCGCGGCCCCGGGGGCTGGCCCGCAGGTGGCCGCGCGCGCCGGAGGACAGGTGGGCGTGCCAGGCCCCGCCCCGCCGCTCCGGCCGGGGGCGGGCAGCCGAATGCCCCGCCCTCCTCGCGCGCAGGGTCTGAGCCGGTGCGGGAGCGCAGCCGCGCGGAGCAGAAGCAGCACCCGGGAGCGCGGCCCCGCAGCGGGCTGGCTGGAGGAAGTAGCGCGGCGATACGGCACCGAGCGTGACCCGGGTCTGGAGCGCAGACCCCGGCCCTGAGAGCGACCCCGGACCGAGCGCAGACCCCAGCCCCGAGCACGGATCCTGGCCCTGAGCGCGGCCTCGCCCGCCGGGGCCGCCGAGCCGCGGGCATGGACGGCGCCCGTTCGCCCTGTGAGTGCCGAGCCCCCCGCCCGCCGCCTTTGTGTGCGCGCCGCGCCGCCGCATCCCCTTCCCCGCGCGCCCCTCCTGCGCCCCGGGCAGCGTCCTTTGTGGAGCCGCCGCCTGGCCACTACCTCCTTCTTCCCCAACCTCCTTCACCCCTCCGCGGCCCAGGGCACTCCCCCAGCCCGGGCCTCCCGGCCCCGTGTTAACCACCCCCACCTCCCAGGGACATCCCAGTAGGCCCCCTTCCCCGGGGCTGGGCAGGGCGCAGGTGCCCCTCTCCCCGGCCTTCCGGCCCCTTCTGCAGCCTCCCTCGTGTCCCCCGGGACAGCCCAGCAGGGCTCCTCTCCGGCCCAGGCCTGAGCAGGGCACGGCTCCCTCCCACCCAGCCCGGCCTCCTGGTCCGGTCTGTAGCCCCCCTTCCCCCGCCCGCCCCAGGGACAGCCCAGCAGGCTCCTCCGCGGCCGGGGCGGGCAGGCCGTGGGCCCTGGGGCGGCGCTGTCTCATCCCACGTCCCGGGCAGGTGCGGCGAGGCCCGCGCTCACACGGGCCTGTGTGTCCTTGCTCGCAGAGATGGACTACGATGGCGGCCGCCGAGACGCCCCCGGCGCACTGATGGAGGCGGGGCGCGGTGCGGGGCCCGCGGGCATGGCGGAGCCGGCGGCGGTGCCGCGGGCGCGGGCGGCGCGGCCCGGGCCCCAGCGCTTCCTGCGACGCAGCGTGGTGGATTCTGATCAGGAGGAGCCGCTGGGCCTGGAGGGGGCCGAGTCGCCGGGCGCGCAGCCCCCGCAGCCGCTGCAGCGAAGGGTGCTGCTATTCTGCAAGACGCGCCGCCTCATCGCCGAGCGCGCCCGCGGTCGCCCGGCAGTCCCCACTCCTGACGCGCCTGCCGCGCCGCTGGGCGACCTTGCCGACCCCGGCCCTGAGCCCGCGGGCACGCAGGAGCCTGGCCCGGACCCCGCGCCCTCGCCCGCGCCTGCCCCCGTGGGCGGTCCCCGAGAGGAGGAGGCGGCGGCGGCCGCGAGGAAGGAGGACGTGGGGGCTCTCGAGGCGAGGCCAGAGCTCGGGCGCGCACGCCGGGAGGAGCCCGAGGAGGAGGAGGACGACGAGGACGACCTCAAGGCTGTGGCCACCTCCCTGGACGGCCGCTTCCTCAAGTTCGACATTGAGCTTGGGCGCGGCTCCTTCAAGACGGTCTACAAGGGGCTGGACACGGAGACCTGGGTGGAGGTAGCCTGGTGCGAGTTGCAGGTGAGGGGCGAGATGGACGCAGGTGGTGGTGGGCGAGTGCGTTCTGGCATCGGGCCATGCCTGGCCTTAGCCACCCTTGGCAGCGGCCCTCTGTGTGTCACCCTCTGGGTGGGTGGTTGGTTGCGCTGGTGGTCTGTGTGGTGATGGCTGGGTGACGGAGGTCGGATCTCCCAGTGTGTGGTGTCTAAGTGTGGCACGATGTGGGCCCATGATGGAGACTGGGCACTTGGAGGGCGTGTCTTTCAGTGCCGATCAGTGCCGATCAGTGCCGCTCCTTCTGGGCTGTACTGACCCAGGCTGTCTGGATCGTCTGTGTCTGTGCAGAAGCAGTGTGTAGGCTGCAGGGCCCTGTGTCCAAGTGGTCACAGGGTGGTTTGGGGGACTCTCAGCTGCTCTTAAATGAGCACCTTACTGCGTCTTGCAGAGTGTGGATGCCCCAGTTGGGGATGTCTGAGGGGCTTTTCACCTGGGGTCTGTTTATGGTGAGGGATGGTGGGCCCTGGCGCCTCTGGGGCAAAGCGTGGAAGTGTTGTCACTATGTCCCGTTAGTTCACAAAATGGATATGTGAGAAGTCTTAAAACCCAGTCATGTAAAATGCAGGTGGGGTTTGGTTTTGTTTAGGTTTGGTTTTTGTGGATGCAAAGGCTCTGGACTTGCATTTTTCATAACCTTGCCCTCATGTTGGCTATGTCAGCCCCAGCCCTGGAAGATTATATAAACGGTAACTCAGGCTGTCCTGGGCCGGCCGTGGAAGCTGGGGCAGCACCTGTCACAGTGGGTGTTTATTGGCCCTCCCTTGTTTGGGGGAACAGCTGTCAGGCATGGGGCTGGACTCTGCGAGAGCTGGCCATGCGGATGTAAGCCTACCCCAGCGCCCTGGAAAGTTAGCTGGGCCTGCCAGTCCTGATGCAGGCCGCCTGCCACACTGCAGGCAGCCTGCCTTTTTGGCTCAGAAGTGGGATTTGGTTGCTTTGTCCTCTGGGCCCCTGCAGGGTGGCCTGTGTGTGTGTGTATATGTGAGCTGGCTAATTTGTCCAGTGTCCACCTGTCCTCAGCCTTTCTCCTGAGACAAAGAGCTTCGGAGACCACCCCTCCTCACAGCTCCTTGGTTCTGTTGTGGAAATAGGGACTTTTCATGGTGGAGCCGGGGTGGCCTATCGAGTCCCTCACTGAGAGGGACTGAGAACTCCCCTCCCTCGCGGTTGCAGGTTCGGGGACCTGCTGGGGGTGGCCTCAGTGGTTTGTGGTCTGGGGCCCTGGGGATGGTGTGCTGGGATGGCATAGGAGTGAGCTGGGCATCACTGCTGTGTGTGAACGCACAGGGGAGAGAGGACCCGGAAAGGGAAGACCGGAGAGGGAAAAGAGGATTCCTGATTCCAGAGTGTGGCTGTGTGCCTTCCCTCCTCGCCTTCTTGCTCTTGCAAGTGACCTGGTGTGGCACTCCAAGCACCCACTGGTGCTCTGCTGCGGAATGCCTCTGCGGGTGGAGGACAGGAGTGGGGGTGCTGCAGCAGGCGGGAGCTGAGTTAGACCTCAGCAGCAGAGCCCAGCTGATCTGGTTGAGGCATTGCAGGCGCATGTGACCCTTGGAGGAGGTTGTTAATTCCCATTCCCTTTAAGGCAAGGCAAGCTGTTCTGCCTCTGGGTCCCTAAGCAGAGCGGCACGGGAGTGGAGCCTGGCTGCTGTCCAGGGGGCTTTTACTCCTGTACTCTGGGTGGGAGTAGGAAAGTGGGAGATGGCTTCTAATCTGTCTGGTTTTGCTTCTTATACAGTAGTAACTGGGGGCCCCATGCCAGCTGGGAAGCTGTTCCTGTATCTCCCCCAGCAAGAGGGCTGATATGCAGCAGTTAGGGTCAGCTGCCTTCTGATGGGTAGGTCTGAGAGGGTTTTACACCAGAGGGGGCTGGGAACCAGCCTAGAGCCTGCTGTGTGTGCACTCTCCTTTTCACCAAACAGGAGGCTGTTGTTTCCCCCATTTTATTGTTGAGAGCCCACCAAGGTCACCTGTGAGGATACAGATGGTAGAGGGGGATTGCAGCATCATGGGAAGAGGCCACCTAGCATGGCCGTCCTTAGGAGAGGAGATAAGGGTGGAGGGCAGGGCGCCAGGTTAGTCCTCTCGGACCACCAAGCACCAGGGAGGGCGACAGGTGGCGTGCTGGCTTTGCGCCTGGGGAGGGGGTTTCCTAGTGCACAGGGTGGAGATGTTCATCCTCCACCCAGCCCCCAGAATTCCCAAGCATCAGGGCTCCCACTGGAGGGTGGGTTGCCAGGAGCATTGCCCTTCAGTACGGGGAGCTTTGCAGTATTCCTACTGCCCTCCAACCCTCCCTTCCCCAAGCCCCATAAGCTCCTCAGCTGGCATCTTTGGAATGCCCTGGAAATCGACCCTCAAAAGTCTGTTTCCTCCTCTCAACCTTGGGACCATGGGGGATGTTGGCACCTGCCTGCCTCCCCCAGAACTGAGACAGTGTCACCCGCTTGCTTTTTCCAGGGTTCCCTGCCAAGGGGAGGAAAGGCCGCATTTTTGGACCTAATAAGTCTGGCTTGGAGGATGTAAGATCCCCACGACTTCAAGTTTCCTTCTATAATTTAGTGTCGAAAGAGCTTTGCAGAAAGGGCAATATGTGTTCATATCACAGTGAAGGGCAGCGAGGTGTTTTCTTCTCCTGAATTCTCCAGACGTTTGAAGCTGACATTGATTTTTGGGGGGAAGCCATTTAAAAATATTACCTTCCCTTCTGTTTTCTTTTGAATGAATGTTCATTTCTGGCACCAGGACACATAACAGCAACAGGGAAAGTACAAATGCACCCAGAGCACTGCCTTTACTCTGGCTCACATTTCCCACGTCCCTGTGGCCAGCTCTGGCCCCTCACAGACCCCATCCTGTCAGACAGTGCACGGGATAGCTGGAGGCTTCTGGCTGACTCTGGGTTGCCTGGGGTGGGGGTAGGTGTAGACCACTGACATGGTCTCAGGTGACTCAGGCACCCTCTCTCACCTGCTGATGCCTCTGAGCCAGGGGTGGGGCCTCCGAGCAGAGAAAATGCAGCCAACCCAGATCCCAGCCAGTGTCCAGAAGCCTCATTGGAGGCGGCCTGTTGGCCTTTCCTGGACCACCTGCTTAAGTGTCTTCCTCGAGAACTTGGAGAGAGCCTTGGTTTTCAGCCCCCTTGGTCAGTGCTGCCCCCTCCCATCAGCAGGCCCCTGTCTCCAAGGGTCCTCTGTGCTGCCTCCTGCTCACAGAAGGCTGCTTTGAGCTGCAGTTACAGGGTTGGGCACGGCCTCTTGGGGGACTCCACCCGCAACTCATGTTTCCCTCGCTTGTGTCCTGGCCTGTGCCCAGTGTGGGAGTCATTTAGCCTCATGGAGGTGTCAGTCATTGACCCTCTGCCTGGAGTACTTGCAGGGACTTTGAGGGCCATGAGAGTCCTGAAGAGGTACCATGGGGCCTGAGCCCCCATCAGCCAGGGACAGGTGTCTGGACCCCTCAGGTGTCATCATGAAGCTGTCCTGTTGCTGCTCTGCACTGCCCAGAGGTCCCTGGGCTCCCGTGGGGTGGTGATGGCCTGGACTCCAGGCCAGGGAGAGGCTGTGGATGTGGGGACCACAGGATCTGCTGATGTCTCCTTCGTGTGGCCACGGAGGACTCGTTTTTTCCCAACTCACCCACCACAGCTAGACCTCTGTGTCACCTTCCTGCACCCTGGCAGTGGATAATGCCTGTAGGCGCCTGTCGTGTGCAGCCGTGCTGAGCATGCCGGGTCCCCTTGCTGTCCTCAGAGGGTGGCCAGGTCTGCCTGCTATTGGTGTGGTCTGGCACCTCTCCCCTGGCTGTGGGTGCCCCACCTGTACTGGGTGCTGAGCTCACACACCTGACCACATAGGTGCATCATCGCCTTTCATAGACCAGGCATGTGCCCTGTGGTGCTGGGCAGCCGCAGGCCCAGGGTTGAGAGGTCTCCCCTGTGGCCTCATGTGGGAGGGTCAGGTGTTGCTTTCAGAGGAGCCACAAGCAGCCCGATCTGGCTGACATGGGGAGATGAGGGGGTGTGCAGAGGAGATGGTGCTCACTTGCTGGAGCAAGATGCTTAGAAAGGGCTCAACTCAATTTGGCTGGCAGTCACCCTGCTTTTATATTTTTATTTTTAAAAAATCTTCTAAGGGCACAATTTTGTTGGAAGAGGTGTAATTTGAAAGCAGTTGGGTGTCAACACTGAGCTTGCTTTCCCAAATGATGTTTCATGGGTCATCTTTTTTTTTTTTTGGCGGTATGCGGGCCTCTCACCGTTGTGGCCTCTCCCGTTGCGGAGCACAGGCTCCAGACGCGCAGGCTCGGCGGCCATGGCTCATGGGCCCAGCTGCTCCGCAGCATGTGGGATCTTCCCGGACCGGGGCACGAACCCGTGTCCCCTGCATCGGCAGGCGGACTCTCAACCACTGCGCCACCAGGGAAGCCTCTCATGTGTCATCTTGACCACAGTTCTAGTTTGGTTGGTGAGAAAGGCTGGTGCCAACTTCCTGAGAGGCCTGTGAAATGCACTGGGGAGGGGCCCATCAGTGCAGAAGTGTGGGCATCCAGAACCCAGAGGCCCCTCCCCTATCCCCACGCTTTGTTGGGGAGGGGAGTGTGGTCAGCAATGATGAACAAGCAGCCCGAGCTGTGGGTCACCACTGTGGGCACATTGGGCATTGCAGCTTATTCCCTGTTGGAAGCAGGTGCTCCTGTGGCCGAGTGTGTGCCTCTCAAGGTATCCTCAGGGCCCTGGCGTGTGAGGGTACCAGGCTGAGCGTTTCAGGCCTGAATTGCCCAGTGACTTGGACCCCAGAGGGGGGGATCCCCAGACTGTCTAACTTGGGTGGAGGGCTGGTGAGCATCTCCCCACCTCTTGTGCCATTTCCAGGTGGTGACTGGGTAACTCTGAGGTGGGTGAAGCTTTGCTGGTGGACTGTTAGCTGGAACATTATGGTGGCAAGGGAAAGAATTGATAAGAGGAGCGTAGAGACTGGACGTTCCCTAGGGTTCCCAATGCTGGGTCTCGTGCCCAGGCTCAGCAGCGCAGGCTGGTGTGGTTTATTGGCTCAGCAGGCATTTTTTTTTTTTTTGCGGTACGCGGGCCTCTCACTGTTGTGGCCTCTCCCGTTGCGGAGCACAGGCTCCGGACGTACAGGCTCAGCAGCCATGGCTACGGGCCTAGCCGCTCCGCGGCATGTGGGATCTTCCCGGACCGGGGCACGAACCCGTGTCCCCTGCATCGGCAGGCAGACTCTCAACCACTGCGCCACCAAGGAAGCCCTCAGCAGGCATTTTTTGAGCATGTGTCCTGGTTCCAGCCCTGGTGTACCACAGTCAGCAGGAGAGTCATGGTGGGAGAGCCAGGTTCTCACAGAGGAGGGGTGTTTGCGAGAAGCCTGCAGGAAGCAAGGGAGTCAGTCTGTGGAGAGACTGTCCTGCGGTCCTGGGCTGGCTGGACTTGTTGGGTGTCTGCCACTCACCTTCCAGAATGGCTGACCCTAGCAGCCCTCTGCCTGGCTGTAGGCATCTCTTGGGGCCAGTAGCTTGGGCTGGCTTCAGGCTGGAGCTGGATGATGCCGAAGGTGAGAACACGGAGCCGTAGGTCACCACTTAGATGGGGAAGAGCTTGACTCCGTCCTGCAGGGGTTTAGGCCACAGGCTCGGGTCTCCTTTGTGGTCTGCCGTGGCTGAACGGTGTCAGCCTCTGCCTGAGGTGGTGGGAAGGGGCGCTTAGGAGCCTCGCAGCCAGGCAGGGCACACCGTGCAGTGCATACAAACACTGTGGGAGCGCGTCCTGCTGCATTTGGACCCCAGCCCCACAGCTTCCCAGTGGGGAGGCCATAGAGAGGGCACCCGCCTTTCTGAACGCCGGTTTACCTGTTTGTGCAATGGGGACTGTGGAGAGGTACATTCAGCACCGAGTGTGCAGCACTGCTGAGAGTGGGCACTCAGAGGTAAGCCTCTTCTCACCCTGCAGATGAACAGTTTAAGAAGCTGAGATTGAAGTGGAGAGCAAGCTGAACCTGGAGGAGCAGGGAGGCCTGCCTGAGGCTGGAGGTGGGCCCCTGGGGTGGCCCAGGGGCCTCCAGGTGCAGGCAGACTGAGGGCCTGTGCCCCTGCAGCTCTACCTGAGCACCTGGCTGGTGAGCTGCAGATAAGGAAAGGGTGTGAGTGAAGCAGGTGGAATCTCTAAGAAGCATATTAGGATCTGCTTCTGGCCACAGACAATCCAGGAGCTGTGTTTTGGGTGGAGAGGCCCCCTGGTGAGGATGCAGAAGCCCAGCCTATCTGAGGTTGGCAACCTGAGTCAGCTGTAGGTTTTCCCGCTTCAAGTATTTTTCATATCCAGTTCTGTTCCTGAGAGACTTGAATTCTAAGATTTCCTGGAGTTACTTGATCATTACCTCCAATTTATGTCAGAAGTTTTGGAAAAGAATAAAAGAAAAATGATCAAGGCAGTGTGGTATAGAGAAATAGATCAATGAAACAGAATAGAGAGCCCGGAAACAGATACACATAAATATATGACCTGACCTTTGACAGAGGGGCAAAGGCAACACAATGGAGAAAGATGGTCATTTCAACAGATGGTACTGGAACAACTGTACATCCACATGCAAAAAAATGAATATGGACACAGACCTTATGCCTTTCACAAAAGTTAACTCAAAATGGATCATAGACCTAAATGTAAAATGCAAAACTGTAAATTTCCTGGAAGATAACATAGGAGAAAATGTAGGTGACCTTGGGTTTGACAGTTACTTTTTAGATACAACACCACAGATATGATCGATGAAAGAAAAACTTTCTAAGTTCAGCTTCATTAAAATGAAAAACTTCTGTTCTGCAAAGGCCTATAAGCAAATGAGAAGACAAGATGCAGACTGGGAGGAAATCTTTGTCAAACACCTATCTGATAAAGGGCTGTTACCCAGAATATACCAAGAACTCTTAAAACTTAACAATAAGAAACCAGACAACCAGATTAAAAAATAGGGGCTTCCCTATTTTTGGCGCAGTGGTTGAGAGTCTGCCTGCTAGTGCAGGGGACACGGGTTCGAGCCCTGGTCTGGGAGGATCCCACATGCCGCGGAGCAACTAGGCCCGTGAGCCACAACTACTGAGCCTGCGCTCTGGAGCCTGTGCTCCACAACAAGAGAGGCCGCGATAGTGAGAGGCCCGCGCACCGCGATGAAGAGTGGCCCCCGCTTGCCACAACTAGAGAAAGCCCTCGCACAGAAACGAAGACCCAACACAGCAAAAATAAAATAAATCAATAAAGTTCAGAGAAAAAATTCGTCATTATAAAAAAAAAAATAGGCCAAGACCTTTTTTGTGGGTCACGGAAGGGGAACACAGAACCATGGTCCCCTCCTTGCCTCTGACCTTGGCTTCTTGAACAGAGGAAAGCTCGGGGGTGGGGGTGGGGGGAAGTGGGCTAAAGACCTTAACAAACATCTCATCAAAGAAGATACACAGATGGCAAATAAGCATATGAACAGACACTCCACATCATGTTTCATTGGGGAAATGCAAATTGAAACAATGAGATATCTCTTCACACCTATTAGAATGGCCAAAATTCAGAGTACTGGCATCACCAAATGCTGACAAGTGTGTGGAGCAACAGGAGCTCTCATTCATCGCTTGTGGGAATGCAAAATGGTACAGCCGCTTTGGAAGACAGTATGACGACATCTTACAAAACTTCACACTCTCACCATATCATTCAGCAATCGTGCTCCTTGGTATTTACCCAAATAAGTTGAAAATTTATGTCCGCACAAAAACCCGCACACAGATGTTTATAGCAGCTTTATTCATAATTGCCAAAACTTGGAAGTAACCAAGATATCCTTCAGTAGTTGAACAGATAAACTGTAGTACATCCAGGCAGTGGAATATTATTCAGCGCTAAAAAGAAATGAACTTTCAAACAATGTGAAGATACGGAAGAACCTTAAATGCACATTAGTAAGTGAAAGACGCCAATCTGAAAAGACTGCATACTGTATGATTCCAACTATATGACATTCTGGAAAAGGCAAAACTGTGGAGACAGTTAAAAGATCAGTAGTTGCCAGGGGTTAGTGGGGAGGGACTGATGAATAGGTAGAGCACAGAGGATTTTTAGGGCAGTGAAACTATTCTGTGTGATACTATAATGATGGATACATGTCATTATAAATTTGTCCAAACCCATAGAATGTGCAACACCAAGAGAGAACCATAATATAAACAATGACTTTAGTTAATAATAATATCAATATTGGTATGCCAGTTATAACAAAGTACCACACCAATGCAAGATATTAATAATAGGGAAAACTGTGTGCAGGTGTGAGGGAGTACAAGGGAACTCTGTACTTTCTGCTCAATCTTTCTGTAAGCCGAGAACTTCTTTTAAAAAAGTAGTTCATTAATTAAAAAGCAAAACAAAGCAGCATAACAGCTACATTAAAGAAGTATGCAGAAATGAAAAAACTACTCATAATTCAAGTGAATATAACTACTTACTATTTTTGCACATTACCTTCAAGTTCTTGTTTCCCCATGTATTTTATAAATACAGCTATAGTTACTAAGTGTCACAGCTTTTATTTTTATTTAGTTATATATTTTAAATATAAAGTTATTTACGTATGTATGTATGTTTGGCTGTGTTGGGTCTTCCTTGTTCCGTGCAGGCTTTCTCTAGTTGCGGTGAGCAGGGGCTACTCTTTGTTGCGGTGCGTGGGCTTCTCATTGCGGTGGCTTCTCTTGTTGCAGAGCACGGGCTCTAGGCACGTGGGCTTCAATAGTTGTGTCACATGGGCTCAGTAGTTGTGGCTCATGGGCTCTAGAGAGCAGGCTCAGTAGTTGTGGTGCACGGGCTTAGTTGCTCTGCGGCACGTGGGATCTTCCCGGACCAGGGATCGAACCCGTGTCCCCTGCACTGGCAGGTAGATTGTTAACCACTGCGTCACCAGGGAAGTCCCATCACTGCTTTTAAAATTTATCTTTTTATTTGTTTCTAGAGTGTCTCTTAATGCAATTTATTGGTTTGCAAGGAGAGGATCTGGTTTGGGGTCCATTCCTGTCTTTGTGCTTTGTGTTCCGGTCCTCTTGGAGGGGTTTTCCAGAAAGCCCTGCCCAGCCGTGCTCTGGGGGGAGGCTGCAGTCTGGGCAGAGCATCCTTGGCCATAGAGAGGTGGCCCTGGATTGTGGGCTCCCTGAGCATCTGCTTCCAGGGGCTTCTGTGCCAAGCGGTCTTCATGGCACAAGTCAGGAGGACTGGACAGTGGTCCCCCTCATGCGCCACCTCCCTGAGGACCCAGGCTGGTCAGCCCTTGAGCTGGGCGTATTTCTCAGGTGTTCAGGAGTGGGGTCTCTCTATGGTGGCTCCAGAAATTAAAGATGGCATGGCATGAGCCCTGCCCAGGCACATGGGCAGAGGAGCCAGTGGAGTAGAGAGTGGTGCTGGGCGAGGCCTGGTGCCCCCAAGTCCTGGTGGTTTGCACAGGGCTGTCCTGGCTTGGCTTCGGGGGCCTCCTTGGCAGGAGGCTGTCAGCTGGCCATGGGCAGGAGGGCAGGAAAGAAGCTGTGGTATGGTGAGGGCTTTCTTGGATGTCTGGACCCATGTGTGAGTTTATCAGGTCCTCAGAACCACTTAGAGAAGTTTTGGGACTCTGTTTTCATAGATGAGAAGGAGACTCAGGGAAGGTGGCTCACATCCAAGCTCACACAGAGAGACAGCAGCTGGTGGCACGCTTCCTGCTTCTCCTCTGCATTGTCATTTTGCATGTGTGTTCAGAGGGTTGCTTTGGAAAGGGGTGTTACTAAATAGGCTTGAAGAGTGCTGGGTCAAGCATGAATTGCTGTTGTGGGACTTCTCAGAGCCTTTAAAATACTCGCTGTGTTGTGAAGCTCTTGACAGGGTGTGGGAGGCCTTGCACCCCTTCCCCCTTTTCTTTAGTTTTGCGAAGATCTCATGGGACCAGGATGGGCTCCGAGGAGTGTTGGCTGACTGTTGGTAGAGTTCCAACAGTTGCAACATTGGAACATAGAGTTCCAATGTTCCCATGGCATGTCTTGGCTGCGTTGCAGACATTGCAGACATGGGGGTTCCCATCTCACTTATTGGTGGTGCTGTTGTCAGCACTTGGATCTAGACATGGAAAGCTGGCCTTGCCCTTGAGAAGACTCCCTACCTGTCTCAGGCCAGAAGCTGCCTGGAAGGACCTGTCCTCCTGATGTCCACTTTTTCCCCCAGGCCTCCTGCTTTCCTGGCTGTCTGTGTGCTTTCTCAGGAGTGGATAAGCTGGGAAAATTCTTAGCTGCAAACCAAGTGTGGCTAAGCAGTGCAGACTTTTGATCATCCCCAGAATCTGAAATCTGGGGATGCCTGTCCAGGGCCCTAGTGACTCAGCAATGTTGGCAGGGAGAAAGGTGCTGTCCCTCTTTCTCTTCTGCTTTCCTCAGCCTTGTTGGATTTGTCCCCAGTCTTGTTGCCTCATGGTGGCAGAAAGGCTGCCATAGTTCCAGGCATCACAACCATATTTGAAGACAGGAAGCAAGCAGGTGGTTAGGTGGAGGTTAGGTAAGGTGTCCATATTTTAATCCATAAAGGAAAACGTTTACCAGTAAGCCTCTTTGGTTTTTCTGGTTACAATGAGATTGTGTGGTCTCCCTTAGCTGCAGGAGCATCTGGGAAAGGCTTGATGGCATAGATGGGTTATGATCTATTCCCTGGGGCTGGGCACAGTGGGCTTTGTTGGTAGACAGGGGTGGCAGGCAGTGGGCGAGTGCGAGGGGTGCCTGCCCGTGTCTGTCTTGGTTACTTTATCCCCCCAAGATCTTATTGGTGCTCATTACCTCATCCCTCCAAGATCTGATTGGTGCCCATGTTTGATGAGGCCCTCTTCCACCCGGGCCTGTCTTCCGAACAGAACAACCCACATACCCTACTGCTTCTAGGTGCCTCCAGGGGCTGCCATGCCCTGCTCCTTCCACCTCTCACCTCCAGGAGTCTGTGGCTGGGACCCTGTGACATGGCCTCCTAGCTGTCTACCCACTGGCCCTACCCTCTCCGCTTTCCTCTTTCTCTGAGCTTTCTCCTCTCTGCCAGCAATCCAGTTTACGCTTTTCCACAAACTTTTTATTTTGAAAAACATGGATGGGAAAATTGGAGTTACCAGCTGTAAACATTTTGCCACATTTGCTTTATCTCTGTACCTCTGCATATGTTTTATTCTGGCCCTGAAAACTTCAGCACACATCTCATATAGGAGTGAGGACGTTTTCCTACAAAACCATAGCTCAGTGTCACACTCAGATCTAACTTGGGTGCTGTCAGCCACACGTCTGACGTGGACTGCGCCTTCCTGATGGTTTTCCTGTTTGGAGCCAGGATCCAGTCAAGAGTCATGCATTGCATTTGGTTGTCGTGTCAGTTTTAATCTAGAACAATCCCTCCCCCCAACGTGCTAGCCCTGGACCCCCTCCAATGAGTGGGGGTTGTGAGGATGGAGGGGGTGGCGGATGATGGATGGGGAGGCCACTGTGGGGTTTTGGGGGGGACGTTTCAAGCTACCTAAGTTACAGTTAGGGTGACGGACATGACAGATGCTGAAACCTGAAAAAGAAAAAACTGCCTCAAATCTCTTTCCTCTGACGTAGCTGTTTTCACTTTGGTACATGCCCTTCTTGTCTCTTTTTTATGTTCTGGGTATTTTGCAAAGTCATAATTGTAGCATTTGTGCTAACGTGTGCAGTGATGGTGAATCACCACGTGGCCTGCATCTCCCACCTCCCTGAGCTGTGGTGAGAGCCCACCACTGGGATGACTGGATCCACGAGCCTCCGCTTTCCCCTGGGGGTGAGTTCAGGGTGGGCTCACACCCAGCCCTGCCCACAGCTGGGCCCGGGTTTTTGCATGTTCCTGTCATCTCCAGACTGGGGCCAGACACGTCAGGGTGCTTCCCCCTGCACCCTGTGGGATGCAGCTTCTCAGCCTGCGTGCTGCTGTGGTCCTCCAGAAGGAGCTGGCTGTTGGGCTGTGTCTTCAAGCCAGGAAGTCCTTTTGCTGCATTGGCCGGCAGCAATCCACTGACACCTACCTTGACAGGTTCTGTGGCATTTCTTCTCTCTAATTAAGAGTTTCAAGAAGGAGAGTAAATTTGGCTTTTTTGGAAGAACATTGAAAGCTTGAAGGGTGGAGGAGACTGGATGGGGAGCAGGGCAGGGGTGCAGTCACCAGGTGCCTTCCTGGGTGTGGTGGGGGCCCACGTGTGCTTGGATTTTGGAAATACTCCATCCTCAAGTGTTTTTGTGCAATAGCAGTAATTGACTTAAGGGGACTGCAGGGTTGTTGGTTATCAGCATTGCGAGGGTCCCCTGCCACTGTTGAAAGACCCCCTGCATCCTCTTAGGTCTTTGGGGCCATCCTGTGTTCTCAGTTGGAAGCATGTTCCCAAAGGTCTGGGTCTGGATGGCCACAGCCACAGGCAGAGTGGGCTGGTTCTAGGGGACCCTATGGAACAGTCTCGATGTCTGCACATTCTCGGGCCCTGGGGACTCAAGCAGCACCCCCGCCTCTCCCTGGCTATGCACTAGACCTGTGACATATGCGAATGATCTGCTCTAGCTTTTGCTTGGGATGGCTGCCCCCACCCTGCGTGATGTAGGTCTTGGCCTGGTCACCTGGACTGTTGGGCTCCTAGGGGGACAAAAGCTGCCCTCAGTGGTGGCTGTCTGTGCTCTGACAAGCTTCCAGACATTTCCCTAGGGACATTTGATTGGGGTGGTTCTGCCCCATGATAGCGGCCTCTGAGCGTTCTGGGTGAGGACTCTGGGTTGAGGGCCTGGGGCCTGGGCTGTGGGCCTTGTGTGTGTGCGGAGTGGTCCTGAACTTGGAGCCACCACGTGGGGAGAAGGTTATCAGTTGGGGAGGAGCCATTTCGTGGAGAGGGGTAGGGGCTGTGTTGTGTGGGGAGGGTGGCTGGCTCTTGGTGTCTTGGGTGGCCAGGCTGGGCGGCTGGGGGTTCTGGTTTTACCAGGGGGTGACGGAGAACACTGAGGCTTCTGTGTTAGCACAGGTGTGGTGCTGTGAGTGATTTGGAGTCACACGGGGGGGCTGGTTCCTGGGGGTGGTAGAGGCAAGGGTGTTCCCAGGCATTGGTGGCCCTGACTGTGAGTGGGATTCTTGGCCTTTAGATGCCAGCGGATCCACCTTCCCCACCTATACTGTCTCCTGGGGTCTGGGCCCCAGCCTCAGAAGGGCTTGCCTGCCCCCTCCCATCTTGCTTAGCTGCTTTTGCAAGTTGGAGGTTAACATCCCCTGGATAGCACCCCGGGATACATACAGGACTGGTGTGGGTTTTGGGGCCCTCAGGTGGTCTGCCCGTGCTGGGGTCTGGTTGCTGTGGCCGCAGACCCGGCTCAGCCTGAGAGGAGGTACGCACAGAGGACTGCGTTTGCTGTTTGTGAAAAGAAGGTTAAAGAGGACACTGGAAGTGAATAAACTCAGCTAGGCATACTTCAGAGGAAGAGGACAGGATGAGTTTAGGGACAATGGCAAAACACATTAAAAGCTATCAGTTAGAAATAAAATGAAGCAAAAGCAGATGAAAATAAACAGTGAAAGAGTTTTTAAGAAGAGAGGGATAGATGGTATTCTTTGAAAGTAAAGGAAAATAAAATGCTAAACAGTAGAGGGGTGTTGCTTTATTATCGTGGCGGTCAAACTGCTGGAGCCTACAGAGCAGGTCAGTGCGTCGTGAGCCCTAGCTGGCAGAGGCAGACATTCCCTGTAACCCCGGCCCCGGGTCCTGTTGCCCGCCTACCGTCCTGTAGATCGCCTGCCTGCCCTAGAATTGCCTGCACGGAGATCACACAGTGTGTGTTCAGCCTTCTGTGTCTGCTGCCCACACATGTCAGTATGCCCTTTGGGACTCAGCCCTGGCTGCACCGATCGGCAGTCGGTCCCTTTTCTACCGTGTAGGTGTTCACGGTCTGCCTGTCGATCCATGGACAGACTTGGGTAGTTTCCAGTCTGGACTGTAACGGATTGGAGGGAGGAGGCTAAGGTGGGCGTGGGGGTCCGGGGCTGCTCTCTACCTGTCCTTGGCAGCTCTAGGCCCCTGCTTGCCTGGGCTGGAATGGGTGCCCGCTCACTCCCTTGCTCTTGAGTCCTGAGTGTGGAGAGCCCTTCAGCCTGTTCCTGTGTACTTCTTGCAGTGGGGACAGCATAGAGGCAGCCTGCTCTGGGTTCTGTGTCCAGACAACAAGGACCCAGACCCAGGGTGGGCATGTTTGCTCCAGTCGGAGAGAGCAGTGGCTGCCCTGCAGGAAACCTCACCCCTCTGGCTGCCCTGCCTACTCGCCTGCACCTCCGCCTGTCCTGGGAAGTGTGGTGTTTGGCTCACGGCTGCCCTGCCTGAGATGTCTGTCAGCCTCTGTAAATATTTGATGACGGTGATAATAAAAGACAAAGCCCTGCTCTGTTCCTGGAGGGGAGCAAGATGGTGACTCTGGAACGTTCTGGCCCTGCTGGCTGCTTCCTGGAGAGCTTTATAGATGCATTTTTGAGGCAGGCCCTTTGTGTCCTTGATCTGGCAAGACAGAGCGGAGGCAGCGTAGCCAGCTTTCCACCTGGAGCCAGGCTGGGCCTCTGTGAGTGGGGCTGGCCAGGCCAGAGGTCACAGTGGGATCTTGCCCTTCAGATGTGACTTGGGACAAAGCCCTGGCCACAGGTCCTGGGGAGGAGCGCAGAAGAGCCGGGGGACCAGGGTTTGGCACAGGTGCCAGACTTATAGCAGAGGGGTCTGTGGCTGGCCAGTACTGTCAGGCCCTGGTGGGCTTAGCTGGGCTGTCATGGCCGTCATTGCATGCCTGCCCCCGTGGCCCTGCCCCCATGACCCTGCTCCTGTGGTCCTGCCCCCATGACGCTGCCCCCGTGGCCCTGCTTCCATAGTCCTTCCCTTGTGGCCTGCATGTGGCAGCAGTGGCACATGACTCTGGCTTCCCCACCACTGGCTGTGGCTTATGCAGGTTGCGTGTGCGGTGAAGAAGCCCCATCAGGCCTTGCTGGCCTTGGTGTGCATTTGTGTCTGTCATCTTGGGTTTGTGTGCCAGAGAAGAGGCCTGCCTGCCCCGTGGGCGCCTCTGTGGGAAAGACAGGCCCTTTGAGGCAGCCTTGCCGAAGGGGAGCAGGCCTCCAGGGCTCTGGAGTCAGGGCCACCGCCCTACCAGGCGGTGAAGCCTTTCTCCTTGGGCGGGGCAGGAACTGTCAGTGGGCCTCTGTGCTCCTGGGGAGGGGGTGGGTGTTCCAGGCAGGTGTTCCATGGCTGATGGCCTTTCAACAAAGGGTTTCTGCTGGGTTTTCTCTTTGGAGGAAGGAAACTACTGTGGGCAGAGAGAAGGGTAGGTGTAGTTTGGTGGAGGTTGAATTATGAAGGTTTCAAAGGGCCTTGCCTCTGAGTATAATTATTAACGGTCGTGATAACAGCTACAGCAATTTCCTGAAAGCTTACTGAGGCCCCGTGCTAACGTGTGTGCTTACGTTTCTCATTGAGTCCTGGGTTGCTGCCCCAGGAGGCTGGCTCTTCTCTGAGGCCCATGAAGGCTGTGCTTGCTGGAGATGTCCTCCACTGCCCTGGGCTGCCTTTGCTTTGGATTCCTGTCGGCCACTCAGAGTACCCACAGTCTTGCTGGGGCGGGGCAAGCCTGGAGGCCCCGCTGCCGGACCTGGAAGGGCCTTTCCTGGGCGTTGTGGGAAGGGGGCCAGCCAGTCTGACTCAGGTCGGGGGCACTTTTGGGGGCCTTGAGCACACGTTGCTGAACCTGGCTTGTGACATGAAGCTGGAGTGAGGGCACTGGGCCTGGTGGGTGGGATGTGGCCCAGAGGAAGGTGGGTGGCCAGGAGGGGACACAGGCATGGCAACGTGGACAGATGGCGCCTGTGTGGGCAGTGATAGTTGGGATGTAGATGAAAGAGGGCCCACGTGGGGCTTCCTTCTTCATTTTGAGAGGGGAAAGATGAATTAAAAAAGATGGCATTGCTGCCACAACATCAGGTGTGAAGCTGGGTGACAGCCGGCCCCAGAGAAGGTTGGAAGGCAGCCTGAAGTAGGCGGCTGCTGGGTCCAGGCCCAGGGTCAGGTGGGCCAGGAAGGGGTGTGGGAAGCTAGATGATGGAGGCGTCCACGGCCTTATACCCTAACCTCTGAATATGCCACCTATGTGGTTAGAGGGACTTTGCATATGCAGTTGGATTGAGGACCCTGAGGTGGGAGATGATCCTGGATTATCCAGGTGGACCCAGGGTCATCACTTGGGTCCTTTATAAGAGGGGGCAGGAGGGTCCTACGGAGACATGACTACAGAAGATGGAGGATGGAGCCATGAGGTGAGGAACATGGTGACCTCTACCGGCTGGACAAGGGGATGGATTCTCCATGGAACCCCAGAAGGAAGCAGGGAGATGTGTGACACCTTGACTCTGCCCATGAGTCTGCCTTCTTGCTTCTGGCCCCCCAGAACTTTGGGAGAATGTGTGCTGTTTGGGCTGTAGTGGTGGCAGCTTGTACAGCAGTGACAGGAAGGTAGCCAGCCTGCCTCCTGGTGGACAGAGCACAGCTCGGGGCTGGACACCCAGCAGGCTAGGAGAGGCTGCCTGTGGGAGGAGTGTCAGGGGGTTTATGGGCTGTGGGTGGAGCCACTGGTGGTGCCTCTGGACCATGCTCCCCCAGTTGGGTGTAGGGGGACAGCTGGCTGGGGAGAGATGTGTCTGGCCTGAGTGCTGGAGCCGCCGGCGGTGTCATAACCTGGTCAATGGGTATGAGGGGCTGTTGCAGGCTCTTGGGGGCTGATGTGAAAACAGGGTTCAGGGACACGGGCCTGACGGCTGCATGTGAGGTGGTGGGAGCAGTAGAGACAGAGAGTGGCCGTGGCCCCTTCCTGGGGACCTGTCCATGCAGGCAGCCTCCTGGCTCACATCACTGCTGGGGGAGGCAGAAAGTAGTGAAGCCTCCAACTGTGACATGTGATGAACAGCCTGTGGCCCCACGGAGGGGTAGGGAGGCCTCTGGGGAGAGTTGTGAACGGAAGCCTGTGCACAGTGGGGAACCTCTGGGCCCTTAGGGTTCTATTCTAAAAGCTCCTGCCCCGGACCTGGCTCTGGGGCTGGTGGCACATGTGCCCCCATCTGCCCGTCACAGAGCTGAGGGGAACTTACCTGCCAGGTGGGATCTCCCAGGGCTGGGGTCTCCATGGCAGGGAGAGAGGGAGTGCAGGAGAGGCCACGGCCAGCTGTCCTATGGCCATTCCCTCGGGCTCCCTCCTGGAGGGCCGTCCTGCTGCTCACTACAGGCCGAGAGTAAACTCAGCCCATAGGAGGTAACAGTTTTAGGTGAGACAAGTCAGTGAATAGTAGGAATCAAGGCTCTCTGGGGGAATATGTTGGACTTGTTGCGCTCAAATTAGAAAAGCGTTCACATTTGTGGGAGATCCTGTTTTCCTCCTTCCGTTCTGGTACAAGTATTACTGTTTAGCGACCTCCCTCCCCAAAGTCTGTATTTGCACATCAGCTTTACCAGTGATGGGGGGCATGAGGGCCAGGGTTGGCCAGGTCCCTCCCTCCAGCTGACCAGCCTGTCTCTCCTGCCCCCTGCTGGTACCTCTCTGTTCTTCCACCCCATCTCCGTCCCCCCATATCCCATTGCTGTATTCCCTTCCCCCACTAGTCCCCCTGCCCCATCTCTGTCCCCACCGCTTTCTGGCAGGAGCCCTGTATCCATAGCAACAGTTGCTGCTGTGGAAACCGGTGCCTGCCTCCTCATCCCATGGGGAGGTATTTTTGGCACTGCAGAGACATTTTTATTTTATCTTTGGTTTTGACTTTTACTCTCTGAGTGAGCACTACACAGACAGAGCTGGGGGCAGCATTCAAGGAGGCCTTTGCACTGGGGGGCACTGGGCCTGAGAGCCACCCTGTGGTTGTGTAGATGCAGGCCCTTCCCCGTGGGATCCTGTAGACTCACTCAGAGATGCTGGCTCCTTTGAGCAGCCTCTGGGGCCGTAGATCATGGGGTCCACAGATTGTACTGGGGGCTTTAGGCAGTGACTCTGGACAACAGGAGAAACCCAGGGGTGAGCCTGGACATGTGAAGTGGTTTGACTGAAGCCCCTCAGCCTTGGGCCTGAGCCAGTGGTCATGATAATAGCTCACTGGGAGTACCCGGGGCATTTGCTTTTGGGGCACCAACCCAGCCCTGGCCCTGTGTGGAGCCTAATGCAGCAAGTTCCTGTGATGCTGCCCAGGGCCCATTTTACAGATGAGGATACTGATCCCACCAGGGTGGTTTTGGGCACCTCTGCTAGACATCTCCTTCTGAGACATCTTCCTGTCCCCCCAAGGCCCATGGATGGCATGATATCTGGGGTCAGCTTCTTCCATCGTTTCTTTGGGGGCTTGGACTGTACCCCTCCGTTACCCTGGTCTTGACAGCTGCGATTATAGGTGACCCCAATGTGTGGCACCTGCCCTGACACAAATTCACCCCTTGCCGGGGTTGCTACTGGGATGCCCAGGAGACCCCAGGGGCATGGGATCTGCCCTGTCTGGCCCTGGCACACCCTGGCATTGTGGCTGGGGGCTGTGGGTTCCCAGGTGTCCTTGATTGGGATGCCAGGGAGGCTGGTGGCCACATGGCTGATGGGGTGGACAGGTCTTCCCGTGAGCCAGTGCTGGGGTTGACGTGTGCCGGGCCTGCCCTTGACGAACAGTCACTGAGGATGGTCCACAGTGCATCTGCTGCCATTGGTGGGGAGCTGTGGCCCCTCGGGGAGGGAGTCCAGCCCCCTCTCCTGGTTTCCTTGTTGGGGAGGTGGCTTGGGTGTGCTGCACCCCAGGGTGACTAAGAGCTGCTCGCTGACCCATCATCTCTTCATCTTCCAAGTGGGGGTGATGACAGCTTGCAGGGGGTCATGGCGTTGCCCATGATGCCCATGCCTGCCCAGGTCTCCCTGGAAAGGTCATGCCCTGGGCGTCCAAATCAGAGGCAAGGCCACTGGTACTGACTGAGGGCCAGAACATCCCAATTGTTATTGCTGACTTATCATCATGGAAATTACAAATAGGACAGAAAAGTAGACTAACAAACGTCATCCCACCCTGAATTATTATCAGGAGTCTGCTGTACTTTATCTTCTCAAATAAACTCCCAAGTGCAGACCTGCCCAAGGTCAGACCTGCCCAGATCTCTGGGGGGACCTCAGTTGCCGTCCCTGACAGGCAGGACCCTAGTTCCCCCCAGCTTCCGCAGACGGTCTCGTCTCCCATTAAGCAACACACAGTAAGTGCTCAGTGCACACTCAGGGGGATTGGACTGGTCCCTCTTCTTTGCCCCCTGGAGGAGATGGAGCTCAACAGGAAGAAGCATTCAGCATTTGTGGGTTTTACAGAATTAGAAATTCTGTCTCCAGTGAGTGCGTTCGGCGCAAACCCAAAGCCGTTTATAGAACAGATGCCAAAGGGAGCATTTGAAGTAAACGCCATGGTAACCTCACTCTAGGGAGGAAAATAGCCTTGCAGTAAAAGTAAGCATTGCTGCTGCCCAGAACATGGTCCAGGGGTGTAGCTGGTGAGTGCTTTTTGTTTTTAGTTTCATGAAGTTCAGCAGATCGCAGAGAATGGGGGAAACAGAGGGAAGGAAGAAAAAAGTCCCTGTGCCCTCCTCCCTGAATGCAGCCCCCATTCTCATTGGCTGTTTTGTTCTCACTGTGTGAATTTTATGAAATCCCAGCCTGGTGCTTTTCACCCTTACCTGCCTCACCACTTTCCTCAGTAATCGGGGTTTGTAACTGCTCTGTGGACCACATGACCCACATCACCGCTGCCACGCCTGTCCTGGGATGTCTGGTTATTTCTCGAAATTATAAATAACCATCCAGTGAAGAATTCCAGACACACACACAGGCATCGTGGTTTTGGATGACTTCTCTGGGGGGGGGGGAGCACAAGAGTGAGAGTCCCAGGTGGGAGCTGCAGGGCTCGAGACAGGCTGTGGGTGCGCTTCCTGGATTGCGGTGCCTGCTGGCATGAGCAACTGAAAATGGAGTTTTTGTGTTAACATTATCTGCCACTCTCTTATGCTGTATTCTCTGAGAAATATTTTAAATACAGTAGAGGAAATAGCTTTTTACGGGGGAGAAACACCTGACTCCTGTCACTGGTCCAAGTGTAAGCACTTGCTCCTGCATGTGTCTCTGCCGCTTCTACCCGTGTCCTTTTGCGTGTGCGCCTTCACACACGTGCAGTCGGGCTGTGCTCAGCACTTGCCTGGCTGCTCAGACGTAGGGTTTGGGGTGCGTTGCTGAGGAGGAGCAGCTCAGAGGAGACAGCTGTGCCCGGCAGAGGCAACAAATCCTGCGTTGCAGGGAGCTGAGCGTCCGGCTGTGTGGCCTCGGGCAGGCACCTGCCTCTGGTAGTCTAGTGAGGGTGCTATGAGCATTGGGGTCACCACTGCCCAGTGGCCTTGCAGGGTACCCTCCGCCAGGCTTCTTCCTGGGTCAGGGGTCAGAGGGAGGATGGTTGCAAAGAGTTACGAGATGATGGTGACCCCGGCAGAGAAGGCCGTGAGCGAATGAGTTGTATCCTGTGGTTTACACTGGCCGAGTATCTACACCGGTCTTAGGCATTTCCTGTGCTGCCGAACCACACAAGGAGGTTCCCCATGTCAGTGGCAAGGAAGCCGATGGGGCTGGTTCATGTGGGTCACGTGATGCCTAAGCCCTGGCCCTGACCTAGGGAGTTGTGGGTGCCTTGCGGCACAGCAAGGGAGGAGCCCACGTGTGGTATGAGGAGTGAAGGGTGCTGAAGGTCACTGAAGAGCTCTGTCACTTTCTCAAGGCTCTGGGCTCTGGTGGGGAGGGGGGTTGTGCTTGTGCTGTGAGGATGGTGGAGTTGGGTAGAGTCAGGGCTCTGACCCACGTACCTGGGTGGGCAGGCCCCGTGGCCAGGTGGCTGACGTGCTGACTGCTCTGGGCACTGTCCCTCATGGGGAGTGGCATCCCCACCTCTCCCTGCCGTCTCTCCACACTGTGATGTTCCTGCCTGTGTATTTGGGGAGAACCAGGGGTCTGGGGGAGGTGGAGCTGTTTGTGCTCCTGGGGCCGGGTAAAGAGACTCTGGAGTGAGTGCAGCTGGGATGGGTGTGGGGGAGGCCAGGTGCCACATGATCCTGTGCTGGTGGCTATGACGCCCGCCACAGCCTGGGTGCTGACTGCGGCAGGCTGTCTGGGAAGGGGTATGAGCAGGACTTGGTTATCTGCAGAGCAGCCCTGGGAAGGGTGAGCTGGAGGGTGAACTTCGGGAACTCACCCTGCTTTCTGCTTGTGCATGCGTCCTGGGTTCTTTCAGGCCTCCCCACCTGGAGTGATGTGTGCATCCTACCCTGAGATCTGCCCGTCTTCTGCAGCCATGCTTCACCCATGTCAACCATGTTCCCAGGAGCCCGCACACACCTGGAGGCAATGGGAGCCAGGCTGGCTGGGTGTCGCGTTCTGACCTGCTGCTTGTGGAGGTGTTGAGCTTCTCTGAGCCTCAGCTTCCTCTTCTGTAAAATGGGGGCAGCACCGACTTGCATGGCTCATAGGGTTGAGCACCAAAGGCAGGGGTCTTGTCTTAAGGTCACCTTAGTGAGCCCAGCGTGTGGCTGCACAGCAGGTCATGGCTGTTGGTAAATGTTTGCCTGAGGGAGAGGTAGATACAGGTGTGGAGGAGCTGGAGGCATTTCTTCACCCATCAGGGTGTAAGTGACAAGGAGAGAGACTCACTGACACCAGCTTTCCCGACCCTGAGTTCACAGGGTGTCAGACCTCAGAGTTTCGCTCCTGGGCCTCAGGAGCCTTTCCAGCTGTTGGAGGTGAGACATAACAGGTGGAGGCAGAGAAGCCCCTGTGGGATGCCAGACGTGGCATCTCTACGTCTTGGTCGTGAAATGGGGAGGTGGCTTTACCATCCCCCGGGGAGCAAACCCTCCTACAGAAAGGAGCTAGTGCCCCACTGAGCACTAGCTCTGCATTGGATTTGGGATTCTGTTCTGATCTTGGGAAGACCATACCATCGTCCCATAGGTTACTGGGGCCACAAAGATGGTTGTCTTTTGCAGGTATGCCCTGGGGAGACCTGGGCTGTAGGGCTGGATAACCCAGGAGGGCAAGATGGAGGGTGACAGAGAGCAGGATAATTGGGGTGGTGTGCTTATTTCACCTGTCATTTCATTTTACTTCATTTCACTGTGTATTTGTAATTTTTGGTCATTATTTCATTGCATACTTGTGTATCCACATAGTGGTAATTTTAACAACTGAGGTGTGGTTTCAGGTGTGTCTGCCTTGTTATTGGACGAACCAATCGTAGAGCTCTGGGCTTTGGGCAGTTTAGAGTTTGTACTTAGAAAGTTTGTTATGCATTCTTTTCTAAGTTTTTTAGTAGTCCAGCTAGAGACTACAACAATGTATCCTTGGTTATTAAAGCCTGGTATGAACTAGAACTTCTACCACATCCTGGGCAAGGCAGGGGTCTTGGGATGTGGAATTTCATCTACCCACCCCTGCCTGCCTTTTGTGATATTGTGTCTAAGATTTTCCTGTGTGTTTGAATTTGCAGGAGGTTTGTTTTGCTGCAATGTGCCCTGGTGTGATTTTCCTTGTATTTAACCTGGTTAGGGTTTATAGTACTTACTGAATCAATGTCTGGATGTCTTGTTTCAGTTTTGGAAAACTTTGGGCTGTTATTTTATACATATTCCTTTTGTTCCATTCTTTATGCCCTCTTGTTCCAGAACCCCATTTATGCATAGGTTGGACCTTTTCACTGTGTTCTATGAGTTTTTCAAAATCCTCTTTCTTGTATTGTCCATCCATTTGCCTCCATGTTACACTCTGTATACTTTGTACTCACCTATTTTCCAGTTTGCTGATCCTGTCTTTAGCTGTGTCTAACCTGCTGTTAAACCCATATATTGAGTTCCCAGGTTCATTTCTTGGTTTTAGCTTCCATTTGATTCCTGTTCCATAGATTTTAGTTCTGGTGAAATTATCTGTCTCACTATCTATTTTCTGGACCACACTAATCAGGATTTTATAGTCTGTGTCTAATAACTATAATATTTGGGTCCTCTTGTAGTTCATTGCCATTGTCTTTTTTTCTCTCTCGGCTTTCTCTCATTTGGCCTAGTCTCCTAGTCTGCCTGGCCATTTCAGATTTATGTGTTTAAAACTTATGGAGGTATTTGAGGGAGGTTGTGGGTGATTTTGTCTTTCTCTAGAGAAGATTTACTTTTGTTCCCAGAGGCAGTTAGAATTAGAGGAGATCATGTTAATCCAGTCTGAAATTGAGCTGATTCAAAGCTGAGCTTCAGCCTTTGTGAGGGCTGCTCTGTTCCATTTTATCCATTTTCCTAGCACTTTGTCCTCCTGGGGGGACTAGACTAAAGCCTGGGTGTTCTCTGAGGCCTCTCTTCCTCAGCAATCCCTGTCAGACTACTGAGGCTCTGCCCAGCCTTTCAGTGTCTAGTCTACTGCATAGTGCCGATGCTCTGAGGCAGAGCAACACTGGTCCTACAGAAATGTATTGTGAGCCATATGTGTAATACATAGTTTAATAACCACATTAGAAGTGTAAAAAGAGGGCTTCCCTGGTGGCGCAGTGGTTGAGAGTCCGCCTGCCGATGCAGGGGACACGGGTTCGTGCCCCAGTCCGGGAAGATCCCACATGCCGCGGAGCAGCTGGACCCGTGAGCCATGGCCGTTGAGCCTATGCGTCCGGAGCCTGTGCTCCGCAACAGGAGAGGCCACAACAGTGAGAGGCCCGCGTACCGCAAAAAAAAAAAAAAAGTGTAAAAAGAGCATGTAGAGTTAATTTTAATAATATATTTTCCTTAACTCAATATACCAAAAATATCTTTTTAACATGTACAGTTGACCTTTGAACAACACGGGTTTGAACTGCATGGGTCCACTTAATACATGGATTTTTCCCCCACTAAATACATGCCACAGTATTACACGATCCGTGGTTGGTTGAATCCATGGATGTAGAACCATGAATATGGAGGGCCAACTGTAAATTTGTATGTCGATTTTCAACTGTGTGGAGGGTCAGTGCCCACAGCCCCCATATTGTTCAAGGAGCAGCCCTAATTAATGTAAGGTTATTAACGAGACTTTAAAAATTCCTTTTAAAAATGCTATGTCTTAGAAATCTAGTGTATATCTTACACTTCAATTACATCTCAGTTTGGACCAGCTGCATGTCAAGTGCTCATAGCCACATGTGGCTTGTAGCTATTGTCTTAGGCCACACGACTCTAGGGGAGAATGTGCTGAATGTGGGGCTCCCTTCTCTTCAGAGGAGTCAGACCCAGACCTTATTGCTCATTTCACACGCATGTGCCCCATGTGCCTGCTGTCTTGTTTTGATTGTGGCCCCAGGGCTTTTACTGCCATCTTGGGGAGGAACCAAGGAGTTTGTTCACAGGATTGGAGCAGATGGGAGCCACTGGGCTTTCCTTCATTCCAGACGACGCTGAGCCTCTGTGGTCCTCTGTGGCCTTGATCGCATGTATTGTCCATCTGTCAGTGCCTCCCCCCACCTTGTGTTCTGGTGCAGCACCTGGCCCAGAGGGACAGGCCCAGCTTCTTGTCCTGCATCCCTGGTACAGCGCCTGGCCCAGAGGGGCATCCCCCTGCCCTGTACCCTGGAGCAGTGCCTGGCCCAGAGGGACACCATGGGTGTTTCAGTCCTGGGAGCATGTTCACTCAGCAGACACTAGCCTGAGGCCATCGGTCTGCAGCCTGGCCCGTGAGGTCATCTTACCTCTGTTGGTCAGATTACTTGGGCTACCCAGGGCCTCTGGACAGGAGAGGAGTGAGTCTGGGCCACGTTTTTCTGGGGTGGGGCTTAGAGGACTTGGCTGGATGGGGCCTTCTGCAGTAGGAGGCATTGGGTTCTCCCTCCTCTCTGCTCCTGAGCAGGCAGCACTGCAGGTCTGCATGTTCCCAGGCTTGGAGGTGTGTGGGGGAGGGTAAATACTTTTTACTTTCTGGTGGAGTGTCCACAGCATTCAGCAGATTGTTACAAGGACCCTGCACCCCACTGCTACCCTAGGGTGCCCCAGCCACAGGAGAACCCTGTACAGGAAGTGGGGCCAATGAGGAGGCCCCAGAGGAGTGACCGGTCAACAGCCCAGCCCTGGTGTTGGGCAGTGTTTGCTGTCCTGCCTGCTCCTCCCCACAGGTGCTGTCCTTGGTTGAGGTGCTCATCTCGGCTGACCCATGTCCGTGGTGCGTCCATATCTATCTTTAGGTGTCCCTGTGGAGAAGTGGCCTGGGGTGGGGCCAGCCCTTCCTAGAAACCAGACTCGTGGTGTGGTCAGATGTAGGGGTGGCTGCCGCCCAGCCTCTGCCTGCTGGGCCTTGGGGCCACCTCAGGCTAGTGCTCCTGGTTGGGAGGTTGTAGGGGAGCCAGGGCTGACGCAGGGAGTGGCCAGTGGGATTTCTCTTGCCAACTCCCATGCTCACCAGCCTCCTGTTTGCATTTCACACCATGATGACCCACTGCTGTGGCCCAGGGTCCCAGGGTTAGAGCAGATGTTCCCCTGAGAAAAGCAAAGCCTTCCCTCCTCTCCCTTGGCTGTCATCGTCCTGCATGGGTCTGCTGCCCTGGCCTCCTGGTTTCCCTTGCCCCACTGCCCTGTTTTCCCTTGTCCGCCTGCTTCTAGGAGAGAACGGACCTGAGTTTGGTACCACCCCCACTAGATCTCCATCCTTTCCCATTGTATGGAGGGGGAATAAGTGCGATGAGACCACAGCTGTAGAGTCAAGACCCCATGGCCAGGCCAGGAGGGACTAGATGGACCGTGGAGGGCTGACTCCCCAGGCCTTGCCAGGGAGGCCTGTTCAAGGCCGCTGTGACGGGAAGAAGTGTGTCTTGGCCGTGGCCATCTGTCATTACCTGGGACTGTTTGTGGGCTGGTTCAGGTCTGTCTGTGGCCCGTGTGAGGCCTGAGGTCCCATAAAAGGTTTTGTGGGGTGGAGGGCTTGGGGGTGGGTACTGCAGGAAGGCTCGGGCCTCCCCAGCGAGTTCCTGCTCTTGGGGATGCTGGTGGGCTGTGGCTGTGTCCCTGATGAGGTGCTGCCTCCTCCCCCTGCCCCCCCCCCAGCCTGTCTGCTCTCTCAGAGATATCCCCCATCCCCCACCCGGTCCTCTTCCTCTGTTGGGCTCCTTTCCTCCACCTGTCCCTACCAAGTATGACAGCTCCCGCTGGCTTCTCACCATGGCCTGGTCTGTGTCCTGTGATGAGGAGGGTGGGCAGGCCTGGGGTGGGTGGGGTCCTGTAGCTTGCCCATGACCCAGAGCCTGGGATGGGGCATGGGGCAGAGGCCTCCACCCCAGGGGTGCCCAGCACAAAGGGCCTGTCCCAAAACTGACCCACTGTGTTCATGCCAGGGATAGGGGCTTCCTAAAGGGTAGGCAGGGGTCACCCCCCACCCACCCTGGACCTCACCTCTGACCCTGCCCAGAGTAAAAAGTAATTCTAGACCCTAGTGAGGGTCTGGGGATGGGGCTCCCACAGACGGGGTGACACACTCTATGTCCATAGAAATGGAGGAGGCCCTGATGGGGCTGCCGGCTGGTCCTGAAGAACTTCTCTGTGCTGGAACCATAACTGCTCCCTCACCCCATCTGCTGGCTGATGTGAACCAGAGATGAACAGAACTGATGCTGGCTCAGCTTCAGTCGAGTGATAATTAAGGTTCACCCATGGAGAATGTGTGAAGTGATAGGGAAGAGGCTCCACCTGGCTCAGTAAGAGCTGCGTGTTCAGAAAAGTTTGTTATCTGTTTGATCAACTATGCACTACTCTTCTGTAATAATAACGCAGCGCAGAAGAAAAACGTTTGGCCCTCAAAGCAGTATGACCATAGGAAATGAAAACCTTAAATTCCAACGTGCATCATTTTATGACAGACAAGTGTGGCCAGGTGATCAATAAAGACTTTCAGGAAAAACTATCATATTAGGTTTGTGGAGTGGAAATAAGAATCTGCACTTGTGTATTTTTATAATATAGCTGGAAGACCATGAAGTTCCATGGAACCATTTCATAGAGCATTAAAATAATAACGGTATTTACAGTATGCTGGAGATGACATCCTTTATAGCTACTTAAACTTATGACATAGTTGGATCCCAGCTCACACGTGGTGAAGGCACCTAATTTTACATAGTCCTTCTGTAGGTGGCAGAAGGGGCGGGGCCCAGTGCGGCCCTTGCTGCTGCTGGTGGCTCTGCCTTTTGTGGGAAGGGCAGTGGCCTGGGTGGCCTTAGAAGAGCAAAGGCCCTTAATTTTGAGTCATTTGTGCACCTAAATCTACTGCCCCACACCAAAGAAGATGGTATTATTTATGATAGCAGTGAGGGGCTGGATGGTGATGTTCATGTTTCCTCCTCAGGGAATTACAAGCTTGTTGGCACCCATGACAAAGAAGGTGTGAGTGTTGGAGTGCCCGACCCTCCCTGACCTGTGTGTCCCCTGAGATTTTACTCTCAGTCCGTGCCCAGTGGGATCTTCCTTTTTCTGTGACTCCATAGACCCTTCATGTTGGGTCTACGCTTCCTCAGAAGTGGGATACCATCTTAAGGCAGCGGTAGGAGGACTTTATACTTTAATAACGATGCCTTTATTTTATTTTAGTTTAGTTTATCTTTTATTTTATTTTTTATTTTTTCAGAAGCAAAGGAAAACTGTATTCTTTGATCAAAGAATGGAGAGGTGCGAGCTCGTGCTCTAGAGTACACGCTCTCTGATGCCTTTGTTTTAAAATGAATTAGAAAAAGCATACTTCCCTCTTCTGTGAGTTCACATATTTTATTGCTTAGATGTGGCTAAGGAGAGCACTTGAGTTTAATAGAAGTGAATTTATTTTTAAAACTACAGTAAGGGGTGGCCTTCAACATGGCGGAGGAGTAAGATGGGGAGATCACCTTCCTCCCAACAAATACATCAAAAATACATATACATGTGGAACAACTCCTACAACTCCTACAGAACACTTACTGAACAAGACCTCAGACTTCCCGAAAGGAAAGAAACTCCCCATATACCTGGGCAGGGCAAAAGAAAAAAGAAAAAACAGAGACAAAAGAATAGGGACGGGACCTGCACCTCTGGGAGGGAGCTGTGAAGGAGGAAAAGTTTCCACACACTAGGAAGCCCTTTCACTGGTGGGGATGGGGGCGGGGGCGGGAGTGGGGGTGGGTGGGTGGGTGGGGAAGCTTTGGAGCCAGGGAGGAGAACACAGCAGTAGGGGTGCAGAGGGCAAAGCGGAGAGATTCCCGCACAGAGGATCAGTGCTGACCAGCACTCACCAGCCTGAGAGGCTTGTCTGCTCACCTGCCAGAGTGGGAGGGGGCTGGGAGCTGAGGCTTGGGCTTCGGAGGTCAGATCCCAGGGAGAGGACTGGGGTTGACTGCGTGAACACAGCCTGAGGCGGGCTAGTGTGCAACAGCTAGCCAGGAGGGAGTCCGGGAAAAAGTCTGGACCTGCCTAAGAGGCAAGACACCATTGTTTCAGGGTGTGCCAGGAGAGGGGATTCAGAGCACCACCTAAACGAGCTCCAGAGATGGGCGCAAGCTGTGGCTATCAGCTCGGACCCAGAGACGGGCATGAAACGCTAACGCTGCTGCTGCAGCCACTAAGAATCCTATGTGCAAGCACAGGTCACTATCCACACCTCCCCTCCCGGGAGCCTGTGCAGCCCGCCACTGCCAGGCTTCCGTGATCCAGGGACAACTTCCCTGGGAGAACACATGGCGCACCTCAGGCTGTTGCAACGTCATGCTGGCCTCTGCTGCCGCAGGATCGCCCGCATTCCAATTACAACTACTGTACCCCTCCCTCCCCCCAGCATGAGTGAGCAAGAGCTCCCTAATCAGCTGCTGCTTTAACCCCCTCCTGTCTGGGTGGGGAACAGATGCCTGAGGGCGACCTACATGCAGAGGTGGGGCTGAAACCAAAGCTGAACCTCAGGAGCTGTGAGAACAAAGAAGAGAAATGGAAATTTCAGCGCGCAGCCTCAGGAGCAGTGGATTAAATCTCCACAGTCAGCTTGATGTACCCTGCATCTGTGGAATACCTGAATTTTATTTTTATTTTAATAATTTTTAAAATTTTTATAATCTTATTTTTATTTTTTAATTTATTATTTCTTTTTCTTTCCTTTTTTCTCCCTTTTCTTCTGAGCCGTGTGGCTGACAGGGTCTTGGTGCTCTGGCCTGGTGTCAGGCCTGAGCCTGTGAGGTGGCAGAGCTGAGTTCAGGACATTGGACCACCAGAGACCTCCCGGATCCACATAATATCAATTGACAAGAGCTCTCTCAGAGATCTCCGTCTCAACACTAAGACCTAGCTCTGCCTAACAGCCAGCAAGCTCCAGTGCTGGTCGCCCCATGCCAAACAACTAGCAAGACAGGAACACAGCCCCACCCATTAGCAGAGAGGCTGCCTAAAATCATAATAAGTCCACAGACACCCCAAAACACACCACTGGACGTGGCCCTGCCCACCAGAAAGACAAGATACAGCCTCACCCACCAGAACACAGGCATCCGTGCCCTCCACCAGAAAGCCTACACAAGCCACTGAACCAACCTTACCCACTGGGGGCAGACACCAAAAAACAATGGGAACTATGAACCTGCAGCCTGGTAAAAGGAGACCCCAAACACTGTATGTTAAGCAAAATGAGAAGACAGAGAAATACCCAGCATATGAAGGAGCAAGGTAAAAGCCCACCAGATCAAACAAATGAAGAGGAAATAGGCAGTCCACCTGAAAAAGAATTCAGAGTAATGATAGTAAAGACGATCCAAAATCTTGGATGTAGAATGCAGAAAATACAAGAAACGTTTAACAAGGACCTAGAAGAACTAAAGAGCAATGATGAACAACACAATAAATGAAATTAAAAATTCTCTAGAAGGAATCAATAGCAGAATAACTGAGGCAGAAGGATGGATAAGTGAACTGGAAGATAAAATAGTGGAAATAACTACCGCAGAGCAGAATAAAGAAAAAAGAATGTAAAGAATTGGGGACAGTCTCAGAGACCTCTAGGACAACATTAAATGCACCAACATTCAAATTATAGGGGTCCCAGAAGATGAAGAGAAAAAGAAAGGGTCTGAGAAAATATTTGAAGACATTATAGTCAAAAACTTCCCTAACATGGGAAAGGAAATAGTCAATCAAGTCCAGGAAGCACAGAGAGTCCCATATAGGATAAATCCAAGGAGAAACTTGCCAAGACACATATTAATCAAACTATCAAAAATTAAATACAAAGAAAAGATACCAAAAGCAGCAAGGGAAAAGCAACAAATAACATACAAGGGAATCCCCATAAGGTTAACAGCCAATCTTTCAGCAGAAACTCTCAAGCCAGAAGAGAGTGGCAGGACATATTTAAAGTGATGAAAGGGAAAAACCTACAAGCAAGATTACTCTGCCCAGCAAGGATATCATTCCAATTTGTCGGAGAAATTAAAACCTTTAGAGACAAGCAAAACCTATGAGAATTCAGCACCACCAAATCAGCTTTACAACAAATGCTAAAGGAACTTCCCTAGGCAGGAAACACAAGAGAAGGAAAAGACCTACAAAAACAAACCCAAAACAATTAAGAAAATGGTAATAGGAGCATGCATGTCAATAATTACCTTAAATGTAAATGGATTAAATGCTCCAACCAAAAGACATAGACTGGCTGAATGGATACAAAAACAAGACCCGTATGTAGGCTGTCTACGGGAGACCCACTTTGGACCTAGGGACACATACAGACTGAAAGTGAGGGGATGGAAAAAGATATTCCATGCAAATGGAAATCAAAAGAAAGCTGGAGTAGCAATTCTCATATCAGACAAAATAGACTTTAAAATAAAGACTATTAGAAGAGACAAAGAAGGACACTACATAATGATCAAGGGATCGATCCAAGAAGAAGATATAACAATTGTAAGTATTTCTGCACCCAACATAGGAGCACCTCAATACATAAGGCAACTACTAACAGCCATAAAAGGGGAAATCGACAGTAACACATTCATAGTAGGGGACTTTAACACCCCACTTTCACCAATGGACAGAGCATCCAAAATGAAAATAAATAAGGAAACACAAGCTTTAAATGACACATTAAACAAGATTGACTTAATTGATATTTATAGGACTTTCCATCCAAAAACAACAGAATACACTTTCTTCTCAAGTGCTCATGGAACATTCTCCAGGATAGATCATATCTTGGGTTACAAATTAACCCTTGGTAAATTTATGAAAATTGAAATCATATCAAGTATCTTTTCTGACCACAACGCTGTGAGACTAGATATCAATTACAGGAAAAAAAACTGTAAAAACAAACACATGGAGGCTAAACAATATGCTACTACATAACGAAGCGATCACTGAAGAAATCAAAGAGGAAATAAAAAAATACCGAGAAACAAATGACAATGAAAACATTATGACCCAAAACCTGTGGGATGCAGCAAAAGCAGTTCTAAGAGGGAAGTTTATAGCAATATAATTGTACCTCAAGAAACAAGAAACATCTCAAATAAAGAAATTAACCTTACACCTAAAGCAATTAGAGAAAGAAGAACAAAAACCCCCATAGTTAGCAGAAGGAAAGAAATCATAAAGATCAGAACAGGAACAAACGAAAAACAAATGAAGGAAACAATAGCAAAGATCAGTAAAACTAAAAGCTGGTTCTTTGAGAAGATAAACAAAATTTATAAACCTTTAACCAGTCTCATCAGGAAAAAAAGGGAGAAGACTCAAATCAACAGAAGTAGAAATGAAAAAGAAGTAACAACTGACACTGCAGAAATACAAAGAATCATGAGAGATTACTGCAAGCAACCATATGCCAATAAAATGGATAACCTGGAAGAAATGAACAAATTCTTAGAAAAGCACAACCTTCCGAGACTGAACCAGGAAGAAATAGAAAACATAAACGGATCAATCACAAGCACTGAAATTGAAACTGGGATTAAAAATCTTCCAACAGACAAAAGCCCAGGACCAGATGGCCTCACAGGTGAATTCTATCACACATTTAGAGAAGAGCTAACACCTGTCCTTCTCAAACTCTTCCAAAATATAGCAGAGGGAGAAACACTCCCAAACTCATTCTACGAGGCCACCATCACCCTGATACCAAAACCAGACAAAGATGTCACCAAAAAAGAAAACTACAGGCCAGTATCACTGATGAACATGTGTACAAAAATCGTCAACACAATACTAGCAAATAGAATCCAACAGCACATTAAAAGGATAATACACATGGCTTCCCTGGTGGTGCAGTGGTTAAGAATCTGCCTGCCAATGCAAGGGACACAGGTTCAAGCCCTGGCCCTGGAAGATCCCCCATGACATGGAGCAGCTAAGCCCATGTGCCACACCACTGAAGTCTGTGCGCCTAGAGCCCGAGCTCTGCAACAAGAGAAGCCACAACAATGAGGAGCCCTCGTACCACAATGAAGAGTAGCCCCCGCTCACTGCAACTAGAGAAAGCCCACGCACAGCAATGAAGACCCAACACAGCCAAAAATAAATAAATAAATAAATTTTAAAAAAGAAAAAGGATCATACACCATGATCAAGTGCGTTTTATCCCAGGAATGCAAGGATTCTTCAATATACGCAAATTTATCAATGTGATACACCATATTAACAAATTGAAGGATAAACACCATATGATAATCTCAATAGACGCAGGAAAAGCTTTCGACAAAATTCAACACCCATTTATGTTAAAAACTCTCTGGAAAGTAGGCATAGAGGGAATTTACCTCAACATAATAAAGGCCATATATGACAAACCCACAGCCAACGTCTTGCTCAGTGGTGAAAAACTGAAACCATTTCCTCTTAAGATCAGGAGAAAGACAAGGTTGTCCACTCTCACCACTATTATTCAACATAATTTTGGAAGTTTTAGCCACAGCAATCAGAGAAGAAAAAGAAATAAAAGGAATCCAAATTGGAGAAGAAGAAGTAAAGCTGTCACTGTTTGCAGATGACATGATACTATACATAGAGAATCCTAAAGGTGCTACCAGAAAACTACTAGAGCTAATCAGTGAGTTCGGTAAAGTAGCAGGATACAAAATTAATGCACAGAAATCTCTTGCATTCTTATACACTAATGATGAAAAATGTGAAAGAGAAATTAAGGAAAGACTCCCATTTACCATTGCAACAAAAAGAATAAAATACCTAGGAATAAACCTACCTAAGGAGACGAAAGACCTGTATGCAGAAAACTATAAGACACTGATGAAAGAACTTAAAGATGATACAAACAGATGGAGAGATATACCATGTTCTTGGATTGGAAGAATCAACATTGTGAAAATGTACTACCCAAAGCAATCTACAGATTCAATGCAATCCCTATCAAACTACCAATGGCATTTTTCACAGCACTAGAACAAAAAATTTCACAATTTGTATGGAAACACAAAAGACCCCGAATAGCCAAAACAATCTTGAGAAAGAAAAACAGAGCTGGAGGAATCAGGCTCCCTGACTTCAGACTCCATACAAAGCTACAGTAATCAAGACAGTATGGTACTGGCACAAAAACAGGAATATATATCAGTGGAACAGGATAGAAAGCCCAGAGATAAACCCACTCACATACGGTCACCTTATTTTTGATAAAGGAGGCAAGAATATACAATGGAGAAAAGACAGCCTCTTCAATAAGTGGTGCTGGGAAAACTGGACAGCTACATGTAAAAGAATGGAATTAGAACACTCCCTAACACCATACACAAAATAAACTCAAAATGGATTAAAGACCTAAATGTAAGGCCAGACACTATCAAACTCTTAGAGGAAATAATAGGAAGAACCCTCTTTGACATAAATCACAGCAAGATCCTTTTTGACCCACCTCCTAGAGAAATGGAAATAAAAACAAAAATAAACAAATTGGACTGAATGAAACTTAAACGCTTTTGCACAGCAAAGGAAACCATAAAAAAGATGAAAAGACAACCCTCAGAATGGGAGAAAATATTTGCAAATGAAACAATTGACAAAGGATTAATCTCCAAAATATACAAACAGCTCATGCAGCTCAATATCAAAAAAACAAACAACCCAATGCAAAAATAGTCAGAAGACCTACATAGACATTTCTCCTAAGAAGATATACAGATTGCCAACAAACACATGAAAGGATGCTCAACATCACTAATCATTAGAGAAGTACAAGTTGAAACCGCAATGAGGTATCACCTCACACTGGTCAGAATGGCCATCATCAAAAAATCTACCAAAAAAAAAATGTACAAACAATAAATGCTGGAGAGGGTGTGGAGAAAAGGGAACCCTCTTGCATGTTCGTGGCAATGTAAATTGATACAGCCACTATGGAGAACAGTATGGAGGTTCCTTAAAAAACTAAAACAGAACTACCATATGACCCAGCAATCCCACTACTGGGCATATACCCTGAGGAAACCGTAATTCAAAAAGAGTCATGTACCACAATGTTCATTGCAACACTATTTACAATAGCCAGGACATGGAAGCAACCTAAGTGTCCCTTGACAGATGAATGGATAAAGAAGATGTGGCACATACATACAATGGAATATTACTCAGCCATAAAAAGAAACAAAGTTGCATTATTTGTAGTGAGGTGGCTGGACCTAGAGTCTGTCATACAGAGTGAAGTAAGTCAGCAAGAGAAAAATAAATACCATATGCTAACACATATATATGGAATTATAAAAAAAATTACTCTGCTGAACCTAGGGGCAGGACAGGAATAAAGATGTAGACGTAGAGAATGGACTTGAGGACATGGGGAGGGGGAAGGGTAAGCTGGAACGAAGTGAGAGAAGAGCATTGACCTATATACACTACCAAATTTAAAATAGGTAGCTAGTGGAAAGCGTCCGCATAGCACAGGGAGATCAGCCTGGTGCTTTGTAACCACCTAGAGGAGTGGGATAAGGAGGGTGGGAGGGAGATATACGAGGGTGGGGATATGGGGGTATATGTATACATATAGCTGATTCACTTTGTTGTACAGCAGGAATTAACACAACATTGTCAAGCAATTATACTCCAATAAAGATGTTAAATTAAAAAAATAAAAGAAAATAAAATAACCTTTATCTTCCAGAAAACCACACTAAATATTAGAGGGAACAGGTCACAACCCAAAGCATGAGATATTACCCTCTGTCCAGAGCTCTCCTTGCTTACCTGGTGGAGCTCAGCTCTTGAGAGGTCAGGACATCCCCAGTGAGCCACCTGCCTGCTGTCTCTGCAGCCGCCAGCCCCTGTGCTGACGTAAACTGCAGTCAGCCCACTCTTTCTGGGACCTCACTCCCTCATACAGGATGCTTCTTCCTGGGATCCCTACCCTGCCAGTGCCCTAGGTAGGTGGGGGCTGCCCTTCTCCCCAAGCCATGGGGGTGTTCTCTGGTTCAGGGGCGCCCCTAGCTGCCCCACCCTCCTATCCCTTTCCTCTGTTTTTTGGTGCAGTGTAATTGTATATTTATCTGTTGCCTGCCACTCCCTTCCCCCCTGAGATTGTCCACAGCCCTTTCCTGCATGCCCAGAGCCTCAGTGACCATCTGGTGACTGAGAGAGGTACATGACCCTCGCCAGAAGCAGGACTTGGGGGACCAAGCATCCTCTTCTTCTCCACTGACATCTCCGCTCCCTGTGCACCTACCTGGACCCCAGACTCTGCGCCTTCTCTCTGCTTCATGGTGAAAGAGTGGTGAGGAATGGGCCAGCTCTGCAGCGGGTTGAGCCTGGGTCAAATCCTCTAGACTTGGGAAGGCTCTTCCCACCAATGGAATCCGGGGCCTAGAGTGTGCAGAGACACTAGACGGGGCCAGTGACCCCCCACCCTTGGGCCCATTCTGTCCCCAGAGCCCCTGTCCTGGAGTGATTCCCTGTACATGGGACTGTTCTCAACAAAGACCCTTGAGGCTTTCTTTTGTTTTATGACCAGGTTGCCACCCCCAGGACTTTGGCTGTTCTGGGCATTCTCTCCCTGCTACTCATGTCCCGTCTCTGTACTGCGTGTGTGGATCCTGCCTTTCCCTGGCAGGACTCAGGGCCGCCGGGCAGCTCTGCTCATCATGGGGTTGGTTGGGCTTTGCCTGGCGAAAGGAGATGGTCGCAGAATCCCCTGCGAGCAGACGGTGTGGCCATTTGTGTCTAATGGCTTCAGCCCTCACTGGTGGTGGTGTTGGGCAGAGCTGGTCCCTGCGTGGCCTGGGAGGGCCTGTCGGACCCGGGGCTTTCTTCCTCTAAGCACCTTGACCACCCGTCCTCCCTGTCCCCACTCCGAGGGTGCCATCTGTGACTGGCTGGACCTTTTCCCTATAGGAGACAAGAGCCAGCATTGTCCCAAAATGCTTTTATCCTTTATAATCTGATTGACTCTCGCCATCTTTACCCAATAAATAATTTACCAATAATTTATCCACCACCAGGGACCTGGCGGGAGGGAGACTGGTCTAAGAGAACTCACCTCCCTGTGTGGTGGGGGTGAACTGTCCCATAGCGGTACTATGTGAGCAGCCAGAGCCCACCACTCCACACCAGACCTCAAGAGCAGCCTGACTTTGGCAGGATTGGGGGTTCTCAAAGGGCTCAGGTGCCCTCTTCCTATCCTGATTCTTGACTTGAGCCCCCAGCACCTCAATTACTGAATTCACCCCATAAAGAGTGATGATGCATCAGTCACTGGGGTGGTCCTGCCTCCGTGGAGTCACTGAGCTAATGGGGCCAGCCAGCAATCAACAAACAGTGAAAAGGACCCCGGCCAGCTCTGAGAGGGGGACGCTGGGCAGCACACTGCGGCGGCTCTGGGCAGTTCTCTGAGGACATGCCAACTGACCTTTTAAATTATCAAGCGGTGTGTCACCTAGTTAAAAATAGCGCAGTGGCTTAGAACATAAAATAAGGTCTGCTCCCTCCCACCTCCACACCCAGTCCAGCTCCAAGAGGCGCTGTCATTAAAGAGCTGACTTTTGTGTTATACTCAGGTCTTGGATTTATCGTGTTTAGCTGGCATCTAAAAATGAAAACTGTAGCATATGCAGGGCACGTATGTTAGCTTTGTTAGTTATGTTATTTATGACGTGAACCTTTTGCTCCGAACTATAATATAATGAAATCTTTAACTTTGCTGTTGGTTGATGCTGAAATATTGGCAGACACAATTTTTATTATAACTATAAATAATCCTGTGAGTTTCCTCTAGAATCAGTGACTAGACCATTGGAAGGTCTAGTAACTGAAATATAACTGAAATGTCATCGCCCAAAGCTATCTGTTGGGGCAGGGAGTGGCACCGTGGGGCAACCCCACGTCCTTTCTGGTTTCCTTCACCTCGTGCAGCCAAGTTCAGTCGTCCATCGTGGGCCAGTGGAGTTGGCTTCACCAAGTTCCTTTCTGTGTTGTTCTGTGTTTTGCAGAATCGCTTCCAGTAGCTGTTTCACCCAGGGTGCTGGGAAGTAACCTTTGGGTTCTCGAGTGTCTGAGAATAAGTCTTTGGGCCTCGTGGTTTGATGTCCCTTTGGCTGGTGATAGAATTCCAGGTTTGAGCCGGCACCAGATTCCAGGTTTGTTGCCAGTGTTGCCGGTGAGACTGGATGCCTGTCTGGGTGTTCCTCAGCAGGTAGAACTTGATCTCAGTCTTTGGGAATCTCACTTTTGCTGGAATGAGACTGGAGGGGGGTCACTTTTCATTTACTCTGACCTGGCCTCGGCACATGCTTTTATTCTAAATAGTTCTTCTTTTAGCTCAGGGAAATGCTATTCTGCTATCTTCCTCCTTGCTGATATCTGTTTTCTGCTCGTATAACTCCTGTTCCTTGTTGTTAGGACTTCCAGCTGGTTCTTTCATGCCTCTTGATGTTTTTCTTCTATTTCTCTCATTTGGTTTTCAGATGCTTTCACTTTATTTTTTACGTTTGAAAAGTGGAGGTGTAACTTACACATAGTGAAACACAGATCTTAAGTGCATAGCTGAGGAGCTTTGACAGATGCATGCGAAGGTGTAACCCTCGTCCTCTGTTACAATGTCGAGTGTTCCCGTCGCCCCCCACACCCCCCCAGGTTCTCAGCTCCTGCATCTTCCCCCACCAAAGAGGCAAGCCCTTGTTCTGGTTTCAACCCCACCTGTGAGTTCTGCCTTTTCTGGAGTTTGGGAGATATTGTGAATGGAGCTGCTCTCAATCCTTTGTTTTGGGGTGGTTACCTTGGAGGGGAGTGGCTGGATCTAGAGCAGGGGTGAACCCGCCAAGGGCTCACTGAGGCTTGTGCCAGCTTGCCCTTCCAACAGCTGTGTGCCCAGAGGGATCAGCTGCTCTCAGATGCCCAGTGGTTGGAATGATCCATCTTTTTATTTTAGCCCTTCTGGTGGGTGTGAAGTGGTATCTTGTGCTTGTAATTGGCATTTTCCTGGGGATTCATGATGCTGAGCATGTTTTCATGTGCTTATTGACCATTTCTGCATCTTCTTTTGTGACTTTGCTGTTCATGTCTTTATTGTTGAGGTATGGGAGTTGCATCTGTATTCTAGATGTAACTCCCATGTCAGATACACGTATCGAGGATACGTTGGTGGCTTGACTTCTTTTCTGAAACAGAGCATCACCCTTGATGAGTAGAACATGTTTCCATGTTATTGTCTTGGTTAAATGGTTACTGTTTTGTATTTAGTGTTTCATTAGATTACAGAATATCTTATTCTTAAAATATGGAGCTTCAGTTTGCAAAAGCTCTGCCTTGATTGTTCCTTTTTAAGTAGAAGCTGCTCTTATCTATGTGTGTCAGCCTCTTAGATCTTTGAGGACATGAACTAGATTTTTTTTTTGAAGTCACTTTTGTCCCTGAATTATTTGTTTTTCTGGGATCAGTCTTGGTATGTCTTTGCTGTGTTGGTGATGATGCTGTCCAGTTCCATGTGTGCGTGGAGTGTCTGATGAGGGTTTGTTGGCGTGGGCCTGGTGGGAGGGAGGATGCCTAATGGGTACAGTGCCACTTGGGATAGAATTCCTTAACCAGCTGATGTCGTCATGATTCCAGGGCCCTCCTCTTCTCTTTGAATTGGTTGGAGTCTGGTTTGATGTCCTCTGAGGTCTTTCAAAGGACCCGAGGGGTTTTGGCCTGTGATTTTTTTCAGCTCTGATTTCTTCCTCCATTTGTCCAGATTTATCCATTTCTGTTCTCCTAGAACTCCTCAAAACTTGACGTTTTGTGTTCATTTGTATTTATGTTTCTTTCTGAGAGTCCTCCTCGTGGGAGGGTGAAGGCATGGGCTTTGTGGGCTGATTGGGCCGTGATGGAGGTGACACTGGGGGTGCACACTCAGGCTTGGGGAGAAGGCCATGCTGGGGTCCCTAGAGGTAAGATTCATCCATGAGCTGAAGTTGAAAACAACAGAGCTCTGAGTGCTCTGAGGTGGGAATCCTTTGGAAGGTTTTAGGAAGGGAAGGGCCAGGATCTAGGCTGCAGGGGTGGGATGAGGCAGGGGGCAGGGTTGGTGATGGATGGGGGTCAGGGAAATGCTGGAGCAGATGGGCTGGGGACAGACAAGGTGTTTGCGGTATTGGAATGTGCTGCGGGTGTCAGTGGTCTTCCTCCAAAGATGTGGCTGGAGCACACTTACGGGCGACACCCCAGAGGTGACTCCTAGTACGTTGATGATGGTGTTATAGTTCCCCACTTAAACTTAAGGTCCAGCTTAGTGCTCAAGGTGCAGGTGTTCCCAGGCCCCAGGAGGTGTGTCTGCCACGTCCTCTGGGACAGATGCGGGCATGGCTGGGACTCTGCTCTTCTTCTCTGTTCTTGTCTCTTGTCAGCATCTCCTGATTTTCCGGTTGTCATCTGCTGTGGTTGTGAACGTATTCTCAAAGTTACGTGTAAATTAGAAGTAAATGGATGCTTCTTTCTTTTATTAATACTCAGTAAGTAGGTGTGGAGGGAGCAAGGTTTCAGAGCTGTTTTTAGGGGAGAAGCTCATGAGTATTGCAGTGTGGGTTTTGGAGGTGTCTCTGGTTCCCGAGACCATGTTGCCTCAGCCCTTCTTGAGCAAGGAGGAGCTCATTCAGGGTCAATGAGGCTTCAGGGTCCTATGTTGCAGAAGTTGGAGAGCCAGGAGCAGCTTGTGCCGGCTTTCTAAGTCAGAGGCCTGCTCTGCTCTCTGTGGATAAAGAGGGGAAGGACTTGGGTCAGACTTCCCTCGACCCTAGATGTCTAGTCCTTTCCATCTGCTGTGCTCTGTGTGGAAGGAGACGAGCGAGTGGCCTGGCAGATTCCTGGCCCTGGCTCCCTGGAAGGCCTCTGCCTGAGGCTGCGCAGGGCGTCCCTCTCAGCCTGTGTGTGTTTCTCCCTAGGACCGGAAGCTCACCAAACTGGAGAGGCAGCGGTTTAAGGAGGAGGCTGAGATGCTGAAGGGCCTGCAGCACCCCAACATTGTGCGCTTCTATGACTTCTGGGAGTCCAGTGCCAGGGGGAAGCGGTGCATCGTGCTGGTGACTGAACTGATGACCTCAGGGACGCTGAAGACGTGAGCATGCCACCTGCCCAGCCAGCCAGGGCCTCGGGGTGGGCTTGACCCAGGGCCCAAGGGTCGCGATGGCTGAGGCCCCAGGCGTCCATATCTGCTTGGGGTGGTCCCGGCTGGTGTGGCCAGCACCCCTCTCTCAGAAGTGCCCCTGTTTGGGTGATAAATACACAGCCCCCAGCAACTGGAAGCCCCTTCCCCACACGAGCCGTCGGTGAGCCGCACCCCCACCTGCAGGTACCTGAAGCGGTTCAAGGTGATGAAGCCCAAGGTCCTGCGCAGCTGGTGCCGGCAGATCCTGAAGGGCCTGCTGTTCCTGCACACCAGGACGCCCCCCATCATCCATCGGGACCTCAAGTGCGACAACATCTTCATCACTGGACCCACAGGGTCCGTGAAGATTGGAGACTTGGGCCTGGCCACCCTCAAGAGAGCATCCTTTGCCAAGAGTGTGATAGGTAGGCCCGTCTCCAGGGCACCTCCCCACCCCTCGGGGTCACCGTCCTGCAAGAGTGGGGTGCGCTAGTTCTGCTCCCTTCCTGTGCCCCTCTGCCGGGCTGCCGCCCTGGATGCCCTGTGAGTCCCTTGGCTCTGTCCTTGGGTGGTGAGGCTGACTGGCACCAAGGGGCTGTTAGCGCTGTGGGTACTTGGGAGTGGGAGGGAGGTCCGGAGGACAGAGGGATGTGGGGACTTTGTGGTCAGTGAGGCTGGAGCTGGCTTCAGTGGGCTGAGGGGTGGGTAGGGTGCCCCAGGCCCTGAGGCCCACAGAAAGGAGCCCTTGGGGTACTTTGGGGCACGGAGTGAGCGTGTGGGGCATGGGGGCTGAGGGATTCCACGTGGATGGCGGTTTGCTGGCCGTTCCTGCCTCTGCATTTCTTGTCCTCCTCTGAGAAGCCGCTCTGTGGCTGTAGCTGCCATGAGGAGATGGTCTGCAGCTCGTGCCAGCCCCGTGTGGGGTCCTGGTGTGGTCCTGATACACAGTGGGCACTATGTGTCCACCAGGCCCGGTGGGAGCCCCTCCAGGCTTTGCAAAGAGAGTGCTTGGAGGGACTGTGGGGCAGCCATTCACGGGGTTCAAGATTTCTGGAAAATGCCAGTGTGCTGCAGGGTCAGGTGGCTCCAGGATGTGGCTCTGGAAGCTTGGATCAGGTGGGATCGGGAGAGGCTCTCCTGCGTGCCGTGACGCGAGGGCTTCTTCCCACATGAGCAGAATGAGAGGGTGACTCAGGGCTTTGCGAGGTCATGGTTTTGCTGTATGGTTGGAGACAGAACTTGACCTGTTTGTGGAAAATGAAACCGGTGGGAATTTGGAAACTTCTCTGGCAGGGTAGTGGGTTTGGAATGTGACATCTGGGGCAGGATGGCCACGGGGGGTGCCCTGTGGACATGGGGCCTCCGGCTGAACAGGGAAGCTGAGTGGTAGGGCAAGGGTTGACCCAGGCCTCAGTTCCCTATCTGTGAAATAAGTGGAGCAGGTGAGGGTCTGGCTGTGGGGCACACCCCCAGGCCTGTGAGCTGCTGGAGGTTTCCAGGCAGGCTTTGCAGATTCGGCCTTGGAAGTGGGGGTTTCCTCGGTGCCTCTTTTCCCTCTTGGAAATGGACTTTCCAGTTGTTGGGGTGAGATGAAGCCTGGGTGTTTCCAGGAGGCACAGCGAGCCCCACAAAGGGTGCCTGATTTCATGGGGCTCCCTGATCATCCCACCTTTTGCTCAGCCGGAGCCCACGAGACTCCACACTCATCGTAAGTGGGGGCTGATTAACGCATCTAAACAGGCCCTGGACAGCAAGGCCCTGGCCTCAGCAAGGGGCCTCAGCTGAGTGGGGGGGGGTCTGTGGTCAGGTGGGGGATCCCGCAGGATGACGCTTTCCCCTCCGTGCTGTGTCCAGGGTACCTGAGGGGTGGTCGATGCTGTGGACCCATTCTGGGTGCAGCCGTCAGAGAGGTTTTGTGCAGATAAGATGTAGCCCACTTGAGACATCTGGGTGGCAGCCTCCCAGATGCTGTCCGTGACCCTTGTGGGGTTTGTCCCTGAGGGCCACTTGGATCTGATGCTGTCACGGTGTGCTCTCACTGCGATTGTGCTGGGTCCTGAGTAGGTGGAGGTGAAGTGGGCGCAGTCCTTCCTGCAGGTGTTCACAGCCATGGAGGCTGGGACGTGGGGGATGCAGGGCCATGGGGCTGAGGAGGTGTGCCCAGAGGTCCCTGGAGAGACAGGTGTCTCTCTTCTTAACATTTAAATTTAAATGGCTACATTGTAAGGAAAGAGAAAAAGGTTCAGTGTCTGTGGCCCAAGTGCATGCGCAGAATTGGCATCCCCCACCATCCCGGATTGGAGCTGGGGCCCACACACCCACTGCCCACCCTACCCACCCCCCCAAAGCCAGGACATCTGGGGGCCTTGGGGTATTTCTTGTAAAGCAGCATTCCTGGTTCCCAAGGGTCTCAGAAGAGACTGAGCTGGGTGAGTGGGAGTCCTGACCAGGTGAGTGGGGTCCCCCCAGGCCAGCTCAGCTCCCAGCTTCTTGCCAGCAGCCCTGAGGCTCCTTTCTCCCTCTTCCCCTATAGATGCATATAGCCAAGTGCAAAAAATTTTCAGTACAGTCATATGGTTCAAAAGCCCAAAAGGATGAAAAATTCCTTGTGCAAGGTCCCTTGAACTCCTGTTTTCTCTCTACTCATCATTATTTCTGATGGAATCTTCTGGAATTCTTTATGCGTGTATGTAAATCGTAACATAGATTCTTGTTTTTCCCATTTTTTTACCCAAACTGTTAACTTTTTTTTACTAAACATATAGTACATCTTAAATTTGAAATTATAGGTAAAGGAGAAAAAATTAAAATCACCCTTAATCTCTCTGCATCCCAGGCCCCCCCACAACCCCCCATGCTTTTTAACCCAATAGTGTGTGCTGTTTTGCATCTGCTTTTCAAGAAAACTGGAACATTTTGAGAATCTTCCGAAGTCCACAAAGATGGAGAAGTGAAAATTAAAAGCAGCCTTATTGAAATTGATGGCCCCTTGTCTTTGCATTCAGCTTGACAGGTGCTCAACTGGACCTATTTTAATAAAAGGAGTTTGTGATTTTTAAAGCAAATGTTTGTTACAGGAAAATTAAAAACACCAGCCTAGTGTAACTAAAGGAAAAAGCAGCCATAACCCCACCTCCTAGATGAGTCATTTTGGTCTGTGCGTATCGTTTTATATGGGATGGTCAGCCTGCATGTGCAGTCGTATATATGGCTTATTTGGCTATGTGAGTCTCTCATGGCCTTAAAAATTCAGAGTAGGCGTTATTTTAAAATCTCTTGTGCTTAGAATGGATGGGCAGTTCTCACCATAACACCTAGCTCTTACCTGCCAGGTGAATGGCGCCTGCCCAGCTGTCCCCAGGCAGCCATCCTCAGCGAAGATGATCGCCGTCTGGGCTGCTGGGTGCTCTGCTTGTCTAGGGACATGGGAGGCTTTCTGGGGTTTTGCAGTTTAAGGAGCTCTGTGGTGGCCACACGTTTCCGTCTGCTTGGGGTTATCTGGGCCTGTGGCCGGGACGGGTGTGCTCAGGCTTCTGCCTCCTCAAAGAGGCACCTCTGCCGTTTCTGGCACAAACCCTGTCTCCTGGGAAGTCATGGTCTCCCAGCTCTGTGGTCAGGGGATGGCGCTGTGAACTGATCCAACCTGGAATCAGGAGGGTCCAGGGGGAAGTTTGGGGAACTTCTGTCAGTAAAGCAGAATCCTGTTTGAATCCTGCATTCCAGGACCAATGACAAGGAGCATGGGGGCAGGGCCAGCCCTGGCTTGTGGATGGGGGAGGAGGCGTGGGGCTCTGAGAGGCCCAAGGGTCTCCTGGGCTCAGTGACCACTGACCCTGCATCTTTTGCTCCTGGGCGCAGGTACCCCCGAGTTCATGGCGCCAGAGATGTACGAGGAGCATTACGACGAGTCCGTGGATGTTTACGCCTTCGGGATGTGTATGCTGGAGATGGCCACCTCGGAGTACCCCTACTCAGAGTGCCAGAACGCTGCCCAGATCTACAGGAAGGTCACCTGTGTGAGTCCACCGGCCCCTGTGACGGGCTGTGTGTCCTGCGCTGGGCTCTGTGTGCTTTGTAAAATCCTTGCAGAAGCTGTGTGAGGACGGGAAGGAAGCCGTTTTACAGATGGGGAAATAGAGGCTTAGTGGGTAACTCAGGTCTCTGAGCTGCGGTGGAGTAGCAGCAGTTGTAATGTGGGTCATGGGCGGATCCTGGAGGCTGTCACTGGGGCCTCACGCAGCGCTGCGGGGCTGGAGCACCGAAGGGGCCTCTCCAGGAGGTGCCCAGGCCGCCTGTCCATAGAACCCCTCCTCTGTGCCACCTGGGGGCTGCTGGCTTTCCCATCTTCCGGCATGTCCCTAGGCTTTAACTGGATGGTTTCAGTTGTGAAAACAGCATCCTGTTCTTCTCCCTGTGGCTGTCCCGCTGGGTGGGGCATGCAAGGGGAGCATCCAGGGCAGGGCAGCTGGGGCTGTGGCTTTTCCGGGCCCTGGTAGCTCACTGTCCATTTGCACCTGCGACCCCAAGGCCCCACCACCCGAGTGCTGGTTGCCTCGCCCCGCCCCCGATGCAGCCTCCTCACTTCTGCAGAAGCATGAGGAGCCATGGTTCCGCCACTCCAGAGTGCCCGCCCTTATCCCGCCCTCACCTTGAGCCCTTCCCGCAGGTTGCAGCTTGCTTCTGTCCTTTGGTTCTTAATTCTAAGTTATCTGTTGGTCATTTATTTGCTTTGAGCCCCTCCTGTGTGCCGCTGAGGGTGCAAGGTGGGAAGGGAGAATCCTTGGTTGGCAGCACTTGTGGGCATGGGTCAGAGACCCACAGATAGGCGTGCAGCTCCCCAGTGGTGCTGACCGGAGAGGTGGGCCCATTGGCTGTGGGCAGTGGTCCTCCAGGAGGACAGGGGAGGGACCCAAGGGAGGTTAGAGCTGCATTGCCAGGCCTTGAAGGGGTGCTGGTGCCCAGGGTGCAGGTGGAGCAGCTGCTGACCTTGGTTCTGGTTGCACATGTGGATGGGGTGGTGGTCCTTCTGCTGGGCTTGGGGAGACAGGGACTGAGTCCCCTGGGCACATGCTCCTCGGCCACTCTGGTTCTTCCACCAGCCCTGCTGCCTCCCATTTAGGCCCTGGGAGACAGGACACTAGTCAGGGTCCCGCGGCTCCTACGTGGACCCACGTTGGTTTGGGTAAAGCTAGGCTCGGCCCCACCTTGCCTCCTTGAGGAAATCAGATGAAAGGTGCATCCCCTGATCCTTGGTGTTTCCTCTGTTTGCAATAACACCACCCGTGTGCTCTGGGTCCTCTGGGCCCTCACACTACGCCCACACACTGGTCCAGCCTCCAGCATCTGCTCCTGTCCTTGGGGGTCTCCTGGGGTCTTGGTGACCATAGTTCTCAGCTGCCCCAACTCTGTGCTTCGGAGCCCAGAGACGCGAGCCCCTTCAGAACAGCCACTTGTTCTTCTGGCACATTCTTCACCCGCTTTGGGGGCCTCAGCTCTCCAGAGATTTAAATGACAGTGTACGTACACACTTAGCTGTGTTTATACTTTCTCAGACCACCTGCCCCCACCCCCGTAGGACTGTGGCCTTTCTTTCTGGCATAGGTAAACTTTTTCTGTTGGCTTCAGTGGTGTGGCACGGGGTTCTCATCTTAGGGGGACCCCTTATCTGCTTCTGAAACCCAGCGTGCTGTGTCTGTTGCTGCACAGACTCCCCTGCGTGTCAGGCATAACCTGACCCCCATTGGTTATGGCTAGGGGTCGTGGGCAGGGGCTTGGTGGGCACCATGGGGCCCCAGCCAGGTGGTGGGAGCTGCTGGGGATACTGCACTCCCAGGTCTGCCCCTCGGCTGGGGGTGCGCCTCCCCTCTCCCCCATCCCTTTCTGTGGGAAAACGTATGCTTTAAAAAAACAAAAAAACAAGCCAGGACAAGACCTTTGAAGGCGAAGTCGTTTTGAAGGAGGAAGAACATGACGGTTGAGCCCTCACTGTGTTCAAAATGTTTAAAAACCAGGATCCCCTCCCCACAAACCCCACCCTGAACAGATTGCAGATAAGCCCGGCAGTCCAGCCCCTGTTTCTCCCGGAATCCTGTCTGCTTGTGGGATTGACACGCTGCTGCCCCCATGCCTCTGGCTGCACACCCCTAGCACCCGCTGGGTCTCCGGGGATTGACACTCTGCTGCCCCCGTGCCTCTGGCTGCACACCCCTAGCACCCGCTGGGTCTCCGGTCAGCATGAATGCTCGGTCACCTCCTGCTCCCGCTGCCTGAAAGGCATCTGATGTGGCTGCTGGCTGTGGAATTCCGTGGCACAGATGCTTGCAGCCCCCTCAAGCCACCAGGCCTTGGAAGTCAGCCCCACTGGTGACCACAGTGGGGCCAGCCACGGCGACCACATAGTGACCTCTGCACCCTCCAGGGGGCTGTGGCGAGAAAGGCCAGCTCTTTAGGGTTCCTTGTCCAGCCTCCAAGACCCTCTGGGCAGCTGGCATGGGAGGCCCTGGCTGGCTGGTGGGTGGCCTTGGGCAGGTGCGCCTCTCCCGCCCCCTCTGCTGTGCAGTAAGAGTGCACGTGCTCCCTTGTGGGGAGCTGGGTTGGGCAGAGTGAGCATCGTTGATGTCTGCTCTGAGTGTCCCCTGAATCTTTCTCTTCCCCAGACCTCACTACTCCCGACAGCCCTTCAGTGGGGACTTAGACTGAAACAGCCCCCCCGACCCCAACCCCAACCCCAAACAAGGCTTATGCACTTCCTGCCTTCTCTTCTGCTGGGGTGAGTGTGAGGTGCGCAAGAAACAGACCCCAATTTGGTATTAGGTGACTCTGCTCATGTCATCTTCAGGGCATCAAGCCGGCCAGCTTTGAGAAAGTGCATGATCCTGAAATCAAGGAGATTATTGGGGAGTGTATCTGCAAAAACAAGGAGGAAAGGTGAGTTCCCAGGCAGCACTGGATCTGGGCTGTGGCTCTGGCTGAAATCGCTTCCCAAGAGAAGAAGAGCGTTGGAGATAGGCCACTTTAGGCCACAGGCATACCGGGTCCCAAGAGGCCTGCTGGGCGGTTGGTGGGCAGTCCCTGCCTGAGCTCTGCTGCCTGGAACATGCTCCCTGGCTTTGGGGACTGTCCTAGAGCCCCCAACCCCTTGGCTGGCTGCTTCTCGCCCACCCAGCCTGGAGTGTGGGCGCTACTGGGGCCTCATTCTTCCCTTGTTGCTTTTCTTCTGTGTTGTCCCCAGCAAGTCTATCCATCCCCCCAGCCTGGAGGACACCCCCATGCCAGGCTCCCCTCTCTCTCAGCTCCAGGCTGCGTCTTTCATGCACCTGTTTGTCTGACCCATCTCAAAGTCCCACATTCAAGTCAGAGCCCTTGAGATGCCCCGCAGACCAGCTCCCACCTCAGGTCAGGGCCCTTCCTTCCTCAGCTGGTCAGCCAGGATGCTAGGTGTGTGTTCGGAGCCTTCCTCCTTCCTTCCTCCCTCCCCCATCCCTCCTCCCTCTTTCCCTTTTTCCCTCCCTCCCCCCTTCCTCCCTCTTCTCTCCTCCCCAATCCTTCCTTCCTCCCTCTCTCTCTCCTTCCTTTCTTCCCTCCCTCCTCTCTCTCTTCCCCACTCCGTCCTACCTTCCTTCCTTCCTTCCTTCCCTCCTTCCCCATCCCTCCATCCCTCCCTTTTCTCTCCTTCCTTCCTCTCTTCTGGCCCTTCTTTCCCTATCTCCTCCTTTCTCCCATCTCCCTCCCTCCTCCCTCTCTCTTCCTTCTCCCCCCTGCCCTTCCTCTCCTGCCCATTCGCCACCCTCCCCATTCCTCCTCCTCCTCTCCCCACATACCTCTTCCTCACTTCCTCATGTGCCCTGCCTGCCCCTGCACACCCAGCTCATGCCCTCTCCCCCATTTCTGTGCCTAGCATTGATCACTGTCCTTTTCTGTCATCTCTCATGTTGGGGCCCTGTCCTGATCCCCAGGCCTTCTCTCTTGCCCCCTGCAGGTTATCGTGTTTTGTTTTTTAAACAAAAATACTAAACGACTGTGAAAAGTATATCACATCAGGAAAGTACAGAGACCACCTCCCAAACCAGGACAGACAGAGCCCCCAGGGCTGTGACCTCTGCACCCCCAGGGGCCCTAACTCCTGACCTTCCCCAGGGTCCCCACAGGCATTTGTCACCCTCCCTGAGGGTTGCTCACCCTACTCTCCCCCTTTCATTCATGGTGGCTGTCTGGGCTGCGTGTGGGATGTGTTGTCTTCAGCAGCAATCAGGGATGGGCCACTGGAACTCGAAGGCCACGGTGACCACAGACAGGATGCTGGGAGGAAGCCGGTCCCAGGACAAAACAGGGATCTGTTTGTGCCAGAGACGGGAACTAGACGAGCATTTAGGGATGTGGATTTGGGCGGCAGAGTGGTTAGCATGGCAACACCCACCCCCCATTACCGTGCTGAGGAGCCGCTGAAAATGTCCCTGCTTCCTTGAGGCCAGGGTCCCTCGGGTGGTGAGCTGGGGAGGTGGGGGCCTGCCTCTTCTGGGTCCAGTTCAGTTTTACCTGGAGCCAGGTATCCTGTGACAACTGAGAGCTCCCTGGCACCTCAGCAGGCTTTGACTACACAGTGCAGAGCCTGATTCAAACATTCTTTTCTGAATTACCCAAGTCTCTTAAAAGTGGGGATGTTTAATTTTTATAATGAGAGAAAAAAAGAAGGCTTACGTATTATGCAGTTAGATGTCTTCAGTAGTAGGTTTTTTCTCTTCCCCTGGGAGTTAAGGAATGGAGATGTACTGTTTTGTGCTGCCCTCGAGGGCAGATACTGCCCAGTGGGTAGTACAGTCAGAAGACTTTCTAGAGGGAGCTGGGCTGGTCGTGGCCCCTGCACCCCATGTCCAGGACCCCCTCAGCAAGTGTGCCTTTGTCCTGCCTGACAGCCATCCCCTCCCCAGGTACGAGATCAAGGACCTGCTCAGCCACGCCTTCTTCGCGGAGGACACAGGTGTGAGGGTGGAGCTGGCCGAGGAGGACCATGGCAGGAAGTCCACAATCGCCCTGCGGCTCTGGGTTGAGGACCCCAAGAAACTGAAGGGCAAGCCCAAGGACAATGGGGCCATAGAATTCACCTTTGACCTGGAGAGGGAGACGCCGGATGACGTGGCGCAGGAAATGGTAATGTGTGCTCGTTCCTTGGCAAATCTGGGTGCGTTCCTTGAAAGCGTGTGGTTTCCAAAGATTAGAATGAAGTCAGAAAGGGAGTGTGGTCCTGCAGTGGGTGGGCGGTTCTGGGAACAAGGATCCCTGTTGGTCGAGTGCAGCTGTGAAGGACGTAGGTCTGAATCACCCTGCTGCACAGATGTAGGACATAACCTTGGAAATGGTGCCGTGAAAGGATATCGCGGACTGGTCGGAGAGATCCCTGGGGACTTTAGCATAGCAGGAAGAGCCCTGTTTGGACCAGATTCTTGCTAACTTTGTGCAGGTGTGGGCCTTTGGGTTTGATCTTTATTTCACTTTGTTTCTGTGGAGGATTGTGGTCTGGAGGGCCTGGTGAGAGCAGGAGAATAGAGATGTTTTGTATCACAGAGGGAAAGAAGTATCCGTGAGAAATAAGACGCTGGTTTTGACTGGAAAATCTGAGCAAGAGTGAAAATATGCATGCTTGTTGCAGGAGAGTAAGTGCTTGGCTGTGCCTGTCATAACCACAGAAATGCATGCCCTTTTTTTCTCTTTTTTAAGATAAATGTGTCACTGAAAATAGCACATCTATCAAAAATGTAGTAAGTCACAAGGGTATGGCTGATGGAGTCTTTACAAGTGGATTCCCTGGACCCCAGTAGGTTTTTTTTTTAATTAATACAATAAAATATATTTTTACAAATTGAGGTATGGTTGATTTACAGTGTTCAGGTGTACAGCAAAGTGATTCAGTTATGTATATGTGTATATACATGTATACGTGTGTGTGTGTGTGTTCTTTTTTAGGTTCTTTTCTAATATAGGTTATTACAGTATATTGAATATAGTTCCCTGTGCTATACAGTAGGTCCTATTGTTTATCTATTTTATATATAGTAGTGTGTATCTGTTAATCCCAAACTCCTAATTTATCCTCCTCCCAACTCTTTCCTCTTTGGTACCATAAGTTTGTTTTCTGTGTCTGTGAGTCTATTTTTGTTTTGTGAATAGTTCATTTGTATCATTTTTTAAGATCTCACATATAAGTGATATTGTATGATATTTGTCTTTCTCTGACTTTACTTCACTTAGTGTGATAATCTCTAGGTCCAACCAGGTTGCTGCAAATGACATCATTTCATTCTTTTTTATGGCTAATATTCCTTTATTTTATTTAAGTAATATTCCTTTATGTATATACAGTATCACATCGTTTTTATCCATTCAATTGTCAGTGGACATTTAGGTTGTTTCCATGCCTTGGCCTGTTGTAAATAGTGCTGCTATGAACATTAGGGTGCATGTGTTTTTTTTTTTTGAAATAGAGCTTTTGTCTTTTCTGGGTAATGCCTAGAAGTGGGATTGCTGGATCATATGGTAACTCTGTTTTTTAAGGAACCTCCATACTGTTCTCCACAGTGGCTGCACCAATTTACATTCCCCCCAACAGTGTAGGAGGGTTCCCTTTTCTCCACACCCTTGCCAACATTTATTATTTGTAGACTTTTTGATGATTGCCATTCTGACAAGTGTGAGGTCATACCTCATTGTAGTTTTGATTTGCATTTCTCAAATAATTAGCCATGTTGGACATCTTTTCATGTACCTGTTGGCCATCTGTATGTCTTTGGAGAAATGTCTGCTTAGGTCTTCTGCCCATTTTTTTGATTGGGTTGTTTGTTTTTTTTGGTATTGAGCTATATGAGCTGTTTGTATATTTGGGAAGTTAATCCCTTTTTGGTTGCATCATTTGCAAATATTTTCTCCCATTCTGTAGGTTGTCTTGTTGTTTTGTTTATAGTTTCCATCACTGTGCAGAAGCTTTTAAGTTTAATTAGGTTCCATTTGTTTATTTTTGCTTTTATTTCCATTACTCTAGGAGACAAATCCAAAAAAATATTGCCGCGATTTATGTCAAAGAGTGTTCTGCCTATGTTTTCCTCTAGTTTGATAATATCTAGTCTTGCATTGAGGTCTTTAATCCATTTTGAGTTTATTTTTGTATATGATGTTAGAGAATGTTCTAATTTCATTCTTTTACATGTAGCTGTCCAGTTTTCCCAGCACCAATTATTGAAGAAACTGTCTTTTCTCAAATGTATATACTTGCCTCCTTTGTGGTAGATTAATTGACCATAAGTGTATGGGTCTATTTCTGGGCTTTCTTTCCAGTTCCATTGATCTATTCGTCTGTTTTTGTGCCAGTACCATACTGTTTTGATTACTGTGGCTTTGTAGTATAGTCTGAAGTCAGGGAGCATGATTCGTCCCGCTCTGTTCTCCTTTATCAAGATTATTTTGGCTATTCGGGGTCTTTCGTGGTTACATAAAATTTTTAAAATTATGTTGTTCTAGTTCTGTGAAAAATGCCACTGGTAATTTGATAGGGAAAGACCCCAGCATGGCCCTGGAAGGTGGGCTACAAGAGGTGGAGGGGAGGCTGCCTGCACAGGCTCCTCTGGGGAGCGTATCTGCGGGGCCAGGCTGTGCTGACCACTGCTCAGTGAGGCTCTGCTCGGATAAGGAAATTGAGGCTGGCCATGCCATGTAAGGTGTGGGAGCCACGGACCAAGGGGAATTCAGGGGACTGGGCGTGTGTCAGGTGAGGGGTCCATGGAACTTGGTTTAGGTAGGTGCAGCAAGTTAGGACAGGACAGGAGTGGGAGGTGCACGGCCAGTCAGGACCCTGCCTTCCACTGAACAGCAGCCTGTGCCCCTGATGGCATGTGTGGTAGGTGTGACGCCCTGCGAATGGCACGGAGCCCGTGTCAGGACTCCTTCTCAGCTGCTGGTCACATTCCTGGGCCTAGAAACAGACACCTCTGCTGTAATCGGATTTAACAGTATCATTTAGCTCTGTGCTTCTGGGAGGATCTTTCTATGACCTTGCATAGTGCTCACTGTTGAACTGCTACATATTTGTTGAGAGTTGCATTAAGATGATTACCAGCTTATCTATTTTAGTATAGTAGTTTGTATCTGTTAATCCCATCGTCCTAATTTGTCCCTTCCCCTCCCTTTCCCCTTTGGTAACCTATGTCTGTGAGTCTATTTCTGTTTTGTATATAGATTCATTTGTATTATTTTTTTAGATTCCATATTAAAAAATTAGAAAAGAAAAAAAAAGAGAATTACTAGCCCATCAGTCCTATAATTCAGGATCTCTGTTTTTCCATACCGCGACACTGTGGTCTCTCCATGCTTTCTGCTGAAGTTTAAAGCACAAACATAAGTAACGATCAAGGTGGTGTGCAGGCTGGTATCCTGTGAGCTGAGGTTCAGGAAGGTGGGTTGCATATGGAAAGTGTCCTGGAGGGACCGCGGGGACTGGGGGTACCTGGCTAGCAGCTCCAGGTGTCCCGGGGGCAGGAGGAGCAGAGGGAGGCCTCGGGGGGGTTGGCTAGGCCTGCATGGAGATGAGGTGGGTCCCTGGACAGCCTTGAGGGGGTGTGTCTGTCGAGGTGCAGGCACCTCAGGAAGCACAGGTGGAGAGCAGTGTTCTCGTTCCCCCATGAGCATTGCATAGCGATGGCGTGAGAATGACAGGGCACACAGTTTCCACGTGGTGACCTGTCCTGGAGGCGCCTGGGACCCAGACAGCCGGTACCATCTGCGTCTCAGCTGGACCAGGTACCTCCTCCAGCTCCAGCTCTGTTCTCGGTTCTGTTCCAGACACTCTTCGGTTATAAGACAGTGGTGCCCAAACGTGGCCTGGGCCCCTTCCCAGGACCTGCCCGCCCTCCTGAGAGGACTCATCCCTTCTCTGCCTCGACATAGAAAATACCTTGGCCCCTGGCCACAGCACAGATGCTGCCCAGCCCCCAGGTCCTTGCGTACATGCCTGTGCCTGTAGCCACGGCCTGGTCCTCACCAAGTCCCTGGCACCTGACTGGACTCACGGGTGGGAGGTGTCTCCAAGAGCTCCCAGTGCAGGCCCTGGGCCTGGCGCCTCCCCCTTCCCTTTCCTCTGTCTCCTTTAAAAGCGCCTTCTTGTGGGGAACGTCCTCTGTGCTGTATGCCATCCTTGCAGAAGAAGGTTTATCACTGTGTTCAGTTAAGGAATAATAGAAAAACAACACATACCCAACACTCTGCTTAAGAAACAGAATGAGCCCAGAGCCCTGGAGTGCCTGTGATGAAAGTGGCCGCACTCACACAGCGGGGTCTTCCACCTGTGTGAGTGCCCCGGTTGTTACTGGCTGCTGCTCCTGAACCCTGGCGAGACCTGGCTCCTGGCTGGTCCTTGCAGGCCAGTGCTGGTCCTGCAGCCGTTGGCCAGGGTCTAACTTTCCCTCTACTCCCCTCCCCTTCCCACCCATCCGTAAATACCAGAGCCAACCCTGGGGTCTGGGGCTCTCCTTCTCCCTGGGGTCCTGATGGCAGCTGCCTGGGCCTCGCCTGGGCCTCTCCTGGGCTGTGCCTGGGCCAGGTGTTAGGACCCCGAGGAAGCCCCAGCTGGGCAGAGTTTCAGAGCTCACAACTCCCAGGTTGCTCAGCTGGGTGTTCACTTGCTGATAGCTTTAACTCAACACACACACGCCTTCAAAACTTAAAGTAATTTGAAGAGGAGATGACTACGAATGAAACACCAGTGTTGGTTATCATAAACAGATGGTAACCTTACAAAGGAAGTGCTTTGAAAGCATAGGGGTGTCACTGCACTGCCAGTTCTAGGACTTGGCACCTGGTCTGGGCTGCCCTGTTGTTAACACCTGAGCTTATTGACTGTTGAGTGGTGAAGATGATGAGGCTGCCTCCCTGAGGCTGCCTGGGGGTGGGAGGCAGGCCGATGGGTTAGCTTTCTCTTCTCCCTCTACAATCTCCCCCCAGCAGGGGGCGTGGGGAGGGCGCTGGTGGTGGGTGGGGGATGCAGTGGGGAGGCCTGTGTGAATGTGGATCAGAACTAAGATGCCCCCAGGGCTCAGAGAAGGGTGGGCTCTTTGGGGACCTGGGCTGGCTCCGATCTGGAAGTGACCCCTCGTGTAGACCCCCAGGGTGGGAGGGGAGGGAACTTGTAGCCTAGCCCAGGGATTCTCGTGTTTGTGGTACCAGCCCTTCTCCTACACAGCCTCCAGATAATAGGATGTTCCAGTGTGGCCAAATTCTCTGCTGTTTGGGAAAAAATAGAAGAAACACCTTGGAGAGGATCACTGGGGGGTGACTGTGAAAATGGAGATGGAAGGGAAAATGGGTCATGGGCAGAAAATAGAAATGGCAGGCAAGCGTGTCTGTGGGATGCTTTCTTTCCAGCGGCCTCTGGTCAGGTCAGCCACGTGGGGGTGGCACTGAGGGTGGGTGCTGAACCCTGGCTCAGCCTCTTCAGCAAGTCCTGGCCACGTGCCCAGCCCTGCTCACACCTCCCCGTCCTGGTCTGAGCCTGGCGGGGGCCTCAGGGTGGATGTCTGCAGGATTTCAGCACAGTTCATTCTGTCAAATGGAGTTGTCTTCTGAAATGAGTCTTTTGAAGTAATCACAAACTTACAGAAAAGTTGCAAATGTGGAACAGAACTGTTCAAGGTGACTTCTTTTGGCCAGAACCGTGCCTGTTTCCCACAGACAGGGACTTTCCTAACAGCCACCTCGGCTGTCAGAACTGGGAGAGCAACCCAGCCCCACCCAGGGTCCGAGTTGTCCAGTGATGCCTTCATGGCAAGAGCGCAGATCAGGGCCGCTCACCACGGTCAGCCCACTGAGGACACTCCCTGAGATCACGTGGTTGAGGGTTTCTGCCAGGGGTGTCCATGTGCAGTTATAATTAATAACTATTTTGTGGGGAGGTACCTTGAAACTACGTAAATATTCCATTTTCACCAGGCTTGCCGTTTATTTATATCTGTGTGCACTCACAGTTTCTCTTTTATTCAGTAGGTTGTATGCTCCATTGGTGAGTTACCTATCGCTGCCAACAAATTACCCCAAACACAGGCCTGTACACACTTATGGTCTTGCGCAGTCTCCGAGGTCAGGTATCCGGGAGTAGCTCAGCAGGTGCTTCTGGCTCAGGGCCCCTCATGAGGTGTAGCCAGTGTGTCTGCCAGGGCTGACTGGGGCCGAGGGTTTGTGTCTGCTTGCTCACCTGACTGGTGGCGGGACACTCAGTTCCCAGCCAGGTGGGACATTCAAAGGGCAGCTCATGACATGGCTTCATGGGAGCAGGTGATCCACAGGAGGGAGAGAGACAGAGACACAGAGGGAGAGACAGAGAGATAGAGACAGAGACAGAGACAGAGGGAGGCACACAGAGAGACAGAGGCTGAGAGATAGATTGAGAGACAGAGAGACAGAGGCTGAGAGATAGATTGAGAGACAGAGAGACAGAGACTGCATGTATGTGGCCCCCCTTCGTGTACCCTCACGCTGGCAGCAGACCCATCACTTCTGCCACCACAGATCACTTTCTCCTGTGTGCATTTGTAGACACGTCCTTCAAACCATCATACATCACTGTTTATTTTGGTGCTCAGAATGCCCCAGATTCAGCCAGTGGGAGGCCCTGGGTGCTAGCTTCCATGTTGTCCTGCATGTCTGTCATTTTCTGAGCATGTCCTTGATTTCAGGCACAGTGAGATGTCCAGCTCCCCTCGCCCTTTCCCTGCAAGCCTGAACCCACTCTCACAGCGGCCAAGCTCCGGTCGTTGGCCTGGGCCCACTCAGTTCAGAAGCACATGCTACACCATAAATGTACACTCTCACATCTACATCTGGCGTATTTATGTGTGTTGTACTTTGAAAACCGTGAGTTCACATGATGCCAGCGCCCCAAGGTTTGTTCTCTGGTTTTCTCCTATTTCACATGGGGAATCCCGCAGTGACGGTGAGGAGCCTGGCTTCCGCCGTTTTGTGGTTTTGCCATAAATATTCTCAGAGAGCACTCTGATGTTTCCTGGAGATCCTTGATTCATTTACAAACGCTCTCAAATGCTCCGTTGGGAAAATTGGGTTCAGAATTTTGCTAGGCATGGGTACACACCTTTCTGGTCTCTTGTTACTAAATGTGCCTCCTTCCCCCAGCCTCTGTGACTTCTCAGAGAATGTCCAGGACGGCACTGAGGACTGGTTGAGGCTACTTGTCCCTGTCCCTGAGCACACAGAGGCAGCCAGGACCTCTTTCCCGCCCTCGGCCAGCCTGAGCAAGGGGCTCCATGAAAGCCCTGCGGCCCAGCCAGTGAGGGGCTACTCTGAGTTTTGGCCCTGCCAGAGGCAGATTAGGATCTTCCCTTCCCCCTCACACACCCAGCCCATGGTTACGAGCATCTGCTGTGTTGTCGCCGACCAGGAGCCGGGTCAGTGTAGGTTTAGATGGTCACTCTCCCTGTGGATCTGCAGTCGATGGCGGGAGGATATTTACTTACGGGATGACGAGAGCGTCCACGAGAGGAGCGAGCTTGGTGATGGGGGTGAGGGACCCGAGGAGGGGACTTTGGGCAGAGACCCCACGAGCAGGAGGCGGCAGTGCACTACCAGGCAGGGTTGCCTGGTAGTGGGGCATGTGGGTGGGGCCGATCCCAGTCATGACACGGTGATTTCCTTTGCAGATTGAGTCAGGATTTTTCCATGAGAGCGATGTGAAGATTGTGGCCAAGTCCATCCGTGACCGCGTGGCATTGATCCAGTGGCGGCGGAAGAGGATCTGGCCAGCGCTGCAGCCCCAGGAGCAGCGGGACCCCGGCAGCCCTGACAAGGCCAGGGGCCCACCCACACCCCTGCAGGTCCAGGTGACCTACCACTCTCAGGCTGGGCCGCCAGAGCTGGAGGAGCCCGAGGCCGACCAGCACCTCCTCACCCCTGCGCTGCCGGCCAGCGCCACCTCCCTGGCCTGTGAGTGCTGCCCTCCCCAGGGCCCCCCTGCCCTGCCGCCCTCCCCTTAGCCCACCCCGCGGGTATGAATGATTGGTGTGGGCAAACATTCTTCCAGGGAGGGCACTGGAAGCATCCCCACGTTGCAAAGAGATCTGTTCCCAGAGGGGTTTAAGTCTCCCTGAAGTCCAGCTTCTCAGGACAGGTGGGGGACAAATATCCAGGGAGACCCAGAACCTCCTGCGCCCCCCGAGCCAGCAGGGATAGAGCTTGTTTAGTTCAGCTACTTATCCCGTCTGGAATATATCAGTCCCCGCCTCACAGGGAACCTGAGGGCTGGGCCTCAGGCCTGGAGTCGCTGACCAGTGGAGGCGTCTGTGCCACATGCTGTGGTCCTGGGGCTGCCAGTGGCTGCAGCCTCTAGTCATGCCGTGGTCTTGGTTGTGACTTCTGCTGCTCGGATTGTCCGTCCCCAGGGTTATCTCCCTTCTGGTACTGAACCTTTGAGACCTTTAGTGTGTTTCCCAGAGAGTGTCACTGATGGATTGGTGGGAGTCACTTTGTAGCTGGCTTCATCTCAGACCACTGGAATGAAGAGTCCTGTGTCTTCTCCATGTCTAAGTGGAAGTCCTCAGTATCCTAAAAATTTAGCCGTGAGCTGAGGATGGGGGATGTAGCCTTTTCTGTCTGTTCTGTGAATAAGCATGGAGAGCTGAGCCACCTGCCCAAGCCACTATTTCAGGTTGTTTGTGTGGAAAGACCAAAATAGTCTGTGTAATCTATTTAATAGTTACATCCTTTCTTTATCAGTAAAATAGCTAAACATTCTTCAAAGCAGGCTGTTTGAATTCAAACCATCGGCTGACTGGCCATCACTTTGAGATAGGTTGCCTACTGTTTACTTCTCTCCTACCTGCTCAAGTTTGCTTTGGAGAACAGAATCGCCACATCATCACTCCATTTTCTGATGAACCGAAAAATTAGTTCAAGAGCATAAAGTTTTTGCAGGAAAAGGCTTTCCACTCCTGACATACCACTACACACTCTGAAAACATAATTTTTAGTTGAAAAATTTCTAGGACAGGAATTAAGAAATCTCCTTTTGTTGAACTTTGAACAGATACAGTCTGTGACCTAGAAAATGCTCTGCTGTGGTAAGATGTTGTGACACAGGCTCGACCCGTTGCATAGATGTGAATCAACAGATGAGTTTAGGGTGGGCGTTCTGTCTGCAAACAGATCCCCTTCCTGACTGACTAAGAATGAGTGTGCTTCACGTAGTGGCCATGCTTCTCAAAAACAGTTTTACCTATTTACCGTAATTTCTCTAAAGTAGACTATATTTAGTCACATTTTATAAAATTCAGAAAATCCAAGAGGGTATACAGCAGAAACCAGTTAATTTTCCTCCCTGGAGGTCACTGATGTTTTAAGTCTTTTAAGTTTAACTTCCAGAGATAATAACTTCCAGACGTAACCTATACCTGCAGTCTACCACGCACACGCTCAACATGCATATGCATACATACATACATGTGTGCACGTAGAATATACCCACACGAGTGCATGTGCACAGGCGCATGGGCACACGTGCACACACGTGGGCACCCCTGTGTCTCCCTCTAATCTGTAATCCACAGCACCCTGCACATGCTCTTCTGCACCTTGCAGTGGGTCAGAACAGAAAGCCTGTGCTCAGCCATCCCTCTGGCCGCAGTGCCTGGGGCCGGCTGGACCACACTGTGCTTCATAAAGATGAACTAATGTAGACGCAAGCAGCACACACATCACTGGAGGGGACCTGGTCTTAGATAACAAGATGGGCACACACACACTTTCATATATTGGAAGGTACAGCAAATATCATATGTTTTGACTCCCCACTCTGTTTTCTGTTAGCTGCCCACCAGCTAACCAGATCAGGCTCAAGCCTGGGCCAGCATCTGTGACTGTGAGAACACAATTTGTCAATAGGTTAAAAGTGATTTTTAAAAATAATTTTTATTATACAAATAAACACATTCACTTTAAAAATATAAAGTGTCACATATATGGTTAGAGTCACTGTACCTGAAATTGGTCTGTACACTCTCTCATGCACTCACCTCTCTGTCTCTGTCTCGTGTGCCCACACTCTGTCTCTCATGTGCACATGCTGTCTCTGTCCCTAAGTAGCAATGACTACCAGCCACCTCATCAAAACTCAGAGCCACTTGTTAAATTGGTTTTGCACAATCAAACCTCACAATTCTTAAGTCTTCCTGGGTCAAAATAAGTTCTGATCAGCTCTTGGGAAAAATTATTTTGTTGCAAAGCCAACAAGAGTCCTCTTTTACTTTATTTGTTTAAATTACAAATGGACACGTAGGCCAAAAGGTGCCCCATAGAAATAGCTTGGTGTTCATAGGTGACAAATCCTAATGCTTATTATGTAGCTTTTGGAACCTGGAGGCAGTAAAACAAAAGTGCCACTTCAAACAGGTTTTTGCTTTTCACTCTTGCCTGGCATGACCATGCAGGTGCCCTGTCTTCCCAGGTGTCCTCCCAGGCTTGGTGAGACCAGCCTGTGGGCCGTGGCAGTCTTGTCTGTGCCCCCATGTGCAGGCAGCTCCTTCCACCCAGGCTGGGTTTGATGGCCAATCTGGGCTGATCTTGGGTGAGGCTGGCCTCTTGGGGGGCTGCCTTGGGCCGTGGACTCTCCGGGTCCCCCTTTTATGGCCTCTCTGTGGGGCAGGCACCTCGTCCGCCCCGTTTTCCAACCACGTTACACCTGGGCCTGTGAAGCGAGGGGCTAGATTTGGACCCAGGTCTTCCTACTTCAGGCTCTTTGCTGTGGTGAGTGGAGGTGGTCAGGGTCCTGAGACCTCCCTCCCCTGCTATAAAACTCAGGTGGTAGTTCTTTCCTCCACATGACTGTAGCTTTTCCTAACTTGGACGTTCCATCTGGTGCCTTTGAAGAGCTGAAAGTGCTCACTTTCAAGGCCAGGTCAGGTGCCAGATGAGGTCCCTATCTGTAAGCTGGTGGAAGTTGTCCTGCCTACAGAGGGTGGTGCAAGGTACCCACCTGGGATCCATGGTGGCCCATGGTGAGCACCAACAGATGTCAGGCAGTGTGTGGGCAGGCTGCCAGGGCCATTGCTGGGTGGTACAATTACAGCCCCCTGTACCATTCTTTAGTTGATTTTTTTTAATGACACACATTTATTATGTATGTGATCTGGAAATGTAACCAAGTCTTTGTTTTACAGAAGAAAACACGAGGACAAGCTATCCCATGTTTGCGTTCCCTGAGACTTGCTGGAGTGCTGTGGGGGTGATGTTTGGGGGTGCCCGCTTTGAGCTGTGCTTTTGTCCTCCTTCCCCAGCGGACAGCACGTTTGACAGTGGCCAGGGCTCCACGGTGTATTCGGACTCGCAGAGCAGCCAGCAGAGCGTTGTGCTGGGCTCGCTGGTGGATGGAGTGCAGCCCCCCGCCCAGTGTGTGTGCAGCCCCCCTGTGAGCGTGAGTGACGGGCCTGTCCTGCCACATAGCCTGCCCTCACTGGGGGCCTACCAGCAGCCTGCCATGGTGAGTCAGCCCACCCCTTCTGGCCAGAGTTCCTGTCCACATGGACTAGAGTCTGTGATGGTCCATCTAGTTGGTGCTGGCCTGTTGTCAGTTCCCAGCCATGCAAAAGCAGGCCCGTGGGAGGTCCATCCTTGCCAGTAACTGCAGGGCTGCAGGCTGGAGCAGCCTATGGTGTACCCTCAAAGACCTGCCAGATGAGAAAATACTGGAAACAGCCCAGTGACACCCAGTGCTTGCAAAGCTGTGATAAACCTGGCAAGGTCCCGCCCTGTGACTGACGCTGGGCCTGAAAAGTTACTTCTGACTGTTGCAAAGGTGACAGAAAAGCATCATTTATAGTAATGAAGCCTTTGATTTTGTCTCAGTGTCTGGCTTCACTGAGGGAGTGTTAAGTATCTCCTGGCATTTCTCCACCACATATGCAGCTGTTAAAAGTTAGAGGTATGGAAACGACCAAATCACGGGAAGCATTTTCAGTGATGTTTGAGAAGTAGGATTGAAAGGGCCTCATGCTTCTTTATGCCTGTGGAATAATTTGTTAGATGAGATGGAAATTGCTAGATGAGGGAGTCACATTTAGCATTTGTTTTTTTATTTTGATTTTTTTTAATGTTAAAGAAAGCAAAACAATTGCTTGCTTCCCAGTCCCAAATGGTCAGTCCCAGGGAAGTTGCCCTTGAGCCAGGCTGTGGAGAGGGGTCCAGAGAGAGATTTAGATGCCCCTCAGGCCCAGAAGTGGTCAGGGCCAGTGCCCCTGCCCGAAGAGCGTCTCCTGCCTCACGTTACAGTGGCTCCCAACATGCTCTCACATGTGCTCTCACTCCACGCTCTCACGTGTGCTTTCAATCACGCACTCTCACACTGCGGCTGCCTTTTGGGGCTGCTGAGTGGCGGGCCCCAGCCTTTCTGGCCACCTCTGTCTCTCTTCCCTCCCCTCCTGACTGCTCAGGCTCAGAAAGTCCCTTTGGAAAAGCAGTTGAAGCATTTGCCTCTGCTGACTGGAACCCAGTATTCATCTGCAGTTTGACTCGTTTCACAAAATTAAGTGAAATATGATTTTAGAGCAGGAAGAGTTCATTTATGAGAAGGCCACCTGCTTCTCAGAGCAGTGGTTCTCGGCTTTAGGTCACCCATGCTAGGGCTGAGCCAGAACCTTCCACCGGCCCTCATCCCCTCTAGGGCAGGGTCATACTTTCCCTGGCCCCACAGTGTGCTCTCCACCCAGGTCCCTGCAGCACTGCCCCTGTCCTAGTTTTGGCTCACAGGCCGGGATGCCCGTGCACAGGTAGGTCGAGGGCCTGGCCAGGATGCACCCAAAATTGGCTAGAGTGTTCTCTCCCATCTTTTGCCTATTTATGCAAAAACACCTTGGACAGAAGGGGTCCCCAGGGTGCACTGAGGGCTCCTGGGGAGGGTTGCCATGGTGATTTGCCCCTGGGACCCAGGGAAGAAGTGGCACAGACGGTGGAGTCAGGAGTACAAGCCGCTCCTCTGAGGCCTCCAGGCTGCCTGAGCTCCTGACTCCTGCTGGGCTAGGGATTGCGGCTCTAGGAACACGTGCACACGTGACTCATTCCGCCCTGTGGCTTCAAGTGAACGCAAAGGAGAGGTTCCATTCTACCCCATGCTGCTTTTCATAAAGCGTTTACTGCAGAAGATGAAATGAGTGATAATGGTTTTGGAAATCACGTGTTTCATCTAGAAAACAAGTGAGAGAACTTTCTGATGTCGATGTGCTCTCACCTTCAGAAGTCATCTCTGTGTTTTTTTCCGTAGCTGTCACCTGCTTCTCACATCCCCACTATTTTGAAGTAAATCCTAGACAGAAAGATGTTTTGCCCCAAGATATTTCAGTCTATATCTCTTCAGGATCAAGACTCTGAAAACAAAACCCCGTACCATTATTGCACCTAAAAATGAACAAGTTAGCAGCTGTTCTTAATAGCATCAAACATCCACTACTCAGATTTCTGACTCTTTCCTAGTCCATGTCTATGCTGTGCTTGGCGGTGAGGGCTCACGTCTGTGGCCTTGTTTCTTTCCTGATGGGTGAGTCATGGGAGACTCGCAGCTCTTCAGGGCACCCCTCTCTCCAGCTCTGTCCCACGTTTTATTCCCACGTTTCCATATTCTGTTTGTGAATATATCCACCTGTACACATTTTATATTGTCTTATGAACAAGACACGTATGCCTTTTTATCTTTCCCTCATTTAATGTCATAACAAGCGTTTCCCAAGGTTCCCCAAATCTCTTTTAATGATCTTTTCTCACAGCATGGTATTCTGTGGAGCTGAAGTTCTAGGACATTCCCTGGTTGGGAGGTGTGGCTGTTCCTGGTTTAGGGACCTCCACACCTTGCTTCTGCTGCATCATGTTCCTCGGAAAGGGTCCCTGGCAGGATGGCAGGCACGGGGAGTGAGAGATGGGTCCCTGGAGATGGTGAGTGTGTGCTTGGCAGGGCTCCTTAGGACAGCTCCTGAGTGTGGCTCTGGGTGCTTTTTGCAGCCTGGCCTGTCGGTGGCCTCCATCCCGCCCCCCGCCCGCCCTCTGCTCCCACAGCAGCCTTTCCCGGAGCCGGCCATGAGCTTCGCCCCTGGGCTGCCGCCGCCCAGTGCCCCTGTGCCGACAGGCCCAGGCCAGCCCACACCCCCCGCCCACCAGGTGAGTGCTGGCTGCCCCTCTTTATGGGTACCATGGGTGCCTCGGTCTCCCCAGGCCCTGCCCATCCGTACTGGCTGGCCTGAGCCCAGTGTCTGTGAGCCTCCTGGCAGGTCCAGGCCCCCTATACGCCTTCTCTGCAGTTCCCCAGGGCCCAGGGTGGAGATGGGAGTGGGGGTGGGTCTCTTGTGTCTGTGGAGTTCAGGGTTCCGCAGCACTCAGAAGGCCCCCGTTGCACACAATGGTCCTCCCAGATCTGTGTGTCCCGGGCTCCAGCCTGGGTGTTTGAACATGTGTGTGGGTATGTGTGTGTGTGCATGTGTGTGAATTGATTTTTTCTGTTGTGTCTAAGTACATAGGTGTATCTCAGGAGGGCACTGGTCTAAGAGAAGCCCCTCTCTCTTTCTAGCCTCCTCACCTGACCCAGCCGGTACCCCTGCCACAGGTCCTGGCCCCACAGCCTGTGGGCCCCCTCCAGCCGGTGCCCCCCAACCTGCCTCCATACCTGGCTCCAACCTCCCAGGTGGTGGCCCCTGCTCAGCTGAAGCCCCTCCAGATGCCTCCGGCGCCCCTGCAGCCACTTGCTCAAGTCCCTCCACAGGTACCTCTCTGTCCCCTGCCCTACAGCCTCACCTTCTCCCCCAGTCTAGTTGGCTGTTCCTTGTCCTCAGGGCACACGGGTCCCTCAAGAGACAGACACTCCCTGATGACAGGGCGGCTGGGCTGCCGTGCTCTCCTGCCTTTGACTTCTGCCCCACATGCATCTAGGATGGGGAAAGGTTTAGTCCAGAGTCAGACCAGAGAAGCCAGGATGGGGCTGTGAGCACGTAGCTATAGTCACCGTCCTCCACAGAGCTACTCGAGGCTGTGCTGACCCTGGATTCTTGGGAGTCCAGGGGACAGCCGAGCAGCTCGCCAACTACAAAGAAGAGTTGACTGTAAAAGTGACTTCTGATGCCCGTCTTCGGGGGAGCATCACGGGACCAGTATCACTTGATAGCACGTGGTTGATGCTTGGGTGCTGTCACTCAGGCTAATGCTGTCAGTGGTCATGCATGTTTCCAGTGAACCTTGATCACGGGACGGCTTTCGTTTCATGGATCCCATTATAGTGTGTTGGCAGAGCTAGGATGGGAAGTGAAGCTGTGAGTGTTCCTGCGGTTTATAGGCACCACCCAGAAGGTTCTTTCATGTCAGCAGTTGCCTGTCACCAGCCTTGTCCTCATTACTCCTGCATTGGAGTCACTTTCATCATCTAGTTAACCCACCACCTTGCTCCCGGTGGTCGGGGCATTTAGTTGCTTTTCAAGTACACAGAGGTCAGTTTGCATATTTTCGCTGTCTTATAATTACACAAAGGCACATATTATGCAATGCTCGTGTGCCCGCAACCAGAAAAGCTTTATTTTAGAGAGAACTGTCAGAGAATCTGCTGAAATGTTTGAAGGGCTAGATCCACGAGATGTCTCCAGGATGGACGAGCAGACACTGAAGGTTCCAGAGCTCTGCTGTTGTGAGATGCTGCTCTCTCCCAGGATGCATGGCACAGGGGCATTCGGCCAGCAAGGAGGGGCTGGAAGATATGCTTTTCTTGAGATAACCTGTTGAAGAATTTGATCTCAGTGTGAATTTATACAGGTTGGAGGGAATCAGGCAAAGTAATTTCAGATGTTTGGGGCCAGTCCTGTAGCTCTGGCAGTCCTGGTCTTTCTGAATGAGAACATGCCAAAGCTGTGAATCTGATGGTCACTGTTATAACCCCTGATGTCCTTGCAGTCACCTAGCAGTAGCCTCAGAGTGGCCCAGCCTGAGCCCCTTTGAGGTGGTGCTGAAGGCGGGGCTGTCTTGAAGGTCATGCCTGCACCCCACACCCTTCTGAGGCCTCCTGCCTTTCCTTCTGTTTGATGGTATCATACACTTGGTTCCATTTAAATTGGGTTTGTTTTTGTTCCCTTCCATAGAAGCTACACAAAAGTGTGTTGGGGCAGAAGCTGTGGGTGACGTGGACCCTCTCACCCAGTGCAGATGTGCTGCAGACACGGCCAAGTCTTGGTGGGGCTGACATGCTTGTTCTCTTTCAGATGCCTCCACTTCCTGTTGTCCCCCCCATCGCTCCACTGGCCACAGTCGACAGCCTCCCTGCAGCCCTTCCTGACCTGCCAGCCACCAGTGGGCCCGCCGTGCCTCCCCCCTCTCAGTATTTCTCTCCGGCTGTCATCTTGCCAAGCCTCCCACTCAGTGCCACCACTGCTCCCCTGCCCACGTCACCGGCCCTGCCTCTGCAGACAGTCAAGCTGCCCCACCCTGCAGGGGCACCACTGGCCGTCCCATGCCAGACCATCGTGCCAAACGTGGCGGCCACTGCTACTGGCATCCCTCTGCTGGCTGTGGCTCCACAGGGTGTGGCTGCCCTGTCCATTCACCCCACTGTGGCCCAGCTCCCTGCCCAGCCTGTGTACCCGGCGGCCTTTCCGCAGATGGTGCCCAGCGACGTCCCACCTTCTCCCCTCCATGCAGCGCAGAATGTGCGGGCTGCCCCTCCCCACCCGGCACCCCCCATGCTGCCACAACCCCACAAGCCAAGTGTTGCCCGCCTTGCCGAGCAGGTTGCTCCGGCCGCCAGTGCTGGGAGTCAGGTAACCCACCTGCTGGCCAGGGCCCACTCTCTAGGCACTGGGAGACCCCTTAGCACACGAGGAGTTTATGGACCTCTGCTCCTTCTCAGCACCTTGACCCCGGTAGCAGAGTGGGAATGGACAAGCAGGCAGCTCTGTCCCATGGCTGCAGTGTCTCATCCAGCATGGGGGGTGTCTGCTGCCTCCTCTCGCCTCCCAGCACGTGTTAGGAGCCTTGGGGATTGGGGTGGCTAGAAGCTCCACTCTTGGTTCCTTCCCAAGTGTCAGTAGCAGCTGCTTGTGGTGGGGAGCTCCTGGCCCCTGGCCACTGGGCATTGTGGCACCTGCCTTCACCTGGATAGGGTTGGCAGTCTCGGTGCAGCTGTGTCAGCCGCTCCGTGGACGCTGGAGAGGCTCACACTGCCTGTCTTGTTGCCTGTCAAAGTAAAGTAGGCGGGTAACCCCCATCTCAGCAACTGGGAAATGAGGCAGATGGGGTTCTGACGGGATCTGTTGGTTGTGGACTGGGCAGTGCTGGGTGTACATGGGTTATTGGTTCCAAGGCAGTCATGGCAGACAAGGATGATGTCTCAGAATCAGGTGGGGACCATGGGCAGCTTGTTGGGCTGACAGTGAAGGGATACAGGGACACGTACCCTGCTGGCTGGGTGGACCTCCCCGTGGCTCCACGCACCTGCGCAGCCCATGCGTGTTTTGGAGCTCCAGGGCAGTTATCCGCCCTCACATGAGGAGAGGAGCTGGCGTGGGGCTCTCACCTTGTGGGGGGCTCTCACCTTGGGGAGGCTCTCATCTGGGCATCCCCCCACCTAGGGAGCCTCTTACTTGGGAGCCCTCCCACCTCAGGGCCTCTTACCTGGGCGCCCTCCTGCCTGGCCCCACCCTGGCTCTAAGCCTCAAGAGTTTGTGCCTGTTGGGCGTGTCCTTTGCCGTTTGAGCTCAGGCTCCTGCCCTTTTGATTTGGTCATGAAGATTCATCCTGGAAGTGTGCTGAGGGGCCAGGTGTCCCCCTAGCTCGTTTTGTACTGAATCCATTCTAGAGTAAGGCACTATGTCCTAAGTATGCACAGATTCTCCTGGATGTTTCTGTCCACAGGGTGTGGCTGCCCTGTCCATTCACCCCACCGTGGCCCAGCTCCCTGCCCAGCCTGTGTACCCGGCGGCCTTTCCGCAGAGGGTGCGGAAGAAGGGATTTGTACTCGGAGAAGGAAGGGACGATTTTCATTGACCGATAGGCTGGTGTTTGTTTGAAAACCAGTGTGAGGAGGTGCATCAGTCCAGTGCCTTGACTGAGCGGGCACCTCCCTGGTCTGTTACTTGGAGTAACACTGACTCGGGTCAGGGCCATGTGGGGAAAGCCAAGGGCCAAGTGGAGGCCTGGGGGTCTGTGGTGTCATGGCTGGGCCCGTGCCTTACGCCACATGCTGGCCTGGCACACTGTTGGCACTGGGTTGTTGGCTCAGCCAGTGGCTGGAGAAGGTGCTGGGTGCTTAGAGGTCACTGGCCAGGCCTGGTGGCCTCTCTGTGGTCCGGCTGGCAGAGGGTCTGGAGTTTATTGATGAGCTTGTCTGGCCGCCCAGAGGCTTCCCTGTGCTGAGGGAAGAGACTCCCCTGAATGCACCGGCTGGGGTGTCTTTGCAGGAGAGAGGGCTCCTCGGCTAGGCTGTGGCTTTCGCATCTTACCCCACATACCACGTGTCTTATTGGTCTCATACCAGCAGGCCCAGTGGCGGGTCATTCCCATTCCCAACCTCAACCCCGAACTGGAGCCCTTAGCCTGTCTTAGCCTTCCCCCATGAGAGCTTTTCAAGAGGGAACAGTAGGGAATCTGGTCCAGCTCCTGAGTCACCCCATGGAAGGCATAGGTCCACAGTCCCTCTTGCCATGGCTGGGATTGAAATGCAGGATTTGTTTGTTTGTTTGTTTTTTTGCGGTACGCGGGCCCCTCACTGTTGTGGCCTCTCCCGTTGCGGAGCACAGGCTCCGGACGCGCAGGCTCAGCGGCCATAGCTCACAGGCCCAGCCGCTCCGTGGCATGTGGGATCTTCCCGGACCGGGGCACGAACCCATGTCCCCTGCATCGGCAGGCGGACTCTCAACCACTGCGCCACCAGGGAAGCCCCGGAATGCAGGTTTTGACCTGACAGGAGGCTTGGATGGAGTAGCATGTTGGCCTGGCCCTGTAGGGTGGTGGCACAGAGCCCAGACAGGTGCTAAGTGTTTGCCATGCTTACAGCTTCTCAGCCTGACTCAGCTAGAAGTTCCGAGATGAAGTGCAGTTTTAGGTTTGATTTTATACAGATGGGGACATGAGAGTGTCCGTTCTTGTGTGTTTCATTAAATCTGCATACAAACATTCCTGGATTTGTCTGTGGGGTGTGGGTGGATGGAGAGGGATGTCTGCATTTCCTGCTCACCTGCCTGGATGATGGAAGTGCCTGCTTTGGTCCGGGACCCTCAGGAAATGCCATGGCCCGCACCCCAATTTGCATCCCTGTCCTCTGTGCCCCCAGATCCTGCTTGGCCACCCGCCTCCATATGCCGTGGATGTCACCACCCAGGTCCCCACAGTGCCCGCGCCTGCTGCCGTTCTCTCCCCACCTCTGCCAGAAGTGCTGCCGCCTACTGCCCCTGAGCTCCTGCCTCAGCTCCCCGGCTCCCTGGCCCCCACAGTGATGGCGGCTGCCCAGAGCTTGCCTGTCCAGACCACTGCGCTCCTGCCACCTGCTAACCTGCCACTGCCCAGCGGTCCTGGGATCACTGGTCCCTGCCCAGCCGTTCAGCTGACAGTGGAGCTGCCCCCGGAGGTGTGTGGCCCTCCCCTTGGGGCTTAGCCCCCATTCCGTCACCCTGATCCCAGCACCACGGCAGCCCTCCTGTGCCATGACCTTGGGTCTCAGCCCTAGAAGTCAGGGATGCCCTTGGGAAGGTGGAAGCATGTACTCAGGGACACCATGGGTGCTGTTCTTATCTTCCTCTGCTGTCCCTGGATGTCACACTTTCTTTAATGACACATCCAGCTGGAGACCGTGATTTTTACACATGGATTCAGAGTGCTTTTCTTTGGAGGCGATGGGAAGGCCTGTGACAATTCTTCCTGGGCCATGTGCTCCCTCATGGGGATGATCAAAGTGGGTTAGCGTGTTTGGAAAGGGGGTGGCCCCAGCTTTTAGAAATCTGCTTGGCTCCAAGCGTTAACATAAAACCCCTCACTCCTGCCACCCTGCGTGGTTTGCTTGCTGCAGTCAGAAGGAGGCGGGTGGCGGGCTGGGCTGTGGAGGTGGGGAGACAGCAGACTGATGCGTCTGTGTCACGGGGGAATGGATGTGACCTGTCCTCCTTTCCATGGTTTTATTTCAGGAGCAGGCCTCGCAGGACAAGCAGCCAAGCCTCCCTCAGAGCTGTGAGAGGTAATGGCACACTTTGCCCTCATGTGTCAGGGCTTCTAACAATGTCGCTCATTTCCAAGTCTGACGTGGTGGAGCTTCAGGTAGCTCCTGTGGGGTCTTTGTCAGTGCTTGTTGAAATTTGGTAGTCAGTTGTGTTCTGGGTCCTTGTGCTGGTCTGCAATGCCGAGGACCTTCTAGAAGGGAGAGGCTGCGGACAGAGAGTCAGCAGGTCTGGGGACCGTGGGGAGGCCTGGAGGGCAGGGCAGAGTCCAGCCCACATCCTGGGTCTCCCAGCACCTCAGGCACGGAGAATGTTGCATTTGGGGAGGGAACTGGTTACAGGAAGTGACCCTGTGTCCCACCCTTCTGGTAATGCCAGCACCAAACTTGGTGTTCCGCAAAGTCTCCTCAAATCCTACAACAGCTGCATCTGGCTGGCGTGTTCCCCTTGCTGTTGAACAGATGGGGGAACCGAGGCATGGGGGAGGATTGTGTCTTAACCCTGACATTTACTGTAAGCCGAATAAGCCTGATTCACAGACCAGGAGCTGAGAGGACCTAGGTCCTGGGTCAGAAAGGCCATGTGTTCTCTACGACTCCAACACTGCCTGAGACAGATGTTACAGGGGGAGAAGGGCAGCGGGCTCAGGGGTCTCTCTCCTGGGCATGGCCAGCGTTAGACTCTCTAGGTTTTCCAGGTGAGCACACCCAGACAGTCAATCTTCTGGCTGTTTCCCGAAAAGCCGAGTTTCCACGTGAGGCAGGCTTGCAGGCCCTTCCCTTGGGTACTGTAACATTCTTGGTTTTTGCATAGCTACGGAGGTTCTGACGTCACTTCTGGAAGAGAGATGAGTGACAGCTGTGAAGGTGCATTTGGTGGGGGGAAGCTGGAAGGCAAGGCCGCTCGGAAACATCACCGCAGGTCCACGCGTGCACGCTCCCGCCAGGAGAGAGCCAGCCGGCCCCGGCTGACCATCCTGAATGTGAGTAGCCAGGCAGAACGGGCCGGCAAGACAGGGCTGGCTAGGCACGGTCTCCTCCCTGGTCTCACTGCCTGAGTGTCCTGTAGGTGTGCAACACGGGTGACAAGATGGTGGAGTGCCAGCTGGAGACACACAACCACAAGATGGTGACGTTCAAGTTCGACCTGGATGGGGATGCACCTGACGAGATTGCTACCTACATGGTGAGGCTAGGTGTCCTGCCTGGTCAGATGAGTCAGTGGCCCTTCCCCTGGGACTGTGAGGCTGTCTCCCTGTGTCCTATGGGCGCATGCCTGCCAACCCCACTGAGGAGAATATTGGTTGCCAGCCTTACCTGTCCTCCCGCCTCTGCAGGTGGCTGCCTCTTGTGGGCAGCACTGGCCCATCACCTGGAGGGCCTGCTTCTCAAGCTGTGGCTTCTCTTGCTGAACCGTGCAGCCCTGATGTTGGGAACTGGGCTCCCTGGCTGTGTCTTCCCCTCTTGGGCTTAGTCCAGAGTAGAAGTCAAGCAAATCAATCAGTGAAGACCCAGTGTGGCCAGTGGCCCGAGGTACATCCCCACCAGCAGGGTTGCATGCGCTGTTGCAGGTAGAGCACGACTTCATCCTGCAGGCTGAGCGGGAGACATTCATTGAGCAGATGAAGGACGTCATGGACAAGGCAGAGGACATGCTCAGTGAGGACACGGATGTGGACCGTGGCTCTGACCCTGGGGTGAGCCTGCCGCACCTCAGCACCTGTGGCCTGGATTCTGGGGAGGTAAGTCCCGGGTAAGAGGTCCCAGGAGGGTCTGGGCCTGCTTATCCCCCAGCTCCAGGCTCTGTGAGTACAACACTGTGATGTCGCCTGCTGGAGGAGCCTGTAGGCCATGCAGTGTTGGGTGAGGTGGCTGGGAGGGTGGGCGCCTTCAGTTCAGTTAGAAATGTCCAAGCTCCTGAGGCCCCTCAGATGATTTGAGGCAGTGCTGTGCTCTGAAGGAAGTTCTTGTTCCACGCAGTCTGCTGAGTTCTGATCCTTTACCTCCTTCAGGAGAGTCGCCAACCCCAAGCGAATGCCCCGGTGTATCAGCAAAATGGTATGTCTCCTTTCAAGGCTACACCTGCCAATCAGACATGCATTTGGAGGAGGCATATCTGTCATTGTCCCTTCTCTGCCTTCCAGCAGGCATTTGATAAGAGTCCCACAATGAGCATATTGTAAGGGGTTTTGACTACCACACGGGGGGGGAGTGCTGGAGTGTGTGGTGAGCATGCCCCCATTGGGGGACAGCTGCCCTGTCTGAGAAGCCATATCTGGCCTGGGTTGGGACGGAGCATTGTGTGGACTCGCTGCTGTCTGCTGGTCCCCCAGCCAGCATTACCCCTTCAGTGATGCACCACAGGTGTCCTGGGACATAAGCCTGTGCTGGGGGGACTTGTGAGAGCCTCTGCCAGTGAGGACCCCCTGAGTGGGTTGCACATCCTCCCCACTGGTGTGAGAGGAGTTCCCCAAATCCCCATAAGGCAGGTCTGGTGCTGGTGGGGAGGGGTCACGTCAGCCTTGGGAGAAACCTGCTCACTCTCACCAGCTGTTTTTGCCCTGCCTCTTAGTCCTTCACACTGGGAAGAGGTGGTTTATCATCTGTCCAGTGGCTGAGCATCCAGCAGCAGAGGCCCCCGAATCTTCACCCCCACTTCCTCTGAGCTCCCTGCAGCCAGACACCAGCCAAGGTATGAGCAGCCAGAACCCCTCAAATCTTCCTCCTTGATAATTAGGTGTGCCTCCTGTGTATTGCTCCACATCACCTCATTGTCCTCAGCCTGGCTTTACCTGTGTTCATGTTTTGCCAGCAGGTGCTGTGTGCCCAGCAAAGTGCAAGGGTCTCACCCTGCACTGTTGCCCCAAAATGCAGAGCAGTCTGTGGGGCTGTGTCCTTGTCTGTATCCCTGTCCTAGTTTTCCACCAAATGAGCCAAGTCAAGGTGGCACTTAGGCTTGGGCCTGCCAGTTACCTTCACAGTGCAGGTGAGGCACATGGGCTGCACAGGTGTGTGCTGAAAGGGCTCTGCGCTTGCCCTTTCTTACCAATATTGTTGTGGGAAGAAGTCTCAAGGAAAATCAGAAAACATTTTGATATGAACAAGAATGAAAATACAACATATTAAAATATGTGGGATGCAGCTAAAACAGTAATTAAAGGGAAATTTATAGCACTAAATGATTAGAGGAAGAAAGAGATCTCAAATCAGTATCCCAAGCTTTCATTTTGAGAAATTAGGAAAACTAGAACAAAATCCAAAGCAAGCAGAAGGAAGGAAATAAAGAGCAGAGATCAATGAAATTTGAGACAAAAACAATAATAAAAACAATGGAACCAAAAACTGATTCTTTGAAAAGAATTAATAAAATGATTAACTTCTTGTAAGACTGACAAAGAAAAAGACACAAAATACCAATATCAGGAATAAAAAAGGAGACCACTACAGGTCTTGCGTAAAAGGATACTAGTCATGGAATACTATGAACAAACCTGCACACATAAATTTGACAACTTAGATGAAACAGACTAATTCTGAAAGCCACAAACTACTAAAACTCATCCATGGTGGAATAGATAACCTGAATACTCCTATTAACAAGATTGAATTTGCATCAAAAAAATCTCCCAAAGGAATTTTCTAGGCCCAGATAGTTTCACTGGTGAATTCTATCAAACATTTAATAAAGGAAATAACACCAATTCTATATAGTCTCATCCAGAAAATGGAAGAGGAAGGAACACTTCTCAAATAATTTTATGAAGCCAGCTTCACCCTTATATCAAAACCACACAAAGGCAGTACAAAAAAAGAGTGACAGATGCTAATCTTTCAAGGATATAGAGGGGGAAAAAAACACTCAATAACACATCAAAAAGTCAAATCTAGAAATTTATAAAAAAAGTAATATGCCATAACAAAGTGGAGTATATCCTGGGAAGGCAATATTCAAAAATCAATTAATTCACCATATAATGTCAATGGGAATTTCCTTTCTCTACAAAGGGAAAGATACATGATCATATCAGTTGATACAGAAAAAGTATTACAAAATACAGCGTCCATTTATGATAAAAATGCTCAGCAAACTAGCGATAAAAGGGAACATCCTCAACCTGATAAAGGGCATCTCCAGAAAACTGACAGCTAGCATCATATTTAGTGGTGAAAAACTAAATGTGTTTTCCCAGAGATTGGGATCAAGGCATAGATGTCCACTCTCTCTATTCCTATTCAACATCACACTAGAAATCTTAGATTCCAGATGGACAAGAAACAGAAATAAAAGGCATGTGGATTGAAAAGGAAGAAATAAAACTGTCTCTGCAGCTAATATGATTTTATGTGGAAAAAATCACAAGCATTCTTAACAACAAACAACTCTTAGAACAAGTAAGAGAGTTTAGCAAGATCACAGGATATATAATCAACAACAAAAATAACTATATTTCTATGTTGACAGTGAACAATTAAAAACTAAAATTTTGAAAGAATACTATTTACAGTGGCTCAAAAAAAAAGATAATAGCTATAAATGTAACAGAACATATACAGAATCTGTATGGTGAAAACTATAAAATATTGATGAAATGAATTAGAGATGACCTAAATAAATGGAGAAACATTCTATGTTTATGGATTGGAAGACTCAACATAGTAAAAATGTCAGTTCTTCCCGAAGTGATGTATAGATTTAATGCAATACCAATAAAAATTCAAACAGGATCATTTTTGCAGATATAGGCACTCTGACTCTAAAATTTATATGGAAGTACAAAGGTAATTTAAATAGCTAAAGCAGTTTTGAAAAAGGAGAATGAAGTTGGAGGCATCACACTACTCAGTATTAAGGCTTATTTTAATGTTACAGTAATCCAGAAAGCTCAGTATTGGCAAAGGGATTGGCACATAGATAAGTGGAAAAGAATAGAAAGCCCAGAAATAGATCCATAGAAATACGGCCATTTGATTTTTTGGCAAAGATGCAAAAGCAATTCTATGTAGAAAGGATAGTCTTTTCAATAAATGGTGTTGGACTAGTTGCTTATACATATGCAATAATTGAACCTTGACCTATGCCTGACATCTTATATAATAATTAACTCAAATTTCATTGTATATCCAAATATAAAATGTAAAACTATAACTTTTAGAAAAAAACATTGGAGAAAAACTTTTGTGACCTGAGCCAGGGAGTCGTTAGATCTAACACCAAAAGCATAACCCATAAAAGAAAAAAATGGATAAATCAGACATCATCAAAATAAAACTCTTTTGCTCTGTGAAAACGACTGTTAAGAGAATGAAAAGACAATCTGCAGACTGGGAGAAAATAATTGCAAATTACATATTCAGCATAGTATTTGTTCCTGAAATATATAAAGAATTCTCAAAACTCATCAGTAAGGAAACAAAGAACTCAACTAAAAAATGGACAATGGACTTGAATAGACACTTCCTTAAAGAGAACATAAGGATAGCAGTTAGGCACATTAAAAAAAATTAATGTCATTGACTACCAGGGAAATGCAAATAAAAGCCATAGTGAAGGATCACCACGCACTTGTGAGAATGGCTAAGCTAACAATACTAAGTTTTGGTGTGGATGTGGAGCAACTGGATCTCTCATGTTAGTGGGAATGCAAAATGGTATAGCTATTCTGGAAAATGGTTGGGCATTTTAAAAATAAAAGATATACTTAGTATATGACAACAATTTCAATCCTCAGTATTTATCCAGGAGAAATAAAAAATCATGTTCAGTAAACACATATATAAGTGGTTATAGCAGTTCAGTTGCCTAATTGCCCAAACTGGAAACAACCCAAATATCCTGCAGTGGGTGAATGGAAAAACAAACTATGGTGCTTTGAAAAAGAAACAACTATTGACACATGCAACAGTATGAGTGAACCCCAAAGGCTTACTGAGTGAAAGAAGCCAGTCTCAAAAGGCTACATACTGTATAATCCCATTTATAATGACATTCTCAAAAAAACTATAGATAGAGAACAGATCAGTGTTTGCAAGGAGTCAGAGGTAGGGGGAGAATGTGAGTATAAAGGGATAAACCAATCACATTGTTTTGGGGTGACTGAATTGTTCTGTATTGATTATGGTAATAATTCTATGGATATATGGTGCTAAAGTTCTCAGAACTCTACACCTAAAGAAAAACTCCATTTTACTGTATGATAATTTAAAAAGTGAAAAAAATATATATATGTTATATATGTTGATAATGAGGCAAGATAGCATGAAAGGAAAGCAGCAGCAACAACAGACAATAAAAGAGACCCTCAGACTTCTACTTTGGCCAAGATGGATAATAGGCACTGGATTTATTTTCCCTCAAAACAACTAAAAAAGCATGCAAAATATATGAAAGAATGTTTTTTAAGACTTTGAACATAAGGCAGTGAAGGACATTGATCCCTGAAAAAATCTATGATCATTTCAGCTGACTGCACTGAGAAAGTTTTCACATCCCAGAGCATGGAGGGAGGGACCCAGGTAGAGCTCAGCGGACTACCTGTGGTGAGGAGACTGACCTGAGAGTCTGAGAAAGCCCGAGGGCAAGAGTTGGCTGGGTAGAGTTCTGGAGAGGAGAGAGCAGCACAAAGAGAAAAGTCTGTGGATTGACAGAGGATTCCCCTTGATTATTTTGCAGAGTAATGTATGTGAGGAAACTAGCCAATGCCAGGAAATGAAGCACCCCCAAAGGATTAGAGGGAATGGTACTAAAGCTCATATGGACCAGAATGTCTGTTCCTACCAGTTAGCTGGAAGGACTTATAATTCAAGGGACATTGGGTAGAGTACTGAAAAGGGCCTTGCCTCAGTTGTGGGGAATAATTAGCCCTAGACTTAAGAACAGGATCTGAAAATATCAAGCCACAGTAGCTTAACTGCATCCCACAACAAAGAATGTTTCTAGGAATACAAATTCATACAGCACCCAAGAAGGCAAATTTTACATTGTCTGGTATCCAATCAAAATTATCAGGCAGGACAATATGAGAAAAATTCCTCATTCTAATGAACCCATAGCTGACACAGTTGTAAGAATTAGCAGACAAGCACATTAATACAGTTACTACAACTGTATTCCATATGTCCAAAAAACTATAGGAAATAGGAAAGAAATGTAATTTACCTTATTGATAAATCAGGAAAGACAATTCATAAGATTATCTCAATAAATGCAGAAAAGGAATTTCACAAAATTCAACAGCTATAAACATCCTTAGCAAACTCTATATGAACTACATAGGGTTAAACCTGATAAGGTATATGTAAGACCTGTGCAGTGAGAACTACAAAACAATGTGGGTGGAAACCAAAGAAGACCTAAAGAAGTACCCTATTCATGGGTCAGAAGACACAGTATTGTTACAGAGTTAATTCTTTCTCAGTTAATCAATAAATTTTATGCAGCTGCCACAAGAATCCCAGAAGTTTTTTTCTAGCAATTGAAAAGCCAACCCTATGAAAATGTAAAAGCCATTGGAATTTGGAAATAAGAGAAGTAGATTGGAATGCTAACACTAGCTGATTTCAGGAATTATTATAAAACCATAGTGATCAAGACTGTGTGGTATTGGTATAAATACAGATAAATAGATCAATGGAATAAAATAGAGTCCAGAAATAGACCCAAACACATAGAGACACTTAATTTTTTATAAACATTTCAAAGAACATTCAGTGAAGAGAGGACAATCTTTTCAGTCTTAGGACTATTGATCATTCATATGTGAAAAATGAATATCCATACTTAACACTATATACAAAAATCAACTCAAAATGGAATGTAAACCTAAATGTAAAACTGAAAACAATGAAACTTATAGTAGGATACACAGGAAAATGTTTGTGTGACCTTGGGTTAGATAGAGATTTCTTAGATATAGCACCAAAGCATGATCTGCAAAAGAAAAAAATTGGTAAATGAATCAAATTCAAAATGTCTACTCTTTGAGAAACAGCAAGGGAATGAAAAGAGAAACCAGAGACTAGGTGAAAATATTTGTTAACCATATATGCAATAAAGGACTTGTGTCCAGATAATATGAGGAACTCTCAAAATGCAGTGAGAAGAAAATAAACAAGCTAACAAAAATATTTGAACAGACACTTCACCTAAGATTTGTGGGTGCCAAATAAGTATATGAAAAGGTAATTATTCAGTAAGAAGCTGCAAATTAAAATCGCAAGAGGATACCACTACACACCTATTAAAATAGCTAAAATTTAAAAGACCAAGTGTTGCTGAGGATGTGGGGGAATTGAAACTCTTATACACTGTATAAAATGGAAAACAGCTGGAGAACCTTGGAAAACAATTTGGTAATGTCTTTTAAAAATAAACATACAAGTGCCATAGGATCTAGTTATTCTGCTCCTTGGTACGTATCCAAGAGAAATGAAAGCAGATGTCCATACAAACACTTACACAGCATGTTCATAGCAGCTTTATTTATAATAGCCGGAACGTAGCAATAGCTCACATGAACAGAAAAACATATTGTGATTTATCCATACCGTATAACACTACTCTGCAATAGAAAGGAATGAACAACTGACATTCATTATAGTATGGGTGATTCTCAGAATACGTCAGTGAAAGATGCCAAACAAAAAAATAATGCATGCTACATGATTGCATTTATGTAAAAGGCTAGAAAATGCAGACTAATTTATAGGGATGGAAAACAGACGAGTGGTTGTCTGGGAATGAGGTTGTGGTAGGAAAGGAAGGGAGGTATAGATTACAAGGTTCATGAAGAAATAGTTGGGAGAATGATGGACATGTACATTATATTGATGGTGGTGAAAGTTTTGCTTATATGCCTGTGTCAATACTTACAAACTCTACACTATAAATATGTACAATTCATTGCATGTCAATTATACTTCAACATAGTGGTTAAAAACCAAACAACAGTTACAAAGAAAGCTAACTCTCAGGGGCTCCAGATAGTGGAGTTACCAGACAGATAACTGCTTACTTAGTGTTAAAATAAATAAATGACTAGAGTGAAACTTCTGGCAGAGAATTGGAAAGTATACCAAAAAAACCAAACCAAAAAATTCACCCTTCAAAAACAAACTCAAATGGAAATTCTGGAGCTGAAAGTTACAGTAGTTAAGATTAAGACCTCACTGGATAGTTTGTACACTGCTGGAGAGAGAATTAGCAAACTGAAAGGTAACTTAAAAGAAAATACTTAAAGTAGAATAATGATATCAAAACTGATGAAAAACAAAAGAGGAGCTAAGGAATGTAGGGGTTACTATGAGATAGTTAAACATATATAATTGGAGTCCCAGAAAGTAGAAGAATGAGACAAAATCAAGTTTTAGGAGGTAATGCAGAGAATTGAAAGGCATTAAGACACAAATTCAAGAAGCCCTCCAAACTCTGAGAGAAAAACTACACTTATATATATTATAGTTAAAGTACTGAATACCAAAGGCAGACCAAAGAATTTAAAGGATGCTAGAGGAAAGAGCAGGTACTGATTTGGACAGCTCCCATCTCACTAGATACAGTGTTTGCCAGTAGACCAAGGAATACTGCTATCCTCAAAGTGCTAAAGAAAATAAGCATAAACCTTGAATCTCTACCTGGTGGTATCGTCCTACATAATATGAAATGAAGACTAAAGGGATTTATCACCTGCATATTTCAAACAAAGACATACCAGGGGGGATATTTTTAGGCAAAACAACGGTGACCCCAGATGGAAGGTCAGAAATACAGGAAGGAATAAAAGTAATGGAATTATAAACACATTGGCAGGTCTAAAGGAATGTCGACTGTATAAAAACATAATGTCTTATGAGATTTGAAATATATTTGTTGTGTTAAAATACATGAAAATAAGGGCATATTTATCAGGGGGAGGGAATTGTACTCATAGGGCTCCTGGGTTCTTGCACTGTAGGGGAAGAGGGTCGAAATCAAGAATGTATATTGTAGTCTATAGAATACCCTTGTAAGAGTTGTAAAATAGTAGATAACTTTCACACTCATGGGGAATGGGTGGATGGGGGAGAATTTTTACAAAACAAAAGGCAAAGAAGGAGAGAAAAAGCAACATTGAACATGATGAAAATATAGAAAGTCATTAGTAAGATGGTAGTTTTAACCCCAACAAATGAGTAATTAAATTAAATGTAAATGAAATAAATATCAAAAGTTGTCAAAATGTGAGAGAACAAACCAATAACAAACTAAGGCATAAGACTACAAAAGGTGAAGAGTAAAGAGCATGCTAATACTAAACTAAAAGAAAGCTAGAATAGATCTTTTCTTTTTCTTCTCTTTTTTTTTTTTTTGCTGCACTGTGTGGCATGTGGGATCTTAGTTCCCTGACCAGAGATTGAACCCGTGCCCCTTGCAGTGGAAGTGCAGAGTCTTAACCACTGGACCACCAGGGAAGTCCCATAGAGTAGATCTTTTTATATCAGACAAATAGACTTTAAGACAAAAAAGTAATGGTGAAAGATTCAGCTTTCCAGGAAGATCAAGTAATTCTATATTTGCATGTCTTTTAATAACACAGCCTCAAAATATATAAAGCAAAAATTAACACAACTAAATGAAAAAATAGAGTAATCTATAATCATCATGGGAGTTTTAACTTTTAGAATGGGAAGACAAAAACCAATAAGGATATAAAGGATTTCAGCAATAGAATTAGCAGTCTTGTTCTATATGTAGGACACCCAACAGCTGAAGAATGCACATGTTTTCAAGTCCACAAAGAATATTTTAAAATTAGCCATATGCAGGACACAAAGCAAATCTCAAATTAAAAAGGATCAAAATTATTCAATGCATGTTCTCTAACTACAGTTGGCAGTAAGCTAGAATTTGAAAACAAGAAGATACCTAAAGTCTCCACATGTATGACAGTTAAGAATTACATCTATAATATCTCATGAAGCAAAGAAGAAATTATAGTGGAAACTGAGAAAATATGCTGAATTATAATGATATGAAAATCATGCAAATGAAAATATTACTTATCAAAACGTGGGTTGCAGCTAAATCTATATTTTGCAGAAACTTTGCTGCCTCAAATGTCCATACTAGAAAGGCAACAAGGCTAAAAATCGACAATCAAAGTATATCCACTGTAAAAAGTTAGAAAGAGAAGAGAAAATTGAATGCAATTAAAAGGAAGAAATAAAACAGATAAATGCCTGAATTAATGAAATATAAAATAAATATACAATAGAGTGTCAACAAAGCTTAAAGCTGGTTCTTTGAAGTGGCAAATAAAATTGGTGAGCCCCTGGTGATACTGACCAGTATCAATATCAGGAATGAAAAAGAGGGACATTGCTACAATCTGACAAACATTAAGAAAAAGATAAGAGTACATTCTATATAACTCCATGCCAATAAATATTAAAACTGGTATGGATGTTGTCCTGGAGAAATATAAGAAGAAAGAGAAAATCTGAAAAGTGCTATAAACATTAAAAAGTTGAATCAGTAATTAAAAACCTCACATTTATGCTTTGTTGTGGCAAGATTGCTGGAACAGCTCAGTGTATAGACTTCCAGATTCAAGTATAGTCAGGAAAGAGAGTTCTCCCTTTTCAGAAGGATTCAGAAATTCTGGGCCTAACTCCACAATGCAGAACTAGGAATAATATCTGTCTCTAAAGCAGTCATGTGACAGGTGGCTGGAATGCACAGACTGACCTGTGCCCAAGTTACATGCACATCCCTGGACAGTGGTTCCCTAGAGGAAATTCAGAGTGCTGCTGCATGAGGGAGGGGATGAATGCTACATAGTCAAACCTGAAACATGTTTATTATGGTGAGAACGGTGGACTTGCTCAAATGTTGGAAAAGAGGTGATAATTGTTGAGAAAAAAGGAAAAGAACAAAAGGTTCATGTGAGGAGTGGAGAATTCTGGCCAGATTAAAAAAAACAGATTGAAATAGACCCTCCCTCAGAAGATAATGGGGGAGGAGTGACATCAGCAAGATTGCAAAGTAGGAGATATCAGCATTCATCCTCCCATAAAAGCAATTGGACATTGATCCATAAATGGAAGCAGCTGTGGGATGGCTCAGGAGTCCAATTAAGGACACAGTGGAGCAAAAACGGAGAATAACTGCACAGAAAGGATTGTGGGAGATGAGCTTAGATGAGATGTCAGGAGATGGCAAGGAACAAAGAAGGCTGAGGTATCTGTATCAGCCACATTGCCAGTGCCATTGTGGTCCCCAGTGGCCTGCTCTATGGAGGCCCCATTAGCCTTTGCTGCTAAGGACCTCAACAGCCCCCATAGCAGCTGTGGGCTCCCCACAGCTTTCATGGCAGAGGACCCTGTAGTGTTAGCTGTCATGGGCCCCAGTTGTGTACTCCACAGAGGCCATTGGGAACTTTCACCATCGAGGTAACCAACAGCCATCACCACCATGAAACAGCCCAGGGAAGGAGATGCTGCTGCACCTTATTTCCCCCTACCCTGGAAGGAGCTTCTCTCTTGCTGCCCTGGGACCAGGGCTGCCAGCTGCCTCCCCCAACCCTGTGCATACCCCAGACCCCAGAAGCCTGGCTATTGCTGTCGCACCCATGCTTCCAATACCAGCTCCATGGTAGCTACCATAAGCTACCACACTTCTGCACCTGAGACACTAGAGCCACCACCATTGTGCGCTAGCCAGCACCCCAGAACCTGGAGCCATCATTGCTCTGTGAGTGCCTGCACTCCAGACCTCTGCTTTGTCTCTGTGCCATCGGCACCTGTACATCAAACACCAGTGCCACCACTGCCAGGAGGGTGCCCACAAGCTGGGCCCAGTGCCAAGAGGTATCCCCTCAACAACAAAATCCCCACGGGAGAAAAAGAGATCAGGAGGTGTTCAGAAACATTTACCACTGTAGATCCCAACAGCCTCCGCAGCCACTGCAGCCACCTGCAGTTGAGGACCCCTGCCATCTTTGCTAGTGCTCACCTCAGCTGGATGGAACCACACAGAGACTACACTGCTGGGCCTGCCCTGTACCTGTAATCAATATACCCCACCCAGCCAGTGTCCCTGCACCCACTGGCATGTGAAGGTCTTCCCCACCAAAATCAGTTTGTAAGGTCTAGAAGAGATGACTGCTCCTTCAGATACACAGATATCAACACGAGGTTACAAGAAACATGAAAAAGCAAGGAAATATGACACCACCAAAAGGCACAGAATAATTTTCTAGTAACTGACCCCAAAGAACTGAAGATCTATGAATTGTCATAGAATTCAAACTTGTTTTAATGAAACTTGGTGTGCTACAAGAAAATACATGTAGACAACACGACAAAATTAGGAAAACAATACACAAACAAAATGAGAAGTTCAGCAGAGAAATAGAAATCATAATAAGACCAAAACAGAAATTCTGGAGCTGAAGAAATACAGTGAATGAGATTTAAAAAAAAAAAATGCAGTAGAGAGCATCAACAGCAGACTTGATCAAGCAGAAGACAGAATCTGTGAACTTGAAGATGGGTCATTTGAAATTATCCAGTCATAGAAGAAAAAAGAAAGAGGAATGAAAAAAAGTAAAGAAAACCTGTGTGAATTATGGTGCTCCATCAAGTAAGTAATATTTGCATTGTGGGAGTCCCAGGAGAGGAGAGAGAAAGAAAGTGCACATAGCTTATTTTAAGAAATTCCCAAATTTAGGAAGATACCATGTACGTCCAGGTACGTGAATATCTTAAGTCCCTATATAGATTTAACTTAAAGAAGGCTTTACCAAGATATGTTACAATAAAGCTATAAAAATCAAGGACAGAATTTTGAAAGCAGCAGGAGGGAAAAAAACCCCTCATTTTATATGAAAAAAGGCTTTTAGCAGGTTTCTCAGAAGAAACCTTGTGGGGCAGGAGAGAGTGGAGTGATATATTCCAAGTGCTGAAGAAAAACCCTGGTGACCAAGAGTACTACTTTAACTGGCAATGAAGGAGAAATAAATACTTTCCCAAACAAACAAAAGTTGAGGGAGTTCATCACCACTGTACCTGCCTCATGAAAACACAAGAAAGTAAAAAATTCACTGGTAAAGGTAAGTATATAGGCTGTTTTAACTATATTTTTATTGTAAGCTTCATGGTAATCACAAAGTAAATACCTATACATAAAAGGTAAAAGAAACAAAGTGTACCATTACAGAAAATGATCAAATCACAAAGGAAGCTGGAAAGAAAGGAAGAAAGGAACTACGAAACAGTAAGATAAGAAGATGGAATAGTAAGTCCTTGCTTATCAATAATTACTTTAAATGTAAATGGATTAAATTCTCTAATCAAAATATAGAGTGGTGGTATGAATTTTTAAAAAAAGACAAAACTATATGCTGTCTACAAGAGACTCACTTCAACTTTAATGGCCTACATATGCTGAAACTGAAGGATGGTAACGTATATTCCAGGCTGATGGAAACCAAAAGAGAGCAGGGCAGTTACATTTATATCAGACAAAATGGCTGTAAGTCAAGATCTATGACAAGAGACAATGAAAGTCATTATATAATGATAAAGAAATCAGTTAGTTTATCAAGAGGATATAGCAATTGTAAATATATGTACCCAACATCAGAGCAACTTCATATATTAAGCAAATATTAACAGCTCTTCAGGCAGAAATAGACAGCAGTGCACTAATAGTAGGGGACTTAAGTACTTCACTTACAATAATGGAGAGACTTTCCAGACAAAAAATCCACAAGGAAATATTGGACTTCAGTGGCACTTCAGAACAAATGGACCGTAACAGACGTAAACAGAACATTCTACCCAACAGCAGCAGAATACACGTTCTTCTCAAGTGCACATGGAACATTCTCAAGGATAGATCATTTGTTAGATTACAAAACAAGTCTTAACAAATTTAAGAAGATTGAAATCACATCAGTTTATTTTCCAACCACAGTGGTATGAAACTGGAAATCAGTAACAGGAGGAAAGCTGGAAAATGCACAAATATGTGGAAATTAAGCAACCCATTTCTGAATAACAAATGGGTGAAAGAAATAGAAAAAGAAATAAAAATATCTTGATACAAATGAAGATGGAAACAGAGCATACCAAAACTTATGTAATTCAGCACAAGCAATTTTCAGAGGAAATTTATAGTGATAAAAACCTGTATTAAGAAACAAGGAAGATCTCAAATAAACAATTTAAGTTCACACCTCAAGGAACTAGAAAAAGGACAAAGTTAGCAGAAGGAAGGAAACAACAAAATTCAGAGCAGAAATAGAGATTAGAAAAAATATAGAAAAGATCAACAAAACTAAGAGCTAGTTTTTTGAAAAGTTAAACAAAATCAGCAAACTTTTAGCTAGGCTAAGAAAATAAAATCAGAATTGAAAGAGGAGACATTACAACTGATGCCACAGAAATACAAAGAATCATGAGAAAATAACATGAACAACTACACACCAAAACATTGGATAACCTAGAAAAATGGATAAATTCCTGGAAACATACAGCCTACCAAGACTGAATCATGAAGAAATAGGAAATCTGAATGGATTTATAACTAGTGGGAGAGTAAATCAGTAATCAAAAATCTCCTAACAAAGAAAAAGTCCAGGACCAGATAACTTCAATGGTGAATTCTACCAAATATTTAAAGAAGAATTAACACCATTCCTTTGTAAACTCTTCCAAAAAAATTGAAGAGGAGATAACACTTCCAAACTAATTTTACTAGGCCAGCATTACCCTGATATCAAAGCCAGACAAGGCTACTACAAGAAAAGAAAATTATAGGCCAGTATCCTTGATGAATCTGTATTGCATCTATATGCCAAAACTCTCAACAAAATACTACCAAATTGAATCAACAGCACATTAAAAGAATCATACACCATAATCATGTGGGGTTTATTCCTGAGATGCAAGGATGGTTCAACATAAGCAAATCAATAAATGTGATACAACACATTAACAGAATGAAAAATGAAATCTTGTGATCATCTCAATAGATGTAGTAAAAAGCATTTGAAAAAATTCAGCATCCTTTCATGATTAAAAAAATCTCAACAAATAAGGTGTAAGAGGAATGTACATCAACATAATAAAGGCCATATACAACCAGCCCACATCTAACATCATACTCAATGGTGAAAAGCTAAAGCTTTTGCTCTTAGTTTAGGAACAAGACAAGGATGCACATTCTCATTACTTCTATTCAGCATCATCCTGGAAGCCCTAGCCAGAGAAGTTAGGCAAGAAAAAAAAATAAAAGGCATCCCAATCAGAAAGGAAGAAGTAAAATTGTATCTGTTTGCAGATGACATAATCTAATATATAGAAAACCTTAAAGACTCCATCAAAAAACTGTTAGAGGGCTTCCCTGGTGGCACAGTGGTTGAGAGTCCGCCTGCCGATGCAGGGGACATGGGTTCGTGCCCCGGTCTGGGAAGATCCACATGCTGTGGAGCGGCTAGGCCTGCGAACCATGGCCACTGAGCCTGTGCATCCGGAGCCTGTGCTCCACAACGGGAGAGGCCACAACAGTGAGAGGCCCGCGTACTGCAAAAAAAAACAAAAACAAAAACAAAACTGTTAGAACTAATAAACTCAGTGAAGTTGCAGAATATAAAATCAATATGCAAAAATGAGTTTCATTTCTATAAACTAATAACAAACTATCTGAAAGATAAATTAAGAAAGCAGTCCCATTTATAATAACATCATACCCAGGATTAAATTTCACCAGGAGATAAAAGCCCTGTGCACTGAAAACTATGAGACATTGATGAAAGAGACTGAAATAAATGGAACCATATCTCATGTTCTTTGATTGGAAGAATTAAATGTCTATACTACCCAAAGCCATCTGCAGATTCAGTGCAATCCCCATCAAAATTCCAAAGGCATTTTTCACAGAAATAGAAAAAGAATTTCTAGAATTCATATGGAATCACAAAAGAAGCCAAATAACCAAAGCAATTTTGAGAAAGAACAAAGTATATCATTTCCTGATTTCAAACTATATTACAAAGCTGTAGTAATCAAAACAGTATATGGTATTAGCATAAAAAATAGACAAGAGACCAGTGGAACAGAATAGAGAGCCCAGAAGTATACCCAAGCATATATGGTCAACTAATCTATGATAAGGGCACCACGTATACACAGTGGGTGAAAGGATAGTCTCTTCAATAAATCATTCTGAGAAAACTGGGTATCCAAACACAGAAAAACGAAACTGGACCCCTATTTCACACCACTCACAAAAATCAACTTAAAATGGATTAAAAACTTAAACTTAAGACCTGATACCTTAAAAATAGAGCTGCCATATGTTCCAGCAATCCCACTTCTGGGTATTTATCCAGAGGAACTGAAATCACTGTCTCGAAGAGATATCTGCACCTCCATGTTCACTGCGGCATTATTCATAGTAGCCAAGATATGGAAACAATTTAAGCGTCACTAGTTGAATGGATAAAGAAAACATGGTAACTACAGACAATGGAATATTCAGCCACGAAAAGAAGGAAATCCTGCTATTTGTGACAACATGGATGAAATGAAGGTCATTATGCTAAGTAAAATAAGCCAATCGGAGAAAGACAAATACTCTTGATCTCAGTTGTATGTGGAATTTGGGGGGAAAAAGAAAGTTGAGCTCATAGAACCAGTGAGTGGAATGGTGGTTGCCAGAGGCAGATTAAAGAAGCATGTGATCGTCTCAATAGATGGAGGAAAGCATTTGATAAAAGTCAACATCTATTAATGACTTTAAATAATAGGAACATAGGTATAAAAGTGAATTTGTTTAATCTGACAAAGGATATCTATTTAAAAAACAACAGCAAATATTATTATTATTTTTTTTTGTGGTACGTGGGCCTCTCACTGCTGTGGCCCCTCCCGTTGCGGAGCACAGGCTCCGGACGCGCAGGCTCAGCGGCCATGGCTCACGGGCCCAGCCGCTCCACAGCATGTGGATCTTCCCGGACCGGGGCACGAACCCGTGTCCCCAGCATCGGCAGGCGGACTCTCAACCACTGCGCCACCAGGGAAGCCCCACAGCAAATATTCTTAATGGTGATATGTTGCTTTCTTTTTGAGATGCAGATCAATATAAAGATACCCGTTATCACCACTGATTTTTAGTATCCTACTGGAGGTCTTCGATAGTGCATTGTAGAGTAGGACATTGTAAATGGGTTCCTTGACCCAATTCCAACTTTGTGTGTGTGTGTGTGGGGCGGCGGGGGGGGCTTCCCTACACCAACAAGCAGTTCTCAGATGCCAGCAAGGTGTCTGAGAATTCAACTGAATTCTGACACTTTCTACCTGGAGATAGAATCAGATTCCACAGGTAAGGGGCTCAGTCCCACTAGACCACCCGCCACTTCAGATGCCGGTCATAAGCCCAGGTTGTTATCTGTGCATCTGACCAACTGGCTACAAACTGGAGTTTCCAATGATGCCCTCGTAAGTCAGCATGCCAATCATAAGTCAAGGTTGTCTCCCGTACTTCTGACTGACTGGCTATAAATCAGAGGTTCCTGTGACCCCTTCCTTGGGTTGGATTAATTTGCTAGAATTGCTCACAGAACTCAGAGAAACATGTTATTTACTAGATCATCAATTTATTATAAAAGGATACTAAAGTATATGAATCGACAGCCAGACAAAGAGATATATAAGGCAAGGCATTGGGAAAGGGCATGGAGCTTTAATGCCCCTTCCAGGCTCACCACTCTCCCCAGTACAGTCTCCATGTTAAAAGTTCTAACAATAGTCTAATGGGCATCGATAAGCTGAATATACAGTATTTGTGGAAATGCACAGGCCGGAAAAAAACAAAACACTCTCCAGGGGAAGGACACTGTTCTATTGAATGCCATGACCAATTACGTAAACGTACAGCCGTGAAATGATACTGGTACAAGGATAGACAAATTGAACAATGGAGTAAAAGCCCAGATGCAAGCCCATATCTCTGTTGACAAGAAAAGCCTAACTGCTAAATGATGGGGACAGGATGTTCTTAAAAAAAGAGGACAATAGGCTGTCCATATGGGGGAAAACCATCCTTGTTTCTAAACTTATACCATAAACCAAACTCATTATAAGTAGATTGTGAATGTCAAAGTAATATAAGAGAATATAATATCTTTATGACTCCAGTGTAGACATAATAAAGTTCACAAAAAAAACTCTAAAGGAAAGACTGGCAAAAATTTGGTTAAATTTGACTACATTAAAATTAAGAACTATTGTTCATCTAAAGACACCACGAATTGAGCAAATAGGCAAATTACAGAGTGAGAGAAGATATTTACAATGTTTATAACCAACAAAAGCTGGTTCTCATCCAGCATACATAAAGAACTATTATAATCAAAAGGAAAAGAATGATAACTCAATAGAATAGGCAAGGGGCTAGGACAGGTATGTTGTTATAGAGGATAACCAGATAAAGATAAGAAAAGGTGCTCAATTTAATTAGTTATCAGGAAAATGCAAATAAAAATCACAATGATGTACCACCTCACCACCTGTCAGGATGGCTATCATAAAAAAAAAATAAAAACAGAAAGAGAAGCATTGGCAATGATGTGGATAAATGGGAACCCTGTGCATATTGGTGGGAATGTAAAATGGTGTGGCCACTGTGGAAAACAATATGGAGGTTCCTCAAAAAGAAAAAACAGAACTACCGTATGATTCAGCAGTCCCACTTCTGGGTATTTATCCAAAGCAAGTAAAATCACTATCTTGAAGAGAAATCTGCACACCCCCCATGTTCATTCCAGTATTATTCACAATAGCCAAGACATGGAAACAACCTAAATGTCAGTCAGTAGATGAATGGTGTTGGGCTGCACCCTGGAGGGCTACAAGGCCTGCACTTGCCCAGCTTTAAGACCAGAGAAAGAGCCCAGAGTCAGTAACAGAGACATCAGTGATTTAATTGATGGGGGAGCTTACATGTCTGAAGCAAGGTCCTGGAGCAACACCCTACCGTGTGTGGCACATGGTGGGCAGGACATGGTGGCAGCCTCTGCTCCTAGGGGGAAGGGGAGATTGCCAGTTAAAGGGGAAATTATATCAGGTTGGCTTATTAGTTACTAGGGAAACCAACAGAAGGGCACGCCCCCTCACCACTCTTTGATAGCTGGGGCCTGGGGCAAGTATGTCGGAAGGTCAGTCATGTGAGTAGGGTGTAGGTGAAGCAGGCACTGTTCTGGCAGGGGATGTACAGAGAGCAAGAGAACAGCCATCTTTAGTGGCCTGACCATACAAATGGATAAAGAAAATGTGGTATTTACTTACAATGGAATATTATTAAGCATTAAAAAAGGAGATCCTGCCATTTGTGACTACATGGGTGAACCTGGAGGACATTATGCTAAGCAAAGTAAGCCAATCACAAAAGACGAACACTGTACGAGTCCACTTATTATGAGGTATGTAGAGTAGTCAAACTCATTGAAGCCCGGAGTACAAGGGTGGGTGGCAGATCCTGGGTGGGGGGCAGAAATGGGAAGTTGCTGTTCAATGGGTATAAAGTTTCAGTTAGGCAAGATGAATGCATTTTAGAGATCTGCCGTATAACATTGCACCTATAGAAAACAATATTGTGTACTTGAAATGTTAAGGGAGTAGATCTCCTGTTGAGTGTATTTACCACAATAAAGCAAATGACAAAATCATATTAAGATCCTATTACACTCTCCAGGATGACCTATGGAGGGTAGGAAGCCCCAGGAGTGCTCAGAGGCTGCTATGGGAGGGGGAACTGGCACACTTGCTTTGGGAAGCCGGTTAGCGTCCTCTCCTGAAGGCTGAAGCTTCTTTGACCCAGCAGTTTTGCACAGCTTTGCAGTGTGCACAGGCACACTCACTGTTGTGTGTTAGTATTAGTCACGCTCCAAGTTGCAGCAAGCCAAAGCACATGAGCCACACAATTACTAGTGAGTCGTGGGAGAGTCCTAGAGTGAAACAGTGTACAGACACCCAAATGGATGAATCTCCCAGATATAATGGTGAGAGAGAAGAAGCCAGACAGGAAAGGATAAATGCAGTGTGAGTTCACTGATACAATATTCTAAATCAGGCAAAACTCAACTGTGGTGTTTTAGAGCACATACTTGCATGGCAGTGCTTTAAAGAAAAACAAATGTGAAAGTTATGTTACATATGCTGGGGAGGGGCAATGTGAGTCTGGGGGCTTAGGAACCTGGCACTCTCCCCCACTATCATTTTTTTTGGTAAGCTTTTAAAACCTTTCGTTTTGTAAATTTTGTTTGTGTTATTAAAAGGAGAACGTTTGTTGTTTTTAAAAAGACAAGTAGGCTCGAAGACCAAGTAAGTATTGGAAACTCTGCATCCTGTTTTCTCCTCTCAACTTTCCCACTCCTGTGAGCACACAGAGGCTCTGAGAGGTCCTAGGTGGGATACTGTTGAGCTATGTTCTACCAATTGGTTCCCAGGGTACCTTCCTACCAGGATCCCTTTCCAGCCCCTGACAGGATGCTGTTGGTCTGAGCTTCTTTTTTTTTTTTTTTTTTTTTTAATTATTATCTCCACTTTATCTATCTACCTATCTATATTGAAGTGTAGTTGATATACAATATTACATTAGTTTCAAGTGTAAAACATATTGATTCAATATTTTTATAGATTATAGTTGATTTAAAGTTGTTATAAAATATTGGATATATTCCCTGTGCCATACAATATACCCTTGTAGCTTATTTTATACATAGTATTTTGTTGCTCTTAATCCCCTAACCCTATCTTGCCCCTCCCCCTATCTTGCCCCTCCCCCTCCCCTATCCTTCCCCTCTCTCCAGTGGTAACCACTAGTTTATTCTCTATATCTGTGAGTCTATTTGTTTTGTTTTATTTTTTGGATTCCACATATAAGTGATAATATACAGTATTTGTCTTTCTCTGACTTATTTCACTAATCATAATGCCCTCCAGATCCCTCCATGTTGTTGCAGGTGGCAAAATTTCATTCTTTTTAATGGCTGAGTAGTATTCCCTTGTATATATGTATAATGCATCTTTATCCATTCATCTGTTGATGGACACTTAGGTCGCTTCCATGTCTTGGTTATTGTAAGTAATGCTGCTATGAACATTGGGGGTGCATGTATCTTTTACATCAAATTAGTGTTTTCATTTTTTCCAGATATGTACCTAGGAGAGGAATTGCTGGATCACATGGTAGTTCTATTTTTATTTTTTTGAGGAACCTCCATACTGTTTTCCATGGTGGCTACACCAATTTACATTCCTACCAACTGTGTATGATGGTTCCTTTTTCTCCACTTCCTTGCCAGCATTTGTTATTTGTGGTCTTTTTTTTGATAGCCATTCTGATAGGTATGAGGTGATATCTCATTGTGGTTTTGATTTGCATTTCTCTGATGACTAGTGATTTTGAGCATCTTTTCATATGCCTACTGGCCATCTGTACATCTTTGGGAAAAAGTCTATTTAGGTCTTCAGCCCATTTTTAAATTGGGTGGTTTTTTTTTCATATTGAGTTGTATGAGCTATTTATATATTTTGGATTTAACCCCTTATCTGTTATATCATTTGCAAATATTTTCTCCTATTCAGAAGGTTGTTTTTTCATTTTGTTAGTGGTTTCCTTTGCTGTGCAAAAGCTTTTACATTTAATTAGGTCCCATTTGTTTATTTTTGTTTCCTTTGCCTTAGGAGACAGATCAAAAAAAATATTGCTTAGATTTATGTCAAAGAGTATTCTGCTTATGTTTTCATCTAGGAGTTTTATGGTTTCCAGTCGTTAATCAATTTGGGGTTTATTTTTGTATATAGTGTGAGAAAATGGTCTAATTTCATTCTTTTACACATAGCTGTCCTGTTTTACCAGCACCACTTGTTGGAGACTATCTTTTCTCCATTGTATTTTCTTGCCTCCTTTGTCGCAGATTAATTGTCCATAAGTGTCTGGGCTCTCTGTTCTGTTCCACTGATATATGTGTCTGTTTTTGTGCCAGTACCATCCTGTTTTGATTACTGTAGCTTTGTAGTATAGTGTGAAGGCAGGGAGTGTGATACCTCCAGCTTTGTCCTTTTTCCTCAAGATTGGTTTGGCAATTCAGGATCATTTGTGGTTCCAGATAAATTTTAGGATTATTTGCTCTAGTTTTGTGAAAAATGTCCTGGGTATTTTGATAGGGATTGAATTAAATCTGTAGATTGCTTTGGGCAGTATGCCATTTTAACACTTAATTCTTCCAATCCAGGAACATTCAATATCTTTCTCTTTCTTTGTATCAACTTAAAATTCTTCATCAATTTTTTTTAACATCTTTATTGGAGTATAACTGCATTACAATGGTGTTTTAGTTTCTGCTTTATAACAAAGTGAATCAGCTATACATATACATATATCCCTTATCTCCTCCCTCTTGCGTCTCCCTCCCACCCTCCCTATCCCACCCCTCTAGGTGGTCACAAAGCACCGAGCTGATCTCCCTGTGCTATGCGGCTGCTTCCCACTAGCTGTCTGTTTTACATTTGGTAGTGTATATATGTCCATGCCACTCTCTCACTTCATCCCAGCCTACCCTTCCCCCTCCCTGTGTCCTCAAGTGCATTCTCTAGTAGGCCTGCATCTTTATTCCCGTCTTACCCCTAGGTTCTTCATGACCATTCTTTGGTTTGTTTTTTAGATTCCATATATATGTGTTAGCATACGATATTTGTTTTCCTCTTTCTGACTTACTTCACTCTGTATGACAGACCCTAGGTTCATCCACCTCACTACAAATAACTCAATTTCGTTTCTTTTTATGGCTGAGTAATATTCCATTATATATGTGCCACATCTTCTTTATCCATTCATCTGTCAAGGGACACTTAGGTTGCTTCCATATCCTGGCTATTGTAAATACAGCTGCAGTGAACATTGTGGTACATAACTCTTCTTGAATAATGGTTTTCTCAGCGCATATGCCAGTAGTGGGATTGCTAGGTCGTATGGTAATTCTATTTTTATTTTTTTAAGGAACCTCCATACTGTTCTCCATAGTGGCTGTATCAATTTACATGCCCACCGACAGTGCAAGAGGGCTCCCTTTTCTCCACACCCTCTCCAGCATTTATTGTTTGTAGATGTTTTTGATGATGGCCATTCTGAATGGTATGAGGTGATAGCTCATTGTAGTTTTCTTTTTTTAAAAATTTAATTAATTAATTTATTTTTGGCTGTGTTGGGTCTTCGTTTCTGTGCGAGGGCTTTCTCTAGTTGTGGCGAGCGGGGGCCACTCTTCATCGCGGTGCATGGGTCTCTCACTGTTGCAGCCTCTCTTGTTGCGGAGCACGAGCTCCAGACATGCAGGCTCAGTAGTTTTGGCTTATGGGCCTAGGTGCTCCGCGGCATGTGGGATCTTCCCAGACCAGGGCTGGAGCCCGTGTCCCCTGCATTGGCAGGGAGATCATCAACCACTGTGCCACCAGGGAAGCCCCAATTGTAGTTTTGATGTGCATTTCTCTAGATTAGTGATGTTGAGCATCCTTTCATGTGTTTGTTGGCAATCTGCATATCTTCTTTGGGGAAACATCTCTTTAGGTCTTCTGCCCATTTTTGGATTGGGTTGACTGTTTTTTTGATATTGAGCTGCATGAGCTGCTTGTAAATTTTGGAGATTAATCCTTTGTCAGTTGCTTCATTTGCAAATATTTTCCCCGATTCTGAGGGTTGTCTTTTTGTCTTGTTTATGGTTTTCTTGTGCAAAAGCTTTTAAATTTCATTAGGTCCCATTTGTTTATTTTTGTTTTTATTTCCATTTTTCTAGAAGGTGGGTCAAAAAGGATCTTGCTGTGATTTATGTCATAGAGTATTCTCCCTATGTTTTCCTCTAAGAGTTTGATAGTGTCTGGCCTTACATTTAGGTCTTTAATCCATCTTGAGTTTATTTTTGTGTATGGTGTTAGGGAGTGTTCTTATTTCATTCTTTTACATGTAGCTGTCCAGTTTTCCCAGCACCACTTGTTGAAGAGGCTGCCTTTTCTCCACTGTATGTTCTTGCCTCCTTTATCAAAAATAGGTGACCATATATGTGGGTTTATCTCTGGGCTTTCTATCCTGTTCCATTGATCTATATTTCTGTTTCTGTGCCAGTACCATACTGTTTTGATTACTTTAGCTTTGTTGTATAGTCTGAAGTCAGGGAGCCTGATTCCTCCAGCTCCGTTTTTCTTTCTCAAAATTAGTTTGGCTATTCAGACTCTTGTGTTTCCACACAAATTGTGAAATTTTTTGTTGTAGTTCTGTGAAAATGCCAGTGGTAGTTTGATAGGGATTGCGTTCAATCTGTAGATTGCTTTGGATAGTATAGTCATTTTCACAATGTTGATTCTTCCAATCCAAGAACGTGGTATATCTCTCCAGCTGTTTGTATCATCTTAAATTTCTTTCATCAGTGTCTTATAGTTTTCTGCATACAGGTCTTTTGTCTCCTTAGGTAGGTTTATTCCTAGGTATTTCATTCTTTTTGTTGCAGTGGTAAATGGGAGTGTTTCCTTAATTTCTCTTTCATATTTTTCATCATTAATGCATAGGAATGCAAGCGATTTCTGTGCATTAATTTTGTATCCTGCTACTTTACCAAATTGATTGATTAGCTCTAGTAGTGTTCTGGTAGCATCTTTAGGATTCTCTATATACAGTATCATGTCATCTCCAAACAGTGACAGCTTTACTTTTTCTTTTCCGAATTGGATTCCTTTTATTTCTTTTGCTTCTCTGATTGCTGTGGATAAAACTTCCATAACTATGTTGAATAATAGTGGTGAGAGTGGACAACCTTGTCTTTTTCCTGATCTTAGACGAAATGGTTTCAGTTTTTCATCATTGACAACGATGTTGGCTGTGGGTTTGTCATATATGGCCTTTATTATGTTGAGGTAAGTTCCCTCTATGCCTGCTTTCTGGAGGGTTTTTATCATAGATGGGTGTTGAATTTTGTCAGAAGCTTTTTCTGCATCTACTGAGATGATCATATGGTTTTTCTCCTTCAATTTTTTAGTATGGTTTATCACATTGATTTACATATATTGAAGAATCCTTGCATTCCTGGGATAAACCCCACTTGATCATGGTGTATGATGCTTTTAATGTGCTGTTGTATTCTGTTTTCTAGTACTTTGTTGAGGATTTTTGCATCTGTGTTCATCAGTGATACTGGCCTGTAGTTTTCTTTCTTTGTGACCTCTGTCTGGTTTTGGTATCAGGGTGATGGTGGCCTCGTAGAATGAGTTTGGGAGTGTTCCTCCCTCTGCTATATTTTGGAAGAGTTTGAGAAGGATAGGTGTTAGCCCTTCTCTAAATGTTTGATAGAATTCGCCTGTGAAGCAGTCTGGTCCTTGGCTTTTGTTTATTGGAAGATTTTTAATCACAGTCTCAATTTCAGTGCTTGTGATCAGACTGTTTATACTTTCTGTTTCTTCCTGGTTCAGTCTCGGAATGTTGTGCTTTTCTAAGAATTTATCCATTTCTTCCAGGTTGTCCATTTTATTGGCATACAGTTGCTTGTAGTAATCTCTTATGATCCTTTGTATTTCTGCAGTGTCTGTTGTTACTTCTCCTTTTTCATTTCTAATTCTATTGATTTGACTCTTCTCCTTTTTTTTCTTGATGAGTCTGGCTAATGGTTTATCAATTTTGTTTATCTTCTCAAAGAACCAGCTTTTAATTTTACTGATCTTTGCTATCATTTTCTTCATTTCTTTTTCATTTACTTCTGATCTGATCTTTATGATTTCTTTCCTTCTGCGAACTTTGGGGGGTTTTTGCTCTTCTTTCTCTTAATTGCTTTAGGTGTAAGTTTAGGTTGCTTATTTGAGATGTTTCTTGTTTCTTGAGGTAGGATGGTATTTCTATAAACTTCCCTCTTAGAACTGCTTTTGCTTCATCTCATAGGTTTTGGATTGTCGTGTTTTCATTGTCATTTGTTTCTAGGTATTTTTAGATTTCCTCAGTGATCTCTTGGTTATTTAATAATGTATTGTTTAGCCTCCATGTGTTTGTATTTTTTACAGATTTTTTTCCTGTAATTGATATCTAGTCTCATAGCGTTGTGTTCGGAAAAGATACTTGATACGATTTCAATTTTCTTAAATTTACCAAGGCTGATTTGTGACTCAAGATATGATCTATTTTGGAGAATGTTCCATGAGGGATTGAGAAGAACGTGTATTCTGTTGTTTTTGGATGGAATGTCCTATAAATATCAATTAAGTCTATCTTGTTTAATGTGTCATTTAAAGCTTGTGTTTCCTTATTTATTTTCATTTTGGATGATCTATCCATTGGTTAATGTGGGGTGTTAAAGTCCCCTACTATGATTGTGTTACTGTCGATTTGCCCTTTTATGGCTGTTAGCGTTTGCCTTATGTATTGAGGTGCTCCTATGTTGGGTGTATAAATATTTACAATTGTTATATCTTCTTCTTGGATCGATCCCTTGATCATTACGTAGTGTCCTTCTTTGTCTCTTGTAATAGTCTTTATTTTAAAGTCTATTTTGTCTGATATGAGAGTTGCTACTCCAGCTTTCTTTTGATTTCAATTTGCGTGGAATATCTTTTTCCATCCCCTCACTTTCAGTCTGTATGTGTCCCTAGGTCTGAAGTGGGACTCTTGTAGACAGCATATATATGGGTATTGCTTTTTTATCCATTCAGCCAGTCTATATCTTTTGGTTGGAGCATTTAATCCATTTACATTTAAGGTAATTATTGATATGTATGTTCCTATTACCATTTTCTTAATTATGTTGGGTTTGTTATTGTAGGTCTTTTCCTTCTCTTGTGTTTCTTGCCTAGAGAAGTTCCTTTAGCATTTGTTGTAAAGCTGGTTTGGTTGTGCTGAATTCTCTAGCTTTTGCTTGTCTATAAAGTTTTTAAAATCTTCATTGAATCTGAATGAGATCCTTGCTGGGTAGAGTAATCTTGGTTGTAGGTTTTTCCCTTTCATCACTTTAAATGTGTCCTGCCACTCCCTTCTGGCTTGCAGAGTTTCTGCTGAAAGATCAGCTGTTAACCTTACGGCGATTCCCTTGTATGTTATTTGTTGTTGCTCCCTTGCTGCTTTTAATCTTTTTTCTTTGTATTTAATTTTTGATAGTTTGATTAATACGTGTCTTGGCGTGTTTCTCCTTGGATTTATCCTTTATGGGCCTTTCGTGCTTCCTGGACTTGACTGACTATTTCCTTTCCCATATTAGGGACGTTTTCAACTATAATCTCTTCAAATATTTTCTCAGTCCGTTTCTTTTTCTCTTCTTCTTCTGGGACCCCTATAATTCGAATGTTATTGTGTTTAATATTTTCCCAGAATTCTCTGAGACTGTCCTCAATTCTTTTTATTCTTTTTTCTTTATTCTGCTCTGCGGTAGTTACTTCCACTCTTTTATCTTCCAGGTCACTTATCCTTTCTTCTGCCTCAGGTATTCTGCTATTGATTCCTTCTAGAGAATTTTTAATTTCATTTATCGTGTTGTTCATCACTGTTTGTTTGCTCTTTAGTTCTTCTAGGTCCTTGTTAAACGTTTCTTGTATTTTCTCTATTCTATTTCCAAGATTTTGGATCATCTTTACTATCATTATTCTGAATCCTTTTTCAGGCAGACTGCCTATTTCCTCTTCATTTGTTCGGTCTGGTGGGTTTTTACCATGCTTCTTCATCTGCTGTGTGTTTCTCTGTCTTCTCATTTTGCTTCACTTACTGTGTTTGGGGTCCCCTTTTCACAGGCTGCAGGTTCGTAGTTCCTGGTTTTTTTTGGTTTCTGTCCGCAGCGGCTAAAGTTGGTTCAGTGGGTTGTGTAGGCTTCCTGGTGGAGGGGACTGGTGTGTGTGTTCTGGTGTATGAGGCTGTATCTTGTCTTTCTGGTGAGCAGGACTGTGTCCTGTGGTGTGTTTTGGGGTGCCTATGACCTTATGATTTTAGGCAACCTCTCTGCTGGTGGGTGGGTTTGTGTTCCTGTCTTGCTAGTTGTTTGGCATAGGGTGTCCAGCACTGTAGCTTGCTGGTCGTTGAGTGGAGCTGGGTCTTAGCATTGAGATGGACATCTGTGGGAGAGCTTTTGTTGTTTGATATTACATGGATTCCGGAGGTCTCTGGTGGACCAATGTCCTTAACTCACCTCTCCCATCTCAGAGGCACAGGCCTGACACCCAGCCAGAGTACCAAGACCCTGCCAGTCACATGGCTCAGAAGAAAAGGGAGAGAAAAATAAAGAATCAGAGAAAAATAAATAAATAAATGAAATAAAGTTATTAAAATGAAAAATAAATTATTAAAAGTAAAAAAAAAAGTAATAATAAAAAAGAAAAGAAAAAACGGACAGACAGAACCCTAGGACAAATGGTAAAAGCAAAGCTATACAGACAAATTCACATGAAGCATGCGCATACACACTCACAAAAAGAGAAAAAAAAAAATATATATATATATATTAAAAAGGAAGAGTGCCACCAGATCAATAAACAAATCTACCAATGATAATAAACTCTAAATACTGAAATAAGATGAACATTACACCAGAAATAAATTAGATGCAGAAAGCAAACCCCAAGTCTACAGTTGCTCCCAAAGTCCACCGCCTCAATTTTGGGATGATTCGTTGTCTTTTCATGCATTCCACAGATGCAGGGGACATCAAGTTGATTGTGGAGATTTAATCCACTGCTACTGAGGCTGCTGGGAGAGATTTACCTTTCTCTTCTTTGTTTGCACAGCTTATGGGGTTCAGCTTTGGATTTGGCCCCGCCTCTGCATGTAGGTCGCCTGACGGCACCTGTTCTTCGCTCAGACAGGACGGGGTTTAAAATTAGCAGCTGATTAGGGGTCTCCGTCTCACTCAGGCTGGGTGCACGGAGGGGTATGGAATGCAGGGCAAGCCTGCAGCAGCAGAGGCTGGTGTGATGTTGCAACAGCCTGAGGTGCGCCGTGTGTTCTCCCAGGGAAGTTGTCCCTGGATCACAGGATTCTGGCAGTGGCGGGCTGCTTAGACTCCTGGGAGGGGAGGTGTGGATAGTGACCTGCACTTGACAGGCTTCTTGGTGGATGCAGCAGCAGCCTTAGCATTTCATGGCCCCTACTTTGGTGTCTGTGCTGATAGCCCACCCGTCTCTGGAGCTCGTTTAGGCCGTGCTCTGAATCCCCTCTCCTGGCGCTCCTGGAAACAATGGTCTCTTGCCTTTTAGGCAGTTCCAGACTTTTTCCCGGACTCCCTCCTGGCTATCTGTGGCACACTATCCCCCCTCAGGCTGTGTTCACGCAGCCAACCCCCATCCTCTCCCTGGGATCTCACCTCCAAAGTCGGAACCTCAGCTCCCAGCCCCCACCCGCCCCGGTGGGTGAGCAGACAAGCCTCTCATGCTGGTGAGTGCTGGTCGGCACCGGTCCTCTGTGCGGGAATCTCTCTGCTTTGCCTTCTGCAACCCTGTTGCTGTGCTCTCCTCTGTGACTCCACAGCTTCCCCCCCGGCACCCCCCATCCCCACCAGTGAAGGGGCTTCCTAGTGTGTGGAAACTTTTCCTCCTTCACCACTCCCTCCCAGAATTGCAGGCCCCATCCCTATTCTTTTGTCTCTGTTTTTTCTTTTGCCCTACCCAGGTACGTGGGGCGTTTCTTGCCTTTTGGGAAGTCTGAGGTCTTCTGCCAGCGTTCATTAGATTCTGTAGGAGTTGTTCAACATGTAGATGTATTTCTGATGTATTTGTGGGGAGGAAGGTGATCTCTATGTCTTACTCCTCCGCCATCTTGAAGGTCTCTCCCCTTCATCAATGTTTTATAGTTGTCAGATTACAAATCTTTCACCTCCTTGGTTAAATTTATTCCTAGGTATTTTAATCTTTTTGGTGCAATATTAAATGGGATTGTTTTCTTGCTTTCTGATACTTGATTATTAGTGTATAGAAAAGCAATAGATTTCTGTATATCAATTTTGTATTCTGCAGCTTTACTGAATTCATTTATTAGTTCTCATAGTTTTTTGGTAGAGACTTTGTAATTTTCTATATATAGTATGTCACCTGCAAATGGTGGTAATTTTACTTCTTCCCTTCGAATTTGGATGCTCTTATTTCTTTTTCTTGTCTGGTTGCTGTGGCTAGAACTTCCAGTACTCTGTTAAATAGAAGCAGTGAGGGCATCCTTGTCTTGTTACTGATTTTAGAGGAAAAGCTTTTAGCTCTTCACTGTTGAGTATGATGTTAGATGTGGGTTTGTCATAAATGGCCTTCATTATGTTGAGATATGTTCCCTGTGTACCAACTTTGAGAAGAGTTTTTTTCATGAATGGATGTTGAATTTTGTTAAAGGTTTTTTCTGAGTCTATTGAGATGATCATGTGATTTTTATCCTTCCTTTTGTTAATGTGGTGTAACACACTGATTGACTTGTGGATTCTTTCATCCATGGAATAAATCCCACTTTATCATGGTGTATGATCCTTTATGTATTATGTTGATATTTGACTTGCTAATATTTTTTGAACATTTTGCATCAGTATTGATCATAGATATTGGCCTGTAATTTACATTTAAAAAAAATTTTTAATTGAAGTATGTTGTTTTACAATGTGTTAATTTCTGCTCTACAGCTAAGTGATTCAGTTATATAACCATTCTTTTTTAAAAATATTCTTTTCCATTATGGTTTATCATAAGATATTGAATATAGTTCCCTCCCTGTGCTATACAGTAGGACCTTGTTGTTTATCCATTCTATATATAATAGTTTGCATCTGCTAATCCCAGACTCCCAATCCATCCCTCCCTCACCCCACTTCCCCCTTGGCAACCGTAAGTCTGTTGTCTATGTCTGTGGGTCCATTTCTGTTTTGAAGATAAGTTCATTTGTTTTATATATATATATATATATATATATATTTTTTTTTTTTTTTTTTTTTGCGGTTACACGGGCCTCTCACTGTTGTGGCCTCTCTCATTGCGGAGCACAGGCTCCGGACGTGCAGGCTCAGCGGCCATGGCTCACAGGCCCAGCCGCTCCGTGGCATGTGGGATCTTCCCGGATCGGGGCACGAACCTGTGTCCCCTGCATCGGCAGGCGGACTCTCAACCACTATGCCACCTGGGAAGCCCTGTGTTATATTTTACATTCCATATGTAAGTGATACCATATGGTATTTGTCTTTGTCTGACTTACTTCACTTAGTATGATAATCTCTAGTTCCATCCATGTGGCTACAAATGGTATTATTTTGTTCTTTTTTCATTTTTAAAAAATGCTCATATAATTGTACAGACACATATATAGATGTACATGAAATATTTTTATTGTTGTTAGTTTTACAAAAACAGGGTCATATTATTCACACTTTTCTGCATCTTGCTTTTCCTTTTTTTAAATTAAATTTAATTTATTTATTTTTATACAGCAGGTTCTTATTAGTCATCCATTTTATACACATCAGTGTATACATGTCAATCTCAATCTCCCAATTCATCACACACACCCCACCCCCCGCTGCTTTTCCCCCTTGGTGTCCATACGTTTGTTCTCTACATCTGTGTGTCTATTTCTGCCCTGCAAACTGGTTCATATGTACCATTTTTCTACGTTCCACATATATGCGTTAATATACGGTATTTGTTTCTCTCTTTCTGACTTCACTCCGTATGACAGTCTCTAGATTCAACCACGTCTCTACAAATGACCCAATTTTGTTCCTCTTTATGGCTAAGTAATATTCCATTGTGTATATGTACCACATCTTTTTTTTTTTTGGCATCCTTATTGGAGTATAATTGCTTTATAATGGTGTGTTGGTTTCTGCTTAATAACAGTGAATCAGTTATACATATGTTCCCATATCTCTTCCCACTTGCGTCTCCCTCCCTCCCACCCTCCCTATCCCACCCCTCTAGGTGGTCACAAACCACAGAGCTGATCTCCCTGTGCAATATGGCTGCTTCCCACTAGCTATCTATTTTACGTTTGGTAGTGTATATATGTCCATGCCACTCTCTCACTTTGTCACAACTTACCCTTCCCTCTCCCCATATCCTCAAGTCCATTCTCTAGTAGGTCTGTGTCTTTATTCCCGTCTTAACCCTAGGTTCTTCATGACCTTTTTTTTTTTTTGATTAGATTCCATATATATGTGTTAGCATACGTTATTTGTTTTTCTCTTTCTGACTTACTTCACTCTGTATGACAGACTCTAGGTCCATCCACCTCACTACAAATAACTCAATTTCGTTTCCTTTTATGGCTGAGTAATATTCCATTATATATGTGCCACATCTTCTTTATCCATTCATCTGTTGATGGACACTTAGGTTGCTTCCATGTCCTGGCTATTGTAAATAGCTCAGCAATGAACATTGGGCTGCATGTGTCTTTTTGAATTATGGTTTTCTCTGGGTATTTGCCCAGTAGTGGGATTGCTGGGTCATATGGTAATTCTATTTTTAGTTTTTTAAGGAACCTCCATACTGTTCTCCATAGTGGCTGTATCAATTTACATTCCCACCAACAGTGCAAGAGGGTTCCCTTTTCTCCACACCCTTTCCAGCATTTGTTGTTTGTAGATTTTCTGATGATGCCCATTCTGACTGGTGTGAGGGGATACCTCCTTGTAGTTTTGATTTGCATTTCTCTAATGATCAGTGATGTTGAGCAGCTTTTCATGTGCTTCTTGGCCATCTGTTTGTCGTCTTTGGAGAAATGTCTATTTAGGTCTTCTGTCCATTTTTGGATTGGGTGGTTTTTTTTTTTAATATTGAGCTGCATGAGCTGTTTATATATTTGGGAGATTAATCCTTTGTCCGTTGATTCGTTTGGAAATATTTTTTCCCATTCTGAGGGTTGTCTTTTCGTCTTGTTTGTAGTTTCCTTTGCTTTGCAAAAGCTTTTAAGTTTCATTAGGTCCCATTTGTTTATTTTTGTTTTTATTTCCATTACTCTAGGAGGTGGATCAAAAAAGATCTTGCTGTGATTTATGTCAAAGAGTGTTCTTCCTGTGTTTTCCTCTAGGAGTTGTACAGTGTCTGGTCTTACATTTAGGTCTCTAATCCATTTTGAGTTTATTTTTGTGTTTGGTGTTAGGGAGTGTTCTAATTTCTTTTACATGTACCTGTCCAGTTTTCCCAGCACCACTTATTGAAGAGACTGTCTTTTCTCCATTGTATATCTTTGCCTCCTTTGTCATAGATTAGTTGACCATAGGTGCGTGGGTTTATCTTTGGGCTTTCTATCCTGTTCCATTGGTCTATATTTCTGTTTTTGTGCAAGTACCATATTGTCTTGATTACTGTAGCTTTGTAAGATAGTCTGAAGTCAGGGAGTCTGAATCCTCCAGCTCCGTTTTTTTCCCTCAAGACTGCTTTGGCTATTCAGGGCCTTTTGTGTCTCCATACAAATTTTAAGGTTTTTTGTTCTAGTTCTGTAAAAAATGCCATTGGTAATTCGATAAGGATTGCATTGAATCTGTAGATTACTTTGGGTAGTATAGTCATTTTCACAATATTGATTCTTCCAATCCAAGAACATGGTATATCTCTCCATCTGTTGGTATCATCTTTAATTTCTTTCAACAGTGTCTTATAGTTTTCTGCATACAGGTCTTTTGTCTCCCTAGGTAGGTTTATTCCTAGGTATTTTATTCTTTTTGTTGCAGTGGTAAATGGGAGTGTTTCCTTAATTTCTCTTTCATATTTTCCATCGTTAGTGTATAGGAATGCAAGAGATTTCTGTGCATTAATTTTGTATCCTGCAGCTTTACCAAATTCATTGATTAGCTCTAGTAGTTTTCTGGTGGCATCTTTAGGATTCTCTGTGTATAGTATCATGTCACCTGCAAAGTGTGACAGTTTTACTTCTTCTTTTCCAGTTTGTATTCCTTTTATTTCTTTTTCTTCTCTGATTGCCATGTGTAGGACTTCCAAAACTATGTTGAATAATAGTGGTGAGAGTGGACATCTTTGTCTTGTTCCTGATCTTAGAGGAAATGCTTTCAGTTTTTCACCAATGAGAATGATGTTTGATGTGCATTTGTCATATATGGCTTTATTATGCTGAGGTAGATTCCCTCTATGCCCACTTTCTGGATAGTTTTTATCATAAATGCGTGTTGAATTTTGTCAAAAGCTTTTGCTGCATCTATTGAGATGATCCTATGGTTTTTATTTTTCAATTTGTTAATATGGTGTATCACATTGATTTGCATATATTGAAGAATCCCTGCATCCCTCGGATAAATCCCACTTGATCATGGGGTATGATCCTTTTAATGTGTTGTTGGATTCTGTTTGCTAGTATTTTGTTGAGGATTTTTGCATCTATATTCATCAGTGATATTGGCCTTTAGTTTTCTTTTTTTGTAGTATCTTTGTCTGGTTTTGGTATCAGGGTGATGGTGGCCTCATAGAATGAGTTTGGGAGTGTTCCTTCCTCTGCAGTTTTTTGGAAGAGTTTGAGAAGGATGGGTGTTAGCTCTTCTATAAATCTTTGGTAGAATTCACCTGTGAAGCCATCTGGTCCTGGACTTTTGTTTGTTGGAAGATTTTTTTTTTTTTGCGGTACGCGGGCCTCTCACTGTTGTGGCCTCTCCCATTGCGGAGCACAGGCTCCGGACGTGCAAGCTCAGCGGCCACGGCTCACAGGCCCAGCCGCTCCGCAGCATGTGGGATCTTCCTAGACCGGGGCACGAACCCGCGTCCCCTGCATCGGCAGGCGGACTCTCAACCACTGCGCCACCAGGGAAGCCCTGTTGGAAGATTTTTAATCACAGTTTGAATTTCATTAGTTGTGATTGGTCTGTTCATATTTTCTATTTCTTCCTGGTTCAGTCTTGGAAGATTATACCTTTCTAAGAATTTGTCCATTTCTTCCAGGTTGTCCATTTTATTGGCATAGAGTTGCTTGTAGTAGTCCCTTAGGATGCTTTGTATTTCTGTGGTGTCTGTTGTAACTTCTCCTTTTTCATTTCTAATTTTATAGATTTCAGTCTGCTCCCTCTTTTTCTTGATGAGCCTGGCTAATGGTTTATCAATGCTGTTAATCTTCTCAAAGAACCAGCTTTTAGTTTTATTGATCTTTGCTATTGTTTTCCTTGTTTCTATTTCATTTATTTCTGCTCTGATCTTTATGATTTCTTTCCTTCTGCTAACTTTGGGTTTTGTTTGTTCTTCTTTCTCTAGTTCCTTTAGGTTTAACGTTACATTGTTTGAGATTTTTCTTGTTTCTTGAGGTAGGCTTGTATAGCTATAAATTTCCCTCTTAGAACTGCTTTTGCTGCATCCCATAGATTTTGGATCATCGTGTTTTCATTGTCTCTAGGTATTTTTTGACTTACTCTTTGATTTCTTCAGTGATCTCTTGGTTATTTAGTAATGTATTGTTTAGCCTCCATGTGTTTGTGGTTTTTGTTCTTTTTCCCTATAATTGATTTCTAATCTCACAGCATTGTGGTCAGAAAAGATGCTTGATATGATTTCAATTTTCTTAAATTTACTAAGGCTTGATTTGTGACCCATTATGTGATCTGTCCTGGAGAATATTCTGTGCACACTTGAGAAGAAAGTGTAATCTGCTGGTTTTGGATGGAATGTCCTATAAATATCAATTAAATCTATCTGGTCTGTTGTGTCATTTAAAGCTTGTTTTTCCTCATTAATTTTCTGTTTGGATGATCTGTCCATTGGTGTAAGTGAGGTGTTACGTTCCCCCACTATTATTGTGTTACTGTCGATTTCCTCTTTTATAGCTGCTACCAGTTGCCTTACGTATTGAGGTGCTCCTGTGTTCGGTGTATATATATTTATAATTGTTATATGTTCTTCTTGGATTGATACCTTCATTATTATGTAGTGTCCTTCCTTGTCTCTTGTAACATTCTTTATTTTAAAGTCTATTTTATCTGATATGAGTATTGCTACTCCAGCTTTCTTTTGATTTCCATTTGCATGGAATATCTTTTTCCATCCCCTCACTTTCAGTCTGAATGTGTCCATGGGTCTGATTTGGGTCTTTTGTAGACAGTATATATATGGGTCTTGTTTTCGTATCATTTCAGCAAGCCTGCGTCTTTTGGTTGGAGCATTTATTCCATTCACATTTAAGGTAGTTATTGATATGTATGTTCCTATGACCATTTTCTTAATTGTTTTGGGTTTGTTTTTGTAGGTCGTTTTCTTCTCTGTGTTTCCCACTTAGAGAAGTTCCTTTAGCATTTGTTGTAGAGCTGGTTTGGTGGTGCTGAATTCTCTTAGCTTTTGCTTGTCTGTAAAGCTTTTGATTTCTCCATCAAATCTGAATGAGATCCTTGCTGGGTAGAGTAATCTTGGTTGTAGTTTCTTCCCTTTCATCACTTTGAGTATATCATGCCACTGCCTTCTGGCTTGTAGAGTTTCTGCAGAGAAATCTGCTGTTAACCTTATGGGAGTTCCCTTGTATGTTACTTGTCATTTTTCACTTGCTGCTTTCAATAATTTTTCTTTGTCTGTGATTTTTGCCAATTTGATTACTGTGTGTCTCAGCATGTTTCTCCTTGCTTTTATCCTGTATGGGACTCTCTGCACTTCCTGGACTTGGGTGGCCATTTCCTTTCCCATGTTAGGGAAGTTTTTGACTATAATCTCTTCAAATATTTCCTCTGGTCCTTTCTCTCTCTCCCCTCCTTCTGGGACCCCTGTAATGCGAATATTGTTGTTTTTAATGTTGTCCCAGAGGCCTCTTAGGCTGTCTTCATTTCTTCTCATTGTTTTTTCTTTATTCTGTTCCATGGCAGTGAATTCCACCATTCTGTCTTCCAGGTCACTTATCCGTTCTTCTGCCTCAATTATTCTGCTATTGATTCCTTCTAGTGTATTTTTCATTTCAATTATTGTGTTGTTCATCTCTGTTTGTTTTTTAATTCTTCTAGATCTTTGTTAAACATTTCTTGCATCTTCTCAATCTTTGCCTCCATTCCTTTTCGAGGTCCTGGATCATCTTCACTATCATTATTCTGAATTGTTTTTCTGGAAGGTTGCCTATCTTCACTTCACTTAGATGTTTTTCTGGGGTTTTATCTTGTTCCTTCGTCCGATACATAGCTCTCTGCCTTTTCATCTTGTCTGTCTTTCTGTTAGTGTGGTTTTTGTTCCACAGGCTGTAGTATTGTAGTTCTTGCTTCTGCTGTCTTATTTTGTTCTTTTTTTTATGGCTGTAGTATTCCATTGTATATCTGTACCACTTCTTCCCTTTTTTTGTACCACATCTTCTTTGTCCATTTATGTGTCAATGGACATTTAGGTTGTTTCCATGTATTAGCTATTGTGAATAGTGCTGCTATTAACGTAGGGGGTGCACGTATCTTTTTGAATTATAGTTTTGTCTGGATATATGCCCTGTAGTGGGATTGCTGGATCATATGGCAAGTCTATTTTTAGCTTTTTGAGGAACCTCCATACTGTTTTTCATAGTGGCTGCACCAACTTACATTCTCAACAACAGTGTAGGAGGGTTCTCTTTTCTCTACATCCTCTCCAGCATTTATTTTTAGACTTTTTAATGATGGCCATTCTGACTGGTTTGAGGTGGTACCTCATTGTAGTTTTGATTTGCATTTCTCTAATAGTTAGCAATGTTGAACATCTTTTTATATGCTTGTTATTGGCCTGTAATTCTTTTGTAGTATATTTTTCTAGGTTTGGTATCAGGATAATGGTGGCCTCGTAGAATGAATTTGGGAATGTTCTCTCCTCATCAGTTTTTGGGATAGTTTGAGAAGGCTAGGTATTTGCTCTTCTTTATATATTTGATAGAATTTCCCTGTGAAGCCATCTATCTTGTCCTGGACCTTTGTTTGCTGGGCGTTTTTTGATTATGAATTCAATTTCACTACTAGTGACCAGTCTCTTCAGATTGTCTATTTCTTTCTGATTCAGTCTTAGAAGATTGTGTGGCTCTAGGATTTTTTATCCACTTTTAGGTTGTCCAGTTTGTTGCTGTATAACTGTTCTTATGATTTTTTCATACCTCTGTGATATCAGTTGTAATTTCTCCTCTTTATTTCTTATTTTGTTTGAGTCCTCTCTTTTTTTTTCTTAATGAGCCTGGATAAAGGCTTATCAATTTTGTTTGTCTTTTAAAAAAAATATCTCTTGTTTTCATTGATTATTATGTTGTTTTTTGGTCTCTATTTTATTCATTTCTTCTCTGATCTTTATTATTTCTTTTTTCTGCTGACTTTGGGCTTTGTTTGTTCTTTAATTCCTTTGGACAGTAAATTCGGTTATTTATTTGAGATTTTTCTTTCTTTTTGAGGTAGGCCTATATTGCTATAAACTCCCCTCTTAGAACCACTTTTCAGTGTCACATAGATTTTTGAAAGTTGTGTTTTTATTTTCATTTCTCCAGATGTTTTCTGATTTCCTCTTTGATTTCTTCGTTGACCCATTGTTTTTATAATAGGATATTGTTTAATCTCCATATGTTTTAGTTTTTTCCATTTTTCTTCCTGTAATTGAATCCTAGTTTCATACTTTTGTTGTCAGAAATAATGCTTGATGTAATATCTGTTTTCTAAATTTGTTAAGACTTGTTGTGGCCTAGCCTGTGATCTATCCTGGAGAATGTTTCACATGCACTTGAACAGAATGTATATTGTGCTGTTTTTGGATGGAATGTCCTGTATGTATCTATTAAGGGCAACTGGTCGAATGTGTCATTTAAGACCACTATTTCCTTATTGATTTTCTTTCTATATGATATGTCCCTTGATGTAAGTAGGGTGTTACAGTCTCCTACTATTATTCTATTGTCAATTTCTCCTGTTCATATTTGCTTTCCATATTTAGGTGCACCTATATTGGGTGCATATATATTAATGAATGTTATATTCTCTTCTTGTATTGATCACTATATCATTATTTAATGCCCTTCTCTGTCTTTTCTACACTTTCTTCTAAAGTCTAATTTGTAAGATATGAGTATCACTACCAGCTTTCTTATCATTTTCATTTCCATGAAATATCTCCTTCCATCTCCTCACTTTCAGTCTGTGTGTCTTTCACTCTAAAGAGAGTCTCTTGCCCATAGGTGGGTCTTGTTTTTTATCCAGTCATCCACTTTATGTATTTTGATTGGAACATTTAGTCCATTGACATTTAAAGTAATTACATATAGGTGTGTACTTAACTGCCATTTTGTTACTTGTTTTCTGGTTGTTTTTGTCATTCTATATTCTTTTCTTCTTCTTTTAGTTTCTTCCCTTGTGGTTTGATGATTTTCCTTAGCGGTACGCTTGTCTTACTTTCTCCCTATCTTTTGTGTGTATCTATTGTAGGATTTTGATTTGTGGTTACCTTGGGGTTCATATATATTGACCTATGTATCTACTTGTTTTAAACTGGTAGTCATTTAAGTTCAAACACATTCTAAAAAATCTACATTTTTTTACTCCTCTCCCCCACATTTTGTGGTTTTTTTTTTTTTTTGGCCGTGCTGAGCGACATGCGGGATCGTAGTTCCATGACCAGGGATCAAACCTGTGCCCCCTGCAGTGGAAGCGTGGAGTGTTAACCACTGGACTGCCAGGGAAGTCGCCACATTTTGTGTTTTTGATGTCATATTTACATCTTCATGTTTATCCCTTAGCTGTTTATTGTAGTTATGGTTGACTTTCTAATTTTTGTCTTTTAATCTTGTACTAACTTATGTAAGCAGCTGATCCACAGCCTTTACTATATATTTGCTTTTACTAGTGGGATTTTTCCTTTCCTATAAATTTTTACATCTTGTTGTAGCCTTTTTTTTTCCACTTGGAGAAGACCTTTTAAGACTTCTTTTAGGGTGGTTTAAGTATTGATGAACTCTTTTAGTTTTTCCTTATCTAAGAAGTTCTTTGTTGCTCTTTTAATTCTGAATGATAATCTTGCTGGGTAGAGTATCCTAGGTTGTAGATTTTGCCCTTTCAGCACTTTAAATATGTCATGCCATTCCCTTCCGGCCTGCAAAGTTTCTGCAGAAAAATCAGCTGATACATTTATGGGTGTTCCTTTGTATGTGACTCTGTTTTCTTCTTGCTGCCTTTAAATTGTCTCTTTGTCTTTAACTTTTACCATTTTAATGATGGTACATTTTGGTGTGTGTCTCTTTCAGTTAATCTTGTTTGGGGCATTCTCTGCTTACTGTACCTGGATATGTTTCCTTCTGCAGGTTTAGGAAGTTTTCAGCCATAATTTCATCAAATACATTTTTGACACTTTTCTCTCTCTTTTCTTCTGGAGCCCCTATAATGCAAATGCTAGTGTGCTTGATGTTGTCCTAGAGGTCCCTTAAAGTGTTCTCATTTTTTTATATTCTTTTTCTGTTCTGATTGGATGATTTCCATTATTCTCTCTTCCAGATCTCTTATGCATTCTTCTGTATCACTTAGTCTGCTATTAAATCTTTCTAGTGTGTTTTTCATTTCAGTTGTTGTATTCTTCATCTCTGACTGTTTATTTTTTATATTTTCTACTTCTTTGTTAAAATTCTCACTGTGTTCATCTATTCTTTTCCTTAGTTCATTTAGCATTCTTTTTACTAATGCCTTGAACTCTTTCTGGTAAATTATTTATCTCTGTTTCATTTGTTGATTTTTCAGGTTTCTTTATTTTCATCATTTTTTCATTGCAAACAGACTCCTCTGTATTTGCATTTTGCTTAACGTTGTCTCTATGAAATTAGGTGAAACAGTTACCTGTCTTGGTTTTGGAGGGTTGTACTCGTGTGGGAGCATCTCTGTGCAGTCTGTCTGCCCAGTGGCTTTGTCGGGAGAGCTGGATCTGAAGTGAGCGTTGGTCATGTCTTGCCCCAGAGTGCGCTGACTAGTATCACCTTGGTGGTAGGTGGGGATGGAGATGGAGAGGGTGGAGGCAGAGCCAGATATGATCTGGGGCTGCTTCTAAGCTCAGTGGTCATCACTGCCCTTTTAGGAGCGGTGTCTGGTCCCGAGGTCTGGAGCCGAATCCCTGAGGGTGGGGTCTGAGCTACCTCCTTCCCCTCTAAGTGTGTGCTCTTCACCCTCCCGACAATGGCACCTTTGCACCAGTGGAGATCCATGCTGGAGCAAGAGTGTCTGAGTGGTGCCTGATGTAGGCCAGTGTGTGTGCTGATGCTGTCCCTGCACACCAGTCAGAGCTCCAGTCTAGACTGATTTGCCACCTCTGTCAACACCAGTAATGGCTGCTCCCACCCCATTCAGATGCAGGGCTGGGTCAGAGCCAGCTCTGTCTCCCACAAATGCACACTTTCCTCCGTGACAGCAGCCTTTGACCTAGTGGGAAGCTGTGCTGGAGCTAGAGGTGCAGGAGTGGGTGTTCAGTGTGGGCTAGGGCACGTGTTGGAACAGTTGACCAGAGTCCCAGGCAGTTTCAATCTGCTTCCTCTGTCTTGTTCCTAGGAGTAAGCAAGAGTGTTCACACTCTTCACAAGTGAATTCTAGGATTGTTATAGCCCAATATGTGTTCAAACGGCTCACTCCCCAGGGAGGATCTCCAAGCCCTTGTAATCCCTCTCTACTGTGTCCCCTCCTAGGGGTGCCGGTTCTGACCTGATGGCTTCTTACCCAACTCCAAGTGGATCTTTACTGCCTTGGTTGTATAAGAGTCTTCCTGCCAGTCTTTGGTTTGATTGTAGTGAGAATTGCTCCACATTTGATATATTTTTGAAGTGTTCATAGGGGGAGGTGAACTAGTAGAAGGTGTCCTTCTATTCCTCCATCTTGATCTCCTCTCTCTGGTCTGAGCTTCTGATCTTACCAAAGCACGGTGTCTGGTTCCTCAGAAGTTCCTGCTCACTCCAGGGCAGGGGAGTGTGTACAGCTCACTACTTAGATTTTATAATTTCATTTTACAGTTTTGTGGAATGGACCAGTGCAAGGGTGACCAGAGCCATATTTTTATGGAGCTGGAATGACAGTCGACAGACAGGTGATGGGTTATGCCTGATGGCTTGGTGCTACAGAAAAATCAGAAGGAAGGTGTGGGTATGCTAGTGCAGCTGAATGGGACACTGCTGGTGCATAGCCTGAGGTGGGAAGTGGGGCTGCGGGAAGACCTGTGCAAGATGTCTCAGGCAGAGGCCAGCACAGGCATGACGTTGGCATGTCTGAGCAAAGGAGAGAGGACTGGTGTGTAGGGCACCGCCAGCTCATAGAAAGCATCTTTTTGGCTAGCGAAGTGCCAGGTAGATAGGACCAGAATAGGTTAGTATAGAGGCATGTTCCCTGTTTCTTCTAGATCCAGCGTTCTCCAAAGACCAGCTGTCTTCGAAGGAAAAGCCCAGCTTCTCGGCCAGTCTGCAGCTTTTGAGCCAAGCAGGCCCCAGGGACCCTCCTGGTGGTGCACCATCCCCTCTGGTGCCATCATCCCCTCCCGTGACTGCTGTGCCCCAAGACATGGCCCCACCAGCTGCCAGTCCTAAGCCAGAGCCAGCAACAGGGGCTGCCGTGCAGGCAGGGGTCCCAGGGACCCCTCAGGGGCCGGCCAGTGAGCATAAGACCCCCTGGCTACCAGTGGAGACTCATGATGCCCAGCTTGCTGCACAGGCCCCTGGCACAGGCCGAGGGCCTTGTGCCCCATCTCTGGAGGCCCCATCCCACTCCACGGGTCCGGGGGATCCTGGCTCAGCCAGAGAGCCCAGCACCAGGGGGGAGCCCCTGTTGGCTTTGGCCCCTGTGTCTGGTGCCCCTGGCGGGGCCCCTCAGCCCACCCTGGGCCAGCCCCTTCCTCCACTCCCCTCTGTGGTGGGGGCCATCAGCCTGGCCACTCCCCAACTTCCCAGCCCCCCGCTGGCACCTGCCGCCCCCCCTCAGCCGCCCTCAGCCTTGGAGTCAGATGGGGAAGGGCCACCCCCAAGGGTGGGCTTCGTGGACAGCACCATCAAGAGCCTGGATGAGAAGCTGCGGACTCTGCTCTACCAGGAGCATGTGCCCACCTCCTCAGCCTTGGCCGGGACCCCTGTGGAGGCAGGTGACCGAGACTTCACCCCGGAGCCCCCAAGAGGGGACGAACCCCGCACAGAGGCCTCTGGGGGTGACCTGGCCCTGCTGCCCCAGCCTGCGGTGAGTACCACCTCACCCAGAGGCACTGTCCCCAGGTGGGGGTCTGGACAGGGGCGGGGACTGACTCTAACCCAGGCCAGCAGGCATCCTGGCCATATAGAGCCGCCTTACCCCAGCCCAGGCCGTCCCCTTCTCGGGGACCCCTGCCTGACCCACCCGTGCGTGTTTTGCTCGAGTGGCCTAGGGAGGAGGAGCCCAGCCTTTGGACTGGGGGAGAGGATTTGCAGTTTTGCTGCAGAGGTGTTAGCAAGTGAGGCTCACAGCTCTTTCCTTTTTGTTTCTTTCTTCAGTTGGAAAAGTCAGAAACAGCCCTTGGGTTAGATGTCACGTTGGAGCAGGCCACGTCCTTGCCGGTGACAGGTAACAAGCCATAGGCGCTACCAGCCTTCCTTACTCTGAAACATTCTGCCTCTTTACCCTTCATCCCCACAGCATCTTGGATGGGACCCGGATGTGGCAGGAGCTCATCACGATAAAGCCTTAGTTAAAACCCACTGAGTTCTAGCACAAACCATGTATTCACACTCCAGGGAGAGAAAGTCCTCTGTCTGTGGAAATGGGTGAACGCCCTGTTGACTGCGTGTTGGGATGTTATCAGGGCCTCTCTGGCCCCCCAGTGCTCTCAATATATTCTGGTGGACACCCCTAGCTTCCATTTCTTTAGAAGGTTACAAGATGACTGTTTCTATTTTGGACAGAGTACAGGGCTGGGACTGGGGAGTTCCAGCAGGTCCACGGGAGCTGCCAGGCTGGAGCCATCTGTGAAGTTCTGAAACAGGATTTCCTCCATGGCTCCTGGGTATTAGGCATCTCTGCAGGGACTCTCGCTGTAGTTCTCATTTCATTATCTGAACACCTGTGTTTCAGCCCAAGGAAGTTGGTCTGACCTTCTAAGGTGTTGGTTCTTTCTTGGCCTGGAATTCCTTGGGAGATTAGCAAGATAAGGATCCAGCTGACCTTGTAACGGGACCCTGGGTGTGTGTCAGTGGCAGGCACAGCCCCCCAGTTCACAGAGCAAGGGGAGTGGACCGTTGGATTCTGGCTAGACCCGTGGACAGGGCATTCTCTTATAGATGCCATTCTTGAGAGGGGTGAGGCAGCTGTAATTGGGGTCAGAAGCTGTAGCATATGATGTTTACCTGGGGAAGATGAGGGTCATGGGGTGAAGCAGGAGTGTGCTGAGGAAGGGAGAAGGCGAGAGGTTGTACCTGAGTGCCTGCTCCATCTCCTGACTTCTGTCCATGAGATGTGTACCATGGGCGTCCTTCTGCAGCATCAGTGACTTCAAGTGCTGGAACCTTCCAGAGTACAAAACTCATAGGAGAGTTCTAAGGAGACAGATTCTAGTTTGGAAGAGGTGAACTTTTCTGGCAGTCAGAGCTGTTGGTAATGAGCCTCCTGTCCCTGGAAGTGTGCAAAGCAAGGTTGGAGGATCCCCGCCACAGGCACGTGGGGAGGAGTGTCATGTGTTGTCTAGGGTTGGGGTTGCATGCCAGATGGGTCTAGGTCTTCCCAGGAATCTGTGAGGGGGGCAGCCCCCCAGCCTGGCTGGAGGCTCTGTCAGCCCCTGTCACCACCCCCAACCCCCCACAGCATGTCAGTCCAGCTCGGGTTAACGCACAGCCTCAGCTTTCTCTTGCTGTGTGCAGGTCTCAGCTCAGGCCAGACTCCCACACATGAGGTCCTTCTGCTTCTGTTGTTTACTCTTCACAGCAACCTGGGAAGGCTGATCAGAAATATCACCTGTAGATGGGGAACTGAGACAGCCTCAGATGACGGGAACCTTCCCTAGACACTGGAGCAGCAGGGTTAGGAATTAGCCTTATTGATCTGATTTTCCAGGACCTCATAAGACCCTTTTATCATCGGAACATGTCAGGGAGAGAGAAGGTGATGCCATCAGGTGATAGAGATATCAGGTGAGACAGTGTGACATCGTCAGGGGTCTAGAGAGGACAGGTGAGACAGGTGATAGTCATCAGGTATGTAGAGGGCCTGGCTGTGCCTGAGGGTCTGGAGCAGGGGTCTTCAGGGACCTGAGTGGTGTTGGGCTGATGTCTCCCTGCTTTTCTGGGTTCTAAGGAGTCTCCTGTGAAGTGACAGGGTTAGGATGTCAGTAGTTTTCGTTTTCCTAGCTGCACACACACCTTCTCAGTGCCACTCCCTTTCTCTTCTGACTGGCTGCTTTTGGGCCATTCCTGCCCTTGTTCTCTGTACCAGCCTGAGTAATGATTTTGATGTTCCTACAGCAGAATCATCTTTGAGCAGCATGCTGGGCTGTGAAGGAGGACAGGTGGCCTCAGATTCGCCCGTAGTACCCAGTGTCCCCCAGGTAAGGAGTTTTCTCCAGTGAGACGCTCAGTGGGTTGGCGGGCTTGCTCTCTGATGGTGTTTGTGTGGAATCTTTTCCTTTCCACTGTTTCCCAAGGATGCCCCTGCTTCTGCCATCCCTGCACGTCTGGAGCCCACAGATTGGACCAGCAGGGTCCCTGGGGAAACCTTGGACGAGTCCACGCAGAGCTGCCCGGGGACCTTGACTCAGCGTGGCCTGGAGAGCCCCCCCCAGACGCACAGCACTCTGATCTCGGGATCCCCTCAGAAGTGGCCAGGGCAGCAGGATGGCAGCTCGCCAGCCAAAACCGTGGGCCGGTTCTCAGTGGTCAGCACCCAGGATGAGTGGACTCTGGCCTCCCCCAGTAGCCTGCGGTACTCAGCCCCACCTGACGTGTACCTGGACGAGGCCCCCCACAGCCCAGACATGAAGCTGGCTGTGCGGCGGGCACAGACAGCCTCCTCCATCGAGGTCGGCATGGGCGAGCCCATGTCCAGTGACTCTGGGGACGAGTGCCCTCGAAGGAGGCCCTCCATGCAGAAGCACACCTCCCTGCCTGGCAGCGGTGGTGGTGTGGCCAGTGACTTTGTGAAGAAGGCCACTGCCTTCCTGCACAGGTCCTCTCGGGCTGGCTCCCCAGGCCTGGAGACACCCAGCAGGATGGGCGTGAAGGTCCCCACCATCAGCGTGACCTCCTTCCACTCCCAGTCCTCCTACATCAGCAGTGACAATGACTCAGAGATCGAGGATGCTGATATCAGGAAGGAGTTGCAGAGTCTTCGAGAGAAGTAGGTCCTGCGGACCAGGTCGGGTCCGGGCCATGGTGTCAGGGAAGTGTCCGGCAGCTGAAGTCCAGGTCCTGCCATGTGCACTTTGAGCTGCCTGGGCCGGGTGACAGGGTACAGGTGATGTCCCTGCCGTCAGACCTGGTCCCTGGTCTCTGAGGGCCACACCTCCCCTCATCCTTTGGCCTCACACACAGGCCTTGCTCACACTCGCTCTCTCCCCCTGCAAGTTCTACCTGCCCCTGCTTTGGTCAGGGTCACTGAGGTACAGCTACACCGTGAAGTCTCCTTCAGGGCAAGAGCGCCCCACTGTACAGTTACTAAGGTGGGGAGAGGCCGGAGTCCTTGGGAAGGAGTGGCCATGGGCTCTTGGAGTGGGCCCAGAGATGGGAGACGTGGGCAGGAGGAGCCCGTGCCTCTCTCTCCCACTATTGGCTCTGCACGGAGAGCCCCAGCCCCGCCCTCACCTCAGCCCCGCTCTCCCCTTCCCCTGCCCCAACACTGGTCCTAGCTGCATGCTCCCTGAGGAAGGCCAGCAGGGACCACCGGGCCCTTTCCTGGACTGTTCTAGAAACTGCCCTTGCCCACAACCAGTGATTCTACCCGAGTCGTCATGGCAGCTTCCTACCCACGTGACCTGTCATCTCGACTCTGTTCCCAGGGATGATGCTGCTTGTGGGGTCAACCTGAGCTGGAAGCTGCACTGGCCAGGGCTGGAGCCCTGGGTCCCTGGATAATAACATGTCTTCTGTAGACTTGCTTGTGCAGCCTTCCTTTCCTCTGAGAGGCCTCTTGGGCCCTGTTCCCTCACATGGAGGAAGTAACACTTATTTGCCTGATAAGCTGAGGCAACCCTCCAGTTCTGAGCACTGATTATTTGTTGCTTCACCCATGTTCATGATTAGGGTTTGTGTTGTAAGCATAAATGTGTGAAGTTGTTCATACCGCTCCCCCTACCACTAAAAAACACAGCAATGTTACAAGTCTGGATATCAGAAAACTTGAATCTCCTTAGGCTGGGCTTTGTGCAGTTCTCTATTGCTGGGTGTGTTGATGCCAGAGGCCCCCAGTGATACTCCCACTTGGCTTAGCTGTAAACAGAAAGTGATGTTTAAATGCCCCCGTGTCCCCTGTGCGTGGCCCATCTGCCCAGGCTACCCTGTGGGCTCCCCGCCGCACTCCTCACACCTGTCCTGCCAGCCCCGGGCTCTCCTGCAGGGGCCTCGTGTTGGAATCAAGCAGAACGCCCACCTGGCTTCCCTCTTCCCTTCCCTCCTGCAGGCATCTGAAGGAGATCTCGGAGCTACAGAGTCAGCAGAAGCAGGAGATCGAGGCACTGTACCGCCGCCTAGGCAAGCCGCTGCCCCCCAACCTGGGTCTCTTCCACACGGCACCTCCAGTCGGCCGCCGGAGAAGGTCCAGCAAGAGCAAGCTGAAGGCGGGGAAGTTGCTAAACCCCCTGGTGCAGCAGCTCAAGGTCGTGGCCTCCAGCACAGGTTGGCCCAGGGCCCTCCTGGCCGCCCTCATGCGTGGGAGCCGGGCAGGCGGGAGGCAGGCACGAGGTCCTGAAAAAGCGCTTCTTGAATCTCCTTGCACTGGAGCAGGGAAGCCGTTTCAGGCCTGGGAGAGTTCGGGCCTCTGCCCCTCCTGCCGGGAAGGAAGGACTGAGGGGCAGGCTTTCGTGGAGTCCTCAGCCACCTGTGGTTGCAGTGTGCTCCTCCTTGCAGAATGCTGCCTGGGACGGAGGCTGCTTCCTCTGATCCCGTTTCTCAGGCATATGTCACCCCCTGACAGAGGGGGTCGAACAGCTGCCTTGGTGGGGGGGAGAGGATGGTAAGGCTCCCCCACCCCTAGCCCTTAACCGCAGTGCCCAGGCACTGAGAGTGCACCCTGACCCCAAGCCCCCACACTCTGGGGTGGGGACCCAGGGAGCTGAAATCCCCAGATGCGCCAGGTAGGAAGCCAGCAGTGAGTTAACTTAAGCCCTCCCTCTCCATGTTACAGATAACCTGCAGGGCACACATCCAAGGATTACAAGGATTACACAAAGCTACATGAATTCCATGCCAATTCCTAAAGCTAACATGAGACTTATGAGAGTGAGGAAATCCACAGGTCCCTTTTGAGCCTAGGTGTGCATCTCCAGGTGTGCTGTGGTCTTTTCACTGCACTTGCACAACACAGGCTGGCACAGTGTTGGTGATTAGTAGAAAGAGTAGTCGTTTTCTTTGATCTTCCTGACACCCCCACATGGGCGACCCAGCCATGCCCCCGTTGCCTGCAGGGACTCAGCTTCCCCAAGGTCACCCAGCAAAGAGCAGGGAGGATAGACATGGCCTGAGCTGGCTGGTCTGTCCTGTGGTGCCTCATCGTGCCTGTCACCCCTTCTCCCCCCAACCCAGGTCACTTGTCAGACTGCAGCAGAGCCCCTCCTGCTAAGGACCCTGCCCAAGCTGGGGCAGGGCCCACAGCAGCTTCAGACCCATGTGGGAAGGCAGTTCAGACCCAGCAGCCTTGCTCCGTGCGGGCCTCCCTGACTGCAGACATCTGCTCCGGCTTGGCCAGTGATGGAGGCGGAGCGCATGGCCCAGGTGATTCCCAGCTCGCCCGTCTCCGAGCATGTGCTAGCCTCATAGGGCCCGTGTGGCATAGAGGGGACGTGAGCTGCGGCCAAGGCTGCCGACAGCTTCTTAAGGAAAAAAAATAATAGACGTAGCTTTTGAATGAAAAAAGTGGATGGCCTTCCCATCGTCGAGTCTTGCTGTAAGCAGCTCAGAGGGAGGTGCGCTTTGCAAGAGCCGGCCTGGGGAAGGCGCCAGGACCAGTGAGAGGTCAGATGTGGCGTCTGCTGCGTGCTCTGCGCCGGTTCCCAGGCACTAGCCCACCCCGTCCCACCCCATTCCCCACTAAACATGGGTCCTTCCGTCAGGAGGGCCAGCTGGGGGGACGAGGGCACAGCTCTCGAGCTGGGAGATTGGCCTTGAGGAGGAAATGCTCGTCACCGCTGCCGTGGACGTAGCAGCTACGCGATGAGGTGCTCCACCCCCCACCATCTCTGTCCAGAGAAGTCGTGGTGACCGCTGCCGGTGCCCACCCCCCACCCTGCCCCGCACGCTCTCCTGGGGTCCGCTTCTCTTCCGCTCCAACACTGCCTCCTTTGCATTACATGGTCAGTGGCTGTGGTCCTCTGGGCTGGGCTAGGTGGAGCCGTGGATGCTAAGTGAAGAGGCTGATATGGCTTGTGGTGTGTAGGAGGAATCCCAGAGACTGTACTTGATGCCTGTCTCTTTGTTTTCTTCCCTCTATATTCATTTGCAGGCTGGACGGTTTACCACCCAACGTCTGAGAGAGTGACCTATAAGTCTAGTAGCAAACCTCGCGCTCGATTCCTCAGTGGACCCGTGTCTGTGTCCATCTGTCTGTATTTGTTCTTTTGTATTTTATCACCTCCTGGCCCTTGGTTTCTCCCCTGCCCCTCCCTGTCTTCATTACCTTCCATACATTCTGTAGGACGCCTACCCCACCCCATTGAAATCACCTATTTAATATAAGAAACGGAACCCCGTCCATGCCCACCCTTCTGGCCCCAGAAAGCGCCAGTGCATGCTCTTGGCTGGCTCATGCCCGGACACCAAAAGCATGTGCAGTGGCTCACCCACTCCTGGCCTTGGGCGCTCTGCCGCCAGGCCCCCAGGTGCTCTGCATTTCTCTCGTCACTCGTTTGTTTAGTGTTTTTTTCTTTTTTTATGTTGGACGTAGTTTTATTTCTGTTGCGATTGTGGCAAATTTACACGTCCGCTGTCCCCAGCTCCAGCGACAACAAAAAGACAACCCCGGCCTTCTCTAGACGCATGGTGTGTTTCACACGTGTCTGGACTCTGAAGACATGCATGTAGCAAGCTGAGACAGTTCTAGAAGGTCACTGGAGGGTGTAACTTCTGTACAAGGGCCGTATCACAACATCCAGTACTGTTAACCCACTGCCCCACTCCCTGCATGTGGAAATGCTGAGAGAACGTGCTCCAGCTAGGATGTCCCAGCCCCCCTCTCCATTCTGGTCACGTCAGGAATCTCTAACCCTGAGAGATGTGATTCCCAGCCTCCTGCTGTGCCTCCCTTTCTGGGCCCGGCCCCTCCTGGTCTTGTCTCTAGCTGGAGCACTTTACTTGGTGTATTTCCTTCTCATCTCACCGACCTCAGAGATGAAGTCAATTATTCAGTTCCTCAAAGCTCTGCTAAACCAAAACTCAAGTCCCAGTCAGACTCCCTGGAACACCCTCCTAGTACCCAAGGACTCCATGTCCAGGAGTGGCACATCTGCTCAGGCTGTCCAAAATGGTTTTCATTCCTCAGATCAATTGGCCAATGATTCAAAAGCTGTGAGGTTTTCAGGTTTTTGTTTTTCAACGGAAAAGTTAAGCTTTTAACCAGTTGGATTGTACATGCTGGTTTAGGGCATGTGGCTTTTGCTGGTACAATAAAGATACATTGTGCTTGTTGTGATCTGAGGCCACGTCCATGGCAGCCGTCCATCAGCGTTCAGTGTCCATCCCCATCAGAGGGACTCTGGCACCCTCCTGTGGGAGGGACAGGTTGGAGGCATAGGACCACATAGAAATGCTCAGGGACTGCCCAGTGCTTCTTGTCCACTAACAGGGGCCCTATTTCAGCTCAAGTGTCATGGGGCTACTGGTTAGTTGCTAAGTTGGGTGGGGGGCTGGGAGGCCTGCATGCATCCTGGCTCCCTGCTTACCTCACGGCATCACTCACTGGTCCTCTTCTGCCCGTGTGTGCCTGGCTCTTGCCTGAGAAGCTGTGGTGAGGGCACCTGGGTTTCCAGGTGTCTCATGGTCGGACAAGTATGTGTATCACTGCTGGGAGGGTGGCTGGCCAGGCGTGGGAAGCAGATGAGAGCAGGGCACTTAGAATAAAAGTGTGCGAGTGACCAGCACCACGTTCGCCCCCGAGGTCATTGCCATGCTACCTTTCTACCCACGTGGTTCTTTTTTTTCCTAAGGGTTTTCATTTGCATTGTTAATTATTGTTCCAGGCTAAAAAAAATTTTTTTTGAGGCACAGTAGGGACAAAAGGTTTATGTTTTACTTCTGTCTCTGTGGCCAGGAGGAAAGGAATGTGTGAGGCACGGCTCGGTGGAGACAGGGACCAGGCCTAGGCAGGTTGATTTTAGGTAGTGGTACCTGCTGGCCTGGAAGGCCTTATTTCCTCTGATGCTGTGAATCTGATGGTACTGCTCGTTTTCACACCCTGGCCCTTTTAGGCACACCTTGGCTGAGTTCCTAGTCTTCGGGCCACAGCTTGGCCCCCACATGGTCTGAGGTTGCTGGTCCGAGACTGTGCTGTGGGTTCCTGCCCTGGGCCCTCTCGCCCACAGGCCTCCAACTGGGGGCATGTGCAGGCTCAGCCTGAGCTCCTGCTGCTCTAAGGGGGTGGGATGCCCCAGGGCACCCCCTCCTGTCCCATGTGCTCTGGCATTTGCCAAGCCCTCTAGGGGTCCTCAGTCTGCTGGTTTCTGGGTGACCAAGGAGCTTTGTGGTCCGAGAGGAGACTGAGTACATGCCTGTGAGAGACTGGAGGGAGATTCAAAGCTGGTTGCAGCCCCTGAGGGCTGAGAGGCAGGGGGACTTTGGGCAAAGATTGTAGAGAGGAGGGCATGCAGAGCAGTTGGAAGACCCTGAAGTGTGCCCACTCGGTGGGATCTGGGTTGGCTGCGAGGGCTGGAGGGAGCTTGAACTTGGGTGCTGAGAGCCATGGCTTTGGGGATGTGGGGGCAGCTAGCCCAGCCCAGAGCTAAAGCCAAAAGAGGGTTTTCAGTTTGCTGCCTTGAACTGAACAGGAGACAAGACTCTAGGAAAATAAAACCTGTGTTAAGCTTTGAAGTACAGAAAGAAGGTCCCAGCTTCATTGAAGCTCAGAGAAGATGAGAGAGGTTGGAGATGGGTGGGGGCGACTGGGGTGGAGCTGCAGGCAGCTTCAGGAGGTGAGGAGGTAACTTGGGGTGGGCGAGGCAACCATGCACAGGATGGAGAGCCGGGGGAGGGAGGGTAAGCCTGGACGCCTCTGTGGGGCGGGTGCCGGGACAGGCCAGCCGTCGGAGCAGTAGGCAGGCCGGCCCGCAGGGAAGGGCAGATGTGGGGGTGAGGCTCTGGGCACAGAACCCTCCTTGCGGCCAGTGGAGGGTTCAGGGAAGCTTGGAGTCGGTGCGGGGTGGGGGTGCGTGGTCGTGTTCAGAAGTGGTTGTGTGCTGTTAGTCAGAAGCTGTTGTCAGACCCATTGATCCTCCCTGCCTCTGGCTCCTCCTCATCTGAACAGAGGCAGGTGCGGGTACCCTTCCAGGACTTTCTCTGTGCATGTAGAACGATGGAGTCTGCTTTGTGTTTTTCGCACGTGTCCATCAGCAGCAGGCCAGGTGCCCATGCTGAAGCACGTTTGTCTCTGGGACCCCCAGGGGCTGCTGTGCAGCCCCCAGGTCCTTCCCTCACCTGGGAGTGTTCTCATCTCTCCCTGTGGGGACTCAGGCAGGGGAGGTCACCCAGGGAGGAGACACCCCCTCACAAAGCCACTCAGGTCGAGCTGTCCGAAGGGCAGGCCCTGTGCCAGCTGGGGAGTGAAGCTCAGGGTGGAGTCACCCTAGGGCAGAGCCGAGACACATCCTGCTTCCCTGTTCATGCTGCACAGGAGAGTTTCAGCACTTGTCTTGGCTCGAGACTAGGGGGCCGGATACAGAGACGCCCGGAATGATGTTTTGGCTCTATAGGCCATTTGTTTCTGGTGCCAGAACAGAGTGTCTAATGCCACTGTCAGGTGAAAGGCTGACCGTTGGAGGTACCCCTCTTGTCACGGGGAAGGTGGGGAGGCCCCTGGCTGGTCCACAGTGAGGCTGCGGGCCCCAGTTCCTGTGAGCTTCGTTAGTATTTGAACACTGACAAACAGCAGGTGTGGTCGTGGCTACAGGGCCTGGCCCACTTCTTGAGCAGTCTGCCCGCATCGGATACTCTGGGACTTGAGGTGTCCCTTGAGCGGTCCAAGGGTCTAGACGGCACTGGGTGCCCGAAGTGCTGACCGTCCACACCAGGAGCAGCCTTTGTTTCCATGCCAAAGTGAATGTGGGGGCAAAGTGGTGTGGGGGCCTCACTGCACACAGGCCTGGGTGCTGCCTGAGACCCCTGGCCTGGCTGTGAGGGCAGGTGGCTGGTGGCTCTGTGGGCGACTCCTGCAGACACGTGCTGCACCAGGACAAGGCTTTAGGTCATCCAGTGTGTTGCTCCTTTGCAGTCTGGGAAGAACAGTTTTCCCAACAGCTGGGAGAGGCTGCCAAGCCCTGCGTCCCTAGCATCTGCCCTTGTGGAAGCTTCTCTGAGTCGTTCTGGGGCCTCTAAGCCAGCTCTTGCCAAGCCTTGGCTAAGGACGGAAGTCCTACAGGGGAAGACTCACTCTTCATGGGAAACCAGGGGTGGGGCTGGTTAAAACCATTATGCCCCATGTGGGCCTGATGTGGGCTTCCTGTGGGCCCACGTGGGTCCCCTGTAGGCCTCCTGTGGGCCGTAAGTGGGCCCCTTGTGGGTCCCATGTGGGCCCTCTGTGGGTCCTGTGTGGCCTTCGTGCCCTTGTGTTGCTGCCTTGTAGCCTGCTGGCTCTGTAGGCAGGAACTCGATGTATACACTAGCACAGTACGGGTTGAGCAGGGCTGGGTGGAGGCTTGTTCATCAGAATCTGTCTGCGTGGTGGGTGTTGAGGGCAGGACCCAGGCCAGGGCACAGACACGGGGGAGGAGACTCAAGTGGCCACCTGAGGATGGACAAGGGCTCTGGTGTGAGTATGGACTGGTTAGCCACACGATGCCTGCTCAGCTGTGGTTCTGCACTGAGCCGGACAGTGTGGCCTCAGTGTGGAGGGACCCGAATCTGGTTGGTTTGTGTTTAAAGGTCCACCCTAAGGGCTGGGAGCTGTCTGTATTCTGGTCATCTCAGGGCCTGTGTTCAGCGAGGGCATGGAAGGCTGGGGGCTATCCGTGCTCCATCTCCTCGGGCTGTGTCCGGTGAGGGTGTGGAGGTCTCAGTGGGCTGGTATCGCTCTCTGGCTCTGAGCACCATGTCCTGGTGGCCGATGGCTTTGACCCTGGGTTCCCGGGAAGGTCGGTCTGGGGCCCTGATCGCAGGCCCAGGCTCTGTCTAGCACTCCTGACCAGGCAGCTCCTGGGGCTGGCTGGCGTGTTCTCTTTCCTGTGAGCTCTGAATGCAGAGCTCTAGCTGCACTAGGAGGTGCCAGGCAGGCACAGAGAAGCCTTTTGAAAGAACCTGCTACTGTGAGGCTGCAGGGACCTGGCAGAGTGATTAGTCCCATGTCCCAGGGTCATCTCTAGGGGACTGCTACGGCCCAGAGGACGCTACAACCACAGGAATCTGACTAGGAAACGTGCACTCATCTGGTGCCCTGCATGCTCACAGAGCCCAGGACCCTCCTCCCTTCGTGCCTCAGAGCCCCCAGAGGGCCTTGTGCTCTCAGTTGGGGTCCATCACAGGACACAGACCAGCAAAAACACTTCAAAGTTCCCACTGAGAATCCGTCAGTCTGGATTGCTGGCCTTTTTTGGTTTTATTAGCACATTAGAGACCCCAACAGAATATCACCTCCCTTTTTATCAAGTCAGCCTCATAGAACACAACAGAATGAGCAAAAATAAGTGCAACTCAATTTGAGCTAGGTTTCTGAGCCCAGTGGGCACAGCTCTTCCCCAAGGAGCCTTTGTCCCCGTCCCCAAATGCAGGAGGCAGCATCTTGCCTTCCACAGCGAGAGTGCTAGGAATGACTGTGTGGCGGGCACCCTCCAGGGAGTATGGGGTGTGCAGGGAATTGTGCTCCAGGCGACGGGGCCGTGGGCCGGAGCACAGACACCCTCCGTGCTAGTGTGGCCTTGCTGAGTGACCTTGGGGACACCTGAGCCGTCCTTGCCCATCCCACGTTTGCCTGCTTGGCTCCCTGGGATGCCACTGGGTAAGCTGGGTGTAGCAGCCCCTCCCAGGCAACTCATCTGCCCTCCAGGTGGGCACTGACTGTCAGTGCCAGACACTAAAGTCACTGCCCATCTGTCTTAGCACAGACAGCCTCTGGGGAGCACAGGGCCTGGCAGCATTTAGTCATGGTGCAATAAGGAGGCCTCGCCCTGCCCCAGTGGACCTGGAATACCAGATGAGGCAGCAGCGATACAGAGAATCAGGGTCGGCCCTGCCTCCCACCTCTCTAGATAGGATCCCTCAGATTTCCCCACCACACTTGCCACTGGCCTGTTCAGGGCAGCTGTCCAGGATCTGGGATTGGCCTCAAACCTGCAAAACAATGTATCTTTTTGCACTTGGAAAACTGCCCATGGGCCTCCCTCTGGGCAGAGCTAGGCTCTGCTCCATTGAGAGCTCTCCTGGCTGACTCTTAGTGGGTTTCCTGCCTCAACCAGCGGGGCTCCCAGAAACCTTACATTTGAAAGCCAAGCAGTGTGCTTTGCTTTTTTTTTTTTCTCCTTTCTCTCTCTCTCTCTTTTGTTTTTTGAATATGCTTCTAGAGACACACACACTTCTACCTGAAGCTTGGGGCTTGGCCCTGCACCTCCGCCCCTCGGCGAAGCTCGTGTGAACCTCCACACTGACTTGGGGGCCGCCCAGTTAGCCCAGGAGGCTGGTCCCTTCTCTCTGAACTGCTGGCCTTTGCTCCTCCTCACACACTGATGACTTTTGCTTAGAGTGTGGTGGCTTGTCCCCCATGTGTGCTGTCCTGCCTAACCCTGTGGTCTTGTGTCATTTCTTCTTCCCTTGCAGGGTCTGCCTTGAAGCGTCTCTGTCTAGGCAAAGAGCACAGCAGTCGTAATTATCGGGTTTTTTACCCCTTGTCCGCTTCCATCGCATGGGCTTTATTGTCGCTAGTGTGCATCAGGGTTTCCGCGACTAGACCGGGAGCCAAGGGCCCAGCGGGTGGCCGGGCGTGGGCCTGCTCTGCGCCCACCCTTCACAGGTGCTGCTTGGCCTCCGCCTGGCGAGATAGCCGCCCTCGGGCGCCCTTTTGAGTCTCCATGGCTCCTAGAGTTTGTGCATTCTTGCCAGTTCACATCTAACAGGCTGTCCTTCTCCGGAACGTCCACATATTACCAATCATTAATTGGCTCCTTTTCCAAAACCGTAGGAATGAGTATTTCCTTGAAGTGCTAAAGATGAGTGCCCCTCACAGAGGAGAGATGCCAGGACAAAATGGGTATCAGTTTACCTGGGCCGCCCACTGCTCTCATCTCATGCCTTTTTTTTGTTTGTTTTTTTTTAATTTATCTGTTTTTCTTTTCTGGCTGAAATGTTCATGTAGAAATAGCAGCGTGTGTAAAATCTCATCACTAATGTTTAACTGTTTGTGTCTGTGCTGTTTCATTGCTAGCCTCTAAAGTAAACTACATATTGCAATGGCTTGTTTGAAGAGATGGTCATTAGGTTATTTATTGAATGCAGAAAATTTAAAAATTGGTTTATCCAAAATTGCCAATAAGAAATTATGTGCTGGGGAAGGAAAGGGACACAATTCAAAAAAATTTAAAAGTCCTGTTTTGGTCATTAAAAAAGATCTTTGAGTGAAGTGGCCAAGTGCGCTCACCTTTGTCCAGCTCCACCTAAGCCACAGCCCCAGGCCTTCCCGGGCAGCCGGGCCTCCCAGTTCCTCCTGTGATAGGCATCAGCCCCTCCGTTGGCACCAAGCTTGTAGACCCATGTCGGAAGGCTCTGGGTATTTGTATCCTTTATTGTTATTACACACTCTGGTGAGGAGAGGCGTGATTTCTGTGTCTTAAATTCCAAATCACCAAGTCATTATCATTCACGGAAACATCAGCAATCCAGCCTATTGCAAGCATTTTCCCTTTGCTGGAAGGATAGCAGCAGCTGCTAAGCATTCTGCCTAAAGTATTGTTGAATCACCTCTGAATCCTCATATTAGAGCTGAGAGTGCAGAAGCGTGAGGAATTTGCCCCCAGTCTGTGTCCAGCTGCACCAGGAGTTTTCTAAACTCTCTCACATGGGGGTCTGGTGGTCCTGGGCAGTGTGGGCACAGAGGATGCTGAGTGAGGCTGCCAGCAGCTGGGGTCCTGTCCCCTGGCTGATGAGATGGGTGATGGCTGCCTGGCAATGCCCAGTCCCCTGAGGTCGCTCCACTGTGTCTAAAACTGCATGGACCCCCCCAATGCAGACCATCTCCTGAAGCAAGGTGTTGCCTGGCTTAAGCGAGACCACTGTATGAATGACTGCAGCCAGCCAGTGGTGCTGGCGTGTGGTGTCACCAACCCTGGCCTGTGTGTGCTCTCTAGGGTCCTCCACCAGCAGCCTGGTCCCGGGCCCTGAGCCGGGCCCCCAACCTGCCCTGCACATCCAGGCGCAGGTGAACAACAGCAACAACAAGAAAGGCACCTTCACGGACGACCTGCACAAGTTGGTGGATGAGTGGACAAGCAAGACGGTTGGGCCCACACAGCTGAAGCCGTCACTCAACCAGTTGAAGCAGACGCAGAAGTTGCATGACATGGAGGCCATGGCAGGCTGGCCCCCGGCCTCTGGCGAGGCACGGGCTGTAAGTGGGGCACGGGGTGGGGGTTGGGGGCTGGGCTTGCCCAGAGTCGAAGACACAGAATGGGAATGAAGCTGTGACTCCAGATCTCAGCAGAACCTCTGAGCAGCAGGCCTTAGCCCAGTGTTGGGCAGTGTCTAGGTGGGACTGGCCAGCAGCTTGCAGGTGTGGCCTCATCCTGGTGAGCCCACCTCAACCTGTCTTCCACCAGAGCCCAAGCTGGCAAAGTGGGTGGGGTCTGCACGACATACCCAGGGGACACCCCTTATTGAGTTTTAGCTCAGGTGCCCCAGACCACGTGGGGCAGAAGTGAGGAGCTGCTGTCTTAGGTTTTGTTGTGTGAATTGTTCCTGTATTAGGACCGCTGACTTCAAAGCCTACTTGAAGGAGTATTCCCTCTTTTTCAGTCTCCTGGAAGAGTTTGTGCAAGATTATGTTATTTTTTCCTGAAATGTTTAGCAAAGTTCACTGGTGAAGCCATCTGGGCCAGGAGGGTTTTGTTTTTCTTTTTAACTTTTAATTTTTTATTGGAGTATAGTTGATTAACAATGTTGTCTTAGTTTCAGGTGTACATCAAAGTGATTCAGTTATACATATACATGTATCTATTCTTTTTCAAATTCTTTTCCCATTTAGGTTGTCACATAATGTTGAGCAGAGTTCCCTGTGCTATATAGTGGGTCCTTGTTGATTATCCATTTTAAATATAGCAGTGTGTACGTGTCAATCCCAAACTCCCTATTTCTCCCGGACCCTTCTCCCTGGTAACCATAAGTTCAGTTCTCTAAGTCTGTGAATCTGTTTCTGTTTTGTAAATAAGTTCATTTGTATCATTTTTTATTTTAGATTCCACATATAAGTGGTATTGTATGATATTTGTCTTTCTCTGTCTAACTTACTTCACTCAGTATGACAATCTCTAGGTCCATCCATGTTGCTGCAAATGGCATTATTTCATTCTTCTTAATGGCTGGGTAATATTCTGTTGTATATATGTACCACATCTTCTTTATCCATTCCTCTGTTGATGGACATGTAGATTGCTTCCATGTCTTAGCTATTGTAAAAAGTGCTGCAGTGAACATTGGGGTGCATGTATCCTTTTGGACCATGTTTTTCTCCGGATATATGCCCAGGAGTGGGATTGCTCCCCTATGATCTTTTACTTCAAAAAGTTTCAAACATACAAAAGATTGAAAATTCTTTAGTGAACTCTCAGGTACCTTCTACCTATGAGCTATGATTGACATTTTGCTGTTACATATTTATCACCCATGTCTACATCCCTTGAGGGTAAGGTTTCCATTATGGATTTAATTTCTTTTACAGTTTTAGTACCATTTGGGTTTTCTATTTCTTCTTTCTGTTAAATACTGCTTTTCTAACAATTTGATACACCTCTAAATTTATCTGAGTTTTCCAATTAATTGGTATAAAGTTGTTTATAATATTTTCTCTTCACAGTTTGCAGGATTTGCAGTGATGTCTTGTTTTTCATTCTGATATTGGTGATTTCTCTGAATTTATATATTTTATTCGCCTTTTCAAAGAGCTCATCACTTTGATCGTAATTCTTTATTGTATATTTCATTAGCTTCTTCCTTTTATTATTTCTTCTCTTCTATCTTTGGGTTACTTTTTTGTTCTAGAAAGTTTCTTGAGATGTGTAGTGCATTGATTTTGAGCCTTTCTTCTTTTATAATACAGACATTCAGGCTATAAAATTCCTTCTAGTGGTATTAGCTGCATTCCAAAGGTTTTGATATGTAGCATTTTCTTTAACCTCTGATCAAAATATTTTATAATTTCCATGGTGATTTGAGGTAATATAGTTATTAATTTCCTCATGAGCTTTTTGATAGTGGTTTTCTGGGGATTTTTTAAGCCTAATTGCACTGTGATAAGAGAACAGATTTTGTGTGTTTCCAGTTCTTTAAAACTTGCTGGGACTGGATTTTTGACCCAAGCTGTCAGCCACTGCTCCACAGGTGCTTGAGGTCATCCTCTTTCATTCCCTTTCACGTCCACACTCCCAATCTGAACTTTTGTTCCTCTTCTGTAGTAACCTCCTGACACTGCACCTCTATGAGTTTAACTCTTCAAATCTATTCTCCATTATTCTGGGACAGAACTGAGAATTCATAACACAGTCCCAAGGCCCTGCAGGTTCTGCACCTCAAGCCCTGGGCAGGCTAGCCTCTACTCTTCTGTCCAGACTCTACCACATCAGCTCTCAGTATCTGTGCTGGGCCAGGCCCTGTCGGTCAGCTCTGCTAATTCTGTTGTTCAGACGTCTGGGATTCTTTTTTTTTTTTTTTTTTTTTGCGGTACGCGGGCCTCTCACTGTTGTGGCCTCTCCTGTTGCGGAGGACAGGCTCCGGACGCGCAGGCTCAGCGGCCATGGCTCACAGGCCCAGCCATTCCACGGCATGTGGTATCTTCCCAGACTGGGGCACGAACCAGTGTCCCCTGCATCGGCAGGCGGACTCTCAACCACTGCGCCACCAGGGAAGCCCTGGGATTCTTAATAAGGTGTGTTTTTTTTTTTTAAACTATTCACCACTATCCATTTCTAGAACTTTTTTATTATCCCAAACAGAAACTACTCAATAAGAAATAACTCTCCAGTCCCTCTTTCTGGTAACTCTGGTAACCTCTATTCTACTATGAATTTGACTTCTCTTGGTACCTCATATAAGTGGAATCATACAATATTTGCCCTTTTGTCACTGTCTTACCGTAATGCTTTCAAGCTTCAATTTTTTAAAATTGTGGTAGAATACACATAACATAAAATTTAACATCTTAACCATTTTTAAGTCTATACAGTTCAGTTGTATTAATTGCATTCATATTGTTGTCCAACCTTCACCACCATCCATCTCCAATTTTTTCATTTTGCAAAACTGAAACTCTATACCCAATGAAAAATAACTGCCTGTATATATATGCTCCCCTTCCCCCAGGCCCTTGGCAACTACCATTCTACTTTCTGTCTCTATGAATTTGACTTCTCTAGGTACCTCATATAAGTGGAATCATACAGTATGTGTCTATAACTGGTTTATGTCACTTAGCATAATGTCTTTAAGTTTCATCCATGTTATAGTGTATGTCAGAATTTCCTTCCTTTTTATTTACTTATTTTTATTACTATTTTTTTCATCTTTATTGGAGTATAATTGCTTTACAATGTTGTGTTAGTTACTGCTGTACAGCAAAGTGAATCAGCTATATGTATACATGTATCCCCATATCTCCTCCCTCTTGAGCCTCCCTCCCACCTTCCCTATCCCACCCCTGTAGGTCGTCACAAAGCATCGAGCTGATCTCCCTGTGCTATGCAGCAGCTTCCCACTAGTCATCCATTTTATATTTGGTAGTGTATATAAGTCAGTGCTACTCTCTCACTTTGTCCCAGATTCTCCTTCCCCCACTGTGTCCTCAAGTCTGTTCTCTATATCTGTGTCTTTATTCCTGCCCTGCCACTACGTTCATCAGTACTGGTTTTTTAGATTCCATATATATGCGTTAGCATACGGTATTTGTTTTTCTCTTTCTGACTTACTTCACTCTGTGTGACAGACTCTAGGTCCATCCACCTCATTACAAATAACTCAATTTCGTTCCTTTTATGGCTGAGTAATATTCCATTGTATGTATGTGCCACATCTTCTTTATCCATTCATCTGTTGATGGACACTTAGGTTGCTTCCATGTCCTGGCTATTGTAAATAGAGCTGCAATGAACATTTTGGTACATGACTGTTTTTGAATTATGGTTTTCTCAGGGTATATGCCCAGTAGTGGGATTGCTGGGTCATATGGTAGTTCTATTTGTAGTTTTTTAAGGAACCTCCATACTGTTCTCCATAGTGGCTGTACCAATTCACATTCCCACCAACAGTGCAAGAGTGTTCCCTTTTCTCCACACCCTCTCCAGCATTTATAGTTTGTAGATTTTTTGATGATGACCATTCTGACTGGTGTGAGGTGACACCATGATTTTGATTTGCATTTCTCTAATGATTAGTGATGCTGAGCATCTTTTCATATGTTTGTTGGCAATCCGTATATCTTCTTTGGAGAAATGACTATTTAGGTCTTCTGCCCATTTTTGGATTGGGTGGTTTGTTTTTTTGATATTGAGCTGCATGAGCTGCTTGTAAATTTTGGAGATTAATCCTTTGTCAGTTGCTTCATTTGCAAATATCTTCTCCCATTCTGAGGGTTGTCTTTTGGTCTTGTTTATGGTTTCCTTTGCTGTGCAAAAGCTTTTAAGTTTCATTAGGTCCCATTTGTTTTGGTTGTTGTTGTTGTTTTTGTTTTTTTTGTGGTACACAGACCTCTCAGTGTTGTGGCCTCTCCCATTGCGGAGCACAGGCTCCGGACACTCAGGCTCAGCGGCCATGGCTCACAGGCCCAGCTGCTCTGCGGCATGTGGGATCTTCCCAGACTGGGGCACGAACCCGTGTCCCCTGCATCGGCAGGTGGACTCTCAACCACTGCGCTGCCAGGGAAGCCCCATTTGTTTATTTTTGTTTTTATTTTCATTACTTTAGGAGGTTGGTCAAAAAGGATCTTGCTGTGATTTATGTCATAGAGTGTTCTGCCTGTTTTCCTCTAAGAGTTTGATAGTGTCTGGCCTTACATTTAGGTCTTTAATCCATTTTGAGTTTATTTTTTTGTATGGTGTTAGGAAGTGTTCTAATGTCATTCTTTTACATGTAGCTGTCCAGTTTTCCCAGCACCACTTACTGAAGAGGCTGTCTTTTCTCCATTGTATATTCTTCCCTCCTTTGTCAAAGATAAAGTGACCATATGTGTGTGGGTTTATCTCTGGGCTTTCTATCCTGTTCCATTGATCTATATCTCTGTTTTTGTTCCAGTACCATACTGTCTTGATTACTGTAGCTTTGTAGTATAGTCTGAAGTCAGGGAGCCTGGATTCCTCCAGCTCTGTCTTTCTTTCTCAAGATTGCTTTGACTATTCGGGGTCTTTCGTGTTTCCATACAAATTGTAAAATTTCTTGTTCTACTTCTGTGAAAAATGCCACTGGTAATTTGATAGGGGTTGCATTGAATCTGTAGATTGCTTTGGGTAGTAGAGTCATTTTCACAATGTTGATTCTTCCAATCCAAGAACATGGTATATCTCTGCATCTGTTTGTATCATCTTTTTAAAAAATTAATTAATTAATTTTTTAACATGTTTATTGGAGTATAATTGCTTTACAATGGTGTTTTAGTTTCTGCTTTATAACAAAGTGAATCAGCTATAGATATACATATATCCCCATTTCTCCTCCCTCTTGCATTTCCCTCCCAGCCCCCCATCCCACCCCTCTAGGTGGACTGTTAGTATCATCTTTGATTTCTTTCATCAGTGTCTTGAAAGACTTTCCTTCCTTTTAAATGCTGAGTCATAGTCCGTTGTACGTACATACCACATTTTGTTTTATCCGTTCATCCGTTGATGACACTTGGGTTGCTTCTACCTTTTAACTGTTGTGCATAATGCTACTATGAACATGGGTATATAGATATCTCTTTGAGTCTTTGCTTTCAGTTCTTTAGGGTATACACCCAGAAGTGGAATCACTAGATCATATGGTAATTCTAGTTTTAATTTTTTGAGGAATCACCGAACTACTTTCCAGAGCAGCTGCACCATTTTACATCCCCACCAACAGTACACAAGGGCTCCAGTTTCTCCACATCCTCTCTAATACTTTCTATTTTCTGATTTTTTTCATGGTAGCCATCTTGATAGGTGTGAGGTAGTTTGCATTTCCCTAATGATCAGTGATGTTGAGCATCTTTTCATGAGCTTATTGGCCATTTCTATGTCTTCTTTGGAAAAATAATTCAAGCCTTTTGCCTATTTTTTAAATATAAACAACAGAAATTTATTTCTCACAGTCCTGGAGGCTGGACGTCTGACATGAGGATGTCAGCATGCAAGGGTGAGGGCCTCTTCCAGGTTGCAGACTTCTCATTGTATCCTCACATGGTGGAAGGGGTTTTTGCCCATTTTTTCACTGAGTTGTTTCTTTTTTTGTTGTTGAGTTGGAGGAATTCTCTCTATATTCTGGATATTAATCGCTTTTCAGATATGTGATTTCCAAAAATAATTCCCATTCTGTGAGTTACCTTTTTACTCGGTTGATAATGTCTTTTGATGCATAAAGCTTTTTCATTTTTATGAATTCCAGTTTATTTTTTCTTTCGTTGCGTATGTCATTGGATTTGGCAATGATTTATTGCCAAATCCAATGTTATAAAGCTTTCCCCCCATATTTCCTTCTAAGTGCTCTCTAAAGATGCTAAGAGTTTAATGATTGTAGCTCTTATGTTTAGGCCTTTTATCCATTTTGAGTTAATTTTTATATATGGTGTTTGGTAAGGGACCATGTTTATTCTTTTGCATGTTGATATCTAGTTGTCCCAGCAGTATTTTTTGAAAAAAACTGTCCTTTTCCCATTGAATGGTCTCAGCACCCTTTTTGAAAATCAATTGGTCATATATGCAAAGGTTTATTTCTGGATTTTGGTTTCTATTCTATTACGTTGGTGTACAGTCTGTCATGTTGCTAATATTACACTGTTTTGATTTCTGTAGCTTTGCAGTAAGTTCTGAAGTCAAGAAGTATGAGTCTTCCAACTTTGTTCTTTTTTAGGACCGTTTTGCTTATTGGGATCCCTTGAGAATCCAAACGAGTTTTAGGATGAGTTTTTCTATTTTTTGAAAAAATGCCATTGAGACTTTGATAGGTATGCATCAAATCTCTATAGATTGGCTTTGGGTGGTATTGACATATTAACAATATTAAGTCTTCAAATCCACAAACATGGGATGTCTTCCCATTTACTTATGTCTTCTTTAATTTCTTTTGGCAATGTTTTGCAGTTTTCAGTGTGTAAGTCTTTCAACTCCTTAGTTTAATTATTCCTAACTATTTTATTCTTTTTTGTGCTTAAATGTAATTGTTTTCTTAATTTTCTTTTCAGATTGTTCATTGCTAGTGTATAAAAATACAACTGGGACTTCCCTGGCAGTCCAGTGGTTAAAACTCCATGCTTCCAATGCAGAGGATGCAGGTTTGATCCCTGGTTGGAGAACTAGGATCCCACATGCCACGTGGAGCAGCCAAAAAAAAAAAAAAAAAGCCACTGATTTTGATGTGTTGATTTTCTACTCTGCAACTTTGCTGAATTCATAAATTAGTTCTAGCAGTTTGTGTGTGTGTGTGTGTGTGTGTGTGTGTGTGTGTGTGTGTGTGTTCTTTAGGGTTATCTGCATATAAGAAATGTTATTCTGAACAGAGATACTTTTACTTCTTCCTTTCCAATTTGGGTGCCTTTTATTTCCTTTTCTTGCCTAATTTCTCTGGGTAGAACTTCAAGTACTATATTGAATAGAAATGGAAAAAGTGGGCATCTCTGTCTTGATCTTAAAGGAAAAATGTTCAGTCTTTCACCATTGAGTGTGATGTTAACAAGGGTTTTTTCATATATGGCCTTTACCATACTGAGAAAATTCTATTTTATTTCTAGTATGTTGAGTGCTGTTGTCATGAAAGAGTGTTGGATTTTGTCAACTGGTTTTTCTGCATTAATTAAGATGATCATATTTTTTAACTCTTCATTCTATTTTTTTTACATCTTTATTGGAGTATAATTGCTTTACAATGGTGTGTTAGTTTCTGCTTTATAACAAAGTGAATCAGTTATACATATACATATGTTCCCATATCTCTTGCCTCTTGCGTCTCTCTCCCTCCCACCCTCCCTATCCCACCCCTCTAGCTGGTCACAAAGCACTGAGTTGATCTCCCTGTGCTATGCGGCTGCTTCCCACTAGCTATCTATTTTACGTTTGGTAGTGTATATATGTCCATGCCACTCTCTCACTTTGTCACAGCTTACCCTTCCCCCTCCCCATATCCTCAAGTCCATTCTCTGGTAGGTCTGTGTCTTTATTCCCGTCTTACCCTAGGTTCTTCATGACATTTTTTTTTTCTTAGATTCCATATATATGTGTTAGCATACGGTATTTGTCTTTCTTTTTCTGACTTACTTCACTCTGTATGACAGACTCTAGGTCTATCCACCTCATTACAAATAGCTCAATTTCGTTTCTTTTTATGGCTGAGTAATATTCCATTGTATATATGTGCCACATCTTCTTTATCCATTCATCCGATGATGGACACTTAGGTTGTTTCCATCTCCTGGCTATTGTAAATAGAGCTGCAATGAACATTTTGGTACATGACTCTTTTTGAATTATGGTTTTCTTAACTCTTCATTCCATTAATGGTGTGTTACATTGATTGATTTTCATATATTAAACCATCTTTTCAGGGTTGCACCTGGTCATGGTGTATACTCCTTCTAATATGCTATTGAATCCAGTTTGCTAATGTTTTAGTGAAGATTTCTACATCAGTATTTATCACAGGTATTTGTAATTTTTTTTTCTTATGATGTCTTTATCTGGCTTTGATACCAGAGTGATGCTCGCTACATAGAATGAGTTAGGAAGTGTTCCCACCTCTTCAACTTTTTGGAAGAGTTTGAGAAATATTGGTGTTAATTCTTCTTTAAATGGTACAATTCACCATGGAAGCCATCTGGTCCTGGGCTTTTCTTTGTTGAGAGGTTTTTTATTAATAATTCAATCTCACTACTTGTTATAGGTCTATTCATATTTTCTATTTCCTCTTGAGTCAGTTTTGGAAGTTTGTGTGTTTCTAGGAATTTGTCTATTTCATCTGAGTTATCCAGTTTGGTAGCTAAAGACTTTGCCAATTTTTGATCTTTTTAAAACACCAACTTTTGGTTTTGTTGATTTTCCTTTATTGTTTTTCTATTTTGTATTTTGTTTATCTCAGTTTATTATGGTATACAGTTAAGTTATTGGCTTAAGATCTTTCTTCTTTTTTAGTGTAGACATGTGCAGTTATAAATTTCCCTCTGGACACTTCTTTTGCTATATGTAATAAATTTTAATATGTTGTGTTTTCCTTTTCATTTGTTCTAAGGTGTTTTCTGATTTCCCTGTGACTACGTCTTTGGCTGTTTGGTTGTTTGAGTGCATTGTTTACTTTCTACATATATGCCAGTTTTCTAGTTTAAATTTTTTTTTTATTTCATTCATTGTGTTAGGAAAGATACTTTGTATCATTTTAATCTTTTAAAATTGTTTTGTGGACTAACATATGGCCTGTTTTGGAGAATGTTCCCTGTGCACTTTAAAAGAATGTGTCTTTGTTTTGTGCCACCCTCAGCCTATCAGTAGTGATGCTATCAGCTAGAAATGTCTGGGAGCACTCACCTGGGCCTGGGTTCCCCTTTCAGAACCAGTCATATGGCTGGACCAACCCTTGTGGTTCTTAATATGATTGCAAGATTCTTCAGCAATAACCATCAGTAAACTGTGGAAAGGACAAGGTTTATTACTTACAGGTCTGGAGGGGAGGGTTACATGACACACCTGGGACTACATAGTGAGGTGGCAAGGAGGGAGAGAGAAAGAGAGAGGGTGAGAGAAACAGACAGGCAGGCCTGGGGTTCTGCTTTTATTGGAGTTTCACTAGTTCATTCCTTATTTGTGAACTTAAAATGTAAGAGTGGGAATTAAAGTGCAAGAAGAAAAGAAAAAGGCAAATAGCCAAATGGTCAGTTATTTAAAATCAATCAGAGATCTCTAAATTACAGGAGCTCGGGTGGGGGTGGGTGAAGGGGATGGTAGGTCTTTATCTAGTTGTGTGGCTGGCAGTGTTATTATTTGAGATGGCTTCTTTGAAGTGGGTGCCTCAGGAAATCAAAGCTTAAGTCAGGCACTTGCATTACAAAAAAAAAAAAGAAAGAAAAGCTACTTGTCAGGGCTTACACTGCAGAATTCTGCTCTCATTGGGTGAAATGTTTTGTAAATGTTTGTTAAGCCTAATGGGCTTGTGATGTTCAGGTTCTCTCCTTACTTATCTTGTATCTGGTTGTCCTATCCTTCATTGAAAGTGAAGTATTAAAGTCTGCAACTATATTGCTATGATTTATGTCAAAGAGTGTTCTGCCTATGTTTTCCTCTAGGAGATTTATGGTTTTTAGTCTTATTTAAGTCATTAATTCATTTTGAGTTTATTTTTATATACGGTATTAGAGAATGTTCTAATTTTATTCTTTTACAGGTAGCTGTCCAGTTTGCCCAGGACCACTTATTGAAGAGACTATCTTTTCTCCATTATATGTTTTTGCCTCCTTTCTGCTAGATTAATTGACTATAGGTGTGTAGGTTTATTTGTGGATGTCCTATCCTATTCCATCGATCTATATTTCTGTTTTTGAGCCAGTACCATACTGTTTTGATGACTGTAGTTTTGTAGTATAGTCTGAAGTCAGGGAGCCTGATTCCTCCAGCTCCATTTTTCTTTCTCAAGATTGCTTCAGCTAATCAGGGTCTTTTGTGTTTCCATGCACATTTTTAAATTTTTTGTTCTAGCTCTGTGAAAAATGCCACTGGTAGTTTGATAGGGATTGCACAGAATCTGTAGATTGCCTTGGGCAGTATAGTCATTTTGACAATATTGATTCTTCCCATCCAAGAACATGGTATATCTTTCTATCTGTTTGTGTCATCTTTGATTTCTTTCATCAGTGTCTTATAGTTTTCGGAGTACAGGTCTTTTGTCTCCTTACATAGGTTTATTCCTAGGTATTTTATTCTTTTTGATGTGATGGCAAATGGGATTGTTTCCTTAATTTCTCTTTCTGATCTTTCATTGTTAGTGTATAGAAATGCAACAGATTTCTTTGTATTCATTTTGTATCCTACAAATTTACCAGAATCATTGACGAGCTCTAGTAGTTTTCTGGTAGCACCTTTAGGATTTTCTATGTATAGTATCATGTCATCTCCAAACAGTGACAGTTTTACTTCCTCTCTTCCAATATGGAGACCTTTGATTTCTTTTCTTCTCTGATTGCTGTGGCTAGGACTTCCAAAACTATGTTGAATAAAAGTGGCGAGAGTGGACATCCTTGTCTTGTTCTTCATCTTTGAGGAAATACTTTCAGTTTTTCACCATTGAGAATGATGTTGGCTGTGGGTTTGTCATATATGGCCTTTATTATGTTGAGGTAGGTGCCCTCTATTCCCACTTTCTGGAGAGGTTTTATCATAAGTGGGTGTTGAATTTTGTCAAAAGCTTTTTCTGCATCTATTGAGATGATCATATGGTTTTTATTCTTTAATATGTTAATGTGGTGTATCACACTGATTGATTTGCAGATATTGAAAAGTTCTTGCATCCCTGGGATAAATGCTACTTGATCATGGTGTATGATCCTTTTAATGTGTTGTTGGATTTGGTTTGCTAGTATTTTGTTGAGGGTTTTTGCATCTGTATTCATCAGTGATACTGTTCTGTACTTTTCTTTTTTTGTAATATCTTTGTCTGGTTTTGGTATCAGGGTGATGGTGGCCTCAGAGAATGAGTTTAGAAGTGTTCCTTACTCTGTGACTTTTTGGAATAGTTTCGGGATAGGTGTTCACTCTTCTCTAAATGTTTGAAAGAATTCACCTATGAAGCCCTCTGGTCCTGGACTTTTGTTTGTTTGGAGTTTTTTAAATCACAGATTCAATTTCAGTACTTGTAATTGGTCTGTTCGTATGTTCAGTTGCTTCCAGGTTCAGTCTTGGGAGATTGTACCTTTCTAAGAATTTGTCCATTTCTTTTAGGTTGTAGTAGTAGTAGTAGTCTGTTATGGTCCTTTTTATTTCTGTGGTATTGGTTGTAACTTCTCCTTTTTCATTTCTAATTTCATTTCTAATTTTATTTGATTTGGGCTTTCTCCCTTTTATTCTTGATGAGTCTTGCTAAAGTTTTATCAATTTTCTTTATCTTTTCAAAGAACCAGGCTTTAGTTTCATTGATCTTTTCTATTGTTTTCTTTGTCTCTGTTTCATTTATTTCTGCTCTGATCTTTATGATTTCTTTCCTTCTACTAACTTTGGGTTTTGTTCTTTTTTCTCTAGTTGCTTTAGGTGTAACTTTACGTTGTTTATTTTAGATTTTTCTTATTTCCTGAGGTAACCTTGTATCTCTATAAACTTCTCTCTTAGAACTGCTTTTGCTATGTCCCATAGGTTTCAGATGGTCATGATTCTGTTTTCATTTAGCTCTAGGTATTTTTTGATTTCCCCTTTGCTTTCTTCAGTAGTCCATTGGTTATTTAGTAACATATTGTTTAGCCTCCATGTGTTTGTATTTTTTGCAGTTTTTTTTCTTGTAGTTGATTTCTAATCTCATAGCGTTGTGGTTGGAAAAGATGCTTGAAATGATTTCAGTTTTCTTAAATTTAGCAAGGGTTGTTTTGTGGCCCAGGATGTCATCTATCCTGGAGAATGTTCCATGTGCACTTGAGAGGAATGTGTATTCTGCTGCTTTTGGATGGAATGTTCTGTAAATATCAATTAAGTCCATTTGGTCTAATGTGTCATTTAAGGCCTGTGTTTCCTTATTGATTGTCTGTCCGGATGATCTGCCCATTGATGAAAGTGGGGTGTTAAAGTCACCAGCTATTATTGTGTTACTGTCAATTTTTTCTTTTATGGATGTTAGCATTTCCCTTATATACTGAAGTGCTCCTATGTTAGGTGCATATATGTTAACAACTGTTATATCTTCTTGGCTTGATCCCTTGATCATTATGTATTGTCCTTCCTTGTCTTTTGTAACAGTCTTTATTTTAAAGTCTATTTTGTCTCATATGAGTATTGATACTCCAGCTTTCTTTTCATTTACATTTGCATGGAATACTTTTTTCCATCCCCTCACTTTTAGTCTGTATGTGTCTCTATAGCTTAAGTGGGTCTCTCATAAACAACATATATACAGGTCTTATTTTTGTATCCATTCAGCCAGTCTGTATCTTTCGGTTGGAGCATTTAATCCTTTTACATTTAAGGTAATTATCAATACATATGTTCTTATTGCCCTTTTATTAATTGTTTTGGGTTTGGTTTTGTAGGTCTTTTTCTTCCTTTCCTACGTTTTTCTCTTCTCTTGTGATTTGATGACTCTGTGTACTGTTGTATTTGGATTCCTTTTTCTTATGTGTGTGTATATCTATTATACATTTTTGGTTTGTGGTTACCATGAGGTTTTGATACAGCAGTATACACACACACACACACATATACGTACACACACACAATTGTTTTCAGTTGCTGAGCTCTTAATTTCAAATGTATTTCAAATATCCTGCATTTGTACTCTCTTCCTCTCACAATTATGGGTTTAGATATCCTATTTGTGTGTGGATGATTTCTTACCTTTACTGTATGTTTGCCTTTCCTGGTGAGCTTTCCCATTTTGTAATTTTCTTGTTTCCAGTTGTGGCCTTTTCTTTTCCACCTAGAGAAGTTCCTTTAGCATTTGTTGTGAAACTGGTTTGGTGGTGCTGAATTCTTTTACCTGTTGCTTGTCTGTAAAGCTTTATATTTCTCCGTTGAATCTGAATGAGCACCTTGCTGGGTCGAATATTCTTTCCCTTTCTTCATTTAAATGTATCGTGCCACTCCCTTTTGGCCTGTAGAGTTTCTGCTGAAAAAATCAACTGATAAAAAAAAAAAAAAATCAACTGATAACCGTAAGGGAATTCCCTTGTACATTATTTGTTGCTTATTCCTTGTTGCTTTTAATATTTTCTCTTTGTCTTTAATGTTTGTCAATTTGATTACTGTGTCTTGGCATGTTCCTGCTTTGGTTAATCCTGCCTGGGACTCTCTGCATTTCCTGGACTTAAGTGAGTGTTTTCTTTCTCACGTTAGGGAATTTTTCAGCTATTATCTCTTCAAATATTTTCTCAGGCCCTTTCTCTCTCTCCTCTCCTTTTGGGACCCCTATAATGTGAATGTTGGTGAATTTAATTTTGTCCCAGAGGTCTCTTAAACTGTCTTCATTTCTTTTCATTCTTCTTTCTTTATTCTGTTCTGCAGCAGTGATTTCCCACTTTCTGTCTTCCAGCTCACTTATTCGTTCTTCTGCATCATTTATTCTGCTATTGATTCCTTCTGGTATATTTTTCATTTCAATTATTGTATTCTTCAACTCTGGTTGTTCTCTATATTTTCTAATTCTTTATTAAAAATTTCTTTTATTTTCTCACACTGTGCATCCATTCTTTTTCTGAGATCTTGGATCATCTTTACTATCATTATGCTGAATTCTTTCTCTGGTAGATTGCCTGTCTCTACTTTGCTTAGTTGTTCTTTGGGGTTTTATCTTGTTTGTTTGTCTGGAACAAATTCCTGCATTTGCAGACTCAGTTCTGCAGGCTGCCTGATTGTAGTAGTCTTGTTTCTGGTGTCTGCCCCGGTGGGTGAGGCTGGTATAGATGCTTGTGCAGGTCTCCTAGTGGGAGGGTCTGGTGCCTGCCTACTGGTGGGTGGAGCTGGATCTTGGCCCTTTGGTGGGCCGATGGGCAGAACCGTGTCAAGGGATGTGTCTAGAGGTGGCTGTGGGCTCAAGAAGTCTTTAGGCAGCCTGTCTGCTGATGGGTAGGGCTGTTGTTTGGCCTGAGGCGTCCCAGTACTGGAGACTACAGGCTGTTGGGTGGGGCCAGGTCTTGGTGCTGATGACCCAAGCAAGATATCTGCCTCCTTGAGAGTTCACGTAGCTGCACACTCCCTGAAATCTCCACCACCCATGTCCACATCCCAAGGGAGAGCCACAGCCACAACCCCCTCCCCAGGAGATCCTCCAAGACCAGCAGGTAGGTCCAGCCTAGGCTCCTGTGAAGTCACTGCCTTTGCCCTGGGTCCCAGTACATGCGAGACCTTGTGTGCACCCTCCAAGAGTGGAGTCTCCGCTTCCCCTAGTCCTGTGGAGCTCCTGCAATCAAGCCTTCCTGGCCTTCAAAGCCAAATGTCTCTGAGGCTCCTCCCTCTGATGTCAGACCCCCAGCTGGGGAACCAAACGTGGAGCTCAGAACTCTAACTCCTGTGGGAGAACTTCTGCAATATAATAGTTCTCCAGTTGGTGGATCGCCCACCCAGGGTAATGGGATTTGATTATATTGTGAGTGTGCCCCTCCTACCATCTTGTTGTGGTTCCTTCTTTATATCTTTGGATGTAGAATATCTCTTTTGGCAGCTTCCAGTCTTTGTTATCGATGGCTGTTCAGCAGTTAGTTGTGGTTTTGTTGTGAGGTAAGCCCAAGCTCCTTCCACTGTACCATCTTGGATCAGCTCTCAGGAGTTTATTTTCCCATCATTTCACTTTCTTTTTCTTTTTTTAAAGAATTTTTAATTGAAATACAGTTGATTTAAACTATTTTATTAGTTTCACGTGTACAACATAGTTATTCAGTATTTTTATAGATGTACATCATTAAAGTTATTATAAAATGTTGGCTGTATTCCCTGTGCTGTATAATATATCCTCGTAGCTTATTTATTTTATACCTATTAGTTTGTACCTCTTAATCCCCTACCACTATCTTGCCCCTCCCTCCCTCCAGCTTCCCACTGGTAACCACTAGTTTGTTTTCTATATATCTGTGAATCTATATGTTTTGTTATATTCGTTTATTTTCTTTTTTAGATTCCACATATAACTGATCATATACAATATTTTTCTTTCTCTGATTTATTTCACTAAGCATAATACTCTCCAGGTCCATCCATGTTGATGCAAATGGCAAAATTTCATTTTTTATGGCTGAGTAATATTCCATTATATATGTAACCCACATTTTCTTTATCCATTCATCTGTTGCTTAGGTTGTTTCCATATCTTGGCTATTGTACATGAAGCTGCTGTGATCACTGTGATCACTGTATCTTTTCAAATTAGTGTTTTCATTTTCTATGGATATATACCCAGGAAAGTAATTGCTGGATCATATGGTGGTTCTATTTTCAGTTTTTTGAAGAACCTCCATAATGTTTTCCATAGTGGCTGCAATTTGCATTCCCATCCACAGGGTACTAGGGTAACCTTTTCTCCATATCCTTGCCAACATTTGTTATTGGTGGTCTTTTTGATGATAGCTATTCTGACAGGTGTGAGGTGATACTTCATTGTGGTTTTGATTTACATTTCTCTGATTACCAATGTTGAGAATCTTTTCATGTGCCCTTTGGCCATGTGTATGTCTTCTTTGAGAAATATCTATTCAAGTCTTCTGCCCATTTTTTAACCAGGTTATTTGTTTTTTTGATATTGAATTATATGAGCTGTTTATGTATTTTGGATATTAACCCCTTATCAGTCATATCATTTGCAAATTTTTTCTCACTTTCGATAATAGGTTGTCTTTTCTTTTTGCCAAAGGTTTCTTTAGCTGTGCAAAAGCTTTTAAGTTTAATTAGATCCCATGTTTGTTTTTGCTTTTGTTTCATTTGCCTTAGGAGACAGAGCCAAAAAAATATTCCTTTGATTTATGTCAAAGAGTGTTCTGCCTAAATTTTCCTCAAGTAGTTTTATGGGTTTCAGTCTTATTTAAGATATTAATTCATTTCGAGTTTATTTTTTTATATGGTGTTAGAGAATGTTCTAATTTTATTCTTTTACATGTAGTTGTCCAGTTTTCCCAGCACCACTTACTGAAGAGACTACCTTTTCCCCATTGTATATTCTTGCCTCCTTTGTTGTAGATTAATTGACCATAAGTTTATGGGTTTTGGGAGGGGCTGTTCATTCTGTTCCATTATGTATGTTTCTGTTTTTGTGTCAGTACCATGCTCTTTTGATTACTGTACCTATGTAGTATAATGTGAAGTTGGGGAGTGTGATACCTCCAGCTTTGTTCTTTTTTCTCAAGATTGGTTTGGTAATTGGGAGCCTTTTTGGTTCCATATAAATTTTAGGATTATTTGTTCTAGTTTTGTGGAAAATGTCATGGGTAATTTGATAGGGATTGAATTAAATCTGTAGATTGCTTTGGGTAGTATGGCCATTTTAACAGTATTAATTCTTCCAATCCAGGAACATGGAATATCTTTTCTATTTGTTTGTATCATCTTAAATATCCTTCGTCAATGTTTTAGAGTCTTCAGGTTATAGATCTTTCACCTCCTTGGTTAAGTTTATTCCTAGGTATTTTATTCTCTTTGATGCAATTTTAAATGCGATTGTTTTATTGTTTTCTCTTTCTGATAGTTGATTATTAGTGTTTAGAAAACCAATAGATTTCTGTATGTCAATCTTGTATCCTGCAACTTTACTGAATTCATTTATTAGTTTTCATAGTTTTTTGATGGAACTTCAGAATTTTCTGAGTATAACATCATGTCATCTGCAAATAGTGACATTTTTACTTCTTCCTTTCCAATTTGGATGCCTTTTATTTCTTTTTCTTGTCTGACTGCTGTGGCTAGGACTTCCAGTACTACTTCTCAGTGGCGAGAGTGGGCATCCTTGTTTTGTTCCTGATTTTAGCGGAAAAGTTTTGGCTTTTCACTGTTGAGTGTGATGTTAGCTGTGGGTTTGTCATAAATGGCCTTTATTATGTTGAAATATGTTTCCTCTATACCAACTTTGATGCAAGTCTTTATCATGAATGGAAGTTGAATTTTGTCAAATGCTTTTTCTGTGTCTATTGAAATGATAATGTGATTTTTATCCTTCCTTTTGTTAATGTGGTGTATCACACTGATTGACTTGTGGATATTGAACTGTCCTTGAATCTGTGGAATAAATGCCACTTGATCATGGTGTATTATCCTTTTTATATATTATTGAATTTGGTTTGCCAATATTTTTTGAGGAGTTTTGCATCTATATTCATCACAGATATTGACTAGTAATTTTCTTTTCTCTGTAATGTCTTTTTCTAGATTTGGTATCAGTGTAATGGTGGCCTCGTAGAATGAATTTGGGGGTGTTCCCTCCTCTTCGTTTTGTTGGAATAGTTTGTTACACTAGGTATTAGCTCTTCTGTAACAATAGTTTGTTACACTAGGTATTAGCTCTTCACTAGGTATTACTTGTGCTAACTTGGGCTTTGTTCTTTTTCTAATTCATTTAGATGGAGGATACGTTGTTTATCTGAGATTTTTCTTGTATGCTTAGGTATGCATGTATTATTATAATCTTCCCTCTTATATTTACTTCTGCTGCGTCCTGTAGATTGTGCAAAGTTGCGGTTTTTTTCATTTGTCTCATTTTTTTCTGATTTGCTCTTTGATTTTTTCATTCATCCATTGTTTCTTTTATTAACATGTCATTTAGTCTCCATGTGTTTGTGTTTTTCCCATTTTTCTTCCAGTACTTGGTTTCTAGTTTCATACTGTTGTGGTTGAAAAAAAAAGCTTGATGTAATTTCAGTTCTCTTCTATTTATTGAGACTTGTTTTTTGGCCTGGCATGTGATCTATCCTAGAGAACATTCCATGTGCACTTGAAAAGAATGTGTATTCTGCTGTTTTTGGATGGAATGTCCTGTATATATTTATTAAGTCCAATTTGTCTAATGTGTCATTTAAGACCAATATTTCATTATAGTCTCCAACTATTATTCTATTATTGTCAGTTTCTCCTTTTTATGTCTGTTAATATTTGCTTTCCATATTTAGTTGCACCTATATGAAGTGCATACATATTAATAAATGTATATTGTCTTCTTGTATTGATCACATATCATTATATAATATCCTTCTTTGTCTTTTTTGTAGACTTTTTTTTTAAAGTCTAATTTGCAAGATATTAGTATTGCTACCAGCTCTCTTGTTGTTTTCATTTCCATGAAATAGCTCCTTCCATCCCTTCACTTTTAGTCTGTGTGTCTTTGATTCTAAAGAGAGTCTCTTGCACATAGATGGGTCTTGTTTTTTATCCAGTCATCCACTCTGTGTCATTTGATTGGAACATTTAGTCCATTGACATTTAAAGTAATTCTATATAGGTATGTACTTAACTGCCATTTGTTACTTGTTTTCTGGTTGTTTTTGTCGTTCTATATTCTTTTCTTCTTCTTTTAGTTTCTTCCCTTGTGGTTTGATTATTTTCTTTATCAAATCATGGCATGCTTGTGCTACTTTCTCCCTATTTTTGTGTATCTATTGTAGGATTTTGATTTGTGGTTACCTTGGGTTTCATATATGTTGACCTATGTATCTGCTTGTTTTAAACTGGTAGTTATTTAAGTTCAAACACATTCTAAAGGATCTACATTTTTTACTCCCCTCCCATACATTTTGTGTATTTGATGTCATATTTTACATCTTCATGTTTATCCCTTAACTGTTGATTGTAGTTATAGTTTATTTTCCAATTTTTGTCTTTTAATCTTTGTACTAGCTTATGTTAAGTGACTGATCCACAGCCTTTGCTATATATTTGCCTTTACTTGTGGGGTTTTTCCTTTCCTATAAATCCTTACATCTTGTTGTAGCCTTTTTTTTCCCACTTGGAGAAGACCATTTAAGACTTCTTTCAGGGTTAGTTTAAGTATTGATGACTCTTTTAGTTATTTCTTATTTGAGAAGTTCTTTATCTCACTTCTAATTCTGAATGATAATCTTGCTGGGTAGATTGTCCTAGGTTGTAGATTCTTCCCTTTGAGCACTATAAATATGTCATGCCATTCCCTTCTGGCCTGCAAAGTTTGTGCAGAAAAATCAGCTGATAGACTTATGGGTGTTCCTTTGTACGTGATTCTTTGCTTTTCTCTTGCTACCTTTAAATTCTCTCCTTATCTCTAACTTTTACCATTTTAATTATGATACATCTTGGTCTGTGTCTCTTTCAGTTCATCTTGTTTGGGATACTCTGTGTACCTGGGTATCTGTTTCCTTCTCCAGGTTCAGGAAGTTTTCAGCCATAATTTCATCAAATACATTTTCAACTCTCTTCTCCTTCTGGAACCCTTATAATGTGAATGTTAGCATGGTTGATGTTGTCTCAGAGGTCCCTTAAACTGTTCTCATATTTAAAAAATTTGTTTCTCTTTTTACTGTTTTGATTGGGTGATTTCCATTATTCTATCTTCCAGATCACTTATGCATTCTTCTCTATTACGTATTACCATCTGTTAATTCCTTCTAGTGTGTTTTTCATTTTAGTTATTTCATTCTTCAGTTCTGACTGGTTTTTATATTTTCTAGTTCCGTGTTAAAATTCTCTCTGTCATCATCTATTCTTTTCCCTAGTTCAGTTAGTATTCTTATTACAATGCTTTGAACTCTTTATCTGGTAAATTTTCTCTCTTTCATTAGTAGTTTTTTCTTTGTTTTTTCGTTTTAAAGACATTCCTTTGTCTTCTCATTTCGCTTAATGTTTTTTATCTCTATAAAATTAGGTGAAACAGTTACCTATCTCAGTCTTGAAGGGTTGTACTTGTGTGGGAGCATCTCTGTGCAGTCTGCATGTGTTCAGTAGTTTCGGTGCGAGAGCTGGATCTGAAGTGAGCATGGGTCATGTCTTCCCCCAGGATATGCTGTCTGGTATCAACTTGGTGGGTGGTGGGGCTGGGGATGGAGGGGCTAGAGCCAGAGCCATGTGTGAGCTGAAGCTTCTTCTATGCTGAGTGGTCATCACTACCCTATCAGGGGTGGGGTCTCATCCCAAGGTGCTGAAGCAGGGGTGGGGTCCGAGCTGGCTCCTTTCCCTCTAAGTGTGCTCTCTCCCCTCTCCCAGCAATGGCACTTTTGCTCCAGGGGGCACAGTGCTGGAGCAAAAGGGCTGCAGTGGGCACCTGGTGTGGGCCAGGGTGTACACTGGGACAGTCCCAGAATGCTAGTCAGCTCCATACAGCTCCTGATCTGCTGCCTCTGTGAGTGCCAGCAAAGGCTGCCCTTGCCCCATTTGTATGCAGTGTTGGGTCTGAGTCAGTTCCATCCCCAACTGCACACTTTCCTCAGCAATGGCAGCCTTCAACCTGGTGGGAAGCTCTTCAGAGGTAGATGAGCTGGATGCATGCTAGGTGGTTTAATGAAACCATCCGGAATTCTGGGGCAGTTTTAATCTCCATTCTATGCCTCATTCCTGGGAGTAAGCAAGCTTGTGTCACGAGCCAGATCTAGGTTTCTCACAGCCCTCCTCGAAGTCCTATTAGTTTTCAAACCAGTAAGAAGACTTGTCTCCTTCTGGAACCCCTGTAATGTGAATGTCAGCATGTTGGATGCCAGGGCTGGGGTACCCAATATGTGGTTCAAACCACTCAGTCCCCGGGGAGGATCTCCTAGTGGTGATATCCCCCTCCTCTTCTGTGGGCCTGGGTCCCAACCTGATAGCTCTTTTCCCTTCTTATCTGACTCGTGTGGATCTTTCTTTTACAGCTTTTGTTTTAGAAGAATATTTCTGTCCATTTCCAGTTTGTTTTCAGAGAGAATTGCTCCACTTTATGGATGTATTTTTGATGTGTTCTTGGGGGGAAGTGAGCTCAGCACCTTCCTACTCTGCCATCTTTTTTTTTTTTTTACGGTACGCGGGCCTCTCACTGTTGTGGCCTCTCCCGTTGTGGAGCACAGGCTCCGGACGCGCAGGCTCAGCGGCCATGGCTCACGGGCCTAGCCGCTCCGCGGCATGTGGGATCTTGCCGGACTGGGGCACGAATCCGCGTCCCCTGCATAGGCAGGCGGACTCTCAACCACTGCGCCACCTGGGAAGCCCCTACTCTGCCATCTTGATCTCCTCTCCTCCATCCTTTTACTTTCAACCTCTTTGTGTGTTTGTATCTAAAGTGTGTGTTTTGTAGATAGCATACAGATTAATTATGCTTTTTTATCCACTCTGCCAATCTTTGCCTATTAATTGGAGAGTTCAATCCATTTACATTTAAAGTAATTATGGTTAATAAAGGACTTCTGCTGGTTTAACTATTTTTTTTTCTGTATGTCCTACAGGTTTTTATCCCCTCCCCCCCCCTTTTTTTTACTTTTCTGCATACGTTTTTATTATTTTCTTATTGGTTAACTTAGAGATTACAATTAAAATCTTAACCTTATAACAGCCTAGTTTGAGTAATACCAACTTTGTTTCAACACTCTCCTCATATATGTCTCCATCCCTCCTCCTTTGTGTTGTTTTTGCACAGATTGCATCTTTATACATTGTGTGCCCATTCACATAGATTTATAATTATTATCTAATGCATTTGCCTTTTAAATCATATAGGGGAAAAAAGGAATTAAAACCAAAAGTACAATAGTGTTGGCTTACGTATTTAGCTGTCTAGTTGCTTTCTTTCTTTGGTCTCATGGCTTTGAGTTACTGTCTATTATCCTTTCATTTCAGCCTGAAATGAAAGTTCTTCTTTTAGCATTTCTTGTGGGGCATATCTTTTAGTAACAACCTGCCTTAGTTTTTGTTTATCCAGAAGTCTTAATTTCTCCTTCATTGTGAAGGTTCATTTTGCTGGATGTAGAATCTTGGTTGACAGTCTTTTCTTTCTCTACTTCAAGTGTTTTTTCCTGTCCTTCACTTTCTCTTCTCCCTGATAGGCTCTGTATACTTTTCTTTTCTTCATTCTTTTTTTTTTTTATTCTTTCTGTTTCTCAGACTTGATAAGTTCAATTCTGTGGTCTCAAGTTTGCTGATTCTTTATTCTTCCTGCTCAAATCTGCTTTTGAGATTCTCTAGTGGAATTTTAATTTCAGTTATTATACCTTTTAGCTCTAATATTTCAGCTCTAATATTTGGTTCCTTTTATAACTTCTGTCACTTTATTGATATTCTCATGTTGTTGAGGAATCATTTTCCTGGTTTTCTTTTTGTCCATGGTTTCCTTTAACTCTTTGAACATATTTAAAGCAGTTGATTTAAAGTCTTTATTTATTTATTTATTTTTATTTATTTTTTTGCGTTATGTGGGCCTCTCACTGTCGTGGCCTCTCTCGTTGCGGAGCACAGGCTCCGGACATGCTGGCTCAGCGGCCATGGCTCACGGGCCTAGCCGCTCCGCGGCATGTGGGATCTTCCCGGACCGGGGCACGACCCCGTGTCCCCTGCATCGGCAGGCGGACTCTCAACCACTGCGCCACCAGGGAAGCCCTAAAGTCTTTATTTTGTAAGTGCAATGTTTAGACTTCTTCAGGGACATTTTCTGTTAATGAATTTTCCCTCTGTATGGATTATACTTTTCATTTTCTTTGTAAAGATTTTGTGATTTCTTGCTGAAAACTGGACATCTGAATATTATAAGTGATAACTCTGGAAAACAGATTCTCCCCTTCCCCAGCATTTGCTGGTTTTGTTTGCTGAAGCCTTAGCTAGTGGTTACTTTCTTTTTTCAAATTATATTCCATTATAGGTTATTACAAGATATTGGGTGTAATTCCCTGTGTTATACAGTAAATCCTTTTTGCTTATCTATTTTATGTATAGTTTGTTAATACTTCTAATTTGTCCCTTCCCAAGAATTTCTTGATTTTTCTAGGTCTTTAATAGTTCCACCTACATTTTAGAAACAGCTTGTATATTCCTACAAAATAGCCTTATGGGACTTTGATTCCAATTGTATTTCATCTGTTAAGCATCTGGGTAAGATTTGACACATTAACAGTAGTGAGTCTTTCTATAAACATGGCATTGCTTTGTTTATGTCTTTTTAATTTTCTCTCAGCAAAGTTTTATAGTTTTCAGTGTAAAGGTGTTACACAACTTTCATTCAATTTACCCTGAGATAGTTGATATTTTGAAACGTGGTTGTAAATTTTATTGCTTTAAAATTTCCCTTTACAGTTATATGTTGGTAGTATATAGAAATATGGTTGTTTTCTGTTCCTTGTAGCCTGCAATCTTGCTAAATGTGCTTTTTAGTTCTAGAAATTGGTTTGTCTACTCTTTTGGGTTTTCTCCATACACGATCTTGTCATCTGCAAATAAGGATGGTTTCCCTTTTTCTTTTCTAGTCTGTGCCCCTTATTCCTTTTCTTTTATTGGCTGGAACTTTCCACACAGTGTTGGCCAGGGACAGGGGGATCCTTGGGTGAAGTACATTTGGCATTTCACCGTCGGCACAGGGTTGGCTGTGGGTTCTGCAGAGGCCCTTCCAGATGGAGGAGGCACCCTCCAGCTTCAGCAGCTGTGCTTTCCATGAAGCAGGGTGGAACTCCTCAGACACTCTCCCTGCATCTGTGGGGAGCATCACATGGAATTCTCTCTTGGGATGTAACTGTGGTGAGATGCGGTGATTTCTACTGGGACATCATTGCATTCCTGGGGCAAACCTCACTTGGCTCTGATGTTTTATCTTTTTTTATAGTTGCTTGGTTAGATCTGCCAACATTTTGTCTAGACAGTTTGAAGGCTGTTGGGCCCTACTCTGTTTTCTTGCAGTAGCCTCATCAGGTTTCTGCATCACGGCCATGCTGGCCTCACCAGCCGTCACAGCTCATTTCCCAGTCCTTGTGCTGCTTCTCCTGTGGGGTTAAACCTGAGGTGCAGAGAGCAGAAGGGCTGCCCTGCCACTGACTCCGGATCTCTGGGCACGCAACCCTGCACAGCTCCCAGCTGTTCTGGTCCTGCCATAATGGCACTGACCAATCAAGCAGGAGGCCTTGGGTTGGGGTGTGTGGTCCCCTTAGTGCGACTTCAGGGTTCATGTCCTGCGGGGTCTGCTTTGAAGCCCACTCTGGCCTGTGGACAGTCGGGGCGTGTGGCCCAGAGGTGGGCAGGCTGCAGCTCTGTGGAAGGAGGGAGGGACGGTGGCTGCCTCCCAGCTGCGTACTTCCACTCTGGCATCAGCCATTAAAGGTGCCCCATGGCAGGTCCTGAGACCACCCTCTCCTGAGGATGGAGAAACTGTGGGGACCCCCAAGGCCACTGAGGGAGGCTAGCTGATTGAAGCCACGTTTCTTGTCTTGTAGATGAACACGTCTCGAACAGCAGTGGGGATGCCATGTCTGGCCCCGGCACCCAGCCCTCTACCCACCGCGGTCATTCCTGGAGCTGCTTCAGCCCAGCCTGTGCCCATGCCAGGTACTGCTCTCTCCTGCCTCCCAGCCCCGCCCTACGCACTGCCTTTGGGCCAGTATGGAAGCCTGATCCCAGCTCCAGTGTCCTGGGGGCCCTGGGCAGCCCAAGCAGGCAGCTGGAGCCTCGATGAGGGGCCAGGCTTGGGTGCAACAGGCACGCCAGCACTCCCCATGTTCTTGTGGCCACCTATGGTCAGCATGCCTGGCCCCAGGCTGCGGATCACATAGCTCCTCTGTCTCACCACTTGCCAAGTGGAACATACTGAACTGAATAGCCCAGAGGAGTCAGGTTGTGGTTTGGCCTCCAAGTCCTGCCCCGCCTGCCCATGGGTGCCCAGCCAGGGCGGCAGTCCTTGCTTTCTTTATTGCTGCAGACCTTGTTCCCTTTTTGTTTCCCGTGGTCCACACTTGCTGTCTTTGCACTCACTTCCTGTACTTGAGTTGATGGTTAGAACATTGTAATCACCCTGCAGAAGTACAGTGCCTTGAATTCCAGCTTTTCCATTCCCTGATGGAAAGAAATGTTTTAAAAGATCATGTATCAGAAAAGATGTATTTCATTTACAGTTGGCTTGTGTATTGATATCTCTATTTCCCTTGTTAAGTTGCAGAGACATGAATGGTTTGAAAATCTGAAGCTAAAGTCTGATCTTGACTTTTCTGTTGTACGTGCTTTAAAAGAAATTGAACTAGTGACCTTGAATATTGAAGAGTTGCAAATGCTAGAAGAGTTCTGCTTTGTACTCATAAAACGAGGTCTCTCCAGCTGTATGGTCATAGATAGCAAACAGATGGACACACTCCCTCAACTGCAGTGCCACGGGCACTGCCAGCAAACTGCCCAGGGATGCATGGTTATTGGGGCAGTGCATTGCTACTGGTAGTTGGTCTCTTAGTCAGGAATGTTAGCATCTGTGTTTGGCTCTGTGGAACCTGCTGTAAAGCGCTAGGTAAGCACACACGCCCTCATGACCCAAAGCCCGCAGGGCTGCTGTGAGTGTGGGGGAGGTACAAGTGTGTGTCTGGTGCAGGAGCACAGGCAGGCCGCCTGCTTTGCATAGACAGTGGACCCCTTCTGCTCTGGGGCCTGCCAACTCTCCTACTGACCTGCCTTCCTTTTCTGTCATTTGCACTGAGGCCTGTGGCCACTTGGGCCTAGCTTTGCCATGTGTTCACAGGCTGTTCCACCCACCTCTGGCCTCCAGACTTCTCCAGGCACTGAGGTTGCCCTGCTAGGGTGGGAGTGTTCCTCTCCTGGAAATTTCAGTGGGGTTCATCCCAGACAGGCACCAAACAGCCCAGGGTGGGAGCTGAAGGCCCTGCTTCTCACTGACCAAGATGTTTCCCATTTCCCACTGGGAGGCCACTGGTTGGGCTGCCCAGCCGTGAATTGTATAGTTCTGCTGTACTTTGGGACTTTACTAGGACTGGCTGAATTATTTTGATTTAAATATATTATTCCATCAATTCAGTTAGAATTGAATTTTCTAGGTGATTATACAGACTCTTCTGCCAGGCCATGATACCATAGTAAGAGATTTCTGTTCTCTGTAATGTGCCCCTTGGTCCTTGGGTTGAGAATTATGTGCGCCTGGTTCCTGAGGGTGGTGGAAGCCACCCTCTTCCCGCTCCCCTTGCTGTACCAGACATGTGGTTTGGAGTCCTGCCCTTGTATGTGAACGGTCGGTGGCACAGACTCCCCAAGAGATTGTATATTTGAAGGAGAAAAATAAACATTTTTGCTTGAAAACAGTGTGGAACAACATCTTTTTCTTATCTTCTGTCCACGTAAAAGCTGAACAGCCAGTCTCAAAGGGAGCATGGGGTGGGTAGCCCTGGCAGGCAGCACTGCCCTGTCCTGACAGTTTCACTCTCAGCTCCATGCCTGCTGTCAGCACCTTGCCCAGGAGGCCGGGGTGGCCATGAGGGGCCTGGGGGCTGAGTGGCAGGTACTTTCTTCCTGGCAGGAGCCGGGTGTGATTGACGCTGAGCCGACATGGCTCAGAGGACGAGAGTGGGCTGTTGGGCGGGAACCCCATGCCAGCTCTGTGGCTTCGGGCCTAGGTTGGCTTGTTCACTCGGCTTTCAAACTCTGAATTTGAACTGCATGTAGATGTACAGTGGACTCTGCCCCATGGAGAGCATGAGTCTCACAGCCAACTAAATGGTGTCTCTGACCCCTGTCCATGTTGGCTGTCTCACAGAAAGCCAGGTTTGTGTGACTCACTTTGGACAGAGCTGGGTGGGGGGCTGGGCCACCTGCCCTGGGGTCACCTGAGGGGCTCTGCTGTCCTGTAGGTGCAGGGCCTTGGTGCGGATTTGGGGAGGGCCCCGTGGAATTCAGCATGTTTTCCTGGCTCGCCGGCCCTGATGGCCTTATGGTCAGCAGCTGGTGCCCCTGCGTGTGTTCTGCGTGTACTCAAGCTGGGGGTCGTGGTGCCTCCGGCTCCCCGCGGCTGGGGTGGCAGCCCTGGTCTGTTCGTCCTGCATTTCCATAGAGATGCAGTCAGGCTTTGTGCCCCTGGCCACCTGCAGTGCTCCGCCTCAGTGCTAGCTCTGAGCAGAGGCCGGGCAGGTCGGCAAGCAGACTCTGCTTGCTGTGCCTGTGGAGCCAGAGGTACCTTGCTCTCCAGGGCAGTGGGCCCTGCAAGACCCTGCCTGGTTTGGGCGGTTGCTCAGTGTGGAAGGTGGCCAGATGGCAGAGGCAGCCCGGGGTATGTATGCATAGTGCCTGGGTCATGGTCCGGCAGCCCAGCCCTCCAAGGAGCGTGACCACTCTGGTGTCGCCATTCCAACTTCCAGGGCCTCGTGTGACCGCGTCAGGCCTGTAATGAGCTGTGGCGGTTTTGTTTTCTAGATTCTGAAAGTGAGAAGCCCGACTGAGCCCAGGCAGGCCGACCCAGACCCAGACGCCAGGCCCCGTGTCATCTCATGCAGAGAAGGCGAGCCCACACCTCGTGTCCGGTTCACGATGTTTTGTAACCACTTTCTAAGCGTTTTTTATTCACAATTGGAAACACAAATGTAAGCAAGAATAAAAAATATTTTGGGGGAAACAGGACGTTGGTTTTTCAAACTCCTTTCTTATGGTCCCCAGACCGGCAGGTGGCCTGAGATGGTTGGTAAGTGAATGAGAGTGTTGGAGAAACTCCTGGGACCACACAGCAGGACAGGTCTGGGGGTAAGTATCCTTAGCTGAGGGGTTCCTGAGTGTGGTGATGAACACTTTAGATGGTGCTTTACAGTACACTGGGTAGCTCATGGTCCTTGTGTGCAGACAGCAGCTGGGATGGGTCAGACGTGTGATAAGGTCCCACCTCTTAGAGAAGCAGCTGAGGCTGTGGATCTCAGGCGGCCTGGCCCCAGTTTTCAGGCATTCTCCTCCTTCATACCCAGGGCAGCCCCCATTCTATTGCAAAGCCCTGGAGGCATCAGACCCTTGGAGGCTGAACAGTGATGCCCATCACTGGTGACGGTTCCCTGGCTCGCACAGACTTGGACCCTTGCGCACACAGCTCCATTCATTATGCTGCCCTTTGGGCTTCCTTACTCTGTCACATCAATCCACCAGGCACAGGACAGGCATCCACAGTGGCTTGAAATGGCCCTTCCTCCAGAATCCACATGCACCATTGGGAGGGGCCCGCCTCGGGTCTCAGACCCCTGGCTTTGGTGGATGACAGGATAGGCCCACTGGCCCTTGCAGGGCTGCACCACCACCGTGGTAGGGTGTCTGAAGCACAGTGTGAAAGACAGGAAACCTGCTAGTGGCCTCACAGGGTAACATGCAGTAGTAAAGTTGCAGCTTGGCCAGCAGGAATGGGGGCTCACACTGGGGTCTGGGGTTTGGGTAGAAGTGAGGGGGTCCCACGCCTTGAGATGAGAAAATTGTATCTTTGTGTTAATTAATCTCTGACTTCAATTTAGTGTTTCCTTCAGTGAAGAATGTGGTGTAGGGGTTATGTCACCAGTGGAGCCCACAGATGCTGTGTATAACATTGCAGTTGTCGCAGGCGTCCCCAGACGTCATTTATGGTCATCACACAAAATGCCAACCCCTGAGACTCAACTCCTGTCCAGTTGGCTGATGAAAGCAGAGCAGCCTTCCTGCCTCCCCACAGCTTCCCAGAGGGTGTGCGGGTGAGGTTTGGGGATGCATATGGGGGCTGCCCACCTCATCCCTTGCCAGCTCTTGGTGCTGCTGCCCGGGCCAAGTGGACATGCCCTGGTGTGTGCTCTCCTCCGTGATAAAGTAGAACAGGCCATTGTTACGTCTGTCATTACAGATGTAATGACATCGTGTATTTTCATTGTGTTCATTTTGTCATTGTCTGTTTGTGGCTCCTGTTACTGGTTTTCTATCGATGGAAGTAATGCACAGCTTACCTTTTCAGACAGCAAATTTATTTAAATCATTTTAAGCAAGTAAGAGTACAGGTGCTAATGGTAAAAATTGGTGGTAAGATGGTAGTAACTAAAGGTAAAAGCACACGAGCAAATGGTAAAAATTGCGAAGGCAGATGGCTGAAGTTTGGAAACCCAGCAGGGGCTCACAGGTAGTCGTAACAGCCCCTGGATGCAAACACCTGTGAGGGCCCAAGCTTCCTCCAGAATTTCTGAGTAGGCAACAGTCAGATTCCTTTACTAGGGGGTGTGTTTCTGGTGGGGCAAGGGGGAGAGATTGGGTTGGAGCACCTGGACAGATTGAATACCTGTTCACACCACAGCATCACTGAGCACTTACCCACTTCCCCCAGCACATCTTTGGAGGAGGAGCTGGTGGGTACCTTACCGCCTGGGACCCCAAGTAGCAGAGTCTGCCTCACCCCGATTCCAGGAGCAGCCAGGTCCTCCCTACAAGTGGGGATGGCCCTCTGGAAGCAGCTCTGTTGCTGTATTGAGGCAGAGGGACAGGCCAGTGATGTTGATGGTCAAGCTACAACCCCAGGGGGGATCCTGCACATTGGTCTTCTGGGGCCCTGTACGCCCAGCCTCATCCACTGCTCAGAAATGCCCAGTGGCTCTCTGGAGCCCCCAGGTAAACCTTAATCCCCTGTGTTGAAGTCTGAGGCTTTCGGTGGTTGGCCACACCTGCCAGACATGTCCCTCAGCTTCAGACTTGGCTGCTGGGACATGATTCGCCCACCCTAACTCTGCCCCCAGCTGCTCACAGTCCTGCAACACTCTTGGAGTCTCTCCTCCACTGAGCTCTGTCATGCGGCTGGCAGGAACATCTCACCAGACCCCCATAGGAGATCTTGGGTGTCTGTCTCATGTGTCATACTTCGGTTTAAGCCTCCTGAGGGCAGACCTTAGGGGCGTCTTCTGTATCCCACACCTTCCAGAACAGCTGTCGCTGAACACAGCTGCTGCACAATGAATTGTTGCCAAAAGTAAAACTCTCCCTGTGAGTAGAAGTCTGCAGTAGCTTGTTGCTACTTATAGGATTACTGGAATGGAAAAGACCCACCTTGTGCCTGGTGCCTCCCGCACAGCAGCTTCCAGGCCCAGCACAGGCTTCCCAGGACAGGGGCAGCAGCATCGTCCAGGTTTGCCCTGAGTTCCCCCTGCAGGGCCATGGTGGTGAGCTGCAGGCTCTGCTTTTCATTCTCATTCTGTCCTGGAGGGCTCCCCGCAGCCCACTCTCTGGTGTCTGCTGTGGTATGTGAGCCTCCACTCAGGTTGAACAGCTTCAAATCTGAAATGTGCCTTTTATTGAAGGGCTGGTTGATTCTCCATGACCCGGGAGAACTTGGAGAAACAAAAGTAAGCATCCCCAAGGGTTCTGAGTAACAGGTTATGCTATTCTAGAACTATATTTCCAAGTCATAAACAATTTCATATTCTAGCCAGGGAGCTCAGCCTTGATGTTATGTCCTTTCTTTGGGAAATAAAACACATGGTGTCTTGGGCTGCAATAACAGAATACCTCAGGCTGGGTGGCTTAAACAACAAATATTTATTTATCACAGTTCTGGAGGCCAGAAGTCCAAGACCAAGGTGCTGGCAAGTAGGTTTCATTCTGAGGCCTCTTTTCTTGGTGTGTAGGCACCGTCATCTCGATGTGTGCCCACATGATCTCTTCTTTGTGTGCATGTGGAGAGAGAGCAAATGAGCTCTATTTTCTCTTCCTCTTCTTATAAGGACACGAATTCTATCATACCAGGGCCCCACCCTTATGACCTATTTAATCTTAATTACTTCCGTAAAGGCCCTGTCTCCAGATATAGTCACATTGGAGGTTAGAGCTTCAACATGAACTTTGAGGGGGACACAAACATTCAGTCCATAACACATGGCTTACTAAATAATTTTAGTACACAATCTGTTTGTAAGATGGAAACTATACTTGTCTCTGTTTGCACACACACGCATTTTAAAACTAAAATTAAGTGAATACCAAATGTATATATACAGGGAGAGAAAGAAGGAGGGAGAGGAGGTCAAGACATATTTGTGGCAGAAAACTGAAAGGAAACACCCACTGCTCCTTTTGCTGAGCCCCACATGAGCTCATGGGGGAGATAGGGAACCCCTCCCCAACCCTAAAGCATCAGCATCGTGGACTGGAGGGACAATGTCCAGTGGTGAACACACCGGGCCAACTGCACAATGCTGGTCAGCACACCAATGCTGAGGGCCACAGAGCTCTTGGTTTAGAACTCAAATGGACAGAACTGCAGAAAAGAGAAAAAGGGGAACAAAGGACTGATAAGATAAATAAAAATCAAATTACAAGATGATAGACTTAACCCTAACTATATCAATAGCCACGTTTTGTAATGGTATGTAAATGGTCTGGTCACTTTGAGTAAAAGAAATTGTCACATTTGATTAAAAAATCCAATTTTATGTTGTGTACAATAAACATACTTTACATATAAAGACAAATAGGTTTGGGTAAAAGGATGGACCAAAATATACCATCCTAACATCAATCAAAAGGAAGCTACAGTGACTATTAATATCAAACAATGCAGGTTTCAGAGCAAAGCTTATTATGAGGGCAAAGATATAATTTCATAATGAAAACAGGTCAACTCACCAAGAAAAGATACAATTCTAAATGTTTCTACCCCTAATAACAACTATGAAATGCAGAGGAAAACAGAAGAGAAATAGACAAATTCACAATCACGGTCAGCTATTTGAATAAATGGCAGAGCATGTAGACAGCCATTTTAATAGAGCCTGACTCCATTTTTTTTTTCTTTTTTTGCGTTATGCAGGCCTCTCACTGTTGTGGCCTCTCCCATTGCGGAGCACAGGCTCCGGATGCGCAGGCTCAGCGGCCATGGCTCATGGGCCTAGCCGCTCCGAGGCATGTGGGATCTTCCTGGACCAGGGCACGAACCCGTGTCCCCTGCATCGGCAGGCGAACTCTCAACCACTGCGCCACCAGGGAAGCCCCTGACTCCATTTTTGATGTCTGAGTGCTGACAGCTTTTAAGTCTCACCCTCCCTCTTCTTCTCTGCATATCTTATCATGCTGATAAGAAGCCCTAGTGCTCCATCCCTTGGCACCATGGGAAATTCATGCTATAAGTGGAATCCTGACCCTACTCCCTAACCACCATAAAAACCCTAAGCCAGTCTCCCTTCCCAGCCAGTCTCCTTTCCCCACTCACTCAATCTGTTTTGGATCTTAAAGCCTCCTATGTGAGAAACAAACCTTTTTATCCTCTTGCAACGTGTGTGTGTGTGTGTGTGTGTGTGTGTGTGTGTGCGCGCACACACACATCATCAGTCTCAATATCCAAACCAAATTTTGGGTGAAGGTCCCTCTTGTTTCCATGACATGACCACAACAATCACTAAGAACACATAAGACTTGAGCACCACTCTCAACCAACTTGGCTTAACATTTCTAAGACTCCACCCACAGCAGAGCACACGTTCTTTTTATGTGTACGTGGTCCATAATAAGGCAGATTCTGGGCCATTAAGATGAGTGATAATAAATTCTAAAGGATTCAAGTCATACGGATGACATTCTCCAACCACAATGGAATTATATTAGAAGTCAAACACAGATCTCTGGAAAACACCCAAATATTTGCAAAGGAGGTAACACACTTTTAAATAACCTATGGATTAAAAAGGAAATCAAATGAGAAATTAGAAAACAAACTGAATAAAAATGAAAATACAACACGTGAAAATTGGTGGGATATTGCTAAAACAATACTTAGGAGGAAATTGATAGCACTAAGCCTACATTAGAAAAGAAGACCAAATTAATGACTTCATCTTCCACCTTAAGAAACTAGCAGAGAAAGAAATTAAATCCAAAGTAAGCATAAGAAAATGAATAATAAAAATGAGTAAAACAGGAAAACAATAGAGAATATCAATGTAACCAGAAGCCAATACATGAGAAACTCAATAAAACTGAAAAACCTACACAGAAATCTCTTGCATTTCTATACACCAACAACAAAAGATCAGAAAGAGATCAAGGAAACAATCCCATTCACCATTGCATCAAAAATAATGAAATACCTAGGAGTAAACCTACCTAAGGAGGCAAAAGACCTGTACTTGGAAAACTAAAAGATACTGATGAAAGAGAGAAAAGATGACACAAACAGATGGAGAGATATACCATGTTCTTGGATTGGAAGAATCAACATTGTGAAAATGACTCTACTACCCAAAGCAATCTACAGATTCAATGCAATCCCCGTCAAACTACCAATGGCATTTTTCACAGAATTAGAACAAAAAAATTTACAATTTGTACGGAAACACAAAAGACCCCGAATAGCCAAAGCAATCCTGAGAAAGAAAAATGGAGCTGGAGGAATCAGGCTCCCTGACTTCAGACTATACTACAAAGCTACAGTCATCAAAACAGTATGGTACTGGCACAAAAACAGAAATATAGATCAATGGAACAGGATAGAAAGTCCAGAGATAAACCCATGTACTTATGGTCAGCTAATCTACAACAAAGGAGGCAAGAATATACAAGAGAAAAGACAGTTTCTTCGATAAGTAGTGCTGGGAAAACTGGACAGGCACATGTAAAGAAATGAAATTAGAACACACCCTAACACCATACACAAAAATAAACTCAAAATGGATTAAAGACCTAAATATAAGGCCGGATAATATAATACTTTTAGAGGAAAACATAGGGAGAACACTCTGACATAAATCACAGCAAGATCTTCTTTGATCCACCTCTTAGAATAAGAAAAATAAACAAATGGGACTTAAAAGATTTTGCACAGCAAAGGAAACCATAAATAAAACGAGAGGGCTTCCCTGGTGGCGCAGTGGTTGAGAGTCCGCCTGCTGATGCAAGGGTGGAAGATCTAAATAGACATTTCTCCAGAGAAGACATACAGATGGTTAAAAAAACATGAAAAGATGTTCAACATCACTACTTATTAGAGAAATGCAAATTAAAATTACAGTGAGGTATCACCTCACACTGGTCAGAATGGCCATCATTAAAAAGTCTACAAACAATAAATGCTGTAGAGAGTGTGGGGAAAAGGGAACCATCCTACACTGTTGGTGGGAATGCAAACTGGTACAGCCACTGTGGAGAATAGAATGGAGTTTCCTTAGAAACTGAAAATAGAAGATGTGGTACATATATACAATGGAATATTACCCAGCCATAAAAAAGAACAAAATGATGCCATTTGCAGCAACATGGATGCACCTACAGATTGTCATATTGAGTAAAGTAAGTCAGACATAGAAAGACAAATGTCATATGATATTGCTTATACATGGAATCTAAAAAAGGGTACAAATGAACTTATCTACAAAACCAAAATAGAGTTACAGATGTAGAAAATAAACTTATGTTTACCAGGGGGTCAGGGGGATAGGGATAAATTGGAAGATTGGGATTGACACATACACACTACTATATATAAAATAGATAACTAATAAGGACCTACTGCATAGCACAGGGAACTCTACTCAATACTCTGTAATGGCCTATATGGGGAAAGAATCTAAAAAATAGTGGATATATGTATTTGTATAACAGACTAGCTTTTCTGTACACCTGAAACTAACATAATATTGTAAATCAATTATACCCCAATAAAAAAATTTTTAAAACCCTGAAAAAGCACTAGCTAGACTGAAAAAAGAAGACACAATTACCAGTATCACAAATGAGAGAGATGACATCAATTCTGGTTCCATAGATATTAAAAGGATTTAAAGGGCTATTACAAACATCTTTACACCAATACATTTGATAACTTAGATGAAATGGACAAATTACTTGAAAGACACAAACCACCAAAGCTTCTCACCAAAGCTTACTTAAGAAGAAATAGATAAGCTGAATAGCCCTGTATATATGAAAAAATTTATTTTGTAGTTAAAAACCTTCCCACAGAAACAGAACTCCAGGTGCAGATGGCTTCACTGGTGAATTCCTCTAGATAAGAGAGAAATAATGCCAGTTCTATACAAACTGTTCCAGATAATTCTGATGCCCTTATCCTATGCCAAAGATATTAAAAAACCCCACAAAACCTAGAGACAAATATCCCTCATGAACAAAAATACAAAAATTCTAAACAAAATATTAGCAAATGGAATGCAACAATATATGAAAAGGATAATCTTTTTTGACTAAGTAGGATTTGTCTCAAGAATTCTTGGATGGTTCAACTTTCAACAATTGATACAACATTAACAGTTATGATACTACCAAAAACTATGAAATACTTAGGAATAAATCTGATAAAAGGTGTGAAAGACCTATATAACCTGTATTAAGCTGAGGGAAATCAAAGAAGACTAATAAATGGAGAGACATGGGTTGAAAGACCCAATGTTGTTAAAATGTCAGTTCTCCAAATTGATCTACAGATTCAATGCAATTCCAACCAAACTCCCAGGAGGTTTTTTTGGGGGGTAGATATGAAAAACTGGTTCTAAAATTCATGTGGGAACACACACAAAGGACCTAGAACAGCCAAAGCAACTGTGAAAAAGAACAAAGCTGGAAGGTTAACACTACCTGATTTTAAAACATATGAAGCAACAGTGACCACGATTGTGTGCTAATGGCATCAAGATAGAATAATAAATAAATGGAACAAAAATAAGGAGCTCAGAAACAGACCTACACATATATGAGCACCTGATTTTCAACAAAATCACAAAGGCAAATCAGTGAAGAAAGGATAATCTTTTCAACAAATGGTGCTGGAACAGTTGGATATTCATGTGTAAAAACATAAAACTTTCGGGGGCTTCCCTGGTGGTGCAGTGGTTGAGAGTCCGCCTGCCGATGCAGGGTACACGGGTTTGTGCCCCGGTCCGGGAAGATCCCACATGCCGCGGAGCGGCTGGGCCCGTGAGCCATGGCCGCTGAGCCTGCGCGTCTGGAGCCTGTGCTCCGCAACGGGAGAGGCCACAACAGTGAGAGGCCCACGTACCGCAATAAATAAATAAATAAAAATAAAATAAAACTTTCATCCATAGTCACCATATACAAAAATCAAATTAAAATGGATTATAGTCCCAAATATAAAACCTATAAGTGTAAAACTTTTTGGAAAAAATTAAAAAAGATCTTTATGACCTTGAGCTATGCAAAGATTTATTAAATATAACACCAAAAGCACAAAACATTTTTAAAAACTGATGAATTGGAATTCACTAAAATTAAAAACTTCAAAAGGCACTCTTAAGAGAATGAGAAGACAAGCCATAACTGATACCTGATAAAGAACTTGTATCCAGACATAAAGAATTCTAAAAATGCGATAGTAACAACATGAACCAATTTTTTTAAACGAGCAAGGGATCTAAAGAGATACGTCACCAAAGAAAAGATATGGATGGCAAACAAGCACATGAAAAACTCTCAATATCATTAGTCATTACAAAAATATAGATTGAAACCTCAGTGAGATGCCACTACACACAGTGAAATGGCTAAAACACCAACCACACCAAGTGCTGGTGAGGATGTGGAGGAACTGGAACTCTCACACTGCTGGTGGGAATACACAATGGTGTGAGTACTTTGGGAAACATGTTGGCAGCTTGTTACAGAGTTAAATGTATATTTACCCTATGACCCAGCCATTCCACTTCTGGGTGTTCACCTAAGAGAAATGAAAGCCGTCCTCACAGAGACTTACTGACAAATGTTCACAGAGGCTTTCTCTAGACTAGCCAAGAACTGGAACACCCGACTGTCCCTCTGCAGCCTGGAGTACATGTGTGCTCCATCTTTACATTTGATGCTCAGCAACAGGGAGGAATCAGTCACCAAGATGGCCAGCAACACAGCTAAATCACAAGTTATGCTGAGTGAAGAAGCTCAACAAGAGAGGAGACTGCCATGTGATTCCATTCATATACAATCGTAGAAAATGCAAGCTGACTTACAGTGATGGGAAGACCACCAGTAGTTGCCTAGGGAGGGGCTGGGAGATGGCAGAGAGGCAGAGGGAAACTTCTGGAGGTGAACGATGACTCTGCTCTATTAGTGGAGATATCACCAATGTATATGCATGTCAAAATTTATCACACTCTACGTTTTCAATATGTATGGTGTGTTGTAGTCATTTATACCTCAGTAAGCTGCTACCCTTCAGTGCCCACCTACACCTTCCCATGCAGCCCAGATCCTTACTCTGGCTTGAGTCCCACCTGGCTTGTGCCTCTGTTGTCTTTGTCACCTTGAGCGTTAGCTATTCTGATCATTAGTTACTCTGCATTGTTTTGTTTCTTTCCTGATTTCCTATCTTTCCAGAGTAGAATGCATGTTCCACCACCACAGGCCTGCTCTGTTTACTTCTTGGGCCCTCAGGAGTTCTCAGTGGCTCTTAGCTGGTGAATGAATGTGTTGGTGGTTGGGGAACGAGCATGGTCCACATGGAGCTGGAGAAAGGACAGGCCCCACGGGCTGCCACAAGGAGAAGCCAACCTGGAGCTGGCCAGCAGGGCTGAGGTCGGGGAGGCTGCTGGGGCCTCGGGAACGCAGCTTGCAGAGCTCTAGTCCTCAGCAGGGGCTGCTCCTGCGCTGTTCAGAGGTCAGAGGCCAGGAAGGGGACTGTGGCCCGGCTGTGGTAGGCAGAGGGGTGGGGGGGATAGAGACTGCCACGTGCTGGGAGATGGCTTTTCCCGGCCTGTGCTTGGATTACCTCTCTCAGTCTCCATTACACGGGGCAGACTCAGGCATGGCACCTCAGACGCCTCAACACCCGACTGGTAAGTGATGGGCTAGAGATTTGAACACTGACACCCTGCTGCAAGGCCTTCCCCATTTCTTGGTCTATGTCACAGTCAAGTTTTTGAAGCTTCTATCTCACATACATCTTCCAGCAAATTGCACCATTTTGCCCACCATCTGGACCACTGGCTTGGGTCATAGCAGGTCAGAGTAAGACCGCATTGCCTCTGGTTTCAGGACTCTGGTATCTCCCCAGGCTCTAGTAGGGGCACACCATTCCCCAGCAGGTCAGTGCTATTGGCAAGAGAAACTGTGCTGGCCATGCAGGGCACATGGTTTGAATGGGGCAAATGTGAAGTAAGGGCTGGCCAGGAGCCTCTGTATCCAACGGTCTTTTCCTACTCATCTGGTCAGCTTGGCGAAGGGAATTGACAAATCCTGGGACGCCACAATCACCCAGAGGGGAGAAGGGAGGCAGCCATCCTGTCCTCCGCAGGCACCTCCTCTTGAGTCCATGAACATGCAGGGCTCCAGCTCCAACCAGCACTCCACCAGAATCCTTTGTGTGGCCAGGACTGCTTTTCTAAGTGGAGCCAAAAACCTCAGTTTGATATAATTGGAAATAAATTGTATTCCTTAAAAAATACCCAAAACTGTATGCCAGAACAGATCACCATATGTGGGATTTGCTTCAAAATCACCCAGGGCAAGGGCAGTGGGTGAGTGTAGAGATCGTGTACTAGTCAGCTTGGGCTGCCCTTACAAATACTGCAGATGATGTGGCTCAAAGAACAAAAACTTATTTCCTCACAGTTCTGGAGTCTGGAAGTCTGAGATCAAGGTGTAGGCAAGGCTGGTTTCTCCTGAGGCCTCTCTCCTTGGCTTGTAGATGGCCATCTTCTCCCTGTGTCCTCACATGGTCATCTGTCTGTGTTTGTTGTGTCCTAATCTCTTCTTACAATGACGTCAGTCATATTGGATTAAGGCCCATCCATAAAAAAGGCACCATTTTACCTTAATCACCTTATTAAAGACTCCATCTCTAAAAATAGTCACATTCTAAGGTCCTGGGGGTTAGAATGTCAGCATATGAATTTTGTGGGGGACACAGTTCAGCCTATAACACATGGTAAAATGAGACATTAGCTGGTCATTGTAGAGTTGGCCATGGGTCCAAGGGGCTCATCACTATATTACACTCTCCAGTTAGCAGATACTTGAATGTTTCCCCCCAAACAATACAAGACTTTGTTCAAGTCACACCACACCTGTTTGCAGGCTGCCTTGGACCACAGGCCCGGCTGTATGGCCTCAACAGAGAAGGTGCTGTGCTCACTGCAGAAGCCAGCCTGGCCTGCCCCCTAATGAACCTTCAGAAGAGAAATTCATGGAGTCCTCTTGCTTGCCTTCCTTGGCCTTTGAGAGAAACAGCTCTTACCCCACATGGGAAAATCAAGAAGTCTTTGTTCCCTTTACGTGATGCGTAACCTATCATATCATAACTGGTGTGCACACTTCTCCTGTCCCCCAGCTTGGTGGGGCTAGGAGTGAGGGCAGATGGAAGGCCATGCTCCCAACTCTCCTGAGGGGTGGGGAGCCTGTGCAGGGAGAGTGGGGTCTGTTTTTAGGGTCTCACTAGAGCTGTAAATAAAATACTCTCTGTTTCTGACATCATTTATTTCCAGCGGTGTTTGGAGGACTCTGAAAATAACTGCAGAGTTTTTAAAACAGAGTATTTTAAAACTTCTCAGTGGCTGAGCTCAAAAAAAAAAAAAAAAAACAAAAAGAGGAATGGGCCTGTAATTGTCTTGTTCTCACAGGCCCTTGCTCTTCCTGTGCAGTTATGTGGTCAGTAGACATCAGAAGAAAATTACGTGTTTGTGCTCAGTGTAACAGAGCTCTCCTTCAAAGCAGGCCCCGACCCTCAATGTGAAGTCTTAGTAAAACCTGAGAGTTGGGACTGGCTTTTAAACATCCCGAATGTCAGTGCTGATGGCACCTCCAACCTTGTAAGGGTTGGATCCTTGGCCAACCTGCTTGTTTTATAGGAGGGGAAAATGAGTCAGGAGCACCCTCGCTCCCATGCCCCTGTTCTGTTGTGTCATGTGCTATAGAACACAGCTTTGGAGAGGTTCTTCTGTGTTTTGTCTTTACCAGAAATGGGAGCCACCTGGGCTGAGTGGGGTTGCTGCCATGGTCAGGAGAGGACTGTGGGTGCGGAGCTCTGCCTGCCCCCCAGCATCCTCAGTGCTGGCCCTGGGAGGTGTGCCTGGAACCACCCAAGATGGGCTCATGTGATTCTGCAATGAGGCTTCTGACCTCAGGCCTGGGGGCCCTCGTGTTGCATGTGGACGGGGGCACCTGTTGGGTCCCAGCACCTAGCTGCACTTCGTATATGGGCGCGAAGCCGGAGCTTTATCTTGAAGGAGACTGAGGGAGGAAGTGGCTGCCCTGCCTCCAGGACCAGCACCAGGTGGCTGGGGCAGCTGGGCCAAGGGAGGCCTGGCACTGAGTACCCATGGGTGGGCCCAGGGCCAAAATTAAACAGGCCATGGATTTTGATACAAAATCTGATTTGTAAATATGGGGACTCATCCAAACCAACAAGGCCAAAAAGCAGAGCAAAAGATGAGGCCCCGGAGCCTCCAGTCTACAATTTTTAGGTTTGACTGTGTGGACACTTATCTGAGCCCTGTGCTACCAGAAAACAGTGATCTTTATAAATCCTGCCCCTTACTATGTCCCACCCTCCTCCACGTGACAGGTGAGGCTTGCTGTCTGTGACCATGAGACTCATGGTGACACCTGTGCCCCTGGGACAAAGCCATTCCCTTTCTGCCTGAAGCTGCTGACAAGGAGGTTCCTTTCTCCTCTCAGAACAGACACAGCCCCGCCTCCCCCCTCCCTTCCGCCCCTCCTGCAACACCTTCCTCCTCTCATGGTTGATTAGCAGAGATTTGAGTGCTTTGTCCCATGAAACCAGCTAGATGCAGAGAAAACCGTTTCCTGTGATTTGGGCTGACTGAGACTTCTGCAGAGTGCAAACCATTCACTTGTAAATCACCCACCTGTACATCAATTACCCGTGAGTCAATCATTAAATCACTCACCTGTGAATCACCCCCTGTAAGTTAGCCACGTGCCCAACACCTACATGAAAACCAATCACCTGTAATCAACCATGCGTAACCTATCTCCTCCCCTTGCTACTGCTTGAATAACAACACCCCGTTCACTTGCTGGGTTTTTTTTTTTTTTTTTTTTGCCAGGTTCAAGCCTTGCAGACAGGGCTGAAGGGCTGGGATGGAGTTGTCCAATGGCCTGGTCAGGGGTGAAGTGAGCTGCCCCCATCCCAGCTGGTCAGCATGACTGGGCAAGAGTGCTCGGGTGTGCAGGCAAGCCAACCCTCTAGGTGGGTGGGCAGAGGGGCTCCCGGCTCCTCAGCCCTGCTTGGCCCCTTAGGTGCTGGGCTAACTGGGCTTCTGGGGCCAGTTCTTTGCATCTCCAAATGACTGCATTTGAGATATTAAATCCTGGGTGACGAATTTAAATAAGCTTTCTCCACAATAGTCTGCTGTATTACGTTAAACTGAGAACGCTGTTTACCTCTCAAAGCTTTTCATTAAAGATTTCCAAGTGATCCATAAACATCAAGTAAGACACTGACGAGCCCTGAGGTCCAGAAGATAACCAGAATCCCAGAGAGTGGAACTGGGAATCCAGGTGGCTAGCTGATGGGTTCTGCTTCTGTTGTTGAGCCCAGAGAGATGGCAGGGACAGCAGCATGGCAGCCACCGACCGAGCCTGCAAAGACTGCTTGGCAAGCACTGTGGCCTCCCGACCCCATGACGCTCCCTTTTAGAACCTAGCTTTCCAAGGGAAAGGCGTTCCCTTTGGGTTCGCACAGACTTGGCTGTGGAGCAGAGCAAGGTCAGCTACTCACCAACAGGTCTGGGCCAGCAGGGACAGTGCCGTGGAGGATGGCCAGGCATGGGTGTGCCTTTCTAAGTCCTATACAGGCAGCATGCAGTGACCAAGGGCTTCTGTGGAATCTCATTGGGCCAAATGCCAACACCTGAATAATTCTGACCTACCTGGCTTCCATCCCTCAGAAGGCCAACAAAAGGAACATAGTCACGAAACTTTTTCTGTAAAAAGTATTAACTTTGTTCATTACAAAATTGTTTCAAGATAGCAGGCTGAGCACATGCTGCAGTTCCCCCACCCACCGCCAAATTCATGCAAAAGTATACAGTGTAATAATGAAGGTCAAATTCAGAAGAGAAGCGAGCATGGAGACAGTAGGTTGTGAGGAGCCACTGAAAGATGGAGAGGAGACTCGGAGTCTCTGAAGGACACTGCGAAAGGTGGGATCAATACCAAAGCCACCAGTGCTTTGAAGCAGGGGGGCCTGGGGCTCAGGTAGTATAGAGGGACCACAGGAGCCACCCAGCAGGATGACCCCCTTCCCACCTCCTGTTTCCTAAGGGTGAAGCAAGGAATGCCTACCTTGGTCAGCATTGGGGAAAGAGAGAGAGAGGCAGGGAGAGAGAGAAAGAGAGAGAGGGAGAAACATCACAAGAACTTACATCAGAGGAAATTGAGTTACTAGAGTAAGATGAAGATTTTAAAAAGATATGTGTAGCTAAGAGATAGAGAAGTATGTTCATTTGTGAAATACAAAGAGATGAAAAAGAAAAACTGTAGATTTGAGAACAAATCATTTCTAAAGTTAGAAGCTTTTAGAAATAAAAATTGAAATATATAACTTGGAATATTAAAATAACTTCATAAATTTAAAGAAAAGAAGAAAGTGAAGAAAAAATTATTCACGATTCCATTCCAAAAGATACACATTTCATCATATTGGTGAATTTTCTTCCAGACATACACACACACTAACCAAAATATTAGGATTCTATGTATAAATACATCTATTATTTTGTAAGTTTTTATAGTTAACAGCATAATATATCTTTCTATGACCTTAGACCTAATTCTGACCTAACAAGAAAAAAGTTGCTGGTTAATTATAAGTAATGAAAACTGTCAGAGGATATGATGATGATATGTGTATATTTATGTGACCAAGAAAGAGAACACTGGGTGTCATCAAATATTCTCTAGATTTAGAAAAACTAATTCCAAAAATTTCACAGAAAGGGCACAGATCTAAATTTCTGCCTTGAGAGAGTAAGTCTTTCAAAAATAAACTCTGACCCTTTAATCATTAATTATTTTAGTGAATAATAAACCAACATAACCACAAAGAAATAAATGAGAATAAAAATAGTCCTAAGAGAGGCACAAAGCAGAGTTTAGTCAGGAAACAGGGCTGAGCTGATGTTGAGGAGGGGAATTTTCTTTTATGAGAGAAGGGGAGACAGAGGGAGACAGAGGCAGAGGGAGGAGAGAGAGAGTGTTACTTCCTGGAATAGATATAAAGTTATTGGTTAATGGAGAACAAAAAACTCAGGGACTCCTGGCTCCAAGACCAGGGTTTTACCCCCAATAAACGATGGGTCATTTTTAAAATTTTTTATTATTATTTTTATTAAATACAGTTGATTTACAATATTGTGTTAGTTTCAGGTGCACAGCAAAGTGAGTCAGTTATATATGTATATATTTTTTTCAGATTCTTTTCCATTATAGATTATTACAAGATATTTAATAGAGTTCCCTGTGCTATACAGTAAATCCTTGTTGTTTATTTTATGTATAGTAGCGTGTATCTATTAATCAATGACGGATCATTTTGTTGCTATAAAACACACAAATAGTTAGATCTGACCTAGCTGTTGTTAGCAGACGCCATGTGTCCATTGCTTGGGGTGCACGGCCAATGAACACACAAGTGCTTTTGATTAAAGCAGAAGCATTTATTAATTGTGACAAGTAGGGAGGCAGGGAGATAGCTCTCAAAGCACTGTCTCCCCATGTGGTTGGACGGGGCGGAGGGTGGGGCAGAGTTAAGCCTGGGGGTATGCATATTCATGAAAGGGCAGACTGATCAGCCGTAAGTATTGTAATGAGGCAAAGGTTACTCTAGGTTGCCAAAAACTGCAAGCAAGCAGGTGGTTGGTTGTTTGCTCACACTATGGTATCTTGTTGACTTGGAATGTACTGTAACCTTTTCGGATCATCAGGTGTTTGGAACATTCTGCCATTTAATAGTTTCTACAAAACAAAGCACACTTTGGTTTAAACCCATTGCTTCCCTACCACTGCCTAACTAACACTATAAGGCCCCTGCCACTGAGGAGTATTTGCTTTCAGTATCCAGGAGCAACCAGCAGGCCACCGAGAGCTCCCTCTCCAAAACGGAAGTCAGGAGCCACACGTGGCTATTTGCATTTAAATTAATTGAAATGCAATAATATTAAAAATTCAAATCCTCATCACACTAGCCACACTTCAAGTGCTCAAAAGCCACATGTGACTGGTGGCCACCATCTGGGACAACCCAGGGCATTTATATCATCACTGGAAGTTCTATTGGAACTTGCGGTTCTATAGGAGTCTTAAAACAAATTATTGTTATTTATCTGAGAACACAACTTATTAGGTTTCATCTTAAGTGTGTTCACCTCCTTTCCCCCACCCCTTGAACGGAATTCAGACTTTGTCTAATCAGCCCTCCCTGACAGTTTGAGGAGAATTCTGGCTCCAGCCATCCTGTGTGGGGTTGTGCGCAGGATTGAAGGGGCACCAGTTGGAGGAGGGAACAGGGGAATAAAGGGAAATGTTTTAAATCATGTATGGATTAAGTCGAATTTCCCAAACATTAGTTGTTCAGTACTTCTCTCACAATGTTTTGTTGTGTCTAAGAGATATGAATTCCTATTTTCTTTAAACCAGCTCATTTTTCTCAACATAACCTTGTTCTAAGTGGTATTAGTAGGATACAGTATAGAACATAATTTTTTGTTATAATTGTTGTTTGTCTAATTTGTATTAAAATAAACACAGCTATTAAAATAGATATGTCCACTTTTTTGGTAGTGAAATGTGGTTTTATTAGCATATTTGGACTACTGGGGGTCCCTGTAACACACTCTGGTATGCCCTGGATTATGTTTTCAGAGAAACATAAGTGAAAAGTTTGCCTTGGTTAGAATGACTTCTGATGGATAACTTGTGCTCTGAGTATTATGTACTCCGGGGCTGAATGTGTGGACCCTACTTTATCAGGATGCTCACATCTAGCAAGTGCTCCTGGCCAGGCTGTAAAACTCTCATGTGTAGAAACTTTCCTAATCCTGGAATGCCTGATTCTCTTTCCCATATGAAAACACAGAAGCTTGGAGGTTTAGGAACCCATCCCAGGTCATAAGCAGCGGGTGGGACTTGGGTGTCCCTGGCCTAGAAGCATGTAGACACGCTTCCCTGAGTGTCCAGCCCTCACTAGACCCTGGCTGTTGGCAGACTGATGGTGTTGGGCTGCGATGTTACACGTCTCTGGTTGCCTCAATGTTAATCGTGTGCTCAGTTTGGAAATGTCCCAGCTTTGCATGGGGCTGACTATGTGGAATGATTTAGCTTCTTACTTTATTTGAGAGGCTGAATGTTGGATTTATTTTGTTTCAGTGCAAAGTTGACTTCCTGTCTTCCCATACCTCCTGCTCCACACATGCATCCACACATTCAAAATGTCAGAATCGAAAGGAGAATATAAGCCTGGATATTTTGGTGGGTTTGTGAGGAAAACGATAGTTGTCAGGGATCAGTTCTGGGTCTGTTCACAACAGATGTCTCAAGGAGCTCTACTGACAAACCCTCACGGCATGGCAGGACGTTCTCAGCTTTAGACCTTCCCGGTGCAAGACCCATGTTATCTGTGTTCAAGCATGTTACAAAGATGTGCACTGGATGGGCCGCCATTATATCTCCATCAAATCCCCAGCTCCCAGGACATGGTAAGCACTCAAAAACCATTTCTGGGATAAATGAAAAGAGCAAGGCTCTGATTAGAGAGATTGACCAATGAGGGAGCAGTGACTAGTGAGAAAGCCTGACCGGTGAGAGAGACTGACCAGGAAGGCAAGAGCATTATGTTCCAGACCCTTCCTCCCACTCACGCTGTGAGACTGACCCATGACTTGGCTCCCTGCATTTCCAATTCTCAGCCACAAAATGCCCTCTACTATATCCAGGCAGGGTCTAGTCCTGTGTGCTGAGGTGGAGTCCTTGCTCTCAGGCCTGGTGGAGGCAGGCTCAGACACTTGTAGCCAACTGCAGCTTGCAGTGACCTCGAGGAATACGCCACATGGGGTTCCAGACCCAGATGATATAACTTGAAATTTAGCCCAAGATCTGAGCCACAGGAGGGGTGACAGTCCTCCTGAGGGTGGGGGACACATTTTACTTGCTGGGCCAAGAGACCGTCACATTCCCCCAGGAGACCTGAAACACAGAGCAAGGGAAAGGAAGACCAGTTTACCTGAGTGCACTGCCCGGCATGCTGGCCAGGTCACTGTGAGGTCTGGGCTCTGTCTCCTCTGGGCTCCTCAGACAAGCTTCCCTCCAGGGCCCTCAGAGCCCTGGGCAGGCCAGCAGCTGCCTCTCCCTCAAGAAGGCAGCCGTGGCTCCCAATCATGTGGGGCTCTTCTTCTCAGGGTTATCAACAGACTTTTGGATTGTCATGGAGCTCCCTGCAAACCAAATGTTGATTGAAGGAAGAGATGTTATCTGACCAACTAATCAGACACACAATCTGGAGGAAGATAAAATCAGCTGTTTTGCCTTGTGATGGGTATGCGCTGAGCCACAGGAACAAAGATACCACCTCGTTTTCAGGATTTAAAAACAACAACAACAACAAAACTGACAAGAACAAAGAGCGTCCTTCTTATGTCTTTTTTTTTAATTTAAAAAAGTATAAGTTTTACTGGCATATAATTGACACACAATTATACACATATTTAAAGTGTACAATTTAATAAGTTTGAAGTATGTATACACCTGTGAAACCATCACCACAATCAAGAGAGTGAACTTATTAGTCATTTCCAAAAGTTCCCTTGTGCTCCTTTTTAATCTTTCATTCCTCTCCCTAGCAGCCACTGATCTGCTTTTCGTCATCAAAGATTTGTTACATTTGCACTTTCCAGAGTTTTCTATACAGGGAACCAATGATACAATATAACTCTTTTTTGTCTAGCTTCTCTCACTCAACACAATTCTTTTGAGAGTCATCCATACTGTTTTGTGTATAAATACTTGGTCTCTTTTTATTTTTGAGTTGAATTCCATCATATAGGTGGACCACAATTTGTTTATGCATTTACCTGTTGATGGGCTCTTTCTAGCTCTTGGCTGTTTGCAAGTAAAGCTACAGAGCCTGGAGTTCATAAATCAACCCTCAGAGAGCAGGGCCCTTCACCAGCTCTTGGGCCCCTCGTGCAGGCCCTTCTCTAACAGCTGCTGTATTCAAGGATGGCAAGACGTGCAGCAGCCAGGTATTCCCCAGGCTCAGTCTACTCGTGCTTCCCCCACGATGTGCTGCACCAGTTAATATGCCATATACCTTCTCTGTTCCATTTAGGGGCCAGGACTCAGTGAGTTGTCACTGAGTCCCTGAGACAGAGACCAATGTGGAGCATGGGGTAGAAATGTACGCCAAATGCATACAGCTACTCCTTCTTCTTCTGAAAGGTACACACAACTTCTGAAAGGTACACACCACTCCTGGTGACTGAATATACCCAGGGTTATACTGCTGTGTTAAAACAATAAAGAAATCAAGAGCTTCCTGAGAGTTGCTGGGGACTGGACTGAACAACGTGGTCAGCACCAGGACTATTCTCATCTCTCTAGCTTCTGAAAACGGCAGGAGTAGCTGTGTACTGATTTGGTCCTCACTGGGCATTTTAAAGATTTGACCTGAATGTCTTTACACCGGGCAGGACTCTCCTGTTTGCCACAGACCCCACCACTCTGTATTGTCTTAGACCTGGTTAGGCTTCATTTATTTCTATGACCTGCATGAACCCTGTAAGCGTTTGGAAGGTACTGATTCAATCCAAACCTTTTATTCTAAAGATAACAAAACAGACACAGAGGAATTAGGTGTCTGACTTAACGAAGTTCACACAGCAGCTGCATTGGTTGGAGCCCAAGTTTTCTAAATTTTATACCACTAGTGTTTTGCTGTATCTCTTAGTTGGGTATGAATGGAGGAGTCAGAGAATGCCCTGAATTGGAATATAAAAGAGATAGTAGGATGGGGAGCTTCCAGGCATGGGAGGATGGAAGAAATTTCAACAGCCCAATTGTACACAGAGATTGCTCTGACATGCTTATGATGAAGCTTGTCCTCAGAAAGCACTCTAGACCTGCCATTCCAGGAAGAGGTACCATAGACCCACTTTTCCCTGTCCCTACCCTCTAACTACAACTAAATAACCTGAAAATAACTCAACAGACAATCATAAAAGGACTCAGAATGGTAGAAAGAGGAGGGTACACTGGTTAGGAACTTTAGCACTTGAAGAACAACATGATCCCTAGATCTTATTTTTAATCTCATATACATGCAGATCTGGGTGCTGGGGACCCTACACTTGGTGAAAATGTGACTTCCTGTAATTTTACAGGAATGAAGGGTAAATACATCCTCAGATGAAGAAAAGTTTAGAGAATTTGTTGCTAGCAGATCCACCCCAAAAGAATGATAACGGAAGATCTCCAAACATAAAGTAAATGATAACAAATGAAGGATTTAGAAAGGAAAGAACAACGGAAAGGGTAAAAATATGGATAAATATATTTTATCCATATTTATAAGTATATTTATAAAATATTAATATACTTGTCCCTATGAATTTTAAGATCATATCTGATGGTTGATGCAAAGATAATAACAACAGCAATTGTGGAGCTGGAAACAATTATATTCAAAAAGTAGAGAAGGTAAAAATACCTAAGTGAAAGTAAAATTTCAATATGTGAAATGGTAAGAGTCTGATATCTGTAGGCTATGATAAATTGCTTATGTATTGGGTTGGCCAAAAAGTTCCTTCGATTTTTAAGTAAAAATAAACGACACATTTTTCTTTTTCACCAACAATTTTATTGAACAACATTTTCACCATTTTGTTCCACTACCTTCTGCCATTTTTCAGGCAACTTCATAACTCTGTCTTCCCAAAACTTTTTATCTTCTTGAGCAAAGAACTTTTCATCTTCTTGAGCAAAGAACTTTTCCAGGTGCCTTTTACAGTCTTCCAGGGAATTGAAATTTTTTCCATTAAGAGAATTTTGTAAAGATCGAAATAAATAGAAATCTGAAGGTGCAATGTCTGGAGCAATCAGAACTTCCCAGCCAAGCTGTAACACTTTTTCCTGGTCATCAAAGAAACATGAGATCTTGCGTTATCCTGATGGAAGATTATGCATTTTCTTTTGAGTAATTCCGGACACTTTTCGTAGAGTGCTGCTTTCAGTTGGTCTAATTGGGAGCAGTACTTGTTGGAATTAATCGTTTGATTTTCCAGAAGGAGCTAATAATAGAAGGCTCCCTTCCAATCCCACCATATACACATCACCTTCTTCGGATGAAGACCAGCCTTTGGTGTGGTTGGTTGCGGTTCATTTCACTTGCCCCACGATGTCTTCCATTCCACATTATGGTACAGTATCCACTTTTCATGGTCCGTCACAATTTGTTTTACAAACTTAACGTTTTCATTATGTTTAAGTAGAGAATCACATGAGGAAATATGGTCAAGAAGGGTTTTTTTTTCTGAATTTATGTGGAACCCAAACATCAAAGCAATTCACACAACCAAGCTTGTGCAAATGATTTTCAATGCTTGATTTGGATATTTTGAGTATGTCAGCTATCTCCCGTGTGGTATAACCTTGATTGTTCTCAATTTGATGGCTATCAACTTCAACTGGTCTACCTGACCATGGTGCATCATCCAGTGAGAAATCTCCAGCATGAAACTTCGCAAACCACTTTTGACACATTCAATCAGTCACAGCACCTTCTCCATACACTGCATAAATCTTTTTTTGCGTTTCAGTTGCATTTTTACCTTTCTTGAAATAATACAGCATAATATGCTAAAATGTTGCTTTTTTTCTTCCATCTTGAATATTAAAATGGCTACACAAAAATTCACCAATTTTGGTGTTTCTTTTTTTTTAACGCACACTGATATGACAGCTTTCACAATACAATCTAACAAAATTGTTTCAAATGAAGTTAAAGACAACTAAGCACTACTAGAGTCATCTTATGGAAAAAACCAAATGAAACTTTTTGCTAACCCAATATATTATAGTATCTAGAAAACTACACAAAGCTCTATACTAAGAAGAGTATAAATAAAACAATATGGAATCCTAATAATATGTTTAGGGAACCCACAGGAAGCCAAGAGAAAACAAATGGAAGAATGAGAAAAAGAAGAAACAAACAGAAAACAAACAATAGAGTGGTATACTAAAGTCCTAACATATCAGTAATTACTTTGAATGTAAATGGTTTAAATAAATCAATTAAATGACAGAGACTGGCAGAGAAAATTTTGAAACAAGACCCAGATCTATACTGTCTACAAGAAGCTCACTTCAAACACAATGACATGGGAAGGTAAAAAATGAACAAATAGAAAAAGGTATATCATGCTAACATTAATTTTCAAAAAGCAGGAGTGACAATATTAATATTGTTACTGAACTCAGGTTTAGCTGCTCGTCCCTCAAGAATCCGATACTGAGAGAGAAATGTTGGGTAAAAGGAAAGATAGCTTTATTGAGGAGGCCAGCAATCCTGGGGAAAAGGTGGGCTCATGTTCCAAAGGACCAATTCCCCACTGCCAATCACGGGGCAAGAGATTTTAAAGGGGTTTCAGGAGCGTATAGGTGGAGGGAGGGGGCTTTGTGCAGAACAGGAGTCAGCTCTGACAGTCGTCTTGAAATTGGTCATGCACTGGTCTGATCAGCGTCATCTTGATTGTCTTAAGTACAGTTAATCTTCAATTCCAGGACTGGTTTGTTTCCATTTCTTTGAGGTCAGTTCTTGGAATTGTGTAAGATGGAGCAGCTTATGTCATGGCTACAGCCCAGTCACCATGTAGTTAACTTCTTCCACCTGATGGGGATTTCAGTATCTGCAAAACAGCTCAAAGGGTATGGCTCAGAATATTAGCTATAGCTTTTGAGGGGGGACTAAATGTCCTTGATGTTGTTTAATGGCTAAACTATTATCATTTTGTCCTGTTTGACTGCTTTTCTTTGCTTCTGTATTTTTTCATTTATCTGATTAAGTTTGCTCTTTGGCTAAAGTTTTCCTATAGACAAAAGGCAGATGGAGGACATGCGGGGTGGGATCTGTCCTGCACAAGCCCCATACAGTCCTGCTCTATTACTATATCAGCTAAAATAGGCTTGAGGAGAAAGAAAATTTCTAGGAAAAAAAGAACGATAGTACATAATGATAAAAGTATCATTCACTAATAAGACACTGAGATTCTTAATGTGTATGAACCAAACAATAGAGCTTCAAATACATGATGCAAAAACTGATAGAACTGAAAGGAGAAGAAGACAAATCCACAAAAATACTGGTAATTTCGACACCTGGCTAAAGGAGAACTAGACAGAAAATTAGCAAAAATACCGAAGATGTGAATAATGTCCTCAACAAGGCCTACAGGACAACTATGGAATACTCCACCTAACAACAGCAGAATGCACACTGTCAAGTGCCCCTGGAACACTCGCCAAAACAGACCATATCCAAGGCCATTAAAAATACCTCAACAAATTTAAAAGAACTGAAATCATACAGCATAAGTTTTCCAGCCATAATGGAATAAAACTATAAATCAATAAAGACAAAACAAAACACAATAGGAATATCTCCAATTCTGGGAAGTTTACAAAACTATACTCCAAAATAATCCATGTGTTAAAAAAGAAGTCTTCAAAGAAGTTTTAAAAACTCCAAAAAAAACCCCACAACAAAACATAGAACTAAATAAAAATGAAAATAAAACATATCAAAATATGTGGGATGCAGTGGCAGCATTTCTGAGAGGGAAATTTATAGCACTAAAGTTTGATACTAGAAAAGAGGAAAAGTCTCAGATTAATAATCCAGAAAACTAGACTAAAAAGGGAAGAACAAAATGAACCCAAAGCAAGTAGAAAGAAGGAAATAATAAGATTAAGCAGAAATCAATGAAGTTGAAAACAGGAAAACAATAGAGAAAATAAATTTTTGGTTTAAAAGCTGATTCTTTGAAAAAAATCATAAAAATTGCCAAACTTCTAGCAAGACTGACAAAGATAAAAGAGAGAAGGCACTATATATGACAAACCCACAGCCAGCATTGTTCTCAATGGTGAAAAACTGAAACCATTTCCTCTAAGATCAGGAACAAGACAAGGTTATACACTCTCACCAACATTATTCAACATAGTTTTGTAACTTTTAGCCACAGCAATCAGAGAAGAAAAAGAAATAAAAGGAATCCAAATTGGAAAAGAAGAAGTGAAACTGCCACAGTTTGCAGATGACATGATACTATACATAGAGAATCCTAAAGATGCTACCAGAAAGCTACTAGAGCTAATCAATGGATTTGGTAAAGTAGCAGGATACAAAATTAATGCACAGAAATCTCTTGCATTCTTATACACTAATGATGAAAAATCTGTAAGAAAAATTAAGGAAACATTCTCATTTACCACTGTAACAAAAAGAATAAAATACCTAGGAATAAACCTACCTAAGGAGACAAAAGACTTGTATGCAGAAAACTATAAGACACAGATGAAAGAAATTAAAGATGATACAAACAGTTGGAGAGATAAATCATGTTCTTGGATTGGAAGAATCAACATTGTGAAAATGATTATACTACCCAAAGCAACCTACATATTCAATGCAATCCCTATCAAACTACCAATGGCATTTTTCACAGAACTAGAACAAAAAGCTTCACAATTTGTATGGAAACACAAAAGACCCCGAATAGCCAAAGCAATATTGAGAAAGAAAAACTGAGCTGGAGAAATCAGGCTCCCGGACTTCAGACTCTACTACAAAGTTACAGCAATCAAGATAATATGGCACTGGCACAAAAATAGAAATATAGATGAATGGAACAGGATAGAAAGCTCAGAGATAAACCCACGCACATATGGTCACCTTATCTTTGATACAAGAATATACAATGGAGAAAAGGCAGCCTCTTCAATAAGTGGTGCTGGGAAAATTGGACAGCTACATGTAAAAGAATAAAATTAGAACACTCCCTAACACCATACACAAAAATAAACTCAAAAATGGATTAAAGACCTAAATGTAAGGCCAGACACTATCAAACTCTTAGAGGAAAACACAGGCAGAACACTCTATGACATAAATCACAGCAAGATCCTTTATGACCCACTTCCTAGAGAAATGGAAATAAAAACAAAAATAAATAAATGGGACCTAATGAAACTTAAAAGCTTTTGCACAACAAAGGAAACAATAAACAAGACAGAAAGACAATTCTCAGAATGGGAGAAAATATTTGCAAATGAAGCAACTGACAAAGGATTAATCTCCAAAATTTATAAGCAGCTCATGCAGCTCAATATCAAAAAAACAAACAACCAAATCCAAAAATGGGCAGAAGACCTAAATAGACATTTTTCCAAAGAAGATATACAGATTACCAACAAACACATGAAAGGATGCTCAACATCACTAATCATTAGAGAAATGCAAATCAAAACTACAATGAGGTATATATGCCCACCAACAGTGCAAGAGTGTTCCCTTTTCTCTACCAAATGTAAAATAGATAGCTAGTGGGAAGCAGCCACATAGCACAGGGAGATCAGCTAGGTGGTTTGTGACCACTTAGAGGGGTGGGATAGGGAGGGTGGGAGGGAGGGAGACGCAAGAGGGAAGAGATATGGGAACATATGAACTGATTCACTTTGTTATAAAGCAGAAACTAACACACCGTTGTAAAGCAATTATACTCCAATAAAGATGTTAAAAAAAAAAACTGCAATGAAGTATCACCTCACACCGGTCAGAATGCCCATCATCAAAAAATCTACAAAAAAAAAATGCTGGAGAGGGTGTGGAGAAAAGGGAACCCTCTTGCACTGTTTTTGGGAATGTAAATTGATACAGCCACTATGGAGAACAATATGGAGGTTCCTTAAAACTAGAACTACCATACGACCCAACAATCCCACTACTGGGCATATACCCTGAGAAAATCATAAGTGAAAAAGAGTCATGTGCCACAATGTTCATTACAGCACTATTTACAATAGCTGGGACATGGAAGCAACCTAAATGTCCAATGACAGATGAATGGATAAAGAAGATGTGGCACATATATATACAATGCAATATTACTCAGCCTTAAAAAGAAATGAAATTGAGTTATTTGTAGTGAGATGGATGGACCTAGAGTCTGTCATACAGAGTGAAGTAAGTCAGAAAGAAAAACAAATACCATATGCTAACACATATATACATGGAATCTAAAAAAAAAGAAAGGTTCTGAAAAACCTAGGGGCAAGACAGGAATAAAGATGCAGACATAGAGAATGGACTTGAGGACACAAGGAGGGGGATGGGTAATCTGGGACGAAGTGAGAGAATGGCATGGACATATATACACTACCAAATATAAAATAGATAGCTAGTGGGGAGCAGCCACATAGCACAGGGAGGTCAGCTCGGTCTTTGTGACCACCTAGAGGGGTGGGATAAGGAGGGTGGGAGGGAGACGCAAGAGGGAGGAGATATGGGATATATGTATATGTATAGCTGATTCACTTTGTTGTAAAGCAGAAACTAACACACCATTGTAAAGCAATTATACTCCAATAAAGATGTTAAAAAAATAAATAAAAGAGAGAGAAGGCACTAATTACCAATATCAGAAATGAAAAAAGGGATATCACTATAGATCTTGCAACAAGTGAAAAGATAATAAAGAAATACTACAAACAACTTTGTGCTAATGAACTGGACAACTTTAAAGAAATGGACCAATTTAACCACAAACTACCAAAACTCAACCAAGATGAAAAAGTTAACCAGAATGATCTTATAACCATTAAAAAAAATTGTTTCCTAAAAGGAAATCCACAGGCTTATATGGCTTCATGGAGAATTTTAGCAAGCACTTAAAGAAGGATTAACACCAATTTTACACATTTCTTTTAGAAAATAAAAGAAAGGAGGAAACACTTCTCAACTCATTTTATGAGGCCAATATCATCTTGATAATGAAACTGAAGACAGTACAAAAACTCAAAAAACTACAGACCAATATCTGTAATGAACTTAGATATAAATCCTAAATCTGACAATGTAAAGAAAGCATTATATACCATGACAAAGTAGGGTTTATTCCAGTTATGCAAGGCTAGTTCAACAGTTGAAAATCAGTTGTTGGAATCCAGCACACCAACAGGTTAAAGAAGAAAATGTATATGATCATACCAATAGATGTAGAAAAAGCATTTGACAAAACCCATCACCCATTCATGATAAAAACCCTCAGCTAGTTGGGAGTAGAGGGGAACTCCCTCAATCTGATAAGTATCTATAAAAAGCCTAGAGCTAACATTACTCTTACAGATAAAAGAAAAAATGTCTTCCCCTTAAGAATGGGGACAAGGCAAGTCTGTCCACTCTCATCACTCATTCCACATAGTACTGGAAGTTGTACTGACTACAGTAAGGCAAGAAAAATAAATAAAAGGCTTATGGATTGGAAAGGAAGGAATAAAACTCTTCCTGTTTGAAGATGGCATGATTGACTATGTAGAATATTCCAAGGAATCTACAAAAGAAACTTTGAGAACTAATAATTGAGTTCAGCAAGGTCATGGACACAGAGCAATACAAAAAAATAATAAAAATTTCTATATACTAACAATGAATATGTAGAAACTGAAATAGTAAGCACAATACCCTTTAAAATCACTCCAAAGAAAATTAAGCACTTAGGCTTAAACTAAGAATACAAGTGTATTTGTTTATTTTGTAAACACAACAAGTTTACTAAATAAATAAATACAGAGACATACTGTGTTTATGGACTGTGACTCTGAAGATATATGTTCATTCTCCACAAATTGATCGACATGTGTCATGCAAATTCCTATCAAGAGCTCTGCTAAGTTTTTGGAGACAAAGATAAGCTTATTCTAACACTTATATAAACTTTCTTCAAAAAAACCTAAAAATGGAACTATCATATGATCCAGCAATTCCACTTCTGGATACATATCCAAATAAAATAAAAACACTGATTTGAAAATATACATGCACCTCAATGTACATAGCAGCATTATTTACAATAGCCAAGACATAGAAGCAACATAAGTGTCCATCAACAGATGAATGGATAAAGAAGATGTGGTATATATATACAATGGAATATTACTCAGCCATAAAGAGAATGAAATTTTGCCATTTGCAACAATATGGATTGACCTAGAGGTTATTATGCTTAGTGAATTAAGTCAGAGAGGGAAAGACAAATACTGTATGTTATCACTTTAAGTGTGGAATCTAAAAAAGAAAACAAATGAATGAATATAACAAAACAGAAACAGATTCATAGATATAGAAAACAAACTAATGGTTACCAGTGGGGAGAGAGAATAGAGGAGGAGCAAGACAGGGATAGTGGATTAAGAGGTAAAAACTAATGTGTATAAAATAAATAGGCTACAAGGATATATTATATAGCACAGGGAATATGGCCAATATTTTATAGTAACTATAAATGGAGCATAATCTTTTAAAAAACATATATAAAAGCATAAGCCCTAGAATTGCTAAAACAAATTTGACCAAGATGAATAAAGTGGAATGAGGAATTAGATATTTATAGTTTCAAGTTACCTCCTCCACAAAGTACTTATTATTACAAAGGTGAAAAGGAGAGGCCTGGAAGACATTTCCTTAATCAAGCAATCATCCTCAGTAATTGGACAAGCAAAAATAATGTGCCACCTAAGAGGAAGCAGTGAAGAGAACACATACTCCAAATGTGCTTCACTTCTGTGAATTTCTGTAAAGATGCACAACCTGAATTGAATCATGGAGAAACAGTGGACAAACCAAATCAAGAAACAGCTGACAAATAACTGACTGTATTCTTCAGAGGTGTCAAGGGCATGAAAGGCACAGACAGAGGCCTGTTCCAGATGGAAGGAGACCTAAAGGATGTGGCAACAAAATACAAAATGTGATTCTGACCCTAATCCTTTTGCTGTAAGGGGCATTATGGAACAATTGGCAAAACTTGAATGGAGTCAGATGATTAGATGGTAGTGGTATATCAATGTGAATTTACTGACTCAGATTGTTGTTTTGCATAATGTAAGAACATATCCTTATTTGTAGGAAACATGCATTAAAGTATTCAGTGTTAATGAGGTATCAGGTTGGCAACTTATTCTTAAATGGTTCAGGAAAAACATTGATATTCTGCTTCTAATTTTTCTGTAAGTTTCTGGCTGTTTCAAAATAAAAACTATTTTAAAAAGGCAATCTGTATAAATAATGGCACATCCATTTAATCCGATGAGATGTATTCATTGAAATGATACTGTTGAAGAATACTGGTATAAAGAAATGGTCAATGAAACCAATTTGTAATAGCATGTTCCTATTTTTAAATTTAATTTAATTTTTAATTTAATTATTATTTTATATTGGAGTATAACAATTGGGGTTGATTAACAATATTGTGTTATTTTCAGGTGTACAGGAAAGTGGTTCAGTTATACATATGCATATATCCACTCTTTTTCAGATTCTTTTCCCATATAGGTTATTGCAGAATATTGAATAGAGTTTGCTGTGTTATACAGTAGGCGCTTGTTGATTATTTTATTCATAATAGTGTGTATATGTTAATCCCAACCTCCTAATTCATCCTCCTCAAAATGGGTTAGGTCTTTAATCTATTTTGAGCTTATTTTTATGTATGGTGTTAAAGAATGATCTAATTTCATTTTTTTTACATGTAGCTGTCCAGTTTTCCCAGCACCATTTGTTGAAGAGACTGTCTTTCCACCATAATATAGTCTTGCCTCCTTTGTTGTGGATTAATTGACCATAGGTGCATGGGTTTATCTCTGGATTTTCTATCCTGTTCCATTGATCTATATTTCTTTTTTTTGTGCCAGTGCCATACTGGTTTAATGACTGTGGCTTTGTAGTATAGTCTAAAGTCAGAAAGCCTGATTCCAGCTACATTTTATTTCTCAAGATTGCTTTGGCTATTCATGGTCTTTTGTGTTTCCATTCAAATTGCAAAATTTTTTGTTCTTATCTGTGAAAAATGCCATTGGTAATTTGATAGGGATTGCCTTGAATCTGTAGATTGCTATGGATAGCATAGTCATTTTCACAGTATTGATTCTTCCAATCTAAGAATATGGTATATCTCTCCGTTTGTGCCATCTTTTATTTCTTTCATCAGTATCTTATAGATTTATGAGTATAGGTCTTTTGCCTCCATAGTTAGGTTTATTCCTAGGTATTTTATTCTTTTTGATGCAATGGTAAATGGGATTGTTTCCTTGATTTCTCTTTCTGATCTTTCATTGTTAGTGTATAGGAATGCAAGAGATTTCTGTGTATTAATTTTGTATCCTGCAACTTTACCAAATTTATTGATGAGCTCTAGTAGTTTTCTGGTAGCAACTTTAGGGTTTTCTATGTATAGTATCATGTCATCTGCAAACAGTGACAGTCTTACTTCTTTGCCAGTTTGGATTCCTTTTATTTTTTTTTTGTCTCTGATTACCGAGGCTAGGGCTCCCAAAACTATGTTTTTTTTAAAAGTGGCGAGAGTGGACATCCTTATCTTGTTCCTGATCTTAGGGGAAATGCTTTCCACTTTTTACCATTGAGACTGATGTTGGCTGTGGGTTTGTCACATATGGCTTTTATTATGTTGAGGTAGGTTCCCTCTATGCCCACTTTCTCGAGTGTTTTCATCATAAATCGGTGTTGAATTTTGATGCAGCTTTTTCTGCATCTGTTAAAATGATCATATGGTTTTCTTCAATTTGTTGATGTGGTGTATCACATTGATTGATTTGTGGATATTGAAAAATCCTCGCATCCCTGGGATAAATCCCACTTGATCATGGTGTATGATCCTTTTAATGTGTTGCTGGGTTTGGCTTGCTAGTATTTTGTTGAGGATTTTTGCATCTATGTTGGTCAGTGATATTGGCCTGTAATTTTCTTTTTTTGTGGTATCTTTGTCTGGTTTTGATATCAGGGTGATGGTGGCCTTGTAGAATGAGCTTGCAAGTATTCCTTCCTCTGCAATTTTTTGGAATAGTTTCAGAAGTATAGGTATCAACTCTTCTCTAAATATATGATGGAATTTGCCTGTGAAGCCATGTGGTCCTGGACTTTTGTTTGTTGGAAGATTTTTTTTAAATTACTTTTATTTATTTATTTTTGGCTGCATTGGGTCTTCTTTGCTGTGTGCAGGCTTTCTCTAGTTGTGGTGAGCAGGGGCTACTCTTCATTGTGGTGGCTTCTCTTGTTGTGGAGCATGGGCTCTAGGCACATGGGCTTCAGTAGTTGCAGCACGTGGGCTCAGTAGCTGTGGCTCGCAGACTCTAGAGTGCAGGCTCAGTAGTTGTGGCACAGAGGCTTAGTTGCTCCGCGGCACATGGGATCTTCCTGGACGAGGGCTCGAACCCGTGTCCCCTGCATTGGCAGGTGGATTCTTTTTTTTTTTTTTAATATTTATTTATTTATTTGGCTGCATCAGTTCTTAGTTGCAGCATGAGGAATCTTTAGTTACGGCATGTGGGATCTAGTTCCCTGACCAGGGATTGAACCCAGGCCCCCTGCATTGGGAGCGTGGAGTCTTAACCGCTGGACCACCAGGGAAGTCCCCGGCAGGTGGATTCTTAACTACTGCACCACCAGGGAAATCCCTGTTGGAAGATTTTTAATCACAGTTTCAATTTCAGTATTTTTGATTGGTCTGTTCATATTTTCTATTTCTTCCTGGTTGAGTCTTGGAAGTTTGTACCTTTCTAAGAATTTGTCCATTTCTTCTAGGTTGTCCATTTTATTGGTGTATCATTGCTTACAAAAATCTCTTGAGGTAGATCTCTTATGATCCATTGTACTTCTGTGGTGTCCATTGTAACTTCTCCTTTTTATTTCTAATTTTGTTAATTTGAGTCCTCTCCCTATTTTCTTGATGAGTCTGGCTAAGGGTTTATCAATTTTGTTTATCTTATCAAAGAACAAGCTTTTAGTTTCATTGATCCTTTCTATTGTTTTCTTTGTCTCTATTTAATTTATTTGTTTTGATTGTTATGATTTCTTTCCTTCTACTAACTTTGGGTTTTGTTTGTTCTTCTTTCTCTAGTTCCTTTAGGTATAAGGTTAGGTATTTTACTTGAGATTTTTCTTGTTTCTTGAGGTAGGATTGTATTGCTATAAGCTTCCCTCTTAAAACTGCTTTTGCCACATCCCATAGGTTTTGGATCAGCATGTTTTTGTTTCCATTTAACTCTAGGTATTTTTTAATTTCCTCTTTGCTTCTTCAGTGATCCATTGGTTATTTAGTAACATATGGTTTAGCCTCCATGTGTTTGTGTCTTTTACAGATTTTTTTTTTGTCATTGATTTCTAATCTCATAGTGTTGTGGTCAGAAAAGATGCTTGATGTGATTTCAGTTTTCTTAAGTTTACTGAGGCTTGATCATACCCAGGATATGATCTATCCTGGAGAATGTTCTGTGTGCACTTGAGAAGAAAGAGTATTCTGCTGCTTTCAGATGGAATGTCCTATAAATATTAATTAAGTCTATCTGGTCTAATGTGTCATTTAAGGCTTGTGTTTCCTTATTAATTTTCTGTCTGGAAAATGTGTCCATTGGTGTAAGTGGGGTGTTAAAGTCCCCCATTATTATTGTGTCACTGTCAACTTCCCATTTTATAGATGTTAGCATTTGCCTTATATATTGAGCTGCTCCTATGTTGGGTGCATATGTACTTACAATTTTTATATCTTCTTCTTGGATTGATCCCTTGATCATTATGTAGTGTCCTTCCTTGTCTCTTGTAACAGTCTTTATTTTAAAGTTTACTTTTCCATAAGTATTGTTACTCCAGCTTTCTTTTGATTTCCATTTGCATGGAATATCTTTTTCCATCCCCTCACTTTCAGTCTGTATGTGTCCCTAGGTCTGAAGTGGGTCTCTTGTAGATAGCATATATACAGGTCTTGTTTTTGTATCCATTTGGCCAGTCTATGTCTTTTGGTGGGTGCATTTAATCCATTTACATTTAAGGTAATTATTGATATGTATGTTCCTATTATCATTTTCTTAATTGTTTGGGGTTTGTTTCTGTAGGTCTTTTTTTCCCCCTTCCTCTTTTTTTCTCTTCTCTTGTGGTTTGATGACCAGTTTTAGTCTTGTGTTTGGGTTGCTTTTTCTTTTTTGTGTGTATCTATTTTAGTTTTTGGGTCTTCAGTTCCCATGAAGTTTTTTGTTTTTGTTTTTAGTTTTTATTTTTATTTCTTTTTATTTAAAAAAAATTTTTTTAGCATCTTTATTGGAGTAAAATTGCTTTACAATGGTGTGTTAGTTTCTGCTTTATAACAAAGTGAATCAGTTATACATATACATATGTTCCCATTTCTCTTCCCTCTTCCATCTCCCTCCCTCCCACACTCCCTATCCCACCTCTCTAGGTGGTCACAAACCACAGAGCTGATCTCCCTGTCCTACGCGGTTGCTTCCCACTAGCTATCTATTTTACGTTTGGTAGTGTATACATGTCCATGCCGCTCTCTCACTTTGTCACAGTTTACCCTTCTCCCTCCCCATATCCTCAAGTCCATTCTCTATTAAGTCTGTGTCTTTATTCCCGTCTTACCTCTAGGTTCTTCAAGACCTTTTTTTTTTCTTCTTAGATTCCATATATATGTGTTAGCATACGGTATTTGTTTTTCTCTTTCTGACTTACTTCACTCTGTATGACAGACTCTAGGTCCATCCACCTCACTACAAATATCTCAATTTCTTTTCTTTTTATGGCTGAGTAATATTCCATTGTATATATGTGCCACATCTTCTTTATCCAATCATCCGATGATGGACACTTAGGTTGCTTCCATGTCCTGGCTATTGTAAATAGAGCTGAATGAACATTTTGGTACATGACTCTTTTTGAATTACGGTTTTCTCAGGGTATATGCCCAATAGTGGGATTGCTGGGTCGTATGATAGTTTCACAGAACTAGAACAAAAAATTTCACAATTTGTATGGAAGCACAAAAGACCCCGAACAGCCAAAGCAATCTTGAGAACGAAAAATGGAGCTGGAGGAATCAGGCTCCCTGACTTCAGACTATACTACAAAGCTACAGTAATCAAGACAGTATGGTACTGACACAAAAACAGAAATATAGATCAATGGAACAGGATAGAAAGCCCAGAGATAAACCCACGCACACATGGTCACCTTATCTTTGATAAGGGGGCAAGTATATACAGTGGAGAAAAGACAGCCTCTTCAATAAGTGGTGCTGGGAAAATTGGACAGCTACATGTGAAAGTATGAAATTAGAACACTCCCTAACACCATACACAAAAATAAACTCAAAATGGATTAAAGACCTAAATGTAAGGCCAGACACTATCAAACTCTTAGAGGAAAATATAGGCAGAACACTCTATGACATAAATCACAGCAAGATCCTTTTTGACCCACCTCTTAGAGAAATGGAAATAAAAACAAAAATAAACAAAAGGGACCTAATGAAACTTAAAAGCTTTTGCACAGCAAAGGAAACCATAAACAAGACCAAAAGACAGCCCTCAGAATCGGAGAAGATATTTGCAAATGAAGCAGCTGACAAAGGATTAATCTCCAAGATTTACAATCAGCTCATGCATCTCAATAATAAAAAAACAAACAACCCAATCCAAAAATGGGCAGAAGATCTAAATAGATATTTCTTCAAAGAAGATATACAGATTGCCAACAAACACATGAAAGAATGCTCAACATCATTAATCATTAGAGAAATGCAAATCAAAACTACAATGTAATGTCAACTCACACCGGTCAGAATGGCCATCATCAAAAAATCTACAAACAAATTCTGGAGAGGGTGTGGAGAAAAGGGAACCCTCTTGCACTGTTGGTGGGAATGTAAATTGATACAGCCACTATGGAGAACAGAATGGAGGTTCCTTAAAAAATTAAAAATAGAACTACCATACATCCCATGAAGTTTTGATATAGCAGTCTATATATGTACAAGGTGGTTTTAAGTTGCTAGTCTCTTCCCACCTAGAGGAGTTCCTTTAACATTTGTTGCAAAGCTGGTCTGGTGGTGCTGAATTCTCTTAGCTTTTGCTTGTCTGTAAAGTTTTTGATTTCTCCATCAAATCTGAATGAGAGCCTTGCTGGGTAGAGTATTCTCAGTTGTAGTTTCTTCCCTTTCATCACTTTAAATATATCATGCCACTCACTACTGGTTTGCAGAGTTTCAGCTGAGAAATCAGCTAATAACTTTGTGGGAGTTCCCTTGTATGTTATTTGTCATTTTCCCTGTTGCTTTTAATATTTTTTCTTTGTCTTTAATTTTTGTCAGTTTGATTGCTATGTGTCTCAGCATGTCCCTCCTTGGACTTATCCTGTACTGGACTCTCTGCATTTCCTGGACTTGGGTGACTGTTTCCTTTCCCATGTTAGGGAAGTTTTCAGCTATTACCTCTTCAAATATTTTCTCATGTCCTTTCCCTGTCTTCTGCTTCTGGGACCCCTATAATGTGAATGTTGGTGTGTTTAATGTTGTCCCAGAGGTCTGTTAGGCTGTCTTCATTTCTTTTCATTCTTTTTTCTTTTCCATGGCAGTGATTTCCACCATTCTGTCTTCTAGGTCACTTACCTGTTTTTCTACCTTGGTTATTCTGTTATTGATTCCTTTTAGTGTATTTTTCATTTCACTTATTGTATTTTTCATCTGTTTGTTCTGTTCTTATAGGTCTTCATTAAACATTTCTCGCATCTTCTTGATCCTTGCCTACGTTCTTTTTCCGAGATCTTGGATCATCTTCACTATCATTATTCTGAATTCTTTTTCTGAAAGGTGGCCTATCTCCATTTAGTTGTTTTTCTGGGGTTTTATCTTGTTCCTTCATCTGGGACAAAATCCTCTGCATTTTCATTTTGGTTATCTTTCTGTGATTGTTGTTTTCATTCCATAGGCTGCAGGATTGTAGTTCTTCTTGCTTCTGCTGTCTGCTGTCTGGCAGATGAGGCTATTTAAGGGGCTTGTGCATGCTTCCTGATGGGAGGGACTGGTGGTAGGTAGAGCTGGGTCTTTTTGCTCTGGTGGGCAGGGCTGGGCTCAGTAAATCTGCTTGTCTGCTGATGGGTGGGGCTGTGTTCCCTTCTTGCTGGTTGTTTGGCCTGAGGTGACCCAGCAGTGGAGCCTATAGGCTGTTTGGTGGGGCTAATGTCGGCCTTTGGGAGGGCTCACGCCAGTGAGTATTTCCCAGAACTGCTGCTCCCAGTGTCTTTGTCCCCACAGTGAGCCACAGCCATCCCCTGCCTCTGCAGGAGACCCTCCAACACTAGCAAGTTGGTCTGGTTCAGTCTCCTATGGGGTCACTACTCCTTTCCCTTGAGTCCTGGTGTGCATAAGACTTTGTGTGTGCCCTCCAAGAGTGAAGCCTCTGTTTTTCCCAGTCCTATGGAAGTCCTGCAATCAAATCCCGCTGGCCTTCAAAGTTAGATTCTCTGGGGATTCCTCCTCCTGCTGCTGGACCTCTCAGGATCTCCACTCCAGTGGGAGAACTTCTGTGGTATAATTGTTCTCCAGTTTTTGGGTTGCAAAATGGAGAACAATTATATTATGGGATTTGATTTTATTACCTTTGTACCCCTCCTATGGTCTCATTGAGGCTTCTCCTTTGTCTTTGGATGTGGGGTATTGTTTTTTGGTGGGTTACAGCACCTTCCTGTTGATGGTTGTTCAGCAGTTAGTTGTGATTCCAGTGGTCATGTCCTTCTACTCTACCATCTTGAACCAGTCTTGAGACTCTACTCTTAAATAAAGCGTACACAATCTCACATGTTCTGGGACCCAGAGCAGAGGCAGTAACTTGAAAGGAGCCTGGGTCAGATCAACCTGCTTATCTTGGAGAGCCTCCCTGAGAGGCAGGAGGTAACTAGAGCTCACCCTGGGGACATAGACACTGGCAGCAGCCAATGTTGGGAGCTCCTTCTACCATGAGAACACTGGTGCTGGAAGGCACCATTTTGGAATTTTACCTCTAGCTTATTAGTGCCTATTGACACCAGTAATGGGATGCCTCAGGCCAAGCAACTAGCCAGGAGGAAACACAGCCCCACTCACCAGTAAGCCTGCTGCCTTAAATACCCAGAGCTCATCACCACCCCAGGACCTTGTCCACCAGAGGGTCCAATACTTGACCCCAACACCAGTGTCACCACACTAGCCCTGGACAACCAGAGCCTTATAGCCAGACACCATGGGACATGGCTCTGCCCACCAATCAATGGGCAGTAGCCCTATGACCAGACGTACACACCACTGGGCTGTCACTAGTTTGGAATCCACTGGGTCCCAGACCTGCCAATCAGCAAATGGGCACCAGCTCCAGGACCACTCAGCTCAGCCTCACAGCCTGCTGTATCAAGATCCAGCCCACCCACCAGCAGGTTAGCACCAGCTGGGAACACCTGGGACCTGGCCCTGCTCACCAGCAGGCCAACATCAACTCTGGGACAACTTGAGCCCCTCAGCTAGGGGCCCTCCTGTGCCATGATACACTGGTGCAGAGAAGGGAAATGACCTGGCACTGCCATGACCCTCTAGGGCTGCTGTAGGACCAAGTAAGCTGAGAGATGCCCAAGCTGCAGTCTGTAGTCAGCCTGTTCCACTTCCCCCATGCACTGTATAATAATATCACTTTCTACCTGTGCAGTGAGCAGAGCAAAGGTAAGTGGCATGGTTTCTGGGAACCTGGCTGGTCTCTCCTCGCCCAGTAAACAGTGGTCAGACCTGGTTGCTGGGCATTTGTTTGCATTGGAGACAGAATACTACTCTACGGGGTTCCATGTGGTCAGTTGTGGTCCAGAGGACTGACAATCAGAAGCTGAGAAGTGAGGCTCTTTGGAGATAAGGAGACTGGTTTATTGGAATGAAAATGCCTCCCCAGTAGTTTCTGGAACAATGGTAAGCTGCTCTGCTGGTAATGTTTAAAAACCTGAGATATATGTCAGGAGATTTTGTGTTTTCCTGAGAGACCCTGGTATGTACTGCTGTGGTGGGTTTTTACAGTGAAAAGTAGACATAGATAAGGAGAGGAAAAGAGCTCTCCAAAAGGTGTCTTCCATTTGGTCATTTATTGCCCACAGGACACTGGCAATCGGAGGGAGAGCTGCCAGGCCCTTCAGAGAGAAGGTGGGCTGGTCAGGGCCACCGACATGTCTCCCTAGCTGGTCCTGAAGCAGATGTGGGCTGCCTTGCTGGTGATGTTTGAAAGCTTGAGACATGGGCCAGGTGTCTGTGGGTTTCCCTGGGAGTTCCTGGAATGCACTGCCGTGGTGGTTTTTATAATAAAGCTTTGAAATGGTTTTAGAAAAGGAAAAGAGCTTCCCAGAAGGGGATCTGTCCAGGGTGAAGCCTATGGGAAAGGCATAGAGAAGATTGGACCAGTGACATAAACCACTGATGCCCTCATGTCCCTTGTGGTGGGGGGCAGTCCTTCCACATTATAAACCCTCTCTCTGGCTGCACTGAATGAAAATCTGAGCTGGTCTTCACTTCTGCCCACTAGAATTTCTTAAAGAAGGGCAGAAAGTCCAGACTCCTAAACTTTCCCAGGTGACTGAAGAAAATCCTGATTAGAAGCACCACAGGACAATGGAGAGCAACCTGGGAAGAAAATAACAGACAGTTTGAATGACAGTGCTGATCTTCAGAAAGGCCCAGAACTACTCACCCAAGAAATTTCAAGATGGAATCAGAGAGTGCTGGAGAAGAGAGTAGAAAGAAAGGCTGGAGCTCTCAAATGCCCAAATGCAACAGGCCAGGAGAGATGATTTGAGCCAATTAAAGTCCCTGGGCCAGAATATGCTAAAGATGGTCAATTTGCTTGACCTGGTTAGAGATCACATGCATGATGGTAACTTCGAAAAGAGAGAGGAGGGAAGCAGAAAATGATGATCATCCTATCTGTCTGTCAGAAGTCCATCAAAACTTGAAGTCCATCCATGAAGACGGTAATCTAAATACCCCCTTTGAATGTCCACATGGGGAAAACAAACTCTCCTGAGAATTGTTGGAAGAAATTCAGAGGATTAAAGATCTGACAGGAGAAATAACAAGCCCCCAAACTGAGGAAGCATATTTGCACTTTGAAAATTCACAACTTGAAAGTGAGATTCAGAAGCTCCAGCTGAAACTTCAAATAAGGCCTGAATTACATGAAGAACATGACATGCAACTGGAGAAAAGAAGCATCTGAAAGGAAACACACTATTTAGAAATTGGGAAGAAACTTCTCAAAGTGTCCAGGAGCCTGAACTCCACCTGTCAGACCCGCAACCTGTACAAGAAGATGGCCGAAGACATGGGCAGAAAATTGGAGAGAACCACGTCCTTCTGTCAAAAGGAGATCCTCTTGTAAGAGAAGGGAGTTCAGGAAAGCTGGATGGCAGCTCTGTCAATGGAGAGAAAGGTCCAATGGCTGGGGGAAGAAAATGTTCACCACAGGCAAACACTGGCTAAAGTCAAGTCTAAGTTCCATCCTGTCCCAAGTGGGCCTTGTGCTCCAACTGCAGCCTTCAGAGGCCCAGAAGTATTATACCAGGGGCTCCACTGCGTCCTGAAGTTTCCCAGGAGAGAGGAGGCTCACGCTGGGAGGGTTCTGCGGCCCGGGGTCACCTGCAGGTTTGACTCAACTTCACAGCAGCTAGGAGGACACCTACAGCCACAGCAAAGCATCTTAGGTTTTCTCCCCTAAGATCATTTCCATTTCTCTATTTTGAGTTTAGTACTTATTACGTAATTGATGCTACATAATTCTTATTGAACTTTGATACAGCATTGTAAGATAGTATTTTTTACATAAGGATTTGTTTAATATAATTCTTATTATTCCAGGTCATGAGATACTGTAGAATTACATAGTATATGCATTGCTTTTAAATTTTAGTATAGATTCCCTAATATTGCAATCTTCAGCAACGTTTGACATGGATAGAGAAATTTAAAACAATACATTTTATTTTATTATGTTATAAGCTGTCTTTAGAATTCTCTCTATATACATTTACCTTATAAAATATTTATTTTAAAAAGAAAGTCGAAAGAGAAATGGGGAATTCCCTGGTGGTCCAGTGGTTAGGACTCTGCCCTTTCACAGCTGGGCCACAGTTTTATCCCCAGTTGGGGAACTGAGAAGATCCCAAAAACCACGTGGCATGGCCAAAACAAAACAAAACAAAAGAGAAATGTAACAAAACACCCCATAAATCTACATAATGTTGTTATTATGTTAGCACTTATTCATAGATTAATTTGTAAGATTTGGTATTTTACAATCATTTGTTTCTTACCTTATATTTGTTTTACTTTTGTTATTTATTTATGGTATTATTTGTGTATTTCTAAATATTACCCAGTCAGAAAAACAGTTTTCCATAGATGACAATTTCAGACACATACGCACACACGCACACACACACACATGCAGATGCAAGCACTTTAGTTGTTTATGTCTGTATATGAGGAAAATGTAAAATTAAAGACAGCTAAACTTTGAAAAAATTTTACATAAATATATAATGGAGAAAGAAATAATTGCATACATGCTATTCATATATACCAAAAAGATCCCTAAATATATACACACCAAAGGAGAATTGTCAGATGTATTAGACAGGATTCCAACAAAAGCACTTCATCCAAATGATGCAGAAAAAGAGACAGTGATGGAGACACAGGTTCCCCACTGTCGACAGGGAAAAAGAAATGGACAAAGGGTGCTGAGGCGCCCAGACACTAGCAATGGGGAAGCTGTTCCCACCTTGACTGGAGGGAGGGGGAGGAGGAGGTGTCATCTGATACCATTGAGGAGCTGTCCAGGGTCCCAGAAACCCTACCTTACCCTCTCTCCTCCTACCCTCCCATCTACTGCTGGAGCACTGGGCAGCTGCCTGGAGAGGTGAGGAGTTGGGAGGGGGACAGATGATATATGTTCATATAATCCCTTTGTCTGTGGAAGGAATGGAATATGAGGGGCAGGATTGGGTGAGGGGCCTTACAGGGGTATGTATGGGAGCCCTGGGGGTTAAACCTGGTGTGGTTGTCATGAGGATGGAAAAGAGACAGATTCAGGAGAGTTTGGGTGGTTGTGGGCGCAGAGAAGAGGAATGAAATAGGGTTCAGCAGATTCTAGGAACCTTGTATATTTATTGTTAGGCACTCCTTTAAATAAGCCTTAGTAAATTCTCCACAGGAACCCTGGAAAGTCACCAAGACATGCCACATCCTGTGGATATGGACTAGCTGGTGGTGTAAGGAATGTCCATGTGGGTATGCATTCGTTTCCCCTATAGCTGAAGCCCTCATGGCCATGTGGCTTCATGACCACTCAGTTCTCCTCTGAGGGGCTCCCACAACAGAGGCTCCTTGTGCAAGATGGGAAAGCCCAACTGCAGTGAGAATTCCCAGTGCGAGGCATTTACAACCTGTGTTGAATCTCTATGATTGTACTGTTAGGCATACCAAAGTGAATTAGAAGTTTAGCCCACAGAGCTCACAGCCAGTGAAGGAAAAATTCTTGTGAACTAGAAATGCTCATGAATATGGGAGATACACTCATATCTGGGACTGTGTCTGTCTAACTGTCCCTGCTGGATGTGAGGTGGGGGGAAGTTCAGGGAAGTCTCCCTGGAGGAGATGGCCCTGATTTGAACTTAAGGATGAGAGTGAGTCATCTACAATGCTCTTCCAACCTTGGGGACATGACAATGACTTGGAAACCTTGTTACAATCAGATGCAGGTTTATCAGGTCTAGCATGGGTCTGAGACCTTGCATTGCCCCAGGGAATTCCTATTCTGAGACCAGATCTAGACTACCCAGGACTTTTAGATGATTATGGTGTAGGTGGGGTGAAAATGAAGAAAGCAGGGATATTTCTGGCAGAAGTCACAGCATAGCCAAAGACACAAGATCACAAACAACGTGGTCAAGGGTGGGCAGTGGTTAATTTGTGTAATTATTATCTAAAGCCTGGGACTAAGGTGGGAAGGCAGAAGAGTAGCATCTGTGGGGCTTTGACTACCAAGAAGTTCCTGTCCTTCCAGCTTTTCTTAGGTTGACCCCTGGGCAAGCCAGAGGAGACTGGAGAAAAGAAGGGTGACCCAAGGCATACAATCTCCTGGCTCCTTCCTGACAATGTCACTTTGAGCTAACTCTGTGGGATTAAGCACATGCTCCTTTTCAAGACTAAGTCTATATTGTGTGTCACTGGGGTTCCCCTGTTCCTTCAGGCATGGTGGTGTAAAAGACTGAAATGCTCCTAGCCCCAGGTTAATTCTTGTGTTAGGTTCCTATTTATGCTATAAAATAAACCAACAAAACCTGTTAGCATAAAACAACACAAGTTGATTATTTACAGTTCTGGAGGACAGAAATCTAAACTCAGTCTCACTGGGTAAAGTTTAGGTGTCAGCAAAGCTGTTTCCTTCTGGGGTTCCTTCCAGCTTTTCCAGCTCCTAGAGGCTGCCTGTATTCCCTGTCTGGAGCCCCTTCATCCATCATCAAGGCCAGAAACACAGCAACTTCTCTTCTCTCTGCTTCTTTCATCACATCTCCTTCCCTGATCTTCCTGCCTACCTCCTAAATATATTTGTGATCACTTTGAGCTCACACAGATAACCCAGGATAATATCCTCATTACAAAGTTCTTTCTTTAACTTAATCATGTCTGCAAATCTCTTTTGCCATGTAAAATGAAATATTCAGAGATTCTGAGGATCATAATGTGGACATATGTGGGGGTGCATTATTCTCTCTACCACACACAGCCTTATGCATTGCAATTCCCTCTACCCACATGTTTGTAAGCATCCCTAGGGTTATATGCTACCTCAAAGTAACCTATTTCCAGCATCATCTTGTTCCTTGACCATTTGTGTCATACTTGACATTTATTTCAATAGTGGATTGAGAAGGTAAACTTACTTAATATTTAACAATCATCTTCCCAAGGAAATAAACTCATTATAGTAGTGTACTGATAATTAGAGGTACCCTATGGAAATATCCAAAATATGAATGGGTACCATGGTCTTTTCCAGAAATGAAACTGTCTGATAAGATAAAAGCAAGAATGTCATATCTGCACAAAGTAACATACTTTTCAATTATTCTGTGAAGGTGTTGATGTAATGCAAGATAACTATGATTAACACATTAAGGGATTTGATGGAAAAAAGAAGCAACATGCAAAACCAGATTGGCAATGTAAACAAAAGATGAAAATTCTAAGAAATAAGAAATACTAGAGATTAAAAAGACTTTAACAGAAATGAAGAATTCTTCCTTTTGATGGGCTCATTGTAAACTGGAAATAGCTGGGGAAATTTTCTCTGTGCTGCAAGATATGTCAATAGAAACTTTTAGAACTAAATATCAAACAGAAAAAAGACTGAAAAAAATGGAAAAGCATAGGTAAGTACTGTTGGACTATTATAAAAATTGTAATATATGTGTGATTTTAGTACCAGAAGGAGAAAAAAGAGAAAAAAGGAACAGAAGAATTATTTGAAGAAACAATAACTGAGATTATCCCCAAATTAGTGTCAGACACCCAAGCTCAGACCAGGGAGTTCAGAGAATACTAAGAAAAATAAATGCCTAAATAAATAAACAAATTTAAAAAGAAAATTTCTCCTATATTCAAACTACAGAAAATCAAGGTTAGGATCCTCTGAGACCAAAGGCAGTGGTTTGGACTTTTATTCACTCAATGGCCATTGTCCCTCCTCTGGCTCAGCACAACATGACTGGGAAAACTCACAGCCACTGACTTTTCCCTGGGGAGAAAAAGAGAAGACATTTGTCCTATGTTTAGAATCTTTAAGGGTTGTTTAAAGTTTGGTTTCTATCTTATATATCTCAGAGTGCTAAAGGGACCAGGTGTAACCTAGATGTCTGAGGACTGACGAGAAAACAACAACAAAAGATTTGGACAGTTTGCTATTGCTCCAGACCACCTGCAGTTCAGGGAGAAAGCACCAGAGGAAGCAAAATAGTATGATCTTCTGAAAAAAGAAACTGACAAATCTCTACCCTGGCTGACTGGTGAAGGTCTTCCCAATATGAAGCCAGTATAGGGACTGGGACAGGTGATTGTTTAATACACTGACAATAACACAAAGTGTCAAGAAACATAAAGACATAGGGCAACATGGTCCAAACAAAATTACAGAATTAATCTCCAATAACTGATACTAAAGAAATGAGGTACATGTATTTCTTGACAAAAAAAAAAATCACAATAACCATCATAAAAATGCTCATCAAGTTCAGGGAAAGTGTGCATGAAAAAAAATCAAGTATTAAAAAAAAGAAGAGGGCTTCCCTGGTGGCGCAGTGGTTGAGAGTCCGCCTTCCGATGCAGGTGACGCGGGTTCGTGCCCCGGTCCGGGAGGATCCCACATGCCGTGGAGTGGCTGGGCCCGTGAGCCATGGCTGCTGAGCCTGTGCGTCCGGAGCCCGTGCTCCACGGTGGGAGAGGCCACAGCAGTGAGAGGCCCACGTACCACAAAAAAAAAAGAAAAGAAAAGAAGACACTGAAAATAATTTTAGCTGAAAAAATATCATAAACTAAAAAATTCACTAGAGGGGTCCAACAAGATACTTGATTAAGCAGAAGGAAGAATAAGTGAGCTCAAAGAGAGGTCATTTGAAATTATCCAATCAGAGAAGAGAAAAGGGAATTTAAAAGTGAAAAAAATCAAGGCATTTATGAAACACCATCAAGCCTACATTATATGCATGATGGGAGTTCCAGAAGGAGAAAAGAGAAAGAATGGGGCAGAAAACTCATTGAAAGAAATAATGGCTTCAAACCTTCCCAGTCTGAGGAAAGAAATGGACATTCAGATTCTAGAAGCCCAAATGTCTCTAATGTGAATGAGCCAAAGAAGTCACAATTAGACACCTCATAATCAGTGTGTCAAAAGGCAAAGAAAAAGAGAGTTTGGAAACAAAAAGAGAAAAGTGATTGTCATATATTAGGGAATTCTCTTAAGACTATCAGCATATTTCTCAGGAGAAACTTTACAGGCCAGAAGAGAGTGAGATGATATATCAGAGTGCTGAAAGGAAAACTGCCAAAAAAGAATGTTGTATCTAGAAAATGTATCCTTCAAAAATGAAGGAGAAAAAAAACAAGATAAAGCTGAGGGAGATCAATATGAGTAGACTCGCCTTACAAGAAAAACTGGAGGGAGTCCTTCAAGTTGATATGAAAAGATGCTAATGTACCAATGTTAATTTCTTAGTTTTGATAAATGTATCATGGTAATGTAAGATGTTAATATTAAGGGAAACTGGATGAAGGGCATATGGGAATTCTGTTCTATCTTTACAACTTTTCTAAAATTATCCCAAAATAAAATGTTTATTTTAAAAAAAATGCTAAACCACAGCACAAAACATATGATAATATAAAGCTCAGTGGTAAAGTTAGATATGTAGAGATATACAGAATATGGTAATTCTGTAATTTTAGTGCATAAATAAGTGTTGATTCTGCATAAAAGTTAAAAGACAAAAGTATAAATAATATCTATAACTAAAACATTTAAATAGACAACAATATAAAATGATAATTTGTGACATCAATAACAAAGTGTAGGGAGAAAGAAATAAAAGTAAAGTTTTTACATGTGATTGGATTTAAGTTATTAGCTTAAAATATTTTGCTATAACTACTAGGTATTTTATGTAAGCATCATGATAAACACACAGAAAATGAGAAAGGAATCAAAACATGTTATTACAAAAAGTTAACAAAACGCAAAAGAAGACTTCAAAAGAGGATAATGAGTCCAGAAAAACTATAAGACCCACATAAATACAGTCAAGTGACCATTGACAAAAGAGAAACAGCAATACAATGGAGGAAAGGTACTCTTTCAACAAGTGTTGCTGGTAAAACAAGTGTTGCATCCACATGCAAAAATATGAATCTAGACAGAATTTACACCTTTCACTCAAAATGACTCACAAAGTGCAAAGTGTAAAACTCAAAGCTATATTACTCCTAAAAGGTAATACAGTAAAAAACCTAGGCGAACATGGATTTGGTGATAAATTTTTAGATAGAACACCAAAGGTACAATCCATGAAAGAAATAACTGATATGACGAACTTCATTATAATGAGAAAATTCTGCCTTGTGAAAGACAATGGCAAGAGAATGAGAAGACAAGCCACAGCCTGGGGGAAATTATTTGCAAAAGACACATTTGTTATAGGATTGATATCCAAAATATAAAACGACCTCTTAAAACTCAAGGTAAAAACATAACCATATTAAAAAATGGTCCAAAGACCTTAACATGCATCTCACCAAAGCACATATTCAGTGGCAAATAAACATACTAAAAGATGATCCACATCACCTGTCCTCAAGGAAACATAAATTAAAACAATAGTGAGAAACAACTATACACCAATTAGAATTGAGACAGCACCAAATGTTGGTGAGGATGTGGAGCAACATAAATCCTCATTCATGCCTGGTGGGAAAGCAAAATGGTTCAGCCACTTTTGAAGACAACATGGTGATTTGTTACAATACTAAACATACTCTTATTATACCATTCAGCAATGGAACTCCTTGGTGTTTCCCCAAATGCGTAGAAAACTTACATCCACACAGAAACCAGCACAAGGATGTTTACAGTAGTTTTATTCATAACTTGTAAAACTTGGAAGCAAATAAAGTGCCCTTCAGGAGGTGAATGGTTAAATAAACTGTGGTACATCCAGGCAATGTAATATAATTTAACACTAAAAGAAATGAGATATCATGCTATGAAAAGAGATGGAGGAAAGCTAAGTTCATATTGCTCAATGAAAGAAACTAATTTGAAGAGGCTACATAATGTATAATTCCAATTATATGACATACCGTATGCAGGAATGGGTGAAGGAGAAGGATGAATAGGTGGAGCACACAGAATTTTTATAGCATTGAAAACAACTGTGTGATACCTTAATGATGGATACATGTCATTATGCATTTGTCTAAATCTGTGAAATGTACATCAGGAGAGAACGCTAAGGTAAACTACTGACTTTGGTCAATAATGAATGTTGATGTAGGTTAATCAATTTTAACAAAAGTACCACTCTGTGGAGGATGTTGATATTGGGGGAAGCTCTGCATGTGCAGTGGGAATAGGTATATGGAAATCTCTTTATCTTCTCATAAATTTTGCTGTGAACCCCAAATTGCTCTGACAACATGAAGTCAATTTAAAAAAGGTACAAGACAGAGAGAAACCATGAACAAAATGGCAATATTAAATCATTTCCTAACTTTTTAAAAGCATCTTTATTGGAGTATAATTGCTTTACAATGGTGTGTTAGTTTCTGCTTTACAAAAAAGTGAAACAGTTATACATATACATATGTTCCCATATCTCTTCCCTCTTACGTCTCCCTCCCTCCTACCCCCCATATCCCACCCTTCTACGTGGTCACAAACCACCTAGCTGATCTCCCTGTGCCATGTGGCTGCTTCCCACTAGCTATCGACCCTACTTTGGTAGTGTATATATGTCCATGCCACTCTCTCACTTTGTCACAGCTTACCCTTCCCCCTCCCTATATCCTCAAGTCCATGCTCTAGTAGGTCTGTGTCTTTATTCCCATCCTACCCCTAGGCTCTTCATGACATTTTTTCCCCATAGATTCCATATATATGTGTTAGCATACGGTATTTGTTTTTCTCCTTCTGACTTACTTCACCCTGTATGACAGACTCAAGGTCCATCCACCTCACTACAAATAACTCAATTTCATTTCTTTTTATGGCTGAAAAATATTCCATTGTATATATGTGCCACGTCTTCTTTATCCATTCATCTGTTGATGGACACTTAGGTTGCTTCCATGTCCTGGCTACTGTAAATAGTGCTGCAATGAGCATTTTGGTACATGACTCTTGTTGAAATATGGTTTTCTCAGGGTATATGCCCAGTAGTGGGATTGCTGGGTCATATGGTAGTTCTATTTTTAGTTTAGTTTTTTTTTTTTTTTTTTTTTTTGTGGTACACAGGCCTCTCACGGTTGTGGCTTCTCCTGTTGCAGAGCACAAGCTCCGGACGCGCTGGCTCAGCGGCCATGGCTCACGGGCCCAGACGCGTCGCGGCATGTGGGACCTTCCCCGACCAGGGCATGAACCTGTGTCCCCTGCCTCGGCAGACAGACTCTCAATGCTGCGCCCTATTTTTAGTTTTTTAAAGAACCTCCATACAGTTCTCCATAGAGGCTGTATCAATTTTACATTCCCACCAACAGTGCAAGAGTGTTCCCTTTTCACCACATCCTATCCAGCATTTATTGTAACCTGATTTTTTTGGTGATGGCCATTCTGACTGGTGTGAGATGATATCTCATTGTACTTTTGATTTGCATTTCTCTAATGATTAATGATGTTGAGCATTCTTTCATGTGTTTGTTGGCAGTCTGTATATCTTCTTTGGAGAAATGTCTATTTAGGTCTTCTGCACAATTAAAGATTGGGTTCTTTGTTTTTTTGTTATTGAGCTGCATGAGCTGCTTATAAAATATGGAAATTAATCCTTTGTCAGTAGCTTCATTTGCAAATATTTTCTCCCATTCTGAGGACTGTCTTTTGGTCTTGTTTATGGTTTCCTTTGCTGTGCAAAAGCTTTTAAGTTTCATTAGGTCCCATTTGTTTATTTTTGTTTTTATTTCCATTTCTCTAAGAGGTGGGTCAAAAAGGATCTTGCTGTGATTTATGTCATAGAGTGTTCTGCCTGTGTTTTCCTCTAAGAGTTTGATAGTTTCTGGCCTTACATTTAGGACTTTAATCCATTTTGAGTTTATTTTTGTGTGTGGTGATAGGAAGTGTTCTAATTTCATACTTTTACATGTACCTGTCCAGTTTTCTCAGCACCACTTATTGAAGAGGCTGTCTTTTCTCCACTTATATTCTTTCCTCCTTTATCAAAGATAAGGTGACCATATGTACGTGGGTTTATCACTGGGCTTTCTATCCTGTTCCATTGATCTATATTTCTGTTTTTGTTCCAGTACCATACTGTCTTGATTACTGTAGCTTTGTAGTATAGTCTGAAGTCAGGGAGCCTGATTCCTCCAACTCCATTTTTCGTTCTCAAGATTGCTTTGGCTATTTAGGGTCTTTTGTATTTCCATACAAATTGTGAAATTTTTTGTTCTAGTTCTGTAAAAAATGTCAGTGGTAGTTTGATAGAGATTGCATTGAATCTGTAGATTGCTTTGGGTAGTAGAGTCATTTTCACAATGTTGATTCTTCTATTCCAAGAACATGGTATATCTCTCCATCTGTTTGTATCATCTTTCATTTCTTTCATCAGTGCCTTATAATTTTCTTCATACAGGCCTTTTGTCTCCTTAGGTGGGTTTATTCCTAGATATTTTATTCTTTTTGTTGTAATGGTAAATGGGCGTGTTTTCTTAAATTCACTTTCAGATTTTTCATCATTAGTGTATAAGAATGACAGAGATTTCTGTGCATTAATTTTGTATCCTGCTACTTTACCAAATTCATTGATTAGCTCTAGTAGTTTTCTGGTAGTATCTTTAGGGTTCTCTATGTATAGTATCCTGTCATCTGCAAACAATGACAGCTTTACTTCTTCTTTTCTGATTTGCATTCCTTTTATTTCTTTTTCTTCTCTGATTGCTGTGGCTAGAACTTCCAAAACTATGTTGAATAAGAGTGCTGAGAGTAGGCAACCTTGTCTTTTTCCTGATCTTAGTGGAAATGGTTTCAGTTTTTCACCATTGAGGACAATGTTGGCTGTGGGTTTGTCATATATGGCCTTTATTATGTTGAGGAAAGTTCCCTCTATGCCTACTTTCTGCAGGGTTTTTATCATAAATGGGTATTGAATTTTGTCTCCTGGTTATCTAGTAGTGTATTGTTTAGCTTCCATGTGTTTGTATTTTTTACAGATCTTTTCCTGTAATTGATATCTAATCTCATAGTGTTGTGGTCAGAAAAGATACTTGATATGATTTCAATTTTCTTAAATTTACCAAGGGTTCATTTGTGACCCAAGATATGATCTATCCTGGAGAATATTCCATGAGCACTTGAGAAAAATGTGTATTCTGTTGTTTTTGCATGGAATGTCCTATAAATATCAATTAAGTCCATCTTGTTTAATGTATCATTTAAAGCTTGTGTTTCCTTATTTATTTTCATTTTGGATGATCTGTCCATTGGTTAAAGTGGGGTGTTAAAGTCCCCTAGTATGATTGTGTTACTGTCAATTTCCCCTTTGATGGCTGTTAATATTTGCCTTATGTATTGAGGTGCTCCTATGTTGGGTGCATAAATATTTACAATTGTTATATCTTCTTCTTGGATTGATCCCTTGATCCTTATGTAGTGTCCTTCTTTGTCTCTTCTAATAGTCTTTATTTTAAAGTCTATTTTGTCTGATATGAGAATTGCTACTCCAGCTTTCTTCTGATTTCCATTTGTGTGTAATATCTTTTTCCATCCCCTCACTTTTAGTCTGTATGTGTCCCTAAGTCTGAAGTGGGTCTCTTGTAGACAGCATATATATGGGTCTTGTTTTTGTGTCCATTCAGCCAGTCTGTGTCTTTTGGTGGGAGCATTTAATCCATTTACATTTAAGGTAATTATCGATATGTATGTTCCTATTCCCATTTACTTAATTGTTTCGGGTTTGTTATTGTAGGTCTTTTCCTTCTCTTGTGTTTCTTGCCTAGAGAAGTTCCTTTAGCATGTGTTGTAAAGCTGGTTTGGTGGTGCTGAACTCTCTCAGCTTTTGCTTGTCTGTAAAGGTTTTAATTTCTCCATCAAATCTGAATGAGATCCTTGCTGGTTAGAGTAATCTTGGTTGCAGGTTTTTCTCCTTCATCACTTTAAATATGTCCTGCCAGTCCCTTCTGGCTTGCAGAGTTTCTGCTGAAAGATCAGCTGTTAACCTTATGGGGAGTCCCTTGTGTGTTATTTGTTGTTTTTCCCTTGTTGCTTTTAATGTGCTTTCTTTGTATTTAATTTTTGATAGTTTGATTAATATGTGTCTTGGCGTGTTTCTTCTGGGATTTATCCTGTATGGGACTCTCTGTGCTTCCTGGACTTGATTAACTATTTCCTTTCTCATATTAGGGACGTTTTCAACTATAATCTCTTCAAATATTTTCTCAGTCCCTTTCTTTTTCTCTTCTTCTTCTGCGACCTCTGTAATTTGAATGTTGGTGCATTTAATGTTGTCTCAGAGGTCTCTGAGACTGTCCTCAGGTCTTTTCATTCTTTTTTCTTTATTCTGCTCTGCAGTAGTTATTTCCACTATTTTATCTTCCAGGTCACTTATCCGTTCTTCTGCCTCAGTTATTCTGCTACTGATCCGTTCTAGAGTTTTTTTTGTTTTGTTTTGTTTTGTTTTGTTTTGCAATATGCAGGTCTCTCACTGTTGTGGCATCTCTCATTGCAGAACACAGGCTCTGGTCACGCAGGCCCAGTGGCCATGGCTCACGGGCCCAGCTGCTCCACAACATGCAGTACCCTCCCGGACTGGGGCTCGAACCCATGTCCCCTGCATCCGCTGGTGGACTCTCAACCACTGCACCACCAGGGAAGCCCTAGAGTATTTTTTATTTCATTTATTGTGTTGTTCATCATTGCTTGTTTCCTCTTTATTTCTTCTAGGTCCTTGGTAAATATTTCTTGCATCTTCTCTATTCTATTTCCAAGATTTTGGATCATCTTTACTATCATTATTCTGAATTCTTTTTTAGGTAGACTGCCTATTTCCTCTTCATTTGTTAGGTCTGGTGGGTTTTTACCTTGCTCCTTCATCTGCTGTGTGTTTTTCTGTCTTTTCATTTTGTTTAACTTACTGTGTTTGGGGTCTCCTTTTCGCAGGTTGCAGGTTCATAGTTCCTGTTGTTTTTGGTGTCTGTCTCCAGTGGCTAAGGTTGGTTCAGTGGGTTGTGTAGGTTTCCTGGTGGAGGGGACTAGTGCCTGTGTTCTGGTGGATGAGGCTGGATCTTGTCTTCCTGGTGGGCAGGTCCACATCTGGTGGTGTGTTTTGGTGTATCTGTAGCCTATTATGATTTTATGCAGCCTCTCTGCTAATGGATGGGTCTGTGTTCCTGTCTTTCAAGTTGTTTGGCATAGGGTGTCCAGCACTGTATCTTCTGGTCGTTGAGTGCAGCTGGGTCTTGGCATTTAGATGGAGATCTCTGGGAGATTTTTGCCATTTGATATTACGTGGAGTTGGGAGGTCTCTTGTGGACCAGTGTTTGAAGTGGGCTCTCCCACCTCAGAGGCACAGCACTGACTCCTGGCTAGAGCCCCAAGAGCTTTTCATCCACACGGTGTTCTTTAGGAATTCTGGGGTATATTGTTCTTTGTTTTCTTTCTTTCAGGTATTTTTTTCCCCTTACTTAGTTGCAGTGAAATTTCTAGGAATGAAGCAATAGGCAGGTGAATGGTCTCCAATTCAAAGCCAGGCATTTGTCAAGCTCTTGCTAGTTCTTGTTTTCCTGGTTTCCCTGGAGGGAGAACCAGGAGGTGGTGCCAGGCTCTGTCCCTACTGCTTCCCCTGTGCACACACATCCTCTCGCTGCCTCTGCTCTTGGAGGGGCAGCCTGCAACACAAAAGGGGTGTGTGGGTATGGGTGTGTGGGATGTTTTCCAGGGCCACCAGCTGGTCCCAGCTGGCCACCCCCACTGTACACACACCCCTTTGGGCACTGAGCCCCCTCTCAGTTGAGCACCACCCTGGGGGGGGCTTGCCCCCGGCGCAGTCTCACATTGCCGCTGCCAAGCGCTGCTGCTGCCGCTGCAGGAGGAAAATTTGGAAAGACGCTGGGGGCAGTACTCGGTCTAGAGCATCCCCACACTCCATTTCCTATCTTAATTATTTAAATTTGAATAGACTAAACTCCCTAATCAAAAGACATAGTGGTCAATTGTGTAAACAACAATAACAATAACAAAATACAGAACTAAATAAAATCAAGACTCAAGTTTGTACTGTCTATAAGAGACTCACTTAGATTTAATGACACACACAAAAATGAAAGTCATAGAATGGAAAACAGATATTCTAGGCAAATGGTAACCCAAAAGAGCAAAAATGGTTATACTTATATCAGACAAAATAGTCTCTAAATTTAAAAAGTATCCAAAGAGAAAAAGAAGGACACTATACAACGGTAAAAGAATTAATTTGGGGCTTCCCTGGTGGCTCAGTGGTTGAGAGTCCGCCTGCCGATGCAGGGGACGCGGGTTCGTGCCCTGGTCCGGGAAGATCCCACATGCCACAGAGCGGCTGGGCGCGTGAGCCATGGCCACTGAGCCTGCGCGTCCGGAGCCTGTGGTCTGCAACAGGAGAGACCACAACAGTGAGAGACCCACATACCGCAAAAAAAAAAAAAGAAAAAAAAAAGAATTAATTTGCCTATATATATATGTAACAGTAATAAGTACGTTTGTACTAATTTCTACCAATTTGTACTTACATTTGTACCAATACCAGAGCATCCAAATATATGAAACAAACATTGACAGAGTGGAGGGAGAAATACTGACCAAAACAATAAAATAGAGGATTTCAATAACCCACTTTCAATAATGAAAAGAACACCTAGACAGATCAATGAGGAAACAGAGGAACTGAACAATACATATCACATGAACCTAATGGACACATGCATGACATGCACTAAACACCAGCAGGATACATATTTTTCTCAAGTGCACACAAAACATTCTCCAGGATAGATCAGATGCTAGGTCATAAAAGAAAATTAAGAAGATTAAAATCTAACCATGTATATTTTCTGACCACAGTGGAATAATAGAAATTAATAGTAGAAGAAAAGCTGGAGAGTTCAAAAATAGGAGGAAATTAAACAAATTACCTTGAAAATATAGTGGGTCAAAGAAGAAATTAAATGGGAAATTAAATGAGAAAGTGGAAAATATCTTAAGACAAATGAAAACACAATATACCAAAACTTCTGATATACAAAAATCAGTTTTAGGAAGGAATTTTATAGTGATAAATACATACATTTAAAAAGAATAAAGATCTCAAATAAACAATGTAAATTTATACTTCAAGGAAATACAAATAGAAGAACAAAGTAAGCTCAAATTTAGGAAAGGAAGAAAATGATGATAACTAGAGCAGAAATACACAAAATAGAGAATAGAAAAAATAAATGAAATGAAGACTTGGTTTTTCGAAAGATCAATAAAAATGACAGCCATCTAGCTAGACTACGAAAAAAGAAAAGACCCAAATAAATAAAATCAGAAATGGAAGACAGAGACTACAAATGATGACACAGAAATAAAAAGAATCGTAGGAGACTACTGCAAACAACTAAACACTGACAAATTGAATAACCTAGAAAAATGGATAAATTCCTAGAAATATACAACCTAAGAAAAAGGAAGCATGAAAATAGAAAATTAGAACACATCTATAATGAGTAACAAAATTGAATCAGTTATCAATAAACTCTGAACAAAGAAGAGCCTATGTCCAGATGGCTTTTTTGGTAAATTCCACCAAATATTTAAAGAAGAATTAATACCAGGGTGGAGAACTTCAAGATGGCAGAGGAGTAAGACGTGGAGACTACCTTCCTCCCCACAAATACATCAAAAATACATATACATGTGAAACAGCCCCTACAGAACACCTACTGAACGCTGGCAGAAGACCTCAGATTTCCCAAAAGGCTAGAAACTCCCCACGTACCTGAGTAGGGCAAAAGAGAAAACAAAAACCAGAGACAAAAGAATAGGGATGGGACCTGCCTCTCTGGGAGGGAGCTGTGAAGGAGGAAACGTTTCCAAACACTAGGAAGCCCTTTCACTGGCGGAGATGGGAGGTGGCAGGGGGGGAAGCTTCAGAGTCATGGAGGAGAGCGCAGCAACAGGGATGCAAATGGCAAAGTGGAGAGATTCCTGCACAGAAGTTCGGTGCTGACCAGCATTTACCAGCCCGAGAGGCTTGTCTGCTCACCCGCCGGGACGGATGGGGGCTGGGAACTGAGGCTCCGGCTTCGGAGGTCAGATCCCAGGGAGAGGAGTGGGGTTGGCTGTGTGAACACAGCCTGAAGGGGGCTAGTGTGCCACAGCTAGCTGGGAGGGAGTCTGGGAAAGTCTGGAACTGCTTAAGAGGCAAGAGACCACTGTTTCAGGGTGTGTGAGGAGAGGGGATTCAAAGCACCGCCTAAACGAGCTCCAGAGAAGGGCATGAGCCACTGCTATCAGTGCAGACACCAGGGACAGGCATGAAATGCTAAGGCAGCTGCTTCAGCCAACAAGAAGCCTGCGTGCAAGCACAGGTCACTATCCACACCTCCCCTCCCAGGAGCCTGTGCAGCCCGCCACTGCCAGGGTGTCCTTGATCCAGGGAAAACTTCCTCAGGAGAACACATGGCACGCCTCAGGCTGTTGCAACGTCACACTGACCTCTGCCGCCACAGGCTCACCCCGCACTCCTTACCCCTCTCTCCCCCCAGCCTGAGAGAGCCAGAGCCCCCAAATCAGCTGCACCTTTAACCCTGTCCTGTCTGGGCAAAGAAAAGACGCCCTCAGGTGACCTACACACAGAGGTGGGGCCAGAACCAAAGCTGAGCCCCAGGAGCTGTGCGAACAAAGAAGAGAAAGGGAAATCTCTCCCAGCAGCCTCAGGAGCAGCATATTATATCTCCACAATGAACTTGATGTATGCTGCAACTGTGGAATACCTGAATAGACAACGAATCATCCCAAAATTGAGGCGGTGGACTTTGGGAGCAAATGTAGACTTGGGGTTTGCTTTCTGCATCTAATTTGTTTCTGGATTTATGTTTATCTTAGTTTAGTATTTATTATCATTGGTAGATTTGTTTATGGATTTGGTTGCTCTCTTCTTCCTTTTTTTAAAAAATATATAGGTATATATTAATTTTTTCCTTTATCTCTTTTTGTGAGGTGTTTATGTATATGTTTCTTTGTGTGATTTTTGTCTCAATAACTTTGCTTTTACCATTTGTCTTAGGGTTATGTCTGTCCGTTTTTGTTCGTTTTTTTGTTTTTGTTTTTGTTTTTTTTGGGGGTACACAGGCCTCTCACTGTTGCAGCCTCTCCCATTGCAGAGCACAGGCTCTGGACGTGCAAGCTCAGCAGCCATGGCTCACAGGCCCAGCTGCTCCGTGGCATGTGGGATCTTCCCAGACCGGGGCACAAACCCATGTCCCCTGCATCAGCAGGCAGACTCTCAACCACTGCGCCACCAGGGAAGCCCCTGTTTTGTTTTTTAGTATAGTTTTTAGGACTTGTTATCATTGGTGGATTTGGGTTTTGGTTTGGATGCTCTCTTCTTTCTTTCTTTCTTTATCTTATTACTTTTTATTTTCTTATATTTAACAATTATTTTATTTTAATAACTTTCTCTTCTTTTCCTTTCTTTCTTTTTTTCCTATTTTTTCTACTTTTTCTTCTCAGCCATGAGGCTGACAGGATCATGTTGCTCTGGCCGGGTTTCAGGCCTATGCCTCTGAGGTGGGAGAGGTGAGTTCAGGACATTGTTCCAACAGAAACCTCCCGGCCCCACATAAAAACAAATGGCGAAAGCTATCCCAGAGATCTCCATCTCAATGCTAAGACCCAGCTCCACTCAACGTCCAGCAAGATACAGTGCTGGACAACCTATGCCAAACAACTAGCAAGACAGGGACACAACTCCACCCATTAGCAGAGAGGCTGCCTAAAATCATAATAAGGTCACAGACACCCAAAAGCACATGAGCAGATGTAGTCCTACCGACCAGAAAGACAATATACAGCCTCAACCACCAGGAAACAGGCACCAGTCCCCTCTACCAGGAAGCCTACACAAACCACTGAACGAACCTTAGCAACAGTGGCAGACACCAAAAACAATGGGAACTACGAACCTGCAGCCAGCAAAAAGGAGACCCCAAACACAGTAAGTTAAGCAAAATGAGAAGACAGAAAAACACACAGCAGATGAAGGAGCAAGGTAAAAATCCACCAGACCAAACAAATGAAGAGGAAACAGGCAGTCTACCTGAAAAAGAATTCAGAGTAATGATAGTAAAGATGATCCAAAATCTTGGAAATAGAATGGAGAAAATGAAAGAAACATTTAACAAGGACCTAAAAGAACTGAAGAGCAAACAAACAATGATGAAAAACACAATAAATGAAATTAAAATTTCTCTAGAAGGAATCAATAGCAGAATAACTGAGGCAGAAGAATGGATAAGTGACCTGGAAGATAAAATAGTGGAAATAACTACCACAGAGCAGAATAAAGAAAAAAGAATGCAAAAAATTGAGGACAGTCTCAGAGAATTCTGGGACAACATTAAATGCACTAACATTCGAATTATAGGGGTCCCAGAAAAAGAAGAGAAAAAGAAAGGGACTGAGAAAATACTTGAAGAGATTATAGCTGAAAACTTCCCTAATATGGGAAAGGAAATAGTTAATCAAGTCCAGGAAGCTCAGAGAGTCCCGTACAGGATAAATCTAAGGAGAAACATGCCAAGACTCATATTAATCAAACTATCAAAAATTAAACACACAGAAAAAATATTAAAAGCAGCAAGGGAAAAACAACAAATAACACACAAGGGAATCCCCATAAGGATAACAGCTGATCTTTCAGCAGAAACTCTGCAAGCCAGAAGGGACTGGCAGGACATATTTAAAGTCATGAAAGGGAAAAACGCACAACCAAGATTACCCAGCAGGGATCTAATTCAGATTCAATGGAGAAATTAAAACCTTACAGACAAGCAAAAGCTAAGAGAACTCAGCACCACCAAACCAGCTTTACAACAAATGCTAAAGGAACTTCTCTAGGAAGGAAACACAAGAGAAGGAAAAGACCTATAATAACAAACCCAAAACAGTTAAGAAAATGGCAATAGGAACATACATATCGAGAATTACCTTAAATGTAAATGGATTAAATGCTCCAACCAAAAGACATAGACTGCCTGAATGGATACAAAAATAAGACCCGTATATATGCTGTCTACAAGAGACCCATTTCAGACCTAGGGACACATACAGACTGAAAGTGAGGGGATGGAAAAAGATATTCCATGCAAATGCAAATCAAAAGAGAGCTGGAGTAGCAATACTCATATCAGACAAAATAGACTTTAAAATAAAGACTATTACAAGAGACAAAGAAGGACACTACATAATGCTCAAGGGATTAATCTAAGAAGAATATATAACAATTGTAAATATTTATGCACCCAACATAGGAGCACCTCAATATATAAGGCAAATATTAACAGCCATAACAGAAGAAATCAACAGTAACACAATCAGAGTAGGGGACTTTAACACTCCAGTTTCACCAATACACAGATCAACCAAAATGAAAATAAATAAGGAAACACAAGCTTTAAATGATACATTAAACAAGATGGATTTACTGATATTTATAGGACATTCCATCCCAAAACAACAGAATACACTTTCTTCTCAAGTGCTCATGGAACATTCTCCATGATAGATCACATCTTGGGTCACAAATCAAAGTTTGATAAATTTAAGAAAATTGAAATATTTCAAGTATCTTTTCTGGCCAAAATACTATGATATTCGATATCAATTACAGAAAAAATCTGTAAAAGATACAAACACATGGAGGCTAAACAATACACTACTTAATAACCAAGCGATCACTGAAGAAATCAAAGAGTAAATCAAAAAAAATCTAGAAAAAAAAGACAGTGGAAACACGACGACCCAAAACCCATGGAATGCAGCAAAAGCAGTTCTAAGAGGGAAGTTTATAGCAATACAATCCTACCTTAAGAAACAAGAAACATCTCACATAAACAACCTAACATTATACCTAAAGCAATTAGAGAAAGAAGAACAGAAAAAATCCCAAGTTAGCAGAAGGAAAGAAAGCATAGAGATCAATTCAGAAATAAATGAGAAAGAAAGAAGAAAACAATAGCAAAGATCAATAAAACTAAAAGCTGGTTCTTTGAGAAGATAAACAAAATTGACAAACCGTTAGCCAGACTAATCAAGAAAAAAGGGAGGAGAGTCAAATCAATAAAATTAGAAAGAAAAAAGAGAAGTAACAACTGACACTGCAGAAATACAAAGGATCATGAGAAATTACGAGAAACTACATGCCAATAAAATGGACAAACTGGAAGCAATGCACAAATTCTTACAAAAGCACAACCTTCTGAGACTGAACCAGGAAGACATAGAAAAATTAAAGGACCAATCACAAGCAGTGAAATTGAAACTGTGATTTAAAATCTTCCAACAAAGAAAAGCCCAATACCAGATGGCTTCACAGGCAAATTTGATCAAACATTTAGAGAAGAGCTAACACTTATCCTTCTCAAACTCTTCCAAAGAATAGCAGAGGAAAGAACACTCCCCAACTCATTCTATGAGGTCATGATCACCCTGATACCAAAACCAGACAAAGATGTCACAAAGAAAAAAAACTGCAGGGCAGTATCACTGATGAACATAGATACAAAAATCCTCAACAAAATACTAGCAAACAGAATCCAACTGCACATTAAAAGGATCATACACCATGATCAACTGGGGTTTATACCAGGAATGCAAGGAATTTTCAATATATGCAAATCAATCAATATGATACACCATATTAACAAATTGAAGGAGAAAAACCATATGATCATCTTAATAGATGCAGAAAAAACTTTCAACGCCCATTTATGATAAACACTCTCCATAATGTAGGGATAGAGGGAACTTACCTCAACATAATAAAGGCCATATATGACAAACCCACAACCAACATCATTCTCAGTGGTGAAAAACTGAAACCATTTCCCCTAAAATCAGGAAAAAGACAAGGTTGCCCACTCTAACCCCTATTATTCAACATAGTTTTGGAAGTTTTAGCCACAGCAATCAGAGAAGAAAAAGAAATAAAAGGAATCCAAATCAGAAAAGAAGAAGTAAAGCTGCCACTGTTTGCAGATGACATGATACTATACATAGAGAATCCTAAAGATGCTACCAGAAAACTACTAGAAATAATCAATGAAATTGGTAAAGTAGCAGGATACAAAATTAATGCACAGAAATCTCTTGCATTCCTATACACTAATGATGAAACATCTGAAAGAGAAATTAAGGAAACACTCCCATTTACCATTGCAACAAAGAGTAAAATAGCTAGGAATAAACTTACCTAAGTAGACAAAGACCTGTATGCAGAAAACATTAAGACACTGATGAAAGATATTAAAGATGATACAAACAGATGGAGAGACATACCATGTTCTTGGATTGGAAGAATCAACATTGTGTAAATGATTTTACTACCCAATGCAATCTAGAGATTCAATGTAATCCCTATCAAACTACGAATGGCATTTTTCACAGCAGCAGAACAACATACTTCACTATTTGTATGGAAACACAAAAGACCCCGAATAGCCAAAGCAATCTTGAGAAAGAAAAATGGAGCTGGAGAATCAGGCTCCCAGACTTCAGACTATATTACAAAGCTACAGTAATCAAGACAGTATGGTACTGTCACAAAAACAGAAATATATATCAATGGAACAAGATAGAAAGCCCAGAGATAAATGCACACACATATGGTCACCTTATTTTTGATAAAGGAGGCAAGAATATACAATGGAGAAAAGACAGCCTCTTCTATAAGTGATGCTGGGAAAACTGGACAGCTACATGTAAAAGAATGAAATTAGAACACTCCCTAACACCATACACAAAAATAAACTCAAAATAGATTAAGGACCTAAATGTAAGGCCAGACACTATCAAACTCTTAGAGGAAAACATAGGCAGAACACTCTATGACATAAATCACAGCATGATCCTTTTTGACCGACCTCCTAGAGAAATGGAAATAAAAATAAACAAATCGGACCTAATGAAACTTCAAAGCTTTTGCACAGCAAAGGAAAGCATAAACAAGACAAAAAGACAACCCTCAGAATGGGAGAAAATATTTGCTAATGAAGCAACTGACAAAGGATTAATCTCCAAGATTTATAAGCAGCTCATGCAGCTCAATATCAAAAATGAAACAACCCAATCCAAAAATGGGCAGAAGACCTAAATAGACCTTTCTCCAAAGAAGATATGCAGATTGCTAACAAACACATGAATGAATGCTCAACATCACTAATCATTAGAGAAATGCACATCAAGACTACAATGAAGTATCTCCTCACACCAGTCAGAATGGCCATCATCAAAAAATCTACAAACAATAAATGCTGGAGAGGGTGTGGAGAAAAGGGAACCCTCTTACACTGTTGGTGGTAATGTAAATTGGTAGTCACTATGGAGAACAGAATGGATCTTCCTTCAAAAACTAAAAATAGAACTACCATATGACGCAGCAATCTCACTACTGCTCATATACCCTGAGGAAACCATAATAAAAGAGTCATGTACCACAATGTTCATTGCAGCTCTATTTACAATAGCTGGGACATGGAAGCAACCTAAGTGTACATCGACAGTTGAATGCAGAAAGAAGATGTGGCTCATATATACAATGGAATATTCCTCATCCATAAAAAGAAACGAAATTAAGTTATTTTTTCTGAGGTGGATGGACCTAGAGTCTGTCATACAGAGTGAAGTAAGTCTGAAAGAGGGAAACAAATACCGTATGCTAACACATATATGTGGAACAACAACAACAACAAAAGGTTCTGAAGAACCTAGGGGCAGGACAGTAATAAAGACGCAGACGTAGAGAATGGACTTGTGGACACAGGGAGGGGGAGGGTAAGCAGGGATGACTTGAGAGAGTGGCATGGACTTATATATACTACCAAATGTAAAATAGAAAGCTAGTGGGAAGCAGCCACATAGCACAGGGAGATCAGCTCCGTGCTCTGTGACCACCTAGAGAATGGGATAAGGAGGTTGGGAGGGAGATGCAAGAGGATGGGGGCATGGGATACATGTATACAAAAAGCTGATTCACTTTGTTATACAGCAGAAACTAACACACCATTGTAAAGCAATTATACTCTAATAAATGTTTGAAGAAAAAAAGAAAAGAAAGAATTAATACCAATCCTTCTTAAATCTTCCAAAAAACTGAAGAAGAGAGCACACTTCTAAAGTATTTTATGAGGCCAGCAATACCTAGACACCAAAACTAGACAAAGGCAGTATATGAAAAAAACAAACAGAAAAAAACTATGGGCCAATATTCCAAATGAACATAGATGGAAAATTCTCAACAAAATACTAGCAAATGGAATTCAATAGCACATTAAAGTATCATACACCATGGCCAAGAGGGATTTATCCCTGTGATGCAAGGATGGTTCAATATATAAAGATCAGTTAATGTGATACACCTCTTTAACAGAATGAAGGATAAAAATCACATGATTATTCTGATAGAGGCAGAACAAGCACTGGACAAAATTCAACACATTTCAAGATAAAACCTCTGAACAAGCTCAGAACAGAGGAAATTACCTCAATATAATAAAGGCTATATATGAAAAGCCCACAGTTAACACAATAATCATTGGTGAAGACTGAAAGATTTTCTTCTGTGATCAGGAAATTCAAGGATGCCCACTCTCACCACGTCTACTTAGTAATACTGGCATCCAAGACAGCTCAGTTAGGCACAAAAAAGATATAAAAATATTCTAATTGAGATGTAAAATGGTCTCTGTTCATATATAGTATGATCTTTTACATAGAAAACCCTCAACTCCACAAACCCCTCTACTTGAACTAATAAAAAAATTAAGTAAAGTTTCATGATACAAAATCAATGCACAAGAATTAGTTGCAAAACACAATTATTAGTTTAAAACTACTATTACTATAACCTGGGTTTGTAACTCCAAGTCTTGTGTTCTACATAATATAGAAGCCTAATGTATTTAAAATAATTAATTGTTTGTTTTTAGGTACACAATGTATAAAGATCTAATTTTGTGACATCAACAACAGAAAGGGGTGGTGATGCAGGTGTAAATGAGGAGAGTTTTTGTATGTTTTTGAAGTTAAGCTGCTGTATATTCAAAGTGGAATGTTATAACACTATGATGTTAAATTTAATCTCCATGGTAACCACAAAGAAAATAGCTATAGAATTTACAAAAAGGGAAATTAAGAAGGAATATAATACAAAGAAATGTTTCATGAGTTTGTGTGATCTTGTATGTAGAAAACCTTAAAGACTGCAAAACATCTATTTGGACTAATAAACAAATTCGGTAAAGTTGCAGGATGCAGGATCAACATACAAAAATTAGTTGCAAAAAACTATTAATGTAAAAGCTAGTATTATTTTAATTTGGGTTTGTAACACCAAATATTATTTTCCACATAATTTAGAAGCCTAATGCATTTAAAAGAATTACTAGCTTATGTTTTAAGGCACACAATGTGTAAAGATATAATTTTGTGACATCAGCAACTGAAAGGAGTGGGAATGGAGCTGGGAAGAGCAGAGGTTTAAATGTTTTTGAAGTTAAGCTGCTGTAAATTCAAATTAGAATGTTATAACTTTAGGATGTTAAATGTAATCTCCATTGTGATTGCAAAGAAAACTATAGAATATACACAAAAGAAAATTAGGAAGGAATAGAAATATTTTACTATAAAAAATCAACTAAACACAAAAGAAGACAGGAATACAGGGAAGAAAGGACAAAGAAAAGCTGTAGGGTATATAGAAAAACAGCATGACAGAAGTAGGTCCCTCCTTATCAGTAATTACTTTAAATAAAAATGGATTAATCTCTCCAATAAAATATGGAGATTGGCAGAATAGACAAAAACACATGATGTATGCTGTCTGTAAGAGACTACATGCTGTCTGCAAGAGACTCACTTCAGATCCAAATGTATAAATAGATTGAAAGAGAAAGGATGGAAAAATATATTTCATGCAAATAGTAACCAAAAGAGAGCAAGACTGGCTATACTAATATCAGAGTCAGTAGACTTTATATCAAAAAAGTTTAGAAGAGACAAAGAAAGTTATTATATTATGATAAAGGGGTCAATTCTGCAAGAGGATATAACAACTATAAACATTCATGTACTTAACGACAGATCATTAAAATATATGAAGCAAAAACTGACAGAATTGAAGGGAGAAATAGACAGTTCTACAGTAACAGATGGTGAATTCAATACCCCACTCACATAATGCATAGAACAACTGGAGAGAAGATAAGCAAGGAAATTGATGACTTAACAAAATAAACCAACTAGATCTACACACATATACAGAATACTCCATCCAAAAACAACAGCATACACATTCTTCTCAAGCACACATGGGACATTTTCTAGAATAGACCATATGTTGGGCCACAAATTAAGTCTCAATAGATTTAAGAAATAGGTAACAAAGTATTTCCTCTGACCACAAAAGGATGAAGTTATAAATAAATAATTTAAAGAAAACTGGAAAATTCACAAAATGGAAAACAGAAGTTGGTTCATTGAAAGAATCAACAAAACTGACAAAACTTTAGCAACTGATAAAGAAAAGAAAGTAAAGCAAAATTACTAAAATCATAAAGAAAGTGGGGAGATTACTACTTATTCTGCAGAGATAGAAAGGATTAGAGAATACTATGAACAATTGTATGCCAAAAAATTGGATAACCTAATGAAATGGACAAATTCCTACAAACCTAAAACCTACCAAGACTAAATCATGAATAGAAAAATCTGAATAGACCTATAATTTAGTAAGGAGATTTAATCAGTAATAAAAATATACAAACAAAGAAAACCACTGGTCCTGATGGCTTCACTGGTGAATTCTACTGAACATTTAAAAACTAATACCAAACCTTCTCAAACCTTTCCAAAAACTGAAGAGGAAAGAACACTTCCTAACTCATTCTTTGAGGCCAGTATATCCTTATACTAAAACCAGACACTCCAAGAAAACTATATACCAATATCCCTATGAACACTGATAAAAATTCCTCAACAAAATACTAACAAAAAATTCAGCAGCATATTAAAAGGATTATACAACATGACCATGTGGGATTTATTCCTGGAATGCAAGGATGATTCAGCATGTGAAAACTGATCAATGTAAAATGAAATATTAGCAAAATTAAGGGGAAAAAAACCACACGATCATCTCAATTGATGTAAAAAAAGCATTTGACAAAATTCAACACTCTTTCATCATAAAAACATTCAAAATATAAGAATAGAAGGAAACTATATCCACATAATTAAACCCATATATGAAAAACTCATAGCAACCATAATATTCAATGGTGAATGATTGAAAGCTCTTCCTCTAAGATCAAAAATAAGGAAAGAGGGGGGAATCGGGAAGATGGCAGAAGAGTAAGACGCGGAGATCACCCTCCTCCCCACAGATACACCAGAAATACATCTACACGTGGAACAACTCCTACAGAACACCTACTGAACGCTGGCAGAAGACCTCAGACCTCCCAAAAGGCAAGAAACTCCCCACGTACCTGGGTAGGGCAAAAGAAAAAAGAATAAACAGAGACAAAAGAATAGGGATGGGACCTGCACCAGTGGGAGGGAGCTGTGAAGGAGGAAAAGTTTCTACACACTAGGAAGCCCCTTCGCGGGCAGAGACTGCGGGTGGCGGAGGGGGAAGCTTCAGAGCCGCAGAGAAGAGCACAGCAACAGGGGTGTGGAGGGCAAAGCGGAGAGATTCCTGCACACAGGATTGGTGCCGACCGGCACTCACCAGCCCGAGAGGCTAGTCTGCTCACCCGCCGGGGCGGGCGGGGCTAGGAGATGAGGCTCGGGCTTCGGTTGGTGTGCAGGGAGAGGACTGGGGTGGCGGCGTGAACACAGCCTGAAGGGGTTAATGGGCCACGACTAGCTGGGAGGGAGTCCGGGAAAAGTCAGGACCTGCCGAAGAGGCAAGAGCCTTTTTTCCCCCTCTTTATTTCCTGGTGCGCGAGGAGAGGGGATTAAGAGCGCTGCTTAAAGGAGCTCCAGAGACGGGCGCGAGCCGCGGCTATCAGCGCGGACCCTAGAGACTGGCATGAGACGCTAAGGCTGCTGCTGCAGCCACCAAGAAGCTTGTGTGCGAGCACAGGTCACTATCCACACCTCCCTTCAGGGGAGCCTGTGCGCCCGCCACTGCCAGGGTCCCGGGATCCAGGGACAACTTCCCCGGGAGAATGCACAGCGCGCCTCAGGCTGGTGCAACGTCCCAACGGCCTCTGCCGCAGCAGACTCGCCCCGCATCCATACCCCTCCCTCCCCATCCCCCCGGCCTGAGTGAGCCAGAGCCCCGAAGCAGCTGCTCCTTTAACCCCGTCCTGTCTGAGCGAAGAACAGGCGCCCTCCGGTGACCTACATGCAGAGGCAGGGCCAAATCCAAAGCTGAGCCCCAGGAGCTGTGAGAACAAAGAAGAGAAAGGGAAATCTCTCCCAGCAGCCTCGGAAGCAGCGGACTAAAGCTCCACAATCAACTTGACGTACCTGCACCTGTGGAATGCATGAATAGACAACCAATTATCCCAAATTGAGGAGGTGGACTTTGAGAGCAAGATTTACTATTTTTTCCCCTTTTTCTCTTTTTGTGAGTGTGTATGTATATGCTTCTGGGTGAGATTTTGTCTGTATAGCTTTACTTTCACAATTTGTCCTAGGGTTCTATCAGTCCGTCTTTTATTTTAATAACTTTATTTTATTTTATCTTTATTTTATCTCCTTCCTTCCTTCCTTCCTTTCTCTCTCCCTCTCTCTCTCTCTCTCTTTCTTTCTTTCTTTCACTTTTCTCCCTTTTAATCTGAGCCGTGTGGATGAAAAGCTCTTGGTGCTGCAGCCAGGAGTCAGTGCTGTGCCTCTGAGGTGGGAGAGCCAACTTCAGGACACTGGTCCACAAGAGACCTCCCAGCTCCACATAATATCAAATGGTGAAAATCTCCCAGAGATCTCCATCTCAACACCAGCACCCAGCTTCACTCAACGACCAGCAAGATACAGTGCTGGACACCCTATGCCAAACAACTAGAAAGACAGGAACACAAGCCCACCCATTAGCAGAGAGGCTGCCTAAAATAATAATAATAAGTTCACAGACACCCCAAAACACACCACCAGTCATGGACCTGCCCACCAGAAAGACAAGATCAAGCCTCATCCACCAGAACACAGGCACTAGTCCACTCCACCAGGAAGCTTACACACCCCACTGAACCAACTTTAGCCACTGGGGACAGACAAAAAAAACAACGGGAACTACAAACCTGCAGCCTGCAAAAAGGAGACCTAAAACATAGTAAGATAAGCAAAATGAGAAGACAGAAAAACACACAGCAGATGAAGGGGCAAGATAAAAACCCACCAGACCTAACAAATGAAGAGGAAATAGGCAGTCTACCTGAAAAAGAATTCAGAATAATGATAGTAAAGATGATCCAAAATCTTGGAAATAGAATAGACAAAATGCAAGAAACATTTAACAAGGACCCAGAAGAATGAAAGATGAAACAAGCAATGATGAACAACACAATAAATGAAACTAAAAATACTCTAGTTGGGTTCAATAGCACAATAACTGAGGCAGAAGAACGGATAAGTGACCTGGAAGATAAAATAGTGGAAATAACTACTGCAGAGCAGAATAAAGAAAAAAGAATGAAAAGAACTGAGGACAGTCTCAGAGACCTTTGGGACAACATTAAACACACCAACATTCGAATTATAGGGGTTCCAGAAGAAGAAGAGAAAAAGAAAGGGACTGAGAAAATATTTGAAGAGATTATAGTTGAAAACTTCCCTAATATGGGAAAGGAAATAGTTAATCAAGTCCAGAAATCACAGAGAGTCCTATACAGGATAAGTCCATGGAGAAACATGCCAAGACTCATATTAATCAAACTGTCAAAAATTAAATACAAAGAAAACATATTAAAAGCAGCAAGGGAAAAACAACAAATAACACACAAGGGACTCCCCATAAGGTTAACAGCTGATCTTTCAGCAGAAACTCTGCAAGCCAGAAGGGACTGGCAGGACATATTTAAAGTGATGAAGGAGAAAAACCTGCAACCAAGATTACTCTAACCAGCAAGGACCTCATTCAGATTTGATGGAGAAATTGAAACCTTTACAGACAAGCAAAAGCTGAGAGAGTTCAGCACCACCTAACCAGCTTCACAACAAATGCTAAGGGAACTTCTCTAGGCAAGAAACACAAGAGAAGGAAAACACCTACAATAACGAACCCAAAACAATAAAGAAAATGGGAATAGGAACATACCTATCAATAATTACCTTAAATGTAAATGGATTAAATTCTCCCACCAAAAGACACAGACTGGCTGAATGGACACAAAAACAAGACCCATATATATGCTGTCTACAAGAGACCCACTTCAGACCTAGAGACACATACAGACTGAAAGTAAGGGGATGGAAAAAGATATTCCATGCAAATGGAAATCAGAAGAAAGCTGGAGTAGCAATTCTCATATCAGACAAAATAGACTTTAAAATAAAGACTATTACAAGAGACAAAGAAGGACACTACATAGTGATCAAGGGATCGATCCAAAAAGAATATATAACAGTTGTAAATATTTATGCACCCAACATAGGAGCACCTCAATACATAAGGCAAATACTAACAGCCATAAAAGGGGAAATTGACAGTAACACAATCATACTAGGGGACTTTAACACCCCACTTTAACCAATGGACAGATCATCCAAAATGAAAATAAATAAGGAAACACAAGCTTTAAATGATACATTAAACAAGATGGACTTAATTGATATTTATAGGACATTCCATCCAAAAACAACAGAATACACATCTTTCTCAAGTGTTCATGGAATATTCTCCAGGATAGATCATATCTTGGGTCACCAATGAACCCTTGGTAAATTTAAGAAAATTGAAATTGTATCAAGTATCTTTTCCGACCACAACGCTATGAGACTAGATATCAATTACAGGAAAAGATCTGTAAACAATACAAACACATGGAGGCTAAACAATACACTACTTAATAACCAAGTGATCACTGAACAAATCAAAGAGGAAATCAAAAAAATACCTAGAAACAAATGACAGTGGAGACACGACGACCCAAAACCTATGGTATGCAGCAAAATCACTTCGAAGAGGGAAGTTTATAGCAATACAATCCTACCTTAAGAAACAGGAAACATCTCGATAAACAACCTAACTTTTCACCTAAAGCAATTAGAGCAAGAAGAACAAAAAAGTACCCAAATTTAGCAGAAGGAAAGAAATCATAAAGATCAGATCAGAAATAAATGAAAAAGAAATGAAGGAAACGATAGCAAAGATCAATAAAACTACAAGCTGGTTCTTTGAGAAGATAAACAAAATTGATAAACCATTAGCCAGACTCATCAAGAAAAAAAGGGAGAAGACTCAAATCAATAGAATTAGAAATGAAAAAGGAGAATTAACAAGTGACACTGCAGAAATGCAAAAGATCATGAGAGATTACTACAAGCAACTGTATGCCAATAAAATGGACAACCTGAAAGAAATGGACAAATTCATAGAAATGTACATCCTGCCAAGACTGAATAGGGAAGAAATAGAAAATATGAACAGACCAATCAATAGCACTGAAATTGAAAATGTGATTAAAATTCTTCCAACAAACAAAAGCCCAGGACCAGATGGATTCACAGGCGAATTCTATCAAACATTTAGAGAAGAGCTAACACCTATCCTTCTCAAACTCTTCCAAATATAGCAGAGGTAGGAACACCCCCAAACTCATTCTACGAGGTCACCATCACCCTGATACCAAAACCAGACAAGGATGTCACAAGGAAAGAAAACTACAGGCCAATATCACTGATGAACATAGACGCAAAAATCCTCAACAAAATACTAGCAAACAGAATCCAACAGCTAAAATGATCATACACCATGATCAACTGGGGTTTATTCCAGGAATGCAAGGATTCTTCAATATATGCAAATCAATCAATGTGATAAACCATATTAACAAATAGAAGGAGAAAAACCATATGATCATCTCAATAGATGCAGAGAAACCTTTTGACAAAATTCAACAACAATTTATGAAAAAACCCCCCAGAAAATCGTCATGGAGGGAACTTTCCTCAACATAATAAAGGCCATATATGACAAACCCACAGCCAACGTCGTCCTCAATGGTGAAAAGAAGAAACCATTTCCACTAAGATGAGGAATAAGACAAGGTTGCCCACTCTCACCACTATTATTCAGTATAGATTTGGGATTTTTAGCCACAGCAATCAGAGAAGAAAAGAAAGAAAAGAAATCCAAATCAGACAAGAAGAAGTAAAGCTGTCAGTGTTTGCAGATGACATGATACTATACACAGAGAATCCTAAAGATGTTACCAGAAAACTATTAGAGCTAATCAATGAATTTGGTAAAGTAGCAGGATACAAAATTAATGCACAGAAATTTGTTGCATTCCTATACAAAAATGATGAAACATCTGAAAGTGAATTTAATAAAACACTCTCATTTACCATTGCAACAAAAAGAATAAAATATCTAGGAATAAACCTACCTAAGGTGACAAAAGACCTGTATGCAGAAAACTACAAGACACTGAGGAAAGAAATTAAATATGGCACAAATAGATGGAGAGATATACCATGTTCTTGGATTGGAAGAATCAACATTGTGAAAATGACTATACTACCCAAACCAATCTACAGATTTAATGCAATCCCTATCAAACTACCACTGGCATTTTACACAGACAGAACTAGAACCAAAAATTTCACAATTTGCATGGAAACACAAAAGGCCCCGAATAGCCAAAGCAATCTTGAGAACGAAAAACAGAGCTGGAGTAATCAGGCTCCCTGACTTCAGACTATACTACAAAGCTACAGTAATCAAGACAGGATGGTATTGGCACAAAAACAGAAATATAGATCAATGGAACAGGATAGAAATCCCAGAGATAAACCCACACACATATGGTCACCTTATCTTTGATAAAGGAGGCAAGAATATACAATGGAGAAAAGACAGCCTCTTCAATAAGTGGTGCTGGGAAAACGGGACAGCTACATGTAAAAGTATGAGGTGAGAACCCTCCCTAACACCATACACAAAAATAAACTCAAAATGGATTAGAGACCTAAATGTAAGGCCAGACACTATCAAACTCTTAGAGGAAAACATAGGCAGAACACTCTTTGACATAAATCACAGCAAGATCCTTTTTGACCCACCTGCTAGAGAAATGGAAATAAAAACAAAAATAAACAAATGGGACCTAATGGAACTTAAAAGCTTTTGCACAGCAAAGGAGCCATAAACAAGACGAAAATACAACCCTAAGAATGGGAGAAAATATTTGCTAATGAAGCAACTGACAAAGCATTAATCTCCAAAATTTACAAGCAGCTCATGAAGCTCAATATCAAAAAAAGTAACCACCCAATCCAAAAATGGGCAGAAGACCTAAATAGACCTTTCTCCAAAGAAGATATGCAGATTGCTAACAAACACATGAATGAATGCTCAACATCACTAATCATTAGAGAAATGCACATCAAAACTACAATGAGGTATCTCCTCACACCAGTCAGAATGGCCATCACCAAAAAATCTACAAACAATAAATGCTGGAGAGGGTGTGGAGAAAAGGGAACCCTCTTGCACTGTTGGTGGGAATGTAAATTGATACAGCCACTATGGAGAACAGTATGGAAGTTCCTTAAAAATCTATAAATAGAAGTACCATATGACCCAGCAATCCCACTCCTGGGCATATACCCTGAGAAAACCATAATTCAAAAATAGTCATGTACCAAAATGTTCATTGCAGCCCTATTTATAATAGCGAGGACATGGAAGCAACGTAAGTGTCCATCGACAGATAAATGGATAAAGAAGATGTGGCGCATATATACAAAGGAATATTACTCACCCATAAAAAGAAACGAAATTTAGTTATTTCTAGTCAGGTGGATGGATCTAGAGTCTGTCATTCAGAATGAAGTAAGTCAGAAAGAGGGAAACAAATACCATATGCTAACACACATATATGGAATATTAAAAAAAAAAAACAGTTCTGAAGAACCTAGGGGCAAGATGGCAATAAAGACACAGACCTACTAGAGAAGAGACTTGAGGAAATGAGGAGGGAGAAGGGTAAGCTGGGACAGACTGAGAGAGTTTCATGGACATATATACACTACTAAACATAAAGTAGAGAGCTAGTGGGAAGCAGCCGCATAGCACAGGGAGATCAGCTTGGTGTTTTGTGACCACCTAGAGGGGTGGTATAGGAGGGTGGGAGGGAGAGAGATGCAAGATGGAAGAGATGTGGGGACATATGTATATGTATAATTGATTCACTTTGTTATAAATCATAACTAACACACCATTGTAAAGCAATTATACTCCAATAAAGATGTTAAAAAAAGAATGATTAAAATAAAAAAATAGCAATAAACATGTAAGCATTGATCCAAAAAAATCAATCAGTTGAAATACCATAGTAACGAATTGAAAAATACAAATGATATGATCCTCTCAATAGGTGCAGAAAAAAACTTTGGACAAAATTCAACACCAATTTATAACAAAAACTCTCCAGAAAATGGGCATAGAGGGAACATACCTCCACATAATAAAGGCCATATATAACAAACCCACAGCAAATATCATTCTCAATGTGAAAAACTGAAAGCATTTCCTCTAAAATCAGGAACAAGACAAGAATTTTCACCCTTGACACTATTATTCAACATAGTTTGGAAGTCCTAGCCACAGCAATCAGAAAATAAAAAGAAATAAAAGGAATCCAAATTAGAAAAGAAGTAAAACTGTCACTGTTTGCAGATGACATGTTACTATATATAGAAAATCCTAAAGAGGGTACCAGAAAACAGCTAGAGCTCATTAATGAATTTGGTAAAGTTGCAGGATACATAATTAATACACAGATATTTCTTGTATACCTGTACACTAACAATGAAAGATCAGAAAGAGAAATCAAGGAAACAATGCCATTTACTATCACATCAAAAAGAATAAAATACCTAGGAATAAACTTCCCTGAGGAGGCAAAAGACCTGTACCAGAAAACTATAAGATACTGATGAAAGAAATCAAAGATGACACAAACAGATGGAGAGATATACCATGTTCTTGGATTGCAAGAATCAATATTGTGAAAATTGTATACTACCCAAAGCAATCTATAGATTCAAAGCAATCCCTTTCAAATTACCAATGGCATTTTTCACAGAATTAGAACAAAAAAATTTTACAATTTGTATGGAAACACAAAAGACCATGAATAGCCAAAATAATATTGAGAAAAAAATACGGAGCTGGGGGAATCAGGCTCCCTGACTTCAGACTATATTACAAAGCTACAATCATCAAAACATTATAGTACTGGCACCAAGATAGAAATATCGATCAATGGTACAGGATAGAAAGCCGAGAAATAAACCCACACAAGTATGGTCACCTAATCTATGACAAAGGCAGCAATAATATACAATGGAGAAAAGACTGTCTCTTCAATAAGTGGTGCTGGGACAACTGGACAGTTACATATAAATGAATGAAATTAGAGCACTCCCTAATACCATACACAAAAATAAACTCAAAATGCATTAAAGAGTTACATGTAAGGCTGGATACTATAAAACTTAGAGGCAAACATAGGCAGAACACTCTTAGGCATCAATCACAGCAATATCTTTTTGGATCCACCTCCTAGTGTGAAAATAAAAATAAATAAATGGGACCTAATTAAGCTTAAAAGCTTCTGCACAGCATTTTTTTTTTTTTTTTTTTTTTTTTTGCAGTACGCGGGCCTCTCACTGTTGTGGCCTCTCCCGTTGTGGAGCACAGGCTCCGGACACACAGGCTCAGCGGCCATGGCTCACGGGCCCAGCCTCTCTGCAGCATGTGGGATCTTCCTGGAGCGGGGCACGAACCCATGTCCCCTGCATCGGCAGGTGGACTCTCAAGCACTGCACCACCAGGGAAGCCCCTGCACAGCTTTTAAGGAAAGGAAACCATAAACAAAATGAAAAGACAACACACAAAATTGGAGAAATCTTTGCAGACAAAGCAACTGACAAGGATTAATCTACAAAATATACAAGCAGCTCATGCAGCTCAATATCAAAAAACAAACAACTCAATCAACAAATGAGCAGAAGATCTAAATAGACATTTCTCCAGAGAAGACATACAGTTGGCTAAAAAGCACATGGAAAGATGCTCAACATCACTAATTATTAGAGAAATGCAAATCAAAACTACAATGAGGTATCACTTCACACCAGTCAGAATGGCTATCATCACAAAATCTACAAACAATAAATGCTGGAGAGGGTGCGGAGAAAAGCAAAACCTCCTACACTCTTAGTGGGAAAGAAAATTGGTACAGCCACTATGGAGAACAGTATGGAGGTTCCTTAAAAAACTAAAAATAGAGCTGCCATATGATCCTGCAATCCCATTCCTGGGCATATATCTGGAGTAAACCATAATTTGACAGGATACATGCACCTCAATGTTCATTGCATCACTATTTACAATAGCCATGACATAGAAGCAACCTAAATGTCCATCAACGGATGAATGGATAAAGAAGATGTGAGATATATATATATATATATATATATATATATATATATATATATATATATAACAATGGAATATTACTCAGCCATTAAAAAGGAACGAAATAATGCCATTTGCAGCAACATGGATGGACCTAGAGATTGTTATACTGAAAGAAGTAAGTCAGACAGAGAAAGACAAATATCATATGATATTGCTTATATGTGAAATCTAAAAAACGGGTACAAATGAACCTATTTACCAAAAAGAAATATAGTCACAGATGTAGAAAACAAACTTATGCTTACCAAGGGGGAAAGGGGGAGGAGGGATTGACATACACACACTACTCTATATAAAATAGATAATTAATAAGAACCTAATAAGAACCTACGGTATAGCACAGGGAAATCTACTCAATTCTCTATAATGACCTCTATGGGAAAAGAATTTAACTGATTCATTTGGCTGTATAGCAGAAACTAACACAGCTTTGTAAATCAACTATACTCCATTAAAAATTAATTTTAAAAAATTAAAAATAAATAAGTAAAGGGGATTAGTACATTGACTAGATGGAAAATTTATTAGATGATATCTCACACAAGAAACTGAAGTAAATTCCAAATTTATTAAAGAATTAAATATGAATGAAACTGGGGAAGAAACAAAGGAAAATATATTTAATGTTTGATCTCAAGTTTGGTATGGAAAATACTTTTTAAGCATAAAGGCAAAGAAAGAACAGTAAAGGAAAAGATCGATTGATCTATGTAAAAATTAAGGAAGTCTCTACATTGAAAAAAGTTCAAAGAAGCTAAGCGTCCAAAACAAACTGGGAAAAATAATTACAATATACCTGGCAAAGTGTTATTACATTTAGCATAAAAGACAAGACAATAACATCTCAATATAAAAAGTATCAATAGACATGAATGGGAAAGTTATTTTAAAATACAAGTAAGTGGCCAAAAAATATTTTAAAAGGTCAATCTCAGTAAAAACAAGAAGTACACATTTGTACCTATCAGAAAATTGCAAATCTTTGAAAATGATAATTTTTGGAGTAGGTTGGGGGCAGGAAAACAGACACATTTTTCTACGGCAGTAGAGTGGTACGTGATACAATCTTTGTGGAGGGTCGTTGGTCATTGGGTCATGCATCAAAAGACTAATGGTTATACTACTTGCCCTTGTAACTCTATTTCTGTAATTTATCATTTGAAAATGAGTAGAAATAAATATATCTATGTTTGGTGATGTTTGTTACAATGTTATTTAAAATAACAACAGACAGGAAACAAACAAAAATATACAAAAAAAAAACCAGTTTGGTCCATTCATAGGATACAGTATGGCACATTCATTGAGCAGAACACTCTGCAGCCATAACACACAGATAACAAAATATGTACAATATTCAACACGAAAGCATGAATGGTATCCACACTGGAAATATTTGTTGAAAACATGATTTTGATATCTACTGCATATTCTACCTAGTAGTTGCCAAATACTCATAGTGTGAAATCTGTACCTCAAAGTATTAACAATGTTACCATCAGAGAGTAGGGCTATGCATGCAAATTTCCTTTACTATATCTTCATTTTACAGAAATTTGACAGTGACAATACATTGCCTTAAAATCAGAAAAGTAAGGAAATATCTGACTCTAGACAATTAAATAATCAGAAAGATGAATGATACTAGAGAAATGTTGACTTGGGAGAAAATGACAAAAAAGGGTCTTAGATACCCTTTGGACCCCCGCATTTGATAGATGATGAATCTAAAGCATCAGGGGTGAGCCAGTCCTGAATCACATGGCCAATCAGTAAACATCCCAGCCCAGACCCCGTCAGAGGACACCCCTCTCAAAAATGTCTTTGTGGGCACATATGGTACTCAATGGCTTAACAAATGCAGTTTTACAAGAAATGCATGTGGCAAACTGCTAATTTTAGAATCCGATAGACCCTCTACTTTCTTCTTGAAAGCTTAGTGGCTTATTGTAAGGCAATTGAAGTATTAAGAACAAAAGCACACTTTACTGGAGCTATATACATTATTATTATACTCTAGGTGATACCTTTCAAACTCACTACATTATTTATAAGCTTGTTGGCTATTCACTTAATTTTTTTTATCCCCCAGAGGGCTTCACATAGTACTATCAACATAGTGGGTGTCCAATAGGGTCTTTTGCTTGTTGTTTTGCATTTCCTTTTGTTTTTGTTCTTTGTTTAAAAACCAGTTTTAATATTTATCATTTTAGTGTTAAAAAATGAAATAGTAATAGAAACAAAAATAATATTCCCTGCCCCTCCCTCCCTATTGTTCCCTGCTCTTATGTAGACATAAGAAGTCATCAGAAGAAACCACATTCAACTTTAAGCTATTTCTTCTACCATTTACCTTCATGTTCCTAAATAATGCTCATGTGCAGTTATTTCCTAATTTACTTATTTTAGACATTATCTTCTGTGTTCCTGTTTTGATAGATGTAGAGGTGGCTCATGTGCACATTTGCTTTCCCTTCTTCATGCCCTCAGTATAATTATACCACAGTTTTTATATTTAAATTATTATTTGTATCACATAGATACTGTTCACTGGAAAGCCTCTGGGGCAAGAGAAGTGGTAATCACATGACTGCTTATGAGAGGGGAACAGATCAGAGCAACAAACTCTCAGCATATAGACTTCTAACCAGTCACCTTGTTTTAGCACCAGTGCTCTAAATAATTTAATGTCTCAGTTTTGATAATACTCAGGAGTTCTGCAAGGCAAGCAGCCGTGTCCCTGCCAGCTTATTCCTTTTTTTTTTTATTGAAGTATAGTTGGGTGTACAATATTATATAGGTTTTTGGTGTACAACATAATGATTCACAACTTTTAAAGTTTATAGTTATTATAAAATATTGGCTATATTCCCTGTGTTGTACAATATAAACTTGTAGCTTATTTTATGCATAGTATTTTGTACCTCTTAATACTCTACCCCTCTCTTGTCACTTCCCCTTCCCTCTGCCCACTGATAACCACTAGTTTGTTCTCTGTATCTATGAGTCTGTTTCTTTTTTGTTATATCCACTAGTTTCTTGTATTTAGATTCTATGTATAAGTGATATCATATGGTATTTGTCTTTCTCTGTTAGACTTATTTCATTTAGCATAATACCCTCCAAGTCCACCCATGTTGTTGCAAATGGCAAAATTTCATTATTTTTATGGCTATGTTGTATTCCATTATATGTGTATATACCATGCCTTTTTTACAAAAATTTGAAATTGTAGTTGCTGTACAATATTATATGTTACAAGTGTACAATATAGTGATTCACAATTTTTAAACATTATACTCCATTTATAGTTATAAAATGATGGCTATATTCCTCATGTTGTATGATATATTCTTGTAGCTTAGTTTGTACCTCTTATTCCCTACTCCTATCTCCCCCCCTTCTCTCTCTCTGTTTGTAACCACTAGTTTGTCCTCTATATCTGTGAGTCTGCTTCTTTCTTGTTTTATTCACTAGTTTGATGTATTTTTTAGATTCTACATATAAGTGAGAGCATACAGTATTTACCTTTCTCTGTCTGACTTATTTCACTAGTATAATGCCTTCCAAGTTCATCCATGTTGATGCAAATGGTAAAATTTCATTCTTTTTTATGGCTGAGTAGTATACCATTGTATATAAATACCACATCTTCTTTATCCATTCATCTATTGATGGACTCTTAGGTTACTTCCGTATCTTGGCTGTTGTAAATAATGCTGCTATGAACATTGGGGCACATCTTTTCAAATTAGTATTTTCATTTTTTTTTTAGATCTATACCCAGAGGTGGAATTTCTGGGTCATATGGTATTTCTATTTTTATTTTTTTGAGGAACCTCCATACTGTTTTCCATGATGGTTACAATTTACATTCCCACCAACTGTGTTAAGTTTCCCCGTTCTCCACATGCTTGCCAACATTTGTTATTTGTGGCCTTTTTGATGATAGCCATTCTGACAGGTGTGAGATGATATCTCATTGTGGTTTTGGTTTGCATTTCCATGATAATTAGAGACGTTGAGCATCTTTTCTTGTACCTATTAGCCATATGCATTTTTTCTTTGAGAAAATATCTATTCAGTTCTTCTGCCTATTTTTAGATTGGGAACTTTGTTTTTTTGATGTTGAGTTGTGTGAGCTGTTTATATATGTCAGATATTAACCCCTTATCAGTCATATCATGCAAACTCTTCTCATTCAGAAGGTTGTCCTTTCATTTCTTGATGGTTTCCTTTGCTGTGCAAAACCTTATAAATTTAATTAGGTCCCATTTGTTTATTTTTATTTCCTTTGCTTCAGGAGATGGATAAAAAAATATTGCTGCTATTTATGTCAAAATGTTCTGCCTAAGTTTTCCTCTAGGAGTTATATAGTATTAGGTCTTTAAACCATTTTGAGTTTATTTTTGCATATAGTGTTAGAGAATGTTATAATTTCATTCTTTTATATGTAGCTGTCCAGTTTTCCTAGCACCACTTATTGAAGAGACTGTCTTTTCTCCACTGTATATTCTTGCCTCCTTTGTCATAGATTAATTGACCATAAGTGCATGTGTTAATTTCTGGTCTCTGTATCCTGTTCCATTGATCTATGTGTTTGTTCTTGTGCCAGTACTATACAGTTTTGATGACTGTAGCTTTGTAGTATAGTCTGAAGTCAGGGAGCATTATTCCTCCAGTTCTGTTCTTCTTTCTCAAGATTGTTTTGGCTATTCGGGGTCTTTTCTGTTTCCATATAAATTTTAAAACTATTTGTTTTAGTATGTGAAAAATGCTATTGGTATTTTGATAAGGATTGCATTGAATCTGTAGATTACCTTGGATAGTATGTCATTTTAACTATATTGATTCATCCAATCCAAGAACATGGTATATCTTTCTATCTGCTTGTGTCAATTCAATTTCTTTCATCACTGCCTCAAGTTTTCCAAGTAGAGGTCTTTAGCATCCATAGGTAGGTTTATTCCCAGGTATTTATTCTTTTTTGAGGTGATGATAGACAGGATCGTTTCTTTAACTTATCTTTCTGATATTTTCTTGTTAGTGAATAGAAATTCACACAGATTTTTTGGGGAATAGAAATAATGCACAGATTTTTGTGTATTAATTTTGTATTCTGAAACTTTACTGAATTTGTTGATGAGTTCTAGCAGTTTTCTGGTGGTGTCTTTAAGACTTTCTATGTATAGTATCATGTCATCTGCAAACAGTGACAGTTTTATCTCTTCCTTTCCAATGTGAGTTCCTTTCATTTCTTTTGCTTCTCTGATTGCTGTGGCTAGGACTTCCAAAATTCTTTTGAATAAAAATGATGAGTGGGCATCCTTGTCTTGTTCCTGATCTTAGAAGAAATGCTTTCAGCTTTTCACCATTGAGTATGATGTTAGCTGTGGGTTTGTCATATATAACCTTTATTATGTTGAAGTATGTTCCCTCTATGCCCACTGTGTTTTATCATAAATGGATGTTGAATTTCATCAAAAGCTTTTTCTACATCTATTGAGATGATCACATTGTTTTCAGTCTTCAATTTTTTAATGTGGTGTATCACATTGATTGATTTGAATATATTGAAAAATCCTTGCATCCCTGGGATAAATCCCACTTGATCATGGTGTATGATCCTTTTAACGTACTGTTGGAGTTAGTTTGTTAGTATTTTGTTGAGGATTTTGCATGTATGTTCATCAGTGATATTGGCCTGTAATTTTTTGTGTGATATTGTTATCTGTTTTTGATATCAGGGTGATAATAACCTCATAGAATGAGTTTGGAAGTGTTCCTTCCTCTACTATTTCTTGGAATAGTTTCAGAAGTATAGGTGTTAATTCTTCTCTAAATGTTTGGTAGAATTCACCTGTGAAGCCATCTGGTCTTAGGCTTTTGTTTGTTGGGAGTTTTAAATTACTGATTCAAACTTATTACTGGTAATTTGTCTGTTCATATTCTCTATTTCTTCCTGGTTCAGCCTTGGGAAATTGTATCTTTTCAGTCATTTGTCCACTTTTTCTAGGTTGCCCATTTTATTGGCTTATAGTTGCTCATAGTAGTCTCTTATGATCTTTTGTATTTCTGTGGTGTTGGTTGTAACTTCTCCTTTTTCATTTCTGATTTTATTTATTTCGGCTGACTCCCCCTTTTTTTTTTTTGTGGTAGGTGGGCCTCTCACTGTTGTGGCCTCCCCTGTTGCGGAGCACAGGCTCCGGACCCTCAGGCTCAGCGGCCATGGCTCACGGGCCTAGCCACTCCATGGCACGTGGGATCTTCCCAGACTGGGGCACAAACCCGTGTCCCCTGCATCGGCTGGTGGACTCTCAATGACTATGCCACAAGGGGAGCCCTCCCTTTTTTTCTTGATGAGTCTGGGTAAAAGTTGTCAATTTTGTTTATCTTTTCAAAGAACCAGCTTTTAGTTTCATTGATATTTTCTATTTGTTTGTTTGTTTGGTTGGTTTGGTTTGGGTTTTTGTCTCTATTTCATGTATTTCTACTCTGATCTTTATGATTTCTTTCCTTCTACTAACTTTGGGTTTTATTTTTTCTTCTTTCTCTAGCTCCTTTAGGTGTAAGGTTAGGTTGTGTATTTGAGATTTTTCTTGTTTCCTGAGATAAGGTTGTATTGCTATAAACTTCACTCTTAGAACTGCTGTAGCTGAATCCCATAGGCTTTGGATCATTGTGGTTTTGTTTTCATTTGTCTCTAGGTATTTTTTATTTCCTACTAGAGTTTTTCAGTGATCCACTTGTTGTTTAGTAGCATATTGTTTAGACTCCACATGTTTGTGTTTTTTGCAGCTTTTTTCTTATAGCTGATTTCTAGTCTCATAGTGTTGTGGTCAGAAAAGATGCTTGATATGAATTTAATTTTTAAAATTTAGTGAGGCTTTTATTTGTGGCCTAGAATGTGATCTATCCTGGAGAATGTTCCATGTGCACTGGAAAATAATGTGAATTCTGCTGCTTTCAGATGGAACACTCTATATGTATTAATTAAGTCCATTTGGTCTAATGTGTCATTTCACTCCAATACCACATCTTTATCCATTCATCTGTTGATGGACACTTTGGTTGGTCCCATATCTTGGCAATTGTAAAAAATGCTGCTATGAACATTGGGGTGCATGTATCTTTTTGAATTAGTGTTTTCATTTTTTTTCATATACATAACCAGGAATGGAATTGCTGGGTTATATAATAGTTCTATTTTTAGTTTTTTGAGGAATCTCCATACTGTTTTCCACAGTGGCTACAACAATTTACATTCCCACCAACAGTGTACAAGGATTCCTTTTTCTCTACATTCTCACCAACATTTGTTATGTGTGGTCTTTTGATGTTAGCCATTCTGACAGGTGTGCAGTGATATCTCATTGTGTTTTTGACTTGAGTTTCTCTGGTGATTAACAATGTTGAATATCTTTTCATGTGCCTGTTGGCCATCTGCATTTCTTCTTTGGAAAAATGTCTATTTAGGTCTTCTGCCCATTTTTAAATCAGTGGGTTTTTTTTTCTTCTGTTTTTTGATGTTGAGTTGTATAAGATGTATATTTTGGAAATTCATCCCTTGTCAGTATCATCATTAGCAAATATTTTTCCCCTTCAATAGGTTGTCTTTTTGTTCTTTCAATGGTTTCCTTTGTTATGCAAAAGCTTTTAAGTTTAATTAGGTTCCATTTGTTTATTTTTGTTTTTATTTCCTTTGCTCTAGGAGATAGATCCAAAAAGATATTGTTATGATTTTTGTCAAAGAGTGTTGTGCCTATTTTGTTTGTTTGTTTGTTTTTATTTCTTTTTTTATTGGAGTATAGTTGCTTTACAATGTTGTGTTAGTTTCCACTGTACAGCATAGTGAATCAGCTATATGTATACATATATCCCCTCTTTTTTGGATTTCCTTCCCATTTAAGTCACCACACGTGCTATACATTCGGTTCTCATTAGTTATCTATTTTATACATAGTAGTTTATATATGTCAATCCCACTCTCCCAATCCATCCCACCTCCCACTTCCCCCCTTAGTATCCATACATTTGTTCTCTACTTCTGTGTCCCTATTTCTACTTTGCAAATAAATTCATCTATACCATTTTCCTAGATTCCACATGTATACGTTAATATATGATATTTGTTTTTCTCTTTCTGACTTACTTCACTCTGTATGACAGTCTCTAGGTCCATCCACGTCTCTGCAAATGGCACAGTTTTGTTCCTTTTTATGGCTGAGTAATATTCCATTGTATATATGTATTACATCTTCTTTATCTATTCCTCTGTTGATGGACATTTAGTTTGCTTCCATGTCCTGGCTATTGTAAATAGTGCTGCAATGAATATTGGGGTGCATGTGTCTTCTTAAATTATTATTTTCTCTGGGTATATGCCCAGGAGTGAGATTCCTGGGTTATCTTGTAGTTCTATTTTTAGTTTATTGTGGAAACCCCATACTGTTTTCCACAGTTTCCATATTGTTTTCTAATTTCCCTCTTAGAGCTGTTTTTGATGCATCTCATAAGCTTTGATACGTTGTGTTTTCATTTTCATTTGTTTCAAGATATTTTTTCATTCCTTTTTTGACCCATTGCTTGTTCTGGAGCATGTTGCTTAATCTTCACATATTTGAGAATTTTCCCATTTTCCTCTTGTTACTGATTTCTAGTTCCATACCATTGTGGTTAGAAAAGATTATTGTTGTCATTTCAATCTTCTTAAATATGTTGATACTTGTCTTATAGCTTATCATTTGCTCTATCCTTGAAAATGTTCTGAATGCACTTGGGAAGAATGCATATTCAGCTTCTGTTGGATGAAATGTTCTGTATATATCTGTTAAGTTCTTTTATTTTAAGGCATAGTTCAAGTCCGGTTCTTTAATGATTTTCTGTCTGAATGATATATCCATAGTTGAAAGTGGGGATATTGAAGTCCCTTAGTATTACTGCACTGTTGTCTATTTCTCCCTCCAGATCTGATAATATTTGCTTTGCTTTATATATTTAAGTGTTCTGATGTTGGGTGAATAAATATTTTTAATTGTTACATCCTCTTGATGAATTGACATCTTTATCATCATATAGTGACCATTTGGTCTCTTGTTACAGTTGTTGGCTTAAAGTTTATTTTATCTGATACAAATATAGCTACACCTGCTCTCTTTTTGTTTCTATTTACATGAAATATTTTTTTACCTCCCTTTGTTGTCAGTTTACATATGTCCTTAAAGCTGAAGTGAATCCCTTTAAGCAGCATAAGTTTGGGTCTTATTTTTTGTTTGCTTTCTTTTAAATCTATTTAGATATTCTATGTTTTTTGGTCGGAGAATTTTGTCCATTTACATTTATGTAATTATTTATAATTTTGTTTTTATGTATAATTATGTATAATTATGTATAATTATGTATAATTTTGTTTTTCTTATTTCTCTGATTGCTGTGGCTAGGACTACCAAAACTATGTTGAATAATAGTGGTGAGAGTGGATATCCTTGTCTTTTCCCTGGTTTTAGAGGAAATGCTTTCAGTTTTTCACCATTGAGTGTGATGTTTGCTGTGGGTTTGTTACATATGGCCATTATTATGTTGAGGTAGGTTCCCTCTATTCCCACTTTCCAGGGAGTTTTTATTATAAACCAGTGTTGAATATTATCCAAAGCTTTTTCTGCATCAATTGAGATGATCATATGGCTTTTATTCCTTGTTAATATGGTATATCACATTGGTTGATTTGCATATATTGAAAAATCCTTGCATCGCTGGGATAAATCCCACATGATCATGCTGTATGATCTTTTTTAACTGTTGTTGGATTCTGTTTGGTAGCATTTTGTTGAGGATTTTTGCATCTATGTTCATCAGTGATATTGGCCTGTAAGTTTCTTTTTTTGTGATATCTTCGTCTGGTTTTTGTATCAGGGTGATGGTGGCCTCATACAATGAGTTTGGGATTGTTCCATCCTCTGCAATTTTTTGGAAGATTTTGAAAAGGGTAAGTGTTAGCTCTTCTCTAAATATTTGATAGAATTTATCTGTGAAGCTGTCTGATCTTGGACTTTTGTTTGTTAGAAGATTTTTAATCACAGTTTCAATTTCAGTACTTTCTATTGGTCTGTTTATATTTTCTATTTCTTCATGGTTCAGTCTTGGAAAATTGTACCTTTCTAAGAATTTGTCCATTTCTTCCAGGTTGTCCATTTTATTGGCATATAGTTGCTTGTAGTTGTCTTTTATGATCCTGTGTATTTCAGTGGTTACATTGTAACTTCTTTTTCATTCCTAATTTTATTGATTTGAGTCCTCCCTTTTTTTTCTTTATGAGTCTGCCTAAAGGTTTATCAATTTGTTTGTCTTCTCAAAGAACCAGGTTTTAGTTTTATTGTTCTTTGCTCTTGTTTTCTTCACTTCCATTTCATTTATTTCTTCCCTGATCTTTATGATTTCTTTCCTCTACTAACTGTGGGTCTTCTTTGTTCTTTTTCCTCTAGTTTCTTTAAGTGTAAGGTTAGATTTTTTATTTGAGATTTTTCTTGTTTCTTGAGTAATAATGTATGGCTATAAACTTCCCTCTTAGAACTCCTTTTGCTGTGTCCCATGAGTTTTGAATCATCGTGTTTTCATTATCATTTGTTTCTATGTATTTTTTGATTTCCTCTTTGATTTCTTCAGTGATCTCTTGGTTATTTAGTAGCATACTGTTTAGCCTCCATGTGTTTCTGCTTTTACAGTTTTTTCTGTAATTGATTTCTAATCTCTTGGCATTGTGGTCAGAAAAGATTCTTGATATGATTTCAATTTTCTTAAATTTTCCAAGGCTTGATTTGTGGCTCAAGATGTGATCTATCTTGCAGAATGCTTCAAGTGCACTTGAGAAGAAAGTGTATTCTGCCACTTTCAGGTGGAATGTTTTATAAATATCAATTAAATCAATCTGGTCTATTGTGTCATTTAAAGCTTGTGTTTCCTTATTTATTTTCTGTGTGGATGATCTCTCCATTGGTGTAAGTGGGTTGTTAAAGTCCCCTAGTTTTATTGTATCACTGTCAATTTTCCCTCTTTTGGCTGTTAGCATTTGCCTTATGTATTAAGGTGCTTGTATATTTGGTGCATAAATATTTACAATTGTCATATCTTCTTGGGTTGATCCCTGGATCATAATGTATTGTCCTTCCTTATCTCTTGTAGCAGTCTTTATTTTAAAATCTATTTTTTTCTGATATGAGTATTGCTACTCAGGCTTTATTTTGATTTCTATTTGCATGGAATCTTTTTCCATCCCCTCACTTTCAGTTTGTATGTGTCCCTAGGTCTGAAGTGTGTCTCTTGTACACAGCATATATATGGGTCTTGTGCTCATATCCATTCAGCCAGTCTATGTCTTTTGGTTGGAGCATTTAATCCATTTACATTCAAGGTAATTATCGATATAATAGTATGCTCCCATTGCCACTCTCATAAGTGTTTTGGGTTTGTTTTTGTGGGGTTTTTTCTTCTCTTGTGTTTCCCACCTAAATAAGTTCCTTTAGCATTTGTTGTAAAGCTGGTTTGGTGGTGGTGAATTCTCTTAGCTTTTGCTCTCTGTTAAGCTTTCGATTTCTGCATCAAATCTGAATGAGATCCTTGCTGGGTACCCTTGGTTCTAGGTTTTTCCCTTTCATCACTTTAAATATATCCTGCCACTCCCTTCTGGCCTGCAGAGTTTCTGCTGAAAAAGCACCTGATATCCTTATGGGGATTCCCTTGTATGTTATTTATTGTTTTTCCCTTTCTGCCTTTAATACTTTTTCTTTGAATTTAATTTTTGTTAGTTTGATTAATATGTGTCTCAGCATGTTTCTCCTTGGGTTTATCCTGTATGGAACTCTCTGTTCTTCCTGGACTTTGGTGGCTATTTCCTTTCCCATGTTAGGGAAGTTTTTGACTATCATCTCTTCAAATATTTTGTCAGAGCCTTTATCTTTCTCTTCTTCTTCTGGGACCCCTATAATTCAAATGTTGGCGTGTTTAACTTTGTTCCAGAATTCTCTGAGACTGTCTTCATTTCTTTTCATTCTTTTTTCTTTATTCTGCTCCTTGGCAGTTATTTCCACCATTCTATCTTGCAGCTCACTTATTCATTCTTCTGCTTCAGTTATTCTGCTATTGATTCCTTCTAGTGTATTTTTCCTTTCAGTTATTTTGTTGTTCATCACTCTTTGTTCTTTAGTTCTTCTATGTCCTTGTTAAACATTTCTTGTGTCTTTCTCTATCCATGCCTCAATTCTATTTCTGAGATTTTTAGATCATCTTTACTATCATTACTCTGAATTCTTTTTCAGGTAAGTTGCCTGTTTCCTGTTCATTTATTTGGTCTTGTAGGTTTTTATCTTGCTCCTTTGTCTGTACTTTATTATTTTGTTATCTCATTTTTTTCGATGTGTGGGCCTGTGTTCCTGTCTTGCTGGTTGTTTGGCCTGAGGCATCCAGCACTGGAGTTTGCAGGCAGTTGGGTGGAGCCAGGTCCTGGTGCCACGATGAGGACCTCCAGGAGGGCTCACACTGATTAATATTCCCTGAAGTCTGAGGTTCTCTGTTAGTCCAGCACTTTGGACTAGGTGTTCCACCACAGGAGCTCAGGCCTGACCCCTGGCCTGGGAACCATGACCCTGCAAATCACATGGCACAGCAAAAGAAAAAAAAAGGCAACAAACAAAAATGAGTAGAACAATAACAAAGAATTTTTAAAAATAAAATTAAAAAATATATTAGAAAAAATAAAAATGAAACAACAAAGCAAAACAGAACCATGAGAGCAAAAAAAAAAAAAGCAAGAACAGGTCTTTGTCAAGGGAGGGGGAGGCTTTGGCTCAAGACCCACATGGCTGGAAAAGGTATTGTGGGGGTGGGGTTTAGGCTCAGCATCCACCAATGTGGCCAGAAAAGGCCTTGCTATGGTCATTTATTTTTTGACAAATATGCCAAGAATACACATGAGCAAATGATAGCCTCTTTAACAAATGGTGCTGGGAAAACTGGATATCTACATGCAAAAGAATGAAATTGGACCCCTGTCTTATACCGTACACAAAAATTAACTCAAAATGGATTAAAAACTTGCATTTAAGACCCGAAACCATGAATTTCTTAGTTTTTAAGGAATAAGCTCCTTGGCATTGGTCTTGGCAATGAGTTTTTGGATTTGACACCAAAAGCACAGGCAATGAAAGCAAAAATAACAAGTGGGAAATGTCAAACTAAAAAGCCTTTGTACAGCAAAGGAAACCATCAACAAAGTTAAAAGGCAACCTATGGAATGAGAGATAATACTTGCAAACCACATATCCAATAAAAGGTTAATGTCCAAAGTATATAAGAAACCCATACAACTCAATAACATAAATAAATAAACGAGTGAATAATCAGATTTTAAAATGTGCAAAGACAAGAAAGACATTTTTCCAAAGAAGACATACAAAGTGGCCAATAGGTACATGAAAATGTGCTCATCAAGACTAATCATCAGGGAAATGCAAATCAAAAACACAATGAGATATCATCTCACAACTGTTAGGATGTCTAACATTATTAAATAGACAGGCAATAAAGTCTGGTGAGGATGCCAGGAAAAGAGAACACTTGTCCACTGTTGGTGGGAATGTAAACTAGTACAGTCACTATGGAAAACTGTATAAAGTTTCCTCAAGAAATTAAAATTAGACCTACCATATTTTCCAGCAATCTCACTTCTAGATAAATATGTAAAGGAAATAAGCCCACTGTCTTGAAAAGATATCAGTATTCCCATGTTTACTGCAGCATTATTCATAATCGTCAAGGTACAGAAACAAAAGTCCATTGATGGATGAATGCACAAAGAAAATATTTGATACATGTGTGTGTGTGTGTGTGTGTGTACATATATATATATATATATATATATATATATATATATATAAAACAATGGAATATTATTCAGCCTTATAAAAGAAGAAACTCCTGCTATTTGCAACAACATGTGTGATAGTGGAGGGCATTATACTAAGTGAAATAAGCCAGACAGCAAAAGACAAATGCTGCATGGTTTCACTTATATGTGGAATTTTAAAGAAGAAAAAAAAAGTACAACTGTTAGAAATAGAGAGTAGAATGGTGGTTGCCAGTGGCTGAGAAGTGAAGGAAATTGGAGACATTTGTTAAAGGGTACACACTTTCAGTTATAAGAAAAATAAGTTCTCAGGACCTAATGTAAAGCATGGTGACTATAGTTAACACTGTAATATATAATTGAAACTTGCTAAGATAGATCTTAAACATTCTCGCCAAAAAAAAAGAAAAAAAGTAACTATGTGAGGTTATGAATGTGATTGTGGCAATAGTTTTACAATGTATACATATATCAAATCATCACATTGTCCACTTTAAATATATTATAATTTTATTATTCAATTTTACCTCAATAAAGCTAGAAAAAAATTAATAAAATCCTAAGGAAAGAATCTGGTAACCATAGCACTTGGGATAATGGTATCTCCCATTCCAACTATTCTCTATGTTTTCAATTCAGTATTTTCCCTAAGTTTAGTAACGCTGTGGGTCTAGGACTAGTTGGTTTTGCTTGAAAGGAATCTATATTTGCATATTTAAGATTTTCTAAAGAGAGATGGAAATTTTAATGTCATATTTTTCTTTAAACATTTTCTCTGTAGCATTAGCAAATTAATTTAAGGGAAAATACAGTTCTTGAATCTATAATAATGCTAACTTTTTCATTTGATTTTGCTAAATTCTTTGTGCTTCAGATTTGAAATTTAACAATCTCAGTAAAATTTTAGCATTGATTTTGTTTTGCTACCTACAAAACGTGGCATTTTTAGCAAAACTCCTTGTGTGTGTTAATAAAAATTCACTTTATTATTTTTTATTTTGATTTCATTGAGCTATTTGTGGGTTAATTTTTGGCCCTTACACATGAAAACTCCTTCGAGTTCAGAGCGTGTTATGTTCATGGAACGACTTGAGAACTGGGCCTTTGGTTTATTTCTCAAATACTCGAATTTCCTTTGGTTAGCTTTCAAAAGGTAGTTTCCCGGATCTCTATTCATTTGTACACTGCACCCTCTCTTTCTCTTTGTAAATTTGGACAATTCATACCCCTACCCTCTCTTTGGTTTCCAGAAGTTCTGGTCTATGAAGCATTGTTGCTTAGCAACAGGTTAACCAGCTCTTCCTTTCTATGCCATACTACAAAAGAGCTGATCAGAACCTCCACACACTGTTACTCATCAAATGACTACAGATACAGTTTATAATGTTGTATTACTGATGGACTGTATAATTTTGTCTGTCTTCAAACTGTAACAAAATTATTAAAAGTGTGTTTTAAAATCAAACTTTCTTATTAAAATTTGCCTACTTGTTTGACTTGATTTTAAAATAATCTTTTGCTTAAAAAGATTCCTTTAATTGAAATAAGCTAAATCTTTTCCCCCTACATTTAAACCAAAGAAATAGACATTATTTTAAGCTGATCACAAAACCCTTCAAAATACCTTTTCTTACTAAAGTTTGCTTCATATAAATAGTGTTTTGAATAGAGTAGTGACAAGTTAATCTTCATATATCTTGTATCAAATTTAAATATACAGCAGAAGCCAATTTGGGATTCAAAAGTGCAGTATTTATACTTGGAGAAATAAAAAACTTTTTAAAACATCTTTAAGACATTCTAAAGCTAAGGTCCATTGAACCAGGGAGCAAGTGTAGAGAAGGTACAGTTTGGTAGTTTCTCATTTAGGAATAAAAGATCATAACATGTCGGATTATTCACCTGTCAAACTGTTCTAAAAGTCCCTGTTGCTAGGGAAGGAGATTAAAAAAAAAAAAAAAGCTAAAACTGCTTGGAAAAAGCACTTGATTATCTAAAATAAATAAATAAATAAACTCAAGCTTACATTTTACAAGATTTCAAAGTTTTGGACTTTTCATGCTGGCCAAGATAGAATAGGCACACTACAGCCTATCTCTCCCACTCCATTATAAATAAAATTTCTGGACAAAATTGTATATCAACCAACTATGAACTCTGAAAAGTAAATAATGGCAGGCACTTTGTGGGGTAGGCAGTCAAAACCTGAAAAAACGACATGTACAGGAGTGAGTTTCCCATTTTTTTGTTTTCTTAACACTTCCAGCTTTGACATGAAAGTAGACCCAGTCAGAGAATTCCCCAGTTGGCACATACAACAAAAACTCCAAAAGGAGCCCTGTCTTTCTGGCCAGAGGCCAAGAAAAGAGGTCCGTGAGCCAGAGAGACTGCGGGGGGAAATCCCTGTTTGTTCCATCACACTTATTCTTGATAGATATAGGTGATACAGACATAGACATAGACACAGATATAGACATGGTTATATCTTCCTTCTTTTCCTTTTTCAGCCCTACTTGAGGGAAACTCCAGTCCTAGTACTATGAAAAGGCAGGATGGGCAACAAAAACTCCAAAAAATTCCTGTGAGCCAAACAGGTGTTTTGGGGAATTCTAGAGAAGATGGAACTAGAGAAGTGGAAACCCTGACTCTGCATATGAACTGGCATAAGCTCTGGCCTCAGGCTTAAGGTACTGGACAGACTCAAAGAAGTGAACAAAATATTTGAAACCTTAATTGCCAATGGAATCACCACCCACAGAAGGTGAGACAGAATTTGCAGCCTGATCTTAACTGGGTTGATTGCCTGCTTTAAATCAATATACTCAAGAGGATTTTAACAGGTTTCAGAGACTCACAACATAATCAACATGTCCAATACAGGATTACTGGACACACAAGGAACCAGGGACGTATGATCTCCTCACAAGGGAAAAGCCAATCAACACCTGTCCATACAAAAATGACGCAGATGTTGGATTATCAGACAAAAACTTGAAACCAGCGATTATAACCATACTCTTAAGACAAATAGAAAGAGAAGTTTTTGACAGAGACATAGAAGCTATCAAAATTCCAAGTGGGGATTTTATAATTGAAAAATACAATTTCTGAAATTAAAAAAAAGAGTAATGGATGGAATAGCAGAATGGAAATAATAGAACAAAGAAGCAGTAAATTGAAGACACATCAGTAGAAATTAACCAACATGAGGAACATCAAGGAAAGGATAAAACAAAATGAACAGAGCTTCAGGAATCTGTAAGGAAATATCAGAAGGCCTAATATTTTTGTCATTGGAGTCCCATAAATAAAAGGAGAAAAATTTATTCATAAGAAAAATGTTCTGAAGGCATAATTGCTGAAAACTTTAAATTTTGTGAACCATATAAATTTACAGGTTCAAGAAACTCAGTAAAACCGAAACAAAATGCCCAGTATATCATAATCAAACTACTGAAAAATAAAGATAAAAGATCTTGAAAGCAACCAGAGACAAAGAACACATTCAACACAAGGAACAACAATTGGAATTGCAGATAACCACAGATACCCAATAAAAAATTGTGTAGGCAAGTATGCAGTGAAACAACATCTTTAAAGTATTAACAGAAAAGGACCATCAACACACAATTCTATATGCAGTGAAAATATTCTTCAGGAATGTGGTGGTTCTAATATATACCCACAAATCCATATTTATCCTCCATTCAAAAGTTGGAGCCTAATTCCCTCCGTTTGAAGGTGAGCCAGAATTGATGATTCACTTCTAATGAATAGAGTATAGTAGAAGTGACATTTTATGATTCTGAAATTGCAGTTACCACAGCTTTGTTGACACCAGTACCCCCAACACCGTGGTTCAAATTTCAGTTACCGCAGTGTATTAACTGTGAGTAAATGCATAAAGTACAAACTTGCTACAAACTGTGCTCCTAGCTCCTCAGTCCCCACCAATCACTACATAAATAATTCAGGTATCATGCTCAGTGACCAATGACATTACTTCTTGCAGAGTCTATCAGTGACTGGTCACAAGCATCTCTTAGTTCATGCACAGACAGCAAAGCATGTGGTTGTGTTGCCTCCTTGTCTCCCAGTGATAAGTTCACAAGATGATTTACAAAAATGGATCATCCAATGATGAAAGTGCAGCAAAGAAATTAAAACTGGAAACACTAAAAGTGAAATTTAAATCCAACATAAATGGTGTCATCAAAGAAATAGTTGACTGTGGGGAGGTCAATATTGCTGCCATTCCAGACACTCAGATGTGCAACCAGAAGAACTTAGTAAAGATATTTTTATCAAATACATAAGGAAACTGTTTGCGACAAAAAGGATGAAGATGTTCTAGAGGAAGGGACACCAGCAAAAACTTCACATTAAAGGAACTTGGAGATATTTCATGGCATTAAAAGCACAAAGGAGAAAATGTTGGAAGCTAATTCAAACTTAGAAAGGAATATTACAAGTTGTCAAATAAGTTATGTGAAGAAGACAAGCACTGTTCAAATGACTCTTGATACATTTTTACAAAGACTAAAAGCACTTTAATTCTCAGTGTTGCTAATGTTTTCAATTACAGTGTGCAAAATAAATGTTAATTTTACTATTATGCTCATTTCCTTATACATTTATAAATGGCAGTATGAGTTTTTAATGTTTTGATGAAAATTTCTAGAAGTCACAGTAAACCATAATTTTACCCCTTCATTATTAAGATCATATGGCACGGTTTTAGCTTGCACAGCCATTTGTATGATTCCATAATGTTGGGCAAAACAAAAACCATCTGTTTTATGTTGGGAGACTAAATGTGCTAAAATTCTAAAAAGAAATTATCTGGAGAATGTTGATTTTTTGTTTGTTTGTTTTAGCAGGCAATCACCCTGTCTTGCCCTCTGTTAGTGGTGGTTCCAATGTCAGTTCGTTTTCAAATGCTGCTATGCAGCTCTGTACTGAGCACAGACATATGTATGAACACAGAATTGGGGAGCCCCCTTTCCAGGTCTCTTCTCTCCAAGATGTCCAGGCTCTCTGGCTCTCAGGGGTCACCTTTCCTGGTGCTCTAGCTAGAAAGATGGGGTTTCCCTCTGTTACCTGCCAATGTGCCCCATGATTTTGTCAAAAGGAACTGCCCTCAGGCAAAGAGAAGAAAGAAAATGGAGGGAAAAAAAAGAAACATAGATTCCTTCCACATTCTTCAGAAGGGTCACTTCTTTCTGTCTCCCTGGCTGGAAAGACAGGTTTTCTCTCAGGGTTGAGTAGACTGCTATCTCCTTGGCCTCTGCAGTGCTTCTCCACAACTAGGGTCAACTTCAGGTCAAGTCTGAGAGAGTAAAGATTTAGGAGCAAAAAAAAAACAAAACAGGGATACCGCCACACTCTGGCGTGCAGGGACCCCATTACCAGACCTTTTAAAGAAAGTTCAGACTGTTTTCCCATCAGCAATGTGAGAGTTCCAGTTCCAGCGCATCTTCATCAGCACTTAGTAATAGGCACTGTTAATTTTAGCCATTCTAAATAGGTGTGTAGTGGAATCTCATTGTGGTTTTTAAAAAGCTTTATTGAGACATAATTCACATAAAATTCATCCCTCTAAAGTGTACAATTCAATGGGTTTTGGTATATTCAATGTTAATTTTTTAATTGTGGTGAAATATCACATAGAATTTCCCATTACCAATTTTAAAGTGTACAGTTGAGTAACTTTAATTACATTCACAATGTTGTACAACCATCATCACTATCTAGTTCCAAAAGTTTTCACTACCTCAAACAAAGTCATAACTTTCCATTCCTACCTCTCCCACAGCCCCTGGTAACCTCTAATCTAATTTCTGTCTCTATGAATTTGCTTACTCTTCATATTTCATATAAGAGGAATTATATAATATTTACCCTTTTGTGTCTGACATTTCATTTAGCATAATGTTTTCTAAGTTCATCCACGTTGTAGCATGTATCAGTACTCCATTCCTTTATATGGATAAATAATATTCCGTTGTATTTATATATCATATTTTATTAATCCATTCATCTGCTTATGAACACTTGGGTGGTGTCCACTTTTTCGCTATTGTGTATAATGCTGCTATGAACATTGGCATATCTGTTCAAGTTCATGCTTTGAATTCCTTTGGGTAAATACATACAAATGGAATGCTGGGTCATATGGCAACTCTATTTAGTTTTTTGAGGAACAAACTATTTTTCACAGTGGCCGCAACATTTTATATTCCCACCAGAAAGATATGAGAGTTCTGATTTCTCTACATCCTCCTCAACACTTGTTATTTATTTTTTTAATTGCAGCCATTCTGGTGTGTATCTCGTTTGGTTTTGAATTGCATTTCCATAATGATAATGATGTTGAGTATCTTTTCATGCTTATTTGCTATTTGTGTATCTTCTTTGTAGAAATGTCTATTAAAATCCTTTACTCACTTTTGAATTGTGTTTGGTTTGGGGTTTTTGTTTTTTTGGTTGTTGAGTTGTAGGAGTTTTTCATATGCTCTGAAAATTAATTCCTTATAAGACATATGATTTGCAAATATTTTATCTCATTCCATGGGTTTCTATGTACTCTCTCAATACTGACCTTTGATATACAAAAGTTTTTAATTTTGATGAAGTCCCATTTTTTCCTTTTTTTCTTTTATTTTCTGTGGGTTTTTTGTCATACTTAAGAAATCATTGCCTAATCCAATGTCATAGATTTTCACTTAGAGTTTTATAATGTTAGCTCTAAGAGTTTTCTTCTAAGAATTTTATAGTTTTAGTTCTTAAGTTTAGGTCTTTGATCCATTTTGAATTACTTTTTATAAATGGTATAAGGTAAGAGTCCAGCTTAATTCTCCTGCATGTGTCTATTTAGTTTTCCCAGCACAGTTTGTGGAGAAGACTTCCCTTACCCCATTGAATAGTCTTGGCACCCTTGCCGAAAATCAGTTGTCCATTTACGTGAGATTATATTTCTGGGCTCTCTTTTCTATCTCATTGGTCCATATGTCTATGCTTATGTCAGTACCACATTGTTTTGATTATTGGAGCTCTAAGAAAGTTGTGAAATTGAGAAGTATGAGTTCTCCAGCTTTGTTCTTTTTAAAGAATGATGTCTTGGGACTTCCCTGCTGGTCCAGTGGTTAAGACTCTGCACTTCCACTGCAAGGGTAATGGGTTCAATACCTGGTCAGGGAAATAAGATCCTGCATGTCACATGGTCCAGCCAAAAAAATAAAAAATAATTTTTAAAAATGATGTCTATTTAGGGTTCCTTGGGATTCTATTTAAATTTTAGGATGGGTTTTCCATTTCTGTAAAAATTGCTGGATTTTTGGTACAGATCGCATTAAATCTCTAGATCCCTTTGGGTAGTGTTGTCTTCTCAAATAATATTAAATCTTCCACTCCATGAATATGGCATATCTTCCCATGTATTTAGGTTTTTAAAATTTCTTTCAGCAATGCTTTGTAGTATTTAGTACACAAGTCTTTTTCCTCCCAGGTTGAATTTATTCCTAAGTATTTTTTTCTCTTTGACGCTATTCTAAATGTAATTTAAATAAACCCTCAGATTGTTCATTGCAAGTATATAGATATATAGCTGATTTTTGCACATTGACTTTGTATTTCACAAATTCGCCAAATTCATTTATCAGCTCTAACAATATTTTTGAGGATTCTTTAGGATTTTCTATATATAAGATCATGTCATCTGTGTAGAGAATTTAACTTCTTCCCTTCCAGTTTGAATGTGTTTTATTTCTTTTTCTTGCTTGACTGCTTCAGCTAAGACTCTCAGTATGATAAATAGAAATGGTGAAAGTGGGCGCCTTTGTTTTGTTCCTGATGTTAGAGGAAAAGCTTTCAGTCTTTCACCATAGAGTACGATATTAGCTGTGGAATTTTCATATATGGGCTTTATCATGTTTATGAAGTTCACTTTTAGTCTCAGTTTATTGGGTGTTTTCAATCAAGAAAGTGTGTTGAACTTTTCTAATGTTTCTGCATCAATTATGATGATCATGTGGGATTTTTCCTATTAATTCATTCTATTAACATGGTGTATTACACTGATTAGTTTTTTATGTTGAACCACACTTGAATCATCTTGGGAATAAATCTCATGTAGTTATGATATATAATCCTTCTAATATGCTGCTGAATTCAGCTTGCTAGTAATTTATCAAGGACTTTTGCACTTATCTTCATAAGGAAAATTGGTCTATAATTTTCTTTTCTTGTAGAGTCTTTATCTGGTTTTGGTATCTGGGTGATTCTGGCCTCTTAGAATGAGATTTAAAGTTTTTCCATCTTTTCAATTTTTTTTGAAGACTTTAAGAAACATTGGTGTCAAATTCTTCTTTAAATGTTGGGTAGAACTCACATTGAAACCATCTGGTACTGGGCTTTCTTTGTTGGGAAGTTTTTGATTCCTGAGTTAATCTCCTTACTTGATGTGGATTTATTGAGGTTTTCTATTTCTTTATGATTCAGTTTTGGTAGATTTTGTGTTTCTACAAATTTGTTAAGTTCATCTATGTTATCCAATTTGTTGGCATACAAATGTTCATAGTATTTCCTTATAATTTTTTATTTTTGTAAAATTGGTAGTAATGTCCCAAATCAGTAAATTTCTGATTTTAGTAAGTTTAGTCTTCTGTCTTTCTTTCTTACTGAATCTTTGTCAATTTTGCTGATCTTTTTAAAGAACCAACTTCTGATTTTGTTGATTTTCTCTATTATTTTTCTGCTTTCTATTTTATTTATCTCTACCCTGACCTTCATTATTTCCTACATTATGTTAGCTTTGGGTTTAGTTTGCTCTTCTATTTATAGTTTCTTAAGGTGTGCAGTTAAGTTCTTCGTTTGTTTCTCCTTTTTAAATCTTGATTCTTTTCTTTTAATGATGTATTTTGAAGATCATTGTTTATCAATACCTGTGGGTATTCTTCATTCATCTTTCTTGCTACAGAGTATTTTATTGCATGTGTGTACAATTACTTATTTACCCTGTCTTCTATTGATGCACATTTAGATTGTTTTCAATTTTATTGGTATTACAAACAATGCAGTAATTGATATTACCATGAAAATATTTTTATTGAACGAGGATTGCATTTGGCTGAAGGTAAAAGAAAACTCAACTTTAAAAAACTTAAATAGAGTGTATTTTTCTCTTACAGAAAGGAGTCCAGGGGAAGGAATTAGAGAACACAGACAGTTGATCAATGTCATCTTCAGGCATCCAGGCTCCTCCTACCCTCTCTGCCTTCCTTAGTGTATGACTTTCATCTTCATACTTCCAGAATGGCTGCTGCTCCTTCAGGCATTGCTTCTGCATTCCAGACCAGAAAAAAGAGGACGAAGAGCCAAAAGACATGTCCATGAGTTCTGTCCTTTTTTTGAGTGTGTTCTTTTATTTATTTATTTAAACATCTTTATTGGAATATAATTGCTTTACAATGGTGTGTTAGTTTCTGCTTTAAAACAAAGTGAATCAGCTATACATATACATATATCCCCATATCTCCTCCCTCTTGCATCTCCCTCCCACCCTCCTTATCCCACCCCTCTAGGTGGTCACAAAGCACCGAGGTGATCACCCTGTGCTATGCAGCTGCTTCCCACTAGCTATCTATTTTATATTTGGTAGTATATATTAGTCCATGTCACACTCACTTCGTTCCAGCTTACCCTTCCCCTCCCCATGTCCTCAAGTCCATTCTCTACGTCTGCGTCTTTATTCCTGTCCTGCCCCTCGGTTCTTCATAATAATTTTATAAATTCCATATATACGTGTTAGCATACGGTATTTGTTTTTCTCTTTCTGACTTATTTCACTCTGCATGACAGACTCTAAGTCCATCCGCCTCACTACAAATAACTCAATTTCGTTTCTTTTTATGGCTAATATTCCATTGTATATATGTGTCACATCTTCTTTATCCATTCATCTGTCGATGGACACATGTTGCTTCCATGTCCTGGCTATTGTAAACAGAGCTGCAATGAACATTGTGGTACATGACTCTTTTTTTTTTTACATCTTTATTGGAGTATAACTGCTTTACAATGGTGTGTTAGTTTCTGCTCTATAACAAAGTGAATCAGCCATACATATACATATGTTCCCATATCTCTTCCCTCTTGCATCTCCCTCCCTCCCACCCTCCCTATCCCACCCCTCTAGGTGGTCACAAAGCACCGAGCTGATCTCCCTGTGCTATGCAGTTGCTTCCCACTAGCTATCTATTTTACGTTTGGTAGTGTATATACGTCCATGCCACTCTCTCGCTTTGTCACAGCTTACCCTTTCCCCTCCCCATATCCTCAAGTCCATTCTCTAGTAGGTCTGTGTCTTTATTCCTGTCTTATCCCTAGGTTCTTCATGACATTTCCCCCCCTAAATTCCATATATATGTGTTAGCATACGGTATTTGTCTTTCTCTTTCTGAGTTACTTCACTCTGTATGACAGACTCTAGGTCTATCCACCTCATTACAAATAGTTCAATTTCATTTATTTTTATGGCTGAGTAATATTCCATTGTATATATGTGCCATATCTTCTTTATCCATTCATCCGATGATGGACACTTAGGTTGTTTCCATCTCCGGGCTATTGTAAATAAAGCTGCAATGAACATTTTGGTACATGACTCTTTTTGAATTTTAGTTTTCTCAGGGTATATGCCCAGAAGTGGGATTGCTGGGTCATATGGTAGTTCTGTTTGTAGTTTTTTAAGGAACCTCCATACTGTTCTCCATAGTGGCTGAACCAATTCACATTCCCACCAGCAGTGCAAGAGTGTTCCCTTTTCTCCACACCCTCTCCAGCATTTATTGCTTCTAGATTTTTTGATGATGGCCATTCTGACTGGTGTGAGATGATATCTCCTTGTAGTTTTGACTTGCATTTCTCTAATGATTAATGATGTTGAGCATTCTTTCATGTGCTTGTTGGCACTCTGTATATCTTCTTTGGAGAAATGTCTATTTAGGACTTCTGTCCATTTTTCGATTAGGTTTTTTGTTTTTTTGTTATTGAGCTGCATGAGCTTCTTGTAAATTTTGGAAATTAATCCTTTGTCAGTTGCTTCATTTGCAAATATTTTCTCCCATTCTAAGGGTTGTCTTTTGGTCTTGTTTATGGTTTCCTTTGCTGTGCAAAAGCTTTGAAGTTTCATTAGGTTCCATTTGTTTATTTTTGTTTTTATTTCCATTTCTCTGGGAGGTGGGTCAAAAAGGATCTTGCTGTGATTTATGTCATAGAGTGTTCTGCCTATGTTTTCCTCTAACAGTTTGATAGTTTCTGGCCTTACATTTAGGTCTTTAATCCATTTTGAGTTTATTTTTGTGCATGGTGTTAGGGAGTGTTCTAATTTCATTCTTTTACATGTAGCTGTCCAGTTTTCCCAGCACCACTTATTGAAGAGGCTGTCTTTTCTCCATTGTATATTCTTGCCTCCTTTATCAAAGATAAGGTGACCATGTGTGCATGGGTTTATCTCTGGGCTTTCTATCTCTTCCATTGATCTATATTTCTGTTTTTGTGCCAGTACCATACTGTCTTGATTACTGTAGCTTTGTAATATAGTCTGAAGTCCAGGAGCCTGATTCCTCCAGCTCAGTTTTTCTTTGTCAAGATTACTTTGACTATTTGGGGTCTTTTGTGTTTCCATACAAATTGTGAAATTTTTTGTTCTAGTTCTGGGAAAAATACCAGTGGTAGTTTGATAGGGATTGCATTGAATCTGTAAATTGCTTTGGGTAGTGGAGTCATTTTCACAATGTTGATTCTTCCAATCCAAGAACATGGTATATCTCTCCATCTGTTTGTATCATCTTTCATTTCTTTCATCAGTGTCTTATAATTTTCTGCATACAGGTCTTTTGTCTCCTTAGGTGGGTTTATTGCTAGGTATTTTATTCTTTTTGTTGCAGTGGTAAATGGGAGTGTTTCCTTAATTTTTCTTTCAGATTTTTCATCATTGATGTATAGGAATGCAAGAGGTTTCTGTGCATTAATTTTTTATCCTGCTACTTTTCCAAATTCATTGATTAGCTCTAGTAGTTTTCTGGTAGCGTCTTTAGGATTCTCTATGTATAGTATCATGTCATCTGCAAACAATGACAGCTTTACTTCTTCTTTTCTGATTTGGATTCGTTTTATTTCTTTTTTTTCTCTGATTGCTGTGGCTAACACTTCCAAAACTATGTTGAATAATAGTAGTGAGAGTCGGCAACCTTTTCTTGTTCCTGATCTTAGGGGAAATGGTTTCAGTTTTTCACCTTTGAGAACGATGTTGGCTGTGGGGTAAGTTCCCTCTATGCCTACTTTCCGGAGGGTTTTTTTTTTTATCATAAATGGGTGTTGAATTTTGTTGAAAACTTTTTCTGCATCTATTGAGATGATCAGATGATTTTTCTCCTTCAATTTGTTAATATGGCGTGTCACGTTGATTGATTTGCATATATTGAAGAATCCTTGCATTCCTGGGATAAACCCCACTTGATCATGGTGTATGACCTATTTCTCCTTTTTTAACATATACATTTACAACTATAAATTCCCACTTTAACACTGCTTTTGATGCATCCCATGAGTTTTTGTACATTGTGTTTTTATTTTCTTTTGTCTCAAGGTATTTTCTAATTTTTCTTGTCATTTCTTCTTTGACCTATTGTTTCTGTAAGACTGTGTTGTTTAATTTCCACATATTTGTGAATTTTCCAGTTTGCCCCTGTTATTCATTTCTAATTTCATTCCATTATGATCAGAAGATATACTTTGGATGATTTCAACCTTTTTTAAATTTATTAAGACTAATTTTGTGACCTAATATATGGTAAATACTAGAGAATGTTCCATGTGCACTTAAGAATAATGTGTATTCTGCTGTTGTTGGGTGGAATGTTCTGCATATGTCTGTTACGTCTAGTTGGTTTAAAGTGTTTGTACAAGTCCTACAGTTTCTTATTTATCTTCTGTTTGTTTTTGCTCTTCATTATTAACAGTAGTGCATTGAATTCTCCAACTAGTATTATAGAGCTTTCTATTTCTCTCTTCAACATGTCAGCTTTTGCTTCATATATTTTGGAGCTTTTTTTATATATAAAGTAGTACAATATCAGTTGAAGGTAGACTGACATGAGTTAAAGATGTATACTGTAACCCTAAAGCAACGAATAAAATAAATAAAAAAGAATAATGGTACTAAAACTACAAATAAGATTAAATAGAATCATACAAAATACTAAAGTGACCAAAACAAAACAGAAAAAATAAGAAAAAGGGAGTAAAGGATATATGGGACAAACAGAAAACATAGGAAGATGGTAGATTTCTAATGTTTATAATTGTTATATCTTAGTGCTATATTAAATGTTTTATCAATATATGATGAAAACTTTTTTCATTTACAGTCTCTTTGTCTGACAATAATACAGCCAAGTCAGCTCACTTTTAGTTACTATTTTCATGGAGTATCTTTTTCCATCCTTTTACATTAAATGTATTTTCATCCTCATATCTAAGGTGAATATTTTGTAAACAGAATATTGATGAATTCTGGTTTTTTAAAATATGATCTTCCAAATCTGTGTTTTAATAGGTAATTAATGTGATTACTTAAAAAGAAGAATTTACTTCTGTCACTTAGCTATTTGCTTTCTATGGTTTTTATACTTCAATTTTCCATTACTGACTTTTGGGAGATTGCAATTAACATATTAAACTTAATAAACACATAGTTTGAATAATACATAAAATGATATCATATTTTACAAAAATTCTGCTTCCATACATCCCCACTTCTTCCCTTTTGGGTTCTCCACTTCAACCCTTTGTGATGTTATTATCACAGATTATCACCTTATGCACTGTAGTCCCCTTAACATGAATTTATAACTGTTGTTTTATACACTTGCCATTTAGTTTATATAGGAAAAAGAGAGAAGTTACAAATCAAATGAAAAGAACAATAATACTGGATTTTGTATTTATGCTTGTTATTTTTTCTTATGGATGTGAGTTACTGTCTGGTGTCCTTTCATTTCAGCCTGAAGGATTCCCTTTAGTGGTTCTTGTAGGGCAGATCTATTGGTAATGAAATCTCTCAGCCTTCGTTTACCTGGGATTGTCTTAATTTCTCTTTCACTCTTGAAGGATAGTTTTGCTAGATACAGAATTCTTGATTGACAGGGTTTGTTTTTTTTTTTCTTTAAGGACACGAAGCATGTCATCCCACTGCCCTCTGTCCTCTATGGTTTCTGGGGAGAAATCATCTGTTAATTTTATTGAGAATCACTTGTGTGTGATGAGTCACTTGTACCTTCCTGCTTTCAAGATCCACTCTTTGTCTTTGGGTATTGACAGGTTGATGATAATGTGTCTTGGTGTAGATCTCTATATGTTTATCCAGCTTGGAGTTAGTTGAGCGTCTCAACTATACATATACATATTCATGTATTTCATCAGATTTAGGATTTTTTTTTTTTTGGCCAAATATATTTTCCTGCTCCTTTCTCAATATCTTCTCCTTCTGGGCATCCCATAATGCATATGTTGAACACTTAACAGTATCCCACCAGTCCTTCAGGCTTTGTTCATTTTTCTTCATTCTTTTTTCTTTCTGTTCCTCTGAATTTATTATTTCAATTGTCCTTATCTTCAACTGATCCTTTCTTCTGCCTGCTCAAATCTGATTTTGAACACCTCTAGAGAGTTTTTCCTTTCAGTTTTTGTGATTTCCAGCTCCAGAATTTCTATTCAGTTCCTTCTCTTTAGTTATCTTCATTTGTATTCTTTTTGTTTCCTTTTTTTTTTTCTTCCTGCGGTATGCAGACCTCTCACTGCTGTGGCCTCTCCCATTGCAGATCGCAGGCCCTGGATGCACAGGCTCAGTGGCCATGGCTCACAGGCCCAGCCGCTCTGTGGCATGTGGGATCCTCCCAGACCGGGGCACGAACCCGTGTTCCCTGCATCTGCAGGCGGACTCTCAACCACTGTGCCACCAGGGAAGCCCCAGTATTCTTATTTTATACAGACATTATTTTCTTGATTTCCTCTAGTTCTTTGTCCATGATTTCCTAAAAATCATTTAATATATTTAAGAAAGTTTAATTTAATGTCTTTGATTTAATGTCTTTGACTAATAATGTAAATGTCTGGGCTTCCTCAGGGATGGTTTCTAATTCTTTTGTTCCTATGAAGAGACTGCACTTTACTGTTTCTTTGTATGTATTGTAATCTTTTGTTAAAAACTGGACATTTTGAGTTGTGGTAACTCAAACTATAATGCTGTGGGAATTCTAGAATTCCAATTCTTCCCCTTATCATGGATTGCTGGATTTGATTGTTGAAGGCTGAAGCCATACAATGTAACTTTTCCAAACTGTTTCTGAGAAGCATGAACTCCTTGTGTGTGATCCTTAAAGTTTCTGTTCCATTGTCTCTGCAATCAACCTGTGACTCAACAAAGGTATCCTTAAGCATCTGGCTCCCAAAAGGGGAAAATGTAGATACTGTCTCTTTAAACCCTCTCCAAGCCAGGAAGACATTTTAGCCCTTTGGGTTTGAAACAATGGCTAACTTCTGTGTCAACTCCTCAGTGATTAACAATAAAAACCTATGATCCCAATTTTTGGAGGACAAGGTCCATATTCTCCACCATGGCCCCAGCAAGCTGCACCAGGAACTGGGTTGCTGCCTTCCAGGGTGCTGGAGTGTAAGGCATGGTAGCCACTACCATGTAATCACTAAAATTCACCAAAATGTAATGAAATTTACCAGCTTCTTCATCAAGCACTCCCCTGGATCCTGTAAGAGGTCTATTAGACCAGGGTTGCAAAATAGTTGTGCAGACAGTTCCTACCAGCTCAGATGTCATTTCTGTGAAGAGTCATATTCCTGGGGCTTTCTACCCTGCCATATTCCCTGATATCACTTCTTTGTGGTTTTAATTTGCATTTCCCTAATAACAAATGATGTTGAGCATCTTTTCATGTGCTTATATGTCACCTGTATATTTTCTTTAGTGATGAGTCTGGTCAAATTATTTCCCAAATTGTACATTGGGATTTTTTTTCTTAATGAGTTTTCAAGGTTTTATTATGTATTATGAATACAAGTTTTTATCATATAAATGATTTGCAAATATTTTCTACCACTGTAACTTGTCTTTTCATTAACAGTATCTTCCTAAGAGTTCAAATTATTAATTTTGATGGGGTTCAATTTTCCAGTTTTTCTTTTACAGATCATGCCTTTGGCACTATCTAAAATATCTTTAAATAAGAAAATATCACAAAGACTTTCCCTTATGTTTCTTTCTAGAACTTTTACACTTCTAGGTTGCACATTTAGGTCAAACAGCTTTTTTTTTTTTACTAAATTTTTAAGCTAATTTTTGTATATTTGTGAGATATGGATTACACTTATCTATTTTTTTTACTCCCGTATGGAAATCCAATTAGGTAAGCACCACTTCTTGAAAACGTTACCTTTCTCCATAAGTTGCTTTTGCATTTTTGTTGAAAATCAACCCCAAATGTGCAGGTCTATGTCTGGACTCTCTATTTTGTTACATTGATCTCTTTATCATGATGCCAGTATCACACTGACTTAATTACTCTAGACGTATAGTAAATCTTTTAATTAGGTAATGTAAGTTCTCTACTTCTGTTCTCTCTTTTTTTTCAAAGTTATTTTGGCTATTGTAGGTCTTTGGTAGTCCCATGTAAATACAGTATATCTCTTTATTTAGATTTTTCCATGATTATTTCATTAGCATTTTAAAATTTCTTTTAAAATTGTACACTATGTGTACAACATAGTGATTCATAATTTTTGAAGGTTATTTTCCATTATAGTTATTATAAAATATTGGCTGTATTCCTTTTTCTGTACAATATATCTTTGTAGCTTATTTATTTTATACATAATAGTTTGTACCTCTTAATCCTCTACCCCTATCTTGCCCCTCCCCCTTCCCTCTCCCCATGGTAACCACTAGTTTGTTCTCTGTGTCTGTGAGTCTGTTTCTTTTATGTTATATTCAGTAGTTTGGTTTTTTTTTTAGATTCCACATATTAGTGATATCATACAGTATTTGTCTTTCTCTATCTGACTTATATCACTTATCATCATACCCCCCAAGTCCATCCATGTTGTTGCAAATGGCAAATTTTCATTTTTTAATGGCTGAGTAGTATCCCACTACACATACATACCACATTTTCTTTATCCTTCCAACTGTTGGTGGACACTTAGGTTGCTTCCATATCTTGGATATTGTAAATAATGCTGCTATGAACATTGGGGTGCATATATCTTTTTGAATTGGTGTTTTTTTTTCTTTAGGCATATAATCAGGAATGGAATTGCTGTATCATATGGTAGTTCTATTTTTAGTTTTTTTGAGGAACCTCCAAACTGTTTTCTACAGTGGCTACACCAATTTACATTTCCACCAACAGTGTACGAGGGTTCCATTTTCTCCACATCCTTGCCAACAGTTGCTATATCTTGTCTTTTTGATAAAAGCCATCCTAACATGTGTGAGGTGATATCTTGTTGTGGTTTTGATTTGAATTTTTCTGATGACTAACAATGTTGAGAATCTTTTAATGTTCCTTTTGGCCATCTGTATGTCTTCACTGGAAAAATGTCTATTCATATCTTCTGCCCATTTTTAAATTGGGTTGATTAAATTTTGATGTTGAGTTGTATGAGCTGTTTATATTTTTTAGATATTAACCCCCTATCAGTCATATCATTTGCAAATATTTTCTCCCATTCTGTAAGTTGTCTTTTCATTTTGTTGATGGTTTCCTTTGCTCTTCAAAAGCTTATAAATTTAATTAGGTCCCATTTGTCTATTTTTGCTTTTGTTTCCTTTAGCATTTTGAAGTTTTGAGCATATAAATTTTATGCATGTTATGTTAGATTTACACCTAAGCATTTTACTTTTGTAAGCAATTGTAAATGGCATTGTATTTTTAATTTTGATGTCCACATGTTCATTGCTAAGTATATGGAAGTATACTTGATTTTTGTCTGCTGATTTTGTATCCCATGACTTTGCTGAATTCACTTGTTAGTTTTAGGAAATTTTAGTAGATTCTTTGGTATTTTTCTATGTTGATAATCATGTTATCTGCAAATATGGACAATTTTATTTATCCTTTCCCATCCATATGTCTTTTACTTCCTTTCTTGCTTTATTGTTCTGGCTAGACCTTCCAGTGTTTTGTTTAATAGCAGCGGTGAAGAAAATATACTTGTTCTCAATCTTAGGAGAAAAGCATTCAGTCTTTCACCATTAAGTATAATGTTAACTGTTTTGTTTTGTGTTTTGGTAGATGATCTCCATAAGGTCAATAAAGTGTTTGCCTCTTCCTATTTTTCTGAGGGTTTTTCTCATGAATGAGGGTTGAGTTTTGTTAAATACTTTTCCTGCATCAATTGATATGATCACATGATTTTTCTTTTTTAGCTTGATTTTGATTTCCCAATATCAAATCAGTCTTGTATTCCTGGAATAAACCTCACTTGGTCATGGTATATAATTCTTTTTTTTCTTCTGATTATTAAAAATTTTATTGAAATATAGTTTATTTACAATGTTGTGTTAATTTCTGCTGTATATCGGAGTGATTCAGTTATACATATATATATTCTTTTTTATATTCTTTTCCATTATGGTTTATCACAAGATATTGAATACAGTTCTCTGTTCTATACAGTAGGACCTTGTTGTTTATCCATCCTGTATATAATAGTTTGCATCTGGTAATCCCAAACTCCCAAACCTTCCCTCTCCCAACCCCCTCACCCTTGGCAACCACAAATCTGTCCTCTATATCTGTGACTCTGTATCTGTTTCATAGATATGTTAATTTGTGTTGTATTTTAGATTCCACATATAACTGATATCATATGGTATTTGTCTTTCTCTTTCTGACTTACTTTGCTTAGTATGATAATCTATAAGCATCCATGTTGCTGAAAATGGAATTATTTCATTCTTTTCTGTGACTGAGTAATATTCCATTGATACACACACACACACACACACACACACACACACACACACACACACATTTAGTTTTTTAAGGAACATCCATAATGTTCTCCATAGTGGCTGTACCAATTTTTTGGTGCAATAGTAAATGGGATTGTTTCCTTAATTTCTCTTTCTGATTTTTCATTGTCAGTGTATAGGAATTCAAGAGATTTCTGTGCATTAATTTTGTATCCTACAACCTTACCAAATTCATTGATTAGTTCTAGTAGTTTTCTATGACACCTTTAGGATTTTCTATGTATAGAAATGACATATGTCATCTGCAACAGTGACAGTTTTACTTCTTCTTTTCCAATTTGGATTCCTTTTATTTCTTTTTTTTCTCTGATTGCTGCTGCTAGGACTTCTGAAACTATGTTGAATAAGAGTGGTGAGAGTGGACATCTTGTTTTGTTCCTGATCTTAGGGGAAATGTTTTCAGTTTTTCACCATTGAGTATGATGTTTGCTGTGGGTTTGTCATATATGGCCTTTATTATGTTGAGGTAGGTTCCCTCTATGCCCATTTTCTGGAGTGTTTTTATCATAAACTGGTGTTGAATTTTGTCAAAAGCTTTTTCTGAATCTATTGATCATATGATCATATGGATTTTATTCCTTAATTTGTTAATATAGTGTATCATGTTGATTGATTTGTGTATATTGAAGAATCATTGCATTCCTGGGATAAACCCCACTTGATCATGGTGTATGATCCTTTTAATATGTTGCTGGATTCTGTTTCCTAGTATTTTGTTGAGGATTTTTGCATCTATGTTCATCAGTGATACTGGTGTATAATTTTCTTTTTTCATAATATCTTTTGCTGGTGTCCGTATCAGGGTGATTGTGGCTTCATAGAATGAATTTGGGAGTGTTCCTCCCTCTGCAATTTTTTGGAAGAGTTTGAGAAGGATCAGTGTTAGCTCTTCTCTAAATGTTTGATAGAATTTTCCTGTGAAGCCATCTGGTCTTGGACTTTTGTTTGTTGGAAGATTTTAAATTACAGTTTCAATTTCATTACTTGTGATAGGTCTGTTTATATTTTCTAATTCTTCCTGGTTCAGTCTTGGAAAATTGTACCTTTCCAATAATTTGTCCACTTCTTCATGGTTGTCCATTTTATTGCCATATAGTTGTTTGTAGTAGTCTCTTATAATCCTTTATATTTCTGCGGTGTCAGTTGTGATTTCTCCTTTTTCATTTCTAACTTTACTGATTTGTGTCCTCTCCTTTTTTTTCTTGATGAGTCTGGCTAAAGGTTTATCAATCTTGTTTATCTTCTCAAAGAACCAACTTTTAGCTTTATTGATCTTTGTTATTGTTTCCCTCATTTCTATTTCATTTATTTCTGCTCTGATCTTCATGATTTCTTTCCTTTAGTGACTTTGGGTTTTCTTTGTTCTACTCTCTCTAGTTGCTTTAGGTGTAAGTTTAGATTGCTTATTTGAGATTTTTCCTGTTTCTTGAGGTGGGATTGAATTGCTATAAACTTCCCTCATTTAAAAAAAGTATTTATTTATTTTATTTATTTATTTTTGGCTGCATTGGGTCTTCATTGCTGCGCAGGCTTTCTCTAGTTGCAGTGAGCGAGCGCTACTCTTTGCTGCAGTGCGCAGGCTTCTCATTGTGGTAGCTTCTTTGTTGCAGAGCATGGGCTCTAGGCATGCGGGCTTCAGTAGTTGTGGTTCACAGGCTCTAGAGAGCAGGCTTAGTAGCTGTGGCACATGGTCTTAGTTGCTCTGCAGCATGTGGGATCTTCCTGGGATAGGGCTTGAACCTGTGTCCCCTGCATTGGCAGGAGGATTCTTAGCCACTGTGCCACCAGGTAAGTCCCTAAACTTCCCTCTTAGAACTGCTTTTGCTATGTCCCATAGGTTTTGGGTCATTGTGTTTTCATTGTCATTTGTTTATATGTATTTTTTTATTTCTTCTTTTATTTCTTCAGTGATCTGTTGTGTATTTAGTAGTGCACTGTTTAGCTTCCATGTATTTGTGTTTTTTAGCTTTTTCTCCTGTAATTGATTTCCAATCTCATATTGTTGTGGTCAGAAAAGATACTTGATATGATTTCAATTTTCTTAAATTTTCCAAGGCTTGATTTTTGACCCAAGATGTGATCTATCCTGGAGAATGATCCATGTGCACTTGAGAAGAAAGTCTATTCTGCCACTGTCGGGTGGAAAGTCCTATAAATATCACTTAAATCTATCTGTTCTATTGTGTCATTTAAAACATGTGTTTCCTTATTTATTTTTCTGTGGGGATGATCTGTCCATTGGTGTAAGTGGGATGTTAAAATCCTCTACTATTTTTGTGTTACTGTTGATTTCCCCTTTTATGGTTGTTAGTATTTGCCTTATGTATTGAGGTGCTCCTATGTTGGGTACATAAATATTTATAATTGTTATATATTCTTCTTGGATTGACCCCTTGATCATTATGTAGTGTTCTTCCTTATCTCTTGTAACAGTCTTTATTTTAAAGTGTATTTTATCTGATACGAGTATTGCTACGACAGCTTTCTTTTGATTTCCTTTTGCATGGAATATCTTTTTCCATCCCTTCACTTTCTCTGTATGTGTCCATAGGTCTGAAGTGTGTCTCTTGCAGACAGCATATATATAGGTCTTGTTTTTGTTTCCTTTCAGCCAGCCTGTCTTTTTTTGGAGCATTTAATCCATTTACATTCAAAGTTATTATCAATATGTATGTTCCTATTCCCATTTTCTTAATTGTTTTGTGTTTGTTTTTGTGGGTCTTTTACTTCTCTGTGTTTCCTGCCTAGAGAAGTTCCTTTAGCATTTGTTGTAAAGCTGGTTTGGTGGTGATGAATTCTCTTAGCTTTTGCTTGTCTGAAAAGCTTTTGATTTCTCTGTTGAATCTGAATGAGATCCTTGCTGGATAATCTTGGTTGTAGGTTTTTCTCTTTCATCATTTTAAGTATATCCTGCCACCAATCCCTTCTGGCTTGCAGAGTTCTGCTAAAAAGTCAGCTGATAAACTTATGGAGATTCCTTTGTATGTTATTTTTTGCTTTCCCCTTGCTGCTTGTTTTTTTTTTGGGGGGGGGGGCGGTACATGGGCCTCTAACTGTTGTGGCCTCTCCTGTTGGGGAGCACAGTCTCCGGACGTGCAGGCTCAGCATCCATGGCTCACGGGCCCAGCCGCTCCGCGGCATGTGGGATCTTCCCGGGCTGGGGCACGAACCCGTGTCCCCTGCATCAGCAGGTGGACTCTCAACCACTGTGCCAAGTGAAGCCCCCCTTGCTGCTTTTAATATTTTTTCTTTGAATTTAATTTTTGTTAGTTTGATTAATGTGTCTTGTTGTGTTTCTCCTAGGGTTTATCCTGTATGGGACTCTCTGCCTTTCCTGGCTTGGCTGACTAGTTCCTTTCCCATGTTAGGGAAGTTTCTGACTATAATCTCTTCAAATATTTTCTCAGACCCTTTCTCTATCTCTTCTTCTTCTGGGACCCCTATAATTCAAATGTTGGTGTGTTTAACTTTGTCCCAGAAGTCTAAGACTGTCTTCATTTCTTTTCATCCTTTTTTCTTTATTCTGATGCTCAGCAGTTATTTCCACCATTCTATCTTCCAGCTCACTTATTCATTCTTCTGTCTCAGTTATTCTGTTACTGATTCCTTCTAGCGTATTTTTTCCTGTCAGTTAATTGTGTTGTTCATCTCTGTTTGTTCTTTAGTTCTTCTAGATCTTTGTTAAACATTTCTGTATTTTCTCAATTCATGCCTCCATTCTATTTCCAAGATTCTGGATCATCTTTGCTATCATTACTCTGAATTCTATTTCAGGTAGGTTGCCTATTTCCTCTTCATTTAGTTGGTCTTGTAGGTTTCTACCTTACTCCTTCATCTGTGACATAATTTTTGGTCATTTTTTTGTTTTTGATGGGTAGGACTGTGTTACTATCTTACTGGTTCTTTGGCCTGAGGCTTCCTGCAGTGGAGTTTGTAGGCTGCTGGGCTTGGTACCGAGATGATTACCTCCAGGAGACCTCACTCAGATGAATATTCCCTGAGGTCTGAGGTTCTCTGTTAGTCAGTGGTTCGTACTTGGAGCTCCCACTGCAGTATCTCTGGCCCGACCCCCAGCTTGTGAACCAAAATCCCACAAGAAGCACGGGGTGGGAAAAAAAGAAAAAGAGAAAAGAAAAAAAAGAACAGAACAATAACAAAGAGTAAAAAATAAAATAGGATTAGAAAACTAACAGGTGTTAGAAAGAATAAAAAAGTAAAAATATAGATGAAACAACAACCAGAAGGTAAAGCAGAACCACAATAGTAAAAAAGAGGAGAAAAAAAAAAAAGCTGGAAAACGCCTTGGCTGTGGGGGGCCAGGCTTAGGCAGGGGTAGGGTTTAGGTGGTGGGTAGGGCCTATGCTTAGGACCCACAGGCCTGGAAAAGGCCCTGCGGGTGCGGGGGTGGGGCTTATAATCAATGCAGTAGGCAGTGTCCAGGAGTGCCTCTGGCCTTGGAGGTTGGAGGACCAGGTCCATAACCCCAGCAGGCTCACTGGGCCCAAGTGAGTGAGGAAAATGTTAGGCGCATTCCCCCCGATCCTCCCCTGAAGGGCCCCTCCCCATTGGCCTCTCTTCTTCTTCTTCCCCTCCTTCCTCCCTCCTATGCCCCTAGGAGCCACGTGGCCAAAGGGGGTCCTGAAGGTAGGGGACGAGACCCCAAAGCCCAACAAGCTTCCTGAGGCCGAGTGGGTGGGGGAAACGACCTCTACACCTCCCCTGATCCTCTGATCCTGGAGGGCCCCTACCCATCTCTCTCTCCTCCTATTCCCCGCCCATGCCCCTAGGACCCCTGCAGCCAGAGGGGGTCTTGGAGAAAGGAGGACTGGGCCCAGAAGACTAGCAGGCTTCCTGGGGCCTGAGTGGGTGGGAGAAACACCTGCCGCACCTCCCCTGATCCTCTGGTCCTCGAGGGTCCCCCCCATACCGTTCACCTCTCCTCCTGTTCCCCCCTCCTCCCTCCCTCCCATGACCCTAGGACCCATGGGGTTTGAGGGGGTCCCAGAGAATGGAGGACCAGGCCTGGGAGACCAGCGGCTTTCCTGGGGCCTGAGTTGGTGGGGGAAGCTCCCTCCGTGCCTTCCCTGATCCTCCAATCTTGGAGGGCCCCTCCCCATCCACCTCTGCTCTTCTCCCCGCACCTCCTCCTCTGCTCCTAGGACCAACGCAGTCCAGGGAGGGCCTTGGAGGGTGGGAGACCTGGCCTGGGAGCCCAGCAGGCTTCCCAGGGCCTGACTGGGCAGGGGAAATGCTAGGCACACTCCCCCTGATCCTCTGAGCTCCTGAGGGTCCCTCCAGGTGTGGGAACCCCTCCCCCTCCCAGCCACCCCCTCAGGGGCACTGGTCTTGTCTGGCCCCCACTTCTCCTCTCCACTCACTCCCCCCACATCCTACCCAGTCACTCAGGGGCTTCTCCCATCTCCTTGGGCATCAAGGTCCCACACCAGCGTCCAGCAGGCACCCTAGTTGTTGTCTATTGAGACTTAATTTATGGCCTAACATATGGTCTACCCAGGAAAATGTCCCATGTACACTTGCGAAGAATGTGTATGTTGTTCTTGGGTGAAGTGTACTGTATATGTCTGCTAGATATAGTTGGTTTAGTGTTTGTTTACATCCTCTATTTCCTTATTTATCTTCTTTCCAGTCGTTCCGTCCAGTATTGTGATTTTTTAATTTAAAATATATTTTGTCTGATATTAGTATAGCTACTCATGCTCTCTTTTAGTTCCTATTTGCATAAACTCTTTCTCCCATCCTTTCACTTTCAACCTGCTTGTGTCTTTGGATCTCAGGTGAGTTCTTGTAGACAATACCTAGTTGGATCATGTGTTTTTATCCATTCTGGCAATCTTTATCTTTTGATGGAAGAGTTTAATCAATGTATATTTAAAATAGCTACTGATAAGGAGGAATTATTTCTGTCATTGTGATGATATTTATTTTCTATTTGCCCTATAGTTTTGTTTTGGGTTTTTTTTGTGGGGGGCTGTCATTTCCTGCATTCCTACCTTCTTTTGTGTTGACTTTTCTGTAGTAAATTGCTTAAATTGATTCTTAATTTCTTTTTGTATATATTCTATAGCTATTTTCTTTGTGGTTACCATGGGAATTACATTTAACATCCTAAAGTTATAACAATCTAATTTGAATTTATAGCAGCTTAACTTCAATAATATACAAAATATTTGCTCCTTTGTAGCTTCATTCTGCCCCTTTCAATGTTGATGTCACAAAATTACATCTTTATACATTGTGTGTCCAAAACAAAAACTAATAATTCTTTTAAAAGCATTGGTTTGGAGTTACAAACCAGTGTTTCAGTAATACTAGCTTTAACACTAATTTTTTCCCATTAAATGTACTAATCTCTTGAATCATGTAGAATGCAAAAAGTGTAATTACAAACCATTGTTACAATAATACTAGCTTTAAAAATTGCCCATGTATTTACCTTTATTGTGATCTTTATTTCTCCATGCAGCTCTGAGGTACTGCCGAGTGTTCTTTCATTTCACTTTGGAGGACTCCCTTGAGCATTTCTTGCAAAACAGGTCTAGTGGCTACACCCTCAGCTTTTGATTATCTGGGAAAGTCTTTATTTCTCCCTCACTTTTGAAGAGCAGTCTTGCTGGATATAAGATTCTTGGTTGATGGGGTTTTTTCTTTAGCACTTTGAATATATCTGCCCACTGTCTTCTGGCCTCTAAAGTCTCTGATGAGAAATCTGAACATAATATTATTGAAGATCCCTTGTATTATGTAATGATTTGCTTCTCTCTAGCTGCTTTCAAGATTCATTCTTTGTCTTTGTCTTTTGAAAGTTTGATTATGTGTCTCAGTGTGGGTCTCTTTGAGTTCATCTTATTTGGAGTTTATTGAGCTTCTTGGATATTTATATTCATGCCTTTCATCAGATTTGGTAAGTTTTCAGCCATTATTTCTTCAATGTTCTCTCTGTGCCTTTCTCTCTCTCTCCTCCTTCTAAGACTCCAATGATGAGTAGGTTGGTATGTTTTATGATGTCTCACAGTTCCCTTAGGCTCCATTTCTTTTCTTCAATTTTTCTTTCTGTTCTTCAGCCTGGATACTTTCCACTCTCTTATTTTCACTGATTATTTCTTTTGCCTGCTCAAATGCCTTTGAATCCCTCTAGTGAAATTTTCATTTCAGTTATTGTGCTTTTCAGCTCCAGAATTTCTTTTTTATTTATTTTTAGGCTTTCTATCTCTTTATTTATACTTCTATTTTGTTTACACCTCATTTTCTTGACTTCCTCCACATCTTCATATAGCTCTTTGAGCATCTTAGGACAGTTGTTTTAAAGTCTTTGTTTAATATATATTCCATTAGGTCTATTTCATGGACAGACTCTTGAATTATATTTTTTTCCTTTGAATTGGCCATACTTTCCTGATTCTTTGTATGCCTTGTGTGAGTTTTTGTTGAATGAACACTGGACATTTGAATCTAATAATTTGGTAACTCTGGAAATCAGATTCTCACCATTCCTCAGGGTTTGATGTTTTGATCATTTTTTCAAAATAAAAATAATGTCTTCTTAGGTCTTTTCTGAGCCCTTCTTTGAGCACATTTAGTCACTTTCTAATTTCCCCCATATATGTAGTTGCTTTTTTAATGTCCTATTCATTAATGTCTGACTACCAAAAGGGGAAAAGCAAAAAATTAAGGCAGGAGAAAAGGGTATTGGCCTTTAAATTTCCTAGAAGGCTGTTCAGCTAGAGGAGAGAAGCTTGTAGTGAGGTGGGGGGGGGTATGTGAGGGGAGGTGCAGCAACAATGGCTGCCTGCCTTTTTCCATGCACCTCTGTGATCAGAAGAAGCAATCAGTGACCAGAACACAGATCCCCAATATTTGGGGGACCGGGTCCTTTTTGTCTACCCTGGCTCCTGCAAGCTGTGTGCAAGCTGCTCAATGCCTGCCATGTGGCTAGAGGTGGGGATGTGTAGCTACTACTGTCAGCTAAAAGCTGAAATTGACTAAAATTAACCAAAATTTACCATCCAAGACTTCCCCAGAAGTTGTAAGTCTTCAACAGACTCCAGAGTTCCAAATTAGTTATATCAGACAGAATCTGCCAGTGTCATTGTTGTCTAGGTGGGAGACAGATTTCTGGTGCTTCCTACTCCATTATCTTCCCAGAATCCTTGTCTAGAGTTAATTTTATCTCATTACCAGAAGAGCCTTTTTAGTACTCTAGCTGATGACTTTTGAATGATGTGATTTTCCAATCTGTTGGGACAAGCACTACTTCTGGTCTCAAGTGAACTTCAGGCACTATATCCTTTCATCCTTCCCAATGGATTTTTCCTCTGCCTCAGGTAGCTTGCTCACATGTATTCACTAATTGATTCTCAGCTGAATATTTTTGGAGGAGTCTCTGCAGATCTCTGGAGTCCTCTCTCTGTACATCACTCCTCTTTCCAGTACTCCGCCTTGTGAATTCTAGCCCTCTTGACCAACCCAGATTCCCAGTTTCATCCCCTCAATTTAGGGAGGCTGCCAGGCTCTGTGGGTTCCTTTCCTTACATCATGGCCTGGAAAGTCAACAGGCAGTGAGGTGGGTCAATTGTAGGGCTCATCTCCTTTGTTTTCTATTTCTCAAGGATCTGTCCTTCATTGACTTATGTTCAATGTCTTGAGAACCATTGTTTCACATGTGTTGTCTGGGTTTTTTTGGTTATTATTGTTTCAGGTGGGAGGGTAGTCAGTTCCTGTTACTTCATCTTGGCTGAAAATGAAAGTTTGAAGCTTCAATTTAAAATTAGTTTCTTCCTTATATGATCTCCTAGGATATATTCTCTGATCTTCCCATTGGCACTAATCAATATCTTTCTTGGTAATACAAGTTATATATGCAATTATTTTCTTTTCTTAGTAGTCTGTGAGTTTGTGGAGAATAAGATATAAGTGTGAGTCACAATATGTACTTTACAAATATGAAAAATATAAATGCTTAATAAGCATCTACTTAGTGGATTAAACTATTAAAAATTAACCTTACTTGGCATAGATTTCTAGACTTGTAGGTCATGAAAATATCATGGTGTATGTTGATAGCTGCAAGGAGTTCCATGATGTTTCTTATGAGAACTTTTTTGTTAAGATATAGATATTGATTTCTTAGGGTAGTTAAGTGAATTTGCAGTGAGTTAAATAAATGTCAAAAAAAAAAAGAAAAATGGATCAAATAAAAATAGGACATGTTCTTTAGACACGTAGCTCACCAGTGATTCAGTATATAATCAGTGGCTTAAAATTCAGAAGGCATGGCTTTACAGTGTCTATATCTTTTAAGGACAGGGTATAGGAAGGGTCTTATCATGCATGTCGTGAACATATATCTATTTTGGACATTCAGCATTCCTTTTCCCTTCCTAAAGATATCCAGATATCTTTCTCAGAAGTTGTATATATTGGGCTTCCCTGGTGGTGCAGTGGTTGAGAGTCTGCCTGCCGATGCAGGGTACACGGGTTCGTGACCCGGTCTGGGAAGATCCCACATGCCGCGGAGCGGCTGGGCCCGTGAGCCATGGCTGTTGAGCCTGTGCGTCCGGAGCCTGTGCTCTGCAACAGGAGAGGCCACAGCAGTGAGAGGCCCACGTACTGCAAAAAAAAAAAAAAAAAAAAGAAGAAGTTGTATATAGTTTTGGTGAAATGGTCAATCCAGGTACTTGCTTACCATATGAACACCAAAGGAGCCATATTCTTTTCACCATCAGGTTGGAGACATTAAATGTAATCTAATATGGGGCCAGACTGATGCAATTGCTCAGTTTGTTAGGAATTAAGATCTTTTGCTACAGTATCCACTAGACACATGTAGCTATTTAAACTAAAATTAAATAAAATTAAAAATTTAGTTCCTCAGTTGTATACATCGAGTGCTCAATAGCCACCTATGGCTAGTGGCTACCATATTAGACAGTACAGCTCACTTCCTTCATCACAGAAAGTTCTATTGAACAGCGTAGTTCAAGGAACATAAATGTTAGGATAAGATTATTGAGTATATAATCTTTTCTCTTTTAGGGACATGGAAATTTTTATTTTAAAATATTGTATTTATAGTGCTTCTTGCTTTGACAAAACTGTAGGTATCTGTTATAAGATAAATAGACTTAACAGGCATTGTCTCATGACTGTGCTGAAATCCTTATTCCAGGTTGCACTGAAGTCGAAGATGTAGCTCTAGGCCCCAGTCCCCCATCCTGGGCCAGTGCTGCCTGTACCACCTACCTGGGACCCGCAAGGAGTGAGGGAGGGGGAGGAGGCAGTGATGGGCAGGGGAGGAGGGGCTGTTTCTTGCCTTCAGCTCTTTCCCAAGCTCAGGCTACTGCTCCACCCTGAGGGCATCTGCATTTAAGGCAGAACTTTCTCCCCGTCTTCCAGAGGCACTTGCATTCTTGTAGTTCCAAAGGCAAGCCTGGCCTCTTCCTTTGGCAGCAGGGTCTGTGCCAGGAGCCTCAGCTCAGTTTCCAGAGAATGACTATGTGCTCTCACCTGTCTGAGGCCCCAGACACCCTGGAGGAGGTCAGATTCATGTGTTCCAGCCTTGTCAGGGCTGGGTGCTTTTCATATTCTGGTGGGAGAGAACTGCTCTTTCCAGAAACATTTTTATGGTTTTTATCAAATGCAATAGACCATTTAATGATAACTAGTCTCTACATATATCTTAAAATGGTTTTGTACTTATGAATGGAGATTCCTGGTTTAAAAAAATAAAATTTTCATTTGATTTATATCACGTTAAAAAATAAGATTTCGTTTACTAAAAAAATTTGGGGAGGGGGAATTCCCTGGTGGTCCAGTGGTTAGGACTCTGAGCTTCCATTGCAGGGGGCGTGGGTTCAATACCTGGTTGAAGATCCTGCAAGCGGTGCGGTACGGTGCGGTGCGGCCAAAAAAAAAATTATTTTTTGAAGATTCCATAAGGTAGTATGTAAGGGATGACTATAAAGTTCTTCTATTCAAATGAGAGAATATATGCCCAACTGAGTATCGTCTTCCAAAGCATCCCTACGGATGGTTGTCTACTTACTCCTCAGCAGCTCCCAGAGGTGAGGGTGGGAGTCAAGGCAGACTGATGCCTCCTGTCGGTAAGGACTGATGTGGAGAGGAAGAGGTCTTGGATACACAGGAAATGCCAGGAAGGCCTCTGTGTATTTCCACAAGTGGTGGAGAGGGAACACAGACAATCCTTTACAGACTTCAGAAAAAATGGGCACCAAAGGGCTCCCAATTGTTGTTAGATAGGGAAGGGAAAATTAGTAATGAAGGAGTACAGTAACCCTTCAGCTGAGATGGTAACCAGCTGATTATATAAAATGTTTGTCAGCCACGCATTTGGAAACTCCCTCTATTCTTGAAAAGCCCTAGAAATTTGCATTTAATGAAATTCACTTATACTTTCCCATTGACGTACAATTTAGAACTATAATGTATACCTGTTTTAAAAAATTATGGTTGAAAGAGAAAATGTATTCATACTTCTGAAGAGAACATGACTTTTAATCCACATAACTAAAGACAAAAAGCAATTTTTAATTCCAGAATACCAAAACAAAAACAACAAAATCCTCAAGACTGTAGAGATACCTGTGTGTTCTTCCAGGTAATTTAAACTGACAATCAATTAACAGATTAGAGCTTAGTGCTAGGTAAACATTACATGTTCAAATCCCAAGCAGAGATTAATTTGCTCTCTTCTAGGGTCACACATTTCATGCTGAGCCCCAGCCTGCTGTTCTCCTACTATATGCTAATGTTTACATGGGTCTCAGTCACCTTAGTTGAAACACTGAAAGCTTAACCTTTTAGTGGATAGAAGCCTCAGCTAAGTAGAATATTAAGTAAAGTTATCATTCTACTACAAAACACTTTAATTGGGAAAGAATCATGTAAATAAGATAGACAATATTTTCCTACTTTGGGCTATAGATTAATTGATCAAAACTAAATTGGCTAAAATGTGAAAGAGCTGAAAATAAGTATTTCTGTCATTGGTTTTCCACACATCAGTAATTTTTGCATACATGGGTTGGCTCTCTTTGTCTATTAATCATAACTTTTTTTCCGAAATTTCTTTTTGTAATTTTTATAAAGCCTGGGGCCATGTCCTTTTTAGCATTTTTGTTTATTTTTCAGATTTTTTTCTTGCTTGTGGGGCAATCTCTTAGTGAAATTCAAAGTTTTCTAGAGAATATCCGCAGACGACCGGCACCTGGTCTCCAGCTGTGGCTCCTTCATCAAGACCGAGCCGTCTAGCCCGTCCTCGGGCATCGATGCCCTCAGCCACCACAGCCCCAGCGGCTCGTCCGACGCCAGCGGCGGCTTCGGCCTGGCCCTGGGCGCCCACGCCAACAGTCTGGACTTGCTGCCCATGTTCGTGGGCACCGGGCTGGGAGGCACCCCCTACCGCAAGGGCTACGAGGACTGTGCCGGCGGCATCATGGAGGACTCGGCCATCAAGTGCCAGTACATGCTCAACGCCATCCCCAAGAGCCTGTGCCTCGTGTGTGGGGACATCGCCTCCGGCTACCACTACAGCGTGGCCTCCTGTGAGGCCTGCAAGGCTTTCTTCAAGAGGACCATCCAAGGGAACATTGAGTACAGCTGCCCGGCCACCAACGAGTGTGAGATCATGAAACGGAGGGGCAAGTCCTGCCAGGCCTGTCGCTTCATGAAATGCCTCAAAGTGGGGATAATGCTGAAGGAAGGTGTGCGCCTTGACCGAGTGCGTGGAGGCCGCCAGAAATACAAGCGCCGGCTGGACTCAGAGAGCAGCCCGTACCTGAGCTTACAGATTTCTCCTCCTGCTAAAAAGCCATTGACTAAAATCGCCTCCTACCTGCTGGTGGCTGAGCCGGACAAACTCTACGCCATGCCACCCCCTGGCATGCCAGAGGGTGACATCAAGGCTCTGACCACTCTCTGTGATCTGGCAGACAGGGAGCTCGTGGTCATTATTGGCTGGGCCAAGCACATCCCAGGCTTCTCCAACCTCTCTCTGGGGGACCAGATGAGTCTGCCACAGAGTGCCTGGATGGAGATCCTCATCCTGGGCAGCGTGCACCGCTCGCTGCCCCATGACGACAAGCTGGTATATGCTGAGGACTATATGCTGAGGACTATATCACGGACGAGGAGCGCTCCCGCCTCGCGGTACTGCTGGAGCTCTACCGGGCCATCCTACAGCTGGTGCACAGCTACAAGAAGCTCAAGGTGAAGGAGGAGATTGTGACGCTCAAGGCCCTGGCCCTGGCCAACTCAGATTCCATGTACATCGAGGATCTGGAGGCGGTCCAGAAGCTGCAGGACCTGCTGCATGAGGCGCTGCAGGACTACGAGCTGTGCCAGCGCCACGAGAAGCCATGGAGGATGAGCAAGTTGCTGCTGACGCTGCCCCTGCTTCGGCAGACAGCTGCCAAGGCCGTGCAGCACTTCTACAGCCTCAAACTGCAAGGCAAGGTGCCCATGCACAAACTCTTCCTGGAGATGCTGGAGGCCAAGGTCTGATGGCCTGGCCCAAGGACCGACTCCCACCCAAGGACAGACAAACCGACGAGGAGACCTCCACAGCCACCAGCCTCAACATTCAAGTCCTGTATCATGGCCGCGAGCAGTCCCAGAGGAAGGGGCTCCTGGCCTCCTGGCTGTGTGCAGAGCCCTGGGTGCTGTGGGGTAGGGAACGGGGATGGGAGGGCAGGGCGCAGGGCTCATCTGTAACAGACTTTTTCTTTGGTATGTTTTTCCTCCGCCACGGGCAACGCTGAGGCCTGGGCCAGAGCTGACTCCCCTGAGGCTGGAGACCACCGAGGAAGTGCCCCCTCTCCCTGCCAAATCACCAAGAGGCAGCACTAACATAACACATTTCCTAACCCCATGCCCGACCCCCTGTCCTCTGTCCATGGCCTGCGTGGGCAGTGCTTAGCGCCCAGGACTCTGGCATACTCAAGTGGGGTACCTTCTGGAGGTTTCCCTCTCCCAGAGGGCAGTTACTTTCTTGCAGTGGTGCTGCCTACTCTGGGGTTCTGTGGGGCCCCTCAAGAGGCCCTACGCCTTCCACAGTTCAGACGGCTCCCTCCCTCCATCCTTCCTCTAAGCTCCCAGGCCCGGCTCACCATCAGGAGAGTAGCGCCAGAACTCATGCGTTTTCCTGGTGACCCCACCCCTCGGTGCGCCCCCCCCCCCCCCCCCCGCCTGCCTGTCACCGCGGCCCCAGGGCCTGTCCTCCCCCTCTCTTCTCCAGGAGTCCTGCTGCTACTTCCTGCCCTACCTCAGAGCTCACTCTCACAGTGGGTTCAGCCAGCCAAGACTTCAGGGCCCGTGGGTGGGAATGGTGCTGGCTCAGAGAAGAGCAGGGTCCAGGCAACACTCCCCAGCGCTCCCCCTTCTTCTGGCTTCTCCCACTCCCCTGGGGCAGGTCCAGAGCAGGTAGGCCTTGGGAAACGAGGGAGATGCAGGGGCCTGACCCCGTCTGAGGGCACCCTGGGCACTTGATTCTGGCAGCCCTGGGAGGACCGGGTCAGGATAGGGAGAGGCCCAAACCAATCTTTGCCGAGCACAGAAAGGCCCAGAAGCAGAGATGAGCAGACGGGGGAATCCTGAAGACAGAGGCTCGGTGGAGGTCACCAGCCTGCCTGATCTTTCCTGGTATCCAGAGGCAGTGGACACCGAAGCCCCCTCCCCTGCATCCCAAGGGCTGGGTGAATCAGCGCCACAGGAGGGGTTGCTCCTGCCATCCTTGGCCTAAGGAGGTGTAGCGTAGCTCCCTGGGTGCACTTAGAAGACCAGCTTTCTGGCAGGACAACTACTCCGGCCCCCCATCAGTCCTCCAGGCTGCTGTGTAAGGTGACAGCCACCCCAGTTTGCCCAGGACCGGTTCTGGCACTGGAAGTCCATTTCCCAGGAAACCCCTCAGTCCTGCCCAAATGGGGACAGTTGGTCACCCATTTCTGTGAGTGGCTATGAAAGTTTGTTCTCACCCACTTGTGGTAGGTCGGGGGCAGCCTTGAACATGCCATCTGGTGCTCACGGGGTTGGCTGAGGGCCGCTCAGAGGATCTCCCGAGGGTGAAAGGTTTTGAGCATTATGGAGAAGCTTCTTCCAATCAGCTGCCTTCTAAAGCAGGGATAAGAGCATCCCCCCTGGGGCACATCCCTGGGGAATCCACACACATTCTAACCCGACCTCTTGTCACATGGAGAGGCAGGCAGATCCCACCCACCCGTCGCTAGGACCAGGAGGCCAGGTGCCCTCCGCCACAGCCTCGCAGCTTTCCAAGGGAAGCAGCTACTGCTGGTTCCACCTCTCTACCCCGAGACACCGCTCTTTCTGAACTTTTGCTGGGACGTGCTGAGGTCACCCCAGGCAGGAGGGTTGGCTAAATCCTAGCAGCTGCTCTCAGATACCTTCACATAGAAAATGTCAGGGGTTCCAAGAGACTTCACAGACCAGCAAAGTGTGCCCCCTGTCCCTTTTGCCTGTGGGGATGGCCACAGTCACTTGTCAGTCAGCATTGGAATGATCTGGGATGCTTCAGCCCTAGCTCTCTGTGCAGTCTCCAATCTGGGTGGACAGATGCACAGGTGCCTCTAAGGGACCAGGGGTAAAACCCAGGCCTAACTTAGCCACTGGGGGCCATGCCATGAAGTCTGGACTAGGGAGATGGTACGGTGCGAGAACTTGGGGTCTGCTCTGCGGGAGCCTCCCCTAGCCCCTCACTGTACTGTGTGCTCGAGGAGGTGGGGCAGAGAGTCGCACCTCATCACCCCAACCTCTGTAGCGTCACTGCTCAAGCATGAGGGCCCAAGCTGTGAGCTGTGGCAGGGGCTTGTGCACAACTGGCCTTTGCAATCCATCTTTTCTAGAAAAAGCAACTCTGGCTAACAGTGCAACAACTGGTTTGCGGTGGGTGGGGTGTTCTGTACACAGGGCAGCTTTGCCTCGCCGGATCACATACATCTGCAAGTGTCCCGGCATCAGAGCCCCTTTAAAGCAAAGAGGGGGCAGTGGTCCTAATGGCTTGATGCTAACGAGATGGATCCTGCTGCTGCTGCTGCTTTTACACTTATAAAACGCCAGTGGCAACAGGAAATGTATCAGTAATGATGAGAATTCTGTCCAATGGGAAAGGCCCTGATGTGTACTTGATGGATCCATTGGCATTCAGAGAAAAAGTTTAGGAGCCAACTTCTTAGTTGGAAGTCTAGCTAGCTTTGGGACCTCCCTGGGAAGAGGGGGGGGGGCGCTGACCTAGTGGAAGACAGTGGAGCAAGGAGAGTTTAGGACACCCCATCCCCCCAAACAGAGCAAAACTGAAGTTTACCCGCAAATCCGCTGTTCCCAGAAAATCTGTAAAGATGAAATAGCCCTGCTCAGTTGTACTCTCATGATACAGGTCATTGAAATGAACCAAGAAATAAAATGAAAAAAATCCAACCATGGGAAAAAAAAAAAAAAAGTTTTCTCATATGCTCTAAGTGAAATGTCGAAAGATAAAGGTGGTTGCAAATAGGAAAGTCCCCACCCATTAGTTATCATATATTGTGAACCCAAGAAGATATTATAATTTTTATTAAATTTTAAATACAGATGTTTGCTTTTACCTTGATACTTAAAAAATTTAACTTCAACCAACCTCTGAATTTGAAGATTATATAAAATATTTGTCAGCCAAACATCTTGCCAGCCACTAACAATGTTACTCAAAACATACGAGAGTTAGTTTTTTTTAATGTGAACACATACTTAAACAGGGAAAGTAAGCATAAATGAATTTATGTTTTATACTTATGAAAATGAATTTTAAGGTTTCAAAAAGTAAGATAACTGATCCATGTTCTCAAGGATAAATTTTATACAATTATAGGATGTGTAAGTAATAGTTACAAAAGCCAACATTTATTGAGCATTTGCTCTGTGGTAAGCACACAAATTGTATGATTTAATCCTTATAATGATCTGGAAGGTAGATACTATTAATATCCTCATTGTACAGATGATAGAAAGCAAGGTTTTAAAAGTTTAAGTAATTTATGCAAGGGCACAGAGGTAGGACTAGACAAGTTTGGTAGTCTGACTCCAGAACCTTAGTCCTCTATACTGTCTTAAGGTGAAAATAAACTTATTCTCAGAACCCCAGACACTGGCACCAAAGCATCTAAAATGTTAAAAGCAAGCACATTTAAAAGAAATAAAAACAGTACAGAGCAAAAGTAAATATGGAATGCAATGCTATAAATTAAATTACAATGAGTGATTAAAATTAATACTCCTAATCTTGTGAACCTACAGTGGATTATAGAAGGAAATTTGAATATTTGTGGTGTCAGTATTTAACGTGGCTTTAAATGGCTAAATAACGTAATCCTGGCTTCATCTCTAATTTTGTGTATGAGTAAGTGGCTTAACTTGCCAAAGTCTGTTTTTTAAAAATTAAACATACTTATCAAAATACCAAGAGCATTTTACTTATGTGTATATCATACTGGCCTATATTTGAGGTGAAGTTATAAGAAATGGAAAAATTCAACTTGCCTTTTCGGGGACAGAGAGTATGGATGCTTCTTGGAACCTACATGGGTGCAGGTTCCATCTGCTCTGCACCTGCTGTTGGGGCCTGCTCCTCTACAGAGGTTTCTCCAGAAAAAAGAACAGACAGGAGGATTGGAGGTAAGTAAGAACACCACTTCCAAACTTCAAAGAGTTCTGAGTTTTTAAATGCTTCATTCTGTAAGACATTAATCTGTTTTAAAAACCATTTTATTGAAGCATAATACACTTATAGTATTAACCTCATTTAAAAAGCAATTACTGCTGAGCTCTGGGACAGAAGTCATGAAAGGATCTCCTTCCAGAAGATGCTACTACAGCAAGAAGGATTTAAATCATTTTCCTTAGGAGGGGTTGCACAGCCTCAGGAAAGCGAGAGTTAGGGAAGATAGGCATTCCACAGTTGGAACTAAATAGAAAGGAGGCATTTCACATGCTGTAACAGATCTGTTTTTAAAGTCTCTTCGGTGATTATCTGACACTAAGGCTACTTGTATACTACATTATAGATTGTCAGTTCAGTGTCTGGGCCATGAAATCTGTTACTGGTGTGAAAATGAAAAAGGGGAGCCCGAGGCTCCTTCAGACAGTGAAACCACTCTGAGTGGGTTGAGTCAGATCTGCCTGTAGGGAACCCTGCTACCTAAAAGGGAGCTCCAGTGAGGGTCCCGGCTCACACCACCCTATTTCTCCCAGAAAAGCAGTAAACCCAGGGGGCAGTGGGGTCAATCTGCCACCTTTCCAACTTCCTCAGAATTACGACTCCACTCCTTGTGAACAAGTCTGGAGAGTTATTTCCCAAGTTAATTAAAGATACTAACGCGATTAAGGTTGAGAGAGCAGGTGATCATTTCTCGAACTCAGTAACTACACTTGGGGACACAGCGCAGAGACTTATTCATTTCTCCATTGGGGACAGTGGCTTCTGCTCCCTCCTCCCTCCCAGATGCACCCAACTTCCAGTTCCTGACCAGCCTGCCCACTTTCCCTCTGCAGCCACCCCGGCCAGGGCACTGGTCCCACCTCAGGATGACTGGTCCCCCCGGGACGAGGACGGGACCTCTTTGGGGTGACCAGACCCCAGGGATTAGGGCTCCTCAGGGCACTGGGATAGGAAGGGGCCTCCTCTGACCGGTCCTTGGGGACGAGACAGGGCCTCCTCGGAATGACTGGACCCGGGGACTAAGATGTGGCTTCCTTAGGGTGACCAACGACGGGACGGGGCCTTCTCGGGGTGACCGGCTTCCGGGATGAGGCCTCTTCAGGGTGACCAGATCCCGAGGACCGAACGCGGACTCCTCGGGGTGACCGCCTCCGAGCGGGTACGGGGAGAGGGCTGCCTGACCGGCTTCCGGGTATAAGGCCGTCTCGGGGTGACCAGATCCTGGAGCCGGGGATGTGGCCTCCTCGGGTGACCAGCTCTGGGAGACCAGGAAGGGGACGAGATGAGGCCACCGCTCTGGGACCTCCCGGGAGCTCGCGCAGGCCCAGCGGCGCCGCTTGGGCCCGGCGCCCCCTTCCCTGGACTGGACCTCGCGGACTCTCCCCGGTCTGTCCTCCTCGGTCTGGGACTGGGGTTCAGGTTCGGAGTCCTGGCCCTCAGTATACCGACCGCTCAGTCTGGAGTACCGGCAGCTCAGCCGCGGCACCGCCTCTTCCGCCCCTTCCGCCGGCCCACGTAAGTCAGCTGGCATCGCCCCGCCCCTCCGCCGCCGCCCGCCCGCCCGCGCGAGGCCGCCTCAGCCTGGCCTGGGCCTGGAGCGGCGCACGGCGCAGGTCCCTCCCCGCCATGGCCCTGGGAGGCGGTAGCACATGGCGGCAGCAGCGGCCATGAGCGCGCCCGCGGCCCGGCCCGGCCCCCCCTAGAGCCCGCCGCCCCGGCCCAGGCCAGCGCCACGGCCCCGCCGCCCCCGGCCCCGCCGCCCCGCCGCCCCGCGCCCGCCGCCGCCGCCGCCGCCGCCATGGGCGTGCAGGGCTTCCAGGACTACATCGAGAAGCACTGCCCGAGCGCCGTGGTGCCGGTGGAGCTGCAGAAGCTGGCCCGGGGCAGCCTGGTGGGCGGCGGGCGGCAGCGGCCCCCGCACACGCCGCTGCGCCTGCTGGTGGACGCCGACAACTGCCTGCATCGCCTCTACGGCGGCTTCTACACTGACTGGGTGAGCGGCGGCCAGTGGAACCACATGCTCGGCTACCTGGCCGCGCTAGCCAAGGCCTGCTTCGGCGGCAACATCGAGCTCTTCGTCTTCTTCAACGGCGCGCTCGAGAAGGCGCGGCTGCACGAGTGGGTCAAGCGGCAGGGCAACGAGCGCCAGACGGCGCAGCAGATCGTCAGCCATGTCCAGAACAAGGGCACCCCGCCGCCCAAGGTCTGGTTCCTGCCACCCGTCTGCATGGCGCACTGCATCCGCCTGGCGCTCATCCGCTTCCACGTCAAGGTGCGGCCCGCCGGGCGGGCAGGCTGGCCGGGGTCCGCGTGGGCCTGGGGGCCGGGGGCGGGGTTGGAGGCCGGGGCTGGGCTGGGGTCTGCGTGGGCGTGGGGCCGGAGTCGCTCGAATTCAGAGTCAGGGTGGGTCGGGATCTGGAGTCCGAGGTCGGGGTTGGACTGGAGTTTGGGGTAACAGAGAAGGAGCGGGCCAGAGGTCTGGGCCTGAGTCGGGGTCTGGGGTGCGGGCTTGGGCCGGGGTTGGGGTCTGGGGTCCGAGCGGGTCGGGATCTGAAGTTGGAGCTGGGCAGGGTTCGGGGTCTGGTCCGGGGGACTGCAGGCGCCTCTCCCCTCCCGGTCTGAACTGCTGCAAAATGGACGCGCGGCCTGGAGCCCGGCCGGCGGCTGCGAGTGCCCGGGGTCTGGGGACTTCGGCTGCTCCAGGCCGTCCGAGAACCTTAAGACCAGCGGATAGCTGCAGGCTTGGAGGGTGCAGTGCCACCATCGCTGAGATCCGGAGTATTCCTCCACTCTTTGAAGCAGGTAGATTACTAACCTGAACTTTTATGAGACGCTGGTTTTCCTTTAGCGGGGCTTGAACAGCAACAGGTTTTTTGGGGGAGCAAGTGGGCTAGATGGCGACAGAAAGGGGTCTCCAGCCACTGAGGGTGGATGGAAGGTCTGCCTACTGCTGTCACCCCGGCTCAGCTGGGGGCAGTGACCTGGGCAAGGCCTGTGGAGTTAGCCTCTTCTTGAGAACGCAGGGCTGGGTCCAGGTTCCCTGGAAGATGACAGTTTTTAGAGAAATTGTCGGATTTTCGTGTGTGTTAGATTTCAAAGAATCATAAATTCTGACATGCTGAAATTTTGTCAGTTCTGTGACTTAGAGTCTACGTGAAAAAGTCTTTGGTTCTGTGTATCTGAAGTGAAGAGAGTAGTTCAGAGTCAGGGCAAAGAGAATGTGAATCAGAGTTTCCAGGATTTATTTCTCTCTGCACAGTGAGGACTCCACCACTTTGGGCTGTGCACTCAGGTAATCAGAGCTTTGACTGTCCGGCATTCTGCTGTCCTTTTGGCAGAGGTCTCCTTCCAGAACCCAGGCCAAGGAGTGCTTGAGGACCTAGCAGCCACGGCAGAGATAACATGCAAATCAATGACCCTTAACTTGAATTTTGATTGCTTCCTTTTTGATTGTTCTTTGTTTAAAATTTTTAGGGGGAATGTTTTGGTTTTCTGACTTTTGCCACTCTGCCTTCCAACGTGTTTGTCATTCCTTTATTTCTGCTTGAAACTGTGCTTGTTCCCAAAGTTTGTGAAATTCAAACTTCCTGATTGCTCTTGCCTGTGCTGAGATGGTGGTGGTTAAGCCTAAAGTGATAGCGGAAGTCCCACCCCGATCCTGTTGCAATTGGCGACAGGGTTTCTAAGTGTGCGGGTCGAGGCTGCTGGAAGAGCGGCGATTGGTCTGTGAGTATGGCAGAGACCTAGCCTGCGTCCCTGGGGAAGTTCGGCTGAGAGCCAGGGACTGCTGCTGGCATTTTCTGCCCTGGAGCCTGGGCTCTCTCAGAAGTAAGACAGTGCCGACTCCCAGGTGTGATCCACCTCCAGAAGATGCCCTGAGTGTTAACAGTTTTATCTTGTTCAGAGATGGAAACTACTACTGGAAAGACAATGAGCTTTCTAGTCAAGTGGCTTTCAAAGGAACACCGTAAATTTTACTTAGGATTAGAGTCAGTGTTTGTACACAGTCACTGTATCTTTTGAAAGAACTGCTAAATTCTTTTTTAATTGTAAAATTTCTTGGTATTTATCTTTGTGCCCCTGTAAATGTCTCACTTACCTGCTGGATGCCCAGAATTTTGACCAATGTGTAAGTTAGTAAGAAACTAGATTTAAGATCATTTCTTCCACTTACGTTTCTGCACTCAAGATATAATTGAGTCTATAATTATCTTGCTTTAGATAAGCTTTTAACTCCTGATATAGAACCACAATATAGTGTTAATTTTACAGCTTAATATAGTAAAGACTCAATTCCTTGGTGGACACTTAACTGGCAGCCTCACCTTTTTGGAAAATGCCTAAGAAATCTAGCTACTAAAAATTTCTCAACAGCCAAATGAGAGGTCAGGAAGCTTTGGTATAGTGACCCAAAAAGGAAAAAAAAAGCTTTCTGTTTCCTCCTTGAAGAATCAACTTCTCTCCCTTGTAGACTGCCCTCTCCTTTTCAGATGTAATTCTGATAAGCTTAGTTATCTATTTCTAAACTTAGCTTGAGAAAAGGGTGCAGAGGAAAGTCTGCCAGGCAGGCGCACCATTAATAGAAGGAAGTGACACTTCACAAGGGAGAAGATAGAAAAAGCTATAAAAAACACACATAATTCTGGGGCTTCCTTAGAAAAAAGAAAACAACCCTAGGTACTTCAGTAGCCCCTGAGGGCAGTATGGTTTACTCTATGAGGATGATTTTGAGCCAGAAAAATTTATGTTCAGCATTCTCTAAGGGAGTGAAGGGAGTGTACTGTTTTTTAAAAATGCCCATTAAATGGTTAAGTGAATTAAAACCATGATGGCATATCACTACATACTTGTTAGAATGGCTAAAATAAATAATTCTGGCAATGCCAAGTGCTGGCAAGAATGCTGAGCAATTGGAATCGTCCCACATGGCTGGTGGGAATGCAAGATGGCACGCCACCCTAAAAAACAGCTCCCTTAGTTTCTTATAAAATGCATTTACCATGTGGTCCAGCAGTTGTACTCCTGGGTATTTTCCTAATGAAACTATTATTCACACAAAAACTGAACTTGAATGTTCATAGCAGTTTTATTCATAATAGCCAAAACTGGAAACAACCAAAATATCCTTTAATAGGTGAATAGTTAAGCTATGGTACTGTGCAATACTACTTAGCAATAAAAAGGGAGAAACTACTGATACATACAACTTGGATGAGTCTTTATAGCTTCATGTTGAGTGAAAGAAGCCAGGCTCAAAAGGTATGGTTCTATTTATATGACATTCTCTTGAAGATAAGGCTGTAGTGATGGGGACCCGATGAGTGGTTGCCTGAGGGTGTGAATATAAAGGGACAGCAGGAGGGAGCTTTTTGGGGTGATGGAACTGTTCTGTAACCTGATGGTAGTGGTGGTAGCATTCTTTGTGTGTGTGTGTGTGGTACACGGGCCTCTCACTGTTGTGGCCCCTCCCGTTGCGGAGCACAGGCTCCGGATGCGCAGGCTCAGCGGACATGGCTCACGGACCCAGCCGTTCCTCGGCATGTGGGATCTTCCCAGACGGGGGCACGAGCCCGTGTCCCCTGCATCGGCAGGCGGACTCTCAACTACTGCGCCACCAGGGAAGCCCTGGTAGCATGTTTTAAAATCATAGAACTATACATCAAAAGTAAATAAAAGTTAATTTTACTGTATGATATTTGTATTTTTTTTAAGATTAAATAAAAATTGGCAAAGGAATTGATGCAAACATCTCACTATATATAATGTTGGGCATATGAGGCATTTTTCTTATAAAAATCTACCATCGTATTGGCCGTCTCCAGGGTTCTGCAAACTGGCAGAAAGTCTTAATTTCCCGTCAGCTTTGCTTAGAGAAATCTTCTTTGGCTTAGAAGAGTATGTCTTTGCTAAAGTAATAATTGCATTTCTTTAACCATTAGAAGTTGGCCCACACATCAGCTAATTTTGTTCAGGTCATTAAACTGCCCAGCCTGAACTTGGCTTCTGTTAGTTACTAGGAGCATTTCCTCTTGTGTGCCTTGAGTCATCATAACCTTTGAAACTTGGTGAGGACTGATGTTGATTTTAAAATCTTGGTGGCATTAGATGCCTGGAGCTTTACTAAATGTTTCTGCCTCAAGACTTGTGGTGTTGATGTGCAGGTTTATAATGAAGTCCTTGAAATCTTATCCTGAATCGGTACTCTGGGGTATTTACTCAGATCTTACATAAAGCAGAGCTCAAGTTTTAAGTCACTGGAAGAATGTGAGATTAGGCTGTGGCCTGAGATCTTGGGATGATGATCTCTTTCTTTGTATACTTTGTAGGGTGCCAGTCCCATGCTAGGTCATCTCTCACAGTGCTGTCTCATTTAGCCCTCAGTATTTTGTTAATATGGGAAGAAACGGATTGCGATTGCTGATTGAGCAACGTCTGGGGACAAGTAACCAGTAACCTCTTCAAGAGGGAAGTGGTGTGCTGAAGTCAAAGTTCAGTTTCATTGTGTAAGAATGCTGTGGGGTGTGCCTACCTGCAGTTCACTCTCAGGTCAGATCTGATAGCAAAACGCCTCTGCTGCTTTTTCCAGGCAGCACAGTTTCTATCCAAGAGACACTGAAAACTAGCAATGTACTGTTATTCTTAAAGATCTCTAATTGATCAGGGAATACTTACAATTCAGAATCGACCACATTATAACTCAAACCAGCCATACATTTAAAATACTTATTTAAAAATATTTATTTTCTTCAAGTGTACCAGTTTTGTGACTGGCTTATTTCTCTTAGCCATACTGTCTTCAAGGTTCATCCATATTGTAATGTTGTGTCAGAATTTCCTTCCCTTATAAGGCTGAAAAATACTCTATTCTGTGGATGGACCACATTTAGTTTATGGATTCTTGGGTTGCTTCCCCCTTTGGCTGTTGTGACTAATGAATAGTGCTGCTGTGAATATGGGTGTACAAAAATCTGTCGGGAGTCCCCGCTTTCAGTTCTTTGGGGTATGTACCCAGGAGTGGAATTGCTGGATCATTTGGTAATTTTATATTTAATTTCTCGAGGAATCACCATACTATTTTCCACAGCAGGTGCCTATGTATATTTTATATTATATATCATATGTTATCAAAATAGTTTTAGTTTTTAACATTAATGCGATCACTACATTATTCAGCAATTTGGTTTTTTATAAGTGTGTAAAAAATCTTTTCATTTCTATACTTACAGTTCTAATTCTTTTTAATACCTGCATAGTGTATGATTTATCTATCCCCTACAAATGGTATGCACACACAAACTTGATAGATTGAAGAGTGTGCACATTTTAAAAGCCTTACAAGACTATAGAGCCAACATTGCCAGACCTTCAGATTTTTCAAGAAAGTCAGAAATCCAGATTTTTATTTGAAATTATTCCATTTAAAAAACACCTTTAAGCCAAGGAAAATGGACTCCGGGCTAGATTCAGATCTTGAGCCACCAATTTGTGACTTCAGCACTGATACTTACCAACAATTATCACCCATTTTTCAGGTTTAAAGTTAGACTTACCAAAGCCCATTGCCTCTTCCCTTCAACATTGCATTGTTGAAGCCTTTGTGATTATCAAAGCACTTCCATTTCCTGGAGTTACTGAAATATGACTTTCCATAAATGCCATAATGCTGTGGACCTTTTCTGTTATATACTCTTATTATTACCTCTTTTGAGGTTAATACTATGCACATATTCTTTCAACATCTGACAGTTTCCAGTGCACCCTTTTACTGTTCTCAAAGACTTGAGCAGCTGGTTTTATGTACTTAGAGATTACTTCTCCCATATCCCATTCAACACACAAACTGACTATTCTCTCTAATCTGACCTCAGATTAGTCACCTCTAGTGACTATTGTAATTTCACTTTAGCTACCCTAGGGTTTGTGTCCTATAATTAACAGGAAGAATGATACCACCTTTAAGACTTCAAACTGCATGTCCCCCCTAGAGCCTGACTTTTACTGATATACCCTTCATTCTCCTTTCACTTTCCACAGTTGTCTCTTCTCCCAGTCTGTTCTGATTTCACTTTTAGCCCTAACTGCTTTGAGCCTGATGGTCACCTATTTCAAAGTTACACTTACCACCCTGGAGTCATCTTTGGCATTTTTATCATTCCATCCTGCCAGTCCCTGCAATATGACACATCAGTTCTAGCCCAGCAGTCTCTTACTTACACTTCTGTTCCTCATTTCTAGTATTCCCAACATGTGAACTCACCAAGTTTACCGAAAAGGTCTGGTGGGTTGTGAAACCAAATTATTGGGTGTTTATCAGCATTTAGAAAAATTCACACAGAATAAAATAGAATAAAAAGTAGAATGCAAGACATGTATTAAGGGTGAATACCATTACATTAAACTGTGTCTTACTGTGGATAGTAGTCAGAATTGCCTCTGGATCTGACCAGGCCCCCATGCCTAGTATCAGCAGTGGAACTCATCTTGCACACAATGTCAGAGCACCCTGCAGGGTCCTCAGGTGAGTCATTCTCCTGGCAATGACTGTCAACAAAACCATTAATCCAAACTCCTTATTCAGGCTCTTAGACCCTCCTGCAATCCGAATCCATTCCACCTTCCTTAGTTTTAGAATTCTTCTATTATACTTTTAAAATGCTCCCAACCAGACTGTTTACTGTTTCCCCAAGAAATGTCCATTTCCCAACTCTACTGATGTCTCCCTCTGTCTACCCCACTTTCGCTTGCCAGAATTTTGGTTCTACCTCAAAGCCCATCTCAAAAGCTTTATTGTAGCTACCTTCATATGTATCTCCCCCACTAACTCTAAGCTACTTGAGGCCAGGGACTAATTTTACTCCTCCTGTATTTCCTATGTTTAGTATAGGCATTCAACTCTTTAATCATATATTTTCTTTGTTCTATTTATATAGGCAATTTAATTATTTTCTTTCAACACCTGGGTCAATGGCCATTAAGTACGATTTATTTTCTTTAAATTTCTTATTCTCTCTTCTCTGGTTTCCAGTGATGATTCATTCTCCCTTTAGCAAACATTGAGTGCCTGCTATTGGCCAGGTGTGGAGGAGTGAATATAACAGAAAAGAATGGAATCCTTTAAGGAGTTTACTCTAGTGGAAGGCGGGGGTGTGTGTGCTCGTTTACATCATTTTCCCATGTCAACGTTTGGAACTTCCTTTGATGCCATAGGACGATCTATTTAGTCACTGAAGAGCAGTGATTCTCAACAGGGGCTAGAGGGCTGGTGATTTTGTCAAGGTCTAGAGACATTTTTGATTGTCACAGATGAGGGCATACTGGCTGCAGGCATCTAGAGGCAGGGGCCAGGGATGCTGCTAAACATCCTACAATGCACAGGACAGCCCCACAGTAAAGAATTATCCATTCCCAAATATCACCAGTGCCAAGGCTAGGAAATCCTGATGTGAACAAGTCAAAGAATTCTAAGCTTTGGGCCTTAGTAAAGCCATATAAAGGTTTGAAATAGAGATTTCTAAGTATACCAGGGAGATAAGTAAAAAAAGAGAATATAGCTTAGTTTTCTAAATAAGATACGTACATACACACACCTTCTCTCTTATATATTTCTAGACCCACGTTGCTCTTCATTTTGTTTTATACAATTAGAATTTATACAATGGAAAGAAATGAATTAAAACATACTACACATTCCAGCCTTAGTAAGAAATTGACCATAGGAATAAATACCATGTAATATGTAGAGGAGTTCCTTTTTTTTTAAAATTGGGATATAGTGGACATACAGCATTATATTAGCTTCAGCTGTACAGCATAATGATTCAATATATGTATATATTGTGAAATGATCACCACATTGTCTAGTTAACATCCATCACCATACATAGTTATACTTTTTTTTCTTATGAGAATTTTTAAGCTCTCTCTTAGCAACTTTCAAATATACAATACAGTGTTAACTACACTCTCCATGCTGTACATTACATCCACATGACTTATTTATTTTATACAGATGACCCTTGAACGACATGTGTTTGAGCAGTGTGGGTCCACTTATATGTGGATTTTTGTCAATAGTAAATATTACAATCTGTGGTTGGTTGAGTCCATGGATGCAGAACCGTGGATGGAGGACTAACTATAAAGTTATACACAGATTTTTGACTGCGTGGAGGGTTGGTTTGCCTAAACACCTCCCTCCCCATTGTTCAGGGGTCAACTGTAACTGGAAGTTTGTACATTTAGACTTCACCCATTTTCTCCACCCCCACCTTAAAGAAGCAATACTTCAGAATTTGAAAAATTAGATTTATTTTCCAATGGATTTATAGACAAAGTTTTATAAATAGAACAATTAGATGTAAGTGAATCAGAGTTCAGATAGAAATATTCTAAAATTCTTCAAATGTCTCTATATAGCTGGAATTAGTTTTTACTTATGTTTATGTTTTCTCTAGCAAGTAAGTCCTACGATGGATGACCACCTCTTAGAACATTATGTTATCCATCTCTTAGAACACTGGCATGTAGTACGTGTTCAAAATATATTTGAGAAATGGACAAATCAATTCCAGACTCACCAGTTAGTCACCTTGTGCAAGGCAGTGATGGCAGAAAGATGGTAGAAAGTTTGTGTTCAAACCCAGAGTCTAGTCAATTCCACAGATAAGTAGTCTCAGCTTGGCCACCTGGCACAGAGGCTTTATCTTTGAGTAAGCCCTTTATGCTTCTTAATTTAGGAGCTGTGTTGAAGACATCAAAGGGGTGACTGCTTAGGGAAATTGGCTTCATTTAGCCATCTTTTTTTTTCTCCCTTGTTATACCTGGCTCTATCAAACATTGTTTCTAGGTATTTTAGGGCCAGTATAGAGTTGAACTTGGCACACTGATTTATCTGCAAAGGTGATGGTAAATCTACAGTAATTAAGGATCTGTGATCTAGAAACGTGATTCTTTTGTACCCCGGTTACTTGGTATTTCCCGCTTGTCTCTAGAATAAATTTATTTCTTTGGAAAAACTGAAACTACCCTGTTGGTATTTTGCCAATTAGTGTAAGAAAATATACTGGAAGGAGTATTACTGGAGGGTTGAGTTTTCATAGGTCTGGAGTGTATTGTTCATCTTCATGGGCAGGAGTGCCAGCCAGTCCAGACTGGGAGGGCCTCCCTGGACCGCTTGGATGAGCACAGGCACCATGGTTTTTCAATCTCCTGTACCTATGTGAGCCATTAAATATTTCAGTAAAGAATTTGCACGTGTCACCATTTTGAAATAAATTGCATCAGTCTGAGATTCATTTTTCTGAATTCCAAAAGTTAAATTTTGATGTATTTTGGAATTGGATTTTTAAAAAGAATACTACTGCTTGGAGTTAGCTGAATCATTAGGAGATTAATATAGTAGGCTGAATAGACACTGAATACAAATAATGTTGGTGTTTCAACACTCCTTTTTTCTTTTAAATTAATTTTTATTGGAGTATGGTTGCTTTACAATGTTGTTAGCCTCCACTGCACAACAAAATGAATCAGCCAAACACATACAGATATCCCCTCCCTTTTGGACTTCACTCCCATTTAGGTTACCACTGTGCACTAGGTGAGTTCCCTGTGCTATATAGCATGTTCCTATCAGTTGTCCATTTTATCCATAGTATCAATAATATATATGTGTCAGTCTCAGTCTCCCAATTCCTCCCACCCCACCCCTTTCCCCCTTGGTTCAACATTCCTTTTTTTTTTTGCGGTACGCGGGCCTCTCAGTATTGTGGCCTCTCCCGTTGTGGAGCACAGGCTCCGGACGTGCAGGCTCAGCAGCCATGGCTCACAGGCCTAGCCGTGCTCCACGGCATGTGGGATCTTCCCGGACCGGGGCACGAACCCGTGTCCCCTGCATTGGCAGGCGGACTCTCAACCACTGCGCCACTAGGGAAGCCCTCAACATTCCTTTTATTATTTTTATTTTAAAAATGTATGAAGTTTAACTTGCATTTCTTTTAGGACATTCACTCTCTTATTTAATTTTTTAACAGAGAAAGAAAACAGTTTTATTATTGAATAAGCATTGAAACAGATTGCAGTTGCATCACAGGCAACCTGCTAAAGAGATTGCAAAGAAGAAATCTCACCCTTTTATGTAGGCTGGCAGATATAATACATAACATATATGCTAATGTCATTATCCAAAGGAAAAATAAAACTTCTGTTTTGACAAGGAGGAAGTTATATCTTGGAGCTAAGTGCCTAGGATTTCTGAGAAAACAGGGAGACGGGGTGCCACCCTCTTATTATTATAATTTTTATCTTTATTTTTTTAATTGTAATAAACTATAACAAAAGTTTTACCATTTTAACCATTTCTTATTTTTATATTAATTTATTTTATTTTTGGCTGCGTTGGGTCTTCATTGCTGTGCGTGGGCTTTCTCTAGTTGCGGCTAGCGGGGGCTGCTCTTCGTTGCATTGTGCAGGCTTCTCACTGTGGTGGCTTCTCTTGTTGCAGAGCACGGGCCCTAGGTGTGCAGACTTCAGTAGTTGGGGCGGGCGGGCATAGCCGTTGTGGCTTGCGGGCTCTAGAGCACAGGCTCAGTAGTTGTGGTTCAGGGGCTTAGTTGCTCCGCAGCTAAGCATGTGGGATCTTCCTGGACCAGGGTTCGAACCCATGTCCCCTGCATTGGCAGGCGGAGTCTTGACCACTGCGCCACCAGGGAAGCCCACCCATTTTAACCATTTTTAAGTGGAATTAAGTTCAGTAGAATTAAGTACAGTCTTCCCTCAGGTATATGCAGGGGACTGATTCCAGGAGACCCCTCAGATACCAAAATCCAAGGATGCTCAAGTCCCTGATGTAAAATGGTGTAGTACAGTGAGTACAGTCGGCTGTCCATATCAGCGGATGCGAAACCACATTCACACTGCTATGCAGCCATCACTACCATCAATCTCTAGAAATTTCTCACCTTCCCAAAGTGAAACTGTCCTCATTGAGCACTAACTCCCCATTCCTCTCTGCCAGCCTGTGGCAGCCGCCATTTTACTTTCTTGTCTCTATGAATCTGACTACTTAAGGCACCTCATATGAATGGAATCACACAGAATTTATCTTTTTGTAACTGGTTTATTTCACTGAGCATAATGTCCTCAAGGTTCATCCGTGTTGTAGTATGTATCAGAATTTCCTTCCTTTTCAAGGATGCATAATAATTTCTTGTGTGGGATAGACCACATTTTGCTTATCTGTTCATCTGTCAGTGGACTCTTGGGTTGCTTCTACATTTTGGCTATCGTGAATAATATTGCTATGAAGATGGGGGTGCAAATATCTGTTTGAATCCTTGCGTTCAGTTCTTTTGAGTATATGCCCAGAAATGGAATTGCAGGATCATATGGTGATTTTATATTTTGAGAACTGTTATACCATTTTCCACAGCAACTACACCATTTTACATTCCACCAGCAATGTGTGAGGGTTCCAGTTTTTCCACATCCTCGCCAACACTTGCTTATTTCTGTTTTTTTTTTAGTAGCCATCTTAATTGGTGTGAAATGGTATCTCGTGGTTTTGATTTACATTTCCCTATGATTAATGAAGTTGAGAATCTTTTCATGTGCCACTCCCTTATTTTAAAAGACATTGTTTTTCCTTGCTTTTAAGACCACTGCAACCAATTCTTATAGAATAACCAAGAGCTATATAAGGTAAGACGTTTATTCAGCCATGATTACAGATTTCCTGAGGAGGAGAGGTTTACTTTTAGAGACATTGCTAATGTATGTCATGACACTAAAATTGCTCTTTTAAAGTAAACAACAACAATAAAAATCTTCTACCAAGTTAGCATTGACTTTCATGTTCTCACTCTTCAGCTCGACTTGAGTAGGGAGTAAGTAGCCTGAGTAAGTTTTACCCACCTCATACATAGTGTCTAGAATTCTGCTGGATAAAGGTCAGAGCCTGATTTTTTTTTTTTTAAACAAAAGAATTTAGGTTGACTTATCCTTTTACGTTCAGGTTAACTTATATCTTTTAAAGCCAGTAGCTGGTTGGAGGACGTGTCACATTATTCCCTGAGCCTCTGTAAAATTATTCTAAAGAAAAACCACATATGATATTTTTTTCTTTGTGTCAGAAAATCTCTTTATGACAACTCATAGTGTTTCAGGTCCTGCATGAAAAGTATGAAGAAGTAGATCCTTTCTCACATAGCTTACTTGAAAATAAATAGTACCTGACATTTATCAAGTGCTTATTATTTATGAATGATTCTGAGCTGTTTACATGTAGTAACTCATTTAATCATCACAGCTACCCTATGAGGTAGGAGAGTACTATTATTTTTGCAGATGAAGAAATGGAAGTACAGAAAGTATTAAAGTAGGCAGTGGAGTTCACCTGATGCCAGAGACACAAAACCTCACTGTACAAGTGCTTCTTCACTGGAGATTAGGAGTAAGTAACGGTGTTACATTTTCATTCTTATAGGACTTTCCCCATAGCTGCTTTCAGCATTAATAAATAATTACATTCACAAAGTAAGCTTGAGAATTTTTGTCATTATTCTTTGTAAAAAATACTGAATTTTGATGTATCTGCCTTTTTAATGATGAAACTTAAAACTATTGAGATAAAAAGATTTACCTAGGATTCTGTGGCAAATATACAGTTACATAAAATTATCCCTAGCTAAATACAAAATACTTCATTGGGACCAAAAATGGGGCGTTTTGCCAGCTACTGAAGATCTTCAACACTGATTGCATACACCGTGTTTCTTGGTGACGGATGGGTGGAGAAGTGAGGCGAGGTGTTTGGTGGTTCCCAGCCTAGTTGTGGCTACCAAAGCACGTATCAAGTGGGCTTCCCTGGTGGCGCAGTGGTTAAGAATCTGCCTGCCAATGCAAGGGACACAGGTTCGAGCCTTGGCCCGGGAAGATCCCACATGCCGCGGAGCAACTAAGCCCGTGTACCACAACTACTGAGCCTGAGCTCTAGAGCCCGCAAGCCACAACTACTGAGCCCATGTGCCACAACTACTGAAGCCTGCGCGCCTAGAGCCTGTGCTCCGCAAAAAGAGAAGCCACAGCAGTGAAGAAGCCCGCGCACCGCAACAAAGAGTAGCCCCTGCTCACCGCAACTAGAGAAAGCCTGCTCACAGCAACGAAGACGCAACACAGCCAAAAATAAAAAAATAAAATAAATAAATTTATATATTAAAAAAAAATAGTAAAAGTTGAATGCTCTGTGCACTGTACTCAGGAGCTCTACGGTTTCACTCCCTTGATCTGAAGTTGCATTTTGATGCAGTGGTGATGGCAGCCATGGCAAAAATCAGTCAAGGCCTAGTGCCTTTAAGGTGGTAGGCGGTCTTTGGTCACTAGCCTGTGGTTTTCTGTGAGGAGGCTATGCATAATTCCAAGTCTGGCTCGCTCTCATAGGAGGCCTTAACCCTTTCTTTATCACCTGTGAGTAGATAGGTCTCGGCATAATTTTTTAGCTTGCTTTTTATACTCTTTGGGAATTCAAATTGAAATAATCTTCCCAACATTGTATTTCATAGTTTTTACTCATTTCTAAACTAAGAATTAAGAACTAGACATACCATTTTCATTAAGCATAATGTGCCCAGTCTGAGCCAGGAGCTGGAAGGCCAGGGAATTGGAGAAACAGAACACGGGGAATAGGGTGAGTAGAAGAGATGGGAAACAGGAGTGAAAGGCATTCAGACCGGAAGAAAGACACACTGAAAGGAGAAAGAACAGCGATACCCTGTTAGACCCTGATTCCTAGAAGCTTAACCTCTGGAATTTAATTTTTTTTTAATTAAATAACTACCTCTCAGGTTCTGTTTTGATGCAATCCAGGCGTTTTCCTATCCTCACCCAAACCTTGCATCGAGTCTCCTCTGCACTGCATCCAATTCTTTGCCCCTGACTCTACCAGGCTCTTTGACATAAATCTTGAGGAATTGTTCAGTGGGCCTCTTACAGGTATTCTTGGTTGTTGGACTTTATTCTTTCATTCATAGGTTTATGCTGTGTGTGGTGGGCTTTCCTACTTCCCTTAGTTGGACTGTCTGGGGAGAGTTGTGTTTTCACATGATAGACTCTCGGAGACTTTGCCTGCCAGGCCTTTCAGTGCTTTGTTCACATGATGAAATAGCTTAAAACAGTCTCTCAGTTAGTGTCTTGTAGACCAGGGGTCCCCAACCCCTGGGCTACGGACTGGTACCGGTCCATGGTCTGTTAGGAACCAGGCCGCACAGCAGGAGGTGAGCAGCGGATGAGTGAGCAGAAGCTTCATCTGTATTTACAGCTGCTTTCCATGGCTCGCATTACTGCCTGAGCTCTGCCTGCTGTCAGATCACCTGCGGCATTCGATTCTTATAGGAGTGCGAACCCTACTGTGAGCTGCGCATGTGAGGGATGTAGGTTGTGTGCTCCTTATGAGAATCTAAAGCTTGATCTGAGGTGGAGCTGAGGCGGTGATGCCAGCTCTGGGGAGCGGCTGCAAATACAGATTATCATTAGCAGAGAGGTTTGACTGCACAGAGACCATAATAAATCAGTTGCTTGCAGACTCATATCAAAAGTCTTATCAGTGAGTGGCAAGTGAAAGGAAGCCCAGGGCTCCCACTGATTCTGCATTATGGTGAGTTGTATAATTATTTCATTATATATTACAATGTAATAATAATAGAAATCAAGTGCACAATAAATGTAATGCATTTGAATCATCCCAAAACCATTCCTTCCCCCCACCGCCGCCTCCAATCTGTGGAAAAATTGTCTTCCAGGAAACTGGTCCCTGGTGCCAAAAAGGTTGGGGACCGCTTTTGTAGACTATTGTGTTTTTTTTTTTTAAATAAACTTCTTACTTGGAAATAATTTGGGGTTTATAGAAAAGTTGCAAAAATGGTACAGAGAGTTCCTGAATATCCTTCACTCAGCTTTCATGCATCTTAGCATCCTATGAGCTAGTACAACTGTTACAACTAAGAAATTAGCATTGGTACAGTACCATTAACTGCATTATGTATTTCATTCAGATTTCTTCCATTTTCTACCTGTATCCTTTTTGGATTCCCTGTTGCCTTTAGGCGTCTTGTCTACTTACTGATCTCTGATCTGGGACAGCTTCTCAGCCTCTGCTTGTCTCTGGGGTGACCTTGACACTTTTGGAGAACTGATCAGGCATTTGGTAGGTTGGCCTCCAGTTTGGGCTGTCTGATATTTTCTTGTGATTTGGGGAGAATGCTCCAGAGGGGCAGTGCCCTCCTTCTGTATATCTACTGGGCGTCTGCTCAGTGACATGCCTTTTAGTGGAGAATGGTATTTAGAAACCAGATCGGGGTACAGATGTTCTTTCTCCTGGGGTGTTGCTGCTTCTAGGTTCTCTGCTGACACCTGGGAGATATAGGTGTGTGTTTATAGACTAATCCACGTGCACACACTTAACCTCTAATGATTTCTGTGCCTGTCTGTCTGTGTTGTCATCTACTTGTGGGTTCTTACGGACATCTCCATGGCTAACCCAACACTACAGGGTCATGCTAGCCTCCTCCCTTTGCACATTTGTAAGCCCATTCTCTGATAGGGAGACACTGAGGTCATCTACCATCCATTTACCCCAACCTTAACACATGTGAAAGTGATTTCAGAGTTGTTCATTGGCACCCCTGTGACAGACGGTTTATAATACAATTCGATACATTTGTCAGTTTGCATTCTGGCCTACCATCCCTGACTGCTGGCTGATTTTTTTTTTTAAGTCGTGTATATTAAAGTTTATCCTTTGTATGATATGTACAATGATGTGAGTTTGTACAAATGCAGAGTCATGTATCCATCAGCCAGACTCTTTCATTTAGGTGTTTTGTGGGGTTTTTATTTCCCTAATTGAGTAACTGCTACACCACACTTCCATTGTTCACTTGTTGGAAAGGATTGCATCTCTGTTACCTTGTGGTTTTTAATGCCATGTAGCCTTCCTCAGATAAAGGCAAAATGGATTTTAACCAGTGGGGAAGAATACTAGAATTTCAGAAGTTGAAAGAATCTTAAAGATTCATTAATTTTACATTCCTAGCTAGGCAGGTTGGACATCAAGCCAGAACTGGAACCTGGACATTTTGGTTCTCCTCGCCATCCATATCACTCAGGGTACCTGAGATAGGAAAGATGAGCACGACAAGGGGCACAGATTGCTCCACCTTGCTTTATTATTATTATTTTTTTTATTGAAGTATAGTTGATTGAACTAACACAATGTGTTAGTTTCTGGTGTACAGCAAAGTGATTCAGTTATACACCTTGCTTTAGATTTGAAGTCTGTGCTTACTTAAGGGCAGAGTTCCTTTATCTTTTGTTTTAGGAGATTAATTCTAGCAGACAATTATTTGTTTAATGTTAGGTGTGCTTTGGGGGAGGATTAAGATATTGTTAACATTTGCAAATTAGTCTTGTAGTGAGTTATTAATAGTTCATTCACTTTGCTTATTAATGCCAGGCTGAAACCAAGTGTTCTGAATGAATGAGAAATTGTGTTTGGGGAAGGGTCAGTGGAAGGAGGTGACTGTGGAAAGCGCTACATTCCACTCCCCAGAGATAGATGAAACTGCTCTATAAGGCTCTACTGGCTGTTGGTTTCTACTGTTTAGAGTTTATAGTAATCTTTATAAATAATTTAAAGACTGTTTGGGGCCCCTGAACTGGGACTCCCAGAGTTTTTCGTTTCATAAATAGTTTTTACTGTGTGCCAGGCACCAAGCTAGACCCTTGATATGTAGATGAGCAAATTGTGTGCCTTGTCTGGCAGGAGACGGATGTGAAAGGAGGAGTATTTGCCCCCAGTGCGGTGGCATAGAGGTGGCCAGTGTGGGCGTGCATATATGAGGGCTGTTTCAACTTTTTATTAGATTTTTTTCCTTTAAAAAAGTTTTTTTTCTACCATAATTCAAAAAGAGTCATGTACCACAATGTTCATTGCAGCACTATTTACAGTAGCCAGGACATGGAAGCAACCTAAGTGTCCATCAACAGATGAATGGATAAAGAAGATGTGGCATATATATACAATGGAATATTACTCAGAGATAAAAAGAAACAAAACTGAGTAATTTGTAGTAAGGTGGATGGACCTAGAGTCTGTCATACAGAGTGAAGTAAGTCAGAAAGAGAAAAGCAAATACCGTATGCTAACACGTATATATGGAATCTTAAAAAAAAAAAAAAGGTTCTGAAGAACCTAATGACAGGACAGGAATGAAGATACAGACGTAGAGAATGGACTTCAGGACACGGGGAGGGGGAAGGGTAAGCTGGGACAAAGTGAGAGAGTGGCATGGACATATATACACTCCCAAATGTAAAATAGATAGCTAGTGGGAAGCAGCCGCATAACACAGGGGGATCAGCTCGGTGCTTTGTGACCACCTAGAGGGGTGGGAGAGGGAGGGGATATGGGGATATATGTATCTGTATAGCTGATTCACTTTGTTATAAAGCAGAAACTAACACCATTGTAAAGCAATTATACTGCAATAAAGATGTTAAAAATAATAATAAATTAAAGTTTTTTTTCTTTCTTTTTTTTTTTAAGTATAATTGTGCCACCGTGCACAACTGTGTTAGTTTTTGCTTACTCCCTTTCAGTCTTTTTCCATAGGTGCAGTTTTATGTGGTTGTATGTAGCAGATATTGTATTCTGAAATGGTTTTGCTTAATATTTTATTCTAAGCTTTTCTCAAGTTTCTCCACAACATTGTGTAGTTGCTGTGTTTACCCAGCTCCTTAATGTTAACTTATTTTTCCCATGGAAGGCTACCCTCACCCTTTTTATGCTCCCAACGTTTTTTATCAGATACGTTGCTTTCTTAGGCTCTATTTCCTGGCGTAAGATTGCTCCAGAGTCAAAGAGTATGAGTGCTTTACAGCTCTGGAAATATATTGCCTGTTGTTTTACAATGCCCACAGCCTTCCTTGAAAACCTGCCAGATTAGATCTGTCCCTGCCTGCTCTGACTCCATTGCCTACTGCTTTCCCCTGGGTCTCTGGCATGAGGCTGCAGACACCACACTCAGCTCTGAGTCAGTATACCTGCTGTTCCCCTGCTTGAACACCCCACTGAGTGACCACACAGGGCTACCGCCTCCTTTCCCCTCCAAGGGTTGTTGTGAGGATAATGAGGTGATGTTGTGAGGTATGCAGAGAGTGGGTGCTCAGGGAGGATGAGTCTCTGGACCGCTCTTGTCCTGGAGCTGGGCAGAGCTAGGTTCTGAACTGCTGGCAGCCTCAGTTTCCTGGAAGAATAGGTTAACAAACTCTCTTGCAAAATATAGCTTGTACAGTACTCAACTCATACATTTAATTTTGCCCCATCTCCTCTACAGGATATCTGGCTCTATGAAGCAAGCAGCCATGCTGCCTTTTCTAGAACTCCTCTGAGGGGACTGGAGCTAGGGGGTGGTAACTCACAATCTCTCTTCATTTCAGGGCCTCTTAGGAAGATTGTGCAGACTTAATATTAAAGATGTCTGGAAAACAGGAATTGCTGGTGATTTTTAAATGCCTTAAGACATTGCCGTAAATATAAAGTTTTATGTAATAAAGTGATTTGAGGTAGAGAGCATGGACTTGGAGATTATCATTTCTAGATGAAGCTGGGCTAATTAAAATAAATTTTAACTGTAGTTTTCTATTTTAGTGAAAGTACTCTTTTTAGACTGAGATAAAACAGCATCATCCTATTCTAAGACAGAAGAGTAATTGACTAATTGTATGTTGTTATTGTTTTCTTTGTAAAGCAAAATATTTTTATCAAAATACTTATTAAGAGAATGCAAAAAATTATTTTTCCTTTAAATATGCATCTTTAAAAGGACTGCTTTGCTGCTGAGATTTCATTATAACTAACTTTCTAACAAAATTTGCTGAAAGTCAGTGAGAAATGAGAGTAACTCTACAATGATGTCCATCTAGTAGGTGACCATTGAACACTTGAACTTAATTTTTAATGTATTTTAAATTTTAATTCAGTATAGCCACAAATCGGGCAGTGTAGTTCTAGAAATTTATGTTTAAGGGCACTCACTTGTTTTTTACCTTTAGGGCTCTATGGAGAGTTAATTTTCCACAGCTGAGTCACCCAATTAAGTTTAAAATTCTGTTTTCTAAAATACCTTTATCCATTGTAGGGGGAAAAAAAACCTGCCAAATTTTAGTTGGTTAAATGAGTGTGGGTAACAGCAGGAGAGGAATTGTCTTTGACTTTATATATATAATTTTAGGAAAATGTTTTTCAATGCCCTTTGGTATGTTTTTTGGAATAGAGAAATTCTGGGGGCTTTTTGCTTTCCTGTGGGCATTGCTTCTCTGCCCTCTTTAGTATGTGATGGACACCTGAGATAGATGGGGTTGACCTTTCACAATGGGAGAGCCAGTAGAAGTAAGAAGCTTTAGCTTGTAGTTTTCATCACTAAAAAGGCAGTAAATTTAGACCTAGCCTTCACAGTGGTCCTGAACCTGGTGCCATACCACCAGGCCTGGTCCTTTGCACAGAATAAACGAGTGACAATTATTTGGGGGTAAACATGTTCATTCTTATTATTACCCATATGCTGAATGCTTCAGGGTCTATAGTAACTAGTAGGTAGGTGATGGATAATACTTGGCTTTTTTTTTTTTTTTAATCCTTCTGGTTATTTCACCTATTTGCTTTGACTTACTTTGAAGAAATTATTTTGTTTTCACTGAGAGTGGCTGGCTTCTTTCTGTCTCTGTCCTTTACACTTCTTTATTTTCCTCTTCTGTCTCTTTTTTTCCCATCTGTCTCTTTTCCTTCAAAATACTGTCACAGGGGCCACCTGGGATTGTGTATTTTTAAACAGGGTGATCTTTGAACTTGATAAGAAATTGAAAGTTAATTTGCAGTCTGGATGGGATCGTAAGTTACTGACCAGGAGATTATTTCCCACTGAAATTTCTTATTTGAGCAATGTGCTGCATACTTTATGATTGTTAGTTTTGACTGTTTGGCTCTCTTGTATATCTTCCATATCTGGAATTTACAGATTCTGTACAGATATGTCTGTGTATTGAGCACGTGCTGAAGTGGTGCCTGGCCTCTGACGAAGTGGTCTTCTCCCTTGCACAGGTTGCACAGAGCATCGAGGATCATCATCAAGAAGTGATCGGTTTCTGCAGAGAAAACGGCTTCCACGGCTTAGTTGCATACGACTCTGATTATGCCCTGTGCAACATCCCCTACTATTTCAGTGCCCATGCCCTAAAACTGAGCCGGAATGGGAAAAGTCTCACCACAAGCCAATATCTGATGCACGAGGTTGCCAAGCAGCTGGACCTGAACCCAAACCGCTTCCCTATCTTTGCTGCTCTGTTAGGTAGGTGGGCAGTGTGAAAATTCATTTTATAAAGGAGTTCTGTACTCGGGACATACTGTTGTTGTTTTTTTTTAATTTCAATGCTAGAATGTTTGGGATTGTATCTTACTTAAATTTCAAAAAAACAGGGAATGGGCTGGGCTTCTCCTCAGTAACATTCTTTACTCATTATTTTTTGGTGTCACTGAAAATGTGCTTCATTTGTTCTTGTTTGTTTATGTATTGTTCCACTTAGGCCGATAAACTAATTTTGTGGAAAAAAATGCCCTTAAAGTTTGGGGAAAATAACATTTAAAAATCACAAGTGTTAACACAGTCTCACTTATGAAAATTAAACATTTAAACCTTTGGCACAAATTATGTTTGTTATAGAAGAAAATATGCTGTGAAGTTAGCACTGTCATGTTTTCCCCTCATTTTCAGGATTCTCATTACTTTAAAAGGAAAACAACAAAAATAAACTACGTTACCTTGTTTCCAGTGCCTGCATCTTAAGTAAATGTATACATGTCTTTAAAAACTCCCTTGGAGGGGGCTTCCCTGGTGGCGCAGTGGTTGAGAGTCCGCCTGCCAATGCAGGGGACACGGGTTCGTGCCCCGGTCCGGGAAGATCCCACGTGCCGTGGAGTGGCGGGGCCCGTGAGCCATGGCCGCTGAGCCTGCGCGTCCGGAGCCTGTGCTCCGCAACGGGAGAGGCCACAACAGTGAGAGGCCCGTGTACCACAAAAAAAAAAGAAAAGAAAAAAAAACACTCCCTTGGAGGAATTCCTTATGCTGAATACCTAGAAAGGATGAAATCTGGTTTCAACTAAGATTTTATATATTAATTTCTTTCTCTTAAAAATAACTTGGCAATAGGTAATATATTTATTTATCACTTTATGTCTGTAGTTTATAGTTATTTCTTTCTTTTCTGTCCACTTCCCTTTCTTGTGCTTGGAATGTACATGTTTCTAGCTACTTGAATATCCGGCTCTAGTTTGCTCAGAGTTTGTAAAAATTATGTCCACAGTATAAGTAAATGTGTTCTGAGCAAAGCCCTCCTGTGAGTAAAATCCATGAATTTCAGTGATGGGATTGAGGGCTGTTTGGGACACACAGGCCCTTTTTGAAAGATGTGTGGTCTCCAGAAAAGTGCGATCTTATTGTACTCTCTCAATTTCTGTTCTAGTGCTTAGCAGCCTGATCTGGTCATGTTTAAGAGGGGGATTATATTGTGGGTTTTAGAAATTCCTAATTATCAGATTTTTTATAAACATTCCAAAAAAGTTTTATACAACTAGAAATTATAGTGAGACAGCCATAATTTTTCATATATTATTTGGTGATAACATTTCAAACTGTATAACTACAAATCAATCAAAAACTTTCTGATTTTACAAGTTGTCTTTATTTGGATCTAATCTCAGATACATGTCTTTAAGTTAGTACTTGGCTATTTTCTGTCCATTTTCTTAGTGAACTCTTGTGACTTGGGATTTGGAGGATTAAAACCTAATTTCTAAATGTATGTAGTACTTTCATATTTTCAGACATTAAAATATAAAAGGATATTTCCTCAAATGTTAAAAAGTGATGGAGTGGATGGGCACATTATGAAAAGTTTCATATTTACTTAAATGTTACCACAGTTGACTTTAAGTGAATGGGAAAATTGTATGCTTTTAGAATATGGATGCCTTAACTAATTTGGGAAGGATATTTGTTTATCTTATTAAGGAAACATTGAATAAATTTCTTGGGAGATAATGCCAACTAATACTTTTCTGGCTAACTTATTTTGTGAAATAGTAAAAGAAATGAAAAACAATAGTAACGTTGTGAATAATTTAGTAATAAATTAAGGCTTGGAATTTCTTCAGAAAATTTAGGCAAGTTATAGATAAACGCTTAATTGGGTGAACATTTTTAGTTTAGATTTTGTGTAAAAGTTTCAACGTCCTCAAATAAGAAAGATTATTTTTCCAATAGAAAGTATAATTTCTCCTTTTTTGTAATAGAAGGTATAGCTATATAAGATGTTTTGTTTTAGAAAGGTTGAGTGAAATACTCATTTAAGTATTTGACCCAAGTTTTAACAGACTGTTCTTTTTTTTTTTACATCTTTATTGGAGTATAATTGCTTTACAATGTTGTGTTAGTTTCTGCTTTATAACAAAGTGAATCAGCTATACATATACATATATCCCCATATCTCCTCCCTCTTGCATCTCCCTCCCACCCTCCCTATCCCACCCCTCTAGGTGGTCATAAAGCACTGAGCTGATCTCGCTGTGCTACGTGGCTGCTTCCCACTAGCTATCTATTTTACATTTCACAGTGTATATATGTCCATGCCACTCTCTCACTTTGTCCCAGCTTACCCTTCCCCCTCCCTGTGTCCTCAAGTCCATTCTCTACATCTGCGTCTTTATTCCTGTCCTGCCGCTAGGTTCTTCATAACCTTTTTTTTTTTAGATTCCATATATATGTGTTAGCATGTGGTATTTAACAGACTATTCCTTTTTTTTTTTCTTTTTTTTTTTTTGCGGTACGCGGGCCTCTCACCGTTGTGGCCTCTCCTGCTGCGGAGCACAGGCTCCGACGCGCAGGCCTAGCAGCCATGGCCCACGGGCCTAGCCGCTCCGTGGCATGCGGGATCCTCCCGGACTGAGGCACGAACCCGCGTCCCCTGCATCGGCAGGCGGACTCCCAACCACTGCGCCACCAGGGAAGCCCTAACAGACTATTCTTGATGTTGGAATTGGCTTAATATCTTTTCAGATAGAAGCTTCAAAAACAAATCTCAGATACTTAATACTTACTTAACAGTAAAGTTCTATACATTCCATGAGCCGAGGAAAGCAGTACAAAACTCGGTAACTCATACAATTAGGACTTAACTTTGCTCTTCTGGACATAATGACAGTTTGGTACATCTGTATCATGTATTTGTGTGTTTAGAGTATTATGATTAGCAGTATTGCAAATGAACTCACCTTGTTTTGTTTTCTGTTAGCAGCTGATTAATGAATCTGCTTAGTGTGGAGATGACTAAATCATAATATAAAAATTACAGAATTATTTAGGAAATTACTGCTTCTAAATTGTATCAAGACCACTAACAAACCAAAGATGTTAGTGTATCAGGCATCCAAGCACTACACTGAAGGGAGAATGTTCCCTGCAAAATGTAGTTTCTCAGCTGAACACACTTCTTATTTGTGACACAGCCCTGGTGATAGTGCATAGAGCTGATTGGCACTTCTTGATAGCACTTGTAGTCTGTGCTTTGTATACCTATTTGTGGGTGGTGCTGGAAATTACGGGAGGAGGGTGTTGATCCATGTCACAGGCAGCAAACATTGTCACTTAACCTTCCTTAGATTTTATAACTATAGATTCTGCCTCTGCTGTTGAACCTACTTCACAGAATGCAGTTTGAACCATAGTCTCTCATAAACAAATGAAAAGTTGTTTCAAATTGACATTTGGCATCTGGCATTATCAGACTGACCTTAATACTGTGCTGGGGAATTACTTAGGTTTTTATGCAGTTTATTCAGTTTGAATGCTGTTGAGCCTCTACTGGAAATTCACGTTGTGCTTGAGGCAGCTGCAAGAAGTCTGTCTGCTGTATGTTGCTTTGTATTAAAAGATGAAGAAATATTCTCAATTTCTGTGTGGAAGTTTTATGTGGTGTATCAAATGAGGTGGTCCTAAGAAGTCATATTACAAAGTCTGAAACTAACAAAGATAATCTACAAATTATAACATGCAATGATACTAAGTTTCCCCTGTGTCACTCATGATGATGGCTTTTATGGTATCCCTGTTTGTATTCCAGGAAATCACATTCTACCTGATGAAGATCTGGCTTCCTTTCATTGGAGTTTACTTGGTCCAGAACATCCACTAGCCTCACTTAAGGTACATATTCATTTCATTTCCAACATTTGTTGATTTTGATATTACTTTCATAATATAAATAATGTTTCTTTATTGTAGAAGGAAATATACCACAAAATTAGCAATATCCTGCTTCCCGCTAACTTCAGAATCTGTGTTGCCTTAAAAAACAAACAACCTGCCTTATCTTGTTCCCAGCACCTATATTTTAGGGAAATATATAAATGTCCTTAAAAATTCCCTTAGAGGAATTCTTCATGCCGTATACCTAGATAGGTGGAAATTTTTTAGCTAAAGTGTTTATGTATTAATTTTCTTACCTACAAATATTAATTTTTTTCAATAGATAATATCATCTTCTGTTAGTCAGATCAACATCTTACATAGTTTGATAAGTTTCATAATTTTCTTACTAATTTTTAAATATTATAAAAATCTATTTACAGTTTTAATGCTTTTTTTTTTTTTTTAGTTTTAATGCTTTTTGAATGATGGAGGAGACCCAAGTTCATTACAGAAGTGGTCCATTTGTACTATTTTGTTAATATTTATTTTCTTATTTTTCTCCCCTTCCTGTTTGTGAAAGTAATGAACATCCAAGAAGATTCTCTTAACTTTGATTTTCTAGAGTGGGAAGGTTTACGGTTTGATGTGAACATAGTAGTGAAATTGGTATGAGCCACTAGGGAACTTGGAGTTGTACTTGTTAGTGGCTTCCTGTGATTTTCCGTATTCCCTTTGCTGGGTAAAGTGGCTCTGGTGTTCTCTGCTTTTTAGTGTTGTGATCATAGCTGCCACTTGTTAGGTGGGGAGCTGGGAAGTCGGGACCTACACTGGCTGGCAGCCTGGGCCTCAGTTCCTCATAGTAATAGGGAGGTTGCATGGAATGGTTTCTGAATGCACTTCTCCTGTTGTCAGAATTGCCCTCCAAATTGGAGTTTTTGTGTTTTAGCTTATAGTGAGCTTTTGTGATACTTGCAAGTTCAAGCGGTATTCCTTTCCTGCCTCTTTCATCTTGTTACTTGCTGCCTAGAATCCCCTTTCTTTTCCATTTCTTATTGATGGGTCCTGATGGGTTCCTTTTTATCCTAACAGTTCTTTGTATGGGGCTTTTCCACTTCTGTTCAAAAGTCAGTTTTTCTCCTCTTGTTAGAAATTACTTGTTTTCTTTTGCTTTTTTGTCCTTGAAGGGGTACAGCTTTCTCTTTGCTATTGGCCAGAGTGTTCTTCATGTGTGTTTTCATTTACAGAGTGCTACAATTTGTAATCTTGATTCCAAGCTCCTGGTGATACCATTATTGAATTGCAGAATGGGAAAAGTGTAGTCCGAAATCAGGTGGACTCAGAAGTATTGTGCTCATTAGGTTCATTAAGCAGTATGCTTTTATAAGTTGAGACAGAATGAAGGCTTGTTTTTTAGAAGGTTTGTAGAGTTTTGAGTAGCAGGGGTGAGAGGCTCCCAGGATCCCAGACCATATACATATATCTAAATTGAGCTTGCCTTCTTTCATGTATCAGAGGTTAGGAGTGAGGAGCTGTTTGAATAATTACTGGAAAACCAACTCAAACTATTGGTAGGTTACAAACATCATTATCATGTATTTTTCCTAATAGTTTGTTAAGAAAAATACTAAGTATATAAAAAGTTGAAATAGAAAATGTCTATCCATATATCCACCATCTTGGTTAAACAGTTTTTAACAGTTTCTTCTAAAGTATATTTGTATGTGTGTGTTTTTTTTTTTTTTTTTTTTTTTTTTTTTTGTGGTACGCGGGCCGCTCACTGTTGTGGCCTCTCCCGTTGCGGAGCACAGGCTCTGGACGCGCAGGCTCAGCGGCCATGGCTCACGGGCCTAGCCGCTCCGCGGCATGTGGGATCCTCCCGGATCAGGGCACGAACCCGCGTCCCCTGCATCGGCAGGCGGACTCTCAACCACTGCGCCACCAGGGAAGCCCTGTGTGTTTGTTTTTTAACTCAACTATTTGGAAGTAAGTTGCAGATATCATAACACTTCACCTGTGAAAACTGTGGTTTATTTCACCACCACCTAAAAATAAGGATAATCTCTTAATTATATTATTATTATCACATTAACTAAATTAGCAATAATTCCCTAATGTCATTTAATATTAAGTCCATGTTCACATTTTTCTATTGTTCTCTGAAAGTTGTTTATAGGATTGTTTGTTGGTTTTTATTTTAAAGCAAATCAGATTTTTTTTGCATTATCATCATGTGTATTTTAAATATTAGCTGGGTGTTTTTATGGCATTGTGAAGCAGTCCAAAATAATTTTTCAGTGACTTGATAAGTTGTAGGATTTTTAAAGTCATATTCTGAACAGCAAAGCATTTTAAAAAATTGCATAACTTTTATGTTAAAAAATTGCATAACTTTTATGTTTTGACCTTTTATACATAGTTTTCTGTGTGTAGTATCGTTTTAATCATTTTAACAAAGACTGTGGGATATTGAATGTGGTTTTTTTCTCATGAACATTACTACCGTATAGAATTATCTGTATCCCATCTGCTTTTTCAGTCTCTTCTTTTTCACAGTAATAAAATTAACTACATCTTTTGAAAATTTGGTTAGTTGTTGTTTATGAAACTTCCTTATGATTTTTGTTTGTTCCTTTTTAACACAGTATGTTGTATACACAGCTTTTAAGGATACCTGATTTTGCATACCCAAGTTCAAGCATTCCTTTTATCATCCTTTATTTTGCCAGTGTTTCACCAAAGTCATATCTACTAGTTTATTGTTCACAGAGGGTTGGTGTTATATGAACTTATTATCTAATAAATTCAAATCACCCCTTAACATGTAATACCATAATCTTAGCCCTGTCAACATTTTAACCATTGTATTCATTTTAATGGTTTTTGTGTTCCTAAACTTCATATTCAGTTTCATGTATTTCAGGTTTTTATCCCCATCAGTCATTCATGACCCCCCCCCAAGTACTTCTGGCCCCAGAGTCCCTTCACCATTTCCTTCACGTTGGACAGGCTACTTTGCAAATTTTATGCTCGCCTTTCCTCTCCCCAGACCTCCCACATGTGTTGTTCTCCTGTACAGCTAATCAGGTTCTATTTTGCTCTCTCTATACCACCACCCCAATTGTGGCAAGCAGGCAGTGTGCCCCTCCCCTGGCACACTGCCTCCCCCCGCCACTCCCCCCAGGCCTAGCTCTGCCCATCAGCCCCAGGCCAGGCAGGTGCTGGTTTCTCTTGAACTCCTTCTCCCTCTATGTGTCCAATTAAATTAAAATATGTCCTTGAAAGCCCCCTTGCTTGCTTCTGCCTCTTCTCAAAGATCTAAGTGCTAGCTCTTGTACATCTCTCTTTCTGATTTAAATAGTCTTTAGTGTTTATTTATATAACCCTACCTTCAGGTTCACTTATTTTTAGTCACCTTCCTTTTTTTTTTTTTTTTTTAATTTTATTTATTTTTGGCTGTGTCGGGTCTTCGTTGCTGCGCACGGGCTTTCTCTAGTTGCGGTGAGTGGGGGCTACTCTTCCGTTGTAGTGCGTGGGCTTCTCATTGCAGTGGCTTCTCTTGTTGTGGAGCACGGGCTCTAGGCACGTGAGCTTCAGTAGTTGTGGCACACAGGCTCAGTAGTTGTGGTGCATGGGCTTAGTTGCTCTGCGGCATGTGGGATATTCCCGGACCAGGCATCGAACCCGTGTGCCCTGCAGTAGCAGGCAGATTCTTAACCACTGTGCCACCAGGGAAGTCCCAAGTCACCTTCCTTTACCAGTATTATCTTTTCCCTGAGGCAGCTGTATACCAGGGCAGTCTGTCAGGTCAGATTAGGAACGTTTTGTTTTAAATTTACCTAGAGTTTTACCAAAGTTATCTCTAACTTTATATTTTTTACATGCCACCAGAAGTCACTGAGTAATCCTTTTTACCAGTGTCTTTAGGGACAGGATGTGGCAGTTGACCCCGGGGAGGAGGGAGTATGGTTCTGGGTGAGTAGCATGTTAGGGTCCCTAGGAACGTGGAGGTGGACAGAAGAGCCATCTATGTCTCACCATGCAGTCCATGCAACCCCAGCATTCCCAAGGTCAGGGCACATGGCAAGGCCCACAGTGGGCCCTCAGGATGAAGCCTGGACTCAAAGGATCTCCTCTCTCTTGGCTTCCCTGAAGGGGAAGCGGGTAGCAGCTGCACCTGCTGTGATCAGTGTCCAGCCAACCAGTGATCTTCATATCCACCGTACGTGGCCCCTGTCTGGGTTTCACACTGGAGCCAGCTGCCAGAGAGAAGAGCAGCATGATTTCAGGCATTTTGAGTTTTATGGTATATCTAACGTACTATGCAAGCTTACTAGAGTGAGATTGATGATCAGACTTTCTGGGATCCCTTTTGAAGGAAAGTTGAGTATAAATTGTGCATGAATAGAAAGATGGGCTTCAATTATTCTGAGTTCCACCTTTTAGGGCAGGGGTCCCCAATCCCCGGGCCACAGACCGGTCTGTGGCCTGTTAGGAACCGGGCCACACAGCAGGAGATGAGCGGCGGGTGAGCGAGTGAAGCTTCAACTGTATTTACAGCTGCTCCCCATCACTCACATTACCGCCTCAGCTCCTCGTCATATCGGGTCTGCTGCGGCATTAGATTCTCATAGGAGCGCGAACCCTACTGTGAACTGCGCATGCTAGGGATCTAGGTTGTGTGCTCCTTATTTGCAGGAAAACAAGCTCAGGGCTCCCACTGATTCTGCATTATCGTGAGCTGTATAATTATTTCATTATATAAATGTAATAATAACAGAAATAAAGTGCACAGTAACAGCAATGCACTTGAATCATCCTGAAATCATCCCCCTCCCCGTCCGTGGAAAAATTGTCTTCCAGGAAACCGGTCCCTGATGCCGAAAAGGTTGGGGACTGCTGTTTTAAGGCATTGCAAGAGGTGGCAGTTTGGGCACTTAAGACCTTCCAAAGAAGGAATTCCTGCTTGCATGTTAGTGTTAATTGAAGTTAACTCAATATATTCCTTTCTCAAAAAGTCATCCTGTAGTTTCATAAGAGCTAAGAAGTACTTCCTAAAATCTAAAGACTTTTCGGGCTCTAGAGAAAATAACGTTAGGGGCCTGGAAGGTTGAAAAATTCAACCATTATGCATTGTGGAAGTGAGAGCTATTTATAATTGCACTCCTGGAAGAGAACCACTTTTAACAGATTGATATTTGGTACTCCAGAATTGTTTTTAAATGTACATCCTGCTAATATTATTATTATAATGTCATCATCATCATGCATTCAGTGAGCTGCACATTCTTAACAGTCTGGAATTTCAGTGCACAGATTCATGGTACTGGGCTTTAAGCTTTTAGGTCGTGGAAACTTGCTTCTAGTAAGAAGTCTTATTCTTTGCTCATTTAAAATTTATATGTGGATATCCTTAAATGGAAAATAAAAGACTGAACTCAAAAGATTTTTGCTTGTTTATATCTTCCCATCAGAGCTTCCTTCCCTGTCCCCATTTGGTTTTAAAGTGAAGATGGGGGACTTCCCTGGCGGTCCAGTGGTTGAGACTTCGCCTTCCAACGCAGGGGGTGCGGGTTCAATCCTTGGTGAGGGAGCTAAGGTCCCGCATGCCTCAGGGCCAAAAAACCAAAGCATAAAACAGAAGCAATATTGTAACAAATTCAATAAAGACTTTAAAAATGGTCCACATCAAAAATAAATAAATAAATAAATATTAAATAAGTAAAGTGAAGATGGAAAGGTTGGCATTCTGAGGAATCTGCTGAAATCACTGGGACTCAAGAATAGCTTTTCTGTCTCTGTTTTACCGATTGTGGGTGGATCACAGGTCACTTTGCTGGGAAGGAGGGACAGAGTCATGGGAAGGGTTTGTGTTCCCTAGGTGTTACAGGATTGCTTTCAGTTTAGCTCCTTGCTGTTGAGGGACTGGGCCTGCCCTGGGCCTGCGGGCAGAATTCTTCCGAGTGAGCTGAAATGCATGACCTAGCCAGAGGAGGGGAGATTCGCGGTCCAAATGCAATCTGAAAGATAGAGTGTTTATAGTGCCTGACTTCTGATTCCTGGGGTGGTGAGTGATAGGGTCAATGAAACAAAAAGAAGCTTACTAGGGTATTTTTGCTTTCTCTGTTTCTTCTCATGACCTGGAATCTTCTAGTTTTATGTTAAATAAGTGGCATATTCTCAGTTTCAAAAATGTGTGCAGACACTGTCAAGCATATTTCCTCCCCTGTGGGTCCAGAAATCTCCGCCTTGTTTATAAGTAGGCCTTCTCCATCACTCTGACTGCAAGAGATACTTCTCTTGGAAATGTGGCTCTTTTGGCAGTTTCCCGACCCTGTGTCTTGGGTGCGCACACATACACCCCTCACCTTGCCAGTGGTCTGTCTGCTCTGAGCACTTCTAGGCGGCTCAACCGGAGATGTCACTTTTCTTGAGACTAGCCCAATCTGGGTCCAGAACGACATGTGACAGAATTGGGGTTTGCTGGTAGTTTACTTCCAAATTGCCATTCTTGGTTAGAGTGTTTTTTAAATTTTCTTTTTATAACAGTTTTATTGAGATATAATGACATATCATAAAATCTACTTTAAAGTATACAATTCAGTGGTTTTTAGCCTTCACAGAGTTCGTGCAACCATCATCACTGTCTAATTTTAAAATATTTTCATCACCTCAAAAAGAGACCCAGTACCTTATCTGTTAACAGTCACTCCCCATTTCTCCCCCTCCCCTACCCTCTGGCAACCACTAATCTACTTTTTCCTCTATGGATTTGCCTCTTATATAAGTGGAATTATATGACCTCTTGTGTCTGGCTTCTTTCATTGAGCATAATGTTTTTTCAAGGTTCATCCACACTGTAGCATGTATCAGCACTTCGTTTTTTCTTTTTATGGCCAAATAATAGTCTGTCGTGTGGGTATACCTACCATGTTTAATCCATTCATCAGTCAGTGGACATTCAGGTTGTTCAGTCACATTTTGGCTTTGTGATGCTGTGTGAATATTCAAGTACAAGTGTTTGTGTAGACATGTTTTCATTTCTCTCAGGTGTATACCTAGGACTGGAATTGCTGGTCATATGGTAATTCTATGCCTAACATTTTGAGGAACTACCAGACTGGTTTCCACAGTAGCTATACTGTTTATACTCTTACCAGCTATGTGTGAGGTTTCTGACTTTTCCACAACCTCGTCAACACTTGTTATTGTCTGTTGTTTTATTTTTAGCTGTTGTGGTGGGTGTGATGTGGTTTTGATTTGCATTTCTCTGATGACTAATGATGTTGAGCACCTTTTCCTGTGCTCACTGTCCATTTGTTTACCTTTTTTGGATAAATGTCTATTCATATCTTTTGTCCATTTTTAAATTTTTTATTAATGTGTTGTAAGAGTTTTTTAAAAATATATTCTGTATACAAGTCTCTTATCAGACACATAATTTGCAAACACTTTCTCCCATTCTGTGGGTTGTTGTTTTACTTTCATAATGGTGTCCTTTGATAACTCTTCTGAGACTCAGGCAAGGTCAGCGTCCTGGAGATTACCCACAGATAACTTGGCTGCATATTGTCTCCAGTAAAATAGTGTCTACTCTACTGCGGCCTTCTAGGCCCAGAGTCATATACTGGGTCTTCTCCCAGAAGAGCTCCATTTCCTATCGTACACTTTTAATATCCCTTCTCCCTTTTGTCTCCATTGCTTCTATCTTTAGTATTCTCATAAGCTGACACTTGGCTCTTTTGCCCGTCCTGGGGCCTTCTGCCCATTTATTTGTTCACTGTTTCTTTCTTCCCTAGCTGGCCTGGACCTCTTGGTGGGTCATCTTGAACTGGTTGTACCAACATCACCCTTCTCTTGCTCCTTCTTCCATCTCACCTGCCCAGCAGACCCCTCCACCCTAGATAGGTACTATCTAGAGAAGATTTGAGAACCACACAGCTAATGGATGCCACTGCAAACTTATGGTCTAATTTTAGAAAGATCTAAATAAATGAAGAAATGTGTGTGTTTATGGCTCAAAAGACTCTGTTGTTATATAGATTTACTGCATCCCAATCAAAATCCAAGCAAGCTTTTTTTTAAGTAGAAATTGAAAAACTGATTTTAAAATTCATGTGGAATTGCAAAGGACGTAGAATAGCATCAGAGATGTTGAAAAGGAAGAACAAAGTGAAAGGACTTAGTATTAGACTCACTTTAAAGCTATAATAATCAACTCAGTGTGGTACTGACATAAGGGTAGTTGAACAGATCAGTGGAGCAGAACAGAGTCCAGAAATAGACCCATATATATATTTAATTATTTTCACCAGAAGTCCCTAAGTAACTAAATGGGGAAGGGTTAGTTTTTACAATAGCTGGATATCCATATGCAAAAATTAAAAGAATATAAAAATTATTCTAGAAGAAAATATAAGAGAGGATCTTTATGACCTTGCGTTAGTCAAAGATTTCTTAGTTAAGAAAATGAAAAGCAAGCAACAACAGTGGGAGAGGAGCTATTTGCAGAATATTATCTCTGGTAAAGGACTTGTATCCAGAATGTGTAAAGAACAACACAATAAGAAGATACATAACGCAACAACAAAAAAAGATGGGTGAAATTTTGAACAGACGTTTTACAGAATATTCAGTAAGCACACAAAGAGATGCTCCATGGAATTAGGGAATGCAAATTAAAGCCATCATGAGCTACACTACCTGACCACTGGAATGGGCCAAATGAAGGAGACAGATGATGCCAAGTGTCAGTGTGTGTCAGCACCCATAGCTCTGAGATGTGGCTGCTGGGAAGCAGAATCCAGAATGGTCACTTTGAAAACAGTCTGGTAGTTTCTTACAAAGTTAAACATATACCTACCATACAACCCAGCAATCCCGCTGCTAGACATTTACTCACGAGAAATGAAATCCTATGTTCACAAAAATAATTGAACCTGAGTGTCCTGGCAGCTTTATCCATTGTAGTCTCAAACACACCAAGCAGTAGTCAGCTGGTGAATGGATGAATAAATTGTGGGACAGTCATACAACGACATGCTGATAGCAGTGAAAGGAACCAACTACTTTCTTATAATATGTATGAATCCTAAAAGCATTATCTTAAGTGAAAAGTCAAACACCAAAGAAATACATATGATTGATTTTATGTAAAACCCTGGAAAAGGCAAAAGTATGGTGATAGAAAGCAGGTTAGTGGTTGCCTAGGGCTATGATGGGAAGGGGCACAGGGAACTATTTGAGGTGATAGAAACGTAACACTTCATAATTATGGCGGTGGTTACACTAATGTATGCATTTATCAGAGCTCAGTGAATTATGTGCTTAAAATTGATGAATTTTACTTTAAGTAAAATATCTCAGTAAAACTGATTTTTAAAATTATGGTCTCCAACTTCAACCAAACTATCAGTGTCAGCAGTTAATCCTTTTATTCTCCTTAATATTTATCTTCAACATTCATCATCTCTTCAGACCTCTCTTCAGTTTCACGCTTTCTCTTACAGAGAGATCCTTTATCCGAGGATGGTGAGAGTCCTCAGCTTCTCGTTCCCCTGTTTTCATTCTTCTTCATCCAGGCCCATTTTACTTCCTGAGACTAGACTATCCTGACATTCTTGAGCTGTTGTCACTGAACACATCTAGGGAGCCCTGCGTTACTTCGTCCAATCACCTCCTTGCTCCTGTGTAGACGCCCCCCTCTTTTGGTCGTTGGCCCTCAGTTTGTAAATGTGGTCTAGTCTCCCATATTCTCCTAACTCTTTTTCATCCTCGAATCTCCCGAAGGCAACCTTCCATAATGTCCCCAACAGCTTAATCCACCCTCACTGCCCCCTGCACCCCTCCCCCCCGATTTCTGGTGGACACAGTTGGGTCTTTGTCCAAGGCTGTGGATTTGACAAATGCTTTGTCAAATGATTTTCAGCCTCTCTGGAGCACTTGACACTGTCAGTCATCCTGCTCTCCTCACCCCTCTGGGAAGTTCCTGCCTTGATTCCCAGACCCCAGCTTTGTTCTGTATTCCTTACTTCCACATCCTTTCCTTGTCTCTCGTGTGAGCTGGCTTCCTCTGGTTGCATGTGCATTCCCTAGGATCCATCTCTGTACCTTGCTGTGATCCTCACACTTTCTTTCTGGCACATCTCATCTGCCCTTAAGGTTTCAGCTACTATGTTGATGACTCTCCAGTGTACTTCTCCCAAGAGACCCCTTCCCTGAACCGCGCAGGGTGTATCCCACTGTCCACCAAGTCATCTCCACTTGGGCACTGCACCTGTGCACCAAATTTGATGTTTCTAACTTAGAAATGTCATCACCTTCTCTAAATAGGTTTATCGTCCTGTATTTTGTTTCCCGCTAGTGATACCACTGTCCCTGCAGTCATCAGGTTAGAAATTGAGAATTATCTTTGATTCTTCTCCTCTCTGCATCTGACTCTCTACATCTGGCCTTTCCCAACTTGCTGATCCTATCCTTCTCGACCACCTGTGTTATCGTTACTTAGGTTTACACAGGAGCTGCTAATGTTCCCTCCTTTGTTCCTCTGCCTTCATGCCCATCCTCCGTGTGTCTGGAACTCAGGCCTGATTTCATACCTCTCCTTTTGAAAATCTTTCTGTAGCTCCTTTCATCGACAACAGGGGTTTGGGTTTCACGGATCTGTTGGGGAAAACAAAAGTTGGGAGGGCTACTGTTGTGTTACCAACTTTTAATTATTCTAAATAAGAATGTTAGAGGAAAAAGGAACTCGCCGTCTACCATCATTTCATAGAAAAGGACATTTAATGCTAAAAGAGGCATAATTTAGAGACGACTAGACCAGAGTGTGGTGGCCAGGTGTGCAGTCTGCAGGTCAGGCGGTGGCCCAGCTACTCACCTCATTGGCTCATATGGGTGCCTGAATGAACTCCTCTGTCAGATGGGGAGTACATTTAAGAGTACACCTCACAGCATTGTTTTGCGGATTAAATGAAGTGATGCATGCTGAGAGCAGTGTGTGGCATATAGTCTAGAAGAACTCAATCACAGGACAGTACAGCCCCAGCTGGATGCAGACACTTCTGCAGGAGGGAGCCCAGGCCTGCCCTCCTTTCCCTGTGAGCCTACTGGTGACCCTTGCTCATAAAACAGTGATGGAATTTTTCTTTGTTGACACTTAATACTTTAAATACTTTAAATTCAAATCCATTAAATCCTTCAGTATATCTGCATAAGTTTCCCCCTGCAGAGCTCACATTTAGCATTGTTTGTGATTAATTGCATTTTAGCATTCTTTTCACAGCTATATTCAGGCAAATGTATACAAGATATGGATACACGTCATAACTTTTAAAGAATCTCAAGGCATAGTCATAACGGTTGTGGTGTTTAAATGTTTTCCTTACTCTTGACTCCTTTAGAAGATACTAGTCCTCAGGATATGTTCAGTGATTCAGTGGTTGGAGGGCTTCCTACAACAAACCGCCAGAGCTCCCTCACACAACTCTTTTTGTTGGTCTGGGGGCTGCAAGACGGCACTGGGTTGGATCTCAGGGCCTGCGCTCTGAGAACCACAGAGGATGCAGAAGCCTTTCTCCCTCCTCCGCTGGGCCATGAGTCCTCCAGGGTGTCCTCTGAGGGCCCTGTTGGAGTCTGGTGAGCATTTTTTCTCCAATAAGAATGTGAGCATCTTGAAGTCAAGACCCTGGGGAGCAGCTCCGTGTTCTTATTTTCTAGAATGATACCTTACCCACAAGTGAATGTCGATCAAATCAGGTTTGTAGTTTTCTTCCTGAAAATTGCCAAGATTTGTAATCCTTTCGCTTTGCTCTTTTCCAAATGGCAGTGAAGTGGATCAGGTTCTTCTGCTTCAGCAGTGATATTATGTGAAACTTTGTTTTTATAATCACTTGCATTTAAAGAGCAGCCAAGATGTAGCTTGGGAGCAGTAGCACCAACAGTCTCAGAGGAAGATGTGGGTGCTCACCCTGAGTTGGATTTGGAAGGCTGGATTAGGAATGAAGCTGGGGGAACGCGGGGTGGTGGGGCGTGAGGGAGGAGTCCGGGCCATGGGAAATTATAAAGGATGCCGTTTCAGGGTGGTGGTCATTAGCCTCTCAGAAGGATTTAGGGGCCCTCTAATTATAGGATCTGCTCACTTCAAGGATTTTATAGCCTTAGTGTTGTGGGGAGTGCGGGTAGTGAAGACGAGGATATCCACAGGAACCAAAGTGACAGACTCTGTCATTTTCACTTGAGGTGGGATGGGACGGTATGCGGCTGCCCAGTCGTCTGTGGTGTCCCGGTGTCAGGGTGCACACGCTGGGAGAGGCTGCCTGCACTACCACATTAGCTCCCAACTGCTGGAGGAAAGCCCTTTTCATATTTTGGACATCTATGTACCCAGTAAATTCTGTTCTAACCATGTTAATCGTCATTTGTTCTATATATAAACTCCTTCTACAGTGGCCGGCCTTTCCAGTACTGTATGCAACATAATGAGGTAACCCTAGGCTTTCAGACTGCCAGGGGGAATTCTTTGGGCAACTAGTCTCAAACTGTAGTTAGAGACAGAAAGTCGAGGCCCAGAGAGGGGGTTGTCCAAGGGCCTGGAGGCCACTGGCCATTGCAGACTCTCCTCAGGCAAGGCTGTCCCCTTCCCTGTGGAATGTGCTCACCAGGGGGGAAATGTCGATGGTAGGACAGCTCAGGGTTTCTGTCCTGACTCCTCATTCCTGGGGCTGCCACCAGCTGACCCTCCTCCCTGTCATGGCTGTGGGACTATTAAACACCCCAAAAGTCGGGGAGTGGACAGAACTTCCATTTCTCCCAGACTGGCTGGAACGTACTGTTCCAGGGACCTCTTCTTCATGAGGCGTGTGTGTGTCAGTAGTTTTTCATTCTGCAGAGGGGGAATTGGGTTTCTAGGAATGTGCTCGTGGTCTGCAGCCTCAGACATTTTACTAGTTCCCTGGAGTTCATTGTGATGGGATTTACCTTCACCAAACACTGACCAGAGCAAGGAGATAAATGCTTCCCTAGGAGACAGAGCAGCTAACATTTTCAAACATAGAAAACATTATTTCAGAAGAAAACCATTGCTTGGGACTTCCCTGGTGGTCCAATGGTTAAGTTTCTGTGCTTCCACTGCAGGGGGCGCGGGTTTGATCCCTGGTTGGGGAACTAAGATCCCGCATGCTGTGCCTTAAAACAGCAAATAATATCTTACAGTTCTGGAGGTCACAACCAAAGTGGGTCGCACTGGGCTAAAATCAAGGTATCAGCAGGGCCAGGGAGAATGTTTCTTCCGGAGGCTCCAGGGAGAGTTTCCTGCCTTTTCCAGCATCTGTAGGTGCTACGTTCCATGGCTCATGGCCCTTCCTCCATCATCAAAGCTGGCAATGGCCGGTGGAGTCCTGCTCTACCTCATGTGTGAAACCTGCTCCTCTGCCTTCCCTTCTACCTTAGAGGGTCCTATGATGACATTGGGCCCATCTGAATAATCCAGGGTAACAGGCTTGGCCTGAGGTTAGCAGACAGCCAACCTACCCCCTCCTGCCGTGTAACGTACCACATTCATAGGTGTGGTGGGCAGGAGTGCACAGCTCTGGAAACACAAAGCCTTTAGATGTTTTTGCCATCTTTTTTATCTTTATGATCTTTGTGACTAAATAGGAAATAAAATGTCATTTCATACTGTCATTCAATTAAAAAAAGTTTTATAAACAGAGTTAGTACCTGATTCATCTTTGTTTCTAAGAACATGGGCATACCTTAACTTTGTTAAATTAAGGTATCTTTTTTCTTTTAGTTTTCATGAAAAAGTCCAAAACAAACCTTTTTTAAAAAAATTTGCTTACTTACCTTTTCCTGGTATCAACTGTTCTTGGATAGAAAATACTCCTACACTTTATTCCGTGTGTCTTTCACCAGACATGTCCCTCAGCAGTCAGGGATACCATTGTCCTCCCCTTCAGAGCTTACCTTGGCTTTTTGCAGAGGTCTCAGGTGCTTGGGGCTGCATTCATCCAGCACAGCCTCCTGCTGCCTGGTGTCGAAAGAAAGGAAGCATCTGTGGCCCAGGGCTTCTCTGTGCTGTGCTCACATGAGCAGGTTGCAGACATCCCAGAAGTGATGGAAGGCTGTCAGACGCTCTTTTACCTAGCCAGGTTGAAGCAGCTGAGTTATAGTTCAACAACTGAAAGGGAGATCCAGGGCTTGATTCTCAGACCACCAAAGTCTTGGGGCCAAGAAATCACAAATTGATAATAATCAGGCCCTTAGAACGGAAACATCACCTGGAGTTTCTGGGCCTGTGTTTAGAATTAGTGTATTGACACGTGTGCTTGTCTCCTTAGGTCCGGGCCCACCAGCTGGTCTTGCCACCGTGTGATGTGGTGATCAAGGCTGTGGCTGACTACGTTCGCAACATCCAGGATACCTCGGACTTGGATGCCATAGCTAAAGATGTTTTCCAGCATTCTCAGGTACAAATACAAGCTCCTGGGTAGCGCTTTGTGCTATGGTGTGTGCTGGGTTTGGAAGGGGTTTGAGAGGCATACACCAGCCGTGTCCAGGAGTGCTTGCCCAGCTGTCAGGCCTCTGCCAGCCAGGAGGGCTGGCACCTCACCTAGCTCCTCCAGCCTCCCCTCCGGCCTGCACAGAGGAGGGATTGAGGTAGATGAATGGTAAGGTCTCTGCTGCTCCTAGATTTGCCATCATAATTTAATGGGATTTCTACTAAGAAGACAGGCGAATCAAATGGAATTGTGGACCTCTGATTTGTCCATCCCTTCAGGTGATGATCAGGGATTTCTTCTTCCTTTTTTGGAAAGTAAGGATGTGAGGGGGGTCAGGGTTAGTAGAAGAGGTGAAGTTTCTGTGACTTCCTGTTTGCTCTCTGAAGAACTAAAACTGCTCCCCCACTTGCTGGAGATGAAAAGTAAAACCTTTCTGGGTAGCACCAGAGACCTGGCCAAGGAAAAGTTGGAGGACTGCATCCCAGAACTCAGGTCTCCTGACTGCCATGTCAGACTCTGATAAGTGCATTGCTCTAAGAGAATGAATGTTCGATTTGTTTCTTTAATGATAATCTGTTGATTTTCCTTGAAGATTTTAATGTCATTTCTGAACTCTCATTTAGCTTGAAAGGCTGAAGATTATTATACATGTGCTGAATTATAAAAATATATTAATACACATGACCAGTGGCATACTGATTTACAAATGTTTTCCTGCGTTTATTTCAGTCTAGAACAGATGACAAAGTTATTCGATTTAAGAGAGCAATTGGATATTATTCAGCGACTAGTAAGCCTATGGCATTTCACCCACCACATTACTTAGGTAAGTAACTCAAAGCCTCTGTGATGGATGCTGACCATGCAATAACCAAAGAGATTTAAATATTCACCCAGTAACCTTGTTGGTTTATTCTTTTGAATTGAGATTTCTATAGTTATACAAATAAGTATAGCAGAACTTCCTGGGCAGACTCAGTGGTAATTCCTGAAAGTGTTGAAGAGCAAGAGAAAACTTCCGAGACTGGAGGAGAAGAGCAGGCAGCCATGAGGACCAAGGCTAGCAGATGATGGTGATGCTGACATCTCTGTCTGTGAGGTGTCCTCTTGCAGAGAGCACCAAGGACATAGAAGACCCTCTGGATCTATAAGTGCCTTCATAAATGCAGTGGATTTGTGTCTCCTCTTGTTGCCTTTTTTGGCAAAATATCAAATTTCACTCAGAGATTTGAAATTGGGGAATAAAAAACAATTATAAACTGTTTGCCTGAAGGCTGCTTGATAGGGAATATCTCATGGGAGGTTGTAAAGCACTAACCCTAAATACCAACCTCCTTCCTGAGTGAGATTGCCTTTCTTAGGCTCCAGAGCAGTAAAGCTATGAGAAATCATATTGCCAACCGTTGTTTCAGTTGTGCTTATTTCATATAATGAAAGAAGTCATGTTCCTGAGATTGTCTGTAGTGACATTCTAGTCCTCATATGACAATTGTACTTTAAACATTCATTATAGTATACTTGGGACTAGAACATTTAAAGAGAAGGAAAATGTGGGGAGAGAAAGGATAGAGAAAGACACTTGACTTAACATTTGGCGTTTATCTGAGCTGATAACAGTTTGGAAGATGCTCTGAAGAGGAAGGTGAGTTTTAAATTAGGTTTAAGTTTGAACTTCTCAAAAATATTTACTGTTCTATAAAGTGCTTTCATGTTCTTATTAAATCATCAAAGGACATTATGAGGTAAGTATTTTATAAATGAAGTCAATACTCTTAGAATTCACTTTCACTCAGTGATTTATGGACAACAGTGGTGTAATTGGTAAAGAATTTGGGGTATTTAGGGTGATGTTTTCAAGCAGGTTAATGTAGGTGATAACTACCTACAAATCCTTCTATAAAGCATTTCCCATTGCTTCTGACTGTTGCAGTAATCTGAATTGTACAGCAAGGGACTTAACAAAGCACAGTCACAGAATTACAACAGGGCAGGAAGTTTGGGGCAGTGTAGAGTTCAGTGTATGGCCTGGAATGTTGGGATGAAATTGAGAGAGGTTGAGGCAAGATTGGGAAGGAAGGTTTATTTCAGGTTAGATACACATAATTTGGAGCCAGCAGAAACAGATTAATGTAAAAATCACTTTTATTGTTTTTTTTTCTGATAAGTATAAAGAAATAAAAGTATCTGGAGAAAGTGCTCATTGATTTCATCTATATGTGCTGTTAGGGACCCACTAAATGGAGAGTGATGACTGAAACGGAAATCAAGAGCGTAGAAGAGGCAACACTGAGTTGGGGAAATACTTTCTTGGCATCCCAAGTGAGAACCTAAGACATATTTTCCACAAAAATATTCTTATAAGTAATAGGTAGGTCATAAGTGGTCTTTTCCAACCATAGTTCATTATATTATTCTACAGGAAAACACATCCAGAATTTTGAAGAACCAATATTGGAAAATAACTTTCTTGTTCATTAGACCCTGTCTGTATTAATCATTTTAGAAACTGGAATATGTGTAGAGTTTTGAAGAAATCTTACAGAAAAATGAGGAGAGTTGACTCTACCCAGAGGTTTCTAAATCTGGCTAGAATTTTAGGTTCTACCACAGAACAGTTTTCAGAAGCCTAATTGGCCTCAGGGTTCTGTATTTTCAAAAGAAAAACCTTCCTGGCCAGACCCCATGTGGACTGGCGTTGGGGGGTGACTGCTGTGTCTTCCATGCTTTTCCTTCTGAGTTTGTGGTTCTCTGCAGCATTGAGAAAAAAACCTCAGATCTCCATACTGTTATTGGATGGTGTGGAATTTACAAAGGAAGTGCACATGCTCCCTGTCCCGTTGCTGGGAGGCCTGGTCTGCATAGTGCATGGTCTTTTTCAGGGTGGAAAAAGAATTTTTTCCAGCCCATGCTGTTTTTGTACTATGAACTCCCAGAAATTATCTATATTATATAACGTATTATAGATTATGGATATTTAATATATAATACCTATCTGTATATATGTATATTTCTGAATTATCTACTAGATTTTTAAAATGTTACAGGTGAGATTAATATTATTTTTCAAGCATTTACTGTATCAGAAACACTGTGTTGGGAATGGGGGATCTAGATATGATTATAATTTTTTCCTTTCCATCATAGCACTTAATGTCCACCATCTCCAGAGAATCTGCAGTCTAAATGTAAGATATGTCAGAATTGAGTTGTCAGCAATATTTGGCTTCCTGGTTGAACAAGTAGTTCTTAAACCTTAGCTGTGCTCCAAAATCATTGGCAGAATTTAAAAATAACAAATAACAGATGTTAGAGGCCCGCCTCAGGTCTGTGAACGTGGACTCTGTAGGCGTGAACTAATCCTAGTGTATTTGTGGAAAGCTGTGCAAATAAAACAGAGGCCTTGTTAGTCTGAAGAAACATGCACTGTGTCCTCTTGGCCTTCCTCAATGAAAAATAGATGAGCTCTCACTGCACACCTACTAGAATAGCTTAAGATCCAGAACACTGTCACCACCAAATGCTGGTGAGGATGTGGAACACAGAAATTCTCATTTCTTGCTGGTGGGAATACAAAATGGTACAGCCACTCTGAAGACAGTTCGGCAGTTTCTTACAAAACCAAACAAGTTTCTTACAAAAACCAACTGCCACAAGATCCAGTAATCCTGCTCCTTGGTATTTACCCAAAGGAGTTGAATACTTATGTTCACACAGAAACCTGCACATGAATGTTTATAGTAGCTTTAGTCATTATTGCCAAAACATGGAAGTAACCAAGATATCCTTCACCAGGTGAATGAATAAATAAACTGCTACATCCAGGCAATGGAATATTATTCAGTGCTGAAAAGAAATTGGCTATTAAGCCATGAAAACCCATGGAGAAACCTTTAATGTACATTACTAAGTGAAAGAAGCCAACCTGAAAATGCTACATACTGTATGATTCCAACTATATGACATGCTGGAAAAGGCAAAACTACGGAGACATTAAGATGATCAGGGGTTCCAGGGTTTGAGGGTGAGAGAGGAATAAATAGGCAAAGCATGGGATTTTTAGAGCAGTGAAAATATTCCTTATGATACTATAATGCTGGATTTATGTCCTTGTAAGTTTGTCCAAACCTATAGAATACACAACACCAAGAGGGAATCCTACTGTGAACTATAGACTTTAGTTAATAGTAATGCATCAATATTGGATCATCAGTTGTAACAAATGTAGCACACTAATGCAAGGTGTATACTTTCTGCTTATGTTTTCTGTAAAGCTGAACTGCTCAAAAAATAGTCTATTAATTTTTTGAAAAACGTAAATGAGCCTTTGATGTATTCACTTCCTGCCAGGCACTATGCTGAGTGTTGGACAGGGTGGTAGACAAGACAGATGTCATCCTTGCCCTTGTAGGTGATTGAGACGAGGAATCATACAGGAATGTGAACAGGAAGGTCACGGAAGACCAACCCGGTTAAAACAGTACTTGATTAAACCAGTGTTTAGTTCTGCTCAATTAAATTAATGTTTAGGTGAGGTTTGAGTGTAGAGTAGGAATTTAGCAAGACGACGATAGAGAGGAAGTATATGTGCAGAGGAGACAGAATGTGTAAAGGTCCTGAGGTGAGAGGACAGGATGTAGAAGAAACAGAAGAATGTGGTTGGAGCACAGGAAAGCAAGGGAAGGAATGGTCAGGTGATGCTTGTCGGGCCATGCATGGCCTTAGATTTTAGACTTACACTTTGGACCGCGAAAGCTCACTGAAAGATTTTTTTCATTGTAAAAACTTAAATTATTTTGAAACTATCATACACACAGTATATTTGTACAGTAAATTATTTTGAAACTCTCATACACACAGTATATTTGTACAGTAAATTATTTTGAAACTATCATACACACAGTATATTTGTACAGTAAATAAAACAAACATCAGTGGAATGTTACTAGTATCAGAGCCCTATCCCTGTCTCTTCCTGGTCATGTTCCCCTGTATTCCGGCACCCTGAATTTTGTATTAATGGTCCCCTTGCTTTTCTTTATTGTGTGTGTACCCTGAGTACTAATTGGAGCAGCGGAAGTAGGTCGGATGCCCTGGGGAGGTTTTCTGTGGAGGGCCCTCTGTATGGAGGTCTTGAGATGGTGTACCTCAGATCAGGGAAAGGAGGTGGAGCTGGGGGCACAGGGAGAGCAGTGCAGCAGCCAGAATAGGAGTCGTGGCAAGAACAATTGTCAGCAGAGGTGAGGGGGAGACTTCTGTGGCACTCACAGCTCCCAGACCCCGTGCAGGTGCGGGTGCCTGCGTGATCCTCAACGAGGTGCAAGGGATCCTAGGAAAAATAGTTTTTTAGCTTTGCGGCTTCTTCTGTGCTGTAAAATATGGAAGAGGGTGGGGTAGGTGGCCAGCACCAGTCCTCCAAATCCACCTCCAATTGCTTCCATAAAGGGTGGGGCTTGAAATGGGAGGGAACTTTGAACATGCTTAAACTTTTAGGTGGATGATGAAAGCTGAGAGGGGGCTATGAAGGTAGAAGGAAGGTTGGAGGTAATAGTGACCCCCGGTCCCTTGGAGCACAGAGGAGTAGGGGTCTGGTGGGGACTAAGGGAGCCCTCAGGGCAGCAGGCCAGCATGAACAAATAATAGAGAATTGTGCAAAGAGAACCATATTGAAATAGGAGCTGTCACCGCTAAAGCAAAGAACAAATTCTACATAGTGACCACAAAGAAAGGACCTCTGGCTATAGAAACTTCCTAGGTGCTGGCAGAGAGGCCCCATGGGTGTTTTATCTGGACGGGCTTGCCCAGCTCAGGGGCCTGCATCAGCCTGTGTCCTGACAGGCCCCCAAGGCTGGCCACATTCTACCTGACTGGGTCAGAGGATCCTGATTCACAAATTGCCAGATGGCAAACTTCAGTGCCAACCGCTGGTGACCCATCTACAAGAGAACATAAATGCCTACTGTCTTAACAGGAACAATTAGACTCCGTAGTTGGTGCTCCTGGGCCATGGCTCTTGGGACCAGGGCTCAGAAAGGTGCATCTTCAAGTGTAAGGGAGAAGCAAGGACCAGTCAGTGGGCCCTCATTCTGAGCCATGGCTTTACTGGAAGGCATCACTTTCTGGTGTCTTGAGAAGGCGGGTTCCTGAGGCTACAGTCTGCACAGTGCTCACCAAACTGTTCTGTTGATTGTTGCTGGGCTTCTAGGTTGTGTTGACAGTCTTTTTGAAAATACATCTCTACCTCCCCAACAACACACACTCCCAGCATGAGAGGGGATGGTCAGGAAATGTCCCCCCCCTGAACATGAAGACACAGTCTGTGAAGAAGGATGTGGTACCTGCTGGGCTTCCTCAGCTGATGAGAAGAGGCTGTTAGGTCTCCAGGACCCAAGGTCACTCATTCGGGTCCACTGTGGGACACAGAGGTCATGCAGAGTCCATAGTGTGACCTGCCTAGAATAGAGGGCGATGGCATGTACACATGTGTCTGGGGAGCAGAAGTGAGAGAGAGCAGAACGCTGCCCACGCTGCTCCTGTTGCTCGAACTGTTGAACTCCTCAGCATCGCTGCTACCCTACGCCAGGTGACATGGCCCTCAGGACTTCGTCCACCTGCCATCGTCCATGCGCCCAGGCTCACTATGCAGGGGTGGCACAGGCCTCCTGCTGCAAGTGCTGGCTGTAGCCAGGCCGCAGGACCCATAGTGGGCCTGACTGTACATACTATAAGGCAACTTGCCCTGTTCCCACCCAACAGTGTGCCTTTGGAGCTTCCCTGTAACTTCACAAAGGTTTGCCTTAGTATTTTTTTTTTTTTTGCCTTAGTATTTTTAAAGCTCGTCTAATGTTCCACAGTGGGGATGTGCTGTAATCTACTTAACCACGTTCTGTAGTCATCACTAGAATATTTTTAGTTTTTCTACTGTTACAATGATCACTTTAAAAAATTTTTGTCACCAAGTATATGATATTATACTGTTGCTCTACTCTACTAATAAGTTTTTGAAATTTGGCAAGTTATATAATATTCATTCTTATAGTTTTGACTACTAAACCCACTCTTTCCAAGGTTTTTGCTTAAATTTTCTTATTATGGAAAGCTTTAAATGTAACTGAAAAATACAAAGGATAGTATCATGAGCATTAGGGTACGCACTAAACAGGTTTAACAAATGTCTTTAAAGAAATACATTAGGCTTTTCTTTTTTTTTTTTTTTTTTTTTGCGGTACGTGGGCCTCTCACTGTTGTGGCCTCTCCCGTTGCGGAGCACAGGCTCCGGACGCGCAGGCTCAGCGGCCATGGCTCACAGGCCCAGCCGCTCCACGGCATGCGGGATCCTCCTGGTCCGGGGCACGAACCCGTGTCCCCTGCATCGGCAGGCGGACTCTCAACCACTGCGCCACCAGGGAAGCCCTACGTTAGGCTTTTCTAAAAGTCATGTCTGTCCCCCTCTAATGGTTTTTATAGTTCCTTACCTCATATATGGAATAATAAGTCATAGTGTTTTGATTTTTAATTAAATGCTGTATTGTACCTGTCATACTGTACTTGCTGTTTTTGAGATGTGTGCATGTTCATCTTTTTCAATTTTTATCTTTTTAAAGCTAATGCAAATGGCATTGATGTCAAGCCCCCAGGGGTCTGACAGAATAGATGCTGCCAAAGAGAAGCTAAGATGCTATCATGTTAAATAGGAAGTCCACTTATTCTTTCTCCTTGATTCCTGGGTAGATTAGTGGATTCTCTCAGTCTGTTCCTGTGGCCTTTCATTCAGTTTTTAGTCAGTTTATTTCAGTTGATGTGGTATGCAGTGCTATAGGTTGTCTGGTCTTAAGGGTTTTTGAAAGGTCATTTTTTTAAAAAACCTGAAAATTGGTCATTTTAGAAGAACTGGAAATACATCTCCTTTCAGTTGCTGTCTGGTTTAAAAGACTGCAAGGTGTGTCTTCCTGAGATGGGCACAGCTTGTCATCAGGTCTGTTGGTGGCTTCTCAGTATTCAGTGACAGAAGGGGACTGCTAGTTCAGTTTATCAGTGACTTCCAAATAAAGGCCTTTAGACTTTTCTTTTAGGTTGTGCTTTTTAGAATTCACAGATGGACAGAAACTGCTTTGTCTTGATTTATCATAGGCTTATAAAACCATGTAGGTGGCTGAATGAAATTTAAGAGTTCTTTTCTTTTGCTATTTAACGCCTACGATTCAAACCTGATTAAGTGAACTCAGGAATTTAATAGATTTGGATAAAATTTGGGATAAGTTTCTCACTATTCAGACTCTTGCTCTTCTAGACTCAGGTGTCACGTGGATTTGAATAATACTGTATCCTTTGAGGTCCACACATGCTATCCAAACTCAAGGACAGAAGAGATTTGGATAACCAGGGATGCTGTGTAAGCACCAGGATACCTCCTGACCATGGTATATTCCTACACCAACCATCAAGCAGTCAAAGCAGCCCTTGTCATTGTTGAACAGCTCTAGTTCTCAGAAAGGTCTTATTTATTGACATATTAACCTGAAATGTGCTTCCCTAGGTTAAGTTTTTTCATTGCTCATAATTCTTTCAGGTGCCTACTTGCTTTATTCATGATCTTACTTTAATTTGCCCTACACTTAGCCTTCCATTGTGAGGGCTTCTCTCCTGGACAGTGGCCTCTGACTCTTCCTGTGGGGCCTTGCCAGCACTGTGGCTCCAGGTGGGCATCAGCTGCCCCAGCTCTGAGCTCTTGGGAGTTGGTACTCACTAGGAACTGACAAGGTTCAGTCCTCTAAGAGCTGGGATGATTTCTGTCTCCTCCTTCCCAAAAGCCCCCATGCCTCCTTGGCTATGCCCGGCCTACCAGGCTTCATAGGCCACACCAGTGTCCTGTTGGTTCCCACTGTCCCCCACACTAGCTTGCCTTCGAAAGCTATTCGTTTGGGAGAGGATGAAAACAAATTATGTAAAATTCTCCATATAACTTTGTACCTTAAGTTCTGTAGAGTATTGGTATTGAGTAAATATGTCAACATGGTTAACATAGTTTGAAAATTTTGCTTTGTTTTTTTGCAAGCATTGAAAACTAGTGTTGGTGGTAGGGAATATATTGGTTTATTTATTCTTTAAATTTTCAAAGCTATGTTTTTTGTGTAACACTTAAGTCATGCATCAGCACCCATCTAAATTATAGAATTAAAAAAATATTACTTTGTTACCATTGTTTGTTTAATGTAACATCTTCACAGTAACATGCCCAGTAATAGATGAATATTTGTTAGGTAGGGGTAGGGGTGGCTAGTTCTCAGTAGAGTTTTTGGTTAACACCATTCCTTCTTTTAATCGTATTTTAATTTAGAGAAAAGCTGGTTAGCTTCATACAGGCACAGTAAGTAATTCAAGGGAGTGGATACTGCACAGAGTGTCTTATCTATGAGAGTTCACAGCTAACTAAGCACAGCCGTAAGGGCTGCAATGCATGCTTTCTTTCTCTTATTCTCAAAGTCTTTAATATTTAAATATTTTTAAATTATGAAAATATTTTTCAAATACTAATTAAATACTTTTTTCCCTTTCGTCTGTCTTCATTCTGCATACTTTTCTAACAAAGGCCTACCTCTCTTAGTAAGTATTTGTGAAAGGAAGAGAATGAGAAACTGGTGGTGTTAATCTCCACTCTGAACTGGTGTCAATTCTGAGAAAGATGTCCTTGTCACACAGAAGACAGACAATGACTCTGCTTAGCTGCACGAGGGCACTGAGAACAAGAACTGATTTATAAGAAGGCATGCAGTATGCAGAGGCAGGCCCTCGCTTATTAGGCATTTCTGCAGCCATCAGAGAAATGTAGACAAATTAATTCACTTAATAGACTAGGTTATGATAGAATAGTAACTAGTCCTGTGGGTTCTCAAAGGTTTATTTGAGGTCAGGGATTGAAATATGATTTTAGAAAATGTTCTTTCCTTGGAAATCTTTGCTTTTAAGTTATAGTTTTGTGTGTGTTTTTGTTTTGGGAGGTTTCTTTCTTTTTGTTTTTTCTTGTTTTTTTTTTAAGGAAAGTTTGTGCTTTCAGGAATTTTGTAGCATATAATGGCCAAAAATAGAGTGAAACATAAATGTTCATCTTCACTTGAATGCTGCTGCATAATTGAAGAGTCCAGTCTCTCATTCTTATTACTCTGAAGTTAAGTATGGCAGGTCAGCTACAAGGAATTGTATACTAGACTTTTTACAGTGATTTAAGTTACAGCATTAGAGCTTAAGTGGATTTCATAATACTCTTTCACCCAAAATCTGGCTAAAATTCAGAATCACCTGAGAAGGGACTTTCAGTTACGGCATCCCGTATCTCACACTCAGAGGTTCATAACTCATGGACTTACTGTTTGATCAGGAATGTCTCCTTGTGTGTGTGAGTGCAGGCAAATGTGCACATGTGTCTGTGTGGTGAACATTTGTGTGTATGTGAGCGTGTGGACAAGTATGTAGATGGGACACCAGCCCCACATGCACATGTGCCAGCATCACCATTCCCAGCTGTTTGTCCCACAGCCATCTCTGTTCAGTGGAAAGTGGAAGCTGGGCCAAGCTTCCTGTTCGTGCGAGCTATGGCATTTCCAACTTGAGCACCAGGCGCTTGAGATGGGATCTTCCAACAGATCATGGCTTCTGAGGCTCATGAGTCTTGTGGGGTAGTAAGAAGTGAGCAACGGCCCAAGCCTCAATGCTCCCTCCCAGTGTCCTTGCGGCCCAGGACTGGATTGGCTCAGGGAGCCTCAGGTTAGGAATCAGTGGGAGTTTCCTTTCAAAGAATGAGAGGGAGGGTTTGGGGCACTTTATTATTTTTTTTAGTTAAATTAAATGTGTGTTTATTTTTCTTGACAAGTTGGTAGTGGTTTATGGGTTGTGTGTTTCTCACCTGATGTCCCTCAGGTTTTGAAGTTAGAAAAGCACTCTTCCTGATAAATGACGTTCGCGTTGAGGTAGCTCTAGGCTTGGTTTTGTTCTGTTTTTAAAAGAAACCTAAGGAAGAGACGGTGTGGCCGTGGGGGCACCAGTAGGGTCTGTTGTGTGTTCTCACTGGGTGTATTTTCTCTGTGTCTCCTGCAGTCTGAGTCCTGATGACACCCCCGGGTCTTGTAGTAGCCCTGGGCTGGCCCTCGCAGCCTGTCCTCTCAGGCATGCCACACCTAACTGTTCAGCAAGTGAACAAAGCCCTGAAGAGTCTCCTCATTTTTATCACATTAGTAAATCATGATATTTTGAAGTGTCTTTGACATGAAGGCTACACTCATCCCCCATCACCGCATGCTGGGGGCATTACCCTGCTGGCCTTGCTTGTGCTGACCCCCACCTGTCCTCAGACCCGCAAGGAGACTCAGTGTTGTGGATATGGAGGTTTCTGAACCTTGGGCTGAGTTGATTGCTTTATGTCATGTCTTTAAGCTGACATGGGACCCACTCCTGCCTGACGTTGTGTTTGGGGCCGCTTCTCTACGTGGCTTCCATTCTGTGCTTCACTGTTACAAGTTAGCACGAGGATAATGAAGGACAACTGCCAGCATACATCAGAACAGGTTTTATAAAGTCATTTTCTAAGGGAGCACAAAATCCCAAGTTTTACTGACCCCGCAGTGCATGTATAATGCATGTGTAACCTGGTCATGGTTTCCTTAACGATGAAAACAAACCAAAAGTATAGGCAGTGACTACCACACTTCACTTTTTGTATTTAAAAGTGTGCTAGTAGCTACGAACCTAATTTTAGTTTAAATAGAAAAATTCCATTGTTTCACGTATGGAAGGGGAAGTGCTGTGTCCTTCTTTTGTTCCTTTAGTGCTTAGAGTACTACAGTGCTTCCAGCTTTGTCAGCAGTGAGCAGAGAAAGAATAAGAACACCTGTTAAGTTAAAGACAGAGAAAAGCCAGGCATTCAAAGAAATGGACAAAAGCAAAAAGACCATCAGACATTAATTGAAAACTCTTGAAAGTTAGAATTCTAGCCCCAGTGTATAAAATTGGTCATCATAAGATTAAGTATTTTTGATGTTAAACATGAATTTCTGAAGGTTTCTGGGAAGTGGGGCCAGTGGTGTGCTGGCACCTGAGGAGGTGCAAGACAGATGGAGATGTGTGCTAGCCACCGCTGTGTCCTGGGGAATGTCCTTCTGCTCACAGTTGTTTTATTGTTTTCTTTCCGTATTGATGAAACAGCCAGACCAAATCCGTTTGGAATGCCTGGGATAGTGCCACCGTATGTCCCCCCCCAGATGCTCAACATTCCACAGACGTCTCTGCAAGCAAAGCCTGTGGTAAGGCCTTTCCTTTCCTTCCTCAGCTGGTCTGCCCAGCCTTGGTGTGGGACAGCTGCCTTGAAAGCTGCATATGCATCAGATCTTAATGAATGCTAAAATAATTTCTTAAACTCAGGATATGTGAAGCACCTGCTTCACAGTGTTTGTTGAATTAAAACTTAGCCAAGGCCGGATTATGCTTATGTGTTCCGGGCCATGCAGGCAGTGTGTATGCATGTGTGATCTATACCCTCTATTTCAGGCCCCCCAGGTGCCCAGCCCAGGTGCTCCGGGCCAGGGTCCACACCCATACAGCCTCGCTGAGCCGGCTCTCACCTTGGAAACCAGCGGAAAGAATCTGACTGAGCAGAACTACAGTAACATTCCTCATGAAGGAAAGCATACCCCACTGTATGAACGGTCCTCCCCGATCAACCCAGCTCCAAGCGGCAGTCCCAATCACGTGGACTCAGCGTACTTTCCTGGTTCTTCTACGTCATCATCTTCAGACAATGATGAAGGCAGTGGAGGAGCTGCAAAGTGAGTGGTGTATGGAGTAGTTGGTGCTTCCCAGAAGTGTAGCAGCTTCTTAAGTAGCTTGTAGTCCCCAGGGAAGCCACCTTCTGGCTGGCCAGCCCACGGCACCGATGGTTGTGCTCAAACATGCTGTTTGTTATAGGTAGGTGACAGTTACTCTGTGCTTGGACCAAGACTCCTCAGACCGAAAGAAAAGGTTGGATGTTTCCTCGAGGCTTCCAAGGTTGAAAATCTGTACTATGCCAGCCCAAAGCCTTGGTGTCCCCAACCCCCCCGCTCTTTTTGGGTGGAATTTTAGGAAAATTAGTTTGTGTGACCACCAAACATGGTTAAGTTATCTGGTCAAGTTCTGCCTGACCCTTACTCTCTTTTGGGCTGTGATTCCCCTAGTCCCACCCCCAGAAAGCATTTTAAGTTAGACTCCTGTGGCTTTCAGTCTCTTGGCTCCTGGATTGAGGGGGAATCAGAATTTCCTTTCCTCCTGAATTCAGCAACTTGAACCCCAACTCAGCAGCTCATAGGACTGTTCTTGAAATAACACTGTTCACCCAACCAAAACCATGGAAAGCTGCCAGACCCAGGTTGGAATTCTCCCTGTAGAAGGAGTATTTTAAACAATGTGTGTCCCTGAATAAATGCATTTTCAAATACTTAAATTTGTTAGAATATGATCGAGAAGGTCTTAAAATTCACAGTCCTCCTCCTCCCCTTACATAATCTTATGTTTCTAAGAAACCTGATTTCAAAAAAAGAAAGAAGAAAGGAAAGGAAGAGTCTTTCTTTTCTTTACATCTGCATCTCTTTTTCCTCGGTTTGAACTCTGATTCTCAGTAAATGCCCATGGCCAGTTATTGCTCTGTCAGTTTCTGCTGTATGAAAATCTGAGACACAGTTTCCAGTCTTCCTGCAAATTCTATGGGTGTGTCACCTGAAGCCAGAGATTCTTCCTCTTTTGTCCTCTTTTTCTCCATCTGTAAAATGGGCATTAAGTCTGCTGACCTTGGGCGGCAGTTACTGAGGAGTTTGCTGCCAGCCAGGGATGTGTGCTATTGTGAAACAGAAGCATAAAATGCATAAATATTTACTTGTTGTATGTGCAATCCTAAAATTCTAAAATGAAGGGAAAAGTTGTAATTTAACATTCAGACTTTTAAATTAACCTTCTAGAAAGATAATATATTTAAGACCTACTGAATGAGAATTGCTTTGTTGGGGCTTAGAAATCTGCAGGTGTAAATGAGACCATGTGACTCTTCAGCACAGAGAAGTTTGGGAACAGCTGATAGATGTCTCAGGAGCCCTTTCACTCACTAAGGAACTATGAGTTTTCTTTTAATAATTGACTCATGTCAGCAAGACCAAGATATCTGTAGGCAGGTTCATTTTAGTCAGAAACATTCTTTCTAGACTCTGAAACACAGGTAGAAATAAGACACAGAGCCACTGTGTGTGGCTTGGAGTCCTGTGCAGGTGATGAGCGTTGTGAGCCAGGAGAGGCCCTGGTCTGGGGAGGTCCAGTGGTGATCCTGTTCCTTCGGGTAGGGATGCGGAGATAATGTAAGTTGCCTGCTTAATTTGGCAAGCTGCCCTGTTAGGATATGAGTTGAACTTGAGTGGATAAGATTGCATGAGAGCCCCTCCCTTTTCTTGTGCGTACTCAACTCTGCCCTGTTCGCAAAGGTTCTGATCAGTGTTGCCTTCCCTGGAGCTTTTCCTCAATTTTAATCATTCCTCCTACCTCTGAGCTCTGTAGCACTTAACTGTCTGTACCCCCAACTCAGGGCATTTTTACTATGTTTTTCTGGAGGAGCCTCTGGAAGGGGAACTCCATATGTGGGGATGGCATGGGCCTCTCACCCGCTTGTGGTGTGAAATGTGGTCAGAAAGGCAGAGCACATCCACAATCTGGAATTGAAAGATTGCTAAGCCTGGATCAAGTTATGTGGCTTAGCAATGTTTTTATTTCCTTAAATCTGTTTTTCCATTTATTGTAACAAATAAGAGATAGGTGTGTTAAAATTGAGAGGGAGGAGGGAAGGAAAAGGGGATAGGGCGCTTGTACCAGAGGCTTCAGGATCATAAGCCAGGCAGAGTAGGATCTGATTATGGGCATCCCTTACTTGTGGCGGGATGCTAAGAAGGGTAGTGTTCATGATTTCAGGGTGAGGATTCTGTTTGAATAAGTTATGTGTGTACACTTTGGAGGCCGCTCATAGGACAGAGAACTGCCCTCCTAGTTCAGAAACTAAGTAGGGGCAGTAAGTCAGGATTTGGTTTACCTTTGGTTTGGACTGAAATTGGGACTCCTGGATCTGCACTGTGCTCTCAGGATGGTCTTAAGGGAAAGAAATCATCCATTCATTTAGCCAAGCAACACCTGAGCACTTGCCGTCTACCGTTGAGCATAGTGGCAGGCAGCGCAGACGTGGCGTGCTGATGGAGGCCTGCAAAGAAGTGAGTAGACAAATGAACAGATAACCCAAGTGGTGAGTATGCGAGGCAGACACCAGACAAGTTGGTCTGGAGGAGGGATTGCTTCCTGAGAGGCAGGATTCAAGCCGTGACGGAGCGGGGAGAGAGCTGGACGAGTGCGGGGTGGAGGAAGGGGAAGCCAGTGCGGCTGCGGTGTCGAGTGAGGTGGAGGCTGGGTGGCGTACACTCTGAATTCTGTTCTAAGAGTGATGGGAAACATCCACAGTATTTGCTTGGAATGGCCCTGGGGCTAGAAAGATCCCAGTGTTTCTTTGGAAATGAATTTGCTCCAATCTGGGTGCTCTTTGTCCTAGGGATGGACAGGTGTCTGGGTGGCCAGGCCATTTGGCTAGGGAAATTACTGCACAGTTGAACTGAAGTGCCTCTGGTCGTACCACCTTCTGCAGATTGACTGTAGAAACATTTTTAATTGCCCCACCCTAAGACACCGACTTGTACAATAGAGAGGAGGGAGGCCTGCACCGGACCTGACTGGGTGTGCCCTTTCCTGTTCAGTTCCCTCAGGCATTTGCACTCCTTCCACCATATTCCCCGCAGTACTGGGAAATAATCCCGAATATGGGAGATCACAAAATAAATGGCCTCATTTCCCCAGTGGAAAAGCAGTAGCATTTTTTTTTTAAAGGATGGTGCTGATGGGTAATGGGGCCTGTTACAGAATAACCCTCCCCAAAATACCCCCCCAAATAAGCCCCTCCCCCCAAAAAACCACCCAGCTTCCTACAAATTAAAAAGATAACTGCTTTATATGGCAAAGAATATAAACTTGCAGTTCACAGAGGAAACACAGATGGTCAATAACACGAAAGAATGTTGTTCACTCTCACTAAAAAAAAAATCAAAGGCATGCAACTTAAAACATAGCAAGGTCTTTCTTTAACCTATAAAATTGGCAAACATTGGTTTTTAAAGATAAATTTCAGTGGGGGACATCAGTGGAGTTGGTGGGACACAAGGTTTAGGCCCTCCTGGCAGGTCCTCGGTCTCTGTGGTCACCATGACCCACAGGTGTCTGAGGGCTGTGGATCTTCCTCCTGGTAGGGTTTGCACCGTCTGTGTGCAAAGGTGGATGTGGGGGAGCATTTAAGAGCAAAAGATCTGTGTCTGCCCCAAATGCAGACAATAGAGACATTCCTTATAGGGAATACTATGGAGCCACTCCAAAGAATGTTCCGATGTGAAAGGAAGAACATGCTAAGGTGTCCTATGGAGGAGTTGCCAGGTGTGAAAGTGCCTCTTGGCTGGTCTTCAGGTTCAGATGGTGGCACCTTTGCTGTATGTGTGTCTGTATGCACTCGGCAGGCCCTGTCCTTTATCTCCCTCCCTTTTTTTAATACCTTACCTGGCATTTTAGTCTCTTCAGCTGGGAGTGTTCAGGTGTCTTTCCCATCGCACTGCTGGAATGGACTTCCTGGGCTGTTGTTCTCTTGAAGTCAGCACATGTCCCTGCAGGGTTTGCAGGTCTGTGTCAGACAAGGAGTCTCAGGCTACGAGAGGCCCCCTGCACACAGCTATGGTGAGTCGGGTGTCCTGGCCAGGGCTGAAGCTGTCCCGAGTCTCCTTGGTGGCTTCGCTTCTGTAGAAACGCAGCCTGCTGCTCATGCTGTGGTTCTTTGCGTGTCAAAGGGCATAGGCCGGTGCCTGGGCAGCTAGTCCAGACCAATTATTTTGAAGTAAAATAAGGAAGGAATGTGTTGCCTAACTAAATAACTTGTTTTTCCTATTCCTTTTCTTAGAGTATCATCAGCATGTACTTCTTTCTCTATTATTGGTTTAAATGTAAAAAACAAAACCAAACCTCAGGCTATATTCTTGTTTTTCTTTTCTTCTTTCCTGGTCTTTGTCAAATCTTTGTAATTCTGTTTTGGTTGAATTAAGAATTACAGTTGAATTCTTGTGGAGGTGTTTATATTATTTTCATAGATTTATTGGCTTTTAGAATTTGAGTCTGATCTGAGGTTGCTAATTTGCAGTTTTCAGTTACTTTGTATCTTCTTTCTAATTACCATTTCAATACACAGTTATAGAATTCAAACATTAGAAAATACAATATAGGAAATCCCCCATGATCCCACCTCTAGAGAGACAACTGTTTTCAAAAGATTGGTGAATATTCAAACACCTTATTTTTTACTGCATATACTAACATAGGGTTTTTACAGTAATGAGATCTTAGGGACAGCAACTTGCCTTTTTTCCTTTTTCCTTTTTATACTGACTACACTTATGTGAGTATGTATTTTTTTTGTATGTATAAATGTAAATATGTATATGTACACTGAATATTGCTTCAGTGTTTTGCATGTCATTACTGACAATTTTTAAATGGATATTTAAAAGTCCTATTAGGAGAGAAGACTAACTTGATTTTTCCCCACTTTGTGACTTCATTTGTATAGATTTGTTCTCTTTCCCTGTACATTTACGTACACATCGATTTTGAGGAATCGTGTCATGGCGGCATGTGTTGTATAAGCTTTGCATGCCCCCATGTGGTCCCTGTGGGACCAGATCTGGGCTATAGAAGGTCGCTGTCAGTGCCTGAGAGACTGTTAACCAGTGCAGAGACCCAATGCTGTCAGGACCCGGTACCCCAACCTCCCATAGCTTGTCTTGCTAGATACCACTTGGGGTTATGTGACCTAGAGCTCCCTGGGCCCAATGTGCCCAATGTGAATGGGAGGGCTCTGGGTTGTTTGTGATTTAAATCAGTTGATGAGTAACCACAGTAAGTGACAGCTATCATTATTCTTTAAAAACTAACTATGGGCCCAATAAAATACCAAAACATATGACTTCATTCTTAACGTAAAACACCTAAAGAATTTCATTTAGCGCCCTTGATCTGGTGTCCTAGGAAACATGCTTCTTCTAATGCATCTTTTTTCCTTTAAGTGGTATTGGTGTTCTACTCTGAGTCCTGTCAGGCTTCCTCTCCAAAGAAACTGTGGTTTGCAAAGACAATTACACGTTACCCTGCCCTAGGGTACCCAGTCCCAGACAGGCTAAATGCAGCTGCAGATTTTTCCTTTCAGACTGTTACGCTGTTGTGCCAGACAAATGGCTACTTTACATTTATATATTGATTTTTTAACATAAGCTAACATTTCTAGTATCTTCTCAGAAAAACTATTCTGAATTTTTATATTTGGTAAAAATTAATAATTATCTATGCCATCATAGGGAGAAGGTCTGTATTTGTTCTAGCCACCTACTGACCCATGTAGGCATTTTATGTCGAGCTCATCTGACTCAGGTGTCTCTGAACCTTCACTTGGGTGGGAAAAGCGTGAGAAGTCCTGACAAACATGAAAGAGTAGCATTCGGGACACGAGGCCCATCTGACTGCTACACAGGAACAAGACCAGTACTTCTCTGTTACCAGCTTTTTATGAAAGAATCTGAATGTGTGACGCTAGCTTAATTTGGGGCATAGGGAGACTGTACCTAGGGTGTTTATATGTGATAATCTTGTGGCTTCCCTTATCAGGGATCTCAAATCTTCACCCTCTGTAGTAGAAGCACCTGACTGCCAGGTCCCTTCCTCAGAATTCTTGGGGGTCTGTCGAATGAGAACAGGCTGTGGATCAAGTCTCCCTTCCATTCCCGAGTTGGGGAGCATATGGAAATGAAAATGTATGCACGCTTGTTGAAGCTTTACATGGTTTAGCCGTATCTGTGACCTTACACACATACACTAGATAGTGCTACTGACGTTTTGATCTTTCATGTTTCGCTTCTTCCCTTTAGTTTTATTTGAGTTTTCTTTCTTTCCTGTTGACAAGTAAGTCAGCTTGTGGTCAATGCTGTCTTCCTTTTCTGTTCCATAAAAACAAACCACACCCATGGCAGGGGGGCATGTGACCGGTCAGACACTTTTACACTTGGTGTAAATGGACACCAGTCTATTTCCATCCTAGCATCACCAACCTGCTGACTACAAAAATGTGTAGGAGAGATTTCAGTGGTTAGGACAATTGGCTACTTTCAACCAGCTTTAGTGCAGAAAAAGCCCCAGGTGTCCTGGAATGCAGTGAGACCTTGCATCGCCTCCTGAGAGTCCACAGAACCTAGTGGTGTGATGCTGGCCTTTCTCCTTGCCACCAATCTGCTATGAGGGTATCTGGTATCTGGTATGAGGGTAGTTCTTTTCTGTTGATTACCTACTGCGTCATAAGTGCATCTTAATGGCTTTTTGGTAATAGCATGTGGTAATGTCTGGAATGGTGGGTCTGGGTTTGAATCCAGTCACTTTTGCTGTGGCTGTGAGTGGATTCCTTCTCTCTCAACCTGAATTTTACCAGCAGAGAGTTTTGCCTTGGGGTGAGCAGGAAAATTCAACTTGAGAACACATGCAGAATTCCCTGTGGTCTGCATGGGTCTCAGCAGGTCTCCCCAGGGCACAGCTGATGAAACTTCACATCGACGTTAGCAGTTCTAAATGTGATTATGAGGTGGGAGCAGTTGTATAGAATGGAACCTAACTGAATATACAAATAATTCTGAAATCTCTAATCTATCTTGTTCTTCAAAACAAGGCATTTGTTATATTCAAATATTTTGTTTTCTTAAGTTGTAAAGTAATATAGTTATCCTATTGAAATATTCTGGACTTTAAAAAAATTGGCCATTGTCAAGATTATTTTCAGGCAGAATTTTAGATTTTATAGTATAGTATTAAAAGGTCTTATGAAGGACTTCCCTGGTGGTGCAGTGATTAAGAATCCACCTGCCAATGCAGGGGATACGGGTTCGAGCCCTGGTCCAGGAAGATCCCACATGCCGCGGAGCAGCTAAGCCCGTGCACCACAACTACTGACCTGCGCTCAAGAGCCAGAGAGCCACAGCTACTGAAGTCTGCACGCCCTAGAGCCCGCGCACCACAGCTACTGAGCCTGCATGCTGCAACTACTAAAGCCCGCGTGCCTAGAGCCTGTGCTCCACAACAAGAGAGGCCTGCGCACCGCAACGAAGAGTAACCCCCACTCGCCACAACGAAAGACCTCGCGCAGCAGTGAAGACCCAACACAGCCAAAAAAAAAAAAAATTAAAATAAATAAATAAAAATAAAAGGTCTTATGAGCATTTAGATTATGACATTATTTTTAGTTTGATAATCTATATAAAACAAAACTAAGATTTATAAATAAAAATTCTATGTCATCTTAAGTGGGACAAGCTTTCCACTTGAGTAGTAGTGTTGGTATGGTCTCCCCCCATCACACTCTACCCATATAAAACCCAGGTTTTATACCTTCTTTGCCATATACCTTTAGGCTACAGTTATGTGATTTACTCATTCAACTGTTGGACACCTGTTCAGTAGTGACTCTAAGGTCTTATTATCTTCATGGAGTTTATAATTGAATGATGAAAACAGACAGTAATTAGAATTAGTGCTGAATATGATGCATGCCATGAAGGAAACACAGAAATGAGAATAGCAAGGATGGGGTGGTCAGGGAAGGCTGCACCCAGTTGCAGCCAAGTCGTACAAGATGAGGCATCACATGTATACAAAAACGTCAATCTGTTGTAAAGTGGGAGGGGTGGCAGTCCAGCAGGGCATGGAAGATAATTGCAGTCCATACACCTGACCAAGAACTTGTATCCAGAACATATAATTTCTTCCTATAAGTCCATAAGAACATTCTATACATTCTCCACCTATTGTAGAATGTTTGAATAGGCACAACACAAAAGAAGATGTCACACATGGAGAGATGCTTATCTTCATCATTATCAGAGAAGTGCAGATTAGACTATGCTGAGATTCACCGCATTCCTTCCCAAAAGGCTAACACAAGAACAACAAAATACTAAGTGCATCAAGGGCAGGGATCTCCTGCAGGGCTGGATTACAGATCCAACTGTGGCATGCCCCCACAATGGGATGCATGCAGCACTGAGACCAAACCAGCACTGTGTACAATAGTATTGTTGAACCAAAACTGGACACAAAAAGTGTACAATCGCATGACTCTCTTTATATCGCGTTCAAAACCAGATAGAAGAAGTCTTTGCTGTTAGAAGTCAGAATAACCGTTGCCCTTGAGGAAGTGTCTGGAGCAGGTCAAGAAGGGGATCCTGGGATATCAACCCTGAGTCGATTTGGTTGCTTACATGGTGTGTTCAGTTTGTGGACATTCATTAAGCTGTTCACGTGTGCATTTTATTGATGTGTTATACATAAATGTTTAAAATTGTAGGTAACAAATGTTATGTTTCTTTATAAAACATGTAAGTATCCAAATAATTTGTTCTAAAATTTCACAGAATAAAAGTCACCAACCTTTTAAGCAGCTCTGTACCACATTCTAATGGAATACTCACTTTGGATGTATGTATGACAAGATTGTCCACTGTCTGTTTCCCTATTTCACAGGTCCTGGCACAGTTATCACATAACATGTCCTGACCAGTAGACACTCAACAAATAATTGATTCGCTAATCAATTTGTCCAGCTTCTTATCTACTCACTCATGTAGTAGCTGCTTTTCTCTCGGATTTTAAACAGGATGGATCACTGTGCTCTTGGAATACTTACATTTATTTTTATGCCTTCTCATCACTTGGGTTTCCTCTAGTTTTGCAAAGTTGTAGCCTGAAATTGCACACATGAGTAGCAAACTTGGACAGAACAGTGGTTTCTCTGAGTCCTCACTGAAGATAGGGAGCCTGGATGCTGCATAACTGGGCATCTGGGTGACCTTGTTTCATGCGGAGGTATTGGGGTATCCCATCCCGTGACTGGGATCAAGGAGCTAGAATTAGACTCCAAAATATCACAACATGGGACACGATTCTTGGTTTAAGATGGGACAGGCTTCTCATCTCTCCTCTTTTTTGCAACTGCTTTTTTTTTTTTTTTTTAAATAGAACTAAAATGAAGTCGCTTGGAAGATAGAATTACCAAGTCTTAAAATCTGTCATGTGAGTCAGAAAGGCAAACCAAGTAAAACCTTTCTACGTTGGCTTGGCTTGCCTTGTGGCCGGCACTGGTTTTAGAAGATAATTTTGGCGTGGAGCCCTGCAGGGGAAGGGACAGGCGAAAGGTGTATGCCTGTAGTGGCCCAGGCCATCCCTATAGCTCGCCAGCATTGCATCCCTGCTCAATCCCCTCTAGATTCCCTCCTTCTCCAGGATAGTGCTTTTCACAAAATTTGCCCAGGTACCGAAGTAAATTTTCTTTGACATTGTGGCCCATAATACACGAATGCACAAAGAATTTTTGAAATAATAACATTCATACCACATTCACTGCATCTGGTCTATTCCGTTTCTTTTTTTTTTTTTTTTTTTTTGGCTGCACTGCGCAGCATGTGGGACCTTAGTTCCCTGACCAGGGATCGAACCTGTGCCCCCTGCAGTGGAAGCGTGGAGTCTTAACCACTGGACCGCCAGGGGAGTCCCCATGTCATTTTTTTTAAATCCACTACATTGTTTTCTCAGGCTACTAATAGGTCACAACCCACAGTTTTTTAAGAACACTGATTGAAATACGTCATTCTGGCGTTTAAGATACTCTGTAATCTTCCCCATCTCTTTTTCCCACTTTTACTTTGCCAAATAAAGTTATTCCCCAAATAAGATTCAGTTCACTCCCTGTTCTCTGAGCTCACCAAATCCATTCCCTCTCCTTGGGCCTGGAAGGCGCCCTCCCACCTCTGACTTGTTCGTGTGAGTTATCCCGAGCCTTAGCTCCCATGCCCCTTTCCAGGAATAGGAATGCCCCCCTGAATTGTCACTTGACATGTAATACCTTACATTTATTTATAAATTGAGTAACATGTGACCCAGATAACATTCAATCTTCTACTGCCTGATAATTATCAATTAAATATGATTTTTAAAATCTTACTGCTCCAAGATGACTGAGCTCCCAAAGGCGAGGTCTGCCTTTGTCTCCTCTGTACCCTGAGGCACTAGCACATCCTAGACCATCTTTAAGCAGTGAGGCATGAGTTAGGCGCTTGATTCCTCTTCCACAGTGGGTGGTTACCACCTACCTGTTTGGAGTAGGTGGAAAGTGTTCCTGTGATAGGATTCTCTCTGGAGATAGGTTGTTGGGGGAGGTGAGATCAGGAAAGCATAAGGTATCACTGAGTCTGTAGGCTTAGTGCAGGCCCTTATTATCATGAGCATGTGTGGGAAGTGGTCGACACTAATCAGTATTCTTGTTCATTTTATGTTCAGCCATATCAGTGGGAACAAAATTGGCTGGGAGAAGACAGGAAGCCATTCAGAACCTCCAGCACGGGGAGACTCAGGAGACCAAACAAAGGTAGTAAGTCTATGCCTTTTATTCTTTCAAATTCTCCTTCTTTCAGCATGTAGTGCCAGGGATTGGTTTAAAGTAAAATGCTCTCTCTTTTTTTAAGCATGTTATTTATGAGTAATACATTGGCAGGGGTGAGAGAGGAAGGAGGAACCCCAGGGCTGTGCTGCCACCAGCCTGCTTTCTTTCACAGGCAGGGTGGTGACCTGGTAGAGATCCTCTTCTCTCTGCTCGCTGCATAGCCTTCCAGAACCCTCATTTCTTGTAGGGTTTTTGTGGTGATTAAGTGAGAAAACCACCTGGGATGTATACATTAAAAATGAAAAAGATAAACTAAATTTTATTTTCCTTTTTTTTCCTATTTCTACGTGTTAATATTCATCTCTAGAAATATCTGTTTAACTTACAAAGCCACATCTGTCCCCACATGTGATCACTTAGGATGAGCTGGTCTCCGGCTGGAAGAGGGCTTGTTTTATACAAGGTGATGGAATATCAGAAATCTGTTTAAAACTCTGAGATATTCTCACGGTTGAATGATTATCCTGCAAATAGGTAACAAAAATGCTTTCTGGATACCTACTATTTGCAAAGTACCTCCCAAAGCATTTTCAGTTGTTCATGTCTACATTCTATGGAATGGAAAGTGTACAAAACACTCGTGAGTTATCCATGAGTTATTCTTCTTAAGACTAATTTTGGCACTTTACGTTTTAATGGATAAAATTAAGCACTTGTTGCATACCACTGTAAAGAATACATTTCGTTTCAAAACAGAAAAATGTATATTTTTAAGGTGCCACAAAATCAGTGAGCAATTATTATTACTAGGATTTATTGTGAGGAAAAAAAGTTTACTGCAAAAATAATAATTGCTCTTGGTAAACAATTAGGAATTTGCTAAAATTTGTAAAGAGAAAACTAAGACTCTCCCTCTGCCTTTCCTCCCCTTGGTCCTGCTGCCTTGCAGCAATCCAGCACTGAGGTGATCATTTGGTGTCCACACGCTTTCCTGTTCATGTACATACATTCTGTATTTTGGTTATTGGTTGTTACAGAATGAGTATTTTTCACCTGACAGTTTACCATGCACATATTTCTCTGTTAGTATATATAGATCTGACTCATCATTTTTAATGGTATTAGCTTGTTCTTTGGTTTTAATTTTTGGTAGATAGTTCTCTACATATACTTAATTTGGGGCTTTTAATGACCTAAGAGAATGCCTGAGGTTTGGTTTTTGTTTCTTCTTTAAATAACAACTGGTGGTGGTGGTGAAGAGCAGGCCTGACTTGAGCCTAGTTTTGAGTCCCAGGTCCATGAGTTACTGGTCTTGTTACAACAGATGAAAGGCATACCCTCTCAGAGCATTAGTTTTTTTTATCTGTAGGGAGGATGCTGCCTATTTAGTTTAGGAAGGGTCTCCAAAGAAGGCAGAAACACAGGAGTTGGCCACGTCGGGGGAGCCAGGTGGGACCAGGGTTAGCAACCACAAAAGGCCATTCACCCCACGGGGATCCCAAGGGAGGAGCCATGGGTGGGGGTCACCCAGCAGAAGCTGCAGCAGTCTTCCAGGCTCCCACCCCCAACACAGGCATAGTGGGTGTCCGATTACCACTTCCTCTGTCCAAGGAGGAGTGGATCATAGCTCCCTTGTCCTCATTGGCGAAGTTGTTAATCACATGTCTCTGGATAGGACTCTGTGTTGCAAGTGGACAGACAGGTTAAAGGAGTGGAAATGTGACATGAAACCATTTTCCCCTCTCACCCATTGCTCTGTAGGCAGAAGGTTCGTCCACTGCCTCTTCGGGCAGCCAGCTTGCTGAGGGAAAGGGGAGCCAGATTGGCACTGTTCAGCCAATTCCGTGCCTCCTGTCCATGCCCACCAGGAACCACATGGACATCACCACCCCGCCCCTGCCCCCCGTCGCGCCTGAGGTGCTGAGAGTGGCCGAGCACCGGCACAAGAAGGGGCTGATGTACCCCTACATCTTCCACGTCCTGACAAAGGTATGCACGGGGGCTGTGGGTGTGGCCGTCATCTCACAGTGGTCACTCCTGTGGAGCGTGTCCTTGTTCCTTTTGGAACTGCTTTTTATCTTACCAGCTACTTGAAACAAAGTTCATTTTCCCTTTTCTAAACTTGGAGAAAAAAGATGGAAATTTATACTTGCAAATATAATAAAAGAAGAACTTGGGAAAAGTCTTATTTTCCTCTTCCATTTAATACAAAATATTTTTGAAACTTCTAATTAACGGCACGTCATATTATTTTCTGATTTGTAATTTTATTCTTTTTATTTCTAATTTCAAAATTTCCTACATCATGTTTATGCTGTAGTGTCAAGTTAAATTATGATGTCACATTCAATATCTGATTTATCATCTGTCCGAGAAATACCCAACTTCTGAGTGGCTGATAGCAGTTCATGTAATTCGACTTGTTCCTCTACCTCACTGAGCACTTAGAGCAAAAAATGGAATACAGGACCTCGTCGATTTATTATTATCTTACTAAATGTATGCTTAAATAGATACACAGTGTGGTATTAATTGTTTCTGCATCTTAGTGTCTTGAATAGATCTATGTGTACTTAAACTTCCTCAATGATTTGTAGTCTTTATGTTTATAATCACAGACCTACAATTTAACAAGTTAACTTGGTGACCAGATTTCTCATGCAGAATTGGTGAATTACTGTATGTATACTTAACATGTTTTCATCAGTATCTATACCACCATATATGATCAAACTTCTTTCTTCCTATTTTCTGTTGTCCATCTATGGTTTGTAGAATGGAGTCAGTAAATACAAAAGTCACTCCCATTCCACAGCACTCCTGAGCTGGACTTGAACCGTTAATTGACTCATTTGAACTGCTTACTTTTATATTTTATAAATTAAAGGACATGAAGAATATTATATTTTGTACAATAAAGGAAAAGAAGACCAGTACTACTTATTCAGGTCCTTTAATGTATTTTTAAATTGTAATTGCCTCCAAGTCTCATCTGTTATTTGACATGGGTATGCATGTGTGGTATCACTTCTCAGATTATGGTTATAAAGTAAACATTTTATTTTTCAGGTCCAACATAAATTATAAGGGTAAGTGAAAGTTACTGTTGCGGGAAAAGGATTTTGCTAAGTTTAAAGGGACCCGAGTTTGGGGAAGATTGTGCTCTTTCTCTTTGTGGTTATTTGGAATATGAGGTCCCTGGACCCCCTGCTGTTTGTGCCCTGTCATGCTGGTGGATCTGACTTGGGGACTGTCGGTTAAATCAATCTGAGTGATGCAAACTGCCTGTCCTCCTCTTCGGTACTCACTGATTTCAAGGGCAAATATTGATAAAATCACTGTGGTTGAGAAAAGTGAACTCGACTATCTTCTGATTTTAAGGTGCCACCTAAAATTTTTCAATATATTTGGGAAAAGTTTAGACTAAAATGTATACTGTTTCCTGGGACCTGAGTAGCTCTGGTATTAAATTGTCCAGGCTGAGACATTTGTAGTGAAGCTTCATAATAAGAATGTAGAGAATTATCAAAGTCTCATAATATTGAGAGAGTAATACTCACTAGATGAGTGTTAACCACATGTAGCTACTAGATTAATGAGTATGAAGGTTCTGATAAGGGAAAAGACCAATTTTGAAATAAAAGTTATGTGAAAGAAAGAGCAAATGCAATGACATAATTAAAAGTATGTATCAATAGAGTTAATAGACACTGGAGGTCATAAATATATTTTTATGTTATGAATATACATAAATAAAATTCCTTGTGAAATCTCTTGAGATGTACCTTGATGGCATAAAATATTCAAGACAGGACCAGGGTCTCAGGTGCAGGTGGTCGTAGCAGTCATTTGTCTCCTGGAGCCACAGCAGAGCCCCTGCTGTGTTGGCAGAGGGGGATGGGGGTGATGAACAGAACGGGGCTTCCTTCGTTTTCTGCCCCTAGTGACAATCACGCCCTCTCAGTCAGTGTGACGCGTCTGTTGAGTACTTGGTGCACTGGGGCAGAGGCCTGATACATGCCGAACACTTTAAAAATGAATAACGCTTAAAAGAGTTCTCTTAGGTAGATCGTTTTTGTGTATGGTAATTTTTTATGGAAGAGCTTGGTAGAGAAAATTTGTGACCATTTTGTTTTCAGGGTGCTCATTTCTTGGATTTTGTATAGGTCATTGAAAATTATGAATTTCATTACCTATGGCTATCTTGACTCATAAATAAAATTTGCCACTTCTCAGCATTTTCTATTCTATTTGTTGTCTGATGTTATCTATCTAGACTGTTTCAAAGACTTTGGGATCATCTACATGGTTTTCTTTAGTTCTTGGTTCCAGATTAAAAATAAAACAATGTAGATTTTATTTTGACTCTTTGAGCATATGTTTTGACTACAACCTGCTAAATGAACTCTTCCTAAACATCTTGATGTAGGCAACTTATTAAGCAATTGATTTGGAATAGAATTGCAATTTCGTTAACTGGAGATAATACAGTATATTTCTGTGAGTTTATTGTAAATTCAACATGAAAAACGTGCAATATTATTCTGCTTTCTTCCATGCAAAGGGTGAAATCAAAATTGCTGTTTCTATTGAAGATGAAGCCAGCAAAGACCTGCCTCCCGCCGCCCTGCTCTATAGGCCAGTTCGTCAGTATGTTTACGGAGTCCTGTTTAGCTTGGCAGAAAGCAGAAAGAAAACTGAGAGACTTGCTTTTAGAAAGAACAGACTTCCACCAGAATGTATGTACTGTAAAATCCATTGTTTGTTTTCCTCGGTACCTCGTAATCTCTTGTGCATTTTTAAAGCATTAGAAGGATCGTAACTGAGTTCGCCCTGAGAGTCCCCACATAAAGGAGGTGGGCTTCACTGGGGCTCTTAGGAAAGGAGGACAGGCCACGGGCTGTTTTCCTCAGTAACATCCCAGCAATGGTGTTCATTCAGTAAAATGATAAAATAGCAGGTTTATGCTTTAAACTGAACGTTGATCTGGAAACAGTCCTGACGATTGCTGTCCTGCTGTGGTTAGCATGTCCCAGACAGAGCAACAGCAGTGTCTGCTCTGCTGTCCACGAGATATGGTCCACTCTTTCCAGAAGTCAGTGTTCCTGGGGCGGTCCCACCAGCTATGCACAGGGCCACTTCTGTGCAGTTGATGTATTGCTGCACACATCCCTGAAGCTGAGAGGGGACGTGTAATGATTTCCCTCAGAGACCTCTGGCTGATCAACTCTGGGGGTGGAGGGAGAAGTGGAAAGACAGAAAACGTTTGAAATTTTGGCAAAAGTTGAGGTCAGAGTGTTCCCTCTTCTAGTGAGCCAGTGTAATTTGGTGGTGGGGGGGGGAATCATGCCTTTCTGTTCTAGGTAACCTTATCTACTAATGTAGGGAATGTAAAAGTCACTGTATATTTAGTAGGAAATATAGAAAAGTTTCACAAAACATGCAGTCTAAAATAAGAATATTATGAAGTGTGGAAATTGTAGATTACTAGATCATCCTCTAAACTAAGGATATTTACTGATAAATCACCTTCTTGTATGGCAGGTCAGTACAGGCCTGGTAACATGGGTGAAGCTGACCAGTTCAGGGACAAGTGTGGGAGTGGGTCTTACCTTTGGAACTCAAAACTAGAGAGATTCTCCAATGCTAAAAACTCAGTACTATAGATTCCTAAGGTTTCTATTTCTAATTACTATGACACAATTGTGATTCTGTAAGCCTTTAAAATGAAGCAATCTGTCACTACCCTTACTTGAAGATAGTCGTACTGAGAGTGGCGTATGACTGTAGCTGGAGAAGGTGATGCCGGCTCTGCAGGGCCACCTCTAGCTGATACTTCTGCCTTGATCAGGGCTGTAGACACCATGTGAATACTGAGTGTTGTCAACGGACACTCTTTTCAAAGGCCCAGTACGTTCCGGATGTACAAATCCTCATTCTTTTCTCACGCTGTGTGATTTATTTGCTCAGAAAAGAAGGACCTTTCTAACTTTGCACGGGATTGGTCAGTTTTCTGTGCTGGCCCACCCAGGCCACCCTGGCTCCACAGCTGTGACGTCCACTTCAGTTCACCTCCGTCTTCGTCCCTATAGCCCCTTGGGTCTCTGTTGGGCATAGAATGCTGAGTGCTACAGGGTCCCATGCAGCCCCACTTCCTGCCGTATCCTCAGCTCCATAGCACCACATTGGCTTTCATGGTGAAAGGCTGTTTCTTTCATTTGCTTGTTTGTTCCAGAAACATAGTTATCTTTATGCAGAAACCCCTCAGGAGCTTTCAGTGATCACAACCTGGAGACCCTCAGGTAGATCCCAGGTCAGGCTCCCCTTGGCAGTATTCACAGCTTCATACAGCAGCCTGAATATGGCTGGTGTGCTCGGTTCACGCCCTCAGCAGTGGGCAGTGTGCATCCCTCGTGTCTGGTTCAGGGAGTTCTGCGTCACAGGTGAGCTGCAGGTGCCAGGTGCTCTCAGGAAGTCAGAGACGTGGTCTGTTCTGCCCTGCTGCCAGTCTGAGGCTTTAAAACACTGGAACACACAGCTGGCAGCACACAGCATGCTCCACTCCCTCATCAGTTAATTTGTACCTGGGTGGTACAGGTGTCTTACTGGCCTGGGAAAGGCTGGCCTGTTAGCAGACAATAGGGGAAGCAGAACCCAGGGGAGAGTATTAACTAAATGGACCAGCATCCTCTGAACATAAGCAAGAGAGAGGCACATTGTGGTGAAGGGCTGAGTGTGCAAACCACACCATAGGGCCTGATGCTGACAGGGTCACTTTGCCTGTAGCAGGCTAGTTCTGGCCGGGGCTGGAGGGCATGGGGAATGGCATGATCAAGAGAAGAAGAGAAGAAGGGTGGTACAGTCTGGGTGACACAGATGAGCTCTGTGAGGCTATGGATGGAGGTGCCTTGACCTCATTTGGAGGGGGGAGGCACAGGGGAATACAAAGGAAAGGAGGAGAAAGGTGTACTAGTGTGAGGTGGACGGGGGAAGTGTGAGGTGAGTGGGAGAAGGCCCAGCTTCAAAGAGAATTTGGCAGGCATGTCTTTTTCCTTTCCTCCTGCCTCCACTCCCCTCCCCACTCCTCTGACTTCTTTTTAAGGATGGGACAGACACAGTTGTTTGTCACCGCTATGTTACTTTTGGCTAATGGGAAACACTGACTCTTATGATGCCACTGATATAGGTTTCCAAGCTTGCAACATCTACTAAGTGACTATGCATTTTACTATTCTTACCGAGAAAATGCTGTAGCTTCTTGATGGCCTGGATGAGATGGGAAAACAACAATGTCTGATCATGCCAAAACGAGCATTTTCTCAGGAGTTCTTGGTTGACAAGATTTGAAAATATGTTGAAATCTTGTTTTACCTACACTTACTCTTAGACCATATGTAGATGAAACGAAATCAATGGCACTTTGCAGGAGATTCATAAACCACGTGAAAGTGCACCGTAAGGTCCTTGGGACAAGTTTGTTTTCCACATGCCCACTGACTTTGCCTTCCACTTTGGTAGTCTGGTAACCAAAACCGAGCTATGTGGGTTCCAGGTAAACCCACCTACTCAAGTAGGTGATGCACCTGCTTCTGAATGTGAGGGTTTTGATCTAACATGGCTTCAGAATGCTGTGCGTACATAGGCATGTTCCTGGTGTGGTCACTGTGACCATCAAGAGTTTTCCCAAGAGGGCTTTGTTGTCAGAACTAGTCAAAGGACATATTGAAGTCTATAGGGTTGTTCAAAAATACTTAACTCTCATTAGATATAAGACATGTATTCATTTGGACATTAGTTTCTTGCTTAAGGCATATGATAAAATGTTCATAATCTACAGTGAATTTTCGTGTGACTTACCAAAGTTTCATTTTTAAAGTCATTATATGGTTAAAGTAGGATATCTATAGTTGGATCCTTAAAAAATTCCAGCCTTTGAAAATCATACTGAATTACATGCTGGCAGTTTATTTTTCAGTTCTTTTCTGTCCATTTCTAGGCTCTATCATTTTGCTTTTAGGAATTTAATAAGAATACTTGTTTTATTGTGGCAGCATGCTACTGAAGTCACTATTGTGGAATTGGAAATCCTACCAGTCCAATCAGAAGACTGCTGACCCAACACAAACAGATTCACCCAGATGTGTTGGATGGTGATGGTGGCAGTTGCTTTGGGGAGAGATGGGAACAGGGACCTAGCTGTCTCTGTAGCTGCTGGAAGAAAGGCTGGGCCTGGAGACAGGCGCCTGGGTCTGAGCCAGCCCTGGCCTCGGAGGCTTTGTGTGTGAAATCCAGATGGCGTGGCTGCTTCTCACGTGCACTTCTGCCCTGGAGTCAGCTCTGGCCTTTAGTGCCCTATTGACTCTTCTCCCTGGGGGTGCTCCTCAGCCGCCTGGGCACTGGGGTTCCCCCAGGTGCTCCCCAATGGTGAAGGGGCCAGAAGAAAGGGATCAGGTTCTAAAAAGACTACAGGATAATGAGTCGCCTCATCTATAGCTGAACCGTTAAAAATCCAGGAAGTGATTTGTGAATTTAAAAATTATTATCCACTTAATAAAACTGGCTTCTGTTTTCTGCAAGTCTCTTCAGTACCTCAAAATTAAGTAAAAAAAAAAAGCAGGCTTGGGAATTCCCTGGTAGTCCAGTGGTTAGGATTCCCCTGCAGGGGGCATGGGTTCAGTCCCTAGTCAGGGAACTAAGACCCTGCAAGCTGTGCAGTGCAGCCAGAAAAAAAAAAAAAAAAAAAAAAAAAGCAGGCTTGTAGAAAATAGATGGGCATAAATTATAGACACGTGAGATGTAGTTATGGAAATAGAAAGCAAGTTTATATACTATGTTTATACTTAGTATACTTATGCTATATTTGTATTTCCGCATATTCTCTACTTTTTAAACTATCAAGAAAAGCCAAAAGGAACATTGATTTCTTTTTCCTGGTCCACTTTGCTTTAGAAATTTTGTTAGTGCCAAATAATTGGGACTGCTAATTGAAAATAAATAAGTTAAATTTGTTCATTGTGAATTACATTATAAAACAGAATACTATAGCATGACCAATATTAATTAGTGTGCTGTTTCAATATGTGTGAAAATTGGTTATCATTATCATTTTTTTCTTATGATTTTATGAAGGCTGTTTATATATTAATCTGAATTTCTTTATCCTTCAGAGCTTTCCAGAAGTAGCATTAGCAAACTGCCTTTTCCTCACAGAACTTTGAGCAGCTGAGCTCAAGAGACAGCTGTTGGGGAAGGCACTGTTGTGTGACAGGCAGTGTTTGATGGTACTCTTTTGGATTAATGTTTATGTCATAGTTCCTTGAGCTTTGGAGTTTCTAATATAGTAGGAATGACATAAATGGGAAAAATGAAGACTAGGAACAGTGTTTACCACATGTCTGTAACACCATGTTCTATGTGCCCCGTGGCCTACTGAGCATGTATATGTTTGTGGACAGTAGGATACCCCCAGGCTCAGATATGAAAGGTTTAAGGAAAAAATTCATAGTCTTTTACTTTTGAGAGTCGTGGAGGGTGCTCACAGATGTGTCAGCATGAGGAAATGGGGGACTAGCTAGTTGAAACCCCATAACCTGTACACAGTGCTGCTTGGTAGTTAACCAGCAGTTTTCCCCATTGGAAGGATTGACCAACTCTCATTGCACCCATTTTTCTGTTTCTGCCCTGATACAAAGGAACTAGAGTTTTGTTTTTATTTATTTGTGTGGTTTTGTTTTTTTTCTATAGCTCCAGAGGAGAGCTCAGGGAATAAAACAATGGCTCCTTCCCCAGATACACACACTTGCACAGACACAGACCAAAGGGTCCAGTTGGCCATAGTATTGGAAGTTGTCTCCGTGTTTTTCCTTACCTGTAACCATATTGTGTGTGTGCTACAACTCTCACTCCTAAGCCCTTATAGCAGGCACTGCTAGTTGCTCATGGTGCTCTGGCACTGAGCTTAGAGACATACTTCATCATATGGCACTATAGGCAGCCACTACCAGTCAGTTGGAATAGGCTTACAAAATGAAACGTTCATTATTCCCAGTCTGGGATGGATCCCAAATTCAGCATTCTAACAGATTTCTAAGGTAGCTGGTTGTCGTGTGTGTAAGTGTGAAAATAGTAGATGATTAACGTCTGATGGAAAACATTGGGTTTTTACTGACAGCTTAAGTCTTAATAGTGTTTTATGTCTGGAAATTGTATTTGAAGAGGTACTTCCAGTAAAGAAGCTGCATTATAAATTTAGCTTCCAGTAATACAGAAAACTTGTGCCCTGGAGTTGTTTTTGCCAGTGTAAAAATTCAGTTTAGTTTCAGGTAAGGAAGACAATCTAATATTCAGTTGTTTTGAAGTTGTCCACTTGAAATCATGAGTTTTCCTGTCAGTAGGAAAGACAAGATAAATATTTATTGATGGTGACACACAGAAAATTTATTCATGGACAGTAGCTGGATTAGCTAACGTCTGGGATTCTCTTATTCTTGTTTTAACAAGGCAGCATGAGCATGTCTTTCCAAAATGGTGCCTTCACAGAGAGGGTTTTATACCCCAGTGCTCTTGTCTGCATGCACTTGGAGTGTTCTCATAATCCAGCCGCCACGTACCATCTGGATAATCCCTGTATAACCAGTGGGTTTTGCAAAAATGATAAGAGCCCAGGTTACTTGCTGTTAGCTGGCTACTTTGCATCTGCTTATTCCTGTGAGCTGAATCAGAGACCGAGCCTTCCCTCCTGGGCAGCAGCGACTCGGGGAGAAGCCTGGAGCCAGAGGGAGAGAAGGTACCGTGTGTGTACCAGCCACCCCAAAGGGCAAGCTTGTAACACAGAGGCTGCCATGTGTCAACCCGAAAATGGGATGTCCCTTGGAATTCATTAATCTATAAAACACTAACCTTTAATTAATCTAATGTAATGAGCCTATACAACATAAGTTGATCTCACACAGTTGAAACCACATAACAGGGGTGCAAGATGCCTTTGTGTTTCCTCATCTGGATTGTGCAACAGAGTGAGTCATTGGCCCCTTTTTTTAGTGCCTATTTCCAGGGCTGGGCCAGCATAAGGCAAATGAGGGACCCAGGCCTCAGAATTTAAGGAGACCCTTGTTCTCACATTGGCACGTGGGAGTTGGCACCTGAGCCCTGGGTGCCTTTCCTGCCTCACCCAGTGCATACTAGGTGTCAATAAATATCTGTTAGGTGATGGGCCAAAGGTTCCACAGCTATTAAGTGGTGGCATACACAAAAGATCTCCAAGTTTTCAGTTTAAAAACAGATACATGTTAAAAAAATGAAGCAAATTGGAAGCATCTTTGCTTTTGGAGCAAAGCTTTTTGTTACTGCACATTAATTTTCTCTGAGAAAGACATGTATTTCCTAAATTAGATATGAGCCATTCTTGTCATGACTAGTGCAGATAAGCAACAAAAATGCTTTGAATATGAGAGGAAGCTGCTATATCTGATGCCTCCTTTACAGCTGCAGTCTCCCCTGCCCTGTCCTGTGCTCCTGGTGGGTATGGACTGCATGTCCCTGCTAGTATTGGGGCAGTCCTTTCTCTAGGACATGGGAGTTCATGAGCATCAGCTGGCGGTCCTCAGGCACGAGTGTGCTCTCATCTGTAGCCTATACAGGCTGAACAGGATCTGAGCACACAGCATCATGCCAGGTAAATTCAGGCATACTTAGGTCCCTCAGAGCCCCAGCTAGTGTGGACAGCTGTCTAGGGCAGCTTCAGGGAACACTCAAGTGAACAGACACACCTGTGAAGGGACTGCTGGTACCTCTGACCTCCACTTATCCTCGATGTAGGACATGGAACATAAAGTATGTATAGGTCTAAGCATTCTGAACTTGAGAATGAAAAAATCTTCCACCAAAAATTTATTTCTAGAATGAAAACAATGTAATAAAATGATTACTAAAAATTATTAAAGAGAGACAAGAGCAGAGCTGACAAAGGGGAAAGAAGTAAATGGATGAAGATGAAGACAGCTTTAATAAGAATGCCTCTTTTGAGAAAACTCAAGGGAGACTCCTGGCACTATAATCTGAGTTTTTTAAGATGCAGTAAACTTATGCCCTGTGTGCATGCGTGTGTGGTGGGTGTGTGTGTGTGTTTGTATTTTGGGGGAAGAAAGTGAGAGACCTTAGATTAACTAGGTTATTAACCCAGATTAACAACCAAAGATAAAATCTAATTAGTTCCATTAAATAAATCTTTGCCATCAAAATGAAGATGTTACATAGAAAAAATAGATTTATGCATTTTTGCTTGGGGGGCATGAAAATGAACTTTGTGAACTGACCTAATAGAAACATAGCATACTGGTTGTCTTGTAACCTCCTTTGACCTGTTTTCTTGGGGCTGACAATGTGCCAGCCTCTCAGACTGTAGTTGGGACAAAGGTGGGTGGGGTGTACTGCACCTAGGAGGGCCCTGCGGTGGTGACGGCCACCCTCTGCATACGGGTGGGCATACGGGTGGGCGACACGTGGAGCTGTGCGCGCTGGAGGTCGGCAGGAATGGGGGTGAGTGCTAGATTGTGAGTCCGAGGACAGGGTCTGCTGGACAATGGGGACCTTGTGAGTTTGTGTCTGGCACCTAAAATATAGATAAATTCAAAGACATGTATTTATATATACATGTATATCTCTGTTTTGACTTGATGGATTTTAAAACAAACATTTTAAGTTAAAAAAAATTTTTTAACATTTAAACACTAAGATATACAAATGTAACTTAAAGGGATTTCCCAATGACAAAACAGTTACTTTTTTGTAAGGAAATTTTCAGAAACTGTCTTGACTTGTACCCCTGCTCAAGCAGCCTGCTCCTGGGAGTTGGGGTCCATGCAGAATGGCTGATCATGGCCCTCCTCTGCAGCACACTGTCACCTGACTTGACCGGGGTTGATTGTGCAAAAGCTTGCTTTTCCTGTTGCTAACAACTGTGTATATCCAGGTATCTGACTCCTGAAGTTCTTCGTGACATTGGAAGAGACGATTGTCTTGCCTGATTTGTTCAGACTTGGGGTGGAGCTAGAGATGAGCCAGTTAATCATTTAATTTTGTCAGGATTTGGGTTCTTCACAGTCTCGGTTTGCCTCAGGGGTTACTTTAGGGAAAATGAGCCCAGGGAGGGGGTATGGTTATTTGGATATAATTGATGTATCCAAGATCACATTAGAATCATAGCACCGTCCTGGTTTCTGCATCAGCTGTCAGCCATGTGAGGGGAGGGTGGGGTATGCTAGCAGCTCTCTGGGTCAGGGGCTCCATGGGGCCCTGCTTCAGTTCTGATGTTTATTGACCAAAGTGAGCTATTTGTTACAAAATTCACACCCAGATCTGATGAAATTGTTTACATCAATGCACTTTGGTGAGAATTTTTAACATATTTCTTTGCAGTATGCTTTATCTCCATTTTTTTCCTTCCCCCGTCACAGTTTCTCCCTTAAGTTATTTGGAAATGATGTGGGAAAATGTGCATGTTTGTGTGTTTTAAGAATTAATTGATGCTAATAGTGGTAAGATTACGGTGGATAAAAGGTCGTTTTTTGTATGAAATCAACTTAGAACTTCTTGATTTTTTTTGAAGTGAAATGGGGAATTTTACAGTTTGTCTTCAGTCTTGCTGAAGAGAAATACTGTGTGCTGACTTCACTTGGGATTTCAAAACATGGACTGTCGCTTCCGCTTGCCACTTTACTGGGCTTTGGGGATCTCGCTACGTGGTAGTTTGTCCCTGCCAATCTTTAAAATAGACTTCAACAGTTATATTTGTTAAAGTAGGAGGTCCTTAAGTAAAGTGGCTACCAAATGCAAATTATTTCTCAGATCTAATTAGTATGACATGTAGAAAAAGGTTCAATTAGGTTCAATAGTTCAATTCAGCTATCTAAATTGGATTTTCCATGGATTTCTGTGATAATCACACACTTTCTGTAAGTTGTACCCATTGTTATTACTAAAACTATTAATGGATTTATAATATGAAAACAAATTTTATCTAACATCCTTGATTTACACATATTAGTTATATGGGGAAATCTAGTTTGATTTGATTGAGAAGAAATTTATTGGTGGCCGGACTGAAAATCTGAATGAGTCACCGAAGTTCATAAAGAACAAAATGAGGATTAGAGGTGAGGATTGATGACCGATGGCTTACTAATGAGAGAATCCGTTGTTATACCAGAATGACATCTCCATACTGTAATTATTAGAGCTGTTCGTTTTTGTTAGGCTTAAAATAGCTGAGATAGGGCATAAATGGTTCTCTGATTTTCCTTCCTGTAGTTTCACCAGTGATCATTAAAGAGTGGGCAGCTTACAAAGGGAAATCTCCACAAACCCCAGAATTGGTGGAAGCTCTTGCCTTCAGGGAGTGGACCTGCCCCAATCTGAAGAGACTCTGGCTGGGGAAGGCAGTGGAGGACAAGAACCGCAGAATGAGGGCCTTCCTGGCCTGCATGAGGTCAGACACACCAGCCATGCTCAACCCAGCCAGCGTGCCCACTCATCTCACGGTGCTGTGCTGCGTCCTACGGTAGGTGCTGCTGGCCGCTGCCTCAGCCGCTGCGTGTTCTCTAGCAGGTGCTTGTACAAATGCCTCTCAAAGACGCTTTCTGTATGAAGTAGGTGGGGGTTATTCCAGATGAATCATGTTGTCCGTTGAAGTTTGTCCTCATCTCATATTTTCATATATTATAGAAATATAGGCCATGTAAATGCAATGTGGATTTGAATTGATGCTATATAGTATGTTTATAGAATAGGTATATTTGGTGAACCTGTATTTTATGTAAATATCATAATGATTTTAAATATAGTTTATCCTTTAAATGTTAAAGCTTTTGAAGGCTATTGGGGAACTATATTATGTATTATTTGTAATTATTCTTCAGGGAAAATGTGTCTCTTCTTCCTCCTTCACTTATTTAAGCATATGTAGATCAGTATGGACTCGTGGTTATCTCTCTTCCTAGGGTTATAACCTGATATAACCTCGTTATTTGGTTGTTCAGTTTGTTCCAGCTCAGACCTTGGGAGTTCGTTCAGTGGTTCCTATGTCCCTTGTCCCCCCAGCATGTCCTTGCTTTCTGGCCCCACAAGATGCCCAGGCTGTCCTGTATCTTCCCTGCCCTGGGACCTGCCATCTCTAAGGGGCTGGCTCCTGCCTTGGAGAGAGGGGTTTAAAAACCTAGATGTGGGCACTCTGTGCTTCCAGACCGTCTCAGCCAATGGGCCACAGATGCCTATGTGGACACTGTTGGTGTTCTGGAGTTAATTTGAATTGGCCTGTATACTTGAATCAGGTGAATTGGTTTTTTGAGGGGTTTTTTTTGGAACCAATTTCAAACTTAGGAAAAAGTTGCAAGTATAATACAAAGAGCTTTTTTTTTAAAAATACTTGATGTTTAAAAAAAATACTTGTGATTTTCTAACAAACAAGGACACTGTCCTATGTAACCACAATACAGCCATCAGGATCAATCAACATTAATACTTTATTTCTATTTTAACTTCAGGGTTTTGTTTCAGAGCCTCCCTTTGTATTTGGAGGCGAAGTCCCATTGGTCTTCAGCAGATGCTGTAGAGGGAAGAGCTGTTCCTCTGCTCCTCCTTGTCTCATCCATGCTGTGCATCTGTGCTCTGACCACTTGGCAAAGGGGGTGTCTGCCTGGCTTCTCCAGCGAGGGCATTCCGTCCCCCTCGTAACTGATACGATTTCATGGGAGGCACTTTGTGTAAAAATGCCATTCCTCCTCAGACTTCAGTGTATTTATATCAACATGGGCTCCTGGCTTCATTGATGACTTGTGGTCCACTACTGCTGTCATGTAATTTGGTACTCCACTGTCACCTGTTGGGCCAGTTGGGGGACTCGTCAGTCTGGCCTCCATGTGAGCACTTCTGTGCAGAGATTCTGACCTTACCGTGGATGCCCCCTTTTCCCAGCAGCCCTGGTTTCTAGTGATGGGGTCAGTATTGGACACCAGGCTCTTTCTTGACAGCAACTTTGCTGCTCCCAGACCTTCCCCAGTATGCATACAGGCACACAAACAACTGCATGTTTATAGACTTCCGCTTTTGATTTCTTCAACCTGCCCATCCTAGCTCTCCCTTCCCATGTGTATGGTCTCTGGCCCTGACAAACAGTGAGAGCCTGGGGCCCAGCTGCCATACAGGTTGTCACCTGCCCCAGCCCTGTGTGTCCCATCCCCCTGGGCTGGCCCCTTCTCCATGGTCCCCTGACCCCCACTGGGTCTCACCTGCTCCCTGAGGATGGGGGCAGAGCTTTAGTCAGGTGTTTATTTCCTGAAGTTTCTTACATTCATAACAGACTTTAAGGCCAATAACTTATTTAGAAGCCTTTCCTTAATTAAATTGAGGTTGACTAAAATTAGCCTACTGTATCAGTTTCTTATCTTTATCTCCATTGAGGATTAGCTAGTGAGAAAGACTAGTTTTTTTGTTTTGGTTTTAGAATCCTCTTCTGGTTTCCTCTGATGGAGAGTTCATTTTATATTAGCCAAAACGTTAAGATTAAGACTTTGGGTGCTCTAAGGTCAAATTAGCGGTAATAATTTTGGTTACTTTGTTTGTGTTTCTTCCGAGTTTAAAATGATGTGTGGCCTTTAATCTAGTGGGTGGACAGCTAACTGTCTACCGTATACCTGACCTGAAGGTCCCACTGGGCACTGAGTGAGGATGATGTGTGCTGTGCCTAAGGCTTGTTTGGCTGCCTCTTGGCCAGAGGCAGCCGTACATTAGGGCAGGACAAGCCACTGCTGTGTTGATGTGAGCACAGTGCTCACATTATTTCATGCTCCTTGGGGTGGCGGTGCCTTCACGTCTTGCCTCTCCATGCACTGGGCCTCTTGGGACACTGCGTTGCCTGGTGGGTGCAGACTGGACAGTGTGACCAGACCCCACTCTTTTTTTTTATATATATCTTTTGGGGTTTGTGTTTTTTTTAACTTTTTATTTTATATTGGAGTATAGCGAATTAACAGTGTTGTGGTAGTTTCAGGTGCACAGCAAAGCAACTCAGCCATACATATACACGTATCCATTCTCCCCCATATGCCCCTCCCATCCAGGCTGCCACAACATTGAGCAGAGTTCCCTGTGCTATACAGTAGGTCTTTATTGGTTATCCTTTTTAAATGTAGCAGTGTGTACATGTCAATCGCAAACTCCCTAACAATCCCTTCCCCCACTGGTAACCATAAGTTAGTTCATTCTCTAAGTCTGTGAGTCCATGTCTGTATTGTAAATACATTCATTTGTATAATTTCATTTTAGATTCCTCACATAAGCAATATCATACGGTATTTCTCTTTCTCTGTCTGATTTACTTCAGTCTGCATGACAGTCTCTTGGTCCATCCATGTGGCTGCAAATGGCATTATTTTATTCTTTTTAACGGCTGAGTAATATTCCATTGTATATATCTTCTTTATCCATTCCTCTGTCAATGGACATGTAGGTTGCTTCCATGTCTTGGTTATTGTAAACAGTGCTGCAGTGAACATTGGGATGCATGTATCCTTTCAGACCATGTTTTTCTCCAGATATATTACTGGGCCCCACTCTTTGTCTTTGTGGCCCTTCCTTGGCCATTACCCCCAGAAACAGCTATGCTTCTTTTAGGCAGTGTTCAGATGGCCTTTGGAAAGTCTTTCCAGATTTCAGGATTGTCCTGGTCCCTGTTTTTATTTTTTTGTGTTGTTTATAAAAAACGTGCTCATTTTAGAACTTGAAAAGGTTAATAAATGCAGCTAGTAATCTCTCATTTCACCAAACCTCTTCCTGTGCTTATCTCTGTGGTGTCGAGAAGCTACAGTGAGTGCAGCTCAGGTTCCCTCGTATTTGCTACTCTGGTGGAAGCCAGAAGACATGCTTGGTTGTGCAGACTGTTGTGTGCATTATGGGCTTGGAGCCATGGAGTTTCCCACTTGGAAAGACTCACAGTTTCAGATCCTGAGGAGGAGGGGCTTACTGAGGCGAGGTGGTTGGGGAGAGATGAGAGAGAATGGCTTATGGGGCCAGTCTTGGGGATTTGGGGCCAGGACACCAGTAAATGGGTTGGTCCACTTCTGCTAAGAGAATTTGTTCTACCTTCATGAGTGTTTTGGGCCACAGGGACAAGCAGGTAAAGAAGGATTCCCTGCATGGCTTCTGTTTGATTGATGGGTATGACCTGCTGAGAACGTGGGGTGAAGAGTGGGAAGGGCATGGAGCAGGGGTTTGGGGGGGGCGGTGCAAATGAGTAAGAGGGTTGGTGTATGTCTCCAAGGGCCTGACAAGGACAGGCTGTGGCCTGGGGCCGTGGCCCAGTGGTCTTTCTCTGGCGAAATTGCAGCTGTGTGACAAAGGTCTGCTGAGGATGGGGGAGGGGGCAGCAAAGGGCAGAGCCTGTGTCCCAGATATGGTAAGGCCCTGTGGAGGCCACACAGCATGACCCTTGGCCTTGATGGCTGGGGTGGGGCAAATGTCCGCAGTCACAAGGTTGGGCTGTCATCCCAAAGGCTCTCCCCTTCCTTTAATCTTTTTTTTAGTGGCTTTCTCCTCTTCTCTCCATGTGTCTGTGTGTTTGTCCTTAATCCCTTGAATGGAAGTTGTGAATATGATACCCCTTTACCCCTAAACTCTGTATGTTTCCTAAAAAAACAAGGGCATTATCAAAATCAGAAAAATAATACTAATACATCTGATCTACAGATCTTACTCAGATTTCTCCTATTATCCCAATAACATCCTTTGTTAGCAACAAAATCTTGCCTTGTGCTTGTGCTCAGGTGCCTTGTCTCCTCCAATCTCAGGCAGCTTCTCGTGTTTCTTTGGGTTGATGCAGAGATGTTTCTGAAGAATAAACACTGGTTTGTTTGCAGACCAGGGATCTGCAGATCATACGTCTTTTAGACAGCATGTGAACTGATGCGTGTGGCTGCTCCAGGAAATTGTGTTTAAAAACAGGCAGCCAGCCCCTGGGTGCAGTTTGTCAACCTCTGGGTAGACTATTTTCTCCGTCTAGATTTGCCTCTGTTCCTTCGCAGTGAGGTTCCGCTTCTGCCTTTGGGGCAGGCATACCCCAGCCAGGAGGTGGTGGTTTTCTCTATGCTTTCACTAGTGATATCAGCACCCATACCACAGCAATAAGGAGAATGGGGGAAGAAATGGCAGTCAAATCTCTAGAAATCCTTGTAGTGAAGATGAGGAGGGGCCAGCATCTGAGCAGAGGTTCAGTGTGAGGGTGAAGCAAGTGTCCAGAACAGAACAGAAAGCAGCCTTTCCTAGGGTACAGCTGAGACCAGACAGACGAGATCCTTATCCAAGACAGCTTCTGAGAAGACAGACTGAGTTACGTTCTGGAGGAACTTAATAAATACAAGAAGGGAGATAGAGGGCTTGAGCCCCCAAACAAGTGCAGGCTTTTCCAACACCCCAAGGAGCATACCAGGGTCCAGCTCCCCATCTGTGCCAATAGGAGGCAGACCACGTTGGTCCCCCAAGTGATGTGGAGACCTGCTTCTGTTCCAGCTTCCGTGCTTCTAAAGGGTAGTGAGAGGAGAGGTGACGAAGGGGGAACTGCAGATACCCTCAGACTTCCACGGTAGGAAACTTAAGGCCCGACCCAGGAAGAAGACATGGAAAAGAATGTCTAGAGAAAACTGAGAAACACAAAGTGATTGAAAGCACTGTCAGTGCACAGATAGGAAGAGCGTGAACACGTGAGATAACCAAGGGTCAGTTTTTGCTGCTCTCACCTTTGCCCCTGACTGCAGTGCCATTGGTGCCATCCATGTTCTATGGTATTTAAGCTGTCTATCTATGTACATGTGTATCTTTATGAACACACTTCATACTCTTTCTACATCCAGAAAGTCTTTCTGAGGACTTACATTGAAAAACAAATAAAGGGTGACTTTGTTAAAATGTAAATAGAAAGCCAAATGGAGGAAGTGGTAGGTATTCTAACCCAAAAGGCTTTTCATTGTTGCAGCTGAACTGACTGCTGAGAGTCTTTGCTGCCAGAAAAACCAGGAAAGATCTTAAGAAAACCAGCCTGTCCCCAAAACAATCTTTTTCTGATTCATAATTTTTAAAGAAACGTCTAGCCTAGGGCTAGGGGATGAAGAGGGGAGTTAGTGTTTCATAGATCTGCAGGATGAAAAGAGTTGTAACGATGGATGGTGGGAGGATGTCTGTGCAACACCGTGAATGTACCTGATGCCCTTGCACTATCCACTTAAAAATGGTGAAAGTGGTAAATTTTATGTTATGTGTATTTTACCACAATTTTTAAAAAATAAGAAAGAAAAGGGTTGTATAACATGGATACTTAGGCAAAGAACATTGTATATTGAGCAAAATCTTTCCACAATAATTTTTTTCAGAGAAAAGTAGGGAGACTTTCTTCAGATTTGCTGTTTCTTGCATCAAGCCCTGGTAAAAACTCAGTATGATTGTTTTATTTAAGATATTTGGCACTCAAACAATTGCAAAGGGTGTTATTTTTGTCATTGTAAATGTTGACAGTTTAATGAAGTAAAACTTTTACATCACTCGAATCTAAATACCATACACCCACTGTTTGTTTACCTTGAAATTGCATGCCCTTTCTGCTTCTACTACATAATTTTACCATGAAGTATATAAGCTCTGTGCCTCCACTTCCCCATCTCTACAATGGGATAGTAATGGTTCCTGCCTCAGAGTTGCTGTGACCACTTGAGGAATCAGTGTGTGTAAATACTCAGACTAGTGCCTGGCACCAGCAAGCACTTTCATTTTTCTATTGGGATTTTTATTGAAAATACTTCTCTTAATCAGCTGGATGAAACTTCCTCCTTCACCTTTTAAGTTTATGTTCCTGTGGGTGGATGTTAATTATTATAGAAATGAGAGCGGGCTCTGTACCAACTCTGATGCTGATCTTTGTTGACTTAAATTTTAAGCACTGAGAAAACGTTCTCAGCAGACAGTACTGGAAAGAGTTTTGTTAGGCATGTCACAGTTCTCCATACTCCTTTTAAGCTATTTGCCAGAGATCACATAGGGATCTATGTATCTCCAGAAGTTATTTTTGGTGATCATCTGGTAACTTGGCTAGGTCATCCTTCAAGTTTGCTGAATGCAGAGACTTAGGAACCACTGGACATGCAATGAGACTTATGACGAAGTTCTTAGTGGTTATCCCTTTACTCTCTCACACCCAAATACTATTTGGGATTGTGCCTTGGCTTAATGTCCTGGAGGTTGTCACTGGGGCAGTGCCGTGCGGCAAGGTGAGTAAAGGGGAAATGATTGGCAGAGAAAAGGGACTGTGGACACCTGGCAGTTCTCAGGTAGATAGTACAAATGGAAGTTGAAGTTGTAGAAATTGATTTCCCTTTAGCTGCTCACACCAGGGTGGCCCCAGTAAGTCTGTGTGTCCCCAGGGATTGCAGGTACCAGTTCTGAAGGCTGAAGCTTTAGTTCTTGTCCCTGCTGTCCCTTCCTATTCCACTGCAGGGCATTCACCTGCCACTGCCAGAGCCCCTTCTGTGCACACGGTTCGCACAACACTTACTCTTCATCAGGAGATAAATCTTGCTTATTTGGACCTAGGGCCTGCCTCCCAGGTATCCTGTCTTGAATTAAAATAGATAAGTCATATAAATTTGCGCTTAACATATATTTTCAGGGTTTCAGGGTAAAATTTGTGCTTAACTTTTACCTCACAAAAGTAAAGTTGTATCAAAAAATCACTTACCAGCTGGTTTGCAGTGTGTTTAAATTTAGTGTTATTTTTAATTACTCCAAACATTCTGATCAGCCCAGATGATGATTAGATTTTCACTTGTAATTGGCATCATCCAGTGAAAATAGAAAAGCTGGGTAAGAAATCCATATAGGCCTCCTTAGCTTGTGTCATCCTGAGTCTCCTTAGAACCTGAACACCAGGTTATGCATGTGACTGGTGACAGCTCCATCCTGACACCAGGCCTTCTCTGTCTACCCGCTGTAGGTATATGGTGCAATGGCCTGGAGCACGGATACTGCGTCGCCAGGAGCTGGATGCCTTCCTGGCACAGGCGTTGTCCCCCAAACTCTATGAGCCTGATCAGCTGCAGGAGCTCAAGGTAATTGACAAGCCTCATTCCTTGTTTTGGGAAGTCTTGTTTTGGAGTTCTGTGAGACACAGCTAACCTCACGGAGGAGTCACTCAGTGCACTAAACTAGTTATAATAATGACGTGAACTTAGAGCCTTCAGGGCAAAAGGAATTTCCTTCCCGGTTATGGAAACAGTCAACTCTACTTTTGTTCGATAAAGGTTTTCCCTTGTTTACCAATGGGTGTTTATTCTTGTTTTCCACATCAGGAAATAAACTTGCCTTTTATTTCAGGTGGGGATCCCAAACCCTGGGAGGGCTTGGTCCTAAGAATTTACTAACATCTGGCCAGGATTCTTTTTCTTGTTTCGTTCTGTTGTTCCTAAATACAACATTCGTTTTCTCTAAAAAATAGTCTTTGCCCTCCTAGTATTGTAAATCCCTTTTAAAAAAACCACTTGAAGAACAATGTTATGTCATCATCCCTGTGCCCTTTTAGTCAGCATTTAACATCGTATTCCTTTTAATTTTCCCTTCTAGTATTCCTTTTTTTCTTTAATTGTTTTGACAGTATTAATTTTCTCCATGTTGTCACCTGATTTTTTTGGTGTGCTTATCTTTTCAGTGCACTTTTATTAGTCACTGTGTCCACATGGCTGTACTCGCTTTCTAATTTCTACACTAAATTTTAGAAAATTCAAGACTTTTCAGAGTTAGCTAAATTAGTGGATCTGCCTTTTCTTTTTAATGTACAGGGTTTTGTTTTTTTTCTTTGCCATTGGTTTGGTTTTCTTTTGTTGCTGTTTGTGTTTTTTGTTTGTTTTTTACAGAATTTGATTTGTAATCAAGTAATCTCTTTTGACAAAATCGCCTTCACTTTTAGATCTTTTTGCCATTCTTTATGAAGGCGTTCTTTCCCTGCAGAAGAGTTTTAGGCTCATTTGATGGGTTTTCAGTATTCTCCTGTTGGGGCTCAATAAATCTCTGGTTTCCCCTAAACTACTGAGTTAAATTCAGTAATCCAGTGTTGACCCTGAACTGTGTGGAGCCCATGTCATTTGTGGTCGCCTTAGGCTTCTGATGACTTTGAAACAAGCTAAACTAAAGACAACCAAACTTAGGAGACTCTACCTCAAATTGTATTCTTTGTAGTTTAAGCTTTTCTGTTTGTTAGGCAGAAATTATTTTTTTTTTAAATGGTTTTGAATTGAAGTTTTCCTTCTAGAATATTTGGCCGGGTGTCCCCCCGAGAGGCTGGTACTAAGTGCAGGCTCTCCCTCCCTGTGTCCTAGCGTGTGGTGCCACCGCCACCATCTTCATCAGCAGACTGTGCTCAGGGGTGTTGTAAATACTTTTACTAGAGTGTGGTGCCATCCCTCTACCTCTACTTCCTGTTTCTCTTATTTAGATTATTACATCAGTATTGACATCCCAGTTCTGAAAATCAGACCGCCAGGTATCAGGTATGCCCACCAAGCCTTATTCACCATCAACTTGCTTTTACTCAAAGTTCATCTTCTCCCATATCCTTTTCATTTTTGGATCAACACATAGGATATAACTTTTGAAAGACAGTCGCACTCTAAGCTTTCATTTTGGTTCTTTTGAGGTCTTAGTGCTTTCATAATTTTCTCCTGATTCTTCATCTAAAGCCAGGCGTTTCTAGAGCTGTGTTTAGAAAGACCCATTTTATGTGCAGTTACTTCAAGCCCACCACTATCCCTTTGGGTCTTGCTGGTCTGGAGGTCTGTGTTCCTTTCACCAAGGACAGCCTGCATCGTTAGTGCTTCATTCACGAGCACCATAAATTCTGAAAGAGCTGGAAGGGAAAATAACAGCATTCATTGGGGGGAAAGATAGTTGGGTTTTTTTTAAGATCAGAGATCCTCTCAGCTATCAGACTGAGAACTGATAGGAATAATCATTATTTAAATGAACAAAAATCCCTATGCAGAGACTGAGGGTCCCAAAGTTCAGTGATAGAAAAGTAAATTTCAAAATTGCTTTTTCACTTAACCGTTAAAGTTGTTTTGATATTTCAAAAGCAATGACGATGCTTTTCTATAAAATACCATTTTCCTGTTGAGGATATAGTCAACTCTTGATTTTTGTTGTTCTTTTAGGGGCCATTATCCAGTTTGTGGATTGCCCAGATCCTGTTTTTCTTCTCCCATTTTTGTCCATTATACGCTTTGAGAATAAATAGGAGAAGAGAAAGAAAAGACCTAATTTTGAACAGTTTGGCCTCTTGATGGCTATTCTGATAGGAGGTTTGGTGGGAAAAGATGTTGAAACCGTTGGTTTAAATGAATTTGCAAGAGTTTCATCTTGTCCAGTCTCTGTCCTCCCGCCACGACCCTGAATAGTTGAGTGTTCTGCGTGGCTCCTTGAGGATCCATGACAATGATTGACTGACGGCCTTCACTTTTTCCCTGGTTTATTTTTGTGGCGCTTCTCCTAGGTTACCAGCACAAAAATAATGACTAAGGTAAAATCAGCACTGACACTGTGTTTGGAGGAGGGCGGGTGAAGGATGAGGAGAAGGACCTTTGCACAGTTTTAATATTTATCCAGTTTCTTTCTCCCTTGCTTTTGACATCCCTATAATTGCCTTAAATTCTTTTAACAGTTTCACATGCCAAGTGCAGAATTAAAAGATGGAAAATGAAGAGCTTTAAAGACAGTAGTAGGGACGTGCAGCATGTCTGTGATACCTGTAAGAATTGTTGTGCGTATAGGTAAATATGACCAATCAAAGTAAGAGTCTGTTGCCCAGTAATTAGAAGTTGGACCAAGTAACCTCACTGGAATTTGGTTCTTGAACTAATTGGCCAGAGCTACATTCCATATTTGTATTTCCTGTAAGATCATAAAATTTTGTCACTATTTTTCTAGTTGAGGAACTTTGAATAATGGTGAATATTTTATCTTATGTGGTATGAGAGAATGAGGTTGGAATGTGAATATTGCAACCATTTCTATGATCAAGGGTTCAGATTCTGGTGCCACCAGATCAGTTTTGTGACCTTGAGCTCTCTGTGACTCTGTTTCTCCATCTATGAAATGGAGTACTAACAGCAGTATCATACATGAGATTGTTGAGATGTTAATGAAATAATATATGGAAAAATACTTAGAGTGATGTCTGGTACATATTTATTAAGTGCCCCGTAAATATTAGATAGTATTATGTGTGCAATTAACATTTAGGGGATGAAATATAAAACACCACGTAAAGTAATTAAAAATTTTTTTGAATGAAGTGAAATCCACACAGCAATTGAGATTTTATTCACATTATTTAGGCAGTTTTTATTTTAAGAATTTTTCTCTATTGAATTAATGGTAGTTGTTATTTCTAAAACAAATTGACTTGAAAATCATTTTTTAAACCCGTAAGAACACAGTTCTTCAACTAATGATGAGGCCATTTAAAGTAAATATATGTGTGTGTGGATAATGTAGATTTATCCATTCCTCCCATCCGCTCACTGGGAGGTTACTTGTTCTAACTAGGGTGCTTCTGTGTTCCATGCACCGGCTCCCATTGCTTAGCCTCAGCACGCAGATGGCCATCTGCCCGAAATGGTTTTGAGCTGTATTAGTTAAATAAGGGCTAAGGGTGGGTATGACCAACACCACCAGTGACTAAGAAATGACAGCAGTATCGGGTTTCACCAGAAGGACCCCACTGGCACTTTGTTATAAAGCAAACGGCTTTAGAGCAGCATCAGCACCATCGTTCCCTTCCCCTCAGCCTTGACCTGGTCCTCCCTCCTCTGGCCTGGAAGGCTGTGGGCTGACAGTGAGAGAGCGGCTAGAGGCCTGGTTGCCATGGTCCCTGCAGAGGGGCCAGGGGATGGGTTTCTGCACAGGCAGCCTCCAAGCTTGGGCTGGCATTGCTGCTGTGCCACTTTCCCACAGCGTCAGTGTTTAGGGGGGAGAAACTCCCTCTTTCTGCCTCAGGACTCAGAAGAAGGGAGTTTCCACTTCCTTTCTGCAGTGCAGAGAAAGACAAGGCCGGTGGGGATCTCAGTAAGTTAGGTGACTTTTTTTTTTTCCATTTTGACCCTCTTTCTCTCCCCTTTCTGCTCATAAATGTAAAAAGGCATCTAATTCTATCATCCTGACCCCACCTGCCCTCAACTGAACATGTTTATTAGTTCCCTTTTCTGACACTACATTAGAGAAGCAGGAGCCAGCAGAGGTGGGCTGGGAGGGGTGGACAGACTTCTCCAGGTTCAGGAAGTTCTTTACTGCATTGACTTCAAATTTAAAAAAAAAGGGGGGGGGGGAGGTTGGAAAACACAGTGTTAGCTGATAATGGGAATGTTGACACTGACAGCACAAAACATCAGATAATCAAATTCATTAGTATTTGGCACTGGAGTCATCTTTTTTATCTTTAATGAAAAGCCAGTTTACCTGCCACAATTAGGCATTGCTTAGTTTGGTACCCATAAAGACTGCATTCTCAAGAGACCATCACCTTAGAAAATAAGCATGGAAGGTGGGAAGACAGAAACCAGGACAGTTAAAGCTCAGTCCTGGATAATCCACAAACAAGGTCCTTCACTGATAATCAAGAGTTGACTGTATTTGTCAGTGTTTCTTATCCTACACATTAGATGCTAGAAGAAAGGGCTGTGTGTACAAAGGAAGGCTCACAGCACTAATGACTGAGTGAGAAGAACCCACAGATACAAGTCTTTAGCTTCTGATAGTCTGCATGGTTCAAATACAGTGTTTTTGCTGTTGTGTTCTTTCATTTATAAGCTATCCATTTCTCCTAAAACATTTTGACAGTCTCATTAATAAGTTGCTATCTAAAACATTAACATATAAAATAATGTAAACATAAAGTACAAACTTAAGAATGAAATTATACCAAGTAATTTTTTAAGATAACTGCTTGAAAAATGCAGAATCTTAATAGAGTATTCCTTTTTACAACATTTCTGTTAATATATTACCAGTGTTTAGAATCTTCAGTGTAAAATTTTATTTCGTAAATGAATTGTGGGCTTCTTAACTTCTAAGGAGACTATTAATAATTTGTTACTTTGTCATGTGTCCACCTTAAATACAGTATTACTTGATACTTGTGTAACTCTTTACAAATTCCAAATTGAAATATTTCAGTGTGTTTATCAAACAGTCTCTTAAATTTAAATTTGTTAAATAATGTAAGTCTTTCTGTTCAGACAAGTCAGTGTTAAGACACTGTAAGGTAGTGATAGGGCTGCTTAGGGGGCATTTGGTTGAGGAATGTGCTCATTACCTGTGGAGAGTTGTAGTCAGACATTGTAAGAATTGGATACTGTAGTATTCTTACTCCATAGAAATCACTCTTTTCCATTTAAAGATTGAGAACCTCGACCCCCGCGGCATTCAGCTGTCAGCTCTCTTCATGAGTGGCGTGGACATGGCCCTGTTTGCGAACGACGCGTGTGGCCAGCCAGTGCCCTGGGAACACTGCTGTCCTTGGATGTATTTTGATGGGAAGCTCTTCCAGTCCAAACTCCTCAAAGCAAGCCGGGAAAAGACCCCACTCATCGACCTCTGTGATGGTCAGGTCAGTTGCAAGAAAGCAGGCTGGGTGGGGCAGGGAGGAGCAGGTGGCCACCTCCAGCCAGAATGAAATAACGCTCACTGGCTAATCTGTCGTCTTTCCTACCGAATTTGTAACAAGCCTGTGCGACAGGAATTTGATTTAGATTGGGCCCAGCCCAGTGTGTAACCAAATGCCAGTTTAGTGCCCAGCTCAGGATATACACTTGGTTCTCATTATTCACGGTAATTATATTCTATATATTCGCCTTGAACACTGAATTAGCAAATACTGAACCTTTGCTCTTAGGGGAAATATACGGTTAGGTTCCTGCAAGCCTCCCGTCACATCATCTTCATCAACCAGTCAATATGTAACCTTGTTTTACGTGTGTTTCTGTTTAAATACTTCTTAATGCATATATATTGTTAATCCACTCACATTGAATTTATGGCCGACAGCACTATAACTCAGCCTCACCAAAGCTCATTTAACTAACACGTGCATTTTCTCTGTAAGGTACATCACAGCCTAGCACTTGGGAACACTAGTCAGTACTCAGCACTGCTCTTGGGGCCGTTTGAAACAGCAAAATCATTCACAAAAACACGAAAAGTGTGGCACTAAGGAGACAGTGAACAGGACACATGTTTACAGTATAAAAGCTGAAACACGAAGGCAATGCTGTGTCTTCTTCAAGCTCAGGTGGCAACTCAAACTTTATCCCACTTAGCAAATGTCTTCAAATGACTATGAAAATGCCAGGAGTATTGATTTTGAGGTTACAAATAAATTTTAGCAAGTGGGTAAGTGTGCAGATGTGGAACTCATGAATAATGAGGATTGACTGTACTTTTTAAAAATCCTGATTTAAAAATAAAGTGAAGTAGGTTATGAGGTTATCTTGTCCCTTTGTATAAAAGAAGCTCACATGTGCTGCAAGCTTTTTAACCTTAGACTACAAAACATGCATTCTCCCACGTGCTGCTTTAGTCAAGCTCAGTCTAAAGACAGATTTACAGAGTAAGCAGATTTTCAATTTCTCTGATTACAGATTGGTTGCTGGTGTACATATTTGTGTATTTATTAACAAAAGACACTCAAGTTGAATGTTTCTGGTGTTTTTTCACAGTGGAATTTGACATACACAAGTTGTATTGTCCACATTTGTGCAGGTGACTGAACAGTCATCTCACAGACAGCCCCACAGACAGATCAATTGGGCTGTTGTCCTGTCCAGTCTCAAAGAGCTCTAGGCTTCCCTTAAAAAGCATCTATCACTCTGTGCCTCAGTTCCTTCTCTGTAAAATACAGTAAATACCTGACCTAAAATTAAATTGATAGGAAAGTACATTTTAAAGATGTGAACTAGGCATCATCTACCCCCTGGTCCACAAGTGGAAGGAAGGCTGTGAGCATGATCTGTCTGGACTTACTCATTGATTTTGAGAACCAAATTCATTTTCAGTTAATAAACTTTATAGTAAATGGTTCTCACCTGAAGATATGCTGAGAAAGTAGAAATTTAAATTCCTGTTTTATGAGATTAAGATTATGAGATGAAGAGGTATCTGTTAATCTTTTTTTTTTTTTTTTTTTTTGCATTTTTGCTTTTGGGGTCATGTTTGCATTCTGTAAACAAGTATCACTGAGCAGATTGTGACTGTGTTATTTATGGGTAAATAAGTAGGCATGGCACAGTGGTCAGCATGTCTCATTTCTTTCCTGTTCTTTCCAATTCAATTGAAACCTTGTGAGTGAAGTTTTCACGTGCCAGTCCTTGACTTCCAGGCCGAGCAAGCCGCCAAGGTAGAAAAGATGCGGCAGAGCATCCTGGAAGGGCTGAACTTCTCCCGGCAGAGCCACCCGCTCCCCTTCCCACCGCCAGCGGCGCTGCCTTTCTACCCCACCTCCGTGTACCCACGGCACTTCGGGCCCGTCCCACCAGCACAGGGCCGAGGGCGGGGCTTTGCAGGTGAGTGTGTCCACCACTGTATGTAGGGACTTGCTAGAGTGGGGAGACAGACGCACGTACAGCGTGCAGGCCTTCTTAGCGGGCAATATCTTGCTGTGTTGAGACCTTGTAAATAATTGACAGGCTTAGTTATGAAGTTGGCAGCAACATCTCTTCACATTAGAAAGGAGCAAACTTGATCCCGGAAGAGATTATGTATGGGAAAGGGAGCGGGAACTACAAAAGCTATTAATAGCAGAGATAAGATTTTAAAATTGGTCAGTGTAGCTGAAAACTCTGCTCACGTTTGTGATTTAAGATTTTCTCACGTGTGGGGTCAGTGGAGCTCTCCTCCACTAAGGCCACCTCCCAAGTCTGTGGCAGAGCCCACAGCAATAGTGTTCGGTCCCCAGAGGCTCCTCCAAGAGCAGGCAAGGCGACATTTCAGTGTTGTTGGTGACAGGAGGGGTCAGGAGTCTCCTCCCTGGCAGCTGAAGGACATGGGGGTTACTCTGCCTGAAAGCCCACTGGTGGCTCTCCCTGAACCCAGTTCCTCATGGCTTCTCCCATCTCTCTCCACCCGGGTCCCACAGGAGTCTGTGGCTTTGGAGGCCCCTATGGGGAAACTGTAGCGACAGGCGCTTACCGTGCCTTCCGCGTGGCGACAGCAGCAGGACACTGCGGAGCCTTCTCAGGCAGTGACAGCAGCAGGACTAGCAAGTCACAGGGCGGTAATTATGCCACACCTCCTCCTAGAGCTTCTGTCCGCCAGCAGCTTCCCGCTTCTTCTGACTCTTCTTCCTCCTCGTCTGTCCTGACTCCAGCACCATATCCTTCCTGATAGGTCCCCACTCTGGCATTCACTGCTGCTCTTCTCCCAGCCTCTGCCTGCCCCCAGGTCTCTGCAGCAGCTTTGCTGTGGCCCATCTCTGCCTTCCAGAGGGGCCAGTGTGTGTCCACACACAGCCCTTCTTCTGTGCACCTGGCCCCCTAACCATTGTCTCCTGTGTTAGAACAGGCTGCCCAGTAATACCCAGTGATGTTTTTTTCCTGTCGTATTCCCTAACAGCCCCCTCTGGGTAAAGAGGATGATGCTTGTTTAGAAGATTCTAAGGGCATTGTACAATTCTTGGCATAAAAAACTTTATTGCAGTTTGTTTCATAGAAACATTTTTAAAGAAAGATCTAACATCAGATATATAAATAGTCTATTTTAAATTCGCATTGCTTCTCTTCTTATTTGTATTAGGCTTGTGAGGGAGAGAAAAAGTCTTAACATTTAGTCTTGAAATACTATCTTGTGATTTTGCTGTACTTTGAAGCCCATGACTTGTGACTTTGTCATAAATCCCACATTTTGGGACTGCAGATCTAAACATGGCTATCAAGTCTACATTACAGGATTACTCAAATACAATTTTGAAGAACTTTTAGGATAGGCAAGCCTTTCTTGACCGGGAATATTTTTCCAGCTCAGTTACTTGCATACTTACAGAAGCTACCTAGAGACATCTTTTGTAGCAGTAAGACTCTTACAGATGAATGCTGCCCTCTCTCTGTAGCTGTAGGAGCCACTTCTCCTCTCCTACTGCATGCCCCTCTCCTGCCTCCCCTGAGTTCTCCCGGCTGTCCAGGGTGCTTTTCCTCCTGTTACTGCGCATCATGCAGTGCACAGTAACGTGTGTTCTCTGCTTCACAATCAGCTTCAGCTTCTTGCAACCCTTACCTGGAAACTTATGCTGGCCTGCAGTTGTGATAAAATACTGTGGTGGCAGGGAGGGCAGGAGGGGGGAGTTCTGACTATGAACATTGTTTGGTCAGAAGTGGTTTTTTAGTCTGAAATGACAAGAGGAGCCTGCTTCTTAACTTCCACCAAATTGTGTCTGGAATCCGGATCTGTGCTGTCCAGTATAGTAGCCACTGGCCACACGTGGCTCTCGAGCACTTGAACTGTGGCTCATCCGAACTGAGCTGTGTCCTAAGCACACATCTAATTTTACAGACTTAATACAGAAAAAAGAATGCAAAATGTCTCATTCGTAGTTGTTTTTTATATTGCTTACATGTTGAAATTAATGTTAATTTGGGTATATTGGGTTAAATAAAATATCCTTTTTTTTTTTGGCTGCACCATGTGGCATGCGGCATCTCAGTTCCCCGACCAGGGATCGAACCCATGCCCCCTGCATTGGGAGCGCAGAGTCTTAACTACTGGACTGCCAGGGAACTCCCTAAAATATACATCACTCATATTTATTTCATGTGTTTCTTTGTACTTTTTTAACGCGGCCACTAGAAAACGTAAGGCTTGTAGATTTTGTTGAACAGCGCGACCTGGCTGTTAATCATCATGGCTAATACCAAGATGATGGAGAATTTATTATAATCCATTCCATGTGCCAGAAAAGAAGATGCTTGAGGTTCTGTTTTGTTTTGTTTTTATCAGAAATTTTGGTACCAACTAATTGTTTGAGGATTTTCTTAGGTAAGTCAGAAAACCTTAGAATATGCAGGCTACCAGTAGTTAATAGAAGTTAGTGAATACAGTGAATATTTGTAACCCTGCCTAAGGAAATTATCGTTTAATAATGCAATAAGAAGTAACAGGCTAGCTTTACTGATTAATTTCTGTAACGCTTAGTTAAGGTAGTAAACTTGTAAGTAGTTACTCAAAGAGAAAGACATTCTGAGTTTGCAGATTTCCATCTTGGTAATATAGGAGGTGTGCCATAGGCACCCAATGCTTTATTGGATCTATTTCTACCTAACAGCCATGCGCATTTTGCAGTTGTAACCTATTTCAGTTGTCACGGGTTCTTTAAATAGCCAACACAGTTGTCTTACTTTCAGGTGTATTTTTAACAACAGCTTAAAAATAAAACCATTAAAATCAAACTTGTGCACATAGATAGTTCACATAATAAACAAGTCTTCACAAAGCAAGAGAAAGGGGCTTCATATGAAATGGAAACCACATTTGAAAAGAAACTGCTTGCTTATGTCTCTTTGTTAGTCCTGTGATTGTAAAGATGTTTTTTCATCTACTTTTGTGCAGGAATCCAACCTATACCTTCTCAGGGAGGGAAGCTAGAAATAGCTGGCACTGTGGTTGGCCACTGGGCTGGGAGCAGACGGGGCCGTGGAGGCCGTGGGCCTTTCCCCCTACAGGTAGTTTCTGTTGGAGGACCAGCAAGAGGGTAAGTTCTGAACAATGAAAATTTATTTGTATAAGCTTAAAAAAACAGCCTCTTACTTGTTACTTTAATCATGAGTTTACTAGGAACATTTTTACATCATTAAATACATTCTTCTTTAACATCATTCTTAGTGGTTGTATAGGATTCCATTATATATAGCATTATGTAATTATTTAAACCATTATTAAATAATTATCCCAAAATTACTCAGTTAACCATTTTTTAATGTTTTTTAAGAAAAGAACATTTTTGAAGTGCATTATTTTGAAAAGTGAATACACTGGATATGTACCAAAAAAATAAGATTGATTACTTGGACTAAATCTTTGGTGTGACCATGATTTAATAAAGTTTGTGCTTCCTGTAGCGTAGACTAGACACCTTTAAATCCATTTGATATGATTTTAAATGTTTAAATGTTATCTGTAACAGATTCAAGTCTGTTTGTTTTTGTCCTCTTTTATGTGTTTAGGCGTCCAAGAGGAGTTATTTCCACTCCAGTGATCAGAACATTTGGAAGAGGTGGAAGGTACTATGGCAGAGGCTATAAAAACCAGGGTGCGATTCAGGTAATAACACAACATAGTGCTAGTGCCGGTTCACTCCTGAGTGCCTGATCACTCCTGAGTGCCTGATCGTCCCAGTGTTTCAGTGCCTGTGTCCAGACAGGAGGGGTGTCGGAATGTTTCTGTAGCTATTGAGCTAACACAATAGCGGCACATGGTGCTTACCAAATGTACATTCCCTCAGACCCAGATCATTTTATCATCATTTGTGGTAAAGAGAGCATGATCTCGTGTTCACATGCTGTACATAGGCATTTAGCTGAGAATAATCCAGGAGCTATTAATGCTGTTTATATTATAAAACATTATGTAGGTAAATCACATTTAGGATTTAAAAGAAAATTGTGACTTTAAATCCTGGAACAGTGCATCTTTTTCTCCTCCTGGACCATCTTGACTAGCTCTTCCCTGAAAGGATCAGCTCATGAGAAAATAAAGTCACATCTGTCTTCATGAAAGAGCTAGAACTGCCGCTTTGGATATTCCATTTTAGGACTTGGATTCTGATGAACTTCCCTTGAGAACAATCTTTTAAAAACACCAATCAGCCCTAACAATGTATTATGTTGTCTCATTTACTGAATTACGGCGTTTAGTCAAAGTACACAGTTTTTTCCCATAGCATCCTTGTAAACATTAAGAGGAGTACACTCTTGTGACTCGTTTATTAATAACCCATATTTGGAAACTTACTTGGCCAAGAGAAAATAAAACTTCTGCCTTTGCCAGGTGATCTTAGTGTCTTGGTAGCTTCTGTTTTGATGAAATACATCAAGCAAGTCAAGTGCAGAGGCAGTCTCTTTCCTGAAAGCAGGCCTAGGCAGCCCCTCTTCGTAGCACAGCATCCAGCAAGGGGGAGGTACTCAGCTCGTTCTGCCTCTCCTGTAGCCCCACCCTGACCTTCCTCAGCCTTCACCAAAATGCCCTTTTGAGCTAGAGGCACTCTCAGCCTCTCGACTGGTTTACAAGAGGGAGGAGAACTTCATTCTTACTGGTTCTCCAGAGCTCGTCCTATAAAAATGCCTCTGGTTGTATGTTATGGTCATACATGGTGGATACAGGGGCCTTTCCTAAGCTGGTAGTGGGGAATATGTGTCCCTATATTGCTTAAGCACTTTTATTTTTAATATAAAACCGAGATACCAGAAACCATAGAGACACACAAATATAGCTTCATCAGTTATAAGTCAAATAGCCATGTAGCCATCACCTGTGTGATGAATAGCATTTTCCCAGCCATATCAAGAGCCCCTCACGGGCCCAATCCCAACACTAACCCCCTGCCTCCCTCTGCACAAAATAACTACAACCCTGGAGTTTCACACTCAGTTATTTCTCCCTTGTCTCTTTCTGGTTTTATCACTCACGTGTGCATTCCTAGACACTGATGTTGAATTGTGTTCATTTTCTTATAGTTTGCTATGTCTTCTAAGTCTCTCTGAATCAGCAGGCTTCCCTCCCCCACTTTCTTTTCCTTCATTTATCTGTTGAAGGACAACCCAGGTTATTTCACCTACAGACTTCTGGCTTTTGCCGAGTGCACACTCATACTCATGGTGCTGTTTCCCATGTGGCTCTGACCTTTCTTGCCCGCTGGTAGCTGGGTCTGGATGGTGCATCGGACTTCGGTTTGTCCCTGTGGCAAGACTGTAGTGTGTGCTTTCATGTCTGCTTATCTGTTTTTATGTTAGGACCTGTTAATCTGTTCATATACTGCAGATTGCAAAATGAAGATATTCTCATTCGGTCATTTCTTTTTCTTTATTTATTGGGGTATTTTTATAAAAAGATGCTTCCCATTGCTTTCTGGTTTTGGTGCCTGAGTATTACAGCCCTTACAGGAACTAGGTCAACACATGGTTTTTTGTAGCTCACCTCACCCATCCTTGGCCACTGGGCCCTTTGCTGTGACCTCTGGTCTTCAGTAGCTTCCTGTCTGGTGTATCACCCAGCCCAGCAGACCAGTGACAGTCGTTTCTCTTAGTTTCTCAGTTTCTTTAGTGAGAAATGGCATTTCAAGTAGGAGCACCGATGGACCCTGGCTGCCATAGGGTCAGTCATTGTTCCTAGTGTTCTGTGTACATAGACACACAGAGTCCTGTTTCTTTATATATGTAAACACACACACAACCGATGTGCCTTTTTATTGTATTTTTTAAAGGTATGATTCTCATGAATTCACACTGATGTTTCCAGTTCAAACTGAGGACTATAGGCTTTTATTTAGTCTCATTTCTGTTACATCTCTATTTTCTTTTTTCTACACCAAATCACCATTTCTAGGCTTTTCCTATGAACAGAGCTAGAGGGAAAAGGTGTACACATGCACACTCACATATACTATGCACACGCAAACATATATACATGTAATCTGCTGCTTTTTTCCTCCCTAATTAAACTGACTCTTCTAATTCAAATTTAGGATTTTAGGAATTTGACTTAACCTTTACTGTTTATATCAGTATGTCTTTTCTTCCCTTCTGAGAATCTTGGTTCCTAAGAACCCAGAGGATGATTAAATTAGAACATCCCGTAACTCATTATTTACTTCATCCCACATTGCATACACAGTCTGCTAGGAATAGCTAATTCTTCCATCACCAGCACAGTCACTGGGAACAATTAAAAGAAAATGTTGGTATATGCTTCCCCCATTTTCCCCTGTCATCCTCACAGTTTTGAAAAACAGCTTTGCTACTATTGTCTGCATTGTCCAAAGTATACTCCTTTCAGCCACATTTGTCCAGGGTTTGTAGATAACTGTGTCCCGTGCCCCACCAGCCTTGAGTCTGCTGGTCCATTTTGTCCCTCTAAGGCTCTTTCTTTAGTGGGTTCCTAGGGAAGACTTAGGAAAACAGTGTTTAATTTGAAAACAGTTTATTTTCCTAGCAATTAGAAATATTGGTTCACATCTTCTCAAGTGACTTACACATTATTTGATTTTCTTCTGTTATAAAGCTTTGCTGTTAAAGACTAATAATAATTGAATTGTCTTTCCCTTTGAAGTCATTTGCTGTTTTGGCTAAATGCCTAAATTGTTTTCGTTTTTCCATCAAAGTTTAGTGACATGCCCTGCTGCTGGTCATTCTTGGTCAATGCACTCAGTATGCAATGCTTTCTTTCCAAATGCAATTTCAAATTTGTTTATGTGAGAAAATTTTCTTGAACTACTAGTTTTTCATTTCAGTTCTTTTGCTTTGCTTTGTTTTCATCTCTGGTGCTCCTGTCGTACTAGACCTTCTGGGTCTGTCTTCGGTGTTTGGCATACTCTTGATTCCTTTTCGTCTCTTCCTTTCTCTTTTGAGATGTAACTCATATACTATACAATTCACCTGTTTAAAGTGTACAGTTCAGTCTCTTCCTAAGGTCATATGCAATCACCGTTAATTCCAGAACATTCATCACCCCAAAAGAAACCCCTTATTCATGAGCCCCATAGTCTCTGGTGGATCTGCTTTCTGCCTAGAGTTGCTCTCCGTACATTGCATGTAAATGCACACGTTGTGCCCCATACCAGGACTTCATTCTGTATTACTGCTGAGTGATGCTTCATCATATAGATGCACTACATTTTGTTTACTTGTTCATCAGTTGATGGACATTTAGATTGTTTCCACTTTTTGACTATTATGAATAATGCTGCTATGAACATATAGGTACAAGTTTGTTTTTTTCCTCCCCGGTTTTATTGAGATGTAATTGACACATAATATTATATTAGTTTCATGTGTACAGCATAATGATTCGATATTTGTGTTTATTGCAAAATAAGTCTAGTTAACATCCATCACCACACCTAATTACAAATTTCTTCTTGTGATGAGAAATCTTTTAAGTGATATATCTTGTGATGAGTATATCTTTTAAGATATACTCTTTTAGCAACTTTCAAATATATGAGTACTGTTAACTATAAGAGTGTTGTTAACTACTGTTAACAACTTTCAAATATATAAGAGTACTGTTAACTGTTAACTACACATTTTCACTTCTCTTCAGTATGCATGTAGGAGTGAATTTCTGGGTCATATGGTAACTCTGTGTTTAAGCATTTGAGGAACTGCAAAACTGTTTTCAAAATGGCTGCACCATTTTCCATTCCTATCAGCAATGTATGAGGATTCCAATTCTCTACATGCATGTCAATACTTGCTACTATCTGTTGTTGAGTTTGGCCATCCTAGTGGGTATGAAATGGTGTCTCATTGTGGTTTTGATCTGCATTTCCCTTTCTTCATCTCTCTGATTTTAAAAATTTTGTTCTTTTACCTTCAGGTACAATGATGTTAATTTGGTGTTGTTTCTTCTAGTTTAGTGTTCATTTCTGGAATTATTTTTTCTTTATTTTAAATTCTTCCCAAAGTTTTTCGCCTCACTTTATGGCTTTTCCTGGTTTAATCTGTGCTCCTCTTCCTCATCCTGTCCTGTCACAGCCTGTTTTAAAATCAAAGGAAGCAGTCTTGGTCTTTTATTGACATGCCTTTCTGATGTATTTCATTGTCCTTAGGGATGTTGTTCCATCTTTTATTGCCGTAATGTGTGGATTCCTTGTTACTTCCTGTTGCTCGTTTTTAAGTGAAAGTAGTATTCTTGCACCTTGAGAAGGACAGATGATGAAGGGCAGCTTGTTTCCTAAGAGTCTCTGGCCTTCCTTTCTCTGTTGTTGCCATCCTGATGGGGCCAGTGCTGATACGATATGTCAGTGGGACAGAGGAGGCAGTGCTGCCCCGTGCTTGTGGTGCACATAGTGGTGGAGGACCCCTTGCAGTGGCCTAGGCTTATGGGAAGAATTAGCTGTAGAGAGAGGGAGTGTCTGTTTCCAAGCAGGTACAGGCTGGCTTTCCTTCTTAGTCTTCCTGCATCCTTCATAACTATAGGGAGGTTCCCTAATAAGCAGGCACCCATGGGGGAACTGCTTAATCACCACTGGCAGTACTCTGCCACAAGTGTGTGTTTAGTCTGGCAAGTGGACTTTTCCTCGAGAGAGTGAGGGTTTTGAGATTTGAAAGCATGTACTTGAGGTCTTCAGTATTATTTTTCTCCGCTTCTTGGCCCTCCTATATTTTTATATTAATTATGTTTCTCAAGGTTCCAAGAGAATGACAGTAGTATTGACTTCTAGAAAAGTTTACATGAGTGTTTCTGAACTATAGGATTGAAAACTAAAATGAGAAGACACTGTGTAAAACTGAGCCCAAATGGGGAACATGATTACCTGTGGTGTACAAGAGGGTGTCTCTAGAGCAAGGGTGATAGGTACCTCCAGTTCCACCCTGTATATAGACTACAGAGTGGATAGAGTATATAATAGAATGTTTAGAGTATAGAAAATTTAGATGATAGAATGGATAGCGTATAAAATAGAATGTATAGAGTGGACAGATTATAGAGTGTATATAGACTGTAAAGTATAGAGAGTACAGTTGACCCTTGGACAATGCCGACTCTCTGCGCAGTTGAAAATCCACATATAACTTTTTTTTTTTTTGCGGTACGCGGGCCTCTCACTGCTGTGGCCTCTCCCGTTGCGGAGCGCAGGCTCAGTGGCCATGGCTCACGGGCCCTGCCGCTCCACGGCATGTAGGATCTTCCCGGACCGGGACACGAATCCGTGTCCCCTGCATCGGCAGGCGGACTCTCAACTACTGCGCCACCAGGGAAGCCCCACATATAACTTTACAGTCAGCCCTCCTCCATATCCACAGTTCCACATCCGCAGATTCAACCAACTGTGGATCATGTAGTACTGTAGTATGTGTTTATTGAAAAAAAAAACTGCATAATGGCGGACTTGCGCAGTTCAAATGCATGTTGTTCAAGGGTCAACTATATAGAGAATGTATAGAGTATATAATAGAATATATAGAGAATAGAGTGCATAGAGTATATAATAGAATGTAGAGAGTATATAGAGTATACAACAGAATATGTAGAGTTTAGAGAATATAGATTATGGAGGATATAGAGTACGTAATAGAATGTATAGAGAGTATACACAGTATAAAATGCATAGGGTAGAGAGTACCTAACAATGAGAGATACAGCCATGCACTCGCTGTGTTCTGTTCTTAAATCTGCAGTGAGTGTCATCAGGCCTCAACTGGTGTCTCCTCTCACCCGCTGTTTATCAAAAACTGCCTTATCGCTTGCTGTGCTTCATTTTAAATAGGGCAAGCCTCCTTATGCTGCTTCAGCAGAAGAAGTGGCCAAAGAACTGAAGTCGAGATCCGGGGAATCTAAATCCTCCGCTGTGTCTTCAGACGGGTCCCTGGCTGAAAACGGAGCGGTGGCTGAGGAGAAGCCGGCTCCCCAGATGAATGGGAGCGCGGGCGACACCAGGGCCCCCAGCCACTCGGAAAGTGCCTTGAACAATGACTCTAAGACGTGCAATACAAATCCTCACTTAAATGCACTAAGTACAGACAGTGCTTGCCGTAGAGCTGATGCTCTGGAGGCAGCTGTCTTAAAGAAAGAAGAGTAAACTTATTTTTTATAGAGGGTGAAGGATGCTGGAAGGGTAAGGATTTAGGAATATCTGGAGAGAAAGAGAGCCTACAGTTATGTACATTTTTTCCTTTCCGTAAGAGAAAAATGAGGACTTTGGAAATTCGGATCCCTCTTTGATATCAGAGATTTAAACAACACATTTTTAGTTTTAACCAGTTGTAGTCAAAATGCTACAATAAAACAAAAAGAGAGAAAGAAAATGAAGAGCATTTGACTCCCACACTTAAAATGAAGTACACACAAAGTTTAAACTGGTTAATGACAAAAGCCTATAGCTGTGTTTCTTGAACTATAAAGAAAACAAATTTTGGCAGTCTTTAAGTATATATAGCTTAAAATATCATTTTTAGCATTTGGCACCATATGTATGCCATTATCTTTGATTTTGCATTACTGTTCACAAGAAAGCTTTGTCTAAGGCTTTGATTTTATGATTATGAAAGAAATTAGGCACAACCACAGTTTTTCTTTCTTACTTAAATTTCATCACTGTTGATGTGGTTCTTTTGTGTTAAAAAAAAGTGCAACTATCAAAACTAAAAAAACTATAGAGTAATATTGCCGTTCTGCTGATTTTAAATATACAGTACATCATACATACTTTACAAGCAAGTTAAATGGAGATAAAGTTGAAATCATAGAAGATGCAAATGACCTTTCAAAATCAACACACTGTGTTCTGAAACTTTTCGTGACTTAATACCATGCATCTGTGATCAATGAACTATGTGGTTTTGAATCGGACGTAGACCATTAGTGCTACTACTTGAGCTAAACTTCTGCATGGTTCATAATTTTTAAAGTGTGTAGTTAATATTATGCATGTTATTGTCCTTTCTTCCATTCTTACCAGTATGTGCCCATTTGCAAAACAAAAATGCTAATAATCAGTAATAGTCCTATAAAAGATGTTAACTCTGTTTAGTCATTGACTGATCTTGCTCTAACCTTAAAATTTTGTGATTATTGACCTCTGTTGCATTTATTCTAAAACCCCCCAAATTATCTAGCTGTTTCGAATATCAACATTACCCTGGTGTATTCACTGCTGTATGCATTATTGTTCTTTGTTGCTGTTTTATGCCTTCATATTAGCAAAATATGAAATTCTGTGAAAAACAAAAAAAATCCCTTTGATCTTTAAAAAAAAAAAACAAAAAAAAACAACCCCCCCTTCTGTAGCAGGAAACAAATTGCTTGTTCTTGAGAACTTTCCCATCAAGAATTTAGTAGAAGCAGGTATACTTATATCATTTTGATGTTTTTGTTAATGTTTCCAAACAATGTACTTTGAAATCAGAATCACTTCTTATTCGTTTTCATATAATTCTCCTGATGCTCTTCATCACACATTAGTGATCAGAAATGAGATGTAATTCCCCAATCCCTGCCCGCAAGACCTGAGTAGGATCTTACTGTAAGTTGAAGGGAGTTTTGCCCTAACTCATGGATTGTGCAAGAATGAACTGCTGTTGGGTTTGACTGATTGTAGATGGGTTGTGGTGTGGTGTATCTGAAGGCTATTGAATGCAACTTACAATGCTTAATAAAAATCTTTATTCTTTTAGTATAAAGATGGTACGGCTTTTAAATTCCTTGTAAAAACATACATTTTACTAAGGTTTAATTCAAATTGAGACAGCTACTGAAGAGCTTAGTCAACCAAAATTTAGAAATATTTTGCCCATTGCAGGTAATTCCAGGTTTCTAGCTCTAAAGAAACATATGTGGTCAAAATGCAAGTTATGCTGATGTCTGAATTTCATAGTTACAAAAAAGACATTCTCTAATAGAGCAGGCTTTTAGAAATAGAAATTTAATTTAAAAAAAAAAAAGCCCAAGGAAGAAATACATTTGATCTTGATTAAACCACTTTTTGTTTTTTACAAGATCCTAGTATCTACCGCATTATATTTAGTTGTCATGTCTCCTTAGTCTCTTCGTTCTGACAGTTTCTCAGACTTTCCTTGTTTTTGGTGATCTTGTGACAGCCTTGAGGAGTAGTCAGATATTTTGTTGAATGTCTTGTAACTGTGATTCGTCTGATTTTTTTTTTTTTCATGAGTGGACTGGGGTTAGGCTACATAAAATTAACATGCCTTATCACCATTGATAGCGACTTGATCATCTGGCTGAGTTAGTGTTGGTCAGGTCTCTTCACTGTTAAGGTTGCCGGCTCCTACTCCTTTCCATACTGTGCTCTTTGATAGAGCCACCATGTGGCTCACGAGTGACTCACGAGTGGGGAGTCATGCTTGAGTTAGCTAGTAAATTATTTGGAATTCTTGTGCGTGGCAAATTTGTCTCTTCTCCGCCATTTCCCCATATGTTTTTACATCATTGAGTTCTGAGTGCTTAGCACAGGACAGGGGTGAACGGTAGGCATTTAATACATTTTGGTCCTTTTTTTGTGAACATCCACTGTAAATCTCTCACGTTCTAATAACACCTTCAATGATGATACTAAAACAGGACGTGCTTTTTTAGAAGCACTGTTCTAGGTGTTTTAGCTCAATTAATGCTCACAGCAATGCTATCAGGATGACAGTGTTATCACCACCGAAGGTTTTTAACTTATTGGAGGCCACACTGCTAGTGAGCGGTGGAGACAGGGTCTGAGTCCGTGCCCTTTGGAGCCCACGCTCAGAGCCTTTGAGGCACCCTTTAGTCCATCATTCCCCTACGCATGGCCCGCCCAACTCCTCCGGAACCGCTTCTCCGGGAGGTGCGGGGAGGTGGGGCTGTGTCCCCGCCTCCGCGGGGTGGGCAGGAGGGGAGTGGCCACACGGGAGAGACGGGGGCGGAGGGGGCGGTGTCAGAAGACGTAGTATCAAAGATGCTGGGACTGCGGGCGCGCGCTCTCGGCCGGGGTGGGAGAGGGGAGGGCCGCTTCAAGGCCCCGCCCGCCCGGCCTCCTAGTCGGAGGAAGACGCGCCCGGGATGCGCGCTTCCGGCCTTGCGTGGAGGGGGGTGGGGCCATGCGTAGGGCGGGGCAGGGCGGGGCCTTGAGTAGGGCAGGCCCATTCCTCCTTGCGCTGACGGTGCGCGCGCACCTCTTTCCTCCTATTTGTGAGTCCTGCGTTCCGCTGCGTCCCAGCGCTGCTACCCAGGCTAGGCGCGAGGCGACCGCGGGAGGTCGGCGGTGGCCGGTTCGGTGTCCACACTGCCGACACCTGGGGCCGAATTCCGCGCGCAGAGAGCTGACCGGATCCTCGGGGACCGCGAGAGCTAGGCCGGGTTCCCTACACGGTCACCAAGATGCTGACATCGAAGATTTCAAAGCTAAAAAGAAGGAGCTAGAAGAAATTGTTCAGCCAGTTATTAGCTGGGGATGAAGAACCAGCAGACAAAGATGAGTTGTAGACATTGCTCTGCTAGTGCTGTCATATTGTAAATAACTGGACTCAGGAACTTTCCTTAGGAGAAAATTGAGAGAAAAGTCTCGAATGTGATTGGAATCTTCACCTTGGAGTGGAGTTGAAAATGCTGTCGCCCAAGTAGCTGTTTACTGCTTTTCATTAGCAGTTGCTCACGTGTCTTGGGGTGGGGGGCGAGGAGGAATTGGCTATCATCAAAAGTAGGTAAAAAATCTGGGTTAGGATATGTGTTCACCTTGAAAATGTTCTGTTTAACAATTGGGTCATGTGCATCTGGTGTAGGAACTCGTTTTCTACCGTAAGTGATACCAATAAATGTTTGTTATTTACACTGGTCTTAGAAAAAGAAAAGAAAACCCTCCAGTTCTGGGGTTGGGCACCGGCACCGCATGTCCCTATAGCCTGGGAGCCACCTATGCCTCTGTGGGACCCACCACGGTTCCCGGTGCCCGGGACTGACGAGGCACTGTCCTGAGCTAGTCTGTTCCAAGCAAGCCCTGAGTGTTCTCCTGGTTCTGACAGGTGTGCAGACTCCAAATGCTGTTAACCCTCTACTCCTACAGGCTGTGGCTCTGGGATTTGGAGGAAATAAAGGAAGCACCCACACCTCTCCTCTCTGACACTTGTCTGGTCAATCGTGTTGGCCCCACCGTTCCTCAGGGACGTAGGTTTGAGCTCCTCTGCGTTCGTATCATGCTCTGGTCCACAGTACCAAGGGCCACGATGGCCCCCCAGTCCTTGCTTGCACTCATTTTGCGAGGCAGTGGGGTGCGGGGGGGTGGGGCTTCCCCTTTACAGAAACCTCAATTCCAGTGAGGACTCACCAGCACGTTTAATTTAGTGTCAATTGCAAACGCCTGTCAAGTTTCCTCCATTGGACTGTCTTTTCAGGGAGGGTTGTATTCTCAGTGCCACCAGCCCCTACCCCCAGATGCCAGCAGTGCCTCCCCATCATGACAACTGCATGATGCTGCCCTTCCCCTTCCCCACCCCCGCTCCTCTCTGGACCAGGTCCTCCCCGCTGAAGAAGAACCCTGTGTTTTGGAGAGGGGAGAGGGATGGAGGCACAGGCCTGGGCAGGAAGCAAAGGGAGGCCGAGCACACCACGCTTGCTTGGGGACAGGCTGGCCATCTCTCCCACGTCACTAGGATCACGGGGGATGGCCTGAGTGGCATCCAGAAATAGGTGAGGGACCAGCAGCTGTGCGTGGCACTCTGGGGCTCGGGACTGAATTCTGACCCCAGCGTTGCTTGTAGGACAATTCACGTACTCTCCTGGGCTGACGGTTTCTTTTCCCTTTCTTCCTTTTTGAAAAATAGCTTCTACTGATTTTTTTTTCTGGTTTCAATAGTAATATGTTTATTGTAGTAACTTTAAGAAATATAGGTAAACAAAAAGGAAAAGAAAAATCACTATCCTGTTAATATTGTTAATATTCTTAATCACCATATTGTTAATATTTGGCCTCTATCTTTCATTTTTCTATGTAATATATAAATTTTTTTGCAGAAAATAAACCATTATACATGTTTTATAACATTTTCTCCCCACCTACAAAATATTTTATGGCTCTTTCTCTCTACCATTTCATATTCTTCCATAGCCCCGCGATTCCACGGGTAGCTGCACCATGAAGTACCTGCTTGCCCCGTGTGGCTGGACATGGCTTTATTTTGGCATCCCCCAGTATTGATGGAGCATCTGTGTTGGGTACTGCCCTAGGTCCTGAAGCTCAGAGGGCAGCAAGGGCCCTCCCTTCATGGGCATTTACAATTGGGGGCTGGGTGAAGTATACCTATGTACAAATAAGACTATTTCAGACAAGAAGATGAGGAAAATAAAACAGGGTGATGGTTGCGAGGCAGGGAGGGCCTCTGGGATGGGGGATGAGAAGGATAGTGGTCTGTGGAGAATGGGGTCAGGCTTGGGCCCGGGGTAGGAAGCAGTGGATGGAGAGACTTCATGAGTGAGAGGGAAAGCCAATGATGCAGGGTGAGGGTTCTGGGCATGCTGGTGGCCCTTCAGAGGTTGTGACCAGTCTCCAGGTGGTCACAGCCTGGGAGGCATGCACACCCTACAGGTGGTTAGCATTTCACCAGAAGGACTGCCTAAGGGTGGGATGTGAGGGTAGGTTGTCTTGGTCCTTGGTGCTGACCAGACCCTGACTCTTTGCTAGAATGACGCAGAAAATGGTTTTCTGGTTTTCATCTGCATTGCTTCGATTGCCAGCGAGGGTGATATATCCCTTCTTAGGTTTACTGTGCCCTCAGTTTACCATTTTCTAATTGACAGAGAACGTCTAATGTCCTGGCTCTTTCCTGATTCCAAAATCCCAGGCCAAGGCAAGAATGTTAAGAAATAATTCAGCAGTTGTACCCTCGTCCATATGATTGCCTGCAAGGACAAAGAGTTTCCGACACCTCCCTCCTCGTCCCCCCTCTTGGCCTCAGAGGGAGCCTGTTGCTGCACTGGGTGCCTGTTCTTTCCCGATGTAGGTGTTCTCAGGAGTAGCTCTCTCTTCCAGGGAACTTATTCTACCCTCACATTTCCTGAGAATGACTAATTTATTACCCCCTTTTTCTCCTTAATCCCCACTTAGTCAAGTGAACCTTGCAGAGGCCACTTTGCCTGGAGCCCTGTCTTTGCCCTGCCCATGTGGGCCTAGGCTGTTGCATGCTTGTCCTCTGCTCTTTGCTCTATTAGCTTCCCTAGCACAGACTGGGCCACAGATGACCCGAGGACCTGTAGACAGGGCCAAAGTAGCTCTGCACTAGATGCTTCACCCTGTGCTATGGGCTGGACTGTATCCCCTCCGCTTTCATATTTTGGAGCCCTGACCCCAGTCCTTCAGAGTAGGACCTTATTTGGAAATAGGGTTATTGCAGATGTAATTAGGTAGGTTAGGATGAGGTCCTGCTGGAGTGGGGTGGGCCCTAACCCAACAAATCTGGTGTCGCTATAAAAAGGGGAAATTTCAACACAGAAACAGATACACACAAAGGAACAAAATGGCCATGTGAAGACTGGACTGATGCTACCACAAGCCAAGAAGCTACCAGAAGCTGGAGAGAAGCCTGGAGCAGACCCTTCCTGGGGCCTTCAGAGGGGGCATGGCCTTGCTGGCACCTTTATCTTAGACTTCTGGCCTCTGGAACCCTGAGATGACACATTTCTGTGGTCCTAAGTCACCCAGTGTGGTACCTTGACATGGCAGCCGCAGGAAGCTGATACGCTCTGCATGCTGCCGTCCTGTTAAGTGCAGACTGTACACTGCCCAGGGGTCTCTGAAACCATGGGGGGTGGGCACCACCACCCCAGACCCTTAGCTGGGTGTGACTTAGCTCTGGCTGCATGTGTTTCTTTTTTCTTGACACCCAGAACAGTGACTGGAAATGGCCCAGGCAGACCTGAATGTGAACAGTTCTACCTGGAATGAACCTGCCTGGTAGCAAGAACTATGGCCCTGCCTCTCAGATGGAGGCTGACTTCAGGCTGAGGGTCTCGTCCTCACTTGGTATCAACCCAGCGACCATGTTGGGTCCTATACAAGTGCTCCCAAACCCATGCATCTGGAAAGAAAGATCTTAGGTCTTCCCTGCTTAGAGAGATTCCTGGATCTCCAACGGTCCTTTTGTCCACCTGTTGGTCATCTGGGCCCACTGGGGCTGGCGTTGTGCTTGTTGCTGAGGACTCAGCCATGAGCAGAATAGAGACCTCTCTGTGCTGTGTCACGTCACCTGAGTGGACAGTCATGTGGAAATGCAACGAGAAAAAATAAACCCATGTGAAAATGGAACAGCAATGATAATATGCTCTATGAAGGAAAATGCAGAGGAAAGGAGGAACTTACTATGGTGGAGGAAGGTGTCAGGGAATCCTCTGATGAATGACCTGGAAGCCAGGTGGGAATTACCCAGGCAGAGTTTGAGCTGCATCAGGGTGGGTACCCTGGTTGGCCTTAGCCTGCTGTGTCTGGCAGGCACTGGCACCCATAGCAGACCTAGCCAGACCACATCGCGCCACACCCCCTCGTGGCATTTGTGCATGTCCATCCCTGCAGACCTGAGTGACCCCAGTGTGGGCTATAGGAGGGCCACCCTGGTCCCAGTTTGACCAGAATAGCCTTGTTTGCCCCTGTTCTGGTGTTTTATTAATAGCACCCTTTTGGATAATAAATTATATGGCCATCCAGCTGAGTGAGTTTGGTCTACAAACTCACTGCTTCCAAACATCACAGGGCCATCCTAGAGATGGACAACAAGAAGGGCACACTTTCGTACCCATCAGAAAAACCCAGAAGGCTTTCAAAGTTCCTGTGGCTTACTGTTCATTTCAACTGGTTCTGGTTCTGATCACCATGGTCCAAGTAGCCCAAGAAGCTCTTAGAATTTTCTTTGCATTCATCAGATGGATTCATCTGATACAAAAGCACACATCCAACCTTGAATTGGTATGTCCTTTCTGACATCTCCCTGCAAGACAGTTATTAGTTTTCTGTCTCCTGCCTGGCATATGAGCTCCTTGGAGGTAGGAATGGTGTATGCCTTGTTCACTGCTATAACATCTGCAGTAGTTGTGTGCCAACACATTGGATAACTAGATTAAATGAACAAATTCTTGGAAACATACAACTTACCAAAACTGAATCATGAAGATATAGAATATCTCAATAGATCTATAACTATTTAGAAGATTGAATCAATAATCAAAAACCAAGAAAAGCCCACGACCAGATAGCTGCACTCAATTCTACCACACATTTAAAGAAAAATTGACACCAATCCTTCTTAAACTGTTCCCAAAAACTGAAGAGGAGGGAATACTTCCTAATCCTTTCTATGAAGCTAGCATTACCCTGACAAAAGCCAGACAAAGATTCTACAAGAACAGAAAACTACAAAACAATATCCCTTATAAACATTGACGCAAAATCCTCAACAAAATACTAGGAAACCAAATTCAACAGCATATTAAAAGGATCATACACCCTAACCAAATGGGATTTATTTCTGGGATCCAAGGATAGTTCAACATCCTTAAAATCAAGAAAAAAAAATCAATGTAATACAGACCACATTAACAGAATAAAGGAAAAAATAATCATCTCAACTGATGCAGAAAAAGCATTTGACAAAATTCAACACTCTTTCATGATAAACAAACAAACAAAAAACTCTACAAACTAGGATAGAAAGAAACTTCTTCAGTGTAGTAAAGGCCATATATGAAAAGCCCAAACCAAACATCATATTCAATGGTGAAAGACTAAAAAAAGCTTTCCCCTTAAGATCAGGAACAAGAGAAAGATGCCCATTTCACCACTTCTATTCAGCGTGCTATTGGATGCTCTAGCCAGAGTAATTGGGCAAGAAAAATAAATTTAAAAAGCATTCAAATTAGAAAGGAAGAAGTAAAATTATTTCTGTTCATAGATAACATGATCTTATGTCATGTAAAATCATCAAGATTTGGGAACTCTAAAGATTCTACAAATAACTGTTAGAACTAAAAAACAAATTCAGCAAACGTGCAAGATACTGAATCAACATACAAAAATCAGTTTTGTTTCCATACACTAAGAGTGAACAATCCAAAAAGGAAATTAGGAACATAATTCCACGTACAATAGCATCAAACAAACAAAATACCTAAGAATAAACTTAGCCAAGGAGACAAAATATCTGTACACTGAAAACTTATATAAAACATTGCTGAAAGCTATTAAAGAAGATACAAATAAATAGGAAGACATCCCATGTTAATGGATCAGAAGGCTTACTGTTGTTAAGATATCAATATTACCCAAAGTGATCTACGGATTCAACACCATCCTTGTCAAAATTCCAATAGCTCTTTGTGCAGAAATGGAGAGGCCAATCCTCAGATTAATATGGAATTGTAAGGGGCCCAGAAGAGCAAAAACAATCTTGGAAAAGAAGAGCCAAGTTGGAGGTCTCACACTTCCTAATTTCAAAACTTACCACAAAGCTACAGTAATCAAAATAGCGTGGTGCTGGCATAAGATACACAAACAAACCAATGAAATACAATAGAGACCCCAGAAATAAACCCTTGGCCCATATGGTCAAATGATTTCTGACAAGGGTGCAATGACCATTCAGTGGGGAAAGGAGTGTCCTTTCAACAAATGGTGCTGGGAAAACTAGATAACCACCTACAAAAGAATTAATTTGGACCCTTACTTCACACCCTATACAAAAATTAATTGAAAATGGATCAAAGTCTTAAACTTAAGAACTAAAACTACAAAACTCTTAAATGAAAACATACAGTGGAAAGCTTCATGACACTGGATTTAGCAATGGTTTCTTAGATATGACATCAAATACACAGGCAACAAAAGGAAAAAACAGATGAATTGGGCTTTACCAACTCAAATAAAAAATGAGGAAAAGATGCAAAGACATTTCTCCAAAGAAGGCATATAAATAACCAATAAGCACATAAAAAGATGCTCAACATCACTAATCATTAGGGAAATGCAAATCAAGACCACAATGATCATGGAGTTTCAGTAGAACCAAATTGTTGCCATTAAAAACTATTATATTGGGCTTTCCTGGTGGCGCAGTGGTTGAGAGTCCGCCTGCCGATGCAGGGGATACGGGTTCGTGCCCCGGTCCGGGAAGATCCCACATGCCGTGGAGCGGCTGGGCCCGTGAGCCATGGCCGCTGAGCCTGTGCGTCCGGAGCCTGTGCTCCGCAACGGGAGAGGCCACAACAGTGAGAGGCCCGTGTACCGCAAAAAACAAAACAAAAAATTATTATATTGAACTATACATTGAGAAATCAATCGAAATAAAAATATTTACTTCAAAAAAACCCCACAATGAGATACCACTTCCCACACATTAGGATGGCTTTAAAAAAAATTAAAAAAAACAAACAAAAAACAAATCCCAAACCAGAAAATAATGTGTTGATGAAGATGTGGAGAAATTAGGACTCTTGTGCACTGTTGTTGGAAATGTAAAATGCTGTAGCTACTGTGGAAAACAGTATGGTGGTTCCTCAAAAAGTTAAAAATAGAATTACCATATGATTCAGCAATTTCACTTCTGGGTATACACACAAAAGAAGTGAAAGCAGGGACTTGAACAGACATTTGTATACCCATACTCATGGCCAAATGGTGGGGACAACCCAAGTGTCCATCAACAGTAAGCAGATAAACCAAATGTGGCACAGCCATATAATGAAGTATCATTCGTTCTTAAAAAGGAAGGAAATTCTGACACATACTATACCATGGATGAACCTTGAGGACATTCTGCTAAGTGAAATAAGCATCACAAAAGGACAAATACTGTATGATGCCACTTATGTGAGGTCCCTAGAGTAGTCAAATTCATAAAGACAAAAAGTAGAATGGTGGTTACCAGGAGCTGGAGGTAAGGGGTAATGGGGAGTTAGGGTCAGAATTTCGGTTTGGAAAGATGAAAATAGTTGTAGAGATGGATGATGGTGATGGCTGCACAATATTGTAAATGTACTTAATGCTACAGAGCTGTACACCGAATAACGGTTAAAATGGTAAATTTTATGCTGTGTATGTTACCACAATTTTAAAAAAAAACCAAAAGCCCTGTACCTGCAATTCAGTACACTTTGTTGAGTAGTAGGTGAGTGAATAAATACATACTGGAAGATGCTGCTTTTCCACTGGGTAATAAGGTGAATAAAACACGTCTTGTCCTCAGATGCTCACTGCAGGGTATGCGGCACTGCAGTCATACTTCACCAGAGTGCCAGGGCGGAGGGGCAGCACATGGCCTTGTAGTTTGGAAGCCCAACCACCTTACCCCTACAGCATGCCAGGCTTCTTGGGGTGGGTGGTGAGGTCCTGATGCTGGCACAGACACATGGGTGCTGTGCCCTGGAGAATGAGGCAAACTTGGGGGACGGATGCTGAGGTAATGGGCAGACCACATGGAGGGGCCACTGAGCTTAGCGTGGCAGAGTGCTAAGGCCACCCCTATTCCTTTCTGGGTCCTTGCAAGTAATTTCCCTTCGCTCTCCTTCCTCAACTCACCCCTTCCAGGCCTCTGCTTCCAGGTCACCTCAGGAGCTCTCCGCCTCTGCCCAGCCCCCAACCTGTGCCAGTTTCCCCAGGGCACTGTGGTACCCAGCCCACTATATGTGTTGCTGTCTCCCTTTACTGCCATATGAGCTCCACAACACTTGGGGCTGCTGAGTGCTCCATGGCTACAACACTGCTCAGCACACAGCAGATGTTCAATATATGTTGACGTAAATGAATGAGAAAGAGGGAGGACATAGAGATAAGGCAGGCTTTCTGATGGGGGATAAGAGGGAACTCATTGGGAGAAACCAAAGAGAGGAAGAGTCTGGGACCCATACTGAGTCTTATTTTAGTCTGTAGCTGGCAGGCAGCCTTGGAAGAGCTTTGAGTAACAGGAAAGTATTTCAGTGGACACTTCCAGATGCAAGTGGACACAGCTGTAGACAGGGGAGTCCTGGAGGGCAAGGAGTAGAGGTGGGTGGTGCAGGGTGACCAGAGCCATCCCAGAGGTCAGCAGTGAAGGACTTGGGGGTCAAGGATGGGCTCCCATGCCTAGTGTATGTGCTCAGGGTGCCCTGGGAGGTGAAAGAGGGGCGGCAGTGCAGGCTTAGGCCCTGGAGAAGTCTGGGTTCCTGGCTTGCTCCTTCCTCTCACTAGCCAGCTGACCTCCTCCATGAGGCAGTCAACTGCTTTGGGCCTCAGTTTTCACTTCTGAAAAATGGCACCAGTACTATACCTCTCTCTGATACCTGTTTCTATACCTATCTCTAAAGTGGCAGCGGTAACACCTAAGGTGTCAATGTGAGTGCTGCGTATGTAATAATCACTACCCAGGGGGTATGCTGAGTGCTTTATAAGCAGCTGGGTGAGTTCTGGTCCATGTCTGAAGAACTAAGCACAGTGCACTGTACCTGGTAAGCATTTGACAAATGCTGGGTACCTACTATCATTATTTGTAAACTAGGAAATGGAAGTGGCAGAGATGAGGACAGCCCACAGTCAAGTTGGTCTCCAGAAGTTTCTGGCTTCGATGGATAATAAGTGGGGGGATGTGGACACTGCTAGTTTAAGTGCTTCTGTACTGCCATGGGGGAAGGTAACTCAGCAGTGCCCAGGCCAGGCTCTTCGGGGCCTCCTTGCAGACTTTGATCTACAGGCTGAGTACTGTTTATCCGCACCAATTCACATTAGGGTGTTAATTGTGGACAATGCTTAATAGTCACTCCCTAAGACTCTGGAGGGGAGCGTGGCGGCTAGAATTCAGGTTGGAAGACCTTGTGCTCCAGATCCTGGGCAGCTCACCAATGTGTGAGAGGGTGAGGGAGGGAGATAATCCCTTTCTCCCCATTTCCCCCTTCAACATCTTCTTTTTCCCACTCTCACATTGTCCCTGAAGCTGAACCACTGAAGCTGCGGTTGAGGGGTCACCTGTAGAGGGAAGGTGGCTGACAATGTGAAGGCAGATTTTGACTCAACAGGAGGGAGAGCTGCCTACAAGTGGAGCAAGTTGCCCTTAGCAGCTGTAGGTCTCGGCTGGGTACCTGTCAGGGATGCTTCTGTGAGGTGAGCTGGGCCAGGTTTCCTGCCCCAAGCCTGGAATTCTGTGCTTGTGGTGGCCAGCATCTCCTAGCACCATGCATATTTTGCTTAGGGAGGGTGGGGAAGACCGACAGAGTGAGGGAGCACAGACAGGTTCCTTACTCTGAATTAGGAGCCAGCTCTATTCTAGCATCCTGAAATGATCACAGATGCCCAAAGGATGCAGCAGCTGGGTAGGGGGCAGGGGAGAGCCTGCTACAGAATGCCTTGGGAAAAGATCCCTCAGAGCCAGGCCCCCTCCCCATCTCACACTCAACAAAGAGCCTGACCACCACAGGTGAGGAGGGAGGACCACTTTAGGGCAAAGGATGCTGGGCCCAGAGCAACAATGCAGCACCTCTCGGTTCCCCCCTCCTCCTATATCCTTGTTGCCACCAGCAGAACTCAGCAATTTGGGACACAGACAGGAGGCCTGGGACCTGCTGTCCTCCCTGCACCTTAGGTCTCCCAGGCCTGGGGGCTCCCTCCAGGGCTCCTGGGCAGCTCAAATTCCAGGTTACTCCTTTCTCTTTACAGAGCTGACCCGTCCCAGCATGCTCCCGGGTCCCCTGAATTCTGTCCTCCACTGAGGACTGAGCATCAAGGGAAGTCCATAGATCGTGTGAGGGAGGGTGGGCTGTCTCCAGCCAGGAGTAAGGGGGAAAGGGAAGTTGTATTCCAGCCAGAAACTCAGTCGGTAAGGTAGGAAGGAGGAGGGAACAGGAGGAACCCCCCACCCCTGGCTGCCCCCTGCTCCGCTGCTTATCAGATGAAACTTAGAGCCAAGTAGTTGCTCCTCGGCCTTCTTAACCAGGAAGGACGTCGTCCTCCTCCTCGGGGTCCCACCTCACACCCAGAGGGTCTCTCAGACCTGCCTTCCCCCTGTACCCCCAGTCCACATTCTCCCCGGGGAATCCCCCTACCCATCTTCTTCCAGGTGACAGTCTCCTAGCCCACCTTCTCCCCTGGAGGGGTGTCCCAGTCCACCTTCTCTCCCTGCAGGTCCCCCGACCCACCTTCTCCTGGCAGGTCCCCCGGTCCCTCTTCTCCCTCAGCAGTGTTCCCCCGGCCCACCGTCTCCCCCGGCGGTGTACCCCGGCCCGCCTTCCCCGCGGTCCCCGGCCCGCCTTCCCGCGGCGGGAGCGGCGGCCCAGGCTGGCGGGCGGAGGCGGCGCCACCCGGGGCGCTGACGTAGAGGCCGCTCGGCGGCCGGGGGTCCCTTCGGTGGGGCCGCGGCTCTCCGCCCGCCGCCCCCGCGCGTCCATTCCCTTTTGTGTCCCGCGCGCGGCCCGTCCCCCGCGCACACTCGCGCCCTGCGCCCCGCGGGCCGGCGGGCGGCTCCCGGCGCGGCCCTGCACCGCGCGCCCCGCTTTGTGTGGACGCGCCAGCCGGGTGCGCGCGGGCTGTAGTGCGCCCCCGGCCCCGTCCCCGGCCCCGTCCCCGGCCCCGGCCCCCGCCCGGCCCGGCCCGCCCGGCCCGACCCGGGAGCGCAGCGCGGGCCGAGGGGCGGGCGGGCGGCGCGGCGAACATGGCGACGGTGCCCGTGTACTGCGTCTGCCGGCTCCCCTACGATGTTACCCGCTTCATGATCGAGTGCGACGCCTGCAAGGACTGGTTCCACGGCAGGTGAGCGCGCAGCCGCCCGGCCCCGGCCCCGGCCCCCGGCCCCCGGCCCCGGCCCGGCCCGGTGAGCGCCCCGCAGGCCCCCGCCCGCCGCCTCCCGCCGGCCGCGCGCCCTTTTGTGCCCGGGGCGGGGGCCGGGGCTGGGCGGGCGCCCCTCGCCGCCGCCGCTCACAAAGCGGGCCCGCGGGGGGCCGCGGGTGGGGGCCGGGCCGGGAAGTTGGGGCGCCCGGCCGGCCGGGCCGCCTGACAGCGGGGCCGCGGAGGCCGGGCTCCCGAGGCCCAGGCCCCGCGCCCGCCGCCTCCCCCGCGAAGTTGCAGGAACTTTCCCCGCGCGGGCCCCGGAGAGGCGCGAGTGGCGGGTTCGGACGCCGGCGGGGCTGGGACGGACGTGGGGCCCGGCCAGGTGGCGGCCGACGCGCCCACCCTCCGCCGCGGCCCGGAGCTCCGGCACCTCGTCCGGGCGGGCGGGACCCCTGCCCGGCCCCAGCAGGGCTCCTGGACCCGGCCGGCCTGCATGTCCCCGGGCGGGAGTGCGGGTGACAGAATGGTGTCTCTGTGTGGGTGGGGGTGTTGTGACTTTGCCGCCTCCTCCTTGGCCATCACATTTCCCCATTCCCCTCCTCTCTGTTTTCAGACACAGGCCCACCCTGGTTTTCACTTGACCTTATGCTCTCAGAGGAAGATGGGGTGGGGGGAGGTAAAGCTTGGCCTTTGCCTGTGACCATGACCTGGCCCTGTGCCGAGTTTTCAAAAGCCCGAGGCCCCTTCCCACCCGAGGCCCCTTCCCACCCAGAAGTAAGTGGAGGAGGAGGAAGAGGAGGTGATACTGGTGCCCAAACTGCTCCAACAGGTTCTCATGTGTTTGGGCCTCAGCGGGACCGCCAGAGGCTGGCCGGGGTAGTGTACTCTCCTATGCTCCAGTCTTAAACCCAGCAGGAGCAGGGCTGGGGGCAGGAGATGGGTGTGTGGTGGTAGGTGGTCCCTCAACCCCCAGAGAGGAGAGCCTCCCGCTGGCTTTAACTGTGGATGGGCCGGTGGCCCTTAAACATGGACTGTGGTGTCTAGTCCTGCCAGTTTACATGTGGGGAGCCAGGCAGCCAGATGTGACAGGGCTCGCTCAGGCTGATCAGCACAGGCCTGATTCCCAGCTCAGCGCCTGTGACGGTGACCCCAGTGAGGATGGGTGGGACTCCATGGGACAGGGACTCCCACTGAAATCTCCTGGGCTTCCTGGGCTGCCTTCCTGTGGATGTCCAGGGTTGCAGAGACCCCACAGAGCAGAGGAGCCCAGAACACTGCTACTATGCACACCCACCAGTTGGCATCCTCTCAGAGTTCGTGGCTGGATCAAGGGTGAGAGCTGCCATGTGATCCTTCATGGCTCCTCAATTCCAGAGATACGGGCCCTGAGTGCCCTGAAAGTGGTAGGGCCTCTCCCTCCTCCCCACCCCCACCGGGGGCCTGCAGAACTCCCTAGGTGCCCAGGCTGGGGGAGTGTGAGCGCCTGGGAGGACCCTTGTCTGGCTGCCCAGGGGCCCTTTCCTCTGGGTGGGGAAGGCAAGACCAGTTCTGAGCTAGACTTCGAGAAGGGAGGTAGTGGGTGGGAGGAGTGGAGGAGGTAGGGAGAGACCCAAGAATGCGGGGCAGGCAGGGGAAGGGGGCTGAGGGCTGGCCTGAGGGGCTGGTGGCATTTGCTCGATTGGCTTAGGCAGAGGCAGGGAGAAGGATGCGTGCTGACACCTTAAAGGGGATGTTTTTGGGAGGTCTTATTTCTTTATTTCTTATTTTTCATGTGAGGTCTTTGATTTGATCTGATATACGCACAGATCATTTTGATCAGCACAGATTCATTTCCACTTATGTGGGGTCGCCCTAGGGTCTGAAGGGGGCTGTGCTTTCCCCCTGCCATGGGGCACATCTTCTCTGCATCTAATCAAGGGTCCCTTAAGGAAGTGAGTGAGCCCTGAGGCCAGAACACCTCCTGTAGTCCTTAGTCCCCTGGGTGGCTCAGGGGAGGTGCTGTGATGCGGTAACACAGGGTCAGGGGTTGGGACCTTTGTGGGCAAGGCTGCATGCGGCCCTCACAGCCCTGGGCAAATCCCCCACCTCTCTTGGTGTGGCCCTTCTCCACTGTGACAGGAAGGTGTGTGACAGGACCCACATGTTTCCAAATCTGATATTCTGGATGGATGGCCCTCCACTCTTTCCAGATCCGTGTATCATTTGTACTGTTGTTTACTTCATATTCAACAGCTCAACTCACTTTTTAAAAGTTTGAATACTTTGTAACTTCTTATTTTGAGAGAATTTTAGACCTAAAGAAGAGTTAACAAAAAAGGTACAGTTTCCTTCTATCCCACACCCTGCCTCCCCTGAAGTTAACATCTTATCAAATTATGCTGGAAGCATGGAAACTATGCTGAGGCAGAAACACTAGGACAGTACTGCTAACCAAACTCCCGGCCTCGGGCAGATTTATTTAGTTCTAGGACCCCATTTCAGTCTTGTGTCTCCTTACTCTCCTGAATCTTTCTTTTCCAAGGAAACTTCATATCATTCCCTGAAATAGAACATTAGTATAACTTGCCATAGACAGTACTTGTAAAAATAAACATAACTGTGAAAGTAACAGGCTCCCTCTTGTTCCGCCTGTGACCCCTCACATCCCTACAATGCACCCCATTTTGGATGGATTGGAAGGGGGTCTCTGAGGTTACTTTCACTCACAGTGGCCAACTCTTTGCTGGTAGGACTCTAGCAGCATCTCTGGCTGAGATCATGGTCGGGACAGTCCCCTTCTAGGGGAAGAACCTGCTCCCAGGATGTGTCCACCTCGGCAGGAATCTTTGAGCAGCCTGACCACCCCTCCTGGCATTCTTTGGGGAGGTCTCTCCGCTGGACTGTGCTGGTACTCATTCAGCCAGGAAGTCAGGAGCTCGTGTTCCACCCCATCTTGACCATGGCTAGTCACTCCTGGGGCTGGGATACCCTGTCAGCCTAGTCTGCCTTCACTGGCACCTGCTGTAGTATCGCCTGGGAATCGGCTTTGACTGGGAGGGGATGGATTTTGCGGCTGGTTGTCTTCAAAGCTGTCTTATCTGTGTGTTTGATAGGGAAGCACAGCACTACTCAGGCATTGGGACACTTCTTCCCCAATTAAGGTGCCACAAAGCCACTTAGGGACAAGAACTGGGGGGCTTCTCATGACTGTGTCTTCTGTCAGACCCCGTGTGTCCTTCCACCCCTGCCTTCGGCAAGGCATCTGACCACGGACCAGTCACTCTAGGGAGTGACCTGGGCCTCTCACCTTGTCACCATCTTGATGTGAAGAGTCTCTGTCTGTGGGAAATAGGAATGATTCTGTTAAAGTATCAGATATCCTGAAGCTTCCTGGCCCTCTTTAAGTTCCTGTTGTATTAAACTTGAAGGGTTTTTGGAAGCATAATCAGTAAAGTTGATTTTAAAGAGTTTGAAAGCTGAAGGTGCTGTACAAGTCCTTCAGTGGCAGAAGTTTCATTTATCCCTCAGTAAGTACTATGGGGTGCATGTTCTGTGTGGGGTGCAGTGCTGGCCCTGTGGGTTCCTGGGGTAACAAGGCAGCTCCCTTGCCTCTTACAGGGTGTTTTCTATGGGAGTCAGACTTGTGGATCAGGAGTTCCATGCCAGCCTGGGGAGCTGTTTCAGAGCCCTGAGGAAGCACTGTTTGGGGCAAGGAAGCTGCATCAGGGACGGCCTGCAGGTGTGGCTAGGAGGCAGGAGCCACAGTGGGGGCTCTGAGCAGAGCAGCAGTGGGAGGGGACTGAGGATTTGACAGGGTCCTTCTGGCTGCTGTGGGCACAGTTGGGGAAGAGGGTGGGGAGGGACAGGAGCCTTTGTCCAGGTGAGAGGTGACAGGCAGGACCTGGGGGTGGGGACTGGGGTGTGCAGAAGGGGTCGAATTCTGCAAGTACTCAGAAAGGTGGGCTGACTAGACTTGCCTCGTGCAGATCCCCTCTGATTCCTGTGTGTTTGTCCTTCCACCTGGGGTCTGCCTGCCCTCCTCTCCAGGGCCCTATCTCTGTGCCCATCATCCCCAGGACTGGTTGGCCTTTGTGGGCTCTCGCTGTGTCTTTCACTCCACCCAGCCTTAAGCTTCCTGGGGCAAAGCCTCTTCCTGAGTCCTCGGCCCTCATGGCTGCTCAGTACCACAGAGTGAGACTGTTGGCTGGCCCTGTTGGCCAGCAAAGTGTGCGCACTTGGAGGGAAAGGAGGGCCTGCCAGGGGGTCAGGCCTCAACGTCGCAGTCTAGGTGATCAGAGCTGACAATTCAGCCTTCCAACCTGAGATCCCTTAATACTGGGGGAAGTACCATTCACATGGCAATGGAGTTGTGACGTGTTTGACGTGGTTAGGAATAACGGTTCATCATTTTTAAATGAGGAATTCTCACTGTGTGAGTTTAAGAAGTTCCAGAGGAGGTTGGGGGAATGTTCTGCCAACTTACAGAGGGCAGAGCAGATGTCCCCTGTCCATTGATCCTTTCCAAATGAGATGAATCTCAAAGGAAGCGACTTGGAGCTCGTGGTAATCACCAGAATGTTTGCTTTTATTGAAAATATTGGCCCAGAAACATGCTTGGTGTGAGCCTCTGTACTGCAGCCCACATTTGTTTGGGGCTGCTTTGGCTCAGGTGCGGCTGCAGTTGGCCTGAGATCGGGCAAAGATTTGAGGTACTTCATGTGGACCCTGCCACTGCTGGGTACCCAATCCTCTGGGGCCATCGCCTCGCCTCTGTGCTCGTGGCACCTGGCCATGTGGCAGGGCCTTTTTCAAAAAGAATGAGCAGATTTGCTGTTGGGAGGGAGCATTGGCCAGAAAATAATGTTCCATGACAAAGTGTGCTAGAAGAATCTAACTCCTAAGATTCCGGTGTGGGTAAGGCAGAGCCGTCAATTGACTTCTAAATGACTGATGTGACTAATAGCGCTGCGGGGCTCACACTCAGGCTGGCCTTTATGGCATCAGGATTAGTTCACAGTTATCCTCTTTATTGGTTCTCACAGCTACCTGGGTGGTGGGCCAGGTGGGCCACCTTGTCCTCCCACTTCAAGCAGATGAGGGGGGCGTCTCGTCTCCTCACCTGCAGCAGGTGTACGTACCTCTGCCAGGTGCAGGGACAGAAGTGGCGTTTGGCATATTCTTGGCGGAGGGTGCTGAAAACCCCATTACTGTCCACGGTTTTGAAATGCTATGTGGATGGAAACATCTTCTCAGCAGGAAGGCCACATCCGGTGCCAAGTAGGGAAGCTGGGCCCTCTGCAGCACCCTCTGTGTCTCAGGGGTGCCCAGTGTCCCGCTGGCTTCCCATTGAGAGTTGTGCCTCCATCCCTGCACCTCTCCTTCTCTGTCTCACTCCATTTCCATTCCCCTACTGCTGCCTGTCTTGGTTCTCAACTTTTTGGTTTGGTGGGAAGTGAGCCTAACCGTGCTCTTTGGAATGGGGCTTGGCCCTCTGCTTCAGGGTACAGGGTCTCTTCACTTCCACCCAAAGTGCTGGGTCATCCGTGGAAAAACATCTGTGGAAAAACATAGTTAGAATTCCAGCCAGTGACTGGCTTTGACCTCAGAGCATAAGAACTGAAGGTCTTGTGGTTTGTCCAGCAAATGGTGAAACCCACCTTTCATCCTTTCTTAAAAATTTAGGGTGAAATTCATATACCATGAAATTAACCATTTTAAAGTGCACAGTTAATAGCATTTAGTGCATTCAGAATGACTTGCAGCCATTATCTCTATCTAGTTCCTGAACATTTTGGTCACCTCAAAAGAAAACCCATTAAACAACTTCCCTGTCCCTCCTCCTCTCAGCCCTGGACAACCACCCATCTGTTGTCTGTCCCTGTGGATTTATCTATTCTGGACATTTCATATAAATGGAATCAAACTATATGTAACAGTTTGTGTCTGTCTTCTTTCACTTAGCATAATGTTTTTTAGGATCAACCATGTTGTGGCATGTATCAGAACTTCACTGATTTTTTTATGGCTGAATAATACTCCATTGTAAGGATATACCACAGTTTGTATATACATTCCTTTGTTTATGGATACTTGGGCTTTTTCCACCTATAGTTATTGTCAGTAGTGATGCTGTGAACATTTGTGTAAAATATTTGTTTGAAGACCTGTTTTCAATTGTTTAGGGAATTGCTGGGTCATATAATTATTCTATGTTTAACTTTTTGAGTAACCAACAAACTTTTCCACAGCAGCTGCACCGTTTTACATTCTTACTACCAATGCAGGAGCAATCCGATTTCTCCTCATCCTTATCAACACTTGTTGTTTTCTATTTTAAAAATTATGGGCATCCTAGTGGGTGAGAGGTGGTATCTCATTATGATTTTGTTTTGCATCTCTGTAATGGCTGATGATGTTGAGTATGTTTCCATGTGCTTGTTGTCCATTTGCATATCTTCTTTGGAGAAACGTCTGTTGCAACAGTTTGCCCATTTTAAAATTGGGTTCTTTTTTTTATTTTTGAATTTTAAGAGTTCTTTATATATTCTGGACACTAGACCCTTATCAGATACAAAATTTGCACATATTTTTCCATTTTGTGGGTTGTCTTTTCACTTCTGTGGTCATGCCCATTGATGCACAAACATTTTAATTTTGATGAAGTCCAATTTGTCTTTTTCTACTGTTGCTTATGCTTTTGGTGTTATATCTAAGAATCCATTGCCAAATCTGAGGTCATGAAGATTTACCCCTTTGGTTTCTTCTAAGAGTTTTATAGTTTTAGCTCTTGTATTTAGTTTTTGACTCATTTTCAGTTAATTTTTATATAAGATTTGAAGTAGGGATCCAACTTCATTTGTTTGCATGTGGGTATCCAGTTGTTCCAGAACCATTTGTTGAAAAGACTATTCTTTCCCTATCGAAAGTCTTGGTAGCCTTGTTGAAAAATATTTGACCATATACATGAGGATTTAATTCTGGACACTATTCCATTCCATTGGTCTGTATGTCTGTTCTTACGCCAGTACCACACTGTTTTGATTACTGTAGCTTTGTAGTAAGTTTTTTTTTTTAAATTATTTTATTGTGGTACGCGGGCCTCTCACTGTTGTGGTCTCTCCCGTTGCGGAGCACAGGCTCCGGACGCGCAGGCTCGGCAGCCATGGCTCACGGGCCCAGCCGCTCCACGGCATGTGGGATCTTCTTGGACCGGGGCACGAACCCGTGTCCCCTGCATCGACAGGCAGACTCTCAACCACTGCGCCACCAGGGAAGCCCTGTAGTAAGTTTTGAAATCAGGAAGTATGAGACTTCCAACCTTGTTCTTTTAAAAAAATTATGTTGACTTTTTGGGGCTCCTTGCAATTCCATATGAATTTGAGGATTGGCGTCTCCATTTCTGCAAAAAGGGCTGTTGGAATTTCGACAGGGATTGCATTGAATCTGTAGATCGCTTTGGGTAGTATTGACATCTTAGTATTACGTCTTCTGATTCATGAGCATGAGATGTCTTTCCATTTATTTAGATTTAGGTATCCCCTGATTTCTTTCAGCAATGTTTTGTAGTTTTCAGTGTACAAGTTTTAAATTCTTGATTTAGTTTATTCCTAGGTACTTAATTCCCTTGGATGCAATTGTAAGTGGGATTGTTTTTGTAATTTCCTTTTTGTATTGTTCACTGCCGGTGCTTTTACCCTTTTTATTAAAAAAAATCACCCTTTAACATGTGGCAGCTGACTTTCCAGAACCAGACATGTGTGGGGTGTGGGTGTTCATGCATGTGCTGGGGTGTGCACACACTCAGCTGGGTGCCTGTGGATGTCCTGTGTCCAGAGTGTGTCTGCATGCCCTGGCGGGGGGGTGCTGCTTTCCTTTTTAATCTTAAGTGTTTGTTGAGCCTTGCCTGTGTCACATCCTGGGCTAGGCATTTTTCATACACATGTGTTGGGGGGCTCCTTCTTGTATTGTGTGGGGGTTGCCATGCAGGTCTTTATCTCCTTTACCCTGACTGTTGAGGAAGCTGCCACTGAGTAGATCAGGGCCCACTGCTGGGCATGTACTGCACATGGCCTTGCTGAACTTCCCACTGCCCCTGAGGGCTTGGTGGTGGTGGGCTGCTCTGATTGGGAGGCAAGCAAACTGAGGCTGGAGAGATCAGCTCCCTGAGGTTAACAGTACAACATGATAGGCTGGGACAGCAGCAGTGTGTGTGTCCTGGAGCTCCCCCTGCCAGCGCCCCTTCATTGATGTTAATGACAGGGGACAGTGCCCAGGACCCCAGAAGGCAGGAGGTCCCAGTGAATGCAGACCTGTAGCATGGGTCGGCACTGCTCCTTGGGTTGAGCAGGACATGAGGGCAGTGAACAAGCCCCTGGGATGGTAGCCCAAGCTGCTGACTAAACCGTGAGCCTTATGCTGGGGTGGGCCAAGTGCCTAGGAAGCTTTGGGCACAGTCTCTGGCCTGGGTCCTTCAAGTGTGGTGCCGTTTTCTGCTTCACACAGAAGTGCAGAGTGGAACTCATTTCTTCTTGTGCCCTACACACCGTGGGCTGGGCACAGGTCCCATGGTGCCGGTTAAGTGTGAATGGCTGGATGGGCTTTGGAGAGTGCCCTGGGGCCAGGTCTGAGCTCACAGATACCTACCCTTGGGACAGCCAGACTTGGGCTGGCAATCCCAGACTGATGTACAACCAGCCCAGCTACACGAACTCTGATACTTGAAAATCTTCTTGTAACTTTGTGAATTTGCCTCTCATTTTATCCATCCCCTTAGAACTACCCCCCGAGTCAGAGTCTGAATGTGAATTTCAGGGAAGTTGGGCTAAGTGGGAAGGGCAGTGAGAAAGTGCTTCTTGGGGACATGAGCGTGTCCCAGTGAGGCACAGGACCCTTCCCTGCCCAGACCCCATCTCACCACCCTCCTGGGCTGACTTGCCATCAGCTGGAGAGATGACACAGATTTAGGGGTTCAGCTCCCATTTCCTACAGAGGAGACTGAGGCCTGGTGCAGCATGACTTTTGGCACCCTGGAATAATCAAGAAACTGCAGCCTGATCCAGTGTGCCTCCCAGATGAACAACGCCCAGGGAGGTGTGCAGCGAGCTCCCCAGGAGAGCTCCCCAAACCCTGAGGGGAGGGGGATCCCTCAGCACTGCATGAGGCAACACAGTGGGTGTGCATCAGAGCTCGGGGTGGGTTCTCACTAAACATCCTTCTGCTGACATTTGCAAAACTCCAGGATTATTTGCCATTGGTGCTTGTAGAGTTTCTTTCCTGGAAAGTCTGACATAACTATGGCTAATCTCCCAGCTGTTTTGGAGCTATAGCTCGTAAAAAAAGGGGCACCTGGGACGGTGAGGGGTGTTTCTTGCCTCTTGTTTGCTCCCAGCAACAGATGCTTTCTGTCAACACCTTGTCCTTTCAGCAGCTCCCCAAGGGCACTAGACTTGGGTCTGCTTAGGAGACTCTGGCTCGGAGAGGGCCAGCAGCCAGCCTGGGTCACTGGCTGATAAGTGGCACATGCGGCTTTGCCACTCTGACTTCCCCTTGGCAAGTTCGAAGTCTGCCAGGCACTGCTCTTTCCCCATACTTCACCCATGCTGTAGGAAGGTGGAAGTCTTAGCTGCTGTTCAGCCTCCTGGTTCTCATGGTACTGTGTTGTTATGGTGACCTTTCGATCCCAGTCTGGGTGCTTGTGTAGCCGGCCCCCATCTGATCCTGGTACTGCCCCTGGGACTCTCCAGCATCCCCCTCAGCAACCTGGACCCCTGGCTGCCAGGGCGCCTGCCACCTGCCCACTGTACAAGCATCAGGCATTTGCATTTCAGCCCTTGGCTCCAGATGTGGAGGTGGACAGGTAAACCTGGGGGTGGCTCACTAAGTGAGGGTGGGGCATCTTTGTGAGTCTAGGGGCCGGTCATATCAGCCCCCCGTTCACTGAGCCACAGCTAGGTGTGGGACTAGGGCTCTGAGGACCTTTTACCTGGGTTCTGCCCCAAAAGACAGGTACAAATGCTTTTCCCGTGTTCTCAGCCCAGTTCTGCCCAATGTGTGCTGTGTGGCCCTCTCCTGGCCTTGAGATGTCCCCTCCCAAGTCCCACAGCCACTCCCCCCACCCCGACTCTCTAAAATCCCTATGGGGCCCGAAGGTAATGCTGGGCAGAAGTGAGGGAGGAGACCCCGGAGCAGGGAGCCATGAAGCCACTTTCCCAGGCCCCCCATGCCGTGTCCCAGTCCTGCCCATCCCATGCCCTTCTCCAGCTCCACAGGGCACGTGGTTCCTTTCCTTTCATCCACAGATGATGTGACCCTCTGGTATAGAAGGTGGGTGTTGGTGGGACCAGAGAGCACCACATGGCTCTGCTCATCCTTGCGCTCAGCGGCTGAGCTCCGGAGGGGCAGCCCTGCGTGATCCTTCCTTCTGCAGAGCAGCCGCCCCAGCCTCGGGACTGTGAAAAAGCCAAGTGCTGGACTGAAGCTTGGAGGACGAGGCAGGCAGATTTGCATTCAATTTGAGAAACAACTTTTTAATGATTGAAACTGACCCCAGCCTGGACACGTCTGGGGAAATAGTGTGTACGTTAGAGTAGGGTTTCTCAGCCTGGGCTCTGCGGACATTGGGCCCAGAAAATTCTTTGCTGTACAGGATGTGGAGCAGCATCCCTGGCCTCTGCCTACTAATCCAGTAGCACCCGCCCCCCCCAGCTGTGACAGCAAAAGTGCCTCCAGGCATGGCCGATGTCCCTTGAGGGACACAGTTGCCGCCAGTTGAGGGCAAGGGGCGACTGAACTTCTGCAGAAACATATTCACCTTTATTGGGTAGAAAATGGAGCTTCTGACCCCTTTTCTTTTCTTATGTTTATTGTGATAAGGAATAACTGCATTTATTCACTTCAAAATAGTTAATTGAAAAATTTGCAAACGGAGCACTAGGACATGGGTTTTTAAAAAGGAGTATGAAAGAATATGTAGTGAAAAGCTGTCTTCTCACCAGAACCAACTCGATGGCAGCCCCTTAGGAAAAACTGCAGAGAGATTTCTGTCTAGACAACGTTTGTGTCAGGCAACCACCCCCCTCTCTCTTTTCTCAGGCACATAGGCACACAGACACACGTTGCGGGCATGGCTCTGCCTGGGACATGGTTCTCAGAGAGGGCTCTGTTGTGTGGGCTGCGCTCAGGGATGCGTTTTCCCCGTCTCCTCTGGCCTGGTTGGCGTTAAGCTTGTTTCTCATCTGGAGCAACTGCAGTTTTGCCCAGGGAGCATCCTGGTACATACGGTTACGTGTGCATATGGGCAAATTTATCTGTTGGATAAATTCCAAGACATAAAGGTGCTGAGTTGAAGGGAAGCGTTTCAGGTTTTAAAATCGCCAGATAGGTTGTAGAGATTTCTCTACGCACTGGCAGCACATTTTCTGAACTTTTTGATCTTTTGTCAGTTCAGTCTGGAAGGTGAAAAATTGTATCTCACTATGGTTTTGTAGTGCAGTTTTTATATTATATATTATTATATTATCATTTCAGTTTGTAGTTGTCTAATTATTAAGCTCACTCACTTTTAAATCCTTTTCTCCCTACAATTGTAGGATTTTGTAAGTGGCCCAGATGCTTTCTAATAAAGACAAAAAGAGCAGGTTGAATCTGAGAAGTGAAATGAGAGGCAGCCTTCCTCTGGTGGGTCTGGGCAGCGGGGGGCACTCCCGTCCTCTCCCTCCTCCTGCTGCAGCAGTGCTCTGAGCCCCTGCGAACCTCCGGGGCTGGCAGAGGGTGAAAGCTCACTTGTTTGCCAAATATCCCCTCTCCCTTCCTTTTGAGTCTTACTGTGAAGTCAGCCTCATTTGCTTTTATTTTCTTCATAAACTTTTATTTTAGACTTGTTTTAGGTTTATAGAAAAGTGGCAGCCATGGTAGAGTTTGTGCATGCCCCGGCTCAGTTTACCTGATTGTTAGCATTTCACATCACTTGGGTACCCTGGTCACAGCCCTGGAGTCCATGTCGCTCCATTGCCATGCACTTCCTACCCCTAGTCCTCCCCACAGAGCCAGGTTTACTGGAGGCCTTGCACACCCATCTGCTCCAGTTGTGGTGGCTTCTTGGACCCCTTTGTCCTCTGATCCTGACCCTGAAGATCCTTCAACGTTTGTGTACCTTTGAGGAACCATGTCTCCAGCTCTTGAGGCCTCCCCCCAGGCGCCTTCACACATCCCTGAACCTAGGACCCCAGCCCCAGTGAGGGCACCCTGACAGCTCGCGGGGCTACCTGTGACCCCGTGAGGGAGCTGAGTGTCACCCAGCAGCCCTGCGGTGGTCCCTGCAACACGGACATGGGGCGCTCTCCACGTGGTCCTGATCACAAGGGCTACCATTTAGGACCATGGTGCTGGTCCCCTTTCACAGTTTCTTCTAGATCTCAGACTTGTATTGTTTTATTAGATTTCAAACTACTCTTTGGAAAAGAAAGATGTAATTAGAGTGCTTTTTGCACTGCCTCTCTGAAAAGCTAAGAGAGCAGTTCCCCGCCCCCACTCTTACGCTCTGCCTTAGGGGCCAACATTACCACCATCCACTTGAATGGCTCCCGCCCTCCAGACACACTACTGGAATAGGATGTGCAAGTTGGGCCTCCCAGGGAGGACTTGGTCCAAGCCCCTCTTTCACAAACGAGAAACAGAGGCTGCCCAGCAGTCTGTGTCCTTTCTCAGCCTGGTGCTCTTTCCAGACCCTGGGGTGTTCCCCACAGATGGGCTGGAACCCTCTTGGTTGGTTCTGCCCTTGGGGAAGCCCCCCTGCCCCCAGTCCTGAGCAGCACACGTTTGAGTGCGGGAAGCCCTGTGCCTCTGTGATTCGGTGAGTGACGACTGTCGGCCCCCATTCCAGAACACCTCGCTGTGTGGCTGGGCTGCCTGTCTGCAGTGGGAGGCTGTGACCAGCTGGCCTTGAGGTTCTGGGGTCAGGAGGAGGTGGCCTGATGCCTGTCCTGGTAGAGGCCTGCCCCGCTCTGGGGTCATCCTGCTGGGGCCTCCCTTCCCTGCCTGCCCATTTGCCTTTTCCGCAGGACCTCTGTGTCACCCGGGCGGCCTGGCCAGCTCTCCAAGGTCCCTTGTTGGAACCAAGGATCAGGATCCAGCCCATCTTCAGCCGCCCTCAGAGCTGGCCACTGGAGACCTGAGGGGTGGCAGAGCTGGGCCTGGTTGTCTCCTTGCCATTTCCCTCCCAACACTCCGGGGTTCCAGGATTCAGATTCATTTTAAACTCTTGGGGGAATCCCTGCGCAGACGGTCCCTGTGATGAGGCCGCTGGTCTGGATGACGGCACGTGGTCACAGAGCCTTGTTGTACCAGCGTGTCCCCTCTGGGAGCGTGCAGTCACCTCCCAGCACCGGCCTGTTCACCGTGATCTGCACACACTGTAAGTTAGTGAAGGAAAAGGCTTTTGGCGAGGTCACCCAGCAACACTTGGCAGCCTGCCATTCTTACCCGTCGCTTGGCAAGAGAATCCTTCAAGGCCTTCCCGGAAGTGTCCTGTCTGTCGGGGGGAACTATGGACAAGGCCTAATGCTGTGCTTGCGGGTATCTGTCAGTGTGAGTGTCCCTGGGATGGACGGAGGGCTCTGGTGCCCTCTGCACAGTGAGGTCCAAGGTATGTGTGTGCCTCATCTTGTCCTCAGGACCCGCTCCATGAGCCAGGCGAGGTCCCTGATTTAGGGATGGCAACATTGATGCTCAGTGTTCCCAACACACCCCTAGGTTGGAGGTGATCAAGCACAGCCAGTGTCCTTTCACCACACTCCCTGCCCACTGGTCATGCTGGCTGCTGTTGAAGTGTGCCTTGAGGCCCAGCTTGTACCAAACTAACCTCATGGCCCCCGTCTCCTCTGGGATAGGGTCCATCAAAAGGCCCTCACCTCAGGGGGCCACAGTACATGTCTGCTCCAGGCCCTACACCTTGCATTTGTGCCTCCTGGGAGTCTGGGGCAAGGGCCCGCTGGAGCCCATCCAGGTTTCAATATCCTGATCTTTGCTTTTCTTGTCCTTTATGGTTAAAAAAGGAAAAAAAGATAAAGAACAGATATTAGAATGTTCCAGCAGGATAGGACCTTGGAGCACACCAGTCGCTCCTCCCTCCAGATATAGCAGCAATCGGGACCACAGCCTTCCCTTCATTCTGGGCTGCCCCCTGTAGGGTCACAGCACAGTTTGTTCCCAGGCCCCACCTCTAAACACCCTCCAAGTTGTTGCCCTCAGGGGTGTGGTAGGGGCTGAGGACAGGGGCCTCACCTCTCTTAGTCTAGAGTGGTATTTCTGTTAACATGACCTTGGATTGCATTTGCTCTCAGGTGAAATTTGTCTTCCCAGCCACCTTGTGAGTCTCTGAGGGTTTTATCCAGATGGAAGGCTGTAATTCCCAGAGCTTCCTGACAGAGGTATTTGCTCTATAGCTGCATACAGTTGGTTTCCCTAGAAACTGCTGGAATAAATACTCCAAAACCTGCTTCTGATTTTTAAAGAGACCATGCCATTTATCTGGAATATCTATTAAAAATCCAGTGGAACAGGTTCAAAAATATATGAAGAGATATTTTGAATATTCATTTAATATATCAAGGATTCTAGACTCTTAGATGATAGAATTGAGGGGAGGATTAAGTAAATTATAATGTACTCACAATAGGACATTATTCCGTCATCAACAGTGATGTTTACGACAAGATTTCAATGATACGGGAAAATGTTTATGCTATAATGTTAAATGGGAAAAACCCCCAAGATTCTACGTTGTCTATATAGGATGTTAGTTGGTTTGAATCAGTTAGAAGACATGCTGGAAGCAAATGTTAGAGGGTTGAGAGTGGTTTTTTTCCTGTTGCTTTCATACTTATCTCCACTTTCCAACTTGTTTTCCAGGAGCATAATATCACTTTTATAATCAGAAATAAAATAAGCATGAAAATGAGATTTCAGAGTACAGAGGTCATCCTGCCCTGCCTCTCATTTCACAGGTTTAGTGGACTACAGGTTTTATAGACACTTGGGCTTGAGTGTCTCCCACTGCACAGCCGCCTGGAGGCAAGGGTGAGGGATGCTTTCTTTAGGACCCTTGACTCTAAAGGCCCTTCTGGCAACCCCTCTTCAGATGTCACCCCCCCCCACCCCAATAATGCACGCTAGCCTAGCCTGTGGCCTGTCTGCTGAGGACGGGCTCCGTCAGCCACCCAACAGCCCCATCTGCCCCAAGCATCTTTCTGCAAGTGGAGCTTTAAGTCCCATAGGACCCTGTCCAGTCAGAGGCCCCCTTTGGGGTCATCCCAGGGATGAGGCCTCAGGCTAATGGGTTGAGGTTGGGCCCCACCACCACTACCACCTAACTAGGAGCAGTGACTGAGGCCCCATGACCACTTCCCAGAGCAGCAGGACCATCCTGTTACCAGCTACACTCACGCCGGAGTGTCCCACCCTAGGTGGGGACCAAAGCATATGGCCAGCTTTGGAGGACAGAGCCTGTAAGCCAAGCTCCTTCAGGTCTGTCCTCACATTTCTCTCCTGCAGACTGGCAGCTAAGCCCCTAGTTACTGCATTCCACATGAGAGAAGAAAAGTGAGGCCTCAGTGCCACAAAATGTGTGGTTTGCAAGGCTGATGGGGGTGTGACACAAGAGGGGGCCCTTGGGGAGATCCCAGCAGACACCAGCCTTACAAGACATGCTGAAGGCACAGGCCAGCATAGATTAGTTCCAGTCTGAGAAGCTAAACACTGCTCTATGAACGGGGAGTCCTCCTTCACAGAGCTTTAAACCATTACTTACAGATACTAAATGATTACTCAAATACACTTGGATACTTACAGATACTAAATTATTATTTACAGATGCTCCTCCTAAAGATAAAGAGTAGAGTAACCTAAGGCCAAAAATATGGGGAGCCACTTCCAATCGGATCTTCTTTAGGAATGACAGCAAAGAATTCTGAAAATACAATGTAAGCCTTGAGAGATTTAGGATTTGATGTTACAGAAAATATTTCCTGGCCACATTCATTGTGTGACCATTCATTTTCAAAATGCTCATTCTGGTGACGCTGGGTCAGAGGATGGAGAGAACTATTAAGAACACTGTAATTTCTTCTTGAGTCAGACCTGCCATGTGGCTGACAGGGTTTTGGTGCTCCGGGCGGGTGTCAGGCCTGAGCCTCTGAGGTGGGAGAGCCAAGTTCAGGACATTGGTCCACCAGAGACCTCTCGGCCCCACGTAATATCAAACAGCAAAAGCTCTCCCAGGGATCTCCATCTCAACGCTAAGACAGAGCTCCACTCAATGACCAGCAAGCTACAGTGCTGAACACCCCATGCCAAACAACTAGCAAGACAGCAATACAACCACACCCATTAGCAGAGAGGCTGACTGAAATCATAATAAGTTCACAAATACCCCAAAACATACCACCAGACGCGGTCCTGCCCACCAGAGAGACAAGATCCAGCCTCATCCACCAGAACACAGGCACCAGTCCCCTCCACCAGGAAGCCTGCACAACCCAGTGAACCAACCTTAGCCACTGGGGACAGACACCAAAAACAGTGGGAACTACAAACCGGCAGCCTGCGAAAAGGAGACCCCAAACACAGTAAGTTAAGCAAAATGAGAAGACAGAGAAACACACAGCAGATGAAGGAGCAAGATAAAAACGCACCAGACCTAACAAATGAAGAGGAAATAGGCAGTCTACCTGAAAAAGAATTCAGAATAATGATAGTAAAGATGATCCAAAATCTTGGAAATAGAATGGAGAATACACAGGAAACGTTTAACAAGGATCTAGAAGAACTAAAGAGCAAACCAACAGTAATGACCAACACAAGAAATGAAATTAAAAATTCTCTAGAAGGAATCAATAGCAGAATAACTGAGGCAGAAGAACGGATAAATGACCTGGAAGATAAAATAGTGGAAATAACTACCGCAGAGCAGAATAAAGAAAAAAGAATGGAGGACAGTTTCAGAGACCTCTGGGACAACATTAAATATACCAACATTTGAATTATAGGGGTACCAGAAGAAGAGGAGAAAAAGAACAGGTCTGAGAATATATTTGAAGAGATTATAGTTGAAAACTCCCCTAATATGGGAAAGGAAATAGTCAATCAAGTCCAGGAAGCGGAAAGAGTCCCATACAGGATAAATCCAAGGAGAAACATGCCTAGACACATATTAATCAAACTATCAAAAATTAAATACAAAGAAAAAATATTAAAAGCAGCAAGGGAAAAGCAACAAATAACATTACAAGTGAATCCCTGTAAAGTTAACAGCTGATCTTTCAGCAGAAACTCTGCAAGCCAGAAGGGAGTGGCAGGACATATTTAAAGTGATGAAAGGGAAGAACCTACAACCAAGACTACTCTGCCCAGCAAGGATCTCATTCAGATTTGACGGAGAAATTAAAACCTTTACAGACAAGCAAAAGCTAAGAGAATTCAGCACCACCAAACCAGCTCTACAACAAATGCTAAAGGAACTTCTCTAGGCAGGAAACACAAGAGAAGGAAAAGACCTACAATAAAAAACCCCAAACAATTAAGAAAATGGTAATAGGAACATACATATCGAGAATTACCTTAAATGTAAATGGATTAAATGCTCCAACCAAAAGACATAGACTGACAGAATGGGCACAAAAACAAGACCCGTATATATGCTGTCTACAAGAGACCCACTTCAGACCTAGGGACACATACAAACTGAAAGTGAGGGGATGGAAAAAGATATTCCATGCAAATGGAAATCAAAAGAAAGCTGGAGTAGGAATTCTCATATCAGAAAAAATAGACTTTAAAATAAAGACTATTACAAGAGACAAAGAAGGACACTACATAATGATCAAGGGATCAATCCAAGAAGAAGATATAACAATTGTAAATATTTATGCACCCAAGATAGGAGCACCTCAATACATAAGGCAAATGCTAACAGCCATAAAAGGGCAAATCGACAGTAACACAATCATAGTAGGGGACTTTAACACCCCACTTTCACCAATGGACAGATGATCCAAAATGAAAATAAATAAGCAAACATAAGCTTTAAATGATACATTAAACAAGATGGACTTAATTGATATTTATAGGACATTCCATCCAAAACCAAAAGAATACACTTCCTTCTCAAGTGCTCATGGAACAGTCTCCAGGATAAATCATATCTTGGGTCACAAATCAAGCCTTGGTAAATTTAAGGAAATTGAAATGTTATCAAGTATCTTTTCCGACCACAGTGCTATAAGATTAGATATCAGTTACAGGGAAAAAAATGTAAAAAATCCAAACACATGGAGTCTAAACAATATGCTACTAAATAACCAAGACATCACTGAAGAAATCAAAGAGGAAATCAAAAACTACCTAGAAACAAATGACAATGAATACACAACGACCCAAAACCTATGGGATGCAGCAAAAGCAGTTCTAAGAGGGAAGTTTATAGCAATACAATCCTACCTCAAGAAACAAGAAACATCTCAAATAAACAACCTAACCTTACACCTAAAGCAATTAGAGAAAGAAGAACAAAAAAACCCAAAAGTTAGCAGAAGGAAAGAAATCAAAAAGATCAAGATAAGAAATAAATGAAAAAAAATGAAGGAAACAATAGCCAGGATCAATAAAACTTTAAGCTTGTTCTTTGAGAAGGTAAACAAAATTGATAAACAATTAGCCAGACTCTTCAAGAAAACAAGGGCGAAGACTGAAATCAACAGAGTTAGAAATGAAAAAGGAGAAATAACTGATACTGCAGAAATACAAAGGATCATGAGAGATTACTACAAGCAACTCTATGCCAATAAAATGGACAACTTGGAAGAAATGGGCAAATTCTTAGAAAAGCACAACCTTCCAAGACTGAACCAGGAAGAAATAGAAAATATAAACAGACCAAGCACAAGCACTGAAATTGAGACTGTGATTAAAACTCTTCCAACAAGCAAAAGCCCAGGACCAGATGGCTTCACAGGCGAATTCTATCAAACACTTAGAGAAGAGCTAACACCTATCCTTCTCAAACTCTTTCAAAATATAGCAGAGGGAGGAACACTCCCAAACTCATTTACAAGGCCACCATCACCCTGATACCAAAACTAGACAAAGATGTCACACACAAAAAAAACTACAGGGACTTCCCTGGTGGCACAGTGGTTGAGAGTCCGCCTGCCGATGCAGGGGACATGGGTTCGTGCCCCTGTCTGGGAAGATCCCACATACCGTGGAACGGCTAGACCTGTGAGCCATGGCTGCTGGGCCTGTGTGTTTGGAGCCTGTGCTACGCAACGGGAGAGGCCACAATAATGAAAGGCCCGCGTACCACAAAAAAAAAAAAAAGAAAGAAAACTACAGGCCAACATCACTGATGAACATAGAAGCGAAAATCCTCAACAAAATAGTAGCAAACAGAATCCACCAGCACATTAAAAGGATCATATACCATGATCAAGTGGGGTTTAGCCCAGCAATGCAAGGATTCTTCAATAGGCGCAAATCAATCAGTGTCGTACACCATATTAACAAATTGAAGGATAAAAACCATATGATAATCTCAATAGATGCAGAAAAAGCTTTTGACAAAATTCAACATCCATTTGTGATAAAAACTCTCCAGAAAGTAGGCATAGTAGACATAGGAACCTATCTCAACATAATAGAGGCCATATATGACAAACCCACAGCCAACATCATTCTCAATGGTGAAAAACTGAAAGCATTTCCTCTAAGATGAGGAACAAGACAAGGATGTCCACTCTCGCCACTTTTATTCAATATAGTTTTGGAAGTTTTAGCCACAGCAGTTAGAGACGAAAAGGAAATAAAAGGAATCTAAATTGGAAAAGACGGAGTAAAACTGTCACTGTTTGCAGATGACATGATACTATACATAGAGAATCCCAAAGATGCTACAAGAAAACTACTAGAGCTAATCAATGAATTTGGTAAAGTAGCAGGATACAAAATTAATGCACAGAAATCTCTTGCATTCCTATACACTAATGATGAAAAATCTGAAAGAGAAATTAAGGAAACGCTCCCATTTACCACTGCAACAGAAAGAATAAAATACCTAGAAATAAACCTATCTAAGGAGACAAAAGACCTGTATGCAGAAAACTATAAGGCACTGATGAAAGAAATTAAAGATGATAAAACAAATGGAGAGATATACCACGGTCTTGGATTGGAAGAATCAATATTGTGAAAATGACTCTACTACCCAAAGCAATCTACAGATTCAATGCAATCCCTATCAAACTACCAGTGGCATTTTTCAAAGAAGTAGAACAAAAAATTTCACAAGTTGTATGGAAACACAAAAGACCCTGAATAGCCAAAGCAATCTTGAGAAAGAAAAATGGAGCTGGAGGAATCAGGCTCCCGGACTTTAGACTATGTTACAAAGCTACAGTATTCTAGACAGTATGGGACTGGCACAAAAACAGAAATGTAGATCAGTGGAACAGAATAGATAGCCCAGAGATAAACCTGCACACATATGGTCACCTTATCTTTGATAAAGGAGGCAAGGATATACAATGGAGAAAAGACAGCCTCTTCAATAAGTGGTGCTGGGAAAACTGGACAGCTACATGTAAAAGAATGAAATTAGAACACTCCCTCACACCATACACAAAAATAAACTCAAAATAGATTAAAGACCTAAATGTGAGGCCAGACATTATAAAACTCTTAGAGGAAAACGTAGGCAGAACACTCTATGACATAAATCACAGCAAGATCTTTTTAACCCACCTCTCAGAGAAATGGAAGTAAAAACAAAAATAAACAAATGGGACCTAATGAAACTTAAAAGCTTTTGCACAGCAAAGGAAACCATAAACAAGATGAAAAGACAACCCTCAGAATGGGAGAAAATATTTGCAAACGAAGCAAGTGACAAAGGATTAATCTCCAAAATATATAAGCAGCTTATGCAGCTCAATATCAAAAACCAAACAACCCAATCCAAAAATGGGCAGAAGACCTAAAGAGACATTTCTCCAAGGAAGATATACAGATTGCCAATAAACACATGAAAGGATGCTCAACGTCACTAATCATTAGAGAAATGCAAATCAAAACTACAATGAGGTATCATCTCACAGTGGTCAGAATGGCCATCATCAACAAATCTGCAAACAATAAATGCTGGAGAGGGTGTGGAGAAAAGTGAACCCTCTTGTACTGTTGGTGGGAATGTAAATTGATGCAGCCACTGTGGAGAACAGTATGGAGGTTCCTTAAAAAGCTAAAAGAAGAACTACCATATGACCCAGCAATCCCACTACTGGGCATATACCCTGAGGAAACCATAATTCAAAAAGTGTCATGTGGGCTTCCCTGGTGGCGCAGTGGTTGGGAGTCTGCCTGCCGATGCGGGGGACGTGGGTTCGTGCCCCGGTCCGGGAAGATCCCACATGCCGCGGAGCGGCTAGGCCCGTGAGCCATGGCCGCTTAGCCTGCGCGTCCGGAGCCTGTGCTCCGCAACGGGAGGGGCCACAACAGTGAGAGGCCTGCGTACCGCAAAAAAAAAAAAAAAAAAAGCGCAAAAACCAAAACCAAAAACAAAAGAGTCATGTACCACCATGTTCACTGCTGCTGTATTTACAGTAGCCAGGACATGGAAGCATCCTAAGTGTCCACTGACAGATGAACGGATAAAGAAGATGTGGCACATACATACAATGGAATATTACTCAGCCATAGAAAAAAATGAAATTGAGTTATTTGTAGTGAGGTGTGTGGACCCAGAGACTGTCATACAGAATGAAGTAAGTCATAAAGAGAAAAACAAATACCATATGCTAACACATATATATGGAAACTAAAAAAAAAAAGAAAACCGTTCTTAAGAACCTAATGGCAGGACGGTAATAAAGACGCAGACATAGAGAATGGACTTGAGGACACGGGCAGGGGGAAGGTAAGCTGGGACGAAGTGAGAGAGTGGCATGGACATATATACACTTCCAAATGTAAAATAGATAGCTAGTGGGAAGCAGCCGCATAGCACAGGGAGATCAGCTCAGTCCTTTGTGTCCACCTAGAGGGGTGGGATAAGAGGGTGGGAGGGAGACGCAAGAGGGAGGGGATATCGGGATATATGTATACATATAGCTGATTCACTTCGTTATACAGCAGCAACTAACACAATATTGTAAAGCAATTATACTCTAGTAAAGATGTTAAAAAATAAATATATAAATATAAAACTTTTATAAAAGTAAAAAAAAAGAAAAGCCTATTCTGAAATGCCCTGAGAACACGTGTATCTGTATGCCGGTGCACACACCCTTTCTGAGTGTGCTAGGTGCACTTTGCAATGCACGAGGATGAGCATTCCTACAGATGCACCCACTGGACACACGTCGTTTACAAATATGTGTGTCCACATGGCTGGTGTGCACCAAATATGTGCATATTCAAAGATGCCCTATTCTTTTTTTCTTATACATTTTACAAAATTCAGTTTTATTCTTTCCAGCTTTATTGAGTTGTAATTGACAAAATTGTAATATATTTAAAGTGCACAATGTGATGATTTAATATATGTATACATTGTGGAAAGATTCCTGCAATTGAGTCAATTAACATATCCATCATCTCACATAGTTTTCTTTTTCTTTTGGTTAGAACACTAAAGTTTTACTCTGTTGGCAAATTTCAATTATATAATACAGTGTTATGAACTCTAGTCACTGTGTTATACACTAGATCCTCAGACCTTATTAATCTTACTGCTGAGAGTTTGTGCCCTTTTACCAGCCTCTCCCCACCCCCCCGCTCCCCCAAAGATGCCTTCCTTGTTCTTGGAGGGATGGTAGACCTGGAATTCCTAAGACGATTGCATCAAACAGAAAGTCAATATCCCTAAGTTGACCACTTCCTTTACTTCACCAAGCTTCGTATTATTGTTAGTTTTACTCCTGTACTGTGTCAGATTTGGTAACTGGTTTCTGTTTGAATTGTTGTGTCCACGGCAGCCAGCAGGAGTGGACATTTTCCCAGCTCCTCATTTACCGACCATCCATCCTCTTGGGTGAGCTGCCCCCAGCCGTTCCTGACTTTTCTTTTGAGCCGGGCTCCCTCCTCTCCTGTTTTCTGGTTGTGGGATCTGTGCTGAGACATCTACAGGGTGCTTGAAGCAGAAGAGGCAGAACCAGGTTGAATGGGTGGCTGTCCTGGGGGGTAACTTTGAACAACTGTGGGCGAGGAGAAGCCAAGGAGGTTTGCTTGTTTCTGTCAGGACCCTGTGCCAAGAGCGGGAGGGAGGGAAGCTGCAGGTAGTGCTGGGACAGCAACCCAAAGGGGTCTGGAGGTGCCCCCTGAGAACCAGGGCAGAGACTATTCTATAGAGACTGGTAGCCTTGTTGGGCCACGACTTCTTCACTTAGCTCAACCCAGTTCTGCACCTGGCAGGTTCTGGGCCTCTGGGAATGATGAGCAGTGTGGACTCACGGGCTGCCAAGTGTGTCCGAGACCTCTGTAGGAGGAGACAGGTGATGTCAAGTACTTTCCCAGCCCTAAAATCCCACACTTCTTGAATCTGATTGTTTTCTGTGGTGGGTTGGGTCTATCCTGGTGAGAGTGAGGGCTCCTGGCAGTCCCAGCCGGCCCCCACAGCTTAGAGGAGATGGCAGGCAAGGCAGACGGGTGGGGTTGTTCTCCCTTCCTGGGGCTTCCCTCCCAGGGTGATGCTGATACAGACAACTGAAGGTGTGTCCCTGGGCAGAGTTAGGGAAAGCATGCCTGAGAGTCTCAGAATTTCTGCCATGTCTTAAAAAAATAAAAAGTGCCTGGCTATGAGGTTCTGGAAGACGTGCAACAGGAGTGACAGGCGTTCTGGGACTTTCGTCCTGGTTCCTCTTGGTTCCCGGACCCCCGCCTGCCAGCTGTGGGAAAAGCAGAGACAGAGCCCTGGAGGGAGGAGCTGTGAAGGGGCGGGGGGAGGAGAGCAGAGGCTGCCAAACCTCAGTTTCCCTACCTGCAGAGCTGGAAGCAGCTGTTTGCTGGGTGCACGGGGCTGGTGGACGTGGAGTGCCCATGGAGGGGTGTGACTTTAACAGCCCTGCCTATGCTGGGATGCAGGAGATGGTTGAGTGTTCTGAGATCTGCTGGGGAAGGGCCCCTGTTGTCTCTAGGAGGAGCCTGGCACATGCTCTCAGGGGGGCTGGGACCTATCCTGTAGGTGACATTTCAGTCCCCCTGCTGCTGAAGCCCTTTCATTCATCCCCTCCTGCATTTGTGGGTTCTTTCAGCCTCCCTTTCTATACAGTGTGGGAAATACCCATACAGCCACGAGTAGGGGGTTTTAAAGAACTCCTCTCTTCTTGGCTCTCTGCTTCTCTGATTTTCCACCCCCTTCCCTCCCCAGGACAGCACCTCGGCCTGGCATCCTCCTCCTCTAGGCACCCAGAAGGGGGGTGTGCTAATGTGTGCAGTGGTCCTCAGGAGCACCCTCTCCCAATTTCAGCACTTCCTGTAGCTCAGCTGTTAGGCCTCTGCACTTCATCTTTCCAGAGGGCTGGCTGGTCTGCCCCTGCAGCCTGCGGCTGCTCAGCCTTGGTGGGAGGCCTGCTGCATGTCTGATGACCACCAACCCGGGGTGGGGAGGCGCAAGAGTCCAGATGCCCCTAAGAGAAGACAGGAAAGCCTGGCCCGTTCAGGCACGCAGCCCACCGTGAACCCCGATTATTCTGACAGGTGAGAACCAGGCTGACTGACTGATAACGGTGGCACCAACTCCCTATGAATGTGGCTGTGCTTTGTGGGAGCCTTGCCGACTTCCTCATCGCCAGAACTTTGAGAAAGGCCATGGAGAGGGACACTGGGATGGGCAAGGGATGGGCAGCCATCAGGGTCCCTGTGGGCTGGATCAAACTTCCACAAGTGATGATGATGAGCAGGGAAAGCCACCAATCTCAGTCAGAAGCGCCGTGCCCATGCTGGTCCTGGCCCTTGCAGCTGTCGCCTCTGGAGGAGGGCATGGCCCCGCATCCTGGTACCTCCTGGGAGGCCCCACTCACCTTTCATGCTGTGAGAAGGCCCAACAGGCTGGCCCTGAGGCTTGGGGCCGGGTCCCCTTTGCTGGGAGGATGGACAGAAGAGGAGCTTCCATAGGTCTTCCGGGCCAGGCTGGCTCCACAGCTGGAAGTTTCGGCTGCCATGTGCTCAGGTCTCATCATTGTTTCATGTCCCCAGGAATGGCATCCTTAATGCTGGCCCATGTGGGCCTGGGTCTCTCTGTCCCAGGACTGGCTGTGGTTGGTCCAGGGAAGAGCCTAGTAGGGTGTCCTATTGGCCCTGAGCCCCAGAAAGTACAGTTGTCCTCCAGAGGATTCTGCCACAGGCATGTGCGGTGAGTGTGTTTTGGTGGACCAGCTACCTCTGACCCCACGAGAGGGTCCAGCACAGAGGTCCCCATGCAGGGGACTTATGATCACCTCCAGGAGGGCATTTCCCTAAGAAGCTGCATCCCGTGCCATCCTGTTGGCCTCGCTCTGTCCCCACACTGCTGGGGGTCCAACATGAGCCCTCACCTTTCCACATGTTTGCTTCTTGCCTGCACCCTCAGAAACTGTTTTTATTGTGCATGTTCTTCATAAGTGATTTCATTTGTACCAGTTGTTCTTCAGCCCCTTCTTCCCTTCAATGCAGGCCTCAGTGAGCCAACCCAGTTGGATACCCTCAGTTGTTCCAGAGCCCCCAGGGTCTGCTGACCATGCACCTCACGGAGGTGGAGCAGCTCAGACACCTGTCCCTATGGACCCTGCAGAGGCTCCCGATGGCAGTTTCGGGGTGGCTTGTGGGGCTGGGGCTATTCTCAGGGTTAGTTTTTATATCTAGCACATTCACTTCCCTATGGCAGTGACAGGCAGAGATCAGGCGCCACTGGCATGGCCTGAAAGCATACATGTACCCCCCGGAGCAGGCTCACGGCACACAGTGACGCTGCTGCCCTTCCGTGACCTCCGGGTCAGCCTTTCTGTTCTGTAAGTCCAAGAAGTGAATTTTTAGAGGGATCAAGGAGGGGGTTTCAGACAAATTCCAAGTGAGTTATGGTCAAGGTCGTGCAAGGAGGTGGGGTTGGAAAACCGAGTAAAGGAGCGTGCTGCATACATCATTTGAATGCCAGTGTTTCAAAATGAGATTCCGTGCCAGTAAACAGCTCATGGGGGAGCTAGTCTACCACCTGGAGTGTTTGATGATCACCCCTGCATTTCACTTTTCCTGGTCTGCACTAAAGCATGAAATGTCTCAGCTGGGACAGACAGGGTCCAACTCTCATTTCGCACATTGTGGGATTCAGAGTCAGAAGGAACTTAGAAATGCAGGTAGGGGTGCCAGATAAAAACTCGTTTGAATTTCTTTTTATTGGAAATTCATATTTGACTGGGTGTCCTGTATTTTTATTTGCTAACTCTGGCTACCCTAGGTGTAGCCCAGCCCTGTATCTTTGTCAGTGAAGATGTTGCAGTCAGGAAGGGTAGGACTTCCTCCATCCCAGCACTTCTCAGGGAGGGAATCTGGCTATTGGGATGCCTTGTGCCCCCCCAGCTTGGTCCAGCCTGCTTTACCAGTGAGAGGAGAACCCTGCAGTGGGGTGTGTGTGTGTGTGTGTGTGTGTGTGTGTGTGGTACGTGTGGGGTGTGTCGTGTGCGTGTGTAGAGTGTGTGTATGTGTGTAGTGTGTGGCATGTGGGGTATGTGCGTATGTGTTGTGCATGTGTGTGGTGTGTCTGTGAGCATGTGTTTGCATGTATACGTGTATGGTGTGTGTGTGTGTTATGTGTGGTGTGTGTGTGGGTTATATGTGTGTGTATGTTTGTATGGCAGCCACAGGGCGGTGGAGTAGGATATGGCTGCCTGTGTTCAGCACCCTGAGAATTTGGGGGGAGGCCCTCATAAACCCTCACGGCCATGGATTCCGCACATGCTTTCTCTTGAAGGGAAAGCAGATGCACTAGGAGGAGAGTCTAGGAATTTTCCAGAGCATCGCCTGTGTGAATCTCTTAGTCTGAAATCTGTCCTCACTGTGGGAGCCTGGGCCACTGCTCCACTGATGTGAGGCTGCCTGGCCTTCCTACAGTGTGGGATGGCTTTGCAACCTCAGATCTGTGCGGCCACCTTCAGCACATGGCCTGAGTGAGCACCTCACCTGGTACAGTTTCTCACCTGTAAAGTGAAAGTGACAGGGCCACTTTGCATGTTGTCATGCAGATTGAGTCCCAGGCCAACAGCCACTCTTTGATCACATCCTGGCGCCTGTCAAACTCAGCAGGCCAGTGTGAATGGCGTCTCAGCCCCACAGCCTGGAGGCACTTGGCTGGAGCCCCATTGGCTCAGCACGGGAAGTTCTAAGTAGCATCACGTCATAAAAGAGTTAAGTTTTGTCAAGCCTGAGAGAGGGAAAGACTATCATGAAACCACAGTCAGGCTCTGACTGGTGGAAAACACACAAAGGGTGTCTAATCCTTTTTTCGATGTGTTTATTTGGTAAAGAATTAGAGGATAAATTGGGCAACTATGGACTTTAAAAATCGGTGTTTTGGATTACTTGGCATTTCAGGAGGGGTAATTGTGTGCTAGCAGGAGGATTGGCACCCCGACCCCGTGCACTGTTGCCAGGAGGGTCTCTGTGGACCTAGGAGGACCTAGGAGGTAGATCAGTGCCCAGTGAGAGCCCCAGTGCCTAATGGGCACACCAGAAAGGCTCTCAGGAGGGTGGGAGCAAAGCCCAAACGTTGTTTCTGGGGGATGAGGGGACTGTTTTTTCCAGGACACTCCAGGTGGCGAAGCAGCTGCTGTCCCCACTCCCCCACACCTCCCCGCCCCAAACCTGATGGCAGTGATGGGAAGAGATTCTTGGAGAAGGGGAAGCAGGGCCCTGACTAATGCAAGTGGCAGCAAGGTGGACGTTATGCTTCTCCAACTACTTACAGTCCATCCTGCCGTGGCTTTGCTTCCTAGAGCTGAGCTAAGCCTTTCTTCAATTCCATACAGCCCTCAGCCTCCATCTCTTGGCCTCTCTTCCATTCTCTCCTCACCTCCTGAAGCTGTTTTTTCTTGTGTTGGGCCTTCTCATTCTGTTTCATGGCCCTTTACTTTGCTTTCACATTTTCCCATATCTTTTTCTTTCTGTGTTTCATTCTTGGTGACTCCAGTTCACCAATTCTCTGAATTCCATGGGCACATTAAACAAATGTGTCTAATTTGTTGCTTACACTGTTCATGGAGTTTTAAATTTTAATATCATTTTTCATTTCTAGAAGTTCTAGTTTTTCAGATTTGTCTGATCATTTTATTTTTCCAGCATGTGTGAGTGTGCGTTTAATGCTTTTGAATCTTTTTTTTCCTACGATCATTTAAAATTGTTTTATATCTTCTATTAGATGACTCTGTTATTGTATAATGTACTTGGGGGTTTAGTCCTACTTTCCCTCAGGGTAGGTCATCTCCTTGTGTTTGGAAATCTGTCCTCCTGAGGCCCCAGGGAGCTGCCGTCCTCCCCCAGGTCTGTGGGGCACAGCCGGCACCTGCCCCACTGTGTGGTTTCTAGGGGGTGTTGGAGCATCTGAGATGACCCCCTAAATTGTGCCCCCTCTTCTCTGCTCCGTGGGCTCTGGAAACCCCACCCCTGTGCAGAGGCTTTCAGCCGGCTTCTGTCTGATATCCTGTGGGCCTGGGCTGGTCTTGCGTTGATTTGCCTCTCTGACAAGGCCTTTCAGGGACTGGTGCCATGACTGAGCACTGCAGAACTGTGAGAAGAGTTATTGGTCAGTAAAAACACCTGCAGTGTCATGAGGAGAAATGAGGCCCAGCCGCAGGCCCACCCATAGTCTACCATGGACTGCAGCCCTGCTTCTGTTCCCCTGTTGCCACACGGCTGGAGACACATCCTGATGTTGTAAACGTTTTCCTGTGTTTTTCCACGGCCTCAGATTTCTCAGGGTGTGGCTTACTGTGAGTCCCTTGGTTAGTGGCATCCCTGCGTCAGGCCTTCCTCTGTGGAGCACCCGGAACATCAAAAACATCCTCTTATGTTCTTTGGAATCACATCTTTGGGGCAGAGTCCCAGCAGTGAATTTATTTGGTCAAAGGACCTGAGGCTGGTTGTATAGCTCATTTGTTGCGATATTGCCCCTTAGGGCACTCAGGGGTGGCTCTAGTGCTGTGACAGACTGGTGAGGCCATGGGGAGATGGAACCTTCTAATTCTTCCAGAGCCTGGGGCTGGGGGCCCTGCCTAGGAGTCTTTCCAGCAGGGAAGGGTGATGGACCCCTCCCTAAGAGGGAGGACCCCTGAGTCTCCTGGACCAGTGGAGGCACAGATATGGGAAGGAAGCTGAGAAATGAAGATGGACTCCCAGGTCTGTGGCTTCCCTTCCCAGGGACCCAAGGCTGCAGAGGGAGCTAGCCCAGATGATGGCACTGGTGCTGGGAACCTCATGTTGGTGCCCTGGGCCACAGTGCACGGGCAGGACAAGGCCCAATCTAGATACTGGGTCCCCTCCCCTAGGGCCCTGTCACCACTTGGTGGGAGCGGCCAGGTCGGGAAAGGGATGGTTGGCTCCTGGCTGGGCCTGGTGTTTCCAGCACAGAGCACAGGGCGTTCACAGGCCTTGGATACATACAGTTTGTCCTTTGGTTGACTTTGAGGTGCCGTGGACACCCCCAAGTACTATTGGTGCTGGACTCCCCCTGCCCACACAGCTGGGGTCACAGCCCCTCCCCCTTCCCCAGGCTAGCCCTCACCTCAGGGCCTTTACAGATGGTTTCTGTCTGCAGCCTCTTCGTTCAAGCCCGGCTATACCTGCTGCCTGAACATTCTCTCCACTAGGGTCGACCACATGGAAACCTGGACGCCCCCATTGTCTGCAGATTCAAATGGCAATCCGCAGCCTGGGTCAGGACATGCTGGGTGCACCCTGAGTCCCTGCCAGCTTGTCTTGAGCCAGGACCACACAGGCTCCTCGGTGTACACTGCACCTTTGCCCAGCGGCACCCCTTACTGCAAATCTGCTTGTGGAAGGAAGCCTTATTCTCCCTTCAGGATGGCTTGTTCCAGATGCTGCCGGAACTCCTATCTGATGGCATCCGCATGGGGTTGTGTGGCCTGGCACAGTGCACTTACCTTCAGTGCTCACCTTGTTATTGCCCCATTAGTCAACACCTGGAGGCTAACCAGTGGCTGCTTCTGGATCCCCAGCCCACAGCCAGTTCTGGTCCAGATGGGCTCAGGGTCTGGGGTGGGCCAGTCTGCACCCACTGGACACTGCTAGTGTGTCTGTGGTCGTCTCAGAAGACTGCTGGCCAAGGGGGCATTTCTGCTGTTTGGGGGGACACCCTGACCTTGACCTGGTGAGCATATGAGGAAGTACCGAGAGTGTGGAGGAGAAGACCCTGAGATAAGGAGGCCCCTGCAAGATGGGAGAAGACAGATGGTGCTCCAGACATCAGACTAAGAGGCAGATGGTGGGTGGTGGGTGGAGGCCTGCACTCACCAGGTGGGAGCTGAGGGTCAGGCACAGTGGAGGCCTCAGCCTGGAGCCCTGAGCTCTGCTCCTGGCATCAGGGAATCAGGGAGAAGAGTGGGCTTAGAGGGGGTGAACAGGAGGCCTAGGCCTTGCTTTTAAATTTAGAGAGATGATTTACATTAGCATAGGATTCCAAAATTAAATAGCATGTTTCCCCATCTCATTACCCAATAAGTCAGTATTTCTAACATCCTAGTCCTTGTCTGTTTGCTTGCTCATTTTTAAGTTATTTTAAGTAATATCTGAGGTAGATATTATTTCTATAGGTTTTTATCAGTATTTCCTTCGTAAGATTTTCACGTAAGGTTTTGGCAGCGTTTCTCCAGCATTCTCACCAGATGGCTCCGCATGTCTCTCTAGGATCTTTCAGTTAGTGAGCATGTGGACACACGTGGAACTTTTCCTTTCTGATTGGAAAATGACTTTTTTAAAGAGTAGCTTTAGATTTACAGAAAGATTGAGTGGAAAGTGCAGGGTCCCCATGTACCCCTTCATACCTGCCCCCGGCCTCCCCTATTATTAACATCTTGCATTAGTGTGACATATTTGTTATAATTCATGAGCCAATATTGATACATTATTACTAACTAAAGTCCATAGTTTACATTAGGGTTCACTCTTGGTGTTGTACACTCTATGTTTTTGGACACACGTATAATGACACGTACCTGCCATTATATCAACGTATAATACAGAGTATTTTCACTGCCTTAAAAATCCTCTGTGATCCCTCCCCCTATCCCCCCTGGCAACCACTGATCTTTTTACTGTCTCTGTAGTTATGGGTTTTCCAGAATGTCATATAGTTGGAATCATACGTATGTAGTCTTTTCAGACTGGCTTCTTTCTCTTAGTGATAGGCATTTAAGTTTCCTCCATGTCTTTCATGGCTTGATAGCTCATTTCTTTTTAGTGCTGAATAACATTCATCATCTGGATATGCAGCAGCTTATCTATCTATTCAACTACTGCAGGCATCTTCGATGCTTCTGAGTTTTGGAAATTATGAATAAAGCTGCTATAAACATCCATGTGCAGGTATTTGTGTGGACATAAGTTTTCAGTTCATTTGAGTAAAAACCAAGGAATGCCATTTCTGGATCGAATGGTAAGAGTACACGTAGCTGTGTAAGAAACTGACAAACTGTCTTCCAAAGTGGCTACACCATTTGCATTCCCACCAACAATGAATGAGAGTTCCTGTTGTTCCACATTTTCACCAGCATTTGATGTTGTCAGTGTCCCAGATTTTGGTCATTCTAATAGGTGTGTAGTTGTATCTCATTGTTTTGTTTTAATTTTACTTATTTTTGGCTGCATTGGGTCTTCGCTGCTGCATGGGCTTTCTTTAGTTGCGGCGAGTGGGGGCTACTCTTCATTGCGGTGCATGGGCTTCTCATTGCGGTGGCTTCTCTTGTTGCAGAGCACAGGCTCTAGGCGCGTGGGCTTCAGTAGTTGCAGCACGTGGGCTCAGTAGTTGCGGCTCGCGGGCTCTAGAGTGCAGGCTCAGTAGTTGTGGTGCACGGGCTCAGTTACTCTGTGGCATGTGGGATCTTCCCGGACCAGGGATTAAACCCCTGTCCCCCACACTGGCAGGCGGACTCATAACCACTGCGCCACCAGGGAAGTCCCGATACCATGCTATCTTGATTACTGTAGCTTTATAGTAAGTCTTGAAGTTGGATAGTGTCAGTCTTCCAACTTCTTTCTTCTCCTTCAACGTTGGCTATTCTGTCTCTTTACTTTCCATTTAAACTTTAGAATCAGTTTGTCAATATCCACAAAATAACTTGCTTTCCTTTTCATTGGGATTGCATTAGATCTATAGATCAAGTTGTGAAGAACTGACATCTTGACAGTATTGATTCTTCCTATCCATGAATATGGAGTATTTCTCCACTTATTTAGTTCTTTGATTACATTCATCAAAGTTTTATAGTTTTCCTTATATGGATCTTGTACATATTTTGTTAGATTGATACCTCAGTATTTCATTTTTGGGGGTGCTAATGTAAATTGTATTGCATTTTTAATTTCAATTTATAATTGTTCATTGTGGTATGTAAGAAAGCAATTTACCTTTGTATATTAACATTGGTATCCCACAACCTTGCCCTAATCACTTACAGTTCCAGAAGGCTTTTGTTGATTGCTTAGGACTTTTTATGTAGACAATCATGTCATCTTCAAACAAAGACAGTTTTATTTCTTCCTTCCCAATCTGTATATTTTTTATTTCCTTTTCTTGTCTTATTTTATTAGCTAGGACTTCCAGTACCATGCCGAATAAGAGTGGTGGTATTGAATATCGTTGCCTGGTTCCTGATCTTAGGGGAAAAACATCTAGTTTTTCATATTACATATGATGTTAGCTGTAGTTTTGTGTGTGTGTGTTTGTTTATTGTTTTTTTAGGACTTTGTAACCAAGTAGAGGAAATTCCCCTCTATTCCTAGTTTGTTGTGAATTTTTACACAAAGGAGTGTTGGACTTTGTCAAATACTTTTCCCCCATCTATTGGTAATGATTATATAATTTTTCTTCTTTAGCCTGTTTATGTGGTGGACTATGTTAATTGATTTTCTTTTTTAAAAATTATTTATTTATTTATTTTTGGCTGTGTTGGGTCCTTGTTGCTGCACACGGGCTTTCTCTAGTTGTGGCGAGCGGGGGCTACTCTTCGTTGTGGTGCACAGGCTTCTCATTGCGGTGGCTTTTCTTGTTGTGGAGCACGGGCTCTAGCCGCGGGGGCTTCAGTAGTTGCAGCACGTGGGCTCAGTAGTTCTGGCACGTGGGCCCAGTAGTTGTGGCTTGCAGGCTCACGAGCGCAGGCTCAGTAGTTGTGGTGTGGCATGTGGGATCTTCCTGGACCAGGGATCGAACCCATGTCCCCTGCATTGGCAGGCGGATTCTTAACCATTGCACCACCAGGGAAGTCCCAATTGATTTTCAAATACCGAAGCAACCTTGCTTAGGTGAAATAAATCCCTCTTGGTCTTTTTAACATATTGTTGAATTTGACTTGCTAATGTTTTGTAGAAGATTTTTGAATCTGTGTTCATGAAAGATATTTGTCTATAGTTTTCCTTTCTTGTCTTTGTATGGTTTTCCTTTCTTTGTCCTTGTCTGGTTTTGGTATTAAGATAATGCTGGCCTCATAGAAAGAGATAGGAAGTATTTCCTCTGCTTCTAATTTCTGGAAGAGATTGTAGAGAATTGGTATAATATTGTCCTTAAATGTTTGCTAGAATTAATCAGAGAACCCATCTGGGCCTGGTGCTTTCTATTTTGGAAGGTTTTTAAATATTGATTCAATTTCTTTAATAGATACAGTCATAAGCAGATTATTTCTCCTTGCGTGAGTTTTGGTAGATTGAACCTTTCAAAGAATTGGTTTATTTAATCTAGGTTATCAAATTTGTGGGCTTAGAGTTGTTCATAATATTCCTTCATTAACCGTTCAATGTCCATGGGATCTGTAGTGATGGCCCCTCTTTCATTTCTGACATTAGTAATTTGTGTCTTCTCTCTCTCTTTTTCTTTGTTAACTTGGCTAGAGGCTGATTAATTGATTGATCTTTTCAAAGAACCATATTTTGCTTTCTTTGATTTTTTTTCTATTTGCTGTTTTCATTTTCATTAATTTCTGCTCTAATTTTTTTTTAAATTTATTTCCTTCTGCTTACTTTGGAGTTAGTTTTCTTTTCTTTTTCTAGTTTCCTCAGGTAGAAGCAGAGATAACTGATTTTAGATCTTCTTTTGTAATGTTTGCATTCAATGCTGTAAATTTCCCTTTAAGCACTACTTTCACTGCATCCCATACATTTTCTTAAGTTGTGTTTCATTTTCATTTAGTTAGAAATATTTTTAAATTTCTCCTTAGACTTTGTCTAGGTGTTATTTAGAAGTGAGTTATTTAATCTCCTAGTATTTGGGGGGTTTTCTAGATATCTTTTTGTTATTGGTTTCTAGTGTAATTCCATTGTGGTATGTGAGCATCCTTTGTATGACTTCTAGTCTTTTAAATTTGTTAGCATGTGTTTTATTGCCCAGAATGTGATCTCTCTTGGTGAATGTCCTGTGTGAGCTTGAGAGGAATGCTTATTCTGCCTTTGTTGGATGATGTATTCTATAAATGTCAATTAGATCAAGTTGGTTGGTGGTGGTGTTCAGTTCAACTATATCCTTACTGAGTTTTTGGTCTGTTGGATATGTCAATTATTGATAGAGGGTGTGGAAATCTCTAATATAATAATGGATTTGTCTATTTCTCCTTGAAGCCTATCAGTTTTTGCCTCTGGTATTTTGATGTGCTGTTATTAGGCACAGACACATTCAGGATTGTTATATCTTCTTGGAAAATGAAACCATTTATCATTATGTAATGCCCCTCTTTATCCTGATGATTTTTCTTACTCTGAAGTTTACATTAAACTCTGAGATTACTTTAGCTATTCTGGCTTTCTTTTGACTAGCATAAGCAATGATATATCTTTCTTCATCCCTTTACTTTTTCTCCTCCACCTAAATTTTTATTATTTTCTAACAGACTTTTATTTTTTAGAGCAGTTTTAGATTCAAACTGAGCAGAAAGCACAGAGTTCCCATACCTTCCCTGCCCCTACATTGTCCCTTTACTTTTTAAAATTAATTAATTAATTAATTTTTGTCTGCGTTGGGTCTTCGTTGCTGCGCACAGGCTTTCTCTAGTTGCAGTGAGCGGGGGCTACTCTTCGTTGCGGTGCACAGGCTTCTCATTGTGGTGGCTTCTCTTGTTGCAGAGCATGGGCTCTAGGCGTGCAGGCTTCAGTAGTTGTGGCACGCGGGCTCAGTAGTTGTGGCTCGCGGGCTCTGGAGCGCAGGATCAGTAGTTGTGGTGCATGGGTTTAGTTGCTCCGCGGCATGTGGGATTTTCCCAGACCAGGGATCAAACCCGTGTCCCCTGAATTGGCAGGCGGATTCTTAACCACTGCATCACCAGGGAAGTCCTGTCCCTTTACTTTTAATCTATCTCTTTAAAATGAGTTTCTGATAGAAAACATGTGGTTTTGTTTTTTCCCCCCGACTCTTACAGTCTCTGTCTTTTAATTTGTGTATTTAGACCATTGATTTTTAAAGTGATTATTGAAAATGTTGGATTAATATCTATTATATTTGTTTTCATTTTCTATTTGTTGCCCTTGTTGTTTGTTTAGGCTTTTGTCTTCCACTCTTTTTCTGCCTTCTCAGGTTTTAATTGAGCATTTTACATGATTTTATTTTTTCTCCTCTCTTAGTATATATACTTCTTTTTAAACCTTTTCTTTTAGTGGTGGCTCTTGAGTTTGCAATATATATATTTATGGCTTGCAATATATGTATTTATGGCTAAGCCAAGTCCACGTTCAAACAATATACCACTTATGGATAGTGCAAGTTCCTTATAACAGAGTATCCCCTATTCCTCCCTCCCATCTCCTATGACGTGGCCATCATTCATTTCACTTATCCATAAGCTGTAATCAAGTTCATTGTTGCTATTATTATTTTGAACAAATTATCATCTGCTAGATCAATTGAGAATAAGAAAATAAAAGATTTCATGTTCCCTTAATTTATGCCTTTTCTAATGCTTTTCTTTTCTTTATGTAGATCCAAATTTCTGACTTACGTTCTTTTCCTTCTCTCTGAAGATATTCTTTTAACTTTTCTTGCAAGGTGGGTCTACTGGTGACAGATTCCCTCAAATCTTGCTTGTCTGATAAAGTCTTCATTTCTCTTTCACTTTTGAAGGATAATTTTGCAGGATACAAAATTCTAGGTTGGTGTTTTTTCTTTCAGCATTTTAAATGTTTTACTCTGCTTTCTTCATATTTGAATGATTTCTAAAGAGAAGCCCATATAATTCTTATCCTTGCTCTTTTATGAATAAAATGATTTACCCCTATGGCTTTTGTTTCCGGGTTTTCTCTTTTTCTTTTTTCTGTTACAGTGTTTTTAATTTCTAGCACTTCCTTTTGTTCCTTTCTTAGGATTTCCATCTCTGTGCTTACATTGCCCATCTGTTGTCACATGTTGTCCACTTTTTCCATTAAAACCCTTAACATAGTAATCATAGTTATTTTATTTCCTTATCTGATAATTCCAACATCTCTGCCGTATCTGAGAAAGCATATCTCATGCTTTCTCTGTTTCTTCAGACTGTGTTTTTTTTTTTTGTCTTTTAGTATGCTTATTTTTTGTGCAAAAAAGCTATTTTAAAGACAAGAAAACTGTCCCCCATCCAGAGGTGCTCACTTGTAACTGCTGTACACCACAGCCTCCCTCCCATCTCTTTTCTGTGTGGATGTTGGGATGACTCAGTGTGCTGTTTCCTGTACTGCAGCATAAGCGTGTCCCTGTCAGTACAAACCTTTGGGTGCATAACGATCTGTTAGGTGGAAACCGACTTAACAGCTCTCCTGTTGTTGGATACTTCAGTTTGTGAGTTTTTTAGTCTCTCCTGACCTGGGGAGGCTGAAAAGCAGGTTTTCTTGCTGTAGTATATGGACAAGGAGGCTGAGAGAGGCGCCCAGAGGGGCAGCACCCAGGCCAGCCTCCTCCCTCTGCTCACCCTGATGCTGCTGCAGGCCTGGGCTGGACCAGGACTCCTGGCATTTCAGCATGCTGGCCTCCCAGCATCCTATGACCACATACCAGCTATGCTGTTAGTTCTGCAGGTCAGTGTCCCAGAGCAGCTCCAGGCCTAGCATCTCCTAGGACAGATGCAGTCCCCTTGCTGCTGGACTGCCTTTCGGTCAGGATGTGTGCAGACCCTATGTTGGTGGGGGAGGAGGGGTTGCTACCCCAGACATCATCACTGAGGTCTGGCCAAGGAGGGAGCACTGGAAGGCCTCAGAGGCCAGTGGGACCTCTCACTACCCTGGCACCGGGCAGTGGAGGAGGGCCTCAGGTGGGCTCAGCCGCCTAGAGCAAGGGAGTGTATTCTGACCTGGTGATGGGGGCAGAGGCAGTGGTTGCAAACTGCCTGCTGGGCCACAGGTGTGTGCTGGGCCCATGATGTTGGTCAACACAGGGTTTTCAAAAACAGTTCCATTAGCTGCAACATATTAAAATCAAGAAATTTCACATAAAGATGTGCATTCCCACATTTTCTTGAAAAATCGGGAGATCTGACAGAGCTCAGTGCACATCCACAAGGTGCCCCCATGGGCCTGCTCGGCATTGGGCTGTGGTGTTCCCGTCTCTGCTGCTCACTGAGCTGAGTGGGGGCTGCACCTCTGCCCCCTCACACCTGCCCGCTCCTACCTGTGGGCATGCAGCATCCCCTGTGCACAGTCAGGGCCCATTTGATGGGTTGTTCTAGATGACCTTCAGGTCCCTGCCATGTAGTAATGTGATGGGTCTCTGAGGGAGGTTGTGTGGAGACCCGTGAGTGCTAGGGCTTCTGTCCTTTCCTTAGAGCTGTGTCAGGGAAGGCTGTCCCTGTGCATTGGGCTGACTGCTTCCTGCCATGTCCCAGAACAATATTAAACTGATTTGTTGAAGGAATTAGAGCAGGGTGTGTAGGCCCACTGCCTACGCTTGGCCTTAGTGTCCTCGTCTCACAAATGAGAGTGCTGGGAAGGATGGATTTTTGCTGAGAGTCCCTTCATTTTTTTTTTTTTTTTTTTTTTTGTGGTACATGGGCCTCTCACTGTTGTGGCCTCTCCCGTTGCGGAGCACAGGCTCCGGATGTGCAGGCTCAGCGGCCATGGCTCACGGGCCCAGCCGCTCCGCGGCATGTGAGATCCTCCCAGACCGGGGCACGAACCCGCGTCCCCTGCATTGGCAGGCGGACTCTCAACCACTGCGCCGCCAGGGAAGCCCTCCCTTCACTTTTGATGCTGCATGAGCCTTTGATTCTTACCTGCTTGAACCTGCTCTCAGAAAGTTTTGAGTACGTACCATAAGCACACGCCAGCACTTGCTTATGACCTACATTCTATGCAGATATATTTTCGAGAGTCAGAAGAGTATATCTTTAAAAGTCTATTTTCATCCTTTAAAAAATTCAAATAGCTCTAATATGAATCTAATCAGTTTATTGGGATTACAGTTGTTCTTTATAATGTTTAAAGGGAGATAGCAATATGCACACACAGGAAAAAATTCAACAGTCAAGAATTTGTCTTCGGTGGCAGCTCTGTCTCCTCCCTGCTAACCACCAGTCTTCTCCAAAGGTGGCCACTTGGGTTAGGTTTCTGAGTCTTTGCAGAACATTCTGATTACAGAGGAGCATGTGTATGCATTTCTTTCAATGCCCCACAAAAAAAATGGCTGTGTGCCCTGGCTCCTTCTGTAACTTGTGCTCTTTGCTGCACAATAAATCCTGGAGATTGTTCCAGATAGAAAGTGTAGAGTTTGTACTTCTTGGCATTCCAGACATTTACTTAAGTCTCCCCTGGATGGGCACCTGGTTGTTGCTGCACTAAACGCCCTGTACACCCCTGCGCCAGTGTACCTGTGCATTCCTGGAAGAGGGCCACAGACAAGGGTACACGTGTTCTCAGTATCAGCAGCTCCCATCCTAGAGGCTGTGCCAATGTGTGTTTCTGCTGAGGACATAGAATGCTTGTCTGTCTGCAGCATCGACACACCAGGCGCTCTCCAGTCTCCTAGGGCTGTGCCAGCCAATAGGTGGAAAACCTTGCAGTTTTAGTTTGCGTGTCTTACTGAAAGTGCTGTTGTATCTCTTTCCATACGTTGAAAAACCACTATGTCCTTTTCTGTAAATTGTTTACTAAAAGCCATGATTTCAATCACTGGTCAGGCAGTTTCACTATGTTTTTTTTCCTACAAAAAGTCTTTCTACTGTTTGCTCCATTCTTGACATGTGGTCCAGACCTAAACTGAGGTCTCGCAGAGGCACATAAGACTCCATGGAAAGCAGTCATTGATTTGGGTACTTGGTATTTTTCACTCCTGGTGCTGCTGTTCATTGTTTGGAATTGTTTGGGTTTAGTGTCCCTGAGGCCAGCAGCAGGGCACCATGGCAGGGCTATGGGGAGGGGTCCCCCTCAGCTGTGTCTCTGTGAGGTGTGGGAAAGGCCAGGTTTCCCTCCCTGACATGGCCTTGGTTAATTAGTGCCATGAGCCTCTGTGTCCTGCTTACTTCTCTCCAGCAAACACTTACCTACACTAAACCTGCAGATGTGGTTTGTACTTTTAAATGCTTCAGGAGTAAGATTTTAAGAAGGCAACCCTTAGGAGGGTTGTTTCAGCTAAGTCCACAGGAGCGTTGTGGACCCTTGAGTGCTGACCTCCCTCTGGTTCCATCCTGTTCTTGTTTGCTTATGGGGGGCGGTGGGGGGTGGGGGTGGCAGCGTCTGCTCAGTTGTGATCTCTACTGGAGTCTCCATGCCGACTGGAAATCAAGGACTTCCCTGCTTCCTCTGGGACGGAGCTGCCTATGGATTTCTAGGTCGTGGAGCTTTAGTGTTCTTGGGACTTTGGAGATGCGCCGGCAAAGAAGTTTGCTTAGGGCCGAGTTACAGGACTCGTGGAGGAAAAGTGACTTATGTCCCAGGGGGCTGTGCTGCATCTGTGGTTTCCACCAGTCACTCCTGGGGTTTTCCATCAGCAAATATAGTCCAGAAATGAGGTTGAGCAGTGAATTCCTAGGCAAAGCTGGCACCTGGGCACAGACTGTGGCTGAGGGCCAAGGTTGCTAATCAGGAGCGAGCCTGGGACTCATGCTATGCATGTGGGCTGCTTTTCTGGAAGGGGTTGTGTGTCCCCCTAAGAAGGAAGTTATAGCCCCTATGGCTCATGGAAACCCCAGGTGAGAGCTGAGAGGAGCATAGGTCCGGCCCCACCTGGCTTCCTAAAATAGGCACTGCTGTAGCAGCTCCCAGACCCCAGCTTGTCTTTGGAAATGGGCCTCATCCAATAAGTTAGGTGGGGCTTGGGGTCCAGATCTTCAGAACCTTCCCAAAGGCTCTACCATCTTGTCTGGACATATTGCCAAGACAATATAATTGCTAGGACATATTGGTAAGTGGAAACCCCAGGGCAATAACTGGATCAGCCCTGGACGCTGAGGCCACAGGTCCGACGTTGTGGGGACAACAGAGTGACCCCTCACAAAGTCGCTTCTTCATCACCTGATAGTGGACTTGCCCTGGCCAAGAGACTCCAGGGTGCATGCCCACGGGGGCACAGCCTGACCCGAGTCTGTGACCTGCACCAGCACCACCCATGGGGCACTCGTGTCGGGTGTGCTTGGGCAGGAACACCAGATAGTCCAGAACTCAGTGTCTGTAGGAGATCACTGGCTTGGAGCTTGCAAAAGGCAATAGCGCCAAAGACAAATAGCATCCCTCACCCCCATTTAAGGAGCCCAGAGGCTGGGCAGCTGGTGCCATGTGTGATTCTGGGTCAAATATACAAACAGCTGTGAGGAATGTTGTCAAGACAACCGGGAAAATGTGACTATGTAGACATGTGCATTAGGATACATCTTACGGTGTTAACTTTGATGTTGTGGTTATGGTGGCGACAGCTTGGTTCTTAGGAGACTGCAGGCTGATGAATTAGGGGGCCGGTCCTCATGTCTATAACATATTTTCAAGTGTTTCAGAAAAAAACTACAGAGATATAAAGCAAATAAGGGGGAATTGTTAACCATTGGAGAACCTGAGTGAAGGGAACATGGGCATCCATTGTAATTTTTCTATAGGGTTTAAAATTTCAAAATGGGAAGTGGGTCGGGAGAGCCCTCTCAGGTGATGGTGACATTGAGCAGGCAGAGACCTGTCACCTACCCCCTGCCTGAGTCCCTCACCTGTGCCAGGGGAGGGCCTGGGTCCTGTCCATCTCATAGTGGCACCTGTTTGTAGACTCCCCAGGGCTGTACTCCGCCCCACTTGGGACCCTTCCCGGGGCCTCGTGCTTGCTACCCGCTGCCCTGCTCCTCTCTATCCTGTCAGTCCTCTCACCGCCCCTCATACTGCCTTTGGTGCCTTTACCAGATGAAGGAGACTAGGGACGTGAGTCACCTGCTCCAAGGTGGCTGGCAAGAGAGGTGTGTGGACATTGGAGACCTTGACCTCCACCTGCACCCACTGGAGTGGGTTTTATAAACATCAGTTTATAGGGTCATGACTCACCTTGTTTAAACCTTTGAACTAAGAGAGAGGAGAAACCCCATGTGTCCTACAAGGTACACCTATGAATGTTTGCTTCCACTGTAAGTATGGATGCAAGTGTTTCTTTTAGAGATTGTGATAAATTGGGAATTTAAAGAAGTGAAGGCTCTTTGGGCTCTGCTTTCCTCCCCTGCAGTGGTGCTTCCTCCAGATTCCTGTGAGTGGTGCTCTCTGGGTTGGCCTGGAGGATGACGGAGACTCCTCTCCAGTGTGTCTGCCTGTGGCTTCCATCCCCCCATGGCTTTCCTCCCCTCCGTGGCTTTGTCCCCCCGATGGCTGCTGTTCCCTCATGGCTTCCAACCCCCCATATCTTCCATCCCCCAGAGGCTCCTGTTTCCCCTGGGTGCCCCATCCTGCTGAGGAAAGTGTGGAGAAGCACAAACAAAGGTATTACGGCCAGGAAGGAAAAACTTTGGGCAAGATGGGGTGGGGCTCAGCTGGTCAGAGGCCACTGGCCCCTTATTCTCTCCTTGGAGATAGGGAGGGGCTGGGCTGGAGTCCATTCACCTCAGAGTCCTGGAGGAGTGGATGTGACACATCTGGGAAGAAGAATAGATGCTGACATTCTTTCCATATGGATTCTGTGTTTCCCTCTGGAGTTCTGCTCTTAGCCACTTGCTGACAGATATGAGAGCATGTGTCATGATCCATCAGACCAGCAGGAGAAAATGCTGCTGCTGCTGCTAATGATGATGATGATGGTGATGGTGGTGATGGTGGTGATGGTAGTGATGATATTGGTGATGATGATCATGATGGTGACGACTGTACTGATGATGATGGTGATGGTGACAATGACTACAACGAGCAGTAAACTGTCTGCAGGCTCCTGCTTGTGCCAGGCATGGCGCTGGGCACTGTACATACGATCCTTTTTGAGCTTACCAGCCCCACTGGCAGGGGCTGGGAGGACAATTGTCCTTCACATTCTGGAACCTGTTTTCATTTCTTCTGAGTATGCAGTCCCTCCCCATAGTCCTGGTTATCTGTGGCTGTGTAATAGTCACCCCAAAACATAGTGGTTTCTGACAACAACTGTGTGGATTTTCCCCACAAGTCTGCATCTGAGCTCAGCAGACAGACCTACCCCCACCACATCTCTGTCATTGCTCTGTGGCTGGGTCCCCACGAGGTCCAGGTGGAAGCCACATGGTCTGTGTGACTCTTGGGGGTCCTGATATACTGATCCCCCGGGCTGACTGCCCTCCAGGGTTGGTAGTGAGACCCTCCTCTGTGGCGCAGTGTCACCTACCGCCCCCCAGGCCATGGCAGACACCCTGTCATCCCATGCACACAGGCGCCCCCCTCCCTGGGGGCCAGGCTTTTCCAGCTGGGTCAGGTCTGGCTGTTTTCTCTTTCCCCTTTCCTGCTCCTCTTTATGAAGTTGTCCTATGAGGGCTCAGGTGCCTCAGGGGTCCAGTCCTTACTGCACCCTCCACCTCCTCCTGTGGCAAAGTGTTTCTGCCTACTCCTGCACAGCAGGCCCTTGGCTGACTGGAAACTGTGAAGGCTCCTGAGCCTGGTGTACGAGCTGTGGGGTGCAAACAGACTTGGCTGCCCCCACCTGCTCTTGCCACCTTTTCGCGTGGTCCTGGCAAATGCGGACCTCTCTGGGCCTCAGCTTCCCCCTTGCACAACATGCCTGAGGCTCTTAGGGTGAAACCACAAAACCCATGGACAGCTGTTGCCTGGGGGCATCCCGAGGTGGAACCCAGACCCACTGCCTTGAGCCCATGTGTGGCTCAGAGGGTGTCAGTTCCCTTCTCCCACTGTGATTTCTCCCCTGTCGTGTGGAGAAGGTTGTGTGGCTCCTGGACTAGTGGCTGGGCATTCAGTGATTTAGTAGTTGTTACACGATTAGGGCCTAAAGGACCGCCTTAAGTTTGACATGTGGCTGATGACCATCTTGAAGCCGAGTGGTGACCGAGTTGTGGTCCCCATGGCTGCATCGTGTGGAGTTGTGTCAGTGACCAGTTTCTGGGTATCCTTTGGAGACTGCAGGCTGGAATGGGGGAGGATGAGGGAGGAAGAGGATGGCTGTGAAGTGGGGCTGGCTTGACATAGGATGAAGTCATCATGAGGGGAATCACTGAGCACCCCCATGCCTTCTAGGGCTCCTTGGCCAGCCCAGGCTTCCATGCAGGTGTCCGCCTGCCCTGCGTCTCCCTGTTGTCTCCAACGTGGGCTCTCCCCTCCATCGGGCTCCCTGGGGGAGACCCAGGGGCCCTGAGATGGGTGTCCCAGCCTTGCTGCAGGGTGGACAGCTCAGGAGCCCTTCTCAGTGGGGCACCAGCACCCAAGAAATGTGGGAGGAGGTGAGCTGGGAAGGGGCACCGTTCTGACTTTCCAAATAAAGCAGGAATTTTGCTGCTTGTTATAAAAAAAATACACACTCATTTTCAGTGATTTAGGAAAGTACAGAAAAGTGTAAAGAGAAAACAAGCATGCCACTGCCCGGCACCAGTGTGGAGCCCTTCTGTATCACTGTGTGCCAGGGCTGTAGTTTTAGTGTCTGCAGATCTTAAACATGTAAACTCAAAAATAAAACCTGCGTTTTGATGACTGCATAGTATTCTGCTGTGTGAGCCTAGCATGACCTGGGTATCTGACCTCCTGGCTGGAAAAGTTTACTGCTCCTAATTTTTCGCTGTTTTAAATAATCTTGAGGTAGACTATCTTGCATGTGAATCTTGTATGCACTTCTACTTTCTGCCTTATAACAGGTTTGTAGTTGTGGAATTACTGGCCTGAAGGATAAAATCCTTCTTAAAGCTCTTGGCACACACGACCATATTTGGGGAGACTGCTTCCTATGTTAATTCCTCCATGGGCAGGATGAGTGCCTGGTCCCAGTGGCCCCACCTGCATCATGACCATTATTGACACGTCAACTGTGCCACCTCTGAGCTCCTCGGTGCTTTACATTGCAGGGGCTGGCATGTGAGGCGAGGTTTGCCCGTCCCCCTCCCCTCGGGAATTGACAGGGGCCACTTCCTTTTTTGAGGCTCCTCCCCTGACTTAAAAAAAAGTCAAAACAGTGTTACAGAAGTTTTGGTTTATGTTAAATCAACATTCTTGACAACACAATAGAAAAAAACCACAATGCAATCTAATTGTGGATTCATGAGAAAATTCCAGCCTTGATTCTCAAAGGCTGAGCAGAGGAGTGTGGTGGGGTGCCCAGGCCGGGCCAGGAGCCTGTGCCCTGGGGAGCTCCTCTGGCAGGGCTCTCACCATGAGGTCATACCCTGCATGCTTGGGGCTGGGATTCTAGAAAGTCCTGCCGGAAGTCGCCCTATTGGATGGCAGAGCAGGGATTACTGTGGGACGACCTCAGAAGAGCCACTTCCTCTCTCGGTCCCCCTGGCCCTTGGTGTCACAAGGGTCTCACAACCAGAGCATCTCCAAGAGGCAGATTCAGATTTTGCACAAAGAGCAGGGAACCCAGGCTTCCTTGGGAGCAGGACTTCCCAAGGGTGGCTGGCCACTTTGGCAATTCTGACGATTTTGCCACCTTTGCAAGTGTCTGAAATCTGCAGCCTCCCACCCCTCAGTTCCCTTTTTCTTGGTCATTTTCTTTGGTGTCTTATCCCCCACTCACCTCTGCCTTTGAAAATTCTGTTGTCTTTCTATTCACTGGGCTCTGGGTACCAAATTACCTTTAATATTTGTTTGGGGTTGACTTTCTGGCATGCTGGGGTTGCTGGTGGCTCAGATCAAACCAGTTCCCGGCCCCACTGGGTCGTGAGCCCCTGAAAATGCAGCTGCATCTCTCCTTGTTTCTCATCACCTGCCCCCTCAGTGTCAAGGTGAGTGCGGTGGACTGAATGAGCACATAGACAGGAACACATGGGCCCCCACACACACTTGCACACACATGTATGCACACGTGTGCAACTTACATATGTATGCACACATACATGCAGTGCACATACACTCACGCGCGCGCGCGCACACACACACACACACACACACACACATTCACACACCCCATAATTTTGTTCTGGGTTTTCCACCAAAAGAAATTATACCATACACATTCTCCTATTACCTACGATTTTTCAGTTTATAATTACTGTGGATATCTTTCCATGTCAGGATGTAAAAATCTACCTCATTCTTTTTATTTTTAAATTAGTTTAGCAGTATCCTGCCCGCACAGAGCATTCTGCATTACCGTCTGCGTGTGCCGGGCAGGTGGTTTCCAGGTTCCCTTTATGCTGTGAGGCCTGGGTCCAACCTCGGTCTGTGTCCCAGCCTCTCCCTCAGCTGTCACATGGGCAGAGCCATCCCTGGGCCCCTGGGAGGTCTACAGGTTGGTGGAAACATCACTCATTCATTTGAGTCTTCTCCTAGGCACCTGGAGTCCTGGGTACCAGCGACCTGGGTTCTCTCCAAGGGAGGGAAAGCGGGGTCAGCAGGATCCGTGTTGATGTCTTAGGTGGCCCTGGCAGCCTGTGCTTCTGCCTGCTGCCCACCCCCTGGGTGGGCCACGGCTTTCCATCCTGGGCACTGGGGCTGGGCAGGCTGGGTTTGGCCCCTGAAGCTTCTGTCCTTTAGGAAGCCATGTGGCCTATGGGGTGCTTGGGTGACTGCTGCTCTCACCAGAGTTAAAAAGGACAAACGCCACAATTATCTGGCTGAATGCGTCTTTTCTCCAAGGTGTCAGGGCTGTCGCAGTTGGAGCTCTGTTTCAGAACTGATGTCCTGGGTGATTCTGTCCCCATCTAGCCTTGAGGTTTGTGTAGGGCTCCCCTGCCTTGGCCCCACAACACCTCTCCCAGCTGCTGGTCTTTTCCCCTGTGCCCTGAGTTACCTCCCCCACTCTCTCTCCCTGCCTCTGCCCCTCTCCCTCTTACCCTCATGCCCTCCCCCAGTCACCACAGTGTGCTCACCTGGCCAGCCCAGCCCAAGGCCTGGCTGACCCTCCCAGGCTGCAGCTGGGGCTACCTTGTGCAGTTGTGATGATCTTGGGGACACGGATGCAGCTGGGCCCGGACATGTCCAGGGCCCAGCTTGCAGGTGATGCCCCTCATCCTCCTTTTTCCCTTGGACCATTTGCAGGTAACTTCGAGCCCCTGCTTGGGCCTGGAGTGTATGGCAGCCTCTAGTGCCTGCTTCCCAGGAGAGTGATGCCCACCTTCCACCAAGAAGCTCATTGTATCCTCATAGAGCTTTCGTCTGTTGCAGTCCTACAAGGGGCAGGGGGCAGGAGACAGGCGAGGCTCTTGGGTGCCTTGCTGTAGACACAGGAGGACTAGCAGGCTGGGTGTGCTGAGCCCCCCACGTCCATCAGGGCAGTCCTTGGGTGCCCAGCTCTTGTTGTGAGCCAGCAGTGGTCTCCATGGGGTGGGTGGCCTGTCTGCCTCTCCTAGGTGAGGGGTAGCTCTAAGGTGTTCCCAGCAGAACAGAACCCACCTTCCCTGCTTCTCACTTTCTCTTTCAGTCCCGGGGCCTTCCTGCACAACATAGCAAACAGCCAGACCCATCCTGGCCCAGGTGAGACCTGAGCCCACCAGGTGGTGGTGTTCTAAAGACCCCCAGGGGTGGAGTTGGGGTGTCATGCACAGTGCACATGGTCGTGACCCCTGTGTCTCAGCTTCCACACCTGTCACAGGGGCCCCTGCCGTGGGCTTTCCAGAGCATGGTGAGGCTTCAGGGATGCGTGGGACCAGCAGGTAGTGTTTGGGGAGCCAGTCCCAGTAACTAGGCCTGAGGAACGCCAAGTGGGGTTTTGTATTTTAAGGCACATTGGTTTCCTTCCTTTTGATTGACCTGGAGCCTCCATCAGAGAAGCCCCTTGGACCTTCCAAGGTGCACCTGACTCCCGACCTCCTGAAAGGGCCCTAAGTCTGTGTCATCTGACCTCAGACATCCTGCCCACCTGTAGGGTCAGTGCCGGCACATAGAGGCCTTGCAGCAGAACCTGCTGCAGCCTCCTTGTTTGTCCCTGGAGCCCCTGGGACCTGGGCAGGCAGGGGTTCACACCGGGCCATGGGACAGAGGCAGACCCATCAGGGGAGGTCGGCCATCCTCAGTGTTTGTGAGCTCCAGGGGCTGCCAGTGAGAAGATAGCCTGGAGCCCCTGTCCAGTGTGGACGTGCAGTATGCACTGTTGACCTAAAATCATAACACAGCCAGCTGTTTTACCAGCAAAATGGGTTTATTCAGGCACAGCAAAGAACTGCAATTTGGGACATGCAATCTCTGGCAAGCCACAGGAAAGTCCAGGGAACAAAGGAGAGTAACATTCTTTTATAAAGGAGAAGGGAGAGTTGGGAGGAGCTGTTGTAAAACAAGAGTCCATTGGAGGAAACTGGGAGTTCGAAATATAGTGGCTTTCATTGGCTAAGTGTGACAGCCTTTGGTTGGCTGGGCTGTTGCCAGGCAAGGAGAAATTCTTCCTCCTTCTGGGTAGTAAAGTAGTAACATTCTTCCTGTTGGAGATACAAAGGTGTAGTCTCTTCCTCTGGGTCTATAATTGACACTGAGTGATAGGGTGTAAGAGCTCTCCCTTATGGCCTCCTGACTCCATTTTAAATGAGGGTCTGTTTATTAATTTTCACAGGACTCCAGGTGTGGACGTGGGGTGTAACTTCTGGGTCCAGTCTCTGGACCTGGCCAATCCTGAGCAGTTGCAGGGCTCTGCCTTTGTCTCAGTCCATGGCTCCTGGTGGGTATGGGTGATGGGGGCTCACTGTGTGCCCAGTTCTACAGTTGCTGGGTTTGAGCCATCTTCACCCTGGTGTGATCGCTGGTATCATGAGCCCACTTTATGGATGAGCAAACTGAGGACAGCCAGCTCGGGGCCTGCCATGCAGAGGAGGCCCAAGGCACAGGACCCTTCTGTAGCCTGACTCTGGAAGGCTGGGGCTTGGAGAAGACTGGTAGGGAAGGAGCAGAGGGTCAGGCCTGGTGGGCTAGCCCTGGCTAGGGGGTGGGGGTTCAGGTGAGCCAGCTCTTCCTCCTCCTGGGTGGAGAGAAGCTGTCCTCTGCTGCCCCAGCCTCCAGGGAGTGCCCCATGCCTGGGGGCTGGGAAGATCTGGCTGTGTTTACTGTCCTCACTGTGCCTTTGCCAATGTGGCATGCTACCAGTTTAATGTGTTCGGTTTTGGTTAATTTGTCAGTTGAAAATGATATGTATTGTGATTTTAGCTTGCCTTTCATGGGTGGTTAGTGAGGTTGGGTATCCTTCTCACACAGCTGTAGCATGTGCCTATTCTGTTCCTGGCTCTGCCCTGTTCTGTTGGGAGATCCCCACAGTATATAGTTCATGGAGGAAGAGTAGAAAAACTTTGCTATATTTGCTGTACATACTTTTCATAGCACTTTGAAGTTTGTTTTCATGATTTGGAGCACTGTTTCAATCCATCAGTGTCCTCTCCGTTTTCCTTTCCATTTTCTTTTTTGTTTGTTTGTTTGTTTAGAAAGTCACTTTGCGTCATGAGAGCAAATGTGCCCTCATGTTCTGATTTTGATGGCTTTGTCTTTGACATCTGACTCTTTAGATTTCTTTCACTTTATTACCGTTTACGTTCTGAAGTGAAGACCGAACTTTATGTTTTCAAAAAACACTTGCCAAGGTCTTTCGGGCCTTCAGGCTCTGTTCCCAGGGCTGTCGGACTGCAGCAGCTGTGGCAGGCAGTGTCCTGCCCAGGGACCCTGGGGCGTTGGTGGCCTGCAGAGGGTCTTGTCTGCTGAGTGCTCCTCCTGGGCCAGTGGCTGAGGGTGGGGGGAGAACTGTCCCTCTGAACGGTGAGGAGACCTTTGGGTGTGGGCAGACAGCTAACCTCTCGTGCCTCAGTTTCCTCATTGTACAATAGGGCTAATGATAATTATCCCGATTACCGCAAGGTTGTTGCAAAAAAATGAATGTAGAGTTCTTGATGCTACCAGATGCAGAGTCAGCACTCAGCCAGCCTTAGTGATGATGGGTGGTGTCACTCTCACAGGGCCACCAGGTTCTTTTCTCTTTCTTTTTTGAGATAAAATTCACATCACATAAAATTAAACCATTTTAAAGCGAACAATTTGGTGGCATTTAATACATTCACAGTGTTGTGCAACCATCACCTCTATCTAGTTCCAGAACATTTTCATACCAAAAGGAAACTCTGTGTGCACTAAACAGTCACTCCCCATTCCCCTCTGCCCCCACCCTCTGGTGCTGCCAGTCGGCCTCTGTCTCTCTGCATTTACCTATTCTGGGCATGATCATGTAAATGGAATCACAATGTGTGGCCTTCTATGTCTGGTTTCCTTCACTCAGCACAATGCTTTTGAGGCTCATCCTTGTTGTAGTGTGCATCAGCACTTCATTCCTTTTTAAGGCTGAATACTACTCCATTGTATGGCGGCACTGCAATTTGTTCAGCCATTCATCAGTTGACAGACATTTGGGTTGCTTCCATCTTTTGGCTATTGTGACTAATGCTGCTGTTAACATTTGTATACAAGGATTTGTTTGAGAAACTGTTCTTAGTTCTTTGTGGGTCTATACCTTGGAGTGGAATTGCCAGGTCATATTATAATTTTCTGTTTAACCTTTTGAGGAACCACCATACTGTTTTGCATAGAAAATGTACCATTTTATGTTCCTACCATGAATGTGAGAGGGTTCTAATTTCTCCACATCTTCACCAGCACTTGCTAGTTTCCTGTTTGTTTTTTTCTTTTTAAAATTATAGCCATCCTAGTGAGTGGATAGTGGTATCTCATGGTTTTGATTTGCATTTCAGTGGCATCCAGATGACTTAAGGCTGTTGAGCTTCTCTTCATGAGCTTCTTGGCCATTTGTATTTCTTCTTTGGAGAAATGTCTATTCAGATCCTTTGACCATTTTTAAATTGATTTGTCTTTTTGTTGTTAAGTTGTAAAGTTCTTTATGCATTCTGCATGATAGACCCTTATCAGGTAATATGATTTGCAAATATTTTCTCCCATTCTGCATAGTGCCTTTTCACTTTCTTGATAGTGTCCTTTAATGCAGAAAAGTTTTAAAGTTTGATGATGTCTAATTTATGTCTTTTTCCTTTTGTTTCTTGTGCTTTTGGTGTCATTTCTAGGAATCCATGCCCAAATCCAAGGTCATGAAGATTCACTCCTGTGTTTTCTTCTAAGGGTGTTATAGCTCTTATATTTAGATTGTTAATCCATCTTCAGTTAATTTTTTGTATATGGTGTGAGGTAGGGGTTCAACTTCACCGTTTTGATATCCAGTTGTTCCAGCACCATGGTACAGCTCCCTGGGGAAGGTGACTTAAAGCCGTCCCCTTCATGGGGTCTGGAGGGGCCCTGCCTATGGCTGCAAACTACCTATGGTGAAATGGTGGGGGTGCCCTGGCTCTGAGACACGGCCCCCCCCCCCCCCCCGCCTCAACCTCCCTGGGCTCTGTGGGGACAGGGCAGTAATGGCCCTCATGGAGGAAGGCCCAAAGGATGGCTGGTTCCCTCTGCCTTTCCCAGTCACATATGGTGAGGTCTTCCTTGACCCTCCCTCTCTACTTCGAGTCTCCCATCCCATCCATGTGGGCCACTGTCCTCACACACACCCTGCCCCAGCTGCCCTCATGCTACCCTGCCCTTCCTCTTGAAAAGTGAGTGGGAGGTGCTGCAGATCTTTGCAGGGGAAGCTCTTGAGGAGTCAGCTGACTGCTGGTTAATGATGTCTGTTTCTCCTTCGTTTCAGCTGTGTTGGAGTGGAAGAGGAGGAGGCCCCAGACATCGACATATACCACTGCCCAAACTGTGAGAAAACCCATGGGAAGTCCACCCGTAAGTATAGCACCATGCTGCTGCTCCTCGGATCTGACTATGGGGGCAGGGTCTCTGCTTGGCCTTGACCCCAACCCCAACTGGACCCCACCTTGCTGATGTGAACCGCCCTGTGTAGTTGCAGCCAGGGGACTCTGGTATCTAGGAACCACCTCCTGCCTCATTTATTGCCCCTCATGGCTTTGCTGGGCCCACTGTGGCCCCTCCTGATTATCTCCTGCCTGCACATGCAGCTGGGGCCCCTCACGGCCTTTGCAAAGAGCCCACCAGCCTTCAAAGTCCTGGGCAGGCGTTGCAAAGTCCAGCATTTGCAGTGACCAGGCAACCTGAGATGGGTACATAGGCTGGGATATGTCCAAGGGACCATCCATCCCAGCCCTGCCCAGCTCTGCCCAGCTGGCCATCTCTCTGCAGGGGTCCAGGAATGTGCATTGTTGCAGATTTGCTCTCCTTCCCTTCTCTAGCACCCCCTGCGTGGAATCTTAGGTGTTCACCTTTCTCTCTCTCTCTTCTTTTTTTCCAGCAATGAAAAACATTTTATTTCCTGTCAGTTCTACATTATTAATAAGTAAGAGTACAGGGAGGAAAAATAATAGTTGTTTTTTTTTTTTAATTGAAGTATACAGCCAAGGAATTTTGTATTTTTGAAATGCAAAAGAATTCCCTTTCTCAAACTATTTGTGCATTACAAGGACTTTATCCTCCTCCCCTTCCATCTGGCCCTCTGGGGGTGTGGGAGGCCCAGTGGGGGCTCCCCAAGGCACAGGCTCCTCCAGGGTGGCCCACATCATGGCTGGGTGGCAAGTTCTAAGGCCGGGTCTACGTGGGGGAAGTGCCATGACCTTCTGGGGCTGGACCCCTGTAGCCCTTGTGGAGTGAGTCCTGTGGATCCAGTGGGCATAGAGGGAGGACACCAGCACAGGGTGAAAGCCCACCTCCAGCACCCCTGTTCTGTGAGTCGTGGCCAGCCAAGGGAGCCCAGCCCAGCCCCTTGGGAAGCTGGGTGAAGTGGGGTCTCACCTCTCCTTGACTTTTCTTGGGCCTCTCTTTGTGCCTGGCCTGTGCCCCATCATCACTAAGTGACCATGGGAGCTGTATTCCTTTCGGCTCTTGTGCTCTGCCCTCCAGCGCATGTGGGCATGAGGTAAGTGCATGAGAAGATGAAGAAGAAAAGGCCTGGTGGCTTCTGAACTTCCTAGGCATGAAGATTCTCAAGTTCCTGACTTACCCTCATACCCCTAGAAGTTGGCAGCACTGATGCTCACAACACAACTCCCCTAAACGACCCGATCCTCCTGGTAACTGCTTTGCAGCAGATACAGGAGGATGACTGTCACCCCGTGGCTTAACCTGAATTTCTGGCACCTCATGAACCTCCAGGAAAGCTCAGGGCCTAGGAGAGACAAACAGGGTGTGGACCCAGGTCCTGCATCTCGTGGCCCTGGGTGTGGGGTGGGGGGCTGATCAGGGCTGGGGCCGGGAGACAACCCCCTGCCATATAGAGCTGAGTGCCTGGGTAGGCGCTACCCTGGGAGGTGCTCAGGGAGGGTGGGGGGCAGGGCCACCTCTGTGAGCGCTGTTCTAGATCAGCAGACAGTGTGGGACTTCAGCCTGGCAGGACCTGGCAGCCCCTCCTTGGCTGTGTGTGTGTATGTGTGTCTTGCATGTGTGCACGCGTGTGTGCGTGCGTATGTGATTTGTAAATTCTGTGAACCAGACTTCTTGTTGTTATTGAGGCCCGTGTGCCCATCAGGGACGAAGGCACTGGTTTTAGCATCTTCCGCCAGTGTGCACTCCTAGATTGCCCATCACCCTTTATTTTACATGTGTGTGCCCTGACCAGAGCCTGTCTGTGACACACTGGTTGGTTTTTTCTGCTTGGATTCCAGTCACACCTTCCACAGTAAGGCCCCTCGATGACCCTGTGCCCCCTGGGGGCCACCTAAGCCCATGAGCCTGCCTCCTTTCCTTGCCCTGGCCTGGGTGAGATTTGTGATGGGCACAGTGAGGTGGGGATGGCAGGGGGAGGACCTGAACAGGATAGAGTTGGGGAATGGAGCACCATGATGGGATGGAGGCGGAGTTCCCAGGGTGAGCTGGGCCTGAGGCCATATCCCTCTAGCTTTGCGTGTCTTACCAGATCTCAGGGTTCTCTCCCCACGCTGTTGCCACCTGTCCCTTGGACTGATTTTGGTCTGTGACCCTCACAGGTTTACGCAATTCACAGATTTAGAGTGAGACCCAGGAGTCCCTGTGGGAACTCGGCAAGGTATCCTTACTGACACGAAGGCTCACGGGAAGCGGGTGACATGGCCCTTAAAGTGGTTCTGAATCCTGGTGTTGCCTCTTGTTAGCGCTATGACTGCTTCAGAGGTTACTTACTAATTTCTTACTTTCCTCCTGCCTGAGGCGGGTGTAGCTGTCACATCTTCCTGGTGGGATGAACCACGCTTAGGACGGTGGGCCGGGCTCTGGTGCTGAATGCCTTAGGGACACCTCTTGCCCCCATAACCCGGGGGGCCCACTGAAACCCACCAGCTTCCTGCTGTCTCCTGGGCACCTTGTCAGAGGGTGCCTTGGGCCACCATAGGCAGGAGAAGGCCCAGCCTCTGGGCTTAGGAGGGTCATGGGACCTGGGGAGGGAGGGAGCCCACCAGCCAGGGCTGCAGAGGGGTTCAAGGGTAGCCCCATGGAGCTCAGACCCTGCCTCACAGCTTCATCTTTGGCTGTTGTCCCAGCATACCTGCTCCAGCCACAGTATCAGGTGTATTCCAGCCTCTCCACGAGGTTCTTGGAGCTGCCCAGTCCCGGGTGAGGGCCTGGGAAGCCCAGGTGGCCCAGGACTGCCACTGGCCCCTGGTCAGCATGCACTTCTCAGGCCCAGCTCCTGGCAGGCAATGGAGATGCTGCTTCTCTCTCCTGCTGCCCACTGCTCCCCTGCATGTCTGCTATCGCTGGGCTGCATGCCCCCTCCAAGACTTGGTTTCCCCACATGGCCTTCTGACACAGGGCACTCGATGCTCACGAGGAGCCTGGGAAGCCAGGACTAGCATTAATGATGAAGCACAGAGATACCTAGTAACTTGCTTAGGGTCACATGACTACAAGATAGTCGGATCCCTTTGGATCTCCTGTCTGTGCCGGTGCTGCCACCAGAAGTTCCAGCTCCAGACCTCCCTTCGTAGGATCTCGACAGATTTCCATAGTATCCACTCACACCTTGGTCTTGGAGACCAAGCATGATGTAAATATCACCTGTTGTAGGAGACAGTCTCAAGGAGCTATGACTTGATGTGACGGGGAAGGGGTGGCAGTTTGGAACAGAGGTCAGCTCAGCCACCATCCACCGAGCGCTTTCCCCTTCTTGCTTTAGGCAGGTCCTACTCGGGGCAGTTGTCAGCTCCCTTCATCCCCACAACCACCGGGATGCAGGAGGACTGCAGCCCCCACCCTGTCCCCATCTGTGAAGGACAGGCACCCTGAGGGCCCCACCAGCTCTCCCTCACCTCCAGTCTCATCTCAGCCTGTTTCAAACCCTTCCAGGCAGTCCCCAGGGATGGTCTCCATGCCTGGCCCATCTTCACTCACCGAGTTATCTGTGGCTGCCCTGAATGGGGGCAAGGGTATCAAGGAAATAGCTTCCTTCCCTCTGGGGGCTCAAAGTCCAGTAGGGGCAAACGTTAGTGTGTATGCGTGTGCGCGTTTGTGCTTGCGTGTGTGTGTGTGTATGTGTGTGCTAGTGTGCACATGCCTGTCCCAGTCCAGTAGGGGCATGTGTGCTTGTGTGTGGGTGCGCATGCATGTGTATGTGTGTGCACACATGTGTCACAGCCCAGTAGGGACAGGTGTGTATGCTCACTTGTAAAAAGTCCAAGGTGGGTGTGTCCAGTGCCCTTGGAGCATGTGTGACAACAGGACAGCCTGAGGGAGTGGGCAGGGGGTGGGGAGGGCAGAGGGCACAGCAGGTGACGCTGGCCTGCCCTGCCTGTGAGTTGTGGTCTGTCATGGCAGCAAAGGTCCCAGCAGGGAAGGACAGGGTTGGTGCTGTTTGAGGGCAAATCTGAGGGGAGGCCAGGTGGGAGGGGTCCTGAATAGTGAGCCTTAGTGGGACCTTCTCAGGAGGTGCCTCTGACGAGTTCTCAGCAGACTGAGTGCTGAGTGACATGGGGTCCCAGGAAGGCCCCAGCTTTCGGGTGCATCGTCTGAGCTGGCAGGTCGGGAGGTGAGGTGGGGGCTGTGACTTAAGGATGTGGAGGGTGGGGGCTCCTGACCATGTGACAACTTGGGGTCCTAAGAGGCAGGGGAGGCTGGGTGGGCCAGGGACAGGGAACCCCAAGTTCTTTGCCTCTGAGGGGTCTGAGTCTTGCGGCATTCACGGTGGCTGCCCTCCCGGCCGGGTCCCTGGAGGCAAGGGGAGGGGGCTGTGGGTGATGACCTGCCTCTTGTTCCCCCACAGTGAAAAAGAAGCGAACCTGGCACAAACATGGCCCGGGGCAGACTCCTGAAGTGAAGCCCGTGCAGAATGGCAGCCAGCTCTTCATCAAGGAATTGCGGAGTCGGACCTTTCCCAGGTGAGCAGGTGGCAGCCTTTTCCTCTCCAGCCTGCCTGCTCCCTCCGAGGTCTGGATACGTACCCCACCACTAGGGCTCCAGGGCCATGAGTTTCCCTCTGGGGGAGCAGCACAGTCCCCGAAACTCCAGGTGCTCCCGGCATGGGGGCTGATCTCTCCCTTCTCAGCACCTCCAAGGACAGTTTATGGGGACCCTCTTCACAGCCCGGGAGGGAAGGGACCTACCTCCCCCACCTGGTATGGGCCTTCCCATGGAACCTTCCTGAGAGAGAGGCTACCGTCCCCATTTTATGGACCAGGAGTGGGGGCTGGCGTCCAGCCTGAGACCATCCTCTGGAGGTGGCAGGTCCTGGTGTCAAATGGCTGTGGGCTTTCCTCTGTGTCCATGGCCTGGTGGGGTGTCCCTAGGTCTTCTTAGAGCACACCCTCCCCCTGCACAGCCTTGTCCTATATGAGGACCGAGGGCAGAGAGCAGGATCAGGGCCACAGGAAATGGTTTCTGGTGAGGGGGGCACCGTGACTGCATGAACGTGAGGTTGTACAGACAGCTGCTCTGAAACACCCTTGTCCCTTCACAGCTGGAAGACAGTTTCTGTTTGTCTGACAAAGTCTTTACAAAGTCTTTACTTCTTCTTCACTTTTGAAGGATAATTTGATGGACACAGAAGTCTAAGTTGGTGGGTTTTTTCTTTTAACACTTTAAATGTCTCATCCCATGCTCGACTTGAGGGCATGGTTTCTGGTGAGAAATTCAGTATAACTCTTAGCCTTGCTGCTCAGTGGATAAGGTATTTTTCCTCTCTGGCTTCTTTTTTATTTTCTTTTTTTCCACCTTTATTGAGATATAATTCCTACACCATACAATCCATCCATTTAAAGAGTACAGTTCAGTGTATTCACAGCTCTGCACCACCACCAGTCAGTTTTAGAATGTTTCCATCACCTCAAAAAAAACCCTGTAGCTTTATCATCCTCATTCCTCCCCACTTCTCCCCAAAGTCCTGTCACTAATCTGCTTTCTGTCACTGTAGCTTTGCCTATTCTGAACATTTCATCAAAATGAAATCATATAATATGTGGCCTTTGTGACTGGCTTATTTCACTTAGCATAATGTCTTCAAGGTTCATCCAGGGTGTAGCAAGTGTCAGTGCTTCATTCCTTTTTTATGGCCGAATAATATTCCGTTGTATGTATAGACCACATTTTGTTTATCCATTCATCAGCTGATGGACATTTGGGTTATTTCTGATTTGGGGCTACTGTGAAGAATTCTACTATAAATGTTCTTGTAAAATATTTTGTTTGGACATATATTTTCATCTTTTTTAGGAGTAACTCAATATTTAGTTGTTTGAGGAACTGCCACACTGTTTTCTAAAATGGTTGTATCACTTTCCATTCCCACCAGCAGCGTCTGAAGGTTTCAGTTCACCAGAACTTGTTATTATCTGACTTTTTTTTTTCTGGCTGCGTTGGGTCTTAGTTGCGGCACGTGGAATCTTTGTTGAGGCATGTGGGATCTTTGTTGAGGCATGCAGGATCTTTGTTGAGGCATGGAGGATCTTTCGTTGAGAAGCACGGGCTTCTCTCTAGTTGTGGCGTGTGGGCTTCTCTCTAGTGGGCTTTTCTCTAGTTGTGGCATGTGGGTTTTCTCTCTCTCGTTGAGGCGTGCGAGCTCAGTAGTCGTGGTCAGCCAGCTTAGTTGCCCCGCAGCACGTGGGATCTTAGCTCTCTGACCAGGGATCAAACCCTGCGTCCCCTGAGTTGGAAGGCGGATTCTTTACTGGTGGACCACCAGGGAAGTCCCTTATCTGACTTCTTGATTCTACCTATCCTGTAGTTGTGAAGTGGTCTCTCACTGTGTTTTTAATTTGCATTTCCCTGATGACTAGTGATGTTGAGCATCTTTTCATGTTCTTGTTGGCCATTTGTCGTTTGCCCATTAAAAGTTTTTTTTTTTTGTCTTTTTATTATTGAATTGTAAGAGTTCTTTATGTATTTTAGATACAAGTCCCTTACCAGATATATGATGTGCAAATACTTTCTCCACTTTTGTGGGTTGTCTTTTCACTTTCTTGGTGTCTTTTGAAGCACAAAAGTTTTAAATTTTGATTAAGTCTAATTTATTTATTTTTTCTGTTGTTGCTTGTGCTTTTATTTTAGACAAAAACAAACCATTGCCAAATTCAAGGTCATGAAGATTTATGCCTATGTTTTCTTCTAAAAGTTTTATAGTTTTAGCTCTTATATTTATGTCTTTAACTCATTTTGAGTTAATTTTTGTATATGGTGTGAGGTAAAGGTCCAACTTCATTCCGTTGCATGTGGATATCCAGTTCTCCCATGCACCATTTATTGAAATGCCTATTCTTTCGCCATTGAATTATCTTGGTACCCTTGATGAAAAACAATTGACCATAGATGTTTGGGTTTATTTCTGGACCCTCAGTTCTGTTCCATTGATCCATATGTCTCACATTATGCCAGTACCACACAATCTTGATTACTGTAGCTTTGTAGTGAAGTTTGAAATTGGGAAGTGCCCTCCAACTTTCTTCTTTCTAAAGACTGTTTTGGTTATCTGGGTGCCTTGTATTTCATTCAGCATTCCAAGTTCAGCATGTCAGTTTCTGCAAAGTAGTCAGCTGGTATTTTGACAGGGATTGTGTGGAATCTGTAGATCAGTTTTCCATTATTCCTTGAATCCCACTCCTTCCTTCTAGATTTGGTTTCCTCCTTGTTGAATTTTATCTGTTAGTAGTTCTTTCAGAAAAGGCCTATAAAAATATTCTCTGTGTCTGAAAATATTTTGTGTTTATTCTTGCATGATTCTAATTTTCTAAAATGGATCTAAAATTCTAGAGTAAAAGTTATTTTCCTTGAACTTTTTGGAAATACTATTTTGTTGTCTTTTGACATTTATTGTTACTGATATCAGTCTAGCCGCTGGAGTTTTTTTTTGTTTCATTTTCATTTTTGGTAAATAATCTGTTTATTTCTCTGAAAACTTTTGAGATTGTTTTCTCATTTTTAATATACTATAGGTATACTGCAGTGCTTCTAATGTGCATTTGTTTTTATTTATCCTGTTCAGGACTCAGTAAGTGCCTTTAATTTGAGGTTTCATATTTTATCGCAATTCTGAAAAATGTCCTGTTTTCTCTTTTAATAACACTTCTTCCCCATTCTGTCTTATTTTTCAGATCTTTTCATCAAATTCACTGTTTTTTTTCAGCCAGCTACCATTTAATGTATCTACTGAGTTTTAAAAAATTTCAATCATCATATTTTTTTTTCTACAATTTCTATTCCTTTTTAGTGTTGCCTGTTCTTTTCCTCCTTCTCTGTTCTTTGCCTTATCCCCTCATTATCCCTTTGGATGTGTTTAATGTACTTGTCTTAAAATGGCCTTTTCAATTATCCTATTATCCTCAGTTCTTGGGATCTACTCTTCTGGGCAGATGAGGCTGCTGGCTCTCCCTCCTGGGGGTTCACCTCCTTCTGTGAGGTGTGATCTTCAGAGGGCATCATTGCCATGGCAGCCAGTCTGCCCTGGGCTCTGAGGTGTCCCTACAGGATGGTTTCGTGTTTGCCTCTTTTTTTTTTTTTTTTTTGCTGTATGCGGGCCTCTTACCGCTGTGGCCTCTCCCGTTGCAGAGCACAGGCTCTGGACGCGCAGGCTCAGCGGCCATGGCTCACGGGCCCAGCCGCTCCATGGCATGTGGGATCTTCCCGGACTGGGGCGCGAACCCGTGTCCCCTGCATCGGCAGGCAGACTCTCAACCACTGCGCCACCAGGGAAGCCCTCGTGTTTGCCTCTTGCTGGGTCCTCATGGGTTTCACAGTTCCAGACCCAATCCATGGGTGTGAATTTGGAACTCTCACTAGTGAGACAAGAGCTTGGGATTCTAGTTTATCAAGGGCGACCTTCTACCTCTGGCTGCCTTGTAGCTTCCACAGCTGACTCTGTGCTGTCCCAGTACTCCCAGAGCTTCTCACAGCAGTTGCCCACCACACTACTTCTTCTTCCTCACCCTCCACTCACTCCTTCTGATTTATCCCTAACACTCTGTCACCATGGTGTCAAACCCCAGGATCACTCTTCAGTCCTCACCTTAACTGACCCTTGTCAACACGTAGCAGTGGTGCAGTCCCCTCTCCTTGAGTCCTGTCCTCTGTAGAGACCATGCCACCATGCTCTGCTGGCTGTCCTTCCCTGCCCGGCCTCCTTCCCTGCTGACGACTCTCCCTGAGGGATTCTGGGAACTCTGCTCGATCCCCACCGTCTTTTTCCCTGGCCTCATAGATTGTCCCTTGGCCAGCAGCTCCTCAACTTCTTTCTCCAGCCACTAGTCCTTCTGAGCTCCTGACCTGTCTGTCCAACTGGTGCATCCACTGGCCAATCCCAACAAGTGTGTTCCTACTTAGCTCCGGATCTGCCCCCACCCCCATTCCTGCCCCACCTCCAGGCCTCAGTCAGTGGCCCCGGTCCCTTGGTCACTCAGGCCAGTCCCTTGGCCATTCACCTTTGCCTCCCCCTGTTCTCCCACCCCCATCTGATCTCCTGAGTCCACCACCTCCCTCTCACTGTCACCTTCTGGTCCAGGCACCGCATGCTGAGCCTCCTCCTCCGTGGTTGCCCTGCCCCACCCTGGTCCTGCTGCTGTCCACTGTACATCCGCACAGCAGCCAGATGAATCTCTGACCGTCACTGCCCTTCTCAAGTTGTCCAGTGGCTCCCCAGTGCTCTTGGCATGAGGTGGCCTGGCCCACCACCTCACTGACTTGGGTGCTTGCCCCCCCCCGCCCCCAGCCCCCCAGGTCCTTCTTATTCCTCACACTTGCCACATCCTCCTCCCTCCAAGGCCTTTGCTGGTACATTCCTTCTACTCAGAGCCCTGCCCCTCTCACTCCTGCTCCCCCAGGCTTCGACAGGCCCAGTCTGACACTGCTTCCTGCTGTCTCCACCACAGCACTGCTCTCAGCTGTGGGTTAATGGCCTTGCATGCTCATCTGATGAAAGCCCCTCTCCAGCGTCACCACACAGGGGTCTTTCCAGCTGGGCCCCACAGGTCTCTGGCGCCCAGGGCAGCATCCAACACACAGGGAGGCAGGAGAGCTGCTGACCACAGCATCCCAGCCCAGCCCTGGGTCCTGTGTTTGGCTTGTCCAGGGGGTAGGTTCTCTCTGTAAAGGGGTTTATCTCCATCTGCTGTGTCCTTAGACCTACCCCCATGCAGGGGTCTGATCTCTGAGCACTTGAGAGGAATATTATCGAGTGGAGGGTGAGTGGAGAGCAAGGGAGGTGGGGGAGGGATCTCGCTCACATGTCTGGAGGTTCCCTCTGCCATAGTAAGAGGGATGGGTGCAGTGTGTCCCCATTCTCTACTCACCACGGCCCTGGACAGGTGCCCAGACCTCCTGGACCTCAAGGTTCCTATCTGTGATGAGTGTGTGGGACCCTGTCATGTCTACCTTGTGGCTGCCCTGTGACCACTGAGTGTGGCACCGTGACAGGTCCTCCTTCTGGGGCATGGGCGGTGTGTGCCTGGAGCTCAGGCTCCGTGTCTGCAGCCCTGAGGCCCTGTCCAGGCCTATCATGGAGGCTGGGACCTGGGCTTGATGTGACCCCTGACTTGTATTTCCCTGCAGCGCGGAAGACGTGGTGGCCCGCGTGACGGGCAACCAGCTCACGCTGGGCTACATGGAAGAGCATGGCTTCACCGAGCCCATCCTTGTCCCCAAGAAAGATGGGCTGGGCCTGGCGGTCCCAGCCCCCACCTTCTATGTCAGCGACGTCGAGAACTATGTGGGTAAGTGCCCTCTCCTGCAAGTGAGTTGTGGGCTCCCTGAGCCAGGAGTCCCTGTATACGCTGCCTAGGCCCTGACTGTGTCTCAGAGCCATGTGAGCCAGTGTGACTCAGGGTCTCCTTGTTCCGTTCTGGGTGCTCTTCTTAGAATGAGACCCCATGCCCCAGCAAATGATGCGGGACCCAGGCCCCTTCCCTTCTCAGTTACTCTGCCCACAAAATGGGGGCTTCGTGGGGACCCCTGGATTCTGCCAGCTATAGTACTGTTGGGCGCTAATGATAGTCATGCCTGGGAGGGCCCCAGCTGTGTTGTCCACAGTTCCTGATGTTCGTGCCATGTCCTCCTCAGCCTCTGCTGGGGCCAACCTGGGGGCTGACCTCCCTTGTCTGCCCTGGACACGCCGTCCCATGGCCCCAGGACTACCTCCTCTTCTGGATCCCTTTGGGTTCTAGCTGGTGCTATTGGCGCCCTGTCTTGTGTTCCCTGGCAGCTCCCAGTGCTGTGGACACCCTCGGTCAGGACACCTCTGGGTGGATGAAGTGCTTGTATGTGCTGGGACATCATCTGGCACGGAGAGGCTAGCACGTGCTTGCAGTGACCTTGGCAGGGCTGGTGGCCTCACAGCCGTGGCTCTGAGGCCCTCATGGTTGCTGGGGATTGGGGTGTTCACAGGGATGCCTGGGTGGCCAGTGAGGAGAGGGGACAGGAAAGACCCTGAAAAGGCAAATGCCCAGGCCAGCTCTGGCCGCACACTGGGCAGGAGAGGGCACAGGTGCTGAAACCCTCAGACGAGTTGTTCCATCACTGAGCTCTTGACCCTCTGCATCTCTAAGGCTTATGAGTGGGGGGCAGGGGGCAGATGGGTGTGAGGATTAAATGAGATCATCTGTACAAGCCACACAGGAAGCCAGTGGCATTCCAGAGAACAGGGGGCAGGGTGGGAAACACCCCTTCTCTGGAGCCGAAGCCCACCAGGGGAGGCCCCAAGGCTGGCCGGCTTGTGGCAGGGAGGAAGAAGGGACTCATGTTTTCAGTCTGGGAATGACCACAGTCCAGGACTGTCTCTGCCATGTCGTAGCACCTGTAATAACAGTTAATAACTAGTGAGTGTCTACCAGGTGCCAGGCATTTTTCTAAGCTGTTTCTGCATAGGAGCTAGTGTTGTCCTGCTCACAACTCTGTCATCCAGGCCCCAGGCTCAGCCAGCTGCAAAGGGCAGGGCCAGGTCTGCCGCAGTCCCTGCCTTCCCCCAACCCCCCAACCAGTTGTGCTTACAGGAGTGGGAAGCAGCTTACTGAATAGGGGAGGAGACGGTCCAGAGGTTTCCGTTGTAAATGTCTTTCTTTCACCTCTTAATTTTTTTATTATGCAACTTTTCACACACACACAAAATGAGAGAAATAAGCAGTGAACCCTCATGTACCCAGTACTGGTCACAAAACCCATCAGCTTTTGGCTGTTTTCCTGTCTCCCCAAATCCCCCCTCCCCCAAGCATTTGAAGGCAAGTCTCTGGTACATACATCATTTCGCCCATGAAAACTCCAGTACACAGCGCTAACAGACAGTTTAAATAAGTATATAATCACAGTTCCATCTTGCACTTTATGACACTAACAATAATTCCTTAGAATCACCTAAGACCACCTAAATTCTCCCCAGTTGCCTCAAAAACACCTTTTTATATTTGGATGTTTGACTCTGAATCTAAACAAGACCACACACTACATTTGGGTTTGATGTCCCTTCAGTCTCTTCTGTAACAGCCCCCATCCCCTTTCCATTCCCTTGGTTTGTTGGAGAAATGGGGTTGTTAGTCCTGGAGAATCTTGCTTTTTTTTTCTTTTTTGAATTTTATTTTATTTATTTTTTTATACAGCAGGTTCTTACTAGTTATCCATTTAATACATATTACTGTATATATGTCAATCCCAATCTCCCAATTCATACCACCACATACCCCAACGCCCTGCAACTTTCCCCCATTGGTGTCCATATGTTTGTTCTCTACATCTGCGTCTCCATTTCTGCCCTGCAAACCAGTTAATCTATACCATTTTTCTAGGTTCCACATATATGCGTTAATATACAATATTTGTTTTTCTCTTTCTGACTTACTTCACTCTGTATGACAGTCTCTAGATCCATCCACGTCTCTACAAATGACCCAATTTCGTTCCTTTTTATGGCTGAGTAATATTCCATTGTTTATATGTACAACATCTTCCTTATCCATTCATATGTCAATGGGCATTTAGGTTGCTTCCATGACCTGGCTATTGTAAATAGTGCTGCAATGAACATTGGGGTGCATGTGTCTTTTTGAATTATGGTTTTCTCTGGGCATATGCCAAGTAGTGGGATTGCTGGTTCATATGGTAATTCTATTTTTAGTTTCTTAAGGAACCTCCATACTGTTCTCCATAGTGGCTGTATCAATTTACATTCCCACCAGCAGTGCAAGAGGGTTCCCTTTTCTCCACACCCTCTCCAGCATTTTTTGTCTGTAGATTTTCTGATGATGCCCATTCTAACTGGTGTGAGATGATACCTCATTGTAGTTTTGATTTGCATTTCTCTAATAATTAGTGATGTTGAGCATCTTTTCATGTGCTTCTTGGCCATCTGTATGTCTTCTTTGGAGAAATGTCTACTTAGGTCATCTGCCTATTTTTGGTTTGGGTTGTTTGTTTTTTTAATATTGAGCTGCATGAGCTGTTTATATATTTTGGAGATTAATCCTTTGTCCATTGATTCGTTTGCAAATATTTTCTCCCATTCTGAGGTTTGTCTTTTCGTCTTGTTTGTAGTTTCCTTTGCTTTGCAAAAGCTTTTAAGTTTAATTAGGTCCCATTTGTTTATTTTTGTTTTTATTTCCATTTCTCTAGGAGGTGGGTCAAAAATGATCTTGCTGTAATTTTTGTCAAAGAGTGTTCTTCCTATGTTTTCCTCTAAGGGTTTTGTAGTGTCCAGTCTTACATTTAGGTCTCTAATGCATTTTGAGTTTATTTTTGTATATGGTGTTAGGGAGTGTTCTAATTTCATTCTTTTACGTGTAGCTGTCTGGTTTTCCCAGCACCACTTATTGAAGAGACTGTCTTTTCTCCATTTTATATCCTTGCCTCCTTTGTCATAGATTAGTTGACCATAGGTGCATGGGTTTATCTCTGGGCTTTCTATCCTGTTCCATTGGTCTATATTTCTGTTTTTGTGCCAGTACCATATTGTCTTGATTACTGTAGCTTTGTAAGATAATCTGAAGTCAGGGAGTCTGAATCCTCCAGCTCCATTTTTTTTCCCTCAAGACTGCTTTGGCTATTCAGGGTCTTTTGTGTCTCTGTACAAATTTTAAGATTTTTTGTTCAAGTTCTGCAAAAAATGCCATTGGTAATTTGATAGGGATTGCACTGAAGCTGTAGATTGCTTTGGGCAGTATAGTTATTTTCATGATATTGATTCTTCCAATCCAAGAACATGGTATATCTCTCCATCTGTTTGTATCATCTTTAATTTCTTTCATCAGTGTCTTATAGTTTTCTGCATACAGGTCTTTTGTCTCCTTAGGTAGGTTTATTCCTAGGTATTTTATTCTTTTAGTTGCAGTGGTAAATGGGAGTGTTTCCTTAATTTCTCGTTCAGATTTTTCATCATTAGTGTATAGGAATGCGAGCGATATCTGTGCATTAATTTTGTATCCTGCTACTTTACCAAATTCATTGATTAGCTCTAGTAGTTTTCTGGTGGCATCTTTAGGATTCTCTATGTACAGTATCATGTCATCTGCAAACAGTGACAGTTTTACTTCTGCTTTTCCAATTTGTATTCCTTTTATTTCTTTTTCTTTGATTGCCGTGGCTAGGACTTCCAAAACTACGTTGAATAATAGTGGTGAGAGTGGACATCCTTGTCTTGTTCTTCATCTTTGAGGAAATGCTTTCAGTTTTTCACCATTGAGAATGATGTTTACTGTGGGTTTGTTGTATATGGCGTTTATTAAGTTGAGGTAGGTTCCCTCTGTGCCCACTTTCTGGAGAATTTTTATCATAAATGGGTATTGAATTTTGTCAAAAGCTTTTTATGCATCTATTGAGATGATCATATGGTTTTTGTTCTTCAGTTTGTTAATATGGTGTATCACATTGATTGATTTGTGTATATTGAAGAATCCTCGCATCCCTGGGATAAACCCCACTTGATCATGGTGTATGATCCTTTTAATGTGTTGTTGGATGCTGTTTGCTAGTATTTTGTTGAGGATTTTTGCATCTATATTCATTAGTGATATTGGTCTGTAATTTTCTTTTTTTTGTAGTATCTTAGTCTGGTTTTGGTATCAGGGTGATGGTGGCCTCATACAGTGAGTTTGGGAGTGTTCCTTCCTCTACAATTTTTTGGAAGAGTTGGAGAAGGATGGGTGTTAGCTCTTCTCTAAATGTTTGATAGAATTCACCTGTGAAGCCATCTGGTCCTGGACTTTTGTTTGGTGGAAGATTTTTAATCACAGTTTCAATTTCATTAGTTGTGATTGGTCTATTCATATTTTCTATTTCTTCCTGGTTCAGTCTTGGAAGGTTTTACCTTTCTAAGAATTTGTCCATTTCTTCCAGGTTGTCCATTTTATTGGCATAGAGTAGCTTGTAGTAGTCTCTTAGGATGCTTTGTATTTCTGCAGTGTCTGTTGTAACTTCTCCTTTTTCATTTCTAATTTTTTGATTTGAGTCCTCTCCCTCTTTTTCTTGATGAGGCTGGCTAATGGTTTATCAATTATGTTTACCTTTGCAAAGAACGAGCTTTTAGTTTTATTTATCTTTTCTATTGTTTTCTTTGTTTCTATTTCATTTATTTCTGCTCTGATCTTCATGATTTCTTTCCTTCTACTAACTTTGGGTTTTGTTTGTTCTTTCTCTGGTTCCTTTAGGTGTAAGGTTAGATTGTTTATTTGAGATTTTCCTTGTTTCTTGAGGTAGGCTTGTATAGCTATAAACTTCCCTCTTAGAACTGCTTTTGCTGCATCCCATACATTTTGGATCATCGTGTTTTCATTGTCATTTGTTTCTAGGTATTTTTTGATTTCCTCTTTGATTTTTTCAGTGATCTCTTGGTTATTTAGTAACATATTGTTTAGCCTCCACATGTTTGTGTTTTTTACTTTTTTTCCCCTGTAATTGATTTCTAATCTCATAGTGTTGTGGTCAGAAAAGATGCTGGATATGATTTCAATTTTCTTAAATTTACTGAGGCTTGATTTGTGACCCAAGATGTGATCTATCCTGGAGAATGTTCCATGTGCACTTGAGAAGAAAGTGTAATCTGCTGTTTTCAGATGGAATGTCCTATAAATATCAATTAAATCTATCTGGTCTATTGTGTCATTTAAAGCTTGTGTTTCCTTATTAATTTTCTGTTTGGATGATCTGTCCATTGGTGTAAGTGAGGTGTTAAAATTCCCCACTACTATTGTGTTACTGTCGATTTCCTCTTTTATAGCTGTTAGCAGTTGCTTTATGTATTGAGGTGCTTCTATGTATTGAGGTGCTTCTATGTTGGGTGCATATATATTTATAATTTATGTATTGAGGTGCTTCTATGTTGGGTGCATATATATTTATAATTGTTATATCTTCTTCTTGGATTGATCCCTTGATCATTATGTAGTGTCTTTCTTTGTCTCTTGCAACAGTCTTTATTTTAAAGTCCATTTTATCTGACAGGAGTATTGCTACTCCAGCTTTCTTTTGATTTCCATTCGCATGGAATATCTTTTTCCATCCCCTCACTTTCAGTCTGTATGTATCCCTAGGTCTGAAGTGTGTCTCTTGTAGACAGCATATATATGGGTCTTGTTTTTGTATCCATTCAGCGTGCCTCTGTCTTTTGGTTGGAGCATTTAATCCATTCACGTTTAAGGTAATTATCAGTATGTATGTTCTTATTACCATTTTCTTAATTGTTACGGGTTTGTTTTTGTAGGTCCTTTTCTTCTTTTGTGTTTCCCACTTAGAAAAGTTCCTTTAGCATTTGTTGTAGAGCTGGTTTGGTGGTGCTGAATTCTCTTAGCTTTTGCTTGTCTGTAAAGCTTTTGATTTCTCCGTCAAATCTGAATGAGATACTTGCTGGGTAGAGTAATCTTGGTTGTAAGTTCTTCCCTTTCATCACTTTAAATATGTCCTGCCACTCTCTTCTGGCTTGTAGAGTTTCTGCTGAGAAATCAGCCTTTAAACTTATGGGAGTTCCCTTGTATGTTATTTGTCATTTTTCCCTTGTTGCTTTCAAAAATTTTTCTTTTTCTTTAATTTTTGTCAATATGATTACTGTGTGTCTCGGCGTGTTTCTCTTTGGGTTTATCCTGCCTGGGACTCTCTGTGCTTCCTGGACTTGAGTGGCTATTTCCTTTCCCATGTTAGGGAAGTTTTCGACTATAATCGCTTCAAACATTTTCTCAGGTCCTTTCTCCTTCTCTTCTCCTTCTGGGACCGCTATAATGCGAATGTTGTTGAGTTTAATGTTGTCCCAGAGGTCTGTTAGGCTGTCTTCATTTCTTTTCATTCTTTTTTCTTTATTCTGTTCCATGGCAGTGAATTCCACCATTCTGTCTTCCAGGTCACTTATCCATTCTTCTGCCTCAGTTGTTCTGCTATTGATTCCTTCTAGTATATTTTTCATTCAGTTATTATATTGTTCATCTCTGTTTGTTTGTTCTTTAATTCTTCTAGGTCTTTGTTAAACATTTCTTACATCTTCTCAATCTTTGCCTCCTTTTTTTTCCAAGGTCCTGGATCATCTTCACTATCATTATTCTGAATTCTTTTTCTGGAAGGTTGCCTATCTCCACTTCATTTAGTTGTTTTTCTGGGGTTTTATCTTGTTCCTTCATCTGGTACATAGCCCTCTGCCTTTTCATCTTGTCTATCTTTCTGTGACTGTGGTTTTTGTTCCACAGGCTGCAGGATTGTAGTTCTTGTTGCTTCTGCTGTCTGCCCTCTGGTGGATGAGTCTGTCTAAGAGGCTTGTGCAAGTTTCTTGATGGGAGGGCCTGGTGGTGGGTAGAGCTGGGTGTTGCTCTGGTGGGCAGAGCTCAGTAAAACTTTAATCCACTTGTCTGCTGATGGGTGGGTCTGGGTTCCCTCCCTGTTGGTTGTTTGGTCTGAAGGGACCCAACACTGGAGCCTACCTGGCTCTTTGGTGGGGCTATTGGCAGACTCTGGGAGGGCTCACACCAAGGAGTACTTCCCAGAACTCCTGCTGCCAGTGTCCTTGTCCTCATGGTGAGCCACAGCCACTCCCCGCCTCTGCAGGAGACCCTCCAACACTAGCAGGTAGGTCTGGTTCAGTCTCCAGTGGGGTCACTGCTCCTTCCCCTGGGTCCCGATGCACGCCGTACTTTGTGTGCACCCTCCAAGAGTGGAGTCTCTGTTTCCCCCAGTCCTGTTGAAGTCCTGCAGTCAAATCCTGGTAGGCTTCAAAGTCTGATTCTCTAGGAATTCCTCCTCCTGTTGCCGGACCCCCAGGTTCGAAAGCCTGACGTGGGGCTCAGAACCTTCACTTCAGTGCGTGGACTTCTGTGGTATAAGTGTTCTCCAGTTTGTGAGTCACCCTCCCGGCAGTTACGGGATTTGATTTTATTGTGATTGCACCCTCCTACCATATCACTGTGGCTTCTCCTTTGTCTTTGGATGTGGGGTATCTTTTTTGGTGAGTTCCAGTGGCTTCCTGTCGATGATTATTCAGCAGTTAGTTGTGATTCCGGTGCCCTTGCAAGAGGGAGTAAGCGCATGTCCTTCTACTCCGCTATCTTGAACCAGTCTCTCTGGAGAATCTTTCATATTTGCGATTTGGGAAGATCTTACATTAGGGATTTGGCTGACAGTGTCCCTGTAGTGTCACCTCACGTGTTCTTCTGACCCTAATAGTTCCTGTAACAGGTGGTTAGAGGTTGCTTAGATTTGTGTTCAAGTTGTTGGCAGGACTCCTTCTTGGGATAGGGGTGCTGCCACCCACTTCTTTTCAGTGGTCAAGGCAGTGCAGTCTCATCTGTTCACAGAATGCTCCATCCGCCTTTCAGCTTGCTGTCTGAGCAGCCGGTGAGGACTGTTGCAAAGGAAGAGTTTGCTAATTCTGTCCTTCTCTCTCTGTCTATTGTGAGTCTTCTGTAAAGAACTTTCCCTTATTAGTTACTTGGTTATCCAAAACTCTATTTCTGTCATCAACAGTTTTTACCCTGAACTTTTCCCATCAAGTATAGAAAATGTAGGATAAATGTTTTTCCTTTTATTTTCAATTTTCAGAATAATGAGTTGGTGTCCTAGAAATGCAAGAATTTTTTTGATTTAAAAAATTTTATATGTATAAGTATGTCCATGCATTATTTGGGACATATTTGCACTAAAAACATCTTCATTGTTTATCTGAAGTGTAAGTTTTTACCTGGCGTCCTATATTTTTACTTGCTTATCTGCCCACCTTAGCTGAGGCTCATTACTGTGCCACCCCACTGTACCAGGGGGTCTTCATGGCCACCCAAGGGAAGGAGCAGACAGGGCAGGTGGGGGGAGGGTCAGACGTTAGAGCCCAGAGCCTCAGCATTCAGCCCTCTCTCCGTTGTCTTCTGAGAGTGAGTGAGCATTTCCTCTGCACCTCCTGGCCCCTGACCTCACAGAAGGCCACACCATCTTCCCTGGGTGTGCTCACCCTCCCCTGCTGCCTCCCCAGGCCCAGAGCGGAGTGTGGACGTGACAGACGTCACCAAGCAGAAGGACTGCAAGATGAAACTGAAGGAGTTTGTGGACTATTACTACAGCACCAACCGCAAGCGGGTCCTTAACCTCACCAACCTGGAGTTCTCTGACACCAGGTGAGTGGGGCCAGGGTGGAGGGATGGAGAGGGATAGCAGTTTGGAACATGCTGGAGATTTAAGCCTGTGACTGAGGCTGTTGAGGTCAGGGTGGCCTGGCTTATGATTTGCGAATGTCTTGTCCGAGCAGGCATGGCCTTGAAGGCAGAGATGTGGCCAAGGCAGCAAGAACACTGAGACCCGGTTCTCAGCTTGGCTGAAGTGTCATTGCACAGGTGCTGCTGAGCTGGATGTTTTTGGTGCAGTGTTGTGCATTCTATCCAGGACAGTGGCATTTAATAGAATCAAAGGCTGCCTTTGCCTTTTCTCATCTTCCCTGGAGATCAGTTATCTGGTCTGACATGGCCCAGCGTGGCAAGGAGTTGCAGGCACCCCTGTTGTCTGCTCTGGAGAGAAGTGGCTTTTCCTTAGGTGTTGACAGGAAGCACCTGGGCTGTGCACAAGCAATGATATTTACTCTCAGGGCCCCATCGTGCCCAGCGACACTAGCATGAGCCCACCTGACAAGTCTCTTTCCAGTTCTCCAGGAAGGAAGTTGTTTCTGGGGTAGATGGTTCTCAGGCCTTCTCCATGCCTGTCCTTGGGTGAGAGCTCAGTGTTGGATGCCTGCCGCAGCCACACCCAGCAGCTGGGCTCATTCTGCCCTCTGTGAACCTCAGTTTGCTCATCTGTAGAATGGGAGCAATGCCATGTAGCCCGAGGTGGAGAAATAGGCATGGGACACACATCTCAGAGCACCTTTCCCATCCTGCCCAGTGGGCAAAACAACTGTACTGACGGTTCCCATCACTGCTGACTGTTCCTGTCCGTGCCCCCAGAATGTCCAGCTTTGTGGAGCCTCCTGACATCGTAAAGAAACTGTCCTGGGTAGAAAACTACTGGCCTGACGACGCACTGTTGGCCAAGCCCAAGGTGACCAAGTACTGCCTGATCTGTGTGAAGGACAGCTACACTGACTTTCACATCGACTCCGGGGGTGCCTCTGCATGGTACCACGTGCTCAAGGTGAGCGCTGGCCTCTGCTCCCCATGTGGGCCCTGCGGGGGCCTCAGGGGCAAGACCTGCTCTTGACCAGGCCACTGTCCACCTGCAGGACCGTTTGTAGTTCCCACAGGCCCTAACAGTGGCCAGCATCAGGTGGGATGAGGGACAAGATGTTTCTCCACAGAAGGGACACAGACGTTGGGCCCTTGGGAGGCATGGGGGTTGGGGGGAGCACCTCAGGACCAGAGCAGCACATGTGTGTTGCCTTTTCTAAAGATTGAGGCTCATGAAGCAATTGAAGGAGGCCCACTGCAGTGGTGACCAAGGGCTCATGTCCAGGGAAGGGAGAGCTGTGCTGGGAAGACTTCCTGGCAGAAGGGATGAGGGAACATGCCCCACTGGGAGGATGAGGGGGTGGGCTGGGGGCTGGGGAGCAAGGCTGCAGTGGCATCTGAGTGGCAGAGAGAGCTAGGGGACTTCTGGCTGGGGACAGGTAGGGAAGCTAGGGGAAAAGGGAGATGTGAAAAAAAACAAAAAAGGAGAACCTAAGCCTTGGGCTCACCACCTTGCCTCGGGTCTCCCCAGACCTGCTAGAGCCCAGGCTAGGGTAGGCAGCTCAGCTTCTGATCCTAGCCCTTCGAGGCCCTGAGCAAGTCCTGCCCCCGCCCCCCGTTCATCCCCACCCTCAGCCTGTGTGCCTCGTGAGTGAGGACCTCTATAGTCTATATCTCCCTAGTCCAAGTGCAGGGCTGGACTGGTGCTGGTGCTGGCAGTAGGGCCGTCCTTCCATCTCCATCTGGGACCCAGGCCACTCTCAAGAGCAGAGCTTTCTTGTAACTTGTCAGACAGCAGGTCACAACGTTGTTCCCCTTGGCACATAGGCATCCACAGCGCTGCAGAGATATGGTGTGTGGAGTGGTAGGGGCTGCCCTGAACATGCCGGAGGCGCCAGTGCCTAGAGTCTTCCTAACACGCAGACATCTGAACTGCAAAGCACATGTGGTCCCAGTGTTTCAGGGGAGGAATGATGGGCCTGGGCAGGATGCTGTTGAAGCTAGGACCCATCCCCGGGACACGGTGGGCTCCATCCCCTCTCAGCATCCCCAGGACATGATGGGCACTGCCCACCCCCAGCATCCCCAGCATATGACAGGCTCCGCCAATGGCCTCTTGTTGGCAGGGGGAGAAGATCTTCTATCTCATCAAGCCAGCTTCGGCCAACATCTCCCTGTATGAGCGCTGGCAGTCGGCCTCGAACCACAGTGAGATGTTCTTTGCTGACCAGGTGGACAAATGCTACAAGTGCACCCTCAAGCAGGGCCAGACGCTCTTCATCCCCTCGGGTGAGTGCCCCGTCCTCATGTTGTGTCTCCCACCTCTGACGTCTGCCAGGGGAGGTCATGCCCTGGCTGTTTCCTGCCTGGCCTTGGGGTCAGTCCTGCTCTGTGGTCACCTCTGGGGCCACCTTGGGGCCATGAGCCCCTGCAGCTTCCAGCCTGGCTGTGCTCACAGAGGCCAGGCACGTGGGATTGCATGGGGCCCCAAGAGCCCAGCCCAGAGAGCGCAGCCACACTGTCAGAGATGGTGTTCGCTGATCTCAACATCTCAAACATGCCGAAGGAGGAAAAATGACATGAGCAGATAAATGCCCTTTACAGATGTCATGTTGCTTCACCCATAAATATTTCACCGTATCTGTAAGGTTTCCTTTTAAAGGTAACATAATTACAATACTGTCATCACACTTTAAAAAGGAACAGTTAACAGTTCCTTAGTATCACCAAATAGCCAGTCAGTGTTCAGATTTTCTAATTGTCGTATATGGAGGCCCTCACATTTCCACTGATTTATGTGCCTCTGAGTGCCTCCTGATCTAGTCCCTACCCCTGTTTCCGATAATCACAGTTATTTCCCGAAGTCTATAGGGACAAACCCAGCTCTCCCGGGAGGTGTGGCAACTCTGCCTGTCTCTTTCCACCCCTGTATGTGGAGATGAGGGATGCCAGGCAGCCCGACCCTGGGGTGGGTCTGAGCAAGTCCCCTTGGCTCCTGGGCCTCAGTTTCCCTGTCTGTACCATACAGGGCTGGATAGAATAGACTGTGAGCTCGGACACAGTCTGTCCTTCTGGGAGGGCTCACCCACTCATTACACGGAAGCCAGGGCCAGAGCACCTTCCAGGGGGCCCGGGTGGATGGGGGCACAGAGGAAGGGCTGGCAGGAGTCAGGCCCAGTGGCTGTCAAGAGCCTGGCACGAGAGCACTGTTAAGAGATAGCCCCACCCCTGTCTCCCCAGGCTGGATTTATGCCACACTTACACCCGTGGACTGCCTGGCCTTCGCGGGACATTTTCTGCACAGCCTGAGCGTGGAGATGCAGATGAGGTAGGGCCACACCTGACTCCCAGGGTCCGCTGGGCGGGGTCCCCACCATCGGTATGATGGTACCTCTCCTGAATCCTGGCTGGGCCTCTGGGTGGTGGGGAGGAAGGAGGAGGGGGGCCATGATCTTACCAGGGCCCCTGAGGTGCCTGGTCGCTGGACAGCCTCGGGACTGTCGTGGGTTTGGGGTGAGCTGAAAGGCCGAGCTGCCTTCTCCTTGCGCACTGACCCAGAGCTCTAGAAGCCGCGGCCCACGGGGCTTGCCCTTAACGCAAAGCGCTCATCCTGATGTGGTCCTCGGGTCCACCTTGCCACGTAGTGCCCAGAAGGGAGGCCTGAGCGGTCATGGCCTAGGTGTGGCCTCTGGTCGTAGTGTGGGTTCACCTTCCTTTATCATTGCCTGCTCAGGGCTTAATGCACTGAATAGTTCTTTGCTATGGCTTCCAGAGCATACGAAGTGGAAAGAAGGTTGAAACTGGGCAGCCTGACTCAGTTTCCCAACTTCGAAACTGCCTGCTGGTACATGGGGAAGCACCTGCTGGAGGCGTTCAAAAGTACGTCCCCTGGTCAGCGTCTCAGCCTGCGGCTCTGGACAGTTCGTTTGCGTGCGGAGCTCAGGGACGCCGGGGAGTGGTAACAGCTGCCATCATGCAGCAGGGCGGCTGGGCCCTGGGGAACAGGCTGAGCGATGCCTTCATGGGCCCTGAGCAAGTCTCCTTAGCTCACGGGCCTTGCTTTTCCTGTCTGTGTGCTGTGGGGCTGGACTGGACTCCTGCCTGCAGGGTCATCTGGTGTTGCAAAAAGAGCACTGGCCGCATGTTCCCAGACCTGGTGTGTGTTCTGCTCGGTTCCTGTGGCCTTGTGTGGTTACTGACAGGGCTCAGTTGGGATATTGAGAGGCCTGCAGGGACCCCTGCAGCATCCCTGCTGTACTGTGGGTGGGTGGGTGTGCATGCCAGAGTCCCCCGTGGAAGGCCTGTGGGAAGGGGTGGGCTGCACTGGGTCCATGCCCTCTGTGGGCATGGCCCTCCATCCTAGGCCCTGCCAGGCCATGCCTTCGGGATCAGCGTTTGGCTCCTGGTGGCCAACCCCTGCTCAGGTCTGCAGACTTCCTGCAGCGGGTGAAGGACCCAGGAGGAGCATTTACTTTCACGGAGAGCTTCCTTTTTCAGCAGCACCCACCCTTCCAGGAAGCTGCTGTTTTGTGTTCCGATAAGAGCTGAGTGGAGACCACCACCTTTGCACTTTGGCTCTAATTTGAGATGAGAAAGCTGAAAATGGTTCTTAACCTGGGCTGGCCAAGTTTCAGTGAAATTCTTCCATCGCTCTCTAAATTCAAGCCCTGTGCTCCACCCTGGCAGAGCAAGTGCCCTGCCCTAGGGGCCTCTTGCCAGGGAGATGGAATGGGGGTCGTGTGGGTGGAGTCACACTTGGGGACATTGGGACAGCCTGACCAGGGTGACCGCTGACTAGCTGGGCCTCTCTGAGCTGCCCCTGCCTCTCTGCCTCAGGCCTTCCTCTGTGAAGGGGCTGGCAGCTCAGCAGCCCCAGAGCTGAGAGGACCCAGGGATTTGCCACAGGCCAGACAAATGGTCACCTGGTGGTGTCAGAGCTCGGGGCTGCTCTGCCTCCATGCTGAGCTCTCTGCCTGAAGGGGGAATGCCCTGTCCGTTTTGTTTGGGGCTGGCTCCAGCTCCCAGGGGTGTGTTTGCGGTGGTGCTTGCCCTGAGCCACCCCAGCGGGAACTGGACCCACTGCCCAGCATCCTTCAGCTATGCAGGGGGCAGTGTGAGGGTGGGAATCAGAAAGCCTCTAGGGATGCTTGGTTTGGGGCATGACTGTGGCCCCTCACTGATGCAGGCTGGGGACCAGGTGGAGGGAGGAGCTGGGCCACCTGCATAAGGGGCCTGGTGTGTAGACAATGGGAAAGCCAATCCTGCCCCTCGCAGGGCATCGTAGGTGGGCATCCCCTAGGTTCCAAGAGGAACCGTTGGCAGTTGGGCAGGTGGCAGTGGGCAGAGGCCTCTGAAAGGTCTGGCCCTGAGCGTCCCCCACCACGGGGGCTTTAAGTCACCTGCAGGCGGCAGGTGAGAGTGGGCACCCTCCTGAGCAAACCCGTCTGTCTTCCCCCAGGTTCTCACAAGTCTGGGAAGCAGCTGCCCCCTCATTTAGTCCAAGGAGCTAAAATTCTCAATGGTGCTTTCAGATCATGGACGAAAAAGCAGGTAGGGATGTGTACTAGGCGTGATCCAGGGCAGAAGGGAGGGTGGCAGGCGAGGAGTCATTCCCAAGGCTTGTCCTTCCTTTGGTGGGAACTAGCATGTGAAAAGCAGGTGGGTGCCTCCTGGCCAGGTCAGACACCTGTTGGTGGGGGCAGGTGCAGGACAGAGCCCTCCATCTAAGGACCTGGCCTGAGGGGTGGGGGCTGGGCGGCAGGGAGATTCAGTGGGAGGAAATCAGGTGGTGGAGACAGCACTGCGCGAACCCAAAAGCACAGGGAGCAGGGAGGACTCGAGTCAGTGACTGGTTGGATGTTCAGGGCTCTGAAGAGGAGAGTGGAGATGTCCTCTTTGTCCTACCGGCTGTCCCAGGCATCAACTCAGAAGCTGGCTTTGCTCTGTGACTAGGACAGTCCCTTTGCCCCATGCCCCTCCATCACCCCCCCACCACCACCACAGTAGCACTGTCCTTTGCCCCTCATGGCTCTCTTGAAGCAGCATGTCTGGGCCCCACCTCATGCCCCCACTGTAAAGCGTTAGCACCCTCACTAGCATCCATGCAGCAGCTACTTCTAATGGAGGCTCCAGAGAAGCAGCTTCCAGCTTCCTTTGGCATCTTGCCTGGATTGTTGGTACAGAGGGAGTGGAGAGGCCTGGTCAGCCTTGGGACTCCCTGTCTGCTGCCAAGGGACTCTCTCCCAATCAGGGGTGCCAGCATAGTCTGAGCAGATCCCATCAGGCCCGCAGGAGGCCTTGTGGGGGTGGGGAGTCCAGGAGGTGGGGCAGCAGGTACCCTCCTAGAGCCCCCTTTCAGCTACAACTTCTCTTGCCTCAAGGCCTGGAGTAATGCAGGGTGTCCCTCCTACCTCACGTCAGCTGTATGGCCAGGTGGAATGGCCTCGTGCCCAGGAAGAAGGGATGGCCCACATTCACTTCACAACTGGTGGTGGACTCAGGCACCCCCTCCTCTCGGGGACTTGTTTGTCCACCTGTAGGGTGGAGTCACGGCAGGGCCTCCTCGTTGGGGCAGTGTCTGGCCAGAGTGGGCTAACTCCCTTAGGACCCCATGCAGCCAGTCCACACCTTTGGCAGCACCTGCCCTTGTGCCTGTCGGGACGGCAGTGGGGCCGGAGGTCCTGGGTGGGTAGATGGGGGGACAGCCTGGAGGGACAGAGGGCATGAGTCAGGAACCACAGAAGCTGAGGCTGCTTGGGGCCCCTGTGGGTGGAGGGTGGGTGGGCATCAGTGCCCAGACTGGGCGGCTGACCCGCTGACCCTGTGCGTGGCTGTCCTGCAGGCTTTGGCGGAGCATGAAGATGAGCTACCAGAGCACTTCAAACCATCGCAGCTCATCAAAGACCTTGCCAAAGAGATCCGGCTCAGTGAGGTAGGGCTGACCTCGGGGGCCCGCTGACCCTGGTTGAGGGAGGCCTCTGCCTGTCTTCCCTGGGTATCCCTCCAGAGATGGCCATGTGTGAGGCAGCCCCTCCTTTAGCCCTCTGGGGCAGGGTCACCTGCATGATGGCTCTGGACTCCTAGGTCCCGGTGGTAGACTTGCAGTCTTCTGGTGGGAGCCCTGGGACTTAGTGTGGGGTCTCCCTCCAGCTCCCTGTGGGGGTGGGGAAGGACTCTGCAGGGGGGGACTTCAGCCCCTTGAGACCCTGCTTGTGTGAGCCTGTCTAGTCCTCACCAAGGAGGTAAAGGGGTCAAGTGGTTGGTGATGTAGATGGATGGCACCCTGCCTCACGGATGGTGTGGGACAGATGTGAATATGTCACACAGATGGTGTAGATGGATGTGAGCCTGTCACACAGATGGTGTAGGATGAATGTGAGCGTGTCACTGATGATGTAGACAGATGCTCCTTTTCTGCTCGAGTGTCTCCCATCTCCTGGCAGGGTGTGGTTGGTCACCTCTCCCTGTCCTTTTCCCAGAATGCCTCCAAGGCCTCCCGACCTGAAGTAACTGCGGCCGTCTCCTCGGACGAGGTCTGTTTTGGGGACCGAGAAAAGGAGGAGCCCCCATCCCCCATTGAGGCCAGCCCTCCTCGGTCCTTCCTGGAGAAAGTGTCCAAAAAAAAGACTCCCAAAACCGTGAAGATGCCCAAGCCGTCCAAAGTTCCCAAGCCCCCAAAGCCCCCCAAGCCTCCCAAATCCCTGAAGCTCAAGGACGGGGGCAAGAAGAAGGGGAAGAAGTGCAGGGGCTCGGCTTCACCCACCATCCCCAACCTGGACCTGCTGGAGGCCCACACCAAGGAGGCACTGACCAAGATTGAGCCTCCTAAGAAGGGCAAGGTGGGTGGCCTCACCCTCCCCACCTCTAGTCAGCAGGCCTGCAGACACCTCCGAGGACCAGGCCTGCGGGATGGTGCTGGGGCTGCCATGTCCTTGTGCTAGAGACCCAGGGCAGCTGGGCTCTGCCCCAACAAGCTTGGTGTAGTGGGCAGCTGGGGAGAGACCCTCACGATGAAGGCAGCAGAGTCTCTGCTGGGTCAGGGTGGCACCACTGAGGGTCATCTGGGGGGACAAGCCGGCTGAGTCTTCCCTGGGGCCCAGACATTGGCTGAGACCTGAAGGTGGGTGAGGCACCAGTGGAGGGCAGTGGGGAGGCAGGGGTGGAGCCAGTGATGGGGGCAGGTCCTTGGGGGGCCTGAGCCCCTGTGGCAGTGAGAGAGGCAGGCCTGGCCCTGAGGACCCACCAATGTGAGTAGAGGGTCTTAGGTGTGGGCTTTGGGGACCATGAGTCCCCGAGACCAGGCCACATTGAGTGATTTCCTGCTGGTGGGCGGTCATTGCTCACTTCCCAGGGGTTTGGTGGCCACTGGAGCTAGTGTTGCAGGGCTTAAGTGGGGCACATTGATTTTCCCTTCCTCAAGGCGAAGAGGGTAGATGAATGTATGAATGAATGAATGGATGGAAGGAAGGAAGGAGAGAGGAAGGAAGGAAGGGAGGGAGGAGTAAGAGTAGATGAATGAATGTGTGGGTGAATGGTTTGATGGATGGATTGGTGGATAGATGAATGGTTGGTGAATGTATGAGTGGATGGATGAGTGGATGGGTGGGTGGGTGGATGGATGGGTAGATAGATGGGTGGTGGGTGGATGGGTGGGTAGATAGGTAGATGGTGGATAAATGGATGGGTGGGTAGATGGATGGATGGTTAGTTGGATGGGTGGGTGGATGGATGGATGGTTAGTTGGATGGGTGGTTGGGTAGATTGATTGACGGATTAGCTGATGCATGTAGGCCAGCAGGAGGCAGGAACTCTGTGCTGTGTGGTTCTCACTTTGTACTGTAGCCTGATGGAGGCCTACTGCCCACCCATGTCCGCTACCAGATAATGGCTAGTATTTTCTAGGCCACAAAGAATGTCCTGAGTGTGCCCAACAAGGAGGTTATCAGCACGCAGAACGACGTGGAGAGGTTGGAAATCCGAGAGCAGACCAAGAGCAAGTCGGAGGCCAAGTGGAAGTACAAGGTGAGATGTGTGTGTACAGGTATGCTGGTGAGTGAATCTACCCTCAGGGAGGGCTATGTTAGTGAAAGAAGGTGGTGTGTGGGGCAAGTGTGGGCTTGGTGGTGTGTGTGTGCGCCTGTGGGGGATGTCAGGTGTGTGTCTGCCTGTCTGCAGGTGGGCAGTGCCGTGAAGGTCTTTGAGGGTCTGGTTGTGCACGTGGCTTCCATGGAGCTACCTTCTGAGGGGCTGGCCTGGGCACATCTTGGCCTAAGAGCATGGATGGCGTTGCCCTTTGTGGCCTGCCCTGGTTCAAGCTCACACTCCCTGGAGCTGGGCAGCATCCGAGGGCAGGTCCTGTGGGCAGGTCCTGTGGGGCTGCAGTGGGTCCCCAGGTGACATGTCAGAGGGAGGAGGCTGCTCAGTCCAGCTGCCTCTGCCCACTGGGCGCCTGTGTGGGGCTCAGGGATGGTCCTGGGTTTGCTTTTCAGAACAGCAAACCCGACTCCCTACTGAAGATGGAGGAAGAGCAGAAGTTGGAGAAGTCTCCTCTGTCAGGGAACAAGGACAACAAGTTCTCATTTTCCTTCTCCAACAAGAAACTGCTAGGGTACGTGCGTGCTCGTGCCAGGAGGGGTTGGTTGCACGTGTGTCACGTGCCACACACACACCCTGAACACCGCCCCCCCACATCACACACACACATCCCCTGCTTGTGCACACACGACACACACATATACCCTCCTGGAGGGCTCCGCGGTGAGCCCCCCTTCTGAGCTGGCTGCACCCAAGCCACAGCCAGGGCTGTGTTGCTCAGCACACCCCTCATGAGGGCCTCCAGGCAGACTCCCTTCCTGCCTCCTAAGCCAAAAGGCTTGGGTAGGTGGGGAGGGGCAGTGGTGTGCGCCAGCAAGGAGTAGGAGAGTGTGACTGGGCAGATGTTAGCCGAGTGGCTGTCCTGGGCTGGCACGGAGGACGTGGTGGGGGTCAGGATCTTGGCCTTGGAGTCTAGAGGCCAGTGGGGAGGGGCTGGTTCTGAATCCAACACTCTCAAATCCATCTAAAATTATGGCTGTGATGGGGGCCATGGAAGAAGGATTTGTGGGGCCTGGGGTGCCGTGGAGGCCTTGTGTGTCCAAGGGAGTTGGTGGGAGGGCTTCCTGGAGGAGATGGCACTGAGCTGAGAGATGGGGGCACCTAGCCTGGGAGGGTATGTGTGTGTGAGCTGGTGTGTCCGGGTTCTGGACTGTATAAGGGGTCTCCATCTGCTGACCAGTGTGGTGGGCTGGCCAGATGGGAGGTTGGTGGGCCAGACACCCTGTGCCCACCAAGAAGCCCCTCGGTGGCTTCGGTCCCACACCCAGTTGCATGCTGAATCCAAAGTCCAGGGTGGGTGCCCAGCAATCAGGAAGCAGACACGTCCCAGTGGGAATGGGGCCACTTTTCTGCTGTAGGCCTGAGTTTTCTCACCTGCAAGATGGGGGGAGAAGACCATTTTTAGGTGGTGGGGGAACAGAGCCTGTCAGCATCTTGTGCTCTTGAAGAGCCTGGCACAAGTGGGCCTGTTGTTCCCAAGAGCTCACGGCAATGTGCCAAGGCTGCCTGGTGAGCAGGTGGGTTGGGTCTGATCTGCAGGGGCCTGGTTGCCCTGACTTCATGGCCCTGAGCACGGCCTTGATGTATCTGAAGCTCAGCTGCTGGGTCCCGGGGAGCTTCTGCACAGCATTAACTCTATGACTGACCGACTGCGCTACAGAGTTTAGAAATGGAAGGGAGAAAGGGAGACATGATTCTCTAACTATGTCACACCTGTGTGTATGTACATGGGTGTGTGTGTACATGTGTGTTGTGTTACGTAGCTCATGACTACACCCAGCAGGGCTCACTGCCAGCCATCCTCTGTGTTTCCGTTGTTGGGAATCAGAGCTGTACCTGTTGAGAATCGCAGATGCCTGTGCCCTGCCTGCTGTCCCCACTGCTGAGTGTGCGCTTGTGCCCTCAGCCCACAGGGAGGCAGTGGCTGGAGCGTTGGACTCTCCTCGTTTGCAGTAGCCCTGTCTTGCCCCGGGAGAGAGATGAGTTGTGTGAAACTTTTTAGACTATTGTGTCTACACCTCGGCCCTGAAATTATTTTTCTATAATAGCTCTGTAGAAAACCCAGGCCAGTTGGCACTGGCTCCATCTGACACTGGGCTTATATCAGGCCCCAGGGCAGCCTGAAAGAAGGCATGCTCATCCGTTGGCTAGGGTGAGGGGGCAGTGGGGGGCACAACCTTAAATAGCCCGAGAAAGGGCCAGGCATATACCCTGTGGGTGGTGCGCTGTCTTCACTGGGGTCACGACATTGGAGAGGAGGCTGTGGGGTTGGGAAGGCTCCAGCCTGGCTGTTGGTCCTCCAAGGCCTGTGGGGGGTGGTGCTGGAGGCACTAGCCAGGCTGCGTGAATGTCCACTGACCGGCCTACTTCTGCCACCCCAGCTCCAAGGCCCTCAAGCCACAGCCAGGCCCAGGGGTGTTTGGAGCCTTGCAGAACTTCAAGGAGGACAAGCCCCAGCCAGTGCGGGATGAGTATGAGTACGTGTCGGATGACGGGGAGCTCAAGATTGACGAATTTCCTATTAGGAGGAAGAAAAATGCTCCGAAGAGGGACTTGTCCTGTGAGTTGGGGGGACATGGGGAGGGGGCAGGCCCAGCCCCGCCTAGGCCATCTCAGGCATGTGGAGTGGGCATCGGGTGTGGCTGGACCAGGGTCCCCCTCTGCTCCTCCAGAACTGCTGCTGACTCCCATGTGCTCTGCTTTCAGTCCTACTGGACAAGAAGGAGCCGCTGCCCACGCCCATTACGAAGCCAAAGCTGGACTCGGCTCTCTACAAGGTAAGCGAGTGCCTTCTGGGTGACTGAGCTTTCTGCGTGGAGTGCAGAGGGGGACGTTCTCCTGGGGAGGCTGGCTGGGCTCCAGATGTGGAGCTCTGAGCCCCGGGACCCTGCACAAAGGGACAAAAGCAGATGTGGGACTTGTGGAAGGTTGCAGGTCTCTGTGAGTGGTGGGGCCTTGGGAGCCGCCCTCCGTAGTCAGATCCACTGGGAAGATAGTGCATCTCCTTGATGCCGGAGGACTGGGGTACAGGGAGTAGCAGGCCAGACCTGCTGGGGGTTGGGTCCTGCACCAAACGTGTGGGGGTTAAGTTAGATGTCCTCCAAGGCCATGCATGTCCAACCCAGGATGCGGTGGCCGTCTCCAAGAAAGCCAGCTTCCCTGTTGGGGTCTGCAGGCTCTGCCTGCAGAGCCCAAGGTGTCCCTGCAGAGCCACTTGCCAGGGGCTATTAACCGGTGTCCCTCAGGTGCAGGCACACTGCCTGTTCCCAGTCCAACCACGCCGACTCCTCTTGTATCTATGTTCAATATTGGGTTCTCATGTAAGGTCCTGTGAACCAAGGTTCACCTGGGGAAATGGTGCAGGCGGGGCTCCAAGATCCCAGCACAGAGCTCTGGCACCTGTGCCCTGCTCTGTGTGTCTGGTCAGCCAGCCCCATGGTGCTCATTACAAGGACAGGCTCTTTAAAAACCTCTTTTTCTCACCGAAGGGAAACAGTAGTCCCTACCCCTACCCCCAAGTCCTTTTCCGACCAGCTACTCTGTCCCCACAGCAGAGTGATGACTCCTCTGATGAGGGTTCGCTGCACATAGACACGGACACTAAGCCCGCCCGCAATGCCAAAGTGAAGAAGGATGGCGGGGGTTCGGCTGCGGGCATCTTGGACCTGCTGCAGGCCAGCGAGGAGGTCGGCGCGCTCGAGTACAACCCCAACAGGTAGGCCCGGTGCCCACGGGGAACTTGGGGAAGTGGCTGCTTCCACAGAGGTGGGCCAAGCAGGGGTCCGTCAGCCCACGTCCCAGAGGCCAGGCGGCCAGAGCAGGACCCCTGCCTGGCAGAGGTGGTGCCAGGTGGCCAGAGAGGTGAGAGGGGGCTGGCTGTGCAGGTCCTGTGTGTTGCAGAGCTCCTGAGCGAGGGCACAGAGCTCTGAGGACAGATGATTCTAGATGCTAGATGGGGAGTCAGGTGAGAAGTCGTTCCGCGTTGGGGCCATGGAGGGAGGAGTCTGTGGGGCCACCATACCTCTAGGTGCCTGTGGGGAAGCAGGGCCAGGCTGGGCACCTGGAGGGTGTCAGGGTTGTTCCAGGCCAGGACGCCCAGCTGTCTCTGTCTCATCACTTCCTGAATGCCATAAAAATAACATAAGAAAAATTCCACAGTTTGTGCCCAGTGTCGGGCTCAAGGGCATTTAATGGGCCTCTCTGGGACCCCAAGCTGGCTTCCCTGCAGAGCCCTTACCTGCGGCAAGGGAGATGATGGCTTCAGAGCTCGGGGACGTGAGAGCCCACTCCCTGAGGAGGGGCTGGGTCGGCCAGGGGTCCCAGATTCCCACACCAGCTGGGGGGTGTGTGGGAACCAAGCCACGCTGTCCTCGAGACCTGTGTGCATCCAGATCTGCGGCCTCAGGAGCCCACTGGCTGCTGGTGTATATGCTGTTCTTTCCCGGAGGCCCTGAGATTCTGGGTGGTCGGGCAGGCCAGGACATGTGTCTGCTCAGCTCAGGCAGTCTTCTCTACCTAGGCCTGCCCAATTGCAGTCCTTTGCTTTGAGAGAAATGGATTCATCCTCTTTGGGTTTTGCATTGGTGGAAGGCCACTGGGCTTGTTTTTCTCATGGTGGTCCCAGTTAAATTCTCTTTTGATCCCAATTAACTTTTGTTTTTATGCATCATGGCCATTTTTTTTTTTTCCACATGTACCACAGACAGACAACCAAGGGATCAGGGCCCACGCCCCCTGTAGCCTCCCCATTCTGGGGACCTCAGCCACCATGGTGGGGGGTGGCTCCCCTCCTAGTCCTCGAACCAGCAGGAGAGTCCTGCTGCACTGATGGGGAAACTGAGGCTCAGAGAGCTTAGGTGACTTGCTCAAGGCCGCACCGCCAGGAAGTGGCAGAGGCAGGGCCAGAATCTCCATCTGCTGATAATGGAACCCAAGCGTGGGGGTCTTGGAATGTTAACCATGCTGGGCGGTGCCATCCAGCCAGGAGGGACTTGGCTTGAGGAAGTCAGGGCTCCTGTGACCTGCTCGGGGTTCGCTTGGTCCTCCAGATCTGCGCTCCACCCATCCCCCTCTGCCTCTCAGTCTGTGCTTCCAGAATCGAGGTCCAGGGGCTACATGAGCCCGTGGAGGCAGCACGTCAGCCCCGTCTTAGACAGTGGGACTCCGGGAGGCGGATTAGGGCTTGATTGAAAAGCGTTCTTACTAAATCAAATGGTTGTATTTTCTTTCATAAATTACCATTATTTGTGCAGTGTTATGCTCACAGACAGCCATAGGCGCCTCCTCTCGTGGGAGTGGAGTGTATGGCTGGAGGCTTCTACAGAGCCGTGGGGTGCAGATTTCCTGTTCAGCATTAAGTGGTTTCTGTAGATGAGCAAACCTAAGCCCCTCACTGCAGAGATGCCCTGTGGCCTTTGCAGTGGTGGGAGGGACCCTGACCTGAGGCCCTTTGCCAGGAGGAGAAGCCTGGCTGTGAACCCCCTTTTCCTGGAAGGTGCTGGTGCCCGGGCTGGCCCCTCACCTCTTTGGAGGTGCCTTTCTTCTGGGAAGGCTATGGCTAGCTGGGACCTCAGTGACCGGTTGATGCTCAGACCCTGGAGAAGTGCCCTACACGCCCTGGGTCCCCCATGAGTCCCAGGGAGAGGCACCCCTGGGATGAGGGCAGATGGGGCTGGTGCCAGAACTCTGCATGGAGCTGGGACACAGGAGCTTGGGCTCCTGACTGAACCTGGACACAGCCTGCCGGGAGGAGGGCAGCCAGTTTGAGGATGCGCTGTGAACTGCTCCGTAGGCACACACGTGTGTGCTCACACACGCCTGCACACGTGCATGTGTGCCTGCTGGGGCTGGGTCTCCTCGGCTGCCACAGGCAGTTCCTTTCCCAGGTCTCCCATTTGGAGTGTAGGTCAGTGTTTGATGGTCCATTTGCTCTGTTTTAAGTATTTGCTGTTTGGAAAAAGGCAGCTGAAGAAAATGGAGGAAAATATGTTAATTTCTTGTGGATGGTTTCCTTAGTGTTTACTGCCTGGGGGTGAGGGAAAGAGAGGATTTTGGTATGATAATTGGAGGATTAAGGTATTATTTTCCATGCGCACTAGTTAGACTTTGCTCCTTGATTCGCCGGCCCACGTGGACAGCCTGCAGCCCTGGGCTCCAAGGCCCCTCCCTCTCAGGTTGCAGCCGAGCTGGGCTGGGACCATGAGGTCCAGATGGCACAGGCAGGCGGCTGGCTTCCATGTTGGCTCCCGGAGGCCCCTCATGGTGAGTGTCCCGGCCCCCACCCTCCCATCCCTGCAGGAAGCCAGGTGTTTGTCTGGGCCATGAGGCTGGGTGAGGGTGCCTGAGACCTTCAGGGTGAGCCTGGAAGGGCCTCACTCGTAGAGCACTGGAGAGCCTGGCAGAGGATAGGGGGCCAGCTATCAGCTCTTGCTGGCTCTAGTGCAGGGTCGGGGACCTGTCCGGGCTCAGAAAGCATCAGCGATGATGGTACAGCAATGATATTACCGCTACCAAATGCCGTGTGCTCTTGGCTGGGTCTGGGTGGCCCTTTGCCGTCATGGCGTGGGACAGTGGGGGTCGGGGGTATGCTGGGGCAGGTGGAGAGTCTGCTGGAAGGCCCCTGGCTCTCCACGGCGTCTGACCATACTTGATTTTTCCCACTGTTTGTGCCTTTGGAGCCGTAATCCATTTGCTTCCAGCAAAACCCCAAAGCGCTGTGGTCCAGTGTGTCTCGGGCAGGGCTTGGGGAAGTGGTATTCGTGCAGCGCTGCCCAGAGAGGCGCCTGCCCGTCGCCTCCTCCTGGCTTGGGGCAGAGTCCTTGGCCTGGAGCCCAGCAGTACCCCTCACAGGATGGCTTTTGTCCAAACTTGCCTCGGTGGGCCCCCAGGCCCACAGGGGACCACCCTCTGTGTCTGTGCTTCCTGGGGCCAGCTCCATCTCCCTGCACCCTCCAGCCTCAATCTTGGGAACCTTATTTCTGAGCAGGGACTCCTTCTTGTTCTAATGTCTTACTAAACATGCTTCCAATACTTCTCGGAAGTGGAAGAGGGAGCAGGGACCATGCAGAACCACCAGGGGCCCATGTGGACTGGCACTTTTGGGGGCTGCTTCTGGGTCTGGCAGCCCTGCAGGTGGGTCCATCCCCTGGGGGCACATGGGGCAGGCAGGAGGGGGCCTGGATGTCAGACACACAGGGCGGGCCCGCTGCTGGGGCTCCTGGGCCTCCTGGGTCTGCGACCAGGGAGGAGGGCTAAGCAGTGCCCCACTCCAGGTCCTGCTTCCTAGGGTCCCAGGGAGCAATGAGAGGTATGGCCAGGCTCCCCAGAGGCCGGGGTGGGCCATCCTGACCCAGGTGGACAAAAGCCTGGGGTGATGGGCAAGGGTGAGAGTCTGGGTGCTGGTGCAGGTGCAGTCATGAAAAGATGGTGTGAGTCACCTGGGGAGATCGAGTGCCATGGGAGGGAGAGGGCTGTGCTGCCCCATCTCAGGTACCAGATGGGAGGATGCCCTTGAAGACATGGGGGAGGGAGCGCTTGGGGCTGGGGCTGAGCGCAGGAGTCCACGGTGGGTGGAGGCGTGCACAAAACCAGCTGGAGTGCAAGAGGGAGGGAGGAGCGTGGCCTGGGTCCCTGGGGGAATCTGCTTGTTGACCTTTTGGTAGGAGAGATCAGGAGTAATGGCACCTTTGTCTACCACCTTCTATCCCTCTGCCCCTCTTCATCCCCTCCCTCTCTTCTCTCTTTATGCCCCTCTCTGTCCCAAGGCCTCCAGCCCTCCTTTGGTGTTGGGGGGTGGGAACAGAGGGTAGGGCACGGGGATAGCTGGCTCTTTCCACGGGGGAGTTATCAGCTACCACTATCCTCCACCCCACACCCTCTGCTGGCTGCTGAGTGGGAGGATGTGTGGGCCATGGGCTGAGTGCCTGTCTCTCTGTGCCTCCAGCCAGCCCCCCGCCTCCCCCAGCACACAGGAAGCCATTCAGGGAATGCTGTCCATGGCCAACCTGCAGGCCTCCGACTCCTGCCTGCAGACCACATGGGGTGCTGGCCAGGCCAAGGGCAGCTCGCTGGCGGCCCATGGCACCCGGAAGAACGGGGCTGGCAGTAAGAGCGCAGGCAAGCGGCTGCTGAAGAGGGCGGCCAAGAACAGTGTGGACCTGGATGATTACGAGGAGGAGCAGGACCACCTGGACGCCTGCTTCAAGGACTCGGACTACGGTGAGCGCCCCTGTGCGGGGAGGGGCGCTAGACCTGGGGGTTGGGAGCCGGGCCCTCTTATGGATATGATTCACAGACCTTAAAAGCCACCCTTTAAAAGCGTGTAACTCAGTGGTGCTTAGTGTATTTGGAGGGATGCGCATGCCACCATCATCACACCCAATTTGAGAACGTTTCATCATCCAGAAGCGAAACCCTGCGCTGTACCTGTTAAGAGTCAGTACGTCTTCTCTGGCCCCTGGCAGCCACTGATTTATGCTGCCTCGCAGATATTCCTAATCAGGGTCTGTCACGTGAACAGAATCGCACAGTGCTTGGTCTTTGGTGCCTGTCTTCTTTCATTAGCATACTCTTCAGGCTTCATCCACGATGTAGCACATGTCAGCTCTTTGTTCCTTTTGATGGCTGAATACTATTCCACCACGTGGACACACCACGTTTGTTTATCCCTTTATCCATCCACAGGCCCTTGGATGGCTTCCACCTTTTGGCAGCTGTGAACAGTGCTGCTGTGAATGTGGGTGTGCAGGGAGTTTTGTATGGCCTGTGTCTATGGTGCTCCTGTGGTGTATACCTGGGTCGCTGCCTGTTTCACCTTCTGAGAACCTGCCCGACTGTTCTCCACGTGGCTATACCATTTCAGACACGTTGAGATCGTGTCCATCCTATGTCTGTGTAGACAGAGAAACTGAGGCCCAGAGTGGCTTTGTGGCCCTGAGTCTGAGGTGGGCAGTGAGTTGGTGGCTGGGCCATAGCTGTGGCCTCTGCCCAGGGGCATGGCCCCTCGCCTCCCACTACAGCCCTTCCTTCCAGGCCTGGCGCTTTGGGTTCCAACGGGCTCTGAAGGAGCTGCTGTTGGCCGCCTGGGAGGGGACTTGGAGTGAAGACCTGCCTCCATGCCTCAGCCCATTGCCCATAGATGTCCCAGCCCCCGCAGGGTGCGCTGTGCTCCTCAGGGTCAGGGCCGTGCTGGCCCCCATGGTGCAGGGCCTGTTTTCAGTTCAGTCCTGATGGTCTGAGGGCAGTGTATTTGTCCTGGAGACCCTGTCCCTGGAGAGCCCTCCCGTGGTGAGGCTGGACCTGCCCTATCTGGTGGGCACTTTCAGGCCTCACTGAGGGGCCTGCTGTGGTCTGACAGATCAACAGCGGAGTGAACTCCATTTTCTGGGCACCATTTTCTGGATTCGGGTGTCACAAGCCTTGGAGGTTGAACCTGTAATGGGAGGAGGTACCCAGTGAGTCACCCAGGGCTGCCGTGTGGGTCTCCCTCCTCCAGAGACTTGCTGAGGTTAGCCTGGGCTCCTTCAGAGCCACTCAGTTCCGTGGACATCAGGTGTTTTCTTCTCTGATAGCAGCAGAGGAGACGTTTTGAGAATTGGGCATTCAAGTGGGTGCGGTGGCCAGGCTGGGGTAGGAACAGCTGGTCATGGGGGCTGGATGGAGCCCCTTGTCTGGCCCTCTCTGGACCTCAAGGGGGCCTGGGCTTGACAATTTCAGAGGCCACCTGTGCCTATGCGTGTGGCAGCCACACCAGGAGGGCTGGTGCTCTGCAGCCTGGGGACAGCCTGGGGGATGCCGGTCATAAGCTCTGCCAGTAGCCTGCAGCAGCCACCCTCCTGTGGCCACACCAGCAGCCCAGCCCTTCTCCCCTTTGCCGCTCTAGTTTACCCCTCCCTGGAGTCGGATGAGGACAGTCCTGTTTTCAAGTCCCGTTCCAAGAAGAGGAAAGGCTCAGATGATGCTCCCTACAGCCCGACAGGTAGTGCTGGGGGCTGGAAGGGGAGCTCCATCCACACACGAAGGCCAGCAGCCGTGTTCCACACCCACTAGCTCTGTGCGGGGGCTCAGACAGGGTGTCACTTGCCTGCGGGAGCCTGACTGGGGTTCCATTTCTTTCTCCCGGGACCTCAGCCCAGGTGCTTTTGCAAACTCACCCAAAGGCATCCCAGCTCCTGTCAGTAGGGCAGTGCGGTGTCCCTGTCTTGAGGTGACCCTCTGCCTAGTTTCTCCTCAATGAACAGCCCTGGGAGGGTCACGATTGCACCTGGCCCCCCATCATGGCAGCCAGCGGGGTGGGGTCTGGCTCACCTAGCACGTGACTTCCCTCCTGATCTCTCCTGTCTTGCTTGTGTAGGGAAACCAGCCCCACACCAGGTTGGGGCCCATGCTGACACTCCCCGAGTTGTGACTTGTCCCTGGGATTTGGGGACAAACTGGGGCAGGGCCGGGGGATCCCAGGAGGGCGCACAGGCAGTGGGTGGCTGCTCGAGGCAGGCTGACCTTCTCTCCCGCAGCGAGGGTCGGCCCGTCGGTGCCAAGGCAGGACAGGCCTGTGCGCGAGGGGACCAGAGTGGCCTCCATTGAGACCGGGCTGGCAGCTGCTGCAGCCAAACTGTCCCAGCAGGTGAGGAGGGGGCCCCCTCCTGGGCTCAGGCTCCCCAGATGCCTCTGCTCCCCCCACCCTCATGTACGGAGACCACCCAGTCTGGGGCTGTCACAGCCTTGGGGACATTTGAGTATTGCCGACCCCGGTTCCTCTAGGCTCCCAAGTCCCTGCTAGTGGGAAGCAGAGAAGCTGGGAACTGGTGGCAGGAGTCTCATGGCAGCTCGGAGTGGGGTGGTGGGGAATGGAGGGGGTTAGGGTGACGGGGGCGGGGGCCCATACTACGTGTCCACCAATAGGTAAACTCAGATTGAGTCTGTCCACTACAGCCGAGTGCTGGTGCCACATCCCGCACGTCCCTGTGTCCGGGACGGCCCACCTCACAGAGGGGGGCCTGGTGGTCTCTCCACAGGCCCCAGTACTGCTCTGCAGAGCTCGTGGTGGCTGGAGGTGGGGCTCGGGCGTGATCCAGCCCTTTCTGCTCCTGCAGTGCTGGCTCGCTCAGCTCCATGGGAGAAGCCTTGTGCACAGCAGACCAGGCTGCTCCCAGGCTGCAGGCTGCTTCCCAGTGTCCGAAGCCTGGCCAGCCCTGTGGGGTGACACACCTGCATGTTTTGTTCAAAGGAGGAGCAGAAAAGCAAAAAGAAAAAGAACACCAAAAGGAAGCTGGCTCCCAACACCACCTCCCCTTCCGCCTCTGCCTCTGCCGGCACCACCTCGGCCTCCACCACCTCGGCCTCCACCACCTCGGCCTCCACCACCTCGGCCTCTACCACCTCGGCCTCCACCACCCCGGCCTCCACCACCCCGGCCTCCACCAGCACGGCCAGCAGCCAGGCCTCACAGGAGGGCAGCTCACCTGAGCCCCCACCAGAGTCCCACAGCAGCAGCCTGGTTGACCACGAGTACACGGCAGCCGGCGCCTTTGCTGGGGCCCAAGCCGGCCGTGCCTCTCAGCCCATGGCCCCTGGGGTCTTCCTCACCACGAGGAGGCCCTCCTCGTCATCCCCCAACAACACCGCTGCCAAAGGTACCTTGCCCGCCGACCCTGAGTCACCTAGACTTGCAGACTGTCCCTGTGGATGACCACAGGTCTCCTTTGTCCCTGCAGCCATGTGTGTGTATGGCCAGGCACTCAGTCAGTATGTGAAACAAATGGTCCCTTTCAAGACCAAGAGCTCTGGTTACTCACCAGGGGGGTTCTGGTTACCTTGGAGTTAGGTCTGGCCCTTCAGACTCCCAGGGCCTCGGCTTTGGGGCCTGGCTTGAAGTCAGAGTGTGGTTGGTGGTTTGCCGAGGATTCACTGGGAGGAGCCTAAGGTGACCCAGGCTCCTCTGTGTGAATTAGGGGTGGGACGGCTGGCCGGGTCTCGTGGCATTCCCCACTGTCACCCCCCAGACCCCTTGCACCATGGGCGTGAGGCCCAGCCGGCCATGGACATGGGGAGTGTGGCTCTAGGTGGCCCTAATGCCATCCCTGGCCTGTCCCTACCCTACTCACCACGGCCCAACCCCTTGTCGACATAGCCTCTGAGTGGGGCGCTTTGTTGACAATTGGTGGTTTTGGAGGGATGCAGAACTCCCTGGACCTGGGAATTGCAGGCCCATTTTACAGACAGGGTGGGGGCTCAGGAGGGTTACAGACCTCCATCCCACATGCTGTTCCTGTCACTCATCTGTCCTTTTTGTGTCTCTGCCTCCCCCAGGAAAGCGTACAAAAAAGGGCATGGCCACTGCCAAACAGAGGCTTGGGAAAATTTTGAAAATTCATCGGAATGGAAAACTGCTCCTTTAAAGTTTGGAAAGCCAGGATCCTTCTGCTCCGCTCAGGACCCTTGGAGCCCTGCTAAAACATCAGCCCCCAGGAGGGTGGCCTTGCTGCCTCACCCCAGGGAGGGCCTGGCCTCTTCCCGGCAACCATCCCCCTCACATGAGCATCTGTTGCTTCAGCGGGCAGAGCTCGCCAACACGGACAGACGTCCTTTCTCAAGTTGCTTAGAGTGACCAGTTCCCGAAACGTGGCCCTGCCAGTTTGAGGACCATTCCAGTTTCAGGACAGCCTCCAGGCATCCCCGAGCATGGGTGTGATTGCAGGGCCTTTGCAGCTCTGCTGGGAGCATGAGTCCTTCAAGGAAGGAGGAGTGAGCCAATGCTCACCAGGCCCAGAGTCTGAGCTGGCCACAGGCTGGTAGCCTCCAGAGGCTTTAAAAAAGGCAAAGAACACTAGAGAGGAAGAGGAGGAGAGATCGGGGTGTGTATGTGCCCCCCTTCTCTTCCCAAGTGATTCTCAGACAAGTCCAGAGACTGTTGGGCCCCAGCCAGGAGAGGAGCCTCTGTGCTCCCCGGCTGGTGGGTGGTGGGCCGGATGGTGGGTGTTGCACCCTGAATGCCTGGGGCATTTCTCAGGGCTGGCTGGGGCCATCAGCAGGGTCAGTGTGTCAGTGTTGGGGGGGAAGCCCTCATGGGGTCCCCAGGGAAGGGTTCAGGCCCAGACACAGTGTGGGGCCCAGGGGGCCCAGGCTAAGCCACATGGGTGGTCCCCGTCCAGCCTGACCATCTATACTCCGAGAAGCACTTCCCAGCCAAGGCACCCCGCCATATGCCTGGTGGGGCAGATGGTGGCCGGGTGGCCCGAGGACTTGGGGGCCAGGCACTTCTGTCTTGTCACCTGTTAACGTTTGGTGTCGAGTGCATGGGTGGCTCCTGGACCACGTGTCTGCCCATCGACACGGAGGGGCTGGATTTGTTTCTCAGGCAATCCTGTATTTTAATTTTAGATGTATTTCCTGAAGCATATTTTTCATAGAATGTAGCGTGTAAATAGCTTTTTAAATAACTTCTTTTTTATAAGAGTAAAAGTATCTTTAGGAATTTCTTTCTATAGAGTCCTTCATTAACATTTATACGAGTTTTTTGCCGAGTATGATGAACAGTTGGGTTTCCGATGCTTTTCCTTTTCCTTCTTTCTTTGTATTATTATGGTTATTATTATTATTTTTTCTTTTAGGAACTAAGGTATTGCCTGAAAAACAAGTGATGTCTTTGCAGCCTTATATCTGTCTTTACAGAAGCAAACAGTACACAAAAGATCTATTTCAGACACATTTGAAGAGGAATCTTCAACTTGAATACCAGCTCTTTCTTTCCTTCTTGTTGATGAAGGGGGTGGGGGTACAGTTATTTTACTAGCACCTTGTGAAGTGTTTCTGTGTTTTGTGATGCTGTAATTTATTAATGTTTGTAGCTTTTTATATTTGTACATTTCTTATGAGCTTTGTTTATATGCCCATCCCTGGGTGTTCTGTCCATGAGGAGAGGCAGCTTTGCGTGGGCCTTGCCACCCTTGCTCATCCTGTTTGGGGGATGCAGCCCCGGGACCCAGAGGCTGGGAGGGGTGAGCCTCATGGGGCCCTGACTATTCCGACCCGGCATTTTGAAGGTTTCCTTTCCTGTCCTTGTTGAACATTTATATAATCTAACCTGGCCATCAAGCTGTTCTCTCTCTTCCTCTCTCTCTCTCTTTTATTTTTTTAATTTTATTATTATTATTTTGGCAACATGTACATTTCTAACAAAGTTTATTGTGGCTATTAAAGTGTTTTATTTCCCAATTCATATTACTCTTGTATCGAGTCCATGAGGTCTAAGGTAACTTAGATCAAAGTTTTAAAAGAGTAAAAATATTTCAGGTTTTATACAGAACCATGTCTGTGTCATTTCTGCCTTGTTCACTGTCATCCACTCTGGTGGTGAGGACGGTGGGGATCCTCGACGTTGGGGAGAGGAGTGGGCCAGTGAGTGGGCTGGGTGTGAGGGTGGGCAGTCAGGCCAGGCCCCCTACCCAGGCCCAGCCCTGGCTGCCAGCTTTCCCCTTGGAAAGCCTTTGGATTGCCCACAGGGCATATGTACTGCCCTGCACCCCAAAGCTGCAGCACCCTGAGCCAGCCTGCAGGAGTAGGCAGAAGAGACCCTTGGTCAGAGTGGGCAGCCTTTGAGACCCTGACAGTACCAGCCCCAGCCCCTAGCATCCTCAGGAGCCTCTAGTACCTTCTTAGTGTTCACACGTGTGCAGTTTAGTTGAGTCCGGTGAGAGGCACCCGAGAACATGTGCAGAATTTCAGTCTAAAGCTGGTGTTAGGGACTTCCGTGATGGCGCAGTGGTTAAGAATCCACCTGCCAATGCAGGGGACATGGTTTCGATCCCTGGTCCGGGAAGATCCCACATGTCGTGGAGCAACTAAGCCCGTGCGCCACAACTACTGAGTCTGTGCTCTAGAGCCCACGAGCCACAACTACTGAGCCTGCATGCCACAGCTACTGAAGCCTGCGTGCCCTAGAGCCCATGCGCTGCAACTACTGAAGCCCGAACGCCTAGAGCCCGTGCTCCACAACAAGAGAAACCACCCAATGAGAAACCCACGAACCGCAACGAAGAGTAGACCCCGCTCACCACAACTAGAGAAAGCCCACACGCAGCAACGAAGACCCAATGCAGCCCCCCAAAAGAAGCTGATGTTACAACAAATGAACAAAAGCAGACCCCCCCACACACACACATACACAGATGAACAGTGTAGGGCACAGTGAGGATCGAGGATTAGGGAGAAAGAATGACCAACTGGCCAAAGGGGACTGCCACAGAGGAGACCCTAGGCACACGCTGGGGCTGCCCCGGCTGCCAGGCATTTCAGACATTGCTGGGCCCTGGTATGCAGTGTTTAGCCAAGGCAGCTCCACAGCCTGAATTTGCTCCGCTGGACCCCACAAGAGGGGCCTTTGCAAACCCCATGGTTGGGCATTCACCCTTCCTGGCAGCTGTCCTGTCCCTGCCCGGATCCAGCCAGATCCTGCCCTGTGGCTTTCCCAGGGGTCCCCGCCGCCTCACCCCACAGCCGCTGGGGGACCGTGCCAAGCCCTGGGCTGTTCTGTACAGCCCACCCTCCCGAGGGCTGGCTCTGGCTGCCCAGCCTCTGAGCTGGAGTCCTTGAGGCTGAGCTATCTGGGTGCTCCTTGGGTCTTCCCATCCCAGCATGGCTGTAGGGACTGGGTCTTCAGAGGGCCATCTGGGACCTGGGGCCCTAGGCTTGGGAAAGACCTCCCAGAAGGTACCCAGAGCCTCTTCCCTGTCCCTAGGCCCTATCCTGCGCTGCACCCACACCATCCTGGTGCAGCATGGCCTGGGCGTGCCCTGGGCCGTCGCTGTGGCCCCAGCGGCCCTTGTGTTCGGGAATGTCTGTAGGTGGACTAGAGGCATGCATTTCTGGGTGTGCCTGCAGCATGGGCAGCAAGGGGCCTGTGTCGCTCTGTGCTTGGTGCTGACTGTGGCCCTTCCAGGGTCTTCTCCCCATCTCCATGCAGGGCCAAGAGCCCTGCGACAGTGAACTGGGAGGGGAGGGGCTGAGCAAGCTCCCTGCGCGGCCCCACGGACCCAGCCCCTCATTTGACAGGTAGATAAACTGAGGCCCACACTGAAGCCCTCCATGGATGAGACTTGAGTGCTCCAGGATTTTCCCCTGCTCACCATAATTTCTCAGCCTCCTGGCAACAGGTGTAAGTGGAACACCACCATCGTGTTTAGGCAGCTCCTGGGGGCCGCAGGATGCCAGCAGCAGGGTCCTGGAGAGCCACCTGACCAGCAACAAACTTCGCAAGAGGAAAGGTTGCGATGAAGGGTTGCACGTTAGGCCTCTGAGATGTTGGGAGCTGTTTTTTTACTGCAGGCTGCCTAGCTCTGTCTGACTGAGACTCACCTGCGGCTGTGTCCTGTGTACTGAACATGGCATAAATAAACAAATTGCCCCTTAAGTCGGCTTCCAAATTTCAGCTGAATTTTAGTCATTTCCCGAGCACCTACTGTGTTCCAGGCTCGGTGCTGAGAACCTTCCAGAGGCTTCATCGGGGCCGATTTTGCCAAGGAGGACTCCAAGCTCAGAGGGGCCATCTGTTCCCCTGCTCCTCTTGGGAAGCCTGGGCTTTGCCTGGGACCCACACTGCCACCTGCTCACTTGTACAGAAGGACAGGCTGTGATGAGACACACCCATGGTGTTGTGTTACACTCCAGGTGAATGAAGGGGGTCTGGAAGCTTCCCTGGAGCAGCCCATGAGATGAAAATGTCTTCAGCAACACAAGCAAAGGCCCCAGGGCAAGTGACCAGACCTCAGGGTGGTCAGATGGTGGGAGATAGGGCTGGAGCTGGCTCAGAGCAGGTGGAGGGTGTCCACACAGTGGGGAATGTGGCAGGCCCTGGGGAGCCCCTGCAGGTTAGCAAGCAGGTGCAGTGGACTCTCCGGGAGAGCAGCCTCTGCAGGGTAGTCTGAGGGCAAGGGGTTTACTCTCCCCCTGGTTCACATTCCCCTAGGATCCCCCTCCTCCTAGGGCTCCCTCTCCCCTCAAAGGCTCCCCCTCCCCCAGGTCTCGCCCTCTACCCCTTGTGCCCATCAGGCACGTGTTCCCATCGTCTCTGTGCAGGTGGGGAGCTTAGCCCCGCCGGCAGCCCAGTCTGCTTTGCATGGTCCTGCCTGGGTGCTCAGAGCCTTGGACGGACCCAGAGCCAATCCCCAAACCTGCAGGAAAGAGTCCCACTTGGTACCTTGGGGCAATACTGAGAGTGACCACCAGGGGGCAGGGGAGGGCCATGAACGAACAGTCCTTCAATCGCATAGCAGTTCATTTAGCAAGTGTTGTCCTGTGGGCAAGACCCTGGGGCTAACTGCCGAAGGGACAGCAATGGGCAAAGAGAAATAAAGTTAACAGCCTACTGTGAGCGTTGGGAAGGAGATGATAATAATCAGATCAGCTTGGTCCTGAACTGTTTAAGGGCTGAGTGTGCCGGGACCTGTTTAAGTATCTGGCCTGTATTAGCACATTCACGCCTCACAACTGCCCTCTGAGGAAGGTCCTACAACTGTCTCTATCCTATCAAGGAGGAAACTGAGGCACAGAGTCTCACAGTTAGTGGAGCTGGCAGGACAGTTACAGAGCCCTTGAGCTGATGAGAGACACCATCCTGCAGACAGCGGCCAGGAGGGCAGCTCCCCAAGGCCCAGGAGGAAGAGCTGTGCAAGAGTAGAGAGAAATTGCACAATTGCTACCGTTCAAAGGCCCTGAGATGGGGACAAAGTGAGGTGCCGTCTTTGAGGATGGCTGGAGTGAGGGGCTGAGCACAGGGGACGGGGTGGAATGTTGGGCAGGGCAGCAGGCTGGGCCATCCCCTTGCCCGGCTCTCCCTTCCATCATGGGGCTCTCCCTCTTTCCCAGGCTGCACAGAGACCTTCAACCCCCACTTTCCCCCAACCACACTTTCCCCTCTGGACCCAGCCCACCCTGCCTCTGTGCACAGCCCTGAACCGGGAACCCTCTTTGCAGATGAGGACACTGAGGCAGGTCTTGTGTTGGACACATGGCTGCCGGGGTCTCTGCCCTCCTTGTCCACGGTACTGAGCGCTGGATGGTGTGTGGGAGGAAGAGTGAAGAGGGCTCACTGTCCAAGGGTTAAAGAAAAAGATGCTGGGCTTCCCTGGTGGCGCATTGGTTAAGAGCCTGCCTACCAACGCAGGGCACACGGGTTCAAGCCCTGGTCTGGGAAGATCCCGGAAGATCCCACATGCTGAGGAGCAGCTAAGCCCATGCACCGCAGCTACTGAGCCTGCATTCTAGAGCCCGTGAGCCACAACTACTGATCCCATGTGCCACAACTACTGAAGCCCGCACACCTAGACCCCGTGCTCCGCAACAAGAGAAGCCACCACAATGAGAGGCCCGCGCACCACAACGAAGAGTGACCCTTGCTTGCTGCAGCTAGAGAGCGCCTGCGCACAGCAACAGAGACCCAATGCAACCAAATATAAATAATAAATAAATAAATTTTTTAAAAAAAGAAAAAGATGCTGCTGATGTAAAACTTCAGGCTGTGTTCCCAGCCCTGTGAAAGCAATTCTCCATAACAATAATGATAATGGTGCATAAGCTTCCTATCAAAGACATTAGAGTCTGGTGCCGAGTTCCATAGGTTTCATGTAGTGATTGTGCTGCCAGTGTGGTCCCATTTCCTGAGTGCCTACAGTGTGCTGGGCAGGGTGCCATGAGCTTTCTCCCAAGGCTAATCACTTACCACTGCCCCTACACCTCAGGCTCGGGTCCTGGGACTGGGAGGCCTCTCTGAGGAGGTGACCTTTGAGCAGAGCCCAGAGACCATGGAGGAAGAGTGTTGCGACCAAGGGAACAGTAGAACAAAGGCCCTGGGACAGGATCCAGCTTCGTGAGGAACAGTGGGGGCAGTGTGGGTGGAGAAGTTGGCAGGGCCAGGGTTCCAGCAAGGCTTTGTCTGCCTCAGGCCTTGGTCCAGGCTGCGCCCCCTGACGTGAGTGGCTATCCTCTTTTTTTTTTTGTGGTACGCGGGCTCCTCACTGTTGTGGCCTCTCCCGTTGTGGAGCACAGGCTCCGGACGCGCAGGCTCAGCGGCCATGGCTCACGGGCCCAGCCGCTCCGCGGCATGTGGGATCCCCCCGTACCAGGGCACGAACCCGTGTCCCCTGCATCTGCAGGCGGACTTTCAACCACTGTGCCACCAGGGGAGCCCTGAGTGGCTATACTCTTGGCCCAAGGAGTCCATGGCAGGCCCAGCCCAGCCTGGCTGTGGAACCTTGGGGCTGGCCTCACCTTCCTCATCTGCAGAGTGGCTGATAGCGTGACCCCACACAGAGGTGCTTCAGGGCTGACTTCTCCCCACAGGCCCGCCATTCCCACCTGGCCCTCTGCTGGGGCATGCCCCACTCTACCTGCCTGCCCTGACAGCCTGTTTGCTATGTGATCTAAGGTAGGACTTCCCCTCTCTGGGCCTCTTCTTCCATCAGCCTCCCTGATGATGAGGAGGGGGATGGAGTAGGGATCTGGAGCTGAGGGGACAGCATGTCCCCATCTGGTCTGCCCTACATCTTCTCTGCTATGGCCTGCAGAGGCCTGCCCACACAGGAGGCAAGTCGCAGCAGGACACAGGACACAGCCCGGCCTTAGGTGGCCAGGCCTGGCCTGAGAGATCTGTCAACAGACGTGCCATGTGCACCCCGACTTGCAGAGGTGTGAGGTGTGGAGCAGAGGCTGCACCCTGGGCTGGGTGTGTACCCAGGTGGTTGTGTCGATGATCAATTAAATGTTTATTCACATCCAGTTTGCAGTCTCCTTCCCATATTTTGGAGTGGATCCTTGCTTTTCACGACTCACGGCTTTGTGTCCCCAGAGCCCGGTGGACGGAGGGACACCAGGTGGGGCTGCAGGGTTGAGGAGGGGTGCTGGTGTGAGGGGAGCACTGCGGGCTGTCGGGCAGCCTGACAAATGACCTCCCTCCTCAGCCGCCAGCCCGCCTTTCCCAGGCCGAGTCCCATCGGCCGCCTCATCCAAACATCCCAGGGGATGCCACCTCGGCAGAAAAATGATGCTGTTCCATTAACATCTGACACGGATTTGCAGGCCCCAAACAGACGAGCGTGCATGTAAACACCCGGCCTAGCTGGGCCCTCGCCCGGCTCAAAGCGGGATCCTCGTAATTAATTGTCCGCCTGCCGGCCTGCCGGCCTGAACCCACACTCCAGCCCGTGTTATTTCAAGATCGCAATCCGTCCTGTCCCCCCGCCCCACCCAACTGCATTTACCAAACAGCGGATGTGCTGGAGCTTGTAGGAAGGAGCAGAGAGATGGTCCTGGCTCTGCAGTCCTCAACTTCCTCCCTGTAAAATGGAGCCATCGCCCTGGCCTCCCTGATGGTCAGGAGAACAGGACCCATGTGCCTGGCTTGAGTTGGGCCAGAGGATCTGCACACTCATGAGCATGCTGTCTCGGGCTGCCCAGCCCGAATGGGTCGGTTGTTGAGAGAGCACAGCCCCGACGGGCCACCAGGGTCTCCACACCCCAGATGTGGGCTCAGCTCAGCTGACACTGCTGTTTATCTTTTCTACTCATTTTGGCTGATTTAGTAAGTGTGTAAAGCCACATGTGTTACAATATGTGCCTTTTTACCTTGAAGAGGGACGATTTTTTGTAGAATGCTGTTCTAGAATGTTGTCTAGAGTCAGTGATACCTTGTGCATATGTGTACACCAATAATACCTCTTCTGCTTATCAAAGAGAAATCTCATATAAATGGGCCACAATTCTGAGTAAGCTTTGGTCTGCCACATTTATATTTCCTCCCTTCCCTCCTTTTTGGGTTAATTTATTTTAGAGTTTAAGAAAACTGCATGACTTTGCCTGTGATGGGCCATCAAGGGTCTCCCTGCTCTGCACCTGCAGCTGGTGGAGATGCCACCTCTGTGAGCTGTGACATGGGGACAATGATCTTACCTTCTATGGGGTCATAGGGATAAACCAAAGCCAGGCTCACAGATGGGTCCCTACAATGTGTTCTGGGATCAGTATCTTTGTTCAAATGCTTAAATCTGGGGGAAAAACCCAGTCCTACTCTCTTATTCTTTTCTTTTTAAACGATCTAACTATGACCCCCTAGGATGAACTGTAGTTAATGGCCAAGAGCAGGGATCCCAAGTTTATCCTCCATCAACATCCAGGTATTTGTGGCCCATATCACACAGACATTTGTTGGTGGGTTTCTCTTGGTGGCTGTGGATTAAGCTCTGGCAAAGTTTACTGGTATCTGTACTCTGCTCTTCCCAGGGAGTTACCAGGAGCAGTGCCAGGGTTAGGGGTTAGGGGGTGGTTCCACGAGAAGGAGGCATCTGGGGGCTTGTGGCAGATGTAAATAAGGATACTTTCTGGGGAATTCTTTCATTTTTTGTTTCTGTTTTTTCTGTTCTAGACTCAGACCATATAGTTTTTGTGACTGTGGTTTTAGGATATATTTCCAATCTATCAAACGCTCCATGTGCTTCTTGAATTGCTGTGCTGCAATCTGTGAAGCAGCTCTGAAGGCGGGGGAAAGGGGGCTCATGCTCCAGCTATGGTCTCCACTCAGGGAGGAGGGGTGCCTTCTCCATCTGTTCAAAACCTCCCTCCTCCTCTCCCCTGATGTGGGTATTCTCTGGGTTCAGCTCTCCTGCCCTCACCCTGCAGTCCTCTGGAGGGGACCCCTCAGCTGTGCCCACTCAGCTGCTCCAAACCCTCACTCCTCAGTGACTTTGGCCTCAGGGGCCCTTCTTATCTGTCATTCCACCAACACGCTTAGATGGGTTGATTCTGGCTTCTTCAGGTCTCATGTACCTGCCTGCCCCAACTTAGCCTTCCCCAGGATGCCTTTTACTAGCCCTGTCCTGACTCTGTTTCCCTGATTCCCTCCTTCATGGTCCCCAAATTCAGTCCCAGACACCACCTCCTGTGGTCATTCTTCAGCTCAGCCACCTTCTGTGGCTCCCCACTAACTGCCTACAGGATCCCCACAATCCAGGCCTTCCATTCTTTCATGCCTCAGTGCCCACAGCCCCAGCAGGGCATCCTCTGTGTGGTCAAATGGACACCCTCCCGGCCCATTTCACCCCAGAGGATAGTCTCTGTCCTCAACGTGAGCCTTGGAGCCATGGGGAGCCCCTGGTTCGGGGCAGACAAGGGCACCAGTGGCTGGTGGATAGTGGGAAAGCAAGGTGGATTGAAGGACCAGGGACCCCAGAGGAAGGAGGGAACAGGAAGGTGGGATGGGGACAAAGGGGGACTTTGAGAAGAGGGATGTTTTAGTGGAGAGAGGGAGTTTGTAAGGAAGAAGGCTCCAGGCAGAGGGACTAATGGCATGTGTGGAGCAGGGGCTGTTAATTCCTGCCCTGCAGGGGTGGATTAGGACAGACAAGCATCCAGGGTGGCCCTTCTGAAGCCTGGGGTTATCACTGCTTCCTCTTGTGAGGCTGCTGGTGATTCATGGTCTGAGGGCTGATGAGCAGGAAGTCAGGGGCATGGCTAAGCCAGCAGGGAGGGGTTGAGGCCACTCACATTGTGGTGGGCTGGGCTGACCTGTGCAGGCAGGCACAGGCTCCTGGGAGCCCAGTAGGCAGAGGGCAAGATCCCCAGCCACAGCCTAGGAGCCCATTCAGACAAGGGCTGTCTGGCCTTCAACCCCACACCCCTAATACCTCTGATGGGGCGCTCACATCCTCCTGGATGCTCTGTCTCACTCTCAACTTGGCTGGACTCAAAGATCTGGAACCTGCCTTCCTAGGCTGGCTCTGGAGGGCCTGGAGAGGAGTTCCCTGGGGCTTGGCTCTGGGGCTTAGGCCATAAACCAAATCCAAGAGAAGGGGCCATGCAGCTCTGGGGCTGGTGGCATTTTTTCCTGGTAGTCCAGTGGGTGGCTGAGGCCAAGTGATGTAAGTGACATGGTTGTTCTTGGTGACCCATTTAAAAGCGGGGGCTGCTCCTAGCAACCATGGCTCAGGCCTATGGGGGAAACAGATCATGCTCTGCTGGGAAGTCCTGTGGGAGCCCAGGTAATGGGAGCACTGCAATTTGTGAAGGGTGGTGCAGGGGCAGATCACTGTGTTGGAAGCTCCCTCTGGAAGCAAAAGTGGAGAACAGACCGTTGGGACTGAGAGGAGGCAAAGGGACCAGGAAGAAAGGAGGTGGCCACAAGGCCTGAGCTGGGACCAAGGCCAGGGTCAAGAGGACAGGATGGTTTCAAGACCCACCTGGCTCTCCCATGACCCCTAAGAAGCTTAGAGAAAATGCCTAGCTAGGGGAGAGGGGACTAATTGAGAAACAGACCTCCCTCCCTCCAGAACAGGCCTTACCAATAAACTATTTGGAATGATGAAAATGTTCATGTAGTGTAGTTGAGCACTTGAAGTGTGGCTAGTGTGACTGAGTTTTGAATTCTTAATTTTATTTACTTTTAATTGCTTTTAGTTTAAATTTAAATGGCTGTGTGCAACAATTAATGAAATAGAAAATAGAAGAATAATAGAGAAAATCAATGAACTCCCAATTTGGTTCTTTGAATAACACTGATAAATCTCTAGCTGGACAGATAAGAAAAAATGGAGAAGATACACATTTTTAATATAAGAGTGAAAGAGTGGTCATTACTGCTGACCTTGCAGACATTAAAAAACAACAAAGAATATTATGATCAACTTTATGTAAATGTTTGACAACTGACAAAATATGGACAAATTCCTTGAAAGACACAAATAACCAAAATTGGTGCAAGAAGAAAGAGAATATCTTGTTAGCCTTCTGTGTATAAAAATTTTTGAATTAATAATTTAAAGGCCTCCCTGTCCCCCCTCACAAAATTCTAGGCCCAGATTACCTGACTGGTGAATTCTAGCTAACTTTTCATAATGATATAATATATAAACTCTTTCAAAAAATACTGGATGAAGCAACACTTCTTATCTCATGTTATGAGGCCAGAATTACACTGATGTCAAAACTAGAGATATTACCAAAAAATACAAAGAAACCTATAAACTTATATCCCTTATGAATACAAACATAAGATTCTCCATAAAATATTAGCAATCAAATCCAGCAATATAAAAAAAGGATCATATATTTAAATGGGGTTTATCTCAGGAAGGTGAGGTTGGTTTAACATTCTCAAATAAGTCAATGTAATTCACAAAATTAAGAGAATAAAGAATAAAACCATATGATCATTTCAAAAAACAAAAACAAACATAAAACAAACCACTTGATAAAATTAGGCACCCATTCAAGACAAATCTTTCATGAAAATATATAATAAATAGAAGGGAATATCTTCAACTTGATAAAAGTCTAGATACTTCCTCCCAAAAACAGAATTGAGGTAAGGAAATCCACTTCTATTCAATAGTATACTTAGCCAAAGCAATAAGTTAAGAAAGAAATAAAGGGCCTATATATTAGATGACATTCACAGATGCTATTATTGTGTACATAGGAATTCCTAAGGAATATGCAAAAGAGCTACTGGAGCAAAGACCTGGAGCATAAATCAGTTTTATGTATAATGAACAAAGAAAGAGAGAAAGAGGAAAAAGTATTAAGACTGGAGAGACTGGCAAAGGCCAGTTCATCAAGGCCACAGAATACAGGATCAGAATTTAAAAATCAATTGTATTTCTATATGCTAGCAATGAACAACTGGAAAAATAAAACTATAAAATGATACTTTTCACAATAGCATAAAAACATAAAATGCTTAGGGATAAATTTAACAAAAATATTTCCAAGACCCATACACTAAAAATTACAAAAACTGCCGGAAGAAATTAAAGACTTAAAAAATGAAGAGATAAATTGTATTCATCGTTCAGAAGAATCAATATTTTTGAGATGTTAGTTTCCCCAGAATCATTCTATACATCTATTGCAATTCCAATCTTAGCAAGCTTTTTTGTAGAAATTGACATAGAAATGCAAAGGACCTAATACATCTAAACCAAAGAATTTTAAAAGAACAACATTGGACTTACACTGGTGGGTTCCAAGACTTGACATAAAGTTATAAAGACTTGTTATTAAGCTAAGCAAAGTAGATATAGAAAAATAAAACTGGATGGCTGTTCAGAAATTATCCAAGAATGTCTATATGTATATAGTCTATCGATTTCCAGCAAAGGTACCAAGGCAGTTCACTACAAAAAGAAAATTCTTTTCAACAAATGGTACTTGAAAAACTAGATATCTACCAGGAAAAAAAATAGAGCTTTGGCCCTTACCTCATTCATACACAAAAATTAATGTCAAAAGGATCAGAGACCTTAAAAAGCTAAAACTATACATCTTCAAGAAAACATAGGAGAAAATCTTCAAGAACTTGTATAGGCAAAGATTTCTTAGAATGGACAAAAAAGAACAAAAAGTAAATTTAAAATTGGCAAATTAAACTTCATCAAAATAAAAATATTTTGCTTTTTGTAAGTTTCCATTAAAAAATAAAAACCAAGCCACATGAAAGGCATAACCTCCAGATTCAAGAAGCTGAGTGTTTCCAAACAAGATAAATCGAAAGAAATCACACCAACCATGACACATCAGAGTTAAATTTGTGAAAAGTAAAGACAAAGAAAAAATATTTTTTAAATTCAGAAAGAAATGGCACATCACCTACAAAGAAGCACCAATTCAAGTGACATTTGAAACTGCGAAGTTCAGAAGGAAGTAACACAATGATTTTCAAATGAGAAAGAAAAGAACTGTCAACCTAACATCCTATCTTCAGTGAAACTATCCTTCATTAGTGAAGGGGAAATAAAGATACACTCTCAGATGATCAAACAATAAGAGAATTTGTTGCTAGCACACCTACTCTTAAAAAATAGCTAAAGAAATCTCTCCAACATAAAGGAAATGATAACAGAAGAAGACTGGGAACTTCAGAAAGGAAAGACAACAGAATAGGTAAAAATAGAAGAAGGAATAGATAAAAATATAAGCAAACACAATAGGTAGAAAGAGAAGTAAAATAGAAGTAATCTCTTTACCTCAAGAATTTCTTTAATCATATTTTGTTGTTGAAACAAAAGTAATATCACCCTTGTATTGTGGTGCTCAAAATATGTAAAAGAAATAATTAGGAAAATTATATTTTAAAAGTTGGCAGGGTAAAGACAGTCTAGATGGAAGAAAGGTTTTTACACATCACTCCAAGTGGTAAAACACTTACACCACTAGGCTGTGACAAAGTAGTGTCTATATGTGGTAATACCTAGAGCAACCACTAACGAAACTATACTTATCAATAGATTTAAAATTATTCAAAATTATTATAAATAAATCTAAAAAAGAAATCTCAGAACTGTTCAAATAACCCACAGGAAGGCAAGAAAAAATAAACAGAGGAATAGATACAAAAGGAACAAACAGAAAATAACAATAAAATGGCAGATTTAAGCCCTAACATGTCAATAATTGCTTTAAATGTAAATGATATAAATACATCAGTTAAAAGACAGAGGTTGGTAAAATGATAAAAAATGTTCCAATTATAGGCTGTCATCAAGAAATTCACTTCAAACATAATGGCATAGATAGGTTGAAAGTGGAAGAATGGAAAAAGATAAATGCATTCAAAGCATTAATTTTAAAAAGGATAAGTGGCTATGTTAATATCATGTAAAGTAGAATTTAGAGCAAAGAAAATTCCTAGGGACAAAGAGGAACATTACATAATGATAGAAGCAACAATCCACTGAGAAGGTATAGCAATCCTAAATATCATGCACTAACAGCTCTTTCAAGTACATGAAGCAAAAATTGATAGAGCTGAAAAGAGAAATAGACAAAGCCATAATTATGCTTGAGAATTCAACACCTCACTCTCAGCAACTGAGAAAACACAGAACACATCACCAAGTAACAGCAGAATACATATTCTTTTCAAACAGCCATGGGATGTTTACCAAGATAAGCCATAAAGCAAACTTCAACATATTTAAAAGAATTGAAGTCATACTGAGAAATCAATAAGGTAAAGATAAAAGGTACATCTCCAAACACTTGGGAAGTAATCATCAACATATTTCTAAATAATCCATTGGACAAAAAGAGAGTTTCAAAGAAAATACAATAATAAATAGAACTGGGTAAAAATAAAAACATAGCATATCAAAAATTGTGGAATACAGCAAAAGCCATGCTGAGAGGAAAATGTATAGCACTAAATGCTTATATTAGGATTTAGAGAAGTTCTCAAAACAATAATATATGGTCATACCTCAAGAAATTAGAAAAAGAAGAGCAAAATATATCCAAAGCAATCTGAAGGAAGGAACTAATAAAGAGCAGAAATTTATGACACTGAAAAGAGGAAAACAATACAGGAAATTAATGAAACATATCATCAAAATTGATAATCTTTTAGCAAGACTAAGATAAATAGAGAGAAGACCCAAATCACCAATATCAAGAATGAAACAGAGGGTATTACCAGAGGTTCTGCAGCCGTTTAAAATGTAGTAAGGGAATACTGCAATAAACTCTATGAGAATAAATTTGACAATTTAGAAGAAATCAGTTGACCAATTCCTCAAACACTAAAAACAACAAAAACTCAATCAAGATGAATGAGACAAATTGAATAGTAATATAACCATAAAATAAATTGGATTGGTAATTTTAAAACTGCTGGAAAAGAAATCTGCCGGCCAAAATGATTTTTCACCAGGAACTTCTAGAAAACATTTAAAGAAGAATTAGCACCATTTCTGCAAAATCTATCTCAGAAAGTACAAAAAGAGGGAACACTTGCCAGACTTATTTTATGAGACCAATGTTACCCTGATACCAAAACCAGAGAAAGGGGAGAGGCAGAGAGAGAAAGACAGAATGAAAGACTAATATCTTTCATGAACCTAGAAGCAAAAATTTTCAACAAAATATGAACAAATCAAATCCAGGAATGTAAAGCAAAAAACTGTACACTCATAGTGGGATTTATTTCAGGAATCAAGTCTGGTTTAATATTTTAAAATCAATCAATATGATCAGCATCAACTGGTCAAAGACGAAAAAATATGACTATAACCATGGATGCAGAAAAAGAATTTGACAAATCCAATAGCCATTTATTATTATTATTTTAATTTATTTATTTTGGCTGTGTTGGGTCTTTGTTGCTGCACGCGGGCTTCCTCTAGTTGTGGAGAGCGGGGGCTACTCTTTGTTCCAGTGTGTGAGCTTCTCATTGTGGTGTCTTCTCTTGCTGTGGAGCATAGGCTCTAGGCGCGCGGGCTCCAGTAGTTGCGGCACACGGGCTCAGTAGTTGTGGCTCATGGGCTCTAGAGCACAGGCTCAGTAGTTGTGGCGCATGGGCTTAGTTGCTCTGGGGCACGTGGGATCTTCCCATACCAGGGTTCGAACCCATGTCCCCTACATGGGCAGGCGGATTCTCAACCACTGTGCCACCAGGGAAGCCCCTATTTATTATTTTAAAAAGCCTCAACAAACTAGGAATAGAGAGATAAACTCCCTTAACTTGCTAAAGAGCATCTACCAAAAAACCTATAGCTAACATCATACTTAATGATGAAGGACTAAATGCTTTCTTTCTGAGTTTGGGAACAAGGGAGAGATGTTTGCTCCCACCACTGTTATTTCACATAGTACTAGAAGTTCTAGCCACTGTGACAAGGAAAAGAAAAAAGCACACAGATTGTAAAGGAAGAAATTAAACTGTCCCTATTTGCAGATGAAATGATAGTATATGTAGAAAATCCAAAGGAATCTGCAAAATATATGAACAGACTCTTAGAGGAAATACGTTAAGTCAGCAAGGTTGCAAGATAAAGGATCAAAATACAAAAGTCTATTTTATTTCTATATACTAACAATGAACATTTGAAAATTGACATTAAAAACATAATACCATTTATACTCACTCCACAGAAAATAAAACACTTAGGTGCAAGTGTAACAAAACATGTATAGGATCAGAAAAGCTGACAATTACAAAATGTTGATGAAAGAAGTCAAAGAATACCTAAATAAATGGAAAACCATACCATCTTCATGAATTGGAAGACTTAACATGGTAAACAAGTCAGTTCTCCCCTAGTCAATCTATAGGTTTAATGTAATTCTTGTCAAAACTCCAAAAAGCTTTTGAGTAGACATAGACAAATTCTTTCTAAAATTTATATTAAAAAGCAAGGCTTTAAAGTAGTGTTATGTGTTGAATTGTGTTCCCCAAGATTCATATATTGACAACCTAATCCCCATACTTCAGAATGTGACCTTATTTGGAGATAGAGCCTTTTTTAAATTTAAAAGATATAATTGGCTTTATTGAACAACCCATGAATCAGGCAGTTTCCCATCTAGCAAGTCAAGAGGAGCTGTACTTATGATATCACTTATATGTGGAATCTAAAGTACAACACAAATGAACATATCTATGAAAAAGAAACAGACTCACAGACATAGAGAACAGACTGGTGGTTGCCAAGGGGGAGGTGGGGTGGGGAAGGGAAAGATTGGGAGTTTGGGATTAGCAGGTGCAAATTAGTATACATAGGATGGATAAGCAACAAGGACCTACAGTATAGCACAGGGAAATATATTCTATATCCTGTGATAAACCATAATGAAAAAGAACATGAAAAAGTATACATATAATATGTATAACTGAGTCACTTTGCTGTACAGCAGAAATTAACATGTAAATCAACTATATTTCAATAAAATTTTACAAAAAGAACTATGAAAAAAAAAAAGAGGAGCTGTACTGGGGAGTACTTCATAGCTATGGTCTGCAAGACACAAACCAATCAAAATCAAATAAGTCTAAGAAAAACCCCATTGAAAGAGTCACCTTTTATGCCAAGTGGCTTGTTTAATGATCTCATGTAACTGAGTCTCAGTGGAGATAGAGTCTTTACAGAAGTAATCAAGTCAAAATGAGGTGATTAGAGTGGGCCGTAATTCGAAGCAATGAACCTCAGTCTAAATGTCACACCTTATACAAATATGAACTCAAAATGGATCATAGATTTAAATGTAAAACTAAATGAATTTTAGAAAAAAATTAGGACAAAATCTTGGGGACCTAGACTAGGCAAAGAGTTCTTAGACTTGATATCAAAAGAATGGTCCATAAAAGGAAAATGAGTCAAAAGTAAAAACTTTTGCTCCTCTGTGAAAGACCCTTATTGAGAGGATGAAAAGATAAACTACAGACTGGGAGAAAAATGTTTGCAAGCCACATATATGACAAAATACTAGTGTCTACAATATATAAAGACCTCTCAAAGTCTAACTGTAAGAGACAATTCCATTAGGAAACGGGCAAAATGCGTAAACAGGCATTTTGCCAAAGATAATCCACAGATGGCAAATAAGCTTGTGAAAAGATGCTCAAAAGCACTAATCATTAGGGGAATGTGATATTATTACACGCCTATCAGAACAACTAAAATAAAAAAGTGTGACAACGCCAAATGCTGTGGGGATGCAGGGAAACTGGATCCCTCATACATTCCTGGTTTGAATGTACGATGGTGTAGCCACTTTGTAAAATACTTGGGTAGTTCCTTTTAAACTTATTAATGAAATTACTTAGAATACCCAGCAATTGTACTCTTGGGCATTTATCCCAGAAAATGAAAATATATTTTCACACAGAAATTTGGACAGGAATGTTTATTTGTAATAGCTAAAACCTAGAAAGGATCTAGCGGCCTTCAACGAGTGAATGTGGAAACACTGTGGTATATCCATACCATGGAACACACTGCTTGGCAAGAAAAAGGAATGAATATTGACACACACAGAAATATGGAAGAATCTCCAGGGAACTAGGCTGAGTGAAGAAAAGCCAATTTAAAAGGACACATATTGTGGAGTCCTTTTATATAACATTTATTAAATAACATAATTATAGAGATAAAGAACAGATTACTGGTTGTCAGGGGGTAGGGATAGGATGGGAGTGGCTATAAGGGGGCAGCATGAGGGAGACTTGTGGAGTGTCTTGATCCTGGGGACAGTTATATTAAGCTTCATGTGATAAAATTGCATAGAGCTGCACACACACACGCACACACACACATGCATGAGTGTACCTATAACTGGAGGAATCTAAATAAACTCCATGGACTGTATCAATGTGAATCTCCTAGCTTTAATTATGCACTACTGTTATGCAATATGTTAGGCTTGAGGGAGGCAGAGTGAAGGGTGTATAGGACTCCTCGAAAATCTTTTGCAACTTGCTTTAAATCTATAATTATTTCAAAATAAAAAGGTAAAAAAGAAAGGCAAGCCAAAATGCAGAAGGGAAAAAAATCTAAGTAGATTTTATGTGTCCAAAACACATCAGGCTTACAACTCAGTGATAAGACACAGCAAAAAAGGACAGAAGAGTTGAAAGACCTTTTTCAGAAGAAGATATTCCGATGGCCAGTAAGCACATGGAATGGTCTCAATAGTACTCATCAGGGAAATGCAAATTACAACTGTAATGAGATATCACTCACTAAGTATCCACTAAAATGCTGACATTACTACGACTGACACTATGAAGTGTTGAAGAAAACGTGGAGCATGTTGGAACTTGTATATACTGCGGGTAGCAGTATCAAATGGGCCCCAATGTGTGAAACATCTTGGTAGTTTCTTGTTAAGTTTAGACACATAGTTACCCTAAGACCCAATATCTCAGTAGGGTTGACTTAATAACGCCTTCTATGTTTCCCCTCATTTAAGACTGAGATCCTGCTCCTTTAACAACCCCTAACAGCCCAGCTTGGCTGAACGGCTCACCATTTACTTCTGGAATGGAATCTTCTATGTGAAAGCATTTTTCTTCTTGTCTCCTTTAGGTAACTACGTACAAATCACTGACTCTCCTCGGACCAGGTTGGCCTCCTCTCAGGGTGCTCTCCTCTCACAGAGACTTCCTTCACTCCTGGTCTGTCCTCTCCTACTTTATCTTTCCAGTGTCTGGTTCAGGCAGCTCCTCCGTCTGGAAGATTTCCCTGGTTCCCCAGGCTGAGTCAGGCCTCCTGTGGATCCCCCAGTGTCCCCATGGTGTCACAGCACTGACTTGCTGCTTTGTCCCCCCTTCCCGGGGATTTCCTCTGGGTTGGGCCCTCCGTCCCTGGCTGGCACAGAGTGCTCGCATCCTTGCTGCTGGGCACGCGGGGCCTGCCTCCTGCCCCAGGCTTGTCCTAAAGGACACTGGGGACGTCTACCCTGTGCGGGGGACTGAAACCTGCGTCCAGTCTCCCAAGCGGCCATACCTGTGTTTGGAAATGCAAGTTTGACAGGTGGGTTGGGGCTGGCGCTCGAGTTCAGGGCTGATTCGTTAAAAGGTTTTATGAAAGCATGCTAAATAGACCATGCAATTGCGAGAGTAAGTCCTTCTCTGGTGGAAATTACTCAGCCATTTGGTTTTTATTTTTGTAAAGGCGGTTCGGCCCTTTTGAACACTCACTTGATACGCCTTCGCTGCCAAAGCAACAGGAAGATATGCTTTGAATTCTCTGTAAAACCCCCATGTAAACACCAGGCTTACGGGTAATTGCAACAGAGCACCAGCTCCACTCCGGGAGGCTTCACATGGCCTGCCTTCCCCGACTACTGAGGGTAAACACACATTACCCTTGGGAGTCCCTGCCCACCCCCAAAGCACCCACTCCCCAAAGCTTCAAGGGTTGAAAATGAGCCATTTGGGCCCCCACCCCAGACTGAGAGGCAGGGCTTCTGGAAGGGTTCTCTCTGTGGGGAAAGGGGGCTTCCAGCTTCCGGAGGCCTCTGGGTCCCCCATCTCTCGTGGTTAGCTCTGTTCACCCCTCAGCTCCGATCCACAAAGTCTAGTCCTGGGGAGCCTTCGCTGACTTGGCTCAGGTCTGAGCAACTCCTGCCCGGCTTCCCGATGGTGTCCAGCCTCCAGGCTCATTCCTCCAGGCCCATCCTGCAGGCCCACCCACCTGGGCCTGCCCCTTCCAGCCTCAGCTTGGAAGACACTCCAGCCTTGTGCTTCCATGATGTGTGCCACCTTGGCTCACCTTGCCTGGCTCCTGGGGAGGCCTTTACCTGGGACCAGCCATTTGCAATTCTGTTCAGTACTCATCTCCTGCTATAACTCAGAGCAGCCTTTCCAGAACTCCCAGCTGCATGACTTTCTCTTGCTTCACAGCTTTCCTGAATCTTCTCAGGGTGATGTGTGTGGCCTTCGTCCGTACTGAACTGGATCATATTCGGGCTCTGGGTTGGGCCCTGTGCCTGCCTGGGAAGCCTTGGCCAGGGTGCAGGACTGTTAAATGGAAGTTTCAACCAAAGTCCCCTGATACAGTACATGGGACATTCCAAAGGCAGATTTGAAATTCCTGCAACTCTGACCAGCAAGGTCTAGGGAAAGGGGTCAGTGTCCTGTGGGACCTGCAGGGGCTTGTCTCTGCCGTTGAGAGACCCCTGGCCTGGATGAGCAGAAGGGGTCACCAGGGGCTGCTGGACAAAGCCTTATCTCAAGGCCTGTGATAGCAACTGGTACAGGGACCCCACTTTGTCTCCTAAAACCCAGGCAACTCCCTGGGTAGCCCTGATGGCTGCCCCTGCCTTACACCCTATGGTCAGTGCTGGATGTAGCATCAGGTTCCAGAGTAGAAACGACAGTGACAGTAGGGTGACTCCCCCCTCTCGGGACCTGGAGAAGTGTGGATGAGCTGGTGTCCATCCTGGGCTGGTATGGGGGTCCACTGGGCATACGTAAAGGGATGGAGGGGGCAAGCATGCCTGTATGAGATAGCCTCTGGGGAGCCACGTGTTTATACCTCCATATACTCTGTGAAGAGTTGGACACCGGGACCCAGAGAAGGGGTGTGTGCAGCCCACATCACGCGCTCCTTCACTTCACTCACTCATTCACTCGTCACCCCCCAGCAGCTGCTGGCCACTGGGCCCTCTGCTGGGCATTGCTCTGACCCAGGGTGAGTCTTTGAGGGGCTCAGGCTGGTGGGGAGGCTGACGCAGAAATGCATGTGACCCCGCAGGCTGCCAGGAGAGGAGGCAGGAGTGGGGCTTCAGAGCCCAGAGGAGGCCCTGGAGAGGGGCTGGCCACGTGGGGGATGGTGTGATGGGTGATAATGTGCTCCAGGTGGGGGACAACACAAAGGCCTGGGTATGACAGCAGTGTGGGTGGAGGCTGCACGTGGTCAGGGGAGGAGCCTCTGAACTTGTTCATCCCCCTGTGGCACATAGGCAGGCCCATGGAAATTGGGGGCCCCCTGGTCCAGCCTCCACTCAAGACTGGCAGATTCTGTCCTGACCCAGCGCTGCCTGCCCCTGCTCATGTGCCAGCGAAGGGGCCCTCCCTCCTCCTGGGCATTTCCCTCCATCCTGGCTGAGCTCTCACTGGGAGGATGTGCTTCCCACAGCACCATTGGGGTCGGAACTGGGCAGATGTTGAGGCGGGGGACAGTGCAGACATGGGTCTTTGTGGGGCAGGAAAGGAGGTGCCAGTACTTGCGGGTCAGTCTGCTCTGTGGCTTGATGGGTCACAATGGACTCAGTCACTCAACCTCATTGTGTCTCAGTGTCCTCATCTGTAAAAAGATGAGGCTGTTCATCTCTAACTTGTAGGGCTGCGGTGAGCATTAAGTATAGTAATGTGTATGAAATTCTTACCTCCTCTGGGCATGTGATGGATGTGAGTTATTGGTACAGTTATTTGTTCCGGAAATGCCCTCTACATTCTTGAGCCAGTGCCCCACCTCTCAGGTAACTGGGGCTGGAGGCCTTCTTGCAAAACCATGGGCACAGCTGGCCGTAGGCATTGGTCCAGGTGACTCCTAGCCTGAGAGGCAGGGGCTTACTCCCACTGTCAGGGACTCAGAGACTGACCTACCTGGTGTCCCTGAGCGAGCTCCACCCCAAGAGCCCCCAAATTCTAGTGTTCTGGGATCTCTGCAGCCAAGGACAGACAGGGATTTGGGGAGCAGACTTGACTCCATTATGGGGAACCCCAGTCATCCCATTCTGGTTTGAGTTTAAACTAGCTAGATGGCTGTGCTGAGGAAGAATGGCTGATCCCCTGGCCTTGTGGCTGTGGCAGTGTGTGTCCTTCACCTTGGCTGACAGAGATCCCATCATCTGTCACCAGCAACAATTGTCCCTTATCCCAGTGAGGAGATAGAAGCCCAGAGGGGCTGTCTCCTCCTCAAGCAGACTCAAGACAAGGGTCTGAGTGCAGCAGTGAGTGGGTGGAGCCCCAGGAAATGCCGGGAGAGGAGGAAGGAAGGGAGACAGGGAAAAAGGAGCGTAGCAAATCATGTGTCACCTGGCCAGCCACACTTGTGGGTGTCCATGTACAACTCCAACCTCAGTTTCCCCACCTGAGTGAGTTGGGGCACAGCTACCTGCCACTCCTGTCAGCAAAGGGGCACTTTATCCTGGCACATTCCACCTGCCTGGCAGAGGCAGAGGCTCTGCAAAGGGTCCCAGCTCAAACCAGAGTGGCTGACACAGTGAAGGCCGACAAGTGTGGGTGGACAGGGCAGTGTCCGTGCAAGGACACAGGGTAGGTCCATCTCTCAAGGACATAGAGAATCCGGCTCCCTGTGACACCACCATGCCTAGCACTTGGCTTGGGCTAGAGAGGGAGTCCATACATTCCAAGTGGGGCCTAACTTGGAAGACTTGAATGGCTGGGGACCTCTGGAACCATCTAGAAGCTTCTTTGTCACAGGCCCAGAACATCTGAGGGGAGACCTCACTCCTTGATGGAAAGTCAGCGGATTAGTAGTCGTGTTGAACACCACCATTTAGTGTGCTGGATACCGGCCTGGGAGCTTTGTGGGCTCGGGACACTGCTGCCTCCAGCCAGACCCGTGAGGAGGCGGGTGGTGAAGGCAGAATCTAACCCGGGTTTACTCCTGGGCTCCAGACCTCACCCCACCCCGCTTCTGTAAACCACCGAACTTCATTCCTGTGTGAAAAACTTCTCCATTCTGTCAGCAAATGTTTACTGAGTTCTAGTCATGGCGACCAAGCTGGATGTGGCCCCAGTTTCCTGGAGCTTGCGCACAGGACTCAAAAAACAAGAAACCAGCAATGACATGCCTGGCTTGGGTGGGGTGAGGTGAGGGTGCAGCGAGGAGGGGTCCTGTGACAAGGAGAGCAAGGGAAGGCCACTCTGAGAAAGCGACTTTCCATCTGAGATGACAGCAGAAAAGGCCTGAGGCGAGTGCAAACCTGGGCAAGGAAGGGCCCTCCAGACTGTGGGAACAGCTCGTGCAAAGGTCCTGGGGTACAGCTGAGCTGGGAGTATCTGAGGGCTGAAAGGAATGACTCAGGAGGGGGTATGAGTGTTGAGGTATGGAGCTGTCTTGAGGGCCTTGCAAGTCTTGCGTCTTGGGGAAGAAATGGGATGGAGGAATAAATGAACAGTCCATGGGGCCACCTCAAGCCCAAACCCTCTTTACCCCCAGGCCACATTTGAGGTCTGCAGGGCTGGTCCCCCTGGGGACCTGGGCCAACCCCATGGCCAGGCGCTCTCCTCCCCCTCCAGCTCCCACCCTATGTTCTGGGATCCCTGTCAGGGAGCAGGGCGCAGGCGGTGTGGATCAAAAGGCCCCCGGGGGCTTGGCTTTGCCCATCAGGGAAACATCACATTGCTCTGGAATGAGGTGATTTCGAGCAGCCGATGCGAGGAAATGGGTATTTATGTAACGGTGGGCATGGTTTTTATTTTCCCTAATTTTCAGATTACTTTCGATTAGGCCTCTTCGGAGTAGAAAAGGCTTGAAGTGAAATAGATCCTGCCTAAATCATTATGGCCAGCCCGGCCCCAGGCTGCCTCTGCAGACAATTACCCCAGACCCTGGGGTTAGGGGGCAAACTCCAGGCCGGGGTACTTCCTCGGTGCTCGCAAGGCAGGGAGAGCCCAGGGCTCGGCCGCACGGCCTTTTGTGCTGTGTGGACACACAGCGGCCATTGATTCGGCCGTTCCTCTGGCCAGAGAGGCTGGGGGGAGGGAAAGAAGAGAAGTTAATTCCCACCAACATCTGGACTCTATCTCTTCTCCCCACCCCCAACTCAGGACAAGGCGGGGAGGGGGAGAAGGAAAAAGGAAAAAAATGCCCAGGCCAAATTCAAATGCTTTCATAAATTTTGCACCAGAAATGTTTTGACGTGAATATTTTTGTCAGTCTCCAGCGTTTGCCAAAAGAAACTCAACTCCACACGACAGCTCGAATATACTCTCTAGATGACACTGGAGCCGCTGGGAGGCTGGGCAGGCTGGGCCTCCAGCACCTGCAAGGCACGCGGGGCCTGGCGCCTGGCCTGGGGTGGGCAGCCGGGGAGGTGCTGGGGACCTGAGGCTCTGTGGGTGTGCGACCTCGAGGACGGCTGGTCTCTGTTGAGGGAAGGCCTGGTGTGGCATCCCCGGGCCGGGGCGCTATTCCCAATGTCCACCCATGAGGAAGGCCCACGACCCAGTCCAGCTGAGCCCAGGGCAAGTAGCTGTGAAGGACACCGACAGGAGGTGAATTGAGGGATTGATTGAAAGCATGTTAACACCTCTGGAGGGAATCATACGTATATCTTAATAGTGGGTTTCTTCTGCAAAATTGAAAAGAATAGTCACTTGATTTTCTTTTTTTCTCAACTATATTTTTCCACTTTTCTACAATCAATATAAATTACTAAAAGTGTCATTTGAAAAATATATCTCTGTTTCTCAAACAATGTATATAGAATTGTCATATGATCTAATGCCACTTCTGGGTGTATTCCCCAAAGAATTGAAAGCAGGATCTTGAAGAGATATTAGCACACCCATGTTCATAGAATTATTCACAAGCCAAAAGGGGAAGCAACCCACTGACGTATGAATGGATAAACAAAATGTGGTATAACCATACAATGGAATACTATTCAGACTTAAAAAGGAAATTCTGACACGAGTTAAACATGGATAAAACTTGAGAACATTATGCTAAGTGAAATAAGGCAGTTACAAAAGAAGAAATACTGTATGATTCCACTTATATGAGGTCCCTACAGTAGTTGGACTCATAGAGACAGAAAGTAAAAAGGTGGGCACCAGGGCCTGGAGGAGGAGGGAATGGGTAATTAGTGTTTAATGAGGATAGAGTTTCAGTTTTGCAAGATGAAAATGTTTTGGAGACGGATGGTGGTGATGTTTGCACAACACAATGAATGTACCTAATGCTGCTCAATTGTCACTTAAAAATGGTTAAAATGCTAAACTTTATGTTATGTATATTTTACCACAATTAAAAATAATTTAACAGATATGTGTCCACCTCCTTGCCAAATCAGTTCCGCCTGATGCAGTGGCTCTATCCAAAGGCATCCCCTGGGGGTGGGGGGTGGTCTGGCTGGAATGTGCGTCCACACTTGCCGGCCCTGTGGACTTGGTTTTTCTCAGCTGTAAAATGGGATGCTGCCTCTCCCCAGCACAAGGCTTTGAGAAGGATACCACAGTAGGTATCCAGGGTCAACATGGGGGCACTAGGGGCTGAGCTGGTTGGACACTGTCTCTGGGCTGGCCTGGCTGTCAGGAGCTGGGTAGCCCCATGCTGACACCCAGAGCACCAAGAGCATTCTAGAGGGGGCAAAGGAGATGGAACCCTGGGTTGGATTCTGAGCCTGCAGGTGAGAGGGTCATGGCCGCCAGTGGTGAACACAGCCCACAGTAGGCAGGCCAGCCAAGCCCCCATCTCACTCCAGGGCCCTCAGGTGGCTGTGGGGAGATGGTGGAAGTGGTGGCTAAAGGTAAGCTCTTAGCTTCTCCATACCTCAGTCTCCCCATCTGTAGACTGGGATGATGATGTCAACCTCAGGGGCATCTGTGAGGAGTGAATGAAAGCAGGTTCTGCTACACAGGAAGCGCCCAGTACCCTGTGCTGGGTTATTAGGTTAGTACTTGCTTCAGTACCCAACATGTGCAAATGGGCAACAATATTGGCTGAAATAGTTTTTATCTGAAAAATGGGGATCCCATGTGCTCATTCGCTGTTTCTTCCAAAGTACTCTACTGAACACCTGTCCTGCGGGCCTGGAACTGGGACAGGGCTGGCCTTTCCTGGGGGCTGCTGGCCAGGTAGGGGGGCAGGTGCAATGGGATGATCCCAGACAAAGAGGTCAAAGGGCAGGAGTGAGGCCACTGAGAACATGTACTTGCAGGCTTGAGGGGCAGAGGCTTCTGGAGAGGTACCACCTCAGGGGAGATGGAGGAATGGAGAAAGCAGTGTGGTAATAGCATTTGCCGGTCCCCCCATGCCTGAGTGGGCTGGCTCTGTGTTTGGCCGTCTGTCACATCTGGTCTCCAGCACTTCTCCTTACTGTCTCATGGTCCCAGGACACAACCCTGGGCACATTGGCCACATCCTACCTGAGATGGATTCTGTGTGGCCTGCAGGTTGACGCCAAAATTGACTACTCAGGAGATGGGGTGGCTAGCTGTGTGGTTGCCTGGGACTTCCTCTAAAGGTTGTGGCTAGCTTGTACCTTGTGCCACATGGGGCCCCATGGGGCCCCATGTGTGGCTCCGACCAATGAGGTAAGCAGAGGTGATGTGTCTCTTCTGAGTCTGAGCATTTGACTGCAAGGGGGAGGTCCTCCAGCTCTCTCTCCTTGGCATAGAGACATCTGGGATGGGGGATGCTCCTCTAGCCAGCACTGAATTGGGCCAGTCCCCTAAATCCTCTCAATGAGTCACACAGGACGAAAATCATGGTAAATGATGGTGATCAGGGGCTCCTGCAGATTTTATGGGACACAGACGATGAATGAGCAAGATAAAAATCTCTGTTGTTTCCAGCCACTGGGATTTGAGGTCTGTTACTGTAGCAGAACCAAGACAATCTCGACTGCTACAGATATTTTACATAAATTATCAGGATCCCTGGATTTTCTAGAAAAAGTTGGGAGCTCTGGCCACATGAGGCCCAAGTTCCCACATGGCCCTGAGTGTATGGGCTGAGTGGCAGCTCTGTATGGGGGCAAGACTGTTCCACTTTGCCTCGGGTTCCCCTTCACCCACTCCTGTTACCATTGTGGCATGGGAGTTTGCAGAGTCTCCCTATTACTGTGAACTCCTGCTCCAAGGAGGGGCTCTGAGACTTGGTCACCTTGATGTGTGAGGGAATGCTGTGCTGTGGGGACCTTTGCCTCCAGTGCTTGGCAGCTTGGGACGGTAGGTGTTCATAATGCGTTTGCTACCAACAAACCCCTACACTCAAGGAATGACACAATCAGTGGGAGGGAGTTGCCCTCACAAGGAAATCTGACCACACTCGTGGCCATCTACTCCACTTCTGTGTGTCAGAGCAGGAAGAGTCTACTCTAAGGGCTCAGAAGAAGATGGTAGGCACCTGGAATAAGAAGCTCCCAGGTGAACTGATCAAAGTCACACAGCTGGTGCGGGGAGGATGCGGCTGGCCCGAAGCCAATGCTTACATTTGCTCACAGCATTTCCTTATATAGCTCCCCAGGGGAACTGAAAGCTCTCCTACTTCTCCACCTACTTTCCTCAAAGGTCATCAGGCTTCACAAGGTCTTCAAAAGATACTTAGTCTTACTCCTTTCCAGAAGAGAAATCATCTCTGTACGTGCCACCAAGATCCAAAAGTCCCTTGCGTTCCCTCATGGGTGTTCACTCTACTTTGGGAGCCTACTTCATTATACTTCCATCTTAACATTTCTGGAAGAAAAATATATCAGACCAAGAGAATGAACCTCTCTCAAGATGTCCACCTCAAGCACACGAAAGGAATCAGGCCAGCCACCCGTAAATCTCCCCCAAAGAAGTAGTATAGGCTGTACATCACAGCAACTCAACAGAGCTCAGCTACAAGCCCCTTGAGGCAGATTCTGATCCTCCTTTTACTGATGAAGAAAATGAAGCACAGAAAGATGGAACAACTGGACCAAAGACATACGGTAAGTTGGGGGTAAATACTGGAGCTAAACTTTCTGCTTCCAAATCCAGCACTTCTCTGGCCTCTGGCCTGATAAAGTCTCCTATTCTTAGAAATCAGGAAAAAAGATTCAGGCAGACCTAGATTTTATTATAGACTCTTGCATGTCCTCTAACTGTGAGACCTGGGCAAATCCAAGTGCCCCTCTGAGCCTGGGGTTCTTTGTTCGTAACATGGGGCAAGCACACTCCATTCACAATGTGGGAGGATTAGTTCTGACTGTGTAAGGCTCATGTGTGGTTAGTTATATCCAGTCACTCATAACCCTGGGATATTTCTAGAGCTACTCCACTTGGAAAGCACAGTCCACTTTGTGAAATGCTAGGATTTCCATCTGGAAATAGAATGAGCATTTCTCCTTCACCTGAAAAATTAAGATTGTGAAAATAGGAGAAATTGCTGCCCTCCTTCAACTCTCTTCTTTGGGGATTAAATTATCCTTCTGTTTACTTTGGAAGTATACATATCCAGCCTAAGAGGACAGTTTGTATGGAGGCTGGATCAGGAAAGGCAATAAACTGTCGCTGTCAGGCCCGGAATAACAACCAGGCTGGCCTGCCTTCTCCCCCCCTTCCTTTCCTTTCTTGATTATATTTTATTGTGGCAGAATATACATAACATAAAATTTACCATTTTAACCATTTTTAAGTATACATTATTTTAAAGTGATGAAACTAATTACATTCACAATGTTGTATAACTATCACAAATATCTATCTCGAGAACTTTTTTATCATCCCAAACAAAAACTCTGTAACCTCTAAGCAATAACTTCCCATTCCTCACTCTGCCAGTCCCTGGTAACCACCTTTCTACTCTCTGTCTGAATTTGCCTACTCTAGGTATCTCATGTAAGTAGAATCATACAATATGTGCCCTTTTGTGTCTGGCTTATGTCACTTAGCATAATGTCTTCAAGGTTCATTCATGTTGTAGCATTATCAGCATTTCATTCCTTTTAATGGCTGAATAATATTTCGTTGTGTGTATATATCACATTTGTTTATCCATTCATCTGTTGGTGAACACTTGGGTTGTTTCCACATTTTGGCTATTGTGAACGGTGTTTCTATGCATGGGTGTACAAGTGTCTGAGTTTTTGCTTTCAGTTCTTTTGGGTATATGCTTAGAAGTGGAAATGCTGCATCATATGGTAATTCTATGTTTAACTTTTTGAGGAACTGCCTTACTGTTTTCCATACTGGCTGGATCATTTTACGTTCCTATCAGTAATATGTGATATTTGCAATTTCTTCAAGTCCTCACCAACACTTGTTATTTTCCTTTAAAAAAAAAAAAATTGCCGTCCTAGTAGGCATGAGATGGCATCTAATTGTGGTTTTGACTTGCATTTACCTAATGACTAATGATGTTGAGTATCTCTTCATGTACTTATTGGCCATTTTTATATCTTTTAAAAATATGCCTATTCAACCCTTTGCCGATTTATGAATTAGATTGCTTAATTTTTGTTGTTGAGTGGTAGGAGTTCTTTATATATTTTGGATATGAATACCTAATCAGATATCTGATTTGCAAATATTTTCTCCCATTCTGTGGGTTGTCTTTTCACTCTCCTGACTGTGTTCTGTGATGCACAAAAGTTTTTAATTTTGATGAATCCAATTTATCTGTTTTTCTTTTGTTGCCTATGTTTTTGGTGTCATAACTAAGGAATCATTGACAAATCCAATGTCATGAAGATTTTTCCCACTATGAGTTTTATAGTTTCAACTCATGTTTAGGTCTTGACACATTTTGAGATAATTTTTTTTATAGGGGATAAAATAAGGGTACAAATTCATTATTTTTCATGTGGATATGCAGTTTTCCCAGTACCACTTGTTGAAAAAACTTTTTCCCACTCTATGGTCTTGGCAACCTTGCTGAAAATCATTTAATCAAATATATGAGGGTTTATATCTAGGGTATCCATTCTATTCCATTGGTCTATATGTCTGTCATTATGCCAGATCACACTATTTTCATCACTGTAGGGTTTTTTTAGTAAGTTTTGAAATTAGGTAGTGTGAATCCTCCAACTTTGCTCTGCTTTTTCAATATTCCTTTGGCTATTTGTGTTATTTGAGATTCCATATGAATTTTAGAGAGGGTTTTTCTATTTCTACCAAAAATGCTGTAGATTTTTTTTTTATAGAGATTGCATTGAATCTGTAGCTCCCTCTTGGCAACATTGTGATCTTGACAATATTAAATCTTTCAATTCATGAATATGGGATGTCTTTACATCTATGTCTTCTTTAATCTCTTTCAGCAAAGGTTTGTTTTCAGTGTACAAGACTTTTGTATACTTTGTTAAATTTATTCCTAAGTATTTTATTCTTTTTCGATGCCATTGTAAATAGGATTATTTTCTTAATTTCCTTTTCATTCTTAGTGTATAGAAATACAACTGATTTTGGCCTATTGTTTTGCTATCTTGCAACTTTGTTGAATTCACTTATTAGCTCTGACAGCTTTATTTGTGTGTAGCGTCTTTAGTGTTTCCTACATATAATATCATTTCATATTTGAACAGAAATAATTTTTTTACTTCTTCCTTTCTTATTTGGATATCATTTATTTCTTTTTCTTGCCTAATTGCTCTGACTAGAATTGCCAATATTATGTTCGTTGTTGTTTTTATTGAAGAATAGATGGCATACACTATTATATTAGTTTCAAGAGTACAACATAGTGATTAGACATTTATATATATTATTAACTGATCACCACAATAAGATTAGTAACCATCTGTCACCATACAAATTTATTACAGTATTATTGACTATATTCCATATGCTGTACATTATAACCCTGTGACTTATTTATTTTATAACTCAAAATTTGTACCTCTCAATCCCCTTCACCTATTCTACTAAAACCCCACCCACCTCCACTCTAGTGACCACCAATTTGTTCTCTGTCTATGGGAGTATTTCTGTTTTGTTCATTTTTTAAAAAAAATTTTACATATAAGTGAAATCATATAGTATATGTCTTTCTCTGACGTATTTCACAATACCCTCTATGTCCACCCGTGTTTGCAAATGGTAAGATTTAATTCTTTTTTATGGCTGAGTAATATATATATATATAATTTTTTGGATCCATTCATCTATCAATGAATGCTTAGGTTTTTTTCCATGTCTTGGCTACTGTAAATAATGCTGTGATGAACATAGGGGTGCATATATCTTTTCTAATTATTGTTTTTGCTTTTTTTGGATAAATACCCAGAAGTGGAATTGCTGGATCACATGATAGTTCTATTTTTGATTTTTTTGGAGGGACCTCCATACTGTTTTCCAAAATGGCTGCACCAATTTACATTCCCACAAACAGTTCACTAGAGTTCCTTTTTCTCTACATCCTCACTAGCTGTTATTATTCATTGTCTTTTTGATAATACCATTCTGACAGGTGGGAGGTGATATCTCATTGTGGTTTTCATTTGTGTACTTCCCTGATGATTAGTGATTCTCAGCATTATTTCATGTGTCTTTTGGCCATCTGCATGTCTTTCTTTGAAACCTAACTATTCAGGTTCTCTGAATATTTTTTAATTAATTGGATTGTCTTTTTTTGATACTGAGTTCTGTGACTTTTGGGTATATTTTGGGTATTAGCCCCTTATCATAGGTATGATTTGCAAATATTTTCTCCCATTAAGTTGCCTTTTCATTTTGTTGAGTGTTTCCTTTGCTGTACAGAGACTTTTAGATTGATGTAGTCCCATTTGTTTATTTTTGCTTTTGCTGCCCTTGCCTGAGAAGACAGATCCAAAAAATATTGCTAAGACCAATGTCAAAGAGTGTAGTGCCTATGTTTTCTTCTAGGAGTTTTATGGTTTCAGATCTTACATTTAGGTCTTTAATCCATTTTGAGTTTATTTTTGTATATCGTGTAAGAAAGTGGCCTACTTTCTTTCTTTTGCATGCAGCTGTCCAGTTTCTCCAACACCATTTATTGAAGTGATTCTCTTTTCCCTGCTTTATATTCTTGGCTCCTTTGCCATAAATTAATTGACCATATAAGCATGGATTTGTTTCAGTGCTCTCTATTCTATTCCATTGTCTGTTTTTGTGCCAGTATCATACAGTTTTGATTACTATAGCTTTGTAGTATAGTTTGAAATCAGGGCACATGATCCCTTCAGTTTTGTTCTTTTTCCTTAAGATTGCTTTGGATATTTGGGGTCTTATGTGATTCCATACAAATTTTAGGATTATTTGTTCCAGTTCTGAGAAAAATGTCATTGTTATTTTGACAGGGATTGCACTGAATCTGTAGGTGGCTTTGGGTAGTATGGACATTTCCAATAATTCTTCCAATCCATGAGCATGGTATATCTTTCCCTTCATTTGTTTTGTCTTCAGTTTCTTTCATCAATGTCTTATAGTTTTCAGAGTATAAGTCTTTCATTTCCTTGGTTAAATTTATTCTGAGGTATTGAATTCTTTTTGATGCAATTGTAAATGGGATAGTTTTCTTTTCTTTTTTCTTAATTTCTCTTTCTGACAGGTCATTATTGGTGTATAGAAGTGCAACCAATTCTTGTGTACTGTTTTTTTATCCCCCAACATTACTGAATTAATTAGTTCTAACAGTTTATTGACAGAGTCCTTAAGGTTTCTATATATAAAGTCATGTAATCTGCAAATAGTGACAGTTTTACTTGTTCCTTTCCAATTTGGATGGCTTTTAACATTTTCTTGTCTCATTGTTATGGCTAGGACTTATACTACTATGTTGAGTAAAAGTGGCTATACTAAGTATCCTTGTCTTATTCTTGATTTTAGAGAAAAAGCTTTCAGCTTTTCACCATTGAGTATGATGTTAGTTGTGGGTTTGTCATATATAGCCTTTATTATGTTTAGGTATATTCTCTCCATACCCACTGTGTTGAGAGTTTTTATCATAAAATTGATGTTGAATTTTATCAAAAGCTTTTTCTGCATCTATTGAACTGATCATATGGTCTTCAATTTGTTAATGTGGTGTATCATATTGATTGATTTGCACATATTGAAAAAATCCTTGCAACCCTGGCATAAATCCCAATTGATCATGGTGTACGATCCTTTTAATGTACTGTTGGAGTCAGTTTGCTAGTATTTTGTTGAGGATTTTTGCATGTATATTCATCAGTGACATTGGCCTGAAATTATTTTTTCTTGTGATATCTTTGTCTGGTTTTGGTATCAGGGTCATGATGGCCTCATGGAATGAATTAGGGATTGTTCCTTCCTCTGCAGTTTTTTGGGATAGTTTCAGAAGGATAGGTGTTAACTCTTCTCTAAATATTTGTTAGAATTCACCTGTGAAGCCATCTGGTCCTGGAATTTTATTTGTTGGGAGTTTTAAAATTACTGATTCAATATCATTACTGGTAATTGGTCCATTCATATTTTCTATTTCTTCCTAGTTCAGTCTTGAGAGATTGTACATTTCTAAGAATTTGTCCATTTCTTCTAGATTGCCCATTTTATTGGCATATAGTTGTTCATAGTAGTCTCATGATCCTTTGTATTTCTGCAGTGTCATTTGTAACTTCTTTTTCATTTCTGATTTTATTGATTTGGACCCTCTCCCTTTTTTTCTTGATGAGTCTGGCTAGAGGTTTATCAATTTTGTTTATCTTTTCAAAGAATATGCTTTTAGTTTCATTGAACTTTTCTATTTTCTTTAGCTTCTATTTCATTTATTTCTGCTCTGATATTTATGACTTCTTTCCTTCTATTAACTTTGGGTTTTGTTTGTTCTTCTTTTTGTAGTTCCTTTAGGAGTAAGTTTAGATTGTTTGAGATTTTTCTTGTTTCCTGGATTGCCATAAATGTCCCTATTAGAACTGCTTTTGCTGTGTCCCATAGATTTTGTAACATTGTGTTACTATTTTCATTTGGGGCCAATAGAAGGGTCACAGTGCAGGACAGCTCAGACATGGGCTTCCTGATCTGGGGTCCAAATTCCTAAGAAGCACCACTTCCACTGCCCATTCAAATCTATAGTGGACTGTCAGCACTGCCTGTGTGTCCTGGGCCCTGGTACCTCACATTGCTGAGCCTTCCTGCAGCCTTGCTGTTCAGCATCTTCCCACCTGGAGGGGTACTTCTCCCAGTGCCTCTCCTCTGCCCATCATTGCCTCACCTGTGAAGCTGCTCCTGGTCCTCAGTGTGAGGGCGGTTCATGGCTGGACCTGATGCTATCATGACAGTATATGTGTGTGCACATACATGCTCACAAATGTGCATTGTTCTGGCATGTGGTACCAGAGCTCTTTAATATTCTCATAGAGGTCTGTGAGCCTCAGGTGTTTAGCTCTCATTCCCATCACGGTTCAGGCCCAGAGCAGCCTAGACCCCCTCCCTCCCCAGGGCTCACACCATATGCAGCTTTGACACTGCAGCCATCACACTGTGTGTTTGTGGGGTCTATTTTCTGGGGTTTTAGAGATTTGGGGGCAAGTTCCCATGATTGTCTCCTTAGTGGACCCAAGTGATGGAACCTTAGCCTGATTGTTTAAGCAGATTCGAATGTTTTCCTGGGACCAGCTTCCTAACAGGCATTTTTGGTTGTTGTTGTTTTTTAACTGGGTTTTAATTAAAAATATTTTTTCTTATAAAAGTCTTTATTACATATATATACATATGTATATATATATGTGTATATATATATGTGTGTGTGTATATATATACACACACACACACACATATGTATATTCTTTTTCATAGTCTTTTCCTGTTTAGGTTGTTACAGAATATTGAGCAGAATTCCCTGTGCTATACAGTAGGTCCTTGTTGGTTATCTATTTTAAATATAATAGGGTGTATATGTTAATCCAAAATTCCCAGTTTATCCCTCCTCCCAACCTTTCCCTTTGGTAACCATAAGTTTCTTTTCTAAGTCTTTGAGTCTGTTTCTGTTTTGTAAATAAGTTCAGTTGTATAATTTTTTTAGATTCCACATATAAGCAATGTCATATGATATTTGTCTTTCTTGGTCTGACTTACTTCACTTAGTGTGATAATATCCAGGTCCAGGTCCAGTAATATTCTATTGTATATATGTACCACATCTTCTTTATACATTCATCTCTCAATGGACATTTAGGTTGCTTCCATGTCTTGGCTATTGTAAACAGTGCTGCAGTGAAAATTGGGGTGCATATATCCATTCAAACCATGGTTTTCTCCAGATATATGCCCAGGAGTGGGATTGCTGGATTATATGATAACTCTATTTTTAAGTTCTTAAGGAAATTCCATACTGTTCTCCACAGTGGCTGTACTAATTTACATTCCCGCCAACACTGTAAGAGGGTTCCCTTCTCTCCACACCCCCTCTAGCATTTGTTATTTGTAAACGTTTTAATGATGGCCATTCTAACCAGTGTGTGGTGGTACCTCACTGTAGTCTGATTTACATTTCTCTAATAATTAGTGATGCTGAACATCTTTTCATGTGTCTATTGGCCATCCATAAGTCTTCTTTGGAGAAATGTCTCTTTAGGTCTTCTGCCCATATTTTGATTGGGTTGTTTGTTTTTTTGATATTGAGCTGAATGAGCTGTTTATTTCAGATATTAATCCCTTGTTGGTCACATCGTTTGAAAATATTTTCTCCCATTCTGTGGGTTGTCTTTTTGTTTTGTTTATGGTTTCCTTTGCTGTGCAAAGCTTTTAAGTTTAATTAGGTCCCATTTTTTAATTTTTGTTTTTATTTCCATTACTCTAGGAGACAGATCAAAAAAGATATTGTTGTGATTTATGTCAAAGAGTGTTCTACCTATGTTTCCCTCTAAGAGTTTTATAGTATCAGGTCTTACATTTAGGTTTTTAATCCATTTTAAGTTTATTTTTGTGTATGGTGTTCAAGAATGTTCTAATTTCATTCTTTTAATGTTGCTGTCCAGTTTTCCCAGAACCGTTTATTGAAGAGACTGTCTTTTCTCCATTGTATAGTCTTGCCCCCTTTGTCATAGATTAATTGACCTTAGGTGCACGGGTTTATTTCTGGGCTTTCTATCCTGTTTCATTGATCTATATTTCTGTTTCTGTACCTGTACTATGTTGTTTTGATGACTGTAGCTTTGTAGTATAGTCTGAAGTCAGGGAAGCTGATTCCTCCAGCTTGATTTTTCTTTCTCAAGATTGCTTTGGGTATTTGGGATCTTTTGTGTCTCCTTATAAATTAAAAAAATTTTTGTTCTAGTTCTGTGAAAAATGCCATTGGTAATTTGATAAGGATTTCAATGAATCTGTACATTTCCTTGGGTAGTATAATAATTTTGACAATATTAATTCTTCCAATCTAAGAACATGGTATATCTTTCCATCTATTTGTGTCATCTTCAATTTCTTTCATCAGCATCTTATGATTCTCAGAGTACAAGTCTTTTGTCTCCATAGGTTTTTTTTTTAATATACTAAAATACATTTTATTTTTTTTAAACTTTTAATTTTATACCGAAGTATAGTTGATTAACAATGTTGTGCTAGTTTCATGTGTACAGCAAAGTGATTCAATTATACATATATATGTATCTATTCTTTTTCAAATTCTTTTCCTATTTATGTTGTTACATAATATTCAGCAGAATTCCCTGTGCTATACAGTAGGTCTTTTTGGTTATCCATTTTAAACATAGCAGTGTGTACATGTCAATCCCAAACTCCTTAACTATCCCTCCCTCCCACCCTTCCCCCTTGGTAACCATAAGTTCATTCTCTAAGTCTGTGAGTCCATTTCTGATTTGTAGATAAGTTCATCATGCTGAGTGACATAAGTCAGAGAAAGAGAAATATCATATGATATCACTTATATGTGGAATCTAAAAAAAAAATGATACAAATGAACTTAGGTAGGTTTATTCCTAGGTATTTTATTCTTTTTGGTGCGATGGTAAATGGGATTTTTTTAACTGAAATATATTTGACATGTAACATTGTATATATTTAAGGTGTACAACATATTAATTTGATACATTTATACATTGTAGCAAGGTTACTAATGTAGGGATAGTTAGCACCTCTGTCACATCACAAAATTATCATTTTTTTTTAGTGATTTGAATAATTAAAGTCTAATCTCTTAGCAGGTTTTATGATATAATACAACATTGTTGTCTATATTCACCTCATTGTGCATTAGATCTTCAGGGCTTATTTACTAACTCATTGCATATTTGTACCCTTAAACAACAGCTGTTTTGTCCCCCACCCCATCCCCTGGTAACTATTATTTTACTCTCTGTTTTTATGAGTTTGGATTTTATATGTTGTACATGTATGTGATATCATACAGTATTTATTTTTCTTTGTCTGATTTACCTCACTTAGTATCACACCCTCAAGTTCCACCCATGTTGTCACAAATGGCAGGATTTCCTTCTCTCTCATGGCTGAATAATATTCCATTGTATATATACATATTCCACCTCTTTACCCATTTATCCATTGATGGACACTATACTTCCAGTACTATAAATTTTGCTGTAAGCTCTATTTTAGCTGCATCCCACAAATTTGAATATGATATGTTTTTATTTTATTTAGTTATATGTATTTTTGAATTTCCTTTGAGAATTTCTTTTTGTCCCATGGATTATTTAGAAGTGTATTTTTTCATTTTTAACTGTTTAGAGATATTTCTGTTGTCTTTCTCTTATTGATTTCTAGTTTGATTCCGTTCTGGTTAGAGAACACACTCTGTATGATATTAATTTTTAATTTATTTATTTATTTATTTATTTATTTTTGGCTGTGTTGGGTCTTCGTTTCTGTGCGAGGGCTTTCTCTAGTTGCAGCAAACTGGGGCCACTCTTCATCACGGTGCGTGGGCCTCTCACTATCGCGGTCTCTCTTGTTGCAGAGCACAGGCTCCAGACGCGCAGGCTCAGTAGTTGTGGCTCACGGGCCTAGTTGCTCTGCGACACGTGGGATCTTCCCAGACCAGGGCTCGAACCCATGTCCCCTGCATTGGCAGGAAGATTCTCAACCACTGTGCCACTAGGGAAGCCCATGTATGATTTAATTTTTTTACATCTTTATTAGAGTATAATTGCTTTACAATGGTGTGTTAAAAATTTGCTGATGATTGTTTTATGGTCCAGGATATTGTCTATCTTTGTTAATGTTTTATAGGTGCTTGAAAAGCATGTGTGTTCTGCTGTTGTTGAGTGGAGTAGTCTATAAATCTCAATTAGATTATGGTGGTTGGCTTTATTGTTAAGTTTTTCTGTATTCTTGCTGATTTTCTGTCTAGCAATATATCAATTGCTGAGTAAAGGTTGTTGAAGTTCCCAACTATAATTTCAGATTTTCTCCATTTCTCTTTTAAGGTCTATTGGTTCTTGCTTCATGTATATTTTGAGGTTCTGTTGTTTTGTGCATGCACATTTAGGGTCATTATGGCTTCATGGTGGATCAATCCTTTAATTGTTATGTAATGTCCCTCTTTCTCTTTAGTATTTTTCTTTTCTCTGCTAATATTCAAATAGCCACTCCTACTTTAAAAAAAAATAACATTTTCATGGTCCATCTAGTTCTATCATTTATTTTACAATTTGTCTAAGTTGTTGTATTTGAATTGAGTTTCTTGTGGTCAGCATACTGTTGGAATCACAATTTTATCCACTCCATCAATTTCTGTCTTTTAACTAGTGTATTTAGACTATTTACGTTTAAGGTAATTACTGGTAATATTACGGCTAAAGTCTGACAGTTTATTTTGTTTTCTGTTTGTTTCTTTTATTTTTCAGTCCTCTGTTTCTCTTTTAATATCTTTCTGTGGATTATTTCAACATTTTTTAGTATTCTCTTTTGATTTATGTATAGTGTTTTTGAATATATTGTGAAGTGTAGAAAACCTAATTTCCTTTATGTTTTTTACCTTCCCCATTTAAAAAATATATCTTTAGTATTTCTTCTTCATACATTGAGCACCATATCAGGTTATATTATAATTTTGACTCAATCATCAAATATGATTTAAAAACTCATGAGAAGTAAGATAGTCTTTTACATTTACTCCTATTTTTACCCATGTTAATGTTGTTCTTTCCTTTCTGACATTCCAGACATTTTTCGTTCACCATTTCCTTTCTGTTTACAGAGCTTTCTTTAGCCATCATTTAAGAGAATGTCTTATAACAGTAAATTTTCTTATATTTCTTTTATCTTTCATTGCTTGAAGGACAGTTTCATTGGATTTGGCATTCATGGTTGACAGTTCTTTCAGTACTTGAAAAATGTGCCTACATAGTTCCTGATGAGAAATCTGCTTTAATTCAAATTTATGTTTCCTTATAAGTAAGGTGTCTTTTCTCTCTGGTCATTTTCAAGATTTTTTCCTATATTTACAGTTTTCAGAATTTTAAATATGTTGTGTCGTAGCATGGATTTCCTTAGGCTTAACTTATTTGATATTTGCTCACCTTGAATATACAGGCTGGTATCTTTAAGTTTAGTAGGTTTTCAGCCATTAGTTCTTCAAATATTTTTTTGTCTGTCTTTTGCTTCTTTCCTTTTAAGACTATAATGAAAATGAATGTTAGCTCTTTTCTTATTTTCTCACAGGTCCTTGAAACTGTTCTAAATTTTTTTTCTGTCCATTTTCTCTCTGTTGCTCAGATTGTGTAAATCCTCTTAATCTGGCCTCAAGTTTACTGATTCTATCATCTATGATCTCCACTCTACTACCATGTGTTTTTCATTCTAGTTGTTGTATTTTTCTATTCTATCATTACCATTTTGTTCTTTTTCATAACTTTTACTTCTTGAATGATATTTTCTATTTTTAAAATTTGTTTCAAGAGAATTTATAATTGCTTGTTGAAGCATTTTTATAATGTCTACCTTTAAATCCTAGTCAGATAATTTCAATATCTGAGTTATGTCAGTGTTGATATATGTTGCTTGTCTTTTTCATTTATGTTGTGATTTTCCTGGATCTTGGAATGACAAGTGATTTTTTGTATTGCATTTTGGACATTTTACATATTATATTATGTGACTCTGGATTCTATTTCATCATTATCTTCTTCTTTATTTTTTTTTTAATCAGGTAGTCCTCCTGTTCATGTGTAGTACAAGAGTCAGGTAGGTGAGTATGTGTACTTCCCCACTGAACCTTGCTGATAATTTTTTAGCTGAAGTGTGGTACCAATCAAAGCACTCTTTGTGAGCAGGGACAACTCCTGCTGGAGTTGATCTGAGGGAAGGAGAATTAGAAGGCTGGCTCACACTGATTTTTTACTGCAGGGTGGGAACACAAGTTTAGTTCCCTACTGGGCCTCACCAACACCAAGAGTTAGGGGAAAGTAAAGTGTTTATTTACCCTGACTTGTTCTACCTTGTTCAGTCTTACTGATGCTGTGAGGGGTGAAGCCTCAGCTTTCTAGGCTATACTTGTGGGAGCATCAAAGTACTGCTTGCTTTTGCTGGGCAAATGATGGAAGATGAGCAGCTTACTTCATCCCACGAAAACTCTCCTGCTGCCTGCTTCTATAGGAAGGGGATGGAGGATCAACTTTCTATCAGCCCAACTGAAACCACAGAGGTGGATTTGGTGCAGACCTCCTCTTTGTCTTTGGCTGGAGTATGGTGGGTGTTGCCTAAAAGGATTCTTATTGTTAGGCCACACTCTTCTGGGTTTTTGGCTAGGGAGAACAGGCTTTTAAATTTTTAATATTTTATGTTTTTAATTGTGTTAAAATCACATAACATAAAATTTACCATTAGTGACATTTAGTACATTCACAGTGTTGTACAACCATCACAACTACCAAATTCTAAAATATTCCCATCACCCTTAAAGGAGACTCCCATATCCATGAAGCAATCAATCCCCATTCAGTCCTCCTCCTGCCCTGGCAACTACTAATTTGCTTTCTGTCTCTGGATTTACCTATTCTAGATATTTCATATAAATGAAATAATATCATGTGTGGCCTTTTGTGACTGGTTTATTTCATTTAGTAGAGCATTTTCAGGGTTCATCCATGTTATAGCATGTGTCAATATTATATAGCTTTTTATGGTCAAATAATATTCCTTTGTATGGATATGCCACATTTGCTTATCCATTCATTGGTTGATGGACATTTGGATGTTTCCACTTTGGGGCTTTTGTAAATAGTGTTTCTATGAACATTTGTGTACAAGTTTTTGTTCGAATAGCCATGTTATATTCTTTGGGGTATAAACCCAAGAGTGGACTTGCTGGGTCATATGGTAATACTATGTTTAATTTATTGAGGAAACACCAAGCTATTTTCCATAGTGGCTACACAATTTTACATTCCATTAATAATGTACAAAATTTCAATATCTCTCTATCCTTGTTAACACTTGTTAGTTTCTGGGCTATAAAAAAAATAGGCATCCTAGCATATGTGAAGTGCTATCTCTTTATTGTTTGACTTGTATTTCCCTAATGACTACAGATGCTGAGCATATTTTCATGAGTTTTTTGGTCATTTGTTTTTCTTTGAAAAAATGTCTACTCAGATCTTTGGCCTGTTTTTTTTTTTTTTTTTTTTTTTGCAGTACGTGGGCCTCTCACTGTTGTGGCCTCTCCCGTTGCAGAGCACAGGCTCCGGACGCGCAGGCTCAGCAGCCATGGCTCACGGGCCTAGCTGCTCCACGGCATGTGGGATCTTCCTGGACTGGGGCACGAACCTGCGTCCCCTGCATCGGCAGGCGGACTCCCAACCACTGCGCCACCAGGGAAGCCCTGGCCTGTTTTTTAATTGGGTTATCTTTTCATTATTGAGTTGTAGGAGTTCTTTATTTATAATAGATATTAGACCCTTATTAGATATATGCTTTAAAAATATTTCCTCTCATTCTGTGGTTTATCATTTCACTTTCTTGATAGTGTCCTTTGATGCATAAGTTTTTAATTTTGATGCAGTCCAATTTATCTATTTACTTTTTTGTTGCTTGTGTGGAATAGGCTTTGAGCTTGTGTGTTTTTGTGTGTACTCATTGGTAGCCTGTTAAGACTGAACCACTGATAATATGAATATCCTGATTTACATGGAAGACAACCGAAATCCAGTGAAGCTAAAGCCATTCTGCTGGTAGATGGTGGAGTCAGGGTTTGAACCTGACAAGCTGGCTGTGGAGCTCTTCTATCTTTTGGGCACAATTACTGAAAGCTTAACTTCTGGTCCCCAGTGCCATGAAAATGATAGGCTTCTACACAACAGCATTCTTTGTGTAAAAAACAGCTATCTTACTTTTAGGAAACCAGTTAGAACTAACAGAACACTCGGGTTAATCACAACAGTACAATAAACTGTCATGTTATATAAAGGTCTCAGCCTAGAAATTTCACAGTAGTTACCTACCCGCTAATGTTTAAGACACTGAGAGGTAGGTGATGCAGGATAGACATTCTTGGAACTACATTTGCAGTGTGGCTAAGTCATCTAATTTGATCTGAATCTAGTCCAAATAGGTTTAACTCTCTAGGGGAGAAACAGACCATCAGGGTGTTCATCAAAGCTGGCTTAAAACAAAACAAAACAAAACAGGTGTAGATCAGCCAAGATGGTGGAGTAGAAAGACCCTGAGCTCACCTCCTCTCACGAGCATACCAGAATCACAACTATCTGTAGAACGACCATCTATGAAAAAGACTGAAACCTACAAGAAAAGATCTTCTACAACTAAAGACATGAAGAAACCACAGTAAGACAGGTAGGAGGGGTGGACTTGTGATATAATCAAGTCACATACCCTGGGTGGGTGACCTAAAAACTGAAGAACAATTATAGTGCAGAGGTTCTCCACAGGAGTCATGTTCTGTGTCCCATGTTGGGCTCTCCAGCCCATGGATCCTGTATCAAGAAGACAAGCCCCCAGAGCATTTGGTTTTGAAGGCCAGTGGGGCTTAATTTCAGGAGCCCCAAAGGACTATGGGAAATAGAGACTTCACTTTTAAAGGACACACACAAATTCTCATGCATTCTGGGATTCAGGGAAAAAATCAGTAGTTTGATAGGAGCCTGAGCCAGCCCTACCACTGGCCTTGGAGAGTCTCCCAGTTAGGCAGGGAGTGGCTGCTGCTCACCCTGGGGACATAGTCACTGGAACCAGACATATTTGGGAGCTTGCTCTACCATATGGAAGCTGGTGCTGGTGGGTGCCATTGTGAGATCCTCCCTCTAGCTCATTAGTGCCAAGAACTGGCCCTACCCAACAGCCTATAGGCAGCAGTGCCAAGACACTTCAGGTCAAACAACTGAGTGGGAACACAGCCTCACTCATCAGCAGACAGGTTGCCTAAAAAATTCCCGAACCCACAGCCACATGCCTCTACACATGACTTTGCCCACCAGAGGGCCAAGATCTAGCTCCACCCACCAGGGAGCAGGCAATGCTAGCCTCTAGACCAGCCTCACTCACCAGTGGGCAGACACCAGAACTAAGGAAAAAACAATCCCACAGCTTGCAGACCTAGCCCACCCACAGGAGGCCAGACCCTACCCTGAGGCAGCTGGGCCCCACCCCTGCTTACTAGCAGGCCAACACAAGCTTCAGGACCCAACTGTGTCAGGAACCCACCCCCCCCCCCCAACACACAGCAATCTGACACCAGCTCTGCCTACCAGTGAGCTAATGGTAGCCCTGGGACCCTGGTGTTCTGCCTTAGTTGCCTCGTGATCTCTCCTCACTAACCAGTAGCCAGCAGCATCCACACAAGGCAGGGCTTGGCAATCAACTGGGCTAGGGACGAACCAAGCCTACGAGACAACCCATATAGTCAACCCACCACAACAGAAGGATCTACACATTCCTCTTAGGGGAATCCCTAGAGCATATGGCTTGGGTGATGAGAGGGGATGCATTGGACTTCTTCTACAGAGAAGGCCACTTCTCCAGGTCAAGAAACATAACTAACCTACTACATACATAAAAATACAAATAGCAACTGACAAAATGAGGTGGCAGAGGATCATGTTTCAGACAAAGGAACAAGGTAAAACCCCAGAAGAAGAACTGAGTGAAGTGAAGATAGGCAATATACCCAAGAAAGCATTCAGAGTAATGATCCTAAAGATGAAGAAAGAACTCAGGAGAAGAATGGATGCACAGAGGGTGAAGTTAGAAGTTTTTAACAAAGAGTTAGAAAATGTAAAGAACAACCAAACAGAGATGAAGAATAGAATAACTGAAATGAAAAATACACTACAAGTAATTATCAGTGGACTAAATGACACACAGAAACAGATCAGTGAACTGGAAGACAGAGTAGTACAAATCACTGCTGCTGACAGAAAAAAGAAAAAAGAATGAAATGAAATGAAGACAGTTTAAGAGAATTCTGGGACAACATCAAGCCCAATAATAGTTGCATTATAAGGGTCCCAGAAGGAAAAGAGAGAGAGAGAAAGGGGCTGAGAACATATTTGAAAGCTTAGTAGCTGAAAACTTCCCTAAGTGGTGAAAGGAAACAGTCATCCAAGTCTGGGAAGCACAGAGAGTCCCATACAGGATGAATCCAAAGAGGAATACACCAAGACAAATTGTAATTAAAATGACAAAAATTGAATATAAAAAGAAAATATTTAAAAGCAGCAAGGGAAAAGCAACAAGTTACATACAAGAGAGCTCCCATAAGGTTAAAAGCTGACTTTTCAGCAGAAACTTTGCAGTCCAGAAGGAAGTGTCACAATATACTTAAAGTGGTGGAAAGGAAAAACCTATAACCAAGAATACTCTATCCAACAAGGCTCTTGTTCAGATTTGATAGTGAGATCAAAAGCTTTACAGACAGGTGAAAGCTAATAGAGTTCAGCACCACCAAACCAGCTTTACAACAAAATGTTAAAGAAACTTCTCTAGGTAAAAAAGAAAAGGCCACAACTAGAAACAAGAAAACTACAAAATAAATAAGTTCACCTGTAAAGGTAAACATGCAGTAGAGGTAGGAAATCATTCACACATTAAGCTATTAGGGTGGTTAAAAGACAAAAGTAATAAAATCATCTATAACCACAATAAGCAGTCAAGGAATATACAAATAAATTAGATGTAAAATATGATATCAAAAACAGTAATCATGGGCTTCCCTGGTGGCGCAGTGGTTGAGAGTTCGCCTGCCGATGCAGGAGACATGGGTTCGTGCCCCAGTCCGGGAAGATCCCACATGTGGTGGAGCAGCTGGGCCTGTGAGCCATGGCCGCTGAGCCTGTGTGTCTGGAGCCTGTGCTCCGCAATGGAAGAGGCCACAACAGTGAGAGGACCGTGTACAGCAAAAAAAAAAACCCCAACCCCCCCCCAAAAAAAACAGTAATCATGAGGGGATGAGAGTACAAATTCAGGGTTTTAAAACCTGTTTTGAAATTAAGAGATCGGCAACTTAAAAAAATTATATATATATATGTATATATATATATACAGATCGCTATATAAAAACTCCATGGTAACCACAAACCAAAGATCTATAATTAATATACACACACAAAAGAAATCCAAACATAACACTAAAAATTTTCATCAAATCACAAGAAAACAAAAGAAGAAGAAAGGGTGAAAAAAAGACCCACAAAAACAAACCCAAAACAATTAACAAAATGGCAATAAGAACATGCATATTGATAATTACCTTAAATGTAACTGGACTAAATACTCCAACCAAAAGTCAGAGTGGTTGAATGTATACAAAACCAAGACCCATATATATGTTACCTGCAGAAAACTCACTTCAGATCACAGACACACAGAGACTGAAAGTGAGAGGATGGAAAAAAGGTATTCCACACAAATGGAAATAAAAAAATAGCAATACTTATATCAGACAAAATAAAGACTGTTACAAGGGACAAAGAAGGAGACTACATAATGATCAAGGGATCAATCCAAGAAGACAATATAACAGTTGTAAATATATATGTGCCTAACATAGGAGCTCCTAAATATATAAGGCAAATATTAACAGATATACCAGGAAAAATTGACAGTAACACAATGCTAGTAGGGGACTTTAACACCTCACTTACATCAATGGACAGATCATCCTGACAGAAAATCAATAAGAAAACAAAGGCCTTGAATGACACATTAGACCAGATGGACTTATATATATATATATATATATATATATATATAGTGATATATATATATAGAGAGAGAGAGAGAGAGAGAGACAGAGAGAGAGAGACAGAGAGAGACAGAGAGAGACAGAGAGAGACAGAGAGAGACAGAGAGAGCATTCCATTTGAAAGGGGAACAATACACATTCTTTTCAAGTGCATGTGGAACATTCTCCACGATAGATTAAATGTCAGGCCACAAAATAAGCCTCAGTAAATTTAAGAAAATTGAAATCATATCAAGCATCTTTTCCAACCACAATACTATGAGAGTAGAAATCAACTACAAGAAAAAAACTGCAAAAAACACAAACACATGGAGGCTTAAACAATATGCTACTAAACAACCAATGGATTGCTGAAGAAATCAGAGAGGAAATAACAAATACCTAGATACAAATGAAAATGAAAATACGGTGATCCAAAACCTTAGAACTGCAGCAAAAGCAGTTGTAAGTGGGAAGCTTATAGTGATACAAGCTTACCTCAGGAAACAAGAAAAATCTCAAATTAACAACCTAACCTTACACCTAAAGGAACTAGAGAAGGAAGAACAAACAAAACCCGAAGTTGATAGAAGGAAAAAAATCAAAAGATGAGAGAAGAAATAAATGAAATAGAGACTTAAAAAACAGCAGAAAAGATCAATGAAACTAAAAGCCCATTCTTTGAAAAGATAAACAAAATTGATAAACATCTAGCCAGACTTATCAAGAAAAAAGGGGAGAGTGCTCAAATTAATAAAACCAAAAATGAAAATGAGAAGTTACAACTGATACCACAGAAATACAAAGGATCATAAGAGACTACTATGAGCAACTATATGCCAATAAAATGGACAATCTAGAAGGAATGGATAAATTCTTAGATATGTACAATCTCCCAAGACTGAACCAGGAAGAAATAGAAAATATGAATCAGGCAATTACCAGTAATGATATTGAATCACTAATTAAAAACTCCTTACAAACAAAATTCCAGGACCAGATGGCTTCATAGGTGAATTCTAACAAACATTTAGAGAAGAGTTAACACCTATCCTTCTGAAATTATTCCAAAAAATTACAGAGAAAGGAACATTTCTGAACTCATTCTGAGGCCACCATCATCCCGATACCAAAGCCAGACAAATACATCACACAAAAAAGAAAATTACAGGCCAATATCACTGTTGAACATAGATGCAAAAATCCTCAACAATTAGTAAACTGAATCCCACAGTACGTTCGAAGAATCATACACCATGATCAAGCGGGCTTTATCTCAGTTATGCAGGGATTTTTTAATATCTGCAAATCAATCAATGTGATATTAACATTGATTGAAGAATAAAACAAATTGAAGAATAAAAACCATATGATCATCTTAATAGATGCAGAACAAACGTTTGATAAAATTGAACATCCATTTATGATCAAAACTCTTCAGGGCTTCCCTGGTGGCACAGTGGTTGAGAGTCCGCCTGCCAATGCAGGGGACACGGGTTCGTGCCTCGGTCTGGGAAGATCCCACATGCCGTGGAGCGGCTGGGCCCATAAGCCGTGGCCGCTGAGCCTGTGCGTCTGGAGCCTGTGCTCCGCAACGGGAGAGGCCACAACAGTGAGAGACCTGCATACCGCAAAAAAAAAAAAAAAAAAAATTAATTAAAAAAAACTCTTCAGAAAGTAGGCATAGAGGGAATCTACCTCAATATAATAAAACCAATATATGACAAACCCACAGCTAACGTCATCATACCCAATAGTGAAAAGCTGAAAGCATTTCCCCTAAAACCAGGAACAAGACAAGAATGCCCACTCTTACCACTTTTATTCAATATAGTTTTGGAAGTCTTAGCCACAGCAATCACAGAAGAAAAAGAAATAAAATGCATCCAAATTGAAAAGGAAGAAGTAAAATTGGCATTTTTTGTAGATGACATGATTCTATACATAGTAAAATCTAAAGACACCACCAGAAAACTACTGGAGCTCATCAATGAATTGAGTAAAGTTTCAGGATACAAAATTAATATACATAAATCTGTTGCATTTCTATACACTAACAAAGAACTATCAGAAAGAGAAATTATGGAAACAATCCCATTTACCATTGCATCAAAAAGAATAAAATACCTAGGAATAAACTTACTTAAGGAGGTAAAATACCTGTACTTGGAAAACTGTCAGACACCAATGAAAGAATTGAAAGATGACACAAACAGATGGAAGGATACACTATGTTCTTGGATTGGAAAAATTGTTAGTAAGATGACCATACTATCCAGGGCAATCTACAGATGCAGTGCAATCCCTATCAAAACACCAATGGCATTTTCACAGAACTAGAACAATTAATTTTAAATTTTGTATGGAAACACAAAAGACCCCGAATAGCCAAAACAGTCTTGAGAAAGAAAAACAAAGCTGGAAGTATGATTCTCCCTGACTTCAGATTATACTCAAAACAGTATGGTACTGGCACAAAAACGGAGACATAGATCAATGGAACAGAATAGAGAGCCCAGAAATAAACTCATGCACTTATGTTTAATCAATCTATGACAAAGGAGGCAAGAATATACAATGGGGAAAAGACACTCTCTTCAATAAATGGTGTGAGAAGGGGCTTCTCTGGTGGTGCAGTGGTTAGGAATCTGCCTGCCAATGCAGGGGACATGGGTTCGAGCCCTGGTCCAGGAAGATCCCACATGCTGAAGAGCAACTAGACGTGTGCACCACCACTACTGAGCCTGTGCTCTACAGCCCATGTGCCACAACTACTGAAGTCCACGTGCCACAACTACTGAAGCCCACACACCTAGAGCCCATGCTCTGCAACAAGAGAAGCCACCACAATGAGAAGCCCGTGCACTGCAACAATGAGTAACCCCACTCGCCTCAACTAAAGAAAGACAGTGTGCAGCAACAAAGACCCAATGCAGCCAAAAATAAATAAATTAATTTAAAAAAAGAAAAAGATCTTGCATGCTGCAACCAACAGCCAAAATAAATATTTTAAAAAATGGGGCAAGAAAACTGGACAGCTACATGTAAAAGAATGAAATTAAGACATTCTCTAACACCATATACAAAAATAAACTCAAAATGGATTAAAGACCTAAATGTAAGACCAGATACCATAAAACTCCTGGAGGAAAACATAGGCAGAATACTCTTTGCCATAAATCGTATCAATAGTTTTTTGGATCCATCTCCTAGAAACAAAGGAAATAAAAGCAAAAATAAACAAATGGGACCTAATTAAGCTTAAAAGTTTTGGCATAACAAGGGTAACCATCAACAAAATGAAAGGACAACCTACGGAATGGGAGAAAATATTTGCTAATGATATGACTGAAAAGGGATTAATATCCAAATATACAAAGAGCTCACACAACTCAACATCAAAAAAAAAAACCCGATTAAAAAATGGGCAGAGAAGTGGATAGACATTTATCCAAAGAAGAAATACAGATGGCCTACAGGCACATGAAATGGTGCTCAGCACTGCATGATTATCAGGGAAATGCAAATCAAAACCACAGCTGTCAGAATGGCTATCAAAAAGAACACAAATAACAAATGTTGGTGAGGATGTTGAGAAAAGGGAATTTTCCTACAGTGTCGGTGGGAATATAAATTGGTGCAGTTACTGTGGAAAACAGTATGGCAGTTTCTCAGAAAACTAAAAATTGAACTACCATATGCCCCAGCAATTTCACTCATGGATATGTATCTGAAAAAAAATAAAAACAATCATTTGAAAAGACACATGCACCCCAATGTTCATAACAGCATTATTTACAATTGCCAAGTTATGGAAGCAACTTAAATGTCCATCAACAGACGAATGGTTAAAGAAGATGTGGTATATCACACACACACACACACACGGTGGAATACTACTCAGTCATTAAAAGAATGAAAATTTGTCATTTACAGCAACATGGATGGATTTGGAAGGCATTTTGCTAAGTGAAATAAGTCAGACAAAGAAAGACAAATACTGTATGATATCTCTTATATGTGGAATATAAAAAATACAACAAACTAGTGAATATAACAAAAAAGAAGCAGACTCAGAGATATGGAGAGGAAACTAGTGGTTACCAGTGGGGAGAGGGAAAGGGAGAGGGGCAATATAGGGGTAGGGAAGTAAGAGATACAAGCTATTAGGTATAAAGTAAGCTACAAGAGTATATTGTTACAAGCTTTTGCACCACAAAGGAAACCATAAACAGAACAAAAAGACAACCTACAGAATGGGAGAAAATATTTGCAAAAGATGCAACCAACAAGGGCTTAATTTCTACAAACAGCTCACACAACTTGACAACTAAAAAACAAACAACACAATCGAAAAATGGGCAGAAGACCTAAAGAGACATTTGTCCAAAGAAGAAATACAGATGGCCAATAGGCACATGAAAAGATGCTTAACATCACTAATTATTGGAGAAATGCAAATCAAAACTACAAAATGACCTCACATCGGTCAGAATGGCCTTCATTAAAAAACCTACAAATAACAAATGTTGGAGAGGGTCTGGAGAAAATGGAACCCTCCTACACTGTTGGTGGGAATTAAGTTGGTGCAGCCACTGTGGAAAACAGTATGGAATTTCCTCAGAAAACTGAAAATAGAATTACCATATGATCCGGCAATCCCACTCCTGGGCATATATCCAGACAAAACTATAATTCAAAAAGATACATGCACTTCTATGTTCATAGCAGCACTATTCACAGTAGCCAAAACATGGAAACAACCTAAACGTCCATCGACAGATGAATGGATAAAGAAGTTGTTGTACATATATACAATAGAATACTACTCAGCCATAAAAAATGAAATAATGCCATTTGTAGCAACATGGATGGACCTAGAGATTATCATACTATGTGAAGTAAGTCAGAAAAAGATAAATACCATATGATATCACTATATGTGGAATCTAAAATATGACACAAATGAACTTATCTATGCAACAGAAACAGAATCAGAGACATAGAGAATAGATTGGTGGCTGCCAATGGGGAGGAGTGTAGGAGAGGATTGGATTGCTAGTTTGGGATTAGTAGAAGCAAACTGGTATATATAGAATGGATAAACAACAAGGTCCTACTGTATAGCACAGGGAACTATGTTCAATATCCTGTGATAAATCATAATGGAAAAGAATATGAAAAAGAATGTATATATATGTATAACTGAGTCACTTTGCTGTACACCAGTAATTAACACATTGTAATTCAACTATACTTCAATAAAAAATAAATTTCAAAAAGAGTATATTGTACAACATGGGGAATATAGCAAATATTTTATAATAACTCTAATGGAAGATAACTTTTAAAAATTGTAAATCACTATATTGTATACCTGTAGCATATAATATTGTATATCAACTATCCTTCTATTTAAAGTAATTTAAAAATTGAATGAAACAAAACACAGAAACTTTTAAAGTACCAAATAAATTTGGTCTTCTATTTTAAAAACCAATATCTCTTTTCCATGGTTCAAAATTCAGTAGGGACAGAAGGATACACAAGAAAATCCTGCCCCTCCCACTCCAGGTCAACCACCCCATCCTGCCCATTTCCTGTGTACCCATTTAGAATGTCTTTATGCACAAACAAGTGTTTTGTCTGTATATTATCTCATTTTTGTCTAGCTGTGCAAACTTTTGTGCTTTTGTTTTTCCCTTTTGATACATCTTGGAGGGAGTCTTCATGAGTATGAGGCATGTCCTGATTCTTTCTTATGACTTGCCCTCACCCTCTCTCCTCCTCCTTCCCACTCTTGGCACAGGGTCTTTGGAAGGCAGGGCCAAGGACAGAGGCCCCAGCAGCCCTGTCACCCACCTGACACCCCAAGATCATGACTTTCTTGCTGACGGCCCCTCGGGAGACTCTGGGGAAGACTCAAGTCCTCATAAGATGTTGCACCCACACTTCCTTGTGGGATGGATTGGACATAGTAGGGGGAGATGAGGGTGGGAGGTAAGAGTAGTCCAGCCCAGCCCATGACAGGAATTATAGATTCTGTCCTGCCTGCAGTAAACCCACTGTGGGGCTGAGAGTCCACCCAAAGGTGCCTGGGCAAGATCTCCTGTGACCTCACACAGCCCTCAGAGGGAAGAAGGGAGGGAATGCTCCTGCACCTGGCAGGTAAGGAGATAAGTGCAGGGAGGACCAAGACCTGGCCCATGTGCTCAACCTGGCAAGTGATCTGCTCCCCTGTAAGAATGTCTGAATACACTTCTCTGTTTTTATTTCTCTGGGGAGAACATCAGTCCAGTTCCTATGCTGAGCCTGGGCTTTGGGACCAGATGGACTTCACCTGAGTCCCGACCCCACCCTTAGCAGAGGTGCATTCCTGGGAACATTCCTTGACTTCCCTGGCTGCGGGGTCACACCTGGGATACAATTCTGCAGGTTGGAGACTTGAAGTCTCCTGGAGAGTGCCTGGTACTACATTAAGAGGAGGTCCAGCCCTCAACTGGGGTTGAGTGCTCCATCTCACACCATTAATAGGATGCAGCCCTCCTCCCCCTGCCTATGACCATGAGCCTTTCTAGAGGGCACAGAGGTCCCCAACGTGCCCTTCTCAGAATTCTGGTTGCTCTTTCTGTGATTATCTGATAATTTGACACAGGAGTGTGATCTCAGGTGACTTCTGGTGGATTGGTCTCCTCTGCCTCTCCCTGGCTCTTGGCTCTGAGTATAGACCTGGAGTGCTGTCAGACTCAGTTGGAGCCACCAGTTCCAGGGAAGAAGAGGCTGTGGACAGTCCCTTAAAGGAGCCTCTAGAACCCACCCCAACCTGCAAGCAGCAGAAGGAGGTGGGGCAGGATGACAGGACTGCCTGCCGCTGTGGCTAGACATGGATGTGCCTGGTCAGTGAGAGGGACAGGGCAGTGGGTGGCTGTTTCTGCCACCCACCCTCTGTCCTGCCATCTGCTCTTTTTCTTTGGAAGTCCACAGCACTCTCTCTTTCCTGGTTCAGGTGGTATAGGTGGAGCCAAACCTGGGACCCAGTCCTGGCCAGTCAGACCATGGCATTCTCCTGGGCCAGGATAAGCTCAAGGGTAGGCATGTGGCTAAATCAGAGCTTGGCAGAATGGATATAAAAGCACCACACAACTTTGTGCTGTTTATAAGAACTTCACTTCAGATTCAATCGTACAAGTAAAAGTAAAAGATTGGAAAAGATATATCAAACAAATATTTATTTTTTAAAAGTAGAAGTAGCTACATAAATATCATATAAAGTAGACTTCAAAGCAAAGAAAATTATTAGAGACAAAGAGACACCTTACATAATGAGAAAAGATCAGTCTACCAGGAAGCTTAACAGTCCTAACCCTACAAAAACAGACCCTCAATATGCATGAAGCAAAAACTGGTAAAGCTAAAAGGAGAAATAGACAAATCCACAGTTATATTTAGAGACCTCAATACCCCCATCTCAGCAACTGACAGAACCATGAAATAGAAAGCTAGCAACGCTTAGAAGAATTGAACAAAGCAATCTACCAACAGAATCAAATTGACATTTGTAGAACACTCCACCCAACAACAGCAGAACATACATTCTTTTCAAGTGCCTGTGGAACATTCACCAAGATAGACCATATCCTGGGCCATAAAACAACCCTCAACAAATTTTTAAAAATAGAAATCATGCAGAGTGTGTTCTCTCACCATAATGGCACCAAACTAGAAATCAATGGAGAAAAACAAGAGGAAAACCTCTAGATACTTGGAAATTAAACAACATACTTCTAAATAATCTATGGGTCAAAGAGAAAGTCACAAAGGAAAAAAATCTAAATATGTGTGATTCAACTCAACAGTGCTGAGAAGAAACTTTACAGCATTTAAATGCTTACATTAGAAGGGAAGAAAGGTCTCAAATATACAATCTTAAGTTTCTACCTCAAGATATTAAAAAAGAAGGGAAAAATAAACCAGAAGGAAATAAAATGTAGGAAGGAAATAATAAAAATATGAGCAGAAATGAATGAAATTGGAACTATTTTTAAAATTAGAGAATGTCAATAAAACAGAATGCTGATTTAAAAAATCAATTAAACGGATAAGCATGTAGCAAGAGTGACAAAAATAAAAAGAGAGAAGATTCAAACCATCAATATCAAGAATGAAGTAGGGGACATCACTACAGATCTTGCAGCCACTAAAAGGCTGATAAAGGAATACTATGAACAACTTTATGCTCATGAGTTCAGCAATCTGGAAGAAATGGACAAATTTCTCAAATACCGCAAACTATGAAAACTCAACCAAGATTAAATAGATAATATCAACAGTCTTGTATATATTAAAGATATTTAATTTGAATTAAAAAGCTCCCAGGCTAGAAATTTCCAGGCTCAGAAGGTCTCACTGGAGAATTTACCAAACATTTAGGTAACACCAATTTTACATAATTTCTTTCTGGAAAGTAGAAGAGGAGAGAACACTCCCTAACTCATTTTATGAGGCCTTCCACAAGTAAATGGCTAAACAAACTGTAGTACATAAGGTATACCATGGAATAATACTTAACAATAAAAGGGAATGAACTATTTTTTTCCTTTCAGTTTTATTGAGATATAATTGACACACAGCACTCTGTAAGTGTAATGTGTACTACATAATGATTTGACTTACATATGTTTGTCTCTTCACTTTTTGCTTGCTTATGGCATTTCCATTATGGCTCATTCCGACATTAAATCAAAATGTAGAACTTTATAATCACTCCATATTTGTAATACTGAGTCTTTTTCTCTGTTTGAATCCTGGCTGATACAGATGTCCACAATGTAAGTGTCTCCAGAGAAACAGACTCTTATGGATAAGTACCCTGTATTGGCTCTGAGTTTCTGGAGCTGGTTCTCTAATCTTCCTAGATTTAAAGGCACTAGTGACCCTGCTTTTAGTGGTAAAGAAGACAATGGCAGTCTGTGTCAAGATGTGGCAAAAAAGTTACTCAGATGATTGCTGTTGGACATTTGTAATCAAACACAGATGGCAAGATGTGGGTAGCCACATATTTGCTATCTTAGAACATTTTAGTCAAAATAAGGAGTATAATGGATTTGGGCAGTTGCTCCTAAATGTGTTAAAGAGAGTGGGGAAAAAAGAAGATGAGCTCAAGATTCAAATTCCCAGCTCAAACTCTGCATTGATGACCTGAAGTCTTCTACATGTTCCCAGGAACGCTTATCTCATATAGTCACAGGCCTGGGATTTCTGTAAGCCAGACATAGAATGTCATCTTGTGAATGGCTGATTTATAAAGCAAACTGAAGCCCCAATCCTGCATGGTGTTTGTTATTATGGTGAGGGCATTGATTGGGAAGAAATGGTATCTTGAAAGTTGGAAGGGGGATACATGGAAAGATACCAATGAAAGTGGGGACATTGAACCCTAAATTCTGCTAAGTTATCTTGACCAGGAGAACCAGTTCTCGCACACCTGCCTGAGAAGTTTATCTGAAGAACCTGTAATGTCCCCCTCTCCCACCATCTAGCCTTGCAAGACATTGCTGATTTTACTCAGGTCCCACCCCTACGCCCACCACCCCTCTTTGCTTCTAGACATATGACTAGATGCAAGTCCTAACAGACCCCAAAAGATGAGGTAAAAATTATGACCCATGAGGAAGGGCAACCCCCAAAAGAGTGACATGATTTTCTCAACTTATACAGACAGAAATCCAGGGGATGTGTGGGAATGAATATTAAGAGTACAAGATAATAGCAGAAGAAACATAAAGTTGGATCAAGAGGACTTTATTGATATGGACCCACTAAGCAGAGATTCTGGATTTAGTACTGCAGCTTGAGGGGAGAGAAAGGGCTTTAACAGTTTGTTTGGTTTCTTGGCTAAAACGTCGACCAAATGGTGACCCACAGTAGATGAGTTTGAGATGCCAGAGCTGCCTTGTTTTACTGCAGAGGAAGGAATCCAAAGGCTTAGGGAAATTGTAGTGTTAGAAGGGGTTTGTCATTTGAGATCTTCTCATCGCCCTTTGCTCACCAAAAGGAAGGACACACCTTTATCACAACTGTGAGAAGTCAATTTGTGGGGGGAGTCCCAGCATCCTTGAAGAGCTCTGTGATTGCTCTTCCTTGTAGGTCAGAAATTACAGTGGAAACTGCTGTCACTAAATTGAGAAACCTAAAGGCAATGGGGATAACTGGATCCTGGGGTGACAGAGGCCAAGTGGCAGCCCTTAATCACCAAAGGCAAAGTGGGCATGGACAGTAGTGTCAAAGAAGCAATCAGAATAGTCTGACCTGCAGAGACCTATGTGTTGACCAAAGATCATGGTGTTTCTGGAAGTGAAATAGATGGGTAGTCTACTAAATACTTGATCTGTATGAGCAGAAAAGTTCTAGGTCAATGAATAAAAGTCTAGCCTGAATCATAAAAGCATAGAGTCACAGCCCTCAATCAAACGCCAGACTTGAGCCAGTTTACAGACCCAGAGCCCCTTGAATGAAAGGGAAGACAGATCCCCTTCAGGAAGGACTCCATTACACTGTGAAACCTTACACTGTTAATCTTTTTACCAGCCTTCTCAAAAGGGACCTATGACCATTCACCAGGATGACTGTGCAATAGGGAAAAGAGAATTATCAGACTTTTGAGGGATTTCTGACACTAGTTCTGGACTGACACTAATTCTAGGAGACCCCAAATATCCCTGTGGTAGGGGTTTATGGAGATCAGGTGATCAATGGAATTTTAGCTAAGGTCCGTCTCATGGTGGGGCCCATGGTTCCCTGAACCCATCTTGTTGTTATTGTTCCAGTTCCAGAATGCATAATTGGAATAAACATACTTAGTATCTGGCAGAATCCCCATATTATTTCCCTGACCTGTGCAGTCAGGGTTATTATGGTGGAAAAGGCCAAGTGGAAGCTACTAAAACTGCCTCTACCTACAAAAGAGTTAACCAAAAGCAATTCTTTGAGATATTGCAGACTTTATTGCTACCATCAAGGACTTGAAAGATGCAGGGATGGTGATTCCCACCACATCCCCATTTAACTCTCCTGTCATGTGCAGAAGACAGATGGGTCTTGGAGAATGCTAGTGGCTTATCATAAGCTTAACTAGATTGTGACTCCAATTGCAACTGCTGTACCAGATGTGGTTTCATTGCTTGAGCAATTAGCACATCCTCTGGAGCATGGTATGCAACTATTGATCTAGCAAATGCTTTTTTCTCCATACCTGTCCGTAAGATCCACCAGAAGCAGATTGCTTTCAGATGGCAAGGCTAGAAACATATTTTTACCTTCTTACCTCAGAGGTATATTTCCTTTCCACAAGACATCCCACCAGTCCATTACATTTATGACATCATGTTGATTGGACCTAGTGAGCAAGAAGGAGTGATCACTCTAGACTTATTGGTAAGATATCTGCAAGTCACATGATGAGAAATAAGTCAAACTAAAATTTAGGGGCCTTCTACATCAGTGAAATTTCTGTGAAGCATGTCAAGATATTCCTTCTAAAGTGGAGGATAAGTTGTTGCATCTGGCCCCCTTACAAACAAAAAAGAGGCACAGTGCCTAGTGGGTCATTTTGGATTTTGGGGACATTTGGCTGTGTTACTGTGATCCTTTTACTGTGTGACCCCAAAAGCTGCTTTTTGAGTGAGGCCCAAAACAAGAGAAGGCTCTGCAACAGGTCCAGGCTGCCATGCAAGCTGCTCTGCCACTTGGGTCATATAATCCAACAGATCCAATGGCAGACAGAGATGCTGTTTGGAGCTTTTGGCAGGGTGCTATAGGTGAATCCTAGTGCAGGCCTTTAAGATTTTGGAGCATGACCTTACTATCATCCACAGAACTACTCTTCTTTTGAGAAACAGCCCTTGACCTGCTATTAGTCCTTAGTAGAGACTAAACACTACTATTCATGGGTCACCAAGTGACTTGCATTGCCCATCATGAACTAGGTGTTACCTGACCCACCATACCATAAAGTTGGGTGTGCACAGCAGCACTCCATCATCAAGTGGAGATGGTATGTACATGATCAGACACAGCAGCCCTGAAGGCAAAAGTAAGTTACATGAAAAAGTGACCCAAACGCCCATGGTCCCCACTCCTGCTACATTGCCTTCCCTCTCCCAGCCTTGACTTGTGGTCTCATGGGGAGTTCCCTATGATCAGCTGATAGAGGAAGAGAACAGTTGGGCTTGATTTACAGATGTTTTTGCTCAGTATTTGGGTACCATCTGAAAGTGAACAGTTGCAGCCCTATAGCCCCTTTCTGGGACATCACTGAAGGATAATGGCAAAGGGAAGTCCTCCCAGCAGGCAGAACTCAAAGTTTTGTTTGGAAGGAGAAATAACCAAATGTGCAATTATATACTGATTCATGTTCTTTGGCCAATGGTTTGAATGGATGATCAGAGACTTGGAAGGGACATGATTGGAAAATTGGTGACAAAGAAGTCCGGGGGGAAAAGTATGTGGGTAGACCTCTCTGAATGGGCAAAAATGTGAAGATATTTGTGTCCCATGTGAATGCTCATCAAAGGGTGGCCTCAGCAGAAAAGGATTTTAATAATCAAGTGGACAGAATTACATCTTCTGTGGATACCAGTCAGCCTCTTTCCCCAACCACCCTGTCATAACTTAATGGGGTCATGAACAAAGGGACCATAGTGGCAGTGATGGAGGTGATGCACCTTGGCTAACCTGAGTCCCTAAAATGGCACTATTCCCCAGGGTGATCAGCCAGTTACCTGGTGACAGGTTGATTACATCGGACCACTTACATCATGGAAGGAGCAGGATTTTGTTCTTACTGGAATAAACACTCAGGGTATGAATTTGCCTTCCCTGCATGGAATGCTTCTGCCAGAAGTACCATGCATGGACTTATAGAGTGCTTTATCCACCATCGTGGTATTCCACACAGCATTGCTTCTGATCAAGAAACTCACTTCACAGCAAAAGAAGTGCTACAGCAGGCTGATGTTCATGGAATTCACTAGATTCACAATGTCTCCCGCCGTCCTGAAGTAACTGGTTTGACAGGTTGGTGGAATGGTCTTTTGAAGACTCAGTTACAGTGCCAGCTAGGTGGCAATACCTTGCAATACCTTGCAACGTTCTCTAGCTGGCTGTATATGCTCTGAATCAGTGTCCAATATATGGTGCTATTTCTCCCATAGCCAGGATTCACGGGTCCAGGAATCAAGGGGTGGAAATGAGAGTGGCAGCACTCACTATTACCACTAGTGACCCACTAGCAAAATTTTCACTTCCTGTTCCTGTAACTTTATACTCTGCTGGCCTAGAGGTCTTGATTTTAGAAGGAGAAGTGCTTCCACTAGGAGACACAACAATGATTCCACTGAACTAGAAGTTAAGGCATCCACCTGGCCACTTTGGGTTCCTTATGCCTCTGAGTAAACAAGCTGAAGAAGGGGTTCACTGTACCCCTTGGTTGATCCTGATTACCAAGAGAAAATGTGTCTACTATTATGCAACTGAGGTAAGGAAGAGTATGTTTGGAAGAGAGGAGATTCCCGAGGGCATCTCCCATGGCCTGTGACTAAGGTCAATGCAAAGCTAAAAAAGCCAATAGCCCAGACCCTTCAGGAATAAATGTTTGGGTCATTCCACCAGGTAAAGAACCATAACCAGTTGAGATGATTTTTGAAGAGAAGATGGAGTAGGCAGTGGAAGAAGGTAGTGATAAATACCAGCTTTACCATACTACTAGTTACAGAAATGAGGAATGCAGAAATGAGAAATAGTGGAATATTTCTTCCTCATACTGATATGAGTATATTTGTATATATAAAGTAACCAAATATTTTTAATTTTTTCTCTCTTATGCCTTTATCATCTAACATAAGATATATTAACAGTGTTAACTCTACATCTACTGATAGTACTTAAGTTTCAGGATATAAAGGACAAGAGTGAACATCATCCAAGGATCTTGTGTCTTCTTTTGGGGGAAAGGGTTAGGGTATTTTTGGTTGTATGCAGGTGAATTCTACCATGTTAGGTGGAAGTGTGACTTTGTTATTTCTTTATTTGGAGTTTAATCTAGTTTAAAGAGATCTAGTTCCACATTGACAAGGGATGGACCGTAATAGCTTCTTTAATGTGTCAACTTGGCTAGGCTATGGTCCCCAGTTATTCAATCAAACACTAACCCAGATGTTGCTGTAAAGGTATTTTTCAGATATAATTAAGGCTCCTAATCAGTTGACTTTAAGTAATGGAGAGTACCCTGGATAATCTGGGTGGGCTTGACTTAATCAGTTGGGGGCCTTAAAGGCAGGGCTGAGTCTTCCCCAAAAGAGAGAACACATACCTCCTGTGCACCACAGCTTCAGCCCATGTCTGGAGATTTCAGCCTACTCATGGTATTCCTTCCTGATGGCCTGCCCTATGAATTTTGGACTTGCTTAGCTAGCCCCCATCATCACATAAGCCAATGCCTTATAACAAGTCATATATATGTATATATCTCATCTACTGGCTCTGCTCCTGAGGTTGATCCCCGATATACCTTACCTGCCCAGGATGCTTGTGGGTCCTTTCTCTGCAGTAGTCTTGGCCTCAGGTTTCTCCATTAAAATCTCCCTGTCTTCTCTCCCATTGCTCCCTGAAGTTTCCCCCAGCTCTGCTGGTTACATTAATTAAATTGATTTTAATTAATTCATTCAATAGATATTTACTGAGCACCTGCTGTGTGTCAGACACTGTTTTATGCTCTGTGAACACAGCAACACACAAGACCAAGTCCCTGGCTGCTTGGAGCATGCCTACCTATTCAGGAAAAAGACAATGAACAAACAAAACCATTGTGAAAACCAGCAGGATGTATGATAGAGCATGAATAATACCTTTGGGTGGCCAGAAGGAACAATGGCAAAGGTGCCAGAATGAGCTTGGCCTGTTTGAGGAGCAGCCAGAGTGCCTGGAATGTAGTGAGCAGGACAAGTATAGTGAGAGGTAAGGGTGGAGACAGAGAGGAGGCTTCTCTAGGTAGGCAAGGGGCTCTCTCCAGGTGGGTGAGGGACCTGGAGGTAGGGAGGAGGGGGTGGAGCTAGACTCCATGAAGATCAGATGCTACAGGGGGCTTGCTGAGAAGCTGGGCACAGCCAACAGGGGTGTTACAGACAGGTCACCCTCATGTTTAGGAGCTGATAGATATCCTCTTGTGGGACAGAGGCGTGTAGTGAATCTCTGACCCTCAACTTCCTCATCCTTAGAATCCCACTGCCATCTCAGGGAATAATGGGAAGAACCATGTGAGATCATTGACATGAATGTCTTAGTAACTTGCCTTACACACAGTCGGTGCTCAATAAATGTGAGCTCTCTGTCCCCAGGATCAGGAGAGGAGACTGAGTTCTGGGGATGAGAAGGCAGAGGGGGCAGCTGGAGTGTTGAGAGCATCCAAAATGACCAACCATCAACTTCCCTCCCCCATGAATGAGAGGTCATCAGAACCACAGATCCAGGGCTTCATTTTGGTGGTCCCCTCACAGCTCAGCAAGTGCTCAGAGTAGTGTGAGAAAGTTCTGATAGCAGAACCTTGGCTAAAGCACAAAAGACAAAGTCTCCTCCATAAATTGGGATCAAGTTTGGCTACAATTAACAGAAAAATCCAAATTACAGTAGCTTAAGACAGATGGAAGTTTATTCTCTCATATGAAAAGCACAGAGGTAGGCATCAGGGACTCCAACTCTTCTACCTTTCTTGCACAGCTATTCTCAACACACAGCTTCCATCTCATGGTTAAAGATAGCTGCTTGAGCATCAGCCATCACTTCTGCCATTCCAGGAAGCTGAAAGTAGGACAAGGGGCAAAGAAGAACTCACCCTTCTCACCTTACATCACTTCCAGGGGGTCCCATGTGACACTTCTGCTATCCCTTTGGCTAGAATTTAGATGGACTCATGGCCATGTCTAGCTGCACAGGAGGTTGGGAAATATCATCTGTGCATGCCCATAACTAGTGATTCACTATGAGTAGGATGAGAAGGAGGAGAATGGGCCACAGGACATAGCCCATGTTGTTCCTGCAGCCTGGGTATGCTCTGAGTCCGTTTAGCTTCTGCGTCTGTTTCCCTGTCATCATTTCTGAGCCATCAGTAAATCTGTTCTTGTTCTGGCCTGGTCTCCACAGTGCTTTGGGGAGTAAAGGTGAGGGTCCTGAGGTCCTGATGAGCCAGCCAGTCTAGGAGGAGCAGGCCCCAGCAGTCAGCGTGTGCAGGCAGTGATGATCAGCAAGTGATTCCCAGGTAAAATGTCCATGGCCAGCTGCACCCCATAGGAGACATTGTCATACCTGAAGTAGGTACCTTTCCTTGGGGCCCTTCTCATCCCACCCCACCACTGGCAGCTGTTTTTTTTTTTTTTTTTTTTTTCGGTACGTGGGCCTCTCACTGTTGTGGCCTTTCCTGTTGCGGAGCACAGGCTCCGTACGCGCAGACTCAGCGGCCATGGCTCACGGGCCCAGCCGCTCCATGGCATGTGAGATCTTCCCGGACTGGGGCATGAACCCGTGTCCCCTGCATCAGCAGGCGGACTCTCAACCACTGTGCCGCCAGGGAAGGCCTGGCAGCTGTTTTGAGTCAGTGTTGATGTAGTAGGAAAAGCCCAGAACTTGGAACCAGGCATACCTGTGTGTGCTGAGTGACCTGATGAGTTCTATCGCCCTTGAGCCTCAGAGGACGGTTACTGACAATGGAGGGGTCGTTGAAGTAGAAGATGTATAGCACATCCCATAGTCACTCATGTACTTATTGAGTACCTATTGTGTGCTGGGCATGAGCTTGTCACCAGGGATAAGAGTGGTCAGGAGGTGATCAAGATAGAACTGCCCTCATCTTGGACCTTACAGTCCAATAGGGTGGAAAGATAGTTGAAACAACTCCAAGTGGGAGTGTATTACAGAGGTCCTCTGGATGCTCCAGGGTACACAATCCATGAAGGGCACAAGGCCCAGCCTTCTGGAGGAAGCCACAGTCATTGAGGCCTGAAGAATGAGTGGAGTAGCTCAGGCAATGTGGTAGGCAGTCCCAGTGTCCCCATCTCTCGTTACACCCTCATGCTCCCTCCTACATGGACTGTAGGGCTGTATGTGGCCAACATGTATTAGTTTCCTGTGGCTGTTGTAACAAAGTGCCCTCAGCTGGAGGGCTTGAAACAATAGGAATTTGTTCTCTACCAGTCTGGAGGCCAGAAGTCCAAGATCAAGGTGTTGGCAAGATTGGTTCCTTCTGGAGGTTCTGCAGTAGAATGCATTCCATGACTTTCTCCTGGCTTCTGGTGGCTGCCAGCAATCAATCCTGGCTTGTAGATGCATCAATCTAACCTCTGCCTGCATTACCACATGGCCCTCTTCCCCATGTCTCCTCTGTGTCTCTGTGTTTGCATATGGCCTTCTTATAAAGATACCAGTCATAGGATTTAGGAGCCACCCCAATTCAGAATGGCCTCGTCCTAACTAATTACATCTGCAAAGACCCTTTTTCCAAATAAGTTCACATTCTGAAGTTCTAGTATACGTGAATTTTGAGGGACATTATTCAACACAGTAAACAACAGAATGCAGCATAAATGATGGTGTGTCACTTTCAAAATCAGGTCATAAAAGACTGGACCTTCCACATTGACTCTCTCTTGGATCATTCGCTCTGGGCGAGCTAGTCGTCATGCTGTGAGGTCACTCAAGCATCCCTGTGGATGTCCATGTGATGAGGAACTGAAGACTTCCATGCACAGCCATGTAAGTGAGCTTGGAAGTGGATCCTACAGCCCCAATCCAGCCATAGGAGACTACAGCCCCTGCTGATAGCTTGACTGCAACCTCATAAGAGACCTCAACCAGATGCACCCAGCTAAGCTGCTCTTGGTTTCCTGACTCAGAGACTGGTATAATAAGTGTTTATTGTTCTACATTCCTAAGTTTTGGGGTAGTTTGTTATGCAGCCACAGCTAACTAATACACATGAGGAGAGGGAGGGGGAGTGCTCCAGACACAGGGAAGAGCCTAAGCAAAGGCCTTGTAATGGGGTGGGGTCTGAGAAAGGCCAGTGGGAACATGTCAGGAGATGAGGCCAGAGCAGTTGGCCAAAGCTTCCTGACCAAGCCTGGCACCTGGTAAGTCCTCCGTAAAGAAAGCTGTTGGGGTGACATTTCTTGGAGGAACAGCAGATGGTGCCTCTCCCTAGCTTCCTTCACACTGTGGGGGAAATGTCTACCCTGACCACAGAATGGAGGCCATCTTAATGGCCCTCCCTGAGCTGCCTTTTTTTATGTCATGTTTTGTTTTTTTCTGGGTTCCTGGTTTACAGTCACCAGATGTTCATTGCTTTTAAATGCACTGGCCGGCGTTCATGATGTTCTGGGGGAGACGTGCTGCCCAGCAATGCAGAGTTATTATAAATGAGTCCATTAAGGGAGGTGGATTTGCTAAAAGGTTGTCTTCGTTCCACCTGGTCCAAAGCAGCGCTCACATGATCGATGATTGCAGAGCCTTTGGACACGTCTTAAACCTTGGCGCATTCTTAATGCTTCAAAAGTTTCCAATTAAAGTCAAATGGCTCTTGGCAAAGTCCAAGGCATTTTTACTAACTAAAATAAATACCTGGGCAGGCTCCACGGTTTATGACTTCTTCACGCGGTTGAGGATAAACAGCTAGGAGGCCGGGTTAGAGGCATGTTAGGGACGAGAGACCCGGCCAGCCCACAGAAGTCACCTAGAGCATGATGTCTGCCTGTGGGCAGGGCAGGGAGCAGAGTCTCCACGGGCACTGGGCTACTTGGGTCCTGTCACCCCTGTTCCTGTGAGGAAACCACGGCTCAGAGGCAGGCAGTGATGACGACGGGCATGCTGAGAGAGGCCTTGGGCTGAGGTAGGAGTTGCAGTCAGCCTTGGCTCAGACTCCCTCCTGGCCACCTCATGAGCTCTCCGAGCCTGTCTCTGCACCGGCCTCATAGGGCCATCATGCTGAACAGGTATGTGAAATCTCTAGAAGGTGCCAGCACAGCGAGACTGAGGGTGTGTCAGCAAAGGAGGGTGATGATGCCGATGGAGGAGAGCAGGGCTTTGAGAAGGCAGGGCAGGGCTATCACTGCATCTGTCTTGCTCTTTGGGAGGCAGCAGGCTTACCTCGGGCCATACCTTTGAAAGGTAAAGGAAAGGAGGAGATGGGGCACCTCAGAGCATCACACCACTCTGGCAAGGTATCAAACAAACACCCAAGGCTCTCTGGGGGCAAAGAGGGCCCCATGCAGAGCCTTGTGGGGGAAGAGACTGTTCCCACTGGGGAGGGGAAGTCAAGAAAGAATGAGGAGGAGGGAAGGCCCCATGGGAGGGGAGCAGCTGCCCACACCCTTCCAAGAACCTCTGCCATGGCCCCTGGGGTCAGCCACCAGACCTAGGGTCGGCCACCATACCCTTGGACCACCATGTCCTGGGGTCAGCCACCACCCCTGGGGCCCTTGGGTATCAACCTACACATGGTCTGGACCATTGAAGCTGCACTCTGAGCACCAGCTCCACAGAGAGTGCCGAAGGGAGGAGGGGCTCTTCCTGCCCTCAGCTCATCTGCCTTGGAGTGCCACAAGGCCCTTCCCAGCTTGCTTGCCCCTCCTCCTCCAAGACAGCCTTCCTGGTTGCTCCTGGTTGCTGCTTTAACCCTTCTTGCCCCAGATACCGCAGCTCCTTGGTAAAGTGTGGTCTCTTGAGGGGTGTCCTTCCTCTTGTCAGTGGGCAGGGGAAAGGTAGAGCCTCAGGGAGATAGAAGAGGTGAACCCCTGTGGCTGTGAGAGAAGGCAAGGAGCACCCAGAATGGGACCCTGAGCTCTCAGGAGCTGTTTCTCCTCAGAGCAGAAAGCCTGGTTTAACCCAGCCTCACAGCAATGCCCCAAGGCTCCAGCTACTGCTGAAATGAACCTGTATGTGCACCAGGGAAGATGGGGCGACCAGATGGCCCCAAACAGAAAGGTGAGAAGAAAGCAAAGGAGAGAAGATGTTCTGGACGGCATGTTTCCCTCACAAGAAGGAGTCCTGGGGCCTCTGAAGTTGTTGGCCGGGGGCTGATGTGATCCCCTGAGCCTCAGATTTCTCACCTGTAGGATGGGCTTGTAGAGACAGTCAAGCTCTCTCACAGCATTGCTACAGAAGACAATGAGAAGCCTCCTGGCTCCTGCCTCTCCAGAGCCCAGGACTAGGGAGGTGGTCATGACGTGGGGGCTCACAGGAGTCACAGAGAATGAAGTTGTGGTTCCAGAGGAGGGTTGTGCTCATGGATTTTATGGAAAGAACAAACATGAAAAATATAATCTTTTCTCACTGAGGAGCCCTTGACTGGATCAGCCAATAGGGCTGTTCCCACAGTGCTCCACCTAGAATACCTGCTGCTTCAGGGACCAGGGGATCTCACCTTGCTCCCCTTCAAGCAAATATTTCTTATATTTTTTCATCTTCCTCCCCCCTTTTTTGGTTTGGGTTTGTTTTGAATGGTAAATTACTTTATTGCCTTATTTCCTGATTATTTTGCGACATTTATAAACAATATCCTGACAATTCTAAAATGTATGTGAAATAGGACTGAGAATCTGATAGGGCCAGGGTGTGGCGAAGTACAAATCCTTGGCCCCTCACTGGGCATGTGAACCTGCCTGGGTGCTTGGAAAACCAGTTTGGCATCAGCTGGCAAACCTGACATGCCCATCCTGTGTCACAACAATTCCCCTCCTGGGCAAGTGCCCACACACAGGCACCAGGAGGTAGGCACCAGGAAACTTCTCACAGTAGCATAGTTGTGGGGCAGCCATGTGTTCCCTGGAAAGAGGGTGGACAAATTCGTGCATATTCATACAGTGAAAACAATGTGGCATTGAGAACAAATTAACTACAGGTACATACTTGGCCATTAGCAAAGAGGCAAGTCACAAAAGAATATATATCACAAGGTTCTTTTTAGGGAGGCACACATAGGTGGCAAGATTGTGTCTGAATGACAAAAGGCAGGTTAACACAGAATTTGTTGTGGCCGTCACGTCTGGGTAGGAGAGAGGTGGGATGAAGAGACCCTGATGGATACATAGGTGCTCGTTTCTTGGTATTCTTTATACCTCACACACATATTATAAATAATGACTTCTAAAAAAATCATTATGCCTAATGACTGTGGGGTTTGAAATAAAAGAATAATCAAAGACTTCAGTATCTTAAGATAGTAATATTACCCTGGCATGTAGTGAAACCAGATGTTTAAATGCCTCGCTATTCACATCCTATGATTAACTTCTTGCTCTCTCTACTCTCTAAGATGTGTGTTTATCAATCTAAAAAGATAAGAATAAAAACAATAAAATAAAATTTAAAAATAAATTCACAAATAAATAATCACTTCTATGAATTCAACGTTATTAAAAAGAAGTTTTTGAAGGTGTATCTGGAAAGTCCCCTAGTTCTTCAGTGATTCCACTCCCCCACTGCTCCTGCCCTGAGCCACATATGCCTGTGCACCTTCTTTCATGCTGACCTCCCAGTTTCTCTTTCCCACAGGCCTCTGGGCTTTGCTCTTCCTCGAGCAGGCCAAGTCCTCTTCATCCCCACCATAGGGAAGACTCTATGATATTGTCCTGTCCTCCAGGTCCATCCTCATAATGAACAAGGGATTCATGACAAAATATTCTGGTTTAATATTCCCAGCATGTTGTCCCTGTCCAATTAGTTCATCCTAGATGTCCCAGCCTCTCTTTGCACCTTCCACTAGTAACATGCATCTAGCACCCTTCCAATGCACCAAGATACATTGTTAGGAGGACACCTTGCTCTAGCCTTCAGACCCCTCGCCTGGTATCCCCTGTAATCTTGCCAGAGACCCAGTCTCCTTCCCAGGGCATGACCCCTTCTTTCCTGTGGAGCATCTCTGCATTTGGGACACTCTGCAGGCTTCCCACAGTACTGGGGGAAGGTATGACTGTCCAGAAACACAGAGGATGAGTCCTCAAGTGATGGGCACATTCACCTCCTGAATTGGGCCCTGCCCACAATCTACAGATGGCCATTTTTCATCACTGTGTCCTCTCCCCAAAAGTTATGTTGAAGTCCTGATCCCCAGGACCTCAACATGTGACCTCTACCCTTTTTGGAAATAGGGTCATTAAAAAGCAATTAGTTAAAATGAGATCAGGCTGGAGTAGGGTGGGCCTTAATCCAACATGATTGGTATCCTTATAAGAAGAGGAGACACAGCCACAGACACAGAGGGTAGAGGCCACATGATGACAGAGGCAGAGATTGTAATGCTGCAGCTGTAAGCCAAGGAGAACCAGAGGTTGCCAGCCACTGTTCAAAACTGGGAGAGGCAAGGAGGGTTCCTCCTCTAGAGCCTACAGAAGGAGCACACCCCTGCTGACATCTTGATCTTGGACTTCTGGCCTCCAGAACTGAGACAGAATAAAACTAAGTCATCCCATTAGTGGTACTTAGTTACTGCGGCCATAGGGGGCGAACACAAGAGGAATCATCACAGAATAAAGGTAAAACCACCTGGAACCCCATCACTCAGAGGAAATTGCTGCTAAGCTTCTGATGACCACCCCTTCTATCAGTTTTTGTGCACTTAGTTGGGCACTGACTTACAGCTTCTTAGGCTGCTCTGAGACCTGCTTTGTCACCTGAGGCTATAGTAGGCTTTTACATGTAGATCTGCAGCATCATTTTAAATGACTGCAACACCCCATGCACAGATAGAACATATTTTAACAAAGTCCTGTTGGTGGATACTAAGGTTGCTTTCTCCTCTCCCTCCCTTCATCCTTTGTCCTCCCTCCCCCTTTCTCTCTCTCTTTCTCCCCTTTCCTCTCCCTCCCTCCCTTTCTGTCTCCTTCTCTCCCTCTCCCTCTCTCTCTCCTCCATCTCTCCTGTCTCTCACTCTCAAACCTCCCTGACTCTGTAAAGAAATGAGAAAACACAGACCTTTCTGATCACAAATGTTTTTAAATGCCTGCGTATTAATGACTGTTGAGTATGTGTGTTGTCGAGAGGAGGGTGATCTTTCTTGTCTTAAATGAGAAAAAGTCATAGGAAAAATGGGCTTTGTGTTGTCATACATTAGGCTGAGCAGACACCCTCTGAGAGCTGGACCCCAGGGGCTTCCTGAGACCAATTGCATTTTTCCTGAAGGAGTGTGTTTAACGTCAGCACCCTGAGGAGCTTGGCCAAGAAGAGCCCTGAAGGCCAAATATTTACACAGCCAACCTCAAAGCCCCATGGAAATGACCTCATGAACATTGTTTTTAATTCATAAGACATGATGATGAATAAGAGCCACTGCCTTGTCTAATGCTCATTTCTAGAGAGTGGAGGCTGGGAGACTGGGTTCCTGAAAGGCAGTGACTCAGGGATCAGTTTCAGTCCTGACTCCAACTCTCTTGCTGGGCAGCCTTACATTAGTCACTGCAGCTCTCTGAGCACCAGTTTCTTCTATGAGATGTATATGGGAAAGATGCCAACTTTCAGCCTCATGGTAAGCATGAAATACAATGGTGAGTAGAGACCTCTCTGCATACAAATCTCTTAGGTGGCAGTGGGAATGGGGTTTGGGAGCCTTGTGAAACTGGTCTCCGCTTGTCTGCTACTGAGGTCTTGGCAAAGAGCCACCATGCCCTGACAGGGGTTAAATTAGATGGCTGGTGAGCTTCCGGGCAAACAGTCAGGATGACAGGATGTATCAGGGGCACTGTCTTTCACTCCCAAATTTGGAAACCCCTGGCTCATGAATAGCTGATAGGTGACTGTCCTCTGGTCTACCACTCAGACCCTGCCCATATACCCTTGGACAGCAGCAGCCAACATTCCACTGCCAGCATCTGCATCCCTACCTGAGGCCATCTGCCTCCAGAGCCTTGCTCTCTGCCTGTGTGAGGCAGGCCAGAAATGCCTGAGTATTAATGACCTTCAGGGCCAGCCGTCAACCAAAGCCTGGTGGGAGCTAGTGGATCAATACTCCATCTCCTTTTCCCCTTGTGTTGGCTACTGCTGAGGAGCGTGTTCTACATTGGATCTCAGAATTCTCCAGTGGGAGTAGCTCTATTTTCCAACAGTGGTAATTTTGACAGCACACCTTCTATTAGTCTGCCTTCTCTTCCCTACCTCTTGTCCCTCCCACTTTTGGTGCTGTCTGGGGTCAATCTCTCAAATAAGCTACATGCATCTGTAATATTTGTCCATGGCTCTGCTTCTGACACAGCCCAAGGGATATGCCTTCTTCTTCTCTGAATCAACCAAACTGATTCCCCATGGCCTTCACCAACTGTCTTTCCCTTCTCATCAAATTTCACTCCATCCACCCAGTTGCTCAAACTCAAACTCTTAGCAATATTTTTGATTCCTTTCCTTCTTGACCCTCCACAGCTAATCCATCACCTGTTGACTCTAACTATAAAACATATTTACAGACTTCATACATCATAATCTTCCTTCTGAAAATAAATATAAAGTAAAAATCTTAAGAGAAGAAGAAAAGAAACACTGCAACGGAAGAATATAGATAAGAAAAACAGCAGACATCTTGTCAGAAAGTATGCAAGCCAGAAAATAGTGGAGAAATTTTTAAAAACTGTATGATTCCATTTATTAAAAAATTATTTTCATTGAGGTAGAATTTATTTATAATATTAGTCTCAGCTGTACAACATAATGATTCAATATTTTTATAGATTTTACTCCATTTAACATTATCATAAAATATTGACTACATTCCTTGAGCTGTACAATATATCCTTGTAGTTTGTTTATTATTTATTTATTTATAATTCATATATAGTTGATGTACAATGTTATATAAGTTACAGGTGTAAAATATATTGATTCACAATTTTTGAAGATTATATTCCATTTATAATTATTATAAAATATTTGCTATATGCCCCTTGTACAATATACACTTGTAGCTTATTTTATCCCTCATTTTAGTTTGTACCCCTTGATCCTCTACCCCTATACTTCCCCTCCCCCCTTCCCTCTTCCCACTGGTAACCACTAGTTTGTTTTATTTTTTAGATTCCACAAATAAGTGATATCATGAAGTATTTGTGTTTCTCTGTCTGACTTATTTCACTTAGCATAATGCCCTCCAGGTCCATTCATGTTGTTGCAATTGACAAAAATTTCATTCTTTTCTATGGCCGAGTAATATTCCATTATATGTATATGTATATATATACATACATATATGTGTGTGTATATATATATATATATATATATATGACACATATAACCAATATATATGTTTCTTTATCCATTCATCTGTTGATGAACAGTTAGGTTGCTTTCATATCTTGGCAACTGTAAATAATGCTGCTATGAACATTGGGGTGCATGTATCTTTTTAAATTAGTGTTTTGTTTTTCTCAGATATATATCCCTGAGTGGAATTTCTGGGTCATATGATAGTTCAATTTTTAGTTTTTTGAGAAACCATCATACTGTTTTCCACAGTGTCTGCACTAATTTATATTCCCACCAACAGTGTATGAGGATTCCCTCTTCTCCAAATCCTCACCAACATATGTTATTTGTGGCTATCATTAAGTGATAGCCATTCTGACAGGTGTAAGGTGATATCTCATTGTGGTTTTGATTTGCATTTCTCTGATGATTAATGATGTTGAGCATCTTTTCATGTGCCTACTGGTCATCTGTATATCTTCTTTGAAGAAATGTCAATTTAGGTCTTCTGCCCATTTTTAAATTGGTTGTTTGTTTTTTAACATTAAGTTGGATGAGCTGTTTATATATTTTGGACATTAGCTCCTTATTGGTCATATCATTTGCAAAACTTTTCTCCCATTCAGTAGGTTGTCTTTTTGTTTTGTTGATGGTTTCTTTTGTTGTGCAAAAGCTTTTAGGTTTAGTTAGGTCCCATTTGTTTATTTTTGTTTCCTTTGCCTTAGGAGACAGATGCAAAAAATATTTCTAATTTATGTCAGAGAGTGTTCTATGTTTTCTTCTAGGACTTTTATAGTATCTGGTCTTACACTTAGGTTTTTAATCCATTCTGAGTTTATTTTTGTATACGGCTTTAGAGAATGTTCTAATTTCATTCTTTTACATGTAGATGTCCAGTTTTCCCAGCACCACTATATTCAAAAAACTATCTTTCAACCATTGTATATTCTTTCCTCCTTTGTCATAGATTAATTGACCATAAGTGTGTGGGTTTATTTCTGGGCTATCTATTCTGTTCCACTGATCTATGTGTCTGTCTTTGTGCCAGTACCATAGTGTTTTGATTACTATAGCTTTGTAGTATAGCCTGAAGTCAGGGAGCATGATACCTCCAGCCCTGTTCTTCTTTCTCAAGATTGCTTTAGCTATCAGGGTCTTTTGTGTTTCCATACAAATTTTAGAATTATGTTTTCTAGTTCTGAGAAAAATGCCATTGGTATTTTGGTAGGGATTGCATTGAATCTGTACATTGTCTTGGGTAGTATGGTCATTTTTGAAAATGTTAATTCTTCCAATCCATGAACATGTAATATCTTTCCATCTCTTTGTGTCATCTTCAGTTTCTTTCATCAATGTCTGATAGTTTTCCAAGTACAGATCTTTTACCTCCTTAGATAAGTTTATTCCTAGGTATTTTATTCTTTTTGATGCAGTGGTAAATGGGATCATTTCCTTAATTTCTCTTTCTGATAGTTTGTTGATAGTGTATAGAAATGCAGCAGATTTCTGTATATTAATTTTGTATTATTCTGAAACTTTACCAAATTCATTAATGAGATTAAGTAGTTTTTTTTTGTGGCATCTTTAAGATTATCTGGTTATAGTGTCATGTCATCTGCAAACAGTGACAGTTTCCTCTTCCTTTCCAATGTGAGTTCCTTTTATTTCTTTTTCTTCTCTGATTGCAGGGGCTAGGACTTCCAAAACTATGTTGAATAAAATTGGTGAGAATGGACATCCTTGTATTATTCCTGGTCTTAGAGCAAATGTTTTCAGCTTTTCACCATTGAGTGTATGTTAGCTCTGGGTTATTATATATGGCCTTTATTATGTTGAGGTATGTTCCCTGTATACCCACTTTCTGGAGAGGTTTTTTTTTTTATCATAAATGGATGTTGAATTTTGTCAAAAGCCTTTTCTACATGTACTGAAATGATTATATGATTTTTATTCTTTGCTTTTTTAATGCAGTGTATCACATTGATTGATTGTGGATAGTGAACCAGCCTTGTATCCATTAGAGAAATCCCACTTGTTCATGGTGTATGATCCTTCTAATGTATTGTTGGACTTGGTTTGCTAACATTTTGTTCAAGATTTTTGCATCTATGTTCATCAGTGATATTGACCTGTAATTTTATTTTTTTGTTAATATCTTTGTCTGATTTTGGTATCAGAGTGATTCTGGCCTCATAGAATGAGTTCAGAAATGTTCCTTCCTCTGCAATTTTTTGGAATAGTTTGAGAAGGATAGGTGTTAACTCTTCTTTAAATATTTTGTAGAATTCACCTGTGAAGCCATCTGGACCTGGACTTTTGTTTATTGGGAGCTTTTAAATTACTGATTCAATTTCAGTACTGGTAATTTGTCTGTTCACATTTTCTATTTCTTCCGCATTCAGTCTTGTATTTCTAGGAAATTTTCAGTTTCTGCTATGTTGTCCATTTTATTGGCAAATAGTTTCTAGTAATATGATATTTTTTATTTCTGTGGCATTGGTTTTTATTTCTCCTTTTCACATCTGATTTTATTGATTTGGGCCCTCTCTCTTCTTGATGTGGCTGGATAGAGGTTTATAAAGTTGGTTTATCTTTTCAAGGAACAAGATCTTTAGTTTTATTGACCTTTTCTATTTTTCCCATCTCTATTTCATTTATTTCTGCTCTGATCTTTAAGATTTCTTTCCTTCTGCTAACTTTGGGTTTTGTTTGTTCTTCTATTTCTAATTCCTTTAGGTGTAAGTTTAGGTTGTTTATTTGAGATTTTTCTTGTTTTCTGAGGTAACTTGTATGTCTATAAAATTCCCTCTTAGAACTGCTTTGCTGTGTCCCATAGACTTTGTCTGATATAAGTATTGCTACCTTGACTTTCTTTTCATTTCCATTTGCATGGAATACCTTTTCCTATTCTCTCTTTTGCAGTCTGTGTGTGTCTTTAGACCTGACGTGAGTCTCTTGTAGACAGCATATATATGGGTCTTGTTTTTGTATCCTTTCAACCACTCTATGTTTTTAATTGCAAGATTGAGTCCATTTACATTTAAAGTAATTACTGATAGCTATGTACTTATTGCCTTATTGTTAATTGTTTTGAGGTTGCTTTTGTAGTTCATTTTTGTTCCTTTCTTTTGTTCTCTTCCCTTGTGATTTGATGACTATCTATAGTGTTATGTTTGGATTCCTTTCTTTTTGTGTTGTGTGTACCTATTATAGATTTTTGGCTTGTGGTTACTACTAGGTTTATATATAACTATAACTATATATGATTATTTTAAGTTGCTGACCTCTTAATTTCAAACGCATTTTAACAACCCTGCGTTTTTACTCCCCTCTCCTCATGGTTACTGTTTTTGACATTATATTTTACATCTTTTTGTTTTGTGTATCCCTTAACTGCTTATTGTGCATATAGATTATTTTACTACTTTTGTCTTTTAATCTTCCTACTAGCTTTGTACATGGTTAATTTACTACCTTTACTGTATATTTGCTTTTACCTATGAGATTTTTCCTTTCATAATTTTCATGTTTCTAGTTCTGGCCTTTTCTTTATTGTTTAGAGAAGTCACTTTATCACTTCTCGTAAAGTTGATTTGGTGGTACTGAACTCTTCTAGCTTCTGCTTGTCTGTAAAATTTTTGATGTCTCCACCAAATCTGAACAAAAGCCTTGTTGGGTAGACTATTCTTGGTTGTAGGTTTTCCCCTTTCATCTCTTTAAATATATTATGCCACTCCTCTCTGACTTGCAGAGTATCTGATGAAAAGTCAGCTGATAGCCTTATGGTAGTTCCCTTGTATGTAACTTGTTGCACTTCCCTTGCTGCTTTTAATGTTCTTTCCTTATCTTTAATTCTTGGCATTTTAATTACAATGTGTCTTGGTGTGTTCCTCTTTGGGTCGATGCTGTTTGGGACTCTGTGCTTCCTCAACCTGGATGTCTGTATCCTTTCCCAGGTTAGGGAAAATTTCAGCTATTATGTTTTCAAATATGTTCTCTGTCCCTTTCTCTCTCTCTTCTCATTCTGGAACCCTTATAATGTGTGTCTTAGTGCACTTGATGTTGTCCCAGAATTTTCTTAAGCTGTTCTCATTTCTTTTATTCTCTTTTGTTGTTGTTGTTCATCTTCAGAGATTTCCACTACTCTGTCTTCCAGCTCATTGATGCATTCCTCTGCACCATTTGATCTACTGCTGCTTCCTTCTAGTGTATTTTTTATTTCAGTTATTGTGTTCTTCATCTCTATTTGGTTCTTCTTTAAGAATAAGAAGTTAGAATTTTCTAACTCTTTGTTAAAAACTTATAACTTCTCATTCTGTTCATCCATTCTTCTCCTGAGTTCATTGATTATATTTATGATCATTACTTTGAACTCTTTATCAGGTAGGCTGGTTATCTCCACTTCACTTAGTTCTTCTTCTGGGGTTTTGTTTTGTTCCTTCATTTGTAACATGTTCTTTTGTTGCCTCATTTTGCCTAATGTGCTGCTTTTTATTTCTATGTATCTGGTAGGTTGGTTACATTTACTGACCTTGAAGAAGTGGCTTATGCATCCCCTCAGTGCACCCCTCTTTGGTCACCAGAGCTATATACTCGAGGGGTGCCGCCATCTGGGCTGAGTGTGTCCGTCTGTTATGGTGGGCTGACTACTGTGGTAAGCACGGCTGGCCCCTGGGTCCAGTTGCTACCAGACCCTGCACTGTGAAGAGACTACTAGCCACTTTTTGGTGGGGCTGTGTCATGAGGTGGCTGATGACAGTACCCTGGGGGGCAGGTCCTGGGGCTAGTGTTGGCTCAGTGGTGGGCAGAGCTGTGTTCTGGAGTGGGTGGTTGCAGGGCCAGGGTTCCCAAATCTAGTGTTAGCCTGATGGTGGGTGCAACCATTTCCTGACATGGCTGGCTCAGTGTTCTGGGGTATCCCAAATCGGATACTTGCACACTGGTGCATGGTGCTGTATCCTGGGTTGGCTGGTTAAGGTGGCCAATGTGTCTTGGGGCTGCTGTTGGCCTGCTGTTGGGTGGGGCCAGGTCCTGGGGCTGGTTTCATCTTGCCAGTAGGCAGGTTGGGACTCACAGGTTCCCATGGCTAGTGCCAGCTAACTAATGGTTGGATCTGGGTCATGGTATCTCTGTCTACAGTGTTCTTGGTGTCTTCCAGCTGGTGTTGGCCTCTTGGTGGGTGGGGCTGGATCACAGGGTGGCTGACTAAGGGACCTAAGGTGTCTCAGTGTTGGTGTTGGCTTGCTGGTGGGTGGGGAACAGGAAGCAGGTGTTCCCAGGGCTAATGCTGTCCTGCTGGTGTGTGGCCTGGATCCTGCCATAGCAGGCTGCTTGGCAGCAGTTGTCCTGAGGCTGGTGTCCACCCACTGGTGGGTGAAGATGGATTCTAGGGCTAGTGCTGGATCACTGGAGGGGAAAGATGGGTCTCAGTATCTCTGGCTTCAGGTCCCTGGGAGGTCCTGGAGCTGGTGTTGGCCTGCTTCTGGGCAGGGCTAGTACTTAAGACAGCTGGATGAAGAGTTGAGTGTGTCCTAAAGCTTGTGTCAGCCTGCTGGTGGGTGGAACTTGATCCTGAGGTAGCTGGCTGAGGGTCCCAAATGTCTCAGAGCTGGTGTTGGCCTGCTGGAGGGTAGGGCTGGGACTCAGGAGGTCTGAGAGTTGGTGCCAGCCTGCTGGTGCATGGGCTGGGTCCTGCCATGGCAGACTTTGTGGCTGTGGTGGTCCTGAGGCTGAAGTTGGCTCACTGGTAGGCAGAACTGGGTCCCAGGATCTCTGGCTGCAGAGCCTTGGGGGTCCTGGACCACTGATCTGTGGGACAGGGTCTGGAGCCTTTGGTGGACAGGGCTGTGTCCTGGGGTGGCTGTGGGCTCAGGGGTTCTTAAGGGAGCCTGCCTACTGGAGGGTAAGACCGTGTTCCTCCCCAGTTAGTTACTTGGCCTGATGTGTCCCAGTACTGGTTTTCACAGGCTGGTGGGTGAGGCCAGGTCCCTGTGCTGGAGGTAGGACTCCAAAATGACACTTGCCAGAACCAGTGTCCACATGGTAGAATGAGATCCCCAAAATGGCTGCAACCAGTGTCTATGTCCCTAGGGTGTGCTCCAGTTGCCTCCAACCCATCCAGGAGTTTCTCCAAGATCAGCAGGTGGCTCTGACCCAGGCTGTCTTCAAATTACTTCTTCTGTCCTGGGCTCTGAAGTGTGTGAGATTTTGTGTGTGCCATTTAAGAGTGGAGTCTCTTTTTCCCACAGCCCGCTGGGACTCCTGAAAGTAAGCCCTGCTGGCCTTCAAAGCCATACATTCAGGGGGGTTGTCTTCCTGGTGCAAGACCTCAGGCTGGGGAGCCCAATGTGGAGCTCAGATCTGTTGCTCCTTGGATAGATCCTCTTCAATTGTAATTAACCTCCCATTTATGAGTTGCCCAGCTAGAGGTATGGGTCTTGACTATACTATGGCTCTTCTCTTCCTACCATCTCATGGTTTCTTTTTTATACCTTTAGTTGTAGAATACCTTTTCTGCTAGTCTTCTGGTCTTTCTCAGCAATAATTGCCTCGTAAATAGTTGTAATTTTGGTGTGCCCATGAGAAAACGTGAGCTCAGGGTCTTCCTGCTATGTTTTTTAAAGTACTAAAAGAAAAAATATGTCCACGTAAAATGCTATACCCAGCAAATATATATTTGCAAATGAAGGCAAATGCAACATCAAATTCTGGCCAAGATATAAGGCAACAGGAATTCTCATTGACTGCTTTCACTGCTAGTAGGAATGTAAATTGATAAATCACTTTGGAAGTCAGTTTCACAAAATTAAATATACTTTTACTAAACATGCAGCAGTTATTCCCCTAGGTACTTACTCAAATGAGTTGAAAACTTGTGTTCACAATAAATACTGAACAGCAATATTCATAGCAGCTTTATTCATAACTGCCAAACACTGGAAGCAAACTAGATGCCGTTCAGTAGGTGAATGGGTAAACAAATTGTTGCACATCCACAATATTATTCAACACTATAGAGAAAAAAATATGATCTATCAAGCCATAGAAATTATGGAGGAAAGTTAAGTAAATGTAGCTAGGTAAAAGGAGTCAGTCTGAAAAGGTATATACTATATGATTCCAACTATATGATATTTTGGAAAAGGTAAAGCTATGGAGGCAATAAAAAAAATGTCACAAGGCCTTGAAAACTGGAGAGTCCAGCAGATACAGAGAATCACAGTGTACCATGACCTGAATCCACTGCTAGAGTCAGCAACTGGTAAGAACACTTGGAATAAGTGACTAATTGCTAGAGACTGAGCATGGACTAACTTGAAAGATAAAAATTCCTGGTGGACCAGAAATAGGGGAATCCCCATTTTTGTGAGTTCTACCTCAAGGAGCCCCACCAGGTCTTCATGATGAAGATCAGAATAAAATATCCTCATACTTCCAGCAGAGAAAGGGGAATAGTACCCAAGAGCATTCTGTTTTCTCTAACAATGGTCTTCACTCAAGGGAAAATATTTTACCTGAACCTAGCCAAATTAAATTTTTTCCAGAGCCTCGAGGACTTGGGGGAATGGAAATACCCAATTCTAGCCCACTCTAGCCTTCCTGTCTCACCAAAAGGGGTGAAGTTGAGAAGCCCTAATGAAAGTCACAGCCTGAGACACAGGTTGATACCTATCAAAGGACTAGAACATGCTTCCCTTCCTTCACTACCTTATCACTAATAAATAGGATTTCTGCATAGTAACAGGGGATTAAAGTCTAAGTCTGAAAGACTCAGACCTATTTAAGAAATAAGTCTATACAAACAGCAGGGGAGAGAAAAACAAGGACACCAGAGGAAATTTGAGCCTTTGACACCTAAAGCTACAGCAAACAGTAAACATAGTTTCTTTCCTAGACAGATAAACACAAAACCTCACACTAAAGTCCTATTTAACTCAGTTCCTCTTATCTGATACATAATGCCCAGCTTTCAGTAAAAAATTATGATGCATACTTAAAGGCAAAAAACACAGTATAAGAGAAAGCAAGCATCACAACGAGATGCAGATATGGCAGAGATTTTGGATTCATCAGATGAGGAATTTGAAATAAATATGATTAATTGGTCGAGGGATCTAATGGAAAAAGTGGATAATATGCAAGAATCTAAGCAGAGAGATGGAAACTCTAAGAATCAAAAGGAAATGCTAGAAATAAAAAACAATCTAATAAAAATAAATGTTTCTGACGCACTCACCAGCAGATTAGACATGGCTGAGGAAATAATTATGGAGTGTGAAGATATGTAAACAAAATTGTCCCAAACCGAATAGTAAAAAGAAAAAGGAGTGAAAAAAATAGAACATAATATTCAAGAGCAGTGGAACAATTACAAAAAGTATAACAAATGCATAATAGGAATATCAGACAGGGAAGAAAGAGAAAGAAACAGAAGAAATATTTGAAGTAATAATTAGCTGAGAATATTCCAAAATTAATGACAGACAACTTACTACAGATCCAGGAATCTCAGAAAATACCAAGCGTTATAATACCATAGAATCTATAGGTAGGCATATCATATGCAAATTGCAGAAAATCAAAGACAAAGAAAATAGGAGATCATGGAGGGAGGGAGGGAGGGACACAGATTATCAATGAATAAGGATAAGAATTACACTGGATTTCTCTTTAGAAGCCATGAAAGCAAGAAGAGAGCGGGGTGAAATATATAAAGTATTGAAAGTAAAAACCACAAAACTAAAATTCTGCATTCAGTAAAAAAATTATTCAAAAGTTAAAAAAAAAAAGAATTTCTCGAACAGAAACTGAAGGAATTTGTTACCAGTAGATCTATTTTACAAGAAATGTTTTTACAGGTTCTTCAGGGAGAAGGAAACTGATATAGGTCAAAACGCTGGGTCTACATAAGGAAAGAAACAGTGTTTAAGAAGGAATAAATGAAGGTAACATGAAGTCTTTTATTTTTCATATTCTTAATTGATTTAAAAAATAGCTTGTCCTGAGACTTCCCTGGAGGCATAGTGGTTAAGAATCTATCTGCCAATGCAGTGGACATGAATTTGATCCCTGGTCTGGGAAGATCCCACTAGCCTCAGAACAACTAAGCCCCGTGTACCACAACTGCTGAGACTGTGCTCTAGAGCCGCGAGCCAAAACTACTGAAGCCTGCGTGCCTAGGGCCCGTGCTCCACAACAAGAGAAGCCACCACAATGAGAAGCCAATGCACCACAACGAAGAGTAGCCCCACTTGCCACAACTAGAGAAAGCCCATGTGCAGCAACGAAGACACAATGCAGCTAAAAATAAATAATTAAAAAACATTTAAAATAGCTTGTTCAAAATAATAACAGCAACAATTAGGTGATTTTACCCTCTGGATAAGTGTGATGAGTGACAGCAGTGTTATAAGGAATAGGAGGGAGGAACTAGAAATTCTCTGTTATAAGGTACCTGCACTACCCACGGAGCAGTGCAGTGTTATTTGAAAGTGGACTTAATTTAGTTGTAAATGCCTACTGAAAACCCTACGGCAACCACTAATGTTTTTCAAAAGAAGTATAATTAATATTAAGAAAGGAGAAAAAAATGGAATTATATAAAATGCTCAATTACAACCAAAGAAGACAGAAACAGGGAAGACTAAGAAAAGAAAAAAACAAATTAAAAAAACCCAATAACAATGAAAAGAAAACTGTTCCAAAATATGGTAGATATTAAGCTAACTATATAGATAATCAGTTAAAATGTGATTGGTCTGATACACCAATTAAAATATAAAAACTGTAATAGTGAATATAAAACAAGACACAACTATACGTGATCTATATACAGGAGACTTACTTGAAATATAGTTAAGGGTACAAAAGTAAAGGGAAGGGAAAAGATATAGTATTCTAGTCGACAGAACTAGAACAAAACATTTCACAATTTGTATGGAAACACAAAAGACCCCGAATAGCCAAAGCAATCTTGAGAATGAAAAACGGAGCTGGAGGAATCAGGCCCCTGACTTCAGACTATACTATAAAGCTACAGTAATCAAGACAGTATGGTACTGGCACAAAAACAGAAATATAGATCAATGGAACAGGATAGAAATCCCGGAGATAAACACATGCACATATGGTCACCTTATCTTTGATAAAGGAGGCAAGAATATACAGTGGAGAAAAGACAGCCTCTTCAATAAGTGGTGCTGGGAAAACTGGACAGGTACATGTAAAAGTATGAGATTAAAACACCATACACAAAAATAAGCTTAAAATGGATTAAAGACCTAAATATAAGGCCAGAAACTATCAAACTCTTAGAGGAAAACATAGGCAGAACACTCTATGACATAAATCACAGCAAGATCCTTTTTGACCCACCTCCTAGAGAAATGGAAATAAAAACAAAAATAAACAAATGAGACCTAATGAAACTTAAAAGTTTTTGCACAGCAAAGGAAACCATAAACAAGATGAAAAGACAACTCTCAGAATGGGAGAAAATATTTGCAAATGAAGCAACTGACAAAGGATTCATCTCCAAAATTTACAAGCAGCTCATGCAGCTCAATAACAAGAAAACAAACAACCCAATCCAAAAATGGGCAGAAGAGCTAAATAGACATTTCTCCAAAGAAGATATACAGATTGCCAACAAACACATGAAAGAATGCTCAACATCATTAATCATTAGAGAAATGCAAATCAAAACTACAATGAGATATCATCTTACACCGGTCAGAATAGCCATCATCAAAAAATCTACAAACAATAAATGCTGGAGAAGATGTGGAGAAAAGGGAACACTCTTGCACTGCTGGCGGGAATGTTAATTGGTACAGCCACTATGGAGAACAGTATGGAGGTTCCTTAAAAAAATACAAATAGAACTACCATACGATCTAGCAATCCCACTACTGGGCATATACCCTGAGAAAACCATAATTCAAAAAGAGTCATGTACCAAAATGTTCATTGCAGCTGTATTTACAATAGCCAGGAGATGGAAGCAACCTAAGTGTCCATCATCGGATGAATGGATAAAGAAGATGTGGCACATATATACAATGGAGTATTACTCAGCCATAAAAAGAAACAAAATTGAGTTATTTATAGTGAGGTGGATGGACCTAGAGTCTGTCTTACAGAGTGAAGTAAGTCAGAAAGAGAAAAACAAATACCGTATGCTAACACATATATATATGGAATCTAAGAAGAAGAAAAAAAAAGGTCATGAAGAACCTAGGGGTAAGATGGGAATAAAGACACAGACCTACTAGAGAATGGACTTGAGGATATGGGGAGGGGGAAGGGTAAGCTGTGACAAAGTGAGAGAGTGGCATGGACATATATACACTACCAAACGTAAAATAGATAGTTAGTGGGAAGCAGCCGCATAGCACAGGGAGATCAGCTTGGTGCTTTGTGACCACCTAGAGGAGGGGGTTAGGGAGGGTGGGAGGGAGGGAGACGCAAGAGGGAAGAGATATGGGAATATATGTATATGTATAACTGATTCACTTTTTTATAAAGCAGAAAATAACACACAATTGTAAAGCAATTATACTCCAATAAAGACGTTAAAACATATTAATTTAAGACAAAGCAAATTTCAGAGCAAAGAAAATCATGAGGTTTAAAGAGGAACACTACATATGAAGGATTGAATTCTACAAGAAGATATAACACTTCTTCATGTGTTTTCACTTTACAATAGAGCATCAAAATATGTGGGACAGGGCTTCCCTGGTGGCGCAGTGGTTGAGAGTCTGCCTGCCGATGCAGGGGACACGGGTTCATGCCCCGGTTCGGGAGGATCCCACATGCCACGGAGCAGCTGGGCCCGTGAGCCATGGCCGCTGAGCCTGCACGTCCAGAGCCTGTGCTCCACAATGGGAGAGGCCATAACAGTGAGAAGCTCGCAGACCGCAAAAAAAAAAAAAAAAAAAAAATGTGGGACAGAACCTGATAGAACTGCAAGGAGAAATAGACAACTCCACATATTTAGAGAATTTAACACTTTTCTACAAGTAATTTTCAGCCTCAGTAATCAGAAAATAAGTAAGAATATAGTTGAACTAAATAGCCACATCCATCAGCTTGATATAATTGGCATCTATCAACCACTTCATCCAACAACACAACAATACACATTCTTCACAAACTTACATGGAACATTAATCAAGACAGAACATATTCTGTTCCTGGGCTTTGCTATATTGGGAGGTTTTTGGTTACTCTTTCAATCTCCTCAATCATTATTGGCCTGTTCAAATTTTCTATTTCTTCATGATTCAGTATTGATAGGTTCTATATTTCTAGCAATTTATCCATTTATTCTAGGTTATTCAGTTTTGGGGGTATATAATTGTTCATAGTAGTCTCTTATGGACCTTTGTATTTCTGCAAGATCAGGTGTAGTGTCTCCTCTTTCATTTCTAATTTTGAGTCTTCTCTCTTTTTTTCTTAGTCTAGCTAAGAGTCTGCCAATTTTATATATCTTTTCAAAAACAAAAAGAAGCAGCTCTGTTTTGTTGATAATTTTTCTGGATCTCTATTTTACTTATTTGTGCTCTAATCTTTGCTATTACCTTCTTTCTGCTAACTTTGGGGCTAGTTTGTTCTTCCTTTTCTTATTATTTGAGGTGAAAACTTAGGTTATTTAATTGTGATATTTCCTTTTTCTTAATGTTTTTCACTATAAATTTTTCTTAGTCATGTTTTTTGCTGCATCCCATAAGTTTTGATATATTGTGTTTACATTTTTGTTTGTTTCAAGATATTTTTAAATTTCTTTTGACCCAGTGGCTTTTCAAGAATATGTTGTTTAATTCCCATACATTTTTGAATTTCCAGTTTTCCTCCTGTTATTGATATTTAGTTTCCTACAGCTGTGGTCAGAAAAGATAATTGGTATTATGTCTATCTTCTTACATATGCTAAGTCTTGTTTTGTGGCTTAACATATGATCTACCCTGGAGAATATTCTGTCTGCACATGGGAGAAGTGTGTATTCTGCTACTGCAGGGTGGAATGTTCTGTGTATGTTTTAGGTTCATTCAGTCTAAGTTATAGTTGAAGTCCAGTGTGTCTGTATTTTTGTGTGTTTCTTCTTTTGGGTCTGTTGGTATTTGCTACATATATATATATATATATATATATATATATATATATATATATATTTCTTTTTTTGTGGTATGTGGGCCTCTCACTGTTGTGGCCTCTCCCTTTTGACTCACCCAAATACCAGGTCACCAAGAATTCCAACAGCAAGCCTGTCAATGGATACCATCTGACCCCCCACCCAGAATTTTTGACAGGCTGCTGAAGCTAGTCTGTAAAGACTGGAAGAGATGTCTACACTCTCAAAATTCACAGGCACAAATGTAAGGCCACAGGATCATAAATGATCAAAGAAAAATAATACCACTGAAAGAAACTAATAAAATTTCAATAACTGAACCTAAAGAAATGGAGATCTATGAACTGTCTAAGGAAGAATTCAGAATAATCCTCTTAAAGAATTAAGTGAACTACAATAAACCCAGATAGATAAGTAAATGAAATTAGGAAAAAAATGCATGAACAAAATGAGAGATAAACAAAGAAATAGAAATTTTTTTAAAGCAGAAATCCTAGAGTTGAATGACTGAAATGTAGAATTCAAAAGAGAGCAACAGAATCAACCAAGCAGGAGAAAGATTTAATGAACTAGAAGACAGGTCAGTTGAATTCATCCAGTCAGAGGAGCAAAAGGAAAAAAGAATGAAAAAGAAAGTGAAAAATAATTAAATGAAATGTAGGATAACATTAAAAGGAACAATTTACACATTATTGAAGTCTCAGAAAGAGTAGAAGTAGAAAGCTTGTTTTAAGAAGTAATGACTGAGAATTTCTCAAATCTGGGGAGATATTTAGACATCTAAGTTCATAGACCTAATAGGTAATCCCAAAGTTCCAACATTTCAAAACGATCTTCTCCAAGACACATTATAATAAAATTGTCTAAAATCAAACACAGAAAATTTCAAAAGTAGGAAGAGAAAAAAATTCTCACAAATAAAGAAAACCCCATAAGATGAACAGCAGATTTCTCAGCAGAAACCTTGCAGGTCAGGAGAGAGTGGGGTGATATATTCAAAGTGCTGAAAGAGTTTGGTGCCAACCAAGAATAATTTACCCAGCAAAGTTGCCTTTCAGTAATGAATGAATGAATGAATGAGAGATAAATATTTACCAAACAACAAAAGCTGAGGGAGCTCGTCACCACTAGACCTGTTTTACAAGAAATGCTGAAAGGGTTTCTTAAGCTAAAATGAAAAATATTAGTAACAAGAAAACATGCTGGTAAAAGTTGGAAGATAGTCAAATTCAGAATGTTCTAATATTGTAGGGTGGTGGTATGTTAATCACTTTAGTGTAACGGCTTTAAGGACAAAAGTATTAAAAATAACTATAGCTATAATAATTTGTTAATGGATATACAAATAAAAGAGGTAAATTATATCAAAAATAAATTATGGGGTGGGTATAAAGGAAACATCCTGTATGTATCGAAGTTAAGTTATAGCATAAAACAGACCTTTATATCTATAAGATGTTTTATGTAAGTGGCATTAGCTACAAAGAAAAAGCCTGCAGTAGATATACAAATGATAAAGACAGAAATATCAATAGGGAAAATCATCAACCCACAAAGAAAGACAGCAAAAGATGAAAGAAAGTACAAGAACTACAAAACATCCAGAAAACAAAAAGATGATATTAGTACACTCTCACCTGTTGATAACTGCTTTAAGTATAAATTTATTGGTTCTTTTAATCAAAAGGCATAGAGTGATTGAATGGTTGAAAATAATACCCAACTATATACTGCCTACAAGAGACTCACTTCACCTTTAGGGACACTCATAGGCTCAAGGTGAAGAGATGGAAAAAAATATTCCAGGAAAATGGAAAACAATAGAGAGCAGAGGTAACTATATTTATATCAGACAGAATGCACTTTAAGTCAAAAACTGTAATAAGAGGGCTTCCCTGGTGGCACAGTGGTTGAGAGTCTGCCTGCCAATGCAGGGGACACAAGTTCGTGTCCCGGTCCGGGAAGATCCCACATGCCGCAGAGCGGCTGGGCCCGTGAGCCATGGCTGCTGAGCCTGAACGTCCGGAGCCTGTGCTCTGCAATGGGAGAGGCCACAACAGTGAGAGGCCTGCGTACCGCAAAAAAAAAAAAAAAAAAAAAAAAAAAAAAAAAAAAGCATTGGGCCCCTGGGTTTATGAATCCCTCCTAGAACCTGGGTTTGTGAGCATTGATTGGTAGCCTAGGGTAACAGGAGGACTTCAGAGCTGTAAAATTCCTGTACTGGGATCTGCTAGGAACCTGGGTTTTCAGGAGTCTACCAGGAACCTGGTGTCATGAGAGTTGGTTGGCACTGAAGTGGGCTAAGAGTCTTGGGCCACTGGAGCTGAGTAGGGACAGTGAGCTGGCAGTCACTGGAGTGGATTTGGGGACTGGATTTGCAAGAGACTTCTAGGAGCCTGGAGCCAAGGAAGCTGCCTAGAGCCGTGGAAGAACTCCTTGGTATTTACCTTATTTGAAAATGTGTAGCCATACAAAATTCTGTACACAAATGTTTATAGCAGCTTTATTCCTAATTGCTTACATTTGGAGCAACCAAATTTCCTTCAATAGACAAACTGATAAATAAGCCATGGTACAATCATAACATGGGATATTATTCAGTAACAAAAAGAAATAATCTATCAATACCTTAAAAGCCCTAGGGTAACCTGAAATGCATGTTACTAAGTGAAATAAGTCAATATTAAAAGACTACAAGATGTATAATTCCAACTCTATGACATTCTAGAAAAGGTAAAATAATGGAGGCAGTAAAATGTTCAGTGATTTCCAGGGATAGGGAAATGTGTAAGATTGATGAATAGATAGAATACAGGAGAATTTTAAGGTGGAGAAGTTATTCTATATGTTACTGTTATGATGGATATATGATATTATATATTTATCAAAACCAATAGAACTGTACAACACAAAAAGTATATGCAAACTATGGACTTCCATTAATAATAATGGTGGTGTGATGAATTGGGAGATTGGGATTGACATATATACACTAATATGAATTGGGAGATTGGGATTGACATATATACACTATGAATTGGGAGATTGGGATTGACATATATACACTAATATGTATAAAATGGATAGGGAGATTGGGAGATTGGGATTGACATATATACACTAATATGTATAAAATGGATAAATAATAAGGACCTGCTGTATAAAAAAATAAAATAAATTTCAAAAATTAAAAAAATAATGTATCAATATCATTTCATCAAATGTAACAAATGTATTAATGTAAGATGTAATAATGGTGAAACTGTGGGGGTGGGGAAGAGAAGGAGTATAAAAAAATTCTTTGTATTCTCTGCTTAAGTTGTTTGTAAATCCAAAACTGCTTTGAAAAATAATGTCTATTAATTTTAAGTATGAAAGCAAATATATCAAAACAATCTTGAAAAAGAACAAAGCTGGATGTCTCACAGTTCCTGATTTCAAAAGTTATTACAAAGCTACAGTAATTAAAGTAGTGTGGTACTGGCATATAGATATACATATATACCAATGGAAAAAAATAGAGAGCCCAGAAATAAAACCACACATTTATAGTCATTTAATTTTGACAGGAATGCTAAGACCATTCAATGGGAAAATTAGTCTTTTCAACAAATGGTCCTAGGAAGATTATATATGCACATGCAAAAGAATGAAGTTGGGCCTGGTCATACACCATACACAAAAATTAACTCAAAAAGCATCAACATCTTAACGTTAGAGTTAAAACTATGAAAACTCTTAGAATAAAGAACAAAGGAAAAGCTTTGTGACACTGGATTTGTCAATGATTTTTTGGTTATGACTCCAAAAGCACTGGTAACAGAATAAAAAATAGATAAATTGGACTATATCAAAAATTTAAACTTCTGTACATCAGAGGACACAATCAATAGAATGAAAAAGTAACCTATGAAATGTGAAAAAATATTTGCAAGACATATATCTGATAAGGTATTAATATCAAGAATATGTAAAGAACCCCTATAATGCAACAACAAAAAATCAAACTCAATTTTTTTTTAAAAAAGTGAGCAAGGTGATTAAATAGACATTTCTCCAAAGAAGATATACAAACAGCCAATAAGCAAATGAAAAAGTGTTCAACATCACTAATCATTAGGGAAATGCAAGTCAAAACCACAATTAGATACCATCACACATCCATTAAGATAGTTACTATCAAAAAGAAAAAGGGAAAATAAAAAGTTTTGGTGAAGATGTGAAGAAATTGGAACTCTTGTACACTGTTGGTGGGAATGTAAATTGGTGCAGCTGCTATGGAAGATAATATGATGGTTCTTGAAAAAATTAAAAATAGAATTACCATATTATCCAGCAGTTTTACTTCTGGGTATATATCCAGAAGAAAGAGTTGAAAGTATGGTCTTGAAGAGATTTTTATACAACAATGTTCATAGCATTCACAATAGTCAAAAGATGGAAGTACATCAATGGATGAATAGATAAGCAAAATGTGGCATATACATACAATGAAATATTATTTAACCTTAATAAATCAAGGAAATTCTGACACATTACAACATGGATAAACCTTGAGTACGTTATGCTAAGTAAAATAAGTTAGATACAAAAAGACAAATACTGTAGGATTCCATTTATATGATGTCCCTAGAGTAGTCAAATTCATAGAGACAGAAAATAGAATGGTGGTTGCCAGGCACTAGGGTTTAGGAGGAGGAGTGAGGAGTTGATGTTTAATGAATACAGAGTTTTAGTGTTATAAAATGAAAAGCATTCTGGAAATGGGTGGGAGTGATAGGTGCACAATAATGTGAATTTACTTAACACCACTGAACTGTGGACTTAAAAATGATTAAGACGGTAAGGTTTATGTTATGTGTTTTTTTACATAAACAAAGAAATAAAAGGCAAATAAAGACTCAATCAAACAGAAGTAAAGAATTTATTGTCATTAGACCTGCATTACATGAGATACCAAAAGAATTTCTTTAAATAAGAGGGAAATAATACTTGATGGAATTTGGGCTGAGACAAAGGAACAAAGAATGCTGGAAATGGTGAATATGTGGGTAACTATTTAAAAAACTTCTTTCTCACTTTAAAATCTTTTAAAACAATATTTGACTTTTACAGCAAAAAGCAGGACTTATACTGTATGCAGAAGTAACATGAGTGAAAATGGCGTAAAGAATAAATGGAGTGAAATGAAAGTATATTGTTGAAAGAGTCTTAGACTAAAGGTGAAGTAGCCCAATATTATTTGAAGTTGGTAGTGATGAGTAAAGTGGTATATTGTAATCCTAGTTCAAGGACTGAAAAAAAGATATGACTAATAAGCTATAGCAGAGATTAAATGGGATCATAAAAATAACTGTTCAAAAGAAGGCAGGAAAAGATGAAAAAGAACAAAGTATATATTGGACAAATAAAAAACAAATTCAACTAGTTTGATAATTTACATTAAATGTAAGTGGGTGACAATTCCAAAAATAACAGATATTTTCAGATTGGATAAAAAAGCAAATCACATGGTTTTCTATAAGAAATCCACTTTAAATAGACATCAATAGATTAAAAGTAAAAGGATGAAAAATATACACCATGAAAGCACCAATCAAAAGAAAGCTGGAGTGGATATCCTGAAACAGGTTTCAGAGCAAGAAAGGAGGGTGGGAGGGAGGGAGACGCAAGAGGGAAGAGATATGGGAACATATGTATATGTATAACTGATACATTTTGTTATAAAGCAGAAACTAACACACCATTGTAAAGCAATTATACGCCAATAAAGATGTAAAAAAAAGAAAGGTATATTATCATGGATAAAGAGGGATATGTCAAAATTATAACAGGAATCAATTCATCAAGAGAGCATAATTCTTAATTCACCCTAAATTTGTTTAAGTCTTCAGAAGACAAAAGACATGAAGCAAAAAGCTAATAGAACTCAAAGGAAATGCAGACAAATTCAAAATTTTAGTTGGGAATTTTAGCACTCCTGTCTCAGTAACTGATAGAATAAGTAGATGGAAAATCAGTAGCGATTTAGAAAGCTTGAATAGCACACTCAACCAACTTGAACTAGTAGTTATTTATAGAATAAACCACCCAACAGCAGCAGAACATGCATTCTTTTCAAGTGCACACAGAGCACTCACCAAAATAAACTATATTCTAGGATATAAAAATTTTCAACAAATCTAATAGAGTTAAAATTATGCAAAGTGTGTTCTCTAAACACATCAAAATTAAACTAGACACCAGTAAAAGAAAGATATCTGAAAAACCCTCAAATATTCAGAAATTAAATAATATACTTCTAAATAAATTATAGAACAAAAGAAAACCACAAGGGAACTGAATAAAGTGAAAGTACAACATATTGAAATCTGTGAGATTCAGCCAAAGTAGTGCTTAGAAGGAAGCATAAAGATTAAATGTTTATATTAGAAAACAAAAGAAGTCTCATATCAATGCTCTAGGCTCCCATCTTAAGAACCTTCAGAAAGAATTACAAATTAAATCCAAATTGAGCAGATAAAAGGAAATAATAAATGTAAGAGCCAAAACCAATAATATAAAGAATACAGAAACAATAGAGAAAAATTGATAAAACCAAAAGCTGGTTCTTTGAAAAGGTCAATAATATTTCTAAAGCTCTAGCAAGACTGGTGAGATTTTTTTTTTGGCATACACATGAATTACCTATATTATGAAAGGAAGAAAAGACATCAATACAGATTGTACAAATGTTAAAAGGATAAGTGAATATGATAATAAATTTATCAACTTACATGAAATGCACAAATTCCTTTAAAGATATAAATTACCAAAACTCACTCAGGAAAAAAAAAAGATAACCTGATAGTCCTATACCTATTAACTAGATTGAATTAATAGGTTAAAAAATTTAATTAACAACTATACTCTGATTATACTAAATATTTAAGGAAGAACTAAAATTCTACTTTAACCCTTTCAGAAAATACAGAAGGAAAGAACACTTCTGAACTCATTTTGTGGGATCAGCATTGTTCTGTTATCAAAACAAAAGTGATTAGATGTAAGGAAAACTACAGAGCAATATTCTATATAAATATAGATGCAAAAAGTGCCTAACAATACATTAGCAAATCAAATCTAGAAATAAATACAATCATATAACACGTCATGATCAAGGGATTGTCCCATGAATGAAAGGTTGATTGAGCATTTGAAATTCAATCAATGTAGCATTATATTAACAGAATAAGGAGGAAAATCTTATGATTATATCAATAGAAATTTTCCAAAAACACTTGACAAAAGTCAACGCACAGCTATGATAAAATTCTCAACAAACTAGGAAAAGAAGGGAACTTTTTCAATCTGATTGAGGGTATATATGAAAATACTATAGTTAATATCCTACTTAATGATGACAGGCTGAATTCTCCCACTTTAAGATTAGAAACAAGGCAAAGATATGTATTCTCGTCACTTCTATTCAATTGTCTTAGCCATTACTATAGTGGAAAGCAAAAAAAAAAAAAAAAGGCATACATTTTAGAAGGGAAGAAGTAAAATTGGCCTTATTCATAAACAACATGTTTGTCAATATAGAAAATTCTAAGTAAAATTTTAAAACTTCTTACTATAACATGGATTTGAAAAGATTGGGGACACAAAGTTAATATACAAATTGTATTTTGACAAACTTTCAATGAACAGTTTTTAAAATTAAAAATTAAAAACTGCCCTTTCAATATCACCAAAAATGTGAAATATTTAACAATATTTATGCAAAGTACATACATTGTAAGCTACAAAGTATTGGTGAGAGAAATCAAATGAAGAGGTATAGTATGTTCATTAATCAGAAGGTTCAATATTATTTATTTTTTAAATTAATTTTTATTGGTTTACAATGTTGCTTTACAATGTTGCATTAGTTTCTACTTTACAGCAAAATGAATCAGCTATACATATACATATATACCCTCTTTTTAAGATTTTCTTCCCATTTATGTCACCACAGTGCATTAAGTAGAGTTCCCCGTGCTATACAGTAGGTTCTCATTCATTGTTTATTTTATACATAATATCAATTCAGTATTGTTTAAATATCAATATTCCCAGGAATGCAAGGCTGGTTCAATATAAGAAAACCAATCAACATAATAAACCAAATAATGGATTTAAGGGAAAAAGCATGTGATATTCTCAACTGATGCAGAAAAAGCATTTGAAAACAATCCAACACTTTTCTTGACAAAAATAATCAGAAAACTAGGAATAGAAGGGAAACTCCTCAACATGATAAAGGGTATTTATGAAAACCCACAGCTAACACCATATTCAAGGTGAAAGAATGAAATCTTTCCTCTAAGATCAAGAATAAAATAAGGATGCCTGCTTTCACCAGATCTATTCAACACAGTACTGGAATTTTCAGCCATAGCACTTAAACAAGAAAAAGAAATAAAAGACACCCAAATTGGAAAGGAAGAAATAAAACTATTTCTACTTGAAGATGAAATAATATTATCTATAGATAGTCCCAAAGAATCCACAAAAAATTACTAGAGCTAATAAAAAAGTTCAGCAAAGTTTCAGGGTATAAGATCAACATGGAAAAATTAGTTGTATTTTTATATACCACAAATGAATAATCTGAAAAAGAAATTAAGAAAATAATTCAATGAATAATAGTATCCAAAAGAATAAAATACCTAGGAATAAATTTAACAAAAGAGGTGATAAATTTGCATGCTGAAAACTACAAAGTATTCTTGAAAGAAATTATAGAAAACCTAAATAAATGGAAAGATGTCATTTGTTCATTGATTGGAAGATGTAATAGGGTTAGGACGTTAATACTACTCAAAGTGAACTATGGATCCAGTGCAATACATATTAACATTTCAATAGCATTTTTAAACAGAAAATTGAAAAAATGTTTTAAATTCATGTGGCATTGCAATGAGCTCTGAATAGTCAAAAATAATACTGAAAAAGAATAAAGAAACTTAAAGGGAGGAGTGATCAAGATGACAAAGTAGGGAGACACTGAGCTCACCTTCTCCCACATGCACCACAAAATTACAACTATTTATAGAGCAACTATTGAGGAGAAAGACCAGAAAACTATCAGAAAAGATTTTCTACAACTAAAGATATAGAGAAGCAATCAAAAGAAGGGTAGGAGAGGCAGAGTTGCAATATAGTCAGGATCCATACCCCTGGGTGGATGACCCACAAGCAGGAGGATAATTACTATTGCAAAGGTTCTCCTCAAGGAGTGAGAGGTCCAAGCCCCACACTGGGCTCCCCTACCCAGAGGTGCTTCACTGAGAAGACAGACTCCCAATGTTTGGCTTTAAGGTCAGTTGGGCTTAATTTGGGGGAGATGAAAACGGCTGTCAAAATGGACTCACTCTTAATGGGTGCACATAAAACTTACACACTCCAGAGCCCAGGAGAGAAGCAGTAATTTGAAAGGAGCCTGGGTCAGACCCACCAGCTGATCTTGGAGAGCCTTCTGGACAGCCCAGAGGCAACTGGAGCATACTGAAGGACATAGACACCGACGGCAGCTATTTTTGGGTGCTCATTCTACCATGTAGTCACTGGTGCTGCCAAGTACCATTTTCGAATGCTCTCCCTAGCTTATTAGCATTGGTATCTGGACTCACTTATCAGCCTGTCAGCATCAGTACAGGAACCCATCAGATGAAGCAATTATTTGGACAGAGACACAGCTCCACCCAACAACAGGCCTGCTGCCTTAAGGCCCCTTGAACTCACAGGGTCTGACTCTGTCCACCTGAGGGTCGAGGATATGGCCCTGCACACCAGTGCACCAGCATTAGCCCTGGGACACCAAGGGCCCTGCAGCCAGAGACCCTAGGACCTGGCTGTGGCTACAAGTGGATCAGCATAAGTCCAGGACAAGTCTCTCCCATTAGAGAGGAGGCACCACCCCTAAGACCCCTTGGATCCAGCCCCACCCACTAGTGGGTACCAAAATCAGGACCACTAGGGCCCTGAAACCAGAGACCAAAGAACTCAGCTCTGCCCACTAGTAAGCCAGCACTAGTCCCAGGATGTTCTGGGTCTCAACCTCCCACCAACCAGCAGGCCCACTCCAGCTCTGGGACCCCTGGGTCCTGCAGCCAGAGACACCAGGATCAGGTTCCACACACCAGTGGGATGGAACTATCTCCAGGACATGGCCTTACCCACCAATGGTCAGGACCCAGCCCCAGGATCTCCTGGACCACAGCCCAGCCCACCAGCAGGCAGACACAAGCCCCAGGACTACCAAAACCCCACAGCCAGCCATGTCATGATGCAGCTCACCCATCAGCAAGCAGGCACTAGCATTAGGACACCAAGGGCCCTGTAGCCAGACCCCAGGACCTGGTTCCACCAACCAGGAAGCCAGCACTAACCTTGGGACAACCTGGGTCATGACTCCACCTACAGGCAGGCAATGCCAGCACCAAGATACCTTGGACTCATCATCCAGCTGCCCTAGAATTCAGGCTCATGCACCAGCATGCCAGCACCAACTTTGGGAAAGCCTGGAGCCTGCAGTCAACATGTCAGGAACAGGCCCCAGCCATCGGTAAGCTGAAATTAGATTCAGGAAGACTGGCCCAAAACCACCCACCCCAGAATACTTTTTCAACCCTCAGTGTGCCAGCAATAGTCCCAAGACCCCATGGAGCTCTGCAGCCAGCTGCATCATAACACAGCCCTGCCAACAAGTGGCTGGCAGCCTTGGCACAAGGCATGGTCTGTTAACCAATTGGACCAGGGGCCAGACACTCCTAACAGACCACCCACAATAGTCAGCCAAGCACAACAGTAGGACCCACACAGCCCACATAGGGGCAGCCCTAAAGCATATTGATCTGGTGACCAGAGGGGACTGTGATGCTGACTCAGGAAAACTGCTAAAAAAGCCACCTTCACAAAGTCAGGAAACATAACAAATCTACCAAACACACAAAAATAAAAACAGAAAATTAGGCAAAATGAGATGGCAGAGGAATATGTTCCAAACAAAGGAACAAGATAAAACCCCAGAAGAAAAAGTGAAGTGGAGATAGCCAGGCTACTTGATAAAGAGTTCAAGTTAATGATCATAAAGATGATCAATGAACTCAGGAGAAGAATGGATGAACAGAATGAGAAGTTAGAAATTTTAAACAAAGAGTTAGAAAATATAAAAAGAACCAAATGGAGATGAAGAATACAATAACTGAAATAAAAAATACATTAGAAAGAATCAATGGTAGATTAGATTATATAGAGGAACTGATCAGCAAGCTGGAAGACAGAGTAGTGGAAATCACTGAAGATGAACAACAACAAAAGAATAAAAAGAAATGAGAACAGTTTAAGAGAATTCTGAGACAATGTCAAGTGCACTAGCATACATATTGTAGGGGTTGCAGGGAGAGGAGAGAGAAAGGTGCAAAGAACATATCTGAAGACATCATAGCTGAAAAATTCCCTAACCTGGGAAAGGAAACAGGCATCCAGGTCAAGGAAATACAGAGATTCCAAAACAGGATCAACCCAAAGAGGAACACACCAAGGCACATTGTAATTCAAATGGCAAAAATTAAAGATAAAAAAAATATTAAATGCAGCAAGGGAAAAACAACAAGTTATGTATAAGGTAATTCCCATAAGTCTATCAGCTGACTTTTCAGCAGAAATTCTGTATACCAGAAGGGAGTGGCATGATATACTTAAAGTGATGAAAGGGAAAAGACTAAAACTAATAATATTCTCTCCAGTAGGGCTTTCATTTGAATTTGATGGAGAAAGCAAAGTTTTACAGACAAGGTGCTAAAAGAGTTCAGCACCACCAAAACAACTTTGTTAAAAGGACTTCCTTAAGTGAAAAACAAAAGGCCAGAACTAGAAATATGAAAATTGTGAAAAAAATCTTGGGAATTCCCTGGCAGTCCAGTGGTCAGGGCTCCATGCTTCCACTGCAGGGGGCATGTGTTCAATCCCTGGTCATGGAACTAAGATCCTGAAAGCCACGCTGCATAGCCAAAAAAAAAAAGGGAAAAAAAAAAAAAAAGGAAAAAATCTTATTGGTAAAGGCAAATATAGAGTAAAGAAAAAATTAGCCATGAAGGGCTTCCCTGGTGGCACAGTGGTTGAGAGTCCGCCTGCTGATGCAGGGGACACGGGTTCATGCCCCGGTCCAGGAAGATCCCACATGCCGTGGAGCAGCTGGGCCCATGAGCCATGGCCACTGAGCCTGTGTGTCTGGAGCCTGTGCTCCACAACGGGAGAGGCCACAACAGTGAGAGGCCTGTGTACTGCCAAAAAAAAAAAAAAAAAAAAAAAAAAAAAAAAAAAAAATTAGCCATGAATAAAGCTAGTAGGAAAGTTAATAGATGAGTGCAGTAAAATCATCTACACCCACAATTAATAGTTAAAGGACACACACCAAAAAAAGATGTAAAATATGGTGGCAAAAACAGTAAACATTGGGAGAGAAGAGTAAAAATGCATGGTTGTTAAAATGAATTTGAACTTAACAGATCAGCAAATGAACATATTCATGTATAGATTGCTATATATATAAACCACATAGTAACCACAAACCAAAATTCTATAATAGATACAAGCACACATAAAAGAGAAAGAAATCCAAACATAACACTAAAGATAGTCATCAAATTAAAAGGGATGAGAACACAAGAGGGAGAAAGAAACAAAAAAGAACTACAAAAACAACCCCAAAACAATTAACAAAATGGCATTAAGTACATACCTATCAATAATTACTTTAAATGCAAGTGGACTCAATGCTGTAATCAAAAGATGTAGAGTGACTGAAAGGATACAAAAACAAGACCTACATATGCTGCCAACAAGAGACTCAATTCAGATCTAAAGACACACAGAAACTGAAAATGAGGGGATGGAAAAAGGTATTCCATGCAAATGATAATGAAAAGAAAGTCAAGGTAGTAATATTTATGTCAGGAAAAATAGACTTTCAAACAAAGACTGTAACAAGAGACAAAGAAGAACATTACATAATGATCAAGAGATCAATCCAAGAAGAAGATATAACAATTGTAAATATCTATGCACCCAAGAAAGGAACACCTAAATACATAAAGCAAATATAAACAGATATAAAGAGAGAAAGTGACAGTAACATAACAATAGTAGGGGACTTTAACACCTCACTTACATCAATAGACAGATTATCCAAACAGAAAATCAATAAAGGAACACTGACCTTAAAACATTAGGCCAAATGAACTTAATAGATATATAGAGAACATTCCATTGAAAAGCAGCATAATACACATTCTTTTCAAGTGCACATGGAACATTCTCCAGGATAGATCACATGCTGGGCCACAAAACAAGTCTCAATAAATTTAGGAAAATTGAAATCATATCAAGCATGTTTTCTGACAACAATGTTTGAGACTGGAAATCAGCTACAAGAAATAACTGCAAAAACCACAAACATGTGAAGGCTGAACAGTATGCAACTAAACCATCAATGGACCACTGAAGAAATCAACAAAGACATCAAAAAATACCAGGAGACAAATGAAAACAAAAACGCAACAATCTGAAATCTATGGGATTCAGCAAGTTAGTTCTAAGAGGGAAGTTTATAGGAATACAAGTCTACTTCAGGAAATGATAAAAATCTCAAATAAACAACCTATCTTACACCTAAGGAATGAGAAAAAGAAGAATAAACAAAACATAGTTACTAGAAAGAAATTCATCATAAAGATCAGAGCAGAAATAAATGAAATAGAGACTAGAAAAGGGGAAAAATCAATAAAACTAAGAGCTGGTTCTTTGAAAAGATAAACAAAATTGAAAAGAAGAAGGGAGGAGCCCCCAAGGGAACTGGTAGGTTGTGGGGGGACTGAGGGGAGAGGAGAAATGGAGGGCAGAAACGACCAGACCAGTGTCCCTGAAGGGTGGCTGGGGGCGGCTGTTCCCATACCTGGAGGGACCCTCAGAGGCTGGGATCAGGGGGGAGTGTGCCCAGCGTTTCCCCTGCCCAATCAGCTGGGGAAGACAGCCCAGCACTTGGGCTGGGTCCTATGCCCTCAGAGGCCTCCTCCAGGCTGCATTGGCCCTGGGGGCATAGGAGGGAGGTCAGGGGAGAACACAAGAGGCAGGTGGGGGGATCTCTCCAGGACCAGAAGAGGGAGAGAGGAGGAGGACCTTTGCCCCACCCACTCAAGTACAGGAAAACTGTGAACACCTAGGCCATGTCCCCCATCCTCCAAAGCCCCCTCCAGGCTGCATGAGTCCTAGGGGCATAAGAAGGAGGTTGGGGAGAACAGGAGAGGCAGGAGGGAGGGGGCCTCTAGGACCAGAAGAGCAAGAGAGGAGCGGTGGGCATTTGACCCACCCACTGGAGCCCAGGAAGCCTGCTGGGCTCCCAGGTGGGGTCCCCCGCCCTCTTAGACCAGAGGCAGGAGGAACAACTGGGCCCCATCTGTTCTGTTGAGCTTAAGCCCCACCCCCGACCCCCACAGGACCTTTTCCAGACCTGTGGTCCTAATCATAGGCCTGCTCACTGTCCAAACCCCGCCCCTGCTTAGGCCCCGCCCTCCACAGCCAAGGCCTTTTCCACCTTTTTTTTTCTTCTCCCCTTTTTTACTATAGTGGTTCTGTTTTACTTTCCAGTTGTTTCATTTATATTTTTATTTTTATATTCTTTCTAACATATCTCTTACTTTCCTAGTCTAATTATATTTTTACTACTTTATTGTTTTCTCCATTTTGTTTTTTTTTTTTGCCCTGCATGGCTTGCAGTATCTTGGTTCACAAGCCAGGGGTTGGGCCAAAGCTTCTGCGGTGGGAGCTCCAAGTCTGAACCACTGGGCTGACAGAGAACCTCAGACCCCAGGGAATATTCATCAGAGTGAGGTCTCACAGAGGTCCTCATCTCAGCACCAAGACTCAGCTCTACCCAACAGCCTACAAGCTCCAAAGTTGGAAGCCTCAAGACAAACAACCAGTAAGACAGGAATACAATGCCACTCATAAAAAAAAAAGAAGGCTTCCCTGGTGGCACAGTGGTTGAGAGTCCGCCTGCCGATGCAGGGGACACGGGTTCGTGCCCCAGGCCGGGAAGATCCACATGCCGTGGAGTGGCTAGGCCTGTGAGCCATGGCTGCTGAGCCTGTGCGTCCGGAGCCTGTGCTCCGCAACGGGAGAGGCCACAACAGTGAGAGGCTCGCATACCACAAAAAAAAAAAAAAAAAAAAGAGAGAGAGATGCCAAAAAATATGTCACAGATGAAGGAGCAAAGTAAAAACCTACAAGATCAAATAAATGAAGAGGAAATAGGCAACACCTGAAAAATAATTCAGAGCAATGATGGTAAAGATGATCCAGAATCTCAGAAATAGAATGGAGGCACAGATTGAGAAAATACAAGAAATGTTTAATAAAGATCTAGAAGAGCTAAAGAACAAGGAAAAAGAGATGAACAACACAATAACTGAAATGAACAATACAATAGAAGGAATCAATAACAGAATAACTGAGGCAGAAGAACGAATAAGTGAGCTGGAAGACAAAATGGTGGAAATAACTGCTGAGGAGGAGAATAAAGAAAAAAGAATGAAAAGAATTGAAGACAATCTTAGAGACCTGTGGGATAACACTAAACACACCAACATTCTAATTATAAGGGTCCAAGAAGAAGAAGAGAAAAAGTAAGGGTCTAAGAAAATATTTGAAGAGATTATAGTGGAAAACTTCCTTAACATGGGAAAGAAAATAGTCACCCAAGTCCAGGAAGCACAGACAGTCCCATACAGGATAAACCCTAGGAGAAATACATCAAGACACACATTAATCAAACTAACAAAAATTAAATTCAAAGAAAAAATATTAAAAGCAGAAGGGAAAAACAAAAAATAACATACAAAGGAATCCCCATAAGGTTATCAGCTGATTTTTCAGTGGCAACTCTGCAGGTCAGAAGGGAGTGGCAGGATATACTTAAAGTGATGAAAAAAAAAAACCTACAACCAAGATTACTCTACCCAGCAAGGATCTTATTCAGATTCAACAGAGAAATCAAAAGCTTTTCAGACAAGCAAAAGCTAAGAGAATTCAGCACCACCAAACCAGCTTTACAACAAATGATAAAGAAACTTCTCTAGGTGGAAACTCAAGAGGAGAAAAAGACCCACAAAAACAAACCCAAAACAATTAAGAAAATGGTAATAGGAACATACATATTGATAATAACCTTGAATGTAAATAGATTAAATACCACAACCAAAAGACACAGACTGGCTGAATGGATACAAAAACAAGACCCATATATATGCAGTCTACAAGAGGCCCACTTCAGTCCTAGGGACACATACAGACTTAAAGTGAAGGGATGGAAAAAGATATTCCATGGAAATCAAAAGAAAGCAGGAGTAGCAATACTCGTATCAGATAAAATATATTTTAAAATAAAGACTGTTACAAGAGATAAGGAAGGACACTACATAACGACAAATAGATCAATCCAAGAAGGTACAACAATTATAAATGTTTATGAACCCAACATAAGAGCACCTCAATACATAAGGCAAATGTTAACAACCAGGAAAGGGGAAACTGACAGTAACACAATAATAATAGGGAATTTTATCACCCCACTTACACCAATGGACAGATCATATCATCCAGACAGAAAATAAATAAGGAAACACAAGCTGTAAATGACACAATAGACCAGATAGATTTAATTGGTATTTATAGAATATTCCACCTGAACGTGGCAGAATACACTTTCTTCTCAAGTGTACATGGGACATTCTCCAGGATAGATGACATCTTGGGTCACAAATAAAGCCTTGGTAAACTTAAGAAAATTGAAATTGTATCAAGTATCTTTTCTGACCACAATGCGATGAGATTGGAAATTAATTACAGGAAAAAACTGTAAAAAACACGAATACATGGAGGTTAAACAGTGTGCTACTAAATAACCAAGAGATCACTGAAGAAATCAAAGAAGAAATTAAAAAGTACATAGAAAAAAATGACAATGAAAACACAATGAACTAAAACCTATGGGATGCAGCAAAAGCAGTTCTAAGAGGGAAATTTATAGCAATTCATTCTCACCTCAAGAAACAAGAAAAATCTCAAACAAACAATCTAAACCTACACCTAAAGCAACTTGAGAAAGAAGAGCAAAGAATACCCAAAATCAGTAGAAGAAAAGAAATCATAAAGAGCAGAGCAGAAATAAATGATATAGAAATGAAGGAAACAATAGCAAATATCAATAAAAATAAAAGCTGGTTCTTTGAGAAGATAAAGAAAATTGATAAACCCTTAGCAAGGCTCATCAAGAAACACAAAGGGAGAGAACACAAATCAACAAAGTGAGAAATCACAACTGACACCACAGAAATACAAAGGATGATAAGAGACTACCACAAACATCTATAGGCCAATAAAATGGACAACCACAAAGAAATGGACAAATTCTTGGAAAGGTACAATTTTCCAAGACTGAACCAGGAAGATTTAGAAAATATGAACAGACCTATCACAAGTAATGAAATTGAAACTGTATTTAAAACTCTTCCAACAAACAAAAGTCTAGGACCAGACGGCTTCACCGGCAAATTCTATCAAACATTTAGAGAAGAGCTAACACCGATACTTCTCAAACTCTTCAAAAAATTTGCAGAGAGAGGAACACTCCCAAATTCATTCTACAAAGCAACAATTACCCTGATACCAGCATCAGAAAAAGATATTATGAAAAAGAAAATTATAAACCAATAACACTGATGAACATAGATGCAAAAATCCTGAACAAAATATTAGGAAACAGAATCCAACAACATGTTAAAAGGATCATACACCATGATCAAGTGGGGTTTACCCCAGGGATGCAAGGATTCTTCAGTATATGCAAATCAATCAATAAGATACACCATATTAATAAATTAAGGAATAAAAACCATATGATCATCTCAATAGATTCAGAAAAAGCTTTTGACAAAATTCAACACCAATTTATGCTAAAAATTCTCCAGAAAATGGGCATAGAGGGCACCTATCTCAACATAATAAAGGCCATATATGACAAACCTACAGCCAACATTGTTCTCAATGGTGAAAAACTGAAAGCATTTCCACTAAGATCAGGAACAAGACAAGGATGTCCACTCTCACCACTCTTATTCAACATAGTTTTGGAAGTCCTAGCCATGGTAATCAGAGAAGAAAAAGAAATAAATGGAATACAAATTGGAAAAGAAGAAGTAAAACCACCACTGTTTGCAGATGACATGATACTACACATAGAAAATCCTAAAGATGCCATCAGAAAACTACTAAAACTAATCAATGAATTTTGTAAGGTTGCAGGATACTAATTAATGCACAGAAATCTCTGGCATTCCTATACACTAACAACGAAAAATCAGAAAGAAAAATTAAGGAAACAATCCCATTTACCATTGCAACAAAAAATAAAATGCATAGGAATAAACCTACCTAAGGAGATGAAAGATTGTACTCAGAAAACTATAAAACACTGATGAAAGAAGTCAAAGATGACATCAAGAGATGGAGAAATATACCATGTTCTTGGATTGGAAGAATCAGTATTGTGAAAATAATTATACTACCCAAAGCAATCTGCAGATTCAATGCCATCCCTATCAAACTACTGATGGCATTCTTCACAGGATAAGAAGAAAAAATTTTACAATTTGTATGGAAACACATAAGACCCAAATAGCCAAAGCAATCTTGAGAAAGAAAAACAGAGCTGGAGAAATCAAGCTCCCTGACTTCAAACTATACTACAAAGCTACAGTAATCAAGAGAGTATGGTACTAGCACAAAAACAGAAACATAGATCAATGGTACAGGATAGAAAGCCCAGAGATAAACCCATGAACATATGGGCACCTAATTTACGACAAAAGAGGCAAGAACATGCAATGGAGTAAAGACAGCCTCTTCAATAAGTGGTGCTGGGAAAACTGGCCAGCTATATGTAAAAGAATGAAATTAGAACACTTCCTAACACCATACACAAAAATAAACTCCAAGTGCATTGTAGACCTAAATGTAACACCAAACACTATAAAACTCTTCAAAGAAAACCTAGGAAAAACACTCTTTGACATAAACCACAGTAAGATTTTTTTTACCCACCTCCTAGAGTAATGAAAATAAAAGCAAAAATAAACAAATGGAACCTAATGGAACTTAAAAGCTTTTGCACAGCAAAGGAAACCATAAATAAGATGAAAAGGCAACCCTCAGAATTGCAAATGAAACAATGGACAAAGGATTAATCTCCAAAATATACTCATGGAGCTCAATATCAAAAAAACAAACAATCCAATTAAAAAGTGGTGGAAGACCTAAATAGACATTTCACTAAAGAAGACCTACAGATGGCCAAGAGGCACATGAAAAGATGCTCAACATCACTAATTATTAGAGAAAGGCTAATCAAAACTACAGTGAGATAACACCTCACACTGGTCAGAATGGCCATTATCAAAAAATCTACAAACAATAAATGATGGAAAGGGTGTGGTGAAAAGGGAATCCTCCTGCACTGTTGGTGGGAATGTAAATTGATACAACCAATGTGGAGAACAGTGTGGAGGTTCCTTAAAAAACTAAAAATAGATTTACCATATGAGCCAGCAATCCCACTACTGAGCATATACCCTGAGAAAACCATAATTCACAAAGAGTCATGTACCACAATGTTCATTGCAGCACTATTTACAATAGCCAGGACATGGAAGCAACCTAAGTGTCCATCGACAGATGAATGGATAAAGAAGATGTGGTACATATATACAATGGAATATTACTCAGCCTTAAAAAGAAACGAAATTGAGTTATTTGTAGTGAGGTGGATGGATGTAGAGTCTGTCATACAGAGTGAAGTAAGTCAGAAAATGAAAAAATATACCGTATACTAAGGCATATATATGGAATCTAAAAAAAATAAAAGGTACTGATGAACCTAGTGGCAGGGCAGGAATAAAGACATAGATATACAGAATAGACTTGAGGACATGGGGGAGGGGAGGGGGAAGCTGGGACAAAGTGAGAGTAACATCAACATATATACACTACAAAATGTAAAATAGCTAGTGGGAAGCAGCATCATAGCCCAGGGACATCAGCTTGGTGTTTTGCGACCACCTAGAGGGGTGGCATAAAGAGGGTAAGAGGGAGGCTGAAGAGGGAGGGAATGTGGGGATATATGTATGCATATGGCTGATTTACTTTGTTGTACAACAGCAAATAACACAGTATTGTGAAGCAATTGTACTCCAACAAAGGTTTATTAAAAAAATGAAATCACAACTAGCCTGTTTTCTGACAACAATGTTTTGAGACTGGAAATCAACTAGAAGAAAAAGCTGCAGAAACCACAAACATGTGAAGGCTGAACAGTATGCTACTAAACAATCAACGGATCACTGAAGAAATCAGAGAAGAAATAAAAAAAATACCAAGAGAAATTAAAAACAAAAATGCAACAATCCAAAATCTATGGGATTCAGCATGTTAGTTCTAAGAGGGTAGTTTATGGGATTAGAAGTCTACTTCAGGAAACGAGAAAAATCTCTAATAAACAACCTATCTTACATGTAAGGAACTAGAAAAGGAAGAATAAACAAAAACAATATTACTAGAAAGAAATTCATCATAAATATCAGGGCAGAAATAAATGAAATAGAGACTAAAAAAAAGTAAAAAAGATCAATAAAACTAAGAGCTGGTTCTTTGAAAAGATAAAGTTGATAAAACTCCAACTAGATGATCAAGAAAAAAAGAGGGCCCAAATCAGTAAAATCAGAAATGAAAAAGAAGTTACAACTGATACCACAGAAACACAAAGGATCATAAGAGATTACTGTGAAGAACTATTTGCCAATAAAATGGACAACCTAATAAAAATGGACAAATTCCTAGAAACTTATGATCTCCCAAGACTGAATCAGGAAGAAGTAGAAAATAAGAACATGCCAATTAACTAGTAATGAAATTGAATCAGTAAAAACAAAGCAAACAAAAAAAACTCTCAACCAAAAAATGTCCAGGACCAGGTGGCTTCACAGGTGAATTCCATTAAATATTTAGAGAGGATTTAACATCAATTCTTCTTGAACTCTTCTGAAAAATTGCAGAAGATGGAATGTTTCTTAACTCACTCTATGAGGCCAGCATCAGCCTGTTACCAAAACCAGACAAATATATAATAAAAAATAAAATTACAGGCCAATATCACTGATGAACGTAGATGCAAAAAACCTCAATAAAATATTAACTTACAGAATTCAACAATATATTAACAGCCTCATACACCATGTTCAAGTGGGATTTATCACAACCATGCAAGGATGGTTCAATATCTGCAAATAGATATACCACATCAATAAGCGGAAGAATAAAAATCATATGATCATCTCAACATGTACAGAAAAAGATTCTGACAATATTCAATTTCCATTTACGATAAAAACTCTCAATACAGTAAGCATAAAGGGAACATACCTCAACATAATAAAGGCCATATATGATAAGTCCACAGCTAACATCTTTCTCAACAGTAAAAAGCTGAAAGCATTTCCTCTAAGATAAAGAAGACAAGGATGCCCACTCTCACCACTTTTATTCAACTTAGTTTTCAAAGTCCTAGCCATAACAATCAGACAATAAATAAATAAATTAAAGGAATCCATATTGGGAAGGAAGAAGTAAAACTGTCACTGTTTACAGATGACACAATACTATACATAGAAAATCCTAAAGACACCATCAACAAACTTCTAGAGCTCATCAATGAATTCAGTAAAGTTGGAGGATACAAAATTAATATACAGAAATCTGTTGTGTATCTATACAGTATCAACACACCATCAGAAAAAGAAGTTAAGAAAACAATCCCATTTACAATCACATCAAAAAGAATAAAATGCCTAAGAATAAATCTAAGGAGGTAAAAGAAATGTACTTTGAAAACTATAAGATGCTGATGAGAGAAATTGAACATGCCACAAAAATATGGAAAGATATACCTTTTTCATGGATTGAAAAATTTAACATTGCTAAAAATGACCATACTACAAGGCAATCTACAGATTAAATGCAATATCTATCAAAATACCAGTGACATTTTTCATAAAACTAGAACAAATTTTTCTAAAATTTGTATGGAAACCAAAAGACCCTGAATAGCCAAAGAAAATTTTGATAAAGAAGAACAAAGCTGGAGGTATCATATGCCTGGATTTCAAATTATACTACAAAACTGCAGTATTCAAAACAGTATGGTACTGGCACAAAAACAGACACATAGATCAATGGAACAAAATAGAAATCTCAGAAATGAATCCACACTCATATGGTCAATTAATCTATGACAAAAGGAGGTAAGAGTATACAGTGGGGAAAGACAGTCTCTTCAATAAATGGTGTTGGGAAAATTGAACAGTTACATTATAAAAACCAGAAATCAAACTGGACTACTCTCTCGCACCTAGCACAAAAATCAACTGAAAGATTATAGACTTAAATGTAAGATCTGTAATCATTATACGTCTAGAAGAAAACATAGGCAGTATGCTCTTTGACATTAGTCTTCATAATAGTTTTTTGGGTATGTCATCTCAGGCATGGGAAACAAAAGCAAAAATAAACAAATAGGACTATATCAGACTGAAAAGTTTTGTACAGCAAAGGAAATTATCAACAAAAAGAAGATATTTGTAAATGATATGTTTGATAATGGATTAATATCCAAAATATACATAGAACACAAACAATTCAACGTAAAAAAAAAAACCCAATTCAAAATGGGCAGAGGATCTGAACAGACATTTCTCCAAGGAAGACATACAGATGGCCAACAGGCATATGAAAAGATGCTCAACATCACTAATCATCAGGAAAATGCAAATCAAAACCACAATGAGATATCACCTTACACCTTCAGAATGGCTATTATCAAAAAGACAACAAATAGCAAGTGTTGGTGAGCATGTTGCTTTGTGGTTACCAGAGGTAGGGGATGAGGGTAGGGAGAATTGGATAAAGGTGGTCAAAATGTATAAATGTCCATTTTCAAGGTAAATACTAGGGATATAATGTATAACACGATGAATATAATTAACACTGTTGTACATTATATATGAAAGTTGTTAAGAGAATAAATCCTAAGACTTCTAATCACAAGGAAAAATTTTTTCCATTTCTTTAGTTTTGTGTCTGTAAGAGTTGATGTATTTCACTAATCACTTCATGATATATGTAAATCCAAACATGCTGTACACTTAAAACTTATGCAGTATTATATGTTAATTATAACTCAACAAAGCTGGAAGAAAAAAAATTGAAAGATTCGCTTCTCAATTTCAAAACCCACTACAAAGCTATGGCAATCAAAACAGACTGGCATCAGGATAGACATATAGAACAATAGAATCAAATCGGGATGCCAGAAATAAACTCATACATCTTATGGTCAATTGATTTCCAGTGAGAGTGCCCAGGTCATTATAAGGATGAAAGAATAGTCTTTTCAACAATGTTGCTGGGACAACTAGATTTCCACATGCAAAAGAATGAAATTCTATCCCTGTGTCACTCTCTATAAAAATTAAATCTAAAAGGGTCAGTGACCAAAACATAAGAGGGAAAATAATAAAACTTTTAGAAGAAGATATGGGTGAATGTTCATGACCTTGGATTTGACAATAGATTCTTAAGCATGACACCAAAAGCACCAAAAGGAAAAATAGATACATTATACTTCATCAAAATTAGAAACTTTTGTGCATCAAAAGATCTAATCAAGGAAATGTAAAGACAACCAAGAGAATGAGAGAAAAAAATTGCAAATCATATATATGACAAAACATCTAGTGTTCAGAATATATAAAGCTGAATTCTTATAATTCAACAACAAAATGACAAGATTGTTTTAATGGGCAAAAGATTTGAATAGACATTTCTCCAAAGAATATATGCAAATGTCCAACAAGCACATGAACAAATGTTCAATATAATTCATCACTATGGCAATGCAAATTAAAATCACAGTGAGATACCTCTATATATTCTCTAGAAAGCTAAAAGTGGATAAACAATTTTTTAAAACTGACAATAGTAAGTGCTGCTGAGGATGCCAGTCAATGGGAACTCTCATTGCTAGTGAGAATGAAAAGTGTAGAGAAGTGTAGACACTGTGTAGACACTTTGGAAATAATTTTCCAATTTCTTAAAATTTTAAACATATACTTAACATGACTCCAGTATTTCACTTCTAGGTATATACCCAAGAGAACTGCAAACATATATTCACACAAAGACTTGTACTTTAATGTTCGTATTATCTTTATTTATACTGTCTACAAAACTGGCAATAATCCAAATGTTCATTAACTGGTGAATGGATAAACAATATTGTGGTACCTCCATACAATGTAACACTACTCAACCACCAAAATGAAGAACTGACTAGACAGACAACAACATGGATGAATCTCAAAATCATTATGCTGAGTGAAAGAAGCCAGACACAAAAGGCTGCATATGATTTTGTTTATATGAGATTCTGGCAAAAGCAAAACTATACTGACAGCAAAAAGATGAGTGGTTGCCAGGAAATGGGAGTGGATTGAATGAAAACAGGCATAAGGGAATATTTGGGGGTGATGGAAATGTTCTATATCACAATTGTGGTGGTGGTTATATGATTGAGTATATTTGTCTACACTTATCAATCTGTACAGTTAAAGTGGCTATATTTTATTGATGTAAATTATTTCTCAATAAAGCTAATTTAAAAAATCATATCCAGAATCTATCCCTTTATTACTATTTCACTGCCACCCTGGGCTCTTGTTCAGACAATTGAATTTGCCTCCTCACTGAAGCCCCCTACTGTCCATTTTCCATACACAGCCAGCAGGTCCTTCAACTCTTGAGAGTAGCCAGATGGGTCTTTGTAAACATACATCAAGTCTCATAATCTCTCCATTTAAATCCCTACAACAGCTTCCTATTTTGCTTAGAAGAAAACCCACACTCTTCTATGGCCTCTAGGGCTTCTACCCTCCATATGAATGGATAAAGAAGATGTAGTATATATATAAAATTAAACATTACTCAGCCATAGAAAATAATGATATCTTGCCATTTGCAACAACATGGATGGACCTAGAGGATATCATGCTAAGTGAAATAACAAAGAGAAAGGCAAATACCATATGATTTCACTTATATGTGGAATCTAAAAAAACAAGTGAACAAACATAACAAAACATAAACAGAATTATAGATACAGAGAACAAACAGGTGTTTGCCAGAGGGGATGGTGGTAGGGGGAGAAAAGATTAGGTGAGCGGGATTAAGAGGTACAAACTTCCTGTTGCAGAAAAAGAAAAAAGAAAGAAAAGAAAAAGAGATGTCTACAATCATGGTAGATTTTACCACATCTCTCTTGGTAACTGATGGAACAAGCATAAACATATCTGATAGAGTATAAAAGATTTAAACAACATGAGTAAAATTGAGTTACTTGCGTTATAAATGAGACTTAGTCTATCTTTATTTTGGTAAAGATATTTTGGCTTTATTTTGAAAAGCATTTGACAATGCTTTTCATGATAACCATGTGATAAGAGAATAAATGCAAGTAGTGTGAGTAGAAAGGATGATTTCAGGGAATGAAACAACTCAAGGAGTTTGTGGAAGCTGTTTAATACCAAAAGTTATGTTCTTGCTTTAGCCTCTGTTCTATTGAAATCATACATAAAAAATACCAGTGATGATAGAATTAGATTCAAAATTCTTTTAATGGTTTGAAACATTGGTTGAATGGTATGAAATTTAATCTGTGAGATGAAAACTTAATTGGTATAAAGGCAAAGTTTTGTATCTTGCATTTTTTAGTGTGAAAACAGTGTAGTATTTAAAAATTGAGAAATAGGGACTTTCCTGGTGGTGCAGTGGTTAAGGATCTACCTGCCAATGCAGGGGACATGAGTTCGAGCCCTGGTCCAGGAAGATCCCACATGCTGTGGAGCAACTAAGCCCTTGCACCACAACTACTGAACCTATGCTCTAGAGCCCGCAAGCCACAACAACTGAAGCCCGCATGCCTAGAGCCCATGCTCCACAGCAAGAGAAGTCACTGCAATGAGAAGGCTGGGCACCACAACGAAGAGTAACCCCCGCTCACCACAACTAGAGAAAGCCCACGCACAGCAATGAAGACCCAACGCAGCCAAAAATAAATAAGTAAATAAATTTATAAAAATTGAGAAATCACACACACACACACACACACATGCACACACACACAAATGTCTAAGTCAGTGACTTTTTGCTATGTGTACACACATCTAACCAGGTCATAGACTATTCCAGCACCCTGGAAAGCTCCCTCATGCCTCTTCTCAGTCAACACCCTCCCCAACAGAGGAAACCAATGTTCTGCCTTCTATTATCATTGGTAAGTGTTGCCTGTTCTTGAACATTATATAAATGGAATCATCCATACATGTGTACATATATTTGTATATATGTATATAATGTATGTATATACATCTATCTACCATCATCTGTTTGTCTATTTATCATTGATCTGTTTATGTATTATGTATGTATTGTATGCATGTGTCTATCTTTCTATTATCTATCTTTCTATATAACATCTATTTATCTATTTATCATCTATCTACTATCTAGTTAGCTAATTAGCTATCATCTATCTGTCTGTCTTATCTGCCTATATCTATGTCTATCTGTCTATCGTCTATCTATCTATCTATCTACCTATCTATCTACTTATCTAAAGGAAACTAGGTCATGCTCATAAAAAAATAAACAGCATCACTTTCCAGGAACTGCAGTTACCTGTCACAATAAGCCCAAAGGAAACTTAGTGTTGATGTTGAACTGTAGCTACTTGAAGTGGCTGGCTGAGTGAGTGAGAGCTACTCTTTTTTTTTTTTACAAATAACTAGAAAGGCATTCAAGACCTTATTATCAAACTTAGCATTTCTCCCTGGTATAATCAGAAACAGGGTAACAGACATGAAAAATGCTCTTGCCATGTGATGCAGTTATTCAACTCCACATCCAGAACACTCCAAAGCATCTAGCTTCTCCCTAGGTCATGTGTCCCACTCACTGGCAGTGACTGCTTTGGCATTTCTCATGATGTTCTGATGAGGGTCCTATGGCTGAGGTCCCTCAGTGGACACCACTGCCCCTAGGTCTGTCTCAGTGCTTACCAGGCCTTTGTGTCCCAGATATGGTTCCTTTCTAACTCACATCTCCAGGATATAAATTGATGCAGTATTGTGCCCTCAGGCTGCTGGCAGAGTTGCAGAATCTCTCCCTGGACTGGCCTGTACAATCAGGGAGGGCCTGTGTGCTTTTTGATATGGCAGGTGTGAGCCATTGTCATCCCATTGCATAGAGCAGAGTTGTGACCCATCCCAGTTCCCACTCCCTAAGGGGCAGAGCCCACCTGACTTAGGTTTGCCTTTCAAATTTTCCATTTCTAAGGGGTACATACTGCCCCCTAAAACTTCATGATGTCCCTGGAGGGCATATTTTTCTGACAATCTCTGTGCCCACAGTGCAGGGCAGTTCTGGAGGAGAGGAAGGCTGTGAAATCAAAGAGGCTGCTACCCTGATCCATGAACATGAGTTACTGCAGGCAGAAGCTGAGGAATGTGCCTTCAGACCTGGCAGTAAGTCCCCACTCTGAGTTTGGCCCTGAGTTCAAGGTTAATGACCACCTGGAGAGGTGAGGCCCAGATAGCAGGGCTTCAGCCAGTTAGCCCAAGGTCTGAGCATGTCCTGTTGCAGGTCTGCAGGTGTGAGCAGCCAGAAGTCCAAGTGTGCTTTCATGTGTCCTGGCCTTACCCTGCAGGACACACGTGCTGCCCTCCTGAGCTGCCATCTACAGGCCATGACCTGCAGGTTCTGAAAGTGGTCAGCCAGCAACTGGTTCTGGAAACCCACCTAACTGCTGACCATCCTTTATATCCAGTTCTGGTCTGTTCCAAAAGAAAACAACTGTGCAAGTTGTTCTGTTTTTTCCTTTACTCTGAGGAGAGAAGGTGAGGAAAAATTTGTTCTTAGTGAGTAGCACAGAAAAGGAGACTTTATCTTCCAAGACAGTTCCAGATGTTGTTGGGTGGGGTCCTGTCTTCCTCAGCCAGGCAGATCTGGTGCTCCCTGGGTGGGACTTCCAAAAATTGGGGAAACTATAGAGAAGATCAGATGCCAGGTGCTGCAGGGCAGAGTGAGCACATGCTCTCAAGAGTTCACATGACCCCCGGGGCTGCTGAGATGGAGCAGGTCCATGACCAGCCTGAGATCCTCTGCATGGGCAGGCTCACAGGAATCCAGGGCCCTTGCTCACAGTGAGCTCCATCCTGCCTCAGACATCCCAGAGTCCTGGGCATGCAGGGTGGGTTGGCTGTTAGATGCCTGTTGAACTTCATTTTCAAAACATTTCTGCCCTCCTGTGTTCAGGAGTCTGCATGATTCACCTTTTTCTAGAAACTTCACAGCCAACCCTCCAATTCTGAATCCTCTGCCTTCAAATACACCCAGAATCTACCCCCTTCTCACACCTGCTTCTCAGCCACTGAGCCCTCACAGTCCCTGTCACACTTCTTTCCTCACCCCCACACAGTCAGACGCAGCCGTTCATCTACTTACAGCCTTCCAGCAACTTCCAGAGTCCTCACCTCAGCCTTTGGCCCCCACTTCTACCTCCTGTCCCAGGGCCTCCTTTGCTCCTCAACCATGTGCACATCCCCCTCAGGGCCTTGGCTCTTGCTGTGCCCCCTCCTCATCTCTGTAGAGTTTTGCATGACTCTCCTTCACTGCCCTTGAAACTTTGTTTAAATGTCCTCACTGAGCCATCCCTCTGACCACCTGCCTGACACTGCCAAGCTCCACACCCAGTACTCACCACCTCTTCCTCCACCACACTTAAGGCTGTCTGACAGACACAGTTTACTTTTCTATGTGTGACTGTCATCTTCTATGCTGAAACTCGGTCTATGAGGGTGTCGCTTGCTTTGTTCCCACCATATCAACAGCGCCCAGCAGATAATTGACAGTGGATGCTCAATAAATATCTGCTGAATGACTGAAGAAAGGAGGAAAAGAAGGAAGGAACAATAAGGAGGGTCAGTGATCATCTTCATTTTGCAGAAGAGGAAACTGAGACTCAGAGATATCCCAGTCACACTGCTCATTACTAAGATGGCAAACTCTCAGCAAGTCAGAGTGAGAGAGGCTGTTAGAGACACCCTCCCTGCCCCCACCACTAAAAAGAAACCTGCCACCCAGCCAAGAATACAATGGATGGCAAAGCTTTCCCTTAAAAATGGAGAGGGCTTCCCTGGTGGCCCAGTGGTTGAGAGTCCACCTGCCGATGCAGGGGACACGGGTTCGTGCCCTGGTCTGGGAAGATCCCACGTGCCGTGGAGCAGCTGGGCCCATGAGCCATGGCCGCTGAGCCTGCGCATCCGGAGCCTGTGCCCCGCAATGGGAGAGGCCACAGCAGTGAGAGGCCCATGTACTGCAAAAAAAAAAAAAAAAAAGGAGAATTTGCAACAAAATGAATGGATATTGAGGGCATTATGCTAAGTGAAGTAAGTCAGACAAAGACAAATACTGTATAATACACCTATAAGTGGAATCTTAAACAAAACAGAACAAAATACCAAGGTCATAGAAAGAGAACAGATTGGTTTCTTTTGGGGGGGGGGAGGGTTTTTTGGTCACACTGAGAGGCATGTGGGATCTTGGTTCCCTGACCAGGGATCGAACCTGTACCCCCTGCAGTGGAAGTGCAGAGTCCTAACCACTGGACCACCATGGAAGTCCCCCAGATTGGTTTTATTGGGGGTGGGTGAAATGGGTTAAGGAAATCAAAATGTACAATCTTCGAGTTATAAAATAAATGTCATGGGAATGCAATGTACAACAATCCTTCTTCAGGGTATATATCCAAAAGAAATGATATCTGTACTCCCACGTTGATTGCAGCATTATTCACAATAGGCAAGATAGGGAATCACTCTAAATTTTCATCAACAGACTAATGGATAAAGAAGATGCGATTATATCAAATGGATAAAGAAGATACAATTATATCTTCTTTATCCATTCATCTGTCAAATACACACACACACACACTCACACATACACACACATACATATATAGTCCTGCCATTTGTAACAACTTGATGAATCTGGAGGACATGATGCTAAGTGAAATAAGCCAGATACAGAAAAACAATTACTGCATGATATCATGTATATGTGGAATCTAAAATTAGTCATAGAAGCAGAGAGTAGAATAGTGGTTGTCCACAGCTGGGGGCAGGGGGAAATGGGGAAATGTTGGTCAAAGTTTACAATGTTTCAGTTATGAAAGATGAGTAAGTTCCAGAGACCTACTGTACAGCATGGTGACTACATTTAACAATACTGCATTGTATGCTTGAAATTTGCTAATCTTAAGCATTCTTGCCATTTACCATGAAAGAAAGAAAGAAAGAAAGAAAGAAAGAAAGAAAGAAAGAAAGAAAGGAAAAGGAGGAAAATAGTAATTATGTAGAGGTGAAAAATATGTTAAATTGATTGTAGTAATCATTTCACAATGTATATATATATCAAACCATTGATGTTGTTGTACACCTTAAATATATACAATCTTTATTGTTGTATACCTTAAATACATATAATTTTTATTTGTCAATTATACCTCAGTAAAGCTGAAAAATGTATGAAACAGCCTCACTGAATAGAGTGAGGGAATAAGAAAGTAACTTTGGAAATGAGCAAAGTCTATAAGACTAAAGGTAAAAGGAACTGTGTTCCTGTACACTGTGTATTGTACTCTAGTTGATAAAGCCATCTGCTCTGGGGGTATGGGTTAACAGCTCTTAAATGACTACATATACTGGAATTGAACAATTAAATAAATAGATGGTTGATGGTGAGAGTCAGATTTCTTACTGTTGGAATGGGATGTCAAAGGTAAACCAGGGGAGGAAGCTATAATGATACATGTAGCAATGGTTAGGGTTAATGACATTAGTTAGAACACATGTAATTTAATATGGATAGAGATGGCTGTGCATAGAATTATTTACAGACTTGTATAAATGTGGGTAAGTATCACACATACATTTCCTTGCTCTGTCAGTTTGGACGGCCTAAGAGCAATGACACTCTAGTAGCAACAAGCACATCAGTGCCCAGATCTTGGTTTCTAATACCTTTCTCTAATAAAGGGAAGTTGGGATCCTTGGAGAAATTGCTGACTCTTGGACTAGGGTGGGAAATATACAAAATGAGCCAGAATTTTGTAGTACCAGAAAGTAGAAAAGTGCTTTTAAAAAATCCGAAAAAAGAAAGAAAGAAAAAAACTAGCAAACCCACAGTGATTTGGAGGCATGCCAAAGAGATACAGAAGCCAACTGAAAGAGCTCCAATGGCCAAAGCTGGAACAATTTGAGCAGCAGAATAAAAAACTTAGAATTGAATTATAACCTGAAGTATAAAATAAATATTCATGTGAACATACTGATATAAATAAGTGATAGAATAAATAAATAAATGGGGAAAACAGACAAATCTCTTATGCAGAATTTCAAATAATTTTTGTAGATAACCTGCTCTTAAGGAGATGGAACATAACTTTCTTCTTCTTAATTGTGTTTTACCCGTGGTGACTTCCTTCTAAAGAATACAATATGGTAATGGAGGACAAAAGAATATTTACAATGGAAAAATATGACAAACACTATCTCAAGTCAGGTGACCAATGATAACATCAACAGTGACAAATCATATTGGTAACATGTACCCTTGCTATGAAGTGATGAGAATGATAATTTACCTCTGTGGTCTTCCTCTGAAAAACATATTACTCCATTCTAATCATAAGAAAAACATCAGACAATTCCCAATTCAGGAGTTTTCTGCAAAGTCCCTGACCAGTAATCCTCAAAACTATCAAGACTTTCAAAAAAACAAAGTCTAGGGGCTTCCTTGGTGGCGCAGTTGTTGAGAGTCCGCCTGCCGACGCAGGGGACGTGGGCTTGTGCCCCCGTCCGGGAGGATCCCACATGCAGCGGAGCGGCTGTGCCCGTGGGCCATGGCCGCTGGGCCTGCGTGTCCGGAGCCTGTGCTCCGCAGCGGGAGAGGCCACAGCAGTGAGAGGCCTGCGTACAGCAAAAAAAAAAAAAAAAAAAAAAAAAAAAGTCTAAAAACTGTCACAACCAATAGAAGTTTAAACAGACATGACTACTAAATGTTATGTGGTGCTCTGGATGGGATATTGGAAAGTAAAAATAATAGTGGAAAATTAGGAAATCTGAATAAAATATGGACTTCAGATAATAATAATGTATCAATATTAATTGTGACAATGAAAGGCATTAATAGGGGAAACTGGGTATATGGAAACACTCTCTAGTATCTTTGCAGTACTTTTGTAAATCTAAAACTGTTCTAAATTAGAAGTTTATTGTTAAAATTAATTGGGCATATTTGTGTGGATCTATTTCTGGGTTCTCTATTCTGTTCCACTGACCTGTATGTCTACTCCTCCGCCAGCACCACACTGTCTTGATTACTATAGCTGTATAGTGTGCCCTAACACTGGGAGAAAGGAAACTTCTCACTCAATTTTTTTTCAAAAGGAATTTGGGTATTTTGATCTCCATGCTTTACCACATAAATTTTAGAATAAACTAAGCTTGTCTACATTTATAAAAACTTAGACCTTGATGAAATTTTTTTTTTTTTTTTTTTTGCGGTACGCGGGTCTCTCACTGTTGTGGCCTCTCCCATTGCGGGGCACAGGCTCCGGACGTGCAGGCTCAGCGGCCATGGCTCACGGGCCCAGCCTCTCCACGGCATGTGGGATCTTCCCAGACCGGGGCACGAACCCGTGTCCCCTGCATCGGCAGGCGGACTCTCAACCACTGCGCCACCAGGGAAGGCCCCTTGATGAAATTTTGACAGTAATTGTCTTAAACCTATACATAGATTTATGGAGAATTGACATCTTTACTATGTTGAATCTTTCAATCCACAAACATGATATGTAAGTTTTCTTTCATTCTTCAGCAATTTGCAATTTTATCACACAGATTCTTTATTAGATTTTTACTTAATTTTTTATTATCTTTTGAACAGTTACAAAATGCTATTACATTTTCGTTTTTTGGTTTCCATGTGTTACCAGTATTCAGAAATGTAATTGCTTTTTCATTTTGATCTTGTATCAAATGACATTACTGAATTCATTTATTAGTTCTAGGAATTTCTTTAATTCTTGGAATATCCTATGTAGACAATCATATTGTCTACAAGCAGGGACGGTTTTATTTCCTTTCCAACATGTGTGCCTTCTATTTATTTTTCTTGCCTTATTGCAGTAGCTAGAACTTTTAGTATATAATAAGAGTGGTGAGAGACGACATCTTTTAATTGTTTCCAATCATAGCAGGAAAGCATTATGATGTTAGATGTAGGATTTTTTTTAATGAAACTATTTATTAGTAAGTAGGTACAAAACAGTTCATATACACTGTCCTATATGCTAATGAAGCCTCAGATCTCAGACCTTTAAGGTGCACCAGCCATCATCTCATATAGAAAGTGAACTAAAGATAAATGTGACACCACACCACAAAGAAGCAGATTTCTATTACTTCATGGTTGGCATCAGGCAAACAGAAAATTTCTTCACCATTTCCTGGATACAGGGCTAGTAAGGGCTCAAGCCTCAGGCACCATTCCTAAGTGTGAAGCCTACACATCTCATTAGATTTCTTCTTATTGTGGTAAAATATACATAATATTTATCATTTAATAATTTGCAAGTATAAAACTCATTTGCACTGTATACTTTCACAACATTGTGTAAACATCACCTCTACCTATATCCAAAACATTGTCATCATCCTCAACATAAACTCTGTACCCATTAAATAATTTCCTATTCTCCCTTTCACTCAGCCCTTGGTAACCTCTGTTCTATTTTTCTTCTCTATGAATTTGCCTATTTTGTTACCTCATATAACTGGACTCATACAATATTTTTTTGTGTGGATTATTTTATGTTTTGGATTATTCTGTTTTTGAATTATTTTACTCAGCATGTTTCAAAGGTACATCCACAGAACATATATCAAAATTTCAGCTCCTTTTTATGATTTTATATACACACACACACACACACACACACACACACACACACAATGGAATATTATAATGTCTTATGTATCCATTCATCTGTTGATGGAAACTTGAGTTGATTCCACATTTTGGCTATTGGAACAAAGCTGCTATTAACATGGGTAGGCAAGTATCTGTTCAAGTCCCTGCTTTCAATTTTTTGGGATCTGTACCTAGAAGTGGAATTTCCGGATCATATCATAATCATGTGTTTAGCTTTTTAAGGAAACAAAAAAATTGTTTTTCACAGTAGCTGTCCCATATTACATTTTCACCTTCAGTACAGAAGGGTTCCAACTTCTCTACATACTCACCAACTCTTATTATTTTTTATTTTTAAAAAATTATAACCATTCTAGTGCATGTGAAGTGGTATCTCATTATGGCTTGATTTGCATTTCCCTAATGTCTAATAAGTGGAACATCTTATCATGTGCTTATTATTGGATATATCTTCTTTGGAGATATGTCTATTCAATCTTTGCCAATTTTAAAATTGGATTGTTTGTTTTTTTGTCGTTGAATAATAGGAGTTCTTTAACATTCTGAATATTAATCCTTGTTAGATATATGATTTACAAATATTTTCTCCCATTCTTTAGGCTGCCTTTTCACTTTCTGATAGAATCAAAATTCATAATTTTGATGAAGTCCAATTTATCTGTTATTTTACTTTATTTTATTTGGTATCATATCCATAAATTTGCTGCCAAATCCAATCTTATGAAGATTTTTGCCCAAAGTTTTCTTCTAAGAATTTTATAGTTTTAGTCCTTAAGTATACATTTTTCAACCATATTAAGGTCATTTTTGTATATGGAGCAAGGCAAGAGTCCAAATTCATTCTTTGGCATGTAGATATCCAATTCCCCCAGCACCATTTGTTGAAAGGACCGTCTTTTCCCCCATTCAGTGGTCTTGGTATTCTTATCAAAAATCAAATAACCAAATAGTCAGTCGACCAGAAAAAGAATTCACAGTAATGATAGTAAAGATGATACAAAATCTTGGAAATAGAATGGAGAAAATACAAGAAACATTTAACAAGGACCTAGAAGAATTAAGAGCAAACAAACAATGATGAAGAACACAATAAATGAAATTTAGAAATCTCTAGAAGGAATCAATAGCAGAATAACTGAAGCAGAAGAACGGATAAGTGACCTGGAAGATAAAATAGCGGAAATAACTACTGCAGAGCAGAAAAAGAAAAAAGAACGAAAAGAATTGAGGGCAGTCTTAGAGACCTCTGGGACAACATTAAAGACACAAACATTTGAGTTATAGGGGTTCCAGAAGAAGAGAAAAAGAAAGGGACTGGGAAAATATTTGAAGAGATTATAGTTGAAAACTTCCCTAATATGGGAAAGGAAATATTCAGTTAAGTCCAGGAAGTACAGAGAGTCCCATATAGGATAAATCCAAGGAGAAACACGCCAAGACACATCTTAATCAAACTACCAAAAATTAAATACAAAGGAAAAAATATTAAAATCAGCAAGGGAGACTCCCGAGGACACTGCCTCTCCGACACCTCCGGCCCAGGGGAATCGGTGGCATCTGCAGCGGGAGTGGCCGTAGCCGCCTAGACTCCTCACTTGAGTCCTTCCCATTGCCTCCCTGGGAGCCTGTCCTGGCCACAGGGACACCTCTTTCATCCTCCCTCCAAGGCTCACGGGACCGATGGATGGCCACGGCGACCAAGGGCCAGACTGCAGGCAGTGGCAAGGGATTTACAGTCACCCATGCAAAGATAGTGGAGAGTCACACATAGAGAATCATCTGTAAAGAAGCATCGGATGAGGGGAAGATGGCAGAAGAGTAAGATGCGGAGATTACCTTCCTCCCCACAGATACACCAGAAATACATCTACACGTGGAACAGCTCCTACAGAACACCTACTGAACACTGGCAGAAAACCTCAGACCTTCCAAAAGGCAAGAAAGTCCCCACGTACCTGGGTAGGGCAAAAGAAAAAAGAAAAAACAGAGACAAAAGAATAAGAATGGGACCTGCACCAGTGGGAGGGAGCTGTGAAGGAGGAAAGGTTTCCACACACTAGAAGCCCCTTCGCGGGCAGAGACTGCAGGTGGCAGAGGGAGGAAGCTTCAGAGCCGCAGAGGAGAGCACAGCAACAGGGGTGTGGAGAGCAAAGCGGAGAGATTCCCGTACAGAGGATCGGTGCCGACCAGCACTCACCAGCCCGAGAGGCTTGTCTGCTCACCCGCCGGGGTGGGCAGGGGCTGGGAGCTGAGGCTTGGGCTTCGGAGCTTAGATCATAGGGAGAGGACTGGGATTGGCGGCATGAACACAGCCTGAAGGGGTTAGTGCACCACGGCCAGCCGGGAGGGAGTCCGGGGAAAAGTCTGGACCTGCGAAAGAGGCAAGAGACTTTTTCTTCCTTCTTTGTTTCCTGGTGCACAAGGAGAGGGGATTAAGAGCGCTACTTAAAGGAGCTCCAGAGATGGGCGCAAGCCGCGGCTAAAAGCGGGGACCCCAGAGATGGGCATGAGACGCTAAGGCTGCTGCTGCTGCCACCAAGAAGCCTCTGTGCAAGCACATGCCACTATCCACAACCCCCTTCTGGGGAGTCTGTGCAGCCTGCCACTTCCAGGGTCCCAGGATCCAGGGACAACTTCCCTGGGAGAACACACGGTGCACCTCAGGCTGGTGCAACGTCCCGCTGGCCTCTGCCGCCACAGGCTCGCCCCGCACTCCGTACCCCTCCCTCCCCCTGGCCTGAGTGAGCCAGAGTCCCCGAAGCAGCTGCTCCTTTAACCCTGTCTCTCTGAGCGAAGAACAGACACGCTCCTACAACCTACATGCAGAGGCAGGGCCAAATCCAAAGCTGAGCCCCTGGGAGCTGTGAGAACAAAGAAGAGAAAGGGAGATCCCTCCCAGCAGCCTCAGAAGCAGTGGATTAAAGCTCCACTATCAACTTGATGTACCCTGCATCTGTGGAATACATGAATAGACAACGAATCATCTAGGAGGTGAGGAGGTGGACTTTGAGGGCAAGATTTATGATTTTTTCCCCTTTTCCTCCTTTAGTGAGTGTGTATGTGTATGCTTCTGTGTGAGATTTTGTCTGTATAGCCTTGCTTCCACCATTTGTCCTAGGATTCTATCCATCCATTTTTTTCTTATTTTTTTCTTAATTATTTGTTATTTTAATAACTTTATTTTACCTTATTTTTTATTTTATATTTCTTTCTTTCGTTCCTTCAATCCTTCCTTCCTTCTTTCCTTCCTTCCTCCTTCCTTCCCTCCCTCCTTTCTTCCTTCCTTCCTTCCTTTCTTTCTTTCTTTCTCTCTCTCTCTCCCTCTCTCTCTCCCTCCCTCCCTCCCTCCCTCCCTCCCTCCCTCCTCCCTCTCTTTCTTTCTTTCTTTCTTTCTTTCTTTCTTTCTTTCTTTCTTTCTTTCTTTCTTTCTTTCTTTCTTTCTACTTTTTCTCCCTTTTATTCTGAGCCGTGTGGATGAAAGACTCTTGGTGCTGCAGCCAGGAGTCAGTGCTGTGCCTCTGAGGTGGGAGAGCCAACTTCAGGACACTGGTCCACAAAAGACCTCCCAGCTCTGCATAATATCAAATGGCGAAAAGCTCCCAGAGATCTCCATCTCAACAGCAGAACCCAGCTTCACTCAACGACCAGCAAGCTACAGTGCTGGACATCCTATGCCAAACAACTAGCAAGACAGGAACACAACCACACCCATTAATAGAGAGGCTGCCTAAAATCATAATAAGTCCACAGACACCCCAAAACACACCACCAGAAGTGGACCTGCCCACCAGAAAGACAAGATCCAGCCTCATCCACAAGAACACAGGCATTAGTCCCCTCCACTAGGAAGCCTACACAACCCACTGAACCAAATTTAGCCAGTGGGGACAGACACCAAAAACAACGGGAACTACGAACCTGAAGCCTGCAAAAAGGAGACCCCAAACATGGTAAGATAAGCAAAATGAGAAGACAGAAAAACACACAGCAGATGAAGGAGCAAGATAAAAACCCACCAGACCTAACAAATGAAGAGGAAATAGTTAGTCTACCTGAAAAAGAATTCAGAATAACGATAGTAAAGATGATCCAAAATCTTGGAAATAGAATAGACAAAATGCAAGAAACATTTAACAAGGGCCTAGAAGAACTAAAGATGAAACAAACAATGATGAACAACTCAATAAATGAAATGAAAAATACTCTAGATGGGATCAATAGCAGAATAACTGAGGCAGAAGAACGGATAAGTGACCTGGAAGATAAAATAGTGAAAATAACTACTGCAGAGAAGAATAAAGAATGAAAAGAACTGAAGAGAGGCTCAGAGACCTCTGGGACAACATTAAATGCACCAACATTCAAATTACAGAGGTCGCAGAAGAAGAAGAGAAAAAGAAAGGGACTGAGAAAATATTGGAAGAGATTATAGTTGAAAACTTCCCTAATATGGGATAGGAAATAGTTAATCAAGTACAGGAAGCACAGAGCGTCCCATACAGGATAAATCCAAGGAGAAATATGCCAAGGCACATATTAATCAAACTGTCAAAAATTAAATACAAAGAAAACATATTAAAAGCAGCAAGGGAAAAACAACAAATAACACACAAGGGAATTCCCATAAGGTTAACAGCTGATCTTTCAGCAGAAACTCTGCAAGCCAGAAGGGACTGGCAGGACATATTTAAAGTGATGAAGGAGAAAAACCTGCAACCAAGATTACTCTACCCAGCAAGGATCTCATTCAGATTTGATGGAGAAATTAAAATCTTTACAGACAAGCGAAAGCTGAGAGAGTTCAGCACCACCAAACCAGCTTTACAACAAATGCTAAGGGAACTTCTCTAGGCAAGAAACACAAGAGAAGGAAAAGGCCTACAATAACAAACCCAAAACAATTAAGAAAATGGGGATAGGAACATACATATTGATAATTACCTTGAATGTAACTGGACTAAATGCTCCCACCAAAAGACACAGATTGGCTGAATGGATACAAAAACAAGACCCATATGTATGCTGTCTACAAGAGACGCACTTTAGACCTAGAGACACATACAGACTGAAAGTAAGGGGATGGAAAAAGATATTCCATGCAAATGGAAACCAAAAGAAAGCTGGGGTAGCAATTCTCATATCAGACAAAATAGACTTTAAAGTAAAGACTATTAGAAGAGACAAAGGACACTGCATAATGATCAAGGGATCAATCCAAGAAGAAGATATAACAATTGTAAATATTTATGCACCCAACATAGGAGCACCTCAATACATAAGGCAAATACTAACAGCCATAAAAGGGGAAATTGACAGTAACACATTCATAGTAGGGGACTTTAACACCCCACTTTCACCAATGGACAGATCATTCAAAGTGAAAATAAATAAGGAAACACAAGCTTTAGATGATACATTAAACAAGATGGACTTAATTGATATTTATAGGACATTCCATCCAAAAACAACAGAATACACATTTTTCTCAAGTGCTCATGGAACATTCTCCAGGATAGATCATATCTTGGGTCACAAATCAAGCCTTGGCAAATTTAAGAAAATTGAAATTGTATCAAGTATCTTTTCCGACCACAACGCTATGAGACTAGATATCAATTACAGGAAAAGATCTGTAAAAAATACAAAAATATGGAACCTAAACAATACACTGCTAGATAACCAAGAGATCACTGCAGAAATGAAAAACTACCTAGAAAAAAATGACAATGTAAACACAACGACCCAAAACCTATGGGATGCAGAAAAAGCAGTTCTAAGAGTGAAGTTTATAGAAATACAATCCTACTTCAAGAAGCAAGAAACATCTCAAATAAATAACCTAACCTTACAGCTAAAGCAATTAGAGAAAGGAGAACAAAAAACCCCAAAGTTAGCAGAAGGAAAGAAATCATAAAGATCAGATCAGAAATAAATGAGAAAGAAATAAAGGAAAGAATAGCAAAGATCAATAAAACTAAAAGGTGGTTCTTTGAGAAGATAAAAAAAATTGATAAACCATTCGTCAGACTCATCAAGAAAAAAAGGGAGAAGAGTCAAATCAATAGAATCAGAAACGAAAAAGGAGAAGTAACAGCTGACACTGCAGAAATAGAAAGTATCCTGACAGATTACTACAAGCAACTCTATGCCAGTAAAATGGACAACCTGGAAGAAATGGACAAATTCTTAGAAAGGCACAACCTCCCAAGACTGAACCAGAAAGGAAGAGAAAATATAAACAGACCAATCACAAGCACTGAAATTGAGACTGTGAGTAAAAATCTTCCAACAAAGAAAAGCCCAGGACCAGACGGCTTCACAGGGAAATTCTATCAAACATTTAGAGAAGAGCTAACACCTATCCTTCTCAAACTCTTCCAAAATATAGCAGAGGGAGGAACACTCCCAAACTCAATCTACGAGGCCACCATCACCCTGTACTAAAGCCAGACAAGGATGTCATAAAGAAAGAAAATTACAGGCCAATATAACTGATGAATATATATGCAAAAATCCTCAACAGAATACTAGCAAACAGAATCCAACAGCACATTAAAAGAATCATACACCATGATCAAGTGGGGTTTATCCCAGGAATGCAAGGATTCTTCAATATACGCAGATCAATCAATGTGATATGCCATACTAACAAATTGAAGGAGAAAAACCATATGATCACCTCAAGAGATGCAGAAAAAGCTTTCAACAAAATTCAACACCCATTTATGATAAAAACCCTGCAGAAAGTAGGCATAGAGGGAACTACCTCAACATAATAAAGGCCATATATGACAAACCCACAGCCAACATCATTCTCAACAGTGAACAATTGAAATCATTTCCACTAAGATCAGGAACAAGACAAGGTTGTCAGCTCACAGCACTATTATTCAACACAGTTTTGGAAGTTTTAGCCACAACAATCAGAGAAGAAAAAGATATAAAAGGGCTCCAAATCAGAAAAGAAGAAGTAAATCTGTCACTGTTTGCAGATGACATGATACTATACATAGAGAATCCTAAAGATGCTACAAGAAAACTACTAGAGCTAATCAATGAATCTGGTAAAATTTCAGGATACAAAATTAATGCACTGAAATCTCTTGCATTCCTGTACATGAATGATGAAAAATCTGAAAGAAAAATTGAGGAAACATTCCCATTTACCATTGCAACAAAAAGAATAAAATACCTAGGAATAAACCTACCTAAGGACACAAAAGATCTGTATGCAGAAAACTATAACACACTGCTAAAAAAAATTAAAGATGATACAAACAGATGGAGAGATATACCATGTTTTTGGATTGGAAGAATCAACATTGTGAAAATGTCTATACTACCCAAAGCAATCTACAGATTCAATGCAATCCCTATCAAACTACCATGGCATTTTTCACATAACTAGATCGAAAAACTTCACAATTTGTATGGGAACCAAAAAGACCTCGAATAGCCAAAGCAATCTTGAGAAAGAAAAACGGAGCCAGAGGAATCAGGCTCCCTGACTTCAGACTATACTACAAAGCTACAGTAATCAAGACAGTATGGTGCTGGCACAGAAACAGAAATATAGATCAATGGAACAGGATAGAAAGCCCAGAGATAAACCCACTCACATATGGTCACCTTATTTTTAATAAAGGAGGCAAGAATATACAATGGAGAAAAGACAGCCTCTTCAATAAGTGGTGCTGGGAAAACTGGACAACTACATGTAAAAGAATGAAATTAGAGCACTCCCTAACACCATATACAAAAATAAACTCAAAATGGATTATAGATCTAAATGTAAGGCCAGACACCATAAAACTCTTAGAGGAAAACACGCAGAACACTCTATGACATAAATCACAGCAAGATCCTTTTTGACCCACCTCCTAGAGAAATGTAAATAAAAACAAAAATAAACAAATGGGACGTAATGAATCTTAAAATCTTTTGCACAGCATAGGAAACAATAAACAAGACGAAAAGACAATCCATAGAATGGGACAAAATATTGGCAAATGAAGCAACTGACAAAAGATTCATCTCCAAAATTTACAAGCAGCTCATGCAGCTCAATATCAAGAAAACAAACAAGCCAAATGAAAAATGGGCAGAAGACCTAAATAGATATTTCTCCCAAGAAGATATACAGACTGCCAACAAACACATGAAAGGATGCTCAACATCACTAGTCATTAGAGAAATGCAAATCAAAACTACAATAAGGTATCACCTCACAGCTGTCAGAATGGCCATCATCAAAAAATCTACAAACAATAAACGCTGGAGAGGGTGTGGAGAAAAGGGAACATTCTTGCACTGTTGGTGGGAATGTAAATTGATACAGCCACTATGGAGAACGGTATGGAGTTTCCTTAAAAAACTAAAAAATAGTACTACCATATGATCCAGCAATCCCACTACTGAGCATATACCCTGAGAAAAACATAATTCAAAAAGAGCCATGTGCCAAAATATTCATTGCAGCTCTATTTACAATAGCCCGGAGATGGAAACAACCTAAGTGTCCATCATCAGATGAATGGATAAAGAAGATGTGGCACATATATACAAAGGAATATTAGCCATAAAAGGAAATGAAATTGACGTATTTGTAATGAGGTGGATAGACCTAGAGTCTGTCATACAGAGTGAAGTAAGTCAGAAAGAAAAAGACAAATACCATATGCTAACACATATATATGGAATTTAAGAAAAAAAATGTCATGAAGAACCTAGGGGTAAGACAGGAATAAAGACACAGACCTACTAGAGAATGGACTTGAGGATATGGGGAGGGGGAAGTGTAAGCTGTGACAAAGCGAGAGAGAGGCATGGACATATATACACTACCAAACGTAAGGTAGATAGCTAGTGGGAAGCAGCCGCATAGCACAGGGAGATCAACTCGGTGCTTTGCGACCACCTAGAGGGGTGGGATAGGGAGGGTGGGAGGGAGGGAGATGCAAGAAATATGGGAACATATGTATATGTATATGTATAACTGATTCACTTTGTTATAAAGCAGAAACTAACACACCATTGTAAAGCAATTATACTCCAATAAAGATGTTAAAAAAAAAACTAAAAAAAACCTAAAAATAGAACTACCATACCACCCAGCAACCCCACTACTGGGCATATACTCTGAGAAAACCATAATTCAAAAAGAGTCATGTACCACAATGTTCATTGCAGCAATATTTATAGTAGCCAGGACATGGAAGCAAGCTAAGTGTCCATCGACAGATGAATGGATAAAGAAGATGTGGTACATATATACAATGGAATATTACTCAGTCATAAAAGAAATGAAATTGAGTTATTTGTAGTGAGGTGGATGGACGTAGAGTCTGTCATACAAAGTGAAGTAAGTCAGAAAGTGAAAAACAAATACCGTATGCTAACACATATATATGGAATCTAAAAAAAAAGAAGAAATGGTTCTGAAGAACCTAGGGGCAGGACAGGAATAAAGACGCAGAGGTAGAGAATGGACTTGAGGAAACAGGGAAGGGTAAGGGTAAGCTGGGATGGAGTGAGAGAGTGGCATTGACATATATACAGTACCAAATGTAAAATAGATAGCCAGTGGGAGCAGCCGCATAGCACAGGGAAATCAGCTCTGTGCTTTGTGGCCACGTAGAGGGGTGGAATAGGGAGGGTGGGAAGGAGACGCAAGAAGAGGGGATATGGAGATCTATGTATACATAGAGCTGATTCACTTTGTTTTAAAGCAGAAACAAACACACCATTGTAAAGCAATTATCCTCCAATAAAGATATTTTTAAAAAAATCAAATAACCACAAGTGGTCATTTTGAGTTTATTTCTGGGTTCTCTATTCCATTCCATTGATCTATATGCCCACATTTATTCAAGTACCGCATTGTTTTGATTACTGTAAATTTGAAGTAAATTTTTAAATCTGGAAATGTGAGTCCTCCAACTTTATTCTTCTTTTTCAACATTGTTTTGGCTATTCAGGGTCCTTTGCAATTCCATATGAATATGAGGATCACCTTTTTAATTTCTGTAAATGAAGCTGTTAAAATTTTAATTAGAATTTTGTTGAACCTATAGATTGCTGTGTATAGAATTGAAATCTTAACAACGTTAAGTCTTCCTATCCATGAACACAGAATGTCTTTTCATTTATTTAGATCTTCTTTAACTTCTTTCAGCAAGGTTTTGTAGTTTTCAGCATACAAATTTTTCACCTCCTTTGTTGGATTTATTCCTAAGTATTCAATTCTTTTAGATGTTTTTGTAAATGGAACTGCTTTCTTGATTTCCTTTTCAGATTGTTCATTGCTGGTGTGTAGAAGCACAACTGATTTTTGTGTGTTGATCTTGTACCTTGAACCTTTGCTGAATAGTAGTTTTTTTCAATTTTAATTCTTTGGCATTTATATGTAAGACATGTCTCCTGTGAATAGAGATAGTTTTACCACTTCCTTTCTAACTTGGATGACTTTTATTTCCTTTTCTTAGCTAATAACCCTGGTAGAACTTCCAGTTCAAAATTGAATATCAGTGGTGAAAGTTTGTATCTTTCCTTTGTTCTTGATATTAAGGAGGAAGCTTTCAAGCATTTATCTTTGATTATGTTAGTGATGGATTTTCATAAATATCCTTTATCACATTGCTCAGTTTCCTCTGAATTCCTGGTTTTCTAAGAGGTTTTTATCATGAGAGGGTGTTGAATTTTGTCAAATGCCTTTACTGCATCAATTGAAGTTTTACTCTTTTATCTTATTAATGCAATGCATTACATTGATTGATTTTCTTTTTAATTAATTTTTATTGGAGTATAGTTGTTTACAATGTTGTATTAGTTTCTGCTGTAGAGCAAAGTGAATCAGTTATACATATACATATATCCACTCTTTTATAGATTCTTTTCCCATATAGGTCATTACAGAGTATTGAGTAGAGTTCCCTGTGCTATACAGTAGGTTCTTATTAGTTATTTATTTTTTATATAGTAGCGTGTATGTCAATCCCAATCCGCCAATTTGTTCCTCCTCCCCTTTTCCCCCTTGGTAACCATAAGTTTGTTTTCTACATCTGTGACTCTATTTCTGTTCTATAAATAAGTTCATTTGTACCATTTTTTAGGTACTCATAGGTGATGTCATATGATACGATATTTGTCTGACTTACATCACTCAGCATGACAATCTCTAGGTCCATCCATGTTGCTGCAGATGGCATTATTTCATTCTTTTTTATGGCTGAGTAATATTTCATTGTATATATGTACCACATCTTCTTTATCCATTCCTCTGTTGATGGACATTTAAGTTGCTTCCGTGCATGTCCTGGCAATTGTAAATAGTGCTGCAGTGAACATTGGGACACATGTATCTTTTTGAATTATGGTTTTCCCCAGATATATTCCCAGAAGTGGGATTGCTGGATCACATGGTAACTCTACTTTTAGTTTTTTAAGGAACCTCCATACTATCCTCCATAGTTGTTGTACCAATTTACATTCCCACTGTGTAGGAGGGTTCCCTTTTCTCCGATCCTCTCCAGCATTTATTATTTGTAGATTTGATCACAGCTATTCTGACCGGTGTGATGTGATACCTCATTGTAGTTTTGATTTGCATTTCTCTAATAATTAGTGATGCTGAGCATCTTTTCATGTGCCTCTTAGACATCTGTATGTCTTCTTTGAAGAAATGTCTATTTAGATTTATATCTTCTGCCCAATTACTTTTCATTTGATGTATTTTTATTTTTGTAAATTTTGTTTTTGTTTTCTTTTTCTTTGGTTGTCTTTAAAAAATTTTTTTTATTGGAGTATAGTTGCTGTACAATGTTGTGTTAGTTTCTGCTGTACAGCAAAGTGAATCAGCTATAGGTATACATAAATCCCCTATTTCTGGGATTTCCTTCCCATTTAGGTCACCACAGAGCATTGAGTAGAGTTCCCTGTGCTATACAGTAGGTTCTCATTAGTTATCTATTTTATACATAGTATCAATAGTGTATATATGTCAATCTCAATGTCCCAATTCATCCCACTCCCCTCTTTCACCCTTGGTATCCATACAATTGTTCTCTATGTCTGTGTCTCTACTTCTGCTTTGTAAATAAGATCTTTATACCAATTTCTTCTGCCCATTTTTTGATTGGGTTCTTTGGTTTTTTTATACTGAGCTACATAAGCTGCTTGTATATTTTGGAGACGAATCCCTTATCAGTAGCTTCATTTGCAAATATTTTCTCCCATTCTGTGGATTGTCTTTTACTTTTGTTTATGGCTTCCTTTGCTGTGCAAAAGCTTTTAAGTTTAATTAGATCCCATTTGTTTATTTTTGCTTCTACTTTTATTACTCTAGGAGGTGGATCCAAAAATATCTTCCTGCAATTTATGTCAGAGAGAATCTGCCTATGTTTTCCTCTATGAGTTTCATAGTATCTGGTTTTACGTTTAAGTCTTTAATCCATTTTGAGTTTATTTTTTTGTATGTGTTAGGGTGTGTTCTAACTTCATTCTTTTACATGTAGCTGTCCAGTTTTCCCAGCACCACTTATTAAAGTGACTGTCATTTTTCCACTGTATATTCTTGCCTCCTTGCATAGACTAGGTGACCACAGGTGCACGGGTTTATCTCTGGAGTTTCCAATCTATCCCATCGATCTATATTTCTGTTTTTGTTCCAGTACCATACTGTTTTTTTTAAACATCTTTAATGGAGTATAATTGCTTTACAATTTTGTGGTAGTTTCTGCTGTATAACAAAGTGAATCAGCTATGTGTTTATATATATCTCTATATCACCTCCCTCTTGTACCTCCCTCCACCCTCCCTATCCCACCCCTCTAGGTGATCACAAAGCACAGAGCTGATCTCCCTGTGCTATGCGCTGCTCCCACTGGCTATCTATTTTACATTTGGTACTGTATATATGTCAATGCCACTCTCCCACTTCGTCCCAGCTTACCCTTACCCTTCCCCGTTTCCGTAAGTCCATTCTCTACATCTGCGTCTTATTCCTGTTCTGCCCCTAGGTTCTTCTGAACCATTTCGTTTATTTATTTATTTTTTAGATTCCATATATATGTGTTAGCATACGGTATTTGTTTTTCTCTTTCTGACTTACTTCACTCTGTAAGACAGACTCTACGTCCATCCACCTCACTTCAAAAAACTCAATTTCGTTTCTTTTCATGGCTGAGTAATATTCCATTGTATATATGTACCACATCTCCTTTATCCATTCATCTGTCGATGGACACAGGTGGCTTCCATGTCCTGGCTATTGTAAATAGTGCTGCAATGAACTTTGTGGTACATGACTCTTTTTGAATTATGGTTTTCTCAGGGTATATGCTCAGTAGTGGGATTGCTGGGTCATATGGTAGTTCTATTTTTAGTTTTTTAATGAACCTCCATACCGTTCTCCATAGTGGCTGTATCAATTTACATTCCCACCAACAGTGCAAGAGTGTTCCCTTTTCTCCACACCCTCTCCAGCATTTATTGTTTCTAGATTTTTTGATGATGGCCATTCTGACTGCTGTGAGGTGATACCTCATTGTAGTTTTGATTTGCATTTCTCTAATGATTAGTGATGTTGAGCATCCTTTCATGTGTTTTTTGGCAATCTGTATATCTTCTTTGGAGAAATGTCTATTTAGGTCGTCTGCCCATTTTTGGATTGGGTTGTTTGTTTTTCTGATATTGCGCTGCATGGGCTGCTTGTATATTTTGGAGATTAATCCTTTGTCAGGTGCTTCATTTTCAAGTATTTTCTCCCATTCGGAGGGTTGTCTTTTCATCTTGTGTATGGTTCCCTTTGCTTTGCAAAAGCTTTTACATTTTGTTAGGTCCCATTTGTTTATTTTTGTTTTTATTTCCATTTCTCTAGGAGGTGGGTCAAAAAGGATCTTGCTGTGATTTATGTCATAGAGTGTTCTGTGTGTTTTCCTCTAAGAGTTTTATGGTGTCTCACCTTACATTTAGGTCTCTAATCCGTTTTGAGTTTATTTTTGTGTATTGTGTTAGGGAATGTCCTAATTTCATTCTTGTACGTGTAGCTGCCCAATTTTCCCAGCACCACTTATTGAAGGGGCTGCCTTTTTCCCATTGTATATTCTTGCCTCCTTTATCAAAATTAAAGTGACCATATGTGTGTAGGTTTATCTCTGAGCTTTCTATCCTGTTCCATTGATCTATATTTCTGGTTTTTTTGCCAGTATCATACTGTCTTGATTACTGTAGCTTTGTAGTATAGTCTGAAGCTAGTGAGCTTGATTCCTCTGGGCCCATTTTTCTTTCTCAAGATTGCTTTGGCTGTTCAAAGTCTTTTGTATTTCCATACAAATTGTAAAATTCTTTGTTCTAATTTTGTGAAATGCTATTGGTAATTTGATTGGTATTGCATTGAATCTGTAGATTACTTTGGGTAGTATAGTCATTTTCACAATATTGATTCTTCCAATCCAAGAGCATGGTATACCTCTCCATATGTGACATCTTTGATTTCTTTCATCAATATCTTACAGTGTTCTGAGTATAGGTCTTTTGCCTCCTTAGGTAGGTTTGTTCCCTGGTATTTTATTCTTTTTGATGTGATGGTAAATGGGATTGTTTCTTTAATTTCTCCTTCTAGTCTTTCATTTTTAGTGTATAGGAATGCAAGAGATTTCTGTGCATTAATTTTGTATCCTGCTACTTTACCAGGTTCATTGATTAGCTCTAGTAGTTTTCTAGTAGAATCTGTTGGGTTTTCTATGTATAGTATCATGTCATCTGCAAATAGTGACAGTTTTGCTTCCTTTTTTCCAATTTGGATTCCTTTTATTTCTTTTTCTTCTCTGATTGCTGTGGCTAGGACCTCCAAAACTATGTTGAATAAAAGTGATGAGAGTGGACATCCCTGTCTTTCTCCTTTTCTTAGAGGAAATGCTTTCAATTTTTCACCATTGAGAATGATGTTTACTGTGGCTTTTTTGTATATGGCCTTTATTATGTTGATGTATGCTCCCTCTCTGCCCCCTTCTGGAGAGTTTTTATCATAAATGGATGTTGAATTTTGTCAAAAGCTTTTTCTGCATCTCTTGAGATGATTATATGGTTTTTATTCTTCAGTTTGTTAATGTGATGTATCACATTGATTGATTTACATATATTGAAGAGTCCTTGCATCCCTGGGATAAATCCCACTTGATCATGGTGTATGATCCTTTTAGTGTGTTGTTGGATTTTGTTTGTTAGTATTCTGTTGGGGATTTTGGCGTCTATGTTCATAAGTGATATTGGCCTGCAATTTTCTTTTTTGTGTGATATTTTTGTCTGGTTTTTGTATCAGGGTGATAGTGGCCTCTTCGAATGAGCTTGGAAGTGTTCCTTCCTCTACAACATTTTGGAAGAGTTTGAGAAGGATAGGTGTTCACTCTTCTATAACTGTTTGATAGAATTCACCTGTGAAGCCATCTTGTCCTGGACTTTTGTTTTCTGGAAGTTTTTAAATCACAGTTTCAATTTCAGTACTTGTGATTTGTCTATTTCTGTTTTTTATTTCTTCCTGGTTCAGTCTTGGAAGGTTGTACCTTTCTAAGAGTTTGTTCATTTCTTCTAGATTGTCCATTTTATTGGTGTATACTTCTTTGTAGTAGGCTCTTATGGTTCTTTGTATTTCTGTGGTGTCAGTTGTAACTTCTCCTTTTTCAGTTCTAATTTTATTGATTTGAGTCCTCCTTTTTTTCTTGATGAGTCTGGCTAAAGGTTTATCAATTTTGTTTATCTTCTCAAAGAACAAACTTTTAGTTTCATTGATCTTTGCTATTGTTTTCTTCATCTCTTATTTCATTTATTTCTGCTCTGGTCTTTATGATTTATTTCCTCCTACTAACTTTAGGTTTTGTTTGTTCTTCTTTCTCTAGTTGTTTTAGGTGTAAAGTTAAGTTGTCTATTTGAGATTTTTCTTTTTTCTTGAGGTGATATTTTATTGCTGTAAACTTCCCTCTTAGAACTGCTTTTGCTGTGTCTCATAGGTTTTGGATCATCTTATTTCAATGTCATTTGTCACTAGGTATTTTTTGATTCCCTTTTTGATTTCTTCAGTGGTCCATTGGTAGTTTAGTAACATTGTTTAGCCCCCATGTGTTTGTGCTTTTTACAGTTTTGTTCCTGTAATTGATTTCTAATCTCAAAGCATTGTGGTTGGAAAAGATGCTTGATATGATTTTAATTTTTCTGAAATTTACCAAGGCTTGATTTGTGGCCCAAGATTTGATCTATCCTGGAGAATGTTCCATGTGCACTTGAGAGGAAAGTGTATTCTGCTGCTTTGAGATGGAATGTCCTATAGATATGGATTAAGCCTATGTGGTCTAATATGTCATTTAAGGCTTGTGTTTCCTTATTAATTTTTTGTCTGGAGGATCTTTCCATTGATAAAAGTGGGGTGTTAAATTCCCCCACTATTATTGTGTTACTGTTGATTTCCCCTTTTATGGCTGTTAGCATTTGCTTATATATTGTGATGCACCTATTTTGGGTGCATGTATATTTACAATTGTTATATCTTCTTCTTGGATTGATCCCTTGATCATTATGTAGTGTCCTTCCTTGTCTTTTGTAACAATCTTTATTTTAAAGTCTATTTTATATGATATGAGAATTGCCACTCAAGCTTTCTTTTGATTTCCATTTGCATGGAATATCTTTCTCCATCCCCTCACTTTCAGTCTGTATGTGAAGCGGGTCTCTTGTAGACAGCATATATATGGGTCTCGTTCTTGTATCCATTCAGCCAGCTTATGTCTTTTGGTTGGAGCATTTAATCTATTTACATTCAAGGTAATTATCAATATATATGCTCTGATTGCCATTTTGTTAATTGTTTTGGGTTTGTTTTTGTAGGTCTTTTTCTTCCCTTCCTCTTTTTTCTCTCTTTTTGTGGTTTCATGACCCATTTTAGTGTTGTGTTTGGGTTGCTTTTTCTCTTTTGTGTGTGTATCTATTGTAGTTTTAGGTTTGCTGTTTCTATAAGGTTTTGCTATGCAGTCTATGTATGTCCAAAGTGGTTTTAAGTTGCTGGTCTCTTTCCTGCCTAGAGAAATTCCTTTAACATTTGCTGTAAAGCTGGTTTGGTAGTGCTGAATTCTTTTGGTTTTTGCTTGTCTGTAAAGCTTTTGATTTCTCCATTGAATCTGAATAAGAGCCTTGGTGGTTAGAGTATTCTTGGTTGTACATTTTCCCCTTTCATCACTTGAAATATATCATGCATTCCCTTTTGGCCTGCAGAGTTTCTGCTGAAAAATCAGCTGATAACCTTATGGGGATTCCCTTGTATGTTATCTTTTTCTTGTTGCTTTTAATATTTTTTCTTTGTATTTAATTTTTGTCAGTTTGCTTATTATGTGTCTCAATGTGTTTCTCCTTGGGTTCATCCTGTATGGGACTCTCTACATTTCCTGGACTTAGTGAGTATTTCCTTTCTCATGTTACAGAAGTTTTTGGCTATTATATATTCAAATATTTTTTCAGGCCCTTTCTCTTTCTCTTCTCCTTCTGGGACCCCTATAATGCAAATGTTGGTGCATTTAATGTTGTCCCAGGGGTTTCTGAAACTGTCCCCCTTTCTTTTCATTCTTTTCACTTTATTCTGTTCTGTGGCGGTGATTTCCATCACTCTGTCTTCCAGCTCACTTATTCATTCTTCTGCCTCAGTTATTCTGCTATTGATTCCTTCTAGTGCATTTTTCATTTCAGTAACTGTATTGTTCATCTCTGTTTGTTCTTTAAATCTTCTAGCTCCTTGCTAAACATTTCTTGTATCTTCTCAATCTCTGCCTCCATTATTTCTGCAAGAATTTGGATCATCTTTACTATCATAACTCTGAATTCTTTTTCAGGTAAATTGCCTATCTCCTCTCCATTTAGTTGTTCTTGTAGGTTTTTATCATGTTCCTTTGCTTGCAACATATTTCTCTGTTGTCTCATTGTGTCTAATTTTCTGTGTTTGTGGTCTTTTTTCCACAGGCTCTAGGATCATAGTTCCTCTTGCTTCTGGTGTCTGGCCCCTGGAGGGTGAGTTTGGTCCAGTGGCTTGTGCAGGCTTCCTGGTGCAAAGGACTGGTGCCTGCCCTCTGGTGGCTGGAGCTGGGTCTTGTCCCTCTGATGGGCACAGCCATGTCAAGGTGTGTGTTTTGAGGTGGCTGTGAGTTCAGTATGACTTTAGGCCGTCTATCTGCTGATGGGTGGGGTTGCATTCCTGTCTTTCTGGTTGTTTGGCCTGAGGAGTTCTAGCACTGGAACCTACAGGTTGTTGGGTGGGGCTGGGTCTTCATGTCAAAATGTGGACCTCTGGGAGAGCTCGCTCTGACCAATATTCCCTGGGGCTTCTGCTACCAGGGTCCTTTCCCTCATGGTGAACTACAGTTGACCTTCGCTTCCCCAGGGAGCCCTCCAAGACCTCTAGGTAGGTGTAGCATATGTTCCTATGGAGGTACTGCTTTGTGCTGTGTCCCAGTGCACATGAGACCTTGTGTGCACTCTCCAAGAGTGGAGTCTATGTTTACCTCAGCCCTGTGAGACTCCTACCCTGAAGCCCTGCTGGCCTCCAAGGCTAAATTCTCTGGGGGTTCTTCCTCTCAATACAAGACCCTCAGACTGTCTTGGAGAGTTATTTTTATGTGTGAACATACCTGTGTAGCCTGGATGCGTTTAATAGTTTTTGATGTTAGGGCTGTTTTTATTATTGATGTCTGCCACATCTTTCCTTAGTGTATGCTGGCCCTTAGCTCCTTGATAGGAGGTGTGACTGATTTTGTGGTGACCAGAGCCTGTACTGGATATTGAGCAGGGCCTCCCCTTTACTCTGTGGTTTTCACTGCCCTGTCAGATGTGGGATGTCCTCTAGTTGTTGGAGTGGAGGTCCCCCAGATCTGTTTCTTAGCTGTATTTCTGATCTTCAGTGTGAAGTAGGCAGGATTGGGGCACTTCCACTGGGAGGGAAGCCACTGAGTATTCCTCCTCTGGAGGTGTTCACCTGTAGGTGTGCTCTACTGTGTCTCCTTTCACCTGTTGTGTGAGCTCTCAGATTACACTGTTGTTGGCACTGCTCTTGGGCCCACCTTAACCATGGATATGCTGGCAATTGGCTTTGGTGCCTCTCAGACATTGTTTTCTTTTCTTTTTTTTTATTACTTATTTATTTATTTATTGGCTGCATCAGGTCTTAGTTGCGGCACATGAGATCTTTTGTTGCAGCGTGTGAGCTCTTCATTGCAGTGCATGGGCTTCTCTCTAGTTGCAGTGTGTGAGCTTCTCTCTAGTTGCAGCGCATGGGCTCCAGCATGCATGGGCTCTCTAGTTGTGGCGCGTGGGCTCCAGAGCGCATGGGCTCTGTAGTTGTGGCACATGGGCTTAGTTGCCCTGTGGCATGTGGGATCTTAGTTCCCCAACCAGGGATCGAACCAGCATCCCTTGCATTGCAAGACTGATTCTTAACCACTGGACCACCAGGGAAGTCCCTCATACGTTGTTTTCACCAGGCCACTAGTGTAGATCCACTGAAGTCACATCCCAGAATTGCAGTAATCATGGATCTGGACCCACTGTGGGAAATATGGGGGCAGCTCAGACTCTGGCCTGGCCCAACCCTCACATATATGTGCCCACAAAGTTTATAGCTGCTAAAGCTAGACCTGTCTTGGCTGCAGGAGCACTTGTTAGATGTTCTGTAGGTGCTAAGTTTACAAAGCCAGTTGTGGGTGTGTCAATTCGTAATTTGTGAAGCTGCAAGGAGACATTTCAGCTTTTCTTCCTTAGTTGTATGGCCCCTGGGATTCAGCTGCGGTTTTCAGCCCCACCTCTGCATGTGGGCCACCCACAGGGATCTGCTCCCGAGGCTGCCCTGGTATACACGAGTCTGCCCCATAGAGGAGGGGGCACAGAGCTGGTGATGGCTGGGGTCGCGAGAGTGCCCATTGAAGTGGGATGGGGTGCCGCTGAGGAGGTGGTGGCTGCCAGGGTCATGGGACCCCTGACAGTGATGGGTGCATGGGGGAGCTGGTGGCCACGGGCATGAGAGAGCCAGCTGTGGTGGGGACAGGGCATGAAGGGGGTAGTGGTCGCTGTGGGTGCAAGAGAACTGGCCCTGGCGGGAGCCCTTCCTAGTGCCCAGGGAGGCAGGGACCTGCTTGTGGTGAGAGAGGCTGCACATCCCTCAACAATAGTGCTTTTCTTCTATGGCAGTCGGGGTTTCCTCCACATGAATTCCTAGTTCCGGATTTCCTCACTCCCGTCCCCTCAGGCTGTCTCCTCACAGCCAGCAGTCCTCTCCCCAGGTTTGCTCTCCAAACCCCATGTTCCAGCACTCAGCCCCCATCCACACTGGCAGACATACCTCTTAGGCTGGGGAATGCAGGGCTGTTGGCACGGACCATCTGTGTAGGTCTCATTCTGTCCTGCCTGCCACAGATTGGTGGCTGCTCTCTCCTCCGATAGCCCCCGAAGCTACCCTTCTGTCCCAGCTGATCTCCCTGTGGGTGAGCAGGCTTCACCAGATACAGGAACCTGTCCTCTCCTTCAGCTTCGCCTCCTCTCTAGGGGCACAGGTCCCATCACGCTTCCTCCCCTCTTCCTTTTCCCTTCTTATTTCTTTCATCCTACCCAGTTATGTGGGGATCTATCTTATCTTTTTAGGAGTCCATGTCCTCTGCTAGTGTTCAGCCAGTGCTCTGTGAGAATTGTTCCATTTGTAGATATATTCCTGATGCATTTGTGGGGAGAGATGAACTCCACTTTCACCTACTCCTCCACCATCTTGACTCCTCCCTGATTGATTTTCTTATGTTGAACCACCCTTGTATTCCTGGGATAAATCCTACTTGGCCATAGTGAATATCCTTTTAATGTGCTGTTGGATTTGACTTGCTAATATTTTGTCAAGGATTTTTGCATCTATATTCATAAGGGGCATTTGTTGAGAATTTTATTTCCTTATATCTTTATCTGGCTTTGGTATCAGGGTATTTGGCCTTATAGAATCATTTAAGAAGTGTTCCTTTTCCTTGAACTCTTTGGAAGACTTTGCGAAGGATTGATATTAATTCTTTTATAAATGTTTGTTAAAACTCACTGTTGAACCCCTTTGGTCTAAGACTTTTCCTTTTTGGAATGTTTTCAATTACTGATTCAATCTGTTTACTTGTAATAGGTCTGTTGAGTTCTTCTATTCTTTTTTTTTTTTTTTTTTTTTTTTTTGCGATACGCGGGCCTCTCACTGTGTGGCCTCTCCCGTTGCAGAGCACAGGCTCCGGACGCGCAGGCTCAGCAGCCATGGCTCACGGGCCCAACCGCTCCACGGCATGTGGGATCCTCCTGGACCGGGGCATGAACCCGCGTCCCCTACATCGGCAGGCGGACTCCCAACCACTGCGCCACCAGGGAAGCCCTAGTTCTTCTATTCTTGAGTCTGTTTAGGTAATCCGTGTTTTTCAAGAAATTTTTTCATTTGTACTAGATAATCTAACATGTTGACATACAATTGTTCATAGTATTTTCTTATAATCCTTTTTATCTCTATAAGGTAGGTATTATTGTCCCTATGTTCATTTCTGATTTTAGTTATTCACATCTTCACCCTTTCTGTTTTGTTTTGGGTCTGTTTTTTGTTTTGTTTGTTTGGTTTTTTGCCTTGTGCTTTGTCAAGTCTATTGATCTTTTCAAAGAATCAATGTTTGCTTTCATTGGTTTTCTCTATTGTTTTTCTATTCTCTATTTTGTTTATCTCCTCTAGTCATTATTATTTCCTGCCTCCTGCTAGGCTTGGGTTAGTTTGTTCTTCTTTTTGCTAGTTCCTTAAGGTGTAAAGTTAGATTCTTGATTTGAGATTTTCTTCTTTTCTAAGAACCATTGTGCAATTATATGGGTTTTGATAAATGCATATGTCTTATATCCATTGAGGTGATAGTGGTATCACTAAATCCCTCATCTGTCCTTGGAGTGATAGTAAGATCCCTTGGTTCTCCATCTGTACATTCAGGTGATCATGGTATCACTTGAATCCTCATTGTACCTTTGGTTGAGAGTAGTATCATTTGGTTCTTTATCTGTGCATTAGGGCTATGCAAGATCTCATTACTTAGTTTAGGGTGCTATAACATTGTACTCTCCAAACCACATTACTGTCTTGAAGCAATTTTATAAGTGGGAGAGACATTTCCCACAAAGAAACAATGGCCTTAATATTAAAATCTATGACATCATAATCCTGATAGCCCAAACACCCGACTCAAGTCCATTTACATGACAGTAAATTCATCTTGTTCTGGAGATTACCTGTGGGACATCGGTTGACAATCTACAGATTTTTACAAGTAGCCACAAGTCAGAGGTACACAAAATAAATTTTGCTGGTGGAAAATCATGGTTCAGGGAGGGGATCGAATCTCAGAAGTGTCCTGCTGCTGCACAGCACCCAGAAGTACCCCAAGGACAATGACTCTGGAATTTCAGTTGAAGGTGTTGGTCTGAGGAAGCAGGGTGAAAGCCCTGCTGTGTGAACTTGCACTTGTTACCTGTCTTTGGTGAGCTGCCTACCTGTTCAGTGTTTCTAGAAAACAGATGCAATTTCATTCTAGGTGAACACATCAGCACCCCTGCCCCTTGACTTTGAAGTCACATCCTGGGGAGCCCTCCCTGGCAGGACCTGGAGCTCCTCTGGTTCCAGCAGCCCCTTGCACACCTCACTGTGCGGGGCTGCCTGTTTGCAAGTCCAACATCCCCCCAGACTGGGAGCTGGGGTCTCCATGAGAGCCACAACCCAGCCAGAGGCCGATCGGGTTCTTTCCCCCATAGTGTAAGAGACAGATTGCTGGGAGCTGTAGCTGCCTCCCATGGAGCCCGGCCAGCCAGGCCTCAGTGGAGGTTGCATAGGGGCTGGACACTGACTGTTCAGTAGCTGACTTTCCAGTTGACACCTCTTCTGAGTCAAGGAGACTCGTCAGCCAGATCCTGATCTGCCCACTCCTGGCTGTGTGACCTGAGGCAGTGATGCTTCCACTTTGACCTCAGACCCCCCCACAACCTGCAAAATGGGGTCAATAATGATGTAAGACAATGCACTGGAAGTGTTTAGTGCACAAGAAGAGCTTAACGACCATCAGCCCCCACCGAAGCCTGCTGGGAGAAGTGCAGGGAGGGAGCCCCGCTCCAGGCCAGGCTGAGAAACAACCCCAGTCTCTCCAGGGACCAGGCCTTGTAGACATTGGGCTGCAGGGGTCCTAGGTGGTGTGTGCACTGGGACAGACCCTGGCTCCAGTGTGGCCTCTGCCCCTGGCTCTGTGGCCGCTCTGCACCTCAGTGGTCTCAGCTGCTGTGTTTACCTTGCAGACTCTTATTGGTGGGGAAGCAGATGATCAGTGTTCCCACTTTCCCTCTGTTTTGCACACGGTAATAATCATAACAGTAGTAGTCATGGCCAGCCAGCCTCACACAGTGCTGTCCAGATTCCAGGCCCCACTTTGAAGCCCCTTAACACATGTTATTTTACTTAATTGGCACAAACCCTATGAGGCAGAAGCAGATATGTTTTCATTTTCAGATGAGGACATGGGCTCAGGGAGATGAAGGCCCTTGCCTGGGGTCTCACAGCTACCACTTTTGAGCCTCTGGGGCCAGCAGAAGCATTGTTCACACCTTGGTCCCTCAGTCAGCAACAAATATGAAGATCCAGATGAAGAAAATCAGCCTTGGAGAGGTCAGGAGACCTCCCCATGTGGGGCCAGAGAGAACAGATGGGAGTGATTGGCTGGGACTAAAGCTGGAAACCCATTCTACGGACTGCAGAAAAGAGCCATCACTGCATTCAGGCTGCTGGGGGTCTCATGTGGTCAACCCCGTGGCAGTAGCAGTAGCTATAATGGTGACAGCAGCTCCTGCACCTGCCATGTGCTGACCCAGCACAATTCTGAAGTCTCTCTCAATGCCTGCACTACCTCCAGGGACAATATCCTCAGGCCCAGTCTCCACTTGCCCTATGATGGGTCCACTCTGAGTCAATGGGGTGAGTGTGCCTGATGGGGAAAGTCTGAGGCATGTGTGCTGGGTAAGACCCACGGTTGGGAAAACAGGTGTGGGGAGGGCACTGCCTCCCTGGCCTGTCCCTCTGTACCAGCCCTGTGTTCTCACATGGGGAATTGCAAGTCCCAGGCCCAAGTTCACACCCTGACCCTCCCACTTGCTGTGTGAACTTGGCCACCCACTTCACATCTCTGTGCCTTGGTTTTCTCATCTAGGGGGGCAACACAGCTCAAGTAAAACTGCCATGCCACACCAGGGGCTCAGTTACTGTGGGCATCTGTTAGCTATTATGGACCTGATTTCAGAGGGCTGTGACAGGCCCATGGTCACATAGTAGGCAGATGGTAGACCAGGAATCTTGCCCAGGTCAATTTAGAGTGATCATAACTCCCTTTGATCCAGGCCAGACCAACTGTGTTCAAAGTACTTTGTATAGATTACATTATGTAATCCTTACAATGGACTGAATTGTGTCCCCAAAACCATTTGTTGAAGCCCTAACCCCCAATGTGATGGTGGTGCTAGAGGTGGGGTCTTTGGGAGGTAATTGGGTTTAGATGAGGTCATGAGGGTGGGACTCTCATGATGGAATTAGTGCCCTTATAAGAAGAGGAAGAGACAGGAGACCAAACATATGATCCCAGGAAAGGCCATGTGAGCACATAGCAAGAAGGCGGCTGTCTGCAACCTGGAAGATGATCTTTACCACAACCTGACCATGCTGGTTCTCTGATTTCAGACTTTAGCCGCCAGAACTGTGAGAAATAAAGTCTGTTGTTTAAGCTCCCTGTCTGTTGTATCTTGTTATTGCACCTGAGCTAAAACAATGCTTGTAACAAGTCTTTGAGGTAGGTATAATTTTTTATTTTCATTTATTTTATATTTTTTACTGTTAATTTTATAGATAAGAAAACTGAGGCACAGGAGAGAAGCAGACATTGGCCCTGGTTGCACTGCTCATAAGTGTGGAGCCGGGGACTTACACCGAGGCCATGCATCCTGGCTCTGGTGTCCATGCAGTGCACGCTTGGAGAACAGAGTTGCTGACCCACGTTGACAATAGAGTTTAACCATGCTCGCTAGTGCAGGTTTGGCAAGTGAGTTAGAAAGAGGCACTAATGCTTGTTAAATTAATTGATGTTAAATATTTAAAATGTAAATGATTAAGAGTGAATCATGCATGTTTACAAGTGGAATTGTCATCAGGAATGGAGAATGCTTTTGGGGCTGGGGGTTCCAGTCTAAGCTCTGAGTAAATGGCTGTTGTCTGAGCCTTGGTCCCCTTGCCCATAAGATGAGCATCTGACATCACCCCATAGACATGAGGTAACAGCTGGATGAGCTGGTGGGGCAGGCACCACAGCACTGGCACACAGCCCTTGAAAACTGTGACTGGCAGTGACATCCCCTGGCCCGACCCCTCCTCATCATCTCTTCTAGGCTGCAGCCCTGGAGGCCTGAGTGTACCAGGACCTGGGATGTTTGGGTGTGGGGAGGCCTGCTGCTCTTCCTTCCTAATGGGGGTACTTTGTTCTGGAGAAAACAGCCAGTTGGCTGCCCCATGGGGAACTTGTAGCTTTAGCTGACTCTGGCCCCCATCCTTCCCTCTTGGGGTTCCAGAAATCTTCCTAATGCAGTCCAAATCCCACCCCACCCCTCTACCTACTCACCTGACCCTTTTCCCACCTGCAACTTGACCACCCCCACCCTAGGACCCTTCAAGAACATCTTCCTTTCTGGTCACTCTTCGCCCCTCTGTGCTCCTGTAGATCTCTCACCAGACCACCTGGCTCATAGGCCACTGCCTGCGGCATGTCTAACGCCCTACCTGTGTGACCCTGGAAGTCCCCTCCCTCCTATAGCCCACATTTCCTACCTGTATGATGGGGCTGACAATGAAAATACCTTCCCGAGTTATTTCTGCCTCACAGAGGCCTGCAAGGTGGTGGGAGGCTCTTGGAAGGGGAGAGTTCCCTGCTGTGTGACCCTGGGCAAGCTAGTGAACCTCTCTGTGCCTCAGTCTCCTCCTCCTGTAAAGTGAGGGTGATGGGAATGCCTACCTCACAGGGATTTTCTGAGGATTAAATGAGCTACTACACATAAACTGGGCCCAGTGCCAGCAAGTAGCAGGTGCTACGTAAGTATTTGCTTTTATCTGGTTGTGGCTGATTAGCTCTGGGAAGAGGGAATGTCAGGATTTACCTCCTCTCCCTGAACCACACTCAGAAATGGGTAGTCGCTATTTCTCACTCAACAGGGATCCCAAGTGCCCAGTGTCTGTCTGCCAACAGAAGGGCAGCCTCCTGGGCCTGCCTGGCCCCTAGTGACCCTGTCCTAGCATCTGGGCCACCGTCTCCTGGGTGGTGAGCGTCCTAGGCCACAACTTCCCAGCCCCCTCCCATGCACCCAGCAATGCCCCGCATTCATCCTCCACTCAGCCTCGGGGCCATACCTGCTCTGGGATTTGGAAGAGGAGACCTCACTCTGGAGTTTGGGCTCAAACACCGTCCTGCAGTGACCAGATGGGCAAGCTCAGCCAACCCTCCCTCAGGGCACCAGTCTCCCTCTGCCGATGGCCTTGCCAGTCCCAGGGTGGAGTGACCCACCAACTTCACACAGTAGGCACTCACACTGGACAATCACCAGCAGATGTGTTGTTCCCACCTCCCTGGTCTCCTGCCCTCCTGCCCTTGTGTCCCTTCCCCACCCTGCCCCTGCGTGTCCCCTCTGCCATGGGGAGCGGCTGGTGGTTGTGTCTGAGTAATTTAGGCCCCTGTTTAAGGAGAGGAAGCAATAATAGCAGCCGTAATTGTCCAAATTACTGCTGCCCCTTCGAGCATGACATCTGCCTGATGATGGCGGATGGAAACCTGACCCAGGCAGTGGGTACTGTGTGGCCTGGGGAGCAGAGTCCCTAGTGCTGGCCCTGCTAGGCTGGTGGAGCACCTGGCCTGGACTCCTCAGCCTCTGCAAAAGGGGAGAGCCCACCTCATCTCAGGGCAGGGGTGGCGGGGTGGTAACCACACAATAAGTCAACAAATGCTTACTGAACACCAGCTATGTGCAGGGCCCAGCTCAGGGCACAGGCCAGGCCAGCACAGCAGCCCTTGAGACCCTGGCCTCCAGATCAACATAGAGGGAGAGCTGATGCAGCTGTGAGCCCTGGCGGGGCATGCCCACTCCTTCCAGAGAGTCGATGTCTCCTTGTTTTTGGAGTTTCCTTCTTGAGAATGTGTGAGGGGATGGGGTGAGAGGTGGGGGCCAGGGTCAGAGGGAACTGTGGGACCCTTTAGGGATGGTGTGCTTGGGAGTCTCGGGGTCAGAGGAAGCTTTGGGCCTGTTGCGGGGGTCTTTCAGGCCCAGGCTGACTGGAGAGTGAGCAGGCTTCAGTTGGGGAGAGGATCCAGCAGTGGGGAGAGGAGGGAGGAGGTTGGCAAGGGCAGATGGACAAGTGGATGAGGCTGGAGAGGAAGGAAAATCTGATCATGATGGGTAAATGCGTCAGGCTGTCAAAGTGGGTTTTGCTGCTGTCTGTGTTTAGCAGGGTCTTGATGTGATTCAGCAAGCACTGCAGAAACCGCGAAGGCTCCCCTGCACAGAGTGGTGGGAACAGGAAGGCTGGGGCCTGCACTGGGGAAAGAGGGGTGGTGGCCATGGGTGGACAGGTGCTCGGACTTCAGGGCTATCCCACCCTTGCTCTTGGCCCCACTTGTGCCTCCCAAGTTTTCCACTGTGAAGAGGGGTCCCCAGCCTCCCATTTGTTCAGCCAGACTGCTGGTGTTCTCCAAGAAGCTGACATGTAAGGCCTTTATTTGGGGGCTGACTCCAGGAAACACCAGTAGGGTGGGGAGGTACAGCAGGGAGGGGACAGTGACAACCAAACACGTGGCGTCACACTTAGCCAATGTGGGCAGGAGCTCCAGTGCCACTGTGGACTGTGCCCCCGCCGGGTGAGGACGCAGTGAGTGTCCAGTGCCTCCCAACAGGAGGGCTGCTCGGACATCCTCTCACTTGCCCTTCCCGCCCACACAGGTTGGAGACCCACAGACCAGAGAATAGAGACTGCTTTGGGGAGGTCCTGGATGGGGGAGAGGTGGAGTATCTGTCATTTGGTACATTGAACTGTCATTTGTATTCTGAACTATATATTGAGTTATCTATTAAAAATTAAGGACAAACAAGACAGCCCCTCTTCACCTCTTGCTTTGATCTCTCCCAAAGGCCAGAGACACCTGAGGTATCTGGAATCCAGGTCAGAGATGCCTGGTGTACCTGGCATTCAGAAGGGCAGTGTGGGGCTCTGCCGTTACCGAGGTCACTCAATCGTGACCTCCCTGGAGGACACAGGGCATGAATATGGCCGAGATGCCTGGCCCTCCCCTCAGAAGGATCTGTGGGTCGGCGGGCCCAGGAGCCCCTGGTCATGAGATTTCATGGGTCTACAGCCTTAAAAATGTTAGGGAGAACCTGAGCATGGCTAAGCACTGAGTCATCAAGCAAGGACCCACTGCCATTTGTTATTACAAAGAGCAGGAGTCTCAGAACCCTGAGCAGTACTTTCCAAGAAAGGACAGGGTAATGTATTTGGGGTTTGCCAGGGGAACCAGCTCCCCTGGCTTAAGGAGAAAGGAGTGGGCCAGTCCAGGGCTAAGCCAGGAGATTGCTTTAGGCCCAGCAGTTCCCGCTTCCCAGCTCCATCCCACTGGGTTGTCTCCACACTCAGGCAGGATCCTCACGCTCCCCCAGGCCCCTCCTGTCTTTGCAAAAGCTCAGACTCACTGAAAAGATGGAGCTGGGTGTCCTGAGGTCTGAGAGGAAGGAACCAAAGGTGGCTTTGGGGCAAGGAGAGAAGAAGGTGAGAGTCTAGGAGACGGGGTGGTGAGGACGCCTCACCCAGCCCTGTAGGAGCTGGGAGCCTATCTCTCTTATCCAGATGGCCAGGCCAAGGGGGCAGGAACCATGAGCTTCTCAGGGGTCAACAGAGGGTCAGTGTCCCCCAGCTAAGGACTAGAGGGGCCTTGGCACCCCTGCTGCTGAGCCTGGCCCAGGAGGTGGGGCTCAGCATTAGGTTCAGGATGGTAAGAAAAAGCTAAAGAACATGCTATTTCTTCCTCTCTGAGTGGCTTATAACCAACCTCTCCATCTGCTTTTTCAGAAAACTCTTGAGTTCCACGTAGTACCTTGCCTGGCACCTGGAGAGGCAAATCAGTGCTGTTGATCAAATACGAAATCATTTCTGATTTCCTTTTCCAGACGGCTTCTTTATGCATTAAGAAGGTACTTCGTGTTTGCCGGCCAAGGGGCAGGTGTGGGGTTTGCAAAGAATTCTATACCTAGAGCCAGATGCACACATGTTTGAATCCAAAATCCCACCCCTTTGCTATCTTGAGCAGATCTGTTCACTTCTTATGCCTCAGTTTACCCCTCCAGAAAATGGGAATTTGATGCTGGGGTTGCAAGGCTGTCGTGAAGACATGATGAGTCCACTGGCCTTGCATGCGCCTCAGGCTCTTGCTGCAGGGCACGGCCCTACAGCAGCAGGCCTGGGGGCCTCCCCTCTGTGGGTCCACTCACTACCACCCCTGCAGCCTGTTGCGTGTTACCTGACCCTTATGTTCAGGGGTGGCCTGGGGATTGCCTGGAGCTGCAGGGTCACAGGCTGGTGGACTAGGAGGATGCTAAGACATCAGGATGGAGGGCAGGCTGAGCAGGCCCCAGGTGCTGGCTAGAGAGAGGGCACCAGGCCTGCGAGGCTGAACGCTGAGTACAGGAGGGCCTGCACTCAGGCCTCTGAGCCTCTGCATTGGGAGCAATGGCATTGCTTGGCTGGGCACCCTGAGGAAGTTGGGCTTTCCTCAAACCTGAGCTCAGGTAGTCACTTGAGGCTCTGCGAGGGGTGCTCTGCCTCCCATTAACCCAGTTGTAGACCCCACCCCACATGCCGCGTGCCCCCCAGAGACATGGCTCTGAGCAGATTAGCAAGTCCCCAAAGTCTCAGGCACGTTGCCCTAATTCCTTCAAAGGACGGGGTGCTGAGGCAGACTCGGTTGGAAAGGGGGCCCTGAGCCGTGCCCAAGCCTCCGACCCCTGTACTCCCTCTCAAGCTTGGAACCTGCTAAAAGCAGCCGCTTCCTCAGGCCACTTGCTAAAAGCCCCAGGTCCTTCCGGCCGCGCAGCAGCTGGGGCCTCAAGAAGAGCATAAAAATGTCTGGATGACACTTTTCACCTTTATTATATACAGAGGCCCCTCATCTCCTGCCTTTCAAGAGGGCCTCTTCGATGGGCTGCTGCGGGGGCGGCCACTCAGAGGCCGTTTATCTGCAGGGAGGAATGTCTGTGAGACCCATGGCAGAATGGAGCCTCCTTGGCCCATCCATCACCACCTGCCTGGGAGCCCCTCGCTGTGCTGTGTAGTGGGAGAGCCTGGGAGAGGCAGAAGCCTGCCCGGGCCTGTGTCTAGCCCCAGGAGGGGGGTTCATGCAGCCTGACGCCAGGGGCTCCCAGCCTGCCTGGGTCCAATTTAGGCCAGGCCTGCCTCTGGGAGCAGGGGCATTAGAAGTGAGCCAACCCAAGGGAGTGAGATCTTTGCCCGCTCAGCCCAGCTGGGGAAGAGCCAGGGGAGATGGAGGTCCAGAGCAGGGCCAGGCTGGAGAGCAGTGAGGGACCTTTGCGGGTGTGGCATTGAGCATGCAGGGCTGAGTGCCAGGTAGGGCCCAGGTCCCTGGGGCCAAGACACTTGCCAGGGTGCTACACATACTCACATGGGGAGAGTTTCTTCAGTGTCCCAGCCTGGAACCCAGCTCTGTTTTGTACAAAAACATAGAGTGTCTTGTTCATGGTTCTGATTTCTGAATTTTCCAAGAACGCAATGCCTGTGTGACCTAAGGGGCTGTCACACTGCCTTTCATAAAGCATTCCCAGGTGCTGCTCGCCTTTGTAGGAAACTGCAAACCAGAGTGTGCCTGGCTCTGAGGGCCCGCCCAGACCCTCCCCATCCTGCCCAGCATGCCCTTCACAGCTGCATCATGCAGATGTGTGTTCATAACCAAGCGGCTACCCCCAAATTTCACATAGATAACAACGGTGTTGGCAGTCCACACAGCTGAACACTCTCTTCACTCCAGTTTGTACTTGCGGCATCATGCGCCATCTGGGTGCCTCCTGGTGTTGTGTGGTGTAGCCACGCCTCCTACACATTTGTATGTTAAAACATACATTTAAAAACATTAGATTAATTTCCTTTATGTCTCCTTCCATTGCAGATGAGGCATTATACGGAGGTTTGAAATGATGTGTTTGTGGAGGTTGTGTTGTTTACTGATTGTATCCCAGGATGGTAATGGTTGCCACGAAATACATCAGGAGCTGGGGTGCTGGCTCTGGCCAGGTGGTGTCTGCTGAAGGTCCACAGCCTCCTCCCCATGGCTGTGCTCCCTAGGCAGTTCTTGGGCCTTGGCAGACGATGGCCATGGCAGTGCCCACACATCTGTCCTGTGCCTCCTGGGTCACTGGTCCCAGCTGTGGTGGCATCCCTCATTCACCCACACCAGAACTGCAGCCCCCCAGCAGATTACCACACCAGTTCCATAGTCTGTAAAAGGATATGCGTTCACAATGCAAATGAAGCCTATGGGTGTTCCATCTGCGTGGAGGAAACAGGAGCCACAACAGCCATGATAACATGGCCCTTGGATGCTGACACACGCTGCCCGCTGGCTCACGTGCTAAACAATATTTTGGTTCACCTGTTATGTGTCAGACCCTGTTCCAGGTAGAAGACACACATGTAAGAAAAACAAGCCCAAGTCCAATGCCATACGCTGATGTCCCAGGAGGAGTATCTAGACAGAAAACAGACCATTTTGGAGAAAGAAAGAGAGCTATGAAGAGAGTAATACAGGTCATGGACCGGCATACAGAGGGCTCTAGCTCAGATGGTCCAGGAGGGCTTCTTGGGGTAGTTGTTGTTTGTCAGAGTTGTGTGACATGTACTGGAGCTGGGATTCACACAGCACTCAAGTCAATGGTGGAGAGCAGCAGCTGTTCTCCTATCTGGGTGCTGGGCTGGGGGTTCTGCCGTGTCTCACGGGCGCAATGTGGCTGCCAGCACTCTAGACAGCAAGTGCACACAGGACCACAGCAAAGGCAGGGATGCGGAGTATATGCGAGGGAGGCTGAGAGTGGCGGTTGGAAAGGTCCCTCTCATCTTCTCAGGGAGGATAAATCCTCTCAGACACCCCTTCCCCAGGGAGCTCTCTCCACATCTCATTGACGAGAACTGCAAGAACTGACTGCGCTCTCCTGCCCTGCTTCACTGCAAAGTGAAGTGAGGGTCTGGCTCTTTCTCACTTACCGTGAGAGTGGAGGGAGAGAGGTGGGGCTAGGTGTGGGGGGTCAGCTAGCCTGTCCCATAGCAGGACTTCTCAGAACCTGCTCCTCTCTCTCCCTCCCTCCTTTCCTATCAATCTATCTATCTATCTATCTATCCATCCATCTATCTATCATCTACCTATGTATCTCTCTGTTTGTCATCTCCCTCACTTGACTCTAGCTAAGCCATCCTTTTCACCGTTCCTTGAACCTCCCCAGGCTGGCCTTGTCCCCAGGGTCTTTGCATGTGCTGTTCCCCAGAGCACTCTTCCCCACATGTCTGTCCATGTAGCCCCCTCCCCACCCCCTCAGGTCTTTGTTCAGAGCCCTTTTCTCAGCAAGCCCCCTCCCCATCCAATCCCAACACTCTCCCAGGGTCACCCTGGGCATAACCACAACATGCTGCTCCCGCTCGTGCTCCCAGCGTGGAGACTGGCACGTGGTAGGTGCCCAAGAATTCATTCATTCCTTTATCCATTGATTCAAGAAACACTGATTAGCGATGACAGGGGAGGTGGAGGTCATTAAAATCCCTCAAGAGCTCTGCGTCTGGTGCGGAAGACAGCCTTGTAAACAGACCATCACAGCCGTGAGGTAAGTGCTGGGATGGGGGTGGGGGCGGGGGGCAGAGAGGCTGCCACGTGAAGCCCAGTGAGCTGAAATGGACTCACACTGGCTCAACGCAGAGGTGGGTGCACCCCAGGTGCCAGGCCGGGAGGCAGGAGGGGACTCAGCGTTAGCACCCTTCTGGGTCTTCTGTGCCTGGTGCAGGGCTGTGGCGACGAGCCGGTGGGAGTGGGCGGGTGTACCTTCACCTCTGTTTCTCCCTATGTGCAGAGATACTCAAGGTGGCACTGGCCTTGTCCAAGGTGCCAGAGTGCCCGCATGAGGCAGATGGGCCCCGGCACGTGTCTGTGGACGACCATTTAGTGGCGAGCCTCCAGCTCAGGTGTACCAGGTGCATTCCCGGCCTCCCCTCCTCTCCAGCTCCCTAAGCCCTCTGTTTACACAAGCAGCAGCAAGCAATACAAATCACCTGCCTCCACTAATGGACGGCCCTGCCTGCTGAGGCCCCTGACAGCTGCGAGATGCTTTCGGGAAAAGCTTTTGACATTAGGGTGCAATCTCCCGCTCAAAGCCCCCACCCCCACCCCCAGCCTGGCTGCTGGCGGCACAGTAAGTGCAGACTCACACAAAGGACGCTTCGAGAACAAAACACCGCAGGAGGATCTGGTTCTGGAGGCACCAGGGTTGTCCTTTTCCTGTGGACATGGACATCAAGCAGCCCCACCCACACAGAAATGCTCCAACTACACCCTCTGCTGTTCTGAGAGGACAGGGAAGCCACGTGTACCCAGCTGGTTCAGTCCCAGCTCTGGCAGTATGTGGTCCTGGGGCCCTGGGAGGGTCGTGCGTGGCACGGCACATCAGTTCAGGTGGCACGAGTGTGGGGCATCCTGAGGGGGGTGGAAGGCGGCACGCCTTCCCAGTCCTCTGGAAACCTCTTGCTGGCTCTAGGAGCAAGCCTCCATACACCAATTTCTAGACTCCAAGCCGTGGAAGGCAGCGGGTCTGGCTAGAATTTGATACCACTCTTTGGCTCCTATTGTCTTCATGTTCCTAGTTATGCTTCCATGGATGGGTTTTACGGCGGTGGCAAAACGTCTCCTTTGAAGTAAATTATTCTGAGGAAAAGAAGGCACATCATGGAAAGGAAATTACTTGTGCCACAGTCAAGGTGACTCGAGCCAGAGGCTGAAAGGGGTGCATGAGATATCAGCCAGTGGGCTGGGGTCCACACCTGGTTTGGGGCCCTGGTTTGTCCAAAGACCCAGCAGAAGGTCCAGCCCCTTACCTTTGTGCTGGCTGTGGGCTGCTGGCCCTGAGATCCCTCCCTCACTCTCCCCTGCCACGAACTCCATCTCCAGCAGGAGCAAAGGAGCAGTCCCCTCCCATCTCTGCTCAGCACTGTCCTACAGGTGTCCCGCCAGCCAGGTGGTGGGACTTCCAGCAGGCACTGATCTGCAGAAAGACCTCTCACCTCCTCCATCACCTGCACAGCCAGTTCTCTGCATTAGAGACCCTCTCTTCTAAACACCAGTGGAGCTTCCTGCTACCCAGGTTCCACCTCTGACTGTGAGCTGTGACATAGTTTCTCCCTGGCCCTGCTGACCTCTAATCTCCAGGACGCTGTGGAGCCAACACACATATACTTGTCCCTCCCAGCAGGTCCCCACGGCATTGCCTACTTGCTGGGCTGTCCTGTCCTGCAAGTTCAGTCTCTAGGCCTTCCACCTAACCTGTGGGCCACCCTGGGATTTGGCCTTCCTCCGATTTCCGTGGGTGCTTGTTTGATGTAAAGATGTGGACATAGCACGGAAACGCCCTAACACCAGGGCCAACCCCAGTGAAGCCACTCACTCACCAGATGGCCTCTGCCTCCTTCTACACTTTGGCTCTCCCTCCAACCCTAAGACATGTCACCTGGTGAAATGGCGTTGCCAGGAGCACCCACATGCACGCAGCTTTTTACTTTTTAAATAATTTCTGTAGGAAAAATATTCCCAAGAGGGGGTTACTTTGCCAAAGGATATGAGCAATTGGGGGGCTGATTCAAATGCTTTTAATGTCTCATTTGCAAATGGTTAAACATGCTAGACCCGCTTATCCTCTTGGGATCTGATGAGCAATTTTTCCCTTTATTTATTAACCACAAGTGGGCTGGTCTCTCTGTTACAAAATTCCAAGCAGTCATTAATTATTCCCAAAGACTGTAGGGTTTTGAAGGAGGTTTGGAGCCAAATGGTGGAGGAATCCATACTCAATCATGAAATTTGTTGGCCCCTCACCCACCTGATGGAAACCTGGGGCCAGAATGAGAAAGGCAGGAAAGGCTTTGAGACACCGCCTGGTGCCAACTCAGATAATTACATTTTGTATAACACCTGTATCGAGATATAATTCACACTTCATAAAATTCACCCCTTTTAAGCGTACAATTCAGTGACTTTTAGTATTTAGAGTCGTGGAACCATCACCAGTAATTCCAGAACATTTTCATCACCCCAAAAGGAGACCCTATGTCTCTTAGTAGTTACTCCTCATTCACCCTCCCCCCTCCCCGCCCCCGACAGGGCAACCAGTAATCTCCTTTCTGCCTCTATGCCTTTCTCTATTTTGGACATTTCATATAAATGGATCCTATAATTTCTGGTCTTTTGTGACTGGCTTCTTTCGCTCAGCATAATGTCCTCAGGGTTTATCCATGTTTCAATGCTTCATTCCTTTTTATGACTAAATAATAGTCTATTGTATGGAAGGACCACATTTGCTTACACACTCATCTGTTAATGGACACTTAGGTTATTACCATTTTGGGTTGTTAGGAAAAATACTGCTTGAACACTTAAGTACAAGTTTTTGTGTGGATACGTGTCTTCAATTCCCCTGGATATATATGTAGAAGTGAACCTCTGGGCCATGTGATAACTACTTTTAACACTTTGAGGAACCACCAGGCTATTTGCAAAAGCAGTCACACAATTTTCTACCCTGACCAGCAATGAGGGTCCCAATGTCTCCACATTCTCACCAGCACTTGTTATTATCTGTCCTTTTGTGCTTAGCTGTCCTAGCGGGTATGAAGTGGTATCTCACTATGGATTTGATTTGCATTTCCCTCATTGACAAATGATATTTTGCCTTTTTATTTTAGCTATAAGAGTTCTTTGTGTATATTGGATGTAAGACCCTTACCAGATATGTGATTTGCAAAGATTTTCTCCGATTCTGTTGTTGTATTTTTACCTTCTCGATGGGGTTATTTGAAGCGCAGAAATTCTTCATTTCGATGATGTCCAGTTCAGCTATTTCTCTTTTGTTGCTTGTGCTTCTCATGTTCACATCTAAGGAACCATTGTCAGATTGAAGGTCACAAAGGTTTTCTTGCGTTTTCTTCAAAGAGCTTTATAGTTTTGTCTCTTACACTTGGGTCTTCGATCCATTTTGAGTTAATACTTGCATATGTGGGTCTATACATTGTTCTTTGAAACAGTTACTTTTTCATGCCAACTCCCTGGAGTTAGTACTTTCTGAGGATGCTCGTGAGGCCTGGTTTTATGTTTCTCCATCATTCACAATACTTCTGGGTTTTAGAAGATGCCTAGCCATGAGGAATGTGACATCACATCCATTATCCCCTCCCTTCCCCACCACAGCCCCGTATGAGCATGTTAAGTAATCCCACTTCATGGTGTGTGTGTGGGGGGCGGTGGGAACTGAGGCTCATGAACAGGTAGGAAGTCACCTGTCCAGAAGAACAGAGTGATGTGAACCCATATTCTTTCCTCAAACCCTCCTGCCACTCCTCCCAACGAAAAGTTCTGCTCTGGAGTGGGGAAACCTCCTTACCTACCAGAGTCTTCTTCCTCAGAAACCCCTATCTCCTGACTACTTGGGATTGTTTGAATTACAGACAGTGATGGAGGGCTGGATTTCCCACATTCTCTGTTTATTAAACCAACAGTCTCATTTGTTGAATGGAAGGAAGGGGGAAGGAGGAAAGGAAGGGAGGAGGGAATGGAGGAGGGAAGGAAGGAAGGAGGTTACTTCCTTAAAGCAGGAGTTGAGCTCCCCCTGGTCCCGAGTACACCATCAACACGAGAACATGAGTTAAACCACACAACAGGTTTATCTGGGAAGAGCCCTCTGTCCACATGCACAAGGCCTGGTGACCAAGTCTGCAGGCACAAGCAGACAGCCCAGTGGTTGTGTGGGATGGCTGAGCCCAGGAGCCCTGGCTGGGCTCATAGTTGGTGATCGTGGCAGCCGTGTGCCCCATGGGGCTCTGTGCCCATCTGTCACGCTCTGGCTGGATGGGACCCTCAGGTCTGACAGGCTAAGACTCTAAGTGCTGTTGGAGTGAAAGCAGCAAAACAACCTGGGGTCCTGTCAGGGATGCCTGGTAGCTGGGGTGAGTGATGGTCTCGGGGGATTGACCGGCTGTTTAGGTGTGCCATAAACACGACTTCAAGTGGCCGGGTGACGCCCATCCATCATGCCTGGAGGCCATGGCCCAGCGGCTCTCTGCAGTGGCCCAAGTTGACTCCGCGTTGGCCCCTTCCGGGTGGTGTGTGAGTTGTGCCTGACCGTTGATGACTCATTGATGGATGGGTCCCTCCCTTGCAGAAGTACCACATCCAGCAGGCCTGGGGGACACTGCGGGCTTTAGCAGGAAGAAGCTGGGCCTGGTCAGAGGCAGTACCGTCCTTCTAGACAGCAGTCCTGAACCCTGAGAGCAGGTTGTGAAGCCAAAGGCCTCCGGGTCCACAGAGGGAACCTCCAGCTCAGCCACACATTAGACCCTCTGGGGTTCCCAGAATTCCCCAACAACCTGCTCACTCCCCTACTGCTAAAGCCGTGCACCCTTTCTGAGTTCTCTGGTGTTCACAGATGGAAACCAGCCACAGACTGGTGGGAAATGGCCACCATGGGTCCTCCACTGGGGGACAAAAGGAAGTAGTGGGGACTGTGGCAACCAACACACGAACCAGCCAGGCCACTCAGGGGTCTGGATCTAGAATAGCCATGTCTTCTGATTCCTCCAGGACAGCCCTGAATAACCCAAACACAGCCATGCCTTGCAACCTGTGGTTCTGACTATGGGCTATCAGCTAGTTCCTCCTCCTTGCGTTCTGTGACACTTCCATCAGGGTTGAGGGCTGGAGAGAGAAAAACTTACCTGGAACTCTGTCGGGGACAGGCAGTTGGCCATGTACTCACTGCCAGCCATGCAGCAGCCCCACTGGCAGTGCCATGGCCTGACTTTAAGAGGCCCCTCAGAGAGGGGGCCTCAAACACCCAGTCCTTTATCACACATTCTCAGCCAGCATGGGTGGACAGCTGCACAGATTGGGCATCCCTTGTCCCCATGGTTGTCCTTAGGGCTGCTCTTAACGGGGGCTGTCCCTCTCCTTCCCGGAGTTCCCCACACACCTCTCAGCTGGGTGTGACATGTTACTTGGCTAGTGGAATATGAGCGGAAACAGTGTGCCCACCCGCCCCCTGCCTCATCCCAGTGGCTGGGGTCCCCAGGGACAGTGACAGGCTGGTCATCAGCACATGGTATGACTGCTGCGCTTAGCCTTTAGATGTAGGCTTGTCTGTTACTGAACAGAGCCCAGACCGTCCTGATTCACAGACCCCTGAGACTACCTTTAGGGAAATACCTGTGCCTTCCTTCTAGCAGAATCTTCCCCGATGCCGTGGTTGTTACAGAAGCACGGGAAGCCCTCTTCCTGGATCCTATAACCTTTCCCAAACTGTCTGGATCATAGATGGGGGTAAAATGTTTGTTGAATAATAATGACATTGTCTTAACTCAACATCATCCCCAGGGCTGGGACCAGCCCCTACTGCACATATGGCAGTAAGACTAAATCCCACACTCCCCACCTGGACCTGCCGGGTCCCTGCCAACTTCTTCAACTTCACAGTCTCCCTGCCTCACCTAGGGTGCCACCCTGACCCCTGCACACCCATCTGGCGGTCCCAGGGCCTAAGCACGGGCTGCCCCTCCCTCTGGAACACTCTTTTTCAGTGGTTTCAGCTCACATTTCAGGCCTCTGCCCAGATGTCCCCTCAGAGCACGCACCTCGATCCCATTTCAAGTTGCCTCTAACCCACATCATTCTTTTCTAACTTTTTATTTGGAAACCATTTAAAATTTATAGAAAAGTTGCAGAAATGAGAATGGGACAAAGAACACCGGCATAGACCTCACTTACTGTTAACTTTTTATCGTTATGTATTATTGACTCTCCTTCTGTCTCTCAGATGCACACAGTTTGAGGGTAAGTTGCAGGATTCGGGGAATTTCCCAGGAGTAGGGCACTTTCTTACGTGGCCATGATTCAGTTCCCACTTCAGTACATTTAACACTGATATCACGCTTTTCTCTCATCTGCCATTCATATACCATGTCCTTCATAGCGTTTCTTTCCCCTCCAACCCTCGATCCGATCCAGGGCCAGGTGTTGTTTTTGGTCACCTTTAGTCTGAAGCAAGGCCCACGTCTTTCTTTCTTTTATTGTAGTGGCATTTTTGAAGAATAGAGTTTTTTTTGTGGAACACCCTCACGTGGCTCTGTCTGAGTTTCCTCCTGTGTGGGTTCGGGTTGTACCTCTCCAGCTGGGTGTGAGTGACGTGAAGGACGTGGCCTTCTCAGGGCACCACATGGAGGCCCGGGCCCACCTGCCCTCTGCGGTGTGGGTAAACTTGGTCACCCACCAAAGGGCTGCCCCTGTAACGTTTTGCCTCCTTGCATCCAACCCACAGTCTGTTAGAGGACTCCGTGAGAGCATGTGAACGCCCTGCTCCTTGAACAAGTTTCCACTGGATTTAGTATCTGTAGATGACTCCCACCTTACAAAGGCGGCGAGATGCTGATTTTCAACCTAAGCCTCCCATGTCATTTGCCAGCTAACAGAACCCTTAGCTTTCTCCCTCCTCCCCTGTTTATTTATCCGTTATTATAAGGATGGATCATGAATCCCTATTTTTCAGTGGCTCATAATCATCACTTTCCTTAGCTATTTTGGCGCTCAATTTGTCTCAGATTCGGCCAGTGGGAGCCCCCACAAGCTGGCTCCTGTAACCTTTGACACGCCATCATGATTTCTTCTTTTTTTGAGTACTTTTTTGACACGTCATGAACGGTCCAGGCTTATATTGTATCAACCCTGCCCCGACTTTGGAATCAGCTATATTCTGAGGAGCTGAATTCCTTTTCCTGGGCTGTGACATTAGAGACCAAGGTCTGAGCGCTGGAGGTGCTCGCAGCTCCCAGTGGCCAGCTTCAAATCTCTCTCATCAGACAGCACCAGAAACACATGATGGGCAACATATTCAAAACCTGACATATGCAACAGGCACCACACTGTTCTCCCTCATATTCTCCGTCATGGTTTTCGTAGGATGCTCTCAAATGATCTGGCTTCCTAATCTGTCTACTTGTTTACCTGTCCCCTTGAGCCATCCCCTACTCCCACAGAAGCAGGGATTGGCCTGTCTTGTCCTTCACAGTGGACCCAGAGCGGAAGAGGCCTTTAAGGACTCTCTAATGAGCGGGTGCACCTCTGCGGATGCTGAGAAGATGTGCCTGAGATTACTGGGTTTGGAGCGAGGCTCCAAGGAGCAAGCCATCTGGCTGGGCTGGGTGGTCTCAGCCCCTGGCAGCGGAAGACGCGCTTGCTTGGCAGCAGCTGGGTGCACTTGCCCCCCAGCCACCTTCACCACAGAGGGTCAGCCTACCTGGGGATGGAGTTTCCTGGGCCACACACCACCCCGCAGGTGGGGCCCAGCACCTGAGTCCTCACAGCAGCCCTGCCCTTTGGGGAACCAGAGCCTCATTTTTCAGATCAGGAAACCAAGGTTCAGAGAGGCTCTGGCACTTCTGTGGAAAGAGGTTGTGGAGCAGATTCTGCCCAAGTGCTTTGGCTTCGTGAACAACCAGGTGCCCCGCATGCAGTGGGGCCGCTGTACCTTTGGCACCATCTGAGCCTTTTCACTTCACAGGTGGACACCTGAACACTGTTTTAATCCTCATTCAAGGTCTCGGCCCCACAGGGCTGCTGTGGGAGAGCCCCCACCATCTGGCTCAACTTGTTCCAATCCCAAGGGTTAAATATCCCCTGGGGCTGTCCTCTACCCCCGCCCCACCCCTTTCCTGCACCCGTCAGGTCTGACTCCCACCAGCCTGAGCCCTGGCCCTCGCTCTGCCACTGCTCTATGTGACCTTTAACACAACCCGGCCCCCAGCCTCAGTTTCCTTTTCTGTAGCTGGGGCTAAGTGTCCTTCCCCTTGCACAGGGGTCCCAACCGCCCCCCCCAGAGTCCTGAGAATGAGCCCCATGGAGGTCCTGTCTCTGTCCCCCAAACTTTACTGGCTGTGTACCCAGCAGACACAAGAAAGGGGAGGGTAGCTCATTTTTCAAACAAAACGGTATCAGATGTGTGATTTGGTTAAAAAAAAATATATTTCTGGCAATGGCTTGAGCTTTGCTCAAGAGAGAACAGGGAGGGGGAGGAGGGGGAGGGTCCAGACCCATTCCAGTGGCTTAAAAAACCCCAGATAAGTGTGTGGTGATTAAGCGCGACCATTAGCTCTAATGGGCAGTAATTGGCGATGAGAAATAATTTTCTGGGGCACAACTGCCCCTGGTGCCCCCACGCCCCTGCCCAGTGGGGGGATGGCCAAGGGGCTGATTAACTCCCGGGTAGGAGGAAATGTCGGAGGCACAAAAAGTTTCCAGATTCAAGGGTAATTGGGAGAAGTTATTTCACTTTCCACATCAGGCTGATGAGGGGCCACCCACCTGCCACTGAGGGAAGGGCTGAGCTGAGCTGCTTCCTGCCCGGGAACGAAGGGGATGGGCGTGGGGGGCAACCGAGGCCAAGCGGACGGGACGGGGGTGGGTTGGGGGCACGCACCACTGGGCAACCTGGGCAACTGGGCAAGTCACTTGCCTGCAGGACATTGGTTCCTCACAGTCTCTCGAGGGCTGAGGATAACAGCTTCGTGGAGGACGATTGTGGGGCTGAGAGGAGGAGGATGCAGGCAGCCAGGGAAGGGCCCCAGCACAGTCAGCGGGGAGTGCGCCTCCACACAAGGCCCCTGTGCCTGATCCCTCCCTCCAGTCTTGCTCCCCCATCAACAGAGTCCCGAGCTTCCCATCCTATAACTCACAGACAAACCCACAAGCAGGCAGCCCCAGCAGTCCAGGGGCTTCCCCCAGAACCACCCAACCCAAGGCATCTTACGGCATCTTTATGGGATTCAGGGAAAGACGTCCCTGCCAGCTGGTGGGTGCAGCCTCCCTTCAGAGAGCTCGGTGTGTCCAGTGGGACTGGCCGAACTCCACAGCGCCCCTGTGTGTAGTGCCCAGCCTGCCCAGCTGTCCACCATGGTCATGTGCTCACGTCTCCACCTCCCAACTCCCCACTCCTCCCACTCAGCCTGACCCTAGAAGCGGATCTGGTCACTTCACATGGTGAAACCCAAAGGCCCTGCCCACCTGCCCACTCTGTTTCCAAGACCTGGCCTCTGTCCCTACCTGGGCCCCTCACTCCCCTCTTCCTCCATCCAAAGTGCAAATCCCTCATTCCCACCTCTCCCTCCATCTCTCTCTGTCTCTGTCTCTCCCTCCCTCCTTCTCTCTGTCTCTGTCTCTCTCCCTCTCTCTTCCTCTTGCTCTTCCTTCCTTTCTCTTCCTTTCATCCCACCCTGTCTCTCTCTCTCTCTCTGGAGTATGCATTTCATAATGACTCTGACGCAGGTGAGGGAGATGAGCATGGTTCCTGCCCTGGTGAAGCTGATGTTCTAACAGGGATCCAGGCAAGAACCAACCAACATATGAACCAGCTCATGTCAAAGGGGTATCAGCACTGAGAATAGAATGAAACATGCTCAAGGGAGGGGAGACAACTAAGGTGGGTGGTCAGAGAAGGTCTTGCTGAATAAGTGAATGAATGAATGAGTGAAGATCCAACTGAGGGCCCTTAAAGCATAGATCCAAGGTCATCAGGGAGGGGATTTTGTTTAGTAGGAACCTTTCCCTCCCAGCTCAGGGAAAGGGCTGTAACACTCTACCAGGCATGGGACTGAGCTCCCCTTCACAGGAGGCGAACGGCCAGGGAGGAATGTTGCAGAGGGGAATCCTGCCATCTGCAGGCCAGGGCCTCAGCTCTGAAGTTGCAGGTATGGGCTGGGCCCTCAGGATATCTCCACCGTTGACCAGCTCTGTGACCACGGGCCTCTCTTGACCACAGTGCCATCCACTGAAAATGAGACTCAGGGTGTCACCACCCTCATGGGATGGGTGGGGTGGGGGTCTACACAGGGCTGGCTGGTACAGAGATGTCTCCAATGACCATAGTTGCTGGCCTGTTTAAGGAGCAGTGAAATGTCTGCGGATGGGCTCCAGACTTCTCTGGGGTTGGGTGGGAGGGCGGCATTGCCACACAGAGGCTTCCTTTTGCACAGTGTCCCCAAAAGTCACGGTGACAGTGACAAGTGTGAATACTCGTGCCCAGAATTGTTCTAAGCAGCTAGATATGTCTGTTTATTCTGTCCCCAGCACCTCTGGGAGGCAGGGACTCATAGAATCAGAGACCAACATAGAATAACTAGTCCGTGTCTCTTCTGAGCCCAGGCACTTTGGCTTCTTAAGTGTAATATCATGCTCACTGTGGCCGGTGAGGCAGCTCTTGCTCTGTCACTATGCCTTCTCCACAGATGAGCAGACTGAGGCTCAGGTGCGTCACCCCCAGGGGCTCTGCGGAGCACAGTGGCCTGCAGGTGCGTCTGGTGGTGACCTGGCCCTGCACACACCTGCACAGAGGGCGCCTGCGCAGCAGCAGGAGCTGGCTGGGAGGCCGTGGGCTTTCAGCAGCTCATCGGCGGAACATTTGCATGTAATTTGGGAGCGGGTCACATGTGGGAGTCATCAGGCAGAGGAAAGGCTCAATCAGGGCCTAATCACTGTCTGTTTGGAGGGGTCTGGGCCCAAGTGAAAAATGAAAATGGGCCTATTTTGCTTGAGTGACAACCATCAACAGCCACCTTTGACCTCCACACTCAGGCTCAGGGTCTGCATGAGCTTTAAAACCCAATCACCAGGGGAGGCCCCTCCCCCAACGCCTTTGCTCCCTGGACCTGGGCTGGTAGAATTCATTCATTCATCCCTCCTGCTTTCATTCTTTCAACAACCCAGCATTAGGCAGCATGGCCCAGTAGTTAGGACCCTCTGGAGTGGGCCTTACCAGCTGACTGGGGCACTCACCAGCTCGGTGACCTTGGGCAGGTGACTATCGGACGTCAGTGTTCTGTGGAAGGGGCGCACAGGACACTATGAGAACAGTATTCAGTAAAGGCCGGTGAGTGTTGGGGGTACCAGGGCACGACCAGGCTGTGGGCTGCAGCACTAGGGACTGGGCGGGGACATCAGTTTGGGAAAGGGGCTCCTGAGTGTGAGGTGCAGCTGAGCCCCCATCCTATGCGGAAGGGGTTGGAGCTCAGCCCGGAAAGTACAGGGACAGCTTCCAGGTGGACAGGAAGGGGGGCCATGCAGGCTGGAGAGGCAGAGCTGGGAGACCTGAGGAAGGGCAGGAGCACACATGCCTCAAAGGGGCTGTCCGTTGGCAGTGGAGCTCAGCTAAGTCCCCACTAGCCGGGGGCACAGAGTTCCTGCCCTTGGTTCACACCTGCACTGAGGGACTCCATCCACCAGGCATCCTCCAACAATGGTCTCTCGGGTGTCCAAGGGCTTGTGAAGGTGCTAACAGGCCTAAGGCCCTTCCCTGATGACCTCCAGGGCTTGTCCAGGGGCGGACTCCACTGAATGAAGAAAGGACGCATGGCCTGAATGAATGAAGGAACAGGTGAACAAACAAGGAACAGGACACGATTCCTGCCCTCCCAGCTCAGATCCTTGGATGGCCCATCTCTTCCTAGACGCCAGGACCTGGCCACTGCAGCAGGGGGACTACTCCACCAGGACCAGCTCAGGGGGCGGGGCTGCCAGGCACAGCCTGTTAGGGGTAGACTGGGCCCGACCCGGCTGGCGCCCTGCTGTGCGAGGCTGGAGTTCCAGGTCGGGCCCTTTCAGGCTTGAGGAATTGCTCTCGGGCTGCGGCGCGGGAGGGGAGCCCACTACATTAGCGCCTGCCTTGCTCCCTGATGGTGTTTATCGGGATGTGGAACGGGCCTCCAGGAAACCGTCTGGCAGCCCAGGCTTCAGCAAATGGATTGCCAATTAATCAGCATCTATTTATGAGAACGTTTAAACCATTATTAATGTAGTGTAAATACGGAACCGCTGGCGGCCCAGGGTGTGTGCGTGGGGGGCAATCTGCCTAGGAGGAGGCTGCCATCACATTCCTGGGGCCTGTTCCCACCCCACCCTCCTGGGCAGGCCCCCACCCCCACCCCCAGGAGCCGCTGCTGCAGGTGATGGCTTCCTCCTGCTGGCCCCGAGCGGCAGGGCAGCCGCCAGTTGGGGGGTTCTGAGGCCTGAGAATGCTTCCCCACGTTGAAGTGTTTTCAACATGTTCTCACTTAAGACGCTGAGCAGCAACGTGAGGGTCAAGTCCCGTCACTCAGTCACTCGGCAGAGGTCTGGCAGCAGCCCCTGCCCCCTTGGCTGGGTACGTGTCCACCCCTGGGGAGCACTGGGCAGGTGTCCCCACGTTGCCCCCTTCCTCTCTTTCCCTCCTCTCCCTGCTCTGGACCCACCAAATGCATTGTGGCCTTAGTCTCCATCCTGGGATGCAGCAGCAGGAGGCGGAAGGGTGGGGGAGAGTGGTCAAGTGCATTCCCAGCCCCTCTCTCACTGCAGGCCCAGCTCTCAGGCCTGGGGCAAACAGCTGCGCTTCCTTGGCATCCAGGCGCCCCACCTTCTTCCCTCGCCCCGTCTGTGCCTACTCTTCTCTTCAGAGATGCCAGCCTGCCGGCATGTAGGGCCAACCTGGACCGGCCACTCTCAGAACTGAATGTTGGGCCAGACCCCATGGGCCAGCCATGCCTGTGGACTGAAGCAGCCCCCAGGATCCCCTGCTTCATCAGGGTGGGACTTGAGCACCCACGATTTATCTTCCTCAGTATCACCTCGGTTGGCTTTTCTTTGCCATTTGCACCCATTTTACAGATGAGAGACTGTGGCCATAGAGACACAGCAAGCCAGGATCCCTTCCCGGCCCCCACCCCCAGCCTGTGTGACTGTGTCCTTAGGGAGGACTGAAGCACAGTTTGACCCTAACCTACGTGGCCACATAGGTCTGTGATTGGTGAGTTTTTACAAACGCTTCCTAGAGTTTCCCAATTTCTCTGTTTTATGAGGAGCTCTCCCTGCCTTCTTTCTCTCAGTGTTTTGCATCAAGATAACTGCACATCTGAGAACTGGGTGTCAAGAAGAGCTGTTAGCCTGAGAGTTTCCTCTGCAAAAAAGAAAAAAAAGCTTGGCTTTGGTGCTGAATGTTATCAAATGTCATGGTGATTCCGAGGATATTCCGTGTTCTGGTTAGTTGAGGTGCTAGCTAACCAGGGCACCTAATGGGACGTTGAGAGCCAATGGCATGATTTTGGAGACACAGACAGGCCCTCCGAGGCACAACCTTCATGCTCTGAGTGGTGGGGATCCATCCATCCGGTACCCCACCTGGGAGTCATGGGGATGTCAGAAGCCTCTTCCCAGGGCCGCTGCCCTGAGGCACTTCTGCCAGGCTCATGGTTTGTGTGTTGGTGGAGTATTTGCCAGATAGACCCTGTGCCCCTCCAGGGTGGGGACAGCGTCTTTACCACCTTCACATCCTGGTGCCTCGAGGAGACACTAAGAAGTGTTTGTTGACTAACTGACCAACCGTTTGGAAAACTTCTGCTCAGAGCCGTTTTCCAACCTCCTCTCCTTTCTCCCTGGCCATCTGCTCAGCCAGCCTCCACCCGTGCACTCCACCAGCCCCCAGAGCAGGCCCAGGGCTCCGAAGCCCGAGAGGACCAAGGGGCCAAGACTGGCTGCTCCTCACAGAGAACCTGTACACCCACAGAACCCGTCTGTCCCACACGCTATGGCGGGAACATGGGTCCCTAGGGGCAGGGTCTCGCCCATGGTCACTCAGTACCCCAGAAGCTGAGGCTTCTGATGTCCTGAGGCCCCCAAGCTGGTCTACTCCGGATCCTGAACACTGGCCCAGCTGCACAGGCATGCTGGGAGGGGAGAGAACAAAGAGACAGCATGTGCCCCTATTTTCTGGCCCCGCTCCCCCGCCCCCCATTAGCTGAGCAAGGATTGTTTATATTACAGCAGGAATTATTCCAGCCCTAATCAGAGGCCCTGCGAGGTTTCGGCATTCGAGGTATTTCTTTACCCAAGGACACTCTACAATCCTATAATTTCCATTTCCCCAGACGCCCCTGATTGAAAGCAAACATTTTATATTTGGAAAGGAAAAGGGCCATGTGCTATTCATAGCCCAGCCAGGCTGTCCGAGCCAGGCGAGGGGGGCGGGCTTGGTGGGATGGACAGATCCGAGAGGGCAGAAGGGGCGTGGGCTGGGTCCCTGGGGTTGAGGGGGTGGGCAGACCCCAGAGCACCATGCCACGCGGAGACTGAGAACGTGGGCAGTTGGGGGTGCAGCGTGATCCCCTTCTTCCTCCTCCCACTCCTCACTGCCTCGCCAGGTGGCTCCCACTGTTTTTTCCAGGTGAGGACGTGGATACACCCCCATCTCGGGATGGGGCTGAATACAGTATTAATACTATAATTCTGTATGGTTGTGGGGTCCCTGGTCTCCACCTTGGGCCTATCCAAAGTCCCAGGACCAGCTCCTACCTCTCTTCCAGGCACTGCACACCCCTTCCAGGTTACTCATCCGCCATTGCTCCAGAACCTCTCAGGGGCCAATAGGTACACCAAGGCCACTGCTAGCCACCAGACCTGGTCTCCATCCTCACCCTTCTCCCCTGACATGGGGTCTCCAGCCTTGCTCTGTCTCAGAGGTCCAGACAAGGATCATGTATCCTTTACTGGGGGTCCAGAGTCCCCCATACATAGCTGATGTGTATCCAGCCCTTTCTGCATGCCATACACTGCTAAGCCTTTTCTAAGATGCCTCTGTAAATCCTTTGAAGTAGACATTATTGTTATTCCATTTTATGGGTAAAGAAACCAAGGCTTGAAGAGCTTAAGTAAAGTTGCCATGGTCCCATTCCTGTTTTCTTGCATCTCAGTGTCTCAGTGCTTTCTTCTTAAGGCCAGTGAGATAAACTGAGGCAACGCGTGTCCTGGTCACAACCCACCTGGTACATGCTAAGTGATATGCACTTGATTCTTATTTGAATGAATGAATCCCAGGGCAGCAGAGATGTGCAGGGAAACATTAAGTTTTGCTCTGTATAAATCTGTATTGTTGAATGAGAGAGAATTTTTTCTTAAAATTTAATTTTCATTTTTATCAAAGTAATCCATGCTTAGTTTTGTTAGCTGTTTTATATCAAGTATAATTGATGTACAATGAAATGCATATAAAGAGTGTAAAAAGTGATCACTTTTTGAAACGGCTTTATTGAGATATAATTCACATACCGTACAATTCACCTAATTAAAGTGTACCATTCAATGGTTCTTGGCATATTACATTATTGTTTTCGATTGTGGTGAAATGTATACACCATAAAATTTTCAATTTTAACCATTTTAAGTACACAATTCAGTGGCATTACTTATACTCACAATGTTGTGAAACCAAACAGAAACTCTGTCTCCATTAAACAATAACTCCACATTCCCCACCCACCTCAGCACCCTGGCACTCTAATCTACTTTCTGTCTCTATGAATTTTCCTATTCTAGATATTTCATATAAGTAGAATCATACAATATTGTCCTTCTGTGTCTGGCTTATTTCATTTATCCTAATGTTTTCAAGGTTCATCCATGTTATAGTATGTGTCAGTATTTCCTTCTTTTTTAAGGGTGAATAATATTTTATTGTCTGTGTATACCACATTTTGTTTATCCATTCATCTGTTGGTGGAAACTTGGGTTGTTTCCCTATGAACATTGGCATACAAATACCTGTTCAAGTCCTTGTTTTCAATTCTTTCAGGGATATAGCTAGAAGTGAAATTTCTGGGCCATATGGTAATCCTATGTTTACTTTTTTAAGGAGCCACCAAACTTTTCCCCAGTGGCTACACCATTTTATATTACCACCAGGAATGTTGGAGCGTTCCAATTTCTCCACATCCTCACCAACACTTGTTATTTTCCATTTGTTGATTATAAATATCCTAGTAAGTGTGAAGCAGCGGTATCTCATTCTGATTTTGATGTGCATAGTCCTTAATGACTAATGATGATAAGCATCTTTTCATGTGCTTGTTGGTCATTTGTATATCTTCATTGGAGAAATGTCTATTCAAATAGTTTGCCTATTTGAATAATTGGGTTGTTTGTTGTTTTGTTGTTGAGCTGTAGGAGTTCTTTATATATTCTGGATATTAAACCCTTATCAGTTATATGATTTGCAAATACTTTCTTCCATTCTGCAGGTTGTCTTTTCACTTTCTTGATGAATTTGATATGTTTCAGCACATCTATCTATCTATCTAATCTTTCTCCATGGGACCCTCACTACAATCAAAATGCTGAACATGTACATCACCCTCAAAAGTTTGCCATAATCAGCTGTTTTTCATTCAGCATAATTATGTGGAAATTTATTCACATTGTTGTGTGTATCAATACTCCATTCCTTTTTATTGCTGAGCAGTATTCCATGGAATGAATATACCACAGCACAGTTTGTTTAGCCAGTCATTCATTGAAGGACATCTGATCTGGGTTGGTTCCAATCTGGAGCTCTTATTTTGGGGTATTAAAGCTGCTCTGAACATTCAGATGCAAGTCTTTGTGTGGACTTATGTTTTTATTTCTCTTGGGTAAATACCTAGGAGTGGAATTGCTGGGTCATATGCTAATTCTATGCTCAGTTCTTTGAGGAACCACCGAGCTCTCTACCAAACCAGTCACACCATTTTACATTCCTGCCAGCAGTATATGAGGGTTCCAATTCCTCTACCTCCCTGCTAACACTTGCTACTTTGTCCTTTTGGTTATAACCATTCTAGTGAGTGTGAAGTGTTATCTCGTGGTTTTCATTGGCATTTCCCTGATGGCTAATGATGGTGAGCACCCTTTTATATTCTTATTGGCTATTTGTATGTCTGCCTTGGGGAACTGTCTATTCAGATGCTTTGCCCATCTTTAATTTGGGTCATTTGGTTTTTTATTATTGAGTAGTAATCGTTCTTTATGTGTTCTGGATACAATTTCTTTATAGGATTTGCAAGTATTTTACCCCACTTTCTGATTGTCTTTTTACTTTCTTGATAGTGTTCTTTGAAGGATAAAACGTTTTAATTTTGATGATATCTAGTCTATCTTTTTCTTTTGTTGCTTACTCTTTTGGTGTCATATCTTAGAAACCATTTCCTAATTCAAGGTTTTGAAGATTTACGCTGATGTTTTCTTCTGAGACATACAGTTTTAGCTCTTACATTCAGACCTTTGATCCATTTTGAGTTAGTTTTTGTATATGGTGTGAACTAGGGATCCAACTTTATTCTTTGGCACGTGGATCTACAGTTGCAGAAGCACCATTTGTTAAAAAGACTATTCTTTATCCATTGAATCATCTTATAGAAAATCAATTGACTGTAAATGTGAGGGTTCACTTCCGGATTCTCAGTTCTATTCCCTTGATCTTCATGTCTTTCCTATGTCAGCACCACACTGTTTTGATTACTATAGTTTTGTAGTAAGTTTTGAAATGGGGAAAGGTGGGTCCTTCAACTTTGGTCTTTTTCAAGATTATTGGGGCTATTCTGGGTCCTTTAAATTTCTATATGAATTTTAGGATCAGCTTGTCAATTTCTGAAAAGGACTCAGCTAGGATTTTGGTAGGGATTGTGTTGAACCTATGGATCATTTTGGGTAGTATTAGCATTGTAGCAATATTAAGTCTTTCAATCCATAAACATGGGTTAGGTGAAAAACATGTCTTTCCATTTATTTAGGTCTTCTTTAATTTCTTTCATTAATGATTTTCAGTTTTCTGAGTAAAAGTTTTACACTACTTTTGTTAAACTTATTCTTAAGTATTTTATTCTTTTTGATGTTATTACAAACAGAATTGTTTAGAAATATTAAATTTTTATATATTGATCTAGTATTCAGCAACCTTGATGAACTTGTTTATTAGTTCTAATAGATTAGCTCTTTTTCAAATGTTTGGTAGAATTTACCAGTGAAACAATTTGGTCTTCGATTTATTTTTGTGAAGTTTTTTGATTACTAAGTCAATGTCTTTATTTGTATAGGTCTATTCAGATTTTCTATTTCTTCTTCTTTTTCTTTTTTTTTATTGAGGTATAATTGAAATTATATTAGTTTTGAGGTTATTTGATATTTGATAATGATTTGATATTTGTATATTATGGTGAAATGGTCACCACCATAAGTCTATTTCTTGAATCAGTTTTACTTGGTCTTCTTTTAGGAATTTATTCATTTCATCTAAGTTATCTAATTTGTGACATACAGTTGTTCATAGTATTCTCTTATAATTATTTTTGTTTCTGTAAGGTCAGTAGTTATGTACTGTCATGCATTTCTGATTTTAGTAATTTTAGAATTTTCTTTTTTTATTTCCTCTTATCAGTCTAGCTTAAGGTCTGTCAGTTTAGTGAGACTTTTCTGAGAACCAACACTTGGCTTAGTTTTATTTTCTCTATTGTTTTTCTATTCTCTATTTCATTAATTTCCACTGTAATATTTATTTTATCACTGCTGCTTGCTTTGAGTTCAGTTTGCACTTCTTATTTCTAGGTTCTTAAGGTGGAAAGTTGTTGATTTGAGCTTTCTTCCTCTTTCATGTAATTTAAACCAATAAATTGCCCCCTAAGCACTACTTTAGCTGCATCCCAGAAATTTTCATATGTTATTTTTTATTTTTATTCATCTCAATGTATTTTCTAATTTCCTTTGCAATTTCTTCTTGACCCATTGGCATTTAGTAGTATGTTATTTAATTTCCACACATTTGTGAATGTCCCAAATTTCTTTCTGTTACTAACTTCCAATTTTACTCCATTGTGATTGGAGGTCGTACTTCATACGACATCAACCTTTTTAAATTAATTGAGGTTTGTTTTATAACCTACCATATGGTCTGTCCTGTAGAATGGTCCATGTATGCTTGAGAAAAAATTATGTATTCTGCTCCTGTTAGGTGTTCTATAGATATCAGTTAGGTCTAATCCGTGTATATTGTTATTCTAGTCTTCTTTTTTTTTGTTGATCTTTTCCCTGGTTGTTCTATGCATTATTGAAAGTGCAGTATTGAAGTCTCTGATGATCATTGTTGAATTATCTATCTCTACCCTCAATTCTGTCAGCCTTTGCTTCATATATTTCAGGGCTCTGTTGTTAGGTGCATATATGTTTATAATTGTTATAACTTCCTGATGGATTGCAATTCATATCATTATGAAATGTCCCTCTATGTCTCTAGCAAAAAAATATTAAAGCTATTTTTTCTGATATTAGCATAACCATTCCAACTTTTTTATGGTTGCTGTATGCATGATATATCTCTTTCCATCCTTTTACTTCCAACCTATTGTATCTCTGAATCGAGTATGTGTTTCTTAGAGCCAACATATAGTTGGATGATTTTTTTTATCCACTATGACAATCTCTGCCTTTTGATTGGATTGTTTAATCCATTCACATTAATGTAATTATTAGCATAGTTGGATTTACATCTGCCATTTTACTTATTGTTTATTCTATATCTCTTTACTTATTTTGTTCCTCTTTTCCTTCTTTATCTCTTTCTTTTGCATGAAGTGAATGTTTTCTAGAGTAACATTTTAATTCCCTTAATGACTCATTGTCTCTATATTTTTTTTAGTTATTCCTTTTGTGGTTTCTCTAGGACCTACCAAACATATAAGAATCTACTTCAGGTTTCTACCAGCTTGATTCCAGTGAGATATAGAAATGTTATTCCTAGATAGCTCTAACCTCTCTTCCCCCTTTTGTGCTGTTATTGTTTTACATATTACAACTATACATGTTACTAAACCAACAGTACACTGTTATATTTGCTACTTTATATTTAGCGAGATGCTGAGAAAAGAAAGGAGAAGTCTGCATTTACTGAGTTGTTATATTTACCTTATTATTTGCCATTTCTGCTTCTCTTTATTAATTCCTCCGGTTTTGAGTTACAATCTGGTGTCATTTTCTTTTTTTTTTTTAATTAATTAATTAATTTTTAGTTTTGGCTGCATTGGGTCTTCATTGCTGTGCACAGGCTTTCTCTAGTTGCAGTGAGCAGGGGCTACTCTTCATTGCAATGACCGGGCTTCTCAGTGCAGTGGCTTCTCTTGTTGTGGAGCACAGGTTCTAGGTGTGCAGGCTTCAGTAGTTGTGGCATGTGGGCTCAGTAGTTGTGGTGCATGAGCTTAGTTGCTCCACGACATGTGGGATCTTCCCGGACCATGACTCTAACGTGTGTCCCTTGCATTGGCAGGAGGATTCTTAACCACTGTGCCACCAGGGAAGTCCCCTGGTGTCATTTTCTTACTCCAATATAAATCAGCTCTTTTCCACCTCATTCGTGCTGTTATTGTCAAATATATGATATTTGTATCCCAACAAATTTTTATCTCCCATTTATATACAAGTTATTTCATACAACTGCTTTTTAATATCAGTTAAGAGAAGAAAGAAAAATATGATTTTTTTTCTGGGATTTTTAATAATTACATAATTAACTTTAACAGGTTTTTTATGTGGATTATAATTTTCATCTGCGTTTATTTGCTTTCAGCCTAAAGAACTTCTTTTAACATTTCTTATAAGTTGGGCTGCTAACAACAAATTATCTTTTTGTTTACCCAAGGATGTTTTGATTTCACTTTCATTTTTGAAAGATAGTTTTGCTGGATATAAGATTCATTTTCTTTTGTTGCTGTCACGATTTCCTCTTTGTCTTTCAGCATTTTTACTATGATGTATCTGGGTGTGGATTTCTTTGTTATTATCCTAATTAGAATTTGTTGAGGTTCATGGATGTGTAGATTAATGTTTTTCATCAGTTGGGAAGTTTGTCAACCATTATTTCTTCTAATATTATTTCTGCTTCTTTCTCTTCACCTCGTAGTATTTAAAGGTATCCCACATTTTTCTGAAGCTCTGTTCAATTTTCTCCCTTCTATTTTCTCTCTGTTGTTTTCATTATCTCTACTGATCTATCTTTAAATTCACTGATTCTTTCTTTTGCCAGTTCAAATCTGGTTAAGCCCCTCTAATAAATTTTTCATTTCATTTATTATACTTTTCAACTCCAGAATTTTCATTTGGTTCTTTTTTAATAGTTTCTATGTGTGTTGATATTCTCTATTTGATGACACATTGTCTTCATATCTTCCTTAACTTCTTGAAGCATGGTTTCCTTTGGGCTTTGAAAATATTTATAATGGTGACCTTGAAGTCTTTGTCTATTAAATATGACTTATGGACCCTTTTAGAAGCACTTTCTTCTTTTTTTTTTCTGTGTAAAATGTTCCTGTTTCTTTTCATGTCTTATATTTTTTTGTGGAATGTTGGATATTTTAGGTAATATATTGTAGCAAGTTTGGATTGCTCTTTTTGTTGTTTTTTTTGTGACTTGACTAGATTATTTTAGTGAATTTTACTTCCCCCACAGCATGAAGCCATTGCTGTTGCTCCTCTGGGGGCAGAGCCTTGAGCATGTACAGAGTCACCCTGGGATGACAGTGGTTTTAGCAGGGCTCTTTTTGACTATCTCTTTCCCTGAGTTCTCTATTAATCTACCTTCTTCATTTGGTATTACTCTCTATCCTTTAGGCACCACTAATTCCCAGCTGATTGCTTTATAGTTTTGGCAATGCCCTTGGGCATGTATTTCTCAGCAGTCTGATCCAGATATTTGGACAGAAGTAGATTTTGAGACCAGTCTTTGAGGTTTGTTTTGAACCCAGGGGGCGTCTTCTTACTGTATCTTTCCCGGTTCTCTCTGGTGACATAGATGGCCTATGGTTTAGCTTGCTGTTCTTAATTAAGAGGAGCTATTATTTTTAAGAGCAACTTTAGAATTAAACTTCTCCATACTCTGTTTCAAATAATGTCAGTTCCTTTGTGGAGAGCTTTGGAGCTCTCTTTTCTTATGGACTACCTCTCCTCCTGGACATAGTATCTAATCCACTCTTCTGGGCTCCGAATGGGGCAGTAGCCACTGGTCTTCATTACTTGCCTTTCTTGATCTGGAAATTCTGCCCTAAACTGAGGATGATTAGAGCTCTAGTATTCTTGGCCTGCTGTGCCGAGGGTAGAGCCTCTGTCCTATAGGTGCAAGGCTGGTGGGAAAAGGGAGCTCCTGACCTCTCAGCCACACTCACCAGGAATTCTTCAACTTGGAATTTCAGGGAATTAGAAATCCTTGTGGCCTGCCCTTCTCAGTGAGGTATAGTAAGGCTTGGTTGAGAGCTGAAGGGAAAGGGAGCACCATCTTCTTGGCCATACTCACCTACAGCGGAGTGTCCCTCAAGCTGAGAGTGGAGAGGGAGAGAAGAAATGGCTCAAATGATGCAGACTCTTGATATTCTTACCAAGTTTTAGTATGTTTTCTTGAATGAATTTTTCCCCTTTTTATATGCCCTTAGGACAAATTCCAGAGACTTTAAATGATTAGGGTTTTTTAAAATAACTATTGCCAGCTTTGTTTTTTTCTCTGTTGAGTGAATCCACAGAGTGCCTCATGCTGACATCCAACTATGACTTTTTTTTTTGCGGTACACGGGCCTCTCACTGCTGCGGCCTCTCCCGTTGCGGAGCACAGGCTCCGGACGCACATGGCCCACGGGCCCAGCCTCTCCGTGGCATGTGGGATCCTCCCGGACCAGGGCATGAACCCGTGTCCCCTGCATCGGCAGGCGGACTCTCAACCACTGCACCACCAGGGAAGACCCCCACTATGACTTTTTAATGAACAGTCAAATTGTTTTCCAAAGTGCTTATACCATGTTACCTTCCCTCCGGTCCTGGTTTCTCTGCATTCTCAATCAGTCTCTGGTGAGTCTTTTTAATTTTACCCATTCTATTAGGTGTGTAGTGGTATCTCCTTGTGTTTTTAACTTGCATTTTCTGATGACTAATGATGTTGGGCATCTTTTCATGAGCCTATTTGCCATTCATGTATATTCATTGGTAAAGTGCCTATTCAAAGATTTTGCCCGTTTTAAAACTGGGTTTACTTTTTATTGAATTTTGATAATTCCTTAATAATTATAGATATAAGTTCTTTACTCGATATATGTTTTGCAAAGGTTTTCTCCCAGTCTGTAGCTTGTCTTTTCATCTCTTAAGAGTGTCTGTTGCAAAGCAGATGTTTTTACTTTTTATGATGTCCAAGTTATCGATTGTTCTTCTATGGATGGTGCTTTTGGTGTTGTAGCTAGTAAATCTTTGCCTAGCCCAGGTCACAAGGTTTTCTCCTGTGTTTTGTTCTAGAAGTTTTATAGTTTTGAGTTCTACATTTAAGTATATGATCCATTTTAGTTTAAATTCAGATATGAGTTTTGGACAGAAGTTCAATTTTTTTTTTCCCTTTTGATGTCCAATTGTTTCAGCACCATTTGTTAAAAAGGCTATCCTTTCTTCACTGAATTGCCTTTGACCATTGTTAAAGTCAGCTAACTGTATTTCTATATTTGGGAGAAATTGATTTCTGGACTCTATTCTCTTCCATCAATGTATTTGACTATCTTTGTGCCAATACAACACTGTTCTGTTACTGTAGTTTTACGATGTCATGTAATCAGCTAGTGTTAGTCTTCCAGCTTTGTTTTTCTTTTTAAGAGAAGTTTGGTTTTAGGTCCTTTTTATGTCTTCCATGTGTCTACTTAACTTTTTAAACATATAGAATATAATAGCTGTTTGATATTCTTGTCTGCTAATTCTAATATCTGTGTCACTTCTGGGTCAGTTTTGATTCATTTTTCTCCTCATTGTAAGTTGTATGTTCTTACTTCTTTTCATGTCTGGTAATTTTATTGGTTGCCAGGCATTGTGGAATTTACCTAGTTGGGTGCTGAATAATTCATATTCCTGCAAATATTATTGAGCTTCATTCTGGAACGCAGTTAAATTACTTGGAAATAGTTTGATGATTTGAGGTCATGCTTTTAAGATTTATTAGGTGGTGCTGGAGCAGTGCTCAGCCTAGGGTAAATGATTCCCTGCTGAGAAGACAAGACTTGTCTGTGTATTCTATCCAATGCTCTGTTAGTCATGAGGTTTTCTAATCTGGTTGGTGGGAACAGGCACTGTTCGTGGTCCTGTGTGAGTACTGGGCTTTGTTATCTATAATCCTTTCTGGTAGTTCTTTCTTCATCCTTGACTAGTTTCTCCCATGCAAGTGCTAATTCATACTCTGCTACATGCTTGGGGGTGGGGGTGGGGGTGGGGGTCCTCTGCAGTTCTTTGGAGTTATCTCTCTGCAGGTCTCCACTCACTAATACTCTGTCCTACAGTTCTAGCTATCTATTCTCCCCAGACTCTCAGCTTTGTTTCTCAACTCAGTAAGACCACCAGACTCCATCTGGCTTCCTTCTCCTTGCACTGTGGCCTGGAAACTCTCAAAGGAGTAATTGCAGGGCTGACCTCCATTGTTTCCTGGCCTTTATAGAATACAGTCCACTGCCTGATATCCAATATCTTGAAAAACCATTGTTTCAAATATCTGTTTATTTTTTGTTTGTTTGTTTCAGATGAGAGGGTAAATCTGGACTATGTTACTCTTTATTGACCAGAAGCAGAAATCTTTTCATAATTTTATAAGTTTATTTTCATAAAGAATGATTACCCCTGAAACTAACACAACATTGTGAATCAACTATACTCTGATAAAAAATTTTTTTAAAAAAGAATGATTGCCTTGGAGGGATATGAAGGGTAGACTGGAAGGCTAGGGTTTGAGGGGGTGGGATCATACTCAGAGATGAGTGTGGAAGCTGGCAAGAAGAGAAAGACCAGGAGGTACCAAGCAGGCACATTGGGGTTTTGACATATGAGTCCTGGTCCAGGAAGTTGTCTGCTTTTGCAGCCACTGCCCCTGTCTTATAACCTAAGGTAGTTGGAGACTTGGCAAGAAGGGCTCTGCATGTGGGCTCTGGCCGCCTCTTCCCTGAGATAGAAGCCCTAGTCCGTTTGTGTTCAGACAAAGCTCTATCCTGGGCAGATCTTCTCCCAGGTGTCTTTCAACCTGCTGACCTGTAGGTAGGCAGGAACACCTTGAGGTCTAGCAGATAGTATGGCCATTGGCAGGTGTTACCAGCACAGCTTAGCTGTCGTCTGAGGTCATCAGAACTATGTTGGTGGCTAGTAGTGACTCCTAATGCCTGTCCATACTGGAAGTTCTGGACTCATGGCCCTTGGTGCCTTAAGATGGCTCAATAAGGTAAGCCCTCATTCCCTGGAGAGCTTGGAGTTGTGTTCTGGCTTCCCAAGAAAAAAGCCAATGCATTCTTTTGACCCTAAAAGTCCATTCTAGGAATCTGTGCTCCAGCTGGATAGACTTGTTGACATGCACCAGACATATGTACAAGGAGTTTCACTGTGCTGGTGCTATGAGGACAAAAGACTGGAAACAATTTCTGTTTTCCAATAGCAGGCTGGGTAAATAATTTATGTTCTGTCTACCCAATGGAATGCCACGCTACTGATGAAGAGAGAGAGGCAGATCCAAATACACTGATAGGGACTAGTGACCTAATACATTGTAAAGCAGAAAAGACAAGGTGAATAGAGATTTCAAAACATGCTGCTATAGAGGACGCTGTCCTGCACCCACAAATCCTATTTTACACTCTCATATAAATTGAGTCGTGCATCAGAGTCACCTGTGTTTGTGTTCTTTCACTCAACACAGTGATTCTGAGATTCATCCATGTTGCTCTATGTATCAGCAGTACCTTCATTTCTAACATTCCACTGTATGGGTGTATCACCGTCTGTTTATCCATTCTCTTTCTGGACATCTAGATTGTTTGCAATTTAACTAAATTATTAACAAAGTTTCTATGAACATTACAATACAAATCTTTGGATGGATACATGATTTCATTTCTCCTTGATCAATATCTAGAAAGCTAGTGCTGAGTCATATGGTGAATATACTTTCAACTTTGTGAGAAACTGCCAAAATTTTCCCCAAAGTGGTTGTGTTATTTTACATTTCTACCAGCAATGTATGAGGTATGCAATTGCTCCACACCCTCACTTATATTTTGAATTGTCATTCTTTTTACTTTTAGCCCCTCTGGTGTGTATGCAATGGTGCTGTCTCATGTTGATTTTACAGTGGTAAGCACTTTTCATGTTCCTATTGATCACCTGTATATCTCCTTTGGTGACATATCTTTTCAAGGCCATTTTTGTTGGGTTATTTGTCTTTTCACTGTTGAGTTGTGGGAGTTCTTTATATATTCTGGATACAAGTCCTGAGAGTGAAAGATGATAGAAATCAGAAAGAAAAAAACTTTTTCTCTCATTACATGACTTGTCTGTACATTTTCTTAGTGGTGTCATTTGATGAGGAAAAATTAGTTTTTAATTTTGCTGAAGTCTCATTTATATATATATATATAAATATATAAAAATATATTATATATATAGTTTTGTGTTTTTTTAGCTAGTGCTTTCTGTGTCTTCTCTAAGAAAACTTTGCCTGCCTCAAGGTTGCAAAAATATTCTTTTATGTTTTCTTCAAGTTCTAGTTCTTTTCAGTTCCAGTTCTGTAGACACTCTTTGACAGGTTAAGGAAGTTTCCCTCTGTTCGTAGAATTTGCTAAGAGTTGGGTTGTTTTCCTCCAAATCATGGGATTTGGATAGGTGTTGAATTTTTAAATTGTTTTTTTTTGTGTGTGTGCATCTACTGAGATGATCATATGATATTTTTTGCCTTCTTTCTGTTATTGTGGTAAATTATATTGATTTTTGAATATTAAACCAATCTTGCATTCCTGGTATTAACAAATGCATGCGTGCATGTGCACATAAACACACAAACGTTTTTTCCTGGAATTGATTTGCTAATATTTGTTAAGAATTTTGTATCCATATTTTTAGTAATTAATTTATTTATTCTTGCTTCGTTTCTGTGCGAGGGCTTTCTCTAATTGTGGCAAGCGGGGGCCACTCTTCATCACGGTGCACGGGCCTCTCACTATAGCGGCCTCTCTTGTTGCGGAGCACAGGCTCCAGATGCGCAGGCTCAATAGTTGTGGCTCACGGGCCTAGTTGCTCCATGGCATGTGGGATCCTCCCAGACCAGGGCTCGAACCCGTGTCCCCTGCATTAGCAGGCAGATTCTCAACCACTGCACCACCAGGGAAGCCCCTTTATCCATATTTTTAAATAATATTGGTCTATAATTTTATTTTCTTGTAATGTCCTTTCCTAGTTTTGTTACTAAGGTTATGCTAGACCCATAGATTAATTGGAAAGTTTCTCCTGAAAGAGTTAGTGTAAGATTGATACTATTTTTTTCTTAAATGTTTGATATAATGCATCAGTGAAACCATCTGAGCCTAAAGTTTTCTTTGTGGGGAAATTTCAAATTTTTAGTAAGTGTAGGGCTATTTATGTTTACTCTGTGTGTGTGTGTGTGTGTGTGTGTATGTGTTTGAGAGACGGAGAGAAAGAGAGAGAGGATTTCGGCATTTTATGACTTAAATTTGTTCATTTCATCTAAGTTGACAAAGCTATTGGCATAATGTTGTCCATAATATTCATTGATTATTCTTTTGTTGTCTTCAGGACCTGTAATTACATCTCCTCTTTGATCCATAATAATAATTTGTGTTTTCTCTCTTTTTACTTTTATTGACCTTTTATTACTTCTATTAATTTTATTGATCCTTTCAAATAACCAACTTTTATTTCATTAATTGTCTCTACTGTTTGTTCTATTCCTTGTTTGTCTATTTCATTGAATTCTATTTTTATCTTTATTATTTCCCTTTTTTTCTATTTTGAGTTTAATTTGTTTTTTTTCTAAATACTAAATATGGTTACTTATATAATTGATTTGAGGCACTTCGTCTTTGATAATATAAACATTTAAAGCTACAAATTTCCCTTTAAGCACAACTTTTGCTTCATTCCACAAAGTTTTATATGTTCTGTTTTAATTTTCATTAGTTTAAAACATTTTCTTATTTACCCTGTGATTTCCTCTTTGACCTATGGGCTATTTAGAAGTGTATTGCTTTCAAAGATTAGAAGATTTTCTTATTACCTTATTGTTATGAATTTCTAATTTAACTCTGTAGTGGTATACTCTCTACAGAGTATGTAGAGAACAGACTCTGTATTATTTCAATCGTTTTTAATTGATTAAGAGTTGTTTCGCTAAATTTCCATTGTACACTTAAAAATGCATATTCTCCAGACTGTGTTCTATAAATGTCAGTTAGATTAACTTGGTTTATGATGTTGTTCAAATCTTTTATATCCTTATTAAATTGTCTATTTTTAATCAGTTACTCAGAAAGGAAGGTTAAATCTACAACTATATCTGTTGATGTGTCTATTTCTCGTTAGTTCTCTGTTTTCACTTCTCTGCATTTTGAGTCTCTGTTATTAGGTGTATTAATGCTTAGAATTACTATATTTTTCTGAAGAATCCACTCTTATCAATATAAATCCATTTTCTTTCTCTAATAAGACTTTATATCTTTTATATTTTCCCACACATTTACAATTTCTGGCATTTCATTTTTTCAAGTAAATATGATTCCATCAGATATTTCTTTTCAATCCATAGAATTTTCTTTAACATTCCTAGTAGTTCAAATCTCTGGTGATAAATTCTCTCAGCTTTTGTTTGTATAAAAATACATTTATTTTTTCTTTATTATTAAGTGGTGTTTTTGCTGCTACAGAATTCTAGATTGGCAGGGTTTTTTTTTTCTTTCCGTATTCCATTGACATCATTCTATTGTCTTTTGACTTGCCTTGTTTCTGCTGATAACTCAGTGGTATTTTTATCTTTGTTTCTATATAACTGTGTCTTTTTGTCTGACCACATGTAAGATTTTTCTCTTTAACTTTACTTTTTCACAAATGGAATCTGATAAGCCCTTGTGTGGTTTTTTTTTTTTTTCTGCTTTTTCTGCTTGAGTTCTTTTGTGCTTCTTTCATCTGTAGGTCTACAGTTTTCACCCAATTTCAAAATTTTTCTGCCACTATTTTTTCAAATATTTTTCTTCCCCAGTCTTTCTCTCTTCTCTTGGAACTTCAACTGCATATATGTTATGACTGACATGTTTCCATACAATTCTGAGGCTCTGTTTATTTATTTTCTGGTTTTTTTTCCTTTGTATGCTTCAGTTGGATAGTTTCTATTGTCTTTGAGTTTACTGATCTTTTCTCCTGCAGTGCTATTAAACCTATCTAGAGAATTTCACTTTGCAAATATTTTCTTTATCAGCTCTAGAAAATCCACATGATTCTTCTTTATAGTTTTATTTTTTCTGATGAAATTCCTACTTTTTTTCCCACTCTATCTTCTACTTTAAATTCACGACCAGAATATAATAAATAATATGGTGTACTATAACAATCATTTAAAATTCTTGTCTCCTAATTCAACATGTTTTCCTGTGTCTGTTTCATTGGGGCTTTTTTTGTTTTGTTTTGTATTTTTGCTCCTGGTTGTGAGTCCCTCTTCCTTCTTCTTTGCATGTCTAGGAATTTTTATTGTGTTTCAAACATTGTAAATGCTATGCTGTTGAGGTCCTGGATGTTGTTTTTCTTTAAAGAGTGTTGTTGACTGATTTTCTGACAGGCAGTCAATTTACTGGCGAATAAACTTGATCTTGGTGAAGTTTGTTTTTAGGTTTTTTAGGGTGGGTTTAGAGTAACCCTTCCCACTGGATAGGCAGAACTCCAATTTTCCTGAACATTGTACAACCTCCAGAATCTCCATTCAGCTCTCAACCACACAGTAGCCATTCTCTGTCTGCCCTGTCCCTGTGCACTTATAGGATGGATAAGTGGGTGGATAGGTGGATGGGTGGGTGAATGAATACATGGGCTGGTGGATGGATGAATGGATGGATAATTTAAAGTGAAGTCAGGGCAGGGCTGGGAAGAAAACAAAATGGAACAGTGGACTGGAGTGACAGATGGCCAGAGCCCTCTGAACGAAGAAGGAGCTGGACATGCAATTATTGGTGAGGGGTTTCCTGGGCAGAGGGACAGAGAAAACATGAGCAAAGGCCCTGAGATAGGAGCAAGGAACCACAAGAAGTGGCTGTAGCATGGGGGTGAGGGGCAAGATGGGAGATGAGAGAACTGATTGAGACCCAAAGCCTGGTGTGGTATGACATGCCCAGTGTTTAAAAATATGAAATAGGTGCCAAACTTGGAAAATTGGGATATTTCACATCACAAGCTGGATTTTTCGTTCTTCTAAAGTCTGGCATTGCTGGTACCACCAGGCTCATAATCTGGAACTGAGAGGCACAGCCCTACTGCAGACTGGGCAAGAATCTCCCTCCCACCCCTTCCTGGGCCCAGTAAGCCCCTCAGCCCTTTAGTAAGGGGTGGGATCTGCACACCCAAACCCCTCACCACACCTGCATCTTGCCCTTCCCAGTCCCCACAGGACGGAGGCCTCTCACTGCTCCTGCACCCCTGACCCCAGGTCCAGCTCCAGCCTGTCCTCTGGGCCCTCTGCTTCTGCCTTCTTGCTGGCTGCCACTCCTCCTTCTCATGTCAACCCAGCTGTGCCTGGTCTGTGGGCTCCTCACCCCTGGAGGTGCCCCAGAGAGACTGGCACAGAAGGGGAGAACCCCAGAAGGTGAGAGCTCCATCCTGCCCTGCAGTTTGCCCCTCCCCAGTCCAGGAAAAGCCTGGCCTCCCATCCTTGGTGCGATGTAGCCCTCTGAGCCCCTCACCTGCCCCCCAGAGGCTTCTGGTGCCATCTTCACTACATCCCCTCATTTCATCCTCATAACAACTTTGGCTACCCTGTCTTAGAGAGGAGGGGCTGAGGCCCTGTGTGGGGCTGTGCTGTGCCCAGGCTTAGAACTAGCAAGGAGCCCCATGTGCTGGGAGCAGAGTGACTGGAGAGGGTGGATGTCTTGGTAGACCTCAGGAAGGAGCCACCTCCCTCTGAACCACATGGGGGCCTGGATGGTTTGGATGAGGGAAAGACACAGTCTGGCTGGGGAAGAATGGAGTGTGGAGGACAGATGGAGTGGAGGTAGGGAGAGGGTTAGATCCCAATTCCCTTTGGGGTCACCTGAGGCAGATGAGGGGGAGTCCCATGTTTATTGCCTGTGTGTTCCTCACTTCATTCCCACTCAAAGGGTGTAGCCAAGACAGTCCTGTCTGGCCTGCTCCGACCCCTCTCAGACTCATACCCAAGCCCTCAGCGAGCCCTGCCTGCCTCCCTCCAGGCCCCGGGGGTTCTCAGCTCTTGGGCTGCATGCCAGATCCCCAGGAGCCGCTGTCCCATGAGACAGGCGCTCAACTGCATCACCCCACGCCGAAGCAAAGGCCTCCAACATCCTGCATCCCCAGCGGCCCATGAGCAAGTCATTAAGACCTAGCAGAACTTTATAAATGTGGCTTAAAGTTAAGTACATAAGAAAATCTCTGTAATTTCCCACCAAGCAATGGGGATGTTGTCTGGTTCCTACAGGCCATAATTTTTGGGGAGAGAAATGTTTTTTTCCCCACAAATGATGGGAAGTTGGTGGTTACGGTTACGGCTGGCTGTTGACGTTGGGAAGCTGTTCTGATGCCCAGAATCCCACCTACCTCAGCTAAATGGTATCTTTATGAAATTAGCAGAACACGGCTACACCAAGGGGAGGCAAAAAAAAAAAGAAATGAACTTTCAAATTTTAAGTATAATTGGAAAACTGACCTTTGGAAAATATTTTCCCACCTCAGCCCCACGCTGTGGAAGAATGAGTGCTTTATGCTGAGGGTGAGCGGTGACCTTGAGGAATTAGCTGGTCTCTCTGGAGGTGGAAGCAGAGTGGCGTGATGGGTTGTCGGGTCCCTCTGGGCATCCTTGGGTTACAGGGCTTGTGGTCACTGACAAAGGAGGGACCAGGAATGCCAAGGCCACCTGGGGCTGGACGCATGGAGGAGCAGCTGAGGATGGGGCCCTACCCAAGAGCAGTTGGTGGGTCCAGCAGTGGAAAGTGCTCCTGCTGGCCTGGGCAGTTGGGGGGCTGCATGCCTGCTTCTTGCCCCTCTGTCCACTGGCTCAGAAGATGTCAGAGAGGACTTGTTGGGGATGGTATGGTTGGAAGTGACCCTGCATCCAGTTCTGGGCTGATGGAGCTGAGGTGCCACTGAGGCCTGCAGGTGGCAGGGAGAGGGAGGTACTGATTGGGCTTCCAGGACATGCCATGCTCCATGCTAGGTGCTGGGGGGTGCAGGGTGACTACAACAAAGCTCAGTTCCATCCAGCAACTTGACAGACATACATTCAAGCCCTGAATGTACAGTTACAGCCCCTCTGAGCCTCAGTTTTCTCATCTATAAAATGGGGGAAATAATGGGAGGAAGAAACAAGTGGTCAACTCGGGGAGCCCCGATGTCCCCCTTGCTGCTTAGGACATGCGGCCTGTGGCTGCCCTGGCAGTTGAGCCTTGGCTTTCCAACTCACGGTTTTATCCTCCCTCCACTACGACTGTCTCTGGGCAGATACTTTCCACATTGTGGAGGTTGCACAGGCTGAGACAGAGCTTCTGGGACTCCTCTCTCCCAGTGACCTCTGTCCCTCTGGCCCCAAGTTGCTGACTCAGGCTCCTGATCACTCCTGAGGACAGTCGTGCTTCTTCTGTGCTCAGGCCAGAGACTGTATCATGTATAAGAGTATGATCGCTGGGCTGTCAGGCCGGACCCTCCCTCAAATTCAATTTGGTTGCTGCTTTGTTTCCAGATCTTGCAGTGATAGGTCATTTGTTTGGGGTTTTCCCCATCAGCACACAAACCCAGGTGGTTCTGTACCCCCCTGGGGCCTCCCTGGGCCTGGTCTGACCCCCTCCCCCCAGTCTATGTTCACAGGCCTTGTTGCACACAGGGTCTGTTCCATGCCCTCTGCTGAGCGCTTTCCCTGTATAATCTACCCTGTCTTTCTACAGCCGTAAGAGGGAGGGATATGATTAGTCCCATCTTCCAATGAGGAACCCCTGCTAAGTGCCAACAGAGAATAAGGGGCAGATCCTGGCTGCCACCTGTGCGTTTAAGGTCACTCCACCTCTCCGTGCCCCTGGGAGCTGGTATCTCCACCTTCTGCTAGCGGTAGATGCGAATAATGGGGGCGCAGCAACAGCACCTATGTGACTTCAGCTGGTTGGTTTACAAGGTGACTGGGGACAGGCAGTGGGAAGCAGACGGCAGGACCTCCCCCACACCCCAACAGGTTCTGATCTCTTTCCCCTCCCTTTCAGGGAGTTGCCCCTCTCGCCTCAATGGAGAGTTCCCTCCCTCCTTCCCTGCAGCTGCACTGGCCAGTCCTCCAGATTCTTGGGCACAACAGTGACAATGACCTTCATTTATGCTGCCGACATGCCGGGAACCATTGCATTCCCTCCTCACAGCACCACGTAGGTGCTATCATCACCCTGCTTACAGATAGGGAAACTGAGGCACACCCAGTCACGTCTGAAGGCACAAGGCCCTGCTCCAGCCATCTTCCGACTGCCCCCAAAGCCATGACTGGGGAGCCGAGGAGAGGGAAGCAGGGCAGGGCAGATTTGTCACGTGTTCTCCTTGGAAGAAAGGAGAGTTCACTAATTACCGTTCACTAATTACCTCTCAAGCAATTTCCATAATTGCCTCAAGAAAGGGTTTTATCAGCCAAACGTGAACAGAAACAGCCTCAGGGAGAAAGGCTAAAGGATATGCTCAGGAAGCACAAACCAGTGGAAGTAAATCACCACGGCTGGGCCGAGAGGAGTCCTGGAACCTGGGTCCAGTCCACACCCCCTCCCCCTGCCGCTCCCAACTCCGTAGAAAGGGAAACCGAGGCCCAGAGAGGCAGGCGATCAGGTCAAGTGCACACGGAAACTCCGTGCAAAACAGATGTGCACGTGCGGCTGGTCGTGCTGTGTAGCGTGGAAATCCATCGCAGGCACATTACGGGTCACTCTTGAAAGCCCTCCCAAAGACAGCGCACGTTTCCTTGAAGCTAATTGCTTTAGTTTGAGGTAATATTCATCACAGAAACACCAGCAGTAACCTTTGGTCTTGGCAAATTCTCCCCTCAATCACGTAACGTAAACAGCGATAAACGAGGGCTTTTTAAGGCTTTCTTCATAATGTGTTGCACATGCATTTGTTACTGAATCTGCGTGAGCTCCAAGCCCTGAAATCTGAGCGTGGCTGTGAGGTGAGCGGCTGGGCCGCCGGAGGTGGGGTCAGGGTTCCCAGGAGACAGTCAAGCCTGGCCGGCCTCCTCCCCCTGCTGCCCCCCTCCGCCCTCCCCCTGCTTCCCTTCCTTCTCTTGGGCAGGTGGGCAGGCAGGGAGTGTCTCTAGTTGGTTGGTTTCTCTCTCTGCCTTTCTCTTATTCTGTTTCCCTGTCTCACCTCCCTCCCTTCTCCCCAACCTGAATCTCTCTCTCTCTCTCTCTCTCCACCCGCCTCATTCTCTCTTGTTTCTTTTCTTCTCTGATTCTCTTTCTATCACTCTCATTGTCTCCTCACTGCCTGTCTCTCTCGCCTTGTCCCTCTCTTTCCTTATCTGTCCAGTGCTGACTTCTGATCTTTGTCCCCCTTTGTCCATCTCCAGTCTCTCACCCTCCAACTCTGCCTCCTCCCTTGCACACAACCTCTCCCTCCCCGGGCACATGTCCTGTGAAGAGCGTGGTCCCACTTCTTCCCTTCTCAGCCCTGGTGGCTCAGAGGGGGCTTGACATAGACCCCTGGCCTGGGGTAGGGGGAGATTTCAGCAGTGGAGGATGAACAATGTATATTGGGCGGTGGGGGCACAAGAAGGACTGCTGTCTTTTGGTGGGGGTGAAGAAATCAGGGGTGTCTACATGGAGGTGGTGACATCTGAGCAGTCTGGAAGAATAGGCAGTGGCCACAAGGAGACAGTAGGAGCAGAGGGACCATGGAGCAAGGGGCACAAGGGCCGAAATCAGGAGCAGCCCTTGGATGGGGATGGCTGGTGGGGGCAGGACAGGGAGGGTGGGCAAGCTGTGGGATGTGGAGGGTGGGGAACAGGCCCTGCCTCGTGGGCAGAGAGGGCATTCCAAGGGCCCTGGGTAAGGGGCAGGGCATGGGAGGGAGGCTCAGTTCAGGCTATAGAATTTGGGGCAGCCCCATTGCTGGGCAAGAAAGGCAGGATGGCTGGCCAGGGTTCCAGGGACCTTGATGAGAGAGGCAGCTGGAGCAGGGGCTACCACAGGCCTGGACACCAGGGCCCAGCCCGGCCACCCCACTGTGAGCCCTCCCATGAGGACTTCCATCACCCGACCTTGTTTCCCTCCTGTCTGTTGGGGTGCTCGTGTGGAATAATTGGGAGGGCTCAGGGCATTGTGGACAGGAACGTGCCCTGGCATTGGCCTAGACACACAACACCCCAGTGACTGCCACACACCCCCAGACATACACTTGCTCCCTGCAGTCATGACAACCAGAGGCTGGCTGCTGGTATCCCCATAATTTCAAGACTTGGAAACTGAGGCACACAGAGGTTCAACAACTGGCCCAGGATGATGAAGCCAGAAGACACAGGGCCAGGACAAGAGCCTCACCCTGGAGCCCACACCCCTGCACTGTCTCCCCGTGAGTGTGGTCCTGGGGGGCACAGAGCCCAGGCCCAGTGGTACACCCTTCTTTTCCTAGCCCTGGTGTCTCCAGTGCCCTCATGCAAAACAGGGTGAGTGGGGGCAGAACTGGACCCCAACCTATCACCTGGCCCGCAGTGCCCCACTTCCCATCCCAAGTGATTCCTGAAGCAGCCCACCCACAGGTGGGCAAATGGGCCCCCTGCCTACCCCCTGAGAGAGAGCACGTGTGGATGGAGGAGACACGTCCAGGGAGCTGGGCTGGTCCAGAGGCAGAAGGGGCAAGCAGGGGATAGAGCAGAGCGGAGACGAGCAGTCTCTGTGAAAACAGGAACTGCCCTGGGCCAGTCAAGCCCAGATCTCACTGACCCTCAGAGTGGATGTTCAGAGCCCCAGCGGGGACCAGCGGCCAAAAACCAAATCACAGGGATGAATCATTCAATGCCTCCCGTCCTTCGTTCACTGAAAGATATTTAACATTTAAAAATTGATTGTTGTTTAAACAAAAAAACATGAGTGATTCAGAGTTAAAGGCTTCGGCTCCCCAACGAAAATTTTCAGAAAAACACACGACGCTGCTTCCCCTGGGATGTCCCCTGGACTTTCCTTGTCCTATGGAATCCGTCTCCTCGGATGGCAGCATGCCTGCCTGCTTGTCTGCAAGCCACGCTTTTCATCACCCACGCCTCAGGCAGCTCTTCACACCAGCAAGGAGTAAATGTTCATCACGCCTGCCAGGGCCCTGCAGTCTGGGCTGGAATCCAGACTACAGGAGCACGTGTCAGGGAGAGAGACTGGGGATGCCATGAAATGCCACAGGACTGTATTAAAATGCCATCATCTTCCCCCAAACCTGCCTGCCTAAGCCATAAACCTTGGAGTCATCCTCCACCTTTTCTTCACCTATCATTCCCCATCTGTCCTCAGGCACCCCTCCCACCGGCCACCCCCGTGACCCACTCCCCACAGGGTCTTAGTTCAAGTTCGACCATCGCTCCATGGCTCAGACCCTCCTGGGCCCTGTCTGTCAGAGAGAAGCCAACCCCACAATATCCCGAAGCCCCTGCCTGCTCTGACCTCTGAGAGGTTGCCTGGCTTCACCTCTCCCAGGTCTATCCCTGAATGTTACCTTCTCAGGGGACCCTGCTTTGTTTCTTTTATAGTACCCCTCCTCCTCATTTCTAGAGTCACTTTCTGTTCCCAGAGCTGGACGTGGGTCCTGAGGATGGGAATCTTACCTGTGGGGCTCGGCCAGTGTCTGTGGAGAAAGTGATCCTGTCAGCCTCATTCCCATGCTGACTCCCTACTGTGGACCCGGGCCTGTTCCAGAGGAGGAGCCCAGATAGGAAGGTGGGAGCGGGCTCGGGGTGCTGCAGAGGACCCGGAGCTGGGGGAGGACCCTGGAAGGCGGCATCAGGGAAGGATGGAAAATGTTGGTCTGTGGGTGGGTAGATGGGCTGCAGACCCAGGTTCCAGGAGCCAGAGCCCCGGCTACAGGGCAGAGGGGTAGCTGGAGATCTGCGCTTTTACCTGAGGGCCCTTCCCATGGACACCTCTGGCCCGCAGATGTCCCATGCCCCTTAGGGAAGCCACATGCTTCTTGCTGGGCTCTGGAATTGTCCAGCTCCAGGCTGCTCCAGGCAGGGAACAAGAAGGCCTCAGCAGGCCTCCTGCTGCTCAAATATCAAGCAAATTGAAAATCGAGACAATTTAAAGTAAAAGGCCATTTTCCTGTAGTACTCACTGGAGGCAGACCTGAAAGTGATTTCCTGAAGGGTCCAAGACCCAGGAACTACCATCCCTTATCCATTGTCCCTCATCCCTTATCACTGGAACATAAGCAGACTTTGGGCACCGCCTCGCCAGGGGGCTCCCTGAGGACCCCTGGCCTCCCACCTGACCTCCAAAGTGCTTTTGTCCGTGGGGAAGTTCCTGCAGACACCCCTCGCTTTCAGAGCTCACTTTTCCACACTGACCTCCAACCTTTGACCTCCCACTTGGATCCAGCATCACCCTCCTCTTCAGACAGTGGGGGTGTTTCCCCTATACCCCCAACCAAGACAGAGACCACCGCTAGTTTCTTCGAGAAATCTGTAACTCAGCACCTGCCACCCGTGACCGCCAGACAGAACCCTCTGGGGTCAGGCCATGTGCCCTTAGCATCGGTCCTCTTGGGGCCTCAGCTTTTCATCTGTAAGGTGGTCATAAATTCCCCCAGGAATTTGTGTGTTGGGGGGCCTCAGTGAAATGCAGCTGACAGAATGCCTGGCACAAGTGTGTACAATGGGTGTGAGTGGGGAAGACAGTGGTGACGTGTGCATGTGTGTGAGTGTACATGCATATGTGTGTGCTTATATTATGTATGCGTGTATATTTGTATATATCTGTGTGTCTATGAATATATGTGTATACACGTATGCAAGTGTGTATGCATGTATACATACCTGTGTGTGTGTATATTCATGTGTTCTCATCACTGGCTGTATCACACTAACCCTATGGATTTTCATTCCTAGACCCACATTTGTCTCAGACGTTTACCCAGGGCTTGGCTGCCATTAGCCCAAAGCCAAAGGACATTGGAGTCTCTGCCTGGGCCTCTGTTCTGAGCTGGCCAGGATACCAAGGGCCTCTATCATTTTCCAGAGTACTCTCATTTCACACAGCTCTCAGAGGGGACAAGGAGGGGGTGTGAGGACAGCCTTGTTGAGAAAGAAGGAACTGAAGGAGGCCAGGGGAATGGAAGATGGCGTTCAGTGGACACACTGATCAGAGGACCAGGAGGCAATAAGAGACACAGATGAAACTTAAAAATGCAGGGCTGAGCAGAAAAAGTAAAAACCTAAATTAAAAACTTCCATGCACAAAATAATGTGTGTTCAAAGAATAAATCCTGGACAAAAAGCAACACCAAACACATCAGAGTGGGCCTCTGGGACAGAAACAAGAAGCAGTTAAAACCAGCCCATGCTGGCAAGTCCTCATGAACTGAGGGCGCTGGTTAACTCACCACAATTTATGCACAAAAGACACAAACCTGCAAAACACTGTCAAAGTGGGTCTTGAGAGTACCACTCAGGGCTTGAGTTTCCTGGGGCTCCTGGAAGTTTCCCACTTCGCTGTATGAGGGAGGATTTGATCTGTGTAGTGAGGAAGGCTTCCAGACTGAGCTCCTGTCCGCTCATCCCCACCAGGAATCCCGGCTCTGGGAGCAACACTGTGGGATCAGTGAAGGCCTCTGGGGCCTGCTCTGTGAGCCTCCACCCCACCCCTGGCCCGGCAGCGAGGAGGACAGAGAGTCCAGAGCTCCAGCGTCTGTCGCACATTAGGAGCCGTCTGCCTGGTGGGCGGGGAAGGAAATGTCTCCTCCTGGTCCCACATGCCCCCCTGTGGCCCACCTTCCCTCCTCTGACAGGGCCTGGACACTTGGCTCCACCTGCCTGCTTGCTGCCCAGGAGGCCAAGGCTGGAGCAGAAATAGCCCAAGGTGGAAGGCCCAGTGGCACAGCCACCGTCTGCCCTGGACAAGGGCCTGGGGCTTGTAGGGTTAACCCAAGGGAGGGCAGGAGGGTAAGGGATGACTAACACCAACCCACACCATACACATGTACAAACACCACACCACACATATATACACACACACCACACATGTACACACACATACACCACACACATGTATATACACAGGCACACACACCATACTTCCCCCACATATACACACATGTACACAAGTGCATATATACACACAGACAGATATGTATACACATACCATATACTCATACATACACACACATATACATACACCACACACATGTGCACACACCATACATACCACACACATGTGCACACATACACACACACACAGTCACACACATGCATGCACACACTCATACACAAAGTACTGAGCCTCCACACTGCCCCCTGGCAAGCTGTCCTCAGCCCTCACAATGGCCCTGGGGCTTTATGGCCAGAACTCAGCTTGCTGGACAGGGAGGCCTGGCCGCGGTCATGTCCTGGCTCCCTGTGGACAATGGCCTCTGGCCCTCTGCTCCAACTCAGCCAACTCCCTCCTTCTACAGGTTCAGAAACTGAGCTCCAGGGAGAGGAGGAGACTTACGTGGGACAACCCAGCTAGCACGTGATAGTACGGGGGTCCCAACCCTGACAGACTCATAGGCCTCTCTTAGCCTCTGGTGCAAAAGGATTGCCCATTTGCCTGCCACACAATGATTTATTTGCTCTTCTTACTTAAAAGCGTCCCTTAGCCATCTCCTCCTCCAAGAAGCTTTCCTTGGGCCTTCCCCACAGCTGACCCCAGGCTAAGCTGTTGCCCCTGGAACTCACAGAGGACACACACAGCTGTCTTCCCTTCCTCTCTGAGGATCTCTGGGACAGAGTCTGTCCCAGAGATCATGTCTGTGTCTATCGTGCAGCTGGTATCAAGAGCAGAGGGGGAAGGTGTGCTCAGATGAGTAAGTGACCAAACGGGGGAGTGTCTCAATGTCCTTTTATTTATTCAACAAGCAGGCAAATGCACCTGACCTCCCATGCTCCAAATTGTAGTGGGCCTGTCGGTCCTTCCTACCCTGGAACCCTGCACCATCAGTTCACACCCCACATCAGCATCTGCAGGGCCGGGGCAGGGGGCACTGCCCCAAAGCTGCTGGAATCCACTGGGCCTGCATATATGGAGGATGGGGAGCATCCGGGAATTTGCATCTTTCAGGACTTATCAGACCTTTGCCAGTGACCAAGGTGGGGAGGAGTACAGCCACCCAGCCCCTCGCCCCCTCTGGGATGGTTCTGGGGGATGGTCCCTCTGTCTCCTCTCCTCCCTGCAGGATGGCATCAAGGGCTCTTCATGACCTCACATCCCTGCTTTGTTCCTCCACCTTCCCTGTTCTTTCCTAATATATCATTTTCACAGGAACCCCCAACTCAGGCTCTCTTCTGGGGCTTGTTACTGAATATTGTCCCCACAGGCAAGCTCTGGGGCAAGGCTCTGAAGTTGGATCCCTCATGGGCAGAGGGCAATGTGCTGCTGGAGTGGGAGAACAGTGGCTGCTGCAGAAGTACGACTGTGGTGTCCTCTCTGCCTGCATTGGGAAGGGATGAGATTGGAAGGGGAGGCTGGACTGGGCAGCACATCGAGCATTCAAGAGATGGTGTGGTGGGTGGTTGTAATGAGAGAGACTGGGAGTTGCCAGCCATGAGCTGTCAGATAGAAATGATGAGCTCAGGTCAAGGAATCACCAACTTGAGGTGGTGTGGAACCCAGGCCTCACAGTGGTGTTAAGAGCCCCCTGGCCCCTGCAGCTGGACAGTGTACTATGAGGAGCTGAGAGTGGCTGAACTACAAGGAAGCCTAAATTCACAGCTTCAGCATGGCCTCAGTGGGAAGCAGTGGAACCCTGAGGCCTGGTGTATTTTTTTTCCCATCGCTCCTGTAACAGATTACCACAACTGAGCAGCTCAAACAACGCAAATTCATTCTCTTATCTTTGTATAGGCCAGAAGTTGAGAAGTCTGGGGTCAGTGGGGCTCAGCTGCGTCCCCTAACCAAGTTCTCCAAGGCTGAAGCCATGGTGCCAGCCAGGCTGTACCCCTTTCTGGAGCCTCTGAGGATGAGTTTGCTCCCATGAATACTTTTCTTTGTCCCATTGGACTGAGGTTCCTTTTCTTTGCTGGCTATTGGCTAGGGGCTGGCTTTTGCTCCTAGAGGCTGCCCATGTTCCTTCTCATGCTTTCTTTCCATGTGGCACCTCTAACAATGGGGGGTGGGGGTCAAGTCCCTTTTGACTTCAATCTCTCACTTCCTCTCCAGCCACATATCAGACATTAGCTAGGAGAGATTCCCTGTTTTTAAGGACTCCAGTGAATAGATTGACCCAACTATTGACCTCCCTATTTAAAGTCTGTAGTTTTAATCGCATCTACAAAGTCTCTTTTGCCATGTAAGATACCATATTCACAGGGTTCAGGGATTGGGGTGTGGACTCCTTTGAGGGGTCATAATTCTGCTGACCACACCTGGGATAAGGCTATCCTGGTGGATGTGCTTCACAGTAGCAAACCCCAGATTCCTCTGATCTGCAATGCATGAAAGAGTCGTCACTCTCCTTGCTGGAGAATAGCAGCCTCCCCTGAATATCATGCAGATATCTCCGCTCAGGGGAACGCCCTTCACAAAATCCTCTCTCCCTTTCCCTCTTGGTTGTTAGATAAAAAGTGATAGTCGAATCCCAGTATGACCCAGTAGAGAAGGACCTGCTAACGGAGAAGAAAAATTACTCACTAAAGAAGGTGCAGAAGCTGGCTAATGTGCTCCATCACAAACTGAGAGAATATACTTGGGGATGATCTTGAGGATGCTGCACCAAGGGGCTGGGGTTCAGAAATGAAGGCCGTAGGGGAGAGAGTTTGTTCATTCAAGGGCATTCTCCTATGACTCAGGATTACCCCCCATTATGGACGGCATGTTTGCATCCCCCCAAAATCTATATGTTAAAGTCATACCACCCAAAGTGATAGTGTTTGGAGGTGGGCCCTTTGGAAGGTGCTTAGGTTTAGATGAGGTCATGAAGGTGGGATCCTCATGACGGGATTAGTAGCCTTATAGGAAGAGGAAGACATAACCTCACACACACACCAAGGAGAGGCCATGTGAGCATGCAGAGAGAAGGCAGCCATCTGTAAGCCAGGAAGCAGGTTCTTATCAGACATCAAATCTGCCAGCTCCTTGATCTTGGATTTCCAGAACAGTGAGAAATAAATTTCTGTTGTTTAAGTCCCCCGGTCTGTGGTATTTCATCATAGCAGCCTAAGTTGACTAAGACACAACCAGGCAGGACACCAGGAACTGCTCTTAATACACTACTGGGATGCCTCCCGAAAGTTTGGGGAAAAAAATGATGGCCTGCATTAAATGAAATGGAGGTATTAAAACAGCTTTGGCGGAGTGTGTGGGTGAGATCAAATACTCTGATAAATTGGTGTGCTAGAACAGATCTCTACGAAGTCCAAAAAACCCTCCAGCTTACTATGTTCTTCAGGGAAGATGCAGTGGATGTTTCCTCACTGAAGCAGTGAGGATGAGGAACTGTTATGAATTTAGATACTGATATGACCCCGGGTTCCCTAGCGCCAAGGAGGACAATAGGATCATTGTGCTCCTAGGGGCAAGAAAGATGGGAAGCCAACAAGGCTAGGACTTGATATACATATTAAAAAATATTAAGAAAATGCATGAGCAGAATGATGTCAGCAAAATGTACATATGAGCTCCAAACTTCTGACTCTCCACAGAAACATCGGAAAACAAGCAAAAAGTGTCAGGACTCTGGAAAAGAGTCAAAGGTTTACAGCAACCAACTGAACAATGAATCAAGAAAAGGCAACTTGAAAACAGTAACAAAGCTTTGTGGCATTTTTACTTGCCCTTGGCCCACTCCCTCCCTGGTGCAGTGATAGTCTTCAAGCAGCAGCAGAGCAGTATGAGATTCTAGTCCTTGGTTCTGCAAGAGCAAAAAATCTCTTCTAAGGTGTCTGGAGGTCACCTGAAGGACTGATGCAGGGCACTCATTTCTGTTTCACCTAACTCAGACTTCAGGCCAGAAAACTGGTAAGCATTGCTCAAAAATGCTGCAAGGCCAACTAACAACCCACAGATGGCTCTGGCAAAAGATGATGTGATACATATAAGAGACTACCTAAAGCCTGAGAGGAAAAGCTGGGGAAATTCTTGATTCTTTGGGAAATTAGGACACTCAAAAGCACCAAGAATATAGAGGACTTTAGAAACATGCCCAGGACAAGACATGTGCTCAGAAAGGACATAAAAAAGACCATAAGCTTTCACGTTGGGATAATCCTGAGGTTCAGTGCAAACCTGCTTAAGTATTAGAGTGCCCCAGTGCAGAGACTATCTGCAAAGACTAGGAGAGGTGTTTGGTTTTGTTGTTTATGTTTGTGTTTTTTGTTCTTTTTCTTTAAGTTCTTGGCATGGAATGAAATCTCTGTCAAAATCTTAGCTGAACATGAGGTAAAGAAACAAAAAGTTCAGTAATCACATGTGACAAGGGTTAAAGTCTTTGCAAAAATATTTTGGGAAAGTCCCTAAATAAATATGCCGCTAAAGCTACAGACTTCAACAATCAAAACAAAACAACAAGTGCTGGGGAAGGGGAAGAACTGATCTTCAAAGTTACCACATCATACCATTCAAATATTCAATTTTCAACAACAACAAAAAAATCATAAGGAATACAAAAAAAAATTGTGTCACCTATTTAAAGGAAAAAATAAATTGACAAAAATTGTCCCCATGAAAGCTCATACATCAGATTTACTAGATGACAAAGACTTTAAATATGCACAAAGAGCTAAAGGAAATCAGAAAAATGATGCGTGAACAACATGAGAATTTCAATAAACACAGAAGTTATAGAAAGAAACCAAACAAAAGTTTGGGGGCTAAAAAGTACAATAACCAAAATGAAAAATTCACTAAAGGGAGTTAACAGCAAATCTGAGCAGGCAAAAGAAATAATTATCAAACTTGAAGATAGGCCAACTGAAATGATTGAATCTGAAGAGAAGAGAGAACAAAATAGGGCAAAAAAGTGAATAGATCCTAAAGAACCTGTGGGATACATCAAGCAGAACAATATAGACATAATGGGAATCTCTAAAGGAGAAGAGAGAGGGGAATTCCCTGGTGATCCAGTGGTTAGGACACCGTGCTTCCACTGAAGGGGGCATGGGCTCAACCCCTGGTCAGGGAAGTAAGATCCCATATGCCATGTGGCACAGCCAAAAAAAAAAAAAAAAAAAAGGTGTAGAAAGAATATCTGTAGAAATAAAGGCCAAAAATTTCACAAACTTGATGAATCTACAAATCCAAGAAGCTCAACTCAAAGAGGGATAAACTCAAAGAGACCCATGCTGAGACACATCATAATCAAACTGTTGAAAGACAAAAGCAAAGACAGAACCTTGAAATCAGTAAGAGAGAAGTGGCTCATCAGGCGCAAGTTATCTTTGATAACATTAATAGCTGATTTCTCATCAGAAACCTTGGAAGCCAAAAGGTAGTGGGATGACATTTAAAGTGCTGAAAGAAAATAACCTGTCAACTAAGAATTCTATATCTGGTAAACCTGTCTTTTAAAAATGCAAGAGAAAGTAAGACATTCCCAGATAACCAAAAGCAAAGGAAGTGTAATACCACAAGACCTTCCCTACAAGAAATGCTAAAGGGAGTCCTTCAGGTTGGAACGAAAGAGCTCTAGATAGTAACTTAAAGATGTATGAAGAAATAAAGATCTCTATTAAAGGTAAATACATGGATTATATAAACATCAACATTATTGAATCTTTGGTTTCTAACTCTGGTTTTTATTTCCTACATGATTAAAAATACATGCATAAAAATAATTATAACTTTATGTTATTGGGCACACAATGTATAAAGATGCAGTTCATGATAACAATAACATAAAGGGCAAAGCTGTATAGAAACAAATTTTCGTATATTATTGATGTAAAGTTGGTATCAATTAAAACTAGACCAAGGTAAATTTAAGATAGTAAATGTAACACTTATGGTAATAAAGAAAATATTAAAGAATATAATTAAAAGGAAATGAGAAGGGAATCAAAATAGTTCCACTACAAAAAATCAACTAAACACAAAAGAAGGCAGTAATTGAGGAAATGGGTGGCAAAAAAGCTCAGACATAGAGAAAACAAATAGAAAATGACAGAAAGAGGGCTTCCCTGGTGACGCAGTGGTTGAGAGTCTGCCTGCCGATGCAGGGGACACGGGTTCGTGCCCCGGTCCAGGAGGATCCCACATGCCGTGGAGCGGCTGGGCCCGTGAGCCATGGCCGCTGAGCCTGCACGTCCGGAGCCTGTGCTCCGCAACGGGAGAGGCCACAACAGTGAAAGGCCCACGTACTGCAAAAAAATAATAATAATAAAATGACAGAAATAAATCTTTCTTTACAAGTAACCTTTTCCTTTCAACGTAAATGAGTTTAACTCTCCGATAAAAATGCAGATTGGAAGAATTGATTAAAAACAAAAACATTCAACTGTCCACAGTTGATTATGCTGTCCACAAAAGATTCACCTTAGATTAAAGACACAAATAGCTTGAAAGTGAAAGGATGGAAAAGTATATTCCAGACAAATGACAACCCAAAAGCCGTGGGAATGGCTATACTTCTATTAGACAACATAGTCTTTAAGTTAAATGCTGCAAAAAGAGACAAAAAGTCACTATGTGTTGATAAAGGGATCAATTTATCAGAAGGTATTACACCTATAAACACTTATATGCAAAACAACAGAGCCTAGAGAGATGACATCATCAGGATGTTGGCATAGGTCATTCCTGACTTCAGTCTCCCTCACAAGAAAACCAACTACCAACTATCCACAGACAACACACTACTGTGAAAGTCCCAGAAGACAAGGATGGGGCTGAAGAACCCCCCTATATCACAGAGACTGAGACAAATTGCATTATAATGATGAGAGGAGTGGCTACACTTTGACAACATTACCCTTCCCCCAGCCTGGCACAGTGCAACAAGAAGAGAGGCCCCCTGAGCCTGCAATTTCTCCAGTGGGAAAAGAGAGTCCAAAGTGGATATCCAACTTCTTCAGTGTTGCATGACACTTCCTGGGAGGCTTACTGGGGTCTCACCTCATGGAGATCACTGCAGAGCTCAGTCACTGGGGATCAGAGAGAGACAGAGAAGGGGGCCTAACTGAGAGCAACTAGCTATCAGATCTTTGTGTATCACATCCCTGCTTGCAGGAATGTCCAAGCAGATGTCTCTGCCCATCTACAGAACCAAGCTGGTGGTCCTGTCTGACCAGGGAGCTCAGCTGGCAGTTCTGGCTGTTTTGAATCCCAGGCCAATGGGCCACCCTGGCCATGGAGCCCTTTCTATGGCCCCACCTGAGAAGAGAATCAAGTTTGAAGGCCCACCCAACTGCTGAGCATAACCTCAACCTACAGTCCAGCTCAGGGAGGGAGCAAAGCTAGCAGCCCTATCCAACTGTTGAGTATAGCCTCTTGCCTTGAATAATCAGGGAACCTGATCAGTGACCCTGGGCTACCTCTGAGCTCAGGCTGTGGTACCATCCACCCATGGTGGATGTCTAACCTACAGCTGCATCTAGCAGCAAAATCCAGCATACAGCCCTGACCAATTGCTGAACACAGCTTGCTGCCTCACCCAGGCAGGCAGCCCAGCCCAAGCCTCCACCCAACCAAAGCAATGATGAAGCCCAGCTGATACTCTGCCAAATCATGTAACCCAACCATTGGCATTGCTCTGCCAGGGAACACAGACTGAAATCCTCCTCACCATAGATGATTGCTGAGCCCACCTACTGGCACACAATAGAACACAGCCAGGAGCCTCTTCTGACCAGGGAGACCATTCAGAGGCACCACTGGAGCATGGAGCCCAGCCAGCAGTGCTCCCACCACCAACCTTAGAGCTCAGGCAGTGGCCTTGCTCAACTAAAGACCCTGATAACAAACTCCACTTGCCCACAGGTGTTACCAGCTGACCTGTCCATAAACACTGAGCTGACTGACTGAACTGAACCTGTAAAGTCTGGAAGAGGAGACTACTCACTCAAATGAGCAGATATGAACACAAGTATACAAAGACCATGAAAAATCAGGGAAACATGACACCTGCAAAGAAGACCATAAATAAAGCTCCAATAAATTCCCCCAAAGAAATGGAGATCTGTGAACCATCTGACAAAGAATTCAGAGTAATCCTCTTGAAGAAGTTCAGTGAACTACAAGAAAACAGTGACAGACAATTAGGGGAGAAATGCATGAACAAAATGAGAAGTCCAACAAAGAAAAAAAAACATTAAAAAAAAACCCCAGAAATACTAGAACTGAAGAATACAGTGACTGAGCTGAGGAATTCAACAGAGAACTTCAACACAGATTCAACTAAGCGGAAGAAAGAATCAGTGAATTTAAAGCTAAGTCATTTCAAATTATCCAGTCAGAGGAGCAAAAAGAAAATGAGCAAAAAAGAATGAAAGACTAGGGACATATAGGATATGATCAAAAGAAAAATATGCACATTATAGGAATCCCTGAAGGAGAAGACAGAGAGAAATGGCCAAAAATGTCATTTAAAGCAATAAAAGCTAAAAACTTCCTAAATTATGGGAGATAAATGGACATATAGAGTCATGTGGTCCAAAATACCCCAAATAGGTGGAACCCTAAAAGGGCTACAATAAGACAGATTAAAGTTAAAGTTTCAAAAGTAAAGACAAAGAGAGAATTTTAAAAGCAGCAAGAGAAAAGTGACTCATCACAACCAAGGGAGCCCCCTAAAGATTTCCAGAGGATTACTCAGAAGAAACTTTGCAGGCCAGGAGAGAATGGGATGGTATAGTCATGATATTGAAAAAAAAATCTGTCAACCAAAATACTATACCCAGCAAAGCTGTCCTTCAGAAATGAAGGAGAGATAAAGACCTTCCCCAAACAAAAGCTGAGAGAGTTTATCACCACCAGGCCTGCCTTACAAGAAATGCTAAGGGGCATTCTTCAAGCCAAAATGAAAGGATGCTAATTAACATTGTAAAAACATATGAATGTGTAAAACTCACTGGTAAAGTTAAATGTATAGTTAAATTCAGATTCTCTAATACTGTAATGTGGTGCATAAATCACATACAACTCTAGATTAAAAGTTAAAAGACAAAGCTGTCAAAAATAATTATAACTACAATAACTTCTTTTTGGATACATAATATTAAAAATGTAAGTTGTAACATCAATAACCTAAAATGTGAGGGGGGAATAAGTAAAAATAAAAAGTTTCTGTATGCTATTGAAGTTAAGCTGTTACCAGCTTAAAAAAAGATGTTTTAACTATAAAATATTATATGTCGACAATGAATGGATAAAGAAGATGTGGCACATATATACAATGGAATATTACTCAGCCATAAGAAGAAACGAAACTGAGTTATTTGTAGTGAGGTGGATGGAACTAAAGTCTGTCATACAGAGTGAAGTAAGTCAGAAAGAGAAAAACAAATACCGTATGCTAACACATATATATGGAATCTAAAAAAAAAAAAGGTTCTGATGAACCTCGGGGCAGGACAGGAATAAAGATGCAGACCTAGAGAATGGAGTTGAGGACACGGGGAGGGGGAAGGGTAAGCTGGGATGAAGGGAGAGAGTGGCATGGACATATATACACTACCAAATGTAAAATAGATAGCTAGTGGGAAGCAGCTGCATTGCACGGGGAGATCAGCTCTGTGTTTTGTGACCACTTAGAGGGGTGGGATAGGGAGGGTGGGAGGGAGATGCAAGAGGAATGGGATATGGGGATATATGTATACATATATCTGATTCACTTTGTTATACAGCAGAAACTAACACAACAATTAAAGCAATTATACTCCAATAAAGGTGTTTAAAATATATATATATATATATATTATACGTAAGCCTCATAGTAACCACAAAAGAAAAGCCTGTAGTAAATATACAAAAGATTATGATAAAGAAGTCAAAGCATACTACCACTGAAAGTCATCAAATCACAATGGAAGACAGAAAGAGAAGAAACAAGGAACAAAGTATCTACAAAAAAGACAGAAAACAATCAACAAAATGTCAAGAGTAAGTTCAGTCTATCAATAATTACTTTAAATATCAATGGATTAAATTCTCCAAACCAGCTAACTTTTCTAACCAGAATGGTATGAAACTAGAAATTAATAACAAAAAGGTAGAAATTTCATAAAACTTGGAAATAAAACAACACACTCCTAAAAAAGAAATGAATCAAAGAAGAAAAAAAGTCAATCAAAAAATAACTTGAAGGCTTCCCTGGTGGCACAGTGGTTGAGAGTCTGCCTGCCGACGCAGGGGACACGGGTTAGTGCCCCGGTCCGGGAAGATCCCACATGCTGCGGAGCAGCTGGGCCCGTGGGCCATGGCCGCTGAGCCTGCGCGTCCAGAGCCTGTGCTCTGCAGTGGGAGAGGCCACAACAGTGAGAGGGCTGCGTACCACAAAAAAAAAAAAAAAACAAACTTGAGATAAACAAAAATGGAAGCATAACATACCAAAACTTATAGATGCTGCTAAATCAGTTCTAAGAGTAAAGTTTATAACTATAAATGTATACATCAAAAAATATCAAATAAACTAGAAAAAGAACAAACTAAGCTCAAAGTTAGCAGAAGGAAGAAAATAATAAAGATTAGAACAAAAATAAACAAAATAGAAACACAATTTTTGAAAGATCAGCAAAACTAAGAGTTAGTTCTTTGAAAAGATAAACAAAATTTACAGATATTTAGGTAGACTAACCAAGAAAAAAAAGAGGACCCAAATAAACAAAAATATAAATGAAAGAGGAGACATTACACTGATACCACAGAAATACAAAAGATCATAAGAGACTATGAACAATTATACACCAACAAGTTGGATAACCTGGAAAAAACAGATAAATTTCTAGAAACATGCAACCTACCAAGACCAAATCATGAAGACATAAATAATCTGAACAGTCCAATAATGAATAAGGAGATTGAATCAGTAATCAAAATTCTCACAACAAAGGCAAGCCCATGACTGGATGGATTCACTGGTGAATTCTATCAATCATTTATAAAGAAGAATTAATGCCTATTTTTCAAAAAACTGAAGAGGAGGAAACACTTTCAAACTAGTTTTATGAGGCCAGCATTACCATGGTACCAAAGCCAGATAAGTTCAATGCCAGAAAAGAAAACTCTAGGCTAATATCCCTGGTGAACATAGATGAAAAAATTCTCAACAAAATATTTGCAAACTGAATTCAAAAGCAAATATAGAAGATCAAACACAATGATCAAATGGGATTATCCCTGGGATGAAAGGATGGTTCAACATATGCAAATCAATAAATGTGACATCACATTAAAATAATGAATAACAAAAGTCATATTATCTCAATAGATCTAGAAAAAACATTTGACAAAATCTAACATCTTTTCATGATAAAAAAAAAACTCTCAACAAATCTTGTAAAGAAGGAATGTACCTCAACATACTAAAGGCTGTATATGACAAGCCCACAGCTAACATCATACTCAATGGTAAAAGACTGAAAACTTTCCCTTTAAGATCAGAAACAAGATGAGGGTGCCCACTCTCACCACTCTTACTCAAATAGTACTGAAAGTCCTGACCAGAGCAATCAAGCAAGAAAAAGAGAAAAAAAAGCCATTCAAATCAGAAAGGAAGAAGTAAAATTGTCCATTTTCTGATGACATAATCTTATATGTAGAAAATCCTAAAGAACTCAGGGTAAAACTTCACGACGCAAAATCAACACACAAAAATTAGTTGCATTTCTTTCCACTAACAATGAAATATCTGAAAAAGAAATAAAGAAAACATTCACAATAGCATCAAAAATAACAAAATACTATGGAATAAAATGAGGAGGTGAAAAATCTATACTGAACTATAAGACATTGAGGAAAGAAATTGAGGAAGAAACAAATTAATGAAAAGGTATCGTGTGTTCATGGATCAGAAGAAATAATATTGTTAAAATGTCCATACTACCCAAAGCCATCTATAGGTTCAATGTAATCCCTATACGATTCCAAAGGTATTTCTTACAGAATTAGAAAAAGCAAATCCTAAAATCTATATGAAACCCCAAGACCTTGAATAGCAAAAGCAATCTTAAGAAAGAAGAATAAAGCTGGAGGTATCACACTTCTTGATTTCAAACTATATTACAAATTTACAGTAATCAAAATAGTATAGGGCTAGCATAAAAATAGACACTTAGACCAATGGAATAGAATCAACATCCCAGAAATAAATCCATGCATATGTGGTCAAATAATATTTAACAATAAAGCCAAAAATATTCTATGAATAAAAGATAGTCTCCAATAAATGGTGTTGGGAAAACTGGCTATCCCCATGCAAAAGAATGAAATTGGACCCCTACCTTAAACCACTAACAATAATTTGAGTTAATTACAAGTGGACTAAAGACTTTTAAAACTTGAAACTGTAAAAATCCTAGAAGAAAATACATGGGAAATGTCCCTTGATATAGTTTTCACAATTATTTTTTGGATTTAATATCAAGAACACAAACAACAAAAGCAAAAATAAACAAGTGGGACTACATCAAGCTGAAATGCTTCTGCACAGCAAAATAAATAATCACAAAATGAAAAGGCAACCTATGGAATGGGAGAAAATATTTGTAAACCATATATCTGATAAGGCAATAATAGCCAAAATATATAAGGAACTAATACAATTCAACAGCAAAACAAAACAAAAAAACAAATAATCCAATCAAAAATGGGCAAAGGACCTGAATAGACATTTCCTTCCAAAGAAGATCTACAAATAGCCAAGAGGTACATGAAAAGATGCTCAGTGTCACTAATCATTAGGGAAACGTAAATCAAAACCACAATGAGATATCATCTCACATCTGTTAGAATGGCTGTTATCAAAAAGACAAGACATAAGAAGTGCTGGTGAGGGTAGGAATGTAATTTGGTACAGCCAGTATGGAAAAAGCATGGAGGTTCCTCAAAAAATTAAAAATGGTACTACCATGTTATCCAGTGATTCTGCTTCTGGATATATAAAAAAGTGAAATCACCATCTTGAAGAGATATCTGCCTCCCCATGTTCATTGCAGCATTATTTATAATAGCTAAGATAACAAAACTAAGTGTCCATCGATGAATGAATGAATAAATAAAAAGCAATTGATATAATGCAATGTTATTCAGCCATGAAAAAAAAATGGAAATTCTACCTTTTGCAGCAACATGGATGAACTTTGAGGGCATTACGCTTAGTGAAATAAGTCAGACAGAGATAGACAAATATCATATGATCTCCGTTTTATGAAATCTGTAAAAACTAAGCTCATAGAAACAGAGACGAGCTTGATGATTGCCAGAGGCAGAGGTGGGGGGTGGGGACAGATGAAGGTAGTCAATGAGTAAAACTTCCAGTTATAAGATGAGTAAGTTCTGGGGATCTAATGTACAGCATGGTGACTACAGATAGCAATACTGTAATGTATACTTGAAATTTACTAAGAGAGTAGATCTTAAAAGTTCTCACCCTCCCCCCATACACACACAAAAGTAACTATGTGAAGTAATGGAGGTGTTAACTAACCTTATTGTGGTAATCATATCACAATATACATGTATCAAATCATCACTTTGTATACCTTAGACTTACACAGTGTTTGTTATATGTCAATTATGTCCCAATAAACCTGGAGAAAAAAAAAGTCCTAAAGCATAAGAAGAAAAGTTTGTCAGATTTGAGGGAAGAAATAGAAAGTTCTACATCAATAGTTGGGGATTTGAAAATTCCACTTTCAATAATAGAACGTATAGACAGAAGATCAATAAGGAAATGGAGGAGTTGAGCAACGTTCTAAACCAGCTAGACCCAACATTCTCCAGGATATACCATATGTTAGACCACAAGATAAGTCTTAGTAGATTTATAAGATAAATATCATACATATAATATCTTTTCTGACCGCAGTGAAATGAGGCCAAAAATCAATAACAGAAGGAAATCTGGGAAAATTACAAATATATGAAAATTAAGCAACACACTATTAAACACCCAATGGGTCAAGAAGAAATAATAAGAGAAATTAAGGAATATTTAAACTATTGAAAAAGAAAAACACAACATAACAATATTTATGAGATGCAGTGAAAGCAGTTCTAAGAGAGAAATTTATAGCTGTAAATACTTACATCAAAAAATAAGAAAGATCAAAAATCAATAACCTAAGTTTACTCCTAAGGAACTAGGAAAAGAGAGACAAAACCAAAGTAGCAGAAGGAAGGAAATAATAAAGATTCAAGCAGAGATAAATGAAATAAATAATAGAAAGATAATAAAGAAAATCAATGAAACTAAAAGTAGGTTGATATGGACCAAACTGTTCCCCTAAAATTCATATGTTGAAGCCCTGACCCTCAATGTAACTATATTTAGAGATAGGGCCTTTAGGGAGGTAATTAAGGTTAAATGGGGTCATAAGCATGGGGGCATCATTCAATAGGGCTTGTGTCCTTATAAAAAGAGGACAAAAGCAAGCATACAGAAGAAAGGCGATATGAGGGATAACTAAGAAGGCTGTACTTTACAAGCCAGGAATAGAGCTCTTACCAGAAACCAAGTTTGCCAGCACCTTGATCATGGACTTCTAACCTCTAGAACAGAAGCAGAAATGTCTGTTGTTTAAGCCATGTAGTTTGTGGTATTTGTTATGGTACCTTGAGTAGACTAATATATTAATTCTTTGAAAAGATCAAAATTAGCAAAATTTAAGCAGACTGAAAAGGGACAGAAGAGAGTCAATTCATATAACTAAAATAAAAAAATCAAAGTGGAGGCATTACTACCAACCCTACAATATAAGATTTTGTAAGGGAACACTATGAACTATTTTGCATGACGAAATTAGATAACCTAGATAAAATGGACAAATTTCTAGAAATTAACAAAACTGACTCAAAAAGAAATAGAAAATTTGAGCAGACCTTTAGCTATTAAGGATATTAAATCAGTAATTTAAAACTTCCCAACAGAGAAAAGTTCAGAACCACGTAGCTTCACTAGTGAATTCTAGCAAACATTCAAAGAAGATTTAACACCAATTCTTCTCAAACTCTTCCCAAAAAAGAGAAAAGGAGTGAACACTTCCTAACTCCTTTTATAGTCTATTATTATCCTAACACCAATGCTAGGTAAGACATCATGAGAAAAGAAAATTACAAACTATGTCCCTTATGAATATGGATGTAAATATCCTCAGCAAAATACTAATGTCTTAGTCTTCTCAGGCTGCTACAACAAAATACCATAGACTGGGTGGCTTCAAAAACAGACATTTTTTTCCCCTCACAGTTATGGAGGCTGGAAGTCCAAGGGCAGGGTACCAGCATGGCAGGATCGGGTAAGGAATCTTTCCATGGCTTGCAGATAACCACTTTCCACAGTGTGTTCACATGGGTTTTCTTCAGTGCATGTGTATGGAGAGAAAGAGAGAGAAGAAAGAGAGAGTGAGAGGGTGCTTCCTTTTGTTTATAAGGGCACTAATCACATCATGAGTGTCCCACACTCAACCTCATCTAATCCTGATTACCTCCCAAAGACTTTACCTCCAAATACTATCACACTGGAGGTTAGGACTTCAGCATATTAATTTGGGGGAGAGGGGTATGCAAACATTCATTCCATTACAACAAGCAAGCTAAATATCCAAACAGAACAGAATATTTACAAGATTATACACCAAATTATAGATTAAGTGAAATTTATCCTATAAATGCAAAGTTGGTCCAACATAAGAAAATCAATCACTGTAATACATCACAATAATAGAAGGATGGAATAGTGTTCAAGATGGAAGAGTACTGTGCTCACTCCCTCTTGTGAGAGCACCAGACTCACAACTAACTGCTGAACAATCATTTACAGGAGGACACAGGAACTCGCCAAAAAAGATGCCCTACATCAAAGGACAGGGGAGAAGCCACAATGAGATGGTAGGAGGGGCACAATCATAAAAAAATCAAATCCCATAATTGCTCGGTGGGTGACTCACAAACTGGAGAACACTTATACCAGAGGTCCACTCACTGAAGTAAAGGTTCTGAGCCCCACATTAGGCTTCCCAACCTGGGAGTCTGGCAAGAGGAGGAGGAATTCCTAGAGAATCAGACTTTGAAGGCTGATGGGATTTGGCTGCAGGATTTTGACAGGACTGGAGGAAGTGGAGAGTCCACTCTTGGAGGGCACACACAAAGTAGTGTGTGCATCAGAACCCAGGGGAGGGAGCAGTGACCCCATAGGAGACTGAACCGGACCTACCTGCTAGTGCTGGAGGGTCTCCTGCAGAGGTGAGGAGTGACTGTGGCTAACTACGGGGACAAGGACCCTGGCAGCAGAAGTTCTGGGAAGGATTCCTTGGCGAGAGCCCTCCCAGAGTCCGCCATTAGCCCCACCAAGGAGCCTGTGAGCGCCTGTGTTGGGATGCCTCAGGCCAAACAACCAACAGGGAGGGAACTCAGCCCTACCCATCAGCAGACAAGCAGATTAAAGTTTTACTGAGCTCTACCCGCCAGAGCAACACCCAGTGCTACCCACCACCAGTCCCTCCCATCAGGAAGCTTGCACAAGCCTCTTAGATAGCCTCATCCGCCAGAGGGCAGACAGCAGAAGCAAGAAGAACTACAATTCTGAAGCCTGGGGAATGAAAACCACATTCACAGAAAGATAGACAAAATGAAAAGGCAGAGGACTATTTACTGGATGAAGAAACAAGATAAAACCCCAGAAAAACAACTAAATGAAGTAGAGATAGGAAACCTTCCAGAAAAAGAATTTGGAATAATGACAGTGAAGATGATCCAGTACCTCAGAAAAAGAATGAAGGCAAAGATCAAGAAGATGCAAGAAATGTTTAACAAAGACCTAGAAGAATTAAAGAACAAACACCTAGAAGAATAAAAGGACAAAAAAACAGATATGAACAATACAATAACTGAAATGAAAAATACACTAGAAGGAATCAATAGCAGAATAACTGAGGCAGAAGAATGGATAAGTGATCAGGAAGACAGAATGGTGGAATTCACTGCCATGGAACAGAATAAAGATAAACGAATGAAAAGAAATGAAGACAGCCTAAGAGACCCCTGGGACAACATTAAATGCAACAACATTCACATAATAGGGGTCCCAGAAGGAGAAGAGAGAGAGAAAGGACCTGAGAAAATATTTGAAGAGATTATAGGCAAAAAATTTCCTAACATGGGAAAGGAAATAGCCACTCAAGTCCAGGAAGCACAGAGAGTCCCAGGCAGGATAAACCCAAGGAGAAACATGCCAAGGCACATAGTAATTAAACTGACAAAAATTAAAGACAAAGAAAAATTATTAAAAGCAATAAGGGAAAAATGACAAATAAAATACAAGGGAACTCCCATAAGGCTAACAGCTGATTTCTCAGCAGGAACTCTACAAGCCAGAAGGGAGTGGCATGATATATTTGAAGTGATGAAAGGGAAGAACCTACAACCAAGATTACTCTACCAGGAAAGGATCTCATTCAGATTCGACTGAGAAATCAAAAGATTTACAGACAAGCAAAAGCTAAGAGAATTCAGCACCACCAAACCAGCTCTACAACAAATGCTAAAGGAACTACTCTAAGTGGGAAACACAAGAGAAGAAAAGGACCTACAGAAACAAAGCCAAAACAATTAAGAAAATGGTAATAGGAACATACATATCGATAATTACCTTAACTGTGAATGGATTAAATGCTCCAACGAAAAGCCATAGGCTTGCTGAATGGATACAAAACCAAGACCCATATATATGCTGTCTAAAAGAGACCCACTTCAGACCTAGGCACACATACAGACTGAAAGTGAGGGGATGGAAAAAGGTATTCCATGCACATGGAAATAGAAAGAAAGCTGGAGTAGCAATACTCATATCAGATAAAATAGACTTTAAAATAAAGAATGTTACAAGAGAAAAAAAAGGACACTACAAAATGATCAAGGTATCAATCCAAGAAGAAGATAACAATTATAAATATATATGCACCCAACATAGGAGTACCACAATACATAAGGCAGATGCTAACGGCTATAAAAAAGGAAATGGACAGTAACACAATAATAGTGGGGCACTTTAACATCTCACTTACATCAATGGACAGATCATCCAGACAGAAAATTAATAAGGAAACACAAGCTTTAAATGGCACAATAGACCAGATAGATTTAATTGATATTTATAGGCCATTCCATCTGAAAACAGCAGATTACACTTTCTTCTCAAGTGCACATGGAGCATTCTCCAGGATAGATCACACCTTGGGTCACAAACCAAGCCTCGGTAAATTTAAGAAAATTGAAATCATGTCAAGCATATTTTCTGACCACAACGCTATGAGATTAGAAATCAATTACAGGGGGATAAAAAAGTAAAAAACACAAACACATGGAAGCTAAACAATATGTTACTAAATAACCAAGAGATCACTGAACAAATCAAAGGAAAATCAAAAAATACCTAGAGAAAAATGACAACAAAAACATGATGATCCAAAACCTATGGGATGCAGCAAAAGAAGTTCTAAGAGGAAAGTTTATAACAATGCAATCCTACCTCAAGAAATAAGAAAAATCTCAAATAAACAATCTAACCTTACACCAAAAGGAGCTACAGAAAGAAGAACAAACAAAACCCAAAGTTAGCAGAAGGAAAGAAGTCATAAAGATCAGAGCAGAAATAAATGGAATAGAAACAAAGAAAACAATAGGAGGGTTTCCCTGGTGGCACAGTGGTTGAGAGTCCGCCTGCTGATGCAGGGGACGCAGGTTCGTTTCCCGGTCCGGGAGGATCCCACATGCCGTGGAGTGGCTGGGCCCGTGAGCCATGGCCGCTGAGGCTGTGTGTCCGGAGCCTGTGCTCCACAACGGGAGAGACTACAGCTATGACAGGCCCGCATACCACCAAAAAAAAAAAAAAAGGAAAAAAAAAGAGAAAACAATAGGAAAGCTCAATGAAACTAAAAGCTGGTTCTTTGAGAAGATAAACAAAACTGATAAACCTTTAGCCAGACACATCAAGATAAAAAGGGAGAAGACTCAAATCAATAGAATTAGAACTGAAAACGGAGAAGTTACAACAGACACCACAGAAATACAAAACATCCTAAGAGACTACTACAAGCAACTCTATGCCAATAAAGTGGACAACCTGGAAGAAATGGACAAATTCTTAGAAAGGTATAACTTTCCAAGACAGAACCAGGAAGAAATAGAAAATATGAACAGACCAAACACAAGCACTGAAATTGAAACTGTGATTAAAATTTTTCCAACAAACAAAAGTCCAGGACCAGATGGCTTAACAGGTGAATGCTATCAAACATTTAGAGAAGAGCTAACACCCATTCTTCTGAAATTATTCAAAAAAATTGCAGAGGAAGGAACAACTCCAAGCTCATTCTACGAGGCCACCATCACCCTGATGCCAAAACCAGACTAAGATACTACAAAAAAAGAAAATTACAGACCAATATCACTGATGAATATAGATGCAAAAATCCTCAAGAAAACACTATTAAACAGAACACAACAGCACATTAAAAGCATCATACACCATGATCAAGTGGAATTTATCTCAACGATTCAAGGATTCTTCAATATATGCAAATCTATCAAAGTGGTAACTTATATTAACAAATTGAAGAAGAAAAAACATATGATCATCAAAGTAGATGCAGAAAAAGCTTTTGACAAAATTCAGCACCCATTTATGATAAAAACTCTCCAGAAAGTGGGCATAGAGGGAACCTACCTCAACATAATAAAGGCCATGTACAGCAAACCCACAGCAAACATCATTCTCAATGGTGAAAAACTGAAAGCATTTCTTCTAAGATCAGGAAAAAGACAAGGATGTCCACTCTCACCACTATTATTCAACATAGCTTTGGAAGTCCTAGCCACAGCAGTCAAAGAAAAAGAAATAAAAGGAATACAAATTGGAAAAGAAGAAGTGAAACTGTCACTGTTTGCAGATGACATGATACTACACATAGAAAACCCTAAAGATGCTGCCAGAAAATTATTAGGACTCATCAATAATATTGGCAAAGTTGCATGATACAAAATTAATGCACAGAAATCTCTTGCATTCCTATGAACTAACAACAAAAGATCAGAAAGAGAAATTAAGGAAACAATCCCATTCACCATTGCAACAAAATGAATAAAATACTTAGGAATAAACCTACTTAAGGAGGTAAAAGACCTGTACTCAGAAAACTATAAGACACTGATTGGAAGAATCACTATTGTGAAAATGACTATATTACCCAAAGCAATCTACAAATTCAATGCAATCCCTATCAAATTATCAATGGCATTTTTTACAGAACTAGAACAACAAATTTAAAATATGTATGGAGACAGAAAAGACAATAGTCAAAGCAATCTTGAGGGAAAAAAACAGAGCTGGAGAAATCAGACTCCCTGACTTCAGACTATCATACAAAGCTATAGTAACCAAGACAATATGGTACTGGCACAAAAACAGAAATATAGATCAATGGAACAGGATAGAAAGCCCAGAGATAAACCCATGCACCCATGGTCACCTAATCTATGACAAAGAAGGCAAGGATATACAGTGGAGAAAGGACAGTCTCTTCAATAAGTGGTGCTGGGAAAACTGGAAGCTACATGTAAAAGAATGAAATTAGAACACTCCCTAACACAAAAACAAACTCAAAATGGATTAAAGACCTAAATGTAAGACCGGACACTATAAAACTCTTAGAGGAAAACATAGGCAGAACACAGTTTGACATAAATCACAGCAAGATCTTTTTTGACCCATCTCCTAGAATAATAAAAATAAAAACAAAAATTAAAAAATGGGACTTAATGAAACTTAAAAACTTTTGCACAGCAAAGGAAACTATAAACAAGATGAAAAGACAACCCTCAGAATGGGAGAAAATATTTGCAAATGAATCAACAGACAAAAGATTAATCTCCAAATTATATAAACAGCTCATGCAGCTCAACATTATAAAAACAAGCAACCCAATCAAAAAATGGGTAGAAAACCTAAATAGCCATCTCTCCAAAGAAGACATACAGATGGCCAAGAGGCACATGAAAAGCTGCTCAACGTCACTAATTATTAGAGAAATGTAAATCAATACTACAATGAGGTATCACCTCATACTGGTTAGAATGGGCATCATCAGAAAATCTATAGACAGCAAATGCTGGAGAGGGTGTGGAGAAAAGGGGACTCTCTTGCACTGTTGGTGGGAATGTAAATTGATACAGTCACTATGGAAAACAGTATGGAGGTTCCTTAGAAAACTAAAAATAAAATTACCATATGACCCAGAAATCCCACTACTGGGCATATACACTGAAAAAACCATAATTCAAAAAGACACATCTACCCCAATGTTCATTGCAGCACTATTTACAATAGCCAGGTTATGGAAGCAACCTAAATGCCCACTGACAGATGAATAGATAAAGAAGATGTGGTACATATATGCAATGGAGTATTACTCAGCCATAAAAAAATGAAATTGGGTCATTTGTAGAGATGTGAATGGGCCTAGAGACTGTCATACAGAGTTCAGTAAATCAGAAAGAAAAAACAAATATCGTATATTAACGCATATATGTGGAATCTAGAAAAATGGTATAGAAACTGGTTTGCAAGGCAGAAATAGAGATGCAGATGTGGAGAACAAATGTATGGACATGAAGGGGGGAACGTGGCAGGGGGTGGGGGTGGTGGGATGAATTGGGAGATTGGGATTGACATATATACATTAATATGTATAAAATAAATAACTAATTAAAAAATCCAATGTAAAAAAATAGAAAGAAGGAATAAAACCACATGATCATCTCAACTGACACAGAAAAGGCATTTGACAAAATCCAGCATCCTTTCATGAAAAAAATACTCAAAAAAGTCCAAAGAGAAGGGAACTTCTTTAACACAATAAATGCCATTTATGAAAAAGACACAGCAAACATCATATTCAATGGTGAAAGTCTGAAAATGCTCCCCTTAAGATTGAGAACAAGACAAGGAAGCCCACTTTCATCACTGCTATCCAACACTTCACTGGACTAGTCAGAGCAATTAGACAAGAAAAAGAAATTAAAAGGCATTCAAAGTAGAAAAACAGAGGTAAAACTGTGTCCATTTTCAGATGACATGATCGTATATCTAGAAAATCCCAAAGAATCCATAAGCTACTAAAACAAGTTGAAAATTTCAGTAAAATTTACAAGTTACAAGATCAATACATGAAAATCAGTTGTGTTTACAACACAAGGAATGAACAATCCAAAATGAAATTAAGAAACAATTCAATTTATGATAGCATACAAAAGAATAAAATACCTGAAATAAATTTAACCAAAGAAGTAAAAGACTTGTACACTGAAAACTACAAAACATTGCTGAAATAAATTAAAGACCTAAATAAATGGGGAAATGTCCCATGTTCATGGATAGGAAGACAATATTTTTAATACTACCCAAAAGATCTACAGATTCAACACAATCCCTATGAAAATTCCACAGTATTTTTGCAGAAATGGAAAATCTGAACCTCAATTTCACATGTAATAGCCAGGGACCATGAATATCTAAAACAATCTTGAAAATGAAGAACAATTTGAAGGACTCACAGTTTCCAATTTCAAAACTTATTACAAATCTACGGTAATCACAATAGTGTGGTACTGGCATAAGGATAGATGTACATACGAATGAATGGAATAGAATTTAGAGTCCAGAAGTAAACCTATACACCTATGGCCAATTGATTTTTTATGAGTGCCAAGTTCATTCTTGAGAAAATAATAGTCTCTTCAGCAGATGGTGCTGAGACAACTGGATTTCTACAAGCAAAAGAATGAAGTTGGAGCCCTACCTCACATCATATGTAAAACTTAACTAAAATGGATCAATGACTTGAATACAAGAGCTAAAACTGTAATACTCATATCATAGAAGAAAACATGGGAATAAATCGTGATGATCTTTGACTTAGCAGTGGTTTCCTAGATGTGACACCAAAAGCATGAATAACAAAAGAATAAATAGATAAATTGGACTTCAAAAAAATTAAAAACTTTGTGTATCAAAGAACATTATCAAGAAAATGAAAACATGGACTACACAATGGGAGAAAATATTGCAACTCATATATCTGATAATGGTTTAATACCCAGAACATATAAAGAACTGCTTACAACTCAACAACAAAAAGACAACTCAATTAAGTAATGGGCAAAGGACTCTTATCCAAGAAGATATTAAAATGGCCAATAAGTACATGAAAAGATGTTCAACTTTATTAGACATTAGGGAGATGCAAATAAATCAAAACTACAATGTGGAAATACCACTTCATACTTACTAGGAGGGCCATAATTTTAAAAACAGAAAATTAAGTATGTATTAATTAAGTAAATGGCTTGTGGATGGTGGTGCCAACTGTCTCACTTATGGGTGGGAGTTTATAGATAAGCAAGAAGAGGCAGCTATAACAATCCATGTGGTGATGGATTTGATTGGGAGCCAACAGTATGAACTCATGTTTAGCTAATATAGCTATAGATGGTTCCATATAGAAATATTTATAGATATGTGTGTATATACAAGTTACTATAAACACATCTTTTTTTTGCTCTATTAACTGAGAGGGCCTAAAAGAAATGATACCCCAGTAGCAATGAGCACACCCAGCACCAAGATCTTGGTTTCTACTGCCATTCTCCAATAAAAGAAATCAGGGCTCCTTGGAGTAATCGGTGATTCTAAGTCTGGGGAGGAAATATACAAGATGTACCTGGAGCATCTTGCAGTTGCAGAAAATAAGGAAGTGCTCAAAACACACACGTAGAAACACATTGATGGAGGTGTTTCAAAGGTGCACAGGAGCCAACTGAAAGAACTCCCAGTGACCAAAGATGGAATAATTTGAGCAACAAAATAAAGTAGTACTGGTTTATAACCCAAAGTATAAAATAAATATCCATGGGATCATACTAATATAAACAAATGACTGAACAAATTAATAAATGGGGGAGGAGATTCAAATCTCCCATGCAGAATTCCAAATAACTTATGTAGATACTTCACCCTCAAGGATGGAAGCAGAACTCTCCATTCCCTAGGTGTGAGATATTCTAAGTGGCTTCCTTCAGAAGAGCATGGTACGGAAAAGGGGGAAAAGAGTAACTTTACAGCAGAGACACTTGACAAATGATACCTCAGCCAGGTGATCAAGGCCAACATTAAATCATGTAGGTGGTGTGTACCCTTGATATGATGTGAGGAGAATGACACTTCACCTCTGACAGGGGGAAGTGTGCCAGGCTCTAAGGCTTAGGCTTGGATCCAACACTCTCCTGGCTCCACCTTGTTCTGTTGACCAAGCAAGTGGAGAGACCAGGTCAGATTCACCAGATGGGGTGCTGACTCCACCTCTTGATGGGAGGAGCTGAATGGCACACAGTAGAGGGTGTATATACAGGAAGGCCTAAAGAACATTTTGCAATCAACCTAGCACTAGAGTCTGTGAGTCTGACCCACTGCACATTTTTAGAAACAGTTTTACAGGGGCACAGCCATACCCCTTTATTTACAGTTGCATATGGCTGCTTTCAAGCTGCAAAAGTAGCATCAAGTAGTTGTGACAGAGACTATTCACTCAAGGAAGTCTCAGATCCCCTCTGTGAAACACCTCCATGTGCAGGTGGAGAGACCAAGAAAGTCAGCTATCTAAAGCCTTACTCCTTGAGGAATTCTCTCCCACCCACCCCATCCCTATGTAGGGCCCCTCCTGCTCATCCTCTGGTTGTAACCACCTCCACCTCCTCCAGGAAGTCCCCCACTTTCATGGCACTGTGACTGCGAGTGGCACTTAACAGAAGCTTGCTGGTCCTATTCTAGCACAAGGAAAGAAGTATCTGAGGGCACAGAGGCCTTTGGGATGCAACTAGAATCACCAAGGAGGAAGCTGACCCAGGCCAGGGTCAACCCACTGGCAATGGGAACAGAATGCCGATTTTGGTTAAAAGGCAGAAATCAGTGGCAACCTCAGCACTCACCACCCCTTCTTGGCTGTGTGTTTCTGGGTGGCCCACCTTGCCAGCTGAGCTCAGCATTGTGTTTTTAAAATGGTCAGAATGACAGGCCCCCTTGGGGATCTGCAGATTTCAGAGAGAGCACCTGTAGAGTACCCTTCCAGAGCCTGGTCAGGTGACTGCTCAGCACAGTGGGGTTTCTAGAGCAGCTCTATACTGTGGCAGGGTCCTTAGGGCTGTAGGCCCCTCCTGCTGCCCTCCACTCTGCTGGGAGGGTGCATTCTTGCAGCCCAGCCTCTGTGGGGAGATCTCCTTCCCTATCTGTGTTCTGCTAATAAAGAGAAACACAGTTGGCGAGGTTAGACACACAGCGCTGAGTGATTGACACAGCCGCAGCCCTTGGCCGAACAGCACGGGCCATGCAGCAGGATGCTGAGAAAACACCGTGTGGGCTATGCATCCCTTGGCGTTTGCTTTCCATTAGCCTCACATTTTGCCCTTTAGTCACACTCAGTCTATCAAGGCTGGCCTGGGAGGAGCTTGCTCCCAAACACCCTGGCTCACTTCAGGGAAGCCCCTGCAGGTCCCGAAGTGTCCCCCAGCGAGCCCTGGTTCTTCCAGCCACTGCAAGGGCAGCTCGGCCAAGGGAGAGCTTGGGGCTCTGAACCCGGTTCCTCTGTCTGGAGCCACACCCGGGCCACGCTGGGAACTGAGTTGAGCTATGTTGGGCCAGAGCCCGGGTTTAATAGCTTCCCGGATATGTCCCATGTGCCTCCGACCAGGGTTCTGCCTGGGGCTCAGGAGCTGAAGAAACAGCAGGCCAGACTGGTGATGGGCAGGTGGGGCACTGGTCTGTGGGCAGAGGGTCCACAGTCCCCACTTGTTTTCTAAAATAGGCCTACGCAGGGTGAGAGACCGGGCCCTCGCACTGGGGAGGGAATGGAGGAATCTGGGCTCAGCCTAGTCCTCCCCCCCCACACCCCCACCCCAAATAGTCACTGCAGGGATAGAGAGGCTATGAGTTCCAAAACCTGTGCTCCTTCCTGCCTTTCCCATGGGGCTTCCCTCCACCTGCTTCCATCTCAGGAGCTGTCTCTTCAGTCCCAGAAACTGGTCTTGTTTACATCACACAACACCCACCAAGGGACTGCGTGCAGAGCTGTCCATTTCCTGGGCATATTTAGAGATGATGGTCACAAAGCTGTGAGTGGGATTCAGGGCTGGTGAGAGAGTGGGCAGGGAAATGTCCCAGAACCTAAAATCTTGGCATCCCAGAGTGACAGGAGCCTGATGGTGGTCTGATCCACTCAAGCAAGGCACAGATCCCCTCTGCGAAACACCTCCATGTTCAGGTAGAGAAACAGAGGCTTGGCATGGGCAAGCTAACTTCCCAAAGCCTCTTGAGGTGGGCCAGGATTCCTTCCCAGGGCTTCCACTCTATTCTCCCACTCACACCAACAGAATGGTTATCGGTCTCCGGGGCCGGTAGTTTGGGAATCTGACCATTTTGCACATTTTCTGGGCTCTTGATCCCTCTCTCTCATGCCCTCTTGTTCTGTGATATTGTTGACAGCACAGAACTCAGAGGATGCCTGGCCCTGGCTACCCATTGAGTATGAGTCGACAAACCAGAGCCCACTCAGACCTCGGCTTTCTCATCTGTCCATGGGGATCCTGGTGGCAGGAAGCCAAGAGGTGACCTGGCTACGCCCACCCGATCTGAGAGGCTCCAGGCTGGAGCGTCACATGCTGCCTTGCCTCCCCAACAGGGCTCTCTCCTCCTCCTTGCCTCCACTCGAGGGGAAATTACCCATTAATGAAAGAGAATTACAAACGCAGCATCTGGCCCCACGCCCAAGGTCCTTGGGAGAGCAGGGAGGGAGTAAGCGTGATGGAAGGGGAATTGGAAACAAATGCACAGGGGTGTTTTCTTTGGTGGATCCACGGTCCCCTCCCCACCCCCTATTCTTACCACTGTCCCAAATTTGGACTTTTATGGAAACGGATTTCATGCCTAGGTTTCCCATGAACTCTCTTAATTCAACTGAGGAGCCATTATCGGTACCAAGTGTAATAAGCTGTTTCCACAGCCTGGGGGAGACCTGTGGAGATGAGGAGTGGGTGCTTCTCTCCTATGCAGGTGGGGGCTGGGATGGAGGGCAATGGGGGGCACTGGGCTGAAGTCCCAGCCCTGGCAGGTGCCTAGAGGGGTGGAACAGGAAGCTGCAGTTCCTTGAGTGGGGGCGCAAGAGACCAAAAGGGGGCAGGAGGCAAAGGAACGGCAGGTGAATCTGGGGCTGAGAGGGCCACCTAGGGTGGGGACAGCTCAGTGTCCTAGGGGACTTGGTGGGAGGGGGTGTCACGGCCATGGGTGGGAGGAGCCATCTACCAAGATGCAAGGGTCCCTCTCCCAGGAAGCCCCTTTTCCCATCCTCCTTCCTCCACGAGGAATTTTCTCCCACCTGCCCCATCCCTATGCAGGGTCCCTCCTGCTCATCTTCTGGTTGGACCCACCATCATCTCCTCCAGGAAGTCTTCCAGGGGCCCACCCAGAAGCTCCAGATTCTGCCCTCATGGTGCTGTGACTGCCAGTGACTCTGTCTTCCATGGTTTGAGGGCTCTGAGAGAACAGAACAAGCACAGGGTCTGAAACAGATCCTGGAGGGAGGAGCCAGGAAGTGGGCCAAGTTTGGAGAGGGGGCATGGCTCCTCTTAGCAGGGGGGCTCTAGGCTGGAACTGGCCTATGGAGCTGACTGTGACCTGGGCCAACCCCTTGGCGTCTCCCCAGTCCTCATCTATCACAGAAGTCCTCATAGCCAGACTTGAAGGCTGGGCGTGGTGAGAACATGCACAGGGCACCTAACTAGGCCATCAGAGCACATACCAGGAAGACTTTCCTTCTGCAGAGCGAGGTCACAAGGGGCAAGGGGGACACGTGGACCCCCAACTCCAGCCCCAGCCCCACGGCGATCCCTCAAGAAATGCAGAGCTGGTCAAAACTCTGTTGGCAGGGGGCGGGTGGTGTGGAGAGGACAAAGGGCGCTGCAGACCCACCTCCCCTCCCCTACAGAGGCTCTTGCCTCCTGTTCTAAGGCAGGACCCTCGTGAACTCGGTGGTAGGTGGGCAACCCAGGGCTTCAGAAAGCAGACCCTGTGGGGGCCTTAGGTTTTCCCTTTTATTCTGGACTAGATCCAGAGCTGAGACTCCCAACCACCAGGAACAATACCCAGGAGGCTGAGGTGAGCTGCAAAGGGATGGTGTTACACAGGGGGCAGGTGCAGAGTGGAGGCAGGCTACATCTGTGTCCCAAAGGCCTCCTGCCTCTGTATCTCTCTGATTTTCCACACAAAATGGCTTGAGTTCATCAAACACTCCACATTCCCAGCCTTTATGCAACTAGACAATTCTGTGGGACTAGTTTTGGCCTGTGGCCTGTGGGCAGAGTGGCAAATGTCACTTCCAGGCTGGAGCAGAGAAGTCAGTCTTCTACTTCCCAGCTCTTTCTTCTTCAGTATGTGGTGCCCAAGGGGCCACAGGTGTTGCTTCAAGATGGTGAAGCTGTCATCAGCCTGGAGCCCTGAGGGACTTGTGGGATGCAGGGCCCCAGCTGAACTGTGTGCGAGATGGAGCAGGCATGAGAAGCAAGCCTTTGGGGTGCTAAGCCTGAAAATCGGGTCATTTGTTTTTACAGAAGAACCTAGCTTATCCTGACTCATGCCAAGTATTGGTACCAGAAATGGGTAGGTGACTGAAAGAAAACAACAGAATACGTGACACTGGTGTGGTGGTGTTAGTGCTGGGGTTGGGCAGGAGGCGGGGTGAAATCCGTATCAGATGCTGGAAGGATGGTGACCCACATGATTACAGCTGCAAGTAGAACTTTGAATGAGTGGCTTTGGGATAAGAGGTAGGAAGAGCAGATGTTAGTGGAGTGTGGGGTTGCAACTTGCTGTGCTTGTGCAGTGGTTACAGAAAAGAAAGGAGCTCAGGACAGAACTGGCCAGATTTCTATCAGAACAGAAAAGGAGTAGAGAGTGCCCAGAAAGTCAAGCCTGGATGACATAGAAAACCAGCTGCTTGTGAACCCAAACCTAGAAGGTAAGTTTGAGGTGCCTTTGAGGAACAATGCCTAGTAAACTCTTGTAATCCAACAGATGGCCTCAGGCAAGATCAGAATAAGGGTGGATCAGATCCAGAGCAGCTTTATCCCTGCAGAAGGCAGGTAGAGAATTTGTTTCCTGGGGCTGCGTAACAAAGCACCACAGACTGGCAGCCTAAACAACAGGCCTGTAGGCAGGGTTGGTTTCCCTTGAGGCCTTTCTCCTTGGCTTGAAGACGGCCACCTTCTCCTTGTGTCCCCACATGGTCTTCCCTTTGGGTGTTTCTGATCTCCTATTCTTATAAAGACACCAGTCATATTGGATTAGAGCCCACCCTAACAGCCTCATTTTACCTTAATCACCTCCAAATACAGTCACATTCTGGGATACCAGGGTATGTTAAGATTTTAACATACGCATTCTTGGGGACACAATTCAGCCCATAACACGGGGGAAGGCAGATGGGAGGAACAGGAAGGAGAGGTAGGAGGGAGAAGTCTGGGGGCTGGAAAGCAAAGACACACAGATGAGAGCTGAAAATTGCATCTCAAAAAGCACTGTGGTCATGGTTGCATGCATGGGAGCTGCCTGCACTGCCAAAGCAAGACAAGCCCTCGGCTCCTGACCTTCCCCAGGCCAGAAGGGGGTTGATGGGGTCTACACAGCACCCAAAGAAAGCCAATGAGGCTGATGGGAGAGGAGGGTCTCCTTGGGCACAGGACCAGGGCCCAGAGCTCACAGAAGACAAGAGAGCAGAAGCAGGACCTAGTCAGGACACCTCACTCCCCACCTGACTTGGGGCCCTGACACCCTAGTCTCCAGATAGAACAGAACATGCTCACTGGGGTACTGGAGGGGAGAGCCCCCTCTTAGACGGGAGGGACCTTAACTTCTAAAGGACTATGAACTTCCTGAGGCTGTAAGGGTTGGTTATTCTAATATCCTGAGTAAGAGTCTGTGTTCTCAGGCCTGCCCTGTTTCTGTGTCTGGGGCTGGGTTTGTCAGTAGCCTGGCAGGACTGAGAGGCCCGCCAGAGCCAGGCTGGGGTCTGGGGCACACAGGGAAAGGGCGTTCTGAGGACCCAAGTCTGAAGTGGTTCCAAGCCAGCCCCCAGGGAAGGCGGCCAAGGCGGGCAGAACTTCAAATGCTTTGGGGTTATTTTATTTTATTTCACATAAGTGGAGGCAAAAATTGGTTTCTCGTGTGGTCTAATGCTTTCCAAGTCGTAACATCACTTCCCCAGCTCCTGCCACTCAGGGTGGAGCCAGGATGGGAAGAGGAGGAGTGGGTTGTGGGCTCCAGCTTCCCCTCCTCACACGAAGCCATCTTGGGGCAGAGTCACAACAGTCTCAACCCCCAGACCTCAGGGACAGGCGTCCTCCAATTAGAGCCCTTCCCTTCTGGGCCATCTGTTTGATATTAGGCAGGTTACCCCACCTCTCTGAACCTCAATCTCCCTGACTGTGAAATGGTCATAGGGGCTTTTGCATGTGAGCCTACTGGGGACTGTGTGTTTCTCAACAGCCCAGGGAGTGATGAGCTGTGATTCTAATTTGCAGCTCTCCTGGGAGGTCCCTGGCTTGGCATGTTCAATCCGGATGCAGGGACCTCTCAGCCAGGACCCCCGAGGGAGTCCCCTCCCTCCCAGAAATCTCAGCCCAGATTGGGCAGGGGTCCCATTGGCCCAGACTGGGGACCTTGGGCGTGTCCCTTGCTGCCCAAGCCCTCCTCCCTCTTCAGTCACGGCCTCCCCTCCCTCTTCCACTCCCATCTGCCCTCAGCACTCTGCCTCAGTTTACCACTGATGTTTCCCAGGGCCCCTGGAGAGGAGGCTCTCAGGATGAGCACCCTAATTCCTTTGACTGGTCCTTCTGCTCCACTGTATCCCCTCCAACTCCAGCTTCCATGCCATCCACCAGACCCCACAGCCTTGTCCCTGTGCTGCTCAAACTGCTGCTCTCCAGACAAGTGACCCAAGGCACCCAGGGTCCTGCCCCTGTCCACCCAGTAGCCTCACCCTCCACTCCTGATCCTGAAGGCTCACGCTCTCCTCCTCTCCTCCCTGTGCTCATTCCTCTGCCAGAAATGCCCTTCCTTCCTTCCCTCCTTGCTCAGCTCAGGCATGCCCTCTGAAGCTTCCTGACCCCCTACCTCACAACATTTGAAGCCCCCAGAGCAACCTACGCTGCATTTCTCAGGCCTCCCCTCTTGGCTTGTAGGTGTTGACAACCATGTAAGTCAGCTCTCGCTGCATAACAAAGTACCCAGAACTTGATGGTCTAAATCAGCAAGTGTTTACTTTTGCTCATGAGTCTACTGGTCAGCCAGTTCTCCCAGTCTCAACTGATCTTGGCTGGACCTGCTGAGGCATCTGTGCTCACCCGGCAGTTTGGCCAGGAGCAGGTTTGTTTAGGATGACCTCTGTATTCACTTTCTGTGCTGCGTAAAGAATCATTCCTCTCCCAGTGAGAGAGAGGCTGGTGGTGTGCCTGAAGGACACTATCCCAGACCTTCCATGGCTCCACCACTTACCCCATCTGTCTCATCAGCGGCTGAGAAGAGAGATAGAGGGACCAGAGGTGGGCAGAGCCTCAGTGGGGAAGGAGCCAGGGTCCTGATGACCGTGCGGGGCCCGGGCTGTAGTGTGGCTCCTGGGACGATGTACCTGTGCCCACCATGCCTGCTCCTGGGCTCCAGCTCGACCACTCCCTCATGAGTGAGCCCAGCTTGGGGTCCCTGGAGACCCACAAGAAAGGCTTACCATCGGCAGTGGTGCTCAGCCACCAAACAGCCCTGGGAGGCTGCTCATCTTTGGAAGATTATGAGTCCAAGACTGAAGTCATTTCAGGAGAATGGCCGTGGGGAAATGGGGTGATAGGGAAGAGAAGGAAAACGAGGAGACAAGGGGGGTGTGGCAAGAAGGACCAGTGGAGAGAAGGAAAGGAACAAGAGGAGCCACCTTTGCCTCAGTGCCCTGTGTCCACAGCCACTGGTTGTCTCTACCCCAGCCCAGCGAGATAGGAATGGTCACCCCCTTTACAAAGGGACACAGATCCAAGGAGCTTTGGATGGGCAGGAGCATCGCTGCTGTCACAAGTTTGAGGCCCCAAATGCAGCAGCTGGTCTCAGGGGCTGACCTCCCTTCCAGCGCACTGGAGCCAGGAATCTTCTCTCCCTGTTACAGGCAAGACTCAGATGCTGAAAGTGCCATCTGGGCTTCCGGTCTTTGTCCCCATCTCCACGGAAGGACATATCCCCCAGAGCTGGATGGACACTCAGGGGCACCACCCGATGGGACAGCCCAAAGCCCTCCCCAGCCAGGACCTCACAGTGATGCCCCCATCTCCAGCCTCCATTCAACAGGCATCATGAGCACCTAGTGGCAGGCTGCCTCAGTTTGCTCATCTGCAAAATGGAGACAGGCACTGCCTGCTCAGGGGACCTCCAGAAAAAATCAGAGGCAGCAGGTTGGTGCCAGGGAAGCGTGCACTTGGGGTTACAGCCCTGGCTTCAGATCCTGGCCTTGCGGGTCCCCAGCTGGGCAACTTTGGCACAGGTAGCAGGATGGCTGGAGGCAGCCAGGCGGAGGGTGATGTGAGGGTTCCAAGAGGCCTGGGGCCACCCTGGGAGGGAGTGATGACAGACACCCAGCTATTACTGCACCTTGGGGCCAGGTCCTTCCCACTCACTCAGGGCAGAGGCAGCCCCAGTAAGGATTCACCCAAGGCGCTGTCGGGCCTGTCATTCAGTCCTAATCCCTGCCCTTTGTCCGCCTGCCATCAGGGCTTTGGGTTGCCACCTGCCTGCGCCGGGTGATGTCATGGGAAAAGAATGTGGCAGGTGGGGGCAGGCGAAGGGCCGTCCTGGAGAGTGTCTCTCTCCCCTGCCCAGGTGGGCAGGGGGCTGCGGGAGACAATGTGGAAACTCAGGACTCCCCTCCCCTACAGGCCTTGGGTATAATCCTGCCCTGCAGATGACATGTGTTCCATGAGGTCAAGAATTTTGAAAGTCCTGGAAGTTTCCAGAGCCTTGTTTAAGGGAAGTGCACTACTGGGCTCACAGTTACAAAACAGCTGGGGCATCTGTGTCCAAGGCTCCATCGATTCCTTGAAATGGCTGCAGAACTGGGCATGGACATGTTCTCCGGGAGAGCAGCCCTGGCTTCATTGGATTACCAGGGCTCCACAGCAAGACTCAGCAGTGTGGGGAGCCTGCCATCCTGTGAGCTCAGAGTTGGGGCTGCCACAGGCCTCTCTGAGCCTCACTCTCCCCATCCCTGAAACAACGTTGTTGTCCCCCACTGATCTCCTACCAGCCCAGGAAATCCCAGACATGTCTCTTAACCTCCTGTGGTCACTCTCAGTCAACTTATTCCTGCAATTCTGCACCACTTGCAGGGGCACAACTGAGCCCCAGCACAGGGAGGTAGAGGAGGCGGGGGCTGCCCTGGGGGCTGCATACACTGGCCTGGTGAGGTCCCTCCTACCAGCCCTTTGACCTGCAAGGCCTTGTCTCCAGTGGCTTCTGGGACCCTCTTCATGACTCTGATGACATTTCCTTCCCTTATTCATGTGATGACTGGGGAACCAGCCTCCTTCCACATGGTGACTCCACCATCTCAAGGGCCTCAGCATCCTTGACTGGGTCCTATGCAAGGGCCAAGAGATGATAACAGATAAAGGGTGCAGGAGGTTTGGTAGCCAAGCCAGGAAAGGCACACATCTCCCCTGCCCAACTTGTAGCAGCTAGAACCCGTCACCCAGCCCTGGGATTGCGAAGCGGGCAGGGAAAGGCACTCCCCTCATGTGATGGGGAAACAAAATCGGTTTGGTAAACATGTGGAATTTTCTCACCACAGCTGGGTGTGTCCCATAATTCCTGGTCTGTCTTTTAAGGATGGAGATAGTTCAGAGATTAGAGTGTTCCATCCCGCAGGACAATGAAAGCTCTGAACTTGATCTGTAAGGCTCCATCTCCCTGCAGGGGCCCAAGTGAATTTCCCTCCTGCTCACCAGCTGCCCAGTCAGAGCATAACTGTGGGGAGGGACAGAAGAGGAGGGCAGTGATTTCTTTTGCAGATGGCATCACTCTCCCGAACCTGGCCAGTGGGTGAAGTGGACTCTCAGGGCACATCTGTGGGCGTTTGAGGAGACACCCTTGTTGGCCCCCTTCTGTGACTTCTTTGGAACAGGCAATATCACCTCTTTGGCCACCCCCTCCCAGCTCCTGCACCCCTGACTATCCTCCCACTCCCACTCAGCCCTCACTGCTGAAGCTCCACCACCCCCTCCTCTCGGGCAGTATGGTGAGCAGGATCCTGAGATGGCCCAGGGCCTACCCCAGAGTCCCATCCTCTGACTGTGACAGGACACATGAATGGGTTACTGATCAGACTGACTTGGGGTGGGCCTGACCTAATTGTGGGGAGGGCTTTAAAAGAAGGTGAAGCATCAGAAAGATGCCCTTCTGATGGCCTGGGAAGGTGCAGATGGCCATGGTGTGAACAGTTGCTGGGGGCCACATGGCTACTGGGTGGCCTCCGGGAGTGAGAGCAGTTCCCAGAAGACAACTTCATCCCACAGCTGCATGGACCTGAATTCTGCCAACCACAGGGAGCTTGGAAAGAACCCGAGCCCCAGATGAGACTGCAGCCCTGCACAACAGAAAGACGTCAGCCTGGAGACCCTGAACAGAGGCGCCAGCTAGGCCACTCCTGGGCTTCCGACCACGGAGACCATGAGATCATCAGTCTGTTGTTGTGATCATTAAGTGTATGGCAGCTCCTTGTGCAGCTTAGAAAACGAATACAGTGCAGGCAGGGCTTGAAGGGCTCCTGCCTGGGAGGAACATGTGTCCTTCCCTGCGGCTGCCCACACTTCCCAAGCAGCTCCCAGATTCCCTAGTGGATGAGGCCAAAGTTCACTGCGACTCCAGGGTATACACCATGTAGAGGTTGAATGGTGTCCCTCCAAATGTCACATCTGCCCTGTATTTCTGAGCATGACCTTACTTGAAAATAGGGTCTTGGCAGGTTAATGAGTTAAGGATCTTGAGATGATATCATCCTGGATTATCCTGGTGGGCCTTAAATCTGATGACTGGTGTCCTTATAAGAGGTGAGGACACAGGCACACACACAGGGACAGGCCACATGACAACAGAGGCAGAGGTCGGAGTGATGAGGCCACAATCCAAGGGATGACTGGGGCCACCAGAAACTGGAAGAGGCAAGAATGATCCTCAACTAGAGCCTCCAGAGGGAACGTAGCCCTGCTGATAGCCTTATTTCAGACCTCTGGCCTCCGGAACTTGGAGAAGATACACTTCAGTTGTGGTGCTTCAGCTCCCCAGTTGTGATGCTTTCCTATGGTAGCCATGGAAAACCAGCACAGACCCTGAGGGAGTCAGCCAGGAGAGGCTGGGATAGCAAACAGCCCAGCAATGGAAAGGAGCCTCATCAGACACTCAGATCCTGGCCACTGAGCCCCTGTGTCTGGGACGTGCTGTAACAGTGCCTCCAAGTTGGGGCAAAACACCTCCTCTCCCTTCACAGAGAAAAATGAGGGCTCATGGTGGGTTATTTCAGGGAGTCACCCTGAATATCTATGCTGAGAGAATGTAGGCATTTCCACTCTTCACTGAAGGGAAACCAAGGCTCAGAGAGGGGAAATGGTTTGCCCAAGAGCCAGCCATTGTCCCTAGAAAAACACTCAGAGGGCACAGAAAGAACAAGACAAGAATGTTAATTGCAGCCTTGTTTTTGTAGCAAAACCCCAGACCAGCCTAAATGTGTCTTCATCAATAGAGGTGTGACTAAATAAATTAGGAAGCCCTCTGAGGTTTTCTGCAGGTTTGGACAGGATGGATCTCTGAGACGCAATGGGGAGTAGAGGAAGCAACCTGCACAGTGAAGTGTAGAAACATGATCCCGTGGAGGCCTTTGACAGCCCAGCAAATCCCGAGTCAAACAAACTAATTGCAGGAAGACATTTTTTGAACAATCGGGGAAATTTGAAGACTGATGGGGCATTAGATGATATTAAGGAATGACTGCTAATTTTGTTAAGTGTGCTGATGGAATGGTGTTGTTAAAGGGAAAAGGACACCTACCTCGGGGAGACAGCAACATATTGAGATGATTGCAAATGAGACGGTGGTGCCTGGGATTTGCTTAGAATAATTTGTTGGGGAAGGGGATATGGAGGCGCCAAGAGTGGCCATGAGAGAGTGGTGGAGCTGTGCAATGGGTACACAGGCTCTTCATACTATTCTGTCGATTTGAAAATATCAACAAAAAGATTAAGCACCGTAAAGCAGTACTAAGTGTTTTCTACATATACACATGAATATAAATAAAGGCATGTTTAAATGGCCAAAAGAACGTGCTCCAAACAGGCAAAGGTGGACACCTGTGGACGTGCGACAGGGGATCAGAGGAGCATGGCCATTCGTGGGGCCATAAATCTAACCTGTAAGGTTTTCATTTTTTTAGAGAGAGAATGTCTAGACGTTTTACTTATGTACTTGAATGCTGCCCTCAACCAAATATTCTAAGAGAAGAGAAAAGGCTGAGTGGTACAAAGGTTCAGTTATAAGACAAATAAGTTCTGAGGATCTAATGCATGGCATAGTGACTACAGTTAACAATACTGCAGTGTTGTATTGAAACACTTGAAATTTGCCAAGACATTAGATTGCAAGTGTTCTCACTGCTGTGGGCTTCAATGCTGGCTTGAGAGTCAGGTGTCCCCACGGCCCAACCCACTCTGCTGCCAAGTTCCAGGGAGATGCCCACTGGCGATGTCCACTCTGCCCACTCCTTGCCTACACACCCCCCACCCCAAAGGCCATGTCTATCGTGGCCCTGGAACAAGTATGGAAGGAGAAGCAGTGTCCTCACCAGATGTGGAGCCAGGGCAGTCACTCTCCTACTCTCTCAGCGCCCCTCGGCTGCCCCTATATTATTCTACTCCACAGTATCGACAGCTCAGAGTGAAAAAGGTAACTGGGGGCCAGATCCATCAAGAGCCACCAGCCGTTTGGTTTTCAGTAACCCCAAGAGGGGAAGAGGGAAGTTTCCTGTGAGGGCAGAGCAGGTGGGACATCCACAGGCCCAGTGTGAATCCCAGATCTGCTGCCCAGTCTGTGTGGCTGGAGAGGGCCATTTCTGGGCTCAGTCTCCATAGTGGGTAAAATAGTGTCCTCCAGAAGTCATGTCCACCTGGAGCCTAGGAACATGATCTTATTAGGAAGTAGGGTCTTCGCATATGTGATTAGTCAAGATGAGGTCATACTGGAGTAAGGTGGGCCTCAAATCCAATAATTGGTGTCCTTCTAAGGAGAGGAGATGAGGACACAGAGGTATGTGAAGGAAGAGGTCATGAGACTATAGAGACAGAAATTGGAGTCATGCAGCCACAAGCCCAGGGAGACCTGCAGCCCCAGCAGCTGGAAGAGGTAGGAAGAACCCTCCCCTGGAGCCAACAGAGGGAGCTCAGTCCTGTAACATCTTTTTCTTTTTTTTTTTTAACATCTTTATTGGAGTATAATTGATTTACATTGTTGTGTTAGTTGCTGCTGTATAACGAAGTGAATCAGCTATACGTATACATATATCTCCATATCCCCTCCCTCTTCCGTCTCCCTCCCACCCTCCCTACCCCACCCCTATAGGTGGTAAAAAAGCACCGAGCTGATCTCCCTCTGCTATGCGGCTGCTTCCCACTAGCTATCTATTTTATATTTGGTAGTGTATATATGTCAATGTCACTCTCTCACTTCGTCCCAGCTTACCCTTCCCCCTGCCCGTGTCCTCAAGTCCATTCTCTACATCTGCGTCTTTATTCCTGTCCTGCCCCTAGGTTCTTCAGAACCTTTTTTTTTTGGATTCCGTATATACGTGTTAGCATACCATATTTGTTTTTCTCTTTCTGACTTACTTCACTCTGTATGACAGACTCTAGGTCCATCCACCTCACTACAAATAACTCAATTTCATTTCTTTTTATGACTGAGTAGTATTCCATTATATATATGGGCCACATCTTCTTTATCCATTCATCTGTTGATGGACACTTAAGTAGCTTCCTTGTCCTGGCTATTGTAAATAGTGCTGCAATGAACATTGTGGTACATGACTCTTTTTGAATTATGGTTTTCTCAGGGTATATGCCCAGTAGTAGGATTGCTGGATCATATGGTAGTTCTATTTTTAGTTTTTTAAGGAACCTCCATACTGTTCTCCACAGTGGCTGTATCAATTTACATTCTCACCAATGGTGCAAGAGGGTTCCCTTTTCTCCACACCCTCTCCAGCATTTATTGTTTGTAGATTTTTTGATGATGGCCATTCTGACCGGTGTGAGATGATATCTCATTGTAGTTTTGATTTGCATTTCTCTGATGACTAGTGATGTTGAGCATTCTTTCATGTGTTTGTTGGCAATCTGTATATCTTCTTTGGAGAAATGTCTGTTTAGGACTTCTGCTCATTTTTGGATTGGGTTGTTTGTTTTTGGATATTGAGCTGCATGAGATACTTGTAAATTTTGGACATGAATTCTTTGTCAGTTGCTTCATTTGTAAATATTTTCTCCCATTCTGAGGGTTGTCTTTGGTCTTGTTTATGGTTTCCTTTGCTGTGCAAAAGCTTTGAAGTTTCATTAGGTCCCATTTGTTTATTTTTGTTTTTATTTCCATTTATGTAGGAGGTGGGTCAAAAAGGATCTTGCTGTGATTTATGTCATAGAGTGTTCTGTGTATGTTTTCCTCTAAGAGTTTGATAGTGTCTGGCCTTACATTTAGGTCCTTAATCCACTTGGAGTTTATTTTTGTGCATGGTGTTAGGGAGTGTTCTAATTTCATTCTTTTACATGTAGCTGTCCAGTTTTCCCAGCACCACTTATTGAAGAGGCTGTCTTTTCTCCATTGTATATTCTTGCCTCCTTTATCAAAAATAAGGTGACCATATGTAAGTGGGTTTATGTCTGGGTTTTCTATCCTGTTCCACTAATATATATTCCTGTTTTTGTGCCAGTACCATGCTGTTTTGATTACTGTAGCTTTGTAGTATAGTCTGAAGTCAGGAAGCCTGATTCCTCCAGCTCTGTTTTTCTTTCTCTAGATTGCTTTGGCTATTCGGGGTCTTTTGTGTTTCCGTACAAATTGTGAAATTTTTTGTTTTAGTTCTGTGAAAAATGCCATTGGTAGTTTGATAGGGATTTCATTGAACCTGTAGATTGCTTTGGATAGTATAGTCATTTTCACAATGTTGATCCTTCCAATCCAAGAACATGATATATCTCCCTGTCTGTTTGTGTCATCTTTGATTTCTTTCATCAGTGCCTTATGGTTTTCTGCATACAGGTCTTTTCGTCTCCTTAGGTAGGTTTATTCCTAGGCATTTTATTCTTTTAGTTGAAGTAGTAAGTGGGAGTGTTTCCTTAATTTCTCTTTCAGATTTTTCATCATTAGTGTATAGGAATGCAAGAGATTTCTGTGCATTCATTTTGTATCCTGCTACTTTACCAAATTCATTGATTAGCTCTAGTACTTTTCTGGTAGCATCTTTAGGATTCTCTATGTGTAGTATCATGTCATCTGCAAACAGGGACAGTTTTACTTCTTCTCCGATTTGGAGCCCTTTTATTTCTTTTTCTTCTCTGATTGTTGTGGTTAAAACTTCCAAAACTATGTTGAATAATAGTGGTGAGAGTGGGCAACCTTGTTCCTGATCTTAGAGGAAATGGCTTCAGTTTTCTACCATTGAGAACAATGTTGGCTCTGTGTTTGTCATATATGGCCTCTATTATTTTGCAGTAGGTTCCCTCTATGCCTACTTTCTAGATGGTTTTTATCATAAATGGGTGTTGAAATTTTTCAAAAAGCTTTTTCTGCACCTATTGAGATGATCATATGGTTTTTATCCTTCAATTTGTTAATATGGTGTATCACATTGACTGATTTGCATGGATGAAGAATCCTTGCATTCCTGGGGTAAACCCCACTTGATCATGGTATCTGATCCTTTTAATGTTCTGCTGGATTCTGTTTGCTAGTATTTTGTTGAGGATTTTTGCATCTATGTTCATCAGTGATATTGGCCTGCAGTTTTCTTTCTTTGTGACATCTTTGTCTGGTTTTGGTATCAGGGTGATGGTGGCCTCGTAGAATGAGTTTGGAAGTTTTCCTCCCTATGCTATATTTTGGAAGAGTTTGAGAAGGATAGGTGTTAGCTCTTCTCTAAATGTTGGATAAAATTTCCCTGAGAAGCCATCTGGTCCTGGGCTTTTGTTTGTTGGAAGATTTTTTTTTTTTTTTTCCAGTACACGGGCCTCTCACTGTTGTGGCCTCTCCCGTTGTGGAGCACAGGCCCCGGACACCCAGGCTCAGTGGCCATAGCTCACGGGCCTAGCCGCTCCATGGCATGTGGTATCTTCCTGGACCGGGGCACGAACCCGTGTCCCCTGCATCGGCAGGTGAACTCTCAACCGCTGTGCCACCAGGGAAGCCCCATGTTGGAAGATTTTTAATCACTGTCTTAATTTCTGTGCTTGTGACTCATCTGTTTATATTTTCTCTTTCTTCGTAGTTCAGTCTCAGCAGGTTGTGCTTTTCTAAGAATTTGTCCATTTCTTCCAGGTTGTCCATTTTATTGGCATATAGTTGCTTGTAGTAGTCTCTCATGATCCCTTATATTTCTTGATTTTCTCTGTTTTTTCTTGATGAGTCTGGCCAATGGTTTATCAATTTTGTTTATCTTCTCAAACAACCAGCTTTTAGTTTTATTGATCTTTGCTATTGTTTCCTTCATTTCTTTTTCATTTATTTCTGATCTGATCTTTATGATTTCTTTTCTTCTGCTAACTTTGGGGGATTTTTTGTTCTTCTTTCTCTAATTGCTTTAGGTGCAAGGTTAGGTTGTTTATTTGAGATATTTCTTGTTTCTTGCGGTAGGATTTTATTGCTATAAACTTCCCTCTTAGAACTGCTTTTGCTGCCTCCCATAGGTTTTGGGCCGTTGTGTATTCATTGTCATTTGTTTCTAGGTATTTTTTTATTTCCTCTTTGATTTCTTTAGTGATTTCTTGGTTATTTAGTAGCATATTGTTTAGCCTCAATGTGTTTGTATTTTTTACAGTATTTTTCCTGTAATTGATATCTAGTCTCATAGGGTTGTGGTTGGAAAAGACACTTGATATGATTTTAATTTTCTTAAATTTACCAAGGCTTGATTTGTGACCCAAGATATGATCTATCCTGGAGAATGTTCCATGAGTACTTGAGAAGAAAGTGTATTCTGTTGTTTTGGAATGGAACGTCCTACAAATATCGATTAAATCCATCTTGTTTAATGTGTCATTTAAAGCTTGTGTTTCCTTATTTATTTTCATTTTGGTTGATCTGTCCATTGGAGAAAATGAGGTGTTAAAGTCCCCTACTATTATTGTGTTACTGTCAATTTCCCCATTTATGGCTGTTAGCAATTGCCTTATGTATTGAGGTGCTCCTATGTTGGGTGTATAAGTGTTTACATTTGTTATATTCTTCTTGGATTGATCCCTTGAGCATTATGTAGTGTCCTTCTTTGTCTCTTGTAATAGTCTTTAAAGTCTATTTTGTCTGATATGTAAATTGCCACTCCAGCTTTCCTTTGATTTCCATTTGCATGGAATATCTTTTTCCAACCCTTCACTTTCAGTCTGTATGTGTCCCTAGGTCTGAAGTGGGTCTCTTGTAGACAGCATATATACAGGCCTTGCTTTTGTATCCATTCAGCCAGTCTATGTCTTTTGGTTGGAGCATTTAATCCATTTACATTTAAGGTGGTTATCAATATGTATGTTCCTATTACCATTTTCTTAATTGTGTTGGGTTTGTTATTGTATGTCTTGTCCTTGTCTTGTGTTTCCTGCCTAGAGCAGTTCCTTTAGCATTTGTTGTAAAGCTGGTTTGGTGGTGCTGAATTCTCTTAAATTTTGCTTGTCTGTAAAGGTTTTAATTTCTCTGTCAAATCTGAATGAGGGGCTTCCCTGGTGGCGCAGTGGTTGAGAGTCCGCCTGCCAGTGCAGGGGACACGGGTTCATGCCCCATTCCGGGAAGATCCCACATGCCGTGGAGCAGCTGGGCCCGTGAGCCATGGCTGCTCAGCCTGCATTCTGGAGCCTGTGCTCCACAACAGGAGAGGCCACAACAGTGAGAGGCCCGTGTAGCACAAAAAAAAAAGAAAAAATCTGAATGAGATCCTTGCTGGGTAGAGCAGTTTTTGTTGTAGGTTCTTCCCTTTCATCACTTTAAATATGTCCTGTCACTCCCTTCTGGTTTTCAGAGTTTCTGCTGAAAGATCAGCTGTTAACCTTATGGGGATTCCCTTGTATGTTATTTGTTGTTTTTCCCTTGCTGCTTTTAATATTTTTTCTTTGTATGCAATTTTTGGTATGTTGATTAATATGTGTCTTGGTGTGTTTCTCCTTGGATTTATCTTGTATGGGACTCTCTGCACTTCCTGGACTTGATTGACTATTTCCTGTCCTATATTAGGGAAGTTTTCAACTATAATCTCTTCAAATAGTTTCTCAGTCCCTTTCCTTTTCTCTTCCTCTTCTGGGACCCCTATAATTTGAATATTGGTGCATTTCATGTTGTCCCAGAGGTCTCTGAGACTGTCCTTTTTTCATTCTTTTTTCTTTATTCTGCTCTGCGGTAGTTATTTCTACTATTTTATCTTCCAGGTCACTTATCCATTCTTCTGCCTCAGCTATTCTGCTATTGATTCCTTCTAGAGAATTTTTAATTTCATTTATTGTGTTGTTCATCATTGTTTGTTTGCTCTTCAGTTCTTCTAAGTCTTTGTTAAACATTTCTTGTGTTTTCTCCATTCTATTTGCAAGATTTTGGATCATCTTTACTATGCTTACTCTGAATTCTGTTTCAGGTAGGCTGCCTATTTCCTCTTTATTTGTTTTGTCTGGTGGGTTTTTTCCTTGCTCCTTCATCTGCTGTGTGTTTCTCTGTCTTCTCATTTTGCTTAACTTACTGTGTTTGGGGTCTTCTTTTTGCAGGCTGCAGGTTCATAGTTCCCATTGTTTTGGGTACCTGCTCCCAGTGGGTAAGTTTGGTTCAGTGGGCTGTGTATGCTTCCTGGTGGAGGAGACTGGTGCCTGTGTTCTGTTGGTTGAGGCTGGATCTTCTCTTTCTGGTGGGCAGTACCATGTCCAGTGGTGTGTTTGGGGGTGTCTGTGAACTTAGTATGATTTTAGGCCGTCTCTCTGCTAATGGGTGGGGTTGTTTTCCTGTCTTGCTAGGTCTTTGGCATGGGGTGTCCAGAACTGGAGCTTGCTGGTCGTTGGGTGGAGCTGAGTCTTAGTGTTGAGAGGGAGATCTCTGGGAGAGCTCTCACTAATTTATATTACATGGGGCCAGGAGGTCTCTGGTGGAGCAATGTCCTGAACTCGGCTCTCCCACCTCAGACGCTCAGGGTTAACACCCGGCCAGAGCACCAAGATCCTTGTCAGCCACATGGCCAGGTATGTGGGCAGCTTCTTCCCTTTGGGAGGTCTGAGGTCTACTGCCAGCATTCAGTAGGTGTTCTGTAGGAGTTGTTCCAAATGTAGATATATTTTTGATGTATTTGTGGGGCGGAGGGTGATCTCCACTTCTTACTCCTCCGTCATCTTGAAGGTCCTCCTCTCAGGCCTGTGACTTCTTGCCTCCAGCCTCCAGAACAGGGAGAGGATAATTGTCTGTTGTTTAAGCTCCCTAGTGTATGTGGCACTTTGTCGCATCAGCCCCCAGCTATAAATGGGGACCACAGCACTGTCTATGTTGCAAATGTGATTATTCTGAGGGTGAACTTAGATAATATTCACTGAAAAACAGACACACTGGTGAGGACAACCAGAACAGAGAGGCTGGTGGTGAGGATGAAAACTGGCTCAGGCACAAAGGGCCCGAGGAAGTGGCTAGTGGCCTGGCTGGACCCAGGCTCAAATGAATTATTTCAGGACGCACTTTCCCTTCCCCTTGCTCCGAGGGTGGCATGCTGGTTTTCCCACTGGGCCTCTGCCCTCGGGTGCCTTCCCAGCTGCCTGGGCAAGGACTCTGAGGGTCCGGCCCTGTGGCCAGACCAGACACATGACCACCCACCCAGCCACGGTGACCAGTATGAAGCTGCTGACCACCATGGGCTGAGGTCACTTTCTCCACCCCTGGGACAGGAACACGGGGGCCAAAGAGGAGGAGAGCAGGATCCCCACATACTGTGGGGGCCACAAACCAACAAACATGTCCCACATGATGGTGTCAGGGATGATGCTAGCTGAGGAAGGAACCCCCAGACAAGAACCCACCTTCTTGGTCCCTGTCTCAGGCAACTTGGGCCACTGTAACAGAACACCATAGGCTAGGGGCTTAAACTACAGACATTTCTTCTTCACAGTTCTGGAGGCTGGAAGTCCAGGATCAAGGATCTGGTGAGGACCCTCTTCCTGGCCTGTGGACAGCCACCTTCTCACTGCATCCTCACATGGCAGAGAGAGAGAGAACTCTTCCTATAAGGACACCAGTCCTGTGGAATCAGGGACCATCCTTATGACCTCATTGAACCTGAATCGCTTCCTCACAGGCTCCATCTCTAATACAGTCACACTGGAGGGTGGGCTTCAACATGTGGATTTGGGGGGCAGGATTCAGTCCATAGAAGTGCCTCTGCTTCTCCCCACTCTAGCCCACCCCCATGCTGGCCCCAAAGACCCATGTCAAACCTAGACTTGACCTTCTCCTTGCCTTCCTTCATAGGCTTTCCCCAATTGTGTCACCAACAGGACAGTTGCTGAAGTGACGTGCGGGCCACGTAGACTGTCTGCAGAGGCAAGCTGAGGATTCTTCCTCTCTGTCCCCACAACTACTCCTCCCTGAAGAGTGATGTCATTTCCCCTCCCCTCACACCTGGACTCGCCTCATGACTTGCTTTGACCAATGGAAGGCGGGGGGGAGGGACCTCATCCCTGCACGTTGGGCCTCCTGGGGCCTTGTTGTTCCCATGTCCACTTCCTGGAAAACGTTCCCTTTCAGAGTGTTCCTGCCTCCCAGATCACTAGGACCAGAAGCCTTCCTGGGCCCTGGCAAGACAAGAAGCTCTGTGGAGAGACAGGCACTGAAGAGGAGAGAGTATGGAGAGATTGGCAGACAGCCCCATCCCCCCAGCCAGGCACCAGGCTGTGAACAGGACCACTTTGGAATGATTGGGTGGGCTAGCCAATGCCACATGGTGCAGAGATGAGCTGCCCCATCCCACCCAAACTGCAGAATCTGGAGCTATTAAATTATTGTTGTTGTTTTAAACCACTGGGTCTTGGGGTGGCTTGTTACATGGCAATATCTAACTGATATAGGTCTCCACTAATCTTTGGAGCTATGACCAGAGAGATGGGGAAGGGGAATGCAAACTGAGAAATAGCCACTGCACTTGGTACCTTAAAGAGAAGCTTTGGGTGGGGGCCGGGCACAGGTGAGTGGGAGGTTTGGTTCAACTTCCACTCCTTCTCTGGACCTCAGTTTCCCTTGTCTGCAAAGTAAGCAGCTTGGGTAGGACTGCTGACTTTCAGATATTATTTAGCCCTTTTAATGGACATGGGGGAGATTGGGCCAGCCAGCGCCCATAGCACCTGGTTTTGAAAATAACACCCTGGTTCCTTTCCACATCCCTTGGAGATGGTCGTCTTGAATCACTCTCCAGTGCCTGCCTTCCTGCTATCGAGAATTGGGCATGCAGCCAGAGGCTTAGCTTCCCTGAAATCCCACCAGAGCTCTGAGATCGTCTTCCTAAGGTGTCCACAGCTGAGGACTTTGTGCAGCTGACAGGCGCAGAGCCAGCCACCCGTGTCCAAATTCAGGCTGTGGAATCCCAGCTCCCCCACTCACAAACTGCTCACTGGCTCTGTACCTTGGTTTCCCCATCTGTACAATAGGCTAATTAGGACTGATGAGATGATCCAATGGCACGGTGCCTGGCACACCGTGAGGGCTCACAAAGCCTTAGCCCAGGTAGTTGTTGCTGACGTCCTTACCATCAGTCTCCTGGGGCTGACCCACTTACTATCTTTTCCAAACCCAACACTTAGCCTCCCCTCACCTGATAACCTTCCAGGTCATCCCCTCCCTGCTACTGCAGGCAGCCAAGCTCCCTGGGCTGTCATAGCCCACAACACAACTTTGAGTCACTGCCTACAGGTGCTCAATGGAAACAAACAGGCCAGCATGGTCACCCAGCTGGAGTGGGGCAGGGTGGCCACATGGCCCGAGGCTGCCCCTCACACTGTAGGATTCCAGAGGACCTCAGTGTTCAGACCCCAGCAGGCAGTGCAGGACTTCTGCAGTGCGTGCACACGCCCTTCCCCTAGGAAGGCTGAGACCAGAGCATCTTACTCAGCAGGAAAACTTGTCCAGGGAACACCACTGGGTACGGGACAGGAACGACACCCATGGTGCACCTGCTGTGGGCTAGCCCAGTGCCTGAGGATCCTGCTGGTCACAGAACGTCACCAAACGTCATCAACAACAGAAGGCATGGCCCATGGCCATCCTCAGCACTTCATGTGTATTAACTCAGTCCAAGCCAGGCAGGAGGGATGTGTAGTGTCTCATTTCACAGGTGAGCAAACTGAGGCGCCAAGACTGTCCATGATGGGGCCAGCATTGGATGCAGACAGCCAGATGGGGTCTAGGTCCTGATGCCCAAGGTCCAAGCCAGGATTTCCAAAGGAATCACTTAGCCAGGGTGGGAGCCAGGAACTGCTGTGCTGGCCCCTCCACCCTGCCCCACCCCACCCAGCCACACTCCACCTCTGGTTACCTTGGGGTGTGACGGGCACAGCGAAGAGCTGGACAGGGTGGGGCACCCAGCGTTTGATCCCCCTACCCTAATTTGAAGAGTCAGGGAAAGCCACGGCAAAGCCCAGCACCATGGATGCCGCTTGCCCGAGGCCTTATGGCCACAGAACCTGCAGTCATGCACATGATTAATGTCAGCTCCGTGGAGGGCCAGGGTCCACAGGAAATTGGAGTCAATGAATTTAAGAGAGAAACTCCTTGTTTAAACAGAACTACTTTAGAAAATAAATACTGCCGAAGTTGATGGTAAATACAGATATTTGTGCAGGACAGAGGTGGAAATATGAATTTAATAAAGCTGGCGGCACGTGGCCCCGCTCTGTGGGCCCCTGAGCCAGTGTCCCAGCAGCCTGGGCTGCTCAGAACAGGGCTGGGTGACATCGCTTCCTGTCTCACTCCTGTGATCTTGGCAATTTACATCCCTTCCCCAGCCTGAGCCTTGGAGTGGTCTTCAAACTCCCCTGCAGGTAAGTATACCATTGTTGGCCCACCACAGCCATGCCCTCCTCCAGGAAGCCCTCCATAACTTTGCTGATAAGGCCAGCATCCTGAGAGCTACGACCACACCAACACGCTGTGGGCCCACAGCCTCTCAGATCTGCCCCGGGTGCAGCAGGCCTCCGTGTGGGCTTTGCTACCCCCACTGGATAGAGGATGAGACCGGGACTCCAGAAAATGAAGCGACTTTCCCAGCAGTAAGTGGCAGAATGGGGAGGAGCTGTAGCCCTCTAGGTTTGCCGTTTCAGGAACAGGGCCTAGGGTGGGGGTAACCACTATCCAGCCCTGCAAAGTCCTTGTGGGCCTGGCAGCAGGGTGTGGGGGAACAATGTCCTTTAGGGAGGGGAGCCCCCACCCCGGCAAGGCAGCTCCATCCCACTGGAGGCAAGGGAGGTGCCCATAACTCCTGCATCTACACATCTGCTCACATCGCACCTCCTGCCTCCTACCTGTCCTGTGACATTTACTGAGTCCTTTCTGTATATGAAGGCCAGAGACCCAGACAGAGTCAGACTGAGCCCCACTCTGGTTGGGAGGCCCAGACACGGCTGGTGGAACATGCCAAAGAAGATGTGTCCACAAGCTGTGGCCCAGGCAAGGAGAGTCGAGCAACCAGCTCGTGCTGGTGTGGCTAGGGATCCCAGTGCTGCGGGGACCATCCATGCCCCCTCCTAGGATGCTGCCATCCACAAAGACAGGGTCAGCCAGCGCCAGGTACCGGAGCAACCCCGCCCACACACCCACACACACACACCCTCAGAGGCCATCGCACGGCCACCACAGAGGCCAGTCATACAGAGGCTACAGCCTCCCCCTGCCTCCCTCTTGGCAGAGCCCTAGCCCCCAAAGACGCACCCGGAAGACCCTCACAGATATCCTAGCCACTCTGGGTCTGGCTCCATGGGTGAAGTGCTTGCTCACAGCACCTCTCAGAGACAGGTGTTGTCACCACCTCTACTTTTCAGGTGGAGAAATTGAGGCACAGAAAGGGTAAGAGACCTCTGAGGCCACACAGCATATGGCAGCCCTGGAATGTACCCAAGGTGACCGGCCGGAGTCTTCAAGACAAGACTGCCTGGAAGTCAGAGTCCCATGACTCTCCCAACAGCCTCACAAGGCTGGGCACATAAGAAGGGCTCTGCTGCTGGAGCTCAGCTGAAGCCAGGGGTCCACCACAGGCACCCCTTTCTCACTTGAGAAGACTGAGCCTCCAGAGATGTCGGGCTGGAGGTCCACCCTGCCTGGAGCGTCTCAAGGCTCCCTGAGGGAGGATGTGTTCCCTTGAAGACAGCTGCACCCTGGGGGTGGAGACAGGTCTCAGGAACAACGACGCTGCTGTGTCAACATGTGCAGGACGACGGTGATTTACACGGGCCTCCTAATCCCCCACCGGGCACCCTGACTCATGGGCCTGGCACCCCTGCCCGCACCCGCAGGTGGACAGGCATTCACCGCAACCGCTGCGCCACTGTTATTTTTTCATAAGCCTGCCTTGAAATTTGTCAAACCACATATTGTTCTCACACACGCCCGTCAGCGGAGCCCGCGCCAGATGGGCTGGCTCCCCACATGTGCTCCAGGCAGCGAAGTTACACATCAACTTCGGTTTTATGTCAAACCCTGCAAAGGGGGGAATAAAAAAGAAGACAGAGGAGAGATTTTTTTTTTAAAAGAAGAAAGAAATGAGTCGGAGTCTGAACAGGCAGGACGGTGATCGTGCTCAAATCCTGGCTCACTGGTGCCGGGTTTTGTATGGAAACTCGGCCCGCGGTAAATAGAACTTCCCGGCTGTCAGGTCCTTCATTAGTGAGGTGTGCATAATTTATGTATTTAAGAGCTGCCTTGAGTCAAGCTATCACACAGGAATCATGCTTCATAGGTGTTAGTGTTTATATGGACAGTAAATAAATGTCACACACACACAAAATCCACTCTCAGGCCAGGGCTGACGCGGCCCCATCCATCATCTGCCCAGCTGGAGGTTTCGCAGGGCTGCCAAGGCCCGAGGGCCGCCTGGCCTGGCAGCGGGGCTGGCAGGGCCGGAAAAGGCTGTGTGAAGGCTGGAGGCCTATGAGCTCTCACACCTGTCCAGAGGCCACAGGAGCCTCCAGCAGGAGTGGGGCCGGCCCATCAGGAGGCCCCCCCAGTCAGCCTATCCCCTGCGTTCATCGACGTCAGGCCAAGCCAGGCCATGCTGGCTCCGAGGGCTCCCCTGGGCAAGGCTGGAAGGACCTGGTCCATCTCTGCTTAGCCAAGGCTGCCGAGCCTGGAGCCTCCTCAGAGGCCAGCACGGGCCGGTAGCTAAAAATAGCAGCACCGCGAGCAGAGGCCAGGTCAGTGGTGTTTCCATCCATTAGTTCACTGGCTCCTCACCCTGCCTACCTGGTAGGTCCTGTTTTTTAAGGTTTGGAGCTATTTTTAATAAAAAGTTTTTGAAATCGTTTTTGCAATTCTTCTTCATGGTCCTCAATCAAAATGTACATGCTGACGTACCATGGAGGCCCCCGCCTCTGTACCCTCCCATTCAGTACCTGCCCCAGAGACAGTATTTTCTGCAGTTCTGGGGGCCATTCCAGGAGAGCGTGTGTGGAAACAACCGCTTTCCCTTCTCTGGCAAAGTGGTGACACTCCACACAGCCCTGTCCCTTCCTTTCTCCCTGAAGGAAATACCCAAGGCTCAGCTCTCTGCAGACACAGATTCCTAAGGGAGATGGGTGGGTACCCCACCAAGAGGTTCCACCACTCCCCTAGTGGCCAAAACCTAGCCAGGGCTGTAGCTGCAACACCAATATCCATGCTGGGGGGCTGTTATGGGTTGAATTGTGTACCCCCAAAATTCATATACTGAAGTCTTAACCCCTAGTACCTCAGAATGTGGCTTTATTTGGAAACAGGGATATTGCAGAGGTAGTTAATCAAGATGAGGTCATACTGAAGTATGACTGGTATCCTTATAAAAAGGGAAAGTTTGAACAGGGACACACACATGGGGAGAACACCATGTGAAGACGAAGGCAGAGATTGGGGTGATGAATCTGCAAGCCAAGGATCACCAAAGACTGCCAGCAAACCACGAAGGTTAGGGGACAGCCCCGGACCAGATTCTTCCTTGCTGCTGTGGAAGGAACCAGCCCTTCCAACACCTTGATCTCAGACTCCCGACCTCCAGAACAGTGGGAGAATAACTTTCTGTCATTTAAGCCCACATCTGTGTTGTGGCTTTGTTGTGGCAGCCCTAGGAGGCTAAAAGAGGGCCACTGAGGGTTTAGAGCACCCCTACTATGCCCCAGACATTCAGGGCTGATTAGGGCAAAGACTATGGGACTGGACAGGCATCACCTCCCTGGCTCAAGCTTTGTTGAGTCATTGAGCCCCTCTGGGCTCAGTCTTTCCATCCACACAGTGGGACCACAATGAACCTGCCTTGGGGATGTAATCCACGTGAAGTGCTGTAGCCCTGGGCACACAGAATGCCTCAGTGGAAATTGATAAGCACTATTATTTGGAGACAGCTCAAGTATGGAGCCATAATTAAACCCATCACCAGGAACTACTACTCTCTGCTGTGTGGCTTGGGGGTACCACCCAGAGATGTCACACATGGTCAAGTGGACCAGAGGCTGCTGGATAGAGCAAGAGCAGATCAGTGTGACCTGATGTCAGAGACCGAGTCAACCTCCATGTGGAGGATTCCAGGTGAGCAAGCTGGGCCAGAGAGGGTGAGCTCCAGCTCAAAACCACCAGCAAACCTATGACCAAGGTGGGGCTGGAGCCCAGGTGTCCCACCTCCAGCATTACCGTCCACAAGGGAACATGCGACCTTGGAGCTGCCTGCTGTGGGAGTGGCCCTGTGTGTCCCTTCCTGGACCATCCCTATGCAGAGCCCCTCAAGACCTGAGGCCTGGCACTCACCCTGTATGGGTCAGCTGTGGCTGCAGTGACGTGGCATAACAGCCATAGAAGCTCATACAACAAATGCATGGGCTTACCCCACATGCCTGTGGCCTGGAGGCAGCGTGGCTGAGGATGGGCTGCTCAGCTGGGCGTGGCCATCTCATCTCCTGGACGAGCAGGCATGTGCGTGGCCAACGGGGCACGTTCATCTGCAACAGTGTCCGACATACAAGAGGGAATGTGCACTTTCAGGGCCTATGCCCCGAAAAGGGCCAGCATTGCCTCAACCCACTCCCACTGGCCCAAGTACCAGGCATGGGCTCTCAACTCTTTCTAGGAGGAATTGTAAAGGAGGGTGAAGCATTGAGACCATGAAAGGAGTCAGCCCATGCCCTCCCTCCGCAGGGCCCATGAAGAGCTCCATAGCCCGCAGACGGAGGCGGGGAAGGCAGCACACTAGGATCACAGGTTAGAGAGATGTAACCAGCACACAGACATCACTGTGCAGTTACGGCTTCTTTGGGCACTGCACAGTACAAACAACAAGGGCGGGCCCACCGCAAGAATGATGTTAAATGCATGAGATCCTGAGGCATGTAGGCTGTGACGCCCACATGACTAGAGTTTGGGAAAAACTGACCTAATTCAGGCCATCTCCTGCTCAGAGAACATTCATGTTTTTAATAGGGACTTCCAAAGAAGAAACCAAAAGCATGGTGGCATTTCAGGCCCCTATAACAGGTAGAGAGGGGTGAAGAAAACATCTCAAATCTCTAGGGACAACGGCAGCCTTGGAGAGCGCCGATACGGACAAGCCTTGGCTCGTGTCAGCATTAGGGGCAGAACTACCCAAGTGTGAAGAACCAGAACTCAGTGCTCAGTAACAATGGAGTTCATTCCATTGTTGTATCAAGAGCAAACTGAAATGAGAAATTGATAATGAAAATGAAGACACAGTCTCAGACTGCACAAAAAGAACTGCACTAGCTCACAAGCTGAGAGGGGGTGTCACCTATACTACAACTAGAGAGACCCCTGCCCCCATCTGAAGAAGTGATATCCGCCCAGCTGGAGGTTTCGCAGGGCTGCGAAATTATACAAACCATTTTGGGGCGCTGGGGTCATTCAATAAACAAGAGCCAGCCCCTGTGCCAGGGAGATTGGACCAGATCCATGAGTCACCACAAGACTAGAAGGCAGGGCTGGGGTCACCCACTTGCAGATGAGCTGCTGCAGGGCCTCATCACCGTTTCTGGCCGGCAGTCCAGATATGTGCTCCGTTAGCATGGAGATTCTGGGGGTGGGCCCAAATTCCTTGTGTGCCATGGGCCCTGCCCCACCCAGGCCCCACCCACCACAGACCTTGCTCCTGCGCTTTCCACATCAGGCCCTCCAACTGCTCGCCCTGTCTCCCCTGCTCCCACCTCCTCCTTCATCCTCCACCCTGGCCCATGGTGTCCTCGTGCTCAAGGCCCCCCATGGCTCACCATTGCTCTCACTGCCCAGCTCAGTGGCCTTGGACAAGACACTCTGCCCCTCTAAGCCTCAGTTATCTCCTCTGTAGAATGGGTTTCACTGGACAGTCTGTAGGGTGCACAGGGACAGAGGACACTTTCCCCACAGAATGGCGTCCTGGTATTTTGTCCTCCTTTTCCCTTGGGGACCTGCACCTTCCTCAGTCCATCTGGTTCTGTAAGGCAGCCCCTATCCTGAATGCAGGGGTGCAAATGCACTGCCGCCCACCAAAATGCTGAGCTGGCTCACATCTACCAGTCGGAGCCGTCTGGGAGCCTCAGCTGGAGCCAGTAGGAAAAGTGCTGCTCCTCTGACAGCTGTGGGACTCGAAGTTTCCCTGGGTGCCCACACCAGGTCTGATTCCACAAGGGGGACACCCTGAGAAGCCAGCAGAGAAGGTGAAGACGTGGTGAAGCTGCTAGACCCAGCTGTACCTGCAGGAAGACCTCCTGGGCTGGTCAGCTACACATTCCACCCTGTGATGCTGATGCTGGTCCCAGGGAGCCTGGGACCTCTGCTGGCCCAATGTGAGCAGACTAACCTCAGAGCGGGTGACACCAAAGGCTGTCCTCCTCCACCTGACAGCCCTCCTCCTGTAAGCTCTAGAGGGCATGCATTTGTGGGTGCAAGGGGGTGTGAGCATGCGAGTGTGTGTGTAAGCACGAGTGTATATATGTGTGTGCATGTGTGCAAGTGTATATGAGTGTGTGTAAGACGTGTGCTAGTGTGTGAGCACGTGTGCATGTGAGAGGATGAATGTATGCATGTGTATGTGAGTGGCATGTGTGTGTGTGCACCTGCACTATAATTGCCCGGACCCCCAGGCAGAGGAATCCTTGACAGAAACTCCCGAGGGCAGAGGCAGAAGCCAGAGCAGGTGTCCAGTGGGGAGGTTTGGCTTCTAGCCACCGCCCCAGCACTACCCGGCTGGGCCTCTGAGTGTGCTAGGAACCAGGGGATGCTTCGTGTGGATGGGTGATTCTGGGAGGTGGTCTGGGCTGGGCCACAAAGCACCAGAAGCCTCTGCTCTTCTGGGCCCCAGAAGTCAGGCAGGCAGCCAAGGGTGTCCACCCAGCTCCATGGAAAGGACCACTGAGGGCAGCACAGCCCTGGAGCCGGAACACCGCCCGCTTCCCCACCTCTGCCTCCTGACCTGCCAGAGGAGTCAACAGCTTTCAGCCTCCAGGAGACGGAGACCCCAGAGGGCTGGATTCTGGGAAGAGCCTTCATACAGCAGGAGGATTCCACAGCCACGGGCCAATGATGACATCTCCATCACCCTCCTCCCCTGTGACAGGGAGCGTCAACGGAGCTACACCACAGCCTCCAGGGCCTGGCTTTCTGGCCACCACCGTACTCCCACCTTCCAGCCTCTGTGTGGACCCCATTCCCCTCCCCACACACCGCCCCAGCGCCAACCCCTGCCCCACTGAGCTAACATCTCTCTCACCTCAACTCCCACTGAACTTTCAAAAGCCCAAATCAGTTCTGCATATGCCAAAGGACACCCTCACCTAGAGCACTTGGCTCCAAATTACTTTTGCTCAGCAGGCCATCAGGAAGTGAATTTGGGGGACCACCCCCCAAATGTAGGCTTACTTAGGTAGGAGTGCTCCTGCCATTTTCAAGATGCGAGTCCCTGGGCAAGTTATTGCCACCCTGTGCCTCAGTTTCTCACGTGTATGGAGGGGGATAATGAGCACCCCTTCCCCCAGGGCTGCTCTGAGGGTAACGACCTAGGAGGGAGACACTGCCCCAGGTTTGCCTGGCCTTGCGGGAACCCAACCCGGAGCACCCTCCCACCTCGCAGCGTCACCACAAACCCCCTCAGGAAGCCTGCACCGTGGCGCTGTGTTGTAACATCCCCAAAGCAGAGGAACGCAGCCCCTCATCCTTCAAGATGTGGAATCCCCACCCTCCGGACCTGTGTGACGGCAATGCAGAGAGGGCCCCCCAGCCTCCCTCGGGAGCCACGCTTCCTTTCTTTCTCCCATTTTTAGTAGTTCTGTTTGCACCCAGCCCCTGCTGGCCCTGGACTGTACAGACTCACCGTAGAGACCCCAGCCTACAGAGGGGCTGAGCTCATTCTTCTTGTCACCTCAGGCTTCCCCTCACACCTCCCGCCTGGCCAGTTTCTCCCCCACCAAGTGGGAGATCACCTCCCTGCTCTGAGCTACCTGGTCCTTTGGCACATGCCACCATCCCTTGGGTCTGTGCAGGTCTGTCTCCCCTAGCCCTTCAGACCTCTGAGTCAGCTGGACGCTTTACAGCATCGCGACAAGGGTAGGGGCTACTACTGGCATCGGGTGGGTGGAGGCAACCCTGCAGGGCCCCAGGCCACTCCACAGCAGAGGATGGTCCAGCCCCAGAAACCAGAGCGCTGGTGGGCTTTACTGAGTGGAGCAGCAGGCTAGGGCCCTCACAGTCCACAGTCCTCCCCACATTGCTTTTCTTTCCCCCAATCCTTTTGTCAGAAGACAGCCAAGGAAAACACACAGGAGTCCCCACTGACCGGAGCACGCAGCCTGGAAGAATTAGGTTTCATGGTAATTAGGCTCATCCAGTGCATGTGGTGGCGAGGCCCGGCCACTGCCCGGCCACGACAGGGGACAGGGGACCAGTAATGGGGTGAGGAGCGTAGGGGGGATAGATACTGGGGGGGCGTGGGATGATGAGGGTAGCCGGGGGGGCCTTAGGAACTGCCCCAGTCCCTCTTTGTACATGAGGGACAGAGACTAGGATCAGACGAACACCCTGGCCCCTACTGGGCCCTGGGGTCTGTGCTGGATGGATGGATGCCGTCATGCTGTGGAGATGGATGGAGGCTGCTGTGCCCTTACACGCAAGGTGCCCTTGAGGTCCCCATGCCCTGAGGCATCCACTGCACATGCTGGGTGTCAAACAAGAGAACCGCAGGGGCCTCTAACCCCCACCCAGCCCCCAGCAGCTCTCAGGGAAAAGCCAGGACAGGGGGTTCTCTCCATCGTGGGGACACTGGGGCTAACGCCCACCCCTAGATGGAGGCCTCCTCTGGGCCTGGGTAGCAAGCCCTCACCTGTCGTCACCACCTTCAGCCACTCTACACTGCTGCTGTCTTTCTGGATAGAAAGTCTGCCCACAGCCCCCCTGCAGGGCCACAGAAAGACCCACCCAAGCCAGCCTCAGGCCCATTGCCAACCTCATCTCCCAAACTCTGACTCTATTGCTGGCGCCTCAGGAATCCTGCTAATTAAGCGCCCGCACCTGACAACGTGACCTTTGGCAAAGTGCATATGAGGGATGGATGCCAAGCCATGGGCTTGGATCACACTGAACAGGTCCAAGCCCTCGGCCAGCACAGCAGCTCCTGAAGGGAGAGGGAAAGCAGGGAGGAGGACAGAGACGGGGAGGAGGAGGGCAGAGAGACGGAAGGAGGGGAGGTGGGAGGCGCAACAGGGACCATATGCAGCCTACAAAGCCTAAAATATGCCCCTTACAGAAAAGTTTGCTGACCTTTCATTTAGACAAACTACAAGTCAATCAACTCAGCCTTGCTCTGTAACATTCACAGCTTTCCACAACATCAGTGGCCGCATTGGGAAGGAATGTGGCCATCCTGTGGTGCTTCCCAAACAGACATATAGGCTACATGGCCTCAGGAGTATGAGTAATAGTACCAGAGTTGCTGTTCTTAACACTTAATATAAATTACTTAAATGTGCATTTATACCGTTTATTTTTCAAAATGACCGTGCTAACCCCTGGCCCACAAACTCTGCAGGCTGGTAAGCCCCCAGAGTGGTACCTGGCATGAGGTCGGTACTGGCCTGTGGCTCAGGGAGACTTCAGGCCCTCCCACCGCTGGGGGTGGGAGTGCCGGACCAAGGTCAGTGTCACTTGAGGAGGGCCTGGGGCCTCAGCCGCACTTCATCATTGAAGAAAGTTCTCCTGGCCAGCGTTGCTCCAGCCTTCAGAAAAGCTATGTTTGAATATTCTGGCCTTTTCTAAACTGGGCCACACGTGATGAGAAGCTTGTATGCCCACAGTGGGAACGCCAGCAGGGGAGTGCCCTGAAGCCAGGAGGGTGACATCAGCAAGGCAAAGGTGAGGCCCCAGCACGGAAAAGGGATCTCAGCAGCAGAGCTCGGCTTAGAAACCCACTCATGAGGATGTCCCCGATTGCAAACCCTACAGGACTGGGGGCTGACTGCCTAGCACTTGTCACCATGCTCAGTAAAAACTGCTTGGAGGAACTTATGTTTGTAGAAGGAAAGGTGTAAATGCTTTACCCATTCAGCCAGTGGTTTAGCTTGTTCTACTCCAGCCCCCGAAGTCTTTGGACTGTAGGAAGAGACGGCTCCACAATCTTCCATGGGCCACAGTTGCCGCTTCTCCACCACATCCCCACACTAGCTCATGTCCTGTCTCCAGCAGGGGTGCTCAGCAAGTACCTGCTGAGTGAAACTCAAATAAATGAGCTGCAGCCTGAGGACTCCAAAAAGTATTTTGTCAGCAAAGCTCAGCTGCCACAATGTAGCCCTGCTAATCACCTTCTGATGGGATAACGACAGTGTTTCCCTGTCCAAAACCCTGCTGGGCAGACGGTGTTTGCTGATCTTACCTGAGCAGCATGAATTCCTCAGGGGACCTTTCTGGCCACTCCTCCATTCTGACCTGGCGACCCTCACGGGGAAGGCTGGCTTGTCCTTTGGCAGAGGTGGCATGGATGGGGTAGAACAGAATGGATCCTGCAATGCCCTCTCGGCGGTGACACCCCACCCGGAACTCAGGTTTGAATCCTGGTGCCCACATTATGAGAGGCGAGGTTTGGCAGCTGCACTGGACCTGTTAGCAGACCCTTCCCTCCTCTTTCCTTCTTTAAGCACATCCTCTGATTTTCCTTGGGAGCCCCACCCTCCATCTATGTGGTCTGAGGGACTAACCAGGCCCTGGGATGCAGGATGAGGACATAGCTTGGGCCCCACCCACCACTGTGATTGTTACCTAGATGAGCACAGGACTCCAGGACAGGGGGCCCCATCTTTACTCGAGCTATTAGAAAAAGACAATTATTTCTGTAAGGTGGCTGACAGGCTAAAATATCAGCCTGGAGCTTGTCACCAGCTTGCCCCACCACTACAGGGGGCCAGAGCAAATGGGTGGGGTAGGGGACACCCAGCTGAAGGCATCTGTTCCCTTCCCTGGATCCCCTTAGTCCCCGAACTTCTCAGTGATGTGAGCTAGCAAATTCCCTTCTGTGTTCAAACCATCGTGGGCTTCTTTCTGTCACTCACGACCCAGTAAAGTCTGGGTTAATGTGGCAGCTCACTTCATTTCACCTTCCCCATCCATAAAACGGAGGCTGCCCCATCTTCTACAAGACTCACTATGAAGGGAACGCTGCCACCTACAAACTTCGACCCGAGGGCAGCCCCATGCAGCGGCATGCCCCAAAATGCCAAAGACTGGACCTTGGGAGTAGAGGGGGGACAAGGCAAGTTCCAGCTGAGGAGGGGGGAAGGCTCCAGGGCAAGGGCTAGAATGTCAGATCTAGACATGCCATGTTAGTAAGAGCAGCAAAGACCCCACGACTCCTCCTGAAAGATGCCCCCAACGTCAGCTCCACCCTGACACCCCAGGCGGGTCACACTGTTGGTCCTGGCTCTGCTGGGTGACTGCCTGCTTCTGCTACAGGCCCAGATCCAGGGTGTCCTCTGGCATCACCCCTTCCTGATACCCCTTGAAGTCAGGCTCCCCGCTACAGACCTGATTCATGGCAGAACAGCCATGAATCTCCTCCCGGCTCTGTCCCCCGCAGGACAGCACAGGCTGCACCCGGCCCCAGGCCCAGCCCCCAACGGCAGGCTCTGGTTAATCTGACTGCCATCTGAGACCTGCAGCCAGCTCCTCCAAGAAAGGCCAACTCACAGAGGTATTTCTTTCATTAAAACACGAGAAGAAGAACGAACGAACAAACACCGGGAAAGAGGCGTTCTGGGAAGCACTGCCGGCGAGCAGGGCGCTTCTCCCTCTCCTGACTTTCTCGTCCCGCTCCATCTTGGTCAGACATTCAATACTTCCTTTTGGAGAACACATAGATTTGTTTGACTTTGAATATTGAATTTGGAGGCTGTTCAGCAATTTCAAATTTCAGGAGTGGGGCGGTGGGGAGACACTGTAAATTAAAAAATTCTTTCCTCTTCGGTTTCTACCCAAGATTGTATATTTTTTTGATGGCAAAATTAGGGATTAACTATAAACATCTGTTTGTTCGATACTGACATGGTTGTGAGAACAATGACCAAACCATTGGCGCTGGGGGAGGGTTGGATGCTGCAAGTCCACGGTGGAAAGCTCTGGGCTTCCTACCAGGATTCCGAAAGTGTGGAGAAAGAAGAGGTGTGGAGCGGGGATGGGGGCAGGGGTGGAGGAAGGAGAGATCCAGGAGAAGGCTGCAGGGCACCCCTCTGTCCCCCAGGGCACCTGCACATGCCTCGGCCATCACTTGTCCTCACTGGACCCGGGGCTCCCCGCCCTGCTCTGCCCACTCAGTCCTCATTGTCAAAGCCTCATCCCCTCACCAGGCTCCACAGGTCCTTCCTGTGCACCTACTGTGTGTCAGGCACTGTGTCTGAGGACATGCGGGAACTCATTTCACCTTAATCACCTCTTTAAAAGCCCTATCTCCAAATACAGTCACATTCTGAGGTGCTCCGGGTCAGGGCTTCAACATATGATTTTGTGGGGGACACAATTAAGGCCATAAAAGAGACCTTACTGAGAACAATGTTGGCAGAGTGATAGGGAGAAGGTAGACATAGGGCGTGGAGGTGTAGGGAGTGGAGAACTGGAGATAACTGGTCAGGACAGTTCTTTCGAGAAGTTTAGCTGTGAATGGGGGTGTTCTGGCTACCTATTGATGGGGAGCAAATCCTGCCAACACTTAGTAGCTTAAAATAACAATTTATTTTTCTCATGACTCTGTGAGTTCATTAGATGCTTCTCCTGCCTCACTTGGGTTTGACTGGGGACAGCTGGGAGGTCTAAGATGGCCTCATCCACAGAGCAGGCCATCTGTTTTAGCCATTGGCTAGGAGCTCCCTAGGGCTGCCATCCAGGGTTTCTTGGTTCTCATCCAGGTGTCCTCTCCACGTGGCTGCTTGGGCTTCCTCATAGCATGGCACTGGGTGTGGAGAACCAGCACTCCAAGAAGCCAGGCTCCATGGGGCAAGTGTGTATAAAGCCTCTGTTTGCATCACGCTTGCTAATGTCTTACGGCCCACAGTTACCCATATGGCCAAGCCCAGAGTGGGGTGGGAGGGTGAGAAATCTGGAAGGCATGGCTCATGGGAGCACTGAAATCAGTGTGCCACAGGGTCCAGATGCAGGAGGCAGTGGGAGAGGCCTACATGGTGGCAGCAGGAGGTGTTTGCAGGTGGTAGTGACTTGCACATCACTAGAGAAGGGAGAGGCTGGAGGTAGTAGGAGCAGAGTGACAATTTAAGACATGAGAGCTGCGCTTTATTGAGCGTTTACTGCACGCTCTTTTCTAAGGGCTGACGACAGCCCAGCAGTGCACTTGTGTTTGCATATCCACCACACAGAGGCCTCAGAGCTCTACATCTGAACTGGGTGCCCAGCAGAGCCAATAGGCCTCCGGCTTTGTCAACCTCAAAGTCCCCAACCACTGCACTCACTGCATCCCAATGGCAGGTGTGGCCCCCAATTCCTATGTTCAAGTCCTGACATATGAACAGCCTGACAACAGAATGTGACTTATTTGGAAATGGGGCATTGTAGATGCCTTTAGTTAAGATGAGGTCATATTGGAGTAGGATGGGCCCTAATCCAGCATGACTGGTGTCCTTATAAAAAGGGCAAATTTGGACATAGACACACACAGGGAGAACACTATGTGCAGATGAGGGCAGAGATCAGGATGGCGCTTCTACAAGCCAAGGAGCACCAGCAAACCACTGGAAGCTTAGGAGAGAGGCCTGGAACAGATTCTACCTCACAGCCCTCAGCAGAAACCAATCCTACTGACACCTTGATCTTGGACTTCTAGCCTCCAGAACGGAGAGGCAATAAATTTTTGTTCTTCGGGACCCCCAGTCATGGTGCTTTGTTTTGCCAACCCCAGGAAGCTGATACCCTGGGGGATGAGGTCAGGGAAACTGACAGGAGTGGGGCCCAGACCTCAGGGGGAGCCTGGCTGTTGCAGGAGGAGACTCCACTTCCCTCCCTAAGGAGAAGCAAGATGGGTTCAGGCATAACTGGGGCACCAAGGAGGACGATGAGCTTGATTTTCCTACTTCAGTTAGAAAGCCAGGGTTTTCACTGGGAGGACGAGGTGGGGACAGACTGGCCCCTGAGTAGTGGTGCATCAATTAGCTATTGCTGCATAAGAAGCCCCCCCCAAATTTAGTGGCTTCAAACCACAGCAGCTGCTTATGGCTCACAAGTCTATGGAGGAGCCGGGCTCCTTCACGAGGTAACTTAGGAACGCGGGTGCAGTGACCACTGGCACCACAGCACTTGAACACAGGCTCACTGGCCCGCCCCATCTCAGCTTGTCTTCACGGCAAAGGCAGGAGCCAGCAGAAAGCTGAGCTTGCAAGGACCCCAGGCCGAGCTCAGAACTGGCACTCCTTTAATGCCATCACATTGTACTGGACCCAAGGGGAGGGGGGGATAGATTCCAGAAGGGCATGGGTACAGGGATAGAGGAAGGGGTGAAATCACTCTATCACAGGTGGGGAAGGCAAAATATCATTGCCATAGAAGATGAGGGACAGGACTGACCAGGAGCCCCAGGAGAATTTCCAAGCAGTGCCCATCATCCAGCCGAGAGGGGAGACTCTGAGTTTGCTCTGGAGTCAGTCCAAAACACTTGCACACTTGAGTCAGCTCCTCTGGCTTCAGGAAGAAGAGTCTGCTGGACACTCTGGTTTGTCCTACAATTTTTGTCCCTTGTTTGGGACAAGCCCATGACCTGGCACACAGGCAGAAAGCCACCAGAACCACTCTACCCGGTTGGAGGCCTGGCTTCCCTGCCCCCTTGCCAGGCAGGCTACTCACTTCTCTGCATCTCTATTTCCTCATCTGTGAAACGGAGGAAATAGGAAGACAGCCCCAATTCTAAAATCTAGAAGACCCAGAAACCTGGGAGCTGTTTCTGTAAGTTTGTGAAAAAACAATTTGGCGACAGTCCTGACCTTGCACAAGGCCATCTGTGCACTGTTTACCATCTCAGAATCATCGTTCCCACATTCTGTTCAGCAGATAGAGGGCTTGAGAACATAATGCACATACATAGTACATGCATGTGCCTCCCAGTACCTGAAAGCTTGAAGCCAGAAACCAACTGGCACAAGGTTTCCTATGAGGCACTCTGGACCTGAACCACCTTTTCAGTTTCCGGAGATGTGACAAAGTTATAAAGTGTCCAGCAGGTGCCTGGGGGCATGGCAGGAGCCTCCTGATGATACAGCGAAGGTATTGGAGGGATGGAGGGTCAGCTTAGTTATCCACTCCCTGTCGGGGTTCTTAGTACCACTCTAGTGGGGAATGTTGATAATGGCAGATGAGGGTGGGAGTATATGAGAAATCTTTGGACCTTGTGCTTAATTTTGCTGTGAACCTAAAACTACTCTAAAAAATAAAGTCTTTTTAAAAAAGATATTGGAAAAAAGAAAATAATTTTTTAAAAAATAAAAATCTAGCAACTTTTTAAAAAAGATATTGGAAAAAAGAAAATGATTTTTTAAAAAATAAAGGAAAAGATCTAGCAACCAACCAACTAACCAAAAAAAGCAAACAGATTCAAAGAGAAACATGAAGTGAATCATCGTGCAGCAGATCTGCAGGTAAGAAAGGCACACAGCAAGGACTCAGTCAGCTAAAGCTCAGACTGTTATGAGAAAGCCCTGACATGAGAGTCCTCACTCAAGCCTTTGCAACCGGGGGAAGACACAGCTCTGAGACTCACACTCATGGCTTCGTTCAGCATTCAAACATCACACACTGAGCGACTACTGCATGTGGGCATTAGGCCCTGAGTATCCAGGGATACTCTGACAATTGGACAATGATGATGCAACAGAGTGACTTGTAAGAGCACTGGGGAGGCTCCCACCTCAGCCTTGGAAGAGTATGGAGGTCTTCCTGGAGGAGGTGCCCTCTAAAATGACTCAGAATAGAAGCAGGAGTTCGGATGACCAAAAGAGGCCTTGAGAAAGCAAGTCCAACAAGGCACATTTTTATTAGTTCCCCTGGTAACCCTATGGCCCCTCCCCTGGGGGCAGTCTGAGGAATAGCATCCCAACACACACCCAGCTCCCAGCTGACGGGAAGGGAGGGAGTGTGGTGGGCACTAGGCATACCATGGGAACTAGGTTCTCTTTGCAACCCATGCAATGACCAAGAGTTTTATCCAGAATAGGTACAGTGTCCTAAATTTAATAATAATAAATTAAAAACATGTAGCCCCCACAGGAAACTGAACAGAAGTATTGAATAAGCATTTCACAAAAGAACATATCTACATGGCAACAAACATAGGGAAAGGTAATAATACAAATTAAAATCCCAGTGAACTGACACCACCCAGCACAGATGAGGTAAAATGAAAGAGACTGACAGCATCAAGTGCAGGGAGGACTTAGAGCAACATGAATCCCACAGAAGGAGGCTGAGACGGTGCGGCCACTTTGGAGAGCTGCTGACAGTTTCCACCCGAGCTGAACCTGCGTGCAGTTGTGGCCCAGTGCTTCCACCCCTAAAGCATACCAAATTAAAATGTGGGCAATGGGGCTTCCCTGGTGGCGCAGTGGTTGAGAGTCCGCCTGCTGATGCAGGGGACACGGGTTCGTGCCCCGGTCCGGGAAGATCCCACATGCCGCGGAGTGGCTGGGCCCGTGAGCCATGGCTGCTGAGCCTGTGCGTTCGGAGCCTGTGCTCCACAACGGGAGAGGCCACAACAATGAGAGGCCCACGTACCGAAAAAAAAAAAAAAAAAAAAATGTGGGCAATGTATTCACCAGGAGACCAGACTCAATCAATCAACACATCCGTCCAGTCGGTCTGCAAATATTTATCAGACACCTACCGTGTGCAGGCACCCTTCTGGAGCTAAGGAAGCAGGAGGAATGAAAGAGATCTCATTGTGGAGGGGAAAACAGACATAAACAAGATAAAGCCAAAAAATGGATAATGTGATTTCTAGGGATATGTGCTAAGAGCACTGGAGCAGGGAAAGGTGAGGAAGTAGGCTAGGGGTGCTGGCATGGGCTGGGTGCTAGGGAGCTTACTGAGAAGACAGCAGAGAAGAGAGCATCTGTGAGAAGTAGACAGAGTTGGCTGTGTAAGTGTCTGGAGGAGGAGCCGTCCAGAAGAAGGAACAGCACGGGCAAAGGCCCTGGGGCAGGTGTTGGAGAGAAAACTAGGAGGCCGGCATGACTGAAGAGTTGGTTGGAGCAGAGAGAAGGTGGAGGGAGTCTCAGGGGGCCAGGGAACTTGAGGAGACCAGGAAGGGAAGTGGGTTGCACTCACACGTCCACATCCCCACTGATGGAGGCAGGCTGGCTCTCACCCACATTTGTATCCCCAGAGCGATAACCTGACATTTTGCAGGTTCTCAAAAGTGCAGCAAGTTGGCTTCACAAGGATAGGACCTGGAGCCCACTGCCCCTCCATGCCCACCTATTGTGTGGACTAGGACCTGACAACTTTTCTTACCTGACCAACGCCTTTCCTGAAGTCTTGGAGCAGGTCCTGGGGGTCCCCAGGTGGGCATCTCAAGCTGCTGTGTACAGGAGGCTGCAGCCTGCATGCTCTGGCCCTGGGGTCTGCAGCACCCCAGAGAGAACCACTGGGCATAGGCACCCCTAGAATCCCACACGGCAGAGCTGCCCTGCACACATTCACCACTCTGAGTCCCTATAAATACCCCGGGCTCAGCAGAGAGCCTCCTGATCATATTATGACCAGCCTAAATAAGACTCCTTTAATAAGAAGAAACACACGGCCCCATTTATACACAAGTGTGTAAAATATATTAAAATAATTTTAAATGCATGAGTCACTCACAGAGAGTGTGTTTTTAAAAAAATCACAAACAGTACTTTGTGGTGAAGACAGCAGTGAACAGGGACTTGTCCTGCAGACATGGGACCCTAGCAGGGAAGGAGCACAGACATGCATGGGACACGACCCCATGCCCCTTGCAGGTCAGCGCTCCCTCGACAGGAACACCGAGTCCAGGCTTGCACCCAGACAGTAAACAGCGCCATCAGCATGGGAGCCTGTGTCCTCCTCACTTTCCACGCTTCACACACGAGCACAGACACCACAGTCAGAGCTGATGACCCTGTGGTTTGGGGGCCCAGAAATGACACTTCCCATTTCACTGGCTCGTTCTTGGCTCCAGTTTCCTCATTTACAGACTGGAGAGAAGAACCCTGCCTCTAAGGGCTGGAGGTGCCCTCAGAGGCAGCGCCACTTGCCGCACTGTCCTCTTACAGCCTCTCTCACATCGCATGCCTCTTGTGAGGGGACGCTCAGCCCGTCATGGGCATCCCAGGCAGCTGATGTCGGAAGGAAGCTCTTTTCTGCAGGCACCAGGCCCCCTGAGGAGAAAGGCGACCGTGGGGGCTCCGAGGACTGCTTCTCAGGGCCTCATGCAAAACAGAGTCCTAGCCTCTCCCTGCTCCCTGCCTTGGGGCCAACCCATCACTTTGGGGGTTAGGATTTCAACATATAAATTTGAGAGGAACACAAACATCGAGTCCATAACACCTAGCCCCCTCCAAAAGCAACTAATGAGTTTTCCTTGGTCTTGAGTTTTTTTCAAATATTTGATATGTTTCAAATCATTGCAGTTATAATTGTTGCTCAAATTATCCCATATTGGCCAGCAGGGGGCTCTTCTCCTTGGCCCCAGGTCCTTTTCACATGTACCCAGTAGCCTTAGTCACCTCCTTGCCATCTGTTATAACAAGAAACCCCAAGCTCATCTTGCCTGTTTCCTGCCCCAGACATAGACCAGCTATTTCTCTTACAGAGCCCTGGTTCCTTTTAGCGGGAAAAGAGAGTCCACAGTGAAGGCACCAGATGTGTTCATTGCTACTGGATTTATTGTTTCAAGGAACGTTCGGTGGATAGAGCTAGAACACATGAATTTTTTAAAGATTTTCTTTTATTGTGTTAAAATACGCATAATGTGAAATTGACCATTCACCATTTTTAAGCATACGGTTCAGTGATATTAAACACATTCACATCATTGTTGAGCCATCACCACGGTCCATCCCCACAACTCTTTTGATCTTGTAAGACTGAAAGTCTGTACATATCAAACCATAACTTTCCATTCTCCCCTCTTCTCCGCCCCGGCACCCACCATTCTACTTTCTGTCTGTCTGACTCTGACTACTCTAAGCGCCGCACGTGAGTGGACTCACACAGAATTGGTCTTTTTGTAACTACCTTATTTCACTGAGCATAATGTCCTCGAGGTTCATCCCTGTTGCAACATGTGTCAGAATTTCCTTGTTTTAAGGCCGAATACCATTCCATTGTCTGAATAGACCACATTTTGCTTATCCATTCATCCATCAGTGGATACGTGGGTTGTTTCCACCTTTGGCGAATGTGACCAAGGCTTCTATGAACATAGGTGTACGAATGGCATAAATAACTTTTTGTTGCAGGATCAAAGGAGGGAATGAAGACAAGAATGCATGAATGAATGGGCAGTGCGTGCTCAGAGCATCCAGGCCTGGGCCTTCTCCCGGACCCCCAAGGTGTGGTTTCCGTGTCCTCCCTCCCTCCCTCCTCTTGACCTGCACGTCCTCCATCAGCTGGGCCATCGGACAGCGCCATTGCTACAAAGAAACACCATGCCCGTTTTTTAGAAGGGCTTCTACCAGTTTGTTTCACACAATGCCTAAGGTCTCCTTGACAAGTGGGAAATGCAGGCAGGAATCCAGAAGCTTCTGAACAGCAGCTGCTGGCATCACACAGACTGGACATCAGGGCAACACTGATGTACTCCTCTGCTTTCTCCTCCCCCTTCTCTGTGTTCTGCTTCCTCCCTCATCTTGCTCCGGCCCTTTCTCCTCCTCCCCCTCCTCCCTGTCTCCTCCTCTTCACACACCAGTGTTGAAGCAAAGCCAGTGGCTGCTTGAAGGTGGGTAGACAGCATCAGAGGATTCCAGAAACTCTTGTAGGTGGACAAACAGCATCAGAGAATTCCAGAAGTTCTTGAAAGTGGATGAACAGCATCAGAGAATTCCAGAAGCTCTGAGCTGGAATGGGTCCTCAGAAAGCATCTATTACATCTGACTGTCTTAAACTTATTTAGCAATTATTCCCTTGTTCAAATAACATGTTACTAGAGCCTTAGTAACTCAGAGCTGTCAGTGGGGCTGCTTCGATGGTAACCTTCTCTGACAGTCCTCCATGGAGCTCACCCCATGCACTCCTATTACAAAGGGCAAAATGCCACATGGCTGACAAAGGGTGTTTTCCAGCAAATTCCCACTGGGGGCAACTGGGGGGTAAGATTCTATGCTTACCCACCAACTCCTGGCAGCCACTGGTTGGGGTATAGTGTGTGAATTACTGTGAGGATGGGCTCTGGTGGCAGCAAAACCCCTCAGGCAGCCTGAAGCCAGCACCTGCAGGTGGAAGTCAGGCCCGGGCCATCATTCATCCATTCACTCACTTATTCATTCACTGAAGGCCTGACTGACCACAGTCTGGAGGGGATATGTGTGAGTGTCCAGGTTCAGGGCAAGCCCAGGGGATGTGGGAGCATAGCCCGGTGCCCAACCTAAACAGAGAGGTCCCTGGAGAAGCCGTGCCTGAGAAATATCTGCTGTTGGCCAACCGAGGAAGAGTAGAAATGATGCCACAGGCAGGGGAGGGAGCTCCGGAAGGTGAGAGGTTCTAGACATGGTGGAACCCACAGGCCAGGCAGAGGGTGGTGAGGGGAGAGGGTGGACGGGTGGGTTGGCTGGGGGACTCTGGGCCTGGCCCCAGGCAGATGGGAGCTGTTAAACAGTAAACCTGACAATGACAAGGCCCTGAGGTTCCTAGCAGCCACCTGAACGAGTAGAGCTCCCCAAGGCCACACCCAGGGTCTTGACAATCACCCTGCCCCTGCCTCAGTGTACCACCCCAAGGCCCTGGGAGGAGAGGCATTACATTCTAGAGCCTGCTGGAGCGAAGGCCAGGCTAATATTGTCATATGAGATCTTCACACACATCCTCAGCACGTACTTGGCCCAGGATCTCCCAGCCTGTAAGTGGCATTCACTCTTCTGGCCCATAGATGTTTCTTGTGCATCTACCACATCCCAGGCACTGTCCCAGGAATGAGGGCGCAGGGATAAGCAGAACAGGCAGGGTCTCTGCCTTCCCAGTGGGAGAGCTGGCCAGAAATCCATCAACTGATAACCGCTCCAAAAATTGCACACAATGATAAGTGCCACGAAGACCCATGTGGGAGGAGGGTGGGGCAGGGGGCTGCTTCCTTGACAACACCTGAGTCACTCCCATCAGCCCCTGAGACACCACACAAATATCATGTCATACGCTCAAAATAATTTTTAAAATCCTTTGTGAGAAAATCCTGCTTGCTAAGTGATCGGGCACCTCAAGGAGGATATGAGGTTTTATTATTGGTCCCTATTTTAAAGAAAGGGAAACTGAGGCACAAAAAAGACAGGTAACTCACCCAAGGTCACACAGCTAGTGAGTGGTGTGTCAGGATTTGAACCTAAACTAGCATGGCCCTCAACCACCGAGCCAGGCTCCTTCCATTGCTCTCAGCTAAACCTTCTTAGGAATCTACTTGGGGTTGAGGATGCAGAGCTGAAACAGTAAGTTGCTCTGGCCTGAATTTATACCCCAGCTCTGCCTATGTAAGTATAGGCAAGTCATTCCTTTTCTGAGCCTCAGTTTCCTCATCTGTGAAATGGACTTGGTAGTCTCCAACTTGAAGGGCTTCAAGATTAACCTTGATGACAATTAACCAAAGCAGTGCCCAGTGTTGGTGCTCCATAAATGGTGGAGGCAGTGGTGGCACACTTACAAGCTCAGGGAGGGCACTGGGTTCCAACTGGGCTCCAAGGCTGGGGGACGATGCTGCTATGAGCTCCCACACCACATCCCCCCAGGAAACACCTGGAGGGTGCCCAGCTCCAGGACCAGGTCAAACCCCTCCAGAGCCCACCCTGCTTATGCCCAACCCACCTGCCCCTGTTCACACAGGAAAGAAGTACCCTGCAGGGACCCTGGAAGGGAAAGAGCCCAGCCTGGCATCCTCCTAGCTCTGGGAGTTTTCTGAGCATCTGCAGTGCACACCCAACCCAGCAAGAACCGGGAGGTCTGAATCCAGGTCTGTCTGGCTGCAAATCCAGTGTTCCTGTTGCTCAGGAGAATGTCAGGTGGAAAGGAGCTGCTGCTGGGGGCTGTCAGTCTATGCCAGGATTGAGACAGCCATGCCCCAAGACAGACTCCAGGCAAATGCACAGGGCATCACAGCAGAGGTGAGTGCCAGCCAGCAAGGCAAGGCAGTCAGAGTAGGCCACCCTGGAAGTGACAAGGGAGCCCCAACCTGGAGGAAGAGAAAGGACACACAGCAGGGGAGTGCAGGGAAGAACATCAAGGCCCAGGAATAGCATGAGCAAGGGCCCTGAGGAAGGAAGGAGCTTGGCATGTTTGAGAGGCTGAAGTACAGCATGTCAACCACAGGCAAAGGCACTTTAGACTGCTTTGCATTTTCCCCACCGTCTACCAGGCAACACACTCCTGTGCTCAAGGTCACATGGTGGTCTGGGAGAGAGCGTGCCCCAGGAAGAACCCCATTCCTGCTACCACCTTCCTTGCCCCCCTTCCCTTTTATTATCTCCTGTCTGTAACTCTCATTTCTGCCCCCTTTCCCCACCTTTCTCCTCTGTCTCTCCCCATCTCCACTGAGTCTCGTCACTCCCCTTTAGCTGTTTCTTTACCCCCTCCACCTCCTCTCTCTCTCTCTCTCTCTCTCTCTCTCTCTCTCTCTCTCTCTCTCTCTCTCTCTCTCTCTCTCTCTCTCTCTCTCTCTCTCGGCACCCTCCCCCAAATGCTTCTACATTGGTACTCCATTATTGCATCTCCTATCTCTCCAACTCTTTTTTGCCTCTCCTCTCTCCGGTTCCTCTCTTTCTACCTCCTGCCCCAGGCCAGTCCCCAGGGCCTGCTCCCGCCTCCACCTGCCCCTTCCCCACGCGGGTGCCGCCTCCTGTGCGCAGCGCCTCAAGCCTTGCTAATGTGTTTCGCATGGCGCGTCAGTCAAACACCCTTCTAATGTCCTTAAAGCACGCAGAAAATTGCATCCTTATGAAAAAGAACAAAAAAGCAAATTGCCTGGTGGAGGCGGAGCAGCCGCAGGGCTCTGGTGGCGCGGAGTTCAGAGGGGATGAACTGGCAGAGGTCTGCCGTTGGCAGGAGCCAGAATGCCACCTCCTCCCCGCCGCCTTCCAGGCAGCACCGACACCTACCTTCTCACCTCCTTACGTACTACTTTTGCCCACCTCTCCACGTTTGCTCCCACCACTCTGACCTTGTTCTGTGTCTTTAAGGCCAAGCTCCAAACTGCCTCAGAACCTTTGCACTTGCTATGTCCACTGCCAGGTAGACCTTCCTTCTTGTCATTCAGGTCTCAGCTGAAGAGTCAGCTCCTGAGAGAGACTCTCCCTGACCACTCTGACTAAAGCTGCCATCACACTCATTGTCTATCACCTGCTTTATTTTCTACAAGGCATTTTTTACTTCCTGAAATCATCTTGTAGATTTAATTGTGGCGTCTATGCTTCCAACATGAGCTCCTTGCATTAGAGACTGAGTGCCCCATGACTAGCACAGTGCCTGACACACAGCAGGCGTTTAATAGATACTTGGTAGACAAATGGATGAGACTCATTCTGGGCAGGCAGGGGCCACTGGGGACCCTAAACCATCTAGAATATACCAAGCTGATGGATAAGGGGCAGTGGAGACCCACAGAGCTGAAATCAGATCCAAATTCTGCTGCTGACAGCTGTGTGTCCCTGGGCAAGTTGCCTAACATCTCTGAGCATTATCTTCATCTTCGGAATGGGAGTAGGGCACCTATCTTACCAGGCTGTAACTGGACCAATGAGGCGGGAAGGGCCTGTGTCCCAGTCCTGAGAACCCCACCACATTCAGTTACTGCTTGTTAAATGAATGAATGGCCCAAGAAAGAGCTTGATTAATATCAGACAGTCCATGATAGCGCTGATGTCAGACACCGTTATTTCCTGAAACACTAAGAAGGAAAAATTTTTAAAACGTTGCCAACGAAGACATAACCCAGTGTTTTTTTAGCACCTAGAATTTTTATCCCATACTTACTCAAGGATCTCTTTTGAGCTTAATAAGACATAAATTTCTATCACAGATCACTACTGAGTTTACATTAAAAGGAAAAAATCAGGGAAATCAATGGACTGAGTGTTCCTAATACTTCTCCGAGGTCAGAGCCACCTATGAATTGATCCCCCCACCCCCGCAACCCACAGCCCTGTCCCCCTTAGCCTCTGCCTGGTGGGTGAGTGGATCCGAGTTCCCTCCATGCTGTTGCCCTGTGTCTTCCTGCACCTTGAGGAAGAGCCCTTCCTCCCCCCAGGCTTTGTGGCTTTCTCCATCGAGATGCCTGAGAGGTGCCTGAGAGGTGAGGTGCCTGAGAGGTGAGGGGCCTCCACTGTCCAGCCAAGAATACCTCCTTAGGGACAGTCACATCCTGCAGACACGGGGCCCACAGTGCCTGGAACATACACCCCCCAACAGTCATATGAACCCAGATTTCAGAAATGGGAAGATGCCGTCTTAAAGTCAATGAGATGCAGTGTAATACAATGTGAGAACTAGGACAAAGGGAACTTTTGAAGTCACAAAAGGGAGGGGCCCCTGCAAAGGCAGGAGGACCGCCTTCTGCTGCACCATGGATGTGGAGTGGCCTAGGGACCAAGGCCAATGAAGAACTTCAGACTCCGATGCATGACCCTGTTGCTGTTGTCACCTTTCTGCCCTGCCCACCTATGAGGAAAGAGGAGTCCTGGCTTCCTTACTTCCCTAAAGTGGGGCTGGGAGGATGGTTTTGGAGATGTTTCTTTCAGCTCAGAAAGTCTGTGGCCAGACCGAGCTGGAGGGGCCTATGGGGCCTCTGTAGTCATTCTTAGCCTGGCTGCAGCCCTTGAGAAACCTGGACCTGGAGAGGCCTTGGGGGCAGAGGCTCGGGGGATCAGGTGGTCCCTTGAGTGTAGAAACGAAATCAGGCAGTGGGGCAACCAAAGACGGAGGAGATGTCTGGTTTCTCCTTGGACCCTGGAGCTCCAGGAAGGTCCCTAGGAAGTGTTGCTTACTCCAGGTTGAGCGGCGGCTGAGCGCCGCTTCAGGCCCTGGTTTCCCCTTAGGTACAGTAAGAGAGCACCCTCCGGCTCCAGGAGACGCAAACCTCGCACCTGGCCGGGTTAATGTGGCCCTGGGTCCCTGTTTCTTTTCTTCCACGTTATGGGTTCTCACCAATGACCCGACAGGAGAATCCAGAACAGGGGAAGAGTGTAAACCTGAGTAAACTTTATTTGTTAAAAAGAGGGGCAGCAGAGGGGGGGATGGGGAGCCCCCGCCCTGTTGCGCCTGTCATATCCTGGTGGTGCCGGCTCCGCGCAAAACCAGCGGCTAGTCGGAGGCTCTGAAACGGGCTGCGGACCCCAGGCCGGCCGCGAGACGCCCACTTCCCCCTGAACGCTTCCTGCGATCCTGGTCTGAGCTGAGCGCTGCACAGAGCTGGGCTCCCGCTTCCGACAAGAAGAACGACTTGCTCAGGATCGGGGTCACAATCCCCCATCTCCGGCCTGCTCTTCAGCCAAAACTCCCCCAAAGTCCCCCTTCTTGCCCAGGCCCCTACCCCCACCCCATAAAGCCCAGAAGCGCAAACTTCGCTCTCGCCTCCGAGCGCTGCTGTCTGGCTAATCCCGGGTGCTGCTCACGGGGTCCTGGCCGCCACGGGCGTTCCCCGTCCACCCCCATTCCAGGTCCACTTATCTCGCGATAAGTGGCTTCGGGCCCGGGCTCCGGGCTCCAGAGACACAGCCGCGACCTCCTTTGCTTTCCGGTGTGGTCTCCGGGTTTTGTTTCCCAGGACGTTGGGGCGGAGAAGAGATTTGTGCAGCAGAGGGGGAGGGAGCGAGAAGACCGTCCCTCCCCGAAGGCCCGGGCCTGGAGAGAGGGGAGCGGTTGCCACCAGGCAGGGAGGGGGCTTCCGCACAGGGTGGCCCGGGTGGCCGGGATGGGGTGTCACTCAGGCCTGGCGACTGCATCACTGTCCGTGGAAAGGTTGCCGCTCTTCACCTAGAGTCCTGGTTCTGCGGGCTACGGCCCGCGGTAGAAGTCTTGGGATGGGCAGTAAAACTTCTGCCTCCGAGCCTTCGGTTTTTTCTGGAGCGGGCCTGAGCTTCCATCGGGTCTCATAGGAATTACCCAAGCAAGGAACCCCGAGATGCCAGGACGCAGCCGGCACATGGCCGCGTCCTCTCCCGGGCCTCCGGGTCTCGATCTGCTGCAGTCACCCCGTGCCCTGTCCGCCGAGGAGCACAGTGACGCAGGCGGTGACAGAAACCCCTCCCACCCCCTCTCGCACTGGAATCTGGACCCCCTCATTCGGGGCCCAGCTCCCCCACTGACCGGCTGGTGACCTCATGACAGCAGTGCCCCCATCAGGTTCCCCAGCTGTGCCTGGAGGGGTTGCCCTTGCGCTGTGGCACCGGATTTGCTGTGCGCCCTTCCTCTCTCCCTCCCTCTTAGAGCCCTAGTGCTTTATGGCCCTTTCCTCCAGTCCACTGAGGGGGCTGCCTTGGGGAACACCATAGAACCACAAGGCAATCTGCCCGAGGTTGCATTCCTCAGATTTAATAAAACCTGAGGACCCCGAACGAGGTCCCAGAATGGACTGAAGGAGTGTGGGTCAGTACGCCTCCTCTCTCCTCTTCCACTCTCCTTCCACAACTCTGCATCGTTAACAAAGGCTGTGATGGAATTTCTGTCCCCTAGGCCCAGGAGGGACAGAACTCGAATTTTCACTCCCACCCCTGCCACACTTCGAGGTGGAGACGATTAAACTCAGTAGTTTACCTGACTTGGCTAGCCTGGGCCTGGCTCAGGAAGATTACAGCAGGACCACTACATTGAGCAGAACTGGGGGTAACCCTAAGGGCTGGAAGGGATTAGAAGGTGCACTCATACACTGATGGTCCATTCCTTCCCTCCGGACTGCAGGTTTTCTCAGGCCCTTCAGGGGACAGTGACAAGTGAATATTCTGGGAGCTGTTTCAAGGTTAAGAGCCTAGAAAGGGAGCTTATTTTCCAAAGACTTGGCAGGGCTGGGGCTTGCAGAGAATTGCCTGCTGCCCTCAGAAAACACCCTCTTTCTCACTCCTCCCAGCCTTAAACCAAGGCCTGAGATGCTCGGGTACCAGTAATCCAGGTGCAGGTTTCAGGAAAGGGCGATCAAGCAGCGATTTAAAAAGGAAGTCATCAGCCGCTGCAGGTGGAGGCCATAACGGTTTTCACATACTGAAATGCAAAGTCTTCGTCTCAGCATAATGTTCCTGACTCTCTTTCCCTCTTATTTGCACCTGCAAGGACCTGGTTTCAAATCTCCGTCCTGTTTGGAACCCTGCAGGACCAAGTTTCCATCTCTCCCCTAGCTTTAACCAGCAGTGGCCATTTTTCCATTTCCATACCCTGGTGGTAGTCCTAGGAAGCACAAAACCAGGAACCAACATGCAAGCTCCCAGCCCAGACTAGACCAGAGAGGAGGCAACCAGGAGGCAACCGAGGCTTTCCGTGTGTGGGGAGGGGGGAGGGAGGGCAAACACGTGCCACCAAGCCGCGCCCCTGGAAAGGGCACCCTGCGTGACCTTGAGCAGTTTGGTGTCGTCGGCCCTCTGCCTCGGTCAGGTACTCCCACAGGTGCCGGTACTCGGCTGCCAGATGCCTCCCTCCTGTGTATACCGTGGAAAACTTGAAAACTCAGGGAGGCAGGCGCCTCTGCAGGCTGGAGCTGCGGATGGTGGCCGGCCTCTGTGAAAACCCCGAGTCCTTGGTTTCCCATAGGCCTCAGGAAGGGCTGGCCCGTACAATCTCAAGGACCTCGCAGTTAGTCCTTAAAGCCCCAGGAGACTGAACCAACAACAGGAGGCGGATCTCAGCCCCGGGCAACTTCCGGAGTGAGCGCCGCGGTGCCCTCGGGCTGGCGACCCCTGTGTAGCCCGTTTGCTACCGTCTGGAGTGCCCTGGGCTGAGAAGGAAGGGCAGGAGGTTCAGAGTGGCCCTCATGCCCAGAGTGGAAACGATTCCTAGGATCCTGCAGCGACCGAGCTGCCTGCGTGCCCGGCCCGGGCCAGGTGGAGCAGGTCACGGCTCGAGTCCACGTAGCCAGGGGAAAGGATGTTTCAGAAGACACTGCGCGTGTCCCTCTTACCTCGCCGCGTCCCCCCGCCAACGTCGCGGATTCAGAAACCGCCCCCCCATCAAGTCCCGCTGTGTCATAAAATATTTTATTGGAAAAAAATCACCGTCTTCGTAAGAGAGGGGTAGGGGCCCCAGCGATGTCGGGTTGTCCGGGCGCCATCTCGGGCCGTGGTGGCCTGCGCCGGGCCGCAGGGTCCCCCGACGCGCGGAAGCGGGTGTGTGCCTGGAGGCGTCCGGGCCCGGGGGGGCGGCCCGAGGCGACTGGGGGGTGCAGGATAGGATCGGGGCGTGAATGCTCCTGGAGCGCCTGCCTACGGCGAGCTCCGAGAGGAGGCGACCTTCCGCCGCGCTGGACGTGTTTCCAGGCTAGGGCCCGCGAGCGCACGGGTTTGGCTTCAGGGTCTGTCCTTCCTTGTTTGGCCCCTAAATGTCCGCATTCAAGGTAATAATAAAAAGTTTACAAAGCAAACGGCGTGGACGCAGAAGGGCCGACTCGCGGCTTCCGGCGGGTTATGGGGGCCGCGGACTGCGCTGGGGTTCCCTGGGCCCGAACCCTCTGCCGCGCTCAGTCCTCGTGGCTCCGGTCGCCGGCCTCGCCCGGCGCCTCCGCCGGCTTCTCTGCCTCCTTGGCGCGCTCCTGCTCCGTGAGCTGTTCGCTCGTGGGGATGGAGTTCTTCTTGGGCCTCCCCTTGGGCTTGGTGGGAGACTCCAGGCCGCCGCCCTGCAGCACCTGCGCGGGAGACGGGCGGCACCGCGTTGAGCTGGGACTGGGCCGGGGACCCCCGCGCCCTGTGTCCAGGCAGGGCCTGAAGAGCCCAACGAGGCCATTCGAGGCCGCGCCTAGCCCCCGAGAAATGGCGGCCATTTGTCTGAGCGCTGCTAGGGAAAAGCGACCAGAGGGTCCGGCAGAGGGGTTCAAGTCTTCCAGGAATCCTGAGGATTCAGGGAGCGCGAAAGGAGCTGAGCTAGGGCACCCAGTGGGACAGAGAGCAGAGAGGGTCCCTCTGGGCACCAGGCACCGAGGGAATCGGGAGGGTTGGGCATAAGTCTCCATGGTGGAGCACCTCTTGAAGAAGGCTACAGGGGCACGGCCGCAAATAGAGGGCGCAGAATGCCACAAAAACACTCACTATTTTCTTCCACTTCATCCTTCGATTCTGGTACCACGTCTTCACCTGCAACTGGCTCAGACCCAGGGACTCGGCGAGATCTATTCTGGAAAGAGCGGGGTGCACCCTCAGCAGGGCAAGCAGCCCCCCTCCCCCTACCCGCTGGGCTTAGCCTGGCCCCGCGCTACCTGTCGGGCGTGGAGAGGTACTTCTGCTTCTCGAAGCGTTTCTCTAGGCCCATCAGCTGCAGCTCGGTGAACACGGTGCGGCTCCGACGCCCCTTCTTGGCCTTGGTGCCCGGCTCCCCGGCGCCAGGCGCCTCCAGCTTCCCGCGGAGCTGCAGCTCGAGCGGCAGGTGCGGCGCGCCGGCAGCGCCGGGCAGCCCAGGCCCCGCGGCAAGCAGCGCCGAGCCCAACCCGGAGCAGCCAAGCGGCGCCAGCGGGAACTTAAACACCGCCGCCTGCTCGGCCTTCAGCACGGCTGCGGGGAGAGAGTGGGGAGCCGGGTGAGCTCGGGCCTTGCTCCTCCTCCTGGAGATCCTCGCACCATGCGCCCTAGCCGAGAGCTCTCTCTCAGCCGGTGACCCCAACACAAAACCTTCGTGCTGGCCGGGAAGTGAGAGATTTGCGCCAGGCACCTAGGCTGAACCTCCTCGACGCCAGGGTCCCCAGAGTCTGGGAAGGGGACCTCCCCCACCCGGGCTCTGCCTGGCATTCTCCAGGCCCCAGCTGCTCTGAGATTTCAGGATTCTCAATGAACAAGGTCGAAGCTCCCAAACACATAGAGTATGTGTCACGGAAAAGGGAAACCAAGAAAAAACGGCACAGAGTTAGGAAGATAAGCATTTGCCCCAACTAAATAGGCTTTGCTGCATTCGGGGGTGTGGGGAAGAGTTTCAGTGGAAGAAGCACATCTGCTCTTCTGTGCAGGGCAAAACAGCCAATTCTGAGGGGCAGACAGCGGGTTGTCAGCAGGGGTGAAGTTGGGCGCTTCCCGGAAATTCCAAAGCACCCCAAGAAATGGGAAATTTGTTCTTCCTGTTTTCTCCGTTTAGACTCTTCCCCACGAAGACGTTTCAGTTTTCATTAGTCCTAAACGATTTTTTTTTTTGCCCGCTTCAAACGAATTATTAACAGTGCAGCTGGAGGCAAAAGGCAGCAGAGATTGGACTCAAAACGAACAAACTGGCCCTGCGGCCCCCCAGGCAGGCGGAACACTGGCTGGAGGTTCACTGCATGTGGAGGAAGTCGGCTCCCTGGGCTGAGGTCACGCTAGAACGTAGGAGGGCTCCCTGCCCAGAGAGGCATCTCACTACCAGTGAGTGCTCTAGCCCCGATGGAATCGGGAAGGGCCCAGGCAAGATGTGCGGGTGAGTATGAGGAGAGAGCCCAGAGGGGAGAAAGGATCCTTGGGGGAAGGTGAGAAAGGAAGGGCAGACCCACCCCACTGAGAGAGGCCGGTTGGAGAGAGACGGGGAAAGGCCAGAAGAAGGGGTGCAGTGGAGAGGGCACAGAAGGTCAAGACAGGGCCCCGACAAGGAAAGAAGAGAACCGAAAGGGACAGAAAAAGCCTGAGTTGCTGGTTCAAGCTCTGCCAAGGTGCAGCCGACCTGGAGCAGAAGGGCCATTCGGGCAGCAGCTCACAAACAAGCCTCTTGTCCCCAGGCAAGGCCCAAGGGGCTCTGTGCTACAGCACAGGTCGGTTCGTCGCCAGCCTGAGACCCCGGGCTCTGGGAGGCTCCGGGCTGGCTCGGGCCAGCGTCAGCCCCCAGCATAGCACTCGGAGACACGGGCCTCTTTCCCAAAGGTCCGGCTTTCCCGGCTTGGGCAGCCGCGGCCACTCCCAGCCAGCTCTCTGTGGGAAGGCCCAGGCGCCCGCGGCCTGAGGTCGCTTTGACCCGAAGTCTCACATTAGTAGTCTGGTCCAGCGCCCACGATGGGGATGCGGGCTCGGGTCCCCGGGCCTGGACTCCTCGGGGCTGGAAACCGCAGGGTCGCAGCGAAGAAGAGAGCGAATGCCCTCCCGGCAGGCCTGGCCCACGGGCACGAGGCCTGGCTTCTGCGCGGCCCAGCGCCTGCCCCCTTTGCTTCCCCGCCGGGAGCGCGCGGAGGGAACGGTCGGGGGCCTGCGTTCCCGGAGCTGCGTCCGAGAGACGCCGCGGCTCGCTTCCTCCCGCCGAGCCCGGCCAGCGCCCCGCGGCCCCAGGCCCCGCACGTACCCAGGTGGCTGTGGAAGGGCCGCGCCGCCAGCAGAGCCTGCACGCCGAACTTGAGCAGCTCGCCCGCGGCGGCGGCGGCGGCGGCAGGAGCGGCGCCCTTGGGCCCCGGAGGCTCAGTGAGGATTTCCTCGATCATGAAGCTGCGGTAGCGGTGCGGCCGGTGGTCGGCGCAGCCCTCGGGCGGGCCGAAGCGCACTGCGCCCGGCTCCCCCGGCCGCTGCATCGCGGCGCCCCGGGGCTTGGCGGCGGCAGCGGCTGGGGCGCGGGGCCCGCGCGGGGGTCTAGGCCGGCCCGCAGATCCGGGCGGCGCGCGGGCGCCGGTTCATGCCCCCTCCCCCGCCGGCCGGCCGGGCGGAGGCACAGGGCGCGGGCGGGGCGCGCGGGGCTCGGCCGGTCGGACCCGGGACTGCGCCCCCGCCCCACTCTGCCGCGCCTCTAGCCCCGCCGGCCCCGCGTCACCGCCCCGCCCCGCCCGGCCGCCCCGCCTCGCGTCGCCGCCCCCCACCCCCCAGGCCGAGCCCGAGGGAGGGCCAGAGATGGGAGGGTGGCAGGAGGGAGGGGGCCGGGAGAGGGGCCAACCGTCCCAGACAGAGGGAGACCCAGCGGAGCGCACGCCCAAGAAGGATCGAGCCGGAGAGCTCGGGAGACAAGACCCCCGGGGATGGGAGCTGAGGGATCGAGAGAGAGGTGAGAGAGGGTCTACAGCGAGACAGCGAGGGCCACACAAGATGCGAGACAGTGACGTGAGGATGCCAGGGACACCGAGACGTGCGCAGAGAGCAACCGACAGAGGCGCGGGAGTCAGCGGGCCCTGACGTGCCGGAGAGCACAGAGGCAAGCAGGACAGAAAGAGGGGGCAGTAAAGAAAGAGATGGGACAGCTATCAAGGCGAGCGGCCTGGGCGGGGTTTAGGGAGCCCCGGAAAGATCAGGAGGAGGAGAGGCAGAGACCCCGAAGCTCGGCTGGAAAGGGGGTGGCGGTGCTCAGCCTCCGTGCCGGGACGCATGGCTGCCCGCCCGGGCGGGAGTGCAGCAGTGGGCCGGGTGCAACTCGCAGGGTAGTAGCTTCACCTGTGCCTCAGTTTACCAGGTACTGCCTCATTTCTCCTGAACTGCCCTGAGAGGCAAATTTCTCCAGCCAGAATTTGCTTGTATTACCAAGTGGTATGTGGACACATCTACACAACCCTAGACGCTGTGGAGTGGGTTGTGTTCCCCTAGTTCTAGCAAGAGATGGATGCCAGGACAAGGAAAGCCTGCAGCTTTGCCTTTTCGCAGTTTTGGAGCATCAGAGAAAACCAGTACTGGGTGGAGCTGGGTGAGAAGCCACAGGGTGCCCTGGGAGTCTGGGGATAAACTCTGGTGTGACCAGCCTCCTCTCTGAACTGTAAAGTCCCCAGTGTGACTGAGGAAGGCCAGAGGCTTTGCTAGCTCCCTCTCTTCATCGTTGGGGGAATGTAAGTCCAAGTCGTGGGGTGAACAATCCCAAAGCTCAACTTTCCGCTGAGTTTATCTCTTTGGCGATGCCACTTGAGGCAAGCCACGGCCCCATTCTGGACCTCAGTCTCCTTACCTGTCCCTGAGAAGATGCTGACACTCGGCTCCAGGGAGGCTGTGAGGACTTCGTGTGGGGGGGGGGGGGCTGTTCCCATGGGCTCCACAGGGTCTGTTAGAGAGGAGTATATAGTTTGTCCAGGCAAGGAGGGTGGGGTGTCAGTGGAGATGGATGGGTGTCCCCAGGAGACTGGGGAGGGTGCCTGCCCCTCTCCTCCTGCCCATCGGGAGTCCCTCAACTGGGGTCCTCGGCCACTTCTCCTTCTCATGTGAGCTCTGCCTTGGGCCTCAGTGGTCACCTCTGAAAAATAGGATCTACCACACCCATGGCCCTGCCCCAAGATGGTGCATCTTCTGTAGCTCCAGCTGCTAGTGGTGAGACCCTGGCACCTGCCCCAGACCCTGTGTGGACTGGGAGATGCCCAAGACTCATTGTCCATAGGGACAAAGAGAATGTCTTACCAGAGTCTCTGAAAGCCCAGCTGCCTCTCCCCCTAGAGGCTGAGTGACTTCAGCCAGGGCTGCACCTTTCTGAACCTCCCGGCCATCATCAGAACTGAAAGGTGGCCTCCAGGTGCTCCATGTGTGGGTGATCTTGTGAGTCACATAGCTTCTCAGAAGGGGACAGTGTGGGACCTACTAAGAGTGATGGTATCCCATACTAGGCAGGCCTCTATCCCAGTAGGAGGTAGACAGACAGGGGTGGTTCTGTGCCACCTCTGTTGGCCCAGCAGCCACCCGGCAAACAGAGAAAAGCCAGTGTCTCCTGGAGCCCTGGGCAGTCCAGCTGGGACCCCTCCCTAGATAGGTGCTTGGGTGTCACCCAGTCCAACCACCCACTTTCTCAGATGGTGAAACTAAGGCCCAGGAAAAAGAAAGTACTGGCCCAGGGACCACAGGGAGCAGGGTTGCTCCCTGTGTATATGGTATGGGGCCCATTTTTCTCTCACCTCCCTCCACCCAGTAGGGCCCACTGGCCATCTCTTTTTTCTTCTCCTCCTCCCTTCCACATCTTCCCGAGGGCATAGCCTAGTCTGCTGTGAGGGTTAGGCCTAACCACCCCCACTCCATCCCTTCACCTCCTATTTGGGCCCCTGACTGAAGCCACCTGGTTTTGAACCATCTCTGCTCCACACAATTGCCTCCCTGAAGGTCTGAGGTCCTCCAGGTGGGAGCTCAGGACCCAGATCAGAGGACTTGGGAACCACATCGATCAGCTCTCACCAAATCCGTTTTGCCCCCGGTCCTGGGTCAGGTTTAGGGGTAGGAGGTTATTTTCAGTATTGAGGCCTCACCTCTAGATTTTGGGGAGTCAGAAGACCAGTGATGTCTAGCCCCCACCCTATTTCACGGGTGCTGAGTGGTCAGAGTGCTTCCCCTCAGCTCCTCGGGATAGTTCCAGGTGGCTGCGGCTGAGGGCTGAGCAGTGGCGTCTGCTGGGAATGAGGCCCCAGGGCCCTTTTGGGGAATGCCCTGGAGCATTGGAGGTCCGAAGGGCTAAGAGAGCCAGGTCCGCCCAGTCACCCCTCAAGGCCCTCCCCTTGGTGGGTAGGCCTCTGATCTACCCCCTCCCGGTCTGTCTGTGCACCGCGTGATCCCAGAGAGAACTACAGATAAACCCCTTTTAGGCGAAAAAATGTTCAAAACAGCAGCAGGGCCTCCTCTGCTCGGGAATTGCAGCATTGCTGGCTGGGAAAGGATTCCCAGAGAGAGGGGTCCCTCCTCCCTGCGGGAACAGAGGCCCAAAGAAGGAAAGCCCCCCCGCACCCCGGGCGACGGGGCCTCGGGGCCTCTCCCGAGGTCCCAGCCCTGCAATCCCCACCCCAGGGGCGCAGCCGCCGTGCCCAACTCCTGGGACCCAGCCCGGGCCTCCAGCCGCCGTTGCCGCCGCGAAAATCCCGGAAACCGTCCGCTCTCGGCGGGCGCAGTGGAAAAGGTGACCTCAGCGCCCGCGGCCAGCCGCCCTCACCGGCGGCCAGGCGGCGAGGGGCTTTGGGCGGTAGGGGGGTCTCGGCGCCGCCCGGACGCCGGGTGAGGCCCCCTCCCCACCGCTGCTCTGCTCCTCAGACCCCACAGCCGCGTTGGAGGGGCAACGCGAGGGAGAGGGTTACCTCCCTCCTTAATAGAACCCTCTCAGGCCAGGCATGCCAGGTTCCAGAACTTCTCCTCCTCCACCTAAGCCCTCCTCCTCCCCTAGCGCTTCCCGGGTCGGTTTCTGGAGCCGATTGGGCGAAGGGATCCCCGAACCACTGTACAGATGGGGAAGCTGAGTCCGGATGTTGGCAGGCCTGGGCAAGGTTGGTGGCCAAGGTCTGGGTGCTTCTGCATTACCTGGAGTGTTCTGGGCCCAGCTCCCCATCCAGCACCCACCCAACCCCGGCCCTTTTTCGTTCGTCCTCCCTCCCAGTTGTCGCGGGTTTTTATCCTACTTGGCAAAGCAGAGGTGGGGATGGGAACCAAGGGGCGCTTTCTTCTGGATCGGTCAGCTCACCGTCTAGAAGCTGCCAACGGGGAGTCCTACACCTCCCCCCACCCCCAACTGACAGACCGGGAAACCGAGCCCGGAAGAGCTTCGCTGTCCCTGCCCCCGCACCCCACGCCCTGTGCCGGGCCTCCTCTATGAGGACGCGCACGGTCAGTGCCCGGAGCGAAGGTCATCCTCCACTCGCTTCTTTCTGTAAACTGTCGCTTCTGATTGTCCCCGGCCCAGGGCAGGCTGGCGCTGGAGGCGGTGGCTATCAGGCGGGCGCTCCGGCTCGGTCTCCGTGGGCAATGCCAGAAGGAAGCCACCTGCACTCGGCCGGGAACGCATCGTTCGGTCTGAGGCCCATGCCCGTTCTTGCGCCTAGTGTCTGAATCCAAGACTGCCGACATCTGTCTTGCCTTCAAAACAGAAAATCTCGAGGTTATAAAATTACTCCGTCTCCACGCTCGCAAGTCACATCTCCCGGTGACCGCACAATCACTTTCTCGCTGGCGAAATGGGTCTCTAATGACGCCTTCCTTTATGAACATTTCAAAGTCATGTGTGGACTTTTCGTTTTGAATCATTTCAAACACCTGTGAGCTCGGGGCTCAAAGCGCGTTTTGGGACAGCACCTTGAGACACAATCCTCTCTCTCCCTTTCAAATTCTCCCTCTTCAAGTAATTTACAAATTTGTTCCTTTGGAAATAGTTACTTTATTTTTGTTTTGTAGCTAATTTTTAATGTGTGCTTTTCTTTAGAAGTGTGAGTTTTAAAAGATAGATCCATAGGTAGGTAGTAATTGCCTTGACGTAGCTAAGACCCGGTTTTTGATGCCCCCAGAAACCCAGAGCGATCCTGCTGGTCACAGCGCAGACCCCGGGCCATTCTGCACCACACCCCTCCCCCCACTCCCAGGCATTTCAGCCTGGCCCGGGAGGCTCTAGCAGCTACCTTGGTTCCTAGTAGAGTCGTGAGAAATAGCGGCACCCGAGGCCACAACCTGGGCCCGGAAGTAGTGGCCGCGGGTGCCTCGGCTCGCTGGGGCCCCAAGGCTTGCTCAGGAGCTGCTGCGCGCGGATACCGAGGCCGTATGTGGGCAGCCCGGGGAGCTCCTTTGGGCTTCTCCCGGTGGTGGCGGTGGCGTGTGCGGGTCCTTTCAGAACATGCCCTGAGACAAGGGCGCCGTGCTCCGGGGACACGGGTGCCAGGACCAAGAGGCTGGGTCCGACTCCCGCTCGGGCGCCAGTCAGGGACCCCAGTTCAGGCTCCAAGCCCTTCTGGCCTTCGGAGAGAGAGAGGGTCAGTGTTGGCCGCCCCATCCCGGCAGGTGTCCGCTAGCCCGGGTCACTGCCCTCCTGAAGCCGCGGGACTGGCCTCGGCGACACTGCAGAAAAGGAGAGACCCCATGACGGAGACCTGTCCCTCCAGGCAGACTGGTGGGCAAGATTCATGAAAAGGGCTCGAGCTTTGCTTTTCTTTCTTTTTCTTTCCCTTCCTTCTTTGCTCTCCTTTCTCTCTTCCCTCCCTCCATCCGTCTACCCTCTTTCTTCTTTAACTGGCCTTCCTCTGCCTGCTTCTCCGTCTTCAGTTGGGCTTTGGTTCTCTTCTTCCCTGCTGCTTTGCTCTCCCTATCCCTGTTTCCTTTAGTCAGAAGGACGCCCACGTCCCAGTCTATCTTCCTCCTAATAAGGGGAGGGGCCTTGTACTCACCAAGGGACCTCCAGGTGCTGTTTGCAGAGCCCTCTGAGGCTTATGTGGGCTATGTACCTGGGACACGGTCTCCTCCCAGCCAGGTGGGCAGACTGGGTGGCAAAGCTGGGTGACGCAAAAGGCCCTGGACCTGTCCCCCCAGCCAGGAGAGGGGGACACATCTTCTCCAGGGTGTCTTCCAACAGCAGGTGTGAGGCCAGATCATATTGCCCCTTTCAAGAGGGAATTCACACTTGCATCTGTCATCCCTAACACAGAAGTCCCTTCTCCCCCTGAGTACTGGGGAGAGGCGGCAAGGGGGGGGGGCTAAAAGGGACACAGAAAAGGCACAGTCACCTCATTCCTTAGATGCCAGGCCAGGCCCAGCCTCTGATCCCTGGGCTCCAGTCCAGTCCTTCTTCTCCTGCTGGTCTGAGTGAGATAAAGGGTCCGGGAACTTGACGCACATCCACACACACCTGTGCTTCCTGCACCATTTTGCACATGCCCCTCAGTGCCAGGAATGGGCACAGAGGCCCTGCTTGCAAATGCCCAAATGCCATGCAGAGCACACAAGGAACCCATGATGCAAGCCCATTCCCTGTCTAAGCGTCAGTTTCCCAAAATGAAAAAACCAAGAGGGGGTGAATTGGATGAACTTCTTCTTGCCAGTTTTAACAGCCTAGATCAGGGGTTGAAAATGTTTTTCTGTAGGGGGCCAGGTAAGTAAATATTTTAGGCTTTGTGGTCCATATAGCTCGGGCGCAGCACCTCCACTCTGCCCTGCAGCATGAATGCCGCCATAGGTAACACGTAGAGGAACGAATGTGGCTCTGTGCCAGTCATGCTCTATATGCACACTAAAACTTGAATTTCATCTAATCTTCACAAAACATTATGTCACAAATATTATTCTTATCTCTATTTGTTCAACCATTTAAAAATGTGAAAACCATTCTTAGTTCATAGGCCATGCAAAAACAGGCAGTGGGCCATAGTTACCAATTCCTAGTCTAGATTCAATTCTTCTGATTGCACAAATATGTGCACTTCCATATCCGAAGTGTTACCTTATTTTAAAAAATTTAAAAAATTTTTTCCATGAAAGCACCCATTACTTTTGCAGTATTGGGGCCTTAGAAACACAAATCATCAAGTTCATTTCCTACTCCCATGTCAGAATTCTCAACAGTTTAAAATCTTTCTGTTACTAATATGTTTGGACACTGAGTTGGATGCTTTACAACCATCATCTCATTTAATCCCACAATAGTCTTTAGAGCAGGAATTGTTCACCCCTACTTTCCAGCTCCTTGCATAATCCGGGTAACAGTACACTCACTCTCTTCAGTGGCAGCCCTAACAGACTCTAAAGGCTGATTCCTCTGGAGAACCCCAGCTGCTGAGAGGCCAGTGACCTGGCTGGCAGCCCTAGAAGGTCAAAGGCCATCAAGGGTGTGAGTGCTCCCTCCAGGGCCGTCCTTTCCCATCTCCTCTCAATTCCAGCTAAATCCTCTCCAGCTGTTGAAATGTGGGTTGGACAAGGGGGCTGCAGCCTTGACTTTCTGGGAGTTTCCCAAGCCCTGAGCCTTTGCAGGCCTTTGCAGCTGCCAAGTGACAAATCCTGCAAGGAATAGGCAAAGGGAAAGAATATGACAGAAAAATAGCTATTATAAATGTGTTACTTGCTAAAAGAATTTCCAGGAAATCTTGCTCATGTGGAGGCTTCACCCCCTTCTTCTGCATCTTCAATGGCTCTTGCGCCCTCTGCCGGTCAGATTGAGTCCTAACCAGTGTCAATTGGACCCACCTTTCCTCTTTAAAAGGAAAAGCAACCCAGCACTTTATCTCCCTTTTATGTACAAGACGCTTGCTGGATGCTGAGAAGGAGTGAAGAGATGTCCTCAGGGAGTGCAGTTTAGCCATGGAGAGAGATAGACAGATGTGCTCACGAGTGACAACAAGGTGGGCGGGGAGGTGGATGGCTTCCCAGAGCAGGTGACATGACGTAAGCCCCCTTGAAGGGTGAGGAGCTTCCAGACTCAGACACAGTAAGCTCGTGCTTCTGGAGGGTGTTAGTGTTCCAATCAGTGACTGGCAGCATGTGTCGGTTTTTAAATGTTTGGCTACTTTAGCACCAGCCACAGCTGGTCTTCAGAGACACGACAGGCTGGAGCTGCACACTCCACGCTTTCTCCTAAGGTCCATGGGGACGTTTTCTGACCCCTGCTGCTGAGAAGGGGTGTCTCTCAGTCCAGTTACAGGTTCTACTGTGTACCCCCCAACATGAAATAGCCCTAGGAACCATCTGAGGAGCATGTCTTCTGTGGGGGCATGGTCACACCCGCCCCCCACATTATCTCATTTAATCTCACTCTAGGAAGAGGGTATTTTTAGCCTTAATTTACAGGTAAGACAATAGGTGCAGTGGAGCAACTTCATTTGCCCAAGTGGTGAGCTGGGATTTGAACCACAGTGACATTTTGGCGGGGGGAGTGTGTGTGGGGGTCCTCTACCTTCTGACTTACCCCCATTTTCTCTCCAGCCCTGACTGCTACTAAGGTTTAAACCACGAACACCATCTGCCAAAGGTCACTTCCAGTCAGGTGTCCACAGACACACCGCGCTCACAGCATCCACATCTGGACCCAACATCTCTCGCCTCTCCCCAGGCTGCTGTTCCTGCTCCCTTCGCCCGGGCTGGGTGGTGATCATCAACTGGAACAGCCATCAGTGCGGACACGCCTCACTGACCGCTGGCTAGGGATGTCCCGAGAGGCAGGCCCCATTCCTACCAGAGTGCACACAGCAGGCAGGGCATCCCCATTCAGTGGGCATGGTAGCCAGGTACGGGGCCCCTTCCACAGGCCAACCCTGTGCTGGCCCCAACCCAGGCCACCCCAGCTGTCTACGAGGGCATATGGGCAGATAGAACGGAGGGCGACCACCTGTGATGGCTTTGGGAAGGGCAGCCTGCTGGGAACCTGAGGAGTCAGGGAAGGCTGCGGCAGGGGCAGCTGAGTAGGTATCTGGCTGTGGCAGGCAGGTATAAGGAGGCAGAGGAGCACATTTGCCGGGGCTGGAAAGCCCTCCCAAGTGCTGAGCTTGGAGTGGGGGTTGAGCCCTTCTGGGATGTCTGGGCAGTCACCCACTTTGAGGCTGAAAGGCTTGTTTCAGAAACAAGTTTGTTCCCGAATGGTTTTGCATTTGATGGTGCTGCAGCAGCTTGTTCTCACCAGGGAGCTACACTTATAGACCATCCTGGTGCCTAGGGACAGCCTGCAGACCTGGAGCAGGTCTGGGGACCTCTATTGTGACCCCATAACCAGAACTGCCATTTACAGGCTACGTAACTCCTGGGGGTATCATCGACTGAGCTGGGACTGACACTTCGTGGTTGTGCACTGCACAACCCCCCACCCCCACCAACTGTGTCCAGGAGTCCTGCCAATTATTTGTTTCCTTCTCTTTTCATAGAACCGAATGGGGTTGAAGAGACTTGTCGGTAAGTTCTATCACGTTCTGTATGCCCCTTTCCCAGATGATAAGCTACATGTTGAGGCCACAGAGGAAAACATATCCTATCTGCATACTTCATGTTAAAAATATACCTTAATTTAGAAATCTACTGTCTAGCTGTTTTATGTTTCTGTTACAGATTAGAGCAAAATTTCTCGAAGTTTTGAGTAAGGGATATATGGCAGGCCAAATTCTAAGATTGCCCCCTCGTGTATGTACACACCCTATATAAACCCTCCCCTTGAATGTGTGATAGACTGTCATTGCCCTGATTGTGTTACCTTATATGGCAAAAGAGTTTTTGCTAATGTGATTAAGGTCCCTAACTGGTTGGTATTGAACTGATCAAAAGGAAGATTATCCTGGACCTGACCTAACTAGATGGCTCCTTTTAGACCTCCCTGAGGTGTGAGCAGTTCTCCTGCAGGCCTTGAAGACAGCTGCCACATTGTGAGGGGGCCTACAGAGGAGCCATGGGGCCAGGACCCCAGAGTGGCCTCAAGGATCTGAGAGCAAGGAAATAGATTCTGCCAACAGCCACAGTGAGCTTCAAAGTGGACCCATCCTCAGCTGGGCCTCCAGATGAGACCACATCCCTGATTGCCACTTTGTGAGGCCCCGAGAAGAAGACCCAGCTAAGCCCAGCCTGGACTCCTGACCCACAGATACCCTGAGATAACATGTGCATTGTTTTAAGCAACTGCGTTTGCAGTAACTTGTTATGCAGCTGTAGAAACCAATCCAGTAAGCGAGTTGTGTATGGGCCAAACCTGACTTCTGCCTCAGGAGAGAGAATACATGAGGACAGGACACCACTTTTGGGACCTTTGGCCTTTACTGTGATGCAGGGGCAAAGTTGGGAGTCCCACACCTGCCAAGGGACCACGATGTGCCTCTGTCCTCACATGCCTGCTGACCCCCAAGGAAGCCCCTTTGGCAGGCAACTGGCCACAGTGTGGGCAGGATCTACATGATGCTTCCTCACCTGGGGTGAAGAAAAAGGGAGATCATTCTGCTCGCCAGTGTCCTGGTGTCCTGCAACTACCCACTCACTGTGATTAAGAGTGAATCCAAGGAAGACTCCACCCAGAGAGGGAAAGTTGCCCCTAAACCTCCCTGATGCTGCAGAGCTGGCCAGCGGTGCACATAGACCCAGGGGAAGGGGAGAGCGAAGTGGGGGAAGGTGTGTGTCTAGTTCCTCTTTCTCCCATCCCCTGGGCTCTGGGAAGCAAGAAGAGGTAGCACATGGAATTCGACCCCATTCTCAGACCGCTGATCTGGTGCACTGGGGCACCACCCCCCAATTTGGAGTTTGCTCTGCGGCCAGGTCTCAGTCCCTGCCCCACCCAGCCCCACTCTCATAGTAAATGCATTGCCCGCGGGAGGCCTCCCCTCCCACACAGTGACTTCAGTCACAGGTTCTAGCCTCTGCCTGTGGCCTGTGAGACCAGACCTTCCTACTGGCCAAGCCCTGGTCAGTGTAGTTTTGATACACCGCTGAATCCTGTTCTAGTCCTCTGTGTCCTCTTCTCATTCCCCCTAAGTTAGAAGAAAGCAGGGCTGTATGTGGGCAAGTGGCAGAGCTGGTTAACTTCTAGCAGGTGAATTGCACAGACTGTGAACAATTGCAATGAATACAGCACTAATAATACTGTATCACATAGTGGGAAAGTTCCTCCCTTTCCTTTTCTCTTCCTCTTTCTGATTTTAAGGCCCAAGTCTCACCTTGCTGCTGGTATGGCTTCACTGGGCTCACAGACTCTGGCCACTGCCCTTTCAGTGGATGAGTCCAGCCTCAGCTCTGCAGCAACAGGCAGGCAGCAGTGTCAGGATGTGCAGGGACAGTGGTGTGTTGTAATTGGATTCATGTTTACAGTTAACTACTTTTCAGTTTTCCTAAGTGATGCTGGGTGGTTGTTTTGTTTTTGTTTTTAGAATCTAAGTAAATGTTAAATACATTGAGTTAGTGAGAGGAACGTCATTTAAAGGGGAAAAAATCAGATAAATAGTAGCACAAGTGATTCATGAGGAAATGACATGATCATGGAGGTGGTGTGAGCGGGGCAGCATAGATCTGGGTTCGAATTTCGCTCAGTGACCTGGGGCACGAGCCTTCTTTGTGCTTCAGTTTCTTTCACTGAGAAAGGAGCATAACATTGTGAAGACCAGCTATGGGCATATTCACAAAGCCCACAGCTGGCCCTGGCATGCTGCACGTGCTAGGTGAGTGTTTGTTAAATAGAATTGACAGAGTTTAGAAACTGGAGTTTAGGAAGCCTGCACAGTGAGTCCTCCCAGGAGGGCACTCTGCACCCTTCCAGATGCTGCTCATGGCCATTCCTGCATGGACTTTCTGACCCCAGTCTGAGTGGGGCTGCCCCAGCGCTGACACCTGCAGCCCCAGATTTCCTCTACCACTTGCTTCTCTTGTCTCCCGGACGTGACCATTATAGCTCCCGGCAGGAGGAAGTGACTGGCAGCTGCGGGGTCTGGAAGGGGGCCTGGCCCAGTCAATGAACGTGAATGAATGCAGTGAATGAATGAAGTATGAGGAAGGTTCTGACTGCCCTGTGGCCATGAAGCTATCTGGATGCTGTGTGTGCTTGCCGCAGAAAGAGCCCTGAGCCTTCAGGCGGGAAGTACCAGCCTCCAGCAGAGTTTCACCCAAATCTATCATAGATGAACATGACCCCTTGGCAGGTGCACTGCAACAAGGTGGAGACAGTGGCTCCTGAACCATGTGTCAAAGAGACGTGTCCTACCGTCAGGGCCCAACTCAACATCTGCATGGTTCCCCGACAGGCACCAAAGTGACCTGGGCCTGCTGGGCAGCAGCCAGATGAGCAACGGCCACCCGGAGCACCTGAGGTGGGTGCTGCTGACGGTGGCGTGGGGGTGGGGGTGTGAGGGGTGCAAGCTGGGTTGGGGTGAGGAGTGGTTATTCTTGAAAGTTGACAGCACCGGAAAGCGAGGCAAGCCATCTCCAGGGCTTGGAGACGACAAGCTTAGTCCACTTTCCAGGTCCCGCTGACCTCCCAGCGTGGGGCTGGAGCTCCTGACGCCAGGACACACTCGAGTTGTGCCAAGACTTTGTCCCAGTTAGACATTCCAGCAAAGCAGAGTCACGCCCAAATATCCTTCCTAAGGCCTTTGTCACTGGGGTGATGTTGGTTCCTGTAGAGCTCCAACATCTGGTAGGATGGAGGGATTGGGACGGCCTGGGATGCCACCTCTGTCCCAACACCCAGGGACTGCTCACCCCCTTCCCAGTGTCCAGCTAAATCCCTTCCTTATAGGCTTCACCCAACCCTGCATTTGTCACAGGGAGTCCATTCACTCATCCCGCCTGCTGAAGGATAAGGCAACAGGGCCAGGACCTCTCCACGTTGCTGCACACCCCCAGCCTGACCGCCCTGTTTCCTCAGGGGACCCTTCAATCTCAAGGGCCAGAATCCCTTGTAAATGCTGTGCAGTCCAGCGAACTGTGCCCCATGTCGCTGGTGAGGAGGCTCAGTTATATCAATACTGTCACTTCACCCCTCAGGGACTCAGTTTCCCATCATAACATAAAAATCAGACCAGCTTCCTCATCACAGGTTTTCTCAGCACCTGGCCCAGAGCAGGTGCTGAATGAAGGGGAGCTTCCACTCGCTCCATGCAAGGCTGAGGGGGGGAGGGGCTCACTCCAAGCCACACAGTTGGTGGCAGAATTGGAAGGACATGTATCAGTCATGACAGGTTCTAATAAAAGCCTCCCTCTCCTGGGAGTCTTATGCCCGCTCCTGCTGTGAGTTCATCACTCATTGGTCCATAGAGCAGCTCTGTGTGGGGAGTGCTGGCCACAGGGCAGAGGGGACGAGGGGATTCTGGAGAGTTTCAATTTGGTGATTAAGTGGTCCAGTTTGGAGGTGTTGTTGGTTACTTTCCCTGACAACTCGGCCAGAGCTGGGACAGTCCTACCACATGCCCAGTAGAGCTGAGATGAGCACTGCAGGCAGCCAAAGCTCAGAGCCTGGGTCCCACCTCTAGGCTGCCCCCTGCTCTATGGCATTCCCAGGCTGTCTTTCCCTTTGTGAGGTATGGTCACAGGGGTGAAAGCAATCTCCAAGCGCCCTCTTAGTCCAACACTCTGTGACAAACCAATTCATGTGTATTTTTATGACCAGTCATATCTCCCTGCCAGTTCTGGCTCCATCCTTCACCAGTTTGAGAGACAAGCATTGAAACCTCTCTGAGCTTTAGTTTTTCCATCTGTCCAGCAGGGACAGTAGCAATCCCACGTTCTGGGATTACCATGAGGATAAAATGAGATAGTACTTTCAAGGTGCTTAGCAGAAGACCAAGAACAGAGTTAGTGCTCACAAAATTGGAATGATAAGATGCTTCTAAGTGCTCAGAAAATCCTTACTAGTGGTTCCCGTTTGAGTGTCTACTACCATACACCTAAGCCCCTTGCCATTAAGCAGTGTTGTCCCCATCTTTCTGACCAGAAAACTGAGGCTTGAGGTATTATAGAAATTGTGCAAGGAAGCTAGTAAGGGCACAATCAAGTTTGAATCCTAAACTAGAAAGTCTGTGGCTGCCCGGTCCTGGGTGCGGGAACTTAGTGGCCAGTTGGCAGGGATGAAACCCGTATGTAACAATACCCAGAATAAAAGATGGAGATTGAAGCCTTGAGAGGACCAGTGAGGAGGTCAGGGTAGGAGACGCTGGAGCTGCGTGTGTGCATTTCAGAGCAACCTTGGAGGCCTGAATGCAAAGACGCATCTGGGTGGCTCTAGATAAAGATGCTGGTGTGGTTTTCACCCACCCCCGAGGCCCCCTTGCCTGTAGGCATCTTCCTGAAGAAGCTCCAGTCAGGGTCCAGAGCTGAGAGCAGGAACTGGGGCCCAGTCTGTAGGATGCCTCCTTCACTGCCTGGAGTCCCTGGCTGCCTTCTGTCAAGTGCCCCCAAGCCCGCAGCTCTCTTGCACAGGCCCAGCCTTGGGTTTCAGAACTTGGTGTGAAGCCACGCACCTTCCCAAGATGAGAGAGGAGAGAGGAGATGCAGACACCCCGACTGGATTGATGACTTAAGGTGAATCCTCCTTCCTTCTCTCCAGCCTCAGCTTTCTCCCCTGGTGACTTTGGGCAGTTCCCCATTCCTGGGACAATGAGGGAGCCCTTGGGGGTGAGTGGCTTCTCAGAGGGTGTGACAGACCAGGGGTGGCCCCAGGATAGCCACGTTGGCATGTGGAAATTCCAAGGAAAGGAAGAGAGGGCTGTGGAAGGTGCCCCAGGGCTCCGAGCACAGCCTCCTGTTGTGCTTGCAGAAAGCCCCAGAGGCGCCAGGCCCATGCTGAGCCCAGGTGCGCAAGACCTGCCTGTGTGCATCCCGCACGCCCTCTGCTGGCATCTCCCAGAGCAACAACTCAGCTCCCAGCTTTCTTCAGCCGGCCCTTGGGGTGGGACAGAACTCCCAAGGAAACAGGTATTTATTTATGTATTATGTTTTTTTTTTAAATTCCTGCCACAGGCCTCTAAGATCCTTGAGAACAACATTCACCAACCTCACCTCCAATACAGTGCGAAGAACTTTATGTTTTCTAGGGAGATGGGGGAAAGTTCTGATATTTTAAAACATTTAAAGGAGGATTCTAGAACAGGGCCATCACTGCCCGTAGGAGTTTCCTGTGGCTGCCATAAGAAGACACCACAGACTGGCTGGCTTAAAACAACAGAAATCTGTTTTTTCAGTTCTGGAGTTTGGAAGTCCAGAATCAAGGTGTTGGCAGGGCCACGCTCCCTCTGAAAGTTCCAGGGAGGATCCTTCCTCCTCTTTTCCAACTTCTTGTGGCTGCTGACAATCCTTGACTTCTGGCTGCATCACTCCAGTCTTGGCCTCTGTGGTCAAATGGTCTTTTCTTCCCATGTGTCTGTGGGTCTTTTCCTCCCGTGTCTATGTCTCCAAATCTCCCTCGTAAGGCTTCCAGTCTTTGGTTCATGTTGCACCTTAATCCAGCCTGACCTCATCATAACTAATCACACCTATGAAGACCCTATTTCAAAATAAAGTGACATTCACAGGTCCCAGGAGTTAGGACTACAACCTATCTCTTTGGGGAGCACAGTTCTCCCCACAACACTGCCCATATAGCATCTTTATACAAATTACTAAAGACACCCCTTCCTGAAGGTAGGCATAGCTATAGCAGTCAAGCACAAGCTGGGTTTGAGCCCTTCATTCACCACTGAGCTGGGCACCCTTGTGCAGCGAATAACCTGCACAACTGTAAGCAAGAGCCCTGTTCTGGAACCTCTAATTTAAAAGCTTAACATCCATCCAAGTAAAAGGTCCAGACTGAAATATCAACTTCAATCTGGGCCAAAGGTGCTACCAAGCCCAAGGGAGGGGCCTGAGCGGCTGTATCCCAAGGCTGGGGCCGAGGCAGGCTCTGCAGCGGGCAAGGCCATAAGTGATGCATTCTCTGCAGAGAATTTAAGAGCAATAACAAAGCTGACTAAAGTTGGTCTGCTTTTTATTATCACCATGCATCCACTATTTTAAACAATGTCAGTCATGAAACTCTCCTTCCCTGCCCACATTTTCAGCAGTTTCTAAATAACTGCTGCTGATATCATTAAGTCTTCAGAACATATGGAAGCTTCAGGCTAGCACACACTTATTACCTTTTCACCAACACCGTGGTCTGCGTGGAAGTTATTCAGAGAACTGGAAGTTAGGCAGTAGGGTCTGACATACATCTTGAGATTGTGAGGTCTGGGGACCATTGGTGATTGCAGCCCCAGTAGGATTACACACTCCTGAGACCAGTGGTAAAGACAATACCCATCCTGAAAGCAGGGTGACTGCGAAGACAAAGACAGATCTCAGGCTCCTTCAAATCTGCTGTTCTTCTAGAGCACTGGGAGTTTGTTTTTTTTTTTTTTTAGTGTTTAATCCTTACAACAATGAAACAGAGAGCCAAGTGTAAGGTGTGACAATTCTGTATCCTGAATGTGGTGGTGGTTACTACACAGGTGGTAAAATGGTAAAGAACAACGCATGTATACTGACATCAATTTCCTGCTTTTGATTTTGATTAACTATAGTTAGTTAACCTAAGATGTCACTGGGGGTGAGCAGGGTGGGGGGTACACCAGTACCTTTCTCTATTACCTGTGTAACTTACTATGAGTGTATAATAGAATTCAAAATAAAAAGTTAAAACAATAACTGTGGAAAAGAATAATCTCAAAAGCCAAACAAAACAATGAAACACTGCAAATTGCAAGGTATAATAGTTTTATTTGTGAACGCAAATTTATTTTGTACATGAAATATTTTACTTAACTTGAATATCTTTTATGTTTTCATATATATATATATATATATATATATATATATATTTACTTATTTGGTTGTGCTGGGTCCTTAGTAGCGGCATGTGAACTCTTAGTTGTGGCATGCATGTGGGATCTAGTTCCCTGACCAGGGATCAAACCTGGGCCCCCTGAATTGGGAGTGCGGAGTCTTAACCACTGTGCCGCGAGGGAACTCCCTTAATTTGAATATATTTTAATTGAAATATATTATTCTTTTAAAATTATGCTACTTCGAAAAATCAGAAAGAGAAATTAAGGAAACAATTCCATTTACCACTGCAACAAATAGAATAAAATACCTAGGAATAAAACTACCTAAGGAGGCAAAAGACTTGTACTCAGAAAACTATAAGATACTGATGAAAGAAATCAAGGATGACACAAACAGACAGAGAGATATACCATGTTCTTGGATTGGAAGAATCAATATTGTGAAAATGACTATACTCCCCAAAACAATCTACAGATTCAATGCAATCCCTGTCAAATTACTAATGACATTTTTCATAGAATTAGAACAAAAAATTTTGCAATTTGTATGGAAACACAAAACAGCCCAAATAGTCAAAGCAATATTGAGAAAGAAAAACGGAGCTGGAGGAATGAGGCTTCCTGACCTCAGACTATACTACAAAGCTACAGTCATCAAAACAGTATGGTACTGGAAGAAAAACAGAAATATAGATCAATGGAACAGGATAGAAAGTCCAGAGATAAACCCATGCACATATGGTCAACTAATCTATGACAAAGGAGGCAAAAATATACAATGGAAGAAAGACAGCCTCTTCAGTAAGTGGTGCTGGGAAAACTGAACAGCTACATGTAAAAGAATGAAATTAGACCACTCCTTAATATAAACTCAAAATGGATTAAAGACCTAAATGTAAGGCCAGACACTATAAAACTCTTAGAGGAAAACGTAGGCAGAACACCCTTTGACAAAAATTGCAGCAATATCTTTTTGGATCCACCCCCTAGAGTAATGAAAATAAAAACAAAAATAAGCAAATGGGACATGATTAAACTTAAAAGTTTTGTACAGCAAAGGAAATCATAAACAAGACAAAAAGACACCCCTCAGAATGGGAGAAAATATTTGTAAATGAAACAACTGACAGGGATTAATCTCCAAAATATACAAACAGATCAATATCAAAAAAATTCAAATATCCCAAAATATCAAACATCAAACAACCCAATCAAAAAATGGATGGAAGACCTCATGTGCCAAGAGACACATGAAAAGATGCTCAACATCACTAATTATTGGAGAAATGCAAATCAAATGTACAATGAGGTACCACCTCACACTGGTCAAAACGGCCATCATCAAAAAATCTACAAACAGGGCTTCTCTGGTGGTGCAGTGGTTGAGAGTCCGCCTGCCGATGCAGGGGACACGGGTTTGTGCCCCAGTCCGGGAGGATCCCACATGCCGTGGAGCGGCTGGGCCCATGAGCCATGGCCGCTGAGCCTATGCATCTGGAGCCTGTGCTCCGCAACGGGAGAGACCACAACAATGAGAGGCCCGCATACCGCAAAAAAAAAAAAAAAAAAAAATCTACAAACAATAAATGCTGGAGAGGGTGTGGAAAAAGGGAACCCTCCTCATTGTTGGTGGGAATGTAAATTGGTACAGACACTATGCAGAACAGTATGAAGTTTCCTTAAAAAACGAAAAATAGAACTACCATATGACCCAGCAATCCCACTCCTGGACATATATCTAGAGAAAACCATAATTCCAAAAGATACATGCACCCCAGTGTTCATTGCAACACTATTTACAATAGCCAGGACATGGAAGCAACTTAAATGTCCATCAACAGAAGAATGGATAAAGAAGATGTGGTAAATATATACAATGGAATATTACTCAGCCATAGGAAGGAACGAAATTGTGCCGTTTGCAGAGACACAGATGGACCTAGAATCTGTCATACAGAGTGAAGTAAGTCAGAAAGAGAAAAACACCTCCTCATCAGCATTTGTTGTCTCTCATCTTTTGGGGGATATTCATTCTAACAGGTGTGAGGTGATATCTCATTGTGGTTTTGATTTACATTTCCCCAATGATCATTGATGTTGAGGATCTTTTCATGTACCTGTTGGTCCTCTGTATGTCTTCTTTGGAGGAATGTCTATTCAGATTCTCTGCTCATTTTTTAATCAGATTATTTTAGAGTATTGTTGTTGTTCTTGTTGTTATTGAGTCATATGTGTTCTTTATACATTTTGGATATTAACCCCTTAGCAGACACATGATTTGCAAATATTTTCTCCCATTCATTTTGTTGATGGTTTCCTTTGCTGTGCAGAAGCTTTTTAGTTTGATGTAGTCCCACTAATTTATTTTATACTTTTGTTGCCTTTGCTTTTGGTGTCAAATCCAAAAAATCGTCACCAAGACCAATGTCAAGGAGCTTACTGCTTGTGTTTTCTTCTACGAGTTTTATGGTTTCAGGTCTTACATTCAGTTATTTAATCCATTGAGTTAACTTTGTGTATAGTGTAAGATAGTAGTCCAGTTTCAGTGTTTTGCATGTGGTTGTGCAGTTTTCCAAACACCATTGAAGAGACTGTCCTTTCCCTATAGTATGTTCTTGGTTCTTTTTTCATAAGTTAATTGACCGTATTTGCATAGGTTTACTCCTGGGTTCTCTATTCTCTTCTATGTATCTATGTGTCCGTTTTTAAGCCAATACCATACTATTTTGATCACTATAGCTTTGTAATACAGTTTGAAATGAGGAAGCATTTTGACATCAGCTTTATCTTCTTGGTCTTTTGTAGTTCCTTACAAGTTTTAGGATTGTTAGTTCTATTTCTCTGTAAAACACCATTGGAATTTCCATAGGGATTGCATTGAATCTGTAGGTTACTTTGGGTAGCGTGGACGTTTAAAAACTATTAATTCTTTCAATCCATGAGCATGTAATATCTTTCCTTTTATTTCTATCTTCTTCAATTTCTTTCATTAATGTCTTTTAGTTTTCAGTATACAGGTCTTTCACCTCCTTGGTTAAATTTATTACTATGTATTTTATTCTTTTTCATGCAAACTATAAATGGGATTTTTTTCTTAATTTCTCTTTCTGTTAGTTCATTATTAGTGTATAAAAAGCAACAGATTTCTGCATGTAGATTTTGTATCCTGCAACCTTACTAAATTTATTTATTATTTCTAATCATTTTTGGATGGAGTCTTTAGGGTTTACATGTTATCTGCAAATAGTGACAGCTTTATTTCTTCATTTCCAATTTGGATGCCTTTTATTTAGTTTTCTTGCAGAGTTGCTCTGGCTAGGAGCCTATCTGTGTTTTTATATTTAAATGAATTTCTTACAGACAACACATAATTGGGTCTTGTTTTTTTTTTAACATCTTTATTGGAGTATAATTGCTTTACAATGTTCTGTTAGCTTCTGCTATATAACAAAATGAATCAGCTATATGTATACATATATTCTCCCTCTTGCTTCTCCCTCCCATCCGCCCTATGCTACCCTTCTAGGTGGTCACACAGCACCAAGCTGATCTCCCTGTGTGATGCAGCTGCTTCCCACTAGGTATCTATTTTACATTTGGCAGTGTATATATGTCAATGCTAGCCTCTCACTTCATCCCAGCTTACCCTTCCCCCTCCCCGTGTCCTCAAGTCCATTCTCTATGTCTGCATCTTTACTCATGTCCTGGCCCTAGGTTCATCTAACATTTTTTTTTTTTTTTTAGATTCCATATATATGTGTTCGCATTCAGTACTTGTTTTTCTCTTTCTGACTTACTTCACTCTGTATGACAGACTCTAGGTCCATCCAGCTCACTACAAGTAACTCAATTTTCTTTCTTTTTATAACTGAGTAATATTCCATTCTATATATGTGCCACATCTTCTTCATCCATTCATCTGTCGATGGACACTTAGGTTGCTTCCATGTCCTGGCTATTGTAAATAGTGCTGCAATGAACATCATGGTACATGACTCTTTTTGAATTATGGTTTTCTCAGGGTATATGCCCCATAGTGGGATTGCTGGGTCGTATGGTAGTTCTATTTTTAGTTTTTAAGGAACCTCCATACTGTTCTCCACAGTGGCTGTATCAATTTACATTCCCACAAACACTGCAAGAGGGTTCCCTTTTCTCCACACCCTCTCCAGCATTTATAGTTTGTAGTTTTTTGATGATGGCCATTCTGACCAGTGTGAGGTGATACCTCATCGTACTTTTGATTTGCATTTCTCTAATGATTAGTGATGTTGAGCATCCTTTCATGTGTTTGTTGGAAATCTGTACATCTTCTTTGGAGAAATGTCTATTTAGGTCTTCTGCCCATTTTTGGATTGGGTTGTTTGTTTTTTTGATATTCAGTTGCATGAGCTGCTTGTATATTTTGGAAATTAATCCTTTGTTAGGTATTTCGTTTGCAAATATTTTCTCCCATGCTGAGGGTTATCTTTTCATCTTGTTTATAGTTTCTTTTGCTGTGCAAAAGCTTTGAAGTTTCATTAGGTCCCATTTGTTTATTTTTGTTTTTATTTCCATTTCTCTAGGAGGTGGGTCAAAAAGGATCTTGCTGTGATTTATGTCATAGGGTGTTCTGCCTATGTTTTCCTCTAAGAGTTTTATAGTGTCTGGCCTTACATTTAGGTCTTCAATACATTTGGAGTTTATATTGGTGTATGGTGTTAGGGGGTGTTCTAATTTCATTTTTTTACATGCAGCTGTCCAGTTTTCCCAGCACCACTTATTGAAGAGGCTGTCTTTTCTCCATTGTATATTCTTGCCTCCTTCATCAAAGATAAAGTAACCATCTGTGTGTGGGTGTATCTCTGGGCTTTCTATCCTGTTCCATTGATCTATATTTCTATTTTTGTGCCAGTACCATACTGTCCTGATTACTGTAGCTTTGTAGTAAATTCTGAAGTCAGGGAGCCTGATTTCTCCACCTCCGTTTTTCTTTCTCAAGATTGCTTTGGCTATTCAGGGTCTTTTTTGTTTCCATACAAATTGTGAAAATTTTTCTTCTAATTCTGTGAAAAATGCCATTGGTAGTTTGATAGGGATTGCATTGAATCTGTAGATTGCTTTGGGTAGTAGAGTCATTTTCACAATGTTGATTCTCCCAATCCAATAACATGATATATCTCTCCATCTGTTTGTGTCTCTTTGATTTCTTTCTTAAGTGCCTTATAGTTTTCTGCACACAGGTCTTTTGTGTCCTTTAGTAGGTTTATTCCAAGGTATTTTATTCTTTTTGTTGCAATGGTAAATGGGAGTGTTTTCTTGATTTCACTTTCAGATTTTCATCACTAGTGTATAGGAATGCAAGAGATTTCTGTTCATTAATTTTGTATCCTGCTACTTTACCAAATTCACTGATTAGCTCTAGTAGTTTTCTGGTAGCATCTTTAGGATTCTCTATGTATATGTATTCTCACATCATCTGCAAACAGGGACAGTTTTACTTCATCTTTTCTCATTTGGATTCCTTTTATTTCTTTTTCTTCTCTGCTGTGGCTAAAACTTCCAAAACTATGTTAAATAATAGTGGTGAAAGTGGGCAACCTTGTCTTGTTCCTGATCTTAGAGGAAATAGTTTGTTTTTCACCATTGAGAACGATGGTGCCTGTGGGTTTGTCATATATGGCCTTTGTTATGTTGAGGTAGGTTCCCTCTGTGCCTACTTCCTGGAGAGTTTTTATCATAAATGGGTGTTGAATTTTGTTGAACGCTTTTTCTGCATCTATCGAGATGACTGTATGGTTTTTATCCTTCTCTTTGTTAATATGGTGTATCACATTGATTGTTTTGCATATATTGAACAATCCTTGCTTTCCTGGTATAAACCCCACTGGATCATGGTATATGATCATTTTAATGTGCTGTTGGATTCTGTATGCCAGTATTTTGTTGAGGATTTTTGGAACTATGTTCATCAGTGATATTGGCCTGTAGTTTTCTTTTTTGTGACATGTTTGTCTGATTTTTGGTATCAGGGTGATGGTGGCTTCGTAGAATTAGTTTGGGAGTGTTCCTCTCTCTGCTATATTTTGCAAGAGTTGGAGAAGGATGGGTGTTAACTCTTCCCTAAATGTTTGATAGAATTCACCTGGAAAGCCATCTGTTCCTGGGCTTTTGTTTGTTGGATGATTTTTAATCACAGTTTCAATTTCAGTGCTTGTGACTGGTCTGTTTATATTTTCTATTTCTTCCTGGTTCGGTCTCAGAAGGTTGTGCATTTCTAAGAATTTGTCCATTTCTTCCAGGTTTTCCATTTTATTGGCATTTAGTTGCTTTTAGTAGTCTCTCATGCTCCTTTGTATTTCTGCAGTGTCAGTTGTTTCTTCTCCTTTTTCATTTCTAATTCTGTAGATTTGAGTATTCTCACTTTTATTCTTGATGAGTCTGGCTAATGGTTTATCAGTTTTGCTTACCTTCTCAAAGAACCAGATTTTAGTTTTATTGATCTTTGCAACTGTTGCCTTCATTTCTTTTTCATTTGTTTCTGATCTGATCTTCATTATTTCTTTCCTTCTGCTAAATTTGGGGGGGGGTTGTTTGTTCTTCTTTCTCTAATTTGTTTAGGTGTAAGGTTAAGCTGTTTATTTGAGATTTTTCTTGTTCCTTGAGGTAGGATTGTGTTGCTATAAACTTCCCTCTTAGAACTGCTTTTGCTGCATCCCACAGGTTTTGGGTCCTCATGTCCTCATTGTCATGTTTTTCAAGGTATTTTTTGATTTCTTCTTTGATTTGTTCAGTGATCTCTTGGTTATTTAGTAGTGTATTGTTTAGCCTCCATGTGTTTGTATTTTCTACAGTATTTTTCCTGTAATTGATATCTAGTCTTATAGCATTGTGGTCAGAAAAGATACTTGATATGATTTCAATTTTCTTAAATTTACCAAGGCTTGATTTGTGACCCAGGATATGATTTATCCTGGAGAGTATTCCATGAGCACTTGAGAAGAAAATGTATTCTGGTTTTTTTGGATGGAATGTCCTATAAATATCAATTAAGTCCATCTTTTTTAATGTGTCATTTAAAGCTTGTGTTTCCTTATTTATTTTCATTTTGGATGATCTGTCCACTGGTAAAAGTGGGGTGTTAAAGTCCGCTACTAATATTGTGTTACTGTCGATTTCCTCTTTTATGGTTGTTAGCAATTGCCTTATGTATTGAGGTGCTCCTATGTTGGGTGTATAAATGTTTACAATTGTTATACAATTGTATAAATGTGTACAATCTTCTTCTTGGATTGATCCCTTGATCATATGTAGTGTCCTTCTTTGTCTCTTGTATTAGTCTTTATTTTAAAGTCTATTTTGTCTGATATGAGAATTGCTACTCCAGCTTTCTTTTGATTTCCATTTGCATGGAATATCTTTTCCCATCCCTTCACTTTCAGTCTGTATGTGTCCCTAGGTCTGAAGTGGGTCTCTTGTATACAGCATATGTATGGGTCTTGTTTTTGTATCCATTCATCCAGTCTATGTCTTTTGGTTGGAGCATTTAATCCATTTACATTTAAGGTAATTATTGTTATGTATGTTCCTATTACCATTTTCTTAATTGTTTTGGATTTGTTATTGTAGATCTTTTGCTTCTCTTGTGTTTCCTGCCTAGAGAAGTTCCTTTAGCATTTGTTGTAAAGCTGGTTTGGTGGTGCTGAATTCTCTTAACTTTTGGTTGTCTGTAAAGGCTTTAATTTCCCTGTAGAATTGGAATGAGATCCTTGCTGGGTAGACTAATCTTGGTTGTCGGTTTTTCCCTTTCATCACTTTAAATATGTTATGCCACTCCTTTCTGGTGTGCAGAGTTTCTGCTGAAAGATCAGCTGTTAACCTTATGGGGATTCCCTTGTATGTTATTTGTTGCTTTTCCCTTGCTGCTCTTAACATTTTTTCTTTGTATTTAATTTTTGATAGTTTGATTAATATACGTCTTGGCAGGTTTCTCCTTGGATTTATCTTGTATGGGACTCTGCGCTTCCTGGGCTCGATTGACTATTTACTTTCCCATGTTATGGAAGTTTTCAACTATAATCTCTTCAAATATTTTCTCAGACCCTTTCTTTTTCTCTTCTTCTTCTGGCACTCCTATAATTCAAATGTTCATCTGTTTAATGTTGTCCCAGAGGTCTGAGACTGTCCTCAATTCTTTTCATTCTTCTTTCTTTACTCTGCTCTGTGATAGTTATTTCCCTTATTTTATCTTCCAAGTCACTTATCGGCTTTTCTGCCAGTTATTCTGCTATTGATTCCTTCTAGAGAATTTTTAATTTCATTAATTGTGTTTTTCATCATTGTTTGCTTGCTCTTTAGTTCTTCTAAGTCCTGGTTATACGTTTCTTGTATTTTCTCCATTCTGTTTCCAAGATTTTGGATCATCTTTGCTATCATTACTCTGAATTCTTTTTCAGGTAGACTGCCTATTTCCTCTTCATTTGTTTTGTCTGGTGGGTTTTTCCCTTGCTCCTTCGTCTGCTTCATAGTTATGTCTTCTCATTTTGTTTAACTTACTGTGTTTGGGGTTTCCTTTTCACAGGCCTCAGGTTCGTAGTTCCCATTGTTTTTGGTGTCTGCTCTCATTGCGTGAGGTTGGTTCATTGGCTTGTGTAGGCCTCCTGGTGGAGGGTAGTGGCACCTGTGTTCTGGTGGATGAGGCTGGATCTTGTCTTTCTGGTGGGCAGGGCCAAATCCGGTGGTGTGTTTTGGGGTGTCTGCAAATTTAGTATGATTTTAGGCAGCCTCTCTGCTAATGGGTGGGGTTGTGTTACTGTCTTGCTAGTTGATTGGCATGGGGCATCCAGTGCTGGATTCTGCTGGCCATTGGGTGGACCTGGGTTTTAGTGTTGAGATGGAGATCTCTGGGAGAGCTCTCGCAGATTGATATTACATGGTGCCATATGGTCTCTGGTTGTCCAATGTCCTGAACTTGCCTCTCCCACTTCAGAGGCTCAGGTCTGACACCATGCTGAGCACCAAGACCCCGTCAGCCACACGGCTCAGAAGAAAAGGGAGAAAAAAAGAAAGAAAAAACCTTTTTAAATAATAATAATAATAAAGAAGAGAGCAACCAAACCAATAAACAAATCCAAATGATAACAAGTGCTAAAAACCATACTAAGATAAACATAAAAATCAGAAACAAATCAGTCACAGAAAGCAAACCCCAAGTCTACGGTTGCTCCCAAAGTCCACCACCTCAATTTTGGGATGATTCATTGTCTATTCAGGTATTCCACAGATGCAGGGTACATCAAGTTGATTGTGGGGATTTAATCCACTGTTCCTGAGGCTGCACGGAGAAATTTCCCTTTGTCTTCTTTCTTTGCACATTTTCTGGGGTTCAGCTTTGGTTTTGGCCCCACCTCTGCCTGTAGGTCACCCTCAGGCATCTGTTCTTTGCCCAGACAGGATGGGGTTAAAGCAGCAGCTGATTGGGAGGCTCTGGCTCATTCAGGCCAGGCGGAGGGAGGCATATAGTGGTCATAATTGGAATGCAGAGCGAGCCTGCCACAGCAGAGACCTATGTAATGTTGCAACAGCCTGAGGTGTGCTGTGTGTTCTCCTGAGGAAGTTGTCCCTGGATCATGGGACCCTGGCAGTGGCGGGCTGCACAGGCTCCCAGGGGTTGTGTATAGTGACCTGTGCTTGCACACAGGATTCTTGGTGGCTGCAGCAGCAGCATTAGCATTTCATGCCCATCTCTGGGGTCCGAGCTGATAGCCACAGTTCATACCCATCTCTGGAGCTTGTGTAGGTGGTGCTCTGCCTTCTGTGGGCAGTCAAGGAAGGAATCCCCTCTCCTCATGCACCCCAAAACAATGGTCTCTTGCCTCTTAGACAAGTCCATACATTTTCTCGGACTCCATCCTGGCTAGCTGTGGTGCACTAGCCCCCTTCAGGCTGTGTTCATGCAGCCAACCCCAGTCCTCTCCCTGGGATCTGACCTCTGAAGCTTGAGCCTCAGCTCCCAGCCCCCATCTGCCCCAGTGGGTGAGCAGACAAACTTCTCAGGCTGGTAAGTCCTGGTCAGCACTGATTCTCTGTGTGGGAAGCTCTCCGCTTTGCCCTCTGCACCCCTGTTGCTGTGCTCTCCTCCATGGCTCTGAAGCTTCCCCCCTGCTCATCCCGTCTCCACCAGTGAAGGGTTTTCCTAGTGTATGGAAACTTTTCTTCCTTTACAACTCCCTTCCAGAGGTGCAGGTCTCATCCCTATTCTTTTGTCTCTGTTTTTCCTTTTTTCTTTTGCCCTACCCAGGTATGTGGGGATTTTCTTGTCTTTTTGAGAGATGCACGGTGCACCTCAGGCTGTTGCAACGTCACATAGGTGACGTAGTACATTTTTTCTTTCAGTACTTAAAGATGTTCCTTTATTGTCTTCTGACCTGCACGGTTTCTGAACAGAAGTTTATTGTCATTCTTACTTTGCTCTTGTAATATGCCTTTTTTTCTCTAGCTGCTTTATAAGATTTTCTCTTTATCATTGGTTTTCAACAATTTGATAATCATGTACCTTGGTGTGCTTTTTAAAAATGATTCTTCTATTTGGGGTTTGTTGAGCTTCATGGATATTTGGGTTTACACTTTTCCTCAAATTTGGAAATTTTCAAGTATCACTTCTTTAGATATTTTTCTTCCTTTTCTCTCCATTTAGGACTCCAATTACAAGTCTATTAGACCACTCAATATTGTAACACAACTCAGTAAAGTTCTTTTCTTTTTTTCAGTCTTGCCTTTTCTCTGTGTGCTTTATTTTGGATAGTTTCTATTGCTACAGATACAAGTTCACTGGTCTGTTATTCTGCAGAATCTAGTTTGCTTAATTCCATCTAGTATATTTTTCATTTCAGTATCATATTTTTCATCTCTACAACTTCCACTTAGGTCTTTTTTTTCCTCTTCCAGTTTTATTGATGTACATCACTGTACACATTTAAGGTGTACAGCATAATGATTTGACTTACATACATCTTGAAATGCACTTGGGTCTGTTTTATATCTTCTATTTCTTTCCTCATTATGTTCACATTTTTCTTCATTACCTCGAACATAGTTATAAGATTTATAGTTGTTTTAATATTTTTATCTATTAACTCCATTATCTCTGTCATTTCTCAGTCTGTCTCTACTGACTGATTTTTCTCCTGGTTATGGGTCATGTTTTCTTGCTTCTCTGCCTGCCTGGTAACTTGTATTTGAATATTACATATTGTGAGTTCTACAGTGCTTTCCAGTGCTGGAGTTTACATTATTTTAAAGAGGGTTGTATTTTGTTCTGGCAGCATTTATGTTACTTTCAGATCAATTTGATCATTTTAAGGTTTAATTTTAAGACTTATTATGGGTGTTTCAGAGCAGCTCTTATTCTGGGGAAAATTCAGTCCTGCCACTAGACCTGGTCCTTGTGAACATGCTACTCAATGCCCCAGGCATTAGGAGGCCTGTGGGAACACAAAATATTCCCAGACTTATCTAAACTCCAGGAATTGTTCTGTCTACTGCTTTTTGGGATTTCTTTCCTTGGTGTGAGGGAGTTTCCTCCCAACATGCACAAGTACTCTAATACAGATTCAACAGGATCCTTCTGCAGATGCCTGGGACTCTCTCTATGACACAATCCTTCTCTGTATTCTGTCCTGAAATTTCCAACCTTTTGACTTCCCCAGAACCCAACATCTATCTCTTGAACTCAGAATACTTCTGAGTATTGTTGAGTTTTCCTGTCCTGTCCCGCATTGCTCCTTGGAAGTTGGCTCCAGGCAGTAAGTTGGGGTAATTGTAGGGTTCACCTCATTTGCTTCCTTTCAGCTTCTCAGTCTTGTGCTACCTGATTTCCAATGTCTGAAAACTGTTGTTTCAGATCCTGCCCAGTTTTCTAATTTTTATGGCCAGAGGGAAATTCCCATAACATTTAATCCTTCATGGACAGAAGTACAAGTCATCCATTAAGTTCTTAATTTCAGTTACCATAGTTTTCAATTCTAGAATTTCCATTTGATTGTTTTTAATAGTTTCCAGTTCTCTGAAAAAAATTTTCTATTTTCTTATTGGATGTATTAGAGACCTGAAATATGAAACAATTATTTTAAAGTCCATGTCTGATAATCCCAGTATCTGAGCCATCTGTGGGACTGTCTTTGGTCTTATTTTGCTTCTCTTAATTTTTCTGGTTAATTATTGTCTTTTTTAATGCCTGCCTATATTTGGTTGAGTGCCAGATATTTGTGGTTTAAAAATTATGGAGATAATTTGAGACTTTGGATTCCTTCTCATGCAGAGAGGATTTACTTCTACTTCTGGCAGGCAGTTAGTAAGGGACAGACCACCTTATTTGAACAAAGGACTGAGCTGACTGAAAGCTGGCTTTTGTACTTTTGAGAGCTGATCTGCTTCCTATTTGCCCTTTCTCCTAGGCTGTAACTCTTCAGGGACCAAGCTGGGAGCCTGGGTGTCGGATAGGCCTCCCCTCCTTGGCCAACTTTGATTGACAATTGTTGCCCCCAGACCCATGGAACCACCAATAGTCTCACTGAGCTTCTCAGCCTCTGCAGCAGCAGCATTTGTTTCTGTCAAATATCTTGAGGAGAAAATGTACCACATGTCAGGCTCCCCTAACTGGGCTTCCTATCTCTCTGCAATTCTATCAAAAGATGTGTCTTTGGATTTTGTCCAGATTTTCTAGTTGTTCTTGGTTGTGAGTGTTAGTTTGAAACAAACTGGTTCACCATTTCAGAAAATGAAACTCAGCCCTGATTTCTTTTTAGTAACATTTTTGAGGCTAAGAGCTTATGCCCAATGATGAAATCGACTCAACTAAAATCTTCCCTGTAGTCAAATCTAACTCTAATTCCCTGAACACTGAGATCATAAACAGGAACGGAACTCTACCCAAATAGCTAGGGTAGATATACCCCTTAATGAAGCCAGACAGGAGCATCCTTAAACTAAAACAATTTCAAGCAGAAGAGATTTACTACCATGACATGTGCAAATACCTTATTGAAAAAAGGAAGTGGTCACCTATGGTACCATGTGCTTAGGAACAAAGCTTATAATATTAATATCCAGGAAAAAACATTATAATGGTAGTTTCTAGCATATCCAGTCTCCAGAAAATGAATTTTCTGAGATTAAATCATAAAAATTTTCTGTCCACATCCTTCTATTAAACTCTAGACCCCTTTTCTCCATTGCCTCTAGTATCTTCTCCCTGGATGTCCAACAGCACCTCAGACTCAAGGGTCTAGGCTAACCTTCCTCTCTTCCCCCCAAATCCTTGTTTTTCAGAGAAAAATTTCTGAAAGTACAGAGATGAAACTATTTTAATAGGGGCTACATCTGGAGAGTTTAACTGTGGAACTGGAGAGGACTGGAAGTCAAAGAGAAACTTTTGCTTCTTTTCTTTTACTCCTCTACAGTCTTGAAAAAAAATTAACTACGAATGTCACCCTTAAAATATAACAAAAGTGTCTCTCCCATTCTCTCTCTTGGCCATTAAGGCAAGAACCTTGGAGCCCTCCCAAGATGACTGTTTCCACCCCTCCTTGTCCACTTGACACCAGACCCTCTTCCCAACCCCACCATCACACATGTACACAGAATGACTTCTGTAACCACTCCCCCGGCCTTCCAGCCTTCCCACCACACTCCAGTCTGCTACACTCCAATTTGAATTCCTCTTTAAATTGTCTCAAATGCACAGCCGAGCAATGGAGTAACAATGGCACCTCATTGCTGTGCCCAGGATGAAGTCCCAAGTCCTTGGCATGAAACAGAAACCCCTCATGACCCAGTCTCAGCCAACCAGATAGACCTGAACCCAGGCCCTCACCTTCCATGTCTGCTCATTTCTCAACATCCCTGAGCTTCTTATCCAGATGAGGGGCTGACAGAGCTCACCAGTCAGATTTTCATGAGCAGTGAAGATAAGACTCGTGACAGTGCCCTTCATGGCACTAAGGGTGGCTCATAATACTGTTACTTTTTTTTCCTTTTTCTCTTAATTCTTATATATGTATAACCCACGCTTAAGGCCAACATCACTTGTCACCCAAATTCTTACCTTAGTGCCATTTATCACTATGGTATTGTAAAATCAACACAAGTTTGCAAGTCTTATGAGCCTGGATTCAGTCCTGGAAGATGACTTACCATTTTTTTAAACATCTTTATTGGAGTATAATTGCTTTGCAATGTTGTGTTAGTTTCTGCTGTATAACAAAGTGAATCAGCTGTATGTATTCATATATCCCCATATCCCCTCCCTCTTGCATCTCCCTCCCACCCTCCCTATTGACTTACCATTTTTAAGGCTCAGTTTTCTCTTCCAAAAAGAGAATCTCATTGGGGTGTTTGGAGAATGAAAAGAAAAAGGGGTATAAGGCCCCAGGCACAGCTCCTGACACAGCAGTCCTGCAACAGACACCAATCTGTCCCATGTCCTCCAGGATCCCTGTTCTTACCCTCAGTGCAGTTCCTTACTCAGCCTTCAGCACCCAGCTAGGGGCCACTTGCTCTGTGGTCCTGCAGCACAGCTGGGGCAGCATTCTTCCCGGGCATGGTATGCAGAATAATTGCCTCCAAAGGTGTCCCTGTTCTAATCTCCAGAGACTGTGACTATGTTAGCTTACATGGCAAAAGAGACTTTGCAGATGTGGTGGAGTTGAGGCTCTTGAGGTGAGACTTTCCTGGATTTTCCAAGTGGTCTCAATGTAATTCCAAAGGTCCTTACAGTATGGAGGCAGGAGAGTCAAAGAAGCAATGTGACAATGGAGGCAGAAGTTGGAGTGATTCTTTCCTCTAGAAGCTGGAAGAGGCAAGGACATAGATTTTCCCCCAGAGTCCCAGAAGGAACCAGCCCTGCTGACAACTTGATGTTAGCCCTGAGAAATTGATTTCACACTTCTGACCTTCAGAGCTATAAGATGGTAAATGTGCATCTTTTAGGTCACTAAGTTTGTGTTAATTTGTTACCAGCAGCTGCAGACCAGTACAGGGTAACAGCTAGAGCTGGACTCAGCACCACATCACCTTCCCAGTGGTTTGCTGAAGGGGCAATGGCCCATTTCTCTTAAGTCATAGCTCCATATTTGATCTATTTGAAAAAAATCAATGCAATGCCTGCTGAATTCAGCCAACAACTGATACGTCCAGAAGGTCAAAATCTGTCCCACTCCACAGTCTTTTCATGGTCGTCAGATATCTCCTTTTAACCCAGAAATAACTTTGATGGTTGCTTTCATACCTGTGATTGATCACACCTGAAAACAATCTTTTCTCAATGTGAAAGTGACCAAAAACCTGCAAGGCACACACTTGCCTGACCATAATGAGGGCAGGAGGAGGTGGTGCTATCTTCTCCCAACTTGTGGAAGCCTCAGGGCTGAGTCAGGTGTGTGGCAGTGCTCTTGTCTGTGGCTCCTACCTTCTCACATTTGCCTGGATGCCAGTGAAACATGCAAGGGCCCAGACTGGCCTATTGGTTTTCAGTAAGCAGAGAGTTGCAAGTGTCACTGTAAAATTCATTAATCTTAGAATGAATCTCTTAAGTGATATGTGGTCACCGGTGGGGGTAGGGGGTGGTCGGTATTTATTGCAGGATTTATCAAATCTCCAGATTATCTACCAGGGGTTCTTAAAGTGTAGAATTTGTTAGAAATGCAAATTCTCAGGCCCCACCCTAGACTGTGTGTTACGGACTGAATGTATTAATTCCTCCCCCAAATTCGTATGTTGAAACCTAACCCTCAATGTGGTGGTATGAGGAGGTGGGGCCTTTAGGGAGTGATTAAGTCATGAGAGTGGAGCCTTCATGAATGGGATTAGTGACCTTATAAAAGAGATCCCAGAGAGCTCCTTCACCCCTTCTGCCATGTGAGGATACAAGAATTCTGCAACCCAGAAAAGGGCCCTCACCTGACCATGCTGGCACCCTGATCTCAGACTTCCAGACTCCAGAACTCTGAGAAATAAGCTTCTGTTGTTTAAGTTGTGGTACTTTTGGCAACCTCAGCTGACCAAGATGCTACGCATCCCCAAATACCCAGCAATCTGTGTCTTACCAAGCCCCTGGTGACTTGGATGCACACTCAGGTCTGAACACTGATCTGCACTACTCTCACTGGATACACCCTTGCAGCAATAAGGTGCTATGTAGCCCTTTTTGCGTACTTCCAGTGTCAAAGGCTCACTACCTTCTCTTAGGTTTGGTCATCAAATCTCGTCCTTGTATTGAGTCAAAGTCTGTCCCCGTACCCCAAGCTCACAGTCTCCATTCTGCCCTGAGGAGACAGAATAAATAAATCTATTCTATTGATGACCTTCCTCCGGTCCCAGCACTCTGAGGGTGCTCCCAGCTGCTGCTGCCTCTCTCAGAGTGACAGAACACTCTGGGAGGCTTGTGCAACCCTGAGGGGGGATAAATAGCAGCACCTGGATAGTTCCAGGTCCAGGAGCTCTATCAAGGCAGCCAGAAGCTGTGCAAGCTTCTTGCCTTACTGCCTAAAGACACCACCACCTCCTCTGAAGTGAGCAATGGTCAGAGCAGAGACATGGGGTCACCAGGGACAGCCAGGATAGAGCAATTCAAGGGAGCTCTGCCATTCCTTGCTCTCTCCCAGCTAGGCTGGCATGACCTGGTGGCTCACAGAACTGTATCCTCAAACATCCACCTAGGTTTTATTTTGCTTGCATGCTCACCTTGTGACTCCATCCCAGCTATCTGATGCTCTGTGACATAATTCTCTCTTGGCATTGGCTCCAGCTGCACCAGATTTCTCTCCTGATGTCAGATGGCCTTTGCTCTGAGTCAGCGGTTCATCATGGCTCTTCCAGTCACCAGAGGTTCACACACCCTTGTCCTCACCAGAACTGTCGGGTGACCCACACCAGCGAATATCAGATGTCTGACGACACCTCACTGAAGCCTCGCCTCCATGAAGCAGGTTTTATTAGTAATACTTTATTAGTATTATTAATAACACTTTACAGATGAGGAAACTGAGGCATAGAGAAGGGCCATAACTTGCTTGAAATCACCTGAGCAAGAAAGTGACATTGCAGAAATTTCATAGGGATACTAGTCTTTTTTAATCCTAACTCTGTCACTTATTAACTTATTAATGAAACCACAGCATTGGTTTCCTGGTGCTGGCGTAACTAAGTACCACAAACTGAGTGGCTTAGAACAGCAGAGATTTAGTGTCTTCGAGTTCTGGAGACCAGAAGCTTAAAATCAAAGTATCCACAGGGCTGCCTTGCCTCTGAAGATCTAGGGGAGAATCTGTTCCAGGCATTCCTCTTAGCTTCTAGTGGTTGCTAGCAATCCCTAGTGTTCCCTGGCTTGCAACTCTGTAACTCCAACCTCTGTTTCCCGAGTTACACATCTTCTCTGTGTGTGTCTGTCTCCACAGGGCATTTTTCTCTTCTTATAAGGACATAAGTACTCATGTCCTTATAAGGACATGAGGAAGACTGGAGAGGGAAGTGGAGTAGGGTCCACAGCTGGACAGACAGCATCTGGAGTGACATGATCCAAACCAGGTTTTGGGGAGACACCGGGCAGGATGGGGGAGTGTTGAAGGAGCCAGAGGGGGTGTCCTCAAAGGATGAGTAGGTGAAGACACAGGGAAAATCCTTTCCTGGTCCAGGGAACAGTCTGGGCAAAGTTCAGAGGCAAAAGGAAGGAGCTTGGCATATTCAGGAAACCACGACTGTGGTGAGACTCAGACTCAATTTTTTTTTTTTTTGATTACAAAAATTTTCAAACAGAGAGAACAATGAAAAGACTAGCACTAGTGGCCACTCCTATCCACCCCAATTCAACAACTGTTGATACTTTGCTTTGTCTACCTACTTTGCAGAGCTGTTTCAAAGTAAGTTACAACTGTCAAAACATTTCATCGTTAAACAGATCCCCCATTATCACACCTAAAAATTAACACTTAAACCTAAATAGCACACATACCTGGCTCTTTCTGTGATGGCCCTGACAGAAAACAGATGTCATGCCTGAGCTGGTGAGTGATGAGAGACAATACAGGACTCTTGACAAGACTGGGCAGTTAGGGAAACAACTGTCACCACACTCTGGAACCCAGAGAAGTAGCTTGTCTCACTCTGTTTAGGCTGCTGTAACCAAACATCACAGACTGTGTGGATTATAAATAGCAGACATTTATTTCTCATGGTCCTGGAAGCCAAAAGTCCAAGATCAAGGCACTGGCAGATTCAGTGTGTGGTGGGACCTACTTCCAGGTTCATAGACAGCCTGGCTCATAGACAGTTGTCTTTTCACTGTGTCCTCACACAAAGGGTGAGGGTGGTAACCAGACTCAAATTTCTACTCCTCAATCAACTTGTTGTAAGGAACATTATGGGAGGCCAAAGGCAGTCACTAAGGGACAGCAGACAATGCAGTAGCAGTTGACATTGAAGGAATCTGAGCCATCTATCTGCTCATGTCACTTACTTGGACCTTCTCGACTTGCCTAAGCTTGATTTTGCCAACAAAAGAGAAGCAAAGAGCATTTCGCTCACCATCCAAGTCTACAAAGGTTAACCCACTGCACTGACTGACAGTATACCCTGTGCTTCAGACAGAAAAGAATAAGGAGATAACAGGATGCACTCTACAATAGGCCCCTTAGATAGTTACATGTATCTCAGGAAGAATTTTAATAAACCCAGCTTCTTACATCTTCCCATACATAGGAAAGCACTATAAGCATTAACTTGATACTTACTCTTTGTAACTAGCAGTAACCCTTTATCAAGATGTATGCTTGACTGCATGTATTGCCTAGCCCAAAAAATCATGTATAAACTAGCCTCCCCCACCACCTCTTCAGAGCAGTTGCTCAGAGCTTATGAGAAGCTGTATCCTGGGTTATAATCCTCAGTAAAATGCTAAATAAGACTTAACTCACAACTCTAACACTGCATTTTTCTTTCAGTTGACAGTTGTGGCGACCATGAAGGGACCAAGAGCAGACTTCTCCCCTTCACCTGAACTCTACAAGGATCTGGAGCCTTGGTACCAGCAAGAGCCCCTTTGTGTCTATCCATCTCCTCAGCAAGTCCAAACAACTGGGTAAGTATCTCCTGGTCTAGGATCTCCTGCCTTGGTTAATGATCCTGAGTTTTATTCAGTGGTTGGTAAACTTGATCTAAAGAGTAGGTTTTCCTTGAACTTAAGTTCAAGAAGAAGTACCTGGCTTCCCCAGTTGAAAGACACTGGGAGGTTGCTCAGTTGAAAGACACTGAGAAGGTCTGGACTAGGTGATTAACTAGGGGGATGACAGGGTGTCTTTCCTTGAATTGACTATTTTAACTGGGTTTGTCAGAATAAAAATAAAGATACAAGAATAAAAATAAAGATAAAGATACTTTCATCTCCAAGGATAAGCGAAACAGGTCCTCCTGGCCAGTTAAGGCTTTCTCCAGGAACTGAGAAATTTACAAGTGTGGTAGAAGCAAGCCCTCATACTATGTAGCAGTCCCATCAGGAAGCCCACTCATTAATTGAAAGAAAGTCACTCATCCGGGGACACACATATAAGAATTGGCCATCCAGTGCTCTAAGCACCCATGGCAGTTGTAGACTGCCAGAGAGAGAAACCAAGACACATAAAAGAGCTGAAACTACTCTAGGGTGACAGCTAGAGGAGTTAAGCTCACAAACAGCATACTGGCCCCCTATACAGTTTTCAATAGTAATTTTATCCCAAGAAAGCAACTTTAAATTGGGAAATAAAGGAAATAAATCCACCCAAACAGAAGAAAGAGAGGTGCCAGATAGACAACGTCTGACTAACACCCCAGCCAGGTTCATGTATAGTATGTTTGGAGTTTATACTTGCAATTATTTACTTAATTATAGAAACCATACTAAAGGAGATCTCACTCTAAAGTGGTCAGGATGGAGTTCTTTTGACATTCAAAAATTGTGTTGTTGTTGTTTTTCATACACAGCTAGAGAAAGCCAACTATAAGATCAAACTGAATGGAATGTTTATTTTGATTGGTTATTTAGATGCTTCTAAAAGAGGAAAGGATAAAGTAACTTCTTTGAAAGAAACCAACAAAAAAATTGCTGAAAGCTATATCAGAATATTAAAAGGCTGCTAGTGCTGAGCCTGCCTCTCCTTCTGCTCCTTCCTCACATCCTCTTTTACCTGAACTGCCTGGTCCAGATACTATCTCTTTTTCTCCGTCTCCTGCTCCCTCTCCTCCAGTAAAGGAGGACATAAAATCAGAAATAATTATAATTCCCATTAAGGAGAACCCTACAAAGTAGTAAACTATCCTTAGTGCTTACATATACACCCTGGACCTAAGCAGGACTTAAAGGCTTCAACTAAGGAATTTTCCGATCCTAGTCAAGACCCATTGGGATTTCCTAAGAAATTTGAATTAATTATCTGAGCTTATAAGCCCAAATATTCAGACCTATAACAATTGATACAGCTATTAGTTTCTGAAAGTAAAGGAAAAGAATGGATAGAAAAAGCAGAATGGTAACACCACTTAAAACACCATTTAAAGATTTTTTTTTTTTCGGTATGTGGGCCTCTCACTGTTGTGACCTCTCCCGTTGCAGAGCACAGGCTCCAGACGCACAGGCTCAGTGGCCATGGTTCACGGGCCCAGCTGCTCCGCGGCATGTGGGATCTTTGCAGACCAGGGCACGAACCCGTGTCCCCTGCATCAGCAGGCGGACTCTCAACCACTGCGCCACCAGGGAAGCCCCCACTTAAAGAATTTTGACTTGCATAGTCCAGAGGCTCAAATTGAGTGCAAGGAATTAGCTAATAGGTTGCACAGACTTAACCCAGAACTTTTTCCAAAATCTATAGACTGGACAAAGATTCAATGGTGTAAATAAAGGGCAGATGAATCAATTCTGAATTATTATGAGAGGTTTGAAAAAACTTTTAAGCAACATTCCAACATGAAACCTGAATCATTCTCTAATCACCAAGGTGATCCTTTGCTTAACTCTGCCTTTTTAGAAGCCTTAGATGAGGAACTGACTCTAAAAAATACAATTTAGGTTGGTCCTCATTACATGGCCCTTATCATGTTGACAAAGCAACTTTTCAAAATGACTGAAAAGAAGGAAAAACTACATCTATAAAAATTATAAACCTTCAATTGCATCAATTAAATAATCAATGTCTATCAATGTTTAATCAAGCTCCTTTCAATCCACAACTGACAGAGGGATCTGGAAATTGTTTTTACTGAAAAAGGCCAGGACATCCGAAAAGGGACTCTAGAAAAAGAAAGAGATATTTTGAGAGGGGACAAGATTTCAGACTGGAATTTCAAGCTAAACAAGAATAGGACTGACCTGCTTTGAAAAGTAGCTTTTGGAAGCCTGTGGTTGTTCCAGCCATGTCGTGAGAAGACCCAATCCTTCTCAGATACTTGGACAAATTCCATTTCATTGCTCATACCTTAATTGACAGTACAGCTCAGTATATGAAATTAGGAGAGATTTGTTCAAGATGGCGGAGTAGAAGGACGTGCTCTCACTTCTTCTTGCAAGAGCACTGGAATCACAACTAACTGCTGAAGAATCATTGACAGGAAGACACTGGAACTCATCACAAAAGATACCGCACATCCAAAGAAAAGGGAGAAGCCACAATGAGATGGAAGGAGGGCCACAATCACAATAAAATCAAATGCCATAACTGCTGTATGGGTGACTCACAAACTAGAGAACACTTATACCACAGAAGTCCACCCACTGGAGTGAATGTTCTGAGCCCCATGTCAGGCTTCACAACCTGGGGGTCTGGCAAAAGGAGCAGGAAATCTTAGAATATCAGACTTTGAAGGCTAGTGGGATTTGATTGCAGGACTTCAACAGGACTGGGGGAAACAGAGACTACACACGTGGAGGGCACACACAAAGTAGTGTGCACATCGGGACCCAGGGGAAGGAGCCGGACCAACCAGCTAGTGTTGGAGGGTCTCCTGCAGGGACGAGAAGTGGCTGTGTCTCACCGTGAGGACAAAGGCACTGGCAGCAGAAGTCCTGGGAAGTACTCCTGGGTGTGAGCCCTCCCAGAGTCCGCCATTAGCCCCACCAAAGAGCCCAGGTAGGCTCCACTGTTGGGTCACCTTAGGCCAAACAACCAACAGGGAGGGAACCCGGCCCCACACCTCAGCAGACAAGCAGATTAAAGTTTTATTGAGCTCTGCCCACCAGAGCAAGAGTCAGCTCTACCCACCACCAGTCCCTCCCATCAGGAAAATGCACAAGCCTCTTAGATAGCCTCATCCACCAGAGGGCAGATAGCAGAAGCAAGAAGAGCTACAATCCTGCAGCCTGTGGAACAAAAACAACATTCACAGAAAGATAGGCAAGATGAAAAGACAGAGGGCTATGTACCAGATGAAGGAACAAGATAAAACCCCAGAAAAACAACTAAATGAAGTGGAGATAGGCAACCTTCCAGAAAATGAATTCAGAATAACAAAAGTGAAGATGATCCAGGACCTTGGAAAAAGAATGGAGGCAAAGATTGAGAAGATGTAAGAAATGTTTAACAAAGACCCAGAAGAATTAAAGAACAAACAGAGATGAACAATACAATAACTGAAATGAAAACTACACTAGAAGGAATCATTAGAATAACTGAGGCAGAAGAATGGATAAGTGACCTGGAAGACAGAATGGTGGAATTCACTGCTGCAGAACAGACTAAAGAAAAAAGAATGAAAAGAAATGAAGGCAGCCTGAGATCTCTGGGACAACACTGAATACAACAACATTCACATTATAGGGGTCCCAGAAGAAGAAGAAAGAGAAAGGATCCAAGAAAATATTTGAGGAGATTATAGTTGAAGACTTCCTTGACATTGGAAAGGAAATAGCCACCCAAGTCCAGGAAGTGCAGAGAGTCCCATACAGGATAAACCCAAGGAGAAAAACATCGAGACACAGAGTAATCAAATTGGCAAAAATTAAAGACAAATTATTGAAAGCAGCAAGGGAAAAATGACAAATAACATACAAGGGAACTCCCATAAAGTTAACAGCTGATTTCTCAGCAGAAACTCTGCAAGCCAGAAGGGAGTGGCATGATATACTTAAAGTGATGAAAGGGAAGAACCTACAACCAAGATTCCTCTACCCAGCAAGGATCTCATTCAGATTTGATGGAGAAATAAAAAGCGATACAGACAAGCAAAAGCTAGGAGAATTCAGCACCTCCAAACCAGCTTTACAACAAATGCTAAAGGAACTTCTCTAAGTGGGAAACACAAGAGAAGATAAGGACCTACAAAAGCAAACCCAAAACAATTAAGAAAATGGTAATAGGAACATACATATTGATACTTACCTTAAATATGAATGGATTAAATGCTCCAACCAAAAGACACAGGCTCGCTGAATGGATACAAAAACAAGACCTATATATATGCTCTCTACAAGAGCCCCACTACAGACATCGGGACACATACAGACTGAAAGCGATGGGATGGAAAAAGGTATTCCATGCAAATGGAAATAAAAAGAAAGCTGGAGTAGCAATACTCATATCAGATAAAATACACTTTAAAATAAAGAATGCTACAAGAGACAATGAAGGACACTACAAAATGATTAAGGGATCAATCCAAGAAGAAGATATAACAATTATAAATATATATGCACCCAACATAGGAGCACCTCAATGCAAGGGGCAACTGCTAACAGCTCTAAAATAGGAAATCGGCAGTAACACAATAATAGTGGGGGACTTTAACACCTCACTTACACCAATGGACAGATCATCCAAACAGAAAGTTAATAAGGAAACACAGGCTTTAAATGACACAATAGACATGATAGATTTAATGGATATTTATAAGACATTCCACCCCAAAACAGCAGATTACACTTTCTTCTCAAGTCCGCATGGAACATTCTACAAGATAGATCACAGCTTGGGTCACAAATCAAGCCTCAGTAAATTTAAGAAAATTTAAATCATATCAAGCATCTTTTCTGACCACAATGCTATGAGATTAGACATCAATTAAAGGGAAAAAAACGTAAAAAAACCCACAAACGCATGGAAACTAAACAATATGTTAGTAAATAGCTAAGAAATCACTGAAGAAATCAGAGGAAATCAAAAAATACCTAGAGACAAATGACAATGAAAACATGACAATCCAAAACCTGTGGGATGCAGGAAAAGCAGTTCTAAGAGGGAAGTTTATAGCAATAAAAGCCTACCTCAAGAAACAAAAAAAAAAATCTCAAATAAACATCTAACCTTACATCTAAAGGAACTAGAGAAAGAAGAACAAACAAAACCTAGAGTTAGCAGAAGGAAGGAAATTATAAAGATCAGAGTGGAAATGAATGAAATAGAAACAAAGAAAACGATAGCAAAGATCAATAAAACTAAAAGCTGGTTCTTTGAGAAGATAAACAAAATTGATAAACCATTAGCCAGACTCATCCTGAAAAAGAGGGAGAAGACTCAAATCAATAAAATTACAAAAGAAAAAGAAGTTTCAACAGACACCACAGAAGTACAAAGCATCCTAAGAGACTACTACAAGCAGCTCTATGCCAATAAAATGGACAACCCAGAAGAAATGCTCTTAGAAAGGTATAACCTTCCAAGAGTGAACCAGAAAGAAAGAGAATATATGAACAGACCAATCACAAGTAATGAAATTGAGACTGTGATTAAAAATCTTCTAACGAACAGAAGCCCAGGACCAGATGGCTTCATAGGTGAATTCTATCAAACATTTAGAGAATGTTTGATAGAACTCTTCTCAAACTCTTCCAAAAAATTGCAGAGGAAGGAATATTCCCAAACTCATTCTATGAGGCCACCATCACCCTGATACCAAAACCAGACAAGGATACTACAAAAAAAAAGAAAATTATAGACCAATATCACTGATGAATATAGATGCAAAAATCCTCAACAAAATGTTAGCTAACAGAATCCAACAACACATTAAAAGGATCATACACCATGATCAAGTGGGATTTATCCCAGGGATGCAAGGATTCTTCAATATATGCAAATCAATCAATGTGATAACTTATATTAACAAATGGAAGAAGAAAAACCATATGATCATCAAAGTAGATGCAGAAAAAGCTTTTGACAAAATTCAACACCCATTTATGATAAAAACTCTCCAGAAAGTGGGCATAGAGGGAACCTACCTCAACATAATAAAGGCCATATACAACAAACCCACAGCAAACATCATTCTCAATGGTGAAAAACTGAAAGCATTTGTTCTAAGATCAGGAACAAGACAAGGATGTCCACTCTCACCACTATTATTCAACATAGTGTTGGAAGTCCTAGCCACAGCAATCAGAGAAGAAAAAGAATTAAAAGGAATACAAATTGGAAAAGAAGAAGTAAAATTGTCACTGTTTGCAGATGACATGATACTATACATAGAGAATCCTAAAGATGCCACCAGAAAACTAATAGAGCTAATCAATGATTTTGGTAAAGTTACAGGATACAAAATTAATGCACAGCAATCTCTTGCATTCCTATACACTAATGATGAAAAATCTGAATGAGAAATTAAGGAATCACTCCTATTTACCACTGCAACAAAAAGAATAAAATACCCAGGAAGAAACCTACCTAAGGAGACAAAAGACCTGTATGCAGAAAACTATAAAACACTGATGAAAGAAATTAAAGATGATACAAACAGATGGAGAGATATACCATGTTCTTGGATTGGAAGAATCAACATTGTGAAAATGACTCTACTACCCAAAGCAATCTACACATTCATTGCAATCCCTATCAAATTACCAATGACATTTTTTTACAGAACTAGAACAAAAAATCTTAAAATTTATATGGCAACACAAAAGCCCCCTAGTAGCCAAAGCCGTCTTGAGGAAAAAAACCTGGTGGAATCAGATTCCCTGACTTCAGACTATACTACAAACTACAGTAATCAAGACAATATGGTACTGGCACAAAAACAGAAATATAGATCAATGGAACAGGATAGAAAGCCCAGAGATAAACCCACGCACCTATGGTCAAATAATCTATGACATAGGAGGCAAGGATATACAATGGAGAAAAGACAGTCTCTTCAATAAGTGGTGCTGGGAAAACTGGACAGCTCCTTGTAAAAGAATGAAATTAGAACACTCCCTAACACCATACACAAAAATAAACTCAAAATGGATTATAGATCTAAATGTAAGGCCAGACACTATAAAACTCTTAGAGGAAAACATATGAAGAACACTCTTTGATATAAATCAAGCAAGATCTTTTTAGATCCACCTCCTAGAGTAATGGAAATAAGAACAAAAATAAGCAAATGGGACCTAATGAAACTTAAAATCTTTCTCACAGCAAAGGAAACTACAAACAAGATGAAAAGACAACCTTCAAAATGGGAGAAAATATTTGCAAATGAATCAACGGACAAAGGATTAATCTCCAAAATATATAAACAGCTCATGCAGCTTAATATGAAAAAAAACAAACAACCCAATCCAAAAATGGGCAGAAGACCTAAATAGACATTTCTCCAAAGAAGACATACAGATGGCCAAGAAGCACATGAAAAGCTGCTCAACATCACTAATTATTAGAGAAATGCAAATCAAAACTACAATGAGGTATCATCTCACACCAGTTAGAATGGGCATCATCAGAAAATCTACAAACAACAAATTCTGGAGAGGGTGTGGAGAAAAGGGAACCCTCTTGCACTGTTGGTGGGAGTGTAAATTGATACAGCCACTATGGAGAACAGTATGGAGGTTCCTTAAAAACTAAAAATAGAATTACCATATGACCCAGCAATCCCACTACTGGGCATATACCCAGAGAAAACCATAATTCAAAAAGATACATGCACTCCAATGTTCATTGCAGCACTATTTACAATAGCCGGGTCATGGAAGCAACCTAAATGCCCATCAACAGACAAATGGATAAAGAAGATGTGGTACATATATACAATGGAATATTACTCAGCCATAAAGAGGAATGAAATTGGGTCATTTGTAGACAAGTGGATGAATCTAGAGACTGTCATACAGAGTGAAGTCAGAAAGAGAAAAACAAATATCATATATTAACGCATATATGCGGAACCTAGAAAAATGGTACAGATGAACTGGTTTTCAGGGCAGAAATTGAGACACAGATGTAGAGAACAAACGTATGGACATGAAAGGGGGAAAGCAGTGGGCAGTAGGTGTGTGTGTGTGATGCATTGGGAGATGGGGATTGACATGTATACACTAATATGTATAAAATGGATAACTAATAAGAACCTGCTGTGTAAAAAAATAAATTAAACAAAATTCAAAAAAAAAAAAAAGAAATTAGGAAAGAATTGTCCTGGGTAGAATTCTTTTCTCCATTGTATACCCTTGCCTCCTTTGTCATAGATTAGTTAACCATAGGTACGTGGGTTTATCTCTGTGCTTTCTATCCTGTTCTATTGATGTATATTTCTGTTTTTGTGTCAGTACCATATTGTCTTGATTGCTGTAGCTTTGTAGTATAGTCTGAAGTCAGCAAGTCTGATTCCTCCAGATCTTTTTTTCCCCCTCAAAACTGCCTTGGCTATCTGGGGTCTTTTGTGTCTCCCTACAAATTTTAAGATTGTTTGTTCTAGTTCTGTAGAAAATGCCACTGGTAACTTGATAGGGCTTGTATTGAATCTATTCGTCGTTTTTCCCTTGCTGCTTTCAATAATTTGTCTTTAATTTTTGCCAGTTTGATTACTATGTGTCTCGATGTGTTTCTCCTTGGGTTTATCCTGTATGGGACTCTCTGCACTTCCTGGACTTGGGTAGCTATTTCCTTTCCCATGTTAGGGAAGTTTTCAACTATAATCTCTTCAAATATTTTCTCGGGTCCTTTTTCTCTCTGTTCTCCTTCTGGGACCCCTATAATGCAAATGTTCTTGCATTTAATGTTGTCCCAGAGGTCTCTTAGGCTGTCTTCATTTCTTTTCATTCTTTTTTCTTTATTCTGTTCTGCAGCAGTGAATTCCACCATTCTGTCTTCCAGGTCACTTATCCATTCTTCTGCCTCAGTTATTCTGCTATTGATTCCTTGTAGTGTAGTTTTCATTTCAGTTATTTTATTGTTCATCTCTGTTTGTTTTTTCTTTAATTCTTCTATGTCTTTGTTAAACATTTCTTGTATCTTCTCGATCTCTGCCTCCATTCTTTTTCCAAGGTCCTGGATCATCTTCACTATCATTATTCTGAATTCTTTTCATGGAAGGTTGCCTATCTCTACTTCATTTAGTTGTTTTTCTGGGGTTTTATCTTGTTCCTTCATCTGGTACATTGCCCTCTGCATTTTCGTCTTGCCTGTCTTTCTGTGAATGTTGTTTTTGTTCCACAGGCTGCAGGATTGTAGCTCTTCTTGCTTCTGCTATCTGCCCTCTGGTGGATGAGGCTATCTAAGAGGCTTGTGCATTTTCCTGATGGGAGGGACTGGTGGTGGGTAGAGCTGACTCTTGCTCTGGTGGGCAGAGCTCAATAAAACTTTAATCTGCTTGTCTGCTGAGGTGTGGGGCCGGGTTCCCTCCCTGTTGGTTGTTTGCCCTGAGGCGACCCAACACTGGAGCCTACCTGGGCTCTTTGGTGGGGCTAATGGCGGTCTCTGGGAGAGCTCACACCAAGGAGTACTTCCCAGTGAAGCAAACATCCATTGAGACACGTACTTTCAGCCATTCCTGTACGTGTCAAACCTAAGTACTTCCTGCTCCCTACATATGAACCCTGTCGGCCTCCAGGGATCATGGAAAAGTAAGCATCTGTCACAAACATGCCAATAGTCTTTTAGGATATATTAGCTAGAAAGTGATAATTGGCCTTGGTAATTAGCAGCTAGGCAAATGTTTTAAGAAATAATCACAGCTCCCAAGCCTCTTCCTGCCAGTGCTCTTCCAGGTGAAATGATAATTGCAGTTCTGAGGGGAGGGGAGGTCACAGGATCACAAACTCATATCTCAGGGTGGAGCTACCCCTTTCCGCAGGTGTACTGATTGCTTTGACCTTCGCGTTGAGCCCACCATCCAGGCAACAGGAAAAGGTCAGTGGGTTTTCTCTATATTCATCAAGGAGGTGGAATCTATAAAGGAAGGATTTGTACAGGAAATTGGGTAAGTGAGCATATTGGACAAAGGAAATCTCCCGTGTATGAAGCTGGTCCAGCACCAAAACCATATGGGAAGGTGGGATAAATCCTAAGGCATGAATTGAGATAGTCAAGAGAGATGGAGTCCTAGACCTTGCACCAATCCCTGATGGCTCCTAAAGTAATATTTCTCACTGACAGTGATTGTTGTGGTTTAATGCAAGTGATAATGAAATCTGATTTTTCATGTGCTTAAGGACTGTATTTCCCAATTCAGTCTGCTGTTCAGTCTACTTTACAAAAATCACATACATAAATTTCAGGTTTCATAGGTGAGCCTGTAATACCTCCATACTTGTAACTAACACTGGGATGAATCTACAGGACTCAGCTGATCCTGTGCAGAAACAGTGTGTCTCACAGCCATTGTTGGAATGTAAATGCTTTTTCTAACTCTGGCTGTATGAAATGCTTAGTAGATTTATTTATTTATTTATTTATTAAAGTCTTTATTGGAGTATAATTGCTTCACAATACTGTGTTAGTTGCTGTTGTACACCAAAGTGAATCAGCCATATGCATACATATGTCCCCATATCCCCTCCCTCTTGAGCCTCCCTCCCAGTAGATTTAATAATTGTGTCTTTATTGATTATGGAGAGACTCTTCTCACTACAAGTTAGGGAAGTAGCATTTAAGAAAAATAGAACTTTGTAAGTTTCAGATACCATTTTTAGGCTCAAATGTATCCTGTGATATTTCTGCTGCTTATAAATATTATGATACTGATCCAAAAAGTGTATGGCATTTATAGAGTACACAAGTTGCTCGCCTTAACATTCGATTTTGCATGTGTCTTGTATTTTCATATCTTTTACAAATCTTGCCTACTGCTAATATTTTTATTTGACTTGGGTTTTAATAAATAGTTATGCATATGATCTGAAATCAGTAATAATTTGTTTCTACCATGCACTATTAATCAGGCATCAGTGTTTCCTGTCCCAGAGTTCCAGTGACTTGTGACATTGTACTTTTGTCCTGGAATGGAAGCAAATGAGTCTTTTTGTTTCCATCCTAAAAAAAAACAAAAAGAATAGGACTGCTCCGAGGGTACATTGGAAGCCTTTCCTCTTCTCCTAACACCCCAGGAGGAGTAGAAGTGAATATACTAGGAGAAGTTGAAGTGAATATACTAGGAGAAACAAAGCACTAGTAGATACAGGGTCATCCTTTCAGTTTTAACTCTACCAAAATTAAAGGCCCCCTCCCTCAGAGTAATATTTCAGGACAGATGGTAGGGGTTTCTAATGCACCTACTAAGGCTTTTAAATCATTATCTTCAGAATTTTACTTAGGAGAACTTAAAGGAAGGCATTCTTTTTTTCCTCATGGAAAGTGCTCCTGTTCATCTGATAGGCAGGGATCTCTTAGAAACTTATGAAGACCATATTTCTTTTACTCCTAAGGGGAAACTATTTTTAGACCTGAAGAATCTGCCAGGCTTCCTTCATCATATAGTGTCTGTGACCCATGATGAGGGTGATGTAGAACAAGAAAAATTGCTAGTCTTAGTACCTAAAGAATTATGGTCACTTGATTCTACTGACATTGGAAAAATACGTTCCACGTCTCCCATTAAAATTACCATAGACCAAAATAAACCCCTGCCCAGTATTCATCAATACCCAATAAGGCAGGAGGCTATAGACGGAATACAAGCTTTGCTGTCAGCTTACATTGAGAAAGGGTTCATTGTGCATTGCACCAGCCCTAGTAACACTCCCAATTTGCCAGTTAAAAAACCTAATGGCAAAGGTTGGAGATTTGTAAAAAGACTTGAGATCTACCAAAACTATTATTATTCCTTGCCATTCTGTAATGCCAAACTGTCCTATATTCCTAAAAATAGTGAGTTGTTTTCTGTGATAGATCTCTGCAGTGCATCTTTGTACATTCTGATGACCAATATCTTTACTTGCCTTTACTTGGAATGAATGGCAATATACATGGACTGTAATGTCACAGGGCTATACTGAAAGCCCCACTTACTCTTCTCAGATATTAAAAGCAGATCTAGATGATCTAAATTTCCCTCATAAGTCAGTTCTGATACAATATGTAGACCATTTGCTGTTGTGTTCGAGTTCTTTTTTTTGTTTTGTTTTGTTTTGTTTTGTTTTGTTTGCGGTACGCGGGCCTCTCACTGTTGTGGCCTCTCCCGTTGCGGAGCACAGGCTCCGGACGAGCAAGCTCAGCGGCCATGGCTCACGGGCCCAGCCGCTCCGCGGCATGTGGGATCTTCCCGGACCGGGGCACAAACCCGTGTCCCCTGCATCGGCAGGCGGACTCTCAACCACTGCGCCACCAGGGAAGCCCTCGAGTTCTTTTTAAATAGCCAGAAAGATACCCTGTACTTACTTCAGAAGCTAGCTTCAAAGGCACATAAAGTGTCCAGGGAAAAATTGCAATTTTGCAAGACTAGTGTAAAATATTTAGGACATATGATATCTAAAAAAGGACTTTTCATTGATCTAGATATAGTTGAAAGTCATTTTGGCCTTCCCTACTCCTAAGACAAAAAGGTGATTAAGGGGATTTCTAAGCCTTGCAAGTTATTCCAGGAACTGGATTTCAAATTTTCCCTTAATGATTCATCCATTTAAACAAGACCAACCTGAATCTCTTTGTTGGGAAACAGAACATTCTGAAGCTATATAAACTCTTAAAAACCTCCTGGCAGAGGCCTCAGGCTTGGGGCATTCAAATTATGATTTACCCTTCTTTCTGTTTGTACATGAAAACAAATGTGCTGCATTAGGAGTATTAACCCAGCAACATGTGGTTACTACTGGCCAATCGGACATTAGAGCCAGCAACCAGACTCAGTAGCTAAGGGTCTCCCCCTGGTCTCCAGGCTGTTACAGCAATGGCTGTGCTATGTCAGACCACAGAAGACACAGTCATGAGTCACCCTCTCACCGTCTTTGTTCCCCACTCCTTGGAAGCTTTACTAAACTCTTATCACACACAACATCGTTCAGCAGGTCAGCTAACCTCTACTGAAATTTTCTTCCTCTCACTGAACACAACTCTCCACAGGTGTAACAAGGTTAATCCAGTTACCTTGCTACCAGAGGAATCAGATGTCAATAATGAAGAAACATGACTGTATTGTTTTATCTCAATCTTTAATCTTCCAGAATTGATCTTCAAGAAATCTGTATGGATAATCCTGATCTTGTATTATTCACTGATTAGTCATATCTGCAAGGACTTCGTGGAAAGTCCCTAACCCTAACCCTAACCCTCCTTATGATTATTTATAATGGTCTCTTGATTTCTTGGATTTTTGCTTATGAATCAAATGTCTTTCTGTTGTGGGCAGGATCCTATGCAAATTTTAAAAATCAATCAAATTGCTGTGTTTGTGGTAAATTACCTATGTCCAGTACTTCTGGTTTACCTTGGTGAGTTTCACCTCTTCAAGGATCTGATTGGATGGCCCTTAGTAAATTTATATTAGAAGAGAGAAGTCATAGTTCTGTTCGGGCCACTATTGATATTACTAGATGGGATCCCCTCACCTGGTTAATCAATACTCACTTACTCTGACCGTGGCCATAAATATGAATTTTCTTTAACTGTTATTTGAGTACAATAAGAGCAAAGAGCTAAATTTTAGTCAAAAACCACAACCTCCCGCTTATTAGGAGGGATGCTGTCTCAGTCATGGGATTGATTTATATGGATAATACCAGCCTATAGTCATTTAAGTTTAAAGGCCCCCTTATGTTGGGAATGATGAAACCATACTAAAGATAATCAGCATATTAACACTTGGAAATTTGGCTGGGTGCCTTATGAACAGTATCCCAATATATCATTACCCTTAAAGGTAGTGATTGACACAGAACAGACTGGGTCAGTCAACCAGAAGTATAACAGTTCACAACTGATGGAACTCAGTGGTTTTGTGGCACCAACTTATGGTCCTGGCTTCTGCCAGGATAAATAGGAAGATGCACCCTAAGATTCCCTTGGTCTCAAGGCCACTTGCATGCCAATTTTGATATGACTCCAGGAAATCTGCAACTGGTACTAGCCCAATGGATCAAGAGATCTGTATTTCACTGGTATGGCCATTCAGCAGCTATTTTTGTGCCTTCAGTAGGATTGGAAGATGTAATAGCACACATCAAAGCCTTAACAAATTCACTGAATAGGCCTTAAACGATAGTAATCAGGCTATTAGCCGACTGAATTCTGAAGTCTCTCTGATGAGAAAAGTGGTATTACAAAATCGCATGGCCCTCAATATCCTTACAGCATCTCAAAGAGTCACCTGCACCATAATTCAAACTGAATGTTGCGTCTTCATACCAGATGAAGTCTTTAATATGACACATTTAATGACCCACATGAAAAAATCAGATTTCTGCCTTAAACAATCCACTCTGTAGTCTTGGTGATCTCTTAAAGAATTGGTTTGGTGCTGGAAGTTCTTGGCTTAAATATTTAGTTATGACTTTATCAATGCTGCTAGTTATTTGTATTCTGCCTATTTTACAAGTTGCTGTTTCTTGTATTTCATAATATAAAACTGAGCCTTCAACAAAAATAATGGTGACTAAGTGACTTGAAACAATTGACCAGCTATTTACCTCTACACAAGATTAAAACTGAATGTAATAGCATAACTTTATATATGGGAAGAAGCAACAAGGGAGAATCATTTTCCTGGACCATAACAGACTACTAAGACAGGTAGTCCAGAGACCTTTATGGCTACCATTAACAGGGCCCAGTTTAATTATAGTACAATGAGTGACTTATCAATGAAATCCTCACCTGACCTAGGAATGAGTCTTCCTAGCACCGTGGAACAAATTGGACATGGAATGCCTTCCAAACTTTGGTCAAATTTATGACCAAAATGCAAGAATTGCAAACAAAAGGAGAGCAATGAGAGCATTTTGCTCACCATCCAAGTCTACAAATATTAACCCACTGCAGTTGCTGACCAACAGTACACCCTGTGCTTTAGACAGAAAAGAATAAGGAGATAATAGGATTCTCTGTCCTTTTGGACAAACAGTCCCCTTAGTTAGGTGTATCTCAGGAAGAATTTTTTTTTTTTAACATCTTTATTGGGGTATAATTGCTTTACAATGGTGTGTTAGTTTCTGCTTTATAACAAAGTGAATCAGTCATACATAAACATATGTTCCCATATGTCTTCCCTCTTGCGTCTCCCTCCCTCCCACCCTCCCTATCCCACCCCTCCAGGCTGTCACAAAGCACCGAGCCAATATCCCTGTGCCATGCGGCTGCTTCCCACTAGCTATCTACCTTACTACGTTTGTTAGTGTGTATATGCCCATGACTCTCTCTCGCCCTGTCACAGCTCACCCTTCCCCCTCCCCATAACCTCAAGTCCGTTCTCTAGGAGGTCTGCGTCTTTATTAAAGGAAGAATTTTAATGAACCCAGCTTCTTGAGTATTCCCATACATAGATTAACTTTAGATATCTATTCTTTGTGACTAGCAGTCATCTTTCACAAAGATGCATGCTTGACTGCATGTATTCCCTAGCCAAAAATCATATATAAACTAATCCCCTCCCTACCTCTTCAGAGCAGTTTCTCAGAGCTTCTGAAGGGCTGTCTCCTGGGCTATAGTCCTCAGTAAGACCATAAATAAAATTTAATTCATAACTCTCACGCTGTGTGTTTTTCTTTCAGTTGACAGTTTCTTATCTACCATTTCCATTTAATGATAGACTGCTACTGTGCACACTAAGCTCCATGACTAAGTGGGTCAGACAACACCCAGTTTATGAAAGAAGGCTCAGGTCACATGGTCACCAATGCTCCATGGTTAGACATTCAGCCTCTATGAAGGTCCAGTAGCAAGTCAGAAGCTATTTCCCCCCAAAAAAGAATAGTTTTCTGCAGAAGTGGGCACAGATTTACTCCAAAATTCTAAAGGACAGCACCTTGATTCTCCTACTGGTGCTTGCCAGAGGCTCCATACAGCAACTGCATTTGCCACAGGACACTTCAGCTATCGTGGGATCTGCTGGATCATAAGGAGCAAGTGGAAAGTAGCTTTCCTTCCAGCTTGAACTTGATACAGAGCCCTCTGCTATTCTGGTCCCCATGTAAAACTGGCAGTCTTTTGTGTGGCTGTGTACATGGGTCAAAGTAACATACTCAAATATGATATATATTGCCTCTAAAAGTCCCAAAGACCTACCAAACAGGATGCCTCATTTTTTCTTTCTTTCTTTTTTTTTTTTGTGGCAGCTGGTGCAACAGCTTGTCTTTTACCAGAGAGAGGATGTCTCAACAAGCATCAGACTATTGAATTCCCAGAAATTTCACTGAGGTGGTGGGCCCCTGTCACCACCTGAATTTTTGTGGAGTTTATTGCTTACCCTCTAGTTTGCATAGGGCTAAAGCATCTGAAGTACTTGTGACTTCCTACATATCAGACCCAATCAGCATACTGTCATCACAGAGTGAGCCAGTGTGATGTTTTGTGGAATGTTGAGACAATCAAGATGACTTTGGACTATACACTGACAAAAAGCAGAGGAATTAATGGGGCCCTGTGGAAAACACTGTTAAGGCATACTATTGGCCCTACCAGGTAACAGCAAACAGCTTCTGGTGCTCTTGGAAATTGATATAGAGGGAAATGCAACCAAGTGCCAGAGGCCATGTTGATTTGCTCCAGTGAAGACACTTCATCTGAGACAGAAGCTGAAATTGGAGTCACAACCTGAGTAAGTTTATGACAGCCCACAGTCATTCTTCAAGATTCATCGGGCTTCTGCACAGGCTAAGCTGGTGAGTTAAATGGGATATAATAGGATCACCATCCCTGCTTCTTTCAAGACTTTGATGCTGGCAGTCATTTCTCCATTTCCCCCAGGAATGCAGTACTGCTTCTAGTTTACTATCCTTCTACTATCCTGGTAGGGAGGGGAAGTTCCAGGAGCCACCAGTTAGCCTTTCCTACCATAATGGCCTTCACTCCATGGGTCAAGAAGCCAATATGGAGAATGTGTCACTTGCCTGTGCACCAACCAGGTTCACTGTGAGACTTAGGACTCCATTGATGGCCTTACCACTCTGACTCATTGACCACAGTGGCATTTTGAGTCCCTAGGAATTAGTGTCAATTCAGAGCCGGATTCCATTCATCCATAAAAGGTCTGCACATTTCTTTTTCTCCAATGCACAGCCACTTTAGTAAATAGCCACAGATCCCTTGCGAAGGCTCTGAGGAATATGTGTGTGTGAACCTGCAGTAATAGCACAGGGTCTTTTCTCAAGGGAACTCAGCCTGCCCTTGACTCAACGGATTTAGGGCCTGTAAACTGACTTATATCTGGAAACTGGGTGATGGGCCATGGCTTTTCACTGTGACACCTCGAGCTAGGCTTTGGTCTACCAGACATAGAGTTTTTCTTTTTATACAGATCAGGCATCACTCCAGTAGGTTGCCCATCTATTTTATTCCCAGACATACCATATTTCTTAATGTATTAGTGAAGGGAGTGTCTTCTGGATCCTCTTGTGGAGCATAGTTGGGGGTAGGTACGCACATGATAAACCCAGTCCTGCATTTCTATCTCCCTAAGCCTTTGGATTCCCTCCTTCACATTGTACCAGAAAGCACTAGCATCTCAACCTCATTAAGTGTAGACCACTGCTGAGTCGACACTGAGCCAACCAACTAGATAAGCTGTTAAAGAAACCTCCAGTTAATATGTTAAATCCAGACTCTCTAGTAAGAACATCCATATCGACAAATTCAGCCTGATCTGGTGTTCTAGTCTATTCTCCTTGGTCTAACAGCTTAGAATCTATCTCCACGTGTTCCCCAGGTTTCCAATATATATTAGTGAAATCTTGGGAATCTTTTGATGTTTGCACTATATCCTCCTGGGTCAGAGTGTGTATCTGTTCCTAGAAATCATGCTGAGATCTGACCTTACTTTTGGGTCTAGTGGCAACAGGGAGAGGTTGTGGTGGGTCTTGAAAAGAATGAGTACTCCTTTTTGAGACATTTGACCAGGTGAAGTTATCACAACGTTTAACCCAGTAGCTCTCCCTGGCCACTAAAAGGCAAGCCACTTCCACTGGTGAGAGAGGCTCAGAATGATTTGGGGGTTCGATATTGTTGTTTTCATCTGGGTCCAACCAGATTTCTCTATTCCAAGTTTCAAGATCTCATTCTTTCCTGATCAATACCCTAACTTTCAAATGAGAAACTTGGCAAGACTGTGAATTCAACAATCGTCATCCATCAACCTGCACAACTAAATTTTGTGCTTGATTTCCATCAGTATCAGTTCTATGTCTACAAGGAGTGAGACTCTTCAGGGGCTGCCATGGACTCTTCTGGTTCTCAGAGATGGCTTGAGCTGAGAGTTAACACATCTGAGCTTCTCATTTTCTCTCTGTAAGAGCTCAAGTACACCTGAAAGGATACATCCCACCCCAGAGTCCTTGCAGGAATCATTAGTGCCCTAATGGTCAGGAGCAGCAGCCACCTGGGTCACCATCATCAGCTGTGATGCTGCCATGTCATGGTTACCAGCCTCCTGTTTCCCATCGGCAAGGAACCTGAGGGCACAATTACATCAATCCCCAAATTCCATTTTTACATATCTATTTCCTGAGACCAGTCCCAGAACCAATTCTATATTAGTTTGGATCCAAGCAAAAGACAGAAACCACATAGTTTAAACAGGGAAAGTTTAGTATAAAGAATTATTAAGCTGTGATTAGAGGAGTAAGTATAAAGATGTAGAGAGAACTCTAAAGGGAATCCTAAGGCTGGATAAACAAACTGTGGTACATTGCAGGAAAAACACGACACACATGTTCTTGTATGTAGCAAGGACACGTAAGGAAGAACAAACTTGGAAGGGGCCCTGCTTCCCCAAGCATGAGGTTCAGGCACTGTTGTTGGAGGTGTTGGTTGTAGCTCACTAGATGGCACAGGATTTTGCTGGTTGCCTGGCCAGAGCTGATCCAAAGTCCCTGGACAGCAGGAAATGACCCTCTGAGGTTGCCTGCTCACTAACAGGACAGTACACGGTCTCTGGTGCATGGAGTCCATGTTGGAAGGGCTACAGCATAGTGACTACTGGGCCTGTTCTAGGCAGAGAAGTTTCAAGGGACACACACTCTGGGCATATGACACCTCTGGGCATATGAACACCTCTGGGTGTTCCCCGAGGGTGCGGCAGAAGCAAGAAAAAGCAGGATGCAGCACATGGGTGACAAGAGGAGGGGCCCCTCCCTCCTACACTGGCCCTCTAGTGCCATCTGCTGACAATGTTGGCATTATGCTCCCTGCAAAGGAGAAATGCTGATAGAACCCAGGCCATTATCACAAGAAAAAGTGCTCTTGGGGTGAATCTGGAGTTCAGAGGCAATAAATTGATCTTGCACATGCCCCAATATAGACATGACACCAGTGTTTATCAATAGGTTAACGGATGAACAAACTGTGGTGAATCTATACAATGGAAAACACCACTCAGCAATAAAAATTAATGAACAGCTGACACACACACAACTCAGATGCATCACAAAGACATTTTGCTGAGAAAAAAGCAGCCAGACACAAAAGGGCACCTATTATGTGACTCTATTTATAGGAAATACCCTAACAGGCAAACCGGCAGTGTCTGGGGCTCCAGCAAGGAAGATTCACTGCAAAGGAGCATGTGGAACTTTCTGGGCTGATGAGAATGTTCTCTATTTTGATTGTCATGGTGACTACATGGATGTGTACATTTTTCAAAATTCATAGAGCTCCACACTAAAATGAGTGCTATTTATTCATGTGAATTATGCAACAATAAGGCTAATTTTTTAAAGTGAATGGAGGGACTTCCTTGGTGGCCCAGTGGTTGAGAATTGTCCTTCCAATGCAGGGGACATGGGTTTGATCCCTGGTAAGATCCCACATTCCACGGGGCAACTAAACCTGCACTCTGCAACTGGAGAGAAGTTCGCACGCTGCAGTGAAAGATCCCAGATGCCTCAATGAAGATCCCGCATGCCACAACTATATATATATAAGTGAATGGAAAACTATGGCCTCTCAATAAAAGCAGGACCATTAAGAATTCAAAGTTTCAAATACTGAAGGTTTGGATCACCACTGGGGCTAGATCCCAACCAGCTGAAAGGTTGGTTGGCTGAGAGCAAAGAGAACATGGATGGGGTAGTGAAGGATGAAAACTCAAATACTGACTATGGCTTCAAGACCAGTTGTACAAATGAAAATTGTAAAAGCTACACACATTTTCTTGTTCTTTTCCTGGTGTATGTGTGTGTAAACCAAGTTTTGCCTTCTCTTCTTCTCTATTGTTTACTCAGCAGTTTTGATAGTGATTAATTTCTATTACTTTTTGGGTCACAGAATTTCCAGGTGGGATTTTAATTAAGTCAGAAAAGAAATGACCATCCAGACATTGTCATGGGAGTAATGGGACTTTGTGTGTCCCCTTTTGGGGGAAGGAATGTGAGCGTGCAAAATGGCTGGGTGGGATAGTTGAATCAAGAAAAGGTATCAATGTGGTATGCCAGTACCTGAGATCCTAGATTAAATGTGGAGTGACTCTAACAGTTTGTTTGTCTGATTGACTAACACCTGGTCCAACAACAAACTGCATTAAATAACAGTAAGATGCTCAAACTCCCCTGGTATAATGCAGAAGATGGAATCTGAGAGTGTTAGGAGGTAGGAATTATGGGGTGCCTTTTGTGTGGTCCAACCACTGATAGCCACTGGACAGTGGTTTTCTCTCCTATTTCCTTCAAGGACAGAGTTCTACCCACATTTAATTTGCAGTCAACATATTAAACTCTCTCACATGTTGGTATTTCTTCCCAGTGTTCTCTTTGCTGTTTGGGCTAATAAGTTTTTGTAAATGTCTCCACTTCTATTTTGGTTGGGTTTTGGGAAATAAGGAAATTAAACATATATCTTTTCAATCCACCATCTTGACCACATCAGTTTGTTTTTTTTTTTTTTACTTTTACAAATAGGTCACATACAGTTCCTGTTTAAGTGTGCTAATTCTTTATGATACTATTGGTCTCAGAAATACTTTTCTTAAAAGTTGTATATACTACACACAGACACACACACATCACACTCCGTATTCTCAACTAATGCAAGCTGAGGAAGGAGGCGCCCCATCCATTTTGGTGCCTTGAACATTGCATGCTGCTCTATAAATCCTCTTGGCTAATGAGTACTTTCCATGCCATTCAAAGTTGACTGTGTTCTGCGAAACACACTGTTTACTCTGCTTTGTCCTTTCTTTCTGCCACTTATGTTCTAGGGAATAATTTTGACCCATAGTTGTGGGTAAAAGGTATTCAAGTGATCATTCTGGACTCGCCTCAAAGAGAAAAAGGAAGACTATTACACTTAATGTCAAAAAACCAATTTCCAGGCAGCTCAAGTTGCCATCATGGAAATGGTGGAGGAAGTGGAGGGTAAAGTTCAGTGAGCCATGCCCTTTGCAGGAGGAAGCCCTTTGCAAGAGTAACAGCATCATAAGCTGCACTCCAAGGCTGGGAGAGGTGACCAAGGGGGTCGTGTGAAGGGGGTGCCAAGCTAGAAGCCAGAATTAAACTTATAAAGACCCAAAGAGCAATCCTTTCTAACTTCTGTGCACATTCTATGTCATGGCCCTACTGACAGATAAATTGGGGGGCACAGTGGAACTAGGAGTGGTGGGCAGTGGGTATGAAGGTACAAGCCACCCCTTATAGGAAGACCAGAGTACTCAGCCCTCCCAGTTCACTTGGAAAAAAAACAATGTTTCCTTTTAGCTGGGGTAGGCCAGTTGAATATCACTGAAAACAGTACCAAGATAGAGACATAATAGTCTTTTCCAGATTTTCCCTCAAGAGAAACAGCAGGGCAAGGAAAGGAATATGTGATTAGGGCCTGGAAAGAAGGTTCTGAGGGGCCTGCACCAGGACATTGACTCCTAAGATAACAGGTGCCCTTAACTGTGGGGCTTTTGTTTTGCTGAGAGGGGACTATAAATTTGGGGCCAGAAATGAATTTCCTGGAGGTGGCAGAAAGGCTGGGGTCAACCCCCCAGGGACATTCCTCCTATGGGCCCTTCCTTTATTTGTTAAGAGCACTGAGCCTTTCCTCTAAGTCAAAGTTGAACAAATGTTTTAAAACCACCCATTTAAACATTGTCAAATTATTACCCTCTCCCCACCTGGCCCTGGGCTGGGCTGTTGTGTTTATTGTGTTATGTCAGACCAGTATTTCTGGTACTCTAGATTACTGTATTAGTCATGGCCTAGCTCAGTGCTTTGTGACCACCTAGAGGGGTGGGATAGGGAGGGTGGGAGAGAGGGAGATGCTGATTGACTTTGGTATAAAGCAGAAACTAACACACCATTGTAAAGCAATTATACTCCAATAAAGATGTTAAAAAAAAAGAAAGAAAGAAAACAGAAACCAAACTAGGTATTTAAACAGAAAATAATTTATATAGGGAATTGGTTACGAATGAGTTAGAAGGGCTAGAAGAGAGAAAAAGAAAGTGATAACCAGGAACCAAGGGGCCACCATCACTCCTGCTCTGAAACCACCACTCACTCCTATGCTGCCTGTGCTGGGATGTGAGAGCACAGTGATGCCCCTCCCACCTGCAGAGCAACTGTGTGCTGTCACAGCAGGAACAGGAAGCTTCTCTCTCCCCCAATTTCAATCTCCTGCTAGTGCCTCCATTGTGAGAACCAGAAGCCAGTTGTCAAGTGAAATCTAGGAAATGCAGATTTCTTTCAGCTCCAGTAGTCAAAAGTGAAGGACAAAAAGCAGGTGGGGACCTCAGCTACAATAGAAATAATCCACGCAGCCTGCCCCATAGCACTCAGCATTATGACCCACTTCACTATGCATATTTACGATTGTGTTCAGCAAAGGTGACAAAAATTTCATGCTTTTCCAACAGGATGCAACTGTTCTCCCCATTAATACCTATTTAAGGTAACAGGAACATATCTTCTAAGATCCACTTCAAAAGTAAAAAAAAAAAAGGGGGGGGGGGCTTTTGGTTCCACACAAGGTGGAGTAGACTCACTTATCCCTGTTCCTCTCACTAAGTACACCTAAAAATCCTGGACATTACATATAAAATGAACATGAGAATAATCTGAAAGATGTAGAAAGGAAGGGGGATCAACTAGGGATCTTGAGACCTGAGAAATGGCACTGTGGAGTATTCCCTGGGTCTTCTTCTTTTCCCTAGGTTCCCTCCTACATTCAAGACTTGGAGCTACAGAAGCTGACAACTTGCAAATGCCAATGAGTACAGACAACAAAAGGCTTCCAAAAAGCCAATTCTCTCTAGCCAAAGGAATTGGAACACAACAGCCTAGCAAGACAGAAAACTTTTAGACCATAACTTTAAGGCCATAAAGAAGAACCAAATAGAAATCTTAGAACTAGAAAATGCAAATTAAAAACTCCAGTCAAACACCACAGAAAACACTGCAGCTCTATTGCCATCCCCATCCTCAAAGAACTAGTGGGGAACACTCACCTACCTGGCTGTAACAAGACAGCCCCTCCCAACCATCAGCATGGTGTCAGAGAAGGCTGAATGGGGAGCTGGGACTTTCATCCCCATCTGATGGTAATGAAACCCTCCTCCACCATATCAGTGGAGGCCAAGTGGGGAATCTGAATTTCCACCCCAACTTGGCAGTACCAAGGCGGTACCCTCTTTTCTCCACCAGTGCAGTGACAGAGAAGCCTGTTGAAATAAAGGATTTAAATATGAACCAGGGTCTTATAGCATAATACTCAGTATGTCCAGAATATAATAGAAAATCACCAGTTAAACCAAGAACCAGGAAAATCTCAACTTGATTGAGAAAAGACAACAGAAGCCAACACCAAGAGGACACATGTTGGAATTATACGGCAAGAATTTTAAAACAGCCGTAATAAAAATGCTTCAATGAGCAAATATAAACATGTTTGAAACACATGAAAAAAATAGAAAGTCTCAGCAAAGAAACAGGAGACGTAAAGAAACGTCAGATGAAAATTTTGGAACTGAAAACTACAAATGAAAAACTCCATGAATGGGTGCCATTGAAAATGGAGAGGAAAGGACAGAGTGAAGAATCAATAAAGTTGAAGGTAGAGAAAAGGAAATTACCCAAACTGAACAACAGAAAGAAAACAGATTTTTAAAAAAATGAGTGAGCCCTCATTTCCTGTGGAGCCGTAACATATCTTACATGTGTCATTGGAGTCTCAGAAGAAGAGGAGAAAGAAGATAGGACTGAAAAGTTTTCAAAGAAATAACGGCTGAACATTTCCCAAACTTAGCAGATGACATAACCCTACGGATTCAAGAAACTGAACTAACTCCAAATAGGATAAACATAATGAAACCCATGCCAAATAACACAGTCAAACTCCTGAACATGAAAGACCAAGAAATCTTGAAAGCAGCCAGAGAAATGACACTTTATCTGTGGAGAAAACCATTCAAATGACCATATTTCTCATTAGAAACCATGGTGGCCAGAAGTGGCACAGCACGCTTCAGATACAGAAAGAAACGAACTATGAACCCAGAATTCTACATCCAGTGAAAGTATCCCTCAGGAATAAATGGGAAATCAAAATACTCTTAAAGGAAGGAAAACTAAAATTTGTCACCAGCAGACATACACTAAAAGGTATTGTTGAGACCAAAATGATAAAAGAAGGAATTTGGGAATTCCAGGAAGGAAGAAGGAAAAACAGTAGGAGTAAAAGTATGGGTAAACCCTCTAAAAAAAAAAAAAAAAAGTATGGATAAACCCAATAGACTTTCCTCCTCTTCTTGAGTATTCTAATTCATGTTGATGGGTAAGCAAATCAATGTTACCTAGAGTCTACCATGTGCCAAGGTGCATAAGGGAGAGGAATTCCCTGTCCTTGACAAAGTTACAAGCTAAATGGAATAATTTATGCTTGTAAGATCCTTAGAACAGCACCTGATACCTTATTGAGCATAGAACAGCACCTGATACCTTATTGAACAATATATACTTGTTTGTTAACTAAATACAATAAACGTAAGAAGACAAAGCAAAAGTCAATGGGACACCCACTAGCAAAGAAGAACTTAAATTCTCCTTTCTTCTCCCATAAATGTGACAGCAAAGTACAGGGAGGCAGAAATCCATTAGCCCTTCCATTTGAGTCCTCGGCTGAACTATGTGTCCTAGTGTGCCAGAGTCAAGGTGATCATAGATACCGTGGGGGGGAGATGCGAATTCTCCCTGGTCTTCATTCCGCCATTAGGCATAGGTTTCCAAATTCCTTTCTCTTGTGTCATAGTTTTGTTTTTGTTGTTGTTGTTGTTGTTGGCTGCACTGGGTCTCCGTTGCTGCGCATGGGCTCTCTCCAGTAGTGGCGAGCGGGGGCTACTCTTTGTTGTGGTGCACAAGCTTCTCATTGTGGTGGTTTCTCTTGTTGCAGAGCATGGGCTCTAGGGGCGCAGGCTTCAGTAGATGTGGCACACAGGCTTAGTTGCTCCGCGGCGTGTGGGATCTTCCCGGACCAGGGATCGAACCCGTGTCCCCTGCATTGACAGGCGGATTCTTAACCACTGTGCCACCAGGGAAGTCCGTCATAGTTTCTTCGTCTGTAAAATAAGAAGGTTGAACTTGATTGGAGTTAGACGCCAAGAATTGGACCCCTGGATTCCCAGGGGGCCTTCAGTGATATGAACAGGAATCAGTAAGCTAATAAAATGGAACTTTTGCCCACGAAAAGGCTACAAAAGGAATAAACATTTACTAAGTACCCATGTCTTAGGCTCATGTTTCCTTGAAGTTACCTAATGAAGTAGGTATTCTTATATCTATTTTGCCATTTCCATTTTCAGATGATGAAATAGTCCATAGAGTGGAGATAACTTTCCTAAGGCAGAAGTGGGGTTTTACAAGGCTAAATAAAATGAAAAACTAAGTTTCTTTGCTTTTAAATTGAATTATATCAACTTAATAATGTAGCTAGGATTATCCAGTTAACAGAGGGGGAAAAAAAAGAACAAGAAGTGTATCCTTGTTTGATAGATATCATTCAAAACATGACCCATGAGGAGAGGCAGATAATCATGTGTAACCTTCTTGATAAAGTTAGGAACCTATGTAATAGTTGTTTTCTAAAGCAAAGACCTTCCAGCTCAAAAAAACCCTAGGATTCCAAGAAAATTTGTTGACACACAGTATGTGCATTCATAATTAGCTGCCACAAGGTGGCACAATTCTCAGTAAATGCAATGAGGTTGGTCTAAGTCTAAGAGCTCACATTTGCCTTCTCCACTTATAGCATCCTTTCTCTTTAAGAAACTGAGTCTTGAGTTTTCTATTTCCTAAGGCCTAGTTTACAAGAATGTGGTTATTCCTTTAATCTGGAATCCCTCCCACCCTCTCTTATCTCCCTTCCCTCACTAACTCACATTCATCTTTACTTATCACTTGAAATATTTCCTTAGAGAATCTCATCTCCCTGAACTAGGTTAGTTCCCTGAGAACACACTCCTGGAGCATCTTGCCCTTGGCCATCATAATACTTTACACTCTTGAAATGTCTTACTTCTAGATTTGAAGCTTCATATAAGGACAAGGAAACACATTGATCTCATTTGCAGCTCCAACCTAGAGGCCAGCCTAGTGTCTGAGTCACAGTAAGCACTCAATAATTAACATTTTTCAATGAATAAATTAATGGTAGACTAAATGATAGAGAAATAGGTAACCTCTAAGGTTTCTTCCAGATTGAAAATTAAAAGATTTCAGGGGAAATTTTTTTCCCACCAAAAAGAAACAAAAGATTGACCAACCAAGTTTCCATCATGTCTGGTCTTTAATTCTGTATAATGGTGGGAGGAGATTAGCAATGCTTTGATTAGAACTACTTTGATAATTCCTCAGTTAATGTCACACTATCATCCATAATTGTCGTGTAATTTAACTATCAACTCATAAAGCTGTCATATAGAGTAGGAATAAGTGAGTCTCCTGTGACTGATGAGAACAACTTGGATCTAGTGCAGAGATGGGATTTCCTCCAAGTTCACCTCTGGCAGCTGAATGACTTTCTCCCAGGAACAACGGCCTGAAATGTGGTATTCTCTCAGAGAAACATGCTCTAACCAATTGGCTCTGTGCTTTGAAGCCGCTGTGGTTTGGTGTGTGCAAAAAGCCTGAGCACTATCTATCAGGGAGGTTTTGTTATGATCTCTGCTCCTTTTTTATCTGCATGCTAATACAGCTTATCTCAAACTAAATTTAATTCAACACAGAATTTGCTGTGTGCAAGAAACTGTGTTGAGTGCTATGGAGATGTGCAAAGCAAGACTCCTGTCCTCAAGGAGTTTACAGTCCAGCAGTTCTTATGTCAGCACTATTAGTCATAATTCACATTAAGTTCATATTTTGGATAAATGATTCCTAATCTTCAGGAGACCCTAATGGGATCTTGAGCTGGGTGGTAGAAAGGGGTGATGGTCAGGTCATTGGAAAAGGTAGATTCGATATGTGCTTACTGATTTGATAATTCTAACTACAGAAAGTAAAACACAATAAAACTATCCTTCAGAAGGGATGTGCACAAGGTTGAATAAGTATCAGTTATGTGAATTTAAAATTAGAGAGGTGATATCAGACTCGGATATTAGCACAGAGTCACCCTAATCCCCCTCCAGCGTGCCCACTCCAAATTCTCCAGCAATAATCAACTAACAGTTCCCATCAACTGAATACCCACCTGGGCTTTAGGATCAGCAACTGTTATCCACACTTTCCCATGTGCTGCTGCCTCTGTTTGGGCTGCTCCAACACAGTGTGGCTGGGAAACCCCTTCCTTTCAAAACACAGCCCAAGCTCATAGATGCCCCTGACAATGCCTCTTCCTCCTCTGTAGCTTCCGATCACTTTGTTGTCTCGGCTTATTCATGTGGACACCACCCTCTCACACTGCAAGGCAGGAGCTGCACCTCATTCCTACAGCACCTCCGACCCCATAGCTCGGGTGCTTCAAGATGCTGGGGGGTGTCTTTCCCTCTATGTGCTCCACTGTCTGCCACAGTGGAAAGAAAGCCCTCAGGAGTCAGGAATTCTCTCTTCCATATATGTTCACAGCTGTAGCCCTAAAATACAGATTACTTTTCATGGGAAACTGTCCTAGAAGATCCCAGGAGGGCATCAGATGACTCGTAACGTTATTAGATTGATTACTATTCTCAATTTGTATACTTTCTCTAGATTAAAGTGCTTTCATGTGCACTATTTTCTTTCTATCTTTATAAAAACACAGTTTTAAGAATCTTAGAATCATCTGAGCTGGAAAGACCTTAAAGATCACATAAATTCTCTTTTAAATGAAAATGAAGACCAGAAAATTTAAAAGACTTGCTCCAAGTCCTATGATTTAGCAAGAAAAGCAAGCTGCAAAACAAATTACCACAAATTTAGTGGCTTAAGACAACACCAATTTATTAACTCACAGTTCTGTGGGTCAGAGGCCCTGCCCAGCCCAGCATGACTGGTTTCCTGCTCAGGGTCTCATGAGGTTGAAATTAAGGCATCATTGGGCTGAGTTCCCATCTGGAGGCTCTGGGGAAGGATCCACTCCCAAGCTCATCCTTATTGGCAGGACTCGGTTCCTCTCAGTTGCAGGATTGAAGGCCCAGTTTCCTTGCTGGCCATTGGCTCTCACTTCTGGAGGCCTCTCTCAAGTCCTTTCCACCTCCATCATTAAGCCAAAAACAGTGCCTCAAATCCTTCTCACACTTCAAATCTCTGACTTCTGCTGTGGTTACCAGCCACAGAAAATCCTCTCCTTTCAGTGGTCTCATGCAATTAGGTTAGACCCACCAAGATCCTCTCTCTTTTCCTTAACATCAACTGTGCTGGGTAACATAACTTAATTATGGCAGGAAAACCCATCAGATTCAATCCCAAGGATTATTCAGGATGTATATATGGAAGGTGGGCAAGAACTCTTGGAAAACAAGTGATAATCCTGCCAACACACAAGGGCACGGGAATCACAGACATGGTTTTGACAGCTTCACCACTCACCATCTCTGCAGTTGGACATATCATTACATTTGATTGAGCCCATGTTTCTTCATTGGTAGGATGAAAATAGTAAATACCCCACAAGCCTTTTGTAAGGCTTAATGAGAAGATGAATATGAGAGTGGCTTTAAGGTATAAGGCACAACCTGGCAGGGTCTAGTTGAAGTTAATATGTACAAGCACATGGCATCCCTAGACTCAAAGTTCCTAAAAGTTAGAGGAAAGTTTGTCTCTTCAGACCTGCCAGAAATAAGGGGCTTCCTCCTCTGTAGTGTGAGCCTTACTCTTAGTCACAATGACATGTTAGTTGAGGGCACCAAAAATGGAGAGAAGCTGCAGGGTTTAAATGGCCATTTCTTCCTATCCAGGACAATGCTAAACTGTATTTGGGTGTATCTGGACGGCTCTAGCCCTCGGCTGAAGCTGGGATTTCTTCAAATAACCGAACTGGACCGCCAAGCTGACATGGTTCATCTGGTAAAGTCGGGGCCTAACTCAGAAGGAGGTAGGCACAGCAGAGATGACCAGGCAAATGTTTCAGCAGGGAAGACGGCTTGTCTATACCTCCCCGCTCTCCAATGTTCCTTAGGGCAGAAATTATGAGTTATGATAACGTCTAATTATAACTCTCTTATAGAACACCAAGGGGCAAGGTTGTCTATTATCTGAAAGAAACATTGAAAGTAAGTCAGCACACTCATCTGTAGGAGCCCCATTTTCTCTTCCTTCAGTGTGGCTTACTTTCTGAGAAAGGAGCACATAGACCAGGATGTAACTTGCTTAAGGATGATGGTTACATATATGTTTTCCCCTTCAGCAGAAGAAATCATTATGTGATGGTCTCCCTCAACCCTTTCTTGCTAAATTCATAGACTAGAACACAGTCTGGCATATAACAGACATTTCAAAAAGCATTTTCTGAATGAACAAATTTATAATGAAAGTAATAATAATGATAATAAACAGTGAGCTGGACCCAGATCTCCTATTTCCTTCTCACCACTCTTTCTAGTAAACTGTTTCCCACTATATTGGCCTGGTGGCTGCCTTTTGAACAGATTTAATAAGCAAGTGTGAAGGCTCAAGCTAAACTTGAATGCTCCAGCTCCCACAGCCACTAGAAAGTCCAACCAGCCTGTCAAGTTAAATGTCTTTAGAAATAGTTGTGCAGCTGAGGAAGTGAACAGCACTTTGACCATCTGTTTTCTTTCTTCCCTGGGGAGCTGAGTTGAAGGAATTTGGAAGGTTAATGAGCTCTCTCTGGCTAGTGTGGTCTTGCACAATCTTTGGGTGTGGGTCTTGTCCATTTTGGAAGATAAACACTCCCATGAAATGCCTTGGGAGTGTACATGCCTATACAATGATTAGAGTTTTCTCACCATACTGATTTGTGAGCATTTTAGAGGCTATAAGGGAAACTGCGAAAATACTTGGGCTTTGTAATGTAGACAGCTCAGGGTTTTAGACCTTGATTCCTCCACTTAGTTGGATAACTTTGGTTCCTCTCTGATCTTCTGTTTCTTCACATGTAAAATTGGAATTATAATAATATTTATATCATGAGGCTATCATGAAGATTAAATGAACTAAGTGTGCAAAGCACTTAGTTTAGAAATTGGCACTTCATAAATTGGCTACTATAATTGTTGGTATGTGACTAAACTTCCTCTTGGATACCTACACATTTATTTCTTCAAACCCTGCAATCATTTATTCCATAAACATTCACTAAGTGCTCAATAATATGCCAGTCACTGTGCTAAGTGATAGATGTTGAGACAAGCAAGAGGATGGCGCAGAGGAAATTAACATTGATTGAGAACCCACATTGAGTCAGGCTCTGTGCTAAGTGTTGGGAATTGCAGGCCAAGAAGTCACAGCATTTGAATCTCATATCTGCTTTTGCTTCTTCATTTCACACATTCATTCATTTAAGAGACATCAAAGCTCACAAAAGCTACTTTGGCTTTCTGGTCACCAAAATTCCTTTTGAATCAGTTTTCTTTGAATCTCACTGGGGCAGAAGAATGTACCTAAGAGACTTGCTTTACACTCCAGCCAGGCCTAATCTCAGTCTTGGCGTCCCTCTGCTACCCGACTATCTTTGGTTTCCCACTTGTAGCGATGAATAACTCCACTTTCTCAACAGAAGCCTCAGTGCCCTTGGCCTCACCATTATTACTTTTGAAAGTAATTGTGTTGTGGCAAGATCATCCTGACCTCTTAATTAAGGGCTTTTGTGGTTTGGTCCTTGTCCTAGGTCCTCTTAATTTATTCCCTGTTGTCAATTTCATCACTAAGTACATCCTCTTATACAATGTTATTATAGCACAAGTGACACAGTTCCATCAAACTTCAGGAAAAAGTGGATATTGCTGGAAATAAAAGTACTCAGAGAAGCACATGATGAAGAAAACATTCCACAGTGCTGATTTGTTCTCTATTTCCTGCAAATCTATAGTAACAAGTGACTTGTTTTTAAAATAGCTCTAGAGTTGCCCATCTAGAATAACTCAAGAGGGCTTCCCTGGTGGCGCAGTGGTTGAGAGTCCGCCTGCCAGTGCAGGGGACACGGGTTCGTGCCCTGGTCTGGGAGGATCCCACATGTGGCGGAGCGGCTGGGCCCGTGAGCCATGGTCGCTGAGCCTGCGTGTCTGGAGCCTGTGATCCGCAACGGGAGAGGCCACTGCAGTGAGAGGCCCGTGTACCGCAAAAAAAAAAAAAAAGAATCCACCTGCCAATGCAGGGGACATGGGTTCGAGCCTTGGTCGGGGAAGATCCCACACGCTGCGGAAGCAACTAAGCCCGTGTGCCACAACTACTGAACCTGCACTCTAGAGCCTGCATGGCACAACTACTGAGCCTGCATGCTGCAACTACTGAAGCCCGCGTGCCTAGAGCCCGTGCTCCGCAACAACAGAAGCCACCACAATGAGAAGCCCACGCACCGCAACAAAGAGTAGTCCCCACTCACTGCAACTAGAGAACGCCCGCACAGCAACGAAGGCCCAATGCAGCCAAAAATAAATAAAATAAATTTTTTAAAAAACCGAAAAACTTTTGCTCTTCAAAAGACACTGTTAAGAAAATGAGAAGACAAGTAGACTAGGAGGGAATTTTGCAAAGCATATAACTGATAAAGGGCTTGAATCCAGACTATACAAAACCTCTCAAAACTCAACAATATGACAAAAGAAAAATCAGCTCAAACTTTTAAAAGTGCAAAAGATTTGAATACACCACCAAAGATATAGAGTTGGCAAATAAGCACAGGAAAAGATGCTAAGCATTATTAGTCAGAGAAATGCAAATGAAAACCACAATGAGATATCACTTCACACCTTTCAGAATGGTTAAAATGAAAAAGACCCACCATACCAAGTGTTGGTGAGGATGCAAAGTACGGGAACTCTCGTGCACTGCTGGTGGGGATATAAAATGGTACACACTTTCAAAAACACAGGTAGGGCTTCCCTGGTGGCACAGTGGTTGAGAGTCCGCCTGCTGATGCAGGGGACACGGTTTGTGCCCCAGTCCGGGAAGATCCCACATTCCGCAGAGCGGCTGGGCCCCGTGAGCCATGGACACTGAGACTGCGCGTCCAGAGCCTGTGCTCCGCAATGGGAGAGGCCACAACGGTGAGAGGCCCGCGCACCGCAAAAAATAATAATAATAATAATAAACTTCCATAGAATAACTCAAGACAAAAAACCCCACACATTTGTCATGGTTGTCACAATTAATCAATCTTACAACACAATAATTCCAGAACAATTAAAAGTTAAATGAGATATAAAACTATAAGAATTTTAGAACCACAAATGTGTGAAAATTTTTACACTTCTCAGATGGGAAAGTTATTTCTAAGTATGACATCAAAGGCAAAAGCATTAAGAAAATGACCAATAGAACTGATTTCTGAAAAAAGTTTAAAACTTTCATATGGCCAACAGTTCCCCCAAGTATTAACAAACATGAATTAGGAGAAATATTTGCAGTCCACAAAGAGCACTTAACATATAATGTTTCACAATTGAAAAATGGGCAAAAGTCATGAAAGGACAATTCATAAAACACAATGTCCAGTAAACATATAAACATGTTTCATCTTACCAATCAAATAAATACAAATTAAAACAATGAAATATAACTTTTCACCATTAGATTAACAAAGCTTAAATTTATGGATAAGGCCAGTGTTGGCAAGTATGTGCACAAACCAGCACTCTCATACATTCTTACTGGAAGTATGATGGGATTAGTTTTCTGGATGACTATTTTGTAATATTTAAATAGTTTTAAAAGTGCATACCATTTGACTCAGCAATTCCACTTCTGGGCATTATGCTAAGGAAGTAACCAGAGAAGTCACAAAGATGTATTGTAGTATTGTTTATAATAAAGAAAAATTTGAAACAACCTTATATCTATAGAGGGTAGTTAAATTACGTGACATTTGTACAGTAGAATATTATGCTACCATTAAAATGATAATGATTCTCTCTCTTTTGCTGGCTTTGAAGAAGCTTCCAGGTTGTGAGAGGGTCAATGGAGAGAACCACATGGCAAGGAACTGAGGGTGGATATTTGATATAACTCTAGGAGTTGAGAGCAGCCCACTGCTGACAGTCAGCAAGAAAATGGAGCCACAGTCTAGAGCTGTAAAGAGATGAATCCTGCCAATAACCTGAGGGAGCTTGGAAGCAAATCTTTCCCTGGTCAAGCCTCTGATGAGACTGCAGTCCTAGCCAACACCTGATTGTAGCCTGGCAACAAAAAACTGTGAGATAATAAATAAGTGTTGTTCTAGGTCACTAAGTTTGTGGTTTTGCTATTCAAACCTGTCTATGTTATGTTAAATAACAAATAGGTTATGAAACAGTATGTTATATGATCTTATTTAAAATTAAGCTTATGTTTGAAAAAATATTTGTAGAAAAATGTCTTGGACAATATAAAGCACTTTAATATATTTTAAAATTTATATATTTTATATATATAAAATGTATATGTTTTAAAAGTATTCCTCATACTTTTCTTCCTGTCTTGAAATTTATTTTTTCAATGAACATTTATTTTATAATTAAAGATAGATGTATTCCCATTTTCAAAGAAAAAAATATATTCAAAACCTTGGGAGGAAAGTTTATCTGTGATGGTGTCATATTTGTGTCATAATGATACAACATTTTGGGGGGAACCTTGGAACATACTGAAATTCATTGATTAAAAGATAATGTGGGGTGGAGTCAAGATGGCACACTAGGAGGACATGGAATTCGCATCTCCTCACAACTAGAGCAACTACTAGGCACCAGTGGGGGACCATGGACAACTAAGGGAACAGGAGGAACCCCCAGCAACCTGGTAGGACCCAGGGCATGGGGGGAGTGAAGGGGGTGGAGAAGTGGAGATGCAATGGGACTGGCGCCCCTGAGGGGAAGCTGGGGAGGGGAAGGGATCCTATGCCAAAGCGGGAAATTGGGGAACCACTGGGAGAGCAGAGGATCGAAAGGGAGTGTGGCCAGGTTTTTCCTGTCCACTTGGTCCTCCAGGAACCTGTTGAGATCCTGGGCCTGATCCTCTGCCCACCTAGGCCCCCTCCAGCAGCAGAGGTCCTGAGGGAATGGAAGAGGGGGAAGAGGGAGCAAAAGTAAAGGTGGACCTCTGGGACCAGCACCACTGCGGAGTGGCTGGGGGAGAAGAGGAGTTCCTACACCCAGCGGGACCCCCCCATGGTTAGGGGTCCAGCGGCCACGGAAGACCCTGGAGAAGACAGTGGGGGAGGGGTGTGAAGAAACGGAAGGGAACGCGGACAGTGCTTTCCCTGTCCACTTAGGCACCAGGAAGCCTGTTGGGCTCCCAGGCCTAATCCTCTGCCTTCGGAGCCACCCTCCTGCTGTGCAGAACCTGAGACCGGCCCCTACACCCCCACCCAGGGCCCTACCTCCAAACTCTGGAATTCCACACTCCAGAGGCCATCCTTTCTATACGCTGCCTCTCCCCTTCTCCGCAGGTCCTAAGCAGAGGCCCTGCCACATACTTAAACGTCGCCCCGCCTAGGCCCTGCCTCATGATCAAACGTCACCCCCCCACCTGCCTAGATCCCACCCGACCCTAAACCCCGCCCCTGTCTAAGTTCCACCCCCAGCTAAACTCCGCCCCCGTCGCCAAGGCTTTTTAAAATTTTTCTTCTTCTTTTTTATCCTTTTAGATTGAGGTTCCATTTTACCTTGTTGGTTCATTGTTGTTAATTCTTTTACATTATTATTTTTCCTAATAAATCTTTTATTTTTCTAATTTTACTTTATTCTTTATACTTTGTTATTGTTCTCCCCTTTTGGCTTGTTCCTGTCCCCCACACGCCACCCCTCCACCTTTTCCTTTTCTTTCTTTTTTCTCCTGTGGTTTTATTTTACATTGTTGCACTTGTTTCAATTATAGTTTTATTTTTTTGAATATATTTTTTATCTTTCTAATATTATTTTGTTTTTTATTCTTTAATATTGTACTGCTCCATTTTTTCTTTCTTACTTTCTTTTATTTTTTATTATTATTATTTTTTAACCATGCCACAAAGCTTGCAGGATCTTGGTTCCCAGACTGGAGGTCGGGCCCGAGCTTCTATGGTGGGAGCTCTGAGTCCAAACTGCTGGACTAACAGAGAACCTCAGACACAGGGGAATATCAATTGGAGTGAGAAGTCCCAGAGATCCTCATCTCAGCACCAAGACCTGGCTCTATCCAACTGCCTGCAAACTCCAGTGCTGGATGTCTCAGGCCAAACACCCAATAAGACAGGAATATAGCACCACCCATCAAAAATTAAAAAAACAAATGACAAAAATATATGTTACAGATGAAGTATCAGGGTAAAAACCTACAAGATGAAATAAATGAAGATGAAATAGGCAACCTACCTGAAAAAGAATTCAAAGTAATGATAGTAAAGAGGATCCCAAATCTTCAAAACAGAATGGAGAAAATACAAGAAACATTGAACAAGGATCTAAAAGAACTAAAGAGCAAACAAACAGTGATGAACAACACAGTTGCTGAAATTAAAAATACTCTAGAGAGGACAGACAGCTGAAGCAAGAAGAACTACAATCCTGCAGCCTGTGGAACAAAAACCACATTCACAGAAAGATAGGCAAGATGAAAAGGCAGAGGGCAATGTACCAGATGAAGGAACAAGATAAAACCCCAGAGAAACAACTAAATGAAGTAGACATAGGCAACCTTCCATAAAAAAAATTCAGAATAACAATAGTGAAGATGATCCAGGACCTCGGAAAAAGAATGGAGGCAAAGATTAAGAAGATGCAAGAAATGTTTAACAAAGACATAGAAGAATTAAAGAAAAAACAAACAGAGATGAACAATAAAATAACTGAAATGAAAACTACACTACAAGGAATCAATAGCAGAATAACTGATGCAGAAGAATGGATAAGTGACCTGGAAGACAGAATGGTGGAACTCACTGCTGCAGAACAGAATAAAGAAAAAAGAATGAAAAGAAATGAAGACAGCCTAAGAGACCTCTGGGACAACAGTAAATGCAAGAACATTCGCATTATAGGGGTCCCAGAAGGAGAACAGAGAGAAGAAAGACCCGAGAAAATATTTGAAGAGATTATAGTCAAAAACTTCCCTAACATGGGAAAGGAAATAGCTACCCAAGTCCAGGAAGTGCAGAGAGTCCTATACAGGATGAACCCAAGGAGAAACACGCCAAGACACATGGTAATCAAACTGGCAAATATTAAAGACAAAGAAAAATTATTGAAAGCAACAAGGGAAAAACGACCAATAACATACAAGGGAACTCCCATAAGGTTAACAGCTGACTTCTCAGCAGAAACTCTGCAAACCAGATGGGAGTGGCATGATATACTTAAACTGATGAAAGGGAGGAAAAACTACAAGCAACCCTATGCCAATAAAATGGACAACCTGGAAGAAATGGAAAAATTCTTAAAAGGTATAACCTTCCAAGACTGAACCAGGAAGAAATCTACAACCAAGATTACTCTACCCAGCAAGGATCTCATTCAGATTCGATGGAGAAATCAAAAGCTTTACAGACAAGCAAAAGCTAAGAGAATTCAGCACCAGCAAACCAGCTCTACAACAAATGCTAAAGGAACTTCTCTAAGTGGGAAACACAAGAGAAGGAAAGGAGCTACAAAAACAAACTGAAAACAATTAAGAAAATGGTCATAGGAACATACATATTGATACTTACCTTAAACGTGAATGGATTAAATGCTCCAACCAAAAGACACAGGCTCGCTGAATGGATACAAAAACAAGACCTATATATATGTTGTCTACAAGAGACCCACTTCAGACCTGGGGACACACACAGACTGAAAGTGAGGGGATGGAAAAAGATATTCCATGCAAATGGAAATCAAAAGAAAGCTGGAGTAGCAATACTCATATCAGATAAAATGGACTTTAAAATAAAGAATGTTACAAGAGACAAGGAAGGAGACTACATAATGATCAAGGGATCATTCCAAGAAGAAGATATAACAATTATAAATATATATGCACCCAACATAGGAGCACCTCAATACATAAGGCAACTGCTAACAGCTGTAAAAGAGGAAATCAAGAGTAACACCATAATACTGGAGGACTTTAACACCTCACTTACACCAATGGACAGACCATCAAAAATAAAAATAAATAAGGAAACAGAAACTTTAAATGACACAATAGACCAGATAGATTTAATTGATATTTATAGGACATTCCATCCTAAAACAGGAGATTACACTTTCTTCTCAAGTGCGCATGGAACATTCTCCAGGATAGATCACATGTTGGGTCACAAACAAAGCCTCAGTAATATTAAGAAAATTGAAATCATATCAAGCATCTTTTCTGACCACAATGCTATGAGATTACAAATGAATAACGGGAAAAAAGTGAAAAACACAAACACATGGAAGCTAAACACTACGTTACTAAATAACCAAAGGATCACTGAAGAAATCAAAGAGGAAATTAAAAAATACCTAGAAACAAATGACAATGAAAACACGATGATCCAAAACGTATGGGAGGCAGCAAAAGCAGTTCTAAGAGGGAAGTTTATAGCTATACAAGCCTACCTCCAGAAACACGAAAAATCTCAAATAAATAATCTAACCTTACACCTAAAGGAACTAGAGAAAGAAGAACAAACAAAACCCAAAGTTAGCAGAAGGAAAGAAATTATAAAGATCAGAATGGAAATGAATGAAATAGAAACAAAGAAAACGATAGCAAAGATCAATAAAACTAAAAGCTAGTTCTTTGAGAAGATAAACAAAATTGCTAAACCATTAGTCAGACTCATCAAGAAAATGAGGGACAGGACTCAAATCAATAAAATTACAAATGAAAAAGGAGAAGTTACAACAGTCACTGCAGAAATACAAAGCATCCTAAAAGATGACTACAAGCAACCCTATGCCAAAAAAACAGACAACCTGGAAGAAATGGACAAATTGTTAGAAAGGTATAATCTTCCAAGGCTGAACCAGGAAGAAATAGAAAATATGAACAGACAAATCACAAGTAATGAAATTGAAACTGTGATTAAAAATCTTCCAACAAACAAAGGTCCTGGACCAGATGGCTTCACAGGTGAATTCTGTCAAACATTTAGAGAATAGCTAACACCAATCCTTCCAAACTCTTCCAAAAAATTGAGGAGGAAGGAACACTCCCAAACTCATTCTATGAGGCCACCATCACCCTGATACCAAAACCAGACAAAGATACAAAAAAAGAAAATTACAGACCAATATCACTGATGAATATAAATGCAAAAATCCTCAACAAAATACTAGCAAACAGAATCCAACAACACATTAAAAGGATCATACACCATGATCAATTGGAATTTATCCCAGGGATGCAAGGATTCTTCAATATATGCAAATCAATCAACATGATAACTTATATTAACAAATTGAAGAATAAAAACCATATGGTCATCTCAATGAATGCAGAAAAATGTTTTGACAAAATTCAACACCCATTTATGATAAAAATTCTCCAGAAAGTGGGCATAGAGGGAACCTACCTCAACATAACACAGGCCATATACAGCAAACCCACAGCCAATATCATCCTCAATTGTCAAAAACTGAAAGAATTTCTTATAAGACCAGCAACAAGACAAGGATGTCCACTCTCATCGCTATTATTCAACATAGTGTTGGAAGTCCTAGTCTCAGCAATCAGAGAAGAAAAAAAATAAAAGGAATACAAATTGGAAAAGAAGAAGTAAAACTGTCATTGTTTACAGATGACATGATACTATACATAGCGAATCCTAAAGATGTCACCAGAAAACTACTAGAGCTGATCAATGAATTTGCTAAAGTTGCAGGATACAAAATTAATGCAAAGAAATCTCTGGCATTCCTATACACTAACATTGAAATATCTGAAAGAGAAACTAAGGAAACATTCCCATTTACCATTGCAACAAAAAGAAGAAAATACCTAGGAATAAACCTACCTAGGGAGACAAAACACCTGTATGCAGAAAACTATAAGACACTGAAGAAATAAATTAAAGATGATACCAACAGATGGAAAGGTATACCATGTTCTTGGGTTGGAAGAATCAATATTGTGAAAATGACTATAATACCCAAAGCAAACTACAGATGCAATGTAATCCCTATTAAATTACCAATGGCATTTTTTACAGAAATAGAACAAAAAAATCTTAAAATTTGTATGGAGACAAAAAAAAAAACCCAAATAGCCAAAGCAGTCTTGAGGGGAAAAAACGGAGCTGGAGGAATCAGACTCCCTGACTTCAGACTATACTACAAAGCTACAGTCATGGAGACAATATGGTACTGGCACAAAAACAGAAACATAGATCAATGGAACAAATAGAAAGCCAAGAGGTAAACCCAAGCACCTATGGTCAACTAATCTATGACAAAGGAGGCAAGGATATACAATGGAGAAAAGACAGTCTCTTCGATAAGTGGTGCTGGGAAAACTGGACAGCTACATGTAAAAGAATGAAATGAGAACACTCCATAACACCATACACAAAAATAAACTCAAAATGGATTAGAGACCTAAATTTAAGACTGGTACTGTACAACTCCTAAAGGAAAACACAGGCAGAACACTCTTTGACATAAATTGTAGCAACAGTTTTTTGCATTTGTCTCCTAAAGCAAAGGAAATAAAAAGCTGCTCAACATCACTAATCATTAGAGAAATGTAAATCAATACTACAATGAGGTATCACCTCACACCAGTTAGAATGGGCATCATCAGAAAATCTACAAACAACAAATTCTGGAGACGCTGTGGAGCAAAGGGAAACCTCTTGCACTGTTGGTGGGAATGTAAACTAATACAGCCACTATGGAAAACAGTATGGAGATTCCTTAGAAAACTAAAAATAGAATTACCATATGATCCAGCAATCCCACTCCTGGGCATATACCTAGAGAAAACCACAATTCAAAAAGACACATGCACCCCAATGTTCATTCCAGCACTATTTACAATAGCCAAGTCATGGAAGCAACCTAAATGCCCATTGACAGATGAATGGATAAAGAAGATGTGGTACATATATACAATGGAATATTACTCAGCCATAAAAAGGAACAAAATTGGGTCATTTGTTGAGATGTGGATGGATCTAGAGACTGTCATACAGAGTGAGGTAAGTCAGAAAGAGAAAAACAAATATCATATATTAATGCATATATGTGGAACCTAGAAAAATGGTACAGATGAACCAGTTTTCAGGGCAGAAATTGAGACACATATATAGAGACCAAATGTATGGACAGCAAGGGGGGAAAGCTGCGGGGTGGTGGGGGTGGTGCTGCGATGAACTGGGCGATTGGGATTGACATGTATACACTGATGTGTATAAAATTGATGACTAATAAGAACATGCTGTATATATAAAAAAAAATACTCTAGAAGGAACCAATACCTGAATAACTGAGGCAGAAGAACTGATAAGTGTCCTGGAAGAGAAAATGGTGGAAATAACTGCCAGGGAGCAGAATAAAGAAAAAAGAATATAAAGAATTGAGGACAGGTTCAGAAACCTCTGGGAAAACATTAAATGCACCAACATTTGAATTATAGGGGTCCCAGAAGAAGAGGAGAAAAAGAAATGGTTTGAGAAAATATTTTAAGAGATTATAGACAAAAACTTCCCTAACATGGGAAAGGAAATAGTCAATCAAGTCCAGGAAGCACAGAGAGTACCATACAGGATAAACCCACAGAGAAACACACCAAGACACATATTAATATAACTATCAAAAATTAAATACAAAGAAAAAATGTTAAAAGCAGCAAGGGAAAAGCAAAAAATAATGTACAGGGACTCACCATAAGGTTAAGAGCTGATTTTTCAGCATAAACTCTGCAAACCAGAAGGGAGTGGCTGAACGTATTTAAAGTGATGAAAGGGAAAAAATTACAAAAAAGATTACTCTACCCAGCAAGGATCTCATTCAGATTCGATGGAGAAATTAAAAACTTTACAGATAACCAAAAGTTAAAATAATTCAGCACCACGAAAAAGCTTTACAGCAAATCCTACAGGAACTTCTCCAGGCAGGAAACACAAGAGAAGGAAAAGAATTACAAACTCAAAACAATTAAGAAAATGATAATAGCAACATACATATTGATAATTACTTAAATGTAAATGCATTAAATGCTCCAACCAAAAGACATAGACTGGCTGAATGGATAAAAAAACAAGACCTGTACATATACTGTCTAGAAGAGACCCACTTCAGACCTAGGAAAACATACAGACTGAAAGTGAGGGGATGGAAAAAGATATTCCATGCAGGCGGAAATCAAAAGAAAGCTGGAGTAGCAATTCTCATATCAGACAAAATAGACTTTAAAATAAAGACTATTACAAGAGACAAACAAGGACACTGCATATGATCAAGGGATCAATCCAAGAAGAAGATATAACAATTGTAAATATTTATACACCCAACAGAGGAGCATATCATTACATAAGGCAAATGCTAACAGCCATAAAAGGGGAAATTGACAGTTAAACAATAATAGTAGGGGACTATAACAACCCACCTCAACAATGGACAGATCATCCAAAATGAAAATAAATAAGGAAACACAAGCTTTAAATGACAGAGTAAACAAGATGGACTTAATTTATATTTATAGGACATTCCATCCCAAAACAGCAGAATACACTTTCTCTCAAGTGCTCATGGAATATTCTCCAGGATAGACCATACCTTGGGTCACAAATCAAGCCTTGGTAAATTTAAGAAAATTGAAATCAGATCAAGTATCTTTTCTTACCAGAATGCTATAAGACTAGATATCAATTACAGGAAAAAAACTGTAAAAAATACACACACATGGAGGCTAAACAGTATGATACTAAATAACCAAGAGTTCTCTGAAGAAAACAAAGGGGAAATAAAGAACACTTACTAACAAATCACAATGAAAACATGAAGACCCAAAACCTATGGGATGCAGCAAAAGAGTTCTAAGAGGGAAGTTTATAGCAATATAATCCTACCTGAAGAAACAAGAAAAATCTCAAATAAACAGCCTAACATTACACCTAAACAAATTAGAGAAAGAAGAACAACAGCATAAAAAACAAAAACCCAAAGTTAGCATAAGGAAAGAAATCATAAAGATCAGATCAGAAACAAATGAAAAAGAAGTGAAGGAAACAATAGCAAAGATCAATAAAACTAAAAGCTGGTTCTTTGAAAAGATAAACAAAATGGATAAACCATTAGCCAGACTCATCAAGAAAAATAGGGAGAAGACTCAAATCAACAGAATTAGAAATGAAAAAGTAGAAGAAACAACTGACACTGCAGAAATACAAAGGATCATGAGAGACTCCTACACACAACCAAATGCCAGTAAATGGACAACCTGGAAGAAATGAACAAATTCTCAGAAAAGTACAACCTTCAGAGACTGGACCAAGAAGAAATAGAGAATATAAACAGACCAGTCACAAGCACTGAAACTGAAACTGTGATTAAAAATCTTCCAACAAACAAAAACCCAGGACCAGATGGCTTCCCAGGTGAATTCTATCAAACATTTAGAGAAGAGCTAACACCCATCCTTCTCCAACTCTTGCAAAATATAGCAGAAGGAGGAACACTTCCAAACTCATTCTATGAGGCCACCATCATCCTGATACCAAAACCAGACAAAGATGTCAAAAAAAGAAAAAACTGCTGGCCAAGATCTCTGGTGAACATAGATGCAAAAATCCCCAACAAAATACTAGCAAACAGAATCCAAAAGCACATTAAAAGGATCATACACCATGATCAAGTGGGGTTTATCCCAGGAATGCAAGGATTCTTCAAAATACGCAAATCATTCAATGTGACACACCATATTAACAAATTGAAGGATAAAAACCATATGACAATCTCAATAGATGCAGAAAAAGCTTTTGACAAAATTCAACACCAATTTATGATAAAACACCCCTCAGAAAGTAAGCATAGAGGGAACTTACCTCAGCATAATAAAGGCTGTATATGGCAAACCTGCAGCCAATATCATTCTCAATGGTGAAAAACTGAAACCATTTCCTCTAGGATCAGGAAAAAGACAAGGTCGACCACTCTCACCACTATTATTCAATATAGTTTTGGAGGTTTTAGCCACAGCAATCAGAGAAGAAAAAGAATTAAAAGGAATCCAAATCAGAAAAGAAGAAGTAAAATTGTCACTGTTTGCAGATGACATGATAATATACATAGAGAATCCTAAAGATGCTACCAGAAAACTACTAGAACCAATCAATGAATTTGGTAGAGTAGCAGGATACAAAATTAATGTACAGAAATCTCTTGCATTCCTATACACTAATGATGAAAAATCTAAAAAAAAATTAAGGAAAGATTCCCCTTTACCATTGCAACAAAAAGAGTAAAATACCGAGGAATAAACCTACATAAGGAGATAAAAGACCTGTGCGCAGAAAACTATAAGACACTGATGAAAGAAATTAAAGATGATACAAATAGATGGAGAGATATATCATGTTCTTGGATTGGAAGAATCAACATTGTGAAAATGACTCTACTACCCAAAGCAAGCTACAGATTCAATGCAATCCCTATCAAACTACTAATGGCATTTCTCACAGAACTAGAACAAAAAATTTCACAATTTGTATGGAAACACAAAAGACCCCAAATAGCCAAAGCAATCCTGAGAAAGAAAAATGCAGCTAGAGGAATCAGGTTCCTGGACTTCAGACTATACTACAAAGCTACAGTAATCAAGACAGTATGGTACTGGCACAAAAACAGACATATAGATGAATGGAACAGGATAGAAAGCCCAGAGATTAATCCACGTGCATCTGGTCACCTTATCTTTGATAAAGGTGGCAAGAGAATGGAGAAAAGACAGCTTCTTCAATAAGTGATGCTGAGAAAACTGGACAGCTACATGTAAAAGAATGAAATTAAATCACTTAACACCATACCCCAAAATAAACTCAAAATGGATTAAAGACCTAAATGTAAGGCCAGACAGTATAAAACTCTTAGAGGAAAACATAGGCAGAACACTCTATGACATAAATCACAGCAAGATCCTTTTTGACCTACCTCCTAGAAAAATGGAAATAAAAACAAAAATAAACAAATGGCACCTAATGAAACTTAAAAGGTCTTGCACGTCAAATGAAACCATAAACAAGACGGAAAGTCAACCATCAGAATGGGAGAAAATATTTGCAAACAACGCAACAGACAAAGGATTAATCTCCAAAATATACAAGCAGCTTATGCAGCTCAATATCAAAGAAAAGAATTACTGAATCCAAAAATGGGCAGAAGACCTAAATAGACATTTCTCCAAAGAAGATATACAGATTGCCAACAAACACGTGAAAAGATGCTTAACATCACTAATCATTAGAGAAATGCAAATCAAAACCACAATGAGGTATCACCCTCACACTGGTCAGAATGGCCATCATCAAAAAATCTACAAACAATGAAAGCTGGAAAGGGTGTGGAGAAACGGAAACACTCTTGCATTGTTGGTGGGAATGTAACTTGATACAGCCACTGTGGAGGACAGTATGGAGGTTCCTTTAAACACTAAAAGTAGAACTACCATATGAACCAGCATTCCCACTACTGGGCATATACCCTGAGAAAACCATAGTTCAAAAGGACACATGTACCCCAATATTCATTGCAGTACTATTTACAATAGCCAGGACATGGAATCAACCTACTTGTCCATCAACAGATGAATGGATAAAGAAGATATGGCACATATATATAATGGAATATTACTCAGCCATAAAAATAAATGAAATTAAGGAGCTTCCCTGGTGGTGCAGTGGTTAAGGATACGCCTGCCAATGCAGGGGACATGGGTTCGAGCCCTGATCTGGGAAGATCCTCTGAACAACTAAGCCTGTGCACCACAACTACTGAGCCTGCACTCTAGAGCCTGTGCTCCACAACAAGAGAAGCCATCATCGCAATGAGAGAAGCCTGCACACCACAACAAAGAGTAACCCCCACTAGCCGTAACTAAAGAAAGCCCACACGCAGCAATGAAGACCCAACACAGCCAAAAGTAAATGGAAAGATAGATAAGTAGATAGATAGATAAAATCTATTAAAAAATAGAAATGAAATTGAGTTATATGTAGTGAGGTGGATGGACCTAGAGTCTGTCCTACAGAATGAAGTAAGTCAGAAAGAGAAAAACAAATACCGTATGCTAACACATATATATGGAATCTAAAAAAAAAAAAAAAAAGGTTCTGATGAACCTAGGGGCAGGACAGGAATAAAAACAGAGATGTTGAGAATGGACTTGAGGACACGGGGAGGGGGAAGGGTAAGCTGGGACGAAGTGAGAGAGTAACACTGGTGTATATACACTACCAAATGTAAAACAGATAGCTAGTGGAAAGCAGCTGCATAGCACAGGGAGATCAGCTCGGTGGTTTGCGACCACCTAGAGGGGTGAGATGAGGGTGGGAGGGAGACGCAAGAGGGAGAGGATATGGGGATATATGTGTGCATATAGCTGATTCACTTTGTTATAAAGCAGAAACTAACACAACATTGTAAAGCAATTATATTCCAATAAAGGTGTTTTAAAAAATAAAGATAATGTAATACATTTTTGTTCATTAAGGTAATCTGTGTATATGACTAAACATGGATTCCCATCTTATACTAAGGGATAAAATGAAAAAACACAATCAGAGCTTTTGCATTACTAAAAACAGCTAACATTAAATTGAGACAATTGCATTATGGCTTACTCCAAGCACAACTGCAAGTGATTATAAGGAAACAAAATCACAACTTGAATAACTGCTATGCCAGAACATTCATTCTACCCAATAATGGAATATTTGAGCTAAACTAACAGGGCAAGTTCTTCTGTAAGAGCAACAACTTACTGTTGTTGTCCATTTATCTCCCTTACAGTAGGTGGATTCAGAGATGGTCAAGGAGTGGCTAAGGTATATTATTGAGGAGAACATAATAGGAGATGGTGTCATGGAATAAACTGTTTTGATATTAACTAGAGAATGCATTTGGTGGAAGTTTGGAAATATGGCTTACAGATTTATGTTTATATCAGGATTTTCTTTTTAATGCTCTAATTCATAAAGCAATCTACTTAGTTAGGTCTAATCAATCATTAATTTTCAGAGATTCAAATCTGGGAAGCAAAAAAGAAAGAGTAAGGATTAAAATACACAGAAATGCTTTAAAAACTATCATTTTAATGTACTGTAACTTGTAACCTTTTTTTTTTTTTTTTTTTTGTGGTACGTGGGCCTCTCACTGTTGTGGCGTCTCCCGTTGTGGAGCACAGGGTCCAGATGCGCAGGCTCAGCGGCCATGGCTCACGGGCCCAGCCGCTCCACGGCATGTAGCATCTTCCCGGACCGGGAAACGAACCCATATCCCCTGCATCAGCAGGCGGACTCTCAACTACTGCGCCACCAGGGAAGCCCATAACCTTTTTATTCCTTAAGAAAAAACATTATTTTGAAAGTGTCACCAGAAACTTCATCACTTATCAAAAATAAGTTAGAAAGAGTTTGCTTGCAAAGCTGAGAGAGTTCAGCACCTCCAAACCAGCTTTACAACAAATGCTAAAGGAACTTCTCTAGGCAAGAAACACAAGAGAAGGAAAAGACCTACAATAACAAATCCAAAACAATTAAGAAAATGGGAATAGGAACATATATATTGATAATTACCTTAAATGTAAATGGATTAAATGCTCCCACCAAAAGACACAGACTGGTTGAATGGATACAAAAACAAGACCCATATATATGCTGTCTACAAGAGACCCACTTCAGACCTAGGGACACATCCAGACTGAAAGTGAGGGGAGGGAAAAAGACGTTCCATGCAAATGGAAACCAAAAGAAATCTGCAGTAGCAATTCTCATATCAGAAAAAATAGACTTTAAAATAAAGACTATTACAAGAGACAAAGAAGGACACTACATAATGATCAAGAGATCAATCCAAGAAGAAGATATAACAATTGTAAATATTTATGCACCCAACATAGGAGCACCTCAATATACAAGACAAATACTAACAGCCATAAAAGGGGAAATTGACAGTAACACAATCATAGTAGGGAAATTTAACATCCCACTTTCACCAATGGACAGATCATCCAAAATGAAAATAAATAAGGACACACAAGCTTTAAATGATACATTAAACAAGATGGACTTAATTGATATTTATAGGACATTCCATCCAAAGACAACAGAATACGCATTTTTCTCATGTGCTCATGGAACATTCTCCAGGATAGATCATATCTTGGGTCACAAATCAAGCCTTGGTAAATTTAAGAAAATTGAAATAGTATCAAGTATCCTTTCTGACCACAATGCTATGAGACTAGATATCAATTACAGGAAAAGATCTGTAAAAAATGCAAACACATGGAGGCTAAACAATACACTACTTAATAATGAAGTGATCATTGAAAAAATCAAAGAGGAAATCAAAATATACCTAGAAACAAATGACAATGGAGACACGATGACCCAAAACCTATGGGATGGAGAAAAAGCAGTTCTAAGAGGGAACTATACAGCAATACAATCCTACCTTAAGAAACAGGAAACATCTCGAATAAACAACCTAACCTTGCACCTAAAGCAATTAGAGAAAGACCATAAAAAACCCCAAAGTTAGCAGAAGGAAACAAATCATAAAGATCATATCAGAAATAAATGAAAAAGAAATGAAGGAAACGATAGCAAAGGTCAATGAAACTAAAAGCTGGTTCTTTGAGAAGATAAACAAAATTGATAAACCATTAGCCAGACTCACCAAGAAAGAAAAGGGAGAAGACTCAAATCATTAGAATTAGAAATGAAAAAGGAGAAGTAACAACTGACACTGCAGAAATACCAAAAATCTTGAGAGATTACTACAAGCAACTCTATGCCAATAAAATGGACAATCTGGATGAAATGGACAAATTCTTAGAAATGCACAGCCTGCCAAGACTGAAACAGGAAGAAATAGAAAATATGAACAGACCAATCACAAGCACTGAATTTGAAACTGTGATTAAAATCTTCCAAGAAACAAAAGCCCAGGCCCAATGGCTTCACAGGCGAATTCTATTAAACATTTAGAGAAGAGCTAACACCTATCCTTCTCAAATGCTTCCAAAATATAGCAGAGGGAGGAACACTCCCAAACTCATTCTACAAGGCCAACATCACCCTGATACCAAAACCAGACAAGGATGTCACAAAGAAAGAAAACTACAGGCCAATATCACTGATGAACATAGATGCAAAAATCCTCAACAGAATACTAGCAAACAGAATCCAACAGCACATTAAAAGGATCATACACCATGATCAAGTGGGGCTTATTCCAGGAATGCAAGGATTCTTCAATATATGCAAATCAATCAATGTGATACACCATATTAACAAATTGAAGGAGAATAACCATATGATCATCTCAATGCAGTGAAAGCTTTCGACAAAATTCAACACCCATTTATGTTAAAAACTCCGCAGAAAGTAGGCACAGAGGGAACTTTCCTCAACATAATAAAGGCCATATATGACAAACCCACAGCCAACATCGTCCTCAATGGTGAAAAACTGAAAGCATTTCCACTAAGATCAGGAACAAGACAAGGTTGCCCACTCTCACCACTCTTATTCAACATAGTTTTGGAAGTTTTAGTCACAGCAATCAGAGAAGAAAAGGAAATAAAAGGAATCCAAATCGGAAAAGAAGTAAAGCTGTCACTGTTTGCAGATGACATGATACTATACATAGAGAATCCTAAAGATGCTACCAGAAAACTACTAGAGCTAATCAATGAATTTGGTAAAGTAGCAGGATACAAAATTAGTGCACAGAAATCTCTGGCATTCCTATACACTAATGATGAAAAATGTGAAAGTGAAATCAAGAAAACACTCCTATTTACCACTGCCACAAAAAGAATAAAATATCTAGGAATAAACCTACCTAAGGAGACAAAAGACCTGTATGCAGAAAATTATAAGACACAGATGAAAGAAATTAAAGATGATACAAACAGATGGAGAGATGTATCATGTTCTTGGATTGGAAGAATCAACATTGTGAAAATGACTCTACTACCCAAAGCAATCTACAGATTCAATGCAATCCCTATCAAACTATCACTGGCATTTTTCACAGAACTAGAACAAAAAATTTCACAATTTGTATGGAAACACAAAAGACCTCGAATAGCCAAAGCAATCTTGAGAACAAAAAGTGGAGCTGGAGGAATCAGGCTCCCTGACTTCAAACTATACTACAAAGCTACAGTAATCAAGACAGTATGGTACTGGCACAAAAACAGAAAGATAGATAAATGGAACAAGATAGAAAGCCCAGAGAAAACCCACGCACATATGGTCACCTTATCTTTGATAAAGGAGGCAGGAATGTACAGTGGAGAAAGGACAGCCTCTTCAATAAGTGGTGCTGGGAAAACTGGACAGGTACATTTAAAAATATGAGATTAAAACACTCCCTAATACCATACACAAAAATAAGCTCAAAATGGATTAAAGACCTAAATGTAAGGCCAGAAATTATGAAACTCTTAGAGGAAAACATAGGCAGAGCACTCTATGACATAAATCACAGCAGGATCCTTTTGACCCACCTCCTAGAGAAATGGAAATAAAAACAAAAATAAACAAAAGGGACCTAATGAAACTTCAAAGCTTTTACACAGCAAAGGAAACCATAAACAAGACCAAAAGACAACCCTCAGAATGGGAGAAAGTATTTGCAAATGAAGCAACTGACAAAGGATTAATCTGAAAAATTTACAAGCAGCTCATGCAGCTCAATAACAAAAAAACAAACAACCCAATCCAAAAATGGGCAGAAGACCTAAATAGACATTTCTCCAAAGAAGATATACAGATTGCCAACAAACACATGAAAGAATGCTCAACATCATTAATCATTAGAGAATTGCAAATCAAAAGTACAATGAGATATCATCTCACACCAGTCAGAATGGCCATCATCAAAAAAATCTAGAAACAATAAATGCTGGAGAGGGTGTGGAGAAAAGGGAACACTCTTGCACTGCTGGTGGGAATGTGAATTGGTAGAGCCACTATGGAGAACAGTATGGAGGTTCCTTATAAAACTACCATATGACCCAGCAATCCCACTACTGGGCTTATACCCTGAGAAAACCATAATTCAAAAAGAGTCATGTACCAAAATGTTCATTGCAGCTCTATTTACAATAGCCAGGAGATGGAATCAAACTAATTGTCCATCATCGGATGAATGGATAAAGAAGATGTGGCACATATATACAATGGAATATTACTCAGCCATAAAAAGAAATGAAATTGAGTTATTTTTAGTGAGGTGGATGGACCTAGAGTCTGTCATACAGAGTGAAGTAAGTCAGAAGGAGAAAACCAAATACCATACGCTAACACATATATATAGAATCCAAGAAAAAAAATGTCATGAAGAACCTAGGGGTAAGACGGGAATAAAGACACAGACCTACTAGAGAATGGACTTGAGGATATGGGGAGTGGGAAGAGTAAGCTGTGACAAAGTGAGAGAGTGGCATGGACATATATACACTACCAAACGTAAAATAGATAGCTAGTGGGAAGCAGCCGCATAGCACAGGGAGATCAGCTCGGTGCTTTGTGATCGCCTGGAGGGGTGGGATAGGGAGAGTGGGAGGGAGAGAGACGCAAGAAGGAAGACATATGGGAACATATGTATATGTATAACTGATTCACTTTGTTATAAAGCAGAAACTAACACACCATTGTAAAGCAAATATACTCCAATAAAGATGTTAAAAAAAAAAAAAAAAGAAAATAAGAGTTTGCTTGCAAGTGGCTCTAACTAGTGGGCCTCCAGGAACTTAAGAACAAAACTCTGGTTTTATTCCACACCTCCCACAAAGTTGTCTTTTCTCAACACTATTGTTCTTTATCATGAGAGCGATGAAACTTTTACTCTAGGGTGGCAGTGAAAGGGGAGAAATTATATATTAGCATATGAGTTCTATTTGACTTTCACCATCAGAAAACCTTCTGCTTTAAAATTCACAACTTTATTCACTAAGATAAAATGACTCAGACTCACAGGAATGAATTTAATTCTAATTCTCCAATCATTCTTTCTTCCTTCATCAGTATTTTGATGAAAGCCAGTTCTATTTGGTGAGAGATGTAAAACTGCTTAAAATTAGCGTTTATATGTAATTACATTCTTTCATTTTTTTTAAAATCATGCACCTTTGATTTCAAGAGATCAAAAATGAAGTGCACCACTCCAGTCTAGCTTCCTCATACACATCAGAGTATCCCTGGGGAGGATGGAGGACAAAAGTAAGATCTGATTATCCGTCCTTGAACAGGCAATTTAATGACATCTCTACATGGTGGATAATGTGAATTGGTATTCACTATTTCCATTCCATATGCCTTTGGCTGGAGATGTGATACCTATACTTCCCACATTCTCTTGAAGCTATGTTCTTGTATAAATTAGGATTTTGAGATTTGGAGGTGGAAGTGAGACATAGGTTCTCTGCCTCCGCCTTCAGCTCTTTCTACTAGGAAACAAAGTCTTGGATATGTTAAGGTTTTCCTGTCCAGTTCACCAGTATCCCTTCTCCATCCTAGGGGACTAGAGGTTATTACAGCAGCTGCAACAGTAGCACCTACTATTAATTCTGGCTTCCTATCTCTGGATCACAGCTACTGGCTGTGTCTTGAAATCATAATACTGGTAGAGGTCTTGAAAGTAGAAGTTTTCCTAGGCAGTCAGTTCTGTCTCGTTTCGGGCAAGAGGATGCAATGGTTTTAAGCTCTTAGAAATTTCGAAACCTAAAGAATTCATGTGTAATGCCAGAGTAATCATTTTTCCACTGGGGAACCTTGTTATTATTGAGTTGAAACTCCAGGAAGGTTGTTAGGTGAACATGGAATGAGAGTAAAATTGGGTACGGTTTTTGCACACATTACTGAAAAAAATTTTGTGTGGAACACCCCACACAAGTTGCCATAGTGAAATGATTTCCACATAGTCCAGATTTTCCATAACAGTGCTGATTAAATATGAAGTATTTAACTTTTGGTTAGAAAGTATGATCACTATATATATATATATATATATATATATATATATAAGTATATCTTTTCAGTAACTAAAATACAGTATTTTTTTTATTGGAGTATAACTGCTTTACATTGTTGTGTTGGATTCTGCTGTACAATGAAGTGAATCAGCTATATGTATACTTATATTCCCCTCCCTCTTGGACCTCCCTCCCATCAGCCCCCCATCCCACACATCTAGGTTGTCCCAGGGCACCGAGCTGAGCTTCCTGCCCTTTATAGCATGTTCCCGCTAGTTATCTATTTTACACGTGGTAGTGTATATATGTCAATCCTAATCTCGCAATTCCTCCCACCCTCCCCTTCCCCCCTGTGTCCACATGTCCATTCTCTATATCTATGTCTGTATTCCTGCCCCGCAAATAGGTTCATCTGTACCATTTTTCTAGAGTCCACATATATGTGTTAATATACGATATTTGTTTTTCCCTTTCTGGCTTACTTCACTCTGTATGACAGACTCTAGGTCCATCCACATCTCTACAAATAACCCAATTTTGTTCCTTTTTATGGACGAGAAATATTCCACTGTATATATATGTACCTCAGCTTCTTTATCCATTCATCTGACGTTGGACATTTAGGTTGTTTCCATGTCCTGGCTGTTGTAAATAGTGCTGCAATGAACATTGGGGTACATGCGTCCTTTTGAATTATGGTTTTCTCAGGGTATATGCCCAGTAGTGGGATTGCTGGGTCATATGGTAGTTCTATTTTTAGTTTTTTAAGGAACCTTCATACTGTTCTCCATAGTGGCTGTATCAATTTACATTCCCACCAACAATGCAAGGGGTTTCCTTTTTCTCCACACCCTCTCCAGCTTTTATTGTTAGTAGATTTTCTGATGATGGCCATTCTGACCGGTGTGTGGTTATACTTCATTGTAGCTTTGATTTGCATTTCTCTAATAATTAGTATGTTGAGCCTCTTTTCATACGCCTCTTGCCCATCTGTATGTCTTCTTTGGTGAAATGTCTATTTAGGTCTTCTGCCCATTTTTTTTTTTTTTAACATCTTTATTGGGGTATAATTGCTTTACAATGGTGTGTTAGTTTCTGCTTTATAACAAAGTGAATCAGTCATACATAAACATATGTTCCCATATGTCTTCCCTCTTGCGTCTCCCTCCCTCCCACTCTCCCTATCCCACCCCTCCAGGCTGTCACAAAGCACCGAGCCAATATCCCTGTGCCATGCGGCTGCTTCCCACTAGCTATCTACCTTACTACGTTTGTTAGTGTGTATATTCTGCCCATTTTTTAATTGCGTTATTTGTTTTTTTGATATTGAGCTCCATGAGCTGTTTGTATATTTTGGAGATTAATCTTCTGTCTGTTGATTCATTTGCAAATATAAAATACAGTATTTATATCCAGTTGTGAGATGTGAAAATGAAGTAATGGGACTCTAGGTTATTGGGTCTGCTAAAGAAAATATCATACATATAACCTCTATGATCAGTTGTGCTCTCCATCCAAACTTGGAATCTTTTCATGGATCCAAGAGCAACTCCCTCACCCTCTTTCTAGTGAGGATGTGTAAACACTCAACTCCCCATCCCACAACTTTCCCTCTCACTCTTGGTAGATGATCTGATTGGCTTTGCTTGAGTCAACTGCCCATCCATTGGCTGGGGAAGCAGAGGGTGTCTAAATTAAGAATGTAACTCCCCCCAAAGCAAGGAGGGAATGGATTCTAGTGGCCATAGTATACAAACTCCTTGGCATGCATACATGATCCATCATAATAAGGCACTGCCTAACTCTTCAGTATGCTCTCCTATCCCTCTCTCTTCATACCCAGTAGTCACATATAACTCACACTCTTTGCCATCTACATACTTTTGTACTACCATTCCCTACACTTAGCTGGTGGTCTCCTGTTCAATTTTCAAGACCCTGTTCAGTCATTAGCTCTTTATTTTGTATTTTTATTTTTTAAGTTATCAGCTCTTTAGAAATTCTTCTCTGACAACTCCCTTTTTCTCCCTTGCCTCCCCTCCAGGTTGGATGCCCTTCTCACATGTTCCCATACCACCCACAGCATCATGATGTATTCAAACTGTCTGTTTTCTTGTCTTTTTCCCGTTTGCCTGATGCACAGTGAGGCCAAATAATACCAAAACGTCACAGTTTGGAACAGAGAAAGGTTTATTGGAAGGCCATGCAAGGAAATGGGTGGCTCACACCTTAAAAGCCCCAAACTCCCCGAAAGTTTTTAGCAAAGCCCTTTTACAGGAAAGGTGGGGGAGGGACATGATTAGTTGTTGCAAACTTCTTGGTGTCAGATCCTTTGTTCTTGAGGTCAGGTCATGGTCAGGTAACTACGTTTCTGTAAATCTCCACCAAACAAACGTTAGTCTCTGTTCTGACAAGAAAAGGGCAAGGTCCCTAAGCAAAACTTTCACCCTCCGAGGTCCAGGTCCTGGCTAAGAGGAGGGGGTGCCTGCAGGGGCCGGTTACCCTGCCCCAGAGCATTTGTCCAGCACCCAGTCTGGGTCCTCCCGCCAGCGCCCAGGCCTGGCTGAAGAGGCAGCTCCCTCAGGGCCAGGTCCCCAGACCCTACCCAGCTGTCATCACTGAGGGAGCCTGGCCCTTAGGCCGCTCAGATGGCGGGGGCCAGGTCCTGCAGACTGCGACCCAGACAGACTGAAGATGCAGAGGTTGCAGAAGGGGCCAAAGGGGCAGGGATGGGGGAGAGGTTCACCGCTGCCTTAAGGCCTGGGTGCAGCCAGTGGGCGGCCTTGGAGAGGGCTCTAGAGTCCTGCAGGACACAGCCCCCAGCCTGTTTCCTGGGCCCCCCAGCTCACCCGAGGCTGTGCAATAACGGTGCCCAGTAACGGGCCAAGTGCTAATGGCTGTACGTTGCCCCGCTCTATTACAAGCTCACAACTCAAATGGTATTTGATTAGAACAAACGGCAATGTCATATCATATCATTCAACCTAATAGACCAAATGCCTTTCCAGACAATCATCATAGAATGTTAAAGATATGTATATTTCAAGGGTCAAGTTTTAATATAGTTAATAATTGTTACTGTTTCATCTATGACTTTCTTAAATGAAACTGGCTTTTTATTTTCTTTTTCTGCAAAGAGTAGTGGTGAAGAATACAATGACTACAGTTTAATACAAAATAAAGTAAAATAAAATGAAAGACGTGATGTCTGGAGCTCCAACAAAAATTTTGGCCCAAATTTGGGGATAGAAGCCAAGCAGTAAGTATAGAGTAGAGTTTGGATCCCTGGGGTACCTACTTAACACTTTCTGAGAGAGAAGACAAAAGCCATATGTGTTTAAGATGTTGGAATTTGGGGATGCAGGCGAACCCATCAGTCCATCTGTTAACAGCTAGTGTGAGATTGACTGCTGGGCTTTGCTCTAATCCCAGTATTCCCATCCCTTGCAGTGTCCTTGGGAACATCCTGGGACTAGCTGGAGGCCAGGTGGCCAGTAAGAGTGGGGCTGGACCAGGATGACAATAGAGGGAGAAAAGGCGGGTAACAGACTCCAGGTCCAGGGCGGAGAGGCTGGCCAAGCCCCATACTCTGTCAGCCCTCGTCCGTACTCCTTTCCCTTCCTTCTCCCACCGAACTCCGGTGTCCTCCGGGGAGAGCAGAGGGAGTCAGAGCCGGACTTCGGCTACCCGCAGCCGTGCAGAACCGAGCCCGAGACCACCCACGTTATCAGGACCCCTCTCGCCGCCCTGTTGCCAGCTAGTGCCACGCCGCCCCCTCAGCCCGCCGCCCGCTTTGAAAGCGCCCGGAGCTTCCAGCTGCGTCATGGGCTGTGTCGAGCTGCCATTCGCCAGCGCGCGTCACGTGCGGCAGCGCGCGGCGGCGATTGGTGCGGTACGAGGAGGCGGGGGCGGGCCGGGGACCGCAGAGGCAGAGTTGACTCAGCCCCGAGCGCCCAGCGGCGGTGAGCGGTCTGCTGGGCGGGCGGCCTGGTAGAGCAAGGCCGTGAGGGGCGGTGGTGTTGCCTATCCTGCTGCGGGGGGCGGCGGGGCCTCTGGGACATCCCGGCGAAGCGCGGCCTGTGGGGTTCGGTTGAGGCTGCGGCCGGCGGGAGGGGAGCGAGTGGGGCGGGGCCGGCGGGGGAAGCTGCGAAGCTGACCCGCCAGCCGCTGCTAGGACTCTGGATGAGGAGTCGGGGAAGAGGTGCGCGACTTGCAGCTAACGTAGCTGCGCCTGCGACTCCAACACCGTCCTAAACGTCTGGATCAGCACGTGGTGAGTGCTGGAGGGCACCTCAGTGAGGGGGACTGGCCTGGGTCTCGGGGCTGCAGGGCCGGGGCGCGAGGGGCCGTCCTCAGCCCCCGCCCAGGACCCGACCTGGATCTCGAGAAGCTGAATGTCGCCATTCTCCTGTAGAAGCTCCTGATTTTTAAATGTTAGTAACTAATTAAAAGTAAATAAGTAAACACGGGGGGAACCAAACAAGTTGTTGACGGGCCGATTCCAGACCATCAGTTTGTGACCTATGTAGACCAGATTCTCTTCCTGATTTGTGGTGTGACCTTGACCAAGTCACGTCTCTCTGGGATGGGCATTCTCAACATGGGTAATAGTGCTCATATACCTGGGGGTCAGAAAGGTCTTAGAAAATACAATGGCTTGTGGCTTTGCAAAGGGCCACAGAATATAAGCAGATGTACATGTGGCGTTAAAATGTTAATAGGGGCTGGGGGAATTAGAAGAGAAAATGCCTAGAAAGGCTTCTGGGGGAGAGAGTGGGGAAATGAGAAAAAGGTGAGAAAAGGCTTCAACCTCACTGCTTTAAGGGAAGAGGTAAACAGACGTTCCTGTGATACTTGTATATATTAAAGGATTAAAACAAACTAGCATTTATAGACAGAGTTGGAAGAACCTGAGAGGTCATCTAACTATTAGAAAAGTTTTGTGACACCATACATGTACACACAATTTTACTTGGTCTCCAAAACAAACTGTCATTCCACTTTCTATAATGAGAAAATTGAGAGTCAAAGCGTTTGGGTGATGTGCTGCAGTCAGAGCTATTAAATGGAAGAACTGGAATTTAAACCCAAGTCTCTATGGCTCCAAACCCGCCTGCACAACATGTTGCCTCTCAGCCTGTGGTCCAATTATGTCACAACCAAGAATTCTACTTTGTGACTTTTTAAAAATGAAGATTCCCAGTACCCTCCACTCCAGAAATGTGAATTCAGTATCTGGGACCGGGACCGGGAATCTGCATTTTAATAACTTTACTAGGTGATTCCATTTTGGTGATCCAGGGACCATTTGGAGAACAACTACTCTAGTCTAATTTCCCACCCAGTCCCCATGTCCTCATGGGATTGTACCCTAGGGATTCAAAATTCCCCTTCCAGAGCAGAGATTCCATCTCCTCTTCCAGATAGGTGACCAACCAAGCTTTGGGAGGAAGTCCTTTGTTGGGAGAAGCCAAAGTTTATGAGACAGCACGTTGCACAGCTCTGTTTGAGAAAGTGCTGACAATTTTGCTTTTTTTTCCTTTCTCTCCCTTCCTCCCCCCTCGCTTCCTTCCTTCCTTCCTTCCTTCCTTCCTTCCTTCCCTTCCTTCCTTTCTTCCTTCTTTCTTTCCTCCTCCCTCCCTTCCTTCCTTACCTCCCTCCCTCCCTTCCTTCCTTCTTTCCCTTCCTTCCTTCCTCCCTCCCTTGCTTCCTTCCTTTTTTTGTAGAGCTTCCTTCACTGCTATTCTGACCCTCCTGAAAAACCAGGCTCAAGGCATTTCTTTTAAAGTTAATATTAAAGTTTAAAACACCATGAAAAAAAGTTTAAAAGCCACAATTCACTCATAATGCTACCAGTCTAACAATGTTCATGTTCCGTTGTATTGTTCTACTGTTAATTAATGATCTCCCTCTTGTTAATCATTGAACAATCATAGATTGTTCAAGTTCACAAAATTTAGAAAATTCTTCCAAGAGATAGGCTTGAACTTCACAATTCCTATTGGAAATCAGAAAATTATGCTGAAGATAAACTTTAAATCACAGTTTTCTTGAAAGCATGTCTCATTCTTCTTCCAAATTCCTCAAAATCTGAAGGTTTTTCTTTAGTTCTAAAATAAATGGTATAGTGGGAATGAAAATGTATACACTGAAATATTTCTTCTCTAGTAACTTTATCTGTTCTTTCCCATATCACTTCAACCTCACCAAAATATATGTTTAATTACTTAGTTTGCTTATAGATTTCCTGTTCTAAAAAATATAAGTTGAATAATCAAAATATTTCTTTGCAATTATTAACTATCATTTAATGCACTTTGTTGCTGAAAAGGTTTTAGTTTTCTGGCTCTTGTGGAGGCAGTATGGGATAGAGAAAATAAAGTGGGTTTTGGTTTAAGGAAAACTTCATGTTCCAATCCCAATTCCAACACTTTAACCTTGGGCCATTGACTTCCTCTGTTTTTCTCACTTAGCTCATCTTTAAGATGGGGACAGTGCCACCAGGGTTGTATCTGAGACAGCATTTATAAAGCCACCAGAGTACTAAGCACAACTCTTTTTCTACTATTAGTTCTCTTTCTCCTTCACTCTTTTTAGAGCAAATTTGTGAGTTCCAATCCTGCTGTATAATATTTGAGGTTATTTTCATTTCCAAAAGAGATGCAGAGGGTTTTTTTGGGGATCTTCTATGTGTGGCATAAACAAAATCCATAAAAATAATAGTGAACCACCTTTTAAATTTTTCTTTGAGAAATCTAAGGGCATAGACTATCTAGCTCTTTATCACATTTTGCTATGACCAAAATCATCCATTTGTTAATTCGGTAAACATTTATGAACACTTATTAGTGCCAGGCATCTAAATGTAGGGGATATACCAGTGAAGAAGACAAACAACGTCCCTTATCTTACAAAAATTATATAAGAAAAGGACAATAAATGAATAAAACAAGGTAATTACAGATTGTGATAAATGCCAGGACAATAAGACTATAAAGTGTCTCAGTGTTAACATGATAAGGAACTGTGTTCCTCACTGAGTTTAATTTGTAACAAATATTGGTTAGAAAATTCTCTAAAAAGTCTCAGTTAAGATTGTGAACGTAGATTGTGTGTCAGAAAATGGAGAACTTAAGGAAAATAAATGATCACAGTTAAAGATTACCGAGATCTGAAATACTGTAATTTTTACAATTGATGCAAGAGATGTGATTTACAGTGGTTCCATAGAACTGTCAATGTTGATAGTTCTTTACCTTGACTTTAAATAAGTTATAATATTTTCCTTGGAAATTATTCCCTTTAATAGAAATTAACATGGGTACCTAGCTTGGTAGAAAATTGTGTCCAAAAAACATCTTCCTCTATGGTTTCTGTAAAATTTATTGATTCTTAAGCCCATGGGAATTTTAACACACAGTGAGTATGGACTGACCATTATAAAACAGGTGTCTAAGAAACTTTAGATATAAGTCCAGTAATTTTAGATATAATTTAGAAGTTACATATCTTTATTTTTCTAGTTTATCAGTGATCAATCTGATCACAGTAAATTGAGCAAATTGGATTTTTAAAAAAACTGAATTTTGCAAGTGGCTAGTTACAATGATGAAAATTTGAAACTCCCTATCTACATACACTTGCCTGAAAAAAATAACTTAAGAATATTAATAGGGATTCAGCTTTAGCATTTTCTCAGTTTGTTATTGATCATGTTTTCTGGGCTATGTAGTTAAGTATTTGGACATGCTTTTTTTGTCTTGGTTTAAAACCTAACATTCGTTCTCTTGGGTAATAAACCTTTATGATTTTAATCCATAACTTTTTGAGTAGTAGGTTACCTCAAGATCATCACCCAGCCTCATTCTAGCTTCTATGAAAGAATACTTCCTCTCTTTGCTCTTTCTGTTGGGTGTGAATAAGTATCAGTCGTTGGATCATACTTTCCTGTCTGGATGCTGCTGTGTTTATAACACAAGGAGTTGACCATTGCAGGTGGAGAATGCTTTGGAGAAAGCCCACAAATAGTACTTGAGGGAAACAAAGGCATGCCTTTTCGATCTCTGAGTCATTTCTATTCACTACAGTTCAAGCAGCACCATTTCTTCTGCACACTTGATCTAATAATTTGTGGCACTCTCCCCTTCAAAAGCAAGGTTGTCTGGCTGCATAAATGAACTCAGGACTTTATTTCATCAAAAAAATTTGAATACTTACTATGTGCTAGACATTATAGTAGTTTAAATGGATCTGTTATTATGGATTCAGTGACAAATTTCTGTAAGTTTAAGAAGGGCCAAGTGATCTTAGCTACTCATGGAAACATTTTCTCATTTAGAAACATGCCTTTGCAAAGTCAGTCTTGATTATGTTACTTTTATAGCTTTATAAAGACTAATTCATCTCTAGGTGGAAAATGTTCTAGAGAATTTATATTTTCTCCATTTTAAAAAATCTTCTGTTCTAGGAATTAAATAGCCCAGTAGTTTAATTTAGTGTTGTGACTGTGGATTTTTTTTTTACATCTTTATTGAGTATAATTGCTTTACAATGTTGTTTTAAGTTTCTGCTGTACAGCAGAGTGAATCAGCTATATGTACACATATATCCCCATATCCCCTGCCTCTTGAGCCTCCCTCCCACCCTCCCTATCTCACCCCTCAGGTGGTCACAGAGCATCAAGCTGATCTCCCTGTGCTATGCAGCAGCTTCCCACTAGCTATCTGTTTTACATTTGGTAGTGTATATAGGTCAGTGCTACTCTCTGTGACTGTGTTTTTATTTTATTCTATTCACAGTACTGTTTCCCAAGAAGTTTTCATATAATATATATTGACTTTTAAAAATAATGTTTTCTAGGAAGAAAATAAAGTTATAAAGTTAATATATATTCGGTATCAAACTTAGAAAATATTAATAATCAGAAAATAAAATACACCCTGTTAATATTTTGATATATATTCTGGTCTTTCTCTGTGTACCTATTTTATTTATATATTTCTTTGATAAAAATGAGATCATACTCTGCATTCTATTTCACAGCTTGTATTTTTTAATCTAGTATTACATGGCAAATAAATATGCTTTTTTATTCACATGATTCCCGTTCTTTGTAAGCAGATGTTTTATTGCTAGAATAGGGACTACAAGAATCTATTTATTAAATTATTCTGCAGGATAAATTCAGAAACCCAATCTACCAACAAAATCCACTTCTCTGCTCCTTTCCATCCTTAATTTTGTCCCCGTTACTCCCCACTGCCCATTCTCCCACCCCCAGGAGGGTTCTGTTGGGGGAATCTCTGAAGGAAGGTTTATCTAGTCAGTTACATACTAACGCTTAAGATCTCATCTTTTCAAACCTTTTCAGCCAATCCTTCAGCATTTTTAGTTTTTACTTTATTTGCTAGAGAACCTGTTTTGTGAATGGATGGGCTTATTCCTATTCTAAGGTCGAAATCTTTTATCCACCCTTTTTATAAACCATAACAGATTTCAACTTCCCATCAAGAGTGGAGTTGGGAGGGTTTGGAGTAATGTGGGAAAATAAAAATCATATGCTGGAATTCTTGCTCAGAATTGTAGGGGAAGGGGAGATATCTGAATAAAAATATGTTTAGGTTTGAGTAATAGACATTCAAATTTAAGTTTTTTGTGTTCCAAAGAAAATGGCCCAGTTTTTAAATTCCATCTTGCCTTTTGTGTATTACTTCAAACTCTCTAGCAATTTTGTTTTATCTGTTGCTAATGTGCAAATATATTTGACTATTAAATATCCCTGTTTTGAAATATAGAGTATTTTTGTTTTCATTCTCAATGTCTTTATACTCTATGAGAAATTATATATAAATGACTCAAGCCACAGATTAAGTTTATATTGGATATTAAAAACAACGGTAGGAATGGGTTTTAAATTGTAGTATGAAAGTAAATACCCAGAAGTGTACATAATTGTAACCAGTGCAACTGTAGAATCTTTTTTTTTTTTTTTTGTAGAATCTTTTGAAGACAAATTTATTTCTATAAAAGGAGAAAATTTTAAAAATTAAATGTTTAAAAATTTAGAAAATACCAATAGGCCAAACATAAAAAAACACTTAGCATCCCACCACTGTTAATATTCCATTAGTTTACTAATCTAATTTGCCTTTCTCTTTCCTAATCTATAGTGAATTCTATTCATATCAAATGATAGCTCTCCTGTGAGTGCTTTAACTCTATTTGAATTGAATATGTATACATTATCTTTTTTGAACCTGTTTTGTGAATGGATGGGCTTATTCCTATTCCAAGGTTGAAATCTTTTATCCACCCTTTTTATAAACCATAATAGATTTCAACTTCCCTTGCGCATCTATAGATATCTGGCCCATCATGTGTCTTTAGGGAAAAGCGTGAGCATACTAACTTTTTAAGTTCGTTTTAATAATCTGAGTGATAACAAAATAAGAAATAATATAAGTAATAATGGAAAATATAGAAATGTGTAAAGGAAAAAAACAATCACACTCCCATTTTTGGTCAGTTTCTTTCAAGTCCTTTTTCTCTGCCTATTTATTTTTACAAAGTATGTGTACAGTTTTTGTATTTGACTTCCTTAATAGAAGTGTTTTACCACTTTAAATCAATTTTTAATATTTTAATATGTCCCTGATATAATGTACTGCAGCTAATGCTAGCCCCTGTCTTTCCCAGCTCCTCCATCTGAATTCTCCTGCAGGCTAGGTTCTTCCCAGATGTTGATCATCCTGACATGGATGCTTTATAATATTCATTGTCATCATTGCTGTCATTTCTTGAACACTTCTTATGTTTCTGTACTTTATATTGGTGGCTTATCTGAACAAGCTTACTTTATCATGTCCTGGTGAATGCTATTATTGGACTGCTATGTCTTCCTTTCTTCCCCATAGCTGAGTTCATTTTCTCAGCCCCTGTAATCTCCACATTTCCTCCATTCTATAAGTCTGTTTTGCACAGGTCCTACCATGCATCTAATTTAGCCTGCCTAATTTTGTCAGTAAAAGGCTGTAAAGAATCAACTGACTCTAGTTCACTGTTTTCTTTCCTTTGAGCAAAACCTCATTGAAAACAAAGATGATAAGCAGGACCACAGGGGAGGTTTTCTTCTCTCTGTGACTATTTGTGTGTGGTTCCTGGTGCACATGGGAAAAGTATTCTCATTTAGATAATTTTCTTCTCTTCTGTCTTATGCAAATGATTAGATATTTCAAAACAGGGAAAACACAGTTCTGATTATTTGTGTATTTTTAAAGTGTGAATGCCATTAATGGTCTAAATTGCTATAAAAAGATTGTAGAATAATTACGCTTTTAGCTTGTACCTTTCAAAGTCTTGTTGTCTAATTGATTATTACTTGGATCAGCGGTAGACCTCCTAGATAGACAAATCAAACTTCAAAATTCCTCACATTGGTGAAGATGGAAATAAAATTGAACTATTTTTCTTTATATTAAATTTTGGACTTAAATTTTATACTTTTTTAAAACTAACTTTTCTAGGTGACTATAACAATATAGACTAGAAGTAATATCCTTTTGTCACATAAGCGGTGAAATTTATTGGTTTCAGCAGAGTGAATCTTGTCCTGTGGGCATTTGGGGAAGAGATTTTAACATATAGCAATCATTCACTTTGTGCTAGACATTGAGACCAAGGGAGCCTGGTACAATATCCACCCTTCTTTCCTAAGCCTATCCCTCAGGTCATAGTGAACAACTCTGACTCCTTTTCCACACTTCATTACTCCCTGAGTATATGTTTTCATCCTTTCTACCAGACAATTATGTTTTTAAAGGTCAGGGCCTATTTATTTATCCTTATATTCCCCATTACTCTCATAGTTCTTGGCATCTAGTAGCAGTTCAAATATTTATTATATTGAATTGGACTGTTGTTCATGTGAGTCCCTAACTATCCTGGCCTCTTCCCCTCTAAACATATTCCAGTTTATCTGTCTTTTTTCAGTTATGTTCCTTGTATGTTCTGTCTTCTGACTTTGAAAAGAATATATTTGCACAAAGATACAATTTTACATGATTGAAAGTTGGAAAAATATCAAAGATGACCTAATTTTATTATTATTGAGGATGTCAAAGTTTTCTCTTACCAGACAGTTATAACTGAAAACTGTATTATTTATTTTGTTGCTCAAATTGTTCCAGCATTTGCCATTGGGAGTTCTTCCAGTTGGCTGAAAGAATGTTGGCATAGTCCCAGCAGTTTGTGTTTTGAGCACTTTCCTACTTTCTGGCACTGTAGGATGCTCCAGGATCATCTTGTATATTCCTTGCTCCACCCCTAAAATCAGCCATTTCTTTTTGTTGTTGTTTATTTTTTTCTTTTCCATTATGATTTATTACAAGATACTAAATATAGTTCCCTGTGCTATATAGTAGGACCTTGCTGTTTATCCATTCTATATATAATAGATTGCATCTGCTAATCCCAAACTCCCAATCCATCCCTCCCGCACTCCCCTTCCCCTTGGCAGCCACGAGTCTGTTCACTATGTCTGTGAGTCTGTTTCTGTTTTGTAAATAAGTTCATTTGTGTCATATTTTAGATTGCACATGTAAGTGATATCATGTGGTATTTGTCTTTCTCTTTCTGACTTAACTTCACTTAATATGATAATCTCTAGGTCCATCGATGTTGCTGCAAAGGGCATTATTTCATTCTTTTTTATATAAAATCAGCCATTTCAACAAGGATCCCCAGATCCTTTTATTGTAGAATGGTATTAGAAACCAGGCATTGATCTAATCTGCTCATCATTGAAACTGGGGTGTCACTGCCTTTAGGCCCTGTCAGTGTTAGAAAGTAAATGTATGTATATTAACCTGTGTATGTATACACATCTGTATTATTTCTACTATTACTTATCAGTTCCTAACTTAAGCTAAACAGGAGTTCCCACTGATGTCTCAGACTCTAGTTCAGAACTACATGGTTCATTTTAGCCTCTTCCCCTTACTTATCTGTAAACTCCCATTCCAACAGTGAGAAATCTAGCTTCTACCATTCCCCATCTTTTTACTTATTTTATCAGTCGCAGTGTACAAGTACAGCAGTATCAGAATTGTTAACCAGTACCTCGAGAAACAACATTACCAACTACAGTATAGTGTTTATATACAGTTCCTTTTGTTTTGTCCTGCAGTCTCCAGTCATTTCCAAAGATACTTAGAGCCGTTTCTCCCCATCCCCTCCAGTGGGGTTATGTCATACATTTGTAATACAATTAAGTTCTTTTGTCATAGTCTGCATTCCATGCTGGAATTCCCCCCCTCCACCCTCTTAGTTGAGTTTTGTTTTAATTTTCATTTTAAAATATTACATTGATTCCTTGTGCTATGAAGTTCCGTGGGTTTTGACAAGTGGATAACATCATGTATCCATCACTGTAGTGCAAGACAAAATAGTTTAATGGCTCTAAAAAATTGTGCTTTACCTGGCCACTCCTCTGCCCTTTCCAGACCACTTACAAAAACTGATCTGTTTTCTGTCTTTTCTAGAAAGTCATATAAATGAAATCATACAGGATGTAGGCTTCTCAGACTGGATTCTTTCACTTGGCATAATGCATTTAGGATTTATCCGTGATTTATCCATGTTGTTGCATAGATTAATGGCTCTTTCTGTTTGATCACAGAATGGTGTTCGTAGCATGATTGTAACATCTTGGTTGTTTCCAGGTATTGGCAGTTGGTAACTACGAATAGATCTTTTGCCCATTTTTTTTTTTAATTTCAGTAGGAACTAAAAAATAGAATATCAAGGTTTAATTTTTAATTTCAAAGCAAAGTTCAGACAATACAGAAGTGTATAAAGGAAATAAAATAGGATAAATGCTCCCTTTTTGCTCCAAACCTAAATCTTTTAAAATAACTGGTGTTAACAAATTGACACATATGCTGCAGGTTTTTCCCCTATGCTTCTAGTAACAGAAATGCATTTTTTTCTATAATTTTGAAATGTTTTACATATAAACCTAACTAGACTAAAATTATTACTCTGCAACTTGCTTTTATTTTTTAACTTATCACTGTATTATAGTCAGTATTCCAGGTCAGTACATTTAAATCTAACTTGTTCCAGCTGGCTTTCATTCCATAAGAAATATGTGCTATAATTTGCTCAACCATTTCTTACTCAAAAGTATTCAAATTAATACCAGTTTCTTGTCTACAAGAAAAATACTACAGTAACCACACTTTTATACACACTGATGGCCTTTTAGGTTTTTTCTTAAATAAAAATACACTATATGGATATCTATAATTTTATAATTTACCAATATATAAACAGAAAGAAAGCAGTAGGCTTCTTGGGAATGGTAATCATATTCTATCCTGAAACCTATCCTTCCTGTCAGTCTTGCTCTCACTCTCACTCCTGCCCTCTCTCCTCACCATTTCCCTCACTCATTTTGCTCATTAAAAAAAAATTAGGTTGTTTTCTTATTCAACCTTAAAAGTTTCTTTGTATATGCTGGAAACATGTCCTTTGTCAGTATGTGATTTGCAGATATTTTCTCCCAGTATGTCTTTTCTTTCTTTCTTTCTTTCTTTCTTTCTTTCTTTCTTTCTTCCTTCCTTCCTTCCTTCCTTCCTTCCTTCCTTCCTTTCTTTCTTTCTATCTCTCTCTTTCTTTCTTTCTTTTCTTTCTCTTTCTCTCTCTTCTCTCTCTCTCTCTTTCTCTCTTTCTCTCTTTCTCTTTTTCTCTCTCTCTCTCTTTCTCTCTATCTCTTCTTTTCTTTTCTTTTCTTTCTTTCTTTTCCTTCCTTCCTTCCTTCCCTCCCTTTCTTCCCTTTCTTCTTTCTTTCTCTTTCTTTCTCTCTCTGTCTTTCTCTCTCTCTCTTTCTTTTCTTTCTTTCTTTCCTTATTTATTTATTATTTTTGGCTATGTTGGGTCTTTGTTGCTGCGCGCAGGCTTTCTCTAGTTGTGGTGAGCAGAGGCTACTCTTCGTTGTGGTGCGCAGGCTGCTTATTGTGGTGGCTTCTCTTGTTGCGGAGCACGGGCTCTAGGCATGTGGGCTTCAGTAGTTGTGGCTCACAGGCTCAGTAGTTGTGGCTTGTGGGCTCTAGAGCACAGGCTCAGTAGTTGTGGCACACGGGCTTAGTTGCTCCATGGCACATGGGATCTTCCCGGACAAGGGCTTGAACCCGTTTCCCCTGCATTGGCAGGTGGATTCTTAACCACTGTGCCACCAGGGAAGCCCCCAGTATGTCTTTTCATTCTCCTAACAGTGTCTTTCACAAAGCAAGGGGTTTTGATTTTAATTAAGTCCAACTTAAATTTTTTTCTTTTATGAATTTTGCTTTTGGTATTGTACTTAAAAACTCATCGCCAAACCCAAAGTCATGCAGATGTTCCCCTACATTTTCTTCTAGAAATTTTATAGTTTCTGCATTTTACATTTAGGTCTGTGATCCGTTTCAAGTTAATTTTTGTGTAAGATGTGAGGTTCAATTTGTTGCATATGGACTTCCAATGTGTAGCATCATTTGTTGAAAAGACTGTTCTTTCTCCATTGAATTGCTTTTGTACCTTTGTCAAAAAATTGACAGTATTTTTGTAGGTCTGTTTCCATACTCTCTATTGTTTCCATACTCTCTATTCTATCCCATTGATTGATGTGTCTATTCTTACCCTGTGTTCATTATTGTAACAGTGAGTCTTGAAATTAGGTAATATAAATCCTTCAACTTTTGTTCTTCTTTCTCAGAATTGAATTAGTTATTCTAGTACCTTTACCTTTTCATAAAATTTTAGAATATGCTTATGTGTGTCTATAAAAAACCTGGCTGGAATTTCAGTAGGGATTTCATTAGGCCACAGAGAATTGACATCTTTACTGTGTTGAGTCTTCCAGGGCAAGAACACAAAATATCTCCTCTATTTATTTAGATTTTCTTTCTTTCATCAGTGATTTCCAGTTTTCTATACTCAAATCCTGTACATATTTTGTTAGATTTACACCTAAGGACTTCATTTTGGGGGATGTTATTATAAATTTATTATTTTTAAAAATTCAAATTCTGAGTATTCGTTGCTGGTATATAGAAAAGCAGTTGACTTTTGTGTATTGACTATGTAACTTTTGACCTTGCTAAACCCATTTATTATGTACAGGAGTTATTTGGTAGATACTTTGGGCTTTTCTGCATAGCAGTTATGTTGTCTGTGATTAAAGCAGTTTTGCATATTTCTTCCTTTCTAGTCTGTATACCTTTCATTTCTTTATTTGAATACACTAGCTAGGACTTTTAGTATGAGGTTGAATTAGAAGTGGTGAGAAAGGACATCCCTGCCTTGTTCCTGATCTTAGGGGGAAACTTAACATCTTGCTATTGAGGATGATGTTAGCTGTGACTTTTAAAAAATAATCTTTATTAGGTTAGTGAAGTTCCCTTCTGTTCTCAGTTTTTTGAGAGTTTTTATCATGAATGGATGTTGAACTGTTTCTGCTCATGTATTAATATGATTACATGATTTTTCTTGTTCAATGTATTAAAATGATGAATTACATTGATTAATTTACATATGTTAAACCAACCTTGCAATTTTGGTATGAACGCCCATGTGATCATGATGTATTACCCTTTTTATATATTGCTGGATTCAGTTGACTAATATATTTACATCTAAATTCATGAAAGATACTCTTTTATAGTTTTCTTTTTTGTAATACCGTTGACCCTTGAACAACATGGGTTTGAACTGTGTGGATCCACTTATACACAGATTTTTTTCAATAAATACATACTACAGTACTGAACGAACCCTGTTTGGCTGACTCTGCAGATGTGGAACTGTGGATACCAAGGGCTGATTGTAAAGTTATACAATCGGATTTTCAACTGCATGGAGGGTCAACATCCCTAACCCCAACACTGTTCATGGGTCAACTGTATATTTTAGTTTCAGAATAGGTTAATGCTGGCCTAATAAAATGAGTAGGGAAGTGATCTCCCATGTTTTCTGGAAGAGACTGTAAATGTGGTATTATTTCTTCCTTAAATATGTAGTAAAATTCACCAGTGAAACCATCTAAGCCTTGTGTTCCTTTTTTGTGTGTGTGGGGGGGTGAAGGTTTTCTACTAATTTAATTTCTTTTTTAGATATAGAACTATTTATATTATCTATATTTCCTTAAGTAAGTTTCAGTAGTTTGTGCCCTTCAAGGACTGGTTCATTTTATCCAGATTATCAAATGTATGGGCACAGACTTGTTTGTAGTATTCCGTTATTATCTTTTCATGTCTTTGGTTTTAGTAGTGATGATACCTGTTTTATTCCTGATACTGTTAATTTGTAGTCTCCTCTTTTTTTTTCTTGGTTACTTTGATTAGAGGTTTATCATCTCATTCCTTTAACTTTAGGTTTAATTCATTTTTCTTTATCTAGTTTCCTAAGTTGAAAGCTTAGGTTATTGATTTTAGAACTTTCTTCTTTTCTAAAATATATAATACTAAACATTTCTCTCTAAGCACTACGTTAGCTGCATCCCATAAATTTTGATGTATTTTTAAAAGTTATTTTTAATTGTAGTAAAATATACATAACATAAAATTTACCATCTTAACCATTTTAAGTGGTTAAATGATATAAAGTATATTCATGCTGTGCAAGTTAAATTGTATTTTCATTTTTATTTTGTTCAAAATATTTTCAAATTTATCTTGAGACTTCTTAACTCATATATAATTTAGAACTATGTTGTTTAATTTCCAAATATTTGAGGCTTCCTTGGTGGTGCAGTGGTTAAGAATCCGCCTGCCAATGCGGGGGACATGGGTTCGAGCCCTGGTCCAGGAAGATCCCACATGCTGTGGAACAGCTAAGCCCATGTGCCCAACTACTGAGCCTGCACTCTAGAGCCCAGTGCTCTGAGCCAGTGCTCTGCAACAAGAGAAGCCACTGCAATGAGAAGCCCAGGCACCGCAATGAAGAGTAGTCCTTGCTCGCCTGTTACTAGAGAAAGCCCGTGTGCAGCAACGAAGACCCAATGCAGCCAAAAGTATATAAAAAATTGATTTCCAAATATTTTGAATTGTCTAGCTATCTTCTATTACTGATTTCTAGTTTTATTTTGGTATGCTTTGAGAATATACTTTGTAAGGTTTCTGTTCTATTTGTTAAATTGTGTTTTCTGTACCAGAATGTTGATGAATGTTCTGTGTGTGCTCCTGTTGTTAGATGGAATGTTCTATAAATATCAGTTGTATCAAGTTGATTGATAGTGCTGTTCAGGTCATCTATATTCTTACTGATTTTCTGCCTACCTGTTCTATCAATTACTTGGAAAAGGGTGTTGAAGCCTCCAATTGTAAATACAGTCATCCCACTTATCCACAGTGGATTGGTTCCAGTATCCGCCCCCAACCCCAGATTCCAAAATCCATCGATGCTCAAGTCCCTTATATAAAGTGGTGTTGTCTCTGTGTATAACCTATGCATATCCTCCCGTATACTTTAAAACATCTTTAGATTACTTATAATACCTAATACAGTGTAAATGCTATGTAAATGGTTGTAAATACAAGCTGAAATCTATGTAACTAGTTACAGGTATGTAGCAAATTCAAGTTTTGCTTTTTGGAGCTTTCTGGAATTTTTTTTCCAAATATTTTCCATCCATGGTTGGTTGAATCCATGAGTAGGGAACCTGTGGGTATAGAGGGCTAACTGTAGGCAATTTGTCTATTTCTCCTTTCAGTTTTATCAGTTTTTGCTTCATGTTTATAAAGTTTATGCTATCAATTCTCAAATTTGGGCATATTATCAATTTTGAGTCAATTTTTTTTTTTTTTTTTTTTTTTTTTTGCGGTACACGGGCCTCTCACTGCAGTGGCCTCTCCCGTTGCGGAGCACAGGCTCCGGACGCACAGGCTCAGCGGCCATGGCTCACGGGCCCAGCCGCTGCGCGGCATGTGGGATCTTCCCGGACCGGGGCACGAACCCGTGTCCCCTGCATCGGCAGGCGGACTCTCAACCACTGCGCCACCAGGGAAGTCCTTGAGTCAGTTTTTGTTTGTGGTATGAGAGGTCATTAGAGGTTCCTGTTTTTTGCATAGGGATATTCAGTTGTTTCAGCACACTTTGTTGAAAAGAGCATACTTTTTTCTACTTCACTGCCTTTATATCTTTGTCAAAAATCAGTTGTCCAGTAGGTGTGGGTATATTTCTGGACATTGTTTTTTCTTGTTTCATTGCTCCATTTATCTGGCTTTATGCTACTACCTCACTGTTTTTATTGCTGTTGGAAGTATTAGACTGAAAATTTTTCTTGTTCAAGTTGTTTTGGCTACTGTATTTCCATATAAGTTGTGTAATTGGCTTGTCAATTTCTGCAAAAAGACCTCGTGAAATTTTGGTTGAGATTGTGATGGATCTATAGGTCATTATGGAGAGAATTGATATCTTAGTCTTCTGAACTACTAACACAGTAGATCTTGCCCCTTTTTAAGGTCCTCTTTATTTTTTCTCAGTAGTGTTTTACAGTTTTCAGTATACAACCTTTTCACATCTTTTGTTAAATGTAGCCCTAAATATTTCATTATTTTTGATGCTATTGTAAATGTGCTTTCTAATTTTATTATTTATGATTTATATAAAAATATGATTAATTTTTGTATGTTGATCATGTAACCTTGTTAAGTTGGCTTATTTCTAGTAGGTTTTTTGTGGATTGCATCAGATTACATAGTTGATGTGTCATCTTTGAATAAACATAATTTTGCCTCCATACTGTATTGTGTAAAAGTGGTAAGAGTGGACATGCTTTTTTCAGTGGGGGAAATATGTTAAACTGAATGAAATTTCGTCATATCAAAAACTTGTGAGCTGCCTAAAACACTGCTGAAAGAGGATGCAAGGCTGCTTCAGTATTTGAAAATCAGTGTAACTGACCATATTAACAGGTTAAAGAGACAAAAGTCACACACTTATATCACTCGACGCAGAAAAAGCATTTGACACAATTCAACACTGACTCATTAAAAACTCTCAGAAAGTTAGGAATAGAGGGGAACTGCCTCAGCTTGATAAAGAGCATCTTTTTCTTACAGACCTTATAGAAGTAGAATTTATATTTAGTTTAAACTTACAGAAATACAGTTGTTTTTGTATATCATTCTTGTATCCTGACAACTTGCTGAACTTGTTTATTCTAATAGTTTTTTTTTTTAGTGGATTCCTTAAACTCTTTAATCATTACATCATCTGCAAATTGAAATTCTTTTATTTCTTCCTTTGCAATATGGAAGACTTTTATTTATTTTTCTTGCATTATTGCTGTGACTGGAACCCCCATTACAGTGTTGAACAGAAGTGATAAGAGTGTATGTCTGTCTGGTTCTGGATCTTAGGGGAAAGCTGTTTGTATTCCACCGTTACTTATGATGTTAGTTGTGGGTTTTTCATAGGTGCCCTTTGTCAGTATGAGGAAATTCCCTTGTAATGCTAGTTTATTGAGTGTTTTTATCTTAAGAGGATGTTGGTTTTTGTCAAATGCTTTTTTTTTTTTACATCTTTATTGGAGTATAATTGCTTTACAATGGTGTGTTAGTTTCTGCTTTATAACAAAGTGAATCAGTTGTACATATACATATGTTCCCATATCTCTTCCCTCTTGGATCTCCCTCCCTCCCACCCTCCCTATCCCACCCCTCTAGGTGGTCACAAAGCACCGAGCTGATGTCCCTGTGCTATGCGGTTGCTTCCCATTAGCTATCTGTTTTACGTTTGGTAGTGTATATATGTCCATGCCACTCTCTCACTTTGTCACAGCTTACTCTTCCCACTCCCCATATCCTCAAGTCCATTCTCTAGTAGGTCTGTGTCTTTATTCCTGTCTTATCCCTAGGTTCTTCATGACATTTTTTTCCCTTAAATTCCATATATATGTGTGAGCATACGGTATTTGTCTTTCTCTTTCTGACTTACTTCACTCTGTATGACAGACTCTAGGTCCATCCACCTCATTACATATAGCTCAATTTCGTTTCTTTTTATGGCTGAGTAATATTCCATTGTATATATGTGCCACATCTTCTTTATCCATTCATCCAATGATGGACATTTAGGTTGTTTCCATCTCCTGGCTATTGTAAATAGAGCTGCAATGAACATTTTGGTACATGACTCTTGTTGAATTATGGTTTTCTCAGGGTATATGCCCAGTAGTGGGATTGCTAGGTCATATGGTAGTTGTATTTGTAGTTTTATAAAGAACCTCCATACTGTTCTCCATAGTGGCTGTACCAATTCACATTCCCACCAGCAGTGCAACAGTGTTCCCTTTTCTTCATACCCTCTCCAGCATTTATTGTTTCTAGATTTTCTGATGATGGCCATTCTGACTGGTGTGAGATGATATGTCACTGTAGTTTTGATTTGCATTTCTCTAATGATTAATGATGTTGAGCATTCTTTCATGTGTTTGTTGGCAATCTGTATATCTTCTTTGGAGAAATGTCTATTTAGGTCTTCTGCCCATTTTTGGATTGGGTTGTTTGTTTTTTTGATATTGAGCTGCATGAGCTGCTTATAAATTTTGCAGATTAATCCTTTGTCAGTTGCTTCATTTGTAAATATTTTCTCCCATTCTGAGGGTTGTCTTTTGGTCTTGTTTATGGTTTCCTTTGCTGTGCAAAAGCTTTGAAGTTTCATTAGGTCCCATTTGTTTATTTTTGTTTTTATTTCCATTTCTCTAGGAGGTGGGTCAAAAAGGATCTTACTGTGATTTATGTCATAGAGTGTTCTGCCTATGTTGTCCTCTAAGAGTTTATTAGTTTCTGGCCTTACATTTAGGTCTTTAATCCATTTTGAGCTTATTTTTGTGTATGGTGTTAGGGAGGGATCTAATCTCATACTTTTACATGTACCTGTCCAGTTTTCCCAGCACCACTTATTGAAGAGGCTGTCCTTCTCCACTGTACATTCCTGCCTCCTTTATCAAAGATAAGGTGACCATATGTGCGTGGGTTTATCTCTGGGCTTTCTATCCTGTTCCATTGATCTATCTTTCTGTTTTTGTGCCAGTACCATACTGTCTTGATTACTGTAGCTTTGTAGTATAGTCTGAAGTCAGGGAGCCTGATTCCTCCAGCTCCGTTTTTCGTTCTCAAGATTGCTTTGGCTATTCGGGGTCTTTTGTGTTTCCATACAAATTGTGAAATTTTATGTTCTAGTTCTGGGAAAAATGCCAGTGGTAGTTTGACAGGGATTGCATTGAATCTGTAGATTGCTTTGGGTAGTAGAGTCATTTTCACAATGTTGATTCTTCCAATCCAAGAACATGGTATATCTCTCCATCTATTTGTGTCATCTTTAATTTCTTTCATGAGTGTCTTATAATTTTCTGCATACAGGTCTTTTGTCTCCTTAGGTAGGTTTATTCCTAGATATTTTATTCTTTTTGTGGCAGTGGTAAATGGGAGTGTTTTCTTGATTTCACTTTCACATTTTTCATCATTAGTGTATAGGAATGCGAGAGATTTCTGTGCATTAATTTTGTATCGTGCTACTTTACCAAATTCATTGATTAGCTCTAGTAGTTTTCTGGTAGCATCTTTAGGATTCTCTATGTATCGTATCATGTCATCTGCAAACAGTGACAGCTTTACTTCTTTTCCGATTTGGATTCCTTTTATTTCCTTTTCTTCTCTGATTGCTGTGGCTAAAACTTCCAAAACTATGTTGAATAAGAGTGGTGAGAGTGGGCAACCTTGTCTTGTTCCTGATCTTAGTGGAAATGCTTTCAGTTTTTCACTATTGAGGACAACGTTGGCTGTGGGTTTCTCATATATGGCCTGTCAAATGCTTTTTGTGTCTGTTGAGATGATCATGTGGTTTTTGTCATTTATTCCACTGCTATGAGGTATTTCATTGATTTTGAGTGTTACACCAACCTCGTGTTCCTGAGATAAATTCCATTTTATCATGGTGTATATACTTTTCTGTAAGTTGTTGCATTTGGTTTGTTGCTAATATATTTTGAGGATTTTTTTCCTCCATATTCATAAGAGATACTGGTCTATAATTTTCTTGTGTTGTTTTTCTCATTTTAGTATCAGTGTAATTCTGTACTCGTAGAATGAATTGTGACATGTTCCTCTTCTGTTTTTTGAGGAGCTTGAAAAGGATTGGTGTTAATTCTTTAATGTTTGGTAGAACTCACCAGTAAAACCATCTAGGCTTGGTGCTTTTTTTGTGGCAAGTTTTTGGAATAATTAGTTTCTTTACTTGATATAGGTCTATTCAGATTTTCTATTTTTTCTTTGTTTTAATTATTTCTTTATTGAGGTAACATTGGTTTATAGCATTATATAAGCTTCATGTGTGCAATAATATACTTCTGCTTCTGTATACATTACAGCTCACCAAAAATTTAGTTTCCACCTGTCACCACATAGTTGACCCTCTTTACCCATTTCACCCCCCTGCCACAACACACCTTCCTCTCTGGTAACCACTACGCTCACTGTATCTATGTTTGGTTTAGTTTATTCAACTTTTTAAAATTTGTTTTTTATATTCCACATGAGTGAAATTATATGATATTTGTCTTTATTCATCTGACATATTTCACTTAGGATAATACTCTCAAGGTCCATCCATGTTGAAAGAAATGGCAAGATTTCTTTCTTTTTCTGTGGCTGAGTAGTGCGTATTCTAGTATATACACATCTATCTATTTATCTATCTACACCTTCTTTCTCCACTCATCACAAGATGGGCAATTAGGTTATATTCATATCATGGCTATTGTACATAATGCCACAATGATCACAGGGGTCCGTGTATCTTTTGGAGCGAGTGTTTTTGTATTCTTTGGATAAATAGCCAAAAGAGGGATAGCTGGACCTTATCGTAGTTCTATTAATTTTTTGAGGAATCTCCATACTGTTTTCCCTAGTGGCTACACCGATTTACATTCCCACCAGTAGTGTATGAGCATTCCCTTTTCTTCACATACTTGCTAAAACTTGTTATTTCTTGCCTTTTTGATAATAGCTTGTTAATTTTAACAAGCATGAGTTAGTATCTCATTGTGGTTTTGATTTGCATTTCTCTAATAAATAGTGTTGTTAACATCTTTTCATGTGCCTGTTGGCATTCTGTATGTCTTCTTTTGGAAGCTCCTTTGCCCACTTTTAAATAAGGTCATTTGGTTTTTTTGTTGTTAAGTTGTATGAATTCTTTATGTATTTTGGATATCAATCCCTTATTGGATATATGATTTACAGATATCTTCTCCCATTCAGTAGGTTGTCTTTTCGTTCTGTTGACATTTTCCTTTGCTGTGCAGAAGCTTTTTAGTTTGATGGAGTCCTGTTTATTTTTGCTTTAGTTTCTCTTGCCTGAGGAGACATTATCTAGAAAAATAATAAGATCAGTGTCAAAGAGCATACAGCCTATGTTTTCTTCCAGGAGTTTTATGGTTTTAAATCTTACATTCAAGTCTTTAATCTACTTTGAGTTGATTTTTGTGTATGATGTGAGATAGTGGTCTAGTTTCATTTTTCTTTTTTTGCATGTGATTGTCCAGTTTTCCCATCACCATTTATTGAAAAGACTAGGCTTTCTCCATTGTATTTTCTTTGCTCCTTTGTCATAAATTAGTTATCCGTATATGTGTGGGTTTATTTCTTGCTGTCAGTTCTGTTGCATAGATCTATGTAACTTTTTCTGCCAATACCATGCTGTTTTGTTACTATGGCTTTGTAATATTTGAAATCGGGGTGTGTGATACCTCCAGCTTTGTTTGTTTTTTTTTCCATCAGGATTATTTTGGCTCTTCAGGGGTCTTTTGTGGTTCCATATAAGTCTTAGAAGTTTTTGTTCTGTTTCTGTGAAAAATGTCCTTGGAATTTTTGATAGGGATTACTTCAAACCTGAGATTGCTTAGGACATTTGAGCAATGTTAATTCTTCCAGTCTGTGAGCACAGAGTATATTTCCATTTATTTATCTCTTCTTCAGTATTTTTCAACAGTGTGTTATAGTTTTCAATGTACAGATCTTTCACCTCCTTGGTTAACTTTATTCCTAGATATTTTATTCTTTTTGTTGTGATTGTAAGTGGGGTTATTTTCTTAATTTCTCTTTCTGTTAGCTCAATGTTAGTGTGTTAAAAACACCACAAATTTGTGTATGTTGATTTTGTATTCTGCAACTTTGCTGTGTTTGTTTATTACTTCTAATAATTTTGTGGTGGTGTCTTTAGGGTTTTTAACATATAATCATACCATCCACAAATAGTAACAGTGTTTTATTTCTTTTTCTTATCTAATTGCTCTACCTAGGATTTCCAGTGCTATGTTGAACAGGAGTGGCAAGAGTGGGCATCTTTGTCTTATTCCTAATTTTATTTTAATTTTTTAAAGTTTTTAAAGTTTTATTTGATTTTTGGCTGCATTGGGTCTTCATTGCTGCGCACGGGCTTTCTCTATTTGTGGCGAGCAGAGGCTACTCTTCGTTGCAAGTGTGTAGTCTTCTCATTGTGGTGGCTTCTCTTGTTGCAGAGCACAGGCTCTAGGCATGCGGGCTTCAGTAGTTGCAGCACACAGGCTCAGTAGTTGTGGCGCACTGTCTCTAGAGTGTGTGGGCTTCAGTAGTTGGCGGCATGCAGGCTCAGTAGTTGTGGCACGTGGGCTCAGTGGTTGCAGTGCGCGGGTTCTAGGGTGCGCAGTCTCAGTAGTTGTGGCACGTGGGCTCAGTAGTTGTGGCTCACAGGCTCTAGAGTGCTGGCTCAGTAGTTGTGGCTCACGGGTGTAGTTGCTCTGTGACATGTGGGATCTTCCCGGACCAGGGATCGAACCCATGTCCCCTGCATCGGCAGGCAGATTCTTAACCACTGCGCCACTGGAGAAGTCCTTATTCCTAATTTTAATGGGATAGTTTTCTGTTTTTCACCAATGAGGGTGATGTTAGCTGTGCTTTTGTCATATATGGCCTTTATTATGTTGCGGTATGTTCTATACTCACTTTATTGAGTTTTTATCACAAATGGGTGTTAGAATCTTACCAAATGCTTTTTCTGCATGTATTCAGATGATCTTATGTTTTTATGCTTCATTTTATTAATGTGATGTATCATTGTGATTGGTTTCAGGATATTGAACCATCCTTGCCTCTCTGGAATAAATCCCACTTGATCATGGTGTGTGATCCTTTGAATATACTGTTGTATTTAGTTTGCCAATATTTTGTTGAGGATTTTTGCATGTGTGTTTATCAGAGATATTGGCTGTAATTTTCTCTTTTGTGTGTTGTCTTCATTTGGTTTTGGTATCAGAGTGACATTGGCTTCATGAAATGAGTTAGAAAGCATTCCTTCTTCTTTATTTTTCTGAAGACTTTGATAGGATAGATATTAAATCTTCTTTGAATGCTTAATAGAATTCACCTGTGAAGCTCTCTGGTCCTGGTCTTTTGTTTTGGGGGAGGTTTTTATATTACTCTTTCAATCTCTGTCTTTATGATTCAGTTTTGGAAGGTTATATTATTCTAAGAATTTGTTTCTTCTAGGTTGTCCAGTTTGTTGCTACATAGCTGTTCATAAGATTCTCTTATAATTCTTTGTATTTTTGTGGTATCTGGTTTGCTCTATTTCCAGTGCTTTCTAGTACATTCTTTATTTCATGTATTGAGTTCTTCAGCTCCAGAGTTTGTTGGGTTCTTTTTTAGAGTTTCAGTCTCTTTGGTAAAGTGTTCTTTCTGTTCCTTAATTTTATTCCTGAGCTAATTGAACTTGAGCCTTTCTGAGTTTTCTTGTAACTTGTGGAATTTCTTCATGACAGCTATTTTGAATTCTCTATTAGATCATAATGCTCCACAATTTTCTGTTGGTTTTTGGGGAATTGTCATTTTCTTTTTGTGATACAGTGTTACTGTGGTTCTTTAGGATGCCTGATGAGTTGTTCCTCTGCTGGTGCATTTGAAGAAGCAAATACTTTCCGACTGGATTCTAATAACTCAACAAGTAAGAAATTAGAGGATTTTCTTTTGTTTTCCAGTATCAGAGGTATTGCCCCATATCCTCATTATCGCTTCTTGTGCCTTCAGGGTCAGTGGCATTGCCTCCTGGGGCACAGGGATGATGGGCTCTTCTGCCGCGTCCAGAATTCCCTGAATCACAGGCTTCACAACCAAGGGTGGGGATGGGGAGTTGGGGTCATGCAGGCACCTCTGCTTGTATCTGGTATTGTAAGGTTCACAGGCTCCACCACTGTGGGCACTGTAGCAGTTGGCCAGAGTTGTGGACACCTAAGTGACTTGGGGGATGGGATCCTGGGCCCTAGTACTGCTGCTGCCCAGTTACCAGTAGCCATGGGCGCCACTCCTGCTGGGAGGTCAGAGTCACGTATACCACCTCCTCTGTTGCTACCTGGTTTTCTAGGGCTGTGGGCTTAGCTGTTGTGGCTGGAGTGCTAGGATTGCAGGCACTGCCTCTATTGTTCCCTCAGTTCTGCCTCTATGTGTTACAGTCCACCCACCTTTTGGTGTACAGGTGTGTGGTATTCTTCAGCATCCTATTGCGTTGAGTAGAGGGGCCCTAGTTGAGTTATGGATGTTTTACTGGTTGTAGATTGAAAGAGAGTGTCTCATTTCACTGTGCTGCTGACATCACTCTCCCAGATTTTGTTTCTTCTCAAAGGTATTCTTGGTAGTTTGTGTCTTTCTAGGAACTTTTTAAATCTTTCTTACCTATTTGTTGGCATACTTTTCTTCATAGTATTCTCTTATAATCCTTTTTATTTCTGGTTATAATATTCCCTTTTTATTATTATAATTTGAGTCTTCTCTTTTTTGCGGTGGGGGGGAAGTCTCGCTAAAAGTCTGTCTATTTTGTTGATTTTTTAAAGAACCAACTTTTGGGTTAGTTGATTTTTCTGCATGACTTTTCTCTATCTCTTTTTTTCCCATTCTAATCTTTTGCATTTCCTACTTTCTGCTTGCTTTGGGTTCATCTTGCTCTTCTTTTTTCCAGTTACTTAAGGTGGAAGGTTATTGAGTTGAATTCTTTCTCTTTCTAATATAGCATTTGCAGCTATAAATTTCTCTTTAGCACTGCTATGTATCAGCATAGCTGTGTATCATAAGGTTTGATTTGTTTGTTTGTTTTTTTCATTCATCCCAAAGTACTTTATGTTTTCCATTGTGTTTTCCTCTTTGACCCATTGGTTATTTAAGCATATGTTGCTTGACTTTTATATATTTGTCATTTTTCCACATTTTCTTTTGTTATTGATTTCAAATTTAATTTCATTGTGGTCAAAGAACATACTTTGCATGATTTAATTCTTTTTTAGTTTATTGAGGTTTGTTTTGTCACCTAGCACATGGTCTGTCATGGAGAATGTTTCATGTGCATTTGAGAAGGATGTGTATTCTGTTCTTTTTGGATCTAGAGTATTCTGTAGATATCTGCTATGACAAGGTAGTTTATGGTATTCTTCAATAAATTAGCGCTTTTTTGTTGATCTGCCTTGCTTTCAACCCATTCTTATAAGAGAGGTATTGAAGTCTCCAACTATTTTTGTTGAATTGTCTATTTCTCCCTTCAGGTTTTCAGTTTTACTTCATGTATTTTGGGGCTCTCTTTATAAGTGCAAGTATACTTATAGTCACTATATCTTCCTGATGAATTGATCCTCTTATCATTGTAAAATATCTTTCTTTTGTTTCTAGGAACAATTTTTGCCTTATAGAATTTTGTGTGATATTAGTATAGGCTTCTCAGTTCTATTTTGGTTATTGCTTGCATGGTCTATATTTTTCTATCTTTTATTTTTTAGCCTGTTTGTGTCATTGAATCTAACTTGTCTTTTGTAGATAGCATATAGTTGGATTTATTTTTTTGAATGGAATCCAATTTATGCCTTTTTGTTTTATGTTTTTTGGGTCCATGTTTTTAAGACTAATTTTTTTAGATCAGTTTTAAGTTCATAACAAAATTGTGAAGGTACAGAGAGAGGAAGGTACAGAGATTTCCCATATATCCCCTGCCCCTCAGGGAGAGATGCGTTTCTCATTATCAGCATCACTCACCAGAATGGTACATTTGTTATAATCAATGAACCTACATTGATACATCATAGTCAGCCATAGTTTCCCTTAGGGTTCATTCTTGATGTACATTTTATGGATTTGGACAAATGTATAATGACATAGTCATCATTAGAACATCATACAGAGTATTTTCACTGCCCTAAAAATCCTCTTGCTCTGCCTATTCATCCCATCTTATCTCTTTGCCTCCCCCCATCCCCAGCAACAACTGATCTTTTTGTCTTCATAGTTTCGTTTTTTCCAGAATGTCATATAGTTGGAATCATATAGTGTGTAGCATTTTCAGATTGACTTCTTTCACTTAGTGATAATACATTTAAGATTCCTTCATGTCTTTTCATAGTTTGACAGCTCATTTCTTTTTAGTGCTGAATAATATTCTATTACCTGGATATACTGCAACTTGTTTATTCATTCACTTATTGAAGGGCATCTTGATGCTTCCAAGTATTATAAATCTGTTATAAACATTTGTGTGCAGGTTTTTGTGTGGACATAGTTTTCAACTCCTTTGGGAAAATACCAAGGAGCGTAACTGCTGGATTATATACTAAGAGCATGTTTAGTTTTGTAAGAAACCACCAAACTCTTTCAAAGTGGCTGTACCATTTCACATTTCCACTAGTAATGTACAGAGTTGCTATTGCTCCACATTCTCACCAGCATTTGGTGTTATCAGTGTTCCAGGTTTTAGCCATTCTAATAGGTGTGTAATGGTATCTCATTGTTGTATTAATTTGCATTTCTCTGATGACATATGATGTGGAGCTCCTTTTCATATGATTATTTGCCATGTATTTTCTTTGGTGAGGTCTCTGTTAAGGTCTCTGGCTCAGTTTTTACTCAGGTGTTTGTTCTCTTATTGTTGAATTTTAAGAGTTGTTTGTATGTTTTGCGTAACAGTCCATTACCAGATATCTCTTGTGCAAATGTTTTTTCCCAGTCCATGGTTTGTCTTCTCTTTCTTTTGACTTTGTCTTTCACAGAGCAGAAGTTTTTAATTTTAATTAAGTCCAGCTTATTAGTCATTTCTTTTATGGATTTTGTCTTTGGTGTTGTATCTCAAAAGGCATCACTGTTCCCAAGGTTTTCTCCTATATTATCTTATAGAAGTTTTATAGTTTTGTGTTTTACATTTTGGCCTGTCATTGATTTTGAGTTAATTTTTGCGATGAGTCTAAGGTCTATGTCTAGATTAATGTTTTTTTCTTACGGACATCCTGTTGTTCCAGCACCATTTGTTGAAGAGACTGCATAGCTTTGCTCCTTTGTCAAAGATCAGTTGACTGTATTTATGTGGGTCTATTGCTGGGTTCTCTATTTGGTCCATTGATCTGTTATTTTGGCCAGTACCACATTGTCTTGATTACTGTAGCTTTATAGTAAGTCTTGGAGTCAGATAGTGTAAGTACTCCAGCTTTGTTCTTCTCATTCAGTATTGTGTTGGCTATCCTACGTCTTTTGCCTTTCCATATAAACTTTAGAATCAGTTTGTTGATGTCCGTAAGATAACTTGCTGGGATTTTTCTGGCTGAGATTGCATTGAATCTATAGATCAAGTTGGGAAGAACTGACATCTTGACAATATTGAATCTTCCTGTCCATGAACATGGACTATTTTTCCATTTACTTAGTTCTTCTTTGATTTTGTTCATTAGTGTTTTGTAGTTTTCCTCATGTAGGTCTTATATATATATATTTTAGGTGGCTCATTTTCTAAATCCATTCTGCCAATCTCTGACTTTTGATTGGGGTATGTAATCCACTTGTGTAATTACTGATAAATTTACACCTGCCCTTTTCTTGTTTTTATATGTCTTGCAGCTTTTGCATTCCTTTATTCCTTGATTCTTGCCTTCTGTTGTGTTAGATATTTTTGATTATGCCTTTCCAATTTCCTTTTTCTTTCTTTTCTGTTTATTTTCAGTTATTTTCTTAGCCCTCACCTTAGGATTACAATTAGCTCTTAAAAGAGCCTCGTTCAGATTAATACTAGTTTAATTGAAGTATACAAAACCTTTCCTCCAGTATATCTGCATTGTCTTCTCCCTCTTTTGTACTATTACTGTCATCAAATTATACTTTTATATGCACTATATGCTTATCAACCTATTTTTATAATTATTGCTTTATGCAGGTGTCTTAAAACTGGTCAAGAAAAGTGTTATATTTAAAGAGTTATATTTATTCTCATAATACCCATTTAGTTAACTTTTTCTGGTGCTTTTTATTTCTTTGTGTGGATTCAAGTTACCCTATAATGTCATTCATTTCGGCCTGAAGGATTTCCTTTAGTATTTCTCATAGGGCAGGTCTGCTAGCAACAAATTCTCTCATATCTGTTTTATGGTTTTGGATTGTTTGTTTTTAAATCTGGAGGTGTCTTAATTTCACTTTCATTTTTCAAGGAGAATTTAGCTGGTTATAGAATTCTTGGTTGACCATGTATTTCTTTCAGCACTTCGAAGGTGGTCATCTCACTGTCTTCCATCTTTTCTGATGAGACATAACCATCTGTTGTTACCCTCTTCATGGTCGTATTTTAGGCTACAACTTCCTCCACGCAGTTTTAGTTGCCTCTTTACTTTCATCTGCTTTCTTTCTTCCAATATCCATTGAAGACTCTTGCTACTTGCTCTGTGAGCTTACTCTTTTTTTTTTTTCAGTATGCGGGCCTCTCACTGTTGTGGCCTCTCCCATTGTGGAGCACAGGCACCAGACGCGCAGGCTCAGCGGCCATGGCTCACGGGCCCAGCCGCTCCGCGGCATGTGGGATCCTCCCAGACCAGGGCACGAACCCGTGTCACCTGCATCGGCAGGCGGACTCTCAACCACTGCGCCACCAGGGAAGCCCTGAGCTTATTCTTTTTAAAATTTTTTCTCACCAGGGTCTTAGGAGGAAGGGGAAGGTAGTGTATGAGTTCAATCTACTACTTAAACCAGATATTCTCTATCTTGCTATAGAAGGTCTAATCTAAGCCTGTGGTGTCCCAGGAGCTACACACCTGCATATGTTTTAAGTCATCCAAGCTTGTCACCCAAGTATTTGAAATATGTTTCACAGGATGGCTTTTTCTTTGAGAAGTAGTTCAGGAATTTAAGAGGTGTAAAATCTTGTTATCCTTCCCAGTCTGTAAATAAATGGGGATAGTAAAGTGAATAGTAAATTCTGCTTCATCTAGTAGTTTAAGCTTTTCATGTTGAACTAGCTGCAATTTATTTAAAACATTCTAAACAGTGTCACAATATGTGTATTTAAAGGTGAAGGTAATTATATGTCCGTAATACTTATATACTTACTAAAAGGAATATTCAGATAAACATCTGTTGGTTAGGAATCCTAATTATGGTCTCCAAAATGATGCGGTGTGTGGTGCTTGACTAAAAAGTGGCTGATGTGGAGAGTCTTTCTTCTTGCTGATACCACTTGCATAGCAGTGCCATGATTCCAGGTGATGTGTTTGGTTTAAAATAGAATTTTGGTAGGAACATTAGTGCCCAGGTCTCACCCAGGAACATGAGGCTTTTTCTAGGTCTGGTTGATGATGTAGGACTCCTTAATGTATTTCAAGACATTGCGAAGATGGGCTCAGAAAAAAGCAAGGTTTGCTTGTGTGACAGGTTTTAACACAACCCAGGAGACACTCTTTGACAATAACCTATAGAATATGTGCTGTTAGGTAAATGCAGATTGCTTACCTAATGCAGTAGTTCTCAAAGCATCAGCATCACTGGAAACTAGTTAAAAATGCAGATTCTCAGCCCCACTCAGACCTACTGAGTGGAAATTCTGGGGGTGGGGCCTAGCAGTCTGGGTTTTTAAGAAAGCCCTCCAAGTGATTCTGATGAGTGTTGAATTAGGAATTGTTGACCTCCTTATGAGTTTAGAAGTATCTGTGGTGGTGATGTTCACGTGAGGTTGGTTCAACCCTGTAGGAATAACCAGCCAGATGTGGTTGTTTGTGGGAAAAGGCTAGGGAGTATGGAAACCTTGCTTGTGAAAACCAGCTTCACCTATTGTTAATATCTTACTTTTCTGCTTTATCATAATGTGTTTTCTGAAGAATCTGAAACAAACAGCATATTTCTTTAAATGATGAAATGGTGAGAATCCTACTGTAGTATTGTTTTTCCCTGATCTGTGATGAGTCTCCTGAGAGACAGGGACCCTGCCTAAGGTGTATTTAAGGTGTGAGATCACAGAAGCCAGTGAAGTTCATAGCAAACTGCTAGACATATCGTATATTCAAAGCAGTCCTTAGTTCTTTCCCTGAGGACTTACATAGTTAGAAAGGCTGGAGGGATTTAAAAAAGAAAAGGTGTTTTTTAAATGTTGCCTGCCTGCCCTCCAGGAAGTGATTTGAGGAGAAAGGGGATTTTATATAGTTCTGGGGGTTTGGGTTTTTTTGTTGTTGTTTTTGGAGTTTTTTGTTTTGTTTTTTTGAGGTTGCAGATTCAGAGGTGAGGACTTACAGTTTAAAAGTAACCTGGTTTTGTTTTGTTTTACTACATAAAGAGTCATAAGGAGTGCTTTAATTCTTTTAAGAACAAAATACTATGGTGGTATTAGGAAGCTATGTTTTATAGCATCCGGGCCACTAGATAAATCTTCAGTCAGCCCTTCATGATAAGGGGATGTGAATAAACAGTGTAATTGGTATTACGAAGGCATCCTAAAGGAGAGAAAATTTGGGCTGAGGGTTGAATTTATTGTCATCATGTGTATTTGGCTGAAGAAAAACAGCTACACACCTCAGGGAATTAGAAGAAATACAAATTTGTCAGGTTGAAAATAGGTGAGCAGTTGGAGATATAACTGTGATCAGGAAAGCTAAGATAGTGAGAATGCCATTCCTTGCATTTGCGTAGTGGTACTGTCATGTAATTAATAGGCTTTTAGCGATAATCTTGAGATAAGTAAAGCACTATTACTATGCCTCCTTTACAGATTAAAAAGCTGAGGTTCAAAGAGATTAAATGATGGTGGTGTGGTGGCAGCTACTTTTTATTGAACGTATATTCATGTATTTGTTCAACAAATCTTTGAGCACCTACTAGTGACAGGCCCTTTTCTGGGCTTTTGAGACATAACAGTTGACAAAGCAGACAAAAATCTATGTCTTCATTGGGTAGAGAAAGGCAGATGATAAACAGGATAAATAAGTAAATTATGTAATGTGCTATTCATAAGTCCTGAAGAGAAAAGTGGAACAGGGAAGGGGAGCTGGTTTAAATTGTAAATAGGGTGACTAGAAGGGTTTTGAAGAGAAGGGTGACATGAAGTTAACAAGATCACTCTGGCTGCTGTCTTGAGAACAGAGTGAATTATGGATCAGGCATGGAATTAGATCTGTGTACTGGCTCTCAGGTAATCTTTATAACTACTGCAGAGCAGATAGTGAGTCTCAGAGATGTTAGTAAGTGTGCTTAAGATCACAGAGCCAGTAAGTGCCAGCGACTCTATTGAAAATATGTTTAGATTTTATAACGTTATGTTCAGACCAGCTGCATTTCTTTTTCTGTTGGGAGGGAGGAACCTAAAATGTGTTAAACCTAAAAGGGGCTGTGTTCTTGATATTTGTCTTTGGTACAGCAGTGAATGAAGATTTGGAATGAAGAATCAGCAGATTGCCTGCAAAGAGCAAAATAAATTTGAAAATTTTGCTGTGGAAAGGAGATCTGAAGAGTTTCTTGAAAGTGAAGAATTTATAAATGGTGCAGAATCCAGCGTAGCCAGGTTACAATGCATAGTGTAGCTGACTAACAGTGACGTTCCTTTTATTTAGTGTGAGGTCTTTATTAATTGTTGAGAAGCTGTATGTGTAGTGGTTAAGAGCACTAACTCTGGAGCTAAACTGTGTAAATTCAAATCCCAGCTCAAATCCCAATTCAAATAATAGATGTGACTTCAGGCAAATTATTTGGTTTCTCTTTGCCTTAGTTTCCTAATCTGTAAAATAGAAATAATGTACAAACTAAACATGTTCTTACCATATGATCCAGCAGTCATGCTCCATGGTGTTTACCCAAAGGAGCTGTAAAACCTATGCTCACACAAAAACCTGCGCACAGACGTTTATAGCCACTGTATTCATAATTACCAAAACTTGGAAGCAACCAAGTTCTTCAGTAGGTTAGTGAATAAGCTGTGTTACATCTAGAGAATGGAATATTATTCAGCTAAAAAGAAATTAGCTATCAAGCCATGAAAAGACATGGATAACCTTACTTGCATATTACTAAGTGAAAGTACCCAATATGAAAAGGCTACATAATGTATGATTCCAACTGTATTATCAATACATTCTGGAAAAGCCAAAATACGGAGACAATAAAATGATCAATGGTTGCTGGGGTGGGGTAGGGAGCATAACTAAGTGGAGCATAGAGGATTTTTAGGGTAGTGAAAATATTCTGTATGATACTATAATGGTGGATACATGCCATGCATTTGTCCAGTTCCACAGTGTCTAATACCAAGAGTGAACCCTAAGGTAAACTATGGACTCTGGGTGATTATGATGTGTCAATGTAGGTTCATCTATTGCAACAGATGTACCACTTTGGTGGGGATTGCTGATAATGGGAAAAAGGCTGTGCATGTGCGAGGTAGGGTGGGGGTTTATGGGAAATCTCCATATCTTCTACTCAGTTTGCTATGGACCTAAAACTGCTCTAAAAAATAAAGCCATTTTTTTTATTATAAAGCAGAAACTAACACACCATTGTAAAGCAATTACACTCCAATAAAGATGTTAAAAAAATAAATAAATAAAACTATTTTTTTTAAATGGGAATAATGGTAGTATTCACCTAATAGTGTTGTCATGGATATTGTATGAATTAGGATATATAAAGCATTTGGAACAGTGCCTGGCATCGAGTAAGCTTATGTGTTTTAGTTATTATTCATGAACATAAAAATATTTATATAGGTTTCATGGGTTCACTTACAGACTTGGGCTTCCATCTCTGTTTTTCCCCCTACAAACTTAAGTTTTTCAGCCTCAAATTCTTCTGTCATGGTTGCTGTGTAGAATCTAATCATATTGACTGTACTTCTTTAAGTGTGGGCAGAAGGCCTCTTACCAGAATGAGCTGGCGTGTAATAATAACAATAATAATAACAATAATAATAACAATTTGATAATACAAATTGTTACACCAAACTTACCAACTCAGACATTTTGAGGGTGGGCCAAGGAATTTGCATTTTCCACAAGCACCCAAGGTGATTCTGATGCAAGTTGGAGTGGTAGTGCTTTGAGAATCTAGGAAGGATTATACCACACTTCTAACTTCCCAGGCACTTCTTAATGTAATCCCCACAAATTTTCTCCCAAAAATACACATGTAGATTTTGGCAGATCACTGTGTATATGGAAGATGGAAGGGAAAGTAGTGACCTAAGAACTCCTCAGTCCACCTCAGAACCCAGTCTCTGGTGTGAAATGACTTTTTTATGAAGTAGAACATACTTTGTATCGAACTCTTACTTTGTGATGATTCTTAACAGTATGAGTCATAGTCCATGCTGTTCTAACTTTTAAGTATTAGGTACTAAATAGCGTGTGATTAATCCTAACAATTGAGTCATTTTGAGGAACTTTTGGAATAAAAGCAAATTCTAGGATAGAGTGAGCAAAATATCTGTCATAAGGAGCAGAACATGAAGTTAAATAATATATGATGGTGCAGTGAAATGATAGGATTACTATTCAAACCCTTTTTCTCCTGAATCTACAACCAGGCACATGAAATAAATTCAGTTGTGAATGGAGATAATGTTTTTATAAATCTTCTTGAAAAGCTCAACCATTACTAACTACTGGCAGGACTGTTTTACAGATAATGAAGGGAATCCTTCACAGATTCTTATAGAAAATCACAGGAAAATGAAGTGAGTATAGATAGAAGGGAGAGAAACAAAAAGATTACAGATATTGGCTTGCAAATGAAAATAAACAAGCATTTATTGAATACCTATATACCAGACATTGTGCTAGAAACACACACTCACACAACCTCTCATCTTCACAGCATCCTAAGAAAGTAGATATAATAATCCTCATTTTACAGAAGATAAAATTGAAACTCAAAATGGTTCATACAGAAGGCAATGAACTGAGTCAAGATTTAAACAGAGAACTTTTGACTGTACCATATAGTTTAACTAACCTAGTTGAGCTGTATATAATTGGACAGTAAATTAATGTTTTTATGCAGAGTCAATGCACAATGAGCACTCTTGCAGAGTTCCCCTGAATTTGAGGTATTTGAAGAGGACCAACGGAGATTTCTGCTTCCAACCAAGATGAAATAACAGAGACCAGAATCACCCTCCTGCCTGAAATAACTATAAAGCCAGGCAAAATATATAAAAAATGGGTTTTGGACATTGGAAAGCAGGCAGCTTGGAATTGTGATATCTGAGAGAAGAGAAATGTGATGAGCCTAAGGTTGCACCAGCTGCCTCTCTGGAAGCAATCTGTAGGCTGCAGTGCAGGGGTACCTAAACAGAGCCTTCTCAGAGATGTGTAGAGAGCCAGGGTGGCTAGAATTTGCAGCGTAGTGTACTGGAGAGAAGGGAGCAGTGTGAAGAGAGCCTTCAGAAACGTGCAGAGGGCCCTTAAGTCTTTGCTGGCCTAAAGTATTTGGCTGAGTACTGACCTGTGCAAATTACTCAAGACTAGGGAAAGATACAGGAAGGAGTAGACAGAACAGTTTTTAGGGCACTCAGGGGGCTGGAAATAGTTCGTGTTCCCACTAGCCAGAGAAGAAAGGCCTCATAATACCCAGAGAAGCAGGTGGAAGCCTTAGAAAGATATGGCCTTAAGCAATGGGCTAAATTAGCCTAAAATAAAGGCAGCTCTGGAGCTGCCATACTGATTTCAAATAACTAGTCTAATGAGAAAGGGAAAAAAAGTCAGCAATTGAGACCTATTGAATAAGTAATGAGGATTTCCTTGAGGAGAAAGAAGGATTAAGTAAAACAGGATGAAAGTTTGACTGGTTGTTCAGGAAAACAGGAAAGCTGTTTAATTTATAAAGCAGTGGAACTGAGGCTACTAGAGTATAGATGAAGGCAAGTGATCAGCAACTGCGAGAAGAATGAAAAGGAATCTGCACTGGATGCTTTTGATGGCCCTACAGGTACAAATAGAGCTGATTTTCTGTTTTAACTCTTAGATTTTGAATGGTCTTGAAATATTCTGTTTCTCAAACTAATGTTTATTATATATTTCAGATCTCTGAAAATTGGTAATTTAACTGTACGCATGTATAGTAACTCTTGGGTTACTAACACCTTTAAAGAAAATTTTCCATTCTTCCACTGTTTTTCCTAGGTTAGAAGAATTACTTTTTCATATAAAGCATGTCGTGTTGTTTGGTAAAATATAGTATTTAAGCTTTACAATTGTAGATAAGTTACAAATAAGAATATTTTATTTTACTACTTTTAAAGATGGCTTTTATAAAGTCATATTAGGATACATATGATATTCTTTAAAGATGGACTATCTTTAATTTTGTAGATTAACTTATGTTTTAGCAATAGTACTGTTAACCTGCAAAAAAGGGACAGCATTCATCACCCCCAAATGGGAGACATTAAATTGGGATTTACAGCTTATATTGGAGAAAGCTTTTTGTATTGTGTCACTGCAGCCAGAAAAGTCAATAGAAAAATCTTACAGTCTGGACTACAGGACAGAGTAAGACTGCTAGGCAAAACACACAACATATTTAAGACATGGTAAGCTATTTTTAAAAAGATGTACAGGGACTTCCCTGGCGGTCCAGTGGTTAAGACTTGACCTTCCAATGCAGGGGGTGCAGGTTCGTTCCCTGGTCAGGGAGCTAAGATACCATATGCCTTGAGGCCAAAAAACCAAAACATAAAGCAGAAGCTATATTGTAACAAATTCAATAAAGACTTTAAAAATGGTCCACATCAAACATAAATAAAAAGATGTGCAGCACATATGATGAAGAGTTGATATTAATATAGAAAGACATCTTGCAAGTCTGTAAGAAAGGGGCAAATGTCCCAGTAGGAAAAGGGCTAAATTCTGAAGCAGGCAGTTTATTTACAAGAAATTCACGTTTTTAAAAAAGCTTCTGAAAAACTACTTTGCCTCACTTAAGAAATGCAAAGTAAAACAATAATGAGATGATTCTGTTAAAAAGGTTTAAAATGGCTGGCATTGATGAGGACAAGAGAAAAGACTTGTCTTTTAATAAATTGTGTAAATTGGTCAGATCTTTCTGTAGGGCACAGTGGATTGGTATTAGAAGCGTGCAGGCTGTATTCATGTCCCAGCTCTACCAGTGAAAATGTGTAATCTCAAGCAAGGTTTCCCACCTGAGAAAATGGAGCTAATAATAGTATATACTGCATAGAGTGATTCTGTAAGAATGATGTGGATTTTGTAAAGTAAAGCACTTAAAATATAGATCATGGTACTTGGTACACAGACAATTTTAGCTTCTGAAGGAGACTCAATCTACATATTGGAAGGAACTAATAATCAAGGTTAATGAAAAGGGCCTGTTTCTAATACACTGATTGACATCCAGACTTCTCATCAGCAATATTGTTTGTTAAAACACAGTAGACATGACATAATATGGCTTTCAACCTAGAATTCTGTAAGTAGCCAAATTATCAGCTAAGTATGAGGATAAAATAAATATTTTCAGAATGAGAGGACTTAAAAAGTTCGTCGTCCATTCACCTTTCATGAAAAAATTACTTGAGGATAGAGCAAAGCCAAAGCAGAATCTGAGGAACAGTGGCCTCAACTCAGGGGTGCAATTAAAAGAAATCCTAGGTTGGTAACTGTTTAGTGGGCCTAGGAAGCTTTTCATCCACATTAGAATTAGGAACCCAAAGGGCTTGGAAAAAACATTTTTAAAAAGCAAGTAGATAGTATGATTAAGAATTTGAGGGCTTCCCTGGTGGCGCAGTGGATGAGAGTCCGCCTGCCGATGCAGGGGACACGGGTTCGTGCCCCGGTCCGGGAAGATCCCACATGCCGCGGAGCGGCTGGGCCCTTGAGCCATGGCCGCTGAGCCTGCTCATCCGGAGCCTGTGCTCCACAACGGGAGAGGCCACGGCAGGGAGAGGCGCGCGTACTGCAAAACAAACAAACAAACGGGGAAGTCTGTATAAGAAATACATTGTCTAAATTTACAGCAGAACAAAATCTGCCCTTGTTTTAAGCAGCTAATGAAATAAAAGATAGTCCACTTGACACTGATGCTTGGAATGTTTTACTTTGAGCAGCACAGGTTTTGTGATACACGATTGCACTTCTTTTTATGAGTCCAAGCATAAGACTTGGTAAAAAATATTTTTAAGGTAAATATGTATGGATTATACATATGTGTATACAGATATATATATATATATATATATAATATCTAATACACTCAATAATTATATTGTATTTCATCTTACATATTGGAATGAGCCTATAGACAAAGCATGGGAAACTTAATTACAGATATAGCTAAAGCTTAAAAATTAAAAATCTTTAAAAAAAAGAAATGATATAGTTAGCAGAACTTGGAAGTGGAGGGGAAAGGTGAAATGGAATAATACAGATAAACTACTTTTCTTATTTTACAAGGTAAGGAGTCAAGATACTGTTTAAAGTTGATAGAAGAAAAGATGGTTAAAGGATGTTATTTAAAATTACAAAGATAATCAGAAGAATTAAAAATATAATGATGTATTAAATGGGGAAAGGTTTGGCATGGTAGGAGGTTGGTAGAGTAAATGAGCCAATTTCCTCATCTTTTATACCAGGAATTCAATAGTCTGGTGAATCATTTTAAAGATGATAAAATAATAACCAGAGGTGTACATATAGTCACTACCCCCCAGAAGAACTAAAGCCTATGTTTACATTGTTTACCTCTGGGGAGTAAAACTTGAGCTGGGAGATAGGAATGGAGACTTTACTTCTTCTTCTGTACCATTTATTTCACTTTAAACTTTTATATATGTTTAATTATCTGTACTGAATGTCCATTTTTTAACCTCAAAATGTACTATAGTTCATTTTTTAGCCTTTTTTTTTTTTAACCATTGTATCCTGATGTGTCTTGAGACTGCTGAAAACTGCTTGAGACTGCTGAAATATTATGGTAAGCCACATTCACTGCAGACAGAGGAGCTGATTGTTTTTGTTCTAATTTTTGATGATCACACCCCACCTGAGGGATACATCTCAGCTCTGAGTACTAGGATATGAATAACTGTAGAGTGTAAATAGAAAACAGCATCCAGGTCTGTGAGGTCTAGAACCATTACATATGAAAAACGGTGAGGGGAGGAACTGCTGGTCCTTAGTCTGGGAAGATGTAATTTGGGATGATTGCCAGACAGCTTTTGATATGAGGAAGAAAGGGTTTATTTACTGTTCTGTGTAGTCTCTAAGGGCAGAAATATTTCTCACCAATGGGCAGAAATTACAGAGTGGCCACGTTATAAAGAGCTTTCTAACTACCAGAGCTGTGTGATAATGTCAGTGTTACTGTTCAAAGACATTGTGGAGAGAATGCTCTTGTGGGTTAGGATTCTAATAGAGGACTTCTGAGGTTCCTTACAACTTTGAGTTTCTGAGGGGCTAGTTAAAAAGAAAGTTTTTAAAGACAGTCCACAATCATATTTGTACTTTTTGCTACCCAAAAGAGTAAAATTAATTCAACACTCTTTAAAGCCATGGAGTTTTTCTGTTTTTGTTTGTTATTTTGGCCGCGCGGCACAGTATGTGGGGTCTTAATTCCCTGACCAGGGATCGAACCCGCGCCCCCTGCATTGGAAGTGGGGAGTCTTAACCACAACATGAAAAGCCATGTTTTCAGTGAGCTCTAGGTCTTGGGGATACAGACATAAATAAGACATGAATAGATCCATGAAACTCAGTCTAGTATGCCCATTTCAGCTCAACAGATGTGCAGTGAATGTGTTCCTTACACCAGACTCTCCCCTTCTTTAGAGAGAGAGATGAGCAAATCATGGCTTCTCCTCTCGAGACCCCGTGGTGTGCAGGGGAGCCAGTCCAGTAGTCGCATTTCATTACATTACAGCTGAAGAGCTTAGGGTGGCATCAGGGAAGCCTTCACAGAAAAAGTGACAACCGGTTCTACCTTGTTACCACATGCTGGATCACCTGGGACGTGCTTTATAACTCCTCATCTACAAAACAACCTGGGCTAGAACTCTGACTGCTCTAAAATTCCATGGTTCTAACATGGTGATAAATTGTTTTTTGGTCAAAACATGTTTTAAAAGTCCAAATTTTTGAAAAGTAATATGGTAAAAATGTTTACTGTAAATCTAATCATAATGTATATTCTTTCAAATTAAGTTTTTGCTAATGAGTTTCCTGGAACAACTTGTTCCATTAGTCCATTGACTTCTTGTCTTTATGTAACATTCATTTGAAATGTTATGCCCATTATAAAATTTTGTATTAATTAGTATGATACTAGATTTGTATATAAATATTGCAGGAATTTCTTTTTTCTTTCATGTTAGAGCACCTCTATGATTTTAATTCTTGTATTTCTTTTGAAGGGAGACAGTTTCATTGAGTAGGACTTTAGATTAAAAATTTTATACCTATTGAGCATATAAAACTTGATTTTAGAAATAAAATTTTAGTGAATTTGAAATTCTCGGAGGACCCCTGAAATTTGTGAAGTGATTTTTCTCACAAAAATAAATGCTCTAGGGAAAAATATTAAGGCTGTATTAATTGCCACTGTTAATTTATTGGTGCAAAAAATTTCAACAGATTTTTAGAGCATTTTAAAAAAATACATAACCATATAAAAATTATAGTTTGACCCCCCCAGTCATTGATGCCCAAACAATAAACGTGCTTTTTCAAAGAAAAATATTAAAATCATTATTTAGAAAAAAACTTTAGTATTGTGTGTGACTTTCTGTTGTGTCACAGTCAACTCTCCCCTTCTAGAACATTCCAAGCTTCTAATCATGGCTTGGTCTTTCTGGTGACCAGTGCAATCCAGGAGCCATCCAGTAGCCCACCTAGAGTTAAAGTTGCCTCATTAGAATTGGAACAAAAGAGGCTCCTTGGGCTCCTATCACTTAAGAATTTACGATGGTCTAGTTGCTCTGTGTCAGGAACCAGGGAACAAAGATCAATGTGTTTTCCTTATTTCACAATCCAACACATAATAGGGGCTTCAGAAAGGTGGCAGTTTTTGCTTTTTGACACATAAAAAGATTTACTTAACTTTCCTCAGTGGAGAAACCATAGGAACACAGTGAACACTTAGCCATATAGCTTAGCATGAGCTAGATGAAGACTGTTAACTGTAAAGTCATAAACTCAGTAAACTTTTTTTTTTTTACATCTTTATTGGAGTATAATTGCTTTACAATGATGTGTTAGTTTCTGTTTTATAACAAAGTGAATCAGTTATCCATATACATATGTTCCCATATCTCCCTCCCACCCTCCCTATCCCACCCCTCCAGGTGGTCACAAAACACCAAGCTGATCTCCCTGTGCTATGCGGCTGCTTCCCACTAGCTATCTACCTTACTTTTAGTAAAGAATGAGGGCTTCTGTTTAATTGCCTAGTGTACTGTCATGTCCACAATAAATGTTACTCCTTGAGCCCAGTTCAAGTACAAATTCCTTCTTCAAGCCTTGCACCTACCCTCAAATTGGACAGCCCTCTTGCTTGTCCAAGACTGCCTTGTGACACTTAGCACATATTAGCATTATTTGTGTCTACATCTTATCTTCCCAACAGACTATAAATGTATAGGAAGAGTATGTCTTATTTTTCTCTGTAATGTCCTTACTGTCTAGCACAGCACTGTCCAGTAGAATATCATGTGAGCCACATATTCAAATGTAGATTTGCCAGTAACAATAAAAAGAATCAGAAAAATAATTTTAAAAATGTATTTAACGCAATATATCAAAAATATTTCAATGCCAAATAAATGTTAAAATTTAGATATTTTACATTCTTTTTTTGTACAAGTCTCCAAAATCTTGTATTCTTTATCTACAACATATCTCAAATCTGTACTAGCCACATTTCAAGTGCTCAATAACCCCTTAGCTAATGACTGCTGTATTAGACAGTAGAAGTCTAGCACATTATACGTGATTAGCATATGAATATTCTATAGGCAAACCTTCAAAAAGTAATCTTTTCTCCCCCAACAGACTACCATGGCTGCGGGAGTCTTGCCTCAAAATGAACAACCATATTCTACTTTGGTGAATAACAGTGGGTATGCTGCAAACATGAAAGGTAATAGTTCTTTAATATGCTTTTTGTCTTTGTGTAAACTAGAGTTTAATAAAGTTATATGAATACACATGAAAGAAAAGGCTGATTCTTCATATTGGAATCTCAAGTTGCAGGTACTACTTACAGCCTTTTGTTTATTTCTGCCTTACTATTTTCACCTGTTAAAATTCCTTTTCAAAATCCTGATTAATGACCTTAGCCTTTTTTATTCCTTAATTTTTTATACAATTTTTGAAGGTTACTTTGCATTCACAGTTCTTACAAAATGTTGACTATATTCCCTGTGTTGTACAATATAGCCTTGAGCTTATCTTACACCCAGTAGTTTGTACCTCCCAGTCCCCTACTCCTGTATTGCTCGCCCCACCACTGGTAACCATTAGTTTGTTCTCAATATCTGTCAGTCTTTTATGTTATATTCACTAGTTTGTTGTATTTTTTATATTCCACATATAAGTGATATTGTACAGTACTTGTCTTTCTCTGACTTATTCACTTAGCATAGTGCCCTCCAGGGCCATCCATGTTACTGCAAATGGCAAGATTTTGTTCTTTTTTATGGCTGAATAAATTCCATTGTGTATATATACACCACATCTTCTTTAAACGTTCATTTGTTGATGGACACTTAGGTTGCATCCATATCTTGGCAATTGTAAATAACGCTGCTGTGAACATTGGGGTGCATGTATCTTTTCGAGTTAATGCTTTTCTTTCTTTTGGATATATACCCAAGAGTGGAAGTTCTATATGGTAGCTCTATTTTTAGTTTTTTGAGAAAACTCTATACTGTTTTCCACAGTGGCCACACCAATTTACATTCCCACGAACAGTGTACAAAGGTTCCCTTTTCTCCACATCCTTGCCAACATTTGTCATTTGTGTTCTTTTTAATGATAGCCATACTGACAGATGTGAGGTGATATCTCATTGTGGTTCTAATTTGCAATTCCCTGTTGATTAGCTATGTTGAGCATCTTTTCATGTGCCTGTTGGCCATCTGTATTTCCTCTTTGGAAAAATGTCTGTTCAGTTCTGTCCATTTTTTAATCAGGTGTATGACCTGTTTATATCAATATATGTTGGATATTAATCGCTTATTGGTCATATCATTTGCAACTATCTTCTCCCATTCAGTAGGTTGTCTTTTCATTTTGTCAGTGGTTTCCTTTGCTGTGCAAAAGCTTTTAGATTTAATTAGGTCTCATTTATTTATTTTTGCTTTTATTTCCTTTGCTTTAGGAGACAAATGCAAAAAACTGTTGCTACAATTTATGTCAAAGAGTGTTCTGCCTGTGTTTTCCTCTAGGAGTTGTACAGTACCAGTCTTAAATTTAGGTCTCTAATTCATTTTGAGTTCATTTTTGTATATGATGTTACAGAATGTTCTAATTTCATTCTTTTACATGTAGCTGTCCAGTTTTCCCAGCACCACTTATTGAAGAGACTGTCTTTTCCCCATTGTACATTCTTGCCTCCTTTGTCATAGATTAAGTGACCATAAGTGCTTGAGTTTATACTAGGCTCTCTATCCCTATTGATCTATGTGTGTTTTTGTGCCACTATCATACTGTTTTGATCACTGTAGCTTTGTAGTATAGTCTGAAGTCAGGGAGCATGATACCTCCAGCTCTGTTCTTCTTTCTCAAGATTGTTTGGCTATTTGGGGTCTTTTGTGTTTCCATACAAACTTTTTAAATTATTTATTCTAGTTCTGTGAAAAATGGCATTGGTATTTTGATAGGAATTCCATTGAATCTGTAGATAGCCTTGGTCAATATGGTCATTTTAACAATATTGATTCTTCTAGTCAAAGAACATGGTATATCTTTCCATCTGTTTATGTCATCTTCAGTTTCTTTCATCAGTGTCTTACAGTTTTCTAAGTACAGGTCTTTTGTTTCCTTAGGTAGGTTTATTCCTAGGTATGTTATTCTTTTTGATGCAATGGTAAATGGGCTTGTTTCCTTATTTATCCTTCTGATAGTTCATTGTTAGTGTATGGAAATGAACAGATTTCTGTGTATCAAGTTTGTGTCCTTCAACTTTACCAAATTCATTAATCAGCTCTAGTAGTTTTCTGGTGACATCCTTAGGATTTTCTATGTGTAGTATCATGTCATCTGCAAACATTAACAGTTTTACTTCTTCCTTTCTAATTTAGATTCTTTTTATTTCTTTTTCTTGTCTGATTGCTGTGGCTAGGAATTCCAAAACTATGTTGAATTAAAGTGGCGAGAGTGGATATCCTTGTCTTATTCCTAATCTTAGAGGAAATGCTTTCAGCTTTTCACCATTGAGTATGATGTTAGCTGTGGGTTTGTCATATATGGCCTTTATTAAGATGAGGTATGTTACATCTGCTCCCACTTTCTGGAGAGTTTTTATCATAACTGGATGTTTGATTTTATCAAAAGCTTTTTCTGCATCTATTGAGATGATGACATGGTTTTTATTCTTCAGTTTGTTAATGTGGTATATCATATTGATTGATTTGCAGATATTACAAAATCCTTGCATTCCTGGAATAAATCCCATTTGATCATGGTATATGATCCTTTTAATATATTGTTGGATTTGGTTTGGATTTTGGTATTTTGTTGAGGATTTTTGCATCTATGTTCATCAGTGATATTGGCCTATAATTTTCTTTGATCTTGGTATCAGGGGATGCTGGCCTCATAGAATGAGTTGGAAGTATTCCTTCCTCTGCAAATTTTTGGAATAGTTTGAGGAGGATAGGTGTTAACTCTTCCCTAAATGTTTGATAGAATTCACCTGTGAAACCATCTGGTCCTGGACTTTTACTTGTTGGGGAGTTTTTTTTTTTCATTACTGATTCAGCTTCATTACTGGTAATTGGGCTGTTCATAGTTTTTATTTCTTCCTGGTTCAGACTTGGGAGTTTGTACCTTTCTAAGAATTAGTCCATTTCTTCCAGGTTGTCCATTTTATTGGCATAGAGTTGCTTGTAGTCTCTTATGATCCTTTATATTTCTGTGGTGTCAGTTATAACTTCTCCTTTTTCATTTCTACTTTTATTGGTTTTGAGTCCTGTCCCTCTTTTCCTTGATGATTCTGGCTAAAGGTTTATCAATTTTGTTTATCTTTTCAAAGAACCAGCTTTTAGTTTCACTGATCTTTGCTATTGTTTTTGTCATCCCTATTTTGTTTATTTCTGCTCTGATCTTTATGATTTCTTTCCCTCTACTAACGTCAGGTTTTGTTTGTTCTTCTTTCTCTAGTTCTTTGAGGTATAAGGTTAGATTGTTTATTTGAGATTTTCTTGTTTCCGGAGGTGAGCTTGTATTAGTGTAAACTTCCCTCTTAGAACTTTTTGCTGCATCCCATAGGTTTTGGATTGTCGTGTTTTGTTTTCATTTGTCTCTAGGTTTTCTTTTAATTTCCTCTTTGACTTCTTCTGTGATCCATTACTTGTTTAGTAGCATATTGTTTAACCTCCATGTGTTTGTGTTTTTTGCAGTTTTTTTCTGATTGATTTTGAGTCTCATAGTATTGTGGTCAAAAAAGATTCTTGAGGGCTTCCCTGGTGGTACAGTGGTTGGGAGTTTGCCTGGCAGTGCACGGGATGCAGGTTCGAGCCCTGGTCTCGGAGGATCTCACGTGGCACGGAGCGGCTGGGCCCATGTGCTACAGCTGCTAAGCCTGTGCTCTGCAGCCCTTGAGCCACAGCTGCTGACCCCATGTGCTGCAACTGCTGAGGCCTGCGCGCCTGGAGCCTGTGCTCAGTGGTGGGAGAGGCTACCACAGTGAGAAGCCTGTGCACCGCAGCTAGGGGTGGCCTCCTCTCGCTGCAACTAGATGGAGCCCACGTGCAGCAATGAGGACCCAGTGCAGCCAGGAATGAATGAATGAATTAATAAATAATTTTTTTTTTAAAAAAAAGATGCTTGATATGATTTCAATTTTCTTAAATTTACTGAGGCTTGTTTTGTGGCCTAGCATGTGATCTATCCTGGAGAAATATTCCATGTGCACTTAAAAAGAATGTGTATTCTGCTGCTTTCAGATGGAATGCTTTATATATATATATATATATATATATATCTATCTCTCTCAATACAATCCATCTGGTCTAATGTGTCATTTAAGGGCAGTGTTTCCTTATTAATTTTCTGTATGCATAATCTCTCCATTGATGCAAGTGAGGTTTTAAAGTCCCATACTGCTACTGTGGTACTGTAAATTTCTTCCTTTATGTCTGTTCATATTTGCTTTATGTATTTAGGTGCCTCCTATATTGGGTGCATATATATTTACAATCTGTATATCTTCTTCTTGGATTGATCCCTTGAACATTGTGTAGTGTTCTTCGTTGTCTGTTGTAACAGTCTTTATCTTAAAGTCTATTTTGTCTGGACTTCCCTGGTAGTCCAGTGGTTAAGACTCCATTCTTCCAGTGCAGGGGGTGTGGGTTCGATCCCTTTTGGGGAACTAAGATCCCACATGCCACATGGCTTGGCCAAGAAATATAAATCAATCAATAAATAAGAATAATAAAACAATTCTTTAAAAATAAAATTAAGTCTATTTTGTCTGATATAAGTATTGCTACTCTGGCTTTCTTTTGATTTCAATTTTTCTGGAATACCTTTTTCTATCCCCTGACTTTCAGTCTGTATGTGTCTCTAGATCTGAAGCAAGGCTTTTGTAGGCACCATATACACGGGTCTTGCTTTTGTATCCATTCAGCCACTCTGTGTCTTTTGGTTGGAGCATTTAGTCAGTTTACATTTGAGGTAATTGTCGATGTGTATGTTCTTATTGCCATTTTGTTGATTATTTTGGATTTGCTTTTATGGGTCTTTTATTCCCTTTCTTCCTTTGTTTTCTTCTCTTGTGATTTGATGAATGTCTTTAGTGTTATGTTGTATTCCTTTTTCTCTTTTGAGTGTATACTTATTATAGATTTTTGGTTTGTGGTTACCATGAGGTTTTCGTGTAGCAGTCTATATATATACATGATTGTTTTAAGTTTTTGATCTCTTAATTTCAAATGCATTTAAAAAAACCTGCATTTGTACTCTTCTCATAATTACTGGTTTTTCCTTTTTTATTGAAGTATGGTTGCTTTACAATATTGTACAATTACTGTTTTTGAGGTCATATTTTACATCTAATCGTTTAGTGTATCATTTAACTGCTTATTGTGGATATAGATGATTTTACTACTTTTGTCTTTTAACCCCTCTACTAGCTTTGTGTGTGGATTATTTCCTACCTTTACTGTATGATTGCCTTTACCTATGAGCTTTTTCATTTTGTAATTTTCTTGTTTCTGGTTGTGGATTTTTCTTTTTTGCCTGGAGAAGTTCCTTTAACATTTGTTGTGAAGCTGGTTTGGTGGTGCTGAACTCCTTTTAGCTTTTGCTTGTCTGTAAGGCTTTTGATTTCTCCATCAAATCAGAACCGAGAGCTTTACTGGGTAGAGTATTCTTGGTTGTAGGTTATTGCCCTTCATCCCATTAAATATATCTTGCCACTCCCTTTTGTTTTTTATCTTAGTTTTTTTAACTTTTTATTTTATATTGGAGTATAGTTGTTTAACAATGTTCTGTTAGTTTCAGGTGTACAGCAAAGTGATTCATTTATACATATACATGTATCTATTCTTTTTCAAATTCTTTTCCCATTTAGGTTATTACAGAATATTGAGCAGCATTCCCGTGCTACACAGTAGGTCCTTGTTGGTTATCCATTTTAAATACAGCATTGTGTGTACATGTCAGTCACAAACTGCCTAACTATCTCTTCACCCCACCATTCCCCCGGTAACCATAAGTTTGTTCTTTAAGTCTGTGAGTCTCTTTCTGTTTTGAAAATAAGTTCATTTGTATCATTTTTTTTAGATTCTGCATATAAGTGGTATCATACAATATTTCACTTTCTCTGGTTTACTTCACTCATTATCTCTAGGACCTAGATAATCTCTAGGTCCATCCTTGTTGCTGCATATGGCATTATTTCATTATTTTTAATGGCTGAGTAATATTCCATTGTATATATGTACCACATCTTCTTTATCCATTCCTCTGTTGATGGACATTTAGGTTGCTGCCATGTCTTGGCTATTGTAAACAGTGCTGCAGTGAACATTGGGGTGCATGTATCCTTTTGGACCACGTTTTTCTCTGGCTATATGCCCAGGAATGGGATTGCAGGATCATATGATAGCTCTATTTTTAGTTTTTAAAGGAACTTTCATACTGTTATCCATAGTGACTGTACCAATTTACATTCCCACCAACAGTGTAGGAGGGTTCCCTTCTCTCCACACCCTCTCCAGCATTTATTGTTTGTGGATTTTTTGATAATAGCCATTCTGACTTGTGTGAGGTGATATCTCAGTGTAGTTTTGATTTGCATTTCTCTAATAATTAGCAATGTTGAACATCTTTTCATGTGCCTCTTGGCCATCTATATGTCTTCTTTGGAAAAATGTGTATTTAGGTCTTCTGGGTTGTTCATTTTGATGATATTAAGCCACAGGAGCTGTTTGTAAATTTTGGAGACTAATCCCTCATCAGTCACATAATTTGCAAATATTTTCTGCCATTCTGTGGGTTGTCTTTTCATTTTGTTTATGGTTTCCTTTGCTGTGCAAAAGCTTTTGAGTTTCATTAGGTCTCCTTTGTTTATTTTTATTTTCATTACTCTGGGAGACAGATCGAAAAAGATAATGCTGCAATTTATGTCCAAGAGTGTTCTGCCAATGTTTTCCACTAAGAGTTTTATAGTGTCTGGTCTCACATTTAGGTCTTTAATCCATTTTGAGCCTATTTTTGTGTATGATATGAAAGAATGTTCTAATTGCATTTTTTTTCCATGTAGCTGTCTAGTTTTCCCAGCACCACTTATTGAAGAGACTGTCTTTCTGTCATTGTATAGTCTTGCCTCCTTTTTCATAGATAAATTGACCATAGGTGTGTGGGTTTACTTCTGGGCTTTCTATCCTATTCCATTGATCTATATTTCTATTTTTGTGCCAGTACCATACTGTTTTGATGACTATCGCTTTGTAGTAGTCTGAAGTCAGGAAGCCTGATCCCTCCAGCTCTGTTTTTCTTTTTCAAGATTACTTTGGCTATTCATTGTCTTTTGTGTGTCCATACAAATTTTAAGATTTTTTTGTTCTAGTTCAGTGGAAAATGCCATTTGTAATTTTATAGGGATTGCATTGAATCTGTAGATTTCCTTGGGTAATGTAGTCATTTTGACAATACTCATTCTTCCAATCCAAGAACATGGTATATCTTTCCATCTGTTTGTGTTACCTTTGATTTCTTTCATCAGCGTTTCATAGTTTTCGGAGTACAGGTTTTTTGTCTCCTTAGGTAAGTTTATTCCTAGGTATTTTGTTCTTTTTGATGAGATGGTATATGGGATTGTTTCTTTTTTTGGGAGGGGATTGTTTCTTGAATTTCTCTTTCTGATTTTTCATTGCTAGTGTATAGAAATGCAACAGGTTTCTGTGTATTAATTTTGTATCCTGCAACTTTACCAAATTCATTAATCAGCTATAGTAGTTTTCTGGTAGCATCTTTAGGATTTTCTATGTACAGTAACATGTAATCTGCAAAAGTGACAGTTTAATGTCTTCTTTTCCAATTTAGATTCCTTTTATTTCTTTTTCTTTTCTGATTGCCACAGCTAGGACTTCCAAATCTATGTTGAATAAAAGTGGCGAGAGAGGACATCCTTGTCTTGTTCCTGATCTTAGATGAAATGCTTTCAGCTTTTCACTTTTGAGTAAGATGTTAACTGTAGGTTTGTCATATATGGCCTTTATTATGTTGAGGTATGTTCCCTCTATGCCCACTTTCTAGAGAGTTTTTATCATAAATGGGTGTTGAATTTTGTCAAAAGCTTTTTCTGCATCTGTTGAGATGATCATATAGTTTTTATTCTTCAATTTGTAAGAAAAATGAAATCATATCAAACATAGTTTCCATCTACAATGCTATAAGATTAGAAATAAGCTACATGAAAAAAAACCTGTAAAAAACACAAACATGTGGAAGCTAAACAACATGCTACTAAACAACCAATGGACCACCAAAGAAATCAAAGAGGAAATCAAAAAATACGTACTGACAGAAGAACACAAAAGTACAACAATCCAAAACCTATGGGATGCAGCAAAAGAAGTTTTAAGAGGGAAGTATAAAGCAATAGAGTCTTACCTCAGGAAACAAGAAAAATCTCAAGTAAACAACCTAACCTTACACCTAAAGCAACTAGGGAAAGAAGAACAAACAATTCCCAAAGTTAGTAGAAGGAAAGAAATCATAAAGTTGAGAGCAGAAATAAATGAAATAGAGATGAAGAAAACAGTAACAAAGAACAGTGAAACTAAAAGCTTGTTCTTTGAAAAGATAAACAAAATTGATGAACCTTTAGTCAGAATCATCAATAAATAAAGGGAGAGGACTCAAATCAATAAAAGTAGAAGTGAAAGTGGAGAAGTTACAACTGACACTGCAGAAATACAAAGGATCATAAGAGACTAGTATAAGCAACTATATGCCAATAAAATGGACAATCTGGAAGAAATGGACAAATTCTTAGAGAGGTACAATCTCCCAAGACTGAACCAGGAAGAAATAGAAAATATGAACAGACCAATCACAGCACTGAAATCAAAAAAAAAAAAAAACTCCCAACAAGTAAAAGTCGAGGACCGGATGGCTTCACAGGTGAATTCTATCAAACATTTAGAGACGAGCTAACACCTGTCCTTCTGAAACTGTTCCAAAAAATTGCAGAGGAAAGAAGACTCCCAAACTCTTTCTGTGAGGCCACCATCACCCTGATACCAAAACTAGGCAAAGATACCACAAAAAAAAGAAAATTAAAGGCCAATATCACTAATCAACAGAGACACAAAAGTCCTCAACAAAATACTAGCAATCCGAATCCAGCAGTACATTAAAAGGATAATACACCATGATCAAGTGGGATTTATCCCAGGGATGCAAGGATTTTTCAATATCCACAAATCAATCAGTGTGATACACCACATCAACAAGTTGTCACTCCCTTTTGGCCTGCAGAATTTCTGCTAAAAAAAACAGCTGATAGCCTTATGAGAGTTCTCTTGTATGTAATTTGTTGCTTTTTCCTTGCTTCTTTTAATATTCTCTTTAACTTTTGTCATTTTGATTACCATGTGTCTTGGTGTGTTTCTCTTTGGGTTAATCCTACATGGGACTCTATGCTTCGTGGACTTGGGTGACTGTTTCCTTTCCCAGGTTAGGGAAGTTTTCAGCTGTTGTGTCTACAGATATCTTCTCAGGCCTTTTTTCTCTCTCTTCTACTTCAGGGACCTCTATAATGCCAAAATGAGTGTGCTTGATATTATCCCAGAGGTCTCTTAAACTGTCCTCATTTCTTTTCTTTTTTCTGTTCAGAATTAGTGATTTCCACCACTCTGTCTTCTAGCTCGCTGATCCATTTCTCTTTATCTTTTAGTCTGCTATTGAGTCCTTCTGGTGTACTTTTCATTTCAATTATTGTATTCTTCATCTCTGATTGGTCATTCTTTATATTTTTTAAGACTTTGTTTAAAAACTTCTAACTTCTTGCTGTGTGCATCCATTCTTCTCCCGAGTTCTTTCATCATCTTTAGGATTGTTACTCTGAACTCTTTCTTGGGTAGATTGCCTATCTCCACTTTACTTAGTTTTTTTCTGGAGTTTTATCTTATTCCTTCTTCTGGAATATGTTCCTTTGCCACTTCACTTTGTCTAAGTTGTTATTTATTTTGTTATGTATGTGGTAGGTTAGTTACGTTTCTTGACCTTGGAGAAGTGGCCTTCTGTAGGAGATGTCCTGTGTTACAGCAGTGCACTCCTCTCTCATCATCCAAGCTATATGCTCTAGAGCTTCCCCCTAAAGGGAATGTGTGGGTTCTTCTGTTATGGGGGCTATGTGGATGGTCATTTAAGCTTGGTTGACCCCTAGCCCATTTGGTTGCCAGGCCCTGCATTGTGCAGGTGCTGTTGGCTGCTGTTTAGCAAGGCCTGGTCACAAGGCGGCTGGCTACAGAATCCTAGGGAACCGCAGGGCTAGTGCTGGCTCACTGGTGGGCAGGGTCAGGGTCCTGAAGACTCCAGGGCTGTTGCCCGCCCACTGGTTGGTGAAGCCAGGTCCTGGGGTTAGTGCTGGCCTACTGGTAGGCAGAGCCAGTTGTTGGAGTCTCTCTGGGATCCCAGAGCTCGTTTCAGATAGTTGGTGGCAGGGGTGGGGAGTGGTTCCTGTCACAGTTGAGTATGGGGTCTGGGGTGTCCCGAAGGTTGCATTGGCCTGCTAGTGGACAGGGCCAGGACCCAGCTGGTCTCGGGGCAGGGTTTGGCCTGCTGTGAGCGGCCTGGATCCGCAGGCTGCAGGATTGTCATTTTCTTCCGTTTGGTGTCTGCCCCCTCTGGTGGGTGAGACTGTTCTAGAGGCTAGTGCAGGCTTCCTGGGGAGAAGGCCTGGTGCCTGACCACTGGTGGGTGGAGCTGGGTCCTGGCCCTCTGGTGGGTAGGGCCATGTCTAGGGCCGTGTCTTAGAGGTGGCTGTGGTCTCAGGAAGTCTTTGGGCAGCCTGTGTACTGATGGGTGGGGCTGTGTCCCTGCCTAGTTAGTTGTTTGGCTGGAGGCTGCCCAGCTCTAGTGCATATAGGCTGTTGGGTGAGGCCAGGTCTTAGCGCTAGTCAGCCAAGATGGCAGCTGCCAGAAGCAGTATTCATCCAGCAGAATGTTCCCAAATGTGGCTGCCACCAGTGTTTTTGTCCCCAGCTGCCCCCACCTCTCCAGGAGACTCGCCATGATAAGCAGGTAGGTCTGGCCCAGACTTCTGTCAAATTACTGCTTTTGCCCTGGGTCCTGGTGTGTGTGGTTTTGTGTGTGTCCTTTAGGAGTAAAGTCTCTGTTTCCCCAGTTCTGTGGGGCTCCTGAAATTAAGCCCCACTGGAGTTCAAAACCAAATGTTCTGGAGACTTGTCTTCCAGGGCTAGGGAGCCCGATGTGGGACTCAGAATTCTCACTCACTCTGCAATATAATTATTCTCCAGTTTGTGGAGAGTACAGGATTTGATTATATCATTGAGTCCACCTGTTCTACCCATCTGTTGTTTCCTTCTTGGTCCTTAGTTGTAGGAGATCTTTTCTGGTAGGTTCCAGTCTTTTTCATCCATGGTTTTTCTGCATATACTTGTGATTTTGGTGTGTTCATGAGAGGAGGTGGCCTCAGAGTCTTTCTACTCCACCATCTTGGCCACTCTCTCCTTAGCCTTTTAAGAAGGAATATTGAAAACAATGTTTGTCTCCTTCATTATCCTCTTAGACTTAAATTATCTGGTGGTTCCTCTCATCAAATGCCTACTTGCAATTCGACCTTTCAATTTTTTCTTCTTTTGTTATTCTCAAGTGTCACTTATAAAGCACATTCAGAAGCGCGCTAGCCCTCCTCCTCTTTTTTTTTCTCTCCTCTGTCATGGTCCTACAGTTCTGATTTTTACAAGGTGTCCCAGGAAAGGAAGGGTGCTGTGACTTGGACTCTTACTACCACACTCACCCTCACTGTTTCTTTCTGTTGAAAGTTCTAAGCTGGAAGTACACCCTGATTTCCTGCCACATTGGTACCACTAGTCTTGCTGCTACCACCAGCAGTTAGCCAAGAGACATGTTGAATAATTTTTCTTGGCAGTACCCTTTGCATGATTTTCTTATTGCCTACTCTGGATTTTGCCCAAGTTCATTTTAGTGCTCCCCTATAGGGTTTTTTCCCCTCTAAGTATGGATTAGATAATATAAGGAAAAGTAAAGGAGTAAAGGTCTAAAGGTATTGGAGTTAAATGCTTGCTGGGAATAATTGGTTCACAAAATTGTTTATGCTTCTTATTGGAAACTAACCACTCCACCAGGGGGTGCTCTCTTTCATCAGGAAAACCAGTGTTTTATACTTGTGACCTTGTCTAAATTCCAGATCCTTGTGGATTCTCCTTCATCTGTCTGTGCTGTGTCTGACTCTAGAGGGACTCTAGAGGGACTAATACTTCTGATAATTACCATCTGTGGACAACTTCTATGTGCCAGATTTACAATACATTTTCATTTACCTGGTTTTAGAAAGCAGTGCTGTCTAAAACAAATGCAATAATGGTGTCTATTTGCTGCTTCTCTTGTAGAATAATGTTTTTTTTTTCCCCTGAGTACTTTCCAGCCTAACGAATGTAAGAATCAGATGAGCCTTTTTCTCTATCCTTTCTTCTGTTGGAATGTTACCTCTTAGTTGGTGTTTCTCACCTGGGATTCTGTTGGCTTTTGAGGCGGAGCAACTGTTCACTGTACAGGAGAGCCCTGAGCATTGAAGACATTTAGTATCCCTGCCCCACTCATCTAGTAATGTCCCTAGATTACAATGACAACCAAAAAAACCATATACATTTCCAAGTGCCCCCAGGAAGGTTGTAACCCCTATTGTAATCCACTAGGTAAGCTGATTTTCACCTTTCCAAAAACATTTTTTTAAATAAAATTTTCCTCATTTTATAAGTGTAGCTAATTTTTAATTAGGAAAAAAATCTGGAAAAATAAAAAAACTTACTTTATATTTAACTTTCTTAAAGTGCATCTTCATTTAGTCAGTTGTACCTTATTAGGTTAACATTGGGATGGGGTTAGTATATTTTTTAAACGTTGACTAATGGGTCATGGGAAATTTTAATTAGGGGATATATAAATACTAAGGAAAATAGAAAACTCAGGAAGAATTAGCTTTGGAATTAGACCCCAATTTAAATCTTGGTTCTACTACTTTTGAGGGAAAAAAACTTATTTTGGGAAATTTCAAACATTCACAGAAGTATACAAAATACAGTAAAGATTCCCATGTGGGTACCACCCCCCTGCCATGGAAGTACCATCCCCTATATAGGTACCATCACCCAACTTTAACAATTTCAGCTCACTCACTTCCTCCACTCATTTTCTCTACTTCCATATTACTTCATTTCATTCGTTAATCATATATCATCATTGCAATAACTTAAAAAAATTAACAATAATTGCTTAGGTATCTAAACATTGCTCAGATTTCTAATTGTCTCATAGATGGATGTATCTTTGTTTGAATTGAGATCCGACAATATATATGGTTTCATATATCATACATGGTTGATATGTATCTTACATCTCTTTTAAATTTGGGTTTCCCCCTGTCTCTTTTTCCTTACACTTTATTTGTTGAAGAAACCAGAAATTTTACCTTGTAGATTTTGTCACAATCCGTATTTGCTGATTATACCCTCATAGTGTTCCTATAAATTGGATTCATAGACTGTTGTAGAGTCTAGTCAGGTTTTTTTTATTGGCACAATATTTCATTGACTGTGCTATATTCTTCCATCAGGATTCCCATGTTGTCTGACTGTCCCTCTTTTTGTAATATTAGTTCTTTTATTTTTGAAATAATTTCCTAACTTACAGAAAAGCACACAAAAAATTTCTATGTATTTTTAACCGGAGACCCCCATTCAAGTTTGATCAACTGTGTCAATAATATCTTTTAATAACAAAAGGATACTTGTCATGTTTATTCAGGTTCTTTCAATGATCACAGTTAGTCCTTTCTTGACCTTTGTGAACATTACAGCCCAGTTATTTTGCAGTATTTTTCTCAATATGGGTTTATCTACTGTTTCATCATAAGACTGAGGTTACGCATTTTTGGCAGAAACATCACAGAAGTGACTCTACACTTCTTATACATCCTGTCAAGTGACGCAAGATATCATTTTGCCATAAAACTGGAAATGGTAAGTTTGATCACGTTAGTAAAGTGGTATCTGCCAAGATTTACCTATTATACATTATTCTTTCTCCCTTCATAATTAATATTTTATGGAGAGATGCTTTGAGACCTTATATATATATCCTGGTCCTCGTCCAGCTTTTACCCAGTAGTTTCAGCTTTTAATTATTACTATGATAGATAACTAAATGGAGGTTTTCTAATTCCATCATTCCGTAGGCATTTCTTACTTGGCATTCTTCTGTGAGGAAGAACTTTCCCTTTCCACTTATTTGCTCAGTTATTTATTTCGGTGTAGATTCCTCTTTTGTTCAGTGGAATATCATCTTTTCCCATCATTTGTTTGATGCTCAAGTATGATACTTTAATCTTTGGCCCTTAGCTGTATCATTTTGCCAAGTCCCCACCACTCCAGCATTCCTTGCTTTCTAGCACAGCAAGATCTTCCAGTCTCATGTTGCACTTTCCCTATCCTAGCCCTGAAATCAACCTTTTCTCCAAGGAGCCCTTTTAGTGGGGAATGGTATTTAGAAACCAAGATGTACTCACTACTGGATGTGCTAACTACCACTGAAATGTCACAGTTCCCAAGCTCCCTAGGGGACAAAGCTAGAAAATATATGTTAATATATATACATATATATATATATATATATATATATATATGTCTACTTTTACATATATATTTATTTTTGTTTCTGTCTATACATATTGAAAACCATGACTTCATATTGGTACTTTCTATTCTAATCCAACACTTTACCATCATTCTAGCTTTTCCCATTTTTTGTTTATAATTCTCTTCTCTAAGAATGAGAAACCTGGCTCTTATTATCCCCAATATGTTTCCTTATTTATTCAGCCCTCCTTTTCAGCCCTGCCCTCCCAGCCCTGCCCAGCCATCATCCATCTTAGCTCTTTTTTCCACACGGAGCCCACGCCCTGCCAGGTCACATACCATACACTGTTAGTTGTCTTCCCTGTGTTGGCCCTGACCTCTGCTAAATGACCCTCACTTAGGCCTGCCTTGTGACTGTTTTTTCTTTGATTATATATACATTTTTAATTAAAATATTGAAATAATTGTATACTAGTGTGCAATTGTAAGAAATAGTACAAAAAGATCTCATTTACCTTTTACTCAGTTTCCACCAATAGTTACATATTTGAAAACTAAAAAACATTGCTGAAAGAAATTAAAGATCTAAATAAATGGAAAGACATCTTGTGTTCATGGATTGGAAGAATTGTTAAGATGTCAGTACAACCCAACAGGATCTACAGATTCAATGTGATCCCTGTCAAAATCCCAATGATGTTTTTTGCAGAAATAGAAAAACTCACCCTAAAATTCACATGGAATCTCAAAGGACCCCCAAATAGCCAAAATAATCTTGAAAAAGAAGAACAAAGTTTGAGGACTTGCTTCCTGATTTCAAAAGTTACTACAAAGATACAGTAAGCAAAACAGTGTGGTACTGGCATAAACAAAGACATATAAATGAATGGAACAGAAAAGAGATCCCAGGAGGAAAAAACCTTGCAAATGTGGTCAATGATTTTTGACAAGGGTGCCAAGACTATTCAGTGGGGAAAAGATAATCTTTTCATCAGTTGTTGTTGGGAAAACTGTATGCACATGGAAAAGAATGGTGTTGAACCCTTACCTTATGCCATATACCAAAATTAACTCAAAATCAAGAATCTGAGAGAGATCAAGATGGCAGAGTAGAAAGACGTGGAGCTTACCTCTTCCCACAAATATATCAAAAATACATCCGTATTTGGAATAATTCTCACTGAATACCTACTGAGTGCTGGCAGAAGATCTCATACAACCAAAACTACAGGAAAGGTCACCATGTAACCTTGGAATAAACCTGACTAAGGAGGTGAAAGACTTATATGCTGAGAACTATAAAACATTGATAAAGGAGATTGAAGATGATTCAACAAAATGGAAAGATATCCTATGCTCTTGGATTGGAAGAATTAATATTGTTAAAATGTCCATACTACCCAAAGCATCTACTGATTTACTGCAATCCCTATCAGATTACCCATGACATTTTTTCAGAACTAAAACAAATAAACCTAAAATTTATATGGAATCATAAAAGGCTTAGAGTTGCCAAAGCAATCCTGAGGAAAAGGAACAAAGCTGGAGGCATAACCCTCCCAGACTTCAGACAATATTACAAAGCTACAGTAATCAAAACAGCAGAGTATTGGCACAAAATCAGACATATGAATCAATGGAACAGAAGAGACAGCCCAGAAATAAACCCACACACCTACAGTCAATTAATCTTTGACAAAGGAGGCAAAAATATACAACGGAGAAAAGACAATCTGTTCAGCAAGTGGTGTTGGGACAGCTGGGCAGCCATATGTAAATCAATGAAATGAGAACACTCCTTCACACCATGCACAAAAATAAATTCGAATGGTTTAAGGACTTAAATACAGCTCAATATGAAATAAACAACCCAATCAAAAAAAAAATGAGCAGAAGACCTAAATAGACATTTCTGCAAAGAAGATATACAGATGGCCAACAGGCACATGAAAAGATGCTCAACATCGCTAATTATTAGAGAGATGCAAATCACTACACCTCACTACAATGAGGTGCCACCTCATAAGTCCACAAAAAGTCCACAAATAATAAATTGCTGGAGAGGGTGTGGAGAAAAGGGAACCCTCCTGCACTGTTGGTGGGATTGTAAATTGGTGCAGCCACTGTGGAAAACAGTATGGAGATTCCTTAAAAAACTAAAAATAGAGTTCCCACATGATCCAGCAATCCCACTCCTGGGCATATATCAAGAAAAGATGAAACTCTAATTCAAAAAGATACATGCACCCCAATGTTCATTACAGCACTCTTTACAATAGCCAAAACATGGAAGCAACCTGAGTATCCATTCACAGATGAATAGGTAAAGAAGATGCAGTATATGTATACACACACACACACACACACACACACACAGTGGAATATTACTCAAACATACAAACGAATGAAATATTGCCATTTGCAGCAATGAATGGACCTAGAGATTATCATGCTAAGTGAAGTCAGACAATGAAAGACAAATATCACATTATACCACTTATATGTGGAATCTAAAGAAATGATACAAATAAACAATTACAATTTACAAAACAGAAACAGACTCACAGAAACAGACTCACATAGAAAATTACCTTGTTAGTGTACCGAAGGGGAAAGTAGGAAGTTATAAATTAGGAGTTTGGGCTTAACAAATACATACTACTATATATAAAATAGATAAACAACAAGGACCTGCTGTATAGCACAGGGAACTGTAATATCTTGTAATAACCTATTACAAATATCTTGTAATAACCTAATCTGAAAAAGAAAAAAATATATATATGTTAACATACAAATTTGAATAGTTTTATATTAACATATATAAGTATATATAAAATTGAATCAATTTGCTGTACATCTGAAATTAACACAAAATTGTAAATCAACTGTACTTCAATTTTTAAAAAAGACCTAAACATAAGAGCTCAAGGTATAAACTCTTAGAACAAAATAAGGGGAAAATCTTCATAACATTGGATTTCGTAATGATTTCTTGATTATGACACCAAAGCACAGGTGACAGAAGAAAAACATAGATAAATTGGACTTCATCAAAACTTAAAACTTTTGTTCATCAAAAGACACTATCAACAGAATGAAGAGTCATCCTACAGAATGGGTGAAACTATTTGCAAATCATGTATCTAACAAGGGACTAATATCCAGAATTATACAGAACTCCTAAAACTCAACCACAAACAAACAACCCTATTCAAAAACAGACAAAGGACTTGAATAGACTGTTCTCATGAAAAGATACACAGATGTCCAATAACCATGAAAAGATGCTCAACATTATTAACTATTAGAAAATGCAAATCAAAAGCACAGTGAGATACAACTACATATCCATTAGGATGGTTATTATCAAAAGCACAGAAATGATTGTTGTCAAGGATGTTGAGAAATTGGAACTCTAGTATATTACTGTATTACTGGTAGTGTAAGTGGTACAGCCACTATTGAAAACAGTATGGTAGTTCCTCAAAAAATTAAAAATAGAATTACCATATGATCCAGCAATTTCACTTCTGGGTATATACCAAAAGAATTGAAATCAGGGACTTGAGGAGATATTTGTACACCCATATTTATAGCAGCATTCACACTAACCGAAAGTTGGAAACAACCTGAACGTCCATGAATAGATTAATGGATAAAATATGGCATGTACGTACAAAGGGATATTATTCAGCCTTAGAAAGGAAGGAAATTCTGCACATGCTACAATATGGATGAACTTTGAAGACATTAAGCTGTGTGAAATAAGCCAGTCACAAAAAGACAAAAATAATTATTTGGTTCCACTTACATGAGGTACCTAGAATGTCAAGTTCTTAGAGACAGAAAGCGCAATGGTGGTTGCGAGGAACTAGGGCAAGAGACAAATGGGGACTTAGTGTTTAGAGGGTATACAGTTTCAGTTTGGGAAAATGAAAAAATTCTGGAGGTGGTTGGTGGTGATGGTTGCACAACAATCTGAATGTATGTAATGCTACTGCACTGTACACTTAAAAATGGTTAAAATAGTAAATTTTATGTTATGTGTATTTTGCCACCATTAACAAGGGAAAAAAGGAAGGAGCTTTCTCTTCCTCATCTTTTTCCTTCCCTTCCTGAATTGAACAGTCCAAAAGCCACTGGGTGGGACCATAAAAAGTAGGCATCCACACCAGAGGGTGAGTGAGGCTGCAGCACTGGAAGCCAAACAGGGTGAGGCGGATCCATATAGGGGGGCAGCCTGGCAGTCATGATTCCTGAGCAGGATGATATCATGTGGGAGGCTGACCTGATTCCTGGGTGTTAGAATAGGTGTCAGAGCTCAAATGAGGTTAGGAGAGCTCCTCATGGCAGCGTGACCCCTCATAGTGTATCAGAACACAAGCAGAGTGAGGAGACATCCACACATGTGGGTGGCAACAGCAGCCTAGCTCAGGATCTTAGAGTTCAGTTGGAGGAAGGGAGGCATCCACTTAGGTAAGGGGGGCCGTCAGCAGTGAGGGGAGATTGGTCACATAGAGGGGGACTAGTCAGAGAAGTAAAGGATAATAGCAGGGTTCTCACCATCAGAGAAGGGAGTTATAATTATGGAAAGGGGGATATTAGGAGGAAACCTGTGCTCTTGGATTGGAACTGATAATGTCAGGGTGAACTCAAATAAGTTTTCAACATATATGCATGCATATGTAAATATTAATTTAAATGTGTGATGTGTGTGTGTATGCATGTATATAGTGCACATATTCTTTAGTTGTGTCCACTGAGAGGGCCTGCTAGCAACAACACTGTTAACAGTAATGAGCACACCTAGCATCTGGACTTGGTTTCTAAATATTATTATTTACCAATAAACACCAGGACTTATTGGATCTAATTATGAGGAAGCGGACACACCCAAATTGAGAGATGTTGTACAAAATAACTAGCCTATACTCTTCAAAAGTCAAAGGCATCAATATCAAGGAAAGACTGAGGAACTTGTTCTAAAGTGAAATAAATGAGGGAACAACTAAAATTCAGTGTGTGATTCTGAACATTGTGTAGTATGATTTTACCATAAGGAACATTGAGATAATCAGTGAAGCTTGAGTGAGGTCTGAGGAATAGTGGGCAACTAATAATGTATCAATCAATTTTCTGATTTCAGGGAATTTTAGAGAATGTCTTTGTTTATGGGAAATATATACTAAGTTATTTAGAGTAATGGGGCAGTATGTCTGCAGGTTATTCTCAAATGGTTCAAGAAACAATAGTCTTGGTCTTATACTTATAACTTTTCTGTAAGTTTGATATTGCTCCAAAAAAAATAAAATCCTCTTCAAAATTTTTTAAAAATTAAAACTAAATCGTAGGCGGAGGGAGCTTCAAGATGGCAGAAGAGTAAGACATGGAGATCACCTTCCCTCCCACAAATACATCAGAAATACATCTACACGTGGAACAACCCCTACAGAACACCTACTGAATGCTGGCAAAAGACCTCAGACCTACCAAAAGGCAAGAAACTCCCCACGTACCTGGGTAGGGCAAAAGAAAAAACAGAGACAAAAGAATAGGGATGGGACCTACACCAGTGGGAGGGAGCTGTGAAGGTGGAAAGATTTCCACATACTAGAAAGCCCCTCCGTGGGCGGAGACTGCGGGTGGCGGAGGAGGGAAGCATCGGAGCCACGGAGGACAGCGCAGCAACAGGGATGCGGAGGGCAAAGCGGAGAGATTCCCACACACAGGATCTGTGCCAGCCAGTACTCACCAGCCCGAGAGGCTTGTCTGCTCACCCACCGAGACAGTTGGGGGCTGGGAGCTGAGGCTCGTTCTTCGGAGGTCAGATCCCAGAGAGAGGACTGGGGTTGACTGCATGAACACAGCCTGAAGGGGGTAGTGTACCACAGCTAGCTGGGAGGGAGTCTGGGAAAAGTCTGGAGCTACCGAGGAGGCAAGAAACTTTTTCTTCCCTCTTTGTTTCCTGGTGTGTGAGGAGAGGGGATTAAGAGCACCACTTCAAGGAGCTCCAGAGGCGGGCGACTATCAGCACAGACCCCAGAGATGGGCATGAGACGCTAAGGCTGCTGCTGCAGCCACCAAGAAGCCTGTGTGCAAGCACAGGTCACTATCCACACCTGCCCTCCTGGGAGCCTGTGCAGCCCACCACTACCAGGGTCCCGTGATCCAGGGACAGCTTCCCCAGGAGAACACACGGCGCGCCTCATGCTGTTGCAACGTCACATTGACCTCTGCTGCTGCAGACTCGCCCCGAACTCCGTACACCTCCCTCCCGCCAGCCTGAGTGAGCCAAAGCCCGCGAATCAGCTGCTCCTTTAACCCTGTCCTGTCTGAGTGAAGAACAGATGCACTCAGGCAACCTACACGCAGAGGCGGGGCCTAGTCCGAAGCTGAACCCCAGGAGCTGTGCGAACAAAGAAGAGAAAGGGAAATCTCTCCCAGCAGCCTCAGGAGCAGCGGATTAAATCTCCGTGATCAACTTGATGTACCCTGTATCTGTGGAATACCTGAATAGGCAACGAATCATCCCAAATTGAGGAGGTGGACTTTGGGAGCAACGATATATATATATATATATATTTTTTTTTTTCCCCTTTTCCTCTTTTTGTGAGTGTGTATGTGTATGCTTCTGTGTGTGATTTTGTCTGTATAGCTTTGCTTTTACCATTTGTTGCAGGGGTCTGTCTGTCCTTTTTTCTTGTTTTTTTGTATAGTTTTTAGGGCTTGTTATCATTGGTGGATTTGTTTTTTGGTTTCGTTGCTCTCTTCTTTGTTTTTTATTTATTACTTTAAAAAATTTTTTAAAATATTTTTTTATTTTAATAACTTTTTTATTTTATTTTCTTCTTTCTTTCTCTTGTTTTTATCCTTCTTATTCTGAGCCATGTGGATGACAGGCTCTTGGTGCTCCAGACAGGTGTCAGGGCTGTGCCTCAGAGGTGGGAGAGCCACACTCAGGACATTGCTCCACAGGAGACCTCCCAGCTCCACATAATTTCAAACGGTGAAAATCTCCCAGAGATCTCCATCTTAACACCAAGACCCAGCTCCACTCAATGACCAGGAAGCTCCAGTGCTGGACACCCTATGCCAAACAACTAACAAGACAGGAACACAACCACACCCATTAGCAGAGAGGCTGCCTAAAATCATAAGGCCACAGACACCCCAAAACACACCACCAGGCGTGAACCTGCCCACCAGAAAGAAAATATCCAGCCTCATCCAACAGAACATAGGCACTAGTCCCCTCCACCAGGAAGCCTACACAACCCACTGAACCAACCTTAGCCAATGGAGACAGACACCAAAAACAATGGGAACTACAAACTTGCAGCCTGCGAAAAGGAAACCCCAAACACAGTAAGTTAAGCAAAATGAGAACACAGAGAAACACACAACAGATGAATGAGCAAGGTAAAAACCCACCAGACCGAACAAATGAAGAGGAAATAGGCATTCTACCTGAAAAAGAATTCAGAATAATGATAGTAAAGATATCCAAAATCTTGGAAATAAAATGGAGAAAATACAAGAAATGTTTAACAAGGACCTAGAAGAACTAAAGAGCAAACAAACAATGATGAACAACACAATAAATGAAATTAATAATTCTCTAGAAGGAATCAATAGCAGAATAACTGAGGCAGAAAAATGGACAACTGACCTGGAAGATAAAACTGTGGAAATAACTACTGCAGAGCAGAATAAAGAAAGAAAATGAAAAGAATTGAGGACAGTCTCAGAGGCCTCTGGGACAACATTAAATGCAACAACATGCGAATTATAGGGGTCCCAAAAGAAGAAGAGAAAAAGAAAGGGACTGAGAAAATATTTGAAGAGATTATAGTTGGAAACTTCCCTAATATGGGAAGGGAAATAGTTAATCAAGTCCAGGCAGCACAGAGAGTCCCATACAGGATAAATCCAAAGACAAACACTCCAAGACACATATTAATCAAACTATCCAAAATTAAATACAAAGAAAAAATATTAAAAGCAGCAAGGAAAAAACAACAAATAATATACAAGGGCATCCCCATGAGGTTAACAGCTGATCTTTCAGCAGAAACTCTGCAAGCCATAAGGGAGTGGCAGGACATATTTAAAGAGATGAAGGGGAAGAGCCTACAACCAAGATTCCTCTACCCAGCAAGGATCTCATTCAGATTTGATGGAGAAATTAAAACCTTTACAGACAAGCAAAAGCTAAGAGAATTCAGCACCACAAACCAGCTTTATAACAAATACTAAAGGAATTTCTCTAGGCAGGAAACACAAGAGAAGGAAAAGACCTACAATAACAAACCCAAAACAATTAAGAAAATGGTAATAGAAACATACATATTGATAATTACCTTAAATGTAAATGGATTACATGCTCTAACTAAAAGACATAGACTGGCTGAATGGATATGACAACAAAACCCGTATATATGCTGTCTACAAGAAACCCACTTCAGACCTAGGGACACATACAGACTGAAAGTGAGGGGATGGAAAAAGATATTCCATGCAAATGGAAATCAAACGAGAGCTGGAGCAGCAATTCTCATATCAGACAAAATACACTTTAGAACAAAGACTATTACAAGGCACAAAGAAGGAAACTATATAATGATCAAGGGATCAGTTTAACAAGGAAGATATAGCAATTGTAAATATTTATGCACCCAACATAGGAGCACCTCAATACATAAGGCAAATACTAACAGCCATAAAAGGGGAAATCGACAGAAACATCATAGTAGGGGACTTTAACATCCCACTTTCACCAGTGGACAGATCATCCAAAATGAAAATATAAATAAGGAAACACAAGCTTCAAATGATACATTAAACAAAATGGACTTAATTGATATTTATAGGACATAATCAAAGACAACAGAATACACTTTCTTCTCAAGTGCTCATGGAACATTCTCCAGGATAGACCATATCTTGGGTGGGTCACAAATCAAGCCTTGGTAAATTTTAGAAAATTGAAATCATATCAAGTATGTTTTCTGACCACAACGCTATGAGACTAGATATCAATTACAGGAAAAGATCTGTAAAAAAATACAAACACATGGAGGCTAAACAATACACTACTTAATAACCAAGAGATCACTGAAGAAATCAAAGAGGAAATCAAAAAATACCCAGAAACAAATCACAATGAAAACACGATGACCCAAAACCTATGGGATGCAGCAAAAGCAGTTCTAAGAGGGAAGTTTATAGCAATACAAGCCTACCTTAAGAAACAAGAAACATCTCAAATAAACAACCTAACCTTACACCTAAAGCAATTAGAGAAAGAACAAAAATCCGCAAAGTTAGCAGAAGGAAAGAAATCATAAAGATCAGATCAGAAATAAATGAAAAGGAAATGAAGGAAACGATAGCAAAGATCAATAAAACTAAAAGCTGGTTCTTTGAGAAGATAAACAAAATTGATAAACCATTAGCCAGACTCATCAGGAAAACAAAGGAGAAGACAAGTCAATAGAATTATAAATGAAAAAGGAGAAGTAACAACTGACACTGCAGAAATACAAAGGATCATGAGAGATTACTACAAGCAACTCTATGCCAATAAAATGGACAACCTGGAAGAAATGGACAAATTCTTAGAAATGCACAACCTGCCAATACTGAACCAGGAAGAAATAGAAAATATGAACAGACCAGTCACAAGCAGTGAAATTGAAACTGTGATTAAAAATCTTCCAACAAGCAAAAGCCCAGGACCAGATGTCTCACAGGTGAATTCTGTCAAACATTTAGAGAAGAGCTAACACCTATCCTTCTCAAACGCTTCCAAAATATAGCAGAGGGAGGAACACTGCCAAACTCATTCTATGAGGCCACCATCACCTTGATACCAAAACCAGACAAAGATGTCACAAGGAATGAAAACTACAGGCCAATATCACTGGTGAGCATAGATGCAAAAATCCTCAACAACATACTAGCAAACAGAATCCAACAACACATTAAAAGGATCATCCACCATGATCAAGTGGGGTGTAATCCCAGGAATGCAAGGATTCTTCAATATACGCAAATCAATCAGTGTGATACACCATATTAACAAATTGAAGGAGAAAAACCATATGATCATCTCAATAGATGCAGAGAAAGCTTTCGACAAAATTCAACACCCATTTATGATAAAAACCCTGCAGAAAGTAGGCATAGAGGGAACTTACCTCAACATAATAAAGGCCATATATGACAAACCCACAGCCAACATCGGCCTCAATGGTGAAAAACTGAAACCATTTCCACTAAGGTCAAGAACAAGACAAGGTTGCCCACTCTCACCACTCTTATTCAACATAGTTTTGGAAGTTTTAGCCACAGCAATCAGAGAAGAAAAAGGTATAAAAGGAATCCAAATTGGAAAAGAAGAAGTAAAGCTGTCACTGTTTACAGATGACATGATACTATACAAAATGAATCCTAAAGATGCTACCAGAAAGCTACTAGAGCTAATCAATGAATTTGGTAAAGTAGCAGGATACAAAATTAATGCACAGAAATCTCTGGCATTCCTATACACTAAGGATGAAAAATCTGAAAGTGAAATCAAGAAAACACTCCCATTTACCATTGCAACAAAAAGAAAAAAATATCTAGTAATAAACCTACCTAAGGAGACAGAAGACCTGTATGCAGAAAATTATAAAACACTGATGAAAAAAATTAAAGATGATACAAATAGATGGAGAGATATACCATGTTCTTGGATTGAAAGAATCAACATTGTGAAAATGACTGTACTACCCAAAGCAATCTACAGATTCAGTGCAATCCCTATCAAACTACCACTGGCATTTTTCAGGGAACTAGAACAAAAAATTTCACAATGTGTATGGAAACACAAAAGACCCTGAATAGCCAAAACCATCTTGAGAAAGAAAAACGGAGCTGGAGGAATCAGGCCTCCTGACTTCAGACTTTACTACAAAGCTACAGTAATTAAGACAGTATGGTACTGGCACAAAAACAGAAATATAGATGAATGGAGCAGGATAGAAAGCCCAGAGATAAGCCCATGCACATATGGTGACCTTTTCTTTGATGAAGGAGGCAAGACTATACAGTGGAGAAAAGACAGCCTCTTCAATAAGTGGTCCTGGGAAAACTGGACAGCTACATGTAAAAGAATGAAATTAGAACACTCCCTAGTACCATACACAAAAATAAACTCAAAGACCTAAATGTAAGGCCAGACACTATTAAACTCTTAGAGGAAAACATAGGCAGAACACTCCATGTCGTAAATCACAGCAAGATCCCTTTTGATCCACCTCCTAGAGAAATGGAAATGAAAACAAAAATAAACAAATGGGACCTAATGAAACTTAAAAGCTTTTGCACAGCAAAGGAAACCATAAAGAAGACAAAAAGACAACCCTTAGAACGCGAGAAAATATTTGCAAGTGAAGCAACTGACAAAGGATTAATCTCCAAAATTTACAAGGAGCTCATGCAGCTCAATATCAAAAAAACAAACAACCCAATCCCAAAATGGGCAGAAGAGCTAAATAGACATTTCTCCAAAGAAGATATACAGATTGCCAACAAACACATGAAAGAATGCTCAACATCATTAATTAGAGAAATGCCAATCAAAACTACAATGAGATATCATCTCACACCAGTCAGAATGGCCATCATCAAAAAATCTACAATAAATGCTGAAGAGGCTGTGGAGAAAAGGGAACCCTCTTGCACTGTTGGTGGGAGTGTAAATTGATACAGCCACTATGGAGAACAGTTTGGAGGTTCCTTAAAGAACTATAAATAGAAATACCATACGACCCAGCAATCCCACTACTGGGCATATACCCTGAGAAAACCATAATTCAAAAAATACATGTACCACAATGTTCATTGCAGCTCTATTTACAATAGCCAGGACATGGAAACAATCTAAGTGTCCATCAACAGATGAATGGATAAAGAAGATGTGGCACATATATACAATGGAATTTTACTCAGCCATAACAAGAAACAAAATTGAGGTATTTACAGTGAGGCGGATAGACCTAGAGTGTGTCATACAGAGTGAAGTAAGTCAGTAAGAGAAAAACATACCTTATGCTAACACATATATATGGAATCTAAAAAAAAAAGAAATTGTCATGAAGAACCTAGGGGCAAGACTGGAATATGGACACAGACGTACTAGAGAATGGACCTGAGGGTATGGGGAGGGGGAAGGGTAAGCTGTGATAAAGTGAGAGAGTGGCATGGACATATATACACTACCAAACGTAAAATAGATAGCTAGTGGGAAGCAGCCACATAGCACAGTGAGATCAGCTCAGTGCTTTGTGACCACCTAGAGGAGTGGGATAGGGAGGGTGGGAGGGAGGGAGACGCAAGAGGGAAGAGACATGGGGATATATGTATATGTATAACTGATTCACTTTGTTATAAAGCAGGAGCTAACACACCATCGTAAAGCAATTATACTCCAATAAAGTTGTTAATAAAAAAAAACTAAATTGTTGAACTGTGTTAAATGTGCTAAGCAGTCAAAATAAGACAGAAACTATAAAAAGGCATCAGAGACCTTAGCAAGATCAATTTTCAGTGGATGCTGAAGACAGAGACCAGAGTTGAATAGATTGAGGACGAGAAGGTGACAAATGGAAATGGCAAATGAAGTCAACTTTTTTAGAAGTTTAGCTGTAAAGGGGAGAGGGAGGGCTCTCTGAAGAAGGGGAATTATAGTGAAGGATCTGGAAACAATGACATATACTAGGAATGTTTGAAAAATTAAGAAGATTTGACCTGAATAGGGGAAGACTTAGAGGAGTTCTGTCTTCAGATATTTGAAAACCTTGCAAGTCAAGGAGATGCTTTATTTTTAATTTTTAGAAGGAAGAACCAGGACCAATGTTTACAGAGAAATGGATTTTGACTCAACATTAGAAAACATCTTGAGCTGTCAAACAGTTGAATAGTTAGTTGCCTTGTGAGAAGTGAGCCTCCTGTCACAAAAAGTGGAAAACAAGAAGCTGTAAAGTCAGCATTCTAGTCCATTTCCAGTTCCTGGAAATGACTCCTGTATTGACTTAGGACTGAGCCCAGATGGACCTCCATCTCCCACTGCATTCTTGGGCCTGTTGTTGCATGAGTTTGTTTAAATAGGAAGTTATTAGTCCTTTCTTGAGTATAAAAGGGAATTACCAGTTCTTGAGGCTCCACATCTCTTTAGACTCTTTAGTGCTCTAACCACCCACATGTAGAAATTAAAGAGGAAAAGACCAAGGCCTCATAAGTAACTTTAGGTAGGTTTCTTTGTTGTTTACTGTGCTTAATTTCACATTTGCAGTGACCAGTATCTCATTTGGTTCCTTAAATATTATTCTGAATTTGGGAAGGTCTGATTGCCTACCTACAAACAGGCCATTGGCCACAAAGATATTGTTGTGTTTAGAGTGCAGCACCCATATTCTTTATGCTTTGAGAGGGGTCTTTTATGCATTGATGATGACAGCATCTTAGGGGGGAGTATAGGATTGGTCATGGGGATTATCTTTTGTTTTCCTACTTTTTCTTGGAGCCTGATTTTGTTTTAGAGATAGCATATTTGGAAGAAAAAGGGTAAAAATAGTAGTGAGGCAGGGTCCCCTATGATTTTATATTCATGGAATATAGAAAACTGATATTTTTTTCCTTATGTATTTAGAAAAACACTTTGTCGGAGAAGGAAAATATAGATCCTGTTAGCAGGTAAGTGGAGAAACAACAGTAGTGTTGTTTCTTGTGGCCTCAAGTTATAACTATGGAGGAAGGAGGGAAGGAGAGCAGAGAGGTGAATGTAGCTTATAATAACGAGGTTCTATAGACTTTCTCTGTGGTTGCCAGAAAAAAAGTTTCTTTACCTTTTTTTTTGGTAACATCTTTATTGGAGTATAATTGCTTTACAATGTTGTGTTAGTTTCTGCTAGTTTCTGCTTTATAACAAAGTGAATCAGCTATACGTATCATATATCCCCATATCTTCTCCCTCTTGCGTCTCCCTCCCACTCTCCCTATCCCACACCCCTCTAGGTGGTCACAAAGCACCGAGCTGTCCCCATGCTATGCGGCTGCTTCCCACTAGCTATCTATTTTACATTTGGTAGTATTTATAAGTCCATGCACTCTTTCACTTTGTTCTAGCTTACCCTTCCCCCTCCCCGTGTCCTCAAGTCCATTCTCTATGTCTGTGTCTTTACTCATGTCCTGGCCCTAGGTTCATCTAACATTTTTTTTTTTTTAGATTCCATATATATGTGTTAGCATTCGGTACTTGTTTTTCTCATTCTGACTTACTTCACTCTGTATGACAGACTCTAGGTCCATCCACCTCACTACAAATAACTCAGTTCTTTACTTTTTAGTTTCTGTTGAAAGTATGGCCCTTCATAGAATTACTCTTACTCTAAAATACTTCCATCTTATATAATACATGAAATAGAAAATAAAATAGTCTTGTTCCTCCTTCTATCTAAAGATAAGGCTTCTCTTTTTTCCCTATTGGTAATTTAAATAAATATTAAAACGTTATTTCTAAAAGTCTGAACAATTCATCATTAGAAATCTATAATTCACCCCAATTTAAATTTTTAAATTGATTTTTAGGCTATTGTGCCAAACTCCTTGACCTCAGAAATCCACATCTCCACATAACCACATTTTTGTTCACAGAATGTTGCCGAAAAACAATCATGCCATGACTTTATAGGGATTATCTTCTAATTCATGGAATAAAAGATATTAGAACTTGTACCAAATTGGTCTCTTTTTGTATTCTTTTTGAAAATAGTTATTTTATTCATTTTGTGGGTCAGTTTAGTTACATATCCTCACACTTCTTGTTTCACACATCTGTAAGACATTGTATTTTAATACATAAACCTTTCGTTCCTTAGCTTGGTCCAGACAAGTCCTATCCTCATCAAATTCATTCTCATTTTCAGAACTGTTGAGAACAGAGTCACTTGGACTCTCCTCTGTGGATGTCCTTAGAGCTGCACAGATCACGCATTTCCTACTCACTGGTTGAGACCTCCTAGTTGCTGCCTCACATGCCTTTCATCTCAGATGGAACTTGCCTGCCGGATTTTCTCTCGCACCTTCTTCTCGTGGACTTCCATTTTTACCTGCTTCAGTATCTTGCTGCTGCTCACTTAGGCTTGAAGTCTCAGCACCCAGTGCAGTGTCTGCCCCTGTACTGTCTTGTTTCCATGCTTAGCTCCGTTCACACAGTCACAGTCCCAGCAGGCCCCCAGTCCTTGGCTCCCGGCCCTATCTTTGCAGGGAATGTTAACACTAAGAAACTTGAGTCAGACTCCCTGTTCCCCAGATAGCAGACTCAGACCCCTTAGTTTGAGCATTTAGGGTCTCTTGCCATCAGGTTCCAACTTGCCTTCCACACCGCATCCTCTACTCTTTCCTTTCCTGTAAAACTGTGTGGAAGCTGTGCCTTCTGGGTTAGGTATGTTAAAAGGAATTCTTTTCCATTGCTGTATGCAAAATAACAGGGGCAGGATGCTATACTCGTAGGAATTTGGGCACCAAATTGAGCTACTCTGTCTTATTTGACAAAGCACATCCATTTGGGGAGATGGGGGCTGTGTTTTAAAAGGAGCATGCTTTAAAGCATTATTAATTGTTAAAATAAAACAGAACAAAACAAAGAAGAACCCTATCTATGACAGTAGACTGTTTCCACCTGCACATGGCTGAAATACCATTTGGAGAGACAGAGGGAGAGAGACACGGGGGTGGGGTTAGGGTGTGCAGCTTGACATTAACAAGAGAGGAGGCAGACAGTTGGTGGTGGTTATAGTTTCTGTGTTCTTTATATCCTTGATCATCAAGTTGCAACCTCCCCCTCATCCAGTTCCTTTAAAAAATGTGATACTTAGTGAATTTTCTTCCTATGCCTCTGCCAAGACGTTACTGAAGCTTTTCTTTTCCCCATAGTCAGCAACAAAAGGCACAGAATCGTGTCTTTGAGTTTTTGAGGGCTATAGTTATGACTACTATTACTATGCAATAACCAAGAATTGGGTTTTCACATTCTGAAAATAAGAATATGAATATAAATGTCTTTTGATTAATATATCAGCCCTACAGATGTCTTTATTTGTTCTAGCCAAGCATTTCTTTAATAGTTCTATTAAAAAATCGGTTTTTCTTTTTATTTTGAAAAATTAAATGGTGTTTTAATAGTGTTAGAGGTATCTAGTATATCCCACTTTATTACAATTAACTTTTTCTTTTAACATCTTTATTGGAGTATAATTGCTTTACAGTGTTGTGTTAGTTTCTGCTGTTTAACAAAGTGAATCAGCTATACATATACATATACCCCATATCCCCTCCCTCTTGCGTCTCCCTCCCACCCTCCTTATCCCACCCCTCTAGGTGGTCACAAAGCACCGAGCTGATCTCCCTGTGCTGCGTCCCACTAGCTATCTGTTTTACATTTGGTAGTGTATATATGTCCATGCCACTCTCTCACTTTGTTACAATTAACTTTTTATCAGCCCTCTTCCAGAGAGCAGTAGAAAGAGAATATTTTTCAAACTGTTCAAAGAATAGATATGAAAGGAATAACAAAATTTAAATATTTTTATATGTGTGTGTTTACATCAGAAAGACATTTTTCTAAATTCATTACAGTATTTTAGATGTAATTCTTTGAGCAGTCAGATCTTTTAAAATGTGTTTGAGAAACAATAGAAAAGTCACATTTTAAGTATAATCTATTTAAAATACATGTTATTCTTCCTTATATTTGAACAGTCTGTTCAAAACAATCCATTCATATGGGATTTTGCTTGTACAGATCTGAGTGGGAATCAGTAGTTTCTTTGTTTGTCACTATGGAAACAAGTCAGCCTATCCTGAATGGCGGTTAGATCACGCAGAGTGATGCTCATGTTTCAGTGTAACTTCATCATGGAGCAGGCTGGCGCTGACATCTTGCCTCCAGCTCTTCCCTCCTGGAAGCCCAGCGCCATGCAGGATCCACCCCGGAGGCTTTCTGCTGTGCCATTCCTCAGCTCCTTTTTCCAGGGCCGACGACACTCTGCCTCCGACCCCATCGTGCGACTGCAGCAGGGGCGGCGCAGCTCCACTGCCAAGATGCTCTCGTCATCCTCTCTCCAGGTGATGGTGGCCATGTCCTCCGTCAGCTGTGCTGAGAGAAACCCAACTTGCCCCGAGAGAAAAAGTAAAGCTCCTTTTCTTCTTAAAGATTGCCACAGCTTTGAGTTTAAATATAAGAACTGTGAAGAGGTTATACTGTGTTGATACTTTTTAAATTTTTGACAATTAATCCTGCATTATACTTTTTATTGTCTGTTATGCTAAGAGATTCAGTAGACATGTAATAGGAGATAAAAATGATTGAATGTTTTATGTTTTTTCATTAAAAATGTAGTTTTTGCACAAAACTCATTCTCTTGTAGAAGATCTGCTTTTACAGTTTCTTCCTTTTCATTACCAATATGACATGTGGAGATTATTGTGTGCAAAAGCCTTTTCTGTAGTAAAGGATAGTGTACTTACACGAAAGGGAAACAGTTTTATTCCTGACAGAGTGAAGGGGACTTAGCACCAGCTTGTCATCTACAGTCCTGAGAGAAAATGGAAGCTGTTTCCCATGTTACTATTCTGTTCGGAGAGTAGGATTTTGAATCGTCCCTTTGAATGTTCTAGGAAATTCAGGACGTCCAACACCAAAGTATACAAAAGTTGGAGAGCGTTTACGGCATGTCATTCCTGGACATATGGCCTGTTCCATGGCATGTGGTGGCAAAGCTTGCAAGTATGAAAATGCAGCTCGCTGGAGCAAACAGGAGCAAGCTATTAAGGGGGTCTACTCATCCTGGTAAGTGATTCTGTCTGTCTTTGGTAGCTCCCACCTACTGCTAAGCGGGAAAACAGAATGGGCGTGTAGGAGATGACCAGGAGGCAGTGGGCTGTAGAAGAAGGAATGTGGGGTTCTGAAATCAGAGGACCTCACCTCCATCCCTGGCTTTGCCACTTGACAAGCTGTGTGATCTTGGTCTACTCACACAGGCAGTCAGAGCCACAGTTTCCTGATCTGTAAAATGGAAATAATGAAACCAGCCCTATAGGGTTTTTTTTTAATTGAAAGGAATGCTGTATGTAAAGTATCTTAAAGAAATGGTAACTAGATAGCTCTTAAATTTCAGAAATTGCTAAAAATAATTTAAATGTTCAACTATAAATTTGAGAAATTATGAGGTACATAGGTAGTTTTTCAGTTTCATACAGGTAAGCTTTAGCCTCGTTTTTATTTTGTTCCTGTATTCTGTATAAAAGGATACATTTTCATACAAACACATACACTTCCAGTCTGCCTCAGTAGAAGGTGGTACGAGTTGTCAATTCAGTAGATGAAATACGATGCTTACTTTGTTTATGGTACGTAAGTGTAATTCATTCATTATTGAATCATACTGCTTTTATTATTAATAGTAAACTGTCGAGTATACCTTTTTTGATGTAGTGATATCTCTAAAAAATTCTGATATTCAAAACCAAATCACATTTGGAATGCACTAAGAGGAATTCACTATTCAAAGAACTCTGCTTGTGAATCATTTTATAGAGCAAGAATTCATTTACAAATTAGATATTTGTCAACCAGCTTACTAACTTGCAACCCTGTACCTTGTCATATTGGATTTTCTGGATACATGTGTAGTACTATAGTCTGGGGTCCACTGTCACTGTTGTTCTCCACAGATCATGTTCTAGTTTATCACTATCTTTCTTGAAGAATGTTGTGAAAAAGCAAACACTATTCCTGAGGTGTGGTCAGACAAGTAAATTTCTAATAATGAAGCTTAAGGTCACATTCATATTTTTGGTTTATTGTTGACTAAACTATCTGAACTTTTTTCGCCTCTACTGCTTTCATGTTACATCTCTCTCAATCCTACACTAAGTGCTATTAAATTTGGGGGGTCCCAAACCTTTGGGGGGCCCTGTTAAACAGTTTTAGACATTGCCCCAGGCATGAGGGATAGTATCTTTCTGAATCCTGACCTGTTCATCTAATGTCTCTGTTACTCCTCTCAGGTTCTTGTGACCCACAACTTGCAATAGTCTACCTTATGTATCTTTCACTAGGCCACTGGTGAGAAATGTAATCAGAACAGAGTGAAGCCAGAGCCCTAGTGAGAGTGATAGCCATTTACTGGGTCTCTATCCCTTTGTACACTCAGTAAACATCCATTTGGTTAAAAGCCAGGCACGGTGCTGAACACTCTCAAATTATTATCTTCATAAAACTCTTTAAGTAGGCATCATTAATGTCATTTTATTGGTGAAGGAATTGAAGTCCAGAGGGACTAAGTAATTTGCTACACAGCGAGAAAGTAGAAAAGCCAGCATTTGAAACCAGGTCCGACTGACTCCAAAGCCATATTTTTTGCAAAATTACAGTAACTCAGCATTTATTCATAACCACATGCTAGGATTTGTGCTAAAGTCTTTACATTCACATCATATTGAATTCTCACACCAACCTTGTGAGGCAGGCATTATTCCCACTCAATACATTAGGTAACTGAGGTACAGATAGCTATGTAACTAAAAATGCCTCCCAGCTGGCCCTCCTCATTTAGTCAGTAACCTTTGGATAACTAATCCAGGATGTCCTTTGCTGCCAGCTGAGGTTTCTCCATCATTCCATCATGTCCACTATAATCTCATGAAAGTCCTTGAAAGTACTTTGCTGGAGTCCATAAATACTTAATGTCCTGGAATTTTTTCCAGGGATTTAAGAAGCTAGGGTTTCTTAGAGCCCTAATCATAATACAGAATTGAAGTCAGATTTGTATAAGGAGATTCTTACCTTATAGCATTGTTGAAATCATAGAAAAAGTAAGGGCTTGAAATCTTGCTTTCTCAGTTTTGTGCATATCACCAGTCCCTCCTCCCATCTGTAGGGTCACTGATAATATCCTGGCCATGGCACGCCCATCCACTGAGCTCCTCGAGAAGTACTGCATCATCGAGCAGTTCCGAAGGTAAACGTTGCGTGTTTACACACTTTAACAAGCCAGCTTGTGTTTTCTCTTCTATTGCTTTTGACTTCAAATGGAAAGGTGCTTTCATTTTACCAACAGGAGTGTGAAGAACTTATTTCAAATAAGACAATTAAGGTTTTGAAAGTAGTTAATAATGTTTATTAATGCCAAAAATGGTTAATTTTTTTAACACTACCTCCCAATATGACTAATTTTTTTTTCTTTTTCCTTTAAGCCATGGCATAAAAAGTATCATCAACCTGCAGCGTCCTGGTGAGCATGCCAGCTGTGGGAACCCTCTGGAACAAGAAAGTGGCTTCACATACCTTCCTGAAGCCTTCATGGAGGCTGGCAGTAAGTCCTTCCATCCTCTTCTCCATGAGTTACCAAGGACAGAACTCAGAGACTTTCTGTCTATTCAGCTCTTAGGTTAAAAAGGTGATGGAAATAAACAGTTACTGCATAGCAGTGTAGTAGGGCTTCTAAAAAGTGAAGATGAGCTAACTTTGACTTTAAATAATGCTATCATTCTTCTGTGGTATTGGTGTTGAAAGTATAAGATTTCTTTTTCCCTGTGAGAGGGGACTTGAGAGGAGACCTTGTAGAAATAATGCCTGTATAATTAATATAAACAGTATCCAGACCTGTCATCTCATTTAATCCTTAAAGCAGTCACATAATGTAGTTGTTCTGCTTCACACATGAGGTCACACAGGCTGAGGAAGTTCTGACTTGCCCAAGATCACACAGCTTAAACATGGCAGCAGGATTGGAACCCAGGACTCATTCATGCTTTTACCTACCGCATAGCTCTGCCCCTGGGTAGGATGCAGGGATTCTGTATGTGACAATCTACAACTTGTTTTTAAGAAGTGTATGTTAGCTTTTTTATCCCACTAGTTAGAAAATCTATATGTACTACCTTATGCCATTTATCAGTCAGTTAGACATGTTTCCATGCTAAACAAGGTTGCATGCTTTCCCTCCATGGTTGAGTAATTTTGGCATAGATCATTGACTTTAATTTGCAATCCTGCTTTTCCTTAATTCTTTCTGACTGAGTTTCAGCAGGAAATGTGTTAAGTAATATAGAATGTTCTTTTTAAGAAATGTTAACAGTAAATTTACTGGAAATGTAAAAAGCCTATTATTTTAGGTCTACTCATCCAGTGAGATCTGCATGCCTTACAGCTTTATACTTTTCATGAATTCACTCACTTTTTTCAAATGTCTTTACAAGTATTTTTCCTGTATGTTGATTTTCTTCTTGTTCTCTTTCTCATTGTCCAGTTTACTTCTACAATTTTGGATGGAAGGATTATGGTGTAGCATCCCTTACCACCATCTTAGATATGGTGAAGGTGATGACATTTGCCTTACAAGAAGGAAAAGTAGCTATCCATTGTCATGCAGGGCTTGGTCGAACAGGTAAATTCTAGGAGGTGGTTTTATTGTCCTTCTACATGTTTAAACATATTAGGAATATTTCCTAATTCTAGAGGATAGTTTTCAGATTCCTATCAAAGTTTTAAGTCAAATGGAACAAGTCAGTAAAAGATACTTGAAATATCTTAGATAGCTTCAGTGACCATATATTCATAAGAGTATTTTTGAATGATTTAGTGCTAAAACCTCATCATATTGAGTAATAAATAGGTGGATTTCCAAAGCTAGCTAAATGATCTTTCTGATTTTCTTTTTTAAAGGAAAAAAAATCAACATTTTATTTTTAATATGCAGTGTCTTTTTAAAATGTAATTTTCCTTAACCAAAATAATAATGAAAATAGCAAGCATTGTTTCACCTACTATCTTTTTAAGTCTTTAGCAACAATGTAAGTTTTGAAGGAGGTTAATTTGCTACATCAAGTAAGTGGCAGGGCCATGATTTAAAACCCATGGCTGTAAGGATTTTGTTTATAAAGGAGAGTCTTACCTGTACCTAGAATTCTATATAAAAATCAATGATTTTACTTAAAAATGCTGCAGAATATCAGTGCAATACTGATATTGAGGCACAAAAAGGGTTGGAATTGGGCTTCCCTGGTGGCGCAGTGGTTGAGAGTCCGCCTGCCGATGCAGGGGACACGGGTTCGTGCCCCGGTCCGGGAAGATCCCACATGCCGCGGAGCGGCTGGGCCCGTGAGCCATGGCTGCTGAGCATGCGCGTCCGGAGCCTGTGCTCCACAACGGGAGAGGCCACAGCAGTGAGAGGCCCGCGTACCACCAAAAAAAAAAAAAAAAAAAAAAGAGTTGGAATCTTCATTGTCATGTAATCTAGCCAGACACCTGAGCTCGACTCTGTCCACAGTGTACCCATATACCTACCACTGGGTCTTCCACCTTCTGGGGAGCATCTTTAGGGTAGAGACTCAGTTCTGTCGCAGACTGTCAGCTCTCATGGTTGAGCCAAAATCTCACTGTTCTCGGGATTCCACATCATAGCTCTGCAGATATTTCATACTTACCCTAAAGAACTGCCATGTCCTAGTGAGAAAGATAGGTTGGACCTTGCCATGTACTAGGAAAACATGCATTTTTCAGAGGCTCTGATTTTCATGTGTAACGAGATTCACAAACTTGGTGATTTACACAGATGTCTTTTGAATTGCCTTTTACTTGATGTTAATTAACTTTTATATTTGAGTTAATTGATTATTGCCTTTTTATTATTCATTTTAATTTAGTATTAATTAACAAGAATACATAATGTTTATACTGTTAAGGCTATTTTCCTTAATATTAAGTGCTTATAGAAAAATAGTTATGGTCTAGAGGAAAATACATATTAGTTTAGGCATTAGTTTAGTCTTAAATAAGAATCATCAGGAGAAAAAAATAGATTGTGAATGTGAATAATTGCCAAAGATAAAAATACCCAAGTAGGAAAAATGCCAGTCTGGAATGTGCCACCAGTTGATGTCAAAGATGGCAGGGGTGGGAAGTTCCAAGCAGAGTGTACAGACTGATTGGATAGAAATTTTTAAGAGCTGTTCAGCGTGAAAAGCAGGATTGGCTTTCTTCCATGTTGGAGCTGGGCATTAATGACGGTCAATGGGCCAGGTCATCAGTTTATTCAGTCATCACCCTCCACACTCAGTCATCCCCCCTCACTCCACACCTACTCAGCTTCACTGTGACAGTTCTTGGTGCTTGCCCTGGAGTGCAGAGGTGACCAAGTGTTCTCAGTCAAGGGGAGGGTTGCCACATAGACTTAGTAAATAGATGAACACCTGTACAAAAAGTCATCGTTGTCCTTAAAATGTTTCTGTATTTATATGGTTTCCTAACAGATATTCAAATTTTAAATCACCAAAGAGTATAAATAAAAATATAAGCTTTTCTCTTATCAATATTCTCTTCTTCACTGTTCAGGTGTTTTAATAGCATGTTACTTAGTTTTTGCAACAAGAATGACTGCTGACCAAGCAATTATATTTGTTCGGGCAAAGCGACCTAATTCCATACAAACCCGAGGACAGCTACTATGTGTAAGGGAATTTACTCAGTTTCTGATTCCTCTTCGCAATATATTCTCTTGCTGTGACCCCAAGGCACATGCTGTCACCTTAGCACAGTATCTCATTCGTCAGCGGCATCTGCTTCATGGCTATGAGGCACGACTTCTGAAACATGTACCCAAAATTATCCATCTCGTGTGCAAATTGTTGCTGGACTTAGCTGAGAACAGGCCAGTAGTGACGGAAGAAGTGGCAGAAGTACCTGGCCTCTCTGCTGAAATTGAAAAGACTGTTTCTGAGATGGTCACAATGCAGCTGGATAAAGAGTTACTGAGACATGACAGTGATGCATCGGACTCTTTCACCCCCAGTGCAGTGGTGGCAGATTTTGAGAATCAGGATGTGATTCTTTCCAGTGAGCAAGAGTTTGACCCTCTTTGGAAGAGGCGGAATGTTGAGTGCCTTCAGCCCCTGACTCGTCTGAAAAGGCAGCTGAGCTACAGTGACTCGGACTTAAAGAGAGCCGAGTCATTTCTGGAGCAAGGGAGGACTCCGTGGACAGTGCCTGCCCAGGCCTTGCTTTGCCATAACCCCAGGGAGCAGAAGCACATAAGCCATTGTTACTCCCCACAGTCTCCACAGCTAGATTTAAATAAGGAAACGCTGGTCCGCAGTACATTTTCTTTCTGGAATCACGCTAAATTGGGAGGCCTGGAAGGACTCAAAGATGACAGGTCATCAATTTTCCATAGGACGAACATTCCAAAGGAAGTACAGCGAAGTAGAACCTTCTCTTCCGGTATTTCAGGTTCATACAACCCTGGGGAACAAGTTACACCAAATTTTGCAAATATCCCTAAGGAACTAAACTGTTCTCACCAGCAAATGTCCCACTGTGAGTGTGAAACTCGTGGTGGTTGTAGCCCAAGCTCCGTTACGGAGGACAGTGAGACTTGCCACCACCCCGTGGACTGTGCGTCCAGTCCCAAAGCACAGTTCTTGGTTGGACCTGAAACCCAGGATAGCAAATACCTGTCTGAAGTTGCTGCATACACGGCTTTACATTCTGACTTGAGTGTTGAAGCGAGGAGAATACTGGCAGCCAAAGCCCTGGCAAATTTAAATGAGATTGCAGAAAAGGAGGAAGTGAAAAAGAAGGTAGAAATGTGGCAGGTACTTGTATTTCATTTAATTATATATGAGTGGGAAATATTTGTGTAAGAGCAAAAACAGTACATTTTCCCAAATTCATTTGTTACAGGAATTTGAAGACATGTTTGTATAATACGTAACTTTTGAACTTCAAGTTACTCAGCTATAATACCAGCTGGCTGTCATAGAAACAGCAGACACAGGGCTGTTTTGTAGGTTCATTTCAGTCTCTGTGAAGGAAAGCCCTTAGTGCTTAGCACTCAGCAGGGTGCTTGACTGAGCAAGGCAATGATATTGATTGATGTCGATAGTTTCCTTCTTTCTCACTGGGCTTGCAGGACTGATGGACAGATGAACAGACCACAGCAGACAGCTGTAGGAACTGACCCGAAGTATCTCTAACCTGAGACCTAGCAGGGAACCACTCTCTGAGAACCAGTGACAGAGATATAAATGAAATAGAGACAATTCTTTTCCAAAGCTCATTAACCCAACTATCAAGTAAAGCCAGAAGGACGAGTGATGGATGCTGTCTGCTCAGCATTCCCTCCTGCAGACTTCCCAGTCCACCCCAATAAGTCAGGTGTTGGATTCCGGAAGGCAAATGGGAGTGGCCACAGCGTACCTTTGTGCCACTGATTTTATCTGAGATTGGGTTCTTGGGGTCTATTTCTTAGCCTTTACTTAAATTAGAATGTGAAATTTTAAATTTTAATGCCTTCTTGTGTTGTACTTTCACTAGGAAGACAGTCTTAAATTAGCCTTGCTCTCTGCCCAAAATAAGCATCTGGTCTAGAGAAAAGGCAGGCCTTATAAACCTAGTTATCAGAAACAAGTAAACTGCCCAAATGTGGGGCTGACCTGGGGAGGCCTGGCTCAGTGAAATTTTGGCTTGTTAGCCCATAACCTACCATGAATTATTTGTGTAGCTACTTTTCCATATCCTACCATTAATCAAACAAGGTGTGTACACCTTTCAGGAGGCCAGACCTTCCAGATGCAGAGGCGGGAAGGGTAGGCGTGGAGCCTCGCCCTCACTTGCAACTGTGTGACAGGAGGAGAGCACTTCCACACACGATTTCTCCATCAGAATTGTAGCGTTTTGTTTAATGAACAGTTAAATGTATTGCTTTCTTCCAACATGAAGTATTTTCTTTATTTCCTACTCCAAACTGAACAAGCCTTCCACTCAGTGGGCAGGTCTCCTCTGTGTCGCTGTGAGCCACAGTAGCTAGTGGCAGGACCTCTGGGTTCAGGCTTGAGAGCTCACCACCCCCTCGTGGGTCAGCCCCACATGGGCCAGACTGTTTGAACACATAATATAAACGAAAGCATTTCCTAGAGGTAGATACTACCCTATCATTTGGATAGGTTTGCCTTTTTTTTCCTTTCTAGATTTTATTGTGGGTCTTTCAGTAATAAAACAAATCAGTTGAATTCTAGAAAAAGTAAAATGAACATGATTTGAATAGCATAATGCTGCCTGTGCCCTTATTAGGCCCTTTCACATCTATTATTTCATGTGATTTTCACAGAAATCCTGTGAGACAGATGATGTTTTTTACAGATTCTTTGTTAATCTTTCAGTCCTTATGAATTAAGTATCACAGGTCGGGAAACTAAGGGTCACAGAGGTCAAGTGATGTGCTTGAGGCGATGTGGTCCAAAGGCAGCAGGGCCAGGATACAGTTCATGTGTTTAATACTTTCCATCATCCCTGATGTTTTTCCTAACCCAGCGGGAAGATTTCAGAAAACAACAATGATGTAATGGTTGTTCTACTAAGAGGGTCTTTGAGTCATGTTGTTTCTGCCCAACATAAAAATTGAGTAAAAGCTACTCTGCTATGTACATGATCTATGGGATATGAAGGACTATCCACAACTAAAAGTTTTGGCTTATTTATGACATAATAAAGAGAAACCCAGTTGCTGGAGGACCCTGGTAGCATGAGAAAAACATCACAGACTGGGATAGAGCAGATCTGGGTTGGGAATGCGCTCTCACACTTTGGACTCCTGGGCAAGTTACTTCATCTTTCCTGAGCCCCCCAGTACATTTATCTGTAAAGGAGACCTCCTTGCTGGGTTGCTGTAAGAATCAGAGATAAGTCTTGTATCATCGTTCTTGTCATACTATAAGTATTCTATGAATATTGGATGGGTGAATGAATGGATGGCAGCAGTTATTCTGCTTATTACTATTGCAAACACATATTTTATTTATTAAAAACAAATCTGAACCCTGTCAGAAATTAAAATTCTTATCTCACTTTTCCCCTGATCTCTGTGAGGTAAAGTTTTAAAATCTTAAATTATCTCCAGACATTTGGAGTATTGGCAAGACTTCCTAGTTATTTTACCCTATCAAATTTCAGAATACAGGGCTTGTTTGTTAAATTCTACATAGGATTCTAAAAAGGAATTTGAAAGAAATACATATACCACATGTACTGACTTTTTGGCACTTTTACACTTTTTCATTTACACATTTGGCACTTTTACACTTTTTCATCTACCATTCTACTTCCTTGCAGTAAATATTTGTTTTGTTCCAAGGAGCCTGAAAAGGAAGGTTCCCTCTTCTTGAACTGTTTCTGTGGTCTCTAAACAAAGTGGAGAACTCAGGTTAGCTAAGCCTTTCTTTGTACCAAGAGCTTTAACAGCCCTCTCAGTTAGTCAGTCTGCCTGTGGGGTGGAGATGAACTTTACAAAGGGAAACTGAGGCTTAGAGAAATTGCATGTCTTAGCCCAAGGTACTGGCTGGAAGTGGGGTCACTGGGAGGGGTCCCATTCCACACCCCAGAGCCTAAGAGTTTACTCTCCTGGACAGCCTAAGGATCATCAGATGTCAAACCGTGCCTGCCTCCCTCTCCTCTTCTCTCCCTCACTTTGTCTCTCTCTTTCTCTTCCTCTCCCTCCTTTCCTGTCTGTCCTCTCCTCTCCTCTCTCCTTTCTTTTTCTCTTTCTTTCTTCCTTCCTTTTTAGAAAGAACTAAATTCCCGAGATGGAGCTTGGGAAAGAATATGTGGCGAAAGGGATCCTTTCATCCTGTGCAGTTTGATGTGGTCTTGGGTGGAGCAGCTGAAGGAGCCTGTGATAACCAAAGAGGACGTGGACATGTTGGTTGACAGATCTGCGGATGCCGCAGAAGCACTGTTTTTATTAGAGAAGGTAAAGTAGCTGTTGAACAGTTGATGAAGTTAACTAAGGCCCTCAATACAAGTTTTACAGACTGAAAAAAAACATTATAAAAAAGAGAAGGGCTTCCCTGGTGGCGCAGTGGTTGAGAGGCCGCCTGCCGATGCAGGGGACACGGGTTCGTGCCCCGGTCCGGGAAGATCCCACATGCCGCGGAGCGGCTGGGCCCGTGAGCCATGGCCGCTGAGCCTGCGCGTCCGGAGCCTGTGCTCCGCAATGGGAGAGGCCACAGCAGTGAGGGGCCCGCGTACCACAAAAAAAAAAAAAAGAGAGAATTCACACAGAATCCCTTATCGGGGTCTAATTTAAATTTTTTTAAGGTAAGAGAAGAAATGCATTCCCAGTATAAACATTTAGAAGATACAAAAAATAAAAAGGGAAAATACCCATAACCCCAGGAGAACTACTTTAAACATTTTCAAGTCTTTTCTTTCAATCTTACTGATGCATATGTTAACTTGGTAAAAATTATTTCACATACAACTTTATACTTCATTTTTGCTCAAAATTGTAACATAGGTATTTTTCCATGTTTAAGTTTTTCATTAATGTTAACTTTAATGGGTAGGTAATGCTCTAACATGGGGGTATGTTATAACTAACCACTTTTTCATTTTCAAGTATTTGTTTCTACTTATTTACTGTGAACATATAATGTGAATAACTGAGGTAGGTTGGAATATGCATTCATTTGTATTTCTTTAAAAAGGGTGTGTGTCACATATATACATTTATGTATATAATTTGTGTATGTATAAAATATAGAGGGAAAAATAAGAAACTGATAATGGTGGTTGCCTTTAAAACAGCAGTCCCCAACCTTATTGGCACTAGGGAGAGGTTTCATGGAAGACAGTTTTTCCATGGAGTGGGTTGGGGGGAGGATGGTTTCAGGATAATTCAAGCACGTTACATTTATTGTGCACTTTATTTCTGTTATTTTTATATTGTAATATATAATGAAATAATTATACAACTCACCATAATGCTGACAGGGGGCAGAGCTCAGGCAGTAATGCGAGTGATGGTGAGCAGCTGTAAATACAGATGAAGCTTTGCTCACTCATCCGCTGCTCACCTCCTGCCGTACGGCCTGGTTCCTAACAGGCCATGGACTGTTACCAGTCCGTGGCCCGGGGGTTGGGGACCCCTGCTTTAGAGAATAGTAGTAGGAGACAGTGGATCTAGGAAGCAAGAGAGACTTTTCATTATAGATTCTTTTATACAATTTAATATTTTTAACCCTGAAGAGATATTAAATTTTCATTTATAAATAGGCTTTGTTTTGTTTTAGGAAACAATGTTATAATCAACCTTGAGTAACCTACTACGCTGTGGTGTAAACACCTCATTGCTTCCAAATCTTCTACTACTACTATTACTACTTCATATAGACACACAGAGATACAGACAGGCACTTGCTCACAGTTGTGTGATGCATGTCTTTAAAGATAAGGTTTTTCCTGTATCTGCAGTCCCTTTCTTAGGCTATTTTCTGAGCATTTAAATTTTAGAGATGAAACAGGAGGATGGATAAGGAAGGCAGTTAACTTTCATTGGGTGGCAATGGGCCAGGCCCTTGCTAGGTCATAATTTATATTTTCACCTTTGTTCATCTCCATAACTCAGAGAGGTAGAGGCCCCACTTTTCATAAAAGGGAATGTGAAGCAGTCTGCCCACAGTGTGCAGCATGTGTCAGAGCAGGATACAAACTCCGGCACAAAGGTCATGTACTTTCTGTCACATTGTGCTGTTTCCTCATCATTCACTCCAACCCTCACATGCAGGGCATTTACCTTATTTAGAGTTTTTTACTTTTATAGGCATCACTGTAATGATAATTTGTGCTTGCAGGTTTTTCTGCATTTCAGATGATGTCCTTAGAGTAGATTTCCAGAAGTGAAATTAGTGGCTCTCAGGGGGCAACGTGTATTGAATGCGAATTGCTCCAGTGATGGAGTTTCTCCTTTGTTTCTCCAAAGTAAGCAACCCGCAGGAGTCAAGTTGGGGACACATTCTTCAGGGACCTTCCCCCTTATGTTATGGCATGCTCCTGGAGGGCTGTGGCTGTCTTTCTTCTTCTGCCCCTCCCCACTCAGTATTGTCTGCCACTGGCAAGACATGATGAAGGTACTGAGCACTGAGTACCCAGCCATCTAGTCCACGTATTGCTGTGACGTGTCAGCATGTACTAGCCATACTGAAACAATTATGTCTAGAAACAACAAGAATGGATCGTCCTCAGTTCACTGCATGGAAGGCATTTGATTTTAAATTGCACTTATCTTCAGATTCAATTCTACTTTGTGTAATAACTAACTAGCTTTGATATTATCTACTGAAAGCTTTTCAAGTTAACACATAACCCTAAACACTGGTAGAGCCCTTGGTAGATAGTTTAGTATTTGAGGTAATGATTACTTGGTCACAAACCAGTTCTTGGCTTAGCAGTTGTTTTAAGTTTATTTCTTGAGGCATTTTTTTTCTAACATCTTTATTGGAGTATAATTGCTTTACAATGTTGTGTTTCTGCTATATAACAAAGTGAATCAGCTATATGTATACATATATCCCCTCCCTCTTGCGTCTCCCTCCCACCCTCCCCATCCCACCCCTAACTTGTTTGATTTTGATTTCTGCAAAAACAGGGGCAGCAACAGACTATTCTTTGCGTGTTGCATTGCATAGTGAGCCTGCAGATGATTCCTGCCCACGTGGAGGAAGCCGTTCTTGCACGTGCCATTAAAGCCTTCACTAAGGTGGGTGGCACTTCTCTTTCCCCCTACAGACCACACTCAGTATCATCTTTGTAAATCAGAATCCGAGGGTCACCAGCCTTCTCTAAAATAAACCTTTTGGCCATGTTTCCCTTTAATGGAAATGTGTTTGACCTTTCTCGAAAATAGTTGCAAACTTTTGGCTAAAAAATATCAGTTTCCTAACAATGATATAAAAGGCTGAACTGTGGGTTTTTTGAAGGAAAACTTTGGAACAAAGAAGTTTTGTGTAGAGAGAAACAATTGAGTGTTGAGAAAATATTTTTAAATCATGTTCCTAGTAGAACTCAGAGAATCTTTTCTTGTTGAGCCAGTTCTACCTTGGGTCTGAACAAGAAACTGTCTGCTGAGAATTTAACATCCAACGTTAGCAGTTCGGTACCGTGTCTGGTTGGCAAATCCTAAGCAAAAAGTAAAATAATGTTTCCTTTCCATGCACATCCTTTTGGCCTGCAGCAGTCTTTCCTGGCTGAAAAAACATGCCAGATTTCATACCAAGAGAAAAGGTTCCCTTGGGACTTCCCTGGTGGTCCAGTGGTTAAGAATCTACCTTCCAATGCAGGGGACGCAGGTTCGATCCCTGGTCAGGGAACTAAGATCCCACATGCCACGGGGCAACTAAGCCCACGCGCCACAACTACTGACCCCTCACACTCTGGGGCCCGTGCACCACAACTAGAGAGAAGCCCGCTTGCCACAACAAAAGACCCCGCATGCCACAACTAAGACCTGGTGCAGCCAAATGAATATTGAAGGAAGGAAAATGTTCCCCATACCTCTTAAACCAATTTGTTTGGTATCTCTCGTATGTGATACAAAAATGTCATTAAACAAAGAACCCAGTTTTTCGATGACAGCATCTGTGGCAAACATTAATGATAATAGCACTTATTATTTGTACTCATTCACCAATCTCTTTCCCCATCCACTCTTTCCAAAGTGATGTCCTTCTGGCAGGTTTCTTTGTTCCTCATCTGATGCTTTACAGCAGTAACCACTTTGCATCCTCTCAGTCTCTTCATGACTGTTTCCAGAGTCAGCGCCTCAAAACCAAAGTCATGTGATCCTTTACGTCTCTGTTTATGTTTTCATAGACCCAGAGGCCACTGCTGTGTGGGGATGGTTGTGATTTGGTGTTTAACAAAGTATACAGTTCAAACTGTTGTTAATAAGTTTTTGCAGATAGGACAGACAAAATAATGATTAAGATAAAGTTAAATTTCTGAATTTAACTGGAAAAAAATCCTGAATACTGGTCTCTCTGAAAGTGGTAGGAATTCTTTACAACTTCTGTTGACCTTTTAGGGGGATACTAATGAAAAGTTAAATATACCAGTTGTTCCAAATCTGTCTGTAAAAATATTAGAATACCGTTCTTGGGTCTCTCCCCTTGTGCACAATCTTAGGAGCAAAGGCCCTGATAGCTTCTATTCCAGGCTAGCTCTTCAAGGAAATCTGTGTAGCATCTGCTTCCTATGTAACAAAGATCATGTTTCCTTCAGGCCAAAGCTTAGTAGTCTTGCCACAGCTCCCTCATCAAACATGGGGGATTGCCTAAGCATGGAGTTCCTCAGCTGTGATGCAGACTCCACCTGTGCCCCTCTGCATCATCTCCAGGGGGGTTGGAGGGCAAGGGAACCCATGTGATTATGGAGCGTGTGCTGCCTTCAGTCATAAAGTTGTTTGCCTCCGACCCAGCAATCTCCTGTCTTCTGCTAGCATCTATAAGGTGTGTTATCAGGGTGAAATCTCAGACTCTTCCCAGCCCTTCATAAGGGAACAGCCTTCACTCTCTCTCTCCAGGAGGGAAGGGATCACTGGCCAAGTGATCCTGATCCTTTCCTAAGGAGTCACACATTGCTTTGGCGATGGGAGTGGGGTGGAGGTGTGGTGATTGCTCTGGTTCTCTGTCCTAACATCACTCCTAACCCTGCAATACGGTGAACTTGGGTAAACAATCCAAATATGTATATGTGGTGCCTTCCCACCAATGGGAAAGGAAATTAACTTTATGGAGGTATTTACATGTGCCAAGCTTGTGTTAGAGCCTCATATTTAGTACTCAGAGAAATCCTAAGGAGATGGATCTTGTGGTCTTCATTTTACAGAAAGATTAGGTATGACCTGAGGCTATAATTGCTGACAGGTGGAAAGCTAGGCTTCCCACTCAGGTCACCTCAGTCCAACAGTTAAGCTGGTGTGCATTGTTTTAATAAGGAGACCTTTCCCTTATACCATCCATGATTAGTCTCTGCATTCAAAACCCCCATCACACTCACTGTTGACTTGCTTCATGAGTACTGTACATATCCAGGCACTAGATTTAATTTTTTTAGTTTTCATTCATAAATTTGGTATTGACATGATTGGCAGTTCTAATATAGTATTTTAATTAAAACTAGTGTGTGAAATGCATTGTGTGTGCATTTTAATTGTATATAATTTGGTTTATAAGTCTTTGTTTTTTTTCTCCACCCCCTTTTCTCCCAAAATAAAGACTGGTTAAAATCCTTGTTATAGTATCCTGAATATAAATTTTCTTTGTTACCAGGTTAATTTTGATTCTGAAAATGGACCAATAGTTTACAACACCCTGAAGAAAATATTTAAGCACACACTGGAAGAAAAAAGAAAAATGGCAAAAGACGGCCCTAAGCCTGCTATTTAGTGAAGCTGACTTTCCCCTCGTGAATATTTCAGACCTGAAGATCTAGATGGCATTTCTGCTCATAGCTGAACAAGCTGAAATGTGGAACTGCTTCGTCTCATAGCACTTTATTTCACATGCTCTTGGTTTGTGCTAAGAATGCTTCTTCCTGTTTGGAGCAATTATTTATTTTAAAATATCCTTGAGTTACATTTTTGTGTTGAAAAATTGCCATGAAGTTGGTGCCACTTCTTTTATTTATTTAACTGGATTAATATTGTTGTATTAATATTTTAAGAATGTGGTGTTTACATCTTTATTCTTTTTGACATTTTGGAAAAAGTTTTAACTCTTCTTTTCAAAACAGTTATCTTATTGATGGAACTCTTCCTAGAGTTTTTACCAAATAGATAATTTTAGTAGTAAAACTTCACTGTGTGTCTATTCCCCAATACACGACCTAAGGAAGTCACCAAGTGTCTTAAACGGTTTTATATTTGTTAATAAGAAGGCAATTGACTCAACATTTTTAAAGGATTTTTTAATATTTGTTTGAATCTGTTTTTTCTTTTTATAAGTGTGGCAGAGGATCTCAAATGTATTATTTTTCAGAGTGATTTAGTTTTACGTTAAAGGATTGACAGTGCAGTGTTTGGGACTTATTACTGTAGGAAATAGACTTGCTCTTTGTCAGGCTTCCAGACAACCTCACTGACCTCTGCTGTCACAGGCGGAAGGAGCAGTTCTCAACACATCAAACCTTATTCCCACTCCCCTGGGCTGTTGCTAAGCTGAGCAGCATCTTTACAGAGAAAGTGAGATCAGTGACAGGCAGTATGGGAAGCTGCAGGACTCCAGCAGAAAGAACTGTCTTACAGGGGCGGGCACCCTAGCCATAGCCTCTCCCCAGAGGCAGTTCTGTTCATGCCGATGTTGTGATAGCTCGAGCACCAGCCCACACCTCCTGAGTCTATCGTTCCATAAACCCAGATGCCTCAGGGCCCTATCTTTGGCTGCTTTACTTCTATGAGAATTAAGACTTTTAAACTGAATTTGACTCAACGTAGGTTGCATTCATTTGGATAAGAGGAAGTAATTGCTCAAAATATTTTAGTTCCTTGTAAACAAAACTATCAGCAATTGAAGCCATTAAATATTATTTAAATGAATATGTGGGGCACGAGAGGCCAAGCCACAGAACAGATAGTAGTTCTTCCCAATAAAAGTGATATTAAACCAGTTTCTAACTAAAGCTACTACTTAATCTTGAAGACAGAATTTCAGGGGAAATAAGGCTAATTTACAACAAATGAAATTTCTCCAACTTGTGCATTTCTGAATCAAGCTCTAGCACATCAAAATATTTTAGTCATTATCGGTCTTACTAACTCTAGTGGCAAATGCCAAATGCCACGCTGTTTGAACTTTTTAGGAAATCAAATCCAGTGAATTTTAATGAACTGGATTGCCCATTCCTGAAATTTCTTATTTTCAAGTGCCTGATCTGGGAAAGAAGGGGAGAAAACAGTTACGTTTATCCAAAGGTACATTATAAAAATATGTTTTTTACCTAAAAAGGTGTTTATCCTCATCTCAGTCAGTCTCTCGTGGGCAGGCACCACCCATGGCTTATTTGACAAGTGGCTTTTGGCTTGTGTGTCTGAAATGGTCGTTTCAAATTAGAGGATAGATCCTGCACAGCCATGATGTGACCGCAGCAGTGCATGTCTAAAATCTAAGTGCACCAGCCTGAAAAAGAGAGATGGTGGGAGAAATTAATTAGACTGTATACAGATTTTGTATTAATTTGAATAAAAGTGGGGGAAAAAAAAAACCCATAACCTTCGTCTTGTAGTTCTTTAGCTTGGTGCTTCTGAGGTCCCGATGATAAAGATGTGGCTTTGTGATTAGAGTATCCTGATGGGCAGCCTGAGTTGCAGGCTGAATAGTCAGCTAGCCAGGCTCTAGTGAGTCCCCACCCTGTCGGTTCAGAATGACAAAGGGATGGAGGGTTCTAAGAGGAATGTGTGAGGAAAATCTCAAGGTCAGCAAGATTCCTGCCTTCCTGTCTTTGAAATGGTGGGGAGTTCTTTGTAGCCCGGAGGATAGAAATCTACCTACTGGAAGAAGTTACAGGGCTGCAAAATTTAGGTCAGCAGAGTGGAAAGGGCCAAAAGCGCACACATTCAGAACTTAACTACTATGGCTGAGCACATGCTTGTCTTGCTTACTTCTCTTACAAGACCAAGAGAGAAGTATTTTTCACACTTGGCTGATGAAAGAATTCCCCTCTGACTGACTTTGAACCATGCTCACCTCCCTCTTGAGGCCCTTTCACCACTTGACTCCACGATGGCATTATAAAACATCACATTATCCATAACTGCAGCAAAAATATCCCACATTTTTTGTCCTCTGAAAAAGAGTGAGCTCACTCTGTTACTGTTTTATATATATATGCACACACACACGTGTGTGTGTGTATATATATATATATATATATATATATAAAATCTCTAGCATATCACACTTTTTAGTTTTTTCCTATTTCAGAGAATTTGCTGATGCTCTTTGAGATGAAGTGCTGCTGTTTTAGAGATTGCTTCATCTATTTGCATAACTCAGAAATGCTATGCTGATCTACTTTCTCATAGCTTCAGCCAGCTTCCCATTTCCATCTGAGAAAGAGTATGTGCTTTCATCACTCTGGATTCCATGAAAATAGCCATATATCATACTTCAATAGAGAGAAAGTATCTCTATTTTCTCTAAAGTGGAGGACACTTATTCATATGCTTGAGTGCTATTTCTGGCTGTTCTCTAGAAGTCTAAAAAAATTTCCAGAGATGCTATGTTGTAAACAGTGCATGCCCCAAGTTCTTGATATCTGAAGGCCCCCAAATAATTTGGGTGATTGTTTAAAAGTGATAGCTTACTCATAGGATCTTTGTTGTTCAAAATTAATAAGCATTGATATATTTTCAGTGCAAGTGAACCAAGAACCACATTCCCTTTGGTGCTTTTTATTTTTATGAATGTGGCCCAAGATTAGCACCTTACCAAAGGAGCCCTTTTCATTGTTAGGTGTTGAAAATTATTTACAGATAAAATGGCAGGAGAAAAATTCAACAAATCCTGTTACACAGTGGTGCATTATTTTTTAGTTATGCTTTTAAGCATGAGCTGATCTCTGATTAGCCCAACGCTGACAATAAAACTGATTTATAAGTAATCACAATGGAGCCATTCAATAGTGGAGCTGTGGCAAACCTTCGTTCTAAGCCATCAATTAAAATATCCAGTCACTAAAAATAATGTCCCAATAAGACTTCAATATCATAAAACCTTTTGCACTCAAAATAAGTTTCATACATCCACTGCAATTTATATCACAATAGAAGGCTGTTACGCTCTTGCCTCCTGGCTTTTTTGATGAAAAGATGTTTTAAGAATGAAAAGTTTTAAGATTGCCTCTGGGAAGCAAATGAAAACATGTTTTAAAATTGCCTCTTTGGGAGAGAAGTTATGTTTTTAGAATACTTTCCTACTTACATGACCATTTGATTACAGTCTTCAAATATTCCTTGGTTTTGATTTAGTGAATTGCTTTATCATTTTCTTTCTCCTCTTAAAAATAAAACAAGACTACTCAGACGTTGAATCAGGTTGAACCATATTGAATGGCCATTTCTGCAAGTCAAGAATTATCAAATATGGGCCATTTCATATGGTTCAACCAAATACTAAATTTAATGTACCTGGGACTGGTAGGTGACATTTTCTGAATTATTTTAGCAAAGTTTAGATGATCAATTATTTTCTAAGAATATCTTGTATGCTCACATTAGAGTTCCAATACAATTGGAAGAGACTAATATGAAACTCCTATTCTTTCAGCAGTTGATTTGTGCTACTCTGTGCTTGCACTCTGCTGATTCTGGGGACACCCAGGAATCATTCCATCATTCATCCCGCCATCAGGAGCCAAGTCTATATCTGCCACGTCACTTGTCCATGCTATCTTCTCCTTCCATCAGCACCCTGAGTTCTGCATTGTATGCCACCTTGCTACCCCCTTCAGTCCACACTTGCACTCTTTCTATACAATGCTGGAAGACTGATTCTCAACACTTGTTATTCAGTTAATTCTGGATGTCCTTCAAAACTCAGCTCTGATCCCTTCAAACAGAATATGTTCTAATTAACTCTTTGTTAAGTGTAAAATTCAACTACCTGACGACCAAGGAGGTGGGGAGGTGTTATAGGCTGAATTATGTCCTAAAATTCATATGTTGAAGTCCTAATCCCCAGTACCTCAGAATGTGACTGTGTTTGGAGATAGGGCCTTTTAAGGGGTGATTAAGTTAAAAGGACTCCCATATGTGTGGGCCCTAATCCAATCTGACTGCTGTCCTTAGAAGAAAAGATCAGGACACAGACATGCACAAAGGGAAGATATGAGGACACAGAGTATATGGCCATCTTCAAGCCAAGGAGAGGTCACTGGGGAACCCACGCTGCTGATACGTTCATCTTGGACTCCCAGCCTCCAGAATTGTGGGAAAATAAATGTCTGTTGTTTAATCCACCCATCTGTAGTATTTTGTTACAGCAGCCTGAGCTGACTGACACAGGAGAAAGCAAAATCTCTGCTCCTCCTCAGTGCTTACAGTGTACCTTGTGTGTGTTTATAGTTTTACTTCAAATAACACATTGCTTGGTTAAAAACTTCATGTAAACTGAAGAATGCAGTATGCATTTTCCTGTGACTTGCTTTTTTTTGCTCAACATGCTCATATTTCTGCGTTTTGATGTGTGATCTGTGTGTTATCTGCTGAGTGGTATTTCATTGTGTGGATATATCACCATTTATCCCTTTGACTTGTGATAGACACTTGGTGGTTTATATTTGTACGTTAATATAAACACATGAGTGCACACACGCAAGTTTCTCTAGCCTGTGTAGCTCAGAGTGGAATTTATGGGCTTTAAGGTATGCACACGTCCAGTTTCCTATGCAATAACAAGCATTTCTAAAAATGTTTGTACCTGTTTACACTCCCAGCGGCCATGAATGAGAGCTCCCATTGCTCTGCATCCTTGTCAACACTTAGTACTGTCTGATGAATGCTTGATTTTTGCCAGATCTAGTTGATGGAGATAGTGTTCCAATGTGTTATTACATGTTTGGGGACATTTGTGTTTCCTCTTCTCTCATGTGTGTGTTCACATGCATCTCTGTCTCTCACAGGACTTAAACATAGGATGCTGGATTTGTTGATATTCTTTTCATCCATAGAACTACTCCTAATCTAACACTGGGCACATAAAAGGGATTCAATAAATGAGGGTAAAAGAAAGGGAAGGGGGTAGAGGAAAGGAGGGGAGAGCCCTGATGTCTGTGTATATAGAAAAAATAGCTAGGGCAATTATATTTAAAAACAAGAGAGTGGAGTGTATAAGGGCATAATGGAAGTAATATTTCTCCACTTCATTCAAAGTAGTAAAATATCCGTGCCAGTAGACTGTGCCAAGTTACATATGTCATACCTACAGTAAGCACTAGGAAAACTATGCAAAGTGATACTCTCACAAACTATAATCAAGATGGACTTTTTTTTAATGTTCAAATAACTACAACAGGAAAGAAAAGAAACAAGAGTGAGGAACACAAAGCAAGCAAACAAATAATAAAATGACTGACTTAAGTTCTAACAATTACCTAAATTCAGATAGTCTAAATGCACCAATTAAAAGACAGGTTGGCCAAGTGGATAAAAAATGATTAATAAATCCTGTCTGCCAGAAACATTAAAATACAATGTTATAGACAGGTTATAGCATACACTATTTTTTAAAAAACAGAATGGTTATATTAGTATCTGATAAAGTAGACTTTGGAGCAAAGAAAATTACAGAAACATTACACAGTGATAAAAGGATCAACCCACCAGGGACACACAATCCTGAATACGTACACACCAATCATCAGAGCGTCCAGTTACATGAAGCAAAACCTGATAGAGCTGAAAGGAGAAATAGACAAAGCCACAATTAGGGTTGGGACTTCAGCATTCCATTCTCAGCAACTGAGACACTATGTGACAAAGTAAAGCTGTAGAGTCACTGATACACACATACATGCATGTGACAGTGGATTCTGCATACACAAATGCACACAACAAACACTGGCTCCTCTGCAGCAATTCTGACTGGTTTATCTCAGGACCCCTTTGCTCTCCTAAGAATCATTAAGTTCCTCAAAGAGGTTTTGCTTAGTTGTATTATATTTATTGATATTTATATATATCAGTAATTGAAAAATTTCTAAAATAGTTCATTTAGAAGAACAAAAACCTGTTCTGTACTTCTTAACATAAATATCTTTGTGACTCCTACTAAGGAGATGCTGCTGGAAGTAGAATTCAATTTGACAAGGAGGGAGAAATTGAGGACAAAGGAAAGAGAAGATCTTTTTAAAAGTTGGGAGAGGAACAGAAAGTATGAGTTGTTGTTTTGGTTTTTTTTTTTTCATCACTTTTCAAAAACCACAGAGAGAGAAGCCCTGAAACCATGAAGGTAGGGAAGCAGTTCTGCCCCATCTCACATAGAATGAGCAACAATCCCATATAAAATTATTAAAAGAATAAAAAAGATTAATGGATTAGGTGCAGAATAACATCTCTATGAATAAAGAAAGGATGCCAGAAAAATATGCTTGCAAATACTTACCTAATATTTAAATGAGCTTTAAAAATTATAGAAGCTATGATAGAATAGCAAAAAATTAGAATATGAAAAACTCAGAAATGACATGATTGGATAAAAAGAAGTTCTGAAAGGAAAGCAGATGAACTCAAGAAAATTAGAAATAAGGAAAGCTTTGAGAAACTGAAAATTAAACTAGATGGAGCACAAGAGCAAATAAATCCAAGAGAAACAAAGGTGAGAAAGAGGAAAACAAATTTACAAAGATTAAAAAGATTTGAGAAAAGTGATAGATACAGAAGACAGTCAAAGAAGATTCAACATAAGTATAATAGGAATATCCAAAAAAGAAAGCCAAAATAATGGAAAAAACAAATTATAAACTGTAATACCAAAAAAATTGTTCAGTAGAAGAAGACTTAAAAGTATATACTAAAAGTTCACTCCATTTATCAATACATGGGAAAATCGACCCAGACTGGCCAACAATGACACATATTCTAGTAAAATGATTGGACTTTAAAGGAAAAAGAAAAGCCTCTTTGGAGAATCAGACAAAAAGACCAAGTCATTTAAAAGGGAAGTAAAATCAGACTGACATCAGACTTTTCAAAAGCAACACCATGCCAGAAGATAAATGATACATGAGTAGCTTGTTAAAATGTCAAGCTATTTTCTAAGCTATTTAAAGATTCAGTGCAATTCCAACAGCCCCCCTTTGTTTTTTTGAAGAAATGGAAAAAAGGATTTTGTTTCCAAGCAATGCAACCGTTATATATAAATGCCACACATTTGTATGAACATAAAATAACTCAGAGAATATTATTCACATGAGTCCTTCCTGAGGAGTCTCCTAGACTTGGGGTCAGGCCAAATCCAGCCCATTTGTTTTTCTACAATGCATGAGCCATACAAAAACTATAAAATATCTGTGAGGCCATAATTATATAAATAAGTGAGCAATAGATAAGTGGAGGAGATGAGACAAATCTCCTATGAAGAATTCCAGATTAATTTAGGTAGATACTCTTCTCTTTCCCACTAACATGTGAGATGCACTTAGTAAGTTGCTTACAGAAAGTATAATATGGAAGGGGCCAGGAAGGTGTATCAGGTTACAGTGGAGAAAATTGGCAAACAGGTCCTGGCCAGGGAATCAAGGTCAATATCATCACTGGTAAGTCAAGTTTTTTTTGGTTTTTTTTTTTTACAACTTTATTGGAGTATAATTGCTTTACAATGGTGCATTACTTTCTGCTTTATAACAAAGTGAATCAGTTATACATATACATATGTTCCCATATCTCTTACCTCTTGCATCTCCCTCCCTCCCACCCTCCCTATCCCACCCCTCTAGGTGGTCACAAAGCACAGAGCTGATCTCCCTGTGCTATGCGGCTGCTTCCCACTAGCTATCTATTTTACGTTTGGAAGTGTATATGTGTCCATGCCACTCTCTCACTTTGTCCCAGCTTACCCTTCCCCCTCCCCATATCCTCAAGTCCATTCTCTAGTAGGTCTGTGTCTTTATTCCTGTCTTACCCCTAGGTTCTTCATGACATTTTTTTTCTTAAATTCCGTATATACGTGTTAGCATATGGTATTTGTCTTTCTCTTTCTGACTTACTTCACTCTGTATGACACACTCTAGGTCCATCCACCTCATTACAAATAGCTCAATTTCGTTTCTTTTTATGGCTGAGTAATATTCCATTGTATATATGTGCCACATCTTCTTTATCCATTCATCCGATGATGGACACTTAGGTTGTTTCCATATCCTGGCTATTGTAAATAGAGCTGCCATGAACATTATGGTACATGACTCTTTTTGAATTATGGTTTTCTCAGGGTATATACCCAGTAGTGGGATTGCTGGGTCATATGGTAGTTCTATTTGTAGTTTTTTTGTTGTTGTTGTTGTTGTTTTTGTTTTTGCGGTACACAGGCCTCTCAATGTTGTGGCCTCTCCCATCGCAGAGCACAGGCTCCGGACATGCAGGCTCAGCAGCCATGGCTCACGGGCAAGCAGCTCCGCAGCATGTGGGATCTTCCCGGACCGGGGCACGAACCCGTGTCCCTGCATCGGCAGGCAGACTCTCAACCACTGTGCCACCAGGGAAGGCCCTATTTGTAGTTTACTAAGGAACCTCCATACTGTTCTCCATAGTGGCTGTACCAATTCACATTCCCACCAGCAGTGCAACAGTGTTCCCTTTGCTCCACACCCTCTCCAGAATTTATTGTTTCTAGATTTTTTGACGATGGCCATTCTGATTGGTGTGAGATGAAATCTCATTGTAGTTTTGATTTGCATTTCTCTAATGATTAATGATGTTGAGCATTCTTTCATGTCTTTGTTGGAAGTCTGTATATCTTATTTGGAGAAATGTCTACTTAGGTCATCTGCCCATTTTTGGATTGGGTTGTTTGTTTTTTTGTTATTGAGCTGCATAAGCTGCTTGTAAATTTTGGAGATAAATCCTTTGTCAGTTGCTTCATTTGCAAATATTTTCTCCCATTCTGAGGGTTGTCCTTTGCTCTTGTTTATGATTTCCTTTGCTGTGCAAAAGCTTTGAACTTTCATTAGGTCCCATTTGTTTATTTTTGTTTTTATTTCCATTTCTCTAGGAGGTGGGTCAAAAAGGATCTTGCTGTGATTTATGTCATAGAGTGTTCTGCCTATGTTTTCCTCTAAGAGTTTTATAGATTCTGGCCTTACATTTAGGTCTTTACTCCATTTTGAGCTTATTTTTGTGAATAGTATTAGGGAGTGATCTAATCTCATACTTTTACATTTACCTGTCCAGTTTTCCAGCACCACTTATTGAAGAGGCTGTCCTTTCTACACTGTACATTCCTGCCTCCTTTATCAAAGATAAGGTGACCATATGTACGTGGGTTTATCTCTGGGCTTTATATCCTGTTCCATTGATCTATCTTTCTGTTTTTGTGCCAGTACCATACTGTCTTGTTTACAGTAGCTTTGTAGTATAGCCTGAAGTCAGGGAGCCTGATTCCTCCAGTTCCTTCTTTCGTTCTCAAGATTGCTTTGGCTATTCGGGGTCTTTTGTGTTTCCATGCAAATTGTGAAATTTTTTGTTCTAGTCCTGTGAAAAATGCCATTGGTAGTTGGATCGGGATTGCATTGAATCTGTAGATTGCTTTGGGTAGTAGAGTCATTTTCACAACGTTGATTCTTCCAATCCAACAACATGGTATATCTCTCCATCTATTTGTATCATCGTTAATTTCTTTCATCAGTGTCTTATAATTTTCTGCATACAATTCTTTTGTCTCCTTCAGAAGGTTTATTCCTAGATATTTTATTCTTTTTGTTGCAATGGTAAATGGGAGTCTTTTCTTGATTTCACTTTCAGATTTTTCATCATTAGTGTATAGGAATGTGAGAGATTTCTGTGCATTAATTTTGTATCCTGCTACTTTACCAAATTCATTGATTAGCTCTAGTAGTTTTCTGGTAGCATCTTTAGGATTCTCTATGTATAGTATCATGTCATCTGCAAACAGTGACAGCTTTACTTCTTCTTTTCCGATTTGTATTCCTTTTATTTCCTTTTCTTCTCTGATTGCTGTGGCTAAAACTTCCAAAACTATGTTGAATAAGAGTGGTGATAGTGGGCAACCTTGTCTTTTTCCTGATCTTAGTGGAAATACTTTCAGTTTTTCACCATTGAGGATGATGTTGGCTGTGGGTTTGACATATATGGCCTTTATTATGTTGAGGAAAGTTCCCTCTATACCTACTTTCTGCCGAGTTTTTAACATAAATGGGTGTTGAATTTTGTCAAAAGCTTTCTCTGCATCTATTGAGATGATCATATGGTTTTTCTCCTTCAATTTGTTAATATTGTGTATCACATTGATTGATTTGCGCATACTGAAGAATCCTTGCATTCCTGGAATAAACCCCACTTGATCATGGTGTATGATCCTTTTAATGTGCTGTTGGATTCTGTTTGCTAGTATTTTGTTGAGGATTTTTGCATCTATGTTCATCAGTGATATTGGCCTGTAGTTTTCTTTCTTTGTGACATCCTTCTCTGGTTTTTGGTATCAGAGTGATGGTGGCCTCATAGAATGAGTTTGGGAGTTTTCCTCCCTCTGCTATATTTTGGAAGACTTTGAGAAGCATAGGTGTTAGCTCTTCTCTAAATGTTTGATAGAATTTGCTTGTGAAGCCATCTGGGCTTTTGTTTGTTAGAAGATTTTTAATCACAGTTTCAATTTCAGTGCCTGTGATTGGTCTGTTCATATTTTCTATTTCTTCGTGATTCAGTCTTGGCAGGTTGTGCATTTCTAAGAATTTGTCCATTTCTTCCAGGCAGTCCACTTTATTGGCATAGAGTTGCCTGTAGTAATCTCTCATGATCTTTTGTATTTCTGCAGTGTCAGTTGTTACTTCTTCTTTTTCATTTGTAATTCTATTGATTTGAGTCTTCTCCCTTTGTTTCTTGATGAGTCTGGCTAATGGTTTATCAATTTTGTTTATCTTCTCAAAGAACCAGCTTTTAGTTTTATTGATCTTTGTCATCGTTTCCTTCATTTCTTTTTCATTTATTTCTGATCTGATCTTTATGATTTCTTTCCTTCTGCTAACTTTGGGATTTTTTTGTTCTTCTTTCTGTGATTGCTTTAGGTGCAAGGTTAGGTTGTTTATTTGAGATGTTTTCTGTTTCTTAAGGTAGGTTTGTATTGCTATAAACTTCCCTCTTAGTACTGCTTTTGCTGCATCCCATAGGTTTTGGGTCGTCGTGTCTCCATTGTCATTTGTTTCTAGGTATTTTTTGATTTCCTCTTTGACTTTTTCAGTGATCACTTCGCTATGAAGTAGTGTATTGTTTAGCCTCCATGTGTTTTTATTTTTTACCGATCTTTTCCTGTAATTGACATCAAGTCTAATAGCATTGTGGTCGGAAAAGATACTTGATACAATTTCAATTTTCTTAAATTTACCAAGGCTTGATTTGTGACCCAAGATATGATCTATCCTGGAGAATGTTCCATGAGCACTTGAGAAAAATGTGTATTCTGTTGTTTTTGGATGGAATGTCCTATAAATATCAATTAAGTCCATCTTGTTTATGTATCATTTAAAGCTTGTGTTTCCTTATTTATTTTCATTTTTCATGATCTGTCTATTGGTGAAAGTGGGGTGTTAAAGTCCCCTACTATGAATGTGTTACTGTTGATTTCCCCTTTTATGGCTGTTAGTATTTGCCTTATGTATTCAGTGCTCCTATGTTGGGTGCATAAATATTTATAATTGTTATATCTTCTTGGATCGATCCCTTGATCATTATGTAGTGTCCTTCTTTGTCTCTTCTAATAGTCTTTATTTTAAAGTCTATTTTGACTGATGTGAGAATTGCTACTCCAGCTTTCTTTTGGTTTCAATTTGCATGGAATACCTTTTTCCATCCCCTCACTTTCAGTCTGTATGTGTCTCTAGGTCTGAAATGGGTCTCTCGTAGACAGCATATATATGGGTCTTGTTTTTGTATCAGTTCAGCCAGTCTGTGTCTTTTGGTGGGAGCATTTATTCCATTTACATTTAAGGTTATTATCGATATGTATGTTCCTATTCCCATTTTCTTAATTGTTTTGGTTTCGTTATTATAGGTCTTTTCCTTCTCTTGTGTTTCTTGCCTAGAGTAGTAGATCCTTTAGCATTTGTTGTAAAGCTGGTTTGGTGGTGCTGAAGTCTCTCAGCTTTTGCTTGTCTGTTAAGGTTTTAATTTCTCCATCAAATCTGAATGATATCCTTGCTGGATAGAGGAATCTTGATGTAGGCTTTTCTTCTTCATCACTTTAAATATATCCTGCCAATCCCTTTTGGCTTGAAGACTTTCTGCTGAAATATCAGTTGTTATCCTTATGAGGATTCTCTTGTGTGTTATTTGTTGTTTTTCCCTTGCTGCTTTTAATATGTTTTCTTTGTATTTAATTTTTGACAGTTTGATTAATATGTATCTTGGCGTGTCTCTCCTTGTATTTACCCTGTATGGGACTCTCTGTGCTTCCTGCACTTGATTAACTATTTCCTTTCCCATATTAGGGAAGTTTCAAGTATAATCTCTTCAAATATTTTCTTAGTCCCTTTCTTTTTCTCTTCTTCTTCTGGAACCCCTATAATTCGAATGTTGGTGCATTTAATGTTGTCCCAGAGGCCTCTGAGACTGTCCTCAGGTCTTTTCATTCTTTTTTCTTTATTATGCTCTGCAGTAGTTATTTCCACTATTTTATCTTCCAGGTCACTTATCCATTCTTCTGCCTCAGTTATTCTGCTATTGATCCCTTCTAGAGTATTGTTAATTGCATTAGTTGTGTTGTTCATCGTTGCTTGTTTCATCTTTAGTTCTTCTAGGTCCTGTTAAATGTTTCTTGCATTTTGTCTATTCTATTTCCAAGATTTTGGATCATCTTTACTATCATTATTCTGAATTCTTTTTCAGGTAGACTGCCTATTTCCTCTTCATTTTTTAGGTCTGGTGGGGTTTTATCTTGCTCCTTCATCTTCTGTGTGTTTTTCTGTCTTCTCATTTTGCTTATCTTACTGTGTTTGGGGTCTCCTTATTGCAGGCTGCAGGTTCGTAGTTCCTGTTGTTTTTGGTGTCTGTCCCCAGTGGCTAAATTTGTTTCAGTGGGTTGTGTAGGCTTCCTAGTGGAGGGGACTAGTGCCTGTGTTCTGGTGGATGAGGCTGGATCTTATCTTTCTGGTGGGCAGGTCCACGTCTGGTGGTGTGTTTTGGGGTGTCTGTGGACTTATTATGATTTTAGGCAGCCTCTCTGCTAATGGGTGTGGTTGTGTTCCTGTCTTGATAGTTGTTTGGCATAGAGTGTCCAGCACTGTAGCTTGCTGGTCAGTGAGTGAAGCTGGGTGTTGGTATTGAGTTGGAGATCTCTGGGAGATTTTCTCCATTCGATATTACATGGAGCTGGGATGTCTCTTGTGGACCAGTGTCCTGAAGTTGGCTCTCCCACCTCAGAGGCACAGCAATGACTCTTGGCTGCAGCACCAAGAGCCTTTCATCCACACGGCTCAGAATCAAAGGGAGAAAAAGTAGAAAGAAAGAGGTTAAAGGAAAATAAAATAAGGTAATGTAAAATAAAATAAAGTTATTAAAATTAAAAAATTTTTAAGAAAAAACAATTTTTTAAGTAAAAACAACAACAACAGCAAAAAACGGATGGGTAGAACCCTAGGACAAATGGTGAAAGCAAAGCTATGCAGACAAAATCTCACACAAAAGCATACACATACATACTCACAAAAAGAGGAAAAGGGAAAAAATAATAAATCTTGCTCTCAAAGTCCACCTCCTCAATTTGGGATGATTCATTGTCTTTTCAGGTATTCCACAGATGCAGGGTACATCAAGTTGAATGTGGAAATTTAATCCGCTGCTCCTGAGGCTGCTGGGAGAGATTTCCCTTTCTCTTCTTTGTTGGCACTGCTCCTGGGGTTCAGCTTTGGATTTGGCCCTGCCTCTGAGTGTAGGTCACCGGAGGGCGTTTGTTCTTCGCTCAGACAGGACGGGGTTAAAGGAGCCACTGATTCGGGGGCTCTGGATCACTCAGGCCAGGGTGAGGAAGGGTCATGGAGTGCAGGGTGAGCCTGTGGCAGCAGAGGCCGGCGTGACGTTGCACCAGCCTGAGGCGCGCCGTGCCTTCTCCCGGGGAAGTTGTCCCTGGATCCCGGGACCCTGGCAGTGGCAGGCTGCACAGGCTCCCCGGAAGGGGGGTGTGAATAGTGACCTGGGCTCGCACACAGGCTTCTTGGTGGCTGTAGCAGCAGCCTTAGCATCTCATGCCCGTCTCTGGGGTCCGCGCTTATAGCCGCGGCTCGCACCCATCTCTGGAGCTCTTTAAGCAGCACTCTTAATCCCCTCTCCTTGCACACCAGGAAACAAAGAGGGAAGAAAAATTCTCTTGCCTCTTCGGCAGGTCCAGACTTTTTCCCGGACTCCCTCCCGGCTAGCCGTGGTGCACTAACCCCTTCAGGCTGTGTTCACACCTCCAGTCCTCTCCCTGTGTTCCAACCCGAAGTCGGAGCCTCAGCTCCCAGCCCCGCCCGCCTCGGCGGGTGAGCAGATAAGCCTCTCGGGCTGGTGAGGTGAGTGCTGGTCGGCCCCACCAATCCTCTGTGCGGAAATCTCTCCGCTTTGCCCTCTGCACCCCTGTAGCTGCGGTCTCCTCCACGGCTCCGAGTCTCCCCCCCTCTCTCACCCGCAGTTTCTGCCTGCGAAGGGGCTTCTAGAGTGTGGAAACCTTTCCTCCTTCACGGCTCCCTCCCACTGGTGCAGGCCCCATCCGTATTCTTTTGTCTCTGTTTATTCTTTTTTCTTTGGCCCTACCCAGGTACATGGGGAGTTTCTTGCCTTTGGGGAGGTCTGAGGTCTTCTGCCAGCGTTCAGTGGGTGTTCTGTAGGATTGTTCCACGTGTAGATGTATTTCTGATGTATCTGTGGGGAGGAAGGTGATCTCCGCATCTTACTCTTCCGCCATCTTCCCCCTCTCCTCCGTAAGTCATGTTGATAGCATTTTTCCATGGCATGACATGGGGAGAAAGGCACTTTACCTCTGTGGTCATCCTCCCCAAAACCCATAACTCCAGTCTAACCACGAGGAAAACATCAGGCAAACCCAAACTGTGGGACATTCATCAAAAAACCTGAGAAGTCCTCCTCAAAAGTATCAAGTTAATCAAGGACCAGGAAAATCTGAAAAACTCTCACAGCCCAGGGGAGGCTAAGGAGACATGATGACTGTGATATCCAAGATTGAATTCTGGAACAGAAAAAGGACACAGAGAAAATTGGTGAAATCCAAGTAAAGTGTCGAGTTTAGTTAAGAGCAATGTACAAATGTTGGTTTCTTACTTGTGACAAACATACCATGGTGATATAGAATGTTAACAGTAGGGAAATTGAGTCAGGAATATACAAGAATTCTACTCTTTCTTTGAAATTTTTGTGTTAAACTAAAACTATTCTTTAAAAGTTTATTGTTTTAGGGGCTTCCCTGGTGGCACAGTGGTTAAGAATCCACCTGCCAATGCAAGAGACACGGGTTCAAGCCCTGGTCTGGGGAGATCCCACATGCCGTGGAGCAACTAAGCCCGTGCGTCACAACTACTGAGCCTGCGCTCTAGAGCCCATGAGCCACAACTGCTGAGGCCGGGTGCCACAACTACTGAAGCCTGCACGCCTAGAGCCCATGCTCCGCAACAAGAGAAGCCACCACAATGAGAAGCCCATGCACCACAATGAAGAGTAGCCCCTGCTCACTGCAACTAGAGAAAGCCTGCGTACAGCAACAAAGACCCAATGCAGCCAAAAATAAATAAATTTATGGGAAAAAAAGTTTATTGTTTTAAAAAGACAATCTTAAAGTGTATTATGGACTAAATATTTGTGTCTCCCCAAAACTCATATATTGAAACCTTAATTCCCAATGTGTCTATTTGGACATAGGGCCTGTGAGGAGATGATAAAGGTTAAATGAGGCTATAAAGGTGGGGCCCTAATATGACATGGCTGGTGCCCTTATAAGAAAAGGAAGAGATACCAGAGTTTTCTCTCTGCCATGTGGGGACACAGGGAGAAGTTGGCTGTCTACAAACCAGGAAGTGAGTCCTCACCAGGAATCAACCTGCCAGAACTTAACCTCAGATTTACAGCCTCTGGAACTGTGAGAAAATAAATTTCTGTTGTTTAACTCACCCAGTCTATGGAATTTTGTTGTGGCAGCCTCAGCAGACTAATATGAGGTGTATGATTATACTATGGTAGGGGTATGCACAGGAGGCTAGTAGAACACTACAAAGAGGGACAATCAGATTATGAATTCATGATGCTACTATACACAACAACCTGTTAAATATTTGCCAAAATCTAGAAATGGAATCACATCTAAGCTCGTCAGTTGTTAAAGACAACTTGGGGATGCAACCAGAATCTCCATTCTCTGGGAAACTATATAGGACAAATGACCAGATTTCTTCAGTAAATAAATCACAAGGGAGGGAATCTATAGATTTAAAAAGACCTATCTGCCAAATGCACCGTATAGACCTGGGCAGGATCCTGATATGAACAAACTATTATAAAACAGCAATGACAACAACATCTATATAGTTGATGATATAATGGAATTGTCATTTACTTTTTTAAAAAGTCATATTTTAAAGATATAAGCTGGGAGCTTCCCTGGTGGCACAGTGGTTGAGAGTCCGCCTGCCGATGCAGGGGACACGGGTTCGTTTCCAGGTCCGGGAAGATCCCACGTGCCACGGAGCATCTGAGCCCGTGAGCCATGGCCGCTGAGCCTGCGCATCTGGAGCCTGTGCTCCACAACGGGAGAGGTCACAACAGTGAGAGGCCTGAGTACCGCAAAAAAAAAAAAAAAAAAAAAAAAAGATATAAGCTGAAGTACTTACAAATAAAATGATGCAATGTCTGTAATTTGTTTCAAAATTACCTAATGGGAGAAAGGGTCTCCTAAGATGAGGGCAGAGTTATAGATGAAACAAGATTGGTCATAAATTAATCATTGTTAAAGCTGGTTGTTGGGTATATAGGGATTCATTTTCTCTGTTTTTGTATATCTTTGAAATTTTCCATGATGCAAAATTTAAAAAAGAAAAGCAATATGTACAATGTATTATTTTTCAACTTACATAAATTTCTGTATATGACCTCCCCTGCTAGCCAAGACGGAAAAGAGACCATATTTACCTCACTCCTGAAACAAGAAAACACACACACACACACACACACACACACCAGCACCACCACCAACAACAACAATGACAATATTTAAGAAACTGGACCTCAGACAACAAAAGACAGTGACCTTTGGGAGATGGGAAACAAATGTTGTGAGCCGCAATATTGCCACAACTTACTGCCCTGAGAAAGTTTCCAGACTGTGGCAGAGAAAAGGAGACTGAGAACAGCCTGGCAGTTTCCCACTGGAGGAAATGGAGCTGAGAGTCAGGAGAGACCAGGTGGCTAGAGCTGCTGGACAGAGTGACACCCAGGAGAGAGCTGCACAGGCAGGAGCCCAGAGATCTGCAGAGGGCCCCCTTGGGTGCTCAGCTGAGTACTGATCATTTCATGCATGAGGGAATTACCATATAGACAAACAGAAAAGAAAAAAACAGATCATCATCTTCAAGAGACACAGAAAAAGCATTTGACAAAATCCAACATCCATTTCCAATAAAAATTCTCATCAAATAATAGAAAGGAACTTCCTCAACCTGCTGAAGGACATCTACAAAAAGCCTACAGCAGGTGTCATGTATAAGGATGAAAGTCTCAGTGCTGTCCCCATAAGATTAGGAACAAATCAGGGAGGGCTGCTCCTACCAGTCCTTTTCAACATTGTACTGGAGGTTCTAGTTAGTACAGTCAGACAACAAAAAGAAATAAAAGGCATCGAGAGTAAAAAGTAAAAAAAAATTTTTTAATTAATTTTTATTGGAGTATAGTTGCTTTACAATGTTGTGTTAGTTTCTGCTGTACAGCAAAGTGAGTCATCTATACATATACATATATCCCCTCTTTTTTGGATTTCCTTCCCATTTAGTTCACCACAGAGCACTGAGTAGAGCTCCCTGTGCTATACAGTAGGTTCCCCTTAGTTATCTATTTTATACATAGTAGTGTATATATGTCAATCCCAATCTCCCAATTCATCCCACTCTCCCTTCCTTCCCTGGTATCCATATGTCAGTTCTCTACGTCTGTGTCTCTATTTCTGCTTTGCAAATAAGTTCATCTGTATCATTTTTCTACATTCCACATGTAAGTGATATTATACAATATTTGTTTTTCTCTTTCTGACTTACTTCACTCTGTATGACAGTCTCTAGGTCCATCCAAATCTCTGCAAATTGCACAATTTTGTCCCTTTTTATGGCTGGGTAATATTCCATCGTATATATGTACCATATCCTCTGGGTTTTTCTTAAATTTTATTTTATTTTTTTATACAGAAGTTTCTTATTAGTTATCCATTTTATACATATTAGCGTACATATGGCAATGCCAATCTCCCAATTCATCACAACACCACCACCACCCCCGGCCACTTTCCCCCCTTGGTGTCCATACATTTGTTCTCTACATCTGTGTCCCTATTTCTGCCCTGCAAACCAGTTCATCTGTACCATTTTTCTAGGTCCCACATATATGCATTAATATACGGTATTTGTTTTTCTCTTTCTGGCTTACTTCACTCTGTATGACAGTCTCTAGATCCATCCGCGTCTCTACAAATGACCCAATTTCGTTCCTTTTTATGGCTGAGTAATACTTCACTGTATATATGTACCATATCTTCTTTATCCATTCATCTGTCGATGGACATTTAGATTGCTTCCATGACCTGGTTATTGTAAATACTGCTTCAATGAACATTGGGGTGCATGTGTCTTTTTGAATTATGGTTTTCTCTGGGTATATACCCAGTAGTGGGATTGCTGGGTCATATGGTAATTCTATTTTTAGTTTCTTAAGGAACCTCCATACTGTTCTCCATAGTGGTTGTATCAATTTACAATCCCACCAACACTGAAAGAAGGTTCCCTTTTCTCCACACCCTCTCCAGCATTTGTTGTTTGTAGGTTTTCTGATGATGCCCATTCTAACTGGTGTGAGGTGATATCTCATTGTAGTTTTCATTTGCATTTCTCTAATAATTAGTGATGTTGAGCAGCTTTTCATGTGCCTCTTGGCCATTTGTATGTCTTCTTTGAAGAAATGTCTATTTAGGTTTTCTGCCCATTTTTGGATTGGGTTGTTTGTTTCTTTAAAATTGAGCTGCATGAGCTGTTTATATATTTTGGAGATTAATGCTTTATCCGTTGATTCGTTTGGAAATATGTTCTCCCATTCTGAGGGTTGTCTTTTCGTCTTGTTTGTAGTTTCCTTTGCTTGGCAAAAGCTTTTAAGTTTCATTAGGTCCCATTTGTTTATTTTTGTTTTTATTTCCATTACTCTAGGAGGTGGATCAAAAAAGATCTTTCTGTGACTTATGTCAAAGTGTTCTTCCTATGTTTTCCTCTAAGATTTTTATAGTGTCTGGTCTGAGGTTTAGGTCTCTAATCCATTTTGAGTTTATTTTTGTGTATGGTGGTAGGGAGTGTTCTCATTTCATTCTTTTGCATGTGGCTGTCCAGTTTTCCCAGCACCACTTACTGAAAAGACTGTCTTTTCTCCATTGTATATCCTTGCCTCCTTTGTCATAGATTAGTTGACTATAGGTGCGTGGGTTTATCTCTGGGCCTTCTATCCTGTTCCATTGATCTCTATTTCTGTTTTTGTGCCAGTATGATATTGTCTTGATTACTGTAGATTTGTAGTAAAGTCTGAAGTCAGGGAGTCTGATTCCTCCTGCTCTGTTTTTTTTCCTCAAAACTGCTTTGGCTATTCAGGGTCTTTTGTGTTGCCATAAAATTGTGCAATTTTTTGTTCTAGTTCTGTAAAAAATACCACTGGTAATTTGATAGGGATTGCATTGAATCTGTAGATTGCTTTGGGTAGTATAGTCATTTTCATAATATTGATTCTTCCAATGCAAGAACATGATATATCTCTCCATCTCTTTGTATCATCTTTAACTTATTTCATCAGCAACTTATAGTTTTCTGCATACAGGTCTTTTGTCTCCCTAGTAGTTTTATGCCTAGGTATTTTATTCTTTTTGCTGCAATGGTAAATGGGAGCAATTCCTTAATTTCCCTTTCAGATTTTTCATCATTAGTGTATAGGAATGCAAGAGATTTCTGTGCATTAATTTTGTATCCTGAAACTTCACCCAATTCACTGATCAGCTCTAGTAGTTTTCTGGTAGCATCTTTAGGATTCTCTATGTATAGTATCATGTCATCTGCAAACAGAGATAGTTTTACTTCTTCTTTTCCAATTTGTATTCCTTTTATTTCTTTTTCTTCTCTGATTGCTGTGGCTAGGACTTCCAAACCTATGTTGAATAATAGTGGTGAGAGTGGACATTCTTGTCTTGTTCCTGATCTTAGAGGAAATGCTTTCAATTTTTCACCATTGAGAATGATGTTTGCTGTGGGTTTGTTGTATTTGGCCTTTATTATGTTGAGGTAGGTTCCCTCCCTGCCCACTTTCTGGAGACTTTTTATCATAAATGGGTGTTGAATTTTGTCAAAAGCTTTCTCTGCATCTATTGAGATGATCACATGGTGTATATTCTTCAATTTATTAATATGGTGTATCACATCGATGGATTTATGTATATTGAAGAATCCTTGCATCCCTGGGATAAACCCCACTTGATCATGGTGTATGATCCTTTTAATATGCTGTTGGATTCTGTTTGCTAGTATTTTGTTGGGGACTTTTGCATCGATATTCATCAGTGATATTGGTCTGTAATTTCTTTTCTTGTAGTACCTTTGTCTGGTTTTGGTATCAGGGTGATGGTGGCCTCATAGAATGAATTTGGGAGTGTTCTTTCCTCAGCAAATTTTTGGAAGAGTTTGAGAAGGATGGGTGTTAGCTATTCTCTAATTGTTTGATAGAATTCACCTGTGAAGCCATCTGGTCCTTGGCTTTTGTTTGTTGGAAGATTTTTAATCACAGTTTCAATTTCATTACTTGTGATTTGTCTGTTCATATTTTCTATTTCTTCCAGGTTCAGTCTTGGAAGGTTATACCTTTCTAAGAATTTGTCCATTTTTCCAGGTTGTCCATTTTATTGGCATAGAGTTGCTTGTAGTCGTCTTTTAGGATGCTTTGTATTTCTGCCGTGTCTGTTGTAACTTCTCCTTTTTCATTTCTAATTTTTTTGATTTGAGTCCTCTCCCTCTTTTTCTTTTTTTTTTTTTTTTTGTTTTTGCGGTACGCGGGCCTCTCACTGTTGTGGCTTCTCCCGTTACGGAGCACAGGCTCCGGACGCGCAGGCTCAGCGGCCATGGCTCACGGGCCCAGCCGCTCCGTGGCATGTGGGATCTTCCCGGACCGGGGCACGAACCCATGTCCCCTGCATCGGCAGGTGGACTCTCAACCACTGCGCCACCAGGGAAGCCCATCCCTCTTTTTCTTGATGAGTCTGGCTAATGGTTTATCAATTTTGTTTCTCTTCTCAAAGAACCAGCTTTTAGTTTTATTGATCTTTGCTATTGTTTCCTTTGTTTCTTTTTTCATTTATTTCTGCTCTGATCTTTATGATTTCTTTCCTTCTACTAACTTTGGGTTTTGTCTGTTCTTCTTTCTCTAGTTCCTGTAGGTGTAAGGTTAGGTTGTTTATTTAAGATTTTTCTTGTTTCTTGAGGTAGGCTTGTATAGCTATAAACTTCCCTCTTAGAACTGCTTTTGCTGCATCCCATAGATTTTGGATCGTCGTGTTTTCATTGTCATTTGTTTCTAGGTATTTTTTGATTTCCTCTTTGATTTCTTCAGTGATCTCTTGGTTATTTAGTAACGTATTGTTTAGCCTCCATGTGTTTGTGTTTTTTACATTTTTTTCCCTGTAATTCATTTCTAATTTCATAGTGTTGTGGTCAGAAAGGAAGCTTGATATCATTTCAATTTTCTTAAATTTACTGAGGCTTGATTTGTGACCCAAGATGTGATCTATCCTGGAGAATGTTCTGTAAGCATTTGAGAAGAATGTGTATTCTGCTGTTTTTGGATGGAATGTCTGATAAATATCAGTTAAATCTATCTGGTCTATTGTGTCATTTAAAGTTTGTGTTTCCTTATTAATTTTCTGTTTGGATGATCTGTCCATTGGTGTAAGTGAGGCGTTAAGGTCCCCCACAATTATTGTGTTACTGCCGATTTCCCCTTTTATAGCTGTTAGTAGTTGCCTTATGTGTTGAAGTGCTCCTATGTTGAGTGCATATATCTTTATAATTGTTATATCTTCTCTTGGATTGACCCCTTGATCATTATGTAGAGTCCTTCCTTGTCTCTTGTAACATGCTTTATTTTAAAGTCTATTTTATCTGATATTAGTATTGCTACTCCAGCTTTCTTTTGATTTCCATTTGCATGAAATATCTTTTTCCATCCCCTCACTTTTAGTCTGTATGTGTCCCTAGGTCTGTAGTGGGGGTCTTGTAGACAGCATATATATGGGTCTTGTTTTTGTATCCATTCAGTGAGCCTGTGTCTTTTGGTTGGAGCATTTAATCCATTCATGTTTAAGGTAATTATTGATATGTATGTTCCTATTACCATTTTCTTAATTGTTTTTGTTTGTTTCTGTAGGTCTTTTTCTTCTCCTGTTTCCCACTTAGAGAAGTTCCTTTAGCATTTGTTGTAGAGCTGGTTTGGTGGTGCTGTATTCTCTTAGCTTTTGGTTGTCTGTAAAGCTTTTGCTATCTCCATCAAATCCGAATGAGATCCTTGACTGCTAGAGTAATCTTGGTTGTAGGTCCTTCCCTTTCATCCCTTTAAATATGTCATGCCAGTCCCTTCTGGCTTGTAGAGTTTCTGCTGAGAAATCAGCTGTTAACCTTATGGGAGTTCCCTTGTATATTATTTGTCATTTTTCCCTTGCTGCTTTCAATAGTTTTTCTTTGACTTTAATTTTTGCCAATTTGATTACTATGTGTCTCGACATGTTTTTCCTTGTGTTTATCCTGTATGGGATTCTCGGCACTTCCTGGACTTGGGTGGCTATTTCCTTTCCCATGTTAGGGAAGTTTTCGACTATAATCTCTTCAAATATTTTCTCAGGTCCTTTCTCTTTTTCTTCTCCTTCTGGGACCCCTAAAATGTGAATTTTATTGCATTTAATGTTGTCCCAGAGGTCTCCTAGGCTGTCTTCATTTCCTTTCATTCTTTATTCTTTAGTCTGTTCCGCAGCAGTGTATTCCACCATTCTGTCTTCCAGGTCACTTATTCGTTCTTCTGCCTCAGTTATTCTGCTATTGATTCCTTCTAGTGTATTTTTCATTTCAGTTATTGTACTGTTCATCTCTGTTTGTTTGTTCTTCAATTCTTCTATGTCTTTGTTAAACATTTCTTGCATCTTCTCGATCTTTGCCTGCATTCTTTATCTGAGGTCCTGGATCATCTTCACTATCGTTATTCTGAATTCTTTTTCGGGAAGGTTGCCTATCTCCACTTCATTTAGTTGTTTTTCTGGGGTTTTATATTGTTCCTTCATCTGGTACATAGCCCTCTGTCTTTTCATCTTGCCTGTCTTTCTGTGAATGTGGTTTTTGTTCCACAGGCTGCAGGATTGTAGTTCTTGCTTCTGCTATCTGCCCTCTGGTGGATGAGGCTATCTAAGAGGCTTGTGCACATTTCCTGATGGGAGGGACTGGTGGTGGGTAGAGCTGACTCTTGTTCTGGTGGGCAGAGCTCAGTAAAACTTTAATCTGCTTGTCTGCTGAGGTGTGGGGCTTGGTTCCCTCCCTGTTGGTTGTTTGGCCTGAGGTGATCCAATACTGGAGCCTACCTGGGCTCTCTGGTGGGGCCAATGGCAGACTCTGGGAGGATTCTCGCCAAGGAGTAATTCCCAAAACTTCTGCTGCCAGTGTCCTTGTCCTCATGGTGAGACACAGCCACCCCCTGCCTCTGCAGGAGACCCTCCACCACCAGCACATAGGTCTGGTTCAGTCTGCTATGGGGTCACTGCTCCTTCCCCTGGGTCCTGATGCTCACACTATTTTGTGTGTGCCCTCCAGGAGTGGAGTCTCTGTTTCCCCCAGTCCTGTCAAAGTCCTGCAATCAAATCCCACTAGCCTTCAAAGTCTGATTCTCTAGGAATTCCTCCTCCCATTGCCAGGCCCCAGGTTGGGAAGTCTGACGTGGGGCTCAGAACCTTCACTTCAGTGTGTGGACTTCTGTGGTATAAGTGTTCTCCAGTTTGTGAGTCACCCACTCAGCAGTTATGGGATTTGATATTATTGTGATTGTGCCCCTCCTACCATTTCACTGTGGCTTCTCCTTTGTCTTTGGATTTGGGGTATCTTTTTTGGTGAGTTCCAGTGTTTTCCTGTCGATGATTGTTTAGCAGTTAGTTGTGATTCCGGTGCTCTCGCAGGAGGGAGTGAGAGCACGTCCTTCTATTCCACCACGTTGAACCAATGTGTAACACATCTTCTTTATCCATTCTTCTGTCGATGGATATTTAGGTTGCTTCCATGTCCTGGCTATTGTAAATAGTGCTACAATGAACATTGAGGTGCATGAATAAACGTAAAATGGTTTTTATCCTTAGACATGATCATCTATATAGAAAATCTGATGGAATCTGCAGAAAAAAGTTGTGAGAACTAATAAGTGAGAGGATACAATATCAATATATAAAAATCAATTCCATTTCTATGTATTAGCAATGAACAACCTGCAACTGAAATTGGAAAACAATGCCATAGCAGCAAAAAAGAAGAAATACTAAGGTATAAATCTGACAGAAGATGTGAACAACCTGCTGTATTAGTTTCTTAAGGCTGCCAAAACAAATTATCACAAATTTGGTGGCTTACAACAACAGAAATTTGTTCTCTCCCACTTCTGGAGGCCAGAAGTCTGAAATCAAGGTGTCAGCAGGGCTGTGCTCCTTCCAAAAGCACTAGGGGAGGATCCTTCCTGCCTCTTTCAGCTTCTGCTGGCTTCAGGCATCCCTTGGTGTGTCTTGGCTTGTAGCCGTATCACTCCATCTTCACATTGCCCTCTCCTCCTCTCTCTCTCTCTTCTACATGTCTCTTATAAGGACACTTGTCATTAAACTTAGGGTCCATCTAGATAATCCAGGATGACCTCCTCATCTCAAGACCCTTAACTACATCTACAAAGAACTTTTTCCTAAATAAATCACACTCTCAGGTTCTGGAGATTAGGATGTGGACATATCTTGGGGGATGGGATGGAAGGGCAATGATTCAGCTCACTACACCTATACACTGAAAACTACAAAATATTGCCAAGAGAAACTTACACCCAATTAAGACAAGTTATACCTGTCCATGAGTCAAAGGACTCAATATTGTTAAAATGTCATTTCCCTCCAGATTCTACACAATCCTACCCAAAATCCAAGTAGGCTTTTCTTGTAGAAATTGACAAATGATTCTAAAATTTAGGGGAACTCCCTGGCACTCCAGTGGTTAGGACTAGGTGCTTCTGCTGCAGGGGGCATGGGTTCAATGCCTGGTCAGGGAATTAAGATCCTGCATGCCAGGACTGCCAAAACCAAAATTTATATGGAAAGGCAAAGGACCTCAAACAGCCAAAACAACTTTGAAAAAGAACTAAATTGACAGGCTAATGCTATCTGATTTCACGATTATTATAAAGCTACACTAATCAAAACAGTGGTATTTTGTACAAATAGATCAATGGAGGAGAAAAAGTGTACAGAAATAGACCCACCCATACATGAACACCTGCTTTTTTACAGAGGTGGAAAGGCAATGTAATGGAGAAAGGATAGTCTGCCCACAAATTGTGCTGGGACAATTTGGATATTTGTATGAAAAAAAAAAGTACTTGGATCCATACCTTGCATCGTCTACAAAAATCAACTTTTAAATGTAAACTCTAAAACTATAAAATTTCTAGGAGAAAGTACATGTGACTTTAGGTTAGCCAGAGATTTGTTAGATACGACACAAAAAGTGTTAACGAGCAAGGGCTGGCTGCCCGACCTGCATAAAAACCAGTACAATGGTACAGGGTTTTGAGAAAAGAAAGAGCTTTATTGCAAAGTCAGCAGGTAAGGAGACAGGAGGCAGGGCTCAAATCTGTCTCCCCCTCCAGAGTTCCAGGTGAAATTTAAGGGGTGAGGGGAATAAGCTAATTGGCGAGTCTTAGATCAGTCCACATATGGTAATCAGCTGCTGGAAGCTGGATTTTCCTTACTGAAGGACTTCTCACTTTATAAAGGGTTCCAGTGGCAACATTTCTATTATTTGAGTTTCGTAGACTGGAGATTCTTGGTCCTGGGGTCATTCAGGAGACGTGGGTTCCCGTCTTGCATATGTGCAGTGCTGTCTCTGTAAAATAGCTCCAGGTTTGATTAGTCAACTTGTTTTAAGGAAACAAAACCAGTTTAAACTGGCCAGTGTTTCACATGCTGTTTCCAAAGTACAATCCATAAAAGAACATGTTGATAAAAAAAAAAAAGGATTACATCAAAATTTAAAACTTCTGCTCTTGGACTTCCCTGGTGGCGCTGTGGTTAAGAATCCACCTGCCGGGGCTTCCCTGGTGGCGAAGTGGTTGAGAGTCCGCCTGCCAGTGCAGGGGACACGGGTTCGTGCCCCAGTCTGGGAGGATCCCACATGCGGCGGAGCGGCTGGGCCCGTGAGCCATGGCCACTGAGCCTGCGCATCTGGAGCCTGTGCTCCACAACAGGAGAGGCCACTGCAGTGAGAGGCCCGTGTACCGCAAAAAAAAAAAAAAGAATCCACCTGCCAATGCAGGGGACATGGGTTCGAGCCTTGGTCGGGGAAGATCCTACATGCTACAGAAGCAACTAAGCCCGTGTGCCACAACTACTGAACCTGCACTCTAGAGCCTGCATGGCACAACTACTGAGCCTGCATGCTGCAACTACTGAAGCCCGCGTGCCTAGAGCCCGTGCTCCGCAACAACAGAAGCCACCACAATGAGAAGCCCACACACCGCAACAAAGAGTAGCCCCCGCTCACTGCAACTAGAGAACGCCCACGCAGCAACGAAGGTCCAATGCAGCCAAAAATAAATAAAATAAATTTTTTAAAAAACCAAAAAACTTCTGCTCTTCAAAAGACACTGTTAAGAAAATGAGAAGACAAGCCATAGACTAGGAGGGAACTTTGCAAAGCATATAACTGATAAAGGGCTTGAATCCAGACTATATAAAAGCTCTCAAAACTCAACAATATGACAAAAGAAAAATCAGCTCAAACTTTTAAAAGTGCAAAAGATTTGAATACACCACCAAAGATACAGAGTTGGCAAAGAAGCACAGGAAAAGATGCTAAGCATTATTAGTCAGAGAAATGCAAATGAAAACCACAATGAGATATCACTTCACACCTTTCAGAATGGTTAAAATGAAAAAGACCCACCATACCAAGTGTTGGTGAGGATGCAAAGTACGGGAACTCTCGTGCACTGCTGGTGGGGATATAAAATGGTACACACTTTCAAAAACACAGGTAGGGCTTCCCTGGTGGCGCAGTGGTCGAGAGTCCGCCTGCCGATGCAGGGGACACGGGTTTGTGCCCCGGTCCAGGAAGATCTCACATTCCGCAGAGCGGCTGGGCCCGTGAGCCATGGCCACTGAGCCTGCGCGTCCGGAGCCTATGCTCCGCAACGGGAGAAGCCACAACAGTGAGAGGCCCGCATACCGCAAAAAAATAATAAATAAATAAAATAAAAACACAGGTAAACATGCACCTAGTATGTGATCCACCCATTCCACTTCCAGGCATTTACCCAAGAGTAAATCCCCGTACATGTGCATGTCCCTACAAAAACTTGTACACAAGTACTCATATCAGCTGTATTTGGAATAGCCCAAAACTGAAAAACTGGAAAGAGCACGAATGTCCATGAGTGGGTAAATGGATAACTACATTGTGGTATATCCATACATGGAATGCCCTGCAGCAATAAAAAGGAATGAACTGTTGATACATACAGCAACAGGAATGACTCTCAGCCTAATTGTGCTGAGTGGAAGAAGTCAGCCCCCCACCCCACCAAAGTACACATTGTACGATTCCCTTTGTATAAAACTGCAAAAATGCAAAATAATCTGTAGTGACAGGAAGCAAATCTGTGGTTGCCTTGCGGTGGGGGATGGAGAGAAGGGAGGAATCACAAAGGAGCACAAGGCAACTTTGTGGGAGATGGTTACGGTCACTGTATTGATTGTGGTATTGGTTTCATGACAAAACATATCAAATTGTACACTTTAAATATTGTATGTCAATTGTACCTCAATAAACTTGTTCAAATAAAATAAAAAATAGGGCTTCCCTGGTGGCGCAGTGGTTGAGAGTCTGCCTGCCGATGCAGGGGGCACGGCTTCGTGCCCCGGTCCGGGAAGATCCCACGTGCCGCGGAGCGGCTGGGCCCGTGAGCCATGGCCGCTGAGCCTGCGCGTCCGGAGCCTGTGCTCCGCTGCGGGAGAGGCCACAGCAGTGAGAGGCCCACGTACCGCAAAAATAAATAAATAAAATAAATAAAAATTTGTAAATGAGGAAAGAAAACATTTTGGAAGGAGGAATGTTAAATGGTCACAGTGGTTTTCTCAGGGAGGGGATTGAAATGGGTGGTTACTTTCAAGGGGGACTGGAGCTTTAACTGCATTATTTGAATTTTTATAACACAAACAGACGCACATATTAACTGTGTTATGTTTTAAAGTTAAAAAGAAATGGCTGGCACCAAGTGGGCTCTGATGTTTGTTGACTCTGAATCGTCAGAGAACCTCTATGGTGTGTAATATTTTTACAGTGGGAACTTTGTTTTTACAATCTAAAATATCTTTAAATGAATTGAAATTTATTTCTTATTTTAAATGTTTTTTCCTGAGAATTTCTGAAGAACTGATTTGGAAAAATCTGCTTTTTAACAGATGTCTTACGTTCCTTCCTCAATATTTTTCTAGACTCTGACTAATGCATGAATTTTTTTGGCCACCACCCTCGGAACACAACCTCTGTTACCAGATGTTTGTCTTCCTGCTTTTCGTATTTAAAGGATTCGGAGGCGATTTCACCGTTACAGCCACATAATTATTTTTTCAACAATTAAAAATTTTGACCACCACAGTGTCCACACACTAATTAAATTGAGGCATAGAAAGCTCAATTTAATTAAAGAGCTTCAGAAAAGGTTCAGCCTGTTGCCTCCCATGATGGTGCTGATGGTGTGCCCAGAAATCATTACCCCAGGAATTCTGATAGACACAGCCGCCTGGCTGCAGCCCAGGGACTGTGAGCCATGAAGAAACCCCATGTGTAAAATAAACCTTCAGGCAAATGAGAAATGGTCCTTCAGAAAGTACTGTATCTGAGCCATGGAGTAGAAAGTTGAATTAAATATGGGACCATCTAAGTTCTTTCTCTCTGGCGTCATTCATTCAGTCCTCACTCAAGCACCTTCAGGTCCCCCATCCCCCCTTAGGAACACGAGATGCACAGCTGGCTCCCCTCTAAGGAGGCAGGTGGCCCTGGGAGCACAGGGAGCCCAGGCAGGACAGGCCCTGGAGCCCAGTTCCTTTGGGAAGAGGGAGAGGCTCCCAGGCCCGGGAGACACTTGGACGTGGCCTACGGAAAATAGGGGGATGAGAATTCTGGACAAAGACACAGTACATGGAAGTGCTTCTTGTCTTTTGTTCTGAGACCAAATCATTCTGTCCCGGGACTGTAGGAGAGGATTGGGGGAGAAATAAAGCTGGGGATTGTTTTGGTGATAAATTTCAAAGAGCTCCCTCCTCTTCCAGTCTTTTAAATCCACATTTCTTTACTTTCTTTAGATGAACTCAATGTTGACTACAAACCCCCATTTCCCCCCAGGGCTGGTGAGATATCTGACCTAGGTCTTTCTGGTCCCCAAGATTGTGCCGAGGTTCAGGGGTCATTTGGAGCTGAGATGTTGAATATTGCCCTCAGGCCTGGGTCCTCTACTCCCCTTCCCAGCTGCTGCACTGGGCTTGCAGCCTAGGTGCCTTCAGCAAGGCTGGAACACATACATATCTTGTCCTTAAAATATAGAACTGTGTCCGGGAGGCTGGCCCCTCTCAAGGAGCCAGAGGGTGAGCGCCCACTCCGAGGTGAGTGGGTAGAGGGCTGTGTATGCTGTCTGCTCCCATAGACATCCTGAGAAACAGGGCTCCAGGAGCTCAGAGACCTGTCTTCTAATTTGGGATCCACTCTCCACCCAAGGAAATCACTTTTCTCTGTCCCTTTGTCTGAGTCTGGCTGAGGAGATGGCTTGTGTAGGAGCTCTCGTAACTCTTAGGAGAAAGTGAAAACAGAACTATGATCCTCTCCAGTGCACCCATGGGAGGCTGTCTGATAGGGGGAGTTATTCATCTTTGCTGAGGCTGTCTCTGGCACAGAACACTGATGGGATGACCGGGAAGAAACAGGGACCTCCAGGATCTGTCCTTCCCCCAACTCCAAGGACCAGGCTTGTCTGGAGAAGCCCCTTCCCAAATCCCCCCCCAGTGACTGACCCCACGTTCCAGCCCCTCCTCAGCCCTTCACAGCAGCGTCAGCCACCCCGTCTCAGCCACCTCCCTCAAGAGGGCTGTCACCCCAGTGGCTGCTTATTTTAAATTCAGGTACATTAGATATAATTAATATACAGTCAAATCCTCTGTTTTTCATGTTGTAAGTTTTGACAAACACACAGTTACCTAATCACCACTGCAGTCAAGATATAGGACTGCTCCATCCACGCAGACAGCCCCCTGGTATCCCTTGGCAGCCCTCATCCCGAGCCCTGCACCCACTCATCTGCTTTCTGTCCCTCTGGTTTTACATTTCCAGAATGTCATACAATATGCAGCCTTTGGGGTCTGGCTTTTCTCACTTCACAAAATGCATTTGCCATTTGCCAGTGCTGGCTCTATCTGTCGTTTGCTCATTTCTGAGCTGAGGAAGTTTCCATTGTATGGATGGACCATGGCACGTTTAGCCATTCACCCAAGGATGCTTGGGCTGGTTCTAGCTTTTGCCAACTGTGAGTAAAGGATGGGACGATACATATGTGTGGGTGAGTTCTCCCCCCAAAACTCGGTTGTGATTTCTCTTGGTGAAAAGCCTAGGAGAGGGATGGCTGGGCCAGGTGGTGAACAACTTTATAAGAAGCAGCTCTTTTTTATTGTTTCCTCCAGAGAACCTGGCTCCCCTCTCTCCTCGACTCTGCCTCTGCCTCTGCCTGGTCCGTCCTACATGCCCGAGCTTTCACTTTGTCCACAGATTCATGGGTAATTGTCTTTCAGCTCCATTCCCTGGTTTCCATTCCCCCTCCAGTCTCTGGGTCTCCCTCCACACTTCCCATGCCTTTCTAAAGACGCATCTCATCACGTCTGTCCCCCTCAGTCTCTCTGGGGTCTGCCTGATGGGCACCAAACTGGCATCTGCAGCACGCAGGTCTCAGGACTCCCATGTCCCTGAGCCCTCCTGCTCTGTTTTTACCCCTTCCCCAATGACATCCATCCTCCTGGGCCCACTGGAGGAGACCCTTTCTCTGCGCAGTTTCCCAGGGCCCAGGCCAGGTGAGAGTGCTCTCTTCTGCCCGACTGCCGGGTCCTGGAAGGTAGGGGTGGCTTCTCATTAAAGTATGGCCCCCCCAACCCAGCAGACACATGGCACAGAGTTGGTGTCCGAGGGGGACACAGGCAGGGAAGACTCTGCCCCAGAAAGGGGGCAAGTAGAAAAAAAAAAGCGGGAAAACCCCACTCTCAGCAGGAACATGGTGGGGACAGGGAGGGAAGACAAAGAGGCAGAAAGGTGTCCACCCTCATTCAGTCTGGTGCTCGCGGGGAGGAGCTCAGTGTGCCCGGCAGACGCGCAGAGTGTGCGTGGGCTTGATGCTCCCACTCCTCTCTCCCGGGTTCCCAGTTCCTGAATCCAACCATCTGGCCTCCACGCTGGTTCCACTCCCTGCTCTCCTGAAGCCACAGGTGATGACTGAGGTTCCGGGTCCTCCTCCACCTGCTCAGAGGCAGCATGGACTCACCCTCTCTCCTTGGTGCTCTGTCTCCCCTGGCCCCTCTGGCCGCTCCAAACCCTTTCTGGGTTCTTCCCACCCCAGTCCTGCCTGGGTGGGAGGAGGGTTTACTCCGCTATGCCCACCCCCTCCAGATCCTTTGGCACTACCAGAGAGAACTTGACCCTGGAGGCTGTCCTGCCTGGGTCCAGCCACCCTCCTGTGACCTCCACACCTCCTATCTGTCAGTTTGAGTGGCGAAGGAGGGTGCCAAGGGCTTGGGGAAGAGAGAAGGGGGTAGTCATTGAACAGGGACAGTTTTCATTTTGCAAGATGAAGAAGTTCTGGAGATGGAGGGTAGTGATGGTCGCTCAACAATTTTTTTTGTTTTTTTTTTTAATGGTGGCTCAACGATTTGAATGTACTTAATGCCACTGAATTGTGCACTTAAAAATGGTTTAAAAAGTAAATTTTATGTTACGTATATTTTAACACAATAAAAAAAAAAAAAAAAAGCAACGGCTTAATGAACAAAAGCCTGCCTGGTGTTGGAAGTCCCCAAAACAGGGAGGGGCTGGGGGAGTGGACAGAGGCCAGTGCTTACCTGCCCAGCCTGCAGCTCGCAGTCTTGACTGACCGTGCGCCCTTAGGGAGGCTTGGACATGCAGAACCAAATGCCCAGTCCTCCGGAAAGCCTGTACACAAGCCAAGAACAATCTATAGCATGCTCAGCTGATAGGGCTTAAGCAACAAGGATGTCTACTCTTTACTTACAAGAAGTCTGGAGCCAGGTGGTCCCAGGGTTCTTTCAGCAGCTCACTGATGTCGGTATCAATAGTCTGGGTCAGCGTCTCTGCTGATCTTCAGGGATTTACCTCTTGATCATAGATGGCTGCTGTAGCCATCATGTCTTCACACAACTGTACTCAAGGCCAGAAGAAAAGGAGTGGGAGATTTCCCCTTTTATTATGGTAGAAAAATTTCCCAGTAACCTTCTAGCAAAATCCCCCTAATTTCTCATTGGAGAGAAGTGGGCCACGTAGCCAAGCTAGGTCGAAATGTCTGGGTGACTGGCCAGGGGGGATGACATTGCTGTTAGGGTCTCGTTTCAGTCAGGGCACATCTCAGGATGAAGCACTTTGGAGTCTTGAGTGTAGCTGGGAGCTGTTAGGAAGACAGAAGGCAATGGCTCTACAGAGTAAACAACAGCATTGCTACATTGTCTCCAATCCTTTCTGCTGCGAATAATTCTCAAAATGCTTCCAGCTTCTTATCTCCATGTCTCGTAACACTTCCTGCCTTGTTTTATCAGTTAGGATTGCAAACCCAGTTCATGGTGGCTTTGTTTACTCACATACAGTGAACCGGAGGAAGGTGAGTACTGGCGTCATTGCAGCTGTTCACTGAAGTTGGGCTCCATATCTGTGATCCTCATGGTTGCAAAGTAGCTGCTGCAACTCCCAGTTTTACATCTTCATACAAGGCAGGAAGATGAAGGGAAGTGTGCTGAAATCCGCATCAATCTCTTTCATCAGGGAAGCAAGAAATTTTCCCCCAAATCCTCTCGGCAGACTTCAATACAAGTCTCATTGGCCAAGAGCCTCTGACATGACCACCGCCCAAGGTCAGACCTTTTGATGAGACAGAGTTGGTATTTCTGGCCGCTGTCCTGAAGACAGCCAGAGAAGGAATGGCTGGTGGGCCAGCCAGGGCATCCACACCTCTCCTTCTGTACCTTCCATCTCCTTTGGACTGACGGCTCTCTGAGAGCAAGGATTTGCCTTGTCTGTGTTCATGAGTTAGAGTCAATTACACAGGAGTGATGTGGTAAGTAAACAGGGTGGTATGTGCTGAGCACCAGTCCTAATGAGCCTGCAGAGTGGCTGTCACTGTCATGAATAATGAGCATCTTAAGCCCCCACATGACCCATCACGTGTCTCAAACATGTTCAATGCTCAATCTGTGTTTGTCTAATGGAGGCTGAGAGCACATGAGGTGGGTTTTCACTCCTTTCTCCCTGCTCTCCAAGGTCTCATAAGCACATCTAGGAGTGTAAGGAAACTGTACATTTCACCGGGAACCTTCACATCTGCAGGAGGACCTCATTTGTGAGGCAACAGCCCATCAGAAGCAAAGGAAGAGTACGGGTGCCTTACCAGCTCTGCCACCCTCATGAACTGAAGGCTTGGGCAGGTTATTCTACTTCTCCGGGCTTCAGATTCCCTGATGCAGGTGAGAGCTAATGACTTGAGCCTCTTCCAGTTGTGGAGATTAAATGACAGATAATGTGACAACTGCCCGGCCCAGCCTAGTGCCCAATCAATGCTTCTTTTTAAGACTAGTTCATCTTCTGAAGAACCCATGGGCCAGGTAAGACCTGTACAATTGTCCCCTTTGTGAGAGGGGGTGGAGGTTAGGAAAGCCAGAGACTACATGCGCAGAGTTACAGAGCTGGTAAGGATTAGAGATGACCCAGTTCAACATGTTGTAGAAGAAGAAATAGGAGAGTGGATAGCAGTCACTGGCCTATGATCACCCAGCTTGTAGACTGTGGGCTGGAGGCAGGCCTCCCACTCCTCACTCAGTCCCACCGACTCCTGAGGTTGAGTGTGCATTTGAGCTGGACTGGACTCCAGTTATATTTATCCTCTAAATTAGACAGGGTCAGCCAACCCTTTCAGTAAGGAAAGAAAGTATATGTTTTAGACGTTGTAGGCCTAATGTGGCCCCTATTATATATTCTTGCTTTTTTTGATTTGTTTGTTCTTTGTTTTTTACAACACCTTAAAATGTGTAAAAACATTTGTGGCTTGTAAGTTGTACAAAAAAAAGCTGAGGGCTGGATTTGGCTGGCAGGCATGGTTTGCCGCCTCCACACAAACACGTCCTGGTGCCCCAGGTGTCTGTGGAGCTTCCCTTGCTTCTTCCATCCTCTGAGGAAAGCCTGACAGTGTCTATTGTGATTTGTCTCACATGGCTGTATTCCGCACCTGTTCTAGAAGCCTGGTGGGGGCGGGCGGCCTGGGAGAGGCAGGCGGCTGCAGACGCCATGCAGGCGCTGGGCGCAGTGCTGTCCTGTCCTGTGTGCATGGAGCTGTTTACACCCGCGGTGCTGCTCCTCTCCTGCTCCCACAACTTCTGCAAACAGTGCCTGGAGCTGATCTTGATGTGCCAGAACTGCACCCACGGCAACGGACAGTTCTGCTGCCCAGTGTGTAGGAAAGTAAGAGAGGTTTGGGGCCCTTCTGTGACTGAGATAGCAGATTTCTTTCTGGTCATCACTTCTTGGATCTATTCCATAACAGAACTAGGGATATTTGGCCTGCAAAGTGAAGACTGGCTGTCTAGAACTCACATCTCTGGTGGGTTATCAGGGGGTGGGTGGGGAGCAGGCTTAGAAGACATGGTGGGACCCAGGGCAGGAGCTACGGGAAGACATGCATTGTGGTTTAATGTTAGAGAGAAGGTTCTAACAGAACCACCAAGAGATAAAATATGCCAGTTTTCACTTATTCAGTATGTGCTGGGGTAGGGGGACATTTATCAGCACCTGCCAGGGGCCTTGTCACTGTGCCAAGACCCCAGGGATGCACAGATGAGTGAGGAGCATCCTTGCAGGAGCCAGTGGCCCTGTGTACAGTGAGAGGTCCCACAGTGGAGACACAAAAGGCTGCAGAGGAGGTGACAGCTGGGGAGAGTCTACAGAGCAGGGCAGACAAAGAGAGGATAGCAGATGCCAAGGGCCAGAAAGGGGCCTGCAGCCGAGATGCTTAGAGCTGCTTAGTAGATAAGAAGGCTTCAGTGTGAGATTGTGGGAGATATCAGGGCATTTAGGGCATCCACCAGGAAGGCAGGTTAGGACATATTGAAGTAGGTCTTACAAGTCATGCAAAAGGCTTGGCATTCTGTCCTGTAAGCAATGGGGGCCAGGAGAAATGTCTAACCTGGAAAGGGTCATATAGCATTGGCGTTGAAAGTGCACCGTTGTCTACATTACGTACTCTCGTGGAAACTTTTTGTACAATGACTTGTGTAGAGTCTCTCTCCTCACCTGGGACATAAGAACTGTGACTGGTGTTTCTCCAGGTCCTTTGGGTTTTTGTGGAAGGAAGGAAGGAAGAAAGGAAGAAAGGAAGGAAGGAAGGAAGGAAGAGAGGAAAGAGGGAAGGAGGGAGGGAGGGGGAAGGGAGGAAGAAAATATAAAACAAATAGATTTCAGAAAGAGGGAACTTATGTAGGAATCTCTGTCAGTAGGAACAGAGGGTGGGCCGATTGGAGAGACAGGTGCTGCCTCTCCAATGGTAACCAACTGAATATGGAGGCAGGGGTGCCAATGAGGAGGCTGTGTGTGTGTGTGTGTGTGTGTGTGTGTGTGTGTGTGTGTGTGTGTGTGTAGGGTTGGGGGACAGCAGTTCAAAAGCAGCAGATGCTTAGATTTATTTATGCTTTTCATTTTTCAACCTGGAATTTTCACTTATTTGTGCATTTATTTTAAAATCATATCAAAATAACACACAGACAAGGTTAAGAGGGCAAACCCTAGAAAAGAGTTTATAATGAAAAGCCACACTCTCTGCCCACCCCAGTCCCACTCCCCAGAAGCAGCCTCTTCTAACTTTTTCTAGATAGTTCTTCCCATGGTTACCTTCATACCTGAAAATACTGTGCTAATTCAGCTTGTTTCTTTACCATCAGTTGTGGCCACTACTGGCGTTCATTTCCTCTGATGGCTGAGTGTTTAGACCACAGCTCCTCCCCCACCCCCAGGGGGCTTCATCATTACCTTTAGTGTCTAGAGTGTGATTTTTAAGTAACACACTTAAACCTCTGCTTCTTGTCCCAACGACTAGAGACAGCAGAACCTTCTGACCACCCACTCTGTGGGTGAGGCTGCTCTCCAGCTTCCCCCCTTCCAGGTGCAGACACGAGACCCTCACACTCTGAGAGAATTGCAAAGAGCACAGGAAGTGTGCTGGTGGCTTTTGTTGAGCTTGGATTTTGCAGAAAAGACAACTGGGTCCAAGAAGGATTTAAGTTGCCTGGCTGGGAATCAGCGGACGGAGCTAGCATATTGGTTGTTTGGCATTTATTCCTCTCTCTAGCAAATCAGCCCCTGAGGGCAGGGCCAGGTGTGTCTGTCCTGTTCACTATCACATTCCCAGCATGGTAGGTGCTTAATAAAAGTTTATTAAACAAATGGAATTTAAGGTTGTTGCCAGATGGGTGGACTGCTATGTTTACTCAGGGTGGCATATGGCCTTGTCTTTTTCCTTGTGTTTTTAAATGTAGGTTTTATAATTATTCAGGTATGATGAGACCAAGAGATCAGGGGACGACTGCCATTGAAAAATAGTTTGTAGCTCATAGATCCCAAGAGGGGCCATGCCACATCACAGGTGGCCACATGTGGAAATCAGGGTGGGTCAGGAAACAGGGAGATGGGGGAAATGTGGACAAGAAAGACCTTTGTTGTGGTTTCTGCAGGAAGGAACGGGTGAAGTAGGGTGAGAAGACTTAGGATTGGCCAGTTTGAATAATTTCAGTGGCCTCTGGGACAGGTAGGGCTGCCCCTAGATGTCTAGTACCCAGCCCTGGATGATTAGGGCAGGGGGGTAGGGGAATAGCAAATATAAAGGAGGTGGTTGGGTGTGGACCCCAGATGTATTGGTTTGCATGTGAAAGGCATGACCCCAGGTGAATCCTTTACTGTCTCTAAGAATTGGCTAGCCAATGGGAGGGGCCATCCCAGGCCCCAGGTGCCTGGATGTAAATAAAATACATTAAATAAAAAATAAACAGTAAATAAAATACATGTTTAATACACTTCGGTCTTCAATGCCTAATTTAGGCATCTTCTTGAGACCCCAGTCCTGCTCTCCTCCATCACCCCAGGGAGACTTAGTCCTTCCTTCTTTGTGCTCCCCTGCACATCCAACAACACAGTCCTCTGTGAGGGTCTGTCTTCTCACCGGGCTGGGCTTCTCCAGGAGACAGAGCAGGTACTAACCAAGACTCACAGGGTGAGAGAAGGCAGGTTCCTGTTTCATCTGATGGAGTTTGTGGCGACTGTCTCTGCAGAGGGTGCACATACTAGCCCAGGTGAGAGGGCTTTGGAGCGGGAAGAGTTATTCTGCAGGGGCGAGGAGTCTTCACAGTCATTTCCTTCTGAAAGACCAGTCAGCGCTCACTCAGGCCAGTGGCCTGTTCTCTCTTGCCGCTCGCTGCTGTTTATGTGCAGGAAGGGAGGTGTCTCATCCTTCCCCATGATGATGTCACAGTTGATGATGGGAATTTGCCACAAGCTCATGCCAGCTGTGCGTTTTAGGTCATTTATCTGAGGGGAAGGGGAACAAATGGATTGCAGAGGAACATCCTGGCTGAAAACATACTGGAGAAGTTTAAGGAAGAACTTGAGATGCTTCACACCAAGGAACAAAATCAGCTTGCTCAGACATGTGAAAAGCATGGAGAAAGCGTGAATCTGGTATTCAATTACACTTTTAGTTTTATTTTATTCTTGCTTAGCTACCCAATCTGCCAGATTACTCGGCAACGTTATGGTTGAAATTGGATATTTGCTCAAGAGTATAGTAGAGGATTACTTTCCAAATAAATGCACATACCAACGCTGACTTCATTCTTAGTGCTGGAGTCCAGGTTTGGGAGTGTGTGTGGTGTTCAGCCATGCAACCCATGGCAAGATGTAAGGGACCACAGATAGGCTCAAATAGTTACAACAAAGTTGCATTATCTTCAGATTTATGAGAATTTAGCTACCTTTGATTACCCCAGAGAGAGAGGGTGGGGTAAGATGGGACCAATGATTCTGCCATTCCTCCCGTTGGTTACACATGCCTATTTGGAGAGCTGAGTATGATTCCGATGTTTAATCTTCAGCATGAGTTTTTCACACAATACGTCATATGAACTCTTTATTGTACTCTGTATTATGCTGTACACATTGTACATTTTTACACACGTCTACAGTGTGATTTATACAAAACTATGTGGACTGTACTCTAATTCCATATTCCCTAGCTAAGGGATTTTCACGGGTAATTTGACACATGTAATCTTCCCCTTTGGTACTGACTTTAGGATGATCCCCATGTCAGATATAACTCAGATATGAATCAGATATAACACCACTTCAGCTTTCGTGCTTCACTGTCGACAAAGCCCTTTCACAACCTTGAGCCCATTTGATTCTCCCAACAAACCTGGAGGGGCAGGATGAGGCAGAGCTTCCATGTTTCACAGACTGTGTAGCACCAACCACCAGGTTTAGGTTGCTTTGGTAATGGTCAGGGATGAACTAAATCGGTGATATCCTTGGGGAAGGTCAAAAGTATCGCCGAGTCTTCATAAACTGGCTCTAGCTTGAAGCTCTACAGCCAAATCCTAAAGCATAGATGTGGCTCCAAAGGAGGGCTTTGTAGCTCCGGGGGCCCCCAGCACTTCAGTGCAACATATCAAGCGTCTGTCCTCACAGGGTAGGGTTTCTCTGCAAGTCTTCACCCTCAGCCAATCTACTGGGCTGCTCCGAGCTCCACCAGACTCTGCTCTGCTCCTTCTAGCCGCCCCTCCTCCTACAAGGACGTAAGTGGCATGCTTGGGGCAGGCTAGCTCAAGCCACTAAGAGGACTCGAGAGAATAGGATGTGATTTGGTATTCCTGTTGGACTCTGGCTTTAAAAATCTGTTCCACTTATCACAGATTCTCAATGGTTCTGTCTCATCCTCAGCAGTTACCTCCCCTTCCAAAATCCAAGACAGAGTTTTCATTCCAAGGCGTCCTTCAGCCGAGTGAAGAGGCAGAGGGGCCAGCAGGGCAGTGAGGGTCCTCCTCAATTCCTTTCATCTAAAATAGGCCCAGTTTGGGGAATTCAGTGGTGGTCCAGTGGTTAGGACTCCACGCTTCGACTGCAGGGGGCACTGGTTCTATCCCTGGTCATGGAACTAAGATCTCGCAGGCTGGGCAGCACGTTACATGCATCCTGGTATTTAATCCTCACAAGGCAGTGGCTTGGCCAGGTGGAAAAGGCTTTGCTCCTGGAGTCAGAGAGCCCTCATCTTTTTTGGGGGGTGTGCCACGCCGCTTGCAGGATCTTAGTTCCCTGACCAGGGATCAAGTCCGGGCTCCAGCAGTGAAAGTGCTGAGTCCTAACCACTAGACTGCCAGGGAATTCCCAGAAAGCCCTCGTCTTCTAATCCCAGTGCTCTCCCTTCCTAGTAGTGTGTCCTTGGGCAAGTCACCTAACAACTTTGAGCCTTCTCAGCTTTCTCGGGTATAAAATGTACACAATACTATCCAAGTCAAAAGATCATTGTGAGGAGTCTGTGTGGTACCAGATGCAGTATGTGCTTACTAAATTACAATTCAGGCATCCTAGTACTACCCTCATCTCTTTCCTCCAGGTGCCAGGGCCTCCTGTGTAACTGACTCTTGATACCTGCTTAAGAATAGATTCAGAATGTCACCAGCCTGAGGTATGGCAGGTCCTGAGTGTGTAGGGCTGGAACAAGAAGGGAAATAAGTATCATCGACTTTTCTTTTGTCAATCAGATGTGCCTAAGGGATGAAGAACCAATATGTGGAATATGCAAGCTCTTTGGGGACCACGAGTCTCACCCAGTAGCCAAGATTTCTGATGCCTATGCAGAGAGGAAAGTGAGCTTTGCTAAGGATATTCAGCTGGTACTGCAGAAATCTGAGAGCGCAGCACACGCAGTGCAGGTATCGCTCATATGGCTCGTGTCCTTTCTCCAAGTAAACAGCAGGGCAATGTTTGGTTTCAGTTCAAATAGTTGCTGTTCTCTTGAGGGCACTTGACGGACAAAGGGGGTGTTTAAATATGAAGGGGAAATTCTCTAGAGACTGACTCTCCTTAAGTGTGTCCTGAAACGTGTGTCAAGTTTTGAAATGTGCACCTTGAGAAACGGTTGAATTCTGATTGCTTTAAGGGCCTCCAAGATGATAATTTAATGGCTATTTCACCCTCTTTTAAGATGACTAAGTAAGATGTATCCTAGCTTCTATGGTGTATTTTCCTTATTTCATGACTTTTCCCCCACAAAATATAGGTTTTAGGAATTAATCTCTGGATACATTTTTCAAGAGAAAAAAATTTTAAGTCACAAACACACACACACACACACACACACACTCACACACACACACCCAAGACTAGATAGTCTTTCAGAAACAAATTCTAGTTCTAGTGGTAAGATTCCAGCTCTTGTAAAGAAGGAACATCTGCAGAATGGCGAGGGCAGAGGCCCTTAGGGACTGACCTCTGGGCCACACTAGCCACCTAACAGTTGGTATCACAGGTTGTGTTCTCTGGAAGCAGAAGCTGAGACACAGTTTGGGGTAAAAGATATCTAAGATTGACATCTGTAAGAGGAAGGAGGAAAGAATAGATGAAACAGAAGGGAAGGCAAACTATACCACAGGCCTGACAAGCAGCTCCTGATCCAGTGAGGAATCTGGAGCCAGATTTCCCCATCAGTGTACCCCACGTTGGGCTGAAATGGCCAGGCTATTATAGGTCCTCTTGCTCAGCCACCAAATGTGGGCTGCTGTGGGAAGGGCACAGCAGCCCCGAAGGATCTGACAGCTGGCGGCTGGTCATACCTTGGCAAGCAGCAAGTCCTCTCTGGAAAGGGGGATCTGGGCAGAATATCTGTGTCTACCACAACTGACTTTTGTAGGTCTTCTTCTAAATACCAAATATTTGCTAAAATTTCATTTATTATTTCCTTATTTGTCCAAGGTAGAGTAACAAAGTCTGAATTTACCCTCCCTTCTGGAAAAATGAGACAAAAATATATGAAACAACAGTTTTCAAGACACTGGACCTCAGGCAATAAAAGATACTAATCTCTGAGAGACAAGATATAAACAAGGTTAGCTCTACAATTGCCCCAGCTTATTGCCTTGAGAGAGTTTCAAGTCTGAGGGGCAGAAAGAGGGAACCCAAGCAAAGCCTGGCAGATTTCTTGAGTTCGGGAGATGGAGCTGAGACTCTGGGGAGGTCAAGGCATTTCAAGTGCACATGACAGAGTCTACAGAAGACAGGACTGCACAGAGAGAGAATCCAGAGATCTGGGTTAAGAGTCCCCTGTGAGTATTCAACAGACTTGAATAGATCAGCACTTGTCTGTGAGGACATTACCTCAGGCCAGGGAAGGAGCCATAGGAAAGGACTGAGGGAACAGTGCCTGGAGCTCAACCAGGATCAGAACAATGCCTGTTCCCAGGAATGAGACTGGAAAATCTCATAAATCATGAGACACTGGGATGAGAACTCAAGAAGTCTTAGTCCCAGACTGGGCGCTGTTCCAGACTCACCAAACAAATAATGAAAGCAAGCACTAAAAGATCATTCTTTCCAAGTAACTTAACAGTACTTTGAAACAAATATTAAGATTCATAGGAATAAAAAAAAAATCCAACATCAAGCAAGGTAAAATTCACAATGTCTGGCATCCAAAGATTACCAGGCAGGCAAAGACACAGGAAAATATGACCCATAATGAAAACAATAATAAATCAATCAAAATCAAACCAGAACTGAGACAGATGTTAGAATTAGCAGACAAATATATATTAAAATTAGCACAATTGTGTTCCATATTTCAAAAAGTTAGAGACATGGAAGATATAAAAAAAGATTCAAATTGAATTTCTAGAGATGAAAACTACAATGTCATAAAAAATATACTGGAGCGATTAACAGCAGGTTAGACACTGAGAAGAAAAGCTTTGTGAACTTGAAGACATAGCAATAGAAACTACTCAAGGGTTTCCCTGGTGGTGTAGTGGTTGAGAATCCACCTGCCAATGCAGGGGACACAGGTTCGAGACCTGGTCAGGGAAGATCCCACATGCTGCAGAGCAACTAAGCCCGTGCACCACAACTATTGAGCCTGCGCTCTAGAGCCTATGAGGCACAACTACTGAGCCCACGCATCACAACTACCGAAGCCCGCGTGCCTAGAGCCTGTGCTCCGCAACAAGAGAAGCCACCACAGTGAGAAGCCTGCCCACCACAACGAAGAGTAGCCCCTGTTCGCCGCAACTAGAGAAAGCCCATGAGCAGCAACGAAGACCCAGTGTAGCCTAAAAGAAAAAAATTTATTTTAAAAAAAGGAAAAGAAACTACTCAAAATGAAACACAGAGAGGAATGAGAATTTTTAAAAAACAGAATTAGTTAGCTGTGGGGAATTCCCTGGCAGTCCAGTGGTTAGGACTCAGTGTTTTCACTGCCAAGGCCAGGTTCAATCCCTGGTCAGGGAACTAAGATCATGTAAGCCACGTGGCATGGCCAAAAAAAAAAAAAAAAAAAAAAAGAATTAGTTAGCTATGGAACAACTTCAAGTGTCCCAATATATGGGTAATTGGAGTCCCTGAAGGAAATGACAGAGTGAGGAAGGGGCAGGAAAAGTATTTTAAAAAATAATGGCCAAAAATTATCCAAACTTGATGAATATTATAAACCCACATCTAAAAAATTTGACAAACACCAAGCACAATAAATATGACTAAAACTATACCAAAGCACATCATAGTCAAATTGCTGAAACCAGTGATAAAGAGAATAATATCAAGCAGCCCGAGTGGAAAAAAAGGCATGTTACATACAGAAGAACAAAAATAAAGATGACATCTGATTTCTTGCTGGAAACAATACATACAGGGAGACAGTGGAGAAAAATCTTTAAAATATGAATTTAGGGGCTTCCCTGGTGGCACAGTGGTTGAGAATCCGCCTGCCAATGCAGGGGACACGGGTTTGAGCCCTGGTCTGGGAAGATCCCACATGCCGTGGAGCAACTGGGCCCGTGAGCCACAACTACTGAGCCTGCACGTCTGGAGCCTGTGCTCTGCAACAAGAGAGGCTGCGATAGTGAGAGGCCCGCGCACCGCAATGAAGAGTGGCCCCTGCTCGCCACGACTAGGGAAAGCCCTCACACAGAAATGAAGACCCAACACAGCCAAAAATAAAAAAATAAATTTATTTTTTAAAAATATGAATTTAAAAGCAGTCAACCTAGAATTCTGTATCTAGTGAAAATATCTTCAAAAATGAAGGCAAAATAAAAGCTGTTTCAGACATACAAAGCTGAAAGAATTCATAACCAGCAGACTCGCACTATAAGCAATGTTAAAGGGAGTCCTTCACGCAGAAGGAAAATCTGGATCTACACAAAAGAATAAAGAGCACCAGAAGTGGTAATGAAAAACGTAACTATGTAAGATTGTTTTCGTATTATTTAAATCTTTCAAAAGATAACTCACTGTTTTTAAAATAATAATATATTGTGAGGTTTACAACATATAAAAGTAAAATACATGACAAGAATACCATGAAGTCTATGAGAGGCAAAATGGAAGTACACTATTATAAGCGTTTTTTTTTTTTTTTTTTGGCTGCATTGGGTCTTTGTTGCTGTGTGCGGGCTTTCTCTAGTTGCGGCGAGCGGGGGCCACTCTTCACTGCGGTGCGCAGGCTTCTCATTGCGGTGGCTTCTCGTGTTGCAGAGCACGGGCTCTAGGCGCACAGACTTCAGTAGTTGTGGCTTGTGGGCTCTAGAGCACAGGCTCAGTAGGTGTGGCGCATGGGATTAGTTGATCTGCAGCATGTGGGATCTATCTGGAACAGGGCTCGAACCCGTGTCCCCTGCACTGGCAGGTGGATTCTTAACCACTGTGCCACCAGGGAAGCCCCTATTATAAAGGTTTTATACTATATGTGAAGTGGCATAACATTACTTGAAGTTAGACTGTGATAAGTTAAAGATGTGTGCTATAAAGCCCTCAAACAACCACTAAAATAATAACTGTAGTTACTAAGCTAGCAACAGAGATAAAATGTGATTATAAAAGATACACAGTCTTAAAGAAGGTAGAAAAAGAGGAGGAAGGGAACAAAAAGCAGATTGGGCAAATATAAATAGCAAGATGATAAAACTCAAATCTAGCCATAGCAATAATCACATTAAATGAAAATGGTCTAAACACTCCAATTAAGAAGGCTTTTGTCAGAATGAAACAAAATCAAGACCCAACTCTATGCTGCCTATGATAAATGCACTTTAAGTATAAAGACACAAATAGGTTAAAAGTAAAAGAATGGAAAGAGACATGTCATGCTAACATAAATCCAAAGAAGCTAGAGTGGCTCTGTTAACCTCAGGCAAAGGAGATTTCACTCCAACAGTATTACCAAGGGGAAAGAAGATCATTTCATTTTGATAAAGGGATCAGTTAATCAAGAGAATAATAACAGTCTGAAATGTTTATGCATTTAATAAGGAGGCTTCAAAACATATAAAGCAAAAACTGATAGAACTACCAGGAGAAATAGACAAATCTGTAATTTTCAATACCATTCTCTCAATAATTGATAGAACAAGTAGGCAGGAATTCAGCAATAAATAGTAGTCTTGAACATTATTAATCAGACCTGACTGACATTTATGGAACATTCTACCCAACGACAGCAGAACACATTCTCAAGTGCACACAGCTCACCAAGCTAGACCACAAAACAAGTCTTAATAAATTTAAAAGGATTCAGGGACTTCCCTGGCTGTCCAGTGGTTTGGACTCCGTGCTTCCATTGCAGGCGGCATGGGTTCAAGCCCTGATTGAGGAACTAAGATCCCTCAAGCCATGCAGCGTGACCAGAAAAATAAATAAGTTAAAAAAAAAAAGGATTCAAATCATACAAAGTATGGGTTCTGACCACAGTGGATTAAATTAGAAATCAATAACATAAAGATTTTGGGAAACTCTCCAATTATTTGGAAACTAAAAAGCATATTCTAAATAACTCATAGATCAAAGAAGAAACAAAAAGGGAAATTAGAAGGTATTTTGCACTGGATGAAAATGAAAACAAAACATATCAGAATTATGGGGTGCCACTAAAGCAGCACTCAGTGGGAAATTTTAATTAGAAAAGAATAAAGATTTGAAATTACTGACCTCACCTTCCACCTTTAAAAAGTGCAAAAAATAAGAGCAAAGTAACCCAAGTAAGCAGAATAAAGGAAATAATAAAGACAAAAGCAGAAAATAATGAGATAGAAAACAAAAAACAATACAGAAAAATCAATAAAACTAAAAACTAGTTCTTTGAGAAGATCATTTGAATTAAACTTCTCACCAGACTTCTCAAGGAAAGAGAGAGAGAGGGAGAGAGAGGGAGAGAGGGAAAAAGGGAGAAAGGGGAGTGGGGAGAGGAGAGAGAGAGAGAGAACACAATTTACCAAAACCAGGAATGAGAGAGGTAACATCACTACAAATGCTATAGATATTTAAAAGATAATATAATAAAGAGTCAGACTCCATGTTTGATGTTTGACTGCTCACAGCTTTTAAGTCTCCATTTTCCCTCCTTGCCTTCTGTTCCACATCCAGAAAAGCTGAAAAGCAAGCCTAGGTGCTCCCTTCTTTGGCACCTGCGGGAGTTTAAACCACGTAAGCCCAGCCTGGCTGTGGGAACCTTCAACACCTCATAACCACCATAAAAACTCCAAACCAATCTAATCTGCGTTCCTTGCTCTCTCAAGCCATTTTCAGACCTGCTTGGAAGCTGCCCTGTTCTCCTCCAGAAAGCCTCATTATGTGAGTAATAGCCCCTTTTCATCACCTCTTGGTTTGTGTGGTGTCATCAGTCTTTCTGTTTCTGAGGAGTGGCTCCAACAGATAATAAGGGACTATTGTGAAAAAGTGTATGCCATTAAATTTGACACTTAGATTAAATTGTGAAAGACACAAACTATCAAAGTTCTTCCAGAAGAAATAAGTTACAAGAATAGCCATTTTCTATTAAAGAAGTTAAATTTCTCGTTAAAAACTTTCCTACAGTAAAAACGCTAAGCCTGAATAGGTTCATTGATGAATTTTACCAAACATTTAAGGAACCAATACCAAATATACACAAACTTCCAGAAAATTGAAGAAATGGGAATTTGTCCCAACTCATTCTATAGGACCAGGATTACCCTGAAACCAAAACCAGGCAAAGAAAATTACAATATCCCTTATGAACATTGATACAAGAATCTTTTTAAAATTTTGCAAATCAAATCCAAAAATATATGAAAAGACTAATACATCATAACAAAAAGGGGCTTATTCCCAGAATACACAGTTGGTTTAACATTCAAAAAACAATCAATATAATTTACTATAATAACAGAAGAAAAATGAAAAATCATATGATCTCAATAGACAGAGAAAAAAATTTAACATCAATTTTATATAAAACTCACCAATCTAGTAATATCTCAGATCCTCTGGTTTTCAGACACTCACTGGGTGTCCAAAAACTTAATTCAATTCTGACACTATCTCTAGTTAGTGCAGACCCTGCAGGTTAAGGGCTGTCCCACTTCAGACACCAGTCACAAGTCTGAAGTTGCCACATGTACTTCTGACTCACTGGTTATAAACTGGGGGGCTCCTAAAACCCCCTCGTCAGGTTTGATAATTCACTAGAATGACCCAAAGACCTCAGGAAAACACTTTACTATGTCCACCTCTTTATTATAAGGATACAACTCAGGAATAGCCAAATGGAAAAGATGCACAGGACAAGGTAAGGGCTGGGGGGTGGTTAGAGGGGTAGCTTCCATGATATCTCTGGGTGCCCCATCTTCCCAGAATATCAATGTGTTTACCAACCTGGAAGTCCCCCGAACCTTTTTTAAAGGTTTTTTGTTTGGTTAGTTGGTTGTTGTTTTTTTTAAATTGAGGTTCCATTATTTAGGGCATGATTGATCAAATCATTGGCCATTGGCGATTGAACTCAATCTCCAGTCCCTCTCCTCTCCCAAGAGGCTGAGGATGGGGCTGAAATTTCCAAACGTCTAATCAAGGTTTAGTCTTTCTGGCAACTAGGCCCCATCCTGAAACTATCTGGGGACCCACCAAGAGTCACCTAACTAGCATAATCTCAGATATGTTTGAAAGGGGTTTATTGTGAATTATAAGAACTGCTCCTATCACTCAGGAAATTCCAAGAGTTTTAGGAGCTCTGTACCAGGAACCAGGGACAAAGACCATATATTTCCCATTATACCACAGAATAGAAAATAATAAAAGGCATCTATGAAAACCTACAACCAACATCATGCTTAATCCTGAAACACTGAATGTTTTCCCTCCAAGATCAGGAACACCGAGAAATGTCTTTCTCATCACTGCTATTTAAAAGAGCAGATTATGGAGGTTCTAACCAGTGCAGTTAGGCAAGAGAAACTAATATAAAAGCATCCAGATAGGAAAGGAAGAACAAAACTGTGTTTATTCATAGATGACATCACTGTCTCTATAAAAATTCTGATGAGCTTTACAAGCTACCAGAACTAATAAATGAGTTTAGCAATGTTGCAAGATATGAGATCAATATACAAAAATCAATTGTTTTTCCTAAATATTAGCAACAAACCACTGATAATTTTTAAAATTTAAATATCACTTACAATTGCAACAGAGATTTAAAATGCTTTGTGGATATCTAAATCTTACCAGAGATGTGTGATATCTGTACCTGGACAACTATTAAATATTGCTGAGAGAAATTAAGAGGATCTAAATAAATGGAGGAATATATACTATTCATGCATGGGAAAACTCATCGTGGTTGAGATGTCAGTTCTCCCCAAGTATTTCTATAGATTTATTGCAATCACAATTAACATCCCAGCAGGCTTTTTTTTTGTTTTTTAATTGACTAGGTGATCCTAAAGCTCATGTGGAAAGGGAAGGGTTAGGGTTAGGGTTTGAAAACAAAGTTAACACTACCTGAATTCAAGAATTGTTCTAAATCTTTGTTAATCAAAGGAGCATGGCAGTGGCCTAAAGATAGACACATAAAACAGTGGAACAGAAATAAACCCATACACATAGATACCTGACTTTTGACAAAGCTGCAAAGGCAATGCAGTGGAGAAAGAATAGCCTCTTCAACAAATGGTGCTGGAACAATTGAAAATCCATATGTGGCAACAACAACAACAAAAGGCAGAAAGGAAGGAAGGAAAAGAAAAAGAAAGAAAACTGCATCCATCCCTCACAACATGTGCAAAAATTAACCCTACATAGATAGTAGACCTATATATAACACCTAAAACTATACAATCTGTAGAAGAAAACATAGGAGAAAAAGAATCTTTGTAAATACATATCTGATAAAAGATAAAGAATAAAGAATTCTCAAAACTCAACAATAAGAAAACAACTCAATAAAAATAGGCAAAGTATCTGCACAAACTCTTCACAGATGAGCTATACAGATGGCAAACAGCACATGAAAAGATTCTCAGCACCACTAGTCATTAGGGAAATGCAAATGAAAACCACAATGAGATACCACTACACACCTATTAGAAATGTTAGACCATATCAAGTGTTGGTGAGGATGTGGAGGAACCGGAACTCTCATACACTGCTGCTGAGAAGGTAAATGGTACAAACAGTTTGGAGAACAGTTTAGTAATTTTTCAAAAAGTTAAATAAATGATCCATTCACTCCACCTAGGTTTCAAATCCCAAGAGAAAAGAAAATATATATGCATACAAAAACTTGTACACAAATGTTCATAGCAGCTACAGTTGTAATAGACAACAACTGGAAACGACCCAAATGTCCAGATCAAAGGATGAACACATTGATACACATAATAATCCATGAATGAATCTGAAAATTGCTGTGTTAAAGAGGCCAAACCCTCTCCCCCAAAAAGAGTAGGATTCCATTTATATAAGATTCTAGAAAAATGCAAACTAATAGACATTTACAGAAAGAACGTCAGTGATTGCGTGGGTAGGGGAGGTCAAGGATGGTCGCGAGGGAGGAAATTACAAAGGGACACAAGGAAACTTTTGGGGGTGATGGATAAGTTCACTATCTTGAAAGTTATCAAATTGTATACTTTTACCCATGTCAATAATGTTCAATAAAGCTGTTTTAAGAACTTAAAAGATGTTTTGAAAAATTGGGTTTATTGAAAGCTAGTAAGCATATGGCAGTATCAGTAAAGAAAGCATACACTTTTCTCATTCTTTCATTCTTTCGGGTGCCATTTGGGTGCTAGACACCAGGTGTCAAACGGTGAGCAGGACAGAGGCTCTGTGCAATGAATTTATGCCCCTGCTGCTCACAGATGCTTTGGTTTGACCAGTAGATTTGTCAGTCATTAGTATCTAGGTTCTGTCAAAGGAAAAGGATTGAGTTACGCTGAAGTTCAATGGTGGTGAAGAACGAACACAAATAGTTTTGTGAGATACCCCCATGGTAGATGCTGAGTGGGAAGGCTCTGCTACAGGACACCCTCCTGATCTCACTCCTATGTTCACTTGACAAAGACACCTCACCATGGATTGGAGAATCCAAGTGTATTTTAAATGATATTCAGAGTTAAGCAAACTTGTTCTTTTGTGAACTTTGTGGGACTTGCTGTCCCTTTACAAAAAATAATTTTACTGCATCACCTATTCCTTTTTATCAAGACAAAAATTCAAATGACTCATTCAACCTAATGAATAAGGTGTTGAAATCTGTTATTGATTTATTTGTTTAGTATTTGTGGCTCTGTTCTCTAAATAAAGCCTAAAATACTTATCAGAAAATACATAATTTTCCATTTATCTATCAGAAAATAGATCACTTTACAAGTGTAAAACAATCCACAGTTTGTAGCATTTTAATATTCCCTGTATGTTACGGAAGTATAAAGTTTCTTGGAAGCTAAAGAACAACCAAACTAATGTTCAAAACTCAAAGGAAATACAAAGAAATATTTAAAATTTTAAAAGACCCAAGTGGGTGAAGGATACAAATGAGATCATTGGCCTGCTCTTTATTCATTTCTTTCTCTCTTGCCTGAGCCAACATCTCAGAAAACATTTGTTTCCATGGCCAGTAACACTTTCTTGATTGGAGTAAATTGAAATGGCCACTTGACTTCTGGGACCCCAGCCTTTCCTGGCTGTCCCCAGTTCTGCCACTAACTCCTGCTCAATGTTTTTCCACCTCTCTCAGAGATTCTTCTCCAGCCCAGACGTCTGTCCTGAGCTCCAGGCCCACACTTACAATCCATTCCACCTCCCCAATTCGCCTACCTCTCCCATCTCTCCTGCCCACTCTCATCACCATTGGCCTGGACTCTCTAGTGGTTCTCACATGGGCTCCTTGTGCCCACTCTGTCCCCACTAGTAGCCAGAATCATCCTTCAACATTTTAGATCAGGCATTCTTTTGTTCAAAATCCCCAGCTGGTGAGGGGTGCATTATACTGTGAATAAATCCATTGCCTGGCCCCACCTGCCTCTCCGCCCTGCTTGATCCCACTCTGAGTCAGGCTCCTGACTGCTCCTCAGACATCCTTGTTTCCATCTCAAGCTTTGTCCTCATGGCCCTTCTGCCTGGAAAAATCTTTCCCTCAGATATGACCATTGTTTGACCATCATCCAGAGTTCGGATATCTCCAAGATGTCTTCCCAACCACCCAAAATCGAGAGCCACCTCCTCCCTCAGCCCTCTGCCCTACCCCTGATCCTGCTCTATCTTCCTTATCTTTCCTCAGAGCACTTGTCAGTACCATGAGATTCCATTGTATATTTATTATGTCTGTTTTTGTTGCCCTTGAGACTAGTCTAAGGGGTCAAACAACACACCTAAACACATACTAGGCAGGCAACTCATGATGATGAAGGATGACAGGCAAATCTATTTACCAGCTAAACTGGCAATTTAAAAACATGGTTTTGGGAATGGTGATTCATGATGAATCTTCAGCTGGTGGAGAGTCACATTATTTCAAAGTTCGCTCATAATGTTAGAATGTTTTTGTATTGTGCTATTGCGAACCATGGTGATGTATATGAGACCTGTAGAAGCATATAGAATGGAAGAACCTCTCCATTCTATGGAAGATCAATTTGTTAAGTGCCTACTGTGTGCTGCTCCAGTGCTAGGCACTATATATCCATCATCTCATTTAGTTCTCTTCAGCACCCATGATCCCCTTTTCACAAGATATGAGATCTAAGGTACAGAACTATTCAGCTGTAAGAGCCAAAATTACACCTAGGGTTGGCCTGACCTCACCATCTGAGTGCTTTCCCCTACACTTTGTGCCTCCCCTGAGGGAAGACCTGATCACAAAGGTGATGCAGAGCTGAGGTTGACAGGATGAGCTGGAGGACAGTCCTGCCAGACAGGGAAAGGGCACTGTAGGTCATGGAGAGTCCAGAGTGAGACATCTTGACTTTTTCTAACAATATCACAATGGGTGGGTTTGTGATTTCATTCCCCTAAAAGTTATTCGGGTAACTCCTTCCATTTGGGTATTCTTTTAGTAAGGGTCTACATTTGATTGTAATAGAAACTCATAAGCAATGGCTCTTTAAAAAATAAGGGGTTCTGTTTTATTTTTACTTAATGAAATGCCCACAGGTAGGGAGTCAAGGCCATCAGCTTGGTGACCCCATGATGCTCCGCCCTCTTCTCTCAGCCCTGCAGTGTGTGCTGTTGTCAGCGCAAGGTCGTGAGGAGCCTGCTCCATGTGGGCATTGACCCCGGGTCCCATCAGGAGAAAGGGGAAGGGTCAAGTCTTGTCTCAGAGGCATCTGCTCACTTTCAGGCAGCTTTCCCAGAAGCTGCACCCAACAACTCAGACTTCTGCTTCTGTTGCACACTTGGTCACCCCTAACTACAAGGGAAGCAGGAAATGAGTAAGTATTTTTAGCTGCCCACACATGCTGGCTGGAAGAATCAGCGTTCTTTGGTAGGAAAGAGTTGAAAAGTTGGTACTGGGCAGGCAGCCAGAAGTGTCCACCACCCCTAAGGAGTTCCTGGTTCAGGGAGGAGAGGAGGCAACGCCACGAACCAGGTGCCCGGGCCTGGACTCTGGGGGTCTTTCCTAAGAAATGTTCACGCTGCCTCCACAGGACACGAAGAAGTTCATCCGGGAACTCTCCACCAGTGTCGCAGACACACTGGCCATGATCACCACCATTGGAGACAGCCTGCTCAGGGGCATCAAATGCCAGATTGCCACCTTGAAAAGGCAGCTGGAGAGCGAGCACTCCTCCAAGTTGGAGAAGTTACAGCTGGTTGCCCGGGAACTTGAAGCCCCCCAACAGCTTTACCAGCAGATGAAGATGCTCCTGCAGCATCATGCTAATGCAGTACAATTTCTCCACAAGCATAAAAGGCTCAAGAGGGAGATGGTGAGACTCATGGAGGGCAGCATGTCTCCCCAGATCCCCATCAAGGACACTATTTCCATCAGGCGCTATTTTCAAGAACTCATTAGAGGAATAGACATCACTGCCTTTGTCCCCCCTGAGACTGACCAAGTGCTGGCCAGCGCAGCTGGGCTCCGAGAGGCCTGGCAGGCAGGCTGTGCCACGCAGGGCCGTCTGTCCCAACAAGTGCTTGAGGATATTTTGTGCAAGGCAGCGTCGGGCTCAGTGCCAAAACCAAATGAAGAGGCAAAGCTTCCTGGGAACCCATCTCATTCTTCCTCTCCTTCTTCCACTAGCATGTCCTTGGCACAGGGAAGTGAGGTTGGGTCTAGGGAATCAACCGTATACGTAGTATTTTGGTCTCAAAATGTCAGCAACTTTTATCACTTTGGCTGTAACGCGAAGGTTGCTAGATTTTGCTTCTTGAAAAAAAAACAAGATTCTACATGGTGGTTTCTCTTAATTTGGGGTCTTCTGTTGCTAATTGATCAGCCAAAGCTTTTTCTTTTCTTTATTTTTTTTAATGGAAACCTGCTTTAAAAGCTAGTTGCTTGAAGCTCACGTAGGAGGCTTTGAATCCTGGGGGCCGCTGGCTTGGCTGTCACAGTGGGTGGTGCAGGAGGTGAGCTCTTGGCACAACTGAACAGACAGCTTTGTGCTCTGAGGACTTACGGTGCACTTTTAGCTCAGTTGAGCCTTAGATAGTAGAAAGCGCAATAGCAATGATTCCCCAGAAGTGGCTTTTGTTCCTTTCCCATCACAATAACTACAATTTGTTGAGTGCTTAGGATATAAACACTACTAGGCATTGTTATGTTAATGAGCTAATTCCATTCTCAGAATAACTGAAAGAGATGAGAGTTATCACCTCCACTTTACAGGAGGAACCTCAGGGTCAGAGAATTTAAGTAAAGAGCCCAAGATGACACAGTCATTGAGAGGGTGGATCGTAATGCAAAATCAAACTCCTCCTGGTGGAGGCCTAGCTTCTTCCAACCTACCCCAGAGTCTCTGAAGGCGGTACTGATCTAGATATATCTCCTTAAAGAACACTGCTACCATTCTTCAGGAAGGAGCTCACTCAATTCTAGCTGACCAGTTTTTGGTAAACATCTACCATAAAATTCACTGTTTATGGAATCCTTAGTAGCACCTGTTATGCACAAACATTGCGTTTAATGCTTCACATAAACGACATTGTTGGAACCCACTCCACCTTAAAGTAAGCTGTAGAGTCCCCGTTATACAGATGAAGAAACTGAGAAGGGTATCAGCGATTTGTCCAAAATTGCAGCGGCCAGAAATGTATCATTCTCAAGCCCATTCTCCTTCCTTCTAACTCACTGTTAGTCGTGACTGTGCACTGGGGAAAGGGTGGAGTAGCCTCAGGGATGATAGGACCTAGACTCAGTTGCTGTCAGGATTCTGCTGCCCACCGCCCGCCCCCCCACCTTTGTCTCTGCTTCTCAATGCTTGCTTTGCTTCTTTCCTGTAGAATGACCCCCTTCTCCCCTGTCATCACAGCTTGGGGGCTGGACTAAGGGGTTCTCTTCTCCCAGTGCCTGTTTAAGACATCCTCAAGGAAAGGACTCTGCTTGGCCTAGACCAAAATCCCATGGTCCAAGTGGGGCAGGAACAGTACCCCTGAGCAGAGGCAGTGAGGACACAAACACAGATGACCACGGGAGCCAGGCTTGTAATAAAATTGAAGAAGGCGAGAGGTGGGGGGAAGGTGGGGGCTGTGACAAATAGCAGAGCCCATGCTGGGCATAAAGAAAACATTGTCCTTTTGGAATGTAAGCTGAGTGCTCCAGATTTTTTAAGAAAAGCAAGAAATCCAGACTTTTTAACGTTAAATGTCTTGATTCTTTTGAATGCTCTCAGTTAATTAAAAATAGATTTAAAACATTGCATGGGCATCACAAAGCACTTCTGTGAACCAGATGTGACCCCCAGGCCATCACTAGTTTGCAAGCTCTGGCAGAGGTGGACAGTGTAATAACAGCCCACTTCGCCCCAGGGGTGCTGGGGTGTTTGCCAAACCTGGGGCCTCCCTCCTTCTGCTGTGACTTCTTAGGCAGCAGCACTTCCTGGCACTTAAACAGGAAAGCAGGAGGCCCCTGGACTCACGGGCAGTCAGAGTGGGTGAGATCTGGGGAGGCACTGGCCAGACATCAACTTCCAAGATCAATGCGCTCCTCGTGCTCCGAGCTAAAACCTGGGCGCACTGAGGCAGGGCCCCAGGATTAAGGGGAAGATTAAAGATAAGGGTGTCTGCTGTGTAAAGCAGGGAGACCAAAAGGCAAATTGATTATCTGGACCCAGCGTGCTGAGTGAGGGGCCAGTGGGAGCAGCTGCACCAAGAGCCCCAGTCTCACCTGGGGAGGGAGTGATGGAGGGCGGGGTCAGAGGGAGTTGAAGGAGTGTGTTTGCTTTGCTTGGGTAGTTTTTGTTGCAGGTAAACAAAGGTGATGGGAGGGTTCTGTCCTGGGGCCTCAGGGACTCTGGGCCTCTGGTCCTTTGGGGCTTGGCTACTTTGGGAAACCCAGCCAAGGAAATCTGTGGGTCTTCTCAGGTCTCTGAACCGCCTCCTCTTCCTGGCCCAGCTGGCTGTGCTCCCTCTGCTTTTCACACTGTCTGCTGGTCGAGGCCCTCACTACCTGGACTCCTGCTGCAGGAGTTCTTATCCTCTGAGCTCAGCCTCCACTGTGAACTGCCCTATTGTCTTTGCTTTTAATTCTACACTTCAAGAGATATTAGAGCACCTACTATGTGCACAGGGCCCTGTTCTAGAGATGGGGACACAGCTGTGACTATTCAGACAGGTTCTTGCTCTCTTGGAGGGAGAACAAGAAAACAAGCAAGGTGGGTTCAGAGAGTGCTAAAATGCTGAAGGTGCTATAAAAATAGAGTGGTGAAATAGTGATGGTGGGGAGTTAGACTGGGTGGTCTGTCTGAGCAGGTCAGGTTTAAGTGCCATCTGAATGACCAGAACTGGCCAAGCGAAGATGGGGATGAGCATTCCAGGTGGCCTGAACAGCAGTGGGCCCTGAACTCCCACAAGCATGGGGAGTGGAAAGGGAGGTTGAAGCCAGGCTGGGGGTGGGGTGAAGTATGGGGACAAGCTCGAACTTGAACCTAAGGATTACTGTGGGCTGGTCTGCATTGCCAGCAAGGTCGTCCTCTTGGTCCCGAGTGCAGCTCTTGCCACCTTTTCAAATAATGATTGTAAAGACAACCGGGTTCTGTTTATTACTCAGCAGTTCCAAACCACACCCTACTATGATTTAATTGAACACGTTGTCGCTGTCCAAGGGTGTACCTCTGGAACGCAGGAGCTGGGACTTTCACCCATGTTTGCCCTATTCCAAAAGCGGTATGTTCCTTCCACAATATGTGCCCTCCATCTCCTAAGAATCCACATGCAGAATGAGAGCACACTGCATGAGCATGCCCACTTGGTCAAGCTAGCTTCCTATGGAAGTTTCCCCAAATTTTAGGGGCTTAAATAAGTCACATCTCTTTCAAGTTCAGGCTTCAGTGGAGAGCACCCTATGTTGCCAGCAGGGGACCAGGATTCTCTCCATGTGGTTTTCCACTACACTCCATTCCACCCAGGCAGCTGGAAATCATAAAGGGGGAGAGAAAGAGCAAGCCCCTCCCTTGGAGGGCAGAACTCAGAAACCTCGCACATGCTGCTGCTCACATCTCAACAGCCAGCACTTAGTCACATGGTTACATCCTAGGGCACTCAACTTCTGCTGTCACCTAGAAACCTGGTTTCTGTTTACTACAGAAAAAGGAGACAATGGATACTAGGGAACAGCTAACCTCTCTGGATAACTTTTACACTTATTTCTTTTCCTGATTATGAAAGCAATACACAGTTAGTAAGAAGTGTGTAAAGACAATAAAAGTCATGAGTAATTCCAGAGCTAACCATTGTTTAAGATTTATGGGGTTATGTCATACACGTTATTTTGTAACTTTATTTCTCTCTTAACAGTATAACCCTGATAATCTTCCTATATTGATAAATTTAGGTCTATATCACCATCATAGTTTTTCATGGCATGTTTAAGTGATGACCTGGGAGATTGCTGTGATTTTTATTTATTTGATTGCTAATGAGGGTGAACACCTTTTCGCATCTATTGGCCATTTTCATTTCTTTTGTGAACTGACAGTTTATATCTTTCGTTTATATTTTAATGGGCCATTCACTTTTTTTCTTTTTAAAGGGGTCATTCACTTTTTAACTATTGATTTGAAAAAAAAATCCACTTTATATATTAAGGATAACATATTAGCAAACACTTATATAAGTGCTTTTATTACCAAGCACTGTGCTAAGAACTTGCAATATTTACTCATTTAATCCTTACAACAATCCTATAAGGTACATGCTGTTATCATCCCCATTTTACAGATGAGAACCTGAGGCACAGACAGAATAAGTGATTTGTGGGATGTGTAGCTGTGTAGTTGGGAAGAGGTAGAACTGGGGTTCAAACTGAGCAGCCTGGTTTCAGGTCCTTGCTCTTGACCACTAGACATTCCAGCTAATGTTTTGTTTGTTGTGTATTTTACAAAGTTGTTTTTCCAATTTGTCATTTGTCTTTTAACTTTAAAGTTTTTTTTTTTAAATTGGGTTTTCACTTATTCAGTCAAATCTATTAATCTTTTCCTTTATAGACTTCAGGGTCGTTTGGTTGGCCTTCAAGGGTAGAATATGAAGCACAAATTGGAAAGTAGAGGGTAATATATTTCATATATACTTTTTCAAACTTACTAAGAACTTTCAGGTGAATATGTGAAGAAAATGTCAGAAACGTTCCTAGTGCTATGGGGGCTCTGTTGTGTAGTAGAAGCCCATAGCACCTCTCAACTCAAATACTGAACAACATTCTAACTGGTCTCCTTGCTGCACTTTCCTCTCACCTCGGCCTACATCACTGTACTGGTTCCATTTAACAGAAGTTTGTACATTCCCAGACTACCACCCTTCTACTGTGCGAGGTACTGTGGACAGAGATGGTTGAGGATCCCACTCCTCCACAGCACAACTCCAGCCAGCCCAGTGCGCCTGCGCTCTCCTTTCTAACTACATCTTCCTTCCAGAAGTCCTAAATCATGCTAATCTTTCAGGCCCAAGCTTAACTTTTCCTTCCTCTAGTTTCTTGTTCACTTCAGCCCACAAAATAAACTGTCCAATTAACTTCTTTGGCATTGACTGCATGTACCAATACGAGTGTAGTATAGCGCCACCTGAGATCATAAATGTAAACGCACCAGGTAAACTGTACGCGCTGTTAAAAACACTTCTGTTATCCATGAGAAAGCATTTTTTGTTTTGTCTTTTTGTTTGTTTGTTTTTAAAATCTTGTGCACAAAGTAACAGCGAGTTATGAAAAACAGTGAGGCCCAGGTGGTGGGGCTCCCATACATAAGGAGACCTGAAAGGGTACCCAACCAGTGCTTTCCTGGGTCCTAGTTTGGGAAAGTCATAATAAGCATGGAGGAACGATGTTTTAGGTTAATATTAAAGTAGGAAAATTACGGATTGCTTTGAAAAGACAAGTATCTTCAAAACCTGGCGCAGCCGGCTGACACTACTCCCTCACATACAGCTGGGTAAATTGAGGCAAAGCGGGCGGGACTAAGACCTCAGGGGACGGCTGGGGGGCCCGTGCTTCATGGGGCAAAAGGTACACACTCCCAAAACCAGAGCACAGCGCACAGCAGCCAGGCGCGATTTCGGAGGCCACGTGACGGCGCCGGTCCATCACAAGCAGAAGGCAGGACTCCGCACCGCCACTCTCCCAGTCGTCCAATAAGAGACAGGGAGCAGACAAGGTGGGCGGGCACCACCCGCCCCGCCTCCGAAGGCCGCCCAGCGCGGGGCGGGCCCAGCTGCCGCCCTCCAGTGGGGTCCCGGCCAGCACTGCTCGGCCGAGGCAAAAGGGAGATGCAAACGTCAGTCAAACGGCCCCGCCAATGAGTTCACGCGCTGCTCTCGAGCCCGCCCCTGCGTCCGCCTCCCGACGCCCGCGCTGCCTTCCCTCAAGCCGCCGCGGCCCGCCAGCCCGCGCCTCCATCCGGGTCCTCGTGTGCGGGTTTCGGGTGGTGGTGGGTGCGAGGGCCGGGCCATCTCCGCGGAGGGCGGCGGCGGCGGCGGGCGGCGGCCTCCTCCGCGGTCCTGAGGTGGGTACAGAGGCGGGACGGTGAGCGCGGGCCCGCCGCCATTTTCCTTCTCTCGGACCCCCTGAGGCGGTGGGAGAAGGGGAGCGCTGCCGGCAGGTTGGTGGAAGCCTGGGGGCCGGAGTGAGCCGGGCGGGCGGGTTCCGAGCAGAGGTCGCGGGAGACGGCAGCGCGGGCGGGGGATGGGCGCCGCGTGGCGCGGCCGGCCCCAACCCCCTCCGCTTCCCGCCCAGCGCCTCACGGACTGGGGGGAGGGGTCATTCTTCACATTCTTCACCCCGCCCTTCCCCCCACTTCAATCAAACTTGGGCGGGGGAAATCCCGCCCTCGCGCTATGCCCATTGGCCGGCGTTGCCTCCCGCGGTGGCGTGACTGGTTGTGGACGCCGCCAGGTCCCCCTGACGTCACTTCCGCTATCAGGTTTGTGGGCCTGGGAGACCTTGGCCTTGGGGGCTGGGAAGGTAGGAAGTGCGGGGGAGGGCCGGGCCTCGCGGGCAGGCAGGCCTTGGGCTGGATCCCTTACCCTAATCCGCCGGCCGAGCGCAGCCTTGGGTCCCGCAGCAGTTGTGCGGCCGGGTCCACCCCGGCGGCCGTCCTTGGCGGGGGAGGGGGCGGACAGGAGGAAGTGGTATCCCGGGGGACGGGCACGTGCATGGCGACCTGGGCCACAGCCAGCGGCCCCAGCCCTTACTCGGGGCTACCCACCCTGGAACCAGGCTGGCTAATACACGTTCCCGGAGGACTCCGGTGTGAGGAACGCGTAACCTTTATGTCCTTGGCTAGCAATAGCCTTCGGTCTTTCCAACTTTTACAGTAGGGCCTGGCCCCCTGCCTTCTGTATCAGAGATGAGGGTGTGTGTTTTGCACAGTTTTTAACTCTCCGGCTTTTTAAAATAGACTTCTCACATTTGAGAGGCTTGGCAGATGGGAAAAAGGCATTGGAGATAATGAGTGTTAAATTCTTGAAGTAAATCAGAAGACGGGATGAGTTTTTTTTTTTAACTTTGCTGATAATTATTGCTTTCTTGGCACTTAGTTGCTAGTTAAAACCTCATTTAGCAGTCCTCGTTTATATCTGTTGGCCTGAAAATCATGCAATAGTTTAAGAAAATTTAATGTTAAATTCTAAATTTAAACGTAATTCAGAAAGTAGAATAATTGTTTTTATCCAAGTTTTTCTGCTGTATGGCAGTCTGATTCGTTTACAGTATATTCAGGGAGTATATGTAGTAAAGGCAGTAAAGTTTTGTAAGTTACTTTGGGTTTTTGGGGGGTGTTTGATTTAATGTACAGCTGTTAAAGTATTGTTTTGAAACTTGTGAACTTTTTGAGAATAGTTAGCATTAACTAGAATTTCTTGGTTTAGAATACAGCACACTAGGTATTTGTGTACCTTTTCTTTCAATAGCTAATGTAATGGTAGCTTTGTTAATAGTGGGAATTGCTCGTTATTAAGAGTTCTAGACCAGTGTTTCAAATTGTAGGTCCTGGCTTATTGGGTCATGAAATCACTTTAGTGGGTGGTGATCAGAATTTTTTAAAAAATAGAAAATACTAGTTTGTTACATGAGACTATTGATTCAGCTATATCCATGTTTATTCCTTCAAAAATACCTTTTCTGAGGGTGTCAAAAAAGTTTGAAGAACAATACTTTTAATAGATATTTTTCTCATTTATAGCACTGGTTTTCTCCAAGGAGTATTAAAAGTAGCCCAGTTTATTTATATTTGGTGGAACATGTTCCCTCACTTTTGTTTTCAGGAGTTGGGGGAAGTAAATTTGCTATCAGTGACCATGCAGTTTAATCACTTAATATTTTTAATAGTCTGAGAAGCTTTTATTTAGACAGTAAAGGCTCTTCTCCATCCCAGAATATTAACTTCCAATGATTTTTCCATGTCTAGATGAGAATAGAAGAATCTGGATCCCCAGTAATGAGTTGTCAGCATTGCCCTCATGTGACCTCAGGACTGGAGGAAAGGAGGCCTGGTCACTGCATGCTCTTTGACTGTATGGATATTCTAAGCATTGCACAATCACTTAAGATAAAATGAGAGCCACTACTTTTTTTCTTATGCTAAGTCTTTGAAATCTAGTGTGTATTTTACAGTTACAGCACATCTCATTTGGGGCTAGTCCCATTTCCAGTACTCAGTAGTGACATGTGGCTAATGACTACCAGATGGATAGTAGTCATTATGGATTGCTTAGCTGCTTTTCAAAAATTAGCTTTGTCTAGCTAAGTATTTGCTGTTTCAGATTATCAGCCAAAAATTTCCCCTTTTTCTATAGCCTCATCTCAAATGTGAGGAAATTGCATCAGGTGATTTCTTAGGCTCCTTTTAGGTCTAAAACTTAAGTATGCTGAGGCAGCTGACAACTACACTTTACTTTTGCTTCTCTAGGAATGTGTTAAGAGATTTGAGATGATCTGTTTTAAAATAACTGGTATTAATGATACATATGATTTAGGAGTTTTTCTGTTAAGTAGTCATCCTTTTTTGCTTTGTGTTAGTATTCATTATCATGAAGTTATGCTATTTGTTCACTTGGTAGTTTCTTCCCTTCCCCCCAGTTTTTATTTGGTCAGTTATATGATTGCTTAATGCATAGAAGGGAACATTTTTCTTGTACATTGTAAACTAAGGATATGGTCAATTATTGTAAACTGGGGAATATGGATTTAATGACAGGAACCCACCTTTTCTTGGCTTTGGGGGATGTGTAGATTATACAGTGGCTTTTCAACCTGGGAACGTATCAGTATAATGAAGGATCAGAAGGCAGACTGGGATGGGAGGATTGAGAAGTAATGGTGTTTATACAAGGACCATTAAGCAGAACAAGCCACCCAAGTGGAATACCCTGCCTCACCGTAAGTATTTGTGTGCATTATAGGGTTTGTAGCAGAATTTACTATTCTTACGAATACAGGGAAGTAGGATAGAATGCACTTGTAGGGAAGTTGGCCCCAAATTAATATTTTGCATTGGGAAGTCTACAAAGGAATACTGGGAGTTGACTTGACATTAGGTAACTTCTTAAAAAGTTTCAGAATTTAGATAATTTCATCTAATCCAGAACATCTTATGTACCTGCTGTATGTCTAAGAGTGAATGAAAGGAAATGGTCCTTTTGGAAAACATAACTAGTACTTAGCTATTTAAAATTTAATGTGAGTCTCAGGCTTAGTGCAGTATATGGTAGGATAACAAATTTAGACTTATTGTGGTGATCATTTTACAGTGTATACAAATGGCGAATCATTATGTTGTACACCTGGAACTATACAATGCTGTATGTCAGTTATACCTCTGTTTTAAAAAAAAATTCCTCCACCCCCCAAAGAAAAACCCAAGAAAGTAAGATCTTAGATTAGAAGTAGGTTGATTTTCATTAGCAAAAACTTAGTTATATCTAAAAATGTAATCTTGTCAATTTCACATGTCAACTGAACACTGGTGGAGTGATCCCTGGGTAAAAGTAATGCATATGTTCTGTCAAAGGAATCAAAATATTATTGGAGAGTTTGCATATATTCTTATTTAAAATGCTTTTATATTTTGCATAATGTTTTAATATTCAGCCAGAATCATCAGATAATTTCATTCATATTCAACCAAATATTTGAAGGAAATCTGTATTAAGTAGCCAATATTCAGTTTATACAACCATAAGATGGCACGTGAATAAAGGTTTTTAAAAATAAAGCTTTCTGAGCTACTTTGTTTATAGGAATATGTAAATTAATATAAAAGATGGGAAATTAGACTGCTGGAAGAACAACATTTTAGCTCAGAAGTTCAAACTCTTAATAGGTATTAAGTATACAGAAGGTAGAGTGTGCCTGTGTTTGGACTATGTTTGTTTAGCATACTTTTAAGAATTTAGAAAGCCATTTGTTTAAAATACTATTTTAGGAAAATTGACAAATGTGAAGGTGGTATTTATAATTTTAATTAGTATATAGCCTTCAGAATGTACATACAGATATGTTTTTAGGACCATAACACCTAACCTTTTGGTTATAGACTTCTTTGCAAATGTGGTAAAAGCTATGGACTCTTGCAGAAAAATGGTACATACAATTTCTGGTGGTGACTGAAGCCGGTTATGGATGCAGGTTAAGAACCCTTACTTTTAGTTGTTGACTATACAAGTATGTTAAACATATGATGTCATAACATTGTCATTTACTAAGATGTAAGTGGATTTTAAAGTATGAGTGTTATGAAACCTTGATGTAAATAGATAAACAAGCTTATTTCTAATCATGAAGTAGATTTGCCTCTTCACAGCATGTTTTAAATTGACACAGCATGCTTTAATTGAAGATAAGTACAATATTTTTGACTGTCACAAGTATATCCAGGAAGGTAAAATTACTCTCCTAGTTTCTCAGATTGATTTAATTTATTAAGAAAAATGGTTACCATTTGTTGAGTACTTCTGGGTCATTAAGGTGCTTTGCATGTGTTCTAAAGCTCAGAACAACTGTATACGGTGTGGATGTTAGTTCCCCAGCTGGAGAGGAGAACTTAACCTCAAGGAGGTTATTTAACTTACCCAAGAACATAGCAGCTAGGTAGCTGCTTGACCTCAAAGCCGTCGCTCTACACTTCTTTCCCGTACTGCTATGTTACACAGAAACATTTTGTCCAAGTTCAATTGTGACTTTCAATCACTAGGATTTTTAATGGGGAGGGGAGGAGTTCAAGCTGCAGATTGAGGTAGTAAGTGAATAAGGTTAGAAAATGCATGTAAAGTTATGTTCCTTTTAGAAAAAGGAATTACGTGAAAGGTCAGATTCAGATAGTTTTAGCTAATATTCTTGTCTAAGAATGTTTTAGTGAAAAATCTAATACTGATGGTTTCAGCTACAAGTTATTGGGCATCCACTGTGCACTTAGCATTGTACTTCGTGCTTTTTGTATTTTATTTCTAATCCCTCTTAACATTTGTTTGTTAAGATTTGTCTGATTTTTATGTTGAAATAACAGAGGCCCAGAGATTACTTGATGTGTCTAAAGACATGGTAAATGGGGTACCAGGATTCAAACCCAGTCTCTGATTCTGAAGTATACTTGGTAAAGGGGAAAATCTCAAGGACTGAAAATAACACCTAGCTAGTTACCCAACTCCTTTCTCTTTCTCTAGCCAAACATTGTATACTTGTGGTCAGTGTACATGTTAGGATTTTTACTTAACCTTATTTCTTAATGAACATTTCCATGGGTCCTTATAATCCATAAATTCTAGTATATGGATTCTGTTCTGTGTTCTGAAAGCTTACTTAACTAAACATTACCTCCTCTTCGCTGTAAGATTTTAGTTTCCAAAATTTGCTCTAATCAGTGTTATCTGAAAAACTGCAGGCTGAAAACCATCAGTGGATCATAAAATCAATATAATATGTATAGTAAAGTATAAAGTAAAACAGTAGGGGGGTTAGTGTTGATTTGTGAACAGTATTAAATATTAGTATCTTACTGTATTTGTGTTTCGTATTGTGTATGTATAGACATATGATGAGTACTATTTAGAAATAAATTTTTCTTGTGTGGATCATGGAAAGGTGGAAACCACCACACTAATAAATAGTGATGCTACATAGTAGATATTTGTTCCCTGTGCCCCTCACCGATAAACACTCAACTTTTGGATTATGTTTGTATATATTTCCCCCCAAATTGGGGAGCATTTTAACAGCCCTTGGTATATAAGTTGTCATATCGCTTTCTACTAATATGGGTAGAAAGTGTAGAATTTCTGGATCAAGAAAAACAGTATGAAGTAAGCATGCCACACTTGCCAAGATTGAAAAAAGAATACATTTTAGATTCTACGTTTATTTTAGATTCCTATGTTTGATGAGGATTCAAACATGTTTTAAACGAGAAAGTTCAGCTGGACTTGAGGATTGGGATAGAGGTACCAGCTGGTTCTACTGTTGGCTGTCATCTTAAAAGTAAGGACTGTTGGTGGTTCTGGAGAAAGATAATTGGTTTATAAGTGCTTGACTTTTTAGAGATAGTTGCCTGCACGTTCATACCTTGAATCATCTGGCCTTTTAGAATTGAAATAAGTTCAGGTATGGTAAGTTTGGAGATCCAATGTTAATCTCTTGTAATTTGGAGCAGGTTATTAAACTTCTTGGCACCAGTTTTTGCCTTTGTAAAATAGAGATGATGAGACTATTAAATAAGGTGGCACAGATGATGGGGCTTAATGTGGGGCCTTACGTGTATTGAGGGTGTGGTAAATCTTTTCCTTTATTATTACGCATCATTTAGTCCAATGAATTGATGTTACAGAGGCTCTAGAAAGGCTAAGTTACTTGTACAAGGGTTCAGTGGCAGTGAGTGAGTAGGGCCAGGATACGAACCTCGGTTTTTGTTGACTCCAAATGAGTAATGTTGCTGTGAACGTTGATGTACAAGTTTTGTGTTTAATTTTCTTAGGAATATACCTGTGAATGGAATTGCTGGGTCATTTGGTAACTATTTAACTTTGATAAACTTCTAAACTTTTTCAAAGCACCTGACCATTTTACATTCCAACCAGTAGTGGGAATGTAATCTAATTTCTCTATATCCTCAACAACACTTCCTTTCTTTTTGATCTCTCTTTTTGATTATGGCCATCCTAGTGGGTCTGAAAGTGCTATCCCATTATGATTTTGGTTCGGGTTTCCCTAAAGACTAATAAATGATGTTGATTGTCTTTTTATGGACTTATTGGCCATTTGTGCTTATTGGTCATATCTTTGGAGAAATGGGTATTCTTTACCCTTCTTTAAAATAAGTTATTTGTCTTAAGTTACTTTTATATGTGGTGTGAGGTAGGAACTCCAATTTATGTTCTTGCATGTAGATATCCAGTTGTCCCAGCACTCTTTGTTGAAAAAACTATTCTTTCCCCATTGACTTGTCGTGGCACTCTTGTTGAAAATCAGTTGACCCAGCGTGTATGGAGTTTACTTTTGAACCTTGAATTCTAATACGTTGAGCTATATGTCATAAGAGTGGTTTTGATTATAGGTTTTGTTTATTACTACTAAATCACTACTTAGTAATTTTTTTTTGGCGTTAAATTTAGGGCATTCCTTAACAAATCTTTATAGTAGCTATCTCAAGTATGAAGTCTGTAAATTGAAGACTGATATTTAATATGGTTTAGCTTAAGGGTTTGATTATAAAACTAAACTGATCGTGTTGCTTAGTTCAGAGAGTATTGTACCAAAGTGTTAAATAGCTTGGTTTCTGACTTTGATCTTCACAGTACCTTTCTAGCTAAAGGAAGGCTCCTGATCCTGACTCAGATCCAGTAGATTATCTTTGATTTTCTGTTAATAAGATCACTTAGTGTTTGCTGACATGGAATATATGAGTAGGTTAGTTTAAAAATTATGTTCTCTTTGTGTATATTTTTGGATAATTCCTTTGTACATTATTACGTTTAATCATGGGTTATGCGTTTTACAGGACTTTTGAGTTTTTGAGACTTTGTTAGAGGGTCTTGTATTCCTCCTTTGTAATGGATTTTTTGGGGGGTTTCTCAAGGAAGGAAACTGTAAGAAAATCAAAAGTGTATAAGTCAAGTAAGAGATAAAACCGTGATTTCTGAATCTTGTAAGCATATGGTTTCATATAATCAAGAATTTAGAATAATACTAATCAAAAATAAGAAATAAAAGCACTGTATAGTTCAGGAATATAGCTACAGTTTAAATTGATGATTTTTGGAGCATTTGTTCAGTTAAACTTAGTTCAAGTTAAGTGAATGAAAGTGGTCTAATACTTTTTTTTTCTCCTTTAATCACACAGGAGAACCAGGATTACCTAGGAGAAAGCCTTCCTGTGGTGCTCAGCTGTGGTCTCTTTTCAGCATTCACCCTGGGCATTCTCGTCACTGTGGGATGAGGTAGTAGGTTGTATAGTTTTAGGGTCACACCCACCACTGGGAGATAACTATACAATCTACTGTCTTTCCTAACGTGATAGAAAAGTCTGCATCCAGGCAGCCTCATATAAAATCAATAACTAATTGTACAACATTTGAGATTAACTTGTGTAAAAATGCTGTAGCGCAGCATTTCTTTATAGTGTACAAGTTGCTGCTTATTTTAGAGACTAAAAATGTTACCAAGTAGACTGATCGGGGGTGGGGATACTTTTTGCCTCTCATTTCTGTGTGTCAGAATAAGTGTGTGTTTTATTTTGATTGATGCTGATAATGCAACATAAAGAGATTGTACTCTTCATTCCAGAAGAAAATATTGCTCTGTCAGAGTGAGGTAGTAGATTGTATAGTTGTGGGGTAGTGATTTTACCCTGTTCAGGAGATAACTATACAATCTATTGCCTTCCCTGAGGAGTAGACTTGCTGCATTTTGTTTCTATCTAGATCATATAAAAACTCAGAAGAATGAATTTTGACATTGCTTTGAACTTACAGTTTGCTTATGTCCTTTGTTAATAACATTCTGTCAAATATGGTGTACCTACAATAGACACAGTAATCTAACATTTAAATTTTTCACATGTGGTATATTTCAGAAATTTGAAATTAAGCAAAAATCTCAGAGTGGAGAAAGTAAATAACCTTCAGGAAATCTTAATAGGGGACTCTTTGGAATTGTGAATAGATTAACTGCTCTTGGTACAGATGTCCAGGGTGAGATCCTAGGTGGTAAAGGTAAATACAAACTGGAAAAGCACTGTCTGAGCTAAAATGGAGTCAGGTTGATTATGACTCATTCCCTGGTTTGGATTTTTGGGTGCCTTGGGCATCGTTGTAATCTCTGTTTCACTGGCTTGTTCATTTGGACAACTTCGCTCTCCAGCCTGGAAAAGGAGAAATGGGCTCTTGCATTCAGCCCTTGTTCCCTGGTTAAGTCCTTAGGATCTTAGCTTTGCCCTACCCCCCAAAACCTGACGTGGGCCTTCATTCACAAAGGGAGGTCTCCTGAAGTTGTCAGATAAGGAAATCCATGGTTTGTTGTTTTTAAGAAAATGTGAGGATAATGCTAGAAAGGGCTACTTGAGTTTTTAACACTCATGGAGGTTCATGTTTCAGTTTTCTTCCAATGGCCAAACCATCAAGCAAGGCTAAAGCTCCCTGTTTTAAGTACTTGCCATTTTTATTTTGGGAGAAGAAAAAGAGGCAAAGTAGAGGTGAGGGAGAGGTCACCTCTTCCCAAATATTTCCATCTGTCCTGAGTCTTAATATCTAAGATAATCCCTGTGCAGTGCCATTGGCAGCAGGAACTTTGCATGAGAGAAAACATCAAATTCTCTCTTGGATGGTCCAAACCAGGTAATTTATCCTGGGTCAGATTTGTGTGTTTTATTTCATCCCTGGCATATAGATGGAAACCTGCATGGTCCAGAATTGGTCTTTGTTATAGACTAGACATATACACATGCTGGGCAGGGGCCTTTTGTAGTCATTGCGTTTTGGTGTGCCAAAGAAAAGTGGGAATAGTTGAGAAATTGTTTGGCAAGTGCAGTTTTGTGGGTTTCCAATACATGTGCCTCCAGTGTGGATATCTTCACCATTCTGCATTTGGAAACTGAACTAATACCTTAGGTCTAGTGAAAAATGAATTTGTATCATTTATTGATTGTACAAGGACACATTTCATAACCTTATTGGCCAAGCCCAGTAATTGATTCAAGTTGTGGAGAACTACGTTTTGTGAAAACCTTTAAAAGTACCTTATGGTATAGTGAGAGAGTCTCTAAAAGCTTGTTTTTGATGGTAACAAAAACCACAATCAGAATTTGCTTCTGTTTACTCGAAGTCAAGGGTCAAAAATCCAAATAACCTGGGCCTAGAAGTGGCTGGTTTATAACTAGGAAACAGCATCTAAAGGGGACAGGCCATAAGTTAATTTGCTTCAGTTGACGGTGGTAAGAAGGATTTATACATACTGTCACCTAATTCTCTAGTTTATCAAGAGAGGTGGAGAGTTTATGAAATATGTTTAAATTTTAGTACTATATTAAATGTTTCAAAAAGTCTGTGGCTCCAATGGTACATGATAGGCTGGGTATTAGGCTTCTGGTTTGCATCCTCTTGGTGTAATTGAATTACTTTTTATCCCTTCATAACAAGAGGTTTGATTTTAAGCAAACACATTTGTGGTTTTTACCAAAGGCGTATGGCCAGTAACTTTTTTTTTTTTTTTTGGCTTTGTGGCTTGTGGCTTGTGGGATCTTAGTTCCCTGACCAGGTATTGAACCCAGGCCCCCAGCAGTGAAACCACAGAGTCCTAACCAGTGGACCGCCATGGGATTCCGGCCAGTAACTTTAAAAGCATCAGTGACCGAATTCTAATTGGTTTGAATTTGAAATAAAACCAAAAAAATATGGCCTAATTTAACAGGTTAATTTGAAGTCCATCTGCTAAGTAGAAGACTGGCAAGAAAAAAATGGGTTCCTAGGAAGAGGTAGTAGGTTGCATAGTTTTAGGGCAGGGATTTTGCCCACAAGGAGGTAACTATACGACCTGCTGCCTTTCTTAGGGCCTTATTATTCCACGGTAACCGGTTTCTTTGCTACCTTGCTTTGGTGTAAACAGAGTTCTTTCTGGAGGTTTTCTCACAAATGAAAACATTGCAGGACTACCAAGGGGAGCCATGCTTGCATTAGTGATTTATAAACAGCAGCATGGTACCAACATCAATCAACTACTGAGGATTTAAGACTTCTGAAGTATAGAGTTGCTCATGTAATCTCACTTTGGGGTTGCTGGAAAGTTTGGGAAAGCACAGTTTGTTTTTGTTTTTGGTTAAGATCCCTTTTCTGATCAAGAGACTGCCAGCTCTATCCCCCTCTGTAGCCTTTGTTACACGTGAAAGAAGGCATTTAATGAAACTACTGAAATATTTTGCTTTTTCCTCCACTGTATTTATAAATATTTATCTTGCTAAGTTTCTATGTTTCTTTGTCTTTGGGGCTTAAAATTTGGAGCACTTCTTAGGGGTGGTATTATATTGTGGGAATCCATCATTGTATTGAGCACTCATTATGGTATGTAATCCTGTGATTGAATCTTTAATGTGTACAAGGACTGGAAGGTCAACAAAAATGAAGGGTTATAAGATAGAGTCATTATATTTTGTTAAACATCTTTCTAATAAAAATATTACTTTTACCTTAAAACTTGTGCTTTTAAATCATTCTTAACCTTCATCATCATCCTTGCCAAATTAGATGCATTTTTTAATTAGATTTGTTTTAAGGTCTGTTGAAGTACTTAACTTCACTTTTTATTTGCAGTAATTTGCTGATTCTACTATTATTCACAGATGTATGTTAATGAAGCTAACTCGAGCCATATCCTACACTTCCAATTTTGTAAATGCTTATGTGTCTTTGTATACACAGTTACACTGGCTTAGGACATCCTACTTTCTTGAAATAATTCTCATTCTTTTGAGTTTACTAAAGCAGACACTACTTGGCTCATTATCCCTCTTCAATTCCCAGCCTAGTTCAAACATTTACCATATACTAGGAATGGTGCTGAGTCTAGGATTTGTGTACAGTTAGCATAGCTAAGAAGTAGCTTAAAATTTTTTCAAATAATTTGAACAGTAATATATTTAAAATACTACAGGGTCAGTGAAGTTTCCCATCCTGTTTCCCACTCCTTAGAGACCCGTTACAGTGGAATGAAGGTCATGAGGTGGGTTCTCAGCATGTTCCACGCCTCTGACTGATTGGGGCTTTAAATTTCCTCTATAAATTGAGATCGTTGGTTGTGGCATTTTTTATGTTCAGTCCTTTAAAATCAAAGGTGTTTAAGATTTCAGTTGATGAGTGGCAAAACTGCATCAATTTCATGTATACCTGTGTGAGTGAAAATGTATAGGAAAAGAAGTGAAAATGATACTGGCTATACCAGGGTTAGGGATGATTTTTTAATCAGTAATTCAAAATTTCTCTAGTTTTGCTTATAAAGGTATTCTAAATGATCTTTAACCATCTTCCTTGTTAAAATATTTGGTACACCCCAGCCAGCCCTCATTTTTCCCCCATTCCATTGAACTAATTTTCCAGATTGTTCTATTTTGTGTTTTCTATTTGGCCTCCCATGGTTGGGATCTTGGTGGGAGGGGAGCTGAGGGGCTCCTTGGGGATTGGACATCAGTGCCTTCAGAAATATTTGATGCTTGAACAAGCATGTGAAAAGATGTTCAACATCATTAGAGAAATGCAACTCAAAACCACGGGTGTCAAATCAGTCAAAACGACTGCAAAAAGTCTACAAATAATAGATGCAGGAGGAGGTGTGGAGAAAAGTGGACCCTCCTACACTGTTGGTGGGAATGTTAATTGGTGCATCCACTGTGGAGAACAGTATGGGGGTTCCTTAAAAACTAAAAACAGCTACCATATGATCCGGCAATCCCACTCCAGGGCATACATCTGGTGGGGGAAAAAAAAATGCAAGTACCCTAATGTTCATAGCACTGTTTACAATAGCCAAGACATGGTAACAAGCCATGTGACCATCAACAGACAATTGATTTAAGGTGTGTGTGTACATACAACAGTGGAATATTCAGCCATGAAAGGAATGAGGTATTGCCATTTGTAGCAACATGGGTGGACCTGGAGAGCTAAGTGAAATCAGAGAAAGACATATCACTTATATGTGGAATCTGAATGATAATACAAAGGAGTCTGTCTACATGCAACACAGAAGCAGACTCAAAACGTGGTTATCAGAGGGGAAGTGGGGGTGGAGGGGAGGGATAAATTAGGCGTATGGTATTAACAAACTACGTAAAATAGGTAAGCAATAAGGATTTACTGTATCATACAGGGAACTATAGTCAATGTCTTATAATCTATAATGGAAAGTAACTGAAAAAATATTTAACTGAATCACTTTCCTATACACCTGAAACTGACAATATCGTAAATCAACTGTATTTCAAAGAAAAAGAGTTTGGCTGTTGGCCCACCTGAAGAAAGCATCTGCTGTATTAACTCCTTGGGATTCTGAAATCCTATTTGCTTAAAAGCTGTAACTTAAAATTTTAGATTGACTTAGGCTATTTTTATCTTAAATAAGAGAGCCTACCTGTGGAGTAATTGCATTGAACTGCTGTTAACATTAATGGGTTAAATAAATTTACATTTCAAAGAAGTATGAATGTTGCCTAGTGCTAGTATGGAAGCTTCATGATTGCTGTCTAGATTCTAGCTTTTCTGCGGACTCTAGCATGGTTTGCATTCTTAAGGTCACCTCTTTGTCACACTATGACTGCTATTAACTGGCCATCACCCCTTTTCCAGGCAGGAAGATGTAAGGGGAAAGGCAGGAACATTTCAGCTGCCAAACCTGTTTGAAGAGTTTTCCCAGCAACATCACGTAGTGATTCACTTGTGAGTCATCGGTTGGTGCTATGGCACACTACAGTAGCTGTAAGGAAGGCTGAGAAATGGGGAAGGCTGGGAAGATGCTTAGCAGGGCAGTTTCCAGGCTGAGCAGAATTGGTTCCACTAGTAAGGAGACGAGAGAGAAGGAGCTGCACAGGTAACTACACAGCAGAGGGCATTAGGAAAAAAATCGGCATAAAGACAAATGGCGTCTGTTCCCCCCCTGCCATACTTGAGTGGCCTTGGTCAGGGCCCCTTCAACCCTTGTGGGCTTGATGAGAAGTTTCAGTTGAGATGGAAAGGTTCAGTCAGAAGGGCTCTGTGGGACTTTCCATCTCAGCTGAGAGAGCTGGTTAGGGAGGGACCTGCAAGGATCCTAACAGATCACCCCTAGCACAGAGTCAGGTATGAAACTGGAACTAATAAGTTTTTTGTTGTTGTTTTACTTAAATTAATAAACTGTTATTTAGAGCAGTTTTAGGTTCACAGCAAAATTGAGCAGGAAATAGAGTTCACATATGCCCTACATCCCTGCCCTTGCCCAAAACTTCCCCGCTATTGACATCCTGACCACAGTGCTACCTTTTTTTAAATTTTTATTTTTAAATGTAGTTTTAAAAAATTTTTATTTTTGGCTGCGTTGGATCTTCACTGCTGCGCGTGGGCTTTCTCTAGTTGTGGCAAGAGAGGGCTACTCTGTTACGGTGCACAGGCTTCTCATTGCGGTGGCTTCCCTTGTTGTGGAGCACGGGCTCTAGGCGCATGGGCTTCAGTAGTTGTGGCTTGCGGTCTCTAGAGTGCAGGCTCAGTAGTTGTGGCACACAGGATTAGTTGCTCCGTGGCTTGTGGGATCTATCTGGAACAGGGCTCGAACCCGTGTCTGCTCCATTGGCAGGCGGATTCTTAACCACTGCGCCACCAGGGAAGTCCCAGTGGTACATTTTATTTTAATAAAGCATTTTTTGTCTTTCCCTTTCTTTTGAAGTTCATCTGCCATTAGAATTAGGCCAAAAAAGGCTTAGCTTATTGCCCCATGGAAGTAAGAGTATATAACTCAGCAGTGACCAAGGGGCAAATTATTGGCTTTGAGTGACAAAATTGGCTCTGGAAAATTAATGGCAGAAGCAGGTACTTAAAATGACTTTGAAATTTTTCATAAACTTGTTAAGAGGACAAGGACAATGAGTTGCATTATGGCAACAGAATACAAGAAAATGTGTAATGAACTTTCCACCCCAGAAGAGTTACCAGCAAGTAAGGAGAGAATGGGACTGCAGTTAGACTTTAATGAGTGCTGGAGGAGAGGTCCCTGAGCTTAGCGCTCTGGGATGGATATGGTGGAATTCCATCAATGGATTGGGGGGAATCCAAGAGCAGGGGGTGGCAAACTTGCCGCCTTTTCCTACACCATAACCTGGGAGACCTGTAGGGAAGACTACAGCATGGCACCTCAGCAGTAAGGTTGGAAGAGTGCTGTGGAAGACCTATCCAAATGACTTCCTTCCAGGAGAACCTCAAATTTTATTGAAGTATGGATCCTTGTCTCAGGAAAGGTGCCCTAGCTCTTGGTCTAGGGGTAGACTGACCAGATCCGACCAATGAGGTGTAAGGAGAGGTGGTGGAAGGGGAGAGGGTTTCATAAGGAATTTTCTGGAGGAGAAACTGCCTTGTGCTGCATCCTTACCTTTGAATGTGGTTGTGTGATGACCAGAGTTACTGCAGACACCTTGAGACCACAGAGAGGGAGGGAGGTCAATGCCAACCTGGAATTCTGACATCATTGAGCTGTTGAGCCAATGTCAGCATTTGCCCACCTCCATACTTCTAGTTATGTGAGAAAATTGAACTACCCTACAGTGAGTGGGTATGCTATTACTTACAGGAGAAAGCTCCCTTCACAGGATCCCAGATATCTCAGGGCAGTCTAAGGAAAGCCCCGAAGTGTGTTTAAGTATGAGAGAGGAGTGAAGGTGTGAAGACCATCAACTAGGAAGGAGGCTTGTGGGATAAGGATTATAGAGACTGGATCTCTGGTATCTGGAGGCCATGGTAGGACCCTGAACAGGAGCAGGGTCCTGAACATGCTATGAGGAGAGGCTAATGCCAAAGACCATGTTTCAGAAACCTAGGTCTTAGAAGTGGCGGCCAGCAAGGACCAAGTTCAGACAACATGTGGACCAGACACTCCTTCCTGGTGCTGAGATGTCAGCCCCTGAGAAACAGATCACCCTCAAGGAGGAAAATGGGTCAGGGAAGAACCCTGAGTTTGATAGACTATTAAAACTGCTTTAAATCAAAATAATTTCAGTTTTCTGTCATTAGCAGAAATGGGAGCATTTTAAGACATTCAAAAATAAAAAAATTTTAACTTACATTTTGTGCTATTGAATGGTAACACTACTTCTCTTCAACATATATTGGAAGTCTTAGCCACAGCAGTCAGACAAGAAAAAGAAAGAAAATGTATTCAAATTAGTAGGGAAGAGGTAAAATTGTCGTTATACGCAGATGACATGATATTATATCTAGAAAACACTGAAGTCTCCACACAAAAACTACTAGAACTGATAAACGAATTCAGCAAGGTAGCAGGATACAAGATTGACGTACAGAAATTGGTTGCATTTCTTTACAGTAACAATGAAATATGAAAAGAAATGTAAACAAATAATTCCTTTTAAAATCGCATCAAAAAAAAATACTTAGGAATAAGTCTCACCAAGGAGATGAAAGACGTATATGCTGAGAACTACAAGGCATTAATGAAGGAAACTGAAGATGATTCAAAGAAATGGAGAGAGATCCCATGCTCTTGGATTGAAAAAATTAATATTGTTAAAATGGCCATACTACCCAAAGCAATCTACAGATTTAATGCAATACCTATCAAAATACCCATGACATTTTTCACAGAGCCAGGACAAAAATACTAAAATTTATATGGAACCATAAAAAACCGAGAACTGCCAAAGCAATCCTGAGGAAAAAGAACAAAGCAGGAGGCATAACCTTTCCAGACTTCAGACAATACTACAAAGCTACAGTAATCAAAACAGTGTGGTATTGGCACAAAAACAGACATATGGATCAATGGAACAGAATAGAGAGCCCAGAAATAAACCCACACACCCATGGACAATTAATTTTCGAGAAAGGCAAGGATATACAATGGAGAAAAACAGTCTCTTCAGCAAGTGGTGTTAGGAAAGTTGGACAGCCACATGTAAATCAATGAAGCTAGAACACACCCTCGCACCATACACACACACCAGAAACTCAGAATGGCTTAAAGCCTTAAATACAAAACAAGACAGCATGAAACTCCTAGAAGAGAACATAGGCAAAACATTCTCTGACATAAGTCATAACAATGTTTTCTTAGGTCAGTCTTCCAAGGCAATAGAAATAAAAGCAAAAATAAACAAATGGGACCTAATTGAACTTAAAACCTTTTGCACAGCAAGCAAACAGAAAGAATAGACAGCCTATAGACTGGGAGAAAATATTTGCAAATGCTGCAGCAGACAAGGGCTTAATTTCCAAAATATACAAATAGCTCCTACAATTCAATAACAAAAAATCAGACAACCCAATCAAAAAATGGGCAGAAGACCTAAATAGACATTTCACCAAAGAAGACATACAGATGGCTAATAAACATGAAAATATGCTCACCATCGCTAATTATTAGAGAAATGGAAATCAAAACTACAATGAGGTACCACCTCACACTGGTTAGAATGGCCATCATTAAAAAGTTTCCAGGGTCTTCCCTGGTGGCTCAGTGGTAAAGAATTTGCCTGCCAATGCAGGGGACACATTGGGCATATACCCAGACAAAACTACAATTTGAAAAGGTACATACACCCCTATGTTCATGGCAACACTATTTACAATAGCCAAGACATGGAAACAACCGAAATGTCCATTGACAGATGAATGGATAAAGGTGTGGTGTGTGTGTGTGTGTGTGTGTGTATATATATATATATATAATGGAATGTTGCTCAGCCATTAAAAAGAATGAAATAATGCCATTTACAGCAGTGTGGATGGACCTAGATATTATCATACTAAGTGAAGTAAGTCAGAAAGAGAAAGACAAATATCATATGATATCGCTTATATGTGGAATCTAAAATGTGACACCAATGAACATATCTATGAAACAAAAACAGACTCACAAATATAGAGAACAGACTTGTAGTTGCCAAGGGGGAGAAGAGGAAGGGGAGGGAAGGATTGGGAGTTTGGGATTAGCAGATGCAAACTATTATTAAAAATTTAAAAATAGGGCTTCCCTGGTGGCGCAGTGGTTGAGAATCTGCCTGCTAATGCAGGGGACATGGGTTCGAGCCCTGGTCTGGGAAGATCCCAGATGCCACGGAGCAACTAAGCCTGTGTGCCACAACTACTGAGCCTGCGCATCTGGAGCCTGTGCTCCGCAACAAGAGAGGCCACGACAGTGAGAGGCCTGCGCACTGCGATGAAGAGTGGCCCCCGCTTGCCACAACTAGAGAAAGCCCTTGCACAAAGACCCAACACAGCCAAAAATAAAAATAAATAAATTAAAAGAAGGCTCAACATTTTAAAAAAATAAAAAAATAAAAAAATTTAAGTTACATTTTTATGCTCTTGAATGGTAACTGCAAATTTTGAACCTCTACAGTTATACTAATGCAGAACCCACTGTTTGTAAGTAGAGAGCTTCTTTGAGGACTTACAATGAAATAGTGATGTAGAAACATTTAAAAAGCAAACTATACAGGGACTTCCCCAGTGGCACAGTGGTTGTGAATCCGCCTCCTGATGCAGGGGACACGGGTTCTATCCCTGGTCCAGTAGAATCGCACATGCCGCGGAGCAACTAAATCCGTGTGCCACAACTACTGAGCCTGCGCTCTAGAGCCTGCAAGCCACAACTACTGAAGCCCGCGTGCCTAGAGCCTGTGCTCTGCAACAAGAGAAACCACCGCAGTGAGAAGCAAGCGCACCACAATGAAGAGTAGCCCCTGCTTGTCGCAACTAGAGAAAGCCCGCACGCAGCAATGAAGAACCAATGCAGCCAAAAATAAATTAAAAAAATAAATTTATTTTAAAAAAGTTAAAAAAAGCGAACTATATAGCTTATCTATTTCTCACAGGTAATGTAGACTAAGTTTCTAGTATCTCATTTTATATTCCTAGGTATATTAGCCAGAGTACTTAATATGAGCATGTTTCATATGACAGGTTCTCAGTAAATGCAGTATGTGTGTGTGTGTGTATGTGTGTGTGTGTGTGTGTGTGTGTGTGGTCCTTGCTTTGCATGGTACCTTGTTAACAGAAATTCATGCACATAAGAATTGTGTTCTTCTTTTGCTTTGCTTGATAGAGAACCACAAAAAGTGAGAATGAACAAGGCTCCAGTATGAACACGTTTGCATTAACATGGTACCGTGCAAAGTGAGAACTGCCTGAATATATTTGTACCCTTTTCTTCTTAAAATATGCCCAGCTCCCTTCCATGTCATGCTTCCCATCCCATTAGTCTAGGACCAATTAGTCATAGATTCTCATAAAAGCTAACTCCTCTAAACTTCCAGGTTGCATCATCCAGCCCATTGGCAGCTGGTTAGGAAGCTAAACACTAAATCCTGAGGTGTGATGTTTCAACCAAGTCTGAAAATGGAGAAGTGACCCAGCAGAAGTGGGGCACTGGCCAAAATGAGAAAGGAGGTGGCTGAGAAAATCTGAAGAGATGTACAAGGAGGTTCAAATATATTGGTCTAATAACTTTTAAGGTTGTAAATAAGGCTCCCTAAGTAATCTTATAATGGTTATTTTAATATCTTGGATACCCCAATATAGAGACTAGGGAAACAGGGTATGGTGAATGGCAAAGCAGAGGATGTCTGAATAGTGAGAAAATATATTCCAGTTACTGGAGAACTCCATTAAAAAATAGTATCTGATTTATATATAGTTGTGATTGAGAGGATGGTGACCTAGTCCCCAAGAGAATCATGCAATATGTAGTCCTTTGAATATGGTTTCTTTCACTTAGCATATTTTTTTTACAGATTTTAAATTTTCTTTATTTTTTTAAAATGGAGAGCAATAACCATAATTAAACCTTTTCTTGAAAATTCAGGATCAGGATCCTACACAACTATTTTTGTATTGTGTACAAATGTGTGTCTGTCTCAGGTTTTCAGCCTCCTCACTCTATTCCCAAATAACATTTCTTTTACTGTCCTTCTGCTTCCTACAGAGATGTTCCGTTTTCTAGCAAACTCCCAACTTGGGCCTCCGTGCAAGTTTTTGGCCTTCAGTATGTACAGAGCTTTGTTACCAGACAACCAAAGTTGCTATAAAACATGAATTTACTTGAATTAAACATAATTCAATAAGAATCCAAAAGACAATGAATAAAGACCTAAGAACTAAAATATAGGCATGCATCTAGAATATAGCCTTTACCATAGTTATCATTTCAAAGCTATGATCTTAAAAATTCCTGGATAAACCCCTTGATGTTTTTAGTCTCCCAAGGTAGGATGAAGGAGTGCTATTAAATTTCATCTATTGTATATGATGGACTCAACAAACCAGAATTATATATATATATAACATCCCAAGCTATCCTGAATAAGTTGTCCATAGCTCCAATAAAAGGACACAAACTCACACCTAAATTAAATGCATATATACCTTTAGGGCACATCAAGTAGAGTCAACATGATCTTCCATAAAAAATTCTGGCTTCAAAAGCTTAGTCACTGAAGCCAATCCTTGGCATGCCATGTAATCTCTCTATCCTGTTTCTTTGATAAAGAGGAATCATAATATCTACCTCATAGAGATCATTTGATAAATGAACAAAATAATTACAGAGCATACTTTCTAAAATATCATGGGTACACAAAACACAATAAGTAGTAGCTAAATTTTCAACCTAACACATATTAAAGGTTGTAAAACCTGATCTCCAAATTTAAGAGGAGAAATTTGAATCTGTTGTGAGAGATCATAAAGAATTAAAGACTTCTCAATGCCGTAAGAAAAAGAAAGTGAATATAAAATAAGGGCAACAGAGAACAATGTATTACATAAGGCCTACTGTTTATTTACGGAAGCGGGAGAGCATGGAGTAGGAGTGGAATTTAAGGTTTTATTTTCACTTAGCATATTTTTAAAGTTCATTCATCGTGTAACATATATGAATAGTTTATTCCTTTTTATTAAGTGTGGAGTCTTTACCGCTAGGCCACCAGGGAAGTCCCCTAATGGTGTCTTTTGAAGTGCAAAAGTTTTAAATTTTGATCGTCTCATTAATCCTTTTTTTTTTTTTTGATGGATCATGTCTTTGCCTTAACCCAAGGTCATGAAGATTTTCTCCTGAGCTTTCTTCTAGAAGTTTTATTGTCACTGTAACATTCATGTTTGTGATCCATTTTAAGTTTAATTTTGTGAATGGTATGAGGTAAAAGTGTAAATTTATCTTTTTGGTTATCCAATTGTTTCAGCACCCTTTGTTGAAAAGGCTATCCTTTTCCAGTTGAATTGGCCTGGCACATTAATTGAAAATCAATTCATCATACATATGAGGCTTTACTTCTTTCTATTCCTTTATTTTTCCAGCTTGTCTTCCTGTATCTAGCTTATTTCACTTAATGTCCTCCAAATTCATCCATGTTATTGCAAATGGCAGTGTTTTCTTTCTCTCACAGCTGAATAATAGTTCATTGCACGTATGTATCACATTCTTTTTAATCCACCTTTCTGTCAATGGACATAGATTATTTCTGTATCTTGGATATTGTGAATAAGGCTACAGTGAAAATGAGAGTGCAGGTATCTCTTCAAGTCCTGGTTTCATTTCCTTTGGGTATATACTTAGAAGTGGGATTGCTGTATCACATCATAATTTTATTTTTAATTTTTTGAGGAATGTCCATACTGTTTTCCATAGTGGCTACACCAATTTACATTCCCACCAAGAGTATACAAGGGTTTCCTTTTCTCCACATTCTCTCAAACACTTGTTGTCTCTTGGCTTTTTGATAATCAGTATCCTAATAGGAGTGAGGTGATATCTCATTGTAGTTCCCCCATCCCCAACTTTATTGAGATATAATTGACATGCAACATTGTTTATGTTTAAAGTGTACCATTTGATACATGTGTATATTTAAAAATGTTTACCACGGTAAAGTTAGTTAACACATCCTTCACCTCACATAATTACCATTTTGTTGTTGTTATTGTGAGAATATTTAAAATCTATGCAACTTTAAAGCATACAATACAGTATTACTAACTATAGTCACCATGCTGTACATTAGATACCCAGAACTTATGCCTCTTATCACTGAAAATTTGCACCTTTGACTGACATGTCCTCATTTCTCTCACCCCTGCAACCCCTGGTAACTACCATTCTGCTTCTGTGAGTTCAGGTGTTTAGATTCTACATATAAGTGAGGTCATACAGTATGTGCCTTTGGCTTATCTCACTCAGCATAATGCCCTCAAGGTCCATCCATGTTGTGGCAAATGGCAGGGTTTCCTTCTTTTCAATGACTGAATAATATTCCTCTGTGTGTGTCTCTTTATTTTCTTTATTTGTTCATCTGTCGATAGACACTTAGATTTTTTCCATGTCTTGGCTATTGTGAATAATGCTGCAATGAACATGAGTGCAGATATCTCTTTGAGATACTGATTTCATCTCTTTTGGATATATACCCAGAAATGAGAGTTTTGAATTACATGGTAGTTCTTTTTTAAAAAATTTTGAGGAATATTTATACTGTTTCCACAGTGGCTGCACCAATTTACATTTCCACCAGCAGTGCACAAGGGTTCCCTTTTCTCCACATTCTCATCAGCATTTGTTATCTCTCTCTTTTTTTGATAGCCATTCTAACAGATGTGAGGTGGTATCTCATTGTGGTTTTAATTTGCCTTTTCCTGATGATTAGTGATGTTGAGCACCTTTTTGTGTACTTGTTGGCCATTTGTATGTCTTCTTTGGAAGAAAGTTTATTGAAGTCCTCTGTCCATTTTTTAATCAAATTATTTGCTTTCTGCTATTGAGTTCTGTATGTATGTACCCCTTATGATATTAATCCCTTATGAGATAGATGGTTTGCAGACATTTTCTCCCATCCTGTAGCTTGCCTTTTCATTTTGTTGACTGTTTCTTTTGCAGAAGCTTTTAAGTTTGATGTGTGTAGTCCCACTTACTGATTTTTGCTTTAGCTGCTTGTGAGTTTGGTGTCATATCCAAAGAAAAAAGAAAAAAATGGCCAAGATCGATGTCAAAGATCTTTTCCTCTGTGTTTAATTCTAGGAATTTTACAGTTTCAAGTCTACTGTGCTTCCATTTCAACTTGAAGGACTTATTTGAACAATACTTGCAGGGCAGATCTAGTGGTAATGAACTCCCTCAGCTTTTTGTCTGGGAATTCCTTAATTTCTCCCTTATTTTTGAAGGACAGTTTTGCCAGATATAAAGTTCTAAGTTGACAAGTTTCTTTTCTTCAGCACTTTAAATGTATCATTCCATTGCCTCCTGGGATCCCTTACACATGATGAGTAGCTTTTCTCTTGCTGCTTTCAAGATTCTCTTTTTATGTTTGGTTTTTTCATTATATGTCTTGGCATGGGTCTTTTTAGATTTATCCTACGTGGAATTTGCTGCTTCTGGAATTTTGTTTTTGTTGTTTGTGTTTTTTGCTTTAAATTTTTTTAACATCTTTATTGGCATATAATTGCTTGACAATGTTGTGTTAGTTTCTGCTGTATAACAAAGTGAATCAGCTATATGTATACATATATCCCCATATCCCCTCCCTTTTGCATCTCCCTCCCACCCTCCCTATCCCACCCCTCTAGGTGGTCACAAAGCACCGATGAGCTTCTGGAATTTGTAGAGCTTTGTCTTTCCTCAAATTTCATAAGTATTCAGCCATCATTTCTTCAAATAATCTCTCTCATCTTCTGGGACTCATATAATTGTATATATTGGTCCTTTTGATGGTGTCCTGTAAATCCCTCAGGTTCTATTCACTTTTTGTCATTCTTTTTTTCTTCTTGATCCTCAGACTCAACAATTTCAAATGACCTGTCTTCAAGTTTACTGATTCTTCCTTCTGTCTATTTGAGTTTGCTGTTGAACCCCTCCATCTCCAGTGAATTATTCAATTCAGTTATTGTATTGTCACCTCCAGAATTATTTTTTGGCTCCTTTCAACACTATCTCTCTTTGTTGATATTCTTATTTTGTTCATATATTATTTGCCTGATTTCCTTTAGTTCTTTGTCCAGGTTTTCCTTTAGCTTTTTTGCATGTTTACGTAAGTTGTTTTAAAGATGTTGTCTAGTGAGTCTGTTGCCTGTGTTTATTCAAGGATAGTTTTTGGAGATTTATTTTGTTCCTTTGAGTAGGCCCTTTTTCTTGTTTCTGTGTATGCCTTATGATCTTTTGTTGAAAATTTGGCATGTGAGAAAACAGCCACCTCCCCTTGTCTTTGCAGATTACCATGCAATACCTTCAGTAATTGGCAGGGTATGTCCTCAGCCTTGGGATCCACTTGGGATGAAGCTAACATCTTCTCAGGTTTTTTTTCCTGGGCATGAATCTTGCTTGCGCCACATGTGTGCATTCCCCTCCCTCCAATTTCCCTGGAATACATGGCTGCTGTTAAGTGTGTTATCTTCTCGGAGAATCTTACGACTGCTTCTCAGGGCCTTGCATGACCCAGGCATCCATGGGTCAGTGATCCCCTTGCAGTTTTCATGTGCTGTTGTGCTTTCCACTTCCTTCAGTGACTTCTGCCAATCTGAGATCTGAGCTATGCTGTTGTTCCCTGTCAGAACTCTGGAGTCAAGTGCAACAGAAATCAGTTCCTCGGGTATCCCACAGACTAGTCCTTCTGACCTGAGGGAGGGAACTGGGAATTGGGTTACTTCATCTCAACCATGCCACACCTGGGAGAAAGTGGAGTGAGGGTGGGTAAAAAGGCCATAAAATTTCCTACCATTTGAAAGTGGGTTTTTTTTTATTATTTTTTCTTGATTGAGCATTTGCTTGGTTGCAGTCACTCTGTGAAAGCAATGTACCTTGTGTGAACTGGCTATCTACAGCTGAGGCAATCCCCAAATGAGTCTGACAGCTGGGTGCTCCCTACCAGCAACACTCCCAGTAGCTGGGATAATGATTCTTCATTCCTGAAGAGGGATCTAGGTGATGTGCCACAGCATCCATCTCAGACCTGAAGTCATGAAAAGCAGAGGAAGATTATGTGTAGATACAGGCCACATATACATAATGGCCATCCAGTGGCTCTAAAGGTGGCTAACAGGGTGTCAGAAATGGAGTAGAGTATCAGCTCTGATCTTGACCCCAGAAAATTCATGTGTACCCTGACATTTCATTATATGAGTTGTTTAATGTTCTTTGGCTAGAAAAGTTGACAAACTGGAGTACCAGGCACCATGAAATATGAGGGAGAAATGAGGACAGATTGTTTAAATATGAACACAGCATGGCCCAACCCAGATTTCCTTTATTCCACCCATGCAGACAGGTGAAATTCTCTGGAGAAGTTGAAGAAGAGGGGATGTGACTTACAGGCACCAGCTGGGAATGATATGCTGGAAAGAAAACAGTCGACTTAGGTAAAGTCTAAATACTGAATGTGAAACCATTAGCCTCTTCATTTTCACAGAACTTCTGTTGCTGGGCTAATTTTCATCTCCTTCCTATCCCCTAAAGGCAGAAGATTGTAGAAACAACTATCTCAGAGAAAAGATCTTCAAATACTGACACTTGGGAGAACCACAACTAAAAAAGTGGCTCATTGCCTGATCACTTGACAAGTAGCAGTTCTCAAACTGTGGTTCATGAACTTCTTGGGGGCCCTAGAAGGGCCCTAGGATCCTTTCAAGGGGTCCAAAATATCAAAATTATTTTTATAATATTTCAGATGCTATTTGCCTTTTTAAATGTGTTAATCTTTGCAAAAGATGGTGCAAAAGCAATGAGTAAAACTATTGGCCCATTTAGCATGAATCAGGGCAGTGGTACCAGTGTACTAGTAGTCATTCTTTTCTTTACTGACACACTCAAAGTTTTTTTTTTAAGTCAGTTTCACAAGATTCTCTTTCTTGAAGTAAAATTTAATTTTATGGAAATCTTCACCCTTTAGTAATGAATTTAATATTCTGTGTGACAAAATAGGAATATACAAAAGCATTTGAGCAATTGTTTGAATTTGTGACCTGAAGTTGATGTTTTTTTTCATGGGAAACCACTTTTCCTTGAAAGAACTACTGACAGATAAAATATAAATATTCAGACCTGGGTATCAATAGACATTTTCTCAAAAACAAATAAAATGAGCCAACCACTTATGACAGTATTTGTTATCAATGATAAAATTTAAGCTTTCAAGTGAATTTGTAATTTATAATTGTAAATGCCAGTGAGAGTTTGTCAGCTTCTCAATATTTAAAAATGTTTCTGATGAGATCATTGGTGATGTTAATAATATTTTTGATATTATGTAATAGAATATATTAACATTTGAAAGACCTGCATATCTCAGTGAACCAGTATTTTCCAAGTGACCAATGCATAATGTAACATGCATAATCTATGAGTAAAAGATTTATTCATTATGCAGAAAACAGGCTAAGGGATTTTAATGTAATGGTATGAGAATTTATTGATAGGTATTTAGATTCCACACTGCAACTAACCTTTAAGAAGACCAGTTGTTGAATTTTGGTGCAGTATCAAAGCAGCATATCCATAATTATCTAAAAGAACTATTAAAACGCAGCACCCCTATTCCAATGATGTGTTGACATGAGGCTGGATTTTCTTCATACACCTCAACCAAAAAAGTGCATCACCACGGACTGAATGAGGATGCACATAGGAGAATCTACTTGTCTTCTAATAAGTCAGACATTAAAGAGATTTGCAAAAAATGTAAAACAATGCCACTCTTTTCCCCATTTCTGTTGTTTTGAAAAATAGTTTCTTGTTTTGTTTTGTTTTTTGAGGTACACGGGCCTCTCACTGTTGTGGCCTCTCCCGTTGCGGAGCACAGGCTCCGGACGCGCAGGCTCAGTGGCCATGGCTCACGGGCCCAGCCGCTCCGCGGCATGTGGGATCTTCCCGGACCGGGGCACGAACCCGTCTCCCCTGTGTTGGCAGGTGGACTCTCAACCACTGCGCCACCAGGGAAGCCCTTGCCTTCATTTTTGAAGACTATTTTCCCTAGATACAGAATTGTAACCTATTAATTTTTGTCTTTCATCACTTTACAGATGTAGTTCCATTGTCTTGTGGATGTCATTTCTTCTGATTACATGTCAGCCATTTTTCTTTTCACTGTTTCCTACATGGATTGTCTTTTGTTCTGCTTTCAGGATTTTGTTATTATCTTGGTTTTCAGAATTTTGACCAGAATATGACTATATGTGGATTTCTTTGAATTTATCCTGCTTGGGGTACACAGAGCATCTTGGAATTGTGGGTAGATATATTTCACTAATTTTGATAAATCATGGCCATCGTATCTTCAAATATATCATCTCATTATTCCTTCTTATACTCCAATAACACATAAGTTAGACTGTTTGATATTGTCTCACATACTTCTGAGCTCTGTTCCAGTTTTTTAAAAATAGTTTTATTGAAGAATAATTGACATACAATAAGTGACACATTTAAAATTTGATAAAGTGTATATTAAAATTTGATGTAAAATTTAAAATTTGTGGAATGGCCAAGATGGCAGAATAGAAAGACCCTCAGTTTATGTTCTCCCATGGGAACACCAGAATTACAACTATTTGTAGAGCAACTATTCATAAGATGGCCTGAAGACTAGCAGAAAAGATCTTGTTCTGCAGAGCTGGAATGCCCAGCTTGGGGTCTCTTCCCTCCGTCGTCAAGGAACTGCCCCAGAGCCCAAGGGGAGGGCGGTCTCACTGAGGCTACCGGCTCTGGAGGGGCCCTGGCGGCTGAAGCCGCAACAGTCATGGGGACAGCAGGCCGGATCACTCATCCTGGGATAAGCCAGCTGCCATGTCATGAGGACACTCAAGCAGCCCTAAGGAGAGATCCATTTGGCAAGGAACTGAGGCCTCTTAACTACAGCCACGGGACCATGTGGATGAAAGGCTCTTGGTGCTGCAGCCAGGAGTCAGTGTTGTGCCTCTGAGGTGGGAGAGCCAACTTCAGGACACTGGTCAACAAGAAACCTCCCAGCTCCTCATAATATCAAACAGCGAAAATCTCCCAGAGATCTCCATCTCAACACCAGCACGCAGCTTCAATCAACGACCAGCAAGCTACAGTGCCGGACACTCTATGCCAAACAACGAGCAAGACAGGAACACAACCCCACCCATTAGCAGAGAGGCTGCCTAAAATCATAATAAGTTCACAGACACCCCAAAACACACCACCAGACGTGGACCTGCCCACCAGAAAGACAAGATCCAGCCTCATCCACCAGAACACAGGCACTAATCCCCTCCACCAGGAAGCCTACACAACCCACTGAACCAACCTTAGCCACTGGGGACAGACACCAAAAACAACAGGAACTAAGAACCTGCAGCCTGCAAAAAGGAGACCCCAAACACAGTGAGATAAGCAAAATGAGAAGACAAAAACACAGAGCAGATGAAGGAGCAAGATAAAAACCCACCAGACCTAACAAATGAAGAGGAAATAGGCAGTCTACTTGAAAAAGAATTAAGAATAATGACAGGAAAGATGATCCAAAATCTTGGAAATAGAATAGACAAAATGCAAGAAACATTTAACAAGGACCTAGAAGAAATAAAGATGAAACAAACAACGATGAAGAACACAATAAAGAAATTAAAAATACTCTAGGGCTTCCCTGGTGGTGCACTGGTTGAGAGGCCGCCTGCCGATGCAGGGGACACAGGTTCATGCCCCGGTCTGGGAAGACCCCACATGCTGCGGAGTGGCTGGGTCCATGAGTCATGGCCACTGAGCCTGTGTATCCAGAACCTGTGCTCCACAACGGGAGAGGCCACAGAAGTGAGAGGCCTGCGTACCGCAAAAAAACAAAAAAACAAACAAAAAAAAAACGGTAGATGGGATCAATAGCAGAATAACTGAGGCAGAAGAACGGATAAGTGACCTGGAAGATAAAATAGTGGAAATAACTACTGCAGAGCAGAATAAAGAAAAAAGAATGAAAAGAACTGAGGACAGTCTCAGAGACCTCTGGGATAACATTAAATGCACCAACATTCGAATTATAGGGGTTCCAGAAGAAGAAGAGCAAAAGAAAGGGACTGAGAAAATATTTGAAGAGATTACAGTTGAAAACTTCCCTAATATGGGAAAAGAAATAGTTAATCAAGTCCAGGCAGCACAGAGAGTCCCATACAGGATAAATCCAAGGAGAAACACGCCAAGACACATATTAATCAAACTGTCAAAAATTAAATACAAAGAAAACATATTAAAAGTAGCAAGGGAAAATAACAAATAACACACAAGGGAATCCCCATAAGGTTAACAGCTGATCTCTCAGCAGAAACTCTGCAACCCAGAAGGGACTGGCAGGACACATTTAAAGTGATGAAGGAAAAAAACCTGCAACCAAGATTACTCTATCCAGCAAGGATCTCATTCAGATTTGATGGAGAAGTTAAAACCTTTACAGACAAGCAAAAGCTGAGACAGTTCAGCACCACCAAACCAACTTTACAACAAATGCTAAAGGAACTTCTCTAGGCTACAAACACAGGAGAAGGAAAAGACCTACAATAACGAACCCAAAACATTTAAGAAAATGGGAATAGGAACATACATATCGATAATTATCTTAAATGTAAATGGAATAAATGCTCTCACGAAAAGACACAGATTGGCTGAATGGATATAAAAACAAGACCCATATATATGCTGTATACAAGAGACCCACTTCAGACCTAGAGACACATACAGACTGAAAGTAAGGGGATGGAAAAAGATATTCCATGCAAATGGAAACCAAAAGAAAACTGGAGTAGGAATTCTCATATCAGACAAAATAGACGTTAAAATAAAGACTATTAGAAGAGACAAAGAAGGACATGACATAATGATCAAGGGATCTATCCAAGAAGAAGATATAACAATTGTAAATATTTATGCACCCAACATAGCACCTCAATATATAAGGCAAATACTAACAGCTATAAAAGGAGAAATCGACAGTAACACATTCATAGTAGGGGACTATAACACCCACCTTTCACCAATGGACAGATCATCCAAAATGAAAATAAATAAGGAAACACAAGCTTTAAATAATAAATTAAACAAGATGGACTTAATTGATATTTATAGGACATTCCATCCAAAAACAACAGAATACACATTTTTCTCAAGTGCTCATGGAACATTCTTCAGGATGGATCACGTCGTGGGTCACAAATCAAGCCTTGGTAAATTTAAGGAAATTGAAATTGTATCAAGTATCTTTTCCGACCACAACACTATGATACTAGATATCAATTACAGGAAAAGATCTGTAAAAAATGCAAACACATGGAGGCTAAACAATACACTGCTTAATAACGAAGTGATCATTGAAAAAATCAAAGAGGAAATCAAAAAATACCTAGAAACAAATGACAATGGAGACACGACAACCCAAAACCTATGGGATGCAGCAAAAGCAGTTCTAAGGGGGAAGTTTTTAGCTATACAATCCTACCTTAAGAAACAGGAAACATCTCAAATAAACAACCGAAGCTTGCACCTAAAGCAATTAGAGAAAGAAGAACAAAAAACCCCCAAAGTTAGCAGAAGGAAAGAAATCATAAAAATCAGATCAGAAATAAATGAAAAGGAAATGATAGCAAAGATCAATAAAACTAAAAGTTGTTTCTTTGAGAAGATAAACAAAATTGATAAACCATTAGCCAGACTCATCAAGAAACAAAGGGAGAAGACTCAAATCAATAGAATTAGAAATGAAAAAGAAGAAGTAACAACTGACACTGCAGAAATACAAAAGATCATGAGAGATTACTACAGGCAACTCTATGCCAATAAAGTGGACTGCCTGGAAGAAATGGACAAATTCTTAGAAATGCACAACCTGCCAAGACTGAATCAGGAAGAAATAGAAAATATGAACAGACCAATCACAAGCACTGAAATTGAAACTGTGATTAAAAATCTTCCAACAAACAAAAGCCCAGGACCAGATGACTACCCAGGTGAATTCTATCAAACATTTAGAGAAGAGCTAACACCTCTCTTTCTCAACCTCTTCCAAAATAAAGCAGAGTGAGGAACACTGCCAAACTCATTCTACAAGGCCACCATCACCTTGATACCAAAACCAGACAAGGATGTCACAAAGAAAGAAAAGTACAGGACAATATCACTGATGAACATAGATGCAAAAATCCTCAACAAAATACTAGCATACAGAATCCAACAGCACATTAAAAGGATCATACACCATGATCAAGTGGGGTTTATTCCAGGAATGCAAGGATTCTTCAATATACGCAAAGCAGTCAATGTGATAAACCATATTAACAAATTGAAGGAGAAAAACCATATGATCATCTCAATAGATGCAGAGAACACTTTCGACAAAATTCAACACCCATTTATGATAATAACCCTGCAGAAAGTAGGCATAGAGGGAACTTTCCTCAACATAATAAAGGCCATGTATGACAAACCCACAGCCAACATCATCCTCAATGGTGAAAAACTGAAACCATTTCCACTAAGATCAGGAACAAGACAAGGTTGCCCACTCTCACCACTCTTATTCAACATAGTTTTGGAAGTTTTAGCCACAGCAATCAGAGAAGAAAAGGAAATAAAAGGAATCCAAATCGGAAAAGAAGTAAAGCTGTCACTGTTTGCAGATGACATGATACTATACATAGAGAATCCTAAAGATGCTACCAGAAAACTACTAGAGCTAATCAATGAATTTGGTAAAGTAGCAGGATACAAAATTAATGCACAGAAATCTCTGGCATTCCTATACACTACTGATGAAAAATCTGAAAGTGAAATCAAGGAAACACTCCCATTTACCACTGCAACAAAAAGAATGATATATCTAGGAATAAACCTACCTAAGGAGACAAACGACCTGTATGCAGAAAATTGTAAGACACTGATGAAAGAAATTAAAGATGATACAAATAGATGGAGAGATATACCGTGTTCTTGGATTGGAAGAATCAACATTGTGAAAATGACTCTACTACCCAAAGCAATCTACAGATTCAATGCAATCCCTATCAAACTACCACTGGCATTTTTCACAGAATTAGAACAAAAAATTTCACAATTTGTATGGGAACACATAAGACCCTGAATAGCCAAAGCAATCTTGAGAACGAAAAACGGAGCTGGCGGAATCAGGCTCCCTGACTTCAGACTATACTACAAAGCTACAGTAGTCAAGACAGTATGGTACTGGCACAAAAACAGAAAGATAGATCAATGGAACAGGATAGAAAGCCCAGAGATAAACCCACGCACATATGGTCACCTTATCTTTGATAAGGGGGGCAGGAATGTACAGTGGAGAAAGGACAGCCTCTTCAATAAGTGGTGCTGGGAGAACTGGACAGGTACATGTAAAAGTATGAGATTAGATCCCTCCCTAACACCATACACAAAAATAAGTCAAAATGGATTAAAGACCTAAATGTAAGGCCAGAAACTATCAAACTCTTAGAGGAAAACATAGGCAGAACACTCTATGACATAAATCACAGCAAGATCCTTTTTCACCCAGCTCCTAGAGAAATGGAAATAAAAATAAACAAATGGGACCTAATGAAACCTCAAAGCTTTTGCACAGCAAAGGAAACCATAAAGAAGACCAAAAGACAACCCTCAGAATGGGAGAAAATATTTGGAAGTGAAGCAACTGACAAAGGATTAATCTCCAAATTTTATAAGCAGTTCATGCAGCTCAATAACAAAAAAACAAACAACCCAATCAAAAAATGGGCAGAAGATCTAAATAGACATTTCTCCAAAGAAGATATACAGATTGCCAACAAACACATGAAAGAATGCTCAACATCATTAATCATTAGAGAAATGCAAATCAAAACTACAGTGAGATATCATCTCACACTGGTCATAATGGCCATCATCAAAAACTGTAGAAACAATAAATGCTGGAGAGGGTGTGGAGAAAGGGAACACTCTTGTATTGCTGGTGGGAATATGAATTGGTACAGCCACTACGGAGAACAGTATGGAGGTTCCTTAAAAAACTACTAATAGAACTACCATAGGACCCAGCAATCCCACTACTGGGCATATACCCTGAGAGAACCATAATTCAAAAAGAGTCGTGTACCAAAATGTTCATTGCAGCTCTATTTACAATAGCCCAGAGATGGAAACAACCTATGTGTCCATCATCGGATGAATGGATAAAGAAGATGTGGCACATATATACAATGGAATATTACTCAGCCATAAAAAGAAATGAAATTGAGCTATTTGTAATGAGGTGAATAGACCTAGAGTCTGTCATACAGAGTGAAGTAAGTCAGAAAGAGAAAGACCAATACCGTATGCTAACACATATATATGGAATTTAAGAAAAAAAAATTTCATGAAGAACCTAGGGGTAAGACAGAATTAAAGACACAGACCTACTAGTGAATGGACCTGTGGATATGGGGAGGGGGAAGTGTAAGTTCTGACAAAGTGAGAGAGGTGCATGGACATATATACACTAACAAACGTAAGGTAGATAGCTAGTGGGAAGCAGCCGCATAGCACAGGGAGATCAGCTCAGTGCTTTGTGACCTCCTGCTGGGGTGGGATAGGGAGGGTGGGAGGGAGGGAGATTCAAGAGCGAAGAAATATGGGAACATATATATATATGTATAACTGATTCACTTTGTTATAAAGCAGAAAGTAACACACCATTGTAAAGCAATTATACTCCAATAAAGATGTAAAAAAAGAAAAAGAAAAGATCTTGTACAACTAAAGATATAAAGAAGGAACCACAATGAAATGGGTAGGAGGGGTATAGTCAAGACCCATACCATGGGTGGGTGACCCACAAATGGGAGGATAATTACAGTTGCAGAGGTTCTCCCCAAGGAGTGAGGCATCTGAGCTCTACACTGGGCTCTCCAACCTAGGGGCCATGCACCAAGATGAGCTCTCAGAACATTTAGCTTTAAAGGCAAGCTTAATTTTGGAAGACCCAGAGGTCTGAGGTAAATAGAGACTCCACTAAAGGGCACACAAAATCTCACATGCTCTGGGACTCAGGGCAGAAGCAGTAATTTAAAAGGAGCCTGGGTCAGACACACCTGCTGATTTTGGAGAGCCAGGAGGCAATTGGGACTCACCATGGGGACATAGATGCTGGAAGAATCCATTAGGGGAGCTCATCCTACCATGAGTACTCTGGTGCTGGTGAGCTCCATTTTGGAATCCTTTCTCTGGCTCATTAGTGACAAGATCTGATCCCACCCACCAGCCAGTGGGCTCCATTCCAGGGACACCCCAGGTCAAGCAGCTAACTGGATGGGGACACAGCCCCACTCACCAGCAGGCCGGCTGCCTTAGAATCCCCTGAGCCCCCAGCTGTCCCAGGACCCGGCCCTGCATACCAGTGGGCCTGCACTAGCCCTAGGACCCCTGGGGTCCCAATAGAAGGAATCAACAGTATATTAGGTGATACAGAGGAATGGATCAGCAAACTGGAAGACAGAGTAGTGGAAATTACTGAAGCTGAACAGAAAAAAGAATTTTAAAAAATGAGGGCATCTGGGGTGACATAAAGTATACTAACATTTGCATTATAGGGGTCCCAGAAGGAGAAGAGGACATATTTGAAGATATAATAGCTGAAAACTTCCCTAATCTGGGAAAGAAAATAGACATCGAGGTCCAGGAATCAAAGAGAGTCCCAAACAAGATCAACCCAAAAGGGACCACACCAAAACACATTGTAATAAAAATGGCAAAAAGTAAAGGCAAAGATGATATTAAAAGCAGCAAGGAAGAGTAACAAGTTATGTAAAAGGGAACTCCCATAAGGCTATTAGCTAATTTTTCAGCAGAAACTCTGCAGGGCAGAGGGAATGGCATGATATATTTAAAGTGATAAAAGAGAAAAAACTACACTCAAGAATACTCTATCCAATGTCTATCAGTCAGATTTGAAGGAGAGATAAAATAGTTTACAGACAGGCAAAGCTAAAAGAGTTCAGCATGACAAAACCAGCTTTACAAGAAATGTTAAAGGGACTTCTCTAAGCATAAAAGAAAAGGCCACAACTAGAAATATGAAAATTATGAGAGGAAAAATCTCACTGGTAAAGGTAAATATATAGCAATGGTAGTAGACTAACCAGTTATAATGCAATCAGGAAGGTTAAAAGACAAAATTAGTAAAATCATCTATTTTCACAGTAACTAGTTAAGGGAAACACAAAACAAAAAGTGTAAAATATAATGTCAAAAACAGTAAACATGGAGGGTGAGTTAAAAACACAAGGTTGTTAAAATGAGTTTGACTTAAGAGATCACCAACTTAAAATAATCACATAAATATATAGATTGCTATATATAAACCTGGTAATTACAAACCAAAATCTATAATAGATATACACACAAAAAAGAGCAAGAAATCCAAACATAACACTAAAGATAGTCATCAAATCATAAAGGAAGGTAGTAAAAGAAGGGAGGAACAAAAAAGAACTACAGGGGCTTCCCTGGTGCCGCAGTGGTTGAGAGTCCTCCTGCCAATGCAGGGGACATGGGTTCGTGCCCCGGTCCGGGAGGATCCCACATGCCGCGAAGTGGCTGGGCCCGTGAGCCGTGGCTGCTGAGCCTGTGCATCCAGAGCCTGTGCTCCGCAACGGGAGAGGCCACAACAGTTAGAGACCCATGAACCTACCGCAAAAAAAAAAAAAAATTACAAAAACAAACCAAAAACAATTAACAAAATGGCAATAAGTACATAACTTATCAATAATTACTTTAAATGTAAATGAACCAAAAGATTTAGAGTGGCTGAATGCATACAAAAACAAGACCCGTATATATGCCGCCTACAAGAGACTCATTTTAGATCTAGAGAGACACACAGACTGAAAGTGAGGGGATGGAAAAAGATTTTTTTATGCAAATGGAATTCAAAAGAAAAATGGGGTAGAAATAGTTATATCAGACAAAATAGACTTTAAAACAAAGACTGTTACAAGAGACAAGGATATTACATAATGATCAAAGGACGAATCCAGGAAGATATAACAATTGTAAATATAAATGCACCCAACATAGGACAACTTAAATACATAAGGCAATATAAACAGACATAAAGGGAGAAATTGACAGTAACCCAATAATAGAAGAGGCCTTTAAAACACCACTTACATTAATGGACCGATCATCCAGACAAAATCAATAAGGAAATACTGGCCTTATATGACACAAGACAAGATGGACTTTATGTGTGTATGTGTGTGTGTGTGTATATATTAAAGACTTAAATGTAAGACCTGAAACCAGAAAACTGCTAGAAGAAAACATAGGCAATAAGTTCTTTGATATCAGTCTTAGCAACATTTTTTTGGATATGTTTCTGCAGGCAAGGGAAACAAAAGCAAAAATAAACAAATGGGACTTCAAACTAAAAACCTTTCGCACAGCAAAGGAAACTATCAACAAAATGAAAAGGCCACCTACTGAATGGGAGAAGATATTTGCGAATGATACATCCGATATAGGGTTAATATCCAAAATATACAAAGAACTTGCAAACTCAACATCAAAAAATAAACAACCCAGTTAAAAAATGGGCAGAAGATCTGAATAGACACTTTTCTGAAGAAGACACACAGTCAACAGCTATCAGCATCACTCATCATCAGGAAAATGCAAATGCAAATCAAAATCACAATGAGATACCACATCACACCTGTCAGAATTGCTATTTTCAAAAAGACAAGAAATAACAAGTGTTGGCAAGGTTGTGGACAAAAGGGAACCTTCATGCACTGTTGGTGAGAATGTAAATTCATACAGCCACTATGAAAAACAGTATGGAGATTCCTCAAAAAATTAAAAAATAGAACTATTCTACGATCCAGCAATTCCACTTCTGGGTATTTGTCTGACAAAAACAAAAACACTAATTCGAAAAGATATAAGACCCATATGTTCATTGGAGCATTACTTACAAAAGCCAAGATATGGAAGCAACCTAAATGTCCATCAATGGATGAATGGATAAAGAAGATGTGAGATAGATATATATATGGTATAATGGAATATTAGCCCAAAAAAGGAAGAAATACTGCCATTTGTGACAACATGGATGGACATAGGGGTTATTATGCTAAGTGTAACAAGTCAGACAGAAAGACAAATACTGTATGGTTTCACTTATGTGTGGAATCTAAAAAGCAAAACAAATGAACAAGCATAACTAACTAGAAACAGAGTCATAGATGTAGAGAACAAACAAGTGGTTGTGTCTTCCTATGCATGAACAAGGTCTTTTTTTAATGTCTTTAAAAATACCTCTCAGTGATGTTTTGTATTTTAAAATCTTGTAAATCTTTTGTCATGTTTATCCCTCAGAATTTCATATTTTTGATGATTTTGTAAATTTTATAATCTTTCAGGTTTCAATTTCTGGTTGTTCTTTATAAGAACACAATTTTAAAAATCTTGTTTCCTGCAAGATGCTAGACATTTTAGTTTCATCAAAACTAATCATTGGATTTTCTACATAGGAGATCATCCCATTGTGAATAAAGACGTTTTTACTTTCCATTCTGGATGCCTTTTATTTACCTTTTTGCACTTATTCCAGTGGGCTCCAATTCACTATTGAATAAAGGTGGTGAGAGTAGACATCTTTGTCTCATTTCTGACATTTGTTGAAAAGCTTTCATTCACTATGTCGATTATATGTTTCACAGGTGGAGGAGGTTTCATTTTATTCATAGTTTGCTGAGAATTTTTACAAATTAGGAATGGATTGGATTTTGTGAAATGCTTTTCTGTGTCTATTTAAATAATCTTTATTTTCTCTTTTAGCTTGTTAATATGGGGCTTTACATAGATTGATTTTCAGATGTTAAATAAATCTTGCATTTCTGGGACCCTTTGGTTATAAGGCATTCAGTTTTTAAAAAATCCTTTTTTAACATGGTTTTTTTTCTTTTCACTCTTTACTTTTTGTGTTTCAGTTTGAATATTTTCTATTGACCTGTCTTAAGTTTGATTCTTTCCTCTGTTGTCTTACTGGGAAGTCTACTGAAAGACTTCTCCTCTGATATATTTTTCATTTCTAGCATTTCATTGGCTCTTTCTGAAAAAAGGGATAATATTCATCTGTATGCTAAAATTCTCCACTATTCATGTTGTCCCTCCTGTCTTTCCTTTAAAATGCTCATCACAGTTATTTTAAAGTTTCTGTCTGGTAATTCCCATATTGGGGCCCTCTCCGGATCAAGAATCTTTCCTCTCTTGGTGATGACTAACATAGACTGCCATTGCCTGTGTTAATTCTAAGACCCAAAAGTCTTTGAGTTCCCTCAGTTCTCCTACTCTGCCCCAGACTTCAGCAGACACTGCTTGCCCACACCTCAGCAAGTTCTCTCTCAGCTCCCCTATCCTTCTCCCAGCTGTAGACCACCACTACCTCATACTCAGTATAAGGCCCAGGAATTCCTGTTGGGTTTCTCTTTGTTTTCCTTTTTGTCCCCAATTTTTAGCAGTGTCTGTCTATATAAGCTCCCCTTATATCTGGGGCTACTAAAGATTCTAAACCCTCAAACTAGCTCACATTTGGCCTTCAAAAATTCTTCTTATCCCTGTCTGTGGCACACCCCTCTCCCTCCTGCTGCTCTTTCAATGATAAAATTAACTCGGGTGCCTTTTTTTAAAGAGGGGTCTGTCACCTTTTTTTGTTTTTTGGTACGCGGGCCTCTCACTGTTGTGGCCTCTCCCGTTGCGGAGCACAGGCTCCGGACGCGCAGGCTCAGCGGCCATGGCTCACGGGCCTAGTCGCTCCACGGCATGTGGGATCTTCCGAGGCCGGGACACGAACCCGTGTCCCCTGCATCGGCAGGCGGACTGTCAACCACTGCACCACTGGGGAAGCCCACTTTTTGTATTTTTGCTTAGCAGTTTTCTTGGTGACCTCAGATTTCTGATGGGTTAAGCAATCATTTTTTTGATACTATGATTTTATAGGTCATCTGCCTTTGTTTTTGCTGATTGGTTTTTTGGGTAGGAGAGACATTTCCCTGTGACTTTCTATGTCCTAAGCAGGAGTGGAAGTTCCTAATGTCTTTTAAGTTCCATTTCCAGTTGTCTCTGAGGTCCAGTGGCACTCCTGCCCCATCATCCTTGAATTTCCATTGTTGCTTAAGCTGAGTAGAGTCTGGTTCACCTCATTTTAATGCCCAGTGTCCTAACACTGCAGTGGGAAAACACTGGGAAGACATTATGCAGAAACTGCCCTCTACTAGAAATGCCTCCATTTCTTTACTTGCAAAATGGGGCTAAAATTCCCTGCTCTATCTACTCACGAGTATCTTGGGAGAGTCTTCTGGAATAATGGATGTGAATGAGCTCTGTAGCATGTACACTCAATATGCATGTTATTACTAATTTGGTTGTGCTGGGTCTTAGATACGGCAGGTGGGCTCCTTAGTTGTGGCTTGTGGGCTCCTTAGTTTCAACTGGCCAGCTCCTTAGTTGTGGCATGCAAACTCTTAGTTGTGGCATGCATGTGGGATCTAGTTCCCCGACCAGGGATCGAACCCAGGCCCCTTGCATTGGGAGTATGGAGTCTTACCCACTGTACTACCAGGGAAGTAGCTAAAGTTTTGTATTTTCCACTACCTCATTATCTGTGGAACCCAGGTCTTCTCTCCATTGGTACTTCCACTTTCTGGTTTGGGTCCATCATTTCTCAGTAGGAGCTTACCATATGATAGCTACCCTGCCTGGGCACTTTAGGCAACTGTGCTATCCTTATTACAGATATGTTCTATGGATTCCTGACTCCAACTCTTACCAGCTGTGTGAAGTTAGAGAAATAGTGTAATATCCCAAAGCCTCAGTTTCTTTGTTAGTAAACTGGAGATAAAAGTAGCGTATAATCTCATAGAGTTGTTGTAAGAATTAAATGCCATGTTTGTGATGTGTGCCTGGCATACTGGAAGTAACTTCCCCAAGGCCAAGTAGTCAGTTTGCATCTGGGCTAGCCTGAAGCCCAAGTTGGTGATGCCAAAGGCATCATTTCAATCATGGAGTTATGTGGTCTCCGAATAGTTTTCTGGGCTCTCCACCTCACCTTTGTTACATATTCCAAATAAACATACTCTTAAGGTCTTTCCCTTGCCCGAAAACTTTTATTTGCCACTCAATGCCAGGAACTCTCTTCACATCTCCAGATGAATTTTCCCAGCATTCAAGGTTCTTGACTGTTGTGGATAAAACTTATCTGTTAAGCATGCCTTATTGCTATGTTTTAGCTCACAAGCGCTCTGGCTGTGTCTTGAACAATAGGTAAGCTGAGGACAGGCAAAGATGTAGAGGGCTATTGTAGGTTGTATGGGAGAGGGCATTTCCAGGGGATAAATGATGGGGGTGAAGACCAAGGGACAGGTAAGGAAGGTGGCATGTATGGGAAGCAGAGAGCAGGCTATTGGGTGCATGAAAAATGTGCACCATGGAAGGTGAGGCTGGAGTAACATCCACAGATGGACTGTTTGGACCATGAGCACAGGTATAAGCTGCCTAATTTTTGTTCAGTAGGTGATGGGGAATCCATAAAATTGGTTTGAGAGGTAAAGACATGACAATCTGCACTCCCTGCAGGGCTTCTTGCTCCTGGTTTCACTCCAACTATTTCAGAGGTCAGACGGTCTGGAGTAGACTCTCAGGGCTCTTCTCCCACTTTGTTCTCCTGGCAGCCTCTGAAAGGCCCAGCCTCACCCACCATCAGAAGGGTACTCTTTATAGCCTCATACTGCTGAGACACCACAGCTTGAAGTTCTGAGAAAAAACATAGAATACGACCACAAGATCTCAACACCTGCTTGTCCACATTGACATCCCTCTGTGCCTTAGTTTCCTCAACTGTGAATTGGGAGTAAGAGCACCTACTTTGGAGGGGTATTATGTGGTGTAAATGAGAGAATGTAAGAAAAGTGTATAGCACAGGGTCTGGCATGAAGCCAGCCCCCATTAAATTCTTCTGCCCTGGCCTTCCCTTGGGACAGTCTTCCCTCTAGCACTTTCCATTCACAGTGTGTCTGAGGACACAAGAAAGCTGTCCTTGTGTGTGGGCATAACCTGCAGGGTAGGGCACTCAGTGTTTGCCTTCAAGAACACACAGGCGATCCATGAACAGAACAGAATAGAGATGACTGGCAGTCCAGGTTTCCAACACAGTAGTGAGCACGTGGAAGGACAGTGCTCACGAGGACAGCAATGTGATGCAGAGGAAGACACAATTTGCATCAAATGCTGTCTAATTACAGCTCTAGGAGTCAACGGCTGAGGAACTTGGGCATGTCCCTCCACTCCTCTGATCCTGTTTCTTCCCTGAAATTGTTTCGATGTGAGGTGTCAGTGAGAGAATACAGGTCAAGTGCTGCATATCGTCTGGCACTGCCAGAGCTAGGTGGGGTCTGCCTTCTCCCACACGGATTCCCTATGAGACCCAGTGGAGGGGAGAGCAGTCAGGATGGTCAGAGAAGCTACTTGTTGCTCTCGAGGCCTCACTGTGGCCTGGACCTCTGGGACCAACCCTGCTGTGATGGTGAAACAATTCTGTGACATCTACGTGCCATGTGGCTCTCCGTCTTGACTCTGTGCCAATTCTGTTGGGAGATTTTACAGAGGGTGTAGCACTGCACTGTCCAGTAGAAATATAATGTGAACCACATGCCTAAGTTTAAATTTTGTAGTAGTCGCATTAAAAAGAATGAAAAGATATGAAAATGCTAATATATTTATTTAACCCAGTATATCTAAAATATTGTTTCAACATGTAACCAATATAAAAATATTTATTAATGAGATAAATTATTCTTTTTTTCATACTAAGTCTTCAAACTCCCATGTGTGTTTTACATGAAAAACAATCTTAATTATGACTAGCCACATTCCAAGTGCTCAATAGCCATACAGGACAGATCTAGCGGGACTCGACCTTCGGGAAACAGAGCCATGCTGCCATCTGGTGGTTATGTCATCAAATAGCACCCTGAGCACCCACACTGGGCCAGGGCCTGTGCTGACACCAAAGACACAGAAATTACATGCTTCCTTCCTCCGGAGTGCCTTAATCCCAGTGAGAGAAAAGGTGGTCAGAAAGAACCAACCTTCAGAGGGTGAAAAGTTCCAGAAGAGAAGGCTCTTACAATGCTCTGGGATTTGGAAACACCAAGGATGATAGCAGAGAAGTGAGAAGGTTCTAGGAACAAGGAGGCATTTCACAGATGGAGAGGAGAATGACCTGCATGGGGCCACATGATAAACAGTTGCCCTGAGGTAAGGAGACTCTTGGCCAGGCCTCCAGAATCTCTCACATGGACCATGGAAGCCACTTTAAAAAGTACTTTTTTTTCCTTTTTTTTTTTTTTTCCCTAAGTAATGAATATATCCAATAATTCAAAATCTGACAAGTAGAAAAGCAAACAGTCTCCCTCCCATCCCTGCCCCCTAACCACCCCATTCCCATTTAGTGAAGCATACAAGCAATGCCATGATAACCCTGTACACAATTATTCTACATGTGCAAGTATATCAGTAGAATAAGTTTCTTGAAATTATTGGGCCCAAATATATGTGCATCTAAAATTTTGATAGATAAGTAATAGCCTTCTTTAAAAAATTAGCTTTATTTAGATAATAATCTACATATAATAAGCTCACTATTTTAACTGTACAATATGATGAGTTTTGAAAAATGTATATGGTTATGTAACCACAACCATATCATGATATAGAACATTTCTACCACCCCATAAAGTTCCCTTTTGGCCTTTTGCAGTTAATCCCCTCACCACCACCCCAGCTTCTGACAACTACTGATTTGTTTTCTGCCTTATAAGATGGCCTTTTCCAAAGTATCATATGAATGGAACAATATAGAATATCATCTTTTCTGTCTGGATTCTTTCATTTAGCGTATGGATTATGTGATTCATCCATATTCTTAGGCTTCATATATCAAGGTAGTACTTTTTATTAAGTACTATTCTGTTCTATGGATACATTATAATTTAACCATTCACCAGTAGATGGACATTTGGGTGGTTTCCAATTTGCGGCTATAAAGCTTTTTATGAACATTCAAGTACAAGTCTTTAAGCTTTCAGTTCTCCTAGGTACATACCTAGGATTGGAATTTCTGGGTCATATGTTAAGTGATAGTTAACTTTATAAGAAACTGCCATACTGTTTTCCAAAGTAACTGTACCATTTTGTATTGCCACCAGCAATGAGAGTTCCAGTTGCTCTACACCCTAATACTTGGTACAGGTTATCTTTTTCATTTTAGCTATTCTAGTAGGTGTGTAGTGGTGCCTCATTGCAGTTTAAATTTACATTTGACTGATGCTACATGTTGTCTACGGGCTTATTTGCTGTTTTTATACATTCTCTGCTGAAGTGCCTGTTCAATTCTTTTGCCCATTTTTAAATTGAGTTGCTAGTTTTCTTATTATCAAGTTATAAGATATCTTTATATATACAGGTCTTTTGTCGGATATATGTTTTGTAAGTAATTTCTGTCTGTGGCCTATTCATTGTCTTATTAGTGTCTTTCAATGAACAAATGTTTTTAATTTTGATGAAGTTCTCCAGTTTCCCTATTTGTTGTCCCTGGGCTACTCCTTTGCTTCATCACCACAGGGCAAGAAAACCTTTCTTCTGGTTCTCACTGACTGAGGCAGAATTCTCTTGCCTTGGGTCAGGGTTGTGTGCTATTGTCTGTGGCCATGTCTTCCATTAACTGTCCTCTTCCCCTGTTTCAAGGAATTGTCACCTTTTTCAGTTTATTGAGACAACAGTATTCTTTTTCAGGTTTAAATTTATAATTAATAAAATTGATAAAGCCATTGCCCTGTAGTCAAAGACAGATTTATTACTCTGCAGTAAGGGAGAACATACGCCGTAAGGACCTCAGAATGGGACAGGGGTTGTTAGGGTAGCTCTGGGGGTTGGAGTTAGTCATAGGATGGTATTGGCATTAGTCATAGGATGGTATTGGCAGAGATTATTATGAATTTATAAACTAAGGACTTAGTGTTACAAATGGTGGTCTTATTTTTAGAATGTATGAGTCTGTTTATGTTACTCTTAGGCTAGTTTTTCTGTGGTCTTAGAACATATGGGTCAGAGCAAACTGGTGTTAAAAGAGTTTTAATTTTGAGACTTTGTGATGCATGTCATAGTTTTGGTTTGGTGGAGTTTATCTGTTTTGTGAGTCAGGTTACATTTTGCAAGTTGTGGTTTCTCTTTTATTTTTATCTATTATGTCAATCCTGTGGATTTTGGATTACTGAAGCGCAGGCTTCAGTAATATAAGATTAAGATACCTTGCCTGATAAGTGGGAAAGACTAAGAGCTCAGTAAAAGCTGTTGGGCTAGTGGGTATCTGTTTAGAAAATAATACATTTACACCTCTACCACCTTTATTTATGATTCACACCATATAAAATTGGTAGTAAATAAAGTGCCTAAATGTATTAGAAGAAAATATGGGAGAATATTTTTATAATGACAACATGAGGAAGCTATGTCTAGGAAAGATACAAAAGCTAGAACATACAAAATATTTAACAAAAGATTAATAATTGTTATATATAAGGAAAATCTACAATCCAGTCAGAAAATGACAACTTGTGGAGTGTAGTTAGCTAATGGCCTTCAGCAGCAGACTCCTTCAGGTTCACCTAAACTTTGATGCCGAGGTCACACTGTTCCTGGGGTGGCCCTTGCCAATGGCTGAGCAACACTGGCATATCTGCCTGACGTGGGACTCTGTGACTGGCCATCTGTGTTGAATACTGATAGCTTCCTCACCCAATCCTGCTTCCTCCCTTTTCCTTTCACAGGAAAATTACTTCCTAATAAACTTTTTTCACTCTTAACTCTATCTCAGCATCTGCTTCCCGGTGAACCCAACCAACATACAACTTTAAAAAAATAGGAAAATTTATAATCAGTATATCCTATAAACATGTATATCCTTCACAGAAGGATAAACATGAAGAGATGCTTAACACCACCAGTGAAAAAATGTAATTAGGGAAATGCAAATTTAGGGATCAATAAGAAGAATTTTTGTCTATAACATTGGCAAAGGCTTAAAGAAGTCGAATATCTGTGTTGGCTAGCATATGTTGGGAATGTAAATTGTAAACTGTATGGTAATGTAAACTGGTATAGCCACTTTGGAGAACTGGCTTTCAAAATATTTTAAAATTATATGTAAATACCATATGACTCAGAATAGTTCATTTCTTGAAATGTTCTTTAAAGAACAATTGCTAATGTGTAAAATGAGGCATGTTCAAGAATATTCATTGTAACATGGTTTGTAATTGTTAAACAATTCTGGAAAGAAACAAATGAAACTAACAACAGTACATACTCCTGAGGTAGTTTTGTAGAACCAAGTAAAATTAGAGATCTCTTCACTCTTTGGCCAAGAATATACTGATTTTTTAAAAACTGTTTTTTATTGTGGTAAAATATACATAATATAATATTTATCATTTTAACCATTTGTAAGTGTACAATTCTGTGACATTAAATACATTCACCATGTTTTCAAGTTTCACCTATGTTGTGGCATATTTAAAAAAAAGCTATTACTTTTTATAATTGAATAAGATTCCACCACATTTTTTTATCCACTCAACTGTTGATGGACACTTGGGTTTTTTTCCCACCTTTTGGGTGTTGTGAATATGTGAGTAGATATTGCTTCTATGAACACTGGTGTACAGATATCTATTCAAGTTCGTGCTTTCAACTCTTTTGGATTATATACCTAAGAGTAGAATTGCTGGATCATATGATAATTCTGTTTAACTTTTTGAGGAACAAACTGCTTTCCACAGCAGTGGCACTATGTTATATTCCTATCAGCAATGCTCAGTGTTCCAACTTTTCCACATACTTGCCAACACTTATTATTTTCTATTTTTTAAAATTATAAGCATCATATCTTATCTTTTATGGTTTAAATTCACATTTCTCTAATGGCTAATGATATTGAGCATCTTTTCATGTGCTCATTGGCCCTTGGTATATCTTCTTTGGAAAAATGTCTATTCAAGTCCTTTGCCAATTTTTGAACTGGGTTGTTTTTTTTTTGTCTATGAGTTGAGTTGTAGGAGTTCTTTATATATAATGGATAATAATCCCTTATCAGATGTTATGATTTACAAATATTTTCCTTATTCTGTGGACGCCCTTTTCACTCTTTTTTTTTTTAAACATCTTTATTGGGGTATAATTGCTTTGCAATGGTGTGTTACTTTCTGCTTTATAACAAAGTGAATCAGTTATACATATATATATGTTCCCATATCTCTTCCCTCTTGCGTCTCCCTCCCTCCCACCCTCCCTATCCCACCCCTCCAGGCAGCCACAAAGCACAGAGCTGATCACCCTGTGCTATGTGGCTGCTTCCCACTAGTTATCTATTTTACGTTTGTTAGTGTATATATGTCCATGCCACTCTCTCACTTTGTCCCAGCTTACCCTTCCCCCTCCCCATATCCTCAAGTCCACTCTCTAGTAGGTCTGTGTCTTTATTCCTGTCTTACCCCTAGGTTCTTCATGACATATTTTTTTCTTGAATTCCATATATATGTGTTAGCATATGGTATTTGTCTTTCTCTTTCTGACTTACTTCACTCTGTATGACAGACTCTAGGTCTATCCACCTCATTACAAATAGCTCAATTTCATTTCTTTTTATGGCTGAGTAATATTCCATTGTATATATGTGCCACATCTTCTTTATTCATTCATCCGATGATGGATACTGAGGTTGTTTCCATCTCCTGGCTATTGTAAATAGAGCTGCAATGAACATTTTGGTACACAACTCTTATTGAATTATGGTTTTCTCAGGGTATATGCCCAGTAGTGGGATTGCTGGGTCATATGGCAGTTCTATTTGTAGTTTTTTATGGAACCTCCATACTGTTCTCCATAGTGGCTCTACCAATTCACATTTCCACCAGGAGTGCAAGAGTGTGCCCTTTTCTCCACAACCTCTCCAGCATTTATTGTTTCTAGATTTTTTAATGATGGCCATTCTGACTGGTGTGAGATGATATCTCACTGTAGTTTTGATTTGCATTTCTCTAATGATTAATGATGTTGAGCATTCTTTCATGTGTTTGTTGGCAATCTGTATATCTTCTTTGGAGAAATGTCTATTTAGGTCTTCTGCCCATTTTTGGATTGGGTTGTTTTTTTTTTTTGTTATTGAGCTGTATGAGCTGCTTGTAAATTTTGGAGATTAATCCTTTGTCAGTTGCTTTATTTGCAAGTATTTTCTCTCATTCTCAGGGTTGTCTTTTGGTCTTGTTTATGGTTTCCTTTGCTATGAAAAAGCTTGGAAGTTTCATTAGGTCCCATTTGTTTATTTTTGTTTTTATTTCCATTTCTCTAGGAGGTGGGTCAGAAAGGATCTTGCTGTGATTTATGTCACAGAGTGTTCTGCCTATGTTTTCCTCTAAGAGTTTGATAGTTTCTGACCTTACATTTAGATATTTACTCCATTATGAGCTTATTTTTGTGTATGGTGTTAGGGAGTGATCTAATCTCATACTTTTACATGTACCTGTCCAGTTCTCCCAGCACCACTTATTGAAGAGGCTGTCCTTTTTCCACTGTACCTTCCTGACTCCTTTATCAAAGATAAGATGACCATATGTGCGTGGGTTTATCTCTGGGCTTTCTATCCTGTTCCAGTGATCTATCTTTCTGTTTTTCTACCAGTACCATAATGTCTTGATTACCGTAGCTTTGTAATATAGTCTGAAGTCAGGAAGCCTGATTCTTCCAGCTCCGTTTTTCATTCTCAAGATTGCTTTGGCTATTTGGGGTCTTTTGTGTTTCCATACAAATTGTGAACTTTTTTGTTCTAGTTCTGTGAAAAATGCCAGTGGTAGTTTGATAGGGATTGCATTGAATCTGTAGATTGCTTTGGGTAGTAGAGTCATTTTCACAATGTTGATTCTTCCAATCCAAGAACATGGTATATCTCTCCATCTATTTGTATCATCTTTAATTTCTTTCATCTGTGTCTTATAATTTTCTGCATACAGGTCTTTTGTCTCCTTAGGTAGGTTTATTCCTTGATATTTCATTCTTTTTGTTGCAGTGGTAAATGGGAGTGTTTCCCTGATTTCACTTTCAGATTTTTCATCATTAATGTATAGGAATGCCAGAGATTTCTGTGCATTAATTTTGTATTCTGCTACTTTTCCAAATTCATTGATTAGCTCTAGTAGTTTTCTGGTAGCATCTTTAGGATTCTCTATGTATAGTGTCATATCATCTGCAAACAGTGACAGTCTTACTTCTTCTTTTCCGAATTGGATTCCTTTTATTTCCTTTTCTTCTCTGATTGCTGTGGCTAAAACTTCCAAAACTATGTTGAATAAGAGTGGTGAGAGTGGGCAACCTTGTCTTGTTCCTGATCTTAGTGGAAATGCTTTCAGTTTTTCACCATTGAGGACGATGTTGGCTGTGGGTTTGTCATACATGGCCTTTATTATGTTGAGGAAAGTTCCCTCTATGCCTACTTTCTGCAGGGTTTTTTTTTTTTTTTTATCATAAATGGGTGTTGAATTTTGTCGAAAGTGTTCTCTGCATCTATTGAGATGATCATATGGTTTTTCTCCTTCAATTAGTTAATATGGTTTATCACATTGATTGATTTGCATATATTGAAGAATCCTTGCATTCCTGGAATAAACCCCACTTGATCATGGTGTATGATCCTTTTACTCTGCTGTTGGATTCTGTTTGCTAGTATTTTGTTGAGGATTTTTGCATCTATGTTCATTAGTGATATTGGCCTGTAGTTTGCTTTCTTTGTGACAACCTTGTCTGGTTTTGGTATCAAGGTGATGGTGGCCTCGTAGAATGAATTTGGGAGTGTTCCTCCCTCTGCTATATTTTGGAAGAGTTTGACAAGGATGGGTGTTAGCTCTTCTCTAAATGTTTGATAGAATTCGCCTGGGAAGCCATCTGGTCCTGGGCTTTTGTTTGTTGGAAGATTTTTAATCACAGTTTCAATTTCAGTGCTTGTGATTGGTCTGTTCATATTTTCTATTTCTTCCTGATTCAGTCTTGGCAGGTTGTGCATTTCTAAGAATTTGTCCATTTCTTCCAGGTTGTCCATTTTATTGGCATAGAGTTGCTTGTAGTAATCTCTCATGATCTTTTGTATTTCTGCAGTGTCCGTTGTTACTTCTCCTTTTTCATTTCTAATTCTATTGATTTGTATCTTCTCCCTTTTTTTCTTGATGAGTCTGGCTAATGGTTTATCAATTTTGTTTATCTTCTCAAAGAACCAGCTTTTAGTTTTATTGATCTTTGTCATCATTTCCTTCATGTCTTTTTCATTTATTTCTCATCTGATCTTTATGATTTCTTTCCTTCTGCTAACTTTGGGGTTTTTTTGTTCTTCTTGCTCTAATTGCTTTAGGTGCAACGTTAGGTTGTTTATTTGAGATGTTTCCTGTTTCTTAAGGTAGGCTTGTATTGCTATAAACTTCCCTCTTAGAACTGCTTTTGCTGCATCCCATAGGTTTTGGGTCGTCGTGTCTCCATTGTCGTTTGTTTCTAGGTATTTTTTGATTTCCTCTTTTATTTCTTCAGTGATCACCTCGTTAGTAAGTAGTGTATTGTTTAGCCTCCATGTGTTTGTATTTTTAACAGATCTTTTCCTTTAATTGATATCCAGTCTCATAACACTGTTGTCGGAAAAGATACTTGATACGCTTTCAATTTTCTTAAATTTACCAAAGCTTGATTTGTGACCCAAGATATGATCTATCCTAGATAATGTTCCATGTGCACTTGAGAAAAATATGTATTCTGTTGTTTTTGGATGGAATGTTCTATAAATATCAATTAAGCCCACCTGGTTTAAGGTATCATTTAAAGCTTGTGTTTCCTTATTTATTTTCATTTTGGATGATCTGTCCATTGGTGAAAGTGGGGTGTTTAAGTCCCCTACTATGAATGTGTTACTGTCGATTTCCTCTTTTATGGCTGTTAGTATTTGCCTTATGTATTGAGGTGCTCCTATGTTGGGTGCATAAATATTTACAATTGTTATATCTTCTTCTTGGATCGATCCCTTGATCATTATGTAGTGTCCTTCTTTGTCTGTTTTAATAGTCCTTATTTTAAAGTCTATTTTGTCTGATATGAGAATTGCTACTGCAGCTTTCTTTTGGTTTCCATTTGCATGGAATACCTTTTTCCATCCCCTTACTTTCAGTCTGTATGTGTCTCTAGGTCTGATGTCGGTCTCTTGTAGACAGAATATATGTGGGTATTGTTTTTGTATCCATTCAGCCAGTCTGTGTCTTTTGGTGGGAGCATTTAATCCATTTCCAGTTAAGGTAATTATTGATAGGTATGTTCCTATTCCCAATTTCTTAATTCTTTTGGGTCTGTTATTGTAGGTCTTTTTTTTCTCTTATGTTTCCTGCATAGAGAAGTTCCTGTAGCATTTGTTGTAGAGCTGGTTTGGTGGTGCTGAATTCTCTTAGCTTCTGCTTATCTGTAAAGCTTTTAATTTCTCCATCATATTTGAATGAGATCCTTGCTGGGTAAAGTAACCTTGGTTGTAGGTTTTTACCTTTCCTCACTTTAAATATGTCTTGTCACTCCCGTCTGGCTTGCTGAGTTCCTGCTGAAAGATCAGGTGTTAACCTTATGGGGATTCCCTTATATGTTATTTGTTGTTTCTCCCTTGCTACTTTTAATATTTTTTCTTTGTATTTAATTTTTGAGAGTTAATATGTGTGTCTTGGCATGTTTCTCCTTGGATTTATCCTGTGTGGGACTCTCTGAGCTTCCTCGACTTGACTGACTATTTGTTTTCCCATATTAGGGAAGTTTTCAACTATAATCTCTTCAAATATTTTCTCAGTCCATTTCTTTTTCTCTTCTTCTTCTGGAACCCCTGTAATTCAAATGTTGGTGCGTTTAATGTTGTTCCAGAGGTGTCTCAGACTGTCCTCAATTCCTTTGAAGCCTTTTTGTTTATTCTGCTCTCCAGTAATTTTTTCAACTATTTTATCTTCCAGGCCACTTATGCGTTCTTCTGCCTCAGTTATCATGCTATTGATTCTTCTAGGGAATTTTTAATTTCATTTATTGTGATGTTCATCATTGTTTGTTTCCTCTTTAGTTCTTCTAGGTCCTTGTTAAACGTTTCTTGTGTTTTCTTCATTCTATCTCCAAGATTTTGGATCATGTTTACTATCATTACTCTGAATTATTTTTCAGGTAAACTGCCTATTTCCTATTCATTTGTTTGGTCTGGTGGGTTTTTACCTTGCTCCTTTATCTGCTGTGTGTTTCTCTGTCTTCTCGTTTTGCTTAACTTACTGTGTTTCGGGTTTCCTTTTCTCAGGCTGCAAGTTTGTTGTTCCTGTTGTTTTTGGTGTTTGCCCCATTGGCTAAGGTTGGTTCAGTGGGCTGTGTAAGCTTCCTGGTGGAGGGGACTAGTGTCTGTGTTCTGGTGGATGAGGCTCGATCTTGTCTTTCTGGCGGGCAGGACCATGTCCGGTGGTGTGTGTTACGTTGTCTGTGATCTCATTTTGATTTTAGACAGCCTCTCTGCTAATGAGTGAGGTTGTGTTCCTGTGTTGCTAGTTGTTAGGCATAGGGTGTCCAGCACTGTAGCTTGCTGGTTGTCAAGTGGAGCTGGGTCTTAGCGTTGAAGTGGAAATCTCTGGAGAGCTTTTGTCATTTGATATTATGTGGAGCGGGAAGTCTCTGGTGGACCAATGTCCTGAACTCAGCTCTTCCATCTCAGAGGCACAAGCCTGACACCTGGCTTGAGCACCAAGACACTGTCAGCCACACAGCTCAGAACAAAAGGGAGAAAAAAGAAAGAAGGAAAGAAATGAAATGAAATAAAAAGAAGTAAAGTTATTAAAATAAAAAAATTTTAAATAAAAACATTTAAAAGTAATAAAAAGAAAAAAAGAAGAGAGCAACCAATCCAAAAAAACAAATCCACCAATGATAACAAGCTCTAAAAAGTATACTAAAAAAAAAAAAAAAGAAAACCCAAAAACGGACAGACAGAACCCTAGGACAAATGGTAAAAGCAAAGCTATACAGACAAAATCATACAGAAGCATACACATACTCACTGAGAAAAAGGAAAAAATATATATATCTATATAGAAAAAGAAAAGGAAGAGAGCAACCAAATCAATAAAGAAAGCTACTAATGATAATAAAGTCTAAATACTAAACTAAGATAAACATAAAACCAGAAACCAGTCTGTCTCATACAGTAAACCCCAAGTCTACAGTTGCTCCCAAAGTACACCACCTCAATTTTGGAATGATTTGTTGTCTCTTCAGGTATTCCACAGATGCAGGTACATCAAGTTGATTGTGGAGATTTAATCCGCTGCTCCTGAGGCTACTGGGAGAGATTTCCCTTTGTCTTCTTTGTTCGCACAGCTCCTGGGGTTCAGCTTTGGATTTGGCCCTCCCTCTGCATGTAGGTCACTGAGGGCGTCTGTTCTTGCCCAGACAGGACAGGGTTAAAGGAGCAGCTGATTAGGGGGCTCTGGCTCACTCAGGCTGAGGGGGCGTGAGGGGTTCGGAATGCGGGGCGAACCTGCAGCGGCAGAGGCCGGTGTGATGTTGCAACAGTGTGAGGCGTGCCATGTGTTCTCCCGGGGAAGTTGTCCCTGGTTCATGGGACCCTGGCAGTGGTGGGCTGCACAGGCTCTCAGGAGGGGATGTGTGGATAGTGATCTGTGCTTGCACATGTTTCTTGGTGGCTGCAGCAGCAGCCTTAGCATTTCATGCCCGTTTCTGGTGTCCACGCTGATAGCCGTGGCTCACACCCATCTCTGGAGCTCCTTTAGGTGGTGCTCTGAATCCCCTCTCCTCGTGCAACCCGAAACAATGGTCTCTTGCCTCTTAGGCGGGTCCAGACTTTTTCCCAGACTCCCTCCAGGCTAGCTGTGGTGCACTAGCCCCCTTCAGGCTGTGTTCACGCAGCCAACCTCAGTCCTCTCCCTGGGATCTGACCTCCGAAGCCTGAGCCTCAGCTCCCAGCCCCCACCTGTCCTGGCAGGTGAGTAGAGAAGCCTCTCGGGCTGGTGAGTGCTGGTCGGCACTGATCATCTGTGTGGGAATCTCTATGCTTTGCCCTCTGCAGCCCTGTTGCTGCACTCTCCTCCATGGCTCCAAAGCTTCCCCCCTGCCCACCTCTGTCTCTGCAAGTGAAGGGGCTTCCTGTGTGTGGAAACTTTTCCTCCTTCACAGCTCCCTCTCCAAGTTGCAGGTCCTGTCCCTATTCTTTTGTCTCTGTTCTTTCTTTTACCCTACCCAGTACGTGGGGAGTTTCTTGCATTTTGGGAGGTCTGAGTTCTTCTGCCAGTGTTCAGTAGGTGTTCTGTAGGGGTTGTTCCACATGTAGATGTATTTCTGATGTATTTGTGGAGAGGAAGGTGATCTCCACGTCTTAGTCCTCTGCCATCTTGAAGGTCTCTCCCACAATCTCTGGCTTTTGATTGAAGAGTTTAATCCACTTACAATTTAAGGTAATTACTAGTACTGAGGAACTTATTTCTCTCATTGTGTTATTTGTTTTCTATATGTTCTATAGCTTTTTTCCCCTCATTTCCTGCATTGCTGTCTTCTTTTGTGTTTACTTGATTTTTTTGTAGTGAGAGGTTTAAATTCCTTCTCAATTTCCTTTTGTGTATGTTCCATAGCTATTTTCTTTGTGGTTACCAGGAGAGGTTACACTTAACATCCTGAAGTTACAGTCTTCTAACTTGAATTTATAGCAGCTTAACTTCAATAACACATAAAATTCTGCTTCTTCACAGCACCATCACCATCCCTTTCAGTTGTCACAAAATTACATCTTTATATATTTTGTGCCCCCAAACCTAAACTAATAATTATTTTTAGTGTATTAGTCTCCTAAACTATGCAAAAAACTAGATTTGGAGTTCCAAACCAAAGTTATGTAATACTATCTTTTACATTAATAACAGTTTTTTCCTTTAAATGTAGTAGTCTCTTAAATCATAAAGAAAACTAAAAGTATAGTTACAAACCATTGTTACAATAATACTAGTTTTTATAACTGTATGTGTATTTACCTTTACTGATATCGTTTTTTCTCCCTATGGCTTTGAGTTACTGTCTAGTGTCCTTTTGTTTCACCTTGCTGGATTTCCTTGAGCATTTCTTGCAGGGCAGGTTCAATGGTCACAAACTCAGTTTTTGTTTATCTGGGAATGTCTTGATTTCTCTCTCACTTTTGAAGGACAGTTTTGGCAGATATAGGATTCTTTGTTGACAGTTTTTTTTCTTTAAGCACTCTGAATATAATGACTCACTATCTTCTGACCTCCAAAACTTTTGATGAGAACTTTGCAGATAATATCATTGAATAGCCCTTGTATGTTGATGATTCACTTCTCTCTTGATCCTCTCAGGATTTGCTCTTTTTCTTTGGCTTTTGAAAGTTTGATTTAATGTGCCTCATGGTGGGTCTCTTTGACTTCATCTTACATGGAGTTTGTTGAGCATCTTGGATGTTTATATTCATGTCTTCAGCCAAATTTGGGGAGTTTTCAGCCATTATTTCTTCAAATATTCTCTCTGTCTCTTTCTCTCTGTCTCTTTCTCCTGGGGTTCCCACAATATATATGTTGGTGCTTTTGGTGGATGGTGTCCATAAGTATCTTAGGCTCTGTACTCTTCTTCAATCTTTTTTCTTTTGCTCCTCAGCCTTGATAATTTCCCCTGTCATATCTTCAAGTTCACTGATTTTTCTTCTGCCTGCTCAAATATGCCTTTGAGTCCTTCTAGTGTATTTTTCATTTCAGTTATTGTAGTTTCCAGCTTCAGAAATTTTCGGTTTCTCTTCAGGTTTTATATCTCTTTAGTGATATTTTCAGTTTGTTAATATGTCATTTTCTTTACTTTATTCACACCTTCCTTTAGTTTTTTGACTATTCTTAAGACTGTTATTTTAAATTATTTGTCTTATATATTCCATTAAATCTTTTTCAGGACAGATTGGGTTTAATTACTTTTTTTCCCTTTGAATGGGCCATACTTTTCTGTTTCTTTCTACGCCATAAGATTTTCTGTTCAACACTGGACATTTGAATCTAATAATGTCGTAGCTCTGGAAATCAGATTCTTTCCCTTCTCCAAGGTTTGCTCTTTTTTGGTATTATTTTTTAAATTGTTGTAGTCTCTCTTTACTGATCAACAGCCTAAGGCATCTTCTTATGTGTTTTCTGACACTTTCATTGTGCATGCACAGTCACTTTCTAATTTTCCTCATATACACAGTTGTTTTTGAATAGTCTAGTCTTTAATGTCTGGCTCCCAAAGGAGAAAAGCAAAAAATGAAAGGGAAAAAATGGATTCTGGCCCTTTAACTCTCCTGGAAGTCACTTAACCCTTAAGGAGGAGGGGCTTGCAACAATGTGGGGGAGGTGCATCAACGGTTGCTTGCCTTTTTGTCTGCATCTCTGTGCTCTGTAGTGATCAGAGCACAGATCCCCAATATTTGGGGGTCAGAATTTTATTTGCCCATGCTCGCTTACTCCCACAGGCTGTGTGCAAACTGCCCCAGGACCATGTGCACAGCTGTATGCCATGTGGCCAGTGGTGGGGGATAGGTAGCTGCTACTGTGCTGAGAGCTGAAATTGATGAAGTTGACTGCAATCTACCATTCAGGCCTTCCACTGGACTTTGCAAGCCTTCAACAGACTCCAGAGTTCCAAAGTAGTTACACTAGTTAGATTTTGCCAGTGCAATTTTTGTCTAGGTGGGGAGACAGATTTTTGGTGCTTCCTACTCCACCATCTTCCCAGAATCCTCTAGGAATAGAATCTCAAGGATGAATTTTTGGAATTGGTTCTGAAGTTTCTAGAATTGACTCTCTAAACTGGTAAGATTTAAAGACACTGATGACTCTTTCTGTTAGTAAAGAGAGCATTGATAGCCCTTAGTGTGCTCTGGAAATAGAAATACATAAAATATCATCATTGGATATTTCTAATCAAATACTTATAAGAACCTAGGATCTGAGTGACAATGTATATACTACTTTTAAACATTTTTGTCAAACTAATGAGTATAATGAAATTTACTGGTGTAACTGAACAAGTGGGCAAGTTGCTGGCTGCACAATGGAAAGACAAAATACCGAGGCAACAGTATTTTGAAGAAAGAAAAATGCTTTATTGCAGGTTGGCCAAGCAAGAAAACAGGAGGCAATGCTCAGATCTGTCTCCCTGGTCAGATTTTGGGCAGGATATTTATCTTGGATGTAGGAAGCTGAAGGGGGAGGGGGTTCAGAAATGATTAGTGGAAAGTAAGTGTAAGTTTCAATGTACATTTCAAGAGTCCTCTGTGCAGGTGCAACAATGACCCTCTTTCATGCCTCTTCATGGGTTACATTTGCACACGTATGTAACATGCAGTGGATTTTCAGCCTGTGATGTCTAAAGATCACTATCAGTCATCCTAATCCCTCAATGCATCTGCATGCACTCTGCAAGATGCTCAGTGGAAGGGGCTATCAGCAACTTGTTTCTGTATCTGTGATTTCCCTGGTACTCTACAAAACAAGCTTGGTGTTCTCAGTGTATCATTTTGTTTCCATCTTGTTTCTATCTTATGGGCCTTGAACATGTAAGATAAAGGATATGGTTTCACTGGTTGCTCCCAATGTCATGGACAAAGTAAGGAAAGGAAAGGATGAACTCAGGGATTTGAATTCCCAGCTCAAGTGCCACATAAGTGATCAGAAAACTTCTATGCCTGTCCTGAAAGAGAATCTTATGTCCTGTAGCCACCAGGCTAAGATTGCTGAATATCAAACTGAGAATCTTATTTTGCAAGACTTACAGGGCAAACTGAATTTCCATCTTTGCAGGATGTCTATTGTTAAAGTAAGGGCATTGATTGGGAAGGAATGGAATCCTGAAAGTTGGAAAGGGGATGCATGGAAAGACTTTGAGGAAACGCCTAAATTCTGATGAATCTTCTTTGCCAGTGGAAGCAGCTTCTCTACCCCAGTCTGAGATTAGCCCTGCCTTCCTTCAGGAAATGTTAACAGCCTCCCCTGGGGCAGTTGCCTTGCAAGACAATGCCAGTTCTCCTCAGAATCCACCCCCACCACTCTTCTTTGCTTCTAGACCTATGGTATTGGCTAGTTGATTGCCAGTTTCCTAGAAATAGATAGAAAGCCCACTAAATTTTTACTTGACTTTATAAGCAGAAAAGTTCTAAGTCAAGTGAACAAATGTCAAACTTGATTCATAAAACAGAATCATAGCCCCTGAATCAATTCCCAGACTTAAGCCAGTTTACAATCCAGAACTCCTTGAATGAAGGGGAGGCTTGAGGAAGGACCCTGGTCTATTGCCAAAACTTTAATATGTTAATCATTCTCCCAGCCTTTCCCAAAGGGACCTATAGCCTATACCAAGGTTTATGTGCACTGGGGAAAATTGAATAATCAAACCTTTTGGTTACTACTGGACATTGTCTCTGAACTAACTCAGGAGACTCAAAATGTCACTGTGGTCCACCAGAGTAAGGGCTTATGGAGGTCACATGATGAATGAAGATTTAGCTCAGATCCAGTGGGTACCAAAACCCATCCTCTGGTTATTTCCCCTGTTCTAGAATGCATAATTGGAATAGATTTACTCAATAACTGGAAGAATTCTCACATTGATTCCCTGACCTATGGAATAAGGGCTACCATCATGGGAAAGACCAAGTAGACGCCAATTACAGCTGCCTCAACCTAGACAAATAGTAAAGTAAAAGTAGTACTGTAAGCAAATAGGGTAGGGGTCCCCAGAGAAAGAAAACAGGCATGGCTTTCTTGACATAAGGGAAGCCATTTTTGGCCTAAGACATTTTGTGATCTAAGCTTGACCACAATGCTTGCCCTTGAACAGGTCTCAGTAATTAATACTCTTAAAGGAACAAAAGAATGAAGGAACATTATGTTATCAGGAAGAGAATAGCAATAGCAAAGATAATATATCAGTTGTAAAGACTCCCAGTTGTGTTTCAATGGTAAACTTAGCCTGAAGCACTCAAACACCAGATCAAATGGAACCGAAGGGATGATGATGTTGATTTTTTCTGACCCTCATGACTTCAATCAACTAAAGCTTGGACTCTGCCTACTGCCTAAGCCCCTTCATGAATATACATATACCCTCAGCTTAAAACTTCCCCAGTTTTGCTGTTCAGGAACACACCACTTTGGGAAAGATCCCTGGTGTTCTCCTTACTTGCTGCAAGTAATAAATCCTTCCTTCTCCTGATCTTCAGTTTGGTGTGTCTTTTGGCTTAACATCCACCAAGAAGTGAACCCAGTTTTGGGGTAACAGTGCTACGTTCCTGGAGGGATTGGAGAGGTTAGTGCAACCATGAAGGACTGGAAAGATGCAGGGGTGGTGCTTCACACCAAATCCCCATTCAAGTGGCAAATCCTTATAGCAGTGAGACAAGGTTCTCCAGGAAGCTGTATATGCTCTGAATCAGTAACCAATATATGGTGCTGTTTCTTCCATTGTCAGGATTCATAGGTCCAGGAATTGGGTGGAATCGGGAGTGGCAGCACTCACTATTACCCCTAGTGACCCACTGTTCCCACAACCTTATTCTCTGCTGGCATAGAGGTCTTTGTTCCAAAGGAATAAATGATTCCACCAGGAGACAGTGAAATTAAGACAGCCATTTGGCCATTTTGGACTCCTCATGCCTCTGAATCAAGAGACAAAGAAGGGAGTTACTATGCTGGCTGGCGTGATTGATCCTGTCAAAAGAAATTGAACTGCTACTCCACGATGGAGGTAAGTGAGTATGTCTGGAATATAGGAGATTCCTTAGGGTCTCTTTGTATTGCCATGCCCTGTGATTAATGTCAATGGAAAACTACAACAACATCATCTAGGCAGCAGTACTACTGGCCAAACCCTCCAGGAATGAAGTTTTGGGTCACTCTACCAGGTAAAGAACCATGACCAGCTGAGGTGCTTGTGGAGAGGAAAGGGAATATGGAGTGGGTAGTGGAAGAAGGTAGTTATAAATACCAGTTGCAACCATGTGACCAGTTACAGAAACATAATTGACATGGTTATTTCTTCCTTATTTGTTATGAATATGGTGGTGTGGGGTGTGTGTGAAACAACTGATGGAGGTAAAAGGAGTAGACTAATGCACAATTATTGTTGGATGCTTCACACCTATCTCTCAGCAATTGACATACAGAAAATCATCAACCAACAAGGCCTAATCATCATTTACAGAACATTCTATCCAACAGCCGAAGAATACATATGAACCTCCATGTTGTGAACTTTCAAAGATACAAACATGCATGCCATTAACGTCGGGTGTGAGTGAAATTGCAGCTTGCCCTCCATCTCCTATTGCTGATGATCCTTCTGTTCCACCATCTCCCACCTCCTTTCCATCCTCCAGTCATTAAATCTTCTTGCCTGTTCACTTGATGCCAGCCCCTTTATGCCAACTGTTATTACTACTGTACTTTTAATCTTACTACACTGTAAGATTTTAAATGTTTTATTTTTTGTGTTTGTTTTTTATGTATTATTTGTGTGAAAAGTATTATAAACCTATTACAGTACAGTAATATGTAGCCAGTTGTGTTAGTTGGGTACCTAGGCTAACTTTGTTGGACTTATGAATAAATTGGACTTACGAATGCACTCTCGGAATGGAACTCATTTATATGAAGGGGACTTACTGTACTTAAAAAAAGTTCTCACAGAAGTATACCAAGGTAGATAATATTCTAGCAAATTCAAAATAACTGAAATACAGAGTAAGTTTTCTGACTACAACTCAATCAAACTCTAAATCAATAACATAAAATAGATAATGTGAACATAGTCAAATTCTTGGAAATTTCTTTAAATACTTTCTAGTCAGACTCTCTTTGGGAATTTTAATACATGAATATGAAAAAGTTCTTTTGTTTTCTTCCAGTTTCCTGAGACTGTTCTTTGCTTTAGTCTATTTTCTTCCTATTGCTCACATTGGGTAAATTCTGTTGATCTGCCCTCTATTTCACTGATTCTATCCTCTTTTACCTCTACCAGTTCTATCACTTATTTCATAACAGCTTTATGGGGCTATAATCCATACACCATTCTGTATTAGTCAGGGTTCTCCAGAGAAACAGAATCAATAGGAGAGGAATCTATGTATGTATGTATGTATGTATCTACCTATCTATTGAGGGAGGGGGAAAGGGAGAGGGAAATAGAGAGGGAGGAAAGGGAGAGGCAGAGGGAGGGAGGGAGGGAGAGCTATTGAGATTTATCATGAGAAATTGGCTCATGCAATTATGGAAGCTGGAAAGTCCAAAATCTGCAGTGGGAGCCAGCAGGATTAAGACCCAGGAGAGCTGATGGTGCAGATGAAGACTCTAGCAAGCTCATTCAGTCAAACATTTTCTTGTGTGTGCGTGTATTGGTTATTATATTTCAGTTATATAATTTTCATTTGCTTTTTAAAAATAAATTATCTCATAACTTAGATTTTCTATTTTTTCTTTTTTTTCAAAAGACTTTGTACTTGCTTGTTAAAGCATTTTTATAATCTCTGCTTTAAAATTCTTGTCATAAATTCCATTATCTGATTCATTCTGGGGTTTGGTTATCTTGCCATTTTGGGTGATTGATATTAGATTAGAGACTCTGGATACTACCTTCTTTTTCTTTTAGAAGTTGGGGTTTAGAATGAGGACCAGCTGAGTGTAGCTGTTCAGCTACCCACTGGACCCCAGAAACACTACCCTGGTGAAAATGGAGCACTTACATTGTGCCATTGCAATGGATAGGTAAAAGTTCAGCTCCCCCTTTTCGCTGCTGACACCTTTCTAGCCAAAGGGGGTCACCAACTCATATCTACTTATTGCCTCTGAGTGAAAGTGTTTACCACTTTCACCTGGAGACACCTGGAGAAAGGGGGGCAAGCAAAGTGCTAGTTAGTCCCACCACCTACCACCTTACTTTACTTCATTAATCCCAGGGTAAGGGAAACTCACCTTCCCACTTGGCCCCCTGGTACCAGGAGAGGAGTGAAGCAGAGTGATGACCACCTCCCCAGCACCACCTTGTTCTGCCTTAATAATGCCACCTAGGGTGATGGCTTCAGTTCCCAAGGGGTCTTCTTCATGGGAGGTTAGGGTGAGTGAACTGCTTACTAGCTGTGCTTCATTCTGCCTGTTCAATCTCATTGCTGGCAGGTGGGGGTGGAAGTTTAGCTCCCTCTTGGGCTCTGCTGACACCAGGTGGGGGTGGAGTAGAGTGGAATGCTCACTGGGTCAGAATTGCATTGCCTTGTTCAGTCTGGATGCTGGATATGGGTGTGGGCCTTGCTGATTGGGTGGAGGGTTGTTGGTGGTGGTGGTATTAGTGTAGTGTGACTAGCCTCATATTGCATCTTCTCATTAAGTTTTGTTACTGCCAGGTGGGGAGGAGGTTCAAATTTCTGTAGGACTCCACTGACACTACTCTAGGGGTAAGCGTAAGGAAGTGGGGGGAATTGGAGCATTGAGTGTTTCCACCTAGTGGAGGTTGGAAGATCAACTCTCCATCAGCCTACTGACACCATTTGGACTTGGAGGGCTACTTGCACAGTGGGAGATAATAAGGTGGAAGATCAGCTCTCTGCTTGGCTCTATGAAACTATGGAGCAGGATGAGGTTTTTTTCACTGGTTTGGGTCGAGTAGGGTGGGTATTGCGGAAAAGGTTATCTGATGGTAACTAAATCTTTTCCTGGTCCTTTGGCTAGGGAGAACAAAATTTTCTTGCTCTTGGAGGGTTTTTTTATCCATGCCTGTTGGGCTGTTCCTGGTTGGAGGCTTCTTCAGCACCCTGTCCAGTATATACAAGAGGCAGCAGAAACATAGAGAATCCACTACTGTATGGATCCTCAAATCCCATGGCCCATTGACAGTCTTCCTTCTTCCTTCCACATTCAGATTCTGCCTATGCTTTTTTGTTGTGTTATGTCCAGAGTTTTTTAGTGGTAAGAGGAAGAACCTGGGAGGAAGGGGGCTAATTCTATTTTGGCTGGAATTCAAGAGGCATTTTTTCATTTATTTTATTAAATCATAAATGTACAATAGCTTCCTAACTCCACATATGTATTTAAATTTTTGTTGTTGTTGTTGTTTTTTGTTTTTTGTGGTACGCGGGCCTCTCACTGCTGTGACCTCTCCCATTGTGGAGCACAGGCTCCGGACGCACAGGTTCAGCGGCCATGGCTCACGGGCCCAGCCACTCCGCAGCATGTGGGATCTTCCCAGACCGGGGCACGAACCTGTGTCTCCTGCATCGGCAGGCAGACTCTCAACCACTGCGCCACCAGGGAAGCCCTGTACTTAAATTTTTAAAAAGGAAAACGTGATCCTGGCTAGTACGTTTTCAATATTTTCAGAAAATTGTTTTAAAAGGTTTCACATGAAACCTAAAATTTACACATTTAACACTACCAATGAAGGAATGTTTCTATACTCTTACAAAGGCCACTAGAAAGAAACAACAATTAGGGACTTCCCGAGTGGTCCAGTGGTAAAGAATCCACCTTCCAATGCAGGGGAGGCAGGTTTGATCCCTGGTTGGAAAACTAAGATCCCACATCCTGCAACTAAGCCCATGCACCACATCTACAGAGCCTGTGTGCCACAACTACAGAGCCCACGTGCTCTGGAGCCTGCACATCACAACCAGAGAGAGAAAACCCGCATGCCACAACTAGAGAGAAGCCCACGTGCCACAACTAAGACCTGATGCAGAAAAAAAAAAGAATTAAAAAGGTAAGAAACTATCTTAGGAATGCTGAGAGACCTTCAGGAAGGTGGAGGAATAAGATGTATTCCTCCCCACGAATACATCAAAAATACAGCTACATGTGGAACAACGCCTACGGAACACCTACTGAATGCTGGAAGAAGACTTCAGACTTCCCAAAAGGCAAGAAAATCCCCACGTACCTGAGTAGGGAAAAAGAAAAAAGAATAAACAGAGACAAAAGAATAGGGATAGGACCTGCACCTCTGGGATGGAGCTGTGAAGAAGGAAAAGTTTCCACACACTATGGAGCCCCTTCACTGGCAGGGATGGGGGTTGGATGGGGGGGCGATGACTCGGAGCCATGGAGGAGAGTGCAGCAACAGGGGTGCAGAGGACAAAGCAGAGAGATTCTGGCACAGAGGATCAATGCTGACCAGCACTAACCAACCTGAGACACTTGTCTGCTCACCTGCTGGGGTAGGTGGGGGCTGGGAACTGAGGCTTGCACCTTAAGAGGTCAGACCCCAAGGAGAGGACTAGATTGGCTGTGTGAAAACAGCCTGAAGGGGGCTAGCCAGGAGGGAGTCCAGAAAAAAGTCTGGACCTGCCAGAGAGGCAAGAGACCATTGTTTTGGGGTGCGTGAGGAGAGGGGATTCCTGTTTGGTGTGCCCACAGAAGACACAGCACTGCCTAAGTGAACTCCAGAGATGGGCATGATCCAGGGACAACTTCCCTGGGAAAACATACAGAGCACCTCAGGCTGTTGCAATGTCATGCCAGCCTCTGCTGCTGCAGGCTCACCCTGCATTCCAATTATGACTACCATATCCCTCCCTCTCCCCAACCTGAGTGAGCAAGAGAGCCCTAATCAGCTGCTGCTTTAACCCCCTCCTGTCTGGGTGGGGAAAAGATGCCTGAGGGCAGCCTACACCCAGAGGCAGGGCTAAAACCAAAGCTGAACCCCAGGAGCTGTGCAAACAAAGAAGAGGAAGGGAAACTTCTTCCAGCAGTCTCAGGAGCAGCAGATTAAATCCCCGCAATCAACTTGATAAACCCTGCATCTGCGCAATACTTGAATAGACAACGAATGTTCCCAAAATTGAGGTGGTAGACTTTGGGAGCAACTGTAGACTTGGGGTTTGCTTTCTGCATCTGATTTGTTTTTGGTTTTATGTTTATTTTAGTTTAGTTTTTAGTGCTTGTTATCACTGGTGGGTTTGTTGATTGGTTTGGTTGCTCTCTTCCTTATTTATTTATTTTAAAATTATTATTATGTTTTCCCCTTTTTCTCTTTTTGTGAGTGTGTATGTGTACATTTCTTTGTGTGACTTTGTCTGTTTAGGTTTGCTTTTACCATTTGTCCTAGGGTTCTGTCTGGGTTTTTGTTTGTTTGTTTTTTTCTCTTTTTATGAGTGTGTTTGTGTGTTTCTTTGTGTGATTTTTGTCTGTTTAGTTTTGCTTTTACCATTTTGTTTGGGATTATACCTGTTCGTTATTTTCTTTCTTTCCTTCATTTTTCTGAGCCATGTGGCTGGCAAGGTCGTCTTGGTCCTCTGGCCAGGTGTCAGGCCTCAGCCTCTGAGGTGGGTAGCCGAGTCCAGAACACTGGACCACCAGAGATCTCCTAGCCCCATGTAATATCAATCAGTGAGAGCTCTCACAGAGATCTCTATCTCAACACTAAGACCCAGCTCCACTCAACAGCCAGCAAGCTCTAGTGCTGTATAGCCCATGCCAAACAACTAGCAACACAGGAACACAACTTCACCTATTATCAGAGAGGCTGCTGGAAGTCATACTAAGTTCACAGACACCCCAAAACACACCATCAGACGCAGCCTTAACCACCAGAAGGACAAGATTCAGCCCAACACACCAGAGCACAGACACCAGTCCCCTCCACCGGGAAGCCTACACAAGCCAATGAACAAACCTCACTCACTGGGGTAGACACCAAAAAAAAAAAAAAGGGAACTATAAACTTACAGCCTGTGAAAAGGGGAACCAAACACAGCAAGTCAAACAAAATGAGAAGACAGAGAAATATGCAGCAGATGAAGGAGAAAGGTAAAAACCCACCAGACCAAACAAATGAAGAAGAAATAAGCAGTCTACCTGAAAAAGAATTCACAGTAATGATAGTAAACATGATCCAAAATCACGGAAGTAGAATGGAGAAAACTATAAGAAATGTTTAATAAGAATGCAGAAGAACTAAAGAGCAAACAAACAATGATGAACAACAGAATAAATGAAATTAAAAATTCTCTAGAAGGAATCAATAGCAGAATAACTGAGGCAGAAGAATGGATAAGTGACCTGGAAGGTAAAATAGTGAAAATAACTGCCACAGAGCAGAATAAAGAAAAAAGAATGAAAAGAATTGAGGACAGCCTCAGAGATGTCGGGGACAATATTAAATGCACCAACATTTGAATTATAGGGGTCCCAGAAGAAGAAGAGAAAAAGGAAGGGACTGAGGAATTATTTGAAGAGATTATAGTTGAAAACTTTCCTAATATGGGAAACGAAAGTTAATCAAGTCCAGGAAGAACAGAGAGTCCCATACAGGATAAATAAAAGGAGAAACACGCCAAGACACATATTAATCAAACTATCAAAACTTAAACACAAAGAAAAAATATTACAAGCAGCAAGGGAAAAGCAACAAACAACATACAAGGGAATCCCCATAAGGTTAACAGCTGACCTATCAGCAGAAACTGCAAGCCAGAGGGAGTGGCAGGCCGTATTCAAAGTCATGAAAGGGAAAAACCTACAACCAAAATTACTCTACCCAGCAAGGATCTCATTCAGATTCAATGGAGAAGTTAAAATATTTACAGATAAGCAAACGTTAAGAGAATTCAGCACCAACAAACCAGCTTTACAACAAATGCTAAAGGAACTTCTCTAAGCAAGAAACACAAGAGAAGGAAAAGACGTACAAAAACAAAGCCAAAACAATTAAGAAAATGGTAATAGAACATACATATTGATAATTACCTTAAATGTAAATGGATTAAATGCTCCAATCAAAAGACACAGACTGGCTGAATGGATACAAAAACAAGACTTGTATATATGCTGTCTACAAGAGACCCACTTCAGACCTATGGACACATACAGACTGAAAGTGACAGGATGGAAAAACATATTCCATGCAAATGGAAATCAAAAGAAAGTTGGAGTAGCAATACTCATAACAGACAAAATAGACTTTAAAATAAAGACTATAACAAGAGAGGAAGATGGCAGAAGAATGAGACGCGGAGATCACCTTCCTTCCCAAAGATACATCAGAAATACATCTACTCGTGGAACTGCTCCTACAGAACACCCACTGAACTCTGGCAGAAGACCTCAGACCTCCCAAAAGGCAAGAAACTCCTCACGTACCTGGGTAGGGCAAAAGAAAAAAGAAAAAACAGAGACAAAAGAATAGGGATGGGACCTGCACCAGTGGGTGGGAGCTGTGAAGCAGGAAAGGTTTCCACACACTAGGAAGCACTTTAGCGGGCGGAGACTGCGGGTGGCGGAGGGGGGATGTTTCGGAGCTGCGGAGGACAGCACAGCAACAGAGGTGTAGAGAGCAAATGAAGAGATTACTGCACGGAGGATCGGTGCCGACCTGCACTCACCAGCCCGAGAGGTTGTCTGCTCACCCACCGGGGTGGGCAGGGGCTGCAAGCTGAGGCTCGGGCTTCGGTTGGAGCACAGGGAGAGGACTGGGGTTGGTGGCGTGAACACAGCCTGAAGGGGTTAGCGCACCACAGCTAGCCGTCAGGGAGTCTGGGGAAAAGTCTGGACCTGCCGAAGAGACAAGAGAATTTTTTTTCCCTCTTTGTTTTCCGGTGCATGAGGAGAGGGGACTAAGAGCACTGCTTAAAGTAGCTCCAGAAATGGGCGCGAGCCACGGCTATCAGCGCGGACCCCAAAGATGGGCATGAGACGCTAAGCCAGCTGCTGCCGCTACCAAGAAGCCTGTGTGCAAGCACAGGTCACTATCCCCACCTCCCCTAATGGGAGCCTGTGCAGCTCGCCACTGCCAGGGTCCCGTAATCCAGGGACAATTTCCTTGGGAGAATGCAAGGCGTGCCTCAGGGTGCTGCAACATCACACCGGCCTCTGCCGCCACAGGCTCGCCCCACATCCGTACCCCTCCTTCCCCCAGGCCTGAAAGAGCCAGAGCCCCCGAATCAGCTGCTTCTTTACCCCTGTCCTGTCTGAGCCAAGAACAGACGCCCTCAGGTGGCCTACACACAGAGGTGGGGCCAAATCCAAAGGTGAACCCCGGGAGCTGTGCAAACAAAGAAGGGAAAGGGAAATCTCTTCCAGCAGCCTCAGAAGCAGCAGATTAAATCTCCACAGTCAACTTGATGTACCATGCATCTGCAGAATACCTGAATAGACAACGAATCATCCCAAATTGACGAGGTAGACATTGGGAGCAAGATAAATATATTTTTTCCTCTTTTTGTGAGTCTGTACGTGTATGCTTCTGTGTGAGATTTTGTCTGTATAGCTTTGCTTTCACCATTTCTCCAAGGATTCAGTCCATCCGTTTTTTTTTTTTACCTTTTAAAAAAATTTTTTCTTAAAAATTATTTTTATTTTAAAAACTTTAGTTTATTTTATCTTACTTTATTTTATTACATTTTATCCTCTTTAACTCTTTCTATTTTTTCTCCCTTTTATTCTGAGCTGTGTGGATGAAAGGCTCTTGGTGCTACAGCCAGGAGTCAGTGCTGTGCCTCTGAGGTGGGAGAGCCAACTTCAGGTCACTGGTCCACAAGAGACCTCCGAGCTCCACGTAATATCAAATGGTGAAAATCCGCAAGAGATCTCCATCTCAACACCAACACCCAGATTCACTCAATGACCAGCATGCTACAGTGCTGGACACCCTATGCCAAACAACTAGCAAGATGGGAACACAGCCCCATCCATTAGTAGAGAGGTTGCCTAAAATCATAATAAGTCCACAGACACCCCAAAACACACCACCAGACGTGGACCTACCCACCAGAAAGACAAGATCAAGCCTCATCCATGAGAACACAGGCACTAGTCCCCTCCGCCAGGAAGCCTACACAACCCACTGAACCAACCTTAGCCACTGGGGACAGACACCAAAAACAATGGGAACTACGAACCTGCAGCCTGTTAAAAGGAGACCACAAACACAGTAAGATAAGCAAAATGAGAAGACAGAAAAACACACAGCAGATGCAAGAGCAAGGTAAAAACCCACCAGACCTAACAAAGGAAGAGGAAATAGGCAGTCTACCTGAAAAAGAATTCAGAATGATAGGAAAGGTAAGAGTCTAAGATTCCAAAATCTTAGAAATAGAATAGAGAAAATACAAAAAACATTTAACAAGGACCTAGAAGAACTAAAGAGGAAACAAGCAACGATGAACAACACAATAAATGAAATTAAAAATACTCTAGAAGGGATCAGTAGCAGAATAACTGAGGCTGAAGAACAGATAAGTGACCTGGAAGATAAAATAGTGGAAATAACTACTACAGAGCAGAATAAAGAAAAAAGAATGAAAAGAACTGAGGACAGTCTCAGAGACCTCTGGGACAACATTAAAAAGACTGACATTCGAGTTATAGTGGTCCTAGAAGAGGAAGAGAAAAAAAAAAGGGACTGACACAATATTTTAAGAGATTATAGTTGAAAACTTCCCTAATATGGGAAAGGAAAGTTAATCAAGTCCAGGAAGCACAGAGAGTCCCATACAGGATACATCCAAGGAGAAACATGCCAACACACATATAAGTCAACTAATGAAAATTAAATACAAAGAAAACATATTAAAAGCAGCAAAGGAAAAACAACAAATAACACACAAAGGAATCCCCATAAGGTTAACATCTGATCCTTCATCAGAAACTGCAAGCCAGAAAGGAGTGGAAGGACATATTTAAAGTGATGAAGGAGAAAAACCTACAACCAAGATTACTCTACCCAGCAAGGATCTCATTCCGATTTGATGGCGAAATTAAAACCTTCACAGACAAGCAAAACCTGAGAAAGTTCAGCACCACCAAACCAGCTTTACAAAAACTGCTAAAGGAACTTCTCTAGGCAAGAAACACAAGAGAAGGAAAAGACCTACAATAACAAAACCCAAACAATTAGAAAATGGGAATAGGAACATACATATGGATAATTACCTTAAATGTAAATGGATTAAAGGCTCCCACAAAAAGACACAGATTGGCTGAATGGATACAAAAACAAGACCCGTATATATGCTGTCTACAACAGACCCACTTCAGACCTAGGGACATACAGACTGAAAGTGAGGGGATGGAAAAAGATATTCCATGGAAATGGAAATCAAAAGAAACCAGGAGTAGCAATTCTCATTTCAGACAAAATAGACTTTAAAATAAAGACAATTACAAAACAAAGAAGGACACTACAGAATGATCAAGTGATCTGTCCAAGAAGAAGATATAACAATTGTAAATATCTGTGCACCCAACATATGAGCAACTCAGTACATAAGGCAAATACTAACAGCCATAAAAGGGGAAATCGAGAGTAACACAATCATAGTATGGGACATTAACAAGCCACTTTCACCAATGGACAGATCATCCAAAATGAAAGTAAATAAGGAAACACAAGCTTCAAATGATACATTAAACAAGATGGACTTAATTGAAATGTATAGGACATTCCATGCAAAAACAACAGAATACACATTTCTCTCAAGTGCTCATGGAACATTCTCCAGGATAGATCATATCTTGGTTCACAAATCAAGCCTTGGTAAATTTAAGAAAATTGAGATGGTATAAAGTATCTTTTCCAACCACAACGCTATGAGACTAGATATCAATTACAGGAAAAAATCTGTAAAAAATACAAACACATGGAAGCTAAAAAATACACTACTTAATAACCAAGTGATCAGTGAGGAAATCAAAGAGGAAATAAAAAAATACCTAGAAACAAATGACAATGGAGACACGATGAGCCAAAACCTATGGGATGCAGCAAAAGCAGTTCTAAGAGGGAAGTTTATAGCAATACAATCCTACCTTAAGAAACAGGAAACATCTCAAATAAACAACCTAACGTTGCACCTAAAGCAATTAGAGAAAAAAAAAAACAAAAAAACGCCAAAGTTAGCAGAAGGAAAGAAATAATAATGATCAGATCAGAAATAAGCAAAAAAGAAATGAAGGAAACAATAGCACCGATCAATAAAACTAAAAGCTGGTTCTTTGAGAAGATAAAAAAAATTGATAAACCATTAGCCAGACTCATCAAGAAAAAAAGGGAGAAGATTCAAATCAATAGAATTAGAAATGAAAAAGGAGAAGTAACAACTGACACTGCAGAAATACAAAAGATCATGAGAGATTACTACAAGCAACTCTGTGCCAATAAAATGGACAACCTGGAAGAAATGGACAAATTCTTAGATATGCACAACCTGCCAAGACTGAATCAGGAAGAAATAGAAAATATGAACAGACCAATCACAAGCACTGAAATTGAAACTGTGATTAAAAATCTTCCAACAAACAGAAGCCCAGGACCAGATGGCTTCCCAGGCGAATTCTATCAAACATTTAGAGAAGAGCTAACACCCATCCTTGTCAAACTCTTCCAAAATATAGCAGAGGGAGGAACACTCCCAAACTCATTTTACGAGGCCACCATCACTTTGATACCAAAACCAGACAAGGATGTCACAAAGAAAGAAAAGTACAGGCCAATATCACTGATGAACATAGATGCAAAAATCCTCAACAAAATACTAGCATACAGAATCCAACAGCACATTAAAAGGATCATACACCATGATCAAGTGGGGTTTATTCCAGGAATGCAAGGATTCTTCAATATACACAAATCAATCAACGTGATATACCATATTAACTAATTGAAGGAGAAAAACTGTATGATCATCTCAATAGATGCAGAGAAAGCTTTCGACAAAATTCAACACCTATTTATGATAAAAACCCTGCAGAAAGTAGGCATAGAGGGAATTTTCCTCAACATAATAAAGGCCATATATGACAAATCCACAGCCAACATCGTCCTCAATGGTGAAAAACTGAAACCATTTCCAATAAGATCAGGAACAAGACAAGGTTGCCCACTCTCACCACTCTTATTCAACATAGTTTTGGAATTGTTAGCCACAGCAATCAGAGAAGAAAAGGAAATAAAAGGAATTCAAATCAGAAAAGAAGAAGTAAAGCTATCACTGTTTGCAGATGACATGATACTATACATAGAGAATCCTAAAGATGCTACCAGAAAACTACTAGAGCTAATCAATGAATTTGGTAAAGTAGCAGGATACAAAATTAATGCACAGAAATCTCTGACATTCCTATACACTAGTGATGAAAAATCTGAACGTGAAATCAAGGAAACACTCCCATTTACCACTGCAACAAAATGAATAAAATATCTAGGAATAAACCTACCTAAGGAGACAAAAGACCTGTATGCAGAGAATTATAAGACACTGATGAAAGAAATTAAAGATGATACAAATAGATGGAGAGATATACCATGTTCTTGGATTGAAGAATCAACATTGTGAAAACGACTCTACTACCCAAAGCAATCTACAGATTCAATGCAATCCCTATCAAACTACCACTGGCATTTTTCACAGAACTAGAACAAAAAATTTCACAATTTATGGAAACAAAAAAGACCCTAAATAACCAAAGCAATCTTGAGAACGAAAAACGGAGCTGGAGGAATCAGGCTCCCTGACTTCAGACTATACTACAAAGCTACAGTAATCAAGACAGTATGGTACTCGCAGAGAAACAGAAAGACAGATCAATGGAACAGTATAGAAAGCACAGAGATAAACCCACGCACATATGGTCATCTTATCTTTGATAAAGGAGGCAGGAAGGTACAGTGGAAAAAGGACAGCCTCTTCAATAAGTGGTGCTGGGAGAACTGGACAGGTACATGTGAAAGTATGAGATTAGATCACTCCCTAACACCATACCATAAAATAAGCTCAAAATGTATTAAAGACCTAAATGTAAGGCCAGAAACTATCAAACTCTTAGAGGAAAACATAGGCAGAACACACTATGACATAAATTACAGCAAGATCTTTTTTGACCCACCTCCTAGAGAAATGGAAATAAAAACAAAAATAAACAAATGGGACCTAATGAAACTTAAAAGCTTTTGCACAGCAAAGGAAACCATAAAAAAGACCAAAGGACAACCCTCAGAATGGGAGAAAATATTTGCAAATGAAGCTACTGACAAAGGATTAATTTCCATATTTTATAAGCAGCTCATGCAGCTCAATAACAAAAAAATAAAGAATCCAATCCTTAATTGTGCAGAAGACCTAAATAGACATTTCTCCAAAGAAGATATACAGACTGCCAACAAACACATGAAAGAATGCTCAACATCATTAATCATTAGAGAAATGCAAATCAAAAGTACAACGAGATATCATCTCACACCAGTCAGAATGGCCATCATCAAAAAATCTAGTAACAATAAATGCTGGAGAGGGTGTGGTGAAAAGGGAACACTCTTGCACTGCTGGTGGGAATGTGAATTGGTACAGCCACTATGGAGAACAGTATGGAGGTTCCTTAAAAAACTACAACTAGAACTACCATATGACCCAGCAATCCCACTACTGGGGATATACCCTGATAAAACCATAATTCAAATATAGTCATGTACCAAAATGTTCATTGCAGGTCTATTTACAATTGTCCGGAGATGGAAACAACCTAAGTGTCCATCATCGGATGAATGGATAAAGAAGATGTGGCTCATATATACAATGGAATATTACTCAGCCATAAAAAGAAACGAAATTGAGCTATTTGTAATGAGGTGGATGGACCTAGAGTGTGTCATACAGAGTGAAGTATGTCAGAAAGAGAAAGACAAATACCATATGCTAACACATATATATGGAATTTAGGGAAAAAAATGTCATGAAGAACCTAGGGGTAAGACAGGAATAAAGACACAGACTTACTGGAGAATGGATTTGAGGATATGGGGAGGGTGAAGGGTAAGCTGTGACAAAGTGAGAGAGTGGCATGGACATATATACACTATCAAATGTAAAATAGGTAGCTAGTGGGAAGCAGCTGCATAGCACAGGGAGATTAGCTTGGTGCTTTGTGACCACCTAGAGGGGTGGGATAGGGAGGGTGGAGGGAGGGAGACGCAAGAGGTAAGAGATATGGGAACATATGTATATGTATAACTGATTCACTTTGTTATAAAGCAGAAACTAACACACCATTGTAAAGCAATTATACTCCAATAAAGATGTTAAAAAAATAAAAAAGCTAAAAACAGAACTACCCTATGACCCAGCAATCCCACTACCGGGCACATACCCTGAGAAAACTGTAATTCAAAAAGAGAAATGTACCACAATGTTCATTGCAGCACTATTTAGAATAGCCAGGACATGGAAGCAACCTAAGTGTCCATCGACAAATGAATGCATAAAGAAGATGTGGCACATATACACAATGGAATATTACTCAGGTATAAAAAAGAAATGAAATTGAGTTATTTGTGAGGTGGATGGACCTAGAGTCTGTCATACAGAGTGAAGGATGCCAGAAAGAGAAAAACAAATATTGTATGCTAACACATATATATGGAGTCCAGAAAAAAAAATCGCTCGAATGAATTTACAGCCAGAACCAGAATAATAACACAGACATAGATAATGGACTTGAGGACACGGGGTGGGAAGGGTACGCTGGGACAAAATGAGAGAGTAGCACTGATATAGATACACTACCAAATGTAAAACAGCTAGCTAGTGGGAAGCTGTTGCACAGCACAGGGAGTCCAGCTTAGTGCTTTGTTATCCCCTAGAGGGGTGGGATAGGGAGGGTGGGAGGGAGGCGCAAGAGGGAGGGGATATGGGGATATATATATGTGTATATATATATATATATATATATATATATATATATATATACACACATACAGCTGATTCACTTTTTTATACACCAGAAACTACCCCAACATTGTAAAACAATTATACTCCCATAAATATGTTTAAAAAAAACAAAAAGAAACTATCTCAAAGGCATTTTTTTACAGTCCTTCCTTTATAGTAAGGTAATGCTATTAAATAATCCAGTCCATCCACAAACAGCTCCCCGTATCTGCTGTAGTGTCTTCTACCATATCATTCTATATTTATGCATGTGTGAGATAATAAGTGTTCTAAACATTCTTATTTTGATAACCTGAACCTGTTGTTACTTCTGGGCTCTTGTCCTCTCCAAGTTACACAGTAAAGCCCAGGGCAAATGGGAAGAAGCTGAGTGTTGGTTCCTGCCTCATATCCCTTACTGTGCCACTGCCTCTTGGACCATAGTTTCCTCCACTGTAAGTTTCTCTTACGTTCCTACTGCCACCAAAATTTCCAGTCTTCATTGGACCATAGATATAAGGTTACTAATTATAATTTCTAAAAACATTCTAATTTCTACTTCCATAAATTTTTCCTGCATAGTTGTCATAATCACCTCTGTAGCCTCCCCACTACTCGCCTCTGGCTGCCAGATCCAGGTTCTCCACTATTATATCTTCATCTTCCTCCTTCATAACCTGTGCTACCTCTAAAATTGCCACCTCCAGATCTTCCTCCATACCCATTATAGCTATCCCCAAATCCATGTCCTCTTCCATATCCATCAGATCCTACTCTACACTTGCCTCATGATCCTGGTCCCAAAATTCACTGCCTCCGCACGAATCCCTCAAAGTCTCCTCTGCCATTCCTAGAACTTTGGACTTCCTGTGTTTCTTGTCTAGATAAAGCCTTTCTTACTTCTGACCACCGAAGGTATGGTATTGCTGCAGTACAGTTTAATCCACATGATCATGGTTATCAAAAGTAGTAAACCCAGAACTTCCCTCGTGGTCAAGTGGGTAAGACTCTGCCCTTTCAAAGCGGGGGATGTGGGTTCAATCCCTGATGAGGGATCCCATGTGCTGCACAGCGCAGCCAAAAAAAGAAGTAATAAACCCAATGCTTCTTTTCCTTCCAGACTCTCAATGCCTCCTTTCTTTCCACACTGCCTATCAGTAATTATCTCAAATGACATCAGCTTTTCCATAGTCCTTGCAGTAATCTCTAAGCTGATGTTCTTTGGTATCTTCTTTAGTTCCACCAACAAACAGCTTTTCAGTTACATGAGTGCCAGGTTGTCCAGATTCCTCTCTGGCACATTTTGGCTCAATCACTCTTCCATCAATTGAATGAGATTTTGCAGCCATGGCAGCATCAACCTTATCTATGGATGGAATAGTTAAAAAACCAAATACTCTTTTGAGTTTTGCTTGCAGGATCTCTCATTACCAGCGTCTGTAAGTTTTCCCCATGGCTCATAGTAGTTCCTCAAGCTTTCTTCTGTGGTTTCAAAGCTTAAGCCACCAATAGTGTTTATAGAAATGTCCCTTTCTCTCTCAATAGCAGACTCGGTCACTTCAGCTGGATTTCAACCCAGACAGATGAGAGAGATATCCACCAATGAGCATGAGCATACTTGTCCTGACACTGTTCTCTTGAGGCATTCTTTTCTTGATGGTCTCTGCTTCAGTGTAATGCATGCAGAGGCCTTCCGTACCACAAGATGGTTTTCAAAATCATTTATATTTCATGTTAGATCTCTGATTTCTCTTTTTATATTTGTTTTGTGAGCTAGCTTAATTTCCCCAAATAACTATTTTTTCTCAAACTTTCCAAACTGAAGCTTTCCATCTTTCTCAATTTTCCTCCCTCTCTCCCTTCCATTATATTGACTTTCCCTTTAGTTCCTTTCAGCTGACTTGCATTACTGTCACACTGATTATTATAGTTTTATATTAAAATGCTAATAATAGAGCAAACTGGGTTTTATTATTTATCAGCATTTTTTGATAATATCATCAAGATAGTCATCCAGATATATATTAGAATTACTTTGTGGTGTTGAAATATATGCAAATGCTATTTTAAGTGAATTCTATTAAATTTCCTGCTCATTTTATGGGAAATCTTGAATCTAGTTTGTTCAAAATTTTTTTATATAATATGTATATTTCTGCATACACGATTCATATAAAAATGGAAGTGACTTTTAAGATTTCTGAAACACATTTGACATACTTCTCCCCTAAATTTAACATAAAGATTCTCTCAATCAGGCATTTAGGCCTAATTTTGACCCTGTCATTGAGGCAAAATTCTTGTGAGAATTCTTTACTCCACACCATGTGAATTATGAAGATTTCCACTGTCTGGCAGGAGCAGGCACTATTCCTGGCCCTATGTGAGCTCACGGTATTTCTCTCTAATCTTTTTCAGTTTCTTTCTTGGGGGGTTGCACATGTGCACATTGGTTGGCACTCAACTGACACTTGAGGAAGAGGACCCTCCACTTGGATTTCCCTTCTCTGTCCTGTGGCCTGAAATTTCTCTCCATCCAGTGATGTTCAAAGTCTCATCTGGTTTCTTACCTCTTTCTCAGGGTTCATTGCTCTTCATTGTCTTATGTCCGATGTCTTCAAACCTGTCATTTCATATATTTTGTTTTTTTAAAGTTGATTTAGGCAAGAGGTTAAATCTGGTTCTCATTACTTCATTTTGAGTAAATAGGAAGTAATTTGAAAACACTTTCATCAAATTCCTAGAAAAAGAGTATGTCTGCTTATTAATACGTCTTTAATATAAATTATTTTTTTTTATTTTGGCTGCTTTGGGTCTTCGATGCTGCATGCAGGCTTTCTCTAGTTGTGGCAAGCAGGAGATACTCTGCTGTGCATGGGCTTCTCATTGTGGTGGAGAATGGGCTCTAGGCACACGGGCTTCAGTAGCTGTGGCACGTGGGCTCAGTAGTTGTGGCACACGGGCCCTAGAGCACAGGTTCAGTAGTTGTGGCACACAGGTTTAGTTGCTCTGTGGCATGTGGGATCTTCCCAGACCAGGGTTTGAACCTGTGTCCCCTGCATTGGCAGACAGATTCTTAACCACTGCACCACCAGGGAAGCCCTGTTTATTAATACTTTGAAATGTTTCTAAGCTTCCTATTCTGTTACATCTAATCAGCGATTTTTGTATTATTAAAATAATTTTAATTTTAGTTATTGTAGCTTTAAATGTCTTCATGCTTAGTTTTTCCTCATTTTTTCTTCTGATTGTTATTATTTTTAATAAACTTCAGAATTTTTCCTCTTTGAAAAAGAAAAATAGGGCTTCCCTGGTGGCGCAGTGGTTGAGAGTCCGCCTGCCGATGCAGGGGACACGGGTTCGTGCCCCGCTCCGGGAAGATCCCACGTGCCGCGGAGCGGCTGGGCCCGTGAGCCATGGCCGCTGGGCCTGTGCATCTGGAGCCTGTGCTCCGCAACGGGAGAGGCCACAACAGTGAGAGGCCCGCGTACCGCAAATAAATAAATAAAAAAAAAAAAAAAAAAAAAAATGCCAGGACCTTTGGCACATTTTAGAAGTTCATTCATTACGCGCTGTTATTTAAATATAAAAACACTAGGGTGAATCTGCAGTATGGAGGACAAGTACACACCCAGGTGACTAAAAACTAAGAGGACCCCACAAGTTAAAAAAGATTTTAGTGCTCACCTGAACCACCCTTCTAATGCACCTGAAAGTCACTTTACTAGACTTTACTTATCTAATTTTCCACAATTTCTCCCAGAGCCCAAGTGGCTGTAATTATGGATCTTGAGCGCGGGTTCCAACAGAGCAGAAGGGAGGCGTACTGGAGCTCAACAACTGGGTCCAGTGGGGAAATGTGCCCGCGCCCCGGCGCATTGTGGGTAATGTAGTCCCGCGCCCACCGGTGATCTGGCGAGTACGATCTTGAGCTTCGGAGCCCTCTAAGCATTTTGGGTATTGTAGTCCCTCCCAGAGGTATTGTGGGTATCGCACTTCCGCTTCGCGCTGTTGTATTTCTGGACATTGTGACCATCTTTTAAAGCTCATGGTGAGCAAGCCACCCCATGGCCGCTGAGTCCCGGGGATAGAGGGTTGGGAAACCTTGGCGAGGGCAGGCGGGGTTGGTTTGCCCTGTCCGCGGGTTCCTTGAGGTTTGATTGTTTTCCGGACGGGGTCGGACGCAGTCCGCCTAGTAGGGGTTATGGGCTGGGTCTCGGGTCTCGTGCTGTCCGGCGGTGCTGGGGAGCCAGCGTCCTGTCCCGGAGGGGTCTGGACTGGTGCAGGTGATTTGGAGGACATAAGTACCCCTCGCCCGGAGCAGACGTCTCCACTGCTGGGGCGCGCGGCTCGGGCATCCTTCCTGGGTCTTAATTGGGGAGCGCGGCTCGGGCATCCTTCCTGGGTCTTAATTGGGGAGCGCGGCTGGGTGGTGCCAACCATGGTGATGGAAGCGCCGCTTGGCCTCGATGTCCCGGATTTTGGGGGAAGGACTGGCCTGGGGCAAACACCCAGACTTGCCTTGATTGGGGTGGGGAGGACGACTTGGGTCAGCGGCATCGGGGCCCGCAGGCTCCTGGGGGAGTTGGAAGGGCCTGGTGGGAGTCAGACATCCCCGGGTTTGCGTGGGGCGTCCTTGTGCCCAGATCTACGACTCCAGAAGTTGTCTGGCTCCTGCGGCGCTGGGGCTGTTCCAGGAGCTTGGGGTGGAGCAAGTGGAGTGCAGCCCACGGGGCAGGGAACTTTCCTCAACCCCCAGGGGGCTGGTGGCTGACTCCCTGAATTACTGGGGATGGAAGAGAGGAGTGGGTGGTAAGACGTCCAGACTTAAGTTTTATTTTAAATTTTGCATTATGAAAACGTTGTAAATATACACAGAAGTAGCCGTGAGTTCTCCTGGATTCATCGCTCAGATTCACCATTTACGAATGAGAGCCCTACCTTTCTCTTCCAAATCTGCAACCTCAAGTGTGCATCTCTTTGGGCATTGCCTTTCCCTCGGGGCCTATCCCAGGCCTGCTGTGGGAGCCCCACCCTCCATAGGGAGAGTTCAAATCCAGGTCGGCCTCTTTCTCATAGTCACGTTGAGCAAGGTACTGAACCTCCTGGGGCTGTTGGGAGTGTGGAAAGGGGAAAACGGGTGTCTGGTACATGCTAATATGACGTTCATTTCAATAGGGTTCAATAACCCCCATAGGCACATAGAAGATTAATGTCATGCTGGACATCAGCATGACATGAGAGAAGGCTTATTCTAAAACCCATACCCTGATTCTGTCCCGCGTATTGTCCTTCCCTTCCATACCTGGTTCTGATACCTTACTTTAGTGAAGCCAGCTGCAGGCTTGGGGGTTTCCAGCCTGCTCTCTGTGCTGGGAGAGAATCCTGAGGCCAGAACCACTTCTGTTGTACCAGGTTTGCCCTGGAGCACTCTGCTCCCTCACATCCAGAGGGGACTGCCCGTTAGGGAGGAGGGAACTCCTAGGGGCCTGGCAGCCCTGCCTCAGATGGGTACCACTTCCTTGTTGTGTTCTTGTCTTTGGTCATAATGGAGGGTGTGTCCTTGATATCCTATGCCAAAGTCATAATCCCTTTGGGGCACAGCTGCAGGTGGTCTCCCAGGAAGCCAGGCTTGTTCTTGAAGGGGCACATTCCTGTGCCCTCATTCAGGGCTTTCTATCTTCTCCAGAGTTGCTCCTGCATTGTCCTGCATTGTTTCTCTCCATATCCATTCACACTGTTGTATTCTCAGGGCCTTAGAGTGCTGCCAAAACAACGATGGTGAAAAGTACTGTTTTGTTAGCAGTAGTTCTGTGTTGGCAGTGTGCTTTCTATTCACTGCCATGTTTGATTTTCTCAGTCACCTTGCACATTAGGTAGTTGAATTCTCATTTTCTAGAGAGGGAAATGGTGTAGTAGAGGATTAAGTAACTTTTACTTTGGAGCTATTAAAACTTTCAAAGTTTTAATGAAAATTTAAAAGGAGCTGCTCTATTTTTCACGTTTGTCTCATACATCTAATGCTGATAAAGATAAAATATATGTTCATTTTCTCCTGATCATTGGTCTCAGCCCCTAACACTAATGGTGACATTAATGACACCAGCAGAAGGCTGGAATCAGACCAGTGTTTGAAGTCCACATACCACCCACCCCTACCCCCACCCCCATAAAGTTTTTTCTCCTTTCCTTTTTTGGGGGTATAGAAAGAGATGGAGTTATTACATTTAAAGTTTATTATGAAAATTTTACAAATGCAGCCAAAAGTAGTGAGAATACTGAAAGAGCATCTTTGTACCTCTCACTCAGCTTCAGCAGTTGTTAACATTCTGCTCTTCTCTTTCTTTTAGTTTTCTCTGTTGTAGTATTTTGCAGCAAATCCCAGGTATTTTACCTGTAAATACTTCAGTGTGCATCGTTTTTGAATAAGGACTTTAAAGAAAATAACCTTTATACCAAATGGCACACCCAACAAAATTAACCATAATTCCTTAATGTCATCTAATATTCAGCCTGTGCTCATTTACCCCATTTGTCTCAAAATGCCTTTCTACAGTTTAAATCCTACTCTCTTAACCCAGTTAAGAGGCATGAACAGGGAAATATCTGGAATTCTGTCTTCTGAATCCCCCCTTCCCCTTTCTTTATACCCACTCTTGCCTTGCTGATCTTTGTTAATAGCAGGAGTCCAGCTCTGGGCACTTGCTCCTTGACCTCAGCGTTCTTCTTGCCTCCTTGTGTTTCACATATTTTCTCACTAATCTGATGAGCTGTTAAATCCTGTCAATTCTTCCCTTTTTCCTCTCTCCTCACCTTTGTGTTAGCTCAGCATAATTTGTCTTTCCCCATATTCTAGTTTGTCTGTTAAAAAAGGACCCGCCCTTTGGGCTCTGAAGTTGGACTCTTAGGCTCCACCACCTATTGACTCTGTGACCTTGGATATTGCTTCTGTTCTATGTGCCTCCTTTTTTCTTATCTGTAAAATGGGGTTGATAGCAATGTCAGGGTTGTTGTGAGGTGGAAATGCGCCTGTGCTTCTGAAGTGGTTAGGGTGCCTGGCACACAGTGAGTGCTCAGGGAAAAGTGAGTTGTGGTGATGATTATTATCAATTCTGAATTGCCCCCCCCCAACCCACCTTTCCAGAATTATCCTTTACTCTTCACTCTGATTGGACTCTGTCTTACAGTCACATGGGAATATATTCTATTCCATGCAGTTGTATTCCTTCATGCCTTTATTTTTGAATTTTATTTTATTTATTTTTTTATATAACAGGTTCTTAATAGTTATCAATTTTAAACATATTAGTGTATATATGTCAATCCCAATCTCCCAATTCATACCACTACCACCACCACCACCACCACTTTCCCCCCTTGGTGTCCATACGTTTGTTCTCTACATCTGTGTCTCAATTTCTGCCCTGCCAACTGGTTCATCTGTACCATTTTTCTAGGTTCCACATATATGTGTTAATATACGATATTTGTTTTTCTCTTTCTGACTTACTTCACTCTGTATGACAGTCTCTAGATCCATCCACGTCTCTACAAATGACCCAATTTCATTCCTTTTTATGGCTGAGTAATATTCCATTGTATATATGTACTGCATATTCTTTATCCATTCGTCTGTCGATGGGCATTTAGGTTGCTTCCATGATCTGGCTATCGTAAATAGTGCTGCAATGAACATTGGGGTGCATGTGTCTTTTTGAATTATGGTTTTCTCTGGGTATATGCCCAATAGTGGGATTGCTGGGTCATATGGTAATTCTATTTTTAGTTTTTTAAGGAACCTCCATACTGTTCTCCATAGTGGGTGTATCAGTTTACATTCCTGCCAACAGTGCAGGAGGGCTCCCTTTTCTCCACACCCTCTCCAGCATTTGCTATTTGTAGATTTTCTGATGATGCCCATTCTAACCGGTGTGAGGTGATACCTCACTATAGTTTTGATTTGCATTTCTCTAATAAGAAGTGATGTTGAGCAGCTTTTCATGTGCTTCTTGGCCATCTGTATGTCTTCCTTGGAGAAATGTCTATTTAGGTCTTCTGCCCATTTTTGGATTGGGTTATTTGTTTTTTTAATGTTGAGCTGCATGAGCTGTTTATATGTTTTGGAGATTAATCCTTTGTCCGTTGATTCATTTGCAAATACTTTCTCCCATTCTGAGGGTTGTCTTTTCATCTTGTTTGTAGTTTCTTTTGCTTTGAAAAAGCTTTTAAGTTTCATTAGGTCCCATTTGTTTATTTTTGTTTTTATTTCCATTACTCTAGGAGGTGGATCAAAAAATATCTTGCTGTGATTTATGTCAAAGAGTGTTCTTCCTATGTTTTCCTCTAAGAGTTTTATAGTGTCCGGTCTTACATTTAGGTCTTTAATCCATTTTGAGTTTATTTTTGTATATGGTGTTAGGGAGTGTCCTAATTTCATTCTTTTACATGTAGCTGTCCAGTTTTCCCAGCACCACTTATTGAAGAGACTGTCTTTTCTCCATTGTATATCCTTGCCTCCTTTTTCATAGATCAGTTGGCCATAGGTGCATGAGTTTATCTCTGGGCTTTCTATCCTGTTCCATTGATCTGCATTTCTGTTTTTGTGCCAGTACCATATTGTCTTGATGACTGTAGCTTTGTGGTATAGTCTGAAGTCAGGGAGTCTGATTCCTCCAGTTCTGTTTTTTTTTCCTCAAGACTGCTTTGGCTATTCGGGGTCTTTTGTGTCTCCATACAAATTTTAATATTTTTTGTTCTAGTTCTGTAAAAAATGCCATTGGTAATTTGATAGGAATTGCATTGATTCTGTAGATTGCTTTGGGTAGTATAGTCATTTTCACAATATTGATTCTTCCAATCCAAGAACATGGTATATCTCTCCATCTGTTTGTATCATCTTTATTTTCTTTCATCAGTGTCTTATAGTTTTCTGCATACAGGTCTTTTGTCTCCCTAGGTAGGTTTATTCCTAGGTATTTTATTCTTTTTGTCGCAGTGGCAAATGAGAGTGTTTCCTTAATTTCTCTTTCAGATTTTTCATCATTAGTGTATAGGTATGCAAGAGATTTCTGTGCATTAATTTTGTATCCTGCAACTTTACCAAATTCATTGATTAGCTCTAATAGTTTTCTGGTGGCATCTTTAGGATTCTCTATGTATAGTATCATGTCATCTGCAAACAGTGACAGTTTTACTTCTTCTTTTCCAATTTGTATTCCTTTTATTTCCTTTTCTTCTCTGATTGCCGTGGCTAGGACTTCCGAAACTATGTTGAATAGTAGTGGTGACAGTGGACATCCTTGTCTTGTTCCTGATATTAGAAGAAATGCTTTCAGTTTTTCACCATTGAGAATGGTGTTTGCTGTGGGTTTGTCATATACGGGCTTTATTATGTTGAGGTAGGTTCCCTCTATGCCCACTTTCTGGAGAGTTTTTATCATAAATGGGTGTTGAATTTTGTCATAAGCTTTTTCTGAATCTATTGAGGTAATCATATGGTTTTTCTTCTTCAATTTGTTAATATGGTATATCACATTGATTGATTTGCATATATTGAAGAATCCTTGCATCCCTGGGATAAATCCCACTTGATCATGGTGTATGATCCTTTTAATGTGTTGTTGGATTCTGTTTGCTAGTATTTTGTTGAGGATTTTTGCATCTATATTCATCTGTGATATTGGTCTGTAGTTTTCTTTTTTTGTAGTGTCTTTGTCTCTTTTTGGTGTCAGGGTGATGGTGGCCTCATAGGATGAGTTTGGGAATGTTCCTTCCTCTACAATTTTTTTGGAAGAGTTTGAGAAGGATGGGTGTTAGCTCTTCTCTAAATGTTTGATAGAATTCACCTGTGAAGCCATCTGGTCCTGCATTTTGTTTGTTGGAAGATTTTTAATGAAAGTTTCAATTTCATTACTTGTGATTGGTCTGTTCACATTTTCTAATTCTTCCTGGTTCAGTCTTGGAAGGTTGTGCTTTTTTAAGAATTTGTCCATTTCTTCCGGGTTGTCTATTTCACTGGCAGAGAGTTGCTTGTAGTAGTCTCTTAGGATGCTTTGTATTTCTGTGGTGTCTGTTGTAACTTCTCCTTTTTCTTTTCTAATTTTATTGATTTGAGTTGTCTCCCTCTTTTTCTTGAAGAGTCTGGCCAATGGTTTATCAATTTTGTTTCTCTTCTCAAAGAACCAGCTTTTAGTTTTATTGATCTTTGCTATTGTTTTCTTTGTTTCTATTTATTTCTGCTCTGACCTTTATGATTTCTTTCCTTCTACTAACTTTGGGTTTTGTTTGTTCTTTCTCTAGTTCCTTTAGGTGTAAGGTTAGAACGTTTATTGAGATTTTTCTTGTTTCTTGAGGTAGGCTTGTATCGCTAAAAACTTACCTCTTAGAACTGCTTTTGCTACGTCCCATAGGTTTTGGATCGTCGTGTTTTCATTGTCATTTGTCTATAGGTATTTTTTGATTTCCTCTTTGATTTCTTCAGTGATCTCTTGGTTATTTTGTAACATATTGTTTAGCCTCCATGTATTTGTGTTTTTTACGTTTTTTTCCCTGTAATTGATTTCTAATCTCATAGTGTTGTGGTCAGAAAATATACTTGATATGATTTCAGTTTTCTTAAATTTACTGAGGTGTGATTTGTGACCCAAGATGTGATCTGTCCTGGAGAATGTTTCGTGTGCACCTGAGAAGAAAGTGTAATCTGCAGTTTTTGGATGGAATGTCCTATAAATATTAATTAAATCTTCACTCTCATTATTCTGAATTCTTTTTCTGGATGGTTGCCTATCTCCACTTCATTTAGTTGTTTTTCTGGGGTTTTATCTTGTTCCTTCATCTGGTACATAGCCCTCTGCCTTTTCATCTTGTCTGTCTTTCTGTGAATATGGTTTTTGTTCCACAGGCTGCAGGATTGTAGTTCTTCTTGCTTCTGCTGTCTGCCCTCTGGTGGATGAGGCTATCTAAGAGGCTTGTGAAGGTTTCCTGATGGGAGGGACTGGTGGTGGGTAGAGCTGGCTGTTGCTCTGGTGGGCAGAGCTCAGTAAAACTTTAATCCACTTGTCTGCTGATGGGTGGGTCTGGGTTCCCTCCCTGTTGGTTGTTTGGCCTGAGTCAACCCAACACTGGAGCCTACCTGGGCTCTTTGGTGGGGCTAATGGCGGACTCTGGGAGGGCTCATGCCAAGCAGTACTTCCTAGAATTTCTGCTGCCAGTGTCCTTGTCCTCATGGTGAGACACAGCCACTGCCTGCCTCTGCAGGAGGCCCTCTAACACTAGCAGGTAGGTCTGGTTCATTCTCCTGTGGGGTCACTGCTCCTTCCCCTGGGTCCCAATGAGCACACTACTTTGTGTGTGCCCTGTAAGAGTGGAGTTTCTGTTTTCCCCAGCCCTGTCGAAATCCTGCAATCAAATCCCGCTAGCCTTCAAAGTCTGATTCTCTAGGAATTCCTCCTCCTGTTGCTGGACCCCCAGCTTGGGAAACCTGACTTGGGGCTCAGAACCTTCGCTCCAGTGGGTGGACTTCTGTGGCATAAGTGTTCTCCAGTTTGTGAGTCACCCACCCAGCAGTTATGGGATTTGATTTTTTTGTGATTGCGCCTCTCCTACCGTCTCATTGTGGCTTCTCCTTGTCTTTGGATGTGGGGTATCTTTTTTGGTGAGTCCCAGTGTCTTCCTGTCAATGATTGTTCAGCAGTTAGTTGTGATTCCAGTGCTCTCACAAGAGGGAGTGAGAGCATGTCCTTCTACTCTGCCATCTTGAACCAATCTCTTCCTTCATGCCTTTATGCTTCACAAATTCACTCTTGTTATCTAAGTAGCTCAGATGTTTCTCCAGTGCAAAGATTTCTGAATGTTCTCTGGCAGAATTACTCCTATCGTTCCCTTTAGTCCCAGAGCACCTTACACGTGAGGACTCCAGGGCTTGCATGGTACATCCTGTTTGTCCCACTGGTTTTGAGATGGTGCTTTGAGGGACAGGCACCTTGTCTGCTCCTCATGGGTCACTGATTGGCACCCAACTCTGAGGATATGAGGGGTTGTCCTTTCTGCCTGGAAAGGTTTGTAGGAGGACTGATGGAAACAAGTGGAAAAGGGGGTTAGGCTATTATTGGGGTAGACCGTGGGTGCCAAGATAATAGGTGTGGACCTTTTTGTGTGGTCATTGGGACCCATTGCAGGGTTTTGAGCAGAGAAGGCTTATCATTACCTCTTTCAGTTATTACTTCATCTCTGTGTTCTCCTTTAGAATGGAAATCATCAAGAGAGTTTTCTATGTTTGATAGTCCAGTTTTTTTCTGCCCAATCTCTAATTAATTTCCAGCTATTTGGGATTTTTTTAGATAATTTATTGTTACTGATTCCTTATTCAATTCCATTCAAGTCAAAGAACCTTCATAGTGTTTTCCACAGTGTCTATATGGTGCACTAGGGTCTCAGTTTCTCCACATCCTTGCCAAAACTTGTTATTTTGTCTGTGTGTGTGTGTTGTTTTTAGTTTTTTAAATAATGGCCATTTTAATGGGTAGAGGTGCTATCTCATTGTGGTATTGATTTGTATTTCCCTGATAATTTGTAATGCTTAGTGTCTTTTCATACACTGTTGGCCATATGCTGTTTATTTAAGTCGTTAGTCCATTTTTTAGTCTGGATATATGTTTTTTGTTAGTGAGCTGGAGTTCTTTATATATTCGGGATATTAACCCTTTACCTGATACATGGTTTGCATCGATTTTCTCTCATTCCATAAATTGCCTTTTCACTTTGTTGTTTGTTCCCCTTGCTGCACAGAAGTTTTTAAGTTTAATGTAGTCTCATTTGTCTATTTTTGCTTTTGTTGCTTGTGCTTTTCGTGTTATATCCAAGAAATTATTGCCTATTCCAATGTCATGAAGCTTCTCCCTTATGTTTCCTTCTAGGAGTTTTATAGTTTCAGGCCTGGGGTTTAGCAATTTTAATATTTGCAAATAATCAACCTTTGGCTTTTTAATTTTCTTTGGAGTTTCATTTATATTTCATTGATACTTTTTCCTCTTTATTATTTTCTATTTTGTTTTTCCTTTTCATTTCCTAGCATCTTAAGGTGGGAGCTGGAGTTGTTTTTTTAAATTAAAACTTTTCTGGTGTATTCATTTAAAGCTATAAGTTTCCCTTTAAGAACTGCCTTAGCTGCTGTGTTTATTGCTAGAATTGCCATAATAATGCACCACAGACTGGGTGGCTTAAACGACAGAGATTGATTTTCTCTCAATTCTGGAGGCTAGAAGTTAAAGATCAATGTTGGTTTCTTCTGAGGCCCTTCTTTGGCTTGTAGCTGGCTGTCTTCTCCCTGTTTACATGGGCTTCCCTCTGGACCTGTCTGTGTTCAAATTTCCTCTTATAAGGACACCAGTTATATTGGATTAGGGCCCACCCTAATAATGCCAGTTTAACCTAATTACCTCTTTGAAGACCTGTCTAAAAATACAATCACATTCTAAGGCACTGGAGGTTATGAATTCACATATGAATTTCATAGGGGACACAATACACCTGTAATAGATCTATATCACAAATTTGGTTAGTTGTCATATGTTTCGATATGTTGTGTTTATTACAATCATTCAGTTAAAAGTATTTCTAAATGTCCCATGGAATTTTTTCTTTCATCCGTATCTCCTTTAGACCAGCGTTGCTTTACTGATTCCTACTTTAATTCCATCTTGGGCAAAGAACATACTCTTTTTAAGTTTCAGTCCTTTGAAATTGGTCACTTGTTTTATATGCCTTGGAATTTCATTTTCCTTGGTTAATATTCTTTGTGCCCCTTTTACACTTGCAGGGTTTAGCATTCTATAAATGTCAATTTGATCAGTACTGCCTGATAGTATTTTTTAAACCTTCTGTTTTTCTTCTTTACTGTTAGTTTGCTTTTTCATTTACTGAGAGGTGTATCAAGTTTTTTTTTAACTGTGATTATGATTGGTTTTCTTTTCCACTCTGTCATTTTTTTCCTTCATGTATTTTTTCCAGTCTATGACTTGACTTTTTATTTTCTTGCCAGTATCTTTTGCGGAACAGAAGTCTTTTAATCCTAACAGAATCCACCTTATCAATATTTTTCTTTCATTGGTTGTATTTTTGGTGTTATATCTGAAGAGACACTGCCAAGTCCCTGGTCACCTAAATTTTCTCCCATGTTATTTTCTAGGAGTTTTATAGTTTCATATTTTACCTTTAGCTCTGCTATCCATTTTTAAAAAAATCAATCAATTAATTAATTAATTAATGGCTGTGTTGGGTCTTCGTTGCAGTGTGCAGGCTTCTTATGGTGGTGGCTTCTCTTGTTCTGGAGCACAGGCTCTAGGCATACAGGCTTCAGTAGTTGTGGCACGCAGGATCAGTAGTTGTGGCTTGCGGGCTCTAGAGCGCAGACTCAGTAGTTGTGGCGCACAGGCTTAGTTGCTCCGCAGCATGTGGGATCTTCCTAGACCAGGGCTCAAACCCATGTCTCCTGCATTGGCAGGAGGATTCTTAACCACTGCTCCACGAGGGAAGTCCCTACTATCCATTTTGAGTTAATTTTTGTGGAAGGTATAAGGTCTGTGTATGTGGATGTTCAATTGTTCCAGTACTGCCATTTATTGAAAAGATAGTCCTTTCTCCATTAAATTTTCCTTGCTCAGTTGACTTTATTTATGTGAGTCTATTTCTGTGCTCTCTATTCTGTTCCATTGATCCATTTATCTATTTTTTAAATTTATTTTTTGCCAATACCACACTTTCTTAATTCCTGTAGCTTTATAGTAAGTTGCAAAATCTGGTCACGTCAGTCTTCTGACTTTGTTGTTCTTCAGTATTGTGTTGGCTCTTCTGGGCCCTTGCCTTTCTGTATAAACTTTAGAACCAGCTTGTTGATATCTTCAAAGTAACTTGCTGGGATTTTAATGGATTGAATGTATAGATCAAGTTGGGAAGAACTGACATCTTAACAATATCAGGTCTCCCTATCCATAATATGGACTATCCATTTTATTAGATCTTTGATTTTTTTTCAGCAGAGTTTTGTAGTTTTCCTCATATAGATCTTATATGAAAAATTTAAAAAGATTTATACCTAAGTATTTCATTTTTCTGGTTGCTAATGTTGTTGATTTCAAAATCCATCTGTTCATGGCTGGTATAGGAAAGCAGCTGATTTTTACCTTGTATCCTGCAGCTTTGATATATCACTTGCTCTAGAAATTTCTTGTTGATTCTTTGGGATTTTCTGCATAGACAGTCAGGTCATCTGCAGACAAAGACAGTTTTATTTCTTCCTTCCCAATCAGTATACCTTTTATTTCCCTTTCTTATCGTCTTACATTAGCTTGGAATTCCAGCATGGTGTTGAATAGGAGTGGTGAAAGGTGACATTCTTGCCTTGTTTTTGATCTTAGTGGATAGCATCTAGTTTCTCAGCATTAAATACGATGTTAGTTGTAGATTTTGCACTTTTTATTATATAGCCACAATTATTTGCAGAGAGTATCAGCACAGCCCATTTTTAGCCTAATCCTAACAAAATTAATACTGATTCTTTAATGTCATCTAATATCTTATCAGTGTTCCTATAACAAGGTCCACACATTGTATTTGATTGCTGTGTCACTTAAGTCTTCCTTTTATTCCATAAGACCTCCCTCTTTTTATGCTATTAACTTGTTGAAACCTTCATATTTTTTAAAAATTGCAAATTATGTCAGTTCACCCTCAGTACTTCAGCATCATTTCTAATTGTGACTTGTTTTTCTCTATATCCAGAATATCATGATCCTACCTAACAATATTCACAATAATTATCTAACATCATCTAATACCCAGTTCATTTGAATTGGCCTTCATAGTCCCCAAAATGTTCTTCAGTTCATTTGTGCAGACTAGTCAGTCAAGGCTAATAGATGACATCTGAAGAATGGTTTATCTCTTAAGTGGATTTGCATTAAGGACAATCTCTCCTCTTAAAAATTTTGTCATGGGGGCTTCCCTGGTGGTGCAGTGGTTGAGAGTCCGCCTGCCGATGCAGGGGACACGGGTTCGTGCCCCGGTCTGGGAAGATCCCACATGCCGTGGAGCGGCTGGGCCTGTGGGCCATGGCCACTGAGCCTGCACGTCCGGAGCCTGTGCTCCACAACGGGAGAGGCCACAACAGTGAGAGGCCCACATACCGCAAAAAAAAAAAAAAAAAAAAAAAAATTTGTCATGAAATTGACTTGTTGAAGACCTAAGGTATTTTATGACTGCCCATTCTTAAATTTCAAGTCACATTTCAAATCTTAGGTATATATGTGAAGGGGAAGGTGCAGCCAGGTTATGGCTTCTACCGTGCTTCAAGTCTCCCTGTCCCCCAAATCTACATTCTGTCCTGAGCTGTAGTGGTCTTTCTGTTTTGAATTTCCTAGGCCTTGTCCTTTGGCCTCAGGGCTGATGTGGATGGGGAGCTTCTATTTTCACTATGATAGGTCACTTTATTTCTCAATGTGAATGCTCATCTCTGGGCACTATGAGGCCCTTTCCTCTTAATAGAGTCCACACAGTGACTTAATAGAGTCTCATCCATGCTGGGGCTGTGGACTTCATTTCCCAACTGGAGATTGGGACTAAACCTGCTGCTGGCCCAGCTCTGGGAGCCTTACTTACAGGACACTGGTTAAGAATGGATGGCTCTGATGCCCTCTGCAACCTGCCTTCCTTACCTCCTTCTTGCCTATGCTGAACTTGGAGGCTGGATAGAAGGGTACTTCTCCCAAGCACCCCCTCACTTCTCTTCTCTTTCCCCAGCTCTGCCTCTGCAACTTGACTCTTGTCTAGGAAGAGCACTCAGCAGACCAAGAATATGGCCCCAGGGCTCCTGACAACCAGGGATGAGGTGAGTCCTGAAATTTCTTCCTAGCTCTTGCAGGATGGACCCATTGCCTTTTCTTGTCTTGGAGCTGCCTTGTTGGTACGTAGCCCTGATCTTGGAGGTGTGGTTCATCTTACCTGGAGCCTTTTCTCAGACTCCTCTGCTCCATTCATGACCTATGCATTCATCAAGTAGTAAAGTGTTATCAACACAGTTAAAACACAATCATGCTTATGTGCCCAGTGACTCCCAAGGCCTAAAAAAGTGAAGGAAGGCTTTCAAGGAAGAAGCTGCCTGAGCTGCCCCTGACAGATTTGGCAAGTTGAAGAGCTGAGGGAATGCATTCTTGTGGGAATGTGGCTGGAAGCCTAGCACGTCTCAGAGAGCAGGTGACCTGCAGACTGTCCCTCATCATATGGGAAGCTTGGAGCAGTCAGTGGCCTTTCGTCACATCATTTTTCTCTGTTTAGAGGTGAGGATGCTGATCTGCTGTCTGCTGGTGATTCGTGGGTAGATTTAGTTTGCTGACCCCATGCTTTATATTTGGGTTTTCCACGCTTAAAAACTGGAAGATTACACCTAAGTACTGAGTCCACACTCTTGGTGTGTATGACAAGTAGCTGGAGCCAAATGGCATCTCCATGGTGTAGTCACACCCCCTTGTGCCCCTTAACCCCATGGCTGAGGTGCCTGATTCATTCATTACTTGCCTTGCCCCTGAAGGCTTTGCTTTCATCCCCTCTGAGCCTGGATGGAAGTAGTTCAGCCAGAATCCTGAAAGCCAGGCTGAGGAGTGTGGACTTGAACCTGGAACAAGTTCGGTTTTGAAGGATTCTGAGAAGGAATTTGCCATAAATGGTAATCGAATGAATGTATGTCCTGAAGGGAAGATTTTCTAATCCCTGAGACTAGGCATATTGTGAACATGACGTAATCAAACGGAGTTAACATTTACTGACCACCTAAACAGATGCCAGGTGGGATGCTTATGCTGATTATATCAATTACCAAAAATAGTGTCAGTTGGGCTAATTAAGTTTTGCTTTGCCTGTCCTAAAAATATGACAAGTGTAGAATTTTTTTGTAAGATATGAACTTGATCTTAATACTGAGCTCATATAGTGGATATTTGTCTGTTACTGTATCAGTTAAAAATGATTGGTTTTGATGTTATCAGATATCGTTGAGGGCTGTATGTCCCTCAGTTGTCAAATCTTTTATACCTTTGAGAGAAAATGTTTTATGTAGTGCATGCAATTCAGAATGTTCCCGGGGTGGGGGTGGGGGGCTTTTCTTTTGTGTGTTTCACTTTACCATTTCTGATGTTAATAGAGAAGCATTCTTGGCCAAAATGGAACATTACTTTTCCTGTCCCTATTCTGCCACTTCCTGTGGGATCCTTAGCACACCCTGAACCTTATCCTATCTATGATCAACATTTCTCAGTATACATTTTTTCTTTTATTCATTCATGAAAAATTGATTCCAGGGCATGAGCATCTGAGTAGGTTTGTTTTTTAAGATGAAGTTTCCGTACCTGCAAATGTAAGACACTTATAACATAGCTGTTTCATAAATGGACCCAATCTTAACTTACTTTGAAAGTACAAAAGAACAAAGGGGTTTGTTTGTTTTTACGTTTGTTATTTGAGGCATAGAAATTATATATTTTAGGGTTCTTTAAATTGCATTTTCAGGTACTTTGTTATGTGTCAGTTCTGAATTATATAGAAATTTCTGACCTATATATACATCATGACATTTAGGCATTTTTTCCTAAGGGCTTTTACCTGAGAGGAGAAATTGGAATATGCATTAGAGTTGTGACATAGAAGGGGGTTGTACCTAGAGGCTATTAACTAGTAGGAAATTAGCACTCTTTTATTTAATCTCAAAAAATTTTTTTGAATGTCTGCTGTGTGCAGGAGCCTTTGATGGTTTACAGTGTTACCTGTAGCACAGCCTCCATTCTTATAAGACTTCCAGCTTTTTTAGGGGTTTACCAATCACTGGAATTAAATATTTTGAAAAGTTTTCATTGACATATAATTCATTTCCAATAAAATTTGCCCTTTTAAAGAGTACAATTCAGTAGATTTTAATATATTCACAAAGTTGTGCAACATTCACCACTATCTAATTCCATAATGTTTTCAGACCCACCCCCACCCCAAAGAAACCCTGCACGCATTAGGAGTCACTCCCCATTCTCCCCTCCCCCAGCTCTTTACAACCACTAATCTATTTTTATAGATTTGGTTGTTCTGGATGTTTCAAATAATTGGACTCATATAATATGTGGTCTTTTGTGTCTGTTTTCTTTCACTTAGCGTAATATTTTCAAGATTCATCCACATTGTAGCCCAAATCAGTAATATTTCATTCTGCTTTAAGGTTGAATAGTATTCCATTGTATGGCTATGAGACATTTTGTTTATTCATTTATCTATTGATAGACATTTCAATTATTCCTATCACTTGAATTTAATTAATATTTTTGGTCTGTGTGCATCTGATTTTAATGATAAAATTGTAGTGTATTAAAACTAGTGACTACCCCACTGTCATACCTTTAAAGTGAAGAAACCACAAACATTCATATTGAAATCAGTGACTCTACAGGTTAAAAATATTCACAGATTTTCACTATTCCATCCCACTGTTTCTCAGTCATTGGAAATTTAACCTGTTCTCAATGTTTGAGAACCTATTTCTGTAGGAAATTTTGTTCATGAAATGAATTTTGGACTTACCACAAAATATGGCCAAGTGAAGAGACATGAGTGTTTTAAATCATATGAGCTACAACTCTATAGTAGAGTATCTGTGTTCTTTTGTCTGCTTTCAAAACCATCCACAAGATGCTCTAACACCTCTGCTCTCTGTTCTACCACTAGCTTACCTTTCCCTCCTGCCAGATGTTTTACCCTACCTATATCATAGGCTTTCTCCCTCTCCTGCTCATGGCATCTGTGTTCCCTTCCTCCCTACATGCCTCATCTTGATTCTTAGCCCTCTGCTTTTTCCTCAACTATTCTGAATCTTACTCATCTTTTAAATTTTAATTTTTTTGATATATAGTTTACATACCATAATTCACCCTGTGGATGAAATTATCAGACAAGGACTTTAAAGTCTCTACATTAACTATGCCCAATGAGGAAAGGAAAACATAGCACTCGCTATCAGCTATCAGATAAAATCAACTTCAAGACAGAGGGAAAGAAGACCATTTCGGAATGATAAAGGAGTCACTTCATCAGGAGGACATAAGAGTTATGTGTGTATATAACTGTTCAAAATAACAAAGCTTCAAAATAATTGTCAGAATTAAAGGGAGAAAAAGGCCCCCTTTTGAGTAATTGATAGAACAACTAGGTAAAAAATTAGTAAAGACATAGATGATCTGAAGAAAACTAGCAACTGTGTTATCCTGGTTGATAATTATAGAACACTGCACCCTACAACTGTAGAATACACATTCTTTTCAAGTACATTTGGTATGCTCACCAAGACAGACTACATGAGGGGTCTATAAAGGAAGTCTTAATAAATTTAAAAAGATTTAAAGAATACAAAGTATATTCTATGACTCAAGAGAATTGTATTAGAAGTCAACAATAATATAAATTTAAAATATTGGAAATTAAACAACACACTGTTTACTAATCCTTACATCAAAGAAGAAATTGTAAGAGAAATTAGAACAGAGTGATGATGGAAATACAACATCTCAAAGCTTGTGGGAGGCTAACCTGGGTAGTTCTCCCTTGCCAGCCCTCTAGCAGTGCCCTCCACCACTTCTGGGGCTAGGGTCTCTGTGCTAGCCCCACCCCTGACATCCAACTTGGAGACCCATGCAGTGTCCCCAGAGGGACTGAGAGGAAGACAGAGTATTGCTGATTGGGCCCCCATATTCTCTCTCTCACTTGACTTTCTGTTCCTTGTTGGGGAAGCTCATGGTCTGTGATTTGCTGATGAGGTTACAAGGATTAGCAGTTGGAAAGTGACTGGAATGAACACCCCAGAGCCATCACCTGCTTGCTTTCTTAGACTGGGATAGAGGCAGCTACATGTGGCCACAGTGCTAGCTCGCCAATCGGCTGATGAGCCACTCTGGACTTTATCTGAATTACTTTGGTATCAGGCACATTGCGCCCAAAAGCAAGATCTCCTTTGCCTAATCAGAAAGAACTTCAGGACAGAAACATCATAGGCTCTGCCTTCAGTGGACTAATGTTGAATAGGAGAAAATTCATGTATACAACCTAAATCAAAACAGGCAATTCTGCAATAAAGATGGAGATAAACCATCTTATTTTGTGAGAGAAGAAATCTCAGATAATGGTTCCTTCTTGGTACTGGGGATGGTCTTGAGGCATGGTCCTTGGGAGCCTGGTTTGGGGAAAGCTTGTAACATTGGCTCAGGTTAGATTCCTTCAAGACCCTCCCTGAGGAATTCTCTTGTATTTCTAGCAAGTGACCATGCCTCCCCAAATTCTTCAGGAACAAGAACCAAGGGATTTGATGAGTGTAGGAGCAACGTCAGTCTAAACTCAGACTTTCCTACACGGAGAGTGATACTTCAGGAAGAAGAACCCACAATTGTGTCATTTATGGCAGAGGCTTCAGATTCAATTATGAACTCGGGCAACATCAGAAAATTCATTTTGTTGAGAAACCCTATGTGTGTGATAATGGAAGTAAATGCTTCATTGAAAGCTCAAAACTTACTATCAGAGGATTCATACTGGAGACAAACATTACAAGTATACTGAATATTTGAAAAGCTTCAGTCAAAATTCTAATCTTCAGCATTAGAGATTTCACACTGGAGAGAAACCCTATGGATGTAACAGTGTAGGAAAAGAAAGGATTTAAATCCATCTCAAATCTCTTTCAGCACCAGAGCATCCATTTGGGAGAGAAACTTAAAAATCTGTTAAGTGTGAGATAGATAGCCTTTAGTTAGAACTCATACCTTGTTCCACATAGGCAAACTTACAAACTCATAGGGAGAAGCCCTATGAGTGTAAGGTGTGTGGGAAATCCTTTATCTATAGCTTATATCTAACCCAACACCAAAGAATCTACTTCAGAGAGAAGCCCTACAGATGTGATAAATGTGGGAAGGGCTTCTGTTTGAACTCACAACTTGGCCAGCACCAAAGAAGTTACAGCATGGGAAAAAAGCCATACAAATGTAGTACTATAGGGAGTGCTTCAGCCAGAGCTTCTACCATCATTACCACCACAGAATCCCCACTGGTGAGAAACTCTATGGATGTGATAAGTGTGGGAAAGCCTTTTGTCAAATTGCAAATCTTATTCAGCATCAGGAAGTTTATACTGGAGAGAAACTCTCTGTATTACACTGCTAGGGCTGCCATAAAAGAGTATCACACACTAGGTGACCTAAACAACAGAAATTTTATTTTATCACAGTTCTGGGGGCTGGAAAATGTAAGATCCAGGTGCAGCCAATTCAGTTCCTGGTGAGGATTATTCCTGGCTTGTAGGTGGCTGGCTTCTTGCTGTGTGTTCATATGGCAGAGACAGAGTTCTGGTATCTCTTCCTTTTATGAGGCACCATTCCTATTGGATCAGGGCCCCACCCTTATGACCTCACTTAGCCTCAATACTTCCTTAGAGGCCCCATCTCTAAATACAACCAAATTGGGGTTAAGGCTTCAACACAATTTTGTGGGACACCATTCACTCTATGGCATTCCACACCCGGCCCTTCAAAATTCATGTCCTTCTGACATGAACATACAGTATTTCATCTTAACAGCCCCCCAGATCTTAACTCATACCAGTATCAACTTTAAAGCCCAAAGTCTCATCTAAATATCTAAATCAGATACAGGTGAGACATGAGTAAAGGTACCATTTCCCTAAGGTAAAATTCCTCTCCAGTTGTGAACCTGTGAAACCAGGCAAGTTATGTACTTGCAAAATAAAATGATGGACAGGAGTAGGATACACATTCCCATTCTAAAAGGGAGAAATCAGAAGGAAGATAGGGTGAAGGATTCTAAATAAGTCCAAACCTAGCAAGGTAAATTGTATTAGATCCTAAGGCTGGAGAATAACCCTCTGGTTTGATGTTCTACTCTCCAGGCCCACTGGATTGGCAGTACCCCTTTGGCCCAGAGGGGTGACCCTGCCTCTGTGGCTTTCTGAGAGGGCCCTGCTGTAAGCAAGGAGTGGCAGCCTTGCCCCCTGGGCCTGTGGTGGGATTAGCAGCCCTGACAACTTACGAATAGCCTCTCTTTCCTTGAAGGATAAGGCAGATTCACACTCTTCCTGTTTCATCCCATTTTCTGTGCCTACTTTAGTGCCAGCTGCAGTGTTTTTGTGGGTATACATCCATCTCTTCCTGGCTTCTGCTGAGATGGCTGATTAAATTCATGGTTCACACCCATACTAATTACCTTATCAAATTGTTCAGACATGCCCTCAGTGTTCTCCTCAGAACAAGTTTTCTCCTCCTTTTTTTTTACAATGTAGATAAGTTAAGAATTTTCCAATCTTCAGTATGGGTTCATTTTTACTTAACAATTCCTTCTTCACTTCATCTCTCTTCTTTTACATTTTACCATAAGTAGTCAGGAGGAACCAAGCCACTCCTTTAACACTGCTTTGAAATCTCGGTTAAATATCCAGTCTCATTACTCACAAGTTCAACCTTCCACAGAACACTAGAACACAGTTCACTCGAGTTCTTTGCCACTTTATAGCAAGGATCACCTTTCCTCCAGTTTCCAGTAACCTGTTCCTCATTTCCATCTGAGACATCACCAAATGTCCTTTAACATCTATATTTCTGCCGTCATTTTTTTCATGATTATTTATGTATTCTCTAAGAAGGTGGAACTTTTCTTTTCAGCTCTTCTCTTTCTGAGCCCTCATAAAAATCACCTTTAATGTCTGTATTTCTACCAACAGTCCCTTCATGTCAATCTCAGATTTTTCTAGCATGCACCACAAAATTCTTCCAATCTCTACCCATCATACAGTTTCAAATCCATGTCCACAGTTTTAGGAATTTGTTACGGCAGCACCCCACTGTCAGTACCAAAATCTGTATTAGTCTGCTAGGGCTGCCATAACAAAATACCATCGACTGGTGACTTAAACAACAGAAATTTATTTCTCACAGTTTTCAAAGCTGGGAAGTTAAAATTAGGGTACTGGCTGATTTGGTTCCTGGTGAGGGCTCTCTTCCTGGCTTTCATACTGCTGCCTTCTTGCTGTGTGCTCACACAGCAGCATCAGAAAGAGAGTAAGCTCTGGTCTCTTCTTATAAAGTACCAACCCTATCAGGGCCCTACCTTTCTGACCTCATTTAACCTTATCCCTTGCATGCCATATCTCCACATATAGACACATTGAGAATAAAGGTTCAACATGAATTTTGAGAGGACACAGTTTAGTCCATAGCACCCCACAAATGTTATGAATGTGGAAAAACCTTTAGTCAAAATTCACAAGCATCAGAGAGTACACAAGTAAAAATTCACAGGGGTGGAGAGAACCCTTAAATACAGTGAATGTGAAACTCTGGATTTGTTCAGTGACAAGAAGACTGATAGAGGGAGAAAGGCCATAGATACAAGTGACATGTAGGAAGCTTCAATGTGCTAAGTCCATATGGAGCCTGACTCCACATCAGAGTGTTGACACCAGGAAGTGTAAGGAACATGAGGAAGATTCTGATGATATTCAGTGTATGTAAGATCATGAGAGCCCTGTGAATAATCTCTTTCCAATTTGTTGAAAGTATTAGTCTGGGCCATCTACTAGGATGTGGAAAGTGCCCTTGGAAACACATCTCCTCAAAAGTGACTTTAAAATTTTTTGTTGATGTGAAATTCACATAACATAAAGTTAGCCGTTTTTTTTGTTTTGTTTGTTTTTGTTTTTGTTTGCGTTATGCAGGCCTCTCACTGTTGTGGCCTCTCCCGTTGCGGAGCACAGGCTCCGGACGTGCAGGCTCAGCGGCCATGGCTCACGGGCCCAGCCGCTCCACGGCATGTGGGATCTTCCTGGACCGGGGCACGAACCCATGTCCCCTGCATCAGCAGGTGGACTTTCAACCACTGCACCACCAGGGAAGCCCAGTTAGCCATTTTAATATGTACAATTCAGTGGCATTTAGTACATTCACAGTGTTGTGCAACCATCACCTCTATCTAGTTCCAGCATTTTTATCATTAAGCAATCACTCCCTATTTGCTCCTCTTCCCAGATACTGACAACCACTAACCCTCTTGTGTCTCTGTGGTTTTAACTGTTGTGGATATTTCATATAAATGGAATCATACAATTAAAAAAAAAACTTTGTGATATGAAAAATGACAGAGTAAGGGAAATCCATGATCGTACCTGCTCAAAAGCAACTAATGGGCTGCCAGAAACTGTCAGAATTAACTTTTATACAACTTTGGAATCTAGTCAAAACTGGAAGATTTGGTGAAGAAAGAAGCTCCTTAGTTTGTGGCAGGAGAGTACTGTGGCATTTTAAACTGCCTGCCTACCAAGTATCCATGAGGAAGCCCCAGCACAAAGACTTTAAATCAACTATCTTAAATATGCATAAAGAGCTAAAGAAAACCATGGACATGGAACGAAAGGAACTAGGTCAACAAATATGTCAACAATGTTTGAACCAATAGAGATTATCCATAAAGAGAAATTATAGAAGGGAACCATATAGGAATCTTGGAGCTGCAAAGTACAATAACTGAAGGGAAAAATTCATTAAAGGGGTTCAACAGCATATTTAAACAGGTAAAATTAAATCTGTACACTTGGAAATATTTCAACTGAGGTTACCCATTGTGAGGAACAGAAAGAAAAGATTAGCTTGAAAAACCTGTGTGACACCATCAGGTTTACTTACATACACATAATGGGAATTGCAGAAGGAAAGGGGAGAGAGAAAATTTCAAGAAATAATATCCAGAAACTTCCCAAATTTGATAAAAGAACAAATCTATATATCCCTGACACTCAACAGACTCCAAATAGGATAAACTCAAAAAGATCCACACCAAGTTGTCAAAACCCAAAGACAGAATTTTGAAAGCAGCAAGTGAGAAGTTGTTTGTTACCTACAAGGGACCCTCAGATAGATTAACAGCCAATTTCTCACCAGAAACCATGGAGGCCACCAGTCAGAGACATAACACACTTTAAGTCTTGGAAGAAAAACTGTCAACTAAGAATTCTATATCTGGCAAATTATTCTTGAAGAATGAGGGAGAAATTAAGATGTTACCAGATAAAATCTGAGAGAGCTCATTAACAGTAGACCTGCTCTACAAAAACCCCAAAACCAAACCAAACCAAACCAAAACATTCAAGCTGATTTGAAAAGGACACTAGATAGTAACTCTAAACCATAAGAAAGAAAAGTGAACACTAGTACAGAGGCTTGTATAAAAGCCAGTATTATTGTGCTTTTTGTTTGGTTTATAACTTCTGCTTTTTCTGTATGATTTCAGGCAAACACAAAAAATATACATCTATGTTAATGGGCATACACTGTATAAAGATGTAATCTTGGACAATTACAAAATAAGGGGAGAGAGATGGAAAAGTATAGGAGCAGAGTGTTTGTATACTATTGAAACTAAGTTAGTAGATTTTTACAAGCTTAACATGTTAACATGGTAACCACTAAGAAAATACTTAAAAATATACAGAAAATGAAAGAAATGATAAAAGTGAAAAAAATACAAGAAAAAAATCAATAAATATTTTAAAAGGCAGTAATGGAGGAACTGGGGAACAAAAGATATACACAGAAAACAAAAGGCTAAATGGCAAAAGTAAATCCTTCCTTTTCAGTAATCACATTAAATATAAATTGAATAAACTCCCCAATCAAGAGGCCTAGGTTAGCAGTTTGGATTTAAAAAAAAACCCAAGATCTATACATATACTGCCTACAAGAGACTCACTTTAGATAATATGGACATAAAGAGGTTGAAAGTAAAAGGATGGAAAAATATATTTCATACAAATAGTAATCAAAAGAGAGTTGGGATGGCTGTATCATGAGACAAAACAGATTTTAAATTAGGAAAAGATAATAAAATGAAGAAAGACATATTTATAAAAGGTTCACTACAGAAATAATATATAGCAATTATAAATATAAACATAACGTAGCAATATAGTCCGAAAATATATGGAGTAAAAATGGACAGAATTGAGAGAAAAATAGGTCTGCAATAATGGTTGGTGACTTCAATACTCAGCTTTCTATACTGCATAGGGCAGCCAGACAGGAGATCAACAAGGAAATATAGAACTTGAACTACACTGTAAATCAGTTTCACCTAACATATGTACAGAACACACCACCCAACAACAGCAAAATATATATTCCACTCAAGCGCACGTGGAATGTTCTCCAGGATAGACCATATGTTAGGCCACAGGTAAGTCTTAAGTTTGAAATGATTGAAATCTTACAAAGTAACTTTTCTGTTCACAATGGAATGAAACTAGAAATGAATAACAGAACTTTGGAAAATTCACAAATATGTGGAAACTAAGTAGGACACTCTTAAACAACTAATGTGTCAAGAAGAAAAATCACAAAGTAGAAAATACTTTGGGAGACAAATGGAAGTGAAAACATGACATACCAAAACTTATGGAATATGGTGAAAACAGTGCTTAGAGGGAAATTTATAGCTGTAAATGCATGTATTAAGGGAAAACTCAAATTAATAACCTAACTGTATAACCTATGTAACTAGAAAAAGAAGCACCAACTAAACTCAGGCTAGCAGAAGGCAGGAAATAATAAAAGAGCAAAGACAAAATAGAGAATAGAAAAATGATAGAGAAATCAACAAAACCTAAAGTTGGTTCCTTAAAAAGATTAACAAAATTGACAAACCTTTATCTAAATTGACTAACCAAAAAAGACTCAAGTTACTCAAATCAGAAATGAAATTGGAAACTTTATTATCAATTTTTTAAAAATATAGAGGATTATAAGGGAATACTATTAACAGCTGTATGCCAACAAATTTGCTACCCAAGGTGAAATGGACAAATTTTGAGACATGCACAGTTTATCTCAACTGACTCAGGAAAGAATAGAAATTATGGATAGATCTATAACTAGTGAGGATATTGGAGCAGTCATTTAAAAAACCTCCCAATAGAGAAAAGCTCACAATGAGATGGCTTCACTTGTTAATTCTACTAAATAGATAAAGAAGAGTTAACACAAATCTTTCTCAAACTATTCCAAAATACTGGAGAGGACAGTTTCTGTCTCATTCTGTGACACATTGCTCTGACTACAGAGGTCTCAGACAAAGACACTACAAGAAAAGAAAACTACAGGCTAATATCCCTTATGAATATAGGGGCAAAAATCCTCACCAAAATGCTGTAACTCATGACCAAGTGAGATTTACAATGATGTTTCAAAATATTAAAATCCTGTAATATACTTCATTCAGAGAATGAAGGATAAAAACTGCATGATCATTTCAATTGATGACGAAAAAGCACTTGACAAAATTCAGTACCCTTTCATGGTAAAAACATTCAGTAAACTAGGAATAGATGAAAACTTCTTCAACGTGATAAAGGCCTTATATGAAAAATCCACACTAATGTTCTTTATGGTGAAAGACTGAAAGCTTTTCCCTGAAAAACAGTACAAGATGAGGATGTCAGCTTTTGCCACTTCTGTTCAACATATTACTGGCAGTTCTAGCCAGAATAATTAGGCAGAAAAAGAAACGGCATCCACATTCAAACAGAAGTAAAATTATTTCTTTCCTCCAGACATTATCTCAAATCTATACAACCCTAGAATCCACAAAAAAATTGTTAGAGCTAAAAATGAATTCAGCGAAGTTTCAGGACACAAAATCAACACACAAAAGTCAGTTGTATTTATGTACGTTTTCAAAGAACTATTCAAACAGCAAATAGTTTTTAAAATCCCACTTACAATAGCATCAAAAATAATAAAATATTCAGTAATAAACCAAGCAGGCAAAAGCCTTGTTCACTGAAAAGTGCAAAACATTGCTGAAATTAAAGGAGACCTAAATAAATGGAAAGACTTCCCATGCTATGGATTGGAAGACAATATTGCTAAGATGACAGTAATATCCAAAGTGATCTATGGATTCAATACAGTCCCTATCAAAGTACCATTCATGTTTTACATAAATAGAAAAACCTATCCTAAAATTCATTTGGAATCTCATAGGACCCTGAATAGTCAAAACAATCTTGTAAAAGGAAAAGAAAGTTGGAGGACTCACTCTGCTTGATTTCAATACTTAGCTCCAAGCTACAAACAGCGGCAAAACAGTGTTATACTGCCATAAGTATAAACATATAGATCAGTGGAATAGAACTGAGAGCCCAGAAGAATATTCCTCTTACGTATGATCAATTGATTTTTGACAAGGATGCCAAAACTATTCAATTGAAAAAGAATGGTCTATACAAGTGGTGCTTGGACAACTGGATATCCAGAACTAAAAGAACACACTTGAGAAAAATGAAAAATTAGAAAGCCTCTGCAAAGAAATAGAAGATGTAATGAATAAGCATATGGAAATTTCAGAACTGAGAAATATGTACCTGAAAGAAAAAGTTCAGAAGATGGGCTTAAGAGCAGATTGGAGGTAACAGAGAAATTATTGGACTATAAGATGGAATAATAGAAATTACCCAATCTGTGCAACAGGAAGAAAATATACTGGGAAAAAGACGAACAGAGTCTCAAGAATTGTGAGAGTATAACAAAATATCTAACATTTGTGTTACTGCAGTTCTGGAAGAAGAAGCAAAGAAGGGCAGGGTTGAAAAAGTATTAGAATAATTAATTGCTGAAAAGTTCCTAAATTTGGCAAGAGATGTAAACCTACAGATTCAAAAAGCTGAGTGTATCCCAAACATGATAAGCCCACTGAAATCCACACCAGGATACATTATAATGAAACTCCTGAACACTAAAAATGAAGAAAACATCTTGAAATCAGCTAAAAAAAAATAACACATTTCTTACAGAGGAAGAAAACTATTAGAATGGTAGTGAATTTCTCATCAGAAATGAGAGGCTAGATGGAAAGTGGTGTGATGTTTTTCAGGCACTGAAGTAAAAGAATTGTAAACGCCAAATCCTGTATGAAATGAAAATATTTTTCACAAATGAAGAGGAATCATAAAAAAGAGATACATCATGCAGACATTAATCAAAGGAAAGCAAGAGTGGCTATATTAATATCAGGTAAATAGACTTCAAAGAAAATTACCAGATACAGAGGGTGATAAATTGGTCAGTTCATCAGCAAGACAGGATCCTTAATGTGTATGCATCAAATAACTGAGCTTCAAAACATGTGAAGAGAAAACTGAAAGGAGAAATGGACAAATCAACAATTAGAGACTTCAACACCCTTCTCTCAATGTTATATAGAATAATTAGACCCCAAATCAGTAGGAGCTCAACAACGCCATCAACCAACAGACTCTAATCAACATTTACAGAACGTTCCACCTAACAATAGCAAAATGCATATTCTTACAGTCAGCCCTCCATATCCATGGATTCCACATCTGCAGATTCAACCAACTGCAGATCAAAAATTAAAAAAAAATTTTTTTCCAAAAGTTCCAAAAAGCAAAATTTGAATTTGCTGTGTGCCAGCAACTATTTACATAGCATTTACATTATATTTACAACTATTTACATGACATTACATTGTATTAGGCATTATAAGTAATCTAGAGATGACTTAAAGTATACAGGAGGATGTATGAGGTTATATACAAATACCATGCTATTTAATATACAGGACTTGAGCATCTGTGGATTTTGGTATCTGAAGGGGGGTTCTGGAACCAGTCCTCTGTGGATACTGAGGGATGACTGTATGAAGATAGATATATTCTGGGCCACAAAACAACATATGAAACAAAAAAATTTGTTTACCTTAATGAATTAAAAAAATTTAAATCATGCAAAGTATGTTGTCTGACCACAATGGACTCAAACTTGACATCAATAAGAGAAAGTTAACAGAAAAATCTCTAAGCACTTAGAAAATAACACACTGCTAAATAATCTGGGCATCAAAAATGACATCTCAAGGGAAATAAAAAAACCTGCATGAAAGTGAATGAAAAGGAAACTGAGATATCGAAGTATGTGGGATGCAGTTAAAGCAGTCTTGAGAGAAAAACCTGTAGCACTAAATGTATATGTTAGAAAACAGGAAGTCTCAAGTCAATAATCTAGGCTTCTGCCTCAAGAACCTAGAAAAATAAGAGCAAAGTAAACTCAGAAGAACAAAATGGAAGGAAATAATAGTGATAAAGGCAAAAATCAATGAAATTGAAAATAAAAAGAATAGAGAAAATCAGTGAAATAAAGAGCCGATTCTTTGAAAACAATAAAATTAACTAAACTTTAGCAAGACTAAGAAAAAAAGGGTAGACACAAATTACCAGTATCAGGAATGAAACAAGGGGTATTACTACGTACTCTGTAGCCATCAACAGAATATCCACACATAAATTTGACAACTTAGATGAAACGGGACTGGTTTCCTTGAAAAACAAACTGTTGTACTTTAACTTGACCAATATGGAGTAGATAATTTGAACAGGGCTATAACTATTAGGAAAATCCAATTTATAATTTAAAAACTCCACAAAAGAAATTTATAGGCCCAGGTGATTTTACTGTGGAATTCTGCCAAATTTTTAAAGGAGACTTAAACACCAGTGCTACATGATTTTTGTTTCAGAAAATAGGAGGGAACACTTTCTAATTCACTTTATGGATATTATGCTGGTGATAAAACCAGACAAGGATAATAGGAAAAATGAAAACTACAGTTCAACCTCTCTCATGAATATAGACATGAAAATCCTTAAATTATTAGCAGATTGAATTCAACAATATATAAAAATAACTGTACACCATTATCAAGTGTGATTTATTCCAGGGACACAAGACTGGTTTCATATTTGAAACTCAATCAGTGTAATCCCCCATATTAACAGGCTAAAGAAGAAAGACCACATGATTATATTAATATCAGTTTATTCAGTACAAGTATTTGGCAGAATTCAATAACCATTTGTGGGGGAAAAAAACACCTTAGAACAATAGAAACAGGGGAACTCCTCTACTTGATTAGGGACATCTACAAAAACATCTGTAAGTAGCATAATTCTTTTTTTTTTAAATATAAAATATACATAACAAAATTTTCACCATTTTAAAATGTCCAGTTCGTTGGCATTAAGTTCATTCACACCATTGTGCAGTCATCACCTTTCTTCATTTCCAAAACTTTTTCATCTTCCTAGACTGAAACTCTATCCATTATATAATAACTCTCCATTCTCCACTCCCCCCCAGCTCCTGGTAACCTCTATTTTACTTTGTCTCTATGAATTTGCCTATTCCAGGTACCTGCTATAAGTGGAATCAAACAATATTTGTCCTTTGTGACTGGCTTATTTCACTTAGCATAATGTTTTCAAGGCTAATCTCTGATGTAGCATGTATCAGAATTTCCTTCGTTTTTAAGGCTGAATAATGTACAGTTTTTTGTATATATGTACTACATTTTCTTATCTATTTATCTGTTGATGGACATTTGGGTTGTTGCCACCTTTGAGCTATTGTGCATAATGCTGTTATGGGCATTGGTGTATGAGTATCTGAGTCCTTGCTTTTGATTCTTTGGGGTATATATACTGAGGATTAAAATTGCTGGATCATATGGTAAATTGTATGTTTAACTTTTTTTTTTTTTGTATGTTTAACTTTTTGAGGAGCTGCTGAACTCTTTTCCACAGAAACCATACCATTTTACTTTTTCCACAACAGTGCACAAAGGTTCCAGTTTCTCCACTCCCTCCCAAAACCTGTTTTTTTCTGTTTCTTTGGTAATAGCTATCCTAATGGGTGTGATGTGGTATCTTTGTGGAACAATATTCTTAATGCTTTGAGACATTATGTTTTCCTCCTCATATGAAGAACAAGGAAAGGATGTCTGCTCCCACCACTCTTTTTTTTTTCTGCGGTACGCGGGCCTCTCATTGTTGTGGCCTCTCCCGTTGAGGAGCACAGGCTCCGGACGCGCAGGCTCAGCGGCCATGGCTCACGGGCCCAGCCACTCCGCGGCATGTGGGATCTTCCCGGACCGGGGCACGAACCCGTGTCCCCTGCATCGGCAGGCGGACTCTCAACCACTGCGCCACCAGGGAAGCCCCCACCACTCTTATTCACTTTTGTGCTAGAAGTTCTATAGTAAGGCAAGACAGGAAATAAAATACATATAGATTATAAGGAAAGAAATAAATCTGTCCCTATATGCAAATACCATGATTGTCTATATAGGAAATCTTAAGGAATCTAGGAGAAGAAAAACTCCTAGAGCTAACAAGTGAGTTCAGCCATGTTGCAGGATTCAAGATAAGCATACAATTTATATCTATATCATAGCAATGAACAAAATCTATATCATTTTTAACTGAACTAAAAATATAACACTATTAAAATCACTAAAAAAAAGAAAAATGAAGGAATTTTTAGGGATCAGTTTTTAAACAAAACCTACTTAGGATTTGTATGCTGAAAACCACAACATGCTGATGAAAGACATCAAAGAACATCTCAGTAAATGGAGAGACATCTCATGTTCACAGATTTGAAGAGTCAACATGGTAAAGATGTTATTTCTTCCTAAATTGATATACAGGTTTAATGCAAATCTTGTCAAAATTCCAGCAGGGTTTTTTGGTAGATATAGATGAGATTATTCTAAAATTTATATGGAAAGGCACATGCCCTAGAATAGGTAAAATATCTTTAAAATGAAGAATAAAGGGGGAGGAAACACTCTACCTGATTTCAAGACCTACAGGATATCTACAGTAATCAAAACTGTGATTTTCACAGCATCATAGACATAAAGATCAACAGAATAGAGAACCCCTGAATAGAGCCACCAGCAATGTGGGAGAAGGATTAGTAGTCTTGAACGCATGGCAAAAGGGTTCAGGTTGAAAGCAGGATCTATCTCTCTATCTCACCCGCGTGCCCCACGCTAGCCTTATTGCTGCCATGGCTCTGGTTAGTGGCTTAGCTTAAGTTGACTAGTGGGCATGGGTGGCTTCTGGGTGAGCAGGGATGTGTTTGTGTTACAGGCATTAATGGCCTTCAAGGATGTGGCTGTGGCCTTCACCCAAAAGGAGTGGAAGCTACTGAGTCCTGCTCAGAGGACCCTGTATCGGGATGTAATGCTGGAGAACTACAGCCATATGGTGTCGCTGGGTAAGGTTGGCCTGTCTCATGTCTCAGAGTGCCTGTGGGCATCTTAAGATTTTGTGGAGCAGCCACCATTCTTTGGGCTTAGAAAGAAACATATTTTCCCTACACCCAGAGAGTATCTGGATTCTATAGAGGTGGAAATAGTGAAGTTATGTGTGTGTGTGTGTGTGTGTGTGTGTGTGTGTGTGTGTTGCCGGGAGGTTATGATGTTGCATTTCCAGGCCTCTTCCAAGGCTGGGCCCTCCTCCAAAGTGATCTTGCTTCAAATGGGTGAATATTTGTATTTACTCAAGCACAGGGGAGAATCATATACTGCCTTTAGATCCAGGATTCCTCCCTCCCCTTAGTCATCTTTTCTCAGCATTCAGAGAAACTTTGTCCCCCTCCACCTACCCTGCCGTGCTTCCCTACCCTCTTAGTCATTGCATTCCCCAGCTGAGTCCAAGTTCTGTGATAGCCTCTTAAGTCACTAACCCAAGATCACCTTGTTTTTTTTTCCCCTGTGAGTAGGAATCGCCTTTCCTAAACCAAAACTCATCATACAACTGGAGCAAGGGGACGAGCCCTGGAGAGAGGAGAGTGAAAGTCTTCTGGACCTTTGTCCAGGTAAGTAGGAAACACCAGGCATACAAGGAGACAAGGCAGTGAGGCGCTTAGCAGGTGAGGAAAGAGGAGCATCTGTGAGCTTCTGGGGAGAAAGCTCTTCTGCAGGCCTCCCTTCTATGCTATCCCACTCAGCCCAGAGAGGGCTTCCCTGGCAACCCCCTCTTTCCTCCCCCATAGAGCCACACTCCGCTCATTTGGTGTCCCTTGTCCAGCACTTCTAGGATCTCCCCATTCTTGAACTTTTGTTAGTTGGCCTGACTTTTAACATAGCACTTATCCTCTGAGACTAAGTCATCTACCCTGCTAGATTTCTGTCCAGTAACCTGGTAACGTTTTTGTGCATTGGTTCTACCCCATTACTTTGTTTCTTCAATGATGGGTTATTTAAGATTACAACAGGGTATGAAGAATTATACGAGTGCCAATCTGCCTTCCCTGCAGCCTAAGAAATAGACCATTATAAGACCAGGTGACAACCCCCTGGTTATGTCCCACTCCTCCCACCCCTGAGAATCCGACTTCTGCATTAGCATGCCCATGATTGCCTTTAGTCTTTTAACCATTCAGCAGGTCTTTCAACCATATAGAGAGTTGTTTTGCATGTCTGTAAACTTCTCTGCACATAGTATCATATTGTATACCTCCTTCTGGAACATGCCTTTTTTCACCAGTTTTATGTGAGATTCATATTAAAATGTGTAGGTTTAGTTTATACTTTTAAAAATGGTTATATATGATTCCATTATATGAATATTTTAATGCAGATGAATTATCTTGTCCCTTCTTTTGGACATTTGAGTTACCTCCAGTTTTTGGCTATGAAATAATGTTGCTGTATATTCTTGCTACCCCCTTGGAAACACATGCGAGAGTTTCTCTCAAGATGCATACCTAGGAGCACAGTGGCTGGTTCATGGGCATGGGTAGCCTCAACTTGATTAGATTGCCACATTGTGTTCTGAAGCTGTTCAACACCATTTTATACTCCCAGCAGCGGTGATGAGTTCTTGTTCCACATCCTCACATTTTTCACCCATCTGTTAGGTTTGTGGTGAAATCTCATATGGGTTTTGCTTTCCAGTGAGCAAGAGCATCTCTTCCTGTGTTGATTGGCCATTGGTGTTTCCTTTTCTGTGATTTGACTGTTCAGGGTATTTCCCTACTTTTGATTTGGGCCATTTCTGTCATTGACTTGTAGAAATTCCATACACATTCTGGGAACATTTAGGTCTTTAATCCAAGTGGAATTAGTTTTATGTGAATGTTGGGAGGTAAGGATAAATTTCTGCCTTTTTTTTTCATTCTTTTATTTTCAACATTCCTGGCATTTTATTTTTGTTCTGTTATTTATTTATTTGCTTCTAAGTACAACCATATATCTGTACTTGTACTTTACAGCAAACTCAGTGCTTTTTTCTTTTTTAAAAAAGAACTATTATATAAACTATAATTATAATAGAAAAACGTTATTATGGTATAATAGTTAAGGGATAATTATAAGGTATATTATCAAAGTGTAATAAACTACATATATTTAAAGTGTATAATTTGGTAAGTTTTGACATCTACACAGCCATGAAACCATTGTCATGATCGATATCCTGAGCATACCTTTCACCCCAAAGTTTCCTTGTGCCTCACTGTAATCTCTATCTCCTGCCTCTCCCAGTCCTCCCCTTCCTCCCATACCCAGGCAACCACTGATCTGCTTTCCGTCATAGATTTGTTTGCATTTTTAGAATTCATATAAATTGAATCATGTAGAATACATACTGGATTCTTTCACTTAACATAATTATTTTGAATTTTATCCATAATGTTGCATGTATCAACAGTCCATTTCTTTTTATTGCTGAGTAGTAATATAGATATCACAATTAGTTAGCCACTCACCTGTTAAAAGAAATTTGAGTAGTCTCCAGTTTTGATGAATACAAATAAAGCCTGTATGAACACTCATGAAAAGCCTTTGTGTGAACATACGCTTTTATTTCTTTTGGATAAATACCTGGGACTGGAGTGGCTGGGTTGGATGATACAGGGTATATTTAACTTTATGAAACTCACAAAGTGGCTGCACTATTTCACTTTTCCACCAGCAGTATATGAGAATTCTGGATGCTCCACATATTTGTCAACGCTTAGGTATTATGATTTCAATTTTAAGCATTTTCATAGCCATGTAGTGGCATCTTATGTGGTTTTACTTGACATTTTTCTAATGACTAGTGATGTTGAGAACCTTTTCAAGTGCTTATTTGCTATCTGTGTATCTTCTTTGGTGAAATGTCTTCTCAAATCTTTGGCCCATTTGAAAAGTTGGTTTCTTATGTTTTTATTATTGAATTTTGCAAGTTTTTCATATATTCTGTATAGAACTCCAGTATCAGATATTTGATTTACAAGTATTTTCTCTGTGGCTTGCTTTTTATTCTCTTAATAGTGTCTTTCAATGAGAATTTCTTAATTTTGGTGAAGTCCAAAGTTTCAATTTTTTCTTTCATGAATTTCACTTTTGGTGACATATTTAAGAAATCTTTCCCAAAATGAAGGCCAAAAAGAGTTTCATATATTTTTTCTTCTAAAAGTTTTATAATTTTTACTTTACATTTAGGTCTATATCTTGAATAAATTTTTATACTTGGTACCAGGTCTGGATTTAAGTACAATTTTTCTTTCTTTCTTTTCTTTTGTATACAAATATCCAATTTTCCAGCACCATTTATTGAAAAGACAACCCTTTCTTTACTGAATTTCCTGTGAACCTTTGTGGTAAATCAGTTGTGTATGGGTCTATGTCCAGACTCTTTTTCACTCCTTTCTTTATCTATCTTGATGTCAATACCACATAGTCTTTTTAATTAATTAATTAATTAGTTTTAATTAATTTTATTTTATTAGGTTTTTTTTGGCCACATTGGGTCTTCATTGCTGTGTGTGGGCTTTCTCTAGTTGCGGTGCGCAGGCTTTCTCTAGTTGCAGCGAGTGGGGGCTACTCTTCATTGCGGTGTGCAGGCTTCTCATTACGGTGGCTTCTCTTGTTGCAGAGCATGGGCTCTAGGGCACGCGGGCTTCAGTAGTTGTGGCTCACGGGCTCTAGAGCACAGGCTCAGTAGTTGTGGTGCACGGGCTTAGTGGCTTCACAGCATGTGGGATCTTCCCAGACCAGGGCTTGAACCCATGTACCCTGCATTGGCAGGCGGATTCTTAACCACTGTGCCACCAGGGAAGCCCTATTTATTTATTTTATTTATTTTTTGGCTGTATTGGGTCTCTGTTGCTGCGTGCGGGCTTTCTCTAGTTGCGGCGAATAGGGGCAGCGTGTGGGCTTCTCATTGCGGTGGCTTCTCTTGTTGCAGAGCACAGGCTCTAGGCATGCGGGCTTCAGTAGTTGCAGCATGTGGGTTCAGTAGTTGTGGCTTGCGGTCTCTAGAGAGTAGGCTCAGTAGTTGTGGTGCACGGGCTTAGTTGCTCTGTGGCATGTGGGATCTTCCTGGACCAGGGCTCACACCCATCTCCCCTGCATTGGCAGGCAGATTCTTAACCACTGTGCCACGAGGGAAGTCCCAATACTGTGTAGTCTTGATTACTGAAGCTTTATAGTAAGTCTGGAACTTAGTATAAATCCTTTAACATTTTTTCTTTTTTCAAGTTGTGCTAGATTCTTTGCATTTCCACATGAATTTTAGACTCAGCTTGGCAATTTTCACAAAAAAAAGGCCTGCTGGGATTTTGATTGGGACTGAGTTGAATGTACATCAATTTGAGGAGAATTTACATGTAAATAATACTCTGTCATCCAGTATATAAACACAGTCGATCTCTATTTTCATGGGACTTCTTAATTTTTGTCAGCATTGTTTTGTAGTTTTTCATACACAGGTCTTATGCATCTTGTCAGATTTATCCCTCTGTGTTTCATATTTTTGGTGCTATTTAAGGTACTTTAAAATTTCAGTTTTCAATTGTTTGTTGATAGTATATAGAAATACAATTAATTTATGTATAATGATCTTGTATCTGGTAAATTTTCAAAACTTACTTCTCAGTCCTAGCAGGTTTTGTAGATTGTATAGGATTTTCTAAATAGATGATTAAGTTATTTGTAAGTAAGTATAGTTTACTTCTTTCCATTCTTTATGTCTTTAATTTCCTTTTCTTGCCTCATTGCATGGTGAGAAAATCAGTGCAATGATGAATTTAAATGGTGAGAGTAGACATCCTTTCCTTCTTCCTGATCTTATGGGGAATACTGTCCTCCTAAGTGGAAGTTTTATAGCTGCCCTTCAGCAGCTTGACAAACTTCCCTTCTATTCCTTGTTTGATGAGTTTTTATTGGGAATGAATGCTGGATTTTGTCCACTTTTTTTTGGCATCTTTAGAGATGATCATGTGTGTTTTTCTTTTTTAGTCTTTTAATTTGGTAAATTACAGGGGTTTTTTTTCTTCTTAAACCAGCCTTGTATTTCTGTAATGCAATGCACTGACCTTATTCAGATTTTACCAGTTTGACCTTCACTTTTGTGTATGTGTATGTTTATTTAGTTCTATGAAATTTTATACATGTACATTCATGTAACTACCACTATATTCAAAGATACAGGACAGTTCCATCACGAGTATCCATTCTGCTACCCTTTTATAGTCACAGCCAACTCCCTCACTCCTCCCCTTCTCTTCTTCTGGCAACCACTAATCTGTTCTTTGTCTCTATAACTTTGTCACTTCAAGAATGTTATATGGAAGAAGTCATATCATATGTTACCTTTGGGGATTGCTTTTTTTCACTCAGCATAATTTTCTTTTGAGATCCATCCAAATTGTTGCATGTATCAGTATTCCATTCCTTTTATTGCTGAGTAGTAGTCCAATGTATGAAGGTACCACAGTTTGTTAAACCATTCATCCATTGAAGGACATCTGGGTTCTGTATAGTTTTTGGCTATTATGAATAAAGCTGCTATGGACATTTGTGTATAGGTTTTTGTGTGAACATAAGGTTTTCATTTCTGGCATAAATGCCCAAAAGTGCAAGTTTCTGGCTTGTATAAATATATCAATATGTTTAGTTTTGTAATAAAGTGCCATACTCATTTCCAGAATGGCTAAACCATTTTACATTCCCACCAGCAGTGTTTGAGTGATCCAGTTTGTCTGCATTCTTGCCAGGATTTGGTGTGAGCACTATTTAAAAAAAAAAACATTTATTTATTTATTTGGTTGCACCGGGTCTTAATTGCAGCAGGTGGGCTCCTTAGTTGCGGCTCACGGGCTCCTTAGTTGCAGCATGCGAACTGTTAATTGTGGCATGCATGTGGGATCTGGTTCCCTGAGCAGGGGTCAAACCCGGGCCCCTTGCATTGGGAGTGCGGAGCCTTAACCACTGTGCCACCAGGGAAGTCCCAGCACTATTTTTTATTTTAGCCATTCTAATAGATTTCTAGCAGTATCTCCTTAGTTGGTAAGAGTAAGTAGTTTAGTGCAAGCAGTTCCTCTCTGGAGAGAGCTGAGTAGCTGAGCATATCTGAGTTAAGTGCACTGTATCAAGGCTTTACTCTTCTTAGAAAGAGACTTGTGTTCTCCCATGGGTAGGTAAAAAGCATGAGTCCCTGTTTATGGGTGGCTATTGCTGTCATTTTGTGAGGTCTTCATGGCATGTCCTTAGCATCTACTCATTCTGCTCAGACGATCTTTATCCCCAGGTGGCTGGCAGATATAAGTGTGTCTTAAGATCTGATCTGAACAGCAAATCGTTCTCGCAAAGACAATCTAACAAGTGCTGAGAGGAAAGGCAGAGTCTACTCCTGGGTTAGCTCATGTGAGTGGTTGGCAGGAAGGGACCCATGGACTCAGTTCCAGGGTGTCCACTTGAGCATCTCCAGACACTGCAGTTTTAAAAGGGCCAACTTCTGGCAGCTCATCTCAGCTTAGTGGGCCCCATGAAAGGTGGTTGGCCCCAGGAGTAATGGGTAGCATGCATATGATTACCTAGAGTTGTTTATTTGTTTAAGGTGGAAATAACTTAAAAGGAAATGTGAAATTTTTTTTTTTTTTACATCTTTATTGGAGTATAATTGCTTTACAATGGTGTGTTAGTTTCGGCTGTATAACAAAGTGAATCAGTTATACATATACATATGTTCCCATATCTCTCCCTCTTGTGTCTCCCTCCCTCCCGCCCTCCCTATCCCACCCCTCTAGGTGGTCACAAAGCACCGAGCTGATCTCCCTGTGCTATGCGGCTGCTTCCCACTAGCTGTTTTACATTTGGTAGTGTATATAAGTCCATGCCACTCTCTCACTTTGTCACAGCTTACCCTTCCCCCTCCCCATATCCTCAAGTCCATTCTCTAGTAGATCTGTGTCTTTATTCCTGTCTTACCCCTAGGTTCTTCATGACATTTATTTTTTTTTAGATTCCGTATATATGTGTTAGCATACGGTATTTGTCTTTCTCTTTCTGACTTACTTCACTCTGTATGACAGACTCTAGGTCCATCCACCTCACTACAAATAACTCAATTTCGTTTCTTTTTATGGCTGAGTAATATTCCATTGTATATATGTGCCACATCTTCTTTATCCATTCATCCGATGATGGACACTTAGGTTGTTTCCATCTCCTGGCTATTGTAAATAGAGCTGCAATGAACATTCGGGTACATGACTCTTTTTGAATTATGGTTTTCTCAGGGTATATGCCCAGTAGTGGGATTGATGGGTCATATGGTAGTTCTATTTGTAGTTTTTTATGGAACCTCCATACTGTTCTCCATAGTGGCTGTACCAATTCACATTCCCACCAGCAGTGCAAGAGTGTTCCCTTTCTTCCACACCCTCTCCAGCATTATTGTTTCTAGATTTTTTGATGATGGCCATTCTGACTGGTGTGAGATGATATCTCATTGTACTTTTGATTTGCATTACTCTAATGATTAATGATGTTGAGCATTCTTTCATGTGTTTGTTCAAACTCTGTATATCTTCTTTGGAGAAATGTCTATTTAGGTCTTCTGCCCATTCTTGGATTGCGTTGTTTGTTTTTTTGTTATTGAGCTGCATGAGCTGCTTGTAAATTTTGGAGATTAATCCTTTGGCAGTTGCTTCATTTGCCAACATTTTCTCCCATTCTGAGATTTGTCTTTTGGTCTTGTTTATGCTTTCCTTTGCTGTGTAAAAGCTTTTAAGTTTCAATAGGTCCCATTTGGTTATTGTTGTTTTTATTTCCATTTCTCTAGGAGGTGGGTCACAAAGGATCTTGCTGTCATTTATGTCATAGAGTGTTGTGCCTATGTTTTCCTCTAAGACTTTGATAGTTTCTGGCCTTACATTTAGGTCTTTAATCCATTTTGAGCTTATTTTTGTGTATGGTGTTAGAGAGTGTTCTAATCTCATACTTTTACATGTACCTGTCCACTTTACCCAGCACCACTTATTGAATAGGCTGTCCTTTCTCCACTGTACATTCCTGCATCCTTTGTCAAACATAAGTGACCATATGTGCGTGGGTTTAACTCTGGGCTTTCTATCCTGTTCCATTGATCTATATTTCTGTTTTTGTGCCAGTACCATACTGTCTTGATTACGGTAGCTTTGTAGTATAGTCTGAAGTCCGGGAGCCTGATTCCTCCAGCTCCGTTTTTTGTTCTCAAGCTTGCTTTGCCTATTCGGAATCTTTTGTGTCTCCATTACAAATTGTGAAACTTTTGTTCTAATTCTGTGAAAAATGCCAGTGGTAGTTTGATAGGGATTGCACTGAATCTGTAGATTGCTTTGGGTAGTAGAGTCATTTTCACAATGTTGATTCTACCAATCCAAGAACATGGTATATCTCTCCATCTATTTGTATCATCTTTAATTTCTTTCATCAGTGTCTTATAATTTTCTGCATACAGGTCTTTTGTCTCCTTAGGTAGGTTTATTCCTAGATATTTTATTCTTTTTGTTGCATTGGTAAGTGTGAGTGTTTTCTTTTCTTTTCTTTTTTTTTTTTTAACATCTTTATTGGGGTATAATTACTTTACAATGGTGTGTTAGTTTCTGCTTTATAACAAAGTGAATCAGTTATACATATACATATGTTCCCATATCTCTTCCCTCTTGCGTCTCCCTCCCTCCCACCCTCCCTATCCCACCCCTCCAGGCTGTCACAAAGCACCGAGCCAATATCCCTGTGCCATGCGGCTGCTTCCCACTAGCTATCTACCTTACTACGTTTGTTAGTGTGTATATGTCCATGACTCTCTCTCGCCCCGTCACAGCTCACCCTTCCCCCTCCCCATAACCTCAAGTCCGTTCTCTAGGAGGTCTGCGTCTTTATTCCTGCCTTACCCCTAGGTTCTTCATGACATTTTTTTTTCTTAAATTCCATATATATGTGTTAGCATACTGTATTTGTCTTTTTCTTTCTGACTTACTTCACTGTGTATGACAGACTCTAGGTCTATCCACCTCATTACAAATAGCTCAATTTCGTTTCTTTTTATGGCTGAGTAATATCCCATTGTATATATGTGCCACATCTTCTTTATCCATTCATCCGATGATGGGCACTTAGGTTGTTTCCATCTCCGGGCTATTGTAAATAGAGCTGCGATGAACATTTTGGTACATGACTCTTTTTGAATTTCGGTTTTCTCAGGGTATATGCCCAGTAGTGGGATTGCTGGGTCATATGGTAGTTCTATTTGTAGTTTTTTATGGAACCTCCATACTGTTCTCCATAGTGGCTGAACCAATTCACATTCCCACCAGCAGTGCAAGAGGGTTCCCTTTTCTCCACACCCTCTCCAGCATTTATTGTTTCTAGATTTTTTGATGATGGCCATTCTGACTGGTGTGAGATGATATCTCATTGTAGTTTTGATTTGCATTTCTCTAATGATTAATGATGTTGAGCATTCTTTCATGTGTTTGTTGGCAGTCTGTATATCTTCTTTGGAGAAATGTCTATTTAGGTCTTCTGCCCATTTTTGGATTGGGTTGTTTGTTTTTTTTTTGTTGAGCTGCATGAGCTGCTTGTAAATTTGGGAGATTAATCCTTTGTCGGTTGCTTCACTTCCAAATATTTTCTCCCATTCTGAGGGTTGTCTTTTGGTCTTGTTTATGGTTTCCTTTGCTGTGCAAAAGCTTTGAAGTTTCATTAGGTCCCATTTGTTTATTTTTGTTTTTATTTCCATTACTCTAGGGGGTGGGTCAGAAAGAATCTTGCTGTGATTTATGTCATAGAGTGTTCTGCCTATGTTTTCCTCTAAGAGTTTGATAGTTTCTGGCCTTATATTTAGGTCTTTAATCCATTTTGAGCTTATTTTTGTGTATGGTGTTAGGGAGTGTTCTAATTTCATTCTTTTACATGTACCTGTCCAGTTTTCCCAGCACCACTTATTGAAGAGGCTGTCCTTTTTCCACTGTACATTCCTGCCACCTTTATCAAAGATAAGGTGTCCATATGTGCATGGGTTTATCTCTGGGCTTTCTATCCTGTTCCATTGATCTATCTTTCTGTTTTTGTGCCAGTACCATACCGTCTTGATAACTGTAGCTTTGTAGTATAGTCTGAAGTCAGGGAGCCTGATTCCTCCAGTTCCTTTTTTTGTTCTCAAGATTGCTTTGGCTATTCGGGGTCTTTTGTGTTTCCATACAAATTGCGAAATTTTTTGTTCTAGTTCTGTGAAAAATGCCAGTGGTAGTTTGATAGGGATTGCATTGAATCTATAGATTGCTTTGGGTAGTAGAGTCATTTTCACAATGTTGATTCTTCCAATCCAAGAACATGGTATATGTCTCCATCTATTTGTATCATCTTTAATTTCTTTCATCAGTGTCTTATAATTTTCTGCATACAGGTCTTTTGTCTCCTTAGGTAGGTTTATTCCTAGATATTTTATTCTTTTTGTTGCAATGGTAAATGGGAGTGTTTTCTTGATTTCACTTTCAGATTTTTCATCATTAGTATATAGGAATGCCAGAGATTTCTGTGCATTAATTTTGTGTCCTGCTACTTTACCAAATTCATTGATTAGCTCTAGTAGTTTTCTGGTAGCATCTTTAGGATTCTCTATGTATAGGATCATGTCATCTGCAAACAGTGACAGCTTTACTTCTTCTTTTCCGATTTGGATTCCTTTTATTTCCTTCTCTTCTCTGATTGCTGTGGCTAAAACTTCCAAAACTATGTTGAATAAGAGTGGTGAGAGTGGGCACCCTTGTCTTGTTCCTGATCTTAGTGGAAATGCTTTCAGTTTTTCACCATTGAGGATGATGTTTGCTGTGGGCTTGTCGTATTGGCCTTTATTATGTTGAGGAAAGTTCCCTCTATGCCTACTTTCTGCAGGGTTTTTATCATAAATGGGTGTTGAATTTTGTCAAAAGTTTTCTCTGCATCTATTGAGATGATCATATGGTTTTTCTCCTTCAATTTGTTAATATGGTTTATCACATTGATAGATTTGCATATATTGAAGAATCCTTGTATTCCTGGAATAAACCCCACTTGATCATGGTGTATGATCCTTTTAATGTGCTGTTGGATTCTGTTTGCTAGTATTTTGTTGAGGATTTTTGCATCTATGTTCATCAGTGATATTGGTCTGTAGTTTTCTTTCTTTGTGACATCCTTGCCTGGTTTTGGTATCAAGGTGATGGTGGCCTCGTAGAATGAGTTTGGGAGTGTTCCTCCCTCTGCTATATTTTGGAAGAGTTTGAGAAGGATAGGTGCTCTAAATGTTTGATAGAATTCGCCTGTGAAGCCATCTGGTCCTGGGCTTTTCTTTGTTGGAAGATTTTTAATCACAGTTTCAATTTCAGTGCTTGTGATTGGTCTGTTCATATTTTCTATTTCTTCCTGATTCAGTCTTGGCAGGTTGTGCATTTCTAAGAATTTGTCCATTTCTTCCAGATTGTCCATTTTATTGGCATAGAGTTGCTTGTAGTAATCTCTCATGATCTCTTTTATTTCTGCAGTGTCAGTTGTTACCTCTCCTTTTTCATTTCTAATTCTATTGATTTGAGTCTTCTCCCTTTTTTTCTTGATGAGTCTGGCTAGTGGTTTATCTATTTTGTTTATCTTCTCAAAGAACCAGCTTTTAGTTTTATTGATCTTTGCTATCCTTTCCTTCATTTCTTTTTCATTTATTTCTGATCTGATTTTTATGATTTCTTTCCTTCTGCTAGCTTTGGGGTTTTTTTGTTCTTCTTTCTCTAATTGCTTTAGGTGCAAGTTTAGGTTGTTTATTCAAGATGTTTCCTGTTTCTTAAGGTAGGATTGTATTGCTATACACTTCGCTCTTAGAACTGCTTTTGCTGCATCCCATCAGTTTTGGGTTGTCGTGTCTCCATTGTCATTTGTTTCTAGGTATCTTTTGATTTCCTCTTTGATTTCTTCAGTGATCACCTCGTTATTAAGTAGTGTATTGTTTAGCCTCCATGTGTTTGTATTTTTTACAGATCTTTTCCTGTAATTGATATCTAGTCTCATAGCATTGTGGTCGGAAAAGATACTTGATAAAATTTCAATTTTCTTAAATTTACCAAGGCTTGATTTGTGATCCAAGATATGATCTATCCTGGAGAATGTTCCATGAGGACTTGAGAAAAATGTGTATTCTGTTGTTTTTGGATGGAATGTCCTATACATATCAATTAAGTCCATCTTGTTTAATGTATCATTTAAAGCTTGTGTTTCCTTATTTATTTTCATTTTGGATGATCTGTCCATTGGTGAAAGTGGGGTGTTAAAGTCCCCTTCTATGAATGTGTTACTGCTGATTTCCCATTTTATGGCTGTTAGTATTTGACTTATGTATTGAGGTGCTCCTATGTTGGGTGCACAAATATTTACAATTGTTATATGTTCTTCTTGGATCGATCCCTTGATCATTATGTAGTGTCCTTCCTTGTCTCTTGTAATAGTCTTTATTTTAAAGTCTATTTTGTCTGATATGTGTATTGCTACTCCAGCTTTGTTTTGATTTTCATTTGCATGTAATATCTTTTTCCATCCACTCACTTTCAGTATGTATGTGTCTCTAGGTCTGAAGTGGGTTTCTTGTAGACAGCATATATATGGGTCTTGTTTTTGTATCCATTCAGCCAGTCTGTGTCTTCTGGTCGGAGCTTTTAATCCATTTACATTTAAGGTAATTATGGATATGTATGTTCCTATTCCCATTTTCTTAATTGCTTTGGGTTTGTTATTGTAGGTCTTTTCTTTCTCTTGTGTTTCTTGCCTAGAAAAGGTTCTTTACCATTTGTTGAAAAGCTGGTTTGGTGGTGCTGAACTCTCTCAGCTTTTGCTTGTCTGTAAAGGTTTTAATTTCTCCATCAAATGTGAATGAGATCCTTGCTGGGTAGAGTAATCTTGGTTGTAGGTTTTTCTCCTTCATCACTTTAAATATATCCTGCCAGTCCCTTCTGGCTTGCAGAGTTTCTGCTGAAAGATCAGCTGTTAACCTTATGGGGATTCCCTTGTGTGTTATTTGTTGTTTTTCCCTTGCTGCTTTTAATCTGTTTTCTTTGTATTTAATTTTTGACAGTTTGATTAATATGTGTCTTGGTGTGTTTCTCCTTGGATTTACCCTGTATGGGACTCTCTGTGCTTCCTGGACTTGATTAACTATTTCCCTTCCCATATTAGGGAAGTTTTCAACTATAATCTATTCAAATATTTTCTCAGTCACTTTCTTTTTCTCTTCTTCTTCTGGAACCCCTATGATTCCACTGTTGGTGCATTTAATGTTGTCCCAGAGGTCTCTGAGACTGTCCTCAGTTCTTTTCATTCTTTTTTCTTTATTCTGCTCGGCAGTAGTTATTTCCACTATTTTATCTTCTAGGTCAATTATCCGTTCTTCTGCCTCAGTTATTCTGCTATTGGTCCCTTCTAGAGTATTTTTAATTTCATTTATTGTGTTGTTCATCGTTGCTTGTTTCCTCTTTAGTTCTTCTAGGTCCTTGTTAAATGTTTCTTGATTTTGTCTATTCTATTTCCAAGATTTTGGATCATCTTTACTATCATTATTCTGAATTCTTTTTCAAGTAGACTGCCTATTTCCTCTTCATTGTTAGGTCTGGTGGGTTTTTATCTTGCTCCTTCATCTGCTGTGTGTTTTTCTGTCTTCTCATTTTGCTTATCTTACTGTGTTTGGGGTCTCCTTATTGCAGGCTGCAGGTTCATAGTTCCCGTTGTTTTTGGTGTCTGTCCCCAGTGGCTAATGTTGTTAACGTGGGTTGTGTAGGCTTCCTGGCGGAGGGGACTAGTGCCTGTGTTCTGGTGGATGAGGCTGGATCCTGTCTTTCTGGTGGGCAGGTCCATGTCTGGTGGTGTGTTTTGGCATGTCTGTGGACTTATTATGATTTTAGGCAGCCTCTCTGCTAATGGGTGGGGTTGTGTTCCTGTCTTGCTAGTTGTTTGGCATAGGGTGTCCAGCACTGTAGCTTGCTTGTCGTTGAGTGAAGCTGGGTGTTGGTATTGAGATGGAGATCCCTGGGAGATTTTCGCTGTTTGATATTACGTGCACCTGGGAGGTCTCTTGTGGACCAGTGTCCTGAAGTTGGCTCTCCCACCTCAGCTGCACAGCACTGACTCCTGGCTGCAGCACCAAGAGCGTTTCATCCACACGGCTCAGAATAAAAGGGAGAAAATATAGAAGGAAAGAAAGAGGATGAAAGAAAATAAAATAAAGTAAGATAAAATAAAGTTATTAAAATAAAAAATAATTATTAAGAAAAAAGTGTTTTTAGAAAGTAAAACAAAAAAACCGGACAGATAGAACCCTAGGACAAATGGTGAAAGCAAAGCTATACAGAGTAAAGCTCACACAGAAGCATACACATACACACTCAGAAAAAGAGCAAAAGGGGAAAAAATAATAAATGTTGCTCTCAACATCCACCTCCTCAATTTGGGATGATTCATTGTCTATTCAGGTATTCCACAGATGCTGGGTGTATCTAGTTGACTGGAGATTTAATCCGCTGCTCCTGAGGCTGCTGGGAGAGATTTCCCTTTGTCTTCTTTGTTCTCACAGCTCCCTGGGTTCAGCTTTGGATTTGGCCCCGCCTCTGCATGTAGGTCGCCGGAGGGCATCTGTTCGTCGCTCAGACAGGACAGGTTAAAGAAGCCACTGATTCGGGGGCTCTGGCTTACACAGGCTGGGGAGAGGGAGGGGCACGATGCGGGGCGAGCCTGCGGCAACAGAGGCTGGCATGATGTTGCACCAGCCTGAGGTGCACTGTGCGTTCTCCCGGGGAAGTTGTCCCTGGATCCCAGGACACTGGCTGTGGCAGGCTCCACAGGCTACCCGGAAGGGAGGTGTGGATAGTGACCTGTGCTCGCACACAGGCTTCTTGGTGGTGGCAGCAGCAGCCTTAGCGTCTCATACCCGTCTCTGGGGTCCGCGCTGGTAGCCGCGGCTTGCGCCCGTCTCTGGAGCTCCTTTAAGCAGCGCTCTTAATCCCCTCTCCTCGTGCACCAGGAAACAAAAAGGGAAGAAAAAGTCTCTTGCCTCTTCAGCAGGTCCAAACTTTTTCCCGGACTCCCTCCTGGCTAGCCGTCGTGCACTAACCCCTTCAGGGTGTGTTCACGCCGCCAGTCCTCTCCCTGCGCTCCAACCAAAGCCCGAGCCTCAGCTCCCAGCCCCGCCCACCCCGGCGGGTGAGCAGAGAAGCCTCTCAGGCTAATGAGTGCCGGTTGGCACTGATCCTCTGTGCAGGAATCTCTCCGCTTTGCCCTCTGCACCCCTGTTGCTGTGCTCTCCTCCGCGGCCTCGAATCTTCCCCCCTCCGCCAACTGCAGTCTCCGCCCGGGAAGGGGCTTCCTAGTGTGTGGAAACCTTTCCTCCTTCATAGCTCCCTCCGACTGGTGCAGGTCCCATCCCTATTCTTTTGTCTCTGTTTATTCTTGTTTCTTTTGCCCTACCCAGTTACGTGGGGAGTTTCTTGCCTTTTGGAAGGTCTTAGGTCTTCTGCCAGCATTCAGTAGGTGTTCTGTAGGAGTTGTTCCACATGTAGATGTATTTCTGATGTATCTGTGGGGAGGAAGGTGATCTCTGCGTCTTACTCTTCCACCGTCTTCCTGAAAATACCCGCGAAATCTTAAGTGTACTGGTCTGTGAGTTCAAACGATGCATATACCTCCAAAACCCAAACTTTATCAAAATACAGATCATTACTGTTATCCACATAGTTCCCTTGCGGCCCATCCCAGTAAACCCCTGCTCCTACCCCTCAGAGGTACCACTGTTCTGATTTTATTTCACCATTGATTAGTTTGGCCCACCATACAATTTTGCATTAATGGAATCATTTAATATGTTGTTTGTTTAAGGCTTCTTTCACTCAGTAGTTTGTTTTTTGTTTTTGTTTTTGTTTTTCTTGCGGTATGCGGGCCTCTCACTGCTGTGGCCTCTCCCGTTGTGGAGCACAGGCTCCAGATGCGCAGGCTCAGCAGCCATGGCTCACGGGCCTAGCCGCTCCGTGGCATGTGGGATATTCCCGGGCCGAGGCATGAACCTGTGTCCCCTGCATCGGCAGGCGGACTCCCAACTACTGCACCACCAGGGAAGCCCGACTCGATATAGTTTTTAAACTTCATCCATGTTGTTGCATACATCAGTAGTCTGTTCTTTTTTTTTAACATCAAATAGCATTCAATTATATGAATATATGACTGTTTATTCATTCTCCTTAATAGACACCTTGATGGCTTCCAGTTTTTAGTCATTTTAAAAAAGTTGCTATTGGGCTTCCCTGGTGGTGCAGTGGTTGAGAGTCCGCCTGCCAATGCAGGGGACACGGGTTCGTGCCCTGGTCCGGGAAGATCCCACATGCTGCAGAGCGGCTGGGCCCGTGAGCCATGGCAGCTGAGCCTGCACGTTCGGAGCCTGTGCTCCACAACGGGAGAGGCCACAACAGGGAGAGGCCCGTGTACCGCAAAAAGAAAAAAAAAAAAGTTGCTATTAACATTCTTTTGCTGAGAATTTTTTGTTTGTTTTTGGTAAACCTTTGTTTTCATTTCCTTTGGATAAATACCTAGGGTATATTAGTTTTCTAGGGTTGCTGTAATAAATTACCACAAACTTAGAGGCTTAAAACAAAGAAATTTATTCTTTCACAGTTCAGCATCAACATACTGGAGGGGCTGGTTCCTTCTGGAGGTTTTGAAATGGAGTCTGTTCTTTGTCTCCCTTAGGTTCTGGTGGTTGCTTACAATCCCTAGTATTCCTTGGCTTGTAGCCGTATCACTCTAATCTCTGCCTCTGTGGTTACATAGGCTGCTTCCTTCTATATGTATCTGTATCCAAATCACCCTCTCCTTGTGAGGATTCCAGTCATTGAATTAAAGCTCATTCTAATCCAGTATAACCTCATCTTAACTTGATTACATCTGCAAAGACTCTATTTCAAAAGAAGGCCACATTCACATGTTCCAGGTTGATATTAATTTTGGTGGGATAATATTCATTCAACTCAGTACACTGAGTCATAGGGTAACTGTATGTGTAGTTTTATAAGAAACGACTAGAACTTTTCCAGAGTGGTTGTACAATTTCTCACTTCCATGAACAACAAACACATGAGAGTTCCTGTCACTTCACATCTTCCCCGACAGTTTTCATTTTATTTCTGGTGATGGATGTGTAGAGTTATCTCATGGGGGTTTCCATTTTGCTGACACTTAATGACAGTGAAACCTTCTGTATGCTTTTTGATCATTAATATGCATCATATACCTTACTTTGTGAGGTATACATTCAAATCTTTTTCCAATTTTTCTGCATTGTTTTTATTATTGAGTTCTATGAGTTCTTTATTAATCCTGGATACCAGTCCATTGTCATTTGTACATTTTGCAAACATCCTCTCAGTCTGAAACTTTTCTGTTCATTTTCTTAACAATAACTTCTGATGAGCAGATATTTAATATTGAGGAAGTCTAATTTTCCTCTGTCATGGCAACCTGTGACCAGCAAAGTTAATACATAAAATTAACCATCACATATGCTAATATTTCTTTTATATTTTCTTAAAATCACAGAGATGGCATATTATGAAAGTTGTCCAATTTCCAGGGATTAATTCTGATTAATATTGAAAATGTTCCCTTTCTACATTTGTGGACCAAGTCTTAAAATTCTTTAAATTGTTTAAAAGGAGTGAATGCACAGCATTCCTTCTTCTGCTGTAATCCAGTGTCTATGGTCATTTGTTTAACTCACTGCTATACTTTCCTTTCTCACAACTGCAGCTGCAGAAGGCAAAATTTCTTTAAGGAGCCATTAGACATGGATTTTTTTTCCTTTGGAACGTTTAAGTTCATGTACAATTACTGAAGTAGTTACTGGTCTAAAAAATCAATTGGCATGAGAGCAGCTGTAGATTATAAAAGAATTTATAAACTGATTAACTTTTTTCTACATCATGGACATTTTTGTGACTAAGTGAAAAGCATTACCTTGGTAACATTTTGTTGTTTATTTCTCCTTCTATTGAGGAACTTCTGGATGTTTAAAACCAAAGTGAACTTTGTAATTCTTAATCACTTTTAGCTAAAATTTGCCACATTACTAGATAGGCACAAAAATGATGAATGAGTAGTCATATTAGAGGCTATAGTTCCAATAAGGGCAGCGTTAACTATTTAAATCAGTCACCGTATTTTATACAGAAGACACTGAACGGCACACCTGTAATGATGTGCCATTTACCACTGGCCTTAGACTTTATGCCTAGGCAGGAGAATAAACAGGCCAAGGAGAAGGCAGGGGCTGCTTTTCTCTCCCCATCACAGACAAGGAGACAGTAGTGCAATACTGAAAGCTCAGCTGTCAGAACTTTAGAATTACAACAAAGTATTTCTTGGAAACTGCAGGCCAGAAACGTACATACATGCCACGAATTTCGAAAATGTGGACAGCCTAGCTTAACAAAATAAACTGACTGATAGTTCAATGAGCTGAACTAGAGACCAACCATGGTGGGACCCCTGACTGAAAGGATGTTCACTTTCACAGTGAAAGTCCAGCAGGGTCAGCACTTGTGATTATCAAGGCCATTTCACAGGAGCTTCTAGGTCTAGCAACACACACACACACACACACAGAACTAAATTTACTGAATAGTTTGCTGAGGGGCTTTTAAGTGTTAGGAAGGGGTTTCATGGTAGCTCTTCTTATTAGTATTGAAAACTAGCCTCTTAGACCAGATGGAATGAGTAGTTTTCTGTAAAAGGGTCAGGTCGTAAATATTTTAGTCTTTGTAGCCTTTATGTTCTGTGTTGCAACTACTCACCTTTGTTGTTGTATGTGAAAGCTTCCATAGACACAACATGAAGACAGAGTGTGGCTGTGGTCTAATAGACCTTTATTTACAAAACACCTAGTTGGCTGTAGTTTGCTGCCCAGTGTTATAGATGGTTCATAAAATACTTTTGATTGATGAAGAAAGAATCAGGTAGGTCTGCAAAGGCTTCTGGCAGATAGAAGCAGAGTAATGGAGCAAGGCATACAAATTTGATATCTGTTAGAGCTATTTTAGGTGGAAATTTTTCCATTTACAACAGTTAAAAAAAAAAAACAACACTGCGAAAAGCAGGTCTTGGTGGAGTCAAAATCCTTTAATGGGTTGCAGGCCTAGACTATGTTTTTGTGTTTTACTGCTGAATTCACACTCCCAGATAGAGAACCCACTGCATAATGCTCTAGGAAATACTTGTTTAGGATGGGGGAAACACCTTCCAGTTCATTTCCCACATGGGTCTCTGACCTGTCCTCTCTATTGCCTCCACCATGGGGCCTCTAGGTGGAGTGACTCCCTTTTTTGACTCCATCCTTTCTTGTAGGAAATGTCCCTAAAGAAATTTGTAATAAGTTATGTAGTTTAACTCTCAGTAAAAGCATATATTTGTAGATATTGTTTACATCAGTGTTAATGACTGCGGCTTGTAAGATAATTGTATTGGGGGCAGATGTACAACTCTAATGGCAGCAATTTATAGGGCTAGAGCTGCCTGTGATGCTTTCTTAAAACTATTTAAGCTGGGCTGATATTTAGAGCTGGCTCATTGTGTGGGTTTTATGTGTTGTAAAAGGATATACATTAATGTGTCACCCTGGGATGAAAGGTAGGTCTGTGAAGGAAATCTTTGCTGTGGGAACATCTGAGGAATGACTGCTGGACAAGTGTTACCATCCACAAGGTACCTGTGGTGATTCTGACCGACACTTTCTCTCCAGCAGAACCAAGAACAGAATTCCAGCCCCATCTCTCCTGCCCAGTGAGTTTTTCCAGTCCACAGTTCCTCCATCAATATGTGCTCTGCGGTCACTTCCCTCAGATCTTCCCAGGTTCATCTGCAGGAAGCCACTTCCTACTAGAAGCTCCAAGCTGCTCGAGTAACAAAGCAGAAGATGAAGAGAGAGAAGGCTCTTGCACTGTGTTTGGGAGGCTGCGGCTGAGCGGGACTTCAAGGGCATTCTTCAGCCCATCTCAAGGTCAGCCAGTAGACCAGGAAGGCAACAGTGGTGGAGGAATAGATCAGGGGGTGATCCCTGAGGAGACAGATGCAATGTTGACAGGGGCAGACATCTCAGAATCTGGAGCAGTCATATGTGAAAAATACAGACTAGGACTTAGCACAAAGTCAAGCCTCTTTAGCCTCCAGAAGCTTCATGTGTGCCCTGAATGTGGCAGAAGCTTCTACCAGAGGTCAGACCTCATCAAGCACCAGAGGACACACACGGGGGAGAAGCCCTATAGTTGTAGGGAGTGTGGGCGAGGCTTTGGCCGGAAGTCCTCCCTCACCATACACCAGAGGAAACACTCAGGGGAGAAGCCCTACATGTGTAGGGAGTGTGGGCGACACTTCAGGTATACATCCTCCCTAACCAACCATAAGAGGATACACTCTGGGGAGAGACCCTTTGTATGTCAGGAGTGTGGGCGAGGCTTTCGCCAGAAGATTGCCCTCATCCTGCACCAGAGGACACACTTGGAGGAGAAGCCTTTTGTGTGTCCAGAGTGTGGAAGAGGCTTTTGCCAGAAGGCATCACTCCTCCAACACCGTAGCTCACATTCGGCTGAGAGGCCCTTCTTGTGCCTTGAGTGTGGGCGTGGCTTCAGGCAGCAGTCGCTGCTCCTCAGTCATCAGGTCACACACTCAGGGGAGAAGCCTTATGTTTGTGCCGAGTGTGGGCACAGCTTTCGCCAAAAGGTCACTCTCATCAGACACCAGAGAACACACACAGGGGAGAAGCCTTACATGTGCTCTGAGTGTGGGCGTGGCTTTAGCCAGAAAGTCTCCCTCATGGGCCACCAGAGGACACACACGGGTGAGAAGCCTTATGTGTGCCCTGAGTGTGGGCGTGGTTTTGGTCAGAAGGTCACCCTCATCAGACACCAGAGGACGCATACTGGGGAGAAGCCTTATCTGTGCTCTGAGTGTGGACGTACCTTTGGCTTCAAGTCACTCCTCACCAGACACCAGAGGACACATTCAGGGGAGGAGGCTGATGTGTACGGAGTATGTGAGCAAAGACTTGGTCAGAAGACCCACCTCACCTCTGACCAGAGGACATACTCAGGAGAAAAGCCGTGTGTGTGTGATGAGTGTGGACGTGGCTTTGGCTTCAAGTCAGCCCTCATCAGACATCAGCGGACCCATTCAGGAGAGAAGCCATATGTGTGCAGGGAGTGCGGTCGTGGCTTTAGCCAGAAGTCTCACCTCCACAGACATAAGAGGACCAAGTCTGGCCATCACCTCCTGCCACAAGAGCTGTTCTCTTGACGTTTCCTTTCTTTTCCCCATGAGTGTGTAGATGGCAGAAATCACTAGGAAATGTTCCACTTTCCTTAAATTCAGTCGAGGAAAAAAATGTTGCATTCTTTCAGTGATCTTAAGATAGTTGATTTATGGTTTACTTCTTGCACTAGCAATGTGTTTTAATTTGCTAGGGCTGCCATAACAAAATACCACAGACGTGGTGGCTTAAAGAACAGAAGTTTGTTTTTTCAAAGTTCTTGAGACTGGAAGTCTAAGATCAATGTGTAGGCAGTTTGGTTTTTACTGAAGTCTTGCCCCTTGGCTTGCAGATGATTGCATTCTTGCTGAGTCCTGAATGGCCTTTTTTCTGTGTGTGTGCTTCCCTGGTATCTCTCTTCTTCTGAGGACACCAGCCATACTGGGTTAGGGCTCCACCCTATAACCTCATAATATTTACCTTTAAAAGTCACATTGTAGGTTATGGCTTCAATGTATGAATTTGGGGGAACAATTCAGTCTTAACAACTCAGCCCTCTGGACCCCCCAGATTCATATTCTTCACATACAAAATACATTCACCCCATCTTAAAAGCTGCAAACAACCCATTCCAGTATCAACTCTAAATTCAAAATCTCACCTAAATCTCTTCTAAATTGAGTGTGGATGAGAGTAGAGGTATGTTTCATCCTTTGGCACAATTTCTTTCCAGCTGTGAACCTGTGAACCAGACAAGTTATTCGCTTCCAAAATACAATGATAGGATAATCAGAGAATTCACATTTCCATTCTAAAAGTGGAAAGAAGGATTGCTGGGTCCCAAGCAAGTTTAAAACCTTGCAAGGCAAATTATGTTAGTTGTTAAGGCTTGAGAATAATCTTTAGCTATGTATCCTGCCCTCTGGTCCCACTGGGGTGGCAGCCCCACCTTCTGGTCTCACTGGGATGGCAGCGGTGATACCTGGCCCACTGAAACCATGGAAGAACCATACGGCTCCTCAGACATTTATTCTCTGGGCCTGTTTTGGAAATGGCAGACCTGCTGGTCTCTCTTTCACCTTTGGGGTCATTCTTTCCTTTTCTTGATGGATAATGTGTTTGTAGTCAGATAGATAGCTCTATTTTCCCTTCTTGTAGAATCTCAGAAATCTGACAGCCTGCCTTCATTCTGTCCCATCTAGGTCACCTTTAGTTCTACTAAGATGGTTGATTGGTTCCAAACTTACCTCTCTGTCTTTTTTATTTATTTATTTTATTTATTTATTTTTGGCTGTGTTGGGTCTTCTTTGTTGCGTACACACTTTCTCAAGTTGCGGCGAGTGGGGGCTACTCTTCGTTGTGTTCCGCATGCTTCTCATTGAGGTGGCTTCTCTTGTTGTGGAGCATGGGCTCTAGGCACGTGGGCTTCAGTAGTTATGGCATGTGGGCTTCAGTAGTTGTGGCAAAAGGGCTCAGTAGTTGTGGCTTGTAGGCTCTAGAGTGCAAGCTCAGTACTTGTGGCACACAGGCTTAGTTGCTCCATGGCATGTGGGATCTTTCTGGACCAGGGCTCGAACCTGTGTTCCCTGCACTGGCAGGCAGATTCTTTTTTTCTTTTTTTTTTTAAATCCTTATTGGAGTATAATTGCTTTACAATGGTGTGTTAGTTTCTGCTTTATAACAAAGTGAATCAGTTATACATATACATATGTTCCCATATCTCTTCCCTCTTGCGTCTCCCTCCCTCCCGCCCTCCCTATCCCACCCCTCTAGGTGGTCACAAAGCACCGAGTTGATCTCCCTGTGCTATGCGGCTCCTTCCCACTAGCTATTTTACAATTGGTAGTGTATATATGGCCATGCCACTTTCTCACTTTGTCACAGCTTATTTTCTCCCATTCTGAGTGTTGTCTTTTAGTCTTTTTTATGGTTTCCTTTGCTGTGCAAAAGCTTTTAAGTTCAATAGGTCCCATTTGTTTATTTTTGTTTTTATTTCCATTTCTCTAGCAGGTGGGTCAAAAAGGATCTTGCTGTGATTTATGTCATAGAGTGTTCTGCCTATGTTTTCCTCTAAGAGTTTGATAGTTTCTGGCCTTACATTTAGGTCTTTACTCCATTTCGAGCTTATTTTTGTGTGTGGTGTTAGGGAGTGTTCTAATCTCATACTTTTACATGTACCTGTCCAGTTTTCCCAGCACCACTTATTGAAGAGGCTGTCCTTTCTCCACTGTACATTCCTGCATCCTTTGTCAAAGATAAGGTGACCATATGTGCATGGGTTTATCTCTGGGCTTTCTATCCTGTTCCATTGATCTATATTTCTCTTTTTGAGCCAGTACCATACTATCTTGATTACTGTACCTTTGTAATATAGTCTGAAGTCAGGGAGCCTGATTCCTCCAGCTCCGTTTTTCGTTCCCAAGATTGCTTTGGCTATTCGGGGTCTTTTGTGTTTTCATACAAATTGCAAAATTTTTTGTTCTAGTTCTGTGAAAAATGCCAGTGGTAGTTTATTAGGGATTGCATTGAATCTGTAGATTGCTTTGGGTAGTAGAGTCATTTTCACAATGTTGATTCTTCCAATCCAAGAACATGGTATATCTCTCCATCTATTTGTATCATCTTTAATTTTTTTCTTCATTCTCTTATAATTTTCTGCATACAGGTCTTTTGTCTCCTTAGGTAGGTTCATTCCTAGATATTTTATTCTTTTTGTTGCAATGGCAAATGGGAGTGTCATCTTGATTTCACTTTCAGATTTTTCATCACTAGTGTATAGGAATGCCAGAGATTTCTGTGCGTTAATTTTATATACTGCTACTTTTCCAAATTCATTGATTAGCTTTAGTAGTTTTCTGGTAGCATCTTTAGGATTCTGTATGTATAGTATCATGTCATCTGCAAACAGTGACAGTTTTACTTCTTCTTTTCCAATTTGGATTCCTTTTATTTCCTTTTCTTCTCTGATTGCTGTGGCTAAAACTTCCAAAACTATGTTGAATAATAGTGGTGAGAGTGGGCAACCTTGTCTTGTTCCTGATCTTCATGGAAATGGTTTCAGTTTTTCACCATTGAGGACGATCTTGGCTGTGGGTTTGTCATAAATGGCCTTTATTATGTTGAGGAAAGTTCCCTCTATGCCTACTTACTGCAGGGTTTTTATCATAAATGGGTGTTGAATTTTGTCAAAAGCTTTCTCTGCATCTATTGAGATGATCATATGGTTTATCTCCTTCAGTTTGTTAATATGGTGTATCACATTGATTGATTTGCATATATTGAAGAATCCTTGCATTCTTGGAATAAACCCCACTTGATCATGGTGTATGATCCTTTTAATGTGCTGTTGGATTCTGTTTCTAGTATTTTGTTGAGGATTTTTGTATCTATGTTCATCAGTGATATTGGCCTGTAGTTTTCTTTCTTTGTGACATCCTTGTCTGGTTTTGGTATCAGGATGATGGTGGCCTCGTAGAATGAGTTTGGGAGTGTTCCTCCCTCTGCTATATTTTGGAAGTTTGAGAAGGATAGGTGTTAGCTCTTCTCTAAATGTTTGATAGAATTCGCTTGTGAAGCCATCTGGTCCTGGGCTTTTGTTTGTTGGAAGATTTTTTGTTTTGTTTTCTTTTTGTTTTTATTTTTTGTTTGTTTGTTGTTGTTGTTTTTTGCAGTACACGGGCCTCTCACTGTTGTGGCCTCTCCCACCGCGGAGTAACAGGCTCCAGACGCGCACGCTCAGCAGACATGGCTCACGGGCCCATCCGTTCCACGGCACGCGAGATCCTCCCAGACCAGGACACGAATCCGCCCCCCTGCATCGGCAGGCGTACTCCCAAACAATGCGCCACCAGGGAAGCCTTGTTGGAAGGTTTATAATCACAGTTTCAATTTCAGTGCTTGTGATTGATCTGTTCATATTTTCTATTTCTTCCTGATTCAGTCTTGGCAGGTTGTGCATTTCTAAGAATTTGTCCATTTCTTCCAGGTTGTCCATGTTGGCATAGAGTTGCTTGTAGTAATCTCTCATGATCTTTTGTATTTCTGCAGTGTCAGTTGTTACTTCTCCTTTTTCATTTCTAATTCCATTTATTTGAGTCTTCTTCCTTTTCTTCCTTATGGGTCTGGCTAATGTTTTATCAATTTTGTTTATCTTCTCAAAGAACCAGCTTTTAGTTTTATTGATCTTTGCTATCATTTCCTTCATTTCTTTTTCATTTATTTCTGATCTGATCTTTATGATTTCTTTCCTTCTGCTAAGTTTTGAGGTTTTTTTTGTTCTTTCTCTTATTGCTTTAGCTGCAAGTTTAGGTTGTTTATTCGAGATGTTTCCTGTTTCTTAAGGTAGGATTGTATTGCTATAAACTTCCCTCTTAGAACTGCTTTTGCTGCATCCCATAGGTTTTGGGTTGTTGTGTCTCCATTGTCATTTGTTTCTAGGTATTTTTTGATTTCCTCTTTGATTTCTTCAGTGAACACTTCTTTATTAAGTAGTGTATTGTTTAGCCTCCATGTGTTTGTATTTTTTACAGATCTTTTCCTGTAATTGATATCTAGTCTCATGGCGTTGTGGTCAGAAAAGATACTTGATACGATTTCAATTTTCTTAAATTTACCGAGGCTTGATTTGTGACCCAAGATATGATCTATCCTGGAGAATGTTCCATGAGCACATGAGAAAAATGTGTATTCGGCTGTTTTTGGATGGAATGTCCTATACATAATCAATTAAGTCCATCTTGTTTAATGTATCATTTAAAGCCTGTGTTTCCTTATTTATTTTCATTTTGGATGATCTGTCCATTGGTGAAAGTGGGGTGTTAAAGTCCCCTACTATGACTGTGTTACTGTTGATTTCCCCTTTTATGGCTGTTAGTATTTGCCTTATGTATTGAGGTGCTCCTATGTTGGGTGCATACATATTTACAATTGTTATATGTTCTTCTTGGATCGATCCCTTGATCCTTATGTAGTGTCCTTCTTTGTCTCTTGTAATAGTCTTTATTTTAAAATCTATTTTGTCTGATATGAGAATTGCTACTCCAGCTTTGTTTTGATTTCCATTTACATGTAATATCTTTTTCCATCCTCTCACTTTCAGTGTGTATGTGTCCCTAGGTCTGAAGTGGGTCTCTTGTAGACAGCATATATATGGGTCTTGTTTTTGTATCCATTCAGCCAGTCTGTGTCTTTTGGTGGGAGCACTTAATCCATTTACATTTAAGGTGATTATCGATATGTATGTTCCTATTCCCATTTTCTTAATTGCTTTTGGTTTGTAATTGTAGGTCTTTTCCTTCTCTTGTGTTTCTTGCTAGAGAAGTTCCTTTAGCATTTGTTGTAAAGCTGGTTTGGTGGTGCTGAACTCTCTCACCTTTTGCTTGTCTGTAAAGGTTTTAATTTCTCCATCAAATGTGAATGAGATCCTTGCTGGGTAGAGTAATCTTGGTTGTAGGTTTTTCTCCTTCATCACATTAAATATGTCCAGCCACTCCCTTCTGGCTTGCAGAGTTTCTGCTGAAAGATCAGCTGTTAACGTTATGGGGATTCCCTTGTGTGTTATTTGTTGTTTTTCCCTTGCTGCTTTTAATATAGTTTCTTTGTATTTAATTTTTGACAGTTTGATTAATATGTGTCTTGGTGTGTTTCTCCTTGGATTTATCATGTATGGGACTCTCTGTGCTTCCTGGACTTGATTAACTATTTCCTTTCCCATATTAGGGAAGTTTTCAACTATAATCTCTTAAAATATTGTCTCAGTCCCTTTCGTTTTTTCTCCTTCTTCTGGGACCCCTATAATTTGAATGTTGGTGCGTTTAATGTTGTCCCAGAGGTCTCTGAGACTGTCCTCAGTTCTTTTCATTCTTTATTCGGCTCTGCAGTAGTTATTTCCACTATTTTATCTTCCAGGTCACTTATCTGTTCTTCTGCCTCAGTTATTCTGCTATTGATCCCTTCCAGAGTATTTTTAATTTCATTTTTTGTGTTGTTCATCATTCCTTGTTCCCTCTTTAGTTCTTCTAGGTCCTTGTTAAATGTTTCTTGCATTTTGTGTTCTATTTCCAAGATTATGGATCATCTTTACTATCATTATTCTGAATTCTTTTACAGGTAGACTGCCTATTTCCTCTTTATTTGTTAGGTCTGGTCGGTGTTTATCTTGTTTCTTCATCTGCTCTGTGTTTTTGTCTTCTCATTTTGCTTATCTTACTGTGTTTGGGGTCTCCTTTTTGCAGGCTGTAGGTTCGTAGTTCCCATTGTTTTTGGTGTCTGTCCCCAGTGGTTAAAGTTGGTTCAGTGGGTTGTGTAGGCTTCCTGGTGGAGGGGACTAGTGCCTGTGTTCTGGTGGATGAGGCTGGGTCTTGTCTTTCTGGTGGGCAGGTCCACGTCTGCTGGTGTGTTTTGGGGTGTTTGTGGACCTATTATGATTTCAGGCAACCTCTCTGCTAATGGGTGTGTGTGTGTTTCTGTCTTGCTAGTTGTTTGGCATAGGGTGTCCAGCACTGTAGCTTGCTTGTTGTTGCTTGAAGTTAGGTGTTGGGTTGAGATGGAGATCCCTGGGCGATTTTCACTGTTTGATATTACGTGGAGCTGGGAGGTCTCTTGTGGATCAGTGTCCTGAAGTTGGGTCTCCCACCTCAGAGGCACAGCATTGAATCCTGGCTGCAGCACCAAGAGCCTTTTATCCACACGGCTCAGAATAAAAGGGAGAAAAGGAAGGAAGAGAGAGAGAGAGAGAGAGAAAGGGAAACAGAAAGAAAGAAAGAAAGGATAAAAGTAAATAAATTAAGATAAAATAAAATAAAGTTATTAAAATAAAAAATAATTATCAAGGAAAACAATTTTCTTTAAAGAAAAAAACAACAAAAAAACCCCAAAAGAAAATGGACAGACAGAACCCTAGGACAAATGGTGAAAGCAAAACTATAGAGACAAAATCTCCCACAGAAGCATACATATACACAGTCACAAAAAGAGGAAAAGGGGTAAAAATAATATACCGTTGTTCCCGAAGTCCACCTCAATTTGGGATGATTCTTTGTCTATTCAGGTATTCCGCAGATGCAGGGTGTATCTAGTTGACTGTGGAGATTTAATCCACTGCTCCCGAGGCTCCTGGGAGAAATTTCCCTTTCTGTTCTTTGCCCACACAGCTTCCGGGGTTCGGCTTTGGATTTGGCCCCGCCTCTGTGTGTAGGTCACCGGAGGGCGTCTGTTCGTCGCTCAGACAGGACGGGGTTAAAGGAGCAGCTGATTTGGGGGCTCTGGCTCACTCAGGCCTGGGCAAGGGTGGGGTACGGAGTGCGGGGCGAGCCTGCGGTGGCAGAGTCCGGCATGGCGTTGCATCAGCCTGAGGTGTGCCGTGTGTTCTTCCGGGGAAGTTGTTCCTGGATCACGGGGCCCTGGCAGTGGCGGGCTGCACAGGCTTCCGGGAGGGGAGGTGTGGATGGTGACCTGTGCTTGCACACAGGTTTTTTGGTGGCGGCAGAAGCAGCCTTTGCGTCTCAGGCCCGTCTCTGGGGTCCGCGCTGATCCCGCAGCTCACGCCCGTTTCTGGAGCTCCTTTAAGCAGCGCTCTTAATCCCCTCTCCTGGTGCACCAGGAAACAAAGAGGGAAGAAAAAGTCTCTTGCCTCTTTGGCAGGTCCAGACTTTTCCCCGGACTCCCTCCTGGCTAGCCGTGGCGCACTAACCCCCTGCAGGCTGTGCTCACGCCGCCAACCCCAGTCCTCTCCCTGTGCTCCGACCGAAGCCGAGCCTCAGCTCCCAGCCCCGCCCGCCCCGGCAGGTGAGCAGACAAGCCTCTCGGGCTGGTGAGTGCTGGTCGGCACGGATCCTCTGTGTGGGAATCTCTCCGCTTTGCCCTCCGCACCCCTGTTGCCGTGCTCTCCTCCGTGGCTCCGAAGCTTCCCCCTCCGCCACCCGCAGTCTCCACCCACACAGGGCCTTCCTAGTGTGTGGAAACCTTTCCTCCTTCACAGCTTCCTCCCACTACTGCTGGTCCCATCCCTATCCTTTTGTCTCTGTTTAGTCTTTCTTCTTTTGCCCTACCCAGGTACGTGGGGACTTTCTTGCCTTTTGGGAGGTCTGAGGTCTTCTGCCAGCGTTCAGTAGGTGTTCTGTAGGAGTTTTTCCACGTGTAGATGTATTTCTCGTGTATCTGTGGGGAGGAAGGTGATCTCCGTGTCTTACTCTTCCGCCATCTTCCTACACTCTTCCCTGGCAGGCAGATTCTTAACCACTATGCCACCAAGGAAGTCCCTAAACATTGTCTAGCCACACCATAGTATTCTTTCCAGAACATGCTTTCTCATTTTTTACAATATGGATAGGCTGAGAAATTTCCAAATCTCTAAATTCTGGTTCTCAAAATGCTGCTTGACATTTCCTTCAAGTTATCTCTGTACTCCCACATTTTACTACAAGGAGGAAGGAGAAACCAGGTTGCACCTTCAACGCCTTGCTTAGAAATCTTCTCAGCTAAATATTTGTCACTCATATCACAATTTCTACTTTCCACAAAATACTGGAACACAAGCCAGGTTCTTTACCACTTTATAACAAGGACTGTCTTTCCTCCAGTTTCCAGTATCATGTTCCTTATGTCTATCTGAGACTGCACCATAATCACTTGTAATGTCTGTATTCCTACCAACAGTCTGTTCGAGGCAATCCAGGCTTTTTATAGCAAGTGCCTCAGACCTCTTCCAGCCTCTATCTATCACCCATTTCCAAAGCCATTCCATATTTTTAGATATAACTCTCAGTACCAAAACTATTCTTTTGCTAACGCTGCCATAACAAAACCAGAAGCTGGATGGCTTAAGCAACAGAAATTTATTTTTTCAGTTTTGGAAGCTGAAGTCCAACAGCAAGGTGTCAGCAGGGTTATTTTCTATTGAAGTCTCTCTTCTTGGTCTTCTTGCTGCATCCTCACATAGGCTTTCTTCTGTACATGTGCTGGAGAGAGGGAGTGAGCTCTGGTGGCTCTTACTCTTACAAGGACACCAGCCCTATTGGATTAGGGCCCCAGCTCTATTGGATTAGGGCCCCAGCTTTATGCTACCATTTAATCCTTTTTTGTTGTTGTTGATTACACCATTTAATCTTAATTACCTCCTTATAAGCCCTACATCCAAATACTGGGGGATTAGGGCTTCAACCTGTGACTTCTGGGGGGAAGAATTCAGTTTATAACACTGCCTTCTGGATACCCCAAATTTATATCTGGCCAACAACTATGCCATAAAGGTGTATTCTGACCTTTGCTTTTCTTTCCCCGTGAGTGTGAACGTGGCAGAAATCACTAAGAAATGTTCTGCTTTCCTGAAATGGAATGGAGGGGGAAAATGTTGCTTTCTTTCAGTGTTCATTAGTTGGTCTATCACTTGCTTTCTAAGCAGCAGTCCTTCTCTATATTTTATGGCTTCTTCTTTTAATAAACTGCTTCTTTACAAAGTTGCACACCTGGTTATGTAACTTATTCACTCACCTCTCAAGAGCCTCAAGGTACTCAGCCTCTTGGGAGACATGAGAAAGTCACTGTCTATTTTGTTCTGGACTCTAGTTCTGTAGAGGGAGAGCAATATTATAATAGCCTTCATCTTTACCCTTCTTAAGTCCTCCAAAGCCATATGAGAGCTCCAAGCCATACACTCAGCACCACCCCCAACAGCTGATTGAAAGGCATCCATTAATACCCAACCCTGCAGTCCTAGGCCCATTGGCTGTGCATACATGCCACTAATTTAGCCGAAGGACCCATGGCCTTCAGTCACAGCCCTCCCTAGTCCTCCAGTCAGGGGCTAAGGAACGGGAGCACCCAGCTTTATATCCAGGCATTGACCATTGTTTCTCAATTTCTCTAATATCCAGAGTCTGAAAAATACCCAGTCTGTGACTGGCTGTGTGCCCTTGCCTTGGGCACTGAATGGTCACTACAGCGTCATTTCTCCCAGGCCCAGATGGCTTTGCTGGCTTAAAGTCCAGAGGCAATAAAAGATTAATAAAGTATAGTATACAAAAAAACAACAAAAACAAAAAGAACCAAAAACCTTTCACATGGCAAAAAAATACTGTAAGTAACATCAAAAGACAAATGATTGGAAGAAAAGTATATCAACATATAAATCAACATCCTTCACAGTTCAAGGGTGAATATCCCCACTTTATAAGAACTTTTAAAAATCAAGAAGAAAATACCAGATGTCCTATAGAAAAATGGACACAAGACATGATCAGACAGTTTACCAAAAGAGGTATAAAGAAATGAAAAGATGTTCAACTTCACTCATGATAAGAGAAATGCAGATTATAACTACACTGAGATACATTTCTCATCAGCTTGACAAAAATTCAAAAGCTTGACAGTACTCTGCTATATGTGAGGCTGTTAGGAAATAGACATTTTACTACATTGTTGGTGGGAATGCAGAATGGTAGAAGCCTTTTAGAGGGGAACTGGCCAATATTTAAACTGTATATACATACATACCTATTGACACAGCAAGCACACTTCTAAGAATCTAAAGAGTCACTTGCAACTTTATGAATATATACAGGCACATGGTTCTTTTTCACAGCATTGTTTACAGTTGCAAAATATTGAAAATTGCATGAATGTTTAAGCATAGGAGGCTCTATCAACTGCAGCATATACACAATGGAGTAAAATGCATGTGAGAAAAAGTCTGAGAAAGAAGATACTAATGAAATATTATGGAGGAAATGTTATTAAGTGAAAAAAAGGGAAAAAAGCATATATAGTTTGTTACCTCTTGTGTCAGAAAGAAGGAAAAATAATGAACATAGTATTTGATTATATATCCTCAGTCTTGGGCAGTTTATCTTTATATGTTTGTTAGAATTACAAAGAAATCTTTAACTCTTTAGTAGGTTTGGTTCTTATAGCAGTATGGTGAAGCAGTTTTGAAACTATTTTGGATGCATTATAGGATTCAGCAAATGAGTACCTATGTCTATGTTCTTGGGAGCCAGGGTTTTCACTCTGGAAGAAAAGTCATACAAATATGGAATGGGACAGAGCAGGGAAGAATCCCATGAGGATGAGCGGGAATTGGGAAGTATTGGTGTGAACTTAAGATTTGGTAAGATTTGTATATGTGTGTCTGTACATGCTTATGTGCCCATACATATTTGTATGCATATATATTTGTGTATGTGTGTATACACCCATGTATTTTCTATGTCCACTGATAAGTGCAAGAAGAATGCTCCAGTAGCAGTGAGCACATCTAGCATCCAGATCTTAGTCTCTAACACCATTTTCCATTAGTGGAAACCCTGGCTTCTTGGCCTACTGGCTGCTTCCAGGGTTAGGATAGGGTAAGTACAAGATGATTCTGGATCCAGAAAGTAAAAACGTGCTAAAAAACATGTTGGAGGATGACACTAGGACTGGGGAGCCAGTTTGAAGGGATTCCCACCCGCTGGCCAAATCTGGGATGATTTGAGCACCAAACTACTTGAGTACACTTATAAACCACTGGGAAGAAAAAGAGAAACTTACAAGTCTATAACAATAAATATATAAGTCAATGAAGTCTATTGCTTACAGTATAATGCCAGTGGCAACTGGTAACTTCACTTTTTCCTCCTAATATCAACAGCTTATATAATCATAGTACATTTATTAAAGCTAAGGAAGTAACATTGGGACATCACTATTAGGAGCTGCACACTGTATTCAGATTTTCCACTATTGTCCTTTTTATGATCTAGGATCCAGTCTAGGATCTGACACTGCATTTAGTCATCATGTCTCTTTAGTCTCCTCAAATCTCTGACAGTTTCACTGTTTCTGTCTTTCATGACCTTGACACTTGAAAAGAGGTAGTCAGCTATTTTATTGAATGCCCCTCAGTTTGGGATTTTCTGAAGTTTTCTCCTTAGACTTGCATCATGGACTTTTTGCAAGAATACCACAGAAGTGAAGTGTACCATATAAAGGGGTACATGATGCCAACATGATTAATCCTGGTGATGTTAACCTTGATCACTTGATAAAGGTAGTGTAGGACAGGTTTCTCCACTACAAAATCAACCATTTTTCTCTTTGCATACCCTGTTCGTTAAAAGTAATTACTAAGTGCAGCTCATACTCCTGGGGGGGGGGGGTGGAAATAAGCTCTACTTCCTGGAGAATGGACCTTGTGACTAGAATAACAACATAGTGACAGTGCTTCTTACACTCCCCCACCCTATATAAGAAAGTGGCCCAGTATTTCCTGGATCCAAAACTAGCAAAAGACAGCCCAAATAGGCTCATTTCTCCCTGGGTGGAACGGAAGTCCTGCTGACAAGACCAGGTGAGCCCAGCAGCACCTGCAGGTGGTATCAATTAGGACCACTGATAACAGTAAATGGAGAAGAGAGGTGCTCTCTTTTCTCACAGGACTGACACTCCCCTCCCCTCCCCTAGAGACACTAGGTAGTTGGCTGGTAGCAGCCAGGGCAATTCTGCCAAAGAAATAACCTGTCCCCCTGTCCCACAAAGTGTTCTTTATCCCCACATACCTGAGACTCCCCATCTAAATGCAAGACACCTGGCAGCTAGGCAGCACCAGCAAGGACATGTCCCCTCTCCCCCACCTTAAATTGCCCAGCAGAGGAAGAGATTCTCCTCCCCTACTGACAGATACCAGGTGGCCAGGAGACACTGGGAAGGGTGACCCTGATACATCGGTGGCTCAGCCAGTGAAACTTTTCCTATTTTGGGCCACAGCATCCCCTACCTAGAGACACAAAGAAGCCTGTTTTGGGAAGCTCCATCCACACTCTCCAAAAATACCAGCAGGGAAAAGTGGGAGCAACACTGTTACCAAATAAACCAAACACATTCATAGCATCACAAGAGTTTTGAAAACTGTCATTGGAACAAACACAGCCCATAGTGCTAGGCCAGGACCTGGGGGTCAAACCTAAAGACAGAGTGACTTTCTGCTAAAATGAAACATTTAAATAAGATTCAGAGTCCCTTAACATCATAGCTAAATGTTCAGGATACAATAGAAAATTACCCATCATACCAAGAACCAGGAATCACAAATTAGAAAAGATAATCACCTGACACCAATACTGAGATGGGACAGTAAAGCAGCTATCATTAAAATGCTTCAAGCAATTGTAAGTTCTCTAGAAACAAAGGAAAAGGTACAAAATTTCAACCAAAAGAAGGTATACAAAAAGTGCGGTGGAAATGATACAACTAAAAATTAGAAGATATAAAACTCATTGGAGTGGGTCGATGGTAGGGTTGATATGACAGAAAATGGAATCAGAGAATTTGAGGACAGGTCAATAGAACTTAGCAAATCTGAAAAACAGAGAGTAAATAGACTGGGATAAAAAAAGAATCTCTGGGACAAGAATAAAAAAGCTAGCATTTATGTTATCAGAGTCTCAGAAAGAGAGAATGGGACTGAAAAACTATTTAAATAAATAATGGCTGAAAATTTCCCATATTTGGCAAAAGACCTAAGTGTGCAGATTCAAGAAGCCAAGTGACTATTAAGTAAATCCTAATATATCCACACTAAGACATCATATTTAAAATTATGAAGACTAAAGCCAAAAAAAGTATTGAAAGCAGCCAGAAAGAAATGACTCATTACCCATAGGGGAGAGGGGAACACACCAATTCAGATGACAGCAGATATCATTTGAAACGTTGGAGCTTACAAGGAGATGGCACAATCTTTTTCTGCAAGTGCTGAAAGAAAAGACTGTCAGCTGATGAATGTGCATCTGGCAAAACTGTTCTTTAGTAATGAAGTGCAATGAACATGTTTTTAGATGAAGGAAAACTAAAAGAATTTGTTGCTAGCAGACCTACCCTTAAACAATGTCTAAAGGAAGTTCTTCAAATGGAAGTAAATGATAAAAAGAAATACTGGAGTATTAGGAAGAAAAAATGAAAACACAAATGTGAGTATATATAATAGATCTTCCTTCTACCCACAAGATTTTAAAATCACATGTGATGACTGAAGCAAAAATTATAATACTCATACTCTAGAAAATGATATTTAAAAATGGAAAAGATAAAGGGACCTAAATGAAAGTAATGTTTTCACACTTAACTACAAGTGGTAATATACCATGAAAAGGCATGTATGTATACTGTCTAATACTCAGAGCAACCAGTAAGAAAACTACAAAGAGATGCACTAAAAAACATTAAGAATGAATCCAAATGGAATCTTAATAATCAAATAACCCACAGAAAAACAAGTAACAGAAAAATGAGAACCAGAGGAAACAAATGTAAAATAAATAATAAAAGGGCTAAACATAAGCCCAGACATATCAGCAAGTAACAGTTCTCATTACACCATTCTAAACAGAGATTGTGAGGGTGGATTAAAAATCATAATGTATGCTGTTTATCAAAGTCAATGACATAGGTAGATTGAAAGCAAAAGGGCGGAAAAAGGCATATCATGCAGTCAATTTTAAAAATCAGTAGGATACTAAAGTAGATTTCAGAGCAAAGAAATTTATTAGAGACAGAGGGACATTACTTAATAATCATGAATCAATCCACCAGGAAGATGTAACGTTCCTACATGTATATGAACCAAATGAGAGAATGCATGAAGCAAAAACTGATAGAGCAGAAAGAGAAATTGAGAAAATTCATTACTATTGACAATTGTTGGTATTCTATCAACTACAGAACTACTGGAACAAAAATCAACAAGGATGGTCTTCCCTGGTGACGGAGTGGTTGAGAGTCCGCCTGCCGATGCAAGGGACACGGGTTCGTGCCCCAGTGCGGGAAGATCCTACACGCCGCAGAGTGGTTGGGCCCGTGAGCCATGGCTGCTGAGCCTGCGCGTCCGGAGCCTGTGCTCCACAATGGGAGAGGCCATAACAGTGAGAGGCCCGTGTACCGCAAAAAAACAAAAAAACTACTGAAATCATACAATGAGTCTTTTGCTATCACAATGGAATAAAACTAGAACTCAGTAACAGAAGGGAAACGAAAATTCACAAATATGTGGAAATTAAACAGCACACTTTTAAACAACCAATGGGTCAAGGAAGAAATTACAAGAGAAACTACAAAATACCTTGAGACTGATGAAAAGAAATACGGGATGCAGCACAGGAAGTGATGAGAGGGAAATTTATAGCTGTAAAGGCTTACATTAAAAAAGAATAAAGATCTCATATCAACAATCTAACTTTTTGCCTTAAGGAAGTAGAAAAACCTTAACCCAAGTCCAGCAGATGGGAAAATAAATATTACACCATATATAAACAAAACAGAAAAACAAATGGAAAGTTGATGAAACCAAGAGTCGGTTATTAGAAAAGATCAACAGGTACCTCAAGATGGTCACACAAGAGACTCCTGAATTTCCCTCCTTCCATGGATGCACTGAATATACACCTACACACAGATCAATTCCCTCTGAAAGATATCAAGAAACTACTTTAGTGACTCCTACACATTGGGAAACAGAAAATACCCACTCAGAAATGTATAGGAAAGGAGGAGACACACTCTTACTATAAACCCCACCCAAGAACACTGCTTTATAATCTTTTTGAAACCACCAACTCCAGCCTCTTCCCAATTAGTGCAGTGTTTGGACCGTATTTCTAATGCCCCAACCTTTAAGGCTGCCACCTGAGGGACAGCCCCCCAAATAATCTAGCTCTGAGAGCCAAAAGGGCTTCCCTTCACAAGTCCCATAGTATTATAGCAAAAAAATAAGCAGTTTTTACAAGGTGGTTGAGCACTCCCTCTGGCTATCTCCCCAAGCTCAGAGCAGAGGGAACACACACAAACGCTTATCTCCCAATTTCTTCCTGGAGGGTGTTGGACTACATACTTTCCCAGCTACTGTCTGAGGGTCCAGCTTCTAATCAGCTTGCATTTCAGCTGACTGGAATCCTGCCCAGAGCCCAAAAGAGCCAGTGGGTACTTACTCTGCACTCTCCCTCCAAACTGCTTCAACAATAAAGCCAAGTCTCCTGCATGGCCCTGAAGGGAGCTTGTCTACACATTTAGAACGCTGACTTTAAAAACTGCCACCTGAGGGATGGACCCCAAAATAACCTACCACTGAAAGTCAATTGGGCTTGTATTCATGAGTCCCACAGTACTACAGCAAACAAAGAAAGAGTTTTTAAATGGATGAGGACTACCCATATCTATACACTCAGAGCCAGCATGGAGGGAGAGGACAAAAAAATGCCCATTTCCCAGTTTCTGCCTGGAAGGAAGCTGTATATTTTCCTAGCTGCTGCCTGTGGTTCTGGCTTCCAGTTAGTCTGCATGTGGAAGCTCACTGGGATCCTTTTGTGAGCCTGGTAAAGCTGGTGGGCATGTCCCCTGCTATCTCCCCCAGCTCCAAGTAAGACCAGTTTTTTATCTTCTCTCCTGGAAGGAGCTTGTCCACACATATAGAACCCTAGTTTTCAGCTGCCACCTAAGGGACTAATTCCCCAAATCACCTAACTCTGGGAGCTGAAAGGGCTCAGCATTCATGAGTCCCTGGGACCACTAAAAACAAAGGCTGTTCTACTTGGACACAGAAGCATTCAGAGCAACTATTTCCCTTGGCTCAGCACAGAGTGAGGAAGCAGAAACATCCAACTCCTGGATTGTTCTTGATAGGGGCTAGACTACATATGTCATATTCTGACTTTTCCAGCTCCTGCCTGATAATTGGGCTTCCAATTAACCTGCATCAGGGAGTTAAAGCAGCGGGCAACTAGCAGTTGTCCAGGAGCCTAAACAGGCATATGAGCATTAACCACATCTTTGAGGACACTGATGGGTCTTAGAACACCCTCAACTATGGAAGCCACTAATAACAAAGACAATGATTTCAACAACCAGCCCAGGCTGATTAAGGAGGTTCATATCCTACACAAGGCCAATCTGTCAAAACTGGGAAAAGTGGCTGCTTTATACAAAAACCAACAGAGCGTCAAGGAAAGTAAAGAAACAGGGATGTTTCAAACAAATAAAAAGATCTATAGGAGCTGACCTTAACGAAGTGGAAATAGGTGAATTACCAAACAGAAAGTTCAAAATAATGGTAATAAAGATGCTTACTGAGGTCAGAAGAATAAAGCCTGAACAAAGTGTGAGTTTCAACAAAGAGACAAAATATTAAAAAGTACCAAACAGAAATCATAGATTTGAAGAATAAATGAACTGAAAAATTCAATACAGGGCTTCGCAAGCAGACTAGACCAAATGGAAAAAAGAATCAGACAAGGCAGTGGAAGTCATCCAATCAAAAGAGCAAAAAGAAAGAATAGAAAAAAGTGAAGATCACTTACGGGACACCAGTAGGTGGATCAATATATGTGTTACAGTTCTTCAAGAAAGAGAAGGAAAGAAAGGGCAGAAAGCATATTCAAAGAAATAATGCCTAAAAACATCCATAATGTGGGGAAAGAAAGAGATATGCAGATTGAGGAAGCCCAAAAACCTCCAAAGAAGCTTAATCTAAAGAGATCTACACAGAGACACACTATAATGAAATAATCAGAAGTTAAAGACAGAATCGTAAAAGCAACAAGAGAAAAGCAACTTGTTTATACATGGGAATCCCCATAAGATTAACAGATTTTTCAGCAAAAATGTTGCAGGCCATAAGGGATTGGGAAGATATATTCAAAGTGTGGAAAAAAAAAACTGCCAAGAATACTCTATCCAGCAAACTTGTCCTTTAGAATTGGAGAGACAGAGTTTTCATAGACAAACAAAAGCTGAAGGAGTTTATACAGAAGTTGTTCAAAGGAGTTGTTCAAAGGAGTTCTTCCATCTGAAATGAAAGCATGTTAATGAATTAGGAACATGAAAACACATGAAAGTATAAAATTCATGGGCCAAAATACAGTTAAGTTCAGAATACTCTAATATTGTGATGGTGATGGGTAAAACACTTATAACTTTAGGATAAAAGTTAAGACAAAAATAACTATAACTGCAATAATTTTTTAATGGATTCACAATATAAAAAGATGTGAATTGTGATTTCAAAGCATAAAATGACATGGTAAAATTGTATGTATGTATTGTTATGTATTCCAAGTTAAGTTATCATCTTAAAATAGTCTATCATAACTCTAAGATGTTGTATGAAAGCCTCATGATAACAAAGAATCAAAAACCTTTAGTAGATACCCAAAAGACAGAGATAAGAATCAAAGCATACCACAACAAAATCATCAATTCACAAAGAAAGACAGCAAGAAAAGAAGAAAGGAATAAAAGCATGACAAAAAAGCCAGGAAACAATTAATATGATAGAATTAGTAAGTCCTTACCTGTCAGTGATTCCTCTATATGCAAATGAATTAAATTCTCCCATTAAAAGACATAGAGTGGTTTTATGGATTAAAAAAAAAAGACCCAACTGTCTGCTGATAACAAGAGTCTCATTTCACCTTTAATGACACACTTAGACTGAAAGTAAAGGGATGGAAAAAGATATTCTATTCAAATGGAAACCAAAAGAGAGCAGTGGTAGCTATACTTATATAAATTTGAAATCAAATACTGTAACAAGAGACAAAGAAGGTCATTATATAAAGAGTAAATTTATTTATAAAGAAGACATACAATTATAAATTTTTATTCCTCCAACATCAGAGCACCCTAATATATAAAGCAAACAGTAACTGACCTGAAGGCAGGAAGAGGCACCAAATCAGTATTTCGGAACTTCAATACCCCATTTTCAACAATGGATAGATAATCATCCAAAAACAAAATCAATAAGGAAACATTGGACTTAAACCACACATAATACCAGATGGACCAAACAGACATATGCAGAAGAGACGAATACACATTCTTCCCAAGCATACATGGAATACTCTCCATGATAGAACATGTCTTAGGTCATAATATACCTGAAATCACTGTATCGTTTCCGACTACAATGGTATGACACTAAAATCCATTATAGAAGGAAAACCAGAAGTATCACAAATATGTGGAGGTTAAACAACAGGCTCCTGAACAAAAGGGTTGAAGAAGAAATCAAATGGCAATTGACAAGATATTTTGAGACAACTGAAAATGAAACACAACATACTAAAACTTATGAGGTGCAGCAAAAACAGTTCTAAGAGGGAAGTTTATAATGATAAAAGTCTACATTAATAAACAAGAAAGGTTTCAAATAAACAACCTAACAAAAATAACAACTAAAAAACCTCAAAGAACTAAACAACATACTAAGCCTAATGTTATCTGAAGGAAGGAAATAAAAATTAGGGCAGACATAAATGAAACAGGGACTAGAAATACAAGAGACGATCACTGAAACTAAGAGCTGTTTTTTTAAAGATTAGGAAAAAAAAAGATGTGCAAGCCTTTAGCTAGACTAACTAGGCAAAAAAGAGAAGACTCAATATGATCAGAAGTGAAAGGGGATACATTACCACTGATAACACAAAGATAAAGAATCATAAGAAATTACTATGAGCAATTTTATGCCAACAAATTAGATAACCTAGAAGAAATGGATAAATTCCTACAAACAGGGAGGAGTGCACAGCAACGGGTGCGGAGGGCAAAGCGGGGAGATTCCCGCACAGCGGATCGGTGCCGACCGGCACTCACCAGCCCGAGAGGCTTGTCTGCTCACCCGCCGGGACGGGCGGGGCTGCGAGCTGAGGCTCTGAGGCTCGGGTTTCGGTTTCGGACGGAGCGCAGGGAGAGGACTGGGGTTGGCGGCTTGAACATAGCCTGAAGGGGTTAGTGCACCACAGCTAGCCGGGAGGGAGTCCGGGGAAAAGTCTGCACCTGCCGAAGAGGCAGGAGACTTTTCCTTCCCTCTTTGTTTCCTGGGGCGTGAGGAGAGGGGTTTAAGAACGCTGCTTAAAGGAACTCCAGAGACGGGCGCGACCCACGGCTAAAAGTGCGAACCCCAGAGACGGGCGCGAGCCGCGGCTGAAAGCGCGGACCCCAGAGACGGGTGCGAGCCGCGGCTGAAAGCGCGGACCCCAGAGACGGGCGCGAGCCGCGGCTGAAAGCGCGGAATCCAGAGACGGGCGCAAGCCGCGACTAAAAGCGCGGACCCCAGAGGCGGGCAGGAGACGTTAAGGCTGCTGCTGCCACCACCAAGGGGCCTGTGTGCGAGCACAGGTCACTCTCCACACCCCTCTTCCGCGGAGCCTGTGCAGTCCACCACTGCCAGGTTCCCGGGATCCAGGGACAACTTCCCCGGGAGAACGCACAGCGCGCCTCAGGCTGGTGCAAAGTCACGCCGGCCTTTGCCACCGCAGGCCCGCCCCGCACTCCGTGCCCCTCCCTCCCCGCCGGCCTGAGTGCGCCAGAGCCCCGGAATCAGCGGCTCTTTTAACCCCATCCTGTCTGAGCAAGAAACAGACGCCCTCCAGCGACCTACACGCAGTGGCAGGGCCAAATCCAAAGCTGAGCCCTGGGAGCTGTGAGAACAAAGAAGAGAAAGGGAAATCTCTCCCAGCAGCCTCAGAAGCAGCAGATTAAAGCTCCACAATCAACTTGATATACCCTGCATCTGTGGAATACCTGAATAGACAACCAATCATCCCAAATTAAGGAAGTGGACTTTAGGAGCAAGATCTATGATTTTTTCCCTTTTCCTCTTTTTGTGAATGTGTATGTGTATGCTTCTGTGTGAGATCTTGTCTGTATAGTCTTGCTTCCACCATTTGTCCTAGGGTTCTATCCGTCCATGTTTTTTTTTTAATTTTTTTTTCTTAATAATTAATTTTAATAACGTTACTATACTTTACCTTCTTTCTTTCTTTCTTTCTTTCCATCCTTCCTTCCCTCCTTTAGACAACGAATCATCCCAAATTGAGGAGGTGGTCTCTGACAGCAAGATTTATGATTTTTCCCCATTTACCTCTTTTAGTGAGGGTGTATGTGTATGCTTCTGTGTAAGATTTTGTCTGTATAGCTTTGCTTCCAACATTTGTCCTAAGGTTCCATCCGTCCCTTTTTTTTTTTTCTAATTAAGAATTTTTTAATTCAATAACTTTATTATACTTTATTTTATTTTTACTGTATCTTCTTTCTTTCTGTCTTTTTTCCTTCTTTCCCTCCTTCCTTCCTTCCTCCCTCCCTCCCTCCCTCCTTTCTTTCCTTCTTGCCTTCTTTCCTTCTTTGCTTCTTTCTTTCGTCCTTCCTTCCTACCCTCCTCTCCTTCTTTCTTTCCTCATACTTCCACTAATTCCCTCTACTTTTCTCCCTTTTATCCTGAGCCGTGTGGATGAAAAGCTCTTGGTGCTCCAGCCAGGAGGCAGGGCTCTGCCTCTGAGGTAGGAGAGCCAAGTTCAGGACACTGGTCCACAAGAGACCTCCCAGCTCCACATAATATCAAACGGCGAAAATCTCCCAGAGACCTCCATCTAAACACCAGCACCCAGCTTCACTAAACGACCAGCAAGCCACAGTGCTGGAAAACCTATGCCAAACAACTAACAAAAAAGGAACACAACCCCACCCATTAGCAGAGAGGCTGCCTAAAATCATAATAAGGCCACAGACACCCCAAAACACACCACCAGACGTGAACCTGCCCACTAGAGAGACAAGATCCAGCCTCATCCACCACAACACAGGCACTAGTCCCCTCCATCAGGAAGCCTACACAACCCACTGAACCAACCTTAGCCACTGGAGACAGACATCAAAAACAGGAGGAACTACGAACCTGCAGCCTGCAAAAAGGAGACCCCAAACACAGTAAGATAAGCAAAATGAGAAGACAGAAAAACACACAGAAGATAAAGGAGCAAGATAAAAATGCACCAGACCTAACAAATGAGGAAATAGGCAGTCTACCTGAAAAAGAATTCAGAATAATGATAGTAAGGTTGATCCGAAATCTTGGAGATAGAATGGACAATAGAATGGACAAAATGCAAGAATCAGTTAACAAGGACCTAGAAGAACTAAAGATGAAACAAGCAACGATGAACAACACAATAAATGAAATTAAAAGTACTCTAGATGGGATCAATAGCAGAATAACTGAGGCAGAAGAACGGATAAGTGACCTGGAAGATAAAATAGTGGAAATAACTACTGCAGAGCAGAATAAAGGAAAAAGAATGAAAAGAACTGAGGACAGCCTCAGAGACCTCTGGGACAACATTAAACGCACCAACATTCGAATTATAGGGGTTCCAGAAGAAGAAGAGAAAAAGAAAGGGACTGAGAAAATATTTCAAGAGATTATAGTTGAAAACTTCCCTAATATGGGAAAGGAAATAGTTAATCAAGTCCAGGAAGCACAGAGAGTCCCATACAGGATAAATACAAGGAGAAATACGCCAAGACACATATTAATCAAACTGTCAAAAACTGAATACAAAGAAAGCATATTAAAAGCAGCAAGGGAATAACAACAAATAACACATAAGGGAATCCCCATAAGGTTAACAGCTGATCTCTCACCAGAAACCCTACAAGCCAGAAGGGAGTGGCAGGACATACTGAAAGTGATGAAGGAGAAAAACCTGCAGCCAAGACTACTCCACCCAGCAAGGATCTCATTCACATTTGATGGAGAAATTAAAACCTTTACAGACAAGCAAAAGCTGAGAGAGTTCAGCACCACCAAACCAGCTTTACAACAAATGCTAAAGGATCTTCTCTAGGCAAGAAACACAAGAGAAGGAAAAGACCTATAATAAGAACCCATAACAATTTAGAAAATGGGAATAGGAACATACATATCGATAATTACCTTAAATGTAAATGGACTAAATGCTCCCACCAAAAGACACAGATTAGCTGAATGGATACAAAAACAAGACCCTTATATATGCTGTCTACAAGAGACCCACTTCAGACCTAGAGACACATACAGACTGAAAGTAAGGGGATGGAAAAAGGTATTCCATGCAAATGGAAACCAAAAGAAAGCTGCAGTAGCAATTCTCATATCAGACAAAATAGACTTTAAAATAAGGACTATTAAAACAGACAAAGAAGGACACTACATAATGATCAAGGGATCGATCCAAGAAGAAGATATAACAATTGTAAATATTTATGCACCCAACATAGGAGCACCTCAATACATAAGGCAAATACTAACAGCCATAAAAGGGGAAATCGACAGTAACACATTCATAGTAGGGGACTTAAACACCCCACTTTCACCAATGGACAGATCATCCAAAATGAAAATAAATAAGGAAACACAAGCTTTAAATGATACATTAAACAAGATGGACTTAATTGATATTTATAGGACACTCCATCCAAAAACAACAGAATACACATTTTTCTTAAGTGCTCATGGAACATTCTCCAGGATAGATCATATCTTAGGTCACAAATCAAGCCTTGGTAAATTTAAGAAAATTGAAATTGTATCAAGTATCTTTTCTGACCACAACACCATGACACTAGATATCAATTACAGGAAAAGATCTGTAAAAAATACAAACACATGGAGGCTAAACAATACACTACTTAATAATGAAGTGATCACTGAAGAAATCAAAGAAGAAATCAAAAAATACCTAGAAACAAATGACAATGGAGACACAACGACCCAAAACCTGTGGGATGCAGCAACAGCAGTTCTAAGGGGGACGTTTATAGCAATACAAGCCCACCTTAAGAAGCAGGAAACATCTCGAATAAACAACCTAACCTTGCACCTCAAGCAATTAGAGATAGAAGAACAAAAAAACCCCAAAGCTAGCAGAAGGAAAGAAATCATAAAAATCAGATCAGAAATAAATGAAAAAGAAATGAAGGAAACAATAGCAAAGATCAATAAAACTAAAAGCTGGTTCTTTGAGAAGATAAACAAAATAGATAAACCACTAGCCAGACTCATCAAGAAAAAAAGGGAGAAGACTCAAATCAGCAGAATTAGAAATGAAAAAGGAGAGGTAACAACTGACACTGCAGAAATAAAAGAGATCATGAGAGATTACTAGAAGCAACTCTATGCCAATAAAATGGACAATCTGGAAGAAATGGACAGATTCTTAGAAATGCACAACCTCCCAAGACTGAATCAGGAAGAAATAGAAAATATGAACAGACCAATCACAAGCACTGAAATTGAAACTGTGATTAAAAATCTTCCAACAAACAAAAGCCCAGGACCAGACGGCTTCACAGGCGAATTCTATCAAACATTTAGAGAAGAGCTAACACCTATCCTTCTCAAACTCTTCCAAAATATAGCAGAGGGAGGAACACTCCCAAACTCCTTCTACGAGGCCACCATCACCTTGATACCAAAACCAGACAAGGATGTTACAAAGAAAGAAAAGTACAGGCCAATATCACTGATGAACATAGATGCAAAAATCCTCAACAAAATACTAGAAACAGAAGCCAACAGCACATTAAAAGGATCATACACCATGATCAAGTGGGGTTTATTCCAGGAATGCAAGGATTCTTCAATATACGCAAATCTATGAATGTGATAAACCATATTAACAAATTGAAGGAGAAAAACCATAGGATCATCTCAATAGATGCAGAGAAAGCTTTTGACAAAATTCAACACCCATTTAGGATAAAAACCCTGCAGAAAGTAGGCATAGAGGGAACTTTCCTCAACATAATAAAGGCCATATATGACAAGCCCACAGCAAACATCATCCTCAATGGTGAAAAACTGAAAGCATTTCCACTAAGATCAGGAACAAGACAAGGTTGCCCACTCTCACCACTCTTATTCAACATAGTTTTGGAAGTTATAGCTACAGCAATCAGAGAAGAAAAGGAAATAAAAGGAATCCAAATCGGAAAAGAAGAAGTAAAGCTGTCACTCTTTGCAGATGACATGATCCTATACATAGAGAACCCTAAAGATGCTACCAGAAACCTACTAGAGCTAATCAATGAATTTGGTAAAGTGGCAGGATACAAAATTAATGCACAGAAATCTCTGGCATTCCTATATACTAATGATGAAAAATCTGAAAGTGAAATCAAGAAAACACTCCCATTTACCATTGCAACAAAAAGAATAAAATATCTAGGAATAAACCTACCTAAGGAGACAAAAGACCTGTATGCAGAAAATTATAAGACACTGATGAAAGAAATTAAAGATGATACAAATAGACGGAGAGATATACCATGTTCTTGGATTGGAAGAATCAACATTGTGAAAATGACTCTACTACCCAAATCAATCTATACATTCAATGCAATCCCTATCAAACTACCACTGGCATTTTTCACAGAACTAGAACAAAAAATTTTGCAATTTGTATGGAAACACAAAAGACCCCGAATAGCCAAAGCAATCTTGAGAACGAAAGAAGGAACTGGAGGAATCAGGCTCCCTGACTTCAGACTATACTACAAAGCTACAGTTATCAAGACAGTATGGTACTGGCACAAAAACAGAAATATAGATCAATGGAACAGAATAGAAAGCCCAGAGATAAACCCATGCACATATGGACACCTTATCTTTGATAAAGGTAGCAGTAATGTACAGTGGAGAAAGGACAGCCTCTTCAATAAGTGGTGCTGGGAAAACTGGACAGATACATGTAAAAGTATGAGATTAGATCACTCCCTAACACCATACACAAAAATAAGCTCAAAATGGATTAAAGACATAAATGTAAGGCCAGAAACTATCAAACTCTTAGAGGAAAACATAGGCAGAACACTCTATGACATAAATCACAAGATCCTTTCTGACCCACCTCCTAGAGTAATGGAAATAAAAACAAAAATAAACAAATGGGACCTAATGAAACTTCAAAGCTTTTGCACAGCAAAGGAAACCATAAACAAGACCAAAAGACAACCCTCAGAATGGGAGAAAATATTTGCAAATGAAGCAACCGACAAAGGATTAATCTCCAAAATTTACAAGCAGCTCATGCAGCTCAATAACAAGAAAACAAACAACCCAATCCAAAAATGGGCAGAAGACCTAAATAGACATTTCTGCAAAGAAGATATACAGACTGCCAACAAACACATGAAAGAATGCTCAACATCATTAATCATTAGAGAATTGCAAATCAAAACTACAATGAGATATCATCTCACACCAGTCAGAATGGCCATCATCAAAAAATCTAGAAACAATAAATGCTGGAGAGGGTGTGGAGAAAAGGGAACACTCTTGCACTGCTGGTGGGAATGTGAATTGGTTCAGCCACTATGGAGAACAGTATGGAGGTTCCTTAAAAAACTACAAATAGAACTACCATATGACCCAGCAATTCCACTACTGGGCATATACCCTGAGAAAACCAAAATTGAAAAAGAGTCATGTACCAAAATGTTCATTGCAGCTCTATTTACAATAGCCCGGAGATGGAAACAACCTAAGTGCCCATCATCGGATGAATGGATAAAGAAGATGTGGCACATATATACAATGGGATATTACTCAGCCATAAAAAGAAACGAAATTGAGCTATTTGTAATGAGGTGGATAGACCTAGAGTCTGTCATACAGAGTGAAGTAAGTCAGAAAGAAAAAGACAAATACCATATGCTAACACATATATATGGAATTTAAGGAAAAAAATGTCATGAAGAACCTAGGGGTAAAGCAGGAATAAAGACGCAGACCTCCTAGAGAACGGACTTGAGGTTATGGGGAGGGGGAAGGGTGAGCTGTGACAGGGCGAGAAAGAGTCATGGGCATATACACTCTAACAAACGTAGTAAGGTAGATAGCTAGTGGGAAGCAGCCGCATGGCACAGGGATATTGGCTCGGTGCTTTGTGACAGCCTGGAGGGATGGGATAGGGAGGGTGGGAGGGAGGGAGACGCAAGAGGGAAGACATATGGGAACATATGTTTATGTATGACTGATTCACTTTGTTATAAAGCAGAAACTAACACACCATTGTAAAGCAATTATACCCCAATAAAGATGTTAAAAAAATGCAGATTATGATTCACAAGGTCGGGAGGGGGCTTGGGACTCTGCATTTCTAGCAAGCTCAGCGGTGACACTGATGCTGTGGTTCGAGGGACCACCCAGTGCGGAGCGGGATTTAAAAAAAAAAAAAAATTCCTACAAACATACAACCTACCAAGACTGAATCATAAATAAAAAATATGAACAAATTACTAGTAAGGAGATTGAATCAGTAAATAAAAAACCTCTCAACCAAAAATAGTTCCAAGACCAGATGGCTTCACTGGTAAATTCTACCAACACTTTAAAGAAATTAACCATTCTATCTCAAACTCTTCCAAAGAACTGAACAGGAGGGAAAACTTCCAAACTCATTTTACACGGCCAGTATTACCCTGTTACCAAAGCCAGGCAAGCACACTACAAGAAAAGAAAATTAACGCTCAACATCCTTGATGAACACAGATGCCAAAATCCTCAACAAAATATTAGCAAAGAAACTTCAACAGCACTTTGAAAGAATCATACACCATGAGGAAGCAGTTTATTCCTGGGATGCAAAGATAGTTCATCACATAAAAATCAATAAATGTGATATAGCACATTAATAAAATGAGGGATAAAATCATATGATCATCTCAATGGATGCAGAAAAAGCTTTTGATAAAATTCAACATTATTTCATGATAAAAACTCAGCAAATTATGTATAGCTGTAATGTAATTTATTATAATAAGGGCCATATATGGCAAGACTACAGCTAACAACAAATGCAACACTGAGAAGCTGAAACAAGGAACAGGATCCTCTAAGATCAGGAACAAGAAAGGATGCAACTCTCACCACTTTCATTCAACATATGACTTTAAGTCCTAGCCAGGGCAATTAGGCAAGAAAAATGAATAAAAGGCATCCAAATTGTAAAGTTATAAGTAAAATAATTCTGTTTGCAGATGACATGATATTATATGTGGAAAACCCTAAAGACACCGCAAAAAGAAAAAACAAACCTGTTAGAACTAATAACTGAATTCTGTAAAGTTTCAGGATCAATATACAAAAATCAGCTGCATTTGTATAACAACGAATATTAACTAACAATGAGTTATCAGAAAGAAAAATTAAGAAAATAATCTCACAATAGCATCAAAAAGAGTAAAATACTTAGGAATAAATTTATCTAATGGGATGAAAGATCTATACACTGAAAACGATAAAACACTGATGTAAGAAATTGAAGAACACACAAACAAATGGAAAGATATTCTGTGTTCATGGATTGGAAGGATTAATATTGTGAAAATGCCCATACAATCCAAAATGATCTACAGATTCAATGCAATCTCTATCAAAATTCCAATGCATTTTCTAGAGTACTGGAAAAAAAAAATCCTAAAACTCATATGAAAGCACAGAAGACTCCAAATAGCCAAAGCAATCTTGAGAAAGAAGAACAAAATGAGATATCACACTTCCTGATTTCAAACTGAAATACAAAGCTATAGTAATCAATTAAGTACTGTATTGGCATAAAACAGAGATCAACAAAAAAGAATAGAGAGCTTAAAAATAAACCCATGCATATATAGTCAATTCATTTTCAGCAAGTAAGTCAAGAATAAACACTGGGAAAAGGAGAGTCTCTTCAATAAACGGTTTTTGGGGAAACTGCATAGCCTCATGCAAAAGCCACATTATGCCAGACATAAAAACAAACTCAAAATTAATTAAAGACATGAACATAGGACCTGAATCCTTAAAATTCTTAATAGAAAATATAGGGGGTAAGCTCCTTGACATTAATCTCATCAATGTTCTTTTGGATTTGATACCGAAAGCAAAGGCAGCAAAAGCAAAAATGTACAAGTGGGACTACATCACACTAAAAACGTTCTGAACAGAAAAGGTAACCATTAACAACAACAAAAAAGCAACCCATGGAATGTGAGAAAGTATCTGCAAATCACGTATCTAAAAAGAAGTTAATATCCAAAGTATACAAGGAGCTCATAAAACTCAGTAGCGAAAACACCAGATAACCCAATTTAAAAATTGGTAAAGGACCTAAAAAGACATTTTTCCAAAGATGACAAACATTTGGGCAACAGGTATATGAAAAGGTGATTGACATCACCAATCATCAGGGAAATGCAAATCAAAACCACAATGAGATATCACCTCACAGCTGCTAGTATGTGTATTATGAAAAAGACAAGAGATAAATGCTGGTGAGGATGTGGAGAAAAGGAAATCTGTGTGCACTGTTGTTGGGAATGTAAATTGGTACAACCAGTACTGAAAACAGTATGGAGATTCCTCAAGAAAATAAAATTAGAATACCATGTGATCCAGCAATTCCACTTATGGTCATATAGCAAAAAGAAACAATATTTTGTAGGAATTCCCTGGCTGTCCAGTGGTTAGGACTTCATGCTCTCACTGCTAAGGGGAGGGCTCGGGTTCAATCCGTGATTGGGGAACTAAGATCCTACAAGCCATGTGGTACGGGAAAAAAACAAAAACAAAAACAAAAACAACTCTGAAATGTTATTCACACTAATGGTATGGAAAGAACCTGCCTGTCTCTCATAGATGAATGGATAAACAAATTCTGATACACACACACACACACACACAAATATATACACATAACATACACAGTGGGATATTATTCAGCCTTAAAGTAAATCTTGACACTTGCAAGAACATGAATGAGCCTGGAGAACATTATGCTAAGTGAAATAAGCCTGATGGAGAACAGACAAATACTGCATAGTATCACTTATGTGTGGAATCTAAAAAAAAAAGGTGGAATCATAGAAACAGAGAGTAGAAATTGTTGCCTGCAGTTGGGCATGGGGGGAAATGGGAACACATTGGTAAATGGTTACAAATTTTCAGTTATAAGATGAGGGATAAAATGAAGGAATAAGGTCTGAGGAGCTAATGTATAACATGGTGACTAACTGATGATGCTGTATTCTGTAACTGAAAATTTCTGAGCGAGTAGAATTTGCGTCCTCACACACAAAAAGTAAATATATGACAGGTGATGGGTATGTTAATTAACTTGATTGTGAGAATCCTTTTACAATATATACGTATATCAAATAATCACGTTATATGTTTTAGATATATTACAGTTTTGTCAGTTATGCCTCAAAATAGCTGTAAAAAGAGGAAAACGATCAACAAAATTGACAAAACTAGTTAGATTGACTATTAAAAAAAGAGATAAGAGCAAAATATGTAAAATCAGAAGTGAAGAAAGGGGCATTACTACCAATTTTATAGAGGTAAAAAGGCTTAAAATAGAGTACTATTAACAGTTGTATACCAACTAATTTGATAACTTAGATGAAATGAACACATTCCTAGAAACACACATCCTACCAAGAAATACAAAATCTGAACAGATTTAGAAGTTAAGATGTTGAATCAGTTATCAAAAATCTCCCAACAGCTGAACACCCAGCACCAGGTATCTTCATGGTGAATTCTACCAACTATTTAAAGAAGAATTAACACCAATCCTTCTCAAGTTTTTCCAAACAATGTAAGAGGAGAGAATGTACCCTCACTCATTCTATGAGGTTAACATTACATCAATTACAAAGCCAAAGACACTACAAGAAACGTACACTACAGACCAATATCCCTTATGAATACTGATGCAAAAATCCTTTAAAAAATAATAAGAGACAAAACAGCCCATTAAAAGGATTATACATCATGACCAAATGGGATTTATTCTTGCAATGTAAGGTTGGTTCAACATATGAAAATCAATCAATGTAGTATAGCATGTAAACAGATTGAAGGGACTAAACTCCATGTGATCATATTAATTGATGCAGAAAAAACACTGGACAAAATTCAATGCCATTTTATGATTAAAAAAAAAAACTCAACAAACCAGGAATAAAAGTTGATGACTTCAACATAATAAAGGTCACAGATGGAAAACCCACAGCTATTATATTCAGTGGGGAAATCTTTCTCCCTAAGATCAGGAACAAAGGAAGGATGGCTGTTTTCACCACTTCTATTCAGCACAGTACTGGAATTCCTAGCCAAATAAATAAGGCAAGATAAAAAATAAAAGGCATCTAAATTGGAAAAGAAGAAATAAAACTATATTTGTTCACAGACGACACACATGCACCAAAAAAATCCTGTTAGAATTAATAAATGAATTTAGAAAAGTTGCCAGATACAAAATCAACACTCAAAAATCAGTTGTGTCTCTATACACTAACAACGAAAAGTTTGAAAAGTAAAAAAAAAATACCATTTGAAGTATCATGAAATATAGTAAAACACTAGGAATAAGTTAACCAGGGGGACAAAAGACATGTACATTGAAACTAGAAAACGTTGCTGAAAGAAATTAATGAAGACACCAATAAATGTAGAGGCATCTTGTGTTCACAGATTGAAAGACTTAATGTTGTTAATATGTCAATACAACTTAAAGTGATGTACAGATTAAATGCAGTCTCTTTAAACATCAGAGTGGGTTTTTTTAAGACATAGAAAAATTCATCCTAAAGTTCATATGGAATTTAAAAGGCCTGAATGGTCAAAATAATGTGTAAAAAGAACAAAATTTGAAGTTTCAAATTTTTTGATTTCAAAACTTACTACAAAATCACAGTAATCAAAATAGTACCGGCATAAACACACATATAGGAAGGAGAATAGGCCAGTGGAATAAAATAGAAACCCAGAAGTAAACCCGTATATACATCACCAAATGATTTTCAACAAGAGTGCCAAGACCACTCAATGGGGAAAGAATAGCGATTTCAATAAATGGTACTGGAAAAACAATATCCACATTCAAAAGAATGAAGGTAGACTCTTACCTTACACCACATACAGAAATTAACTCAGTGAATCAAAGACCTAAATGTGAGGCCTCAAACTATAAAACTCTTAGAAGAAAGTGTTGGGAAGAAAACCATGACATGAAATTTGGTAAAGAGTTCTTGAATATGGCACCAAAAGTGGAAGTAATAAAAGAAATAGATAAACTTGCCTATTCAAAAATTTAAAATACTTCTTTCATCAAAGGATAAAACCAACCTGCTGAATGGGAGAAAATATTTGTAAATCCTATAGCTGATAAGGTTAATATACAGTATATATAAATAATGGCTTCATCTCAACAATATTTAAAAAAAGTATATTTAAAACTCTGGCTAAGGAGTTCAACAAATGTTTCTCTAAAGAAGGTATATTAAATGGTGAATAAGCACATGGAAAGATTCTAACATTAGTAATTATTAGGAAAATGTAACTCAAAACCACAAACAGAAACCACCTCACACCCACTGGCTACTATTAAAAATCAAACAAACAAATAAAAACAAAATACCAAGCATTGGCAAAAACACTTGTACACTGCTAGTGGGTCTGTAAAATGGTGCACACAGAAACGAAAACAGTATGGTGGTTCCTCACAACATTAAAAATAGAATTACCATATGATCCCATAATTCGAGTTCCTATTAAATACCCAAAAAGAATTGAAATTATGAACTCGAAGAGTTATGTGTTAACCCATGTTCATAGCAGAATTATTCACTATAGGCAAAAGGTAAAAAAACTCAAGGGTCAATTGAGGGATGAATGGATATACAAAATGTATATACAAACAATAAATTAATATTCAGTCTTAATGAGGAAGGGAATTCTGACACATGCTACAACATGGATCAACCTTCAGGCATTATGCTACATAAAATAAGCCAGTCACAAAAGGACAAATACTGTATAATTACACTTATATGAGGTACATAGAGTAATCAAATTCACAGAGACAGAAAGTACAATGGTGGTTTCCGGGGGTGAGGGGGCAAGGGAAATGGAGAGTTGTTTCATGAGTACAGACTATGATCATTTTGCAAGATGAAAAGCTCTGTGGATGGATGATGGTAATGATAGCACAGCAGTGTAAATATATTTCATGCCTCTGGCCTGCACTCTTAAATTGTTAAGATAATAAATTTTGTGTTATGTATATTTTATGAGAATTTTTTTAAATAAAGGAAAATTAAGACATTCATATAAAGAAACACTGAAGAAATTCATTACTAGTAGATCTGCTCAATAAGAACTGTTAAAGGAATCCTTCAGGCTGAAATGAAACGTAACTTGAAACCATATGAAGAATTAAAGAACAATGGTAAAGGTAACTACACTAAGTTTAAAAGGCCAACACATTTGTATTTAGGGTTTGTAACGCCTGTTTTCAAAATGTGATTTAAAAGACAAATATATAAAATAGTTATTATAAGGCTATTAAAGGGCACACAATACATAAGGATGTAATTTGTGACAAGTGCAGTGTAAACGAGGATGCGGGATGTAAATAAGCAGAATTTTTGTTATTATTAAATGAAAATGTTATCAATTTAAATTTGTTTTTTCAAAAATTTAAGATGCTTCCTTTAACGCCTAGTATAAGCACTAAGAAAAATACCTCAAAAATATACAGAAAAGAAATAAGAAGAGAATCAAAATGGTAAACCAGGAAAAACATCAATCACAAAAGAATGTAAGAATGAAGAAAGTGAAGAACAAAAAGGATATAAGATATCTAGAAAATAAATAGAGTAGAAGTAAGTTCAAAGGGCTCAATATAGGATCAACACAAAGAAGACTACACCCAATCACGTTATAATCAACTTCTTAAATGTGAAGTACAAGGAGAGAATATTGAAAGGAACAAGAGAAAAGTGACTTGGCACCTATGAGGGAACTCCCAGAAAACAATTTGTGAATATCTCAGCAGAAACCTTACAGGCCAGGAGAGAGTTGGATGATATACTCAAAGTACTGAAAAAAAACAACAACCTGTGAGCAAAAATGACCATACCTAGCAAAATTATGCTTTAAACATAAAGGAGAGATAAAGTCAACAAAATCTAAGCAAGTTCATCACTACTAGACCTGCCTTAAAAGAAACGCTTAAGGGAGAGCACTTTGAAATGAAAACATGTTAACAGAAATGCAAAAGCAAACAGAAGCATAAATTTCAATGTTAAACTCATACACACACACACACCAATATAGCATAATAACACTGTAATGGTGCCGTATAAAGTACTTTAACCCTGATATAAAAGTTAAAATTTGTTAACAATAGAAAAAGAAGGAAACTGAGTATAAGGACACAAAGTTTGGGTGGGAGTAAAAGAACAGATGTTTAGAACTACAAGATTTCTATGTAGCCTTCAGCTAACCTCAAAGAAAAGGCCTAGTATAAACAAACAAAAGACAAAGAGAAAAGGATCAAAGTAAATCACTACAAAAAAAATAATCAAACAACAATGAAATAAAGCTACAGAGAAAGAGGACAAACAGCTGCAAAACAGACATAAGACAATTAACGAAATAGCAATAGTAAGTCCTTACTGATCGATAATTAGTTTAATATAAATGGATTAATCTTCCCAATCAAAAGGCATAGAGTGGCTGAATGCATAAAAAAACAATATCCAACCCTATGCTGTCTACAAGAGACTAATTTTAGATGAAAAGACACATATAGGCTCAAAGTGAAGGGATGGAAAAAGACACTCCATGCAAATGGCAACCAAAACAAAGTGAGAGTTCCTATATGCATGACAGACAAAATAGACATTAAGTCAAAATTTGTCTGTATAGACAAAGAAGGTTTCTATATGATAATAAAAGAATCAACTCAACAGGAGGATATAACAATAATATATGCATCCACCATCAGAGCACCTAACGGTCTAAAGCAAATATCAAACTTAAATGGAGAGATTGATTGCAGCACAAGAATAGTAAGGGACTTCAATAACCCACTTACAATAATGGATAGAACACCCTGAGAGAAAATTAGTAAACAAACATGACTTGAACAACACTATGGACCATATGATCCTTACAGACATATACAAAACATTTCTTCCAACAGCACCACATACACATTCATCTCAAGTACACACACAGTATTCTCCAGGATAGATAATATGTTAGTCCAAAATCAAGTCTTAACAAATTTTAAAAGTCTGAAATAATTTCAAGTATCTTATCTGACCAAAATGGTATGAAACTTGAAATGCCATAATAGTAACAAAACAGGAAAATGTGGACTTCCCTGGTGGCACAGTGGTTAAGAATCCGCCTTCCAATGCAGGTGATATGGGTTCAATCCCTGGTCTGCGAAGATTTCACATGATGCAGAGCAACTAAGCCCGTGCACCACAACTACTGAGCCTGCACTCTAGGGCCCACATGCTGCAAATACTGAACCCGAGTGCTGCAACTACTGAAGCTTGCGCACCTAAAGCCTGTGCTCCGCAACAAGAGAAGCCACAGCAATGAGAAGCCCGTGTACCAGAGAAAAGAGTAGCCCCTGCTCACGACAACTAGAGAAAGCCCACAGGCAGCAATGAAAACCCAACGCAGCCAAAAAATAAAATTTTAAAAAAAATTTTTAAAAAGAAAAAGAGAAAATTTACTAATATGTGGAAACTAAACAGTATACTCTTTTTCCCCCTTCCAGTTTTATTGAGATATAACTGCATAGAGCCCTGCATAAGTTTAAGGTGTACAGCATAAAGATTTGACTTATGTACATCAAGAAATGATTACCAAAGTAAGTTTAGTGAACATAATCTCATATGGGCAGAAAATAAAAGAAAAAGAATAAATGTTTTCCTTGTGATGAGAACTCTTAGGATTTACTCTCTTAACTTTCATATATAACACACACCAATGTTAATTATATTTATCATGTTGAATAATACCGTCTTGAGCAACCATTGGGTCAAAGCGAAAATCAAAGGGGAATTTAAAAAGAATCTTGAGACAAACTAAAATGAAACACAACACACCAAGACTTGCGGGATGCAGCAAAAGCAGTACTACAAGAGAAATTTATAGTGATAATTGCATACATTAAAGGAGAAGTAAAACCTCAAATAAACAATCTAACTTTATGCCTCAAGCAACTAGAAAAAGAAGAAAAAAGTAATCTCAAATTTAGCAGAAGGAAGGAAATTGTAAAGATTAGAGCAGAAATAAATCAAATAGAGAATAGAAAAACAATAGAAAATAGAAACAAAACTAAGTGGCGTTTTCTCAAAAGATTTATTTGAAAGACTCTTGGCTAGACGAATTAAGAAAAAAATACAGAAGATAACTCAATAAAATCAGAAATTAAAGAGGAGAAAATACAAGTGATGTCTCAGAAATAAAGGAATCATAAGGGACCATTATCAATTATGCCATCAAATGGGATAATCTAGAAGAAATGGATAAATTCCTAGAAACATACAACCCACTGAATCAAGATGACATAGAAAGTCTGAACAGTCCAATAACAACTAAGGAGATTGAATCAATAATTAAAAAAAAAAAACAAAATAGAAAACCCAGGACCAGATGGCTTCCCTGGCGAATTTTGCCAAATATTTGAAGAGGAATTAGTACCAATCCTTTTCAAACTCATCCAAAAAATTGGATAGGATGGAACACTTTCAAACTAATTTTAAAAGGCTAGCATTACCCTGATACCAAAGCCAGACACGGACACTACAAGAAAAAAAAATTACAGCCAATATTTTTGATAGACCTAGATGCAAAAATCCTCGACAAAATATTAGCAAACCAATTTCAACAATAAACTAAAATTATCATACCCCATGCTCAAGTCAAATTTATTCCTGGGATGCAAGGATGGTTCAACATACACAAATCAACCAGTGTGATACACCACATTAACAAAATGAAGGAAAAATCATATGATCATCTCAATAGAGGCAGAAAAGGATTTGACAAAATTCAACATCCTTTCATGATAAAAACTCTAAACAAATTAGGTGTAAAAGGAATGTACCTCAACACAATAAAAGCATATGAAAAAGAAAAGACCACAGCAAACATCTTGCTCAACAGTGAAAAACTGAAAGCTGTCCCTCTAATATCAGGAAGAGCGCAAGAATGTCCACACTTACCACTTCTATTCAACATACCACTGGAAGACTGAGGAATTAGGCAAGAAAAAGAAATAAAATGCATCTAAAGCAGAAAGGAAGAAGTAAAATTACCTCTGTTTTCAGATGACATGATCATACATGTAGAAAATCCTAAAGATTCAACAACTGCAATAAAAACTGTGAGAACTCATAAATGAGTTTAGTAAAGTCGCAGGATATAAAATCAGCACATAAAAGTCATTATACAAGAGGAATGACCTACCCAAAAAAGGAAATTAAGGAAACAACCCCATTCTTAATTTCAGTACAAAGAATAAAATACTTAAGAATAAATTTAGCCAAAGAGGTGAAAGATCTATACATTGAAAAGTATAAAAAATTGATGAGGAAAATTAAAGAAGACACTGATAATATGGAAAGACATCCCATGTTCATGAACTGGAGGATTTACTATCATTAAAATATCCACACTACCCAAAGTGATCCACAGATTCAATGCAATCCCTATTAAAATCCCAATGGGGGACTTCCCTGGTGGTGTAGTGGCTAAGATTCTGCCTGCCAATGCAGGGAACACAGGTTTGAGCCCTGGTCCGGGAAGATCCCACATGCTGTGGAGCAACTAAGCCCACAAACCACAACTACTGAGCCTGCGCTCTAGAGCCTGGGAGCCACAATACCTGAAGCCCACGCACCTAGAGACCATGCTCTGCAATGAGAGAAGCCACTACAATGAGAAGCCCATGCACCACAACAGAGTAGCCCCCACTCGCGTCAACTAGAGAAAGCCCACGCTCAGCAACAAAGACACAATGCAGCCAAAAATAAATAAATAAATAAAATAAATTTATTTTAAAAAATGGGCAAAGGACTTGAATAGACATTTCTCCAAAGGAGGCATATAAATGCCCAACAGATGTATGAAAAGGTTCTCAACATCACTATCTGTCAGAGAAATGCAAGTCAAACCACAATGAGATATCACCTCACACTTGTTTGAATGGTGATTATCAAAATGACAAAAGATAACAAGTGTTGATGAGGATGTAGAGAAAAAGGAACCCTCGTGCACTTTTGTTGGGTATTTAAATTGATACAGCCACTAAGGAAAACAGTATTGAAGTTCCTCAAAAAATTAAAAATATAACTACCTTATAATTCAGCAATCCCACTTGTGGGTATACAGCAAAAGGAAATGAAATTGGTATCGTGAATAGACATATGCACTTCCATGCTTACTTTTCACAGTAGCCAAGATATTGGATCAACCTAAGTGTCTGTAGATTCATGAATGGATAGAGTGTGGTATATAAACAGGCATATCTCGTTTTATTGTGCTTTGCAGATACTATGTTGTCTATAGATTGCAGGTTTGTGGCAATCCTGCACTGAGTAACTCCATTGGTGCAATTTTCCCAATTAGCATTACTTTAAAATTAAGGTATGTACATTGGTTTTTTAGACATAATGCTATCGTACATTAACAGACTGTAATATAGTATACACATAACTTTTATATGCACTAGTAAACCAAAAAATTCATGTGGCTTGTTTTGTTCTAATATTTGCTTTATTTTGGTGGTCTGGAACCAAACCTGCAATATCTCCAAGGTATGCCTGTATACAATGGAATATTATGCAGCCTTTAAAATGAAGGAAATGCTGCTATTTGTGACAACATGGATGAACCTGAAAGAGATTATGCTAAGTGAAATAAGCCAGATACAGAAAGACAGCTACAAACACTTCATGATACTACTTTTATGTGGAATCCAAAACAGTCATAGATGTGGGGTGCAGTCAGTGGTTGACAGGAGATGAGGAGATGGGAAAATTGGCAGGTATTGATCAAGAAGTACAAAGTTTCAGTTATGCAAGGTGAATAATTTCTGGAAATCTAGTGTACAACAATGTGCGTATAGTTAACAATGCTGTATTGTGTACTTGTAATTTGCTAAGAGGGTAAATCTGAAGTGTTCTCACCATAAAGAAAGAAAAAAGAAAATGTTAAGTATATGAGGTGATGGGTATGTTAATTGGCTTGATCGTGGCAATTATTTCAAACATGTATATGTATATGAAAACATCAAGTTGTATGTCTTAAATATATTTTTATTTCTCTACTATACCTCATTAAAGATGGGAAGAAAAAAGAAATGACGTAATGATACATAGTACAATATGGGTGAACCTTGAAAATTATGCTACATGAAAGAAGCCAGACATAAATGGTCACATACTGTATAATTTACACTTATATGAAATATCCAAATACATATATCTATAGAGACAGAAAGCACATTGGTGACTGCCCAGGGGTTCGGTGGAAGAAGGTATAGGTAGAGTTTCCCTTTAAAGCAATAAAAATATTTTTGAACCACATAGAAGTAAGGGTTGCACAACATTGTGAATGTACTAAATGCTATTGAATTGTACGAGTTAAAATGGTTAATTTTATCTCAGTAAAAAATAAAACTTCTCCCCAAGTTACTTTTGGTTAATTTACTGTGTCCTGACAAGCTTTAATATGAATCATATCTTAAAGAAAAAACAGTCTCAATTCACACCAAATAAACATTCAGTATCTGTTTTCTAATGGTTTTTTTAATAGCCTAATTTTAGCATACTACCCCATCCTATTGTTGTAGTAGAGCAAATGGCATGAACCAGAGGTGGAAAGGCTGGATGTAGCAGAACCTAAATCAGACCTTAGAACTCTAACTGAATTTTTGAGACAATGTAACTAGGGAGTTTATGTGTTTTTGCTTCAGCATGTTTGTACCTACAATTTCTTATCTTGTTCTACCTGACTTTTTAAAATCTTTAATTCATTTATCTTAAAATGTATAAATGGCTTATAAAAAGCAAGTAAATATATATATATTGCTAGAAAAGAGATAATTTAATGATGAGCTTTCTTTATTAGTCATATTTTATACTGTTAGAAGAATGAGGCTATCAACTGAATTCTGTCCCCGCGAAATTCATATATTCAAGCTCTAACAAAGTGATGGTATTTGGAGATGAGGCCTTTGGCAGGTAATTAGATTAAATGATGTTATGAGGATTAAGGCCTATTAGTGCCCCTATAAGAAGAAACCAGACAGTTTTTTCTGTCTCTCTCCACCATATGAGGACACAGTGAAAAGACAGTTGTCTGCAAGCCAGGAAGAGAGCCCTCACCAGGCACTGAATTAGCCAGCACCGTGATCTTAGACTTCCAAGCCTCTAGAACTGTGACTTGTTAAAGTCTCCAAGCCTATAGTATTATGTTATGGCAGCTTGAGCTATAAGAGGACTAAATGGAAGAGACATGGAGGAACCCTAAACGCATACTGCTAAATGAAAGATGCCAAACTGAAATGGATACATACTGTATGATTTCAGCTATATGACATCCTGGAAAAGGTAGGGCACTTAAACTATTCTGTATGATACTGTAATGGTCAATGCTTGTCATTCATTCCTCAAAACCCATAGGATATACAACAGAGTAAACTGTAATGTAAACTATCAATATTAGTTAATAATAATGTATGAACATTGGCTCATCAATTGTAAAAAATGCCCCACACTAATGCAAGACGTTAATAATAGGGGAAACTTTGGTTTGGGGAATAGATGTGAGGGGGTGTATGGGAACTCTATACTCTGCTCAATTTCTCTTTAAACTTAAAACTACTCTAAATATAGTCTACCAATTTATTTAAACAAAATACATCTAAGTTGCCTCATCATATTGTGAGGTTATTACCATCTTACACCTTTTCTATTTGACCTACTTCTTTAATGTTCATTTCTATCTTCTTTTATCCTTGTAAAAATATATCAAATGTTTTGTGTTATTTCACCTCCCAGCCTATTATCCTTTTAGCTATATGTCTTTCACAAACCTTCATTGGAAACTACATTAGATATCCTTGATTTATTACACTCTATGCCCATTACTATTTTCACCACCTCCCTCGTAATGCTTGAACCTTGGCTATGACCCATTGTCACGTCTGCACAAATAGTTTCTGCTCTATTTTCTGTCTTCTGTCCTTCTGGGCCACTTCTATCTACCATCATTACCCAAAGAACTGACTTTACAGATTCTATATGCCAGTGTGTAAGACTTGCAGTGCTTTAAGTAGTATCCCAACCTCATGGTGATGATTTGGGGTCATTACCAAAGCACTCGGGATCATACATATTATTTTAAGGTAGTTTTACAGGACAATGCACATTGGTATTTTTCTCCTATTAACAGAGTAGGAAATTGTGGGTTGATGTGCAGTTATTTCGATTAAGAAAGCAGGATATGAACACTGCTTCTTTGCTGGGGTACTTGGCACTGCTCCTTCTCGTGCTGGGATGTGTTTTGCGCCTTTACAGCCTGGCATCTAGGCGTACTGATCAGACTAATGCTTGGCTTTATTGGATACGTTGACCAGTCTGATTGATATTCTGGTACATACAGGGTGCTTGGTCATGGTTGCTCACTTCTGAACCTCAGCTTCATCACCTGCAAAGTGCAACTAACAGCATATCCGCTTTGTGGGGTTCTTATGGATTTGGCAAGTGTCATAGTGCCTGGCACATGCTAGAGACTCAGGTGATGCAGTAATTACTCAAATTTGCATTTTCAGTGGATCCTTCCCACCTGGACAGGGTGACTCACAGCCTTGGGGGAGGAAGAGCAGGACAAACGGCAAGGGCAGCATGGGCCAAGGGAAGGAGGTGAGAACTGACATGCAGGGGGGCCTCTTGCTGGTATCACCAGAGGGCCCATAGTGAGCCAGGATATGGGGAGAGACTGGCCGCTCAGTAAGACCAGGCCAAGAAAGGCCGTGTGAGGGGGCTTAGCTTTTACCTTGTGGCAGAGGCCATCCAAAGGAGAAAGTGAAAGATGGGTAGGTATAGACTTCTCCCTTGGAGTTGTCCTCGGGGTCTGTTTATCTCCTGGCAGGGTGTGTTCAACGAGTTGGCCCCTCCAGCACATTCTACAGACGACTGGCGATGTCTGACCTTCTCAAGATACAGCCCTGACCTCCTGGCCACCTCACTGAGGAGAGGGCTCATGGGCGAATCAGACTCACTCTGCATCTGTCCGCCAGTCCTGCACCCTGGACCCAGGACCACTCACTTGCAAGAGGCACATCCAGCTGCCAGAGGAAGTGACATTTCCTGACTCATCTGGCTAAGAATGAGCAGAGTATCGCTGACCATTCCAGGGGAGTAGCTGCCACAGAAGATCAGGATGCGTACGAGCCATAGAAGATCAGAAGGAACAAAGGTAAGTCCATGTGGGAGTTCACATGGGCGCCTCACAGTCCCCAACATGCCCTCAAGTTTCCCTCCCAGCCCAACACACTCCACCTGCCCACAGTCACCTGTGCCACCATCACACAGCCCCACAGAGCTCCAAACATCCTCAAACACACAAACTCCCTACCTATAAGCAGATGCCTGTGTGCCCAGAACCCTCCTGCTCCAATATACATGCACTACAAACCCCAATAAAATCACAGCCACAGTCTTGAATACAAAAACACACCCCCAACGGCCCCTGATAATCAAACACCTAAATCCTCATATCCCACAAAAATCCATCCAACCCCATATAACCCCTCAATGCAAACACACAAACCCTTCAACAATAGCCAAATACATTCAAACCAAACTCACATACTTCTTCATATAAGACACAACCCCCCAAATCCAAATATAACACATACAGTCCCCCCACAGCTGTCAACATCCACGTATGTGCAATGCCTCAGAAGGTGAGACAAACACAAAATACCATCAGAGAGACACAATGTTTCCAACCTTTTCCTAAATACTCCCCGTAGAACACATTATGACCTCACACCCCCAATACAAACATACGCCCATCTCCCTCTTGAGATACTATAAACAGCCTCTGTCACATCCCCTGATTATACACACACAGCTAGCAACCCCACTTTACACTGACAACCCCAATCTCTACAAATTCCTCCACACCAAAAATACACTCCCTGAACTCTTACCCTACAGGATGAGCATGTGTATAACCCCTGCACTCTGAATACCCACAGATCCAACACACCAAGCATTAAAATGCATACCCCTACCTCTTCTCAAACGCCTGCACACATAGCCTCAAAACACCCAGAAGCAGCCCACCACCCAGCCACACCATGCTACACCACAAAGGCACTCATGCCCCTCGTCTCTCCCCAGATCACACATACACAGTCTCTACACGGCTTTACTATTACCCCAAACCATCCTATACCCTAAACATACATCCAAGAGTTCTCCACACAGCCCTAACCCATGATAGAGGCAGCTCTACCAGGGGCATCATGGCACCCCGAATGGGCAAATGCCACTGAGGTAAGTGCTTCCTGTGTTGCTGCATTTCTTGCTGCTGTTGCAAATCATCCCTTGACCCCACCGAGGCTGACTGGGACACCCTAAACAGGAAGTGGCAGCATATGAGTCAGGGAAGAGGAAAACTCCATTCCAGGTGTTCCCTGTCACCATCCATTGCACCGAAACATCGGATGACCAGCATGAACAAGAAACAGAGACATGTAACTATACCATGATAGAAAGGCAAATTTTGCTAGAAAAAATTTGCCCAAGGGAAGGGGGTGAAGGGCGTTCCCCCTAATTATAAAGCCATGCTGTTACAGTTCAAAGAAACATCAGATACAGTACAACAGGCATGGGACTGCATCCATGTTGTAGCTAGATATGGAAAAGATAATTTTTCTGAAGCCCCAAATCTCGCTTGCCAGTAAAGCCACATGGGGCCCGCTGCCCCATTGGCCAGAAACCCAAGAGAGGACCCTTAAGGGATATAGGGACTTCTGGGACCCTTACGGGTCTCCACCAAGGGGTGGTGCCTTCACACAGCTCCATCCTTCATGAGATGACTAACAGACCTCCCTGTATTGGCAGCTCTGGAGATCAGGGGTCCCTGATGACATAACCTTGGGAAAGCCCAAGCTCAAGTTAGAAATTTTTGCTCAGGCGCTACAGACTCTTCTGGAGACTGGAGTGATGGGTAGCTGTCACCTCTCCGAATCCTGTACCCTGACCTCTGCCAAGGCCTCTGCCTTAGGGACCTGGAAAATCCCTGGAGCGTGGCCCTCCTCTGGGATACTTGCCCATATACTTCTCTAATTATCCTTGGGACACACATAAACAACTTTTCTTATGGCTCTCATTGACAACTGGAGCTCACATTACAGTGCTTCCTGGGAACCCCTCTAATTATAAGCAAGGGCCACACTTTAGTTTACAAGGCATAGTAGTCAGGGGAGTAGAAAGCATTCAACTTCCATTGAATGTTACTATTGAAACAATCTTTATTAAAAACCTTTTAGTGGTGGAAGCCCCTTTGGCCCTACCCTTTCCCGTTACAGCTATGGATGCCTTGATGTACTGCAACGCCATTTGGAACAAACCCAAATTCCTGGCCTTCCTGGTGGAAGCTGAATAGTGGGAGCCCATAAGACTGCCACCTAAGACAGTAAATATCCCCCAATAACATGTATGACAGGGGGCTGTGGGATTGCAGCCCATAATTCAGAATTTATGAAAAGAAGAAGTCATTAAACACACCATTTCTCCTTTTCAATTCCCCCATTTGGCTGCTATTAAAGCCTGCTAGTAATGAGCGGCCCCTTATAATCAACTACTGAAATATAAATGCTGATCCCCACTATTAAGGCTCCCATTTCCAACACTGTCCAGTTCATTAAGGATATCCAAAGGGCTCCAGGGAATTACTGTGCTGTGACAATCTAGCTATGACGTTCTATTCAGTACCAGTTATTAAGGAGTCCCAGCTGCGGTCTACTTTTACTTCAGAAGGCACCCAGTATGTTTTAACCTGTCTGCCTACTGGTTATCTTAACAGCCCAGCTATTGCCCACAGTCTTTGCTGGCAAGCCCTGGTGTCCCCTTGCACCGTCTGGCACTATACTGATGTTCTAATCCAGAGGCCCTCAGGAGATTGGTGCACGAGGCCCTAACATGGTTGGTGACCCACCTATAACATACAGGTGGGCTACTGCCCCATATAAAATTCAAGGGCTGCCCACAACTATTAAATTTCTGGGCATTAACTGATCCTCTAAAAGCCAGGAAATTCCTCTCGCAGGTAAACCTCAGTTGTTAAGTATTCAGCCCCCCAACACACTATAGCAAGCCCAACACGTCTTACTTAGGTCTCTTCACACTTTGGAGGCAACAGATACCACACTTGTCCATCATTCTTAGACCCATTTATGCAGCCACGTACAAACCCTCCATAGTTTACTGGCGAAGAGCTAAACAATAAGCTTTATAGCAGGCACAAAGGTCAATTAGCCAAGCCCTCCCACTGGTTCCCCCTGGCTGCTCCTTCTGGGCTGAGAATGGACTATGTGTCCCGGAGCCTTTGGACGAACACAGCTCCTCCTAGCTGCCCGTGGGCTTCTGCACCAGACGGCTGCACTCTACACCACTACACACCCTCAGAACCGATTTGGGAACTGGTTCGTTGGTTTTGGTCTTGCTTTTGTGTGCACTGATGCCAGAATTTGTTTGCAACTTTTGCGTTTTGGTGTACAAAATGGGAAATACTCCATCTACCCTGAAGGAGAGCCCTTTGGAGCCTATATTAGATAAATGGGTGTAACACAGCTCTGAGCCTATGACTAAGAAAGACATGGTATACTATTGTAATAGGGTGTGGACCCAAAATATAGGATCAGAAGGCCGGTCGCCCCTGAATGGCTCACTCAATTTTTAGAGGATCTCGCAGTTAGAAGTGTTTTGCAAAACAGCAAGCTGCACTGGCAGTTGTTCCAACTGCCCACCCTCCCCCCATGCCGCCATCATATTCACCACCTCCTGTTTCCCCTACCCACGGGGCTCAAATAGAAGTTTCTGTGTTAACCCCCAGAGCACAGGAGCCCGATTTAGTATCACCATCTAAGACTCCACAGGCCACCCAATTTGGACCGGGAAACACTTCCACAGCAGGGCAATTTCCCTCGTGCTGACATCCTATAAGAGGCCAGGGGACTCCCTTGGACTTGAGGCGTCCGATTCTAATTTCCCCACAGGAGCCCCAGGGAACTTTGACAGTGGGGAAGGAGTTGACTGACTCTCCAATAGATACCACTCCCCAAACGCTCCCTGTTTATCTCAAGAGGCTTGTAAATATTAAACAAAGGGGAAACAAAGTCATCCTAGGAAAAACTTGCCTGTATCTTTGAGATGCAAATGTCCTTTCTGGTCTTCTCAGGAACCCTCATCTCTGCCATCTTTTTAAAATGCATCTTTTTGAAGAGGGTAAAGTAATTCAGAAATTGACTTATCAAGGATAAATGAAAAACCTAAGTGTCTTTTCTGTAACAATTCAGCCTTCTAGACAAGTGAGTTTGATTTGTTCCATCTGCCAGAAACCTAATTTGAATCCAACCTCTTTTTGTAAACTGATGGGCTTCACATGGCTGTACCTGACTCAGTGTTGAAATTCTGAAATGACAACTATGACGTCTCTGTTTGTGTCCTTGTATGTGTCTTTGTCTTTGGATAACATTGCTGAGGTTGATTTGTGGATGAACTCTATTTAATTGGCTTAAAGAAAAATAAGTGCTTACAAACCAAACCATTCTAAATACAATAGAAACTGAGCTAAATGAGTTTCAGCTTCATGGGAACTGGGAAATATTCAGTATTAATTGAGACCTGGTATTAACGTTTGTTTGTTGATCTAATTAATATAGACATGATGTTAGTGTCATCAACATTAAGTATAATACTTTTATTGTGCCTAGGTTTAATATAAGCTAAATAAAATCTTGTTATATCTGTTGCAAATTTGTCAGCAAGGAAATAACTTGATGTGAAGTAACTTTTAAGGAAAGAAAATGCAAATGAGATAAGAGCTTTAGGTGAGCCTTTTAAAATACTTATCTTTTAGGAAGGTCTATCTAAAATTAATCTCTTCAGATATTTGACCACTTGAAAATCAGAATTGTGCTAAAATATGTGACAGAAGGTTTATGCAAAGTGGACCCTGAAAAAAAGAGTTCTGTACGTGGTCAGGACTAACTTTAAAGTAAGTTTGAGTAAAAAAATTTTTAAAGTAAGCCGGTGCATAACGTGAATTTTGCTTTTCTCTCTGTTAAGAAGACAAGGTTTCTTAAGATTTTGGACTGCCTTTGATACCAGATTTTAAGTTTTTCTACCTTTTAAGAGATCTGTTCTGTACTTGCCTTTGAAATCTTTTATTGTTACTTTGGCTAAGTGAATAACTATTGTTTCACAGTGACATGTGATCCTATCTGACTGTTTTAAACCCTTTTCTTATTTTTTTGACAAAACTTCCCAAATCAAATTATAATGAAGTTCCTTTGACCTCTAGCTAACTTTGGGGTGCTTCAAAGGGCCTCTGAAACACCCCAAAGAGAGATATTAACTAATTAGGTTGACTTGGTATGTTGAATTACACGGGAAGTGTTGTCAAATAAGCAATAAATCTTCTTAGGTTATATTGTATGCCAAATGATATAGGTATTCTACAGATTAGATGGAGTTCCTAAAATCTGGTATGGCCTGGTAAAATATTACCAGTCAGAATTCTCTTTATTATCTGAAAGTGTCGCATGTCACCGCAGTAACCGCATTACTTTGTCAATTGCACTGTAATCAGATTTAAACGTGCCTTCTTAAGTCTTTCGCCATTGTACACAGTTATGGTTTCACTCTGATGCCTTTGCAAAAATGCTTCCTCTTCAAGAAGATTTATAGAAGGGACCTTTGCGTAAATACAAGTTTCTGATTTTCAAACCATAAAGGTGAACTGGGTAAGAACTTGAAGAATTCTAATGGGAAACCTGATGACTTCATAAAGCTGTTAACAAAAACGATTATTTGCATATGACTGGGTAAACTGGTGACTATGGTTATAATTTTTATGGTTTCTATCTGAAAAATGACTGCTTTAAATCTGTGTTTTCCAGGTGTAAGCAAAACCCTCCCCTTAAACTAATTATGACTTACAGTAATTTCTTAAATTATACCCTTGTAAGCAGAATTGAAACATTTATCTTTTTCTCTCTACCTGGTTGATCCTGCCAGTAGCATATGCTTGTGTCAAAGATTAAGCCCTGCATGTCTAAGTACACACTGCTGGTACACTGAAACAGCGGATGGCTCACTAAATCAGTTATGGTACCTCTGGTCACTCGCTATTGCAATTGGATTACAAGTAGTTATACCGATCATTGTTCTTTGTTTCCAGATTGTTTGCTCTTTGTGTCTCCCTGCTGCACTGTGTCTTTGTTAACGTTACTAGCTGCATTACTTATATCCTGTCTATTTTATAAGATTGGTGTCTCTTACAGTACCCAGTATGTAACCAGGCCTCCAACTGTACTTCTATGGCTAAACATCTTGAGGAAATAGACCACATTTATAACATGAAGTAACTGTAATAGTGTGATTCTAGGTATGGGAGGAAGCAACAAGGGAAAATGTCCCCTGGATCATAATTAGATAGAGGATCCAGAGGCTCTTTAATTATCAATAGGGCCTAATCCAAAAACTAGCACCTGGAGTGGCATATCAAGAATTCTCCCCTGACCTGGGATGAGCCTCCCAGCGCTGTGGGACAAAATTTGATCCTGAAATGTCTCCCAAATATTGGTCAAAATCCTGACCAAGAGGAGAGGATCTGAGAAATAGAATATTTCCTGACACATCAGTCATTAGCGACTGCAGCCCTCCAACGTCAGCCGGTGAGCCCTGACGAAACTCAGGATATGAGAATATAGGATACAGGCCCCGCATAGCTGAGGTACATATCAAATGAATGATTTCAGCGAGCCCAGACTCTTGCATCTTCCCATACATAGAAAAGTGCTAAATTCCTTAACTTGAGATGCTGCCTCCCAGGCTTGAAGCCCTCAAAATTCCCATCAAATAGATCATAACTCTCAACTTTTAGGCTGAGAATATTTTCTTAAGGCTACAGGTGTAAAGGAGACACTTTCCAGAGAGGAACAAAAAAGAACACTGGCACCCATGGTGGACACTCCCGGAAAGCTCCATCTGACGAAGCAATTAGAAGGGCCGTCACCCCTTTTTCCACAAGACTGTGGAATGGACATTGACAGTAGGGAATTGTAACAGGGAAGAGCCAAATCTGACTACACGTTGGATCTGTTTCTTTTACTTTAACCTTTGCCTTCAGCTGCTTTTGTTCACTAAAAGGATACTGTCTGTACATAATGGCCTGCCTCGGGGAACCCTGTCCCTCTGTCTGAATGTTAAACCAAAGTGCCTTTGTTCATGGAAACATATGGACCCTGTCCACCTGTGGACGGCTGCAAAAAAGAAGAAATTAACACATCTCCTCCCCGAGGCTGGCCATTCCAGAGGCTATTCGCAAAACTTATGGCCTTCTTACTTTACCTTACTTTACCTTCTTACTTTACTCATCTCCTCCCCACCTCTGTGCTATAAAAGAAACTGGCATCCAAACCCCGATAAGATGGTTATTTTGAGACTTTATTCCGCCATCTTTTCGGTCGGCAAGCTTTCCGAAAAAAGTCATATTCCTTGCCTCAACACCTCATCTCCGATTTATTGGGCTGTCGTGTGGCAAGCAGAGCAAGCTTGGACTTGGTAACATCTTTACTCAGGACACGTTGTCACAAAATGGGACGTTGTTTTCTGTTTGTTTGTTTTATTTTTGTTTTTTGTATTTGTTTTGGGCCGCACCACGTGGCTTGTGGTATCTTAGTTCCTCAACCAGAAATCGAACCCGCGCTCCCTGCAGTGGAAGCTCGGAGTCCTAACCAATGGACTACCAGGGAATTCCCATGGGACACTGTTACCTTGCAGTCATGGCCCTCACCTTTGTGAGACACAGGTAGTAGTGTAGCAGGATTGAGAACGTTGTAAAGTTTAAGATAAAGATTAGGTGGTGAAAGCTGGATTTCACAGGTAGTTAATCTAGTGATACTTGCAGTGAAATGTTGTCAATTCAGCCTTAAGAAGACTGTGGACAATGAGTGGAGTTTGCAAATAAACATCATTTTCTAGAGTCAAATCTGCCAAGGCTTCCACTAACTTTGCATTTGTGACTATAACCTTAAGACAACTGAGATAGGCAAAAGCAACTGAATCAAGTTGCATGCTATAACAGGCAATAGGCCTATGTTTACTACCATGCTCACACAGTTCTGCGTGGCCTGATTATGACTTTTATGCACAAATAAAGTAAAACGTTTTGAATAACCTAAAGTTAATCTATTAAGTAGAGACCTCTTTTCTAACTTAAAAGGGCTAATATATTTTGCCTCCAGTGGAGAGCTCACCTTAAAGTTTCCGGATCAACCTGAACCTGATCATTTGGGTAACCCTAAGGCAGGCAGCTCTTGCAGTGCTTGTTTTAGCCTCATAAAAGCCTGCTTATGTTTATCTTCCCAAGCAAAGGATTCAGGAACTACATCTTTAATAAGTTCATAGAGTGGAAGAGGTAACAGAAAAATTTGGAACCCAGAGCTTGCAATAACCAGCTAAACCTAGAAATCCACAATGCTAGCACTTAGTTGTGAGTCTAGGAATTCCTGTATCAGCCTAATTCTCTCTGGACATAGCTGAATTCCTTCAGTGCTTAGATTACGTCCTAGGTAATGAACAGCGTCTAGAGATAATTGTAATTTTTCCTTTGTGTTCGTTCTCAGCTAACTGTTGCAGCAAATAAATGGAATCTTTTATGAATGCCTTATGGAATCTTTACAGTAGCTGAGTACAGCAGGAGGTTATCTCCATATGGTAAAATGGTTGATTTCTCAGGGAACTAGAGGGTACTTAAATCTTGGTGAAGAACTTGGGAGAAAAAAGAAGGGGTCCCAGTGAACCCTTGAGGCATATAAGTGCAGGTATATTGTTGACTGTTCCAAGTAAAGGCACATAGATATTGGCTGTTGAGTCTCCGGGATGCTGAAGAAAGGTGAACAAAGGTCTCCAACACTAAACCCTTTCAAGTCAGTTGAAGCTTGTGACAGAAGGGTGGCTAGGTTTGGAACAACAGGAAAACAGGGAAAAACTATTGTGATTAACAGCTCCCAAGCCCTGGACAAATCGCCATCCTGCCAGGTTTCCAACCAGGCAAGATTGGCATGCTGCAGGGATGAGTACAGGAATGATTACCTCCTGGGCAATTAAGTCTTCTACAATAGGTATGAGACCTTGTATGACCACAGCCTTTAATAGTTGCTGAGGAAACCTAGGGAGAGGTTTAGCTACATCTATCTGAATCTTTATAGGTTTGCATTTTTTTATTCTTCTGATGTTAACACTGTCAGAAGTAGCCCCCAAATTTGCAGGCATCTCCATCCAATTAGGGAACTTTTGTTGAACTTCCTTTTTTATGTCCAGGACAGATTTTAAGGAACATACATGATCAGGTTCAGGTTGATCAGGAAATTTTAAGGTGAGATCTCTGGAGACAAAATGTATTGGACCTTTTAAGTTAGAAGAGAGATCTCTACTGAATAGATTAACTGGGGCTATATTGCAAAAAGGAATCTTGGTGGAGATAAAAATTCTCTCTGAACTGTATTAGGTACTCCCACTATGGAAACATCCTCTTTACTCAGAGGGACCTGTTGTTCTTTGAGGGTGGGATTTAGAGTAGAAAGCACAGCTCTGGTTAGGGCTAGGGGTAGGGTGTTAAAGGGTTAGGTAATTCTGTTTACAGTTAGGGTTAGGGTTTAATGTAGATTTCAAAGTGAAGTATGAGAGTGGGGTTTAAAGTAGAAACCATAGCTCCAGTATCAACTAAAATTTGGCAGTTTTTCATTAATTTTCATTATATTTTCCTCTGGGCTGTTTAAGCTAATTGCTGGTAATAGTTTACCAGAGAAACTCTGGAGTTCTGCCAACTATGGGAGGGGGACATGGGAGGCCCTCCCTTTGAGGTAGATATAAGAGCATTTGTGAAGAGTTTGCATAGGACCTTTGAGGACAGCTTTTTTTCCAGTGTCCTCACTGATTACAAATGAAACATCAACTTTGGGTCATCGAATTGATCATGGACCCCTAGGAGGTTGTAATGGGGGAGGCCCAGGTGTTATTTTGTGTCTCTTGCCTTAGAGCTGTTGTAACTGTAAGGCTATGAGCTTGGTGGATTTCTGTTTCTGATCTGGCTCCAGGGTCCTTCAAAATGCTCAGCTATAGTCACGAGTTCAGTCAGGCCTACAGCCTCCCACCCTCTTTTCTGCCCTTTTATCAATCCACTAATCTCAGAAGATAATCCATTTACAAAAAGGGCAGTTAAAGCAGGCTGAGTGGCCTTTTTGTTCCTTGGAACACCAACTGCTGTAAAAAGAGAGCTTCCAAACTGGCTCTAAAGTCTTCCACAGATTCACCCCTCTTTTGTTTGTATGAGTGAATAATAGACCAATCATTATTAGGCCAATTAATAATAGACCAAGTGTGAGCAGGGAAGATTTTAGGAATAGCTTGTAAAAGGTCAGTTGTTATTCTGCAAGCCTTTTCAGGTTGAGGATCTTGAATATCATCCTAGGGATTATATCATTTTGCTTCCCGCATCCATTCTGGGGCTTCCCCCAGTCCTACCAACACGGGTACAAGCGGATAAAGATCTAGCAGTTTGGGGACATACACCCTGACAGTGACTCTAAATTCTTCAATAACTGTTGGGGGGTCCTCCCTAGGTTTAGAGAATTCTTTGACTATAGCTCTCAGCTCAGTCTTTGACCAAGGGGTAAAGGACACCTGAGGGGGCTCACCTGCAACCTCAGGTAGTTTTACTTTAAATGGCAATTGTTAAGTATTCTCTTTGGAATAGAAAAGTATTGCAGACAGAAAATGAGTAAAACAAGAGTACTCAGATGAAAAAGGAAGGGGGACGGTAGGAGTTAAATCTGCAGTCACATCTGTCCTATGGTCTTTTGTTTCAGGTACCTTTTGTCTCTTTAATTTTTCATTAGCTTTTTGTTCTAAGTCTCTAAACGAAGCTACTTTGGAATCTTGAAACCTTCTGTAAACTTTTACATACCAATTAAAATAGGCATCTCATTCTCCCTGTCCAATTTGGGATCCCTTGCTCTCCAGTGTTTTCCTTAAATGAACAATCTTACCTAACTGAAACATTACCCACAATGACCATTGTAATTCTAGATCAATATTAGTATAATTTTGCCATCTTTCTAAATATCTACAGCCTCCAGGACCATAGTTATTAACTATAAAATAAGCAGGTGTGCCAGAAGCTGGCATTCTCAACTCTTTGGCGATAAAGGATCTCATTTCCTTAGCTAGGCTTTGTCAACCCAAAAGAACACACCAAAAAAACTGTGCCTTAATATATCAGCAGTAACAAAGAGATGTTACTATGTCCTGGACAAAAGAAGGCCTGGTATGCACCACCACCAATCACCAGGGATCCTTGGACTGAGGTAAAAGATCCAACCAGCAAATCCCAAGGAATGGGGACTGCAAACTGATTCCAAACAAATTGGAGAACTATAGCCGCCACGAACAGTTCCCAGCATGGAAACTCGGGGCTGATTCCAAACAGATGGGGAAGTGCAGATACACTGTAAGCAGTGCCCAATATGGAATCCAGGGAAGAAAATTACGGGCTAGGGTTTACCGCTCAAAAATATACTGGCAATAACCAAGAGATGTTACTGTGTCCTGGGAATTTCCATCTGAAAGGCTAGGGCTTTGGCCTCAGGGAGAATCCTCTACCAGCCCAAACTGTCCTGCCCTGTAAAGGAAAGCCAATTAGATTGGGAGCACAAACGCAAAGAGAATGGAGCTCAAACCAAGAGGAGCTTACCAACAACCTTCAGGAATGGCAAGAAAGACAGGGAACTCAAAGGAGTTGTGGGCACCACACCTGTTCCTCCTTGTCCCAAATGTTATCAGAAATTTGCTTCAGATCCCATCACTGCCACCAATATATTTACCTTTTTCTTTTAAAAATGATAAGCACTTAATCATAAAATCATCCTGTTAGCAGTAGCAATCATAAGAGTGGATTTTAGAAAAGTGCACACACATATTTTTATACAGAACATTTCTGGAGGGATACATATTAAACTGTTAGTGGCCACCTCTGAATGCCACCAATGTATTAAAAAACAAAATTTAACTGAGTAAATTTGAAGATTTACTTTGAATTTTGAATAAATTGGCTTTATCAAACGATTCATGAATCAGGCAGCATCTCATATGATAGAAAGGGATATACTCCAATGGGTTACACAACATGGAAGGCTCTTTTTTTGGGCCACGCCGCATGGCACGTGGGAATCTTAGTTCCCCGACCAGGGATCTAGCCCATGTGCCCTGCAGTGGAAGAGCGGAGTCTTAGCAACTGGACCACCAGGGAACTCCCAGAAGGCTTTTATAGTAAGGAGGGTGGGAAAAGGAAAGAAAGTCATCATCAAGGGAAAAAAATGAAAGTTCACTGGAGGAAAGTGAAACTTCAGGTGACAATGGCTTCTCACTGGCTAAACTGCTGAATTTGCTATTAGCTATTTCTATTTTCTATTTCTTGTTGCTGGCCAGAAAGGAAGTCTTCCGTCCTCCAGCTGGGGTAGTAAAGTGGTTGCACTTCCTGTTTGGGGTCAGTAAATGACCTCTTCCTCTTGGGGTAATTGATGATGAGTGACACGGCCTGAGAGCTCCCTCTACTTTCACAGCATGTTTTATTGGCAGGAGGATTCACAATGAGGAAGAAAAGGCCACAAGGCTCACCAGAAAGAAGGCTCAGAAATTCTTGGGTGGGTCCAAGGGAGGCACAAGGTGGCTGTGGGGTCAGCTGGCGGCTACAATGATCACATGGTTCCCTCTGATGGGTTTGCAGCTCGACCTGGAATAGTGAATAAAAGGGTCAGTTCATCCTATCAGAGAAACATGAAACTGAGATAAGCTTCCCACTGCTAAAAGCATCTTGAGCCTTCAGAAAAGAACAGAGAACATGTCTAAAGGGTTTGGGAACATCAGAGCCATATTTATTTGTGGCTGTCCTCAGAGTGGGACTCCCGAGGCTCTCCAGGTCTCAGTCCCCGACTCTCCCTCAGTGACAAAGCCTCCCCACCTCTGTCCTTTTCAGCTCACTGATCCCTGGGATCAGTGGTGGGGAGGAGGACAGAGGTGGGGAGCCCCTGCCTGTCCCTCAGGACTTAGGTTTCCATGGAGACAGGTTGGTTGACACCTAGTGATACAATTGACCAGCCTGATACGCAACAGTTCCCACCACCCTGGGACAGCTGGGCTGAGGGACACATGGCTCTGGACCCCATGTAGATGCTGTCCTGGCACATCAGTTGTGCCACAGAAGAGCCAATAACACCTGTAGCTGTCCACATGATTCTCAGAGGCTTTTCCTGGGAGAGCCCTTGGTCATCTGACCTCCTCTCCAGGAAGCCCCATGACTTTCTGACTGCTGCCTGTCACGCCAACAACACACCTGTGAAGGTTCTGCTCTGCATGGCCATCTGTCCACCAGCCCCCGCCCCCTTCTAGGGACCCAGATGCTAGGACCACACAAATGCTGAAGTAGTGTCCACCTGCCTAAGGTACAGACACCTCTGTATCCATCTGCATGATTTCTACTGGGAATCAACAACATTTATGGGGATTCTCTGGCCCTAAAGAACAGGATAGGAGCAATGCAATGATTCATAATTACCAGGGTCAATGCACATATACAAGGGCCCATAGCCCCAGATGCCCCACTCACAATTCACATGACTGTCCCATACGTACCCACCGATGCCCAAATATTCTTGCTTCATACATACATACATCCAAACACACACACCAGTGGTACGCTGGTAAGTGCTTGATAAAAAGCTCTCTGAGAAAGGTGGGAAAGACTTCATTTATGGTATCTACATGGTATAAACATTCCCAGCATGACCAATTTAAAGCTACCCACCTGACATCACTGAACACAGAGCTGGGAAGAGATAGGCACCATTGACTATCCCAAGCTAGTATGAACCAGTTCCAGCACATCCCATACCTTTTCCTATGAATATGTGCACACAGTCCACTTAGACTCCAAGTAGAACCCTCATCTCCCACTACAGTTATGTAACCAAAAGGATACCACATATACATATGTGTTTGTACATATACATATATATATATATATATCCTGAACACACACGTACATTTCTACCCTCACCCTGAATAAATACACAAACAGACCACCTCTTACTACCTAAACTTTTACAGAAAAAACCTTACTCACCCTGAATATTCACATTCCACCCTCACAACTATATATACACACACAACTTGGGCCTGAAAACAAACATGTGCAACCGATATGCCATCCAGATGTACACACTGAGTACCTAAACACACAGGCTTACCAAGTACACAACTGTCTCATGTGCAATCCCAAAAAAGACCGATATGCAATCCCACAGCCCTAGAATACATATACTCCAGGATTCCTGCACACACACGTAACCTACACAGTCTACTGGTTTCCAAACACACAAACTAAACTCTCACATCCCGCAGAATACATACCCCAGAAGCCCCAGGAACTCAAAAACACACACAGACACAAATAACCTATACTTATCAAATACAGCTGACCCTTGAACAGCTTGGGGGTTAGGGCCAACCCTCCATGCAGTGGCTCTGTGTCCATGGATCCTGTAGTAGTCCTGTAGTATTTACTGAAAAAGAAATCCACTATAAGTAGACCCGTGGGGTTCAAACCCGTGTTGTTCAAGGGTCAACTGTACATATAAGTCCAGCTCACTAATACTGACAACACACATCCAAGCAACACCACTAAATTCTTCAGGCATTACATTTCAAAATAGACACATAGAGGACTCTAAGCCTCCTGATATACTCACAAATCACAAACACACACACCCACAAACTACTCATGAGTATACACCCCAAATGCTCAGACACACTCAAAACAGAAAAACACCGACAACTTCTGCAGTCTTCCTAATACACATACACAGTTCTCACACACCTATGGACACACACATGCAAATATTCCTAACCCCTGAACATATGGATCCCCTCCCAAACACTATACATTATGCTACCTCTCCAGAATACAAGCTCCCCACCACCACCCCAACATATAAGCTGTATATGTGTCTGTGTGTGTATATATATATTTCTACCCTCACCCTGAATATATAGACAGACCACCTCTTACGCCTACCAAACACATGTATAAACACCCTAGCATTCTCCAAAGAAATACACTTTGAATACTCCTAACAACTCCATACCTTATGAACAAACTTTGATAATGCATGCACCTGATGATGGACACACACACGGATTAGAATACACAAGTAAGATACATGGAAATATCTCCAGCAAACCATTTATGAAACAACTTCCATATATCAACTTATCCCTAGCTATCAGGAGCCAGCTCACACATATACAAGTACTAACAAATACCGGTACCACATATTTCTAATACATATAAATGCAATTGTCCATCTTCCCTGTAGAAACATAGAACCCCACCTCTCTATCAGATACACATATACTCACTTCCCAAAATACATAAGCCTAAGAGGCTCCTACTGAAAATTACAAATGCACAGCCTCAGCAAATATTCCTCCAAGTGGCCATGCCCCTTGAATACACACACAAACTCATTTAACACACAACTCTCCACAAGTCCCAAATAGCATCACAATTACCCAGTACACTACAAATATGCAATAATATCACCCTATACGCCCTTTCTTCCAAATACACATACAGTACCACACTACTGGCATATACATAACCCCACATTCCCAACCTCTCACACAGAATTAACTCTGCCATCTTGCAGAATACAGAATCATACAAACACAACATACCTACATATACAACATCCACCAGTCCCATAAAATAGTCACAGACTTGCCCTCTACACATCCAAATATACATAGACAGTTCCTGAAAATGCACACACACAAACACCCCATAACCATACAACATGCCCTGAATACACAAATGATCAGCCTACATTCCCCAAATATACAAAATAAACAGACTGGACACCCAAAGTAATATACACCACGACTTTTCCTGACATTGCCCTTATGCATAGGCAGATAATCCTTCCAAACGCACCGTTAGACACACACAAATCCCCAAATTCATGGGAGAAAAGAATACATGTAAACATATTCCCCGAACACCAAATTACAAACACCTAACCACCAACTCCTTGAGTATGCCTGCGTCACATCTCAACACCCTCCAAATACAGCACTCACTCTTACACACTCTCACAAAAACACAGGCATGACCTCCCTTCAAACACAAATATGCACGGACAAAACCAACCCGCACATTTCACTACATATCAGATCCCCACCAACCAATTAAATATGTACAGACCCCATCTATGCTTGGAAATCAATCATGATTTGACATCAGACTACAAATACATGTTTATGACCACATTCAGCAAAGCTGCTCCCATCACTGACAAAAGAATGCAGTTTGAACATAAGTGTTGATTGATGTTTTTATGATAAGAAGGAAGACACTAGTGAAACTATGAGTGTGTTCCTTCGATCTTCACTCATTTTCCAATCACCTGAGCTACACCTTTGGAACCAGATGAGGGTTTTCAACTCGCAAGAACTTCCCTCTAGCTTTTGTACTCTTCACAACGCGCAGACTAGAACGGCAGCTGTTTAATAGCTCGCACACACGATTTACCCCCCACTGTAGGCCCCGCAGTCACTGAACCCTTCATGCAGCCGGCTCCCCAGTGGTGCCAATAACCCTGGGGTAAACACCTCAAGGGAATCGAGCTCTATGGGGGCGTGAATCCACATTGTGGCGAGTCTCCTTACACGGACAAGGGCACAAATAACCCACAGGGTGAACAACAGCGCAGAGCGGTGTCACCTGAAGGGTGAAAAGTCCCCGTACCCCTTATCTCAGGATTTCTATAATTGATTCTAGAGGCCGCCATGAAAGGCACCGTCCCCGCCGGACGGCCGTTGGGGCCCCACCGTCCGCGCTTGCGCATGCGCTCCTGTCTTACGGAGCAAACTGCCCCAACAGATGCCTGGAGCCATTAGAGGACGGCGTTCGGCGTCCCCGAGAGCCCCGCGCCCAGTGGGCGTGCGCAGGCGTACAGGCGCGGGGCGCGTGGGCATCTGCTCCAGGCGGTCTCTGCAGGAGAGGAGAGAAATGGAGGGTCGGGCAACGCTGCGGAACTTGACTGGCGACGCTCCTCGCCGGGAACTTTCGTGACGGTCTCTTCTTCAAACCAGCTCTTGTGAGATGTGCACTCGTGATTTTTATATTGCACACGTGAAACCCATGCACTTAGCTACAAAGAGTTCTGGAGAGCTCCGCTGTAAGCACAGTAGCCTCAAATTGGGGCAAGTGCTTTCATGCCCTTTGGACTGCAGTTCCTTGGTTCTTGTTTATGCCTTTCAAAAAACAATAGGTCCTTTTTCCTAGCAAGCCTGAAGTTTCTGTTCAAGAACAATTCTAGGAAAGAATTTCAGACCTGGGAAACACTCTTAAGATACTGTCTCCTGACTCCGTTCCTAGAGTTTCTCCAACGCATTTACTCTTCTAGAATATTTTTTCTCAGTGTATTTAATACATGGAGGTTGTTCAATAAATGTTGATTCACAGGTGTTTCCTTTGTAGGGTTTTGGGGTTTTTTTTAAATAATTTTGAGAAAGAGTTGACCATCTGGGCCAATTTCAACACAGCAGGTAGTATGGGAACAATTTTAATTTCCCTCCCACCTTTTTTATAATATCTTGCAGAATTTCAGTTGACAATAAAAACAACAACAAAAATAGTAGCAGGATCAACTTACTGACCCGACTTTGTAATACTTCCCAAAGAAACTGCGATCATCAGATCCTATTTTTTGTCAGTTGCAAGATTAGAGCATTTCTCACTCAACAGGATGCCTCTGAAGACCCCTCACATCTAACAGCACTTAGCGCCTCCAAGTGCAGAGACTTGAAAACTCCACAAGACACAAACATGGTATCTCTTCGTTTCTTTAATGTTTCGTGATTGAGTGGAAATGAACTGTCTTCTGAGGCTTGTGATGCATGTCCAGAGATGTTTTTTCTCAGTAGTCAATGCCTGCCCCCAACCTCTGTGCAGGAATAGTCAGAGATCATGATCCAAAGGACTGTTAGATACTCCCTTCTGTGACTGGTCTTCCCAAATTACATTTGGGCTAACTTGATTGACTCTGGGGTGTAGGATTCTGAAGTATTACAAAAGTGATTGCAGAATTGGGACTGGCTAAATTTGCACAGTGCAATTTTTGTATCAGTGGCCTTGAGAAGAGTCCTTCAAATACTGTATCAGAATTATGAGTGAGAATCTTGTAGATAATTGGTTGAATGACTGAACAAAGGGAGGAAGCAACAAGGAAGCCTGCCTTCCTCAAGTGCCTGGGTACAATATTTTGCCTCGCCATCCCTCTAGTATGAAGTTATTGGTTGAAAATCATTTAATTTTTCCTTCATTATAAAAGCTCCAGTACTGAGCGATATTCACAAATTGTTTATTTTTTTCAGTCCCCAACAGGAGTTTCTTTAGATATAAAGTTCACCATGATGTTGCTTGAAATATTCTCACCTTATCTTCTCATCTTCTTCTGAGTCAGTTTTCCTGACAAGGGGCAAGGAACTTCTTAAGAACCAACAGGAGTCTTTTTCACACTGTGGAACAGTCCTTCTAAACCTGTTTCCTTCCCCAACACCCCACAATCAGTAGGAGTTCTACTGCTGCTACAGCAGTCAGTGAATCTCGTCTCCCAAGAGATTTGGTTGCCATCCTCTGAGGTTTTCGCCCTTCATCTCCCTTGACAAGTTTCCTAACAGTCCTCTCTTCTCACAACACAAAACATGAATACTCTTTCATATCATTTTGATAGTGGTAAACTGACTGACATGGATTCTCAATATGAAAATAATAATCAAACAAATTTTTTAAAAGGAATGCTACCATGGTTACCATGCAGATGGGACCATATGCAATGATGAGCCTAGATTCTAAAGAGCAAGCATATGTAATGCAGACAGGAAATTAACAAACTTGTAAGCAGGGCTTGCAGGCTAGGATTTAGATGGAAGTGGGTTCGTATGAATGGGGATTGGACACTGGTGGATAAACTCTTGGCATTGTGTCAAGGTGCACATCCATCTTATGGGTAGTGGATTTTTAACACCTAGAAAAACCAGGGCTCTAGGATGTTTAGTCCCTTTAACATAAGGAAAGAGAAGAAGATTTTCTGCCTTCTTGTTCCTTACTTCTGTCCTTACCCCTACTACGCCAAGACGGTCAGTGCTATATGATGGCTCTTCGAAATCCATTTCATCCTAAGAGCCTGCAGATTTTGTGTATGTTTACAATTGTGTTTTGTGTTGGAGCCAAGATGCACACTTGAGTCTCTTCACTCCAAGTTCTCTTTCTCATAAGGATGAGTAACTAATAATAGCTTAGTGTGTTCTAATTTTTTGGTAGTGTTGCCAGATAAAATACAGATTTCAAGTTAAATGTAAATTTCAGATAAACAGGGAAAGAATTTGCAGTCAAACTATGTCCAAAATACTGCATGGGACACAGTTGTACTAAAAACGAATTCATTGTTTATGTGAAATTCAAAAACCAAATTCAGTTAGGCATTTGTTACTTCTCTTTGCCAGATTGAGCCACCCTATTCTTTCAGGTGCTTTGAAATTTAAGAGACTGTAGAAATTCTTGTTCTAGGAATCTAGTGCAGAAACAGAGGAGCCACAATACCCATACGAAGACAATCATTGGAAATATCCTCAGATATATTGGAACATCTATGAATTTTCAACTAGAAAAAAAATGAAGGCATTTTTTAAAATAAAAATAGATTCCATTCGTTTTTAGTTGTGTGACATATCTCTGGGAAGATTTTAATGAAAAGGATAACACTGGTTTCCTCCAGGAAAGAGGATTGGGTTGACAGGGGAAAGAGGTGGGAGGAGGATCCGCCACTGCATATTCCATTTTGCACAATTTAAATTTGAACCATGAGAAGGTATTGCTCGCTTAAAATATTATACTAAAATCATTTAAAAGGTAAAAAACTAAATCTTTAACAACCATGGAATACTATGAGAAAGACATTTAGTGAATTCTGGTCTTGGACATGGGGACTGCATGACAGTTTTTTGATGGACGGGGGCTTTCCGGCACAAAGGGTCATTAGTAAGGCTGGTCCTGCTGGATGTTGGTTGGAGCACAAGGACCACTTCCTTAGGAGTGATGTACATACAGCAGTCAGAAACTGACTGAGACAATCCTAATTTCAAATACTCAGTTCCATGTGGCCATAAATACCCAAGTATTTATCAGACTAACACTTGGGTATTTTGTTCAGAAAGTCTAGTCTCTGTTGAAGTAAGTCAACAGCCAGGTAGGAAGCAGAGTGTGTTGAGGGACACAAAACTAGGTTGATGGATAAAGAAGTAAAAGTAAGGGACCATCATGTCCAAACTCTGTGCCGAGAATCAAAGAAACAGTTTATCAACTGCCTAAAGAGGCACACGCCAATTGTGTTGTCACTCTGGGAGGTGGAAGGAACTTCCAGTTCTTGCCTACCTGCCAGAGCCCTCATGGCAGGTAGTGGGGTGCCACACCCCACCCTACCCAGAACCCCCTGGCCTCTGCCCCTCCCCCACTGCAGAATGTTTCAGCCCACATTCTACTGTTTAGATTCAAACTTGTCCCTCCTTTACTTGGATCCTAACCATCTGATGAAGCAGGTCGCTCTCTGGGTCCTGGTCGTGACTTTTCTCATTGATGCTACCAGGCAGCAGTAGTCCGTGCCCAAGCCTGCAGGGTGGCTTCAGAAGGAGGTCAGCCTATAGGCTGGGGGTGTGTTTTCAGAGACCCTGCCATCCTTCACATCCTTCGGGTTCACACGTGACACTTCACTGTGAGCACATAGTTGGACGGAAGTAGAGGGAGAAGAGAGCACTGGACACACAAGGACATTTCACCTGGGGAGACTGGGGAGCCTGAAGAAACCTGAGACTGCACTGGGGAGGAGAGGTCTTTGGAGGTAGATCAAGAGGAATTGCCCTGGCTATGGAGAAAGGATGGCAGCAGACAGGTTGATTCTTTCTAGAAAGGAGACAAGCCACTCTGAAATGTGTGTGTAAGGATGTGTGTGATGTCCTGGTGGTGACACAGGGAGGGTCATGAGGAAAGCCTAGACCTGTACTATGTTCCTGAGGTACCTGAAGCTTGCCTCACCATATCTTCCAAAGGGATTTGAACAGGAGCCTACTGTATCTCAGGGGGCCCTGGGGAGAGATGGTCTTGGTGAGAAAACTATTCAATGGGGCTGTGTGTGGCCACACCTGCAGTGAAGTGTCCTCTCCGAGAGCAAGGCAGGAGGTTACTCTAGCTGCCGCAGCCCACACCTCGTCCACTCCTCCCAGCCCAGAGCTCCCTTCTCAGTTCAGGTAACTGTTGCCTTGGATTCAACAGGGGATGGGCAACCGTGTAACTTCAGCCAAGAGAGGGCTCAGGTTCCTGAGTTGCTCTGAATTGTTCTTCCTTTTGTGGAATCGCAGTACTTCAGACCTACTTCATCTTGTCCAGTATCTCATGGTGGACCCTCAGGCTGCCTTGAGAGGAAGAGTTTGTTCATATTTCATGTCACTCCTTCATGGACAGGGAACAGATGTGGAGTGGGGTTGTTTCGGGTGGAATGTCTAGGAAGGCTGCTTCCTCTTTTAAAGGGGAAAGGAGTGTACCCCAGGGTCAGGAAGACAATCTGTGTTATTACTAAACGTCCTATGACACCTGTTCTGGTTAATTAGGTGCACCGTGGTGTGTACCTCGTTCTCCTGAACAGACATGTGTTCCAGAGAACTTGATCGCCATGGCAACTGGCTTATGCCTGCTTCTCAGACTGTCTTTCCATTATTGGGAGCTGGAAGGGGAAGGACCACAGGCGGTCTATACTCCCACGACCAATGTAACATAACAATTCCCTGGCCCTTGTTTAATCCTCTGCAGCCATCACTGGCTGTGAAATGACAGAATCTAAGGGACACGTGCCTACTTCTCAGACCACCCCCACCTCCTAGGAACAGAACTCCTGAGTGATGACAGTGACTCTGGGCACTGGGGAGGGGGTGGCAGGACCTGGCCCAAGTTACGTACCTGCTGTGGATTGTTCTGAGATGCAGGTGCATTCTGGGCCAGTGTTATGAGTTTGTATCAGGATTCCATTAGAGGGATATTTTCCAGCATTTTGTCTTGTTTTGTGAGGCTAGGAAAGAAAGAGGGGATTTATACTGAGCGTGAGGAAAAGGAGGACTGAGGAGGAGATGGGGCCCTAATATTTTACACAGTGCCTTTGGGTGCCTAGAACTTACCTTGCAGAAGGTCCCTACCTGCTAGTACGCAAGCTGAGGGGTATTTCCCACAGAGCGGATGTCCACACAGTTCCAGGCCTTGGGAGACAGCCTGTGAGGCTTAGCTGCCAGGGGCGCCTTAGGGAGGCTCTCCAAGTGAGTGCTTGCTGAGGCAATTTCTTCTCGGCAGGCAGGGGTCAGGGGCCTTGGTGGATGGGCGCGGGGTCACCAGTGGAAAAATTCTCAACTGGAGGTCAGGGCATGAAAAGCACTTGAAGACATTTGCACGCTGCAGTTTCCCTTGTCCAAGTGTCTCTCACCTGTGGAGATTTACACTCTGATGCCGCAGAAAGCCTCTGTCCCACTTGCCCATTCTCCTCCTCCATTCACTACTTTCCTTTGCCTCAACAGCATCTCCAGTGTTGGGAACAGATGTTCACCATGAATCCCGGTGACTCCTTGCCTACTTTCACGGCAGTGCCCTTTCCTCCACCCATTCCTGGCACCCAGCACCGGCCACCCTGGGGGCAGCACCTGCCACCTCCCATCACCCCAGCATTCCCTCCTGGCAGCAGCCAGCTGCTGCCAGCTTTCCCCACGACGCCTTTGGTGGCTAATGGTGGCTGTGGACCTAGTGGCCCTGGGGCCTGCAACCTCACTATCCAAGTCAGGTCACAAGGGAGGCCAGTGGAGGGCCCCCAGATTCAGACCTTTATCATAACTCAGGGCCCCCTCACCTGGAGCGCTCCAGGGGCCCTCAGCGGGAGTGCTGCATGTCCTGCACCCGTATTCGTAACAAACCCTGCGATGGAGACCATTGTGACTGCTCCAGCTGTTGGAGTTACTCAGGCTGGCAAAGGAGGCTGGACCCCAGGCTTTCCTCCTCAAGCTCCACCACCAGCTGCCCAGCTGGTCCCCATCATTCGCCCAGTGAACTCTGGGCCTTGGCCACATGGCACTTCCAGGGAGGGCAGTCTGGCCACCAACCAGCCCTACGCCTCGCAGGGTGACTGCTCTAACCCCCAGAGCGTGTACAGTAACTTCCGACGTTGGCAGCGCCTCAAGCCACTGGCGCGGAGACACCTTCCCCAGAGTCCTGATGCAGAAGCTCTTTCCTGCTTTCTCATGTGAGTGAACGCTCAGGGGGTCATGAGCTTATCGGAGCTTTTAGATAAAGAGGACCTGGGGATGGACTCGCAGGTTAGGTTTCTAGGGATACTGGAAGCAAGGTCTGAGGGCGATGTCCATGCTATGAGAAGGCACATTGTCGGTCATATGGGTGAGCCTGCCAGGCCATGACATCATGACTGAAATGTGCCTCATCTCAACTGACCCCACCACCCTGAGAGTCTAGCCAACTTGCTCTTCCATGAGTCTCATGGTAATATGGACTGAAGACTTGCAGTCAGAGAGGGTCGTGCTGTAAGGTGAGGAGCCAAGGAGTGGATGCCACACTCTCCTGTGGTACCTTCTCCTTTCATACAGGACTTGAGTGTACGTGGCCGGGGGAGGTCACTTTGGAGGAGGGGGAGGAGTGCAGGGCCCAGGAGAGCGCTTAATGCACGCCTCGACTTTGTTGTTGTGGAGAATTCCACTAGGAACAGGGTGATGGTAGAGCTCTCCTAAGGGCGTGGGCTCTCTCCCACTAGAGCTGTGAGCCTGGCAGGCTATTCCAGCCTAAACCTCTGGTCCCTCGTAAAAAGGGGACAGTCACACTTCACTCTGAGGACCGGGCAGAAGACTCCTTGGGCTAATCTATGGAGTGTTAGCAGATGGCCTGGCACATGCCACGCCTCATTGATGATAGTGATTTTTCTTATGAAAAGGCAGCCTTGAAGAGGAAAAGAGCTCCCCAAGGCACAGTGTCCCAGCTGTAGCCTGGGAGTGGATGGTCATCCTCGAGTGTGAGGTGGTGACAGCAGTAGCCGGGAAGGCTTGTCTTTGCCCTCCCAGACACCTGCCTCTCACCCTCCAGTTGCTCAGTCATGCTGCGTTGAGTGATGTGTGGTCCACATTGGCGGGTGGGGTCAGGCAGGTGGGGGCTGGGCTGGGCACGGAGACTGACGCCAAGGTCTTACAGCCCAGTGCTTCGATCCCTGGCCCGCCTGAAGCCCACCATGACGCTGGAGTGGGGACTGTGCAGGGCCGTGCAGGAATGGCAGCGCGTTAGTAACTTTGATCGGATGATCTACTATGAGATAGCAGAAAAGTGAGTCAGCGTCCTGGGCCCAGGGGCTGCATGGAGGGTGAGGCGAGTGGGTGAGGGCAGTGTCTGGCCGTGGGGATGCTCATCAGAGAGGACAAAGAAGGGCTGTCACCCAGAACAGGGGCCCCACAGCCCAGAAGACCTACTGTCCTCCAGAAACCCCTCCCTCACCTTCAGAGCTTGGGTCTTCTGTCCTTCCTCCACCAGGAGCTCTGCCCTCCCCTGATTTTGACCTACCCTTGCCTTGACATGAAGGTCTCAGGATGGGGCAGGGTGACGCTGTGAGTCCAGTTGGGGTCCAACTCCGGCCATGTGGGCTGAGCCGGGGAAAGAGCTCCACCCGCCAGCCTGCTGCTTCCTTAGTGGTGGGTGGCTGGCGGCCACTGACATAGATTTGGGACCCCCTCTCCTCACGAAAAGTGGCCTGAGTGGGTACACTGGCATCCCTGAAGAGGCTGGGGTAGCTAGCTGTCATCAGCCCGAGGGTCTCTGGCCCTTCCGTTGTTTGCTCCGTGGTAATCCCCTTGGTTTAAGAAAGAAAAGCAAACCAACGAGCACCTCTCAGAGGAAAGGAAGGCCTCTCTCTGAGCTCAGCACCCACATCGTCCAGCCTCTCCTGGGCCCTGTCTCCAGGTCTATGTTCCAGGACTCTCAGTCCCAGCCCAGGGTCCTGGATTCGGGCAAGGACCCCTGTGGGGAACACATGCCTGTTCCAGCCTCTGGCTGTCAGCCCTTCATGTGGTTCTGGATGGGGACGGGGGGCATGAGGAGGGTGCCCCCTGGGTCAGCCACATGTCCCGTTGACCTGGTTCAATTCAGCGACCTGGGTCTATGCTGTTGAATGGCCTCCAGTGCTGGTGAGGCAGGAAGGGTCCCAGATCTTGTATCAGTTCCAGGAGCAGCTCTCTGCTGTGCACAGCACCTCACAGGGCCTTGACAGCCCCAAGGTACATCCTCTCCCAATCCCTCATTCTTGGCTGCCTTTGTTGGGCTCCAGAACCCAGGCCTTTTTCTCAGGGTGGCCTGTGCCTCCGTCAACCCCCAGGTTCATGGAATTTGAGGCCAAGGAGGAGATGCAGATTCAGATGTTGCAGTGGATGCAGTGCGCGCAGGACCTGCCTCCTCCAGCCCCACCGAAGCTGGATCCTCGGGGGCCCCCAGTCCCGAAAGTGGGCCTTCAGCCAGGCACCCAGGTTCCCACTGGTGTTGAAGGCACAGGTAACAGGGACCTAGGGTTGGCCACTGTCCCCATGTGGATCCTTTTCCTTCAAGACAGGGGCATTGGTCTTTCAACCAAAACAGACACCGAGACGGGGGGTGGGGGCATGGGGTCTCAGCTGCCCTCTGTCACTGCTGGGTATTGACTTGGTCAGTTTTGTAACTCCTCTCACACCTCCCTGTCAAAGGACCCCACACAAGGTCTGCCTAGGAAGTGGGCTTGATGGCGAGACCCCTAGAAAATTGGAGGTTCCCCACTTCCTTACTTGTGACTCTCCTAGATGCCCCCCTTACCTCCCCTCTCCAACAGTGCATGAGGCTTCAGGTGGTCCTGACCCCCCTACACCCACATCTATGTCCCACAAACAATGCCCTCACCCCAATGTGCGCTCGGTGGTCAGGAGGTGGACCGGGAGTCCCTCACCTTCCTTCCCTTCCTCCCGCTCTGCCTCAGCCTGTGCTCCCAGGATGTCCGGGCCCAGGGCCCAGCCCTCCCGCCCAAAGTCCCAGCAGCCCCCGGAGCCCAAGGCACCCAAGGAGATTCCCCCCGAGGCTGTGAGGGAGTATATGGACATCATGAATGCGCTGGTGGGGCCCGTCCACTCAGCCACAGGCGAGTCAGATGCAGAAGGTGGAGAGGACGGAAATGAGCTGAAGCAGGAAGAGGACGGCATCTACTCGGACCCAGGCCTCTTGAGCTACATTGACAAGCTGTGTTCCCAGGAGGACTTTGTCACCAAGGTAGGCTAGGCCTGGAGCCTGGGGTCTACAAGATGCCAGGGCATGGAACACTCAGCACCCAAGATCTGGGTTCTGCTCAGGCCGTTGGGACTTAAGCTCAGCTCCTTGTTCCTGAGCCTGGTATTAGGGGAGGTTTACGCAGATGTATGTGTGTACGTGTTTGTGTCTGTCAGTGTGTATGCCTTTGTGTGTCTGTGCCTCTGTATATGTGCTCTTTTGTGTGTGACTGTGTATGTGCATGTGTGTGTGCGCGCGCGCGTGTGTGTGTGTGTGTGTGCTGAGCATCCCCGCCTTGTGGAGGGGAGTGGGGTGGGTCTCTGCTTTTCACTTTCCCTTCGGGTCTTCTTGTCTCACAGGCCACTCCTGGCCAAGGATGCTCACAGCCTCTTCTTTCTGTCTGAGGTGGAGGCAGTCATTCACCCTCGATTCCTGGCAGAATTGCTTTCCCCAGACCCACAGCTGGATCTCTTGGCCCTAGCGGAGGAGCTGGAGCAGGAGGAAGGGCTCACGCCGGAAGAAGTGAGCCAGGGGAGGGAGAGGGACACTCAGGGAGCCAGGGGACCCCACGGGAGGGAGACTCCAGGTGATCCAGGGGACAGGGGAACCCAGATGACCCAGGGGAGCCAGAGGAGGGAGGGATCCCCGGTAGAACAGGGGAGACAAGGGACACCCAGGAAGACCAGGGCATTGAGGGACCCCAGTGAACAGGGGAGAGGTAGGGCCCCAGAACTGGAGGGCCACCTGGCGCTGTCCATCCCTCCCCTGCCTGGGAAGCTTGGCATGGGGAAGGGCCCGTTCTTGGGTGGGTGCAGTGCAGGGTGAAAGGAAGGAGAGGATGGGGAGCCGGGATGAGAGGGAAGGGCACAAAGCTGGGAATAAGGTGCAGGAGGATGGCAGGAATGCCACAGTGTCTGTATTTGGATTCGAGTCCTGGGGTCCCCCGTCCCCTCCTTCCCCCAAGGGCCATTGTCCCACTGCCCAGGGCTCCTCCTCTCACACGTGTGTGTGGAGCCCGCACTGTCCTCCTCCCTCCTACCAGCTGGTGCAGAAACGACTCCTGGCCTTGAAAGAGGACGAGGGTGTGCGGGCAGCCCCGAGTCACGGTGCACCCGGAATGCGCTCAAGTCCTTCTGAGCCCGACGCCGGCCAAGGTGCCCAGAGGCACGACCAAGACCCCCATCCAGGGGTCAGTGATGAAGCCTGCCCACCAGAGCTTGATTCTGAGGCTCCTCATAGGCTCATCCAAACAGACACTGGCCCGTGCAGGCCCAAAGGCTTCGATCCCTCTCGAGGACGTCAGGAGGTCTCTCCATTCCGGGCCGGACCGCCCTCCCCTCCCCAGGGTCAAAGGCGCGCTGCCCCTCTACGGGGACCCAGGGACGCGTCTGTTCTCAGAGAGGCCTCTCCTGTTCGGGAGGCCCGAGGGCCCAGGGACGGGTCCGGTGAGGACAAGGTGAAGCTCCCTGGGATGATCTTCGTCGTGGGCACTCAGCACAGAATGCGGCCTTTCAGTCTGTCCCAGAGTCCTGCCCATGCCTCAGGCCTGGCCTCCCCTGGAGGTTGGGGGGCACGGAGTACTCCCCACGCCCCCTCCCCTCAGAGAAGAGGTCTCAGCCCAGCTCCACCAGCCGCTCCCAAGTCGAGGAAGCAGGCTCTGTGTGGACGCCCAGCCCGTGCTGAGAAGCTGCCCATCCTCGGGGCTGGCCTCGGGGTGTCTGGGAGGCCAGGCTTGGCTCTGGGGCCGGCTCGCCCCTCACGGCCGAGAAAGAGAAATCGTGACCCGTTTGTCACAGAGAGGAGAAGGAAGAAGAAGAAGAAGCACTGCAGGCAGTAGGGAACAGCTGGGCCGGCCCTCCAGGGTGGCCCCCAGGGGAGCCTAGGGCCTCCTCGTCATCCCAGTGCTGACCCTGGATGATGTGGGGGGAAGGGAGGGAGGGCAGGACCACCAGAGTGGGGAGGGGGTGCGGGATTGTGGGGGGTTAGGGAGGTGGGGGAGGTGGGTGTGGCCAGGTGTGTGTGTGAGCAGGACCTTTGGAGTGACGTATATCAATTGTGAATAAAGATCGTCTTGGTGGGAAATGCTCTCAGGCCACTGTCATCTTGTTCGTGTTGCGCTGCTCCACAGAGAGCGATCCAGAGAGGAAGGAAGGATGAGGGAGGTCACAGGAGCTCTGGATCTACAGGTGGCCAAACCTTTCCTCCACATAGACAAGGACTCCTCAGGCTGCCCCTGGGAACGCACAGCTCTCACTTTCCCCAGGGACCTCCTCATCATCCCCTTCTCTAAAGTCTGCTTGGCTAGGGGCCTTCTGGGGCCTCTGTACCATCTTCTGCATCCCTGAACCTTCTGGGGAGGCAGAGCTGCTTTTGTGCCTTTCAGCCCTCTGGACACCCACCAGTTTCTAGGATGGAGCCTGGAGACAGCCCTTGTCATTATGGAACTTCTCTCTGCTTCCCTGAAGTGGCCAGGCGATGGCGCTGGGATGATCCTCCGCTCATCCAGGGTTTCCTGTGTGGGTGGAGTGACCAGAGAGGAAAAGTCTTGGCCATGCGGACAGGACTGTCTGCCTCGTCGTAGCGCGAGCATCCTCTAGTCCCACTGGGATTATTGCAATGTGCAGAGTGGTGGAGGCAGCTACCTCTTAATCCCAATGAGGATGCAACAAGGGGAATGGGTGCGGAGAAATTCATGGGGCACCCGTGAAAGGTGTGTATAAGGGTAATGACAGTTGGGCCCCTTTGTGGAACTTGTAGGATTTCTCTGAAGCAGCATCTCGTTCAACTGAGGGAGGAGGACCCATCTGGCTGTGGCTGTGGGGACTGGCCTCAGGGGCCTATGGGTGTGCAAAGACACCCCAGAACTACTGTCCCTTCCCTTTCCACCCATGGCTGGACATGTGTGTGTATTGGCATCAACACTGATTTGTATTCCCATATAAAACGGTTCCTCCTAACAAACTATGACCACGTTTCACAAGAACAGCTTGCTCACAGGGGCAGCAGGGTTGGGGAGAGGTGTCTGTGGCCCCAGATCTGGGTGGGAGCTGGGATCCGTGCAGAGGAGTGTGGAGGCCTCAGTCACCGTCCTGTGGGTGCCGGCAGAGACTTCGAATCATCAGAGCAGGGGAAATGACCCGCTCATAAGGGTGAGACGAGCAAACAATGAGGGGCAGGGCACCGACCCCTGCTGTCTCCCTGAACTACCCCCCCTTGCAGCCTGCTTAGCCCCCGTCATGGCCTGTGCTGGCCCACCTCTGAAGCCCCTTCCTCCTAACGCACTCAGATGCTCTGATCCTTTGTGAACCCGCCCTGGGCCTCACCCCCCTTCCCTGCTGGCCAAAGCCTCTTCTCCTGCTTCTGAGTTCTGATTCCTTCCCCAGGACCCAGACGGGGTTGGGACAGCAGAGACTCCCTAATTCGCCCTCCTCCTCCCTGAGATCTTGACAATCACCTTTGTATGTTTCTGTGATTTTAACTACTGTAGATACTTCATGTGAGTGGCTATGACATGTCCTTTTATGAGTGGCTTATTTCACTTAGCATAATGTCTTAGAGGTTTTTCCATGTTGTAGCATGAGACATGGTTTCCTTTTATTTCAAGGAAGGAAATATTTCATTCTATTTATAGACCCCATTATCCATTCATCTGTTGATGGACATTTGGGTTTCTTCACATCTTGGGTATTTTGGATAATGCTACGATGAATGTGGGTGTGCAAATATCTGTTTGAGATCCTGCTTTGAATTCTTTTGGATACAAACCCAGAAGTGGGACTGCTGGATCACATGGTAGTTATATTTTTAATTTTTTTAAAATTTATTATTTATTTATTTTTGGCTGTGTTGGGTCTTCGTTTCTGTGTGAGGGCTTTCTCTAGTTGAGGCGAGTAGGGGCCACTCTCTTCATCGCGGTGCGCGGGCCCTGTCACTGTCGCGGCCTCTCGTTGTGGAGCACAGGCTCCAGGCACGCAGGCTCAGTAGTTGTGGCTCACGGGCCTAGTTGCTCCGCAGCACGTGGGATCTTCCCAGACCATGGCTCAAACCCGTGTCCCCTGCATTGGCAGGCAGATTCTCAACCACTGCACCACCAGGGAAGCCCCTATTTTTAATTTTTTGAGGAAACCTCATATTGTTTTCTGTAAGGGTTGTCCCATTTTACAGAGTCACCAACAATGAGAAACATAGTCACCATCAAGAACTTGGTAAATATCCATCTTATAAAACTGTTTATGCTTTTAGCACAGCTGTAGATAATCACAATTATGTATAATAATTATATTTTGGGTTATATATGGTGTCATGTAAATCATATTGCCTTTGGCTTCTTCTTTCAACGTTCTTACTTTAAGAAAAATGGATATATTAGATGTTCTTTAATTTTTTAATTATTTATAATTTTGCATTGTATGCATACATTAATAATAATTTATCAGTTCCCTTGTTGGTGAACTTTTATAAATTATAATGTGACAGGGTAATCAGTTCCAGAGGAAAAGTTTTTCCTTTCAGAACTTTGAATATTTATTCCATCGAATATGGCTTCTGTTACTGTTTTTGCAAATTATGCCATCAGTACACCCTTTCATGGTGGGTGATCAGTTTCCTTGCTAATTGTTTTTTTTTAAGATTGTCTTTTGTCTTTTGTGTTCTCCAGTTTCTTGACGTGGCATTAGTTTCAGGTTAAAAAAGTTTATCCTCCATGTGATCTATTTTGCTTCATTAAGTGATACCACATTCTTCATCTCATCTAGAACATAATATTATCTTTTTCAAATGTTACTTCTACTCATTCTCTCCTGCCTCTACTTCTAGAACCCTGGATATATGTATATTAGACCATCTTATATATTCTCTATGTCTTCATCAGCTTGGACGGCTGTAACAAAATGCCATAGACCTGGTGGCTTGAAAAACAGACGGTAATTTCTTAACAGTTCTGAAGGTTGGAAAGCTACGATCAAGTTGCCATATTCAGCTCCTGGTGAGAGCTCTCTTCCTACTTTTCAGATGGTTGTCTTACTGTGTCCTCACGTGGCAGAGAGAAAGACGGATCTCTCTTGTGTCTTTTCTTCTAAGGGCACTAAACCCATTATGAAACCTCCATTCCCATGACCTAATTACCTCCCAAAGGCCCTATCCCCAAATACATTGAAGGTTAGGGCTTCAACATAAGAATAGGTGGTGGGGGGGATACACGTGCATAGCATTCTGCCCCTGGTACCCAAAATTCCTTTCCTTATTGTATGCAAAATACATTCATTCTATCCCAACAGCCTCAAAAGCCTTAACTCATCCCAACATCAACTGTAAAATTTTAAGTCCAAAGTCTGATCTAAACACCATCTAAATCACATATGGGGGAGACTGGAGGTACTATTCATCCTGAGGCAAAATTTCTCTGTAGTTGTAAATCTGTGACCCAAACAAGTTAAGTGTTTCCAAATACGATGATGGGACCTGCATATAATAGACATCCCTACTCCGAAAGGAAGAAATAGGAAAGAGGGAAGTGATGACAGTTTCCAAGCAAGTCCAAAGCCTAGCAAGGCCAATCCCATTAGATCTTAAGGTAGGAGAATAATCCTCTTCGGTTTGAGGCTTTGCCCTCCAGGCCCACTGGGGTGGCAACATCATCCCCACAGCTCGGTGGGGCAGCCCCACTCCTTCAGCTTGGTGGGGTGCCACCCACACTGCAGCTCTCTGTAGGGCCTCCACCTACACCATGACTCTCTGTGAGGGCGACAATCTCACACTTTGAAACTGAGACCCCCTGGGCCTGTGGTGGGATTGACAGACCCGATGACTTCGGAATCACCTTTGGGGTCTTGCTCCCCTTTTCTTCAAGAGGAGTACACATTCACAGCCAAATTGCTCTAGTCTTCCATTCTGTAGAATCCAAGAATTCTGACAGCCTTCCCTCATTCTGCCCGGCTTTCTCTGTCCCTTTTAGTTCAAACTGGCAGTGTCCCTGCTGGTTTAATCCTTCTCTATTCCTGGCCTCTGCTGAGATGACAAATTAAATTAATAGCACACCTGCTACACCCTTCGAGTTTTCCTCAGAACAGGCTTTCTCACTTTCAAATATGGATAGGCTGAGAAGTTTCCAAATCTCTACGTTCTGATTTCTTTTTGCTTAACAATTTGGACTTCAATTTCTCTCTCTCCTGATGTGTTTTACTGTGACCGGTGATGAGGAATCAAGCTACTTCTTCCAAACTTTGTTCAGAGATCTCCTCAGATGAATATTCAGTTTCATCACTCACAAGGTCTACCTTCCAAAAAACACTAGAACACAGTTCAGTCAAGTTCTTTGCCACTTTATAATAAGACTTGCCTCTCCTCCAATTTCTAATAACGTGTTCCTCATTTCTGTTTGAGACCTCACCAGAATAGCCTTTAACGTCCATATTTCTATCTGTTCATGATTATTTCTGTATTCTCTACAAAGATGGAGATTTCCTCTCCAGTGTGCCTCTTTTCTTTCTGAGCCACCGCCAGAATCATTTTTAATAGGTAAGGGCTGAAAGGCATTTATGGTGATCTCAGCTTTTTTTTAGCATGCACTTCAAATCTCTTTCAGCCTTTACCTACTATCCAATTCCAAGGCCACTTCCACATATTTAGGTATTTGCTACTTCTTGGTACCAAAATATGTCTTAGCTCAAGGGACTATAACAAACTACCACAGACTGGGTGGCTTAAACAACAGACGTTTATTTCTCACACTTCTGGAGGCTGCAAAGTCCAAAATCAAGCCACCAGCAGACTCTAGGTCCATAAATTTCTCATTCATAATTTCAGATCATTTCTTTTCTGTGCTACATTTTAGTTAATTTTTCACATCTATCATCCATGTCATCCACTTCCTCTTTATCAATATCTGATCTTTTTCCCATTCACTTTGATATACAGATGTGTGATGTTTGTATTTTGAATTTCATCATACACTATAAAATATTCAATTTCAATGGTCAAGATTTACTAACATAAATCATTTTTACTGTTGAAGACAGAACATTCTTAACTGGAACTGGCACTGGTAATACAAGTGTATGATAGTGAATACAAGCCCAACTAGTACAGTTTGGTGCCACTCCTTGGTTTCAGTTAAGGTGCCAGCACTTCTGCCACCTTTGCTTTTGCACCATCAGTACCTATGTCAACACAATTGTTCCAGAGTAAATCATGAGATTAAAATAGTTTCACGAACAGTTTGAACATTACAGCATCATGTTGTTTGTGATCAAGCATAAAGATCGTCAATAATATCTAGTGCTAGTACTAGACAAATTCAAGGAAACAGCAAACCCAGTCAATTTTGTTTCTTTTCCCATTTGAAAAGCTGCAAGCAACATTTTTTTGCCCTTTAAAGGGCTCATATGTCTCTGTTTAAAATATTCCATTCTTCTCTCTCTTTTTAAAAATTCATTAATTTATTTATTTGTTTTTAGCTGCATTGGGTCTTCGTTGCTGTGCGCAGGCTTTCTCTAGCTGTGGTGAGCAGGCTTCTCATTGCAGTGGCTTCTTTTGTTGCGGAGCACGGGCTCTAGGCGCACAGGCATCAATAGTCATGGCACACGGGCTCAGTAGACATAGTTCGTGGGCTCTAGAGCGCAGGCTCAGTAATTGTGGAGCACAGGCTTAGCTGCTCGGCGGCATGTGGGATCTTCCCAGACCAGGGATCAAACCCATGTCCCCTGCATTGGCAGGCGGATTCCCAACCACTGCACCACCACGGAAGTCCCAATTCCTTTCTCTTTTAACGTAAAGTGATTGGCCTTAAAGCAGTGCTTAACGTTTACTGGTACTATAATCTTTGTTCAAAATTGCTCTGTGGCATAAGCCACAACGCAGTGAATTGTTGACACCTCCAAAATCCCAGGGAGGCCCCTGAGTGCTCTCTCAGGAGGAAATTGAGGTCAGGTATATCTGACGGCCTGTGTGCTCTCTGTGCTCCTTGTGATGTGTGGGGGCTTTCAGATGAGTGCAGTGGGTAGACTCATGGACTCTTAGTCTTGGCTGGGGGAGACAGCACTGTCGGGTTTATTTTTCCACATTTGCCTCCTTTTGTGCTGCCTTTCTCCCAGTTGCATGTAGCCTGATTAGCGGGAAGGAGGAGATGTCGGTAGCTGGGCAGGTGGTTCTCCAGGAGCAAATGTCAGGGACGGTTGTGTGGGCAAGATCCCTAGGCCCTGTCCTGGCAATCTTGCTGTGCACTGAGCAGTCCAGATGAATCGGGTCCTTGACCAGAAGCCCATGAAACTTTTGGCAATCTGTGCAAAATTTGGGATCTGAGGATGGGCTCAGAAATTGTAGCAAGGATTTGGCGGTATCTTACCCTCGGGCTGTTTAAGAGCCCCTAGTTTTGAATGGCATGAAGCACCAGAGAGCCTTTGATCACATTCTATACAGCTGTCCTGTGTATGGCCCTCCAGCAGCAAACCTCCTCTGCTGTGACCTCAGGGCAGGCCCCATCCCCCCCGAGGCTCCTGCCCTGTGAAACATGAGGGTGTAACGCAGGCTGATTGTCAGTGCTTGGCTCCTGGCTTGCCTGACTCAAAGTATGGAGCATCTGTTCACCTTGTACTGGTCCCCTTCCCAGAATCAATGGGCTCACAGCCCAGACATTTATGCTGAGTCCCGGGGCAGCTGTGCCCTGAGAAGCCATGTCTTGTCACTTGCTCCAGGGAGCAACTCCTCATCGGACCACACTTTTCATATGGGCCTCCTGCTCTCGTGCCCTCTTGTTTTCTTCTGAGGCAGGTGGTTGTGATGGCCAGTACTGTGGGGTCTTGTGACCTCAGAGCAGACACTGGAGGCTGACTGACCCCACAGAGGTGGACAAGGTTGTGGCCTCAGGCGATGGGTCCCTTCTCGGGTTTCTGCCTCTCCTCCCTGACACCTGACCCTTGCTCTCAAAAGCTCACCTTTCTGTTGTAGTTGCCTCAACAGGGGGCAGTGACGGGCTTTGCTCTGCTGATCTATGCCCTCTGGGTAGGTGGCCACAGGCTGGCTTGTCACACACTGGGGAAATCCTACACTGGGGAAGTCAGGATGGTGCCTTGCTGGGCTTGGAACCCAGGTAGAAAGGTAGATGGTGTGGGTCTGAGGGACTGATGCCCCAGCTCCAGGACAGGTGACTTCTCCTGGGAGAGGTTGCCCATGACCCCCTTTGGCCCCTCACCCCTGCAGAGATGCTGATAGACGCCCTTGCAGGTCACAGCCTCTGTGCATAGGATCCGCCCAGTATCATATGAGAAGCCGGGCCCAGGAGCCTCGCTCTCTCTGAGAGCAGCTGGTCATCCCACACTGAGGGGCGTCTTCTCAGACAGAGGGCACATAGCTGACCTTCAACTGACATATGGACTCTTCCCTGGGCTTTACCCCTGAATTTACCTCCATTCTTGTCTCCTGTCTCATGGCCCCTGCCTTTTCCCCCAGACACCGGAGATCTCCAGGCTTGGGTGGAGTATGGCATGTTGTCAAGCTCAGTGGTGTCCACCTCACCAGCCCACTGGAATCAAGCCCCAGGAAGCCTCCGAGAGAGTAAGACCAAGGACTTTAAGAAGACTAGGGTTAATGTTAAGGAGCATAGATTGTAAGATGAGGCATTTCACTAGTGTTTTTCAATCCGTAAGAAGAATGAAATAGAAATTTCAGAATTGAAACTTGCACAGACATCAAGAAATAATAGTTTACAGGCCTCAAGAAATAGTAGTTTAACAAGTGACACATTCACAGAATCAGAGAAAGGGCCACCATCCACAGGGTGTGCAAAAGAGATGCCTAATCCCAGGAGCAGCAGCGAGGCAGGTGCTGGGCAACCTTTTGTATGTAATATTCACCAAAGGGAACCTTGGCCAGTGATACCAGGGAAAGGCTATCATGGTGAAGGTGCAATCATCTCCAACACCCTCACTTGAAATCAAACTACTGGCTGAAGAAACAGACTTGACAGAGACTTTGGCCACCTGGCCTGGGTTCTCCCTACAAAATGTCATGTTTCTCCAAGAACAGGGCACAATTTTCCAAAAGGAAAATTGAAAGGAGTCACAATTTTATGAATCACAGACTGCGTATCTTAACGGTACAGCTATTATAAATTTGTACCTTTGTTTGAAGGGAATTGTTAAGTGGTGGGTAGGGAGTGATGTGTTCCAGGGAGGATTTGGGCCCTCTGGCTTGCAGGTGACCCTCTTATCAGACAGGGCAATTCTGCCAGTAATTCATCACTGCCTTCATTCCTCAGGTGGTAGGGATACGAAGGGATTAAAAGGGGTGCGGGCAGAGGACAGCCCTCACTGACAGCACAGAGCCATCACCTACTGTCTCCTCAACTCCTCTGCCCATATAGCCACCGAGGGTGTCAGCTTCATTCTTTCACAGCAACTGTTGACAGCACACCATCATCCAAGGAGTTCTTGAGCACCAACTTTGCACTGCTCAGCAGCATAATGGAGAAATCAAGGATGATCCATGGAAATAGCTAAGGGTCTTGTTTTAGGGCAAACGAGCTTATTCTGCACTATGTGCTTCTTAGTTAATTGGGGTTCGAATGTCCTTTCTTTTATGAAATGATGTTGATAATATTTGGAAAATAAAAGGTTGGCAACACCATGAGAAACTATGCTTTTATCTGAGTGGGGTTGGGGAGAAAGAGTAATGAAAATTTTGGTTGTTGAAGTAGTGACAGGGCAGGCCTAACTTGTTCAAGACTGCCTCTTTGCAGGACGAAGCCCGGCCTTCCTCAAGACTTCATGGACACTACCCATAGCCAGGGCTTATGGCTGTCATAACTGGTGACACAGCCATGGGCCTACTGAGCAGTACAGCTGCAACCACAGCTTGGATCAGCCCTGACCAGTAGGAGAGAGGCTGGGCCTCCCTCATCCAGAGTGCTCTTTCCATGGAGAGGGACTGGACCTGGGTCCTGTGTGTCCCAGTGCTGGTTCTACTCCCTGCCCACACGGGACCTGGGCTTCTCTGATTATGCAATATAAACAGCAGAGCCCAAAGTTTGGGTCCCTCTCCTGGACCCTGGATCCCTACTGAATCCCTGTGTTCTGGCCCAGAAAAAAGTGTGCAGTGGGGACCCACAAACTCCCCACTATTCCTGTGTCTGTGAACTTCCCCTGATAAACATGGCTCCAACAGCCAGGGTTACATATTTTTAGGGAACTCTCTTATGGTTACAGGTGCAAAAGACTGAGATGTAAAACTAATATTTCAAAACTTCACTCCAGTGATATTTGAAGAACCTCTATAAAGTAACTAAACAAACATAATTGCATTTTATTCCACTGTGTCCAAATCTAAGCTTTAAATTGTATAAAAATGAGAGCGAGAAGTAGAAAGCCTCCAAACACTCGGAAATTAAGATGCACACTTCTAAATAATCCATGGTTAAAGAGGAATCGCAAGGAAAATTTTTAAGATAAATAGAACTGAGTGAAAATGAAAATACAACACATAAAATGTGGAAGGATCCAGATAAAACATTATTAAGAGGGAAATGAATGGCACTAAATGCTTATAATAGAAAAGAGGAAAGGTCTCAGATCAACAATCTAAGCTTTCACACATGGAAATGGGAAAAAAATTGCACAATAATATCAACACATGAAGAAGGAAGCAAATAACAATACACTCTGATCAAATGGAGCCTATTCTCAGAACACAAGCTTGGTTTACTATTCAAAAATCATCAGTGTAATTTGCCATATTAATAGATTAAAGAAGAAAATCTATGTGGCCACATCAATTAATGAAGAAAAAGCATTTTATGAACTTCAACACACATTCATGTTAGAAACTCTCAGAAAACTAGGAATAGAAGGGCTCTACTTCAACCCAATAAAGAATATCTACAAAAAACCTACAGTGAACATCATGCTTAATGGTAAGAGAATGAATGTTTTCCTCCTAAATTCAAAAGAAGGCCAGAATGTCCTCTTTCATCTCTCCTTTTCAACTTAGTACTGTAGGTACTAGCCAGTGCAGCATGGCAAGAAAAAGAAAGAAAGACACACAGATTAGAAAAGAAGAAATAATACTGTCTATACTCATGGATAGCATGACTGTCTGCATAGAAAAATCCCAAGAAATCTCTAAGAAGCAATTAATAAGTGGCAATTACTTTAACAAAGTCTCAGGATACAAGATCAACACAAAAACATTAATCATATTTCCAAATATGAACAACTGGAAACCAAAACTAAAAACACGATGCCATACACAATGCTTCCAAAACATGAAATATTTGATTATAAATATTTTAATAGAGGATCTGTACAATACAACAAAACAAGACCTAAATCAATGGAGAGACATATCACATTCATGGATTGGAAGACTCAACATAATAAAAGTTCAACTTCCAACAGAATTTTTTTGTCAACATTGACAAGCTTATTCTAAAATGTATGAACAAAAGGTAAAGGCAAAGGAGCCAGAATAAGTAAAACAATTTTGAGAAAGCAGAATATAGTTGGAGGATATTAAGACCTACCGTAAAGCTATAAGTAAGACAGTGTGGTACTGGTGGAAGGATAGATACATAGTTCAATGAATAGGATAGAGAATACAGAAATAGACACATACCAATACCACAAACTTTTTTTTTACATAAGTTAAAAAGAAATATAATGCAAAAGGGATAGTGTTTTTAAGAAATACTAAAATTAACTGAAAATGGAACATAGATTTAAATGTAAAATTTTAAACTTTGAAAGTTTTACAAGAACTAGGAGAAAATCTTTAAGTCCTAGGACTTGGTGAAGAGTTCTTACACATGAGAGCAAAAACACTACTCAGAAAAGAAAGAATAGAAAATTGGACTTTATCTAAATTAAACATTTTCCTGCCTTAAAGACCCTGTTAAGGATGAGAAGAAGCTACAGGTTTGGAGAAACTATTTGCAAACCACACATCTGACAAAGGACTTGTATCTGGAGTGTATAAAGAAGTATCAAAACTCAACAGTAAAAATAGGAACAATTCAATTAGAAAATGGGGAAAAGATATGAAGAGACATTTCACCAAAGAGGACATATGTTTGGCGAGTAAGCCATTAAAGTAGTTCAAAACTACTACCCATTAATGAAATTCAAATTTGGAACACAATGAGAATAATCACATGTTGATTAGAACAGCTAACATGAAAATTAATTGTATTGCCAGTGAGGATGGCTAGAAACAGGATTTCTCTTAGTATTGCTAGTGGGATTGTAAAATGATACAGCCACACTGGAAAATAGTTTGGCTATTCATTTAAAAAATGGAATATATACATACCATATGGCCCAGCAATTGCATTCCTGACTATTTATCCTAGGAGAATGAAGACTTATGTCCACACAAAAATCTGTACATGATTTGACTGTAGAAGCTATATTTGTAAAAGCCAAAGATTGGAAACAACTAAAAATTCCTCCTAATAGGTGAATGGTTAGAATGGTGTTACACCCATACCAGGAACACTACACAGCAATAAAAAAAGAACAGTTTATTGATACAGCAACTCTTTGGAGGGACTCAAGGGCATTATGCTGAGTGATAAATGCCAATCTCAAAAGGTCACATACTTTATTCTATTAATATAATATTCTCAAAATGACAAAATTGTAGAGTTTGAGAAAAGATTAGTGGTTGCCACGGAATAGGATGGTGTCGAGGAGGAGATGGGTGTGAGAAGTATGCCTTCTCTGATTATTTTTTTGAATTTTATTTTACTTATTTTTCTATACAGCAGGTTCTTAGTAGTTATTCATTTTAAACATATTAGTGTATATATGTCAATCACAATCTCCCAATCATCACACCACCACCACCTCCCCACCACTTTCCCCCCTTGCTGTCCATACGTTTGTTCTGTATATCTGTGTCTCAATTTCTGCCCTGCAAACCGGTTCATCTGTACCATTTTTCTAGGTTCCACATCTATGGGCTAATATACGATATTTGTTTTTCTCTTTACTTCACTTTACTTTCTCTTTACTTCACTAAATATGGCAGTCTCTAGATCTATCCACGTCTCTACAAATGACTCAATTTCATTCCTTTTTATGGCTGAGTAATATTCCATTGTATATATGTACAACATCTTCTTTATCCATTTCATCTGTCGATGGGCATTTAGGTTGCTTCCATGTCCTGGCTACTGTAAATAGTGTTGCAATGAAGATTGGGGTGCATGTGTCTTTTTGAATTATGGTTTTCTCTGGGTATATGCCCAGTAGTGGGATTTCTGGGTCATATGGTAATTCTATTTTTAGTTTTTTAAGGAACCTCCATACTGTTCTCCATAGTGGCTGTATCAATTTACATTCCCACCAACAGTGGAAGGGGTTCCCCTTTTCTCCACACCCTCTCCAGCACTTGTTGTTTGTAGATTTTCTGATGATGCCCATTCTAACTGGTGTGAGGTGATACCTCACTGTAGTTTTGATTTGCATTTCTCTAATAATTAGTGACATTGAGCAGCTTTTTAAAAATTGATTTTCGTTAATATCTTTATTGGAGTATAATTTCTTTACAATAGTGTGTTAGTTTCTGCTTTATAACAAAGTGAATCAGCTATATATATACATATGTTCCCATATCTCTTCCCTCTTGCATCTCCCTCCCTCTCACCCTCCATATCCCACCCCTCTAGGTGGTCAAAAAACACCGAGCTGATCTCCCTGTGCTATGTGGCTGATTCTCACTAGCTATCTATTTTACGTTTGGCAGTGTACATATGTCCATGCCACTCTCTCACTTTCTCACAGCTTACCTTCCCCATTCCCATATCCTCAAGTCTATGTTCTAGTAGGTCTGTGTCTTTATTCCCATCTTACCCCTAGGTTCTTCATGATCTTTTTTTTTTCTCTTAGATTCCATATATATGTGTCCACATACAGTATTTGTTTTTCTCTTTCAGACTTACTTCACTCTGTATGACAGACTCTAGGTCCATCCAACTCACTACAAATAGCTCAATTTCATTTCATTTTATGGCTGAGTAATATTCCATTGTATATATGTGCCACATCATTTTTATCCATTCCTTTGACGATGGACACTTAGGATGCTTCCATGTCCTGGCTATTGTAAATACAGCTGCAATAAACATTTTGGTACATGACTCTTTCTGAATTATGGTTTTCTCAGGGTATATGCCCAGTAGTGGGATTGCTGGGTCATATGGTAGTTCTATTTGTAGTTTTTTAAGGAACCTCCATACTGTTCTCCATAGTGGCTCTACCAATTCACATTCACACCAGGAGTGCAAGAGTGTTCCCTTTTCTCCACACTCTCTCCAGCATTTACTGTTTCTAGATTTTTTGATGATGGCCATTCTGACTGGTGTGAGATGATATCTCATTGTAGTTTTGATTTGCATTTCCCTAATGATTAATGATGTTGAGCATTCTTCATGTGTTTGTTCTGTATATCTTCTTTGGAGAAATGTCTATTTAGGTCTTCTGCCCAGTTTTGGATTAGGTTGTTTGTTTTTATGTTATTGAGCTGCTTATAAATTTTGGAGATTAATCCTTTGTCAGTTGCTTCATTTGCAAATATTTTCTCCGATTCTGAGGGTTGTTTTTTGTTCTTGTTTATGGTTACCTTTGCTGTGCAAAAGCTTTGAAGTTTCATTAGGTCCCATTTGTTAATTTTTGTTTTTATTTCCATTTCTCTAGCAGGTGGGTCAAAAAGGATCTTGTTGTGATTTGCATCATAGAGTGTTCTGCCTATGTTTTCCTCTAAGAGTTTGATAGTTTCTGGCCTTACATTTAGGTCTTTAATCCATTTTGAGCTTATTTTTGTGTATGGTGCTAGGGAGTGATCTAATCTCATACATTTACATGTACCTGTCCAGTTTTCCCAGCACCACTTATTGAAGAGGCTGTCCTTTCTCCACTGTACATTCCTGCCTCCTTTATCAAAGATAAGGTGACCATATGTGCATGGGTTATTCTCTGGGCTTTCTATCCTGTTCCATTGATCTATCTTTCTGTTTTTGTGCCAGTACCATACTGTTTTGATTACTGTAGCTTTGTAATATAGTCTGAAGTCAGGGAGCCTGATTCCTCCAGCTCTGTTTTTCGTTCTCAAGATTGCTTTGGCTATTCGGGTCTTTTGTGTTTCCATACAAATTGTGAAATTTTTTGTTCTAGTTCTGTGAAAAATGCCAGTAGTAGTTTGATAGGGATTGCTTTGAATCTGTAGATTGCTTTGGGTAGTAGAGTCATTTTCACAATGTTGATTCTTCCAATCCAAGAACATGGTATATCTCTCCATCTATTTGTATCATCTTTAATTTCTTTCATCAGTGTCTTATAATTTTCTACATGCAGGTCTTTTGTCTCCTTAGGTAGGTTTATTCCTAGATATTTTATTCTTTTTGTTGCAATGGTAAATGGGAGTGTTTTCTTGATTTCACTTTCACATTTTTCATCATTAGTGTATAGGAATGCCAGAGATTTCTGTGCACTAATTTTGTATCCTGCTACTTTACCAAATTCATTGATTAGCTCTAGTAGTTTTCTGGTAGCATCTTTAGGATTCTCTATGTATAGTATCATGTCATCTGCAAACAATGACAGCTTTACTTTTTTTCTGATATGGATTCCTTTTATTTCTTTTTCTTCTCTGATTGCTGTGGCTAAAACTTCCAAAACTATGTTGAATGAGAGTGGTGAGAGTAGGTAACCTTGTTTTGTTCCTGATCTTAGTGGAAATGCTTTCAATTTTTCACCATTGAGGATGATGTTGGCTGTGGGTTTGTCATATATGGCCTTTATTATGTTGAGGAAAGTTCCCTCTATGTCTATTTTCTGCAGGGTTTTTATCATAAATGGGTGTTGAATTTTGTCGAAAGCTTTCTCTGCATCTATTGAGATGATCATATGGTTTTTCTCCTTCAATTTATTAGTATGGTTTATCATATTGATTGATTTGTGTATATTGAAGAATCCTTACATTCCTGGAATAAACCCCACTTGATCATGGTGTAGAATCCTTTTAAAGTGCTGTTGGATTCTGTTGGCTAGTATTTTGTTGAGGATTTTTGCATCTATGTTTATCAGTGATATTTGTCTGTAGTTTGCTTTCTTTATGACATCCTTGTCTGGTTTTTGTATTAAGGTGATGATGGCCTCGTAGAATGAATTTGGGAGTGTTCCTCCCTCTGCTATATTTTGGAAGAGTTTGTGAAGGATAGGTATTAGCTGTTCTCTAAATGTTTGATAGAATTCGCCTGTGAGCCATCTGTTCCTGGGCTTTTGTTTGTTGGAAGATTTTTAATCACAGTTTCAATTTAACTTTTTGTGATTGGTCTGTTCATATTTTCTATTTCTTCCTGATTCAGTCTTGGCAGGTTGTGCATTTCTAAGAATTTGTCCACTTCTTCCAGGTTGTCCATTTTATTGGCATACGGTTGCTTGTAGTAATCTCTCATGATCTTTTGTATTTCTTCAGTGTCAGTTGTTACTTCTCCTTTTTCATTTCTAATTCTATTGATTTGAGTCTTCTCCCTTTTTTTCTTGATGAGATTGGCTAATGGTTTATCTATTTTGTTTATCTTCTCAAAGAACCAGCTTTTAGTTTTATTGATCTTTGCTATCGTTTCCTTCATTTCTTTTTCATTTATTTCTGATTTGATCTTTATGATTTCTTTCCTTCGGCTAACTTTGGGTTTTTTTGTTCTTCTTTCTCTAATTGCTTTAGGTGCAAGTTTAAGTTGTTTATTCGAGTTGTTTCCTGTTTCTTAAGGTAGGATTGTATTGCTATAAACTTCCCTCTTAGAACTGCTTTTGCTGCATCCCATAGGTTTTGGGTTGTTGTATCTCCATTGTCATTTGTTTTTAGGTATTTTTTTATTTCCTCTTTGATTTCTTCAGTGAACACTTCGTTATTAAGTAGTGTATTGTTTAGCCTCCATGTGTTTGTGTTTTTTACAGATCTTTTCCTGTAATTGATATCTAGTCTTATAGCGTTGTGGTCGGAAAAGATACTTGATATGATTTCAATTTTCTTAAATTTACTAAGGCTTGATTTGTGACCCAAGATATGATCTATCCTGGACAATGTTCCATGAGCACATGAGAAAAATGTGTATTCCTTTGTTTTGGATAGAATATTCTATAAATATCAATTAAGTCCATCTTGTTTAATGTATCATTAAAAGCTTGAGTTTCCTCATTTATTTTCATTTTGGATGATCTGTCCATTCGTGAAAGTGGGGTGTTAAAGTTCCCTACTATGAATGTGTTACTGTTGATTTCCCCTTTTATGGCTGTTAGTATTTGCCTTATGTATTGAGGTGCTCCTGTGTTGGGTGCATAAATATTTACAGTTGTTATATCTTCTTCTTGAATCAATCCCTTGATCCTTATGTGGTGTCCTTCTTTGTCTCTTGTAATAGTCCTCATTTTAAAGTCTATTTTGTCTGATATGAGAATTGCTACTCCAACTTTCTTCTGATTTCCATTTGCATGGAATATCTTTTTCCATCCCTTCACTTTCAGCCTGTATGTGTCCCTAGGCCTGAAGTAGGTCTCTTGTAGACAGCATATATATGGGTCTTGTTTTTGTATCCATTCTTCCAGTCTGTGACTTTTGGTGGGAGCATTTAATCCATTTATATTTAAGGTAATTATCGATATGTATGTTCCTATTCTCATTTTCTAAATCGTTTTGGGTTTGTATTTATAGGTCTTTTCCTTCTCTTGTGTTTCTTGCCTAGAGAAGTTCCTTTAGCATTTGTTGTAAAGCTGGTTTTGTGGTGCTGAACTCTCTCAGCTTTTGCTTGTCTGTAAAGGTTTTAATTTCTCCATCTAATCTGAAAGAGATCGTTGCTGGGTAGAGTAATCTTGGTTGTAGTTTTTTCTCCTTCATCACTTTAAATATGTCCTGCCACTCCCTTCTGGCTTACAGAATTTCGGCTGAACGATCAGCTGTTAACCTTATGGGGATTCCCTTGTGTGTTATTTGTTGCTTTTCCCTTGCTGCTTTTAATATGTTTTCTTTGTATTTAATTTTTGATAGTTTGATTAATATGTGTCTTGGCATGTTTCTCCTTGGATTTATCCTGTATGGGACTCTCTGTGCTTCCTGGACTTGATTAACTATTTCCTTTCCCATATTAGGGAAGTTTTCAACTGTAATCTCTTCAAATATTTTCTCAGTCCCTTTCTTTTTCTCTACTTCTTCTGGAACCCTTATAATTTGAATGTTGGTGCGTTTAATGTTGTCCCAGAGGTCTCTGAGACTGTCCTCAGTTCTTTTCATTCTTTTTTCTTTATTCTGCTCTGCAGTAGTTATTTCATCTTCCAGGTCACTTATTTGTTCTTCTGCCTCAGTTATTCTGCTATTGGTCCCTTCTAGAGTATTTTTAATTTCATTTATTGTGTTGTTCATCATTGCTTGTTTCCTCTTTAGTTTTTCCAGGTCCTTGGTAAATGTTTGTTACATTTTCTCTGTTCTATTTCCAAGATTTTGGAATCTTTACTATCATTTTTTTGAATTCTTTTTTGGGTAGACTGCCTATTTCCTCTTCATTTGTTAGGTATGGTGGGTTTTTACCTTGCTCCTTCATCTGCTGTGTGTTTTTCTGTCTTCTCATTTTGCTTATCTTACTGTGTTCGGTGTCTCCTTTTCGCAGGCTGCAGGTTCGTAGTTCCCATTGTTTTTGGTGTCTGTCCCCAGTGGCTAAGTTCGGTTCAGTGGGTTGTGTAGGCTTCCTGGTGGAGGGGACTAGTGCTTGTGTTCTGCTGGATGAGGCTGCATCTTGTCTTTCTGGTTGGCAGGTCCATTTATTGTCATGTGTTTTGGGGTGTCTGAGGCCTTATTATGATTTTAGGCAGCATCTCTGCTAATGGATGGGGCTGTGTTCCTGTCTTGCTAGTTGTTTGGCATAGGGTGTCCAGCACTTTAGCTTGCAGGTCCTTGTGTGAAGCTGTGTGTTGGTGTTGAGATGGAGATCTCTGGGAGATTTTCTTCGTTTTATACTACATGGAGCTGGGAGTTTTCTTGTGGACCAGTGTCCTGAAGTTGGCTCTCCCACCTCAGTGGCACAGCCCTGATGCCTGGCTAGAGCACCAAGAGACTGTCCTCCACACAGCTCAGAATACAAGCGAGAAAAAATACAACGAATGAAAGAAAGCAAGAGGATAAAATAAAATAAAGCAAGATAAAATAAATTTATTAATATAAAAAATAATTATTAAGAAAACAATTTTAAAAATTAAAAAAAAAGACTGACAGACAGAACCCTAGGACAAATTGTGAAAGCAAAGCTATACAGACAAAATCTCACACAGAAGCATACACATACACACAAAAAGAGGAAAAGGGGAAAAAATCATAAATCTTGCTCTCAAAGTCCACCTCCTCAATTTGGGATGATTCTTTGTCTATTCATATATTCCACTATTGCAGGGTACATCAAGTTGATTGTGGAGCTTTAATCTGCTGCTTCTGAGGCTGCTGGGAGAGATTTCCCTTTCTCTTCTTTCTTCGCACAGCTCCCTGGGTTCAGCTTTGGATTTGGCCCCGCCTCTGCATGTAGGTCACCTAAGGGCGTCTGTACTTCGCTCAGAAAGGATGGGGTTAAAGGAGCCACTGATTCGGGGGCTCTGCCTTTCCATCTTCTGCAGACTGGCCCAGAATCCATCATAATGTAGATAACCACATGGCTCATCTGCATGTATCCCTGAGGCCCAGCGTGGACATGGACCAGGCCTTCCCCTGGCCTTGAACAGCTTTGGGTGGGTACACTGTGGGGAGGACCAAAGGCACCCCAGCTAGGGAGCACAGGGCGGAAGAGCTGAGGTGATGATGGCACATTCCCAATCTCCAAGAAGACCCCGTGTATGACTTTCTTGGGTCTCTGGTGACAAATCATCTCAATGTGGGTGGCTAAAACAACAGAACTTTATTCTCTTACATTTCTGGAGGTCAAAAGTATAATGTCAAGGTGTTGGCCAGGCTGGTTCCTTCTGGAGACTCTAGGGGAGAATGTTTTCTTGCTTTTGCTAGCTTTTCCAGGCTGCCAGCATTCCTTGGCTCATGGCCCCTTCCTCTGTCCCCAAAGCACATTGCTCCTACCTCTGCTTCTGTCATCACATCTCCTCCTCTGACTCTGACCTCCTGCCTCCCTCTTTCCTCATGAGGACCTTTGTGATTACGTTGGGTCCACCCACATAATCCAGGATAGTCTTCCTATTTCAAGATGCTCAACTCCGTCACTGCTGCAGAGTCCCTTTTGCCACATAAGGTAACATAGCCAAAGGGTCTGTTGATGAGGATGGGCATCTTTGAGGGTTATTTTTGGCCAGCTACAGCATGTACCCTTCTCTCTCCATCAAGCCGCCACTTCCCCCACCCCACCCCTGTCAGCTGGAGATCTTCTCATTTCACTCAGAACGCCAAAGCAATCAATCAGACTAGAGCCCATTCATCTTGCCAGCCCTACTTTCCCCCACCCCAGTATCTTCCATCTCACCTGAGCCTCATGGCCCATCCCAGCCAGTCCGTCCTGGAGCTCTGGGTGCCCAGAGGCTCCCTTGCTCTATGTCTTCTGTCTCCCCCTTTCCTGGCTCCCGTGTAAACGTGCAACAGCCATCTCCCTCCTGCTATTGCCCAGTTTGTCTGCCTTCCTTCTCCAAAAGACCCATAGCAGCACTGAATCTGACCCACTCCACCCAGGAGTGTCCCCATGTGCCACCAGAGCCACATGGTCAAAATCTCCAAGGGCCTGTCTTGCCAGAGCCACCAGTGGACCTGAGTCCTCCTCTCACTCAACACTTCAGCAAGTCTCACTCCAATTTCCTGGGCACCAGGACTAGCCAGCTACTCTGCTCTGCACCTGGTCCCCTGCCCTCCCACCTCGAAATGCTGGAGACCCCAGGGCTCCGTGCTCAGCCTGCTGCTTCCCGTCTGCAGTTCCTCCCTCGTGGGTGAGAACCACTCAGATTTGACGGCCCCTATTGCCTCCTTCAACATATTGCCCCAAATCCGACTGTTTCTTACTGTCCTGGCCCTCCCCATCAGTAATCTCTCACCTTCTCTCCTGTAGCTACCTCCCAACTGGTTCATTCTCCACACAGCAACAGAGTGATCCAGGTGCTAGACATAACCTAGACAGTTCTCCATGGGGGTCAATTCTAACCCCCCACATAAGGCCCTGTGACCCCATGTCCCATCTATCCCCCTTGCCCCACACACATCACTGCTCTTCCTCCCCCGCACCTGGCTCAACCCTCTTCTCCTCATCTGCATTTACTGCTCCCTCTTCTCCTGCATCAGAAAGTTATGTTGTTTCTTGCCTGTCATCTCACAGACAGGAAAGCTTTGTGCCTCCACCCTATGAAGTGCCCTTCCCTTCCTGTCCTGTCCCTTCCATGGCTTGTTTCCACAGGTCACAACTGACAGTGGCAGGCTAATTGGCTTATTTACAAAAGCACCACAAAAGAGGAGCCTTGTCATTTCCCCGCTGTGCCCAAAGGTGGAGGCTGCCATGGATGCTTGATGTGCGTGTTGCACAGGTGAGTGGAGGAGCACCAAGCATGATTATGGCCCCTGCTCCTCCACCCCCACCCCCAAGGATGGGACCTTCACTTTGGCTGCTGAGTGAGGGAATTTCCAACCAGATTGTCCTGCCCTCACAGCATTTTAGGACTCCAGCAGATTTCTGGGGACCACCCATCTTCTCCCCAAGCAAAACAGGCTGCCTCCACCACGCCTGGGTATGGGCATTTTCTGAAGATGCTCAACCAAGAAGTTGAGAGAAAAATTAAAGGCCTAACTAAATGAAAGAAAAAGGAGGAGGACCCATGTGGGCATGTGCTGTTGCAGTTCAGGGTTTTGCAAGACCTGGGGTCTGCAGCAGCTTTATCTGGCCAGGCTTTACTCACAGACCAGTTCTCTTGGGCCCTATGGTGCAGCTGTCCCTTCTTGGCCTTGGATATTGCCCTGTCCTGGACCACCAGGACCTTGCTGGGCACAGGGGTCCATATGTTGATAGGTTTAGATCCATGATTGTCCTGAGGGTCAATCAGGAACTTCCTAAAGCATGATTCCAGTACCTGCCTGCATGGCTTAATAGGGCTGGTCTGCAGTGGGACGTTGGTTTTGGGACTTTCACAGAGGTCCACCTGAGTGAGCCTGGATTTCAGACTCATAAGCCCCACCTTGCTTCCTGGTCTTCTTAGAGGCTGGCTCAGTCACCCTCATGAACTCCCATCTCTTTCCTAGGGTGATTGCGTGGAGATCCTCTACTGTGACTTTGCCAGTTCCTGGATTCTGATGGGGCTGGCCAGCTGGGACTTTGACTGCCAACATCCCATGTACCCCAGCATCTTCACCAATGTCACCTACTTCACCGACTGGATCGATGAGATCCAGAGACTCACACCTCTCCCTGAGCCCACGTCCGCTCCTCCTCAGACTCTGTTTCCATAACAGACTCTGCAGGCTGCAGGCTCGCCTGGGCCTGGCAAAGCCTTTGTGCCTCCACAGAGCTGACCCCTGCTGCTGTTCATGCTCGGGGCCCCATGACAGGCCCTGCAGTGATGCGCCAAGCCCCTCTGCTCTTGCTTTCTGCCTCAGGGCCCAGTCTCCTCGCTGGAACTTTCTGCCCCTCCCCTCTCCGAGTCCCATCACCTTTCACTGGTGCCTTCTTCGTTTTCCTGTCCAACTGCTGCCACCCCACAAACCAAGCATAAGAAAACAAATAAAAACTAGTGAAAGAGTCATCTTGTTCCTATCTTGGTGCCCTATTGCCCCTCCTGTTCCTCAGCACTCACGCCTTCCCTTGAGGTTGGTCATCTGACTCTGTGGACAAGGAAACAGGACCTGGCAGGGAGACTATCCCAGGAGGAAGGCAGGGGTGAGGACACTGAATAAGTCCAGCTGGGGGAGAGAAAGATGTCTTCACTTACAGACACCACTCCTGCCATGGGGGTGCACAGGCCTTCAGAGGAAGGATATCAGTCAGCTCCAGCTGCCATAAAAAATACCACAGGCAATGTGGCTTAAACAAGAGGAATTTATCATCTCACTGTTCTGGAGCCCAGAAATCTAAGGCCTCTCTCCTTGGCTTATAGATGGCCATCTTCTCCCTGTGTCCTCACATTGTCTTCCCTCTGTGTGTTTCTGTGTCCAAATTTTCCCTTCTTATAAGGCCACCAGTCATACTGGATTAGGGCTTACCCTAATGACCTCATGTTAACTCAATTATCTCTTTAAAAGCTGTACTCCAAATAAAGTCATATTCTGGGGACTTCTCTGGAGATCCAGTGGTTAAGACTCCACGCTTCTATTGCACTGGGCACGAGTTCCATCCCTGGTTGGGGAAGTAAGATCCCACATGCTGTGTGGTGCACATCAAAAAACAAAAATTCACATTCTGAGGTACTGGGGTTAGGACTTCAACATATGTATTTTGGGGGGGGCATAATTCAGCCTTTAATAGGAAGTAAGACATTTTGCCAGATGTCTATATTACAGAGGAGTAAGGATCTTTCCCAGAGTAAAGAACCATCACTCATGTGATTTGGAGGAACAAGGACCAGCCCCCCACGGAGGTAGAGGGAAGTTCCCAGAGTGCGGGACAATTGAGTTGGACAGGAGTACATGACCCAGGCCATGAGGATGGGAGTTCCAGCCTGCAACATAGAGGGCTCTTGAATGTGGGGGGGTCTAGCAGAGCAAGCAGGAAAGAGAGAGAGGAAGCCCAATGCCAGGCTGTGAGCTGAGGTGCAGGCTGGCAGTCCTCAGACCTCTGCTCCTAGAATCGACTTCCAACACCCTCCTCACCCACCCCCATGCTCCCGCTCTGCACAGTCTGAAGGGGCCCACCTCACTGCCCACCTGCCCCCCAAACCCACAAGACACTGCTGTCTTCTGTGTAGGGGCCCAGGCCAGCCTGGCCCAAGGTGTCCACATACCTCCAGCAGTTGGATCCTGGTGTCTCCTTTCTGCTTAGCTGACTCAGGACTTAGTGGCCTAGCAATAAGCCTTGAAGCAATGCTCTAGTCATCCTTCCTACCAATATGCCTGACACAGAGTCTTTGTGCAGCCAACGGGATCCCAGGAGGCCTCACAATGCACCCTCCCCAGCCTGCAGAACCCATGATAATGTGGTCAATTTCCCATTTGGCACATACCCAATATGGACTAGATGCCATTCAAAGGGTTCAGTGTAAGTTCTTTCCAATCCTGACATTGCCCAAATATCCTGAACCCTCACTGGCAGGTGAGCACAAATGGACTCGTATGCACATGAACACTGGGATGCCACTGGCTGGAGCCAGGACCCTGCACAGGAACTCCCTTCCCAAGATGATCTTGGGAGGCCTCAGGAAAGTGTCTTCCTAGCATCCACACCTGTCTAGGCATTGCCTCACTCCCTGCCTCTGGCCATCCCTCTGGCTGGAGCTCTACCACTGAGGTACCACCACACCTAGCTCTGTGTCCACCAGCATCAGCCCTTAAAAGCCCAGCAGTCTCTGAAGGGGGTAAGACAAATATTCCCTCCCATGGTGGCAAACTCGGCTATGGGGTCTCAGACAAGGTTGCTCAGGGCCCTGGATATCAATGACTCTCCACAGGATCAGGGGTGCTCAGGCAGTTCAGCTGGACTAGTAGCCACTCCACTGGTCCTAAGCTCCTATTTTTCTCCCAAACACAGCAACCTCAGGCTGGCTGGGCCCTGGGGTCCTCGCCTTCATACACCATATTGCTGGAGTTAGGTGATTCTCTGCCCCTCCTGGATGTTCTCACACCTCTAACCAAGGGATCCCAACACAGACCTCATCCACACAACAGATGGATCTAATTTCAGCTCTAGCCTAGCCAGTTTCCCCATGAACTGAAACCAACCTAGTTCTCAGTATTATCCTGGTTTAGCTGCTTTTTAAAGATAAACTGAAACCTAGTAGGGTTAAGTAGCTTTTCAGAGATGACATAGGTGAGAAGTAGTAGGAACAGGAATTCAAACCTTGATCTCTCTTGAGAGAACTTGAACATCTTTGTTCTTCCTACTCCTGCAGGCTGTGCCCTTTTGCCTGTTACTCTCTCTGACCTCTCCTCAGATACGTGGGAAAGGCTTACTCCGACCTGCCCCCAGAGCAAGCCCCAGAGACCCACTGCTGAATAAGGAGACTAAGGTAGAGGTGGAGGGAAAGGGCTGAGCAGAGGACAGGAGGAGCCAGGGAGCCTGGGAGTAGGGCCTGGAGGATCACTGAAGTCATTGGCAGAGAGAGGGACTTGAAAGGTCTGTCATCAGGGATACCCTGCCCTCCCAAATGGTGCACTGGCGTGGGCTACTGGTGCTCACTGCCAAAGTTAAGCACAGACAAGCTGCAGAGGTGAGAAGAAACTAAGAAAAATCCACTAGAGGGTTCCAGTTTCCAGTCTGGGATATAAGGAGCTTGGAAGTCATCATTCCCATCCTCAAAACAAGGAAACTTGAACACACTGAAAAGTCAACAACTTTTCTTAGACTAATCAGGGAATTGAGGTAACAGGGCAAACCACTGCTCTGAAAATTGGCGAAACAGGCAGATACACAGAGTCACAGCTTACTTGAGTGAAGCCCAGGAGTGGAAGCTAGATGCCAGAGCAAGTAGTGGTGCAGGAGAACTTACATTTTAATTGATGAAGTGCTGGAGGCTTGACGTAAATGAGCTTGAGAGTTAAAACTCCAGGGGAGTCCAGTTGCAGGGAGGCCCCACACTTGCATGATTTTTCCTTCAGCAAACTTATTAGGTTCTCAAAGCACAGATCAGAGAAAATCTCTTCCTGCTTCTAGTCGGGGGGCGGGGGGGGCGGGGAAGGGGTGGGGGGAGGGAGAATGTAACCATTTTGAAATATGCTCTGAGCATTCTACTCTACTTAACAAAAGCCTGCCCTCAAGAGAAACGATTTAAACAGAACGTAATCTATAGGGTTGTTTTTAATAGCCTAAGTGACTGTGGAAAAAGGGTAATTCCCAACTCCATTGCCCTCAACCGTTCCTGTCTCAACTCATGGAGGGAGTGGTACAGAGAATCAGTTGTGAAGGTCTCGGGTCCATGGACACAGGCTCACAGAGACCTAATTATAGACTACAGAATATATCCTACCCACCACAAACCTCACCACCACCTCTAATAGAGCTCCTATATAAGAGGGGATTACAACTAAAGGAAACGCATACCTTAGACCTTATTTAAGAAGTCTCTAGGGAAGTCCAAAAACAACAGGGGGGACAAAAACAAGGGTACGAAAAAAACTTTTATCCTCTGACACCTATAGCTATGCCAAATAGTAAGAAGAGTAACTACCAGCCAGATAAATATAAAATCTCACACTAAAGGCCTATTTACTTCAGTTTCTTTCACTCAGTCCACCACGTCCAGCTTTTCACATAAAGCTGCAAGCCATAAAAAAGGATACATACATAAAAAAACAGTTTGAAGGACAGAGCAAGCATCAGAGGCAGACTCAATTATGGCAGACATATTGGAATATTCAGACAATGAATATAAGATAACTATAATACTACGGACTCTAGTGAAAAATGTAAGCAACATACAAGAATATATGGGTAATATAAGCAGAGAAATGAAAAAAATCTAAGAATTAAAATAAATGCTACAATGCAACATTGTAAATCAAATACACTTCAATTTTTAAAAACTTTTTAAAAAGTAAATGCTAAAAATAAAAAGCACTGTAACCAGAATAAAGAATTCCTCTGATAGACCCGTCTGTACACTGGACACAACCAAGAAAAGGATCCATGAGCTTGAAGATATGCCAAAGAAATTTCTAAAATGAAATGTGAAGAGAAAAGAGAATGAAAAAACACAACAATGTATCCAAGAATTGTGGGATAATTATAAAAGATGTAATATATGAGTAGTGGGAATACCAGAGGAGAAAAAAAGAAAGAAAGGGCCATAAAAAATATTTGAAGTGATAATGACTGATAATTTTCCAAAACTAATGACAGCCATCAAACCACAGATCCAGAGATCTCAGAGAGCAATAAACAAGATAAATACCAAAACTTCTACACTTAGGCATGTCATTTTCATACTGCAAAAAAAAAAAAAAATCAAAGATAAGGAGAAAATCGTGAAAGAAGCCGGGGGCGGCGGGGAGGGAAACACTTTACCTGCAGAGGAGCAAGGAAAACAATTACATTGGATTTCTCTTCAGAAACTATGCAAGCAAGAAGAGAGTGGAGTAAAATATTTTAAATGTTGAAATAAAGAAGCCACCACCATAGAATTCTGTATTCAGCAAAATTATCCTTCAAAAGTGGGAGAGAAATAAAGACTTTTTCAAACAAACAAAATTTAAGGGTTTTTTTTGCCAGTAGTCCTGCCTTGCAAGAAGTATTAAAAGAAGTTCCACATAGAGAAGGAAAATGATATATAACAGAAAATCAGATCAATATAAAGGAAGGAAGAATTTTGGAGAAAGAATAAGTGAAGGTAAAATACAAATGTTTATTTTTCTTACTCTTAATCAATCTAACAAACATCAGTTTGTTCAAAATAGTGATAATCACTATGTACTCAGTGATGGACTATAGCTTATGGATGAATGACAGCAATGTTATAAGGAAAAGGAGGGAAGAATTGGGAATACTCTGGTACAAAGTAGTTGCACTACCCATGAAGCAGTATTATGTTATATGAAATTGAATGTAGATTAGTTGTAAATGTATAACGTAAAATCAAGGATATCACTAAATATGTTTATATATATATATATATATATATATATACATATACATACATATACACGAAATATTGAGAGGAGAAAAAAATGGAGTCATAAAATGCTCAATTAAAATAAGAGAAGGGGGCTTCCCTGGTGGTGCAGTGGTTGAGAGTCTGCCTGCCGATGCGGGGGACACGGGTTCATGCCCCAGTCTGGGAGGATCCCACATGTCGTGAAGCGGCTGGACCCGTGGGCCATGGCCGCTGGGCCTGTGCGTCCGGAGCCTGTGCTCCACAGCAGGAGAGGCCACAGCAGTGAGAGGCCCACATACCGCAAAAAATAAATAAATAAATAAGAGAAGGGACCAGAGGGCAGACAGCCCTCTGTGGAACAAAAACCACATTCACAGAAAGATAGACAAGATGAAAGGGCAGAGAGCTATGTACCAGATGAAGGAACAAAATAAAACCCCAGAAAAACAACTAAATGAAGGGGAGATAGGCAATTTTCCAGAAAAATAATTCAGAATTATGGTAGGGAATATGATCCGGGACCTCGGTAAAAGAATGGAGGCAAAGATCGAGAAGATGCAAGTAATTTTTGACAAAGACTTAGAATACACTAGAAAGAATCAATAGCAGAATAACTGAGGGAGAAGAACGGATAAGTGACCTGGAAGACAGAAAGGTGGAATTCACTGCTGCGGAACAGAATAAAGAAAAAAGAATGAAAAGAAATGAAGACAGCCTAAGAGACATCTGGGGCAACATTAAATGCAACAACATTCACATTATAGGTGTCCCAGAAGGAGAAGAGAGAGAGAAAGGACCCGAGAAAATATTTGAAGAGATAAGAGTCGAAAACCTCCCTAACATGGGAAAGGAAATAGCCACCCAAGTCCAGGAAGCGCAGAGAGTCCCATACAGGATAAAGCCAAGGAGAAACAGGCTGAGACACATAGTAGTCAAATTGGCAAGAATTAAAGACAAAGAAAAATTATTGAAAGCTGCAAGGGAAAAATGACTAATAACATACAAGGGAACTCCCATAAGGTTAACAGCTGATTTCTCAGCAGAATCTCAACAAGCGAGAAGGGAATGGCATGACATATATTAAGTGACGAAAGGAAAGAACCTACAACCAAGATTACTTTACCTGACAAGGATCTCATTCAGATGCAATGGAGAAATCAAAAGCTTTACAGACAAGAAAAAGCTAAGAGAATTCAGCACCACCAAACCAGCTCTACAGCAAATGCTAAAGGAACTTCTCTAAGTGGGAAACACAAGAAAAGAAAAGGGCCTACAAAAACAAACCAAAAACAATTAAGAAAATGGTAATAGGAACATACATATCAATAATTACCCTAAACGGGTTGGGATTAAATGCTCCAACCAAAAGACACAGTATTGCTGAATGGATCCAAAAACAAGATCCATATATATGCTGTCTACAAGAGACCCACTTCAGACCTAGGGACACATACAAACTGAAAGTGAGGGGATGGAATAAGATATTCCATGCAAATGAAAATCAGAAGAACGCTAGAGTAGGAATACTCACATCAGATAAAATAGACTTTAAAAACAGATTGTTACAAGAGACAAGGAAGGACACTACATAATGATAAAGGGATCAATCCAAGAGGAAGAAATAACAGTTATACATGCACCCAACAATGGAGGACATCAATACATAAGGCAATGATAACAGCTCTAAAAGAGGAAATCGACACTAACAAAATAATAGTGGGGGATTTTAACACCTCACTTACACCAACAGACAGATCATGCAAAATGAAAATAAATAAGGAAACAGAAGCTTTAAATGACACAATAGACCAGATAGATTTAATTGATATTTACAGGACATTCCATCCAAAAACAACAGAATACACTTTCTTCTCAAGGGTGCACAGAACATTCTCCAGAATAGATCACATCTTGGGTCACAAATCAAGCCTCAGTAAATTTAAGAAAATTGAAATCATATCAAGCATCTTCTCTGACCACAACGCTATGAGATTAGAAATGAATTACAAGGAAAAAAACGTAAAAGACACAAACACATGGAGGCTAAACAGTACGTTATTAAATAACCAAGAGATCACTGAAGAAATCAAAGAGGAAATCAAAAACTACCTAGGGACAAATGACAATGAAAACACGATGATCCAAAACCTATGGGATGCAGCAAAAGCAGTTCTAAGTGGGAAGTTTATAGCTATACAAGCCTACCTCAGGAAACAAGAAAAATCTCAAATAAACAATCTAACCTTACACCTAAAGGAACTAGAGAAAGAACAAACAAAACCCAAAGTTAGCAGAAGGAAAGAAATCATAAAGATCAAAGCAGAAATAAATGATAGAGAAACAAGAAAACAAGAGCACAGATCAAGAAAACTAAAATCAGGTTCTTTGAGAAGATAAACAAAATTGATAAGCCATTAGCCAGACTCATCAAGAAGAAGAGGGAGAGAACTCAAATCAATAAAATTAGAAATGAAAAAGGAGAAGTTACAACAGAAACCGCAGAAATACAAAGCATCCTAAGAGACTACTACAAGCAACTGTATGCCACTAAAATGGACAACCCAGAAGAAATGGACAAATTGTTAGAAAGGTATAACCTTCCAAGACTGAACCAGGAAGAAATAGAAAATATGAACAGACCAATCACAAGTAATGAAATTGAAACTGTGACTAAAAATCTTCCAACAAACAAAAGTCCAGGACCAGATGGCTTCACAGGTGAATTCTATCAAACATTTAGAAAAGAGCTAACAACCAACCTTCTCAAACTCTTCCAAAAATTTGCAGAGGAAGGAACACTCCCAATCTCATTCTATGAGGCCACCGTCACCCTGATATCAAAACCAGACAAAGATACTACAAAAAAAGAAAATTACAGACCAATATCACTGATAATTATAGATGCAAAAATCCTCAACAAAATACTAGCAAACAGAATCCAACACCACATTAAAAGGATCATACACCATGATCAAGTGGGATTTATCCCAGGGATGCAAGGATTCCTTAATATACACAAATCAATCAATGTGATACACCATATTAACAAATTGAAGAATAAAAACCATATGATCAACTCAATAGATGCAGAAAAAGATTTTGATGAAATTCATCACCTGTTTATGATAAAAACTCTCCAGAAAGTGGGCATAGAGGGAACCTACCTCAACATAATAAAGGCCATATATGACAAACCCACAGCAAACATCATTCTCAATGGTGAAAAACTGAAAGCATTTCCTCTAAGATCAGGAACAAGACAAGGATGTCCACTCTCACCACTATTATTCAACATAGTTTTGGAAGTCCTAGGCATGGCAATCAGAGAAGAAAAAGAAGTAAAAGGAATAGAAATTGTAAAAGAAGAAGTAAAACTGTCACTGTTTGCAGATGGCGTGATACTATATATAGAGAATCCTAAAGATGCTACCAGAAAACTACTAGAGCTCATCAATGAATTTGGTAAAGTTTCAGGATACAAAACTAATGCACAGACATCTCTTGCATTCCTACATACTAATGATGAAAAATCTGAAGGAGAAATTAAGGAAACACTCCCATTTACCATTGCAACAAAAAGAATAAAATACCTAGGAATAAACCTACCTAGGGAGACAAAAGAGCTGTATGCAGAAGACTATAAGACACTGATGAAAGAAATTAAAGATGATACCAAAAGATAGAAAGATATCCCATGGTCTTGGATTGGAAGAATCAATACTGTGAAAATGACTATAACACCCAAAGCAATCTACAGAATCAATGCAATCCCTATCAAATTACCAATGGCATTTTTTACAGAACTGGAACAAAAAACTTAAAATGTGTATGGAGACACAAAAGACCCCGAATAGCCAAAGCAGTCTTCAGGGATAAAACGGAGCTGGAGGAATCAGACTCCCTGACTTCAGTCTATACTACAAAACTACAGTAATCAAAACAACATGGTACTGGCACAAAAACAGAAACATAGATCAATGGAACAAGATAGAAAGCCCAGAGATAAACCCACACACGCACCTATGGTCAACTAATCTATGATAAAGGAGGCAAGGATATACAATGGAGAAAAGACAGTCTCTTCAATAAGTGGTGCTGGGAAAACTGGACAGCTACATGTAAAAGAATGAAATTAGAACACTCCCTTACACCATACACAAAAATAAACTCTAAATGTATTAGAGACCTAAATGTAAGATGGGACACTATAAAACTCTTAGAGGGAAATGTAGGAAGAACACTCTTTGACATAAATCACAGCAAGATCTTTTTTGATCCACCTCCTAGAGTAATGGAAATAAAAACAAAAATAAACAAATGGGACCTAATGAAACTTCAAGCTTTTGCACCACAAAAGAAACCATAAACAAGATGAAAAGACAACCCTCATAATCGGAGAAAATATTTGCAAATGAATCAACGGACAAAGGATTAATCTCCAAAATATATAAACAGCTCATGCAGCTCAATATTAAAAAAACAAACAAGACAATCCAAAAATGGGCAGAAGACCTAAATAGACATTTCTCCAAAGAAGACATACAGATGGCCAAGAGGCACCTGATAAACTGCTCAACATCACTAATTATTAGAGAAATGCAAATCAAAACTGCAATGAGGTATCACCTCACACCAGTTAGAATGGGCATCATAAGCAAATCTACAAACAACAAATGCTGGAGAGGGTGTGGAGAAAAGGGAACCCTGTTGCACAGTTGGTGGGAATGTAAACTGATACAGCCACTATGGAGAACAGTATGGAGGTTCCTTAAAAAACTAAAAATAGAATTACCATATGACCCAGCAATCCCACTCCTGGGCATATTCCCAGAGAAAACCATAATTCAAAAAGACACATGCAGCCCAATGTTCATTGCAGCACTGTTTACATTAGCCAGGTCATGGAAACAACTTAAATGCCCATCTACAGATGAATGGATAAAGAAGATGTGGTACATATATACCATGGAATATTATTCAGCCATAAAGAAGAATGATATTGGGTCACTTGTTGAGACATGGATGGATCTAGAGACTGTCATACAGGGTAAGTAAGTCAAAAAGAGAAAAACAAATATCGTATATTAACGCATATATGTGGAACCTAGAAAAATGGTACAGATGAACCGGTTTGCAGGGGAGAAATTGAGACACAGATGTAGAGAACAAACGTATGTACACTAAGGGGGAAAAGCGGTGGGGGAGTGAGGGTGAGAGTGTGATGAATTGGGAGATTGGGATTGACACGTGTACACTGATGTGTATTAAATTGATAACTAATAAGAATCTGCTGTAAAAAAAAATAAATAAAATAAAATTCAGAAAATAAAATCATGGATTATTTAGAAGTGTGCGTCTTAATTTCCAGACGTTTCGAGGCTTTCTACTTCTCACTCTCATTTTTATACAATTTAAAGCTTAGACTTTGGACACATGGGATAAAATGCGATTATGTTTGTTTAGTTACTTTATAGAGGTCCTCCGAATATCACTGAAGTGAAGTTTTGAAATATTAATTTTACATAGTAGTTCTCAGTCTTTTGCACTCGTAACCATAAGTGAATTCCCAAAAAATATGTAACCCTGGCTGCTGGAGCCATGTTTATCAGGGGAAGTTCACAGACACAGGAATAGTGGGGCGTTTATGGGTCCCCACTGCACATTTTTTTCTGGGCCAGCACACAGGGATCCAGTAGGGATCCAGGGTCCAGGAGAGGGACCCAAACTTTGGGCTCTGGTGCTTTATATGTCCATGAAGTCTAGAGGAAGGCCGGCCTTCATCCTGCAGGGAGGAAGTCTTGAACAAGTTAGCCCTGTCCTCTCACTACTTCAACAACCATAATTTTCATTACTCCCTCTTGCTCCCCAACCCCACTCAGATAAAGCATAGTTTCTCATGGGGTTGCCAACCTTTTAATTTTCAAATATTATCAACATCGTTTCATAAAAGGAAGGACATTCGAACCCCAATTAACTAAGAAGCACATAGTGCAGAATAAGCTCGTTTGCCCTAAAACAAGACCCTTAGCTATTTCCATGGATCATCCTTGATTTCTCCATTATGCTGCTGAGCAGTGCAAAGTTGGTGCTCAAGAACTCCTTGGATGATTGTGTGCTGTCAACAGCTGCTGTGAAAGAATGAAGCTGACACCCTCGGTGGCTATATGGGCAGAGGAGTTGAGGAGACAGTAGGTGATGGCTCTGTGCTGTCAGTGAGGGCTGTCCTCTGCCTGCACCCCTTTTAATCCCTTCGTATCCCTACCACCTGAGGAATGAAGGCAGTGATGAATTACTGGCAGAATTGCCCTGTCTGATAAGAGGGTCACCTGCAAGCCAGAGGGCCCAAATCCTCCCTGGAACACATCACTCCCTACCCACCACTTAACAATTCCCTTCAAACAAAGGTACAAATTTATAATAGCTGTACCGTTAAGATATGCAGTCTGTGATTCGTAAAATTGTGACTCCTTTCAATTTTCCTTTCGGAAAATTGTGCCCCGTTCTTGGAGAAACATGACATTTTGTAGGGAGAACCCAGGCCAGGTGGCCAAAGTCTCTGTCAAGTCTGTTTCTTCAGCCAGTAGTTTGATTTCAAGTGAGGGTGTTGGAGATGATTGCACCTTTACTATGATAGCCTTTCCCTGGTATCACTGGCCAAGGTTCCTTTTGGTGTATATTACATACAAAAGGTTGCCCAGCACCTGCCTCGCTGCTGCTCCTGGGATTAGGCATCTCTTTTGCACACCCTGTGGATGGTGGCCCTTTCTCTGATTCTGTGAATGTGTCACTTGTTAAACTACTATTTCTTGAGGCCTGTAAACTATTATTTCTTGATGTCTGTGCAAGTTTCAATTCTGAAATTTCTATTTCATTCTTCTTACGGATTGAAAAACACTAGTGAAATGCCTCATCTTACAATCTATGCTCCTTAACATTAACCTAGTCTTCTTAAAGTCCTTGGTCTTCCTCTCTCGGAGGCTTCCTGGGGCTTGATTCCAGTGGGCTGGTGAGGTAGACACCACTGAGCTTGACAACATGCCATACTCCACCCAAGCCTGGAGATCTCCGGTGTCTGGGGGAAAAGGCAGGGGCCGTGAGGAGGAGACAAGAATGGAGGTAAATTCAGGGGTAAAGCCCAGGGAAGAGTCCATATGTCAGTTGAAGGTCAGCTATGTGCCCTCTGTCTGAGAAGACGCCCCTCAGTGTGGGATGACCAGCTGCTCTCAGAGAAAGCGAGGCTCCTGGGCCCGGCTTCTCATATGATACTGGGCGGATCCTATGCACAGAGGTTGTGACCTGCAGGGGCGTCTATCAGCACCTCTGCAGGGGTGAGGGGCCAAAGGGGGCCATGGGCAACCTCTCCCAGGAGAAGTCCCCTGTCCTGGAGCTGGGGCATCAGTCCCTCAGACCCACACCATCTACCTTTCTACCTGGGTTCCAAGCCCAGCAAGGCACCATCCTGACTTCCCCAGTGTAGGATTTCCCCAGTGTGTGACAAGCCAGGCTGTGGCCACCTACCCCGAGGGCATAGGTCAGCAGGGCAAAGCCCGTCACTGCCCCCTGGTGAGGCAACTACAACAGAAAGGTGAGCTTTTGAGAGCAAGGGTCAGGTGTCAGGGAGGAGAGGCAGAAACCCGAGAAGGGACCCATCGCCTGAGGCCACAACCTTGTCCACCTCTGTGGGGTCAGTCAGCCTCCAGTGTCTGCTCTGAGGTCACAAGACCCCACAGTACTGGCCATCACAACCACCTGCCTCAGAAGAAAACAAGAGGGCATGAGAGCAGGAGGCCCATATGAAAAGTGTGGTCCGTTGAGGAGGTGCTCCCTGGAGCAAGTGACAAGACATGGCTTCTCAGGGCACAGCTGCCCCGGGACTCAGCATAAATGTCTGGGCTGTGAGCCCATTGATTCTGGGAAGGGGACCAGTACAAGGTGAACAGATGCTCCATACTTTGAGTCAGGCAAGCCAGGAGCCAAGCACTGACAATCAGCCTGCGTTACACCCTCATGTTTCACAGGGCAGGAGCCTCGGGGGGGATGGGGCCTGCCCTGAGGTCACAGCAGAGGAGGTTTGCTGCTGGAGGGCCGTACACAGGACAGCTGTATAGAATGTGATCAAAGGCTCTCTGGTGCTTCATGCCATTCAAAACTAGGGGCTCTTAAACAGCCCGAGGGTAAGATACCGCCAAATCCTTGCTACAATTTCTGAGCCCATCCTCAGATCCCAAATTTTGCACAGATTGCCAAAAGTTCCATGGACTTCTGATCAAGGACCCGATTCATCTGGACTGCTCAGTGCACAGCAAGATTGCCAGGACAGGGCCTAGGGATCTTGCCCACACAACCGTCCCTGACATTTGCTCCTGGAGAACCACCTGCCCAGCTACCGACATCTCCTCCTTCCCTCTAATCAGGCTAAATGCAACGGGAGAAATGCAACACAAAAGGAGGCAAATGTGGAAAAATAAACCCGACAGTGCTGTCTCCCCCAGCCAAGACTAAGAGTCCATGAGTCTACCCACTGCACTCACCTGAAAGCCCCCACACATCACAAGGAGCACAGAGAGCACACAGGCCATCAGATACACCTGACCTCAATTTCCTCCTGAGAGAGCACTCAGGGGCCTCCCTGGGATTTGGAGGTGTCAACAATTCACTGCATTGTGGCTTATGCCACAGAGCAATTTTGAACAAGGATTATAGTACCAGTAAACGTTAAGCACTGCGTTAAGGCCAATCACTTTACGTTTAAAGAGAGAGGAATTGGGACTTCCGAGGTGGCGCAGTGGTTGGGAATCCACGTGCCAATGCAGGGGACATGGGTTTGATCCCTGGTCTGGGAAGATCCCACATGCCGCCAAGCAACTAAGCCTGTGCTCCACAATTACTGAGCCTGTACTCTAGAGCCCATGAACTACGACTACTGAGCCCTTGTGCCACGACTACTGATGCCCACATGCCTAGAGCCTGTGCTTGGCAAGAAGCGAAGCCACCACAATGAGAAGCCTGCTCACCGCAACTAGAGAAAGCCTGCGCACAGCAACGAAGACCCAACGCACCTAAAAACAAATAAATAAATTAATGAATTTTAAAAAAGAGGGAGAGGTATGGAATATTTCAAACAGAGACATATGAGCCCTTTAAAGGGCAAAAAAATGTTGCTTGCAGCTTTTCAAATGGGAAAGGAAACAAAAAATGACTGGGTTTGCTGTTTTCCTTGAATTTGTCTAGTACTAGCACTAGATATTATTGACGATCTTTATGCTTGATCACAAACAACATGATGCTGTAATGTTCAAACTGTTCGTGAAACTATTTTAATCTCATGATTTACTCTGGAACAATTGTGTTGACATAGGTACTGATGGTGCAAAAGCAAAGGTGGCAGAAGTGCTGGCACCTTAACTGAAACCAAGGAGTGGCACCAAACTGTACTAGTTGGGCTTGTATTCACTATCATACACTTGTATTACCAGTGCCAGTTCCAGTTAAGAATGTTCTGTCTTCAACAGTAAAAATGATTTATGTTAGTAAATCTTGACCATTGAAATTGAATATTTTATAGTGTATGATGAAATTCAACATACAAACATCACACATCTGTATATCAAAGTGAATGGGAAAAATTTAGACCAGATACTGATAAAGAGGAAGTGGATGACATGGATGATAGATGTGAAAAATTAGCTAAAATGTAGCACAGTAAAGAAACGGTCAGAAATTATGAATGAGAAGTTTATGGACCTAGAGTCTGCTGGTGGCTTGATTTTGGACTTTGCAGCCTCCAGAAGTGTGAGAAATAAACGTCTGTTGTTTAAGCCACCCAGTCTGTGGTAGTTTGTTATAGTCCCTTGAGCTAAGACATATTTTGGTACCAGGAAGTAGCAAATACCTAAATATGTGGAGGTGGCCTTGGAATTGGATAGTAGGTAAAGGCTGAAAGAGATTTGAAGTGCATGCTAAAAAAAAGCTGAGATCACCATAAAGGCCTTTCAGCCCTTACCTATTAAAAGTGATTCTGGCGATGGCTCAGAAAGAAAAGAGGCACACTGGAGAGGAAATCTCCATCTTTGTAGAGAATACAGAAATAATCATGAACAGATAGAAATATGGACGTTAAAGGCTATTCTGGTGAGGTCTCAAACAGAAATGAGGAACGCGTTATTAGAAATTGGAGGAGAGGCAAGTCTTACTATAAAGTGGCAAAGAACTCGACTGAACTGTGTTCTAGTGTTATTTGGAAGGTGGACCTTGTGAGTGATGAAACTGAATATTCATCTGAGGAGATCTCTGAACAAAGTTTGGAAGAAGTAGCTTGGTTCCTCATCACCGCTTACAGTAAAACTCATCAGGAGAGAGAGAAATTGAAGACCAAATTGTTAAGCAAAAAGAAATCAGAGCGTAGAGATTTGGAAACTTCTCAGCCTATCCATATTTGAAAGTGAGAAAACTTGTTCTGAAGAAAACTCGAAGGGTGTAGCAGGTGTGCTATTAATTTAATTTGTCATCTCAGCAGAGGCCAGGAATAGAGAAGGATTAAACCAGCAGGGACACTGCCAGTTTGAACTACAGGGGACAGAGAAAGCTGGGAAGAATGAGGGAAGGCTGTCAGAATTCTTGGATTTTACAGAATGGGAGACTAGAGCAATTTGGCTGTGAATGTGTACTCCTCTTTTTTTTTTTTTTTTTTGCGGTACGTGGGCCTCTCACTGTTGTGGCCTCTCCGGTTGCAGAGCACAGGCTCCGGACGCGCATGCTCAGCGGCCATGGCTCACGGGCCCAGCCGCTCCACGGCATGTGGGATCTTCCTGGACCGGGGCACGAATCCGTGTCCCTTGCATCGGCAGGCAGGCTCTCAACCACTGCTCCACCAGGGAAGCCCTGTGTACTCCTCTTAAAGAAAAGGGAAGAAGGACCCCAAAGGTGATTCCGAGGTCATCGGGTCTGTCAATCCCACCACAGGCCCAGGGGGCCTCTGTTTCAAAGTGTGAGATTGTCGCCCTCACAGAGAGTCATGGTGTAGGTGGAGGCCCTACAGAGAGCTGCAGTGTGGGTGGCACGCCACGAAGCTGAAGGAGTGGGGCTGCCCCACCGAGCTGTGGGGATGATGTTGCCACCCCAGTGGGCCTGGAAGGCAAAGCCTCAAACCAAAGAGGATTATTCTCGTACCATAAGATCTAATGGGATTGGCCTTGCTAGGCTTTGGACTTGCTTGGAAACTTTCACCACTTCCCTCTTTCCTATTTCTTCCTTTCGGAGTAGGGATGTCTATTACATGCCAGTCCCATCATCGTATTTGGAAACACTTAACTTGTTTGGGTCACAGTTTTACAACTACAGAGGAATTTTGCCTCAGTATGAATAGTACCTCCATATGTGATTTAGATGGTGTTTAGATCAGACTTTGGACTTAAAATTTTACAGTTGATGTTGGGATGAGTTAAGGCTTTTGAGGCTGTTGGGATAGAATGAATGTATTTTGCATACAATAAACACACAAATTTTGGGTACCAGGGGCAGAATGCTATGCACGTGTATCCCCCCCACCACCTATTCTTATGTTGAAGCCCTAACCTTCAGTGTATTTGGGGATAGGGCCTTTGGGAGGTAATTAGGTCATGGGAATGGAGCTTTCATACTGGGTTTAATGCCCTTAGAAGAAAAGACACAAGAGAGATCCGTCTTTCTCTCTGCCACGTGAGGACACAGTAAGACAACCATCTGAAAAGTAGGAAGAGAACTCTCACCAGGAGCTGAATATGGCACCTTGATCTTGGCCTTTCAATCTTCAGAACTCTTAAGAAATTACCGTCTGTTTTTCAAGCCACCAGGTCTATGGCATTTTGTTATAGCCGTCCAAGCTGATGAAGACATAGAGAATATATAAGATGGTCTAATATACATATATCCAGGGTTCTAGAAGTAGAGGCAGGAGAGAATGAGTAGAAGTAACATTTGAAAAAGATAATATTATGTTCTAGATGAGATGAAGAATGTGGTATCACTTAATGAAGCAAAATAGATCACATGGAGGATAAACTTTTTTAACCTGAAACTAATCACACGTCAAGAAACTGGAGAACACAAAAGACAAAAGACAATCTTAAAAAAAAAACAATTAGCAAGGAAACTGATCACCCACCATGAAAGGGTGTACTGATGGCATAATTTGAAAAAACGGTAACAAAAGCCATATTCGATGGAATAAATATTCAAAGTTCTGAAAGGAAAAACTTTTCCTCTGGAACTGATTACCTTGTCACATTATAATTTATAAGAGTTCACCAACGAAGGAACTGATAAATTATTATTAATGTATGCATAAATGCAAAATTATAAATAATTAAAAAATTAAAGAACATCTAATATATCCATTTTTCTTAAAGTAAGAATGTTGAAAGAAGAAGCCAAAGGCAATATGATTTACATGAGACCATATATAACCCAAAATATAATTATTATACATAATTGTGATTATCTACAGCTGTGTGAAAAGCATGTACATTTTTATAAGATGGATATTTACCAAGTTCTTGATGGTGACTATCTTTCTCATTGTTGGTGACTGTGTAAAATGGGACAACCCTTATGGAAAACAATATGAGGATTTTCAAAAAATTAAAAATAGGGGCTTCCCTGGTGGTGCAGTGGTTGAGAATCTGCCTGCCAATGCAGGGGACACGGGTTCGAGCCCTGGTCTTGGAAGATCCCACATGCTGCGGAGCAACTAGGCCCGTGAGCCACAACTACTGAGCCTGCGTGCCTGGAACCTGTGCTCCGCAACGAGAGGCCGCGGCAGTGAGAGGCCCGCGCACCGCGATGAAGAGAGTGGCCCCCGCTCGCCGCAACTAGAAAAAGCCCTCGCACAGAAACGAAGACCCAACACAGCCAAAAATAAATAACAAATTTTAAAAAAATTAAAAATATAACTACCATGTGATCCAGCAGTCCCACTTCTGGGTTTGTATCCAAAAGAATTCAAAGCAGGATCTCAAACAGATATTTGCACACCCACATTCATCGTAACATTCTCCAAAATACCCAAGATGTGAAGAAACCCAAATGTCCATCAACAGATGAATGGATAATGGAGTCTATAAATAGAATGAAATATTTCCTTCCTTGAAATAAAAGGAAACCATGTCTCATGCTACAACATGGATAAACCTCTAAGACATTATGCTAAGTGAAATAAGCCACTCATAAAAGGACATGTCATAGCCACTCACATGAAGTATCTACAGTAGTTAAAATCACAGAAACATACAAAGGTGATTGTCAAGATCTCAGGGAGGAGGAGGGCGAATTAGGGAGTCTCTGCTGTCCCAACCCCCGCCTGGGTCCTGGGGAAGGAATCAGAACACAGAAGCAGGAGAAGAGGCTTTGGCCAGCAGGGAAGGGGGGTGAGGCCCAGGGCGGGTTCACAAAGGATCAGAGTATCTGAGTGCTTTAGGAGGAAAGGGCTTCAGAGGTGGGCCAGCACAGGCCATGACGGGGGCTAAGCAGGCTGCAAGGGGGGGCAGTTCAGGGAGACAGCAGGGGTCTGCGCTCTGCCCCTCATTGTTTGCTCGGCTCACCCTTATGAGTGGGTCATTTCCCCTGCTCTGATGATTCGAAGTCTCTGCCGGCACCCACAGGACGGTGACTGAGGCCTCCACACTCCTCTGCATGGATCCCAGCTCCCACCCAGATCTGGGGCCACAGACACCTCTCCCCAACCCCTGCTGCCCCTGTGAGCAAGCTGTTCTTGTGAAACGTGGTCATAGTTTGTTAGGAGGAACCGTTTTATATGGGAATACAAATCAGTGTTGATGCCAATACACACACATGTCCAGCCATGGGTGGAAAGGGAAGGGACAGTAGTTCTGGGGTGTCTTTGCACACCCATAGGCCCCTGAGGCCAGTCCCCACAGCCACAGCCAGATGGGTCCTCCTCCCTCAGTTGAACGAGATGCTGCTGCACAGAAATCCCACAAGTTCCACAAAGGGGCCCAACTGTCATTACCCTGATACACACCTTTCACGGGTGCCCCATGAATTTCCCCGCACCCATTCCCCTTGTTGCATCCTCATTGGGATTAAGAGGTAGCTGCCTCCACCACTCTGCACATTGCAATAATCCCAGTGGGACTAGAGGATGCTCCCGCTACAACAAGGCAGACAGTCCTGTCCGCATGGCCAAGACTTTTCCTCTCTGGTCACTCCACCCACACAGGAAACCCTGGATGAGCGGAGGGTCATCCCAGCGCCGTCGCCTGGCCACTTCAGGGAAGCAGAGAGAAGCTCCATAATGACAAGGGCTGTCTCCAGGCTCCATCCTAGAAACTGGTGAGTGTCCAGAGGGCTGAAAGGCACAAAAGCAGCTCTGCCTCCCCAGAAGGTTCAGGGATGCAGAAGATGGTACAGAGGCCCCAGAAGGCCCCTAGCCAAGCAGGCTTTAGAGAAGGGGATGATGAGGGGGTCCCTGGGGAAAGTGAGAGCTGTGCGTTCCCAGGGGCAGCCTGAGGAGTCCTTGTCTATGTGGAGGAAAGGTTTGGCCACCTGTAGATCCAGAGCTCCTGTGACCGCCCTCATCCTTCCTTCCTCTCTGGATCGCTCTCTGTGGAGCAGCGCAACACGAACAAGATGACAGTGGCCTGAGAGCATTTCCCACCAAGACGATCTTTATTCACAATTGATATACGTCACTCCAAAGGTCCTGCTCCCACCCACACCTGGCCACACCCACCTCCCCCACCTCCCTAACCCCCCACAATCCCGCTCCCCCTCCCCACCCTGGTGGTCCTGCCCTCCCTCCCTTCCCCCCACATCATCCAGGGTCAGCACTGGGATGACGAGAAGCCCCTAGGCTCCCCTGGGGGCCGCCCTGTGGCCTCGCCCTGGAGGGCCGGCCCAGCTGTTTCCTACTGGCTGCAGTGCTTCTTCTTCTTCTTCCTTCTTCTCTCTGTGACACACGGGTCACGATTTCTCTTTCTCGGCTGTGAGGGGCGAGCCAGCCCCAGAGCCAAGCCTGGCCTCCCAGACACCCCGAGGCCAGCCCCGAGGATGGGCAGCTTCTCAGCACTGGCTGGGCGTCCACACAGAGCCCGCTTCCTCGACTTGAGAGCGGCTGGTGGAGCTGGGCTGAGGCCTCTTCTCTGATGGGAGGGGGCGTGGGGAGCACTCTGGGCCCCCCAACCTCCAGGGGAGGCCAGGCCTGAGGCATGGGCAGGACTCTGGGACACCCAGCCAGGCAGCAGGCTCTGCAGAGAGCCGAACAGGAAGGCCAGGCTGGGGAGTTCCTCGTCGTCGTCACCGGACCCGTCCCTGGGCCCTCGGGCCTCCCGAACAGGAGAGGCCTCTCTGAGAACAGACGCGTCCCTGGGTCCCCGTAGAGGGGCAGCATGCCTTTGTCCCTGGGGAGGGGAGGGCCGTCTGGCCCGGAATGGAGAGACCTCCTGACGTCCTCGAGAGGGAACGAAGCCTTTGGGCCTGCACAGGCCAGTGTCTCTTTGGATGAGCCTATGAGGAGCCTCAGAATCAAGCTCTGGTGGGCAGGCTTCATCACTGACCCCTGGATGGGGGTCTTGGTCGTGCCTCTGGGCACCTTGGCCGGCGTCGGGCTCAGAAGGACTTGAGCGCATTCCGGGTGCACCGTGACTCGGGGCTGCCCGCACACCCTCGTCCTCTTTCAAGGCCAGGAGTCGTTTCTGCACCAGCTGGTAGGAGGGAGGAGGACAGTGCGGGCTCCACACACACGTGTGAGAGGAGGAGCCCTGGGCAGTGGGACAATGGCCCTTGGGGGAAGGAGGGGACGGGGGACCCATGGACTCGAAACCAAATACAGACACTGTGGCATTCCTGCCATCCTTCTGCACCTTATTCCCAGCTTTGTGCCCTTCCCTCTCATCCCGGCTCCCCATCCTCTCCTTCCTTTCACCCTGCACTGCACCCACCCAAGAACGGGCCCTTCCCCATGCCAGGCTTCCCAGGCAGGGGAGGGATGGACAGAGCCAGGTGGCCCTCAGGTTCTGGTGCCCTACCTCTCCCCTGTTCACTGGCGTCCCTCCATGCCCCGGTCTTCCTGGGTGTCCCTTGTCTCCCCTGTTCTACCGGGGATCCCTCCCTCCTCTGGCTCCCCTGGGTCATCTGGGTTCCCCTGTCCCCTGGATCACCTGGAGTCTCCCTCCCGTGGGGTCCCCTGGCTCCCTGAGTGTCCCTCTCCCTCCCCTGGCTCACTTCTTCCGGCGTGAGCCCTTCCTTCTGCTCCAGCTCCTCCGCTAGGGCCAAGAGATCCAGCTGTGCATCTGGGGAAAGCAATTCTGCCAGGAATCGAGGGTGAATGACTGCCTCCACCTCAGACAGAAAGAAGAGGCTGTGAGCATCCTTGGCCAGGAGTGGCCTGTGAGACAAGAAGACCCGAAGGGAAAGTGAAAAGCAGAGACCCACCCCACTCCCCTCCACAAGGCGGGGATGCTCAGCACACACACACAAACACACACACACACGCACATACACAGTCACACACAAAAGAGCACATATACAGAGGCACATACACAGACACACAAAGGCATACACACTGACAGACACAAACACGTACACACATACATCTGCGTAAACCTCCCCTAATACCAGGCTCAGGAACAAGGAGCTGAGCTTAAGTCCCAACGGCCTGAGCAGAACCCAGATCTTGGGTGCTGAGTGTTCCATGCCCTGGCATCTTGTAGACCCCAGGCTCCAGGCCTAGCCTACCTTGGTGACAAAGTCCTCCTGGGAACACAGCTTGTCAATGTAGCTCAAGAGGCCCGGGTCCGAGTAGATGCCGTCCTCTTCCTGCTTCAGCTCATTTCCGTCCTCTCCACCTTCTGCATCTGACTCGCCTGTGGCTGAGTGGACGGGCCCCACCAGCGCATCCATGATGTCCATATACTCCCTCACAGCCTCAGGGGGAATCTCCTTGGGTGCCTTGGGCTCCGGGGGCTGCTGGGACCTGTGTGGCTTTGGGCGGGAGGGCTGGGCCCTGGGGCCGGACATCCTGGGAGCACAGGCTGAGGCAGAGCGGGAGGAAGGGAAGGAAGGTGAGGGTCTCCCAGTCCACCTCCTGACCACTGAGCACATGTTGGTGAGGGCATTGTTTGTGGGACATTGATATGGGTGTGGGGGGTCAGGACCACCTGAAGCCTCATGCACTGTTGGAGAGGGGAGGTAAGGGGGGCATCTAAGAGAGTCACAAGTAAGGAAGTGGGGAACCTCCAATTTTCTAGGGGTCTCGCCATCAAGCCCACTTCCTAGGCAGACCTTGTGTGGGGTCCTTTGACAGGGAGGTGTGAGAGGAGTTACAAAACTGACCAAGTCAATACCCAGCAGTGACAGAGGGCAGCTGAGACCCCACGCCCCCACCCCCTGCCTCAGTGGCTGTTTTGGTTGAAAGACCAATGCCCCTGTCTTGAAGGAAAAGGATCCACGTGGGGACAGTGGCCAACCCTAGGCCCCTCTTACCTGTGCCTTCAACTCCAGTGGGAACCTGGGTGCCTGGCTGAAGGCCCACTTTCGGGGCTGGGGGCCCCCGAGGATCCAGCTTCGGTGGGGCTGGAGGAGGCAGGTCCTGCGCACACTGCATCCACTGCCACTTCTGAATCTGCATCTCCTCCTCGGCCTCAAATTCCATGAACCTGGGGGTTGACGGAGGCACTGGCCACCCTGAGAAAAAGGCCTGGGTTCTGGAGCCCAACAAAGGCAGCCAAGAATGAGGGATTGGGAGAGGATGTGCCTTGGGGCTGTCAAGGCCCTGTGAGGTGCTGTCCACAGCAGAGAGCTGCTCCTGGAACTGAGACAAGATCTGGGACCCTTCCTGCCTCACCAGCACTGGAGGCCATTCAACAGCATAGACCCAGGTCGCTGAATTGAACCAGGTCAACGGGACATGTGGCTGACCCAGGGGGCACCCTCCTCATGCCCCCCGTCCCCATCCAGAACCACATGAAGGGCTGACAGCCAGAGGCTGGAACAGGCATGTGTTCCCCACAGGGGTCCTTGCCCGAATCCAGGACCCTGGGCTGGGACTGAGAGTCCTGGAACATAGACCTGGAGACAGGGCCCAGGAGAGGCTGGACGATGTGGGTGCTGAGCTCAGAGGAGAGGCCTTCCTTTCCTCTGAGAGGCGCTCGTTTGTTTGCTTTTCTTTCTTAAACCAAGGGGATTACCATGGAGCAAACAACGGAAGGGCCAGAGACCCTCGGGCTGATGACAGCTAGCTACCCCAGCCTCTTCAGGGATGCCAGTGTACCCACTCAGGCCACTTTTCGTGAGGAGAGGGGGTCCCAAATCTATGTCAGTGGCCGCCAGCCACCCACCACTAAGGAAGCAGCAGGCTGGCGGGTGGAGCTCTTTCCCCGGCCCAGCCCATATGGCCGGAGTTGGACCCCACCTGGACTCACAGCGTCACCCTGCGCCGTCCTGAGACCTTCATGTCAAGGCAAGGGTAGGTCAAAATCAGGGGAGGGCAGAGCTCCTGGTGGAGGAAGGACAGAAGACCCAAGCTCTGAAGGTGAGGGAGGGGTTTCTGGAGGACAGTAGGGCCTCTGGGCTGCGGGGCCCCTGTTCTGAGTGACAGCCCTTCTCCTTTGTCCTCTCTGATGAGCACCCCCATGGCCAGACCCTTCCCTCGCCCACTCACCTCAGCCTCCACGCAGCCCCTGGGCCCAGGACGCTGACTCACTTTTCCGCTATCTTGTAGTAGATCATCTGGTCAACATTGCTTATACGCTGCCATTCCTGCACGGCCCTGCACAGTCCCCACTCCAGCGTCATGGTGGGCTTCAGGCGGGCCACGGATCGAAGCACTGGGCTGTAAGACCTTGGCGTCAGTCTCCGTGCCCAGCCCAGCCCCCACCTGCCTGACCCCACTGGCCAATGTGGACCACACATCACTCAACGCAGCATGACTGAGCAACAGGAGGGTGAGAGGCAGGTGTCTGGGAGGGCAAAGACAAGCCTTCCCGGCTACTGCTGTCACCGCCTCACACTCACTCGAGGACGACCAACCACTCCCAGGCTACAGCTGGGACACTGTGCCTTGGGGAGCTCTTTTCCTCTTCAAGGCTGCCTTTTCATAAGAAAAATCACTATCATCAATGAGGCGTGGCATGTGCCAGGCCATCTGCTAACACTCCATAGATTAGCCCAAGGAGTCTTCTGCCCGGTCCTCAGAGTGAAGTGTGACTGTCCCCTTTTTACGAGGGACCAGAGGTTTAGGATGGAAATGCCTGCCAGGCTCACAGCTCTAGTGGGAGAGAGCCCACGCCCTTAGGAGAGCTCTACCATCACCCTGTTCCTAGTGGAATTCTCCACAACAACAAAGTCGAGGCGTGCATTAAGCGCTCTCCTGGGCCCTGCACTCCTCCCCCTCCTCCAAAGTGACCTCCCCCGGCCACGTACACTCAAGTCCTGTATGAAAGGAGAAGGTACCACAGGAGAGTGTGGCATCCACTCCTTGGCTCCTCACCTTACAGCACGACCCTCTCTGACTGCAAGTCTTCAGTCCATATTACCATGAGACTCATGGAAGAGCAAGTTGGCTAGACTCTCAGGGTGGTGGGGTCAGTTGAGATGAGGCACATTTCAGTCATGATGTCATGGCCTGGCAGGCTCACCCATATGACCGACAATGTGCCTTCTCATAGCATGGACATCGCCCTCAGACATTGCTTCCAGTATCCCTAGAAACCTAACCTGCGAGTCCATCCCCAGTTCCCCTTTATCTAAAAGCTCCGATAAGCTCACGACCCCCTGAGCGTTCACTCACATGAGAAAGCAGGAAAGAGCTTCTGCATCAGGACTCTGGGGAAGGTGTCTCCGCGCCAGTGGCTTGAGGCGCTGCCAACGTCGGAAGTTACTGTACACGTTCTGGGGGTTAGAGCAGTCACCCTGCGAGGCATAGGGCTGGTTGGTGGCCAGACTGCCCTCCCTGGAAGTGCCATGTGGCCAAGGCCCAGAGTTCACTGGGCGAATGATAGGGGCCAGCTGGGCAGCTGGTGGTGGAGCTTGAGGAGGAAAGCCTGGGGTCCAGCCTCCCTTGCCAGCCTGAGTAACTCCAACAGCTGGAGCAGTCACAATGGTCTCCATCGCAGGGTTTGTTACGAATACGGGTGGAGGACATGCAGCAGTCCCGCTGAGGGCCCCTGGAGCGCTCCAGGTGAGGGGGCCCTGAGTTATGATAAAGGTCTGAGTCTGGGGGGCCTCCATTGGCCTCCCTTGTGACCTGACTTGCACAGTGAGGTTGCAGGCCCCAGGGGCACTGGGTCCACGGCCACCATTAGCCACCAAAGGCATCGTGGGGAAAGCTGGCAGCAGCTGGCTGCTGCCAGGAGGGAATGCTGGGGTGATGGGAGGTGGCACGTGCTGCCCCCAGGGTGGCCGGTGCTGGGGGCCAGGAATGGGTGGAGGATAGAGCACTGCCATGAAATCAGACAAGGAGTCACCAGGGTTCATGACGACATCCGTTCCCAGCACTGGAGCTGCTGTTGAGGCAAAGGAAAGGAGTGAATGGAGGAGGAGAATGGGCAAGTGGGACAGAGGCTCTCTGCGGCATCAGAGTGTAAATCTCCACAGGTGAGAGACACTTGGACAAGGGAAACTGCAGCGTGCAAATGTCTTCAAGTGCTTTTCATGCCCTGACCTCCAGTGAGAATTATTCCACCGGTGACCCCGCACCCATCCACCAAGGCCCCTGACCCCTGCCTGCCGAGAAGAAATTGCCTCAGCAAGCACTCACTTGGAGAGCCTCCCTAAGGCGCCCCCTGGCAGCTAAGCCTCACAGGCTGTCTCCCAGGACCTGCAACTGTGTGGACATCCGCTCTGTGAGAAATGCCCCTCAGCCGGCGTACTAGCAGGTAGGGACCTTCTGCAAGGTAAGTTCTAGGCACCCAAAGGCACTGTGTAAAATATTAGGGCCCCACCTCCTCCTCAGTCCTCCTTTTCCTCACGCTCAGTATAAATCCCCTCTTTCTTTCCCAGCCTCGCAAAACAAAACACAATGCTGGAAAATATCCCTCTAATGGAATCCTGATACAAACCCATAACACTGGCCCAGAATGCACCTGCATCTCAGAACAACCCACAGCAGGTACGTAACATGGGCCAGGTCCTGCCACCCCCTTCCTAGGGCCCAGAGTCACTGTCATCACTCAGGAGTTCTGTTCCTAGGAGGTGGGGGGGGGTCTGAGAAGTAGGCACGTGTCCCTTAGATTCTGTCATTTCACAGCCAGTGATGGCTGCAGAGGATTAAACAAGGGCCAGGGAATTGTTATGTTACATTGGTCGTGGGAGTATAGACCGCCTGTGGTCCTTCCCCTTCCAGCTCCCAATAACGGAAAGACAATCTGAGAAGCAAGCATAAGCCAGGTGCCATGGCGACCAAGTTGTCTGAAACACATCCCTGTTCAGGAGAACAAGGTACACACCATGGTGCACCTAATTAACCAGAATAGGTGTCATAGGACGTTTAATAGTAACACAGAAGATCGTCTTCCTGACCCTGGGGTACACTCCTTTCCCCTTTAAAAGAGGAAGCAGGCTTCATAGACATTCCACCCGAAACAACCCCACTCCACATCTGTTCCCTGTCCATGAAGGAGTGACATGAAATATGAACAAACTCTTCCTCTCAAGGCAGCCTGAGGGTCCACCATGAGATACTGGACAAGATGAAGTAGGTCTGAAGTACTGCGATTCCACAAAAGGAAGAACAATTCAGAGCAACTCAGGAACCTGAGCCCTCTCTTGGCTGAAGTTACACGGTTGCCCATCCCCTGTTGAATCCAAGGCAACAGTTACCTGAACTGAGAAGGGAGCTCTGGGCTGGGAGGAGTGGACGAGGTGTGGGCTGCGGCAGTTAGAATAACCTCCTGCCTCGCTCTCAGAGAGGACACTTCACTACAGGTGTGGCCACACACAGCCCCATTGAATAGTTTTCTCACCAAGACCATCTCTCCCCAGGGCCCCCTGAGATACAGTAGGCTCCTGTTCAAATCCCTTTGGAAGATATGGTGAGGCAAGCTTCAGTTACCTCAGGAACATAGTACAGGTCTAGGCTTTCCTCATGACCCTCCCTGTGTCACCACCAGGACATCACACACATCCTTACACACACATTTCAGAGTGGCTTGTCTCCGCTCTAGAAAGAATCAACCTGTCTGCTGCCATCCTTTCTCCATAGCCAGGGCAATTCCTCTTGATCTACCTCCAATGACCTCTCCTCCCCAGTGCAGTCTCAGGTTTCTTCAGGCTCCCCAGTCTCCCCAGGTGAAATGTCCTTGTGTGTCCAGTGCTCTCTTCTCCCTCTACTTCAGTCCAACTATGTGCCCACAGTGAAGTGTCACATGTGAACCCGAAGGATGTGAGAGATGGCAGGGTCTCTGTAAACACACCCCCAACCTATAGGCTTACCTCCTTCTGAAGCCATCCTGCAGGCTTGGGCACGGACTACTGCTGCCTGGTAGCCTCAATGAGAAAAGTCACGACCAGGACCCAGAGAGCGACCTGCTTCAGCAGTTGCTCAGGATCCAAGTAAAGGAGAGCCACGTTTAAATTTAAACAGTAGAATGTGGGCTGAAACATTCTGCAGTGGGGGAGGGGCAGAGCGCACGTGGGTCGGGGTGGGGTGCGGTGGGGGGACATTCCACGAGGGCTCTGGGAGGTAGGCAAGAACCGGAAGTTCCTTCCATCTCCCACAGTGGCAACACAATTGGCGTGTGCCTCTTTAGGCAGTTGATAAACTTTTTTTGATTCATGGCACCGATGTTGGACATGACAGTCCCTTCCTTTCACGTCTTTATCCATCAACCTAGTTTTGTGTCCCTCAACACACTCTGCTTCCTACCTGGCTCTTGACTTACTTCAACAGAGACTAGACTTTCTGAACAAAATACACAAGTGTTAGTCTGATAAACATAAATAATGGCCACGTGGAACTGAGTATTTGAAATTAGGATTGTCTCAGCAGATGCAGTGTCTTTGACTGCTGTATGTACATCACTCCTAAGGAAGTGGTCCTTGTGCTCCAACCAACATCCAGCAGGACCAGCCTTACTAATGACCCTTTGTGCTGGAAAGCCCCCGTCCATCAAAAAACTGTCATGCAGTCCCCATGTCCAAGACCAGAATTCACTAAATGTCTTTCTCATAGTATTCCATGGTTGTTAAAGATTTAGTTTTTTACCTTTTAAATGATTTTAGTATAATATTTTAAGCGAGTAACACCTTCTCATGGTTCAAAATTAAATTGTGCAAAACGGAATATGCAGTGGCGAGTCCTCCGCCCACCTCTTTACCCTGTCAACCCAATCCTCTTACCTGGAGGAAACCAGTGTTATCTCTTTCATTAAAATCTTCCCAGAGATACATCATGCAACTAAAAACGAAGGCAATCTATTTTTATAGAAGAGCGGAATTCTGCAAGATATTATAAAAAAGGAGGGAGGGAAAGTAAAATTGTTCCCATACTACCTGCTGTGTTGAAATTGGCCCAGATGGTCAACTCTTTCTCAAAATTATTAATAAAAAACCCAAAACCGTACAAAGGACACACCTGTTTATCAATATTTATTGAACAACCTCCATGTAATAAATACACTGAGAGAAAATATTCTAGAAGAGTAAATGCGTTGGAAAAACTCTAGGAACGGAGTCAGGAGACAGTATCTTAAGAGTGTTTCCCAGGTCTGAAATTCTTTCCTAGAATTGTTCTTGAACAGAAACTTCAGGCTTGCTAGGAAAAAGGACCTATTGTTTTTTGAAAGGCATAAACAAGAACCAAGGAACTGCAGTCCAAAGGGCATGAAAGCACTTGCCCCAATTTGAGGCTACTGTGCTTACAGCGGAGCTCTCCAGAACTCTTTGTAGCTAAGTGCATGGGTTTCACGTGTGCAATATAAAAATCACGAGTGCACATCTCACAAGAGCTGGTTTGAAGAAGAGACCGTCACGAAAGTTCCCGGCGAGGAGCGTCGCCAGTCAAGTTCCGCAGCGTTGCCCGACCCTCCATTTCTCTCCTCTCCTGCAGAGACCGCCTGGAGCAGATGCCTACTCGCCCCGCGCCTGCATGCCTGCGCACGCCCACTGGGCGCGGGGCTCTCGGGCACGCGGACCGCCGTCCTCCAACGGCTCCCAGCGTCTGTTGGGGCAGTTTGCTCCGTAAGACACGAGCGCATGCGCGAGCACGGACGGTGGGGCCCCAACGGCCGTCCGGCGCGGGAGCGGGCTGTCATGGCGGCCTCTCGAGTCAATTATAGGAATCCTGAGGTAAGCGGTACGGGGACTTTTCACCCCTCAGGTGTCACCGCTCTGCGCTCTTGTTCACCCTGTGGGTTATTTGTGCCCTTGTCCGTGTAAGGAGACTCGCCACAATGTGGATTCACGCCCCCATAGAGCTCGATTCCCTTGAGGTGTTTACCCCAGGGTTATTGGCACCACTGGGGAGCCGGCTGCATGAAGGGTTCAGTGACTGCGGGGCCTACAGTGGGGGGTAAATCGTGTGTGCGAGCTATTAAACAGCTGCCGTTCTAGTCTGCGCGTTGTGAAGAGTACAAAAGCTAGAGAGAAGTTCTTGCGAGTTGAAAACCCTCATCTGGTTCCAAAGGTGTAGCTCAGGTGATTGGAAAATGAGTGAAGATCGAAGGAACACACTCATAGTTTCACTAGTGTCTTCCTTCTTATCATAAAAACATCAATCAACACTTATGTTCAAACTGCATTCTTTTGTCAGTGATGGGAGCAGCTTTGCTGAATGTGGTCATAAACATGTATTTGTAGTCTGATGTCAAATCATGATTGATTTGCAAGCATAGATGGGGTCTGTACATATTTAATTGGTTGGTGGGGATCTGATATGTAGTGAAATGTGCGGGTTGGTTTTGTCTGTGCATATTTGTGTTTGAAGGGAGGTCATGCCTGTGTTTTTGTGAGAGTGTGTAAGAGTGAGTGCTGTATTTGGAGGGTGTTGAGATGTGACGCAGGCATACTGAAGGAGTTGGTTAGGTGTTTGTAATTTGGTGTTCGGGGAATATGTTTACATGTATTCTTTTCTCCCATGAATTTGGGGATTTGTGTGTGTCTAACGGTGCGTTTGGAAGGATTATCTGCCTATGCATAAGGGCAATGTCAGGAGAAGTCGTGGTGTATATTACTTTGGGTGTCCAGTCTGTTTATTTTGTATATTTGGGGAATGTAGGCTGATCATTTGTGTATTCAGGGCATGTTGTATGGTTATGGGGTGTTTGTGTGTGTGCATTTTCAGGAGCTGTCTATGTATATTTGGATGTGTAGAGGGCAAGTCTGTGACTATTTTATGGGACTGGTGGATGTTATATATGTAGGTATGTTGTGTTTGTATGATTCTGTATTCTCAAGATGGCAGAGCTAATTCTGTGTGAGAGGTTGGGAATGTGGGGTTATGTATACGCCAGTAGTGTGGTACTGTATGTGTATTTGGAAGAAAGGGCGTATAGGGTGATATTATTGCATATTTGTAGTGTACTGGGTAATTGTGGTGCTATTTGGGACTTGTGGAGAGTTGTGTGTTAAATGAGTTTGTGTGTGTATTCAAGGGGCATGGCGACTTGGAGGAATATTTGCTGAGGCTGTGCATTTGTAATTTTCAGTAGGAGCCTCTTAGGCTTATGTATTTTGGGAAGTGAGTATATGTGTATCAGATAGAGAGGTGGGGTTCTATGTTTCTACAGGGAAGATGGACAATTGCATTTATATGTATTAGAAATATGTGGTACCGGTATTTGTTAGTACTTGCATATGTGTGAGCTGGCTCCTGATAGCTAGGGATAAGTTGACATATGGAAGTTGTTTCATAAATGGTTTGCTGGAGATATTTCCATGTATCTTACTTGTGTATTCTAATCCGTGTGTGTGTCCATCATCAGGTGCATGCATTATCAAAGTTTGTTCATAAGGTATGGAGTTGTTAGGATTATTCAAAGTATATTTCTTTGGAGAATGCTAGGGTGTTTATACATGTGTTTGGTAGGCGTAAGAGGTGGTCTGTCTATATATTCAGGGTGAGGGTAGAAATATATATATACACACACATATACAGTTTATATGTTGGGGTAGTGGTGGGGAGCTTGTATTCTGGAGAGGTAGCATAATGTATAGTGTTTGGGAGGGGATCCATATGTTCAGGGGTTAGGAATATTTGCATGTGTGTGTCCATAGGTGTGTGAGAATTGTGTATGTGTATTAGGAAGACTGTAGAAGTTGTCGGTGTTTTTCTGTTTTGAGTGTGTCTGAGCATTTGGGGTGTATACTCATGAGGAGTTTGTGGGTGTGTGTGTTTGTGATTTGTGAGTATATCAGGAGGCTTAGAGTCCTCTATGTGTCTATTTTGAAATGTAATGCCTGAAGAATTTAGTGGTGTTGCTTGTATGTGTGTTGTCAGTACTAGTGAGCTGGACTTATATGTACAGTTGACCCTTGAACAACACGGGTTTGAACCCCATGGGTCTACATATAGTGGATTTCTTTTTCAGTAAATACTACAGGACTACTACAGGATCCATGGACACAGAGCCACTGCATGGAGGGTTGGCCCTAACCCCCAAGTTGTTCAAGGGTCCTCTGTATTTGAAAAGTATAGGTTATTTGTGTCTGTGTGTGTTTTTGAGTTCCTGGGGCTTTTGGGGTATGTATTCTGCGGGATGTGAGAGTTTAGTCTGTGTGTTTGGAAACCAGTAGACTGTGTAGGTTACATGTGTGTGCAGGAATCCTGGAGTATATGTATTCTAGGACTGTGGGATTGCATATGGGTCTTTCTTGGGATTGCACATGAGACAGTTGTGTACTTGGTAAGCCTGTGTGTTTAGGTACTCAGTGTGTCCATCTGGATGGCATATCGGTTGCACATGTTTGTTTTCAGGCCCATGTTGTGTGTGTATATATAGTTGTGAGAGTGGAATGTGAATGTTCAGGGTGAGTAAGGTTTCGCCTGTAAAAATTTAGGTAGTAAGAGGTGGTCTGTTTGTGTATTTATTCAGGGTGAGGGTAGAAATGTACGTGTGTGTTCAGGATATATATATATGTGTGTGTGTGTGTGTGTGTGTGTGTGTGTGTGTGTGTACAAACACATATGTATGTCTGTGTTGGGAGCTGAGGTTTCTACTTGGAGTGTAAGTCGACTGTGTGCACATATTCATAGGAAAAGGTATGGGATGTGCTGGAACTGGTTCATACTATCTTGGGATAGTCAATGGTGCCTATCTCTTCCCAGCTCTGTGTTTAGTGATGTCAGGTGGGTAGCTTTAAATTGGTCATGCTGGGAATATTTATACCGTGTAGATACCGTAAGTGAAGTCTTTCCCACCTTTCTTGGAGAGCTTTTTATCAAGCACTTACCAGCGTACCACTGATGTGCGTGTTTGGATGTATGTATGTATGAAGCAAGAATATTTGGGCATCGGTGGTTTTGTATGGGACACTCATGTGAATTGTGAGTGGGGCATCTGGGGCTGTGGGCCCTTGTATATGTGCATTGACCCTGGTAATTGTGAATCATTGCACTGCTCCTATCCTGTTCTTTAGGGCCAGAGAATCCCCATAAATGTTGTTGATTCCCAGTAGAAATCATGCAGATGGCTACAGAGGTGTCTGTACCTTAGGCAGGTGGACCCTACTTCAACATTTGTGTGGTCCTAGCATCTGGGTCCCTAGAAGGGTGGGCGTGGTGGACAGATGGCCATGCAGAGCAAAACCTTCACAGGTGTGTTGTTGGCGTGACAGGCAGCAGTCAGAAAGTCATGGGGCTTCCTGGATAGGAGGTCAGATGACCAAGGGCTCTCCCAGGAAAACCCCCTGAGAATCTGTTGGACAGCTACAGGCGTTACTTGCTCTTCTGTGGCACAGCTGACGTGCAAGGACACCCTCCACATGGGGTCCAGAGCCATGTGTCCCTGAGCCCAGCTGCCCCAGGGTGGTGGGAACTTTTGCATATCAGGCTGGTCAACTGTATCACTAGGTCTCAACCAACCTGTCTCCATGGAAACCTAAATCCTCAGGGATAGGCAGGACCTCTAGGGATCACTGAGCTGACAAGGACAGAGGTGGGGAGTCTTTGTCACTGAGGGAGAGTCAGGGATTGAGACCTGGAGAGCCTTGGGAGTCCCACTCTGAGGAGATATGGCTCTGATGTTCCCAAACCCTTTAGACATGTTTTCTGTTCTTTTCTGAAGGCTCAAGATGCTTCTAGCAGTGGGAAGCTTATCTCAGTTTCATGTTTCTCTGATAGGATGAACTGACCCTTTTATTCACTATTCCAGGTCGAGCTGCAAACCCATCAGAGGGAACCATGTGATCATTGTAGCCACCAGCTGACCCTACAGCCTCCCTTGGACCCACCCAAGAATTTCTGAGCCTTCCTTCTGGTGAGTCTTGTGGCCTTTTCTCCCTCATTGTGAATCCTTCTGCCAATAAAACATGCTGTGAATGTTAACAAAAGGAAACCTCAACTAGAATTGGAGTCTGGAAGGCCCCCCCCGTAGAGGGAGCTCTCATGCCGTGTCACTCATCATCAATTACCCCAACAGGAAGAGGTCATTTACTGACCCCAAAGAGGAAGTGCAACCACCTTACTACCCGAGCTGGAGGAGGGAAGACTTCCTTCCTGGCCAGCAACAAGAAATAGAAAATACAAATAGCTAATAGAAAATTCCGCAGTTTAGCCAATGAGACGCCATTGTCACCTGAAGTTTTCCTTTCCTCCAGTGAACTTTCATTTTTTCCCTTGATGATGACTTTCTTTCCTTGTCCCACCCTCCTTACTATAAAAGCCTTCTGGGACTTCCCTGGTGGTCCAGCAGCTAAGACTCCGCGCTTCCAATGCACGGGGCATCAGTTCGATCCCTGGTTGGGGAACTAAGATTTCCACATGCCATGTGGCATGGCCAAAAAAAAAAAAAGCCTTCCATGTTGTGTAACCCGTTGGAGTATCTCCCTTTCTATCAGATGAGATGCTGCCTGATTCATGAATCATTTGATAAAGCCAATTTATTCAAAATTCAAAGTAAATCTTCAAATTTACTCAGTTAAATTTTGTCTTTTAATACATTGGTGGCATGCAGAGGTGGCCACTAACAGTTTAATATGTATCCCTCCAGAAATGTTCTGTATAAAAATATGTGTGTGCACTTTTCTAAAATCCACTCTTATGATTGCTACTGCTAACAGGATGATTTTATGATTAAGTGCTTATCTTTTTAAAAAGAAAAAGATAAATATATTGGTGGCAGTGATGGGATCTGAAGCAAATTTCTGATAACATTTGGGACAAGGAGGAACAGGTGTGGTGCCCACAAGTCCTTTGAGTTCCCTGTCTTTCTTGCCATTCCTGAAGGTTGTTGGTAAGCTCCTCTTGGTTTGAGCTCCATTCTCTTTGCGTTTGTGCTCCCAATCTAATTGGCTTTCCTTTACAGGGCAGGACAGTTTGGGCTGGTAGAGGATTCTCCCTGAGGCCAAAGCCCTAGCCTTTCATATGGATATTCCCAGGACACAGTAACATCTCTTGGTTATTGCCAGTATATTTTTGAGCGGTAAACCCTAGCCCCTAATTTTGTTCCTTGGATTCCACATTGGGCACTGCTGACAGTGTAGTCTGCACTTGCCCATCTGTTTGGAATCAGCCCCCAGTTTCCATACTTGGAACTGTTCGTGGCGGCTATAGTTCTCCAATTTGTTTGGAATCAGTTTGCAGTCCCCATTCCTTGGGATTTGCTGGTTGGATCTTTTTCCTCAGTCCAAGGATGCCTGGTAATTGGTGGTGGTGCATACCAGGCCTTCGTTTGTGCAGGACATAGTAACATCTCTTTGTTACTGCTGATATATTAAGATGCAGTTTTTTTGTGTGTCCTTTTTTTTTTTAACACCTTTATTGGGGTATAATTGCTTTACAATGGTGTGTTAGTTTCTGCTTTATAACAAAGTGAATCAGTTATACATATACATACGTTCCCATATTTCTTCTCTCTTGCGTCTCCCTACCTCCCACCCTCCATATCCCACCCCTCCAGGTGGTCACAAAGCACTGACCTGATATCCCTGTGCTATGCGGCTGCTTCCCACTAGCTATCTACCTTTGGTAGTGTATATATGTCCATGCCTCTCTCTCCCTTTGTCACAGCTCACCCTTCCCCCTCCCCATATCCTCAAGTCTGTTCTCCGGTAGGTCTGTGTCTTTATTCCTGTCTTACCCCTAGGTTCTTCATGACATTTTTTTCTCCCTTAAATTCCATATATATGTGTTACCATACGGTATTTGTCTTTCTCTTTCTGACTTACTTCACTCTGTATGACATACTCTAGGTCTATCCACCTCATTACAAATAGCTCAATTTCGTTTCTTTTTATGGCTGAGTAATATTCCATTGTATATATGTGCCACATCTTCTTTTTTTTTTTTTTTTTTAACATCTTTATTGGGGTATAATTGCTTTACAATGGTGTGTTAGTTTCTGCTTTATAACAAAGTGAATCAGTTATACATATACATATGTTCCCATATCTCTTCCCTCTTGCGTCTCCCTCCCTCCCACCCTCCCTATCCCATCCCTCCAGGCTGTCACAAAGCACCGAGCCAATATCCCTGTGCCATGCGGCTGCTTCCCACTAGCTATCTACCTTACTACGTTTGTTAGTGTGTATATGTCCATGACTCTCTCTCGCCCCGTCACAGCTCACCCTTCCCCCTCCCCATAACCTCAAGTCCGTTCTCTAGGAGGTCTGCGTCTTTATTCCTGCCTTACCCCTAGGTTCTTCATGACATTTTTTTTTTTCTTAAATTCCATATATATGTGTTAGCATACGGTATTTGTCTTTTTCTTTCTGACTTACTTCACTGTGTATGACAGACTCTAGGTCTATCCACCTCATTACAAATAGCTCAATTTCGTTTCTTTTTATGGCTGAGTAATATTCCATTGTATATATGTGCCACATCTTCTTTATCCATTCATCCGATGATGGGCACTTAGGTTGTTTCCATCTCCGGGCTATTGTAAATAGAGCTGCAATGAACATTTTGGTACATGACTCTTTTTGAATTTCGGTTTTCTCAGGGTATATGCCCAGTAGTGGGATTGCTGGGTCATATGGTAGTTCTATTTGTAGTTTTTTAAGGAACCTCCATACTGTTCTCCATAGTGGCTGAACCAATTCACATTCCCACCAGCAGTGCAAGAGGGTTCCCTTTTCTCCACACCCTCTCCAGCATTTATTGTTTGTAGATTTTTTGATGATGGCCATTCTGACTGGTGTGAGATGATATCTCATTGTAGTTTTGATTTGCATTTCTCTAATGATTAATGATGTTGAGCATTCTTTCATGTGTTTGTTGGCAGTCTGTATATCTTCTTTGCAGAAATGTCTATTTAGGTCTTCTGCCCATTTTTGGATTGGGTTGTTTCTTTTTTTGTTATTGAGCTGTATGAGCTGCTTGTAAATTTTGGAAATTAATCCTTTGTCAGTTGCTTCATTTGCAAATGTTTTCTCCCATTCTGAGGGTTGTCTTTTGGTCTTGTTTATGGTTTCCTTTGCTGTGCAAAAGCTTTGAAGTTTCATTAGGTCCCATTTGTTTATTTTTGTATTTATTTCCATTTCTGTAGGAGGTGGGTCAAAAAGGATCTTTCTGTGATTTATGTTATAGAGTGTTCTGCCTATGTTTTCCTCTAAGAGTTTGATAGTTTCTGGCCTTACGTTTAGGTCTTTAATCCATTTTCAGCTTATTTTTGTGTATGGTGTTAGGGAGTGATCTAATCTCATACTTTTACATGTACCTGTCCAGTTCTCCCAGCACCACTTATTGAAGAGGCTGTCCTTTCTCCACTGTACATTCCTGCCTCCTTTATCAAAGATAAGGTGACCATATGTGCGTGGGTTTATCTCTGGGCTTTCTATCCTGTTCCATTGATCTATCTTTCTGTTTCTGTGCCAGTACCATGCTGTCTTGATTACTGTAGCTTTGTAGTATAGTCTGATGTCAGGGTGCCTGATTCCTTCAGCTCTGTTTTTCGTTCTCAAGATTGCTTTTGCTATTCGGGGTCTTTTGTGTTTCCATAAAAATTGTGAAATTTTTTGTTCTAGTTGTGTGAAAAATGCCAGTGGTAGTTTGATAGGGATTGCATTGAATCTGTAGATTGCTTTGGGCAGTAGAGTCGTTTTCACAATGTTGATTCTTCCAATCCAAGAACATGGTATATCTCTCCATCTATTTGTATCATCTTTAATTTCTTTCATCAGTGTCTTATAATTTTCTGCATACGTATCTTTTGTTTCCTTAGGTAGGTTTATTCCTAAATATTTTATTCTTTTGTTGCAATGGTAAATAGGAGTGTTTTCTTGATTTCACTTTCAGATTTTTCATCATTAGTGTATAGGAATGCCAGAGATTTCTGTGCATTAATTTTGTATTCTGCAGCTTTACCAAATTCATTGATTAGCTCTAGTAGTTTTCTGGTAGCATCTTTAGGATTCTCTATGTATAGTATCATGTCTTCTACAAACAGTGAGAGCTTTACTTTTTTTTTTCCTGTTTAGATTCCTTTTATTTCCTTTTCTTCTCTGATTGCTGTGGGTAAAACTTACAAAACTATATTGAATAAGAGTGGTGAGAGTAGGCAACCTTGTCTTGTTCCTGATCTTAGTGGAAATGCTTTCAGTTTTTCACCATTGAGGATGATGTTGGCTGTGGGTTTGTCATATATGGCCTTTATTGTGTTGAGGAAAGTTCCCTCTATGCCTACTTTTTGCAGGGCTTTTATCCTAAATGGGTGTTGAATTTTGTCAAAAGCTTTCTCTGCATCTGTTGAGATGATCATATGGTTTTTCTCCTTCAATTTGTTAATATGGTTTATCACCTTGATTGATTTGCGTATATTGAAGAATCCTTGCATTCCTGGAATAAACCCCACTTGATCATGGTGTATGATCCTTTTAATGTGCTGTTGGATTTTGTTTCTAGTATTTTGTTGAGGATTTTTACATCTATGTTCATCAGGGATATTGGCCTGTACTTTTCTTTCTTTGTGACATCCTAGTCTGGTTTTGGTATCAAGGTGATGGTGGCCTCGTAGAATGAATTTGGGAGTGTTCTTCCCTCTGCTATATTTTGGAAGAGTTTGAGAAAGATAGGTGTTAGCTCTTCTCTAAATGTTTGATAGAATTCGCCTGTGAAGCCATCTGGTCCTGGGCTTTTGTTTGTTGGAAGATTTTTAATCACAGTTTCAATTTCAGTGCTTGTGATTGGTCTGTTCATATTTTCTATTTCTTCCTGATTCAGTCTTGGGAGGTTGTGCATTTCTAAGAATTTGTCCATTTCTTCCAGGTTGTCCATTTTATTGGCACAGAGTTGCTTGTAGTAATCTCTCATGATCTTTTGTATTTCTGCAGTGTCAGTTGTTACTTCTCCTTTTTCATTTCTAATTCTGTTGATTTGATTCTTCTCCCTTTTTTTCTTGATGAGTCTGGCTAATGGTTTATCTAGTTTGTTTATCTTCTCAAAGAACCGGCTTTTAGTTTTATTGATCTTTGCTATCCTTTCCTTCATTTTTTTTCCATTTATTTCTGATCTGATTTTTATGATATCTTTCCTTCTGCTAACATTGGGGTTTTTTTGTTCTTCTTTCTCTAATTGCTTTAGGTGCAAGGTTAGGTTGTTTATTCGAGATGTTTCCTGTTTCTTAAGGTGGGCTTGTATTGCTATAAACTTCCCTCTTAGAACTGCTTTTGCTGCAACCCATAGGTTTTGGGTCATTGTGTCCCCACTGTCATTTGTTTCTAGGTATTTTTTTATTTCCTCTTTGATTTCTTCAGTGATCACTTTGTTATTAAGTAGTGTATTGTTTAGCCTCCATTTGTTTGTATTTTTTACAGATCTTTTCCTGTAATTGATATCTAGTCTCATGGCGTTGTGGTCGGAAAAGATACTTGATACAATTTCAATTTTCTTAAATTTACCAAGGCTTGATTTGTGACCCAAAATATGATCTATCCTGGAGAATGTTCCTTGAGCCCTTGAGAAAAATGTATATTCTGTTGTTTTCGGATTGAGTGTCCTATAAATATCAATTAAGTACATCTTGTTTAATGTATCATTTAAAGCTTGTGTTTCCTTATTTATTTTCATTTTGGATGATCTGTCCATTGGTGAAAGTGGGGTGTTAAAGTCCACTACTATGAATGTGTTACTGTCGATTTCTCCTTTTATGGCTGTTAGTATTTGCCTTATGTATTGAGGTGCTCGTATGTTGGGTGCATAAATATTACAATTGTTACATCTTCTTCTTGGATCGATCCCTTGTTCATTATGTAGTGTCCTCCTTTGTCTCTTCTAATAGTCTTTATTTCAAAGTCTATTTTGTGTGCTATGAGAATTGCTACTCCAGCTTCCTTTTGGTTTCCATTTGCATGGAATATCTTTTTCCATCCCTTTACTTTCAGTCTGTATGTGTCTCTAGGTATGAAGTGGGTCTCTTGTAGACAGCATATATATGGGTTGTTTTTGTATCCATTCTTCCAGTCTGTGACTTTTGGTCGGAGCATTTATTCCATTTAGATTTAAGGTAATTATCAATATGTATGTTCCTATTCCCATTTTCTAAATTGTTTTGGGTTCGTTATTTTAGGTCTTTTCCTTGTCTTGTGTTTCTTGCCTAGAGAGGTTCCTTTAGCATTTGTTGTAAAGCTGGTTTTGTGGTGCTGAACTCTCTCAGCTTTTGCTTGGCTGTAAAGGTTTTAATTTCTCCATCAAATCTGAATGAGATCCTTGCTGGGTAGAGTAATCTTGGTTGCAGGTTTTTCTCCTTCATCACTTTCCGTATGTCCTGCCAGTCTCTTCTGGCTTGCAGAGTTTCTGCTGAGAGATCAGCTGTTAACCTTATGGGAATTCTCTTGTGTGTTATTTGTTGTTTTTCCCTTGCTGCTTTTAATATATTTTCTTTGTATTTAATTTTTGATAGTTTGATTAATATGTGTCTTGGTGTATTTCTCCTTGGATTTATCCTGTATGGGACTCTCTGTGCTTCCTGCACTTGATTAACTATTTCCTTTCCCATATTTGGGATGTTTTCAACTATAATCTCTTCAAATATTTTCTCAGTCCCTTTCTTTTTCTCTTCTTCTTCTGGAACCCCTATAATTTGAATGTTGGTGTGTTTAATGTTGTCCCAGAGGTCTCTGAGACTGTCCTCAGTTCTTTTCATTCTTTTTTCTTTATTCGGCTCTGCAGTAGTTATTTCCACTGTTTTATCTTCCAGGTCACTTATCCGTTCTTCTGCCTCAGTTATTCTACTATTGATCCCATCTAGAGTATTTTTCATTTCATTTATTGTGTTGTTCATCATTGTTTGTTTCCTCTTTAGTTCTTCTAGGTCCTTGTTAAATGTTTCTTGCATTTTGTGTATTCTATTTCCAAGATTTTGGATCATCTTTACTATCATTATTCTGAATTATTTTTCAGGTAGACTGCCTATTTCCTCTTCATTTGTTAGGTCTGGTGCGTTTTTATCTTGCTCCTTCATCTGCTGTGTGTTTTTCTGTCTTCTCATTTTTCTTATCTTACTGTGTTTGGGGTCTCCTTTTTGCAGGCTGCAGGTTCGTAGTTCCCGTTATTTTTGATGTCTGTCCCCAGTGGCTAAGGTTGGTTCAGTGGGTTGTGTAGGCTTACTGGTGGAGGGGACTAGTGCCTGTGTTCTGGTGGATGAGGCTGGATCTTGTCTTTCTGGTGGGCAAGTCCACGTCTGGTGGTGTGTTTTGGGGTGTCTGTGGACTTATTATGATTTTAGGCAGCCTCTCTGCTAATGGGTGGGGTTGTGTTCCTGTTTTGCTAGTTGTTTGGTATAGGGTGTCCAGCACTGTAGCTTGCTGGTCGTTGAGTGAAGCTGGGTGCTGGTGTTGAGATGGAGATCTCTGGGAGATTTTTGCAGTTTGATATTATGTGGAGCTGAGAGGTCTCTTGTGGACCAGTGTCCTGAAGTTGGCTCTCCCACCTGAGAGGCACAGCACTGACTCCTGACTGCAGCACCAAGAGCCTTTCATCCACACGGCTCAGAATAAAAGGGAGAAAAAGTAGAGAGAAAGATTTAGTAGAAGTAGGAAGAAAGAAAGAAAGAAAGAAAGGAGGGAAGGAAGAAGGAAGGAAGGAAGGAAGAAAGAAAGAAGAAAAGAAGGAAAGAAGGAAAGAAAGGAGGGAGGGAGGGAGGGATGGTGCGAGGAAGGAAGGAAGGAGGGAAGGAAGAAGGAAGGAAGGAAGAAAGAAAGAATGAAGAAAAGAAGGAAAGAAAGAAAGGAGGGAGGGAGGGATGGATGGTGCGAGGAAGGATGGAAGGAGGGAAGGAAGGAAAAAAGAAAGAAAGAAAGAAGATATAGTAAAATAAGAAAGTAAAATATAATAAAGTTATTAAATTAAAAATTAATTATTAAAAAAACAATTTTTAAAAAAACGGACGGATAGAACCTTAGGACAAATGGTGGAAGCAAAGCTATATAGACAAAATCTGACACAGAAGCATACACATACACATTCACAAAAAGAGGAAAAGGGGAAAAAATCATAAATCTTGCTCTCAAAGTGCACCTCCTCAATTTTGGGATGATTCGTTGTCTAAAGGAGGGAAGGAAGGAAGAAAGGAAGGAAGGAAAGAAAGAAAGAAAAAGAAAGAAAGAAGGAAAGAAAGAAGATAAAGTAAAATAAAATAAAGTTATTAAAATTAATTATTAAGAAAAGAATTAACACAAAAAAAAACAAACAAAAACAAAAAGACACAGCAAAAAAACGGACAGATAGAATCCTAGGACAAATGGTGGAAGCAAAGCTATACAGACAAAATCTCACACAGAAGCATACACATACACACTCACAAAAAGAGGAAAAGGGGAAAAAATCATAAATCTTGCTCTCAAAGTCCACCTCCTCAATTTGGGATGATTCGTTGTCTATTCATGCATTCCACAGATGCAGGGTACATCAAGTTGATTGTGGAGCTTTAATCTGCTGCTTCTGAGGCTGCTGGGAGAAATTTCCCGTTCTCTTCTTTGTTCTCACAGCTCCCAGGGGTTTTGCTTTGGATTGGGCCCCGCCTCTGCGTGTAGGTCACTGGAGGGCGTCTGTTTTTTGCTTAGACAGGGCGGGGTTAAAGGAGCCGCTGATTCGGGAGATCTGGCTCACTCAGGCCGGGGGGAGGGAGGGACGCGGAGTGCGGGGCGAGCCTGCGGCGACAGAGGCCGGCATGTCGTTGCACCAGCCTGAAGCCCGCCGTGCGTTCTCCCGGGGAAGTTGTCCCTGGATCCCGGGAACCTGGCAGTGGCGGGCTGCACAGGCTACCCGGAAGAGGGGTGTGGATAGTGACCTGTGCTCGCACACAGGCCCCTTGGTGGCGGCAGCAGCAGCCTTAGCGTCTCCCGCCCGTCTCTGGGGTCCGCGCTTTTAGCCGCGGCTCGCACCCGTCTCTGGTGTTCCTTTAAGCAGCGCTCTTAATCCTCTCTCCTCACGCACCAGGAAACAAAGAGGGAAGAAAAAGTCTCTTGCCTCTTCGGCAGCTCCAGACCTTTTCCCGGAGTCCCTCCCGGCTAGCCGTGGTGAACTAACCCCTTCAGGCTGTGTGCACGCAGCCAACCTGCGCTCTGACCAAAGCCCGAGCCTCAGCTCGCAGCCCCGCCCACTCCGGCGGGTGAGTAGACAAGCCTCTCGGGCTGGTGAGTGCTGGTCAGCACTGATCCTCTGTGCGGGAATCTCGCCACCTTGCCCTCTGCACTCCTGTTGCTGTGCTCTCCTCCCCTCCGTGGCCCTGAAGCTCCCCTCTCCGCCCCCCGCAGTCTCCGCCCGCGCCAGGGCTTCCTATTGTGTGGAAACCTTTCCTCCTTCACAGCTCCCTCCCACTGGTGCAGGTCCTGTTCTTATTCTTTTGTCTCTGTTTTTTCTTTGGCCCTACCCAGGTACGTGGGGAGTTTCTTGCCTTTTGGGAGGTCTGAGGTCTTCTGCCAGCATTCAGTAGGTGTTCTGTAGGAGTTGTTGCATGTGTAGATGTATTTCTGGTGTATCTGTGGGGAGGAAGGTGATCTCCGTGTCTTACTCTTCCGCCATCTTCCCCTCCGGCCCCTTTTTGTGTTCTTTTGGGTTGACAAAGGCTAGCTAAGGAAATGATATCCTTTATCGCCAAAGAGTTGAGAATGCCAGCTTCTGGCACACCTGCTTATTTTATATTTAAGAACTATGGTCCTGGAGGTTGTAGATATTTAGAAAGATGGCAAAATTATACTAATATAGATCTAGAATTACAGTGGTCATTGTGGGGCATGTTCCAGTTAGACAAGATGGTTCATTTAAGGAAAACACTAGACAGCAAGGGTTCACAAATTGGACAGGGAGAATGAGATGCCTGCTTTAACTGGTATGTAAAAGTTTACAGAAGGTTTCAAGATTCCAAAATAGCTTCGTTTAGAGACTTAGAACAAAAAGCTAATGAAAAATTAAAGAGACAAAAGGTACCTGAAACAAAAGACCATAGGACAGATGTGACTGCAGATTTAACTCCTACTGTCCCCCTTCCTTTTTCATCTGAGTACCCTTGTTTTACTCATTTTCTGTCTGCAATACTTTTCTATTCCAAAGAGAATATTTAACAATTGCCATTTAAAGTAAAACTACCTGAGGTTGCAGGTGAGCCCCCTCAGGTGTACTTTACCCCTTGGTCAAAGACTGAGCTGAGAGCTGTAGTGAAAGAATTCTCTAAACCTAGGGAGGAACCCCCAACAGTTATTGAAGAATTTAGAGTCACTGTCAGGGTGTATGTCCCCAAACTGCTAGATCTTTATCCACTTGTACATGTGTTGGTAGGACTGGGGGAAGCCCCAGAATGGATGCGGGAAGCAAAATGACATAATCCCTAGGATGATCTTCAAGATCCTCAACCTGAAAAGGCTTGCAGAATAACAACTGACCTTTTACAAGCTATTCCTAAAATCTTCCCTGCTCACACTTGGTCGATTATTAATTGGCCTAATAATGATTGGTCTATTATTCACTCATACAAACAAAAGAGGGGTGAATCTGTGGAAGACTTTAGAGCCAGTTTGGAAGCTCTCTTTTTACAGCAGTTGGTGTTCCAAGGAACAAAAAGGCCACTCAGCCTGCTTTAACTGCCCTTTTTGTAAATGGATTATCTTCTGAGATTAGTGGGTTGATAAAAGGGCAGAAAAGAGGGTGGGAGGCTGTAGGCCTGACTGAACTCGTGACTATAGCTGAGCATTTTGAAAGGACCCTGGAGCCAGATCAGAAACAGAAATCCACCAAGCTCATAGCCTTAAAGTTACAACAGCTCTAAGGCAAGAGACACAAAATAACACCTGGGCCTCCCCCATTACAACCTCCTAGGGGTCCATGATCAATTCGATGACCCAAAGTTGATGTTTCATTTGTAATCAGTGAGGACACTGGAAGAAAAGCAGTCCTCAAAGGTCCTATGCAAACTCTTCACAAATGCTCTCATATCTGTCTCAAAAGGAGGGCCCCCCATGACCCTCTCCGATAGTTGGCAGAACTCCAGAGGTTCTCTGGTAAACTATTACCAGCAATTAGCTTAAACAGCCCAGAGGAAAATATAATGAAAAACTGCCAAATTTTAGTTGATACTAGAGCTATGGTTTCTACTTTAAACCCCACTCTCATACTTCACTTTGAAATCTACGTTAAACCCTAACCCTAACTGTAAACAGAATTACCTAACCCTGTAACACCCTACCCCTATCCCTAACCAGAGCTGTGCTTTCTACTCTAAATCCCACCCTCAAAGAACAACAGGTCCCTCTGAGTAAAGAGGATGTTTCCATAGTGGGAGTACCTAATACAGTTCAGAGAGAATTTTTATCTCCACCAAGATTCCTTTTCTCTATGCAATATAGCCCCAGTTAATCTATTGAGTAGAGATCTCTTTTCTAACTTAAAAGGGCCAGTACATTTTGCCTCCAGTGGAGATCTCACCTTAAAGTTTCCGGATCCACCTGAACCTGATCATTTATGTTCCTTAAAATCGGTCCTGGATATAAAAGAGGAAGTTCAACAAAAGTTCCCTAATTGGATGGAGATGCCTGCAAATTTGGGGGCTACTTCTAACAGTGTTAACATCAGAAGAATAAAAAAATGCAAACCTATAAAGATTCAGATAGATGTAGCTAAACCTCTCCCTAGGTTTCCTCAGCAGCTATTAAAGGCTGCGGTCATACAAGGTCTCATACCTATTGTAGAAGACTTAATTGCCCAGGAGGTAATCATTCCTGTACTCGTCCCTGCAGCATGCCAATCTTGCCTGGTTGGAAACCTGGCAGGATGGCGATTTGTCCAGGGCTTGGGAGCTGTTAATCACAATAGTTTTTCCCTGTTTTCCTGTTGTTCCAAACCTAGCCACCCTTCTGTCACAAGCTTCAACTGACTTGAAATGGTTTAGTGTTGGAGACCTTTGTTCACCTTTCTTCAGCATCCCGGAGACTCAACAGCCAATATCTATGTGCCTTTACTTGGAACAGTCAACAATATACCTGCACTTTTATGCCTCAAGGGTTCACTGGGACCCCTTCTTTTTTCTCCCAAGTACTTCACCAAGATTTAAGTACCCTCTAGTTCCCTGAGAAATCAACCATTTTACCATATGGAGGTAACCTGCTGCTGTACTCAGCTACTGTAAAGATTCCATAAGGCATTCATAAAAGATTCCATTTATTTGCTGCAACAGTTAGCTGAGAACGAACACAAAGGAAAAATTACAATTATCTCTAGACGCTGTTCATTACCTAGGACGTAATCTAAGCACTGAAGGAATTCAGCTATGTCCAGAGAGAATTAGGCTGATACAGGAATTCCTAGACTCACAACTAAGTGCTAGCATTGTGGATTTCTAGGTTTAGCTGGTTATTGCAAGCTCTGGGTTCCAAATTTTTCTGTTACCTCTTCCACTCTATGAACTTATTAAAGATGTAGTTCCTGAATCCTTTGCTTGGGAAGATAAACATAAGCAGGCTTTTATGAGGCTAAAACAAGCACTGCAAGAGCTGCCTGCCTTAGGGTTACCCAAATGATCAGGTTCAGGTTGATCCGGAAACTTTAAGGTGAGCTCTCCACTGGCGGCAAAATATATTAGCCCTTTTAAGTTAGAAAAGAGGTCTCTACTTAATAGATTAACTTTAGGTTATTCAAAACGTTTTACTTTATTTGTGCATAAAAGTCATAATCAGGCCACGCAGAACTGTGTGAGCATGGTAGTAAACATAGGCCTGTTGCCTGTTATAGCATGCAACTTGATTCAGTTGCTTTTGCCTATCTCAGTTGTCTTCAGGTTATAGCCACAACTGCAAATTTAGTGGAAGCCTTGGCAGATTTGACTCTAGAAAATGAAGTTTATTTGCAAACTCCACACATTGTCCACAGTCTTCTTAAGGCTGAATTGACAACATTTCACTGCAAGTATCACTAGATTAACTTCCTGTGAAATCCTGCTTTCACCACCTAATCTTTATCTTAAACTTTACAACGTTCTCAATCCTGCTACACTACTACCTGTGTCTCACAAAGGTGAGGGCCATGACTGCAAGGTAACAGTGTCCCATGGGAATTCCCTGGTAGTCCATTGGTTAGGACTCCGAGCTTCCACTGCAGGGAGCGCGGGTTCGATCTCTGGTCGAGGAACTAAGATCCCACAAGCCACATGGCGTGGTCCAAAACAAAAACAAAACAAACAGAAAACAACGTCCCATTTTGTGACAACGTGTCCTGAGTAAAGATGTTCCCAAGTCCAAGCTTGCTCGGCTTGCCGCACGATAGGCCATAAATCGGAGATGAGGTGTTGAGACAAGGAATATGACTTTATTCGGAAAGCCAGCAGACCGAGAAGATGGTGGAGTAAAGTCTCAAAATAACCATCTTATTGGGGCTTGGATGCCAGTTTTTCATATAGCACAGAGATGGGGAGGAGATGAGGAGGTAAAATAAGGCGGCCATAAGTTTTGCGAATAGCCTCTGGAATGGCCAGCCTCGGGGAGGAGATGTGTTCATTTCTTCTTAATTGTAGCCATCCACAGGTGGACAGAGTCCATATGTTTCCCTGAACAAAGGCACTTTGGTTTAACATTCAGACAGAGGGACAGGGTTCCCCGAGGCAGGCCATTATGTACAGACAGTATCCTTTTAGTGAACAAAAGCAGCTGAAGGCAAAGGTTAAAGTAAAAGAAACAGATCCAACGTGTAGTCAGATTTGGCTCTTCCCTGTTACAATTCCCTACTGTCAATGTCCATTCCACAGTCTTGTGGAAAAAGGGGTGACGGCCCTTCTAATTGCTTCGTCAGATGGATCTTTCCGGAAGTGTCCACCATGGGTGCCAGTGTTCCAAACGTTGTTTTTTTTTTCTTTTTTTGTTCCTCTCTGGAAAGTGTCTCCTTTACACCTGTAGCCTTAAAAAAATATTCTCAGCCTAAAAGTTGAGAGTTACGATCTATTTGATGGGAATTTTGAGGGCTTCAAGCCTGGGAGGCAGCATCTCAAGTTAAGGAATTTAGCACTTTTCTATGTATGGGAAGATGCAAGAGTCTGGGCTCGCTGAAATCATTCATTTGATATGTACCTCAGCTATGCGGGGCCTGTATCCTATATTCTCATATCCTGAGTTTCGTCAGGGCTCACCGGCTGACGTTGGAGGGCTGCAGTCGCTAATGACTGATGTGTCAGGAAATATTCTATTTCTCAGATCCTCTCCTCTTGGTCAGGATTTTGACCAATATTTGGGAGACATTTCAGGATCAAATTTTGTCCCACAGCACTGGGAGGCTCATCCCAGGTCAGGGGAGAATTCTTGATATGCCACTCCAGGTGCTAGTTTTTGGATTAGGCCCTATTGATAATTAAAAAGCCTCTGGATCCTCTATCTAATTATGATCCAGGGGACATTTTCCCTTGTTGCTTCCTCCCATACCTAGAATCACACTATTACAGTTACTTCATGTTATAAATGTGGTCTATTTCCTCAAGATGTTTAGCCACAGAAGTACTGTTGGAGGCCTGGTTACATACTGGGTACTGTAAGAGACACCAATCTTATGAAATAGACAGGATATAAGTAATGCAGCTAGTAACATTAACAAAGACACAGTGCAGCAGGGAGACACAAAGAGCAAACAATCTGGAAACAAAGAACAATGATCAGTATAACTACTTGTAATCCAATTGCAATAGCGAGCGACCAGAGGTACCATAACTGATTTAGTGAGCCATCCGCTGTTTCAGTGTACCAGCAGTGTGTACTTAGACATGCAGGGCTTAATCTTTGACACAAGCATATGCTACTGGCAGGATCAACCAGGTAGAGAGAAAAAGATAAATGTTTCAATTCTGCTTACAAGGGTATAATTTAAGAAATTACTGTAAGTCATAATTAGTTTAAGGGGAGGGTTTTGCTTACACCTGGAAAACACAGGTTTAAAACAGTCATTTTTCAGATAGAAACCATAAAAATTATAACCATAGTCACCAGTTTACCCAGTCATGTGCAACTAATTGCTTTTGTTAACAGCTTTATGAAGCCATCAGGTTTCCCATTAGAATTCTTCAAGTTCTTACCCAGTTCACCTTTATGGTTTGAAAACCAGACACTTGTATTTATGCAAAGGTCCCTTCTGTAAATCTTCTTGAAGAGGAAGCATTTTTGCAAAGGCATCAGAGTGAAACCATAACCGTGTACAATGGTGAAAGACTTAAGAAGGCACGTTTAAATCTGATTACAGTGCAATTGACAAAGTAACGCGGTTACTGCGGTGACATGCGACACTTTCAGATAATAAAGAGAATTCTGACTGGTAACATTTTACTGGGCCAAACCAAATTTTAGGAACTCCATCTAATCTGTAGAATACCTGTATCATTCGGCATACAATATAACCTAAGAAGATTTATTGCTTATTTGACAACACTTCCCGTGTAATTCAACATACCAAGTCAACCTAATTAGTTAATATCTCTCTTTGGGGTGTTTCAGAAGCCCTTTGAAGCACCCCAAAGTTAGCTAGAGGTCAAAGGAACTTCATTATAATTGGATTTGGGAAGTTTTGTTAAAAAAGTAAGAAAAGGGTTTAAAACAGTCGGATAGGATCACATGTCACTGTGAAACAATAGTTATTCACTTAGCCAAAGTAACAATAAAAGATTTCAAAGGCAAGTACAGAACAGATCTCTTAAAAGGTAGAAAAACTTAAAATCTGGTATCAAAGGCAGTCCAAAATCTTAAGAAACCTTGTCTTCTTAACAGAGAGAAAAGCGAAATTCAAGTTGTGCACCAGCTTACTTTTAAAATTTATTTACTCAATTAAACTTATTTTAAACTTAGTCCTGACCACATACAGAACTCCTTTTTTCAGGAGGATATTCAGGTTTAATTTCTATAAACCTTCTGTCACTTATTTTAGCACAATTCTGACTTTCAAGTGGTCAGATATCTGGAGAGATTAATTTTAGATAGACCTTCCTAAAAGATAAGTATTTTAAAAAGTTTACCTAAAGCTCTTATCTCATTTGCATTTTCTTTCCTTAAAAGTTTCTTCACGGGCTTCCTTGGTGACGCAGTGGTTGAGAGTCCCCCTGCTGTTGCAGGGGACACGGGTTCGTGCCCCGGTCCGGGAAGATCCCACATGCCGCGGAGCAGCTGGGCCCGTGAGCCATGGCCGCTGAGCCTGCGCGTCCGGAGCCTGTGCTTCGCAACGGGAGAGGCCACAACAGTGAGAGTCCCGCGTACTGCAAAAAAAAAAAGTTTCTTCACATCAAGTTATTTCCTTGCTGAGAAATTTGCAACAGATATAACAAGATTTTATTTAGGTTATATTAAACCTAGGCACAATAAAAGTATTATACTTAATGTTGATGACTCTAACAGCATGTCTATATTAATTAGATCAACAAACGAACGTTAATACCAGGTCTCAATTAATACTGAATATTTCCCAGTTCACATGAACCTGAAGCTCATTTAGCTCAGTTTCTCTTGTATTTAGAATAGTTTGGTTTGTAAGCGCTTACTTTTCTTTAAGCCAATTAAATAGACCTCAGCAATGTTATCCAAAGACAAAGACACATACAAGGACACAAACATACAGAGACGTCATGGTTGTCATTTCAGAATTTCAGCACTGAGTCAGGTACAGCCATGTGAAGCCCATCAGTTTATAAAAAGAGGTTGGATTCAAATTAGGTTTCTGGTAGATGGAACAAATCAAACTCACTTGTCTAGATGGCTGAATTTTTACAGAAAAGACACTTAGGTTTTTTATTTCTCCTTGATAAGTCCATTTCTAAATTCCTTTACCCTCTTTCAAAAAGATGCATTTTAAAAAGATGGCAGAGATGAGGGTTCCTGAGAAGACCAGAAAGGACATTTGCATCTCAAAGATACAGGCAAGTTTTTCCTAGGATGACTTTGTTTCCCCTTTGTTTAATATTTACAAGCCTCTTGAGATAAACAGGGAGGGTTTGGGGAGTGGTATCTATTGGAGAGTCAATCAACTCGTTCCCCACTGTCAAAGTTCCCTGGGGCTCCTGTGGGGAAATGAGATTCTGGCGCCTCAAGTCAAGGGAGTCCCCTGGCCTCTTATAGGATGTCAGCACGAGGGAAATTACCCTGCTGTGGAAGTGTTTCCTGGTCCAAATTGGGTGGCCTGTGGAGTCTTAGATGGTGATACTAAATCGGGCTCCTGTGCTCTGGGGGTTAACACGGAAACTTCTATTTGAGCCCCGTGGGTAGGGGAAACAGGAGGTGGTGAATATGATGGCGGCATGGGGGGAGGGTGGGCAGTTGGAACAACTGCCAGTGCAGCTTGCTGTTTTGCAAAACACTTCTAACTGTGAGATCCTATTAAAATTGAGTGAGCCATTTAGGGGCTACCGCCCTTCTGATCCTATATTTTGGGTCCACACCCTATTACAATAGTATACCATGTCTTTCTTAGTCATAGGCTCAGGGCTATGTTACACCCATTTCTCTAATATAGGCCCCAAAGGGCTCTCCTTCAGGGTAGATGGAGTATTTCCCATTTTGTACACCAAAACGCAAAAGTCACAAACAAATTCTGGCATCAGTGCACACAAAAGCGAGACCAAAACCAACGAACCAGTTCCCAAATCGGTTCTGAGGGTATGTAGTGGTGTAGAGAGCAGCCGTCTGGTGCAGAAGCCCACGGGCAGCTAGGAGGAGCTGTGTTCGTCCAAAGGCTCCAGGACACATGGTGCATTCTCAGCCCAGAAGGAGCAGCCAGGGGGAACCAGTGGGAGGGCTTGGCTAATTGACCTTTGTGCCTGCTATAAAGCTTATTGTTTAGCTCTTCGCCCGTAAACTATGGAGGGTTTGTATGTGGCTGCATAAATGGGTCTAAGAATGATGGACAAGCGTGGTATCTGTTGCCTCCAAAGTGTGAAGAGACCTAAGTAAGACGTGTTGGGCTTGCTATAGTGTGTTGGGGGGCTGAATAGTTAACGGCTGAGGTTTAGCTGCAAGAGGAATTTCCTGGCTTTTAGAGGATCAGTTAACGCCCAGAAATTTAATAGTTGTGGACAGCCCTTGAATTTTATGTGGGGCAGTAGCCCACCTGTATGTTATAGGTGGGTCACCAACCATGTTAGGGCCTCGTGCACCCATCTCCTGAGGGGCTCTGGATTAGAACATCAGTAAAGTGCCAGATGGTGCAAGGGGACACCAGGGCTTGCCAGCAAAGACTGTGGGCAATAGCTGGGCTGTTAAGATAGCCAGTAGGCAGACAGGTTAAAACATACTGGGTGCCTTCTGAAGTAAAAGTAGACCGCAGCTGGGACTCCTTAATAACTGGTACTGAATAGAACGTAATAGCTAGATTGTCACAGCAAAGTAATTCCCTGGAGCCCTTTGGATATCCTTAATTATCTGGACAATGTTGGAAATGGGAGCCTTAATAGTGGGGATCAGCATTTATATTTCAGTAGTTGATTATAAGGGGCCGCTCATTACTAGCAGGCTTTAATAGCAGCCAAATGGGGGAATTGAAAAGGAGAAATGGTGTGTTTAATGATTTCCTCTTTCCATAAATTCTGAATTATGGGCTGCAATCCCACAGCCCCCTGTCATACATGTTATTGGGGGATATTTACTGTCTTAGGTGGCAGTCTTATGGGCTCCCACTATTCAGCTTCCACCAGGAAGGCCAGGAATTTGGGTTTGTTCCAAATGTCGTTGAGTACATCAAGGCATCCATAGCTGTAATGGGAAAGGGTAGGGCCAAAGGGGCTTCCACCACTAAAAGGTTTTTAATAAAGATTGTTTCAATAGTAACATTCAATGAAAGTTGAATGCTTTCTACTCCCCTGACTACTATGCCTTGTAATCTAAAGTGTGGCCCTTACTTATAATTGGAGGGGTTCCCAGGAAGCACTGTAATTTGAGCTCCAGTTGTCAATGAGAGCCATAAGAAAATTGTTTATGTGTGTCCCAAGGATAATTAGAGAAGTATATGGGCAATTGTCCCAGAGGAGGGCCACGCTCCGGGGATCTGCCAGGTCCCTAAGGCAGAGGCCTTGGCAGAGGTCAGGGTACAGGATTCGGAGAGGTGACAGCTACTCATCACTCCGGTCTCCTGAAGAGTCTGTAGCGCCTGAGCAAAAATTTCTAACTTGTGCTTGGGCTTTCCCAAGGTTACGTCATCAGGGACCCCCGATCTCCAGAGCTGCCAATACAGGGAGGTCTGATAGTCATCTCATGAAGGATGGAGCTGTGTGAAGGCACCACCCCTTGGTGGAGACCAGTAAGGGTCCCAGAAGTCCCTATACCCCTTAAGGGTCCTCTCTTGGGTTTCTGGCCAATGGGGCAGTGGGGCCCATGTGCCTTTACTGGCAAGTGAGATTTGGGGCTTCAGAAAAATTATGTTTTTCATATCTAGCTACAACATGGATGCAGTCCCATGCCTGTTGTACTGTATCTGATGTTTCTTTGAATTGTAACAGCATGGCTTTATAATTAGGGGGAACACCCTTCACCCCCTTCCCTTGGACAAATTTTTTCTAGCAAAATTTGCATTTCGGTCATGGTATAGTTACATGTCTCTGTTTCTTGTTCATGCTGGTCATCCGATATTTTGGTGCAATGGATGGTGACAGGGAACACCTGGAATGGATTTTTCCTCTTCCCTGACTCATATGCTGCGACTTCCTGTTTAGGGTGTCCCAGTCAGTCTCGGTGGGGTCAAGGGATGATTTGCAACAGCAGCAAGAAATGCAGCAACACAGGAGGCACTTACCTCAGCGGCATTTGCCCGTTCGGGGTGCCATGATGCCCCTGGTAGAGCTGCCTCTATCATGGGTTAGGGCTGTGTGGGGACCTCTTGGATGTATGTTTAGGGTATAGGATGGTTTGGGGTAATAGTAAAGCTGTGTAGAGACTGTATGTGTGATCTGGGGAGAGACGAGGGGCATGAGTGCCTTTGTGGGTGTACGGTTGGTGTAGCATGGTGTGGCTGGGTGGTGGGCTGCTTCTGGGTGTTTTGAGGCTATGTGTGCAGGCGTTTGAGAAGAGGTAGGGGTATGCATTTTAATGCTTGGTGTGTTGGATCTGTGTGTATTCAGAGTGCAGGGTTATACACATGCTCATCCTGTAGGGTAAGAGTTCAGGGAGTGTATTTTTGGTGTGGAGGAATTTGCAGAGATTGGGGTTGTCAGTGTAAAGTGGGGTTGCTAGCTGTGTGTGTATAATCAGGGGATGTGACAGAGGCTGTTTATAGTATCTCAAGAGGGAGATGGGCGTATGTTTGTATTGGGGGTGTGAGGTCATAATGTGTTCTACGGGGAGTATTTAGGAAAAGGTTGGAAACATTGTGTCTCTCTGATGGTATTTTGTGTTTGTCTCACCTTCTGAGGCATTGCACATACGTGGATGTTGACAGCTGTGGGGGGACTGTATGTGTTATATTTGGATGTGGGGGTTGTGTCTTATATGAAGAAGTATGTGAGTTTGGTTTGAATGTATTTGGCTATTGTTGAAGGGTTTGTGTGTTTGCATTGAGGGGTTATATGGGGTTGGGTGGATTTTTGTGGGATATGAGGATTTAGGTGTTTGATTATCAGGGGCCGTTGGGGGTGTGTTTTTGTATTCAAGACTGTGGCTGTGATTTTATTGGGGTTTGTAGTGCATGTATATTGGAGCAGGAGGGTTCTGGGCACACAGTCAGGCATCTGCTTATAGGCAGGGAGTTTGTGTGTTTGAGGATGTTTGGAGCTCTGTGGGGCTGTGTGATGGTGGCACAGGTGACTGTGGGCAGGTGGAATGTGTGTTGGGCTGGAATGGAAACTCGAGGGCATGTTGGGGACTGTGAGGCGCCCATGTGAACTCCCACGTGGACTGACCTTTGTTCCTTCTGATCTTCTATGGCTCGTACGCATCCTGATCTTCTGTGGCAGCTACTCCCCTGGAATGGTCAGCGATACTCTGCTCTTTCTTAGTCAGATGAGTCAGGAAATGTCACTTGCTCTGGCAGCTGGATATGCCTCTTGCAAGTGAGTGGTCCTGGGTCCAGGGTGCAGGACTGGTGGAGAGATGCAGAGTGAGGCTGATTCCCCCATGAGCCCTCTCCTCAGTGAGGTGGCCCGGAGGTCAGGGCTGTATCTCCAGAAGGTCAGACATGGCCAGTATTCTCTAGAACGTGCTGGAGGGGTCAACTCATTGAACGGACCATGCCAGGAGATAAACAGACCCCGAGAACAATTCCTAAGGGAGAAGTGTATACCTACCCATCTTGCACTTTCTCCTTTGGATGGCCTCTACCACAAGGTAAAACCTAAGCCCCCTCACATGGCCTTTCTTGGCCTGCTCTTACTGAGCGGCCAGTCTCTCCCCACATCCTGGCTCACTATGGGCCCTCTGGTGATACCAGCAAGAGGCCCCCCTGCATGTCAGTTCTCACCTCCTTCCCTTGGCCCATGCTGCCCTTGCTGTTTGTCCTGCTCTTCCTCCCCGAAGGCTGTGAGTCACCCTGTCCAGGTGGGAAGGATCCACTGAAAATGCAAATTTGAGTAATTACTGCATCACCTGAGTCTCTAGCATGTGCCAGGCACTATGACGCTTGCCAAATCCATAAGAACCCCACAAAGCGGATATGCTGCTAGTTGCACTTTGCAGGTGATGAAGCTGAGGTTCAGAGGTGAGCAGCCATGACCAAGTACCCTGTATGTACCAGAATATCAATCAGACTGGTCAACGTATCCAATAAAGCCAAGCATTAGTCTGATCAGTACGCCTAGATGCCAGGCTGTAAAGGCGCAAAACACGTCCCAGCACGAGAAGGAGCAGTGCCAAGTACCCCAGTAAAGAAGCAGTGTTCATATCCTGCTTTCTTAATTGAAGAAACTGCAAATCAACCCACAATTTCCTACTCTGTTAATAGGAGAAAAATACCAATGTGCATTGTCCTGTAAAACTACCTTAAAATAATATGTATGATCCCGAGTGCTTTGGTAATGACCCCAAATCATCATCATGAGGTTGGGATACTACTTAAAGCACTGCAAGTCTTACACACTGGCATATAGAATCTGTAAAGTCAGTTCTTTGGGTAATGATGGTAGATAGAAGTGGCCCAGAAGGACAGAAGACAGAAAATAGAGCAGAAACTATTTGTGCAGACGTGACAATGGGTCATAGCCAAGGTTCAAGCATTACGAGGGAGGTGGTGAAAATAGTAATGGGCATAGAGTGTAATAAGTCAAGGATATCTAATGTAGTTTCCAAAGAAGGTTTGTGAAAGACATATAGCTAAAAGGATAATAGGCTGGGAGGTGAAATAACACAAAACATTTGATATATTTTTACAAGGATAAAAGAAGATAGAAATGAACATTAAAGAAGTAGGTCAAATAGAAAAGGTGTAAGATGGTAATAACCTCACAATATGATGAGGCAACTTAGATGTATTTTGTTTAAATAAATTGGTAGACTATATTTAGAGTAGTTTTAAGTTTAAAGAGAATTTGAGCAGAGTACAGAGTTCCCATACACCCCCTCACATCTATTCCCCAAACCAAAGTTTCCCCTATTATTAACGTCTTGCATTAGTGTGGGGCATTTTTTACAATTGATGAGCCAATGTTCATACATTATTATTAACTAATATCCATAGTTTACATTACAGTTTACTCTGTTGTATATCCTATGGGTTTTGAGGAATGAATGACAAGCATTGACCATTACAGTATCATACAGAATAGTTTAAGTGCCCTACCTTTTCCAGGATGTCATATAGCTGAAATCATACAGTATGTATCCATTTCAGTTTGGCATCTTTCATTTAGCGGTATGCGTTTAGGGTTCCTCCATGTCTCTTCCATTTAGTCCTCTTATAGCTCAAGCTGCCATAACATAATACTATAGGCTTGGAGACTTTAACAAGTCACAGTTCTAGAGGCTTGGAAGTCTAAGATCACGGTGCTGGCCAATTCAGTGCCTGGTGAGGGCTCTCTTCCTGGCTTGCAGACAACTGTCTTTTCACTGTGTCCTCACATGGTGGGGAGAGACAGAAAAACTTCTCTGGTTTCTTCTTATAGGGGCACTAATAGAGCCTAATCCTCATGACATCATTTATTCTAATTACCTGCCAAAGGCCCCATCTCCAAATACCATCACTTTGTTAGAGCTTGAATATATGAATTTTGGGGGGACAGAATTCAGTTGATAGCCTCATTCTTCTAACAGTATAAAATATGACTAATAAAGAAAGCTCATCATTAAATTATCTCTTTTCTAGCAATACATAGATATTTACTTGCTTTTTTAAACCATTTACATATTTTAAGATAAATGAATTAAAGATTTTAAAAAGTCAGGTAGAACAAGATAAGAAATTGTAGGTACAAGCATGTTGAAGCAAAAACAGATAAACCCCCCAGTTGCATTGTCTCAAAAATTCAGAGTTCTAAGGTCTGATTTAGGTTTCCACCTCTGGTTCATGCCATTTGCTGTACCACAACAGTAGGATGGGGTGGTATGCTAAAGTTAGGATGTTAGAAAAACCATTAGAAAACAGATACCTTGCTAAACTGAATGTTTATTTGGTGTGAATTGAGGCTGTTTTTTCTTAACGAAATGATTCACATTAAAACTTGTCAGGACACAGTAAATTAACTAAAAGTAACTTGGGGAGAAGTTTTATTTATTTTATTTTATTTACATCTTTATTGGAGTATAATTGCTTTACAATGGTGTGTTAGTTTCTGCTTTATAACAAAGTGAATCAATTATACATAGAAGTTTTATTTTTTACTGAGATAAAATTAACCGTTTTAACTTGCGCAATTCAATGGCATTTAGTACATTCACAATGTTGTGCAACCCTTACTTCTATGGGGTTCAAAAATATTTTTATCACTTTAAAGGGAAGCCCTACCCATGCTTTCTTCCACCGAACCCCTGGGCAGTCACCAATGTGCTTTCTGTCTCTATAGATATATGTATTTGGATATTTCATATAAGTGTAAATTATACAGTATGTGACCATTCATGTCTGGCTTCTTTCATGTAGCATAATTTTCAAGGTTCACCCATGTTGTACTATGTATCATTACCTCATTTCTTTCTTCTTCCCATCTTTAATGAGGTATAATAGAGAAATAAAAATATATATTTAGGGCTTCCCTGGTGACACAGTGGTTGAGAGTCTGCCTGCCAATGCAGGGGACACGGGTTCGTGCCCCGGTCAGGGAAGATCCCACATGCCATGGAGCAGCTGGGCCCGTGAGCCATGGCCGCTGAGCCTGCGCGTCCGGAGCCTGTGCTCCGCAACGGGAGAGGCCACAACAGTGAGAGGCCCGCGCACCACAAAAAAAAAAAAATATATATATATATATATATATATATATATATATATTTAGAATATACAACTTGATGTTTTGATGTACATATATATTTTTGAAATAATTGCCACAATCAAGCAAATTAACATATCCATCACCTCATATAATTACCATTTTCTTTTTTCTTTCTTTATGGTGAGAACACTTCAGATCTACCCTCTTAGCAAATTACAAGTACACAATACAGCATTGTTAACTATATGCACATTGTTGTACACTAGATTTCCAGAAATTATTCACGTTGCATAACTGAAACTTTGTTCCTCGTGATCAATACCTGCCAATTTTCCCATCCCCTCATCTCCTGTCAACCACTGACTGCACCCCACATCTATGACTGTTTTGGATTCCACATAAAAGTAGTATCATGAAGTGTTTGTAGCTGTCTTTCTGTATCTGGCTTATTTCACTTAGCATAATCTCTTGCAGGTTCATCCATGTTGTCACCAATAGCAGCATTTCCTTCATTTTAAAGGCTGAAGAATATTCCATTGTATACAGGCATGCCTTGGAGATATTGCAGGTTTGGTTCCAGACCACCAAAATAAAGCAAATATTGCAACAAAACAAGCCACATGAAATTTTTGGTTTACCAGTGCATATAAAAGTTATGTGTATACTATATTATAGTGTGTTAATGTGCGATAGCATTATGTCTAAAATACCCATGTACATACCTTAATTTTAAAGTAATGCTACTTGGGAAAATGGCACCGATAGACTTACTCAATGCAGGATTGCCACAAACCTTCAATCTGTAGACAACGTAGTATCTGCAAAGCACAATAAAACGAGATATGCCTGTGTATTACCACACTCTATTTATCCATTCATGAATCTACAGACACTTAGGTTGATCCAATATCTTGGCTACTGTGAAAAGTAAACATGGAAGTGCATATGTCTCTTCACGATACCGACTTCATTTCCTTTTGCTGCATACCCAGAAGTGGGATTGCTGAGTCATAAGATAGTTGTAGTTTTAATTTTTTGAGGAACTTCCATACTGTTTTCCTTAGTGGCTGTATCAAGTTACATACCCAACAAAAATGCACGAGGGTTCCCTTTTCTCCACATCCTCATCAACACTTGTTATCTTTTGTCTTTTTGATAATCGCCATTGTAACAGGTGTGAGGTGATTTCTCATTGTGGTTTGACTTGCATTTCTCTGACAGTTAGTGATGTTGAGCACCTTTTCATACATCTGTTGGGCATTTATATGCCTCCTTTGGAGAAATGTCCATTGAAGTCCTTTGCCCATTTTTAAAAATAAATTTATTTTGTTTATTTATTTATTTATTTTTGGCTGCATTGGGTCTTTGTTGCTGAGCGTGGGCTTTCTCTAGTTGAGGCGAGTGGGGGCTACTCTGTTGTGGTGCACGGGCTTCTCATTGCAGTGGCTTGATCATTGCAGGGCACAGTGTCTAGGTGCGTGGGCTTCAGGAGTTGTGGCTCGAAGGCTCTAGAGTGCAAGCTCAGTAGTTGTGGCGTGTGGGCTTAGTTGCTTCACGGCATGTGGGATCTTCCCGGACCAGGGCTCCGACCCATGTCCCCTGCATTGGCAGGTGGATTCTTAACCACTGCACCACCAGGGAAGTCCCCCATTGGGATTTTAATAGGGATTGCATTGAATCTTTGGATCACTTTGGGTAGTATGGATATTTTAATGATAGTAAATCCTCCAGTTCATGAACATGGGATGTCTTTCCATATTATCAGTGTCATCTTTAATTATCCTCATCAATTTTTTATACTTTTCAATGTATAGATCTTTCACCTCTTTGGCTAAATATATTCCTAAGTATTTTATTCTTTGTCATGAAATTCAGAATGGGGTTGTTTTCTTAATTTCCTTTTTTGGGTAGGTCATTCCTCTTGTATAATGACTTCTATATGCCGATTTTACATCCTACAACTTTACTAAACTCACTTATGAGTTCTAACAGTTTTTACTGCTGTTCTTGTCGAATCTTTAGGATTTTCTACATGAATGATCATGTCATCTGCAAACAGAGGTAATTTTACTTCTTCCTTTCTGGTTTGGATGAATTTTATTTCTTTTTCATGCCTAATTCCTCCATCTTCCAGTGTTGTGTTGAATAGAAGTGGTAAGTGTGGACATTCTTGCGTTCTTCCTGATATTAGAGGGACAGCTTTTAGTTTTTCACTGTTGAGTAAGATGTTTGCTGTGGTCTTTTCTTTTTCATATGCCTTTATTGTGTTGAGGTACATTCCTTCTACACCTATTTTGTTTAGAGTTTTTATCATGAAAGAATGCTGAATTTTGTCAAATCCTTTTCTGCCTCTATTGAGATGATCATATGATTTTTCCTTCATTTTGTTAATGTGGTGTATCACACTGGTTGATTTGTGTATGTTCAACCATCCTTGCATCCCAGGAATAAATCTGACTTGAGCATGGGGTATGATAATTTTAATTTATTGTTGAAATTGGTTTGCTAATATTTTGTCGAGGATTTTTGCATCTAGGTCTATCAAAGATATTGGCTGTAATTTTCTTTTCTTGTAGTGTCCGTGTCTGGCTTTGGTATCAGGGTAATGCTAGCCTTGTAAAATTAGTTTGGAAGTGTTCCCTCCTATCCAATTTTTTGGATGAGTTTGAAAAGGATTGGTACTAATTCCTCTTCAAATATTTGGTGAAATTCACCAGAGAAACCATCTGGTCCTGGATTTTCTATTTTTTTTTAAGTTATTGATTAAATCTCCTTATTTGTTATTGGACTGTTCAGACTTTCTATGTCATCTTGATTCAGTGTTGGTAGGTTGTATGTTTGTAGGAATTTATCCATTTCTTCTAGATTATCCCATTTGTTGGCATAATTGATAAGGGACACTTATGATTCCTTTATTTCTGAGGCATCACTCGTATTGTCTCCTCTTTCATTTCTGATTTTATTGAGTTTTCTTTTTTATTTTTTTCTCAATTCGTGTAGCCAGCAATCTTTCAAATTTATCTTTTCAAAAAACACCACTTAGTTTTGTTTCTATTTTCTGTTGTTTTTCTATTCTCTATTTGATTTATTTCTGCTCTAATCCTTACTATTTCCTTCCTTCTGCTAAATTTGAGATTACTTTTTTCTTCTTTTTCTAGTTCCTTGAGGCATAAAGTGAGATTGTTTACTTGTGGTTTTACTTCTCCTTTAATGTATGCATTTATCACTCTAAACTTCTCCTGTAGTACTGCTTTTGCTGCATCCCATAAATCTTGGTGTGTTGTCTTTCATTTTAGTTTGTGTCAAGATTCTTTTTAAATTCCCCTTTGATTTTCTCTTTGACCCAATGGTTGCTCAAGACGGTATTATTCAACATGATAAATATAATTAACATTGGTGTGTGTTATATATGAAGGTTAAGAGAGTAAATCCTAAGAGTTCTCATCACAAGGAGAACAATTTTTTCTTTTACTGTTATTTTGTGGCCATATGAGATGATGTTCACTAAACTTACCGTGGTAATCATTTCTTGATGTACATAAGTCAAATCTTTATGCTGTACACCTAAAACTTATGCAGGGCTCTGTGGCAGTTATATCTCAATAAAAGTGGAATGGCGGAAAAGAGTATATTGCTTAGTTTCCAGATATTGGTAGATTTTCTTGTTTTCTTTATTAAAAATATTGTTTTATTTAATTTTTTTGCTGTGTTGGGTCTTCGTTGCTGCATGCGGGCTTTCTCTAGTTGCAGTGAGCGGGGGCTACTCTTTGTTGTGGTGCACGGGCTTCTGATTGCAGTGGCTTTTCTTGTTGCGGAGCACAGGCTTTAAGTGCGCAGGCTTCATTAGTTGCAGCACTTGGGTTCAGTAGTTGCGGCACGTGGGCCCTAGAGCGCAGGCTCAGTAGTTGTGGTGCACGGGCTTAGTTGCTCTGCATCATGTGAGATCTTTGCTTACCAGGGATTGAACCCATGTACCCTGCATTGGCAGGTGGATTCTTAAGCACTGTGCCATCAGGGATATCCTAATATTTCTGTTTTGTTACTATTATGGGATTTCTATTTCCATACCATTGTGATCAGATAAGATACTTGAAATTATTTCAGACTTTTTAAATTTGTTAAGACTTGATTGTGGCCTGACATATTATCTATTCTGGAGAATGTTGTATGTGTTCTTGAAATGAACGTGTATGTGCTGCTGTTGGATGAACTGTTTTGTATATGTCTGTAAGGACCATATGGTCCATAGTGTTGTTCAAGTCATGTTTGTTGATTCATTTTCTGTCTGGGTGTTATTGTAACTGGGTTATTGAAGTCCCTTACTATTTGTGTCCTGCAATCAATTTCTCCATTTAATTTCGATATTTGCTTTAGAGTTTTATGTGCTCTGATGCTGGATGCATATATAAATTGTTATATCCTCCTGTTGAGTTGACTCTTTTATTATCATATAGAAACCTTCTTTGTCTATACAGACAATTTTTGACTTATTGTCTATTTTGTCTGTCATGCATATAGGAACTCTCACTTTGTTTTGGTTGCCATTTGCATGGAGTCTCTTTTTCCATCCCTTCACTTTGAGCCTATATGTGTCTTTTCATCTAAAATTAGTCTCTTGGGTTGGATATTGTTTTTTTATCTATTCAGCCACTCTATGCCTTTTGATTGGGAAGATTAATCCATTTATATTAAACTAATTATCTATCAGTAAGGACTTACTATTGCTATTTCGTTAATTGTCTTATGTCTGTTTTGCAGCTGTTTTGTCCTGTTTCTCTGTAGCTTTATTTCATTGTTGTTTGATTATTTTTTTGTAGTGATTTACTTTGATCCTTTTCTCTTTGTCTTTTGTTTTTTTATAATAGGCCATTTCTTTGAGGTTAGCTGAAGGCTACATAGAAATCTTGTAGTTCTAAACATCTGTTCTTTTACTCCCACCCAAACTTTGTGTCCTTATACTCAGTTTCCTTCTTTTTCTATTGTTAACAAATTTTAACTTTTATATCAGGGTTAAAGTACTTTATACGGCACCATTACAGTGTTATTATGCTATATTGGTGTGTGTGTGTATGAGTTTAACATTGAAATTTATGCTTCTGTGTGCTTTTGCATTTCTGTTTACATGTTTTCATTTCAAAGTGCTCTCCCTTAAGCGTTTCTTTTAAGGCAGGTCTAGTAGTGATGAACTTGCTTAGATTTTGTTGACTTTATCTCTCCTTTATGTTTAAAGCATAATTTTGCTAGGTATGGTCATTTTTGCTCACAGGTTGTTTTTTTTTCCAGTACTTTGAATATATCATCCAACTCTCTCCTGGCCTGTAAGGTTTCTGCTGAGATATTCACGAATTGTTTTCTGGGAGTTCCCTCATAGGTGCCAAGTCACTTTTCTCTTGTTCCTTTCAATATTCTCTCCTTGTACTTCACATTTAAGAAGTTGATTATAACGTGATTGGGTGTAGTCTTCTTTGTGTTGATCCTATATTGAGCCCTTTGAACTTACTTCTACTGCTACACTATTTATTTTCTAGATATCTTATATCCTTTTTGTTCTTCACTTTCTTCATTCTTACATTCTTTTGTGATTGACGTTTTTCCTGGTTCACCATTTTGATTCTCTTCTTATTTCTTTTCTGTATATTTTTGAGGTATTTTTCTTAGTGCTTATACTAGGCGTTAAAGGAAGCATCTTAAATTTTTGAAAAAACAAATTTAAATTAATAACCTTTTCATTTAATAATAACAAAAATTCTGCTTATTTACATCCCGCATCCTCATTTACACTGCACTTGTCACAAATTACATCCTTATGTATTGTGTGCCCTTTAATAGCCTTATAATAACTATTTTATATATTTGTCTTTTAAATCACATTTTGAAAAGAGGTGTTACAAACCCTAAATACAAATGTGTTGGCCTTTTAAACTTAGTGTAGTTACCTTTACCATTGTTCTTTAATTCTTCATATGGTTTCAAGTTACGTTTCATTTCAGCCTGAAGGATTCCTTTAACAGTTCTTATTGAGCAGATCTACTAGTAATGAACTTCTTCAGTGTTTCTTTATATGAATGTCTTAATTTTCCTTTATTTAAAAAAATTCTCGTAAAATATACATAACACAAAATTTATCATCTTAACAATTTTAGAGTGCAGGCCAGAGGCATGAAATATATTTACACTGCTGTGCTATCATTACCATCATCCATCCACAGAACTTTTCATCTTGCAAAATGATAATAGTCTGTACTCATGAGACAACTCTCCGTTTCCCTTGCCCCCTCACCCCCGGAAACCACCATTGTACTTTCTGTCTCTGTGAATTTGATTACTCTATGTACTTCATATAAGTGTGATCATACAGTATTTGTCCTCCTGTGACTGGCTTATTTTACTTAGCGTAATGCCTGAAGGTTGATCCATGTTGTAGCATGTGTCAGAATTCCCTTCCTTTTTAAGACTGAATATTGATTTATTGTTTGTATAGACCACATTTTTATATCCCTTCATCCCTCAATGGACCCTTGAGTTTTTTCAGCCTTTGCCTATAGTGAATAATTCTGCTATGAATATGCGTGAACACATAACTCTTCGAGTTCATAATTTCAATTCTTTTTGAGTATTTAATGGGAACTTGAATTATGGGATCATATGGTAATTCTATTTTTAATGTTTTGAGGAACCACCATACTGTTTTCCTTTCTGTGTGCACAATTTTACATACCCACCAACAGTGTACAAGTGTATACATACTGGATATTAACCTTACCAGCTATAGGATTTGCAAATATTTTCTCCCATTCAGCAGGTTCGTTTCATTTTTTGATGAAAGAAGTAGTTTTAAATTTTGAATACCTAGTTTATCTATTTATTTTATTACCTCCACTTTTGGTGTCATATTCAAGAACTCTTTGCCAAATTTCATGTCATGGTTTTCTTCCCAACACTTTCTTCTAAGAGTTTTATAGTTTGAGGTCTCACATTTAGGTCTTTGATTCACTGAGTTAATTTCTGTATGTGGTGTAAGTTAAGGATCTACCGTCATTCTTTTGAATGCGGATATTTTTTTTGCCAGTACCATTTGTTTACATCGGTATGCTTTCCCCATTGGGTGGTCTTGGCACTCCTGTTGAAAATCATTTGGTGATGTATATACAGGTTTACTTCTGGGTTTCTCTTTTATTCCACTGGCCTATTCTCCTTCCTATATGTGTGTTTATGCTGGCACTATTTTGATTACTGTGGTTTTGTAGTAGGTTTTGAAATCAAGAAATTTGAAACTTCAAATTTTGTTCCTTTTACACATGATTTTAACTATTCAGGCCCTTTAAATTCCGTGTGAACTTCAGGATGAATTTTTCTACTTCTGAAAAAACCTCACTGTGATGTTTAAAGAGATTGCATTTAATCTGTACATCCCTTTAAGTCGTGTTGACATATTAACAACATTAAGTCTTCCAATCTGTGAACACAAGATGCCTTTACATTTATTGGTGTCTTCATTAATTTCCTTCAGCAGCGTTTTCTAGTTCTCAATGTACATGTCTTTTGTCCCCCTGGTTAAGTTATGCCTCGTCTTTTACTATATTTCATGATATTTTAAATGCTATTTTGTTTTTGCTTTCCTTTTTCCACTTTTCATTGTTAGTGTATAGAGACACAACTGAATTTTGAGTATTGATTTTGTATCTGGCAACTTTTCTGAATTCATTTATTAATTCTAACAGGTTTTTTTGGTGCATGTTTGTTGTCTCTGAACAAATATAATTTTATTTCTTCCTTTCTCATTCAGATGCCTTTTATTTTTTATCTTGCCTTATTTATTTGGCTAGGAAGTCCAGTACTTTGCTGAATAGAAGTAGTGACAACAGGCATCCTTCCTTTGTTCCTGATCTTAGACAGGAAGATTTCACCACTGAAGATAATAGCTGTTGTTTTTCTATCTGTGACCTTTATTATGTTGAAGTCATCAACTTGTATTTCTGGTTTGTTGAGTTTTTAAATCATAAAATGGCATTGAATTTTGTCAAATGTTTTTTCTGCATCAATGAAGATGATCACATGGAGTTTAGTCCCTTCAATCTCTTTATGTGCTATACTACATTGACTGATTTTCATATGTTGAACCAACCTTGCCTTGCAAGAATAAATCCCATTTGGTCGTGATGTATAATCCTTATAATGGGCTGTTCTGTCTCTTATTATTTTTTAAAGAATTTTTGCATCAGTATTCATAAGGGATATTGGTCTGTAGTGTACTTTTCTTGTAGTGTCTTTAGGTTTGTAATTGCTATAATGTTAACCTCTTAGAATGAGTTAAAATACATTCTCTCCTCTTAAATTGTTTGGAAGAGCTTGAGGATTGGTGTTAATTCTGCTTTAAATAGTTGGTAGAATTCACCATGAAGATACCTGGTGCTGGGCGTTCAGTTGTTGGAAGATGTTTGATAAGTGATTCCATATCTTAACTTGTAGATCTGTTCAGATTTTGTATTTCTTGGTAAGATGTGTGTTTCTAGGAATGTGTTCATTTCATCTAAGTTATCAAATTAGTTGGTATACAACTGTTAATAGTACTCTATTGTAAGCCTTTTTGTCTCTACAAAATCGGTAGTAATGTCCCTTTCTTCATTTCTGATTTTACATATTTTGTTCTTATCACTTTTTTTAATAGTCAGTCTAACTAGTTTTGTCAATTTTGTTGATCGTTTTCCTCTTTTTACAGCTATTTTGAGGCATAACTGACAAAACTGTAATATATCTAAAAGGTATAACGTGATTATTTGATATACGTATATATTGTAAAAGGATTCTCACAATCAAGTTAATTAACATACCCATCACCTGTCATATATTTACTTTCTGTGTGTGAGGACACAAATTCTACTCTCTCAGAAATTTTCAGTTACGGAATACAGCATCATCAGTTACTCACCATGTTATACATTAGCTCCTCAGACCTTATTCCTTCATTTTATCCCTCATGTTATAACTGAAAATTTGTATCCATTTACCAGCATGTTCCCATTTCCCCCCATGCCCAACTGCAGGCAACAATTTCTGCTCTGTGTTTCTATGATTCCAACTTTTTTTTTAGATTCCACACATAAGTGATACCATGTGGCATTTGTCTTTTCTCCATCAGGCTTATTTCATTTAGCATAATGTTTTCCAGTCTCATTCATGTTCTTGCAAGTGTCAGGATTTACTTTAAGGTTGAATAATATCCCATTGTGTATGTTATGTATGTATATTTGTGTGTGTGTGTATCAGAATTTGTTTATCCATTCATCTATGAGAGACAGGAAGGTTCTTTCCGTACCATTACTCTGAATAACATTTCAAAGCTTTTTTGTTGTTGTTTTTTTCTCATACCACGTGGCTTGTGGGATCTTAGTTCCCCAACCATGGGTTGAACCCGGGCCCTCCCCTCATCAGTGAGAGCACGAAGTCCTAACCACTGGACAGCCAGGGAATTGCTAAAAAATATTGTTTCTCTTGCTATATGACCAGAAGTGAAATTGCTGGATCACATGGTATTCTAATTTTATTTTCTTGAGGAATCTCCATACTGTTTTCAATACTGGTTGAATCAGTTTACATTCCCAGCAACAGTGCACACAGATTCCCTTTTCTCCACATCCTCACCGACATTTATCTTTTTCATAATATACATACTAACAGGTGTGAGGTGATATCTCATTGTGGTTTTGATTTGCATTTCCCTGATGATTGGTGATGTGAATCACCTTTTCATATACCTGTTCCCCAAATGTTTGTTATCTTTGGGAAAATGTCTTTTTAGGTCCTTTGCCAATTTTTAAATTGTGTTATATGGTGTTTTTGCTACTGAGTTGTATGAGCTCCTTGTATACTTTGGATATTAACTTCTTTTAGATACGTGATATGCAGATATTTTCTCACACTCCATATGTTGCTTTTTCATTTTGTTCATGGTTACCTTTGCTGTTCAGAACCTTTTTCATTTGATGTAGTCCCACTTGTACATTTTTGCTTTTGTTGCCTTTGCTTTTGGTGTCAAATCCAAAAGGACATTGATGAGATTAGTGGCAAGGAGCTTACCCCTTATATTTTCTACTAAGAATTTTAAGGATCAGGTCCTATGTTCATGTTTTTAATTAATTTTGAGTTTATTTTTATATCTGGCGTAATGTGACTTTTCCACGTGGCGATGCAGTTTCCCCAAAAACCGTTTAGTGGAGAGACTCTCCTTTTCCCATTGTTTATTCTTGACTTCCTTGCTGAAAACTAATTGACTATATATGCATGGGTTTATTTTTGAGCTCTCGATTCATTTTTGTTGATCTGTGTTTCTGTTTTAAGCCTATACAGTACTTATTTGATTACTATAGCTTTGTATTATAGTTTGAAATCAGGAAGTGTGATGTCTCTAGTTTTGTTCTTCTTTCTCAAGATTGCTTTGGCTCTTTGGAGTCTTTTGTGGTTTCATATGAGTTTTAGGATTTTTTTTTCTATTTCTTTAAAAAATGCTTTGGAATTTTGATAGAGATTGCATTGAATTTGTAGGTCACTTTGGATGGTATGGGCATTTTCACAATATTAACCCTTCCAATCCATGAATACAGAATATCTATCCATTTGTTTGTGTCTTCTTCAATTTCGTACATCAGTGTTTTATGGTTTTTAGTGTGTAGATCTTTCACCCCATTAGATAAATTGTTTCTAAGTATTTAACTTTTTTCATACTATTGTAAATGAGATTATTTTCTTAATTTTTCTTCTGATAATTCATTTTTAGTTGACATTCGCTGATATACAAATGCAGCTGATTTTTGTATATTGATCCTGAAACTTTACAGAATTCAGTTATTCTAACAGGTTTTTTTTTTTTTTGCAGTGTGTTTAGGGTTTTCCACATATAATATCATGTCATCTGCACACAGACTTATTTTACTTATAACTTTACAATTTGGATGTCTTTTATTCATTTTTCTTGCTTAATGGCTCTGGCTAGGACTTACAGTCATACGGTGAATGAGGGTGCTGAGAGTTGCATCCTTGTCTTGTTCCTGATCTTAGAGGATGCTGTTCCTTGTTTCAGCTTCTCACTATTGTGTGTAATGTTAGCTGCAGTCTTATCATATATGGCCGTTATTATGATAATGTACATTATATGTATACATAATTTGCTGAGTTGTTTTTTCACACACACACACACACACACACATACACACACTGTATTTTATTTTTACAAGAGATAAACTGACACCGAGCATTGTAAATGGATGACCACAACAAAATAAACAATGATTGCAATTGCCAAACATGAAACACACTCATACTATGTCATAATATTGACATTCAGTCCAGTAAACCTCCACTGTAGCAGCTCCTTTACTTTGCAGTGAAAATTGATTTGTATATTTCTTGCCTCTGAGTCCTTGTGGGATTTTTTTTTATTCAAACAGAAAGTCACAAAAATTATAATCATCCTCATCAGTTCACTCAGTCCCATGTAATTAATTTTTTCATCTTTTATGAATTCATGAGTTTTACATTAGAGTTCTGAAAATGCTTATTCATTCAGTTCAGCAGTATAGTCAGTTACCAGAAACCTGTACTTGTCAGAGTCATTTCCAGGAATGCTTGAATATGAAACCCTTCTATAGGAACATTTTTGCGAAAGCATCAGAGTACACCCAGAACTGTCTGTAAATGACAAAAGACTTAAAAATGACCACGGTTAAAGATTTGATGAAAGTTCATAATAATGCAATTGACAAGGAAATTTAGTTATTGCTGAGATATACATTTTAAAGTAATAACTAGAATTATGACTTGTAACATTATACCAGAACATATAAGATTTTTTAGAAATTTCATGTAATGTCTGAAACATATATATTAACATATTTCCATACAAATAACCCCAGGAAAGTTTAGTATTAGTTGTTTTTTTTTTTGTTTGTTTATACTGCATGTTCTTATTAGTCATCAATTTTATACACATCAGTGTATACATGTCAATCCCAATCGCCCAATGCATCACCCTACTATCGCCAGCCCACTGCGGTATTCCCCCCTTGGTGTCCATACGTTTCTTCTCTACATCTGTGTCTCTATTTCTGCCCTGCAAACTGGTTCATCTGTACCATTTGTCTAGGTTCCACATATATGCGTTAGTATATGATATTTTTCTCTTTTTGACTTACTTACCCTGTATGACAGTCTCTAGATCCATCCATGTCTCAACAAATGACCCAATATCGTTCCTCTTTATGGCTGAGTACTATTCCATTGTATATATGTACCACATGTTCTTTATCCTTTCATCTGTAGATGGGCATTTAGGTTGTTTCCATAACCTGTCTAATGTAAACAGTGCTGCAACGAACATTGGGGTGCATGTGTCTTTTTGTCTTATGGTTTTCTCTGGGTATATGCCCCGTAGTGGGATTGCTGAGTCATATGGTAATTCTATTTTTAGTTTTTTAAGGAACCTCCATACTGTTCTCCATAGTGGCTGTATCAATTTACATTCCCAGCAACTGTGCAAGAGGGTTCCCTTTTCTCCACACCCTCTCCAGTATTTGTTGTTTGTAGATTTGCTGACGATGCCCATTCTAACTGGTGTGAGGTGATACCTCATTGTAGTTTTGATTTGTATTTCTCTAATAATTAGTGAGGTTGTGCAGCTTTTCATGTGCTTCTTGCCCATCTGTATGTCTTGTTTGGAGAAACGTCTATTTAGGTCATCTGCCCATTTTTGGATTGGGTTGTTTGTTTTTTTATATTGGGCTACATGAGCTGTTTATATATTTTGGAGATTAATCCTTTGTCCATTGATTCGTTTGCAAATATTTTCTCCCATTCTGAGGGTTGTCTTTTTGTCTTGTTTATGGTTTCCTTTGCTGTGCAAAAGCTTTGAAGTTTCATTAGGTCCCATTTGTTTATTTTTGTTTCTATTTCCATTACTCTAGGAGGTGGATCAAAAAAGATCTTGCTGTGATTTATGTCAAAGAGGGTTCTTCCTGTCTTTTCTTCTAACAGTTTTATAGTGTCTGGTCTTACCTTTAGGTCTCGAAACCATTTTGAGTTTATTTTTGTGTGGTGTTAGGGAGTGTTCTAATTTCATTCTCTTACATGTAGCTCTCCAGTGTTCCCAGCAAAACTTACTGAAGAGACTGTGTTTTCTCCATTGTATATCTTTGCCTCCTTTGTCATACATTACTTGACCATAGGTGCGTGGGTTTATCTATTGGCTTTCTATCTTGTTCCATTGATCTATGTTTCTCTTTTTGTGCCAGTACCATATTGTCTTGATTACTGTAGCTTTGTAGTATAGTCTGAAGTCAGGGAGTCTCATTCCTCCAGTTTCTTTTTTTTCCCTCAAGAGTGCTTTGGCTATTTGGGGTTTTTTGTGACTCCATACAAATTTTAAGATGATTTGTTTTAGTTCCGTAAAAAATGCCATTGGTAATTTAATAGGGATTGCATTGAATCTGTAGATTGCTTTGGGTAGTATAATCATTTTCACAATATTGATTCTTCCAATCCAAGAACATGGTATATCTCTCCATCTTTTGGTATCATCTTTAATTTCTTTCTTCAGTGTCTAATAGTTTTCTGCATACAGGTCTTTTGTTTCCATAGGTAGGTTTATTCCTAGGTATTTTATTCTTTTTCTTGCAATGGTAAGTGGGAGTGTTTCCGTAATTTCTGTTTCAGATATTTCATCATTAGTGTATGGGAATGAAAGAGATTTCTGTGCATTAATTTTGTATCATGCAACTTTACCAAATTCATTGATCAGATCTAGTAGTCTTCTGGTGGCATTTTTAGGATTCTCTATGTATAGAGATCTGCAAACAGTGACAGTTTTACTTCTTCTTTTACAATTTGTATTCCTTTTATTTCTTTTCTTCTCTGATTGCTGTGGTTAGGTCTTCCAGAACTATGTTGAATAATAGTGGTGAGCATGGAAATCCTTGTCTCATTCCTGATCTTAGAGAAATGCTTTCAGTGTTTCACGATTGAGAAGGATGTTTGCTGTGGGTTTGTCTTATATGGCCTTTATTATGTTGAGGTAGGTTCCTTCTATACCCACTTTCTGGAGAGTTTTTATCATAAATGGGTGTTGAATTTTGTCAAAAGCTTTTTCTGCATCTACTGAGATGATCATATGGATTTACTCTTCAGTTTGTTAATATGATGTGTCACATTGATTGATTTGCATATATTGAAGAATTCTTGCATCCCTGGGATAAATCCCACTTGATCATGGTGTATGATCCTTTAGTATATTGTTCGATTCTCTTTGCTAGTATTTTGTTGAGGATTTTTGCATCTATATTCATCAGTGATATTGGTCTGTAATTTTCTTTTTTCCTGGTATCTTTGTCTGGTTTTGGTATCAGGGTGATGGTGGCCTCATAGAATGAGTTTGGGTGTTTTCCTTCCTCTGCAGTTTATTGGAAGAATTTGAGAAGGATGGCTGTTAGCTCTTGTCTAAATGTTTCATAGAATTCACCTGTGAAGCCATCTGGTCCTGGACTTTTGTTTGTTGCAAAATTTTTAATCACTCCTTCTATTTCATTACTTGTGATTGGTCTCTTCATATTTTCTATTTCTTCCTGGTTCACTCTTGGAAGCTTATACCTTTCTAACAATTTGTCTGTTTCATCCAGGTTGTCTATTTTATTGGCATATAGTTGTTTGTAGTAGTCTCTTATAATCCTCTGTATTTCTGCGGTATCTGTTGTAACTTCTCTTTTCATTTCTAATTTTATTGATTTGAGTCCTCTCCCTCTTTTTCTTGATGAGTCTGGCTGATGGTTCATTAATTTTGTTTATCTTCATAAAGAGCCTGCTTTCAGTTTTATTGATCTTTGTTATTGTTTTCTTTGTTTCTATTTCATTTATTTCTGCTCTGCTCTTTATGATTTCTTTCCTCCTGCTAAATTTGGGTTTTGTTTGCTCTTCTTTCTCTAGTTTCTTTAAGTTTAACGTTGGATTCTTTATTTCAGATTTTTCTTTCTCTTGAGGTAGGCTTGTATAGCTATAAACTTCCCTCTTAGAACTGCTTTTGCTGCATCCCATAGGTTTTGGATCGTCGTGTTTTCATTGTCATTTGTCTCTAGGTATTTTTTGATTTCCTCTTTGATTTCTTCAGTTATCTCTTGGTTATTTGGTAACGTATTGTTTAGACTCCATGTGTTTGTGCTTTTTACGGTTTTTTCCCTGTCTTATAGTGTTGTGGTCAGGAAAGATGCTTGATATGATTTCAGTTTTCTTGAATTTACTGAGGCTTGATTTGAGACCCAAGATGTGATCTATCCTGGGGAATGTTCCATGCATGCTTGAAAAGAAAGTTGAATCTGCGGTTTTTGATGGCAGGCCATATAAATATCAATTAAGTCTATCTGGTCTATAGTGTCATTTAAAGCTTGTGTTTCCTTAAATTTCTGTTTGGATTATCTGTCCATTGGTGTAAGTGAGGTGTTAAAGTCCCCCACTATTACTGTGTTACGGTCGATTTCCTCTTTTAGAGCTGTTAGCAGTTGCCTTATGTATTGAGGTGCTCCTATGTTGAGTGCATATATATTACAATTGTTATATTTTCTTCTTGGATTGATCCCTTGATCATTATGTAGTGTCCTTCCTTTTCCTTGTAACATTCTGTATTTTAAAGTCTATTTTATCTGATATGAGTATAGCTACTCGAGCTTTATTTTGATTTCCATTTGCATAGAATATCTTTTTCCATCCCCTCACTTTCAGTCTGTATGTGTCCCTAGGTCTGAAGTGGGTCTCTTGTAGACAGCATATATATGGGTCTTGATTTTGTATCCATTCAGTTTGTTGAGTTTTTATCATGAAATAATGTTCACTTTTGTCAAAAGCTTTTGCTGCATCCATTGAGATGACCATATGATTTTATCCTTCATTTTATTAATGTGCTATATCGCATTTATTGATTTACATGTGATGAACCATCTTTGCATCCCAGGAATAAACCTGCTTGGTCATGGTGTATGATTCTTGTAATGTGCTGTTGAAGTTTGTTTGGTAATATTTTGTTGAGGATTTTGGCATCTGTGCTCATCAGTCATGTTGAGCATTAATTTTATTTTCTTGTATTTTGCTTGCCTGGCTTTGGTAACAGGGTAATATTGGCCTTGTAAAATGAGTTTGAAAGTTTTCTCTCCTCTTCAGTTCTTTGGAAGAGTTTGAGATAGAATGGTTAATTTCTTTAAAGTGTTGGTAGAATTTACCAGTGAAGCCATCTGGTCTTGGAACTATTTTTGGCTGAGAGATTTATTATTTACTGATTCAATCTCCTTACTTGTAATTTGTTCATATTTTCTATTTCCTTATGATTCATTCTTGGTAGGTTGTACGTTTCTAGGAATTTACCCATTTCTTCTAGGTTATCTAATTTGTTGGCATAAAATTGCTCATAGTAATTTCTTCTGATCCTTTACCTTTGTTGTTACGTGTGGTAATATACCCCCTTTCACTTCTGACAATATTGATTGAGTCTTTTCTTTTTTGCCTAGTTAGTCTAGCTAAAGGCTTGCACATCTTTTTTTTTCTAACCTTTAAAAAACCAGCTCTTAGTTTCAGTGGTCGTCTCTTGTATTTCTAGTCCCTGTTTCATTTATATCTGCCCTAATTTTTATTTACTTCTGATAACATTAGGCTTAGTATGTTGTTTAGTCCTTGAGTTTTTTTTAGTTGTTTATTTTAGACCTTTCTTTTTTCTTAATGTAGACTTTTATCATTATATACTTCCCTCTTAGAACTGTTTTTGCTGCAGCTCATAAGTTTTAGTACATTGTGTTTCATTTTCATTTGTCTCAAAATATCTTGTCAATTGCCCTTTGATTTCTTCTTCAACCCTTTCGTTCAGGAGCCTGTTGTTTAACCTATTTAACGATATTTGTGATATTTCTGGTTTTTCTCCTATAATGTATTTTAGTGTCATACCATTGTAGTCGGAAATGATACAGTGATATCAGTTATATTATGACCTAACAGATGATCTGTCATGGAGAGTATTCCATGTATGCTTGGGAAGAATGTGTATTCTTCTGTTCTAAATATGTCTGTTAGGTCCATCTGGTCTTATGTGTAGTTTAAGTCCAATGTCTCCTTATTGATTTTCTTTTTGGATGATGACCTATCCATTGATAAAAATGGGGTATTGAAGTCCCAAAATACTGATTTGCTGCCTATTTCCTCCTTCAGGTTAGTTACTATTTGCTTTATATATTTAGGGTGCTCTGATAGTGCAGGGATAAAAATGTGTAATTGTATGTCCTCTTATAAGTAAATTTACTCCTTCTCTTTATATAATGACCTTCTTTTTCTCTTGTTACAGTATTTGACTTCAGGTTCATGTAAGTATAGCTACCACTGCTCTCTTTTGGTTTCCATTTGAATAGAATATCTTTTTCCATCCCTTTACTTTCAGTGTAAGTGTGTCATTAAAGCTGAAATGAGACTCTTGTTATCAGCAGACAGTTGTGTCTTGTTTTTAAATTCATAAAACCACTCTGTGTCTTTTAATGGGAGAATTTAATTCATTTGCATATAGAGGAATCATTGACAGGGAAGGACTTACTAATTCCATCATATTAATTGTTTCCTGGATTTTTGTCATTCTTTTACTCCTTTCTTCTTTTCTTGCTGTCTTTCTTTGTGAATTGATAATTTTGTTGTGGTATGCTTTGATCCTTGTCTCTGTTTATTGGGTATCTACTAAAGGTTTTGATTCTTTGTTATCGTGAGCCTTTCATCCAACCTCTTAGAGTTATGACAGACTATTTTAAGGTGATAACAACTTAATTCTGAATACATACAAAAGCCCTACAATTTTACACTCTCCTTATTTTATGCTTTGATGTCACAATTCACATCATTTTATATTGTGAATCCATTAAAAAATTACTGCAGTTATAGTTGTTCTTGTCTTTTACTTTTATACTAAAGTTATAAGAGATTTACCCATCACCATCACAATATTAGAGTATTCTGAACTATCTTTTGGCCTATGAGTTTTATACTTTCATGTGATTTCATGTTCCTAATTAATTAACATGTTTTCATTTCAGATTGAAGAACTCCTTTGAACAACTTTTGTATAAATTCCTTCAGCTTTTCTTTGTTTATGAAAACTCTGTCTCTCCAATTCTAAAGGACAAGTTTGCTGGATAGAGCATTCTTGGCATTTTTTTTCTTTGCACACTTTGAATATATCATTGCTATCCTTTATGGGCTGCAATAGTTTTGCTGAAAAATCTGTTAATCTTATGGGGATTCCCGTGTATAAACAAGTGGCTATTTTTGCTTTTACGATTCTGTCTTTAATTTCTGATAATTTCATTACAGTGTGTCTATTTGTAGATCTCTTTGGATTAATCTTCTCTGGACGTTTTGGGCTTCCTTGATCTGGATATCTCTTTCTTTCCCCACATTAGGGAAGTTTTTAGGCATTATTTCTTTGAATATGCTCTGTGCCCTTTCTTTCCTTCTCTTTCTTGAAGACCTGTAACACATATATTGATCCACTTACTGGTGTCCCTTATGTGATCTTCACTGTTTTCTATTCTTCTTCCTTTTTGCTCTTTTGATTAGATGACTTCCACTGCCTTGTCTGATTCTTTCTTCCATTTGGTCGAGTCTGCTTGTGAAGCCCTGTATTGAATTTTTCAGTTCATTTATTCTTGAAATCTATGATTTCTGTTTGGTACTTCTTAATATTTTCCATCTCTTTGTTGAAACTCACACTTTGCTCATGCTTTATTCTCCTGAATTCAGTAAGCATCTTTATTACCATTATTTTGAACTCTGTTGGGTAATTACTTATATCCACTTCATTAAGGTCAGCTCCTAGAGATCTGTTTATTTGTTTGAAACATCGCCGTTTCTTTACTTTCCTTGACTCTCTGTGTTGGTTTCTGTATAAAACAGCCCCTTTTCCCAGTTTTGACAGATTGGCCTTAATCAGCCTGGCCTGGTTGTTGAAATCATTGTCTTTGTTCTTAGTGACTTGTAGCAGTTGAGGGTGTTCCAAGACCCATCAGCATCCTCAACCATGTGGTTAATGCTCATATGCCTGTTTAGGCTTCTGGACAACTGCCAGTTGCCTGCCACTTTAACTCCCTGATGCAGGTTAATTGGAAGCCCAATTATCAGGCAGGAGCTGGAAAAGTCAGAATATGATATATGTAGTCTAGCCCCTATGAAGAAGAATCCAGAGCTGGAAGAGTTTCTTCTTCCTCACTCTGTGCTGAGCCAAGGGAAATAATTGCTCTGAATGCTTCTGTGTCCGAGTAAAACAGCCTTTGTTTTTAGTGGTCCCAGGCACTCATGAAGGCTGAGCCCTTTCAGCTCCCAGAGCTAGGTGAATTGGGGGCTAGTCCCTTAGGTGGCAGTTGAAAACTGGTGTGCTAGATGTGTGGACAAGCTCCTTCCAGGAGAGAAGATAAAAATTTGGTCTTACTTGGGGCTGGGGGAGATAGCAGGGGACATGCCCACCAGCTTTACCAGGCTCCCAAACGGATCCCCGTGAGCTTCCACATGCAGACTAACTGGAAGCCAGAACCACAAGCAGCAGCTAGGAAAATATACAACTTCCTTCCAGGGAGAAACATTCTTGCTGGGAGATGGGCATGTTTTTGTCGTCTCCCTCCATGCTGGGTCTGGGTGTATAGCTACGGGGAATCCTTATGCATCCATTTAAAAACTGCTTCTTTGTTTGCTATAGTACTGTGGTGCTCAGGAATGCAAGCCCAATTGACTTTCAGAGGTAGGTTATTTTGGGGTCCATCCCTCAGGTGGCAGTTTTAAAAGTCAGGGTTCTAAATGTGTAGACAAGCTCCCTCCAGGGACATGCAGGAGATTTGGCTTTATTATTGAAGAAAGCTGGGGGGAGATGTCAGAGTAAGACCCACTGGCTCTTTTGGGCTCTGGGCAGGATTCCAGTCAGCTGAAATGCAAGCTGATTAGAAGCTGGACCTTCAGACAGTAGCTGGGAAAGTATGTAGTCCAACACCCTCCAGGAAGAAATTGGGAGATAAGCATTTGTGTGTGTTCCCTCTGCTCTGAGCTTGTGGAGATAGGCAGAGGGAGTGCTCAAGCACCTTGTAAAAACTGCTTATTTGTTTGCTATAATATCATGGGACTTGTGAAGGGAAGCCCTTTTGGCTCTCAGAGCTAGATTATTTGGGGGCCCATCCCTTAGGCAGCAGCCTTAAAATTTGGAACATTAGAAATGTGGTGCAAACACCGTGCTAATTGGGAAGAGGCTGGGAGTTGTTGGTTTCAGAAAGATTATAAGGTGCTGTTCTTGGGTGGGGTTTATAGTAAGAGTGTGTCTCATCCTTTCCTACACATTTCTGAGTGGGTATTTTCTCAGTTTCCCAATGTGTAGGAGTCACTAAAGTTAGTTTCTTGATATCTTTCAGAGGGAATTGATCTGTGTGTAGCTGTATATTCAGTGCATCCATGGAAGGAGGGAAATTCAGGAGTTTCTTCTGTGTCCATCTTGAGGTACGTGTTGATCTTTTCTAATAACCGACTCCTGGTTTCATTGACTTTCTATATTGTTTTTCTGTTTTGTTTATGTATGCTGTAATATTTATCATTTTTCCCATCTGCTGGCCTTGGGTTAAGCTTTTTCTACTTCTTTAAGGAAAATGTTAGATTGTGGATATGAGATCTTTATTCTGTTTTAATGTAAGCCTTTACAGCTATAAATTTCCCTCTCATCACTGCTTGTGCTCCATCCCGTAAGATTTGCTATTATGTATTTTTTTTCTTTGGTCTCAAGGTATTTTGTAGTTTCTCTTGTAATTACTTCCTCGACCCCATCGGTTGCTTAAAAGCGTGCTGTTTAATTTCCACATATTTGTGAATTTTTGTTTCCCTTCTGTTACTGATTTCCACTTTTATCCCATTGTGATGGAAAAAGATTCATTGTGTGATTTCAGTAGTTTTAATTTTTATTAAGAATTGTTTTGTGGCCTCACATATGGCCTATTCGGGAAATGTTTCATGTACACTTGAGAAAAATCTGTAATTTACTGTCTTTGGGTAGAGAGCTGTGTATATATGTGTCTGTTAGATCCATTGGTTTATACTGTTGTTTAAGTTTTCTGTTTCCTTACTGATCTTCTGTGTGGTTGTTCTCTCCCATTTCTGAATGAAGGCTATCAAAGTCTCCAACTCTTACTGTTTCTCCCTTCCATCAAGGTTTGCTTCATCTGTTAAGGAGCTCTGGTACAAATGTTTATAATTTTTATTTTTTCTTAGAGAATTGATCCTTTTCTCATTATATACATTCCTTTTTTATTCCTTGTAAAAGATTTGACTTAAAGTCTAGTTTGCCTGATGTTAGTATAGGCACCTTGTTCCCTTTTGCTCACTATTTGCATGGGATAGTTTTCCATTCTTCACTTTCAACCTGTGTATGTCCATAAATTTAAACTGAATCCCTTGTAGACAGCTTAGGCAGCTTATAGTTGGATTCTGTTTTTTATCCATTCTGCCAGCTTATGCATCTTAATTGGTGAGTTTAATCCATTATTCTTAAAGTAATTACTGATAGAGAAGGACTTTTTTTTGCCATTTGTGACATTTGTTTTCTGTATGCTTCATTAAATTTTTGTCCCTTCCTTATTGCCTTCTTTTGTGTTTATTGTTTTTGGACTGACACATTTTGATTCCCTTCTGACTTCCTTTTCTGTATACTTTGTAAATATATTCTTTTTGGTTATCACAGGGATTACATACAATATCCTAAAGTCATAACAATCTGTTTTAAACTGTCAACAGCTGAACTTCAATAACATACAAAAATTCTACTCCTTCACAGCACCACTCCTCCAGTCTGTTATTGATGTTAAAAAATACATCCTTATATATTGTGTATCCATTAACATAGAAATTATGTTAATTTTTAATTTTTTTAGTTTTAATTCTATAATATATAAAAAGTGTGATTACCAACCCACATTGCAGTACTCATGTTTTTTATATTTCCCCACTTATTTACCTTAACCAGAGAGCTATATATTTTCTTCTAGCTTTGAGCTACTTGTCTAGGATTTTATCATTTCAACTTGACGGACTCCCTTTAGTATTTCTGGTAGGGAAGGTCTAATGATAGTAATTCCCTCCAAGTTTTGTTTATCTTGGAATGCCTTAATTTCTCCTTTATTTTGAAGTACAGTTTTGCCGATATAGGATTTTCAGTTTATAAGGCTTTTTTTTTTCACTTCAGTACTTAAAATACATCATCCCAGTGCCTTCTGGACTGCAAGGTTTCTGCTGAAAAATCTGCTAAAAATTTTATTTGGCATCATTAATACATGATGATTCAGTGTCTATTGATTCTTTCAAGATTCTTTGTTTTTTACTTTTGTCAGTTTGATTATAATGTGTTTTAGTGTGGGTCTATTTGATTTTACCGTAGAGTTCGTTTAACTTGTATTTTTCTATCCAAGTATTTCACAGTTTGGGAAGTTTTTGTCCATTATTCCTTCAGACGAGTTTTCTGCTGTTTTCTCACTCTTTTTTTTTCCTGGATTCCCATAATGTCTTCTTTTTTGGATTCCCATAATTCCATTAGGGTCGGTTCACATTTCTTCATTGATTTTCCTTTTGGCTCTGAGAACTAATAATTTCAAATGATTTGTCTTGAAGTTTGCTGGTGCCTTCCTCTGCCTGTTTCAGTCTGCTTTTGAACCCCTCTTGTGAAATTTTCAATTTAGTTACACTTTTAACTCTGCATTTGCTTTTTTAAAATAAATTCTGTCTCTTTGTTGATATTCTCACTTTGTTGATATATCATCTTCCTGATTTCCTAGGCAGTTGTTTTCAAGAGTTCATCTAGCAACTCTGAAGCCTGTGTTTCTTTAGTGTCACTTTCTAGAGATTTATTATGTTCTTGTGAATGGGCCACATTTCCCTGTCTTTTTCTGTGTTTTGTGAGCTTTTGTCAAAAATTGCATATTGAAAAAAACAGCCACCTCTCCCAGCCTTGTAGACTGGATACTTGCAGAGGAAGGCCTTCACTTATCAGCCTCGTGTAATGACTTAAGGTCTTCTCAGATCTTTTCTGAGGATGTGCCTTCACTGGACCTGTGTCTGCAGCCCAGCCACAGCCCCCTAATTCTGCCACACACAGATGTTTCATTTCCCCAAGAGCCGCACCCCTGTCTTCTTGGCCCTTAAATGTTCTGTTGTATTCCTCTGTCAGTAATCTCTGTCCTCCAAGTGTGTGCAGGTCTACAGTTGCTATGAAGTTTTCATGGGCCATTGAATCCATCATTGCTTTCACAGCCACCAATCTGATATACAAAATATTCCACTATTCCTATCTCAGCTGTGAGTCATGTGAGACAGATTCAGACTCTCAGACGTTGCCTGGCATGCCACACATTGCAATCAAGTTGCACTCTTTTACTTTTCTCGCAATGGAGGACCAGTAATTGGGCAGCTTTCACTCTAGTGCACCATCAGGAATGGGTTAGGATAAGAGTGAGCAAAAATGTCACGAAATTTGCTATCCTTTTGAGAGTGACTCTTTCTTGACTGGGCATCCACTTTGTTGCTTCAGATTACTGACTGGTTTCTAGAGCTCCCACAAAGCTATTTGTATTCTATTGTTTAGTTCAGTGTTTTCATGGGGTTACAGACCTGGAGTTTCCTATTCTGCCATCTTACCTATATCACTGCTGTTCTTCATTTTTGGAAGATGGTTTTACCAGATATAGAATTCTTGGTTAACAGTGTTTTTCTTTCAACACGTGAATATGAAATCCACCAGCCTTCTCCCTTGACGCTTTCAAAATTCTCTTTGTGGTTAGTTTTTGCAATTTTAAAATAGTGTTTTTGTGTAGATTTCCTGTTGGAGTTCACCGAGTTTCTTGGATATGTACTTTCATGTATTTTATCATATTTGAGGAGTTTGGAACAATTATCTCTTCAAATATTTTCCCTGACTTTCTATCCCTTTCTTTCCATGCAGGATTCCTATTATGGATATGTTGTCATACTTGATGATGTCTTGTGGGTCTTTTACGTTCTGCTCATTATTCTTCACTCTTTCCTCTTTCCACCCCTCAGAGTGGATAGTCTCAATCAGTTCTTCTTCAAATGTGCCAATTCTTTATTCTGCCTGCTAAAATCTGCTAATGAATCCCCCTAATGACTTTCTTGTTTCAGTAGTGGCACTTTTCAACTCTAGAATATATATTTGATTCCTTTTTGTAATTTCTTTCTCTTTGTTAGTATTCATCACTTGGTGAGACGCCATTTTCCTGATTTCCTTTAGTTCTTTGTCCAAAATTTCATTTAGTTCTATGGGAATATTTAAGAGAGTGATTTAAAGTCTTTTTAATGCCTGGACAATGTGTATATGTGTATGTCCACATTGTTTGGACAATGTACATATATATATATATACACACACACACACGAGTGCGTATATATATATATATATATATATATATATATATATATACACACACACATTTTTTTCCTCATTCATGGGTCATACTTTGTTGTTTGTTTTCATACCTCATAACTCTGTTGAAAATTTGTATGTTAAATAATATAAAGTAGAAATTCTGGAAATCAGATTCTCCCTTCCCATCAGGATTTTCTGTTACAGCTGTTTGTTACTGTTGTTGTTGGTGGTGGTGGTATTGCTCATGTTTGTTGAAATCTAGCTTGCAGTTGGGAAGATGCAATGGTTGTTACAGGTTGGAAGGAAGCTTTGTGATATGAGAAGCCCATACCATTATTTTTGTGACTTTATTTTAAATTAATATAAAATGGTGTTGGTTTATTGGATATAATTTTATGTTCCATGCTACTAACATTTAAGATTCAAACATTTGACAAAAGTTATTTAGGACTTTTCATAAGTATTTGATTGAGAGTATTCAGTGGTGATATTTTGTTTATTGTATATACATGGGTCTCTTTCTGGGCTCTCTAGTTTGTTCCATTGGTCGATATGTTTGTATTTAACCCAGTACTATTCTGTTTTAATTACTGTAGCTTGGTAATGTTTTTCTGTTTATTTTTTTTTGCTGTACGCGGGCCTCTCACTGTTGTGGCCTCTCCCGTTGCGGAGCACAGGCTCCAGACGCACAGGCTCAGCGGCCATGGCTCACGGGCCCAGCTGCTCCGCAGCATGTGGGATCGTCCCGGACCGGGGCATGAAACCGTGTCCCCTGCATTGGCAGGCGGACTCTCAACCACTGTGCCACCAGGGAAGCCCAGTAATATGTTTTGAAAGCAGGAAGTGTGATCCCTTGAGATTTATTCTTCGAAAGCTTGTTTTGGCTATTTGGGGTCTTTTGTGGTGCCCTATGAATTTTTGGATTGCTTTCTCTATTTCTGTATTGAACACCATTGGGATTTTAATAGGGATGTCATTGTATCTGTGGACCACTATGGTAGTATGTACATTCTGAAAATAGTAATCACGAACATGGGATGTCTTTCTATATTATCAGTGTCTTCTTTAATTTTCCTCATCATTTTTTTATACTTTTGAGTGTACAGGTGTTTCACCTCTGGTTATGTTTATTTCTAAGTATTTTATTCTTTGCATTGAAGTTAATAAGGGTATTGTTTTCTTAATTTACTTTTCAGATTTTTCATTGTTAGTGAGTAGAAATGTAATTGACTTCTGTATGTTGATTTTTATGTATTTCCACTTTAGTGAATTCATTTTCTGTGGAGTTGGTAAGACTTGCTACCAAAAAAATTGTGTCATCTACAAAGATAATTTTACTTCTTCCTTTCTGATATGAATGTCTTTTATTTCTTCTCCTTACTTAATTTATCTGTCTAGGATTTCCAGAACTATGCTGAATAAAAGTGGCAAGATTGGACATCCTTGCCTTCATGTTCATAAAGGAAAATCTGTCACTTTTTCACTATTGAGTTTGATATTAGCTGTGTCCTTTTCATATTTGGCCTTCTTTATGTTCATTTCCTTCTATTCCCAGTTTATGGAGGATTTTTATCTGAAAGAATGTTGAGTTTTTTCCAAATCCTTTTTCTGCATCTGTTGAGATGATCATGGGGGGTGTTGTTTTTTGTTTTTTTCTTTCTGGTAATGTCATGTATCATGACATTGATTGATTTATGGATGTTGAACCAACCTTGAATCCCAGCGTCATATGTGTAATCCACTTGGTCATATGTATAATCCATTTAATGTGCTGTTTAATTTGGTTTGTTAGTATTTTGATGAGGTTTTTAACATCTGTGTGCATCAGGGACATTTTATCTTTTCTTGTAGTGTCTTTGTCTGGTTTTGATATCAGGGTAATGCTGGCCTTTTAAAATTAGTTTGGAAGAGTTCACAGTTTTTCAGTATTTAGCAAGAGTTTGCTATGGTTTGACTATGTCCTTCCAAATTTCATATGTTACAAACCTAATGCCTGATGTGATAGTAAGAGTAGGTGGGGCCTTTGGGAGTTGCTTAGGTCATGAGGGCAGAGCACTTATAAATGGGATTAGTGCCCTTATTTTTTTTTTTAATAAAAGGCTCCAAAGATACCTCTAGCCCCTTCCATGATGTGAGAACACAGAGAGAAGGTACCAACTATGAGTCAGAAAGAATAGTCTCATCCAAGTGTGATGATGCCATAATGTCAGACTTCGGGCCTCCAGAATGGTGAGCTATTATTTATAAGCTACTCAGTCAGTGGTATTTTGTTAGAGTATCCCAAATGGAGTAAGCAAGAGTTTCAGAAAGATTGGCATTAATTTTCAAATGGTGACAGAATTCATCTGTGAAGACATCTGATCTTGGGCTTTTCTCTGCTGAGATATTTTTGATTACTGATTCAATCTCCTTACTAGTTTTAGATCTCTTTAGGTTTTCTATTTCTTTTTTACTTAATCTTGTCAGGTTGTGTGTTTCTAGGAATTATCCATTTCTTCTAGGTTATCCAATTTCATGGCATACAATTAATCATAACAGTCCCTTATAATCCTTTCTATCTCTGTGGAATCCATTTTATGTTTCCTTTCATACCTGTTTGATTTTATTGGGATCCTCTCTCTCTCTGTCTCTCTTTGTTAGACTAGCTAAGGATTTGTCAATTTTTGTTTTTCTTTTTAAAAAACTTGGCTCTTAGTTTCATTAATCTTTTCTATTGTTTCTCTAGTCTGTATTTCATTTATTTCTGCTCTGCTCTTTATTTCCTTCCCTCTGCTCAATTTGGGCTTACTTTGTTCTTCTTTTTTCTAGTTTCTTGAGGTATGATGTTAAGTTGTTTTTTTGAGATTTTTCTTTTATCTTAATCTAGGGATTTATGACTATAAACTTCCCTTGTAGAACTGCTTTTGATGCATCCCATATGTTTCGGTATACTGTTTTCATTTTAAATTTTTTCAAGATATTTTCTAATTTCTCTTTTTTTTTCTTTTTTGAAAACAAAATAATCTTTCTCAAGATTATATTATTTAATTTCCACACATTGTGAATTTTCCAGCTTTTTTTATGTTGCTTTTTATTTACATTCCATGGTGGACAGAAAAAATACTTAGTATAATTCAGTCTTGCTAATTTTATTAAGACTTGTTTTGTGACCTAATATGTGATCTAGGAGAAAGTTCCATTTAGAGTTGAGAATAATATCTAACTGTTGGGTGGAATTTTCTCTATATGGCTCTTAGGTCCATTTGGTTTATAATGTTGTTGAAAGTTAGCTTTTCCTTTATTGATTTTAGGTCTGTATGTTCTATCCATTATTGGAAATGTTCTGTGACACTTCAAAAATTTGTATCAGGGATTTCTCATTGACTCCATGCTGGCCCACAGTAAAGCTAAAAATAGTATTTCCTGCAGGCATTCTTTTTCTTTAAGCTACAATGCAAAGAGACAGAATGACAGTCCCCCCTTTTGTTTCTGTTCTTTTTTTTTATATATTTATTTATTTGGCTGCTCCAGGTCTCAGTTGTGGCATGCGGGATCTTCGTTGCCGCATGTGGGATCTAGTTCCCTGATCAGGGTTCAAACCCAGTCCCCCTGCATTGGGAATGTGGAGTCTTTTTTTTTTTTTTCATCGGAGTATATTTGCTTTACAGTGTTGTGTTAGTTTCTGTTGTACAGCAAAGTGAATCAGCTATACATATACATATATCCCCCCTTTATTGGATTTCCTTCCCATTTAGGTCACCACAGAGCCCTGAGTAGAGTTCCCTGTGCTATACAGTTGGATCTCATTAGTTATCTATTTTATATATAGTATCAAGAGTGTATATATGTCAATCCCAGTCTCCCAATTCATCCCACACCCCCTTTCCCCTTTGGTGTCCATGCGTTTTTTTCTCTACATCTGTGCCTCTATGTCTGCTTTGTACATAAGATCGTCTATACCAATTTTTTCAGATTCCAAATATATGCGTTAATATACGATATTTGTTTTTCTCTTTCTGACTTACCTCACTATGTGTGACAGTCTCTAGGTCCATCCAAATCTCTACAAATGACCCAATTTTGTTGCTTTTTATGGGTAATACTCCACTGTATATATGTACCATATCTTCTTTATCCATTCCTCTGCTGATGGACTTTTAGGTTGTTTCTATATCCTGGCTATTGTGAATAGGGCTGCTCTGAACATTGGAGTGCACTTGTCTCTTCTTTCTCTTTAAGCTACAATGCAAAGAAACAGAAGAACAGGTGTTTCCCTTTAATTACTTAGAGTGTGACACCGCCCCCCCCTTTGTTTCTGTTCTGAACACTGGCCACAAAATACTTGCAGCTTGACACAATACTTGCCAATGAAATACCACCTGAGAGATTCTGAGAACTTACTTGTTTTCCTGATCCAGCATGGCTCCTTCCAACCTCTGTTGTCCTTTATAGGTCAATCATGCACACTTGAAAGCAAAAGAACACTTTCCATAGATGATGTGGCAGGGTGATAAAACTTACCTGAGTCCTTCATCACATCATTGAGCTCTCTCTCCATCCCTGGATTTCTTATTAGGTGAGAAGGATAAACTGCAATATATTTAAGCCACTGCCGTATAATTTCCTGTATTCTTGGTAAAGAATGACCCACCTGGAAATGGCATTTCGAGGTGCAGACCTCAATATTTAAAATTGGCTGAATGGGGGTAGAAGAGAATATTCAGTTATTCCAGGCAAGAAAATTAGACATCTTTATTACATGGTGATGAAAATGTGTGATCAACCAGGTACGTACTTATCCTGGGACACAAAATATAGGGTAAGGAGAATTGATGAAAGAAAAATAATCGAGAATTTTAACTTGTGTGTGTTATGTTTTGCTACTTTCTATGCAGTCCTCAAAGGCAGAGATGATTTCAGACTTCAGACAACCATTCTGCTCAAAACATGGAAGAATGAAATATAGCTTTGCTAAGGGAACATTCTCTAACTGCAGGCTGTAATGTATATTGAGTCAAAGAGTCATGATTTGGATTTCTGTGAGTTGAGATAATAACAGCTAACATTTATATGACACTCCCTACATGCTAAACACTGTTGTAAGCACTTTACATTTATTAACATATTTAATCCTCACAACAGCCCTGTGATGGGTGCCATTATCTGCAACATCCTTCCCGTATTGACAGATTTCTAAATGGAGGCCCAGAGAGGTTAACTACCTTGCCCCTAAGGTCACACATATAAACTATGACTTGAACTCTGGTTATTTGGCTGCAAATTCCATGATCTCCAAACCTACCCTATAGCACTTCTCTTCCCCAAACTGAAAATATAACAGAGTGGCTACTACCCATATTTACAGGGTATAGGAAGAGAATGCCCAGCCATTCTTAAGCGAACACCTGGGACTGTTCATAATTACCTCAAGGCAATTCAGTTAAGGGAAGAGGGGATAAATCATAGAGGCCAGCTGATAAATGCAAAATCTTAACAGGCTTAAAAATGTTACGAAAAAAACAGTTGATGACTGTTCCATGTGGGATGCACCAGAAATACAACTGGGATCTGCAACATGAGTTTAACTCAGGTCACATCTGGCTTGACGTGAGGATGCTGAGAGCCTTGTGAGGGAGAAAAGTTTACCCCATGCCCCTACAGAGACCACACACTCTGAATTCTCCTGTAAGGGAGATTGGGGTTCATCATCTCCTCTACAGCAGCAGTGGCGCTAAGCTACAGCTGCCTAATGCCATAGTTCTTGGTTACTGTTTTTTCAGGACTTGTGCAATGCTAGAGGTTGCACTGTCCAGTGCCTCCACTTCCTCATCAGCAGTCACTGTTGAAGTATACCAGGGATTAGGAATACTTCATTTAACACTATACGTGGGGTCATCCTTGCCTCTAGCTAAAAGGTGATGATTCATCTCTACAGTCTCATCTGCTTCTTAGGACTACTGCCAGTACCAACTGCATTAGGTCAGGCTCACCAGAAGCAAAACTTCAATGGGGACACATGGGACAATGATTGACAGAATGCTCTCATCAACAGGGTAGTGGGGAAGACAGGATAGGGCAGGGGGGAAAAGCAAAGCAAAGATGTGATCTGGAAAGTAACATCAGCTTGGTCCCCAAGGGACCTCTGGAACATGAATGGGAAACAGAGTTGTTCCCCCTGGAGACAAGAGGGCTGTATTTGACACCCCCACCCGCACCACCAGTCACTAGTTTCTGGCTGATACCACAGATGTGTGAGTTACTGAGTGAGGCAGTATGTGCCTAGTTAGGGGCAATTCCCTGAGAAGGCGGCAGCTGTGAACCATTAGTACCAACACTCTCAGCCACCAGGGAAGAGGTGCCCCACCCCAGTGAAGGCACCTACGGGCCTCCAAGATCCTCCACTACAGAGATTTAAAAGGAAGGACAACACCCAGTGGAGCTCAAAGAACTTTAGTGGTAGGGCCAAGGGGCAAGCACTATCTCAAAGTTAGCCTAAGCTCCCCGTTCTCATTCCCCTCTGTGGACCTGGACCTCTCATGAGCAGGGAAGGTCCAGGCCCTGCAGCCATTGGAGTAAGAGATTCATGGTCTAAAAGCATAAATGAGTACCCAATTCTTTTTGCAAAGACTCATATAACACCCTATGTGGGAAACCCTATATCCTGGAGCCACATGTCCCTTTGTGCCCCCTCTTCTCCTCCTGGACCATTTCTTCTGAGAGGCCTTTGCACACTTCAGTCTGGTTCCTTCTGGGAGGAACAGGGATACAGGGAAGGGTGAGTGCTGATTCCAAACCCCCACCCTCCTGGGAGACCCAGGGAGGAATAAACAGTGGCTTGGTGAGGAAACCCAGAAGCTTCCTAAGTAGGCTGAAAAGACAGACCCTTTATCCTGTGCGTGGCTGGGCCCAACCATAGGCCAGGCCTTACAGTGCCTCTAAGAGATTGTGTGGACTTAGTAGAAAACAATTTTTTCCTTTCTTTCTTCCATTTGAAAAAAGTAGTTGACTGGGTGTTTGTTCGTTTGTTTCCACACAGAAGAGAATCAGCACCATCGTTACTTAGAATAAGGAGGTGCCATTTTCTCTGTTTTGACCCCAGAACACAGCACACCCCCCACACACTAGTACACACATGCACGTGTGCACATACACAACTTCCCTGTGGCTGTTGCTCTGGCTCTGGGAGATGCAGCCAAGGCCAAGACGCTTTGTTGGAAACATGGTGCTTATAAGGCCCTGGTCCCCATCTCCAGGTAGTCCCAAGCTATCCCCACCAAAGCTGACCCAGGGTCATCTCAAGGTCTAGACACTGCCAGTCGAGCTGTTGGAGCCAGTGACCTCTGTATTCTTCCATCTATCCAGTCAAGATTTTCTAATTTCCTAAAACTGAAAACTCTTTCGTTTTTTCCATGGAAATCCCCCTGAGCCAACAAAGCCTTCGGGCCTAGGGAGATTGACCCTGCATGATCACTCAGTGCCTGAGGCAAAGGGATATGGCCAGTCCTGGGCAGAGCATTGTCAAGATTTGGGACATTGGGGCACTGGGGATTAGAGTGAGGGAGCAGGGCTAAAAAGACAGTGCCCTGGATGGATATAAAGCTGGGTGCTCCAGATCTTCAGTCCATGACTAGAGGACTGGGGAGGGTGTGGCTGAAGGCCCTGAATCCTGGGGCTGGATCACTGGCACATAAGCCTAGCGAACAGGATGGGGCCAAGGGTTGCAGGGCTTGGGGGTGTGGGTGGATACCCTTCACTGGCATTGTGGGAAGCTGAGTGTGTGGCTCGGGGCTCTCATTCAGCTGTTGGAGGACTTAGGAAGGCTTGAGAATGAGGGCCAGTATAATATTGCTCTCCCTTCCCACAGAACCAGAGTCCAGAACAAACACACACTGACTCCTCCCATGTCTCCCAAGAGGCTGAATACCATGGGGTTCTCAACATTTGAGTGAATGAGGTATAGCTGTCAAAAGAAGTGGAGAGAGATCCATGTGGGAAATGAACTGGAAGGTGTTTTCCCCATCCTAGACAAGTATTTCCTAGAGAATTATGCGCTGGGTTCTCTATCACGATGTGTGGACTTGGCAGTAAAACACAAAGACATAGTCTAGGCCTGCAACCCCTTAAAGAATTTTGGCACCCAGTGACCCCAATCAATCCAAGACCTGCTTTTCACGGTGTTTTTTTTTTTTTAACTGTTATAAATGGAAATATTTCCACCTAAAATAGCTCTAGCAGACGTCAAATTTGTATGCCTTATTCCATTTCCTTCTGTCCACCTGAAGCTGATGAAAAATACCATGAACCTTAAATAAACTCAGTATACCAGGCCTTTGCAGACCTGCCTGACTCTTTCTTCATCAATCAAAAGTGAGATGTATTTTATGAACCGTCTATAACACTGGGCAGCAAACTACAACCAACCAGGTGTTTTGTAAATAAAGGTCTATTGGACCACAGCCACACTCCAACTTCATATTGTGTCTATGGCATCTTTCACATACAACAACAAAAGTGAGCCATTGCAACAAAGAACATAAAGGCTACAAAGACTGAAATATTTACTACGTGACCCTTTTACAGAAAACTACTCATTCCATCAGGTCTAAGAGGCTAGCTTTCAATACTAACGAGAAGAGGTACCATGAAACCCCTTCCTAACACTTAAAAGCCCCTCCACTAACTATTCAGTAAATTTGGTTTGTTCTGTGAGTGTATGTGTGTGTGTCTGTGTGTGTGCACTAGACCTAGAGGCTCCTGTGAAATGGCCTTGATAATCACAAGTGCTGACCCTGCTGGACTTTCACTGTGAAAGTGAACATCCTTTCAGTCAGAGGTCCCACAGGCCCTCAGAGGTCCAACCATGGTTGGTCTCTAGTTCAGCTCATTGAACTATCAGTCAGTTTATTTTGTTAAGCTAGGCTGTCCACATTTTCAAAACTTGGGGCAGGTATGTACATTTCTGGCCTGCAGTTTCCAAGAAATACTTTGTTGTAATTCTAAAGTTCTGACAGCTGAGCTTTCAGTATTGCACTACTGTCTACTTGTCTGTTATTCATCTGTGATGGGAAGAGAAAAGCAGCCCCTTCCTTCTCCTTGGCCTGTTTATACTCCCACCTAGCCATAAATTCTAAGGCCACTGGTAAACGGCACATCATTAGAGGTGTGCTGTTCAGTGTCTGCTGTATAAAATATGGTGACTGATTTAAATACAGGTAATGCTGCCCTTATGGGAACCATAGCCTCTAATAAGACTGTTCACTCTTCATCATTTTTGTGGCTATCCAGTAATGTGGCAAATTTTAACTGAAAATGATTAAGGGGACTTCCCTGGTGACGCGGTGGTTGAGAATCACCTGCCAATGCAGGGGACACGGGTTCGATCCGTGGTCCGGGAAGATCCCACATGCTGAGGAGCACCTAAGCCCATGTGCCACAACTACTGAGCCCGCGTGCTACAACTGCTGAAGCCTGCACTCCTAGAGCCCATGCTCCTCAGCAAGAGAAGCCACTGCAATGAGACGCCCGTGCACCGCAACAAAGTGTAGCCCCTGCTCGCCGCAACCAGAGAAAGCCCGTGCACAGCAAGAAAGACCCAACACAGCCAAAAATAAATAAATAAATAAATAAAGTATGCTGTTGCTATAAAATAAATAAATAAATAAATAAATAAAAGTGATTAAGAATTACAAAGTCCAATTTGGGAAACCCTAAACCTTAACAAGTTTTAAACATCCAGAATTCCTCAATAATAGGAAAAATAAAAAATAACATGTTACCACGTTAATGCTTTTCAGTTAATCATAAAAATTGTCAGGACATAGAGAAGAATTAATCAGTTTATAAATTCTTTTATAATCTACAGCTGCTCTTGTGCCAGTTGATTTTTCAGACCAATAAGTACTTCAATAATTGTACATGACCTCAAATATTCCAAAGGAAAAAGAAAAAAATCCGTGTCTAACGGCTCCTTAAAAAATTTTTCCTTCTGCATCTGCAGTTGTGAGGAATAAAATGTATAGCAGTGAGTTAAATGAATATGACCATAGACACTGGATTACAACAGAAGAAAGAATGCTATGCATTCACTGCATTAAAGCAATTTAAAGAATTTGAAGACTTGGTCCATAAATGTAAAAGGGAAGACATTTTTAATATTAGACAACTTTCATGTATATTGTCTCCATGATTTCATCACAATATACAAGTAATGTTAGCATAATATACTTTATATTCAATCTGGCATAGTTTCTCACAAAAAGCCTAATTAATCGAAATATCTTCAATTTCCTTTGTATGTTGTTTTGGTCAAGTAAAACGAAAAAACAAGTTTAAGATCAAAATATAAACATGCATTCAAACTAGTCAGAAAACCAGTGATTTAGTGATTTGTACACAGTGCAACACAGTGCAACAAATCATAGTGATTTGTACACAGTGCAACAAATCAACGAAAAAACAAGTTTAAGATAAAAATATAAACATGCATTCAAACTAGTCAGAAAACCAGTGATTTAGTGATTTGTACACAGTGCAACAAATCAGCTACTTTGCAAAATGTCTATGTAAATTTTAAAAATGTGTTCCTTGAAGATTTTAACCTCAAGATTGGCACATTGGTCTTTAAAATTTTTTTGAATTTAACATCCAAGATCTTTGACTGAAACCTTGAAAATCACTAATGAATATGTTTTGGCTAAAGTTTCCTATGGAAATCAGAATTTTAACATTGAGTAAACAAACATACTTCTTTGCCATGCAATAATTTTACTTCTATTCTTTCCTACAAATATCAGGGGTCAGCAAACTTGTTCTGCAGAAGACCACACAGTAAATATTTTAGCCTTTAAAGACTACCATTTGTGCTGCAAATAATCAACTCTAGTGTTGTAGTATGAAAACAGCCATAGACAACAAACAAACAAACAGGTGAGACCTTGTAAAAACAAAACTGTATTTACAAAAACACGTAGTGGGCCACACTGGACCCACAGGCAGGCACATGCCAACTCCTATATGCATAGTCTTTGATATTTAAATCCTTAAATTCTAAAATTTACAGTATCAAGGTAGAATTTACATTATCTTAATATAAGTGTAATTTTATTCATGATTGAAAATTAAAGCTTGAACTATCTTACATTATATATGCATGATTATAGAATGTCTACATACATACATACACTGGAATGATGATGCTAAGAAGAAAAAAGTGTTAAATATAGAAAAAGGGAGGACATGAAAACTATGACTTTATGTACACTAGCTGTTCATCCTATGAAGAAATAAATGAATACTGTTGGCTTTTGTATACTCAGGAAAAACAAGCTTAATTTTGCCTCACTTACAAGAATACTTTCAACTTCCAAGAGTCCTTTTGTGCTTTGATTCTTCCTATAACCATACTCCTCAGGCTTTTTTTTTTTAAGGTTTTATTATATTCTACTTTGTAATGGCTGTGTTCCCAAACTATGAAGTACAATTGCAGCGATATACTGCTACCGGCTTAGTTTTGCAGGTTGAAGTACAGGAGACATAATGTCGAAATGATGGAAAACATCAAATTAACTGAAGTTTATTGGAGGGTCCTCTCATCATACCCATGTTCAAGAAAGGCAACTGATGTATGTTGTCGTGTAATGATAAGTAAGCCACCACCTGTTGGGGCAGCGGGCAGTGGTCAGAACATTCTGGCACGCAACTGTTTCGTTACAAAGGGTCTCCGTGTGTCTTCAGAACCTCTCAGGGTGATGACCTCTCTGCTTCCTGCTAGCTGAAGTCTATATGCTCCTATCCTAGCTTCAAACCCTCCTTAGATTTGCACAAGCATAACAGCTATAAGATTACAATCTGTAGCCCATGCATGGTGGAGACAGCTCACTCGTGGAGAGAGAATTTCATTTGCTATCTTCTATCTACATCCTTGAAATTTCCCTTAAGGATAATTCAAAAACGTAAAAAAATCTCACCACCACCACCCATTTCTGTTCCTGCTCTTTCCCACAAATAAAAGAACATGGAACTGAAGAAGGTAAGGGAAGAGGGGAGAGAGAGAGAGAGAGACAGAGCGAGAGAGAGAGAGGCAGCAAACTCAAGGCGTTAGAATATTACCTTGAAGCCAAAGCCGGCCATAGTGCATCCATATGCAGAGGGACATAAAGTAATGAGGGCTTCCAGAAGAGAAAGGAGGGGAAAAAGAGGGACAGGGTAGAAATATAAGGTGTAGTGGTCAGTGTTCTCCAGAGAAATGCAACAACAGGATGTGTATATGGAGAAGCATTGATTCATTTTAAGGAACTTCACTCAATTTTGGAGGCACGGTGAATTCAAAATCTGACAGGAGAGGCAAGCAAGACTGGAAGCTCAGGAAAGAGTTGTGGTTTGAGTCCAAAGGCAGTCTGCTGGCAAAATTCCTTGTTGCTTGGGGAAGATCAGTCTTTGTTCTATTGTGCCTTCAACTGACTTGATGAAGCCCACCCATATCCTAGAGGATAATCTGCTTTACTCAAAGTCCAACAATGTAAATGTTAATCTCCTACAAAACATACCTTCACAGAAACATGCAAAATGTTTAATCACATATGTGGGCACTGTGCCCCAGCAAAGGTGACACATAAAATTTACCATTAACGGTGAGGAGAAAGACCTGTGCATCGGGAGATAGGAAGAATCTTTTCTTTTTTTCTGATTACTGTATTCCATCGTGCATTTTTTCTTTTTTTTTCTTCAGGTAATTATTGATATGTCTGTTCCTGTTACCATTTTCTTAATTATTTTGAGTTTCTATTTTGTTTTCTTTTGTAATTTTTTTAACACCTTTATTGGGGTATAATTGCTTTACAATGGTGTGTTAGTTTCTGCTTTATAACAAAGTAAATCAGTTATACATATACATATGTTCCCATATGTCTTCCCTCTTGCGTCTCCCTCCCTCCCACCCTCCCTATCCCACCCCTCCAGGCTGTCACAAAGCACTGAGCCAATATCCCTGTGCCATGCGACTGCTTCCCACTAGCTATCTACCTTACGTTTGTTAGTGTGTATATGTCCATGTCTCTCTCTCGCCCTGTCACAGCTCACCCTTCCCCCTCCCCATATCCTCAAGTCCGTTCTCCAGTAGGTCTGTGTCTTTACTCCTGTCTTACCCCTAGGTTCTTCATGACATTTTTTTGTTTTGAATTCCATATATATGTGTTAGCATACGGTATTTGTCTTTTTCTTTCTGACTTACTTCACTCTGTATGACAGACTCTGGGTCTATCCACCTCATTAAAAATAGCTCAATTTCGTTTCTTTTTATGGCTGAGTAATATTCCATTGGATATATATGCACCACATCTTCTTTATCCATTCATCTGATGATGGGCACTTAGGTTGTTTCCATCTCCGGGCTATTGTAAATAGAGCTGCAATGAACATTTTGGTACATGACTCTTTTTGAATTTTGGTTTTCTCAGGATATATGCCCACTAGTGGGATTGCTGGGTCATATGGTAGTTCTATTTGTAGTTTTTTAAGGAACCTCCATACTGTTCTCCATAGTGGCTGAACCAATTCCCATTCCCACCAGCAGTGCAAGAGTGTTCCCTTTTCTCCACACCCTCTCCAGCATTTATTGTTTCTAGATTTTTTGATGATGGCCATTCTGACTGGTGTGAGATGATATTTCATTGTAGTTTTGATTTGCAGTTCTCTAATGATTAATGATGTTGAGCATTCTTTCACGTGTTTGTTGGCAGTCTGTATATCTTCTTTGGAGAAATGTCTATTTAGGTCTTCTGCCCAGTTTTGGATTGTGTTGTTTGTTTTTTTGTTATTGAGCTGCATGAGCTTCTTGTAAATTTGGGAGATTAATCCTTTGTCAGTTGCTTCATTTGCAAATATTTTTTCCCATTCTGAGGGTTGTCTTTTGGTCTTGTTTATGGTTTCCTTTGCTGTTCAAAAGTTTTGAAGTTTCATTAGGTCCCATTTGTTTATTTTTGTTTTTATTTCCATTACTCTAGGAGGTGGGTCAAAAAGGATCTTGCTGTGATTTATGTCATAGAGTGTTCTGCCTATGTTTTCCTCTAGGAATTTGATAGTTTCTGGCCTTATGTTTACGTCTTTAATCCATTTTGAGCTTATTTTTGTGTATGGTGTTCGGGAGTGATCTAATCTCATACTTTTACATGTATCTGTCCAGTTTTCCCAGCACCACTTATTGAAGAGGCTGTCCTTTCTCCACTGTACATTCCTGCCACCTTTATCAAAGATAAGGTGTCCATATGTGCATGGGTTTATCTCTGGGCTTTCTATCCTGTTCCATTGATCTATTTTTCTGTTTTTGTGCCAGTACCATACTGTCTTGATGCTGTAGCTTTGTATTATAGTCTGAAGTCAGGGAGCCTGATTCCTCCAGCTCCTTCTTTCGTTCTCAAGATTGCTTTGGCTATTCAGGGTCTTTTGTGTTTCCGTACAAATTGCGAAATTTTTTGTTCTAGTTCTGTGAAAAATGCCAGTGGTAGTTTGATAGGGATTGCATTGAATTTGTAGATTGCTTTGGGTAGTAGAGTCATTTTCACAATGTTGATTCTTCCAACCCAAGAACATGGTATATTTCTCCATCTATTTGTATCATCTTTAATTTCTTTCATCAGTGTCTTATAATTTTCTTCATACATGTCTTTTGTCTCCTTAGGTAGGTTTATTCCTAGATATTTTATTCTTTTTGTTGCAGTGGTAAATGGGAGTGTTTTCTTGATTTCACTTTCAGATTTTTCGTCATTAGTATATAGGAATGCAAGAGATTTCTGTGCAATAATTTTGTATCCTGCTACTTTACCAAATTCATTGGTTAGCTCTAGTAGTTTTCTGGTAGCATCTTTAGGATTCTCTATGTATAGTATCATGTCATCTGCCAACAGTGACAGCTTTACTTCTTCTTTTCCGATTTGGATTCCTTTTATTTCCTTTTCTTCTCTGATTACTGTGGCTAAAACTTCCAAAACTATGTTGAATAAGAGTGGTGAGAGTGGGCAACCTTGTCTTGTTCCTGATCTTAGTGGAAATGCTTTCAGTTTTTCACCATTGAGGATGATGTTAGCTGTGGGCTTGTCATATATGGCCTTTATTATGTTGAGGAAAGTTCCCTCTATGCCTACTTTCTGCAGGGTTTTTATCCTAAATGGGTGTTGAATTTTGTCAAAAGCTTTCTCTGCATCTCTTGAGATGATCATATGGTTTTTCTCCTTCAATTTGTTAATATGGTGTATCACATTGATAGATTTGCATATATTGAAGAATCCTTGCATTCCTGGAATAAACCCAGCTTGTAATTTGTTTTTTTTATACAGCAGGTTCTTATTAGTCATTCATTTTATACACATCAGTGTATACATGTCAATCCCAATCTCCCAATTCATCACACACCCCTGCCACTGCTTTCCCCTCTTGGTGTCCATACGTTTGTTCTCTACATCTGTGTCTCTATTCTTGCCTTGCAAACCGGTTCAACTGTACCGTTTTTCTAGGTTCCACATGTATGCGTTAATATATATTTCATTTTCTGTTTCTGACTTACTTCACTCTGTATGACAGTCTCTAGATTCATACACGTCTCTACAAATGACCCAATTTCATTCCTTTCTATGGCTGAGTAATATTCCATTGCATATATATACCACATCTTGTTTTTCCATTCATCTGTCGATGGGCATTTAGGTTGCATCCATAACCTGTCTATTGTAAATAGCGCAGCAATGAACATTAGGGTGCGTGTGTCTTTTTGAATTATGGTTTTCTTTAGGTATATGCCCAGTAGTGGGAGTGCTGGGTCATATGGTAATTCTATTTTTAGTTTGTAAGGAACCTCCATACTGTTCTCCATAGTTGCTGTAGCAATTTACATTCCCACCAACAGTGCAAGAGTTTTTCCTTTTATCCACAACGTCTCCAGCATTTGTTGTTTGTAGATTTTCTGATGATGCCCATTCTTACTGGTGTAAGGTGATACCTCACTGAAGTTTTGATTTGCATTTCTCTAATAATTAGTGATGTTGATTGAGCAGCTTTTCATGTGCTTCTTGGCCATCTGTATGTCCTCTTTGGAGAAATGTCTATTGAAGTCTTCTGCCCATTTTTTGATTGGGTTGTTTATTTTTTTAATATTGAGCTGTATGAGCTGTTTATATATGTTGGAGATTAATCCTTTGTCTGTTGATTCGTTTGCAAGTATTTTTTCCCATTCTGAAGGCTGTTTTTTCATCTTGTTTGTAGTTTCCTTTGCTTTGCAAAAGCTTTTAAGTTTCATTAGGTCCCATTTGCTTATTTTTGTTTTTATTTCCATTACTCTAGGAGGTGGGTCAAAAAAGGTGTTGCTGTGATTTATGTCAAAGAGTGTTCTTCCTATGTTTTCCTCTAAGAGTTTTATAGGGTCCCGTCTTACGCTTAGGTCTCCAATCCATTTTGAGTTTGTTTTTGTGTATGGTGTTAGAGAGTGTTCTAATTAGATTGTTTTACATGTAGCTGTCCAGTTTTCCCGGCACCGCTTACAGAAGAGGCTGTCTTTTCTCCATTGTATATCCTTGCCTCCTTTGTCATAGATTAGTTGACCACAGGTGCGTAGGTTTATCTCTGGGCTTTCTATCCTGTTGTATTGATCTATATATCTGTTTTTGTGCCAGTACCATATTGTCTTGATTTCTGTACCTTTGTAGTATAGTGTGAAATCAGGGAGTCTGATTCCTCCAGCTCTGTTTTTTTCCCTCAAGACTACTTTGCCTATTCGGGGTCTTTTGTGTCTCCATACAAATTTTAAGATTTTTTGTTTTAGTTCTGTAAAAAAATGCCATTGGCAATTTGATAGGGATTGCATTGAATATGTAGATTGATTTGTGTAATATAATCATTTTCACAATATCGCTTCTTCCAATCCAAGGACATGGAATATCTCTACATCTGTTGGTATCATCTTTAATTTCTTTCATCAGTGTCTTATAGTTTTCTGCATACAGGTCTTTTGTCTCCCCAGGTAGCTTTATTCCTAGGTATTTTATTCTTTTTGTTTCAATGGTAAATGGCAGTGTTTCCTTAATTTCTCTTTCAGATTTTTCATCATTAGTGTATAGGAATGCAAGAGATTTCTGTGCATCAATTTTGTATCCTGCCACTTTAGCAAATTCATTGATTCGCTCTAATAGTTTTCTCGTGGCATCTTCAGGATTTTCTATGTATAGTATCATGTCATCTGCAAAGAGTGACAGTTTTACTTCTTCTTTTACAATTTGTATTCCTTTTATTTCTTTTTGTTCCCTGATTGCCGTGGCTAGGACTTCCAAAACTATGTTGAATAATAGCATTGAGAATGGACATCCTTGTCTTGTTACTGATCTTAGAGGAAATGCTTCCAGTTTTTCACCATTGAGAATGATGTTTGCTGTGGTTTTGTCATATATGGCCTTTATTATGTTGAGGTAGTTTCCCTCTATGCCCACTTTCTTAAGAGTTTTATTATCATAAATGGGTGTTGAATTTTTTGTTCAAAATCTTTTTCTGCATCTATTGAGATGATCATATGGTTTTTCTTCTTCAGTTTGTTAATATGGTGTATCACATTGATTTGGGTATATTGAAGAATCCTTGCATTTCTGGTATAAATCCCACTTGACCATGGTGTATGATCCTTTTAACGTATATTGTTGGATTCTGTTTGCTGGTGTCCTGTTGAGCATTTTTGCATCAATATTCATCAGTGATATTGGTCTATAATTTTTTTTTGTAGTATCTTTGTCTGGTTTTATATCATGGTTATGGTGGCCTCATAAAATGAGTGAGGGAGTTTTCCTTCCTCTTCAATTTTTTGGAAGAGTTTGAGAAGGATGGGTGTTAGCTCTTCTCTAAATGTTTGATAGAATTCACCTGTGAAGCCATCTGGTCCTGGACTTTTGTTTGTTGCAGGATTTTTAATCACAGTTTCAATTTCATTACTTGTGATTTATCTGTTCATATTTTCTATTTCTTCCTGGTTCAGTCTTGGAAGGTTATAACTTTTTAACAATTTGTCCATTTCTTCCAGGTTGTTCATTTAATTGGCATATAGTTGTTTGTGGTAATCTCTTATGATCCTCTGTATTACTGCAATGTCAGTTGTGATTTCCTCTTTTTCATTTCTAATTTTATTGATTTGAGTCCTCTCCCTCTTTTTTGTGATGAGTCTGGCTAATGGTTTATCAATTTTGCTTATCTTCTCAAAGAACCTGCTTTTAGTTTTATTGATCTTTGCTACTGTTTTCTTTGTTTCTATTTCATTTATTTCTGCTCTGCTGTTTATGATTTCTTTCCTCCTGCTAACTTTGGGTTTTGTTTGTTCTTCTTTCTCTAGTTCCTTTAGGTGTAACATTGGATTGTGTATTTCAGATTTTTCTTGTTTCTTGAGGTAGGCTTGTATAGCTATAAACTTCCCTCTTAGAACTGCCTTTGCTGCATCCCATAGGTTCTGGATCATCGTGTTTTCATTGTCATTTGTATCTAGGTATATTTTTATTTCCTCTTTGATTTCTTCAGCGATCTCTTGGTTATTTGGTAATGTATTGTTTGGCCTCCATGTATTGGTGTTTTTTTCCCTTTACTTGATTTCTAATCTTATAGCATTGTGGTCAGAAAAGATGCTTGATATGATTTCAGTTTCCTTAAATTTACTGAGGGTTGATTTGAGACCCAAGACGTGGTCTATCCTGGGGAATGTTCCGTGTGTACTTGAGAAGAAAGTGTAATCTGTGGTTTTTGGATGGAATGTCATATAAATATCAATTAACTCTCTCCGGTCTATTGTGTCATTTTAAATCTTGTGTCTCCTTATTAATTTTCTGTTTGGATGATCTGGCCATTGATGTAAGTGAGGTGATAAAGTCCCCCACTATTATTGTGTTACTCTTGATTTCCTCTTTTAGAGCTGTTGGCAGTTGCCTTATGTATTGAGGTGTTCCTAGGTTGGGTGCATATATATTTATAAGTCTTATATCTTCTTCTTGGATTGATCCCTTGATCATTACGTAGTGTCCTTCCTTGTCTCTTGTAACATTCTTTATTTTAAAGTCTATTTTATCTGATATGGGTATTGCTACTCCAGCTTTCTTTTGATTTCCATTTACATGGAATATCTTTATCCATCCCCTCACTTTCAGTCTGAATGTATCCCTCAGTCTGAAGTGGGTCTCTTATAGACAGCAAATACATGGGTCTTGTTTTTGTATCCATTCAGCGAGCCTGTGTCTTCTTGTTGGAGCATTTGATCCATTCACGTTTAAGGTAACTATCGATATGTATGTTCCTATTACCATTTTCTTGATTGTTTTGGGTTTGTTTTGTAGGTCCTTTTCTTCTCTTGTGTTTCCCACTTAGCGAAGTTCTTTTAGCATTTGTTGTAGAGCTGTTTTTGTCGTGCTGAATTCTCTTAGCTTTTGCTTGTCTGTAAAGCTTTTGATTTCTCCATCGAACGTGAATGAGATCCTTGCTGGGTAGAGTAGTCTTGGTTGTAGGTTCTTCCCTTTCATCACTTTAAGTATATCATGCCACTCTCTTCTGGCTTGTAGAGTTTCTGCTGAGAAATCAGCTGTTAACCTTAGGGGAGTTCCCTTGTAAGTTATTTGTTATTTTTCCCTTGCTGCTTTCAAAATTTTTTCTTTGTCTTTAATTCCTGTTAATTTGATTTCTATGTGTCTTGGCTTATTTCTCCTTGGGTTTATCCTGTATGGGACTCTGCACTTCCTGGACTTGGGTGGCTCTTTCCTTTCCCAAGTTAGGGAAGTTTTCTTCTATAGTCCCTTCAAATATTTTCTCGGGTCCTTTCTCTCGCTCTTCTCCTTCTGGCACTCCTATAATGCGAATATTGTTGCGTTTAATGTTGTCCCAGAGGTCTCTTAGGCTGTCTTCATTTCTTCTCATTCTTTTTTCTTTATTCTGTTCTGCAGCAGTGAATTCCACCATTCTGTCTTCCATGTCATTTTCCGTTCTTCTGCCTCCGTTATTCTGCAATTGATTCCTTCTAGTGTATTTTTCATTTCAGTTATTGTATTGTTCATCTCTGTTTGTTTGTTCTTTAATTCTTCTAGGTTTTTGTCAAACATTTCTTGCATCTTCTTGATCTTTGCCTCCATTCTTTTTCCGAGGTCCTGACTCATCTTCACACTCATTATTCTGAATTCTTTTTCTGGACGGTTGCCTATCTCCACTTCACTTAGTTGTTTTCTGGGGTTTTATCTTGTTCCTTCATCTGGTACATAGCCCTGTGCCCTTTCATCTTGTCTGTCGTTCTGTGAATGTGTTTTCTGTTCCACAGGCTGCAGGATTGTAGTTCTTCTTGCTTCTGCTGTCTGCCCTCTGTTGGATGAGACTACCTCATCGTCCATTTGTTAAACGTAGCGGGAATACGTGAATTCCAACTAACCCAAATAATGTAAAATTCATTTAAGAAAAAGGCCTAAAATGTGTCCTAAAATTTTTTCTCTAACCCAAATGGGATCGAGTACCTCCAAGATTATGGCAGGAGTCTCTACAGAGTTTTTATGGCTTAAAATTTACCTTGGTTCTTTTTAAAAAATAAACTTTTAATTTTGAGATAATTGTACATTCACATACAATTGAAAGAAATAAACTAGAGATCCTGTGTACCCTTCCTGATTTTCTCCAGTGGCAACATGTTGCAAAACTATAGTACAGGAATTTAACAAAAATATTCACGTTGATACAATCCAATCATATTCAGGTTTCCATGTTTCACATATATGAATTTGTATGTGTGCATGTATTTACCTCATGTAGTTTTCCCACATGCATATGTCCATATATTCGCACTAAATACACAAGAGAGTTTCATTACCACAAAGATCCCTCATGTTGCCTTTTTAGTCACACCCACCTCTCTCTTGTCCCCCTAATCTCACCTTTAACCCATGTTAACCATTACTATTTTCTTGATAGTTTTCTCACTTTAAGAAATATTATAGAAATGGAATCATATAGTATGTAACCTACTGGGATTGGCTTTTTTCACTCAATGTAATTTTCTGGAAATTCGTCCAGGTTCTTGCTTTTATCAATAGTTTGCTCTTTTTCATTGCTGAGTTCCTAATATTGAACCAGCCTTGCATATGTGGAATTAAATCTACTGGGTCATAAGGTATCATGCTATTTATACATGGTTTGATTTAATTTGCTAACGTTGTCGAGAATTCTTGCACGTATCTTCATGAGAGATACTGGTATGTACTTTTACAGTTTTGTACTTTGTCTGCTTTTGGCATCAAGTTACAATGGCCTCATAAGATAAATTAGGAAATGTTCCCTCTTCTGTTTTCTGGAAGAGACTGTATAAAATTATTCCTTCTTCAAATGTTTGGTAGAATACTCCAGTGAAATCATCTGGGCCTGGGTATTTCTCCTTCAGGAATTTTTAAGTAATAAATTCAGTTTCCATAGTTGTTATGTCTCTATTCAGATAATCTATTTTATCTAGAATTTTGGAATGTGGTTTTTGAGGAATTGTTCCATTTTCTCTAGACACAGAATTCGTGAGTGTAGTAAAACTGTGCATAGTAATTCCTTATTATCCTTTAATGGCTACAGGGTCTATGTTGATATTCCATTTCATTCCTGATACTGATGATTTGTATCTTCTCTCTTATTTTTGTCATAATTATAAGAGGTTCATCAATTTTATTTTACTCTTTGAAGAACCAACTTTTTGTTTCCTTACCTCTTGTTTTTCTGTATGAATGATATTGATTTCTGTTTTTGTCTCTATTATTTCCATCCATCTGCTTCCTTTAGCTTTATTTTGCTCCACTTTTTCAAGTTTCTTGAGGTGTGAATTTAACTACTGATTTGAAACATTTCTTTATGTATAACATGGCCATTTAGTGTAAAATATTTCCCACTCATCCTGGCTTTAGCAGCATTCTACAGGTTTGATATGTTGTATTTTCATTCAGTGCTATGTCTTTTTAAATTTCCTTTGAAATGACTTCCTGTTTGACCCATGGTTTATTACTGTGTTGTTCAATTTCAAGGTCTTTGGAGGTTCTCCTGTTGTCTGTTATTTATATCTAGTTTGATTCCATTGTGGTTAAAGAATATACCCTTTCTTTTAAATTTGGTGAAGTGTGTTTTATGGCCCAGTATATGGACTGTCTTGGTGAGTGTTTCATGGGTGCTGGAAAAACAAACATATATTCTGCTGTCCTTGGGTGGAATGATATACGTATGTGTGTGTGTGTGTGTGTGTGTGTGTGTGTGTATAAATTAGATCCTGGCATCTGATCATGGAGTTCAGGACTGCTACATCCTTGATGATTGTTGTTCCAGTAGTTCTGTCAGTTGATAGAACAATACCAACAATTGTCAATAGTAATAAATTTTCTCAATTTCTCTATCTGCTCTCTCAGGTTTTCCTTCATGCATTCTGTCATCTGGTTCATATACATATAGGAATGTTACATCTTCCTGGTGGATTGATTCATGATTATTAAGTAATGTCCCTTGTTGTCTGTAATAAATTTCTTTGCCCTGAAATCTACTTTAGTATACTCCTGATTTTTAAAATTGATTGCATGATATGTCTTTTCCCACCCTTTTGCTTTCAATCTTCCTATGTCATTGACTTTGATAAACAGCATATACTTATGATTTTTAATCCACCCTCACAATCTCTCTTTTGAAGGGTGTAATTAGAACTGTTACTTACTGATATGTGAGGGCTTAAGTTAGCCATTTTATTCTTTATTTTACATGTGTTTCCTCTGGTTCTCATTTTTCTGTTACTTCTTTCTTGTTTTGCTGTGGGTTATTGGTTTATTATTTAAGATTCTATTTGGATTCATTCTTAATGTTTTTAGTGCATCTCATTGTAGTTTTCTTAGTGGTTGCTCTGAGTATTACAATATACATATGTGCCTTATCATGGTATATTACCACTTGTAGTTAACTGTGAAAACATTGCTTTCATTTAGGTCCCTTTATCTTTCCCATTTTAAAATATTATTTTCTAGAGTATCAGTATTATCAGTTTTGCTTCAGTTATCACATGTGATTCTAAGATCTTGTGGGTAGAAGGATAATCTATTGTATGTACTCATATTTGTGTTCGTTTCATTTCTTCTTCCTTCCTAATGCTCCAGTATTTCTTCTTTTATCATTTACTTCCATTTGAAGAACTTCCTTTAGACATTGTTTAAGGGTAGGTCTGCTAGCAACAAATTCTTTCAGTTTTCCTTCATCTAAAAACATGTTCATTGCACTTCATTACTAAAGAATAGTCTTGCCAGATGCACATTCATCAGTTGACAGTCGTTTCTTTCAGCACTTGAAGAAAAAGATTGTGCCATCTCCTTGTGAGCTCCAACGTTTCATATGGTATGTGCTGTCATCTGAATTGGTGTGTTCCCTCTCCCCTATGGGTAATGAATCATTTCTTTCTGGATGCTTTCAATATTTTTTTTGTTTTTAGTTTTCATCATTTTAAATATGCTGTCTTAGTGTGGATATATTAGGACTTATTTAATAGTCACTTGGTTTCTTGAATCTGCACACTTAAGTTTTTTGCCAAATAGGGCAAGGTTTCAGCCATTATTTATTTAAATAGTTTATCAGTCCCATTCTCTCTTTCTGGGACTCTGATAACATAAATGTTAGCTTTTTTATTCTTGTCCCAGAGATTCTTTCTTTATCCCAGTCTATTTAGTCTCTGTTGTTTAGATTTGTTAAGTTATATTGACCTGTCCTCAATTCTCTGATTCCATTCTCTGTCATATGAATTCTACTATTGACCCACTCCAATGAGTTTTAAATTTTCTAATTTTCATTTGTATCATTTCCACCGCACTTTTTGTTTACCTTCTTTCGGTTGAAATTTTGTACCTTTTCCCTTGTTTCTAGAGAACTTACAATTGCTTGAAGCATTTTTATGATAGCTGCTTTACTGTCCCAGCTCAGTATTGGTGTCAGGTGATTGTCTTTTCTAATTTGTGATTCCTGGTTCTTGGCATGATGGGTAATTTTCTGTTGTATCCTGAACATTTAGCTGTGATGTTAAGGGACTCTGCATCTTGTTTAAATCTTTCATTTTAGCAGGAAGTCATTCTGTCTTTAGGTTTGGCCCCCAGATCCTGGCCTAGCGCTGTGGGCTGTGTTTGTTCCAAAGACAGTTTTCAAAACTCTTGTTTTACTGTGAATCTGTTTGGTTTCTTTGGTAACACTTTGGCCCCCACTTTTCCCTGCTGTTGTTTTTGGAGTGTGTGGATGGAGCTTCCCAAAACAGGCTTCTTTGTGTCTCTAAGTAGGGGATGCTGTGGCCCCAAATAGGAAAAGTTTCACTGGTTGAGCCACTGATGTATCAGAGTCCCCCTTCCCACTGTCTCCTGGCCACCTGGTATCTTTCAGTAGGGGAGGGGAATCTCTTCCTCTGCTGGGCAATTTAAGGTGGGGGAGAGGGGACATGTCCTTGCTGGTGCTGCCTAGCTGCCAGGTGTCTTGCATGTAGATGGGGAGTCTCAGGTATGTGGGGATAAAGAAGACTTTGTGGGAATGTATTTCTTTGGCAGAATTGCCCTGGCTGCTACCAGCCAACTACCTAGTGTCTCTAGGTGAGGGGAGGGGAGTGTCAGTCCTGTGAGAAAAGAGAGCACTTCCCTTCACCACTTACTGTTATCAGGGGTCCTAATTGATACCACCTGCTGGTGCTGCTGGGCTCACCTGGTGTTGTCAGCAGGACTTGCGTTCCATCCAGGGAGGAATGAGCCTATTTGGGCTGTCTTTTGCTAGTTTGGGGTCCAGGAAATACTGGGCCACTCTCTTCTGTAGGGTGGGGGAGTGTAAGAAGCACAGTCACTGTGTTGTTATTCTAATCACAAGGTCCATTCTCCAGGAAGTAGAGCTTAATTGCCCTCCCCAGGAGTATGAGCTATACTTACTAATTAACGAACAGGGTATGCAAAGAGAAAAATGGTTGATTTTGTACTGGAGAAACCTGTCCAAAGCTACCTTTATCAAGTGATCAAGGTTAACATCACCACGAATAAATCATGTTGGCACATGTACCCCTTGATATGGTACACTTCGTTTCTGTGGTATTCTTGCAAATGTCCATGATGCAAGTCTAATGAGAAATTTCAGACAATCCCAAATTGAGGGGCATTCAATACAATAGCTGACTAGCTCTTTTCAAGTATCAAGGTCATGAAAGATGGAAACAGTGAAACTGTCACAGATTTGCGGACACTAAAGAGACATGATAACTAAATGCATTGTCACATCCTAGACTGGATCCTAGATCATAAAAAGGACGATAGTGGAAAATCTGAATACCGTGTGAAGTTCCTAATAGTGATGTCCCAAGGTTACTTTCTTAGCTTTAATAAATGTACTATGATTGTGTAAGCTGTTGATATGAGGAGGAAAAAGTGAAGTTACCAGTTGCCACTGGCATTCTACTGTAAGCAATAGACTTCATTGACTTATATATTTATTGTTATAGACTTGTAAGTTTCTCTTTTTCTTCCCAATGGTTTATAAGTGTACTCAAGTAGTTTGGTGCTCAAATCATCCCAGATTTGGCCAGTGGGTGGGAATCCCTTCAAACTGTCTCCCCAGTCCTAGTGTCATCCTCCAACATGTTTTTTTAGCACGTTTTTACTTTCTGGATCCAGAATGATCTTGTACTTACCCTATCCTAACCCTGGAAGCAGCCAGTAGGCCAAGAAGCCAGGGTTTCCACTAATGGAAAATGGTGTTAGAGACTAAGATCTGGATGCTAGATGTGCTCACTGCTACTGGAGCATTCTTCTTGGACTTTCCAGTGCACAGACATAGAAAATACATGGGTGTATACACACATATACAAATATATATGCATACAAATATGCATGGGCACATAAGCATGTACAGACACACGTATACAGATCTTACCAAATGTTAAGTTCACACCAGTACTTCCAATTCCCGCTCATCCTCATGGGATTCTTCCCTGCTTTGTCCCATTCCATATTTGTATGACTTCTCTTCCACAGTGAGAACCCAGGCTCCCAACAACATAGACATATGTACTCATTTGCTGAATCCTATAATGCATCCAAAACAGTTTCAAAACTGCTTCACCATACTGCTATAAGAACCAAACCTACTAAAGAGTTAAAGATTTCTTTGTAATTCTAACACACATATAAAGATAAACTGCCCAAGACTGAGGATATATAGTCAAATACTATGTTCATTATTTTTCCTTCTTTCTGACACAAGAGGTAAAAAACTATATATGCTTTTTTCCCTTTGCTCTTTTCACTTAATAACATTTCCTGCATAATATTTCATTAATATCTTCTTTCTCAGACTTTTTCTCACATGCGTTTTACTCCATTGTGTATATGCTGCAGTTGATAGAGCCTCCTATACTTAAACATTCAAGCCATTTTCAATATTTTGCAACTGTAAATAATGCTGTGAAAAAGAACCGTGTGCCTGTGTATATTCATAAAATTGCAAGTGACTCTTTAGATTCTTAGAAGTGTGCTTGCTGTGTCAATAGGTAGGTATGTATATACAGTTTAAATATTGGCCAGTTGCCCTCTAAAAGGCTTCTACCATTCTGCATTCCCACCAACAATATATGAAAATGTCTATTTCCTAACAGTGTCACTAATACAGAGTACTGTCAAGCTTTTGAATTTTTGTCAAGCTGATGAGTGAGTGAGTAATGGTATCTCAGTGTAGTTATAATTTGCATTTCTCTTATCATGAGTGAAGCTGAACATCTTTTCATTTCTTTATACCTCTTTTGGTAAACTGTCTGATCATGTCTTGTGTCCATTTTTCTATAGGACATCTGGTATTTTCTTCTTGATTTTTAAAAGTTCTTATAAAGTGGGGATATTATCCCTTAAACTGTGAAAGATATTGATTTATATGGTGATATACTTTTCTTCCAATCATTTGTCTTTTGATGTTACTTATGGTATTTTTTGGCCATGTGAAAGGTTTTTGTTTTTTTTTCTGGGCAGCCCCACGTGATTTGTGGGATTTTAGTTCCCTGACCTGGGATCGAACGCAGGCCCTCAGCAGTGACAGCTCAGAGTCCTAACCCCTGGACCGCCAGGGAATTCCCAGGACCATGAAGGCTTGAATATCGGGAAGTTCAGTCCATTTCCCTGTCGTGCAACAGTAGAGATCCAATTGCAAGACGATATTACAGAGCCCCATTTTCAGGCCGTTTTTCTCCATTCCCCAATTTATACAATGGCCAGGCAATGTTACAATAGAGTTTAAGTTTCTCCCTTTTCAGGCCATCTGTTTTGAAAATTTCCAATTTCTAAGGATACGCTCCAGAGATGTTTCTTCTGGCTTAGACGAGGATCATCCCATGTTGAATAATATGAAACCGTGAAAAAGTGCTCCTAGAAATGAAGTCCAGTGTCCCAGAGACGTCTACCAGGAGGCTTTTGTCCTATAATATTTTCTTATGCTGGGGGTATTCCTCGAGTCTGAGCATCTCTAAAGCCTAGGATGTGGGCTGCTTGGAAGTGGCCGTCCAATAGGTAGTCTTTAACAAATGGTATGGGCTGCCAAGGCCTTGAGTGAAAGGGGTCCTAGAGGTGCAAAAAAGGAACTCCTGGAGGAATTGGGGTTTGGTGCAATGGAAAATGCCACGGGGGTCAGGACCTATGGGCCTACATGGGGAGTATTCCCACAGGGGATTTTTTTTTTTTGGACATAGAATAAGGTGAGGGACTAGACAGCAGAACAACCCCAAACCCTTTTCCCCTATCTGTTTGGCAGCTATGAGAAAACTAGGGAGAGCCTGATGATTCCATCTGACACAGGCAACAGTGAGTTGGGACAATGTTTCCCATGTAATTTAACATACCAAGTGAACACAATTAGTTTCGGATCTCTGTTTGGAGGCTCCAGGGGCCCCATGAAGCATCCCAAAATTAACTGAAGTCAAAAGAATTTCAATTAGAATTTGATATTTGGGAAATCTGTCAAACATTTCCAGAACTTTTAAAACACCCAGTCAAATAGACTCATAGGCTGCTGTGATACAATTATTCCTTGAGCAAAGGTGGGGAAAAAAAAAGATTTCAAAAGTAAATACAGCTCACTTAAAGGCACAGAAACTCACACAATCTGTTATCAAAAGGAGCATTCCCAGAAAATGTTGTTTTCTTATGAGAGAAAGAAACCAAATCCAGTCTTATATCAGCCTACTCTTGATAAGATCCAGTTACCTAATTAAAGTTAATCCAACCTTAGAAAATCCTGACCACATACAAAATTCTTTTCTCAACATTCCGTTTCCACAAATCTTCTGCAACTTACTGTAGCCGTATTTCGTGCCTTCTTTTTTCCATTCAGAAATAACCAGCTGTAGGACAAAATCACATTTTTCCTTCTAACAAAATACATTTCCATTCCTCATACGTTCTTTTCTGAAAGCACACATCCTACTTTCCTTAAGCCACCATGAACTGTCTTTTACATTAGCATTCCCTAATTGGAATATCCCATAACCTGTTGGGAAGATCCCATGGGAAGATCCCATGTATCTTCCCAAAGCACAATTTCTTTCCTTAATGTGATGCAAGGTATGTGTCTAATAAATCCAAACATCCTGTTTCCCTCTCACAAGGAAACAAAAGTAGGTAAATTTAGGCCTGTTTAGCAAATACGGTTCCAATATTTCATCTTCTTTGAAAGGGCCTGGATACTCGATGGATTCCTATCATTTAACTTAATGTAGTTTCAAGTTACCAAAATCTGGCGGGACTATTCTAAATGGACATTTTGAAAACATGATTATTCCCATAGAGTTTACTAGAAAGCTCTTATCCAGTTATATTTACTTAAAAGTTTAATCCTATCAGGTTATTTTCCTTGATAGTAGATTTTATCTCAGAAACAATACGAACTTATTGACTTCCAGTAAGCATAGGTACAATAGAAGTATTATACTTGATAATACACAGAGGTCTGTATTAATTAAAGCCACAAGCTTAAGCCAGACACGTTAATTTTTACAAAATCAGAGATCTCAGTTTTCCTGCTTGAGTTTAAAAAGGCCTCTTTTTTTCCCTCAGTCTGGGGGACTACAGATGGATCAGGGAGTCCCTGAGAGTCCAGGCAGAATAGTTACATTGCAAAGGCAGAGGAGAGAGGTGCAAGCCCCTCTCTTCTTTTTTTGTTCTTTAAAATCCCACTAAGTAACCCAAGGCTGGAGTCGAGTCTCAGACAATGTGGGATGCGTTTGTATTTCAAGGCTTAAGTGCTCTGCCATGCCCACAATGTTGGCAGAGACTTGTAGGAGCGGTTGGACAGACAAAACTCATAAAACAAAGATACCAATGACAAAAACTTAGACACAAACAAGAAGTCTTCAGGATAAAGGGGATGGGAGTGCAGGTATAAGGATCAAGGGAGAGGTAAAGGGAGGAGGGACAGAAAAGACTGAAAAAGAGAAAGAGAGAGATTGCTCTTTCAACCTGCCCCCTGCAGTTGTCTCTTCAGGCACCAACCTGCAAGCTTTCAGAAAGGGCCTCTGAAGGAGGTTGCACCCTGTAAACTGCCCACCAGGGTGATCAAGCCTGCAAACCAGACAGTTGTATGTCATCTGTAGAAATCTAACCCACAGGTGGGGCTGTGACCCACGCATACACCAGTTTACAGAAATCTGCTGTAGCACTGCAGCAAAGGGTCCCAGGTCCCAGCCTGTCTCAAAAGTGTGGGGAAAGATAAGAGACATACAGAAAACAAATAGCAAAGTGGAAAATGTAGTTCCAGCCATATCAATAATCACGTTAAATGTGAATAGATGAAAAACTTTAAAGACAAAGATTGATAGACCATATTTAAAAAGCAAGGTCCTTATAAATGTAGTCTCTAAGAAGTGGAGGAAAGAAAGGAAAGAAGCAAGGAAGGAAGGGAAGAAGGAAGGGAGGAAGGGAGGAAGGAAGGAAGGAAAAGGAAGGAAGGAAGGAAGGGAAAAAGAAAGAAGGTAGGAGAGAAGAAATTAAAGGCATCCAACTTTAAATGGTAGAATTAGAACTTTTATTGCAGAGGACATGACCCTATGTGTTGGAAAACCCAAATGAAACCACCAAAACAAAATGAAACAGACTAGAATGAACAAAGAAGTTTAGGAAGGTTGTAGGAAGCAACATTTCTTATATAAATAAATTGCATTTTTAGGTATAAAAATATGAAACAGAAATTCACAGTAGCATGGAAAAGAATAAAATACTTAGAAATAAATTTAATAAAGTGGTGCAAGATCTGTCCACTGAAAACTGCACAGTATTGCTGAGAGAAATTAAGGATGTATAAAAACAGAAAGAAGCTACAGACTTGGAGAAAGTCTTGCAAATCACATATCTGATAAAGAAGGAAATCTTGCCCTTTGCGACAACATGGATGGACCTAGAGGGTATTTATTATGTTAAGTGAAGTAAGTCAGACAAAGGCAAGTAGTGTATGATTACACTTGTATGTGCAATCTAAAAAAGAAAACAAATGGACAAACATAACAAAACAGAGACAGAGTTATAGATACAGAGAAGAAACAGGTGCTTGCCAGAAGGGAGAGTGTTGGGGGGAAGAAAGCAATAGGTGAGGTAGATTAAGAGGTACAAAGTTTCAGCTGCAAAATAAATGAGTATGAAATGTACAGTGTGGAGAATATAGTCAATAATTATGTAATATCTTTGTATGGTGACATATCATAACTCTATTTATCGTTTTGAAATGTATAGAAATAACCATATCACCATGCTATGTAACAGGAACTAGCATAACATTGTAGGTCAATTATATTTCAAATAGAAACAAACAAATTCATGGGAAAAGAGATCAGATTTGTGGTTACCAGAGGCGGGAGATTGGGGGAGGGGGAATTGGTTAGCTGCAGTCAAAGGTGCAAACTCCCAGTTATAAGGTAAATAGTTACTAGGGGTGTAATGGACAACATGATAAATATAATTAACACTGCTGTATGTTATACATGACAGTCGATAGGGTAAAGCCCAAGAGTTCTCCTCAGAGGAAAACATTTTGTTCCTATTTCTTTAATTTTGTATCTATGTGGGATGATGGATGTTCACTAAATTTATTCTGATGGTCCTTTCATGATCCTTTCATGATGCATGGAAGTCAAATCATTATGCTCTACACCTTAAGCTTAAAAAAATTTAAAACAAGAAAGAATGGACTTCAGTTAATATTAATGTCTCAATATTGGCTCACTAGTTGTGATAAATATGCCATAATAATATAAGATCCTAACATTAGGGGAGAGTGGGTGAAGGGGATATTGGAACTCTGTACTGTCTTTGCAACTTTTTCATAAATCTAAACAAGTTTATTTAAATATAAAAAAGTAAATAAATTTTTAATAATGTACAGAAAATCATTGAATTGTCCCTTGTATAATAATAAGTGAACTTCATGGTATATAAATTATATGTTAGTAGAGTTGTTTCAAAGGTTATTAAGAAGGTCAGGGTGGTATCAGGGCTGGGCTGCGGTGGGGTCAGGGCACGGTCAGGCAGGGCCAGGGTAGGGTGAGGCCGGAGTCAGCAACCCTGGCAATGGGCACGGAGGCGTGGATCGCCCAAGGCCAAAGCCAGCCTGCGGCCCTTCTCTGGCTGCTGCTGCTGCCCGTGGCCACCCTGGAGCTGTGAGGGTCCCCGGACATGGCCACGGCTGCCCCCGGCTGGGCTCCAGGCGTGGGGGAAGTGCTGGAGGGCAGCGCTCCGACTCCAGAAGCACAGCAGTTGGCCCCGGGAGCCACGGGTGCGTTGGGGCCTCTGTTGAAGGCTGAGACGGCCTAAACTGCAGGGCCTGAGGGGCCGACTATGACCAGGGCCCGGGTGCCCTGAGTCACTGAATTTCATCTTTTCTCTGCCCTGGCCAACAGCCAAGCAGCCCAGAGACCCCCTCGACACGGGTGGGTCATCGACTCCCCACTGTGCGGCCTCTGGGTGGGAAGCGCCCCAGGACCTCTGTGGGACTGTGGAAGTGGGGACAGAGCAGGGTCTGACCCTGAGGCTGGGTGGCTGGGTGGAGGAAAGCACCAGGACTGATGAATGAGTGGCCCTGAGTGCAGGGCCGCGGGTCTCATTCTCCTCCGTGAGGCCCTGGCAGCGCAGGCCCTAGACCAAGATACCCACTCTCAGGGGGCCTGGGCACACCTCCTGCCCTCTGAGGTGTGAATCCTAGAGCCAGGGCTGTCTTCATTAGCCCACTCCCTCTTCTTTTAGAAATGTAGAGTCCTGAGTCAGAGAGGGGGAATGACTTTGCCCAGTTCACACAGCACCACAGACTTCTGCCTGCAGATCTCCCTCCCTAAGACACTGGGGTGACATGGAGGAGGCCCAGGCCCTTAGAAGCCATGATCTTGAGCAAGTAATGTTGGCAACTTCTGAGACCTTTAGTTCTTTGATCTATAAGAGTAGGCACTGAGGTGTGCTAGTTGAGGGAAATAAGGTCTGTGACGTGCCAAGCCCTTGGCAGCCTCACTTTGGGATGTTCTTCTCCCTGGAGATGCTGCCGTGAGCTGCTGTGGCTGCCTTTGGTCCCCCCTTGCCCCATCCCACCAGACCTCTGGGTCCTCATCCCCACAGGGCTTGCTCGGTCCAATTCTCAGGGGCAGCCAGTGAAGGCAGAGTCCTGGTAGCACTGTCATTTTGGGTAAAAATGATTTATGTTAGTAAATCTTGACCATTGAAATTGAATATTTCATAGTGTATGATGAAATTCAACATACAAACGTCACACATCTGTATATCAAAGTGAATGGGAAAAAGATCAGATATTGATAAAGAGGAAGTGGATGACATGGATGACAGATGTGAAAAATTAGCTAAAATGTAGCACAGAAAAGAAATGGTCAGAAATTATGAATGAGAAGTTTATGGACCTAGAGTCTGCTGGTGGCTTGATTTTGGACTTTGCAGCCTCCAGAAGTGTGAGAAATAAACATCTGTTGTTTAAGCCACCCAGTCTGTGGTAGTTTGTTCTAGTCCCTTGAGCTAAGACATATTTTGGTACCAAGAAGTAGCAAATACCTAAATATGTGGAAGTGGCCTTGGAATTGGATAGTAGGTAAAGGCTGAAAGAGATTTGAAGTGCATGCTAAAAAAGAGCTGAGATCACCATAAAGGCCTTTCAGCCCTTACCTATTAAAAGTGATTCTGGCGATGGCTCAGAAAGAATAGAGGCACACTGGAGAGGAAATCTCCATCTTTGTAGAGAATACAGAAATAATCATGAACAGATAGAAATATGGACGTTAAAGGCAATTCTGGTGAGGTCTCAAACAGAAATGAGGAACACGTTATTAGAAATTGGAGGAGAGGCAAGTCTTACTACGAAGTGGCAAAGAACTCGACTGAACTGTGTTCTAGTTTTATTTGGAAGGTAGACCTTGTGAGTGATGAAACTGAATATTCATCTGAGGAGCTCTCTGAACAAAGTTTGGAAGAAGTGGCTTGGTTCCTCATCACCGCTCAGAGTAAAACTCATCAGGAGAGAGAGAAATTGAAGACCAAATTGTTAAGCAAAAAGAAATCAGAGGGCTTCCCTGGTGGCGCAGTGGTTGAGAGTCCGCCCGCCGATGCAGGGGACACAGGACCGTGCCCCGGTTTGGGAAGATCCCACATGCCACGGAGTGGCTAGGCCCGTGAGCCACGGCCGCTGAGCCTGCGCGTCCAGAACCTGTGCTCCTCAACGGGAGACCACAGCAGTGAGAGGCCCGCATACCGCAAAAAAAAAAAGAAATCAGAACTTAGAGATTTGGCAACTTCTCAGCCTATCCATATTTGAAAGTGAGAAAGCTTGTTCTGAAGAAAACTCGAAGGGTGTAGCAGGTGTGCTATTAATTTAATTTGTCATCTCAGCAGAGGCCAGGAATAGAGAAGGATTAAACCAGCAGGGACACTGCCAGTTTGAACTAAAGGGGACAGAGAAAGCCGGGCAGAATGAGGGAAGGCTGTCAGAATTCTTGGATTCTACAGAATGGGAGACTAGAGCAATTCGGCCTTGAATGTGTACTCCTCATTTCTTTTTTTTTTGGCGGTACATGGGCCTCTCACTGTTGTGGCCTCTCCCGTTGCGGAGCACAGGCTCCGGACGTGCATGCTCAGCGGCCATGGCTCACGGGCCCAGCCGCTCCACGGCATGTGGGATCTTCCCGGACCGGGGCACGAACCCGTGTCCCTTGCATCGGCAGGCAGGCTCTCAACCACTGCTCCACCAGGGAAGCCCTGTGTACTCCTCTTAAAGAAAAGGGAAGAAGGACCCCAAAGGTGATTCCGAGGTCATCGGGTCTGTCAATCCCACCACAGGCCCAGGGGGCCTCTGTTTCAAAGTGTGAGATTGTCGCCCTCACAGAGAGTCATGGTGTAAGTGGAGGCCCTACAGAGAGCTGCAGTGTGGGTGGCACCCCACCAAGCTGAAGGAGTGGGGCTGCCCCACCGAGCTGTGGGGATGATGTTGCCACCCCAGTGGGCCTGGAGGGCAAAGCCTCAAACCGAAGAGAATTATTCTCCTACCTTAAGATCTAATGGGATTGGCCTTGCTAGGCTTTGGACTTGCTTGGAAACTGTCATCACTTCCCTCTTTCCCATTTCTTCCTTTCAGAGTAGGGATGTCTATTATATGCCAGTCCCATCATCGTATTTGGAAACACTTAACTTGTTTGGGTCACAGATTTACAACTACAGAGAAATTTTGCCTCAGGATGAATAGTACCTCCAGTCTCCCCCATATGTGATTTAGATGGTGTTTAGATCAGACTTTGGACTTAAAATTTTACAGTTGATGTTGGGATGAGTTAAGGCTTTTGAGGCTGTTGGGATAGAATGAATGTATTTTGCATACAATAAACACACAAATTTTGGGTACCAGGGGCAGAATGCTATGCACGTGTATCCCCCCCACCACCTATTCTTATGTTGAAGCCCTAACCTTCAATGTATTTGGGGATAGGGCCTTTGGGAGGTAATTAGGTCATGGGAATGGTGCTTTCATACTGGGTTTAATGCCCTTAGAAGAAAAGACACACGAGAGATCCGTCTTTCTCTCTGCCACGTGAGGACACAGTAAGACAACCATCTGAAAAGTAGGAAGAGAACTCTCACCAGGAGCTGAATATGGCACCTTGATCTTGGCCTTTCAATCTTCAGAACTCTTAAGAAATTACCGTCTGTTTTTCAAGCCACCAGGTCTATGGCATTTTGTTACAGCCGTCCAAGCTGATGAAGACATAGAGAATATATAAGATGGTCTAATATACATATATCCAGGGTTCTAGAAGTAGAGGCAGGAGAGAATGAGTAGAAGTAACATTTGAAAAAGATAATATTATGTTCTAGATGAGATGAAGAATGTGGTATCACTTAATGAAGCAAAATAGATCACATGGAGGATAAACTTTTTTAACCTGAAACTAATCACACGTCAAGAAACTGGAGAACACAAAAGACAAAAGACAATCTTAAAAAAAAACAATTAGCAAGGAAACTGATCACCCACCATGAAAGGGTGTACTGATGGCATAATTTGAAAAAACGGTAACAAAAGCCGTATTCGATGGAATAAATATTCAAAGTTCTGAAAGGAAAAACTTTTCCTCTGGAACTGATTACCCTGTCACATTATAATTTATAAAAGTTCACCAACAAGGGAACTGATAAATTATTATTAATGTATGCATACAATGCAAAATTATAAATAATTAAAAAATTAAAGAACATCTAATATATCCATTTTTCTTAAAGTAAGAATGTTGAAAGAAGAAGCCAAAGGCAATATGATTTACATGACACCATATATAACCCAAAATATAATTATTATACATAATTGTGATTATCTACAGCTGTGCTAAAAGCATAAACAGTTTTATAAGATGGATATTTACAAAGCTCTTGATGGTGACTATCTTTCTCATTGTTGGTGATCGTGTAAAATGGGACAACCCTTATAGAAAACAATATGAGGTTTCCTCAAAAAATTAAAAATAGGGGCTTCCCTGGTGCTGCAGTGGTTGAGAATCTGCCTGCCAATGCAGGGGACACGGGTTTGAGCCATGGTCTGGGAAGATCCCACGTGCTGCGGAGCAACTAGGCCCGTGAGCCACAACTACTGAGCCTGCGCGCCTGGAGCCTGTGCTCTGCAACGAGAGGCCGCGACAGTGACAGGGCCCGCACACCGCGATGAAGAGAGTGGCCCCCGCTCGCCGCAACTAGAAAAAGCCCTCGCACAGAAACGAAGACCCAACACAGCCAGAAATAAATAACAAATTTTAAAAAAATTAAAAATATAACTACCATGTGATCCAGCAGTCCCACTTCTGGGTTTGTATCCAAAAGAATTCAAAGCAGGATCTCAAACAGATATTTGCACACCCACATTCATCGTAACATTCTCCAAAATACCCAAGATGTGAAGAAACCCAAATGTCCATCAACAGATGAACGGATAATGGGGTCTATAAATAGAATGAAATATTTCCTTCCTTGAAATAAAAGGAAACCATGTCTCATGCTACAACATGGATAAACCTCTAAGACATTATGCTAAGTGAAATAAGCCACTCATAAAAGGACATGTCATAGCCACTCACATGAAGTATCTACAGTAGTTAAAATCACAGAAACATACAAAGGTGATTGTGAAGATCTCAGGGAGGAGGAGGGCGAATTAGGTAGTCTCTGCTGTCCCAACCCCCGCCTGGGTCCTGGGGAACGAATCAGAACTCAGAAGCAGGAGAAGAGGCTTTGGCCAGCAGGGAAGGGGGGTGAGGCCCAGGGCGGGTTCACAAAGGATCAGAGTATCTGAGTGCGTTAGGAGGAAGGGGCTTCAGAGGTGGGCCAGCACAGGCCATGACGGGGGCTAAGCAGGCTGCAAGGGGGGGCAGTTCGGGGAGACAGCAGGGGTCTGTGCTCTGCCCCTCATTGTTTGCTCGTCTCACCGTTATGAGAGGGTCATTTCCCCTGCTCTGATGATTCGAAGTCTCTGCCGGCACCCACAAGATGGTGACTGAGGCCTCCACACTCCTCTGCATGGATCCCAGCTCCCACCCAGATCTGGGGCCACAGACACCTCTCCCCCAACCCTGCTGTCCCTGTGAGCAAGCTGTTCTTGTGAAACGTGGTCATAGTTTGTTAGGAGGAACCGTTTTATATGGGAATACAAATCAGTGTTGATGCCAATACACACACATGTCCAGCCATGGGTGGAAAGGGAAGGGACAGTAGTTCTGGGGTGTCTTTGCACACCCATAGGCCCCTGAGGCCAGTCCCCACAGCCACAGCCAGATGGGTCCTCCTCCCTCAGTTGAACAAGATGCTGCTGCAGAGAAATCCCACAAGTTCCACAAAGGGGCCCAACTGTCATTACCCTTATACACACCTTTCACGGGTGCCCCATGAATTTCCCCGCACCCATTCCCCTTGTTGCATCCTCATTGGGATTAAGAGGTAGCTGCCTCCACCACTCTGCACATTGCAATAATCCCAGTGGGACTAGAGGATGCTCCCGCTACGATGAGGCAGACAGTCCTGTCCCCATAGCCAAGACTTTTCCTCTCTGGTCACTCCACCCACACAGGAAACCCTGGATGAGCGGAGGGTCATCCCAGCGCCGTCGCCTGGCCACTTCAGGGAAGCAGAGAGAAGCTCCATAATGACAAGGGCTGTCTCCAGGCTCCATCCTAGAAACTGGTGGGTGTCCAGAGGGCTGAAAGGCACAAAAGCAGCTCTGCCTCCCCAGAAGGTTCAGGGATGCAGAAGATGGTACAGAGGCCCCAGAAGGCCCCTAGCCAAGCAGGCTTTAGAGAAGGGGATGATGAGGGGGTCCCTGGGGAAAGTGAGAGCTGTGCGTTCCCAGGGGCAGCCTGAGGAGTCCTTGTCTATGTGGAGGAAAGGTTTGGCCACCTGTAGATCCAGAGCTCCTGTGACCTCCCTCATCCTTCCCTCCTCTCTGGATCGCTCTCTGTGGAGCAGCGCAACACGAACAAGATGACAGTGGCCTGAGAGCATTTCCCACCAAGACGATCTTTATTCACAATTGATATACGTCACTCCAAAGGTCCTGCTCCCACCCACACCTGGCCACACCCACCTCCCCCACCTCCCTAACCCCCCACAATCCCGCTCCCCCTCCCCGGCCTGGTGGTCCTGCCCTCCCTCCCTTCCCCCCACATCATCCAGGGTCAGCATTGGGATGAGGAGGAGCCCCTAGGCTCCCCTGGGGGCCGCCCTGTGGCCTCGCCCTGGAGGGCCGGCCCAGCTGTTTCCTACTGGCTGCAGTGCTTCTTCCACTTCCTACTCTTCTCTGTGACACACGGGTCACACTTTCTTTTTCTCGGCTGTGAGGGGCGAGCTGGCCCCAGAGCCAAGGCTGGCCTCCCAGACACCCCGAGGCCAGCCCCAGGGATGGGCAGCTTCTCAGCACTGGCTGGGCGTCCACAGAGAGCCCCCTTCCTCGACTTGGGAGCGGCTGGTGGAGCTGGGCTGAGGCCTCTTCTCTGACGGGAGGGGGCGTGGGGAGCACTCTGGGTCCCCCAACCTCCAGGTGAGGCCAGGCCTGAGGCATGGGCAGGACTCTGGGACACCCAGCCAGGCAGCAGGCTCTGCAGAGAGCCGAACAGGAAGGCCAGGCTGGGGAGCTCCTCCTCGTTCTCACCGGACCCGTCCCTGGGCCCTCGGGCCTCCCGAACAGGAGAGGCCTCTCTGAGAACAGACGCGTCCCTGGGTCCCCGTAGAGGGGCAGCGTGCCTTTGACCCTGGGGAGGGGAGGGCGGTCCGGCCCGGAATGGAGAGACCTCCTGAGGTCCTCGAGAGGGAACAAAGGCTTTGGGCCTGCACAGGCCAGTGTCTGTTTGGATGAGCCTATGAGGAGCCTCAGAATCGATCTCTGGTGGGCAGGCTTCATCACTGACCCCTGGATGGGGGTCTTGGTCGTGCCTCTGGGCACCTTGGCCGGCGTCGGGCTCAGAAGGACTTGAGCGCATTCCGGGTGCACCGTGACTCGGGGCTGCCCGCACACCCTCGTCCTCTTTCAAGGCCAGGAGTCGTTTCTGCACCAGCTGGTAGGAGGGAGGAGGACAGTGTTGGCTCCACACACACGCGTGAGAGGAGGAGCCCTGGGCAGTGGGACAATGGCCCTTGGGGGAAGGAGGGGACGGGGGACCCATGGACTCGAAACCAAATACAGACACTGTGGCATTCCTGCCATCCTTCTGCACCTTATTCCCAGCTTTGTGCCCTTCCCTCCCCTCCCGGCTCCCCATCCTCTCCTTCCTTTCACCCTGCACTGCACCCACCCCAAAACGGGCCCTTCCCCATGCCAGGCCTCCCAGGCAGGGGAGGGATGGACAGAGCCAGGTGGCCCTCCACTTCTGGGGCCCTACCTCTCCCCTGTTCACTGGGGTCCCTCCGTGCCCTGGTCTTTCTGGGTGTCCCTTGTCTCCCCTGTTCTACCGGGGATCCCTCCCTCCTCTGGCTCCCCTGGGTCATCTGGGTTCCCCTGTCCCCTGGATCACCTGGGGTCCCCCTCCCGTGGGGTCCCCTGGCTCCCTGAGTGTCCCTCTCCCTCCCCTGGCTCACTTCTTCCGGCGTGAGCCCTTCCTCCTGCTCCAGCTCCTCCGCTAGGGCCAAGAGATCCAGCTGTGGGTCTGGGGAAAGCAATTCTGCCAGGAATCGAGGGTGAATGACTGCCTCCACCTCGGACAGAAAGAAGAGGCTGTGAGCATCCTTGGCCAGGAGTGGCCTGTGAGACAAGAAGACCCGAAGGGAAAGTGAAAAGTAGAGATCCACCCCACTCTCCTCCACAAGGCGGGGATGCTCAGCACACACACACACACACACACACGCACGCACATACACAGTCACACACAAAAGAGCACATATACAGAGGCACATACACAGACACACAAAGGCATACACACTGACAGACACAAACACGTACACACATACATCTGCGTAAACCTCCCCTAACACCAGGCTCAGGAACAAGGAGCTGAGCTTAAGTCCCAACGGCCTGAGCAGAACCCAGATCTTGGGTGCTGAGTGTTCCATGCCCTGGCATCTTGTAGACCCCAGGCTCCAGGCCTAGCCTACCTTGGTGACAAAGTCCTCCTGGGAACACAGCTTGTCAATGTAGCTCAAGAGGCCCGGGTCCGAGTAGATGCCGTCCTCTTCCTGCTTCAGCTCATTTCCGTCCTCTCCACCTTCTGCATCTGACTCGCCTGTGGCTGAGTGGACGGGCCCCACCAGCGCATCCATGATGTCCATATACTCCCTCACAGCCTCAGGGGGAATCTCCTTGGGTGCCTTGGGCTCCGGGGGCTGCTGGGAGCTGTGTGGCTTTGGGTGGGAGGCCTGGGCCCTGGGGCTGGACATCCTGGGAGCACAGGCTGAGGCAGAGCGGGAGGAAGGGAAGGAAGGTGAGGGACTCCCGGTCCACCTCCTGACCACTGAGCACACGTTGGTGAGGGCATTGTTTGGGCGACATTGATGTGGGTGTGGGGGGGTCAGGACCACCTGAAGCCTCATGCACTGTTGGAGAGGGGAGGTAAGGGGGGCATCTAAGAGAGTCACAAGTAAGGAAGTGGGGAACCTCCAATTTTCTAGGGGTCTCGCCATCAAGCCCACTTCCTAGGCAGACCTTGTGTGGGGTCCTTTGACAGGGAGGTGTGAGAGGAGTTACAAAACTGACCAAGTCAATACCCAGCAGTGACAGAGGGCAGCTGAGACCCCACGCCCCCACCCCCTGCCTCAGTGGCTGTTTTGGTTGAAAGACCAATGCCCCTGTCTTGAAGGAAAAGGATCCACGTGGGGACAGTGGCCAACCCTAGGCCCCTGTTACCTGTGCCTTCAACTCCAGTGGGAACCTGGGTGCCTGGCTGAAGGCCCACTTTCGGGACTGGGGGCCCCCGAGGATCCAGCTTCGGTGGGGCTGGAGGAGGCAGGTCCTGCGCACACTGCATCCACTGCCACTTCTGAATCTGCATCTCCTCCTTGGCCTCAAATTCCATGAACCTGGGGGGTGACGGAGGCACAGGCCACCCTGAGAAAAAGGCCTGGGTTCTGGAGCCCAACAAAGGCAGCCAAGAATGAGGGATTGGGAGAGGATGTGCCTTGGGGCTGTCAAGGCCCTGTGAGGTGCTGTCCACAGCAGAGAGCTGCTCCTGGAACTGAGACAAGATCTGGGACCCTTCCTGCCTCACCAGCACTGGAGGCCATTCAACAGCATAGACCCAGGTCGCTGAATTGAACCAGGTCAACGGGACACGTGGCTGACCCAGGGGCACCCTCCTCATGCCCCCCGTCCCCATCCAGAACCACATGAAGGGCTGACAGCCAGAGGCTGGAACAGGCATGTGTTCCCCACAGGGGTCCTTGCCCAAATCCAGGACCCTGGGCTGGGACTGAGCGTCCTGGAACAGAGACCTGGAGACAAGGCCCAGGAGAGGCTGGACGATGTGGTCGCTGAGCTTAGAGGAGAGGCCTTCCTTTCCTCTGAGAGGCACTCGTTGGTTTGCTTTTCTTTCTTAAACCAAGGGGATTACCATGGAGCAAACAACGGAAGGGCCAGAGACCCTCGGGCTGATGACAGGTGGCTTCCCCAGCCTCTTCAGGGATGCCAGTGTACCCACTCAGGCCACTTTTCATGAGGAGAGGGGGTCCCAAATCTATGTCAGTGGCCGCCAGCCACCCACCACTAAGGAAGCAGCAGGCTGGCGGGTGGAGCTCTTTCCCCGGCTCAGCCCATATGGCCAGAGTTGGACCCCACCTGGACTCACAGCGTCACCCTGCCCCATCCTGAGACCTTCATGTCAAGGCAGGGGTAGCTCAAAATCAGGGGAGGGCAGAGCTCCTGGTGGAGGAAGGACAGAAGACCCAAACTGTCAAGGTGAGGGAGGGGTTTCTGGAGGACAGTAGGGCCTCTGGGCTGCGGGGCCCCTGTTCTGAGTGACAGCCCTTCTCCTTTGTCCTCTCTGATGAGCACCCCCACGGCCAGACCCTGCCCTCACCCACTCGCCTCAGCCTCCACGCAGCCCCTGGGCCCAGGACGCTGACTCACTTTTCCGCTATCTTGTAGTAGATCATCCGGTCAACGTTGCTTATGCGCTGCCATTCCTGCACGGCCCTGCACAGTCCCCACTCCAGCGTCATGGTGGGCTTCAGGCGGGCCACGGATCGAAGCACTGGGCTGTAAGACCTTGGCGTCAGTCTCCGTGCCCAGCCCAGCCCCCACCTGCCTGACCCCACTGGCCAATGTGGACCACACATCACTCAACGCAGCATGACTGAGCAACAGGAGGGTGAGAGGCAGGTGTCTGGGAGGGCAAAGACAAGCCTTCCCGGCTACTGCTGTCACCGCCTCACACTCACTCGAGATGACCATCCACTCCCAGGCTACAGCTGGGACACTGTGCCTTGGGGAGCTCTTTTCCTCTTCAAGGCTGCCTTTTCATAAGGAAAATCACTATCATCAATGAGACGTGGCATGTGCCAGGCCATCTGCTAACACTTCATAGATTAGCCCAAGGAGTCTTCTGCCCGGTCCTCAGAGTGAAGTGTGACTGTCCCCTTTTTATGAGGGACCGGAGGTTTAGGATGGAAATGCCTGCCAGGCTCACAACTCTAGTGGGAGAGAGCCCACGCCCTTAGGAGAGCTCTACCGTCACCCTGTTCCTAGTGGAATTCTCCACAACAACGAAGTCGAGGCGTGCATTAAGCGCTCGCCTGGGCCCTGCACTCCTCCCCCTCCTCCGAAATGACCTCCCCCGGCCATGTACACTCAAGTCCTGTATGAAAGGAGACGGCACCACAGGAGAGTGCAGCATCCACTCCTTTGCTCCTCACCTTACAGCACGACCCTCTCTGACTGCAAGTCTGCAGTCCATATTACCATGAGAATCATGGAAGAGCAAGTTGGCTAGACTCTCAGGGTGGTGGGGTCAGTTGAGATAAGGCACATTTCAGTCATGATGTCATGGCCTGGCAGGCTCACCCATATGACCGACAATGTGCCTTCTCATAGCATGGACATCGCCCTCAGACCTTGCTTCCAGTATCCCTAGAAACCTAACCTGCGAGTCCATCCCCAGTTCCCCTTTATCTAAAAGCTCCGATAAGCTCACGACCCCCTGAGCGTTCACTCACATGAGAAAGCAGGAAAGAGCTTCTGCATCAGGACTCTGGGGAAGGTGTCTCCGCGCCAGTGGCTTGAGGCGCTGCCAACGTCGGAAGTTACTGTACACGCTCTGGGGGTTAGAGCAGTCACCCTGCGAGGCGTAGGGCTGGTTGGTGGCCAGGCTGCCCTCCCTGGAAGTGCCATGTGGCCAAGGCCCAGAGTTCACTGGGCGAATGATGGGGACCAGCTGGGCAGCTGGTGGTGGAGCTTGAGGAGGAAAGCCTGGAGTCCAGCCTCCCTTGCCAGCCTGAGTAACTCCAACAGCTGGAGCAGTCACAATGGTCTCCATCGCAGGGGATGCTAAGAATACGGGTGGAGGACATGCAGTAGTCCCGCTGAGGGCCCCTGGAGTGCTCCAGGTGAGGGGGCCCTGAGTTATGATAAAGGTCTGAGTCTGGGGCGCCTCCACTGGCCTCCCTTGTGACCTGACTTGCACAGTGAGGTTGCAAGCCCCAGGGGCACTGGGTCCACAGCCACCATTAGCCACCAAAGGCATCGTGGGGAAAGCTGGCAGCAGCTGGCTGCTGCCAGGAGGGAATGCTGGGGTGATGGGAGGTGGCAGGTGCTGCCCCCAGGGTATTCGGTGCTGGGTGTCAGGAATGGGTGGAGGATAGAGCACTGCCATGGAATCAGACAAGGAGGCACCGAGGTGCATGACGACATCCGTTCCCAGCACTGGAGATGCTGTTGAGGCAAAGGAAAGGAGTGAATGGAGGAGGAGAATGGGCAAGTGGGACAGAGGCTCTCTGCGGCATCAGAGTGTAAATCTCCACAGGTGAGAGACACTTGGACAAGGGAAACTGCAGCGTGCAAATGTCTTCAAGTGCTTTTCATGCCCTGACCTCCAGTTGAGAATTATTCCACCGGTGACCCCGCGCCCATCCACCAAGGCCCCTGACCCCTGCCTGCCAAGAAGAAATTGCCTCAGCAAGCACTCACTTGGAGAGCCTCCCTAAGGCGCCCCCTGGCAGCTAAGCCTCACAGGCTGTCTCCCAGGACCTGCAACTGTGTGGACATCCGCTCTGTGAGAAATGCCCCTCAGCCGGCGTACTAGCAGGTAGGGACCTTCTGCAAGGTAAGTTCTAGGCACCCAAAGGCACTGTGTAAAATATTAGGGTCCCACCTCCTCCTCAGTCCTCCTTTTCCTCACGCTCAGTATAAATCCCCTCTTTCTTTCCCAGCCTCGCAAAACAAAACACAATGCTGGAAAATATCCCTCTAATGGAATCCTGATACAAACCCATAACACTGGCCCAGAATGCACCTGCATCTCAGAACAACCCACAGCAGGTACGTAACATGGGCCAGGTCCTGCCACCCCCTTCCTAGGGCCCAGAGTCACTGTCATCACTCAGGAGTTCTGTTCCTAGGAGGTGGGGGTGGTCTGAGAAGTAGGCACGTGTCCCTTAGATTCTGTCATTTCACAGCCAGTGATGGCTGCAGAGGATTAAACAAGGGCCAGGGAATTGTTATGTTACATTGGTCGTGGGAGTATAGACCGCCTGTGGTCCTTCCCCTTCCAGCTCCCAATAACGGAGAGACAATCTGAGAAGCAAGCATAAGCCAGGTGCCATGGCGACCAAGTTGTCTGAAACACATCCCTGTTCAGGAGAACAAGGTACACACCACGGTGCACCTAATTAACCAGAATAGGTGTCATAGGACGTTTAATAGTAACACAGAAGATCGTCTTCCTGACCCTGGGCTACACTCCTTTCCCCTTTAAAAGAGGAAGCAGCCTTCATAGACATTCCACCCGAAACAACCCCACTCCACATCTGTTCCCTGTCCATGAAGGAGTGACATGAAATATGAACAAACTCTTCCTCTCAGGGCAGCCTGAGGGTCCACCATGAGATACTGGACAAGATGAAGTAGGTCTGAAGTACTGCGATTCCACAAAAGGAAGAACAATTCAGAGCAACTCAGGAACCTGAGCCTTCTCTTGGCTGAAGTTACACGGTTGCCCATCCCCTGTTGAATCCAAGGCAACAGTTACCTGAACTGAGAAGTGAGCTCTGGGCTGGGAGGAGTGTACGAGGTGTGGGCTGCGGCAGTTAGAGTAAGCTCCTGCCTCGCTCTCAGAGAGGACACTTCACTGCAGGTGTGGCCACACACAGCCCCATTGAATAGTTTTCTCACCAAGACCATCTCTCCCCAGGGCCCCCTGAGATACAGTAGGCTCCTGTTCAAATCCCTTTGGAAGATATGGTGAGGCAAGCTTCAGGTACCTCAGGAACATAGTACAGGTCTAGGCTTTCCTCATGACCCTCCCTGTGTCACCACCAGGACATCACACACATCCTTACACACACATTTCAGAGTGGCTTGTCTCCGCTCTAGAAAGAATCAACCTGTCTGCTGCCATCCTTTCTCCATAGCCAGGGCAATTCCTCTTGATCTACCTCCAATGACCCCTCCTCCCCAGTTCAGTCTCAGGTTTCTTCGGGCTCCCCAGTCTCCCCAGGTGAAATGTCCTTGTGTGTCCAGTGCTCTCTTCTCCCTCTACTTCCGTCCAACTATGTGCCCACAGTGAAGTGTCACATGTGAACCCGAAGGATGTGAGAGATGGCAGGGTCTCTGAAAACACACCCCCAACCTATAGGCTTACCTCCTTCTGAAGCCATCCTGCAGGCTTGGGCACGGACTACTGCTGCCTGGTAGCCTCAATGAGAAAAGTCACGACCAGGACCCAGAGAGCGACCTGCTTCAGCAGTTGCTCAGGATCCAAGTAAAGGAGAGCCACGTTTAAATTTAAACAGTAGAATGTGGGCTGAAACGTTCTGCAGTGGGGGAGGGGCAGAGGACACGTGGGTCGCGGTGGGGTGCGGTGGGGGGACATTCCACGAGGGCTCTGGGAGGTAGGCAAGAACCGGAAGTTCCTTCCATCTCCCACAGTGGCAACACAATTGGCGTGTGCCTCTTTAGGCAGTTGATAAACTTTTTTTGATTCATGGCACCGATGTTGGACATGACAGTCCCTTCCTTTCACGTCTTTATCCATCAACCTAGTTTTGTGTCCCTCAACACACTCTGCTTCCTACCTGGCTCTTGACTTACTTCAACAGAGACTAGACTTTCTGAACAAAATACCCAAGTGTTAGTCTGATAAACATAAATAATGGCCACGTGGAACTGAGTATTTGAAATTAGGATTGTCTCAGCAGATGCAGTGTCTTTGACTGCTGTATGTACATCACTCCTAAGGAAGTGGTCCTTGTGCTCCAACCAACATCCAGCAGGACCAGCCTTACTAATGACCCTTTGTGCTGGAAAGCCCCCGTCCATCAAAAAACTGTCATGCAGTCCCCATGTCCAAGACCAGAATTCACTAAATGTCTTTCTCATAGTATTCCATGGTTGTTAAAGATTTAGTTTTTTACCTTTTAAATGATTTTAGTATAATATTTTAAGCGAGTAACACCTTCTCATGGTTCAAAATTAAATTGTGCAAAACGGAATATGCAGTGGTGAGTCCTCCTCCCACCTCTTTCCCCTGTCAACCCCGTCCTCTTTCCCGGAGGAAACCAGTGTTATCTCTTTCATTAAAATCTTCCCAGAGATACATCATGCAACTAAAAACGAAGGCAATGTATTTTTATAGAAGAGCGGAATTCTGCAAGATATTATAAAAAAGGAAGGAGGGAAAGTAAAATTGTTCCCATACTACCTGCTGTGTTGAAATTGGCCCAGATGGTCAACTCTTTCTCAAAATTATTAATAAAAAACCCAAAACCGTACAAAGGACACACCTGTTTATCAACATTTATTGAACAACCTCCATGTATTAAATACACTGAGAGAAAATATTCTAGAAGAGTAAATGCGTTGGAGAAACTCTAGGAACGGAGTCAGGAGACAGTATCTTAAGAGTGTTTCCCAGGTCTGAAATTCTTTCCTAGAATTGTTCTTGAACAGAAACTTCAGGCTTGCTAGGAAAAGGACCTATTGTTTTTTGAAAGGCATAAACAAGAACCAAGGAACTGCAGTCCAAAGGGCATGAAAGCACTTGCCCCAATTTGAGGCTACTGTGCTTACAGCGGAGCTCTCCAGAACTCTTTGTAGCTAAGTGCATGGGTTTCACGTGTGCAATATAAAAATCACGAGTGCACATCTCACAAGAGCTGGTTTGAAGAAGAGACCGTCACGAAAGTTCCCGGCGAGGAGCGTCGCCAGTCAAGTTCCGCAGCGTTGCCCGACCCTCCATTTCTCTCCTCTCCTGCAGAGACCGCCTGGAGCAGATGCTCGCGCGCCCCGCGCCTGCATGCCTGCGCACGCCCATTGGGCGCGGGGCTCTCGGGCACGCGGACCGCCGTCCTCCAACGGCTCCCAGCGTCTGTTGGGGCAGTTTGCTCCGTAAGACAGGAGCGCATGCGCGAGCGCGGACGGTGGGGCCCCAACGGCCGTCCGGCGCGGGAGCGGGCTGTCATGGCGGCCTCTCGAGTCAGTTATAGGAATCCTGAGGTAAGCGGTACGGGGACTTTTCACCCCTCAGGTGTCACCGCTCTGCGCTGTTGTTCACCCTGTGGGTTATTTGTGCCCTTGTCCGTGTAAGGAGACTCGCCACAATGTGGATTCACGCCCCCATAGAGCTCGATTCCCTTGAGGTGTTTACCCCAGGGTTATTGGCACCACTGGGGAGCCGGCTGCATGAAGGGTTCAGTGACTGCGGGGCCTACAGTGGGGGGTAAATCGTGTGTGCGAGCTGTTAAACAGCTGCCGTTCTAGTCTGCGCGTTGTGAAGAGTACAAAAGCTAGAGGGAAGTTCTTGCGAGTTGAAAACCCTCATCTGGTTCCAAAGGTGTAGCTCAGGTGATTGGAAAATGAGTGAAGATCGAAGGAACACACTCATAGTTTTACTAGTGTCTTCCTTCTTATCATAAAAACATCAATCAACACTTATGTTCAAACTGCATTCTTTTGTCAGTGATGGGAGCAGCTTTGCTGAATGTGGTCATAAACATGTATTTGTAGTCTGATGTCAAATCATGATTGATTTGCAAGCATAGATGGGGTCTGTACATATTTACTTGGTTGGTGGGAATCTGATATGTAGTCAAATGTGCGGGTTGGTTTTGTCTGTGGATATTTGTCTTTGAAGGGAGGTCATGCCTGTGTTTTTGTGAGAGTGTGTAAGAGTGAGTGCTGTATTTGGAGGGTGTTGAGATGTGACGCAGGCATATTCAAGGAGTTGGTGGTTAGGTGTTTGTAATTTGGTGTTCGGGGAATATGTTTACATGTGTTCTTTTCTCCCATGAATTTGGGGATTTGTGTGTGTCTAATGGTGCGTTTGGAAGGATTATCTGCCTATGCATAAGGGCAATGTCAGGAAAAGTCGTGGTGTATATTACTTTGGGTATCCAGTCTGTTTATTTTGTATATTTGGGGAATGTAGGCTGATCATTTGTGTATTCAGGGCATGTTGTATGGTTATGGGGTGTTTGTGTGTGTGCATTTTCAGGAGCTGTCTATGTATATTTGGATGTGTAGAGGGCAAGTCTGTGACTATTTTATGGGACTGGTGGATGTTGTATATGTAGGTATGTTGTGTTTGTATGATTCTGTATTCTGCAAGATGGCAGAGTTAATTCTGTGTGAGAGGTTGGGAATGTGGGGTTATGTATACGCCAGTAGTGTGGTACTGTATGTGTATTTGGAAGAAAGGGCGTACAGGGTGATATTATCGCATATTTGTAGTGTACTGGGTAATTGTGCTATTTGGGACTTGTGGAGAGTTGTGTGTTAAATGAGTTTGTGTATTCAAGGGGCATGGCCACTTGGGGGAATATTTGCTGAGGCTGTGCATTTGTAATTTTCAGTAGGAGCCTCTTAGGCTTATGTATTTTGGGAAGTGAGTATATGTGTATCTGATAGAGAGGTGGGGTTCTATGTTTCTACAGGGAAGATGGACAATTGCATTTATATGTATTAGAAATATGTGGTACCGGTATTTGTTGGTACTTGTATATGTGTGAGCTGGCTCCTGATAGCTAGGGATAAGTTGATATATGGAAGTTGTTTCATAAATGGTTTGCTGGAGATATTTCCATGTATCTTACTTGTGTATTCTAATCCGTGTGTGTGTCCATCATCAGGTGCATGCATTATCAAAGTTTGTTCGTAAGATATGGAGTTGTTAGGAGTATTCAAAGTGTATTTCTTTGGAGAATGCTAGGGTGTTTATACATGTGTTTGGTAGGCGTAAGAGGTGGTCTGTCTATATATTCAGGGTGAGGGTAGAAATATATATATACACACACACATATACAGTTTATATGTTGGCGTAGTGGTGGGGAGCTTGTATTCTGGAGCGGTAGCATAATGTATAGTGTTTGGGAGGGGATCCATATGTTCAGGGGTTAGGAATATTTGCATGTGTGTGTCCATAGGTGTGTGAGAATTGTGTATGTGTCTTAGTAAGACTGCAGAGGTTGTCGGTGTTTTTCTGTTTTGAGTGTGTCTGAGCATTTGGGGTGTATACTCATGAGGAGTTTGTGGGTGTGTGTATTTGTGATTTGTGAGTATATCAGGAGGCTTAGAGTCCTCTATGTGTCTATTTTGAAATGTAATGCCTGAAGAATTTAGTGGTGTTGCTTGGATGTGTGTTGTCAGTATTAGTGAGGTGAACTTGTATGTACAGTTGACCCTTGAACAACACGGGTTTGAACCCCACGGGTCTACTTATAGTGGATTTCTTTTTCAGTAAATACTACAGGATCCATGGACGCAGAGCCACTGCATGGAGGGTTGGCCCTAACCCCCAAGCTGTTCAAGGGTCAGCTGTATTTGATAAGTATAGGTTATTTGTGTCTGTGTGTGTTTTTGAGTTCCTGGGGCTTGTGGGGTATGTATTCTGCGGGATGTGAGAGTTTAGTTTGTGTGTTTGGAAACCAGTAGAGTGTGTAGGTTACGTGTGTGTGCAGGAATCCTGGAGTATATGTATTCTAGGGCTGTGGGATTGCATATGGGTCTTTTTTGGGATTGCACATGAGACAGTTGTGGACTTGGTGAGCCTGTGTGTTTATGTACTCAATGTGTACATCTGGATGGCATATCGGTTGCACATGTTTGTTTTCAGGCCCATGTTGTGTGTGTATATATAGTTGTGAGAGTGGAATGTGAATATTCAGGGTGAGTAAGGTTTCGCCTGTAGAAATTTAGGTAGTAAGAGGTGGTCTGTTTGTGTATTTATTCAGGGTGAGGGTAGAAATGTACGTGTGTGTTCAGGATATATATGTGTGTGTGTGTGTGTGTGTGTGTGTGTGTGTGTACCAACACATATGTATATGTGGTATCCTTTGGGTTATATATCTGTGGTGGGAGTTGAGGGTTCTACTTGGGGTGTAAGTGGATTCTGTGCACATATTCATAGGAAAAGGTATGGCATGTGCTGGAACTGGTTCATACTATCTTGGGATAGTCGATGGTGCCTATCTCTTCCCAGCTCTGTGTTTAGTGATGTCAGGTGGGTAGCTTTAAATTGGTCATGCTGGGAATATTTATACCATGTAGATACCATAAGTGAAGTCTTTCCCACCTTTCTTGGAGAGCTTTTTATCAAGCACTTACCAGCGTACTACTGATGTGCGTGTTTGGATGTATGTATGTATGAAGCAAGAATATTTGGGCATTGGTGGTTTTGTATGGGACACTCATGTGAATTGTGAGTGGGGCATCTGGGGCTATGGGCCCTTGTATATGTGCGTTGACCCTGGTAGTTGTGAATCATTGCATTGCTCCTATCCTGTTCTTTAGGGCCAGAGAATCCCCATAAATGTTGTTGATTCCCAGTAGAAATCATGCAGATGGCTACAGAGGTGTCTGTACCTTAGGCAGGTGGACACTACTTCAGCATTTGTGTGGTCCTAGCATCTAGGTCCCTAGAAGGGTGGTCCTGGTGGACAGATGGCCATGCAGAGCAAAACCTTCACAGGTGTGTTATTGGCGTGACAGGCAGCAGTCAGAAAGTCATGGGGCTTCCTGGATAGGAGGTCAGATGACCAAGGGCTCTCCCAGGAAAACCCCCTGAGAATCTGTTGGACAGCTACAGGCCTTACTTGCTCTTCTGTGGCACAGCTGACGTGCAAGGACACCCTCCACATGGGGTCCAGAGCCATGTGTCCCTGAGCCCAACTGCCCCAGGGTGGTGGGAACTTTTGCATATCAGGCTGGTCAACTGTACCACTAGGTCTCAACCAACCTGTCTCCATGGAAACCTAAGTCCTCAGGCATAGGCAGGACCTCTAGGGATCACTGAGCTGACAAGGACAGAGGTGGGGAGTCTTTGTCACTGAGGGAGAGTCGGGGACTGAGACCTGGAGAGCCGTGGGAGTCCCACTCTGAGGAGATATGGCTCTGATGTTCCCAAACCCTTTAGACATGTTCTCTGTTCTTTTCTGAAGGCACAAGATGCTTCTAGCAGTGGGAAGCTTATCTCAGTTTCATGTTTCTCTGATAGGATGAACTGACCCTTTTATTCACTATTCCAGGTCGAGCTGCAAACCCATCAGAGGGAACCATGTGATCATTGTAGCCACCAGCTGACCCTACAGCCACCTTGTGCCTCCCTTGGACCCACCCAAGAATTTCTGAGCCTTCTTTCTGGTGAGTCTTGTGGCCTTTTCTCCCTCATTGTGAATCTTCCTGCCAATAAAACATGCTGTGAATGTTAACAAAAGGAAACCTCAACTAGAATTGGAGTCTGGAAGGCCCCCCCGTAGAGGGAGCTCTCATGCCTTGTAACTCATCATCAATTACCCCAACAGGAAGAGGTCATTTACTGACCCCAAAGAGGAAGTGCAACCACCTTACTACCCGAGCTGGAGGAGGGAAGACTTCCTTCCTGGCCAGCAACAAGAAATAGAAAATACAAATAGCTAATAGAAAATTCCGCAGTTTAGCCAATGAGACGCCATTGTCACCTGAAGTTTTCCTTTCCTCCAGTGAACTTTCATTTTTTCCCTTGATGATGACTTTCTTTCCTTGTCCCACCCTCCTTACTATAAAAGCCTTCTGGGACTTCCCTGGTGGTCCAGCAGCTTAGACTCCGCACTTCCAATGTACGGGGCATGGGTTCGATCCCTGGTCGGGGAACTAAGATTTCCACATGCCATGTGGCATGGCCCAAAAAAAAAAAGCCTTCCATGTTGTGTAACCCGTTGGAGTATCTCCCTTTCTATCAGATGAGATGCTGCCTGATTCATGAATTGTTTAATAAAGACAATTTATTCAAAATTCAAAGTAAATCTTCAAATTTACTCAGTTAAATTTTGTCTTTTAATACATTGGTGGCATGCAGAGGTGACCACTAACAGTTTAATATGTATCCCTCCAGAAATGTTCTGTATAAAAATATGTATGTGCACTTTTCTAAAATCCACTCTTATGATTGGTACTGCTAACAGGATGATTTTATGATTAAATGCTTATCTTTTTAAAAAGAAAAAGATAAATATATTGGTGGCAGTGATGGGATCTGAAGCAAATTTCTGATAACATTTGGGACAAGGAGGAACAGGTGTGGTGCCCACAAGTCCTTTGAGTTCCCTGTCTTTCTTGCCATTCCTGAAGGTTGTTGGTAAGCTCCTCTTGGTTTGAGCTCCATTCTCTTTGCGTTTGTGCTCCCAATCTAATTGGCTTTCCTTTACAGGGCAGGACAGTTTGGGCTGGTAGAGGATTCTCCCTGAGACCAAAGCCCTAGCCTTTCATATGGATATTCCCAGGACACAGTAACATCTCTTGGTTATTGCCAGTATATTTTTGAGCGGTAAACCCTAGCCCCTAATTTTGTTCCTTGGATTCCACATTGGGCACTGCTGACAGTGTAGTCTGCACTTGCCCATCTGTTTGGAATCAGCCCCCAGTTTCCATGCTTGGAACTGTTCGTGGCGGCTATAGTTCTCCAATTTGTTTGGAATCAGTTTGCAGTCCCCATTCCTTGGGATTTGCTGGTTGGATCTTTTTCCTCAGTCCAAGGATCCCTGGTAATTGGTGGTGGTGCATACCAGACCTTCTTTTGTCCAGGACATAGTAACATCTCTTTGTTACTGCTGATATATTAAGGTGCAGTTTTTTTGTGTGTCCTTTTTTCTTTCAACATCTTTATTGGGGTATAATTGCTTTACAATGGTGTGTTAGTTTCTGCTTTATAACAAAGTGAATCAGTTATACATATACATATGCTCCCATATTTCTTCCCTCTTGCGTCTCCCTCCCTCCCACCCTCCCTATCCCACCCCTCCAGGTGGTCACAAAGCACTGACCTGATATCCCTGTGCTATGGGGCTGCTTCCCACTAGCTATATACCTTACGTTTGGTAGTGTATATATGTCCATGCCTCTCTCTCCCTTTGTCACAGCTCACCCTTCCCCCTCCCCATATCCTCAAGTCTGTTCTCCAGTAGGTCTGTGTCTTTATTCCTGTCTTACCCCTAGGTTCTTCATGACATTTTTTCCCTTAAATTCCATATATATGTGTTAGCATACGGTATTTGTCTTTCTCTTTCTGACTTACTTCACTCTGTATGACAGACTCTAGGTCTATCCACCTCATTACAAATAGCTCAATTTCGTTTCTTTTTATGGCTGAGTAATATTCCATTGTATATATGTGCCACATCTTCTTTATCCATTCATCCAATGATGGGCACGTAGGTTGTTTCCATCTCTGGGCTATTGTAAATACAGCTGCAATGAACATTTTGGTACATGACTCTTTTTGAATTATGGTTTTCTCAGGGTATATGCCCAGTAGTGGGATTGCTGGGTCATATGGTAGTTCTAGTTGTAGTATTTTAAGGAACCTCCATACTGTTCTCCATAGTGGCTGAACCAATTCCCATTCCCACCAGCAGTGCAAGAGTGTTCCCTTTTCTCCACACCCTCTCCAGCATTTTTTGTTTCTAGATTTTTTGATGATGGCCATTCTGACTGGTGTGAGATGATATCTCATTGTAGTTTTGATTTGCATTTCTCTAATGATTAATGATGTTGAGCATTCTTTCACGTGTTTGTTGGCAGTCTGTATATCTTCTTTGGAGAAATGTCTATTTAGGTCTTCTGCCCAGTTTTGGATTGGGTTGTTTGTTTTATTGTTATTGAGCTGTATGAGCTGCTTGTCAATTTTGGAAATTAATCCTTTGTCAGTTGCTTCATTTGCAGATATTTTTTCCCATTCTGAGGGTTGTCTTTTGGTCTTCTTTGTGGTTTCCTTTGCTGTGCAAAAGCTTTGAAGTTTCATGAAGTCCCATTTGTTTATTTTTGTATTCATTTCCATTTCTCTAGGAGGTGGGTCAAAAAGCATCTTGCTGTGATTTATGTCATAGAGTGTTCTGCCTATGATTTCCTCTAAGAGTTTGATAGTTTCTGGTCTTACGTTTACGTCTTTAATCCATTTTGAGCTTATTTTTGTGTATGGTGTTAGGGAGTGATCTAATCTCATACTTTTACATGTACCTGTCCAGTTCTCCCAGCACCACTTATTGAAGAGGCTGTCCTTTCTCCACTGTACATTCCTGCCACCTTTATCAAAGATAAAGTGACCATATGTGCGTGGGTTTATCTCTGGGCTTTCTATCCTGTTCCATTGATCTATCTTTCTGTTTTTGTGCCAGTACCATACTGACTTGACTACTGTAGCTTTGTCTGAAGTCAGGGAGCCTGATTCCTTCAGCTCTCTTTTTCGTTCTCAAGATTGCTTTGGCTATTCGGGGTCTTTTGTGTTTCCATACAAATTGTGAGGTTTTTTGTTCTAGTTCTGTGAAAAATGCCAGTGGTAGTTTGATAGGGATTGCATTGAATTTGTAGATTGCTTTGGGTAGTAGAGTCATTTTCAGAATGTTAATTCTTCCAATACAAGAACATGGTATATCTCTCCATCTATTTGTATCATCTTTAATTTCTTTCATCAGTGTCTTATAATTTTCTTCATACATGTCTTTTGTCTCCTTAGGTAGGTTTATTCCTAAATATTTTATTCTTTTGGTTGCAGTGGTAAATGGGAGTGTTTTCTTGATTTCACTTTCAGATTTTTCATCATTAGTATATAGGAATGCCAGAGATTTCTGTGCATTAATTTTGTATCCTGCTACTTTACCAAATGCATTGATTAGCTCTAGTAGTTTTCTGGTAGCATCTTTAGGATTCTCTATGTATAGTATCATGTCATCTGCAAACAGTGAGAGATTTACTTCTTCTTTTCCGATTTGGATTCCTTTTATTTCCTTTTCTTCTCTGATTGCTGTGGGTAAAACTTCCAAAACTATATTGAATAAGAGTGGTGAGAGTGGGCACCCTTGTCTTGTTCCTGATCTTAGTGGAAATTCTTTCAGTTTTTCACCATTGAGGATGATGTTGGCTGTGGGTTTGTCATATATGGCCTTTATTGTGTTGAGGAAAGTTCCCTCTATGCCTACTTTCTGCAGGGTTTTTATCCTAAATGGGTGTTGAATTTTGTCAAAAGCTTTCTCTGCATCTCTTGAGATGATCATATGGTTTTTCTCCTTCAATTTGTTAATATGGTTTATCACATTGATTGATTTGCGTATATTGAAGAATCCTTGCATTCCTGGAATAAACCCCACTTGATCATGGTGTATGATCCTTTTAATGTGCTGTTGGATTTTGTTTCTAGTATTTTGTTGAGGATTTTTACATCTATGTTCATCAGGGATATTGGCCTGTACTTTTCTTTCTTTGTCACATCCTAGTCTGGTTTTGGTATCAAGGTGATGGTGGCCTCGTAGAATGAATTTGGGAGTGTTCTTCCCTCTGCTATATTTTGGAAGAGTTTGAGAAAGATAGGTGTTAGCTCTTCTCTAAATGTTTGATAGAATTCGCCTGTGAAGCCATCTGGTCCTGGGCTTTTGTTTGTTGGAAGATTTTTAATCACAGTTTCAATTTCAGTGCTTGTGATTGGTCTGTTCATATTTTCTATTTCTTCCTGATTCAGTCTTGGGAGGTTGTGCATTTCTAAGAATTTGTCCATTTCTTCCAGGTTGTCCATTTTATTGGCATAGAGTTGCTTGTAGTAATCTCTCATGATCTATTGTATTTCTGCAGTGTCAGTTGTTACTTCTCCTTTTTCATTTCTAATTCTGTTGATTTGATTCTTCTCCCTTTTTTTCTTGACGAGTCTGGCTAATGGTTTATCTAGTTTGTTTATCTTCTCAAAGAACCGGCTTTTAGTTTTATTGATCTTTGCTATCCTTTCCTTCATTTTTTTTCCATTTATTTCTGATCTGATTTTTATGATACCTTTCCTTCTGCTAACATTGGGGTTTTTTTGTTCTTCTTTCTCTAATTGCTTGAGGTGCAAGGTTAGGTTGTTTATTCGAGATGTTTCCTGTTTCTTAAGGTGGGCTTGTATTGCTATAAACTTCCCTCTTAGAACTGCTTTTGCTGCAACCCATAGGTTTTGGGTCGTCATGTCCCCACTGTCATTTGTTTCTAGGTATTTTTTATTTCCTCTTTGATTTCTTCAGTGATCACTTTGTTATTAAGTAGTGTATTGTTTAGCCTCCATTTGTTTGTATTTTTTACAGATCTTTTCCTGTAATTGATATCTGGTCTCATGGCATTGTGGTCAGGAAAGATACTTGATACAATTTCAATTTTCTTAAATTTACCAAGGCTTGATTTGTGACCCAAAATATGATCTATCCTGGAGAATGTTCCTTGAGCCCTTGAGAAAAATGTATATTCTGTTGTTTTCAGATTGAGTGTCCTATAAATACCAATTAAGTACATCTTGTTTAATGTATCATTTAAAGCTTGTGTTTCCTTATTTATTTTCATTTTGGATGATCTGTCCATTAGTGAAAGTGGGGTGTTAAAGTCCACTACTATGAATGTGTTACTGTCGATTTCCCCTTTTATGGCTGTTAGTATTTGCCTTATGTATTGAGGTGTTCCTATGTTGGGTGCATAAATATTTACAATTGTTATATCTTCTTCTTGGATCGATCCCTTGTTCATTATGTAGTGTCCTCCTTTGTCTCTTCTAATAGTCTTTATTTTAAAGTCTATTTTGTCTGATATGAGAATTGCTACTCCAGCTTTCTTTTGGTTTCCATTTGCATGGAATATCTTTTTCCATCCCTTTACTTTCAGTCTGTATGTGTCTCTAGGTCTGAAGTGGGTCTCTTGTAGACAGCATATATATGGGTCTTGTTTTTGTATCCATTCTTCCAGTCTGTGACTTTTGGTGGGAGCATTTAGTCCATTTACATTTAAGGTAATTATCGATATGTATGTTCCTATTCCCATTTTCTAAATTGTTTTGGGTTCGTTATTATAGGTCTGTTCCTTCTCTTGTGTTTCTTCCCTAGAGAAGTTCCTTTAGCATTTGTTGTAAAGCTGGTTTTGTGGTGCTGAACTCTCTCAGCTTTTGCTTGTCTGTAATGGTTTCAATTTCTCCATCAAATCTGAATGAGCTCCTTGCTGGGTAGAGTAATCTTGGTTGTAGGTTTTTCTCCTTCATCACTTTCAGTATGTCCTGCCACTCTCTTCTGGCTTGCAGAGTTTCTGCTGAAAGATCAGCTGTTAACCTTATGGGGATTCCGTTGCGTGTTATTTGTTGTTTTTCCCTTGCTGCTTTTAATATGTTTTCTTTGTATTTAATTTTTGACAGTTTGATAAATATGTGTCTTGGTGTATTTCTCCTTGGATTTATCCTGTATGGGACTCTCTGTGCTTCCTGCACTTGATTAACTATTTCCTTTCCCATATTTGGGACGTTTTCAACTATAATATCTTCAAATATTTTTTCAGTCCCTTTCTTTTTCTCTCCTTCTTCTGGAACCCCTATAATTCGAATGTTGGTGCGTTTAATGTTGTCCCAGAGGTCTCTGAGACTGTCCTCAGTTTTTTTCATTCTTTTTTCTTTATTCGGCTCTGCAGTAGTTATTTCCACTGTTTTATCTTTCAGGTCACTTATCCGTTCTTCTGCCTCAGTTATTCTGCTATTGATCCCATCTAGAGTATTTTTCATTTCATTTATTGTGTTGTTCATCATTGTTTGTTTCCTCTTGAGTTCTTCTACGTCCTTGTTAAATGTTTCTTGCATTTTGTCTATTGTATTTCCAAGATTTTGGATCATCTTTACTATCATTATTCTGAATTCTTTTTCAGGTAGACTGCCTATTTCCTCTTCATTTGTTAGGTCTGGTGCGTTTTTATCTTGCTCCTTCATCTGCTGTGTGTTTTTCTGTCTTCTCATTTGCTTATCTTACTGTGTTTGGGGTCTCCTTTGTGCAGGCTGCAGGTTCATAGTTCCCGTTGTTTTTGATGTCTGTTCCCAGTGGCTAAGGTTGGTTCAGTGGGTTGTGTAGGCTTCCTGGTGGAGGGGACTAGTGCCTGTGTTCTGGTGGATGAGGCTGGATCTTGTCTTTCTGGTGGGCAAGTCCACGTCTGGTGGTGTGTTTTGGGGTGTCTGTGGACTTATTATGATTTTAGGCAGCCTCTCTGCTAATGGGTGGGGTTGTGTTCCTGTTTTGCTAGTTGTTTGGCATAGGCTGTCCAGCACTGTAGCTTGCTGGTTGTTGAGTGAAGCTGGGTGCTGTTGTTGAGATGGAGATCTTTGGGAGATTTTTGCAGTTTGATATTATGTGGAGCTGGGAGGTCTCTTGTGGACCAGTGTCCTGAAGTTGGCTCTCCGACCTCAGAGGCACAGCACTGACTCCTGGCTGCAGAACCAAGAGCCTTTCATCCATACGGCTCAGAATAAAAGGGAGAAAAAGTAGAGAAAAAGATTTAGTAGAAGTAGGAAGAAAGAAAGAAAGAAAGAAAGGAGGGAAGGAAGAAAGGAAGGAAGGAGGGAAGGAAGAATGAAGGAAGAAAGAAAGAAAGAAGAAAAGAAGGAAAGAAGGAAAGAAAGAAAGGAGGGAGGGAGGGAGGGATGGTGCGAGGAAGGAAGGAAGGAAGGAGGGAAGGAAGAAGGAAGGAAGGAAGAAAGAAAGAAAGAAGAAAAGAAGGAAAGAAAGAAAGAAAGGAGGGAGGGAGGGATGGTGCGTGGAAGGAAGGAAGGATGGAAGGAGGGAAGGAAGGAAAAAAGAAAGAAAGAAAGAAGATAAAGTAAAATAAGATAAAGTAAAATATAATAAAGTTATTAAATTAAAAAATAATTATTAAGAAAAACAATTTTAAAAAAAACGGACGGATAGAACCTTAGGACAAATGGTGGAAGCAAAGCTATATAGACAAAATCTCACACAGAAGCATACACATACACATTCACAAAAAGAGGAAAAGGGGAAAAAATCATAAATCTTGCTCTCAAAGTGCACCTCCTCAATTTTGGGATGATTCGTTGTCTAAAGGAGGGAAGGAAGGAAGAAAGGAAGGAAGGAAAGAAATAAAGAAAGAAGGAAAGAAAGAAGATAAAGTAAAATAAAATAAAGTTATTAAAATTAATTATTAAGAAAAAAAATTAAAAACACAACAAAAACAAAAAGACACACAAAAAAAACGGACAGAATCCTAGGACAAATGGTGGAAGCAAAGCTATACAGACAAAATCTCACACAGAAGCATACGCATACACACTCACAAAAAGAGGAAAAGGGGAAAAAATCATAAATCTTGCTCTCAAAGTCCACCTCCTCAATTTGGGATGATTCGTTGTCTATTCATGCATTCCACAGATGCAGTGTACATCAAGTTGATTGTGGAACTTTAATCCGCTGCTTCTGAGGCTGATGGGAGAAATTTCCCTTTCTCTTCTTTGTTCTCACAGCTCCCAGGGGTTCAGCTTTGGATTGGGCCCCGCCTCTGCGTGTAGGTCGCTGGAGGGCATCTGTTTTTTGCTCAGACAGGGCGGGGTTAAAGGAGCCGCTGATTCGGGGGATCTGGCTCACTCAGGTCGGGGGGAGGGAGGGGCGCAGAGTGCGGGGCGAGCCTGCAGGGGCAGAGGCCGGCATGACGTTGCACCAGCCTGAAGCCCGCCGTGCGTTCTCCCGGGGAAGTTGTCCCTGGATCCCGGGAACCTGGCAGTGGCGGGCTGCACAGGCTCCCCGGAAGAGGGGTGTGGATAGTGACCTGTGCTCGCACACAGGCCCCTTGGTGGCGGCAGCAGCAGCCTTAGCGTCTCCCGCCCGTCTCTGGGGTCCGCGCTTTTAGCCACGGCTCGCGCCCGTCTCTGGAGTTCCTTTAAGCAGCGCTCTTAATCCTCTCTCCTCACACACCAGGAAACAAAGAGGGAAGAAAAAGTCTCTTGCCTCTTCGGCAGCTCCAGAGCTTTTCCCAGAGTCCCTCCCGGCTAGCCGTGGTGAGCTAACCCCTTCAGGCTGTGTGCACGCAGCCAACCTGCGCTCTGACCAAAGCCCGAGCCTCAGCTCGCAGCCCCGCCCGCCCCGGCGGGTGAGTAGACAAGCCTCTCGAGCTGGTGAGTGCCGGTCAGCACCGATCCTCTGTGCAGGAATCTCGCCACCTTGCCCTCCGCACCCCTGTTGCTGTGCTCTCCTCCGCGGCCCCGAAGCTCCCCCCTCCGCCCCCCGCAGTCTCCGCCCGCGACGGGGCTTCCTAGTGTGTGGAAACCTTTCCTCCTTCACAGCTCCCTCCCACTGGTGCAGGTCCCGTTCTTATTCTTTTGTCTCTGTTTTTTCTTTTTTTCTTTTGCCCTACCTAGGTACGTGGGGAGTTTCTTGCCTTTTGGGAGGTCTGAGGTCTTCTGCCAGCATTCAGTAGGTGTTCTGTAGGAGTTGTTGCATGTGTAGATGTATTTCTGGTGTATCTGTGGGGAGGAAGGTGATCTCCGCGTCTTACTCTTCCACCATCTTCCCCTCCGGCCCCTTTTTGTGTTCTTTTGGGTTGACAAAGGCTAGCTAAGGAAATGATATCCTTTATCACCAAAGAGTTGAGAATGCCAGCTTCTGGCACACCTGCTTATTTTATATTTAAGAACTATGGTCCTGGAGGTTGTAGATATTTAGAAAGATGGCAAAATTATACTAATATTGATCTAGAATTACAGTGGTCATTGTGGGGCATGTTCCAGTTAGACAAGATGGTTCATTTAAGGAAAACACTAGAGAGCAAGTGTTCACAAATTGGACAGGGAGAATGAGATGCCTGCTTTAACTGGTATGTAAAAGTTTACAGAAGGTTTCAAGATTCCAAAATAGCTTCGTTTAGAGACTTAGAACAAAAAGCTAATGAAAAATTAAAGAGACAAAAGGTACCTGAAACAAAAGACCATAGGACAGATGTGACTGCAGATTTAACTCCTACCGTCCCCCTTCCTTTTTCACCTGAGTACTCTTGTTTTACTCATTTTCTGTCTGCAATACTTTTCTATTCCAAAGAGAATATTTAACAATTGCCATTTAAAGTAAAACTACCTGAGGTTGCAGGTGAGCCCCCTCAGGTGTCCTTTACCCCTTGGTCAAAGACTGAGCTGAGAGCTATAGTCAAAGAATTCTCTAAACCTAGGGAGGACCCCCCAACAGTTATTGAAGAATTTAGAGTCACTGTCAGGGTGTATGTCCCCAAACTGCTAGATCTTTATCCGCTTGTACACGTGTTGGTAGGACTCGGGAAAGCCCCAGAATGGATGCGGGAAGCAAAATGACATAATCCCTAGGATGATCTTCAAGATCCTCAACCTGAAAAGGCTTGCAGAATAACAACTGACCTTTTACAAGCTATTCCTAAAATCTTCCCTGCTCACACTTGGTCGATTATTAATTGGCCTAATAATGATTGGTCTATTATTCACTCATACAAACAAAAGAGGGGTGAATCTGTGGAAGACTTTAGAGCCAGTTTGGAAGCTCTCTTTTTACAGCAGTTGGTGTTCCAAGGAACAAAAAGGCCACTCAGCCTGCTTTAACTGCCCTTTTTGTAAATGGATTATCTTCTGAGATTAGTGGATTGATAAAAGGGCAGAAAAGAGGGTGGGAGGCTGTAGGCCTGACTGAACTCGTGACTATAGCTGAGCATTTTGAAAGGACCCTGGAGCCAGATCAGAAACAGAAATCCACCAAGCTCATAGCCTTAAAGTTACAACAGCTCTAAGGCAAGAGACACAAAATAACACCTGGGCCTCCCCCATTACAACCTCCTAGGGGTCCATGATCAGTTTGATGACCCAAAGTTGATGTTTCATTTGTAATCAGTGAGGACACTGGAAAAAAAGCTGTCCTCAAAGGTCCTATGCAAACTCTTCACAAATGCTCTCATAACTGTCTCAAAGGGAGGGCCCCCCATGACCCTCTCCCATAGTTGGCAGAACTCCAGAGGTTCTCTGGTAAACTATTACCAGCAATTAGCTTAAACAGCCCAGAGGAAAATATAATGAAAAACTGCCAAATTTTAGTTGATACTAGAGCTATGGTTTCTACTTTAAACCCCACTCTCATACTTCACTTTGAAATCTACGTTAAACCCTAACCCTAACTCTAAACAGAATTACCTAACCCTGTAACACCCTACCCCTAGCCCTAACCAGAGCTGTGCTTTCTACTCTAAATCCCACCCTCAAAGAACAACAGGTCCCTCTGAGTAAAGAGGATGTTTCCATAGTGGGAGTACCTAATACAGTTCAGAGAGAATTTTTATCTCCACCAAGATTCCTTTTTGCTATGCAATATAGCCCCAGTTAATCTATTCGGTAGAGATCTCTTTTCTAACTTAAAAGGGCCAGTACATTTTGCCTCCAGTGGAGATCTCACCTTAAAATTTCCTGATCAACCTGAACCTGATCATTTATGTTCCTTAATATCAGTCCTGGATATAAAAGAGGAAGTTCAACAAAAGTTCCCTAATTGGATGGAGATGCCTGCAAATTTGGGGGCTACTTCTGACAGTGTTAACATCAGAAGAATAAAAAAATGCAAACCTATAAAGATTCAGATAGATGTAGCTAAACCTCTCCCTAGGTTTCCTCAGCAACTATTAAAGGCTGCGGTCATACAAGGTCTCATACCTATTGTAGAAGACTTAATTGCCCAGGAGGTAATCATTCCTGTACTCGTCCCTGCAGCATGCCAATCTTGCCTGGTTGGAAACCTGGCAGGATGGCGATTTGTCCAGGGCTTGGGAGCTGTTAATCAAAATAGTTTTTCCCTGTTTTCCTGTTGTTCCAAAGCTAGCCACCCTTCTGTCACAAGCTTCAACTGACTTGAAATGGTTTAGTGTTGGAGACCTTTGTTCACCTTTCTTCAGCATCCCGGAGACTCAACAGCCAATATCTATATGACTTTACTTGGAACAGTCAACAATATACCTGCACTTTTATGCCTCAAGGGTTCACTGGGACCCCTTCTTTTTTCTCCCAAGTACTTCACCAAGATTTAAGTACCCTCTAGTTCCCTGAGAAATCAACCATTTTACCATATGGAGATAACCTGCTGCTGTACTCAGCTACTGTAAAGATTCCATAAGGCATTCATAAAAGATTCCATTTATTTGCTGCAACAGTTAGCTGAGAACGAACACAAAGGAAAAATTACAATTATCTCTAGATGCTGTTCATTACCTAGGACATAATCTAAGCACTGAAGGAATTCAGCTATGTCCAGAGAGAATTAGGCTGATACAGGAACTTCCTAGACTCACAACTAAGTGCTAGCATTGTGGATTTCTAGGTTTAGCTGGTTATTGCAAGCTCTGGGTTCCAAATTTTTCTGTTACCTCTTCCACTCTATGAACTTATTAAAGATGTAGTTCCTGAATCCTTTGCTTGGGAAGATAAACATAAGCAGGCTTTTATGAGGCTAAAACAAGCACTGCAAGAGCTGCCTGCCTTAGGGTTACCCAAATGATCAGATTCAGGTTGATCCGGAAACTTTAAGGTGAGATCTCCACTGGAGGCAAAATATATTAGCCCTTTTAAGTTAGCAAAGAGATCTCTACCTAATAGATTAACTTTAGGTTATTCAAAACGTTTTACTTTATCTGTGCATAAAAGTCATAATCAGGCCGGGCAGAACTGTGTGAGCATGGTAGTAAACATAGGCCTGTTGCCTGTTATAGCATGCAACTTGATTCAGTTGCTTTTGCCTATCTCAGTTGTCTTCAGGTTATAGCCACAACTGCAAATTTAGTGGAAGCCTTGGCAGATTTGACTCTAGAAAATGAAGTTTATTTGCAAACTCCACACATTGTCCACAGTCTTCTTAAGGCTGAATTGACAACATTTCACTGCAAGTATCACTAGATTAACTTCCTGTGAAATCCTGCTTTCACCACCTAATCTTTATCTTAAACTTTACAACGTTCTCAATCCTGCTACACTACTACCTGTGTCTCACAAAGGTGAGGGCCATGACTGCAAGGTAACAGTGTCCCATGGGAATTCCCTGGTAGTCCATTGGTTAGGACTCCGAGCTGCCACTGCAGGGAGCGCGGGTTCGATCTCTGGTCAAGGAACTAAGATCCCACAAGCCACATGGCGCGGCGCAAAACAAAAACAAAACAAACAGAAAACAATGTCCCATTTTGTGACACTGTGTCCTGAGTAAAGATGTTCCCAAGTCCAAGCTTGCTCGGCTTGCCGCACGATAGGCCGTAAATCGGAGATGAGGTGTTGAGACAAGGAATATGACTTTATTTGGAAAGCCAGCAGACCGAGAAGATGGTGGAGTAAAGTCTCAAAATAACCATCTTATTGGGGCTTGGATGCCAGTTTCTCTTATAGCACAGAGATGGGGAGGAGATGAGGAGGTAAAATAAGGCGGCCATAAGTTTTGCGAATAGCCTCTGGAATGGCCAGCCTCGGGGAGGAGATGTGTTCATTTCTTCTTAATTGTAGCCATCCACAGGTGGACAGAGTCCATATGTTTCCCTGAAAAAAGGCACTTTGGTTTAACATTCAGATAGAGGGACAGGGTTCCCCGAGGCAGGCCATTATGTACAGACAGTATCCTTTTAGTGAACAAAAGCAGCTGAAGGCAAAGGTTAAAGTAAAAGAAAGAGATCCAACGTGTAGTCAGATTTGGCTCTTCCCTGTTACAATTCCCTACTGTCAATGTCCATTCCACAGTCTTGTGGAAAAAGGGGTGACGGCCCTTCTAATTGCTTCGTCAGATGGATCTTTCCGGGAGTGTCCACCATGGGTGCCAGTGTTCCAAACGTTGTTTTTTTTTTTTTTTTGTTCCTCTCTGGAAAGTGTCTCCTTTACACCTGTAGCCTTAAAAAAATATTCTCAGCCTAAAAGTTGAGAGTTACGATCTATTTGATGGGAATTTTGAGGGCTTCAAGCCTGGGAGGCAGCATCTCAAGTTAAGGAATTTAGCACTTTTCTATGTATGGGAAGATGCAAGAGTCTGGGCTCGCTGAAATCATTCATTTGATATGTACCTCAGCTATCCGGGGCCTGTATCCTATATTCTCATATCCTGAGTTTCGTCAGGGCTCACCGGCTGACGTTGGAGGGCTGCAGTCGCTAATGACTGATGTGTCAGGAAATATTCTATTTCTCAGATCCTCTCCTCTTGGTCAGGATTTTGACCAATATTTGGGAGACATTTCAGGATCAAATTTTGTCCCACAGCACTGGGAGGCTCATCCCAGGTCAGGGGAGAATTCTTGATATGCCACTCCAGGTGCTAGTTTTTGGATTAGGCCCTATTGATAATTAAAAAGCCTCTGGATCTTCTATCTAATTATGATCCAGGAGACATTTTCCCTTGTTGCTTCCTCCCATACCTAGAATGACACTCTTACAGTTATTTCATGTTATCAATGTGGTCTATTTCCTCAAGATGTTTAGCCATCTAAACAGGGCCAAAGAGGCTCCCACCACTAAAAGGTTTTTAATAAAGATTGTTTCAATAGTGACATTCAATGGAAGTTGAATGCTTTCTACTCCCCTGACTACTATGCCTTGTAATCTAAAGTGTGGCCCTTGCTTATAATTGGAGGGGTTCCCAGGAAGCACTGTAATTTGAGCTCCAGTTGTCAATGAGAGCCATAAGAAAAGTTGTTTATGTGTGTCCCAAGGATAATTAGAGAAGTATATGGGCAATTGTCCCAGAGGAGGGCCACGCTCCAGGGATCTGCCAGGTCCCTAAGGCAGAGGCCTTGGCAGAGGTCAGGGTACAGGATTCGGAGAGGTGACAGCTACCCATCACTCCGGTCTCCTGAAGAGTCTCTAGCACCTGAGCAAAAATTTCTAACTTGTGCTTGGGCTTTCCCAAGGTTACGTCATCAGGGAGCCCCGATCTCCAGAGCTGCCAATACAGGGAGGTCTGTTAGTCATCTCATGAAGGATGGAGCTGTGTGAAGGCACCACCCCTTGGTGGAGACCAGTAAGGGTCCCAGAAGTCCCTATACCCCTTAAGGGTCCTCTCTTGGGTTTCTGGCCAATGGGGCAGCGGGGCCCATGTGCCTTTACTGGCAAGCGAGATTTGGGGCTTCAGAAAAATTATGTTTTTCATATCTAGCTACAACATGGATGCAGTCCCATGCCTGTTGTACTGTATCTGATGTTTCTTTGAATTGTAACAGCATGGCTTTATAATTAGGGGGAACGCCCTTCACCCCCTTCCCTTGGACAAATTTTTTCTAGCAAAATTTGCCTTTCTATCTTGGTATAGTTACATGTCTCTGTTTCTTGTTCATGCTGGTCATCCGATATTTTGGTGCAATGGATGGTGACAGGGAACACCTGGAATGGAGTTTTCCTCTTCCCTGACTCATATGCTGCGACTTCCTGTTTAGGGTGTCCCAGTCAGCCTCGGTGGGGTCAAGGGATGATTTGCAACAGCAGCAAGAAATGCAGCAACACAGGAGGCACTTACCTCAGTGGCATTTGCCCATTCGGGGTGCCATGATGCCCCTGGTAGAGCTGCCTCTGTCATGGGTTAGGGCTGTGTGGGGACCTCTTGGATGTATGTTTAGGGTATAGGATGGTTTGGGGTAATAGTAAAGCTGTGTAGAGACTGTATGTGTCATCTGGGGAAGGACGAGGGGCATGAGTGCCTTTGTGGGTGTACGGTTGGTGTAGCATGGTGTGGCTGGGTGGTGGGCTGCTTCTGGGTGTTTTGAGGCTATGTGTGCAGGCGTTTGAGAAGAGGTAGGGGTATGCATTTTAATGCTTGGTGTGTTGGATCTGTGTGTATTCAGAGTGCAGGGTTATACACATGCTCATCCTGTAGGGTAAGAGTTCAGGGAGTGTATTTTTGGTGTGGAGGAATTTGCAGAGATTGGGGTTGTCAGTGTAAAGTGGGGTTGCTAGCTGTGTGTGTATAATCAGGGGATGTGACAGAGGCTGTTTATAGTATCTCAAGAGGGAGATGGGTGTATGTTTGTATTGGGGGTGTGAGGTCATCATGTGTTCTACGGGGAGTATTTAGGAGAAGGTTGGAAACATTGTGTCTCTCTGATGGTATTTTGTGTTTGTCTCACCTTCTGAGGCATTGCACATACGTGGATGTTGACAGCTGTGGGGGGACTGTATGTGTTATATTTGGATTTGGGGGGTTGTGTCTTATATGAAGAAGTATGTGAGTTTGGTTTGAATGTATTTGGCTATTGTTGAAGAATTGAGGGGTTATATGGGGTTGGGTGGATTTTTGTGGGATATGAGGATTTAGGTATTTGATTATCAGGGGCCGTTGGGGGTGTGTTTTTGTATTCAAGACTGTGGCTGTGATTTTATTGGGGTTTGTAGTGCATGTATATTGGAGCAGGAGGGGTCTGGGCACACAGTCAGGCATCTGCTTATAGGCAGGGAGTTTGTGTGTTTGAGGATGTTTGGAGCTCTGTGGGGCTGTGTGATGGTGGCACAGGTGACTGTGGGCAGGTGGAGTGTGTGTTGGGCTGGAAGGGAAACTCGAGGGCATGTTGGGGACTGTGAGGCGCCCATGTGAACTCCCACGTGGACTGACCTTTGTTCCTTCTGATCTTCTATGGCTCGTACGCATCCTGGTCTTCTGTGGCAGCTACTCCCCTGGAATGGTCAGCGATACTCTGCTCTTTCTTAGTCAGATGAGTCAGGAAATGTCACTTCCTCTGGCAGCTGGATGTGCCTCTTGCAAGTGAGTGGTCCTGGGTCTAGGGTGCAGGACTGATGGATAGATGCAGAGTGAGGCTGATTCCCCCATGAGCCCTCTCCTCAGTGAGGTGGCCCGGAGGTCAGGGCTGTATCTCCAGAAGGTCAGACATGGCCAGTCGTCTCTAGAATGTGCTGGAGGGGCCAACTCATTGAACGGACCATGCCAGGAGATAAACAGACCCTGAGGACAATTCCTAAGGGAGAAATCTATACCTACCCATCTTCCACTTTCTCCTTTGAATGGCCTCTACCACAAGGTAAAAGATAAGCCCCCTCACATGGCCTTTCTTGGCCTGGTCTTACTGAGTGGCCAGTCTCTCCCCACATCCTGGCTCACTGTGGGCCCTCTGGTGATACCAGCAAGAGGCCCCCCTGCATGTCAGTTCTCACCTCCTTCCCTTGGCCCATGCTGCCCTTGCTGTTTGTCCTGCTCTTCCTCCCCGAAGGCTGTGAGTCACCCTGTGCAGGTGGGAAGGATCCACTGAAACTGCAAATTTGAGTAATTACTGCATCACCTGAGTCTCTAGCACGTGCCAGGCACTATGACACTTGCCAAATCCATAAAAACCCCACAAAGCGGATATGGTGCTAGTTGTACTTTGCAGGTGATGAAGCTGAGGTTCAGAGGTGAGCAACCATGACCAAGTACCCTGTATGTACCAGAATATCAATCAGACTTGTCAACGTATCCAATAAAGCCAAGCATTAGTCTGATCAGTACGCCTAGATGCCAGGCTGTAAAGGCACAAAACACGTCCCAGCACGAGAAGGAGCAGTGCCAAGTACCCCAGCAAAGAAGCAGTGTTCATATCCTGCTTTCTTAATCGAAATAACTGCACATCAACCCACAATTTCCTACTCTGTTAATAGGAGAAAAATACCAATGTGCATTGTCCTGTAAAACTACCTTAAAATAATATGTATGATCCAAAGTGCTTTAGTAATGACCCCAAATCATCATCATGAGGTTGGGATACTACTTAAAGCACTGCAAGTCTTACACACTGGCATATAGAATCTGTAAAGTCAGTTCTTTGGGTAATGATAGTATAGAAGTGGCCCAGAAGGGCAGAAGACAGAAAATAGAGCAGAAACTATTTGTCCAGAGGTGACAATGGGTCATAGCCAAGGTTCAAGCATTACGAGGGAGGTGGTGAAAATAGTAATGGGCATAGAGTGTAATAAGTCAAGCATATCTAATGTAGTTCCCAAAGAAGGTTTCTGAAAGACATATAGCTAAAAGGATAATAGGCTGGGAGGTGAAATAACACAAAACATTTGATATATTTTTACAAGGATAAAAGAAGATAGAAATGAACATTAAAGAAGTAGGTCAAATAGAAAAGGTGTAAGATGGTAATAACCTCACAATATGATGAGGCAACTTAGATGTATTTTGTTTAAATAAATTGGTAGACTATATTTAGAGTAGTTTTAAGTTTAAAGAGAATTTGAGCAGAGTATAGAGTTCCCATACACCCCCTCACATCTATTCCCCAAACCAAAGTTTCCCCTATTATTAACGTCTTGCATTAGTGTGGGGCATTTTTTACAATTGATGAGCCAATGTTCATACATTGTTATTAACTAATATCGATAGTTTACATTACAGTTTACTCTGTTGTATATCCTATGGGTTTTGAGGAATGAATGACAAGCATTGACCATTACAGTATCATACAGAATAGTTTAAGTGCCCTACCTTTTCCAGGATGTCATATAGCTGAAATCATACAGTATGTATCCATTTCAGTTTGGCATCTTTCATTTAGCAGTATGCGTTTAGGGTTCCTCCATGTCTCTTCCATTTAGTCCTCTTATAGCTCAAGCTGCCATAACATAATACTATAGGCTTGGTTACTTTAACAAGTCACAGTTCTAGAGGCTTGGAAGTCTAAGTTCACGGTGCTGGCCAATTCAGTGCCTGGTGAGGGCTCTCTTCCTGGCTTGCAGACAACTGTCTTTTCACTGTGTCCTCACATGGTGGAGAGAGAGAAAAACTTCTCTGGTTTCTTCTTATAGGGGCACCAATAGAGCCTAATCCTCATGACATCATTTAATCTAATTACCTACCAAAGGCCCCATCTCCAAATACCATCACTTTGTTAGAGCTTGAATATATGAGTTTTGGGGGGACAGAATTCAGTTGATAGCCTCATTCTTCTAACAGTATAAAATATGACTAATAAAGAAAGCTCATCATTAAATTATCTCTTTTCTAGCAATACATAGATATTTACTTGCTTTTATAAACCATTTACATATTTTAAGATAAATGAATTAAAGATTTTAAAAAGTCAGGTAGAACAAGATAAGAAATTGTAGGTACAAACATGTTGAAGCAAAAACAGATAAACCCCCCAGTTGCATTGTCTCAAAAATTCAGTTAGAGTTCTAAGGTCTGATTTAGGTTTCCACCTCTGGTTCATGCCATTTGCTGTACCACAACAATAGGATGGGGTGGTATGCTAAAGTTAGGACGTTAGAAAAACCATTAGAAAACAGATACCTTGCTAAACTGAATGTTTATTTGGTGTGAATTGAGGCTGTTTTTTCTTAACGATACGATTCACATTAAAACTTGTCAGGGGGGCTTCCCTGGTGGCGCAGTAGTTGAGAGTCCGCCTGCCAATGCAGGGGACATGGGTTCGTGCCCCAGTCTGGGAAGATCCCACATGCCGCGCGGAGTGGCTGGTTCCGTGAGCCGTGGCCGCTGAGCCTGCGCGTCCGGAGCCTGTGCTCCGCAACGGGAGAGGCCACAACAGTGAGAGGCCCACGTACCGCAAAAAAAAAACTTGTCAGGACACAGTAAATTAACTAAAAGTAACTTGGGGAGAAGTTTTATTTTTTACTGAGATAAAATTAACCGTTTTAACTCGCACAATTCAATAGCATTTAGTACATTCACAATGTTGTGCAACCCTTACTTCTATGTGGTTCAAAAATATTTTGATCGCTTTAAAGGGAAGCCCTACCCATGCTTTCTTCCACCGAACCCCTGGGCAGTCACCAATGTGCTTTCTGTCTCTATAGATATATGTATTTGGATATTTCATGTAAGTGTAAATTATACAGTATGTGACCATTCATGTCTGGCTTCTTTCATGTAGCATAATTTTCAAGGTTCACCCATGTTGTACTATGTATCATTACCTCATTTCTTTCTTCTTCCCATCTTTAATGAGGTATAATAGAGAAATAAAAAAATATATTTAGGGCTTCCCTGGTGACGCAGTGGTTGAGAGTCCGTCTGCCAATGCAGGGGACACGGGTTCGTGCCCCGGTCTGGGAAGATCCCACATGCCACGGAGCAGCTGGGCCCGTGAGCCATGGCCGCTGAGCCTGCGCTTCCGGAGCCTGTGCTCCGAAACGGGAGAGGCCACAACAGTGAGAGGCCCGTGTACTGCAAAAAAAAAAAATATATATATATATATATATATATATATATATTTAGAATATACAACTTGATGTTTTGATGTACATATATATTTTTGAAATAATTGCCACAATCAAGCAAATTAACATATCCATCACCTCATATAATTACCATTTTCTTTTTTCTTTCTTTATGGTGAGAACACTTCAGATCTACCCTCTTAGCAAATTACAAGTACACAATACAGCATTGTTAACTATATGCACATTGTTGTACACTAGATTTCCAGAAATTATTCACGTTGCATAACTGAAACTTTGTTCCTCGTGATCAATACCTGCCAATTTTCCCATCCCCTCATCTCCTGTCAACCACTGACTGCACCCCACATCTATGACTGTTTTGGATTCCACATAAAAGTAGTATCATGAAGTGTTTGTAGCTGTCTTTCTGTATCTGGCTTATTTCACTTAGCATAATCTCTTGCAGGTTCATCCATGTTGTCACAAATAGCAGCATTTCCTTCATTTTAAAGGCTGAATAATATTCCATTGTATACAGGCATACCTTGGAGATACTGCAGGTTTGGTTCCAGACCACCAAAATAAAGCAAATATTGCACCAAAACAAGCCACATGAATTTTTGGTTTACCAGTGCATATAAAAGTTATGTGTATACTATATTATAGTGTGTTAATGTGCGATAGCATTATGTCTAAAAAACCCATGTACATACCTTAATTTTAAAGTAATGCTGATTGGGAAAATGGCACCGATAGACTTACTCAATGCAGGATTGCCACAAACCTTCAATCTGTAGACAACGTAGTATCTGCAAAGCACAATAAAACGAGATATGCCTGTGTATTACCACATTCTATTTATCCATTCATGAATCTACAGACACTTAGGTTGATCCAATATCTTGGCTACTGTGAAAAGTAAACATGGAAGTGCATATGTCTCTTCACGATACCGACTTCATTTCCTTTTGCTGCATACCCAGAAGTGGGATTGCTGAGTCATAAGATAGTTGTAGTTTTAATTTTTTGAGGAACTTCCATACTGTTTTCCTTAGTGGCTGTATCAAGTTACATACCCAACAAAAATGCACGAGGGTTCCCTTTTCTCCACATCCTCATCAACACTTGTTATCTTTTGTCTTTTTGATAATCGCCATTGTAACAGGTGTGAGGTGATTTCTCATTGTGGCTTGACTTGCATTTCTCTGACAGTTAGTGATGTTGAGCACCTTTTCATACATCTGTTGGGCATTTATATGCCTCCTTTGGAGAAATGTCTATTGAAGTCCTTTGCCCATTTTTAAAAATAAATTTATTTTGTTTATTTATTTTTGGCTGCATTGGGTCTTTGTTGCTGAGCGTGGGCTTTCTCTAGTTGAGGTGAGTGGGGGCTACTCTGTTGTGGTGCACGGGCTTCTCATTGCAGTGGCTTGTCTCATTGCAGGGCACAGTGTCTAGGTGCGCGGGCTTCAGGAGTTGTGGCTCCCAGGCTCTAGAGTGCAGGCTCAGTAGTTGTGGCGTGTGGGCTTAGTTGCTTCACGGCATGTGGGATCTTCCCGGACCAGGGCTCAAACCCGTGTCCCCTGCATTGGCAGGTGGATTCTTAACCACTGCACCACCAGGGAAGTCCCCCATTGGGATTTTAATAGGGATTGCGTTGAATCTTTGGATCACTTTGGGTAGTATGGATATTTTAATGATAGTAAATCCTCCAGTTCATGAACATGGGATGTCTTTCCATATTATCAGTGTCATCTTTAATTATCCTCATCAATTTTTTATACTTTTCAATGTATAGATCTTTCACCTCTTTGGCTAAATTTATTCCTAAGTATTTTATTCTTTGTCATGAAATTCAGAATGGGGTTGTTTTCTTAATTTCCTTTTTTGGGTAGGTCATTCCTCTTGTATAATGACTTCTATATGCTGATTTTACATCCTGCAACTTTACTAAACTCACTTATGAGTTCTAACAGTTTTTACTGCTGTTCTTGTCGAATCTTTAGGATTTTCTACATGTATGATCATGTCATCTGCAAACAGAGGTAATTTTACTTCTTCCTTTCTGATTTGGATGCATTTTATTTCTTTTTCGTGCCTAATTCCTCCGTCTTCCAGTGCTATGTTGAATAGAAGTGGTAAGTGTGGACATTCTTGCGTTCTTCCTGATATTAGAGGGACAGCTTTTAGTTTTTCACTGTTGAGTAAGATGTTTGCTGTGGTCTTTTCTTTTTCATATGCCTTTATTGTGTTGAGGTACATTCCTTCTACACCTATTTTGTTTAGAGTTTTTATCATGAAAGAATGCTGAATTTTGTCAAATCCTTTTCTGCCTCTATTGAGATGATCATATGATTTTTCCTTCATTTTGTTAATGTGGTGTATCACACTGGTTGATTTGTGTATGTTGAACCATCCTTGCATCCCAGGAATAAATCTGACTTGAGCATGGGGTATGATAATTTTAATTTATTGTTGAAATTGGTTTGCTAATATTTTGTTGAGGATTTTTGCATCTAGGTCTATCAAAGATATTGGCTGTAATTTTCTTTTCTTGTAGTGTCCGTGTCTGGCTTTGGTATCAGGGTAATGCTAGCCTTGTAAAATTAGTTTGGAAGTGTTCCCTCCTATCCAGTTTTTTGGATGAGTTTGAAAAGGATTGGTATTAATTCCTGTTCAAATATTTGGCAAAATTCGCCAGGGAAGCCATCTGGTCCTGGATTTTCTATTTTGTTTTTTTTTAAATTATTGATTAAATCTCCTTATTTGTTATTGGACTGTTCAGACTTTCTATGTCATCTTGATTCAGTGTTGGTAGGTTGTATGTTTGTAGGAATTTATCCATTTCTTCTAGATTATCCCATTTGTTGGCATAATTGATAATGGACCCTTAAGATTCCTTTATTTCTGAGGCATCACTCGTATTGTCTCCTCTTTCATTTCTGATTTTATTGAGCTATCTTTTGTATTTTTTTCTTAATTCTTGTGGCCAGCAGTCTTTCAAATTTATCTTTTCAAAAAACACCACTTAGTTTTGTTTCTATTTTCTGTTGTTTTTCTATTCTCTATTTGATTTATTTCTGCTCTAATCTTTACTATTTCCTTCCTTCTGCTAAATTTGAGATTACTTTTTTCTTCTTTTTCTAGTTCCTTGAGGCATAAAGTGAGATTGTTTACTTGTGGTTTTACTTCTCCTTTAATGTATGCATTTATCACTCTAAACTTCTCCTGTAGTACTGCTTTTGCTGCATCCCATAAATCTTGGTGTGTTGTCTTTCATTTTAGTTTGTGTCAAGATTCTTTTTAAATTCCCCTTTGATTTTCTCTTTGACCCAATGGTTGCTCAAGACTGTATTATTCAACATGATAAATATAATTAACATTGGTGTGTGTTATATATGAAGGTTAAGAGAGTAAATCCTAAGAGTTCTCATCACAAGGAAAACATTTTTTTCTTTTATTTTGTGGCCATATGAGATGATGTTCACTAAACTTACCGTGGTAATCATTTCTTGATGTACATAAGTCAAATCTTTATACTGTACACCTAAAACTTATGCAGGGCTCTGTGGCAGTTATATCTCAATAAAAGTGGAACGGGGGAAAAGAGTATATTGTTTACTTTCCACATATTGGTAGATTTTCTTGTTTTCTTTTCTTTATTAAAAATATTTTTTTATTTAATTTTTTTGCTGCGTTGGGTCTTCGTTGCTGCATGCGGGCTTTCTCTAGTTGCAGTGAGCGGGGGCTACTCTTTGTTGTGGTGCACGGGCTTCTGATTGCAGTGGCTTTTCTTGTTGCGGAGCACAGGCTTTAGGTGCGCAGGCTTCATTATTTGCAGCACTCGGGTTCAGTAGTTGCGGCACGTGGGCCCTAGAGCGCAGGCTCAGTAGTTGTGGTGCACGGGCTTTGTTGCTCTGCATCATGTGAGATCTTTGCTTACCAGGGATTGAACCCATGTCCCCTGCATTGGCAGGTGGATTCTTAAGCACTGTGCCACCAGGGATATCCTAATATTCCTGTTCTGTTACTATTATGGGATTTCTAGTTCCATACCATTGTGATCAGATAAGATACTTGACATTATTTCAGACTTTTTAAATTTGTTAAGACTTTATTGTGGCCTAACATATTATCTATTCTGGAGAATGTTGTGTGTGTTCTTGAAATGAACGTGTATGTGCTGCTGTTGGATGAACTGTTTTGTATATGTCTGTAAGGACCATATGGTCCATAGTGTTGTTCAAGTCATGTTTGTTGATTGATTTTCCGTCTGGGTGTTCTATCCATTATTGTAACTGGGTTATTGAAGTCCCTTACTCTTCATGTCCTGCAATCAATTTCTCCATTTAATTTTGATACTTCCTTTAGAGCTTTATGTGCTCTGATGCTGGATGCATATATAATTGTTATATCCTCCTGTTGAGTTGACTCTTTTATTATCATATAGAAACCTTCTTTGTCTATACAGACAATTTTTGACTTAATGTCTATTTTGTCTGTCATGCATATAGGAACTCTCATTTTGTTTTGGTTGCCATTTGCATGGAGTATCTTTTTCCATCCTTTCACTTTGAGCCTATATGTGTCTTTTCATCTAAAATGAGTCTCTTGTAGACAGCATAGGGTTGGATATTGTTTTTTTATCCATTCAGCCACTCTATGCCTTTTGATTGGGAAGATTAATCCATTTATATTAAACTAATTATCAATCAGTAAGGACTTACTATTGCTATTTTGTTAATTGTCTTATGTCTGTTTTACAGCTGTTTTGTCCTCTTTCTCTGTAGCTTTATTTCATTGTTGTTTGATTTTTTTTGTAGTGATTTACTTTGATCCTTTTCTCTTTGTCTTTTGTTTATTTATACTAGGCCTTTTCTTTGTGGTTAGCTGAAGGCTACATAGAAATCTTGTAGTTCTAAACATCTGTTCTTTTACTCCCACCCAAACTTTGTGTGCTTATACTCAGTTTCCTTCTTTTTCTATTGTTAACAAATTTTAACTTTTATATCAGGGTTAAAGTACTTTATACGGCACCATTACAGTGTTATTATGCTATATTTGTGTGTGTGTGTGTGTATGAGTTTAACATTGAAATTTATGCTTCTGTTTGCTTTTGCATTTCTGTTAACATGTTTTCATTTCAAAGTGATCTTCATTAAGCGTTTCTTATAAGGCAGGTCTAGTAGTGATGAACTCACTTAGATTTTGTTAACTTTATCTCTCCTTTATGTTTAAAGCATAATTTTGCTAGGTATGGTCATTTTTGCTCACAGGTTGTTGTTTTTTTTTTTCAGTACTTTGAATATATCATCCAACTCTCTCCTGGTCTGTAAGGTTTCTGCTGAGATATTCACAAATTGTTTTCTGGGAATTCCCTCATAGGTGCCAAGTCATTTTTCTCTTGTTCCTTTCAATATTCTCTCCTTGTACCTCACATTTAAGAAGTTGATTATATCGTGATTGGGTGTAGTCTTCTTTGTGTTGATCCTATATTGAGCCCTTTGAACTTACTTCTACTGCTACACTATTTATTTTCTAGATATCTTATATCCTTTTTGTTCTTCACTTCCTTCACTATTACATTCTTTTTGATTGATGTTTTTCCTAGTTTACCATTTTGATTCTCTTCTTATTTCTTTTCTGTATATTTTTGAGGTATTTTTTTTAGTGCTTATCCTAGGGGTTAATGTAAGCATCTTAATTTTATGAAAAAACAAATTTGAATTAATAACATTTTCATTTAATAATAACAAAAATTCTGCTTATTTACATCCTGCATCCTCGTTTACATGGCACTTGTCACAAATTACATCCTTATGTATTGTGTGCCCATTAATAACCTTATAATAACTATTTTATATATTTGTCTTTTAAATCACATTTTGAAAAGAGACGTTACAAACCCTAAATGCAAATGTGTTGGCCGTTTAAACTTAGTGTAGTTACCTTTACCATTGTTCTTTAATGCTTCACATAGTTTCAAGTTACGTTTCATTTCAGCCTGAAGGATTCCTTTAACAGTTCTTATTGAGCAGACCTACTAGTAATGAACTTCTTCAGTGTTTCTTCATATGAGTGTCTTAATTTTCCTTTATTTAAAAAAATTCTGGTAAAATATACATAACATAAAATTTATCATCTTAACAATTTAAGAGTGCAGGCCAGAAGCATGAAATATATTTACACTGCCATGCTATCATTACCATCATCCATCCACAGAACTTTTCATCTTGCAAAACGATAATAGTCTGTACTCATGAAACAACAACTCTCCATTTACCTTGCCCCCTCACCCCCAGAAACCACCACTGTACTTTCTGTCTCTGTGAATTTGATTACTCTATGTACTTCATATAAGTGTGATCATACAGTATTTGTCCTCTTGTGACTGGCTTATTTTACTTAGCGTAATGCCTGAAGGTTGATCCATGTTGTAGCATGTGTCAGAATTCCCTTCCTTTTTAAGACCGAATATTGACTTATTGTTTGTATAGACCACATTTTGTGTATCCCTTCATCCCTCAATGGACCCTTGAGTTTTTTCAGCTTTTGCCTATAGTGAATAATTCTGCTATGAACATGGGTGAACACATAACTCTTCAAGTTCATAATTTCAATTCTTTTTGAGTATTTAATAGGAAGTTGAATTATGGGATCATATGGTAATTCTATTTTTAATGTTTTGAGGAACCACCATACTGTTTACATTTCTGTGTGCACCATTTTACATACCCACCAACAGTGTACAAGTGTATACATACCAGATATTAACCTTATCAGCTATAGGATTTGCAAATATTTTCTCCCATTCAGCAGGTTCGTTTCATTTTTTGATGAAAGAAGTATTTTTAAATTTTGAATACCTAGTTTATTTATTTATTTTATTACCTCCACTTTTGCTGTCATATTCAAGAACTCTTTGCCAAATTTCATGTCATGGTTTCCTTCCCAACACTTTCTTCTAAGAGTTTTATAGTTTGAGGTCTCACATTTAGGTCTTTGATTCACTGAGTTAATTTCTGTACGTGATGTAAGGTAAGTGTCTACTGTCATTCTTTTGAATGTGGATATTTTTTTTCCCAGTACCATTTGTTGAAATTGCTATCCTTTCCCCATTAGGTGGTCTTGGCACTCCTGTTGAAAATCATTTGGTGATGTATATACAGGTTTACTTCTGGGTTTCTCTTTTATTCCACTGGCCTATTCTCCTTCCTATATGTGTGTTTATGCCGGTACTATTTTGATTACTGTGGTTTTGTAGTAGGTTTTGAAATCAAGAAATTTGAAACTTCAAATTTTCTTCTTTTTACACATTATTTTAACTATTCAGGCCCTTTAAATTCCATGTGAACTTTAGGATGAATTTTTCTACTTCTGAAAAAACCTCACTGTGATGTTTAAAGAGATTGCATTTAATCTGTACATCCCTTTAAGTCGTGTTGACATATTAACAACATTAAGTCTTCCAATCTGTGAACACAAGATGGCTTTACATTTATTGGTGTTTTCATTAATTTCCTTCAGCAATGTTTTCTAGTTCTCAATGTACATGTCTTTTGTCCCCCTGGTTAAGTTATTCCTCATCTTTTACTATATTTCATGATATTTTAAATGCTATTTTTTTTTTTTACATTCCTTTTCAAACTTTTCATTGTTAGTGTATAGAGACACAACTGATTTTTGAGTATTGATTTTGTATCTGGCAACTTTTCTAAATTCATTTATTAATTCTAACAGGTTCTTTTTGGTGCATGTGTGTTGTCTCTGAACAAATATAATTTTATTTCTTCCTTTCCAATTTAGATGCCTTTTATTTTATATGTTGCCTGATTTATTTGGCTAGGAATTCCAGTACTGTGTTGAATAGTAGTGGTGACAACAGGCATCCTTCCTTTGTTTCTGATCTTAGGGAGAAAGATTTCACCACTGAATATAATAGCTGTTGGTTTTCTATCTGTGACCTTTATTATGTTGAAGTCATCAACTTATATTCCTGGTTTGTTGAGGGTTTTTTTCTAATCATAAAATGGCACTGAATTTTATCAAATGTTTTTTCTGCATCAATGAAGATGATCACATGGAGTTTAGTCCCTTCAAACTGTTTATGTGCTGTACTACATTGATTGATTTTCATATGTTGAACCAACCTTGCCTTGCAAGAATAAATCCCATTTGGTCATGATGTATAATCCTTATAATGGGCTGTACTGGCTCTTATTATTATTTTTTTTTTTTTTTTTTTTTTGCGGTACGCAGGCCTCTCACTGTTGTGGCCTCTCCCGTTGCGGAGCACAGGCTCCGGACGCGCAGGCTCAGCGGCCATGGCTCACGGGCCCAGCCGCTCCGCGGCATGTGGGATCTTCCCGGACTGGGGCACGAACCCGTGACCCCTGCATCAGCAGGCGGACTCTCAACCACTGTGCCACCAGGGAAGCCCCTGGCTCTTATTTTTTAAAGGATTTTTGCATCAGTATTCATAAGGGATATTGGTCTTTAGGGTACTTTTCTTGTAGTGTCCTTAGATTTGTAATTGATGTAATGTTTACCTCATAGAATGAGTGAAAATAAATTCTCTCCTCTTAAGTTGTTTGGAAGAGCTCGAGAAGGATTGGTGTTAATTCTGCTTTAAATAGTTGGTAGAATTCACCATGAAGATACCTGGTGCTGGGCATTCAGTTGTTGGAAGATGTTTGATAAGTGATTCCATATCTTAACTTGTAGTCTGTTCAGATTTTGTATTTCTTGGTAGGATGTGTGTTTCTAGGAATGTGTTCATTTCATCTAAGTTATCAAATTAGTTGGTATACAACTGTTAATAGTACTCTATTTTAAGCCTTTTTCTCTCTACAAAATTGGTAGTAATGTCCCTTTCTTCATTTCTGATTTTACATATTTTGTTCTTATCTCTTTTTTTAATAGTCTAACTAGTTTTGTCAATTTTGTTGATCGTTTTCCTCTTTTTACAGCTATTTTGAGGCATAACTGACAAAACTATAATATATCTAAAACGTATAACGTGATTATTTGATATACGTATATATTGTAAAAGGATTCTCGCAATCAAGTTAATTAACATACCCATCACCTGTCATATATTTACTTTTTGTGTGTGAGGACACAAATTCTACTCTCTCAGAAATTTTCGGTTACGGAATACAGCGTCATCAGTTAGTCACCATTGTTATACATTAGCTCCTCAGACCTTATTCCTTCATTTTATCCCTCATGTTATAACTGAAAATTTGTATCCATTTACCAGTGTGTTCCCATTTCCCCCCTTGCCCAACTGCAGGCAACAATTTCTGCTCTATGTTTCTATGATTCCAACTTTTTTTTTTAGATTCCACACATAAGTGATACCATGCAGCATTTGTCTTTTCTCCATCAGGCTTATTTCACTTAGCATAATGTTCTCCAGGCTCATTCATGTTCTTGCAAGTGTCAGGATTTACTTTAAGGCTGAATAATATCCCATTGTGTATGTTATGTATGTATATTTGTGTGTGTGTGTATCAGAATTTGTTTATCCATTCATCTATTAGAGACAGGCAGGTTCTTTCCATACTATTACTGTGAATAACATTTCAAAGGTTTTTTTGTTTTTGTTTTTTTCCCGTACCACGTGGCTTGTGGGATCTTAGTTCCCCAACCATGGGTTGAACCCGGGCCCTCCCCTCATCAGTGAGAGCACGAAGTCCTAACCACTGGACAGCCAGGGAATTCCTAAAAAATATTGTTTCTTTTTGCTATATGACCAGAAGTGGAATTGCTGGATCACATGGTATTCTAATTTTATTTTCTTGAGGAATCTCCATACTGCTTTCAGTGCTGGTTGAACCAATTTACATTCCCAACAACAGTGCACACAGATTCCCTTTTCTCCACATCCTCACCGACATTTATCTCTTGTCTTTTTTATAATACACATACTAACAGGTGTGAGGTGATATCTCATTGTGGTTTTGATTTGCATTTCCCTGATGATTGGTGATGTGAATCACCTTTTCATATACCTGTTGCCCAAATATTTGTCATCTTTGGGAAAATGTCTTTTTAGGTCCTTTGCCAATTTTTAAATTGTGTTATATGGTGTTTTTGCTACTGATTTGTATGAGCTCCTTGTATACTTTGGTTATTAACTTCTTTTTAGATAAGTGATTTGCAGATATTTTCTCACACTCCATAGGTTGCTTTTTCATTTTGTTAATAGTTACCTTTGCGGTTCAGAACCTTTTTCGTTTCATGTAGTCCCACTTGTACATTTTTGTTTTGTTGCCTTTGCTTTTGGTGTCAAATCCAAAAGAACATTGATGAGATTAGTGGCAAGGAGCTTACCCCCTATATTTTCTACTAAGAATTTTAAGGATCAGGTCCTATGTTCATGTCTTTAATTAATCTTGAGGTTTTTTTAATATCTGGCGTAAGGTGACTTTTCCACGTGGCAATGCAGTTTCCCCAAAAACCGTTTATTGGAGAGACTCTCCTTTTCCCATTGTTTATTCTTGACTTCTCTGCTGAAAACTAATTGACTATATATGCATGGGTTTATTTTTGAGCTCTCGATTCATTTTTGTTGATCTGTGTTTCTGTTTTATGCCAATGCAGTACTTATTTGATTACTATAGCTTTGTATTATAGTTTGAAATCAGGAAGTGTGATGTCTCTAGTTTTGTTCTTCTTTCTCAAGATTGCTTTGGCTCTTTGGAGTCTTCTGTGGTTTCATATGAGTTTTAGGATTTTTTTTTCTATTTCTTTAAAACATGCTTTGGAATTTTGATAGAGATTGCATTGAATTTGTAGGTCACTTTGGATGGTATGGGCATTTTCACAATATTAACCCTTCCAATCCATGAACACAGAATATCTATCCATTTGTTTGTGTCTTCTTCAATGTCTTACATCAGTGTTTTATGGTTTTTAGTGTGTAGATCTTTCACCCCGTTAGATAAATTTGTTCCTACGTATTTTACTCTTTTTCATACTATTGCAAATGAGATTATTTTCTTAATTTTTCTTCTTATAATTCATTGTTAGTTGATATTCGTTGGTATACAAATGCAGCTGATTTTTGTATATTGATCCTGAAACTTTAAAGAATTCAGTTATTCTAACAGGTTTTTTTTTTTGCAGTGTGTTTAGGGTTTCCCACATATAATATCATGTCATCTGCAAACAGACTTATTTAACTTATAACTTTAAAATTTGGATGCGTTTTATTCGTTTTACTTGCTTAATTCCTCTGGCTAGGACTTACAGTCATATGGTGAATGAAGGTGCTGAGAGTTGCATCCTTGTCTTGCTCCTGATCTTAGAGGATGCTGTTCCTTATTTCAGCTTCTCACTATTGCGTGTGATGTTAGCTGTAATCTTATCATATATGGCCGTTATTATGATAATGTACATTACATCTATACATAAATTGCTGAGTTTTTTTTTCACACACACTGTATTTTATTTTTACAAGACATAAACTGACACCAAGCATTGTAAATGGATGACCACAACAAAAGCAACAATGATTGCAATTACCAAACACGAAACACACTCATACTATGTCATAATATTGACATTCAGTCCAGTAAACTTCCACTGTAACGGCTCCTTTACTTTGCAGTGAAAATTGATTTGTATATTTTTTGCCTCTGAGTCTTTGTGGGATTTTTTTTTTTTATTCAAACAAAGTTATAAAAGGGCTTCCTTGGTGGCACAGTGGTTGAGATTCCGCCTGCCGATGCAGGGGACACGGGTTCGTGCCCTGGTCCGGGAAGATCCCACATGCCGGGGAGCAGCTGGGTCCATGAGCCATGGCCGCTGAGCCTGTGCATCTGGAGCCTGTGCTCCACAATGGGAGAGGCCACAACAGTGAGAGGCCCACGTACCACAAAAAAAAAAAAAAAAATTATAGTCGTCCTCATCAGTTCACTCAGTCCCATGTAATTAATATTTTTCATCTTATATGAATTCATCAGTTTTACACTAGAGTTCTGAAAATGCTTATTCCTTCAATTCAGCAGTATAGTCAGTTACCAGAAACCTGTACTTGTCAGAGTCTTCTCCATGAATGCCTTGAATATGAAACCCTTTTATAGGATCATTTTTGTGAAAGCATCAGAGTACACCCAGAACTGTCTGCAAATGACAAAAGACTTAAAAATGACCACAGTTAAATATTTGATGAAAGTTCATAATAATGCAATTGACAAGGAAATTTAGTTATTGCTGAGATATACATTTTAAAGTAATAACTAGAATTATGACTTGTAACATTATACCAGAACATATAAGATTTTTAGAAATTTCATGTAATGTCTGAAACATTTATATTAACATATTTCCATACAAATAACCCAAAGAAAGTTTAGTATTAGTTGTTTTTTTGTTTGTTTTTTTATACTGCAGGTTCTTATTACTCATCAATTTTATACACATCAGTGTATACACATCAATCCCAGTCGCCCAATTCAGCACACTACCATCCCAGCCCACTGCGGTTTTCCCCCCTTGGTGTCCATACATTTGTTCTCTACATGTGTGTGTCAACTTCTGCCCGGCAAACCGGTTCATCTGTACCATTTGTCTAGGTTACACATACATGCGTTAATATATGATATTTGTTTCTCTCTTTCTGACTTACTTCACTTTGTACAACAGTCTGTAGATCCATCCACGTCTCAACAAATGACTCAATTTTATTCCTTTTTATGGCTGAGTAACATTCCATTGTATATATTTACCACATCTTCTTTATCCATTCATCTGTCGATGGGCATTTACGTTGTTTACATGACCAGGCTATTGTCAGTAGTGCTGCAGTGAACTGGGGTGCGTGTGTCTTTTTGGATTATGGTTTTCTCTGGGTATATGCCAAGTACTGGGATTGCTGGATCATATGGTAATTCTATTTTTAGTTTTTTAAGGAACCTCCATACTGTTCTCCATATTGGCTGTATCTATTTACATTCCCACCAACAGTGCAAGAGGCTTCCCTTTTCTCCACACCCTCTCCAGCATTTGTTGTTTGTAGATTTTCTGATGATGCCCATTCTAACTGCTGTGAGGTGATAACTCCTTGTAGTTTTGATTTGCATTTCTCTAATAATTAGTGATGTTGAGCGCTTTTCATGTGCTTCTTGCCCATCTGTATGTCTTGTTTGGAGAAATGTCTAGGTCTTCTGCCCATTTTTGGATTGGGTTGTTTGTTTGTTTGATATTGAGTTGCATGAGCTGTTTATATATTTTGGACATTAATCCTTTGTCCGTTGATTCGTTTGCAAATATTTTCTCCCGTTCTGAGGGTTGTATTTTTGTCTTGTTTATGGTTTCCTTTGCTGTGCAAAAGCTTTGAAGTTTCATTAGGTCCCATTTGTTTATTTTTGTTTTTATTTCCATTACTCTAGGAGGTGGAGCAAAGAAGATCTTGCTGTGATTTATGTCAAAGAGTGTTCTTCCTATCTTTTCTTCTAACAGTTTTATAGTGTCCGGTCTTACATTTAGGTCTCGAAACCATTTTGAGTTTATTTTTGTGTATGGTGTTAGGGAGTGTTCTAATTCCATTCTTTTACATGTAGCTGTCCAGTGTTCCCAGAACCACTTATTGAAGAGACTGTGTTTTCTCCATTGTATATCTTTGACTCCTTTGTCATAGATTAGTTGACCATAGGTGCGTGGGTTTATCTATGGGCTTTCTATCTTGTTCCATTGATCTATGTTTCTCTTTTTGTGCCAGTACCATATTGTCTTGATTACTTTAGCTTTGTAGTATAGTCTGAAGTCAGGGAGTCTCATTCCTCCAGTTCCGTTTTTTCCTCTCAAGAGTGCTTTGGCTATTTGGGGTCTTTTGTGACTCCATACAAATTTTAAGATGTTTTGTTCTAGTTCCGTAAAAAATGCCATTGGTTATTTGATAGGGATTGCATTGAATCTGTAGATTGTTTTGGGTAGTATAGTCATTTTCACAATATTGATTCTTCCAATCCAAGAACATGGTATATCTCTCCAACTTTGGTATCATCTTTAATTTCTTTCTTCAGTGTCTAATAGTTTTCTGCATACAGGTCTTTTGTTTCCATAGGTAGGTTTATTCCTAGGTATTTTATTCTTTTTCTTGCAATGGTAAATGGGAGTGTTTCCATAATTTCTGTTCCAGATTTTTTATCATTAGTGTACAGGAATGAAAGAGATTTCTGTGCATTAATTTTGTATCCTGCAACTTTACCAAATTCATTGATTAGATCCAGTAGTTTTCTGGTGGCATTTTTAGGATTCTCTATGTATAGAGATCTGCAAAGAGTGACAGTTTTACTTCTTCTTTTCCAATTTGTATTCCTTTTATTTCTTTTTCTTCTCTGATTGCTGTGGCTAGGTCTTCCAGAACTGTGTTGCATAATAGTTGTGAGCGTGGACATCCTTGTCTCGTTCGTTATCTTAGAGGAAATGCTTTCAGTTTTTCACCATTGAGAATGATGTTTTCTGTGGGTTTGTCATATATGGCCTTTATTATTTTGAGGTAGATTCCCTCTATGCCCACTTTCTGGAGAGTTTTTATCATAAATGGGTGTTGAATTTTGTCAAAAGCTTTTTCTGCATCTATTGAGATGATCATATGGTTTTTATTCTTCAGTTTGTTATTATGGCATATGACATTGATTGATTTGCATATATTGAAGAATTTTTGCATCCCTGGGATAAATCCCACTTAATCATGGTGCATGATTCTTTAGTGTATTGTTCAATTCTCTTTGCTAGTATTTTCTTGAGCATTTGCATCTATATTCATCATTGATATTGGTCTGTAATTTTCTTTTTTTTGTTGTATCTTTGTCTGGTTTTGGTATCAGGGTTATGGTGGCCTCATAGAATGAGTTTAGGAGTTTTCCTGCCTCTGCAATTTTTTGGAAGAGTTTGCGAAGGATGGGTGTCAGCTCTTCTCCAAGTGTTTGATAGAATTCACGTATGAAGCCATCTGGTCCTGGACTTTTGTTTGTTGCAAAATTTTTAATCACAGTTTCAATTTCATTACTTGTGATTGGTCTGTTCATATTTTCTATTTATTCCTGGTTCACTTTTGGAAGGTTATAGCTCTCTAAGAATTTGTCCATTTCTCCCAGGTTGTCTATTTTATTGGCATATAGTTGTTTGTAGTAATCTCTTATCATCCTCTGTATTTCTGCAGTGTCTGTTGTAACTTCTTTTTCATTTCTAATTTTATTGATTTTAGTCCTCTCCCTCTTTTTCTTGATGAGTCTGGCTAATGGTTCATTAATTTTGTTTATCTTCTTAAAGAACCTGCTTTCAGTTTCGTTGATCTTTGTTATTGTTTTCTTTGTTTCTATTTCATTTATTTCTGCTCTGATCTTCATGATTTCTTTCCTCCTGCTAACTTTGTGTTTTGTTTGTTCTTCTTTCTCTAGTGCCTTTAGGTGTAACGTTGGATTGTTTATTTCAGATTTTTCTTTCTCTTGAGGTAGGCTTGTATAGCTATAAACTTCCCTCTTAGAACTGCTTTTGCTGCATCCCATAGGTTTTGGATTGTCGTGTTTTCATTGTCATTTGTATCTAGGTATTTTCTGATTTCCTCTTTTATTTCTTCAGTTATCTCTTGGTTATTTTGTAACATATTGTTTAGCCTCCAAGTGATTGTGCTTTTTATGTTTTTTTCCCTGTACTTGATTTCTAATCTTATAGCATTGTGGTCAGGAAGGATGCTTCATATGTTTTCAATTTTCTTAAATTTACTGAGGCTTGATTTGAGACCCAAGATGTGATCTGTCCTGGGGAATGTTCCGTGCATACTTGAAAGTTGAATCTGCAGTTTTGGTATGGCATCTCATATAAATATCAATTAACTCTATCTGGCCTATTGTGTCATTTAAAGCTTCTGTTTACTTAATTTTCTGTTATCTGTCCATTGGTGTAAGTGTTGTGTTAAAGTCCCCCACTATTATTGTGTTACGGTCGATTTTCTCTTTTAGAACTGTTAGCAGTTGCCTTATGTATTGAGGCGCTCCTATGTTGGGTGCATATATATTACAATTGTTATATTTTCTTCTTGGATTGATCCCTTGATCAGTATGTAGTGTCCTTCCTTGTCTCTTATAACATTCTGTATTTTAAAGTCTATTTTATCTGATATGAGTATAGCTACTCCAGCTTTCTTTTGATTTCCATTTGCATGGAATATCTTTTTCCATCCCCTCACTTTCAGTCTGTATGTGTCCCTATGTCTGAAGTGGGTCTCTTGTAGACAGCATATATATGGGTCTTGTTTTTGTATCCATTCAGTTTGCTGAGTTATTATCATGAAATAATGTTCACTTTTTTCATAGTTGCTGATCATATGATTTATCCCTCATTTTATTAATGTGCTATATCACATTTATTGATTTACATGTGATGAACCATCTTTGCATCCCAGGAATAAACCTGTTTGGTCATGGTGTATGATTCTTGTAATGTGCTGTTGAAGTTTGTTTGGTAATATTTTGTTGAGGATTTTGGCATCTGTATTCATCAAGGATGTTGAGCATTGATTTTATTTTCTTGTAGTATGCTTGCCTGGCTTTGGTAACAGGGTAATATTGGCCTTTTGAAATGAGTTTGGAAGTTTTCCCTCCTCTTCAGTTCTTTGGAAGAATTTGAGATAGAATGGTTAATTTCTTTAAAGTGTTGGTAGAATTTACCAGTGAAGCCATCTGGTCTTGGAACTATTTTTGGTTGAGAGGTTTATTATTTACTGATTCAAACTCCTTACTTGTAATTTGTTCATATGTTCTATTTCCTTATGATTCATTCTTGGTAGGTTGTATGTTTCTAGGAATTTATCCATTTCTTCTAGGTTATCTAATTTGTTGGCATAAAATTGCTCATAGTAATTTCTTCTGATCCTTTATCTTTGTTGTTATGCGTGGTAATATATCCCCTTTCACTTCTGACAATATTGAGTATTTTCTTTTTTGCCTAGTTAGTCTAGCTAAAGGCTTGCACATCTTTTTTTTTTTTTCTAACCTTTAAAAAACCAGCTCTTACTTTCAGTGGTCGTCTGTTGTATTTCTAGTCCCTGTTTCATTTATATCTGCCCTAAATTTTTTTCCTTCCTTCTGATCACATTACGCTTAATATGTTGTTTAGTTCTTTTACTTTTTTTAGTTGTTTTTTTTAGGTTGTTTATTTTAGATCTTTCTTTTGTCTTAATGTAGACTTTTATCATTATACACATCCCTCTTACAACTGTTTTTGCTGCAGCTCATAAGTTTTAGTACATTGTGTTTCATTTTCATTTGTCTCAAAATATCTTGTCAATTGCCCTTTGATTTCTTCTTCAACTCTTTTGTTCAGGAGTCTGTTGTTTAAACTACACATATTTGTGATATTTCTGGATTTCCTCCTATAATGTATTTTAGTGTCATACCATTGTAGTCGGAAACGATACAGTGATTTCAGTTATATTATGACCTAACAGATGATGTATCATGGAGAGTATTCCATGTATGCTTGGGAAGAATGTGTATTCTTCTGTTCTGCATATGTCTGTTAGGTCCATCTGGTATTATGTGTAGTTTAAGTCCAATGTCTCCTTATTGATTTTCTTTTTGGATGATGATCTAGCCATTGATGAAAATGGGGTATTGAAGTCCCGAAATACTGATTTGCTGCCTATTTCCGCCTTCAGGTTAGTTACTATTTGCTTTATATATAATTAGGGTGCTCTGATAGTGCAGGAATAAAAATGCATAATTGTATGTCCTCTTATAAGTAAATTTACTCCTTATCTTTATATAATGACCTTCTTTGTCTTTTGTTACAGTATTTGACTTCAAGTTCATGTAAGTATAGCTACCACTGCTCTCTTTTGGTTTCCATTTGAATAGAATGTCTTTTTCCATCCCTTTACTTTCAGTGTAAGTGTGTCACTAAAGCTGAAATGAGACTCTTGTTATCAGCAGACAGTTGGGTCTTCTTATTAAATTCATAAAACCACTCTGTGTCTTTTAGTGGGAGAATTTAATTCATTTGCATATAGAGGAATCATTGACAGGGAAGGACTTACTAATTCCATCATATTAATTGTTTCCTGGATTTTTTGTCATTCTTTTACTCCTTTCTTCTTTTCTTGCTGTCTTTCTTTGTGAATTGATAATTTTGTTGTGTTATGCTTTGATTTTTGTCTCTGTTTTTTGGGTATCTACTAAAGGTTTTGATTCTTTGTTATCGTGAGCCTTTCATCCAATCTCTTAGAGTTATGACAGACTATTTTAAGGTGATAACTTAATTTTGAATCCATACAAAAGCACTACAATTTTACACTCTCCTTATTTTATGCTTTGATGTCACAATTCACATCATTTTATATTGTGAATCCATTAAAAAATTATTGCAGTGATAGTTGTTCTTGTCTTTAACTTTTATACTAAAGTTATAAGAGATTTACCCATCACCATCTTAGAGTATTCTGAACTATCTTTTGGCCTATGAGTTTTATACTTTCATGTGTTTTCATGTTCCTAATTAATTAACACGCTTTCATTTCAGATTGAAGGACTCCTTTGAACAACTTTTGTATAAACTCCTTCAGCTTTTCTTTGTTTATGAAAACTCTGTCTCTCCAATTCTAAAGGACAAGTTTGCTGGATAGAGCATTCTTGGCAGTTTTTTTTTCTTTGCACACTTTGAATATATCCTTCCTTGTGGGCTGCAATATTTTGCTGAAAAATCTGTTAATCTTATGGGGATTCCCATGTATAAACAAGTGGCTTTTGTCTTCTTGCTTTTACGATTCTGTCTTTAATTTCTGATAATTTCATTATATTGTGTCTATGTGTAGGTCTCTTTGGATTAATCTTCTTTGGAGAGTTTTGGGCTTCCTCGATCTGGATATCTCTTTGTTTCCCCACATTAGGGAAGTTTTTAGGCATTATTTCTTTGAATATTCTCTCTGCCCTTTCTTTCTTTCTCTTTCTTGAAGACCTCTAATGCATATATTGATCCACTTACTGGTGTCCCTTATGCGATCTTCACTTTTTTCTATTCTTCTTTCTTTTTGCTCTTTTGATTAGATAACTTCCACTGCCTTGTCTGATTCTTTCTTCCATTTGGTCTAGTCTGCTTGTGAAGCCCTGTATTGAATTTTTCAGTTCATTTATTCTTGAAATCTATGATTTCTGTTTGGTACTTCTTAATATTTTCTGTCTCTTTGTTGAAACTCACACTTTGCTCATGCTTTATTCTCCTGACGTCAGCATCTTTATTACCATTATTCTGAACTCTGTTGGGTAATTACTTATATCCACTTCATTAAGGTCAGCTCCTAGAGATCTGTTTATTTGTTTGAAACATCCCCATTTCTTTACTTTCCTTGACTCTCTGTGTTGGTTTCTGTATAAAACAGCCCCTTTTCCCAGTTTAATCTGTCTTGTGTAGGATATGAACCTCCTTAATCAGCCTGGCCTAGTTGTTGAAATCATTGTCTTTGTTGTTAGTGACTTCCAGCAGTTGAGGGTGTTCCAAGACCCATCAGTGTGCTCAACGATGTGGTTAATGCTCATATGCCTGTTTAGGCTTCTGAACAACTGCCAGTTTCCTGCTGCTTTAACTACCTGATGCAGGTTAATTGGAAGCCCAATTAACAGGCAGGAGCTGGAAAAGTCAGAATATGACATATGTAGTCTAGCCCCTATGAAGAAGAATTCAGAGCTGGAAGAGTTTCTTCTTCCTCACTCTGCACTGAGCCAAGGGAAATAATTACTCTGAATGCTTCTCTGTCCAAGTAAAACAGCCTTTGTTTTTAGCGGTCCCAGGCACTCATGAAGGCTGAGCCCTTTCAGCTCCCAGAGCTAGGTGAATTGGGGGCTAGTCCCTTAGGTGGCAGTTGAAAACTGGTGTGCTAGATGTGTGGACAAGCTCCTTCCAGGAGAGAAGATAAAAATTTGGTCTTACTTGGAGCTGGGGGAGATAGCAGGGGACATGCTCACCAGCTTTACCAGGCTCCCAAATGGATCCCCGTGAGCTTCCACATGCAGACTAACTGGAAGCCAGAACCACAGGCAGCAGCTAGAAAAATATACAACTTCCTTCCAGGGAGAAACATTCTTGCTGGGAGATGGGCATGTTTTTGTCATCTCCCTCCATGCTGGGTCTGGGTGTATAGATATGGGAAATCCTCATGCATACATTTAAAAACTTCTTCTTTGTTTGCTATAGTACTGTGGTGCTCAGGAATGCAAGCCCAATTGACTTTCAGAGGTAGGTTATTTGGGGGTCCATCCCTCAGGTGGCAGTTTTAAATGTCAGGGTTCTAAATGTGTAGACAAGCTTCCTCCAGGGACATGCAGGAGATTTGGCTTTATTGTTGAAGGAAGCTGGGGGGAGAGGGCAGAGTAAGTACCCACTGGCTCTTTTGGGCTCTGGGCAGGATTCCAGTCAGCTGAAATGCAAGCTGATTAGAAGCTGGACCCTCAGACAGTAGGTGGGAAAGTATGTAGTCCAACACCCTCCAGGAAGAAATTGGGAGATAAGCATTTGTGTGTGTTCCCTCTGCTCTGCATTTGGGGAGATAGCCAGAGGGAGTGCTCAAGCACCTTGTAAAAACTGCTTATTTGTTTGCTATAATATCATGGGACTTGTGAAGGGAAGCCCTTTTGGCTCTCAGAGCTAGATGATTTGGGGGCCCATCCCTCAGGCGGCAGCCTTAAAATCTGGGACATTAGAAATGTGGTGCAAACACTGCACTAATTGGGAAGAGGCTAGAAGTTGGTGGTTTCAGAAAGATTATAAGGTGCTGTTCTTGGGTGGGGTTTATAGTAAGAGTGTGTCTCATCCTTTCCTACACATTTCTGAGTGGGTATTTTCTCAGTTTCCCAATGTGTCGGAGTCACTAAAGTTAGTTTCTTGATATCTTTCAGAGGGAATTGATCTGTGTATAGCTGTATATTCAGTGCATCCATGGAAGGAGGGAAATTCAGGAGTCTCTTCTGTGTCCATCTTGAGGTACGTGTTGATCTTTTCTAGTAACTAACTCCTGGTTTCATTGACTTTCAATGTTGTTTTTCTGTTTTGTTTATGTATGCTGTAATATTTATTATTTTTCCCATCTGCTGGCCTTGGGTTAAGCTTTTTCTACTTCTTTAAGGAAAATGTTAGATTGTGGATATGAGATCTTTATTCTGTTTTAATGTAAGCCTTTACAGCTATAAATTTCCCTCTCATCACTGCTTGTGCTCCATCCCGTAAGGTTTGCTATTATGTAGTTTTTTTCTTTGGTCTCAAGGTATTTTGTAGTTTCTCTTGTAATTTCTTCCTTGACCCATCGGTTGCTTAAAAGCGTGCTGTTTAATTTCCACATATTTGTGAATTTTTGTTTCCCTTCTGTTACTGATTTCCACTTTTATCCCATTGTGATGGAAAAAGATTCATTGTATGATTTCAGTAGTTTTAATTTTTATTAAGAATTGTTTTGTGGCCTAACATATGGCTATTCTGGAAATGTTTCACGTACACTTGAGAAAAATCTGTAATTTACTGTCTTTGGGTAGAGAGCTGTGTATATATGTGTCTGTTAGGTCCATTTGGTTTATACTCTTGTTTAAGTTTTCTGTTTCCTTACTGATCTTCTGTGTGGTTGTTCTCTCCCATTTCTGAATGAAGGCTATCAAAGTCTTCAACTCTTACTGTTTCTCCCTTCCGTCAAGGTTTGCTTCATCTGTTAAGGAGCTCTGGTACAAATGTTTATAATTTTTATTTTTTCTTAGAGAATTGATCCTTTTCTCATTATATAAATTCCTTCTTTGTTCCTTGTAAAAGGTTTAACTTAAAGTCTAGTTTGCCTGATATTAGTATAGGCACCTTGTTCCCTTTTGCTAACTATTTGCATGGGATAGTTTTCCATTCTTCACTTTCAACCTGTGTATGTCCATAAATTTAAACTGAATCCCTTGTAGACAGCATAGACAGCTTATAGTTGGATTCTGTTTTTTATCCATTCTGCCAGCTTATGCATCTTAATTGGTGAGTTTAATCCATTATTCTTAAAGTAATTACTGATAGAGAAGGACTTTTTTTTGCCATTTGTGACATTTGTTTTCTGTATGCTTCATTAAATTTTTGTCCCTTCTTTATTGCCTTCTTTTGTGTTTATTTTATTTTTTTTGGAGTGACACGTTTTGATTCCCTTCTGACTTCCTTTTCTGTATACTTTGTAAATATTTTCTTTTTGGTTATCACAGAGATTACATACAATATCCTAAAGTCATAACAATCTGTTTTAAACTGTCAACAACTTAACTTCAATAACATACAAAAATTCTACTCCTTCACAGCACCACTCCTCCAGTCTGTTATTGATGTTAAAAAATACATCCTTATATATTGTGTATCCATTAACATAGAAATTATGTTAATTTTTAATTTTCTTACTTTTGTCCCATAATATATATAAAGTGTGATTACCAACCCACGTTGCAATACTCATGTTTTTTATATTTCTCCACTTATTTACCTTAACCAGAGAACTATATATTTTCTTCTAGCTTTGAGCTACTTGTCTAACATTCTATCATTTCAACTTGAAGGACTCCCTTTAGTATTTCTGGTAGGGAAGGTCTAATGATAGTAATTCCATCCAAGATTTGTTTACGTTGGAAAGCCTTAATTTCTCCTTTATTTTGAAGTACAGTTTTGCCGATATAGGAGTTTCAGTTTATAAGGCTTTTTTTTTCCCTTCAGTACTTAAAATATATCATCCCAGTCCCTCCTGGACTGCAAGGTTTCTGCTGAAAAATCTGCTAAAAATTTTATTTGGCATCATTAATACATGATGATTCAGTTGTCTATTGATTCTTTCAAGATTCTTTGATTTTTACTTTTGTCAGGTTGATTATAATGTGTTTTAGTGTGGGTCTATTTGATTTTACCCTACAGTTTGTTTAACTTGTATTTTTCTGTCCAAGTATTTCACAGTTTGGGAAGTTTTTGTCCATTATTCCTTCAGACGAGGTTTCTGCTGTTTTCTCACTCTTTTTTCTTCCTGGATTCCCGTAATGTCTTCTTTTTTGGATTCCCATAATTCCATTAGGGTCTGTTCACGTTTCTTCATTCATTTTCCTTTTTGCTCTGAGAGCTAATAATTTCAAATGATTTTTCTTCAAGTTTACTGATGCCTTCCTCTGCCTGTTTCAGTCTGCTTTTGAACCCCTCTTGTGAAATTTTCAATTTAGTTACACTTTTAACTCTGCATTTGCTTTTTTAAAATAAATTCTGTCTCTTTGTTGATATTCTCACTTTGTTGATATATCATCTTCCTGATTTCCTAGGCAGTTGTTTTCAAGAGTTCATCTAGCAACTCTGAAGCCTGTGTTTCTTTAGTGTCACTTTCTAGAGAGTTATTATGTTCCTTTGAGTGGGCCACATTTCCCTGTTTTTTTCTGTGTTTTGTGAGCTTTTGTCAAAAATTGCATATTGAAAAATACAGCCACCTCTCCCAGCCTTGTAGACTGGATACTTGCAGAGGAAGGCCTTCACTAATCAGCCTGGTGTAATGACTTAAGGTCTTCTCAGATCTTTTCTGAGGATGTGCCTTCACTGGACCTGTGTCTGCAGCCCAGCCACAGCCCCCTAATTCTGCCACACACAGATGTTTCATTTCCCCAAGAGCCGCACCCCTGTCTTCTTGGCCCTTAAATGTTCTGTTGTATTCCTCTGTCAGTAATCTCTGCCTTCCAAGTGTGTGCAGGTCTACAGTTGCCATGAAGTTTTCATGGGCCATTGAATCCATCATTGCTTTCACAGCCGCCAATCTGATATAAAAAATATTCCACTATTCCTATCTCAGCTGTGAGTCATGTGAGACAGAAATCAGACTCTCAGACATTGCCTGGCATGCCACACATTGCAGTCAAGTTGCACTCTTTTACTTTTCTCCCAATGGAGGACCAGTAATTGGGCAGCTTTCACTCTAGTGCACCATATTGAGTCAGGAATGGGTTAGGATAAGAGTGAGCAAAAATGTCACGAAATTTGCTATCATTTTGAGAGTGACTCTTTCTTGACTGGGCATTCACTTTGTTGCTTCAGATTACTGACTGGTTTCTAGAGCTCCCACAAAGCTATTTGTATTCTATTGTTTAGTTCAGTGTTTTCATGGGGTTACAGACCTGGAGTTTCCTATTCTGCCATCTTACCTATATCACTGCTGTCCTTCATTTTTGGAAGATGATTTTACCAGATATAGAATTCTTGGTTAACAGTGTTTTTCTTTCAACACGTGAATATGAAATCCACCAGCCTTCTCCCTTGACGCTTTCAAAATTCTTTGTTAGTTTTTGCAATTTTAAAATAGTGTTTTCATTTAGATCTCCTGTTGGAGTTCACTGAGTTTCTTGGATATGTACTTTCATGTATTTTATCATATTTGAGGAGTTTGGGACAATTATCTCTTCAAATATTTTCCCTGACTTTCTATCCCTTTCTCTCCATGCAGCATTCCTATTATGGATATGTTGTCATACTTGATGATGTCTTGTAGATCTTTTACGTTCTGCTCGTTATTCTTCACTCTTTCCTCTTTCCACCTCTCAGACTGGATAGTCTCAATCAGTTCTTCTTCAAATGTGCCAATTCTTTATTCTGCCTGCTTAAATCTGCTAGTGAATCCCTCTAATAACTTTCTTATTTCAGTTGTGGCACTTTTCAACTCTAGAATATATATTTGATTCCTTTTTGTAATTTCTTTCTCTTTGTTAGTATTCATCACTTGGTGAGGCACCATTTTCCTGATTTCCTTTAGTTCTTTGTCCAAAATTTCATTGAGTTCTATGGGAATATTTAAGAGAGTGATTTAAAGTCTTTTTAATGCCTGGACAATGTGTATATGTGTATGTCCACATTGTGTGGACAATGTATATGTGTATATATACACACACACGCATATATATATATATATATATATATATATATATATATACACACATTTTTTTCCTCATTCATGGATCAAACTTTGTTGTTTGTTTTCATACCTCATAACTCTTTGTTGAAAATTTATATGTTAAATAATATAAAGTAGAAATTCTGGAAATCAGATTCTCCCTTCCCATCAGGATTTTCTGTTACAGCTGTTTGTTACTGTTGTTGGTGGTGGCGGTGGTATTGCTCCTGTTTGTTGAAATCTAGCTTGCATTGGGAAGATGTAATGGTTGTTACAGGTTGGAAGGAAGCTTTATGATATGAGAAGCCCATCACATTTTTTTGTGACTTTATTTTAAATTAATATAAAATGATGTTGGTTTTGTTGGATATATTTTTATGCTCCATGCTACTAACGTTTAAGATTCAAACATTTGACAAAAGTGTATTTAGGACTTTTCATAAGTATTTGATTGAGAGTATTTAGTGGTGATATTTTGTTTATTGTATATACATGGGTCTTTTTTGGGCTTACTTTGGGCTTACTTTGTTCTTCTTTTTTCTAGTTTCTTGAGGTATGATGTTAGGTTGTTTACTTGAGACTTGACTTTTATCTTAATCTAGGAATTTATGACTATAAACTTCCCTTGTAAAACTGCTTTTGATGTATCCCATATGTTTTGGTATACTGTTTTCATTTTAATTTTTCTCAAGACATTTTCTAATTTCTCTTTTGTTTTCATTTTTGAAAACAAAATAATCTTTCTCAAGATTATATTATTTAATTTCCACACATTTGTGAATTTTCCAGCTTTTTTTATGTTGCTTTTTATTTACATTCCATGGTGGACAGAAAAAATACTTAGTATAATTCAGTCTTGCTAATTTTATCAAGACTTGTTTTGTGACCTAATATGTGATCTAGGAGAAAGTTCCATTTAGAGTTGAGAATAATATCTAACTGTTGGGTGGAATTTTCTATATATGGCTCTTAGGTCCATTTGGTTTATAATGTTGTTAAAAGTTAGCTGTTCCTTTATTGATTTTACGTCTGTATGTTCTATCCATTATTGAAAATGTTCTGTGACACTTCAAAAATTCGTATCAGGGACTTCTCATTGACTCCATGCTGGCCCACAGTGAAGCTAAAAATAGTATTTCCTGCAGGCATTCTTTTTCTTTAAGCTGCAATGCAAAGAGACAGAATGACAGTCTCCCCTTTTGTTTCTGTTTTATTTTTTTTAATATTTATTTATTTGACAGTGCCAGGTCTCAGTTGTGGCATGCGGGATCTTCACTGCCACATGTGGGATCTAGTTCCCTGATCAGGCTTCAAACCCAGTCCCCCTGCATTGGGAATGCGGAGTCTTTTTTTTTTAATTGGAGTATATTTGCTTTACAGTGTTGTGTTAGTTTCTGTTGTACAGCAAAGTGAATCAGCTATACATATACATATATCTCCCCTTTATTGGATTTCCTTCCCATTTAGGTCACCACAGAGCCCTGAGTAGAGTGCCCTGTGCTATACAGTAGGCTCTCATTAGTTATCTATTTTATATATAGTATCAAGAGTGTATATATGTCAATCCCAGTCTCCCAATTCATCCCACACCCACTTTCCCCTTGGTATACATGCGCTTTTTCTCTACATCTGTGCCTCTATGTCTGCTTTGTAAATAAGATCCTCTATACAAATTTTTTCAGATTCCAAATATATGCGTTAATATACGACATTCGTTTTTCTCTTTCTGACTTACTTCACTATGTGTGACAGTCTCTAGGTCCATCCACATCTCTACAAATGACCCAATTTTCTTGCTTTTTATGGGTAATACTCCACTGTATATATGTACCATATCTTCTTTATCCATTCCTCTGCTGATGGACTTTTAGGTTGTTTCTATGTCCTGGCTATTGTGAATAGGGCTGCTGTGAACATTGGGGTGCACTTGTCTCTTCTTTCTCTTTAAGCTACAATGCAAAGAAACAGAAGAACAGGTGTTTCCCTTTAATTACTTAGAGTGTGACACCGCCCCCCCCCTTTGTTTCTGTTCTGAGCACTGGCCACAAAATAGTTACAGTTTGACACAATACTTGCCAATGAAATACCACCTGAGAGATTCTGAGAACTTACTTGTTTTCCTGATCCAGCATGACTCCTTCCAACTTCTGTTGTCCTTTATAGGTCAATCATGCACACTTGAAAGCAAAAGAACACTTTCCAAAGATGATGTGGCAGGGTGATAAAACTTACCTGAGTCCTTCATCACATCATTGAGCTCTCTCTCCATCCCTGGATTTCTTATTAGGTGAGAAGGATAAACTGCAATATATTTAAGCCACTGCTGTATAATTTCCTGTATTCTTGGTAAAGAATGACCCACCTGGAAATGGCATTTCGAGATGCAGACCTCAATATTTAAAGTTGGCTGAATGGGGGTAGAAGAGAATATTCAGTTATTCCAGGCAAGAAAATTAGACATCTTTATTACACGGTGATGAAAATGTGTGATTGAACAGATACGTACTTATCCTGGGACACAAAATATAGGGTAAGGAGAAATTATAAAAGAAAAAAAATCGAGAATTTTAACTTGGGTGTGTTATATTTTGCTACTTTCTACGCAGTCCTCAAAGGCAGGGATGACTTCAGACTTCAGACAACCATTCTGCTCAAAACATGGAAGAATGAAATATAGCTTTGCTAAGGGAACATTCTCTAACTGCAGGCTGTAATGTATATTGAGTCAAAGAGTCATGATTTGGATTTCTGTGAGTTGAAATAATAACAGCTAACATTTATATGACACTCCCTACATGCTAAACACTGTTGTAAGCACTTTACATTTATTAACATATTTAATCCTCACAACAGCCCTGTGATGGGTGCCATTATTTGCAACATCAGAGGGAACCATGTGATCATTGTAGCCACCAGCTGACCCTACAGCCACCTTGTGCCTCCCTTGGTCCCACCCAAGAATTTCTGAGCCTTCTTTCTGGTGAGTCTTGTGGCCTTTTCTCCCTCATTGTGAATCCTCCTGCCAATAAAACATGCTGTGAATGTTAACAAAAGGAAACCTCAACTAGAATTGGAGTCTGGAAGGCTGCCCCGTAGAGGGAGCTCTCATGCCGTGTCACTCATCATCAATTACCCCAACAGGTATTGACAGATTTCTAAATGGAGGCCCAGAGAGGTTAATTACTGGTTGTACTGGGTCTCCCTTATTTTTTGAAGCTGCATAATTTAGTCTCTCATTTCACTAGCAAAAGTTTTGTTCAGACCATATATCAACTTGTTTTTGTTTGTTTGTTTTATTGAAGTATAGTTGATTTACAGTGTTGTATTAATTTCTGCTGTACAGCAAAAGTGATTCCAATATATACATATATACTCTTTTTTATATTCTTTTCCATTATGTTTTATCTCAGGATATTGAATATTGTTCCCTGTGCTATACAGTAGGACCTTGTTGTTTATTCATTCTATATGTAATTGTTTGCATCTGCTAACCACAAACTCCCAGTCCATCCCTCCCCCAACCACAAGTCTGTTCTGTATGTCTGTGAGTCTGTTTCTGTTTTGTAGATAGGTTCATTTATATATTTTATTGATAGATTCCACATATAAGTGATATCATATGGTATTTGTCTTTCTCTTTTTGACCTACTTCACTTAGTATGATAATCTGTAGCTCCATCCATGTTGCTGCAAATGGCATGACATCACTCTTTTTTATGGCTGAGTGTTACTCCATTTTATATATATACCATGTCTTCTTTATCCATTCACCTGTTGATGGACATTTAGGTTTCAACTTATTTATTGTTTCTTGGGGTTTTTTTTTTCAATTTAAGCCAAATTTAACAAAAACCCAGCCACCTATGTTTTCCTAGGCCTTCTGCCCAGATCCTCCTAGGACCATGCCTGGGAAATGTACCAGTGCCCCTTAAGACTCCAAGTCTTAAGTAAAAACAGCTTGAATAAAACTCAGGATCATCACTCAAACAATGAAATCTGGATGTCAGAAGAACTCACCAGAACACCTGAGGAGTACTGAGAAGCCAGTGGGGCTCAATGGGTCCATGCTTGGTACCAAGCACCAGTTTGGGGTGGACTCCAGGTGTCCTCTGGTGGGTATCTCTGATATCCTGCTGGCTACACCATGCATGTTTGAAGAAAAAATTAATCAGTTGACCTAAGAAAAAGATGGAAAATTTTATTTGAACCACCCTGAAGATTACAACCCAGGAAACAGGCTTTCAGAAAGCTCTGAGGCTGTGACAAAGTGAGAGAGTGACATTGACATATATACACTACCAAACGTAAAATAGATAGCTAGTGGGAAGCAGCCGCATAGCACAGGGAGATCAGCTCGGTGCTTTGTGACCACCTAGAGGGGTGGGATAGGGAGGGTGGGAGGGAGAGAGACAGAAGAGGGAAGAGATATGGGAACATATGTATATGTATAACTGATTCACTTTGTTATAAAGCAGAAACTAACACACCACTGTAAAGCAATTATACTCCAATAAAGATGTAAAAAAAAAAAAAAGAAAGCTCTGAGGACTGCACCCATTAGAGGTCAAAGCACAGTTAAATAAGTATTTGAGATAAAGGGTTATATGTCAAAACAATATGTATTGTTAACAGTTTACACAATCCAGATGTACACATACAAAGCAAGTATCAATAGAAGGTCATGGGTCATCATAGCCCCTTACAAGATAAAGATAAAAGGTTATCTCCTAAGGAGTTATGATCCTTGATGAGATTAAGATGGAATGTTATCTCCTAAGAAGGTCTGGTTAATGCAGATGCACAACACACACTAAAGGGGTGGGAGGAGGCCCAAATGGTCAAAGAAAATTTTTATGTTTAAATTTTTCTTATCTTGTCATAAAGTATGAATTTTATTTCATCAGGAGGAAGAGAAGGAAACTGTCATCAGGTAATCTGTCACCTGCTAGTTATTCAGTTTCACTGTATTTTCTGTGGTTTCAATGAGCTCCTTGGAAACATTTTTTATTGAGTTTTTCTTTCTTTAAATTGTTGCTTTTGTATAGGTGGTACCCTACAAAATAGTTTCAGAATTAACTCCTCTCTCTCCTTATGTAAAAAAGTTTTCACCTGTAAAATTTGGTTCTGCTATTAAAGTAGGCATTCAGTTTAACGTAAACAGGTTTATTACTTTCATAGACTCAATATTAAATATTACCACTTCAATAAGATAAAATTTGAACATCAATATTAGACAAGGTTGTCACATGTAATATCAATTATACATTTTTAACCCACTGGACCAAATAATGGGCATGCAGTTAGTAACACAGTAGAAGGATATGATGAAAACCAGAGCTATTTGTGTTGTCAGATGAATGAGTATTCTAAACGTTTATTTTAAGGACAAAATGTGCTCCTCCAAAATGGGATAAGAGCCACTCTAAAATGAGAAGTCATCTCACTTGGATACAGTTTATTGGAAAACACTCACCAGGGGTCAATTCCTGCTTCAGCTGGTAGAGAACTAAGCAGACTGTGATATGTCATCGCCAGATTCCATTCAAGGATTAATGGCTCCAAAGAACAAGATGCCTCTCTAAGTCTTCCTGTAACTTTACACCCAATAGTGACTTGTCCCTCCATTCTAGTCGCCTTTGCACACCGAGGGGCAGAGGATGGCTTTTCACAAGTCTCAGAGGAACAGGGCACATGGATAATCCAATACATGTTCTAAATCATCTCTTTTGGTTCAGGCCAAGTCATGGCACTTGTGGGATCTGCCAAAACAGAAGCTCCCCTGCCCTGGGGTGGGTGGGATAGCAAGAGATGGAATTTGTTTAGAGCCATCTCTCACCACAAGGGAAGGCTACAATGTCCCTGGAAAGATAATTGTCTGATTCTGCTACTAATTTGGTTCAAATGACCTTGGAAGGCTGAGGGATTTCTGTAACTCCTCCACTCCATATATAAAGGACTGTAACAATGAGATTTCAGGACAGCCCCTTGGTCTCCGCAAATCAGAGCTGAGGATCCAGGAGTGGGACTCTGAGACTTGCCCTCCTTTGCATCCCAGCAGGATATCAGTTCACCTGTAAATTCATCTTTAAGGTACAGTGTGTTCAGCTTTGTGTTGTCAGGTGTGGGAATAGCTTACATCTGGGGCTGGGAGTTGAGTCCCAATTTTTATACATGTGTCCTTTTTGGCCATTTGGACTCATTTTTTTCCCCTCACTTTGAACACCCCACCCTGTACCTGTTTGGAAATAGAGTTAGACAGGCCAATAGGACTTTTCCATCTCTTGATTTCTACATGTCAGTTATGCATGAATTTCAAGTTAAAGAGTGTGAAAAAAAAATCAGAAATCAGTTTTTTATCTCACTGAACAAGGCTCTCTTAAGATTAAATAAATAAAATACAGAATACACCTCATGTTGATTAATGGATAACTTAGTCTTTCCTTTTAGCACAAGAATGCAATAAAACTTGTTAAAATTTACATTTATTTGTTTAAATGAGTTTTTTTTTTATGTTTGAACACAATTGACTTAAAACACATACTAACTCTATATTGGCACTGCCGTGGTTTGTTTATTCATTAATTCAACAAATATTTTTTGAGTGCCAACTACTTTCCAGGGTCTATCTTGGGGTGGCACATTCACATATGTTCTCCTGAGTACAAGACTAGAAGCTGTGCTTTCATCTTTTCACTAAGAGCTGAATACATTTACAGTCTGGTATTTTCTGCCCTAGTAGAGACTAAAAGCACCGCTATAGAAGATGATTATCTAAGTCCATAAACTTTCCAACATTTCCATAACTGCAGAGTGCAATATGGAATTATACATTCAACGTTTAATAATACATAGCCTTTGACCTGCAGTTATACTTCTAGGAGTTTATGCTCCATATATACTTGTGAACAAAATGTATGATTCACTCTGTAATTTTTTTGTCCAAATAAGAATTAATTTAATGTCCATCAATACAAGAATGCTTAAATAAATTATGGCATATCCATTAAAAGTGGCAACCATGAAAAACAATACGGGCTGGTAAGGAAATATTTTTTGAAGTGAAAAAAGAAAAATGCAGAACAGTGTATATAGTATGGTTCTACTTGCAAAAAGCATGCACACATGTGGTTTCATTAAAATGGAAATATAAATAAGACATCATTAACAGTGGACAGCTTTGGGAAGTGTATCTGGCAACAGCAAGGAAAGAGAAGATTTTGAGTTTTATATCCTTCAGTACTTTTTGAAATGTTTTGCTGTGTACTACTCTATTTTCACATTCTTTAAGGAGCATCTTTGCTTATAGTGTAAAACTTCAAAACTGGTTGACCAAATTATTTGGGGGATTTTCTGACAAGAAAGACTGAATAAATTGTGGCATGCAGTAATTTTCATATGTATCCCCAATATATGGACCATCACAACAAAAGGGGAAAAATTTTAAAAGTGACCTACAATACTCAGAGAGAAAAAGGAAGGTGAATGCTGCTCTAAGTCTCCATATTTTGGTCTCAAGTGTCTTATCTCCTTCAATACCACCACCAAGTGTGCCAACTGTGTTTGTCCTCCTTGTCAGCCATGCTCACTGTTTTCTCCTCACACTCCAGTCTTCCAGAATTTGTCTGTTTGGACACAGCTGCCTCTCTCACATCTCTTGATTTTCTAAAGAATTATGCTTTATTGATCATAATGATCCAGCTTATTTAGAACCTGCTCTCTGTGGGGCAGAAATGTGAGATAACAACCAGCATGATTTTATTCTCACTCAGCAGAGCAATAAAAATGATTAAGGAGGTTTGTTCCATATATTCCACTTTCTAAAAGAAAAAGAAATGTTTCTAGACATGCAACTATTTGGGAAATCAGACTCTGGCTAAAACCCACTTTTTTAAAGAAGATACACAGATCATTTTCTGTCCAGGAAAAAGTAACATTGATTAATGACAGTCAAGTAGCCACTGGGCTGGAATTGGGGATGGGGGGAGAAATGATATTTTAGCCAAATTTTATATCTTAGCCATCTTACCACTTACTTTTAAAGATTTTTTTTAATGGGAGTAGAATATAAAATTTGCTAGAGAAGTTATCACTTTTAGCTCAAAATTCTTTGGAGAATTTTGACTTACCAGATGAGTGATGTCATCATGAGGGAATCATAGGTGTTTTGTCCATTGGGCAAGAAAGTTTACGGTGCACTGGGTGAAGGGTGTTCTATTAAGCTAGGTCCTTGGCCCACAGTATTTAGAGTTTGGTTAATGGGAAAAGGGGATGGAGACCTGGCTCTTGGTCCCAACTCAGCCAGACACAGAGGCTCTCTGTGCTTCAATGGAGTTGGGCAAATGCAGACCCAGGGGCTTCTCAGTGACTGGCAGGATGGACTTTATGGCCCCCCAGTTCCCTTCCAACCCCAGTAAGGTGTCTAGACATCAAATGGAACAGCCTAGATGTGACCAATATAAACCTACAGTGGTTAGCATTGACCAGGGAGGTGGAGGAGGCTAAACTCTGTTTGCTTTTGCTTTGTAGTGTTTTATTTTAACTCTACACGTGCCCAGTGTATATTTTTTCCTGGAGTCTAAGGCATAGCTACATGGTTCACAGAGAACTCCAAGGTTTTTCCCATTAGACCATGTAGGACTCAGAAACTGGTGACCGAAAGGCCAAATCTAGCCAACAGACATTTTCTGATATTCATACAATGCTTTAAAATGTCTTAAATTCATTATCAACATTTTAAAAATAAGGAGATAACACATTTTTAGAAATCAGAATTTTTAGCTTGTCTTGAAAAACTTTTGGCAGCTCTGGGACCAAGCTCTGCTGGCAACAGTCCGTTCGAGCTGTGTCTCGTTTAAATGGGCCATGCATTCTAGAATTTGTTACAGAGCCATCTAAATGCACCTGGACCCTGCAGGCTTCTGAGTCTGTGGCCCGTGACTTGTAGGCAGTCAATGTTATGGATATGAATTAGACCACCCAGGATTTTATTAAGCAATTACTCTGTCAGGTGCTAAATACTTTTCACAGCAGCTTTTTCAGTTGAAAATTAATTTAATCTTGTGAAAGTATGTATTGTTCCATTTTACAGATGAGAAAACAGACCTGGTTCAAGTAACTTGCCCATGTGGAACGTAGAGGTCTCCTAACTCCTAGTTCACGGCTGTTTCCATGACTCAGGTAGGGTTGTGCTCCTGGTGGGGTTAATTCTGAGCTCATTGAAAATGTTCCTCTGCTAGAGAATGGTCCATAATTCATAACTGTCAGTAGTGTCAGGAAGATGCGTATACTTGATATAAATTTTTTTTAACTTTTTATTTTGAAATCATTTTAGATTTAGACAAAGTTGCAAATCTGTCACCCACTTTTCTCTAATAGTAACATCTTACATAACCAGGTACATTTATCAAAACTATGAAATAAAAATTGGTACAATAAAATTAACTGCAGGGCTTCCCTGGTGGCACAGTGGTTGAGAGTCCGCCTGCCGATTCAGGGGACACGGGTTCGTGCCCCGGTCCGGGAAGATCCCACATGCCACGGAGCAGCTGGGCCTGTGAGCCATGGCCGCTGAGCCTGCGCGTCCGGAGCCTGTGCTCCACAACGGGAGAGGCCACAACAGTGGGAGGCCCGCGTACCGCAAAAAAAAAAAAAAAAAAATTAACTGCAGACTTTGTTCTGATTCCTCCACTTTTTCCACTGATGACCTTTTTCCTGTTTCAGGATCCAATCCAGAATACTACATTGTATTTATGGTAACTAGATCAATTCCAGTCTGTGACAGTTTTTCAGTCTTTCCTTGTCTTTTGTGACCTTGACACTTCTAACAAGTAGTGATCAGGTATTTTGTAGTGTTCCAGAATTTGATTTTGTCTGCAGTTTTCTCATGAATAGACAGACTTAACTTTCTGGTGTTAAGGAAAGTATACCACAGAGGTGATGTGTCCCTCTGGCTTATATCAGAGGACATGTGATATCAATATTGCTTATTACTAAGGATGTGAACCTTGGTCATGTGGTTAAGGGTGCTATTTGTTTCTCTGCTGTAAAGTTACTATTTTCCCTTCAGTCACCAAGTCATCCCCGACTCAAGGGGAGGGGAATTCAGCTCCATTCTCAGGATGGGGGCAGGTAATCAAGAATTTGTGGTCATATGTTAAAATTACCACAGTGGTTACTGAATTTTTGGAGAGATTTTTTTGAGGCTATGCAAATACACTATTTCTCCTTAAAGTTTCATCCACTAATTTTATCATTCATCAAAGGATCCTACCTGCAGCAACTATTGTGGTATTCTCATGATGATATTTCTATTCCCCTCATTCCTTCTACATTTATTCATTGGAATTCTTCTGAAAGGAATGTGTTCCTTCTCCCCCATTTATTTATTTCACTAATTTATATTGGATCCATTCTTTGGTCATAACTAATATCATGTCATTTGTTGCTCAAATTGTTCCCAGTTTTAGATATTGGGTGCTCTTTCAAGTTGGCTTCTCATCTTTCTTCAATGCCCCTCTTACTTTTTGGCATTACAAAATGCTCCTCAGTACCAAGGATTTTAAACGGTAATGTGTGTCCAGGATTTATTCAGTGCTCTGCATAAGAAGTTGGTGGGGGGTGGGAGGGGGCAGTAAATGTGAGAGAAAAAGGTAAATAACAATTTGTCTCTTGAAAGAAGAAAAGAGTAATTTTTATTTTTTTAACTTTTTATTTGGAAAAAAATGTCAAGATTGTGAAATGTTACAAGAATAGTTCTGATCTAGTTACCAAGACTCCCAGTCTAACCCCACAGAGATACAAAAACTCTCAGGATTGAAACTGTAGGTTGGACCTGGGTGAGTCCAACAAATGCCCTTGCAGAGAATAATTATATTCTCTGATGACAGAAACTAAGCAGTCTTTAGTTTTTCTAGGGTAGGTGAACTTTCCCCTAAATGAGTGGGGAAATTGGTTCAAACTGTGGGAAGTGATGACAGGACCTTTGCAATCAGACAGCATAGCTTCAGAGCTCAGCACCAGCATTAACTTGTTCTGTGATGTGAACAAAAATTTAAAACTTCTAAGCCTGACTTTTTGTCTGGTAATAGGAAATAATAAGACCTACTTCCCAGAGCTATTTATATCATTAAATAAGATAATTTTCAAGATCTCGTTAGCAACTGCAAAGCATGATTCATCACCCACTATTACTTCTGTGTGATGTCAACACCTGATGAGTGAACAGACCAGGGACCCTGAAATCCACAGGTCTGGGCTAGATTCGTGGATTTCCCCGTTATTAGCTCAGTGACTGTGGGTAAGTCTCTAAGCCCCTCAGACTCACTTTTTCATTCACAAATACAGAAATAATAAAACCTACCACAATATTCTGAGGATTAAATGAGATAACAGTTAGTACTGTACTCGATGCAAGTCGATAATTTGAATATAGAATGATGAGGACGATGATGAGTGTTTTCCCATAGGCCACATATTATGTTAAGTGTTTTAGATGCTAATCTCATTTACTTCTCACAACAATCTTTTTTTTTAATTTATTATTTATTTATTTATTTATTTTTGGCTGTGTTGGGTCTTCGTTGCTGCACGCGGGCTTTCTCTAGTTCCGGTGAGCGGGGGCTACTCTTCGTTGTGGTGTGTGGGCTTCTCATTGCAGTGGCTTCTCTCATTGTGGAGCATGGGCTCTAGGCACAGGCTTCAGTAGTTGCGGCACCCGGGCTCAGTAGTTGTGGCTCACGGGCTCTAGAGCACAGGCTCTGTAGTTGTGGCACACGAGCTTAGTTGCTCCGCGGCATGTGGGATCTTCCCGGACCAGGGATCGAACCCGTGTCCCCTGCATTGGCAGGCAGATTCTCAACCACTGCGCCACCAGGGAAGCCCAGCAATCTTTTTTTTTTGTAGAGAAACTTAAGCTTTAGAAAGGTTATTTAAGTTTCCCAAGGTCACATGGACTCAAGGCCACTTCCTTACTTAATTGTTAGCTATTTGCCTAGTCATTATTGGCATCCCTCCTTCATGACTTTGTGTCATTTCAATTAATTCAGATAAATCCCAGAGGAAACAACAGGGCTGAGTTATTATGGGCACGTTCAATATAAGCATTTTTTTCTTATTAGTCTTCTTTTACTTAAAATGCTTAGCTATCTCAGAACTCACTCGTACTGCCACAGGCAGTCTTTTATTTCACCTGCACCTTTTCTTAAGACCCAAATATCATACAGTGGGCAAAAATCTGAAGTGGCTTTGAAGTATATTAATTGCAGGGAAAACTATGGAGAGGGACTCAAGACAAATTTAAATAGCCTTTAAGAGGAGAGGGGAGGTTAAAGAGAAAATGTTTTCTGAAAAAGTGCTAAACTGAGGAGAAGTGCTTTCACATAATCCTCCAACTTCCAACTGCAAAGGAGGAGACGGTAAGAAAACTCACTTTACTCTCATCCAGGGGGGCCCAAAGGTGGGATGGGAGGAGAAACCCATCAAAATATCTCAGAGCCACTGTCAGTTGCAGTCATCTTAGCAACTGGTATTAGGAACATCACTCCTAAAGTTATTTTCACTAAGGGTGAAAAAGACAACCTGAGAGGAGATGAAGTGGTAGCTGTGTCCCCTGACACTTGTAGAGGCAGAATTTCCAGGTGATGGGATCAGCATTTGTGTGGGATGGGGGAAGGGTGCCTCTAGTTTGTGTATGTGTATTTTGGTTCCTATCATGATGCACATAAAACTGATAATGGTGGGCACCTTTCATAAAGGTACTGGAGAGAAGAAGGGAAGTTTGTCTTAATTCAATAATCATAAAATAATCTTGGAAAAAAATTAATCTAGCTCTGCCTTGAGAAAGAACTAATGATTTGCATATCACTCAGAACAAATTTAACCAGGGCATATGCTTCTCGCATTACCCAGCTCTTCCCATGAGTTGCCATCTTTCTGATGGGCTGACTGGGAAGTGTGACTGTGATGAGCACAGGCTTTGGAGTTGGGTAGGGTTTGAATCCCAGCTCCATCACCATAGATTAGGTGACTTTGGGCAATGGCTTGCCTCTTTGCATGTCTTCAGTCAAATATGGATAAGAATAGTGTTGTAAGAAATGAATGCAAGATATAAAGCATTTTGAAAAATGAAGGTGTTCAGTAAGTACTCAATAAAGAGCATAAAAATAAGCCAGAGATCACAGACTAGCAGCCCACCAGCCAGTAGCGGAAGGCATGGCAGCAGGTTTTCTCTGGTCCCTTCATGGGGGCATGAACTCACTTCATACCTACACTTGCTTATTTCTTATTTCTGTGACTATAAAAGCACCACTGATCTGTCGCACAGGAGATCACAGTGGTTTTCCCTTCTTCCTGACTCTACTCAGAGAACAACTTGGGAAAGTAGTACCTTTTCATTCTCATTGGAGCCCTTACAGGGGCAGCACCACATACATAGTTGAAGGACCAGGTGAAGATGCAGAGAAAGTAACTCTCAGTGTTTAGGTTTCTCATCAGTACCCTTTAGGAAAACTGGACACCTTTTATTTTCTGTTCCCTGTCTCATTTTGATATTTTCCTGAAAAAATGCATTTCTAAAGTTACTGTCAATTCTGTTTCTTGAGGGTACAAAGGAGAGGATACCAGCTCCTACCATGCTGCTCACAGCACAGTATATAATGCAACAGATGTAAAACAAGTAAAAAAAGAAGTTGGCGTGGCATAGCTCATGCAAAACAAAATGCATTTCCTCTTATAGAAGTTCTTACAAGTTGTCATGATCCCAAATGCTGAAGTTCAATTTCCCAGCAGTTTCCAGCAAAACAAGCACTTAGGTTATGAAGTAGCATGGGAGGATTGAGTCCAAACTTTAGCAGAGTGGCAACTGTCAACTTTAGTAAGACAATCACTTCTTAAACATATTGGGCATCACTTAGTGAATATAATTATAAGCTCTGACACCAAAGGTCCCCAAATATAGCATCCTAAGTGATATAAGGGCGAAACATCACCAAGAGCTTTCGTTAAAGTGTTCTCTGTTCACAGTCCAACTCTGGGCCTTGGACAAGAAGGGAAGCCTCTTATCCCTGAGGTGTAAGGGTTTCTAGTTCTGACAGCTCAGCAATAGAGATAAATAAACCTTAAATATGGTCTGAGTCAAGAAGGAGCAAAGCATTTAATATCATTTATAAAATAGAGATGATGAGAGCTTATTTAGGTGATGGTTCAAGTTCAGTTAACATTTTTGATCTCTTACCAGGGATGGGACAATAGACTATGAGCTCCCTGAGGGCAAGCATGTATTGTATTGGTAGATGAACATTTGGAGAATGAATGGCAGTGTATTAGGTGCTTTCCTCTGTATTGCCACATTTAAACTCTAGTTCATGGATAATGAAACTGGGGCTCAGAGCACCTGAAGGGGTTATTGCCTAAAGTCACAGTAGTGACAACAGTCCTCCGTCCTCCTTCTTAACTCCCTGGCCATCCTGGCTGTCAGAGCACAGCCTCCAGGTCTGGTGAGTGAGACCAAAACCGAAGTTGTGTTTGGTAGGTAGCTGTGTCCACATGTCCTCTAGTGAGTGAGGTGAGGCTTGGTAGAAAGTTTCAATCCCAGTTGCTGCTGGGATGACAGCAAGAACCAGTGTGGACAGTGAGGATGCTATTTGCACATTCAGGTTTGGAGGCAGGAATGTGTAGGAAGAAGGGAGGCAGAGAGAAAGTGAAATAGTTCAGAATGCCCTTCAGGGAGAGCCTGGGGAGGAGGTTTTGAGAAAAGCTAAGGAAGAAAGACATAAAGCTAAAGCTACAGATAGAGAATACATCCCTTAAGAGGAGCAACTAGGGAGCCATCAGACTTCATGTAACCGAAAACCCTCTTTTCTTCAGCAAGCACAGTGTTCGCCTCCTTGAATGGGATGTCTTGAAGCAAAGCATGTGCTCTGCAGATGACCACAGTGCCCACTGCTCCCTGTTGCTCAGGTCTAGTAGCTTCACTTCCTTATGAGTAAAGGGAGCCTGGCCTGGCCTCTGAGGACGTCTGAGTTCAACCCTTCCTCAAGTCCTCCCAAAGGTCACAGCCTCAGAAGTGCTTCCTGACCCAAAGGGAACAGGAAGGAGAGCCAGCATGCATCAGATTCTTCAGAGACTGCTGCCTGATTTCCCAAAGGCTTACGCTGATTTAATTTATTCCTTGGATGTATAGATACCACCCTGCTTTCAGCTGTTTCTCTTAACCTAGCTCATAATTACACAACTACAATGTTTTTTAGAATAAATCCTCCTTCCATATCCAAACTACACCTTTTATCCAAATGGAATGTGTGTGAAATGACATGATGAAATGATGATGTGAGCAGTCTGTGTTGCTGAATAGACCTCTTTTTTTAAAAATGAAAATCTCGGGCTTCCTTGGTGGCGCAGTGGTTGAGAGTCCACCTGCCGATGCAGGGGACACGGGTTTGTGCCCCGGTCCGGGAAGATCCCACATGCCGCGGAGCGGTTAGGCCCGTGGGCCATGGCCGCTGAGCCTGCGCGTCCGGAGCCTGTGCTCCGCAACGGGAGAGGCCACAACAGTGAGAGGCCCGCGTACCGAAAAAAAAAAAAAAAAAGAAAATCTCTTTAGAAAAAAATATTAATTCAAAATTTCAAGAAAAAAAAATTAATGAGTTCCTATTAGACCAAATTATCCTTTTTTGAATACCAGATACCTAACATAAACTTTAAATTTTTAGGGACATTTTGTAATAAAAGAATGTGTGAATGAATCTTGCATTACCTTTTGTCTACTTAAATTGCAAGTCTGCATTAACACCTTCCTCCCAGTTCAAAGCAAGTACTACTTTCTTATCTAGCATTTATAGAGGCAGAGGTCACATCAGGAAAGTGAGAGTCTTAGACACTCCTGCAGCTTGAAATTCACAGGAAACCTAATTGCACACATCCTAGACTCTAGTTCTATGAAATAAAATTTTAAATATGATACATACTTTTTAAAGTCTGACATATGCTTTTGTTAACAGCTCTTTTTTTAATTGGAGTATAATTGCATTACAATATTGTGTTAGTTTCTGCTGTACAATGAAGTGAATCAGCTATATGTATACCTATATCCCCTCCCTCTTGGATTTTCTTCCCACCCCACCCATCCCACCCATCTAGGTCATCAGAGAGCACCGAGCTGAGCTTCCTGTGCTTTATAGCATGTTCCCACTAGCTATCTATTTCACACATGGTAGTGTATATATGTCAATCTTAATCTCCCAATTCGTCCCACCCTCCCCTTCCCACCCTGTGTCCACGTGTCCGTTCTCTATGTCTGCATCTCTATTCCTGCCCTGCAAATAGGTTCATCTGTACCATTTTTCTAGATTCTACATATATGCCTTAATATACGATATTTGTTTTTCTCTTTCTGGCTTACTTCACTCTGTGTGACAGACTCGAGGTCCATCCACGTCTCTACAAATGATCCAATTATTTCCTTTCTATGGCTGAGTTATATTTCATTGTATATATGTATCACATCTTCTGTTGGACATTTAGGTTGTTTCCATGTCCTGGCTATTGTAAAGACTGCTGCAGTGAATATTGGGGTAAGTGCGTCTTTTTGAATTATGGTTTTCTCAGGGTATATGCACAGTAGTGGGATTGGTGGGCCATATGGTAGTTCTATTTTTAATTTTTTAAGGAACCTCCAAACTGTTCTCCACAGTGGCTGTATCAATTTAAATTCCCACCAACAGTGCAAAAGGGTTCCCTTTTCTCCACACCCTCTCCAGCATTAATTTTTTGTAGATTTTTTGATGATGGCCATTCTGACTGGTGTGAGGTGATACCTCATTGTAGTTTTGATTTGCATTTCTCTAATAATTAGTGACGTTGAACATCTTTTCATGTGCCTCTTGGCCATCTGTATGTTTTCTTTGGTGAAAGGTCTATTTAGGTTTTCCAGCCATTTTTCATTTGCATTGTCTGTTTTTTTGATATTGAGCTCCATGAGCTGTTTGTATATTTTGGAAATTGACCCTTTGTCTGTTGCTTCTTTTGCAAATATTTTCTCCCATTCTGAAGGTTGCCTTTTCGTCTTGTTTATGGTTTCCTTTGCTGTACAAAAACTTTTAAGTTTCATTAGGTCCCATTTGTTTATTTTTGTTTTTATTTTCATTACTCTAGGAGGTGGGTTAAAAAAGATCTTGCTGTGGTTTATGTCAAAGAGTGTTTTTCCTATGTTTTCCTCTAAGAGTTTTATAGTGTCCAGTCTTATATTTAGGTCTTTAATCCATTTTGAGTTTACTTTCATGTATGGTGTTAGGTAGTGTTCTAATTTCATTCTTTACATGTAGTTGTCCAGTTTTCCCAGCACCACTTATGAAGAGGCTGTCTTTTCTCCATTGTATATTCTTGCCTCCTTTGTCTTAGATTAGGTGACCATATGTGCGTGGGTTATCTCTGGACTTTCTATCCTGCATCATCGATCTATATTGCTGTTTTTGTGCCAGTACCATACTGTCTTGATTACTGTGGCTTTGTAGTATAGTTTGACTTGAGGGAGGCTGATTCCTCCAACACCGTTTTTCTTTCTCAGGATTGCTTTGGCTATTTGGAGTCTTTTGTGTTTCAATACAAATTGTAAAATTTTTTGTTCTAATTCTGTGAAGAATGCCATTGGTAATTTTATAGGGATTGCATTGAATCCACTCTTGCCACTCTTATTCAACATAGTTTTGGAAGTCCTAGCCATGGAAATCAAAGAAGAAAAAGAAATAAAAGGAATCCAAATTGGAAAAGAAGTAAAACTGTCACTGTTTGCAGATGACATGATACTATACGTAGAAAATCCTAAAGAAGCTACCAGAAAACTACGAGATCTAATCAATGAATTTGGTGAGGGTGCAGGATGCAAAATTAATGCACAGAAATCTCTTGCATTCCTATACACTAACAACAAAAAAATCATAAAGAGAAATTAAGGAAACAATCCCATTTACCATTGCAACAGAAATAATAAAATACCTAGGAATAAACCTACCTAAGGAGGCAAAAGACTTGTACTCAGAAAACTATAAAACACTGATGAAAGAAATCAAAGATGAAATACATGGATGGAGAAATATACCATGTTCTTTGATTGGAAGAATCAATATTGTGAAAATGACTATAGATTCAATGTTAGCAATTCTTTCAATGTCAAGTGACTAGGAATTTATTAGAAATCTGTGTGCTGAATCCATTAGCCAAGGACAGAAAATAAATGGGAAATAATGTGCATACAGGAGAGAACATGTGCTCCTATCAGGCTGCAGGACGGGCCCTGCTCCACTCTTCAGAGCTCAGGCTCAGAGAGAACCTGGAGAGCCCCAGGGTACAGTGCCCTCCCACACGCTTCTGGCAGTTTTGCCCAAGTCAGTTGTGGCTACAGAAATGACCAGATGAATAGAAGATGGGTCTAGGAGGAAAAATAGGAGTGGATTTTTTAAAAATCTTTACAGAATACTCAAAGTTGCCTTCAGTTCCAGAAAACAAAGTTTCTTCCTACTTTAGGACATTTATATATCTCTACAAGTGGGAAGGTCTTGCCACCTCTGGCACAGGTGTCAGTCTGTTATTATAAATATAATATAAATAAAATATTCTATGTTATTCTGTATTATAAATAATTCTATATTATAAATTGCATATTCTATAGCATAAAATATTATAATTCTATAATATAGAATTACCATTCTATATTATAAATATGAAATAATAAATGGGTTATTTATTCCCTGAAAGCTTTTCTAAACTTCTCTCTCACCCCCAATCCTCTGGGCTGCCCCCCGAGACAATCCAGTTTGAATGGGATCACTGGGATTCTGTAGCAAGGGAGTGAAGGTCCAGGTCCTTTCCAATCTCCAGCCAGGGACAAAGCTCTTCTCTGAGCAGGCACTCACCAGCAGGCAGAAAAGGATTTGTTTTGCAGTCTTTTTCATCTACCTGCCCACCAGAGCCACTAAGGTCTGGAAAACGGGCAATGTTTAAGTAAAAAGTAAATGTTTTTTAGTAGTAAACATGTATACTTCCAAATACAGTCACCATTTCTTGTGATGAGGATTGATAGAATAGAGGGCATCCACTTTGAAGATGGACAGACCTAGATCCAAATTTCTGCTCTTTCATGCTCAGTTATGAGGCTATAAGCAAACTCTGTCTCTCAGTTTCCTCATCTGAACCATGAATTCAGAATCACCCATCTCACAGAGTTGTAGTGAGGATCAAATGGGACAGTGTGTAAGAAAAGCCTATTGCACATTATATGCTCAATAAATGGTAGATGTTATTATGTGGGGAAGGATGGAAAGAACATAACATTTTCTGTGTGCCTGTTATTTGCCTTGCGTTGTGTTTAGAGCTTTGCATACACCATCTCTTTCTACACACACACACACACACACACACACACACAAAGCTGTGAAGTAATTGTTAAAGGATAATTTCTTAAGTTCAAACCATGACTCTCATACAAATATAAAATGAACTTGTATCAAATATTTTACTTAACTTACTATAATTAATAAGAAAACTAGTAAGATACTACAACTGATTCAAGGAGAATTAAAAAAACACATATATAGACAATCAAGAATATTAAAATGAATTTATAAGTAGATGAAAATTGGTTGATATTCACAGCGATATCAATCACATTCCACTGGACAAAATATATTTGAATCTCTATGTTCAAAAATCATTTGCATTACTATACTTTTTCTATAATTTACAGAGTTGTAAAATAGCTCAAAGGCATGAAAGGGGCAGGCCCTTGTAGAATCAGATAATCTGGAAGGGTTATCAGACATCCTTTGTATTTTTGCTCATTTCAAAATTTTTCACAGTATATTCTGACATTAACCATTATTATCCCTATTTGCAGTTGACAAACAAAATCATAGTGACTGTGATTTGTCTACAGGCACAAAAAGTGTAATTGGCAGTGTATGGATTCAAACTCATTTTTCATCACTCCAAAATTAGACTGGCTTTATTTGAAGTACTTGGGTTTGTTTTTTCTTTTATTTTCAGAGGATGAACAATCAATACATACGTCGAGAAGTCTTCTGCTGTGAAACTTGTCATGAGCTCAAAAGCTTCTGGGAGAAAGAAATTAGCAAACAGACTGGTTACCGGGAACTGGAGGAAGATCGTCAGGGAAGAAGTGCCCTGAGAAAGTATGTGGATTGTTTCTTCACTATTTTTTAAGGTAGATTTCCCCAGAAACATACCAGATGTGAAGATGGGGAAACTGAATTGTTTTCATTACCTACTGTTCTAATAATGCAAATATTGGAGGTGGTATGGTCAAGTCGGTGTAGCCACAGGCAAAAGGAGAATGAGGCTTAGAAGGAAGATATTTATTATACACACAGCTTTCAGAGAGAGTATCACTGCATGCCACTCAGGGCCACAGGATAAGCACCAGGTTTTGGCCACGTGGCAGAAGATGAAAGCAGAGGGAAAGTCTAAGCCAGAGCCTTTATCAGGGTTTCCAAGGAAAGGCAGAGTAAACAGTTTAGGATTGGCTAGTTTGAATAATTCCTGAGGGTTGTGGGATTTAGGGATGGTCTCTAGTTGTCTGGTGCCTGGCCTGGTCTTGGGATGATATAGGGCAGGGGAAATATGGCTTTATCTATGAGAGTTAGATAAGGAGGTGCTTAGGGCCACAGACTCAGGATTGCAGAAGAAGGCTAGCCCTGTCAAGGGCAGCCAGGAAGCTTTTTAAGATGTCAAAATATCATAAAATATAGAAAATTAAAGACTTGATTAATTCATCTACTCATTTAGTCTTGCTACCATCTATATCAGAGTTTCTCAACCTCAGCACAACTGACATTTAGGGTCTTATAATTCTTTGTTACTAAGGCAGCTGTCCTATGCTTTGTAAGATGTTTAGCAGCATCCCTCAAAACATTAGATGCTGCTAGTACGCCCCTGCCACATTGTGACAACCAAAAATATCTTCTGACATTGCCAAATGTCCTCTGGAGGGCAAAGTTGCCCCTTATTGAGAACCAATGACTTATAGATATGAACAAGCTTTTTCTTGGTGTAAACAAAAATGAGTTTCTGTTATTTATATCTTAATGAACTGAAAAAATCTCTTCCTCACCCTGCCTCTGTTGCAATCCTCAGCACACGAGGATACACTGAATTTCAGAGTTAGGTCAACAGATGTGTATAAGTGTGAAAGATCCCACATCTGAGATGATACATATTAAGTTTCTTGGGGGAAGAATAATGTGATCTTCCTTTTACTGGCAGTTGAACTTGTTCTAGTCAAAGAAGTCTGCTGAGAGGGGAACATTTATTTACGTGAGAAGATGTGTCACAAGTGTCAACATTGCTCTGACTAAAAGGGCCAGCACCTGCCCTCACACATGTAGTGCCCTGGAGCAGACAGATCAGCTCAACTTTTCAGGGACTGTCTGGGTTCTCTGTCCCTAAAATGGGAACAGCCCAGCCAGGCTGTCTATTTGCTGAGATGCCCACTTATAAGTGGAATCGCATCTGTGTGTTCTGCTGGACAGCAAGGCATGTGCTTCCATGTTTCTGAGTATGCTGAGCTACAAACATGTGTAATTCACATGTGTTGCACCAACATTAACTTCTAAAAACTTTTCTTCAGCTCCTGAGGGGAAATAGCCTCTCTCTATATCCAGAGAAGAGCTCTACCATTATTCCAGTTACATTCCTGGTTGTCCAGCAAGAAAAACCAGGTTTTTCTAAATGCTAAAAGAGTTACATGTTAGAGCACCCAGTCCTGAAGAGTCCAGGGGAGCAAGAAGAGTCAGTTGTATGGTCCCTGCCATCTTCCTCCCCAGTCCTGGCGCACAAGCCCACTGGGAGCTAGATCCCCACATGAGCCCTGTACTGCATCTTCCTTTCCAGAAGCCCTGGGGTGTGGGATTAAGAGCAAAATTTGCAATATGATCTGACTTTTTTAATGTATAGATGCAGTTTATCCATATGTATAGGGAAAGATTAGAAGAAAATACTCTAAAATATTAAGAGGGTTATTTTTGACTGGTGGAATGGCAAATTTTGTGTGCATGTGTTCTTCTATTTTTTTCCAAAGTTTCTAAAATGACACTACCATATTATAATTAGGAAAAAAGTTATTCAAAAAAGCAACCATTTGCAAATGGCCCATAGAACAAATGAATTAATTATCCAGGTTCTAATGTGCCCCCTAAAAAGACTCCCTTCAGAGTTTGGAGCAGTTTTCTCTTCCTTCTATAGCCAAGAGAATAAATCTTCAAAATGTGCTCATCATGAAACGTTTTAGCATTGTCTCTCCCAAATAAACGTTTGAAGATGGAGACAGAGGTGCTGCCTTGCTCAGAGAAGAGGAAAATCAGCAGAGGCTGGGGGAGGAGAGGCAGCTTCTGTGGTCTCCTCCTCTGTTCTTGAGTCTCACTTACCAGAGCTGTTGCCCCCTATCAACTATGAATATAAAACTCAAAAAGCCTTCTTAATTTGGTAAACAATGAATGACAACATAGTGGTTTTGTTATTATTTTTGTTAAAAAACGAAAACAAAACAAAACATACAGCCACATATATCCCAGATGAACCAAGTTGCACAGAAAGAATATAAATATTTTTAAACCAAAACCAGAATGTCAGAATATTTGCTTAAATATTGCTTATGTAAGCAAACAGTTTGAAATATTGTCCTAGAATAATTATCTTCCAGGATACACTTGACCAGACCAATGAATGGCATAAAACCTTGGGTCCCTATTTCACCTAAGGCTATGGCTTTCCAAAATGCTTATATGTAAGTGCATAACCTGAGACACACACATAACACTGACACCTTTTGTTATTTTACCCTCCATTTATAAAAGTGGCAATTTCAAGCCACTGTGCAATCAAGAAATGTTCTAAATGAACAGTAGAAGACAAAAACCTCAAAAAAAAAACCTCAAAATTTTCCACCAACGCCTTTGCTGATAGAACAGAGCCAATAATGCCTTATGTTCCTCAGCTGGGCTAACCGGCAAGGCCTTGTGCCCAAGCTGAGTAGAGTGGAAACAGGTGTTTCACCATGGACATGCTCATTAGCACATGCCTACGGGTTCACTGACTGAGAGGAATGCAACCAGAGCTGCAGAGAATCCATTTACCCTAGGAACACATGTGTGTGGAAGAAGCCCTGGAGGTGAGATCACAAGCCAAAGTGGGTGGCCTCAGAACTAGAAACCCTCTTACTCTCTCTGAGTCTGGCTAGAAAGAAGCAGCACAGCAGGCATCAGTCCCCTGGAGAAGTTGAAGTCTGTTTGCAAATAACTGATTGAGGCAATTTGAGAGAAGTCAAGTGTACTGTAGGTACAATGAACAAATCTCCTGGTGTGTTGGGACAGTCCAGGTGTATGTATATCAATTTGTTATAATTATGAATTGTGCTCCCTTTTATTTCCAAAGTATCTCAATTTAGATGATAAATTATATGAACACCTAAGCCTAAATAACCAGCCTGTAACTATAACTGAGTAAATGTACAATGCTTATATGAAAATAATAATTTTTTAATGCAAGAAGTATGATCTTCAAAATACCTCTTCAGAATTTAGCAGAGCTCAGAGTGTCTAAGTGAGGAGAGGGGTTTATCAGGCCTCACCCCAAGACCACTCACCTCCCTCTGCTTTGATTCCTACTTATCAGTTATGTCAATCAGGATGCTTTCAGAAGCAGGTAACAAAATATCCAACTCATAATCTCCAAGCCAGATGAAATCATCATTTCAAACTTTTTATAAGATTTAGTCTATGAAAAATAACCAGTGAGAAAAATTTTAGTTAGTTTTTTCATTCAAACTGAGGGGGTGAGGTATATGGCTGGTAAACTGAGTTGTTCAGAGCAGTATGCTGAGCTGCCCCGTGACCAGATCCAGCTGGTGAGCTGAAGGTCAAAGGGAACCAGGATCAGGCCCATCTCTCCCCACTATGGAAAAACCACTGTAAAGGCATGTTCATTATTACACAGGAATAGGGGCAGCAAAAGCATCATCTGACCTTTCATATTAAAACAAAAGCACAGAGATTATGATTATAGTGTGAAATCTAAATTGGGAGATCAAGGACTCAGTAAATTATAAATTCCTTGATGACAAGGATTATTATTTTACTGCTCTTCTTTACATATTGAGGTAGCCACAGAGGTGCTCTAAACTTGCAATGGGGAGAAAGTTGACTAAGAGCCCTAGGTGCTGCCTTTCTGGATCTGCCATTTTATTTGAGCTGAGGCCACATTTACCCCTGACTGCTCTAGCCAATGACTGAGCATGGCAGGGGTAGCTAGTCCTGGTAAATTCCTGTGTGACAGAACTCCTCTACTGGGAAACTTTTACCCAGGGACTCCTCATCAGCTCAGCTAAGCTTTCTCAGAACTATGCTGTGGTTCGGGCCTTTTCCTACCCAATCATTCCTTACTTCTCACTCTCCTTTCACAGGTGTTAGACCAGCATGCTAATCTGAAGGCTGTCCCTTACCATTTCTGTTTCTTCCCCCAACCCCTGCTTTATTTTTCATGGTTGATTCCTTTGAATCTGCTTCTTGGAGGACCCAAACTGGCACATATATTTAGGGCTTAGCAAGCACATGATAGAAAAAAAAAAAAACTAATTATGTGCCCAGTTGATCTTCTGTGGTTCTTAGTAAGGACATTGTGATTCTGGTTTGTGATTCTGGCTTATGGTTCTTAAAAAAAGTCCTCCTTTCTAGTCAAATCCCATACTTATCAAGCAGAATCTGTGTCCCTAGATATTAATTACAACTCCTCCACTAATCAGATGAATCTAGAACAATAAATAGTAAATATCATTTGGTCTCCATTTGAAAAGTGAGGTCAGTATTTCTAGACATAAGGAAAAAAATGTTCTCTTCAAGTTTAGTGTCAGTTTTATTGCTCCTCTGCTGTATCTGACTCTGCGTACCAATTTTTAAGCATTATCTTTCTCATATTGACCTTCCTTACTATAGAAGAAAAGATCCATATATATACTTATATTCACCAGCTTACTGAGAGCACAAAGATAAAGGGAAGCAACACAGTGATGAAAGATATTGACCAGAAAGGGACAGGAAACAGTCTAAATACTCATAAAATAGGATTTAATGGGAACTAGGTAGATAGTGGCAACTATCATCCATCTGGCAATAAATGGTGATATAGCTAATACAAAAAGTGAATAAATGTGTCATAAACCCCAGATTCCTAAATTCTGTTCCTAGAATAAATTCATCATTCCAAATGTGTTAATTTGGTTCCTCCAAGAAGCAGAGGGCAAGATGAAATTAGATGGGTGTGAGATTTATTGGGGAAAGCACCTGTGAGAGAAAAATGGGAAGCAAGTTATGGTGTGCTGGTAAACATTTAATGACTGTCTCTCTGTGGAAAAAATGTATACACATATATATACGTACATAATTTTATTATGAATTTTACTTTTATAAAGATGTGTGACATATACTTTACAAATAAGAATAAAACATGCAATGCTCTTTATTACACATTTCATATATCCAACTGATTCTCACAGCATCCTTCTATTGGTTTTTGCCAACCTTTTGTCTCTATAGCCAACATATGGTTGCAATTCAGCCATGATAGGACAAAATCAGACAACGAATAAATGTTTAATTACTATACAATTCAGCAAAGTCAGATTGTTAAGGATTATAGTTTTCTAGTGCCGCAAGAGCTTTTCCACATTCTTTTTCTGCCATTCACAACATAATAATTATAGAAGACAGGGCACACTTCTAAGTTTAATCTGCATTATTAAGATTTTCTCCATCACTTTCTTAAATCTAGATGAGGGGGCAGCAAATATTTCCTATAAAGGACAAAGTAGTAAATATTTTGGGCTTTGTGCTCTATGTTGCAACTACTCAATCCTGCCATTGTATGAAAGCAGTCACAGACAATAGTCACAAATGGGCAGGGCTGTGTTCTGATAAAACTTTATTTACAAAAACAGGCAATTGGCCAGCAGGATCTCTGAGTAACACATTTTCATACCCACCACACCAAGGAAAAGTTAAAGCCCCTTTAATTAATGATGAATTCACATTATATTATGCCCCTACAGTTCAATGAAACATACAGGCAGCAACCTTTATTACTGAGCTTTAAAAGACCCCAGGTGACAAAAGTCATGTACATTTGGAGGCAGATTTATTTACAGAGCCTTTCAGAGATGCTTAACAACGGGAGCTTGTGAGCTTGGATATTTCCCAGGTTGGAGAGGTGGGATAACAAGATGATTAACAAATAACAAGATGATTACTTAATAACCATAATGAAGGAATATAATTATTAAAATTACTAATAGGTGGATCTCAATACAAGGTCATATAATCTCAATAAATCATCACTTCTTAAGAAAAATGTGCATGGACCTATGTCCACTAATGGGAGAGCAGCAGTTACATGTTTTATCTTCCCTTTCAAACCGGCAAACTATATTTCTATGTCATTCATTTTATTTAAAGTTGAGGTAGAATGAGGATGATATCCCCCCATGTCCCTATTCTCTCAGTATTTCAACTTTTAATCCTTGGTTGCTAATGTGCTTAAGCAACATCACCACCAAACAACAGGCCAACATTCCAAATTCTTTCCATTCTTTCTTGGGCCCATAATTGAGCAGAGTTTTACGTAAGAAGTTTCTTGGAGTCAGTTTGATAATAGGTGCCTACAGCTTTCAAAATATTTATACCCTCTAGTTATTCACCTCTGGGGATCTTTTCAAGGAAAGTAGACTGGTATATGGAAAGAGTATTAATTATTATCATACTCATTTTAGGGTTATTTACAAGAGTAAACAATTAAGGTTGAATCCAATTTTTCTTTATTCATTATTGTGTATTCTAATTTATCCATAATAATCATGCATTGCTTTAGCATTGTTATGAATTGTGTCCCCCCAGATTCATATGGGAAGTCCTAACCACCAGCACCTTAGAATGTGACTGTATTTGAAGATAGGGCCTTTAAAACAAGTGACAGTTAAAGTGAGAGCTTTTAGGGTGGGACCCGATCCAAGTAACTGTTGTCCTTATAAGAAGAAGAGGTTATGATACACAAAGAGACACCAGGGATGCACAAACACAGAGGAAAGGCCACATGAGGATGGAGCAAGAAGGACATCTGCATGTAAAGGAGAGAGGCCTTGGGAGAAATCAAACCTGTTAACACCTTGATCTTGAATTATCACCCTCCAAAACTGAGACAATAATTGTCTGTTGTTTAAGCCAATCAGCCTGGTATTTTGTTATGGCAGCCCTATTAAATGAATAAAATGATTTATCCAACTTAAGAAACTAACCAAGCATATTTTTTTTAACATCTTTATTGGAGTATAATTGCTTTACCATGGTGTGTTAGTTTCTGCTTTATAACAAAGTGAATCAGCTATACATAAACATATATCCCCGTATCTCCTCCTTCTTGTGTCTCCCTCCCACCCTCCCTATCCCACCTCTCTAGGTCATGGCAAAGCACCAAGCTGATCTCCCTGTGCTATGCGGCTGCTTCCCAGTAGCTATCTATTTTACATATGGGAGTATATTTAAGTCCATGCCACTCTCTCTTCATCCCAGCTTACCCTTCCACTTCCCTGTGCCCTAAGGCCATTCTCTAGGTCTGTGTCTTTATACCTGTCCTAACCCTAGAATCTTCAGAACCATTTTTCTTCAGATTCCATATATACATGTTAGCATATGGTATTTATTATTCTCTTTCTGACTTACTTCTCTCTGTATGAGAGACTCCAAGTCCATCTACCTCACTACAAATAACTCAGTTTTGTTTCTTTTTGTGGCTGAGTAATATTCCGTTGTATATATGTGCCACATCTTCTTTATTCATTCATTTGTCAATGGACACTTAGGTTGCTTCTATGTCCTGGCTATTGTAAATAGAGCTGCAATGAACATTGGGTACATGACTCTTCTTGAATTATGGTTTTCTCAGGGTATATGCCCAGTAGTGGGATTGCTGGGTCATATGGTAGTTTTAGTTTTTTAAGGAACCTCCATACTGTTCTCCATAGTGGCTGTATCAATTTACATTCCCACTAACAGTGCAAGAGGGTTCCCTTTTCTCCACACCCTCTCCAGCATTTATTGCTTGCAGATTTTTTGATGATGGCCATTCTGACTGGTGTGAGGTGATACCTCATTGTAGTTTTGTTTTGAATTTCTCTATGATTAGTGATGTTGAGCATCCTTTCATGTGTTTGTTGGCAGTCTGTATATCTTCTTTGGAGAAATGTCTATTTAGGTCTTCTGCCCGTTTTTGGATTGGGTTGTTTGTATTTTTGTTATTGAGCTGCATGAGCTGCTTGTAAATTTTGGAGATTAATCCTTTGTCAGTTGCTTCATTTGCAAATATTTTCTCCCATTCTGAGGGTTGTCTTTTCATCTTGTTTATGGTTTCCTTTACTGTACAAAAGCTTTGAAGTTTCATTAGGTCCCATTTGTTTATTTTTGTTTTTATTTCCATTTCTCTAGGAGGTGGGTCAAAAAGGATCTTGCTATGATTTATGTCATAGAGTGTTTTTCCTGTGTTTTTCCTCTAAGAGTTTTATAGTTTCTGGCCTTACCTTTAGGTCTTTAATCCATTTTGAGTTTATTTTGGGGTATGCTGTTAGGGAGTGTGCTAATTTCATTCTTTTACATGTAGCTGTCTAGTTTTCCCAGCCCCACTTATTGAAGAGGCTGTCTTTTCTCCATTGTATACTCTTGCCTCCTGTATCAAAAATGAGGTGACCATATGTGCATGGGTTTATCTCTGGGCTTTCTATCCTATTCCATTGATCTATATTTCTGTTTTTGTGCCGGTACCATACTGTCTTGATTACTGTAGCTTTGTAGTATAGTCTGAAGTCTGGGAGCCTGATTGCTCCAGCTCTGTTTTTCTTTCTCAAGATTGCTTTGGCTATTTGGAGTCTTTTGTGTTTCCATACAAATTGTGAAATTTTTTGTTCTAGTTCTGTGAAAAATACCATTAGTAGTTTGATAGGGATTGCATTGAATCTGTAAATTGCTTTGCGTAGTACAGTCATTTTGACAATATTGATTCCGCCAATCTAAGAACATAGTATATCTTACCAACTGTTTGTGTCATCTTTAATTTCTTTCATCAGTGTCTTAGTTTTCTGCATTCAGGTCTTTTGTCTCCTTAGGTAGGTTTATTCCTAGTTAATTTATTCTTTTTGTTGCAATGGTAAATGGGAGTGTTTACTTAATTTCTCTTTCTTATTTTTCATCATTAGTGTATAGGAATGCAAGAGATTTCTGTACATTAATTTTGTATCCTGCTACTTTACCAAATTCATTGATTAGCTCTAGTAGTTTTCTGGTTGCAACTTTCGGATTCTCTATGTATAGTATCATGTCATCTGCAAACAGTGACAGCTTTACTTCTTCTTTTCCGATTTGAATTCCTTTTTCTTCTCTGATAGCTGTGGCTAAAACATCCAAACTATGTTGAATAATAGTGGTGAGAGAGGATAACCTTTTCTCTTGCTTATCGTAGAGGAAATGGTTTCAGTTTTTCACCATTGAGAACGATGTAGTCTGCAGGTTTGTCATATATGGCCTTTATTATGTTGAGGTAAGTTCCCTCTGTGCCTACATTCTGGAGTGTTTTTGTCATAAATGGGTGTTTAATTTTGTTGAAAGATTTTTCTGCATCAGTTGAGATGATGATATGATTTTTCTCCTTCAATTTGTTAATATGGTTTATCACATTGATTGATTTGCGTATATTGAAGAATCCTTGCATTCCTGGGATAAACCCGACTTGATCAGGGTATACGATTCTTTTAATGTGCTATTGGATTCTGTTTGTTAGTATTTTGTTGAGGATTTTTGCATCTACGTTCATCAGTGACATTGGCCTGTAGTTTTCTTTCCTTGTGACATCTTTGTCTGGTTTTGGTATCAGGGTGATGGTGGCCTTGTAGAATGAGTTTGGGAGTGTTCCTCCCTCTGCTATATTTTGGAAGAGTTTAAGAAGGATAGATGTTAGCTCTTCTCTAAATGTATGATAGAATTCATCTGTGAAGCCATCTGGTTCTGGGCTTTTATTTGTTGGAAGTTTTTTAATCACAGTCCCAATATCAGTGTTTGTGATTGGTCTGTTTATGTTTTCTATTTCTTCCTGGTTCAGTCTCGGAAGGTTGTGCTTTTCTAAGAATTTGTAGATTTCTTCCAGGTTGTCCATTTTATTGGCATATAGTTACTTGTAGTAATCTCTCATGATCCTTTGTATTTCTGCAGTGTGTGTTGTAACTTCTCCCTTTTCATTTCTAATTCTATTGATTTGAGTCTTCTCCCTTTTTTTCTTGATGAGTCTGGCTAATGGTTTATCAATTTTACCTTTTCAAAGAACCAGCTTTTAGTTATATTGATCTTTGCTATTGTTTCCTTCATTTCTTTTTCATTTATTTCTGATCTGATCTTTATGATTTCTTTCCTTCTGCTAATTTTTTTGTTGTTGTTGTTGTTCTTCTTTCTCTAATTGTTTAGGTGTAAGGTTAGGTTGTTTATTTGAGATGGGTTTTTTTTTTTTGAGATAGGATTATATTGCTATAAACTTCCCTCTTAGAACTGTTTTTGCTGCATCCCATAGGTTTTGGGTCATTGTGTTTTCATTGTCATTTGTTTCTAGGTATTTTTTGATTTCCTCTTTGATTTCTTCAGTGATCTCTTGGTTATGTAGTAATGTGTTGTTTAGCCTCCATATGTTTGTATATTTTACAGATTTTTTTCCTGTAATTGTTATGTAGTCTCAGGGTGTTGTGGTCAGAAAAAATACTTGATATGATTTCAATTTTCTTAAATTTACCAAGGCTTGATTTGTGACCCAAGATATGATCTATCCTGGAGAATGTTCCATGAGCACTTGAAAGAAAGTGTATTCTGTTGTTTTTGGATGGAATGTCCTATAAATATCAGTTAAGTACATCTTGTTTAATGCATCATTTAAAGCTTGGGTTTTCTGATTTATTTTCAGTTTGGATGATCTGTCCATTGGTGAAAGTGGGGTGTTAAAGTCCCCTACTATGATTGTGTTACTGTCAATTTCCCGTTTTATGGCTGTTAGCATTTGCCTTATGTATTGAGGTACTCCTATGTTGGGTGCATAAATATTTACAATTGTTATATCTTCTTCTTGGATTGACCCCTTGATCATTATGTAGTGTCCTTCTTTGTCTCCCTTAATAGTCTTTATTTTACAGTCTATTTTACCTGATATGAGAATTTCTACTCCAGCTTTCTTTTGATTTCTATTTGCATGGAATATCTTTTTCCATCACCTCACTTTCAGTCTGTATGTGTCCCTAGATCTGAAGTGTTTCTCTTGTAGACAACATATATATGGGTCTTGTTTTTGTATCCATTTAGCCAGCCTATGTCTTTTTGTGGGAGCATTTAATCCATTTACATTTAAGGTAATTATCAATATGTATGTTCCTGTTATGATTTTTTTAATTATTTGGGTTTGTTATTGTAGGTCTTTTCCTTCTCTTGTGTTTCCTGCCTAGAGAAGTTCCTTTAGCATTTGTTGTAAAGCTGGTTCAGTGGTGCTGAATTCTCTTAGCTTTTGTTGTATGTAAAGGTTTTAATTTCTCTGTCGAATCTGAATGAGATCCTTGCTGGGTAATCTTGGTTGTTGGTTTTTCCCTTTCATCACTTTAAATATGTCTTGCAATTTCCTTCTGGCTTGCAGAGTTTCTGCTGAGAGATCAGCTGTTAACCTTATGGGGATTCCCTTGTATGTTATTTGTTGTTTTTCCCTTGCTGCTTTTAATATTTTTTCTTTGTATTTAATGTTTGATAGTTTGATTTATATTCGTCCTGGCATGATTCTCCTTGGATTTGTCCTATATGGGAATCTCTGCACTTCCTGGACTTGATTGACTCTTTCCTTTCCCATATTATGGACATTTTCAACTATAATCTCTTCAAATATTTTCTCAGTCCCTTTCTTTTTCTCTTCTTCTTCTGGGACCCCTATAAATAGAATGTTGGTGAGTTTAATATTGTCCCAGAGGTCTCTGAGACTGTCCTCAGTTCTTTTCATTCTTTTTTCTTTATTCTGCTCTGCAGTGGTTATTTCCACTCTTGTATCTTCCAGGTCACTTATCTGTTCTTCTGACTCAGTTATTCTGCTATTGATTCCTTCTAGAGAAGTTTTAATTTCATTTATTGTGTTGTTAATCAAGGTTTGTTTACTCTTTAGTTCTTCTAGGTCCTTGTTAAACATTTCTTGTATTTTCTCCATTCTATTTCCAAGATTTTAGATCATCTTTACTATCATTACTCTGAATTCTCTTTCAGGTAGACTGCTTATTTCCTCTTCATTTGTTAGGTCTGGTGGGTTTTTACCTTGCTCCTTCATCTGCTGTGTGTTTCTCTGTCTTCTTATTTTGCTTAACTTACTGTGTTTGGGGTCTCCTTTTCACAGGCTGCAGGTTCATAGTTCCCTTGTTTTTGGTGTCTGCCCCCAGTGGCTGTTGGTTCAGTGGGTTGTGTAGGCTCCCTAGTGGAGGGGACTGGTGCCTGTGTTCTGGTGGATAAGGCTGGATCTTGTTTTTCTGGTGGGCAGAACCACGTCCAGTGGTGTGTTTTGGGATGTCTGTAACCTTATTATGATTTTAGGCAGCCTCTCTGCTAATGGGTGGGGTTGTGTTCCTGTCTTGCTAGTTGTTTGGCATAGGGTGTCCAGCACTGTAGCTTGCTGGTTATTCAGTGGTGCTGTGTCTTAGCGTTGAGAAGGAGATCTCTGGAAGAGCTTTCAGTGTTTGATATTACATGGAGCTGGGAGGTCTCTGGTTGACCAATGTCCTGAACTTGGCTCTCCCACCTCAGAGGCACAGGCCTGACACCCAGCCGGAGCACCAAGACCCTGTTAGCCACATGGCTCAGAATAAATGGGAGAAAAAAGAAAGAGAGAAAAAAGAAAGAAAAAGAAATAAAATTATTAAAATAAAAAATTTTTAAAGTATTAAAATTTAAAAAATTAGAAAATGATTATAAAAGAAGAAAGAGAGAGCAACCAAACCAAAAAACAAATCCACCATAGATAACAAGCATTAAAAACTATATTAAAAAAAAAATACAGAAAAACAGACAGAACCCTAAGACAAATGCTAAAAGCAAAGCTATACAGGCAAAATCACACAAAGAAGCATACCCATACACACTCAGAAAAAGAGAAAAAGGAAAAAAAAAAATATATATATATATATATATATTTTTAAAAAAAGAAAGAGAGCAACCAAATCAATAAACAAATCTAGCAATGATAATAAACTCTAACTACTAAACTAAGATAAACATAAAACCAGAAACCAGTCTGTCGCATACAGCAAACCTCAAGTCTACTCTTGCTCCCAAAGTCCACCGCCTCAATTTTGGGATGATTCGTTGTCTATTCAGGTATTCCACAGATGCAGGTACATCAAGTTGATTGTTGAGATTTAATCTGTTGCTCCTGAGACTGCTGGGAGAGATTTCCCTTTCTCTTCTTTGTTCGCACAGCTCCTGGGGTTCAGCTTTGGATTTGGCCCCACCTGTGCGCGTAAGTCTCCTGAGGGCATCTGCTCCCGCCCAGACAGGATGGGTTTAAAGGAGCAGCTGATTTGTGGATTCTGGCTCACTCAGGCTGGGGGAGGTCGGGGTACGGAATGTGGGGTGTCTGGCTCACTCAGGTTGCGGGGAGTTCAGGGTACGGAATGCTGGGTGAGCCTGTGGCAGCATAGGCCAACGTAACATTGCAACAGCCTGAGGTGCACCGTGTGTTGTCCCAGGGAATTTGTCCCTGGATCACGGGACCCTGGCAGTGGTGGGCTGCACAGTCTCCTGTGAGGGGAGGTGTGGATAGTGACCTGTACTTGCACACAGGCTCCTTGGTGGCTGCAGCAGTAGCCTTAGTGTTTCATGCCCATCTCTGGTGTTTGTGCTGATAGCCGTGGCTCACGCCCGTCTCTGGAGCTCATTTAGGCGGTGCTTTGAATCCCCTCTCCTTGCGCACCCTGAAACAATCTCTTGCCTCTTAGGCAGGTCCAGAGTTTTTCCCGGACTCCCTCCCGGCTAGCTGTGGCACACTAGCCCCCTTCTGGTTGTGTTCACACAGGCAACCCCAGTCCTCTCCCCGGGGTCTGCCTCTGAAGCCTGAGCCTCAGCTCCCAGCTCCTGCCCACCCCGGAGGGTGAGCAGACAAGCCTCTGAGGCTGGTGAGTCCTGGTTGGCAGTGATCCTCTGTGTGGGAATCTTTCCACTTTGCCCTCTGCACCCCTGTTGCTGCGCTCTGCTCTGTGGCTCCGAAGCTTCCCCCGCCCCCTGCCACACCCCGTCTCCACCTGTGAAGGGGCTTCCTAGTGTGTGGAAACTTTTCCTCCTTCACCACTTCCTCCCAGATGTGCAGGTCCCATCCCTATTCTTTTGTCTCTGTTTTTTCTTTTTTCTTTTGCCCTCCCCAGGTACGTGGGGGAGTTTCTTGCCTTTTGGGTAGTCTGAGGTCTTCTGCCAGCATTCAGTGGGTGTTCTGTAGGAGTTGTTCCACATGTAGATGTATTTCTGATGTATCTGTGGGGAGGAAGGTGATTTCCACATCTTACTACTCTGCCGTCTTGAAGGTCTCCCCAAGTGTATGCTTTTTAATACTAGTGTCCTTCACACTTAGGCTCCTAGACCTGCTCTCCAGAGAAAACTGACATCAACAGTTTCTCACATATCTCTCTCCAAAACTTTAGTTTTTCTAAGCAAATAAATAAGTGTGCTGTATTTTTATGCAAAATAGGATCAACACAATCTTCAATATTCTGCACTTTCCTTTTTTAATTTTTAAAAAAATTTTTATTGGAGTATAGTTTCTTTACAATATTGTTTTAGTTTATACTGTGCAGCAGAGTGAATCAGCTATACATATACATATATCCGCTTTTTTTGGATTTCATTCTCATTTAGGTCACCACAGAGCACTGAGTAGAGTTCCCTGTGCTATACAGTAGGTTCTCATTAGTTATCTATTTTATACATAGTATTAATATGCACATTCCTTTTTTAACTTATGCTATCTTGGAAGTTTTTCTATATTGGCACTTTCAGTACTTCTTTAATGTTTTCCACAATAATGATGTGACAATTAATTTAAACAATCACACTGAAGGACATTTAGGTTGTTTTTCATTTTTTGGCTTTACAAACAATGTTGTAATAAGAATACTTGTACATACATTATTCATACATGGATAAGCATTATGGGATAAGTTCATAGAAATGAAGATATGTCAAAAGATGAGTGTTTTAAATTTTGATAGCTATTGCCTCCTTGTCTTTCAAAGAGGTTGTTTTAAACTTCCACTCTAAGTATGGGAATGCCAATTCCCAGTCACTCACACTGTGTGTTGTCAGACTCTTAATCATTGTTAATCTGACAGGTGAAAATGGCATCTCACTGTTTTAAAATGAATTTAATTAATTACAGGTTTGGTTGAGATCTTTTCATATGCATAGGAACTAGCTGGATTTCTTCTTCAGAAACTGCCTTTGTATAGCCTCTGCCTGTTTGATTATAGACTTTCTTTTTCTTAATTGATTTATAAGCACCATGCATTTCTTTTCTTTTTGTGTACAGATCTATGAGTTTGACAAATGCTCAGAGTCATGTAATCACCACAGTCAAGATATAGAATAGTTCCATCACTCTGAAAAATTCCCTTAAGCTTCTCCTTTGTGGTCAACTCCTCTCCCAATTTCCAGTCCATAGCAACCACTGATCTGTACTTCATCCCTATAGTTTTGCCTTTTCCAGAATGTCATAAATGAATTATACAGTATGTAGTCTTTTGTGTCTGGCTCTCTTCACTTAGCACAATGTACTTGGGATTTTTTCTTCTTGTTGTGTGTATCAATTGCGTACATCCATTCCTTCTCATTGCTGAGTACTTTTCTGTGGTAGGGATGTATCACAATTTGGTGATCCACTTCCCATTGAAGGACATTTAGGTTGTTTCCAGTTTGGGGTGACTATAAATAAAAGTGCTGTAAACATTCACATATAGATTTCTGTGTGAAGATAAATTTCTATTTCTCTTGAGCAAATAGGATTGAAATTACTGGGTCATAGGGTAAGTGTATGGTTAACTGTATAAGAAACTGCCAAACTGTTTTACAAACTGACTGCACCGTTTTGCATTTTAATAGCATGTAAAAGAGTTCCAGTTAGTCAGCATCCTGGCCAGCACTTGGTTTGAGTTTTGTTGTCAGGGTTTTTTGGTTTGGGGGGTGGGGGTTGGATTTTGGTTTTGCCAGGGGAGGTAGGGGGAAAGAGTTGGTTTTGGTTTTTTTTGTTTGTTTTGGTTATTCTATGAGGTAAGTGGTACCTCATTGTTGTTTTAATTTGCATTTTCCTAATTATGTTGAGCATCTTTTACGTGTTTATTTGCCACCCATATTACTTCTTTAGGAAAATGTCCGTTCAAATATTTTCCTCATTTTATTATTTTCTTATCATTGAGTTTGAAACTATATATATTCTGGAAATAAGTCCCTTATCAGATATGTGACTTGCAAATATTTTCTCCCTGTTTGTGGCTTTTTATTCTCTTTACAGTATCTTTCACAGAACAAATTGTTTTAATTTTGATGAAGTCCCAAATTTTTTATTCTTTTATGAATCATGCTTTTTGTAATGTATATAAGAATTTTTTCCTTATCCCAAGGTCATGAAGATATTATTTTGTGGCTTTTTTCTTGAAGCCTTGGTCTTACATTTTACATTCATGTCTATGATCCATTTTTAGTTAATTTTGTATAAGATGTGGAGTGTGGATCAAAGGCCATTTTTTAATATGGATATATAATGTTCCAGCATCATTTATTGAAAAAAAAATACTATCCTTCCTCCATTGAGCTGCCTTTGTACTTTGTCAAAAATCAATTGGCTATATTTGTGTATGTTTATTTCCACACCATTCTGTTCCATTGATCTGTTTCCTCCTTCACCAATGCTACACTGTCTTGATGATGGTAGCTTTACATTAAGCCTCAAAATCATGTAGTATGAGTCTCCCATCTTTCTTCTACTTTAAAATTGTTTTGGCTAATTGACTTCTTTTGCCTTTCCATATAAAATTTAGAATCAGCTTGTTGATAGCTACAGAAAAGTCCTGCTGGGATTTTGATTGATATTACTCTGAATCCGCATACCAATGTAGGAAGGAATAAATTTTGGAGAAAACTACATATTCATAGACTGCTCATTACTCTACTGATTTTTTCCTTCATAAATTTGTAAAAGCCACTTATTTCTCTTAAAAAATATTCTTCAGAAGGAAAAAAACCCAAAAAACAAAAAACTTCTCTGGACCAGCAGATGTCTAGACAAATGCACTAACCACGTATATTGTTTCCCCTCCTCAGGCTCAGAGAAGAATGGAAGCAGAGACTGGAGAAAAGGCTGGGGATGTTGGACAATCCTGATGGGAAGGAAAAGCAGGCAAACACTGTGGGCTGAGAGCTTCCTGCCTCATCCACTTCAAAGATCCTGCCTCATCCACTTCAAAAGCCACCAAGAGCACTTTTCTAAGAGAAAAAACTAGCACCCAAATTATGTAGACTTACTAAGCAGGACACTCTCTATTTGCTCTCGCATTTGTGAGGGGATTTACATGTGAAACCTCCCCCAGTGCTAATGAGAGTCTTTATCCAACTCAATCCTCCCTGCCACAGAGGACAGGATGACCTCCAAAGGGATAAGAAGCTCGGGTTATCTAATATAAAAATCTCTTTGAGTTAACATGTAATGTAATTTATTTCCACATTTTCTTCTCATGTAAAAAATCTTGTTATTTTATCCAAGCTTACCAGGGGCAATGACCTTGTTGGGAAACTGGCTTACCTAGGTCTTCTGGAAAAACATAGTCATACAATCTGTTTTCCTGTTCTCCCTTTTTTGTGAAGGCAGAAATGCTACTGCTTACAGAAAGAAAGCTGTTATTATGAAAAGAATAATTTTTTAGCATTATGGTTTGAAAATGAACTGAACTAAATTATTTTCTCTTCATATAAATTGGGTTTTTTTAAAATAAACATTTAATTAGAAACATGCAGTGAAAGCAAAATAATGCTTAATAAACTTGGTTGTCGTGCCCTCCCTGGTGTGTGCCCTGTGTTAACCCCTCACGCCTGTCGTGGTTAGTTCTCTGCTGCTATAGCAAGTGTCAGCTCCAAGCTGTCTTTAGAATGTTTTGGAATTTAAAGTCACTTTCACTGCAGCCTCCTCTCAGGCCCAGAGCATGATCATGGTCACAGATCAGGAGGGACTCTGACAATCACAGGAACTAGGGCTCCTCTTCTCCTCTACCCAGGGATTCCTCACAGGGGACAGGAGCAGAGTGGGAAGCCTGAGGCAGCCAAGGAGCACAGATGGCCAGAGGGACCCAGAGAATGACACAGACAATCCTGGGGAGGGTATCACAGCACTCACAGATGCTATGTGGTGGCATAAACTGCTGTCCCTGTAAAATTAAAAGAGATCCTTATGGCTGAGAGGTCCACAGGGTGGCAACAGGGTTGGAGAGGTGATTCCACATCCCCACAGTTATGAGATCCAGGGTACAATGTCTTTGCTATAGGCTCTTATCCAATTCAGATGTAACAACTAAGCAGTAAATTACAGCTGGGAAAATCTGAGCAAAGTTTGGGAAAAGAAGCTAATAATAAAATAGAATTTTAGGAAGGACAGAGAACCATGGGAATAGATATCAGGATACATAACCACATCTGAGAGTCAGCGAAAGCCCCCTGAGAAACTGATGTTTAAGCTGAGACATAAAAATGAGTAAGAGTCATGCAGAAGAAAAGAAACAGCATGTGTGAAGAACTAAAGAGGAGCAGGAGGGCTGCAGAGTGGAGGGGGCCTGGGGGTCCTGGGAGGTGAAGAACCAGGAAACGTGTCTGTGACACAGAATGAGGAGGGCAGCTGTTTTATAGGAGGGTGGAGACATGAGCAGGGGCCTCTGGGGCCCAAGCTAAAGATCCTGCATTGATCCACAGGGGATTAGGAAGCCATTGACAGATTTTAGGTAGAGAAATGAACAGATTAGGTTTGCATTTTTAATTTTTTCAGATTTTGTCTATACATACATATGTATATAATTTTATATAAGTGCATAAATTTGATCATATCACATATGCTGATATGATTTTATTGGTTTTTATTAACCTTTTATCCCTTGTCTTTACTGTCTTGACTTGCTCCCTCCCTTTTTTTTGAAGCTCCACATCCATGATGTGGATGTTCCATAATAAAGTCAATTCTTTTAGGGATGGACAATCATGCTACATCCAGGTTTTTGCCATGTGAACAATGCAGCAGTAAATACTCTTGTTCACAGGTCCTTTATTCTAATGGTTTTGAGCTGGAAAGTAAACTGATTTCCAGGAATGGGAAATTAGAACAAACAGTATTGCAGTTTCTTTTAAAATGTTACTAGAACATTTCCCAAAAAGGCTGACGAAACTTCCCTATGAACCAGCAGTTTACAAGAGTACTCTTCTCCCACATTGCTGCCAGCAATATGTATCATAGTTGTTGTTTTTTTTAATAGATCCTTATTGGAGTATAATTGCTTCACAACACTGTGTTAGTTTCTGTTGTGCAACAAGGTGAATCAGCCATATGCATACATATATCCCCATATACCCTTCCTCTTGAGCCTCCCTCCCACCCTCCCTATCCCACCTCTCTAGGTCATCACAAAGCACCGAGCTGATCTCTCTGTGCTATGCTGCTGCTTCCCACTAACTATTTTACATTCGGTAGTGTATATATGTCCATGCCACTCTCACTTCGCCCCAGCTTCCCCCTCCCACCCCACCCCATGTCCTCAAGTCCATTCTCTACGTCTATGTCTTTATTCCTGCCCTGTCACTAGGTTCATCAGTACCTTTTTTTTTTATATAGATTCCATATATATGTGTTAGCATACGGTATTTGTTTTTCTCTTTCTGACTTACTTCACTCTGTATGACAGACTCTAGGTCCATCCACCTCACTACAAAAAACTCAATTTCATTTCTTTTTACGGCTAAGTAATGTTCCATTGTATATATGTGCCACATCTTCTTTATCCATTCATCTGTTGATGGACATTTAGGTTGGTTCCATGTCCTGGTCATAGCTGTTTTTAATTTTTTCTAATCCGAGGGGAGTTGAGTGACATCACTTTGTTTCTTTGACCATTAGTGATTGGGGTTTCTTTTCATTTATTTGTTTATTAGTTTAATTTCCTCATCAGTGAATTACCTACTCATGCCTATTGCCCATTCTTCTGAGGTTTGCCTTCCTACGTCAATATGTACAAACTCTTTATTCATTGTAAAACTTAACCCCTATATTGTCATTTGCATTAGAAGTCTAAAGGGCAGGGAAGGCTCACTTAAACACCCATTATCAAGTCTGAAAACCTCAAAGCTATAAAGGTAAAATTAGGCATATTTTTATATGTAAAAATGAAAAGCTTATATGTGGTAACATATACCACGAGCAGTGGCTTTGGCAGATTTGCAAAGTTTAAATGATTACTCAGCTACAGTTAGGAAAACAGATTAGAGGTGAAATGATAGGAGACAAATTAGAAGGCTGTTTCCGAGGTCTACATGGCAGAGAATGAAGATGGGCAGATAGAGTGGGTAGGTCTTGCAGGTTGATTGAATGTAAGGGAGCAAGGCACAGAGATTCTAAAAATATAGATGTTAACTTATTTTAACTAACATTTAATTAACATGAGTTAAGTAAAAAGAATGAGCCTAAAAAGACAGCAGAGCTGGTTTTGTTACCAGTGGGAATCTTGGACAAGGGCCTAACCCCTTTAACTGTGGTTTTCTTGTCTATAGTAATAGGCTTGGGCTTGCTATAATCTGTTTCTTGAGGTGGTTGAGATTAAATGCACAGATGTAAAATCTCTTAGAGAGGAGCTGATACAGAGTGAGTCCTCCATGTACCTCAACTCTCTGCCTCATTCCATTTCTTGCTCTCACTGGGCTGGGTCCATGGAAAATGCAATGGGGCAGTGGTTACCAAGCCTGCCTGCTGGTCAGAATCAGCTAGAAAACTGATTAAAATTTATGGATATCTGGACTCCACTCCCAGAGATTCTGCTTCTGTTGGTCTGGTATGGGGCTCAGGGATTTTTGTATTTTTATCAAGCTACCCAGGAGACTCTGATGCTTAGCCAGACTTGGGAATGTCTTCTCCAGAGGGCACAGGGTTGAGTGGAGAAAAACAAACAATTAAAACCGAGTCAGTCACGAGGGTGTACACTAGATCTCCAAAACTTAGTCATCCTGCACAACTGAAACTTTGTACCATCTTCCCATTTCCCCTAGGCCCCAGCCCCTGGCAACCACTGTAGTTTAATAGTACTATATTGTATATTTGAAATTTGTTAAGAGAGTAGACTTGTGTTCTCAGCACACATGCACATACAGATAAAGGTAACTATGTGAGGTGATGGAAATGATAATTATCTTGACTGTGGTAATCATTTCACAAAGTATATATGTATCAAAACATCACGTTGTATATCTTAAATATATACAATTTGTCAATTATACCTCAGTGAAGAGGGGTGGAAACTGAGCCAGCATGGAAGGCCATAATAAGGGCACATGAGATGCTGTAGAGGGTCCAGCCTGGGAGAGGCATGGAGGTCTCACAGAGAGGGTGAGATTAGGCCTTGAAGGAGAGGGAACAGCATTCTTCCTCAGGAATGAGCTTTTTTTAACTGGAGAGATGGGTTGGGGTTAAACAGGGAGGCCCTTGAAATGCTGGCTAAGGAGGTGAGTCTCCAAAGGCAATGGAGACACATTAGAGGCTTTTAGGCAAGGCAGTAACTTGCTAAGAATTTGTCTTAAGTGACTGCGTGAAACACCCTTGGCAGCAGTGTGGAGAATGCACTCTACAGATGCTAGGGATAGTCTTTGTTAAAGCTATGTTTATCCAAACAACTTGATTTGGAAACTATACCCCTTATGTGATCTCTACTCCATTCAAGGTGAGTGAAAATACAAATAAAAATGTGTTCTAAAGTGATTAAATATAGAGACCAAAACATGACTAATTTGCCTTATGCTGTGACTCAAAAAAAAACCCCTTAAGCTTACAGCTTTTTATTTCAAAATTAATTAGCACATTTCCTTTAATAACCCTGTGTGAAACAAACTGAAAATGGCAAAATCTTGAATTGCATCAAACTAGAGATGAGCTCAGCCACTCAAAAAGGCTTTACTGAATTTAAACCACAGCTTTATTTATGATTGATAATAAGAAGTTATAAAAGGCCTTTTGTCTTTTGGACAAATGATTTAGTATCAGTGACAGAAGAAATGAAAGCAGAAAATATCTCTTTTCACAAAAGCAATTAAACAGTAAAACTGTGAAGAGCTCTCAACATTCAGATCAGCGTCCAAGCACTCAGACTGTTTTTGGTTCAGACAAGCGGAAACACACGCCCAGCCAGGAGACAGCACGGCACTTGAAGGCTTTGCTACTAGAGACATGGTGGATGGGCATAGAGTGAGGGGTGGACACTGGTTAGAAAAGATTTACTGTCCTACGCTTTCAGACGAGATGGGCAGCACCAAAAGACCTAATAATCCTTAGATAAATCAAAGGATTATTTGCAACTCTGGGCCACCTCCCCCAAACACCATGAGCACTGAAACACTGCTGAAATGCAGGTGAAGAACAAAGCCAGACTTCCCCAGAGGACCACAACAAGACAGGAATGAGGAGCCCCAGGCAACCCCCTCAGCTTCTGCTTTCCAATGTGCCCCTTGAGAACATAGATGCTAAAGGGGGAAGATAGGATTCCCCCACGCCAGGAACCTTAGATTAATTATCTTAGAAAATAATAGTTTTCTTTGAAGAGAGTAAATAATTGCACTTGTAATAAATAATTTTTGATTGTAACAATAGACAAGTTTGTGGTAAAATTTCAGGAAAGTAAAAAGCTTATAAAAATCACCCAAAGTTCACCAACCAGCAATAAACACTGCTAATATCTTTTAAACTTTCAAGCATCCCTCTATTTAGATATATTATCTTTCAAAAAGATAAATAATTTTTCAAAAGTGTAACCTTACCACAAATTATTTTTTACCTGTTTTTCCATTCAACAATATATTCTGGACATTATAAAATTGATTAAAAAATCTTTTGTACACCATAATTTTGTTGGCTGTGTATTATTCGGATGTAAATAATTTTAAAAATTCCCTTTTGACAGACTTTTTAGTTTTTCACTACAAAGGACGTTTCAATGAATGTTATTTTCTTTAATTTTTTTTTAATATATATGTCCAATTATCTACTTAGAATAAACTCTAAGAGGTGGAACTGCTCTGTCAAAGAGTGACCATGCAAGAGAAGACAACTCCTGGCTCATACTAGACCCCTTCGTACTGGTGCTGTTGGTTTTGCCTGACCAGTGTCAATTCCCCCTTTCCCTTATAGCAGACTGTAATGGGGTGGGGGATGGGGTAGAGGCCCATCTCCAACTCACTTTGCATGTGGTAAAGAGAGGTATCCCCACCCCCAGACCTGTGACACAAGCCTGGCTGATCAAAGAAGTGCTAAAGATCGTTGCAGGGACGGCCCAGGACCCAAATAGGTCCAGGGCCTGGGCTGGAACTATAGGATCTGCCAGCAATAAAGCTGATGGAGCCTGAAGCTGCTGTCAGTCACCAGGGGGACAGTGCTGTCCATGAATGAAGCCAAAGCACAAGAAGGCAAGGCTGAGAGATGGGGAGGTGGGGGGACTTTATTTTAGTCCTTGGATTCAGACAGATCTGGAGCCAACTTCACCCCTAGACCATTTGATTTCTTCACCCTTTTTTTTCCTTAAAACATTGTAGTTGTCTTTCTCTCTCTTGTAAACAAAAAAATGTAAAGAGTAAGGAAATAATGGTTAAAGAAAAAAAGTCCTTCTCTGGACCTAGTGCCCAGTACACAGGCACCAGCCCCGGGGCCCTGACTAGGTTGCACCTAATGATACTGCCTGAATGTCTGGCTACAATGACTGATCCCAGGCTAGGTACTGGCCCAGAGCCTGGCCAGAGACAAGCACATCAGCATTAGTGGCTGCCCTGGGAAAGGAAGCTCCTCCCGTGCCTGCACAAAGATGCTCACAGAGCCCTGGCTCACTTCCTTCTATGTTTTGGGGAATAAGAATCCCATTTAAAGGTGGGGGTGGGGTAGGGGGCTGCTCAACTAAGTGTGAGACGCTTTAGACTGAAGAAATAAAATCAACTTCCTTTTTAAGTGTTTACTGCTGAACTTCTCAGATGCATTAGCATACTAATATGCATCAGGCTTTCCAAAGGCTCCATGCGGTCTGGATCTTCAGAGTATGGGGGGAAGTGGGGCAGAGGGGGGCCTCTGGCCACCTAGCCCACAGGCTACCAGTTAAGAGTCCTGGGCTGCACCTTCCATGCTGAAGACCATAGGCAAGTCACTTAACCTCTCTGAAACTCAGTTCCCTCATCTCTGAAGTACCTACCTTATAGGATTACTGTCAAGATTAGATAAGCAGAGTGCTTGAACAATACTTGAAACACCAAAAGACTGCAATAAATGTTAGCTATTAACATTTTAGCATTAAAGTCCACAATGTACTTTTCCCATTATTACCTCATCTGAGGACTCTTGTACCCAAGTCCAAGTCCAAGAGGGCAGTGAGCAGATCATACTCTAGTCTGCTGACCTGGCAGGAGGCTGGTGGAGAGGAGGTGACAGTGGAAGAATATGATTTAAGCAATTAGATCAAAGGAGTCCGCTGGGAGCCAAGGTCACCTCCTTCTGGCCTCCACATTGGCTTTAGTGCCCACTGAGTTTCTTCATTGTGTAAGCTGTGGTCACAGTGCATCTGCTGGAAGGCAACGGGGGTGCTCCTCCTGCCAAGGCTGCTCTTCTCAGCTGAGGTCTGTGCAGGGCTGTGGTTTGAGATTTTTTTCTTTTAGATCCCACACATTCTGTTTTCTTGGACTGGGAGAGGAAGAGGCAGGTGGACAAGGCTGTTCATAATTGCATTGCATTTCAGGACATTTCCAGTGGTGGTGGTCTTAACCACAAGTCCCTATCAGACACCCCTGCCTGTGAACTTCTGTCAAGAGGTCAATATTTTAAACATTGTTTGTTTGGGGCTGGAACCAAAACATGTTATAGTTCCTCCCAAGGAGAACATTCTTTTCTCTTCAGATACCTCTTTGATTCCCAGGGTGTCACCCCAGTGCAATAAATACAGGCTGGCTCCTTAAAAGCCCCATCCATCCCCAGGGAGGTGGTACAGCTCCTCAGAAGCCTTGGGTGGAAGAGGCCTCCTTTACTTGATCCTAACTGGTAATGAGTCTTTTCAGTCTTTTCTCATCACCAGTACCTCCCACTATGTGACAGTCAGACCAATGGTAGTAAAAAGCTCTTAAAAAAATGCTTAATTGATGTGTATAAGTATTCATATATCGGTAAAAAACTGATTGAGCTTATAAAGGATATATATATATATTTACTTAAGTAAAAGAAAGTGAGCACATTTTTTTTTTAATATTAAGCAAATAACAAGACAGATGGTACATAAATATGTTGGAACTTGTGTCCGTGGTGTTGGAGCAGTGGAGGTTTGGGGCTCCTTCCCCAGAGTAAGGACAGCACAGGAGCCCCCATTGTCCTGGTCTGATCGGTGTGTGAGAAGTCCTGGTCACTCCAGAGCACTAAACAGGTATTGACAGTCGCACATTTATTTCAGTGTAGAGTTGTCTCGAACAACACAGGTTTGAACTATACAGATCCACTCATACTGATTTTTCTATAAATGTGTACTACAGCACTACACAATCTATAGTTAGTTGACTCCCTACATGCAGAACCACAGATGCAGAGGGCCAAATGTAAAGTTATGTGGATTTTCAACTGCAGGGAGTCAGGCTTCTATCCCCCACGTTGTTCAGATATCAACTGTATTAAAAATTCAAATAATAGCACATAGCCACGGCTAGGATAAAAGTTCAGAGTATACTGAGGAAGGGTCCCTCACAGAGCGAAACTTTTCCCAGGCTTCCACAGCACAGGAAGGTGAGTGAGCTGCAAGGGCAGGGAAGGCCCAGTCCTGGAGACTGATCAAATATTTTCCAAGGATCAGCATCTAAACATTGATTCTTTTCCTCCCTCTCTCACTCCCTTGACTATTTGTCTCTCTGTACTTACTCTTTTCCATCTCTTTCTCTAGCTTAAATAAGAGGGAGAGGCAGAGTAGGCTGAACTTTTTAAGACCAAGTAATCAGCATTTTCTTTTCTGCAGTATCTATTTGTTCACCAGCACCTGGAGTCTCCTGGAGGGTCCAGCTGAGCGAGGTCCCACAGCACCACCTGGATCCCTGTCCCAGGCAGTCTTCCCCTAGTCAGTGGGTAAGCCTTCAGGTTGACCCATCTCTGTTTCCAGGTCAACTGACAAGTGCCCCTCCTCCTTCCAGAAGTTAATTTAAAACATAAGATCTGACTCTGAGGATTTGATCATAAACACAGCTGAGAACAGAGGCAGGTCTCAAGAGAAACCAGTCTTGGTGCAAAACCTCAGAATCAATGGCAATGCCTCAAGGTCAGGTCAGAGCTGAGCCTTCTCTTGTCAGCCTCACACTAAGAGAGTGTCTGGGTTGTGACCAAGAAGAACATTAAGCTTTCTTTTAAGACCATTTGAAAATAAATAAAATGCAAGGATTCACCCTCTGGGTGAGTACAGAAGACTGAGCAATGTGGCTGGCAAGTGGGGTTGGAAATGTGGAACAAAGAAATCACAGAGTTTAGACTTAATATAACATTAATATTGCTACCCCAGTTTTCTTTGGTTGGCATTTTTTGGGTATTCTTTTTCCATTTCTCTATTTTCCACTGTCTTGGTCTGACGCACGTTGAACATATGGTGAAACATCACGAATGTGACATCATTCTTGTCCTATCTACCTGCCAACTAAGCCACATTAAGTAAACTAAGTGCCCCCAAATGCAGCACAGGGTGGAGACCCTGTGATGATGAGTGGACATGAGGGTGTCCCAGAAGATGCCGCTTGAATTATCATGTTTGATCTTTTCCCAGTCAGGTCTTATGAGTGGGAGGATGATGCCAAGTGATAAAGTGATAAAGTTTGGGTGTTAAAACTTGATTTACAAAATAAGAGTGGCTAGAGCTTCCCTGGTGGTGCAGTGGTTGCGAGTCCACCTGCCAATGCAGGGGACGCGGGTTCGTGCCCCGGTCCGTGAAGATCCCACATGCCGCGGAGCGGCTTGGCCCCTGAGCCATGGCTGCTGAGCCTGTGCGTCTGGAGCCTGTGCTCCGCAACGGGAGAGGCCACAACAGTGAGAGGCGCATGTACCGCAAAATAAATAAATAAATAAATAAATAAATAAATAAGAGTGGTTAACTGGAGCTAACTTTTTACCAAGTGTGGCCTGAAGATACTTATATTCCAAGACTCTTCCCAGGATTAAATTCTCAGTATTTTAAAGTAAATATTTAATAATTAACTGCCAAATGTTAATGGGCAACTCTCATGGTTGGGAGAGTGATTAACAAAGGGAACAGAAACCTACAAGTCTGGTTTTCAAGTGTTGCTTGCTGGGACTGTGACAAAGTTGTTATTAGTAGAGCCAAGGAGTCAAGTGTATGGGCTTTGGAGTCAGACAGACATGGGAGCTAATCTCAGGTCTACCAATTACTAGGCATGTTATTGAACCTCCATAAGCATTAGTTTCCTCACCCTCAGGGTGGGGAAAATAATTCTACGTCACAGAAATTTTAGAAGGATCACATGAGAAAATGTACATGGTCTACTTTAAAATTGAAACCTCTATTCATCTGGGTATATCATTTGAGAGAATGAGGAGTCAGGCTTTGAAGTGAAGGGGGTGTTTCGTCATTTATAACAGAGAAGGCTTGCATCCAGAATGTTCTGAGAATCATAAGAGATGAGCAGATAACCCAGCGGAAGAATGAGCAAAGGAACTAACAGCCACTTTTCGGGGGAAGATGTCTAGGTGGTCAATGAAGATATAGGAGGATGGGTGTTCAACCTCACTGTATTGGGAAATGCAAAGCAAAACAATGGTGGGCCGTCATACACACTCATCAGGACAGCTAACATGAGAGCTAATATGTGTGCATCAGAAGGCGCGTGCAAGAATATTCATAGCATCATTGTTAAAATGGCCATAATCGGGAATTGCTTCAGATGCTAACAATAGAGTGGATAAGAGGATTTTTTAGTGTAATGAAATGTTATATAGCAATGAAAATGAATGAATTACAGCTACATACAGAAAGATGGATGAATCTCAAAAGTGATAACTGAGCAAAAGAAGCTAGACACAGACAAACACATACGTGAGATTCCATGTGTGTGAAACTGACAAACTGCAGAATAAAACCCAACTTTGGAGATGCGTGTTTGGTGATGGACAATCAAAAAGAACAGGGAAGTGATTACCTTAAATGTCAGGGTGGAGGCTACTTTTGATGGGGAATGAGGGTGTAATGAGAAAGAGTGATGGCTACATGAGTGTTGGCTTTGTGATAATTCTCTTGGATGTATATTTATGTTTGATAAACTTTTTCTGTATATGTCATGTTTCACAATAAAAAGGCTAAGAAAAAGAAAATGCATGTAAAACCCTTAGCACAGTGTAAGTTCTCATTAAATAAGGTAGTTGTTGGTTTTGTTGATATTAATTTAGAGATGTGTCATTGGAACTGAAAAACTAGATGAAGCATTTCAAGCTGACAGCTTTCTTTCTAGGTATAAAACCTAAGAGTGAGACAGAATGTACCTGGTCCAAGAGTGAATTGGGAGACACAGCTAGGGAGAGGTCTTTTCTCTCTGGTGTTAAACAAGCCAGAAGACTGCAGGCAAGTGCTATGCCTTGCGAGGCCATGATGAGCAGAGCCTAGGAGAACTCCCTCGCCTTGGTAGTCAAGAATTTCTGAAGATAAGGACAGCTGTGGCATTTTATCAAACCTCCCCTGGTAATTCTAACCTGTAGCTAGGGATGAGGAACCTGCACTAGTGTTGAAGTGGATGATGGCCCTGCTGCCAGAGGAGCATGTGCAGTTACCAAGAGAACGGAAGATACCCCAGAGGTGGAGCAGAAGGTCCTTCAGCAGACCCCATGATCCAGGGATTTTGTGTAGCAGGCTGGGATGAATAATGGTGGGAGTGGTTGGTCTCCAACTCTGTCTCCTCTGGGTGAGTTTTTCTTAAGGCAGCAGAGCTTCCATGTTCATGAGTAGTTCCTTTTGTCCCCTTCAATGCTTAATCCTGGAATTAGTTTTTCAGAGAATGGCACTGACATCAATTGGCTCAACATCATTTTGGATAAAGCCCATATACTGGATGCACTACCACCAGTTGTTGAAAATAGGATTTTCAGACCTCCCGAGAAATTTCAACTTTTTAACTATGTAAGAAAGAAAAGTTACAAGCTGTTTCACTGGTATAACAATAACCAAAAATGCCAGCTTATACATTGATGATTCTTTACCAAGACACATGTGCCTCTAGAGATAAAAGACATGGAATAAATGAATTAAGAGAAACTAATCTTACCTGGGGGATGTGGCCCAGCAAGAATTCCAAGGACACCAGGGCAGGGCAGATATATCTCTTCTTGTGCCGTGAGTACAGCCTTTGTATAAGGCAATACAATTCAATGCTGATGCAAACACCCAGAGTTAGCATCAGACTCCACAGGTCCCCAACAAGACTGTCCCCCTTTGAGATGCCAGCCACAAGTTCAGGGATTCCCAGGCCACCTGTACTTCTGACCAAATGGCTACAAGTCCAGGACGTCCCCATGAGTCCCCTTAGTTTCAATAATTCACTGGAATGACTCACAGAACTTTGGAAAGTACTATCCTTATAAATACGGTTTTATTACAAAGGATTCAAATCAGGACCAGACAAAAGAAAACATACATAGGGCAAGATCTGGAAGTGTTATGAACACAAAGCTTCCATGCCCTTTCCCCATGGAATCAGGGTTCATCACCCTCCCAGCACGTTAATGTGTTCACCAACCAGGAAGCTTCACCAAGCTTCAATGACCAGAGTATTTATTGGGATTTTATTATGTAGCCATGACTGGTGGAGTCCTTGGCCACATAATTGAACTCAATCTCCAGCTCTTCTCCCCTCCCTGGAGGTCAGACTGGCTCAAAACCTCAACCCTCTAATTACACGGCTGGTCTTTCTGGTAACCAACCTCCATTCTGAATTATCTTGTTAGGATAAACTCGGGTGTGATCCCAGAGGCTCATGAATAACAAAGACACTCTTATTACTCAGGAAATTCCTAGGATTTAGTCTCCCTCCCAGGAACCAAAGACAAAGGCCAGGCAAACTCTTTATTATAAATAACAAACTTCATACTCTGGGACGCCATGCTGTAGAAGGGGAAAAACAGGTTGGTGACATCCCAAAGACTGAGCTTTTGTCTAAGAGCCATACGTAAGAGAATATTTAAACCAGTCCTGATATCCAATGGGACTTTAAACAGACCAAATTCAAAATGTTCCATTTAAATCAAAATACTGTTAACTGGCAAGTCTAAAGCGTCTCCCCACCCCACAGATGGTGGGCTCCTGAGGAGGATCAAAGCAGTTTGGAGGCTATGGAACAGATCAGCACCAACCAAACTTATCCAAAAGATGATATAAATCTGAATAACAGTGTAGTAATTTGGGACTAGGAATATTTTGATTAGGTGATTCAAAATCATTGTACCAACTTTTTGGTGAATGCTTCCACCTGCAAACCAAGGCCAACATTCAGGGCCAAATTAACCAGAGAATGGTGCTGAGTGACTATGGAATTAGTCCATAGTGGACTAAACCCCATAACCCCATACATTCTCATTTTTCCCCCTTTTTCTTGCACTCCAGGTGTACTATCACCCTTCTATTTTCATAATAGAATGCTTTCCTTAGATGTATTGTACTTGTAATATTTGTTTATATGTAGCCTTACTCACATCATACTGTAATTTCTTGAGGATACATCAAAGGTCATCTAGGTTGACCTTTGTAGATTAACAAGTTTCCCTCAGTACATATTTACCATCAGACCTGGGGGTTTGTCTCATACTTGTATCCACTTTTAAATTGACTATGACTAGCCAATTCCAGAGCAGTAAATTGCTGAACTTACCCAAGAATTTGACCTGTACACCTTTATACACTATGAGAGAACTCAGTCCGTGATCATGATTAAAAGTTGCCATGTAGAGGGCTCCGGGGGAAGATGGCGGAAGAGTAAGACACGGAGATCACCTTCCACCGCACAGATACACCAGAAATACATCTACACGTGGAACAACTCCTACAGAACACCTACTGAACGCTGGCAGAAGACCTCAGACCTCCCAAAAGGCAAGAAACTCCCCACGTACCTGGGTAGGGCAAAAGAAAAAACAGAGACAAAAGAATAGAGACGGGACCTGCACCAGTGGGAGGGAGCTGTGAAGGAGGAAAGGTGTCTACACACTAGGAAGCCCCTTCGTGGGCGGAGACTGCGGGTGGTGGAGCGGGGGAGCTTTGGTGCCGCGGAAGAGAGCGCAGCAACAGGGGTGCAGAGGGCAAAGCAGGTAGATTCACGCACAGAGGATCGGTGCCGAACCACACTCACCAGCCCTAGAGGCTTGTCTGCTCACGCGCCGGGACGGGCGGGCTGCTCGGAGCGCAGGGAGAAGACTGGGGCTGGCAGCGTGAACACAGCCTGAAGGGGTTAGTGCACCACGGCTAGCCGGGAGGGACTCCGGGAAAAGGTCTAGAGCTGCCGAAGAGGCAAGAGACTTTTTCTTCCCTCTTTGTTTCCTGGTGAGCGAGGAGAGGGGATTAAGAGCGCTGCTTAAAGGAGCTCCAGAGATGGGCGCGAGCCGCAGCTAACAGCGCGGACCACAGAGACGGGCATGAGACGCTAAGGCTGCTGCTGTCGTCACCAAGAAGCCTGTGTGCGAGCACAGGTCACTATCCACACCTCCCTTCAGGGAGCCTGTGCAGCCCGCCACTGCCAGGGTCCCGTGATCCAGGGACAACTTCCCCGGGAGAACGCACGGCGAGCCTCAGGCTGGTGCAACGTCACGCCGGCCTCTGCTGCCACAGGCTCGCCTGCAGTCCGTGCCCCTCGATCCCCACGCTCTGAGTGAGCCAGAGCCCCCGAATCAGCGGCTCCTTTAACCCCGTCCTGTCTGAGCGAAAAGCAGACGCCCTCCAGCGACCTACACGCAGAGGTGGGGCCAAATCCAAAGCTGAGCCCCTGGGAGTTGTGAGAACAAAGAAGAGAAAGGGAAATCTCTCCCATCAGCCTCAGAAGCAGCGGATTAAAGCTCCACAATCAACTTGATGTACCCTGCATCTGTGGAATGCATGAATAGACAACGAATCATCCCAAATTGAGGAGGTGGACTTTGAGAGCAAGATTTATGATTTTTTCCCCTTTTCCTCTTTTTGTGAGTGTGTATGTGTATGCCTCTGTGTGAGATTTTGTCTGTATAGCATTGCTTCCACCATTTGTCCTAGGGTTCTATCCGTCTGGTTTTTTTTTTAAATAATTTTAATAACTTTATTTTATTTTACTTTATCTTCTTTCTTTCTTTCTTTCTTTCTTTCTTTCTTTCTTTCTTTCTTTCCTTCCTTCCTTCCTTCCTTCCTTCCCTCCTTTAGACAATGAATCATCCCAAATTGAGGAGGTGGAATTTGAGAGCAAGATTTATGATTTTTTCCCCTTTTCCTCTTTTTGTGAGTGTGTATGTGTATGCTTCTGTATGAGATTTTGTCTGTATAGCTTTGCTTCCACCATTGTCCTAAGGTTCTATCAGTCCTTTATTTAAAAAAATTTTTTTCTTAATAGTTATTTTTTAATTTAATAACTTTATTATATTTTACTTTATTTTATTTTACTTTATCTTCTTTCTTTCTTTTTTTTCCTTCCTTCCCTCCTTCCTTCCTTCCTTCCTCCCTCCTCCCTCCTTTCTTTCTTTATTTCCTTCTTGCCTTCTTTTCTTCTTCCTTCCTTCCTTCCTCCCTTCATTTCTTTCTTTCTTTGTTTCTTTCTTTCTTTCTTCCTACTTCTACTAATTCTTTCTCTCTACTTTTTCTACCTTTTATTCTGAGCCGTGTGGATGAAAGGCTCTTGGTGCTGCACACAGGAGTCAGTGCTATGTCTCTGAAGTGGGAGACCCAATTTCAGGACACTGGTCAACAAGAGATCTCCAAGCTCCATATAATATCAAACGGCAAAAATCTCCCAGAGATCTCCATCTCAACGCCAGCACCGAGCTTCACTCAACGACCAGCAAGCTACAATGCTGGACACCCTATGCCAAACAACTAGCAAAACAGGAACACAACCCCACCCATTAGCAGAGAGGCTGCCTAAAATCATAATAAGTCCACAGACACCCCAAAACAAACCACCAGACGTGGACCTGCCCACCAGAGAGACAAGATCCAGCCTCATCCACCAGAACATAGGCACTAGTCCCCTCCACCAGGAAGCCTACACAACCCACTGAACCAACCTTAGCCACTGGAGACAGACACCAAAAGCAATGGGAACTACAAACCTGCAGCCTGCAAAAAGGAGACCCCAAACACAGTAAGATAAGCAAAATGAGAAAACAGAAAAACACATAGCAGACGAAGGAGCAAGATAAAAACTCACAAGACCTAACAAATGAAGAGGAAATAGGCAGTCTCCCTGAAAAAGAATTCAGAATAATGATAGTAAATATGATCCAAAATCTTGGAAATAGAATAGACAAAATGCAAGAAACATTTAACAAGGACGTAGAAGAACTAAAGATGAAACAAACAACAATGAACAACACAATAAATGAAATGAAAAATACTCTAGATGGGATCAATAGCAGCATAACTGAGGCAGAAGAACAGATAAGTGACCTGGAAGATAAATAGTGGAAATAACTACTGCGGAGCAGAATAAAGAAAAAAGAATGAAAAGAACTGAGGACAGTCTCGGAGACCTCTGGGACAACATTAAATGCACCAACATTCGAGTTATAGGGGTTCCAGAAGAAGAAGAGAAAAAGAAGGGGACTGAAAATATTTGAAGAGCTTATAGTTGAAAACTTCCCTACTATGGGAAAGGAAATAGTTAATCAAGTCCAGGAAGCACAGAGAGTCCCATACAGGATAAATCCAAGGAGAAATACGCCAAGACACATATTAATCAAACCGTCAAAAAATAAATACAAAGAAAGCATATTAAAAGCAGCAAGGGAAAAACAACAAATAACACACAAGAGAATTCCCATAAGGTTAACAGCTGATCTCTCAGCAGAAACTCTGTAAGCCAGAAGGGAGTGGCAGGACATATTTAAAGTGATGAAGGAGAAAAACCTACAACCAAGATTGCTCTACCCAGCAAGGATCTCATTCAGATTTGATGGAGAAATTGAAACCTTTACAGACAAGCAAAAGCTGAGAGAGTTCAGCACCACAAAACCAGCTTTACAAAAAATGCTAAACGAACTTCTCTAGGCAAAAAACACAAGAGAAGGAAAAGATCTACAATAACAAACCTAAAACAATTTAGAAAATGGGAATACGAACATGCATATCGATAAATACCTTAAATGTAAATGGACTAAATGCTCCCACCAAAAGACACAGATTGGCTGAATGGATACAAAAATAAGACCCATATATATAGCTGTCTACAAGAGACCCATGTCAGACCTAGAGAAACATACAGACTGAAAGTAAGGGGATGGAAAAAGATATTTCATGCAAATGGAAACCAAAAGAAAGCTCAAGTAGCAATTCTCATATCAGACAAAATAGACTTTAAAAAAAAGACTATTAGAAGAGACAAAGAAGGACACTACATAATGATTAAGGGATCAATCCAAGAAGAAGATATAACAATTGTAAATATTTATGCACCCAACATAGGAGCACCTCAATACATAAGGCAAATACTAAGAGCCATAAACAAGGAAATCGACAGTAACACATTCATAATAGGGGACTTTAACACCCTACTTTCACAAATGGACAGATCATCCAAAATGAAAATAAATAAGGAAACACAAGCTTTAAATGATACATTAAACAAGATGTACTTAATTGATATTTATAGGACACTCCATCCAAAAACAACAGAATACACATTTTTCTCAAGTGCTCATGGAACATTCTCCAGGATAGATCATATCTTGGGTCACAAATCAAGCCTTGATAAATTTAAGAAAATTGAAATTGTAACAAGTATCTTTTCCGACCACAACGCTATGAGACTAGATATCAATCACAGGAAAAGATGTGTGAAAAATACAAACACATGGAGGCTAAACAATACACTACTTAATAACCAAGTGATCTCTGAAGAAATCAAAGAGGAAATTTAAAAATACCTAGCAAAAATGACAATGGAGACACGACGACCCAAAACCTCTGGGATACAGCAAAAGCAGTTCTAAGAGGGAAGTTTATAGCAATACAAGCCCACCTTTAGAAACAGGAAACATCTCGAATAAACAACCTAACCTTGCACCTAAAGCCATTAGAGAAAGAAGAACAAAAAAACCCCAAAGTTAGCAGAAGGAAAGAAATCATAAAAATCAGATCAGAAATAAATGAAAAACAAATGAAGGAAACAATAGCAAAGATCAATAAAACTAAAACCTGGTTCTTTGAAAAGATAAACAAAATAGATTAACCATTAGCCAGACTCATCAAGAAAAAAAGGGAGAAGACTCAAATCAATAGAATTACAAATGAAAAAGGAGAAGTAACAACTGACACTGCAGAAATACAAAAGATCATGAGATATTACTACAAGCAACTCTATGCCAATAAAACGGACAACCTGGAAGAAATGGACAAATTCTTAGAAATGCACAACCTGGCAAGACTGAATCAGGAAGAAATAGAAAATATGAACAGACCAATCACAAGCACTGAAATTGAAACTGTTTTTAAAAATCTTCCAACAAACAAAAGCCCAGGACCAGAGGGTTTCACAGGCGAATTCTATCAAACATTTAGAGAAGAGCTAACACCTATCCTTCTCAAACTCTTCCAAAATATAGCAGAGGGAGGAACACTCCCAAATTCAGAAGGTAGAAGACATAGAAGACGAGGCCACCATCACCTTGATATCAAAACCAGACAAGGATGTTACAAAGAAAGAAAACTACAGGCCAATATCACTGATGAACATAGATGCAAAAATCCTCAACAAAATACCAGCAAACAGAATCCAACAGCACATTAAAAACATCATACACCATGATCAAATGGGGTTTATTCCAGGAAAGCAAGGATTCTTCAATATATGCAAATCTATCAATGTGATAAACCATATTAACAAATTGAAGGAGAAAAACCATAGGATCATCTCAATAGATGCAGAGAAAGCTTTTGACAAAATTCAACACCCATTTATGATAAAAACCCTGCAGAAAGTAGGCATAGAGGGAACTTTCCTCAACATAATAAAGGCCATATATGACAAGCCCACAGCAAACATCATCCTCAATGGTGAAAAACTGAAAGCATTTCCACTAAGATCAGGAACAAGACAAGGGTGCCCACTCTCACCACTCTTATTCAACATAGTTTTGGAAGTTTTAGCCACAGCAATCAGAGAAGAAAAGGAAATAAAAGGAATCCAAATCGGAAAAGAAGAAGTAAAGCTCTCACTGTTTGCAGATGACATGATACTATATATATAGAATCCTAACGATGCTACCAGAAAACTACTAGAGCTAATCAATGAATTTGGTAAAGTAGCAGGATACAAAATTAATGCACAGAAATCTCTGGCATTCCTATATACTAATGATGAAAAATCTGACAGTGAAATCAAGAAAACACTCCCATTTACCATTGCAACAAAAAGAATAAAATATATAGGAATAAACCTACCTAAGGAGACAAAAGACCTGTATGCAGAAAATTATAAGACACTGATGAAAGAAATTAAAGATGATACAAATATATGGAGAGATATACCATGTTCTTGGATTGAAAGAATCAATATTTTGAAAATGACTATACTACCCAAAGCAATCTACCGATTCAATGCAATCCCTATCAAACTAGCACTGGCATTTTTCACAAAACTAGAACAAAAAAATTCATAATTTGTATGGAAACACAAAAGACCCCGAATAGCCAAAACAATCTTGAGAACGAAAAACAGAGCTGGAGGAATCAGGCTCACTGACTTCAGACTATACTACAAAGCTACAGTAATCAAGACAGTATGGTACTAGCACAAAAACAGAAAGATAGATCAATGGAACAGGATAGAAAGCCGAGAGATAAACCCACGCACATATGGTCACCTTATCTTTGATAAAGGAGGCAGGAATGTACAGTGGAGAAAGGACAGCCTCTTCAATAAGTGGTGATGGGAAAACTGGACAGGTACATGTAAAAGTATGAGATTAGATCACTCCCTAACACTATACACAAAAATAAGCTCAAAATGGATTAAAGACCTAAATGTAAGGCCAGAAACTATCAAACTCTTTGAGGAAAACATAGGCAGAACACTCTATGACATAAATCACAGCAATATTCTTTTTGACTCACCTCCTAGAGAAATGGAAATAAAAACAAAACTAAACAAATGGGACCTAATGAAACTTCAAAGCTTTTGCACCGCAAAGGAAACCATAGGGCTTCCCTGGTGGCGCAGTGGTTGAGAGTCCGCCTGCCGATGCAGGGGACACGGGTTCGTGTCCCTGTCTGGGAGGATCCCACATGCCGCGGAGTGGCTGGGCCCGTGAGCCATGGCTGCTGAGCCTGCGTGTCCGGAGCCTGTGCTCTGCAACGGGAGAGGCCGCAGCGGTGAGAGGCCCGCATATCACAAAAAAAAGAAAAAAAAAAGGAAACCATAAACAAGACCAAAAGACAACCATCAGAATGGAAGAAAATATTTGCAAATGAAGCAACTGACAAAGGATTAATTTCCAAAATTTACAAGCATCTCAATAACAAGAAAACAAACAACCTAATCCAAAAATGGGCACAAGACCTAAATAGACATTTCTCCAAAGAAGATATATAGATTGCCAACAAACACATGAAAGAATGCTCAACATCATTAATCATTAGAGAAATGCAAATCAAAACTACAATGAGATATCATCTCACACCAGTCAGAATGACCATCATCAAAAAATCTAGAAACAATAAATGCTGGAGAGGGTGTGGAGAAAAGGGAACACTCTTGCACTGCTGGTGGAAATGTGAGTTGGTACAGCCACTATGGAGAACAGTATGGAGGTTCCTTAAAAAACTACAAATAGAACTACCATAGGACCCTGCAATCCCACTACTGGGCATATACCCTGAGAAAACCATAATTCAAAAAGAGTCATGTACCAAAATGTTCATTGCAGCTCTATTTACAATAGCCTGGAGATGGAAACAACCTAAGTGCCCATCATCGGATGAATGGATAAAGAAGATGTGGCACATATATATAATGGAATATTACTCAGCCATAAAAAGAAATGAAATTGAGCTATTTGTAATGAGGTGGATAGACCTAGAGTGTGTCATACAGAGTGAAGTAAGTCAGAAAGAGAAAGACAAATACCATATGCTAACACATATGTATGGAATTTAAGGAAAAAAATGTCATGAAGAACCTAGGGGTAAGACAGGAATAAAGGCATGACCTACTAGAGAACGGACTGGAGGATATGGGGAGGGGGAGAGGTGAGCTGTTACAAAACGAGAGAGTGGCATGGACATATATACACTACCAAACGTAAGGTAGATAGCTAGTGGGAAGCAGCCGCATAGCACAGGGAGATCAGCTCGGTGCTTTGTGACCGCCTGGAGGGGTGGGATAGGGAGGGTGGGAGGGAGGGAGACGCAAGAGGGAAGAGATATGGGAACATATGTATATGTATAGCTGATTTACTTTGTTATAAGGCAGAAGCTAACAGACTATTTTAAAGCAACTATATCCCAATAAAGATGTTTAAAAAGAAAAAGAATACATTTTGAGTTAATTTTTGTGAAAGGTGTAAAGTCTATTTCTAGTTTCTTTTTTAAAAACATTTGACTGTGCAATTGTTCTAGCACCATTTGATGAAAGACTATACTTTCTCCAATGTGTTGCCTTTGGTCTTCTGTCAAAAGTAGTTGATCATATTTGTGTGAGTCTGCTTCTGGGCTGTCTATTCTATTCTACTGATATGTTTATCTTTTCTTTCACCAACACCAGGCTGTCTTGATTATGTACCTTTATAGCATGCCTTGATGTCAGGTAGTATCTGTCCTCCAACTTTGTTCTTCAGCATTGCTTTGGTTATTCTGGGTCTTTTGTGTTTTCATATAAACTTTATTCAAAGTTCTTTTTTTTTATTTTTTAATGAAGTACGGCTGATGTGCAGTTTTGTGCTAGTTTCTGGTGTACAACAAGGTGATTCAGTTATACATACATATACATATTCTTTTCATATTCTTTTCCATTATGGTGTGTTTTCATATAAACTTTAGAATAATTTTTTCAATATCTACAACATAGCTTGCTGGGATTTTGATTTGGATTGTGTAGATTCAATACATAAAGTTGGGAAGAACTGACATCTCAAAAAAAAAAAAAAGAAAAAGTTGCCATTCAATCTAGCCAGAGTTTACTTCTTGAGGCATGTGTAACAAATTACAGGCATTTATTACATGCTTAGTTGCCTAGATGGTATGTCCTAAAGCTAGAGTCTTTTAAAATGTTGTTTTCTTGACATTTGATTGTTCACTTGAAGCCTTTACACATCTTTCACTGGTGGGGTGTGAATAAAGACTGAGGTTACCTCAGATGGGACCGGAACAGTGGTAGTCATTTCAGAGAAGCTCAAGGCAGGGAGGAGAGAAGCTCAAAAATACAATGCTAACTCTGCCTTGAGTGGATGTTTTTGATTTTCCAAAATTATCAAATGAAAAGGCAGCTGTTCCAGAGACTATCAAGCCCTGTGACTGAACATGACATTTAGCTTCAATTAGCACACATTAGCTGCCTTTTATGCTTGATATTTCAGAAGCACTCTGAGGACTGCTCATCCTTGGGTCTAAAAGACTGGAGGTGGACACATAGATGCCATCCCAGCTGCATACAACCAACCGCATTTTATCTACCATCCACAACATGTATGGCTTAGTCAAGATTCTGTCATAGAGCAGCTTTTCAGAAGAAGAAAAAATTGTTTTTGTCAGCTGTCCAATGGAGCAGACTGGGTGTTCCTTCTGTTTTCTCTCTTGGGAGTGGTCCTGAGTCCTCACATGTCCCATGACAAACATGCCTCAGAGAAGAAGTTGTGCTGTGAGCCAGGTAGCATCACTGGAAACTCTACCAGAAATTAGTGTGGGCCTCAGTTAACCCAGCACCAATGCCCCATGCGTAGGTTCCCCTGCACTGGCAGCTGCAAACTTCCTGAGGCTCACAAACTCAGCATGTCAAAAACAAGAATCATGACCCACCTCTCCAAACTCCTTCTCTCTGTGCTTCCTGTTCCAGTCACTGGAACCACCATCCATCTGGAAACATGGAGATCTTTCTTGACTGGTTCCTCCCCTCACTCCCAAAGCAAACTTTCAACAAGTTCAGCCATTGGCCTTCTGACTTTTCTCAAATCTATCCGCTTCGCTCCATCTCAACCTCAACACCCTAGTCCAAGCAACACCCATCTCTCTTCTGAAGGACTCTGACACCTTCCCAACTGGTCAGCCACATCCACTGCCCCTCTACCCACTGTCTACCCTAGTCCATGGTAACTTTTCAAAACACAATTCTATTGCTGCCCTTATGAAAGCTCTTCAACAATTTCCCACTGATCAGTATCCAGGTTTGTGGTGGTCTGGCCTCTGCCTGTGACTCCTCATCTCAGGCCATAAAACATCCTCCAAATCTTGACAAACCAGCCCTGCTGGCTTTCCTCTCATCCATGCTCCCTCTCCCCACAAGACATTTGTACCTGCTGTTCCCTCTGTCTGCAATGGAACCATCCCAACACCATTCCCCTTTTATTATTGTGGTAAAATATACATAACATAAAATTTACCATTTTAACTAATTTAAATATACACTTCAGTAGCATTAAGCACTTTCACATTGTTGTGCAAAAATATGGAACACTTCACAAATTTGTGTGTCATCCTTGCACAGGGGCCATGCTAATTGTATTTTTCCAATTTTAGTCTATGTGCTGCTGAAGTGAGCACCTTCTCCCTTCTGACTATAAAGTCTGACTCGTCTTCCATTTATTCAGGGAAGCCTTTCAAGACCAGGTCCATCACAATCATACATTCCCCTTGAATGCACAGCACCCAGTATGAGTCCCCAACCTTTTTGGCACTAGGGACCGGTTTCGTGGAAGACAATTTTTCCACGGGCTGGGGTGAGAGATGGGTCATGTGGTAATGTGAGCGATGGGGAGCAATGGGGAGCGGCAGATAAAGCTTCACTCACTCGCCTGCCGCTCACCTCCTGCTGTGCGGCCAGGTTCCTAACAGGCCGAGGACTGGGGATTGGGGACCCCTGAGTTATATGCTTGTTTCATTGGTGTCTGTTCTGTCTCACTAGACTATGAGCTCCTTGAGGGCAGCACTCAGGGCATAGAGGAATGTTAGGTACACAGTGGGAGCTCAGTGCATCCTAGTTAAATGAATAAACACAGAAATGCAATTCTACCTTTAGTGGAAAACATCTTTGACTTTATTATAGAAAATTATGAAGTTCTGCATTGCCTTGAACTCCATTCCAGTGCAGGATCTTGACTTCACCTTTGAAAAACTAAAATCAATAATGAGGGATTTTTTTTATCCTTTTCTCAAATAGAAGAATTATTAATGCAGACTTTATCTCTCATAAAAGAGGAAACACCTGATGGTCTTTATTTCTTATATTCATTGAATATATATATTTATTTTTCTATTAAAAATGTTTATTCATTTTTCTGTGATATTTGTTTTTTAAATTTTTATTGGAGTATAGTTGATTGACAATGTTGTGTTAGTTTCTGCTGTACAGCAAAGTGAATCAGTTATACATATACATATATCCACTCCTTTTTAGATTTTTTTCCCAATGTAGGTCATTACAGAGTACTGAGTAGAGCTCCCTGCACTGTACTGTAGGTCCTTATTAGTTTCCTATTTTATATAGAGTAGTGTGTATATGTCAATCCCAATCTCCCAGTTTATCCCCCCCCTTCTCCCCTGGTAAACATAAGTTTGTTTCTTTACATCAGTGACTCTATTTCTGTTTTGTAAATAAGTTCATTTGTACCATTTTTTTTAGATTCCACATACAAGCGATATCATGTGATAGTCTTTAAATAGTAGGTTTTCCTTCGATTCTATGCATCACGGTTTCACAACTATTGACACTCAGACCTCTGAAGCAGTTTGTAATTTCCAAAAACTAATGTAAAGTAGAGCCTATTTTGCCTAAGCCTGCAAGATACCCAGCAAGATGCTGCCCCACCACATCTGTAAAGAAGTCCCCACCTCTCATTGGGGCTGATAGTGGGTTCTGAAGATGGCTTTCCCTGGAACCTGAGGTATGTCTGCAGCCACCAAGTTCATGGAGAACTTGTCACACCCAACTCCAAGAAGGCCTGCTATGGGCCAGACTGGGTAGGTCTGAGATTTCATGAGACCAAGGATGCCAACACTGAGTTATAGCAAGAACAGCTGACATTCACGTGACCCTTCACACTTTATGGGTTATTCATAACACCAAGAGCTCTTAGGAAGCAACATCAACAACAGCATTCTCATTTTACAGATGAGGGGAAAACACTTAGAAGTCAAGCAGCTGGTCCAACATCCCTTAGCCAGGAGCCAGGCCAGATTTAGCACATGGTTTTGATGCCTAAACCCTTGCTTTTGTTACTCCACTTTGTGCAATATGTCATTAACTACTGCATTTTTTAAAGGCAACTTCTATTCCCACAGCACCCTAGAAATGGTATCAATAAAGTTCTTCTGGTCACTTTGCACCATGGGTGAAGCCATGGAAAGTAGAAAGAAATGTGGCCTGTGATTATAAGGCCCTTTAATGTGCTTGAACATTTACCTTACCACTTGATCGCATACTCTGTGGTTATTCATGAAGTGTGTTCTGGTCCCCTGGCTGATCAAAAGTCTGGAGGTCTCACACGATGATCAAGACTGCTTGGTAACCCACAGAACCTTAAAAGCCCTGGGTCCATGAGCTATCCCCAGGCTCTGTCTCCACTGTAGAGTGTGTCTTCATGCAGACACAGTCTTGAAGCTGGTTCCTGTCCTGGCATTCTGCAAAGTTTCACTTAATCTTTGGGAAAAACGAGAATGCCCTCTGTCTCTAAGCATAGCTTCTGGTAGGCTGAGTCCATTAAGTTTCCTATAAATCCTGCTTGTTCCCACCCTCTTCACAGAGAACATGGTGAAAAACACACTAATCTCTTGGATCAAAGTGAGAACAAATGCGTAATGCTCCCACTGCAGGATGAGAGCGTGCTTAGATAACCCTGTGGGCTCTTGGCTGGGGAGGTGATGAAAGGGAGAGAGGTGCCTGTCATGAGGTCATGGACCAAAACCTTCTGACACCTGTCCCCTTGCCACCATACTTGGCCCTGCTGAGCCCAAGATTCCAGTAACCAAAAATATCCCTCTGTCTGCATATCCCATCTCCCCGTTAGGTTTTCCTTTTTCATATCTATGAATTTGCCTTTCATCACCTCTGCCACATGGTCCCCTGAACTCCGTATGACCCTTACCTCCTCTCCCCTTGGCCACAGCTCATTTCTTTTCATGTTAACCATCAAAAATTCAACAGGAGCAGAATGTAGGTAACTTAGCTTTATTCACTCAGCAGTGCATGCACACATCCCCCAAACTTTTATTACCTACCTCCATCTTAGGATTTCTTTTCTAAACAAAGCTCCTTTGCTTAAAAAAGAAATCTTCCCAGGCTTCCTTCATCTCTTACTTCAGTGGTCTCACCTTCCAATTAAAAGACTTCAAACAGTTCGGGGACAGAGGGAAAGGGTTTTATGTTGTTTTCATGATTTTTTAAAATCAACATCATCTTCATCATTGTCATCATCATCATCATCGTTATTATTGTTATCATTTAGTATTGATTTTCACTCTGATCCTTACTTACAAAATCCTCTCTCCTAACATAAAAACATTCTACTTTTGTATTACTTGAAATTAATGGTTCTGTTGTTGAATTTTAACTGTCAGCTTAAGAATAGTTTCCACTGGTGTCTGCATTTTACCATCCATACATGCTCATTTTTCCCCTCAGGTGTGTGTTATTTTTTTTAACATAAGGGCTTCACACAAGGAAACTGTGTATAAAAGGCATCAAGAACATATCTGTGGTCAGACACAACAACTCAGAGGCATAGGAAGACCCTGGTTATTCATGTAGCTATTCCTGTCCTTTAACTTTTCTTACTTTTTCAGAGAAAATTGATGCCCTGAGAAAACCACTAGTGGTTTTGGAGAAATACTGATTTTTTTGAGGGGAAAATCTTGCATTTCCATAACCAGGTGCTTACTTACCAGCACTTATAGTTTAAACAAACCATTTTACTCTTAAAATTATTCATGACAATGTATCTTGAAGAGCTCATTTAACAAACTTACTATGGAAACCATGGACTGAATGGAAAGGCTACAAAGCAGAATTGGAGAAGAACAGCATACTGATTTGAAAGCACATTAGCAGCTTTCTCTCTGCTAATACTGAAAAAGAAACCTTTGGGCTGCAAAGCACGGCATTGTGTTGGGAATTAAATTTCTCTTAGCGCACTGAGTATTAAGCAAAATGGATTGCTGTAAGTGTCTATGTATGGTCATTCAGTGCGTGTAGGAGAATTTGTGTCTGGTAGCAACAACAACAGTCGTTACAAAAGTTGAACGTGCCTGGTGAGCACAGGCAGCCAGCTGGGGAGGCAGCCGTGGTGATGGGGACACCAACCTAACCAGACATTCATCGTTGGGTGAGTACCAACCTGACTTCTTGGTGCTTCAAAAGCATAAACAGGAATCACTATATTGTACATCTGTATCTTATATAATATTGTACATCAACTATACTTCAATTTTAAAATATGGTATTAAAAAAAAAAAAAAGCATAGGGGCCCATCCGCTCCGCCATCCCGAGCCCTCCAAAGGCCTGTCCTTTCCCTCCGGTTCTTTCCCAGTCGCGGGCCGGACCGGGCCGAGCCGGGCTGCCCGGGCGCAGTCCCTGACCATGGCGTCCCTCTTCAAGAAGAAAACCGTGGATGATGTAATAAAGGAACAGAATCGAGAGTTACGAGGTACACAGAGGGCTATAATCAGAGATCGAGCAGCTTTAGAGAAACAAGAAAAACAGCTGGAATTAGAAATTAAGAAAATGGCCAAGATTGGTAATAAAGAAGCTTGCAGGGTTTTAGCCAAACAGCTTGTACATCTAAGGAAACAGAAAACAAGAACTTTTGCTGTAAGTTCAAAAGTCACGTCTATGTCCACACAAACAAAAGTGATGAACTCCCAGATGAAGATGGCAGGAGCAATGTCTACCACAGCAAAAACAATGCAGGCAGTTAACAAGAAGATGGATCCACAAAAGACATTACAAACAATGCAGAATTTCCAGAAGGAAAACATGAAAATGGAAATGACTGAAGAAATGATCAATGACACACTTGATGACATCTTTGATGGCTCTGATGATGAAGAAGAAAGCCAAGATATTGTGAATCAAGTTCTTGATGAAATTGGAATTGAAATCTCTGGAAAGATGGCCAAAGCTCCATCAGCAGCCCGAAGCTTACCATCTGCCTCTACTTCAAAGGCTACAATCTCCGATGAAGAGATTGAACGGCAACTTAAAGCTTTAGGAGTAGATTAATCAAAAAAGCCATTATATTTTGCCTATTATAATTATTTAGTATAAACCAGGCACAGTGCAGATTTCCTTTTACAAAACACATTTATTTTGCAAAAATGAAGACCATGAGTAAACAGTTGTTTCCTAACCCATGGCTGTTTTGAATCTTTTGCCAAAGAATGACAATGATGCAAAAATGGGAACAGTTTGGATTTTAATTAAAACTGTTTAGGAGTGATGATGTGTAAATGTTGACTTCTGCATGGCATAGAGAAATTATATTCATTACTTAGCGTAGTTTATGTTCTAAATCTTTTTCACTGAATACAAATCTTGTTAAAGCCACTAGGCACCAGCTTAAAGAGACCTGTAAAAATATTAAAAGTATATCATTAATTCTGTATCTGTTAACTTGTCCTTTGTAAGCGATATGTGTTATGACCATAGGTGGTTCACCTGCCAAATTATTTTTAAATTACCTAAAAGAAGAGTGCTATTTAAACATCTGTCTTAAACAAAAACTGTTATGAGCTTTTCTTTTCTTTTTTTTTCCTTTGGGAGAACATTCTAGTTGGTAAGTGTCTTACCTTTCAAAATGTGCTTGGCACCTGCCTTAAATAGCACAAACATATTGTGCACATCTTTAAATCATTTTAACTGACAGAAAAGAATTACATTTTAAACTCAAATTGAAGCCTTTTACAAAAATTATCCAGGCTCTTTTTTGTAAAACTTATAAAAGTAAATTAAATATAATTAGCAAAAAGAGACACTGAATTAATAACATTTTTTAGTAATAAAACAATATATTTTGATCTTTCTTCCAAGAACTTAGATTTTCTCCATATGAGTTATAATTTAATCTCCTTAGTCTTGAACTGTATTAATGTGTACACTGAACCCTCTAAATTGAAGCCATCATTCTCAGTTAAATAACACTACTATGACAGTACTCAACCTAAATTTTAAAAATTAGCATTTTTTCTTGGTAAATAAACTATAACTTTGTCAGAAATTACTGCCTGAATGTGTATTAATGTATTAGCTGCATTTTTTAAGGTAAAGTTGCTATGGTATTTAATGTATGGATAGAAAGTGAGAATAAGTGAAGAAGTGGCAGATTAGTTAGAATTTAGAATTAGGTTAGCTTTGAAAAATGATGTTGTCATATATGGGTTCTAGCACATCCCACCATAAAAACTTCTGGAGGAGATCAGATAGGTGTAACCTGGTTAATTTCGGATAATGGATATTTTGGACTAATATGGACAACATCAATACATTTTAGGACTAGTAGACATGTGGCATATGGATTGGTGGGAAAAACAAAAACCTAAACTTTCCAGTTTATAATCCATAAACCATTTTATAATGTTCAAAGATAAGATTCCGTTATTGATAATATTAAATGCAGTTACCCTGAACATTGATGGGTCAAAACATTTTACTGGATTATGGAATGTTAACCCAGAACTTGTTTTGATTCTTGGATGTACATAATAATCTAACTAACTTTCTTGTTTACTTTCTTGTTTACATGTGGGGGGTTTTGTTTTTAAAATTATTTTGTTAAAAAAAAAATCCCAATAAAGGTTTATTGCTGTTAAAAAAAAAAAAAAAGCATAGGGCTTCCCTGGTGGCGCAGTGGTTGAGAGTCCGCCTGCCGATGCAGGGGACGCGGGTTCGTGCCCCGGTCCAGGAAGATCCCACATGCCGCGGAGCGGCTGGGCCCGTGAGCCATGGCCGCTGAGCCTGCGTGTCTGGAGCCTGTGCTCCGCAACGGGAGAAGCCACAGCAGTGAGAGGCCCGCGTACCGCAAAAAAAAAAAAAAAAAAAGCATAAACAAGATGATTTATAGGGACTTGAAATCTAGTTTAGAAAAACAAAATTAGTGGAATGAGACCAACATGGAGCTGGTTAGATGCTAAGAGCTGTTCCTAGAGTAGGGGCAGTTTCCTTATTCTTCTGCCACTTTGTTCACTGCCACTTTGACAAGAGACGTCCTCCGTCTTTGTGCCTTGGATTGCTACTATGGAAAAATTCCCCAGAGAGTAACTTTATTATGATTCTCTCATTCTTACTCAGTAATTTGTTCCAACATTACCCACCATAGTTATAGAAAACCTATTCTGAATATGCAGAGACTGTATTCATTTTGGGTCCCAAAGTAGAAAGGGACAACTTTCTAGCTAATTAATTTTACTTGCATTTTTGTTTTCAGGCCTACATATTTATTTTAAGTAATGCCTTATACACAGCACTCAAAACTGGTTTTTCATATTAGAATATACGATATAAAGAACCTCAGACATTTCAATCACTTATAATCATGAAGTATTCTACTGAAACCTAACCACTGACCCTGAGCACAGATATTATCTACTGCTGTGTAACAAATTACTCCAAAATTTACTGACTTAAAACAGCAATAAACATTTACTATCTTTTACAGTTTTTGTGAGGCAAGAACTTAGGGTGGTCCTGGATCCATGTCTCTCACAAGGTCACAGTAGGTAAGGGCTGCCAGGATCTGATAGCTTGGTGAGCTGGAAGATCTACATGCATACTAGCCTATCCACACGGCTGGCAGCCAGTACTGGTTGTTGATACAAAGCCTCAGGTCTCTACCGTGTGTGCTTCTCCACAAGGCTGGTTGAATATCTCCATGACGTGGTGGCAGGTTTCCCACAGAGCAAATATGATGTGAGAGGTGGAGGTTATATCCCGTTTATGACCCAGTCTCAGTAGTCAAACAACATCACTTCTATTCATTAGAAGTGAGTCACTAAGTCCAGCCAGCATTCAAGGGGAAGGGAATTAAGCTCTACATTTTTTTTTTTTTTTTGCGGTACGCAGTCCTCTCACTGTTGTGGCCTCTCCCATTGCGGAGCACAGGCTCCGGACGCGCAGGCCCAGCGGCCATGGCTAAGGGGCCTAGCCGCTCCGCGGCATGTGGGATCCTCCCAGACCGGGGCACGAACCCGTGTCTCCTGCATCGGCAGGCGGACTCTCAACCACTGCGCCACCAGGGAAGCCCAAGCTCTACATTTTGAAGGGATGGGTGTCATAATTTGCAGAAGTGTTTTAAAACCATCAGTGGTTATAGATAAATGTAAATTATTTTAAAGCTTTATAGCTTATTTTGAGATATAATTTATGTAAAGTAAAATTTATAAATCTTAAGTGTACAGCTGAGTAGTTTTACATGAGTATATACCTGTGTAACCACCACCTAGATCAAAATACATAACATTTTTGTTGTGTATAATGTATAATATTTTTCAGCTCCTTAGAAAGTTTCATCATGTGAATTACACTGAATTTTCTATGTACACAACCACCATCTACAAAGACACCTCTAGTTCTCCCTTTCTCATCTTTATAACTTTTCTTTATACTTCTCTTGATTTTTCTGTGTCTGGGACCTCCAGTACAATGTTGAATAGGTGTAGTGTGAGTGGACATCCTTGTCTTGTTCTCAACTTAGGGGAATATGTTCCGTATTTCACCATATACATCTGTAGGTTGTTTTGTAGATAACTTTTATCAGATCAAGGAAGCTCCATTCCTGATTTAGTTAAGCATTGGCAGTAGACATATAAAGAGAATCATGGTTCATGACTTTACTACCTGCTCATCAGTATTAAACATTAGCCAGAGTATTGCCTTTAGCTGCAAATGTCCCTTATCTAATTTAGAGAAAAATTATACCAGGTCTACACATTAAAAAAAATATTGCCCAGAGCAGTCCTCAATTTCCAAACATACCGATCTTCAAAAATGTATTTGTTTGTCAGTCCTTTGTAAATTGCAAGACTTTTTCACATGTAAGCTTAATTATGTTTGGTGCTTAACTATAAAAGCCAACTACAAAAGTGTATTTAATCTACCTTGTGCCCGAAGTTACAGTCTCAGCTACTGGCAGGGGATGGTGGTGGAGCTCTGAAGAGAAATGGAAGGAGGAAGAGAGGAAGCCCAAGCAGCAGCAGCAGCCACAGCTTGTGGGGAAGGCAGTTCTTGTTGCCACAGACTCCCCAAGCAACCCCATAGCTGGGTGTGGCTGACACTTGCAAATTAGCATCATGTAAATCAGGGCTCTCTGAGCCCCACCATATGTGCTGAAGAATTTTTAAATGTCTCAACACCCAATTCGTATAGCTCTAAAAGCAATAAACTTTAAAATAAGAACACTGGAATAGCACTGACAGAGTGGTCTCCAAATTCATTGTCACATTTACTCCTCACAGCAGGCCTGTGAGGTTAACAGACGAGGACACAGGCTTAGAGACATTCAGTGACTTGCCCAAGATTTCCCAGCCTAGAACATTTGCACCCAGGACCTGATCCAAGACTAGGAGCGTGAAGTCTTTTCACTGTATCATGTTGGCAACTGATTGCCTTTTTTTTAATGTTTTCTTTTAATCCCTGCCACGGGTGTGTTCATGCTTAATGTAACTTTTTCTGATTGTTCATCTTTTACTATTATATAGTTTAGTAGTGGAAGAAATGATTGTGGTCAGTACATGTATGACAATTATGAAGGCCATGGTTTAGATTAACTTGCAGGACATTTTTTATGAGGTTCCCCCTTTTTCTGCTTCAGAGTTGTCCTTGAGCATCAGTCAACGTTTGGTGGTTGCTTCTAGCAAGTCTTTTGCTTCATTAATTTTGGTTGCTAAGTAAGGAGATCCACCTTTATCTGGGTGATTCAAAATCATGATTCTCCTGTGAGCTGCTCTAATCTTGGCCTTGCTGGCAGATGGGCTGACACCCAAAATAAAACTCACTTCTCACCTCTTCATTTTCTGTTCAAATCCTCCTTTATAGTAGGATGAAAAGCTAGGAGTTGAAATCTTCTTTGCAGTTTCTGTGATTTCTTGTCCTAGAGGTTTCCAGATCTGAAATGCACAATGACCTGAAAATCCAAGAGCTGCAATACCCAGCCCCACAGCTATCAAACTTCTTGCCAGTCCCCGGTCGCCGTTGGCATCTGACCGCTTGGTGTGGGGTGGGGGGGTTAGACGGCTGGGATGCCACCGCCAAGGGCTTAATGTAACTTTAGATGTTACTTTGATGTAAATTGAAGCAACTATTATAAAAACGGCTATTTTTAGATTCCCAACCTTGGTCACAGTGCATTTAGCCATTTGGTTGAACAAATAGAGAAATTTTCTTCCTCGTCCTCCAGTGTGTGTACCTTTATCACATTTTAAGACTTCTGCTACAAAACATCTATCAATAGAAGACTTGTCAAATAAATTTTGACATCCTAAAAAAAGGAATTCTGCTTCAGGTGACAAGGTATAAAAGTGGGACAAAGCTGATAAAGGAATAGTTCTGTAATTTGGCAAGTACCCTAAATATTACCCACCAGAAGACTAATAATAATAATGAAAGTCATTCAGCATCATCATTTCATTATGTCAGCACATCCATTTCCCACCGCTGTGTGCAAGGTCCTGCCTTGAGCATTCTTAGAGCCATGACTAAGTAAAACTTCAGCAAGCAAGTCTCAATTTACTAATACTTCCTAATGCAGATGTTGGGATCATATTTGCTTTTCAAATGGAAAAACACAAAACACACACAAGGACACTGTAGGATATACACATTTTGGACATCATATTGATTTTTACAGTAGGAGGTGTTCTGCAAGGCTGCTTTTGATACCAGATATGCAGGCATTGGTGAGCAGGTGAGGGCTGTCTCCGATCTCCATCTAGAGAGAAAGTCCCATTTATCATGTGACATTCACATGCACCAGAGGGGAATGGCATTAGGGCACAGAGAGGCCTGGTGATCCCACCTCTAAGTGACGCAACTGTAGATCCATCCAAAGGGCTGATCAAAGAGCAGCTGGCTGGGCTGGATGTGTGCCAGGGTAGCTATGACTTACAGATCCAGCAAGGACAACGAAGGGACTCTCAATGTTTAAACAATAAATGACAGCCTCGAGGGGAGACAGACTCACTTTTCTCAAGGTTTTCTATTTGAACAAGATGACCTCAGCATCGAGTATGAAAGGGCATCTTTCCAAAGGCTGTTAATATTAGTCTCGCTTGCTATGTAAACAATAACAGAAGGCATCAAAGCCAGAATGCCATTACTCCTTGGCTTGTGAACATTCAAGTAGAGCTGATTGCTCTGTTTTTATTACTATTGTTATTAAATCATTGATTGGATCATCCCATGGAACATGAAAGTTTACATCAAGATTGATTTTTCCAAAAGTAAAGCTGCAACAGTATTTGAGTGTGGCTTTTACCTCCTTAATTTTCTGAAGTTCTCTTAAGTGAGAAAGCCAGTGATCTAAATAGTTGGTAGGCAGGATTTAGAAGGCTTTTTCAGGTCTCTAGTTAGCATGAAATCTTTTTTTAAATTACTGCTCCTCTAGACATTTATTTTGAAGTGCCCTGCCATGGCTTTGATGACTGCCAGTCTAGGTTTCAAACCTCTCCCCTGCCTACCATGCGATTAGGAGTACATCACTTCCTGCAGATAAAAGGATGACAAGAACCCCTGGCTCCACTGGGAGAATCAGAGGATAGACACTGGAGAGAACCTGGTCTTTTCTGGAGGTCACCTGAGAAAAGTAAGGTGTTCTGTCATCCTTCCCTGATAGGTGATTTCTTAAGCTAATTACTCTCTCCTTTAAATGTAGTCTCTACAAGATATCACAGGAAATGAATTTTTGGCTCTCTCTCACTGAGCTGCTTTTCAAGTGCTTTCTAATGAAATTCACATTGTTTACCCCAATTTCATCTATTCATAGTTTGTGGCATTTTTCCAAGCTCTAGTTTATATTTTTTCATGCTCCCTTTTTGTTCTTTGATATAAAGCTTTCAGAGTTTTGCCATTCTGCTGTGAGGCTGTGTCTTACTCATATTAGAAAAATTAATGCCAAGGAAGGAAGGTTTCAGTTGTTTCTTCTGAGGTCCTGCTTTAGACAGGTTTGTCAAGTTCCTTCATGTGATTTTTTATGGCTCCCCCACCTAAGTATAAAAGTAGGCACCAGTGATCATTTTATCAAATGAACTGACTCAGAACTTTGATAAAGACTAATACAAGTATGTTAAGACCTAAATTTATTTCTTCCAATCTGTAGTTTTGTTTTATTTTGTTTTTTACTAATTACTAACTTATAGAGTAGTTAAAGGGGAGTGGACAAGATAATGAAGTAGGAAGACACTGAACTCACCTCCTCCCGTGGATAAATCAAAATTACAACTATTTACAGAGAAACTATTGATGAGAAAAACCATATGAATAGCAGAAAAGATGTAAAGAAGGAACCACGACAAGATGGGTAGGAGTCAAGACCCATACCCCTGGGTAAGCAACCCACAAATGGAAGGATAATTACAATTTCAGAGGTTTTCCCCAAGGAACAAGGAGTCTGATACCCACACTGGGCTTCCTGGCCCAGGAGTCCTGCACAGGAATAATAAGCCCCTAGAATGTTTGGCCTTAAAAGCCAGTGGGGCTTACTTTCAGGAGAACCAGAGGGCTGTGGCAAGTAAAGACCCCAATCCTAAAAGATGTATACAAAATTTTGCATGCTCTAGGACCTAGGGCAGAAGCAGTAATTTAAATGAAGCCTGGGTCAGACCCACCTGCTGATCTTGGAGAGCCTTCAGGAGGCAACTGGAGCTCACCCTGGAGACATAGACACTGCTGGCAGCCATCTGGGGGAGCTTGCTCTACCACGTGCATACTAGTGCTGGCAAGCACCATTTTGGAATCCTCCTTCTAGATTATTAGTTCCAGGACCAAGCCCCACCCACCAAGCTGTCAGTACTAGTCTGAGACTCCTTGGGGCAAGTAACTAGATGGGTGCAGCCACAGCCCACTCATGAGCAGGTAAGCTGCCATAAGACCCCCTGAGCCCACAACCACCCCAGGACCCAGTTCTGTCCACCAGAGGGCCCAGGATCCAGTGCACTGGCACTAAACCCCAAGGGCTCTCCAGGCAGGGACCCTGGGACCCACATCTGCCAACCAGCGGAACAGCACTATCCCCAAGACCCCCTGGGCCTCAGCCCCACACACCAGTGGACAGGCACCAGTCCTGGGACTCCAGAGGCCTTGACCCCACTAATCACTGGTGGACACCAGCCCCAGGACCATCACAGCCCTGCAGCTATATCAGAACCTGGGCTATTCACCAGCAGACCGGCATCCACACCAATACCACCTGGGCCACAGCCCTGCTCACCAGCAAGCCAACAGCAGCTTTAGGACACCTTGGGCCCCTCAGCCAGCTGCCCCAGGATCCAGCCCAACCAACCAGAGGGCTAATACCAACTTCAGGACATCCAGGGACCTGCAGCCAGGGACTGGGGAACCCAGCTCCACCCACCAATGGGCTGGCTCTAGTCCAAGGACCCCCTGGGCCCCAGCCTCACCTACCAGGAGGCTATACAATCTCTAAGACATCTTGGACCCATCATCCAGCCATCCTCAGATCCAGCCCCTTTCACCAAGGGACTAACACCACGGACCACACAACCAGCTGTGTCAGGAACTGGCTCCACCCATCAGAAGACCAACAGTAGATCCAAGACTTCCAGTCCTGCAACCACCCACCTGGAACTCAGCCAAACCCATGAGTGGGCTGGCAGTAGGTCTGGGACCACTCAAGGCCTACAGCCAGTAGCCTCCAGACCAGGCTGCACCCACCAGCAGCTGGCAGCCTACAAACAAGGCAAGGCCTGACAATCAACTTGACCAAAAGCCAGCCACACCCACCAGACCACCCACAGTAGTCACAGTAGTCAACCCTCCACAACAGAAAGACCCACACAGCCCACATGGGGGCATCCCAGAGAATATATACTTTGGTGACCAGAGGGGAGTGTGCTGTGTGATGCATAGGACATCTCCTATGAAAGGACATTTCTCCAAGGTTGGGAAACATGACCAACCTACCTATTTCTATAAATAGAAATAAAAACAGCAAATGTAGCAAAATGAAAACACAGAAGAAAATGTTTCAGATGAAGGAACAAGGTAAAAACTCAGAAGAACTAAATGAAGTAGATAGGCAACTACCCAGTAAAATGTTCAAGGTAATGATCATAAAGATATTCAAAGAACTCAGGAGAAGACTGGAAGAAGAGAGTGAGAATATAGAAGTATTTAATGAAGAGTTAGAAAATATAAAGAAAACAAAACAGGGGTGAAGAATACATTAACTGAAATGAAAAATACATTAAAAGGAATCAACAGTAGATTAGATAATAAAGAGGAACAGATAAGTGAGCGGGAAGACAGAGTAGTGGAAATCATTGAAACTAAACAGATAAACAGAATGAAAAGAAATGAAAACAGTTTAAGAGACCTCTAAGAAAACATCAAGCATACTATCATTCTCATTATAGGGGTCCCAGAAGGACAAGGGACAGAGAAGGGGCAAAGAACATATTTGAATACATAATAGCTGAAAACTTCACTAACCTGGGAAAGGAAACAGACATCTAAGTCCAGGAAGTGCAGAGAGTCCCATACAGGATTAACCCAAAGAGGAACACACCAAGACACACTATAATTAAAATAGCACAAATTAAAGATAAAGAGAGAATATTAAAAGCATCAAGGGAAAAGCAACAAGTTACATACAAGGGAACTCCCATAAGGCCATCCACTGACTTTTCAGCAGAAATTCTGCAGGCTAGAAGGGAGCGGAACAATATATTTAAAGTGATGAAAGGGGAAAATCTACAGCCAAGAATACTCTACATGGCAAGGCTCTCATTCAGATTTGATGGAGAGATCAAAAGTTCTACAGACAAACAAAAGCTAAAAGAATTCAGCACCATGAAAAAAGCTTTACAAGAAATGTTAAGGGGACTTCTGTAAGTGGAAAAAAAATAGGCTACAACTAGAAACATGAAAATTATGAAAGGAAAAAGCACATTGGTAAAGGCAAATATACAGCAAAGGTAGTAAATCATCCATGTGTAAACCTAGTAGGAAAGTTAAAGACAAAAGTGATAAAATCATCTATATCCACAATAAGTAGTTAAGGGATATGCAAAATAAAAGGATGTAAAGTATGATGTCAAAAACAGTAAACATGTGGGGAGGGTATGAAGGCAGGGTTTTTAAAACACATTTGAACATAAGAAATCAGCAAATTAGAATAATCAAATATACATAGATTGCTATATATAAACCTCACAGTAACCACAAACCAAAATCTATAACAAGTACACACACGTACAAACACACACACAAGAAAGTAATCCAAACATAACACTAAAGATAGTCATCAAACACGAGTGGAAAGAAAAAAAGAGAAAGAAAGGAACAGAAAAGAACTACAAAAGCAGCCCCAAAACAATAAACAAAATGACATTAAGTACGTACCTATCAATATAATTTTAAATGTAAAGGCTCCAATCAAAAGACATAGAGTGGCTGAATGGATAAAAAACAAGACCCATATATATGCTGCCTACAAGAGACTCACTTCAGATCTAAAAACAGACTGAAAGTGAACAGATAGAAAAAGGTATTCCATGCAAATGGAAATTAAAAGAAAATCAGGGTAGCAATACATACATCAGAAAAATAGACTTTAAAACAAAGACTCTAAAAAGGGACAAAGAAGGACATTACATAATGATCAAGGGATCAATCCAAGAAGAAGATACAACAACAGTAAATATATATGTACCTGATACAGGAGCACCTAAATACATAAAGCAAATATTAACAGACATAAAGGGAGAAACTGACAATAGCACAATAGCAATGGGAGACTTTAACACCCCACCTATATCAATGGACAGATCATCCATACAGAAAACCAATAAGGGAAACACTGGCCTTAAATGACACATTACACCAGTTGAACTTAATAGATAGAACATTCCCTCACAAAGCAGCAGAATACACATTCTTTTCAACTGCAGTGGAACATTCTCCCAGATAGATCACATACTAAGTCACATAACAAGTCTCAGTAAATTTAAGATTAAAAGCATATCAAGCATCTTTTCTATCCAAAACACTGTAAGACTAGAAATCAAATACAAGGGGGAAAAAAAGCAAAAAACCTAGACACGTGTAAGTTAAACAATATGCTACTAAGAAAATCAATGGGTCACTAAATAAATCAAAGAAGAAATTTAAAAATACCTAGAGACAAATGAAAATGAAGGCACAATGATCCAAAATCTATGAGATGCATCAAAAGCACTTCTATGAGGGAAGTTTATAGTCATACAAGCCTACATCAGGAAACAAGAAAAATCTCAAATAAACAACCTAACCTTACACCTAAAGGAATGAGAAAAAGAAGAGAAAACAAACCCCAAAATTAGTAGAAGGAAAGAAATCATAAAGATCAGAGCAGAAATAAATGAAATAGAGACTTTAAAAAACAATAGAAAAGGTCAGTGAAACTAAGAGCTGGTTCTTTGATAAGATAAACAAAATTGACAAAACTTTAGTCAGACTCATGAAGAAAAAAAGAGAGAATGCCCAAATCAAAAATAAGAAATGAAAAATAAGTTATAACCAACATCCCTAGAAATAAAAATGATCATGAGATTACTATGAACAGCTATATATGAATAAAATGGACCTAGAAGAAATGAACATATTCCTAGAAATGTACAATCTCCCAAGACTGAACCAGGAAGAAATAGAAAATATGAAGAGACCAATTACCAGTAATGAAATTGACTCAGTAAGCAAAAAACTCCCAACAAACAAAAGTCCAGAACCAGATGGCTTCACAGGTGAATTCTACCAAACATATAAAGAAGAAATTATAACTAGCCTTCTCAAACTATTCCAAAAAATTGCAGAGGAAAGAACACTTCTGCACTCATTCTATGAGGCTAGCATCACCCTGTTACCAAAACCAGACAAAGATATCACACACAAGAAACTATAGGCCAATATCACTGATGAACATAGATGCAAAAATCCTCAACAAAATATTAGTAGATTGAATTCAAAACATATTAAAAGGATTATACAGCACAATAAAGTGGGATTTATCACAGGATGCAAGGATGTTTCAATACCTGCAAATCAATCAATGTGATACACCACATTAACAAACGGAAGGGTAGAAATTTCATGATCATCTCAATAGGCACAGAAAAAGCATTTGACGAAATTCAACATCAATTCATGATAAAAAAAAAAAAAAACCTCAACAAGTTTGGTATGGAGGGAATATATCTCAATATAGGCCATTTATGACAAACCCACAGCTAACATCATACTTAATGGTGAAAAGCTGAAAGCTTTTCCTCTAAAATCAGGAACAAGATATAAATACCCACTCTCACCACTTCTATCTAACATAGTATTGGAAGTCTTACTCACAGTTGGCAGACAGGTAAATGAAATTAAAGGCATCCAAATGTGATGGGAAGAAGTTAAGCTGTCACTATTTGCAGATGACATGACACTATATATAGAAAACCCTAAAGTCTCCACCAAAAAACTATTAGAACTAATAAATGAATTCAGTAAAGTTGCAGGACACAAGATTAATATACAGAAATCTGTTGCTTTCCTATACACTAATAATGAACTATCAGAAAGAGAAATTAAGAAAACAATCCTGTTTACAATCACATCAGAAAGAATAAAATATCTAAGAATAAACTTAACCAAGGAGGCAAAAGACCTATATTCTTAAAACTATAAAACACTGATGAAGGACTTTGAAAATGATACAAAGAAATGGAAAGATATTCCATGTTCATAAATTAGAAGAATTAATATTGTGAAAATGTTTGTATTACCCAAAGCAGTCTACAGATATCATGCAAGCCTTATCAAAATACCCATGACATTTTTCAGAGTGAGAACAAATAATCCTAAAATGTGTGTGGAACCACAAAAGACCCTGAATTGCAAAGTAATCTTTAGGAAAACAGACAAAGCTGGAGGTATCATGCTCCCTGACTTCGGACTATATTACAAAGCTACAGTAATCAAAACAGTGTGGTGCTGGCACAAAAACAGACACATAGATCAATGCAACAAAATAGAGTTCCAGAAGTATACCAACACACTTATGGTCAATTAATCTATGACAAAGGAAGCAAGAGTATATAATGCTCTTGGGAAAAGATAGTCCCTTCAAAAGTGATGCTGGAAAAATTAGACAGCAACATGTAAAAGAATGAAATTGGAACACTTTCTCACACTGTATAAAAAAATAAACTCAAAATAGATTAAAGACCTAAATGTAAGACATGAAACTATAAAATTCATAGAAGGGAACATAGGTAGAACACTTTTTGAAATAAATAGTAGTATTTTTTTTTTTTGGATCTGTCTCCTTTTTTTTTTTTTGTGGTACGCGGGCCTCTCACTGCTGTGGCCTCTCCTGTTGCGGAGCACAGGCTCCGGACGCGCAGGCTCAGCGGCCATGGCTTACGGACCCAGCCGCTCCACGACATGTGGGATCCTCCCGGACTGGGGAACGAACCCGCGTCCGCTGCATCGGCAGGAGATGGAAACAACCTAAGTGCCCATCATCGGATGAATGGATGAAGAAGATGTGGCACATATATACAATGGAATATTACTCAGTCATAAAAAGAAACGAAATTGAGCTATTTGTAATGAGGTGGATAGACCTAGAGTCTGTCATACAGAGTGAAGTAAGTCAGAAAGAGAAAGACAAATACCGTATGCTAACACATATATATGGAATTTAAGGGGAAAAAAATGTCATGAAGAACCTAGGGGTAAGACAGGAATAAAGGCATGACCTACTAGAGAACGGACTTGAGGATATGGGGAGGGGGAAGGGTGAGCTGTGACAAAGGGAGAGAGTGGCATGGACATATATACACTACCATACGTGAGGTAGATAGCTAGTGGGAAGCAGCCGCATAGCACAGAGATATCAGCTCGGTGCTTTGTGACCGCCTGGAGGGGTGGGATAGGGAGGGTGGGAGGGAGGGAGATGCCAGAGGGAAGAAATATGGGAACATATGTATATGTATAACTGATTCACTTTGTTATAAAGCAGAAACCAACACACCATTGTAAAGCAATTATACCCCAATAAAGATGTTAAAAAAAAAAATTCTTTTCTGAGAGAAGAGTTTTGAAGGTCCAGCCGTGGCATCCACCTACACCAATAACGAATCATGCTGAGATCTGAGCCAACAGGAGGACAGATAGGCCCAAGGAAGCTTGGTCAAAAATCCTTCTGTTTTTCTATATTGTATGCTTACTCATGGAAGAAAGCAAGTAATAAAACAAAGGAAGAAACTATATTGAAATGATTACATATGCAGGATAACGTACCAAGAGAAGATATCGCAAAACGCTTATTAAAAAATAAAGTATGTCGTAGGCTGACAACAGAGAGCAAAGCTTGACAGGCTCAGACACCATCTTAGAGCACAGCGCTCTGCTGACTCCTAGTGGCTTCTTTGCAAATGGTAGATGTGAACGTGAGAAATTGAGACTATAACATCCCTTATCAGAATCTACCCTAAAACTAACTGGTCCTAAATCTTTTTGTTTGTTTCTTTATGCGTTTCAGATCCTCTCATGGTTGCTGGTTATTTTCTAGGGCTACAGACCCTGCAGGGATGACAATGGTCAAAATGTTTGAATAAATCAGGTTCATCTTTGTCAGGGTTTCAAAAACCTTGTTTCTTTCTTTCTCTTCACATAGATACTTCACATTCCCTGACCACTTGGTGTAGCAAACCTTGCCCCCATCCATCTCTTGACCCCACAAATGCTTGCTCCATTAGGTGCCACAGGTCAACGCAGCTGTAGTAAGGTGTTCAGAGGAAGCCCACTGATCACACCAAAGGGGAAGTGGGTGCTGGCTTCAGATTAACTGTGCGGGTTAAACAAATAAATCCCTAATCAGGAGTTGAGGCACAATGACAAAGTGAAGAATTTCAGGGGAAATATTCAGGAGCGGCGGTTACTTCTAAGGTCTCCTTTTGAGCCTAGCTCTGCCCCCAGAGTGTGAGGAATGGTAGGAGGGGAAGTAGAACTTTCTTTTTCAACTTTGAATAAAAGGCCCAGGGGAGCAGACACCCATACTCGACCCATGGGCAGAAGGCCCATTCTGGACACAAAAGCCCGCAAGTGTGGATGTGATAGGAGCAGTTGTCATTGACACTCATGAGTGGGGCTGAAGTCTACGTGAGACTTAGGGTTACCCAATAAGCTCTCTAGGACAGGCACCCTGCGACCCAACAGGCTTTCTGATTATTTTTCTCTCTTCTCTTCCTTCTTTAACAGTCCCCATCCCCTCAGTTCTTTTAATGATAGAAATTATAAGCCCAAAGGATGAGCCCTGCATATCATAGCCTGTCAACCATGCAAGTAGAGTTGCTCTGATCAAATAGCCTATGACAGACACAAGTCAAGCATTTTATTTCCTTTCCTTTTTTTTTGTTCTAAGTGCACACTCCTAAGACAGAGGAACGAGCGATAGTATATTGTGTCTTAAAGGCAACTCTGTGGTTGACTTGGCAGCAGACCATCATGTTGACAAAAGGAAGTAAATGCACAGATAATCCAGGCTTTTTGAACTTCAAGAAGTTCTAGAAATCACCTCCAGGGGTCTCTCTCAGGGAGGAATCTGACCCAGAGAGGTTAACTGACCCAAAATCATGCAGTGCAGTGTCAGGGGCCAGAGCAAAACTAGAGGACAAACCTACAGGCACACCACAGACTTCATTTCAGTAGACACGTGTGCTTTTAGACAACACTTATTTGTTTACTATGGGAACATACTAATATATCTTGAGAGGGGAATTTCTTTTCTAAGTTTGGTACACTGTTAATAAAAATATGCTTGAAACAACAACATATTTTCTTTCATGAACTAACATTCTGTGTACTTTTATGTGAACCCTTGCATACAACACTTGCTGCTTTGAATATTAGAAGTGTGTATTAAAGTGTGTATATAAAACACTTTTATATGAATGCACTTTTGCATATAAAAGTATACAGCAAGATTAGGCTTTGGTTTTGTTTATTTTCTCTACAAAGTTCTACTTTAAGCAGACTGTCTTAGCTGAATGTATAAAAATAGAAGTGTCTAGTAAATGGCCTTATTTTTAATAGCTTTACTTTTTATAGATGTATTACTTTGAACCATAGGAATTTGCCATTGTTTCTGGTCCAAAAAATGGAATTTGGTAGTTTTTTATGGTTCAACCTAGTGCACTGGGTAAAGAGTAAAAATTTAGAGAATTTTACTTTGTATAAGAATTTTTTCTTTTTTTTTTTTGTCTATTTATTTATTTGGCTGTGTGAGGTCTTAGTTGCGGCATGCGGGATCTTGCCTGCAGTGTGTGGGATCTTGACTTAAGGCATGCGGGATCTAGATCCCTGACCAGGGATTGAAGCCGGGACCCCTGCATTAGGAGTGCAGAATCTTAACTGCTGTACCACCAGGGAAGTCCCAAGAATTCTTTACACTGATTTAACAGTTTGGGGGAGAATTTTTTTGCTTTTATGCAAAAAATATTGCTGTTATTCTGATATTCTAGAAGCCTACAGTTGTTAACAAGAATACAAGACTTGCATTTTGGTGGAAAAGAAAAATACAACACAAATAGTTTCCAATAATCTTTACATGTTCTTTTTTTCTTCCCAAAGGAAACTAATGTTGTAAAGAGATTAGACAATCATTTCTACCATCACTATGAGGCAAACATCAATAAATTAAGGAAATGAGATTTGAAATCTATTTGTTTCATCACTGTTCAAATGATGCTATCTCATTATGTAGTGCTGGTTAAGTTTGCTGTCCCTGTCAGATTGGTTAGTTTTTGCCTGTTTATTCTTTTTTTTTCTTAACATCTTTATTGGAGTATAATTGCTTTACAATGGGGTGTTACTTTCTGCTTTATAACAAAGTGAATCAGTTACACATATACATATGTTCCCATATCTCTTCCGTCTTGCATCTCCCTCCCTCCCACCCTCCCTATCCCACCCTTCTAGGTGGTCACAAAGCACCGAGCTGATCTCCCTGTGCTATGCGGCTCCTTCCCGCTAGCTATCTATTTTACATTTGGTAGTGTATATATGTCCATGCTACACTCTCACTTTGTCACAGCTTACCCTTCCCCCTCCCCATAGCCCCAAGTCCATTCTCCAGTAGGTCTGTGTCTTTATTCTTGTCTTACCCCTAGGTTCTTCATGACCTTATTTTTTTTCTTTCTTAGATTCCATATATATGTGTTAGCATACGGTATTTGTTTTTCTCTTTCTGACTTACTTCACTCTGTATGACAGACTCTAGGTCCATCCACCTCACTACAAATAACTCAATTTCGTTTCTTTTTATGGCTGTATATATGGGCCACATCTTCTTTATCCATTCATCCGATGATGGACACTTAGGTTGCTTCCATGTCCTGGCTATTGTAAATAGACCTGCAATGAACATTTTGGTACATGACGCTTTTTGAATTATGGTTTTCTCAGAGTATATGCCCAGTAGTGGGATTGCTGGGTCATATGGTAGTTCTATTTGTAGTTTTTTAAGGAACCTCCATACTGTTTTCAATAGTGGCTGTATCAATTTACATTCCTACCAGCAGTGCAAGAGGGTTCCCTTTTCTCCACACCTTCTCCAGCATTTATTGTTTCTAGATTTTTTGATGATGGCCATTCTGAGTGGTGTGAGATGATATCTCATTGCAGTTTTGATTTGCATTTCTCTAATGATTAATGATGTTGAGCATTCTTTCATGTGTTTGTTGGCAATCTGTATATCTTCTTTGGAGAAATGTCTATTTAGGTCTTCTGCCCATTTTTGGATTGGGTTGTTTATTTTTTTGTTATTGAGCTGCATGAGCTGCTTGTAAATTTTGGAGATTAATCATTTGTCAGTTACTTCATTTGCAAATATTTTCTCCCATTCTGAGGGTTGTCTTTTGGTCTTGTTTATGGTTTCCTTTGCTGTGCAAAAGCTTTGAAGTTTCTTTAGGTCCTGTTTGTTTATTTTTGTTTTTATTTCCATTTCTCTGGGAGGTGAGTCACAAAGGATCTTGCTGTGATTTATGTCATAGAGTGTTCTGCCTATGTTTTCCTCTAAGAGTTTGATAGTTTCTGGCCTTACATTTAGGTCTTTAATTCATTTTGAGCTTATTTTTGTGTATGGTGTTAGGGAGTGTTCTAATCTCATACTTTTACATGTACCTGTCCAGCTTTCCCAGCACCACTTATTGAAGAGACTGTCTTTTCTCCACTGTATATTCTTGCCACCTTTATCAAAGATAAGGTGACCATATGTGCGTGGGTTTATCTCTATCCTGTTCCATTGATCTATATTTCTGTTTTTGTGCCAGTACCATACTGTCTTGATTACTGTAGCTTTGCAGTATAATCTGAAGTCAGGGAGCCTCATTCCTCCAGCTCCGTTTTTGTTCACAAGATTGCTTTGGCTATTCGGGGTCTTTTGTGTTTCCATACAAATTGTGAAATTTTTTGTTCTAGTTCTGTAAAAAATGCCATTGGTAGTTTGATAGGGATTGCATTGAATCTGTAGATTGCTTTGGGTAGTATACTCATTTTCATAATGTTGATTTTTCCAATCCAAGAACATGGTATATCTCTCCATCTGTTTGTATCATCTTTAATTTCCTTCATCAGTATGTTATGGTTTTCTGCATACAGGTCTTATGTCTCCTTAGGTAGGTTTATTCCTAGATATTTTATTCTTTTTGTTGCAGTGGTAAATGTGAGTGTTTCCTTAGTTTCTCTTTCAGATTTTTCATCATTAGTGTATAGGAATGCCAGAGATTTCTGTGCATTAATTTTGTGTCTTGCTGCTTTACCAAATTCATTGATTAGCTCTAGTAGTTTTTTGGTAGCATATTTGGGATTCTCTATGTATAGTTTCATGTCATCTGCAAACAGTGACAGCTTTACTTCTTCTTTTCTGATTCGGATTCCTTTTATTTCTTTTTCTTCTCTGATTGTTGTGGTTAAAACTTCCAAAACTATGTTGAATAAGAGTGTTAAGAGTGGTCAGCCTTGTCTTGTTCCTGATCTTAGTGGAAATGGTTTCAGTTTTTCACCATTGAGGATGATGTTGGCTGTGGGTTTCTCATATATGGCCTTTATTATGTTGAGGAAAGTTCCCTCTATGCCTACTTTCTGCAGGGTTTTTATCAGAAATAGGTGTTGAATTTTGTCGAAAGATTTCTCTGCATCTACTGAGACGATCATATGGTTTTTCTCCTCAATTTGTTAATATAGTGTATCACGTTGATTGATTTGAGTATATTGAAGAATCCTTGCATTCCTGGAATAAACCCCACTTGATCATGGTGTATGATGCTTTTAATGTGCTGTTGGATTCTGTTTGCTAGTATTTTGTTGAGGATGTTTGCATCTATGTTCATCAGTGATATTGGCTTGTAGTTTTCTTTCTTTGTGACATGTTTGTCTGGTGTTGGTATCAGGGTGATGGTGGCTTTGTAGAATGAGTTTGGGAGTGTTTCTCCCTCTGCTATATTTTGGAAGAGTTTGAGAAGAATAGGTGTTAGCTCTTCTCTTAATGTTTGATAGAATTCTCCTGTGAAGCCATCTGGTCCTGGGCTTTTGTTTGTTGGAAGATTTTTAATCACAGTCTCAATTTCAGTGTTTGTGATTGGTCTGTTCATATATTCTATTTCTTCCTGGTACAGTTTTGGCAGGTTGTGCATTTCTAAGAATTTGTCCATTTCTTCCAGGTTGTCATTTTATTGGCATAGAGTTGCTTGTAGTAATCTCTCATGATCTTTTGTATTTCTGCATTGTCAGTTGTTACTTCTCCTTTTTCATTTGTAATTCTATTGATTTGAGTCTTCTTCCTTTTTTTCTTGATGAGTCTGGCTAATGATTTATCAATTTTGTTTATCTTCTCAGAGAACCAGCTTTTAGTTTTATTGACCTTTGCTATCATTTCCTTCATTTCTTTTTCAGTTATTTCTGATCTGATCTTTATGATTTCTTTCCTTCTGCTACCTTTCGGGGTTTTTTTTGTTCTTCTTTCTCTAATTGCTTTAGGTGCAAGGTAAGCTTGTTTATTCTAGATGTTTCCTGTTTCTTAAGGTAGGATTGTATTGCTATAAACTTCCCTCTTAGAACTGCTTTTCCTACATCCCATAGGTTTTGGGTCGTGTCTCCATTGTCATTTGTTTCTAGGTATTTTTTGATTTCCTCTTTGATTTCTTCAGAGATCACTTGGTTATTAAGTAGTGTATTTTTTAGCCTCCATGTGTTTGTATTTTTCACACATCTTTTCCTGTGATTGATATCTAGTCTCATAGCGTTGTGGTCGGAAAAGATACTTGTTACAATTTCAATTTTCTTAAATTTATCAAGGCTTGATTTGTGACCCAAAATATGATCTATCCTGGAGAATGTTCCATGAGCACTTGAGAAAAATGTGTATTCTGTTGTTTTTGGATGGAGTGTCCTATAAATATCAATTGAGCCCATATTGTTTAATGTATCATTTAAAGCTTGTGTTTCTTTATTTATTTTCATTTTGGATGATCTGTCCATTGGTAAAAGTGGGGTTTAAAAGTCCCCTACTATGAATATGTTACTGTTGATTTCCCCTTTTATGGCTGTTAGTATTTGCCTCATGTATTGAGGTGTTCCTATGTTGGGTGCATAAATATTTACAACTGTTTTATCTTCTTCTTGGATTGATCCCTTGATCATTATGTAGTGTCCTTCTTTGTCTCTTAATAGTAATAGTCTTTATTTTAAAGTCTATTTTGTGTGCTATGAGAATTGCTACTCCAGCTTTCTTTTGGTTTCCATTTGCATGGAATATCTTTTTCCATCCCCTTACTTTCAGTCTGTATGTGTCCCTAGGTCTGAAGTGGGTCTCTTGTAAATAGTATATATATGGTTCTTGTTTTTGTATCCATTCAGCCAATATGTGTCTTTTGGTGGGAGCATTTAGTCCATTTACACTTAAGGTAATTATCGATATGTATGTTTCTGTTCCCATTTTCTTAATTGTTTGGGGTTCATTATTGTAAGTCTTTTCCTTTTCTTGTGTTTCTTGCCTAGAGAAGTTCCTTTAGCATTTGTTGTAAAGCTGGTTTTGTGGTGCTGAACTCTCTCAGCTTTTGCTTGTCTGTAAAGGTTTTAATTTCTCCATCAAATCTGAATGAGATCCTTGCTGGGTAGAGTAATCTTTTTTTTTTTTTAATTTTTCTTTTTAATTAATTAATTTTTTTTTTGCGGTACACGGGCCTCTCACTGTTGTGGCCTCTCCCGTTGCAGAGCACAGGCTCCGGACACACAGGCTCAGCAGCCATGGCTCATGAGCCTAGCCACTCCGCGGCCTGTGGGATCTTCCTGGACTGGAGCACGAACCCGTGTCCCCTGCAGCGGCAGGCAGACTCTCAACCACTGCACCACCAGGAAAGCCCTGTATGAATCTTTTTTATGTGACCTAAGGCATCACTTAAAGCACAGAATAACCCTGGCCAATAAACTGAAGTTGACCTGAATGCCTTCCAGCTGAGACACTGTCAAAACCATCAGGGGACGTGTAAAAATAGTACAATCCCTAAGGGCACAGTTCAACTATTACTGCACCCCATGCAGAACACACAGTAAGTCCCACAGGTTAACAAAAGTCTGACTCGGTGCCCAGCCCTGGGATTTCTAGCTCAGGTGGAAAATTTTAGTGTGAACCCTTGGTTTTAGAGGGACTGCTAGGAGACAGTGGCTTCCAGTTTTGTATATGTGTTTTGCATGAAAAGTGAGGAGTTGAGGCCACCCACACTGTCCCATTGCCAGCACTGCTGTGAGTGATCAAGTTTCAGTAGTTGCTCTGAATTCAGAACTTTCTCAGCAGCTTGGAAAGCACACAGGAGGAGTTTTCCTTCTGGATGAGGGGAAGGTTTCCTGGAATGGTTTTGAAAACCAAAGATCATTAATGCGCCTCTCCCTGAGCCCCCCAATCCCTCCATGCCTTCCAGATACTACTGGGGTTTTGTTTTCTCTATCACTGTTGCAAAATCAGTGTGTCCTTTTTAATCATTATAACTTTACATTTTTTAAATCATTCCCTGCTCTTATCCAGACGTTTCACCAGGAGGTGTTGTGTGCAAGAGGAATAAAAGTATTTTCATCGAAAAACACTTTTATACAGCTTAACTAGAAAGACATGTTATGTTCAGGAAAGAGTCAAGAGAAAATCTTGAATTTTAAAAAATTTATAAGTAGGTTTTCACAACCTGCACCTAGAAAAAATTAATCCCTTTTTGGGGTAGCTGCACTTGATGATCAACTTGCTTTACTAAGTATGTATACCAGGAGAAGGACAAGGAAAGTTGGGTCCGTTTATCAGACTCTTGCTGCAAACTGCAACTAATCCAGAAAGGCAAATATAATCATCAACAACAGTGAGCCACCCCTGAGAGGAGGTCAAGAGTCCACTCAGCCAGGAGTGGGCAGAGAATTCACTGTCTTCCCCAGACTTGTAGTTTGAGGCAAAAATCACAGGTTAGGAATGCAATTATTTTGTGTGTTGGTAATACAGCCTGATTTCAGATGGTCCATTAGAGAACAAGCTCTGTCATGTGGACATTTGTGTGTGACCCAGGCAGCCCAGCCAGCGTCCATGATGTTTTCAGAGTCTGTGGCCCCACAGAGGCGTGTCCTGAAGCTACAGTGATAACACGGTCTGAGTTTTGTCTGCTTTAGTCCACCAGACTTTGTGCTGTGGCTGAAATAGCACATAGCAGATAGTATCAGGTTTCAGCTTAGAGTCAGATTCAGGCAATTAAAATCAGTGAGGCAGAATTCCAGGAAAAAAACACTGGCTTTGGCCCTGCACAGCCAGTAACAGTGTTCTAAGTCCAAGTGACAAGCCAGGCTTTTCTAAATCCTGTTAATCTTGTTATTCTTAGAGTCCAAGTTGACCCATTCAAAAATATGCACAGAAGACAGAAAATTAACAGCCTCTATCACAGGTCTGATTTTACAAGAACTCATTAATAATTAAATTGCTTTTTAAAATTCCCAAAGTGTCTACTTAGAGATTACCTATTATTTCATATTGTTTCACTTTTTTCAAAGGTACTAATAGGTAAAAATTGAGGCAAATGTCATGGGCAGAGTCAAGATGGCAGAGTAGGAGGACGAGGAGTTTGCGTCTCCTCACAACTAGGGCATCCACCAGATGCCACTGGGGGACCTCAACACCCAAGGGGATGGGAGGAACCCCTGAGGCACCAGGTAGGATGTGGGGGGGAGTGAGGGGGGAGGAAAAGTGGAGGTGGGATGGGACTAGGGCCCCTGAGAGGTGGCTGTGGGGAGGGGAGAGGTTTCCACACCTGGAGAGGCCCACTAACTGTGAGGGGATCAACGGGAATGGGGAGAGATCCTCGGGGGTTCGGAGGATTGGAGGGGAATGTGGCTAGTGTTTCCTTCACCCATTCAGTCCCGGGGATCGTGCTGGGGTCCTGGGCCTGGTCCTCTGCCCTCCGAGGACCCCTCTGGCCGTGTGGGTCCTGGGGGTGTGGGAGAGAGTGGGGGAGGAAGAGTAGAGGCGAATGGGGATGAACCCTTGGAGATCATAGATTGCGGGGGACATGGCTAACATTTCCTCCACTCACTCGGGTCCTAGCAATCCCTGGTCAGGGAACTAGATCACACATGTATGCTGCAACTAAAGAGTTCGCATGCCACAACTAAGGAACCCACAGGCTGCAACTAAAGGGCCCTCCAGCTACAACTAAGGCAAACACATGTCACAACTAAGGAGCACAAGTGTCGCAACTAAGGAGCCAGTGAGCTGCTCCTAAGACCCAGCACAACCAAAATAAATAAATAAAATTGATAAAATTAATAATTAAATAAAAGACTAGGGAGTGGGTCACTTAAGGCAGAAATCTGATTCAAAAAAACAATCTTCCAACAAACAAAAATCCAGGACCAGATGGCTTCACAGGTGAATTCTATCAAACATTTAGTGAAGAGCTAACACCTATCCTTCACAAACTCTTCCAAAAAATTGCAGAGGGAGAAACACTCCCAGATATGTTCCATGAGTCCACCTTCACCCAGATAGCAAAACCAGACAAAGATATCACAAAAAAGAAAATTACAGACCAGTATCACTGATGAACATAGACACAAAAATCCTCAACAAAATACTAGCAAAGAGAATCCAACAAAACATTAAAAGGATCATGCACCATGACCAAGTGGGATTTATCCCAGGAATGCAGGGATTCTTCAATATAGAAAAATCAAACAATGTGATACACCATATTAACAAATTAAAGAATAAAAACCATATGATCATCTCAGTAGATGCAGATAAAGCTTTTGACAAAATTCAACATCCATTCACAACAAAAACTCTCCAAAAAATGGTCATAGAGGGATCCTATCTCAACATTATAAAGGCCACATACAACAAATCCACAGCAAAGATCATTCTCAATGCTGAAAAACTGAAAGTATTTCCACTAAGATCAGGAACAATACAAGGATGTCCTCTCTTGCCACTCTTATTCAACAGTTTTGGAAGTCCTAGCCACAGCAATCAGAAAGGAAAAAGAAATAAATGAATCTAAATTGGAAAAGAAGTAAAACTGTCACTGTTTGCAGATGACATGATACTATACACAGAAAATCCTAAAGATGCCACCAGAAAACTACTAGAGCTAGTCAATGAATTTGGTAAAGTTGTAGGATGCAAAATTAATGTACAGAAATCACTTGCATTTGTATACACTAACAATGAAACATCACAAAGGGAAATTAAGGAAACAATCCCATTTACCATCACAACAAAAAGAATAAAATATCTAGGAATAATCCTACCTAAGGAGGGAAAATTTCTGCACTCAGAAAACTATAAAACACTGATGAAAGAAATCAAAGATGACACAAACAGATGGAGAAACATACCATGTTCTTGGACTGGAGAATCAACATTGTGAAAATGACTATACTACCCAAAGCAATCTACAGATTCAATGCAATCCCTGTCAAATTACCAATGGCATTCTTCACAGAATTAGAACAAAAAAATTTGCAATTTGTATGGAAACACAAAAGACCCTGAATAGCCAAAGCAATCTTAAGAAAGAAAAATGGAGCTGTAGGAATCAGGCTCCCCAACTTCAAACTATACTACAAAGCTACAGTAATCAAGACAGTATGGTACTAGCACAAAACCAGAAATACAGATCAATGGTACAGGATAGAAAGCTCAGAGATAAACCCATGCACCTATGGTCACCTAATCTATGACAAAGAAGGCAAGGATATACAATGGAGAAAAGACAGCCTCTTCAATAAATTGTGCTGGGAAAACTGGACAGCTACATGTAAAAGAATGACATTAGAATGCTAACTAACACCATACATAAAAATAAACTCAAAATGGATGAAAGACCTAAAGCTAAGGTGAGACACTATAAAACTCTTAGAGGAAAACATAGGCAGAACACTCTCCGAGATAAATTGCAGCAAGATCTTTTTTGACCCACCTCCTAGAGTAATGAAAATAAAAACAAAAATAAACAAATGGGACCTAGTTAAACTTAAAATCTTTTGCACAGCAAAGGAAACCATAAGCAAAACGAAAAGACAACCCTCGGAATGGGAGAAAATATTTGCAAATGAAGCAAGCCTCAAGGGATTAATCTCCAAAATACATAAACAGCAGCTCAATTTCAAAAGAACAAACAACCCATTCAAAAAATGGGCATTTCTCCAAAGAAGACATACAGATGGGCAAGAGGCACATGAAAATATGCTCAACATCACTAATTATTAGAGAAATGCAAATCAAAATTACAATGAGGTATCACCTCACACGGGTCAGAATGGCCATCATCAAAAATCTACAAACAATAAAGGCTGGAGAGGGTGTGGAGAAAAGGGAACCCTCTTACATTGTTGTTGGGAATGTAAATTGATACAGCCACTATGGAGAACAGTATGGAGTTTCCTTAAAAAACTAAAAATAGAACTACCATATGACCCAGCCATCCCACTACTGGGCATATACCCTGAGAAAACCATAATTCAAAAAGACACATGTAATCCAGTATTCATTGCAGCACTATTTACAATAGCCAGGTCATGGAAATAACTTAAATGTCCATTGACAGACAAAACTGTAAAGAAATGTGGTACATATATACAATGGAATATTACTCAGCCACAAAAAGGAACAAAAATGGGTCATTTGTAGAGTTGTGGATGGACCTAGAGTCTGTCATGCAGAGTAAAATATGTCAGAAAGAAACAACAAATATCATGTATTAACACATATATGTGGAATCTAGAAAAATGGTACTGAAGAACCTATTTCCAGGGCAGGAATAGAGACGCAGATGTAGAGAATGGACACGTGGACACAGTGGGGGAAGGGGAGGGTGGGGCGAATTGTGAGATTAGGATTGATATATATACACTACCATGTGTAAACTATATAGCTAGTGGGAACCTGCTATAAAGCACAGGAAGCTCAGCTAGGTGCTCTGTGATGACCTAGATGGGTGGGATGGGTGGGGTGGGAAGAAAATCCAAGAGGGAGGGGATATATGTATACACACACCTGATTCACTTTGTTGTACAGCAGAAACTGACACAACGTTCTAATTTACTATATGCCAATAAAAAAATAAAATTATAAAAATGAAATAAAAATAAATAAAACTCTAGTCAAAAAATTAAAAATAAAGTAAATGTTTTCACTTATAGAAACCTATCTTTTTTTTAATACTCAAAGATTTTACATTTCAATCCACCCACCAGCAGCAAAAAGAAAGTTATATAACATCTTAGGGTTTTGCTTTTTTGGTTTTTTTTGGCTTTCCTAATCAGAAAATTATTTCTGAAATTATGAACTTAAACATAGAATATTTTACATAAGTTTTCTCTCATAGCATAAATCATAAAGTCATTTTTTAAATTATTTTTCCTCTCATTGTAAATTTACTCAAGTCTCCAGCAACAAGTTTAGCATTTACAGGGTTAACCTTACAGCTGACAGGTAATGTCCAGAACTGATGGGTGGGTGGGATGATGCTGAAGCATTATCTGAAGTGGGTTTTTTTCTTCTTTTTTTTTTTTCCTTCTGGTTTATCTAAAGCCCTGAAACTTGATTTAATTGTTTATAGGTGTTGACTTAAAAAATGCACAACCTAAAAGTGGAGAATTATGTTTTATTTGACAGATACACTGAGGAGTTAAGCCCAGGAAATAGCCTCTCATATAGCTCTGAGGACTATTCCAAAGAAGTAAGGGAGGAAGCAGGATATATAGGCGTTTTTCAAAAACAAATCAGGTAGTTGAACATCAAAAGATTTCTGCTAATTAAAGAAAAAACAAACATCTCAAGTTATTGAATTTAGCACTTTTCCATTGTAAAATAAAATCCATATTTTATGGCAAGGCAAGAAAAATTTAAACATGGAAAATTTTCTCTGCCCTTTGGCTTTCTCTCTCCCTTCTACTGTGCATTGTGTATCTGCATTATGCATCAACCAAACCTCCCCCTCTGGCAGAAATACCTGCTTAACCGCAAAGAACATTCTCCGAGTACCAACAAGCCAGCTCCTTAAATGATAACATTCCTTCTTGATCTTGTAAGGGATCATGATGGCCCATCACTTTGTTCTTGCAGATCTGGATTTTGTAAATTGTCAATAATATGTCATACAGCCCTCTGTCTCAAAAAGTTTATATAACTGTGTTTTGACTTCTAACAGGTGGAACAGTTCTCAGAGCTTTCTGAGAAGCTGTTCCCAGGTTATAATCCTCAATTTAGCTCAAGCAAAATTTCCCATCTTTCTTAGATCAACTAAGTAATTTTTCATTGACATGCATGATGCAGCTGGCAGGATATGAAAGACACACCTACCAAAGGACACCTGGAGTCTACCCAGAACCTGTGCTCTGTACCAAGTATTGGCCCACTGAACCCCACTGGCTGCTTGGAACTCCTCAGGTGTTCTGGTGAGTTCTCCTGATATCCAGATCTCATTGTTCAAGTGATGATCCTGAAAATTTTATTCAAGCTGTTTCACTTAAGACTTGGGCACCAGTGCATTTCCTAGGCAGGATCTAGGGGGTCTGGGTAAGAGGCCCAGGGAAACATAGGTGGCTGGGTTTTTGTTCAATTTGGCTTAAACTTTTTAAAAAGTTTATTTTCCCTACAGTTCAATTTTTTTATTATTATTTTATTTTATTTATTTTTGGCTGCGTTGGGTCTTCATTTCTGCACACGGGCTTTCTCTAGTTGCGGCAAGTGGGGGCTACTCTTGGTTGCAGTGCGTGGGCTTCTCATTGCAGTGGCTTCTCTTGTTGCGGAGCACAGGCTCTAAGTGTGCAGGCTTCATTAGTCGTGGCACGCAGGCTCAGTAGTTGTGGCACATGGGCTTAGTTGCTCCCCAGCATGTGGGATCTTCTCAGACCAGGGTTCAAACCCGTGTCCCCTGCATTGGCAGGCAGATTCTTAACCACTGCACCACCAGGAAAGTCCCTTAAATTTTTTCTTAAATGAGTTGATATATGGTCTGAACAAAGCTTTTGCTAGTGAAATGAGAGACTGAATTATGTAGCTCTGAAGAATAAGGGAAACCCACTATAATCATTAAGTAAATACTGCTCATCCAGTGGGGATGCTACAGAGGCTGGTACCTAGTTCTCCTGAGCACCCAACGTGATTTTAGACTGTCCCATGAAGAAACCAAGACATGTAAGAGAGTCAAACCGACCCAAACGTAACTCCTTGGGGAGCTAGACTCAGAAGCAGCACACATTCCATCTGCCATGCTGTCCTCAGGAAGCTGTTCAGATCATATCTCATATCTGAATTAGTGTTCCTAGTTAATAATGGGAAATTGTGCCTCAAAGGCCAAACAGCTCCCAGATGGACAGCCACCTATGGGAGTACCAGCTCGGTTTGGTTTATGTATACTTGCATGTACTTAACTGAGAACTAAAAGAAATTGAGCCCTGAAATGGGGTTCTTTTGGCACTCCCAAACTGAATTCTAAACATGCAACTAAGGCCAGCAGTCTTCTGGATCTGTGCCTACAGGGTCTACTGGAAACAACAGTGGTAAGAGTTTTTCGACTTTCTAAAGTTAGATTAGCAGGAGAAAATATTTGTAGGGTTAGCTGCTTGGATCCTTTGAATTGTAGAAACTTCTAAATTACCATTTAGAAGAGCAAAATTTTAGAGAGCTCTCATTTTAAACAATTGCACCTATTTGAATTGGTACACAGAAGCCCCAAAAGTCTTCAAAATTCTAAAACAGCCTCATTGAAAGATTTGTTGTAGAAGACTAATGAAAGATTAATGATATAAAAGGTACCTGAAACTTTAGCTACTCCTCCCATCTATCCCTCTTTATTTCAGTACTCATTCTAGTAACACACTATAAAAGGGTTACCTTTAGAAATGGAACTACCTGAGGCTGTAGGCAAGCCTCTTCAGAGCAAAGGCTGAACTGAGGGCCATAGTTTAAAAATTTCTTAAACCCAGGGAGAATCCTCAAAACTGTTTATAAATGGATTATCAAGATGAGAGACCACTACTCTGACTAAACTGACGCGATGGCTGATATTCAGAGCCTGAGAGGAATTTTCTTTGAAGGGGAGGCTTCTCCCCTAAACAAAATGAGGGAAAGTAAAACATTCCAACATAGATAAATTTGTATGTCAGTCCTTTGATATCATTGAGGTGGCCACCCTATTCTTTGAGGAAAAACCAACTGTTCTTGTTTACAAATCTGGTCTTTATAGGATTAGAGGTGTGGTTCCAGAAATAATTCAAAGCCCACCAATCCTTTTACCACTCCCCAACCCTCCCCTATTTATCTCAAAAGGCTTGTAAGTATTGGAAAAAAAATTCTAGCCTTAAGGGAACAAAGTCAAGAGAGGAGGAACTTGTCTTTCTCCTCCTATGCCTTTGAGATGTGAATGCTCTACCTGATCTTTTCCAGGAAGCCTTATCCCTGCCATCTTTTTAAAATGCAAATTTCAGGAAAGTGGGTAGGTAATTTGGAACTTGACTTGTCACGGACAAATAGAAATCTTAAGTGTCTTCTCCATAAATATTAGCCATCTAGACAAGTGACCTTGACTTGTTCATCTGACAGAGACCCAACTTGAATCCAACCTCTTTTGTAACTGATGTGTTTTTATTATTGTACCTGTTTCATGGCTGAGATTTTGGAATGGGAACTATGAGGTCTCTGTGTCTATGTGTTTGTGCATATCTGAATATATGTGTTGTAGGTGTGTGGTATTGCCAGAATTAATTTATATAATAGTTCTATTTAATTGTCTTAAAGGAAATTAAGTGCTTATTTAGATACTCAGAAATAGAAAAGAAACTGGCCAGAATGAATTTCAGGTTCATGTGAGCTGGGAAATATTTAGTATTGAATTAATACCAGAGTATTAAAGTTAGTTTAAGCTTGTTGGTTTAGTTAATACAGACATATATTTAGAGTCATCAACATTAAATACTTTTATTGTACCTAGATTTACTAGAAATAAAATAAGAAAGACCTTATTCCTGTTACAAAGTTTGTCAACAAAAAATAATGATATGATGAAATTTTAAGTAAATAAAGTAGAGGTGAATGAGATAAGAGCTTTTACGTAAACTTTAGGAATAATGGTGTTTTGGGGATGTCTATCTAAAATTGTCTCTCAAAAATGGAAATAAAAACAAAAATAAACAGATGGGACCTAATGAAACTTCAAAGCTTTTGCACAGCAAAGGAAACCATAAACGAGACAAAAAGACAACCCTCAGAATGGGAGAAAATATTTGCAAATGAAGCAACTGACAAAGGATTAATCTCCAAAATATACAAGCAGCTCATGCAGCTCAATAACAAAAAAACAAACAACCCAATCCAAAAACGGGCAGAAGACCTAAATAGACATTTCTCCAAAGAAGATATACAATTTGCCAACAAACACATGAAAGGATGCTCAACATCACTAATCATTAGAGAAATGCAAATCAAAACCACAATGAGGTATCACCTCACACCAGGCAGAATGGGCATTATCAAAAAATCTAGAAACAATAAATGCTGGAGAGGGTGTGGAGAAAAGGGAACCCTCTTGCACTGTTGGTGGGAATGTAAATTGATACAGCCACTATGGAGAACAGTATGGAAGGTCCTTAAAAAACTAAAAATAGAACTACAATATGACCCAGCAATCCCACTACTGGGCATATACCCTGAGAAAACCATAATTCAAAAAGAGACATATACCCCAATGTTCACTGCAGCACTATTTACAATAGCCAGGACATGGAAGCAACCTAAGTGTCCATCAACAGATGAATGGATAAAGAATATGTGGCAAATATATACATATATAAAATGTAATATTACTCAGCCATAAAAAGAAACAAAGTTGAGTTATTTGTAGTGAGGTGGTTGAAACTAGAGTCTGTCATACAGAGTGAAGTAAGTCAGAAAGAGAAAAACAAATACTACATGCTAACACATATATATGGAATCTAAAAAAAGGAAAGTTCTGATGAACCTAGGGGCAGGACGGGAATAAAAACACAGACGTAGAGAATGGACTTGAAGACACGGGGAGGGGGAAGGGTAAACTGGGACAAAGTGAGAGAGTAGCATTGACATATATATACTACCAAATGTAAAACAGCTAGCTAGCGGGAAGCAGCTGCATAGCACAGGGAGATCAGCTCGGTGCTTTGTGACCACCTAGAGGGGTGGGATAGGGAGGGTGGGAGGGAGGTGCAAAAGGAAGGGGATATGGGGATATATGTATAAACATAAATGATTCACTTTGTTACACAGCAGAAACTAACACAACATTGTAAAGCAATTATACTCCAGTAAAGATGTTAATAAAATAAAATAAAATAAAGTAAAATTAAATTAAATTAAAAGTCTCTCCAGATTTTGATAACTTGAAACTTTAAAGTTGTGCTAAATTAACTTAAATAATAGGAATTCATTGAATATTTAGATCATTTCCAATTAAAATACTGGAATATTAATTGCTAAACATAATTTTGTCTTCTTATGAGAAACTAAAGATGTTTGTGTTTATTAGACACATGTCTTGTACTATATTGAGGAAAGAAAATCTATGAGAAGGTGTATGTTTCTAAAGGTTATAAAATATATTTGTAAGTGCCAATCAGAAAATGTTGGTATGACAGTTTACAATTACTTGCTTCTAGGTTTTTGCTATAAATTAGGTTTTAAGGTTAAGAAGTATAATATATGTAACTAAAGCTACTAAAATAATAAGGGAAATATTTGAGTATACAAGGAAAGTAAGAGGTTTTTTAATCGGGAAAAAAAAAAGGTGTGAAAATTGGAAATACTTTTTATTAAGGGAAAGAAGGTAATTTTGTCCTAGAGCTGGTTGTTTCTGACTGGAAAAGAAAATATGGACAGAATAATATGGATACTGAAAGTTGTGGAAGGTTTGTGGATAAAGGAACACTGAGAAAGTTTTTGTGCATGGTCAGGATTCGCTAAGATTGGATTAATTAAGAAAATGAATTTTAAAGGTAAAGTGGTACAATAGCTGAATTTAATTTCCTCTCTAAAAGGACAAAGTTTTCTTAAAATATTGAACTGCTTTTGGTAATAGATTGCATGAGTTTCTTTGCATTTAAGTGATGTATTACCACATTTAAGATCTTTTATTGTCACTTTGGTTAAGTGAATGCATATTGTCTCACAGTGACCTACGATCCCATTTGACTGGGTGTTTTGAACATTTTTTGATATTTTTGACAACCTTCCCAAAGATCAAATTCTAAATGAAATTAGTTTCACCTCTAGCTAACTTTGAGGTTTTCCAAAGGGTCCCTGGAATACCTCAAAATATTTGTTTTCTCTCCATCTCAGAGAGTAATATTAAACTAATTAGGCTTATTTGGTATGTTAAATTACAGGGAATTCCCGCCTATGGAAATTTAGAAACTGGGAAAATGTGTGTTAGGGGTAGGATGCTATGCAGAGGGGTGGGTGCGTTTAAATTTTATTTATTTATTTTTGTCTGCGTTGGGTCTTCGTTGCTGAGCGTGGGTTTTCTCTAGTTGCGGCGAGCAGGGGCTACTCTCATCGCGGTGGCTTCTCTTGTTGTGCAGCATGGGCTCTCGGTGCTAGGGCTTCAGTATTTGTGGCACATGGGCTCAGTAGTTGTGGCTCTAGAGTGCAGGCTCAGTAGTTGTGACTCATGGGCTTAGCTGCTCCGCGGCATGTGGGATCTTCCCAGACCAGGGCTCGAAACCGTGTCCCCTGCATCGGCAGGCGGATTCTTAACCACTGTGCCACCAGGGAAGCCCATGGGGGTGGGTGCATTTAGAAAACACACATGCCATATCCACAGTGTAGATGCAAATTAGCCTTGGAATGGCCACCTTGTGTGATCCTTGTTCTCTGGACAAGAAACCTGGCATGATGGGAAGGAAACACTCAGGCAGAACAACCAGACTGCAAGCTTACTAATTCAACGTGTGGTGGGGCTACAAGACTGGGGGTACCTGTGCATTCTGCCATCTGCCTGATTTCTCCTCCTATAGTGGGAGAACACCATCTGAGCAGGGGATGCTGTTAATAAAAAAATGCATTTAAAAGAAGCAGTTGTTGCTTCCTTCAACCAGAACTGTGTGTTCTATACAGAACTCTTACGTGCTATTTTATCTGGCTATGTCAGCAACGATCTCCAAGAAAGATCAGATTCCATGTTCATAGGGGTGGGTTAGTTCTCAAAAGTGGAAGCTGGCTTCCTCAGTGGATCCTATGGATATAAGGATGAAGTTTAGATGTGATTGAGACCACAGTTACAGGACAGATTTGATAACAATGAAACCAAGAGAGAGAGGTAGCAATCACTGGGGTTTTTTTTTTGGAGGGGGCACGGGGGGAGGGGTGGACACTCAGGACACAAGAAGAAAGCATATGTAAATCACCAGAGTGGAGTCAGTAACTCAGTAAAATTACCAAAGCTTTTATTGAAAAATTTCCCTGGTTTTGGTTTTTGAGGTGATCATACAGGGAACTGGCGATACTTAATTGTATGGTTCCATTTCCTTTTTGTGGCCTCAATGTTTTTAAAAGGAATATTCCATGTGTGTGTTTTTAGAATTGGTGAATGAATGAACCTCACTTTTTTAATACCTGAGCTTCTCAAAATCATGAATCACTGAAGCATTGTCATCAGAAGTAGGCTTAAAAATCTGACAATGACTTGATCATAGGTAAGATGTAGAACTTTTGACTCTGAGAAGTGATCAAACAAGGAAACACCCAGGAAGCACAGGGCAAAACACCCTCCTGGAGGTCGATGGGGTGGGAAGAGGCCCAGCCCAGGGCAGGCAGCATGGCTTCTGTGTGGCTCACCTGTCTTTTCCCCCTTTCACGTGATACCAGATAAGCCAGCGTTGGCACTGAAGTCCAGAGCCTGGCCCTGGGGAGCTTTGGTTCCCTACCTCACCATGTCCTCAGTGCTCATGTTTCATTCTGGTATCCCAGAGTCCAGTTTGCCAAGTGATTGATGGGGGCTGGGGGTGAGGGACAAAGGCAAAGTCTCCAAAGCTCAGCTTCCTTTTCTAAGCTCTGCTGGCCTGAAGCACATTTATTTCTTCACTTTAGTGAGGAATCTGGCACCTTGATTTTGTATACCTCACTGCTGTGACCATCTTCCTCTGTAAAATGGGGCATACAATAGCACCCATCTCCTCGGGCAGTGGTTCTCCAAGTGGGTCCCCACTGGTAGCATCTGTATCACTTGGGAACTTGTTAGAAAAGCAAACCCTGGAACCCCCTCCCAGACCCACTGACTCCAACACTCGACACTCGGGGGATAGAGGTCAGCAACCTGACCCTGAGGTGATTCTGATGCACCCTCAAGTTGGATAACCACTGTCATAGGGTTGTTGGGAACAGTAAATGAAGGAGCACATATAAAAAGCTCAGAACATTGCCTGGCACCTGTGTTATTTAGATATGAGAATCATCATTATCATGGCAGGAACCTTTTCTAATCATGCTTTAATTACCAGGAGTACCAGGTACTCACAGGTGGAGATCCTTTCCTGTGGAACACTGCTCTCCCCATACCCTCCCCTCTCATGAATATGTATGCAAGTTCTATTAACAACACAAATGTCTTGACCACTTCGCATAATGATACAGGTGTCAGGGGAAAGACTTTATGCAAGTAAAGACTTTATGCAAAGAAAGACTTTATTAACGGGGATGATTGCAATAGGGAGATGCTCAAAGCCTAAACCAGAAATATCTCAGGGCAGGAGTGGGTGAGCCATGCTTTTATATGCAGAGACCATGGAATAGGTGGTTGTGGACAGAGTAAGGAGGGAAGGGGAGGTAATAAAAGCTGCTGCGTGGGAGTCCTGGAACCTAAAAAACTCAAACATTGCACTAGCAGGAGAGTCAGGGCAGGAGCTGTTGTCTATAATCAGGCACATGAGTAAAGAAGTTACAGAGCGGGAAGGTCATATAGAGGGCCTAGCTGTACTAGTGAAGCCAGCCTAAAGATATGTTAAACACAAGTTTGAAACACAGTCAAGAAGCTGGCTCTTACTTATACCATGTGCAGTAGGCTAAATAATGGTCCCCAAACATATTAGGTCTTAATTCTTAGAACCTGTAAATGTTACCCTATATCATAAAGATTTTGTAAATATGATTAAGAATTGTGAGATGGAGAGATTACCCTGCATTATCTGGGCAGGCCTAAATGCCCAAGTGTTCTTGTAAGAGTAAGGTGCGGGGAAATTTGACACAGACTGAAGAGGAGAAGGCAATGTGACCACAGAGGCAGAGATGAGAGTGATGCAGCCACAAATCAAGGAGTGCCTGGAGGCCCCAGAAGCTGGAAGAGGAGAGGAACAGGTTCTCTCCTAGAGCCTCTGGAGGGAGTACAGCCCTACCAACCCCTGGTTTTTGGCCCAAGTGATGCTGATTTTGGACTTCTGATCTCCATAACTGTGAGAGAATAAATTCTTGTTGTTTTAAGCCACCAAGTTTGTGAGAATTTGTTACAGCAGCCATAAGAAACTAATATGCCTTGTTTCATGAAAAGACTTTTTCAGATTTTAGGAAGAGATCCTCTTATAGTCTTAGGGGTGGGAAAAAAATCCCTCAAGTTCAGCTCCTATGTTACCTACTGCACCAATATGCTTTGTCATAATCTCATTTAAATATATTGATCATGGCTGTGCTCATATGCTGTAAAATCAAGATTACCGTAGTTAATTTCAGATTTTAAAATGGAAAGGCTGAGCTTCAGAAAAGTTGCCAGGAAAGTTACATGTAGAATGTGTCTAAGTAAATGCACAAACTCACAAGGAGCAGTCAATGAGCACAAAGTAAGAGTTTAATTAATTCTTGTAGATTGATTTACTAACTTAAAAAATTGGCTGACTGTTTAACCCTATAGGAAAAGCAAGGTTACAGTAGCTTAGAAAAATAAATTATTTCTTAAGTGGAATCATAAACATACTCTTTTCTATAAAGTTATAAATGGTAATAAACCACTTTACAAATGGACTGGACAATGTTTCTAAGAGTAATTCGTGGCTCACTGAAGTTAAACAAATTGGAGGGGGTTGTTATATTGGGGAGAGGTGTTAAGTGGCCTCAGGGTCTTGAATACCACAACACAAGATTTGTTCATTCCCCCTTGGTTTAAAACTTACAGAGATGGGGTAAAGAATTTATATCCTATTTCATTATTGAGCAAAAGAAATCTAGACAAATGCACACAAAAATATACTTTTGCAGATACTGCATTTTAAATAGGAAGAGTTAAGTTCTACCAACGCATTTTATCAAAGGCAGAGCTAAGGCTTGGTTACTTGGCTAAAATGTGACCATTTTAATAATTAACACTCATCTAAGTTACTTTGCAAAGAAATGGGAATAGAAGAAAAGGAACACAATGGTTAGTAATAACATCTCTGTAATGCTATTATTTAACAGATAATGTATAAGTAGATTTCATGAGTTGGAGCAATAATCCACTCTCTTGTTTAAATGGGTTTCTCCTGAATTTAGATATTCCTTGATTTAATTTTAGGGTTTGAGCATACTTGCTAAAAAAGGAGTCCATTTTTCCTTCCACTGTGTTTGTATAACATTCCAAGAAACAAAGGAGACGCCACCCTTTGGAGCAGCACCAGCCACACAGCCTCCAGTCACAGATGGTCATGAAGCAGCAGGTTTTTCCACCCTCTGCAGTCTTAAAGAGCTGTGACCCAAGGGCAACGGTAAAACCCACATGTTAGAATAACTTAGATTTCTTGTGATAGACTGAGTAAACAAACGGACAACGGCTAGACTTTATATGACAATAGAACGCTGACCCCCAAAAGAAAATTCTGCAGCAACCACCTCAGAACAGTCAGGACTTCCTGAATAACTAACAACTTATTTTTGCTTCTACTTCCAGGACAAACCAGAGAAATCCAACTATTCTCCCCGAACCAATCACAAAGGATATTCCATTTCTAGTTATTCCTCTTCCAGCTTCCTCATAACAGCCTCTAATCAGGGTTTATGGAAACTTCTCTGTTTTCTCATTATAAAGCTTGTCCTCACCCAGACAAGAATTGCCTCCCTCCTCATAGCAAATTGCTCCCATGTAGGCGGTCTTCATTTATTTCCATGTGTGAATGATACTTGTGTTGACTGGATGACTACTTCTAAAAAAAGAAAAGAAAAAAAAAAAAACCTCCAGCCATATGCAATACAATGTACTTCTGTAACCACCTGAGAAATTCTGGCCCCTCGTTGTGTTTGAGAGGAAAGGGATTCTACTTGAAAGGACACAAAATAGAAATTTTTAATAAATTGATTTTTAAAAATATTTGTCTGTGCTTCTATGAAGGTTACCAATTTAAAGTAAGAATTTACAAATCGACATGCACTATGACTCCATTTTTGTTTTATATACATATATATATAGAGAGAGAGAGAGAGAGAGAGAGAGATGCCTATAAAGGAGTTATAGGTGAGGGGACGGGGGTGTTTACTTTCTAAAATATGTTTTCTATAACGAATGTGTTTCTTATATAATTTTTTAAAGTCACTTTTTAAAAAGTTTCTGAATTAATTTCCTTAAATCTTTAGTTCTCTACTTTTTCCTCCACTAAAACATTTCTTCGAACCATGTAAACCTGAACCCTGATATTAAATGTGATTAAACTACTCTTTTTAGAAGTACATTTCTTATATCTGAAGAAAAGCACTTTGGATACTGAGGAAGACTTAATGATCCATAATGCAGAGTGGGGAAGCAAAAGCGGTTTCTGCTCTTTCCCACCCGCTCTTCTTTTAATTAAGACAAATTTTAATGTAAATAACTCGTTTCTGTTGGTTTTGAGGAAAGCTTGCGAGGCGAGAAGAACCCCTGACCGGGAAGACAGGAAAGGGGCATTACAAAATGCCATGCCTTCTCTGGAGACCCACCAAGCCCGTCCCCTTTCCCTCCTGGGCTTTGGGTAGCGACCAGCGCGTCACGGGCTTTGAAGAACTGCCATTCCGCTCCGATTCTTCTCAAACTCAGCTGGTACCACCCTCAACCCGGGAGGTAACGCCTCTGCCTGAGGGCTCCGCATTCCTCCAGCCCGCCCCACCTTTGCTGTGGAATAAGCGGGAACCCCTAAACTAGACAGTTCTCAGCCCTCCTGCAGACTTTCACCAAAAACTCCAGGACTAAAGGAGGCACAGGGTTACGCTGAAAATCTGCTTGGGCCTCCCTGTTGCTTCTTTTTCGTGAACCACCGGCCGAGCGCAATCGAGGTAATTAGTTGATCCAGGTCCCCAGAGACGCCGGACTCCTCCTCAGCGCTGCCCAGGGGCCCCCAGCTCTTCATCTTCGGTTCCACTGAGGCTAGCTCTGCCCTCCCCGGGACAAGTTGGGACAGAATCGCATCACGAGCGCAGAGTACTCACGCCCGGAGGCCCTGCCCACTGGCCAGCTCAGCCAATCGCGGCGCGGGCAGGCGGTGGGGGCAGGGGCGGCCGGGCCGCAAACCGGGGCCTTAAAGGCAGAGTCAGGCACGACCCGACCAGAACCTCCGGCCTCGGAGACCTGGGGAGAGCTACGTGCGTCCGTGGAGTGCGCCTGCGCAGCTGTGGCAGCCGCAGGTCAGCGACCTAGTCTGGGGCCGAGGCGGATCAGGGACGGGGACTGGAGGGAGGGATATCCAGGGACTCGGGTGAGGGGGCAGGCGCGACCCGCAGGAACGACAGCGTCTGCCCGCCGGGAGTTGATGAGGCTGGGTCGGCGCTCCCTCAAGCTTTGGCAGCCTGAGGTGGGGAAGGGGCAGAGCTGACGCCACCCGGGGGGCGGGGGAGGTCCTAGGCCGGTCAGCCTCTGGGAGGTGGCAGGCACAAGTTCGGGTCGGTCGCGGCAGTGTGACCCCCGAACTCCGGGCTAAGGGGCCCGTCGCTCCCTGCGCCGCCGTAAACAGCCTCTGGAAGCGACAGGAGTGTGCGAAGGGCTGGGAGCTGGGCAGCAAGTCCCCGGCCTGGCCCCGCCTACAGCGCGGGTGCGGGCTCAAAGCAGACGGGTTCTTTGAGCCCCAAGAGTCTGGCCCTGACCGGGCACGAGAACTGGGGGCTCTGGGCGCCGTCGTGCCACGTGATCGCATGCCCGGTCTGGAGGGCGAGGGAGGGGGTGTGGGCTACACAGGACAAGGGTAGGGACGGTAGAGCGCAGTGTGCACTCCTGCCCACGTTCTCCTGGGAAGGCTTTTTAGAAAGGTTTCAATTTAGGTAGCAGAGATTCGAAGTCATATCTCACCCCCTGCTGTCTATTAGCCAAGAAGAAAGGTGTGAGGTAGCCATCTAACTCTTTGAGATCCATGTCTGTCCCTACTTAGGATCAGGCGTCCTGATAAATAAAATTCTTGGGTCACCTCCATACGTTCAGTAAATAACCTGGACCAACAGTTTCCTAGTTGTTGCCTTAAGATGCCGACACATAAGTTGTGGCAGAAATTCTTATCAAAACCTAAATTATCATTGCACTCATAGTGAAGTCTGTTTCAATTCCTATAGCACTTGTCAGCCTGTTTTTCATTTTGATGGCTGAATCAAATACCTCCACTGCGTTAAGTCTTTGACCTGTTTTTCTCCACCCATATCTTTAGCCTTCTTTCACAGACTTTCCGTAAATATTTGAGAAGATCATTTAAATGTTCTTAGTCCACCATAGTGGCTATAACATCCAGGAGAAAGTAGGATGGCTTTTTTAAAGCATTGGCCTCATCAAATACTAATTCTTTTTCTTTCCTAGGTTTTTGAAACATGAATCCTTCACTCTTCCTGACTGCCCTTTGCTTGGGAATAGCCTCAGCTGCTCCAAAACTTGATCAAATGTTAGATGCACACTGGTACCAGTGGAAGGCAACACACGGGAGACTGTATGGCATGGTTGGTAACATCTGAAAATTTCCAGAGGGACCTCACAGACAATCGTCCATGCTGTTGGAGTTTACAGCCGGAGAGTAGTTTCTGGAGTAGTTGTTTTAGCTTTTATCAAGGCAGGAACTTAATGGCACCTATTTCTGAGCACAGCATGGGCATATTTTCCTGTGTCAGAGTTTGGAGAACAGCTCTCAGAAGTATAAAGCCATCCCTGACAACAGTTTTTCTTTTTCTCTGTCTGCAAATCCATTTGGTGAACATGGGTTGGGTTTTAAATAGAAGTAAAAATGACCAGTTATATGTTTGCATCTAGAATGAAGAAGGATGGAGGAGAGCAGTGTGGGAGAAGAATATGAAAATGATTGACCTACACAATCAGGAATACAGCCAAGGGAAACATGGCTTCACCATGGCAATGAATGCCTTTGGTGACATGGTGAGTGTGGCATGAGTTGCTGAACTTTTTGTGCCTCGTCTTCTCAGTACTTTAGCAAAATAACTTCTTCAACGTTTTATTTACTTTTCCTTAAAGACCAGTGAAGAATTTAAGCAGGTGATGAATGGCTTTCAAATCCAGAAGCACAAGAAGGGGAAAGTGTTCCATGAACCTCTCTTTTTTGAAGTCCCCAAATCTGTGGACTGGACTAAGAAAGGCTATGTAACTCCTGTGAAGAATCAGGTATGACAGTATTCAGATTCAGATTTTCTTAAGAATGTTTAGGTATATGGGCTGTTGTTGGTCTTTGTCTTGTAAACTGATGGCTTTTTTATTTTCAGGGTCAGTGTGGTTCTTGTTGGGCTTTTAGTGCCACTGGCGCCCTTGAAGGACAGATGTTCTGGAAAACTGGCAAACTTGTCTCACTGAGTGAGCAGAACCTGGTGGACTGCTCTCGGCCTCAAGGCAATGAGGGTTGCAGTGGTGGCTTAATGGATAATGCCTTCCAGTATGTTAAGGACAATGGAGGCCTGGACACAGAGGAATCCTATCCATATCTTGGAAAGGTAAAAGGAGCTCCTTATCTTGTCATTACAGCTCTGCTTTTGAACACTTTCAGAGATAACAGACATCTTATTCAGCATTCACATTTTAGATGTAAACTGTCAGAACTGTCATTATAAATTATCAGCTGTTGCACAGGTCTCTGATTAGATGGTTAACATAGCTTGTCTTACTTCTATGTAATGTGAAGAATATGTACACCATTCTGCATATAATGCATATTTCTCCATAGTGAAAAATTTCTTATGGCCAGGTAGACCTAATTGGTCTTACTGAAGAAATATCTACTAATTTTTCCATTGCAAACCAATCAATAGCATTTTGTTGGGCTGCTTTATAACAAAATTGACTTAGAAATTATTAAGCTGCAAACTGCTGCGTCTTATGGTCCTATAATTCATGTTCCTCGTAAGGTGGGTGGTAATAATCAAGTCTCTTTCCCCTTTATCTTTAAAAGGAAACAAACAGCTGTAAGTATAAGCCCGAGTGTTCTGCTGTCAATGACACTGGCTTCGTGGACATCCCTCAGCGGGAGAAGGCCCTTATGAAGGCAGTGGCAACTGTGGGGCCCATCTCTGTTGCTATTGACGCAGGCCATACATCCTTCCAGTTCTATAAATCAGGTAGGTGTTTTTCTTTTATTATAGAAATTCAGGCAGGGAAAAGTGGAAAATATGACCATGATTGACTCTGGTATGGAGTCCTGTTTTCTAGGACTGTAGAATTTTGAGTGTATGCATTTAATAACAATGATGTTTCCATTTGACATTATACTTTAAGCATTTTCTCATGATGACAAACTTCATAAATATTTTTAAATGGCTATGTAACTATTCTTCAATTGTTGGTCCCTTTTTCCAAAAGTTTTTTTTTTTTTTGCGGTACGCGGGCCTCTCACTGTATATATTAATTATATTAGTAGTTAGTAGTTGAATGCCTAAATCACCTTAACCTTGATAACTAGGTCTTATTATTGGAAATATTTTTTAGGTAGAAAATATATCTAAGATTTTGTTGAATTTCGTTGATTTCTAGTGAGTTAAATTTTTCTTTTTCCTTTTCATCAGCTGTTACTATTTTTGGTCAAATATTTAAGTCTTATTTGGAATTTGTTTATGACATTTCACTGAATTTTGAGATACTTCTCTTAATTGGTTGGTAGCTTGGGTTACTGTCATGTGTCACTTGGAACTCCTCACCCTAACATTGAATTTTACTCTCCCAGGTATTTATTATGATTCAGAATGCAGCAGCGAAGACCTGGATCATGGTGTTTTGGTGGTTGGCTATGGCTTTGAAGGAACAGATTCAAATAACAATAAATTTTGGATTGTCAAGAACAGGTATAAAACTCCAAATGTTATATTTATATTTTAGATTGAAAAGGGAATCCTTATTTGGAAGCAGTATTTGATTCCAGGTCCAAAAAAGCTCAATTTTGAAATCCCAGAAGTCTTTCTCCCACTTAAACACAGAAATACTGATATGTGATTATAAGATTCTGTAGCAAGTTTGTTGGGGTTATTATTATGTATTTGTGACATTGCATTTCTAAATTCTGAAAATTTTCTTAATTCAGAAACACATCCAGCCCCAGGGGTTTCATATAAAGGATTTTGCACCTGTAGAGTTGAGGGCTGGTTTCCTTTTTCTGTCTCTAATTTTTGAACAAGGAGTGGTGGGCAGAAACATCTGCCTCTGCTCATTCTTTAAGTCTGAAAGATTGTCCAAGAGTCCAGTGGCCTCTGTGCATCCTTTCTGATAATCATTTGATATCCTGTCATTGCATTCTACTCCCAGCTCTCAGAGGTCTTTGAGGGCTGTGAGGATCAATTTTCACAGCTAAAGTTCTTTAACTGAGATGAGCCTGAGGAGACAGACTGCTACATTGGAATGCCAGTTCTGCCTCAGTTTCCTATCTTAAAAAGTTAAGATAAGGACCCACAGGAGTTAATATACTTATAAATATATGTAACAGAACTTAGAATAGTACCTGATACATGCTATGCACTATTTTAATTATTAGTTGTTATTATTATTAATGAAGGTAATGTGTACTCGATGCTTTGTATAAAATGGAAAACATGTTCTTCTTTCAGTTGGGGTCCAGAATGGGGCTGGAATGGCTACATAAAAATGGCCAAAGACAAGAACAACCATTGTGGAATTGCCACAGCAGCCAGCTATCCCATTGTGTGAGCTGATGGATGGTGATAATAGAGGACTTTTGAGGACAGCATACCTGGAGGAATTTTATCTTAAAACTGGCCAAACCCTTATTGTATAAGATAAGATACTGAAGCATTGAGGATCCAAGTTGTGATTTGAATTCTGTGACATTTTTATAAGGGTTAGATGTTACCACTACTTTTGTGTGTGTGTGTGTGTGTGTGTGTGGTACACGGGCCTCTCACTGTTGTGGCCTCTCCCGTTGCGGATTACAGGCTCCGGACGCGCAGGCTCAGCAGCCATGGCTCAGGGGCCCAGCCGCTCCGCGGCATGTGGGATCTTCCCAGACCGGGGCATGAACCCGTGTCCCCTGCATCGGCAGGGGGACTCTCAACCACTGCACCACCAGGGAAGCCCCAAACACTACTTTAATTACTGTTATAAATAGCTTTATAATGTTGAAGACTCATTGCTTAACTCTAAGACTTTTGAATTTTCATTTTTTAAAAGGATACATAAAACTTTACCTTTTACAATAAATTTTAATTCAACACGTAAAGGTGGAACTTTCTTTTTTTAATGCATTAACTTGTAGTAGTTGGGGTATATAATTGGGCTATAAAGACATAACTGAATGTGCAAATGGTTCATTAGGAGAAAGACACTGGGTGGCTCTGCAGATATTCTAGTTATAAATATGCAGATTTTATGTCAACCATGTTACCTAGTGTTCCCAAAAGTAAATTTAATGGTTGTGATTAACAAATTTCAGGTGCTTGTTAGTAACTGGAGAAATCTGTTCAAGATCCATAAGAAATGAGGCTGGCCTAGAAAAATAGTCCTCTGGCCTCAGAAGATTGATGAGAGATCACTAGGTCAAACTTGGGCTTAGCTACCTAATCTCTGAATTAAAAAACTCAGAAAGGAACAAAACAGCCCAAGCATATGGTTACACAGATAGTAAATACAAATAACAGTATTTTTGTATATTTAAAAGATGGGAAGGAAATATGCCAAACTTCTGGGTGAATTAGGGACGATTATTTTCTTTAACCTGTTCTGCAGAAACCACGTATTTTTATTAGAAAAAAAAATAGTAAAAATATACCTACATTCTGCAAGCTGAAGAAGCACGTGTATATGTTTTAAAAAATCTCATGTCCCCAATCAAGGAAATACAACGAATAAACTGCAGAAATATTTAATCCAGCCATAATCCATTGTGAAGGGAATGAGTGATGGAGCACAACTGGAGCTTTATATCCCACAAAACCTTCACTAGCCTTTGTGCACAGCCATTTTTGGAAAACACAGTCTACCACATGCAGTCAGGGATTCCTTCATCTTACATTACAGCAGCAGGCTAACTCAGAGTGCTGTGTACAGCATCCTGGAACAACTAAAGACTAAGGAAACATCTAGGTGCTAAATTGAATGAAAGTATGGTGGCTTTTTATTTAATAAAAGTTTCAAGTCTGTCAAATCAGAAGACCCCCCCGCAGATGTCTAAATTATATTTTAGTATATTTGGTGTTTCTATAACTTTCAAATATATTAAGCTTGCAAAAAGTTCCAAACCGTATCTATCATCTAACAGGATTTTTCAAAGAAGCCAATAGACTTGAAATAAATAGAACTGGAAACAAATTTGATCATCACAAAAATCTGAAGTACAAACTTAACTACCAGTATTACTTATAGTCCAGATATCTAAACAGTTCCTTATTATAGTTAAATTGCAAAGGAAATAGGGAAAGGTGAGAGAGAATTCAGCAAATGTGAGGAAGGAACTGGCTTACATGGGTATGTAGCTCTAAAACTTGGGCACCTTCTTAGGGGAGGGAAAGGGCTCTGTAATAAGGAAATCTCCATTCATAGCACGTATTTCAATCAGTATCTCCAAGGTATGTTTACAAAATCTTAAAAGCAATTATAGCCTGCCTATTTCTGTTAATGGTTGGTGATTGACGAAAGTTAGAGTAATAAGACCACGTTAGGTGTTTTGCCTGTAAAACTTTAATTTGGCCATGTTTCCTAATCTCAGTTACCTTTTGACTGATAAAAAAGTCTGAAAAGCAAGGCTTCCCTGGTGGCGCAGTGGTTGAGAGTCCACCTGCCAATGCAGGGGACACGGGTTTGTGCCCCGGTCTGGGAAGATCTCACATGCCGTGGAGCGGCTGGGTCCGTGAGCCTGTGCCTCCAGAGCCTGTGCTCCGCAACGGGAGAAGTCTGATAAAGCAAAACAAAAAAACAAAAAAAAACTTCTGGGATTTAAAAAAGCAAATATTAGTGGTATCCCATCACTTCACTTTAATCATGGAATTTCACAAATGTCCATGATCATCTCTATTTTTAAATAAGTTAGTAAGAAACTATTACCAAGAGCTGCTCCATGGTCTCGTTCCTTAGTACTACTTTTTAAAACTTTTCTAGTTCATATATTTACTTGTTCAGGTATTCGTCACTTTTATGTGACAGCACTGTATGGGCTCTAGGGACACGAGTAAAGCAAATAGTCACAGTTCCTCCCTTATGGAGCTCACATTCTCATGTTGCTGAGCCGATGCATAACCTCCATCCCTACCACAATGGCCACTTTGTTCATGAGCCCATTGGCAATGACAGGAGTGGCTGGGAAAAGAATATGACTGGTATTCACAGAACAGGTTGTCCTATTCACTTGATTCCCTGAGGTTACGCTTAGGTGAGCATTCACATGGGACACAAATATACTCATGCTTTTTGCCCATTCAGAGAGCTCTATCCACATACCTCTTCTCCAGACCTCTTTGTCAGCAATTTTCCAATTATGTTCCTTCCAAGTCTCAGACCATCCAGCCAAACCATGGCCACAGCCCATGAATCAGTATACAATCACACATCTGGCCAGTTTTCCTTCCAAGCAAAATGAACAACCAAATGCTCAACGTTCTGCTCACAGGGAGAATTATCCTTCACCCCTGTCCTTCAGGGGTGTCCCAGAAAGGGGCTATAGTGCTGCAGCTGTCCACTTCACTTGGTGCCTGTATATCATGCAAAACCATCTGTGAATCAGGCCCAAGTATTTTCTTCCTCAGGCAACTCATTGTAGAGAACTCCATGTGAGGCCGTAGGCCTCCATGCAGGCTGGGAGAGAGAAGGCAGAAGTAGGGGCTACAGGCATTTGGGCAACTCCTTAATGTAACTTACTTTTGCCTTTAGGGCCTGCTCAGGCCATCTCATATATACCACTTCTACTTGATCATGGAGTGCTGTTTTTTGGCTTGATGGGTTGGGTGATGAGCAGCTCATGAACTTGGTAGCCCATGGTTAAGCATTCATTCTCTACTAAGACCCAGTAGCAAGCTAAAAACTGTTTCTCAAAAGAACAGTAGTTATACACAGAGGATACCGTAACTTCGCTCCAAAAGCCTAAGGGTCTGCATGATGATTTGCCTACTGGAGCCTGTCAATGGCTCCAAACAGCATCTCTCTTTGCCACTGACACTTAAAACACCATTAGATATATTGGATCATCTGGCCCAAGTGGAAGAACAGCGTGCATGGCAACCTGGACTTGTTAGAGAGCCTTCTCTTTTTCTGAGCCCCACTCAAAACTAAGCTTTTTGGGTTGCTCAATCAATGGACCAAAGTAGCATGCCCAAATGAGAAATATGTTGCCTCTAAAATCTAAAGAGTCCCACTAGGCATTGTGCCCCTTTTTTGGTTATAGGAGGGGCCAGATGCAACAACTCACCCTTCATCTTAGAAGGGATATCTTGACAAGCTCAACTAACACCTAGAAATTTTACTGAGATGGGAAGCCCCTGAATTTTTGTAGAGTTTATTTTCCACCCTCTGACATGCAAGTGTCTTACTAATAAGACCAATAAGTCTAGGATAGTTGCTACTTCTAGCTCACTAGTTCCATTTAGCATAATGTCACCAATGTAATGGATCAGTGTGATGTCTTGTGGAAGGAAAAGACAGTCATGATCCATGCAGTGTAAATTATGACATAGGGCTAGAGAGTTGATATACACCCAAGGCAAAACAATGAAAATGTATTCTTGACCTTGCCAGCTGAAAACAAACTGCTTCTAGTGATCTTTACTAATAGGTATGGAGAAAAAGCATTTGCCAGATCAATATACTGCATACCAGGAACTAGGGGATGTATTAATTTGCTCAAACTATTTCACCACATCTGGAACAGCATCTACAATTGGAGTTACCACCTGGTCATGTTTATGATAATTTATTGTCATTCCCCAAGATCCATCTGTTTTCTTCACAGGCCGAATAGGCAAGTGGAATGGGAACGTGGTGAAAATCACAATCCCTGCATCCTTCAGGTTCTTGATAGTAGTACTGATTGCTGCAATCTTCAAGGAACGAGTCATTACTTTTGGTTTATTATTTTGCTTGACAGAGGCAGTTCTAGTGGCTTCCACTTGGCCTTTCCTACCATAATAGCCCTCACTCCACATGTAACGAACCACTGTGGAGATTCTGCCAGTTGCTGAGTATGTCTATTCCAATTATCTGTTCTGGAACTGGGGAAATAACTACACTGGAACCACTGTGAGATGGACCAGAGCAAAAACTCCATTGATCATTTGACCTCTACAAGCCCCTACTCTAACCTGCAGACCACAGTGACATTTTTGGGTCTCCTGGAATTAGTGTCAGTTCAGATCCAGTATCCAGTAGTCCCCAAAATATCTGATTATCTCCTTTTCTCCAATGTACAGTCACCTTGGTAAACAGCTATTGATCCCTTTGGGGAAGGCTGAGAGAAAGATTAACGGTATAAATTTTTGGCAGTGTAGTGGGGTCCCAGTATTCCCTTCATTTAGGGGTTTGGGGATCTGTAAAAGTTCTCAAGTCTGGGAATCGATTGAGGGGCTGTGACTCTGGTTTATTATTATTTTATTATTATTAATATTCAAGTTCACTTACTTGACCTAGAACTCTTCCATTTACACAGATCAAATAAAAATTTAGTAGACTGCCCATTTATTTCTCTTCTAGGGACACCATGATCTCTATTGAACTCTAGTTAATGATATTCATGCTAAATTATTTAAGAGGAAGTACTGATATTTTTCTGCAAAATACTATTTTTTCATTTTATGTGGCAAAATATACATAATATAAAACTTATCATTTTAACCACATATAATTCAGTGGCATTAAATATATTCATGATGTTGTACAAACATCATTACTATCCACTTCTAGATTTTTTTCATCATCCCAAACAGAAGCTCTGTACCCATTAACAATAACTCTCCATTCTCCCCTCCTACCAGCCCCTAGTAATCTCTATTCTACTTTCTGTCTCTATGAATTTGTCTCTTCTAGGTACCTCTATAAGTGGAATCATACAATATTTGTTCTTCTGTGTCTGATTTATTTCACTTAGCATGATGCTTTCAAGGTTCATCCATGTTTTGCATGTATCAGAATTTTATTATTCTTTAAAGCTGCATACTGTTCTGTTGTACGCATATACCGCATCTTGTTTATCCACTCGTGTGTTGATGGATATTTGGGTTGTTTCCACTTGCGGACTATTATAAAGAATATGGTAATTCTTTTTAAGAACTTTTTTAAGGAACCGCCAAATTCTATATTTGACTTTTTAAGGAACCGCCAACTGTTTTCCACAGCAGCTGTAACATTTTACATTCATACCAACAATATGACCTGGATGAAAGAAAGCTAAACCATGGTACCCAAATACTGTTAGTTACTATAAATTTGCACTTGGTTCCCAGTGGCAAATAACCAGGGTGGGTCTCTGACTAGATCTTCCTCAGTGATTTTTTTTTTTTTTTGCGGTACGCAGGCCTCTCACTGTTGTGGCCTCTCCCGTTGCGCAGCACAGGCTCCGGACGCGCAGGCTCAGCGGCCATGGCTCACGGGCCCAGCCGCTCCGCGGCATGTGGGATCTTCCCGGACCGGGGCACGAACTCGTGTCCCCCGCATCGGCAGGCGGACTCTCAACCACTGCGCCACCAGGGAAGCCCTCCCTCAGTGATTTTTATCAGCCATTTAAATCAACACAGTGACAGCAATGACACATAAGGAAGCTTATGGGAACTTTCTTCTAACATAAGCATACACACAAATCCATCCCACCCCACTAAACCACCCCAAACACACATGAAATACAAATAAAAACAATGTTTGCTGGGATTTCCCTGGTGGTGCAGTGGTTAAGACTATGAGCTCCCAATGCAGGTGGCTGGGTTTGATCCCTGGCCAGGGAACTAGATCCCACATGCATGCTGCAACTAAGAGTTTGCAAGACACAACCAAGGATCCAGTGAGCTGCAACTAAGGACCCCGAAGCTGCAACTAATGAAGCCTGTCAGCCACAACTAAGGAGCACACGTGCCACAACTAAGGAGCAGGTGAACCACAGCTGGGGAGCCTGCGAGCCACAACTAACGAGCCCGCCTACTGCAACTAAGACCCAGCACAACAAAATAAATAAATATTTTTTAAAAAGTATCTAGATAAGGTAAGAATATTTTAAAAGAAAAAAAAAAAGTTTGCTATGGAAATGCAGCTCTGAAACGAATCCCCTGGGCCCCAGGTCACCACCAACCCCTCCTATGAGGAAATGATTGACAAAGCTGCAGTAACAAAATTTTCAGGGAGGGTCTATTAAACAAAACTCTTGACTGCAAGTGACAGAAACCAACTTTAAACTGGCTTATGCAAGAGGACTTCTTAGCTGCAGACATGGCTGGATCTAGGACTCAGAGAATGTCTCCAACACCATGTTGCTCCTGCCTCCAGGATCCACTTCCTCCATGTTGGTCATGCTCCGAGTCAGGCTTTCCCTTTTACCCTCTGTGGAGGAAAGTGTTTTTCCCAGTTATCTCCAGGGCTGGTGTTGCTAGACCCTGCATGGGTTACATGCCTTCCTCAGAATGTGGGGGGTGGTCTACACACCAAAATCACATGAAATGGCATTGGAAGAGTGGTGGTTCCACAGAAAAACCAGGGTGTCTTCACCAGGTAGGCAAGAATAACATATGCCCATGATAGAGAGTGTACACTCTGAATTTAAAAAATCAGTATTTAAAAAGAGAGAGAAAGATAAAGTATATTTTTAAATAAAAAATAGTAATAATAAAAATACAGAAAAAGAAAAGAAAAAGAAAGAAGATAGAGAAAAGGATTTCCAAACCCTAGAAAGACTAAAACTAATAGAATGAAACTTACTGTCATAAATGTAAAGCTCGATACTGAGATTAAATATGTACACATTAAATTTTATTAAAAATTATATGTACATATACATAAAGCAAGTATAGAATAAAAGAGAAATGTTTAATAATACCCTTTTAAAAATCTTAGTTTTTGATTACCAATAATTTTGATATGATTAACAACATGATTTGGGCACCCAAAAGTTTGCAATAATGGAATTAAAGGTCTGGATAAAGAAGACAGTGACTTTAATTTTTACTTCATGGCATTATGTCTGGTATATTGTCTTCAGGCCTGGGAGCCACATTTTAAGAAGGGTGCTGGTGAGCATCCAGAGAAGGATCAGTATCTAGCTAAGAACTGTGTCTTTGGTGAAGGGAAATGCTTATTGCTATGAGGCAGGAGGTGTAATCCAGAAAGAAGACAAGAAGATGACATTATGGAGAGAATTCCTGCTTTGCATAAGAAGGATGGTGTCTTCAAATAGGTCGACCAGGTAGGCCTAATAGGCTTCCTGCAAAGTCCCATGGCCCCACTCAGGAACTGCAGGTCATGCTGCAGACCTCAGGTGACTTTCTAGACCAGTGTTAGAAAGGGCTCTCAAAGATCAGAAGTTTCTGGAACTCTGGTACTGCCTGATTTTGCAGAGAGCAACAGTCTCTGGCAGGTAAAACTGAGGCATCTACAGCCTCCAGGGACTTTGGGGGATCTGGGGATCATGGCAGGTGTTTTTCCTGATCAGCTAGGTACACTGCCCAGGCTGCAGAGCAGCGCTTCCCACACATGAATCTTCTCTTCTGCATGGTCTCTGAGAACAGGAGTGGCCTGGGCACCTGCAGAAGGGCAAGGCAGCTGCAGCTGTTGACACAGAGTATGACTTTAGCTCTGGACCACACCCAAGCTTGCGAAGGAAGGAGTGTGCTACCGGTATTTCTAACAAACACACTGGTTATTTGTTTTCATGTCATTCAGTCTATTTTTCTTGGTAAAAAGTGAATACAGTTTTTTAAAAATTATGTCTACTAGTTCTATCAATTACCGAGAGTGGGTATCGAAGTCCCCAACTATAACTGTGGATTTGTCTATTTCTCCTTTCAGCCTTGTCAGTTTTTGCTTCATGTATTTTGATGTGTACACATTTAGGATCATTATGTCTTCCTGGTGAATTGATCCTTTTATCATTATGTAATATTCCTCTTTGCCTCCAGTAATTATCTTTGCTCTCAAGTCTACTTCAACTGATGTTAATTTGGCCCCTGTGCAACCATTTAAATTAATGTTTGCATGGTATGTCTTTTCATCCTTTTACTTCCAACTTACCTCTGTCCTTGTATTTGAAGTGAGTTTCTTGTAAACAGCATATTGTTGGGTCATGTTTTTTAATCCACTGTGCCAATCGCTGTCTTTTAATTAGTGTATTTAGACTATTCACATTTAAGGTAATTCTGATATTTTAGGGCTGAAGTCTGCCATTTTATTGTTTGCTTTCTGTTTGTTTCCTATGTTTCTTGTTCTTATATCTCTTTTCTTACCTTCCTGTGGGATATTTGAATATTTACTAGGATTCTGCCATGATTTACCTAGGGTTTTTTTTAATATAGCTTTGTATATTTTCTTAGTGATTGCTTTAGGTATTCCAATATATATATGTAACTTATCACAGACTACCAATATTGATGTTTAACCATTTCTAGTGAAGTACAGAAAACTTATTTCCATTTGAGTCCCTTTACCCTCCCACTTTTTAAATATAATTGTTGTATTTCCTCCTTATATTTTGAACACCATGTGGGATGATGTTTTAATTTTTGTTTCACCAATCAAATATGATTTAAGAAACTCATGAAAGACTGGATAATCTTTTACATTTACCCCTATTTTTACCCATTCTCATGTTCTTTCCTTTCTGAAGTTCCAGGGTTTTCTGTTAGGGAACTTCCTTTAACCATTTTTTAAGAGTATGTTTGCTAGCATAAAATTCTCTTAGTTTTATTTCATCTGATACTATTGTGATTTCGCCTTCATTCTTGAAGGATATTTTCACTGGATAAAGAATTCTGGGTTGACAGTTTTTTTTTCTTTCAACACTTGAAAAATGTTTTCTACTTTCTTCTGGCCCCAGGGTTTCAGATAAGAAGTATGTTGTTAATAAAATTGGTGTCCCCCTATAAGTAATGTGTTGCTTCTCTGGATGTTTTCAAGACTTTATCTTTAGTTTTCAGAAATTGAATTATGATGTGTCTTTGGCATGGATTTCTTTGGATTTTTCTTCTCTGGGAATCATCCAGTTTCTTGAATCTGTAGATTTATATCTTTTCCCAAATTTGAGAAGTTTCAGACACTATTTTTTCCAAATGCTTTTTCAGTGCTACTCTCCCTCTCATCTCTGGGTTTCTGATGACATATATGTTAACCCTTTTGTTATTGTCCTACAAGTCCTTGAGATGCTGTCTTTTTTAATGTCTATTTTGTTGTTGTTGTTGCTGCTGTTTCTCACATTGGGTAAATTCTACTGATTTGTCTTCAGATTCTTTGAATTTATCCTGTTATGTCCACCCAACTATTGAGCTTATACAGCAAGTTCTTCATTTTGATTATTGCATTTTTTCAGTTCTCTAATTTCCATTTGCTTTCTTTTTAGAATTTTTATTTCTTTGGTTAAATTTTCTATTTTTCATTTGTTTCCAAGAAATGTGTAACTGCTTGTCGAATCTTTTTCTTTTTTTTTTGTGGTACGTGGGCCTCTCACTGTTGTGGCCTCTCCCGTTGTGGAGCACAGGCTCCAGACGCGCAGGCTCAGCAGCCATGGCTCACGGGCCCAGCGGCTCCACGGCATGTGGGATCTTCCCAGACCGGGACACGAACCCATGTCCCCTGCATCTGCAGGCGGACTCCCAACCACTGCACCACCAGGGAAGCCCCTGAATCATGTTTAAGATGGCTGCTTTAAAATCCTTGTCAGATAATTACGTCTGATATATCTGGGGACTGGTGTCTGTTCATTGTCTTTTCTCATTTCTGTTGTGATTTTCCTGGTTCTTGGTAAGATGAGTGTTTTTTTGTTATATCCTAGATATTTTGTGTATTATAAGATTATGGACTCCATTTAATATTCTTTTTAGCAGTCACTGTGCAAGAGCCAGGTGGGTATATTTGTTCAGCTTCCTGCCAGGCTCTTACAAACCATCCTGGCCAGAATGGGACACTGACTCACACTGCTTTCTTGCAGATGGGTAGGGTGAAAGTTCAGGTCCCTCATCACCTCATTGTCACCTTCCTGGCAAAGGTGGGGCACTGACCCACACCACCTTGTTGCCTCTGAGTGGTGGTGTACGACCAGCTCACTGCTTGGCTCCACTGCCTCCCAGGTAGGGAAAGAGGGTGAGCAGAAGGCTGACTGACACCATTTTGTTACTGTGGGTAGGGGTGAAGCATCAGCTCCCCACAGGGCCCCACTGACATCAGGGGAGGGGAGAAGCAGAGTGTCAGCTACCCCTCCTTGCACTACTCCCTTCTGCCTCATTGATGCCAGGTGAGGTGGAGGGTTAGCTTCCCAATAGGCCTTGATGACAGGGGTGGGAAAGGTGAAGCCTAGTTGTAACTAGCTCTACCTTGTATATTCTTGTGAAGTTTCATTGCTACTACGTGGGGGTGGAGGCTCAGTTCAATGCTTGGCCCCACTGATGCTCTCCTGGAGGAGTGGGGGGAAATCAGACCACTGCTTGCTTCCAGGAAAGTACGGAATCCCAGCCCCTTTGACACTACTGTCTCTCTCTCGTTGTTTGTGTCTGGGTTTCAAAAATATGGTGGCTTTGCTTTCTGAGATGACCTGCTTTTATTCTCCTTCCTAATTTCAGTTTAAATCTCCTCTTTTCATTATCTCTGTTTTCCCTATCATGCTTGATTTTGATTCCACTGTAAGCAATTTCTCCTCATTGTGGGGCCTTGTCCTAAAAGGGAACCCCAGCAGGTCAATTCAGAGTTCATAGGAGCTATACTGCTCTTTCCCTTTTAGTCCATCTTAACATAGGCTCCTTGCACCCAAGTGGTACTGGAGACAATTAACTTCCTTTTAGAGCTGCTGTTCTCAAACTGTCCCATCTCATTGTTTTCCTTTCTTTCTCTTGCACAGATGCTACTAGTATGCAGGTCGTTTGTCTCCACATCCATATTTTGGAATTTGTGGGGATATCTTGTCATCTGTTTTCCTTTCTTTGGTAAATTAGTCCCTGATGTTTGATGTTTAGTTTTGTTTTGATACCTAAATGCTCTTTTATTTTTAATATGATTTTTGTTTGTTTGTTTGTTTGTTTTTGCAGTACACAGGCCTCTCACTGCCACGGCCTCTCCTGTTGTGGAGCACAGGCTCCGGACGCACAGGCCCAGCGGCCATAGCTCACGGGCCCAGCCGCTCTGTGGCACATGGGATCCTCACGGATCGGGGCATGAAACCGCGTCCCCTGCATCGGCAGGCAGACCCCCAACCACTGAGCCACCAGGGAAGCTCTAATATGATTTTTTAATTTTTATTTATTTATTTTTGGCCGCGTTGGGTCTTCGTTGCTGCACGCGGGCTTTCTCTAGTTGCAGCGAGTGGGGGCTACTCTTCGTTGTGGTGCGGTTTCTCACTGCAGTGGCTTCTCTTGTTGCGGAGCATGGGCTCTAGGCGTGTGGGCCTCAGTGGTTGTGGCACGTGGGCTCAGTAGTTGTGGATCGCAGGCTCAATAGTTGTGGCACATGGGCTTCGTTGCTCGGCGGCATGTGGGATCTTCCTGGACCAGGGCTCAAACCCGTGTCCCCTGCATTGGCAGGCATATTCTTAACCACTGCATCACCAGGGAAGCCCACTCTGTCTTTTTTTTTTTTTTTTTTAATGGTACATGGGCCTCTCACTGCCGTGGTCTCTCCCATTGCGGAGCACAGGCTCCGGACGCGCAGGCTCAGCAGCCATGGCTCACGGGCCCAGCCGCTCCGCGGCATGTGGGATCCTCCCGGACTGGGGCACGAACCCGTGTCCCCCGCATCGGCAGGCGGACTCTCAACCACTGCGCCACCAGGGAAGCCCCTCTGTCTTTTTTTATGTAGCAGTTTAGAGTGATTAAACAACTTTTCTACCACTGTTGTTGTCTTCCCAGAATCCTCTCTTTCTTTCCATTCTTCATTTTCTATTGTCCATTCTTCTCAGAACAGTCAGTGTGATGTTCTCTCTGCATTGTTTCTTCATGGATGAAGTGGTATCACATGTGTTCACATGTTATCCAAACAGAAGAGAATTCTCATTTTGAGTCAATGACTGATTTAAGCCACCCCTCCTACAGGTTCAATGATGATAACTGCTGCAAAGGAAACTTCAGCTAGTCTTTTATAGCCAACAGTGTGGAAGGATGAGATGTGTTCTTCAAATTTAAAATTTCTCTAATGGCATTGACATTTCATAATTAGACATAATATAAATATGCATGCAGTTAAAACGAATATATAACTCTTGCCACATGACTGAGATCAAGAGATTGATTCTTCCCTACTAATGTTTTTGTGAATTTTTTAAATCAGAGGCTTGCTGGTTCCACAGTTTCCAAGGAATAGAGATTAAAATGAGTCTAAAAAATCATCTTTTAAAATGAAATAGAAAATGTTTATCAAGAAATTAATATAATCTCTGTAATTTAGAATCAAAGGATAATTCAAAATACCTTATTAAAGGAAGCCTATCCTTCTAGAAATGCCCAATTTTCCATTGGTGCTCAAGCTTAAAAAGAATTTATCATGCGAAATCTGCATAAGGAAATAATGAAAAACTTACTGGGAAAAGGCTACTAATACGGCCTCATTATGATTACTAATAGATGAATATGCTCAAATTCTCAATAACTAAGGCTGCTTCCCTCCAATAACTCAGCAAATAGTTTTTATTTTTAAAAATTCAGATATAGTCACTTTTCTCATGGCCTTTAAAATCCCTCTCTTCACAGAAACCTGTAGAATTTTAAAACACAAATTAACTTATCTTCATGAATTTAGGTCCTTTTTGGGGAACCTATTTTTCAATCACATCAATCTACATAAATGTCAAGTAAATGACTAAATTCTGAACAGTTTTAATATGAATATGATTTTCCATATTATTTGTCTAGATATCTGATAATATGTTGTTAGAATAAGTACACACACATTTCCAAACTATTTCATTTTATGCAATCCAAGCATTTTTTATTAAATTAACAAGAAAAGTTTAACATTCATGTGGAGATGCAAAAGATCTAAATAACCAAAACAATTTTGTAAAATAAAAATAAAGTTGGAGGGTTTATATTATCTGATTTGAAGAATTACTATAAATCTATAGTAATCAAAATAGTGTGATATTGGCATAAGGATGGACATACAGAGTAATAGAGTAGAATAGCAAATCCAGAAATAAACTGAAACATTATGGTCTGGTCAATTAATTTTCTATACAGGTTCCAAGGTACTTCAATGAACAAGGATAGTCTTTTCCATAAATAGTGATGGAATAACTGAATATTTGTAGAGGGGAAAAGCTTAATCCTTACCGCATACTCCATATTATGCATAAAAATTAACACAAAGTGGACAATAGTCCTTACTTTAAAAGTTAAAAATGTAAAGTTTCTAAAGGGTGAAATTGTTTTTATGACTGTGAGGTAGGCAAGGATTTCTTTACAGATAACATTAAGCAAAAAGAAAAAAAAATCTATAAATTAGACTTCATCATAATGAAACCTTCTGCTCTTTGAGAAAATCTCTTAAGAAAATAAAAAGCTAATCATGTGATGAAATGTTTTATATCTTGATTATCGATGTCAAATCCGGTTATGATGCTTCACTATTGCTTTGCAAGATATTACCATTGGAGGAAAATGGATACATGGGATATCTCTGTACATTTCTTACAACTGAATATTTATCTACAATTTATATTTATATTTATCTACAATTATCTCAAAATAAAATGTTTAATCTAAAAAGAGCACACCAAAGACTGAGAGAAAACATTCTCAAAATATATATCTGACAAAGAGGCTGTATACAAAATATATTTTAAAATTTTAGAGCTAAAAATTAAGAAGATGAAATCTCAATAAAAGACAAAAATTTGAACAGACCCTTCATAAAATGTTGCATACCAATAATGACAGGAAAATACACTCAATATAATTTTCTATTCAAGAGATGCAAGTGAAACCCCTAACCAATAGAATGGCTAAAATTAAATGACTGATACTTTTCTGGTTCCAGACTAGATATAAGCACATGCTCCTATGTTCCCCCTACTATTTACAAAACAAACAAACAAAAAACCAAAATAACCCTAGACAAAATTTATAAAGCAACCAACAAAATACTCTGAAGGTAGAGGGAAGAAGACAGATTGTATAAAGATCTTGAGACTAGAGAAAAGCCAGTGGTGATTTCCTGTAGGTTTTTTGTTTGTTTGTTTTTGGTTTTTTGCCTCATATATCATAGCCTGGGCACTGAAGAGACCTGGAAAAAACAATGGGCACAGACAAAAATGGGCACAGACAATGGGCACAGACAAACAGAAAAACTTCCAGAAAAATCCCACTCTCTCTAGCAAAAGGACCAGGAAAAAGGACAGAAACTTTTTACCATTCCTTCCCAATTTAGGAAAACAGAAAAAAGCACACACACACACACACACACACACACACACACACACACACCCCTTAATTGTCACTGGGCACTGCAGCTGCAGAGACTGTAGACAGAGTCTTGTCTTCCATCCCCACCTTGCAATAACAGGGAGGCACCCCCTTGTCAGCCATGTCCCCCTGTGTATGAAGTCCTGACATTCATTCCTGACAAGTAATAATGAAGCAGCACTTTCCATTTACAACCATGGAGACTGTGGGAAAAGACTGATTTTCTATCTCTTCCCTTCAATAACTAGGTGGAATCCAACCCTCTCTAGATAACCAGAGACTGTGGGAACAGACTTGTCTTCCATGCCTGACCTGAAATAGCAAGGTGGTATCCCTTCCCCTCCACATTGAATGCTGCAGCTGCAGAGAATATCAACAAAGTTCTGTCTGTGCTTACCACCCTTCAGAAAAAGGGATGCCCCTCCCAACTAGATAATGGGAAGGGGGGCACTATAGAGAGAAGTGAACTAGAGAAAGAAATTTTCTCAATCTGTGCATGAAGTCCTGGACAGAACTCTGGACAGCCCATGCATAAAACCAACAAGAAACAAGAAAAGGTTTGAGAACTGAACACTGGTGTGGAATTCTGCCCAGGTTTCAAATGGGTCTCTGGACAGCACACAGTGGAACAAATCTGGATAGCCCTGCAAAGCCTTTGAAAACTAAATTAATTTTTGAACCACAGCCCACAAAATTGGAACAGGAAGTGCATTTTAAACCAAAACATTTGCCTGCTAAAATGGAAGATTTAAATAGGAACCAGAATCTCAACCCAAAATTGCACATCACGTTGAGAGGCTAAAAAATCTCAACTTAAATGAGAAATGTAAATCATAGACTAGCAACACTGATATGACACAGAGGTTGGAATTACTGACAAGGGTTTTAAAGTAGTTGTCATAAAAATGCCACAATAAGCAATTGTGAATTATCTTGAAACAAATGAGAAAATAGAAATTCTTAGCAAAGAAAAAGAACAGATAAGGAAGTGGAAATCTGTCAAAGTGAAAAATGCATTAACTGAAATAAAAATTCACTGGATGGGCTCATTACCTGAATGAAGACGAAAGAAGAAAGAATTAGTGAATTCAAGGAAATATTAATAGAAATTATCCAATCTAAATGACAGACAGAAAACAACCTTAGGGACCTGTGGAACAAAAACCAAAGGTCTGACATTGATGTCCTCAAAGTCCCAGAAACAGAAGAGAAAGAGAATGGAACTGAATAAATATTTGAAGAAATAGTAACCGTGAACTTCCAATACTTAGAAAAAGGCAAAAAACTAATGTCTGAAGAAGCTGAGCAAAGCCCTGACAAGAAAAATCCAAATAATTCCATATTGAGACATATCAGAATAAAATTTATGAAAAATAAGCACAAAGATACATCCTTGAAAGCAGCCAGAGATAAATGAGGCTTAACTTATAGGAGAGTAATGATTTGAATGACAGAGGATTTATCATCAGAAACAATGGAAGCCAGAATGAATGGCACAACCTTTTTAAAGTGCTGAAAGAAAGAACTGTCAACCCAAAGTTTTATATCCAGAAAAAATATTCTCTAAGACGAAGATGAAATAAAGACATTCTCAAATGAATCAAAAGTAAGAGAATTTGTCATCAGCAGATCTTCTCTAAAAGAATGGCTAAAGTAAGTTCTTCAGACAGAAAGGAAATAATAGCAAAAGAAAGCTTAGAACATCCAAAATGGAGGAAAACCAATAGGAAGAGTAAATATATAGTTAATACAATATACTATTCTTTCTGTCTTCTGAGTTTTTCAGTTTTTAGTGGGTCAAAGTAAAAATGATAACATTGTCTAATGTGATTCTCAATGTAAGTAGAAGTAATATTTAAGACAACTGTATTATAAAGAGGGTAATTTAAGGGACCAGAAAGCTCATAAAGCTTCTACATAATCTTTGAAGTAGTAAGGCCTTGATACCAGTAGAGAGTGATATGTTACAGACTGGAAGAATGGATTACGAGAAACAAAGACAAAACAAAAAAAGACCAAACTATATGCTACATACAGAAAACTCACTTGAAATGTAATGATATAGGTATGCTCAAAGTAAAAGTACCAAAAAGATATAACAGGCAAACACTAAGCCAAGAAAACTGGAATAACCATATTAATATCAGACAAAGTAGATTCCAGAACAACAAAAAAAATTACCAGGGACAAAAAGAACATTACATAATTATAAAATAAAAGAGTCACTTCATGAGGAAGAGATAACAATTCTAATTATATATGCATCGAACAACAGAGATTCAAACTACAGTACATGAAGCAAAATCTGACAGAACTGAAAGGAGAAATAGATGATAGACTATAATTATAGGTTGGGATTTTAACACCTCAGTGATGATAGAAGCAATGAACAGAAAGTCAGCAAAGATATAAAAGAATTGAAGAACACCATCAATCGACAGGATCTAGGGAATTCCCTGGTGGACCGGTGGTTAGCACTCGGTGCTTTCACTGCCATGGGCCCAGGTTCAATCCCTGGTCGGGGAACTAAGATCCCACAAGCCATGTAGCATGGCAAAAAAAAAACCCCAAACAGGATCTAATTGAAATGTATTGAATAACAGCAGAATACATCATTTCAAGTGCACCTGGAACACAAAGATAGGCTATGTCCTGGGAAATAAAACAAATATGAAAAATATTAAAAGAATTAAAGTCATACAAAATATATTCTCTGACCATGGGGGAATCAAACTTGAAAGCAATAACAGAAAAGTAATAGGAAAATCTCCTGACCTTGGAAATTAAACAACACTATTCTCAACATTCCAGTGGTCAAAAGGAAGCTTCATGAAAAAAATACATAAGTGAAAGTAAAAATATAGCATAACATCTACTGGATGTAGGTAAAGCAGTGTTTAAAAGGAAATTTAGAGCACTAAAGTTTTATATTAGAAAAAAAATCTCAAACCAACAATCTAAGTTTCTACCACAAGAAAATAGAAAAAGAAGGGAAAATAAACAGAAAGCTAGAAGAAAGGGAATGGTAAAGATAAGAACAAGAATTAGTACAATTAAAACATGAAAACAAAAGAGAAAATCAAAGGCAAAACTTTGGGTTTTTTGAAAATATAAGTGAAATTGATAAACTTCTAGCAAGACTGACAATGACAAAAGGAAGATACAAATTACCAACATCAGGGATGAAAGAATTCCTACAGAACCCACAGATATTAAAAAGGACAATAAGAGAATAACATGAACAAGTCTATACATAGAAATTCAACAAATTAGACAAAATGGTCCAATTCCTTGAAAACTACAAACACAAAACTCACCCAAGATGAAATCGATCATTTAAGTAGTCTTATATTAAATAGATTGAACGTGCAGAAAAACACACACACACACAAACACACACACACACCTGCAAAAAAGGAGATTTCCAGATCAGTTTTCTTCACTGGTGAGTCTACCAAACATTTAAAGATGAAATAATGTGTGGAATCTAGTCAAACTCATAGAAGCAGACAGTAGAATTGTGATTGCCCAGGGCTGGGAGGAGGAGGAAATGGGGAGATGCTGGTGACAGGGTACAAAGTTTCAGGTATGCAAGATAAGTTCTGGAAATCTAATGTATGGTGGGCAATGTGACTAAAATTAACAATATTTGAAATTTGCTATGAGATTAAATTGTAAGTGTTATCACCGTAAAAAAAAGAAGAAGAAAAAGAAAATGGTAACTATGTGAGGTAGTGGATATGTAAATTAGCTTCTTTGTGGTGATCACAATATATATGTGTATCGAAGTACCAAGTTACACACCTTGAATATAAATGATTTTTATTTGTCAATTATACCTCAATGAAGCTGGGGGTGATATAACACCAATTCTACACAAACTCTTCCAGAAAACAAAAGTGGAGGAAACACTTCCCACCTCATTTTATAAGGCCAATATCAAAGTCAAAGACAGTACGAAAAAAGAAAACTATATCAATTTCCCTTATGAACATAGACATACAAGTTCTCAACAAAATATAAGTCAATCATATCCATAAGTATATAAAAAGAAAGATACAATATAGCCAGGTACAGTTTAGTCCACAAATGCAAGGCTGGTTCAATATATGAAAATTAACCAGTGTAATCTGCAATTTTGACAGGGTAAAGAAGAAAAACCACATGATCCAATCAGTTGGTACAGAAAAAGCACTGGACCAAAGGCAACATCTATTCAACAACAACTCTCAGCAAACTAGAAATAAAAGGGAATTTCCTCAATCTGATAAAGAACTACAAAATTACTGAAGCTAACATCACACTTAATGATTTAAGTCCTAATGCTTTTCCCTTAAAATTATTACCACAGCAAGGGTGCTCACTTTCCCCAAAACAACTTACATTGTACTGGAAACCCTGGCTATTTCAATAATTTGAGAAAAGAAAAAGCAAGGCAAGTCATACAAATTGGAAAGGAAAAACTAAATCTACCCTTACTTGCTGATTGCATGATTGTCTACACAGAAAATCCAAGGAATTTACCAAAACATTCCTAAAACTATAGAGTTTAGCAAGATCATGGAATACAAGATCAACACACAAATATCAGTTATATTTCTATACATTAGTAATGAACATTGGAAACTGAAATAAAAAACATATTATTATTTACAATTGTTCCAAAAAATTAAAAAGAATTTGACAAAACATGTGCAGGATCTGTATGCAAAAAATACAAAATGTTGGCTAAAAAATCAAAGAAGAAAAATGGAGACACATGCCATGTTCATAGATTAGAAGCCTCAATACAGCTCAGGTTCCTGGGGTTTTGGAGTAAGTTATGCCTTTACCTCATGATAATCGTCTTCCATTTGAAAAGCAGCTTCTGATTTGCCATTGGGTCCTGATGGAGACTGAACATGGGATACCAAGTGACTATGTGAACCAAAATATCTATCATCAACTTGTATAATCTACTTCACCGAACCAAAATATTGGATATGTATAAAGCTATTCCTTTGTTAAATGGGATGGTAAATATAAGACCAGACCAAAACAGAGAAGGTATAAGCAAACTGTATAATCAAGTGGTTCACAGTCATATGGTACTTACATTAGGGAACTGTTGACCAAAACCGCCTGCACATTTGGCCAGGTATAATGATAACCACTTGCATGAGGTATCTCACAATAAGAGATCCCAATAAGGAACACAGTGCTGTCACAAAAGCTAACAGGGAGAATTCAGGAGGGGCCTAAAAGAGGGGGGAGACACCAGTCCATGTCCTACCAACCTCCCAGAATCCTTCTCACTGGAATCCATCTTGGCTGAGAGATGCACGGGCCACCAGGAAGGACCATTGACTCAGACCGAATATGGGCCAAGAAAGATGATTGGCCAGAGACAACCCGGAAACTAATCACATTACCATAAAACCCGAGACTGTGAGCCACGTGGCAGAGCAGTTCTTCTGGGTTCCCTTACCCTGCTGCTCTCTGCCCGGGCACCCCTTCCCAATAAAGTCTTCTGCTTTGTCAGTACACGTGTTTCCTCGGACAATTCATTTCTGAGCGTTAGACAAGAGCCCACTCTCGGGCCCTGGAAGGTGTTCCCTTTCCTGCAACACTTACTCCTATTGACTCACCACATGACCTTCAATGCTCCTTAGAGTCCCATGGGGGTCCACTATAAATGTTTAACAGAGGAGGAAAGAGTACTCTCCTTGGGTGACAGATGTGTCTGCAAGGGAAGGTGGCAGAATGCTGGCCCTGAAAGGCTATAGTGAAGAGAAATCCTCCTTAGTGGGCAGAGTTTGGGGAGGTATATCTGATTGTCCACTTTGTGTGGAAGGAGATGTGTTTAGAATCATAATAATTCAATATGAATGGCTCAATGAACTCACTGGTAATCCGGGGCTGGTAAAGAATATAACTGGAAAATTAACAAGGAGACCTGGAGGAGACTCTGTGGATGCACTTCTAGGAACCAAACAGAGTGGGAGGATGTAAATAGTCACTACCGGACAGGACATGAGAGGGTGAAAAACAAGTGCAGTTTGGGTATTTATTCCTTTGGCCTTCAATACTAAGCCATTCTAATGTTCCTCTTAAGACCATAGCTCCTCTTGGGGCAGTCTTTCCTGCCAAGTTGTAGTTATACTCCCTGCATGCCTTTTGGTGATAATGTCTCCCTACAGTCACTAGTCACAGGGTGTGTCTCACCAACCCTGCCCTTATTTCATTAGATCTCCTTAAGTGTCCCATTGTTTCTTAACAACTGACCACAGCAACCCTGATCACAAACTCCACAAGAGTAGGGACTTTTATCTCTTATATTGTTTGTTAAAATCCCAACATCTAGAATGATGTGTCACACAGCAGGCTTTCAATAAATGTTTGTTGAACGAATATATGTATGGTCCACTTTCTCTCCATTAGAACATGAATAGCAATTCCTTAAGCATCACTAATAATTACTTATCAAAAATGCATGCTATCTGGTGTTGGAATGGATGTGAGGAAACAGCATAAATTGATACAGCCTTTCTCAGGACTATTTGTTAGCATCTATAAAATGTTTAACATGTACACTTTTTTTTCTTTTCTTTTCTTTTCTTTTTTCATTTTTTTTTGCCACGTGGCTTTCAGGATGTTGGTTCCTGGACCAGGGATGGAAACCGGCCCTTGGCGGTGAAAGCACAGAGTCCTAACCACTGGTCCACCAGGGAATTCCCACTTGCACACATTTTAACTGAGCAAGTCTATCATTTTGGCTTTTTTGCCAAAGGAATAATCACACATATATGCAAAAGATGTATGGGCAATGATGTTTGCTATATATTATTTATAAAAGTGAAAATTGGAAACAAACTGAACATCAATAACAAAAAGATTGATTAAATAAACATGATATACCCCTACAATGCAGCTAAGGAAAAGAATGATTTAGCCTGACCAGACAACTGGATCAGGAGACAACTTGTACAAAAACAAGTTGTAAATAAGTAGTAACCATGCTTTTTGAAAAATGCAGCTAGCTGTAACATAAAGTCTAGAATTCAGCATCAGTTAATACTGGTTTTATATGGAAGATGGGATGGAGAGTAGAGGTAAATTCCATTATCCAGCATGTATTTATAATTTAAAAAGAAACATTTAAATATACTTACATTAAAAAATAAACAGGAACAACTCAAGTGTTTAAAAAATAACAAGGCTTATTTAATAGCCTTGCTCAGCACATAACGTAAGGGTGATAAAATATCAAGTTGCAAAGCTTATTACAACACTAATAAATGTAGTTGGGTTGACTGTCTACTATACTGTCACACTTAGCTTTCACAGTATGAGTTCAAGGATATTTATCTAGAAAGCTGCACTTAACAAAAAAGCGTATTTGATTATTAATAAACCAATTGCATTTTTTATGGATAATATGTTTTTTTTGTCCTTCCCAAAGAGTCCACATGACAGAGTAGGGTTCATTTTTGCAAAGATGGAAAATTCAGTCTAATTAAGGGGACATACCTGAAGCAGGAGACAGATGGGCCCCAGGCTGAACAGTTTCTCCCCTGTGGACAGAAACTCCACAATGGAGGATGATGGAGGAAGCTGGGATGATGGATGGAGGCTGGGATCTGCACAGATAAGAGATAAAAGACCACATATTCCTCATTCTCGAAGTCAAGGAGACCTCCCTGACTACACATGCGCAGAAAGGCTCCTTGGAGGTCAAAAAGGGAGGGGGCACCACCCACAGTAAGTGATGCCAACATACCCATAGGCTTTTTCGCTAGAACCCATCTTGGCTAAGAGATGCGCACATGGGAGGACCCTGAGATATACCATATACAGACTCAGAACCAGGCAAAGCAACATGATTGGCCAAAGGAAACCCGGAAGAAATGCCCCATAAAAGTGATTCAAACTACCGGGAGGGCGTGACTCTATCTGAGGTCGCCCGTGTGTCTCTCCACACATATGTACTCTTTTTCCTCCTAATAAACACTTTCCTTGTTTCACTACTTTCCGTCTCTATGTGGAAATTCATTTCTGCACAGCTGACAGGCCAGGGCCTTGTCACTGGCCACTCGTCCCTGGTGGTCAGGTGACTAGGATTCAGTGCTCTCACTGCCACTGCCCGACCTCAGTCTCTGGCCGAAACCGAAATCCTGCTTAAAGCCGCTGCAGGCCGAGGCCACCTGAGGTCATACTCATGACCATTGGGAACAGACCAACGTACAAGACTCCTTTCCCAGCTGAGGTAAACCCAGACTCCTTTCACGCTGGCCGAGGGCCTGGAGGGTGTGGGTGCGGTGGCAGGAGTTTACCTCACGGGAGACGTGCCTAGATCCCGGCTGCGTCTGTCCCCCAAGCCTCAGGCATCGGAGCACGCCAGCAGACCCGTCCTGAGCAGCTGAGGACGCGCCCAGACCCGCGCCGCCATAGCCGCTCTGGCAAAGCTGCGCCGGAAGACGCCTGCAGATCCAGCCAAGCAAGGCAGGAGGACGCGCCCAGACGCAGAACTGCGGAGGATTCCACAAGCGAGGTGGAGCTAGGCCAGAGGACAAGCCAAGGGAGCCGCGTCCGTGGCGGCGGGGCCTGGGGAGCAGCGAGGAGAGCTCTTTAGCGCCCGCTGAACTGTGCCCGCCGCCCCCTCCGGTGGCCCCAGCCCAGTCCACACCAACAGCACGCACTCTGAGGAGGCTGAACGGCCCGGTGAAGCGGGTTCCCAGGCGTGGGCGGGAACGAAAGCTTCCTAGGAAAGCTGCTGAACCTTTATGCCTGTGTTCACTTAAATTGCACTAACTTCTTGATGGCTGTAATCCTTTTTTCACTGTATGAATAGGACCAAACTTTAACAATCACTGTCATAGAAAAAATGATTGATGTGAAATAATATTGACCAGATACATGCTCAATATATGTAATTTAGTTAAAAGATGTTCCTATAATATTATGCTCATATGTGCCTAATTTGGTTAAAAGAAAAAACCAACAGGATGCTCACTAAGGCTGCAGTAGGGTCACCTCTGAGAAATGAGTGCTTTTCTTTTTTTTTTCTTTTTTTTTTTTTTTGCGGTACGCGGGCCTCTCACTGTTGTGGCCTCTCCCGTTGCGGAGCACAAGCTCCGGACTCGCAGGCTCAGCGGCTATGGCTCACGGGCCCAGCCACTCTGCGGCACACGGGATCTTCCCGGACCGGGGCACGAACCCGTGTCCCCTGCATCGGCAGGCGGACTCTCAACCACTGCGCCACCAGGGAGGCCCCCTGAGTGCTTTTCTTTTTTTTCTTTTTTTTTTTTCTGAGTGTTTTTCTTGATAATCATTTTCTTATTTTGAATTGTGTGTATTTTCGTGCATTATGCATTTTTGAAATTTGCTCTTTTCCCTTTCCTGAGATAAATTCTGTTGGTCACAGATACTTTCTTTTATGGTACCGTTGTGCTTAATGTTCAAGTGTCTTATTTGCCTTATTCCCCAAAGTTATTTGTATCTTGACTACTTTTGGCAACTTAGAGTTTTAACAGGGCATTGATGGAAAGAGAATGCCTATCCTTTTCTTTGTATTACAAAAATTTGAAAAACAGTGATGGAATAAAAGCTATGTCTTAAGGCAGGACAAGAAATTTTAAGCATAACATATTCCTTGCCCCTATTAGGCCAGCCCTAAAGTGCTGTGTGCATCTGCATTATACATTAACCAGACCTCCTCAAAGGCAGGAATGCCTGCTCCACCGTAAAGGTCAGTGTTTTCTTTTTCTCCTTCTGATACCAGTAACATAACTTCTTAGAAGATTAATTTTTCCTTTCCTAATCCTGTAAGGGGTCATAGTGACCTACTTCTCCCCTTGTACGTGCAGGTCTGGACTATGTATCTTCAGGGAACTTTATGTAAAATATCAGTGTGTCATTATGACGTACCATCCTTTGTCTCGAAAATGTATATGACTATGACTTTGACTTCTAACAGGTGGAATAGTCCTCAGTTTTCTGAAAGACTGTTTCCAGGTCTGTAATCCACAGGTTGGCTTGAATAAAATTCTTTCTCCTTTAGATCAGCTATTAATTTTTCCTAGACAACAAAAAAATAGAAAATGGTAAAATGAGTATCCATAAATAGCTATGCCCTCCATCAGCTTAAGAAACCTAACCTTTTGCTGTATTTGCTTTAATTAGTTTTTGCTCAAATTTTATAAAATGAATTAACAAGATGACTTCAGTGCAAACCGTGTCCTTATGCATGCCTTTACAAAATCAATACATTTTCCAGTCAATCAATATAATTCCATGTAACAACTGAGTAACTAATATTCGCTGACATTATTATGCTCAATTCCTAATCACCACTCCACATTCAAATTTCCCAAATTGTTCCCAGCGTCTTTGGCAACTGTTGTTTTCCCCTTCGGAGTGGGATGCAAGACCATGCGATGTAGTACTTGGCAGTAAAGTTCAAATTAACCCATAACGCCTGGGGTCTCTGAGAGAACCTGGGCAGAAGGGAACATATAGCACACTTTGCAACAGTCTAATAATAAAGAAGAAACGCTGCAAAGAAACGGCAAGTCACAGAGATTTATGGGAAATGTAGTCTTGAATCTGGTTGGGTCGCCGTGCAGCCCTCTGGGTAGTGTCTAGGCTACATTTGCGCGTGTGCAGGCCCAGCTGCGCGTTCCTGTTTCCGCACTTTCATCCTTGGTTGATAGTTGATGCTGGGTCCTTGATTGTCCTCCTGTAGAGTGGATTTGGGGGGATGGAGACTCCGCGCCTCACGGGAACTTCTGGATCGTTTGTCTGGCCCCACCTGCAGCCGGACCGGAAAAAAGCCCCCGCGGCGGCCGTGGTAGGGAGCGTGGTGCTTGTTTGTTTATAATGCGGATGGTGAGCGTGCCAGAAAGCGCAGGCTGAGGGTTTATGGTGGAGCCCGAGCTCTGGAGCCAGAAAGACCCAGGTAAATTCCAGCTCTGTCACCTTTAAGCAGGGGCGACAGAAGGAACCTGGATAAGAAGCAAGTTTCTCATCTGTCAGTAAGGACATTAATAATGGCTGCTTCGTGGCATTGTTTTAAAACTCAGATAAGTCATCACCTGTAAATCAGGTAGGCTAGTGCAGGGTACTAAGCCCTGGGTACTTGACAACTGCTATTATATGTAGAAGACACTTCGTTCTTTTTATTGGTTGGAGTATGTATAAACCTCAACCATTCTGTGAGGTCTGTATAAGCATCTGCATTAAAAATAACCGAAGCTCAGGTTAGTGGACTGATGGCTCAGGTCACAAGCTAGCAATGAGGGAGTCTGGATTCAAGGGCAGGTGTGCTTTACTTCCAATCTCAGGCTTTGTCTAAATATCACATCTGCCAGAAATCAGCATTGCAGCCTTCACAGCACCTAACAGAGTAACTTGTCCCCAAATCTCCAGGGATATAATAGTAAGTGAATGTAGATGGAATCCTACCATATGTCAAATGTATTCTGGGATTTCTGTTGTCTCCTCAGATCCTTTGAGTCAGACAGAGCCTCCTATCCCTTCATGCACTTCAGGCTGTGTTTTCAGTCTAAGATTATAATGAATTCAAGAAGGTCAGCTTTCTGGCCTTAAAATTGTGGTCTAGGACTAGATTCCAGCTCCTGGGAAATTCATTTTAGAGCACAGCAGCTCTTGTGAAGTACAAAGCAGGGGGACTCTGGTAAAGGAGTCTTACCTGGAAGAGAGCACCCCCTGACCTTAGACCTCTCTCCAGCGCTACAGAGTGGAGGCAGAAGAGCCCAGGAGCAGGTCTGCACAAGATCAGGAAGTAGTTCTTGATCCTTCTGCCAGGAATGAGCCAGACTTGGTAATGCCACCACATTCAGAAGCCACCACATGGCGTGACAGTTGGGAGTTTGGGCCAGTCTTGAAAAGAGCAAGGTGAGCTGGGGTGGCCCAGGGGCAGGCTGCTCAGGGAAGGCCACTTTGTTGGAGAGCTAGTGAGGTTGAGGCCTGGGAGTAAAGGATAACCAGGCAGAGGGCGGAAACGCTGTCTCCACTCTCCCTAAATTGCCCTTTTACAGATGCTGCTGTCACACATATGGCACTATCCTGACTTCAGAGTCCCACGGTGATGGTTCCTGAAAGGTTTCTATGGTCATCTACCTCTGACTCATTTAAAACTTTCAAGACATTAGACCTGAGAGTGTCAGTGAATTGTCCAGGGCCAATTATTGTGACAGATCCAGGAGTCAAACAGTGCCATTCACTCTGTCTCCGGTCCGTGTTTCAGTAGTTTGTTCCTTTCTATTGATGAGTAGTCATCTGTTGTGTGGCTAGTCCACAGTTTATTTATCCATTCACCAGTTGATGCATATTTGGGTTATTTCCAGCCATAAATATTCATATACAGGTTTCTTTGTGTGAACATATGTCTTCAGTCTCTTGGGTTAATGTGAAGGAGTGAGTGGATTTGCTGGGTCTCATAATAATTATATGTCTAATGTTGTAAGAAAATGTCAAATTGTTTTCCAAAGTGGCTGTCCTAGTTTGCATTCCCATCAGCAATGTGTCAGTGTCCTGGTTACTCTGTATGTTCACCAGCATTTAACAATATCAGGTTTTTTATTTGAGCCATTATTTTAGGTTTGTAATGGTATTTCATTTTAGTTTTAATTTGAATTTTTCTAATGCCTAATAATAAGCATGTTTAATAAGCATGTTATCCATTACTCTTTGGTGAAGGTGCCTATTTGATTGGAGACTTACATATGTTCTATAAAAATATTTCCACAGATACATGATTTGTAGATATTCTCTCTCAGTTTTAGGTTTTTTCATATTCTTAACAGTAATTTTCAAAGAGCAGAGGTTTTAAATTTATCAATTTTTCATAACTTTTTCAGTTTCTTTTATGAATGTATTAGTCTATGCTGGCTGCTATAACAGAATATCACACACTGGGTGGCTTAAACAGCAGAAATATCTCATAACTCTGGAGGTTGGAAGTCCAAGATCAATATGTCATCAGTGTTGGTTTCTGGTGAACCAACTCTTCCAGGCTCACAGAGGGCCACCTTATTGCTGTGTTCTCACATGGCCTTTCCTCTGTACACACACAGAAAGAGAGAGATCTCTGGTGTCTCTTCCTCTTCTTATAAGGACATTGGTCCTATCAGATTAGGGCCCCACCTATTTTAACTTCATTTAACCTTAATTACCTCCTTAAAGACCCTATCTCCAAATACAGTCACATTGGGGGTTAGGGCTTCAACATATGAATTTTGGGGGACACAATTCAGTAAATAACAATGATATATGCTTTTTTGTCCTATCTAAGAAATATTTGCCTAATATGGCCAAAAGCATTTTACCTTTTTATTCCCCTTATATATGTTTGAAAATTATAGCACCATTTGTTGAGAAATATGAACTTTGTTCATTGGATTGCCATGGTACCTCTGCTGGAAATCTGTTGAGTATAAATATGAGCTCCTGAATTACAGGTCTGGTTCTGAGTATTCCCTCCAGGGCTTACACGCTTCTATTCATTGATTCCCCCATTACCCCAGCAGAGGACTCTGGCTGAGGATTTGTGTAACCTAGGGAGTGCTCAGGTGTATAAACCATTGGTGTATAAGAAATGATTATAGGTACCCTATTTATAATGACTTTATCTTTAAAAAGACACTAAGCTTTGGGACTTCCCTGGTGGTCCAGTGGTAAAGAATCCATCTTCCAATGCAAGGGACACGGATTCAATCCCTGGTTGAGGAACTAAGATCCCACATGCCGCGGGGCAACTAAGCCTGCGCATCACAACTACTGAGCTCACGCACCTCAACCAGAGGGCCCACGTGCCGCAAACTACAGAGCCCACGTGTCCTGGAGCTTGCACACCACAACTAGAGAGAGAAAACCCACAGGCCGCAACTAGAGAGAAGCCCACATGCCACAACTAGAGAGAAGCCTGCAAGCCACGATGAAAGATCCTACATGCCTCAAGGAAGATCCCATGTGCTGCAACTAACACACGGCGCAGCCAAAAAATAAAATAAAATAAAATAAATAAATGTTTTTTAAAAAAGGCACTAAGCTTTCTTGGTAGTATATTAACTGAGATTATAAGTACATATTTTAGAAATATATACAAATGAATTAGGGCATGAAAATAATATTTGTACTAATTGTGTGATGCCCCCAAAGTATAAGACAAAATTAGGGCTGTAATAATTAATAATTTTATTTATTATTTTACAATATTTTGCTTTAAACTCTCAACGGTAAACATCACAAGAGTTTTCAAAGGTATTTTCTATGTTACCTGTTTCTAAACCCTTCAGATTAATCAGAAATGTGCTATTACAGGCATGAGTGTCATTCAAGGATGTGACTGTGGATTTAACCCAGGAGTGGAAACACTTGGGCCCTGCTCAGAGTATCCTGTACAGAGATGTGATACTGGAGAACTACAGCCACCTCCTCTCAGTGGGTGAGCAGCCTTTACCATGTGAATGCCTCAAGAATGCAATCCTGTTTATTCTCTTGTTCTTAACTGCTACTTTTATCATATGTGTCATATCCTGTTGTTTCTTTTGACTCACTCTTCTCCTGGTTAAGGGTCACATGTGCCTTCTTTTCATACTTCATAATTTTTTATTGGTTGCCAGTTATGGATTTTAATTTGTCGGGTGCTGTATTTTTTGGTATTTTAAAATATCTGGGGGCTTTCTCTGGAATAAAGTTATTTGGAATTAGTTTTATCCTTTCAAGATCTAAAGCTTTGTTCTCTTGGATTCAGAGCAGTCTAGGGCTGGCTTTGCTCCTGTACTAAGGCAGATCTTTCAGATTATTCTACTGAGTCATCCATGAATTAAGAGATCTTTCTACTCCGGCTGGTAGGATAACAAGCTTCTCATCTCTGTCTGTGCTTTGGTGATTTATCATCCTACTCCTTGCCAGTGATTCTTTCCCCAGTCTCAGGTAGTTTCCATACATGCCTGCACAAGTCTCTACTCAGCCAAAGACTCAAGGAGATCTTTCTGCAGATTTCTACAGCTCTTCCTTACTACAGCTCTTTCCCCTCCAGTATTTTGTCTTGAAGATTCTAGCTGCCTTGGCATTCCTAAATTACTAACTCTGTCTCCTCAACTTACTGAGAGTGTCAGGCTCTCTTTGGCTTCCCTTACTGTGTTGTGGCATAGAAATTTTCTATACTGTGGCAGTAATGGGACTCACCTAATTTGTTTCCTTTTTCTTAAGAATTCCTGTCCTGCACTGCCTATTGTTCCATTTTGTATGATTTTCTACTTGTTTGACATGAGGAGGTAAAGTGATAGTCCCCATGAAGTCCCATGTATAAAACCCCACACATGGACTATTTTTAGAATTTAATTATTTAGTCCTAAGGTTCAGGGATTCAAGAAGATTCATTCCTTCTGTCACCTCCTCAGAAAGGTCAAATGAGCACCTTCATTGTATAGTTCCTGAAGCTGTACCTTCCTTTGTATCCAGAAGTATTGAAGCCCATGTAGCTGATCCAAATTATAAATTCTTTTCCACTTATAGAGTATTGCTTTAGAAAACCAGATGTGACCTTCAATTTGGAGGAAGGAGAAGATCCATGGTTATTAGAGGAAGAATTTCTAAATAGGAGCTACTCAGGTGAGTTACTGAGTACTAGAAGAAGGTATCCAGGGAAAAGTAAATCCAAAGTGATCAGTTATAGGTAGGAATTTTAATTTTAATTTTATTTATTTATTGGCCATGCCGCATGGCTTGCGAGATCTTAGTTCCCCAACCAGGGATCAAACCTGCACCCTTGGCAGTGAAAGCATGGAGTCCTAACCCTGGACCACCAGGGAATTCCCTAGGTGGGAATTTTTAGAGGCCTGTGTCTTTGGTAGTTTACAAAGAATAGATCCAGTACAATGTGGAAAATGAAGGTATAACATAACGAATGCAGTACTAGCATACTGATTTTCTGATCTTTAAAGGCTGGGAGTCCAAGTGTATCATTTACAACTGACAAACCAAGTTATAGGATTTTTATTTAATTGTAAAATGATAAACACTAAGAAATAATAGAAAAGGCACTAAAATTGGGCATTAAAGGATGGTTAAGGACAGAGAAGAAACACTGATTTCATCATTGGTTCTATAATATGGAATTACTAGTTACTAAGTAAGTAGAAGATTAAAAACTACACAAGTTTATAATTATAAAAGTACCTACTAGAGCAAAAACACAATCTTCCTAATTTTTAGAAGAAAAATTAATAGAGCCATGAAAACAGAACTATTAACTAAAAAGACTTTTTTTTTTTTGCGGTACGCGGGCCTCTCACTGTTGTGGCCTCTCCTGTTGCAGAGCACAGGCTCCGGATGCGCAGGCTCAGCGGCCATGGCTCACGGGCTCAGCCACTCCGCAGCATGTGGGATCTTCCTGGACCGGGGCACGAACCCGTGTCCCTTGCATCGGCAGGCAGACTCCCAACCACTGCACCACCAGGGAAGCCCTAAAAAGACTTTTTTATAACATAACTGAACATGAACTAAAACAAATATATCTGCCACTCAACTTACTTAAAGGAGTTAAGTTACCTATTAAATAAGTGCTATCAGATTTTACCAAACAGTTATACCTAAAAAATAATGTAGAAAGTTTGAAATATAAAACAGTAAATTTAATAAGCCAATAAATGTACAAATAAATCAAGGTTCATTTACCTGGCTGCTAAAGTTCGCACTTAGGCAAAATAATATGAAATCAGAAAAAGGGCACTTGAGTGATGTTTTTTAAAGACGATTTTAAAAGGACAATAAATGGTTTGATTATCTGTGCATGAAATAAGTTATCAGGATCCATAAAACGACAATTGTAAGAGGTATAACATAAAAGATAAACATATTAGATATAGTAGATCTTAATATACCTTTCTGGTTTTATACCAGATACAGTGGAGAACAAATGAAGTTCTAGAATAAGGGTTGGCAAACTATAGTCCTTGAGCCAAATGCAACCTGACACTTCTTTTTCTAAATTAAATTTTTTGGAACTCAGCCACTCTAGTTCTTTTACATATTGTCAGCACTGTCTTCATACTACAGAGGTGTAGTTGACTAGTGACAAGGACCATATGGCTTGCAAAGCCTAAAATATTTATTATCTTGCCTTTTACCAAAAAGCGTTTGCCAGTCCGTACTCTAGAACAATGGTATTCAACAGAGGATGATTTTACCCACCATAGGACATTTAGCAATGTCTAGAGACATTTTTAGTTGTCACAACTAAGGGGAAGATACTACTTTTATCTCATGGAGAGGCTGGGGATGCTGCTAAACATCCTGTAATGCACAGGACAACCATCACCACCCCCACCACACATGGGCACAACCAAGAATTATCTTGTCCAAAATGTTAATAGTGACAAATATAAGAAACTCTGGCCTAGAATGCATACATAGCATATTTTATAAAGTGAATATAATACATATCTAGATATATCTTTCAAACTGTGTCCTCTGGAAATAAAGAATAAACCAGTGCTGATGGTATGTGTCGAAAATATAAAAGTACATTACAGCAACAAAAAACGTCAATAAATTCCTTGGAGTAGAAATTTCACAATTCAGTAAAACTAGAAATTGCAAATAATATGAACAAAACTAACATTCAGTAATTAAAAAAACCTTTAAAAATCTGTTTGTTCAGCTAAATGAGGAAAATTGTGGAGCAGGAAGCCCCAAGCTCATTTCTCCACAGAAATATTAAAAAAAAAAAAAAACCATGCAGGAAGCTTTCTGAACCAACTTTATCATAGCTGTGGAAAACAAAGTTTTGTAGCAACCAAGCCAATATCTGATTAAGAAAAAGCCATCTTAAAATTAATAGAAAAGTTTTGTAGCATTTTTACTCATTCCTTCCCTAACCCCTCCAGGGCATGATGGTAGTTTTGGTGTTGAAATGGTGGCAGCCTGGTTCCCAGTTCCTTCCCTTGAGCCAGGGAGCAGAGCAGACCTTATTTACAAGTTATTGTGTACATTTGTTTTAACCTGGGGGAATACAAGATACTTGTATATTTCATATAACTTGAAACTCAGGCAGAAAAGTGGTAGGCACTGCTATTAATAGTCACAAGATTCACAGATGCCTGGAGCAAGAGATTACAGGTGGAAACATATAATATGCCATTTAAGGTCTGGAGGAGAAGCTAGAGTGAGACTACATGAGAAATTAATACGTTCAAAAGCAGCTCACGTATACAAGGGACTTTAGAAAGCCACCTGCATACCCAGGCAAGATGCATGCTCAGAAAGCTCTAAGAAGACTTTAAGCTTTCACTTGAGTAGATCTCTAGGCTCAGAGCAAGCTTGACTAAGTGTTGAATGACTGCTCCAGCACAAAGCCAATTTGCAAAGCCTATGAGAGCTCTTGCCATTCAAGAAATCTGTGTTAAAACATTAGCTAAACATGAGCTAAGGGAACAGATTTAAGTGATGAAACACAGCAAAGAATAGTTTCTGCAAAAATAGGTGGAAAAGTCGCAAAACAAATGGAGTACTACAGTCTTCAACAATAAAAAAATAAACAGCAAACCCTGATGAAAGAGTTTATAATAGTCAAATGAACAGTTTTCAACAATAAAAAAATTACAGTGATACAGAGAAACAAGGAAGCATGACCCCTTCAAAGGAACTAAATAAATTGCTAGAAACGATCCTCAAGGAAGCCCAGGAACAAAGAATTTAAAACAACTGTCTTAAATATGCTCAAAGATCTAAAGGAAAGCATGGACAAACAACTTGAGGAAATCAGGAAAATTATGTAAGAACAAATGTGAATTAATAATAACAAATTATCAAAAGAAACCAAACAAATTATGGAGATGTAAAGTACTATAACTGAAATGAAAAATTCACTAGAGATACTCAACAGCAAATTTGAGCAAGCAGAAGAAAGAATCCATTATTCTGAAGATAGGATAATTGAAATCATCAACTCTGAGGAGTAGATAAGAGAAAAATGAAGAAAAGTGAATAGAGTCTAAGGGACTTGTGGAACACCATCAAGGGAACAATATGGTAGTCCCAGAAAAAGAGAGAAATGTACCGAAATATTATTTTAAGAAATAACAGCTTAAATTTTCCAAAATTTATTGAAATATATGAATCTACAAATTCAAGAAGGTGAACAAACTCCATGTTGGGTAAACTCAAAGAAACTCATCCTGAGACACATTATAATGAAACTAGCAAAAGACAAAGAGAATCTTCAAATCAGCTGGAGAGAAGCGGTTCATTTCATGTCACTCTCAGCCTATCAGTAGTGATGGTATTGGTTCAGAATGCCTGAGGCACTCACCTGGGCCCATACTACTTGTGTCAAGCTCCCACAGATATTTCCCTGACCAAATGCAGTGTTGCAGCGGGATTAACCCTTGTGATTCTTATTATGATTGCAAGATGCACCTCAGCAACAACTATCAGAGAAATTTGAAAAAACAAGCTTTATTACTCACACGTCCTGGAGGGTACACAACACACCTGAGAGCCACACAACATGGTCACAGATTGAGAGAATGGACCTGGGGTTCTGAATTTATTGGGGTCAAGTGTGGGTTACCTGGGGTTTCAAGATTCACTGTTTATTGGCAAATTTGAAACTCAAGACTGGGAATTTAGGCACAGGAAGGGAAAAACAAGGTCACTCAAGTGGTCAGTTATCTAGGTTACTCAGGGGTTTCTAAAAGGGGAACTTCATGGATGAATGAGGTCTGATTCCTCATCTAGTTTTTTAGATAATAGCTGGGTCATATAGCTGACAATATGCTTGTTTGAAATTGATGCCTTGGCAATCAAATCTTAATGTTAGGCAATAACATTACAATAAAAAAGGCTTAATGTCAGGAACTTACTACATATAAGTGATTCTCAATGAAATTATCAGGTGATTTCTAATCAGAAATCTTGGAGGCAAGAAGGCACTGGAATTATACATTTAAAGTGCTAAAAGAAAAAAATGGTCAACATAGAATTCTATACCCAGCAAAATGTTCATTTAATAAAGAGGGAGAAGTTAAGATATTCCCAGATAAAAACTGAGGGAGTTCATTACCAACACACATGCCCTACAAGAAGTGATAAAGGAACTCCTTCAGACTGAAATGAAAAAACGACAGATAGTAACTGGAATCCATATGAAGAAATAAGAACTCCATTAAAAGTAAGTATGTGTGGGCTTCCCTGGTGGCGCAGTGGTTGAGAGTCCACCTGCCGATGCAGGAGACGCGGATTCGTGACCCGGTCCGGGAAGATCCCACATGCCGCAGACTGGCTGGGTCCGTGAGCCATGGCCGCTGAGCCTGTGCGTCCGGAGCCTGTGCTCCACAACGGGAGAGGCCACAACAGTGAGAGGCCCGTGTACCGCACCAAAAAAAAAAAAAAAAAGTATGTGGGCAAATATATGAGCCAGTACTGTAACTTTGGTTTCTAACCTTTTCTTTTTCAACAGGTTCTGAAAGATGAATGGATAAAAAAAAATTAAAAGTCTTTGTTATTGTACATACAATCTATAAAGATGTAATTTGTGACACCAGTAACATAAAGGAGAGAGTTGGAGCTGTTTGGGAGTAGCATTTTTGTATGTGATTAAAGTTAAATTGGTATCAATTCAAATTAAATTGTTAGAACTTTAGGATATTATATGTAATATACTCATGGTAACCATAATAAAAATACCTATAAAGTAAGTATACACAAAATAAAATGAAAAGGGAATCAAAATGGGTCACGACAAAAACAAATGAAGGAAGTAATGGAAGAAATGAGGAACAAAAAAAGCTGTAAAACATACAGAAAGCAGATAGCAAAATAGCAGAGGTAAGTCCTTGCTTATCAGTAATTACTTTCAAAAATGGATTAAACTCTTTAATCAAAGGGTAGAGATTAGCAAAATGAATTTTTAAATGATCCAACTGTATGCTGTTTATAAAAGACTTATTTAGATCTAAAGACACAAATTTGTTGAGAGGGAAGGGATGGAAAAAGATATTCCCTGAAAATAGTAGCCAAAAGAGAATTGGGGTGGCTATACTAATATCAGACAAAATAGACTTTAGGTCAGAAACTGTTACAAGAGACAAAGAAGGGCATTATATTATTTTTTTTAGTTGATAATTTTCTTTCAATTGCACAGTATAAATTATTTTCCCTTATTAAAGTAATAACTGAATCCAAACAACCTAGCTTTCTAGAATTTCCATGAAAATTTCCAGATATTTCAGAGTAAATTTTAAACCTCACAGATATTGCTAACAATGATATTTTGGGATACAAAAACAATATGTCATCATTATTTTTCCTTAAAAGTTTTACTAGTTAGTGTGTTCACCATTCCACCTCCTCCCAAACACACACCATCATCATCTCTACCATCACCAGTAACAGATATTAAAAGCATGTTATATACACAGTATTGGCCAAATTTTCCCCAAGACATAATCCATTCTCAGATTATAAAATCTCTTGTTGCATTGAAACAAAGTAGAGATTGGGGGATCCAAGATGGTGGAGGAGTAGGAGGACGTGGAGTTCATCTCTCTCCACAGATGCATCAGGAATACATCCACAGATGCAACAATTCTCACAGAACACCAGCTGAACACCAGCAGAAGACCTGGGACACTGAAAAGGATTATAAAGATCCCTGCATAACTGGGTAGGACGAAAGAAAGAAGGGAGAAGGAGAAGAGGATGCAGGACGGGACAGGCACCCCAGAGTGGGGGAGTTGAAGCAGAGGAGAGATTCCTGCATCTGGGGAAGCCCCCCTCCAATGGAGAAATCGGTAGGGACAGAAGGGAAGCATTTAAGGCCGTTGGAGGAGGGTGAAGTGGCCAGTCTGTCACAGACAGGACAGAGTGAGAACTACACAGATGGCCTGGGCCACAGCCCTACTGTGCCACAGACTGGGGTGTGTGTTCACTGGTGTGCAAGGTGGCTGGGAGATGGAGCGTAGGGATTGGAGAGCAGGCCTGGGGCGAGGACTGCTGTTTGCTGCAGGGAGACGAACTGAGGGGACAGGAGGGAGAAAATCTGCAACAGGAAACGCCTATGGAGGAAGACCAGACTGCCGTGGAAGCAGGGCGCTACTGCTGAGTCACACGCAGGGGGTGGAGCCATTATTGTATCCTCTCTCTCCCCATATGCCAGGATCTGCTGATGGACAATAGAAAAAGTCCTCCTAGGGCTGCTCCTCACACACCTGCCACCAGGTGCAAAAAAAAAGGCCTTCACTAGGGCCATATTGCTTATACCCATGGCCGCCAGCTTCCCTGCACATTTGGCACTGCTGGGTCTCTCACAATCCAAGCAGCCATACCACCTCCATGCCCTGTCCTCACCAGGGCAGACACCAGTGCTCCAGGGCAGCCCTAGGAGCAGACCCTTCGTGGCCCACATGCAGAGGTGGGAATAAAACCAAAGCTGAACCCCAGGGGCAGGGTGACCAAGGAAGAGGATTGAAAATCTTCCTATCAGCTGCACAAGCTGAAGATTAAATCCCCACAATCAGCTAGGTAGACCTGCATCTGGAATATTTGAGTAGACAATGAGAACTCCCACAAAAGAAATGGTCAAGCTCTGGCAGCTGTGGACTTTGGGAGCAAGCAGACATGGGAGTTTGACCAGATCAGAGTCTGAGTGGTCCCCATAGGGCCCATGCCAGGTCCAGAGACCAGCCCAGAGGCAATGGAGGGCCCCTTGGGGAGGTGGAGGTGGGCTGTGGTGCACAGCGGGGGCAAGGACACTGACAGCTGAGACCCCAGGAAAACATTATTATTACTATTACTTTTATTATGTTTTGATTTGTTCTGTTCTTTCTCTTTTTTTTTTTCTGGTTCTTATTGTTTGTTTTCTTTTTAATTTACTCTTTTGGGATTTTCTTTTACTTTGCTTTTTGGTTGTTCTGTGTTCTTTTCCCATTTTGTTTTTTTTTTCTTCTTTTTCTTCAATATATTTTTTATATTTCTATTTCTACTTTGCTTTGCTGTTGGTCTGTGTTTTTTCCTCTTTTTTTTTTTTTTTTTTTTTTTTGGTGGTACGTGGGCCTCTCACTGTTGTGTCCTCTCCTGTTGCGGAGCACAGGCTCCAGACGTGCAGGCTCAGCAGCCATGGCTCACGGGCCCAGCCACTCCACGGCATGTGGGATCTTCCTGGACTGGGGCATGAACCCGTGTCCCCTGCATTGGCAGGCGGACTCTCAACCACTGCACCACCAGGGAAACCCCCTCTTTTTAAAAAATCATTTCTGTTGGTTAGTTTTGTTTCTTTGCTTTATTCTTCAGCTGGCGCTCTGCTCTGGTTTTGTTTTTTGTCTTTCTGTCTTAGTTTTGTTTTTAATTGTTTGATTTCGTTTTTGGATTCTTTTGTTTGTCTGGTTGTCCTCTTGCCTTTTGTTTTATTTTGTTCTGTTTTTGTTTCTTTTGTGTTTGTGCATGTTTCCTTGTTTCAGTTTCTGTTTGTTTGATTTTTCTTTTACTATTTGTCTGGGTTTTTTTTTTTTTTTTTTTGCGGTACGCGGGCCTCTCACTGTTGTGGCCTCTCCCGTTGCAGAGCACAAGCTCCGGACGCGCAGGCTCAGCAGCCATGGCTCACGGGCCCAGCAGCTCCGCGGCATGTGGGATCTTCCCGGACCGGGGGCACGAACCCGTGTCCCCTGCATCGGCAGGTGGACTCTCAACCACTGTGCCACCAGGGAAGCCCTTGTCTGGGGTTTTGTTTGTTGTTTTTTTTTTCTTAATCCCCTTTATTGCCATAATGAGTGACTTGAGGGGTCTTGGTTCTCCAACTGGAAGTCAGGCCTGAGCCTCTGGGAAGGGAGCGCTGAGTCCAGGATGCTGGACCACCAGAGAATTCCTGGCCCAAGGAAATATTAACCAGCAAGAGCTCCCGAGGAGACCTCTATCTGAATACAAGGCCTGGCTCCACCAAACTGCCTGCAGCTCCCAGCGCTGGACACCTCACAACAAACAACAAACAAAACAGGAACACAAACCCACCTAACAGCAGACAGGCTATCTAAAGTCATACTAAGGCCACAGGCAACCCAAAACACCACTGACAAGGTCCTGCCCATCAGAGGGAAAAGACTCAGCTCCACCCATCAGAACACAGGCACCAGTCCCTCTCATCAGGAAGGCTACACAAGCTACTGGACCAACCTCATTACCAGGGGCAGTGAACAGAAGCAAGAGGAACTACAACCCTGCAGCTTGGGGAAAGGAGACCACAAACACAGTAAATAAGAAAAAGTGAGAAGACAGAGAAATATCTTGCAGACAAAGGAGCAAGATAAAAACCCATAAGACCAAATAAATGAAGAGGAAAGAGGCAAACTACCTGAGAAAGAATTCAGAGTAATGGTAGTAAAGGTGATCCAAAATCTCAGAAATAGAATGGAGGCACAGATGGAGAAGATACAAGAAATGTTTAACAGGGATCTAGAAGAACTAAAGAACAGACAATCAGTGATGAACAACACAATAACTGAAATAGAAAATACACTAAAAGGAATCAATAGCAGAATAACTGAGGCAGAAGAACGGATAAGTGAGCTGGAAAATAGAGTGGTGGAAATAACTGCAGCAGAGCAAAATAAAGAAAAAAGAATGAAAAGAAATGAGGACATTCTCAGAGAGCTCTGGGACAACATTAAGTGCACCAACATTCGAATTACAAGGGTCCCAGAAGAATAAGAGGAAAAGAGAGGGTCTGAGAAAATATTTGAAGAGATTGTAGTTGAAAACTTCTCTAACATGGGAAAGGAAATAGCAGTTAAGTCCAGGAAACACAGAGAATCCCATACAGGATAAACTCAAGACATTGAGACACCTATTAACATATTAACAGCAAGACACATATTAATCAAACTAACCAAAATTAAACACAAAGAAAAATATTAAAAGCAACAAAGGAAAAGCAATAAATAAAATACAAAGGAATCCCCATAAGGTTAACAGCTGATCTTTCAGCTGAAGCTCTGTAGGCCAGAAGGCAGTGGCAGGATATATTTAAAGTGATGAAAGGGCAAAACCTACAACCAATATTACATTACCCAGCAAGGATCGCATTCAGATTTGACAGAGAAATCAAAAGCTTTACAGACAAGCAAAAGTTAATAGAATTCAGCACCACAAAACCAGCTTTACAACAAATGCTAAAGGAGCTTCTCTAGGCAGGAAACACAAGAGAAGGAAAAGACCTACAAAAACAAACCCAAAACAATTACAAAAATGGTAATAGGAACATGCGTATCAATAATCACCTTAAATGTAAATGAATTAAATACTCCAACCAAAAGACACAGACTGGCTGAATGGATACAAAAACAAAACCCATATATATGCTGTCTACAAGAGACCCACTTGAGACCTAAATAGACATTTCTCCAAAGAAGACATGCAGATGGCCAAGAAACACATGAAAAATGCTCAACATCACTAATCATTAGAGAAATGCAAATCACAACCACAATGAAGTATCACCTTACACTGGTCAGAATGGCTATCATCAAAAAATCTACCAGCAGTGAATGCTGGAGAGCGTGTGTAAAAAAGGGAACCCTCCTGCACTGTTGGTGGGAATGTAAATTGATATAGCCAGTATGGAGAGTAGTGTGGAGGTTACTTTAAAAACTAAAAATAGAACTACCATATGACCCAGCAATCCCACTACTGGGTATATACCCTGAGAAAACCATAATTCAAAAAGATACATGCACCCCATTGTTCATCGCAGCACTGTTTACAATAGCCAGGACATGGAAGCAACCAAAATGACCATCCACAGATGAATGGATAAACAAGATGTGGTACATATATGCAATGGAATATTACTCAGCCATAAAAAGGAATGAAATTGAGTCATCTGTAGTGATGTGGGTGGAGCTAGAGTCTGTCATACAGAGTGAAGTAAGTCAGAAAGAGTAAAACAAATACTGTATGTTAACACATATATATGGAATCTAGAAAAACAGTACTGATGAACCTAGAGCAGGGTAGGAACAGAGACACAGACGTAGAGAACAGAATTGTGGACATGAGGGGAAGGGGAGGGTGGGACGAATTGAGAGAGTAGTAGTAACATATGTACACTACCATGTGTAAAATAGATAGCTTGTGGGAAGCTGCGGTATAGCACAGGGAGATCAGCTTGGTACTCTGTGATGACCTAGAGGGGTGGGATGGGGAGGGTGGGAGGGAGGCTCATGAGGGAGGAGTTATAGGTATACATATAGCTGATTCACTTTGTTGTACAGCAGAAACTAATTCAACATTGTAAAGCAATTATAATCCAATAAAGATATTAAAAAATAAAGGTTAAAAGCATAATGGAGAAGAAAATGAAAAAGATTATATATATGTATAACTGAATCACTTTGCTGTACGTCAGAAATTAACATTGTAAATTAACTATACTTAAATAAAATTATTTTTTAAAGTAAAAAAAGTAGAATATGACACAAAGTAAAATTAAGTAGCATTTGCTTGTCTTGTGAACATTTGGAACAAACATGCTGTGTTTCTGGGAGGCACTTGTAGGAAACAACTAAGTCATTGTCTGGGAATAATTAAAAGACACATTAACGAGTTTATTGATATGGATAGGACAGATCCAATTGAGGTGATGGATTGTTTGCCATTATATTGTTGTATCCTCTTTAGCAGAAGAAGGAGAGATTACATAGAAATGTATCCATCTTGTGAAATTCTCCTTATAACAAGGAAAAGTGTGGTTTACCCTGTATCAGGTCCTTTGTGTGATAAAGTTTATTCCACAAGAAGGAATGTATCTAGTCTTACCAAGAGAAGGCAAGAAGGACATTATATTATTTAACAAAGGGTCAATTCACCAAAAAGATATAACAATTTTGTAAACAAATAACTGAACATCAGACCCCAAAACATCAATATATGAAGCAAACATTGACCCTAATCTCTGGTAGAAAACCCCAGAGATTACTGACATGTGCATGTCTGCACGTGCACACAGACACACACACATGCACACACAGCTAATTCAGGGAAGTTGCTAATAAACCAAGACAGTTGCAGGATCCAAATTAAGACACAAAAATCAGTTGCTTTTCTGTACACTAGAACAATGAATGATCCAAAAGGAAATTAAGAAAACAATTCCATTTACATAGCATCAGAAAATAAGTAGATAAAACACTTAGGAATAAATTTAACCAAGAAGGGAAAGATTTGTGCACTGAAAACTACAAAGCATTGCTGAAAGGAATTAAAGAAGACAAAAATAAATGGAAAGACATCTTATGTTAATGGACTGGAAGACCCAATATTATTAAGATGACAGTACTACTCAAAATGAAATACAGGTTCAATACAAACTCTATCAAAATCCCAGCAACATTTTTTGCAGAAATGGAAAGACTAATCCTAAAGTTAGTTTGGAATCTCATAGGACTCCAAATAGCCAAAACAATCTTAAAAAAAAAATTGGAGGACTCACACCTGATTTCAAAACTTACTACAAAGATAATAGTAATCTAAACACTGTGGTACTGACATAAGGACACATAGAGAACAGGATTGAGAGCCTAGAAATAAGTCCTCATTTATGTGGCCAATCTGTTTTTGACAAGGGAGCAAAAATCATTCAGTGGCGGGAAGGCAAGTCAACAAATGGTACTGGGAAACTGTATATCTACATGCAAAAGAATGAAGCTGGACCCTTATGCCACACACAAAAATAAACTCAAAATAGATTGAAGACCTACATGTAAGATCTAAAACCATAAAACTCTTGGAAGACAACACAGGGAAAAATCTTCATGACATTGGGTTTGGCAACTGGTTATGACAGCAAAAACACAGATGGTAAAAGGAAAAATATGAGGTAAATTGGACTTAATCAAAATTTAAAACTTTTGTGCATAATAGGACACTATCGACAGAGTGAAAAGGCAACTCACAGAATGGAGAAAATATTTGCAAATCACGTATCTAATAAGGGATTAATATCCAGATTATATACAGAACTTCTAAAGCTCAACAACAACAACGTAACCTGATTATAATATGAAAAAAGGACTTGAATAGTTATTTTCCAAAGAAGATGAACAAATAGAAAATAAGCACATAAGCTGGCAAGCACCATTGTGGAATCCTCCCTCTAGCTTATTAGCCCTAGAACCCAGCCCTACCCTGGCCCAACAGCCTGTAGATGCCATTGCTGGGAAACCTCAATGGTTTGAGGCAACTTGACTGGGCAAGGACGTGGACTCACATATTAGCAGACAGGCTGCCTTAAGAACCACTGAAGCCATGGCCCCCTCTGGACATGACCCTGCCGACCAGATGGCCCAGAACCCAACGCCACCGACCAGTGGGCAGGTACCAGCCCTAAAATCCCCTGGGCCCCAGCTCTGCCTTCCGGGGCCTGCTTTAGCCTCTGGACCAGCCTCGCCTACCACAGGGCAGATACCAGATGCAAGAAAACCAGAATCCTGCAGCCTGTGAACCCAGCCTGCCCATCAGCAGGCCAGACCCTGCCCTGACCCAGCTGGGCCCTGTCCTGCCAACTAGCAAGCCAACACAAGCTTTGGGACACCCAGAACCCTTACCCAACTGTGTCAGGAACCATTGCCCCCTCCACCACCAGTGATCTGGCATCAGCTCTGGGACTCTTGGGCCCTGCAACCAGACTCCAGGACCTGGCTTTGCCCACCAGTAGGCTGGCACTAACCCCGGGACCTGGCTTCACCAAGCAGTGGGTGGGCAACAGCCCCAGAGCCTTCTGGACCCTGATGCCACCCACCAGTGAGCCACACTAGCCCTGAGGTCCCCTGGGGTTCTGCAGTCAGGCCACCTCATGACCCAGTCCTGCAACCTGCAGCTGGCAGGCTTTTCACAAGGCAGGGCCTGGCAACCAACCAGACCGGGTGCAAACCAAGCCTAGCAGACCACCCAGATAGCCCACCATGATAGAAGGACCCACGCAGCCCTCATAAGGGGAACCCCTAGAGGATATAGCTTGGGTGACAATAGAGGAGTCTGATGTTGGGACCCATAAGACATCTCCTACAAAAGGCCACTTCTCCAACGTCAGAAAACATAAGCAATCTACCCGATAGATTAAAATATAAACAGTAACTTAGGCAAAATGAATCAACATAGGAATATATTCTAGACGAAGGAACAAGATAAAACCCTAGAAGAACTAAGTGAAGTGAAGATAGGCAATCTACCCAAGAAAGAATTCAGGGTAGTGATTGTAAAGATGATCAAATAACTTGAGAGAAAATGAAGTTAGAAAATTTTAACAAAAAATTAGAAAATATAAAGAACAACGAAACAGAGATGAAGAATAAAATAACTGAAAAGCAAAATACAGTAGAAGGAATCAACAGTACACTAAATGATACAGAGGAGTGGATCAGTGATCTGATAGATAAAGAAGTGGAAATCACTGATGCTGAACAGAGGGGAAAAAAATGAAAAGAAATGAGGACGGTTTAAGAGACCTCTGGGAAATATTAAAGGCACTAATATTTCCATTATAAGGGTCCCAGAAAGATAAGCAAGAGAGAAAGGGGCTGAGAACATATTTGAAGACAAAATAGCTGAAAACTTCCCTAACCTGTGGAAAAAAACAGACATCCAAGGTCAGGAAGCAGCCCCATACAGTATTAACCCAGAGAGGAACACACCATGACACATTGTAATTAAAATGGCAAAAGTTAAAGATAGAGAATGTTAAAAGCAACAAGGGAAAAGCAACAGATAATATAAAAGGGAACTCCCATAAGGCTATCAGCTGACTTCTCAGCAGAAACTCTGCAGGCCAGAAGGGAGTGGCATGATATTTTTAAAGTGATGAAAGGGAAAAACCTACAAGCAAGAATACTCTACCCAGCAAGGTTCTCATTCAGATTTTATGGAGAGATCAAAAGCTTTATAGATAAGCAAAAGCTAAAAGAGTTCAACACCAGCAAACCGGCTTTACAAGAAATGTGAAAGGAAATTCTGTTAGCAAAAAAGAAAAAGCCACAATCAGAAACATGAAAATTATGAGAGGAAAAAGCTCATCGTTAAAGGCAAACATACAGTAAAGGTAGGATATCATCCACACACAAAGCTAATAGGAAGGTTAAAAGACAAAAGTAGTAAAATCATCTATATCCATAAATAGCAGTTAAGGAACACACACACCAATTAGATATGAAATATGATATCAAAAACTAATCATGAGGGGAGGAGAGTAAAATGCAGGATTGTAAAATTGCATCTGAAGTTAAGAAATCAGCAACTAAAAACAATCATATGTATATACTTGCTATATAAAAACCTCTTGATAACCACAAACCAAAAATCTATAATAGATACACACACAGCAAAAGAAAGAGCAGGCTTCCCTGGTGGCGCAGTGGTTGAGAGTCCGCCTGCCGATGCAGGGGACGCGGGTTCGTGCCCCGGTCCGGGAAGATCCCACATGCCGCAGAGCGGCTGGGCCCATGAGCCATGGCCACTGAGCCTGCACGTCCGGAGCCTGTGCTCCACAACGGGAGAGGCCACAACAGTGAGAGGCCCGCATACCGCAAAAAATAAATAAATCGAAAAAGCAATCCAAACATAACATTAAAGAGAGTCACCAAATCACAAGAGGAGAGAACAAAAGAAGAAAGGAATGAAAAAAAAAACTACAAAAACAATTCACAAAATGGCAATAAGAATATACATATCAATAATTACTTTAAATGTAAATGGACTAAGTTCTCCAATCAAACTCCCTAACACCATACACGAAAATAAGTGCAAAATGGATTAAAGACCTAAATGTAAGGCCAGAAACTATCAAACTCTTAGAGGAAAACATAGGCAGAACACTCTATGACATAAATCACAGCAAGATCCTTTTTGACCCACCTTCTAGAGGAATGGAAATAAAACAAAAATAAACAAATGGGACCTAATGAAACTTCAAAGCTTTTGCACAGCAAAGGAAACCATAAACAAGACCAAAAGACAACCCTCAGAATGGGAGAAAATATTTGCAAATGAAGCAACTGACAAAGGATTAATCTCCAAAATATACAAGCAGCTCATGCAGCTCAATAACAAAAAAACAAACAACCCAATCCAAAACTGGGCAGAAGACCTAAATAGACATTTCTCCAAAGAAGATATACAGACTGCCAACAAACACATGAAAGAATGCTCAACATCACTAATCATTAGAGAAATGCAAATCAAAACTACAATGAGATATCATCTCACACCAGTCAGAATGGCCATCATGAAAAAATCTAGAAACAATAAATGCTGGAGAGGGTGTGGAGAAAAGGGAACTCTCTTGCACTGTTGGTGGGAATGTAAATTGATATAGCCACTGTGGAGAACAGTATGGAGGTTCCTTAAAAAACTACAAATAGAACTACCATATGACCCAGCAATCCCACTACTGGGCATATACCCTGAGAAAACCATAATTCAAAAAGAGTCATGTACCAAATGTTAATTGCAGCTCTATTTACAATAGCCCGGAGATGGAAACAACCTAAGTGTCCACCATCAGATGAATGGATAAAGAGGATGTGGCACATATATACAATGGAATATTACTCAGCCATAGAAAGAAATGAAATTGAGTTATTTGTAGTGAGGTGGATGGACCTAGAGTCTGTCATACAGAGTGAAGTAAGTCAGAAAGAGAAAGACAAATACCGTATGCTAACACATATATATGGAATTTAAGACAAAACAAATGTCATGAAGAACCTAGGGGTAAAACAGGAATAAAGACACAGACCTACTAGAGAATGGACTTGAGGATATGGGGAGGGGGAAGGGTAAGCTGTGACAAAGTGAGAGAGAGGCATGGACATATATACACTACCAAACGTAAGGTAGATAGCTAGTGGGAAGCAGCCGCATAGCACAGGGAGATCAGCTCGGTGCTTTGTGACTGCCTGGAGGGGTGGGATAGGGAGGGTGGGAGGGAGGGAGACGCAAGCGGGAAGAGATATGGGAACATACGTATATATATAACTGATTTATTTTGTTGTAAAGCAGAAACTAACACACCATTGTAAAGCAATTATACTCCAATAAAAATGTTTAAAAAAATAAATAAAAGATAAAAATAATTTAAAAACAAACAAACAAATAAAAAATTGTATAAAAATACAAAAGACACTGAATAGCCAAAGCAATCCTAAGAAAGAAAACAGAGCTGGAGGAATCAGGCTCCCTGGCTTCAGACTATACCACAAAGCTACAGTCATCAAGACAGTATGGTACTGGCACAAAAAACAGACATATAGATTAATTGAACAGGATAGAAAGCCCAGATATAAACCCATGCACCTATGGTCAATTAATCTATGACAAAGAAGTTAAGAGTATACAATGGAGAAAAGACAATCTCTTCAATAAGTGGTGCTGGGAAACCTGGACAGCTACATGTAAAAGAATGAACACCATGACAAAAATAAACTCAAAATGAATTAAAGATCTACATGTAAGACCAAATAGTATAAAACTGTTAGAGGAAAACATAGGCAGAATCCACTTTGATATAAATTGCAGCAATATATTTTTGGATATGTCTCGAGTAATGGAAATAAAAACAACAATAAACAAATGGGACCTAACCAAACTTATAAGCTTTTGCACAGCAAAGGAAACCATACACAAAATGAAAAGACCACCCACAGAATGGGAGAAATTATGTGCAAATGAAACAACTTACATGGATTTATCTCCAAAATATACAAACAGCTCATGCATCTCAATATCAAATAAACAAACAATCCAATCCAAAAATGGGCAGAAGATCTAAATAGACATTTCTCCAAAGAAATGGATGGCCAAAAAGCCCATGAAAATATGCTCAACTATGCTAATTATTAGAGAAATGCAAATCTAAACTACAGTGAGGTACCACTTCATACCAGTCAAAATGACCACCAAAATTCTATAAACAACAAATGCTGGTGGGGGTGTGGAGAAAAGGGAACCCTCCTACACTTTTGGTGGGAATGTAAATTTGTACAACCACTATGGAGAACAGTATGGCAGTTCCTTTGAAAACTAGAAATAGAACTGCTATATGATCCAGCAATCCCACTCCTGGTCATATATCCAGAAAAAAACATAATTCAAAAAGATACATGCACCCCAAGGTTTATTACAGCGCTGTTTACAGTAGCCAAGACATGGAAGCAACCTAAATGTCCATTGACAGAGGATTGGATAAGGAAGATGTGGTACATATATACAATTGAATATTACTCAGCCATAAAATAAAATGAAATCATGCCATTTGCAGCAACATGGATGGACCTAGGGATTATCATACTAAGTGAAGTAAGTCAGACAAATATTATATGATATCACTTATTGGTGGAATCTAAAAAGATGATACAAATGAACTTATTTACAAAATAGAAACAGACTCACAGACTTCAATAAAAAACTTATGGTTACCAAATGGGAAAGATGGAGGTGGAGGGGTAAATTAGGAGTTTGGGATTCACATATACATACTACCATATACGCACTACTACTATAAAATAGATAATCAACAAGGACCCGCTGTATGGAACAGGGATCTCTACTCAATATTTGGTAATATCCTTTATGGGAAAAGAATTGAAAAAAATGGCTATATATATATATATATATATATAACTGAATCACTTTGCTGTACACCTGAAACTAACACAACGTTGTAAATCAACTATACTCCAATATAAAATTTAAATTTAAAAAGTAACTACACTTATCTCCCTCACCTATAGAGTGAGTGTAATATATCCCCATCTCACTGGGTTCTGTGGAAGTTAAACTTGCAAGATGCCATAAATAATTTCAAACTTTCCCAATGGTTGGTAAATACAAAGTGCTCACCACAAACCCTGACAAACAGTAAATGCTTTAACAGGGAGCATCATCCTTCAATGAACCTGATATACATAGACGACATCAAAGCCTGCAGGGAGAGGCTGCATCCACAAAATCAAAAGACCTCCCTTCAAGGAGATGCATGATGCATAAACCTGCAGATTAGATTAATGCTCACCAAAGAGGAACGGATTCAACCCATATCCTGTCTTTGGTATACATTTGCAAACAGCCTTCTCCATCTTAAGGATTTCTTCAGAAGTATGTGTTTCGTGGTGAGATTTGCATCCCGGTTTCCCTCTGCCTCAATTGATAGTACCTTTTACTGGGAAATACTGTAATTTTGATGTCTTTCCTTATCCTGCTTCTTATTCATCTTCCAGATTTAGCTGGTCAAGAACTCTTATCCCCAGATCATCCTGGTCCATGACAGTGTGGAATCTGGAGCAGTTATCATTAAAAATGTTTTTAAAATATTTTTCTCTATCATCTCCATGCTAAGAGTAGGCTTAAGTAATATTTTTAATTTTTTCTGGAGAATTTGTAATAAGGTGAATGCTAAAAACGATTCTGGGCAAATTGAGTCTGGTTTAAAATGTGTGACTAGGATTCCACTGATGGATTCTCCCTACATGGTAAGGATGGGACCCAGCAGGGAGGTGATGAGAAGTAATTAATCTGACTCCTCCTAGGGGAAAAGAAAAGTTACCTTGGGGGAGGCCTTTGACAGGGCACACTTGTAACATTCAGGAAGATACAATCACGGGTTTACGCTCTCAAAGTAACTAACCGTTCCCTGGAAGGAGTGGATGTGTACTTAGGTGTCTCCTGGGGCTGTCAGAGTATTATTTTATAGGAAAGTCGGTGATTAGTTATCATGGTCTCAGTGAATCATTGAAGCACCGCTTGCAGGCCAGTTGATTGAAAGCCCATGTCCAATGCAATTACCAACTTGTCGATCAGATCTCCCAAAATAGAACACAGAGCCCTGCATGGGGCTAGTTAAACTATTTATACTGGCATTAATTGTGATTCCCAACATTGACAACATACATCCAAAGAGAAATTTATTTTAATATCTCCTCAAGAATTCCATGATGGCATTAACATAAAAAATATACTTTTAGTATTTGCTTCCATATCTTGGCTATTGTAAATAATGCTGCTATGAACATTGGGGTGCATGTATATTTTCAAATTGAGGTATCAGAAAATACAAACGAAAATTAAGTACCTGCTTTATGTTTAAAATACGTTCAGTCAAAATGTGCAACAGAGGCACCTAATAACAAAACTTTAAAGCAGTTCTGTGTTTAATTGGAAAACTTATACACAGATAAATTATGACATGAATTAAATCATTTCTATATGCATAAACAAAGTGTAAGATGAGAAAGTTTAAAAATATGAAACACACACAGAGTTGCAATGAATTGAATTTGGAGAATTTTAACTAATTTTTCAAGTCAGACTAAAATAGTAAGTATACCATCCATTGATTCTACAAATGTGTATATCAATATGATAATATACAGTACCAGGAAAAAAAGGACATAAGAATTGAATCTATGTGCACACACACACAAGCTAGAGGTTACAACATTTTATCCAAAATTGCTCTTTATTTGGACTTTTTTTCACTATAACACATAGTGTTAGAATTACAGAGCTATGCTTCTCAAATTTCAATCTCCTAGAGAATTACACAAAATCAGGACCTTCTTTGTATCAGAATTTCCATCACTTAATGGTTTTAATCCATGTAGATCCTCTCTTTTAATCTGAACTTATTTCATGGACCTGAGTTAATAACTGTTGATTTATGACATACTCTCATTATTGGCTCATGAATTACTTCCTCTTTTTTTCCCTTCCTCTCTCCTTCCCTCCCTCCCTTCCTTTTTTCCATCCCCCTTCCTTCTCTCTCCCATTCTTTGCCCATCCTTTCCTTACCCCTCTTATTTCTTCCACCTGTCACCCAACACACAAAAAATATAACCTTGATAATAACTTAAAATACTTGTGATGCCTTCTTCATTCCAATCCCCTGCCTTCACTGCCTCAAATTGTTACCTTAAATCTGTACCTATTATTTAATTGCCTTAAGGTTGATGGGATATATATATATTCTTTAAGAGAATATCATAAGGTTTAAATAAAAGTGTATTATACTCTTGGTAAAAAAAAATGAAAAATTAAATTGGGTGAAACCTGTAACTTTAGGCAACATTTTACCTCTTATCATGGAAATGAGAATCTCCATGCTGTATTTTTGCTGTATACTGGACAGAGAGAATCTCCAAGGGTGGCATGTGAACACATTTGTGATTTATATCTTTGTAGAAAAGAAAAGTAAAATGAGCATCACAAATGCAGCTAGAGTCCAGAGTCCAGTAATGACAGCCATGGACACCCAAACCTGAATGCTTTAGCCTGAGGGATATCAACACAATTTAGTGCACTAACTAATCCTAATCCTTTCCCCAACATCCATCTAGTTGTAAGAGCTCCACCTAAGTTGTCAAGGGCACTTGTTTCACTCTCCTCATTCACAGAGATGTGAAAATATGAGGCACTTACCAAATGTCATTCTTCTGCTATCAGTCACAAACACGGGAGCATTTGAGAGCAGGAGGCTGGAGGGGAGTGATAGGGGTGTCTGCCAGTTATGGGGAAGGAACTCTGGAAAAAAACATCTCCAAGACAGCTGTAATTATCACCTCAGTTGCAGTCTCAAAGGGAGTACCCGCCTGACAGGTTCACAACAATTACAGCCGTTTCAATAACTCTCAGGTTCTTTTTCTGAATTATCTAGAGTAACTTTAAAGACAAAATGCTACCATCTATTCAGTGTCTTGTGGGATCAGTCTCTTAACCATTAAGCTCTATTGGCTCCAAATGGGGCCTGGGAGATTATTTTTTCCCAATACAACATTTACAGATGGAGTTTCTAACTGAAACTTAGAAATATTAAGTAAAGTTTGTGCAGCCTTTTCTGCCAAACCTGGAGTTATTAAAAGTCTTCTAGCCTCCCACTGTAATATTCTTAAAGTGCTTTATACTCATTGATCCCAAAAGTTGATTTCTAGAAAAACATTCCAAGAAGTGATCATGAGCACAAATAATTACTTTAAATATTTTTTACTATACACTAATTTTGACAAAAATAATAGAAAACACATGAAATAAGGACATGTTCTAATGAATTACAATGGTATATATAGTGCTGTTATTTTGTTGTTATTGTTGTTGATGATGATATATTAGCTAACATCTTGTTCAGAGCCAGCGACAGTTTTAAGCACTTTATCTATACTAGTATATCAATTCTCATAGGTATAATTATAATCCCCCTTTCAAGATAAAAAACAATTAAACTCAAATGATTAAGATTAACCCTTGGGGGCTTCCCTGGTGGCGCAGTGGTTAAGAGTCCGCCTGCCGATGCAGGGGACACGGGTTCGTGCCCCGGTCCGGGAAGATCCCACATGCCGCGGAGTGACTGGGCCCGTGAGCCATGGCCGCTGAGCCTGTGCGTCCGGAGCCTGTGCTCCGCAATGGGAGAGGCCACAACGTGAGAGGCCCACGTACTGCAAAAAAAAAAAAAAAAAAAGATTAACCCTTAAAGTCACACAGTGTATGAATGATGGAGCCTAGATATGAACCTAGTCAGTTTGACTATTGTTTAATAAATAATCTATTATGAAAAATTTCAAAACCCACAAATGTAGAAAGAATAGTATAAAGAACTTTGATATACCCATAACCTAGTTTCAATAATAATCAATTTTTTCAGTGCTATTTCATTTATATCTTCAACTATTCATTTTTATTTTTATGGTAATATTTTAAAGCAAATACCAGTCATTATGTTATTTCACCCATAAACACTGCTGTAAGCTTAAAAAAGGAATTTTTTACATAATAACCATGTCATTTTCACACTTAATGAAGTTAATCATAATTTCTTAATGTCATCTATAGCCAATCCATACTCAAATTTCTCTGATTGTTTAAAGATCTCTTTATATGGGTGGTTTGCTTGATTCTGGATCCAGAGTTGTAAAGAATGGAGTCATGGAAGATTTGAAAGCAAAGACCAGTCAAAGCTATGACTTAAGAATGGGTAGCAAATATGATAAATTGAAGCTATTGACCATTACATTACTCTTCATTTCTTTGTATGTATTCAAATTTCTATTATTCCTTTCCTTTTGCCTAAAGAGCCTCCTTTATTATTTCTTGTAGAGCAGGTCTGTTAGCAATTGGGGTTTCTCTGTTTGGAAAAGTCTATATTTAACTTTTATTTTTTAATTTTTTTTCTGTTTAATTTTGAAATACAAGCAGTCCTCATTTTACATGATTCCAATATGCATGTGTTTCTTCACCAAGGTTTAGGTAAATAATACCAGTCCCCCAACAACACAGTCTGAATTTCACCTATCATGGTATTTTGACTGGGAATGGTTGCATGAGGTACCAACTTAGCTGCTGGATCATCAGTCTACAAATCACCACATAAGTAACAGATAGATATCTTGATCTGTGACCTATTGCCACTTTTTTCAAAGTCTGACAGTGATTTGTCACAACAGATTTATCATTCACTCACAGACAGTGAAGTGTATGGTTGCGTTACCTACTTTCCCAGTGATAATCCCACAGGACGGTTTATAAAAATAGAGAAATGACCAACAAATATGAAAGTGTAGCAACAGAAATGAAAAGTAAGTATGCTGGAACTGAAATCTGAATCCAGTGTAAGTGAAATTATAGAAGAACTAGCTGCCAGTGGGAATACTGGCACTGCCATTGTTCTAGACATGCAGCTGGAGGAACTTAGTGAAGGAGAACTTATCAACATAAAAGAGGGAAATGACTTCGACAAAAAGGATGTGAAGATATCCTAGAGGTAGTGATGTCAGCAAAAACTTCTTGTTAAAGGTAATCTGGGAGATATTTCAGGACATTGAAAGTGCAAAGGGCAATATGTTGGAAGTTGATCCATATGACAATTTGCCAAGGATAGAAAAGGTATTCACTTCGAGTCCTAAGTTATATAACAAAAGGAAAGCAAGCACTGTTGGAACTACTCTTGATAAGATTTTTACAAGTTAATGGAACACTTTAAGTCTCCATGTTTCTAATGTTTTAAATTACCATGAGCTATGTAAATATTGATTTTACTGTTTTCACATTTCCCTATGCATGTATAACTGATAGGAAGAGTTTCAGTGTTTTGTCAAGAAATTTTAAAGATCACAGAACAATTGCAATTTTTCCCATTGATTATTAAGATTGCTTTGCACAGATTCAACTTGCACAATAATTTTTATGATTCTGCACTTCTTTGCAAAGCAAGAACTTCCTGTAATTACAGACTCATAAGAAGTTACAAAAATTGTACAGAAGGCCTTGTGAACCCATCACCCAGCTTCCCTCAATGGTAACATCTTATGTAACATTATATTATCAAACCTTGAAACTGACATTGGCCAACACAACTAGACTACAGACCTCACAAGTTTTTTTCATACACTAATTTTTAAATGTTTTGTGTATAGTCCTGTGATGTTTTTATCACAAGTACAAATTCATATGATTGATATGACCACCACCACAATCAAGATGCAGAGCTCTTATCACTAAAGAACTCTTGCTTCCTACTATAGTCTCTCCTTTGCTGGCCACTGGTAACCCTGTTGCAACTATCTATCTCTTCTTTATCTGTGTAATTTTGTCATTTGGAGAATATTGTATAAAGTAGTCATACAGTAACTCTTTGAGATTGGCTTGCTTTGTTTCTCAGCATAATGCACTTAAGATACAAGTGTATCAATAGTTTGTTATTTTTGTGGGCTAGTAGTATTTCCATTGTATGAATGTGCCAGTTTGTTTAACCATTCACCCACTGAGGGACGCTGGGGATTTGTGCAGTATTTTGATGCAGAGATATGTGTGTAAAATGTGTGTGTGTGCATGTGTGTGTGTGTCTGTATGAAAATAGTTATTATTTTTTTAAATAAATTTATTTATTTTATTTATTTTTGGCTGCCTTTGGTCTGCATTGCTGTGCACAGGCTTTCTCTAGTTGTGGCAAGCGGGGACAACTCTTCGTTGCTGTGCACAGGCTTCTCGTTGCAGTGGCTTCTCTTGTTGCGGAGCATGGCTCTAGGAGTGCGGGCTTCAGTAGTTGTGGCGCGTGGGCTCAGTAGTTGTGTCTCACGGGCTCTATAGCGCAGGCTCAGTAGTTGTGGCGCACGGGCTTAGTTGCTCCGCGGCATGTGGGGCCTTCCCAGACCAGGGCTCGAACCTGTGTCCCTTGCATTGGCAGGCAGATTCTTAACCACTTGCCACCAGGGAAGTCCAGACATAAGTTCTTTAGTTCTCAGAACTTTGGTTATGCTGTGCTTTGCCATAATATTTTTTCCTTTGATCCTGTTTGAGGATCACTAGCTTCGGTAATCTTTTAGGTTTATGCTCTTTGCCAAATTTGGAAAATTGGTGTTTTGCCTTGTTGCTACCAGATGTGAGTGGCAATTCCCCTTTGAGCCCTTCTGAACCCATTAAGCCCTCACTGGGGTAAGGGAAGTGGAGTGCCAACTAGCACCTCCTCATACTGCCTCATTGCATTTTGCTGCTGTGGAGTGGAATAGAGGTTCAACTTCCTGCTCACCAGCTGGTCTCAAGGGAGGTCAGAAAGCAGAGGGCTAGTTCATACCTCCTCCTTGCCACCTACATGGGAGAGGATGTTTAGCTCCCCACTGGCCCCAGTAACCATACTTCAATAGAGATATTTGAGGGCCAACAAGGACAACCTAGTTTTACCTTGCTGCTATGTGGGGTAGGGGGGAGGGCTGGAACTTAAGCTCCCTGCTTGGCCTCATTCACACCAGCTGCAAGAAAGTAGATAACCCTAGTTGCTGCTGGGTGGGGGTGGAAGTGCAACTCCCATTTGGCCTCACTGACACCACATGGGGGAGTTTTTCTGTTCATATTTGATTGGAGTAGGGTAAGTATTCTGTTCTGTTAGATCACCCTTTTCACAGGTCTTTAGCTAGAGGAAGGAGGCTTTTTTTGAAAAGGGCTTCTATTGCAGACTTTTTTGGAAAAAGGCTTCTATTGCAGACTTCTTCAGCTCCCCATCTAGTATATATGAGAGGCAAAAAGAAAACCCAGGATACTCACCACTGCATCACGTCTCAAGTCCCTAGCCTGTCCTCCTCCTTTCTACCATTCAGAATCTTCTTTTATTTATTTGTTGTATTATGTCCAGGGCACGTAGTTCTAAGAGGGATGACTGGGAGGAATGGGGCTACTCCATCTTGGCCAGAGCTGAAAGTCCTTTTGTCCTTTAAAATTTGAGTTGCTTTCCTTCTTATTGCATTGTGGGAGTTCTTTTTATATCCTGGATTCAAATTCTTTATCAGATATGGGATTTGCAAATATTTTCTCCTTGTCTGTGGCTTGTTAATTGTTTTCTTACTGATGTTTTTGAAGGGCACACACTTTTAAGTTTGATAAAGTTCAATTTATCAATTTTTGTTTTATAAATTATGTATTTGGTATGATATCAATGAATTCTTTGCCTAGCCCAAGGTCATGAAAATTTTCTCCTATGTTTTCTTCTAAAAAAGCTTGTAGGTTTAGCTTCTATATTTAGGTCTATGATCCATTTTGTATTGCTTTTTGGTTATGATATAAGGATTTTTGTTTGGTTGGTTTGGGGTTTTTTGGGGTGCAGGGGAGATGCAAGAAGGTTGCATGTGGATAGTCCATTGTCCCTGCACCAATTTCTGAAAATACTATATTTACCCCATTGAACGGTCTTGGCACCTTAGTCAACAATTATTTGACCATAAATGAAAAGTTTATTTGTATTCCATTGATCTACATGCCTATCCTTGTGCCAATACAGCATGATAGTGATGACTATGGCTTCATAGTAAGTTTGGAAATTGGAGAGGTAAGTTACTCAACTTTGTTCTTTTATAAAATTATCCTGTCTATTCTAAGTTCTTTGTGTTTCATCTATAGTTTAAGATTAGCTTGTCAATTTTTACCAAAAAAAAAATCCTACTGTTATTTTGATAGAGATTGCTTTGCATTTATAGATCAACTTGGCAAAATTTCTATCTTGACAATATTGTGATTCCAATTCATGCACATGAAATGTCTCTATATTTATTTAGTTTTGCTTTAACTTCTCTTAGCAGTTTTTTGTATTTTTAAGTGTACAAGTCTTACACTATTGGTTAAATTTATTCCTAAATATTTTTTAGATACTATTATTAATGGAATTATTTTCTTAGTCCATTTTCTGATTTTTCTTTGCCAGTGTGTTGAAATGTAGTTGATTTTGGATATTGATCCTACATCCTGTGACCTCTGTAAACTTGTTTATTAGGTCTAGTGTGTGTGTGTGTGTGTGTGTGTGTGTGTGTGTATGTGTTCCTTGAGATTTACTACATATAAGATTATGTCCATCTGTGAATACAGATAGTTGCACTGCTTCCTTACCAATAAGGATGCCTTCAGTTTCTTTTTACTGACTTATGTACTGCCTAGAAACTTCAGTACAAAGTTGAATAGAAGTGGTGAGAGCAAACATTCTTGCCTTGCCTCCTCTCTTAGGGGAAAGCATTAAGTCTTTTATCATTAAGTATGATGTTAGCTGTGGATTTTCTATAGATGTCCTTTAGTTTTTTAAGAGTTTTTATCATGATTTGGTGTTGCATTTTATCAAATGCTTTTCCCTGCATCTACTGAGATGATGTTGTGATATTTATACTTTCTTCTATGAATATAAAATGCTATACAAGTTGATTTTCCGATGATTAACAAAAGTTGCATTTGGGGGCTAATTCTCATTTGTTTATATTATATAATAATTTCCATAGGTTGCTGGAATTGGTTTGCTAATATTATTTATTTATTTACTTTTTGGGGTTAATGTTTTATTTTGATTAATTTCAAACTACAGAAAAGTTGTGAACACTACACATTTTCTATTTATTTTCAAATTTTACATTCAAGGTATTTAACAAAAATTGGTAGATTTAATTTTTTCAGCTTTATTGAGATCTAATTGACATACGACAATGTGTAAGTTTAGCGTGTACAGTGTGGTGACTTGATAAATGTATGTATTACAAATGTTTACCATAATAAGGTGAGTTAATACATTTCACCTCAAATGATTACCATGTTGTCGTTGTTGTTATTGTTGTTGTAGTGGTGGTGGTGAGAACATTAATGCTCTTCTCTCATAGCAGCTTTCAAATACACGATACAGTATTGTTAACTATAGTCACCATGTGCACGTTAGATCTCTGGAACTTATTCATCTCATAACTGAAAGTTTGTACCCTTTGACCAGCACCTTCCCATTTCCCCCAACTCTCTGTACCTGGCAAATATCATTCTACTTTCTGTTTCTGTGAGTTCAGTGTTTTTAACTTCCACATATAAGTGGATCATACAGCATTTATCTTTCATGTATGACATTATACTTGGCATAATGCCCTCAAGGACAACCCACATTGTCACAAATGGCAGGATTTCCTTCTTTTTATGACAGAATAATATTCTATTTTATACAGAATTTGTATAGAATTTTATACAATTTTTTAACATTTTTATTGGAGTGTAATTGCTTTACAATGGTGTGTTAGTTTCTGCTTTATAACAAAGTGAATCAGCTATACATATACATATATCCCCATATCTCCCTTTTGCGTCTCCCTCCCACTCTCCCTACCCCACCCCTCTAGGTGGTCACAAAGCACCAAGCTGATCTCCCTGTGCTATGCGGCTGCTTCCCACTAGCTATCTATTTTACATTTGGTAGTGTATATATGTCCATGCCACTCTCTCACTTTAATCCATTCATCTGTTGATAGACACTTAGGTTGTTTCCATGTGTTGACTTTTTTGAATGATGCTTCAATGAGCATGGGAGGGAAGATATCTCTTTGAGATAGTGATTTCATCTCCTTTGTATATATACACAGTAATAGGGTTATTGGATTATATGTTATTTCTATTTTTAATTTTTTGAGGAATTTCCGTACTGTTTTCCATAGTGGCTGCACCAATTTATATTCCCAACAGTGCACCAGCGTTCCCTTTTCTCCACATCCTTGCCAGCATTTGTTATCTATTCCTTTTTGATAATGGCTGGTCTAACAGGTGTGAGGTGATATTTAACTGTAGTTTTGATTTTCATCTCCCTGATAATAAATGATATTGAGCACCTTTTCATGTACTTGTTGGCTAGTTGTATGTCTTCTTTGGAAAAATATCTGTTCCGGTCCTTTGCCCATTTTTCAATCAGATTGGTTTTTTGCTATTGGGTTGTATGAGTTCCTTATATATTTTGAATAGTAACCTCTTATCAGATATATGGTTTGCAACAATTTTTCCCCACTCCATACGTTGCCTTTTTACTCTGTTGGTAGTTTCTTTCTTTGAGCGGAAGTTTTCTAGTTTGAGGTAGTCCCACTTGATTTTTGCTTTTGTCGCTTATGCTTTTGGTGTCATACACAAAAAATCACAACCAACACTGACGACAAGGTGCTTTCCCCAATGTTTTCCTGTAGGATTTTCATGGTTCTAGGTCTTACATTTAAATGCTTAATCCATTTTGTGTTAATATTTGTGAGTGGTATAAAAGAGGGACCCAGTTTCACTCACTTGCATGTGAATATCCAGTTTTCCCAGCACCATTTATCAAAGAGACTATCCTTTCCCCCACTTATTCATGGATCCCTTGTCAAAGATTAGTTAACCACATACACGTGGGTTTATTTCTGGGTTCTCAGTTCTCCACTGATCTATGTGTCTGCTTTTATGCCAGTACCATACTGTACCAATTACTATAGCTTTGTCATAGAGTTTGAAATCAGGGAATGTGATACTTCCAGCTTTGCTCTTTCTCAAGATTTCTCAGCTACTTGAGGAATTTTGTGGTTCTATACAAATTGTAGGATTATTTTTTCTATTTCTGTGGAAAATACCACTGGAATTTGGTAAGGCCATCTATAGGTGGCTTTGGGTTATATGGACAATTTTAACAATATTAACTCTGCTGATCCATGAACACAGGATGTCACTACATTTATTTGTGTCTTCAATTTTTCATCAGTTTCTTATAGTTTTCATACTAGATCATTTATCTCCTTGGATTAATTGATTCCTAAGTGTTTTGTTATTTTCGATACTATTGTAAACAGAATTTTTAAAATTTCTTTTTCAGATAGTTCATTATTAGCATATAGAAATGCAACTCATTTTGTATGCTGATTTGTATACTGTAACTTTATTGAATTTGTTTATTAGTTCTAACAATTTTTTGGTGGAATCTTTAGGATTATCTATATACAAGACCATGTCATCAGCAAACAGAGCCGATTTTACTTCTATGTTTCTGATTTGGATGACTTTTATTTCTTTGTCTTGCTTAATTGCTCTTGTTAGGACTTCTATTACTATGTTGAATAGGAATGGTGATAGTGGGCACCCTTGTTTTCTTCCTAATATTAGAGAGAAAGCTTTCAACCTTTTACTATTGAGTATAATGTTAGCTGTGGGCTTGGCCTTTATTATGTTGAGGTTTTTACCCAATTTGTTGAAAGTTTTTATCATGAAAGGATATTGAATTTTGTCAAATGTGTTTTCTGCATTTATTGAGATCACTATATGATTTTTGTCTTTTATTCTATTAATTTATCAATTTGCATATATTGAACCATCTTTGCTTTCCAGAAGTAAATGACACTTGATCATGGTGTAGGGTCCTTTTAATGTGCTGTTGAATTCAGTCTGCCAGTATTTTGTTGAGAATTTTTGCATCAATATTCATCAGGAATATTGGCCTACAGTTTTCTTTTCTTGCATTATCCTTATGTGGCTTTGGTATCAGGGTAACACTGGCCTCATAAAACAAGTTTGGGACTGTTCCCTCTTTTTCAATTTTTCTGGAAGAGTTTGAGAAGTATTGGCATTAATTATTTAAATGTTCGGTAGAATTCAATGGGGAAGCCATGTGGTCCTGGGCTTTTCTTTGTTTGGTGGTTTTAGGTTACTGAATCAATCTCCTTACTCATTACTGGTCTGTTCAGATTTTCTATTTCTTTGTGATGTGAATATGGTAGGTTTTATGTTTTGAGGAATTTTTTCATTTCTTGTAGGTTGTCCAGTTTGTTGGCAATACTGTTCATCTTTTAAAAAACCGAACTCAGTTTTATTGATCTTTTCTATTGATTTTTTTATTCTCTATTTTATTTATATCTGCTCTGATCTTTGTTATCTTCTTCCATCTGCTAATTTGGGATATAGTTAGTATTTTTATAGTTCCTTGAGGTGTAAAGTTAGGTGACTTATTTGAGACTTTTTGTTTTTTAGTGTAGTCATTTATCACTATAAACTTTCCTCTTAATGCTGCTTTTGCTGCATCCCATAAGTTTTGATATATCTGTTTCCATTTTCATTTGTCTCAAGATGTTTTTTGATTTGCCTTGATTTCATCTTTGACCCACTGGTTTTTCAATAGTGTGTCATTTGATTTCCATATATTTTTGAAATTTCCAGTTTTCTTCATGTTATTGATTTCTAGTTTCATACCATTGTGGTCAGAAAAAAATACTTGGTATGATTTCAATCTTTATAAATTTGCTGAGATTTGTTTTGTGACCTAATATATAATCTCTTTTGGAGAATGTTTTATGTGTGCTTGAAAAGGATATGTATTCATTCCATTGCTGTTAGATGGAATGTTCTCTATATGTCTGTTAGGTTCATTTGGTCTAAGATGTAGTCCAAGTCAAATGTGTGCTTATTTATTTTCTTTCTGTGTGATCTATCCATTATGGAAAGTGGGGTAATGAAGTCTCCTACTATTATTGTATTGCTGTCTATTACTCCCTTTATATCTGTTGGCATTTGCTTAAACTAGGTGCTCCAATTATGCATGCATCATATTTATAATTATTATATCCTCTTGATGAATTGACCTCTTTAAAATTATATAATGACCTTCTTTATATTTGTGACAGTTTTTGACAAAAGTCTATTTTGTCTGACAAAAGTACAGCTCTTTTTAGTTTGCATTTGCATGGAATCTTTTCCTATGTCTTCACTTGAGCCTGTGTGTGTCATGAAGTCAAAGTGAGTCTCTTGTAGGAAGTATATAATTGGATCTAATTTTTTTATCTTTCATCTACTCTATGCCTTTATATTTAGAATTTAACCCATTTACATTTAAAGTAATTATTTATAGGTAAGGACTTATTCTTGCCATCTGTTTATTGTTTTCTGGCTGTTTTAAAGTTCCTTTCTTCCTCTCTTGTTCTCTTCATTTGTGAATTGATATTTCATAGAGGTACACTTGATTCCTTTCTCCTTATCTTGTGTGTACCTACTATAGATTTTGGTTTTGTGGATATTCTGTTGCTTACTTGAAACATCTTCTAGATAAACAGCTTATTTTTAGCTGTTAACAACTTAATTTTGATCACATACAAAAAGTCTACCCTTTTATTCCCCTCCCCTTTTACATTTTATGTTTTTAATGTCACAATTTATATCTTTTTATATTGTGTATACATTAACAAATTTTTGTAGCTTTAGCTATTTTTAATACTTTTATTCCTTTACTCTTTATATTAGTGTTAAGTAGTTAACATTGCCATATTACAGTATTAGAGTATTCTGAATATGACTGTATACTCACATTTACCAGTGTATTATGTATTTTTCATATGTTTTTATGTTAGTAGTTAACCTTTTGTTTCAACTTGGAGAACTGCTTTCACCATTTCTTGTAAGGCAGTTCTAGTTGTGATGAACTCCCTCAGTTTCTCTTTATTTCTTTATTCCTGAAGGACAACTTTTCTGGGTAAAGTATTCTTGGTTGGCATTTTTTTTTCTTTTTCTTTCAGCTCTTTGAGTATATCATCTCACTCTCTCCTTGCCTACCAGGTATCTGCTGAGAAATTTGCTGATAGCCTTATGGGGGTTATCTTGTATGACAGAGATTTTTTTTTTCTTTGCTGCTTTCAAAATTCTCTCCTTGTCTTTGATTCTAGACAGTTTAATTATAATACATTTTAGAGAAGTTCATTTTTGATAGAAAATTTGAGATGACTTATTAACTCCATGAACTAGGATGTCCAACTCTCTCCCCAAGGTTTGGGAAGTTCTCAGCCATTATTCCTTTTGCTTGTTTATTTTATTTTATTTTATAGCCATTTTTCTTTAGAAAAGGTTTTTACACTTTTCTCCCTCTCTTTTCTTTCTGGGACTCCAATGATGTGTAGATTGCTTCTCTGTGTCTCATAAATCTTGTAGGCTTTCTTCATTCCTTTTTATTCTTTTTTTGTTTTGCTCCTCTGATTGGATAATTTCAATTGATCTGTCTTCAAGCTGACTAATTTCTTCTTCTACTTACTCCAGTCTGCTGTTGAAGCTTTCTATTGAATTCTTCAGTTCAGACATTGTATTCCTCAGTTCCAAAATTTCTGTTTTGTTCTTTTATATGTTTCTCTCTCTTTGTTGAACATCTTTTTGTTCTAGTAATGTTTCCATGATTTTTTAAAATCTCCTATGTATGTTCTCTTGTAGCTCTGAGTATCTTTAAAAGAATTATTTTGAATCCTTTGTCAAGCAATTCCTGTATCTCCATTTCTTTGGGGTCAGTTAATGGAAGTTTACTGTGTTCTTTTGGTGGAGTTGTGTTTCCCTCATTCTTCATGATCCCTCTAGCCTTGTGTAGGTATCTGTGCATTTGAATAAACAGTCACTTCTTCCTGACTTTATGGACTGACTTTGGTAAGAAAAGACCTTTACCTAGGGGTGGGGATATGCTGGAGCTTGTAGTGACCCTGGATCTAGTGATGCAGAGTGCCAAGTGCAAGGGCATGTGGTGGTTCCAGTTTTGCCAGGGCGTGCTGACCTATTTTTCAGGCCACCGAGTCCTTGGCATGATCAACAACTGTGTGATCCTTGGTGAGCACTGCAGGGAGTCCACAGAGGCTTCAAAGGCTATTAGGGTCCTCAGAGACACCTCTAGTTCCAGCATCTAGGGACCAGGGCAGGCAATGGTGGTAGCCAGAGCCAGTGGTGTATACACGCTCAGCTGCAGGGGTAGCTGTGGGTGCCTGCATAGTGTCAGAGCCAGTTACAAACACACTTATAGTAGTGGGGGCCAGGGTAAGTGTCGAGGCCAACTGCAGGCACCCTGGAAGCTCTGGGGGCCGTGGCTGTTGGCATGCACCACCATGGCTGCTGGTTCTCACTACAGGTGCATGGCAGTGGAGCCCGGTGTTGAGAGTCAGGCCAAGGGCATACAAATATACAGCCCAAGGGGTTAATTGCAGGTGAGCCGAGTGGTGCAGGTCAATTATAGAAGAGAGGGACAGATGCAGGCCCACAAGAAGCTACAGGGGCTCTGGCATGCAATCCTGTGGCTGCACAGTCTCCTCACAGGCATACACATGACAGTGGAGGCCAGGGTCAGGGGTCAGACTGGGGTCGTGCAGATGCACAGCTGAAGTGGCTAGCTGCAGAGGAGCCCAATGGTGTAGGCCAGTGACAGGAGACAGGGCTGGGTCAAGGCCCACAAGTAGCTGTGGGGCCCTTGGCTATTGGAGCGTACTTCCTTGGCTGTAAGATCTTCCTATGGGTACACACACAGCAATGGAGACCAGTGGTGTGCAAGTACAAAGATTGAAGTGATAGAGGTCAGCCACCAGGGTCTATACTTGACATTTCATACTCACGCAGCTGCAGAGGCCTGGACTGGTTGCCAGCATGGGTCCCAGGTTCCAGTGGAAACGGGGATGGGGAGCAGGGAGGGACTCAGGTGGCTGGCATCTACTAAAGTGAATACCCATGAGGCAAAAATCAGTGAAATTTGGGGGGTTTGAAGTGGCTGTTTCTTCTGTGATGGAAGCTGCTGAGGTCAAAGAACTGAGGTTGCTTTCAATATATGTTGATATTAGTAAACCCTACTTTTCTTCCTTGCTCCTAGCCATCTCTGTACATCTCAGCTTTGCCAGTCTCTGGGAAGGTAAAACTGAATCAAGTGCTTTTTGTGTGTCCTGAAAGGCTGGGAAGCTGGTCACTCACTCCACTCTCCCTTTCCCTTCAAGGAGAATGGTTTCTAGCTGGGGAGTTTTCTCTTGGCACTGAGCAGTGCCAGCTTGGAAGACAGGGTGATGTAGGCAAAACGAAGCTGTTCTTCTTTCCCTTTTTGTGCAGTTATTTTCAATTGCTTTGTTCCACTGTGTTGCTGAAGTTTCTTAAGTGGACTCCAGCACTCTTTTTGTTCATGGAGAGATGTCTAATTGTTGATCTTTGTTGGGGGATGGAGGCTGAATTCTCCTACTCCACCATCTTGGTTACATTACTCTGGCTTAATAATATATTGTTAAGGATTTTTTCATCTATATTCATGAGGGATATCAGTCTTTTCTTTGCATGGGATGTCTTCATTTGCCTTTGATATCAAGATGAAACTGGCCTAATAGAATGATGTGAGACATGCTCTCTTTTCTACATTTTCTGGAATAGATGGTGAGGGATTGAGATTATTTCTTCCTTTAATATTCAGTGGAATTCACCAGTTGAGTCATCTGAATCTGGGCTTTTATTTCCTGAAAGGATTTTAATTACTAATTTAATTTTATTATTTGTTATAGATCTATTGAGATTTTCTATTTCTTTTTGAGTCAGTTTTGGAAATTTGGATCTAAGAATTTGTATCTTATAAAACGTCTAATTTGTGGCATAAAGTTGTTCATAATATTCTCTCATACTCCTTTAATTTCTGTATCTAAATATCTTGTTTTGGTAAATTCTTGCTTGGAATGCTAGCTAAAGGATTGTCAATTTTGTTTATCTTTTAAAGAGCCAGATTGACAAAATTCTGGTTTTATTAATTTTTGTGTTTTGTATTTTGTTGACATGTGTTCTAACCTTTATTATTTCCTTTCTTTTGCATGGTTTCTTCCTTTTTAGTGTCTTGAGGTTGAAACCTATGTTATTGATATGAGACTTCTCTTCCACTACAGGTGTTTAACAGTATAAATTTCTTTCTAAGCACTGCTTTAGGCACATCCTATACATTTTGATATACTATTTAAAATTTTCATTTACTTCAAAATACTTTCTAATTTTCCTTCCAATTTATTTTTTGACTTATGTGTTATTCAGACATGTGTCATTTAATTTCCAAATATTTGTGGAAATCCCAGATATACTCTGTTCTTGATATTTCACATTCCACTGTGGTTGGAGAACATATTTATATTGTTTCATTCCTGTTTAATTTATTGATATTTGTTTATGGCTGAATACACGGTCTATCCTAGAGAATGTTCCATGTGCTGTTGAAAAGAATGTGTATTCTGTATTTATTGAACGGAGCATTTTATATATGTCACTTAAATTACTTTGGTTGATAGTGTTTTTCAGATCTTTCTTCTATAACCTTGCTGATTTTGTTTCATTTTTTTTCTATTATATTTGGACATTAGGAAATTGAAATTCTCAACTATTATTGTTGTATTGTCTATTTCTCCTTTCATTTCTATCAGATATTGCTTCATGTATTTTGAAGTTCTGTTATTATATTTGTATACATTTATAATATTATTGACATTTTATCATTTGGATTTGTCCCTCTTTATCTCTAGTAATATTTCTTGTTTTAAAATCTACCTTGTCTAGTATTAATACAACCACTTCAGCAGGTTACTACTTGCATAACATATCTTTTCCATCCTTCTACTTTCAATGAATATGTGTCTTTAAATCTAAGATATGTCTTTTGTAGCTTGTTTATAGTTGGATCTTGCTATATTATCCATTTTGTCAATCTCTGTTTTCTAATTGAGTTGTTTAGACTATTTACATTTAGTGCAGTTATTGATAGGGTCAGAGTTACATTTGCCATTTTGCTATTTGTTTTCTGTTTTCAGTCTTCTTTGTTCTTCTGTTCTCCCTTTGATGACTTGTGTAAAATATTTTAGTACATTATTTTAATTCTTTTATTGATTTTTACTACATTTTTGAATTATTTTCCTAGTGTCTGAACTTCGTATTCCAATATACATCTTAACTTATTGCAATCTATTTGAAATTAATATTAACTGAATTCCCATGAAATATAGAATGTTTTCTACAATATAACTCTATTCTTTTCCCTTCTTGAGTAATTGTTTTAATATATATTACATCTATATGCCTTACAAACCAACAATACAGTATTATAATTATTTATTTATACAATCTTATGCATTTTAAAGAATTTAATAGAAGAAATGAGAAAATATATTTATAAATTCTTTTATTCTTAATCTAGATATTTATTACTCCTGGTACTTTTCATTTCTTCCAGTTGATTTGTGCTAGTATCTAATGTCATTTTCTTCTAGCCCAAAGAATTTACTTTAGTATTTCTCATAAATCAGTTCTGATAGCAAGGAATTCTCCCAGCCTTTTAAAATTCAGAAATGTCCTTATTTCACCTTTATAACTGGTGGATAGTTTTGCTGGATAAAAAATTCTTCATTAGCAGTTTTTCTTTCAGTATTTTGAATATGTTATTCCACTGCCTTCTTGAGTCCATTTTCTCTGGTGATAAGGTAGGCTTTTATTTATAGTGATGCTCTCCAGTACGTATTAAGTTGTTTTTCTCTTTCTACTTTTAAGATTTTTCTCTTTGTGTGTGGCTTTCAACATTTTGACTACAGTGTGTCTGGGTACACAACTCTGTGTATTTATTCTACTTAGGATTCATTAAGCTTCTTGGATGAGTAAATTAACATTTTTCATCAAAGTTAGGAAGTTTGGGCCATTATTCTTCAAAAAATAACAATAACAATTGGATTCACAATTTGAGGAAGTATATTAGATGAAACTTGATACATTTAGTGCAAAAATCTAGGGACCTTGAAATTGGAATGAGTACATGTCTTTGGATTCAGACATAGCCTGAATACATTGAGCATGATGAGTACACCTTGATCTAATAAGCAGTTGTTTTTCCCCATGTGAGACAGTTTCTACATTGCTGGTACACAACTATTAGATAAATCTCAAAATCATTATCCTGAGTGGAAAAAAAAAAACATACAGAAGAGTATGCACCATATGATTCCTTCTGCATGAAATACTAGAAAATACAAAGCTAACCTATAGTGACCAAAATGGAGGGGGACAATTCCTAGATGGAAGTGACTGAACAGTTTCAAAAGTGATCCAATATATTTGGCTCTCAATAGATGGAAATTATTTTAAGTATTCATTCTGATAAGGCTTGAATACAAGAATATCTTCAAGAGGGACATTATACTTCTGAATCTTTTATAAAATTCTACGCATAGAAGAATGGATGCCAAATAAATACACCTTCTCCCCCAAACCCTACTAGGATGGACTCAATGTGAGGTCAAGATCAAGGTGAAGATATTCACTTAGGTAGATTTACCAAGCATCCAGGAAGCCTAATGTTATTATCAGAGGAGAAGGATATGGCCAAGCATCTGCTACTAGTTGGTCAGAGCAGATATTCTCTGCTCTGTACACCTTACCTGGCAAATTAGACACTTGAAGCTTGTGAGGCAGTTCAGGCTTGTTGTACCTGAAATGCTCTCTGAAATTTTAAGGCCTCTAAGGTTGACTAAAAGTTACTGCTTGTGAGCAGATATGAAAAAGAAGTGATTAACTGACTTCTAACAGTGGCACTCTCATTTCTTTCTCACCTAATACTAAGGAGTGATCCTAATATAACTCATCCCTCTTCTAGGGGAGTGCACACTCTCCTCAGGGTCTGCCTGTACAACCTCCCTTACTGACTCCAGGTGCATAGTGGGAATTTGAAAACCAACTATGCTTGGAGGGAAAATTGCAAGGTCTAATCCAGAAAAGAAAAAACACACAAAAGGAACTCAAGATCTTTCTCAATACTAAATGCTGCAATCAAAATACATAGGGTAGCTGATTGGATGAAAAAAACAAAATCCATCTACATGCTGCCTATAAGAGACTCACTTCAGAGCTAAAGACAAACAAAGATTGGAAGTGAGAGGATGGGAAAAGCTATCTCATGCAAATAGAAATGACAAGAAAGCAGGAGTAGCAATACACGTATAAGATAAAGTAGACTTTAAAAAAAAGTCTATTACAAAAGACAAAGAAGGGCATTATTTTTTTAATAAATTTATTTATTTATTTGTTTTTATTTTTGGCTGTGTTGGGTCTTCTTTGCTGTACGCGGGCTTTCTCTAGTTGCAGCGAGTGGTGCACGGGCTTCTCATTGTTGTGGCTTCTCTTGTTGCAGAGCATGGGCTCTAGGCATGTGGGCTTCAGTTGTTGTGACACACGGGCTCTAGACCGCAGGCTCAGTAGTTGTGGCACCCAGGCTTAGTTGCTCCACGGCATGTGGAATCTTCCCGGGCCAGGGATCAAACCCATGTCCCCTGCATTGGCAGGCAGATTCCCAACCACTGCACCACCAAGGAAGCCCAGAAAGGCATTATTTAATGATACAGGGATCAATACAAGAAGAAGTTACAATATTTGTAAACATATGTGCACCTAATATAGGAACACCTAAATATATAAAGCAAATATTAACAGACATAAAAGGGAGAAATTTATAATAATACGATAATAGAAGGGGAATTTAACACCAACTTACATCACTGAACAGATCATCCAGACAAAAATTCAATACAGAAACAGTGGCCTTAAATGACATATTAGACCAGTTGGAATTAATAGATATCTACAGGACATTCAATCCCCAATAAAAACATAATACACAATATTTTCAAATGCATGTGGAACATTCTCCAGGATAGATCCCATGATAGGACACAAAACAAGTCTCAACAAATTAAAGAAGATAGAAATTTTACCAAACATCATTTCTGACTACAACGGTATGAAACTAGAAATCAGTTACAGGAAGAAAAGTGGAAAAAACACAAACACATGGAGATTAGACAACATGCTATTAAAAAACCAATGGGTCAACAAACAAAGAGCAAATCAGAAAATATCTTGAGACAAATGAAAATTAAATGCAACTTTCCAGAAGCAGTTCTAAGAGGGAAGTTTATAGCAATACAGGCCTACCTCAAGAAATAAGAAAAATATCAAATAAACAACCTAAGCTACCATCTAAACGAATTAGAAAAAGAAGAAAAAAGCCCAAAGTCAGGAGAAGGAAGGAAATAATAATGATCATAGCAGAAATAAATAAAACAGAGACAAAAAAATAACAACAACAACAGAAAAGATCAATGAAATCAAGTGTTGCTTTTTGGTTTTTTAAAAAGCTAAAAAAATAGATAAGCCTTTATCCAATCTCATTAAGAAAATAAGAGAGAGGACCCAAATAAACAAAATAAGAAATGAAACCAATATCACAAAAATACAAAAAAAAAATCCTAAGAATACTACAAACAGTTATATGCCAATAAATTGGACAACCTGGAAGAAATGGATAAATTCGTAGAAACATACAATCTTCCAAGACTGAATCAGGAAGAAATAGATAATCTGATCGGACTGATTACTAGTATTGAAATTAAATCAGTAATCGAAAAACTCCCCCAAAAAACAAAATCCCAGGACAGAACAGCTTCACAGGGGACTTCTACCAAACATAAAAATAAGAGTGAATACCTATCCTTCTCAAACTATTCCAAAAAGTTGAAGAGGGGGCTTCCCTGGTGGCGCAGTGGTTGAGAGTCCACCTGCCGATGCAGGGGACACGGGTTCATGCCCCAGTCCAGGAAGATCCCACATGCCGAGGAGCAGCTAGACCCATGAGCTGTGGCCACTGAGCCTGTGCGTCCGGAGCCTGTGCTCCACAACAGGAGAGGCCACAACAGTGAGAGGCCCGCATACCACAAAAAAAAAAAAAAGTTGAAGAGGAAGGAACATTCCGAAACTCGTACTATGAGGCCACAATTACTCTGACACCAAAACCAGACAAAAAAGAAAATTACAGGTCAATATCATTGATGAACATAGATGCAAAATGAAATATTAGCAAACCAAATTCGACAATACATTAAAAGGATCATACACCATGATCAAGAGGAAGTTATTCCAGGGATACAAAGATGGTTCAATATGTGCAAATCAACCAATGTGATACACTATATTAAAAAAAAAAAGGCTATAAATCACATGATCATCTCAATAGATGGAGAAAAAGCATTTGATGAAATTCAGCACTCATTCATGATAAACTCTAAACAAATTGGTATAGAGGGAACATATCTCAACATAATAAAGGCCATATATGACAAGCTCACAGCTAGCATAATACTCAGTGGTGAAAAACTGAAAACTTTTCTTCTAAAATCAGGAATAAGAAGGAATGCCCACGCGACACTTCTATTTAACATAGTGTTGGAAGTCCTAGCCACAGCAATCAGGCAAGAAAAGGTAATAAAAGGTATTCAAATTAGAAGGGAAGAAAACTATCACTATTTGCAGATGACATGATACTATATTTGGAAAGCCCTGAAGTTTCTACCAAAAAAACTACTAGAACTAATAAATAAATTTAGAAAAGTTGCAGGATACAAGATCAATGTACAGAAATCTGTTGCTTTCTGTACACTAATAATGAACTATCAGGAAGAGAAAGCAAAAAAGCATTCCTATTAACAATTTCATCAAAATGAATAATATATCTTAGGCATAAACTTAACCAGGGAGGTCAAAGACCTAACTCTGGAAACTATAAGACATTAATGAAGGAAACTGAATAGGAAGCAAATAAATGGAAAGAAATCCAATATTTGTGGATTAGAAGAATTAATATTGTTAAAATGTCCATACTACCTAAAACAATCTACAGATAAAATATCCATGAAATTTTTCATAGAAGTAGAACAAATAATCCTAAAATAGCGCTCCCTGACTTCAGACTTTACTACCAAGCTACAGTAATCAAAACAGTATGGTACTGGCACAAAACAGACACATAGATCAATGCAACAAAATGGAGTGTTCAGAAATAAACCCATGCACTTATGGTCAATTATTCTATGACAAAGGAGGCAAAAATATACAATGGGGAAAAGACAGTGTCTTCAATAAGTGGTGCTGGGAGAACTGGACAGCTGCATGTAAATATTGAAATTAGAACATTTTCTCACACCATATACAAAAATAAACCCAAAATTGATTAAAGACCTAAACATAGGACTGGAAATCATAACATTCCTAGAAGAAAACAACAGCAGTACACTCTTTAAGATAAGTCTTAGCAATATATATATTTTTTTGATCTGTCTCCTAAAGCAAAGGAAACAAAAGCAAAAATGGGACCTAATCAAACTTAAAGGCTTTTGAACAAAGAAACCATCAACAAAACAAAAAGGCAACCTACTGAATGAGAGAAGGTATTTGCAAATTATATTTCTAATAAAGGATTAATATAGAGTTCATACAACTCAACATAAAAAGAAAAGCCCTATTTTAAAATGGGCAGAAGACCTGAATAGACATTTTTCCAAAGAAGACACAGCTTGCCAACAGGCACATGAAAAGATGCTCAGCATCACTAATAAATGCAAATCAATCACCATAGTACCTCACACCTGTCCAAATAACTATCATCAAAAAGATAACATATAATAAATGTTGACAAGGATATGGAGATAAGGGAACCCTCATACACTGTTGATGAGAATGTAAATTGGTACAGTAACTATGGAAAACAGTATGGCTGTTCCTCAAAAAAATAAAAACAGAGCTACTATATGATCCAACAATTCTGCTCCTGGATATGTGTCTGAAAAAAAATGAAAACACTAATTTGAAAAGATATGTGCACCCCCATGTTCATAGCAGGGTTATTTACAATAGCCAAGATATGGGAGCAACCTAAGTGTCCACCAACAGATAAATGGATAAAGAAGATGTGGTATATATACAATGGAATACTACTCAGCCATAAAAAATAATGAGATTTTGCCATTTGCAACAACATGAATGGACCTGGAGGGTATTATGCTTAGTGAAATAAGTCATACAGAGAAAAACAAATACTGTGTGTTTTCACTTATACATGGAATCTAAAAAAGTAAATGAATGAATATAACAAAACAGAAACAGACTCACAGATACAGAGAACTAACTAGTGGTTACTAATGGGAGAGGTGTAGCAGAGGGGCAATGTAGGAGAAGGGGATTAAGACGTACAAACTACTAGGTATAAAATAAATAAGATACAAGGTTGTAATGTATAGCACAGGGAATATAGCCAATATTTTATAACTTTAAATGGAGTATAATCTATAAAAATATCGAATCACTATGTTGTATACCTGAAACTAATATAATATTTTAAATCAACTATACTTCAATTTTTAAAAAATGATCTTGCTCAGTAGTACAAGCAGAAACTTGGTCGCATATATTTGGGTGGATCCTTAGGGTATTAAACCAGGAGGGATGAATTATGTTTAGATAGGGGCAAATTTATCAATATGCGTATACACACGATGGACTCAGGAGCAGCCCATGCTGCATTTCATACCAATGAAATATGTATTTCTCTAACGAGATCCTGATAAATATTTTTTAAAACTCTCTAAGTTTTTTTTGACGTGCAGCCATCTTTTGTGGTAACCTGAAGACATCTGTGGTGGTGGCTCTTCAATAATGAAGTCTGTGAAATAGAATAGATGGGCACCCTACAAAGATACTTCTTGACATATATACCTATATGAAATTCTGTGTCTCGTGGGCAGAACACACAAGTCATCATAACAGGGATTCAGATCCTCTTTCTCAGTCCTTGATATATCCTACTTTATAGACAGGAGGCTTCAAGTAAAGGAGAGACTGGGTCCTTTTGACAAAATTTCTCGTAACTTAACACAAGTATATACACAAGTATATAACACAAGTATATACAATTAATCATTCCCCAAAAGTCCCTAAGGGAGACCTGTGCCATCTACCAGTTGAATCTCCTTCAAACTGGATCTACAATGTATGGTAGCATCATTGGAAGTTATGGCTACTGCAATTACAGTCTCACTTAGGAGTGGTTCTCAAATGTGTAGTGATAAGAAATCTTCCCAGGGGCAAATTTTAAGGAGGTATATTTAGTAGTTCACTTTGTGAAGAAGAGCTGTGTCCTGAGGTTAGATTTATACTGATTCATGTCCAAAGCTCAATGAGTTGACGGGCAGAAGGGGGCTAGACAAGAATAAGACTGGAATAAGATGTCTGGAGGAGACAGATGTGGATGAAGTTCTAGGAATAGGTACTGAATAGGGTTTACAAATGCTTAAGAGAGGATAGGACATTAGAGGGAAGAAAACAAGTGAGGTTTGTGTATTTATAATTTTGGCTGGCTGTGCAGAGCCATGTAATGGCCATTACAATGTTTCTCTTCCTAAGGCCACAGCTCTCATAAGTGTAGCCTTTTCTGCCAGGCTCTGGTAGTATTACTTACCCTCACTATAAGCCTGATGGTGATAATGGGTCCCTACCATCATCAGTTACAGGATGCTTCACCAACCCTACCCATGTTTTTGGAGCCCCCGTTTATTAAACTCAAGTGTCCTTTTGTTTCTTGACAACTGACACGTGTTTTTTGAGGTGACCCTGACAACAACCCTGATCATAAACTCCATGGGGATGGAGAATTTAATATCTTTTATCTGATGTTGTTATCCCAGCATCTAGAATGATGTCTAATCGCACAGCAAGTTTTCAATAAATATTTGTTCCATGAACATATGTAGTGACCACTTTCTTTCCATTAGTGAAATTTATGTTAAAGTCTATTATGATTGATTTAATGTAATATTGATTTAATACAGTTTGACCAGCATTTTTGTGCGTTATTTATAATTCATTAAAGAATGACAAAGAATTACGTATGTCAGCAAAAAGCAAGCAAACTTGTTATGTGCACAGTAATCCAAGATCAACGTAATTTAATTAACAAAATTTGTTGAAACAATAATAGAATTCATCTGAAAACAATGTTGAGTCATAAAAACTAACAGCTTCCTTATATATCAATACATCTATACCTGCAGCACTGCCTTGACCTCCAGTAGAACCTCCACACTGGGCTCCAGGGGTGCCAGCACGGGGCTTAGGGGTTAATGGGTCTGTTGGCTGTATAGAAACAGTGTAGAGGTCCCAAGTTGAAAAATTACAAAATTATAATTTTACAGCTATTTAATTTCAATCCTAAATACCTCAGTCGTCCTGCCTTTTTTTTTTTTTTACAAAACCAATTTTCTTACGTAACTCAAAATTTTTTCACACTTTACCTACGTAATGGTAATTTTAACGTTTTCAATATCCAATCCATATTCAAGTTTCCCTGACTGTCTCCAAATGACTTATAAAAAAACTGCTAGTTCAATTGGGAGCCAATAGAGGACCACCCTTTGTATCTGGCATTTAAGTTGATATTTAACCCGTTCTCTTCAGGATCTTTGAGAGGCTGGGCAGGATACTTGTAAGACATCGCCCTTCAGCTTTCTAAAATACGTAAACGCCTAAAGAGTGACCGCCGCAGTGGACGCGGAGGTCTATGGGAAATGTAGTCTTGAATCCTTCTGTTTTACCGCGCGGCACTCTGGGAAGGGGATTCTGGGCTGCTTCTGCGCGTGTGCGGCTGTATCCCCGCCTCCTCTTTCGTCTTCTCTGGACTCCAGGGAAGAGGTTTGGGAAGCTCGGAGTCGGCTCGGAAAGTGAAGGGTGCGCACCTGGGGTGAGAGTGCGGGGGGACCAGCTGAGAGGGGTGCATTTGTGCCTAGGGATGGAAGCGGAAAATCTTTGGGACTCCCTCCCACCAACGCTGGTGTATGCGCCCGGGCGGGCCCTCAGCCTGGGGGAGGCCGGTAGGGGGTGACCCCGGCCCTCGGGCTCCCGGGGTACAGGTCGGGCTGGTCCGGTTAAGAGCAGGTGCTCAGTGTAGACCTGGGTGTGTGGGGACTGTGTGCTCGGCCCCGCCTGCAGCCCGACAGGGGAAAAAAAGCCCATGTCGGCGGCAGGGGGCAAAGTGAATTTATAGTGCTGACGGTGGCCAGGGGTCTGCGATGAGAGCCCCAGCTCTGGAGCAGAAGGGCCCGGTAAATTACAGGTCTGTCACCTGTAAGCAGGGTTACAGAAGGAACCTGGGTAAGAGGTATTTCATATGAAAATGATACTAATGATGACTGTTTCATGGCGTTGTTTTGAAACTTAGATCTAAGTCATCACTTGCAAAGCATTTAGACTAGTGCCAGATACTGAGCACTGAGTAAGTGACAACTGCTATTATAGTTGGAAGACACGTTATTCTTTTCATTGGACGGCTTTATGTTATCTCACTACCACTTTAACAAAAACCGAGGCTCAGGTTGGTGGAACGGTGTGGTCAGGTCACAAGCTAGTAGTGAGGGAGTTTAGATTCAAGGGCAGGTGTGCTTTACTTACAGCCTCAGGCTTTGTCTAAATATCACACCTACCTAATACCGACATTGTAGCCTTCACAGCACTTAGCAAAGAGGCCTGTCGCTGGTTCCCAGAAGTATAAGGGAAAGTGAATGTAGATGGAATCCTACCATGTGTCAAAATGTATTCTGGGATTTCTAGTGTCTCTTCAGGTCACTTGGGGCAGAGGTCCCTGGCCCGTTCTGCATTGTCAGGCTGTCTGTCTTTTAAGTCTGGTATTATAATGAATTCCAAGAATTAGGTTTTTGCTCCTAAAATGAATTGTTTCTTGGATCCACGTCCCAGTTACCTTGAAACAAAGTGACCCTTGTGAAGTAGGAAGCAGGGAGTCTCTGTTAACAGGGAGTCTCTGTTAACAGGAGTCTTACCTGGAAGAGAGCACCCCTATGACCTTAGACCTCGTTCCAGAGCTTCAGAGCAGAGACAGAAGATCCCAGAAAGGAGCAGATCCTAGATTTGCAAGATCAGAAGCTGTTCTTAATCTCCCTGCTCAGGATGAGCCAGTCTTGATGATGACCCCATCTCCAGAAGCCACCAGACTATGTGACAGTGGGGGGTTTGGGCCAGCCTTGAGAAGAGCAAGGTGAGCTGAACTGGCCCAGGGGCAGGCTATTCAGGAAAGGCCATTTTGCTGGAGAGCTTGTGAGGGTGAGGTCTGGGGGTAAGGGATAACCAGGCAGAGGGAGGAAATGCTGTCTCCATTCCCCTTAAATGCCCCCCCCAAAGATGCTGTGTTGCTGTCACGTGTGTCTATCACCACATGTGACACTAGTGATATGCTGACCTCACAGGATCCCAGAATGGTGATATGTGAAGGGTTTTCCAAGGTCATCTATTTCTAACTCTCTTGAAATCTTTAAAGACATCGGGCCTGAAAAGTTCAGTGACTTGTCCAGGGAAACCCAGTTTGTTTGTGACAGAATCAGGAAAACAGTGCACTTTGCCCTCTCACAGGTAGGTCACCAAAAGGGCCTTTTGACAAATATATCACGGCTGAAACAATTAAAATTTCCTGCCTTAAGGCATCCCATCTCTTTTATTAGGCTTTCTGTAGATTGTTTATACCAGCGGGTAAATAATATTAATAAGAAAAATAGATAAATGGTGCATACTGAGTATTGTTCTGCTACGTTAATTTTAATGAAAGCATAGTGTCTTATCCTTTGGTGTATTTAACTCAGCTAATCTTCTGTTGTTTTTATTTACTTGTGTTAGGACACATGCATTATTTTTAAAGTGATTGAGAAAAGTTTATATTCACTCAGTTAAAAACTGCAGATTTAATTCTCATGGTCATCTCAGAGTCACACAAAGACAGGTGGTACCACCTGTATGTGATCACTCTAGTGCCTTTTCAAGGCCGAGAGGGCCCTATGCTATAAGGAAGATGATCCCCACCTGGGGTGCTGAGAGTTTGGGGGGTGAATCTAGGAGCTATAAGACAGGTTATGTCTCATGACACCCATCTTTCTGTCCCCTCAGCTGAGCCACAGTTCTCTACTCTCCCAAGAGCAGAAAATGAACATACCTCAGGTGAGCTCTTTATTCTTTCCCCATTTTGCATTTTTGTGGATTTATAAGGTTAAGAAGCATCCATGCATTAAGTGGAAAAAGAAATAAAAATAGATCAAGTCAATCTTAAGGGATAATATACACTATTTTACTATTAATTGTGATGTTTGCTGTCAGCTTTTGGTAGGTTACCTTTGTCAGGGTAAGAAGGTTGCCTCCATGTATCTGTTAAGATTTCACATTAGTCATGAATGTACATTAAATTACATTGATTACATTTTGTGTATCTATTGGAGCAAAGCTATAGCTTATTTCCTTTAATCTATAAATACTGTAAACAGTATAATGGATTTTCTAATGTTAACTTAAATCCCTGTGTAGACCCTAATTGCTAATAAGTGTGGTAAGTTGCTTCTTACATATCTTCCTAGGACTTTTTGCTAATACTGTATTTAGGATTTTTATTTTTGTATCCACAACTTGGATTAGACTATGCTTTCTTGTTTCTGTGTCCAATTATGGTATCATGGTCACAGTCTCATAAAAGGAAATGGGACATTTTCCTGCTCCTTTTCTTTAATAATAATTTAGATGAGAAAATTGTGTTACATGTAGATTTTGTTAAACTCACCTATAAATTAGGGCCTTATGAAGACTTTTTGCATGAAGATTTTGATTAATTTATTGGTCATAAGTCTATGATGGATTTGTATGTTTTTTTTTAGTGTAACTTTCCTCATTACGTTTTCATAGAAAATTGTTCATTTTTATTTATTTATTTGTAAATTTTGGCTGCGAAGGGTCTTAGTTGTGACACACTGGATCTTTGTTGTGGCATGCAGGATCTTTAGTTGTGGTATGTGGACTCTTAGTTGTGGCACGCAGAGTCTTAGTTGCAGCATGCATACGGGATCGGATCTAGTTCCCCAACCAGGGATCGAACCTGGGCCCCCTGCATTGGGAGCGCAGAGTCTTACCCACTAGACCACCAGTGAAGTCCCTATTTATGTTTTTAAATGTATTTTCATGAGCTTGTTGATAGTATTCTCTTAGGATTTCAAAATCTTTGTTATATCAATAATTTCCTTTTTTGATCAACTTTAAAATTTTATTTCAGTGTAAAGCTTGCCAATCAGAAAAGGACAAAGTATGTTCTCGTTGGCCCAATCTAAAACTAAGAATTTCTGTGTCTGAGGGTCTTAGTATTCTGTGCTGGCAGAATAGAATAGAGGAATTGGGAGTAGAGGAACGTGCACTTGCCATGTTTGTGCTTTCTACCTTTGCATACCCACCTGTCAGCACCATTTGTTGACAAGAGTATCCTTTCTCCATTGAATTGCATTGGCATCTCTGAGGGAAATCAACTAGCAACCTATGTTTGGGTCTGTTTCTGGACTCTGTTCACTTCTTTTTTTTATTTTTTAAAAAATTTTATTGAACTATAGTTGATTTACAATGTTGTGTTAATTTCTGCTGTACAGAAACATATATATATACATATATGTACGTTAAGCATATATATACGTTCTTTTTTGTATTTTCATTATGGTTTATCACAGGATATTGAATATAGTACCCTGTGCTATACAGTAGGACCTTGTTATTTATCCATCCTATATATAAAGCTTGCATCTGCTAATCTCAAACTCCCAATCCTTCCGCCCCCCACCCCTCCTCCCCCTTGGCAACCACAAGTCTATTCTCTATATCTATGTGGACTCTGTTAACATCTGATGACCTTAATCCTTTTGCTAATACCACGTTGCCTTGATGAGTGTCTCTTTATAGTAACTCTTGAAATCAGATAATATGTGTCTTCCAACTTGGTTCTTTTTTAGGAGTGTTTTGGAGATTCTATGTACTTTGCTTCTCTATAGAAAGTTTTGAAAATTGGCTTGTCTATCTCAGGAAAGCCTGCTGAGATTTTGATTTTGACTGCACTGACTCTATAGAATCTGTAATATCGATCAATTTGGGGAGAATTAACATCTTGATCAAAATGTCTTCCAGTACATTAACACATTATCTCTCGCAATGTGGGGTTTTGAGGGTTTTCATTTTTATTCTTTTGAGTCAAAAGGATAGTTTTCACTTACAGTTTAAAAGAATAAGTCTACATTTTGAAGATAAACTCTAGTGGGGTAGTAGTGAAAGCAGGAACAATATAGGAGGCTATTTCTGTAATCCTAGCAATAAATGATGATCATTTAAGGGTGTTAGTTGCTTTCAAGTGGTCAGATTCTGAAGGTAATTTAAGGTAGAGCCAACAGTCTAGGAGTGTGTATTTCTTCTCCACAACCTTACAAATAGAGTGTGCCATCAAACTGTTTGAATTTTTACTAATGTGATTAAAAATGATAACTCAAGTTTAGTTTTACAAGCTTTCCTCTTCTCATGAGTGAGGTGGAACATCTTTTTTGTTTGTAATTCATCTATATTTCTTTTTTATTGAACTGTTTATTTCCTACTGTTTTCCTGTTGATGTGCTGATTTTAATTAATATATCCAATATATCTTTATAGCCATTTTTCAGTGATATAAATTGCACAATTTTCCTAGTTTTTCATATTTTTGCCTTGCTCATGTTTTTTTAATTTTTGCCATAAAGGCATTTGTTTTTTGTTTTTAACTGTGGTGAACTTTTTTGGCATTTAAAAAAATGTATTGAAATACAGTTGATTTACAATGTTGTGTTAGTTTCAGGTATACAGCAAAGTGATTCAGTTATACAAATGTATATACATATATATACATATACATATATATACGGTATATATATTCTTTATCAGATTCTTTTCCGTTATAGGTTATTACAAGATATTGAGTATAGCTCCCTGTGCTATACAGTAGGTCCTTGTTGGTTATCTGTTTTATATATTGTGGTATGTATATGTTAATCCCAAATTCCTAATTTATCCCTCCCCCCCTTTTGCCGTTTGATAACCATAAGTTGTTTTCTACGTCTTTGAGTTTATATCTCTTCTGTAAGTAAGTTCATTTGTATCATCTTTTTAGATTACACATATAAGTGATATCATATAATATTCGTCTTTCTTCTTCTTATGATAATCTCTAGGTCCATCCATGTCACTGCAAATGGCATGATTTCATTCTTTTTCGTGGCTGAGTAATATTCCATTGCATATATATAGATATATGTAGATATATACACACCACATCTTTGTCCATTCATTGGTTGATGGAAATTTAGGTTGCTTCCATGTCTTGGCTATTGTAAAATGCTGCAATGAACATTGGGGTGCATGTATCTTTTCAAAGTATGGTTTTCTCCAGATATATGCCCAGGATTGGGATTGCAAGATCATATGGTAGCTCTATTTTTAGTTTTTTAAGGAACCTCCATACTGTTCTCCATAGTGGCTGCACCAATTTACATTCCCACCAACAGTGTGGAAGGGTTCCCTTTTCTCCACACCCTCTCCAGCATTTGTGATTTGTAGATATTTTGATGATAGTTATTCTGACTGGTGTGAGGTGATACCTCATTGTAGTTTTGATTTGCATTTCTCTAATAATTAGTGATATTGAGCACCTTTTCATATGCCTGTTAGCCATCTGTATGTCTTCTTTGGAGAAATGTCTGTTTAGGTCTTCTGCCCATTTTTTGATTAGGTTGTTTGGTTTGAGCTCTTTGTATATTTTGGAAATTAATCCCTTGTCAGTAGCATCATTTGCAAATATTTTCTCCCAGTCTGTAGGTTGTCTTTTCATTTTGTTCATGGTTTCCTATGCTGTGCAAAAGCTCTTAAGTTTAGTTAGGTCCCATTTGTTTATTTTTGTTTTTATTTACATTACTGTAGGAGACAGATCCAGAAAAATATTGCTGTGATTTATGTCAAAGAATGTTCTGCCTGTGTTTTCCTCTAGGAGTTTTATAGTATTTGGTCTTACATTTAGATCTTAAATCATTTTATTTTTGTGTACGGTGTTAGAGAATGTTCTAATTTCATTATTTTACATGTAGCTGTGGAATTTTCCCAGCACCACTTGTTAAAGAGACTGTCTTTTCTCCCTTGTATATTCTTGCCTCCTTTGTCATAGATTAGTTGACCGTAGGTGTGTGGGTTTATTTCTGGGCTTTCTATCCTGTTCCATTGATCTGTATGTCTGTTTTTGTGCCAGTATCATAGTGTTTTGATGACTGTAGTTTTGTAGTATAGCTTGAAGTCAGAGAGCATGATACCTCCAGCTCAGTTCTTCTTTCTCAAAATTGCTTTGGCTATTCAGGGTCTTTCGAAGGCATTTGATTTTTATGTTGTCAAGTTTAGCAGTTTTTTCTTTTATGCTTCCTGGATTTTTAGTCATAGTTGGGCATTTCCCACTCTGACCTTATAAAAGAATTGCTCTGTGTAGTCTTTTAGAGTGTGATTTTATTTTTTACAGTTAGATCTCGAATACATTTTAATTTTATCCTGCTCTGTGGTGTGAGATATAGATCAGTCTTTTCCCAGATGGCCATCTAGTTATTCTGATGACATTTGTATCTAACCATTTCTCACTCATTTAAATGATGTCACCTGTATTCAAATAGGAAATTGACTCTGTTTATCATTTCTCCTACTACACAGTTTCTTCAGTTTAAGCTTGGACGTCTTTCTGGGCTTTCACCAGTGCCCTGTTCCTTTTTCCCACTTCTACATTTATATTAGATTGTGGGCAATATTGTTCTATTTTTTTTATCAATACTACCTTACCCTCTATCTTCCAGAATTTGTTCAAAATTCAGGCCTTGTGCTGGGACGTTTCTCTGAATTCCTCTTTTGTCATACTTTTATAGCTATAAAAGCTTTTTATTTTACCTAAATGTGTTTTTAGAGGCAGGGGATGTAAATGTGTGTGTTCAGTTTATTCCCTTGAACTAGAGAACTAATTTTTGCTTGTAATTCTCTCGTCTCTTAATTTCTGGTACTCTAATCTTTCTGTTTTCTCTTTCTATCACTTAGAAATTCTTTCTCAGCCTTCCTGGCCTATCTTTCTACCTGCCTTTTAAATTTTGCTATTCCCTTGAATTTTGTACTTGCTCCTTTTCTTTCCTAAAGTTTCTGTGTCCTTTCTGAACCAGCCCTTTTTCCCTGATGACTTAAGTTACCATCTTAATGACTGTCTCCTAGATCCTTATTTTCATTTTAGATTTCCCTTCTCCGTTCCAGAATCTTGCAGCCAACGATGAAATAAATAATTCCATATGTTCCACGGGTGTTTTGAGTGCAGTTGAACAACATCTGCTCCCTGTGACCCAGCCTCTGATTCTTACTTATTCTTCCAGTGTCTGTGTATGGCATCAGCATCTACCCACTTGCTTGTGCAGCATCTCTGTGTATTAATTTCCCATTCTTTATCGCTGTTGCTTTGCCTTAGTATAGGTCATCTCTTAAACTGGGTATTTTGTTTTGTCGCTGAAGATATTGTCCACTATTCATATAGAACGATGGTTCCTAACTAGGGGTGATTTTGCTTCCCAGGAGACATTTGGAGATATTTTTGATTGTCATGATTGGGAATGCTATTGATATCTAATCAGTAGAAAACAGGGATACTGGTAAATATCCTAAAATACACAGGACAGTCTTCCACAAAAATAGCATTATCTGGTCCAGAGTGTCAGTAGTGCCAAATTGAAGATACCCTGCTATAGAGCAAAGGCAGAGTTAGTCATCTTTTATAGCATTTTGTTTTAAACTCTAAACAGTAAAAATATATCTGGAGAAAACCATGGTTCGAAAGTATACATGCACCCCAGTGTTCATTGCAGCACTGTTTACAATAGCCAAGGCAAGGAAGCAACCTAAATGTCCATCAACAAATGAACTGATAAAGAAGATGTGGTATATATATATATATATATATCACACAATGGAATACTACTCAGCCATTAAAAAGAATAAAATAATGCCATTTGCAGCAACATGGATGGAAAGGTGGGGAGGGAGGGATAAATTGGGAGTTTGGGATTGACATATACACACTAGTATATTTAAAATAGATAACCAACAGGAACCTACTGTGTAGCACAGGGAACTCTGCTCAATATTCTGTAATAACATAAATGGGATAGGAATTTGAAAAAGAATAGATATATTTATATGCATAACTGAATCACTTTGCTGCACACCTGAAACTAATACAGCATTGTAAATCAACTATAGTCCACTAAAAAATAAAAATTAAATAAACAGTAAACATAGTAGGAGTTAGTTTTCAAAAATATTTTCCATGTCCCAGTTCTGAACCCTCAGATTGATTAGAAATATGTTGTTAACAGGCATCAGTGTCATTCAAGGACGTGACTGTGGAGTTCACCCAGGAGGAGTGGTGGCAGATGGACTCTGCTCAGAGGACCCTGTACAGAGATGTGATGTTGGAGAACTACAGCCACCTCGTCTCAGTGGGTGAGCAGACCTTACCATGTGACTTCCTCAGGAATGCAAATTCAGTTTTTTCTCTTTTTAAATGTTAATCACTTTTGTTGACGAATATTAAATGGAAAATTTAGCACTTTTCAATGTACAAGTCAATAGGTTTTAAAAGATTATACAGTAGATGACCATCATCAAAATCATGATTTGGAATATTTTCATCATCCCCCCCTCAAATTCCTTGTACCCCTTTGCAGTGAGTCCCCTCCTTTCATTCCTACTTCTCAGACCCCAAGCAATCACTGATCTGTTTTCTATTTCAATAGCTTTTCCTTTTTTCGAATTTTATATAAATGAATTCGTAAAGTATATACTGTGTTTTGTCTGGCTTCTTTCATTTAGCATGATGCTTTTGAGACTCGTGTGTGTGTGTGTGTGTGTGTGTGTGTGTGTGTGTGTGTGTGTGTGTGTGTGTATCACAGGTTTATTCTTTTTATCCTTAGTAGAATTCCTTTGTGTGCATATACCGCAGTTTGTTATCCTTTCAGTTCATAGACACATGGGTGTTTTTCCAGTTTGGGGCTGTTATGAAAAAGCTTCTGTGAACATTCACATATAAGTCTTTGTGTCAATATCTTTTCATTTCTTGTGTAAATACCTAGGAGTGGGCTTACTGGGTCTTCTGGTAAGTTTATATGTAACTTATTCAGAAAGTGCCAAATGTTCCCAAGTTGGGTCTACTGTTTTTCATGCCTATAAGCAATGTCTGAGAGTTATCATTGCTCTTTGATTACCAACATTTCTAGTTGCATCTTATTGGATTTTAATTTGCATTTCTCTGGTAATTAACAATGTTGAACTTCTTTTCATGTGCTTTTTAACCATTCATAATCTCCTTTAATGAAGTGTCTCATGAAATCTTTTGCCAATTTTTTTGTGTAGTTTTTTGGTTTGCGTCTTATTGTTGACTTGAAGGAGTTTAGATCTTTATCAGATATATGTTTTGCAAATGTTGTATTCTCTAGCTCTGGCTTGCCTTTTTTTTTTTTTTAACATCTTTATTGGGGTATAATTGCTTTCCAATGGTGTGTTAGTTTCTGCTTTATAGCAAAGTGAATCAGTTATACATATACATATGTTCCCATATCTCTTCCCTCTTGCGTCTCCCTCCCTCCCTATCCCACCCCTCCAGGTGGTCACAAAGCACCGAGCTGATCTCCCTGTGCCATGCGGCTGCTTCCCACTAGCTATCTACCTTATGTTTGTTAGTGTATATATGTCCATGCCTCTCTCTCACCCTGTCACAGCTCACCCTTCCCCCTCCCCATATCCTCAAGTCCGTTCTCCAGTAGGTCTGTGTCTTTATTCCTGTCTTACCCCTAGGTTCTTCATGACATTTTTTTCTTAAATTCCATATATATGTGTTAGCATACGGTATTTGTCTTTCTCTTTCTGACTTACTTCACTCTGTATGACAGACTCTAGGTCTATCCACCTCATTACAAATAGCTCAATTTCATTTCTTTTTATGGCTGAGTAATATTCCATTGTATATATGTGCCACATCTTCTTTATCCATTCATCCGATGATGGGCACTTAGGTTGTTTCCATCTCCGGGCTATTGTAAATAGAGCTGCGATGAACATTTTGGTACATGACTCTTTTTGAATTTTGGTTTTCTCAGGGTATATGCCCAGTAGTGGGATTGCTGGGTCATATGGTAGTTCTATTTGTAGTTTTTTAAGGAACCTCCATACTGTTCTCCATAGTGGCTGTACCAACTCACATTTCCACCAGGAGTGCAAGAGTGTTCCCTTTTCTCCACACACTCTCCAGCATTTATTGTTTCTAGATTTTTTGATGATGGCCATTCTGACTGGTGTGAGATGATATCTCATTGTAGTTTTGATGTGCATTTCTCTAATGATTAATGATGTTGAGCATTCTTTCCTGTGTTTGTTAGCAGTCTGTATATCTTCTTTGGAGAAATGTCTATTTAGGTCTTCTGCCCATTTTTGGATTAGGTTGTTTGGTTTTTTTTGTTATTGAATTGTATGAGCTGTTTGTATATTTTAGAAATTAATCCCTTGTCAGTAGCATCATTTGCAAATATTTTCTCGCAGTCTGTAGGTTGTCTTTTCATTTTGTTTATGGTTTCCTATGCTGTGCAAAAGCTCTTAAGTTTAGTTAGGTCCCACGTGTTTATTTTTGTTTTTATTTCCATTACTGTAGGAGACAGATCCAGAAAAATATTGCTGTGATTTATGTCAAAGAGTGTTCTGCCTGTGTTTTCCTCTAGGATTTTTATAGTATCTGGTCTTATATTTAGATCTTTAATTCATTTTGTTTTTGTATATGGTGTTAGAGAATGTTCTAATTTTATTATTTTACATGTAGCTGTCTAGTTTTCCCAGCACCACTTGTTAAAGGGACTGTCTCCATTGTATATTCTTGCCTCCTTTGTCATAGATTAGTTGACCATAAGTGTGTGGGTTTATTTCTGGGCTTTCTATCCTGTTCCATTGATCTGTATGTCTGTTTTGGGCCAGTACCATACTGTTTTGATGACTGTAGCTTTGTAGTATCGTCTGAAGTCAGGGAACCTGATTTCCTCAGCTCTGTTTTTCTTTCTCAAGATTGCTTTCTCAAGATTTGGGGTCTTTTATGTTTCCATACAAATTAAAATGTTTTTTTGTTCTAGTTCTGTGAAAAATGCATTGGGTAGTATCATCATTTTGAAAATATTAATTCTTCCAATCCAAGAACATGGTATATCTTTCCATCTGTTTATGTCATCTTCAGTTTCTTTCCTCAGCATCTTAGAGTTATCAGAGTACATGTCTTTGGCCTCCTGAGGTAGGTTTATTCCTAGGTACTTTATTCATTTTGATGCGATGATAAACGGAATAGTTTCCTTAATTTCTTCTGATCTTTCCTTGTTAGTGTATGGAAAGGCAATGGGTTTCTGTGTATTAATTTTGTATCCTGCAACTATACTGAATTCATTGATGAGCTCTAGTAATTTTCTGGTAGTATCTTTAGGATTTTCTATGGATAGTATCATGTCATCTGGAAACAGTGACAGTCTTAGTTCTTCTTTTCCAATTTGGATTCCTTTTATTTCATTTTCTTCTCTGATTGCTGTGGCTAGGACTTCCAAAACTATGTTGAATAAAAGTGGTGAGAGTGGACATCCTTGTCTTGTTGCTGATCTTGGAGGAAATGCTTTCAGATTTTCACCATTGAGTATGACATTAGCTCTGGGCTTGTCATATATGGCCTTTATTATGTTGAGGTAGGTTCCCTCTATGCCTACTTTCTGGAGAGTTTTTATCATAAATGGATGTTGAATTTTATCAAAAGCTCTTTATGCATCTATCGTGATGATCATATGTTTTTTATTCTTCAGTTTGTTGATGTGGTGTATCACACTGATTGATTTGTGGATATTGAAAGTCCTTGCATCCCTGGGATAAAGCCCACTTGATTATTATGTATGATTCTTTTAATGTATTGTTGGATTTGGTTTGCTAGACTATGTTGAGAATTTTTGCATCTATGTTGATCAGTGATATTGGCTTGTAATTTTCTTTTCTTGTGGTGTCTTTGTCTGGTGTTTGGTATCAGGGTGGTGGTGGCCTCATAGAATAAGTTCGGAAATGTTCCTCCCTCTGCAATTCTTTGGAATAGTTTCAGAAAGGTAGGTGTTAACTCTTCTCTAAATGTTTGATAGAATTCACCTGTGAAGCCATCTGGTCCTGGACTTTTGTTGGGAGTTTTTAAATCACAGATTCAATTTCAGTAGTTGTTTGTTCATATTTTGGTCTGTTCATATTTTCTATTTCCCCCTGGTTCAGTCTTGGGAGATTGTACTTTTTAAAGAATTTATCCATTTCTTCTAGGTTGTCCATTTTATTGGTATATTTTATTGTCCATGTTTTTGGCCTGTAGTAGACTCTTATGGTCCTTTGTATTTCTGTGGTGTCAGTTGTAAATTCTCCTTTTTCATTTCGAATTTTATTGATTTTGGCCCTCCTCTTTTTTCTTGATAAATCTGGGTGAAGGTTTTTCAATTTTGTTTATCTTTCCAAAGAACCAGCTTTTAGTTTCATTCATCTTTTCTATTGTTTTCTTAGTCTCTCTTTCATTTATTTCTGCTCTGATCTTTATGATTTCTTTCCTTCTAGTAACTTTGGATTTTGTTTGTTCTTCTTTTTCTAGTTGTTTTAGATACAAGATTAGGCTGTTTATTTGAGATTTTTCTTCTTTCGTGAGGTAAGCTTGTATCGCTGTAAACTTCCTCTTGGAACTGCTTTTGCTGCATGCCATGGGTTTTGGATTGTCATGTTTTCATTTTCATTTGTCTCTGGGTAATTTTTGATTTCCTCTTTGATTTCTTTGGTGATCCATTGGTTGTTTAGTAGCATATTGTTTAACCTCCATGTTTTTGTGTTTTTTGCAGTTTTTTTTCTTTTGGTTGATTTCAAATCTCATAGCATTGTGGTCAGAAAAAATGCTTGATGTGTTTTCAGTTTTCTTAACTTTACTGAGGCTTGCTTTGTGGCCCAGCATGTGGTCTATCCTGGAGAATGTTCCATGTGCACTTAAAAAGAATATGTATTTTGCTACTTTCTTATGGAATACTCTAAAAACATCAATTAAGTCCATCAGGTCTAATGTGTCATTTAAGGCCTGTGTTTGCTTATTGATTTTTTTGTCTGGATGATCTGTCCATTGATGTAAGTGGGGTGTTAAAGTCCCCCACTATTATTGTGTTACTGTTGATTTCTCCTTTTATGGCTGTTAATGTTTGCATTATATATTGAGGTGCTTCTGTGTTGGGTGCATATATATTTACACTTGTTATATCTTCTTGGATTGATCCCTTAATCATTATGTGGTGTCCTTCTTTGTCTCCTGTAACAGTCTTTATTTAATTTAATTTTTTTTTTTTTTTTGCGGTACGTGGGCCTCTCACTGTTGTGGCCTCTCCCATTGCGGAACAGAGGCTCCGGACGCGCAGGCTTAGCAGCCATGGCTCACGGGCCCAGCCGCTCTGCGGCATGTGGGATCTTCCCGGACCAGGGCACAAACCCGTGTCCCCTGCATCAGCAGGCAGACTCTCAACCACTGTGCCACCGGGGAAGCCCCAACAGTCTTTATTTTAATGTCTATTTTGTCAGATGTGAGTATTGCTATTCCAGTTTTCTTTTGATTTCCATTTGCATGGAATACCTGTTTCCATCCCCTCACTTTCAGTCTGTATGTGTTTCAAGGTCTGAAGTTGGTCTTTTTTAGACAATATAGGTATGGGTCTTGTTTTTGTATCTATTAAGCCAGCCTGTGTCTTTTGGTCAGAGCACTTAATCTGTTTACATTTAAGGTAATTATCGATATGTACATTCTTATTGCCATTTTGATAATTATTTTGGATTTGTTTTTTTAGGTCTTTCTTCTTCCTTTCGTCTTTTCTTTTCTCTCTCGTGGCTTGGATTCCTCTTTCTTTTTCGTGTGTATATCTATTATAGATTTTTCATTTGCAGTTACCATGATGTTTTTATACCGCAGTCTATATATCTTTATACATGATTGTTTTAAGTTGCTGATCTCTTAATTTCAAGTGCATTTCAAATGTCCTGCACTTCTACTCTCTCTCACGATTGCTGGTTTTGATATCATAATTGTGCCGTGGATGATTTCCTACCTTACTGTATGTTTGCTTTCCCATTTTGTAATTTTCTTGTTTCTAGTTGTTGCCTTTTCTGCCTAGAGAAGTTCCTTAGCATTTGTTATAAAGCTGGTTTGGTGGTGCTGAATTCTCTTAGCTTTCACTTGTCTGTAAAGCTTTTGATTTCTCCATCAAATGTGAATGAGATACTTGCTGGGTAGAGTATTCTTGGTTATGGGTTTTTCCCTTTCAGCACTTTAAAATACATCATTCTAGTCCCTTCTGGCCTGCAGAGTTTCTGCTGAAAAATCACCTGCTAGTCTTATGGGGATTCCCTTGTATGTTATTTGTTGCTTTTCCCTTGTTGTTTTTAATATTTTCTCTTTGTCTTTAATTTCTGTCAGTTTGATTACTGTGTGTTTTGGCATTTTCCTCGGGTTTATCTTGTATGGGACTCTGTGCTTCTTGGATATGGGTGATTGTTTCCTTTCCCATGTTAGGGAAGTTTTCACCTATTATCCCTTCAAGTATTTTCTTAGTCCCTTCCTTTCCCTCTTCTCCATCTTGGACCCCTATAATGTGAATGCCGGTGTGTTTGACGGTGTCCCAGAGATCTCTTAAACTCATTGTTTTTCATCCTTTTTTCCTTTTTATGTTCTGCAGCAGTGATTTCCACCACTCTGTCTTCTAGCTCACTGTTTCATTCTTCTACCTCATTTATTCTATTAATTCCTAATTGTGTATTTTTTATTTCAGTTATTATGTTCTACTCTCTTTGGTGGTTCTTTATATTTTCTGTTTGCTAAAAATTTCTTATAACTTCTCACTCTGTCCATTCTTTTCCTACCTTCTGGGATCATCTTTATGATCAGTATTCTGAACTCTTACGCAGGTAAATTGGCTATCTCCACTTCACTTAGTTGTTCTTCTGGGATTTTAGCTTGTTCCTTCATCTGGGATATATTCTTTTGCCATCTCATTTTGTTTAAATTAATACTTGTATTTTTATGAATGTAGTAGCTCAGTTACGTTTTCGACCTTGGATAAGTGGGCCTCTGTAGGGGATGTCCTATGTGTCCCAGCAGTACACTCCCCTCCCATCACCCAAAGGCTGGGACCAGCTCGTCCCAGGGTAGGTTCTGACCTGTGTTTGTGGACTCAGTTCTGTAGGCTGCACGATCATAATTTACTTGCTTCTGGTATCTGCTCCCTGGAAGATGAGGTTTGTCTAGAACCTTGTGTGGGTTTCCTGGCAGGAGCATCTGGTGCCTGCCCACTGGTGAGTGGAGCTGGGTCTTGGCCCTCTGGTGGGCAGGACCATGTCAAGGGCTGTGTCTAGAGGTGACTGTGGGCTCAAGAAGTCTTTAGGCAGCCTATCTGCTGAGGGATGGGGCTTATTCCCCCCTTGTTGGTTGTTTGGCCTGAGGCGTCCCAGCACTGGAGCTTACAGGCTGTTGGGAAGAGCCAGGTCTTGATGCTAAGGACCCAAAATGTCTGCCTCCAGCCAGAGTTCAAGTACGTCTCCGCTATGTCTGCAACCAGCTTTTATGACCCCAGAGAGAGCCACAGCCTCCCTAAGAGACCCTCCAAGACCAGCAGATATGTCTGGCCCAGGCTCCTATGGAGTCACTACTTTTGCCTTGGGACCTGGTGTGCACAGGACCTTGTGTGTGCCCTCCAAGAGTGGAGTTTCTGTTTCCCCCAATCCTATTGTGCTCTTGCAGTCAAGCCCCACTGGCCTTCATAGCCAAATGCTCTGTGGGCTCCTCCTCCCGATGCCGGACCCCTAGGCTGGGGAGCCTGGAATGGGGCTCAGAGCTCTCACTCCTGTGGGAGAACTTCTGCTATATAATTATTCTCGTTTGTGGGTCACCCACCTGGGTGACATGGGATTCTATTATATTGTGAGTGTGCCCCTGCTACCATCTCAAGGTTTCTTCTTTGTTTTTGGATGTAGAATATCTTTTTCTTGTAGATTCCAGTCTTTTTTTATCAATGGTTATTCAGCAGTTAGTTGTGATTTTGGTGTGCTGTGCCATTTTATCATATGTGGAGATTCATGTAACCACCACCACAATCCAGATACAGAACTAACTATTCCATCACCACAAGGATTTCTCTCATGCTACCTCTTTATTTTCATACCCATCCCCTCTCCCACACTATGCCTAATCTCTGCCAAATATTAATCTGTTCTTCATCTCTATAATTTTGTAATTTCCAGAATATTATATAAATGGAATCATACAGTATTTGATATATTGAAATTGAGATCTGCCCAAGTTGTAGTGTGTAGTTTATTTCTTGTTTTACTACAATTGTATTCCAGTCTATAAATGAATGTGTTATAATTTGTTTAGTCATTCACCTATTAAAGGACATTTTGGTTGTTAATTTTTGGCTATTATAAATAAAGATGCTATGAACATTCATGTTCAGATTTTTGTGTAAAATAAATTATTATTTCTCTGGGATAAATGCCCAGGAGTGTGATTGGAGCTGTATGGTAAGTATGTGTTTTGTTCTTTAAGAGACTGTCAAACTCTGTTATCAAAAAGACCACGAATAACAAATGTTGGCAAGCATGTGGAGAAAAGGGGACCTTTGTATGCTATTGGTGGGAATATAAATTGGTGCAGCTGCATACTAGAAAACAGTATGGAGGCTCCTCTAAAAGCTAAAGTTAGAACTATATGATCCAGCAGTTCCACTCCTGGGTATATATCCAAAGGAAATTAAAACACTTTAATTCAAAAAGATACATGCACCCCAATGTTCACAGCAGCATTATTTACAACAGCCAAGATATGGAAGCTACCTGAGTGTCCATCAACAAATGAATGGATAAAGATGTGGTATAGATACACAATGGAATATTTACTCAGCCGTAAAAAAAAGAGTGAAATTTTTCTATTTGCAACAACATAGATGGACTTGGAGAGTATTATGCTTAGTGAAATAAGTCAGACAGAGAAAGACAAATACTGTATGATATCACTTATATGTAGAATCTAAAAAATAAGACAAACTAGTGAAGATAACAAAAAAGAAACAGACTCACAGAGGGAACGAACTAGTGGTTACCAGTGGGGAGAGGGGTAAGATAGGGGTAGAGGATTAAGAGGTACAAACTACTATGTATAAAATAAGCTACAAGGATATATTGTACAACACAGGGAATATAGCCAATATTTTATAATAACTATAAATGGAGTGTAACCTTTAAAGATTGTGAATCACTGTGTTGTACACCTGAAACTTACATAGTCTGTAAATCAACTATACCTTAATTTAAAAAAAACAGAAACTGCCCAGAATGGCTGAACCATTTTGCATTTCCACCTACAGTTTGTGAGAAATCCAGTTATTGATACTTTCTATCCTTCCTTGTACTTGTTACTATTTTTTGTATTAGTGGTTGTAATAGGTGTATAGTAATATCTCATCTTGGTCTTAACTTGCATTTCCTTAATGGCTAGTGATGTTAAATATTTTTTCATGTGTTCATATGCCATCTATATATTCTTAAATAGTAAATGTTCATGGCTTTTGCATATTTTTTTCTACCTTTATTGAGGTATAATGATGAATAAAGATTGTATATATCTAAGGTGTAAGACTTTTTTTTTAATATATGTATACATTGTGAAATAATGGCCACAGTCAAACTAATTAACATACCCATCATTTGACGTAGCTCCCTTTTTTTGGAGGTGGGGGGTGGGGCTTGTGAGTACACTTAGGATCAACTCTCTCGGCAAATTTCAAGTATACAGTATAGTATTGTTAACTACAGTCACATTTGTATATAAGATCTCCATAGCTTATTCATCTCTGGTTAATTGACCTTTGTACCCCTTGACCAACATCTTCCCGTTCCCTAGCTCGCCAACCCGTTTAAACCAACATTCTACTCTCTGTTTCTATGAGTTTGACTGTTTTGAATTCCACTGAGATCATGCAGTATTTGTCTTTCTGTTTCTGGCTTATTTCACTTAGCATAGCGTCCTCTAGTTTTATTCATGTTGGGGCAAATGTCAGGATTTCCTTCCTTATGTGGCTGAATAATATTCTATTGTGTGTTGATATACCACATCTTCTTTAATCATTCATCTGCCAATAGACATTTTTAGATTGTTTCCAAACCTTGGGTATTTTGAATAATGCTGCAGTAAAAACGAAGTGCAGATATCTCTTCAAGATCCTGATTTCACTGACTTTGGATATATACCCAGAAGTGGAATTGCTGGCTCATAAGGTAGTTCTGTGTTTAGTTTTTTGAAGAAACTCTATTGTTTTGCATAATGGCTGTACGAATTTACATTCCCACCAAAGTGTACAAGGGTTCTGTTTTCTCCACATCCACAGCAACACTTACCTTTTGTCTTTTTGATAATCACCATTCTCTAACAGCTGTGAGATGATACCTCATTGTGGTTTTGATTTGCATTTTCCTGATGATTAGTGACATTGAACACACTTTCATATTCCTGTTAGCCATTTGTATGGCTTTTGAGAAATGTCAACTCAGGTCCTTTGCCCATTTTTATTTGCTTTTTTGCTGTTGAGTTGTATGACTTCCTTATATATTTTGAATATTTACTCCTCATAATTATTATTATGATTTGCAAATATTTTCACCCATTCTTTGAGTTTCCTTTTTCATTCTGCTGATTATTTCCTTCTCTGTCCAGAAGCTTTTCTGTTTGATGCAGTCTCACTTGTCTGTTTTTGCCTTTGTTGTCTGTGCTTTTGTTGTCATATAAACCATTGCCAAGACTGACGTCAAGGAGCTTTTTACCTATGTGTTCTTCTAGGAGTTTTATGATTTTAGGTCTTTCATTTATGTCTTTAATCCATTTTGAGTTGATTTTTATGTACAGTGTTAGACAAGAGTCCAGATTAGACTTCTACATGTGGATGTCCAGTTTTCCCAGCACAATTTATTGAAGAGACTATTCCCCCATTTTGTGTTCCTAGCACTCTTGTTGAAGACCAGTTGACTGTAGATGTTTGGATATGTTTCTGGGCTCTCTGTACTGTTCCATTGGTCTGTAAGTCTGTCTTTATGCCAGTGCCATACTGTTGTCATTACTGTAGCCTTATAGTATATATACTGAAGTAAGGAAGTGTGGTGCCTCCAGGATTGTTCTTCTTTCTTAAGATTGCTTTGGCTAAGCAGTCTTAAGGGAAAAAAACAGAGCTGGAGGAATCAGACTCCCTGACTTCAGACTATAATACATAGCTACAGTAATCAAAACAACATGGTACTGGCACAAAAACAGAAACATAGATCAATGGAACAAGATAGAAAGCCCAGAGATAAACCCATGCACCTATGGTCAACTAATCTATGACAAAGGAGGCAAGGATATACAATGGAGAAAAGACAGTCTCTTCAATAAGTGGTGCTGGGAAAACTGAACAGCTACATGTAAAAGAATGAAATTAGAACACTCCCTAACACCATACACAAATATAAACTCAAAATGGATTAGAGACCTAAATGTAAGACGGGACACTATAAAAGTCTTAGAGGAAAACATAGGAAGAACACTCTGACATAAATCACAGCAAGATCTTTTTTGATCCACCTCCTAGAGTAATGGAAATAAAAACAAAAATAAACAAATGGGACCTAATGAAACTTCAAAGCTTTTGCACAGCAAAGGAAACCATAAACAAGACCAAAAGACAACCCTCAGAATGGGAGAAAATATTTGCAAACGAATCAACGAACAAAGGATTAATCTCCAAAATATATAAACAGCTCATGCAGCTCAATATTAAAAAACAAACAACCCAATCCAAAAATGGGCAGAAGACCTAAATAGGCATTTCTCCAAAGAAGACATACGGATGGCCAAGAAGCACATGAAAAGCTGCTCAACATCACTATTAGAGAAATGCAAATCAAAACTACAAGGAGGTATCACCTCACACCAGTTAGAATGGGCATCATCAGAAAATCTACAAACAACAAATGCTGGAGAGGGTGTGGAGAAAAGGGAACCCTCTTGCACTGTTGGTGGGAATGTAAATTGATACAGCCACTATGGAGAAGAGTATGGAGGTTTCTAAAAAAACTAAAAATAGAATTACCATATGATCCAGCAATCCCACTACTGGGCATATACCCAGAGAAAACCATAATTCAAAAAGACATGTGCACCCCAATGTTCATTGCAGCTCTATTTACAATAACCAGGTCATGGAAGCAACCTAAATGCCCATCGACAGACAAATGGTTAAAGAAGATGTGGTACATATATACATGGTGGTACATATAGACATGGATGGATCTAGATACTGTCATACAGAGTGAAGTAAGTCAGAAAGAGTAAAACAAATATTATATATTAACGCATATATGTGGAACCTAGAAAAATGGTACAGATGAACCGGTTTGCAGGGCAGAAATTGAGACACAGACGTAGACGTAGAACAAATGTATGGACACCAAGGGAGGAAAGTGGCGGGGGGTTGGGGTGGTGGTGTGATGAATTGGGCAATTGGGATTGACATGTATACACTGATGTGGATAAACTGATGACTAATAAGAACCTGCTGTATAAAAAAATAAAATAAAATTCAAAAAAAATTAAAAAGAAAAAACAGAATGCTTTGGCTATCCAGGGTCTTTTGTGTTCCATATGAATTTTAGAATAGTTTTCTCTATTTCTATAAAGAATGCCACTGAAATTTTGATAAGGATTGCATTGAATCTATAGATTACTTTGCATCATATGGACATTTTAACAGTATTTATTTCTTCAATTTGTAAACATGGGGTGTCTTTCCATTTATCTTCTTTAATTTCCTTCTTCAACATTTTATAATATTCAGTGTACAAGTCTCTGACCTCTTTGGTTAAGTTAATTCCCAAGTATTTTTTTTTTTTTTTTTGAAATTGAATTAAGCATTTTTTTTTGAATATTCATTTATTTTTAATGACTTATTGGAACAAATACCTATAGATATCATTATATATATGATATATAAATTAATTATACAATATATCATGTATTAATTATTAAAACATACTCTGGTAAATATTATATATTCAATATGAAACAGGAGGAAAGGGGGCAGGGCACAACCTTTAAAAGAATTACATAGCCCGAGGACACAACATAAACTGATTAGAACAAAATAGGTCCAAGATGGCGGACGAGTCTACTTCCACTAGACCTTGAGCCTCAGTATACACTCATTGTAACACATCAGCAAGCTAAGCGACACACCCACAGGTGCCACGACAGTTCCAAGGATGACCATAAAGGTCAAAAAGTGGGCGGTGGCTCAATTCCTAGAAATCCCCACCCCTTCCCCAAAATAGCTGGAATACTCCTCCCACTCATCAGCGTATGAAATTACTCACCCCTATAAAACTAACAACCCCATACCCTGGTGCTGCCCTCGCCTTCTTTTTTTTTTTTTTATTTTTTTTTTATTTTTTTTTTATAGGTATACCTGGATTTAATTCTCACTTCTACCGCTTGGTAGCTGGATAGCCTTAGGCAAGTTTCATACCTCCCTGAAATTTACTTAATTCAGTCTGTAAAATGGCATAATAACTTATTATAGCATCCTTTTAGGAATTTTAAATCAGTTCTTGAAATAAAAGTACACAATATATAGACAAGTATGGATTCCTCAATAGATGTTTGACCTTTCATTTCTCCAGTATCCCACCCGCATCAAATAAAGAAAAATACTTTTTAAAATTCACGAATATTTCATTGTTGTAAAGTTAAAGCCATAAAAATAATCAAATGGCCTACTATCATACCGTTAGAAGAAAAAAAAAAAAAAAGGTGTTCATGAGAGTTCCATATTAGAATACAAGTTTTCCTTAGGCACCTGTTTATGTATGCTATTCTGCTCTTTACAATAAATAATTAAATTTAAAAGACTTAATTCCTCACTTTTAAGACCTTATTAGTTTACAAATTACATATTGACCTATGCTAAATTTTATACCGACCCATGCTAATGAATTCAGTACAGAAAACAAAAAACACTGCACTCAAGCAAACTACATATATATATATATATATATATATATAAAACTTATATGAGAATTGCTACTCCAGCTTTCTTTTGGTTTCCATTTGCATGAAATACCTTTTTCCATCCCCTTACTTTCAGTCTGTATGTGTCTCTAGGTCTGAAGTGGGTCTCTTGTAGACAGCAAATATATGGGTCTTGTTTTTGTATCCATTCAGCCAATCTGTGTCTTTTGGTGGGAGCATTTAGTCCATTTACATTTAAGGTAATTATCGATATGTGTGTTCCCATTCCCATTTTCTTAATTGTTTGGGGTTTGTTATTGTAGGTCTTTTCCTTCTTTTGTGTTTCTTGCCTAGAGAAGTTCCTTTAGCAGTTGTTGTAGAGCTGGTTTGGTGGTGCTGAACTCTCTCAGCTTTTGCTTGTCTGTAAAGGTTTTAATTTCTCCATCAAATCTGAATGAGATCCTTGCTGGGTAGAGTAATCTTGGTTGCAGGTTTTTCTCCTTCAACACTTTCAATATGTCCTGCCACTCCCTTCTGGCTTGCAGAGTTTCTGCTGAAAGATCAGCTGTTAACCTTATGGGGATTCCCTTGTGTGTTATTTGTTGTTTTTCCCTTGCTGCTTTTAATGTTTTCTTTGTATTTAATTTTTGACAGTTTGATTAATATGTGTCTTGGCGTATTTCTCCTTGGATTTATCCTGTATGGGACTCTCTGTGCTTCCTGCACTTGATTAACTATTTCCTTTCCCATATTAGGGAAGTTTTCAACTATAATCTCTTCAAATATTTTCTCAGTCCCTTTCTTTTTCTCTTCTTCTTCTGGAACCCCTATAATTCGAATGTTGGTGCGTTTAATGTTGTCCCAGAGGTCTCTGAGACTGTCCTCAGTTCTTTTCATTCTTTTTTCTTTATTCTGCTCTGCAGTAGTTATTTCCACTATTTTATCTTCCAGGTCACTTATCCGTTCTTCTGCCTCAGTTATTCTGCTATTGATCCCATCTAGAGTACTTTTAATTTCATTTATTGTGTTGTTCATCGTTGCTTGTTTCATCTTTAGTTCTTCTAGGTCCTTGTTAACTGATTCTTGCATTTTGTCCATTCTATTGTCCATTCTATCTCCAAGATTTCGGATCAACCTTACTATCATTATTCTGAATTCTTTTTCCGGTAGACTGCCTATTTCCTCTTCATTTGTTAGGTCTGGTGGGTTTTTATCTTGCTCCTTCATCTGCTGTGTGTTTTTCTGTCTTTTCATTTTGCTTATCTTACTGTGTTTGTGGTCTCCTTTTTTGCAGGCTGAAGGTTCGTAGTTCCTGTTGTTTTTTGTGTCTGTCCCCAGTGGCTAAGGTTGGTTCAGTGGGTTGTGTCGGCTTCCTGGTGGAGGGTACTAGTGCCTGTGTTCTGGTGGATGAGGCTGGATCTTGTCTTTCTGGTGGGCAGGTCCACGTCTGGTGGTGTGTTTTGGGGTGTCTGTAGACTTATTATGATTTTGGGCAGCCTCTCTGCTAATGGGTGGGGTTGTGTTCCTGTCTTGCTAGTTGTTTGGCATAGGATGTCCAGCACTGTAGCTTGCTGGTCGTTGAGTGAAGCTGGGTGCTGGCGTTGAGATGGAGATCTCTCGGAGATTTTTGCTGTTTGATATTATGTGCAGCTGGGAGGCCTCTTGTGGACCAGTGTCCTGAAGTTGGCTCTCCCACCTCAGAGGCACAGCACTGACTCCTGGCTGCAGCACCAAGAGCCTTTCATCCACAGGGCTCCTTAATTTGGGATGATTCGTTGACTATTCAGGTATTCCACAGATGCAGGGTATATCAAGTTGATTGTGGAGCTTTAATCCGCTGCTTCTGAGGCTGCTGGGAGAGATTTCCCTTTCTCTTCTTTGTTCTCACAGCTCCCAGGGGCTCAGCTTTGGATTTGGCCCCGCCTGTGCGTGTAGGTCGCCGGAGGGCGTCTGTTCTTTGCTCAGACAGGACGGGGTTAAAGGAGCCGCTGATTTGGAGGCTCTGGCTCACTCAGGCCGGGGGGTAGGGAGGGTCACGGAGTGTGGGGCGGGCCTGCAGCGGCAGAGGCCGGCGTGACGTTGCAGCCTGAGGCGCGCCGTGCGATCTCCCGGGCGAGTTGTCCCTGGATCCCGGGACCCTGGCAGTGGCGGGCTGCACAGGCTCCCCGGAAGGGCGTGTGGCTAGTGACCTGTGTTCGCACACAGGCCTCCTGGTGGCGGCAGCAGCGGCCTTAGCGTCTCATGTCTGTCTCTGGGCTCCGCACTTTTAGCCGCGGCTCGCGCCCGTCCCTGGAGCTCTCTCAAGCAGCGTTCTTAATCCCCTCTCCTCGTGCACCAGGAAACAAAGAGGGACGTAAAAGTCTCTTGCCTCTTCGGCAGGTCCAGACTTTTCCCCGGACTCTCTCCCGGCTAGCCGCGGTGCACTAACGCCCTGCAGGCTGTGTTCACGCCGCCAACCTCAGTCCTCTCCCGGCGCTCCGACAAAAGCCGGAGCCTCAGCTCCCAGTCCCGCCCGCCCCGGCGGGCGAGCAGAAAAGCCTCTCGGCTGGTGAGTTCCGGTCGGCCCGATCCTCTGCGCTGGAATCTGTCCGCTTTGCCCTCCGCACCCCTGTTGCTGTGCTCTCCTCCGCGGCTCCCAAGCTCCCCCACTCCGCCTCCCGAAGTCTCCACCCGCGAAGGGGCTTCCTAGTGTGTGGACACTTTTCCTCCTTCACAGCTCTCTCCCGCTGGTGCAGGACCCGTCCCTATCCTTTTGTCTCTGTTTAGTTTTTTCTTTTGCCCTAACCAGGTACGTGGGGGGATCCTTGCCTTTTGGGAGGTCTGAGGTCTTCTGCCAGCGTTCAGTAGGTGCTCCGTAGGAGTTGTTCCACGCGTAGATGTATTTCTGGTGTATCTGTGGGGAGGAAGGTGATCTCCGCGTCTTACTCTTCCGCCATCTTCTCTCATTCCCCCCAAGTATTTTTTAATTTCCTTTTTGGATAATTCATTGTTGGTATAGAAACACAACTGATTTTTGTAGGTTGATTTTTGTATCCTCTAACTTTCCAAAATTTATTTATTAGTTCTAACGTTTTCTTCAGTTGAGTCTTTTGGGTTTTCTACATATAGAATTTTGTCATCTGTAAACAGAGATAGTTTTACCTCTTATTTTTTTATTTAGATGTCTTTTATTTCTTTTTCTTGTCTAATTGCCCTGGGTAGGAGTTCTAATGCTATGTTGAATATAAGTGAGAGTGGGCATTCTTGCCTTGTACTGGATCTTAGAGGAAAACTTTTAGTTTTCCCGCACTGGCTGTGGGCTTTTCATATGTAGCCTTTACTAGGTTGAGGAAATTGTCTTCTATACCTATTTTGTTGAGAATTTTAATTGTGAATGGGTGTTGAACTTTGCCAAATGCTTTTTCTACATCTTTTGAGATCTTTTTTCTTTCATTTATTTAATGTGATGAAACACATGGATTGATTTGCATATAGTTAACCATCCTTGTGTCCCAAGGATAAATCCCACTTGTTCGTGATTTAAGTTCTTTTAAATGTGCTGTTAAATTTAGTTTGCTAGTCTTTTGTTGAGCATTTTTGAATCTCTATTCATTAGGGATATTGGTGTATAGTTTTCTTGCCATGTCTTTCTCTGGTTTTAGAATCAGGGTGATGCTGACCTCATAAAATGAGTTTGGAAATGTTCCCTGTTCCTTTTTTTAAAAAAATTTATTGGACTATAGTTGATTTACAATGTTGTGTTAGTTTCAGGTTTACAGCAAAGTGATTCAGTTATACATATACATATATTCATTCTTTTTCAGATTCTTTACCCAGATAGGTTATTACAGAATATTGAGTAGAGTTCCCTGTGTTATACAGTAGGTCCTTGCCCTATTCCATTTTTTAAAAGAGTTTAAGAAGGATTGGTATTAATTCCTTGAGTGTTTGGTAGAATTCTACCATGAAGCCATCTGGCCCTGGACTTTTCTTTCTCAGGAGGGTTTTGATTACTAATTAAGTCTTCTTATTTTTTTATAGGTCTGTTCAGGCTTTCTGTTTCTTCATGATTCAGTTTTGACAGGTTGTATGTTTCTAGGCATTTATCCATTTCACCTCAGTTATCTAATTTGTTGGCCTAGGGGCAAGACGGGAATAAAGATGCAGACATACTAGAGAATGGACTTGAGGATACGGGGAGGGGTAAGGGTAAGCTGGGACAAAGTGAGAGAGTGGCATGAACATATATACACTACCAAGTGTAAAATAGATAGCTAGTGGGAAGCAGCCGCATAGCACAGGGAGATCAGCTTGGTGCTTTGTGGCCACGTAGAGGGGTGGGAACCACGTAGAGGGGTGGGATAGGGAGGGTGGGATAGGGAGGGTGGGAGGGAGGGAAACGCAAGAAGGTAGAGATATGGAGATATATGTATATGTATAAATGCTTTACTTTGTTATAAAGCAGAAACTAACACACCATTGTAAAGCAATTATACTACAATAAAGATGTTAAAAAAAATCTGTTGGCATAGTTGTTCATAATAGTCCTATATGATCCTTTTTATTTCTGAGGCATCTGTTGTAATATCTCATCTTTTCATTTTTTATTTTGTTTATTTGAATTTCTCTTTTTTACCCTTAGTCAAGCCTAAGGGTTTGTTGATTTTGTTTAGCTTTTCAGGAAAACAACTCTTAGTTTATATTGTTCTGTTCTCTATTTCTAATCTAATCTTTATTATTTTCTTCTTCCCACTAACTTTGGGCTTAGTTCTTTTTTCTACTTCTTTGAGATTTGAAGTTAAGTGTTTCTTTGATATGCTTCTTTTTTAATGTAGATGTTTATCACTATAAACTTTCTTCTTATACTGCTTTTGCTGCATCTCATACGTTTTAGTATGTTTTTGTTTTTCTTAAGATACTTTTAAAATTCCCTTTTCATTTCCTTTTTGACCCAATATTTGTGCAAGAGTATGTTATTTAGTTTCCACATATTTGTAAATTTTCTTATTTTCTTGCTTGTTGATTTCTAGTTCAGAAAAGATACTTAGAATGATTTCAGTCTTCTTAAATTTGTTAAGACTTGTTTTGCGACCTAACATCTATCTTGCAGAATGACGCACGTGTGCTTGAAAGAATGTGTATTTTTCTGTTGATGTTCTATATATATATATATATACACACACACACACACACATACACACACACATGCACACTCTAGAGTGGGTGTGCATATGTTTATAATTGTTATACCTTCTGTGGAATTTACCTTTTTATCATTATATGATGATTTCCTTTGTCTCTAGAGACAGTCTGTTTTGTCTGCTGTAGGTATAGCCACTTCTTTCTTTTTTTTTTTTTAATGTGTTGTTGGATTCTGTTTGCTAGTATTTTGTTGAGGATTTTTGCATCTATATTCATCAGTGATATTGGTCTGTAATTTTCTTCTTTTGTAGTATCTTTGTCTGGTTTTGGTATCAGGGTGATGGTACCCTCATAGAATGAGTTTGGGAGTGTTCCTTCCTCTGCAATTTTTGGGAAAAGTTTGAGAAGGATAGGTGTTAGCTCTTCTCTAAATGTTTGATAGAATTCACCTGTGAAGCCATCTGGTCCTGGACTTTTGTTTGTTGGAAGATTTTTCATCACAGTTTCAATTTCATTACTTGTGATTGGTCTGTTCATATTTTCTACTTCTTCCTGGTTCAGTCTTAGAAGGTTATACCTTTCTAAGAATTTGTCCATTTCTTCCAGGTTGTCCATTTTATTGGCATAGAGTTGCTTGTAGCAGTCTCTTAGGATGCTTCGTATTTCTGTGGTGTCTGTTGTAACTTCTCCTTTTTCATTTCTAATTTTATTGATTTGAGTCCTCTCCCTCTTCTTGATGAGTCTGGCTAATGGTTTATCAATTTTGTTTATCTTCTCGAAGAACCAGCTTTTAGCTTTATTGATCTTTGCTATTGTTTTCTTTGTTTCTATTTCATTTATTTCTGCTCTAATCTTTATGATTTCTTTCCTTCTGCTAACTTTGGGTTTTGTTTGTTCTTCTGTCTCTAGTTCCTTTAGGTGTAAGGTTGGATTGTTTATTTGAGATTTTTCTTGTTTCTTGAGGTAGGCTTGTATAGCTATAAACTTGCCCCTTAGAACTTTTGCTGCATCCCATAGGTTTTGGATCGTCGTGTTTTCATTGTCATTTGTCTCTAGGTATTTTTCGATTTCTCTTTGATTTCTTCAGTGATCTCTTGGTTATTTAGTAACATATTGTTTAGCCTCCATGTGTTTGTGTTTTTTACGTTTTTTTTCCCTGTAATTCATTTCTAATCTCATAGTGTTGTGGTCAGAAAAGATGCTTGATGTGATTTCAATTTTCTTAAATTTACCGTGGCTTGATTTGTGACCCAAGTTGTAATCTATCCTGGAGAATGTTCCATGCACACTTGAGAAGAAAGTGTAATCTGCTGTTTTTGGATGGAATGTCCTATAAATATCAATTAAATCTGTCTGGTCTATTGTGTCATTTAAAGCTTCTGTTTCCTTATTTATTCTCATTTTGGATGATCTGTCCATTGGTGTAAGTGAGGTGTTAAAGTCCCCCACTATTATTGTGTTACTGTCGATTTCCTCTTTTATAGCTGTTATCAGTTGCCTTATGTATTGAGGTGCTCCCATGTTGGGTGCATATATATTTATAATTTTTATATCTTCTTCTTGGATCGATCCCTTGATCATTATGTAGTGTCCTTCCTTGTCTCTTGTAACATTCTTTATTTTAAAGTCTATTTTATCTGTTATGAGTACTTTCACTCCAGCTTTCTTTTGATTTCCATTTGCATGGAATATCTTTTTCCATCCCCTCTCTTTCAGTCTGTATGTGTCCCTAGGTCTGAAATGGGTGTCTTGTAGACAGCATATAAATGGGTCTTATTTTTGTTTTTTGTTTTTGTGGTATGTGGGCCTCTCACTGTTGTGGCCTCTCCTGTCGCGGAGCACAGGCTCTGGACGCGCAGGCTCAGCGGCCATGGCTCATGGGCCTAGCCGCTCCGTGGCATTCGGGATCCTCCCGGACCGGGGCACGGACCCGTGTCCCCTGCATCGGCAGGAGGACTCAACCACTGCGCCACCAGGGAAGCCCGGTCTTGTTTTTTATCCATTCAGCAAGCCTGTGTCTTTTGGTTGGAGCGTTTAATCCATTCACGTCTAAGGTAATTATTGATATGTATGTTCCTATAACCATTTTCTTAATTGTTTTGGGTTTGTTTTTGTAGGTCCTTTTCTTCTCTTGTCTTTCCCACTTAGAGAAGTTGCTTTAGCATTTTTTGTAGAGCTGGTTTGGTGGTGCTGAATTCTCTTAGCTTTTGCTTCTCTGTAAAGCTTTTGATTTCTCCATCGAATCTGAAAGAGATCCTTGCCAGGCAGAGTAATCTTGGTTGTAGGTTCTTCCTTTTCATCACTTTAAGTATATCATGCCACTCCATTCTGGCCTGTAGAGTTTCTGCTGAGAAATCAGCTGTTAACCTTATGGGAGTTCCCTTGTATGTCATTTGTCGTTTTTCCCTTGCTGCTTTCAGTAATTTTTCTTTGTCTTTAATTTTTGCCAGTTTGATTACTATGTGTCTCGATGTGTTTCTCCTTGGGTTTATCCTGTATGGGACTCTCTGCCCTTCCTGGACTTGGGTGGCTATTTCCTTTCCCATGTTAGGGAAGTTTTTTGACTATAATCTCTTCAAATATTTTCTTGGGTCCCTTCTCTCTCTCCTCCTTCTGGGACCCCTATAACGCAAATGTTGTTGCATTTAATGTTGTCCCAGAGGTCTCTTAGGCTGTCTTCATTTCTCTTCATTTTTTTTTTCTTTATTCTGTTCTTCAGCAGTGAATTCCACCATTCTGTCTTCCAGGTCACTTATCCGTTCTTCTGCCTCAGTTATTCTGCTATTGATTCCTTCTAGTGTAGTTTTCATTTCAGTTATTGTACTGTTCATCTCTGTTTGTTTGTTCTTTAATTCTTCTAGGTCTTTGTTAAACATTTCTTGCATCTTCTCGATCTTTGCCTCCATTCTTTTTCCGAGGTCCTGGATCATCTTCACTATCATTATTCTGAATCCTTTTTCTGGAAGGTTGCCTATCTCCACTTCATTTTGTTGTTTTTCTGGGTTTTTATCTTGTTCCTTCATCTAGTACATAGCCCTCTGCCTTTTCATCTTGTCTGTCTTTCTGTGAATGTGGTTTTTGTTCTACAGGCTGCAGGATTGTAGTTCCTCTTGCTTCTGCTGTCTGGCCTCTGGTGGATGAGCCTATCTAAGAGGTTTGTGCAAGTTTCCTGATGGGAGGGACTTGTTCTCTCCTTTCTTTTGGTTACCATTTCTGTGGAATAGCCTTTTCCATCCCTTCACTTTCAGCCTATATTTGTCTTTAAATTTAAAATGAGTCTCTTGTAGATAGCACATCTCTGAAACTTGTTTTTTATCCATTCAGGTAATCTTTGCCTTTGATTTGAGCATTTAATATATTTATATTTATAGTCATTATTGATGTGAGGACTTACTGTTGCCATATTGTTCATTGTTTTCTGTGTCTCTTGTAATTGTTTTGCCCCTCTCTTCCTGTCTTGCTGTCTTCCTTTATTATTTAATAATTTTTGTTGATTTGCTTTGATTCTTTTTCCCAGTATCTTTTGTGTATCTATTGTAATTTTTTTCTTTGTTTTTAGTTAGCTTGACTTTTGCAAAAATATTTTGTAGTTATAACCATCTATTTTAAGTTGATAATGTCAGCTGCACACAAAAACTCCACACTTTATGTTCTTGTAGTCAGAGTTTGCTTCTTTTTCATATTACGGACCTATTATATAATCTTTATCTAATTTTTATCTTTTAATTTTTATATTATCATTAAAAGTAATTTAACTATTACAGTGTTACATTATTCTGTATTTATTTGCCTTCATCAGTGAGACTATTTTGTGTTGCTCTTTAATGTATTTTCATTTCATTTTGAAGAACTCCCTTAATTAAGCATTTCTTATAAGGCTGGTCTAATGGTTACAAACTCCATTGGTTTTTCTTTGTCTGGAGGAGACTTTATGTTTCTTCATTTGTAAAGGATACTTTTGTCAAGTGTAGCATTCTAGTTTAGCAGGTTTTTTCTTTTAGTGTTTTGAATGTAACACCCCACTTTGTCCCAGCCTGCAAGGTTTGTGCTGAGAAATCTACTAACAGTCTTATGGGAGTTCCCTTCTATGTGATGAGTCACTTTTGCTGCTTTCAAAATTCTCCTTGCCCATGACTTTTGACAATTTGATGATGAGTCTCAATGTACTTTATGTTAATCTTATTTGGGGCCCTTGAGTTTCATGAATCTGGATGTCCATTTCCCTCCCAAGATTTGAGAACTTTTTAGCCATAATTCCTTTTTTATTCTTTTTACTTTTTTATTGAAATATATTTGACATATAACATTGTATAAATTTAAGGTATTCAACTTGTTAATTTGATACATTTATGATACATTTATATATGGTAATATGTTTGCCATTGTAATGATAATTAGCACCTCTATCACAGTATATAATTATCCTTTTTTGTAGTTGGAGTAATTAAGTTATAGTCTCTTAGCAAATTTGTTGATTATAATACAACATTGTTTCCTCTTTTTACTGTGCTGTGCATTATATCTCTAGGGCTTATTTACTACTCGTTGCAAGTTTGTACCCTTAAACGACATCTGTCCTGCCCCCTACCCTGCCATCCCCTGGAAACTATGATATTATTCTCTGTTTTTATAAGTTTGGCATTTAAAAATTCCACATATAGGTAACATCATACAGTATTTGCCTTTCTCTGTTTGACTTATCTTACTTAGCATAATGTGCTAAAGGTCCATCCATATTTTCATAAATCAAATGGCAGGATGTCCTCCTTTCTCATGGCTGAATATTTTATTGTGTATGTGTACCACATTTTCTTTATCCATTCATCTATCAGTGGGCATTTAGGTTGCTTCCATATCTTGATTACTGTAAATAATGCAGCAATGAACATGGGGGTGCACATATCTTTTTGAGTTGGTGTTTTTGTTTCCTTGAGATAAATGCCCAGAAGTGGAATTGCTGTATCATATGGCAGTTCTATTTTTTAATTTTTTGAGGAGCTTCAATACTCTTTTCCACAATGGCTGTACCAATTTATATTCCCACCAACAGTGCACCAAGTGTTCCTTTTTCTCCACATCCTCACCAGCAATTGTTATTTCTTGTCTTTTGATAATAGCTATTCTAACAGGTGTGATGTGATACCTCATTGTGGTTTTGATTTGCGTTTCCTTCATGATATATGACATAGAGCATCTTTTCATGCATCTGTTGGCCATCTGTATGTCTTATTTAGAAAAATATCTATTCAGGTATTCTGCCCATTTTTTAATTGGGTTCTTTTGTTATTGAGTTGTATGAGTTCTTCATATATTTTGGATATTATATATGTTTTACAAAATTTTTCTTCCATTCTGTATGTTGTCTTTTCATTTTGTTAATTGTTTCTTTTGCTTTTCAAAAGCTTTTAAGTTTAATGTAGTCCCATTTGTTTATTTTTACATTTTGTGGTTTTGGTGTCCTATTAAAAAAAGTATTGCCAGGACCAATGTCAAGGATCTTCTTCCTTGTGTTTTCTTTTTCTTTTTAAAAATTTATTTATTTTGTTTATTTATTTTTGGCTGCATTGCATCTTTGTTGCTGTATGCAGGCTTTCTCTAGTTGCAGCAAGCAGGGGCTACTCTTTGTTGCAGTGCTCAGGCTTCTCATTGCAGTGGCTTCTCTTGTTGCAGAGCATGGGCTCTAGGCGCACGGGCTTCAGTAGTTGTGGTGCACAGGGTTCAGTAGTTGTGGGGTGTGGGCTCTAAAGCGCAGGCTCAGGAGTTGTGGCACGTGGGCTTAGTTGCTCCACGACATGTGGGATCTTCCCAGACCAGGGCTCGAACCCATGTCCCCTGCATTGGCAGGCAGATCCTTAACCACTGCACCACGAGGGAAGCCCTTCCTTGTGTTTTCTTTTAGGAGTATTGTAGTATCAGGTCTCATGCTTAAATGTTTGATCCATTTCAAGTTAATTTTTGTGAGCGGTGTAAGTCAGGGCTTCAGTTTTATTGCTTTGCATGTGTTTCTCCAGTTTTCCTAGCACCATTTATTGAAGAGACTATCTTTTTCCCATTGGGTGCTCTTGGCTACCTTGTCAAATATTAATTGACCATATAAGCAGGGGTTTAATTCTGGGATCTCTATTCCGTTCCATTGGTCTGTCAGTTTTTGTGCCAGTACCATACTGTCTTTACTACCGTAGCTTTTTAGTATAGTTTGAAATCAGGAAGTGTGATACCTCCCGCTTTGTTCTTTTTCCTCAAGGTTGCTATGGCTATTCAGGGCCGTTTGCCAGTCAATACAGATTTTAGGACTTTTTTCTATATCTGGAAAGAATGCCTTTGGCATTATGATGGGGATTGCATTGAATCTGTAGATGGCTTTGGGTGGTATGGACATTTTAACAATATTCTTTTTTTTAATTTATTTTATTGAAGTATAGGTGATTTACAATGTTGTGTTAATTTCTGCTGTACAGCAAAGTGGTTCAGTTATACATATATATACATTCTTTTTCATATTCTTTTCCATTATAATTTATCATAGGGATATTGATTCCCTGTGCTATACAGTAGGACCTTGTTGTTTATCCATTCTATATATAGTAGTTTGCATCTACTAATCCCAAACTCCCAATCCGTCCCTCCCTGTCCTCTCCTCCCCCTTGGCAACCACAAGTCTGTTCTCTTATGATCCATGAACTCAGATCCATTTGTTTTTGTCTTCTTCGATTTCTGTCAACAAAATCTCGTAGTTTTCATTGTAGAGATTTTTTACTTCCTTTGGTTAAATTTATTCCTATGTGTTTTATTGTTTTTGGTGCTATGGTGAATAGAATAGTTTTATTTCTTTTTTCAGATGTTTCATTCATTCTTAGTGTAGAGAAATACAACTGATTTATATATGTTGATTTTGTACCCTGAAACTTTACTGAAATTGTTGATTAGTTCCAACAGTAGTTTGGTTGAGTCTTCAAGATTTTCTAAATGTAGAATTATATGATCTGCAAATAGCGAAAGTTTTGCTTCTTCCTTCCCAATTTGGATGCCTTTTATTTCTTTGTCTTGCCTAATTGCTGTAGCTAGAACTTCCAATACTATATTGAATAATAGTGGTAAGAGTGGGCATCCTTATATTGCTCCTGATATTAGACAAAAAGCTTTTCAGTTTGTTGTATATGGCCTTTGTTATGCTGAGGTATGTTCCTTCTATACCCAATCTGCCAAGGGTTGTTATTATGACAAGATGTGGTATTTTGTCAGATTCTTTTTCAGCATCTATTGAGATGATCCTGTGATTTTTATCTTTCATTTTATTAATGTGATATATTACATTTATTAATTTGCATATGTTGAACCATCCTTGTATCTCAGGTATAAATCCTACTTGATAATGGTTGTATAACCTTTCTTATGTGTTCTTGAATTTGGTTTACTAATATTTTCTTGAGAATTTTTGCATCTATTATTTGTCAGGGATACTGGTGTATAGTTTTCTTCTGGTGTCCATCTCTGGCTTTGGTATCAGGGTAATGCTGGCCTCATAGAATGAGTTTGAAAGTATTCCCTTTTCCTCAATTTTTTGGAAAAATTTGAGAAGAATTGGTATTAATTCTTCTTTAATATTTGGTAGAATTTGTCAAGTGAAGCCACCTGGTCCTGGGATTGTCTGTGTTGGGAGGTTTTTGATTACTGATTCAATCTCTTTGCTCATTATGGTTCTGTTCAGATTTTATTTCTTCCTGATTCAGTCTTGGTAGGTTGTATGTTTCTAGAAATAGCCATAATTTCTTTAAATAAACTTTTTTATTTTTTTATGATTTCCATATCTTTGTTTAACTTCTCATTTTGTTCATGTAATGTTTTCCTGATTTCATTGAGTTGTCTATCTGTGTTCTCTTCTATCTTGCTGATCTTCTTTAAAACATTTTTAATTCTTTGTCAGACATTTTGTAGATTTCCATATCTTTGGAGTTTGCTACTGGAAATACATTGTTTTCCTTTGGTGGTGTCATGTTTCCTTTATTTCTCATGTTCCTTGTAACTTTGCATTGATGTTTTTGCTGGTGAAGGAATAGTTACCTCTTCCAGACTTCACAGACTAGATTCAGTAGGGAAGGACCTTCACCTGTGGATGATATGAAGGGGGCAGCTGGGTTGGGTGCCAGTTGTGGACTTCAGGCAGCTCTATCAACTGAGGTCAGCATTCACAAAGACTATGGGGGTCCTTGACAGTAAATGCTGCAGTTATCTGCAGCAAGGGCAAGGACTGCTAGGGTTCTTGCTGGCAAAGGTTGCTTGATTCCTCTTGCTCTCCTTTTTTCTTGCAGAGGGATGTCTCAGCAAAGGGGGTCCCTTTTGGTGTCAGAGTACAGGCATGCACAGTGGCAACACTAGAGTCCAGAGCTCAAGCATGTGCATGGTGTTGCCAGGGAGGGGTGGGGGATTGTAGTGGCTCCAGCCCCAAAGGGAGCACAATAGAATCTCCTGCTCTAGAGCATTGTAGCAGCATGGGCTCCAGGCACCCCCATCAGCTAAGATAACCATAAGCAAAGACCGTAGGTGTCCTCAGTGAAGAAACTTGCAAGTGTCTGTTGCAACAGTGAGATCTCTTGGGGTACTTGGTGGTAAAGGCTGCAAAGGGGTAACTTGGTTTTTCATCCTCTTCATAAGGTCTTCTGCAGAGCCTAAATTTTTAATTTTGACAAAGTCCAATTTATCTGGATTTTGTATGGGCGTGTGTACCTAAGAACACTTCACCAAGTCCTTGGTCCAGTGGTTTTCTCCAAATTTTAAAAATTACATCATTTTACATTATATTTAAATCTGTGGTACATTTTGAGTTAATTTTTTATAGGGAGTGAAGTTTAAGTGGAGATCATTTTTTAAAATATTTATTTACTTATTTATTTATTTGGCTGCACTGGGTATCTTCGTTGCCGTGTGTGGGATCTTTGTTGCAGCATATGGGATCTTTAGTTGCAGCTTGCAAACTCTTAGTTGCGGCATGCAAACTCTTAGTTGCAGCGTGTGGGATCTAGTTCCCTGAGCAGGGATCGAACCCAGGCCCCCTGCATTGGGAGCGTGGAGTCTTAGCTACTGGACCACCAGGGAAGTCCCTAAGTTGAGATCATTTATTAACCTATCCATTTGTTCATGTACCATATCTTTCTTTCATTGAGTTTCTTTTTCAACTTTGTCAAAAAATCATTTTGGTGTCCTTGGGTGGATCTCTTTCTGGGTTCTCTAAATCAGGTAGAGTACTGCTTCCCATGTTATACTTATTTTTCAATATTGTTTTGGCTATTCTAGTTACTTTGCCTTCACATATAAATTTTGGAATAATGTCATTATGTTTTTTAAATGCTTGCTTGGTTTTTGATAGGAATTATATTAAAAATATATAAATTAATTTTGTAAGCTACCATCTTTGCTGTGTTGCCATTCAAAGTTCCTAATATATTTATTTATATCTTTGATTTTTTTCATCTGTGTTTTTTAGTGTTCAGCATAAAAGTCCTATACATGTTTTGTTAGATTTATACCCCAATATTTTATTTTGAGTAATTGTAAATGTTACTGTATTTTAAATTTCTGTCTCCTTATTATTTGCTAGTTTATAGAAACATTTTTATATGTTGTTCTTTTATGCTGAGACCTTGATGAACTTTCTTAGGAGTGATGAGAGCAGACACATTTGCCTTGTTTCCAACCTCAGAGGAAAAGCATTCTCTCTTTCACCAAGTGATGTTAGCAGATTTTCTACAGATATTCTTTATCAACTTGAGGAAGGTTTCCTCTATTCCTAGTTTTCAGAGAGTATTTTTCATGAATGGGTATTGAATTTTGTCAAATACTTTTGTTGTATCTACTGCTGTGATTATGTGGTTTTTCTCATTTACGCCATTAACATGATAGACTACACTGGCTGATTTTCAAATAGTAAACCAGCCTTGCATACTTGGAATAAACCTTACTTGGTCATGTCATATAATTCTTTTTATTTATTGCTCAATTATATTTGCTAATATTTTTAAAGTAGTTTTTCATTTTTATTCATGAGAAACATTGGTCTACAGTTCTATACTGTGTTTGTCTAGGATTTATATAAGGATAATGCTGGCCTCATTAAATTAGTTGGAAAATGTTTCCTCCTGTTGTATTTTCTGGAAGAGATTGTGTAGTTTTGTTTATTCTTCTTTGAATGTTTGGTAGAATTCTCTAGCAAAAGCACCTGGGCCTGGAGATATCCTTTCTGGAGGCTTTAACTTACAAATTCAGTTTCCTTAATAGTTATAAGACTCTTTAAGTTGTCTCTATTGGACGAACTATGGTATTTTTGCTTTTCTTTCTAGCAATTAGCCCATTTTATTTAACTTGTCAGATTTATAAGTGCAGAGTTGCTCATACTACTCTCTTGTTTTCATTTTAATGTCTGTAAGATCTGTATTTATATTCCTGTTTTATTCATCATATTGATAATTTGTTCTCTCTCAAATAAAATTTGTCAGTTTTATCGCTCTTTTCAACCAGCTTCTTCTATCATTGATTTTTCTCTGTCATTTTTCTGTTTTTAACTTCATTGATTTCTGCATTTTATTTTTTTCCTTCTGCTTAAGTTGGTTTGTTGTGCTCTTTTGTAGTTTCTTAATGTGAGACTGTTTTGGACGTTTCCTGTTTTCTAGTGTAATCATTTAGCGCTATAGATTTCTCCTTCAGCACTAGAAAAGTAATTGTGAACAAAATGCAGTCCATCTCTGCTTTCAGGGAGCTCAACATTTTGAGAGGGAAACTTAAATTATATAACCAAATGTAACTTTGTAAATTTGATAGGCATCAGGAAGCAAAAATATGCAATGCAGTTTCTCTAATAGCGGTACTTGACTTTAGGGAGTGCAATGAAATCTTTCCATAAAAAAGGTGTGATATGAGACTTCCCTGGCAGTCCAGTGGTTAAGACTCCATGACCCCAATGCAGGGGGCATGGGTTAGATATCTGGTTGGGGAACTAAGATCCTGCATGCTGCACAGCACAGCCTAAAACTAAAAAACTAAAAATAAATAAAAAGGTGTGATATTTGTTGATACTGGATGAAGGATATATCAGGAGAGGTGTTCACTGGACTATTTACTATTTTATAAAGTTTTTCAAACTCAAAAAGAAATGTTACAATAAAGTGATGCTTGAGGAAAGCTCTAAGGAAAGTGTAGGAAGAAGTGAAATAAAAAATGTAAGTATTCCAAGCAGAGAACAGGCATCAAGATTCTTGGTAGAAGAGAAGATAGTGAGCACAGGGTCCTAAAAATAGATTAGTGAGGCTGGAATGAAGAAAGCAAGAAGACATATGGGGGCTTCCCTGGTGGCGCAGTGGTTAAGAATCCGCCTGCCAATGCAGGGGACACAGGTTCGAGCCCTGGTCCGGGAAGATCCCACATGCCACGGAGCAACTAAGCCCGTGCACCACAACTACTGAGACTGCCCTCTAGAGCTCGTGATCCACAACTACTGACGCCCACATGCCTAGAGCCTGTGCTCTGCAACAAGAGAAGCCACTGAAGTGAGAAGCCTGCACACCACAACGAAGAGTAGCCCCCGCTCACCACAACTAGAGAAAGCCTGCAAGAAGCAACAAAGACCCAACACAGCCAAAAATAAATAAATAAATTTATAAAAAAAGAAAAAGATAGACATATGGTATAAGATGTGGAAGAGGACCAACAGAATATATTGAGGCCATATTCTGAAGTTTTTAAGCAATGGGTAGCCATTAAAGGTTTTAAATAAAATAGTAACACAATCAGATCTGCCTTTAATAAGTGTACATTTTTGGCACTAAAAAAAGTTCCAGATGTATTAGATTTTACCCAGCAATCTCATCCCCAGGAATCTATCTTAAAGCTATACCTGCACAGGTATAATATGATACATACACAAGGTCATTCATCATAGCATAGTTGATAAAACATCAACAACACAAATGTTCATCATTGACTAGTTGACTTAAACTTGGGTTACATCTACCCACAAATGAATGTTAAGCAACCATAGTATAGGAAGAGTTTTTAAACAGGTAAGGAGTAATATTCAGTATATATTAAGTCAAAAAGAGAGAAGCAGAACAGTGTGTATTAAAAGTTATCTTTTGAGTAAGAAATACAGGAATATATGTAATTGCTTATATTTGCAAAAATGAAATACTGGAAGAAAATCAGAAAGTAATAAAAATGGGAAGGAAGGGAATGAATGGAGGGGACAGGAATGGATATGAGCCTTTGAATATATCTTTTTATACAGTGTGGATTTTTGAACTACATAAATGTTTTACATATTTAAAAGTTACACAAAAATTTAAAAGCAGTTTTTTAAGTATGAAAATTCTGGAGACTGATAGTTTCAGATATGATTGATTAGACATACTCTGTTCCTCCCCTTAAATACAACTAAAACCCTAGACATTATATATAAAACAAACATAAGACTTTGGACAGTGGAGAGAAGGAAACAGACTGGCTAGTGATCTCAGAACCCAGGAAAAAACAGTTTCCTCAGTTTTATTTTTGTCTAACATATTTGAGCTTGGGTGCTGTATAAAACAAGCAACCCAGAAACACCAATGGGCACAGGCAAAAAAAGCCCAAGTAAAGGCTGTTTCCTCTAGACAGGGAAAAGGAAAGGAGCAGCATAGAAACACAGAAAATTTTAGAAAACTGCCCTACCTCAGCTAAAACACCATGGAAAAAAGTGAAGCCCACCTCCATTAGTAAAGACTGACATCCCTCATTCTGCTGTAACAAGGTACCACTCCACCTTTCTAATAGGGTGATGGCAGAAAAGGCCTGATGGGGAACCAAGACTTTCAGCACTGACTAGCAGCAAAAAGTGGGTCCAGTCCCTACCCCATGGTGTCCAGAGAGGCCAAGTGGAGAACCTAGACTTCAAACCTCACGTGGCAGTGAGAAACAGTATTTCCCTCTCCAGCTGCCACAGTGTCAGAGGAAGCCTGCTATAACAGAAGATAAAGAAGATCCAGTCACATAACAATGCTTAGAATGTTCAGGATGCAATTGAAAACAACAGTAACAAGGTATTAGGTGATTATAGCATATGGATAAGTTAATGACAGCAGTAGCACAAGGGATGGCAAAGACCATAGGGAATACACTGTTATAAGGTGCATGCACTACATGTGAAGTGGCAATGTTATAGTGTTATTGTAAGGTGGATGTAGATTACTTTAAAATGTATACTGTAAACACTAGGCAACCACTAAAAAGATTTTAAAAGAAGTGTAAATGATACACTAAGAGAAGAAATAAAATGGATTCATATAAAATGAATGGCTACAAGAGGGTAATCTAAACACAAAGACTCAGATAGCTTAAAAATAAAGAGAAATAGAAAAATATGCCATGCTAACACCAAACAAAAGAAAATTGAAGTAAGTATACTAATTTCAGACAAAGTATACTTCAAAACATGGAAGATTACCAAAGATAGAGAAACATTGCATACTGAGGTCAATTCTCTAAAGAAGACATAACAGTCCTAAACATTTATGTACCTGACAACAAATTCAAAATACAGGGGGAAAAAACTGATAGAACTGGAAAGAGAAATAGGCAAATCCACTATTAGAGTTGGAGCCTTAAACTCTGCTCTGTCAGTATTGATAGATCAAGAAGGCATAAAATTAGTAAGGATATAGATGACCTGAACAGCACTATCAACCAATTTGGATCTACTGATACACACACACACACACACACACACACACACACACATATTTGTGTGAATATACACACACACACACACACACATATATTTGTGTGAATATACACACACACACACAGACTATTCCAACTACAAGAGAATACACTTAATTCACAAGTATACATGAAATGTTAACCAAAATAGAATGACTCTAGACCAAAAAGCACACTTTAACAAATTTAAAAGTATAGAAATTAAAAATATGTTCTCAGACTACACCAGAAGTAGATAAGAAATCACATACAGAAAGATAGCTGGAGTACTTCAAAATATTTGGAAATTAGCCAACACGTTTCTAAATGATGCATGGATCAAATAAGAAATCACAAGAGAAATTTTGAGAATTTTTTTAAATGAAAAATAATTTTTCATTTAAAATGAAATGAGTTGCAACTAAAGCAATACTCAGAAGTTAGTTTATAGCACTAAGCGCACATAATAGGAAAGAAGATCTAAAATCAGTAACCAAAGTATCCACCTTAGGAAACTAGAAAAAGGAAATTAAACTTAAAGCAAGCAGAAAATGGAAACAATAACAATTAGAGCATAAATCAGTGAAATTGAAAATAGGAAAAGAATGGAGAAAATTAAAACAAGATGAGTTCTTTGAAAAGCTCAATAAATTGATTAATCTCTACCTAGGCTAACAGAGAAAAGACACAAGTTACCAATACCAGTTATGAAAGAGCAGTCAGCACTGCTGATCCCTTAGTCACTAAAAGTATAATACTACAAACAGTTCTGTGCCCATAAAGTTGATTATTTGGACAAAATAGACCAATTCCTTGAAACACAAACTTCCAAATGTATTTGTGACAAAATAACTAACCTGAGTAGTTCTATATCTATAAAAGAAATTTAATTTAGAGTTTAAAACCATCTAAAAAAGAAAACACCAGACCTAGATGATTTCACCAGTGCATTCTACCAAACTTTTAAGAAATAACACCAATTCTATACAAACTCTTCAAGGAAGGTAAAGAGCAGGGAAGAATTCCCCACCATTTCATGAGCCTAGAATTCTAATACGCAATGAGAAAACTAAAAGAAAACTATAGACTAATATTTCTCATGAACTTAGCATGAACTAAAGGAATGGAGAGTTCAGTGATCACACACTACAAGCAATTGACTTTACAAGAAAATAGTTTGGAAAAGTCTCAAGACAGATGAACTACTACAGTGTCCAACAGTTAAAAAACTAAAATCAGCAAACCCTGGAGAAGAGGAGAATCTGATTTCCAGAGTTGCCACATTATAATAGTCTAATGCCCAATTTTCAACAGAATATCACAAGGTATACAAAGAAACAGGAAAACATGGCTCACTGAAAGGAACAAAATTCTTTGACAGGCAAAACCACCCTTGAGGGACCCAGACATTAAACTTTCTGGACAAACAGTTTAAGATAACTTAAATATGACCAAAGAGGGCTTCCCTGGTGGCGCAGTGGTTGAGAGTCCGCCTGCCAATGCAGGGGGCGCAGGTTCATGCCCCGGTCCAGGAGGATCCCACGTGCCGTGGAGCAGCTGGGCCCGTGGCCGTGGCTGCTGGACCTGCACGTCTGGAGCCTGTGCTCCATGACAGGAGAGGCCACAACAGTGAGAGGCCCGCGTACCACAAAAATATATATATATATGACCAAAGAGCTAAGAGAAAACATGGAAAAGAACTAAAGGACATCAGGAAAACAATATAAAACTAGAATAACAACAAAAAGATGGAAAAATTAAAAGGAACCAAACAGAAATTCTGCAGTTGAGAAGTATAATATCTGAAATGAAAAATTCACTATAGGACTTCAACAAGAGACAAAAAGACAGGAAAAAGAACTAGAAGATAGGATAGTCAAAATTACCTAATCTGAGAATCACTAAGGAAAAAGAATGAGGAAAAGTGAACAGACCAAAAGACTTGTGGGATACCTTCAAGAGGGACAATGAATACATGAGTCCCGAAAGAGAAGAGAGAAAAAGGAACAGAAAGTTATTTGAAAAACTTATGGCTAAAAACTCCAAACTTGATGAAATACATGAATCTACAAATCCAACAAGCTCAATGAACTGCAAGTGTAAGCCCCAAAAGACCAAAACTGAGGCACATACTCTGTCACAGTACATACAGAAAATCTTGAAAGCAATGAGAGAAGTGACTCATCACTTACAAGGGACCCTGAATACAATTATCACCCTATTTCTCCCCAGAAACTTTGGAGACCAGAAGGCAGTGGGATAATATATGTAAAGTGCTGAAAGAAATGAAATGTCAAATGAGAATTCTATATCCATTAGATGGTTCTTTAAAATTGAGGGGAAAATTAAGAAATTCTAAGATAAACAAAGTCAGAGATAGTTCATTACCACCGGAGCTGCCCTATAAGAAATGTTAAAGGGAGTTCTTCAGGTTGAAATGAAAGGATACTAGATGGTGACTAGCATCTAGCATCTCCAGTAAAGACAAAGGCATGGACTAATATATAAGCCAGTATTATTTTAAATTTGGTATATAGCAACACTTTTTTTTCTTCAAAATTTAACAAATACATAAAAATAATTATAAATCTATGTTATTGGGCTCACAATTATACAGGTTTAATTTGTGAGATCAGTAACATAAAGGTAGAGGATAGAGCTCTAGAGTTTTTTTATGATTGAAATTAAATTGACATCAATTTAAATTGTTATAGCTATGTATATAAACACCGTGATAAAAATTCTACAGAATATACATAATCAGAAATGAGATGGAAATCAAAATATATCAGGACAAAAAAATCAACTAAACACAAATGGTGCCAGTGATGGAGGAAATGAGGCCAAAAAAACTATAATACATAACAGAAACCAGTAGCCAAGTAGATGAAGTAAGTCATTACTTGTCAGTAAGTACTTTAAGTGTAAATGGATTAATTCTATCAAAAGGTAGAGATTGCCAGAACGAATTTTTAAAAAATTGATCCAACTCTATTCTGTCTTATAAGAGACTTAATTTAGATCTAAAAACACATTTGGATTGAAAATGAAAGATGGGAAAAGTTATTCTATGCAAATAGTAACCAAAAGACAGTAAGGGAGGCTATACTATTATCAGACAAAGTAGACTTTAAGTCAGAAATGGTTACAAGAGACAGAAAAGGACATTATATATTGATAAAAGGGTCAATCCACCAAAAAGAATGTATAAGCATATATGTACCAAACATCAGAGTCTCAAAATATATGAAGCAAACATTGACAGAATCGAGGAGAAAAGCATACAATTCTACAGTAGTAAACACTTCAATATTCCACTTTCAATAATGGAATAAACAACCAGATGAAAATTAAGTAAAGGACTTGAACAACATCATAAACCAACTGAACCTAACAGATATATAGAAGACTCCACCCAAGTTCAGTAGACTACACATTTTTTTCTTATGTGCACATGAATCATTCTCTAGAATAGATCACAAAACAAGTTTTAACACATTTTAAAAGACTGAAATCATATGTAGTATCTGTTCCAATCAAAATTAATGAAACCAAGAAATCATTAACAGAAAATGAAATGTCATAAATATATAGAAAATAAGATGCTCTTAAAAACCAATGAGTCAAAGAAGAAATCATATGGGAAATTAGAAAATACCTTGAGAGAGTAAAAATGTTAACACAGTATACCAAAACTCATGGGATATGGTGAAAGTAACACTTAAGGTGGGAATTTGTAGCTGTAAACACATATACGGAACAAGAAAAAAAGATCCCAAATCTATAACCTAACTTTACAGCTTAAGGAACTGAGAGACAGAAGAGCAAACTAAACCTAAAGCCAGCAGAAGGAAGAAGATAATATAGATTAGAAAAGAAATAAATAAAATAAATAATAGAAAAACAGTAGAGAAAATCAATGAAACCAAAAGTTGGTTCTTTGACAAGGTAATGAAATGCACAAACCTTAGCTAGATTGAATAAGAAAAAAAGAAGGCTCAAATTAACTAAAATCAGAAATGAAAGTGAGGCAGTATTACCAATTCCACAGAAATAAAATAATTATGGAAATACTATGAGTAATTATATGCCAGCAGATTGGACAACATAGATGAAATGGTCAGATTCCTAGAAACCCATTGTTTTCCAAAACAAAATTGTAAAGAAATAGAAAATGAAATAGATCTATAAGTAATTTCTAGTACAATTCTCCAATAAAAGTAAGCAACTATGGAGAAGTGGCTGGTTCTGGGGGCATGGAACATAGAAGATGAGTATGTAGGAACTTAAGGAAATACTCAAAAACAGAATGATGGGGGTATGTCAAAGAACATAGGAGCCAAACTGAAAGAGCTCCCAATAGCCAAAGCTGCAACAATTTGAGCAGTAAAATAATATAGTGTTGGTTTATAACATAAAGTATAAATTACTTATGAGTCTATACTGATATGTGATTAAGTAAATAAATAAATGGGAGAGAACAGAAACATCTCTGTCACAGAATTACTAATAATTTATGTAACTGCTCCACCTTCAAGGAGGTGGAGCAGAATTCCCCACCCGTTTAGTGGGCTGTGCCTAGTGACTTCCTTCTAAAGAGTACAATATGGGGACTTACCTGGTGATCCAGTGGTTAAGACTCCACACTTCCACTGCAGGGGGCATGAGTTCAGTCACTGGTCGGGGAACTAAGATCCTGCATGCCGCACGACCAAAAATTAAAAACTTAAAAATTAAAAAAAATAAAGAGTACAGTATGCATAGGGGTGGGGGTGGGGAGTAACTTTACATTGGAGAATCCTGGCACACACTACCTCAACCAGGTTCTCATCAATGATAAGTCATATTGATAGCATGTACCCTTGATAAGGTGGGGTAAGAATGACAGTCATTTTACCACTGTGGTCTTTCTCCCAAAAATACAACCCCATTTTTAACTGTGAGAAAAAGATCAGACAAACCCAAACTGAAGGACCTTTTTACAGTGTCTTCTAAACTGGCAAGATTACCAAAAAAGATGATCACTTACAGTCTAGAGGAGGCTAAAGAGGCATGATAACTAAATGTAATGTGGTATCCTGGATGGAATTGTGGAACAGGAAAAAAAATGATTAGGTTAAAAAAAAAAACAAGGAAATCTGAATAAAGTACAGATTCTATTTAATAATGTATCAATATTATATTAATAGGTATGACAAATCTGCTAGTAATGTAAGATATTAACAGTAGGGTAAATTGGGTGCAGGTTATACAGGAATTCTCCTTTCTCTTTGCAACTTTTCTGTGAATTTGAAGCTATTCTAAAATAAAACATTTATTTAAAAAACACACACCTCAGTGCATGTGCACAGCAGAATGGAGAGGAAAGAGGGGAAAAACATCACTGAACTTTATAAGGGAACAATAGAAATGGCTCAATCATTACAGAGGAAAAACAAAATAGAATACAGATGAACAGAACATCAGGGAACTATGGGTCTACAACAAAATCTCTTAACATTTGTGTCTTTGGAGTCAGAAAAGGAAAGGCTAAAAAAATTTTCAAAAACATGGCTGAAATTTTTCCAAATTTGGAAAAAGCAATACATATACAAGTCGTAAAACATTCAATTCATGAGCAGTATACAACAACTCAATTCCGTTATTGCTAGTTATATCCAGCTTTTACCTGAGACTGTTCTCCTTAAGGGAAAGGGCAGTGTTTGGGCAATCTGATTGTTGCTGCTAAAGCTGTGGTTTTAAAAAGCCAATCTAAAATATAAACTCACTTTGTGTAGAATATAATGTGTAAGTTTTAGTCAGTACTACAAGAAGGTGTGGTCTAAAATCAGTTCCATCCCCTTCTCCTACTTAATTCTATTTTGTTAATATATCAGAAATGTAATGTGTAGTTTGGGACAAGAGTAAATGAATCACTGATTTTCAAATTAAGTGGCAAGAAACATTAACTTTGAGCTGCATTGTAGAAACAAAGCTGGCACATCTAGTGTAAAAACATGAAAACAGTAAATTCAAAAATGGAAAGACACTTAAAGTTTAACCAAAAACAAAGCTAGATTTATTTTTCTTTAGATGTTGAGATGTAAAATCAATCAGTTGGTTCTTTTGAAGTATGTGGGCTTATGAAGATCTGCTGTTCTTTATTTTCTCTAAAAAGACAAAGTGTTAGCCACATAACAGAAACATGTTTTATAACAGATTTATTTGCTCAATGCCATATGGAAGAAGAAATGATGAGATTAGATGATTTTAACTTTAGTAAAAAGATTGTGCAGTTGACAGTGTAAACACAGGGAACAAATCACTCACTTTGGGGGTGGGTAGTACATATGAGACTTTTGGTCTGAAGTTCATGTGGAAGACTTAGAAGGACCCCAAAGAGAGAGCGATGGCTTTGTTTCCAACTTTCCTGTCAGACCCTGCTGCAGGATCAAGCTTATTGCTGACATTTTACCCCCATAAGTTCTTGAATAAATTGAGACATTTATTGGTGATAAGCATGAGGTGAATTGGAAAAACCTTAAAAAATAATTCTTAGAACAAAAGTGACATTCATGACCATTTGGTAAGGATACTTATTACCTTAATGGCTTAAATCCTAAAATTAGGCTACATTTTTAGGAGGTAGAAAACAAGTACCAAAAGTATACCATTTGATACCCTGCCTTACTTTTGGCCAACCTGTGATCTCTACAGTTCTCACTCCACATTCTCCCATTAGAGCTATTAGTCCTACTACCTACCATTCACTACCTAAAGTTACAGACCTGGAGCTGCCAAGAAAAATGTTTTTAAGAAGTTTGCTTTTAAGCCACTGAGTGTATTCAGCACTCAGGTATCAATCCAGAACATTTTACACCTCTCTAGTAGATCAATTCACTTCATAGGAAAACAAGCCGACATTTAAAGAACCTGCATTTCTTAACATAAAAAGACGATTGAACATCTCTATGTGAGATTCTAGTATGTCAGAGTAGTTATGTAAACCTAAATTAGTAATGTGTTCATTGAACTGATTGAAAAAGCCTTATATTAAAACTGCATTACCACTGTTTACCAAAAATAGGTACATGTTGTACTACAAAATTAACTAAATAAATTAAAAAAAAACCTCCACATCCTCCCAGAGAGGTTACATTGTGCTGATATCCCATAGACAGTACAATAAAAGGATTTCATTTTTGCGATATGCCGGGCTCACAGTGAGTATGTTAGTACAGAGATCATAGCTTTAATATTACTGTAAGAATGTCATTAGTGAAACTTATAAAAGGCATGTAGAAAACTAGCATTAAAACTCTTAAGGGCAACAGTTCAAACTGGCAGCTGCTAGAAAAGGTGCTGCTAGAAATAAAAAACATATTAAAGAAATTTAGTTTCAGCACATACTAGTTTTTAGTGCTTCTACAATGAAATTAATTAATTCACATAAATTTCTGTTGCTGGAACTAATGGACCAAAATTGAATGGACTTTTGCCCCCTTTGACTACTAGCCCAATCTTGAAAATGGAAGCAGTCACTTGCAGTCTTCCACACGGTATTGTTAGAAGACTAGGCAGTCAGCAGGAAGTTCTGGTTGAAGTAGTGTTTGTTTCCATCAAACTTCACAGTTCCACTGGTCACAAGAACTGTAATCTGGGCCTGAGTAGCTTGCTCATGAACTGGCTGGCAATCTAACATATTGACCTGGAACTCACTAGAAGGCAGTATCTCAAAAAAATTAGGGCTTCCAGTCCTGTAACATTTCCATTACATATTAAAGTGGCCTTGTCCAGATAGAGCCTGGTTAGTGCCCATCTTCTTTTGTCCATTGTCTCATAGTAAATATTGACAAATTCCTCAGCAGCTCTGCATGCCTGATCTACATAAGTTTTAAAATCCCTAACATTCCCAACTCTCGCTAGTTCCCATTTCCTACAGTACATTATTGTTTTAAAACACAATTTATTATTTTTTAAGAGAGTTCTGAGAATGAGAAAAGTTTATTTTTATCCTCTTGTTTCCAGATAATGGTGCTTTTTTTTCTATGTATTAATCCAAATTTCCACCCGATAGCATTTTTCTTCTGTCTAAAAAATTTCTTTTAGAGAATTAACTTTCCTGTAACACATGTCAGTTGGTGATAATTCTTTCAATTTTTGTTTGTTTGAAAATGACATATTTGCCAAGCATAAAATTCTAGGTTGACTTTTTTGCTTTCAGTACTTTAAAATTGTCACTTCATAGTCTCCTGGCTTGTATAATTTCTGACAAGAAGTAGACATTCATTCTTTTTTTTTCTCTGTACATATTATGTCTTTCACTATCTATTGAATATTTTCTCTTTATCACTGGTTTTAGCAATTTAATTTTAATGTATCTTGGTGTGATTTTCTTCATGTTTATTCTCCTTGGCATTCAGTTAGCTTCTTGGATCCGTTGGTTTATACACTTCTTCAAAAATTGAACCTTTGCCCCTTATTTTTTCCATCCTCCATTTTTCCTTCTGAAATGCTAATTACACGTTACATAACTTTATCCCACAGGTCACAGAAATAACTCTGTTTATTATTTTCCAGTCTTTATTCACTGTGGGTTTCTTCTTTCATAGTTTTTATTTCTATACTTTAAAGTTATCTGTCTACCTTAGATCATTTAGCCTTCCTTATGTGGTATATATACTATTATTAATCCTATCCAGTGTTTTTTTGTTTGTTGTTTGGTTTGTTTTCTCATTTCAGATATTCTTCATATTTAAAATTTCAGTTAGGAACTTCTTTTTTTAATAAATTCCCTTTCTGTTCTCATCATGGAGTATGTTTACTGTTTTAATGGCCTTGATTATTAATTTTATATGTGTCATTTCTTACTTTGTGGCTTACTGATTGATTTTTCTCCTTGAGTACAGTCATATATCCCTTTTATTCATACCTAGTAATTTTTTATTGAAGGCTAAATGTTGTGGATTTTATATTGTTAGGTGCTAGTTTTGTTGTATTATTTTAAATCTTTTGAGGCCTTTTCTGGAATGTAGTTAAATTACTTGGAATTAATTTGATCCTTTCAAGGTTTGCTTTAAGCTTTGTTATATTGGATTCAGAGCTCACTTTACTCTTGGACTAATTTGGCTCCTCTACCAAGTCAATAAATACCCTTCTGGTTATTCTACCCAAGTGGCCATGGATTAGGAAGTTTTTCTACGCTGGCTAACAGAAACAGAAGTTCCTACCTCTCTGTGTGCTTTGGTAATACTTCAGGCTACTCTTTTTTCACTGGTCTTCCCCCCAACCTCAAGTGTTTTCCTTACACTTCCAAGTACTCAGGAGATCCTTCTGCATATCAGATAGAGAAATACACTGTATCTTTCTTCTCTTGTATTTTATTTTACAAATTCTAGTTTTCATGACTTCCTTAAAATCCACTTCTGTTGCCTTAACTTACTGAATCAGCTAGGCTCTGTTTTGGTGATCTCTTTTTGCATTATGGGTTGAAAACTTTCCAAGCAATAAGCTGTGATAAGCACAGGGCTCACCTCATTTGTTTCTCTATTCTCAAGTATCCCTGTCTGTACTGCCTGTTTTCCAAAGTCTAAAACCCATCTCATATAGTTCGTATGGTTTTTTTTAGGTGTCTGATATGAAGGGTAAATCAGTTCCTTTTACTCCATTATGGTCAGCTATGAAATTGGTCCTTACGAAACCTCATTTGAAGCACAGACATTGACTATTTTAGAACTTAATGTTATTTAGGCTTGTGACTTAAGGGTTTAAGAAGAGGGATCCGTTATGAGTGTAAGAAAATGTTTTTTGCTGTCATTTCTGCCCCCCCCCCAAAAAATTCTAGCAAGCACCCTCAATGTACCACTTCTGAAGCTATACCTTTCTTCACATTCAGAAACAGTAAAACCTATGCAGCTAACTCAAGTGCTAAAGTATTTCCCTTTTACAGGGTACTGCTTTACAAAACCAGAACTGATTTTCATGTTGGAACAAGGAGAAGATCCATGGTTATTAGAGAAAGAATTTGTAAACAGAAGTTCCCCAGGTGAGTTATTGAATACTGGCAGAAGGCATCCAAGAAAATTAGATCCAAAGTGATCACCTAGAAGTGAGCAGTTTGAAATGTTTTTCAGCACTCTCCCATTAGAGGCCTTCACATTTGAAACATTAGAAATAATAGATCTACTAAAAAGTAGAAGGGGGACAACTAAAGAAAGGAATGTAATGTAAGTATGTTGATATTCTCATCTTTAAAAAATGGGAGCTAAGTGTACCCTTTGAAGCTGAAAAATTAAGTAATGGTTGTATATTTAACAGTAAAAATATAAAAACAAAGAAAAGTTAATAAAACAACTAAAATTGGGAGTAAACAGATCAGAAGAGAGAAATAATCAAATTTTATCATTATATAATAATAAATTACTATATACAATCAAAGTAAATAGATGATTGCATAGTATAATTAGAAAGCATAAAAACTAGAGCAAACTGCAACCTTCCTTATTGTTTACGTTTGACAGAGCAAAGAAAACAGATCTGTTACTAGAAAAGTTTCTTATAAAGCTGTATATCAAGGGTCCCCAGGATCATCATCAGGTTCATTAACTCACCTTGGAGGACTCAGCATATAGGCATACTCATAACTAAGATTTATACAGTGAAACCATACAAATCAAAATCAACAAAGAGAAAAGGTGCATGGGGCAAAGTTGAGAGAAAACCAGGTGTGACAACACATGTGAAATATGTACCTGGAAAGTTCATTTGAGATGAGGTGCCCAGAGTTTTCACTGGGGGCTGCTCATGTAAGCACCCTCTGTCTAGCATGTATCAAAATTGTAGGCTTTCAGATGGAAACTAGGTGTTCAGCATAAATATATTGTTTGTACAAACAGTTTAGGCTCATTGAGTCCCTCTTAGCAGTTCTGGGAATCTTGGGAAACATCTCAAAATCTAAGTTCCCAGATGCCAGCTAAGGGCTAATCTTGTAAACAGGCCTTTCTAAGGGTAGCAGTCTCAGGCCTGCTGTGTTAAACATTTTCTGCACAAAAGCTATGCAAACACACATAGAGTAAGACAAACATATCTGACATATGAACTACCAATGTAAATGGATCTTAATACACCTATTAAGAGAAAATGCTATCATACTGTATCAGAGATACACCTAGAAAATAATTTAGAAAGTTTGAAAATACAGTCATGAGTTGTTAAGACTATAAACATACAGTGTTTATTTATCTCAAAGTTCAATTCAGGTCAAAAACAGGTGAGAAAAAGGACATTTTGATAATGCTAAAGAGGATAATTTTTAAAGGATACATAAAAGTTTAAAATATTAGTACACCAAATAAGTTATTCATCAGGATTCATCAAACAAAAAACTGCAAGAGTTATAAGGAGAAATAGGAACACATTAGATATAGTCAACCTTAATATGCCTCTCTGATTTCATTCCGTAGCCTGTGGACTCTAGAATAGTGCTTGGCAAACTATGGCCCACAGTTCAAATCCTGCCTACTGCTTGTTTTGGTAAAGAAACATTTATTGGAACACAGCAATATCCATTTGTTTACATATTCAAACTACAAGGCAGAGTTGAATTGTTGCAATAGAGAGTGAATAACCAGCAAAGCCTAAAACATTTACTCTCTGGCCTCTTACAGAAAAAGTTTACCAACCTCTGGTCTAGACATTATAAATAGCATATTTTATAAAATGAATCTATTATGTTCTGAAAACAAAGCTATGCAAACACACTACATAACTATTCTGAAAACAAAGAATAAACCTCCTTTTAAATGACCTTGGAACATTGACAAAATGTAAAAGTATTTTAGGCAAATTCTACAAAGTAAAGATATTATTGTCAAATAACACTATAAATTGCAAACAATATGAGAAAATTTTAAATCCCTCTATCTTAAAATTAATAATGAATATATATCTTTAAAAACCTATTTTATAAAAGAGTAAGTTAAAACTGTACAATATCCAGAAATTATTTTTTAATGAAAAACATGTTCATTAGACTCTTTGCACTATAGATGAAATGGTGCTTAGAGGAAACAATTTTAGCCTCATATACTTATTTTTAAAAGCAATAAAGTTTTAAAAGAAAACTAAGCAAAGCAAAAAATGTAATAAAGATAAAACATTATAGTTATAAAACGTTATAAAGACAAAAGGTGGTTCTTGGAACAAAAGCAAATAAAATAGCTAACCTCAGCTAGAAAAAGAGAAGAAAGCACTATTACTCATTTTAAGTTTGGGCTCAGATTCCTACTTCTATAATATAATCTTGGAATACTTTAGCCTATACTTTTTCTCTTACTTTTGTAAACTCAGCCCATTTGATGGATGTGTCAAAAGAAAGTGAGATTCTGTGTCAGGTAGCATATAGTTACTGAATGAGCTCCTTTCCTCACCTGGATTATAATGTCCCAAAAAGAATGGTCTCTGTTTCACTCTTCCTTTCTGGGTATTTGTCACATGATAAATATTTTTTAATAACATTGTACGCTGATTCCAAAGTCAGGTGGAGAGAGGCATTTCATACTGATTCACTCAGAAAACACAATCCACAAATGTAAATGCCCAAGTCAAATTTCTGGGACTTTTGAATCATCTAATGTAGGTGTTGCTGGATCTGAACCCTTATATTAGTAAAAGAACTCTCTAGGTAATTCCTATGCATGGAGCTTTTTATGGACCACTAAATTTATATTACAGAGAGATGCAAAGTATATCACAGTGAGGGTTTTATTTTGGAAAGGTGAGCAAAGCTACATAAACATATTTTATATTATGTAAGATGCTGTTGATTAAATGGTGAGCCATTATTTTAGGTACAACCAAGAGAGAAGATGCTGCTCATTTAACTATGGATTTGCCATCAGTTTTATGATGCCTCCTGATTTCAGTGATGGTTATTTACTTTAAAAATTGTGAGTCACAGACATTTTTGCATGGAGCGTGGGTATCAGGAGGACAATAGCAATTAAATATGCACAGGAAATTTATGGTAAATAAATATAAAGGATACTTGTAGGGTTTCTAGGGCCAGTTTGAAACATATGATCCTTAAGATTCTTACAGTGAATAAAAACTAGATATGTGGAAAAATAGATGGAAAATAGAATTAAGGATTGGACAGGGCATGACTGGTTTGGGGGAAATGAGTAAACAAATTGAAAAGAGGAAAGTTAAAAGATTTGATGATTAAGAGGGACTCACTATTGAACAACCCTAATATAATACCAAGGCACCAGAACCAGGAAAGAGAGGTGACTCCAATATAGGTGGAAAAATTACTTTAACTCTCATCAGTTTTTTCACTTCCACCAATACATTTATGTTTCTGTTTCTGATTATTTCTTTCAACATGAGAAAGTTGGTGCCATGATAATTTTTCTTTGGCCACACTACGTGGCTTGCAGGATCTTAGTTCCCCGACCAGGGATTGAACCTGGGCCCATGGCAGTGAAATCGCTGAGTCCTAACCACTGGACTGCCAGGGAATTCCCCATGATAAATTTATTTTAGTGTTGATGTGTAGAATGGAAAAATGGAGCTCCAGTTGGAATCATGTAGACTAATGGTTATCAATGTAATCTGTGTTTGTGAATGTAGTCTCTGGTGTTCTTCCCTAATGCAAACTCTATCTCCATAAAGCCACTGAAAGCAATTCTCCATTGATACTTTTTGTTATCTAATTAGTGCAGAATCCTTGTTGAATTCATTTCAGTCTTTGTTTCATCTGTTCCCAGGATTCAACTCTCTCAAATATATTCTTCTTTTTTAATTGTTCCTTTCCTTTATATCCTCTTCTCTACCTGGTTTTGAAAATTATACTTTAAGATACCAAATATAGATGTAATTTCATTTCTAGATTCCTCTCTTTCCACTAGAAAAAGTTTTTTTAACAACAAAATAAGAGAGAATATACACTTGAAATTACTTTATTTTTGGGAAACTGAGCCAGACACCAAGGAGTCAAATACATAATGGGGGATATGTATATAAATTTCACTCCATAATAAGTGTGTTAAATATCATTAAATATTTTTAATTTTCTCACTTTTAGAAGAATCCCAACCTGATGAACTCTTACAGGAGAGCCTAGAAAACCAAGGCAAACATTTGAGGCAAGTTTTATTTGTCAACAAATCATTGACTACAGAGCAAGAAATTTCAAGAAAACTCTGTACTCTGGACATAAACATTTTCCCTGCAGAAACAATGCCTTGTAAATTTGACACTACAGGGTCTACTTACTTGCTTCTTAGCTCATTGACCCCACACTGTCAGTATTCAAGAAAGAAGGCTTATGAGCTTAATGTATGTGAGAATTGGCTCCTCAGTATTAAGGATCGCAGAACTAATACTGGAGAGAAATCTTTTGTTTATAGTAAAAGTGTGAAAGCCTTTGGACATAAAGACAAAGTTATTCAGCATCAGACAATTCAGACTTTACAGCAAACTTTTGAATATAATGAATGTGGAAAGGATTTTCTTGAAAAGACTGCCCTTGTTACATCTAAGTATACCCACCCAAAAGTGAAATCTTATAAATTCAGTAAATTTGGGGAAAACCAATATGATAAATCAACCTTGATAATCTCTCAGAGCAATCATCCAGAGGAGAAGAGTCACTATGAGTTTAATAAATATGAATATACTATTGATAAAAACAGAAATAATTTCAGTAGGATCACTCAAAGAACTGACGCAGAAGGGAAATCTTTCAGCCAAAAATTACACATTAGAGAACAGCAAAAAATTCATATAGGGGTGAAACCCTTTGAATATGGAAAGAATTTCAGCCATAATTCAACCCTCCAAGTGCATCAGAGAATTCACACAATAGACCAGTCCTCTGACTATGGCACATGTACAGAATCATTGGCTTACCAGTCAACTTTCAATGTACATAAGAGAACTCAAATAACAGTGAAACCCTATGAGTGTAATGAATGTGGAAAATCCTGCACTATGACTTCATGCCTGATTCAGCCTCAGAAAAGTCACACAGAGGAGAAACCCTATGAATGTCATGAATGTGGGAAAGCTTTCAGTGAGAAGTCACGCCTAAGAAAACACCAGAGAACTCACACAGGAGAGAAACCCTATAAATGTGATGGATGTGAGAAAGCTTTCAGTGCAAAGTCAGGCCTAAGAATACATCAGAGAATTCACACAGGAGAGAAACCTTTTGAATGTAATGAATGTGGGAAATCTTTCAACTATAAATCAATCCTCATAGTACATCAGAGAACTCACACGGGAGAGAAACCCTTTGAATGTAATGAATGTGGAAAATCTTTCAGCCATATGTCAGGCCTAAGGAATCATCGGAGAACTCACACAGGAGAAAGACCATATAAATGTGATGAATGTGGGAAAGCTTTCAAACTGAAGTCAGGTCTAAGAAAACATCATAGAACTCATACAGGGGAGAAGCCCTATAAATGTAATCAATGTGGGAAAGCATTCGGTCAGAAATCACAACTCAGAGGACATCATAGAATTCACACAGGGGAGAAACCCTATACATGTAATCACTGTGGGGAAGCTTTTAGCCAGAAATCAAACCTCAGAGTACATCACAGAACTCACACTGGGGAGAAACCCTATAAATGTGATGAGTGTGGAAAAACTTTCAGGCAGAAATCAAATCTCAGAGGACATCAGAGAACTCATACAGGGGAGAAACCCTATGAATGTAGTGAATGTGCCAAAGCTTTCAGTGAGAAGTCAGTCCTAAGAAAACATCAGAGAACTCACACAGGAGAGAAACCCTATAATTGTAATCACTGTGGAGAAGCTTTCAGCCAGAAATCAAACCTCAGAGTACATCAGAGAACTCACACTGGGGAGAAACCCTATAAATGTGATAAATGTGGGAAAACTTTCAGCCAGAAATCAAGCCTTAGAGAACATCAGAAAGCCCACACAGAGAACTAAACATATAAATGTAATGAATATGGAAAAGCTCTGAGCTGGAAATCAAGTCTCGCAATACAAAATAAAACATGTAGGAGAGAACCCCTATGAATATAATGAACACTTGGAAGTTCCTCTGCAAGATAACAGCTTTCACTAAACATCAGAGAACTTACACAAGAGAGAAATTCTTGGAATATATTTTACACAGGCAGTCTCATCTTGAGTGCAGTCCTCATTGTAGATCAGAGAATTCAATTCAGCAAAGAAACTCTATAAAGATAATGGATACAAGAAATACTCTGTGCATTCAATCCTTGGAAAACTCACACTGCAGGAGAACCCTGGGAATGTAATGAAAATTTCAAAACTTTGTCCCAGCAATCAAAATTCATTCATCATCAGAGAAATCAAAATTCATTCATCATCAGAGAAATCAAACAGTGAGAAAATTGAGAATGTAATAAATGTGAGATAACCTTTAGCCAAAAGCCAGCTTTCTCAGTAAAGCAGAAAATACATAGAGACCTCACAGTATATGAGAACAGACAAGAAATCAGGGTAATGGATGTGGGGAATCCTACTGTAAGTCACCCCTCAGTTTGACTAACACAGGGTAATAACTATATGACATATAATGACTATTAATTGTTCACCAATGACCATTTCCTTTTTTCTCATGCCACACCTAGTCTAAATTTCTCAACTACTCTGTCATCCAAATGAGATCATATTTTTAACCTCTGGATAGTGAAATGTAGAAGTCAATGACAGGTCTTACTAAATACACCTCTCAAATTCTTAATGTTTTCTTCTGTCCCTTGTCAGAATGGAGTGGAGATTATCACCAGCAAAACCAAAGGGGCTCATGCACGGAAGATGAAAGAGTACAAAGTAGAAAGAAACAGGGCCAAAGAGTGACTGTTGAATGAAATTTTCTTCTGCATGTACACAGACATTTTGCTGTGATGAAATAAACTTGTTCTCTGCTGGGCTTCAACAGTTTGGGTATACTTAATACTGATATTTACTCACCAACCCTCAGTTAACAAAGCCTGTGAATGTGATTTCTGTGGACATGTGAACTCAGTGTAGTGTATCAGAAATATCACACAGGAAAACCCCCTGACAACATCCTGAATGACCATAGTTTTTACCCACAACTCTTCCTCCTTGGTCAGGTAAGTATCAGGGGAAGATATTTAACATTACAACATATATAGGTAATCCTTTACCCAAAAAATGATATCTCATTAAATATCTGATAATCGAGCTGTGAATGTGTGAAAGCTTTCAGTGAGTCATCAAAGTTTAATATCTCTCAGAGTTTGTAATAAGGGGAAATTTTATCAATTTGAGAAAGGTAAATAATAGCCTTTATGTTATATAAAAACTATTTCATATGTAATATTAAGACAGTTAATGAAATATAACAATATTGGTTCATAGATATTCACTAGCATAAGATTTTTAAAAATAAGAAAGAAATTGCATAAACTGCAGTGTTGAATGTATGTGAATATTTTTGAGTTCTCTATGTGTGTCTATGTGAGTGTGCATGCCACTTAGATGTTTGTTTTGTATGCACATTGGAAGTCAACTGCACTGTAATAGAATTATGTACCCCTTAGTAACTATTCTGATATCAGCTATGATTTGCCACATGTATATTCATAACAAGTAAACCTTTTACAGGAAGTATCTGAAAATTCAGAATCCTATACCTCATTCCTTTTCTCCTGCTACCTCCTGACATGCGCATATAGGAAAGGCCATTGTTACTAAGCTGTCTTTTTTCAACAAAGTCAAACCATGTTTTCTGTGTACTTTTGTATCATCTCTGGGTCACTAATACAAATACTGTATTGAAGCATACACAGATACAAATATATATAAAAGTGTGTATATATTCTACAAATATATATAAAAGTGTGTGTATATATTCTATCTCTCTTTTCAATGTCACTGAGTCCTTCCTCAGTGGTATCAAGTATACTGATAATCCCTTTGAAGGCATTCTTCATTTATTGTATGTGTTTTTTATATCCAGCATTTAAATTTTACTATAGTTTATATCTCTCTGCTGAAATAACCTATCTGATCTTGCATGTTGTTTAGCTTTTTTACAATCATTTTATATGGTGTTTGGCATTCTCTTTCTCAGTTAAGCAACTGCTTGGGTTCTTGTTTCTCTCTGCAGCCACCTAGCTCTCCAGACTTTGGGCTAGTTTTTTGCCCTGCAATCTCAGATATCTGATGTATTCAAGAAAAGTTGTTAAATTTAAACTCTTCCCATATGTCTTCTTGTTTAGGAATAGGAGCAGTGCTTTTTCCTGCTAATGATCTGAAATGTAACTGAAAGTTGTTAGTTAATTTTTGACATATGTTCCAGGGTAATTTGATGTGAAAAAGGTGACTTTTTTCAAAAATGATGGTAAAATAATTGGATAATCGTATATTTTAAATGCACCTTGATGTTTATACCATAATTAAAGTTTATTCAAAATAAATTATAAACCTAAACAAAATAGCTAATAGTACAAAATTTCTGTTGGGAAACATGGAAACTAATTTGAAGCACACAGATTTTTTTTTTTTTAATATATTTATTTATTTATTTATTTTGGCTGTTAGCTGGAGCATGCAGGATCTTTTTTATTTATTTTTGGCTGCGTTGGGTCTTTGCTGCAGTGCGCAGACTTTCTCTAGTTGCGGTGAGCGGGGGCTACTCTTCGTTGGGGTGCACAGCCTTCTCATTGCAGTGACTTCTCTTGTTGCAGAGCACGGGCTCTAGGCGCGTGGGCTTCAGTAGTTGCGGCACGTGGACTTAATAGTCATGGCACGCAGGCTCTAGAGCTCAGGCTCAGTAGTTGTGGCACACGGGCTTAGTTGCTCCGTGGCGTGCGGGATCTTCCCGGGCCAGGGCTCAAACCCGTGTCTCCTGCATTGGCAGGCGGACCCTCAACCACTGTGCCACCAGGGAAGCCCCGAGATTTTTAATATGTAATGCAAAGAATTGTGTGAGACATAAAAGCAAAAAAGATAAATTGGAGTTTATTGAAATTTAAAGTGTCTGCTTTTCAAGATTTTATTATGAAAACAAAATCACACATTGGGAGAAAATGTCTCTAATAGATACGTCTGTCAAAGGACTTGCGTCCACAATATGTAAAGAATGTTCATAATGCAATAATAATACAAACAACTCAGTTTAAATGGGGAAAAAAAGGGTAAGATTAAAACAAGCATTTCATAGTAGAAGATATATAGATAGCCAGTAAGTACTAGAAAAGATATACAAAGCTTTAGTCATCAGGGAAGTGCAAATTAAAACTATAATGTGATATCATTAAAAATCCATTTGATAGTTCCTTTTAAAGGTAATGACACCTTACCTAAAACCAACAATTTCAATTCTAGGTATTTACCCCCAGGAAGACTTAAATAATTATACAAAAACAAAATCAAAAAATAAAATTTTTAAAAAGAATTGTATAAAAATGTTCATAGAATCTTTATTCATAATAGCCCCAAATTAGAAAGAACCAAAATGTCCTTCAGCAGATAGATGTATAAACAGTGATGTTGCCTGACAATGGAATATCACTCAGCAATGAGAAGGAACTACTAATGCATATAACAACATTAATAATAAAATTAGGCTGGGCAAAAGAAGCCAGGCACAAGAAAGTAGAGCTGTATGATTCTATTTATACAAAATTCTAGGAAAATCATCTAATTTAGTGGGTGGGGGTGAAAATTAAGTGGGTAGGGGAACAAGCGAATGTTTTAGTATGATGGAAAGTTCTATATAGATTGTGGTGGTGTTTACAAAGGTGTATAAATTTTCAAAACTCATCAAAAGGTATCAAAAATGCATATACTTATATAAATTACACATTAATGTAGGTGATTTTAAAAATTATATAAAAGTGAATTTTGGATCCCCAGCATATTATGAGACCCAGATTCTGAATTTGCCACATAGCTCATTGGCTTTACTATCAATACTTGTGTATTTATTCCCTTGTCCCTCCCGTATGGCTGTACGACCTTGGGCAAGTCAGTTCTCCTTTAATGTCTCTTAGTTTCCTCATTTGTGAGGAGTGCATAATGATGGTAATTACCTACAACCCTTTTTGGAGGCATTTTCTGAATTAATCTATCAATAAGTCAGATGCTTAAAACAACGCCTGGCAGAGAGTAAATGAGCAATAAGTAATAACCAACCATTATTTTACTACTATTATTAAAAATCAAAATAAAAGCCTGTGTTCCTTAAAAAAGCTTAAAGCAATATTATAGCTGATAATAAAGAAAAATAATAAATTAGGCTGAAAGGAGATTCAGCCTTGATGTGATGGGTAGGTAGGAGTTCCTTACACTCTCAAGGCATTACTTTTTATCTGATGACACCATTCCTGAAATTTTGGAAGCCTCAGGCCTGTGCACTGTTTACGTGCCTCAGACCCAAGCGTTTTCTGAGTGTCCAGTCCCCTGGAAATTGCTTTTCCACAAAGGCAGGAAAAGCACCCCCTGTGACTCTATCCCTCCTCCCCCCAGAGCTTCTCTCTGATGGAAGTCTGAACTAAACTGGAGTATTGTCACTTGGGTTCTCTGTTACAGATTCTTCCATCCAGGGTAGGAGTTACATACCAGATGTATAAATATTCTAGAGAGAAGTCGCTATCATATAGTACTATAAGTACTATAAGATAGTACTATAAGATAGTACTAACAACACACATACATTCGTGCATGCACACACTCACACACGCATATACATCCTTTCATGGCCACTGCTGCCCTGAGTTCTGTTTCCCTGCTATACTTGAGGTGATTTCATTAATGCCTTTTAACACAGGAACTGCATCCTGAATTCTTGTGTAATGGAATCACTTCATTTGGTGACCTCTATGAGAAAAGAGGACTTAGAGATCAGCAGATGATTTGGCCCTAATCATGGGCAAAAGGCATGGAATTCTGCATTCTTCACCACAGGTGCGTCAGGACATTAAAAAGACACCATGTCAAGTAGTAGGCGGTCTCCTGCCAGTGTACAGAGTTTGTGGGGCATGACTTGGGCCAGAGTTTGAGAACCCATCTGGGTCAGTGGAGAATTTTGACAAGGACCTTGAGATAAGATTGAGCTCAATTTGCAGAGGCCCCTCCATATTCCTAAGGGAAATTTCCAGTCATCATTGGTGTGGGCATGACTATACTTGTAAATGCTTCAGCAGAAGGTGAGATGAAATCAAACGGAGTGATGAGACAAAAGCAGTCTTTTATTTGGTAGTATAACTTATTTTCATATCAAAATTATTGGAACAGTGCAGAAGCAGACAATAGTCACAAGATATAGGAAAATAGGTATAGAAGATTATAGTGAAAGTATGCAATGCATTGTACATAAGTATGCAACAGAAACCATTAAGTTGCCATCGATTTTAATTGTGAAACTTTATTCCCTGCATTAATGCTTTATATCCACATATTTAAAATGGAACTGAGGGTTTCAGGCCTTTATTTTTCAATTTGCATCACATGTTTTGGTGACTTATCCTTGGAAAAAGCAAAATCCAATGTCTGATCTCCATAAGAGGATGAGCAATGTCTTATCCTGAGCCCACAAGCCAAGTGTCTGTCCCATGGAAGCCCCTTTGCAGCTGGCAGGTCCTGGACAGGAAGGTGACCCTCCTGGCACAGATAGCACAGAGGTAGATATCCCCAAATAGGCGAACCTGGTAGACTTCGGGACCTCATGTAAAGCCCTGCTAGTCCCACACTGGAAACGCAGCCAGGCTGCAAGCTTTGAGCAGCTTCCCAGAGCAGTATCTGTAATGGCTGTTGAGGATCAGAGCCCCTGAGATTTCTGATTCTGCCTGGTTTCACAGAGAGCAACAATCCATTGTAGTAACACTGTGATGCTGATGGGGGTTACTGTCTTGCCACTGTGGTGCCAGGGGCTTTCAGGATCCTGGGGATCAATACAGGTGTTTTTGCTGATCTTGGTACACCACTTGAGGCTGTCAAGCAACGTTTCACATCCATCTGCCTTTTCTGTGCGGTCTTCAAGAGCAAGAGTAGCCTCTGTGCCTGAAAGAGTGCAAGGCAGCTGTTGCCACATAGCAATACTTTAGCTCTGAACCATACCTAAGTGTGGACTTCTTTTTGTTTTAAAGACAGTAATACTCTATATGATACCAGACTTTTCCAGATAAAACTATTTTTTAAATTAATTTATTTGGTTGCACTGGGTTTATAGTTGTGTCAGGTGGGCTCCTTAGTTGCAGCAAGTGAGCTCCTTAGTTATGACTTGCAGGTTTCTTGGTTGTGGATTGCCAGCTTCTTAGTTGTGGCATGCATGTGGGATCTAGTTCCCTGACCAGGGATCGAACCCAGGCCCCCTGCATTGGGAGCATGGAGTCTTACCCACTGTGCCACCAGGGAAGTCCCTAAGTGTGGACTTCTTGGCACATTACACCTACAGATTCTGCCAGCATAATTTTTGTCTGGATAGGGAGACAGATTCCTGGTCCTTCCTAATCCCACCATCTTCCCTCTAACTCCACCTCCTTTTCATATTATTTAAATTTACAATGGTAAGGGACAGTGTTTTGTTTTATTTCTATAACAGCATTTTTAGCCATATTAAGTTCTATTGCTTATTTCTGAATGTTCTCCAGTTTGTGGCTTGGAAGTTCTCAGAGCTAAAGTCTCTATCCTCAATCACTGTAAAGCCAAGTATATTGTTTCTAGGAAGATAAATGGTTTGGTCAGGTGTTTGATGTATGATTTATGTTTTATCTACAGGATTATTCTTTAAGCCCATGGGAAAGATTTTTAATTTGGGGGGTAGTTTTCTGAGAGTTAAATCTCCCTACCCAATTATCTGGCAGTCTTGCTGTCATTAACATTAATTTCACTCCATTTGGTGAGTCTCATTAAGACTATTTGTGAAACTTAATTATGGAAGACCTGGCATCTTTTATTTCCCTAATCAGATGTGGCTTTCAGGTGGCCTTTATTTCTGTGGAAGGACTGTTTAGTGCTAGTAAACCAAAGGCCCCCTGAATGCCTATTGACCATTGGTCAGACAAATTCATCATGAAAAGCTAGTACCTTGGGCTTCCCTGATGGCGCAGTGGTTGAGAGTCCGCCTGCTGATGCTAGGCGACATGGGTTCGTGCCCCGGTCCGGGAAGATCCCCACGTGCCGCGGTGCGGCTGGGCCCGTGCGTCCGGAGCCTGTGCTCTGCAACGGGAGAGGCCACAACAGTGAGAGGCCCGTGTATCACAAAAAAAGTTAGTACCTTTTATTTTTTCAAAAACCACCACAGCTAATTAGCATTGGTTGGTTCCTTCAAGTTTCTTATTGGCATGTGGCCATCAAAATTAAACAACTGCATTAAATAAGCATGTTGTATTTTAAACTAAAAATGTAGGGAAATGTGAAGAGCAATATTATTAAGTAATGTCAATCAAATTTAATAACAAAACAGAAAACAATTAACAAAATGGCAATAGTAAGTCCTTACCTATTAATAATTACTTTAAACATAAATGGGTTAAAGTCTTTCATGAAAATACAGAACGGTTGAATGGATAAGAAAAACAAAAAAATCCCACAATATGCTGTCTACTTAGACTCACTTGAATTTTTAAAACACAGGCTGAAAATGGAGAAATAGAAAAAAAGATATTCCAAGCAAATGGTAATCAAAAGAGAGCAGGGGTAGTTATATTTATGTCAGACAAAATAAACTTTAAGCTGAAACTGGTCACAAGAGACAAAGAAGGTCATTATATAATGATAAAGGAATCAATTCAAGAAGATATAACAATTGTTTAGTATTTATGGACCCTACATTGGAGCAACTAAATATGTAAACCTTGTACTAACAGAACTAAAAGGAGAGATAAACAGCACTACAATAATATTAGGGGCCTTAATACCCCCACTTGCAACAATGGATAGATCATTCAACAACACTTGTGAATTAGTGTTCATTGAACAACTCTATAGACCAAATGGACCTAACAGAACATTCCATCCAACAACAGCAGAATATATTCTTCTAAAGTGCACATGGAACATTCTCCAGGATAGATCATATGTTAAGGCAACAAAACAAGTCTCAACAAATTAAGGAAGATAGAAATCATATCAAGTATCTTTTCTGACCACAGTGGTATTAACCATACCATACTGACACTTTCTGTGCTTTCCTTATTCAGAACCTTCACCCTACAAATATGTATTAAGTTAATTTGCCCCATATATAAACCTAATAAATAACCCATTGTGTGTTCAGTGTAAATGGAAATGAAAGAGTTATCCTTTCAGTTTATTTATGCACTTTCTCTCCCCTGCCCTTGTCAGGTGGAAGAGATAGCTAAGTATCACCACATCAATCAAGCACATTTTTGCAGTGGTAAATTTTTCACAAACAAACATTAATGATGCCTTTTTTATTTTGCCAGAGTCTTTTGTTGTTGTTCATTTATGTTGGTGATACAGACAAGTAAGAGTGTATAATTATTTACTAATCTTTTGATATTGTTTGTCAAGAAAATGTTGAAAAACAAAGCTATATAAATAACAAATATAAACTTCTTTATGTTCATTTTATTCTATTAATTCATTTTATGATGATGTGCTATGGACCCACTGTTTTGTGGCATTCTACTTCTTTTGGACATTTATAAACATGATGAGCCATGATCTCCATCCAACCTGTGGACATGTGGGCAACACTAGAATTATGCTCAACCATTAAGTTTGGTCAGGTTTACCTGGGCAAATGGATGCTTATGTCTTTACAATCCAAATGTTAATCAAGTAACATTTAATGTGATAATTTATTTGGCCATATTTCCAACTAACTGGAAGCAACATATTCTATTTTTCCATCATTGTTCTTCAGGCACTTATTCATTTATCTTAATGGCTCCTGACTGTCTCCTGACAGTAACTGACCTTCCCCTCACTGTACTATCACTGAATTTTAAAGCCAATTAGTTACTCTTGATCACAGGCTACAATGATCAATTCTCAGATTTCCCTACTATTTCAGTCACTGACATAGGGAGCCCCTGAATAATGCCTCCCATAACCCCCATATCCCTGATCTTCAAATACTAATTTCTGACCACTCACTTGAATCTCTAACCATCACAGATTTTATGTGTCTGAGTCATCAAACAACATTATATCCCTTTATAATGGACCATATTGTTCACATATCACTGAACCTTGTGGCATTCTCCAATACCCATTTGTCCCAGCACTATACCCACAGGTCACCGATCAATATTCAGCAGAGACTATGATCATTGTCGGTCCCTTGCACACAATTACACAGCTACTCAGATCACCCAGTATCTCACCGCCACATCCCAAGTAGTGATTCCCCAAAGTTCTCAGTTGCTGTAAGCTGTAGAACTCCATTTCTTTTATCCCGTTTGACACCAATTAATTGGCCTTCACTTTCTTTGGACATCAACTGAACAAAACATTGAAGCTGTGTCTTTAGTTCCAGAATGGTTGAGGCTGGAGACCGATTTTGCAGTGAGCTTCGTACAGACACTGGATAACATGTTTAGAGTGGTTGCGCTTGCCCAAAGAGAGTAGGTGAAAAATAGTCAAGGTCAGAAAGTCACAAATCTAAGAATAAAGGGAGATGCAGAGAAGGGTATACAAGGAAGTCCAATAAGAACTATTTCCTGCTGAACTGTGCTGTCCACAAAAACAGACTTAGCTATGCTCACTGCTGTCTCCTCAGGACCTAGAACAGTATTTGACATAGAGTAGGCACACAGGAGACATTTGTTGGCAGAACTCCCAGAAATATCTATGGAAAACTAGGAAAGTTAGTGTCATAGATGTCAAGAAAGGAATTTTTCTAACTGAGGGGATTGTCATCAGGACAAATTCAACAGACTACCAGTAAAACTAGAAAATCAAAGTTGTATGAGGTCTTCATATATCAAATATATTAAACTCTTTTCAGACAAATGTTTTGAAACTTATTCCAAGGTCATCATTTTTTTAAAAATTAGTTAGAATTTATGCTTTGGATATATAATATGTAAATGTGTATATACTCAAATAAATCAATCTTTTTATATTGTGTTTTCCTCACCTTATTTGAAACTACAAAACAGCTCCATGTAATATCAAATGGCAAACATCTCCCAGAGATTTCAACATCAAGACCAAGCACCAGTCAACGAAAAGCAAGCTACAGTGCAGGACACCCTATGCCAAATAACTATCAAGCCAGGAACACAACCCCATCCATTAGCACAGAGGCTGCCCCAAATCATAATAAGGCCACAGGGACCCCAAAACACACCACCAGACGTGGAACTGCCCACCAGAAAGACAAGATCCAGCCTCATCCACCAGAACACAGGCACTAGTCCCCTACACCAGGAAGCCTACACAACCCACTGAACTAACCTTAGCCACTGGGAACAGACACCAAAAATAACGGGAACTACGAACCTGCAGCCTGTGAAAAGGAGACCCCAAAACAGTAAGTAAAGCAAAATGGGAAGACAGACAAGCATACAGCAGATAAAGGAGCAAGGCAAAAACCCACCAGACCTAACAAAGGAAGATGAAATAGGCAGTCTAACTGAAAAAGGATTCAAAATAATGATAGTAAAGATGATCCAAAATCTTGGAAAAAGAATGGAGAAAGTGCAAGAAACTTTTAACAAGGACTTAGAAGAACTAAAAAGCAAACAAACAGTGATGAACAGCACATTAATGAAATTAAAAATTCTCTAGAAGAGATCAATAGCAGAATAACTGAGGCAGAAGAACGGATAAGTGACCTGCAAGACAAAATAGTGGAAATAATTACTGCAGAGCAGAATAAAGAAAAAAGAATGAAAAGAACTGAGGACAGTCTCACAGACCTCTGGGAAAACATTAAATGCAACAAAATTCGAATTGTAGGGGTCTCAGAAGAAGAAGAGGAAAAGAAAGGAACTGAGAAAATATTTGAAGAGATTATATTTGAAAACTTGCCTAATATCGGAAAGGAAATAGTCAAGTCCACAAAGCACAGAGAGTCCCATACAGGATAAATCCAAGGAGAAACACACCAAGAAACATATTAGTCAAATTATCAAAAATTAAATACAAAGAAAACATATTAAAAGCAGCAAGGGAAAAATAACACACAAGGGAATCCCCTTAAGGTTAACAGCTGATTTTTCAGCAGAATCTCTGCAAGCCAGAGGGGAGTGGCAGGACATATTTAAAGTGATGAAGGAGAAAAACCTACAACCAAGATTACTCTACCCAGCAAGGATCTCATTCAGATAGGATGTAGAAGTTAAAACCTTTACAGACAAGCAAAAGCAAAGAGAATTCAGCACCTCCAACACCAGCTTTACAACAAATGCTAAAGAAACTTCTCTAGGCAGGAAACACAAGAGAAGGAAAAGACCTACAATAATAAACCCAAAACAATTAAGAAAATCGTAATAGGAACATACATATCGATAATTCCCTTAAATATAAATGGATTAAATGCTCCAACCAAAAGACATAGACCAGCTGAATGGATACAAAAACTAGACCAATATATATGCTGTCTACAAGAAACCCAATTCAGGCCAAGGGACACGCACAGACTGAAAGTGAGGGGATGGAAAAAGCTATTCCATGCAAATGGAAATCAAAAGAAAGCTGGAGTAGTAATTCTCATATCAGACAAAAGAGACTTTAAAATAAAGACTATTAAGGGAGACAAAGAAGGACACTACATAATGATCAAGGGATCAATCCAAGAAGAAGTTATAACAATTGTAAATATTTATGCACTCAACATAGGAGCACCTCAATACATAAGGCAAATACTAACAGCCATGAAAGGGGAAATCAATGGTAACACAATCATAGTAGGGGACTTTAACACCCCATTTTCACCAGTGGACAGATCATTCAAAATGAAAATAAATAAGGAATCACAAGCTTTAACTGATACATTAAACAAGATGGACTTAATTGATATTTATAATACATTCCATCCAAAAACAACAGAATACCCATTCTTCTCAAGTGCTCATGGAACATTCTTCAGGATAGATCATACCGTGGGTCACAAATCAAGCCTTAGTAAATTTAAGAAAATTGAAATTGTATCAAGTATCTTTTTCGACCACAAAGCTATGAGACTAGATATCAATTACAGGAAAAGATCTGTAAAAAATGCAAACACATGGAGGCTAAACAATACACTACTTAATAACCAAGTGATCACTGAAGAAATCAAAGAGGAAATCAAAAAATACCTAGAAACAAATGAGAATGGAGACACAATGAACCAAAACCTATAGAATGCAGCAAAAGCAGTTCTAAGATGGAAGTTTATAGCAACACAATCCTACCTTAAGAAACAAGAAACATCTCAAATGACCAACCTAATCTTACACCTAAAGCAATTAGAGAAAGAAGAACAAAAAAATCCCAAAGTTAGCAGAAGGAAATAAATCATAAAGATCAGATCAGAAATAACTGAAAAAGAAATGAAGGAAATGATAGCAAAGGTCAATAAAACTAAAAGCTGGTTCTTTGAGAAGATAAACAAAATTGGTAAACCATTAGCCAGACTTATCAAGAAAATAAGAGAGAAGACTCAAATCAATAGAATTAGAAATGAAAAAGGAGAGGTAACAAATGACACTGCAGAAATACAAAGAATCATGAGAGATTACTACAAGCAACTATATGCCAATAAAGTGGACAACCTGGAAGAAATCTACAAATTGTTAGAAATGCACAACTTTCTGAGACTGAACCAGGAAGAAAAAGAAAATATGAACAGACTAATCACAAGCACTGAAGTTGAAACTGTGGTTAAAAATATTCCAACAAGCAAAAACCCAGGACCAGATAGCTTCACAGGCAAATTCTATCAAACATTTAGAGACTTCTCAAACTCTTCCAAAATATAGCAGAGGGAGGAACACTCCCAAACTCATTCTACAAGGCCACCAACACTCTGATACCAAAACAAGACAAAGATGTCACAAAAAGAAAACTGCAGGCCAATATCACTGTTGAACACAGATGAAAAAATCCTTAACAAAATACTAGCAAACAGAATCCAACAGCACATTAAAAGGATCATACATTATGATCAAGTGGGGTTTATCCCAGGAATGCAAGGATTCTTCAATATACGCAAATCAATCAGTGTGATACACCATATTAACAAATTGAAGGAGAAAAACCATATGATCATCTCAATAGATACAGAGAAAGCTTTCGACAAAATTCAACACCCATTTATGATAAAAACCCTCCAGAAAATAGGCATAGAGGGAAATTTCCTCAACAAAATAAAGGCCATATATGACAAACCCACAGCCAACAAAGTCCTCAGTGGTGAAAAACTGAAACCATTTCCACTAAGATCAGGAGCAAGACAAGGTTGCCCACTCTCACCACTATTATTCAACATAGTTTTGGAAATTATAGCCACAGCAGAGAAGAAAAAGAAATAAAAGGAATCCAAATCGGAAAAGAAGAAGTAAAGTTGTCACTGTTTGCAGACGACATGATACTACACATAGAGAATCCTAAAGATGCTAACAGAAAACTACTATAGCTAATCAATTAATTTGGTAAAGTAGCAGGGTACAAAAGTAATGAGCAGAAATCTCTTGCATTCCTATACACTAATGATGAAAAATCTGAAAGTGAAATTAAGAAAACACTTCCATTTACCATTACAACAAAAAGAATAAAGTATCTAGGAATAAACCTACCTAAGGAGACAAAAGACCTGTATGCAGAAAGATATAAGACACTGATGAAAAAAATTTAAGATGATACAAATAGATGGAGAGGTATACCATGTTCTTGGATTGGAAGAATCAACATTGTGAAAATGACTCTACTACCCATAGCAATCTACAAGTTCAATGCAATCCCTATCCAACTACCACTGCCATTTTTCACACAACTAGAACAAAAAATTTCACAATTTGCATGGAAACACAAAAGACCCCGAATAGCCAAAGCAATCTTGAGTATGAAAAACGGAGCTGGAGGAATCAGTCACCCTGACTTCACACTATACTACAAAGCTACAGTAATCAAGACAGTATGGTACTGGCAAAAAAACAGAAATATAGATCAGTGGAACAGGATAGAAAGCCCAGAGATAAACCCACGCACATATGGTCACCTTATCTTTGATAAGGGAGGCAAGAATATACAGTGGAGGAAAGACAGCCTCTTCAATAAGTGGTGCTGAGAAAACTGGACAGGTACATGTAAAAGTATGAAATTAGAACACTCCCTAACACCATACACAAAAATAAACTCAAAATGGATTAAAGACTTAAATGTAAGGCCAGACACTACAAACTCTTAGAGGAAAACATAGGCAGAACACTCTATGTCTTAACTCACAGCAAGATGCTTTTTGACCCACCTCCTAGAGAAATGGAAATAAAAACAAAAATAAACAAGTGGGACCTAATGAAACTTCAAAGCTTTTGCACAGCAAAGGAAACCATAAACAAGATGAAAAGACAACCCTCAGAATGGGAGAAAATATTTGCAAATGAAGCAACTGACAAAGGATTAATCTCCAAAACATACAAGCAACTCATGCAGCTGAATATCAAAAAAACAATCAACCCAATCCAAAAATGGGCAGAAGACCTAAATAGACATTTCTCCAAAGAAGATATACAGATTACCAACAAACACATGAAAGAATGCTCAAGATCATTAATCAATGCAAATCAAAATTTCAGTGAGATATCAACTCACACTGGTCAGAATGGCCATCATCAAAAAATCTAGAAACAATAAATGCTGGAGAGGGTGTGGAGAAAAGGGAACACTCTTGCACTGCTGGTGGGAATGTGAATTGGTACAACCACTATGGAGAACAGTATGGAGGTTCCTTAAAAAACTACAAATAGAACTACCATAGGACCCTGCAATCCCACTACTGGGCATATACCCTGAGAAAACCATAATTCAAAAACAGTCATGTACCAAAATGTTCATTTCAGCTCTATTAACAATAGCCCGGAGATGGAAACAACCTAAGTGCCCATCTTCGGATGAATGGATAAAGAAGATGTGGCACATATGTACAACAGAATATTAGCCATAAAAAGAAACGAAATTGAGCTATTTGTAATGAGGTGGATAGACCCAGAGTCTGTCATACAGAGTGATGTAAGTCACAAAAAGAAAGACACATACCATATGCTAACACATATATATGGAATTTAAGAAAAAAATATGTCATGAAGAACCTAGGGGTAAGACAGGAATAAAGACAGACCTACTGGAGAACAGACTTGAGGATATGGGGAAGGGGAAGGGTGAGCTGTGACAAAGCGAGAGAGAGGCATGGACATATATACACTATTAAACGTAAGGTAGATAGCTAGCGGGAAGCAGCCGCATAGCACAGGGAGATCAGCTCGTGCTTTGTGACCACCTGGAGTGGTGGGATAGGGAGGGTGGGAGAGAGGGAGATGCAAGAGGGAAGAGATATGGGAACATGTATATGTACAACTGATTCACTTTGTTATAAAGCAGCAACTAACACACCATTGTAAAGCAATTATAACCCAATAAAGATGTTAAAATAAATCTAGAAACAATAAATGCTGGAGAGGGTGTGGAGAAAAGGGAACCCTCTTGCACTGTTGGTGGGAATGTAAATTGATACAGCCACTATGGAGAACAATATGGAGGTTCCTTAAAAAACTACAAATACAACTACCATACGACCCAGCAATCCCATTACTGGGCATATACCCTAAGAAAACCATGATTCAAAAAGAGTCATGTACCAAAATGTTCATTGCAGGTCTATTTACAATAGCCAGGACATGGAAGCAACCTCAGTGTCCATCAACAACTGAATGGATAAAGAAGATGTGGCACATATATACGATGGAATATTACTCAGCCATAAAAAGCAATGAAACTGAGTTATTTGTAGTGAGGTGGATGGATCTAGAGACTGTCATACAGAGTGAAGTAAATCAGAAAAAGAAAAACAAATACTGTATGCTAACACATATATATATATGGAATCTAAAAAAGAAAAAAATGGTCAGAAGAACCTAGGGGCAAGACGGGAATAAAGATGCAGTCCTAGTAGAAAGTGGATTTGAGGGTATGGAGAGGGGGAAGGGTAAGCTGGGTAAAAGTGAGAGAGGGGCATGGACATATATACACTACCAAACGTAAAGTAGATAGCTAGTGGGAAGCAGCCGCATAACGCAGGGAGATCAGCTTGTTGATTTGTGACCACCTAGAGGGGTGGGATTGGGAGGGTGGAAGGGAGGGAGATGCAAGAGGGAAGAGATATTGGGACATATGTATATGTATAACTGATTCACTTTGTTATAAAGCAGAAACTAACACACCATTGTATAGCAGTTATACTCTAATAAAGATGTTAAAAAAAAAAAACCCCAAAACTACCATATGATCTAGCAATCCCACTCCTGGCCATATATATCTGGAGAAAACCGTAATTCAAAAAGGTACGTGCACCTCAATGTTCACTGCAGCACTATCTACAATAGCCAAGACATGGAAGCAACCTAAATGTCCATCAACAGAGGAGTGGATAAGAAGATGTGGTACATATATACAGTGGAATACTACTCAGCCAATGCTACTGGCGCAGTGGTTGAGAGTCCGCCTGCCGATGCAGGGGACACGGGTTCGTGCCCTGGTCTGGAAAGATCCCACATGCCGCGGAGCGGCTAGGCCCGTGAGCCATGGCCACTGAGCCTGCGCGTCCGGAGCCTGTGCTGCGCAACGGGAGAGGCCACAACAGTGAGAGGCCCGCGTACCGCAAAAAATAAATAAATAAATAAAATAATGAAATAATGTCATTAACAGCAACATGGATGCATCTAGAGATTGTCATACTGAGTGAAGTAAGTCAGACAGAGAAAGACAAATATCATATGATATCTCTTACACATGGAATCTTAAAAAATGGTACAAATTAGCTTATTTACAAAACAGAGTCACAGATGTGGAAAACAAACTTATGGTTATTAGGGGGAAGGAAGGGAGAGATAAATTGGGAGACTGGGATTGACATATATACATTATTGTATATAAAATAGATAACAAATAAGGACCTATTGTATAGCACAGGGAACTCTACTCAAAACTCTGTAATAACCTATATGGGAAAAGAAACTAAAAAAGAGTGTGTACATGATTCACTTTACTGTACACCTGAAGCTAACACAACATTGTAAATCAACTATACTCCAATAAAAATTTAAAAATAAATAAATAAAATAAAACTGATCTAAAAATAAATGTAAAAAAGTAAAAAAGAATAGCATTCTTTCCCAGCTCTGTAAGGGGTCATGGTGAGTTTATATAATATATTGGAATGTCATTTTGATGTACAATCCTTTGCCTCAAAAATATATATGACTGTACCTTCAACTTCTAACAGGTAGAACAGTTCTCAGAGCTTTCCAAGAGTCTATCTCCTAGGTTATAATCCTCAGTTTGGCTCAAATACATTTCCCTTTTTTTTTCTTAACTTGATTTTTAATTGAACTTTTGTTGACATTTCCTTGGTATAACTGGCATGATATCAGAGACACCCACCAGAGGACACCTAGAGTCTACCCTGAACTGGCAGTTGGTACCAGCATGGGCCTTTTGAGCTCCACCCACTTCTCAGTATTACTCAGGTGCTATGTGAGTTCTGGTATCCAGACATAATTGCTATAAATGGCATCCTGAATTTTAGTCAAGCTTTCTTGGGACTTGGAGCCCTAAGGGGGTATTGGTACATTTCCTAGGCAGGGACATAGGGGGAACTTTGGAGTTGGTTGGGCTTTTCTAAAATTTTGGCTTAAATTGGAAAACAAGTTGATGTACAGTCTAAACAAACTGTTTGCTAGTGAAATGAGAGACTGAGCCTGCTCAGCTCCAAAGAAAAGGGACATTTGCTCCTTCTGGCCACAGGAATTCTCAGGCAACTTAGAACCTAGTGTAAGTACCTGAGGATCAATTCTCATGATATGCAGTGCTCCCACAGGGGATCCCACTACAACCATTAAGTAAATTCTGCTCACCAGAGGACAACAAGGCTGACCACCTAGTGCTCTGAGTACCCAAGGCAGTTTTAGACTGTCAGAGGGAGAAATTGAGACATGTAAGAAAGTCAAATCAACCCAAGATTAATTCCTTGAGGAGCCAGACTTAGAAGCAGCACACATTCAATCCGTCATACTACCCTCAGAAAGTTGCTCAGATCATATCTGAATTAGGCTACCAAATTAATAACGGGAAACCATACCTCAAAGACCAAATAGCTCCCTGATGAACAGCTACTCACTGGAACCCCAGCAGGTTTCATGTACAATTGGAAAGAAGGCAATGTTTGCAAGTACTGACCTTAACTCTTAAATGGCCAGGATGGAGATCTTCTGACATTCCAAAACTGTAGAGAAAGCCAGCTTGATAAAACATCTTTTCAAAATTCTGACTCTGAGAGAACAAAAATATTTCTAGGAGAAAGTCTGAAGTTATAACTTGTATTTTGTTCTTGAAATGTAAACACACCCCATGTCACCTGTGACTACAGCATTGGCTCAATTAGAAGAATCTAAAACATGAAAGGAAAAAAAAGAGAGTTTGAAGCCTTTTTTTAAACTCAAGAAGGAAAACTATGAGATCTGTGTCTATCTGGAGGTATGTAGTCTGTGTGTATGTTATAAATATATGTCTCTACCTCTGGATGATACTATCAAAATTAATTTTAAAAGAGCTTTATTTAATTGACTTAAAAGTAAGTGCTTACAAATAAAACACCTCTAAATGTAACTTAAATTAGCCCAAATTTTTAAAGTATCATGTGATATAGGATTAATCTTTAATGAATAAAAACAAGGTTAAATTCACTTAATTAATATATACATGTGTTTAGAGTCTAAACACTAAGTATAACACTTTTATCATACCTAGGTTTCCTGAACTCAATACATTCATGTTATTTCTGTTATAAAATTCGTCAACAAGAAAATTAACTTGGTACGTTGATATTTTCATAAGCAATGAAATAGAGAGAAATGGGATAAAATGTTTTGGGTGAACTCTTTAAAAATAACTCACCTTTATGGCAGACATAAAACATAATTTATGTTTCATTATGGAGAAACTAAAAACAGTTTCTCCAGATTTTGGGTAACTTGAAACGTTACAGTTCTGCTAAATTAAGTTAAATGATGGAAATTCATTGAATGTCTGGATAATTTTAATAAATAAAATACTGAAACATTAATCACTAAGGAAGTCTATGTTTACCTACTTTTGACTTCTTATTACAGAGAGACAAAATATGTTTGAAACTTTTAACATATTTTGTGCTTTATTGAAAGATTGTACTATGGAAATGCCATATATTACTAGAATTTTTTTGTGTGTGTGTGTGTGGTACGTGGGCCTCTCACTATTGTGGCCTCTCCCGCTGCGGAGCACAGGCTCCGGACGCGCAGGCTCAGTGGCCATGGCTCATGGGCCCAGCCGCTCTGTGGCATGTGCGATCTTCCCTGACCGGGGCACGAACCCGTGTCCCCTGCATCGGCAGGCAGACTCTCAACCAATGTGCCACCAGGGAAGCCCCTAGAAATTAATTTTTTAACATCTTTATTGGACTATAATTGCTTTACAATGGTGTGTTCGTTTCTGCTTTATAACAAAGTGAATCAGTTATACATATACATATGTTCCCATATCTCTTCCCTCTTGCATCTCCCTCCCTCCCACCTACCCCTCTAGGTGGTCACAAACCACTGAGCTGATCTCCCTGGGCTATGCGGCTGCTTCCCACTAGCTATCTATTTTACGTTTGGTAGTGTATATATGTCCATGCCTCTCTCTCACTTTGTCACAGCTTACCCTTACCCCTCCCCATATCCTCAAGTCCATTCTCTAGTAGATCTGTGTCTTTATTCCTGTCTTACCCCTAAGTACTTCATGACCTTTTTTTTTCTTAGATTCCATATATATGTGTTAGCATACAGTAGTTGTTTTTCTCTTTCTGACTTACTTCACTCTGTATGACAGACTCTAGGTCTATCCACCTCACTACAAAAAACTCAATTTTGTTTCTTTTTATGGCTGAGTAATATTCCATTGTATATATGTGCCACATCTTCTTTACCCATTAATCTGTTGATGGACACTTAAGTTGCTTCCATGTCCTGGCTACTGTAAATAGAGCTGCAATGAACATTTTGGTACATGACTCTTTTTGAATTATGGTTTTCTCAGGGTATATGCCCAGTAGTGGGATTGCTGGTTTTTATGGTAATTCTATTTTTAGTTTTTAAGGAACCTCCATACTGTTCTCCATAGTGACTGTATCAATTTACCTTCCCACCAAGACTGCAAGAGGGTTCCCTTTTCTCCACACCCTCTCCAGCATTCATTGTTTCTAGATTTTTTTTTTTTTTTTTTTTTTTTGCAGTACGTGGGCCTCTCACTGCTGTGGCCTCTCCCATTGTGGAGCACAGGCTCCAGACGCGAAGGCTCAGCAGCCATGGCTCACGGGCCCAGCCGCTCCGTGGCACGTGGGATCTTCCCGGACCGGGGCCGGGTCTACGAACCCGTGTCCCCTGCATTGGCAGGCGGACTCTCAACCACTGTGCCACCAAGGAAGCCCCTGTTTCTAGATTTTTTGATGATGGCCATTCTGACCAGTGTGAGATGATATCTCATTGTAGTTTTGATTTGCATTTCTCTAATGATTAATGATGTTGAGCATTCTTTCATGTGTTTGTTGGCAATCTGTATATCTTCTTTGGAGAAATGTCTATTTAGGTCTTCTGCCCATTTTTGGATTGGGTTCTTTGTTTTTTCATTATTGAGCTGCATGAGCTGCTTGTAAATTTTGGAGATGAATCCTTTGTCAGTTGCTTCATTTGCAAATATTTTCTCCCATTCTGAGGGTTGTCTTTTCATCTTGTTTATGGTTTCCTTTGCTGTCAAAAAGATTTTAAGTTTCTTTAGGTCCCACTTGTTTCTTTTTGTTTTTATTTCCATTTCTCTAGGAGGTGGGTCAAAAAGCATCTTGCTGTGAGTTAAGTCATAGAGTGTTCTGCCTATGTTTTTCTCTAAGAGTTTGATAGTGCCTGGCCTTACATTTAGGTCTTTAATCCATTTTGAGTTTATTTTTGTGTATGGTGTTAGGGAGTGTTCTAATCTCATACTTTTACATGTACCTGTCCAGTTTTCCCAGCACCACTTATTGAAGAGGCTGTCTTTTCTCCACCATATATTCTTGCCTCCTTTATCAAAGATAAGGTGACCATATGTGCATGGGTTTATCTCTGGGCTTTCTATCCTGTTCCATTGATCTATCTTTCTGTTTTTGTGCCAGTACCATACTGTCTTGATTACTGTAGCTTTGTAGTATAGTCTGAAGTTAGGGAGCCTGATTCCTCCAGCTCCATTTTTCGTTCTCAAGATTGCTTTTGCTATTCGGGGTCTTTTGTGTTTCCATGCAAATTGTGAAATTTTTTGTTCTAGTTGTGTGAAAAATGGCAGTGGTAGTTGGATAGGGATTGCATTGAATCTCTAGATTGTTTTGGGTAGTAGAGTCATTTTCACAATTTTGATTCTTCCAATCCAAGAACATGGTATACCTCTCCATCTATTTGTATCATCTTTAATTTCTTTCATCAGTGTCATAACTTTCTGCATACAGGTCTTTTGTCTCCTTAGGTAGGTTTATTCCTAGATATTTTATTCTTTTTGTTGCAATGGTAAATGGGAATGTTTTCTTAATTTCACTTTCAGATTTTTCATCATTAGTGTATAGGAATGCAAGAGATTTCTGTGCATTAATTTTGTATCCTGCTACTTTACCAAATTCGTTGATTAGCTCTAGTAGATTTTTGGTAGCATCTTTAGGAGTCTCTATGTATAGTATCATGTCATCTGCAAATAGTGACAATTTTACTTCTTCTTTTCTGATTTGGATTCCTTTTATTTCTTTTTCTTCTCTGATTGCTGTAGCTAAAACTTCCAAAACTATGTTGAATAATAGTGGTGAGAGTGGACAACCTTGTCTTTTTCCTGATCTTAGTGGAAATGGTTTCAGTTTTTCACCATTGAGGACCATGTTGACTGTGAGTTTTTCATATATGGCCTTTATTATGTTGAGGAAAGTTCCCTCTATGCCTACTTTCTGCAGGGTTTTTATCATAAATGGGTGTTGAATTTTGTCAAAAGCTTTCTCTGCATCTATTGAGATGATCCTATGGTTTTTCTCCTTCAATTTGTTAATATGGTGTATCACGTTGATTGATTTGCATATATTGAAAAATCCTTGCATTCCTGGGATAAACCCCACTTGATCATAGTGTATGATCCTTTTAAAAGAGAAAGAGTTTTATGCATGGTCAAGAGTTTTATGTATGGTCAAGACTGCCTAAAATTAGGAGCCTCTCTAGTAGTGCAGTGGTTAAGAATCCAGCTGTCAATGCAGGGGATATAGGTTCGATCCATGGTCCAGGAAGATCCCACATGCCGTGGAGCAATTAAGTCCATGCACCACAACTACTGAGCCTGCACTCTAGAGCTTGTGAGCCACAACTACTGAGCCCTCGTGCTACAACTACTGAAGCCCATGTACCTAAAGCCCATGCTCCACAACAAGAGAAGCCTACACAATGAGAAGTCACACACTGCAATGAAGAGAGTAGCCCCCACTCGCTACAAATAGAGAAAGCCCGCGTGCAGCAACCAAGACCCAATGCAGCCAAAAAATTAATTAATTTTTTAAAAGACTGACTAAAATTAGATTGAATTTAATTAAATGAATGCTTTTTAATATTAAAGGTGAAATAATACAAAACTAGAATTTGGGGTTTTTTCTCTCACAGTACAAAGATTTCTTGAAATATTGATGTGTTTTTGATAACAGATTGTAAAGTTTCTTTACCGGTAACTTTCTGTGCTTGCCTTTGAAATCTTTTATTGTCACTTTGGTTAAGTGAGTAAATATTGTTTCACAGTGATTTATGATCCTACTTGGCCAAATATTGAAAACCTTTTGATATCTTTAACAAAATTTCTCAAATCAAATTCTAAATGAAGTTCTTTTGAACTCTAGCTAACTTTGAGATGCTTAAGAGAGCCTCTGAACATCTCAAAGACAGATATTTAACTAATTAGGCTTACCTGGTCTGTTAAATTACATGGAAAACATGCTCAGATGAGTAATGATAAACTTTCTTAGGTTATATTGCATGAGTAAATATTATTAATAGAAATGTGCTAGAAATTATATGAAGTTCCTAAAATTTGAAATGTCCTGGTATATTTTCAGTCATAATTCTAGTTATCTTAAAATGTTGTATGTCACAGCAATAGCCAAATTTCTTTGATGATTTCATTGTAATCAGGTCTTTAACCATGCTTTTAAGTCTTTTGATGTTTATAGACAGTTATTGTCTTACTCTGATGCTTTTACAAAAATGCTTGTAAATAACTTGCTTTTATGCTCCAAAACTAAATTAGACTCATAGCAAAAGGACTTCCACCTTGTATGAGGACTATTTCAGCAATGTCTCTCTTATGTAAGGCTACTGAAGACATAGTAATAGAGTCTCCTTTAACTATTTATGTCCCACACTCAGCACTACTCTGCAAGCTGACTAACTTCTTACAAAGTATTGTTGATTTCTGCACCTAATACCTCAGTTCCATGTAATACTTTACCCTACAACTTTGTTTCCAGTACCACAGGAAGAAAACAAATTTTGTTAACTGATTTGGTTCTTGCTCCCAGGAATGATTTATAAGAAGCTTCTATTGATAATGCTGACCTAATTTAATTTACAGATGGGTCCTCCTTAAAGGATGAGTAGGGGTTTACTGAGCTGGATATGCAATAACTCCCACAGTAGACATAATTGAAAGCTCTCATTTACCAGAAAAAAAGTCATGACAACAAGCCAAATTAATTGCCTTAACCTGAGCTTGTCAGCTAGCTAAAGACCAGGTAACAAATATTTATACTAGCAGTCACTATGCTTTTGGAGTGGCACACAACTTTGGAATGCTATGAAAATAATGAGGTTTATAACCTCTTCCAGACAACCTATTTTAAAAATGGAAAACAGGTTACAGAGTTATTAATTGTTATACAACTGCCTAAACAGTTAGCAAATATTAAAACAGCAGGGCATTCCAAATCTGATATTATGGAAGCTACAGGAAATCAGCGTGCTGATGCTGCAGCCAAACAGGTAGCTTTAAAATACTCATCCTGTCCAGCCTCAAGAACATCCACTGCTCTCCATTAACTCTGCTAACCCAGTAAAAGATTTCCTTCTTCAGGCTCAAGAAATTGCCACCGAAGTAGAGAAACAAATATAGCAGCAAAAAGGGGGAATTTTTAACCTTTCACATAAATATGGTTTAGACCTGATTTAAAAAACAAAACAAAACTGATAGTGTCTCTTGGAGCACTGTGGCCATTACTCCAGCATATGTATTCTTTACCACATTTTCTTACCTGAGAAAATAGTTTTATGGGGAAAACAATATTTTTGGAAACTTTCACTCATGGTGTTCAAGAGAAATATATTATATTATTGTCAGGGTCTTATTGAGGCACTGAAAATAAAATTTGGTAACTAACTCCATTTACAGCAAGTTCCCAAGAGACGAAAACTTTAAGGATTATAAATTGCAAACTAAAGATTTTGTTTATTGGAAAGGACAACAAATAAAAGATTCTTTGAAGCCGTGATGGGAAGAACCTTATCAGGTATTATTAACTAATCTATGTGCAGCTAAACTGAAAGACATAAATTCTTGGATCCATATCTCTCATTTTAAAAAGTCCCCTCCACCTGAATGGACTTTGGCCTCTGTTTGTAACACCTGCCTTCAACTAAGACAAGCATCACCAAGCTAGGACCAGAAGATGACAACAATAGCAGACAGCTCACCCAAGAGTCTGAACCAGAACTTTAAGACCTATCCTACTAGTTCAATTGTACTGATTATCAAATGTCTCTCTGTCAAAATTGAAACTTATTGTTTTACTTCAAGCTATACTTTTGCCTCAGTGTTTAAGATGGAAGAAAAATTCTTTAGTAAATTTGTCACAAAATATAGCTACTGGAGGCAATTTGACTGATTGTTGGATCTGCCATCAAATTCCTTAGTCAAGGGCTTCCCAGGTGGCGCAGTGGTTGAGAGACTGCCTGCCGATGCAGGGGACGCGGGTTCATGCCCCGGTCCGGGAAGATCCCACATGCTGCAGAGTGGCTGGGCCTGTGAGCCATGGCCGCTGAGCCTGCGCGTCCAGAGCCTGTGCTCCACAACGGGAGGAGCCACAACACTGAGAGGCCCGCGTACCGCAAAAAAAAAAAAAAAATTCCTCAGTCAATACAAGGCCAATATAGGTCCCTCATAACTCCTGTCACTGACATTTTTCAGATGTTCCTATAATCTATAAAATGTTTCCCCATCAGCATATACCTCTATGTTATTTTACTACTTTAGATTAATTTACTCAATTCTGAAGTTTCTATGATAGGAAAGTGATTTGCAAAACTGAATGGCTCTTGGTTTTTTAAACTGCTTTGCAAAGAGAAACTTGTGCTATAATCCAGACAGACTGTTGTGCTTTCATACTGAATGAGTCTTCTAATATAACTCATCTAATGACTCACATATAAAATAAAATTCTTGTATTAAAGGATCCCCTTCCTAATCTAGGTGAAATCTTGGGTAGATGGTTCATCTCTGGGGATTTATGGCTTAAATGCTCTGCTTATGACTTTGTTATGGCTGTTGGCTATATTGACTGTGTTCTGCATAATTTATAGAGTAATCTCTTGTGCTTCTCAATGTATATTCAAAACTCCAACTAAAATAATGGTGGCTAAATGACTTTAAACTATTGATCATATCTATAGTTCTAGATAAGATAATGGACATGCACAGTGCACATACAGGGTAAAATTGACATAAATCCTATTGGACAACCTAGAATTGACTATCAGTCCTTGCTAAGCATTCTACTAGCATAACTCCCTAAAAGGAAAGAAAGAACCAGACTATTAAAACCTGGCATTGGGGGACATAATGGATTCAGGGCAGGTAAGCAACCACCCTGGCATTGGGGGGCCAAATATTTAATCACCTAATGCTTTCTATTGAATGATTAATGATCAGAAGGGGGGAAATGGTGAAATAAAGTTTGTATTTTAAGGCCAGACAAGAAAAAAATTAAACATAAAATTCTCTGTGTCTGTTTGGACCTCCTCCTTCCCTCCCTAATGTGTAGTGTGCATCTACATTACGCATTAACCAAACCTCCTCAAAGATGGGAGAGCTTGCTCAACCATAAAGATCAACTTTTTTTTCTTTCTTCTGACACTAAGAATGGAAATTTTTAAAAAATAGACTTTGGGGAATTGTCTGGCCTAGTGGTTAGAATTCCGGGCTTTCACTGCCATGGCCTGAGTTCAATACCTGGTCAGGGAACTGAGATCCCACAAGCCACACAGCGTGGCCGGAAAAAATAAAAAAATAGCCTTTGTTTCCAACTCTGTAAGGGGTCATGGTGACTTGCTTCTTGCTTTGTATGTACTTACCTGGACTATGTATATCTGGTGAACTATATATAAAATATCAGTATGTCATTGTCATGTATGATTCTTTGTCTCAAAAATGTATATGACTGTGCCTTCAACTTCTAACAGGCAGGAAGTACTCAGAGCTTTCCAAGATTCTGTCTCCCAGGTTATAATTCTGTTTGGCTCAAATAAAATTCCCTTTTTTCTTCTTAACTTGATTGTTAATTGAAATTTTGGCAACAAATCTAACAAAATATGTACAATATCTATATAAGGAAAACTACAAAACTGAAAGAAATGAAAGAATAACTAAATAGATGGAAAGGTATTCCATGTTTATGGATAGGAAGACTAGATATTGCCAAGATGTCAGTTCTTCCCAATTTGATCTATAGATTCAATGCAATCCCAATTAAAAAAATCACAAGTTATTTTGTGGATATAAACAAACTGATTCTAGAATTTACAGAGAGGCAAAAGACCCAGACTAGCCAACACAATATTGGAAGAGAAGAATCAGGTCAGAGGGCTGATGTTACCCAACTTCAAGACTTACTATAAAGCTATAGTAATCAAGACAATGTGGTATTGGTGAAAGAACAGACTGAAAGATCAATGCACCAGGATATAGAGCCCAGCAATGACCAACACAACTACAGTCAACTAATCTTTGACAAAGGAGCAAAAGTAACACAATGGAGAAATGACAGATTTTTCAATAAATGATGCTGAAATAATGGGATGTCCACATGCAAAACAAAATTTATCTGGACATTACATCCTTTACAAATATTAAATTTAAATGAATCATAAACCTAAATGTAAAGTGCAAAACTATAAAACTCATAGAAGATAACATAGGAAAAAATCTAGATGATCCTGGGTTTGGTAATGACTTTTTAGATATAAAACCAAATACATGATCCATGCAAGAAATAATTGATAAGCTGCACTTCATTAAAATTAAAAGTTTCTGCTCTACAAAAGGCATTGACAAGAGGATGAGGAGACAAGACACAGCCTAGGAAAAATTATTTGCAAGAGACATATCTGATAAAGGACTGTTATCCAAAATATATAAAGAACTCTTAAAACTAAACAATAAGAAGACAAACAACCCAATTAAACAATGGGCAGATCTGAATAGACAACTCACCAAAGAGAAGCATATGAAAAGATGCTCAACATCATATGTCATTAGGGAATTGCAAACAAAAACAATGAGATACACCCATTAAAATGGCCAAAATCAAAGACACTGACAACACCAAATGCTGAAGAGAATTCTCATTCACTGCTGGTAAGAATGCAAAATGGTTCAGCCACTTGGAAGTTAGGTTGGCAATTTCATACACAACTATACATACTCATACATATGATCTGGCAATCATCCTCCTTGGTAAACACTCAAAGGAGTTGAAAACATGTCCACAAAAAAACTTGCACATGGATGTTTATAGCAGCTTTATTTATAATTTCCAGAGCTTGGAAATAACCAAGATGACATTCAGTAGGTTAATTGGTAAATAAACTGGGGTACAGCTAGACAATAGAATATTATTAAGTATCAAAAATAAATGAGCTATCAAGCCATTAAAAGACATGAATTAGTAAATGCATATTACTAAATCAAAAATGTCAATCTGAAAAAGCTACATACTGTATGATGCAAACTATAATGACATTATGAGAAAGTCAAAACTATGGGAACAGTAAAACATCAATGGTTACCAGAGGTTAGAGGGGAGGGATGGATGAACAGGCAAAGCACAAAGGATTTTTAAGGCAGTGAAACTATTCTGTATGATACTATAATGGTGGCTACATTGTTAAAACCCACAGAATGTATAACACCAAGAGTATACTCTAATACAAACTATGGATTTGGGTAATAATGATATATCAATGCAGGTTCATTGAGTGTAACAAATGCATGGCTCTGGTGCAGGATGTTCTAGTGCAGAAGGCTGTATGTCTGAAGGGGCAGGAAGTATATAGGAACTCTCTGTACTTTCCTCTCATTTTTGCTGTGAACCTAACACTGCTCTAAAAAACAAAGCCTAGGGCTTCCCTGGTGGCGCAGTTGTTTAGAATCCACCTGCCAATGCAGGGGATGCGGGTTCGTGTCCTGATCCGGAAAGATCCCACATGCCGCAGAGCAACTAAGCCCGTGTGCCACAACTACTGAAGCCCGCGCGCCACAACTACTGAAGCCCGCGCGCCTAGAACCCACGTGCCACAACTACTGAAGCCTGCGCGCCTAGAGCCCATGCTCCGCAACAAGAGAAGCCACCGCAATGAGAAGCCTGCGTACCACAACGAAGAGTAGCCCGCACTCGCCGAAAGTAGAGAAAGCCTGCACGCAGCAACGAAGACCCAACGCAGCCAAAAATAAATAAATAAAATAATTTTAAAAAATAATAATTTAAAAAACCTATTAAAAAAAGAGGAAAAAGGACACAGAGCAAGCTGAAGGATCTCCCAATGGCAAGAGCTAGAACATATTTAGCAAAAAATATAGTAACAGATTATAGCCCAAGGAATGACATAAATCTTCACCTGTCTATACAGATAAAAACAAATGGTTGAATAAATAAATTGGGAGAAAGGACAAATCCTCCTTACAGAAGTCCAATTAATAACAGTAGAAGACGTTAATGTACTTCAGCCAAATATCACCAGCAACATACTGGTAGTTGAACAATTTGGACTTTAATAGTCATTGCAATGAGGCAGAGTGCACACCATATGGGAACCATAAACTGTTTTAGTAAAAGGATATTAGGAAGGAATTATTGGATTTGAGCTTTGGTTATTTCATTTTGCAGAGGTTCAAAGGCAGCTGAATTTAGTCTGGATTGGGTGTTGTTAAAAAAAAGGCAGCAGTGACTCATATCAGCTGAGAGAGGAATATTTCTAATTTTGAGAGTAGCAGAACAACCTTGTTTCTGTCCCTACTTATGCAAAATTATAAACTGGTCTTGCTTGTCTTACATCATCATAGTCACAAAATGACCCTGTCCACTTGGTGTTCAGTGAGATTATGTCCAACAGGAAAACAGCTCTGTTTAGCTCTGAGCACCAAGACAGCTTTAATGGACAGCCAGGCTCTAAGTGTCAGGCCAGTTCCCTAATGTCAGAGGCTGCTTTATACTTTCTCAAAGGAAGACAGAAATTGAAAACCACCATTAGAACACCAGAGTAATCACTGATGCAGGCAAGATCCACAGATGAATGCTAAATTGGGTGGGTGATACTATAAGGAGACACAGAATGTTTTACAGCCTCAAAGTATTCTTCTGCAAATATTTATTAGTAACTGTAGTGGTGCTGCATCTACACTGGTAGCACTGGACTCGGAAGAGGTGGAGCACGGAGCATGTCTGTGGCCCCTCTCAGAACATGAAGGCTGTGTTCCCAAGCCTAGCGCAGTGTCCTAGGCATGGGATAGGAGTGAAGGGCAAGCGTTTCCAAGGAAAGGAGCTGAAAGGCCTTATATTTTTAAAATGTTTGTATTCCTTAAGAACTTAAGAAATTTAGAATTTAAATTTTAAAACTTCAAAATTGGGACTTCCCTGGTGGTCCAGTGGTTAAGACTCCACGCTCCCAATGAAGCGGGTCCGAGTTTGATTCCTGGTTAGGGAAATAGATCTTGCATGCCGCAACAAAGATCCTGCGTGCCACAAATAATACCTGGCACAACCAAATAAAAAATAAATAAATAACTGATTTAAAAATAAACAACTTTAAAATTGTCTTTTAAGTGTTTATAGCTTGAATCCCTATGGAAGTTATTTATTGTAATATGAATGCCACGGATATGGACTTACTTTGTTCTGGCACCTACCTCATTGTTCTAACGAGGTTACTGAATGTCCTTTTTCCACTATTGAAACCAGCTCTGATACACAATATGTTCTCACTTTCTTTTCTTCCTGGACCTGAACTTTTATTGCACAAGGATCAGTTGTTAAATATTTTAGCAGTAGCATACATGTTAATATGGACACATTGTTATGCATTTTCAATTATTTTCTAATCATTACTAAATATTTTTATTGTGATGAAAGTCACAATTTTTCCTTTAGGTTTAACAAACAAAAAATACAAATGTCAAAGAGAAAAACACACATAAAAAACTTTTTTAGAATTCTGATTGAACTTTAATTTTATTATTTTCATCTAGGAAAATACTACTTATTAAAGCTTCTGAAGTGTCAACAGATTAAAGTTTTATAACTTGATTCACAAAATTGCACTTACTGATAACATTAATCCTTTCTTCTTGCTAATCAAAACTTAACCACATTTTATCATTGCCATATAAAATAATCAGTGTTACAAAATATCAACCAAGAAAAGTGTGCGTGTGTGTATTTATATACAAGTATAAGCAGAGGTTTCTAATTTGGTTCTAATTTCAGGAGTGTGCACACAAATTTTAAGCAAGTTCATCCCTAGGAGATGCATAATTTGCATGATAATCATTTCCTTATTTGAGTTATGTGTACTTTCAGTTATTGCTTTTTCTTTTTTCCTCAGAAATAAACTCTGAGGATTACAGATCCTATTCTATTATGTTAATCATAGTCTCCATTTTCCAGCATTTGTTACATTTTACAGTTTATTTACAAAAGCTGTTTATATATGATAAAGTTAATTGTCTATCAGGACCCACAAAATGGGGGCCCACATTGCAAATCTAAACCTAAGTTGGCCTGCACTTATGGACCACATCACAGTCGAGGAAATTTAACATACATCAATCACAATCCTCCAACTCAGCTTTAACTAGCTTAACTTTAACCTAGAAAATAGGACCTGCCTTATACGAAAATCTCCGACCTCCTAGCCAGTGATGTCCTGTTTCTATGCTGCCTCCTGCCCAAAATCCCTCAGAACAGTGTTCCACTGCTTGTTTCGAGAGGTAGACATTCTCAACATTTTACTATATTTGCCTTTTCTAGTTATTTTTATTACAAATATATAATACAATGCTAAGTACTTTAACATGCATTTCTAAAAAAAAGGTAAACTTACATAATCCCAATATTATAACAATTAACAAAGGTAATGATAACTTCCCTTAATGTTTCCAATATCCTGTCCATATAAAAATTTCCACAGTTGTTCCCAAACGGCCTGTTTTCTCCAAAGAGGATCACTGATCGAGGACCACACACTGGATTTGCTGTACTATCAGAGTTTAACACATAACCTCTGGGGCTTTGGTAGAATTTGAGCGTCATTCACCAGTACAGACTGTTAACAATATCTAATTGCTCCCTAACTCCCACCCCCTCTACACACACACACACACACACACACACACACACACACACCCGCAAATTTGCGACTGATTGCAGCGTTTATGGGAAACGTAGTCTTGAACGTTTCCGGTTATCGCGCAGCATTCTGGGAACGGATGTCCTGGGCTTTTCTCCGCGCTGGCGAGGTAACCCAACTCTTCTACTTCCGCCCTTTCCCGACTGGTGGGCGCAGAGGCTTTGCGCCTGAGGTGAGGACGTTTTAGGTCCGGACATCCAGCTTGGAAGGGTAGGCTTGTGTCCCGGGTCAAGGAACGGCAAGTCCCGGAAACCCCTCCTGCCCCAACGTGGGACTCCCATCGCCTGTCTCCGTGCCTGGCCAGTGGGTAAACCTGGGAAAGGTGAATGGGGGCGGGCTCCGGGGCCGTAGGTGGGGCTGAGTGCTGGGCAGAAATGCTCGGTGCGGCACGGGTGTGGGAGCTGACCGCAGCCGGACCTGGGAAAGTCCCTTGCTAGCAGTGGAAGGGCAATGCACGTTTATAATATTGACCGTGAACCTGCCACGAAGCGCGCGCGGGCGGTGGGTCTGAGTTGAGCTCCCGAGCTTAGGAGCCAAACAGATCGAGTAAATTCCTTCTCTGTTACTTGGGCATAAGTCAGGTTTCTCACCTAAAAATAAGGTTATTAATAACTGTTTCGTGGCGTTGTTCAAAGAGATAAGTCTTCACCGGTAAAGCATTCAGCCAAGTGCTAGGCAATAAGCACTAATAAGTAGTAGTTAATAAGCCAACATATAATGTTGGCTCGCATCATAGTTAGGAGACACTTTGTTCTTTTTTTTTTTTTTTTGGCGGTACGTGGGCCTCTCACTGTTGTGGCCTCTCCCGTTGCGGACCACAGGCTCCGGACACGCAGGCTCAGCGGCCATGGCTCACGGGCCCAGCCGCACCGCAGCATGTGGGATCCTCCCGGACCGGGGCACGAACCCGTGTCCCCTGCATCGGCAGGCGGACTCTCAACCACTGCGCCACCCCGGAAGCCCAGACACTTTGTTCTTTTCATTTAGATTTTAATCCTCACAGCCACCCTATTTATAATAAAGGTATAATTCTATCATTAAAAAAGAAGAAGAAAATGGTCTCAGAGAAGTGAAATAACAGACCCAAGGTCACAAAGGTGAGGAAGCTAGGATGTAAAAAAAGGTATACTTTCCTCCCAAATTCAAGCTGTTCCTAATGTCCTGCCTACCCAAAACCCAGTGTTGCAGCTATCACAGCACTAGCAGAGTGACTTGTCCCCAAATGCCCAGGACTGTGATTGTAAAGTCAGTGTGAACTGAATCTCACTCTGACAGGTGTGTTTACTCTGGGATTTGTGGAATGTTTCCAGAGCCTCTGGGTTAAGACTAAGGCTCCTGGAAACTTCTGCACTGTCCAGGCTGTCTCTGTCCTCAGAAAGCACAGTCTGATGTTCTAGTGCAGTGCTGTCCAATAGAAAGAGAAGGTGTGCCACGTATGTAATTTTAAATGTTCTAATAGCCACGCTAAAAACTAAAAAGAAACAAGTGAAATTAATTGTAAGAACATATTGTGTCTGTCTCAATATATCAAAAATGTTACTTCAACATGCGGCAGGAGCCACATTTCAAGTGCTTGATAGTGGGTTGTGGCTAGTGGCTACCATAATGGATAAAAGAGTTCTAATGAATTCCAGGAGAAGCAAGTTTAAGGCCCTGCACCGGTGGTTCCCAACCAGGGTGATTTTGCTCCCCGGACCTTTGGAAATGTCCAGAGACATTTTTGGTTGTCACAACTGGGAGAAGTGCTACTGGCACCTGGTGGGTAGAAGCCAGAAATGCTGCTTGACATCCTACAATGCAGAGGACAGCACCCCTCACCCCCATGACAAAGAGTTATCCAGCCCACAATATCATTAGTGCTGAAGTTGAGAAACACTGCTCTATATGAAAGTTTCAACTAAAATGCATTTGTTTCCTAGGCCTAAGTCTCAGCATCTCTGGAACAAAGCAGCTCTTTCGTGGCAGAAAGGTGGGGACAGGAGTCCCATATCAGAGGAACCACCCTCATCAGAGCTTCAGAACAGATGCAGAAGAACCCAGAAAGGAGCAGGTTGTGATTCGCTCCAAGGTGATTAAGAGCTAGATCTTAATCACCTTGCCTAGAGAGAGCCAGACTTGGTGATGTCACCACATCCAGAATCCGTCACAGACTGTGTGACCGTGGAAACTGTGGATCAGCTTGCAGAAGGTGGTGAGCAGGGGTGGAAAGGGATGGGTGACTGATATACTGCACAGGTAAAGCCACAGCCAGAGTCAAGGAAATTCTGTCTTAAGTCCTTAAATAACCCCCCACTTTCTTCATTCTCTCATTCTTTCAGATTCTGAGCCACTGTCACGCCATGTTCATTACACGTGGCATCTAGAGGTAGGCTGTGGCTTCCTTTATGCTGAACATATAGAATCACAAAATGATAATATAGGAAAAGATTTCTACTTTTGACTCTTAAAACCTTAAAACAAAATACTGAACTTGAGATGTATGTCCCCTGGTCACCCAGGACAGAGCTAGGAGCAAAGCACAGTGCTGTTCAAAACACAGCACTGTTCATTCTGTCACAGGTAAGTCACTAAAAGTGTCTTATCAAAAGTCTTTTTGAGAAATTGCAACAAATCAGAACAAAAAGATTTTAAAATATTTTGTCATTATCTTTTTATTCAGAGTTTTCTGTTGATTTTCTAACTCAAGGTGTAAATAATAGGATATTAATATTAATCCTCTGTTTTAGTTTTTTGTGAATTAGTCAGAGAGGACATACATTTTTTTAAATCAATAGGAAAATAATTTACATCACCCAGTGATGTAAAAACGAAATGAAATGAAATGAAAAACAGCAGGGTTATATCCATATGATCACATCAGAGATGTACATATTCAGGGAGTGCTGTCTCTATGTGGTGCTTCCTGCTCCTCAAGGATCAACAGAACATTTTTCCATAGAGAGACTTTTTTCCCAACTGGTGTGATGAGATTAGGCTAGTGAATACAGAAGCTCACCAGACCTATCCTGACTCCATCCCTCTTTTCTTTACCCCCAGCTTATTCTTCACAGTTCTCTGCATTCTCTCAGGAGCAGCAGAAAATGAACATATCTCAGGTGAGTTGTTCATTAACACCTTTTTTTAATAATGGATTGTATAGATGGTTAATTAACATGGCAAAGTAGATATAGAAACGGATCAGAATTATTCAAGGAAGATAATAGAAAAGCAGATGAATAGCACAGCAGAGTTGTCATGTGGATAGATAAAGGTCCTCTGATATTACAGATTTTCCAAAGTGCAGCTGGAAATTTCTTCTGACCTTTCTGATAGCCGTGGCAGAGAGTTAGACAGACAATATTTGTTTGAAGAATTATGTTGATGAGAAGCTTAAACCAGACATTCCTCATGGAATTTAAAGTCGTCAAAGTCAGGAGAAATGTCTTTGTTGGTCTTCATGTAGGTGATAGTACAGATCTTTCCAATGACAACCCTGAAAAGAATTCCACTGAAAATAAAGGGCATATTGCCAAAGCAGGGCTTTTGTTAAAACAGGTGTTCGGATAAGTAAAACAGAAGTTGAGTTATCCTGTTGGATCCAGGGATAATTCTTAGACTAACTAGAGGTCAGTATGAATGGCTGTACGTTCATGTCCGTAAAAATAGCTCTCCATAAATATTCCTCTCAAGTACCTGTCATAAACAAGTTGTTTAGCAGACAGTTTAAAGTACTGTTCTTTGGCAAATGTTGCCACACTTTCCATTCATACTTCAGTCCACTGCATGAAGCCTTGGTGTCTCTCTTCATATGCCTGTGACCTGCACTCACCAGTGACCTAATTACAGTCAAATCTAATGGGTCTTGTGTAGTCCTTACCTCACTAGACCTGTCTCAGTGCCTGACTCCCCCCTCTCTGTGTCTCTGGAAGGTCTCCTGCATTAGTATGTGTGACACCCTCCTCTGCCACTGTCCTGCCTCTTGTTTCTTTCATGGAGTCATCTTCCTTCTCCTGCCCTTTCACATGTCTCCTCTACAAGTTTCTGTTCCTTCTCACTATTCTTCTAACTATTCTTGACTCATTTCATCCCATTTCTGGTTTTAACAATGATGTATTTGCTGGTCTCCCAAATGAGGCTCTGCAGCCCACCCTGACCAATGGCACTTTTTGTGATGATGGAAATGGTCTATATCTGCATTTCCAAAATGGTGACCGGTAGCTATATGTGCCTCTTGAGCAGTTGAAATGTGGCTAGAGTGGCTGAGGGACTGAATTTTTAAGTTTAAAATAGTCATATGTGGCTACCGTACAGGACATAGTTGACTCAACATTTCTCTGTAGGTATCTAAAAGTATCTCCAGCACAACTGATTCAAAGTAAAAGTCAACATTCACAGCCCTTCCCAAACTAATCCTCCTCATCTTTCCCTATAGATGGTATCACCCCATTCAGCCAGGCACCCAAGCCACAAAAAATGGAATGCATGCTTGACTCCTGTTGCTCTCTCTCTCACTCTCTTAACTCCTGCCACATCTGGCCAGTATCACGTCTGGGTACTTTTCCTATTTGTGTAGATCAGAGATAACAGCAATTTTATATGGTTCAATTTAATGTATTTTAAACATATTCCTCTACTTTATTCCTCCTCTCAACTGAACTGGTGGAATAGCTTCTTTACTGATCTGTCCCACCTCTTTCTTCACCTACTCAGGCACATCTTCCACATGGGTAGTTCATCTAAATGCTAATGAGGTAATGTATCATGCATTTGTATATCACCTCTGTGGCCTCTCATCCCTAAACAATAAAATTCCCAATTTCTCAGAATAACATTCAGGCTTTGGAGACATTACAGATTTCATTTTGTCTTTTTACTTTATTGCTGCTCTGACTTTCTTGACAGCTATTTATTGAGTAGCCAAGATGTTGCAAGTAGGTGACACGTGCTCTAGTTACAACTTAAATAATACAGATACTTTTCTTTCTTAATAGTATTTACAATCTAGTGGGAAATATGACATTAAAAAATTCAGTATATAACTTTAAAGCAAAACCAAACCTCATTTAGTTTCTTAAACACATCCTACTGTTCCTGACTCTTGCCTCATATCCCATTCTCATTGTCTTCTCTGGATTGACCAAGTCTTCATTTCATTCACCTGGTGTTGTGGACTGATTTGGGTCCCCCCGAAATTCCTATGTTGAAGCCCTAACCCCCAATGTGATGGTATTTGGAGACAGGGTTTTTAGGAGGTAATGAAGGTTAAATGAAGTTGTTATGTGTGGGAATCCTAATTCGATAGGATTGGTGGCCTTATAGGAAGAGGAAAAGAGAGAGACTTCACACACAGGCACTGAGGAAAGGCCATATGAGGACACCTTGAGAAGGTGGCACCTGTAAGCCAGGAAGAGAACCTCACCAGAACCCAGCCATGCTGATACCCTAATCTCGGGCTTCCAGCCTCTAGAACTGTGAGGAAATAAATTACTGTTGTTTAAGGCATCCAGTCTATGGGATTTCATTATGGCAGCCAGTGCAACTGAGTCACCTGGCTCTTTACTTTCTTTTTCTTTTTTTTCATTTTATTTTTAATTGTAAAATATAGATAGCATAAAATTTACCATCTTACCCATTTTCTAAGTGTACAGTTCAGTAGTGTTAAGTACATTTATATTGTTGTGCAACCAATCTCCAGAACTCTTTTCATCTTGCAAAACTAAAGCTCTATATCCATTAAACAGCATCTCCCCACTCCTCCCTCTCTTCGGCTCATGGCAACCACCATTCTGTTTCTATGAATTTCACTGCTCAAATAGGTGGAATCATATAGTTTTTGTCTTTTTGTGACTGTCTTCTTTCACTTAGTATAAAGTCCTCAAAGTTCATCCATGTTGAATCATGTATCAGAATTTCCTTCCTTTTTAAGGCTGAATAATACTGCATTGTATGAATATACCACATTTTGTTTATCCATTCATCCTGTGATGGACACTTAGGTTGCTTCCACCTTTTGGCTATTGTGAATAATGCTACTATGAACATAGGTGTACAAATATCTCTTCAAGACTCTGCCTTTAATTCTTGTGGATATATTGCTGGATCATGTGACAATTCTATGTTTAATTTTTCAAGGAACTGCCATACTGTTTTCAACAGTGGCTGCACCATTTTACATTTTCACCAACAGGGCACAAGGATTTCAGTTTCTCCAGATCCTTGTCAACACTTGCTATTTTCTGTTTTTCTCATAGTAGCCATTTTAATGGATGGGTGGTCTGGCTCTTTGCTTTTGACCTGTCATGAGTCAGCTTTGATTGTCTCATCCAGGAGACAATGCTCTTTTTTTTCCCTTTGTCTCCCTCTGGTCTAATTTCCAGTTCTCTTCTGAATCTGCATAGCCCTCTGTCTTTCACCTATCTGCACTTCCTACATTAGTGGAAATTACCTGATATGTGTTTGTCTGTCTGGTTAGACCATTAGCTCCAAGATCTGGAACCACCATGGGTTCATCTTCATAGGCTTTCAGCTTTCCTAGTTGAGATTGCTCATTACACTCTGTTCCAAATAAAAGATCATCCCCTATGTATATGGAACTGGGCCACCAAGAGAATATGGATTTATATTCTTCTCAGACCACCACTTCATTTCTTACAAGATAGAGCCCATTCCGTTATTATCTTCTCTTTTACAAACCTGTGCACACTTGTTCTGCTTGTGACAAATAGGCCTGTTCTTCTGAATGAAAGGCTTTCCAAGAGGAAGTTTTTCTGACTTTCCCTCTATATTGTGCTTCCTCTAATATGTTGTCATTTAGCCTCTTAACCTTTAAGATCGGATCGCCTCTGGATTCTTTTCATGCTTATAAGAAGGACTAAACTTCTTGTGGACAAATACAGTCCCCTTGAAGGAGGTAATACACAGGAGATACTGGGAATAATGTGAAGATTTCTTCCTCATACATGGGAAACAAAGTCAGGATTAAAGGAATTAGTTGATTGATTGATCATTTGAATTCAGTGAGTATCAGGATTTGAAGTTTGTCAAAGAAAGGACAGACTGGTGGTATAGGCTCAGTTGATCAAAGGTGGAAGTTGAAAAGAATTGTGTCAGTCCTGAAGAATGGGTGGAATTTTGTTGCAGAGTATGGGCAGGTTACTGCATCTTGAAAGAATAACATCAAGTGGACTAAACAAGGGATACAAGGTCCAGTAAGAATCTTTGCCTATTATACTTTGGACTTCCTCTCAGGGAACACTAAGAGAGATGGAGAAATCTTGGGACCAGACTAGGTGTATTAGTTTGTTATGGCTGTCATGATAAAGTACCACAGACTGGATGGTTTAAACAACAGAAATTTATTTTCTCACGGTCTCGAGGCTGAAAGTCTGAGATCAGGGTAAAGACAGGCTTGGTTCCTTCTGAGAGCTGTGAGGGAAGAATCAGTTCCAGGCCTCTTTCCTTGGCTTATAGATAGCTGTCTTCACATAATCTTCCCTCTGTACATATCTGTGTCCAAATTTCCTCCTCTTATAAGGACACTAATCAAATTGGATTAGGACCTACCCTAATGACCTCATTATATATAAAATAAAAGCCTATCTCCAAATACAGTTACATTGTGAGGTGCTGGGGGTTAGGACTTCAATGTATGAATTTTGAGTTGGACTAAAGCCCCTAACACTAGAAGTCCTTCGATGCCATCCTTAAGGGTTTGATGTTGTCGTGAGTTCTAGCATATGATATGGGGAAGAAATTCATGTAATAAAAGCAATTTTGTTTTTAATGTGGAAGTACTAGCAGAATGGGAAAGACATGAAAGGGGTAAAGTAAGAGTCCAGGTGACTCCAGAGTTTTTCTGATAGGAGGGCAGAATGGTGATCCCTGTTGTAGAAGTGTATGAGAGCTGAGATTTTGCATAATTTCATATATTTTTAAAGTCATTTATATTTCTTTTTTGTGAATCAGTCTTCTTTTTTGCTAATTTTAAAGGCTTCTTAATTATTAAAGAATTTTTTAATTATTAAAGATTTATCTTTTTATTCTGACATATGTGACAGATATTTTTCCCTATTTCACTATTTGTCTTTGGACACTTTTTGTCCAGAGTTGACCAAGTTCTTTCATTTTTACTAGTGGCATTTTGAGAAATTGTTAAAATACAGAAAGATACAAAGGGATAATGTAATAAACCTTCCCTAATTATCAACTATAAAATTTTTTACTTATTTATTTAACTGAGGTACAGTTTTAATACTAGTAAAGTACACTCTATTTGTGAACTGAGTGGATTTTTACATATGTATATACATATAATTTACCACCCAGATTAAGAGAGAAAACATTTCCATCATCCCTGAAGTTTCTTTCCTTCCTTCCAATTTTCAGTTAATAATAACTGCCCCCTTCTGCAGAGGTAACCAGTAATCTAACCTCACTTATCAGGAAAAAAAGTATAAATTCATTTTCAACACCATATAAATGGAACCATACCAATGCATGCACTTTTTCAGGGGAGGGGGCGGTCTGGCTTTTTTCTCTGTACATATTTTTAGATCATCAGTGTTGCTGTGTATTTTAATACTTTTTATTGCTGAGCAGCATTCCATTATATGAATGTATGATGGTATGCTCATTCTCTTGTTGGTTTTTCATTTGTGTTTTTTCCAGTTTGGGACTATTATGAATAAAGCTGCTGTGAACATTCCTTTGTGTCTCTTGGCATATCTTCATTTCTCTTGGTTATACAAGTAGCTTTCTAAAGTGGTTGAACCAATTTATACTTCTATCTGTATCAAATTCTCACTATTGTTAGCCTTTTTGATTTTAGCCATGTGTAGTGGTCTCTCATTGAAATTTATAATTTGCTTTCTGTGATAAATACTAGCATTGAGCACCATTATTTGTGTTTTGGCCATGTAGATATCTTTTATGTAAAGTAACTGTTCAGTTCTCTATTTTAATTGAATTATTTGCTTTTATTGATTAGTAGGAGTTATGTCTATATTATCAATACAGGTCATTTGCCAGATGTACGTATTGCTAATGTTTTTGCATTCTGTGACTTGACTATTTCTAGTGTCTTTTGATGAACTAAGTTATGAAATTTAATAAGGCTCAGTATCAGTGTTTCTTTAATGGTAGTTCTTTGTGTGTCATGTTTGAAAGATCTTTCCCTACTCTGAGATCATGAAGATATTCTCCTGTGTTGTTAGTGGATGCTTGATTATTTGAGCTTGATTCACCTGGAATTACTTTTGTGTATGGCACAAGGTAAGTGTCAAGGTTCATATTTCCATATGGATATCCAGTTGCCCTAGCACCATTTGTTGAAAAGACCATCCACTGTCCACTGAATTGCAGCAGGGCCTCTGTTGTTCAATCAAGTGAACCAGTCAAGTGGTCTATATCTAGACTGTATTCTCTTCCTTTGATCCAGTTATTTCTCTTTTTACTAGTACTTCACTGTCATAATTACTGTTGTATTTCAGTAAGTCACGAAATCGGGTAGGCCTTAAAGTTTTACTTCTTAAAAAACTTATTGGCTAATTTTGATCCTATGTGTTTTCATAGAAATTTCGTTTCCACTGAAAATCCTGCTGTTTTTTTGTTTTGTTTTGTGGTACGCGGGCCTCTCACTGCTGTGGCCTCTCCCGTTGCAGAGCACAGGCTCCGGACACGCAGGCTCAGTAGCCATGGCTCACGGGCCCAGCTGCTCTGCGGCATGTGGGATCTTCCCGGACCGGGGCACGAACCTGTGTCCCCTGCATCGGCAGGCAGACTCTCAACCACTGCACGACTAGGGAAGCCCCTGCTGGGGTTTTTTAAGAGTAGAGGTGAAGTCTGACATTTCATTAGATTTACTCCTATGTATTTGATCTATTTTGATATTGTAAATTTTTTTTTTTTTTTTTTTTTGCGGTACACGGGCCTCTCACTGTTGTGGCCTCTCCTGTTGTGGAGCACAGGCTCGGTACGTGCAGGCTCAGCGGCCATGGCTCACGGGCCCAGCCGCTCCACGGCATGTGGGATCTTCCCGAACCAGGGCACAAATCCGTGTCCCCTGCATCGGCAGGCGGACTCTCAACCACTGTGCCACCAGGGAAGCCCTGTAAATATTTTTAAATTTCATTTTTAGTTGTTGGTTTATCAAAATACAATGGATTTTTAGATATTGATCTTATATCTAGCTATTTTGTTAAATTCGCTTATTCTAATAGCTTATTTTGGTAGATTCTTTTGGATTTTAAATGCACATCATGTCTTTTGCAAATAAAGAAAATTTTACTTCTTCCTTTTCAATCTTTATGTCTTTAATTTCTTTTTATTCTTCTAGTACCATGTTGAATACAAATGATGATAATAGAAATCTTTTTCTTCTACCTCACATGAGGGGGAAAATACTTAATATTTCACCACTGAGTGTGGTTTTAACTTCAGAGTTTTTGTACATGCCCTTCATTAGAATGAGGAAGCTCTCTCTGTTTTTAGTTTGCTGAGAATTTTTATTACACAGAGGTATTAAATTCGGTCAAATGCTTTTTGTGCATCTGGTGAGATAACAGTATAATTTTATTTCTTTATTCTGTTAAAGGGGCAGATTATACTGATTGAATTATCAGTGTTTAACCAATCTTGCATTCCTGGGATGTCTCACACCTGGGTCTGAAGTACTATGCCTTTCATATATCATGCACCTTCTTGGTTAAATTTATGCTTAGTATTTACTTTTTATTCTATTCTAAATGGAATTGTTTTCTTAATTTTTTTATTGTTCATTGCTAGTGTTTAGAAATACAAATGTTTGTGTGTTGATCTTGAATCCTGAAAATTTGCTGAGTTTGTTTATTAGCAATAACTTTTTGTAGATTTAGTGTTTATGTGTTATATATATTTATATATTAGATTATGTAGTCTGACTAGAGGTGATTTTACTTTTTTCCTTTCCACTTTTATCTTTTTTTCTTTTTCTTGCTCATTTGCTCTGGCTAGAACTTCCAGTACAATGATAGAATTGGTTACAGTGGACATCCTTGTCTTATTCCTGAACCTTGGAGGAAAACTTCCTGTCATTTATTTTAGCATTGTGTATGACGTTAGCTGGGATTTGTCAAAAGTGCTTTTTATTGTGTTGAGGAAGTTCTCTTTTATTCCTAGTTTGTTGAGTGTTTTTATCATTCGTGTTGGATTTTGTCAAATGCTTTCTCTGCATCAATTGAGATGATCATGTGGTTTATTTCCTTCATTCTATTACTGTGCTGTTACATTGATTGATTTTCCTTTGATGAGCCACTCTTACATTCCTGGGATAAATCCTACTTGGTCATGGTGTATAATCATTTTAATATACTGCTAGGTTTGGTTTGCTTGTATTTTGCTGAGGAGATTTGCATCTATATTTCTAAGGAATATTGATCTTTAGTCTTGTGATTTCTTTGTCTGACTTCGGTTAAAAGTAACTCATAGAATGAGTTAGGAAGTGTTCCCTCTTCTATTTTGGAGTGAGTTAGAGAAGGGTTTGTGATCATTCTTCTTAAATGTTTGGTAAAATTCACCAGTGAATCCAACTGGTCCTAAGCTTTTCTTTGTTGGGAGGTTTTTAGCTACTAATGCAGTCTCCTTACATGGAACTCTTCAGATTTTCTATTTCTGTTTGACTCAGTTTTCATAGTTTGTATGTTTCTAAGAATTTGTCCTTTTCATCTAGGTTATCTAGTTTGTTGGTGTACAGTTGTTTATAGTGCTCTCTTATAGTCATTTTTATTTCTGTAAAGTCGGTAATAATGGCCCCATTTTCATTACCAATTTTAGTAAATTAGAGTCTTCTTTTTTCTTAGTCTGCCTAAAGGTTCATCAATTCTGTTGATCTTTTCAATGAACCAACATTCAGTTGATTATATTGTTTTTTATTCTTTATTTGGTTTTTCTCTGCTTTAATCTTCATTATTTCCATCCTTCTGCAAGTTTTGGGTTTAGTTCACATTTATTTTTCTAGTTCCTTAGGATATACAGTTAGGTCATTGATTTGAGATCTTTTTTTAATGTAGGTGTTATAGCTGTAAATGTCCCTCTAAGCACTGTTTTAGTTGCATCTCATAAGTTTTGGTATGTTGTGTTTTTGTTTTGTTATCTCAAAATATTTTCTAACTTCCCTTCGATTCCCTTTGATTTATTCTTTGATCTTTTGGATTTTTTAAGAATGTGTAGTTTTATTTCCACATATTTTTGAATTTTCCAGTTTTCCTTTTCTTACTGATTTCTGGTTTCATTATATTTTGGTCATAGAAGGTACTTCGTATGATTTTAACCTTTAAAATATATTGAGACTTGTTTCATGGCCTAACATATGATCTATACCAGAGAATGTTCCATGTTTACTGAAGAACGTGTATGCTTCTGGTGTTGGCCTGAGTGTTTCTGTAGATATCTGTGATCTACAGTTCACAGCTTTGTTCAAGTGTGTTCTTCCAATATTGATCTTTTGTCTAGTAGTTCAATCCATTATGAAAGTGGGGCAATAAAATCTCCAACTATTATTGTTGAATAGTTTATCTTGTCAGTTCTGTCAGTTTTTGCCAACAGAAGTTCTGTTAGGTACATGTATGTTTATAACTGTTTTGTTTTCTTGATTTATTGACCCTTTTACCATTGTAAAATGTCCTTTCTCTCTCTCTCTCTCCCTCTCTCTCTCTCTCTCTCTCTCTCTTTTTTTTGTCTTAACACATTATTGACCAGAGATATATTAATACTTAGTTTTTTGTTACCCGAACGTTATTGACCGGAGATGTATCAATATGTTTGTAGACAGTGATAAAATTAACATCACTGTGTGAAGTTGTTAGACCTTAAAATTGATCAAGGGTTCAGTATACAACTTATGATTGTCATTATCATTCACATTTTGCTCCGTTAGCTTTTTTGTTCCAACCTTGTGTATATTATAAACGTAAAATTTTCAAAAATGACACATCATGAAATTTTGAGTGAAGAAGAATTTTTTGGTGAATTTTATGCAGATAACTTTCTCTGATTGTCCAAGCGACATATATACTAGTCTCTCAGAAGATGATAGTTCTTCAGAATATAGTTCTGATTCAGATGATTTGAATATTAGACCAACAGAATCATTGATTCTGATATGGAAAGTGAAAATGAAACTCAAGGTGCTGGAACTTGCTCCTTTGCTTCTACAGAAGAGTGGACTGAAGACAACATTTCACAAAAATTAGAAGACTTTACAGGTGTGTCAGGTGTAACTATTAAATGTAATAACCTGCAAAGTGTCGGTGAGATAACAGAATTAATTTTTGGCCAGGCGAAATAAAAATCGCCGGCCACAGGCATTAGTTTTTGCAAAAATCTCCCAGTCAATAATGAGTTAAAGTCTGTTTTGTCTAATCCTAGTATAAGCAATCCAGGTCTATTTTGGTTACTGTTTACATGATATATCTTGTGTTAGTCTTTTACTTTCAAATTATTGTGTCTTTGAATGTGAAGTGTTACTTGTAGACAGAATATAATTGGATCATATTTTTTCACTCCATTCTGCAAGTCTCTGCCTTTTAATTCAAATATTTAACCATTAACATTTAATGTAAGAAGCATTTGTCTTCATTTAGACATTTGCTCTGAGTATGTGATATGTACATTTTGTTTTTCTACTTCACAATTTTTGCTTTCTTTTGTGTTAAGTCAATATTTCCTAGTATACCATTTCAGTTACCTTGTTGTGCCTTTACTACATTTTTTCCCAGTTATTAGTGGTTACCTTGTTGATTACAATTAACAACTATAACAGTGTTGTTCAGATGAATACAAACTTAATTTCAATAGTATACTAAAACTTTGTTCTTCTATAGCTTCACACCCTCCTCACTCCTTTATGCTGTTATTGTCATCTAAATTAACAACTTTATACATGTGTGTATACTAGTAGCAATTTCTAATTACTGCCTCATGTAGTGGTCTTGAAATCATACAGGAGAAAAATAAATACAAAAACATTTATAGTGTCTTTTATATTTTTACCTTTGTAGTTACTTTTACCTACATAGTTTTCTTTATTTCTTCATATGGATTTTTGAGTTATTTTCCAGTGTACTCTCATTATAGCCTGAATGACTCCCTTATTAATATTTCTTATACAGCAGGTATACTAATGACATTTTCCCAATCCTTATTTACCTAGGAGTGTCAACATTTCTTCTTCATTTTTGAAGGATGGTTTTGCCAAATATTCAAGTCTTGGTTGACAGTCTTTCCCTTTGGTACTTTAAATATGTCATACAACTGCCTAATGGTTTCCCTGGTTTCTAATGAGAAATCAGCTATTAATCTTATTTGAGACCCTTTGGAGGCAATGAGTCACCTCTCTTTTGCTGCTTTCAAGTTTTATTCTTTGTCTTTAGGCCCTTTTTCCTCTCTTCTCTCCTACTTCTGGTATGTGAATGTTGCTATGTTTGATTGTGACCCACAAATCACTGAGACTTTTTGTTCATTTTCCTTCATTATTTTTACTGTATACTCTCAGGTTGGGTCATCACAATAGATTTATATTCAAATTGGCTGATTTTTCTGCCTATTCAGCTCTTGACCCCTCTAGGGACTTATTCACTTCAATTATTGTACTTTCTACTCCAGAATTTGAGTTTGCTTTTTCAATATATGTATACTTTCTGTCTCTTTACTGATATTCTTTATATGATGAGACATTGTTTCCATACTTTTCTTTTGTTCTTTTGATGTGGTTTCCTTTAGTACTTGGTACATATTTAAAACAGCTGATGAAAAGTCTTGGTCTAGTAAGTCCAATGTCTGGACTTACTCAGAGACAGATTTTACACTGTTTCATACATAGTCTGTTTTCCTATATATGAGTAATAGTTTCTCATCTGTTTACGTCTCAAATTTTTGTTGAAAACTGGACATTTAAAATATGTGTAATGTGTAATCAGAATCTCAACAACTGCAGCTGTTGTTATGTATTTGTCTAGTGACTCTTTTGAACTAATTCTGTAGAATCTGTATTCTTTGTCATGTGTAGCCAACTGAAGTCACTGCTCCATTAATTAAATAGCCAGCTAGTAATTGGACAATGATTTCCTTAAATACTTGTAACCAATAAGGTTCCCAATATTTGCTAAGTTACTCTGTGTGTATGTTGGGGCATGCCTTCAGCAATTAGCCCAGCATTTTATTACTCCACATTAGCCTTCACTTTTTTTTCATAGAGCCTCAAGGTTAGTGAGAGGCAAGGGTTTAGCACCTTCTCAGGTCTTTCCTGAATGTGAACACAGCCCAGGGATTGTGTGTCACCTTTTAGATCATCAGGAATATACCTGAGCTTTTCAAAGCCCCTTCTGGATATCTCATTCTCCAGCTTTTCCCTTTAAGCTTTTTAGTAATACTGTTGTTTCCCTTAGCTGTTAAAAACTGCCTGTAGTAGTCAAGTAGCCATGATGGTAAACAATATCCCATGATTTTTTTAAAAAAAGTAATGTCTTGTCCCCAGGGAAAATGTTATTTACAGCTTTGAGTCATGTCAAATGAAGAGGGGTGGTCTAGGAAACCACCAGACAGGCCAAATAATGCCAGTTCTCTGGGAATGGGGTTTATCTTCTAATTGAACCTCAGTCTTAGATACTGAGGACTTGGGTCTCAGCATTTTATTACTTAGAAGAGATAGGACAGATAGGGCTAGGCAGCATTTTTGGTAGTGTCTGCTACTGCTCTCTTCCTACTGCAGTGAGATCCCACCAATCACATTATGTGTTCTGATGACTTTCCCCTTACAGATGAAGTATTCTTTAGTGGAGATATGCATGAGTCTGAGTGGATTTAAGCACTGACTGTTCTTCCTCTACACTAGCTATCACCACATGGGACAGAAAGGGGCTTCTTCTGAATTCTCCCCCAATCCTCTCTATGACAGATTGGCTTCCTTGAGAAAATCTCACAAAGAAGGTAGAAATTACCCTATGTCTGTGACACATACCATCTCCCTAGGGACTTCACACTCTTCACATTTGCATACATGTGGTTTTTATAGCTTAAGCTTCCTATCTTCTTATATGGTTCAGTATGCAAGTGAATGGGTCCTGATTCTCCCTATAGGTACCTATCTCTCTCCTGATTTCAGATTGTTTGCCATGCAATTTCATTTCTCTAATGAGTTCAAAAATACATTAATTTTCAGTTCACCAAGCTTTGGTCTTGTAAGATGTTAGTATTGCGCTTTTCAGCTTTCTACATCTTTGAGCTAAAATCTAAAGCCACCCTGTATGATTGTAATTTTTTCTAATTTGGCGAGACTTACTGTTTTTGTTTTATAATATGCAAAGTGTAGCAGAAAATAATTTATGCTATGATCAGATTATCCTTTATATTTCAGTCAGTCAAGTTGGGTAACTACGTCATTTCAGTCTTCTGTATCAGTGGTCAGCAAACTTTTTTGGTAAATGTCAGATAGTAGGCTTTGTGGGAGATATGGTCTTTCTTCGAACTACTAAACTCTACAGTTTTAGTCTTATAGCAGCCATAGATAATACATAAACAAATGAACATGAGCTGTGTTCTAATAAAATTTTATTTTCAAAAAAACAGGTAGTGTGCCAGATTTGGTCTTTGGCCCATAATTTTCTGACCCCTGTTCTAAATCGCTATTGGTTTTTCAGTCTGCTTGTCCTGTGAGTTACTGAGAGAGTTGTATTAAAAACACTAATTAAAATTGTGTGTCTGTATATCTAATTTCTCTCAACTATTGTTTATATATATACAATATACAGTAATACTCATTGTTCTCTGTAGTTATGTTCTGTAAAGTGGCCATGAACACTGAATTAGCAAATACTGAATCATTGCTCCCAGGGGAAATACAGGATTAGGTTCCTGCAAGCTCCTGGTCACAACGTTTTGGTTAGCCAATTAATATGTAACCTGGTTATGTGTGTTTCTGTTTAAGAACATCTTATTTAGTAATATTGTTGATTCATGAACATGAACTAACAGCCAACAGCACCGTAATTAATGCTTGAACACAGCCTATTGACATGCTTGTTTTCTGCATAAGGCATATCACAACTTTTTTGCACTTAGGGACACTAGATAGCACTTCTTTTTTTTTTTAAATATGGAATTTTATAAATTTATTTTTATTTATTTTTGGCTGCATTGGGTCTTTGTTGCTGTGAGCGGGCTTTCTCTAGTTGCAGCAAGCAGGGGCTGCCCTTCATTGCAGTGCACAGGCTTCTCATTGGGGTGGCTTCTCTTGTGCGGAGGATGAGCGCTAGGCACGTGGGCTTCATTAGTTGCAGCACGCGGTCTTAGTAGTTGTGGCTCACGGGCTCTAGAGCACAGGCTCAGTAGTGGTGGCGCATGGGCTTAGTTGTTCCATGGCATGTGGGATCTTCCTGGACCAGGGCTTGAACCCGTGTCCCCTGCATTGGCAGGCAGATTCTTAACCACTGTGCCACCAGGGAAGTCCCTAGATAGCACTTCTGTAATACACAATGGGGCCATTCTAAAATGTGAAACCACCAAGAAATAGCACAAAAATGAAAAAAAGTGCTAAATAAACTACAAAAAGGATATGATTACTGTACAACAGCTGAAACAAGAAGGCAAGGCATTATCTTGTTCAGATTCAGCTGGGAAAACATGTATTGGGCAAATTTTTTATCATTCTGTGAATGTCTGCAAATGAATGCAAAATCACAAGTACTGATTTGGAAGTTAAAAGTAAATTTTAGTGAGTAGGTGAATTTGCAAATACAGAATCTGAATAATGAGAATTGACTGTATTTGGAAGCATATCAATTTATGTTATACCTTCTGTTAAAAGAATCATTTTATCATTTATATATATGTGTATGTGTATATATATATATATATATTTCATACTTTCTTACATTCAGGTCTACTGCTTTTCATGTTAATATAACCACATCAATTTTCTTTTGGTTAGTGATTATGTATATATCTTTTTGCATCCTTTTCCTTTCAATCTTCATACATCTGCCTCTATAAATTGTGTTTTCTTTGTTATTTTTATGCTGTCAGTCTTCCCTTTAATTGTATTTGTTAGTCCAGAGGTTGGCAAATTTTTTCTGTAATGTGTCAGGTAGTAAATATTTTCAGTTTTGGTAGTCATAAAGTCTCTGATAAAACTGCTAGGCTCTGCTTGTTTTTGCATAAAAGCAACCATAGACAATACAAAATTATTGGGGGTAGGGTGGTTGCTGTGTCCCAATAAAACTTTTATTTTAAAAAGTGGCAAGCTGGATTTGGCCACAGGTCATAATTTGCTGACCGCTTCACTGGAGCATGCCCAGGGTAGTAGAGTGGGATGAAGATTGTAGGAAGTGTACTTATATTTTTCTGCTAAAAAATAAATTAAAAAGACAAAAGTTTTACTAATATACTTATTGAGAGTACAAGTATATAACTCATAAGTACATACAAATTAAGTTATTAATATTTTTACTAATTGAGCACCTCCAAAGTATAAGCTAAAATTAGATCCAAAATAGGCATCCTTTATATTCATTTGTTTCAGCTCTTTACGGTAAACATAAGAACTGTTTTCATGCGTATTTCCTGTGTCATCTAATTCTAAACCCAGATTAAACAGAAATATACTCTTGCAGGCATCAGTGTCATTCAAGGACGTAACTGTCGAACTCACCCAGGAGGAGTGGCAGCAAATGGGTCCTATTCAGAAAACCCTCTACAGAGATGTGATGCTAGAGAACTACAACAACCTAGTCTCAGTGGGTGAGCATATAAGCATAACTTACCCTCATAACTCCATACAGAAGGCATTTCCTTTTTATGCATCAGTACACATGAATACTTTAGATTTTAATGTCATTTAGGCTTTTTATTAAGGAATATAATGTAACCAAGCCCTACTGAGGAATAGAAAGTGTTTGACTGCCGTTACCAACTGCCAATGATAAATTCAGCTGAGGGCCTTCAGGATGCTGTTCCTGAAGCTTTTTCCACTTCTGGAGACTAAAAAGCTCATCATCTGGCCTAAGTACTCAGTTGTTGCCTGTTTACAGGGAACTGCATTTTCAAACCAGAGGTGATCTTCAAATTGGAGCAAGGAGAAGAGCCTTGGTTCTTAGAGGAAGAATTCTCAAACCAGAGCCATAAAGGTGAGTTACTGAGCACTAATAGAATTCTGTGGGGTAGTTAGACTCCAGAAGGTCAGTTTTGCAGTGAACACCTTCATATTTCAAGACTTTTCTTATAAGTCCCAAAGGCACAAAAAACACCAGTCAAAAGAGAATGATTAATAAACTTGACTACATTAAAATTGAGAATTTTGTTCATAAATGATACCATTAAAAGGAGGAAGAGACAGGCCACAGAGTAGCAGAATAGATATACAATACAAGTAACCTAGAAAGGATAAGCATCCTGAAAATGTAAAAACTTCTGCAAGTCTAAATAGGAAAGCATAGCAACTCAGTTTAGGTGAAAGACTTTATATATAGGAGCTTTCAAACAGCTGTTAAATCTTTGAAAATGTGTTCAATCTCATTACTTTTCACAGAATGCAAAATAGAGTATAAGGTGAGGTAAGAAATATGTATAGCATGAAATGAGATTAACAAATCTGGCAATGGCAAGTCATGGGGAAGATGTAAAATATTAAAGACCCTTATTTATTGACTGAAAATGTAAACTGATAAAACCACTATGAAATCAGGAAGATATTATCGAATAGTTAAAGTTTTACACACCTGTAACCAAGTAATCATTTTCCCAACTGTATACCCTATAAAAAGGCATGATTGTATTCTCTAGAATGAATAAAACAATATTTATGGCAATATTGGTTATTTTTGCCAAAATTGGGCTCATCAGCAATAGAATAAAGGAATAGTATTTCTTAAGGGAGAATTATACAGCTATATGAAATCTTATACAATGATTGCAAACATAATATTAAACAAAAAATATAAATATGCATGTATGGTTACATTTATGTAAATGTCAGAAACAAGCAAAACTCAATTACATTTTTAGGAATTAATATATAGGTGGTAAAACTACAAAGAAAATCAAGGAGGTAAATATCAGGAGAGTGATGAACTCTTAAGCATGAGGAAGTTGTTACCAGGCAGGGATTTTTGCAGAGCCATTTATGTTCTGTTTCTTGACATGGTTTCTGATTCGATGAGTGTTCACTCTATACTGTTAAATTGCACATATAAGTTTTATGCAAATATAAATTATGTTTCATGCTTAACAGAAAGTTACAAGATGAACCAAAAGTAAAATAGTATTCACAGTTCATATAAGCCAGAAAGGATGGGCATCTAGAATGCATAAGGAATTTGGATCTTTGCAGTAAGGTCTTCCATGATACCTCATTTAAAATTGCACCCCTCATATCAAACTGAAATGTGGAAATTTAGAATGAAGTGATCAGGTTCACTTATCTGCACTTTTGTTAGATGATATAAGTCAAAGGTATCATAGCCAGAATTGAGCAGTGAATCTAATTTAATTACAAGAATTGATTTTCCTTTTATCAGTGTTATACTTGTTTGTATTTCTATGACTCACAGCTGCAAGATGGGTTTTATCCTGAGCTATAAACCTCTTCATTTAATCATGAGGAGGTTGGTGCTATCAATTTAATTTGATATTGAAAGATTGAATGGAAATAAGGAATGATATCAAATTGAAGTATGAAGACTCTTGAGGATTCTACCAGTAGAGCCTAGATAATGTTGGACCTCTACTGTAATTTACTTCTTCAAACCAAACCATTCTCCTGTTGGGCCTAGCCTATCAATGCTTATTATCTCCTAATTTTCTTGTTACTCTACTTAAGTTTATAACCCCCCATGTTGTATTAATTATCTGGTTTTCCTGCTCCCTAAAATCATTCCCATAAAAGTCTAATTTCTCTCCCTTCTCCACCCAGGTAGGAAAATCCAATTTATCACAATCCAACTACAGATAATGTATTTATAACCAGTTTCCTCTCTAATTTTCACTGTGTCAATATTATTTTTTAAAGGAGGGTGTCTCTCTCTCATACACACAAAACCACAAATTAATCTTGAGAAACCAAAAAATGAAATGCAACAAAGGCTATATGTTTATAAGCCTCATCCATAAGAATAGTAAGATTCAAAGTGTTTTCAATTTTTCTGTTTTAGAAGACTACAGAGATGAAAATCTAATCAGGAGGAACAAAAAAATCAAAGACAAACACCTGCAGCAAGTAACATTTATAAATAATAAACAGTTGCCTAGAGAGGAAGAAGTTTTGAGAAAACCATTTAATCTGCACATAGTTCCTGTTTCTTCATCAAAAATGTCCTGTAAATGTGACTCATGCGGAGTGAATTCACAAAGTATTTCTCAATTTATCATTAATAGTAGAACCTACTCAACAAAAAATACAGATTGTTTTAATGTATGTGAAAATTTGCCTTTCAAAATTAAACTTGAAAGAACTCATACTGGAGAGAAATTTTATGAATATAATAAAAATCAGGAAGCCCTCAGTTATAAGGAAAATCTTCCTGAACATCAGAAGTGTCAAACATTAAAGCAAGCTTTTGAATTTAATGGGATTGGAAAAGCCTTCTATGTTGAGGCTGCCTGTGTTAAACATAAGAGTACTCATACAGGACAACAATCCTGTAAAGATGAAGAGTTTAGGAAAAACTATGACAAGACAACTCTCTTTGACCACGAAAGAACTGGGACAGGGGAGAAACACTCTCATCTTAACCAGTGTGGGAAATCCTTCTGTGAGAAGTCAGCTATCAAGGAATACAATAAATTTAACATGACTGTGAAACATTGTGAATGTATTACAAGTGGGAATAATTTCAGCAGGAAGTCATACCTTACTCAACCTCAGAGAACTCTCACAGAAGAGGATTCATTGGTATGTAATGACAGAACACAAACTGGAGATAAACACTTTGAATGTCATGAAAATAGGAAGTCTTACCAGAAAGCCCACAAAGTATGCCAGAGAACTCACTATGAAGTAAAACCCTATAAATGTAATGAATGTGGGAAATCCTTCTGTCAAAAAGGACACCTCATTCAACATCAGAGAACTCACACAGGAGAGAAACCATTTGAATGTAATGAATGTGGAAAAACTTTCTCCCAAAAGTCACACCTCAGTACACATCAGAGAATTCACACAGCAGAGAAACCCTATAAATGTAATGACTGTGGGAAAACATTTGTCCAGAAGTCAACCCTCAGGGGACATCAGAGAATTCACACAGGAGAGAAACCCTATGAATGTTGTGATTGTGGGAAAACTTTTGTTCAAAAGTCAACCCTCAAAGATCATCACAGAATTCACACGGGGGAGAAATCCTTTCAATGTAACGAATGTGGGAAAACTTTTGGCCAGAAGTCAAACCTCAGAATACATCAGAGAATTCACAGTGGTGAGAAAACTTATCACTGTAAAGAATGTGAAAAATCCTTCTGGCGAAAAGACCATCTCATTCAGCATCAGAAAACACACACAGGAGAGAAACCATTTAAATGTAATGAGTGTGGGAAAACTTTTGCCCGGACATCAACCCTCAGAGTTCATCAGAGAATTCACACTGGGGAGAAACCATTTAAATGTAATGAATGTGGGAAAAAATTTGTCCGGAAGGCAATCCTTGGTGATCACCAGAGAATTCATACAGGGGAGAAATCCTTTCAGTGTAATAAATGTGGGAAAACTTTTGGTCAGAAATCAAACCTTAGAATACATCAGAGAGCTCACAGTGGGGAGAAATCTTATGAATGTAATGAATATGGAATATTGCCTAAGAAGTCAACCCTAAGTGTATACCAGAGAATTCAGGGAGGGGGAAAACCAAATTGATATAATAACTGTGGAAAATTCTTCTGACTAAGAGACCAACCTATTTGACATCAGAAAATTCACAAAGGAGAAAAACCATATAAGTCTGAATATAGGAAGAATTTTGCCCAAAAGGCAACTCCGAGAGGGTATCAGAGAATTCACACAGGATTTCTTTCAAGGTTCTCTGGAAACCCTGTTGGATGGAGTCATGCCTTGTTAGATAACTCATATCACATGTGCTGGTAATCTATTAGTAAGAATTTCATAGCTAAACTAAATTTCCCTATCTCCCTTTCATCTAACTGGGGCTTTGTGACTGTCTAGTAGACTGAGAATGCTCATGTTGTATGCCACACCTAGTTCTGACTTCCCTGGTCCCAGCAGTATCTCAGTCATACATGGAATAGTAGCAACTATCCCTTAGAGAGGAAATGTATCCCCCACTTTGCTGCCTTAAGCAAAGCTGCTGGCTCAGTTTGACCCTCAACTCATAAGTACTCTAATTGGGCCTGTTTCACTGATGGTTTTGCTAGTTGAAACCACTTGGACACTGACTGTTCAACCTCAGTGCCATTATGCAGACCACAAAACTAATGTGGCTGCTCCTGTCACTGGGCAGAACACAAAGATGTTCTCAACTCTAGCCAGTATTCCCTCTGATGAAACTTGGTGCGTTTTCATTGACTCTTGGGTTCTTACTGTACCTAGCTATCTGACATGCCTGTTGTAAAACTATAGGCTTATAAAAGGACCCCTGTTTGGCACTGTGAACTGTGGGGGGAAAATCACAGCTGCTGAGCACAACGTCTGGGTTGTTCAACTAGATTCACATGGTAAGAGACTATTCTCTGATAAGACTAACTGGAATCAAGTTGCTGATCAAGCCCCCACTACCCTGATTCAGGATTGCTACCTGAATCCATATCATACTGATGGCAAAACATTTACCATCTTACCCTGGATACAAAGTAAAGGTCTGTGTATATATCCAGTGTTTCCTTTGATGTCATTTGATACAAGAATGTAGTTTTTTTCTTCTGGATTAGTAGCCAGTGCTCCATATGCCTTTTGATTAATTCATCCCTTTCCTACTGATTTTAAATATCTTCATATACTAACTTGTCATTTGTAAACATATTTCATATAACTGACTAATGACCATATTAGTAACAGATTCTCCTTTTATGAACAGGGATGGCACATACCTCATATGAGCCAAAATACCCTGTCTCTCTGGCCTGATAATGTTTCACTGAAGGGTATTTGAATCAAGTTTAGAAAAGGAGAATACCTCCTAGGACTTTGGAAATGAAACATCACAGACCAGCTACATTGTTACTCCAGAGCTGCCAGCAGCATTGTGAAGAAGATTCAACTGCGATAAGAGAAAATAATGTCCAGTTAGTACTATATTCCCTGAAAATCAAGAGATTACTGTTTACTCCATCTTTATAATTGTTGGTAATATAAAGTCATTCTTTCATAAAATTTCTCTGTTTTCTTAAGATATGTAGAATCATCTCCTTTACACCCCCTTTCATATATCATCTTTTAGGATTATGATTGGATTTGCTATTAAGTTCAGGACCATCTACCCTCCAAAATGGAACCAGTTCACCCAAGTGGCCTGAATGGGAGGCCAGGTGACAAAGTCCCCTGATGGCACTCATGCTGTATCTACTGTCTCCTTGATGGGGAAGCCTCTCCAGATAATACATTATCAACTGGAGACCATGGTCTATGCTGTAGTCACGAATGCTCCATTCTCCCTGCCTGGTTCATCTCCTTTCCAAGTATTAACTTTTATTCCAACAGATGGGTGCCTTATCTAGAGACACTGGCAGAGTCAATTTTCTGTCTGCCTGCCTACTAAGGGTCTTCAAGCTAATAAAAGAAGCCTCCATGAAGGCAGGAAATTTTATCTGTTTTGTTCATAACATGTCCCTCTACGTATTGGGCATTAAAAAATTATGAAGAGTCCCTCTACGTATTGGGCACTAAAAAATACTTGTTGAACATAGAATTATAAAAGTGATATCTGAAAATTTTTCCTTTTGATTCTTCAAATTATATTTTGAGATTATTCATTATTATTATAAATAGTTAAGGAAATTATTGCTCTAAGCTCCCACTCGGACTCCTCTTTTGGATATTTTCTAAAATTGCTAAGAGAAAACTCAATATTCAGAAGTGTACTTCAGACCTCTTTCAGCCAAAACAAAATTTATTTTCAATAAACTAGTATTCCCAGTTCAAAATTATGTCTGCATAGCTATGTATGGCTACATAGCTATAGCTAAGTACCAATTTAAAAAATTGTGCATAACAATAACAATGATAAATTAGATTTTCAGGATCAACCAAATGGGAGGGCAAAATAATTAGTTCTTGGGGTCATGTATTTAATTCATCATATCATTAATTCTGCTCATTTTTACTTCCCAATCAACTTCCTGAGAGTTACAAGGAAAAGTTTTTTATTTTCTCAGGTCCAAGAATCTATCTCCTAGGAGACATGTCTGACCCCAAAAGAACAGGTATAACATCTGCTCTGACCTACCTCCATGTTTTGTTTTTCCTTGCCAGGTATATACTACCTCTTCTGTCACATTAAAGGTCTCCCTAGAAGCCTAGCAGAAATAGTATATTCTGTCCTTCTACCAAGGCAGCTTCACACTATAATGGGGGTGAAACAAATTTGTTTTGTGGAGACTGCAGTCTCCAAGTACCATTAACCTGCCTGACCAACTGGCTATTTTAGTGATCTTTCAGTTTTCTAAGGAACTGACTGCCAACTGACAAAAGCATAATTAGCTTAATTATCAGCTAACTAGCTTGATACACAATTAATAAACTGAGAAACTACTTGGAATATTACTCAGCCATAAAAAAGAACAAAATAATGCCATTTGCAGCAACATGGATGGACCTAGAGATTGTCATACTGAGTGAAGTAAGAGAAAGACAAATATATGATATTGCTTATATGTGGAATCTAAAACAATGGAAATGAACATATTTACAAAACAGAGTCACAGATGTAGAAAACAAACTTATGGTTACCAGTGGGGAAAGAGTGGGGGGAGGGATCAATTGGAAGATTGGGGTTGACATACATGCACTACTATATGTAAAATAGATAACTAATAAGGACCTAGTGTATAGCACACAGAACTCTAATGAACTATATGGAAAAAAAATCTAAAAAAGAGTGCTTATATGTATATATATAACTGATTCACTGCTGTACACCAGAAAATAACATGACATTGTAAATCAACTCCAATAAAAATTTTACAAAATAAAAGAAAATCTTCAAACACTTGCAAATTAACACACTTTTAAATGTTTCATGGCACAGAGGAAGTTACAAAGGGAATGAGAAAATAATTTGAAGTGAACAAAAAGGAAAAATCTTGTCAAAATTGGTGCACTGGCAGTGGTTGAGAGTACGCCTGCTGATGCAGGGGACACGGGTTCGTGCCCTGGTCTGGAAGACCCCACATGCCACAGAGTGGCTAGGCCCGTGAGCCATGGCCGCTGAGCCTGCACGTCTGGAGCCTGTGCTCCACAGCGGGAGAGGCCACAACAGTGAGAGGCCTGCATACCGCAAAAAAAAAAAAATTGGTGCGCTGGAGCTAAAGCAGTGCTGAGCAAGAAATTCATACCACCAAAAACTTACATTAGAAAAAAAGAAAAGTCTCAAATCAATAGTCTCTTCTCTCATCTCAAGAAATAAAAAGAGCAGAGTAAAAAAACCCAAAGCAAGCAGAAGAAAAGAAATAATGTAAGAGCAAGATTCAATCATGTTGAGAAGAGAAAATCTAAGAAACCTGAACTTAATCCTTTGAAGATAGAAATAAAACTGATAAAACTCTACTATGATTGAAAGAAAATGATACAAATTAATTCAGGAATGAAAAATATGATATCACTACACAGATACTGAAAGGATAATCAAGGAACACTACAGAAACTCTGTGTGTGTCACTTTGACACTTTATGTGAAACCAACCAATATGGACGTCAATATCACAAAGCCACAAATTATGAAAACTCAAGATAAAACAGAAAATCTAAATTTTTCTATAACTATTAAATACATAGAATTCATAGCAAGAAGCATTCCCGAAAAGAAATGTTCAGGCTCAGTTGATTGCAATGAAGAATTCTTCTACATTTAAAGAATTAACACCAGTTGTACCCAACTTCCTCCAGAAAAGGAGGGAATACTTTACAACTCATTTTATGAGGCCTGTACACAAAAACATGACAAAGACAAAAGGAAAACTAAATATTTATATCTCTCATGAATTTCCATTAAAAAATCCTCAAAAGCCTATTAGCAAATCAAATCCAGCAATATATAAAAACTAACATCACAACAAAGTGGAATTTATTCCAGGAATGCCAGGCTCATTCAACATTTGAAAATAAATTAATGTAATCCAACATATTAAACTAAGAAGAAAAATGACATATTAATGCAGAAAAGCATTTGACAAAATCAATTCCATTTTATGGTTTTTTCTTTAAAGTCAGCAAATTAGGAATAGAGAATGTCACCAACTTGATAATTAATTGAAAACACAGCTAACATTGTACTTAATAATGGAAGACTGAATATCTTCCTCAAAATTAGGACTAAGGCAAAGATGCCCACCTTCATCACTGTTATTCAATGTAGTACTGGAAGTCTACCCAGCACAATAAGGCAAAAAAAAAAAAAAAAAAAAAAGGCATATAGATTATAAAAGAAAAACATAAATATATACCTATTTACATATGACATAATTGTCTATGTATGTATGAAAATCCCAAAAAATCCAGAAAAAAATAAAAACTTCCTAGAATTAATAAATTAATTCAAGTTTGCAGGTTATAAGATCAATACAAAAAATAAATTATATATCTGCTACACACACACACACACACGTATCTAAACCTAAAACCCTATTCAAAATATAATTTAAAATGGATCAGAGATTTCAATATAAAATGTAAAACTATAAAATTTTAGAAGAAAAGGAAAATATTCTTAAAGAACTTAGTCTTGACAGGATACTCATAATAAATAGAAGATAAATATAGAACAGAAAACTGATAAATTGAACATCAAAATAAAACACTTACTCTGAGAAACACAATAGCAAGAAGATGGAAATAGGAACTTCCATGGTGGTCCAGTGGGTAAGACTCCATGCTCCCAAGGCAGGGGGCCCGGGTTCAATCCCTGGTCAGGAAACAATCCCACACGCATGCCGCAACTAAGAAGTCCGCATGCTGCAAATAAGAAGTCCGCATGCCACAGCTAAGCAGTCCACATGCCACAGCTAAGGAGTCCACATGCTGCAACAAACATCCCACGTGCTGCAGCTAAGACCTGGCACAGACAAAATAAATATAAATAAATAAATAAGATAAAAATAAATACAAGCTACAGACAGAAAAAAAAATTCAAACTATATATCTGACAGAGGATTTGTATCCCAACCATACAAAGAATTTTTTAAACAGTAACAAAACAACTCAATTTAAAAATGAACAGGAGGACACTGGGAAGGCTCACACAGGGAGTACTTCCCAGAACTGCTGCCAGTGTCCTTGTACTAACAGTGAGCCACACCCACCCCCCACCTCTGCAGGAGACCCTCCAACACTAGCAGCTTCCATGGACCCCTGATTGCTACTTGAGGAGAATTGCCCTGTGGATTTGACTGACCAATGATTATGCTATAAGCAGTTTCAGGTGACTGGCCCAGCAGGAGTAAGAAGAATTTATCTTCAGTATAAACTTCATTATTCTACAGAGTCTCTTCATTTGCCTGGGAGGTGAGAATATTGAGACTCAAGGAGATTAAACAATGGAGTACTTTCACTGCTCAAAGGTAATGATGCCATTACTTTCACGGAGTGTTGACCACCCTCATACACTGCTTTCTTCACCCAGGTGCTAATTCCTGCTGTGATGCTGTGTCCTTTCCTGGCTGAGGAAACCAGGATCTACAGTGCCATGTGGTTGAAAGGCTCTTGGTGCTCCAGCCAGGCGTCAGGGCTGTGCCTCTGAGGTGGGAGAGCCAACTTCAGGAAACTGGTCCACAAGAGACCTCCCAGCTCCACATAATATCAAATGGTGAAAATCTCCCAGAGATCTCCATCTCAACACAAAGACCCAGCTTCACTCAACGACCAGCAAGCTACAGTGCTGAACTCCCTATGCCAAACAACTAGCAAAAGAGGAACACAGCCCCATCCATTAGCAGAGAGGCTGCCTAAAATCATAAGGCCACAGACCCCCCCAAAAACACACCACCAGACGTGGACCTGCCCACCAGAAAGGCAAGATCCAGCTTCATCCACCAGAACACAGGCACTATTCCCCTCCACCAGGAAGCGTACACAACCCACTGAACCAACCTTAGCCACTGGGGACAGACACCAAAAACAATGGGAACTACGAACATCCAGCCTGAGATAAGGACACCCCAAACACAGTAAGTTAAACAAAATGAGAAGACAGAAAAACACAGAGCAGATGAAGGAGAAAGGTAAAAACCCACCAACCCTAACAAATGAAGATGAAATAGGCAGTCTACCTGAAAAAGAGTTCAGAATAATGATAGTAAAGATGATCCAAAATCTTAGAAATAGGATAGAGAAAATACAAGAAAAGTTTAACAAGGAACTATATAGTATCATGTCATCTGCAAAGACTTACAGTTTTACTTCTTCTTTTCTGATTTGGATTCCATTTAATTCTTTTTATTCTCTGATTACTGTGGCTAAAACTTCCAAAACTATGTTGAATAATAGTGGTAAGAGTGGGCAAACTTCTCTTGTTCCTGATTTTAGTGGAAATGGTTTCTGTTTCTCACAATTGAGAATGATGCTGGCTGTGTCATATATGGCCTTTATTATGTTGAGGTAAGTTCCCTCTATGCCTACTTTCTGAAGAGTTTTTATCATAAATGATGTTGAATTTTGTCCAAAGCTTTTTCTGCATCTATTCAGATTATCATATGGTTTTATCCTTCAGTTTGTTAATATGGTTTATCACATTGATTGACTTACGTATATTGAAGAATCCTTGCATTCCTGGGATAAACCCCACTTGATCATCCTTTTAATGTGCTGTTGGATTCTGTTTGCTAGTATTTTGTTGAGGATTTTTGCATCTATGTTGATCAGTGATATTGGCCTGTAGTCTTCTTTCTTTGTGACATCTTTGTCTGGTTTTGGTATCAGGGTGATGGTGGCCTTGTAGAATGAGTTTGAGAGTATTCCTCCCTCTGCTATATTTTGGAAGAGTTTGAGAAGGATAGGTGTTAGCTCTTCTCTAAATGATTGATAGAATTTGCCTGTGAAGGCATCTGGTCCTGGGCTTTTGTTTGTTGGAAGATTTTTAATCACAGTTTCAATTTCAGTGCTTGTGACTTATCTGTTTATATTTTCTATTTCTTCCTGGTTCAGTATCAGAAGGTTGCACTTTTGTAAGGATTGGTCCATTTCTTGCAGGTTGTCCATTTTATTGGCATATAGTTGTTTGTAGTAATCTCTCATGATCCTTTGTATTTCTGCAGTGTCAGTTTTTCCTTCTCCTTTTTCATTTCTAATTCTATTGATTTGGGTCTTCTCCCTTTTTTCTTGATGAGTCTGGCTAATGGTTATCAATTTTGTTTATCTTCCCAAAGAACCGGCGTTTAGTTTTATTGATCTTTGCTTTCAATTCCTTCATTTCTTTTTCATTTACTTCTAATCTGATCTTTATGATTTCTTTCATTCTGCTCACTTTGGGTTTTTTTTGTTCTCTAATTGCTTTAACTGTAAGGTTAGGTTGTTTATTTGAGATGTTTCTTGTTTCTTGAGGTAAGATTGTATTGCTATAATCTTCCCTCTCAGAACTGCTTTTGCTGCATCCCACAGGTTTTGGGTCATTGTGTTTTCATTGTCATTTGTTTCTAGGTATCTTTTGATTTCCTCTTTGATTTCCTCAGTGATCTCTTGTTTATTTAGTAGTGTATTGTTTAGCTTCCATGTGTTTGTAATTTTCTTTACAGTTTTTTTTTCCTGTAATTGATATCTAGTCACAATTGATAGCGTTGTGGTCGGAATACATACTTGATGTGATTTCAATTTTCTTAAATTTACCAAGGCTTGATTTCTGACCCAAGATAATCTATCCTGGAGATAGTTCCATGAGCACTTGAGAAGAAAGCGTATTCTTTTGTTTTTGGATGGAATGTTCTATAAATATCACTTAAGTCCATCTTGTTTAATGTGTCATTTAAAGCTTGTGTTTCCTTATTTATTTTCATTTTGGATGATCTGTCCATTCTTCAAGGTGAAGTCTTAAAGTCCCCTACTATTATTTTGTTACTGTTGATTTCCACTTTTATGGCTGTTAGCATTTGTCTTATGTCTTGAGGTGCTCCTATGTAGGGTGGATAAATATTTACAATTGTTATATCTTCTTTTTGGATTCATCCCTTAATCATTATGTAGTGTCCTTCTTTGTCTCTTGTAATAGTCTGTATTTTAAAGTCTATTTTTTCTGATATGAGAATTGCTACTCCAGCTTTCTTTTGATTTCAATTTGCATAGAATATCTTTTTCCATCCCTTCACTTACACTCTGTATGTGTCCCTAGGTCTAAAATGGCTCTCTTGTAGATAGCATATACATGGGTCTTGTTTTTGTATCCATCCAGCCAGTCTATGTCTTTTGGTTGGAGCATTTTATCCATTTACATTTAAGTTAATTATCGATATGTATGTTCCTGTTACCAATTTCTTCATTGTTTTGTTTTTGTTTTTGTAGGTCATTTTCTTCTCTGTGTTTCCTGCCTAGAGAAGTTCCTTTAGCATTTGTTGAAGCTGGTTTGGTGGTGCTGATTTCTCTTAAATTTTCCTTGTCTGTAAAGGTTTTTATTTCTCTGTCAAATCTGAATGAGATCCTTCCTGGGTAGAGTAATCTCTACCCTTCCTGGGTAGAGTAAAAAAAGGTTTTTATTTCTCTGTCAAATCTGAATGAGATCCTTCCTGGGTAGAGTAATTGAAATAGAACAATACAAAAGATTTTTATTTCTCTGTCAAATCTGAATGAGATCCTTCCTGGGTAGAGTAATCTTGGAAAATCTAGGTTTTCCCCTTTCATCAGTTTAAATATGTCCTGCCACTCCCCTCTGGCTTGCAGAGTTTCTGCTGAAAGATCAGCTGTTAACCTTATGGGGATTCCCTTGTATGTTATCTATTGTTTTTCCCTTGCTGCTTTTAATATTTTTTCTTTGTATTTAATTTTTAACAGTTTGATTACTATGTGTCTTGGCATGTTTCTCCTTGGATTTATCCTGTATGGGACTCTCTGTGCTTCCTGGACTTGACTATTTCCTTTCCCATATTAGGGAAGTTTTCAACTATAATCTCTTCAAATATTTTCTCAGTCCCTTTCTTTTTCTCTCCTTCTTCTGGGACCCCAATAATTCGAATGTTGGTGCATTTAATATTGTCCCAGTGGTCTCTGAGACTGTCCTCAATTCTTTTCATTCTTTTTTCTTAATTCTGCTCTGCAGCAGTTAGTTCCACTATTTTATCTTCCAGGTCACTTATCCATTCTTCTGCTTCAGTTATTCTGCTATTGATCCCTTCTAGAGAATTTTAAATTTCAGTTATTGTGTTGTTTATCATTGTTTGTTTTCTCTTTAGTTCTTCTAGGTCCTTGTTAAACATTTCTTGTATTTTCTTAATTCTATTTCCAAGATTTTGGATCATCTTTACTATCATTACTCTGAATTGTTTTTCAGGTACACTGCCTATTTCCTCTTCATTTGTTTTGTCTGGTGGGTTTTTACCTTGTTCTTTCATCTGCTGTGTATTTCTCTGTCTTCTCATTTTGCTTGACTTAACTGTTCTTGGGGTCTCCATTTTGCAGGCTGTAGCTTCATAGTTCCCGTTGTTTTTGTGTGTGCTCTCAGTGGGTAAGGTTGGTTCTGTGGATTGTGTAGGCTTCCTGGTGGAGGGGACTGGTGCCTGTGTTCTGGTGGATGAAGCTGGATCTTGTCTTTCTGGTGGGCAGGACTGCATCTGGTGGTGTGTTTTGGGGTGTCTGTGAAATTATTATGATTTTAGGCAGCCTCTCTGCTAATGGGTGGGGTTGTGTTCCTGTCTTGCTAGTTGTTTGGCATGGAGTGTCCAGCAGTGGATCTTGCTTGTAGTTGCGTGGAGCTGGATCTTAGCATTGAGACAGAGATCTCTGGGAGAGCTCTCACTGATTGATATTACTTGGGGCCAGGATGTCTCTAGTGGTCCAATGTCCTCAACTTGGCTCTCCCACCTCATAGGTTCTGGCCTGACACCAAGCCAGAGCACCAAGATCCTGTCAGTGACACAGCTCAGAAGAAAAGGGAGAAAGAAAGAAAGAAAGGGAGAGAGAGAGGGAGGGAGGGAGGGAGGAAGGAAGGAAAGAGAGAGAAAGAAAGAAAGAAAAACATAAAATAAAGTTATTAAAATAAAAAATATTGAAATAGAACAATACAAAAGGTAATAAAAAAGAAGAGAAAAACCAAACCAATAAACACATCCACCAAATATAACAAGCACTGAAAAATAAAATAAACATAAAAATCAGAAACTAGTCAGTCACATACGGCAAACCCCAAGTCTACAGTTGTCCCACAGTTCACTGCCTCAATTTTGGGATGATTTGTTGTCTATTCAGGTATTCCACAGATGCAGGGTACATCAAGTTGACTGTGAAGGTTTAATCTGCTGCTCCTGAGGCTTCACAGAGAAATTTCCCTTTCTCTTCTTTGTTCTCAGAGCTCCTGGGGTTCAGCTTTGGATTTGGCCCTGCCTCTTCATGGTGGTCACCCTCTGGAGTCGTTTGGGAAGTCTGAGGTCTTCTGCCAGTGTTCAGTAGGTGTTCTGTAGGAGTTGTTCCACATTTAGATGTATTTTTGATGTATAAGTGGGGAGGAAGGTGATCTCCACATCTTACTCCTCTGCCATCTTGAAGGTCTTCTCCAGCCAATTGATTTTTGACAAAGGTGTACAAGCAATTCAATGAAAGGACAGTCTTTTCAACAAATGGTGCTGAATAATTAGATATCTATAGGCAAAAAAAAAAAAAAAAAATCACAGAATGTTGACCTAAACACCACGTCACATACAAATATTAGGGCTGTTTCTCTTTCTTATCATTCTTGTGTTCACTAGAGTAGCACTTTTAATTCCCTTCAAGAACTTTTCCTTGCATTCACACCTTGGCTGTTTGCACTAGAGGCCTGGGTTTTAGTCTCTCTCAGCTTTCAACACACCTTCCTCACTAAGCTGAATCATTTCTAGCTGTTGATTTAATATGAGAGACCCATGATTCTTCCTTTTACTGAACACTTAGAGGCCACTGTGGGGTTATTAATTGGCCTAATTTCAATATTCTTGTGTCTCGGTGAATATGGAGGCCTGAGGAGAAGGGAGAGAGACAGGAATTGCTGGTCAATGGAGCAGTCAAAACATGCACAACATTTATCAATTAAGTTCATTGTTTTATATGAGTGAGGTTGTGGTGTCCCAAAACAGTTATAATAGTAACATCAAAGATCACTGATCACAGATCACCATAACAAATATAATAATAATGAAAAATTTGAAATATTGCAAGAATTACCAAAATGTGACACAAAGGCATGAAGCAAGGAAATGTTGTTGGAAAAATGGCACTGATAGACTTGCTCAACTAAGGGTTGCCACAGACCTTCAATTTGTAGGCAAATACTTCAGCCAATGCAAAAACTATGTATCTGTGAAGCACAGTAAAGCAAAGTGTAATAAAACAGGGTATGCCTGTATTTCCTTATTAATCTTCAATCTAGTATTCTATCCATTATTAAAAGTGTGATAGTTAAGTTTCCAACTATTATTGTTTGTCAGTTTCTCCTTTCACCTGTCTCCTTTCACTTAGCTTCTTGTATCTTGGGGCTCAGTTGCTAGGTGTGTGTATGTTTATAGTTGTTATAGTATCTTTCTGATGGATTTACCCTTTTGTCATTGTAAAATATCTCTTTATATCTACTAACATTTTAAAATTTAAAGTCTATTTTGTTTGATATTAGTATAACTTTCTTATGGTTGCTGTTTGTATAAAATATCTTTTTCCACCTCCTTACTTTGAACATTTTTATATCTTTGAAAATAATGTGTCCTTAGCTCAAGCTGGATACAATTCATCTTGGTTTTGTTTTGTTTTTTTTAATCTAGTCTGACAATCTTTACCTTTTGTCTGAATTGTTTAGTTCTTTCACATTTAGTGTTTTTATTGAGATAGTTGGATTTTTGTTTGCCATTTACATTTTGTTTTCTATGTCTCATGTTTTTTTTCCTCCTCTATTCCTCTTTTATTGTTTTGTTTTGTAGTATGTGAATATTTTTTCATGTAACACTAAATTCCTTTAATGATTTTTTTCTCTGTATTTTTTATAGTTTATTTCTTTAGTTGTTGCTCTAGCCCTTACCATATACACCTGAACTTATCAGAATCTACTTCAAGTTTATATTAATCTAATTTCAGTGACACACAGAAAAGTTATTCCTATGTAACTTTATTCCTCCCCCTGCTTTGTGATATTATTGTACGTATTACATATCTCTATATATGTTAGTAAACTCAACAATACATTCTAATGATTATTACTTTGTATAATTTTATATCTTTTAAAGAAGCTGTAATAAGAAAAAAGGACATGTATGTATGTATCACATTTATTTTATTAACCTTTTTATTTACTATTTTTGTTTTTCTTCTCTTGTTTCTGTGGATTTGAGTTACCATCAGGTGTTATTTCCTTAGTCTAATATATCTTTCTCCTACCTACCTCTTTGTGGTTTTATTGAATACTTTTGTGTATGTTAGACACCTAACATGACTAAATGTACATACTGTTTTATACAGTTACTTTTTAAATCAGTCAAGAGAATTTTCTTTAGTGTGTCTTGTAAGGTGGGTCAGCTAGCAACAAACTCTCAACTTTTATTTATCTGGGAATATTTTTATTTGGCCTTCATCTTTGAAAAATAATTTTTCTGCATATAGGGTTCTTGGTTGATAGTCATTTTCTTTGAGTAGTTTGAGTATATCACCACACTACCTTTGGCCTGTGTGGTTTCTAATGAGAAATCCACTTTGGAAACACAAACTTCTCACTCTGTATGTGCTTTGGTGATTTTTTATTCTACTTTTCTTCTGGCAGTGCTTTCTCCAGCCTCAGGTAGTTTCCTCACATGTTTTCACATAGTACTCAATCAAAGACTGAAGGAGACCCTATTGTAGATCTTCATAGCTCTCTCTCAGTGTAGCTCTTTTTTATTCTGTGTTGAAACTCATTAGAGTATAACATGTGGTAGTCATAGCACTCACCTCGTTTCCCTTTTCTCATGAGTTCCTAATCTGTACTGCCTGTTGGATCATGTCTAAAAGCCAAAGTTTCATATATTTTTGTATTGTTTATGAATTGTTTGATGTGGGAGGATAAATTGGTTCCATTACTCCTTCACATCCATAATAAAAAACCCTATTTGGTTTTTTGAAACTTGATAAGTGTGGACTTTTATTGGAATTTAATGTTATTTATACTTGTGATTTAGGAATTTAAGAAGATTGATCTCTTTCAGTATCTGAAAATATTTTTGTTTGGACCTCTCCAAAAAAAGTCAAGTGAGTATTGTTACTATGCCACTTGTGAAGCTGCACCTTCCTCCACGTAGAATCATCAAAGCCCATGTGAACCCATGTCCTAAATTATTTCCCATTTACAGGGTATTGCTTTATAAAGCTAGAGGTTATCTTCAAGTTGGAACAGGAGAAGATCCATGGTTATGAGATAAACTTCTAAAGAGGAGTTATCCAGGAGAGTTTCAGAGTGCTGGCAGAAGGTATTCCTGGAAAACTTAACCCCAAATGTATCTGTTAAAGATGGGCACCTTTGGAAGTTTCAAAATGAATAGATCCAATAAAATGTGGGTGTGGAAAATGTAATGTAAGGGATACAATTTAATCATTTTTATTTTTTCTTCTTTCAAATGCAGCAACATAGTATATCACATACCTGAAAAAATCAAGTCATCAATTTCTATTTAACGATTACAAAGTTAAATGCTAAGGAAGATTGTAAAAGCAACTAAAATGGAAGGTTAAAGGATGGCAAAAGAGAGAGGATCAGTGGTTGTGTGGTGGGAAATTACTAGATACTGTCTAATTAATAATGAATAATTATGTAAGATTTATTAATTATAAATGTAACCATTACAAATGTAACTACTATCATTGTAAAATATAAACTTTCTCATTATTAGAAGGAAGACACAGTTAGTAGTACAAAGAAAACAGACCTATCACTGAAAAGATTTTTCATTAAAAAACCTGTGTAAACATTAACATATGTAAACAGCGTAACATAAAGTATGATGGATGTATATGTCATATCAATGTAAATTGGTTAAAGCCCCCTGTTAAGAGAAAATGGCATGAGAATGTATCAAAGATATATACCTAAAATAATTTGGAAAGTTTAAAATATGAGACACTTAATACTAAGGCAATATACAGAAAATAATTCAGGCTTAATTAATATACTATTGGACAAGGTTTTGATTCACATCAAAATTCATGCAGTAATAAAAAGAACACCTTAATAAAGCTAAAGAAGATAATTTTAAAAGGAGATGCAAAGCCCACTGGTTCCTGTGTGCCACTTAAATTATCATCGATTCATTAAAGAAAAAAAAACTTCAAGATATATGAGGAGAAATAGGAACACATAGCTATCATACACCCACTTATACCACTCTGATATCATGCTAGATACAGTGAATAACAACTGGGATTCCAGAACATGAGTTGGTAAATTACGTTCCTTGTGCTAAATCCAGGTAGCTGCCTGTTTTTTGTAAATATGGTTTTTGGAACGTAGTCATTTGCTTGTGTATTGATTATGGCTGCTTTTTTGATACAACAAGCTGGATGAGTAGTTGTCTGAGATCATATGGCCTGCAAGAACTAAAGTATTTACCATCAGGCCTTTTAAAGAAAAAGTTTGTTGACCCCGTTCTAGAAGATATAAATAGCATATGTTATGACATGAGTGTGATACATATTTATATGTGTCTTTCAAACTCTGTACTCTGAAAATATAGTGTAAACTTTCTTTGAAGTGTCAATGGAGGAACTAAACATAAATACATTTGGGGTTAAAAGAAAACTTCAATAAAAAATACATATATATTTTTGAAAAATCTATTTGATCAAGGGATATATCAAAATCAAATTTATAAAAATATAAAATGTTTGTGAATCTATATCCAGAGGTCTTCAGGAACTCAGAAAAGCTTTAATATTCAAACTTACAGTTTATTACAGCAAAAGGTTACAGATAAAAGATCAGCAAAGACAAAAGGCACATAGGGCATATTCCAAGAGAGACTGGATGCAAACTTCCCATTTTCTTCTCCTGTTGTAGTTGTATGAGCAGTGCTTAATTCTGCCAGCAACAATGTTTGACAACATACATCAAGTATTGCCAACCAGGGAGATTTACCCAGGCTTTGGTGTCCAAGGTTTTTATTGGGGTTGCTTGGAGCATCTGTGTGACTGACCTTAATTACTCATGCTCCAGCCCTTCCAAAGATCAGACTAATAACAACATGGCCTAAGGCCCCAACCATAAGTAACATTATTAGCCTGAACTATCTGGTGTGGCTCAAGGTCCGGAGGTATATAAAGACATTCTTATCAGATGGGATATTCCAGGGGCTTATAAGTTATCTCCCAGGATCTGGTCAAAAGCCAGTCATTTCTTTGGAATGTGCAGGGTTTGAATACCCCAAACCTGCTGAGTTAACCCTTTACTGTGCAGAACTTTTGGGCTATGGGTATAGCATTTCTTGGTGGAAAATTTGAAGAACAGGAATTTTGAGTAGACTAAGCTTAAACAGAAGTAATTTATTTAAAAAAATTAGAAACGAATTAATTGGAAAATTATAATGGTATAAATTAAAGCCAAAACATGTTCCTTGGAATAAAAAGGATTTTAAAAATTCATAATATTAGCTAGTCTATGCTGGAAAAAGGAGAGGAAACATCATATAAGAAGTTACAGTGCAAACATACTTAGAAATTCAGCTGTGCAAATATTGAAATTTTGGAAAATGTTGAGCAAGATGAAATAAAACTGAAATAAATCCATATATCATGTTCATGGATTGGAAGACTGTTATAAAATTCTTTTTTAGCTTGGCAGGTGTTTATTGATCTCCTAGAGGAGGAGAGAGCTGGGTACAGCCCGGTTGTCACCTCCTCAGAGACTCCACATTGTGAATTGCCCCTGCAGGGTCATTCTTATACAGCATGAAGTAGCCCTGCACCTGGGCAGGACTGATCTGAGTTGTAGCTTGAAGGACACGATCTGCAAAAGTCTCAGCCAGAGAAGCTGCTTGCCCTGGATAGAACCTCTGGGACATCTGGGTCTGCTGCCAGCGTGAGCAATGGCCCATGTACTCCTTCAGGTCTACTCGCCCAGGGAGTATCAGGGCAGGGTCGAGCCTGTCAACATCATTGGTTGTCATGAACACAATGCGTGCCTCAGTGGATGTTTTAAAATTCTTAATTCTTACCAATCTGTTTAAACATGTTTGAAGAGCAGGATAGTATAGGATCTTTTCTAACAGGTATTAAAGATATACTGTAAACCTATTGTAACTGTTACAGAATGGTACTGGTGTGGGGGTAATTATAGACCTTTGAAACAGAATCGAGAGCCCAGAAATAATTGCACGCTTTAATGACAATTGATTTTTAATCAGGGCAACAGTGCAGAAAGCTGCAAAAGCCTTTTTTTTTTTTTTTTTTTTTGCCGTATGCGGGCCTCTCACTGCTGTGGCCTCTCCCGTTGCAGTGCACAGGCTCCGGACGCACAGCCTCAGTGGCCATGGCTCACGGGCCCAGCTGCTCCACGGCATGTGGGATCTTCCCAGACCGGGGCACGAACCCGTGTCCCCTGCATCGGCAGGCAGACTCTCAACCACTGCGCCACCAGGGAAGCCCTGCAAAAGCCTTTTATATGCAACCTGGCATGGTGTCCCAGCTTTATATCCTACCACAAAAGTCAATTTTGGGTAGACCGAAGTCTAAATTGTACGAGGCAAAACAAAATATTTTAGAAGGAGATACAGGAACAAATTTCCTGTGTAGGGAAAATTTTAAACCAAAAAAACCCCTCAATATATGAGGAAAGATTTATAAGCTCCATTAAAATTCAGAATTTCTTGACATCATAAGAAGCATGAAGCCACACTGTGGCAGAATCTTATCTTTGTGATACCTGGAACCAAGACAAGACTAATATTTAGATTATAAGGAATTATGTAAATCTTTGAGGAAGAAAGCAGGCAACCTAGCAGAAAAAATGGGCATAAGATTTAATAAGGAACTTCCCCAGTTATTGTTATCCCCAGTAATAATATTATTATTATTATTCCTCCTTCCCAGGAGGAATAATTGGACAGGGAAAAATATATTTAACCCCATCTCTTGTGGAAGAAATGCAAATGAAACCACAGCATGATACCACTACACATTTATTTATAAGATTGGCAGAATTTCCGAGTCTGACAGTATCAGGAATGAGGATGTGGAACATCAAAGAACCTCATCTACTGTTGAGGAATTGAAATTTGGTGCAATCACTTTTTTTAAGACTTTTTTTAAAGAGCAATTTTAGGTTCAAAGCAGAATTGAGCAGAAGGAACAGGTATTTCCCATATACCCCTTGCCCTCACAAAAGTGCAGTCACTTTTGAAATTGATGGACATTATCTAGTAAAGATATTCACACCCCGCGTCATGCTGTTCTACTCCTAGCTACGTATTCTTGATAAAGATGTGTTTCTATGCTCCAGGAAGAAAGTGAGAATTTTTTTCCCCACAATGAAATCCAGCAAATATCCATTAACAGATGAATGAAGAAATAAATTGTGGTACATTCATGGAGGATAAGCTATATAGAAAGGGAATTTTCCAAGTATGGCTACAAGCAAATACATGAATGAACCTCACAAACAATTTTGAACACAAGAAGCAATTATTCAATTTGTGTAAAATTAAACTTTTTTTTAGGGTTGCATGAACAGGTTGTAAAAGTATAAAGAAAAGCGAAGAAATGATTTTTGTAGAATTTATGATAGAAATGACCTCTCAGTGTGAAGAAAATTGTGCCCAGGAAAGAATATGTGAGGTGTCTTAGAGCTAGTCATTTTACGTATCGTAGTCTTGATGATGGTTCTATAGGTGTTCAGTTTATGCCATTTGTTAACATATAGAGAAGGGATTTATGTGTATTTGTTTTATTATTTTATTGAAGCATAGTTGATTTACAATGTTGTGCCAATCTCTGCTATATAGCAAAGTGACAGTTATATATATATATATATATATATACTTTTTAAAAATATTCTTTTCCATTATGGTTTATCCAAGGCTAAACCCATTTTGGTTTATCCCAGGAGATTGGATAAAGTTCCTCATGCTGTAGAGTAGGACCTTGTTGTTTATCCATTCTAAATGTAATAGTTTGCATCTATCAAACCCAAACTCCCAGTCCATCCCTCTCCTTCTCCCTCTCCCCCTTGGCAACCATAAGCCTGATCTCCAAGTCTGTGAGTCTGTTTCTGTTTTGTAGTTAGGTTCATTTGTGCCATATTTTAGATTCCACATATAAGTGATATCATACAGTATTTGTCTTTCTCTTTCTGACTTACTTCACTTAGTATTATAATCTCTAGTTGCATCCATGTTGCTGCAAATTGCATTATTTCATTCTTTTCATGGCTGAGTAGTATTGCATTGTATATATGTACCACATCTTCTTTATCATTCATCTGTCGCTGGACAGATGGCTATTGTGAATAGTGCTGCTATGAACCAAGGGATGCGTGTATCTTTTTTTTTTTCTTCTTTGCGGAACGCAGGCCTCTCACTGTTGTGGCCTCTCCCATTGCGGAGCACAGGCTCTGGTCTCGCAGGCTCAGCGGCCATGGCTCACGGGCCCAGCTGCTCCACAGCATGTGGGATCTTCCCAGACGGGGCACGAACCCATGTCCCCTGCATCGGCAGGCGGACTCTTAATCACTGTGCCACCAGGGAAGCCCTGTATGTATCTTTTTGAATTAAAGTTTTGTCTGGGTATATGGCCCAGGAGTGGGATTGCTGGATCATATTGTAATTCTATTTTTAGTTTTCTGAGGAACTTCCATACTGTTTTTCATCGTGGCTGCACCAGCTTACATTCTCACCAACAGTGTAGGAGGGTTCACTTTTCTCCACACCCTCTACAGCATTTGTTATTTGTAGACTTTTTAATAATGGCCATTCTGACTAGTATGAGGTGGTGCCTCATTGTGGGTTTTTTTTTCTCATTGTAGTTTTGATTTGCATTTCTTTAATAATTAGTGATGCTGAGCATCTTTTCAGGTGTCTACTGGCCATCTGTATGTGTTCTTTGGAGAAATGTCTATTAAGGTATTCCACCCAGTTTTTGATTGGGTTGTTTTGTTGTTTTTGTTGAGTTGTGTGAGCTGTTTGTATAATTTGGAGCTTAAGCCCTTGTCGGTCACATCATTTGCAAAATTTTTCTCCCATTCCATGGGTTGCCTTTTTTTTGTTTGTTTATGGTTTCCTTTGCTGTGCAAAAACTTGTAAGTTTGATTAGGTCCCATTTGTTCATTTTTGTTTTTATTTCTATTGCCTTGGGAGACTGAACTAAGAAAACATTGGTACAAATTATGTCAGGGAATGATTTGCCTATACTCTCTTCAGGGAGTTCTATGGTGTCATGTCTTATGTTTAAGTCTTTAAGCTATTTTGAGTTTATTTTTGTGCTTGGTGTGAGGGCATGTTCTAACTTCATTGACTTACATGCAGCTGTCCAACTTTCCTAGCACCACTTCCTGAAGAGACTGTCTTTTCTCCATTTTATATTCTTGCCTCCTTTGTTGAAGATTAACTGACCATAGGTGTGTGGATTTATTTCTTGGTTCTCTATTCTGTTCCATTGATCCATATGTCTGTTTTTGTACCAATACCACAGTGTTTTGATTACTGTAGTTTTGCAGTATTGTCTGAAGTCTGGGAGAGTTATGCCTCCTGCTTTGTTTTTTTCCCTCAGGATTGCTTTGGCAATTCTGGGTCTTTTGTGGTTCCATATAAATTTTTGGATTATTTTTTCTAGTTTTGTGAAAAATGTCTTAGGTAATTTGACATTATATATATATATTGCTTTGGGTAGTATTGCCATTTTAACAATATTAATTCTTCCAATCCAAGAGCATGTGATATCTTTCCATTTCTTTGAATCCTGTTTAATTTCCTTTATTAATGTTTTATAGTTCTCAGCATATAGTTCTCAGCATATAGTTCTCAATGTTTTATAGTTCTCAGGGTCTTTCACCTCCTTGGTTGGGTTTATTCCTAAGTGTTTTTTTTGGTGCAATTTTAAGATTTATTTTTTTTACATTCCATTTCTGATATTTCATTGTTAGTGTAAAGAAATAAAACCAATTTCTGAATGTTAATCTTCTAGCCTTCTACTTTGCTGAATTCATTAATTAGATCTAATAGTTTTTGTGTGGAGTCCTTAGGGTTTCCTATATATAGTATCATGTCATCAGCATATAGTGACAGTTTTACCTCTTCCCTTCCAATTTGGATACTCTTTATTTCTTTTTATTGTCTGATTGCTGTGGCTAGGACTTCCAATACTATGTTGAATAGAAGTGGTGAGAGTGGGCATCCTTGTCTTGTTCCAGATTTTAGTGGAAACCCTTTCAGCTTTTCACCATTGAATATTATATTGGCTGTGAGTTAGTCATAAATAGCTTTTATTGTGTTGAGATATGTTCCCAGTATACCCACTTTGGTAAGAGTTTTTATCATGAATGGATGTTGAATTTTGTCAAATGCTTTTTCTGCATTTGAGATGGTCATGTAGTTTTTGACTTTTCTTTTGTTAATGTGTCATATTACATTGATTGATTTGTGTATGTTGAACCATCCTCATGAAATTGGGATGAATCCCCCTTGATCATGGTGTATGATCTTTTTATGTGTTGTTGGATTCAGTTTGCTAATATTTTGTTGAGAATTTTTGCATCTATATTCATCAAAGATATTGGCCTGTAATTTTCTTTTTTGGTGGTATCTTGGTTTGGTTTTGGTATCAGGGTGATGGTGGCTTCATAGTATGTCTTTGGGAATGTTCCTGCCTCTTCAATCTTTTGGAAGAGTTTGAGAAGAATTGGTATAAGTTCTTCTTTGTATGTTTGGTAGAATTTGCCCGTGAAGGCACTGGTCCTGGACTTTTGTTTGTAGGGAGTTTTAAAATTACAGATTCTATTTCACTTCTAGTGATCAGTCTGTTCAAATTATCTATTTCTTCTTGATTCAGTTTTGGTGGGCTGTATGTTTTTAGAAAGTTGTCCATTTCTTCCAGGTTGTCAAATTTGTTGGCATACAGTTGTTCATAGTATTCTCTTATGTGTTTTTATTTCTGATGTATTAATTGAGATTTCTCCTTTTTCATTTCTTATTTTGTGTATTTGGGTTCTCTCTCTTTTCTTATTGATGAGCCTGCCCAGAGGTTTGTCAATTTTGTTTACCCTTTCAAAGAAACAGCTCTTGGTTTTATTGATTTTTTTTCTGTTTTTTTTTTACCTCTATTTTATTTATTTCCTCCCTGATCTTTATTATTTCCTTCCTTCTGCTGACTCCAAGTTTATTTTGTTTTTCTTTTTCTAATTCTTTTAGTTGGTACGTTAGGTTGTTTGAGATTTTTCTTGTTTTTTGAGGAAGGCCTGTATCACTATGAACTTCCCTCTAAGAACTGCTTTTGCTGCATCCCATAGATTTTGTATGGTTGTGTTTTCATTGGTATTTGTCTCAAGGTATTTTTAAATTTCTTTTTTGATTTCCTTGTTGACCCTTTGGTTTTTTAGTAGCATGTTGTTTAGTCTTCATGTAATCATTCTTTTCTCATTTCTTTTCCTGTGGTTGATTTCTAGTTTCACGCTGTTGTGGTCAGAGAAGATGTTTGAAAGAATTTCTATATTCTGAAACTTGTTGAGGTTAGTTTTATACCCTAGTATGTGGTCAATCCTAGAGAATGTTCCATGTGCACTTAAAATGAATGTGTATTCTCATTTTTTTTGGATGTAATGTCCTGAAAATATCAATGAAGTCTAACTGTTCTATTGTATCATTTATGATCTCTGTTGCCTTATTGGTTTTCTGTCTGGAAGATCTGTCCATTGATGTGAGTTGATGAGTGTAAAAATCCTCTTCTTGTATTGATCCTTTTATCATTATGTAGTGTCCTTCTTTTTCTTTATAGCCTTTGCTTTAAAGTTTATTTTGTCTGATATAAGTATTGCAACTCCTGCTTTCTTTCATTTCCATTTGCATGAAACATCTTTTTCCATCCCCTCACTTTCAATATATATGTGTCCTTTGCCCTAAGGTGGGTCTCTTATAGGCAGCATATTGTAGGCTCTTGTTTTTTTTATTCACTCTGCCACTCTATGTCTTTTGATTGGAGCATTCAGTCCATTGACATTTAAGGTAATTATTGATACATATGTATTTATTGCCATATTAAACCTTGTTTTCCAGTTGATTCTTTGTTTCTTCTTTGCTCTTTTTCTGCTTTGATGATTTCCTTTTATGCTTGTGTTCTCTTCTTTTTGGTTTTTTTGAATCTATTGTATGTTTTTGATTTGTGGTTGCCCTGTTTTTCAAGTATGTTAACCCCTTCCTATATCTGCTGGACTTATAGTCATATACACTCAAACACATTCTAAAAAAAAAAAGAAGAAAGAATCTGCATTTTCTTACTCTCTTTCCCCACATTTTATTATTTTGATGTCCTTTTTTACATCTTCATGTTTATCCTTTTGCTATTCCTTTTATTTATAATTGCTTTCACATATAGGTTTTTTTTTCTTTTTTCTCATTTTGATCTGTATACTGGCTAATTTAAGTGATTTAATTTCCAATTATTATTTCCTCCTTCATATATCTTCTTGGTTCTTTTCTATTTAGAGGATATCTTTCAATATTTCTTTTAGGATAGGTTTACTATTGCTGTATTCTTTTAGTTTTTGCTTGTCAGAGAAATTATTATTTTTCCTTTTCTAAATGATAATCTTGCTGGCTAGAGTATTCTAGGTTGCAGATCTTTCCCTTTCAAGACAATATATGTTGCCACTCCCTCCGGCCTGCAGTGTTTCTGTAGAGAAATCAGCTGATAACTTTATAGAGGTACCGTTGTAATTAACTCTTTGTTTTTCTCTTGCTGCCTTTAGAATCCTCTCTTTAACTTTTGCCATTTTTATTATAATATGCCTTGGTGTAGATCTGTTTGGATTCATATTTTTGGGGACCCTGTATGCTTCCTATATGTGGATATCTGTTTCCTTCTTTAGGTTTGGGAAGTTTTCAGCCATAATTTCTTCAAATACATTTTCAATCCCCTTTTCTCTTTCTTCTCCTTCTGGAATCCCTATTATGCATAGATTGGGACATTTTATACCATCTCATAGGTCTCTTATATTGCTTTCTTTTTTTTTTAATTGGCTTTCTGTCTGCTGTTTCGATTGGGTAATTTCCATTTTTCTATCTTCCAGATTACTTATTCTTTCTTCTGCATTATTCATTCTGCTATTCATTGCCTTTAGTTCAGGTTCATCTCAGCAAATAAATTTTCTAATTTCGGCTCCTCCTTATAGTTTCTAGTTTCTTTTTACAGTAATATGCATTTCTGTCAGTAGCCTTTCTAAATTCCTTCAGTATTTTTATTACCTCCTTTTTGAACTTTGTGTCTATTAGACTGAAGAGGTTTGTTTCATTGTTCCTTCAGGGGAGTTCTCTTGGTCTTTTTTTTTTTAATTTTTAATTTTTTAAATTTATTTTTGGCTGTGTTGGGTCTTTGTTGCTGTGTGGGCTTTCTCTAGTTGTGGCGAACAGGGGTTATTCTTCATTGCGATGCATGGGCTTCTCATTGCGGTGGCTTCTCTTGTTGCGGAGTACAGGCTGTAGGTGCATGGGCTTCAGTAGTTGTGGCACGTGGGCTCAGTAGTTGTGGTGCATGGGCCTAGTTGCTTTGTGGCATGTGGGATCTTCCTGGACCAGGGCTTGAACCCATGCCCCCTGCATTGGCAGGTGGATTCTTATCCACTGTGCCACCAGGGAAGTCCTCTCTTGGTCTTTTAACTGGGAGTGGTTCCTCTGCTTCTTCATTTTGCTTATATTTCTCTTAGTCTGTGAGTTTAGGAGAAACAATTATCTACTGTTGTCTTGGAGGGCTATTTATATATGGGAGCATCCCTTCGTAGCTTGTGTGGGCTTAATATTTTTTGGTGTGAAGGTTATTTTTGGTTTGGATGCTTGCTATCTCTTTCCTCCATGTGTGCTGGCCATTATCCCCTTGATAGGGGGTGTGCAGTTATGCTGCCCGTGAATGCTCCCAGGAAGGAGGGGGTAGTGGTTGGCTCCCAGTTGCAGGTCCCTCAGTAGTGGCGGCAGGTTGAGTGCACTCCTCAGGAGGTGAGGGCAGCAGTTGGCGTTGGGTCTCAGGACCCTTGGCAGTAGCAGCCAAGGTGGTCTGGGCCCACCTCTGGAGTCCAAGATGGCAGCTGTGGCTTGTGCCCGTCCCCTGAGCTCATGTAGGCGGTGCCCTGCCACTTGAGAGAGCATGTGAAAAAAGAAGTTCCTATGGCAGGCCCACCCCTCTCCTTTCACACCACCCAATGGTGGTGCCCTGCCTTTCTGGTGGGCCCAGGCCTCCCCCCATTCTCCCTTGGTTGTGGCGTACCACACCCTTGCCCCCTCAGGATGTCTCCATGCAGCCAACGCCAGTCTTCTCCCCTGGGTCTGGTCTCTGAAGCCTGGGCCTCAGCACCCAGGCCCGACCCACCCCCTCTGTCCCAGCTAATCTCCCCTCCATTGAGGGCACTTCCCAGTGTGCAGAAACCTTTATTCTTTCACAGCTCCATCCAAGGGGCACAGGTCCTGTCCCAATTCCTGTCTCTTTTTTCTTTTGCCCTACCCACTTATGTGGAGATTTTCTTCCTTTTTGGAAGTCTGAGGTCTTCTGCCCATATTCAGTAGATGTTCTGTGAGAATTGTTCCACATGTAGATGTATTTTTGATGTATTTGTGGGAGAAGGTGAGGTCCATGTCCTATTCCTCCGCCATCTTGATCCGATCTCTTATGTGTATTTGTTTTAGTTTCCATGTTTAAAAAGCTAGAAACGGACAAAGTAGTGAGAGGTAGGTACTTGTTACATGTATTCCTCACAAATGTGTTTGTTTCTATAAGAGGATTCAGGTCTTGTTACATCACCTCAGTATGGCCTTCCACAACCTCCCTATTTATAATGGCACTCTTCATTTCAAGCAGTCCGTTTCTTCCCTTGTTTTTTCTCCTAAGCACTTACTAGCTCTTCTTACTTCTGAAATTGTATTTCAAAATTTCCACTTATCTGTCCTATTTGAAAAATTTGGGGGCACTACATCTCTTTCCCACACTCTTTCTGCTTCCTTTGATGATACTTACTAATCATGATTCCTGAAATCAGCCCAAACTTTGATTTTATCATACTTTTGTCTGTGCTTCCCTAAGTGCTTATTCCCATTAGTTGACCTGGTTTAAAGTTGTATCTCTCCTGCCTCAAACATAATAAGGCACAGAATAGGCATACAATGGATATCTGAGAGTGAAAGAATTTTGATTCCCAGTCTTTTTCTCCTCCTAATTTGTCTATCTTTGAGCACTCTATCCTCAAGTTCTGCTCTTTTTCTTCTTATACAATAACTGTTTCCAGGCCTCATCCATACCTGCAGTTTAAGCCTTTTTACTTTATTTTAATGACTTGTGCCCCTTCAGGGCAGCTGTATTTCAGTGTTATGGTCTCTTTATTCTCAAAATGGTTGAAAAAAACTAAATTTTTTTTTCTCACAACTCAAATATCCTTCTTTTTCCCCTTCCATAATTATTTTGTCCTGGTAGCCTATTCTCATATCAGACAACCAAGAAATCACTTTAAAGTTCTGAATCATCTCTGTTATCCTCATACCAATCTTTCAATACTTCCTGACATTTTAGTTTTCCTTTGTACTCAGTATTTTCATGTTCTCACTGCCTAATGACATCACCCAAAACTTAGAGTCCTGCTCTTTAATGCCTCAATTTTTATTATTCCTAATTGGATTTAATTTTTACATAATGTATTAAATTCATTTTTCTCTGGGCTGACAAAATAACTTATGGCTTATAAAGCTGGGTTTTACATATAACTTAATACATGAAATTTAGTGACCATCAAATAAATTTTGAACCCCTCTTACATTATCAGATGTATTTCTTTCTGTTGCCTACCCTGATGCCAGAGCTTATATGATCCAGTCTCCTTGTAAGTGTCACCCATTCATGTGCCATTCTTCCTTACATCACAGTTTTCATCATTGCATGCTTTCCCTATACAGCTACTTAAATTTTATACATTCATTAAATTGCTTAGCATGCCTGGCACAAGGGAGTGTCTCGTTATTTTTTGTTATTTTTGCAATATTAATTTTTGGCTAAGATTCCTACTTCTATAAAATGATCATGGAATATATTAGCCTATTTTAATTTCTCCTTTTTTGTAATCTCCCAACTCATTTCATGGCTATTTCACAAGAAAATGAGACTTTTCAGACACTCAGTGCTACATAACATACAGTCATTGAAAGAACACTTTTTCTTTCCTTGAAATTCACTAAAAAGTGTGGCCTCAGTTTTATTCTTCCATACTCAGGTATGGAGCCAGGTAGAGGAGAAGTAGTTCATATCAATTCACTCTGAAAGCACTATCTCAAATACAAATGCCCAGCTCAGGTTTCTGTTTCCCCCAGCAGTTACTTTTGATTAACATGAAATTATTCAGTTACTTGTAATTAATTATTTGCAAACGAAGCAACTGACAAAGGATTGTCAAATATATACAAGCAGCTCATGCAGCTCAATATCAAATAAACAAGCAACCCAATCCAAAAATGGGCAGAAGACCTTAATGGACATTTCTCCAAAACAGATATACAGATTGACAACAAACACATGAAAGGATACTCAACATCACTAATTATTAGAGAAATGCAAATCAAAACTACAATGACCTCATTGTATGTAGTTGATTGATACCTATCATCTCACACTGGTCAGAATGGCCATCATCAAAAAATCTACGAACAATAAATGCTGGAGAGGGTGTGGAGAAGAGGGAACCCTCCTGCACTGTTGTGGGAATGTAAATTGATACAGCCACTATGGAGAACAATATGGAGGTTCCTTAAAAAACTAAAAATAGAACTGCCATATGACCCAGCAATCCCACTATGGGCATATACCCTGAGAAAACCATAATTCAAAAAGACTCATGTACCACAATGTTCATTGCAGCACTATTTACAACAGCCAGGACATGGAAGCAACCTAAGTGTCCATTGACAGATGAATGGATAAAGAAGATGTGGCACATAAATACAATGACATATTACTCAGCCATAAAAGGAAATGAAATTGAGTTATTCATACTGAGGTGGATGGACCTAGAGTCTGTCATACAGAGTGAAGTAAGTCAGAAAGAGAAAAACAAATACTGTATGTTAACTCATATATATGGAATCTAAAAATGAAAAGGTACTGATGAACCTAGCTGCAAGGCAGGAATAAAGAGGTAGACATAGAAAATGGAATTGAGGACACTGGGAGGGGGAAGGGTAAGCTGGGACAAAGTGAGAGAGTAGCATTGACATATATACACTACAAAATGTAAAGTAGATAGCTAGTGGGAAGCAGCTGCATCACACAGGGAGATCAGCTCTGTGCTTTGTGACCACTTAGAGGGGTGGGATAGGGAGGGTGGGAGGGAGACGCAAAAGGGAGGAGGTATGGGGATATATGTATACATATAGCTGATTCACTTTGTGAAGCCACTCTTCTTGGCCACCACTGTTGGCGGAGAGGCCGCCTATCACTGGGGTGGAGATACATCTTCTGATAGGGATTGAGGAGGCCACTTTTGCTGGAGATGGAGCCAGTGAGGCCAATCCCACAAGAAAAGAAGACTCATCAGAATTTAGGGGCTCTGTGTCCCCAGTTTCATCAGGGTCTTCCACATGGCCCCACCCCAAATTACAGAATCCCATTCTTTCCCAAGCAATGCATTCACTTTAACAGAAGACATGCTGTGAGGCTGGGAGGTCAACTTGCATTATAATTCAGCCAATTGCTAGGCAAGGAATCAATTTTTGATTCTCAGAAATATCAGCCGTGTGGCTACAGGAGATATGGCTGTCCCTCAGGGCATTCGTAGAAGCTCTTAGGTCACTTTATGCTGCACCTGAGCTGGGAATTTGAATCCCAGAGCTCATCCTTTTCTTTCACCACTTTGTCCAACAACATTAGAAGCAACCAACACATTATATTCCTTGGTTTTCCAAAAATGTTCAAAAATGCCAAACACAGAGTCACTTAGTTCCTTTCTTCTTTTAAGTGGTTGATGAGGATATTCAATGCAGATGTTTTGCATATCTCTATATACTTTTCACACCATGGACTATCAGGGCTCTCTACTACGAAATGGAGTCATTAGCATCTCTAAATCTAATCAGACTAGAGAGCCAATTCCAGAAACCCCAGAACCAATTCAGAAAACTCATCCTTAACATTTTGTTCTTCTAGTACTGCTCCCCATACCCAAATCTTTACTAGTCAGAGTTCTCCAGAGAAACAGAATATATATATAGCTATATGTAAATAGTGTACTATAGGAATAGTTCACATGATTACGGAGTTCAAGAAGTCCCACAATCCATCATCTATAAGTTGGAGAACCAGTAAAGCCAGTGGTGTAATTCAGTCTAAATTCAAAGGCCTGAAAACCAGTTGAGTTGATGGTGTTAAGTCCCAGCCCTAGTCCAGAGGCTTGAGAACCATGGTCTAAGTCCCATTCTGAGTCTGAAGGCCTGATAACCAAGAGCACCAATATTTGTGGACAGAAGGTGGATGTTTCATGACAGTGTACTTGGCAATGATCTCTTAGATATGACACCAAAAGCAGGGCAACAAAAGCAAAAAAATAAACAAATGGACTACATCAAGTTTAAAAGCTTTTGTGCATCAAAGGACACAGTCAACAGGTGAAATGATGTACAAATGACCAACAAGCATATGAAAAAAGGCTCAACATCACTAGTCATGAAAATGAAAATCCAAATCACAGTGAGATATCACCTTACACCCATTAGGATGTCTAGTATCAATAAAACTGAAAATAACATGAGTCTTAGCTTGGGCCCTCATAACAGCATACCATAGACTGGGCGGCTTGCGTCAGCCAGTCTCATGGTCTAAAGGCTAGAAAGTCTAAGATCAAGGTCCCCACAAAGCAGGTTTCATTCTGAGACTTCTCCTCTTGGCTTGTAGGCAGCTGCATCTCCCTGTGCTCACATGGACTTTCCTTGATGCATGTGCATATAGGGTGAGGAAAAGAGCAAGCTCTCTGGCATCTCTTAAAAGGGCACTAAACCCATCATGAAGTCCCCACATTTATGACCTCATATAAACCTGATTATCTTCAGAGGTCACATTTCCCAAATACTATCATATTGGGGGTTAGGGCTACAACGTAGTAATTTGGGAGGGAACAAAATTCAGTTCATAGAACAAGTGTTAGCAGAGATGTGGAGAAATTGGAACCCTTGTGCACTGTTTATGGGATTGTAAGCTGGTCTAACCACTGTAGAAAACAGTATACAGATTCTTCAAAAAATTAAAAATAGAACTACCACAGGATCCAGCAATGCCACTTCTGGGTCTATATCCAAGAGCATTTAAAGCAGGGTTTTGAAGAGATATTTGCACACCCATGTTGATAACAGCACTATTCACAGTAGTCAGGAGGTGGAAAGCAAGCCAAACGTCCATTGATGGATGAGTGGATAAACAAAAGATAGCATATACATACAGTGGAATATTATCCAGCTTTAAAAAGAAGGAAGGAAGTCTATCACATGCTACATGGGTGAAACTTGAGGACATTATGCTAAGGGAAATAAGCCAGTCACAAAAGGACAAATACTGTACGTTGGTAAAAGCAGTCTCACGTACGCAGTATTTTGACTCCCACTTGGTCACATAAGAATGGGCCTTGGGTCTGGAACACTTCCATACCAAGAGATAAAGAGCCCACATAGCCTGTGTGAGCTTATCATGCCATGGGAATATTCTCCTTGTTACAGCCACAGTTAGTACTCTCATCTCTGCTTTAAATGTGTGTGTCATATGGCACCTGGCCACCCCCACCATCATATCCCTCCTCACAGGGAGGGGACAGGGTTCCTTCCACTGCAACATGAGAGGGATGCACATAGGCAAATTGGCCTGAGTCAGCCACCAGGAGAAACTCCCTGGCCATGGAGGACTGACACATACTACTGAGGCTGATCTTTTTCTGTCTCTTCTCTATGTAAGTAAAGCGTTGTTCCACCCAGTGCCTAATTAACTGTGTTGTTTTCCTTGGTAACTCCAATACCAAGATGCAATGTGCAGAAGTGTTTACAGTCCTTCCCCTGGTGTTGGTAACCAGTGCATGGTACTCTGCTGGACACTGGGTATGAGATATGTAAAGTAGTCAAATTCATAGAAACTAAAAAGTAGAATGGTGGTTGCCAGAGGTGGGGGAGGAGAAACGGGGAGTTGTTTATGCCCTCAACATCTTCGCATCCCCATCAAGTATAAGTGAGAAGGGCCAAGAAAGTGAGTCATGCCCACACTCATGACTGATTAATTAATATAAAATATCTATCATGATTTGTGTTCCTGTGCTATTTCTTAAAGGTAGAGCTAACAAATATTTTTATACATGATTGATACCTACTATAACTACACCATTAGTCTGGAATATTTAACATATATTCTAATTAAGTAATTGAATGCTCTGTGTTATTTTGCTGGATTCCTGTTAAATTGGCCTGAAAGAATCTTTATTTATTAAAGTATCAGGTGGTTTTAGAAAAGAAGTATTAAATGATTTCTATCTGGAGCACGATCAAGTTGAAATATTGCCATTTGTACAGTTAAATTCACTTACAAAGAGAAACCATTGTTCGTTCAGTTAATATTTCCAGGACATGTGACTGTTTTAATTTACATTTGTACCTTATCACTTGAGGACAAAAATAAAGTGACAGTTAAAGTAACAACATTGAAATGTAAAATCAGAATAAAATCATGCCCTTTCACAATATTCTATCTAGACAAAGTTGTAGACTGTGGTTCTTTAAGAATAGCTCAGATGGGAACTTCCTCCTCATAACTACACTCTCCGCCACCCTCCTCAACCCCCAAAAACACAAACACAGACATTCTCCTCAGGCTCCACCAAAATAAATTTAATTGTGAGCTTATCAGTTATGAGGTAGAGGTTTAATTTATCTTACCACTACAGAAACAGCAAAGATTTTCCATTAAATACTAGATTTAGAAACTTTATAGAAAGTCCCAGATTTATAATTCATTCTGTAATACTGGCACAATGAAGATTGTTCTGTAAAATTCATGGAAAAAATGTTCCAAAGAAACAAATTTTTCTCCTAAATTATTCTCCCAAATCAGTAAGTTAATAAAATATCAAAGAAGCTATGGTTTAACATAACCACATTTATTTTTGAAATTTTAAAAGGAATTTTGTGATCTTTCAGCTGTATAAATTATGATGCTTCACAAAGGTGAATTTTAGGCCTTAAGGAAGGTAACTGTATTTTCCCAATTCCTCCATTACTTTGAAAATGTAAATACCAGGTTCCAATGTTTAAACAAATGGGAGTCACTGTTTCTGATATGGATTTAAACAGATTATAATATATGCATATTTTAAAAAATATATTAATGCCTATTTAACTTTATTTTTTAACTACTTGGGAATTGATAGCAATGTCATCACCTATGCCAAACAAAGAGTGACTCTCATAACCTTCTCTGTTTTCTGCATTTTTATCCCCTCAAGACCTGCTTACACAAGAAACAAACTGTCTTCTGTTGTACTGCAATCCAAATTGATCTCTCCTTGCCATAGAGAAAATTTGAAAAAGTTTTCTTTAAAGTCTTAATTAACTTAGTTGATTTGATTTTGTAATAACTGCATTAATGTCATATAAATTAAGAAACTTATCTACCATCTCTGAGCAATTCCAGGATAAGAAACCAGAAGCTGTAGCTTTTCAATCACAGACTGAAAAATCCCTACCATTTAACGTATAAGTTTCTTTGTGTTTGGTTCAAAGCAGTAGTGGCTCCTATAGCTATTTTGATGGTCATCTGATACCCCACTTGCTACCTTTATCCAATGAAGTCCCTATTTCTGCCTAAGTTTTCCTCTTGTAGTGGATGTTTAAGAGATTTAAAAAGAAGAATGGAAAAGCCAGAAAGAAGACAAGACCTATGAAGAAACAAGTCAACAAAACTGCTTCGTCAAGCAATTTGGACAGTTCCCCTGAAGATGGTGAGCTGAGCAGTGCATACCTGGTAGTAAGCTCCCACCCTTGTATCTTTGAAGATGGAAGGAAATAGGGAAGATGAAAAAAATGAAGTCTTCATTAGAGCACTCATTAACCTAATGAGATCAGTAAAAATGTCAGTGATTGCCAAAGGTTAGAGAAGCAGGAGGGAGGAATAAATAGGAGGAGCACACAGAATTTTAGGGCAGTGAAGTAATTCTGTATGATACTATAATAGAAGACACATGTCATTATACATTTGTGAAAACCCATAGAATGTACAATGCCAAGAGTGAATGGTAATGTAAATTATGGACTTTGGGTGATAGGGATGTGTTCATGTAGGTTCATCATTTTAACAAATATACACTCTGGTGCAGGATGTCGATAGTGGGGAAGGCTGTGCATGTGTGGGCAGGGGGTTATGGTAACTCATCATACCTTCTGCTCAATTTTGCTATGAACCTAAAACTACTCTTCAAAAAAGCCAATTTTTTTTAAGTTGATATTTATTTCCCACTCACAGAAAAGATAATAGGGTTTTTGTTGAACTTATTTGACTGTCTAATTATATCCCTTTCATGTATGCTGAAAAATTTTTTAAATTGAAGTATAGTTGATTTACAATGTTGTGTTAATTTCTGCTGTATATATATATATATATATATATATATATATATATATGTTTATATGTATTCTTTTTCATATTCTTTTCCATCATGGTTTATCACAGGATATTGACTATAGTTCCCTGTGCTATACAGTAGGACCTTGTTGTTGATTACTTCTTTACTTTATCCTGCAGAATACATATAAAAGTCTTGAAATAACAATGCCAATATTGTATTGATACTATGTATGAAATAGGCAACTGATAGGAACACATTGTATAACACAGGGTACTTTACCTAATGCACTGTGGTAATCTAAATGGAAGGTAAGTCCAAAAGGGAGGGGATATCTGTATGTGTATGGCTGATTCCTTTTGTTGTGCAGGGGAGGCTAACACAACACTGTAAAGCAACCATACTCCAAAAAAAATTAATTTAAAAAAATGCTAATATTGGCTACTGAATAGAATTTAAAATTTCTTAGTATTCTTTTTTTAATCTTGGAATATATCCTCCTAGGGATGTACAGTCAAAAATGCTCTGTTTTAGAGTCATTTGAAGTAGTTCTTCAGTATGTGGTTATGCCATCAGCTTGACATACAGCTATGTTCACTATAAAAAAAATAGTTTATTTTTTTCAATTTTTAGAAATTTTTTCATTTTGCTTTTTTAATTATGTAAATATTTGCATGGTTACAAGTCAAAATTATATAAAAAAGGAACATTCATAGAAATTTTGCTTCCATCCTCATCTCTGCAATTCTTTTCCTCTCTCTTTAGACCATTAGTTCTCTTAGTTTTGGTTTATCCTTTCATTGTTTCTTTTTGAAAATACAAGCAAATGCATTTAAATATAGTCACACTCCCTTCCCTTTCTTACACAAAATTTGCAGACTATAAAAGTATTTTGCATCTAGCTCTTTTTTTTTTTGCTCAATAATATATCTTGGAGATCACTCCATATTGGTATATAGAGATCTTCCTGCTCGTTTTTACAGCTGCATAGTACTCCACTGAATGAATGCAACAGGTTTTTTTTTGTTTTTTTCCTATGATAGAGTTTTGGGTTGTCATAATCTTTTTGTTATTAAAAATAGTGCTGCAGGGACTACCCTGATGGTCCAGTGAGTAAATGGGCCCCAATGCAGGGGGCCCACGTTCAATTCCCGCATGCATGCCACAACTAAGAGTTCCCATGCCGCAACTAAGACCCAGTGCAGCCTAAATAAATAAATAATTAATTAATTAAAAAAAAACAATGCTGCAATGAATAACTTTGAAATGTGTGCCAACTTTAAAAAATCAAAGTTAGTTGTAGTAAATGCAATAATAAGCTTATAGGAGTGTTCCAGCACTGTGGTAATCATTCATTGATAGTAATTAGTAATAACTTACCTCCACATTGTCTTCTTATTGAATATTGTTTTATTTGCCCAGATGTGAACCTCCCACCATCACTCAGATACACACTGTCTACTCAAGTGTTTACTATGGAGTTGCAATCCTCTTATAAACTCCACATTCCTTGCCACAATGATAGGTCTATGCTTAGGTACCTAATCCAAATTGGGTCCATCAAAGAACCTCGATTGAATGGTCTGGGTTTAGTAATCTGACTCAAACTGTGCCATTCAGGGCTCTTCTCTGGCTTCTAAACGTGAGACCTAGGAAGGGTGTTTTATTCTGATCACCAATTCCAGTGTGTGTGCTGCGGTGGAGGGGGGTGAGGGTTCCTCTCCACTCCTCCAGACAATGTTCCAGACATTAGCTGGCTATCCTAACAATTCAACTCCATTTTGACATTATCTACTGGGAGATAGTATCAGATTCCACAGGTCATGGGTTCAGTTCCACAAGAATGGCCTCCCTTACTTCAGATGTCAATCACAAGTAGTAGGTCCCCAAGTTACCCACAACTTCTGTCCAGTTCCCAAGGTTCCCATGAGGGCCCTCAGGTTTTATTAACTTGCTAGAGCAGCTCACAGAACTCAGAGAAACATTTTACCTACAGTTTTATCATAAAAACAATATAACTTAGGAACAGCCAGAAGGATGACAGGGCAATGTGTGGGGAAAGGACATGGACCTACTATGCTCTCTCTCTGAGCATAGCACCCGCCCCAAACCTCTGCATGTTCACAAGCCTGGAAGCTCTCAGAGCCTCCTATTATTGGGGTTTTTATGGAGGCTTCATCATGAAGGCATAATCAATCATTAACTCTATTTTTAGGCCTTCTCACTCCTTAAGAGCATGGGAAGTGGGGCTGAAAATTCCAAGCTTCTAATCATGGTTTGGTCTTTCCTGTGACCAGCCCCTATCCAGGAGCTATCCAGAGCTGCCTCATTAGAATAAAAGATGCTCCTATCACCCAGGAAATAACAAAGGTTTTAGGAGCACTGTCAGGAACCAGGGTCAAAGACCAAATATTAGAACAAAAATGCCTCAAGAGCTCTTATCACTTAGGAAATTACAAGCATTTCAGGAGCTCTGTGCCAGGAACTGGGGGCAGAACCAGTATATATTTTCCATTACCTCACAAGGGGGAAGCTCAATTCATCCCCAGTGGAGTGTGTGCGACATGATTCTGGGAGTAGCCATGTTCTCAGGCATTGTATAAAGGGACAGGTTGAGAAAAGGAAACCCACCCATAAAGAGATGCAAAACTAGAGAAGAAGGAAGAAGTTCCTGGTGGTGTTTTCTTCTGAGACAAGCCATATCTATGCCTTTCCTGCTATTTTGTTACATGCAACAATAAATTTCTCTTTTATTCTAAAAAATAAAAAAGAAATTAGGCAGTGAATTAAGGCATTACATGAAAAATAGAATTAGCCAACAAAAAAACTCATACTAGAGTCAGAACCTACTTTGATTCTTAACTCTATTGTTTTCTCTCAGTTCATCTAGTTTTTCAGACAGAGGAGTTCACTGCACCTGGGACACAGTAGGTGCTCAATAAATGAGAGCTGTTTGAACAGATGAATGAGTAAACAATAGATGCATCATTATTTCTTTTCAGTGATTATTTTCTCAACAATCTAAACAAGTAGATTATAATTCAATCCAAAATTAGAATGTTTCCTAAATCCAAGAGTCCCTGAATTTCAAATTGGTTCTCACACAACTGATAAAACATTGTTTCATCATCTGTTTACTAAATTAGTAAAGAAAGACTCAATGTCCTGGACTGGTCAATTTTAAAGAAAGAGAGAAAATATTCTCTCTGATTCGTGTTCTTGTGTGGCTATAGAACATTTAAAATCTACCCATTGCAAATCAACAAGAATTTTATCTGCATGTTACTAAACAACAGTAGATACCACAAATGTACTTTATGAAACCACTTTGCAAGTAGAGCAAATTTGTTCCATTCATCAAGGGATGCTTGCTCTTATTCACTAAAAACTCAAAGAGGCATTCCGTTTGCAAAGCCTTTTGCTACAATTCAGCAAAGATATTAATCATTAAGATAAGTTACATATCTTGAGATCTTTCATCTTAAATACAAACCTACTGAATGAAGAGCCCAATGAAGAGCGATAACAAACAAATTACTTAAATGGAAAAAAATAATATAACAAACTATTAACTATATATAGGCAGTAACTAAGGGTGAAAAGATAACTCTAAAGAATATCCTAGGGCTGAGGAAGAGTGCTCAAGGAAGGAACAAACTTGTCAGGGGCTCCCTCCGCGTGGCTAGAATTCAGTTTCTTCTGAGATGTGGATTTAGCCCATTGGATGATGGAGAAATTTGCTGGGTTTCCTAAGCCAAAGCTGGTCCATAGTCCAGGCAAGCGGGAAATACTCCTTCAGGCTGCAGGTGGGCAGAGACTACCAGATAGGCATGCAAAAGGAGCTGGGCATCAGGAGCCCACTGAGTGGTATTAAGCCTGGCATGTGTGGTGTCCACATTGGGAGAACAATAGGAACCAACCCTCCAGGGTGCAAGTGGACTGAGGCTGGCAGTTGGGTGAGCAGAGGGAGTCAGGGCATCAGGAGCCCATCTATGGGCAGTGCAGTGTGAGGCCTGGGGTGCACAGTGTTCACACTGTGTGGGCTGCAACAAGGTGGTCACTGGGCCTGGGCTGGGACTGCAGGCTCACCAAGGGATTACCCGCTCCTGGATGCCCAGTGAGACAGAGCATCACTGAAGTCCCCACACGTGCACCCCTGGTAATTGTGAATTTGGAGCAAAGTGTGGCAAACAGAAGCACATCAAAACAAGAAGAGAAGCCCTTTCTCCTGCAATGTCCCTCCAGCACCCCTGTTTTAAAACGTAGGTCTTATTATTATTCAGGTATGGTAAGGCCAAGTCAGGAGACAGCTGCCATTGAAAAGATAGTTTGTTACAGTTCCCAAGAGGAGAGAGCAGGCCATGCCACGTAGGGCCACACGGAAGCATCAGAGTCAGTCAGGAGGCAGAGGGAGTGAGGGGAAAACATGGGCAACAGCCTTTATTGTGGTTTTCATGGGAAGGAATGGGAGAGGTAGGGTAAACAGGCTTAGGATTGAGTAATTTTAGTTGAGCTCCAGGGTGTAGGGCCTGCTCCTAACTGTCTGATAACTGGCCCCGTTACAATTAGTGCAAGGGAACAGTGGCCCATCGTGTGAGAGCCCAATGAAAGAGTGGTGGAGGGGTATGGGCTCTGGATTGTTTAGTGTGCATCTGAAAGCTGTGCTTGCAGGCAGGCCTTTGCTGTCTCTAGGAACTGGCTTCTAGGCAGTCCCTCCAGGGTCAGCAAGGCCCCAAATGTCAAACCATCAGAAATACATGGTTAATACAGCCCCCTACTGACAAAATGTGTTTACTGCAAAGGAGAAATGCTTATTACCATAGAGTAAGTAATGAAGGGTGGATTTGCAGCTGAGATGCATTCATTACTAACCAGCACAACTATACAGAGATTGATCATCCTGTTTGAAGATTTTCAACCAGTTGAGTTCAGCTGATTGTTTATTTATTTTTTATTTCATTTATTTTTGTCAGTGATAATATCATCTTTGGAAAATGGATCTCTCCTTGCTTTGTACCCTGTAATGGTCATTTTGGCTTTTTCCCCAGTGTCTCTTTTATTCAAATAATCAATTTAAACTAATCATGGATGTTTAAGTCTTTTGCCAGAGACTGGTCTAGGGAAGGGCACGTCTAAGCTATGTTGACCTGAAACAAATAGACTTCCAGATTTTTCTCCAGAAAAGATGGGTTTATTCCAAATCAGTAGGGAATTGCAATTCTGGGTCTGCAACCATAGTGAGCTACATGCAAGTTCACCCACCGCAAGGGAAGAAGAATACTTTTATAGAGGGAAAAGGAAGTTGGGAGGACTATAAGAAGCAAAGAGTCCATGGCTTTTCATTGGCTGAGTCCTTGCCAGGAAAGGAGTCTTTCTTACAAATGCAGGGCTTGGCTATCGCTGCAGAGCATGAGAGCGCCCCCTCCTGTTTTCCCAACTCTATTTAACTCAGGTTGCTGTTTAATCATTTTTTATAGCAAATTTAGGTAAGCTAAACCAAAAGGAGAAGGTTGCTAGGGCTTCTGGGGATGAACATGTTCTATGTCTCTTCATCGCACCTGAACTAGAAAATGCAGCTCTGTTGCAACTGGGATGCATCTTGTGACCAGCCTAAGGGCAACGCCGATACAAAGGAGGATTGAACCAAGAGAACAGCTAGGAAGGAAGCCCTGATTTTACCACACCTAGAAACTGACTTGTCCCTGAATATCCTGTTATGGTAGATAATAAATAGCCTTATGATGCAAAACAGTTTGAGCCAAGGTTTTCTGTCACTTGAAAAGAAAAATATCGTAACTGATACAAGTTCTCATTATACTTTATTCATACTTCTGCTCTATTACTTATTGCCCTTCATCACAACTATTTATTCTGAGTTTATCTTCCCAACTAGACTACTGTCTCCTTCCCTTGAGCTTGGCTTCATTATCTTAATCTTTCTAGTTTCTAACAATGCCTGACACAGGGAAGTTACTAAGTAAATATTTCTTGACTCTGTGACTGGTTCTGCCTGTTGCATCCTGATGTCAAGGATTTGGGGCGTTTATATGAAACATAGTTTGTATTCGTAAGCTTAAAGTGTAAAGGAAACTACAATACACTGCAATTAATACTCCAAAAAACAAACACATTTGAGAGTAACCAAATGAAACATCCATACCAGAATAAGCCGAATTCTGTGGTGATCATTTGTGGCTTTACTCATGCTTTCTTCCTGTCACTTGGACTCTAGAACATTTTTTTAAACTTTACTTTTGGAACTAATTTTAGATATACAGATGAATCGCAAAATAGTACAGAGCTCCTCTTTACCCTTTACTCACTTTCCTCTAATATTAACATCTTATATAGCTATAATACATTTGTTAAAACCAAAAAATTAACACTGGTACAACACAACTCACTAAAGTTCAGACATTATCCAGAGTTCCCCAGTTTTTCCACTAATGTCCTCTTTCTGTTTCAGGATCCAATTCAGAATACCACACTGCATTTAGTTATCATGACTCCTTATCTCCCATCCGTGATGGTTTCTTGGTCTCTTATGACATTTAACACTTTTGAAGAGTATTGGTCAGGTATTTTGTAAAATGTCCCTCAAATTTTTTTTATCTAGAGCTTTTTCCATTTTTTTTCTTCTTTTCTGATGTCTGAAGCTTTCTAAAAATTCTTTTGTAGTAATAATAATGCCTTATTTTAGGATATTTTATGCTTTGCAGACCAACGTCACTACATTCCTTTGGTGATTCTCATCTCCACCTGGAGAAGTGACTCAGAAACATTTCTCCCCATATATGGGAAAGCACTCATGGAAAGATGCTGTTAGGAGGAGGCTGAAAGCACCAAAGCACCTGTAGGAATGAAGCCTGTGAGACATGCTGGGACTTGGGACCTGGGACCCTTTGCTGCAGTGCTTATGATCTCGGGTGGCCTCAGCCTGCAGCGGCTTGGAACAGGATTTCAGTTCCCAGCCACAGATTGAAGTCAGGTCGCAGCAGTGAGAGCGCTGAATCCTAGCCACTAGACCACCAGGGAAGAGTGGCCAGTGACAAGGCCCTGGCCTGTCAGCTGTGTAGAAATGAATTTCCACATAGAGTCAGAAAATAGTGAAACAAGTGTTATGAGGAAGAAAAACAGCACATATGTGTGGATAGACACACGGGCGGGCTCAGAGAGGGAGTCATGCCCTCCCGGTAGTTTGAATCACCTTTATGGAGCATTTCTTCCAGGTTTCCTTTGGCCAATCATCTTGCTTTGCCTGGTTCTGAGTCCATATATGGTGTATCTCAGGGTCCTCCCATGCGCACACCTCATAGCCACGATGGATTCTAGCGAAGAGGCCTATGGGTAGGTTGGCATCACTTGCTGTGGGGTGGTGCCCCCTCCCTTTTGACCTCCGAGGAGCCTCTCTACGCATGTGTAGTCAGGGAGGTCTCCTTGACTTCGAGAATGAGGAATATGTGGTCTTTTATCTCTTATCTGGGCAGGGCTCAGCTCTTCTCTAGCTCCTCAACTTGGAGTATCTGTCCACAGAGGACAAACTCCAGCTGCTCAGCCTGGAACCCATCTATCTCCTGCCTCACTTACACCTGGACAAACATCTAGTCTAGTCCCAGCAACAGAATACAAAGAAACTATAAGGGACTAAAAATAACGGTGTATGCGCAGTTGGGGCAAAGTATGAACAACAAGATGCAAAAAAACCAAAAACCCAGCTGCCACTTCTGAGGTGTCAGGAGCAAAAGCAGGGTACTGTGCATGATCCCTGCACACAGCACCACCAAGGGGGTGGCAGGCCACCCACACCACCCCTTCCACCTGACACACGGGTCCGCCCCTACCCTCACCCGATTTAAGGGGTCAGCTTGCCCCAGCTCAGGGAGCCTATTGCTTGTTTTCACTCCCTCGTGCTGCAGCACCAGTCCCAATAAAGCCTTGTCTGAATTTCTTGTCTGGCCTCTTATCAATTTCTATTGATTAAAGAGTCCAAGAACCCAGGTCGGTAACACCTGGACATGAGGTCAGTGAACTGGACCAGGCCTGAAGGGAGCTGGGCTTGAACTTGTGAGTTACCCTAAGAGGGTCAGATTCCTTACCTCCATGGGCGTAAGTGGTTTATAAAATGTCTTCCAGTACTAAAATCCTCTATTATCTGTGTATTTCATTTCTCCTGCTAATATTGCACTCTATTGACACTAATCCTTAACAGCTAATAATAAAACCCAAAAGTTGCCTTTCAGAGATAGCATTCTACTGTACTTTCTTAGACAAAGGGAGCAAAGTGAAACCTTGCTCTCTGGGCAAGGCTCTCTTCAAAAGGCTGATAGGGTATATTGGCAACAACTTATCCCTTTAGCCTAAGTTACTTCTCAATGAATTAACCTCTTGGGAGACACATGCCTTGTTTCAGAAAACCAAGGTTCATTAGTGACAGTAGCGGACATGAATTCACCAGGAATGTACTATTTTCAGACTGAAGTACAGTTGCAGAACTCAGCCAGGTGTGTGGGTGATAATGGCATATCAGAGACATAGTGGAGGAGGACAAAATGAAAAATGAAAGGCTCGGGAGTGGGGAGGAAGGTAGAGGGAGAAGTACAAGAGGATAAGGACAAGCAAAAAGAAGTTTATCCATTTATTGGGTACTCTCTATGTTCCAAGCTCTGTGATAGATGCTGGAGATATGCAGAACAAAATGGACATGGACTTGTTTTCGGGGAGTTTATACTCAAGAAATGGACAAGAAGGGCAAGGGAAGGATAAATTAGGAGTTTGGGATTAGCAGATACAAATTACTATATATAAAATAAATAAACAACAAGGTCCTACTGTATACCACAGGAAACTATATTCAATATCCTGTAATAAACCATAATGGAAAAGAATATGAAAAAATATATATACATATATATGTATATATATATATATGTATAACTGAATCACTTTGCTGTATATTAGAAACTAACACAACATTGTAAATCAACTATACTTCAATAAAAAAAGAAATGGACAGAAACCAAATAATTATTTAATCATAACTGTAACAAATGCTTTTTTTAAAAAAAGTGTGCAGTGTACCAAATAACCGGAAGTTAGGAGGTCAGGAAAATTTGGTAAGTTGGAATATTTGATGGTCTGGAATATATGATATACCAAGTAACATATTCCCAGGTTCAACCAGGAAGTTTTGGGGAGCTTTGACCAGTTATTGGTCACAGTGTGAAGACAGTGTGGTTAGAGTCAGTGGTTAGCATCTAAACCAAGGAAACCTGGGCATCTACTGTCAGGTGAGGCTCACCTCTGGAATAATCTGAATGAAATAGAGCTGGCTGGGTGTTAGGTTGATGGGTTTCTGTGGACTGGCAAGCCTGCAGTTGCATATGTCCTCTGAGCTCTGCCCTGCTTGTTTCAGACAGTGGGGAACACCATTTCTGTAAGGCACTGTGACTACCTTGCTCCCATTCATACTCGATCCACGCCAGATGGTGAAAGGTCTCTTAGCGCCACCCTATCTTGCACATTCCACGCATTCACCAATCAGACAATATTCATGGAGGCCTACAGTGTGTCAGGCCTTGCGCCAGTCTGCGAAGATATTACAGTACTGCAGAAGGCAAGGAGCTTACTGCCTGATTCAAAGCTTTCCAAACTTTCTTGGTTCACAGTAGTTTATTTCCTGGGGTCAGCAGTTTATTCACAGCACCCTTAGGCCAAAAGAAATTCCTATCAATTTCTTTTATTTGGAAGTTAGATCCAAACAACTTAATAAGTATTTATGTCTGAACAACTTAGTAGCTATTTGAAGATACAACTATAAATTAAAAGAAAAAGTAATATTTTTATTTTATCCCAGAGTGTGCCTGCCTGTTGGACACTGCACAACTTCTCCAATCTTGGAATCAGACTGGACGTCCCCAACCTCATTCCCTAAACACAGTGATTTTTGTGCGGTTTTAGGTTTTTTTATAATTTAAAATTTTTTTTATTTATTTATTTTTGGCTGCATTGGGTCTTCGTGGCTGAGCGTGGGCTTTCTCTAGTTGTGGTGAGCGGGGGCTACTCTTCGTTGTGGTGCTTGGGCTTCTCACTGCGGTGGCTCCTTTTGTTGCAGAGCACGGGCTCTAGGCACGCGGGCTTCAGTAGTTGTGGCACGTGGGCTTCAGGAATTGTGGCTCACGGGCTCTGGAGCGCAGGCTCAGTAGTTGTGGCACACGGGCTTAGTTGCTCCGCGGCATGTGGGATCGTCCCAGACCAGGGATCGAACCTGTGTCCCCTGCACTGGCAGACAGATTCTTATTCACTGCACCACCAGGGAAGCCTGTGCAGTTCCAGCTTTTTATCACAACTGTTAGAAACCCAACTTGGCAAAGATATGACATTATTCAAAGAAATATAGTGGAAAAGAAATGTAGTCTAATGTGAAATCGTGAACTATCTCCACTCACAAGCAGGATGTCAGGAGGATAACCTCTGCTTCCCTCAAGTATTTAAAATATCCTGCTGTGCCCCTGAGAGTGCATCTGTGGCACCCCAGCACTGGTGGAACATGACTTAGAAACAGGTCTATGGTTAGAAATGTCCAAACCCACAGCAGAGTTTCTCAAACTGGGAGCACTTAAATGTGTGTTCAATAATGTATGTCTTCACACAACTGAAAGCCAGAGGATTCAGGATTAGTCTCTCCTGCACTTTGTGGCAGAGTGAAATTGGTCACTTTTACCTCACTAGCACTCTGCCCTTGATAAGTGTGATCCTGAAGGGGTTGCACTGGACAAATACCATAAATACAGGATCGTATTTTCTGAACCACAAATCCAGAAACAAGGGTGGGTGAACTTATAAAGACAAAGAACCAGAATGTTGTCTGGTTCTGCCCTGGAAGACTTGGACACATGGTCACCATCTATGAGAAACCCCAGTGCAAGACCAACCTCCAAGTCCAGGACCAGCTGACTCTCACAGAGCCTGCAGAAATTCCTAAATTCCTCTATGCCTGCTTGCCTGCAGCCTGCCCCAGGAGAAATTAAGGTAGAACAGAGCCATTTAACTCCATCTTCCTCATCCCTCTCAAGCCATCATTTACACACACACACACACACACACACACACACACACACACAGAGTTATATCACTTGAGGGGCCTGGTAAACAGCTTTAGCAAGAAAAGTCTGAAGAAAGGACATGAACTCCTGAAACACCCTAGCACATTTATAAATAGATTTATTATACCTGCTCTTAAAAAATATAACTGAGGGAATCTTCTCAAGTGATAGCAATGGTCCATATTTTTATAGGATTGTGGATAACGGGCGGATATCAGGCAAAACTCACCTAACTGTGGACAGATGCACAGATTCTGACAGAGTAAAATAGAATCTAGGTGGTGGATATAGGAGTGTTCCCTGTAAAATTCTTTCAACTTTTTGGGCATGTTTTAAAATTTCCATGATAAAATTTTGGCAAATTTTTAAATTTAAAAATTTAATTAAAAAATAAAATTTATCTCCACTAAAGATTTGTACATTACACTGTATGTTAATGATACCTGCAAAAAAATAAAAAAAGCACGAGAACTGAGGAGGGAGTGGGTTAAAAACAGACTAGAAGGTAAAACAAATCTATCGGATCATAAATATGGATGTGCTTGGTAACGGGTTCTCTTCAACAGATAAGAACTAACTTTGACCCAGGCGGCTACGGAGAGCAGGGGTTGCTTTCTTCCTAATTAACTCCTTTCTCGGCTTGGATCTCTCTGTCTCTCTCTCTACCTCCCTACCATGAATGGCTGAGTCAGAAAACGCGACAGCGGTTCCGTACCTTTCCGGAGCTTCGGAACCACCGGAGATGCGTACAAAGACTTGGCGAGTCCTAACCTGGAAGTCCTAACCTAACATGTGCGCCCCGGATCGACCCCGCGCGCCTCACTCTCGCCGGGCGCCACAGCGGGTCTGCACCTCAAGCAACTCCGCGCCGTGCGCCCCGCCCCGCCGTGCGCCCCGCCCCACCGTGCGCCCCGCCCCGCCAGTACGGCCCGCTCCTTACGCCCAGCTTGGGTAAGGACCCGGCCCACCAAAGATTCTGACCCCCACCCTCGCGAACCAAGGGTCCGCGGATGCAGGGCGCGATGGCCGCCCCATCCGTGGCCCCGGTCACGCGGCAGATCAGCGGCCGCGCCGCCCCAGCCGCAGTCCCAGACCCGAGCGGCCCCGAGAGCGGGCAGTCCCTGGCCGCCGCTGTGGCCGACCTGCCGGTGCTGGACGCCTCCGGGAGGCGGGTGCTGTTCGGCGCGCTGTTCCGGGAGCGCCGGGCTGTAGTGGTCTTCGTGCGGGTGAGCGCGGGGTGCGGGACGATCCGGAGCAGGTACCTCACCCGCAGGCTGGGACGGAGGTTGATTCCACGGCCTATGCTGAGGGGTGGTTACATCGAGCCCCTGGACGGGTCCAGGGCCCGAGAGCGGAGCCCGCCGGGCCTGGCCCTTCCCGTGTTCATCCACTAGAAGCTTCCGGAATGCGAACTGCTCCTCTCGCTTCCTTGAACGGGAATGGAAAAGCAGCCCGCCAAGCGAAGGCCATTTTCTCAACGAGCGAAGAGGCCTAGCACAGACTGGGTGCGGCCTAATTTCAATGCATATTTGGGCGCCCCGACACCTCTTTCTACCCGCCTTGGGTGTTGTGTTAATTAGCATCACGCATAATGAAGTACTTGGCCCTTTCTGACCCCGGGGGTGTTAGTTGCTAACTTGTCTTTTTTGCCCATATTGGGATTTCAGCATTTCCTGTGTTACATCTGCAAGGAATATGTAGAAGATCTGGCCAAAATCCCCAAGAGTTTCTTACAAGTAAGTTTCCTGAGAGTGAGCAGCAGCGAGCCCCGCTTCAGGGCGGCCTGGTGAAAATCACCTGCCATTTATAAGGAGTGCAACGGGATGAGGTGCGGAGTGCACCCCCTCTCCAGCGCAGACACTCACAAACCCAGATTCTCACCATCCCACACATCTCTCCAACACCTCCAAAACGGGGAGGCACGCGTTAGAAGTCTATTTCTGGCCTGTTCATTATTGCCTGGTTATAAACATACTAACCATAATAATAATTTTGATGTTACCTAATAACCTGTCTGTTCTCAAATGTTGATTGATAATGACCAAAAACAGAAATGCTAAAAATATTTCCTTCCCTTTATTTTTGTAATAAAGATACTCCAAATAGTTGTTCGTTATAGGAAAATACTAATATATCTTAAAGGTGAAAATTTGTATTGTTAATGGAATGCATGTTCCACATTGGTCTGACAACCACATACAGGTGTGTTTCTTCAGGCATATAGAGGTTTGTCCCCAGCTGAGCTTTTGAGTGAACGCATTGGGTAGATTTTGTAAAACTAAGATCTATTTTCAGCAGACCTTATCAATTGAGATGTGAAAGAATAAAATTGTCTGATTAAATAACCCTACTTTAATAGTTTATTCTTGTTTAATGTATGCCTTTGGGGGAAGTGTAGAGAACTACTGACTATATTGTTTTGAAATTCTTACTTAGCAAAAGAATTATCTGAATTAATTGAACATTTTAGCATACATCTCTTTGCTTTGACTCACACAATTTTGCTCTTTATACCATTCTTCTAGAAGCCTATAGGTGGCATTAGAATGGAACAAAAGAGTTGGATTAGGGGAAGTTGTATGAAACATGTGATTTCCAATAATATGTACATGTCTTTTTTCTCTCCTAAAGGAAGCAAATGTCACTCTTATAGTGATTGGACAGTCATCCTACCATCATATTGAGGTAAATATATAGCAAATTGAGACTCTTAACAGGTTAAATCTCTTTCAGACGTAAAAATTATATTATTTGAATCACTAAATGTAGGCTAAATTTGCTAAAATTAAGTCAGATTATCACTATTTTTCTCCCATTTCTTTTTATTAAAATTCCAACTATATTCTTTTTTCAGCCTTTCTGTAAACTGACTGGGTATTCTCATGAAATCTATGTTGATCCTGAGAGAGAAATTTATAAAAGATTGGGAATGAAAAGAGGTGAAGAAATTGCCTCCTCAGGTAAGACATGATATGTCTCAAGTAGAAAACACTAATGGTGTATTTCACATTTCACATATGCATATATATGCGTAGGGGAACAAATGGTAAATTCATAAATCAGCCTGCTTTTTATGATTCTAGTAAGTGATCCAGATTCATGAGACTCTAAAAGATTCATTTCCTATATGTAATGACATGGAAGGCTGTTGGCGAAGTACTAAATGAATGAAAAATGCAAGTTGCAGAGCAGTGTTTTTAGTATGATTCCATTTTTGTAAAAATAAAAACCGTTTTCATAAAGATCTATACTATATATGTGTGAAATGAAAAATGTTTTAAAAGATATTGCAATGATTACCCCAAGGCATGGGAATGAGAAAAATGGCTTTTGAATTTTTTACAAGTACATTTTACTTTTGTAATTACAAGAAAAATAACATTGCTTAAGTTAATATATTTTCATACCTCAACACCATGGCTTTGAATGCTCTATGTTCTTTAATTAGATGAAATCTTAGTTTTCATTTAAAGCCCAGCTCAAAGGGGCTCTTAATAGCTCTTCACGCAGAAGCAATTGCTTCCTTCATTGTATTTTAATAGCACCTTGTACTCGATTATATACTCTGTAATTGCACTTAAGGTGGTGGGTAGTATAGTTAGTTGAAAAGTTTGATGTTTTATTCATCTTTATATGGTCCATATTCCCTGCCCTTACACAATTCTTTACAATTAAGTGTATAATAAGCTTTAGGTGAACTATTTATGTATATTTTAGGTAGAAAGACCTTGGCTTCTGAAATACCAAATAAGAGAACTCAACTTGAACTCAAATCACTTATTCTCAACAAATGCTGAGAATGACACCCATGGCACCCACTGTGTTGGATGTTCCTGGGAGGACTGTGATAAAAGACACAGCCCCTGCCAACCCAATGCTCATAATCTACTCTGGGAGACAGAAGCAAACAGTCAACTATATTACAGGTTAGGGCTCATAAAAGAGGAGAGCATGTACTGGCAATACCTATAATGCAGAAATGCCTATAACACCAGAAATGCACAGGGAGAGAAGAATCTGGGAAGGCTTCTTAGAGGCGGTGTTGTCTAAGCTCATTCTTTAAGGAGTTACCTGGGTGAAGTGAGGCTGGGAATGGTGCAGCTGACAGAAAGTAGCACGCACAAAAGCACACAGGTATGAAAAAATGTGACTGTTGGAGAAGTGCAGTTCCCTGTGTCTGGCCAGAGTCTAGGAGCCAGTTGGGGGATTGTGTGAGCCAGGGGACTGAGTCTGGGAACATGCCAAGGAGTTTGGATTTGTTCTGGAGGCAGTGGGGGAGTCATAAAAGAATTATATTTGAGTGGAGAAGTGATACAGTCTTGTTGCCAGGTGGAGGAGCAATTGGAATGTTCCAAACGGGAGTCGTTGATATTCTTGGCAAGTTTTTAGTAATAGTCTAGAAAGAAATGACACGGCCTGAAGTAGGGATGCAGAGGGACAGATCACAGAGCTACTTATGAGGTAGAGTTGACAGGATCCCTTTACTGAAGTTTTTAAAGAAAGCAACCTAAACTTTATTAAAACCAATGATGAGGTAGCATAAATACAGAATTTGCTCTTTTTTTCCCCTCTCTTTTTAGTATAGGAAATTGCAACAGTACAGATTGTGAACCTTTGTCTTTGGTAGACTGTCTTCCTGTGCTATAGCAGAGTCTCAGCATGTGTAAGGTCTGTTTGTCATTTAGCCACCTTAGATATAAACTGTGGGTTTCACTTTAGTAACACCTCACCATCCATTGCCTCAATAAAGATGTGGAATTGCAAAGAAAACAGTTGCTTGTGATTATAAGAGAGAGTATATTTAAATCATTTAAACTCCTTCGATCTGTGTTAAAGTACTGTATTTCCAAACAGAAAACATTAGGTTCTCACAAAATAATTTTTTAAAGTTCCTGCCTGAAAAAGCACAGATCTCAGAATCAGTTTCAGAATAATCCTACTTGAAAATTATGACACTGAAAATAAAATATAATAATTTAAAGTTAATGGGACAGTTTATAAAGACAAAGTGGAAGAAAATAAAGCCACTAAATTCAAGGGAGTAATGGGTTTACCCAGTATTTCATTTTGCCTTACCATAAGCCAATTTATGGTGTTAAATCTACAATGATTACTGTAGACAGCACATAAGCACCATGCAGAAAACATGCCTCTTATAATACTTACTTAATCTAATGTTTCAAGTTAAAATTCTGGTCTTGAGTCCAAGAATCAAACTAAGCGAAAAAAATGAAAAACAAGAGTTTTACACATAACTAAATTCGTACTAGCAAAATTAGATTGTGCTTTACAGCAAAGACTGTGAAATTCTAGGTTGTGAAATCTTCTTCAATTGAATTTCTAAAATTTCAGAAGTTAAATGACCCTTCTTCAGACATGAGGAGATAGTTTGGATTTAGGAACATCTATTTTAAGTGTAAAATCCTAAAAAGCAGTAAACTTTAGTCCTTTACCCATGTCTCTAAGCTAATGAGCCTGTATTTGTTTCTTGGTGAGATGAATGTCCATCCTAATATAAACATGAAAGAAATAGAAAAGTTGGAGAGATGAAGGAAATAATAGGTATCTGGAAATATTAAGAAATCGGGCAGGTCAAAGGCAGCATAATCATCAAAATAAAAAGCAAAAAGCACTAGTAGGAACCGACTGCAGGGTTGAGGGTTGAGCTCTGTGCTGTGACCCGGCAGGAGAAGATGAAGGGGACTGGTAACTGCTGTACACTGGTGGACATGCACCCGGAGGGGCAGACGGTGGGTAAGAGGACCTGGGCCATGGTGTCTTGCTGCTCAACCAGTCATTCTCTGGCCTCAGAACTGGTGGAGTCCAAAATTTAAAAAAACGAAAAAGACATAAAAAGCAGGGATAGGAAAAAGATAAGTTACAAGAAAGGTAGAGACTGAGCTTCTTTACTCAAAGGGAGTGGAGGACTTCCCCGGTCGCGCAGTGGTTAAGAATCCGCCTGCCAATGCAGGGGACGCAGGTTCGAGCCCTTGTCCGGGAAGATCCCACATGCCGCGGAGCAGCTAAGCCCATGCGCCACAAATACTGAGCCTGTGCTCTAGAGGCCATGAGCCACAACTTCTGAAACCATGTGCTGCAACTACTGAAGCAACAAGAGAAGCCACTGCAATGAGAAGCCCGTGCACCACAACAAAGAGTAGCCCCCACTAGCAGCAACTAGAGAGAGCCTGCGCGCAGCAACAAAGACCCAACCCAGCCAAAAATAAATAAATAAATAAATATTAAATTACTTTTAAAAGAAAAGGGGGTGGGGGAGTGGAAGTGAAGTATCAGTTACTGTGAGAAAGGAAATAGAAAAACTGACAGCCAAGCAAAGATGGAGTGGTAGCTATAGTTGCTATTGTTACAGCTAAACCGCAAAGTCTCAGTAGCATAACGTGGGAGAAGGTTCTTTTTCTTTCACATTTCAAGAAGGGTATATCTATTGCGTGCTTGTCCAAGCAGCAATTCGGGGACACAGTAGGAAAGACTCAGGCCCTTTCTATCTTGTGGCTCTGCCATTGTCAATCCAGACTTCGAAGGATGTAGAAGAAACACGGAGAATCACTCCCTGAGAGGTTTTTAAGAGGTGCCCTGGAAGTGGCACACATCATTTTACTCATTGGTTAGAGTGTAGTCACATAGCCGTACCAAACTCCAGGAAATGTTTAGCTGTGGTCCCAGAAAGAGGAAACGGGTTTTGACAAGCGTATAACAGTCTGTGCCACAATGTCTCCTGAAGAGGAATGTAGTTATCTATTAGTTGGTAAGAGACTAAAGAAAACACAAATGGGGAATTAAAAAGGAAAGCACTACCAGTTTGACAAGTCTGTAGCTGACATTTTTCTGTGGGAGAAAATGATCTGGGTCTGTCATCAGTTCTTCCTTTAAAGCAGTAGTTCTCAACTGGGAACAATTTTGACTCCTTCCCCCAGGGGACATTTGGCATTGTCTGGAGACATTTTCAGTTGTCACAGCTTGGCGAATGGTGGCTGCTACGGCATCTAGCAGGTACAGAGAGCAAGGATGGTGGTAATCACCCCACATTGCACAGGACAAAGAATTATCTGGTCTAAAACATCAGTAGTGAAAGGCTGAGAACTGTTCTTTGAAGGAAGAAAAAAAGACAAGTCAAAAGTAAGATGACACATAAGAAAGAGACTGTTTTCTAGAAATACTAACATTATCTTAATATCTAATCAAATATAAAATGACAACTTCTAAAGACAATTCCTAATATTTCAGGACAGAGCCCCCATATAAAATCAAATATACTCTCAGGAAGCATTCGGAGCCTGTGGCGGGCAGTGACTGGCCCTCTTTTTGATTTTCAAGGAGATCCAGCTCAGCAAGGTGGAACACTCATTTTAGGTCCAGGTAAGCATCAAAGCCCAGCTTCAGCAGTACACTTTTCGTGCTTTTTAGAAGTCCAAAGGCCATCCACTTTCTTCATAAAATAGCCACCATGTAAAGACGGGCAACTGGACATGCTAACAGTCAGGGTGCTGTGCTTTCATAGGGGTCATCGTTTGTTTTCAAATGCTCCTGTGTATTTTTGATGTTTGTTTACTGGATGTAATGTGGCCATGATTCTCTACCTGAGTGATTCCAGGTATTTGGGATAGAAGAAATCAGCAGTGGTTTGGTGACTTCTATGTGGCTATAACACTCTTTAAAAATTTCAGTGGAGGTGAACATTTTCAAATGGGAGAAGACCATCAAGAACTTTTTTTTATCAATAGAAGAATCAAATCTAGTTATTTATATCTAACAAAACTAGCAGACTTGCCCTATGTCAGAAAGCAAGTCAAGGGGAATTCCCTGGCAGTCCAGTGGTTCGGACTCAGTGCTTCCACTGCAGGGGGCGTGGGTTTGATCGTGGTCAAGGAATTAAGGTCCTGCATGCTGAGCAGCATGGTCAAAAAAAAAGGAAGCAAGTCAATCCCAGGGGCAGCTTATTCAGCAACAGTTACTCTAAGCTGCATCCTTTAAATAGCTTTCTTTTTTTATTATTTAATTTTTATTCTATATTGGAGTATAGTTGATTTACAATGTTGTGTTAGTTTCAGGTGTACAGCAAAGTGATTCAATTATACTTATAGGTATATCCATTCTTTTTCAGATTCTTTTCCCATATAGGTTATTACAGAATATTGAGTAGCGTTCCCTGTGCTATACAGTAGGTCCTTGTTGATTATCTATTTTATATATAGTAGTGTGTATATGTTAATCCCAAACTCCTAATTTATCCCTCCCCCCCCACCTTTCCCCTTTGGTAAGTTTGTTTTTGAAGTCTGTGAGTCTGTTTCTGTTTTGTAAATAAGTTCATCTGTATATTTTTTAGATTCCACATATAAGTAATATCATATGATATATGTCTTTCTTTGTCTGACTTACTTCATTTAGTATGATAATTCCTAGGTCCATCCATGTAGCTGCAAATGGCATTATTTCATTCATTTTTGTGGCTGAGTAATATCCCATTGTATAAATGTACCACATCTTCTTTATCCATTCATCTGTCCATGGACATTTAGGTTGCTTCCATGTCCTGGCTATTGTAAATAGTTCTGTAATGAACATTGGGGTGCATGTATCTTTTTGAATTATGGATTTCTCTGGATATATGAACAGCGGTGGGATTGCTGGATCATAAGGTGGTTCTGTATTTAGTTTTTTAAGGAACCTCCGTACTGTTCTCCATAGTGGTTGTACCAATTTACATTTCCACCAACAGTGTAGGAGGGTTCCCTTTTCTCCACACCCTCTCCAGCATTTATTGTTTGTAGGCTTTTTGATGATGGCCATTCTGACTGGTGTGAGGTGATAACTTCATTGTAGTTTTGATTTGTATTTCTCTAATGATTAGTGATGTTGAGCATCTTTTTGTGTGCTTTTTGGCCATCTGTATGTCTTGTTTGGAGAAATGTCTATTTAGATCTTCTGCCCATTTTTTTATTGGGTTGTTTTTTTGATATCGAGCTGCATGAGCTGTTTGTATATTTTGGAGATTAATCCCTTGTGGGTTGCTTTGTTTGGACATATTTTCTCCCTTTCTGTGGGTTGTCTTTTCATTTTGTTTATGGCTTCCTTTGCTGTGCAAAATCTTTTAAGTTTAATTAGGTCCCATTAGTTTATTTTTATTTTCACTACTCTAGGAGGTGGATTCAAAAGATATTGCTGTGATTTATGTCAAAGAATGTTCTGCCTGTGTTTTCCTCTAGGAGTTTTATAGTATCCAGTCTTACATTTAGGTCTTTAATCCATTTTGAGTTTACTTTTGTATATGGTGTTAGAAAATGTTTTAATTTCATTCTTTTATATGTGGCTGTCCATTTTTCCCAGCACCCCTTATTGAAGAAACTGCCTTTTCTCCATTGTATATTCTTGCCTCCTTTGTGGTAGATTAATTGACCATAGGTGCATGGGTTTATTTCTGGGCTGTCTACCCTGTTCCATTGATCTATAAATAGTTTTATTGATTAATTTGTACCACCTGAAATTCCTTTGGCTTCCCTCTACAAAATGGTTGGGCATTGGATCTCTACCATGTTCAAGTATTGCAGTCAGGAACAAACACCCAAAAAGCCTGGATCACTGTGCTGTAAACTGATTTTTCTTGGTTCTTCTTCATGTTTAAAACTGTTCATATTAGTGAGTGTAGCTTCTACAGGTTATAAAATTAACATTTACTTTAATAAATTCCAGATGTCTATAAGGAAGTCTTTAGAAGGAGGATTTTGACCAACTATCATAACTTTTTTGGTTTTTTACAGCTGGAACACTATAGCTAGCTAAAATCTTTCATTTTATTTAATCTCCCTTTCCCTCTCTCTTATGAATTTACACTAGTTAGACTAGTCAAAAAAAAAAAAAAATCAAAGTAAACAGAACACAGACTATAAATTACGACTATTTGGGCTTCCCTGGTGGCGCAGTGGTTGAGAGTCCGCCTGCCAATGCAGGGGACGCGGGTTCGTGCCCCGGTCCGGGAGGATCCCACATGCCGCGGAGCGGCTGGGCCCATGGGCCATGGCCGCTGAGCCTGCGCGTCCGGAGCCTGTGCTCCGCAACGGGAGAGGCCACAGCAGTGGGAGGCCCGCGTACCGCAAAAAAAAAAAAAAATCACAACTATTTTATTTGAGCAGATAAAAGAATTGTGAACATCTAAGTGTATTGTAACTGATTGTCTTAATGCCCTTATTTTTTTCAGCCTCTTTTGGTCTATGGTTATAATGTAGATAGCCTATTAAACCAGTATTTGGGAGTGAATTTTTTAAGGAAGTGATTTATTCTATTATTACATTTAAGAAACAGATGATTTTCCAGCTTGATATTTATGCTAATTCCATATTCTGCCTGTTTGACAGGATATTTTATTTAATTACATTTAATAAAACCTAACAGACGGTTATAATTTAAGAATCTTTCCCCTTGGATCTCATAAAACATTACGTATTAGCCTTATTTAACGATAATTTTTGTCATGCTTTATTACCTTAATTAAAAATTATTATGTCATTATATAGAGAATATTATGTACTCCAGGTAAATAATGTTTTCTTTTGGACTAATTTAAAGTTAAAATGCTTCCTTGATTCTAGTAAGCAATAAATCTAATGAATAGCACTGCATGTCAACCTTTACCTTTTATTCTTATTCTCTTCTAGGTAACAACATCCATTTTATACACTGTGATAGGAATAGGTTGGATCACAAGCCCATCAACTCTGTTTTACAGCTTGTAGGAGTTCAGCACGTGGACTTTACAAGCAGACCTTCAGTTATCCATGTGTGACATTACAGACTCTGTCGCTTTCAAATGGACCTTGGGATATGACCTGAATTGTGGGAATGTAGTATACTTGTGCAGTGCCTAACTTGTTGGCTCTTCCCAGCCTTTGAGGAGTTATGAAACCATAAAGAGACCATGTACCACCAGTTGAATAGCATGCTGAGAGGCATTAGTTGTCAAAAATGTGATATATATTTATAATTTTATAGCTTTTGAAGTTTTATTTTCTATAAAAATTTTTGTAAAAAAATTATTTTATTTTTGTAAAATAAAACTTTAAAAGCTATAAAATTATAAATACCATTCTTTATTTTACATTATGATATATCCATTCAATGAAGGTTTTTTTGGCCATTAAAATCATAAATTCTTTTTTTTTTTTTTGCGGTACGCGGGCCTCTCACTGTCATGGCCTCTCCTGTTGCGGAGCACAGGCCCCGGACGCACAGGCTCAGCGGCCATGGCTCACGGGCCCAGCCGCTCCGCAGCATGTGGGATCTTCCCGGACGGGGGCATGAACCCATGTCGCCTGCACCGGCAGGCGGACTCTCAACCACTGCGCCACCAGGGAAGCCCTAAAATCATAAATTCTTATAAAGAACATATAAGGAGAAAGGGAAGCAACCCAAGACCATTTTATCCATTGAGAAAAGCAGGATCTCAAATTCTGTAAACAGTATAATCACATTTTTGTATGTATATGTTTATATTTTTGTATGCTTAGAAAGAAAGACAGGAAGTAAACACACCAGAGTATCACCAGTTAAGTGTCTCTAGGTGGTAGGATTACAAGTGTTTTTATTTTCTTTTCCATACATTTTTATATTTCCCAACTATTCTATAATGAACATGATTCATTTTTTTGGCAAGGAAAAGGTCTTTAAAGTTATACGAAGAATATATCCCTACGTAGCAAGTTCCACAAAGGTACAATTATATAGGCTGCAGTCCACAAGTTTCTATCCTGATTGCTTTACTCAGAGGAAATACAGCAGATCGAACCTTCACAGAGCCTGTGTTCACAGCATCTTGACCACACACCCACCGTCCATTTCACTAGGATTTTGTTTGGGGCAACAGGGGCGGGGGTTGCTGGTAAAATGAGAAAAATATGTTTTAGATATTTAAGATACGTATAATCAGTATGCTTTCTGAAAGGAAATTTTAAGAATTGTTTAAACTAAAAACCAAAAAAACTGTAATTTAAATGTACACTGTGGTTTGGTTGTATATTCCTGGACAGTTTCTATTTCTCACCTCCAAGTTTCTTTTATTTAGTAGACTATTGTCATCTTTTATTTTTCTGGAATCATAATATGTTTTGTTGGAAGAGTCCCAGGAATTCTGGTGAAAAGTACAGCAAGGGCTTCCCTGGTGGCACAGTGGTTGAGGGTCCGCCTGCCGATGCAGGGGACACGGGTTCGTGCCCCGGTCCGGGAGGATCCCACGTGCCGCAGAGCGGCTGGGCCCATGAGCCATGGCCTCTAAGCCTGCACGTCCGGAGCCTGTGCTCCACAACGGGAGAGGCCACAGCAGTGAGAGGCCTGCGTACCGCAAAAAAAAAAAAAAATACAGCAAAATTAAAGTATTTGTAATTATTAGCAAGTATAATACTGCTTTGAACTTATACAAGCATATGGAGTCATACACAAAATATAAATTTAAAGTGTCCAAAAATTTGAATCTATTTTCATGTGTATATAAATGGAAAATCATGTTTTTAATCAATAAAAATGAGTTATCTTATAAAAGTTAAAATTAAGGTACTTTGTGCTATTTTTTATAGTAAGGAGACTGGTGGCCCAGATCCTTCTACTGATTTTAGACTTAAAACTGCTGAATCATAGCTTACACAAAATTTATATATTTCCATTTATAATATACATTATAAAAATGTACACCACATTTTTTAAGATACATAAATGTTCTTTATGTAGTTTCATGGAGGAACAGTTACATAAATACAGTGCAGTAGTAAATTGCCTACCCGAACAAACATTTAATATAAAAATTACTTATAATAGGTGCTGTGAAACATATAAACATACTCCATATCCAATAATGTACTGGACGCAAAATTTTGAAAAACCTTTTGGTGATAAATATGTAGAAGTGCTGGATAAAAAAATAATAACATCTAACAGTTTTGTGGTGCTAATTATTTGCCAGGTACTATTCCAAGTGCTTTACATACATTAGCTCTGTGGAATTCATATTACTATCATCATTATCATTGTCAACTCCATTCTACAGAACACAAACAACCTCTTTTTTTTAAGTTGAATTTACAAGAAAGTAAGGAAACTCCACAAGGGCCAAACAGAAGCAGAAACCAGGCTGTTGACCATGTGTTGAAGCCATGGGCTGCCCTGAGGGCTGTCCCCCTCCCAGGAGTTAGAGAAGGCTGTTCCTTGGCCAACTCAAAGGCCTTACACTGTAGAGTTAAAAGTAAGGCCACTAAAGCACTACCTGAGACCTGGAACTTCTGAGGGCTATGACTGTAAGAATGGGCTGCAGTCAAATCCATCTATAGACCAAGGAGCCCTGTGAGGAAATATGTTGTAAAGTTTCTGCAATGAACCTTTGTGGCAAAAAGAATTTCAGTAAAATGAAAGTTCATGTTTAATTTAAAAATTAAAAAAAAATTCATTTATTTTTGTTTCTCAAGGAGATTGATAACTAATAGCCTGCATAAAATGTTTGTTCGTGTTGCCATCTACCATGGGGGTGGGGTGCAAAGTGATAACACTGACCACATGAAAACTGGAAGACAAACTTTCTAAAGAAGCAACAACATCTACTTCAAGGTTAAGAGTTATTTTAAGAAGAGTGTTCCAGAAGATGATTTAAGACATGGAGTTGCAGAAGGTACACTTACACATCATTCTGTGAAGAACGATTTTTCATTTAGATCAGAGTTCTTTTAAATTAATTTCACTTATGTTCAATTCCAAGTTTTCTTGTGCACATTTAAAAAGTGAAGTGGTAGCTCTTCATGTACTGGCTCTGTTAGCAGAAAACTCCGAAAACAGTTTCAGGATGCCAGTTTTAAATCAGTATTATCAGATGCTTCAAGTAGAAAATCAGGTAAACTCATTCCTTAAAAAGGAGCTTAAAAAAAAGATTCTTTTTTTTTTTTAAATCCAGTTTACAAAATCAAGGCAAAACTTTCAGAAGATGAAATATCTGACAGTATGGTGTGTGCTACTGTAAATTCAGTTTAAAAATTCAACGCTGAAGAAAAACTGATTTGTTTTTGTGGTGACAATATGAGCATAGATTTGTATGAATATATATTTTGATAAAAGTAATGTTCATACTATATTAAGAAACCTATGGGGCAGATGTGTTTTGGAATGTGCTGTGGTGCACGCATAATTCATAATTAGGTCCAAACAAGCTGTCAATCAAAACAGAGATTATAGTTGTTAAAATTTACCAATTAAAAATTTTTTATTGTGGTAAAATATATATGACATAAAATTTACCGTTATAAGCATTATTTATTGTAAAGTATACATAACATAAAGTTTACCATTTTAACATTTTTAAGTGTACAGTTCAGTGGCATTAGGCATATTCATATTGTTATGCAAGCGTCACTCCTATCCATCTCTAGAATTTTGTTATCTAATACTGAAACTCTGTACCCATTAAACAATAACTCCCCATTTGCCCATCCCCCAGCCCCTGGTAACCACTGTTCTAATTTCTGTCTCTATAAATTTGACTGTTCTAGGTACCTCATGTAAGTGGATCGTACAATATATACCCTTTTATGTCCGGCTTATTTCACTAAGCATAATATCCTCAAGGTTCATCCATGTTATAGCATGTATCAGAATTTTATTACTTTTTAAGGCTGGGTGTTCTTGGGGGTGTGTGAGTGTGTGTATCACATTTTGCTTATCCATTCATCTGGATAGTTGGGTTATTTCTACATTTTGGCTATTGTGAATAATGTTGCTATCAACATTGGTGTACAAATAACTGTTTGAGTCCATGCTTTCAATTCTTTTGTGTATATTCCCACAGCGGAATACCCACAAGTGGGCATTCTGTTTGTTTTGAAGAACTGCTGCACTGTTTTCCATATCAGCTGTATCATTTTACGTTCCCACCAGCAATGCACAAGAGTTCCAATTACTCTACATACATTTTTCTGTTTTGCTTTAAAAAAAAATAGCCATTCTAATGGGTATGAAGTGATATCTCACTGTAGTTTTGACAAAATGTGCCAGTTTTAAAAAACGTATATACAGAGTGATAAGGCAACACAATGTGTGAGAGAAGCTGATGGTGAATAGCAATTTTTTAAAAAGCGAGCATGACACTGGGCACTTTATTGTTGTTGCCCACCATTAAGCAGACATTAGAAATGTTTGAAGTGTTGAACAACTGCTCTGGTAAGTCAACCTGTGCTGTTCTCACTGATAGTGAACTTGTTTTTTTAATGGATCCTGTATGTTTTGATTTCTTCTGTGTAGTAAGTTGGAAATATTTAATGAATTTAATGAATGGTGTGCCAAAAAAACTATCACTTTTGAAGCTTTTAGCGAAACTGTGATTGAAAACTAACCTTACAAATAAGAAGACATTGAAATTGGCCCTTAAGAAGAAAACTAAACAAAATAAATAATTGAAAGCTCAAATAAGATGAAAGATATAATTGTTAAATTCTATAACTTTTTTTTTTTTTTTTTTTTTTTTTGGCGGTACGCGGGCCTCTCACTGTTGTGGCCTCTCCCGTTGTGGAGCACAGGCTCCGGACGCGCAGGCTCAGTGGCCATGGCTCACGGGCCCAGCCACTCCGCGGCATGTGGGATCTTCCCGGACCGGGGCACGAACCCGTGTCCCCTGCATCTGCAGGCGGACTCTCAACTACTGCGCCGCCAGAGAAGCCCTATAACTTTGTTTTATAGTTTCTGAACTTATGATAGAGCTCCTATTTTTAATTGGGTAAAAGTGAATTCTGCATCAGAAAGGAATGAAGTTTTTTTTAAAAAGGAAAAAAATGCCCTATGATTTTATAGCGTCAAAATGTGAAACATTCAAAAGAATTTTAAGTGGAGAATTTATTTTATGAGTTTCATCTTGTAAAAATTATGTGTTAAAGAAAGGCACTCTGGGCTTCCCTGGTGGCGCAGTGGTTGAGAGTCCGCCTGCCAATGCAGGCGACGCGGGTTCGTGCTCCAGTCTGGGAAGATCCCACGTGCCGCGGAGCGGCTAGGCCCGTGGGCCATGGCCGCTGAGCCTGCGCGTCCGGAGCCTGTGCTCCGCAACGGGAGAGGCCACAACAGTGAGAGGCCCGCGTACCAAAAAAAAAAAAAAAAAAAGAAAGAAAGGCACTCTGAGTGGAAGCAAAAAATCAGTATCTGAAAATGTTAGGGCTGAATTATTTTCTTTTAATTTTTTATTGGATTATAGTTGATTTACAATGTTGTGTTAGTTTCAGATGTGAAGTGAATCAGTTATACATATACATATATCCACTCTTTTTTAGATTCTTTTCCCATATAAGTCATTACAGAGTATTGAGTAGAGTTCCTTGTGCTATACAGTAGGTCCTTATTAGTTATCTATTTTACATACAGTAGTGTGTATATGTCAGTCTCCCAATTTATCCCTCCCCCACAAGTATTTGTTTTTAATATGAAAATATTGACCTGAAAATATCCTTCATTTTGCAAAATTTGTCCTGAGCTTACCAGGTACCTCAGTATCTGTAGAGACTGAATATTCTCAACTTGAAATGTGGACTACAGAGAAAACTCAGATGAAGAGGTCTACAATTCTAATTCATTTAACCATAAAATGCAACGTTAGAGAAGGTTGCAAGGAATTTTATATAAAAGTTAAAAATAATAAAACCATATTGAAAAATACAGTTTTCAGAAATATACCAATGACATAGTATTAGAGACAGATTCAACTTACAAATGGACTAAAGTATATAAACATGGACTAAGCATAATTATTCTGCTTGCATTATTGTTATTTTTATTATTATTATTATTATTACTTTTTGCCACATGGCTTGTGGGATCTTAGTTCCCCAACCAGGATTGAACCCGGGCCCTCGGCAGCAAAAGCACAGAGTCCTAACCACTGGACTGCCAGGGAATTCCCTTTTTAAAGTTCAGATAATCAATATAAAAAGTTTTAAAGTGTATAGAAAAATTTTTTAATAGTTTTTGAGTAGATTATTATAGGTCCCTTCACACTGAAACAATTGTCAATCAATATTTCAAGAAATTATATAATCTTAATTATTTTGTGGCTTTTTTCACTCTCATATGTTCTGGTTTGGACTATAGGTTATATGGTCACCTTCATTGATGGATGAAGCAAATAAAATAAATTTTAAAAATTAAGGATAAAGAACAGTTGAACAATAGAAACAATAAGCTTGATTTAATTAGCAAATTAAAACAATAATTAAAAGCACCTATCATTCTCAAGAACATAAAACATTAACCATATATTATCCCTTAAAGTAAATCTCGATAAATTTCAAAGACTCAATTTCATACAGACCATGTTCTGTTATCACACTGCAATGAAATTAGAAATCAATAACAACAACAAAAAACCTCTATAGACATTTTTAAATTTAAAAAACACTGAAAGTCATGGGACAAAATAGAAATTGTGATGGATGTTAAGAATTAGAACTGAATAATGACAATATTCATGGAATTCTTCAGAAATAGTATTTTAATGTAAATTTATATCCTTAAACACTCATATTAGGAAAGAAAAAAAAGGCTGAAAATTAATGTACTAAGTGTTCAACTTTAAGAAGTTAAAAAAGCAGCAAACTAGGGAATTCCCTGGGGGTTCAGTGGTTAGGACTCTGGGCTTTCACTGCTAAGAGCGTGGGTTCCATCCCTGGTTGGGGAACTAAGACCCCACAAGCCACGTGGCGAGGCCAAAAACAAAACAACACAACACAAACAAAAAAAAAAGAAGCAAACTAAACCTGTATAAAAAAAAAAAAAAAGAAAGGAGATAAAAATTAGATTGGCCATTGATTAAAGACAAAAAGAAATAATAGGGAGGGACTTCCCTGGTCATCCAGTGGTTAAGAATCAGCCTTCCAATGCAGGGGACACGGGTTTGATCCCTGGTCGGGGAACTAAGATCCCACATGCCGTGGGGCAATTAAGCCCGCACGCCACAACTACTGAGCCCGAGAGCTCTAGAGCCTGTGCGCCACAACTAGAGAAGCCCTCACACCACAATGAAAGATCCCGCGTGCTTCAACTAAGACCTGATGCAGCCAGATTAATTAATAAATTAATTATTTTTTTAAAAAAAGAAATAATAGAGAGATACAACAGGCCCAAATCTGGTATTAAGTAGACAAATCTCTGGCAAAACTGATGAAGGAAAAAAAGAGAGTAAATACAAATATTAGTAGTAAAAAAGGGACATAACTACATGCATAGTAGAGATTAAAATATAAAAAAACTCTGAATAACTTTATGCCAATAAATTTGAAAATTTAGAGAAAATGACTATATTTTATCTAAAAAAATAGTAACTTTTCAAGTCTTAAAAAATATATAATAGAATACTATGTAGCCTTATAACCATTTAAGAATTGAACCAGCAGTTTCTTCTTACAAAGAAAACACCAGATCAAGAGGTAAATTCTACCAAATTTTTACAAGTGAATTCTACCAAATTTTCAAGGAAAAGATACTTCCAATGTTTTTTTTTTAATTGAAGTATAGTTGAATTGCAGTGTTTTGATGTTGTATTAATTACTTTTGTACAACAAAGAGACTCAGTTATAGGTATTTCCAATCTTATACAAACTTTCTGAGAATAGAAAAATGAGACTAATTTTACCTTGCTACTTCAATTGGACTAGGACAATAAAAGAAAGGAAAATCATAATTTTGACTCTCCCATGAACAAATGCAAAATTCCTAAAATGAATATTGGCAAGCAGAATCAAACAATATATAAAACATTTAATTTACCACAATAGAGTTTATTCCAGTATGCAAGTTTGGTTTTACAGATAAAAATTAATACAATTCACCACATTATCACATTTAAAGAAGAAAAAATGTATATAGTTATTTCAAAGAAGCAGAAAAAGCACATGATAAAATTTAGCCTCCGTTCACATTAGAAAAGAAAACCTTAAGAAATCTAGGAATAAAAGGGCATTTCCTCAATTTGATAAAATCTATCTGCCAAAAACCTACAACAGATATCATATTTAATGAGAAAATGCCATAACTATTCTATTTTTAATATTTATTTATTTATTTGGTTGCACCAGGTCTTAGTTTCAGCAGGTGGGCTCCTTAGTTGTGGAATGCAAACTCTTAGTTGTGGCATGCAAACTCTTAGTTGCAGCATACATGTGTGATCTAGTTCCCTGACCAGGGATCGAACCCCAGGCATTGGGAGTGCGGAGTCTAACCAGTGCACCACCAGGGAAGTCCCACTATTCCTTTTAAACAAAGGACTATGATAAGACTGCTCATTTTTACTGCTAACATTTGACATTATACCAAATTTCTAGCCAGTTCAAAACCACAAAAAAACTAACAAAAAGTATAAGAATTAGAAAAGAACTAAAACTCTCATTGATCACATATGCCATAATGGTCAACATAAAAAACCAAAAAGAAAATACTGAGAATTAGTAAGGTACGTTGCTGAATATGACATCAATATTCAAAATTCAGCTGCATTTCTACATACCCTTAATAAATAGAAAACCTAATTTTAAAATCATTTATGGGAATTCCCTGACGGTCCAGTGGTTAGAACTCTGTGGTTTCACTGACGATGGCCTGGGTTCAATGCCAGGTCAGGGAACTAAGATCCCGTAAGCCGCGCAGTGCAGCCAAAAATAAAATAAAATAAAATAATTTATAAGAGCAATAAAACTTATAAGGGACCCAGGAATAAATCTAATGTGTTAAACCTGAGAAAATTATATAACTTTATTAAGAAATATTTAAAGGAGCTGATAAATGTAGAGGTATAACATATTCATAAAGAAGAATTCTCATTATCCTAAAAATATTAGTTATTCCCAAATTGATCTACAGATTCTTTTCATGGAACTTGAAATGCTGGTTCCAAAATTTATGTAGAAGAGCAAAAAGTCAAGAAAAGCTAAGATATTCCTGAAGAACAACAAGCAAGAAGTGTCTTGTTCTATAAGATATCAAAATGCAGAATACAGCCATAACAATTAAGATGGTGTGGAATTGGCAACATATGTATACACAGGGCTTCCCTGGTGGTGCTGTGGTTGAAAGTCCGCCTGCCGATGCAGGCGACACGGGTTCGTGCCCCGGTCCGGGAAGATCCCACATGCCGCGGAGCGGCTAGGCCCGTGAGCCATGGTCGCTGAGCCTGCGCGTCCGGAATGGGAGAGGCCACAACAGTGAGAGGCCTGCGTACCGAGGAAAAAAAAAAAAAAAATATATATATATATATATATACACACACACACACACACACATATGGAATAGAATAGAGAGTCCATACACATACATGGACACTTGATATATGACCAAGTCTATGTTGCATAAAGGATAGAGAATTAATAAATAAATGGTACTGGGATATTTGATTACCATAGGATAAGGTAAATACACTAGTGCAATATTTGTAAGCCACTGTTTTTCAAATCACTATTATTTTCAGCTAAATCTAATCCTCTTTAATAGATTCCTAACTCACACCAAACACACAAACTCCACAAGAATTAAAGACCTAAATGTGAAAACCGAAACGTTTCTACTTTTATTTCCTGTAGGAGAATGTCTTTTTGAAATCAGGGTAGGAAAGAAATCCTTAAATAAGATTTTAAAGAAAGCAAAAATCATAAGGGAAAGACTGAGACACTCCATCAGATCAAAATCTTCGGTTCAATGGGTAGCAAAAAAGAAGAAAATAAATTGGGAAAAGATATACACAATGCCTATAACAACAAAAAAATGATTAATATCAAGAATATATCAGAACCTCTACAAATCAGTTTTTAAACAAGATAAACAACATAATAGGACAAATAGGCAAAAGAGATCAATCACTGCAAAATTAGAGGGTACAGTACACAAGATCACCCTCCCTTCTGACACCCACTGCCATTTCAAGGGGGTCCCAAAACCATACTCAGGTTGGATAATTTGTTAAAAGGACTCAGAATTCACTGAAAGCTGTTATACTCACAATTACAATTTATCACAGGGAAAGGATTAAAATCAATAGGTCTTAAAAATCTTTAAAAGATTAAAATGAGCCAAGGGAAAAAGCACATAGGGCCAAGTCCAGGAAAGCACCACATGCAGAGCTTCCAGTTGCCCTCTGCCCGTGGACTCTGGACACTGTTTCTTTCCTGGCACTGATGAGTGACGATAGGCATGGAGTACTGCCAACCAGGGAAGCTCATCCAAGCCGGTATCCAGAGTCTCTACTGGGGATCCATGGTTAACTCCCCAAGTGGCTGACCTCAGTCTCCAGCCCCTCCAGAGGTTAAGCTGATACCACATGACTCAAAACTTCTACCATAAATTGCATTTTTTAATAGCTTAATTTTTTTTGTTTGTTTTTTTAATTTAATTTTTATTTTTTTGGCTGCATTGGGTCTTCTTTGCTGTGTGCAGGCTTTCTTCTTTGCTGGCGTGCGGGAGCTACTCTTCATTGCGGTGCGTGGGCTCCTCATTGTGGTGGCTTCTCTTTGTTGTGGAGCACGGGCTCTAGGCACGTGGGCTTCAGTAGTTGTGACACACGGGCTCAGTAGTTATGGCTCACAGGCTTTAGAGCGCAGGCTCAGTAGTTGTGGCACATGGGCTTTGTTGCTCCGCGGCATGCAGGATCTTCCAGGACCAGGGCTCGAACCCGTGTCCCCTGCATTGGCAGGCAGATTCTTAACCACTGCGCCACCAGGCAAGTCCCAATTGCATTTTTTTAATTGAACAAATTTGACATTTAACACTGTGTCAATTTAAGGTGTACAATGTGTTACTTTGATATATATTATAATATGATTGCAGTTGTAACAAAATTTTTCACGTTATATTTTTATAGTACAATACTGTTGTTTATATTCATTATACTGTGTATTAGATCTCTATGGTTTATTTACTACTTGTGGCAAGTTCGCACCCTAAACAACATCAATCTTATCCCCTCACCTCTCATGCCCTGGTAACCACCATTTTACTCTGTTTCTTAATGGGCTTGACTATTTTAGATTCCACATATAAGTGACATCATACAGTACTTGTCTTTCTCTGTCTGACTTAGTATAATTGTACTAAGTCCATTAATGGACTCGAGGTCCATTAATGTTGTCACAGATGGCAGGATAACCTCCTTTCTCACAGCTGAATAATATTCCAGTGTGTGTGTGTGTGTGTGTGTGTGTGTGTGCGCGTGTGTGTGCGTGTGTGTGTGTGTGTGTGTGTGTGTATCTCACATCTTCTTTATCCATTCATCTCTTGTTGGGCATTTAAGATTGTTTTCCTATCTTGATTATTGTGAATAATGCTGCATATATCTCTTCAAAATCCTGTTTTCATTTCCTTTGGGTATATACCCAGAAGTGGAATTGCTGGATTGCATGGTAGATCTATTTTTAATTTTTTGTTTTCCGTAGTGGTTGGACCATAAATTATTGGTGTTCGGGTTTTTCCATAAGGTGATACGGAAAAACCTGAACTAACCTTCTGGCCAACCCAGTATATTGTTAATCCTATCATTAGTCTATCTTGTATGACCCAAGGCCCTCAGGCAAACAAAAACACTCCTATCAGGCATTACAAGGACTTAGAGATTATCTCTAAGCAGCTGAGACCAAAGGCTAGACCTCTTTTGGGGAACGACCATGTTCTTTACTATACAACCACAAATTTATAGGGGAAAAAACCTCGTAAAAGGCTAATGAACATACGAAAGTATGTCGAACCTCACTAGTAATTAAGAACTTGCAAATTAAAACTACAATGAGATACTATTTTATACTCAGGAATTTGGTAAAAAATAAAAAGTATGACAATACAGGTGTTGGGAATACAGAGTCATGGGTACTTTCATACACTGACAGTGAGAGCATAAATTGAAGAAACAATTTACAGAACAATTTGGCAATACCTAGTAAAATAAAAAACATGTATAGCTCTAGAGTCAGTCTTATATAAATCAGAAAAATGCACAAGAATGTCTACAGCAGCATTGTTTGTTCATGGCTATCAACTGGAGACATCCTAATGTTCATCACCAGGAAAGTGGATGAATTAACTGTTGTATTAGGTTTCAAATAGTATGTATTGCTAAGGATACCTACATATGTATTACAGTTTTAAAGAAATGCAAGGGAATGATAAATAGCAAATTAAGGATAATGAAAATATTTTAGGGGATGAAAGTCGAGATAATTAGAGTGGTTATGGTGGGCTATGGCTGAGTTGGCAACATTTCATTCTTAAGTGGCATAGTGGGTACATGGGTATCTGTAATGTCATTCTTTATACCTTTTGTATTCTTAAATGGTGTATAGTACTTTTGAAAATTAAATGTATAGGTGTATATATACATACACACATAAATATATATAATATATTCAAAAAATATATATATACCATAGCCTGTTATGTAGATGTATTAATTGCTTTGTGCCTTACATTATTATCCAATAATTGCCTTTACAGCTTATGCATTGAAAGAGAGGGCAGTCATCAATTTTATATTTATACATGGGAAGTGGAAAAATAATTTGTACACCTTTAGAACATGTAGCTCTCCTTTCAGCTCCCACCTAAAATGATAACACAGAGGTGTATTTCTTGCTTGGGATCTGTGCTGCAGTTCTGCCTTACAGGTGATGTAGACTGATAATCAAGGAAAAGATGTTTTGGAGTTCCTATTATGTGTTAGGTACTGTGGGAGACTTAAGGGATACATAAAGCAGAATTTCTGCCTTTAATCATTCAGAATATATTTGGGGAGGGCAGGAGGAATATCAAGGTAACCAACAAAATAGAGTAGTAAAATAAATAGCCCACTGGAGGGGCAGTAAACCTCACAGTGGTTTGAAGAAGGTCCTGCAGGGAAATGCAGGAGACTGAAGTGCTTGAAGAAGGTTTGCACGTGAATTTCTAAAAGCAGCTCACAAGGACCCCAAGTGTAATTGGCCTTATTCATCATGATGAAGTATTTGATCAAAGCTCTTTTGGAAGTAAAGCTTGTTTCTAGAAAATTATTTTAAATATTATACCAATCTTCTTACAGTGCCATATTTAAAAATAGGTAGCACTCAGAATATTTTAAAGGTTTCTTTAGAAATAATTCCAGCTCTGTTAACTTTACTCTGAGAGCAGCCTGTAATCACTGACATTTCCAGACGTTGACTCCTAAGGACTTAAAATGCCATATGTGAATGTATTTACTGATTTGATGTAAATAAAAAATAGCTTCATATTTCCAAGCAACATGCCTACATCTCTTATAAACACAACATTCATCTTTCTTTCTGCCTAAACCAGCGCACTTTCCTCTCCATTTTTTAAAACTGAAAGCTCAGCTTTTTTTTTTTTTTGCGGTTCGCGGGCCTCTCACTGTTGTGGCCTCTCCCATTGCGGAGCACAGGCTCCGGCCGCGCAGGCTCAGCGGCCATGGCTCACGGGCCCAACCGCTCCGCAGCATGTGGGATGCTCCCGGACCGGGGCATGAACCCGTGTCCCCTGCATCGACAGGTGGACTCTCAACCACTGCGCCACCGGGGAAGCCCGAAAGCTCAGCTTTTGATGTTTTGTTGCTTGTGTCTCTATTGGCAAGTATGAGGGCCTCCTGTCAATTAATTCTGTTTGCCACACAAGAGGAAAATGAAGTAAAAGAAAATGTTTTTAAAAAATGTATTGGAGGGTCTTCCCTGGTGGCGTAGTGGTTAAGAATCTGCCTGCCAATGCAGGGAACACAGGTTCGATCCCTGGTCTGGGAAGATCCCACATACTGAGGAGCAACTAAGTCCGTACGCCACAACTACTGAGCCCGCATGCCACAACTACTGAAGCCCTCGCACTGCAACTACTGATATCCACACGCCCAGAGCCTGTGCTCTGCAACAAGAGAAGCCACTACAATGAGAAGCCTTCACGCTACAACGAAGAGCAGCCCCCGCTCACCGCAACTAGAGAAAGCCCGCACACAGCAACAAAGAACCAACGCAGCCAAAAAAAAAAAAAAAAAGTATTCGATGGGCTTACCCGGTGGTCCTGTGGTTAAGACTCCATGCTTTCACTGCTGAGGGTGTGGGTTCAATCCCTGTTCGGGGAACTAAGATCCTGTAAGCCGTGTGCAGTGGCCAAAAAACCCAAACAAAAAACAAAACCAAAAAAACCCCCAAACAAACAAACAAAAACCCAAAACAAGAAAAAAAAACAAAACTATACTGGAGACATTTTTCCAGGAAGACATACAGACAGGTACATGGAAAGATGGTCAACATCACTAATCATCAGGGAAATGCAAATCAAAACTACAATGAAATATCACCTCACACCTGTTAGCATGGCTAGGAGCAAAAAGACAAGAAATAATAAATGTTAGTGAGGATGTGGAGAAAAGAGAACCCTTGTGCACTGGTGGAGGGATGATACATTGGTGCAGCTGCTATGGAAAACACTATGGAGGTTCCTCAAATAATTAAAAACAGAATTACCATAAGATCCAACAATTCAACTTCTGGGTATTTATCAGAAGGAAATAGAAACATTGACTTGAAAAGATATCTGCACTGCCATATTCATTGCAGCATTATTTACAGTAGCCAAGACATGGAAACAACCTAAGTGTCTGTCAATGGCTGAATGGATAATGAAGATGTGAGATATATATATATATATATATATATATATATATATATATATATATATATATACACACACAATGGAATATTACTTAGCCATTAAAGAGAATGAACTCTTGATATGTGACAATATGGATGGAACTTGAAGACATTATGCTAAGTGAAATGTCAGACAGAAAAGATAAATACCATATGATCTCACTAATATGTGGAATCTAAAAACAAAACAAAACAAACAAACAAAAAACTCACCGATAAAGAGCACAGATTGTTGGTTGCCTGAGATGGGGCTAAGAGGGTGGGCAAAATGAATGAAGGAATTCAAATGGTACAAATTCCCATTTATAAATAAATAAGTCATCGGGATGTAACGTGCAGTATGGTGGTTATAGTTAATAATAACTGTATTGCGTATCTGAATAGAGTTTTTCAAATATGGACCTTGAAAGTTCTCATCACAAGAAAAAAAAATTGTAACTCTGTACCGTAATGAACGTCAACTGGACTTATTGTGATCATTTAAAAATATATACAGATGGGCTTCCCTGGTGGCGCAGTGGTTGAGATTCTGCCTGCCGATGCAGGGGACACGGGTTCGTGCCCCGGTCCGAGAAGATCCCACATGCCACGGAGCGGCTAGGCCCGTGAGCCATGGCCGCTGAGCCTGCACGTCCGGAGCCTGTGCTCCACAACGGGAGAGGCCACAGCAGTGAGAGGTCCACGTACCAGAAAAAAAAAAAAAAAAATATATATATATAGATATCAAATCATTATGTTGTATACTTGAAATTAATATGTCATGTCCATTATATCTCAAAAATGTATTGGAAACAATGATCCATCTATGTTTTATAATGAAGAAAATAAAACATAGTACCAGAGACATTCTGGTAGAGAGACCTGTGACCACAAACATTTTAAGCATCTTTCTCCCACTTTTTTAGGGAAAAAATGTAGCTAATTCTTAATGTTGAGAGATTATTCTAATATTGACTTAGAATCTATGGACTGCAGTGTAATCTTACATATCTTTGTTAAAAATTATAAAAGTCATTCTGCTTGTAAGTTTTTTTAGGTCATTTTGTTTTAAGATATAAAAGTAAACCACATATAGGGTATATAATAACCAATATATGCTTGCATTTACATAGACTATATATGGATACATAAAAAAATTGAAAACATTGTTTACCTATAGGAAGGCAGCCAGGTGATTTGCAAACGCCAGAGGGATGGAGACTCTTTACTGTCTATTGCTTTGCACTTTCTGAATTTTGAGCCATGTGGGTGTATTATCTATTTAATAATTAAATAGTTATTTTTATAAATAATAATCATCCAAATTGTCACTGCACTATAACCTTCTCTACATTATTTGATACTAATTGGTTATAGAAGTTTCAACTGCAGTACCACAAAGAATAGCAACCTCATTGCTTTATAATCCCAGTTCTCCTGTTATCTTGAACCGTATTATTTTCTATTTCCCACACACAAAGCAAATATTCTCAGTTACACTGGTAATCAGGCAAATGTAAATTAAAACAATGAGATGCCATTTTCCTACCATGTGAGAGGAGTTCTGGAGGAAGTGCTGCAAGGAGCGTAGCTCAGGGTAGGATTCTGTGGTGGTCAGAGAAGACCACACATCAGTTAATACTTGAATAGTTGTGAAAAGGAGTAAGAATTGGCCATACAGAAAAGTAGTGGCAAGGGCATCCAGGAAGAGCAAGTATATGGAGGAGCACGGCACTTTGGGGACTCTATGTGGCTGAGCACAGGAGGCAGTGACAGAGTCACAGGAGGGGATTTTCAGATGAGACCAAAGCCAGATCACAGAGGTCTCATATACTTTCTAAATATCATTACCCAATGAAGGGAACTGGGCCTTCCTGAAAGAATGGATGATTCTAGGACCAGGGCTTAGAAAGGACAACTTACACATGTTCTTGTGCCAGAACATAAGAAAGCACTAAAAAATTGATGAGGACATGTCAAAAAGACACAGAAGCTAGTATGAAGAGCCACCCACTAGTCAAATCTGGGACAATTTGAGCATCAAAATATACAATGTAAGGGATTATAACACATTGTAGAAAACAAGTGATCATCCATCCATCCATCCACCCATCCACCTACATGTATACATACATACGTTCATACATACATAAAAGGGAGAGAAAAGAAAGCTCTTTTTTCTATTGAATACGAATTTAAAAAAAAATTATTGAAATATAGTTGATTTACAATGTGTTAATTTTTGCTGTACAGCAAAGTGCCTCAGTTATATATATATAACTTTTTCTTTTTCATATTCTTTTCCATTCTGGTTTATCACAGGATATTGAATATAGTTTCCTGTGTTGTATTTGTTGTTTATCCATCCTATATATACTATGCATCTACTAATCCCAGCTCCCAAGCCTTCCCTCCCCCACCTCTCCCTTGGCAACCACAAGTCTGTTCTCTATGTCTGTCTTTCTGTTTCATAGATATGTTCATTTGTGTCGCATTTTAAATTCCACATATAAGTGATATCATACGGTATTTGTCTTTCTCTTTCTGATTTACTTCACTTAGTATGATAATCTCTAGGTCCATCCATGTTGCTGCAAATGGCATTATTTCATTCTTTTTTGTGGCTGAATAATATTCCATTGTATATGTATACCGCATCTTCTTTATCCATTCATCTGTTGATGGACATTTAGGCTGTTTCCATATATTGACTATTGTAAATAGTGCTGCAATAAACATTGGGGTGTGGGACTTCCCTGGCAGTCCAGTGGTTAAGACTCTGTGCTCCAACTGCAGGGAGCATGGGTTTGATCTCTGGTCAGGGAAATAGGATCTCGCATGCCTCATGGTGTGGCCAAAAAACAAACAAACAAAAAACATTGGGGTGCATGTATCTTTTCGAATTATAGTTTTGTCTGGGTATATGCCCAGGAGTAGGATTGCTGAATTATATGGCAACTCAATTTTTAGTTTTTTGAGGAACCTCCATACTGATTTCCGTAATGGCTGTACCAATTTACATTCCCATCAAAAGTGTAGGAGGGATCCCTTCTCTCCACACCTTCTCCAACATTTATTATTTGTAGACTTTTTTTAAAAAATTATTTTGGCCGCACCCTACAGCATGTGGGATCTTAGTTCCCAACCAGGGATTGAACCATGCCCCCTGCAGTGGGAGCACAGACTCTTAACCACTGGACCACCAGGGAAATCCCATATTATTTGTAGACTTTTTAATGATGGCCATTCTGACTGGTGTGAGGTGGTACCTCACTGTAGCTTTGATTTACATTTCTCTAATAATTAGCGACGATGAGCATCTTTTCATGTGCCTATTGGTCACCTGTATGTCTTCTTTGGAGAAATGTCTATTTAGGTCTAGGATGCCAACTAATGAATGTAGAAGACAATTAGAAAATCACCAGTCTGCATCGTATAGTATAATACAGAATAGTAACAACTCATTTGGAATCATCAATGTGTACTGAATCACTGGGTGAAAGTTTGTGGTCTTAAAGTATCTCCCCACAAATTGTTTATTAGATACAAAGGGAAAAATTACACCTTTACAGTGGAAAATCTGACAGACAACACCTTAATGAATCAAAGTTCATGAATTACCCAGAATGGGGGAAATTGACATCCTGGAGTCCTAATCTGATACATCAAGGATACACCATCACAGCAGAGAATTCCTGCAAAAAATGTACATCCTGAGGCTAATCTTTAGGAAAAGCATTTCTTCCTGGGTCAGGGGAAAAAGTGCTATAAAGGACAGTATTAGGACAACTGGTGAATTTTGAAGATGGACTAAATATTCGATAACATTGTAAGGATGTTAAGTTTTCTGAATTTGACAATGACATTATGGTTATGTAAGAAAATGTCCCTGTTCTTAGGAAATACAGTCATGATGTCTGTAACTTACTCTTGGATGGTTCAGATACTAAAGTTTTTCCCCTAAATTAAATTTTCCATAGGTTTGAAACTTTTAAAAATTAAAATTAAAAGTCCCAAATCCTTATGCTGTACACTTTAAACTTATACAGTGTTGTATGTCAATTATACCTTAATAAAACCTGAAGAAAAGAAAGACAGAAAATAAAGATCACTCTCATAGAAATGTATAGGACGGTGCAGAAAATAAACTCAAGAAGACTTTCCCTACATGGGGCAGGGAGCTATTAGAACATTGTAATTGATAATATGATGCTACTAGATTCGCCGTTTTGAAATTTTACTAGGGGAGCAGGGGGGAACATAGTCCAGAGCAAGTCTGATCCCCAAACTCATCACTTGGATTCTCTAAATATATTTTAGTGTTATTTTGGCAGCTAGATTTAAGTCAGAAGCATAGGTTTTAAATGTAATTTTTAGTAGTGCACAAACTAAAAGAATTAATACATTAAATGTGAAAACATAATTGCCTTTCTCTCAATAAATATTGTTAAATGAATATCCACTTTTACATACAATTTCTAGAAACTGATTGCCTATATTATGGATCATTTCAGGCTTCTGTTTTTTTCTTTTGCGTAGTCCCTACATTTGGATAAAATAATTCACTGCTCACTTGAATCTGTATTTAAAAATGAAAAGAGGAAATTAATGAAGAATCCAACTTAATCTGCCCATTTGTGCTCTCGTATCATTGAAGAAGAAAAAAAGTCTTGAATAGTGAAAACCTCTCACCATGTAAGAATTTAAAAGGATAGATCTGTGCATTTTACTCTTTCCTGCTTTCCCTACTCCTATATGGGTGCAAGTGGAGAACCAAGACTGGGCTACCATTTCCTCATAGATGGGAAAATTTATAACAAAAAGACAGAAAAATCACCCAATGTATTGAAATTGGTAGCTAGTTTTCTCTGAAAACCTTTGCAAGGAATTTCCTTCCTAGCCACAACAGGAGATAAAGAATAAATTGCTCTTACACTTCTACAATTAGAGAAGTGACTTGAAATTGATGCCTTTAATCTACTTCTTTGTGGATGAGGCAGAGCCAGACAAGGATGTCTTTCTTGTCCTGCAACAATTGGAAAGAATAATGTGTGTAGTAAAGTGAAGGAGGCTATTAGCTACTTCAGATTACCTGGTTATCTCTCCTGATTACTAACCTTGCAAGTTCTATCCTACCACCACCAAGCCCCAGTGGGAGGAGACCTGGTGGGCTTAGCCCAGCAGCTGGGCCCAAAGGCAGGGACAACTTGGGTCTGCAGCAAATTTTGCAGAGTCCAAGAGAAAACAGTCAAGTCCCGTATGAAGAAAAAGACTGAGACTCCAGCCGGCGGAGACCACCCAATTCAGTCAGGGTGAGAGAGCAGGAGGAAAGTTTCAGAAGCTGAGGTATAGCACCAAGGGGTGTCAGAGATGATGGAGAGCAGTAAGCAGGGGCAATGGAGGAGTGGGGGAATGGATTGGAATGGTAAGGGGGATTGTCAGGATAAAGGCCTGACACAGGGAACCAGGCCCACCTTTGCATGGATGGTATTTTTAAAAGGTCCGTGATTCTGTATCTTGTTTTGGGTGGTGGTTACACAGGTGTATATAATTTTAAAACTCATTGAGCTAATACCTAAAATCTTTGCTTTTATTGTACGTTAATTATACCTTGCTTTTTTAAAAGCCTGTTGGAAGTAGATACAGCAGGAAACTTCTGTAGCTGAAATCACAGTTTTACCAACTGTACCCCCAGAGTTTACTCTGAACATAGGTTAATAAATCCTCACAAGGCCTCCTTTACACTTACAAAAATGAGATGATGAGAGACTGCACTGCCCAGAAATCGGGCTAAAATAAAGAAGAGTTTAATTTCGAAGTTGTGTTCGGCCTTGGTGTAAATAAAAGTGCTCCAGATGTAGTAGATTCTCTTTTTTGGTCAGACTGTAATAGGTGTAATTTCTTTTGCTCCAGTAGACCTCTGGGCCTTGTGAGAAGCCAGGAGAAGGAACTGAAATTAGTCTGGACAATAATTTAAAATACTGTCTGAGAAAATAAGCTGAGAAATATATGTTTAATGAAATAAAAACTTTGCATTTCTTAATATGGATATAGGCTGTACCTTGTAGAAACAATCGTAGGATACAAGAACAATACGTAAAATCAATAAGCTTCCCTGTCCACCAGCAATGACCAAGTAGAAACTGTATAAGAGAAAAAAGAGGCCCTTTCACAATTGCAGCAAAATCATGAAATGCCTCATAATAAACCTATGATGATTTACTTACTGAAGGGCATAAGAGGACTTAAATAAATTGGAAGCTATACCTTTTCCATTAATTAAACAAATTTGATATTTTATGAAATTTCTATTAAAGAAATTCAATATTGTAAATATATCAATTTTCCTCAAATTAGTCTAGCAATTGAATGCTACCCCAGGAAAAATCTAAGTAAGAATTTAAAAATATCTAAGACTATAGAGAAAAATTGACTTTGGTTATGAAAATTCCAAACACAGAAAAAAGTAGAAAGACAATGAAAAAACAAGTAACCACTACCTGGACTCAACAATTCTTACTGCTTTGCCATAGTTGCTGCATTAGATAGATGGACAGGCAGACAGAAAGTGATATAGGGTACACATTTACTGAACCATTTAAAAGGGTTACACTCAACACTTTATCCATAAATTCTTCAGTATGCATCTTACTGGATGTATTAGATAGTTTGGGTGCTATAACGAATACCACAGACTGGGTGGTTTAAACAATAGACATTTATTTCTCATATTTCCAGAAGCTGGGAAGTCTAAGATCAAGGTGAGGCAGGAGATATAGATGGGCTTCAGGCTGAGAAGCTGGAATCTGTCCCCTGTGGACAGATACTCAAGAAAAAGATAATGGCAGGAGCAAGGAGAAGCTGAGCCCCGCTTGGATAAAAGATAAAGAAACCACATATTTCTCATTCTTGAGGTCAAGGAGACCTCCCTGACTAAACATGCGCAGAAAGGCTCCTCGGGGGGTCAAGGGGTGGGGGTGGGGCGTCACCACATAATAGGTGGTGTCAGCCTCCTCATAGGCTTCTGTACTGTAATCCGTCTTGGCAAAAAGATACGCATGCATGTCAGGCAGGGGCCTAGGACAGGTCCCCGTGGAAAAGAAATGAGATAATTGGCCAAAGGTAAACAAAGACCTGGAAGAACTGCCCTATATAAGTGATGTGAATCACTTCTCTGGTGCACTCCTCCTCATTAGGGAGGACTCCCACACCCCTTCTCTCAGGGTGTCTATATCTGCCTTGCCTCTGTCTAAAACAAACTGTTTTCTCTGTGTGCTCTCCCACTTGTTGTGCTGTGTCTCTAATAATAAACTTTGTACCTGTTTTTACAGTTTTTGCCTCCTTGAGAAATTCATTTTTCAACAGGGGCAAGAGCCAGGGCAACTTTGTTTCTAGCCTCTAGCCCCTGGTGGGCTGGTGGCTAGGATTCCTGGTTTTCACCCAGGCTACCCAGGTTTAATTCCTGGGCAGGGAACTAAGATCTTGCTTCAAGCCACTGCTCACTGCTATCTCCTCGAGATCAAAGGTGCTGGTGGATTCGATTGCTGGTGATGACTCTCCTCCTGGTTTGCAGACAGCCACCTTCTAGATGTGTCCTCACTTTCTTCCTCTTCTTATAAGGGTGCTAATCACAACATGAGGGCCACACCCTCTTGACCTCCTCTAAACGTAAATACCTCCCAAAGGCCCCATCTCCTAACACCATCACACTGGGGGTTAGGATTTCAAAATATGAATTTTGAGGAGACACAATTCAGTCCATACCACCAGAATAAGACCATTCTCCTACATAACCATATTATTATTATCATACCCCAAACATACAACATTTTCCTAATATCACCTAGTGCCCAATCCATATACAGATGTCTCCAGTTGTCCTAAACATGTCATTTACAGCTGGAGAGTATATGCATTGCATTTGGTTGTTATGCTTCTTAAGGCTCTTTTCATTTACCACAGATCCCCTCACTCAGTAGACTCCAGTTTTTTTCCCCCAACATTTGCTTGTTGAAGAAACAGTTTGTAGAAAGTCCCACATTCAGGATTTGTTAGATTGTTTCCTTATAAGTCATTTAACTTGTTCCTCTACCCCCTATATTTCCTGTAAACTGAAATTAGATCTCAAAACTTGATTAGATTCAGGGTAAACATTTTTGGCTCTAATACTTCATTGGTGATGCTGTGTTCATCAAGAGGCACATCATCTCTCTTTGGCTCAGTCTTAGAGAGGCAACATTTAACACTTGGTTTAAAGTGGTGATAGTTTTATAAAAATATTTTTGGAAAAGAAAAACTGTAAGGAGGAACTAATCGCATTGGACACCAAACCATTCTATAAAGCTACAGTAATCTAAATAGTGTGCATAGACACAGAAATAGCCAAAAAAGATCAATAAAAAAGAACAGAGATTAGAATCAGGCCACAGTATATATGAAAACTATACATACAAAAGGGTAGCATTTCAAATCACTGGAGAAAAGATGGACTATATCATAAGAAATGTTGGGGAAAAAAATAGATGCCTACTTTATCCTACATCCTCCAAATAAAATCCAGGTGGATTAAAGACCGAAATATAATAACATCTCTAAAAAAATAGAAGAAAATAAAGAATGCTTTTAAAATATTGGGATGGGACAAACAAGATACAACATCTAGAAGCCTTAAAAAGATTGGTAAAATTGATTTGACATTAAAACACAAAACTTTTGTAGCAACATGAAGAGAGTAATATGACAAAGAATAGACAGGTAATATCAACCAAGATTGAAGGGATGATACCCATAATATATAAATTTAAAAGAAAGTGAAAACAAACAGAGAAACGAGCAAAGGACATAAATAAGAAATTCTTAGAAACTATACTGTAAACATCTAATAAGCACTTTATAATATGCTTAGCTTCACTAGCAATCAGGGAAATTCAATGAAAATAACCGATATCATTTTTATCCTCAAACTTAAAAATATTAATTATATCCAGTGATTCAGGGTGCGGGTGTGGGGAAACACCCAAAATATTGTTGGTATCTATTAAATTCTAAAAGTGAATACCTTTTGATTCAGCAATTCTGTCTCCTGTGGATTACATATGTTAGGATATTCATTGTAGGACTGTTTGTAATAGCACCCCCCACAACACAACCTAAGTGTCTATCTATAGGAATATAAATATGGAAAACACAGGGAAGCCTATGCAACCATCAGAGTGGATGAAATTGTCCATAAGGACTGACATAATTTTCAAGACGCAGTATTAAGTGAAAACAATAAGTTCACAGAACAATATGCACAGTATAAACCAATTTATTTTTACAAATCTTTTAAATCTAAATATAGACTGTTAAAGGTGGTTATGTAGGAAGGTAGGATTGAGGTGTGAAGGAGAACTTTCATATATGTATGTACATATATATACATATATATATATATTTCTGCTTCTCATTTAAATTAAAAAAAATACAACCACATGTTCATGCATTATTTGGTCATATGCTATAAAATCAAGGAGAAAGAAAAACTCCTTACTAAAAAATCTTTGAGGTAAAAAGCCACTATCACAAAATAAGACCTAGATTTAAGAAGCTAATATTGAGCATGTATGTTCATTCAGTCTTGGTAGAAGTGTTTAGTCAAGGAGCGCATGAATGTGCTGATTAACATGTATCATTTTCCGTTTTTTCCAAATTACTAAATTCTACTCTACTGACATACTGAATATCTGACAGTATGTCAAAGGCATGTCAGCATGTTTCGAAAGGTAATGTGAGAGAAAGAGTTTGGTACTGCTCACTCAGCCCCCTAGGGACAGGGCTCTTTGGCTTTGCGGTGAAAGCATCCTCAGTCATACTTGATCACAAGACTCACAATAACCAGAATTCTCCTCATTTTCTACCCCACCTCCACCCCAGCATTCCATTATTCCATTATTATTACTATTATTATTATTTGGTGGGAAGAAGCGTACATGACCAAAAAATCCAAATTACCATCAGGAATATTGTTTTAAAAATCCACAATGTTAGGGTCTGATCTGAGGTCCAAAAAATGAATCAAAATTTACAATATTTACACAACTATAGAGGTTATTCCATTTCAGAAACCTACCTACAAGGAAAGATCCCTTCAAACTCTGTTCTCAACCTGTGATGCACGATGCTGGCCCCAAGAAAGAGCCATGGGTTTTCAAACCAAACTCAAGCAGAAGGTGGGTGGGATGACTGCTTTGACCTGTCAAATGAGGGATTTCTCACCAATAAAATAAGAACAATACCATCAAACAGGGCATTTGTGTGAAGCCCTTAGCACTGTGGCCAGCATGTGGTGGTAGCTATATATATATATATATATATATATATATATATATATATATATATATATATATATATATATATTCATTTTCTTCCTTTTTTGCAGTTCTAAGAGATTTTCAGTCTCAGGGTCGGGAACATAGGGGATTTCAGATTAACACTGAGATTACCAGAATAGCCAATGAAATATAAAACCAACTCTTCTTAAATATGCTAGTGAGGATTTTAGTGTGTTTTCCCATATGCCTGCTACCTAAACCCTCTAGTTTTTACGGAAATTTGACTTTAAACAAATTATCTTCACATAATTAAAGCTGTAATTCACTGATTCTGATATTTATATTATCATTTGAAACTTTAGCATCATATATATACCCACCAGTTTTTACTAATTTTAGGGCAAGATTTACATTCTTCAGAATACGAGTTACCTAAAATGTATAAGAAAATGTTCCATAATTGTTTTCCTTTCAGGGTCAATTTACCTAGTAGAAAGGACTATTTTAGAGAACCCCTCCCTTCCCTTTTTATTTAGCTTTTCACCGTGTTGCCCATGATGTTGAGGAAACAACCAAAAGACAATCAGAATCCTGGAGAGTGTCTGGATTCTGGCCCCAGGGCTGCCAATGCCACTTAGGTGGGTCCCCATGTCCTGACTGTAAAAGAACAGCCTTGCGCCAAATATTGTCTAAGGTGCTTTCAAGCTCTAAAATTCTATGATCAATGGTCAGTCTGAACAACAAACTAGCCAACCAACCAAGCAAACTAAACTACATTTCCTGTGGCCAAATTCTCAGAGCCCAGGAGCCCAGAGGTCAGCTTATTGAATAGTGGGAAGAGTCAATTTGTTCAAAAGACATGCTACACACAAAACAAGTATCAGTAAGAAATAGCACTTTTCTGCCACTATCTAAACACGACCTAAAACCAAAATATAAATAAGGTTTTAAACTTCAATATGTATACTTAGCATATGGACTATCTATTCCCCAAAATGGAAGATATTTCTGCATAATTTCAAAGTGTAATCATATAACTTCTCTCCTAATGATGTTATACTAACAAAACCATAAAATTTTAATGTTTTTGAAATGTGAAAATACTTAACAGTATAGTTATCTGTATTTATAACACTTTTTCTTTTATTTAAATCATATACATTTCATTAGAATTTCTAGCCCAAACATTGTATTTGAAGGTGAGAGAAAACAAACTGATATAGGTGAACTTCTTGGCGCTTTAGTCTTAGTCCGACATTTAGATAAGTCACTCTCAAATACAATGTCAAAGCGTACTTGAATTTCTTTAATCTAAGGAGACAAGTGGACAACACTCAAGTATTATCTATTCAAAACAAGACCTACTCAGTGTTAACTAGATTTATTTTGATCATTTTGCAGTATATACAGATATCAAATCACTATGTTGTACAACTGAAACTAATATAATGTTATATGTCAATTATACCTCAACACAGCAAAACAAAAACCAAGACCTACTCTTGTAAAATGCCAGATAGTCCGGGAAATGGCAGCCTTTCTACCGCTGAGCCTCTAGGCCAGTGTGAAAGGCCTCCTCTTCTCGGTCAGAACAGAGGACCTGGGATGGGTAGGTTTCTGCTTACCTAGACTCATTTGCACAGCACTTCACAGCCTCCCAAGTCTCTTGCTTCTTTGCTGCCCTTACAGACAACACGTAGGCCTCTTTTTTTTTGCCATTTTTAATTTAAGGCCTTCACTGACTGATTTCCTTATGGGAAATGGGAAGAATGAACATGATTACTAAATTTCTGGTCTAAGTGTCAGATCTCTAGTTCCAGACTGTTCAAATGCCACTGTCATGCAGAGCCCTCTTTCCCCCAGCCCCCATTCCTCCTTAATTGGTAGTGTTAAGGTAAAGGCCTTCAACAATAGAAGTCAAACAGCCTCCCGCCCCCTCCAGGTACTCCATTGAAATGTGCATTTCTGAGAGGCTTCCTGGGTGACTGACTCAAATTCATCTTTTTCTTCTAGAGGTTGGCAGTAACTGCGGAACTGCAGGGTAAAACGTTAAAATACTGGTGAAAAATTAGGAAGAGCTTGCAAGATGTAGAATTTTGGGGTATGAAATCTAAATACTGCCCTCCAGTCTTAACACCCTTTTCTATGCCACCATGGAAATTCATTTAAAAGCCTTCCAGAATGACAGTTTTGGTGAAGTTCTAGAAAGATCAGGCATTATTTTAACCCAGTAGGAAAAAAAAAAAAGAAATATGATTATACAGTTTGCAAGATAAAAGTTAAAGGATTAAATTCGCCACTTGCTTCAATATTTCAATAATTGGACCTGTTGATACCTTAGGTAAGAAAAACATAGCAACTGGTGTATAAAACTACTGAGTCAATTCGGGCATAGGATTCCGAGATGAAGAACTTCGAGGTGCAAACCTTTACATTATATCGTGTTTCCACGGTAGTTTTATTGACTCCTTAAGAAGCCTTTGCTTGGTCTATTTGAATCCTGGGCATAGGTCAATAAAAAGACCGTAGCTGATTTAGATAGTTCCTAAATTCTGACATCAACTCTACCTTAAGTCTATATAACAGCAGACAATTTAAGAAGTCCATATTCTTCCAAGCCAGCAGCCATGGCAAGAGTCCCTTTCACTTGGCGCTATTACAGGGAAAACCAAGAAATACTTAAAAAAATATACAGGCCAAAGAACTGGAGTTAAGTTACTAGGGTAGGGCTGTGTAAAGCTTTGGTGACTCACTAAATGAAGTTGTGAACTGGGGTCTTGGCACTAGGGGAACACAGAAGAAACAGAAAAGTTGTGGGTCTTGCGTAGGGTGGCGAGCACACTTTTATCTTTGATTGGCGGAATCACTCAGACTTTTCTTTATGGCGTCACCGGCTACCTGCCTGTAGAAAAGCTCCGTGTCTGTGACGTCACGCCTCACTGACCAATAAAAGGCCTCAGTCTGCGGGCCCCGAGGAGGGTTGTGGGCCCCTTTTTGTGAATGAAGCTTTACGGACCAACCCTCCGGGAGTCCCCGGGAGCCGCGGCCCTTGTGCTCGGGCGCCTCGGCGGCAGCGTCCGCGGCTGCGGTGGGCGCGCACGGTTACTCCGGGCAGCCCCAGGCGCCGGCGGCAGCACCGTCGCCTCTGCCGCGCCAGCGGGCTGCAGGCACCTGGGGGCGGGCTGGGGGTCGCCGGCAGCGGCAGGAGGCGCTGTAGCGAGGGCTGTGGCGCGGGTCCCGCGGCGGCCGCAGGAGGGAGCGGGACAGCCGCGGTGGGCCAGGCCCCTCCTCCGGCTCCTGCGCGGCCACCTCCCGCCGGGCTCCGCCGGCGCCTGCAGTCGGCGCAGCGCCGCTCCGCGCCCGCAGCCCTGAGCGCCCGCGCGCGGGGCCAGCGGGGGCTTCGGCGGGCTACCGGGCGCGCGAGGCCATGGTCGTGGTCCCCTGACGGGCCGCGGCCGCCTCCATGAAGCGGAAGAGCGAGCGGCGGCCGAACTGGGCCGCCGCGCCCCCCTGCTCGCGGCGGTGCTCGTCGTCCTCGCCGGGAGTGAAGAAGAGCCGCAGCTCCACGTCGCAGGAACTGCACCACCTGGACCGGCAGGACGACCTGTACCTGGACATCACCGGTGAGCCGGCGAGCGATCGCATGGCGGGGCACCCCGGACACGCGGCACCCGGCGCGGGGGTCCTAGCCCACCCACCCGGGGCAGTAGAGGCGCCTCCCCGGGCCAGACTGACACGCCTCCACCCCCACCCCCATAAAAGCCAGAGCCGGCCACACCCCCTTCAGGATCCGGGCCCTGGGAGCGCCCCCCTACCCCGAGTTTTCTTCTGCGTTTGTTGCAAGCTGTAACTTTATCCGTTTTGCACCCTCCTACCCCAGCAAGATGGCCCCAGGGGTCACCTTTCTAAATTGCGGGCGTCTGCTCGGCGCCTCGGGATTTTCCTAAATTCGAGTTGATACCGCCTCCCGGGTTGCAAGCTCGGTTGGCCCTTAAGGAGTATGAACCTCCGAATCACTCCAAAGGATTCCCCGAGCGCGCTGAACACGCCGGCGCGGGAGCTGCAGTGTTTATTTGGCGTTTGCCAAACCTCCGCTGCTCTGTGGGAAATGGAGTCCCTCCCGCCTGGGGCGGCGTTCCCCGGCCCGGCGCGGAAGCCAGATCCTTGCCCTGGTCCTCATTGCTCTCGCCCCCTCCCCAGCGCGCGTATGAGCACGCCCCAGACCTCCTAGGGATAATTTCCCTGCCTTGCTTCCGGAATGTCACTTAGATGGCATTTGAACCGGTCAGCTTGATGAATGCCCAGAGTTGTCACTTTTGAGAAATCACAGGTAGAAAAGCAGCCGTTTGATAACTGCTTTATTATTAGTGCCTATTCTACAATTCTTGAAGACTTTATAAATCCAATTTGGGAGCCGTTGGGTTTGCCAGGATTGACACTGAAGCGTGTGAAGGCATTAAATGAGATAATGTTTGTGGAAACGCTTTGTCTACAATTTTGAGGGATTTTTCAGTCTGTTTTCTGTGGCGCAGAGTGTGTAAACCTCGGTGTGTTGGATTTTTATAAACTGTTTCCCGCCCATTGATAAACCAGGTAAGCTGGAGTGGTCAGAACATTAATTAAGAAGATGCTCAAACACAGAAATTTAGTAGAAATTATTTTCTAGGTCGATGGATAGTTGTTTTGGAACTAAGGTCCATTTCACAGAAAGTTGAGAGTAGAGCGGAAGGTATCTCGGCGTTGAGTGGATGGACCTTGGCGACAGAGGAGGTAGGCAGGAAGGGGTTGCCTTAAGTACCTGTCTCCGGCTGGCACCAGCCCAGGTCCACCGTAGCGCCTGGCGCTTTAGGAGGTAAAGCCCACTTGCTGAGGCTGAGACCAGATCCCACCACATTGTGTGCTCCCGGGGAGATGGCCCCGCAGAGGAGGGCCGCGGGTGCAGGACCCACACAGGCCTTATGCCTTGTTATGTATACCTCTTCGAAGGACCTTGTTGAATAGCATTTAATTTGGGGGCAAGTAACACACTTACTTGGTACAGAATTCTTAATTACAAAGGTAAAGAGGAGTATTATATATAGTGAAAAGTTGGTCTCAGCCACCGGGTGTTTTTCCCCAGAGGCAACTTATGTTCCTAGTTTCTTGTGAATCCTTACAGAAATAGACTGCATGGTTACACGTATACATTCTCTACCGTACATAAGCACGGCAGCATACAATACGTTGTTTTGCACATTGTTTTCACAGTATTTCTTAGCAGAAAGACTGTTCTGTATTAGTACATGCAGAACTGCCTCATTTGGTTTTAATTACTGCTTCTGCCAAAATAGATATGGTTTAAAAGTATAAAACCATAAAATGGTGTATGTGGATTTAAATGTATATGTATATGTTTTATGACTTGTTTATATATATGTGTATGTTTTATGACTTGTTTAGACAGTTCCCTATTGGAGACACTTGTCTCCAATCAAAAAGGAAGAGTCTGACAGCAAAGTCATTGGGGTAAATCTTGCTTCTTTATGGAAAAAAAGATGCAATGTGGCTGGCTTTCCTGAGGTAGTGATCAATGAATTAATTTCAGAAAACGTCACCAAGCAGAATATTGAGGAAATAGTTGGTGCACTATATAAAATCATAATACTCGTATTTAGATGACAAGCCCAGATAATGGAAGGGTCCAATCTCAGTGTAAGATCACTCCAGGGGAGTTAAGGAAATCAACTTCCCCTACAATTTCTCCAGATGTCCCTTAGTGACAGTCTTGTATTCCTGGGAATAATAATACTTAATCAGTTTGATTGGTGTGATATACAAGACAAAGTAACTTTGGATGCAAGGTGAGGATTTCTTTTTACTGGGCTTGTAGGAAACGCTTGAGGCCTCATCCTCAGCAAATGGCAACCTGGTAGCATCCTTCCCAACTTGTTTTTCCCTCAGTTATTGTTTTCTAAAAGCAGTGCATGCGCATTTTTAATGTCAAACATTACTAAAGGAGATATATAAATATAGTTAGTCCCCCTTGCCTGGTAATATTTTCTTTCCCTTCAGTTTTCTACTCATATTCAAGTTTCTACAAATTGTACTATACCAGTAAGAGCGGTCCTCTTTTTAATGGCTGCATGTTGTGGCATTGTATGGCTGAATTGTGATTTATTTAATGCTAATAAATAAATGGTTATTTGGGGGTTTTCCAATCCCTACTGCAAATGGCTGCAGTAGCATCAGTGTACATGTCTACCTACACGTGTGACTGTGTAAACTTGAAGTGAAGAGGCCAGGCCAAAGTATATATAGGTTTATCCATTTGTGAGTGGACTTTTGGGGCAATTATGAATAATGCTGCTATGAACGTTCACGTACAAGTTTTTGGGTATATACCAAGGAGTAGAATTCCTTTGGGTATATACCTAGGAGTAGAACTGCTGGATCACATGGTAACTGCCAGGCTTTTTTCCAAAGCAGCTGTACCACCAGCATTCTCACTAGCAATGTATGGATTATTCCACATTCTCACCAACATTGTTATAGGATTGTGAAGATTCTTTCCCAGTGGGGTTGGTTTGTAAACATTATTACTTCTGCCCACTCTGCCTTTAAATACATTACTTTTTTTTTTTTTTTAAACTTTGGTCCCTTCACATTTTTATTACAGTCTATTTTATCTATAGGTTGAATTCCCATAGATCCCAGGGTATTTCATGTGTGTACATTTAACATAGGAGGCTTAATTCCTATTTTTGTTCCTCTCTCTTTTGTTATGTGGTCATTATTTATTGTCTATCCTGCCACCCCGATATACTGGACACTACTCTTACTAGGAGCAGACTGACCCAGGTTTTATTCCTAAGCAGACCCCATCAACCTCTCATTGACCATTCATTCAGTTCTTGCCATATGCAATGACATGGAATTTTACCTGTATTCCTGGTGCAGTTCCAGTGCACCATGTGAAAGAAAGGTTATAAATACAGTATAAACTGTATATGTTAATGCTAAAGAGGTAACTGAGTAAAGATAAGATCCTAACGAGTTATCAGTCAGGTAGCAGGGGGAAGAAGGGAAGCGAGGAGGGCTTTCAGTTGGATTTGGAGCTAGGTATCTAGATGAGAGAAATACCAAGGGAAAAAATGTTGGACACAGTCAGGTTTTGTTGTTGTTGTTTGTTTGGTTTTGGTTTTTTTTTTTTTGCCCATGCGGCTTGTGGGATCTTAGTTCCCTAACCTGGGACCTTGGCAATGAAAGAGCGGAGTCCTAACCACTGGACCACCAGGAAATTCCCCACAGTCAGGTTTTTGATTTTCCTATGAACCTCCTTGTGGCCAGAAGTCTGAATCTTTTTGATCTCTATACATTCCTGTCCCTTAAATAGGGCCCTCTGTAAATGACATTGCACATTTTCCTTTCCTCTTTATTAATATAGAAAAAAAATTAAAGGCTATAACATGACTGCATAATCTGTTTTTGATAATTTATAGGATTTAATAGTTGGTACAGAAGTTCAATTTATTTTACTTTTTTTTTTTTAATTTCTGACTAGTAACAAAAATTGTCAATAACTGTTGGCTTAAAAATATTCTTGGTGGTTTGTCTTAAATTGAAAAATACTTTTTTTCAGTGTCTGCCATTATGTTCTACCTTTTAAAGAGTGTCTATATTATAACAGTAACTAATTTTATTGGAGAAGCTCTAATTGAGGTCAGGATTGTTATTTAAAAGCATTGATTAATGGTGTATTGGATACTCATCAAATAAAATGAAACAGATACAGCACTACTCCTCCCCCCTTCTTTTTAGGATTTTAAAAATCACGCTAGACATCATTAGACAGGGAAAATTTATTCATTAATTGAAGTATTTTTGAATGCTTACTATGTAAAATAGTCATGTGTATTCATTGTTTGCAGTGATAGAAATATATTTTTCTTGATAGAAAAGGAATGCTGTTAACCTGGGGCACTGATTCAAGGAGGAAATAAATTAATTTTTCTTCAATGGTTTCATGTAGTAGATTGAGTTTCAGTAACTGAAACTCATCAAAGTCTGTAGTGTTCATTTTTCTTCTTACTTATGACTTATGTCTATACTTACTCTCTGCGTAATGTGAATTTACTTTCTTGATTTATGTGCTCGCTTAATTCTTCAACATCTTTACTTCTGATGGCATTATGTTAGTCATCTGCTTTGAGTCTCATTCCTTAGGCACCAATAAAAAGGCAAAAACTTAACACAGTTTCAGTGTTGCTGCCACATAAAGAGTGTTTGGGCATAAAGATGAGGGGGAGGTGGAATAACTGGGTTACACAGATAGTTTTTTTTTTTTTTAATATTTCTTTATTTATTTGGCTGCACTGGGCTTAGTTGCGGCATGTGGGATCCTCATTGAGGCATGCGGGATCTAGTTGCCTGACCAGGGATTGAACCTGGGCCCCCTGCATTGGGACTGCGAAGTCTTAACCACTGGAGCACCAGGGAAGTCCCACAGAGATGGTATTAATGCCAGGAGTTGACAGCACAAATTAACTGCGCTGTGCCTTAGAATGGGAATGAATTTCTCCAAATTTTGTTGGGGTTGGGGAGAGCTGGAATGAAACCACTTTGTGGATTTTTAGGATGGAAAGAAGGCACTGGCACATACCAATGACATTTCTTGGAAATTTCTGAGATAGTCTCCTGGGAACTCTGAATTGATGGACCTGGTATTTTTTGAAAGACTTTTAAGAAATCCCCTAGGAATTTCACAGTTGTCCATTTTTCCCTGTGAAGAAGCCAAGACCAGAGATAAGTAATTTTGCAAATTTGTACAATAAGTTTGCAAATTTGCAAACTGCAAATTAATGCAGTTTCTTTTTGGGAAAGTCATGATCACCTGCCTTTTATTCTTTCTGACAGATAAAGCTGCTTCACAGTTATACATAAATGATTTCTTGAACATCTACTAGTTAGTCCTTTGCTACTTTGGCTAGTAGATGATGTCATAGTAGATGCTCCATAAGTAGTATCTATGAAGTTGAATTTAGAGAGATGAATAATTATCTAGTGAATTTGGAAAAATGAGCAAACTACACAATTCAGGTCTTTCAGAGCTCATGCTATTTTCCAAGTTGGCCATCATTACACCCCTGATCTTCCAGATATTTCATTTCTTCAGCAAACATGTAATGAATATCTATTCTGCCAGCCTTTTTTTTTTCCTCCTTCAAGTGCATAAAATAGGTCACTGCTGGGAGATAGTCCCTGCTCTCGTAGAGGTTATGTTCTCTGCTTTACTTGAGAAAATAAAACTTGGAGGGTTTGAAGGAGAACTAATCTGAAGAGGAACCATATCTTGGTTGAAATCTTTGGGGAAGAAAAACTTTGATGGTAGCGTTTTTGAAGAGCTAATTCTGGTAGTTAGGCTCGAGGACACCAGGGAAAGCTGGTGTCTCCCCACACAGGGGCTGAACACAGCCAGATTTAATAACCTTTTGGAGCCTGGATTCTCTCATCTGTTTAAAAATAAAAAGTCTGCAGAGTTGTTGGGAGGATGAAATGAAGGGGATGCATGTTAAGTGCCTGGCTTGGTGCCTCGCTGACAACCGGGGCTCCATAAATGATCTCTGGTATTACAAGTGTGCCAGCAGTGGGCAAGCCCGGGGGGTACAGAGGGCACACTGAGTCATCATGGTTGGGAGGGTTTCAGGCTCAGAAGCAAACATTTCCCCCATACGTGTACTTGCACAAAAGGTTCGGTGAATCAAAACAGTGAAAATGCAGTGTGTTCCTCTCCCTGCTTCTGAATGTAATCTTCAGGGCAGAAACGCTGCAGATGAGGCTGGCTCAGCATTTGTCAGAGACGTGGAGGAGGTTTGGCGCCGTGTTGATAATCTTTTCTGCCTTGGGAAAAACGTTACAGTTTCACTTTAAAGATTTCTTGTAAGAGGAAGAATAAACCAAAACTCTTCGGAGGCTATTATTACATGCTTTTATTATACTGAAGAGTTTGTATGTTGCTACTATTAAATTGCAGCTAAGTTTATGGGGGGTGGTTCTTCATAAAAATGCAAAGTCCTCATGGGAGAGCCTCAGGTAGAAGATTATTTTTAAAAAGTGTGTTAAGTTATTTACTGATAAAATACAAATTTTTCAGAGTGGCTAACTTAAAGCATGACTGTGCCCTAGTACATCCGTTTTAAAAGAGTATTTCACAGATCCAAAAGCTTTGACACTGGTGGTGCATATTATTGGCAGACAGGGTGTTTGTTTTGGGTAAAACAAATTACCTTTCAAAAGGCCTTTCTAATGTTTAATGTGTGGCACAGAGACCCAATTTATTTGGAAGGGGTGGGAATTAGAAAATAAGATAAATAAGAAATGATATCTTTAAATCTATTTTCTTTATTACACTGGGAAAAAATAATTTTAGTAGCCAGTATTTTGTTTTTCTTCCCATCCTAGCTACAGAATATTTTTATTTTAATCTTAGTAAGTCCTTTAAGGTCCTTCACACTAAAATTACTTTTATAATTGTCTTTAAAAAGAAATGAAAACATGGGTAGATTGGTTTATCTGAGTATTTAAAAGCCAGTCCTCACTTAGGCCAGGTACCATTATGAGTGAGGTAAGTAGGTCCAGGGGTTATTCTGGGCCAAAAGTGGAGAGATTGTATGGAGACAAAGAAAGTGGTGCGGCAGGAGCTAACCAATTTTCAAATACTGTTTCTTTACATTTTTTGATTTTTAGCTTCCAGGGTTGGTTAGTCACTTAATTTGTAGAAGTGCTGACTACCGTATTAGCCAGGGATTACCTTAGAAAACAATTTCCAAAATAAAATTGATTTTAACTTCTGCAACACAAGGTTATTTAACTGGAATTTGTACATCTCATCTGAATTCTCTAGTTTATTTGAAAGTTTTACGCCCTTCTCTCTCTCTCTTTTTTTCTATAGCTTTTCATGGATACTGCTCCAACAAAGGTATTCAGATCATTGACTCTACTTTGCAGTTCTTTGATGATTTTAAAACTGTAGATTTAATCTGTTAGTTGTGATTCTTGGTTCCGTCTCTTCCTGTTTGCTTGTCTTAATTTTAGTCTTAGGTAGCAGTTTTAGTTTTCTATAACTGTAGAGTATCTTTCATATGTTTACGACTTAAGTTGAAATCTGTCTTTATATGAAAAGTTCTGTTGGTTTCTGTGTACAGGTAATGCTGGAAGTAGTTTCTGTGATATTTTATGGGGTTAATTATGAATGCTATGTTTTGTATGGTGGATATTTTTGGTAATACTAAGTTTTTATTTTAATTAAATCTCACTTTTGTAAGCACTTGCCGAAAGGATACTTAGAATGAGTTGTTACGACAGCTGTTCTTGATCCCCACCCCCCCACCCCCCGTTACTTTAGTTATTTCTAGGCATTTCTTTGCTTAGTGGACAGGCATATATCTCACTTACTGTGTTTGGTAAGAGGGAAATCTCATGAAATGCCAACCTGAACTTTGGGAACAGGGGAGTTCTTTTGTATCCTATTAAAAAAAATTTTTTTTTAATATTCTGATTCCCTTTGATTTTCAGGCTCCTCAACCAAGGCCATTTACCAAAAGAACAAATCTGAATGGCCCCATATACTTATTATTTTCAATTGAAAATTTTCTGACTTTATCCTCTTCATCTTTTATTCAGCTCCTTTAATTTTTAGTATCATTTATATTCTAGAGGAGCAATTCTCTTAAGAGTCCTTTATTCACCAGTCAGTTCAAAGGTTTGGTCCCATTGTCTTTGAGGCTGAAAAGCTGAGGAAGCTAGGCAGGGTAAATTCATTCTAATTGCATAATATCACATATTGATTTCATTTCTCAGGTAGTTTACTTTTACACCATTAAAATTTGGTCGACAGTACACTTTTCACAAAAGAGAAAAACATCTTGTTCCTGATGTCAGTGATATTTGTTGTTCCTTCAAGTTCTAATTTGACAGTAAAATTACTTTCTTGGCACTGCTATGCAATTTATGACATTGATCTTTTTATACCCAATCCGTAATGCTATAATATCATTACAGATTATGAATTCTGCAAAGTCCTCTATTTTAGGACCATCTCAGCTGAATCATTCTCTGCATTTTGCTCATTTATCCTCATTTGTATTCGTATGAATTGTGCTATGGAATTTATTCAACAAATATTTATTGAGCAACTACTTTGAACAAGGCAGTGGGCCAAGTATTACTGAGGAAGGGAGGAGGGGATATGAAGATTTAATAACAACATGCTCATTATCACTGAAAGATTGAGAAGGCATACACTCTTAAGTCATCATCTCAATGAAGACAGGCAGTGAAGGAATCAGTCATTATGTAATTTTGCTCTCTTAATTTAAACAGTGTCAGTTTGAGAGAAATTTGTGATGGAAATGTTACTTGATAATTCCTACACAAAGTGAGTTATTTTTTTCAATATGTGGTCAAAATGACCTGTCTTATGGTGTCTTTCTCGTGTATGTGTGTGTGTGTGTGTGTGCGTGTATGTTTTAACCTTTAAAAGATGAGAAAAAGCTTCATTTTGGTATATAACTAATCATATATATGTATGATATGAATATATGCATACAGTTAATAATATCCTGGAAACTATCCCTCTACTAACACAGAGCCAAAGTGAAAGGTCTGAATTCCAATTAATTCTGTATCACTAATTTGAATGTCAAAGTATCCCACAGGACATAACTTAAAATGAGATACTTTGTTTTATTTTTAAGAATACCTTATTTATTGGGAAGAAGTAATTATAGAGCACCTTTTAAGTTGAGTATTGCTTCTTAAATTGGAGGCACTAAAGATGGCTAAATATTTTAAGAACTATATTTGGTATGTGTGACTTTTAAACTGAAAAGCATTCTGATTTTCACATTCTTTTATAGGTGCTGAGGAAGAATTGCTTTGACACGAATGTGTAGCAGAATTAACATTATGGTTTTACATTTTGGGGAGCTGTTCTCAATCTGCTCTTAGAATTTTTTTATTGTACTGCTGTCATTAGATAGCTTTCTGGAAGCACCTAATACATGAAACAAGCATCTTAACATTCATTTATTTCCTTTTTGACAGTGTACTGTCAAAAAAGCTTAGAATTTAGCGCGCAAACACAACTGAGGTTGGGATTTTAACTCCACTATTATATTCTAATTTTAAACTATTGTGACTAAAAGGGCTTGAAGTAAAAACATATCCATTCAGGATATGTTTGAGTGCGTATTATAGTCTCATCCTTGCAACGGGTGCTGCAAGAGCTGCGATAGAGATTTCATAGTTGACCCCGGATCTCTGGAAAGTGACACTAGTACATGGAACTGGGTGATATCTATATATCTTCTGTATCACATAGAGGAACTTATCTGTGAATATCATGGACACTCAAAGATAGATGCCTCTGAATGAATGTGATCCTTGGAAAGGAGGCTTGAGCTATGTTTTAAAAGATTCTCTTATATTCCCCTGCAGAACCAGCAGGAACTGTTCTTGATCACAGTAACACACAGTAGTCTCTGCTTTCTCCTTCCTCCTGACAATACCATTGCTACTACTGTGGTGGCATTTGTATGTGTGAAGGGTGATTACTGGGATTGGGGATAGACTCTATCCCAGCATGGGATACCCCCCCTCCCCGACCTGTCCTGTTCTTGTATTCAGCAGTTAACCTGAATTAAATAATAACTTTGCTCCAAAATGGAAAAATACTTTATTTAGTGAAATCTCTCTTACTCAAGAGGGCAGGAAAAGGAAGATAAACCTTAAAACATTTTTTATTTAATAGGACCTATTCAGATTATTTTGAACAAATACATTTTTAGAGGCTAAATTTGTGGATTCAGAAGACAATCATTTCCAGGCACAGTGCTAAAGGAATTTTTTTTTTTCTTGTGGAACACTTGCAAATTTCCAAAATAAAAATGTTGGCTATTCCAAAGGTTAAGCAATAAACTTGGATTTTTAAAAAACATCCATGCTTTGGATTAAGGACTGTATTTTAAAATGATTTCAGAAAACAAGTATTATTCTAATATAGAGATTTATGAAAAGGATTAATAAATTTTGTTTTATGCCACAGAAGCAGTTTTTAAATAATGCCAATTTCTTTTGTGTACCTTTTACACACCCCATTTAACATAACTATATGCAGTGCTGCTTTGTTGTAATTATATTGTCTTCAAAACATTTTACTAAGAATAAAATAGGCATATATAAAACTGCAGTCAATGTCTTGTTTCGGATTCCCCCAGAACAGACTGAGTCAAGGATTCCAAGGCAAGCACTTTCTTTAGGAGATGGTCCCAGGCAACTCTCAAAGTGAAGTAGGTAAGTGAGAGGATCAGGAGGTGCAGGCCTTAGACCGCTCATTAGCAAGCAAGTTACTTACTGTGGTAGCTGTAGTTTGATCCCACAGGGGAAATCTGGGAGCCAGTGTAGAACAAGTGCGGATGGAAGGGGGCTGGGATATTTGTACACTAGTAACTCAGAGGGTGAGTGATAATTTTGAAGTGCTGTGAGGGCAGCCCAAATGGGCTCTGCAGGTGGGTGAAAGTCCTGAAAGAAATGTTGGTATAATTGCAATGTGTGCTGAGAAGGGGAGGGTGGGAGCGGTGACTCCTGCAGTCGCTCATAGTATGGTTAAATTTTTTCTGTGAGCTCTTAGTGCTATTAGTATTTTTTTAGCTATTTAGCCCTCAACCATTATCCCAAGTTGAGTGTGTTATTGTCACTGTGCTGTGTCCTGGTGAGGCAATTTTGATAGCAAATGTTGGGAGAAGGCACACACGTGACAGGGCGGGTTTGTTAGAAAGAACCAGTGGGAGAGTACTAAGCTGGATGTTTATGATGCGAGCTTAATGAACCATTTGCAAGGAATTGTTTAAGGAAACTAGGTAAAGATGTGTGTGCAGTTAAGGATAGTTGGAAGTTCTTTGATTTTTATGAAAGGCTTTATAAAGATCCCTGTAGCTTGGAGATTTAACTAACAGTTGTGATTAGCATCTAGAAGAATTATGGCCAGAGACAATCCTGACTTCAGTAAATGTGAAGTGACTGGAAGGAGCTGAGCCATTGCCAATGTAGAATGCCAGGACTGATCTCCTTGGACACTCTGGATTCCGTGCAAGTACCATTTCCAAGAACTCCTCACCCCCAGCTAACTGGAGTTTATGCATACATGTGAAGTCAGCCACCTTATGTCATTTATTTCCAATAAGGCCAGATAACAAGCATTAGGTACTCTTGTGAGTGGTTCAAGATAAATAAATCTACTGATTTAATTGCTCAGGAGTTTATAATCAATGTATCATATGCGTGTACAAAGTGTTACACAAAGTAGGGAAATCACAGTTTACCTTGTGTAAGTAAGAGTTATTTTCCTGCCTTTTGGATGCTTTTTCCATATTATTAAAGCTTTGCATAGTCCCTTTTCATTTTTCTTTGGAAACAATAATTCAGTCTCTTTAACAGAGGGGGAAAATAGTCATACTGCTAATCTTGTGAGAGGTAGACTTTAACAATGCTGAAGCTTTCACAGGGGATCAAGATTCAGTAATAAAAGCCTTGACTTCGGAGACATTAGAAATAGTTTTTCATCATTTTCCTAAATATGAGTGGGCAGCTTTTAGAACTTATTAGAAAAACTAGTGCTGGTGATGTTTCCTGCCCTATAATCCTGTTCCATGTTCTTGAGGTGCATTCCTGATCCTGGGTTCCTGACACGTTTATCATTGGTCCGTGCAAGCCCCTTTATTAGTCTTTCTGTTTCTGAAATACGGCCCACTAAACAACACTCAGTATACTCTTCAACTAGAGTTGCTTGTTTTTCTTTTATGTTTTTTCTTTTCTTTATTTTTTGAATAGATAACACATGCACATGGTTCACAATTTAAAAGATACAAAAGAGTAAACAGCACAGAGTAAGATTCCCACTTTCACCTGTCACCTAGCTGCCTATTTCCCCTCTTCAGAATCAGTTGACAAAGCTGACCTCTTGTGTCTTACCAGAGGTTTTCTATGTATTTACAAATATATGTATATATGTGTATACAGATGTCTGTGTGTTTGTATCCTCTCATACAAATTATTGTCCATTATTCCCACTGATCTCTATCTTGCTTTTTTTCACTGCTCTTAGGTTGCTCATTGAGCCCAGAGTTGGAATAAAGTGAGCTGGAGGATCCTAGTGGGCCATGCTTTCAAGATGCTCTAGATTAAGATGTGATGATAATAGCCTCTGGGTTAGTCCGTGTATGCTCCATGTTAAGGTCCATGCTAAAACCTGTGTCTGTCCTCCACCTCCAATAAAGTTTCTAAGATATAGGTGCTCATTATTTTTTAAAAAGACAACACATAAAGAAAAGAAAAAGATCAGTGATGCTACTAGCAAGGGTGTTTTCTCTATCAGTTAGTTTAGGCTTGGTTATACTGTAATAGCAAGCCCCCTCCCAATCTCAGCAGTTTAACATAAAGATTTAATTCTTGTTTCTGTTTCACAGCCACTGTGGGTTGGCAGGGGTTTCTGCTTCCTGTAATTGTTTGGGGACCTAGGCTTATAAGTAGCAATGGTCTCTAATATTGCTGGTCCCTGTGCCAGAGGGGAAAAGAATGCTGTGGAGGGTCATGATCAACAATTAAATGCTCATTTTCGTCATAGTTCATTGGCCAGAATTAACCATGTGGTCCCACCCAACCACAGAGGGACAGGAATGTGCCTGTTAGGTGAACAGCATTAATGAGTACCACAGTTAGCCTTTTAGATTGTTCAGTGTATATTTGTATACATAGATATCTCGATAGAGAGATGTATTTTTATATCAATAAGATAAACACTAAGTAATTTTATCATTACTTTTTTCCACTTCATATGTTATAGCAGAATCTTTCATTGTCCTAAGTATGTGTCTAAATATGTATCTCTTTTGGATGCATATTATTCTATTATATGCCTATATAATAATGTATTTCCTTGTGGCTCCTCTCCTAAGGAAAATGTACCTTCATTTCCATAAAATTGGTAGAAATATTTAGAGGTTGTAGACCCTCCCCAGCCAAGCATTGGATTCCTATCATGGTCTCTAGGTTGTAAATATAAGTGCTATTTAGAATAACCTCTCTTCATCCCCTTTGTCCCCTCATGAAGTACCGTTTTATAATTTTTTTAACTTGATATTTTGTATTGTTTTTTGTTTTTGGCCACACCGCGAGGCTTGTGGGATCTTAGTTCCCTGACCAGGGATTGAACCCGGACCCTTGGCAGTGAAAGCATGGAGTCCTAACCAGTGGACCACCAGGGAATTCCCATAAACTTGATATTTTGTATAGGTAAATACAGTTGTCCCGCAGTATCTGTCGGGGATTGGTTCCAGGAGCCCTGTGTATATTATTAGGGAAATTATTATCTGTGATGATTTACAAATGTGTTTTCTATTTGTCATTTGCCTTTTGATTATCTTATAGTTGTGGTTGTGACGTGTGTTTACCATGCAAAGTTTGTAGGTGAACCTGCTAATCATTCCTCTTATGGCTTCTGGATTTTAAGTCATAGTTGATCTCAACAAAGCTATTAAGGAATTCTCATGTGTTTAATTTCTCCTGCACTGGCCTGCATGCTGTTGTTCTTAAGCATTTTACTCACACATATCATATATTATAAACCCCACAATATTGCTTTGGCCAAAAAGTTCGTTCGGGTTTTTCCGTAACGTGCTACCGAAACCCGAATGAACTTTTTGGCCAACCCAATATATTGTTATTACTTTTGTTAAAACAATCATCTTTTAAAGAGATACAATTGAGAAAAACCTTATATATTTACCCATGTAGTTACCATTGCTAGTGCCCTTCATTCCTTTGTGTAGATCCAGAGTTCCAAAAGGTATCATTTTCCTTCTGCCTGAAGGATGGTGTTTTTTTTGTTTTGTTTCTGTCTTTTAACATTTCTTATAGTCGGGTCTCTTTTACCTTTTTTGTAAAAAAGGTAAAAAAGGTAAAAAACATTTTGAATGTTTAAAAATGCCTTCATTTTTGAAACGTTCTTGCTTATTATGGAATTCAAGTTTGGCATTTTTCTTTCTGTACTTGTAAAGACATTGTTCTATTGTCTTATCACTTACATTGGTTCCTACAAGAAATCTGATGTCCTTATCTTTGTTTCTCTGTATGTAATATGTACTTTTTCCTCTGGCTGCTTTTAAGATTTTCTCTTTCTCACTGGTTTTGAGAATTTGATTATGGCATATTTTTCTTCACATTGTGCTCAGGACTTGAATTTCTTGGAGCTGTGTGTTTAAAGAGTTTATCAGTTCAGGAAATTTTCAACCATTATTTCTTAAAATTTTTTTTTCTGCCCATTCCCCCTCCTTAATATACAATTACCTGTATATTAGGCCATTTTAAGCTGTCCAAGAGCTCACAGATGGTCTTTTCAGTTTTGTTGGATTTTTTTTCCTTCTCTCCCTCACTTTCATTTGGATAGGTTTACTGCTATGCCTTCAAATTCACTACTATTTTCTTCTATTTTCTTATCAGCCATTAATCAAATCCAATGTATTCTTCATCTCAGATTGTAGTTTTCATTTTTAGAAAAGCTCGATTTGGGCGTTTTTTATATCTTCCATGTCTACATTTTTTTACTGTATTTAAAAAATAATAGCCCTTTGAGATGTAATTCACATATCATATAATCCACCCATTTAAAGTGTACATTTCAGTGGCTTATTTTTTTGTAATAGTATATTTTATGTAGTATTGAAATACTAAATATTTTAAAAATAGTATTTTGGGGGGGATAAATAGTATATTTACAGAGTTGTGCAACTATCCTCATAATCTAATTTTAGAACGTTTTCATTATCCAAGAAAGAAACTTTGTTCCTAATAGCAGTTATTCCCCATTCCCTTCACCTTCTCTTCCATCCCAGCCCTGGGCAACCACTAATCTACTTTCTGTCACTATAGATTTTTTATTTTGGACATTTCATATAAATGGGATTATACTATTATTGATATTTTGTGAGTAGTTTCTTTCACTTAGCATAATGTTTGAGGTTCATCCATGTTGTAACATGTATCATACTACATTCCTTTTTATGGCTGAATAATATTCCACTGTATGACTAGATCACATTAAACTTATATGTGTGTATATATAACTTTAGGTGGATATATATTTTATGTGGACATATATTTTCATCTACTAACAACATATGAATGCAGTTATGATAACTTTTTTTTTTTTTTTTTTTTTTTTATGATAACTTTTAATGTTTTTCTCTGCTAATTCTAACTTGTGCATCAGTTCTGAGTCTATTTTGATTCACTGAGTAGTCTCTTCATAATGGGTCATGCTTTTCTGCTTCCTTGCATGCCTGGCAATCTTCCAATGCTGAATTTTACCTTAGTGGACGCTGGATTTTTTTTTTTTTTTTTTTTTTTTGCGGTACACGGGCCTCTCACTGTTGTGACCTCTCCTGTTGCAGAGCACAGGCTCCGGACGCGCAGGCTCAGCGGCCATGGCTCACAGGCCTAGCCGCTCCGCGGCATGTGGGATCTTCCCGGACCGGGGCATGAACCTGTGTCCCCTGCAACAGCAGGCGGACTCTCAACCACTGCGCCACCAGGGAAGCCCTATTTTTGTATTTCTATAAATCTTCTTGAGTTTTGTTCAGGGATGCAGTTAAGTTACTAGTTTCATACTTTCAGTTCTTGCTTTTATGATTTATTAGGTGGGCCTGGATCGGTATTCATTTGAGGACTAATTATTCATTATTGAGGCAAGACCTTCCTGAGTTTTATCCAATGCCCTGTAACTTAGGAGTTTTCACAAAATGGCCTGGAAAACAAGTGCTCTCCCAGCCTGTGTGAATGCCAGACACTGATTGCTGTAATCCTTTCAGGTGGGCTCCAGTGGTTTCCTAACATGCGTGTTCTGTACGCGCAAATACTTGAGAGTTTTTACAAATCTCCAGGGTTCCCTCTCTGTGCAAGTTCCTTCTCTTTGGTACTCTGTACTATGAACTTTTGCTGCTTGGTTTCCCTGGATTCAGCTTCATCTCAACATGGAGTCTGCTGGGTTCTGCCTTGGTTTACCCTCTCTGTGCAGTGGCTGTAAGTTGGGGTAATTGCGGGACTCGCCTTTTTTTGTTTACTGTGTCTTGGGGATCACTGTCCTCCATTGCCTGATATCCAGAGTCCTGAAAACCATTATTTAATGTATTTTGTCTGTTTAAAAAAATTTTTTTTAGGAGGAATGGTAAATCTGGTCCCTGTTATTCTATCTTGGCTAGCAGTGGAAATCATGTGTTTTCTTATATATTTTATGTTTCATTTTCTTACATTTAAATATTTTCTCCATTTGAAATTTATTCTGCTGTAAGGTCATGGGAGCACTTTTATTTACTTTTTCAGATGGCTACCTAATACCATTTATTTACTCGACATCTGGTTTGATTTATCATCTTTATCAAGCATTAAGTTCCTGTATATGGCTGGGTCTGTTTCAGAACTTCTGTTGTATATATGTCTATCAGACACTAGGAACACTCTGTATTAGTAATGGAGTAATAATCTGGTAGTGCTAGCTCCTTCTTAGAATTCATTTAAAAATTTTTTTTCCTCCAGCTATTCCTGTTTGTTTATTCTTACATATTTTTCCATATGAATTTTAGGAGCAACTTGTCTATTCCATAAACAAACAAAAAATCCTGCTAGTTCTTACATGAATTAACCTGGAGAAAAATAATCTTTAGGATGATGGCTCTTCTGTCCACAAACATGGTATATCTTTTTGTTTGCTTAAGTCTTCTTTTCGGTAGCTCAGTAATGTGTTAAGATTTCATACCATACAATGTCTTACACTTTACTTGTTAAACTTTTTCTTAGGTACTTTAATCTTTGTTGTTACTATTACGAATGTGATTTTTTTTCTCTTCTGTTTATTTCACATATTAACAATTCTCTGAACAATTAGCTGAACTCTTTATGGAAAATATTTTAATTTTATTTAACTTTGACTCCACAGCACCTACCAAAGGGTTTGGAAAGTAGAAGTGGCAGTTCAATGTTTAGATGTTAGAATAAAGACTGAGGAGTTACTGTAACTACATTAATACTACATTTACAGTGTAGATGATTACCTCATGGCTTTGTTTTTAATTATTAAAGTTTAGGGATTGATCATTTTGATCTTGTTGCTATTTTCTTATTTACCCCTTGTAAATAAGACTCTATTAATATCCTTGTTTAGCTACCTGTTTTTGAACTATGTAGAGTAAGTTAGTATGGCTAATAGTGATTGTATTCAGTGAATAGATTTTTTTATTTGATAAGTGAGTAGGAATTTGCTTGAGAAGCAAAATGGTCTTTTAAAAACTTCGGGTTGGACTTCCCTGGTGGCGCAGTGGTTAAGAATCTGCCTGCCAGTGCAGGGGACATGGGTTCAAGCCCTGGTCTGGGAAGATCCCACATGCCACGGAGCTGCTGAGCCCACGCACCACAACTACTGAAGCCTGTGCACCTAGAGCCCATGCTCCGCAACAAGAGAAGCCACTGCATGAGAAGACCGCGCACCGCAACAAAGAGTAGCCCCTGCTCGCTGCAACTAGAGAAAGCTGGAGTGCATCAACGAAGACCCAACGCAGCCAAAAATAAATGAATAAATAAATTAATAAAAACAAACTCTGTGGAGCTAAAACATAAAAAAAACTTAGGGTTTTATGCTGCTGTAAGAAATTAAAGCAAAGACACAAATAAACGGAAAGACATTCCATGTTTGTGAATTGGAAGACTTAATATTGTTAAAATGTCCATAGTGTCCAAAGCGACCTGCAGATTCAGTCAGTCCCTATCAAAGTCCCAATGGCATATTTGTAGAAATTGAAAAAACATCCTAAAATTCATATAGGAAGACAAAGCTAAGACCTCACACTTCTGATTTCAAAACATACTACAAAGCTACAGTAATCAAAACAGTGTGGTACTCACCAATAAAAAAGGCAAAAAATTTAAAAACTCCCCATACCAAGTGTTGGGGAGGATGTGGAGCATTTAGAACTCTCATACCCTGCCATAAGGAGTGTGAAATGATACAACCACCATGGAAACCAGTTTGTCAGTTGCTTAGAAAGCTAAACATACATATCCCAGTGATCCCACTCTTATGTATTTACCAAAGGGAAAAGGTAACACATATTCACACAGACTTATACATGAATGTTCAAAGCAGCTTTCTTTGTAATAGGCAAAAATTGGAAACCACATAAATGTCCATGACCAGATGAATGGATTATCAAATTTTCATATATCCATACAATGGAATAATACTACTCAGCAATATAAAGGAGAGAACTATTGATAAATGCAACAAACCATATGGACCTTGAAATCATTAGGTGGAGTGAAAGAACACTGGTAAAAAGACAAACATACTCTTTTTTTGTTGTTTTTTTTTAATTGGAGTATACTTGCTTTACAATGTTGTGTTAGTTTCTGCTGTACAGTGAAGTGGATCAGCTATATGTGTACCTATATCCCTTCCCTGTTGGATCTCCCTCCCACCCACCTCCATCCAAACCATGTAGGTCGTCACAGAGCACCAAGCTGAGACCCCTGTGCTTTATAGCATGTTCCCGCTAGCTATCTATTTTATGCATGGTAGTGTATATATGTCAATCCTGATCTCCCAATTCATCCCACCCTCCCCTTCCCCCACTGTGTCCACATATCCGTTCTCTACGTCTATGTCTCTATTCCTGTCCTGCAGAGAGGATCATCTGTACCATTTTTCTAGATTCCACATATATGCATTGATATATAATATTTGTTTTTCTCTTTCTGGCTTACTTTTCTCTGTATGACAGACTCTAGGTCCATCCACATCTCTACAGATGACCCAGTTTCTTTCCTTTTTATGGTTGAGTAATATTCCATTGTATATATGTACCATATCTTCTTTATCCATTCATCTGTCGATGGACACTTAGGTTGCTTCCATGTCCTGGCTATTGTAAATAGTGCTGCAATGAACATTGTGGTACATGACTCTTTTTGAATTATGGTTTTCTCAAGGTATATGCCCAGTAGTGCGATTGCTCGGTCATATGGTAGTTCTAATTGTCGTTTTTTAAGGAACCTCCATACTATTCTCCAGAGTGGCTGTATCAATTTATGTTCCCACCAACAGTACAGAAGGGTTCCCAGTACAAAAGCATTCTCCAGCATTTATTGTTTGTAGGCTTTTTGATGGTGGCCATTCTGACCGGTGTGAGGTGACACATCGTAGTTTTGATTTGCATTTCTCTAATAATTTAGTGATGTTAAGCATCTTTTCATGTGCCTCTTGGCCATCCGTACGTCTTCTTTGGAAAAATGTCTAATCAGGTCTTCCGGCCATTTTTTAATTGGGTTGTTTGTATTTTTGCTATTGAGCTACATGAGCTGTTTGCATATTTTGGAGATTAATCCGTTGTCCATTGCTTCGTTTGCAAATATTTTCTCCCATTCTGAGAGTTGTCTTTTTGTCTTGTTTATGGTTTCCTTTGTTGTGCAAAAGCTTTTAAGTTTAATTAGGTCCCATTTATTTATTTTTGTTTTTATTTTCATTACTCTAGGAGGTGGGTCAAAAAAGATCTTGCTGTGGTTTATGTCAAGAGTGTTTTTCCTATGTTTTCCTCTAAGAGTTTTATAGTGTCTGGTCTTACATTTAGGTCTTTAATCCATTTTGAGTTTATTATTGTGTATGGTGTTAGATAGTGTTCTAATTTCATCTTTTTATATGTAGCTGTCCAGTTTTCCCAGCACCACTTATTGAAGAGGCTGCCTTCTCTCCATTGTATGTCCTTGCCTCCTTTGTCATAAATTAGGTGGCCATATGTGCGTGGGTTTATCTCTGGGTTTCTATCCTGTACGATTGAGCTTTACTTCTGTTTTTGTGCCAGTACCATCCTGTCTTGATTACTGTACCTTTGTCATATAGTTTAACATGGGGAGCCTGATTCCTCCAGCTCCATTTTTATTTCTCAAAATTGCTTTGGTTTTCTGGGTCTTTTGTGTTTCCATACAAATTGTAAAATTTTCTGTTCTAATTCTGTGAAGATTGCCATTGGTAATTTGATAGGGATTGCATTGAATCTGTAGATTGCTTTGGGTAGTGTAGTCATTTTCACAATATTGATTCTTCCAATCCAAGAACATGGTATATCTATCTCTCCATCTGTGTCATCTTTGAGTTCTTTTATCACTGTCTTGTAGTTTTCTAAGTACAGGTCTTTTACCTCCTTAGGTAGGTTTATTCCTAGGTATTTTATTCTTTTTGCTGCAATGGTGAATGGGATTGTTTCCCTAATTTATCTTTCTGATCTTTTGTTGTTAGTGAATAGGAATGCAAGAGATTTCTGTGCATTAATTTTGTAACCTGAAACTTTACCACATTCATTGATTAGCTCTAGTAGTTTTCTGGTGGCATCTTTAGGATTCTCTATGTATAGTATCATGTCATCTGTGAACAGTGACAGTTTTACTTCTTCTTTTCCAGTTTGTATTCCTTTTATTTCTTTTTCTTCTCTGATTGCTGTGGCTAAAACTTCCAAAACTATGTTGAATAATAGTGGTGAGAGTGGGTAACCTTGTCTTGTTCCTGATCTTAGTGGAAATGGTTTCAGTTTTTCACCATTGAGAATGGTATTTACTGTGGGTTTGTCATATATGGTCTTTATTATGTTGAGGTAGGTTCCCTCTATGCCTACTTTCTGGGGAGTTTTTTTTTTTTTATCATAAATGGGTGTTGAATTTTGTCAAAATTTTTTCAGCATCTCTTCAGATGACCATATGGTTTTTATTCCTTAATTTGTTAATATGGTCTATCACATTGATTGATTTGCATATGTTGAAGAATCCTTGTATTCCTGGGATAAATCCCACTTGATCATGGTGTATGATCCTTTTAATGTATTGTTGGATTCTGTTTGCTAATATTTTGTTGAGGATTTTTGCATCTATGTTCATCAGTGATATTGGTCTGCAATTTTCTTTTTTTGTGATACCTTTGTCTGGTTTTGGTATCAGGGTGATGGTGGCCTCGTAGAACGAATTTGGGAGTGTTCTTCCCTCTGCAATTTTTGGGGAGATTTTGAGAAGGATGGGTGTTAGCTCTTCTCTAAATATTTGATAGAATTCTCCTGTGAAGCCATTTGGTCCTGTACTTTTGTTTGCTGGAAGATTTTTAATTACAGTTTCAATTTCATTACTTGTGATAGGTCTGTTTATATTTTCTAATTCTTCCTGGTTCAGTCTTGGAAAATCTTACCTTTCCAAGAATTTGTCCATTTCTTCGAGGTTGTCCATTTTATTGGCATATAGTTGTTTGTAGTAGTCTCTTATGATGCTTTGTATTTCTACAGTGTCAGTTGTGATTTCTCCTTTTTCATTTCTAATTTTATTGATTTGCATCCTCCCTTTTTTTCTTGATTAGTCTGGCTAAAGGTTTGTCAATTTTGTTTATATTCTCAAGAACCAACTTTTAGTTTTATTAATCTTTCTGTTGTTTTCTTTGTTTCTGTTTCATTTATTTCTTCTCTGATCTTTATGATTTCTTTCCTTCTACTGACTTTGGGTTTTCTTTGTTCTTCTTTCTCTAGTTGCTTTAGGCGTAAGGTTAGATTGTTTATTTGAGATTTTTCTTGTTTCTTGAGGTGAGATTGAATTACTATAAACTTCCCTCTTCGAACTGATTTTGCTGCGTCCCGTAGGTTTTGAGTCATCGTGTTTTTATTTTCATTTGTTTCTATGTATTTTTTTTCCCTCTTTGATTTCTTCAGTGATCTCTTGGTTATTTAGTAGTGCACTGTTTAGCCTGCATGTATTTGTGTTTTTTACAGTTTTTTTCCCCACAATTGAAAAAGTCTAATCTAATCTCACAGCGTTGTGGTCAGAAAAGATGCTTGATACGATTTCAATTTTCTTGAATTTTCCAAGGCTTGATTTGTGACCCAAGATGTGATCTCCCCTGGAGAATGTTCTGTGTGTACTTGAGAAGAAAGTGTATTCTGCCACTTTCGAGTGGAATGTCCTATCAATATCAATTAAATCCATCTGGTCTAATGTGTCATTTGAAGCTTGTGTCTCCTTATTTATTTTCATTTTGGATGATCTGTCCATTGGTGAAAGTGTGGTGTTAAAGTCCCCTACTATTAGTGTGTTACTGTCGATTTCCCCTTTTATGGCTGTTAGCATTTGCCTTATGTATTGATGTGCTCCTATGTTGGGTGCATAAATATTTATAATTGTTATATCTTGTTCTTGGGTTGATCCCTTGATCATTATGTAGTGTCCTTCCTTATCTCTTGTAACAGCCTTTATTTTAAAGTCCATTTTTTCTGATATGAGTATTGCTACTCCAGCTTTCGATTTCCATTTGAATGGAATATCTTTTTCCATCCTTTCACTTTCAGTCTGTGTGTGTCCCTAGGTCTGAAGTGGGTCTCTTGTAGACAGTATATACATGGGTCTTGTTTTTGTATCCATTCAGCCAATCTGTGTCTTTTGGTTGGAGCATTATTCCATTTACATTCAAGATTATTATTGATATGTATGTTGCTATTACCATTTTCTTAACTGTTTTGGGTTTGTTTTTGTAGGTCTTTTTCTTCTTTTGTGTTTCCTGCCTAGAGAAGTTCCTTTAGCATTTGTTGTAAAGCTGGTTTGGTGGTGCTGAATTGTCTTAGCTTTTGCTTGTCTGTAAAACTTTTGATTTCTCTGTCGAATCTGGACGAGATCCTTGCTAGGGAGAGTAACCTTGGTTGTAGGCTTTTCTCTTTCATCACTTTAAGTATATCCTGCCACTCCCTTCTGGCCTGCAGAGTTTCTGCTGAAAAATCAGCTGATAACTTTATGGGGATCCCTTTGTATGTTATTTGTTGCTTTTCCCTTGCTGCTTTTAATATTTTTTCTTTGAATTTAATTTTTGTTAGTTTAATTAATATGTGTCTTGGTGTCTTTCTCCTAGGGTTTATCCTGTATGGGATGCTCTACGCTTCCTGCACTTGGGTGGCTGTTTCCTTTCCCATGTTAGGAAAGTTTTCCACTATAATCTCTTCAAACATTTTCTCAGACCCTTTCTTTTTCTCTCCTTCTGGGACCCCTATAATTTGAATGTTGGTGCATTTAGTGTTTTCCCAGATGTCTCTGAGATTGTCTTCATTTCTTTTCATTCTTTTTCCTTTATTCTGCTCTTCAGCAGTTATTTCCACCATTCTGTCTTCCAGCCCACTTATTCATTCTTCTGCCTTAGTTATTCTGTTACTGATTCCTTCTCATGTATTTTTCATTTCAGTTATTGTGTTGTTCATCTCTGTTTGTTTGTTCTTCTGTTTTCTAGATCTTTGTTAAACATTTCTTGTATTTTTTCGATCTGTGCCTGCATTCTGTTTCCGAGATTCTGGCTCATCTTTAGTATCCTTACTCTGAATTCTTTTTCAGGTAGGTTGCCTACTTCCTCTTCATTTATTTGGTTATTTAGGTTTTTACCTTGCTCCCTTATCTGTGACATATTTTTTTTGTCCTCTCTTTTTTTTCTTTTTTTTTGATGGTTTGGATTGTTTTCTTGTCTTACTGGACGGGAACAGTTTGGCTTGAGGCTTCCAGCACTGGAATTTGTACACTGTTGGGTAGAGGTGGGTCTTGGTGCCGAGATGAGGACCTTCGGGAGACCTTACTCTGATGAATATTCCCTGGGGTCTGAGGTTCTCTGTTTTTCCCGTGGTTTGGACTTGGAACTCCCACCGCAGGAGCTCAGGCCTGACCTCCAGCTCGCAAACCAAGATGCTGCAAGCTGTGCAGGGCTGCAAAAAGAAAAAAAGTAGCAGAACAATAAGAGAGTAAAAAATAAAATAAGGTTAGAAAACTAACAGATATGTTAGAAAAAAATAAAAATGTAGGTGAAACAACAACCAGAAGGTAAAACAGAACCACAGTAGCAAAAAAGAGGAAAAAGAAAAAAAGGGCGGAAAAGGGCTTGGCTGTGGGGGGTGGGGCTTAGGCAGGGGCGGGGTTTAGGTGGGGGTGGGGCCTATGCTTAGGACCCACAGGGCTGGAAAAAGCCCTGGGGTGGCGGTGGGGGTGGGGCTTAGGCCCAGCAGGGCAGGAGGGGCCCAGGAGTGCCTCTGGCCTTGGAGGGTGGAGGACCAGGCCTGGGACCCCAGCCGGCTCCCCCAGCCTGAGTTGGTAGGGGAAATGCTAGGCACGCTCTCCCCTGATCCTCTGATCCTGGAGGGCCCTTCCCGGTCTGCCTCTCCTCTTATCCCCCACCTCCCTCCTACACCCCTGGGACCAATGAGGCTGGAGGGGGCTCCGAGGTCGGAGGACCCGGCCCAGGGGCTCATCAGGTTTCCCAAGGCTTGATTGGGCAGGGGAAATGCTAGCTGCACTCCCCCTTGATCCTCTGAGCCCTCTAGGGTCCCTCCAGGCATGGGAACCCCTCCCCTCTCCCAGCCACCCCTCAGGGGTGCTGGTCCTGCCCGGCCCCCACTTCTCCTTCCCTCTGCCTCTCCACCACATCCTACCCAGTCACTTGGGGATTCCTCCCGTCTCCTTGGGCATCGAGGTTCCCCACCAGCATCTGGCAGGTGCCCTAGTTGTGGGGAGACACGAACTCCACCAAGAAGCACATACTCTTAAGATTCCATTTATATAAAATTCTAAAAATCTTCAAACTGTTCTGAAGTGGCAAAATATAAATAAGTGGTTGCCTGGGGATGGAAATGGAAGGAGGGATGGATTACAAAGGAGCAAGAAGAAACTTGGTGGTAATGAAAATATCTATCTTGATTCATTGTGTATATGTATGTCAAAGTTGATTTTAAATATGTGCACTTTGTTGTACATAAATTATATCTCAATAAAGCTATTTTAAAAAGTAAAAACAAACAAACAAACAAAAAAACCAAACTAGTATTATACTAGCTTAAAGACAGACATAGACCAATGGAACAGAATAGAGCCCAGAAATAAACCATCATGGGTATGGTCAAATGCTTTTTAACTAAGGTGCCAAGGTTACACAATAGGGAAAGGATAGTCTCTTCAACAATAGTAATGGGAAAACTGGATATTCACATGCAGAAGAATGAAGTTGGACTCTTACCTTACATCATATACAAAAATTAACTCAGAATTAATTAAAGTTAAGACCAAAAACTATAAAACTCCTAGAAGAAAACATGGGGAAAAAGCTTCATGACACTGGACTTGGCAGTGATTTCTTGGATATGGTACCAAAGCACAGGCAACAAAAGCAAAAACAGACAAATGAGACTATATCAAACTTAAAAACTTCTGCTCATCAAAGGACAGAATCAATAGAGTGAAAGGCAACCTATGGAATCGGAAAAATATTTGCAAACCACGTATTTGATAAATGAGTTAATATAAGGGGTTAAATATCCAGAATATATAAATAGCGCCTACAAGTCAACAACAGAAAAACAGTCCAATGGGAGGGAGACGCAAAAGGGAGGGGATATGGGGATATATGGATATGTAGAGCTGATTCACTTTGTTATACAGCAGAAACTAACACCATTGTAAAGCAATTATGCTCCAATAAAGATGTTAAAAAAAAATGGGCAAAACTTGAATAGACATTTCTCCAAAGAAGATATACAAATGGCCAACAGATTGTATTGGGAAGATATTTCCCAGTGTTCCCTCGTGTGTTGTCTCCTTTACTCTCACACAGAACACTGTACTTCTGACCTTTCTGATTTTCCCCACACCAAGCAATTCTGTGGCACCGGCTGGGTGTTCTACAATTTAATTCTGACATTATCTATCTGGAGATAGTGTCAGATCTCACAGGTTAGTGCTCAGTCCCACAAGGCTACCCACCCCACCTTCAGATGCCAGTCGAAAATCCATGTTGTTACCTGTGCTTTGACCAATCAGCTATAAATCAGAGGTTCCCATGATCCTGCCTCATGTTTGATTAATTTGCTAGAGTGGCTCGCAGAACTTAGGAAATAGTTTACTTACTCTTTGCCAGTTTATTATAAAAGGATGTAACATAGGATATAGACAAATATCCACATGGAAGAGATGCAGAAGGCAGGTATGTGGAAAGGGGCACAGAACTTTTTCATCCTCTCTGGGCCCACCACTCTTCCAACACCTCTGTGTTCACCAATCTGGAAGCTCCCTGAACCCCATACTATTAGGATTTTTATGTAGGCTTCCTGACTTAGGTATGATCAGTTATCAATTTCATTTCCAGCCCTTCTCTCCTAGAGAATTTGAGGCAGGGCTGAAACTTCAAGCTTCTAATATGACTTGGTCTTTCTGGGGACCATACACATCCTGGAGCCCACCAGAGTCACCTCATTAGAACAAGAGACTCTCCTGCTACCCAGGAAATTCTAAGGGATTTGGTATCTTGGTGTCAGGAACCAGGGTCAGAGACCAAATATTAGAATCAAAGACACTCCTAGTGTTCTCATCACTTAAGAAATTGCAAGAGTTTTAGGAACTGTGCCAAAAACTGGCGGCAGATATATATATCTGTGTATATCTAAATATACACACACATATATTGATATAATTTTTTTAAGATCTCACACAAGCATATGAAAAAGATGCTCAACATCACTATTACTAGGGAAATGCAAATCAAAACCACCATAAGGTATCTCATACCTGTTGGGATGGCCACTATCAAAAACAAAAAAACCTCCAACACATGCACAAAGTAACAAGTGTTGGCAAGGATGTGGAAAAATTGGAACCCTTCTGTACTGTTGATGGAAATGGAAAATAGTGCAGCTGCTATGGAAAAGGGTATAGAGGTTTCTTAAAAAATTAAAAATAGAACTTCCATATGATTCAGCAGTCCCACTTCTGGGTATTTATCCAAAAGAAGTGAAAACAGGCTCTTGAAGAGATAGTTGCACACTCATGTTCATTGCAGCATTTTTCACAATAGCCAAGAGGTAGAATGTCTATTGACAGATGAATGGATAAAGAAAATGTGGTATATATGTAGAGTAGAATATTATTCAGTCTTAAAGAAAAAAAGAGCAACCCTGTCCTATGCTACAACGTGGATGAACCTTGAGGACATTATGCTAAGTGAAATAAGCCAGTCACAAAAAGACAAATAATGTGTGATTCCAATTATGACATATCTAAAGTAGCCAATTGCCTGGAAACAGAAAATAAATGGTGGTGGTAATGAAAATATCTATCTTGATTGGGGGGAGTTTCAGTTTTTCAAGATGAAAAATTCTAGAGATCTGTTGCACAACAAGGTATATATATATGGTTAACACTACACTCAAAAATGGTTAAGATGATAAATTTTATGCTGTTTTATGCTGTGATCAAAAGATCACAAAAGGAATTTATGGTTGTAAAAAACTCAGTTTCACATCTACTTCTATTTCAAACTAATCTTAGTATTGTTATTTGTGTAGGTATTTCTTCCTGGAATTGATTAAGCTCTTGGAGATCAAGAATCCAGATTTCAGAGAATGTTTTACCTGTATTTTAAGCAAATAAATGCATCTGACAGTTATAAGGGTTACTCTTAGGAATGGAACAGAATGTTTGAAATTAGAATTGTTTAGAAAATTTAGGTTGTGTGATTAAGCATAAGGAGAATGCTTGCACATATCCATTCGATTTAAACAAAAACGATAAAATATACTTACCAGTTGTAAATTTCATCAGAATATTTAGTACTTTGTGATTTTTTAAATATATTAATTAATTTATTTGGCTGCACCAGGTCTTAGCTGCGGCATGTGAGATCTTTTAGTTGTGACGTGCAGGCTCTTAGTTGTGGCATGTGGTATCTAGTTACCTGACCAGGGATCAAACCCAGGCCCCCTGCATTGGGAGCGTGGAGTCTTATCCACTTCTCCGCCGAGGAAGTCCCAGTACTTTATGATTTTTTTCAACAGGAAGATTTCACTCTTGTTTTAAAAGAGAAGGGCCAAACAGCTGCTACAGCTCTCTTACTGTTCCCACTCCTGCTACAGCTCTCTTACTGTTCCCACTCCTCAGTTCCCACTCCTCAGTTCCCACTCCTCAGTTCCCACTCCTCAGTTACTCCCCTTAAAGTGTACTGAGAGTCAAACAACTTTGAATCTCCTGTCCAGGGATGAAGGATAGACCAAGATAAGGAAGGATCGTGAAAGGTGACTGGCTGGGATTATTAACTCATCTTTCCATTTAAGAATACTAGCTGCTGGGCTTCCCCGGGTGGCGCAGTGGTTGAGAGACCGCCTGCCGATGCAGGGGACACGGGTTCGTGCCCCGGTCCGGGAAGATCCCACATGCCGCAGAGTGGCTGGGCCCGTGAGCCATGGCCTTTGAGCCTGCGCGTCTGGAGCCTGTGCTCCGCAACGGGAGAGGCCACAGCAGTGAGAGGCCCGCGTACCGCAAAAAAAAAACAAAAAACAAAAAACAAAATACTAGCTGCTGATGCTTTATTTAAACTGTCTGCACTGTGGTGATAGATCTTGTCCTGGTTGGAAATAGCTGTTGTTTTCCCACACGTATTATCAGGGAAGTAGGGTACCCAGGTTGAGGGGAGGACAGTCTTGAAAAACTTCATTCCCCATCCCTCCCTTACTCTCCAGAAGAGTATATTTTCAATTATAAATGAACACCGAGATGTTCTAAAAACCCAAGTAAATACTGATAAAGTGAAAATTTCCTTCACCATCCCCCAATCCCAGTGCCATCTCCATAAGCAGTTTGGTAGGGGTATTGTTTCAGTTACTTTTCTGTTTATTTACATTCAAATAAATTTGCCTGTGGCTTAAATTTGTTTTATCATTTTTACATGTATCTGTTGAACAACTAGTTTTTAAAAAAATAATTTGTCTTTGTATTACTGTGGAAATATTTCATATTGATCTACCTCATTAATTTTAAGTTGATTTTAAGTTAATTTTAAGATCTACCTCATTAATTTTATGACTGCCACAGTTTTATGTAATTATTCCTCTATTGCTAACAGTTAGTTCAGTTTACTTTTACTGCAGACAGTGCTACAGTAAACATCCTTACAGCTTCTTACTTGTCATATGCTACTTTTTCTCTGAGGTAGATGTGAAGAAGGGGGACTGGCTGGGTCAAGGGATACATGCATAACAGATTCTGCCAGCTTGCTCTCCAGAACACCTCTACCAATTTTCAGTCCCATCTTCCTTGTATAAAGGTAACAATTTCCCCACAACCTTTCCCTAACTGATAGCACTGTTAAATTTTTTTCCAGTTTGGTGGTGTGAAATACAATGTCATTGTTTATACTTTTTATTTTTCTGTTTACTAGTTAGTTTAAACATCTCACCTTTTTTTGTCATTTCTATTTTTCTGACTTACCTTTGCTATACCTGACTCAATATTCTATGGGACTGTTTGCAATTTAAAGATATTTCATAGGAATTAAAAAATATTTGTATAATATGTATATTTTTTGTTATATAAGTTACAAATATTTTCTCCCAGTCAGTTGCTTTTTTAAAATAACTTTTATTTATTTTTTTAATTTAATTTTTATACTGGAGTATAGTTGATTTACAGTGTTGTGTTTCAGGTGTACAGCAAAGTGATTCCATTATACATGTACATATATCCATTCTTTTTCAGATTTTTTCCCATATAGGTTATTACAGAATATTGCATAGAGTTCCCTGTGCTATACAGTAGGTCCTTGTTGATTATCTATTATATATATAGTAGTGTATATATGTTAATCCCAAATGCCTAATTTATCCCTCCCCCCCACCTTTCCCCTTTGGTAACCATAAGTTTGTTTTTGAAGTCTGTGGGTCTGTTTCTGTTTTGTAAATAAGTTCATTTGTATCATATTTTTAGATTCCACCTATAAGTGATATCATATAATATTTGTTTTTCTTTGACTTACTCCACTTAGTATGATAATGTCTAGGTCCATCCATGTTGCTGCAAATGGCATTATTTCATTCTTTTTATGGCTGAGTAATCCATCGTATATATGTGCCATGTCTTCTTTATCAACTCTGTTGATGCGAAGTTAGGTTGCTCCCATGTCTTGGCTATTGTAAATAGTGCTGCAATGAACATCGGGGTGCATGTATCTTTTTGAATTACGGTTTTCTCCAGGTATATGCCCAGGAGTGGGATTGCTGGATCATATGGCAGTTCTATATTTAATTTTTAAAGGAATCTCCATACTGTTCTCCAGAGTGGCTCTATCAATTTACATTCCCATCAAGAATGCATGAGGGCTCCCTTTTCTCCACACCCTCTCCAGCATTTATTGTTTGTAGATTTTTTGATGATGGCCATTCTGACCGGTGTGAGGTGATACCTCATTGTAGTTTTGATTTGCACTTCTCTAATAGTTAGCAATGTTGAGCACCTTTTCATGTGCCTCTGGCCATCTGTATATCTTCTTTGGAGAAATTTCTGTTTAGGTCTTCTGCCCGTTTATTGATTGTGGTTTTTCTTTTCTTTTCTTTTCTTTTTTTTTTGGTTATTGAGCTGTATGAGCTGTTTGTATATTTTGAGATTAATCCCATGTCAGTTCTTTCATTTGCAAATATTTTCTCCCATTCTGAGGGTTGTCTTTTCATCTTGTTTATGGTTTCCTTTGCTGTGCAAATGCTTTTAAGTTTAACTAGGTCCCATTTGTTTATTTTTGTTTTCATTTTCATTACTGTAGGAGGTGAATCCAAAAAGATATTTCTGCGATTTATGTTAGAGAGTGTTTTGCCTATATTTTCCTCTAAGAGTTTTCAGTCTTACATTAGGTTTTTAATCCATTTTGAGTTTATTTTTGAATATTGAATTTCATTCTTTTACATGTAGCTGTCCCATTTTCCTGGCACCACTTACTGAAGAGACTGTCTTTTCTCCATTGTATATTATTTGCTCCTTTGTTGTAGATTAATTGACCATAGGTGCGTGGGTTTATTTCTGGGCTTTCTATCCTGTTCCATTGATATACTTTTCTGTTTTTGTGCCAGTACCATACTGTTTTGATGACTGTAGCTTTGTAGTATAGTCTGAAGTCAGGGAGCCTGATTCCTCCAGCTCCATTTTTCTTTCTCACGATTACTTTGGCTATTCAGGGGTCTTCTGTATTTCCATACAAATTTTAAAAGTTTTTGTTCTAGTTCTGTGAAAAATGCCATTGGTAATTTGATAGGGATTGCATTGAATCTGTAGATTGCCTTGCGTCGTATAGTCATTTTGACAATATTGATACTTCCAATCCAAGAAAATGGTATATCTTTCCATCTGTGTCATCTTCGATTTCTTTCATTGGCGTCTTATAGTTTTCAGAGTACAGGTTTTTTGCCTCCTTAGGTTTATTCCTAAATATTTTAGTCTTTTTGATGCGATGGTAAATGGGATTGTTTCCCTAATATCTCTTTCTGAGCTTTTGTTGTTAGTGTATAGAAATGTGAGGGATATCTGTGTATTAATTTTGTATTCTGCAACTTTACCAAATTCATTGATGAGTTCTAGTAGTCTTCTGATACCATCTTCAGGATTTTCTATGTATAGTATCATATTATCTGCAAATAGAGACAGTTTTCTTTTTCTTTTCCAATTTTGATTCCTTTTATTTCTTTTTTTTCTCTGATTGCCGTGGCTGGGACTTCCAGAACTGTGTTGAATAAAAGTGGCAAGAGTGGGCTTCCTGATCTTGGAGGAAATGCTTTCAGCTACTCACCGTTGAGTATGATGTTAGCTGAGGGTTTGTTGTATATGGCCTTTATTATGTTGAGGTAGGTTCCCTTTATGCCTACTTTCTGGAGAGGTTTGTTTGTTTGTTTGTTTTTTTATGAGGTACACAGGCCTCTCACTGTTGTGGCCTCTCCCGTTGCAGAGCACAGGCTCCAGACGCGCAGGCTCAGCGGCCATGGCTCACGGGCCCAGCTGCTCCGCGGCATGTGGGATCTTCCTGGACCAGGGCACGAACCCATGTCCCCTGCATGGGCAGGCGGACTCTCAACCACTGTGCCACCAGGGAGGCTCTCTGGAGAGTTTTTATCATAAATGGGTGTTGAATTTTATCAGAAGCTTTTTCTGCATCTCTTGAGATGATCATATAGTTTTTATTCTTCAGTTTGTTAATGTGGCATATCTCACTGATTGATTTGCGGATATTGAAAAATTCTTTTTTTAAAAAAATTATTATTTATTTATTTTTGGCTGCATTGGGTCTTCGTTGCTGCACGTGGGCTTTCTCTAGTTGCGGTGAGTGGGGCTACTCTTCATTGCAGTGCATGGGCTTCTCATTGTGGTGGCTTCTTTTATTGCGGAGCACAGGCTCTAGGTGCGTGAGCTTCAGTAGTTGTGGCACGTGGGCTCAGTAGTTGTGGCTTGTGGGCTCTAGAGTGCAGGCTCAGTAGCTGTGGGGCACAGGCCTAGTTGCTCTGCGGCATGTGGGATCTCTCCAGACCAGGGCTCGAACCTGTGTCCCCTGCATTGGCAGGCGGATTCTTAACCACTGCACCACCAGGGAAGTCCCTGAAAATTCTTACCTTTTGGGGATAAATCCCACTTGATGATGGTGTATGATCCTTTTAATGTATTGTTGGATCTGGTTTGCTAGTATTTTGTTAAGGATTTTTGCATCTATGTTCATCAGTGATACTGGCCTGTAATTTTCCTCTTTTTTTTTGTATATTTGTCTGGTTTTGGTATCAGGTAGTGGCCTCATAGAATGAGCTTGGGAGTTTTTTTGGTATGAGGTAGTGGCCTCATAGAATGAGCTTGGGAGTTTTCCTTCCTCTGCAATTTTTTGGAACAGTTTCAGAAGGATAGGTGTTAACTCTTCTCTAAATGTTTGATAGAAGTCACTTGTGAAGCCATCTGGTCCTGGAATTTTGTTTGTTGGAAGTTCTTAATCACAGTTTCAATTTCAGTACTTGTGATTGGTCTCTTTGTATTTTCTATTTCTTCCTGGTTCAGTCTTGGAAGATTGTACCTTTCTAAGAATTTGTCCATTTCCTTCTAGGTTAAATAACTTAGATTTGCAGAAACATTACAAAGATACTACAGAGAGTTTCTGTATATTCTTCACCCAGTTTTAGTTTCATTGAATGTTATCATTTGTATTAGTTTGCTCAGGTTGCCATAATAAGATATACATGCTTATTGGCTTAAACAACAGAAATTTATTTTCTCACAATTCTTGAGGTTGGAATTCCAAGATCAAGGTGCCAGCAGGATTGGTTTCTGGTGAGACAGCTGCCTTCTTGCTGTGACCTCATGCGGCCTTTACTCTGTGCTATGCATTCCTGGCGTCTTTTCCTCTTCTTATAAGGACACCAGTCCTATTGGATTAGGGCCCCACCCTTATGATCTCATTTAACCTTAATTACCGCTTTAAAGGCCCTATCGCTAAATACAGGCACACTGAGGGCTAGGGCTTCAACATGTGAATTTGTGGGGAGGGGAGGCACAATTCGGTTCATAACATCATCCTGCATTACCATGTGGCATTAAGAAACCAACACTGGTTGGTATGTTACTGTTACATATACTCCAGACTTTATTCATGTTTCCCCAGTTTTCCCATTAATGTCCTTTTTCTATTCCAGCATTTAATCTAGGATACCACCTTGCATTTAGTTGTCATCTCCTTAGCCACTAAGGTTCATGAGAATTTCTCAGTTATGTTTTTCATGATATTGACAGTTTTGATGAGTATTGGTCAGGTATTTTGTAGAATGTCCCTCAAATTTTGTTTGATATTTTCTAATGACTAGACTGAATTTTTGGAATAAAATACCACACAGGAGAAGCACCCTTCTTGTTGGATCACATCTGGGGGTACATGACATCCACATAACATCACTGATGAATTATGAACACTTGGTTAAAGTAGTGTTGGCCAGGTTTCTCCTCTGTAAAGTTACTATCTTTTCCTTTCCATACTGTTGGGCTGGCCAAAAAGTTCATTCGGGTTTTTCACAAGATATGGGGGAAACGAACGAACTTTTTGGCCAACTCAGTATATTCTTTGGAAGCAAGTCACTAAGTCCAACCCATACTCGAAGTTGAGGAGAGTTAAGCTCTACCTCTTAGAGGGAAGTATCTGTATATATTACTTGGAATTCTTGTATAAGGAAGATTGGTCTCTTCATTTATTTATTCAATCACTTTTTTATATCAGCATATATTCATGCATATTTATTTATTTAAAAAAATTTTTAAAGATTATTTTTTTTTGATGTGGACCATTTTTAAAGTCTTCACTGAATTTGTTAAAATATTGCTTCTGTTTTATGTTTTGGTCTTTTTGGCCACAAGGCATGTGGGATCTCAGCTCTCTGACCAGGGATCAAACCCGAACCCCCTGCATTGGAAGGCAAAGTCTTAACCACTGGACCACCAGGGAAGTCCTCATGTTTATTTTATACTTTCAGTTATAATCCAATATTATATACTTACTTCATTGCTCAAATTGTTCCAGCTTTGGCTGTTGGGAGTTTTTTCAGGTTGAATCCTGTATTCTACTTTCTTCCCACCCCCTTTCTAAAAATATTTTAATGGTGTCTTTTGTAAATTTATCAAATCCTTTCTTTTTATAGCTTTTGCATTTTGTGTCTTAGTTTAAGACTTAAATATCTAAAGATATGTAACATTCAGGATAGGCTAGGTTATGCTGTGATGACAACCCCAACATCTTAGTGGCATGTAACAAGTAAAGGTTTATTTTTTATTCATGACACATGTCTATCACTGGTTAGTAAGAACTGTTATAAATCTTCTTACTTTTGTGACCCAGCTAGTGGAGCATAACTACTACACATATAACTTTTAATTCAGTATAACATAACTGAAGTCTAATTTATTTTATAATATACACAGATCTCTGTAATGTGTTGTAATGATTCATACATACACAGAAATGCGCACAAAGTGAACTTGATTGACAGCTTTGTACATCATGGGTAAGTAACTAGCAGAGAGATTGAGAAAGAGAATATCACTATACCCTAGAAACTACTCCTTCGTGCTCTTTCACAGTCACTCCCCTACCAAGAATAAACACTATCATAATTTTTAATTGCCATAGATTTGTCTGCCTTTGAAATCTATCTGAATGGAGTCAGACTGTGTGATGAAGCCATACTCTTGTTTGGCTTCTTTCACTACAGTGTGTTATTGAGAGTCATCCATGATGTTGTGCATGGTCAAAGTTCATTCACTCATTCTTACTGGTATATAATATTCAACTGTGAGAAAGTACCACAGTGTTTCAGTCTACCATTTCTAGACATTTGATTTGTTTTCAATTTTTGGCTATTACAAATAATGATTCTATAAACCACTGTTTGTACCTTTCTTTTTTTTTTTTTTTTTTTGCGGTACGCGGGCCTCTCACTGTTGTGGCCTCTCCGTTGCGGAGCACAGGCTCCAGACGCTCAGGCTCAGCGGCCATGGCTCACGGGCCTAGCCGCTGCGCGGCATGTGGGATCTTCCCGGACCGGGGCATGAACCGGTGTCCCCTGCATCGGCAGGCAGACTCTCAACCACTGCGCCACCAGGGAAGCCCTCAGCTATTATCTCGATTGCTGCTGGTCAGAGGGAAAGAGAGTTCTATAGGGTTTTGTACCATCAATTAAATGGGCAGGCCTGGAAGTCATATATTTTACCTCTACTCATTTAATCTCAGAGGAGTCAGGACAATCCTACCATGGCCTGGAATGTAGAGAACCAGAACTATTATGTTCAGCTTTTTAATCCAGGTAGAATTTATTTTTGTTTGTGAATGGTGTGACAGAGGGGGCCTTTTTTAAGCAGATGATTTTCTTCAGATTTTTGTTTAAGCATATTCCACAGATTTTAACATGAATTCTTATTGAGATTAATTTTAAAATAATTTGTGATGAATTGTTTTATTAATTTTGGGGGGGCGCTGTGTTGGGTCTTTGTTGCTGTGTGGGCTTTCTCTAGTTGAGGCGAGCGGGGGCTGCTCTTCGTTGCGGTGCGCGGGCTTCTCATTGTGGTGGCTTCTCTTGTTGCAGAGCTTGGGCTCTAGGCGCGTGGGCTCAGTAGTTGTGGCTTGTGGGCTCTAGAGCACCGGCTCAGTAGTTGTGGCGCATAGGCTTAGTTGCTCCGCAGCATGTGGGATCTTCCTGGACCAGGGCTCAAACCCATGTCCCCTGCATTGGCAGGCAGATTCTTACCCACTGTGCCACCAGGGAAGCCCTGTTGAATTCTCTTTTAATTTCCCTTTCTTACAAGTTATTTAGAAATGAGTTTTAAACATTTGCATGTTGATAGATTTTTGCTTGTTGTATTTTCATCAATGAATTTCAAATTTTGTATTGTGTTAACTGTATGATCTGTATGTATGATCTTTGCTTTCCTGAATTTGTTGTGATTTCCTTGTGACGTAATATGTGATGACTTCAGTGAATATCCTATGTTTTGAAAAGTTTGTGCTCTCTGTTGAAAATGGTTCTCTGTATTTACTAGATCAGGCTTCTAATTACTTATTTTATTTTTTGGAGGTGTGTTAACCTTCTATTATTATAGGTTTACTAATTTTTCCTATTTTCACTAGTTTTTGTGTTATAGATTTAAAATCTTTTGTCATAAGGTGTGTGATGGTTGTAATCTCTTGTTAGATTACATAATCGTGAAACATCTTTGTCTTTATTGTTATTTGCTGTGAATTCTATTTCATCTGCTGTTGATATTAATATACCTGCTCTTTTTCCTGGCAACTGTATAGCATACCATTTTCTATCCTTTGATTTAAATATTTTTATATGGTTTTGTTTTAATTATCTCTATTAAACAATATATAGGTTGAATTTTTTTTAACTCAATTTGAAAAAAAATTTAATAGGTGAATTTAAATATTTTGCATGTTTTATTTTTACTGATATGTTTGGACTTATTTTGTTTTCTCTTTGCCATGCTTCTTCTTGCTGTTTGGTGCCTTGATCACATTTTCTTAGTTTTATTTTTTCACTGGCTCCAGTGATTGGAAAGGTATAAAAACTATTAACATTCTTCTAGTGGCTCCCGTTTAAAAATTCATTTTTAAAATGTTTTAGAAATATAGGTGAATATGGAGACTAACATAATTTGGAGGGAGGATGTCTGGAGCATCTTTAGACAAGATTACTCTTTTCCCCACCTTAATTCTGTACTAATTCTTTGAGGAACATAAGAGTTAAACAGATAAAGATTAAAATGTAAGCTTTATTACTGATAACATTATGGGGCTTGGTTTATACCTGTGTACATTTAGATCTGTAGGCAAGTGGAATTACTTACACAAGCAGTCACTGGCAACCCCAGGGATAAATCCAGATGGTGCATCTGCAAACTGGTGGAGCCTCCATCATCTTGGATCCTTGGGCTGAACATAGCCCCCCAGCAAGAAATAGCCTCTGTTGTAAATTAAATCACTAAGATTTCAGGGTTATTTTTGCCATACCTTACTCTGACTGATAAACTCAGTTCATCACAGGACATAGAGTAGACCAAAACCATACTCACTGTAGGTAGATTGGAAAAAGAGGAGCAAGGTGGGACAATTAGGTTTCTTCTTTTGTGAATTTCTTACTCCCATCCTCTGCCCATTTATTTGTTGGGGTGTTAGCTTTTTTCTCTTTGATTCATAGTTCTTTGTAAATTCTGAATACTAATCCTTGTTGCTTTTATGCATTGTACCTATCTTCCTAGTCTGTGAGTTATCTTTTTAAATTTTGTTTTTGGGGTCTTATGTTGAGCAGAAACATTACATATTCATATAATCAAATTTCTCAATCTTTTTGCTTTATAGTTTGGGCTTTTTAAGTCTTGTTTAAAAAAAAAATCCATCCCTACTCCACTGTTATGAGTTATTTTTCTATATTCTAAGACTTGGCGAAGATTTTCTTCTCATAGCTAGGCTTTTAATCCACCTGAGATTTTTTTCTTCTTTGGGGGTTGGTGGCCTGTGGTATGAGATAAGGATCGTGAATTTCCCCCCTCCTTCCACCCCAGACAATATGGACAACCAATTGTCACCACACCATGTGTGTTGAGCATTCTTACTTTTCCCATTGATGTGTAATGCGTGTCATAAGGGAAGTTTCTGTGTATGTGTAGTCTCTTACTGGGCTGTTGTATGTAACAGATAAAGATCTAGTATATCTGTTCCAATTCTATAAGCCTAAATTATTGTAAGTTTTAATATTTGGTAGGGCAAGGGCTCCCTTCTTGTTTGTTTTCAAAATGGTCTCGGTTCTTCTTGGCCCTGTGGTCTTCTAGATCAATTTTGGGATCAGCTTGTTAGGTTCTGTGGAAAGCTCTGTTGAGATTTTGATAAGAGTTGCATTTAGTTTGAGGGAAATTACCATCTTTGTGACATTGAATCTTCCCATTAAAAACCTGCTTTATGGGGTGTGTGTGTGATGAATTGGGAGATTGGGATTGACATATATAAACTAATACATATAAAATGGCTAATAAGAACCTGCTGTATAAAAAAATAAATAAAATAAAATTTTAGAAAAACCCTGCTTTATCTTTCCATATGTCCATAAATAATTAAGCACTTATATTTCATAAATTAGTTATTACAAGTCGTATATAGAAAAACTCCTGATTTTTGTGTTAATCATCTATATCCAGAAATAAATAAATGTTTACAAACATTTATTTATTCATTCTAATAGTTTGTCTGCAGATTCTTTTGTAATTTCTAGGCAGACAATCGTCTGTAAATAAGGACAATTTTGTTTCTTCCTTTCTAAGTCTTCTCTCTTATTTCTTTTTCTTATCTTGGCATCAGTGAGTATTTCCAGTTATTACATTATTAAATAGGAGTAATGGTAGTAGGAATTTTTTTCTTGTTTTTCATTTCAGGGAGATACTGACAAAGTTAAGGCATGAAGTATTATATTTTGCTAGAGGTATTTGGAAGATAATCTATCAGTTTAAGGAAGTTCTCTTTTAGTCCCATTGTATAAAGGCTTAATTGGGAATGAGTTGATTTTAATGACTTCTGTAGTTAATGACGTAATTATGTGGCTTTCTTCTGTAATCTATTCATGATGTTGGACTTTTTAATGTTGAGCCACTGGTAAGATTAATTTTCTTTTAATATGCTATTGGCTATTTGTATTTCTTTTCTAAATTGAGTGTTCGTAGCGTTTATAGATTTTTATTTTCTGTTGGGTTGTTATATTGCTTTACAGATACTTTTTATCAGTTGTGATGATTAGCCCTTTATTATATATTTTCTGTAAGTTTCTGTTGCTTTTTTTCCTTTATAACTTTTGAGTTTTGTGTCATGCTTAAAAACCCCATTTAAATTGTAAAATTATTTGCTATAATTTTATAGTTACCTGAAAGATTTTAAAAACTTATTTCAACTGGTATTTGTTTTATATAGTATGTGAGATTGGAACCTCATTTTCTTTTCATACTTTGACATTTGTCCCTTATTGAATATGGCTTTCTTCGTGACTGATTTGAAAAACCAGTTTTCTCATATACTAGGTTTTCATATATGCCTTGGTTCATGTTTCTGTGTTGCTGTGCTAAAATAGTATTGTTTTAATTACTCTTGCTTTATATTAAGGCAAGTCTCTGAGGCAGGAATTTAAAAATCTCAGGCTTCACCCAAATAGTCTGTGTTCGGATCCTAATTCTGCTACTGTACAAGTTTTGTGACTCTGCTCAGGTTAGTCATTTTGCCTCTTTAAGGTTAGGTTTCCTTTCTGGGAAAATATTGATAGTTGTAGTAGTATTTGCTTTGTAGGTTGTAATGAGCTTATTAATATAATACCTGGCACTAAACTCTCAATAATTGTTAGCTGCCATTGTTTTAGGGGATACTGCTTCTTTTTATTAATCAGTAGTTTTATGAACATTTCTTCTTCTGCTCCCCTTGGTCACTACTTATCTCAAAGAATGAGGGACTAATAATAGATGAGAGCGATGGCTATTGACCCTCTCTGAGGGACAGTCACCGTTCAGGTGGAGCCTGTTCTTTGGCCTGTTCTCTCTTGTTCCCGAGGGGTGTGATTCTCTCTTCTGCTTTTCTTACAGTTAGCTCACCAAGGGCAGACTTCCCTATCCAATAGAGAAGCCTTGCACTTCTCCATTTCCTCTGCCAGGACTTGTGAAGTCAGTCTAGTTCCAGGGGGGAACAGAAATAGTGAGAAGTTCATTGTGTCCATAGTAGAGTTATTTTAATCATTTCTACTAAAACGTAGATACTGTATTATCATTGCCACCTGACTGCTATATATATTTCTCAGTTGGTTTAGAACAGTGGTCCCCAACCTTTTTGGCACCAGGCACCAGTTTCGTGGAAGACAGTTTTTCCAAGGATGGGGCGGGGGAGGGAGGGAATGGTTTCAGGATGATTCAAGCACATTGATTTATTATGGTCTCTGTGCAGTCAAACCACTCTGCTAATGATAATCTGTATTTGCAGCCGCTTCCCAGCTCACTGCATCAGCTCCACCTCAGATGATCAGGCGTTAGATTCTCATAAGGAGCGAGCAGCCTAGATCCCTCCCACGCGCAGTTCACAGTAGGGTTCACGCTCCTATGAGAATCTAATGCCACCGCTGATCTGATAGGAGGTAGAGCTCAGGTGGTAATGCCAGCAATGGGGAGCGGCTGTAAATACAGATGAAGCTTTGCTTTCTTGCCCGCTGTTCACCTCCTGCTGTTCCACCCGGTTCCTAACAGGCCACGGACCAGTACTGGTCCATGGCCTGGGGGTTGGGGACCCCTGGTTTAGAACATACCTCTCTCTGTTTTATGATTAACTGTCCCCCAGATAGCTAGTTGTTATGCAGGAAAATGTTATTCATTTATTTAACAAATATTTATTAAAGAAAGAAGTAGTAAACTGGAGGCCCAAAAGCCAAATCAGAACTGTAGACAAATTTGGCACAAGGATGGATTTTGAATGTTTTTGTCAGTATTTTAAAACCATGAGATTTCATTTCTTTCTACTGTATTATATCAAAGAAGCAGGAATGGTGACATTATGTGATGGGATATAGAGGGAAGAGAGTTTACCACTTCAGTGGTAAAAGGGAGGACAACAAACACATTAAAGGGAGGATACGTGTGTTTACAATAGGATTATAAGTTTAATCATGAACTTTTATTTATTTATTTATTTATTTTGCGGTACGCGGGCTTCTCACCGTTGTGGCCTCTCCCGTTGCGGAGCACAGGCTCCGGACGCGCAGGCTCAGCGGCCATGGCTCACGGGCCCAGCCGCTCTGCGGCATGTGGGATCTTCCCAGACCAGGGCACGAACCTGCGTCCCCTGCATCAGTAGGCGGACTCTCAACCACTGTGCCACCAGGGAAGCCCTAATCACGAACTTTTAAGCAAAATGTAAAGAGACCTGTTTTCTAGCTTCAGGTTTCTAATAAATAGCTCTCATCCCAGCACTCTAGCCTCTGTTGTGGTTTATCACAATATGACTCTAACAATAGAATTTTGAGAATATATTGTGCAGAGATAATTGGACATAAAATATCAGTGATTCCTCCCCGACCTGTAATATATAAAATATTTCCTAGGGAACTGAATTTCAGGTTTGGACTTGGAGGGAAAACCCCTCCCCATTTCCTTCCAGTTTTATTTGGGTTTGTTAAAAGAAACTGGATTTCAAGAGATGGTAGCAAGCAAGAGGTTACTAAGAAGTTCTGTTATTTAAATGTGTGCAAAGGACATTTTCCATATTGTCTTATACTACGTTTACTGAATGCTTCATATCTTGATGAAGAGTCAGCCTTGGGAAAACACTTTTAGCCCACAGGTTCACTTTTCAAAAGCTTCATAATTTTGAATAGGTAATATATGTTACAAAATTCAAAAGTTACAAAAACGAATAAATCTTTCTTACCCTTCCCTATATACAGATACTCAGTTTCCCCTTATAAAGGCAAACACCAGTTTCTTGTGTTTCCTTCCAGAGATATGCAAGATTTCGTATACAATCATATACATTTGTGTTTTAAATACACACCTATAAATCATCCAGCCTGTAAACACCTATAATGCTGTCCATCTTGGCAATCTTGCCCGTGTTCAATTTTCAGTCTTGGAAATTTCTGCCAAATTGCCCTTTGTTGCCCTTCATGGAGGTTGTCCCAGTTTATGTTCTAACCCACAGGCAGTGAGAGTACCTGTTTCCCCACCTCACCAACACAGTGCCTTATCAAACTCCTTTCATTTTTGCCAGTCTGAAGGAAAAGTAGTACCTTGTAGTTTAAATTTGCATTTTTGCCATAACATAAAATTGAAGTTGGGCATCTTCTTGAGATGTACTTGAAATATTTTTCCAGTTTATCCCTTGAATTTGTGTTTATTGCCATGAAGACCATTTAAAAAATGCTTATTAGTTTAACAGATTCTCATGGCTTTTAGATTTTGTTTCATTTAGAAAGGCATTCTTTATTAAAAAATAATTAATGGTTTTGTTTTTTTTACATTTAAAGTCTTTGATCTGGAAGTTTAAATAAGGGTAGTAGGTATGCAGCTTTACTTTTGAGGCAAAAATGTATATATTGTGATATATAATGTGTATATTGTATTGAGATGATAAATAAAGTGTAATTCTTGGGAAAGAGTTGTTACTGTATTGCTTGTTCGTTTTAAGGGAGAGTCATTGAAAATTTTTTTCACGGATTATTAAAGTAACACTTTTCTGTAGGAAATTTAGAAGAATACAGGAGGGAATAAAAATCAACCATAATCCCACTACCATATTATATATAACAAAATTGGGACCGTACTCATACTGCAACTTATTTTTTTCTCACTTGATACTAACATAGGAACTTAGGTTTAGAAAATAAGTTGTCGTTTACCATGGTGTCAGAATTTTTTTCAACCATCCTAATATTTTTCTGAGGCGAAATCTGAGGCCCTTAAAGGAATGAATGACCTCGGCTTTAGGCATACCTTTAAATTTTGAACAGTTTTAAAGTGCTGCATTTTCAATGAGACACCAGCACTCAGGCGAGCCCGACATTCAGCGGGTTTCGACTCCAGAGAGGACGGAGCTCCAGGCCGGCCGGGGTCCTTGAGCCTGGCCGCTGGCCTCTCAGCCCAGCCTGGCTGCAGTGCCCCCTGGTGGCGGAGGCAAGGGCGGCCAAGCACGAGGCTGACGGTCAGATCCACCGCTGAACCCTTCTCTTCCGAGAAATCCTTTTAGTCGCTTTGGGAGCCGCTTTCTTCGCATTTGCCTGTCTGACCCTTTGCCGCACACGCCGACTTTGAGCGCAGAATTGCGGCGCTAGAGCGCCCTGGCGCTGCAGACGACCGCCAGGTGTCCCCGAGGCGGGGCGAAGCTCAGCCCCGGCGCCCCGCTCCCTCGTTACCCCGTCTGGGGAGTTTGAGAAGTTTTGAACTTCCGGGTTGGCTCTCCCGGGCTTGCGGTGTGGTGGCCAGCCGAAGGGCGTCGCTGTGCCCAGTGTTTGGGCGTGTCCCTTTAAACTTTTTTGTTTTTTAAACTTCGGGGGTGTAGTCACGGCCCTCCTCTCTCTGCGAGTTGCTCCCTGGCCACCCGGTCCTTCCCTCCGCCCCGCCGTCCAGATGCTGTGGATCATGAGCCTGAAGGGCGCAGGGACCCTTCTGGTGACCGAGGTGATCAAAGGTTAGTGTGGAGGGCGCGCCCTCGGGACACCCCCTATTTAGAGGGCATCGGGCAGTGCACGGGGGTCGAGGAGGCCCCCATTGATGACCAAGATGTGCCTTTAAGCTTCGGTGCCAGGGCCGATGCTGTCTCTTGGGAGTGGGTGGCCTCCTGGGACTCCTAGTCACCAGGCGTGGTCCTGCCTTGGGGCGAATCCGCACAGATGTGTGCAGTTCGGACCCTTGTGTCCTTACACCATGGCTGGTGGGCTCTCCACCTCAGGGAGCAAAATCCGTAGTCACTGCATGGGGATCAAGGGTCATTTTTGGTTGAAAAGGAGTCAGCCCCGTCATCCGTTTGGGTGTCTGTGGTTGCAGGACATTTAAGTTGAGGCGTTTATAGGGAAATAAATACAGCAATTGTGTGTACTGAATTGTTTAAATTACTATTATAAAAATTGTTTAAATTACTATTTGGGGAAAGGATGCCAGCTGGCGTCCTTTGTTCCTTACTATTTTAAGGGCTGTACTTAATTTTGCCACAATTTGAATCTAAGTATTCTACTAGCACTATTACTAGTATTACTACTGCTAGGTATTAAGGATGACTTTGCTTCACCAAGGATTTTTAGGCAATTCCTTTTGGGGTGGGGCAGGAGAGGAAGGGTGGCGCCTCTGAACCTTACCCTGTTACCATTCTTGCTAAACCTCACAGCAGCCTAACTGCTTTTATGCAACGCAGGTTCATCTCATACTCATCCTGCAGAATACTCTCATTTGCCTCTGCTATAATGGTCCGATTGTAAAAATCATTACAAAAGTAGTGATTCCGAATCAAAAAATAAGTAGCGACCCCTAAGAACATTGGATAAACATGTGGTTTGTTTTGTGTGTTATAGCTTTAAACTAATTTTGAAGCAATTTTGAAAGCGTTTTCTCTCTACTTAAAACATAGTTTCTTATTGAAATGACTTTTCAGGATGTCTTGAAAACATAGCGAAACATAGGGAAAGTCATCCAGGCTGGTGGTCTAGCTATCAAATGCATGCTGCCATTTACCGAAATTTCTTAGTCCAGGGTAAAGTTTTCCAGAAATCAAGCCGTATCGCTGTATGAAAAGTCATTTACTGCTGTTGAAACTTATATTGAAGGCAATTTCTCCTTTTTAAAAATTGCTTACTTATTATTACCCACCAAAATAGCCAGAACATTTTGAAGTTACTCACTGATAACCTTACCATCTGAAACATGCATGGGAAAAAAATAAAAATTTGACTTCATCTGAAAAGAGTTGCAACATGATATATGGAACGTTTTTTAATGATGTGAAGGAAGGAACATTACAATTTTTCCATTTCAGATCGCCTTTGTTTTGCCATTCTCTACAGCAGACCAAAGAGTTCATCAAATGTACATTATTTCAGCATAGATAATGAACTTGAATATGAAAAGTAAGTATTGCTTTTTCAAAGATTGTTAGTAACGTTTTTTTATTTTGAAGAATCTAAAGGTATGTTTATAAAATTGGAACATTACAAATCTGTTGACTGTTAGTTGCAGTATACTTTTTGCTTTAACCCTTGGTAATAAAATAGATCCTTAGGGAAAAAAATCAGAATGAAAGAACCTTCCTAAATTTAACAATTTACATTTGAAATTCTAACAGTTTACAGTATAATGAGATATAAACTAGAGTACTAAGATGTTGTGTTTTTGCCAGTGGAAAAAAATGTGTGGAAAAACAGCTTTTTTATTCAGAAAGTGTTTTTATTTGTTATTTGGGGTTAGATTTAGGCATTTTAACACTTGTCAGGTATTTTAATAGTCATCTTTTACCAGAGTATTTCTTCCGTTAGTAAGGCAGTACCTTTAAGTTGTGTGACCTATAATAATTTGGTGTGTGCTTTCTTGCTTTATTTTGATGTTGTAGCTACAAAAAGGCATTTATATTCAAAGCATCTGGAATATACATACACATTTTTGTTTTTCATTTTTGCAGCTTCTACGCAGATTTTGGACCACTCAATCTAGCAATGGTTTACAGATATTGCTGCAAGATTAATAAGAAATTAAAGGTAAAGTATTCCTTACGGAAGATTTCACTTAAGTAATCATTATTAGCCTCATCTTGCAGGGAGGAAGGGAAATCTGTTTTTGAAAAGGAAATGTCATGTTTTTCACTGGAGTGGTGTTTGAGACATACATGTGGTTTATTGTTTTATAAAGTCATAGTATATCTATTTGTTTTCCAGAGTTTTGATGAATGGCTTAAGTTTGGGTCATTTGGTTCTGGTTTGGATTGGTGATGCTCATATACTTGAAAAGCCAAAGTTCAGATGGTCAATAAAGTGAACCTCTTATTGTCTGAGCCAGTGGAGCTGTCACCTAACAAGAGGAGCTTTCCTTCCTTTGGTCATTGTTCTTTCTGCCTTCACTTTGATAGGGGGTGTTAGGAAAACTAAGAGAAATTGGATTCATCTTACTTTATGTCATTATGCCTTGAATCTCGCATGATATCGTACTACTTGTGACTCTTCACTATGACCCTTTACGCATATGATTAAGGAGCAGAGAAGCAAGGGCAGACAGCATACAGTCTTTAAGACTGTATCACTGAATTGTAAGAGTATATTACTATTAGTTTGAACTTAGACCTTATTCATTTATTTAAAAAAACTCTGAATTGTTGGTCATGTACAATAAAAGGTGTTCATATACTGCTAGCAATTCTAAGAGTCACTGTGTATTCTCAAGTAGAAATACTGGATTTGGGGGGGCAGGTGCTTTTTAAAAAAAGTTTATTCAGCTGATTATTTATTAAACTACTACACAGAAATAAAATTCATTTTCAATTAAAAATTAAATTATACTAAAAATTTATGGGTGAGTAAGGCAGATCTATTTCCCCTTGAACATCAAACTTAAAATTCCACACCATAAATGCTAGAAGCATCTGTCAGAAGTTACTAATATGTAAAAAGGAAGTTGCAGCGTTGCTTTCTCTTTTTTCTATTAAATTTGTATTCACTAGAGATGTATACAGAGATGGAGACTCTTCTTTCTGGACTTTATTCCTCCCTGGAACAGGAATATAAGCATTTGTGGCCTTGGGTATTTATGTTCCCCTCATCCCGTTTTTCCAGTTGCCAGTGGCAGGTTTTTTGTTTCATACAGGGCTGAGAAGCTAAAAATAATTTCCTTTTCCCCTACTGGTGTTCCTTTACTTTAATTTTGAAAGTTTTTTGTTTGTTTTAAACATACTTGGCCATCCTTTTATCCTTTGGGTCAACCAAGAACATATTTGTCCTTTTTTCAAACTTTAAAAAAAAATTATTTACCAGAACAGCTTGCAGTGTTGACCATCCCACCTGACTGAAACTTAATTCCTATTCAATTAATAGAGGTAAAAGTGTGTTGAGAATTTGTATTAAGAGTGTCTTGTGTGTATGCTGCTTGAGGGCTGGTTGGGTTGTTGTTTTTCTTTAAATCAACTTGGATTTCTTACTCTATGTAAACAACTAAAAGAAAATATGTAACATTCATCATTGAAATACCCAAACATCGGCTCACAGAAGCAAAAGAATACTGTGCTTATTCAACCGAATATATCCTGTTTCTTACCCTTACTTGAAACGTGTCTACTCGCGTTAGTGAAGTACAGGTGAGGAAGAGCTAATAAATCATGTATTCCTTTGGTTTTTAAATTCCATATCCTTTTTATTTTTAACTTTTTATTGAAGCACAATGTATATACAGAAATAGGTATAGATCATGAATATACAGCTCAATGAATTTTACAAACTGAATATACATGGATAGTCATCTGGATCATCAGAACAAGAACAGAACATTAGCAACACCCCAGAAGAGCCCACTTGTGCTCTCTTGGTTACCTCTGTACCACCCTCCTCACTCCACCCCTCCCTACCCCATTCACTATCCTGATTTCTAACAGAATGAATTATTTTTGCCCGTTCTTATACCCTTTGATGTTAATTTAAAGGTTTTGGGGAGAGATTAACAAAAAAAGTCAGACAGTAGGAAAAGGAAAGAAAAGGTCTCTCCTACTACCTTTTCCAGCTTTTTATGTATTCTTTCAGAGGTAGTCTATACTTAAAGTGTATCTGTTCGTAGCTCCTCTCCTACCTTTTTAAAAAATTGAAGTGTAGCTGATTTATGATATCGTATTAGTTTCAGGTTTCTCCTCTCCCACCCTTTAATTGTACATTTGTTCTACTCCAAGGGTATGTCTTCTATGGGAAGGTACATGGTATTTTTGGGTATCAAAGTTTATCTTTTTAAGTCTTGCTAATATGAATGCTTCAACATTATGAGGTTTGGAATTTATTTTAATCACAAAATAAAGTTTTAGAAAACTTGAAATTAGAAAGGAAGTACTAACAGCTGTTTATCTTTATGCAGTCCATTACAATGATGAGGAAGAAAATTATTCATTTTACTGGCCCTGATCAGAGAAAACAGGCAAATGCTGCTTTCCTTGTTGGATGTTATATGGTAAGTATTTAACTACTTTTCTAACGTATTAGTGAAAATACATACAACAGTGGTTGAAATTTTGAAATTACTTTTTCTTAGACATCTTGATTTCTTTCCAGAAAGAACATGTTTTGCTTTATAAAAATTGACCAACTGGGAAAGGCTATGGAGGGGGGAAGGGGTATATGGGAGATCTCTGTACCTTATACTCAGTTTTGCTGTTCTGAACCTAAAACTGCTCTAAAAAAGTCTATTTTTAAAAAAATTGACCAACTAGTGTGAAAACCTTTTTATGTGTTACGGCACTTAAGGTTAGAAAATAATGCCCCAAATCTGTGTTTTTATTAACTCATGATCCATTTAGTAAAGTTGTGAAGGTGGAATCAGGACCAATAATTGATTTAAAACAAAACAAAAACAAAAAACATCAAAAGTGTATCACATGAGGTAAGAGTGCTGTATAATTTGAATACAGGCAATGTTTTCCTAAATAGGTGTGATTCTAAACGCACCAAAACATGCCATAAGGACATGGCATGTCGGTACTGTAGGAAAATGGGTAACATACTGTGTAGATTACATACAACATTGAGTGGTTGGTCTTTTTGGGTCATTGGAAGTATGCTTTGGAATAGCCAGTATTTCATGAGTTATGAATTTCATTTATTTGTAAATATCATGGAAAGTGGTTATTTAGAGGCAGATTTTATCTAGTGCCTGCATTCATCTTCAGGAGTACCTAAGTAACAGGTTTTCCTGAATAAGCTAAGAGGTCCTCCAGAGTGGTGGTCCTCATGTTTTTGGTGGTGTGGAAGCTAGCTGTTCTACTCAGTGGAGAAGAATATCGAGTAGTTATTCCAGATAAAAAAGGATTGGTGGGCTTCCCTGGTGGCGCAATGGTTGGGAGTCCGCCTGCCAATTCAGGGAACACGGTTTCGTGCCCCGGTCCGGGAGGATCCCACATGCCGCGGAGCGGCTGGGCCCTGTGAGCCATGGCCGCTGGGCCTGCGCCTCCGGAGCCTGTGCTCCGCAACAGGAGAGGCCACGGCAGTGAGAGGCCCGAGTACCGCAAAAAAAAAAAAAAAGGATTGGTGTTGGAGTTCTTGAGGTAAGTTCTTGTCCCAGGTTGCTACTTGGTTCTGTCATGCTTTCTTTTAAAATTTTCTGACATGTAGTTTGAACGTCTGGAATTTACAATGATAAGACCAAAATTTGGTGGTACTAGTTGAAATTGCACCTCAAAGTTGGGTAGTTTCCTTTTCTACGTTTAAGGTACATCATTAACAATGACTAAGGCTTTTTTGGGTTTTGTTTTTATATTTGTGCTCACAAAAGTAGCTGAGAGAAATGTTTCTGAGGTAACTAAGTTTTATTATCATCTCTGTATGAAACACAGGTTGTAGATTATATCTCTTAAAAATTGATTTTTTTAAGCTTACCCAGATAAGGACTTTTGTTTGTTTTTTGGCTTTTGTCATCTCTCCTGATGTTTATTGTACTTAGCAGCAAAAATCCTGAGGCGGGAGGGTGGGTGGAAAGAGCCTCTGCAGGGTCCCAAGAAAAAGAATGGAGAAGGTAGCTGTTTTCACTGGGGTAATTGGTCCCATTACTTGGCCAGTCACTGGGGAGAGGAATGCCATGGATTAGAGTAAATTGTGACAGCTTTACAGGAAAAGGGACACAGCCAGAATTCTTGGTGTTCATAAAGTATTAAAGGAAACCGTGGAGAAATGGCCCTGGTGTAACAGTAAAAGTCATTACACTGCCCAGGAGAAAATCTGGATGGCGGAAGCAGTTCCACTTAAGAGAATGTTCTCCTGATCAGAGCACACAGAGCTTGCCTGGGCTGCACTGGAGTCAGTCATTTGTCTTTCTTCGTTAGATGAGATGTCCCTAAAACGGTGGGGTCTTGAGTAGCCAGATATGGTAAGTTCAGTGTGAAAGAACCCCTTAGAGGGTAGCTGTGGGCATCCTGCAAACCAAGCATTGTCTTAGAAACAAAACACTTGATAATTTTACAGATAAGAAATCTCTCTTTTTAGATCTTGTTGCTGTTGTTTTTTTATAGCTAGTGAAAAAGCAGTAACCCCTTGGCATACTGATTGAAAGTGTGTTAGCATGCTTGTTCCTAGTTTGGTGTTGGCCTTTTGACTTTGTTTATGGTTGTATTTTGGCATGCAGAAGTTTATTTTTCTACAGTTAATATATTTTACATTTAGAAATCCTTCCAGGATTTTACGCTCCCAGGTCAGCACTGATTTGATTGGTTAGGAAAGTGCCAGGTAAGCGATTGGGACTCAAGGAATGAACTTGAGCTCATTCCTCTGTTCAGTTAGAAGCCAGGTTGGCAGGTTTACAGCTCTTGGCTGTAGTAAATGTCTTTGCACCATGACTGGCTGGCTAAAGTAGGAGCTTGGAGCTGTAATGATGCTAGGTGGGGAAACGGGAGAAAAACTTCTAAGAAGAGGAGGTTTATTAATAGGAGGAAAGGAGTGTCAAGACGTGATATGGATACCCCAAAAGATTAAACATCAAAAGTAAGTAAGTGGTGTAGGTTTAATCTGGTTGAAGTCTGTTGGATCCTCTGATTAAAGATTTGTAGAGATGAGTGAGAATTCCCCCAAAATTGATCTTCAGGCCTGATGACCTTTTCTGGAGTTGTTTGAGGAATTTTGGAGATAATAAGTCTTTTTAATGACTGACTTAGAGGATGGTGTGGTAATATTAAAACAAAAACAAAGTCTGGAGGAAGTACAGACAGGATGGAAGTATTCCAAATGGACTGATTCTATTTAAAAGGACTGACTCTGTCCTTTTAAACTCTGGACCTCTGAAAGGAATCATTCTCCCTTCATTCTTGTGTACTCAAAAGGACCTAATAGGGGATGTGGAGAGAGTGAGAGAATAAAGTGTTAGTAATTATATTTATTATTTTACCTTAAAAACAGAAGAGGTTAGGCTTTATAAATACTTAAAATACTCAAATACTTAAAATAGGATTGACATGCCCATACTTTTCAAATACATTGTATTTCTAAATATTACAGTTTATGTGGCCTGGCAAATGGATTTGCCGACTATCTGAAATGGTAGATTCTTGGGTAACAAATTAGGGTACAACTAAAAATTTTTTTGTACCACTCACCATAAAAGAGTTGAGGGACATAAAAGATAACTGGATTTTTTGGTTTTTTTTTTTTTTTAACAAAAAGGTAAGTGAACCATATCATTTTACAAAATAATAAGTTTGCTACCCTGTTGTGATAAGTCAGTGGCTGTTTCCTAGCCAGATTTTGGGGTGGCGGTACTTAACCTGTCATTTCAAGTAAAGGTGAAATTCTAAGTGGCAAAGTAAGTGCTTTTCAAAACAAATTCACGATTGAGAGTGTATTTCTAAAATAAAAGTTTGAAACTTGGTCATTTTGCTATAAAAAAATGTCATGTGCAAAACCCATATTTGGACCCTTGAGAAATTTAGAAAAACTTCCTTTAAAAAATACTTTTATATTTATTTATAGAAGCAGGATATGTTCACCAGTATAATTTTATCACCTGATTTTTTTAGTTAGTGATCTGTTCTTTCACTTTAGTACATGTTTTATCATCTTTATACCCAGATTGTATTCGTCTTTCTCAATTGATCCAAAGTGTCCAAACCAATATTTCATCCAGGACCACACATTGCATGTGGTGGTAGTGTCCTTAATCTCTCTCACACATGGTCCTTTTTTTGCTAACACTGATTTTTATAAAGAGGCCGGACCTATTTTCTTGTAGAAAGTTCCACCTTTTGAATTTCTCTGGTTCTTCTTTGTGGTATTTTTTAACTTGTTCCTCCATTCTTTGTATTTCTTGTGAACTGGAAGTTTTACCTATAGGCTTGCGCATTAGTAGTGTATGTTGTATCCCCTAAGAAGACACGTAATACCTAAATTACCATTAGTGGTGCTAAAAACGGCACCACTGGATTAGGTGCCAACTGTCAAAGCCCTTCAATATATTGTTTTCTCCTTATGATTTAAGCATTCTGTGTGGTGTTATTTTGGAACTGTTTGTATATTCAGTTCCCCATCAACCGTGCATGTTGGTGTTTTAAACAACAATTGATCATACTTGCCTGAATCAATAATTTTATTAGGGTTTCAGTATAACGTTTTTCTAATTATTTCATTCCTCCTTCACTTATTAGCTGGCTTACTTTTATGGAAATTGAGCTTTCCCTCATTCAGTTGGGGCTCTTTGGTTACCCTGAAACAAATTTTCCTACCGAGAAGGCAGATAGAGTGGCCGTTTCCCTTTAATCACCAGTTTTTGAAGTATTACATGAATAGCCACAAAACAAAATTTTAAAACCCTATTTAAAGTCATTTAAATAATGTTTCATTGGGTTTTGAACTCATTTGCTAAACATTTTAAAAATGTGCAGCACTTTCCCAACACCTGATTAGCATTTGGGAAGTTGGACATTTACTAACCAAATGCACATCATTGCTGAATGGGATTAAAAAAGTAAGTGTAATCATTCCTGCATTTGCATTTACGTATCATGGTAATGTATCTTTTTTAGTTACAGCAGCCATTAAAATCAAGAATTGAAATAGCTGAACTTACAACTAGACTTTCATTTATTTTTATATATTTATTTTATTTTTGGCTGCTTTGGGTCTTCGTTGCTGTGTGCGGGCTTCCTCTAGTTGCGGCGAGTGGGGGCTACTATTCGTTGCTGTGAGCGGGCTTCTCATTGCAGTGGCTTCTCTTGCAGAGCACCGGCTCTAGGCATGCAGGCTTCAGTAGTTGTGGCTCACAGGCTGCAGAGCACAGGCTCAGTAGTTGTGGTGCACAGGCTTAGTTGCTCCGCGGCATGTGGCATCTTCCCGGACCAGGGATTGAACCCGTGTCCCCTGCATTGGCAGGTGGATTCTTAACCACTGCGCCAGTAGGTGCAAACATTAATACCTAGTTGCGAACAGTTATTTGGAAGAGGCCATTGTATAGGGGATGAAGTTTAGGGATTTAAGTTCAGATTGAGCTAGCTTTTAATTTCAGTTTGGTAGACTCTCTGGCACAAATTAAGCATTTACTAGACGTCATTCTCTTTCTCTTTTTTTGGTTCTGTCTACCATTATTACACCTTAAATCTGCTTTTTATATTAAAAAACAAGAAAGTTACCATTGTATCTTACTGATTATCAACTTTGGTTACATCTTACTGCCCCAGCATTTATATTTTCCTATAGATACATAGTACTTAGTTCTTCTATAGGTTAAATGTACTTTTGAGGGCTTGCCTGGGAAATTAACCATTGTTTCTAACAGTTTTCTGTGGTTAAAGCATCCTGAGTGTAAAATAAATGACACAAGCAAACTGTTGGTACATAATTTGAAAATTTGCCCTCCTATAATGTTCAGTAGATTACTTTGGTAGAGCTAATTGTGGTAACATAGATTCCCTGTTTAAAATGTATCACTGTATTATATTTTTATTTTAAGCAATTTTTATAGCCTTCAGAATGGTTTACCTTGTAAACACTTATACTAAAAACTGTGATACTAATTAAATTCTAGGAATATATTAACTCAGCAATCTGAGTAGAATCCTAAATTGCATTGAATTTGAGATTGCTTCAACAGTTGTAATAAGAGCTCAGGGGCTTCATTTGTTACTTAACGATGATCTTTTGAACCTGTTGTCCATTTTTCTTAATGATTTAATTATTTTGGACTCAGAGTACTCAGTGCTGGGTTAAGGTAGCTACAGGGTGAAGGCATTAGACAAGAACTTAAGACAAGGAATGCTGAGGGGAGAGGATCTGGAAGCAGTGGGTGGGAATCCAGTTCAGCAAATAGCAGTCTAGACAGGGCAACAGAGACTGGAAGACAGAACCCGGTGGGATGGCCAAAGTCTTTGTAAACACCCATCCCTGGGCAAACACCCTTCCTGGGTACCTGTGAAAGGCAGAGCAAACAGCAACCAGGCAGAGGTAAATAGCAACCAGACACCAGGCAGTGTGAGGTGCACCAGAGCCACAGAAAGGGGCCAGCATGTCCCTGTGCCATAGGAAAAGGCCCTGTGGTGGAGGCAGCTGGCTGTCGTCCCCATCATTCATCAGAACTTTACTTCCCTTTTCACCTTACTGAGCCTATCTGATATTTCAGCTGCCTGTGAGACTTGCTAGGGGCTAACAAGTCTTGGGAAAGAGTAAAGAGAAATGGCCCCTCTGACCATTTATGATCTTTGATTGCAGATCTGTTAAGTTCTGTGTAATTTTGGATCCTATTCTTGTTTCAGTACTTCTTTTACACAGTGTGGTTTCTTATCTTTAAATAAGGCTTGAGCAGTAGGCCCTCTTCCATCAAAAACAAGCAGTGTGATCTTGGGTGAGCAGTTAACACCAGAGGTTAGAAAGTAGTAGCCTGCCAGCTTTATATAACTCAGAGTATTTATAATTAGTAGTTTGTTTTTGCCAATGTTTACAAATGAGGTGCCTTTATTTTAAATATTCAAGATTTTTGCTTTGTCTTAAAAAAGTCCCTGCCACTCACATAGAATATATCCATGTGTGCTTATACCCAAGGCCAATTCCCTCACATTTATTAGTCTGGCCTTGGTAAAGATGTGTTTGCTACTCTAGAGTTCCAGTTTCCTTTTATCTAAATTGATCATCATTATACCAGCATACTATACATACAAATAAAAGTAATTTGAGAAGTTAAAACTATTGAAATATAAGGCCATCTGAATTGTTTAGAGAGATTTATGCTTTTTTTTTCTTACTGGTATTTGTGCAGGAGCTGTGAGAGTGATTTTATCTTATTTACTTACTTTATCACATAAAATTGCTTATTATATATAATCTTTTCCCTGTTCACCTTTTTTATTCAGCAGTTGAATCTTTAAGCCTGTTTCCAATTTGCATAGATTCATGAAAATTCTGTGTTAATCTGGATAGAGTGATTTTTTTAAAAAAAGATCAATCAAGTTCTTGGCATTGGGATGACTGTGTCATCTGGCTGATGTGAAAATAATTAAATATGGGAAACGTTGTGACATTTCTCCATGAAGAATAATTGAAAATAGTTTACTGAAGTGAGAGAGTGGCATGGACATATATACACTACCAAACGTAAAATAGGTAGCTAGTGGGAAGCAGCCACATAGCACAGGGATATCAGCTCCGTGCTTTGTGACCACCTAGAGGGGTGGGATGGGGGGTGTGTGAGGGAGGGAGACGCAAGAGGGAAGAGATATGGGAACATATGTGTATGTATAACTGATTCACTTTGTTATAAAGCAGAAACTAACACACCATTGTAAAGCAATTATACTCCAATAAAGATGTTAAAAAATAAAAATTCTGAAAATTCTGTCAAAAAACTAGTTTACTGGTTTATTGGGTTGGAATTTAAATATCCTTTGTTATACTTAACTCTGAGATATGATGACTTGTGTAATTTTTTTTTTAATTAATTTATTATTTTTGGCTGTGTTGGGTCTTCATTTCTGTGCGAGGGCTTTCTCTAGTTGCGGCGAGTGGGGGCCACTCTTCATCGCGGTGCGCGGGCCTCTCACTATCGTGGCCTCTCTTGTTGCGGAACAGGCTCCAGACGCGCAGGCTCAGTAGTTGTGGCTCACGGGCCCAGGTGCTCCGCGGCATGTGGGATCTTCCCAGACCAGGGCTCGAACCCGTGTCCCCTGCATTGGCAGGCAGATTCTCAACCACTGCGCCACCGGGGAAGCCCGACTTGTGTAATTTTTTAAAAACATTTTTACTGGAGTATAATTGCTTTACAATGTTGTGTTGCTTTCTGCTGTATAACAAAGTGAATCAGCTATATGTATACATATATCCCCATATCTCCTCCCTCCCACCTGCCCCATGCCACCTCTCTAGGTGGTAACAAAGCACTGAGCTAATTTCTCTGTGCCATGCAGCTGCTTCCCACTAGCTAGCTATTTTACATTTGGTAGTGTATGTATGTCAATGCCACTCTCTCACTTCGTCCCAGCTTACCCTTCCCCCTCCGCATGTCCTCAAGTCCATTCTCCATATCTGCATCTTTATTCCTGTCCTGCCCCTAGGTTGATCAGAACTTTTTTTTTTTAAGATTCCATATATATGTGTTAGCATACGGTATTTATTTTTCTCTTTCTGGCTTACTTCACTCTGTATGACACACTCTACGTCCATCCACCTCACTACAAATAATTCAATTTCGTTTCTTTTTATGTCTGAGTAATATTCCATTGTATATATGTGCCACATCTTCTTCAGCCATTCATCTGTTGATGACACTTAGGTTGCTTCCATGTCCTGTCTATTTTAAATAGAGCTGCAATGAGCATTGTGGTACATGACTCTTATCTGAATTATGGTTTTCTCAGGGTTTATGCCCAGTAGTGGGATTGCTGGGTTGTATGCTAGTTCTGTTTTTAGTATTTTAAGGAACCTCCATACTGTTCTCCATAGTGGCTGTATCAATTTACATTCCCACCAACAGTGCAAGAGGGTTCCCTTTTCTCCACACCCTCTCCAGCATTTATTGTTTGTAGATTTTTTGATGATGGCCATTCTGACCCATGTGAGGTGATACCGCACTGTAGTTTTAATTTGCATTTCTCTAATGATTAGTGATGTTGAGCATCTTAATAGATGTGCCTCTTGGCCATCCGTACGTCTTCTTTGGAGAAATGTCTATTTAGGTCTTCCGGCCACTTTTTAATTGGGTTGTTCGTTTTTTTGATATTGAGCTGCATGAGCTGTTTATATATTTTGGAGATTAATCCTTTGTCAGTTGCTTTGTTTGCAAATACTTTCTCCCATTCTGAGGGCCATCTTTTTGTCTTATGGTTTCCTTAGCTATGCAAAGGTTTTAAGTTTTATTAGGTCCCATTTGTTTATTTTTGTTTTTATTTCCATTTCTCTAGGAGGTGCGTCAAAAAATATCTTGCTGTGATTTATGTGATAGAGTGTTCTGCCTATGTTTTCCTCTAAGAGTTTTATAGCGTTTGGCCGTATTACATTTAGGTCTTTAATCCATTTTGAGTTTAGTTTTGTGTATTGTGTTAGGAAGTGTTCTAATTTCAGTCTTTTACATGTAGCTGTCCAGTTTTCCCAGCACCACTTATTGAAGAGGCTCTCTTTTCTCCATTGTATAGTCTTGCCTCCTTTATCAAAGATAAGATGACCATATGTGCATGGGTTTATCTCTGGGCTTTCTTTCCTGTTCCATTAATCTATATTTCTGGTTTTGTGCCAGTACCATACTGTCTTGATTACTGTAGCTTTGTAGTATAGTCTGAAGTCAGGGAGTCTGATTCCTCCAGCTCTGTTTTTCTTTCTCAAGATTGCTTTGGCTATTCGGGGTCTTTTGTGTTTCCATGCAAATTGTGAAATTTTTTGTTCTTGTTCTGTGAAAAATGCCATTGGTAGTTTGACAGGGATTGCACTGAATCTGTAGTTTGCTTTGAGAAGTACAGTCATTTTCACAATATTGATTCTTCCAATCCAAGAACATGGTATATCTCTCCATCTGTTTCAGTCATATTAAATGTCTTTCATAGTGTCTTATAGTTTTCTGCATACAGCTCTTTTGTCTCCTTAGGTAGGTTTATTCCTAGATATTTTATTATTTTTGTTTCAGTGGTAAATGGAAGTGTTTCCTTAATTTCTCTTTCAGATTTTTCATCATTAATATATAGGAACGCAAGAGATTTCTGTGCATTGATTTTGTATCCTGGTACTTTACCAAATTCATTGAATAGCTCTAGTAGTTTTCTGGTAGCATCTTTTGGATTCTCTATGTATAATATCATGTCGTCTGCAAACAGTGACAGTTTTACTTCTTCTTTTCTGATTTGGATTCCTTTTATTTCTTTTGCTTCTCTGATTGCTGTGGCTAGAACTTCCAGAATAGTGGTGAGAGTGGGCATCTGTGTCTCGTTCCTGATATTAGGGGTAATGGTTTCAGTTTTTCACCATTGAGAACAATGTTGGCAGTGGGTTTGTCATATATGGCCTTTATTATGTTGAGGTAAGTTCCCTCTATGTCTACTTTCTGGAGGGTTTTTATCATAAATGGGTGTTGAATTTTGTCGAAAGCTTTTTCTGCATCTATAGAGATTATTGTATGGTTTTTATCCTTCAGTATGTTAATATGGTGTATCACATTGATTGATTTGCATATATTGAAGAATCCTTGCATTCCTGGGATAAACCCCCTTGATCATGGTGTATGATCCTTCTAATGTGCTGTTGGATTCTGTTTGCTAGTGTTTTGTTGAGGATTTTTACATCTATGTTCATCAGTGATATTGGCCTGTAGTCTTCTTTTTTTGTGACATCTTTGTCTGGTTTTGGTATCAGGGTGATGGTGGCCTTGTAGAATGAGTTTGGGAGTATCCTCCCTCTGCTATATTTTGGAAGTGTTTGAGAAGGATAGGTGTTAGCTCTTCTCTGAATGTTTGATAGAATTCACCTGTGAAGCCATCTGGTCCTGGGCTCTGTTTGTTGGGAAATTTTTAAACACAGTTTCAATTTTAGTGCTTGTGATTTGTCTGTTTATATTTTCTATTTCTTCCTGGTTCAGTCTCACAAGGTTGTGCTTTTCTAAAGGTTGTGCTTTTCTAAGAATTTGTCCATTTTATTGGCATATGGTTGCTTGTAGGAGTCTCTCATGATCCTTTGTATTTCTGCAGTGTCAGATGTTACTTCTCCCTTTTCACTTCCAATTCTGTTGATTTGAGTCTTCTCCCTTTTTTCTTGATGAGTCTGGCTACTGGCTAATCAGTTTTGTTTACCTTCTCAAAGAACCGGCTTTTAGTTTTATTGATCTTTGCTATTGTTTCCTTCATTTCTTTTTCATTTATTTCTGATCTGATTTTTATGATTTCTTTCCTTCTGCTAAATTTGGGGGGTTTTTTTGTTCTTCTTTCTCTAGTTGCTTTACGTGTAAGATTAGGTTGTTTATTTGAGATTTTTCTTGTTTTTTTGTGGTAGGATTGTATTGCTATAAACTTCCCTCTTAGAACTGCTTTTACTGCATCCCATAGGTTTTGGGTCATCGTGTTTTCATTGTCATTTATTTCTAGGTATTTTTGGATTTCCTCTTTGATTTCTTCAGTGATCTCTTGGTTATTTAGTAGCGTATTGTCTAGCCTCCATATGTTTGTATTTTTTACAGTGTTTTTCCTGTACTTGATATCTAGTCTCATAGTGTTGTGGTCAGAAAAGATACTTGATACAATTTCAGTTTTCTTAAATTTACCAAGGCTTGATTTGTGACCCAAGATATGATCTATCCTGGAGAATGTTCCATGAGCACTTGAGAAGAAAGTGTATTCTGTTGTTTTTGGATGGAATGTCCTATAAATATCACTTAAGTCCATCTTGTCTAGTGTGTCATTTAAAGCTTGTGTTTCCTTATTTATTTTCATTTTGGATGATCTGTCCATTGGTGAAAGTGGGGTGTTAAAGTCTCCTACTATGATTGTGTTACTGTCGATTTCCCCTTTTATGGGTGTTAGTATTTGCCTTATGTATTGAGGTGCTCCTATGTTGGGTGCATAAATATTTACAATTGTTATATCTTCTTGGATTGATCCCTTGATCATTATGTAGTGTCCTTCTTTGTCTCTTGTAATAGTCTTTATTTTAAAGTCTATTTTGTCTGATACGAGAATTGCTACTCCAGCTTTCTTTTGATTTCCATTTGTATGGAGTATCTTTTTCCATCCCCTCTCTTTCAGTATGTATGTATCTCTAGGTCTGAAGTGGGTCTCCTGTAGACAGCATATATACGGGTCTTGTCTTTGTATCCATTCAGCCAGTCTATGTCTTTTGGTTGGAGCATTTAATCCATTTACATTTAAGGTAATTATCGATATGTATGTTCCTATTACCATTTTCTTAATTGTTTTGGGTTTGTTATTGTAGGTCTTTTCCTTCTCGTGTGTTTCCTGCCTAGAGAAGTTCCTTTAGCATTTGTTGTAAAGCTGGTTTGGGGGTGCTGAATTGTCTTAGCTTTTGCTTGTCTGTAAAGGTTTTAATTTCTCCTTCGAATCTGAATGAGATCCTTGCTGGGTAGAGTAATCTTGGTTATAGGTTTTTCCCTTTCATCACTTTAAATATGTCCTGACACTCCCTTCTGGCTTGCAGAGTTTCTACTGAAAGATCAGCTGTTAACCTTGTGGGGATTCCCTTGTATGTTATTTGTTGCTTTTCCCTTGCTGCTTTTAATATTTTTTCTTTGTATTTAATTTTTGATAGTTTGTTTAATATGTGTCTTGGCGTGTTTCTCCTTGGATTTATCCTGTACGGGACTCTCTGTGCCTCCTGGACTTGATTGACTATTTCCTTTCCCATGTTAGGGAAGTTTTCAACTATAATCTCTTCAAATATTTTCTCAGACCCTTTCTTTTTCTCTTCTTCTGGGACCCCTATCATTCGAATGTTGGTGCATTTAATGTTGTCCCAGAGGTCTGTGAGACTGTCCTCAATTCTTTTCATTCTTTTTTCTTTTTTCTGCTCTGCGGTAGTTATTTTCACTATTTTATCTTCCAGGTCACTTATCCGTTCTTCTGCCTCAGCTATTCTGCTATTGATTCCTTCTAGAGAATTTTTATTTCATTTATTGTGTTGTTCATCATTGTTTGTTTGCTCTTTACTTCTTCTAGGTCCTTGTTAAACGTTTCTTGTATTTTCTCCATTGTATTTCCAAGATTTTGGATCATCTTTACTATAATTACTCTGAATTCTTCTTCAGGTAGACTGCCTATTTCCTCTTCATTTGTTTGGTCTGGTGGGTTTTTATGTTGCGCCTTCATCTGCTGCATATTTCTCTGTGTTCTCAATTTGCTTAACATACTGTGTTTGGGGTCTCCTTTTTGCAGGCTGCAGGTTCATAGTTCCTCTTGTTTTTGGTGTCTGCCCCCAGTGGGTGAGGTTGGTTCAATGGGTTGTGTAGACTTCCTGGTGGAGGGGACTGGTGTCTATATTCTGGTGGGTGGGGCTGGATCTTGTCTTTCTGGTGGGCAGGGCTGTGTCCAGTGGTGTGTTTTGGGGTATCTGTGTACTTAGTATGATTTTAGGCAGCCTCCTTGCTAATGGATGGGGTTGTGTTCCTGTTTTGCTTGTTATTTGGCATGGGGCGTCCAACACTGGAGCTTGCTGGCCATTGGATGGAGCTGGGTCTTAGCGTTGAGACAGAGTTGTCTGGGAGAGTTCTCGCTGATTGATATTATGTGGGGCCAGGAAGTCTCTGGTGGTCCAGTATCCTGAATTTGGCTCTCTCACCTCAAAGGCTTGGGCCTGACACATAGGCCAGAGCACCAAGACCTTGTCAGCCATACATCTCAGAAGAAAAGGGAGAAAAAAGGAAAGAAAAAAATAATTAAAAAATAAATAAAATTATGAAAGTAAAAAAAATTAAACAAATAAAAATGTAAAAGTAATTTTTAAAAAAAGAGAGCATCCACACCAATAAGCAAATCCACCAATGATAAGAAGCGCTAAAATCTGTACTAATATATACGTAAAAATCAGAAAGAAGTCAGTCGCAGACAGCATACCCCAGTTGCACCCAAAGTCCACTGCCTCAATTTTGGGATGATTCGTTGTCTGTTCAGGTATTCCACAGATGCAGGGTACCTCAAGTTGATTGTGGGGATTTAATTCACTGCTCCTGAGGCTGCATGGAGAGATTTCCCTTTCTCTTCTTTGTTCGCACAGCTCCTGGGGCTCAGCTTTGGTTTTGGCCCCATGTCTGCGTGTAGGTTGCCCTAAGGCTTCTGTTCCCACCCAGACAGGGTGGGATTGAAGCAGCGGCTGATTAGGGAGCTCTGGCTCACTCATGCCGGGGGAGGGAGGGGTATGGTAGTTATAACTGGAATGCAGGGCGAGCCTGTGGCGGCAGAGGCCAGAGTGATGTTGCAACAGCCTGAGGTGTGCCGTGTGTTCTCCTGGGGAAGTTGTCCCTGGATCACAGGACCCTGGCAGTGGCGGGCTGCACAGGCTCTGGGTCGGGGTGGGGTGGGGGGGCATGTGGATAGTGACCCGTGCTTGCACACAGGATTCTTGGTGGCCTCAGCAGCAGCGTTAGCATTTCATGCCCGTCTCTGGGGTCTGAGCTGATATTTGTGGCTCGTGCCCATCTCTGGAGCTCGTTTAGGCGGTGCCCTGCCTACTGTGGGCAGACAGGGAAGGAATCCCCTCTCCTTGCGCACCCCGAAGCAATGGTCTCTTGCCTCTTAGTCAGTTCCAGACTTTCTTCTGGACTCCCTCACGGCTAGCTGTGGCGCACTAGCCCCCTTCAGGCTGTGTTCATGCAGCCAACCCCAGTCCTCTCCCTGGGGTGTGACCTCTGAAGCCCGAGCCTCAGCTCCCAGCCCCCACCCGCCCCGGTGGGTGAGCAGACATGCTTCAGGCTGGTGAGTGCTGGTCGGCACCAATCCTCTGTGTGGGTATCTCTCCGCTTTGCCCTCTGCACCCCTGTTGCTATGCTGTCTGTCCTTCTAGGCTCCGAAGCTTCCCCCCAGCCCACCCCCGTCTCCACCAGTGAAGTGGCTTCCCAGTGTGTGGAAACTTTTCCTCCTTCACAGCTCCCTCCCAGAGGTGCAGGTCCTGTCCCTATTCTTTTGTCTCTGTTTTTTCTTTTGCCCTACCCAGGTACGTGGGGAGTTTCTTGCCTTTTGGGAAGTCTGAGGTCTTCTGCCAGTGTTCAGTTGGTGTTCTGTAGGAGTTGTTTCATATGTAGATGTATTTTTGATGTATTTGTGGAGAGGAAGGTGATCTCCATGTCTTACTCGTCCAACATCTTGAAGGTCCCCCTCAATGTTTTGGATTTTTAAACTCTACCACAGGCTTCTCTAAGTACATAGATTAAACTTCAAAATGTTCTGTGGGAGAATAGAAATGAGAAGTACATGTCTAAATAACTGGGCTTTATTATTTTGAGACCTGAATTGTCAAGATTAAAACTATACATGATCAAGTTGTGATCTTTTTGTTTCAGTCCACTAATTTATCCATTGCTACTTGAGGCTCTCCTAGGTTTTGAAACATTGATCAGCAATTCAAGATCAGAAGTTTTCACAGGGCTGGGTTAGGCAGATGGTAACTTTTTAAATGGGGGCAGTGGAATTCTAATGGCTGCAATATTGTTCAGCAAAAAAACAAAACAAACAAAAAACCCCACAAAAAACAAAACCAAGAAAGTTTGTGTCATGACTTTGAAAAGCACTACCAACTTCCTAAGTATTTTCTATCCCAGTATTTTATTTTTCCTGTGAGATTGCCTTTTGCTCCTTCAGAGAGATTCCTTACCCTGGAGAGAGACAGCACGTTCTCCTTACTCATGTTTCCTAAGCCACGGGGCTTCCTTACTTTTACATCTCTGCACTTGTCACATTTTTAAAAACTTTATCTACTTTCAACAAACTGAAATGATCAATTGCTCACTCTTTACTGTGTTACTTGCTGTATTATCTATTGCTGCCTTACAGATTACACCAACACTTAGTGACTTCAAACAACAATTAATGTTCTCTGAAACAGTTTCTGTGGGGAATGTATTTGAGATTGGCTAACTTGGGTGGGTCTGCTTCTGGATCTGGCTGGGCTGCAGTCATCTGAAGGCTTGACTGGGGCTGGAGGGTCCACTGCTCAAATGGCCCATTCACATGCCCAGCAAGTTTGCACTGGTTGTTGGCAAGGAGCCTCAGTTCCTCGCCACGTGGGCTGCGCTCACAAAACAAGAACCTGATTTTCTTGGAGTGAGGAGTCCTAAAGAAAGCAAGGCAAAAGCCACAACGTCCTTGTGATCTAGCTTCAGGTGTCACACTCTACCATTAATGCAGTATCCTATTGTTTACACAATGGTGACCTATTCATTGAGGGTGGAAATACCAGAAGATGAGCATCGTTGGGGCTGTCTTGGAAGCTGGCTACCACAGCTATTTAGTATCTCTCTTGTTCAACTCTTGCTGTTTTCTATTTTTGGACAGCAATGTGCAGTTAGAGTGGCCATTCTATATATATAGCTTTTCATGAAAATACACTAAAAAAATTTGAGAAGCACATAGCTTCCAAGTTGCTGGGATCACACGGATACATCATAAAATCTCATTGATTTAGAGTTTACTAATTTGAGAACTAATATAGGAGCCATTTTAAGGATTCTTCTCAAGTAACAAATTTATAATAATTTTAATGGGGAAGGGCTTTTGACTAGAGAAGATGAGTGGGTGTAAAATTAAGAATTATAGATTGTTAGCAGACATTTCTTTGATTGTTATATGTCTTAGTCCTTTTGGGCTGCTATAACAAAATACCAGAGGCTTATAAACACCAGAAGTTTATCTCTCACAGTTCTGGAGCCTGGGAGTCCGAGATCAGGGTGACAGCATGGTCCAGTGAGGGCTGTCACATGGTGGAAGGGCCTAGGGATCTCTCTGGAATCCCTCTTCTAAGACACTAATCCCATTCACGAGGGTTTCACTCTAATGGCTGTCTCCCAAAGGCCCCATCTCCTACTACCATCACTTTTGGGAGGTTAGGATTTCAACATATGAATTTTGGATGGGACAGAAACATTTGGACCATAGCATCATGTAAAAAACTTATTCTGAATCTGTAAATTTCCTTCAACTTATTACATTGTACCTAAAATCTCTACGTATAAGCATTCCCCAGTTGGGTTTAAAGGTTATGTTTTTTAAAAGTTCATCACTAGGAATATAGGTTTTGTTTCTCCATAGGAAAAAATATTACATTTTTCTTGGGTTCTTTGAACTGAATTTGTATTCCAAGGCTAACCCACAATTATTTAATGTATTAGAGACTATTTCTGTTTTGAAAGTTAGAAGGAAATAATACCATTGCAATTTTAGTAATTAAAGAAACCAAGAAACTGCAATCTTGAGTTGGAGGAATTATCTTTCACCTGGTGCTTAAGAAAAAGTTTATATAATTTGAGAGAATTTCGTATTAGAAATTTAGGGAAAATCTGAATGAGGTTTCTGGATTTCATTTAATTAATTTATTTAAGTTATGTATGTATATACGTACATCAGTGAATCAAATCCTATTCTTACCCTCATTGGCCTCAAGGTATTTTTTTATTTGGTTTTGTTTTGTGTTTTTGTTGTTGTTTTTTAGAGGAAATTTTTTGGAGGAGTCCTGCTAGGAAGACCTAAAATAGAATGGAGAAATGAAAAGGCTTTCCTAAAGTTATTCATTAAGTCTTAGAAGAGAAAGGAAGCAGGTTGGAGACTAGAAGAGAAGGAGTAAATGTAGAGAACGGGGCGGGGGGGCACTAGATTTAAAAGACTTTTTAGTTTTTCTTAAAGGAACTGGTATGCTCTATTTCCAAATAAATAGTAAGACAATAGAAAGTCAATTGATAGATTGATCCTTAAAAGATCTAAATAAGTAATATATAGATAAATATAATGTTGAGTGCAATTATAGATGATTTTGATTAGTTAATTCATGATAAATTACAACCTTCTCTGAGTCAGTAATATTGTACTTTGAAAATTTGTTTGATACTAGGTAAGAAGGCATTCTTTTGTTCTTGGGATTGATTGTTCTTTGAGGGTTTGTATGCTGCTATAGATAAATGTTAGAAGATTCTGTATAGTTAATTATAGTTCTGTATTATTAGAGTAAATGGGATAAAATCATTTTCAGAAACAGGGTAAACATTTCCATTTATGAGTCTTAAAACAAAATTGGTAAAATGCCCTCTGGAAGCTGACTTGTTTTAAGATATATCCTTCTCTAAGTTTCAAAGATTCGTGCTGGTCTTTGATTTTTATAATTTTTCTTAATCCAATGATATATTTGTATTAACTTTTTATCAATTATTTTAAAATATCCTATTATAAGTAGATTTAAGTTCAATGAATTAAGGATCGAATCTGAGTCCATATAAAAGGTATTGGGTTGGCCAAAAAGTTCATTTGGTTGTTCCGTAAGATGGGATGGAAAAGCTGAATGAACTTTTTGGCCAACCCAATATGAATCTGGAGTTACAATGAAACATAAGACATGGGTTCTTACTTCAGAATTTTGTTGAAGAAACAGCTCATTTATATAAATTTAAGTAATGGAGATAAAAAGTTTGTAATTAAATTTTTTAGTTATTTATTTTTACTGGTCAAAATTTAAAGTGTATTTTCTCCCAAAGTAAGCTTAAGAATTGAATTGAATTTGGGTAATAATACGTGTGCCAAATCTAATGCTTGTGGCCTCTCTCACCCCTTGCCTTCATGTATGGGTGGAAAATGTCCTGCCAGAAGATTCTGAGTTGGAAAAAGATGTGCCTTCGGATAGAGTGAGGGTCAGAAAGTCCGAGGCAAACTTAATTGGGGCTGGGGGATGACTTATTTAGGGGGATGACTTATTTAGAGGGATGCCAGTGGACATTCTCAAGCTGCAAGTTTCTAGAACAGGTTGCTTGTGAGGAAGAGGGAGGGGGAGAAGAGAATGAGACCAGTAAAATACTTCTGCAATACTGGAAGTGAGAAGACAGTGGCACAACATCTATGAACTGTTGAGAGAAAAGGACTGCAGACCTGAAACCATATACATAGTCCAGTGTCAGGGCAGAAAACAAGATACTTTGGAACTACAAAAAGGTCCACCAGCTGTGGACCTCAAATGCTGAAGAACCCACTTGAAGTATTCTACCAGATAAAAATGGAAGCATAACGTAGTTCTGAAGATAAAAGAAGCAAATGACAATAGTAAACAAATGAAGTTTTATAGGAAACCCGTACAATATTGTACGTTGTTAAATCTAAATGGATGGAGTTAATAAAAATGTTTGTCCTGATTCTATGTTGCTCTCATCCTCCCCCCAGTCCCAGTCCCAGTCCATCCCCTATCCCCATCTCCCACACACTTCTTTACTATCATTTCGGTGTATTTTTAGAAAGGACATGAGGTCAAAGCATGTGCTCAGTCTAACATCTTGATTTAGAAAATCTGTTCTTGAAATGCTCTACTTCTTACCACAAAAGGCTGTTGTAGAAAGTTGCTGGTCAGGGCTCCGCAAGCAGCAGAAACCAGCTGTGACAGCAGATTTAAACAAAAGGGGAATTCACTGACTGGGTAGTGGGCAACTCATAGGATTCTTGGGAAGGCTAGAGAATCAGGCTCAGTTGATTGGCTAAAGATTGTACAAAGCTTACTTCTCAGTGACAGTACTATATCTTTATTTAGAAGTAAATTGTCTTTTTCTTCTCTCTTCAAATGTAGGTTATATATTTGGGGAAAACTCCAGAAGAAGCATATAGAATATTAATGTTTGGAGATACATCCTATATTCCTTTCAGGTAAATATAAGAATGTTATGGTAGATTCATTTAATCAGGCCCTTGCCAGAAATATCTTGGTGTAGTTGTTTCTGAAAAAAGAAGACCTCATAAATAGTTATTTTGAGGTGGGTGCAAATAACACCATAGATCTAGGTTACTCAACAGTGATGCTATTGACATTTTGTCGGGGGGTGGTTGTCCTGTGTACTGCAGGATGTTTGACAGCATCACTGGCCTCTGCCCACTAGATGTCAGTAACACCTTCACCCCAGAAAATTAACTGTGAAAGCCAAAAATGTCTCCAGACATTGCCAGATGTCTGTGGTGGTGCTAGGGGTAGTGGTGGTGAATCGCTCCGACATGAGAAGTCAGAACCACTCTCACTGATGGAAACTGTGCTTTGTAATCAGATGAGAATCCTGGAGTTATAGTATGACAAACTACCGTTTTCCAGTACTGCGGAGTTTTGGTCCTGAGGAGTTAAGAAATAAGTTTTTCCCAATAATCAGGAGTTACTTCTGGGGCAGAAACGAACCCCCTTTTCCTAGGGACACAGCCAGCAGAAATAGTGGGTGAGGTTGCTAATATAGCACCACTACTTGAAAAACCAAAACGGCTGTGTCATAGAGGTGGTAGATAAGTAATGTCTTTATATAAGTTAATGACATCCTCATCCTTATGTCAAAGTTACCAGGTGATTGTGTTGAAGATACTTTGGGAAAAAAAAAACCCAAAAACTTGTGTTTTTTTTTCTTTTTTTAAAAATCAAATGAAGTTCTAAAAGTTGCTCTTCCTGTTTATCAAAACACTTGACTTAGCTGTATAATTAAATACTTGTATGGTGCTTAAGTATAATAAGTGTGTGAAGTGATTTTACTCATTGCATACTGTATTGAGAATTTCAAATATTGCATTATTCTTCCGCCTGCAAATTAGTTAAACTTAGTTTTAGAATTGTTGCATATACCTCAAATGCCTGATTTTGAAGACGTGGGCTTGCCTTTAAAGGGGAGGTTATGAACCTGACTTAATTGTGGACAAGTTTTGGGGTGAGTGTCCCTAACCTTATGCAGAATCTGTCTCCTTCGTAAATAACTCTGTAGGACTGTCCATGGATGTACTCCATGAATTAGAGATTTTTGTTAGGATAGTCTGCAGAGTTCAGTTATGTATTGCACTAAAGACTGCATGTATATTAGTGATTTAGCCAATTAGAAGAATTGCTTTGGACCCTGTATCACTCTGCCTTTCTTCCTAGCTCAGAGATCATCTTAAGTATTCTTTGTGGTGGGTAGGAAGGGATGAAGGTTATTTTCTAAACTGGAGAGTGCTCCATTTTTCTTCTCAACTTATAACAGCAACCGTATACTTCCTTCAGAAGAAGTGATTGTGTTTGTGGTCCCTGAGTCATAGGCACATTGCTGTAGTGATAATTTTGTTCTGCAGAACTCTTCTTTTATAATAGTAATCCTTTATAATAGTGCCATTCTTAAAGTTTATACCGCAAGGTCCTGAAACAGGGATAAGCTTACACATTTCACATAATCTAAGTAAGGATCCATGAAGCATTATTAATGTAAGAGAAGTTTTGTGTTAATTTAAATACAGGCATCAAAAATAGAATAAATGTTGTCTACTGCCGTACCCATGTTTAAATTCTTAAAGTTTGGCACTGAAAAATGTAGTTAGTTGCTTCTGGTTCCAGGAACAAAAATCATTAATTTTCTAAAAAACAGGACTTAGCTAGAAGCAGTTCAGGTTTGTGAAATTTGAATCTCTTTAGTCATAGATGCCAGACATTTAATGATCCTCCAAGTGTGGCCTGTGAACTAGTGCCAGTCTGTGAACTTTTTGTTACCAGCTTGTGATAAGTACAGGAATTGCGAGTAAGATTTTACAGACTTTTTAGCAATTTAATAGACTATTTTTATGTCTGTGGAATCAAATAATAGAAGAATTTAAGCTTGTATTTATGTGTTTTTTCCTTTCATTTTTCTAATAATTCATTTTTACTTACAAAATAAGATTATTGCATTATTGTGGGTATGTAATAGTACAAATATTATTGTATTTTACAAAAGTATCAGCCTTTGACAGATTTAAAAATCTGTGCTTCACCACATTTTACTGTTCTGGAGAACTTACTAATTGAGAGTAGGCGGGTGGTCCAGTGGTTCCCTGGTGGTGCAGTGGTGAAGACTCCACACTCCCAATGCAGGGGGCCCAGGTTCAATCCCTGGTCAGGGAACTAGATCCTGCATGCCGCAACTAAAAGATCCTGTATGCCACAACTGAAGATCCTGCATGCCACAACAAGGATCCCGCGTGCTACAACTAAGACCGGGCACAGCCAAATAAATAAATAAATATTAAAAAAAAAAAAAGAAAGTAGGCAAATCAGGATTAATAAAACCTGATAATATTTTGACAGAAATTACACTATAGTCTTTTATCTTTGCCAATTCAAGAGCATAGAATAAATATAACTGCTAACAAGGGATTGTGCAAGAATAGTGTTCACTTGTCTTTAATAACTCCTTTTAGGCTCCTAGCAATATTTAATTAGATGTAATTTAAGTTACATATAATTCTTCAACCACTGAGTTTTAAAAAACTATATATATATATATATATATATGATTTCTTAATGAATTATATTAGATATTTCTCTACCTGTCTACCTGAAAAAACAGTATAAAATATAGTTCAACATTTTCTTGATACTTTTGGATCATTGTTATATGAAGAGCATATACTTCTGTTCTTTGGTATTACCTATAATACTCCTTGCTTCTTAATTGTTTTTTTGTGTGTGTGTTTTTTTGGGTTTTTTTGGGGGGAGGCCTCTGTTCTTTATTTTCTTGAGAGGTAGTATTGCAGAGCTGCTAATAGCTTGGCTATTGACATCAGACAGATGGGAGTTTGACTCTCCGTTCTGCCACTAATATCTCCGTGGTTCTTTACAAATGTGAGCCTTGGTCTCTTAGTCTATAAGTGGGAATGATAGTAGGATCACCCTAATGAGGTGTGAGGATTAAGTAACATCCTGCTTATGAAACACTTGGTGGCTGATCCTTAGATAACATTTGTTAAACATTCATGGTTTTTTCCTTTTAAAAACCATGTATAACTTAGACACAATTAACAACTCTAACTCCTATGTGTACAGAACAATAAACTCCTACATATTTACATGTAACTACCATCCAGTTCAAGATACAGAAAATTGTCAGCCTCCGTGAAGATTCTCTTCTACCCCCTTTCTAAAAGTTTTTCTTTTCTTTTAATGTCATATAAATGGAATCATACAGTATACATTTTTGGAGAGCTGGGATCTAGTGTTTTAAATATATAATGTCTGTGAGATTTATCCATGTGATGGCAGGTGTTAGTATCAATAGTTTGTCCTATTTTTTATTGCTTTTGTAGCATTCCATTCTATGAATATACCACAGTTTATTTGTCCATTATCCTTTTGATGGACACTTGGGTTATTTGTAGTTTTAGGCTGTTATGAATGCAAGCTGCTCTGAAAACTGTTATTTTTTTAAACTAGTATTTGACATTGTTTTGCAGTTTCTAAGCAGTATTCCTTTATTGATTCTCATCTGCTTTTCCAAGTTTGTTAAATGATCTGTGACAAGGTTTTCCCCCTCACAAAGGCTTATATCCAGATTCATAGCTGCTATTTTGAAGAAGTCTGATTGCTTGGGTGGGAGGAAGGAGGTGTGGATGTGTTTAAAGTTGGAGGTGTTAATGAAATAAACATGAGTGAATAAAGAAAGATTCTTGTCTCTTCAGATAATGTGGCAAAACTTTATCCAAGCTCAGATCAAAGCTTGACTAGAGCAGGGCTTGGCCCACAGTAGGTTTATTCCAAGTTATGCATTGAATAAATGCATCAAGTTGTCACAAAAACTGAATCAACATGGCTTTAACTTGATTGGAAAAGAATTATCATAGGTTAAGAAGATAATAATCATAGCTAACTGAGGAGACGTGGTGAAAACATTGGGATGCAATTTGAGAGTTCATCGTCTTTCCACTGATCATTTTGACTTAGACTAAACTACTTCATTTTCCTACCTTAGCTTCTTTATCTTAGAAACCTTCCTTATTGCATGAAACAGTTACTTGTACAAAACATTATTTGTGATGATCCTGTAAGTCAGTGGTTCTTAAACTTGAACGTGTATCACAAGAACCTGGAGGACCCAGCCCCACCCCTAGAACTGGTCTGGGTTGGAGCTTGAGAATTAGCATTTCCAGCAAGTGGGGTGCATGTTGGTGCTTCTTGCCCAGGGAGTATATTCTGAGAAGTAATGGTGCAGGTCATTTTATTTTCCTCCTTCCTGAATATTGCCAGTAAGCTATTGGTAAAAATCATTTTCTCGGTTGCATTGAGACCTTTCCTAGCTTTTGGAAGAGCAGCATTTAAATTCAAAAGCTTGCAGAACAAAAATGGCACGTTGTAAGGCCTTGCGTCCAGTCCTCATGAAGCCTAACATATACTGAAGTAAATCTAACCAATTCAGACAGTAATGTCTAAAAGTGTCTTAGCTAAAAAGGATGCCCTTTTCTTTGATGTTAATGTTGCTATAATAATCTATATTCTTAAAGTTTGTACAAGAACTAAACATTTTAAACATGCCTTAATTTTTCAGGTAAGTGAATTACAATGTGAAAGCCCAACCACGGCGGGCAATTAATTATGGCTCCAGTAGCAGCCTGGTTCCACATAGGGACCAAATGAGTACCATTCTGATAGTCACAGTTGCTTGGCATGCCTAGAATGATCATAATAAAATTCATTTTTATCTTGCCTAATTCTTAAAATTTTCACTTTGTAATGAAATGACTCAAGTTAGCCAAAAAGGAGAAGCAGGTGGGAATGGAGGAGTACCTTATTTTTCTGGACAAAATCTTAACTGACATAAGACATTTGTAGTAAGATTACTAACAGGTGTTGATGCAGTGTTGGGTGGGGCTGTCTAACTTAATTTTAAGCACTTCTCCAATGTAGAGTGATTCTCCTGACAGTAGTTGACTCCTTAGTTTCTGTGGTTTTATTGGTACTGTTGTCCTTTAAGAACCAGAAAGAAGTTATCCAGTTAAATTGTTAAAAAGTATAAGAGCATAATGAGAGGAGCAAAATGCTTTTTAGCTTGCACCTATTATTTCAAATATTATCTTGCTTTCCAAATTTTTTTTTGCTACGTGGATGGAGATAAACACACACACACATGCGCACACAACATGCATATACAGAATCAAAAAGCAGTCTTTCCTGCTAACAGTTTGACACAGTATTCTCCAGTTGGAAGAAAAAGATCAAATGCCTTTCCCTTTTGAGGGGAGGAGTACATACTATTGAGAAGTTGAACTCAAGAAGGAACTTTTGAAGCTCAACTATTAAAGCCAAAAACAGTCTAGACAGATCATTTGAAATTTAAGATGTGGTCATTATTGATCCACATCTGTAAAACAGTATCTACTGGAATAGGTAGAAATTACAATGAACTGTATAACAGTGACTTATCCTTTATTTAAAAACCAAAAGGCAAGAATCCTTTTTTTTTTTTGAGACTGATCCTGAGTATGTGTTTGATTTTAAATTCTAATCAACTTTGTCTTGAGATAAGTGTACAGCAGAAAATTAAATTAACTGAGCTATGTATTTCAATACTTTTGGAATTTCAGAGATGCTGCCTATGGGAGTTGCAATTTCTACATTACACTTCTTGACTGTTTTTATGCAGTAAAGAAGGTAAGTGACTCGTAGGATACACCCAGTGTTGTGCTGGAGAACTGAAGTACAGTTCAAGGAAGACAGGCCTTCTTCCTCAAAGATCTTCCAAGATGTATATGATGTGAAAGGTATCCCATTTCCCTGCCAACATTAGAATGACACTAAACTAGAAAACAGATTATTCTGAATCTGAGTGCTTCTGTGCACGAGTTGGGGGAAAAGCCACTTGAACACAGGGAACAATAAGAAACAGTTTTGTAATTAGCTTCTAAATTCAGAATTCGTTTTGAATGTGTTATGATTTCAAAGAAAAACAAGAAGTAAATAGGTTACTGGTTTCTAAGTTCTCTTTGATTTATGTATTTTATGGGTCTGATTCCCATCGATTCTGTTTACAACAGACATTTCTATAACACAGTAACTGTCAAATACTTTGTTTTTGTATCTTCAAGCATTCAATTTCTAGTTCAACAGAAGTATTTGAGTAGCCCATTAGTTTGTTACTAGGTTTTATATAATACTAAGTATAGGTCACTACTGCTTTGTCAAAGCTATTTAAAAATAACTCCTGTGTTTTATAACCAGGGCTACTTGCTGTCTTTGACTCCAGGGGACAACCGTCATACCACGTTCTAAATAAACAGGGTCCCCTGGAGTCATGTGATGCAGCAGACCCTGGTTATAACACTCACTCCCTTAGGTATATTTCTTGAACATCAGGGCCGTGCAAGAAACTAGAATTGTCAGTCAGTAGCCCTTGGATCAAATAAGCCTTCGAAAACATCTCAAGTTTGTGTGACTTGTATTTTCAGAGGCACAAGGAACCCAGGTTTACTTTCTTGTATAATGGAACATGGTGGCTTTCTGAGAATTTTGACAGAAATTTTAGGGGTTAAACTGAGAGACTTAATTAGTACAACTTCAGAGATTAATTATTATATCTTTTTTCCTATATAAGGCAATAAGGATGGACCTTAATTTTGGGACTGAGCCCAGCAACTCTGTGGTGTATGGAGCTGATGGAGGTAGTTGCTGCAGGCTCTGAGACAGCTCCATGAGGCCACAGTTTAGGCAGGTCATGGGCAGAGGAGGTGATCAGGAGATGGGGAGACAGTAGGTATAGATGACCCCTTCTAGTTACAGTTACAGTCCTTGCCAGATGGACCCCAGGGAACTGCTGACGTAGCCAGGCATCCTTGTCCTTGACCCTAGGGCTCCCTTCTCTCTGCTCCCAGCACCTTTAAAAAAAAAGAAAGAAAAGAAGAAGAAGAAACACTTATGAGGGCCTTGGAGATGGTCTACTATAACATTGGCTTTGTTTTTATCAGATGTTATATCCAAAGTTTAATTAGCTATAACTATAGATCAAAGATTGCTTTTTTCATGCTACATTTAATTTTATTCAAGAGACAACAGCTTCTGATTTTACATTTAAACATTTTCTGTTTGTGACTGATTTTGAATATTATTGTATATTTGAAATTTTTATGAATGTATCAATAATTATGTCTTGATTTTAGTAGTGCTTTTTTTTAAGTGCTACTTCTAATAGGGTCTCCTTATGAAATTCAAATAATAGAAATTCCCTGCAAACTGATACATTTTATGGTATCATTCTGTTATTTTATTGTGTCACTCTGTTGTTGTATTATTATGTATCATTCTAGTCCAAATATGACATATATTGGGTACTCCAAATTCAAAGAAATAAAATTCATCGTGGATTTGGTCTTGGAGTTAGGACTTAAGCCACTATATTTTATAAAATGAGGGTTTTTTTGTTTGGTGTTATAGCCTTCTTATTTCTCATTCATATTTCAGTAGTTTACATTTTGCACACTGGGTTTGCAGAATCACCCCTTTTGAACCAAGAATACCTTCTTGATCAAGAATTGTTGCTTACATACTGTCTGGCTCAGTAAGCTGGGAGAACAGTTGTCAGAGGCTGCCAGCTTGTCCTTGTCTCAGAAAATAGATATTGTGCTTATTTTGCTTAGCATGATGCTCTGCCCATTGCAACTCAGAGTGAGGCTACAGAGTAGAAGAGAAAATTCATATATTTTTCCTTATTGAAACAAGGGTTTTTTCCCTCAAAATTTTGCATTTTAGTGTTGATCTCTGGGCTGTCTTTAGTATAGGGAACATTAATCTTTTAATTCAAGACTGTTCAGAATTTGAAAGTGAAGATGTTTATGAAATATGTGGGATTTGTTTGATATAAACTAACCCATGGTTTCTTTCCTTTGTATTATTTATTTAGCAACTATTGGGTTATGCATTATATTTGAAGCCTGAATGATGTTGATCTAATAAACGAGTAGGATTACTTTGAAGGCTTGATTATTTAGATCTTGCATGGATAGGATGACTGATGAAGGAAAATAAAAAATAAAATTTCATTAAAATAAATACTGTTATAACTAATTTTCCTGATAATGGAAGCATTTAAAAGACATAGCCCACCTCCTTTGAAAACTACTCAATGGAACATAATCTAAATATAAGAATGTTTTTCTGGGGTGCCTCCTGATACTTATTATTAAGAAATTGGATTGGAAACTGTTTCCTTATTTGCATCTTTGTTATTAAAAGCTTTCCTTTGGATTTTAGGCAATGCAGTATGGCTTCCTTAATTTCAACTCATTTAACCTCGATGAATATGAATACTATGAAGTAAGTTTTCAAAGATATTGTTTTTAACTCTTTTATGCATGTTTTACTTCCAGAAGTAGTATTCTTATTTTTTGAAAAATCAAACAATTTAGATGTGTGTAGAGTGAAAAAAACTCGTCTTTTTTTCTCTTATTCCTATTTCTGCAGTCCTAGTTCATATTGATTTTTGCATTTGATACATCTTTCCAGAGTGAATGAGTGTGCTCTGGCATTTTTCTTTAATTTTTAGTTTAAATTTTTTTTTATTATTGATGACTTTCATACAGTGATTAAATGAGATAATGTTTGTTAAACCCTTAGCATAGGAGCTGATGAAATGAATAGCCATTATACATCTAATTAACTCTGGAAAATATTTGTTTTTGTCAGAACCTATTGTTTCTGTGAAGTCAAGACACTTTTGGATGCAAATTACAAAAAGTAAACACAAATGGCTTAAATAAAGTGGGGAAAATTTATTGATTTACGTAAATAAAAAGTCCAGGAGCTAGTGTAACTTCACTCATGACCAGATTCAGGTACTCAAGCACTTACCAGAAATTGGGCTGAAGCTAGCTTTGTTCCAAGGTCAGTTCTCCCCAGTTGGGATAAAGATGGCTACCAACAGCTTTGACTTACCTGTTTGATTAACCCAACTCATTGGAAAAGAAAATTCATAGCTCCAGCAGAAGACTCTCGAACTCCTCTCCTTGGCCTGGCTTAGATCATGTCTCTAGCCCTGAACTAGGTTGTGTTTTTGGTGAGTGTGGGGGATGAGTAGGTATAGAATACTTTGGCCATCACAGCAGTGGAATCGGGTCAGCCCTGTCAAATCATACAGACCAAGAAAGGTGGGGTCGGGGGGCACAGAGAGGAGAGAATCCAGGCAGGCAAAAACCACAGGTGTCCTCTATGTTTTTTAATGTAGTGTATTTTTTTAATGTGTAATTTGATTCTACCATTCTACCTTCCAAGTAGATAATGAGTAAGATGTTATGCTAAAGGTCTTTTCCAGCCAAGAATACTTGTGGAGTCTTGTTTTTTTTATCCTGCTATAGTTATCTTGAGCAGACAGTCTCACTAATATTGGAATGATTCCACAGACAGCATTTTATTCAGCAGTATCTTGAATCCTCAGATAACTGTTCTTTCACAATCAATTTTTAAAATAACTATTATTTTAAACTCCTAAGTATAACAACTATTTTATTGATAAATTGGGTTCATAGTTACTACTAGTCATTACTGTGATGTACCAAACATATAAAAGCATATTGTGTGATTCATTAGGCCAACCCTGCCTTTACTTCTCTGTAATAGCAGTACATTTATAAAGTACAATACACATCAATATTTATTTACCATCTTAACTACTGAATATAATTGAATTATTAACACCATTTTTTGTGCTTCTCCTTATAAAATTAAACATTTAAAATAAAATATACTTTCTCTTTTTAGATAAGCAAAACTAAGAAAAACACCAGTTGGTATTCCTTCAGTGTAGCACAGTGATGCCTTTATGTGTTTTTTACTAAGGAGTAATATAGGTGCTAATTAGCTTCCCTCTCGCTAATGCGGAAATTGTAGCATTGCGGGAGAGTAGCAGGGTCACCCACAAATGTCTTTTACTTTCAGTGAAACTGCATTGAGACACAGGGTAGCTACACACCACCCTGGTAGCTTTGTTTAGTCTCTATAAGTATTTTTAGAAATTTTGGATTAGTGTTTTTCATTGATTCCACGATGCCCATTTTATCCTGTTTTGAATAGGAATTCTCTGAATTCAGGATATATCTTACAATCTATGATGCCTGTGATTCAATGAAATCTATCACACATTTCTCATTAAAAATTCCAAACTTCTGGTTTTACTTCAAAATCAGAACATGTGGCAATAGTCGTCCTCATTCCTGCTTACATCTTTTAGCATGGAATGAACTCATCCATTCCCTTGGCTGATAATTACGTCAAATAAATCAGTTTTGGGTTACTTGCCTGGCCTATAGATCTTAAGGGAACTCTTGATTTATTTCTTACCTGTTCTTAGGTACACGTGTACATACACATACATTGATCTTGTTTTGGTCTTCCCTTTGCAGAAAGCAGAAAATGGAGATTTAAATTGGATAATACCAGACCGATTTCTTGCCTTCTGTGGACCTCATTCAAGAACCAGACTTGAAAGTGGTATGCAAATACATGGGACCAGTATAGTTTTGTTATTAAAAGTATCCATCCAGTATTTTCTTTTAAAAGAGGCCAAAGCTCGACTGTCTTAATTAAGTGTACTTGGACATTTTAGCACATCATTCTGCCTGAATTTTAACTTTTTAAATTTATTTTTTTCACAGTTATAATCAAACTGGTATTCAATCCCCAGTCCAGATACTGTTTCCACCCAGTTACAAGTGAAATTGTTATCCATTGTTTTCTTTCTGCATTTTACAGCATCTGGTGAATTTCTTTATATAGGTTACCACCAACATTCTCCTGAGGCTTATATTCCGTATTTTAAGAATCACAACGTTACTACCATTATTCGTCTGAATAAAAGGATGTATGATGCCAAACGCTTTACGAACGCTGGTTTCGATCACTATGATCTTTTCTTTGCGGATGGCAGCACGCCTACTGATGCCATTGTTAAAGAATTTCTGGATGTTTGTGAAAATGCAGAGGGTGCCATTGCAGTACACTGTAAAGGTATGTTTCTAGTGTTGGTTAAGAAATGGTGGACGTGAATGTATATGTGTGTAGAAACATACCATACTCGTTTAGATTATATGCAAGGAGACATGAAGATGCCTTTGTTTTTTATAGAGTGCTTTTTTTTCCTTTTGTGATTTACTTTTTTTTCTTAAAACCACTTTATGGAGGTATGACTGGCATAAAAAGGCTGTACATATAAAGAATGCTTTTAAAACCCTAATTTCATATGGAAAGTTCAGTAAATTAAGTTGTATTCATGGGTAATACTACAAAGGCTTATCACATTCATTTATTCATCAAATATCTATTCAGTGCCTACTTTGGTAGGTTCTGGCATATGTCAGTGAGCAGAGCAGACTCCAAGAGCTTATCTTTTGGACTTTATATTCTAACAAGTTGCTAGGCTTTCAGCAACTAGAACAATGCTTGGCACTTAATAAATATTTATTGAATGAATGTGTAATAACACATTGTATGAATATACTAGGATTTATTTAACTTTTCTCCTTTTGTTAGTTAACTAAGAAGGCAAGGGATACATTTTTGTTAAGAAAAATCCAACACTGGGGAGAAGAAAAACTAAACAGCAAACCTGGGGAATGTCAGAAATCTAATCCTGAGAATTCACACATTATAAGATTCAAATGTCCAGTTTTCACCAAAAAATCTCAAGGAATACAAAGAAACAGGAAAGGATAGATCATTCAAAGGAAAAAAATGAATCAACAGAAACTGTCCCAAAGAAAGACCAGATGGTAGACTTACTAGACAAAGACATTAAAACAACTGTCTTTTGTTGTTGTTGTTCATCACATGGCAGGCAAGGATCCCTGATCAGGGATTGAACCTGTGCCCCCTGCAGTGGAAGCTGATCTCTGCATCACCCTCAGGGTCATACTAACCTTCTTTTGAAGGATGAGCCATGTTTGCAACCAGTTACCTCTGTTGTCCAGTCCTGTAGGATCCCTGAAACGTAAAAGCCTTCCTTTATTTCATCCTGTTTCTGTCCCCTTTAGTCCAAACTGGCAGTCTTCCAGTGTAATCCCATCAGTATTTTTAGCTTGTGCCGAGATGGCTGATTAAATCCATGGGTAATATCTTTATGGAGCTGATTTTTCAATCATACCCTTGGTATCCAGAACACAGTTTCTCATTTTTTTCAAAATGAATAGGCCTAGAATTTTCTAAACGTTTAGTTTCTCGTTCCTTTTTGCTTAACAATTACTTCTTCAATTCATCTCTCTCGTCTCACATCAGTCAGGAGAAACCAGGCTGCACCTTTAACACTTTGCTTATGAATTTAAATCTCCTTTGCTAATTATCCAAGGTTGTCACGCAGAAGTTCTACCTTCCACAAAGCACTAGAACACAATTCAGCCAGGGTTTTTTTGCCACTTTCTAACAAGGATTGCCTTTCTTCCAGTTTCCATGTGAGTCCACTGGAATCACCATTAACGTCTGTATTCCTCCTACTAACAGCCCCTTCAAGGCAATCTAGGTTTTTTCTCTTTTTTTTTTTTTATTGAGCATCTTTATTGGAGTATAATTGCTTTACAATGGTGTATTTATCTAGGTTTTTTCTAACATGTGCCTTAAAACTCTCCCAGCCTTTAGAATTCCAATGCCAAAGTCACTTCCACATTTTTACATAATGTTTCAGTAGCATGCCACTTCACAAAATCTGTATTAGTGGGATTTTTCCAGAGAAACAACTAGTAGGATGTATATATAGAGAGAAGGAGATTTATTATAAGGAATTGGCTTATGTGACTATATAGGCTGGTGAGCATAAAACCTGCAGTGTGGACTGGCAGGCTGGAGACCCAGGAGAGCCAATGGTGCAGTTGAAGTCCAAAGGCTGTCTGGTAGAATATTCCCTCTAACTCTGGGAGGCAAGTATTTTTGTTCTGTTCAGACTTTCAACTGATTGGATGAGGCCCACACACATTACGGAGGGCAGTTGGCTTACTCAAAGTCTACCAATTTCATCCAAATACACCTGCCAGGTTGACAGATAAAATTAACCATCACAGGAGGTAATGATACTAGTCTAGACAAGAGTAAAGGAAGACAGCAGGAATAGAGTGGGAAAAAAAGTCCACGTGCAAATAGGTATAAAAGTAGAGTAGAAAAAACAGTTGGATGAGGGAGAAAGTACAAGATTTTAAGCCTGTATTTTTGGAAAGATGGTGGTTCCATTAACTGAAAACCCAGAGTATAAAACGCTGCATTTACTGAGAATCATCGCTTAGAAAGTGATTTTCAATCTTGGCTAAACGTAGAATCATGTGAGGGATTTTAGGAATCTCTGTGTCCAGGCTGCATCACATACCAGTTAAAACTCTCCAGTTGGGCTTCCCTGGTGGCACAGTGGTTAAGAATCCGCCTGCCAGTGCAGGGGACACAAGGTTCAAGCCCTCGTCCGGGAAGATCCCACATGCTGCGGAGCAACTAAGCCTGTGCGCCACAACTACTGAGTCTGCGCTCCAGAGCCCACGAGCCACAACTCCTGAAGCCCTGGCGACTAGAGCCCGTGCTCTGCAACAAGAGAAGCCACCTCAGTGAGAAGCCCTTGCACTGCAACGAAGAGTAGCCCCCGCTCACCACAACTAGAGAAAGCCCGCACACAGTAACAAAGACCCAATGCAGCCTAAAATAAATAAATAATAATAAAAACAAACAAAAAAACTCTCCAGTTGATTGTACTGTGCATCAAAACATGAGAACCACTGTTGAGGGGAGCAGAATCATGGGAAGCTTTTTTAAAAAAATCCTACCTGCCCAACAAAATTCTGGAGCACATGACACCAGGTCTCATTGGTTTGTTTCTTTTCCTAGCTGGCCTTGGACGAACAGGCACTTTGATAGCCTGCTACATCATGAAGCATTACAGGATGACAGCAACCGAGGCCATTGCTTGGGTCAGAATCTGCAGACCTGGCTCAGTGATTGGACCTCAGCAACAATTTTTGATGATGTAAGTGGATGGAGAGCTTTTGTAATTCCTCGGGAACGCACGGGTCTGGAAAGTGATGGGAAGTAGAATTTTCCTTAGGCTCCAGTAACAGCAGATAGTCTAGTAGGAGAAAGTTGTTTGTATGTATCTTTCCGGAAGGCTGTATTTTGATCTTGTTACTTAAATACTGTAGGAAACAGGCAAGCCTCTGGATGGAAGGTGACTATTTTCGTCAAAAGTTAAAGGGTCAGGAGAATGGAAGACACAGAGCAGCTGTCTCAAAACTCCTCTTGGCTGTTGATGACATTTCAATCAATGGGGTCGAGAATGAAGACAAGCAAGAACATGAACTGGTAATCGAACCACCCCCATCACACTGTTGTCATTGCTTTAGATGCTGCTGAGAACTTTTTAGGGCATGGAGAAAACTGTAGATACAAATAATAAAGCACATTTTGAGGGATTATCATCACACATTTTTTGTACTTATTGCCCTCTGTAGAAACTTTTTAGTCAAAATAGTTAAAACAAGGTTATGTGTCCTTAAAACTAAAGTTTATTTTTTGTTTACTCACAAGGCACTGGTGATAAAAAGAGGTATGTGAAATACACTCTTTAGATGGACCTCGTGACACCCGTTTCCCCCATTTTTTTCCTATTTCATGGTAGCTGATTTAGGGAACCCATTGTTCTCAGATGGGAACTTTAAAGAACCAAGAGTTTAGGGGGTAGCAGTACTATATTAAGTGGTGGTAAGTAGATTGTGGAATTTAAAAGAGAGTGTTTTCAATACTGAAAACCCATTATGCCTCTTCACTGTCAAAATGTTTTATAACAAGAGTGCTATTGGGTTCTTTGTCTATGAAAGTCAACTTTTGGTTGTCTTGAATTGTGTCCTGTACCTTTATTTTGAAAGCAGCAAAATATTTTAGAGTTCATCAGAATGTTGAAGTATATTTATGTGTGTCTGTGTATGATCTGTATGGGTAAATGTAGCTGCAATGCTTCGCTGCATTAACAAGTACAGCTTAAATCATTAGCTCAGTGTTTTTCTACTTACACAGTACAGTGATGATGACGAAATCAATGCAGTGACACAAGGTGATAGACTTCGGGCCCTGAAAAGCAGAAGACAATCAAAAACAAACGCTATTCCCCTCACGTGAGTCTGATTTCCTTCGTGTGGTTGTAGTTATTTAATTTGTGTATGTATAAGGTCCTTCATGAGCAATTTTTCCTGTACATTTTCTCCATGGTTGCATGCCCATTATGCCACTTTGAAATGAATATCTACTTTATTTAAAATCTAAGGGTGTTGCCTAAGAAGCTCTTAACTATCCTTTGTTTATCTCTGTCTTGTGTTGCAACCTCGCTAGCTCGTATAGATAGGAAAGCACTATGCCGAGTGATTTTTCTCCATGGATAATAACTGTCGGCTAAAAAAATATTCACAGCCTAAAAGTTGAGAGTTATGTTTCATTTGGAGGAAATTTTTAGAACTTGAAGAAGCCTGGGAGGCAGCATCTCAAGTTACCGTGAGAGAACTGCTCCAAGGAGGCGAGGAGGGAGCCAGGATATATAGGAGTTTTGCAGCAAAGGTAGTCTGAATGTCAAAAGATTACTGTTAATAAGAGAAAACAGATATCCCAAGTTAAGGAATTTAGCGCTTTTCTATGTATGGGAAGATGCAAGAGTCTGGGCTCACTGAAATCCTTCCTTTGATATGCACCTCAGCTCTCTGGGGCCAGTATCCATGCTGAGTTTCCTCAGGGCTCACCATGGGGAGTGGGAGTGGCTGCAGTCTGATGGCTGCTAGATGGCAGGTGTTCCTTCCTTCCTGAGTTCCCTCAGGGCTCACCAGCTCATTGTTGGCTTGTGGCTATAATCACTGATGACCGTGACATCCTTTGTTTACTGATATGACACACAGTATTCCATTTCTCATAAACATGTTACATCCTCAAGAGAGTAACAGAAGATATAAACTGTAGAATAACTGTAGATTTGTCCAGAGTTATTAAAATTGTTAATTTCTTTAAATTTACTACCATATTACACATAATTTGTTTTGATATGGTAAACTTTAATTAGTGGTGACATGGGGGCTTAATGTCGTTATTTTAAGTCAACAATGAATTGATTAAACTATATTTTTGTATTAATTTTTCATTGGAGGAATTTTTCAAGTTACAGAAGTAGGTTTAGTATGGAGTTAGGAAGTTTTATAGTTATTGGGTTGTGTGTGTGTCCACTTATACTTGCTTCTGTAAGTGTTAGTTGGGATTCAATCTCATGGAATGTACAGGGTTGTTAGAAAGATATGTAGAATCAAAAACTTGACCATTGTACTTTTTTTTGCGGGGGGGCGGTGCTGGTACACAGGCCTCTCACTGTTGTGGCCTCTCCCATTGCGGAGCACAGGCTCCGGACACGCAGGCTCAGCGGCCATGGCTCACGGGCCCAGCCGCTCCACGGCATGTGGGATCTTCCCGGACCGGGGCACGAACCCGTGTCCCCTGGATCGGCAGGCGGACTCTCAACCACTGCGCCACCAGGGAAGCCCTCTAGGGTATTCTTTAGTAGATGCTCCCACCTATACCAATGGATTCTTTCCTTCTAGTACCTTTCATTGTGGGGTGGATGTCAAATTTTGCACCGCCCCCCTTTTTTGGTGATGGAGATAGGTCATCTTAGTATTCAGTAAGCATCTTGTAATATGGCAGGGAACTATGACATAGTAAATGGTTATGGCAGGGAAGAACAGGCCTTTTTAATTAAAAGTAGTTCTTCACTGGTATCTTCTCATAATCTTAAAATCCAAAGTAGAATTACACTTAAGGGATGTGTCATCATGGACCACTACCTTGGGAGATTCTTAAAAGACCCAAAGTAAAGGAATGAGTTTTCCAAAATAAAATGGCATGTGAATGAAAGGCATCAGTATTGATATAGGCATTAATTAAGCATTCTCTTTGCTGTTTAGTTGTGCATTCAATCAACTAGGATGCTTTAAATAATTTATTTAATTCCAAATGCCATTTTGTTTTTAATTTCATTATAAGTCTTCATTTAAGGTCTTAATGTTCTTTATTTTTTTAGTTACTATTTTTTAAATTAGTTTATTTTTAATTTATTTTATCTTTGACCGTGTTGGGTCTTCATTGTTGCACGTGGGCTTTCTCTAGTTGCGGCAAGCGGGGGCTACTCTTCCTTGCGGTGCACGGGCTCTAGGCGCACGGGCTTCAGTAGTTGTGGCACACGGGCTCAGTAGTTGTGGCGCACGGGCATAGTTGCTCCACGGCATGTGGGATCTTCCTGGAGCAGGGCTCAAACCCGTGTCCCCTGCATTGGCAAGCGGATTCTTAACCACTGCGCCACCAGGGAAGCCCTTAATGGTTCTTTCTATTTAGAAATAGTATGGTCCCTCCAAATAATCATTCTGAACCCAATTTTAGACAGGAGGAAACAGCTAGTGCCTTAGAGCAGTGCTTCTCAAACTTCAGTGTGCATTTGAGTCTCCTGGGAAGCTTGTTAAAATGCAGATAATGATCAGTGGGTCTTCGGTACCATCTGATTCTGCATTTCTGGCAAGCTTCCAGGTGTTAAAAGATGCTACTGGTCCAGGGACCACACTTGGAATCACAAGCCCTAGAAGGTGGATGATTTTGTGGGCTGCTTTTAGTCATGTCCAGGTTTTTTGTTCTGTTTTTAAGAATCTTCAGCATCAGTTTATTTCTCAATAGCTTGTTGCCTTCTGTTCAAAAGTCAAGCTGGGAGTCAGGGATGGGAATTCTGCTTAGTCAAAGGTTCTGGAGTTCGATAGGGCTTATAGGAAATTTTCTTTAGTTACTCTGAGTCTCTATCTTGTGAATATGTTTTATAAGAGTTCAAATCATTTGATGCTCCTTTCTAGAAAAATGAGACTATAAAAGTCTCTTCCATAGCTCATGGATTTGTGGAAACATAAAAGAAAACAATAAATGTAGACTAAAATTAGAAATATTGTTGGAAATCAGAAGATGACACTAGATGCTATGACATTTTTCTTGGTATGTGAGGTTCCCTGGGATGGTAGTTGATGGATGGCTAAATGATAGTAACTAGCAAAGACCAGTGGAGGAAAGACCAGCCTTTGTGCTCTCCATTTGCTTAGTTATCTATTTACACCCCACCTTACCCTAAAAGGAGTAAAGAACACTGGCCCTTTGCTCTGAAGCACTCTTGGCATTCTTGGCATGTGTTAAAACAATCTTTCTTTTTTTTTTTTTTTGGCCACGCCTTGCGGCTTGTGGGATCTTAGTTCCCCTATCAGGGGTCGAACCTGGGTCCTCAGCAGTGAAAGCATATTCCTAACCACTGGGACTGCCAGGGAATTCCCTAAAACAACCTTTTACTTGGTAAAACTTAAAAGAAAAAAAAAAAAGCTAGCTCCGGATTCCCTTTAATTGTAATTGTAATCCCCCAAACAATAGAATAGTCCCCAAACCACCCTCTTCCCATACACACAATTATGCGTGAACACCCTGAGAGATTTAAGATTAGTCACAGCAGATTTTCCTTCCTTCTCCTTCCTTATCCCTTCCTGCTTTTTCAGACCCTCTTTGCTGTTACAATCTTCTCATTTTTGCTCTTATTTGTAGCTCTTTTGGCCCTAGAAGAGGAGGTCAACTGGAGATTTCCTTTCCTTCCCAAGTGTTTGTTGTGATTTTAGAAATATTTAAAAGTCCCCTGAGAGAGAGTTTACAGCAGCAGCTTGGGTTGAAAAATCTAAATTCAATTCCTGCCTCCTGATTTTGACCCATCTGTCAGCATGGACATGTTATTTTGCTTCACTGTTGGTACTTAGCCAAATGAAAATGTTAAGAGGGAAAGTTAATGAAAAATATATGAGTACTGGTGATTCTTAAAAGAAAGTTATAGTACATAAAGTAATCCAGTCATTGGTGTCTGTTTTACAGTCAATATTTGGGGAGAATTAAGTGTTAGAAATTGTAAAATTAGTAATTTTTTTTTTTTGCGGTACGCGGGCCTCTCACTGTTGTGGCCTCTCCCGTTGGGGAGCACAGGCTCTGGACGCGCAGGCTTAGCGGCCATGGCTCACGGGCCCAGCCACTGCGCGGCATGTGGGATCTTCCCAGACCGGGGCACGAACCCGCGTCCCCTGCATCGGCAGGCGGACTCCCAACCACTGCACCACCAGGGAAGCCCAGTAAAATTAGTAATTTTGTCAGAGAGCTTGTCTGATCCTGACTATCATGAGGACAGGAAATTATGTAGCACCATGATCTTGAAGTGATCTTCAGGACATGATGGCAAGTATATTATTGTCTGTGCCAAAACAGATTGGGTAGATTTTGTAACTTCATCCATGCTGCCTATTTTTCTGCATTGTGCTGATGATTTCTGCTAGGTTTATTAGGGACAAAGGAAATGATGCATGAAGAGTGGAAGCGCATCCTATGGGAACAGGTAAAAATACAGATATAGTTAGCCTTGAAAATCCCTTAAAACCACCTTTAACAGTACAGTGTAGGTGGGTGTGTTTCATCATTGAAAAATAATTCTCACGCCAGGAGCTTTACTAGAGGAACAAATGAAAATCTATAAAGCAGACACATGCCTGTGTCAGTTCAGGGCTTTTTTTGTTTGTTTGTCTGGTTGGTTTTGCCTCCTTTTTCTCTGTGATTTGCTTTTCTGTGTGCATATTACGCTTTTTGAAGAATTTCAATCGCATAGCTATGACTCTAATTTCAGTATCATACAATTAAGTTAACGTGGGGTAGTTATCCAACTAGAGATTGGATCTAGTCTTTCTTTACCAAATATCAAATCGGTTTAAAACTGAAGACAGCATTTTTTTCCAACGTAAAATGGCAAAATTTGATCCCTGTTTCCTGCTCCTTTGCATCGCAGGGTATCTAAATTTCACACGTGGCTTTATTTATTTATTATTTTATTTATTTTGGCTTCCCAATTTGAACATCTGTTCTTTCCCCTTCACCCCTTTCCAGATGTTCCCTAGCTGTGCTGACCTCTGCTCTGTGTAGTGTTGTCATCTGGTGGATTGTTTGTGACTACATTCTCCCCATCCTGCTATTCTGTCTCGATGGTTTAAGAACACAGTAGCCATCAGGACCCTTGACAGATAGCCACTGTGTAAGTGTCCCATTCCACTTCTCTACTAGCGCTCACCTCTGGTGTCCAGTGTGTTTCTCATGATGCATGTTTTTCTCACTATCAGCTCTTCTAGCTTTGTTGATTTGCCTTTTTTCAAAGGTTCTTATTCTGAATCTTTGCACTTCATGGGTTGGTGGCAGGGAAGGAAGTCTTCTCTGTTACTTTCATATCAGGGATATTAAAAGTAACACGCTTCGTTTGAGATGTGCTTACTCTTAACAGATTTTTTGAAATAGCGATTTATGATGACAATGACGTAGTTTCTTTTTCTTATCAAAAATGTATAGTTAGTTTGGGGTAATTGGGGTGGTTTTCTTTCAGTCAGTTGTCTGTACAACTTTCCTGTTTTCTAGAGTAAATATTGTTAATATATCCTTTCCAATCTAGCAAAAAGAATTTTCCCGCTGGTTTTCTGCTGTTAGTAAAGACTTTATTTTGTAGCCATGAGGTCTAGTGAGCATTGCATCCTTTTTCACCTCTGATTCTGCCATTGTACACGGTGCTCTCTCAGCAGGCACCTGCTTCCCTAATAAATATTCTGTCTTGAATATGCAGAATTTTCTCCTCTTCCTTGTTTCACTTCCTCCCCTTTAGGGAATACAGTTAAGTATAGTTTTCAACACTTGGTGTTGAATGAAAATAGGAAAGCAGAGAAAACTGGAGTCCTTTGTTTATGTTTGTGTTTCCACATGACAGTCACTGTGCTCCTTTTTCCTTCCCACTTTCCTCCTTTCCCAAAAGTAACCAGAATGCTTTTATTAGGTTAATAGAGGCAGAATTTGTATTCTCTTGATATCTTTCATCATTAAATGAATACCTTCACAGTGAAGAGACTCCTTTTCTGCAGAAGAATGTGACAAGAAGCTTTCCCGGGAACATCATGTTAAGACCAAGAGCACAGAAAGGAGGGTGTATCCTGTGAGACTGTGGTTCACCATTACCCTCTTATGTCTAGGCTGCATTCTTTTTTTCTCTGAAACATTTTCTTTAGCTCAAATTTTAAGAATTTCTTGTCTTGTTCCAACTTGGACTTGGAGGTTATAAAGGAATACAAAAGTGCCTTCTAGGATCTCCTCCAAAGTAAAACTCCATTGCAACCAACTCTAGTACTTTGTGGTTCATTGAATGTTTTCAAATGGCTAGAAAAGATTTAAAAAACTAGCAGATGCCATTCTTTTCAAAATTAAGGAAAAGCTGCTTAACATGAACCTATATATGACATTTAAAAAAAATCTTATTAATAACAAGCTTATTACATAGGCACATATACTGTGTTTCTGATACGGATTATCCCTTTAGGTGTTTTGTTCGTTTACTTCTTTTACCGAGCCTAGATGTCACACATTTGGACTCAGGGCCATCACACACTGCATAGATTTATCCTTCTCAAACTATTCCGAGTGGCAATTTCAAACAGGCGGGGTCATTGCTAATAATGTTTAGGTGCTTCATGATTGTATTATTTTTTGCAGGGTAAGTTTAAAAAATGGTCTCTATCAGGCTCTTTTCTTTTTAATATTCTATGTAAGACATAACGTTTTTTGTTATTACTGACATTTGCCATTGTATTTCTAGCCCAAAGCAGAGTATTCACTTTAGCCTGCCCTGATTAATTTGGAATTTACAGAAACAAAAGCTTTCAACAATAACAATAATGTGAACAGATATAATCCTTAGAATTATCCTTTGAGGTGACTACTCATGGGCACTGTTGTTGACGTTCACCTCTATTGGCTGATGATGTAGCGTCACCTGATAGGTTGTTTCCTGGCATGCCTGGAGAGCTTCCCTATAACAGCACTTCACACGCTGCTTCAGACCTTTTAGACAGTGGGAAAAGCATCTCTGCAGGTTGCAGGGCCTCAGGCCCATCATGTTGCAGGCTCTTTTTGTATCAGTGGTGGACAACCAGCGTAAATAGTGCATGGCTGCGCTGATGGCTTCTCTTCTTGGAATGAACATTTATTTTCAAAGTACTCTGTGACTTGATAGGTGAGAGACCTGGCTTTTCCATTTTTTGCTTTGCCTCAAGTTGCAGCTATCTTTGTATCCAAAATCGGAAAATATTGGGCCTCAAAAGATACTGCAGAGAAGAAAACGAACTCTAGTATGGGCAAGAGATAGAAGGTAGGACTGAGGGTTCTATCAGGAAAAGATGGAAAGGAGAAATGACATTTGCTAAATGTTGTCCTGCAGAGCCGTGTGATTGGCCTAGTGTGGAAGGTGGGGGGTGGTGAGCTCCCACATCCCTGTGGCAGAGTGAATACTTCACACGTTTACTAGCTTCACCCACCTTAGGGTGTTAACTTGTAGGATATCTCAGGTAATAACTAAGTGTAGTTGCTGTGTTTCCTTCGCACTTTATTGATGCATAACCTACAGATGTAATAACTGCTCTGTTTTTAATGTAAATAACTGGTGACCTGAATCTTTACTGATGAGATTAATGCATTCCAAATTTCTAGCATGCTCTCATTTTCAAAATTGCACCTAAATTATTAGCTATTAATAGTATATTACTTCACATGAATTGTTTATACTAATTTTATAGAGAAATAAGTACTTTTAAAAAGATGTTTCCTATCAGCCTAAAATATGATTTAGCAGTAATTTCTTGTTTTGAATAGTATTTAAACATAATAGCTAACTTAAGAAATCAGGAGGTAAATTTCCTAAGCAGGCAATGTATATTGGCTCTTGTTTTTTCCCTCATATTAATGATTTTACAGTGTGATGGTTGATACTTTTGACCCTAAGTGGCCTCAAATTATTTGAAAAGTAGTTTTTGTATTTCAAAAAAAAAAGCCAACAGGAGTCTCATTTTCTCCATTTGTAAAAAATGGAGATAAAATTCATGAGCCTCACTGAGTGGGTGAGAGCCCTGGGGACAGCAGTGGCAGCACCAAGCCCTGGGCCTGGGCCTTAGAAATAGCCATGGAAGCATTGCAGTTGGTTTCCGTTTTGTTTTGTTTTTTTAAATGAAAAATTCTAGATTCACATTCTTAACAAAGACAACTAAATATTTCCTCTTCACTTTACACAATCAGAAAGAATTTAAAAATAAATCCTTGTTTTCAAGGAGAGAATTTATATGCCGGGGCAGTTGGTACTACCTCTTCGATAATATAATTATGTCTGCATATACATTGTCTATTTTGTTAAAACAGTCAGCATTTAGGATGATAAAACTTTATCAGAAATCCTGAATCAAGCATTGGCTCATTTACCCAGGATCAGTTTCCCTCAGTGAGATTGAAGGCCTGATTCATAAGGCTTTCAGAAATGTTTCTTGGATAAAGAGAAACAGCTAGGCTAGGAGTTCCCCTCCCTCAGCCTTCTACTCCTCTCCCCCAGATGGCTCGAAAACTACTGACCTCCAGACTTCTGCTCTGGTGCAGTACAACCCATTGTTTTTTTAATGATGAGAAGTTAGTATTTTACTAAATGTTGAACATCCTATGGTTTGAGTAATATTAAGATTATAAGAATTTACTACATTTTAAGGACCTGGCTTTGGTTATTAACTAATGTGGTGTTAACACAGGCATAGGAGGTAGGACTGGCTGCTAGTTCGTTGTAATGGTTTCTTTTTACGCATGAGCTGGGTTCTCATAAGTTGTTGTTGGCTATCTCACCTTTATGTTTGGATATGAGAGGAGAAAGCTTTTTAAAGTATTTTCTCTCACAGATAAATAAAAGTTGAGTATATGTAACTGTGTATGTATGCAGTTCAGTGTTTTAGTCATTATCTCTTGAAGAAAAGAATTGCTTGTAAAATTTGTTGGTGTTTTCTGCTGTTGTCCCTCTGACAATTCAGTGAGGAATTTTAAAACACCCTCTACTTATGAACAGGTATTCTGTGTGGGCTTTATCTGAGGGTGCTCTTTCTGATTCATGAATTTGCCTCCTGGGCAGTCTACTCCCATAGGTCTCAGTTCCTTGAGATATCTAGAGTTTAATGAAATCAAGTTTTACAAAATTTAAACAGCTTCACTTTAATGGTACTGGGTGACTTTGTAAGTGGTTGTAAGCCAGCCCAAAAAATTCTGTTTGAACATACTTTTAAAATTTGAAATGTTATAAAAAATTACTGTTGATTTGATGTCAATTGCTTGTACTTCCAGCTCTGAAGAGTGAATACTGTATATATATTTATATTCATAGTCTTTAGAATTTGGGGTTTTTAAATTATTTCTTGTTTTCATGACTAGAATTCTGAGAATTTATTTTTACTTTGGGGCACAAAAATTTGTCTTACTGATTGATTTCTTTGGTGTGGGAATCGCTTGACATGCCAGGTCATTTCATTTTCCAAAAGCAAAGTTCTTTGTTTATCTTTGTGTAAACCTTCATAGGGAAATGAGATGCTTTATTTCAAAAGACTTTGATGTAAAAGTGTGTTTCAGATTTTTTTTTTTGGCAAATGTGCTTATGGAAAATCCTGTCCGTTCTCAAGAAAATAGTTTGCACTAAAGTGCAAAAATGCCTTCCTCTGTCAAGTATTTGCAAATCGCTTCAGTGAATATAATGTTATCTTTTTCCAACTGTTTTCAGAGTAATTCTTCAGTCCAGTGTTCAGAGCTGTAAAACATCTGAACCTAACATTTCTGGCAGTGCAGGCATTACTAAAAGAACCACCAGATCTGCTTCAAGAAAAAGCAGTTTTAAAAGGTGAGAAAAGAATCCTACTCTTCTGAAATGTTCTAAGCATTGGTTTTCCAGTTTAATCTTCTGGAGATAGAAATGAAGACAGGAGAAAGCAGAGTCCCTGTGGTAGGAAATTAATCAAAAATGTTTCACTTGTTCATCATCTAAGAAAATCTGGACCATTTTAATTTGGGGTTTTGTTTTGTTTTGTTTACAGAGGTGATTCTCAACACTGGAAATGTGGTCTCTGGGTCATGATATGGGAAAGTTGAGAATGCTGTACTTCTAAGTTCTTAAATTAAGAACTTCCAAAGCTCTCTGTCAGGACTTGGAGGAAATCTTTCTGTCTGTATATCAGATCCATCATAATTGTTGGAGAATTAGTTGTAAATAAGTGTGATGGTGGAAAAATGAGAACTCCCGTGAGTTTGGGATCCTTCTTTACCTAGCGACTATCCTCTTGGCCACAGTCTCTATATACCCAAGGGCGCTAGCCTTTTCACTTTCTGGCCCAGCATCTTTCACTTCCTTCATTAATAGAGGCTTTCACAAAAAATTGGACATGTTCTGTGACCAAATCCATTACTCACCATTGTTTTTGGATGTTTATCATGAACTGAGACATTTCATTTTTAACATATTCCAAAAACAGATCCCCATTTAGGGGAGAGCAGTTTGCCCACTTCCTATCATCTCAGGAGGCATAGGCAGGCAGGCACCTTTTTTGTGTTTGTGTATCTTTGCCTTGAGCTGGCAACCCGTGCGGTCCTGAGCATGACAGTACCGTGCTCAGGGCACAGTGTTGTCTTATAGAGACCACGAGCAAGCTGAAGATAATCTGAACCAGACTTTAAAACGTCCTTCACAGTTTTCCTTGCTTCTTTTTGGCTTCCATGCCCTCAGATCTTTGAGGCTTTGGGCCTGCGTTGACCTTCAGTGCTAAGGTAGTCTCCGGTGCAGTCCCACGGCAGCCTGTGTGTCCTGAGGGACTCACTGACAATCTAGAGAGCTCTGTGTGTTTAGCTTTTGTAAGGAACTGTTCCATTCCGCCACTCTCCTTCTTTGCTGATTCTTTTGTACAGTTTTACTACAATCTTTTACGTGTCAGAGAACGTGATAGTGCCTCAATACAAGTATTTGAGAATTGGGCACTGACTCCTGATTTTAGGGTTTAAAACTTTTCATTAGAAAGGTATCAAATATTCATACTCTTTGTACTCTCATTCACTGAGAAGAATATTAGAGAAATACTGACAAAGTCAGATTTAGGTACATTATAACATAATATCAGAAATGTTATTTATAATAGTAAGAAATCGGAAATGATTGATGAATTCTGCCAAATGAATTGCGAGTCATGTTTTCAAAGGAAAGTTAATGACCTGGGTTAATGGCTCACGGAGCAATAAGTGAAAAGGGCTACACGTAAAAATTATGAAGTATTGCTCTAATTTTGTAAATGTAAAATAGACTTTATATATATGTGTGTGTGTGTAAAAGTGTATAGGTGTGTAAATATTTATAAGCTTAAATATTTATAGATGTGGACATTTCTGTTGGGTTGGCCAAAAAGTGCGTTCGGGTTTTTCCGTAACATCTTACCAAAACACCCAAAAGAACTTTGTGGCCAATCCAATATATATGTAGAGAAGTAAGATAAAGGAAAAATATGCCGTAACACTAACAGCTCTTCCGGTTGGTAGGGCATTTGGGGATTTTTTTTCTTTTTTTCTGTCATTTTCTTTTTTTCTAACTTTTCTACAGTAAATGAGGGGAAATGCGAGTTTTTTTAACTTTGACACGTTTATAGAAATTAAATTATTAAAAATTCAAATAAAGGGCCTGCTGTTGATGATAGTTAGACATGTTTTGAATGGACATATTCTTTTCAGACTTTTATCACAGCCGGGTGTGTTTTGCACATTTAATTCTGCTCTCTGCTTTTCTGGATGGCGCTCTGCAGGTTTCAGAGGAGTTGGCTAGAGTCCTGGAGCCGGGACTGCACTTGCCTGGTCATACCACGTTTCTCTTAGGGTGTGGCCGTATGGCAGTTTTTCCACCTAGGTCTTGTCTAGTGATCTAAACTTGTGCTTCTCAGCAGAGGTGGTTCCTGATTGCGGTGAGCATCTGCCTGAGGTCCCTGGACTTGTTGCTTTGAGGGCTCTAAAGTAGAGTTCAGACTGAATAGCTTGACCAAATATTGAAATGGCCCAAAGAAAGCAGTTTTCAGGCATTCGGGATAGTGCTGAAAACCAAAAAAAACTTCTTTTAAATTCTGAAATGGACTTTCAGAGATTTGGAGGGGCGAAGAAGTAAAACAACGAGAGTTAATTGGGCTTCACAGTGCTTTTAACCATGCCCTCCATGCCGGGTCTCCTTTACCTCTTTCTGGGCTTTGACCTGTATTGGCATCACCTTAACTGTGACCACATACAGCTCACCAGAGAAAGGCAAATACGTTATGCACAGGTCCCATTCCCTGCTTCTAGGAAATAACGGGAGTCAGCACCCAAGCTGTAGCCTGAAGTTTTTGTCCTATGGGATAGTATTCATTTGTGGTTGGAGGGTAGTGAGAGAATTAACACAATTGTACATAATCTGATTCAGGACAAAATAATATGAGCTAAGATTGTTGAGTAATTTTAAAGTATTGAATAGAAATCTTTTCTTTGAACCGCAGTACACACACACACACACGCACACGCGCACACACAAAATAGTACACCATTTTTGCACCATTTCCGTGTACATTCATAAACACTTGCAAGGCGCCAGGGTTGCCAGTCTGCTGTTATTCCCATTTGTGAGGCCTTCTCTCTTGCAGGTTGATGTTGTTTGTACGTCATCATCATCATCTCTATTGACCCATAGAGCTTGACCTTTCATTTCCATGTTCTATTCTACTCTTTGAGGCTTTCCAGGATGAAGACCTCACCAACATTCACTTTCCATTGATTTGGCTCTTTGATTTTTGACAGTTTACTGAGAGGCTTTACATCTTGGAAGAACTTTTCCACAAACATGTTAAAAGAGCAGTTATTTGGAGACTGAAAAAATATGAGTTGTGGGGAAGAATTGCCACCATGTTTCTCTCATGGCAGGTGACTGATTATTCTCCCATGTATCCATTGAACATTAGCCACATCTAAGCTTAAATCGTGGGTGACAAGCTCTGCTCTGGCACAGCTGTGGCAGTTCGGGCACGGAAACACTGGAGTGTCTGGTGGCGGATGGGGTGCTGAGAGGAGCCTGTGTAGCACCTTCCTCATCCCCTTTCTTCAGTCCAGAGAAGTAAATTAATGGGCTTCTACACCTCCCACTTCCTGTTAGAGCTAGAAACCCATTTTAATGTTTCTGTTTTAATAATTAATCCACTGAAGAACCAGCTAAATAGAATTGGCCCATTTTTCAGTGTTGTTGTATCAACTCTGAAGGGCTCCCTGAGAATGAGTCTCGAACATTTCATCATCGAGCCCCCGATTGAGAACCTGTAGCCACCTCATTTGATGTCATTCAATTCGGTTCATGTCTGTACCCTGCTCACCCATTGAGTGCATGTTTCTGTAAGCTTATACTGTTTCTTTGGGGCAGTCTTTTGTTTCTTTTTTTAAAAAATATATAACTTCATTTGTTTTCTAAGAAAACTGTCATGTATAAGTGCCTTTTTTATTCCAAGTTGCATCATTGGGAACCATCACTTTCTGCTCCACCTGCCAAACCAAACAATGTTCATTGCTTTGGGGCATTTTGTACCTAATTATTCATAGTTTGGAGGAAGATAAACGCTCAGGCTCGCTCTTCAGCCTCTGAAACCAGGAGTCTCTTCACAAGCCCTTCAGTTGGCGTAACTACATTTAGGACTTTGGCTTTTTAAGTCTTCTCATTTGTGACGTTTGCCATCATCATACCTGTCACTGCTTCTTCTTCCTTAGAGTCTCAGATCTCAGTGTCTGTTCCATCACCTCTGGGCTTTAGTTCTTTGTCATTGCCATTATGTTTAAAAACTATATCACTGTCGAAGCCCCAGAATGTTGTATCTAAGTACTCTTTTATGCTGGTTACCTCTGTTCCTTTAAAATATTAATCTCCCTTTGAAATTTCAGATACTTTCCCTCTTGGCTCCACCAACTAACCTGGACCTTTATACTCAGTTCTCTATTGGGGTCTCGGAAAACTAAATGTTTGATTCGGATGAGCTGCTCTGATAGAGCACCGTTACCATCATCCAAGTGAGGGTCACCTCCAGATTGGAATTGGTTTCTCTCTTTTCTTTTGCTTTAGTTGTTCTCTGAAAGTTGCTATTTAGTTGAAAGTTAAAGTGATCAGTTGGGGAAGGAAAGAAAGGAGGTAGGGTGAAGCTCAATGTAGGTCCATTATTCACGAACAGAAGAGGGTCGGCGGCTGTCCCCTTGCAGCTGTGCAGCAGTGCGGAGCAAGGTGGGAGCAGGTGCGGGGTGCCTGCTGCGCTCTGCTAAACTGGAAACTGCGTGCTGTGCCCCAGCTTTTTCTGTGACCGACTTCTGGCTTTGGAAATAATCAAGTAACACTTCTTTATCTTTTCATTCTTTCCACTTTTCCCACAGCCTGATTCCTCAGAGGGAAAGAAGGAAAAGGAATGCTTTGCAACAAATGCCCTTCATGGCATTATGGTACTCTCATTGCTCGGCCGCTTTTGCACTCCCTTCTTTTTTTATTGTTTTTCTATTGTTTTTTAATTTTTTGCAGAACTGAACCTTTTTCTGCTCTGCCTCTTCTCTCCTGTTTGTCTTTACTTTATGGTTGATATTGTACTGTCTTTTCCAAAGTATCTGTCATTGAAGAATTATACAAAGTGTATACTTTTTAGCATGTCAATATTTTTATTATGTTGCCTTCCTTGTCTTTGATAACTACATATGGGACACTTAAAAGCCTTCATGGTAAAATCCTTTTTTTTTTCCCCTGTAGTCCCTCCATTTCAAGGACTAAAACAGTCTTGCGTTAAGTAAAAACCTGTGACCAGAACTTGAAGGAAGACTCTAGGAACAGAAAACTACAACGGGACTTTAGCACAATTTATTTGGAAACAAAACAGAATTGCAAAAGCCTTAGCTGCTTTCCACCTAAGAAGTTTATTCAATGAAGAAAATGTCCACTGGAATTTAAATAACTGAATTTAAATACATGAGTTTGGGTACAAGTGAATGACTTGAAGAGGGCCCAACTCTCCTTCTATAGAAATGTCTTTAACAAAAAAAGCTGTTGTAAATTAGTCTCAGGTGTAAATATCAAAGCCCTCTGTTATCAGGAGAGCTGACTAGTCTGTGTGGTGCACGTGTGTCCCTGTGATGGCAATCAGTTTAGCTGCTGGCCTTCAGAAGAATTGAGGGTCTGATGGAGGTTTTTTACTTATTTATTTGCTGTTCACCCTGTGTCAAAATTTATAAAGATAAAACAAGCATTACTGAAATGGTACTTTCTGTAATTTGATACTATTTGGTTTAATCATCTTCACTTTAGTATTTGTAATACTGTTATAATGTTAACTCTGTCAAGTACCCAAGCTGCTTGTCTTCCACCAAAGAGTGCTTTACTAACAAGAATCTGTGAAAACCACATTTGAAGGCTGTTGCATGTTGCGGTACTTTGGTAACCTAAAACTTTCAAGAGAATGTTAATAGTAGCTTTAGAAGACTCAGGAGGAGAAACTGGCTTCAGAGTTGGAAGACTGTTGTTAAGTCATTCGTTTGTCATTTCGGGACTGAAGAATGCCAAGGCTGCCCACTATTTGGTTGCCCAGTCATACAAATTAAAATCATATTTCCTTCCATGCAGGAAAAAACCCCACACTGTTGGTGTTTCCCCTGGAAACAGTGATCCCAAATAATGGTGACTTTTTTAAAAAGTTACTTTGTTAGGGTCTTTCTCTGTAGCATTGTGGATTTTTTTTGTTATGTGAATGACCTAAGGCCATTCACACACCCTTTGGTTTCAGTGACAGTTATTCGTATCTGGATTTCAGTAGTTTGTAAATAAGAAACTCACTGTTGCCTTTGGTTAGGGAATACAACTAATAACTCTTTGCAGAGTGCCTTCTCCCCTCAACCCCAAAGAAACACAGCAGAGTCTGTAAAAACAATCACAAAACAGAATTTATTTGCTGCTAAAAAAAAAAAAAAAGTGGGTCCCAAAAGAAAAAAACATTTGTAATCATCTTGGTTACCTCCATAAGAAGTGAATAGTTTAGTTATTGCTAACCAGTGATTGCCTGTCCTAGTCTGGAGAATGGGGAGATGATACAATATTAAAAGGCAAAATGCCTTCACGTTATAAGATGAATGAATCAGGTCAGTAGGCCATTCCATTTTTAAAAAGCTGCCTTTTTAATACAAATATGAAGAATAAGGAATGGTTGGAATAAACAGATTAAAGTCTGCTAATGCAGAAAGTAATTAGAAGCCGGTGGATCTATTTTGGTATTTACTCTCTTGGAGTAAATTGTAAGGTTGCCTAGTTTTGAGGGGAGATGGAAGATGCCATTGTTTTTGGCCAAACGAGCATTTGTTTGAGGTGCTCCTCATTGGGCACCATGAGGGCCATGCCAGCTTTTTTCTGAGGACTAGACCTCAGAAAAACAGTGTTTTTCTATCCCTGGAAGTTCATAAATATAAAGACCTACTTACCTGAGGGAAGACAGCTCTTCATCAAGCTTTGAGTGGGAGGGGAAACCTTCTGTTTGCTGTGTTGGTCTGGGAGATGATACTAAATATTGAAGCTGTGCCCAGGCATTAAACACTGAATTCTCAGGGCAACTCTTCTTCCCTTTATACTTTGAAAGGCCATCTCCTGCATAAACAATCCCGGTAGTTGTGAAAATCAAACTTCCGTCTGAACCGTTCTTGCTGGTCAGGACAAGTAAACGTGCCGTCACCCTCACAGTGAATAAGCCATTTGGTGTCTCTTGGGCTTCAATGTACCTTTTGTTTTACAAATTGCCTTTTTGTGTGGCTGCTCAAGTGTCCAGCTAGAATTGCTGTCACTGTGGTTCTTTCTAAAAATCCTTGTATTTGACGGGCTCACTGAAATTAGTCATCGCAAACTAGTCATTTGTTAAAGAAGCCTTCCTTGGAAAACACAGTTTGGGATAGTGCTTCAGATGGATCGTATATAGCACGGTGTTAAATGTACTGGGGACATCTAGAATCTAGGAAGTCTCTGCATCTGATTGATGGAAAGTTCTTCCTGCTGTGAATAAAAGTAGACTCTTCCCCCGGCCCCCAACTGAAACTTTAACATACCCAAGAATCTTCTGAGATTCTCATTTTTAATTTGTTATAGAAGATCTTGTTGCTATGGAATATGAAACAGGGCATGTCAGATGGAGAGATTTCTTTAACTTCAGAGCCTTAAATAACTTTGAAAGTACACCAAGACAGTTTCCATTGGAATTAAAATTAGAAATGAATATTTTTAGGTGCCCTTGAAGCTTTCTGGGGACTCAAACTATCAAGAGTTAGGGACGGTCCAAAAGAAGGGTGGTCTGCCAAACTGGGTACCTAGACATATAGACAGACTTCCATTATGTAATGCTACAGAAAAACTAGAAATCCCTCTAACCTGTCGGTGAAGAGGGACGGATCCTGAGCAGTGCCTCACTAAAACAAGCAGCCTTACTTGTCAAGATGTAGCTGCATCTAAGCGGCCCGCCACTCTTCTAGTCTCCAGAATTTTTCTGCTGTGAACTCGATCCTCTGAGCCTGTCCCCCACCCACTTCCTTCCCTGCCCTCCTCCGCCTCTCACAGGGGTGATTTCTACCTCTTGGGCCCTGACAAGATTGAAGGAGTCCCCAAGTGTTCTCATGAGTCCCCAAGTGTCTCCCCTTGGGTGAACTGTTTGGACCATCTGGTGTTCTGGGCCGCGTCATGCCAAGAGCTCCGGGAGCCCTTCCCTTGCTTGACCAGTGGGCCTTGCGTTCCTTTGATGTTTGTCAGAAAGTGGCTGAGCTGCTTCTCTTCATACAGTTTTTAAAGTGATGATTGCATTTTGGAAAGCAGTGCTCATCACAAACAACTTTAAAAACATGTTTTCATTCTTTCCTAGTTCTTTCCCACCGAAACTGTCCTTGTGGGGCTAGCTGCTGCTTTTCCTTTTCTCCTAAATCTGAGTATTCGCCATGTCACTAAGTGGAAATACTACAGATGTGTTTAATTGACTGGACAGTTCACCTAATCTGTGTAGGAAATTACCTCCTTAATTGCCCAGTAGAATTAACTGTCAGCAGATATATTCATCTGATTATATTACTGCAGTTTTATATTAATGATTTGCAGACTTTTATCTAACCTGCACTCATGTATAGATTATTAAAACTTTTAAAATGTGACTGATTAATCAGTATTGGATCAATCATTGTCTTGATTTTTTTTAATTAAAATGTATATTTCTAATCATATTTTATAAAGCTGAGAGAACTAGTTGAATGTTTATTTTCCTGAAGGTATTTTTAAGATAAAGCTTCATAATGGCGTGTAAACTTTGCATATCTATATAGTTTGATACATATTGTCACATTTGTGTATTGTAACTGGTTTTATACGAAATGTTGAATAGTGGAAATTGTATAATTATAATCATGTAATTAAAAGTATTAACCAAACAGCCTTTTGAGTTTTTAATTCACTTATCATTCTGAATCATGGTAGGCAGTATAAAGTGGATGTAACCCTCTGTAGTATTAGTTTGCTAGGACTGCTATATACCAAAATACTGTGATCTGGGAGGCTTCAACAACAGAAATTCATTTTCTTATAGTTCTGGAGGCTGGAAATCCAAGATCAGGGTGTCAGCAGGGTTGGTTTCTTCCGATGCCTCTCTCCTTGGCCTTTTCTCTGTGCCCTCCAGTCCCTGGTGTCCCTCTGTCTGTCCTCCGTTTCTTATAATACGAGTCAGGTTGGATTAGGATCTATCCTAATGACCTCATTTTAACTTAATTACCTCTTTAAAGCCAGTGTCCCCAGATACAGTTAGTTACATTCTGAGGTAGTGGTGGAAGGGCTCCAACTTAAGAATTTGGGGGTATACAGTTTAGTCCATGACATCTTCCCCAGGATAAGACAGTAAGCAAGTGAGGGGGCTCCTGCTAAGAACGCATTCACACACACCCACTAACCAGCTCAGGCATGCAAAGGTTTGACTTTTCTGGAAACTGCTAAGGATAAGACACAAGTAAGTCAGGCCCTTAGAGTCTTGTAGGTTATGTGCACCGTAGCCCCTTCATTTTGCCTGCCAAGGTCAGGATTAAAGTGCTGAGTAAAGGGCAGGACCAGTGCTAGAGCACTTCACATCCCAATGTATAACCCAGGATGGCATCCACAGTGTTAATCACCTGCCTTCCCTGTTGGTCTCTTGCAGGGCGGAATCCTAAAAGACCTAGCTGCCCACACCATCATGCAGAGGTTGTGTCTAGGTTGTAGGAGTCTGTCAAGGAGTGCTGTCCAGTTCCCCCAAGGAACTTAGCTTTGATTTGTGCTAGGATATGAGTTTTCAAAGTACGAAGCAAAGGGATCTGTCTTCTCACCCCTATCCAAACTCCTCCTGCACACCACTACTCGCAAAGAGCGATTTCCAGGCTCTGCAGCGTCTGCCTGCCCCTCTGTGGTTTACCCTGAGACCCGTGCTGAATCGTGTGCCCTCCTGCTGACCCATTGGAGCTCAGTTGGCATGGGCCAAGCAACTCAAGGTACATGAGAGTGTGAAAGGGGCAGGCTTGGCAGCAAGGCTCTGAGGCTTGCAAGGCTCTGGATGAAACCATAGGGCGTGTCTGTTTCTCGTGGGAGCAGCTGTGGCTTCCAGGACTGTGCAGTGTGGGCAACCAGCCTCTGAGACCCCGGCCCTGTAGATTCTTGGTCTCCTTCTCTGTTGTTGACCACTGTCCAGTTTTCATTTACCACGTGGACAATTTGCTAAATCCCTCTGCTTCTGTTTCTCAAGTAAAATGGGAATAAAGAGAATTCCCACCTTAACAGTTATAAGGAGAATTAAATGAGATAATGCAGCATTTGGAAAGTGCTTAAAACAGCATTTGGCACACAGCTTTCAATAAATTAATTTTTTCATACATTTAAGGTAATTTTCTCTAGATAATTAGGTAAAGACCAATTTTTTGATAGCAGATTATGGTCCCTCAGTATCCACTATTTTTGGTACCTGTAGCATAATTCCATGGAAGTATCATGGTGTAAGTTTTTAAAGAGGTCAGACTGTTTCGACTTCTGAGTCTCTTGAGAGTGGTTTGTTCAAGGCAGAGCAGGGGCATAGTTAAGTAGAAAAGGCCCCTTCCTGAGGCCCCACGAGTTTACTTAAATAGCAAGTTGATAATGGAAAGAGCAATTAGCAAGGTGCGTTCTAAAATGAGCTCTGCCACTTATTCTGTGACTTGGGGATCCTTTATCTGCCTCTTGGCCCTCCCTTTGTTCATCCGTAAAATTGGACCAATAAACGCGTAGTGTTTGGATTAAGAGAGACCAAAGTACGCGATTGTGGCATAGTATGGGGCCCGGTGCCAGCGTGGAGCATAACATCCACCACTGCTTTCTCTTCTTCTGCCCGTGGGTCTTCAGTGCAGCTGTGGGTGCATTGGAAAGCCGTGTAGTGGGAGGAATTCTCCACAAATGTGATTTTTACCTTCTCTGCAATATGCCATGACTTCAATAACCGTTCTCTCCCCATTGTTGCCCATGTAGGTAGTTTCCAACCTCTTACCTTTATACCACTGCTTGAATATTCCCATATGTAAATTCTTCCCGGGTGGTGCTGCTTATTTTCTTGGGATAAATTCTTTAAAAAGGCATTTCTAGGTCAGGGATATGCAAAAGTTTATAGCTTTCATTGTACAGTGCATCAAAAAGGAGCTTGGTGTCATTGTTTGGAACACGGATTCTGGACCCAGACTGGGTGTAAACCTTTGCTCTGCTGCTTGTTAGCTGTGTGATTTGGGCCAGAGTGACAATATCTAATATGGTTGTATGAGGATTAAATGATTTGATATTTGCTAATTACTTAGAACAAGCACCTGGTACATACTAAGAGCCATATCTATTATGTTTAATTTAAAAATTAAAATAGTACCTTAATGCTCTTCAAAAGGACTATGATACATTCTGTGCTCCCTCTGTCCCCCATCAGCAGTTGTTGTGACACTGCTGAGCTGGTTCATTAACAGGAGGACACTGGCCCTAGGGCCATGGGTCGTGGTCACCATCACTCCCTGCTATATATTGTCCTACCTTTCAGCTGCCCCATTATTCAGATTCGGGGCATTTTGTCTTCTAAGTGGTTGGCATAGTACGCCCCTATGTTATATATAGTCTCACCATTTTCTCAGCTTATGGGAGAAGCACGTGGACTCTGGGATCCCCTTTCAGATTCCTCTGCAGATAACCCCAACTCCCTCAATGGGGAAGCTGGCCCAGTCCGTGTGCAATGGAGATCCTTCTGCGCTGCCCCTGAAGCATGTCTGGTCTCCTTGCCTTGTCTCTAACTGTGTCTCATTTCTTTGCTAGAAAGTCTGCATGACTTTGACATGCTTCCGGATGACGGGCGCTCTATCCACACTGAGGTGCCCAGGTAAGGAGGCCTCCTGCAGGTCGGGAGCCTGGCCTTGGCCCCTCTGATTCTTAAAATGGCCAAATATCATAGGTTAAATGAGGAGAGCCTTTGGGTGGGAATAGAAAGAGTGGGGGAGGTAGTGAGGTTTGTGCGTCGTTTTACTTGTAGAAAGACAATGGTTTCTCTTCATCGTGGGTTTGCTTCCCTGTGTAAAGCAAGATGATTTTTCAGGCAGACAGTTCTTCCTTGTGTAGGACTCCAGAGAATGCAGCCAGTCTGGCATTCCTTGCAAACCTACCCCCCACCAACCTACTCAATGCCAGTCATGTCCCAGCTGTTGAGTAATCCAACCCCCCGCCCCCCCCCCCCCCCACCAGCATAGTTTCAGCCACCCTCAGGAGGCAGTGCTGCCCCCGGTTGGGAACTGCTGATTAGGTTCACAGTTTTACTTGTGATGTCACAGAAACAGCAGCAGATGCTCTTGGGACCCTGTAAAGTGAATATGGTTCTCCTGCCTCGTTCTGCTCTGGCCCAAGCCCCAGCTGGCAGAGGAAGGGGTCGGAGAAAAGGTTTCATCTGTATAGGAGGCAGCAGAGGCTAACCCTGGGTATAGGGCTCACGAGTATTCATGAGACTGGGGGACCCTGAGATTTTAGGCGGGGCCTTCCTGCCTGGCCCTGGCTTATCAGTGTAGCAGCCGTGGGGAGGTTGCCCATCCTGTTGTCTCCATCCCTGTGACGGGTCTGTTGTGACAGCTGGACAACACACGGAGTACCCTAGGCAGACCAGTGATTGGCACGTCCTTAAGCTGCAGCTGAGCGTTCCCTCCACATTGGCAGGACAGGCGTGAGGGCAGGGAGCGTGATGGCTGCTGGCCACCCTAGCTCACTCCTGCTGTTGAGCCGTTCTCTCTGGCCAGCCCCAGATTTGCCTTGCGGTTAACCAGGGAGTTTAGAGGATGAACCCTGGGGTCTTTTCTCCAGACAGCATAATAAACTAGTAACCCCCCTAAGACAGGTTCTGGTGTTGTAAGTCCAACTCTGTGTGTCTCCCACCTTTTCCAGCGATGGTTGGATGTCCTGGGCTGTAACCTTTCTAGACCGACTTTTAATCTGGCTCGGGATCCGCAGGGACTAGATCTTCAGCGGTTTCTCCTGGACACCACAGCGCTCACCATCAGAGATGTTCTCAAGGTGCAGTTTAAACCTGTTTCCTCAGGCCCGTGCCTCAGCCACAGCAAAGGAGTTTTTGCCTCGTTCTTCCACTGGGTTTGGAGATTTCAGCCCAAAGCCAGAGCTGGGACTTCCTGTAGGTGACCTGGGGGGAGGACTGGGTTGGGGACATGACCAGGCTGGCACCCCCTCTGGTAGTGGTGCAATCCCGAGTCCAGGTCAACAGCATTCCTTGAACTTTCTTACGTTAGAGGTCCTTGTGACTATCTGATGGGAGTTGGTCCCTATGGCCCCCCCCAAAAGCAAAATTTTGGAGACTTCATAGACAGGCCCTCCATGGCATCACAGCATCCAGAGGTGCTGTTCACACAGGTGCAGTGTGAAGGGTGCCCCCTAGACGTGTGCCATGAAGGAGCCTATTCACCAGTCATCCCAACGCCCCCTTCTGGGCCTTCAGGATCCTCGGTGAAAACCCCTGAAGGATGTCTTTCCACCCTGGTCACAGGACCCTGGGTTGCCACTTCCTTCGCTGGGCCACCTGGGCTCTGCCTTTCTCCTGCTTCCGTTCTACCCACCGTCCTCTCCCTCTTACTGAACACTTCTCTGGCGTCCCCGCTCACTTCCACTCTCACTTCCCCTCACCACCAGAACAGGTAGGTTCTGATCATTTTGCATTGCCAAGAATGTAGGCCTCACCTCAGGTACTTTAAGTTTTCCTCCCTGTTGCTCTAATGCTGCTCCTATCTGAGCAGGTGCGTGAAGTGCAGACCAGAGCCCCCAGCACAGTTATGCGGGTGGTTCATCAAGGTGAGTGAGGTCCCCGGGGGCTGGGCAGTGCACACCTCTCTGGAGGTATCCTCGATGCCTCTGGCAGGGTGGCTGTTCTCGAGAAAATAGTTTTCCTATTTTCTGAGAACATTTGAGAACTCTCAGAGCCCCCTGAGGGACTTATGTGTAAGTTGATGCCACTCCATTCTCATGACAGGCGTTTCCCAACTCATATATGACTGTGCTTCCAAGTCAGTCTTCTGAAATGGGGCCACATTTTGCGAAGAAACAAGGCAGCTGGTGCTCTCCCCACACTATGGGGCCACTTTTGCCCGTGGTAAAGCTGCGATGGGTTAGAGAACCTTTGTGGTTTGGTTGGGGAAAGTCCTATTGCCTTGGAGTCATGGGAAACCCATGGCCAAGGAAAAGGCTTTCCCAGAGCAGCAGGAGATGGGCAGAGGCCGCCTGGGCCAGCGGAGGCCCCTGGAGTGCTTCGGACCTCAGGCTCCATGAGGCCCCTGGGAGAGCCCAGCTTCTGCTCCTGTCTCCACCAGCGCCTTGCCGGCAGCCTTGAACCTGGTCTCTGGCCTCTCAAGTCTTGGCATCTCCACCTGTGCAGGAGACCTAATAAAGCTTTCTAAGAGCACTGCAAATGTTTTCCGGAGAACGTGTCACAGTGTGGCATTGCCCTGAGCACCACCTCACCACAGGGAGTGGCTAAGCACGGCAGCACACAGCCCCATGTGGTCCTTCGGGCCCCCACAGAGGTCCATGTGTCCTCTGGCCTTTCCCTGTCTCTCTCGGAAGCTTTGTCAGAGGGACTAATCAATTAACTGGAAATTTCAGGAGTGTGTAGAAAGAACACAGCTTGGGCACCGAATCATCTTCTCACCCCATCCCTGCCCAAACACTAGCTAGGGAGCAAGGAAGACGAATGTCCCTTCCTGTTCCCTGACTGAAAAGTGATGAGACAATTACAGACCAGCACATAGCAGTTGCTCAAGAAATGCTTGTTTCCTCAGGTTACCCAGGCTCTGCAAAGAGGGTGGAGGGGGATCCTTCAGACTTAAAGGCCATTCAGGCGAAGGGCAGAGCCGTATTGTTAGGGCTGCATCCTTGGGCCGTGCTTCCTCTAAGTCAGGAGAGCGGCTCCTTTCAGAAGGAGGGGAGGCTGTGATGGGCATGGTCGCGTGGACAGGCTTCTGGAGTTGGCTCCTTGCTTAGGTGGTGGTTACAACAAAGTTTTTGCACTTTTATCCGTGTTGTATTTTACAATAAAGATTTCTTTATTTTCTGCTTTTTTCCTTCCTCATTCTCCTTACTGCGTAAATACAGAGAGCCAGGCAGAGCCTTACACTTGGGACACGTTGTGGGCAGTGGTGCCGGCAACCCAAGTACCCGACTTCAGGCCGATGTCGGGAGGATGTGGAGGTGAGGAGGGCAGGACCCTGCAAACTGTTCAGCGTGTGATCCCCATGGAGGCTGAGGGTGGCAGCAGCAGCAGCAGTGAAAGGGAAGTGGGCAGATTTTTTTCTCAAAGTGAACCTCTGCTTGTCCTGCTGGGTCATGCTCTGCTGAGAGGGAGGGCAGCGTGGCTGTCTCCTGAATAGCTTAGAAGATGGTAGTTGTTTTCACTTTGAGGGCTGCCCTTTCCCAGCTTCTGAGACCCGGGTCCTGCTGCTCCGTAGGCCTTGCCAACACCACACATGGTGTGGTTCCAAAGGAGAAACAATGCCTTCACCTATGAAACACCTATGCCCTGGGCTGGCACGGAGGAGCGAGGGAACAGAGAAGGAAAGGACCTCAACTAGAAACCAGCACTAGAAAACGGGGTGCTTGCTGCGGCTTCTGTGGTTCTGAGGAGCCTGCCTTGCACGGGATGAAGATGTCAAATGCTTATCAGTAACATTAGGCTAAGGATGTACTTTTCAAAGTAGCCTGGCCAGACGTTCAAACCATCCAGTGCAAGGTTCCCAGCCAGGAGCAGCTTCTGCAGTGAGTCCGCCTCTTCCCAGACCCTGTCAGCTGTGTGACTTAGGTTTTCATTCCAGTCGAAGCAGGGCACCAAAACCTGTCAGGGGTCACACCTCCTCCTACTGATGCAGGTCCTGGGACCAGCTCATCCTCAGGAGCCCCGGCAGGGAGCGCCTGTATCAGAAGGGATCCAAGTCAGGCTTGGGGCTGGTACACCTGCCCTTGGAATTCAAACATGCTTGACCTCCCACTTTCCAAGAGAGTCTGTTAGGCTCACACGTTTTCTTTAATGGGGTTAGTTTGCTTAGTATTAAGGTTACCAGCCAGAAACGTGTCCTGCCTCATGACAACACGTCTACACCCAAGCACCTCAAAGGAGTCTCGCAAGGCACTGTCACGTGGAAGGCTCTGCCTTGTATATAGGTCCGAATACACAATCCTGCCTCCTGAGTTTCCCTACAGCACATCATGGATTTCCCCTGCCCTTTGCTTCTGCTCTGTCTTCTCTGGGGCCGGACTGTGGACAACCACATGACAAAAGCCTGACATTCATCTGCCCCACCAGATTGGCAAGAGGTAGTCCTGGTGAGCAAATGAAGACCTCTAGCGGGCTCAGAAACCGTCCCCTATTCCCCCAAACTTTTTCTGACCACAAGACCCGAGACTGCTCCGTGGTACAGGCATCCTCAATGTGTTTGGGAAGGATGCAGTGTTTGCAAATACATTAAATCCAGCGCAATGGGCTTTTCCATTGTTATTCACAACACTAAAGGGGATCTTCTTGAGAAGGATCTGTTTTGCCCATCTTCAAAGCCAGGGCAAGGCAAAAGGACTTAATGTGACACAGCTCAAGCCTGACGAGCAGTGACACATCTTCACGCTGCACCCGCTGATTATCACGGCTGAACACGACATGCACTCTCACAAGACTTCTCAGGTCATGTACTCACGTTCACTGTGTCTTTTCCAGGGAGAGGGAGTCAAATGATTACCTTAGTACTCAGATTAATAACAAGAATCCAGAAGTAGGCTGTCAACCACAGGGAAGGTCCTTAACTGGCTTAACGTGGCCGAGGGTTCAGTGCTGATTATTCAACAAAATATGAAATGACTCTTTCCGCTGTGGCCTTTTCCCACATTGTTCTCTCTTGACCTGGGTGTCACCAAAAGGATTCAGCTCTCTATACACAGACGAGGGAATACCAACCTTTATTTACACTTGGGTTCAAGTTCAGAACTGCCATCTTAGTATAGCAAGGCAAAAAAAAGCACAGATTCTGAGACCAAGGTTCAGATTCCCACATAAGCATATTAACCGTGTGACAACCAGCAAATGTTACCCAGTTTCTTCAGTAAAGTGGGAAGAGTGTCACCCCAGCTTCCAGCGGCCGTTACAGCTGCCCCAGCTGCCACCCTGGGCACCACCCTGCAGGCAGCTGGGCTGAGAGAACATGGGCCTCCAGGTCTCGGCCCTGCTGGTTAGGGTGGGACTCGGGGAGCTATTGAACCTCTGAGGAAGCCCCTAACCCCGAAATTCTCCAAAGGCAAGAAATAGGAACTCGAACTGGTGCAAGGGCTAAGTGAGAAAAACTAAACATAGGTGTTCAATAAATATTAGTTATTTATAAGTCTTGCCCAGGACAGGGATGGAGGGCCTCTGTCACAGGTGTTGAATTCTGACGCTAGCTCTGAGGGAGAAAAGCATGGGGTGGTAAGTTGCAACACTCTTGCCTGGACCCCTTTTCATTTGATTGGTGGGATAAATAACATTATTTAAAAAATCACTTACTTCATACTCATCCTAAAACCCACCCAAACACTATATATGCACATTTATACTAAGCGCGCGCGTGTGTGTGTGTACATACACGCAGAAACCACGAGGTAGTTGGGATCACCGTGAAAACATCAATACTTCCCCTAATTCTCCGCCGCAGAGTGGCAACCAGTGATTGCGCGATAGCTACGTAAAATTATTGGTTAAATGAAAGCCAAAAACTTCCAGGAGAATATAACATTTACAAGTAAATAGTAAATACAACTGTATTTTAATTTCTTGGTCTCGGAAAACTAGGCTGTGACCGCTTTAAATTAATGGTCCAAGTTATATGTATTTCCTTTAATACAGAAGGGACATAGCCTTCCGGTATCTATACAACTTACTAAGTAGCCTCAATAGATTCTATTTTACAACTTGCTTTACTCTCCATGCTTTTGTGGAAGATTCAATACAATCTCTATGTACATATTTTAAACATTATTTCTGAACTACATTTGGAATTCCTTAAATAAAAAAATAATCACCATTCTCCACCTTCTCGGGAAAGTGCCAGACTAACGCCTGACCAGCACTGCTGCTCTCTAGCATCTGGAGAAATCCTTATTCCCACACCACCCCCAGGCCAAAAAAGTGCAATGAATTCAAACTACATGGGAAAAAGCAACATCTATTGTTCTTATCTTCCCCACAGCAAGAAAAGTCTCTTTATAGGTATGCCAGTGCTGCTTTAATTTGCCAGGGAAATAGGGCTCTCTCAAGCCAGAGCAGGAAAATCTTCAGGGTCATCTGGGTTTGGAGCAACATCTTGTGTCTGAAAAAGAAAAGTTTTGAAAGCAACTGTCACTTCACCCATTCCCACCTGGGTGCAGAGCTGTGTGAAACACGGTGCCCACTGTCCCTCAGGGGAGGAGCTAATGGGGTAGGGATAGCGGCCCAAACATCGAGGGAGAGAGGGTCGCAGTGGGAAGAGAAGAGTGGCAGGGTCACTCTGAGTGAGGCCCTGCTCTGAGCTGCAGCCAAGTGCTGCGCAGACCCCGAAGAGGGGACATGGAAGGGTGCCTCTCCCTCCTCTGACCCGCTCCCGTCCCTGTTGCAGAACGGCTGGCAGTGCCTACTGGCCACCCCCGGCCCTCCCTCCCACAGATCCTTACTGATCTTACAGATCCTTCCTTCATCCAATAAATATGGAGGATATTTATTGGATAAATTTGCTCCATGTAGCAAAAAAAAAATTTGCTACATGGAGATATAAGGATGATTAAAGACAGTCCTGCCCTCGGGGAGCTCACAAAGTTGGGGGAGAAACATACTGGTAAGTTCAGTCACAGATGGCCTGGGAATGGGGGCCCACAGTCAGGGCATCCAATGCAATTTGGTGGCCAAGTACACATCACAGTCAAGTAATGTTTTCTAGAAGAGAAGGTTCTCCCAGAGATAAGCCTCAATGAATGAGCAAAAAGAACAGAATCCCGCAACAATGCGAGCGTGAAGGCTGTTAGAAGCTGGAAGAGCCCAGGTGGGTGGCAGGTTCGAGGACCGGGTCACCACACTGCACACGCGGTGGCAGAGCTGTGCTATGGGAAAGGAGTGGATGTATATTTTCTATTCCCAGAATAGTTCCTTTTTCCAACATGGCCTCAAATGTGCCCAGAAAAAACAATGTTGTGTTTTTGCTCTTGTTTAAGTATAACAGACTAGTTTCTCCTCCCAGGGGCTGCTCCCTGGAGTAAGGGAGTCAGGCAGCAAAAGGAACATTTCCCAGACCAGCCACGGAGAAGGGGCTGCTCCTCTTCCATCGTCACAAGGGCGGCACGGGGGCCTGTGCTGGCCACCGGGCCTTGTGCCCAACTCCCACTCAACAGGTGTTTGTTCAAAAAACATTTATGAAGCACCTACTACAGCTTACATTGCGCTAGGCACTGGGGAAACCATCATGTCCCCTGGAGACAGCAGACACTGATCAGCAACTGCACCAGCGAGAATACAATTACAAATGCAGATGGTGCTTCAAAGAAAATAAGGACTCTGACCTGGTCTGGAAGACTTCTCTGAGAAAGGGAGGTTGGAGGATCTATTCTAGGTAAACAGGCAAAGGGGTGGGAGAAGGGCCAGCAGGTGCAAAGGCCCCGTGGGGTAAGGAACATGCTTGTCTGTTCTAGAAGTAGAGCAGTGTTGGCTGAAGAGTGGGAAAGAATGGTTTGAAGTGAAAAGGTGGCCTTGAAGCTGTAGGAAGGATTTTGTCTACCCTGAAAGCATCAGGGCCCAGGGCAGATGATCAGACCATGGTAAGCAACCGTCAGTTGATCTAATTCAATCCCAAGCCTGGGGATCTTATCTGATGCAGATGTGTGAATTTTTCTCCAGCTCTGAACGTGCATTCATGGCAGACATCGAACTTCCCTGGAGACCCTGGAGGCCAGGGCTACACAATGGTCTGTATCCAACTGATGTCCATCATGCTACCATGACCGTTCCAAACACTCCAACATCAGACCCACACTAGACAGAGGAGGAAGAACCTCCTCTGTCTAGACGAGGCAGAACCTGATGATCTTCCAAAATTAGACTATGTAGGCCCAGGGCATCTTCATCCTCTCACTTCAGAAGACCATCAGGGTTTAGAATATAAACACTGGGCTTCCCTGGTGGTGCAGTGGTTGAGAGTCCGCCTGCCGATGCAGGGGACACGGGTTCGTGCCCCGGTCCGGGAAGATCCCACATGCTGCAGAGCGGCTAGGCCCGTGAGCCATGGCCGCTGAGCCTGCGCGTCCGGAGCCTGTGCTCCGCGGCGGGAGAGGCCACAACAGTGAGAGGCCCACGCACCATAAAAAAAAAAATAGAATATAAACACTTACCACCACTTCTGCTCTGGGTCCATAGTTTTCTGCCCTTCTGATCCTTCCCCGGCCTCCCCGTGTGCCACCTCTGGCTCCGCGCCCGGGACGAGGGAGGTTACCAAAATTAATCTCCAGCTGGGATGTGATGTCATTGGCCGCTTTCCGGAAAACGTGGGCATCATCCTCATAGTCATCCTTTACCAACTGAAACACAGTTACAGCATCAAACACAGAACATACACATGGCCGTCTCCATGGACACTCACTGGGCCGGGCTCTGGGCAGGGGAAGATGCTGCTGCTCTGCTTCCAGCCAGGTGGGTTCTGCACATTTTTGAAGCCACACGTTCTCATACTCACAGTCCTTCTTTTTTGAATTGGAGTATAGTTGATTTACAATGCTGTGTTAGTTTCTGCTGTAACAGCAAAGTCAGTCAGCTATACATATACATATATCCACTATTTTTTTAGACTCTATTCCCAATGGGTCTTCACAGAGTATCGAACAGAGTTCCCTGTGCTACAAGGTAGGTTCTTATTAGTTGTCCATTTTATACATAGTAGTGTCTCACAGTCTTAATTCAAACATTTTTGAACTTACCGTTACTTCAAGTGAGACCAAATTTCTATCAGTTTAGTAGGTTAAGATGTAAGATTTGACATGACTAACAGTAATCATTTAAATGTTTTATATCGAATAAGTGTATTTTGCTGAGATTGAAAAGTTTTAGTTTCTGCCTTTTGTTTTATTTCTTCACAAATGCTACTCTGATAAATAAGGAAAATCACCTTCCTAGAATAGAGTTTGATGGAGAAACTTCTTTCAACATGGGTGCTGACTGTACAAATACCGTATGTTAAAAACTGGATGATATACAATAAACAACTCTGACTCAAAATATATGGAAAGGATAGAACAACAGTATGATTTATCTGAGGGTTGCTACCAAGGCTGCATAAAGAACTCAAGCTGCTTTTCAAGAACTGCTCTAGTTCAAATTCTTTGAGAAAGTACATTTTACTGTAAGAGGTCAAATAAGTTCTACCTCTTGTTAAAAGAACACTGTATTAAATAAAACTCCTTCAAATTTGATTTGGCTTCAATTCCTAACCATGAATGAAACAAAGAAGAACTCTCACTTTTAAGTAAAATATAAACCTACAGAAAATATGCCAGTGATCGTAGATGAGGCTCTCCCAAGTGCTGTAAGGTTAAACATCCCTACAGCTTGTCCAGAAAATGGAATCAAATTTCCCTGAGCACATCAGTCCCTTTTGGCCATACGTTCATTTCAGGTTTCACATTTAACACTTGTGTCCCCTTCGAAGTTTCAGATTAAAATAAATCAAAGGCCTTAGATGGGCTCTCAAAGCTAAAAAGATGAAGGAAAGAACAATTCAGGAACAATGGCACTCTGGCAACAAGATAAACACAAAAAATATAAGAGGCAAAATGATAACTACGGCCTGGTTTAGAAAACAACTGGCTGTCAGTGTGCCTCAGCAGAGACACGGCAGCCTTCCCGGTAAGAAGGGGCAACTTGCAATGGAAGCAAAGTGAGCGAATAGTCAGGCCAAGGTGCTTTAAGGTCCCAGCTCTCTTCATAGGCTACTGTTTGGTCTGAACCTTGCAAAGAACAGAGCTCCATGCAAACAAGAGGTGTTATTCTAATGCTTTTGTCTCTTAGGGTACTCAGAACAAAGTAAGTGACACCAATCACTTCCGGGACTAGTGATTTGGCTTCTGTTGCTTTAAGAAAAATTCCTGGCTAAAATCGTCAACGCCACAAGATTAATAAGTACCAAAGATGTGTGCTTTACTGAGACCAAGCTCGATGACTCAGCAGCTAACACAGTTGCTTCAAAGATTCCAGGAGACCTCTCTCTGGAGCCAGGGAGGATGAATCTGGTGTGGATTAAGGAAGAGCAGCTTCTATTTTTACCTAACATGTCAGCTGCACATTTCAAATCCTGACAGCACAATTGTTTTAGGCAAAGCTTTATTTACAGTGCCCCAGAACAAAAAAGAAGAAAATGGATAGAAAAAAAAAAACAACAACTAGCTGATGGACTTGTAAAAAGGCCTCACTCGTATGTGTACAAAAAGCCATTTCTAGTGGAAAAGCTAAAAACTTATTAGACTCGGGCTTCCCTGGTGGCGCAGTAGTTGAGAGTCCGCCTGCCCACACAGGGGACACGGGTTCGTGCCCTGGTCCAGGAAGATCCCACATGCCGCGGAGCGGCTAGGCCCGTGAGCCATGGCCGCTGAGCCTGCGCGTCCGGAGCCTGTGCTCCGCAACGGGAGAGGCCACAACAGTGAGAGACCCGCGTACCGCCAAAAAAAAAAAAAAAAAACCAAAACGTACTAGACTCCAAGAGCTTGGACTGACTGAAACAGGAGTTACGAGGGGATCCTGTATCATAAATGACCCCCTAGGGAAACTATTCATTCAAAGAATATAACTAACCGAAGTGTAAATGGGAACACAGACAAATCTACATAGTACAAAACTCCTGAGTTTCAAATGGAAAATCAGTGAATATCCAGCAGACAGGAAGGGTGCTCACTACCGTCATCGACACAGAGACTGGTATCAAGATAAATAGCTGTGACGGAATGAAACAAACTCTAAAGTTTAAAATTAGAATGATTCAGTGTACCCTTCCTTAAGTTCAGCAGCTTAAATAGAATGGGATTAAATAACTCTCTGACCAGCCTTATCAATATCTGCTGGAAGATACTTTCAAAGCTGAAGCTGCCAATGAAGAGCTGAACATAAACCTTGTAAAATCAGGACCACAAAAGACAGAGGAACGCACAAGCAGTTCCAACAGGATAGCTGGCCACAGCAGCAGTGCCCGACGGTGCTGCCAGGTGCTTCAGGGCTCCTCTGCTGAGTTTCTGCAGAGGGAGCAAAGCTGCTACAATAACACAGAAAAGGCTTCACCCAACCCTGACCAGTTAAAGATGATCAACTAGTTCCAACTAAATGCTCTTATTAAGAATTAGAACTGTGAAAAAAACCCCACTGAATCACTTTGCTATACCCCTGAAACTAATAAAATATTGTAAATCAACTATACTTAAACTTAAAAAAAAAACAAAAGAATTAGAACTGAAGGTAATCTAATCACGAAAATGCAGAGTAGTTATCCTCTGAAATGGATTCAGGAAACATTCTGTACCTCTCTTCTGACACAAAATTGACATGCAGCTAAAACATACAGCATGTGCACAGTCTTTGCACAGTTCTGGAGGGAGCAGAAAGTGCACTGTCACTATAACTGCTTTGGATTAAGTATTAATAGGTCAATTCTTTTTCAATTTTTTTCGTAATAAACAATAAAAATACAGTAAAATTAGGCACACATAATCTCTGATTACTCTTAGGTTGAAACTAGAATGTCAACTACTAATGTTCCATTTTTAAAATAGAAGTGGAAAAGCCCATTTCGTTTCCAATAAGGTAACAGTGAAGATTACCTCTAGAAACAAAACATCATGCTTACATCATCTCTATATTTAGACTTGTGTATCACCACTGCTTTGGAAGGGACAGTGGACTCAGGTTTCCGGATGTTAAATTCAGGCTTTGGTCTGGTCTGTTCTTGAAGATTTTTCCACTCATCTAGGGTCATCTCTTGAACTTGAGTTTCTTCTTCTACCTCCAACTCAGGAACTCTATAAAGAAGTATAATCATAAAGAATTATTTCTGATAGGTCTGAAATGTCTACTTTCTCAAAGAGAAAGTCATAACCATTAGTTTAACGTACTTTCATGGTTCTGTATCTTAAATTTAAATAAGGTAAGAAAATCTTTGAACCATAAGCTTCTTTATTTTATTTTCATCATTTTATGCCACCATTGCCAACTGAAGGTAATTCCTGTCTGTGTTCAAAGCAGTCTTTGAAAAATGGGAGCATCACCATCCCAATGACATTAATATTACACTTCACCACCAGGCACTCCCTTCCCCTATGACATTACACACAAAATGAGATAGGCAATTGTAGAAACAAATGGGAGAAGTAACAGACAAAACACATATAAGGAAACCATGAACAGAGGCTATAAACAATGGGTCACAAATATGTACTTTTGTAAATATCCTCCTTAAATTCATGAATTCTTAAAACAGAAGACAGACATATAGAACAATGGAATAGAATTCAAAGTCCAGAAATAAGCCCTCACATTTATGAGCAATTAATTTTTTTGATCAGGGTGCCAAAGACCATTCTTTTGCACTTGGATATTTAGTTTTCCCAGCCCCGTTTGTTGAAAAGACTGTTCTTTCTCCTTTGAATTAAGTTGGACTTCTCACACCATAAATATAAGAGCTAAAAGTATAAAACTCTTAGAAGAAAACAGAGGCATAAACCTTGGATTAAGCAATGGTATCTTACATATGACATCAAAAGCACAAGCAACAAAAGAAAAAGTAAATAAACTGGACATCACCAAAACTGAAAATTTTTGTGCTGCAAAAGGACACCATCAAGAAAGTGAAGAGACAACTCGTAGAATGAGAGAAAATATTTGCAAATCATATATATATCTAATAAGAGACTTAGATCTAGAATACATAAAGGACTCATAACTCAAAAAACTAAATGATGCAACTAAAAAATGTGCATTTGTCAAAACAATGAATGTACACTTATTTTTGTACATTTCACAATAAATAAATTTTATATCAGTTTAGGTGGTGGGTACAGGTGTTCACTGTAAAATTCTTTAAACTTGGCTGTGTTTGAAATTTTTCATAATAAAATGCTGGAAAAATACTTATATTAAAACATATCCCAAACATACATTGGCAAAAATATAAAAAGACAGTAAATTTTGTAATGCCAAATACTGGAAACAACCCAAAATCATCTGGAGAGGAATTTGTTGGAAAAATTATGTATATCAAATATGAATATTAAGCAGCTAAAAAGAAATGAGAAATACATAAATTGCTGTGGAGCACCTCCTGGATATACTGATGAAAAAGCAAGGTGGGGTGTCTGTCACCATTCACCCAAGAAACAAGGAGACACACAAATATATATACATATAGGTTTAAAAAAAATCATAGTATAAACCAGGGAAAGAACAGGGATAGCAGCTATTTGGAAAATATCATGTTTTAACAGATTGTACTTTGGAAACATTTAAATATTTTACATAAATAAATAAATCTATAAAACAGATTTAAATTAAAATTCAATCTCTAAAATTTGGAAGCAAAATTAATCAAATTAGCCTAATTGTTTATCAAGTTGGTGATAAAAGCATCAGAAAAAAGCTATTTAAAGTGCCTTTAAATACAAATTTATAATTATTCATCTCTCTGTATATAACTTTTTAATAATCATATTATTGGAGGTAGTGTTGGTAATAGTATTTGTTACTGTCGTGTGTGCAGCAAATGAGTAATAGTATGATGTTATTGACAACTGGGATTTTCAGCATGGAAGAAAAAGAGAAACAAACTTAAAAAAGTTTAGCTAAAAATTTTGTACTCCTAAATTTCAAATGGAAATATTGAATGAACTCATAATATATTTTAGCTTAAAAATGTGTGTGTGTGTGTGTGTGTGTGTGTGTGTGTGTGTGTGTGTATTCCTCAGCTCTGTCCACTTAAATGTCCTAGAAACAGTTAAGAACCTAGTAGCAGTAAGTAACCCTAGTGCCTAGACTATGGTCTCTAAATACCATATTCTATTTTCTTTTAATTTATTTTACTGAAGTACAGTTGATTTATACTGTACAGCAAAGTGATTCAGTTATACATAGATATACATTCTTTTTCATATTCTTTTCCATTATGGTTTATTACAGAATATTGAGTAGAGTTCCCTGTGCTATACAACAGTAGGACCTTGTTTATCCATTCTATGTAAAATAGTTTGTATCTACTAATCCCAAACTCCCAATCCATCCTTCCCCGACATCCACTTCACCTTGGCAAACACAAGTCTGTTCTCTATGTCTGTGAGTCTGTTTCTGTTTCATAGATAAGTTTATTTATGTCATATTTTAGACTCCACATATAAGTGATATCATATGGTTCTAAATACCATATTCTATTAAAGGACTCTGGCTCCCTGGAAAAATGACTCAGTATGAGACGTGAAGTATAGATGATGAGTCTGAAACATGTCTTACCAGAAAGCAAGGAAGCTATCAAAGACCACTGAATGTGTGTAAAAAGGATCAAGAATCAACTTGAAGAGGCCCCCTTCAGTCAAAAAATGGATCAGTTTAAGCACCAATAAGCATAAAAACTCAGTGTATTGAAACACATCAGATATGTTTAAATCTCTAAGTTCACAAGGACACTTAAAAAAAGTCACTGGCACCTTTGAAGGATATGAGGGAACCAACTCATTATTCTGAAAATGAGTAAATTAAAAGTAAAACACGCCTTTTATGCATCCTTCATTTCCTAAACAAACTTACACTCAGTTTAATCAACTAGTTCTAGGTAAGCTTTTCTTTACAGATCATCCCAGCTACTTAACTGAAGAAAGAATGATAATTAGACTATCACTAATTTGCAGCCCTAATGAATTAATGGATAAAGGCAATGATAATCAGCAGCCTTCCATAACCTATGAAACAATCTTGCCAAAAAGTTGAACCTGAATTTAATCAAACCTCTGCCTCTCATTATTAATATTCAGGAAATTTTTTTAAAAATATGAAGAACAGAGAAACATGTTGGACTACTCTACAATGCCATGCTGGGACTGGCTTGCACCAAGTCGTAACAGCCAATTGTTAAATTCTCAGGAATTTTGCGAGTTGGCTGTGAAATACAGTTGTTAAAAATTAAATTATAGAAACACATAATTAAATGTTAAAACATGTTTAAATGTTAAAACAAAGGTAATAAATCCTCACAACTCATCATTCCCTAATTATTTCACTACATTTTGCCTTTTCCTATGCACTTGAAGTTATTTATCTCTATTTTATGTGTAGAGTGGATATACTATGCAACGATGTACTACCGCACATCTTTTCCCACTCTGTGTTCAATGATGTTGCTTTGGTGGTTTTAAATCAGCCATGGTAGGAATATTTACACCACAGAAACTAGCAAGTGCAATAGATCCAGGCTTTTTCATGCCAGAGAACCAGATGTTAAATATTTACCAGCACACCACTGATTACAGGGATGCAATCAATACAATTCTGACTCTGAGAAACTATTTGGACAAATGACCCAGCTTTTTCAACAAATAAATTGCAAGAAAATTAATAAAAAAGAAGACACGTAGATTGAAAGCGACTTAAGGGTAATCAAGATAGTTTGATATTGGCAGAACAATGGAACAGACTATAGAGAAATAGGCCCACACATACATGGGCGATTGATTTTCAAATAATGGTTTTCAGTATGCTGGAATAACTAGACATGCATATGCAAAAAAAAAAAGGAGGGAACGTCTATCCATACCTCACATTGTATATAAAAGTCAACTCAAAATGGACCAAATGTTAATTTTTAAAAATGGATCATAGACCTAAATATAAAACCCAAAATTATAAAACTTATAGGAGAAAACATTTGTGGTATTAGGTTAGGAAAAGATTTCACACCAAAATCATGATCAATGAAAGAACTGATAAATTGAACTTCCTCAAAATTAAAAACTTCTGTTCTTCAAAAGACACTGTCAAGAGGGGACTTCCTGGGTGGTCCAGAGGGTAAGACTCCATGCTCCCAATGGAGGGGGCATGGGTTTGATCCCTGGTCGGGGAACTAGATCCAGCACGCAAGCTGCAACTAAGAAGCCTGCAGGCCGCAACTAAAGATCCCACATGCTGCAACGAAGATCCCATGTGCCGCAACTAAGACCTGGCACAGCCAAAATAAATAAATAAATATTTTTTAAAAAAGAAAAAGAAAATGGGTGGTCATCATTTAAAAAACAAAATGACACTGTCAAGAGAATAAAAAATCAGGCCACAGATTTGGAGAAAATATTTGCAAATCATGTATCTGATAGAGGACTTGAATGCAGAATATACGAAGAACTCTCAAAACTCAGTAATAAGAAAACAAACCAATTATAAAATGAGCAAATGATTTAAACAGACTACTAAAGAAGACATACAGATGGCAAATAACCCGTGAAGAGAGGCTCAACATCATTAGTCATTAGGGAAATGTAAATTAAAACCACAATGAGATATACACCTATTATAAGGCCGAAAAATTAAAAACTGGAACAACCACTTTGAAAATGAGTTTGGCAGTTTCTAGAAAAGTTACATAAACACCTGCCATTTCACTCAGGAGAAATGAAAATATATATCTACAGAAAGGCACACACAGAAATGTTCATAGTAGCTTTATTTATAATAGCAAAAACTGTAAACCCACATGATCATCATCAGGCAGATGGATAAACAAATAGTGGTCTATCTGTAAAATGGAATATTGCTCAACAATAAATAGGAAGGAACTACTGAAACACTCAACAACCTGAATGAATCTTAAAATATGCATGCTCAGTGAAAGAATATAGACAAAAAAAGAATACAAAAAGAATACATGCTGTATGCTTCCATTTATATAAAATTATAGCAATTGCAAACTAATCTTTAATGACAAAAAAGTAGATCACTGGTTGCCTGGGGGAAAGGGGCGGGATGGAGGGATTACAAAGGGACACAAGGAAACTGTTTGGGTTGATAGATGTGCTCATTATTTTTATTGTTTATGGATTTCAAACTTGTAAAACTGTACATTCCAAATATGTGCTGTTTATTGGATTTGGATTGTATCTCAATAAAACTGTTTTTAAAAGAGATGTAAGAAACATAAAAATTAAAATGTATATTTCAATATTAATTCAAACAAATAAGTTGTTTTAAAAAAAGATTTTGAGATAATCAGGGAAACTGACAAACTGCCTAGATATTTAATGATAAGGAATTGTTAAAAAATTTTAGATGGGATAATGATATTCCAGTTATGTTTTTTTTTTTTTTTGCGGTACGTGGGCCTCTCACTGTTGTGGCCTCTCCCATTGCGGAGCACGGGCTCCGGACGCACAGGCTCAGCGGCAATGGCTCACGGGCCCAGCCGCTCTGCGGCATGTGGGATCTTCCCGAACCGGGGCACGAACCCGTGTCCCCTGCATCGGCAGGCGGACTCTCAACCACTGTGCCACCAGGGAAGCCCCCAGTTATGGTTTTTTTAAAGGAAGTCTTTTAGATATAACATTCTGAAACATTTTTGGATAATATATAATATATCCTGGAGGTAGAGGAAGTGGGTAGAGAAATATATGAAACAAGAATGACCATGATTTGATAACAGTTTAGCTGAATAACTTACTTGGAGTTTCAATATACTATTCTTATTTTATATACATTTTTTCTGTAACTTTTAACAAAAAGAGCTAAAAATAAAGAAATATTAAGGAATCATGAGGGTTTCTGTAGCCTGCTTGTGATAGAATTAAGAAATCTGTGGCACCGATGCTATGAATTTGATTCTTTCTTAACTAAGATAACCTAATAGAAGTTAATAAATTCCAAAAAGTTCAATAAGAACAGATTTTGTGTTAAGACCACAAAAGAAGTACTTTTTGTCTGCTTGTTTTCTTAAAAAATATATCTAGGGCTTTATATATATATAAACATAAACAACTAGAAAAAGTAGAAGGCATGTAAGAAATGCAGCCCTGAAGTGACACAGCCACCCAAAATAAAGCAAATAGTGCAGTTCAGAATAGAGAATCTGCCACAAGTGATTCCATCCATGAAAGTGATCAGCCTGACACCCTTTACTCAGATGTGCCTCATTTGAAGGTGTTCTTACAGATGCCCCCATGCATTCTCCTTTATCACCTGCCATTTCAACAAGCCATTTTGGGAGCAGTATAAAATCACCAAGGACAGGCTCCTTAATTTCATTGCCTATTGACCAAAAATAATTATAAAAAACACACTCTAAACAAACAAAACACATTCTATGACAGTTCTGTAAGGCAGATTCCATTTCCCATTTGAATCAGCTCTGAACGTAGTTTTTACTGCCGTTTTAGCAAAGACTGGATATTCAACAGGAAGAGATATAGCTAATTCTCAGTTCCAGGAAGGACTAATGCAAGTATATTTCTAACAGTTATAAAAGCAACATAACTGCTATCACTCTAAATTTAACAATTCCCTTTTGAGTAATTCAAAGACCTTTACAGTTCTTGGTTTATCAGGTGGGCCAAAGAGTGCCTTTGGTATTTTAAGTAAAAATAAAAGACACATTTTTCATTTTCCCCAAGAACTTTATTGAACAACGTATTCACGCTTTTGTTCCACTACTTTCTGCCATTTTCCAGGCAATTTCATAAGTCCAAAACTTTTTATCTCTTTGCGCAAAGAACTGTTCCAGGTGCCTTTTATAGTCTTCCAGGGAATTGAATTTTTTTCCATTAAGAGAATTTTGTAAAGACCAAAATAGATGGAAATGCGAAGGTGTAATGTCTGGTGAATATAGCGGATGAATCAGAACTTCCCAGACAAGCTGTAACAGTTTTTGCCTGGTCATCAAAGAAACATGTGGTCTTGAGTTATACTGATGGAAGATTATGCGTTTTCTGTTGACTAATTCTGGACGCTTTTCAACTGGGTGCAGCTTTCAGTTGGTCTAATTGGGAGCAGTATTTGTTGGAATTAATCGTTTGGTTTTCTGGAAGTTCATAATAGAGGACTCCCTTCTGATCCCACAATATACACAACATCACCTTCTTTCGATGAAGACCGGCCTTTGGTGGTTGGTGGTAGTTCATTTTGTGTGCCCCACGATCTCTTCCATTCCACATTGTTGTACAGTATACACTTTTCATCTCCTGTCACAATTTTTTTTTAATTAATTAATTTATTTTTGGCTGCGTTGTGTCTTCGTTGCTGTTGGGTGCAGGCCTTCTCTAGTTGCAGCGAGCGGGGGCTACTCTTCATTGCAGTGCACGGGCTTCTCATTGCGGTGGCTTCTCTTGCTGCGGAGCACAGGCTCTAGGCACACGGGCTGCAGTAGTTGTGGCTCGCGGGCTCTAGAGCACAGGCTCAGTAGTTGTGGTGCACTGGCTTAGTTGCTCCGCGGCATGTGGGATCTTCCCAGACCAGGGCTTGAACCCGTGTCCCCTACATTGGCAGGTGGGTTCTTAACCACTGTGCCACCAGGGAAGTCCCCAACAATTTGTTTTAAAAACGGAGTGTTTTCATTACATTTCAGTAGAGAATCGCATGCAGAAATAGGGTCAGGAAGGTTTTTCTCGTTTATGTGGAATCCAAACGTCAAAGTGATTCACATAATCAAGCTGGTGCAAATGATTTTCAACGTTTGATTTGGATTCTTTAAGTATGTCGGCTATCTCCCACGTGGCATAACATTGATTGCTCTCAATTATTGTTTTGATTTGATCGCTATCAATTTCAACTGGTCTACCGAACTGTGGAGCTTTGTCCAGCGAGAAATCTCCAGCACGAAACTTTGCAAACCACTTTTGACACATTTGATCAGTCACAGCACCTTCTCCATACACTGCACAAATCTTTTTGTGCATTTCAGTTGCGTTTTTACCTTTCTTGAAAGAATAAAGTATAATATGCCGAAAATGTTGTTTTTCTTCCATATTCAGTATTAAAAAGGCTACACAAAAATTCACCAATTTTTATGTCTTTTTTAAATGTATGCTGATATGACAGCTGTCACATACAATGTAACAAAATTGTTTCCAGTGAAGTTAAAGACAACTAAGTGCTACTAGAGCCATCTTACAGAAGAAACCAAATGAAACTTTTGGCCCACCCAATATGATAAAAAATTTTTGGAGAGAATTTTTCATCAAAACTGCTCATAGGTATAAGTCATCAAATCTATGACTTGTAATGTGAACAATGCTGTACGCAGATTTGATAATTATACATTTTGTTTCTAAATGAGTAAAATTACAGAAGAAATTTTAACAACAGTTATCTTTTTTAACAACAGTTTTAGCAACAGTTATCTTTATGTAGAAATAAATGGGATAATAATGCTAATATTTACTGTATGTTTACTAGGTGCCAGATGCTATTCAAAGTGCTTTACATTAATTTGCTCATGATAATTAATGCCACAAGTTAGTTAAAATTAACAGCTCTGGGCTTCCCTGGTGGCACAGTGGTTGAGAGTCTGCCTGCCGATGCTGGGGACACGGGTTCATGCCCCGGTCCGGGAAGATCCCACATGCCGCAGAGTGGCTGGGCCCGTGAGCCATGGCTGCTGAGCCTGCGTGTCCGGAGCCTGTGCTCCGCAACGGAAGAGGCCGCAGCAGTGAGAGGCCCGTGTACCGCAAAAAAAAAAAAAAAATTAACAGCTCCATTTTACAGGTAAGAAAATCAAGGAGACAGGTTATACAACTAACAAATAAATGAAAGAGCCAAATTTCATATCCATTCATTCTACCTCCAAAGCCCGCATTTAACCTCTGTGCTATTTAGGGAATAAGATGGCAGAAAAAATGCTTAGATGGAAGATAGTCAAGATATGGACAGAGGAAGCATACAAATCATCAATTCAAATGTCCAAACTTCCATTCAGGCAATACTTTTTCACCTGAATGAAAATGTGCAGTGAATCAAGGAAAGTGGGTTCTAGAAATAAAACTTTACTCACTGAATACTTAACTGCGGCAAGTGGATCTAACCTAACATGTAAATAATACCTCCTACTTCCTTCCAAAGTACTGAAAGGGTGACTTCCCTGGTGGTCCAGTGGTAAAGAATCCGCCTTCCAATGCAGGGGATGTGGGTTTGATCCCTGGTCAGGGAACTAAGATCCCACATGCCACAGGGCAACTAAGCCCGCGCACCACAACTACTAAGCTTGTGCACCTCAAGGAGAGAGCCCGTGTGCCGCAAATTACAGAGCCCACACATTCTGGAACCCGTGCGCCACAACTACAGAGCCCATGTGCCCTGGAGCCCGTGCACCACAACTAGAGAGAAAACCCAAGTGCCTCAACTAGAGAGAAGTTCGAGCGCTGCAACGAAGAGACCATGCACCACAATGAAAGATCCCACGTGCTGCAACTAAGACCCTACGCAGCCAAAAAAGTAATAAAAGAAAAAAAGTACTGAAAGGGAAGTGAATTTCATGATAAACTTGGAGCTCCTCATAAATTTGCAATAAAAATTTTAAAGAGCTGTGGTCCTGCTTTAAGAAGACTCAGTACATAACAATCTTCATTGTCTAAGCAAATACCCTTGGAAACAAAGTGCAAAATATTTCATTGCAGATATTTTTTAATAATGCTTCCTCACCATTCTCTTTTCATAGAGTTAAATTTTTAAGGATGGAAGGGAGTTGCTGATCTATGTTACTTAATAGGAAATCCTCAGTGATCCCGGCAGCTCTTCCCCTGATTACAGAACCACCTTCTCCCATTTGCAGTTCTTAATAGCAAGTTAGTCTAAATGGCACTTTTAAACATTCCTACCATTCAGTACAGTTAACAACATGAATGTCTGTGCCACAATACCTGGTTCAAATTCTGGCTCTGACACTTACTACAAGTTGTTTAACCTGTATGTCTCAGCATTAGAATAGGAACAGTACCTTCTCCTTCCCAGGCAGCAAAGGGTTAAATGAGTTAAGCCATAGACTCATTTAGAACAGTTCCTGGCACACAAGAAATGCTCAATAAATGTTAGACTTACTCTTAAAGCAAAACAGGAAACGGTCACAGGTATTCTTGGACATTAGAACACCACGTGACAAGAAACATGTAATACTTCTGTAATGAAACGAAGAAGGAAGGGCATAGCACATGTAACTGTCGACAAAATGTGTCCAATTTGAGGAAAATGTATGTACTTTGGGTTGCAGGTTTGAAAATAAGCAAGGGTACATTAAATTCACCTACCAAGAAGTTCTAAACCAAGAGTTGCACTAAATATGCATTCTGGCTGAACGCCGAAAGCTTGGGTGTTAGATCAATATCCCGACAAAGCCAAGATCAGAGGGCATCTCCGTCCTAGAATGCATATACAAGCCTAATTTTGAAATTATAAAAAACTGTAATTGTATTACTAGAAATGTGAGTAATAATTTTAAAATGTGACAAGGCAGTGCAGAAACAAGAACTTCTCAGTGCGGTTGGTCACTAGACTGCAGCTGCGGTGCACTGCAGCTCCTGCAATTTTAACTGGATGCTCACTGTTCAGCACGTTCAGCAGAGGGAGAGAGATTTGCTGACTAGCTCCACTAGGATACTGCAGACAATGAGACGGCCAACGAAATCATCAAGTATTATTTTGTCTTTCAAAATAACTGATTAATTGAAAGAATTATTTTGTCTAATATTATGAATGCTAGAGTACCTCAATCAATTCCAAAGATTATAATTATGCTATAATTTACTCTCTATTATTCTGCTTTATATTACCTGAATTTGGATAAATGGTTTACTGGCTCAAAAAGGATCCAATTTTTCCTGAAGGTATCTAGTTAACTCACTTCTTAACATTCATATACACTGTTGATCTATTTTCTTAGTTAACTTACTGTCTAAATGTTCATATTAATCTATTTCTTTAATTAAATACATTACTTAGTTGTTTTGAATAGTAAAGTAACAGCTTTCACAATCATCAATCGTAGCACTTTACTCTTGTAATAAGTAACAATAATAATAGTAGGTATTTATACAGCGCTAACTACATGCCAGGCCCCACTCTACATGAAACACACGCACACCCAACCAATCCTTATAACAGCCTTCTGATGTAGGTGTTATTATTATCCCCATTTTACAGATGAAGAGAACTGAGGCACAGAAAGATTAAATAACTTAGCCAAACTAGTAAATGGAAGAGCTGGGATTTGAACCCAGAACACTGGCTCAGAGTCTCTGCTCTTAAGCATTGCCTCTTCTCAGCTGAAGGATGAGTAAGAGTTAAATAAATAGGTGAAGGGTGAAGGGAGTGTGGAGGAGAGGTACAGAAACACAAGAATACAGCACTTGCAAAAGCTCTTTGGCAGGTGTGGCATAGGAGCTGGAGAAAGGTGCTTGGGGACATGAAATAAGGGCCACATGGTGAACCTGGAGAAGGCACAGGAGTGGTTGAACTTGAGGGCTCTTCATGGGCCAGACCATGCAGGACTGTGCAGGTCAGGGCAAGGGACAGAAAAAGGACAGAAAGCCACTGGGGGGAGGGTCTTACTCGAGGGGTGGGGGCACGATGATCAGAATGGCAGTGTGAAAGCCACTTTGGTGTGAAACGGGTGGGTTGGTAGAATGTGAGAATGCAAGGAACCCCATTAGGAGCTCTGGTGAGAGAGCAGATAGCAGTAGCAGAGACTATGATGGTGAGTGGAGATGGCAGATATAAAAGAGTACAAATCCTCAGGGCATGGTGACAGATTGGATTTTGAGGAGACAGTGGGTCAAGAAGAAGGAAATCTCAAGAATGACTCCTAGGTTTCTGGTTTGTGCAACTGGATGAATGGCGATGCTGTTCCGCAAAACAGAAACACCTAATGAGGGTGGGGGCTTGTGGACCTCAGTCCTGGCCACACTGAGCATGAGGTGCATTTGGGATGCCCACGGGGAGGTGTCTAGGAGGCAGATGGACACATGGGCCTGGAGTCCATGTTGAAGGTTGGAGCCAGAGGTATATATTCTGGAGTCAGGGGATAAATGATAATTCAAGCTGCAGGAGTGCATGAGACCCTATAAAGAGACACTAGACACGGAGAAGAGGGCCTAAGGCAGAGCCCTGAAGAACTCAACATTTTAAAAGAGCGGAAAGGCAAGGATGAGTCTGCAAAGGAGGAACTGAGCAGCAGAAAGCAAGCCAGAAGAATGCAGAAACCAATGGGAGGTTGTGGTTAAGAGGAAATCAACACAGGCATACCTTGTGGTATTGAACTTCACAGATTCTGCCTTTTTAACATATTGAATATCTGTGGCAGCCCTGCGTTGGGCAAGTCTAGCAGCACCATTTTCCCAACAGCATTTGCTCACTTGACGTCTCTGTGTCACATTTTGGTAATTCTCGAAATATTTCAAACTTTTTCATTATTATTATATTTGTCATGGTGATCTGTGACCAATGATACAAAGATGTTACTATTGTAATTGTTTTGGGTTGCCACTAACTGCACCCACATAAGACAGTGAACATAATCAATAAATGTTGTATGTGTTCTGACTGCTCCACTAACTGGCCTTCCCATCTCTGTCCCTCTTCTGGGGCCTCCCTATTCCCTGAGACACAACAGTATTGACATTAGGCCAGTTAATAACCCTATAATGGCCTCTCAGTGTTCAAATGAAAGGAAGAGTCAGTCAATATGGCAAACTTCATTGCTGTCTTTATTTTAAGAAACTGCACAGTCACCCCAACCTTTAGCAACCACCACCCTCATCAGTCAGCAGTCATCATCAAGGCAAGACCCTCCACCAGCAAGAAGATTATGACTCATTGAAGGCTGAGATGATAAATATGTTAAAAAGGTTAGTGTCTTTAGCCATAAAGTATTTTTAAATTAAGGTATGTATACTGCTTTTTTTAGACATAATGCTATTGCACACTTAATAGACTACAGTACAGTCTAAACATAACTTTTATATGTACTGGGAAACCAAAAAAATCATGTGATTCACTTTATTGTGATATTCACTTTATTGAGGTGGTCTGGAATCAAACCCACAATATCTCTGAGGTATGCCTGTAAAGTCAAATGTTCTGAGAGGTCAAGGAAGATGCAGACCGAAACATCTGTTAGGTCTGGAGACATGTGGTGACTGTTTCAGAAGGGCAATGAGGACAAAGCCAGACCTGGAGTGAAGTGAGGATGAAGTGAAGGGGAGGAAATGAAGAAAGAATGCACATAACCCCGAAAAAGGCAGCTGAATGTGAATGTAGGGGCAACGAGAGGCTTTTAACAGGAGAGATTGAGCGCAGATAAAATGTTGATAAGAAGACCAGAGCTGGGAGGAAGGAAGTGAGTATGCCTAAAAATGAAGGAGCTAACTGATAGTGAGATTTCTCTGAAGTCAGTAGGAAATGGGATCCAAACACTGGAGAGGCTGGTGGAGGGATGGGGCCTCTATTTTACCACAAGGGAAGAAGCCCAGGAGGCAGGTGCAGGCAGGTTTGTACCTTTGAGAGTGGTGTAATTTCTCTGTGACAAAGGAGGCCAAGTTGTACCCAGAAAATGAAAGAGGAGGTGTGGGTGTCAGAAGGATGGAAGAAGGGGAAAGTGGAGGGCAATGTCAGGGCTCTGAAGGGACAAGAAGCACTGAACCAGTGATTGTAATGGGGGGGGGGGGGGGAAGAGCGAATCCAAGAAATGGGCATTGCTGGGCAGTGTTGAGAGCTCATTTCAGAATGTGGTGATGGGGAATTTACAGGGGTTCCCATCAGCCCTGCTGAGTATCTTGCAGTGCTCAGCCTGTGGATGCAGGCAGAAAGAAGGCAGATGGCTACCGGTTGTCCAGGAGGTGGGTGCATTTGCTAGCAAGGTACTCATAGACCCAAGGGGCAAGGGAGTTTAAAGCCTTGGCAAGGGTGCTACAGATGGACCAGGGAACTAAGCTCCATGAAGAAAAGAGGAAGGAGGGACCGGGAGAGAATAAAGGGACAAAAGATAGGGGTCCTGAGGAAAGAGAGACTAGTCACAGTACAGGCTTCTGATGGAAAACAAGTTGTAGGCACAGGACAGAATACTTGAATGCAACCCATTAATTATCATTAATAATCATTCATTAGATGATTTGAACTATTAATTAGTTTGATTATTCATTAACACGTTAAGAAGATAACCCTCTGTGATATGACGAAAGGCTGAGCTTCCTCTTCTATGAAGACCTCTTATAAATCTTTAAGAAAAAGACCAACAACCCAATGGGGAAAATGAATGAAATACCCACTTGGCTGGCGATTCCTCCTCCAGGGGGCCCAGGGACTCCTCCACCACTGTGGTCTCTTCCATGGGGGCAGTCGGGTCCATGTCACTGCAAAGCAGCAAGAACCACTCTAGTCACACAAATCTGTTTACATCAATGCCCTTACATATTCAAGACAGAAAAAAACACATTTCAATGTCCTTTTTCTTAAGTAAACATCCCTCAAGGAATTAACATGTACATACAGGTAATCCACATCAAAATAAAAAAGAGGAAGAAAAATGCTCTTAATTGCTAATCCATATAAATTATTTCAAAAGTGTGAAAAGTACTTTGAGAAATACAAGTTTCCATGAATGGCCTAAAATTAAAAACAGATTGTAAAGGACCAGAACAATTATTCAAACTCTTATTATACTAGGAAATTCCAAATATTAACAGGGGCCATAAAAATTTTCAACCTGTGTTAAATGACTTAAAATAGATAAGAATATGCCATTGCAAACTTTAGAAAATGGCAAGAAAGTGGAAACATTCCACAAAAAGGAATGTGTAGGATTACAAACAAGCTGGTGATAACCATACCAGAAAAATAAGGCTTTGAAACATCAATTTACATACCATCACATCTAAATACATAATCTACAGATTAGAAATTACAGCACAGTGAAAAACACTTTGAATTTTAAATACATAATCTTAAATCTTTTATGTTGATATTAATCCTATCTGAACATTACTTTTAAAAAAGTACCAGCAAAAGAAATTTCATTCTCAGGAAAATGCTAAAATTGGTCAATATAATAGAAATATTTTACACTGTACATTCAGAACCCAGCACTTTTTCATCCCCAGTTCAGGAAAAATCTTCATAAAATTAGTTTTTTTTTTAAATAAACATAAATTGGGCTTCCCTGGTGGCGCAGTGGTTGAGAGTCCATCTGCCGATGCAGGGGACACGGGTTCCTGCCTGGTCCGGGAAGATCCCACATGCCGCGGAGCGGCTGGGCCCGTGAGCCATGGCCACTGAGCCTGCGTGTCAGGAGCCTGTGCTCCGCAACGGGAGAGGCCACAACAGTGAGAGGCCCGCGTATCGCAAAAAATAAATAAATAAATTTTAAAAATAAACAAACAGAAATTGAACTATAATGAAATAGAGTTTTTACATTAAAAGTATTTTAATTCTCAACTCAAAGCCATTGTTATCAACTTTTTAAAAAACTCAGTTTTCCAACACAAAATTTGAATAAATAATTTTTACTTTTAAAAAAGGTCCGAAATCAAATGTTCTCCCTGTTTGGAAGGACATCCCTGCTGCTCTGCCTGGCAGAAGTCCTTTAACAAAAGCAGCCTCTACACATCAGCATGACCCTCGTGGGTCATGGGAGTTTTTAGCATCCAGGAGTCTAGCAGCAGTGGCAGTGCTGTATTACTCCAACTTTCTCTTTATTCCCTTGGCCATGTCATAAACCAAGGGGATAAAAACATGGATTCACTGACAGTTCATAGCTTTCAACAATTAAAAATCATAAAAGGGCTATAACGATATAAGGGAAGAAAAAAGAAGCAGAATACAAAACAAATATGAACTGACAGTTCATAGCTTTCAACAATTAAAAATCATAAAAGGGCTATAACGATATAGGGGAAGAAAAAAGAAGCAGAATACAAAACAAATATGAACTGACAGTTCATAGCTTTCAACAATTAAAAATCATAAAAGGCCTATAACAATATAGGGGAAGAAAAAAGAAGCAGAATACAAAACAAAGAGACTAGCAATTCTTAAACCTGTCAATCAATTTAGAAGAAAAATCACAGACCTCCCTCCTGTATTGACCTAAATTATTTTATGAATAAACATAAAACTAATTTTGTGCTTATAGCTCAACAGAACCATAGCTTATAGAACCATATGATGAAAACTACAAAACAAGTAAGTCTCAAGATTAGCACCAATTTATTTTGGCAAATTTTATTATTTTGTTGAAAGTAAATCACCAATGTTGGATTTATTAGAAGAAAGATAAAGCTCCAGGGCCCATGTCTATATTTTGACTTCAGTTATACTAACGTAGAAAATGCCTGTTTGCACAAGTATGGTTACAAAACAATTTTAAAAACCTCAAGGCTTTGTTAACTAGTTCAAATTCAATCAGACTTCATACTTAACCAAATCTATGACAGTGAACAGATTTAATCCAGTGTTGCTTGATTACTACATAAAACTGTCTTGGCTCTTTACAATAAAAGTTGGAAGGCAGTATTATTAAAAACTGCATTTGTGGGTGTCTATCCCAGTTAGGAACAAGAAAATAATATCTGATATTACACTTTTAAAATTATTACAAATGGAGAAAATTCTATTTTCAGCACAGGTACTAACAGTCAAACTCTTGAAGAAAACCAGTAACAATGGAAATGGCTCAGTCACACCATTTTGAAAGCATCTTGCCCTTAGATCTAGTTATACTGTCAATGTCTTCAAACAGGAATACTAAACTACAGCAAAACCCTCACACCTCCAATGCATGGTGCAGCACTCGCCCTTGTCAGCCACGAACACATCACTTATTGTTAGGCTCACCTCTGCTGTTTTCTCATTAATCATAACTCAGCTGCACTATACCATGGTGGCAAATCAAAATCTCAATGTATTAAATAAGAAATTAAAGTCTTATTCTACAAAAAAACTTTCAATTACACATTATTACCACCTAAGAGCTTTGACTTTATAACTCACAAAACAATCCAAAATGAGTGCCATGGGGCACGTTTCATTTTAACATTGGGACATACCATCTGCCAGAAGCACATGTGGTCACTTCTTCATGTTCCAAGGTCAATAATTACCTCTTAGAGTAAGTAAACACTTGGAGCCAAAATGATTTTAAACTCAAATGCAAACTGAAATGGGGTGGTAGTATTAAATAAGCTAGTAAATCAGATGATGCAGAAAGTGCCTGTATTACTTTTTAAAAATATACTATTACAGTAAAATAAAACAAAATGAAAAGGTCTGTATTTGAGATTCTATAGAAGCCTAGATTGAGAAACCTAAACATTCAACAAGTTTCTTTTCAAAGACAACACAGATGTGCAATGGTAGTAAATTTAATCTTAGATTTGATCTTATTTTCTACATTTTTTTTTTGTTTGTTTGTTTGTTTTGCGTTACACGGGCCTCTCACTGTTGTGGCCTCTCCCATTGCGGAGCACAGGCTCCGGACACGCAGGCTCAGTGGCCATGGCTCACGGGCCCAGCCGCTCCGCGGCATGTGGGATCTTCCCAGACCGGGGCACGAACCCGTGTCCCCTGCATCGGCAGGCGGACTCTCAACCACTGCACCACCACCAGGGAAGCCCTGTACATTTGTTTTTAAGGATAAAAATTTAAGAAAAATAAGTTTATGTAAAGAGCTTATATTCTTCAAAAGAAAAAAAAGTGGAAGTCTGGATCCCCTCAAGCCTTCAAACTTGTGTAAAGTCTTCCCTGCAACACATCCTGTCGCAACCCATTCCTCGTACTTCCCTGCAGCCCTGAAATGACAGAAATAGCAGAACCAAGTACCTCCCCTAAGTAGCAAAACTGGCACAGATCTGAGATATCATAAAGCCTGAGAAATGTCAAATTTGAACCTCAGGTGAAACTTGTCATTGAGCTTTGATCTGCAAATGATTTTATAAAATCAAGAGGCAGGGACTTCCTTGGTGGCGCAGTGGTTAAGAATCCGCCTGCCAATGCAGGGGACACGGGTTTGATCCCTAGTCCGGGAAGATCCCACATGCTGCGAAGCAACAAAGCCCATGCGCCACAACTACTGAGCCTGTGCTCTAGAGCCCACGAGCCATAACTACTGAGCCCGTGTGCCACAACTACTGAAGCCCGTGCACCTAGAGCCCATGCTTCGCAACAAGAGAAGCCACAATGAAAAGCCCGTGCACTGCAACAAAGAGTAGCCCCCACTCACCACAACTAGAAAAAGACTGTGCGCAGCAACGAAGACCCAAAGCAGCCAAAAATGAATAAATAAATAAACTTATTTAAAAAAAAAAGATGCAATGTATACAAAAACTTTGGAAGGTCACAGAAAAATAAAGTACAGAATATCCAGGAATTTAAAAAGCATTCTGAGGCATATGCAAATATACAGCGCCATGTGCTTGGGGTGTCAGCAAATATACAATTTCCTTGGCTAAAATAAGATAAAAGAATTTTGAAAGCAGTTTCAAATCTAACCACAACATAGCAAAACTGTTTAAAAAAGTTATCTCATGAAACAAAAACCTAAATTCAATCGCTACGTAAAGCACACAAGTATAAAGACATGGCAAGCATAACACAGAGGACATAATTTTCAAGACAGGCAAATAAAGATCCAGATATTTCCACTTAATTGTAGGTTCACAGAAGGTACACATTTGCACCATACCTGGTATCTTTACCTGATCCCCAGGTGCGAACTCCATATCCACCCATGTTGTCTTCAGTCCTGATTGCTCTAGAAAACGAAAGAATATTCCCTTAAACTGGAAGCTGGTGTCCAGTCAATCTCCAAATCAGAAAAGCTGATCATAAAAACTGTCCCAGGATCAGCTCCCTTAGGAATAACTGCATACTAATATAAAGTCAACTAAATATTAAAACACAACAGATTCACACCAAGATCTTAAAGGGAGAATAGCATTTACAATGAAACTTACATTTTATCATTCCCACTGTATCTCTCAAATTCTCGTTTCCCTCTCTGGTCAAAACCGTCAAAAGCTCTGTTCCCAGGACCACCTCTGCCTCTGCTTCGCATGCCCCCTCTTGGGCATCCACGTCCTCTCAGTGGTCTTTCTCGATCAAACCTGTCAACTGGTCTTGGAAGAGATGAGTATAATAAAAAGCGGTGAATTGGATTAAAGAGCTAACGCTTATTTTGATTAAAAAAAATTCTAGAAGGACATTATGGCTACAGTATATTGGAAAGAATCGTGTATCTTGAATAAAAAAATTAATAGTTAAATTTACTGAGCACATACTATCTCTAGCACTGTTCTGAGCCCTTCACGTACAGTCATTTAATTACAACTAGTGCCCACAGATGAGGAAGATAGCTGAAGATGACGTCTTTGTTGTTAAATCCAATAGCAACTTTTGTGTCTAGGTCATCTGACCCTTATGCATCATTTGACACTGCCAACCACTAATTTTCCTCTGCCCTTTCTGGCTTCTCTTTCCCTGCTCATCCTTATAAAATGATTTTTGACACAGGTAATACCCAAACATTCACAAGGTACTCCTCTTGCTTCTTGGCCACACAATTCCACTTCTCAAAGGCAGAAACTGCAGAGTCACATATAGGGAAAGGTTCTACACCTTGCCTTTTTCATGGAACATGTCTTGAATATCCCATCTTCTGGATACCTACACATTTGTCCTTAAGAGCACCAGCATTCCTGACTCCCTACCTCCTGTACACATCGTCCTCGTCCCTATGCTAATGCTACATGGCCCCTTCACGTGACCCTGTGTCTCTCATTTGGGGGTCTCTCTGATTTCAGGCCACAAAGCCAGTTACTTCCTGGACATCCCCCTATGTCACCCCATGGCCCTGAAGATACATGACCAACACTGACCCCTTGCTCCTACTACGGTCCCTAACTCACAACATGGAAGTGTCCAAGCCAAGAAACTCCCTTTTCTCACTCTTTCCCTGCCACACCCACTGGATCCAGGGCCTGACCGCCCGCTTCTCCTCACATCCATTCTCTGCTACCATCTGGTCACTGTCACTTTTTATGAGGACTTGTCTCTCCTCCACCAGACTCAAAGCTTCTGCAGGAAGGGCCTCATCTTTTTCATTGTTAAATCCTAGTTTAATAAGAAATTATATTTTTTAATTTGTCAAGGCTTTTAAAAACATTTAAAGCAACAAATTACTTATTGAAATTTAGTGACATTAGTGGCTCAAACACCAGAACTAGAGGTGTGTTCCAGTCTACTGAAACAGGCTGAAAATGTTACATTAAAAAGCTACTATACAATCACCGATAAAAAGATACAAAACTCACAATTCTCCTTACTCAAAAAGATAAAGAAATACAGAAGCACCAATCATTAACTTTATGCCAGTCTCTTTCAAGAAACATCATCCTAAATCAATTCTCCAAGCTGGCTTTTCTGTCTCCCACCTCCCCAGGCCAAAACCAAAATTTTAAATAGAGACTGTTGTAGAATCTGATTCCACATTACAGTAAATATCTAAAGCAGAGTTCTAAAACAATGACAAATGAAAAGTAACAGTAAGTTCTTAACCAGGAAGTTGGACAGTGCCATAAAAGAAGTCTACCTAAAAACTGAGAAGAAATGAAGCATAAAACTCTATATGGAAAATAATGCCAATAGTCAAAATCGGGTCTAAATTTACATGAACTTTAGATCAGATACTGATAAAATAACGAATTCATTAATAATATAATAGTAACTGAAGCTGACCCTAAAAATAACCCTGTGTGTTCTAGTCTATTTTAATCCCTTAAATCATTTTTCTTTATCCCACAGGTTTACCCCACCCCCAATTAAATATATTCTCAATTGCTTCTTTATAATCCCCTTCTTATAAAATACATTCTTTTTTTTTTTAATAGATCTTTATTGGAGTATAATTGCTTCACAGTACTGTGTTAGTTTCTGTTGCACACCAAAGTGAATCAGCCATATGTAAACATATGGCCCCATATCCCCTCCTGCTTGGGCCTCCCTCCCACCCTCCCTATCCCACCCTTCTAGGTCATCACAAAGCACAGAGCTGATCTCCCTGTGCTATGCTGCTGCTTCCCACTAGTTAACTATTTCACATTCAGTAGTGTATATATATCAATGCTACTCTCACTTCGCCCCAGCTTCCCCTCCCACCCCATGTCCTCAAGTCTGTTCTCTATGTCTACATCTTTATTCCTGTCCTGCAACTAGGTTTGTCAGTACCATTTTTTTTTTTTTAGATTCCGTATATATGCGTTAGAATATGGTATTTGTTTTTCTTTCTGACTTACTTCAATCTGTATGACAGACTCTAGGTCCATGCACTTCACTACAAATAACTCAATTTCGTTTCTTTTTATGGCTGAGTAATATTCCATTGTATATATGTGTCACATCTTCTTTATCCATTCATCTGTCGATGGACATTTAGGTTGCCTCTATGTCCTGGCTATCTTAAATAGTGCTGCAATGAACATTGTGGTACATGTCTCTTTTTTTTTTTTTGCGGTATGTGGGCCTCTCACTGTGTGGCCTCTCCCGTTGCGGAGCACAGGCTCCGGACGCACAAGCTCTGAGGCCATGGCTCACAGGCCCAGCCGCTCCGCGGCATGTGGGATCTTCCCGGACCGGGGCACGAACCTGTGTCCCCTGCATCGGCAGGTGGACTCTCAACCACTGCACCACCAGGGAAGCCCCATGTCTCTTTTTGAATTATGGTCTTCTCAGGGTATATGCCCAGTAGTGGGACTGCTGGGTCATTCGGTAGTTCTATTTTTAGTTTTTTAATGATCCTCCATACTGTTTTCCATAGTGGTGGTATCAATTTACATTCCCGCCAAAGTGCAGGAGGGTTCCCTTTTCACCACACCTTTTCCAGCATTTATTGTTTCTAGATTTTTGGATAATAGCCATTCTGACCACATGAGGTGATACCTCATTGTAGTTTTGATCTGCATTTCTCTAGTAATTAGTGATGTTGAGCATCTTTTCACGTGCCTCTTGGCCATCTGTATGTCTTCCTTGATGAAATGTCTATTTAGGTCTTCCAGCCATTTTTTAATTGGATTGTTTGTTTTTTTGATATTAAGCTCCATGAGCTGTTTGTATATTTTGGAGATTAATCCTTTGTTGTTTCATTTGCAAATATTTTCTCCCATTCTGAGGGTTGTCTTTTCATCTTGTTTATGGTTTCCTTGGCTGTGCAAAAGCTTTTAAGTTTAACTAAGTCCCATTTGTTTATTTTTGTTTTTATTTCCATTACTCTAGGAGGTGGGTCAAAAAAGATCTTGCTGTGGTTTATGTCAAAGAGTGTTTTTCCTCTGTTTTCCTCTAAGAGTTTTATAGCGTCTGGTCTTACATTTAGGTCTTTAATCAATTTGGAGTTTACTTTTGTGTATGGTGTCAGGTAGTGTTCTAATTTCATTCTTTTACATGTAGCTTATCCTCTTTTTTAATAGGTTGGTGAGTATTAAGAATTTGAGCAGGCAAACTCAAATTCTGGGCTCTTCTACAAAATAACTGGTCCATACTCTTAAAAAATGTCAAATGCATAAATAAATGAAAGACTAAAGAGCTGTTTTAAATTAAAGAAGACTAAATGCAATGCACATTCCTGGACTCGATCCTGAACCAAAATTGTTTTTCTTCTGCTAGAAGGATATTATTAGGACAATTGGTGCAATTTGAGTAGTCTGTAGATTATATAATTTAGAGAATTAGATAATAGTATTGCATCAATGTTAATGAGTTTGATAATTGTACCATGTGTTTAGGAAATATATTTAAAGTATTTAGGGATAAAGAGACATTCCTGTAGCTTACTCTCAAATGCCAAGGAAAAAAGAGGGGTGTGTGTGTGTGTGTGTGTGTGTGTGTGTGTGTGTGTGTGTGTGAGAGAGAGAGAGAGAGAGAGAGAGAGAGAGAGACAGAGAGACAGAGAGAGAGAGAGAGAGAGAGGAGAAAGAGAGGGAGAGAGTGAGGGAGGGGTATGATAAAGCAAATGTGGTAAAATGTTATTGGAGAATCTGGATGAGGGTATATGGGAATTCCTTATATAATTCTTAAAACTTCCTGTATCCAAAATAGGCATCCCTTAATAGGCAGTTTTTTTCATGGTAACATATAAAGACTTATCCTTTTAAAAAAACTCATAATTTTGCTACTAAAAAAGCTGGAAACATGAGTTATAATTTCCGTATTTCCACAGAATAAATCCCTGCAGTGAAGGAAAAAAATACACAAATGCTTCCCAAAATAAGCAGCTCTGATCCAGAAGGCTTTCTGTAAGCAAGCAGACTGCGGCTGTTACATAGCAAATTTGAACTAATCACCCAAAAAAAGCAGAATTAAGCCTTTCTCTGGCCCTCATCCTCTAACATGGTGGCAGATATACCATCTGTTTTGAATGTGTAGTGGAATAGGTAGTCAAGAAGTTGAAAGACTTTGGGAATAACGGCTCCCTTGACATTCAACTGTACACTATTCTAGTCTCTTTTAGCCTTTTTAACTTTCTTTTCCTTTAAATGTGAGTCACAAGTTGTTTTGTTTTAATCTAAACCCAGTGCTATGCAAGTTTAATAATTAAACACTTGAGGCAGCAAGCATTCATCTTGTTAGTGCCAAGCATAAGACACTAAGAACTGCTTCCCGTGTATAGGTGGGCATGATAGCCCACATGCTGCCACATTACTCAGAAGGGTGTCAGGCTGCACCAGCCTGAGATCATCTTCCACATCAGAGCACTTTCTAGAGAAGGCATGGGAGCCTTAAACTGGTGTCACATATTTTATCAGGTTTTTTGTCCAATTTCATCATGATAACCTATTGACCTGACATGGGGCTAGGAATTTGTTTAAATTCATTAGTAGCCCAAATTAGTACTGCTAAATCAAGAACATAATTATATCTCTGGCCTAAATTTCAAAAGAAAATTTAATCAGTTTAGCATACTCCTATATAGTTTGTTATAAGAATGCTTTTCAGAGTTACCAATAAGTAATCCATTTTTCATTGTGTAATGATTTCCTGAACCAAGAGTTAAGGTCATCTATGAGATAAATGGAAGGTGCTTCACGTGTTACCTAAGGTAGTATGATTTGGTACTTAAATTTGGTACTTAAATTGGCAAAATATTCCCAGGACTGGCACCACAAAAAGGTTCCAAAGGCTGGTAGTCCTCTGAAAATCCTTCTGGTTCCCCCAACCCTCCAGGCCAAGGTCTGCAGTACTTACCTTTCATCTGTAAACTTCTCAGGTGTAAAGTCTGCCTGTCTCTCCGTCTCATAGGGTCGATATTCCCTGTAGGATCTCCGCTCTGCTCTATCAAGCGTCACCTCTGTCCCCCGGCTCTCACTCCATCCTTGCTGCTCCCCTCTTCTGGAAGTTCGTTTCTGGCCTGACAGGGAGGAATCAAAGGGGAGAGCTAGAACACAAGGTCTGCAGCAGCACGTTATTACATGTACTTTTAAATTTTACTTTTCTAGAAATCAATGCCATAGGAAAATTTGGGAAGTTTGGAAAAGTTCAGAGAAGAAAAAAGGTTGCTGATACTACTACTGCCCAGAGTCGTCTTTTAATAAAACTTTGACATTACTATTGAATCCCTTATGTCCTAGAAATTATGATAAGATAAACTATACCAACTCACTTACAATTACAAATATTTTACAATGACTCTGTGATAGCAACGGAGATATATTATCAACTACATTTCACAACAGCAGCTTTATCAAAACATGGTAGCTAAGTTCCTTCCAGAAAATTAAAGGATAAATACCCTGTATTTCAGAACATATTTTTAGAATCCCAACTATAGTTTATCATTCATTGGCTAATAAAGTTTTCATTTTTAAATAGCTTGTACCATTGTATCTTTCTCATTTGAAAACAGATTTTCCTGGTCTTTGATGGGATTTATACATTTATGATCACACTTCTCAAATATAAGGCCAAGCTGGTATTTGCCAACTCGTGCAAGGTCTGGCCAGCACTTGAAGGGGCATCTCCCGTCCATGGAGAGGCCAGCACTGAGGAGGTAGGGGCTGGGGCACTCCAGCCTTCTCTGTTCTCTTTTTACTCCTCTAGGTTTTGATGCTTTAAAAATTTTCAGCAGGGTCTATGTCTTAAGGCAACTAATATTTGGTGAATATATTGTGAAGAACTTTGTTACTTCTTAAATCTTCTTCCAAAAATGTGTTTATCTTTTCTTTGTATACACTTAATAGGTCTCCATCTCAAACATTATGTACAATTTTCATTTTAGTAGAAAATTTTAGATTTTTCTTCATATGTCACCCTCCACATTTATTGTATGGCTATAAAAATATTAAATGTACTTGAATTAATGGGTATTTTTTTAAACTACCGGGTTCCTCTTCTACTTAGGCAGATACTCGTGATTCTTAAGAAATATATGTTTACATGTATTCTCCTATTTTCCCACTTAATATTTTCTATCTAAGCTTTATAAACTAGGCGCATGTAAACATTAACATATTTCCAATATGTTACTAATCTCATTTTAAAGCAAAAATCATGTCGTGACACCACTAACACAAAACTGTGCTATTTATTACTTGTTAGCTAACGAAGTATTTTTTTGAAATGTGAAATATTGCACAACAGACCTAAGTTCAATCTTAAGTTAATGTCCCATGACCTAGGAAATGCTTAAATCTGATTTGCTTCCTGAAGCCCCAGTCTGAGCTTGTGACATGTTTAGGATATAGGGAAGATGTTATCATAAACAGAGCATTATGCTTTTATTGCAGAAAGAGAGACTGACACTGGTGTCCAATTGCCCAGGAGTATGCAGTGTCAGATCCGAGCGCATACACGTTACTAAGAGAGATCAAATTTGGAAGAGGCATTGAAAATGTAAGGTAGAAAATGTTATTGTGAAAATTAACTATCTAACAAGTTGAAAACTATAATAGACCATGACATAACAGCAAGAACATCAACAGTAACAATACTTTTCAATACTTTTCCCTCAATATGAAAAGTTATTTTAATAGTTTCCAATTTCCTATTCATAACCTGTAATTAAAAAAAAACAACAACTAAATATCTTCACTCAACTACAGAATTACTTAGCTGATTCCCACCTTCTTTCTGCTTTCAAGGTTATTTAAAAAATTGTATCAATTAAATTTGGAATTCATCATTCAAAATTTAAAATGACATTTGCTGTATACTTTATACTAAAGCTTCTTCCAAAGCTTCTGTGTATAAGTTGAAAACCATTAAATATAACTGGCAACTTATTAGAATAATTATCAATACCCTGCAAACATTTCCTTTTCCTCCCAAAATCCAAAAAACAAAGATAATAGGGGTCCAGTTTTTCCCACAATTTACTACTAAAGGATCAGGAATGCAATTGAGGGCTTCCCTGGTGGCGCAGTGGTTGAGAGTCCGCCTGCCGATGCAGGGGACACGGGTTCGTGCCCCGGTCCAGGAAGATCCCACATGCTGCGGAGCGGCTAGGCCCGTGAGCCATGGCCGCTGAGCCTGCGCATCCGGAGCCTGTGCTCCGGGACGGGAGAGTCCACAACAGTGAGAGGCCCGCGTACCGCAACAACAACAAAAAAAAGAATGCAACTGAACCTAGCTTTTCTGTGCTAGATCAGCGGCTCCAAGTGAATATGCAAACATTGAATTTTACTAGCCCTTTCCAATAAAAGGCTGGCATATGCAGTCTCATCACTGATGTAAACCCAAGCCCACATGAAGGGACAGAATACAATCAAATTTACAGTGAGATTTCCCCCAAATAAATTTGAGCTTTGACTCAGAGATTAGTTCTGAAAGGCCAGGAAAAGCAAAGCTGAAACAGCCTGTGAAGACTTCAAGAACAAATTTTTTTGAGCAAGGCTCATCCAAAGGTCTATGTATATTGTTAAATAGTGAAGGCCATTAAAAACCTATTTCTTTGGGAAAATCTTATGATTTCCACATCCTTTTGAGATTAATGTTTCCGTTATATGTCAAACTTGTTTTGACTTTGATTCTTGTCTACACTAAGCATTCATTTATAATATTCTAACTAAATTAAAAATTTTGAGTGTTAGAAAAGTACAGTCCATATCAATTAGGGCTATAAAACCTTGAGAGAGTAGCTCTCTAACACCCATTACAGATAAATTTAGCACAGTAACTACATAAACGGAAATTAATGAGCTGTTTGCTCCTGAAATAACATACTTGAAAAAGAACTAGAATTATAAAATTTCCATTTTAACTACAAAACTAACTAAAGTTCTTTAATATAGATCTCAAAAGCCAGATCACTTGGATCATAAACAATTGACAGAAAAAAAAGTTATAAATGTACTAGACTACAGTGCGAAGTTTATTAGTTTAGCAAGTTTTAACTGTACTAGATCATAACGCTAAATGCAGGTTGCAACCCAGTTTATATCATGTAAATTTAGAAAAAAAGAAGCAGCTCTGTGCATTTATGTATGTAAATGCAAGGTGTTAAAATAAGAAAAATACAGGATTTTCACTATACTTCATACACTTTTGAATTGTTTAAAATTTTTATAACAAAAATGTACATTTTTAATAGTAAAAAGGTTAAAAAGCAATACATTGACATAGAAAACTAAATTCAGTTTCACACTAAAATACATATTTTCACTTGTTAAAAAATAAAGCTTAGCCTTTCCCAATTCTTATTACTATATTTATCTAAATAGATTTAAAAGAAAAGATAGAACAACTATATTTATCTAAATAGATTTAAAAGAAAAGATAGAACATAATGCAAAATGTACAAATTATCTCAAGTCTCACTCACTGTTTAAATAGGCTCATAACTGTACCGGCCTACCAAGAAGTCTTGGGATATCCAATAGCATTTAAAATAATTTTCAATATTTTTATTATAGTGACTTAATTTTCTGATTTTCAAGAGATAATGCTGGATTGAACTTTCCACAGATAAAGGTAAACATTACCTAGTTGCAGGAGTCAAAGCCCCAACACTCAAATCAGGTGTTATTCTCTCAGGGCTGGGCTGCACGATTTTTATCAAGCAAGGACCAAGCCAGTAAAGCCAAGTTGAATACACTGCCAAACATTGGCTGGAGTGGTCGAATTATACATCTTAACATTCTTTTTATGGAAACTTTAGGACCACTGTCTCATTTTTGAAAAACAGAGGAAACACAGGTGGAAACTTGGAGGCTTTGCCACTGATGCAGTTCAGGTGAGAAGACTCTTAAGCGTCCTCCGCCCCTAGATGCAGACAGTAGTACACCAAGCTTTGTACTTGCCGTTCTGGCTAAGCAGGGAGTGGGGAACTTTGAATATTCTTGTTGAAAAGGTTAATTAAAAACGCTTTTCTTAAAGCAGCTTGAGTTAATGACAAGTTACACAACCCATCAATGCTGCCTGCTACATTGAAAACCCGTGCGGGATGACTGCTGGAAGCTCCGTAAGGGGGATGGATGGATGAAGGCACAGAGCTTGGAAGGCGCCGGGGACCCCGCGTCCACCCCCGCCGCATTCTGCTCGCGGCCCTGACGTCACAGCCCGCCCCCGAGGTCACCCAGGACTTCCCTCCATCACAGAGGCCCCAGCCCCTCACCCCGGCGATCCTTCACACACCCCGGGCTCTCGCCGCCACCCCCAGGGTCCGGGTGCACCCTCCTCCACTCTCCCTAAAAGGCGCTCCCCTCCCTCCTTCCCACCACGCTACTTTTTGCCTCCCGACGCGAATCTTGCAGAGGTTGGGCTGGAGGATGGAGAAGGTCCCTGCTAGTTCTAGATCTGAGAGCCCCGGGTCAGCGACCTCAGTGTTCGCCCCCACACACCAACCCAGAAATATCCCTCAACTTTGCCCAACTTGTAAAGGCTGTTTCAGCGTTCTGAAACCCCCTACCCCAAGCCTGCACTCTCCTTCGCCCCCAGAAGGGACTGGGAAAGGCCAGAAGGGGCGTGACACCCTACACCCCGTCCTCTTTTCCCACCCTCCTCGGCCACAGGGACCCTCAACTCCAGCCAACTCTTCCCAGAGCCCCCTCCCCTTTCTGGAACAGATTCCAGTGATCCCAGTCTCGTAGTAGGAGGTCGTGGGGCTGCTGAGGAGAGGTGACCTCCATGACCCCATTCTCCTTCCCCTCCCGCCCACCGCGCCCACCCCGGGGCATCTAGGTGCCGGGCGGAGCGCGCGTACCGGGCGGCTGAGGGCCGCCCCCTGGGCTGTCTGGCTGCTGCGCGCCGGGGGCCGGGAGGCTCTTGCGCTCCTTCTGAGACTCCCTCCGGCCGCCGCCCGCGCCGGGTCTGTGGCCCGAGGCCCCAGCCGGGCTCCTGCCGCCGCGGTTGCCGGCCCCGGCCGCCGCCCCCGCCGCTTCGTCGCGCCTCTTGCGCTGCAGCTGCTGCTGGCGTCGGCGCTCGGCCTCGCGCAGGATGTCGAACGGGTCCGACTCGTCGTCTAGCAGCTGGTGGAAGCGGTTGGCCACGACACAGCCGAAACTCTCCTGCATCGCGGCGCCTGCGGCGGCCGCGGCCACAGGACTCCCCAGAGCGCCCTTCATGCCGCCGCCGCCACTGCGGGCCCGCCGCGGGCAGTCCACGCGAGCGAGTCTCAGCGAAGCCGGCAGCAAGGACCCATCCTACCCGCAGCTACCGCCCTCCCGCCCCAGCCCAGTCCCATCCCTACCAGCGCCCGCCCCCGCGCCGCCGCCACCGCCCGTCCAGCCGCTTCCCGCCAGCCAATCAGCGCACGCGGACTCGCCCCCTTTCCTAGCCAGCACGCCTGGAAACCCAATCAGCGATCGGCTGCTGTCACGTCATGCGACCTCTATGCCCCTCCCCACGATTCGGCAGGGAGGGGCTGGACCCAAAGGGCGGAGCTACTGGGAGGAGCAAGGAACGTTGCGGTCCAGGCTGCTGGACCCTGCAGGTGGGTCACGGCCATAATTTATGTTCTCTCTGGGACTGGGTCCACATTCATCATCGGCCATACTTCTTTGAAGTTTACACATTGATTGAGCCATTCAACAACTGTATAGTGTACACTTATTATGTGCCTGGCGTTATGTTGTAGGAGATACTAGCTCTCTGTTTTAGTAGATCTTACAGCCTATAGGCAGAAAAGTGCCCTGAAGAAAAGGCACAGACTTCTCTATGATCCTATAGCAGAGGGACTTGACCTAATTAGGAAGTTTGGAGAGGCTTTCCCAGGGAATGACGGTTAAGCTGAGATCTGAAGGATGACAAGGGCCGTGAGTAACGGCAAGTGCACAAGTCTTGAGTTGGGGTGGAGCACAGCCCATTCAAGCTCAAGGAAATGGATTGCTGAGAGTTGGAGGAAGGCCTTATTTTGGTCTTTATTCTGGGAGCAGCGGCAAGCAAATTTTAAGCATGAGCATGTGTTTGAAAAGGCCACTCTAGCTGTAATGTGAAGGACTAGGTTAGAGGGAGGTCAAAATGGATGCAGGGAGACCAAGCTGAAGATTGCTGCAGAGCTCCAGGGAAAAGGTGGTGATCACTATCCTTGGATGGTGGATACTGTCGGTGGAGGTGAAGAGAGTAGTAGATCCAAGAGCTATTTTGGAGGTTATATCAACAGGACTCAGTGATGCACTAGATATGGGTGGTGAGGAAAAAGGAGGAGAGTATGATGACTCCTATTTTTCTGGCTCTTGCAACTGGAATGGTGATGCTATTCACAAAGAAACAGAGCATTTATAGACCACTTTGATGAGAATCATAAGTTCAGTCTTGGACATGTTGAAGTTTAGGGTTTGGGTGTTTTGTTTGTTTGTTTGGTTCGTTGCTTGTTTTATTCAACTGAGGGCTTGAAGTTCAGAGAAGAACTGTGAATTGGACTTTCTCCAGGAATTCTTGCCTAGGCACTGGTGGAGACACTCTTGGCTGCCTATACTACAGCCCTTCCTTTCCCTCTTACACTTTCCCAAAATCTGTATTTTGTTAGGGCGTCAGGGAGCTGTTTGCCCCGGGGGGAACTGCGCCTTTTTCCAGCCTCAAACTTGATTAATCTTAAATCACCCATTGTAATTTCATTCCCCTACCAATGATTGGTGTAGGAATAGGCTTCTGGTGCAAATCTGGCCGAACAGACCTGAGGGAAAGTATTTTGCAGGATTTCTTGGAGGGATCATTCTTCTTGTACCTAAAAAGGGATTGTGACAGGATCTTCTAACTTTCCACTTCTGTTCTTTGGTCCTTGTTATGTGAGGAGGACATGATGCCTAGAGTGCTGGCCCTTATTGTGACTATGAGGATGGCAGAGAAGAAGGATGGAGAAAACCTAGTTCCTTGATGATGTGGAGCTGCTGACTTGCCACAATCGGGAAACTTCCTGCCTCAGACTTATTATTATGTAAGACAATAAATGCCATTATTGTTTAAACTAGTCTTAGTTGTACGTGTTTCTTGCATCAAAAGCATTCTGTTACAGCATCTTGCTCAGATACATCAGTACCAACTTTTACTTTGCTTTAATAGCAAATGGAAAAGGAGCCCTTAATCTTAACTGTTGCCAGGTCTGTGTTTTATTCACTTATTCAACTTTCTGTCATTCCCGAGGAAGAGAACAGGGATGATGTCTGTCCTATTCATTATTACAACATATTCCCAGTGCTTAGCATTCTAGGTAGCTGTACTGTAGGTTCTCAGTAAATATTCGTTGAATGAAGATTTTAAGATATCTGGTCTTCTCCTTCTTGGAGTCAACAGAGGCTTATGATCAAAAGCCTATACTTGGGCTTCCCTGGTGGCGCAGCGGTTGAGAGTCTGCCTGCCGATGCAGGGGACACGGGTTCGTGCCCGGGTTCGGGAAGATCCCACATGCCGCGGAGTGGCTGGGCCCGTGAGCCATGGCCGCTGAGCCTGCGCGTCCGGAGCCTGTGCTCCGCAACGGGAGAGGCCACAACAGTGAGAGGCCCGTGTACCGCAAAAAAAAAAAAAAAAAAAAAAAGCCTATACTTTTTATCCAAAAGACTTGAGAGCAGGTGTTCAGACAAAAACTTGTACCTGAGTGTTTATAGCAGCACTACTCGCAAGAGCCAAAAGGTAGAAACCACCAAATGCACATCAGCTGATGAATGGATAAACAAAATGTGGTGCAATGGATTAATATTTGGTCAGAAAAGGGAGTGAAGTACTAATACCTGCTACAGCATGGATGAACCTTGAAAACATTATGCAAAGTGGAAGAAACCAGACACAAAAGGTCACAAATTGTATGATTTCATTTATATGAAATGTCCAGAATTGGCAAATCCATAGAGATAGAAAGCAGATTAGTGGTTGCCAGGGGCTCAGGGGAGAAAGAATGGGGATTGACTGCTTAAAGGGCATGAGGTTGCCTTTTAGAGTGATGAAATTTTTCTGGAACTAAATAGTGGTGACGGTTAAATACCACTGAATTGTATAATGGCGAAAATAGTAAATTTTATGTGTATTTGGCCACCATTTTTTTAAAGCTTATATTTTGGAGTTAGACCATGATTTGAATCCCAGCTATGCCACTAACTGACTTTGTAACCTTGGACATATTCCTTATTCTTGTGCCTCAGTTTTCTCATCTGTAAAACAGAGAAAATAATGGTACCTGCTTCAGAGGGTTATTGTGAGAACTGGGTCCAATCATGCATATGAAGTGTTCATCACCATACCCGGCACAGAGTAGATCCTCAGTAAAAGTTATTTGATAGTAATTATGATACCAAAGAGAAAAAAAACAAAACATGCACACAACCATACAACTCAGAAAATAAAGCATACCCAAAAAGCAGTGAAGTGTGGATGCTGAACGATACCACCAGCCCTTCCATAGCAGTTACTTATTGGCACCAGTGGAAATGCAGTGAAGTTTAACTACATACAAAATGTAAATTGCCTTGAGTTAATTAATAGGCAAATTCCACTAGGAATCATAAAATAAAATATACTAAAATCTTCCAGATTGACTTAAAATTCACAGAAAGTTAGAGAATTTACAAGCATGTAGCTTTGTTACCTTTGATTACATGCAAAGAGCAACACCTGGGTGAGGGCCAAGGCGGAGGGATCAGTCAGGCTATAAAGGGTGTGAGTTTTTGTGAATCATCATTCCATATACTCTGTTTTGCCACTGAATTATTACTCCCTCTTTGCTTACCTTTCTCCTCTATAAAACTAGGATGATTAAAATTGGTCCTGTGTTCCGCATATGGTTGATGGGAAGATAAAACGAAAGAAGTAAATTTTAAAAGGTTCAAAAATTTCACATTATTTTACAGTTGTTTCTATTTGAATAATATATGCAAGAACAAAAATATTTTTCCTAACTCTAAGAGGATCTCATCTGTCTTTTGTGCCAGTTGAGTCAATTGTGATAAGATCAGTGAAATTATAGGTCCTGGTTTAGTTGTTACCAGGTGGAAGTGAATTTAAATTCAGTTTCCCACAGCAAATAAATAAAGCAACTACACAGTCTCAAAGTTAGGGGTTAAAGAACCGTAAATCATTAACAATCAGGATGCTGCAGGAGAACTTCCAGCAAGCCAAATTCCATTTATGACGACCAGAAACAGAATATTTAAACCAGGAAAGGACCTGTACCCAGCCTACTAATATTTGTATTCTTGTTGTCACTGAGGTTCTTTCCAGCTTTTTTTAAAATTTATTTATTTTTGGCTGCATTGGGTCTTTGTTTCTGCGCACGGGCTTTCTCTAGTTGTAGCCAGCAGGGACTACTCTTCGTTGTGGTGCACGGGCTTCTCCTTGTGGTGGCTTCTCCTTGCAATGGCTTCTCCTGTTCTGGAGCATGGGCTCTAGGGCACGTGGGCTTCAGCAGTTGTGGTGCGCAGGCTTAGTTGCTCCGCGGCATGTGGGATCTTCCCAGACCAGAGATCGAACCCGGGTCCCCTGCATTGGCAGGAGGATTCTTATCCATTGCGCCACCAGGGAAGTCCTCTTTCCAGCTTTCTTATGTCAAGATGTTACTGGCTACCACAGTGCTTTATATCCTCAAGGCACTCATGCCAATAGAAGAGTTTTTTATTCTCTCAAAATTCCTACTATTAAAATGTTGGTCTTGGTTGTAACGTTAATCAAGCCTGAATAAAATAATTTATTTTAGAACTTTTAAATTCTACATTTATTCTGGATCCTTCCAGTTGTGAGCAACAGAAAACCTAAAATTAAAACAAAGGATTTGTTGGCTCAAGAAAAAAGTCCGTGATTGAATCAGGCATAGCTGGGTCAGGGATAAACCATACCAGGACCTCATCTCTCTCTCTGCCCCTTGCCATCTCTTTGCTATATTTTCTTCTGTCTTGGCTTCCCTTTTATCAGTTTCACTTTGTAGATGGTCCCAGTAGTACCATATTTAAGCCCTTATAGTTGTAAGGCCAGCAGGAAAAGAAAGGGCCTTTCTGGCAACGTTAGCATAGGAATCCCAGAATTGAATCATTGCCTTTCTTGGGTCATGAGTACACCTTTGAACCAGTTGCTATAGCGAAGGGCATTTGATTCTCTGATCAGCCGGCCTAGTTCACCAGGTCAAGCTGGAGTCAGCCCCCTCAACCGGGGCTGAGTGGAGGGAGCAAGTCCCCAAGGAAGATAAGGTTTCCAACACCAGCAGATAGGAATGGATGGCCGGGTAGGTAACAAACAGAATTCCCCACAGGTGATGATTAGCATGAACATGTTATTGGCACCCCTCTTGTAGTACTGGATTTGCTGTGCCCTGCATTATAATTCTTTCTCCTTACTTCTCCTCCCTAAGACCAGAAGTCATATCTAATTCATTTTTCCGTCCCCTCCTTCCCTTCTTTTTGGCTTCATCTTCAGTGCCTGCAAAAGTGCTTTTCATCCAGGAGATATTTGTTGTGTGAATAAATGAGTTTCTTCTTTGTATGCATGTGCTCCTGAAAATTTTGCATGTGTTACAAAGTAAAAATGCAACAAACGAATTAATGTGTGTAAGTTAATTAATACATTTACATGATTAAATGGATGTGATACTGTTTCTTTTTTCTGAAAGATTCATTATTCTACACATTTGCTAATAATCATAGCTGAATTTTATATAGGGCTTACTAGGTGCTAGCCATCATTCTAAGCATTTTCTGTTTGTTTAGTCCTTACAACAACCTGAAGAGGTAGATGCTTCTACTGTCCCCGTGTTACAGTGCCATGAGGTGAGTGCCTCAGTAAGTGGTAGAGCTGGGATCATGAACTTGAGTCTACACTCCTAACCATAATGCTTTCCTGCTAAGTACTGAGCTAACAGCTTTGGTGTGAGCAGGACATGGCTTCTCTCCTTAAAGAGCTATGCAAGGTGGGGGCAGACATTGTGCACATAAGGCACAGTTCTCAGAAGAGACCTAAGGGTCTGTAATTATATCACCAATAGAATTATGTTAGGGAGTGCTCACTGAGACCCTAGTGGGGGAAGTGGTATATTTAGATCCCTAAAAATATAATTTTGTGGAATGAAAGCTATAGTGTGTTCGTGCTAAGTTTGAATTGACTAAGATGTTGAAATAGGGCTGCTCTTCTGCTTAGATTATATTTCAGAAATGTTTTAAAAATAAGCTCACATCTTAACTCTCTAAGGATGATCTGTGGGCCAGCAACTGCAAATCACCCAGGAGCTTTTTAGAAATGCACAATCTCAGGCCCACCACAGAGCTACTGAATCTGAATCTGCATTTTACAATATCCCTAAGAAGTGTCTGTGCACAGTAGAATTTGGGAAGCACTAAGCTAAAGTAAAAATACAAAGCCAGCAATGGGATCTGTTAGTACCACCTGATGGAAGCCTGGTCATCATTTGTTGTTGACTAGTTTAGTCTTATCTGGCAGCTGGTGAGTTTGAGGTGCTCAGCCTGGGACCCAGGCACACAATGAAAAAGAGTCTGACCACCAAGGAAGGACAGAGATCCTGCACCAGCAGAGGCTCGGACCACCTCTTCCACTGCAAAGTCCTCTAGCTACATGTCCTTTGATGAACTTAATGCCTTAACACAAGGTTAAGGGGAATGAATTGGGAAAGGCTCTAGAAAGGAGGGCTTTGATGAATGATTAAGCCATTCCAGGGAGAATTACATGTGCAAACACCCATAGGTATAAAATTGGGAGCTTTGGATTAACTAGAATTTCTGTGTAGAATGGTAAAATATGGGGCTATACCAACAAGAGGGGGCCATACCCTGAATTACTTTATGTGCCGTGGTAAGGAGTTTGGACTTTATCTTTTAAATTTAGGGTGTATCACCAGAGTTTTCTGAGGATTGGGAGAAATAAACTTTATTGCTTGTGTGAAATTATACATGCTCACTGAAAGAAATTAAAACTATGAAAAGCACAAAGAAAGTAAAACTCATCTGAAATACCACCACCCACAAATTATCACTGCTCACATTTTCTAAGCATCCTTCTAGTCTTCTTCATGTATGTAAACATACATATAATTTTACATATCTGCTTTTTTCACTCCACAATGTCAGAGACGTAGTTCTGTGTCAATAAATACATCAATGTCATCTTTTTTTTTTTTTTTTTTGCAGTACGCAGGCGTCTCACTGTTGTGGCCTCTCCCATTGCGGAGCACAGGCTCCGGACGCGCAGGTTCAGCGGCCATGGCTCACAGGCCCAGCCGCTCCGCGGCATGTGGGATCTTCCTGGACCGGGGCACGAACCCGTGTCCCCTGTATCGGCAGGCGGACCCTCAACCACTGCGCCACCAGGGAAGCCCCTCAATGTCATCATTTTAATGGCCATAAAATATTACACTGTATGTGATCTGGGTCCAATCAAAAGACAGAAACACGCAGTAATTTAAACAGGGAAGCTTAACATAAAGAATTATTAACTTATGATAGGAGAGTAACTATAAGGTTAGAAAAAGAATTCTAAAAGGTACCCTAGGACTGAGGAAGGGTATCCAAGGAAGGATAAAGTTGGAAGGGAGTTCAGACGTCACTGAGGAAGGTGTTGGTTATAGCCCATTGGATGGCTGAGAAGTTTTCTGGGTCATAGATGGTCCACAATCACTGGGAAAGCAGGAGCAGCACCCCAGGGCCTAGGTGACTAAAGGCTTATGGGGTAGGGGGGTGCATAAAGGGAGTCAGGTGCCACTGTTGACACTGCTGGAACCAGAAGCTGGGGCAATCACACTCTGTAGGAACCCAGCGCACTCCTGTGTGTCGCTTGGGCTGAGGAGACTCTGGACACTGCATGAAACAAAGTTTGGCTGACTGGCCCGTTAGATGGCTAGCCTTATGGGGCTCTAGTGTGTACACACAGGAGGCAGAGAAGAGGGTGCCAGGAGCAGTCACCTGGGCTGAGACACAGGCCCACGCATTCTGAGGCTCCTGGCTAACTGTCCATGTTGACAGCTGGGAAGAGCAGAAGCCCCGCAAACAGTACAGAAAAAAACACTTGGAGTTAGTGGAGAAAGAAGCATGCTCTGCAGGAGCCTGGTGACAATGTACCGCAGAACAAGGAAAAGAAAAGCTCTTTCTCTTCCAGTGTCCTTTCAGCACCTGCTACTACCAGAGTCTGACACCTTCCACTGGCAAAGGAAAATGATTTAAAGGACCTAGATCCATTTTTGTGGAGCAGGCAATGAAGGATGAATTGGCAGATGTGAGATAATAAATCAATAACTAGCATACTACAGTGTACTGAACCAGTTTTCTATTCATGGGTATTTTGGTGTTTCCTATGCTTCACCATTTTCAATAATGCTGGCATGTAAGACTCTAGATACACATATTCTCACACTCAAGTAATTATTAGAAGAGAGTTTTAAATTGAGGAGTTGGACATGAGCTTTACATCCCATTCTTGGATTAGTCAATCAAAGCTACAGTTGGCTTATGGAAATGCTGTGGAAATCAGCTGCTGCCTGGATCACTCAGAGGTGATGAGGGGCTTCCTCTGGAGTTGGCACAGCTACTTTTCTAAGCATCACTATAGCTACCAGAGAGAACTATTTAAGAAGTCTTCATACACCGAAGCCTCATCTCCCATCTCTAAATTGTCATCCAAGCCCAAGCTCTGAGCCATTGAGGCCTCTCCCAGTGTAACAGACCTCTGTCCTGCCACCCCTAGGACCACCAGAGCTCTTTCAGCTCCTTCTTTTTCTTTAATTTTTTTTTAAAGAAGTGATTTTTTGTTTTTTTATTAATTTATTAATTTTATTTATTTATTTGTGGCTGTGTTGGGTCTTCATTGCTGCATGTGGGCTTTCTTTAGTTGCGGCGTGTGGGGGTTACTCTTTGTTGTAGTGAGCAGGCTTCTCATTGCAGTGGCTTCTCTTGTTGTGGAGCATGGACTCTAGGCGTGTGTGCTTCAGCAGTTGTGGCACACGGGCTCAGTAGTTGTGGCTCCCAGGCTCTAGAGTGCAGGTTCAGTAGTTGTGGCACTCGGGCTTAGTTGCTCCGCGGCACATAGGATCTTCCCAGACCAGGGCTCGAACCCGTGTCCCCTGCTTTGGCAGGCGGATTCTTAACCACTGTACCACCAGGGAAGCCCTCAGCTCCTTCTTTACTTGGCACCTGAGGAGTCCATTTTTCCCTCTTAGGAGATTAGCTTATTCTCCTTGGGAATATTTTTAAATTTGTTGTATTAGACTCCACATTTATAGATGTGTATAAATAGAACTAAAAACCCTCTAGGACCCAGTCTACTACATGGAAGGCTTGTCCTAATTTCCCCCACCCCCTGTACCCCCCAGTTCCTACTTAGAAATCCCTCAAATTCACCCTATTGGTGTTCACTTCTTGTAGACATACTTCAATACATTAATCAGCTGAGCAATCATATTATGACTGGGAATCCTTAGAAGGATCTTGAAAGATAGGTGTTATTATCACCATTTTAACCATGAGGAAATTATAGTGAAAAAACTAAAAGGTCTGTCTGATGTCACAGAGGTAACAAGTCGTAAAGCTGGAATTTGAAACCAGCCCTCAAGTCCAAGTCCAAGCTGCTTTCATATTTTAGAAAAAATATAATTACCCCAAAGGGAAAAAGCCCAGTAGGTTTGCTATCTTCTATATTGGCTCAAAGAGGCTCACCCTACCTCATGGTTTCCCAAGACCCTAACAGAAGTCCCTGCCCTGCCTGTTCTGGCCCTGGTGGCTGGCTGTCCTCCAGAGGCTCTTCCTGTGGATATCTGAACACCTTTCCATACACCCGCAGAGGTCTTTGCTTCTCAAAGTCACCGTCCTCTCTTTTGGAGTTCTCAGTCCTAGCCAGGGGTTACTGGCAAAGGGGCAGTGGTTCTTTCTGAGAGGATGGGCACTTCCGTTGTAGAGTATTTCCCAGAGACTTTATGCTGCCTGAGACTATTAACGAGCAGTGAAGATTCGACCAGCTTTTACTGAGCATCATCTGTGTGTCAGGCCTGCCGTGAGACAGAAGTGCAGGGTGTGGATTCTGCCACCTTTGTCTTTGATTATTCATCCCAAAGATTTTGGCCATCCTTTATTTTTGTTTTTCATACATACTTTTTTCTGATTATAAATTTATGGACACAGAAAATTTATAAAACTCAAACATCACCAAAATATGTGACAAAAATTCTCATAATTTGTCCATCAACCTCCCACCCTTTTCCAAAAAAAGTCGTTATTAGATGTATGTAAGTCAAATTATTATGCTGTACACCTTAAACTTATACAGTGCTGTATGTCAATTATATCTCAATAAAACTGGAAAAAAAATTAAAAACATGAAAAGGGAGTTCCCTGGTGGCCTAATGGTTAGGATTCCAGGGTTTCACAGTCATGGCCCAGGTTTAGTGCCTGGCTGGGGAACTGAGATCCCATGTGCCATGCAGCACAGCCAAAAAAATAATTTTTTTATGGTAATAAATAAAGAGTGCAGGAAGAAACTTTTGGAGGTGATGGGTATGTTAATGGCATAGATGTGGTGATGGAGTCATGGGTGTATACTTCTCTCTGAACTCATCACATTTTTATATTAAATCTGTACAACTTTTTCTATGTCGCTCATACCTCAAAAAATGGTTTAACAAGTGAAATAAAATGAGTGGAAAAAATCACTATTAACAGTTCAGCATTTGTATTTTAAAAAATTTTAGTAGACAGTTTTTTTCATATGGTTTTTATTCTTCAATTTGTTAATATGGTGTATCACATCGATTGATTTGCATATATTGAAGAATCCTTGCATCCCTGGGATAAATTCCACGTGATCATGGTGTATGATCCTTTTAATGTGCTGTTGGATTCCGTTTGCTAGTATTTTGTTGAGGATTTTTGCATCTGTATTCATGAGTGGTATTGGTCTGTAATTTTCTTTTGTTGTTGTATCTTTGTCTGGTTTTGGTATCAGGATGATGGTGGCCTCATAGAATGAGTTTGGGAGTGTTCCTCCCTCTGCTATATTTTGGAAGAGTTTGAGAAGGACAGGTGTTAGCTCTTCTCTAAATGTTTGATAGAATTCACCTGTGAAGCCTTCTGGTCCTGGACTTTTGTTTGTTGGAAGATTTTTCATCACAGTTTCAATTTCATTACTTGTGATCGGTATGTTCATATTTTCTATTTCTTCCAGGTTCAGTCTTGGAAGGTTATACCTTTCTAAGAATTTGTCCATTTCTTCCAGGTTGTCCATTTTATTGGCAGAGAGTTGCTTGTAGTAGTCTCTTAGGATGCTTTGTATTTCTGTGGTGTCTGTTGTGACTTCTCCTTTTTCATTTCTAATTTTATTGATTTGAGTCCTCTCCCTCTTTTTCTTGATGAGTCTGGCTAATGGTTTATCGATTTTGTTTATCTTCTCAAGGAACCAGCTTTTAGTTTTACTGATCTTTGCTATTGTTTTCTTTGTTTCTATTATATTTATTTCTGCTCTGATCTTTATGATTTCTTTCCTTCTACTAACTTTGGGTTTTGTATGTTCTTCTTTCTCTAGTTCCTTTAGGTGTAAGGTTAGATTGTTTATTTGAGATTTTTCTTATTTCTTGAGGTAGGCTTGTATTGCTATAAACTTCCCTCTTAGAACTGCTTTTGTTGCATCCCATAGGTTTTGGAACGTCATGTTTTCATTGTAATTTGTCTCTAGGTTTTTGTTTTTGTTTTTGTTTTGGCTGAGTTGGATCTTTGTTGCTGCACGTGGGATTTCTCTAGTTGCAGTGAGTGGGGGCTACTCTTTGTTGTGGTGTGCGGGCTTCTCATTGCTGTGGCTTCTCTTGTTGCGGAGCACAGACTCCAGGTGCGCAGGCTTCAGTAGTTGTGGCTCACGGCCACTAGAGAGCAGGCTCAGTGGTTGTGGCTCACAGGCTTAGTTGCTCTGCAGCATGTGGGATCTTTCCGGACCAGGGCTCAAACCCATGTTCCCTGCATTGGCAGGCGGATCCTTAACCACTGTGCCAGCAGGGAAGCCCCTCTAGGTATTTTTTGATTTCCTCTTTGATTTCTTCAGGGATCTCTTGGTTATTTAGTAACGTATTGTTTAACCTCCATGTGTTTGTGTTTTTTCCTTTTTTTCCCCTGTAATTGATTTCTAATCTCATAGCATTGTGGTCAGAAAAGATGCTTGATATGATTTCAATTTTCTTAAATTTACTGAGGCTTGATATGTGACCCAAGATGTGATTTATCCTGGAGAATGTTCTGTGTGTGCTTGAGAAGAAAGTGTAATCTGCTGTTTGGATGGAATGTCCTATAAATATCAATTAAATCTATCTGGCCTATTGTGTCATTTAAAGCTTGTGTTTCCTTATTAATTTTCTGTTTGGATGATCTGTCCATTGGTGTAAGTGAGGTGTTAAAGTCCCCCACTATTATTGTGTTACTGTCGATTTCCTCTTTTAGAGCTCTTAGCAGTTGCCTTATGTATTGAGGTGCTCCTATGTTGGGTGCATATATATTTATAATTGTTATATCTTCTTCTTGGATTGATCCCTTGATCATTATGTAGTGTCCTTCCTTGTCTCTTGTAACATTCTTTTTTTTAAAGTCTATTTTATCTGATATGAGTATTGCTCCTCCAGCTTCCTTTTGATTTCCATTTGCATGGAATATCTTTTTCCATCCCCTCACTTTCATTCTGTATGTTTCCCTAGGTCTGAAGTGGGTCTCTTGTAGACAGCATATATACGGGTCTTGTTTTTGTATCCATTCAGCGAGCCTGTGTCTTTTGGTTGGAGCACTTAATCCATTCACGTTTAAGGTAATTATCGATATGTATGCTCCTATGACCATTTTCTTAATTGTTTTGGGTTTGTTTTTGTAGGTCCTTTTCTTCTCTTGTGTCTCCCACTTAGAGAAGTTCCTTTAGCATTTGTTGTAGAGCTGGTTTGTCTGTAAAACTTTTGATTTCTCCATCGAATCTGAATGAGATCCTTGATGGGTAAAGTAATCTTGGTTGTAGTTTCTTCCCTTTCATCACTTTAAATATATCCTGCCACTCCCTTCTGGCTTGTAGAGTTTCTGCTGAGAAATCAGCTTTTAACCTATGGGAGTTTCCTTATATGTTATTTGGCCTTTTTCCCTTGTTGCTTTCAATAATTTTTCTTTGTCTTTAATTTTTGCCAATTTGATTACTATGTGTCTCAGCATGTTTCTCCTTGCGTTTATCCTGCCTGGGACTCTCTGCACTTCCTGGACTTGGGTGGCTATTTCCTTTCCCATGTTAGGGACGTTTTCAACTATAATCTCTTCAAATGTTTTCTCAGGTCCTTTCTCTCTCTCTTCTCCTTCTGGGACCCCTATAATGCAAATGTTGTTGCATTTAATGTTGTCCCAGAAGTCTCTTAGGCTGTCTTCATTTCTTTTCAGTCTTTTGTCTTTATTCTGTTCCTCAGCAGTGAATTCCACCATTCTGTCTTCCAGGTCACTTATCCTTTCTTCTGCCTCAGTTATTCTGCTATTGATTCTTTCTAGTGTAGTTTTCATTTCAGTTATTGTATTGTTCATCTCTGTTTGTTTGTTCTTTAATTCTTCTGGGTGTTTGTTCTTTAATTCTTCTAGGTCTTTGTTAAACATTTCTTGCATCTTCTCCGTCTTTGCCTCCATTCTTTTTCCGAGGTCCTGGATCATCTTCATTATCATTATTCTGAATTCTTTTTCTGGAAGGTTGCCTATCTCCACTTCATTAGTTATTTATCTGGGTTTTATCTTGTTCCTTCATCTGGTATATAGCCCTCTGCCTTTTCATCTTGTCTGTCTTTCTGTGAATGTGGTTTTTGTTTCACAGGCTGCAGGATTGTAGTTCTTCTTGCTTCTGCTGTCTGCCATCTCAGTAGACAATTTTTTATACCAATTTTAGATTCACAGCAAAATTGAGCAGAAGGTACAGAGATTTCCCATATACTCCCTCCCCCAACCAAGTACAACCTCCACTACTGTCAAGATCCCCCATTAGAGTGTTTTATTTGTTACCCTATAAATGCAGTGTACAAAATGTAGTCTATGAATCAGTGAACCTACATTGACACATCATTATCTCCCAAAGTCCATAGTTTACATTAGGTTCACTCTTGATGGTGTAAATTTTATGTATTCACACAAATGTATAATGACATCATCATACTGAATAGTTTCACTGCTCTAAAAATCCTCTGTTCTCCACCTATTCATCCCTCCTTCCCCCTTAACCCATGACAACTACTGATCTTTTTACACTCTTCTTTTCAGAATGTCAGATAGTTGGAATCATACAGTATGTAGCCTTTTCAAACGGACATATTTTTTTAGATTGTTTTCCCTTTGTACACAATATTATTTGCTTGCTTACTTATTAATTAATTAAATAAATAAGGATAATAACATATTGTTTATGATTTAGCAACTTTCTTCAGGTAACACTATGCCTTCAGTATATTTTATTATCAGTGTATATAAAAGATAACGGTAGTAGTAATAATAATAGTTAAGTTTATTGAATATTAACTATGTGCTATGTATTGTTCCACTGTAAATGTTTCCATCTGTATTATGGGCTGAATTGTGTCCCCCCCCCATATTCATTTCTTGAAGTCCTAAGACCTCAGAATGTTACTGTATTTGGAGATAGGTCCTTTAAAGGGGTAATTAAGTTAAAATGAGGTCATTAGGGTTGGCCCTAATCCAATATGACTGGTGTTCTTGTAAGAAGAAGAGATTAGAACATAGACATGCATGGAGGGAAGACCTTGTGAAGACAGAGGGAACAGACAGCCATCACAAGCCAAGGAGACAGGCCTTGGAAGAACCTAATCCTGCCCACACCTTGATCTTGGACTTCCAGCCTCCAGAAGTATGAGAAGAGAAATTTGTGTTGTGTAAGTTTACTCAGACTGTGGTACTTTGTTATGGCAGCTCTAGCAAAGTAATACAATGTGTAACTCACTTATTCTCTTCATAACCTGGAGAGGTAGGTATTATTATCCTCATTTATAGGAAGAAACTAAGGCACAGGGAAGCTAAATAAATTGCCCAAGATCACCCATGGTATAATATCAGGATAGAGCAAGATGTATCGTGGTGACAAATAATCCCCGAATCTCAGCAGTGTAACACAACAAAGATTTACTTCTCACTCACACTTCAAGTCCAACAAGGTTTGGGGACAAAGCACTTGTTCTTCCTATAGGCACTCGGGGGCCCAGGCAGATGGAGCCTCCATCTCAACACGTGTTTCCACAGTTCCTGAGGTGGGAGAAGGGGTATGTGATGAATCTCACATTGACTTCTAAAGCTTCTGCCTGCTCACCACTTCCACTTGCATTTCTTCAACTAAGACAAGTCATAAGGCCATACCTATCTACAAAGGGGGTAAGGAAGCACAATCCCACATTGTGTCCAGAAAGAGAAGCGAACCAATATATTTATAAATAGTGCACGACAACGACAAGCACATGGGGCAGACAAACCTTGGCAAACATGTATTCCAAAGTACAGATAGTGTAGTGTGTGCTGAGGAATTAACTTTCCCTGAAGAGAGGTCTGGCCTCTGACTTGCTTGGAGGTTCTCCCTGGAATGTCCTGCCTGATAAGTGTCATTGTTTGCCTGTGAGCTTTGCCCATCAGACAATCTAATAATGTGATAAATGGTGAGGTGCTTTGTACAGGCCATAAGAGTTCTGACCTCCAGAGGAGTTGGAGACTACAGGTCAGCCACACAAGTAGTATGTGATCAAGCCCCAGTAAAACTCTGGACACCAAGGCTCAGGTGAGCTTCCTGGGTTGACAGTATTCCATGTGTATTGCCACACGGTGATGCCAGGAGGGTAACATGTTCCTGAGGCTATGGAAGCTTACGTTTTGATCCTCCTCCACAGATTCTGTTCTACGAGTCTCTTCCTTTGACTGGTTCTAATTTGTACCCTTTCACTATAATAAAACTCTAATGATAAATAAAGCATTTTCCTGAGCTCAGTGAGTCATTCTAGTGAGTTATCAAGCCTGAGTTGTGAGAACCCCCAAATTTGTAGTCAGGTAGTCTGAAAGGAGGATGGCCCTGAAGACCTCCAAACTTGTGGCCAGTGTCTGAAGTGAAAGCAGTCTTGTGGGGACTGTTTCCTCTGACTTTGCACTTTGGCAAACTCATTGCAGTTGGTGTCAGAGATGGGCAGACTTGGCAGTCTGGAGATGCCCTTAAACTCCTTAAAACTTGGCTAACTCATTTGCAGGTAGAACCTATACTTTCTTGATCAAACTCCAGCTTTCCTCTCCATTTTTTTCCTGCCACCTCCTGTACCTTCTCATATGCTCCTTAACATATTTTGTTCCCCAAACATCCCTGGCTTCTTCATGCATCAGTGACCTCACACGTGCTATTTCCTCTGCCTAATCTGCCCTACCTGAGCTGCCCAAGGAGACCATTCATCATTCAACATTTAGCTTTGAAGTCTCCTTTCTTTCAAGGTTGTTTATTCCCTACCAGAAAGCATTGGTCATTCCTTTTTCTGTGATTGTATAACACTTTGTACTGCCATATCTTATAGCCTTTCTATTTGGTTATCTAACAAAAGTAAACACACAGAATGATAATGCAGGATGAGAAGGTGTTATAACTCGTCTCCAAAGATGGCTCTCAATGAACATCACTTGCCAGTATTCACGCACTTGCACAAGCCACCTCCCTCATTGAATCTGGACTGGCTGTGACTATTAGGTAACAGAATAAAGTAGAACTAATGCTGTGCCAATTCTGGGCCTAGCCGTTAAGAAGAATGGCAGCTTCCATTTCCTTCTTGGAACTCTCCTTCTTGGAATCTAGCTGCCATGCTGTGAGGAAGCCCAAGCACCCATGTGGAAAAGCCACATGGATAAGAGAAGCCCTAAGACCAGATGGAGAAGGAGGAAAACTCAGCCATTCCTGCATCACCAGCAAGCTTCCAGATGACTTTAACCCCACCTACTATGTGACTGCAACTGCCTGAGATACATCAGACAAGACCAGCAGAACTGCCCAATTGAGTTCAGTCAACCCACAGAATCATAAGATAATAACATGGTTGTTGTTTTAAGTCATTGAGTTTTGAGCTTGGAGATCATTAGACTGTGAGTTCAGTAACACAAAGATACCAAATATCCTAGATATTTCCCTAGCATAGAGAAAAATATAAGAGGAAGGTACATAAGCATCCTGAGCAAGAAGTGTGGTTTTTGTAACACAAAGGGCAGTTCAGCACAACAAATGTCCACATAAAAAGACACCTCTTCTGGTTGTTTTCCCAGGTCAACTAAAATTTTCAAAAGCCTCATGATGTATAGCTTACATAAGCTCTTTAGGTAAAAATGCAATTTTTTAGGAAACAAAGACTAAAGACAGTGTCTATGTGGTGAAGACATGAAGATAAAAATAGATGAATAAATAAAATGGTCAGTATTTTCTTTTTTAAAATACTTGACACTGTTTAGGCAACAGAGGCTTAGGTTTTACTATTTATTAATTTTTTATTTTAAATACAAGACACTGTTTGTACTAATTCTCCAACCATGGGGAAAAATTTGAGCTCTGAAGGCCCTCTATGGATCATTTAGGGAGGAGAGAATTAGTTCTCTCTTCTACATGTTTAAGAATGACAGAGAACCTTACACCCGTCAGAATGGCTACCATCAAAAAGAACACAAATAACAAATGTTGGTGAAGATGTGGAGAAAAGGGAACTCTTGTACACTGTTGGTGGGAATGTAAACTAGTGTAGCCACTATGGAAAACAGTATGGAAGTTTCTCAAAAAACTAAAAATAAAAGTATCACATAATCCAGCAAATTCCACTCCTGGCTATATATATATCTGAAAAAAAAAGAAAACACTAATTCAAAAAGATACATACATCCCAATGTTCATGCAGCATTGTTTATAACTGACAAGACATAGAAGCAGCCTGTATCCATCAACAGAAGAATGGATAAAGAAGATGTGGTATATACATATACATAATGGAATACTACTCAGTCATAAAAAGGGATAAAATTTTGCCATTTGCAACAACATGGATGGACTTGGAGGGTCCATGCTAAGTGAAATGTCAGACAGACAAATACATATACTGTATGGTATCATTTACATGTGGAATCTAAAAAATAAAACAAATTAGTGAATATAGCAAAAAAGAAATAGACTCACAGATATAGAGAACAAACTAGTGGTTACCAGTGGAGAGAGGAAAGGAAGGAGGGGCAAGATATGGGTAGGGGGGATTAAGAGATACAATTATGTATAAAATAAATAAGCTACAAGGAGGTATTGTACAGCACAAGGAATATAGCCAGTATTTTGTAACAACTATAAATGGAATATAACCTCTAAAAATAGTGAATCACTATGTTGCACACCTGTAACTTATGAAATATTGTACATTAACTATATTTCAATTAAAAATTGAAATAGAAAAGAATGACAGAATTTCCTCTCCTGCTCTAGGGCCTTTCTGTTTGGAGCTGTTTCTCCAGTAAGACTCACTCCATAAATTCTTTTACATCCCTGCTCAGACGTCTTCATATCAGAGACACTTTCCCTGACCAGCCCATTTTAAGCCCCCATTTCCCACTGTATATTCCTCCACAGCATCTTCCACAGTACATTCATTTGCTTGTTGTCCTTCTCCCTCCACTAGAGTGTGAGCTCTGAGAACAGAGACTTTGTTTTCTCCACTGCGTATCCTCATTGCTGAGAACTGGGATTGACACTCAATAAATATTTGTTGAATGAATTGGAGTGGAATGTCTAAAAACGTACTTTCAGCTAAATAGAAATGCTAAGCAATACAGTGTACTTGATTCCTTTGCTTAACATCAAAGATTATTGCTGCCATTGTAGAAAGTCTTTTAAAATGGCTGGGTTTCCTAAGTCACTATATAATTACCCTCTTAAGTCTGAGTGAGCATTTAAAAACACAATTGCTAAATTGTTTTGCCTACATAACATTGCTGTTTGTGACATCATTTAGCAAGCACTGAGATGGGGCATACCATTAAAACACAGCGTAGGAGAAGTCAGGCTGTGATGAGCACTGCAGCGTAAAGAGAAGAGGAGTGAAATTGGTGCCAGTCCTACCCCCTACCCTTGTCAGCCAGATGGCCTTAGCAAAGCCACTTAATCTCTTTGGGACTTTTTCTTTGACTGTAAAATGAAGACACCCTGCCAAGTCTACCTAAGAGAGGTATTTGAGGGTCAAATAAGAAAATATGTAGAAGTGCTTTGAATGTCAGAGAAGCATCATGAAAATGTAAGGTATTATCATGTCAAAGTAATAATCAGTCATCAACTTTTGGCACTGGATATAACCAGGAGACTCTGCCTATATTATGGGAGAAATCTGCATCTAAGTTCACAGATGCTTTCCATTGAGTTGGAGGGATGAGGGGCTGTAGGCACATTGAAAATGTGCTCAACTAACTAATAATGCAATCATTTCCAAAATGTGCCTTGGATACAAATATAATTTTTAAAGGAATTGGCTGACTCAGATTGTATCTTGACATGTTAATTTCTATCAAGGAGGATGATGGAGCCATAGACTCCACATAGTAGACACTTACCAGTTAGAGATCACCCCTCTGTGTGCATGCATGCATGCATGCATGTATGTCTATGTCCATTTCAGGCTTCATTCTTTTGTCCATATTGCTTTTCAAAAAATTATATAAGGAATACATGAATATTTCCACTGAAAAAGAAAAGGAATATAAAAACACACCAAGAAAACCAAGAAAGTCTCCTTTCATTTCTTCACCCATCATATTAGGTTTCTCTTAAGACACATTTTAATTGAATATCAACAAGGGACAATAACCAGAGAAATCTTTAAAAAATATATTTATTTATTTGACTGTGCTGGGTCTTAGTTGTGGTACATGGGATCTTTAGTTGTGGCAATGTGGGATCTAATTCCTTGGCCAGAGATTGAACCAGGGCCCCCTGCATTGGGAGCATGGAGTCTTTTTTTTTTTTTTTAACATCTTTATTGGAGTATAATTGCTTTACAATGGTGTGTTAGTTTCTGCTTTATAACAAAGTGAATCAGTTATACATATACACATGTCCCCATATCTCTTCCCTCTTGCATCTCGCTCCCTCGCACCCTCCCTATCCCACCCCTCTAGGTGGTCACAAAGCACCGAGCTGATCTCCCTGTGCTATGCGGCTGCTTCCCACTAGCTATCTATTTTACGTTTGGTAGTGTATATATGTCCATGCCACTGTCTCACTTTGTCCCAGCTTACCCTTCCCCCTCCCCGTATCCTCAAGTCCATTCTCAAGTAGGTCTGCATCTTTATTCCCATCTTGCCCCTAGGTTCTTCTGATCATTTTTTTTCTTTTTTTCTTTTTTTAGATTCCACATATATGTGTTAGCATACGGTATTTGTTTTTCTCTTTCTGACTTACTTTACTCTGTATGACAGTCTCTAGGTCCATCCACCTCACTACAAATAACTCAGTTTTGTTCCTTTTTATGGCTGAGTAATATTCCATTGTATATATGTGCCACATCTTCTTTATCCATTCATCTGTTGATGGACACTTAGGTTGCTTCCATGTCCTGGCTATTGTAAAAAGAGCTGCAATGAACATTTTGGTACATGACTCTTTTTGAATTATGGTTTTCTCAGGGTATATGCCCAGTAGTGGGATTGCTGGGTCGTATGGTAGTTCTATTTTTAGTTTTTTAAGGAACCGCCATACTGCTCTACATAGTGACTGTATCAATTTATATTCCCACCAACAGTGCAAGAGGGTTCCCTTTTCTCCACACCCTCTCCAGCATTTATTGTTTCTAGATTTTTTGATAATGGCCATTCTGACTGGTGTGAGATGATATCTGGTTGTAGTTTTAATTTGCATTTCTCTAATGATTAATAATGTTGAACATTCTTTCATGTGTTTGTTGGCAATCTGTATATCTTCTTTGAAGAAATGTCTATTTAGGTCTTTTGTCCATTTTTGGGATGGGTTGTTTGTTTTTTTGATATTGAGCTGCATGAGTTGCTTGTATGTTTTGGAGATTACTCCTTTGTCAGTTGCTTCATTTGCAAATATTTTCTCCCATTCTAAGGGTTGTCTTTTTGTCTTGTTTATGGTTTCCTTTGCTGTGCAAAAGCTTTGAAGTTTCATTAGGTCCCATTTGTTTATTTTCGGTTTTATTTCCATTTCTCTAGGAGGTGGGTCAAAAAGGATCTTGCTGTGATTTATGTCATAGAGTGTCCTGCCTATGTTTTCCTCTAAGAATTAGATGGTGTCTGGCCTTACATTTAGGTCTGTAATCCATCTTGAGTTTATTTCTGTGTATGGTGTTAGACAGTGTTCTAATTTCATTCTTTTACATGTAGCTGTCCAGTTTTCCCAGCACCACTTATTGAAGAGGCTGTCTTTTCTCCACTGTATATTCTTGCCTCCTTTATCAGAGATAAGGTGACCATATGTGTGTGGGTTTATCTCTGGGCTTTCTATCCTGTTCCATTGATCTATATTTCTGTTTTTGTGCCAGTACCATACTGTCTTGATTACTGTAGCTTTGTAGTATAGTCTGAAGTAAGGGAGCCTGATTCCTCCAGCTCTGTTTTTCTTTCTCAAGATTGGGGAGCATGGAATCTTAACTGCTGGGCCACCAGGGAAGTCCCAAGAGAAATCTTAAAAAAGCATATGGGACTTCTTTGCAGACTTCTATGCAAATACATTTGAAAACCTAGAGCAAATTGATAATTTCCTAGGGAAATTCAGATTAGCAAAATTGAGCTCATTAGCGTTAGAAAGCTTAAAGAGACCAATTTCCACAGGAGAAACAAAGAAAATTATTAAATAACTACCTCAGGGAAAAGCACAAGACATGGATAATTTCCCAGGGGAATTCTACCAAACCATTTATTAAATTTATTTCCATTAAAAAGGAAAGAAATCTTACTCATTTTTTTCTATGAGGAAAGTATAACACTGATATTAAACTAAATAGGGTACAAAGAAAGAAAACTATTGGCCGATATAATTCAAGAATACTGATACAAAATTCTAAACAAAATATTAAGTAAATACCACATTAAGTAAATAATACACAATGACAAAGTGGGTTATATTCCAGAAATGCAAATCTGGTTAAATATTTAGAAATCAATTAGTATCATACCTAACATTAATAAATCTAAGAAAAAGGATCATAGTATTACCTTCAAAGAAGCTAATGGGCAAACATTATAGGCAATTCTTCTAGGATTGGAAACAAGTATGTGCATTATCCATTACTATTCAACATTGTACTAGAGGTATTAGCCAATACAATTAGACAAGAGAAATAAATTAGAGGCATCAGAATGGGTAAAGAAGAAGTAAAAACATCTATATTTGCAGATGATATGATAGTATACCTGAAAACCCCCTCAAAAAATCAATGATAAAATTAATTTAAATATTAAAAGAATTCAGTGAAGCAGCAGAATATAACATTAATATATAAAAACCAATAGCTTTTACAATAGAAATAAAAGCAAAAATAAACAAATGGGACCTCATCAAACTTACAAGCTTTTGCAAGCAAAGGAAACCATAAACAAAACGAAAAGACAACATATGGATTGGGAGAAAATATTTGCAAAGGATGCAACAAACGAGCTTAATTTCCCAAATATACAAACAACTCATAGAACTCAATAACAAAAGAAACAAACAACCCAATGAAAAAAATGGGCAGAAGACCCAAAGAGACATTTCTCTAAAAGAAGACATACATATGGCCAATAGGCATATGAAAAGATGCTCAACATCACTAATTATTAGAGAAATGCAAATCAAAGCTACAGTGAGGCACCACCTCACACTGGTCAGAATGGCCATCATTAAAAAGTCTACGAACAATAAATGCTGGAGAGGGTGTGGAGAAAAGGGAACTCTCTTACACTGTTGGTGGGAATGTAAATTAGTACAACCATTATGGAGAACAGTATGGAGGTTCCTTAAAAAAACTAAAAATAGAACTAACATATGATCCAGCGATTCCACTCCTGAGCATATATCCAGAGAAAACCATAATTCGAAAAGATACATGGACCTCCAATGTTCACTGCAGCACTATTTACAATAGCTGAGACACGGAAGCAACCTAAATGTCCATCAACAGATGAATGGATAAAGAGGATGTGGTACATATATACAATGGAATGTTACTCAACCATTAAAAAGAATGAAATAGTGCCATTTGCAGCAACGTGGATGGACCTAGAGATTATCATACTAAGTGAAGTAAGTCAGAAAGAGAAAGACAAATACCATATGATATCACTTATACGTGGAATCTAAAATATGACACAGATGAACTTATTCAGGAAACAGAAACAGACTCACAGATATAGAAAGCAAACTTATGGTTACCAAAGGGGAAAGGGTGTGGGAGAGGGATAAATTAGGAGTTTAGGATTAGCAGATACAAACTACTATATATAAAATAGATAAACAACAAGGTCCTACTCTATAGCATAGGGAGCTATATCCAGTATCCTGTAATAGACCATAGTGAAAAAGAATATGAAAATATTATATATAATATATATATTATATAGATATAACTGAGTCACTTTTCTGTACATCTGAAACTAACATAACATTGTAAATCAACTATAATTCAATTTAAAAAAACTGAAAGCATCTAAATATCAAAAGATAATGTAAACAAGGTAAAGAAAGTAACAGATTGAAAGAAAACATTTACAATATGTATAACTGACAACAGATAAATTTGTAGAGTACACAAATATTTTTACAAATCATTGAGAAAAGATAACTCAGTGGAAAAATACAACAAGGATATGAACAGGAAATTTTCTGAGGAAAAATATCAAATAGCAAACATATGAATGGGTGCTCAAATGCAACATAATCAAGGAAATGTAAATTTAAATAACAAATGATTTTTTTAATCAAAAGAGTTTGGTACTGGCACAAAAACACTAATATAGATCCATGGAACTGGATAGAAGGTCCAGAGATAAACCCACACACCTACAGTCAACTATTCTATGACAAAGGAGGCAAGAATATACAATGGAGAAAAGACAGTCTCTTCAATAAGTGGTGCTGCAAAAACTGTACAGCCACATGTAAAAGAATGAAAGTAGAACATTCTCTAACACCATACACAAAAATAAACTCAAATGGATTAAAGACCTAAATATAAGGCTGGATACTATAAAACTCCTAGAGGAAAACATAGCCAGAATACTCTCTGACATAAATCGCAGCAATATCTTTTTAAATACACCTCTTAGAGTAATGAAAATAAAAACAAAAACATATGGTACCTAATTAAACTTAAAGCTTTTGCACAGCAAAGAAAATCATAAACAAAATGAAAAGGCAACCCACAGAATAAGATAAAGTATTTTCAAATGAAGCGACCAACAAGGGATTAATCTCCAAAATACACAAACAGCTCATGGAGCTGAATATCAAAAAAACAAGCAACCCAATCAAGAAATGGGCAGAAGATCCAAATAGACATTTCTCCAAAGAAGATCTCTTTCTCCAAAGATGACCAAAAAGCATATGAAAAGATGCTCAACATCACTAATTATTAGAAAAATGCAAATCAAAACTACAATGAGGCACCACCTCACACTGGTCAGAATGGCCATCATTAAAAAGTCTACGAACAATGAATGCTGGAGAGGGTGTGGAGAAAAGGGAACTCTCTTACACTGTTGGTGGGAATGTAAATTGGTACAACCATTATGAAGAACAGTATGGAGGTTCCTTAAAAAACTAAAAATAGAACTACCGTATGATCCAGCAATTCTACTCCTGAGCATATATCTGGAGAAAACCGTAATTCAGAAAGATACATGCACCACAATGTTCATTGCAGCACTATTTACAATAGCCAAGATACAGAAGTGACCTAAATGTCCATCAACAGAGGAGTTGATAAAGAAGATGTGGTACATGTATACAATGGAATATTATTCAGCATAAAAAAGAATGAAATAATGCTATTTGCAGCAACATGGATGAAGCTAGAGACTGTCATACTGAGTGAAGTAAGTCAGACAGAGAAAGACAAGTATCGTATATCACTTATATGTGGAATCAAAAAGAATGGAAAAGGGCTTCCCTGGTGGTGCAGTGGTTGAGAGTCCGCCTGCCGATGCAGGGGACATGGGTTCGTGCCCCAGTCCGGGAGGATCCCACATGCCACAGAGCAGCTGGGCGCGTGAGCTATGGCTGCTGGGCCTGTGCATCCGGAGCCTGTGCTCCGCAACGGGAGAGGCCACAACAGTGAGAGGCCCGTGTACTGGAAAAAAAAAAAAAAAAAGAATGGAAAAAATGACCTTATTTACTAAACAGAAATAGTCACAGATGTAGAAAACAAACTTATGGTTACCAAAGGGGAAAGGTGGGGGGGAGGGATAAACTGGGAGATTGGGATTGACATATACACACTATTATATACAAAATAGATAACTAATAAGGACCTACTGTGTAGCACAGGGAACACTACCCAATACTCTGTAATGACCTATATGGGAAAAGAATCTAAAAAAGAGTGGATATATGTATATGTATAACTGATTCACTTTACTGTACACCTGAAACTAACACAACATTGTAAATCAACTATACTCCAGTAAAAATTAAAATAAATAAATAAATAAATGTATAACAAATGATTTTTGCCCAACAGCTTAGCAACAATAAAAAAAGATAATGTTCAGTATTACCGGTAATGTGAAAAAAGAGTTATTCTTTTATACTACTGGTAGGAATGTAAATTGTCATAGCATTTTGAAGAGCAATTTGCCTACATTTACCAGTTAAAATTTTCTATAGTTTTCAACCCAGTAATTTTTCAACCCAGCAACATTTTTGCACATGGGCATAGGGTGGCCTAACTAAAAATGTTCATTGCATTATTGTTTAAAATATTAGAAAAAAGTTAAACAATTGAAATGTCCATAGGGTAGAAGAATAATATGAAATAATATTGTCGGATAAACTATGCTTTTATATACCACAGAATACTATGCAGTAAATATGAAGGCTGAGGCAAAGATCAATGTACAACATAGAAAGATCTCCAGGACATATTTTTTGAAGTGAAAATGCAAGTCACAGAGCAAAAGGAACAGTTTAATCTCTGTGTTTTTAAGAAAACCACAAAATATACCATGCATCTTTATATGTACATGTTTATAAGTGCATTTATAAAGGCCTAGAATGATGCGACTTAACTGACAACGAAGGTTATGTCTGAGTATGGGTATGGGAACTGAATTTAAAAGAAGCCATTGGATTTTGCTACTGGGACATTACTGATGACTTTGGAAGATCAAGTCTCATGGGAGTTGTGAGACCAGAAATGAAGAAGTGAATGAATGGAGGGAAGTGGGAAGTGGAAATGAGCACAGAAAGAACCAAGATGCAAAGTCCAAGAGAAAATGGAATAGAAATGTACAAAGAACACAAGGCACAGAAGGGAGAGGCTTGGTGGTGTAGGCGAGCTCAGTAGACCAGCTGGTGATGTTTGAGGATAAAGGGATGCCTGAACTAGATTGCAGTCGGAATTCAGGATGAGTATGAGGAGTATTTGAGGCTCAGACTTTGCCTGTGTGTCAGCATGTTACAGTTGGTCTGGGTTGGTGGACAGGGAGTCCTGGGTTGACTTCATCTTGCCGTTGAAGAAAATTAGTGAAGAGAAAGAAATGTTTGCATAGAAAAGTATCAAAAATCTTGAGTCCAAGAATTCGGAAGTTATAAAAATTGTTACAAATCCTTGTTGATGGTATTTTATTTGGGAAGTTTAACTCCTTACCAATCGATTTCTGTCTGCCACCTGAGATAATTCTTTTTGGCAAGGTATTGTGAAATTTTAAAAAATATGTATATTAGTCTCTGCTCCTGGTTCCTGACACAAAGTCTCTAAAATCCTTGCAAATAGGGGTGCTAGCAGAACCATTTGTTCTCATATTTGGTCTTTGACCCTGGTTCTTTTAAAAAAATTTTTTTTATTGTGGTAAAAGTCACATAATATAAAACATACTATTTTAACCATATTTAACTATACAGTTCAGTGGCACTAAGTACATTCACATTGTTGTGCAACTCTCACCATCATCCATCTCTCTAATTTTTCACCTTCCTAAACTGAAACCCTGTCCCCATAAACACTAACTCCCCATTCCCCCTCCCCACACCCCCACACCCCTGCCCCTGGCATCTACCAATGTATTTTCTGACTCTATGAATTTGACTATTCTACGGATCTTGTATAAATGGAATAAAACAGTATTTGTCTGTACCTACACAGCTTTCTCAAATCCCTTGGAATTTCCTGGGCAATAGCAGTGTCATTTGTTCTAATGAAGTGACTTCTGGTGGGCTCCTGGATGGGGGCTGGTCACCAGCAAGACCACACTATGATTATAAGCTTGGAATTTTCAGTCCCCCACCCATTCTTCAAAGAGTGCAGAGGGCTGGAAATGGAGTTAGTAATTGATTATGCGTGCATGATGAAGCTTCCATTAAAATTCCAATAATACGGGGTTCAGGAGTTTTCCAGGCTTGTGTATGTGTGGAAGTACTGGAAGAGTGGCAGGCCGAGAGAGGGCATGGAAGCTCTGTGCCCCTTTTCACATACCTTGCCCTACATATCCCTTCATCTGGACGTTCGTCTGTATCTTTTATCATATCTTTTTACAATAAACTGGTAAACAGTTAGTGAACTATTTCCCTGAGTTCTGTGAGCCACTCTGGCTAATTAACTGAACCCAAGGTGGGGGGGTTGTGGGAACCTCTGATTTATAGCCAGTTGGTCAGAAGAACAGGTGGCACCCTGGACTTTGGATTGTCATCTGAAATGAGTTAGGGGGGACAGTCTTGTGGGACGGAGCCCTTAACTTGTGGGATCTGACACTACTTGGAGATAAATTGACTTAAACTGTAGGGCAGCTAGCTGGTGTTGCAGAATTGCTTGCTGAAGGAAACACCCTCCCCACATACACACACGCATCAGGTGTCAGAAATGTTGTGAGCGTAATAGTAGTGTGGGAGTAAAGGAGAAACACAGAAGTTTTCTGAGTTCATACCCAGGTATGAACAAATAAATGAATGAGTGGACAACACACATACACAAATACACACACATTATAAGCTGGTTTTCTAGCTAGCTTCCCTCCCAAAGGTAGCTGCTGAGGGCTCAAGACACCCAACTTTCTGTTTTTACTCCTGCAGTATACTGAGCTCTTCTCAGCAGAGCTGATTCTGCAGGGCTCACCACCAGTTCTACCCAGGTCTGTCTAGTGCTGGCCCTGTAAATCTGACCTATCTGTGTTTTCTCCATAACCCACAGCAGGCTCTTGCTGAACTAATACATGATTTATTTGGAGGAAGCTGCAAGGGACTTCAATATAATAATTATTCTCTTTGTAACGGATCTTTGTTTCTGTCTGCCAACTAATGTGTTCATCATACAGCCTTTTCTTACTTCTAGCTCAGCAAAAACATCATACAGGGTTTAATTCACAGTATAAAAGTTGTTTCAGCACTAGGTATTTATTACCTAATGTATTGCGAGGAAAAGAGCTACCATTACTAAGAAATATGGCATACCAAGAAGATGAGCACAGGAAGAGATGCTCAATGTCATTAGCCATCAAGGAAATGCAAATTAAAATCACTAGATGCTACATCACACCTACTAGGAGGGCTATAATTAAAAAAAGAAAAAAGTATTGGTGAGGATATGAAAAAATTGGAATGCTCACATACTGTTAACATACTACACCATTCTACATTTCCACATACTGTGGAAAACAGTTTGGCAGTTCCTCAAAAATTTAACCATAAAGTTACCATATGACCCAGCAATTCCACTCTGAGGCATATACCCAAGAGAACTGAAAACACATGTTCACTCAAAAGCTTGTTTATGAATCTTCATAGCACTATTCACAATAGCTAAAAAGTAGAAACAACCCAAATGTGCAACAACTGATGAATGATAAAAAAAAAATCTCTCAAATAATAAGACCTTGTATGTTATTAAATAGACTTGCAAAGAGATTTATTACTTTTATCTCTCTGAAGTCTTCCCTCTTCTTTTACGAAAAACATAAAGAGTGGATGTGAGCAGGGGGTGCAATTACTTGGTATACACACAGAGAGATAATGTTGTTAGTAGTAGAATTGGTCTTAGTAAAGTATCAAAAACTAAGCTTTCCAACTCTAAATTTGGGGACTGAACCTTCATGACCACAGCTTCCACCTTAAGAAACTAGAACAAGAAAAGCAAATGAAACCCAACATAAGCAGAAGAAAGAAAATAATAAAGATTGAAGCAGAAATCAATGACATTAAAATATTAGAAAGCCAATAGAGAATATCAATGAAATTTCTAGATATGAACAAAGAAAATCTTTGTGATCATGGGTTAGGGAAAAAAGTTTTGGTTATAACACCAAAAGCACAATTCATAAAATGACAAATTGATAAGTTGGACATAAAATTATGAACTTTTTCAAAATATGCTGTTAAGAGATGGGAAGAGAGAACCCTCCTACAATGTTGGTTGGAATGTAAATTGGTACAGCCACTGTGGAGAACAGTATGGAGGTTCTTTAAAAAACTAAAAATAGAGCTACCATATGATCCAGCACTCCCATTCCTGGGCATATATCTGGAGAAAGCTGTAATTTGAAAAGATACGTGCACCCCAATGTTCATTGCAGCACTATTTACAATAATAGCCAAGACATGGAAGCAACCTAAATGTCCATCGACAGAAGAGTGGATAAAGAAGATGTGGTACATATATACGATGGAATATTACTCAGCCATAAAAAAGAATGAAATAATACCATTTGCAGCAACATGGATGGACCTAGAGATTATAACCATACAAAAATAAAAATAGATAAATTGGACTACATCAACATTTAAAACTTCTGTACATTGAAGGACACAATCAACATCGAAAAGGCAACCTATGAAATGGGAGGGAATATTTGCAAATCATGTATATGAAAGAAGTTAATATTCAGAATATGTGAAGAACTTCACTACTCATCATCAACAACAAAACCCAAAAAAACCCATTAAAAAGGGGGGAAAGGACTTAGACGTTTCTCCAGGGAAGATATGCAAATGGTCAACAAATACATGGAAAGATACCCAACATCACTAACCATTAGGGAAATGCAAATTAAAACCACCATGAGATACATCCTCACACCCATTAGGATAGCCATACAGGAAATAACGTGTATTGGTGAGGATGTGGAGAAATTGGAACCCTTTGGCACTATTGATTGGAATGTAAAATAATGCTGCCACTATGGAAAACAGCATAGAGATTTCTTAAAAATTAAAAAAAAAGAATTACTATATGATCCAGCAATTCCACTTCAGGGTATATACTCAAAAGAATTGAAAGCAAGAACTTCAAGAGATATTTGTACATCCACATTCATAGCAACACTATTCACAATAGCCAAAATGTGGAAGCAACCTAAGTGTACATTGGTGGATAAATAAATAAACACGTGATATAAATACATACGTATGTATATATCTGTATACACACAATAGAATATTCATCCTTAAAAATTTAGGAAATTCTAGGAACTTCCCTGGCGGTCCCGTGGTTAGGACTTCGTGCTTCCAATGCAGGGGGTGCGGTTTGGTCCTTGGTCAGGGAACTAAGATCCCACATGCCACGTGGCAGGGCCAAAAAGAAAAAAAGTTAGGAAATTCTAATACATGCTACAACATGAGTGAACCTTGGGGGTATGCTATGTGAAATAAGCCAGTCATAAAAAGGCAAATATTGTACAATTCCCGTTAAATGAAGTACCTAGAATAGTCAAGTTCATGGACTCAGCTGGTAGAATGGTGGTTGCCAGAGGCTGAGAAGAGGGGAGAATTAGGAGTTGTTGTTTAATGTGTATAGGGTTTCAGTTTTGCAAGATGAAAATAGTTCTACAGATTGGTTGTACAACAATGTGAATGTACTTAATACTACTGAACTGTACACTTAAAAATGATTAATATGGTAAATTTTATGTTATGTACATTTTACCCTAGTTAAAAAGGAAAACATAGAGGTAAATCTTCATGACTTTGAATTTGCCGGTGGATTCTTAGATGTAACACCAAAAGCACAAACAACAACAACAAAAATAAATAGATAAATTAGACTTCAAAATTGAAAACTTTTGTTCTTCAATAGACACTATCAAGAAAGTTAAAGACAACCCACAGCATGGGAGAAAATATTTACAAATTATATATCTATTGATGGACATATATATAGAATATACTAAGAACTCTTACAACTAATAATAGAAGATAAGTAACTATTTTAAAATGTTAAAGTGTCTGAATAGACATTTCTCCAAAGGGGATATAGCATGGGAAAATAAACTAAATATTGTTAGTCAACAGGGAATTGGAAGCTATCACTGATAGCAACAATGAGCTATCACTTCATATCCACTAGGATGACTATAGTAAAAAATGTAGATAATAACAAGTGTTAGCGAGGTGTGGAGAAATTGGAACCCTCACACATTTTTGTTGAGAATGTAAAATGGTGCAGCCTCTTTGGGAAACAGCCTATCAGTTTCTCAAAAACTTAAACACAAAATTACCATTTGACCCAGCAATTTAACTCCTAGGTATATACCCAAGAGAAATGAATACATATGTCCACGCAGTCTTACACATGAATGTTCATAGAGGCATTATTCATAATAGCCAAAAAGTAGAAACAACCTAAATGTCTGTCAACTGATGGATAAACAAAATGTGGTATGTACATAAAATGGGTTACTAGTCATCCATAAAAAGGAATGAAGTACTGATACATGCTATACAGTCATCCCTAGGTATCTGAGGGATATTGGCTTCAGGACCCACCTTATGAATAAAAAAATCCACAACGCTCAAGTCCTTTACACAAACATTTGCACATAACCTGTGCACATCCTCCTGTACACTTTAAATCATCTATAGATTACTTATAATACTTAATACTATGTAAATGCTATGTAAGTATTTCTGGTGGGTGGCAAATTCAAGTTTTGCTCTTTGGAACTTTAGGGAATTGTTTTCAGATATCTTCAATCCGCAGTTGGTTGAATCTGCAGATGTGGAACCTGTGTATACAGAGGGCTGACTGTACATGAATAAACCTTGAAAGATTATACTAAATGAAAGAAGTCAGTCACAAAAAATCACATATTATATGATTCCATTTATATGAAATATTCAGTATAGGTAAATCCATAGAAGCAGAAAGTAGATTAGTGGTTGCTTAGAATTGGGGAGTGGAGATAGGATAGAGGTTGGGTTGATAAGTAAAGGGGATGGTGTTTATTTTTTGAGGTTATTAAAATATTCTAAAATTGATTGTGGTAATACATAACTCTGTAATTATAGTAAAAATCATGGAATTGCACATTTTAAATGGATGAATTTTATAATATGTGAACAATAATGCTGTTGCAAAAAAGGTTTATAGTTTTCAATGTACAAGTTTTGGACTTCCTTGATTAAATTTAATTGTTTTAATCCTTTTGATGCTATTGCAAATGGAATTATTTTCTTAATTTCATACTTTGTTCATTGCTAGAGTATAGAAAACCAACTTATTTTTGCATATTTAACTTTTATCCTGCAACACTGCTGAACTTTTTAATTAATGTTAACAGTTTTGGTGTTTTTTGTGTGTGGATTATTTAGTGTTTTCTATATATAAGATTATGTCATCTGAAATGGAGGTAGTTATACTTCTTCCTTTCCAATCTTCTTTTTCTTGTATAATTGCTCTGGCTAGAACCTCTAGTATAATGTTTAATAGAAATGGGAAGAGTGAATGTTCATGTCTTATTCCTGGACTTAGGGGGAACACTTTCAGTATTTCATCATTAAGTATGATGTTAGCTGTGGGTTTTTCATAGATGACCTTTATCAGGTTGAGAAAGTTCCCTTCCATTCCTAGTTTGTCAAGGTTTTTTTGTTTATTTGATTGTTGTTGTCGTTTAACCATGAATGGGTGCTGGATTTTGTCAAATGCCATTTCTGTGTCTATCAAAAATCTGATCATGTGATTTTCTTTTCTTTCCTTGCATTCCTGGATTAAGTTCCACTTGATATTTGTGTATAATCCTTTTTATATGTTGCTACATTTAGCTTGATAGTATTATGTTGAGGAATCTTAAAGGAGTCAATTTTAGACAGCATATAGTTGAATAGCATTTTAAAATGTATTCTGCAGACCTCTACATTTTAATTGGAAAAATTAATTCATTTAGATTTAATGTAATTATTTGATAAGGTAAAATTTTCATCTGCCATTTTGATTTTTTTTGTATATGTCTTATATCTTCTCTGTTCCTCAAATCCTCAATTACTGCTTTTTGTGTTAAACAGTTTCTAGTATATCAACTCGATTCCCTTGTCATTTCTTTTACTATATATTTTGAGTTTTTTTAATTGGTTGCTCTGGGGATTAGCATTAACATCTTAATTTAGAAAAATCTAGTTTTAACTGATACTTCCTTAATTTCAAAACTATAGGAAAAATATGCTCCTGTACAACTCTGTCCCTCCCCCTTTAGGATATTGTTGTCAAAAATTATATCTTTGTATATTATGTGTCCATCAACATAGATTTATAATTATTGCTTTGTAAAGCTGACTTTTAAATCAGGCAGGAAAAAAGCAGTTGCAAGATAATACATTCTACTCTTTCTTTTTTTTTTTTTTGTGGTACGCGGGCCTCTCACTGCTGCGGCCTCTCCCATTGCACAGGCTCAGTGGCCATGGCTCACGGGCCCAGCCGCTCCGTGGCATGTGGGATCTTTCCAGACCGGGGCACGAACCCCTGTCCCCCGCATTGGCAGGCGGACTCTCAACCACAGCGCCATGAGGGAAGCCCCATTCTACTCTCTTGAGTACTTCTTGTAGTGTAGGTCTGCTAGTGACGAGCTCTCTCAATTTTTGTTTATTTGAGGATGTCTTAATTTCTTAAGTTTTTTTTTTTTTTTTTTTTGTGGTACGCGGGCCTCTCACTGTTGTGGCCTCTCCTGTTGCAGAGCACAGGCTCCAGACGCGCAGGCTCACTGGCCATGGCTCACGGGCCCAGCCGCTCCGCGGCATGTGGGATCTTCCCGGACCGGGGCACGAACCCTTGTCCCCTGCATCAGCAGGCGGACTCTCAACCACTGTGCCACCAGGGAAGCCCTCTTCTTAAGTTTTGAAAGATCATTATGTCAGACATAGAATGCTTTGTTGACAATTTTTTATCTCACTACTTTGAATATGTCATCCCACTGCCTTCTGATTTCCATGGTTTCTAATGAGAAATCAGTCTTTAATGTTATTGAGTATCTCTTGCACATGATGATTTGTTTCTCTCTTGATACTTTCAAGATTCTTTGTCTTTGGCCTTTGACAATTAAATTGTGAGATGTCTGGAAGGGGATCTATTAAACTTAACTGGAGTTCATTGAGTTTCTTGCATGTGTAGATTAATGTTTTTTAATAAAATTGGCCATTACTTCCTCAAATATTCTTTCTGTCCAGTTTTATCTTTATTTCTTTCTGGTACTCTACCATGCATATGTTGGTATGATTGATGGTGTCCCATGGTGTCCCATAATTGTCTTGGGCTCTGTTTAATATTTTTGTTCTTTTTTCTTTCTGTTTCTTAGACTGGATAATCTCAATTGACCTATCTTCAAGTTCACTGATTCTTTCTTCTGCCAGCTCATTTCTAGTGTTGAACCACTCTTGTGGATTTTTAATTTGTTATTTTACTTTTCAGCTCCAGAATTTCTATTTGGTTCCTTCTTATAATTCCTCTTTCTCTACTTGGTGAGACATCCTTCTCATACTTTCCTTTAGGTCCTCAGACAGGGTATCCTTAGGTCTTTGAACATATTTTAAATAGATTATTTAAAATCTTTGTCTAGTAAGTCCAATATTTGGGCACCTTCAGGAACAGTTTCTATTTTTCCCCCATTAATGGGCCATATTTTCTTGTTTCTTTGCATGTTTCTTAATTTTTCTTCAAAACTGGACTTTCATTGAATGAATTCAACTTGTAATATTGTGTAAGTTTGAGGTGTACAGCATGTTTCTTTGATACATGTATGTATTGTAATATGATTGTCAATGTAGTGATATATATCACATTACATAATTATAGTACAATATTATTGTCTATATTCATTATACTGTGCATTAGAGATCTATGGATTATTTACTGCACATTACATATTTGTACTCTTAAACATCATCACTCTTATCATTCCCCCCTCCCATCCCTTGGTAACCACCACTTTACTCTCTGTTTTTTATAGGTTTAATTATTTTAGGCTCCATACATAAGTGATATCATACAGTACTTGTCTTTCTGACTTATCTCAGTTAGCATAATGTGCTCAAGGTCCATCCATGTTGTTGCAAATAGATGGATATCCTCCTTTCTTGTGGCTGAATAATATTCCATTGTGTAAATATACCATATCCTTTTAATCTATTCATCTATGGATGGACATTTGTGTTGTTTGTATATCTTGGTTATTGTAAATAATGTGGTAATAAATATGACAGTGCATATATTTCATCAAAATCTTGTTTTCATTTCTTTTGGGTATGTACACAGAGATGAAATCCCTGGATCATATGGTAGATCTATTTTTAATTTCTCTGACATTAAAAGGTCACTCACTGGACACCTGTGCAGTTTTAGGGTCAGTGGTCCCAACCAGTCTTAGCTGGCTTGAACTGGACAAGTGCTGACTCCAAATTTCTAGGCTATATGAAGCTTAGAGGGCATGCAATTAAAAAAAATAATAATAATTAAAGCAAGCTTGCTCAGTGAAGGCAGGTTACAAGTGGGGGGTTTTTTGTTTTTTGTTTTAAAAACAAGCTGTTCCCTTATCTGCTGTTCTGTAAGACAAGCTCAAGGATTTATGTTAGTCACCGGTTTCTGTTAACCCTATGGGGCATGGTTTCAATAAGGGGGACAACTGTATGTGCTGGCCACAATACCAAATGCTGAGAACACAAAGATATACAACCTTAGCTCTTAGCTTCATACTCAGCTGGGGTAAGAAAAGATAACTTGGAAGCTCACTTCCAGGAAGTGAGAAAGCACAGAAGTAGAGAGAGACTTGAGGGAGAGAGACTTGGGAGGAGGGTTTTATAAGGGTGTGAGGAGAAACAAATAGGGAAATGGCAGCAGGGATGAAAAGGAGGGGATAAATTCAGAAGACATGCTGGAGATAGGATCTGCAGGATTTGTAAATCCATTGGGTTTTGAGGAAAGAGGAGTCAAAGGTGAAGACATTGGTTATTTTTCTTTTCTCAGGGTAAAAGCAAATGAAAGGTTGATTCCACTTATGTGAGGTACCTAGAATAGGAAAACTCATAGAGACAGAGTAGAATAAGGGTTAACGGCCTGAGGGAGGGAGGAACGGAGTTCAGAGCTTCTGTCTGGGATGATGCAAATAGTGCTGATGGTTGCACAAAATTGTGAATGTACTTAATGCCCCTGAACTATACACTTAAAAATGATTAAAATGGTATATTTCATGTTATGTATATTTTACCACAATAAAAACTAAAAAAACAAGAAAAAACAAAACAACAACAACAAAAAACAAATGAAAGGAAATACATTTGAGAAAGACAATCAGCATTTTTTTACACAGGAGAATCATTCCTTTTTTTAAGTTGAAGTGTATCTGGGCTATTGTGTTAATTTCTGCTGAACAGCAAAGTGATTCAGTTATACATACATATTTATATATTCTTTTTAATATTTGTTCCTATTATGGTTTATCACAAAATATTGAATATAGTTCTCTGTGCTATACATTAGGACCTGTTGTTTATCCATTCTATATATAATAGTTTGCAAGCAGAATCATTCTGAATTGCAGAATGTATTGACATCATAAAGAATCTCACTTATATGACACACTGTATATTATTTCATAATTTTCTGACATGCTTTATATAATTAACTCACATGTGTTCATTGAAGAGTACTATATTCAGTGTTGTGTAGATTGTAAGGAAGTGAGTTGAAAAGAGGGTTAATTTCATTTTTAAAAGCTATTCATTGAGTACCAAATTTCACACACCTTGTATCATTTATTCCTCATACAGTCATGAGGTAGACACTAGATCCATTTTTAAATGTTTTTTGAGTATGGCTGGATTGCTTTAAATAAATCAGCATTTTCGGATTTGTCATTATAAATTGAAGTGCATAGCTACTGACTTTTTTTTTTTTTTTTGGCTGAAACCTTAAGCTTGTGAGATCTTAGTTCTCTGACCAGGGATGGAACCGACGCCCTCAGCAGTTGAAAGCACGGAGTCCTAACCACTGGACCACCAGGGAATTCCCATACTGACTCTTTTTTAAAATCAGTGATTTTCTACTGCATCTTTACATAGCTAATAAGAGTTTTTAGAGTTTCTAGCATGAAGACCATATTTCAAAGTTAAATTAATGGTGGTGTCTATTGATATCTATAAATTCTCTTTCCAAGTAGAAGAATTAGTGTCTTTTAATGTCTTGATCATTGACATGCCTCTTTATGGAATTCTTTGGTTTAATTTTTATTGTAAAGGTCTCTTTAAGCAGATGGTTTTCTCTTTTGCCTCTTATTATTGTGAATTTTGTGAAATAATTCTATTTTTCCCCTCGAAGCTTACATATTGCATATATATCCCTTTCAATCAATCTACTAAACGTGAAGAAAATTCTTAGAACCACTAAATAATAGTAACAGTGTTGTCATATAGTTTTATATCCCAGATACAGAAAAAAGACAATAGCATAAGTCCTATTAAACATCAAACTTCTACTCCATGAAAGCCACACAAGTACTGGCCTTACAGACAAAGATCATTCAAAAAGAGCCAGGGATGTTCTTTTTAGGAAATAATTTTTCTTACTTTGGCATGTGCACATTTGAAAATACCCGTAGTTAAACTAACTTATTTGTAACATTCATTCACTTTATGCCTTCTAATTAGAGAATTTTGATATTTAATTCCTAAGATAAATTTAATGTTATAAGAGATCAGACATTTCCAAAGAGGTTCTTTTGAATGTCAGAGGCCTTTGGGTGTAGGTTAGCAAGGGAGCCACAAGACTTCAGGGGGTCAGCTATTGTTTTGTGCATGTCAGTCTTAGAAAAGTAAATATAACCTTTTAGAACGGGCAAGTTCATAGAAAGAAAGCAGATGAGTGGTTTCGAGGGTCTAGGGAGAGAAAGGGGAATGGAGAATAACTGCTTCATGAGTACAAGATTTCCTTTTGGAATGATGACAATGTTCTGGAACTAGATAGTGGTGATGACTGTACAATATTGTGGATTTACTAAATGCCACTGAATTGTTCACCGTCAAATGATTAAAACAGTAAAATTTATGTTATGTGTATTTTTTTTACAATAAAAATGTAATCTTATTACAAAATAGTAATTTGTAACTATAGATAATTTATACAAACACAAGAAGAAAACATTACCATCAATCTCACTGCTCAGATAGAACCAGTGTTGCCATTTTGGTGACTATCCTCCCAGTTATATCCCTATGCATATAATTACATTTCTGTTTCAGTTAAGGCTTTTTGGTTGCAAGTAACAGAAAATAGAAAACCTGGTGTCTTCTGGAAACCCTGGGCAGAAACGCAGCTGTGCCTCTGGGAGTTGAAGGGTCATTGAGAGGTCGGGAAGTTCATTGTACCCTTTCTACATCTCTCCTCTGTGGGCTCTGTGGGTCAGATTTCATCTCAGATTTTTCTTCACTTCTCCATTCATGTGGCTGATTGCTGCCCCACAGCTCCTCAACATACCTGCTGACGGTCTAGCTGCCCATAGACTGGCTGGCTCTCTCAGACCCAATTCCAAATTCTGCTCATGGTTCAGTCAGCTTTAGCAGGGGAGCTGGGGTAGGCAATATAAACAAGAACCAATTCAGATCACTTGCTTTGAAAAATGTTGAGATAGCTTCAAAAATATCCTCAGCTTTAGCCATTTTCCAAGGCATGAAAAAAATCATAATGATAATAACAGTTAACTCTAGAGGAGCTTTAACAACATATTATACATATACAGTTGAGGATAATTTTCTGTATTAGTAGATATGTCATAACCAATTGCAAAAGTGGGTGTAATTTTATTTATTTATTTATTTAAAAGTTGATGTGTATTATAGTTTCAGTTAAGTCATCAATTTGTCACTTCAAATGGTATGCTCTGGAATTAATTTTTTCTTAATTTCTTATCTGGTTGAAGGCTAGACAGTCTTAGGATGCATGTTCACATGAGTTTCGTTGATGATATGAGGGTTTTAAATAAATATTACTTCTAATTGAAAAGGGCAATTTGGGATTTTGTTCAAAAACAGTTTTATTGACATATAATTCACATACCACAGAATTCTCCTGTTAAGTGCACAATTCAGTTTAATTAGTTTACAAAATTGTACATTCATCACTACAATCCAAATTGGAGCTTTTCTTCTACCCCCAGAAGAGTCCTCTGCCCAACTGCAGTCAATCCTTTTTCCGCCTCTAGCCCAAGGCAACCACGAATCTATTTCCTGTCTCTATAGATTTGTAAAAAGGACAATTTTATTTTATACAACAAAATATTTATGGTCTTTGTGGAGCACTCACAATGTCTTCATCTGTGAATAACATCCAATTTTCAAGTTTGAAAAACAATAACTTTTTATTTGATCTTAAACAAAATACGTAATTTGTTCACCAACATGTTTTTTCAACTAAACATTCAAAGTTATACATGCAAATAAAGTATACAAGTATATAATTTTAGGTGGGGATCTTAAGTCCTTCTGAGTTTCCCCCATTAGCTGTCCCTCCCTGCCCCATCAGCTCTGTCTTTTGCCCTGCCAGTCACCATTTGGAACTCCTAGACTCTTGAATGGGATGCTGTTCTTCTCTACACAAGTCTAGGGAGACTGAGTGAGGAGCCAGCCAGACTTCCCTTTCTACCTTGTTCTTTATTGTTCATTGGACTACAACATCTGCCTCTAAGGATGCATCAGGCTTTTTAGAATGCTTGGAATTGTTGTGCAGGAGAGGAAAAACTCAAAAATATACACTGAATATCACTTTCCTGAAGTCCTAGGTATAAAGTTCTCAAGAAGTTAAAGCCTCCAGAAGGACTCCTCATTCCTACCCTAATCTCTTGCTTCCCTGTCATCAAGGCCATGCTTTTCTTATGGAACTGCCTCCTTCTAAACCTGGTAATACAGGTGTCCCACTCCCCTGCTACTTTTCAAGAAACTCTAGTCCCTACACGTAAGAATCGCTCTTATTCTGAATCCATGTTTCTTTTCTTAGCAGCTTAAGCCCTTAAGTATGAGTTATTCAATCTAGATTAGAATAACACCCCAGGGAAGAGGGCCTGGAGAAGAAGAGTTGGTGGTGACTCTCCCGGTCCCACAGAACAGTTGGGCATGGAAGTGAGGGCAGACTTTGGTGCTCTGTTTCAAGAAGCAGTTTAGAATAGCTGTGGGTAACTTAAAATCTGGTTCTCTAGATCTCTTTCCAGTGGGAGTTCAACATATCTTTTTTTCTCTGGACTGCCTAGGCTAACTACTGAATAAAACACACAATACATAATCATGTTCATCATGCCATCTCCCAAGGACAAATTTTAATTTCCAGAAGTAGTGCAATGAACCCATGAGGAGAAAGAGAAGTATTTTCCTGCTTACTCATAATTTATAAGCCACTTCTTGATAAATGGAATCTGTCCTGTACATTATTTGCTGGACATTATAATATGAGACATATTGGTTCTTCCCTTCATTCCTCCTTCTTTGATCTCTGTTTTCACATTATGACCTCTCAGGCCTTCTAGGAAAACAAAGCAATCCTATTGTTAGCCCAATAGGTAAAAACTGTACCTTTTACAGGTAGCTCCCTTAGCTATATTAGACCTCGCTAAGGCTGTACTTATAAGTTCATATTAAATTCTTGGCCAAGGTCATACTCTGTCCAGGGAGGATAGGATGTCGTGATTTCATTCTTCTATTTATAAGCACATAAATTATTATATGCTCTCAATCTATGTGATTTCTACTTGCCCTATTTACTAACTCATGGATATAGTAGTATTTTGTCAGCCCTGTCTAGTGATGTCTCACAATTATCACGAACACAATCTACTGATAAGACAGAGCTGAGTTTATTGCTTACATTGGTAAGGAAGAACCACATCTCCTCAGAGTTTTGGCAGTTTCTGAAAGGGGGGAAGCTCAGGAGAGAACTTATTGAGAATTTGAAGTTTGTCTTAAGAAAGGTCTTTCAGTGTAGGGATTTGATTAGAATTGGGTAAAGATCAGATAAAACTGTTCAGGATTGGTAGAAACAACAAGGAATGGTTTTTGAGGCTAGGGATTCAAAGAATCTTAGGGCACAAAATGCCTGTGGATGTCTTACTTTGAAGGGTTTCTTTTAGGAAATTCCTGTGATGAACTGTCAATCTTTGCCTGGGAAAGAAACTCCCAGAAAAGTAATGTAGACAGAGGAATGAAGACATGTTGACGTAGATGTTAATGTAGAGGATGAGGTAAGTGGGAGTGAAGTAGTTTCAGTTCTCAGTGTCCGGGGTGAGTGGGGTGTACGGTTTTGGTTCTCAGCCCCTTTCCAAACACTTCAAGTGAATTAAGGTGACTTTAGCTGTTGAAACTGGTAGATTCCCAAATGTTTGATGGCTCAAACATGAAAGAACTATTTTTCACTCAGGTAAAGCCCCAAAGAAGCATACCTGCTTTATGGATGGTTTTCTTCCTTGGGGAGACAAGGACTCAGGCCCCTTAGAGACTGAGCTCCATTATCTGTTAAGACAATGGCCCTCATATCTGAGCGTCATCAGAATCACTTGGAGGGCTTGCTAAACCATAGGTGGCTGGGTCTCATCCTCACAATTTCTGATTCTGTAGTTTGGGGGTGGGGTGGGGTAAGGTGGGGGATGGGGTCCAATCACTTGCATTTCTATCAAGTTCCCAGGTGATGCTGACGCTGTTGGTCCCCGAGGCCTAGGCTTCATCTGCTGTATCCTCAGCATCACAGTGGGAGATGGGGAGGTGAGGGAGGAGATCTGTCAACTGCTTTGTAATCTCCTTGGCCTAAAAGTGAAGCACATTACTTCTGATCACATTAATTGATGATATAACTTGTCACACGACCCCCACCTAGATAACAGGGGGCTAGGAAATGTATTCCTTGGACTAAAAAAGAATCTTTGTAGAAAATGAACTTTTAGTGGTATTAAGTAACAAAATATCAACCGAGTACATTTTAAAGATCTATTTAGCTTTATTGGATGATTCATGAATAAGGCAGCATTCCATCTAGCAGGTAGAAAGAAGCTCCAAAGGGCTATAGAAAGAGAAAGTTCTTTAAAGGCAACACAGGGAAGTCATAAACTGAAGATTATTTCAGGTTTATGTAACCTCCCCATGGGGACAGAAGGGGTCTGTGTGGTGGACACCTCATCTTCCTTTGTAGGATGAAGAGGGCCCATATGACAGATCACCTCATAGGTGCTGAGCAGAAAACTCCTGGGGGATGTTGAAGCTCCAGTTAGGTTAGGTATTAAGCCCTGGTTTGATGGCATGGCTTAGCATAAGGGAGCCCATTTTGGGCCCATGATTTTCTTTTTAACAGCGGACAGCTATGCATCTCCCCCAGGCCTCTAACCACCAAATTTCCAAGAGCACCCTTCTTCTCATACATAGAACATACTCAGTTCCTCCAAAGATCATCCAGTTTACTACATCCAGGTAATACACAGTCCTCTTTGCAAAGTACAAAGTGCCTCCTCATGGTTTCCCACCTATAAACCACAAAGCTGTCTGCCCTACAATATAATGGTTGAGCAGGGACAGGATAAAACACCCATTCGGACAAGAAAGAAATGGAGACACACAGCAGTCCTTAGTCCACAGAAATGACAAAATCCTGAAGGGCAGGCATTGAAATGGGGTGGGGGTGGGGTTTCATTGAGTGGATTCTGGTTATGCCTCTGGAAGAAACTCCCTTTGGTTCCCTGTGACCCCTGTGGTCAAGAATTCTTCGTGACACTTGGTAGGCTTCTGATCTATTTGCATCCAGGCTGTTCAGTGTGACTCTAACCACAACCTAGGCAGAATTCTGAGGCCTAATCTGTTTCTCTGCTTCTTTGCCCCCTATTGCTCTCTTAACTACATTGAAGCCCTATGAAACAATAGGTGAGAATCCTGCACTCTTGGTCTGATTGTTGCCTTAGCCATAAGTTTTGGTACCTAAACCTCTTTGGGTCTTATCTCTTACTGTTTGGAGCCTGCAAACAGCTTTTGCAACACCTAGAGGCCCAGTGTTTGTTTTTTCTGTATTGCATTCCATTTCTGCTCTCAGGCTGGGCAGTTTTTTCCCCTGAATTCCACCTCTTGCTGGTAATAACTTGCTAAAAGCCGAAAGTAAACATCAGCATATGCTATCATACCAACTCTTACGAACTACTTCCTCTAAAGCTACTCAGTAGACCTCTGGTCTTCCTTCCTACCTACCAGTTAGACAGTTTTGTCAAATGTCCTGTGGCTGCATGACATGGGTCATTCTCTCTTCAGCCTTTGATATCAGTTTCTTTGCTACTTCCACCTGATAATTAACCCAGCTTTGCATATTGTTAGATTTCTGTAACATCAACATCTTACTTCTGATACTAATTTCTGTATTAATTAAGGTAATTCTGGCTGCTGTAACAAATGTTCCATGATGCTCTTAATGGCTGGTAGCTTCTCTCTTTGTGGTGATAGAGGGACACCTCTTCCTTTCAGATTGTGGCTCTGCTATCTCCTAAGGACTCAAAGTCTTTGGTTGGATTCTCTGCATCCAGCTGACAGACGGGAGATAGCACATCTTCCTCTTAACATTCCTGGTCTGCAAATAACACCTCAATTTTGCTCATATTACATTGCTGAGAATAAGTCACAGGGTGACACCCAGGTGTAAGGAGTGACAAAACAGTAGTCTCTACCTGTACTGTCCTTTTACAGGAAAACTCTACACTGTGAAAAGGAAGCTCATGTCTTTGGTGGATATCTAGTTGTGTGGCACACCGGACCACTCTATCATTAGAGCCATTCTGTTGAAATCCAGCTTGGATATAGGTACTCTACCAGTTAGGAATGGCTTTGGGCCATTAGTGACAGATTCCAGAAATAAGAATGACTTAAGACCAAAGTTTATTTCTCTGTCACATAAAAGATATCCAGAACTGGGCCGTCTTGGCAGGTATGGCTGTTGCATCAAGTCATCAAGGACTCAGATTCCTTCTGTTTTTCTGCTTTACCATTCTTAACACTAAGCTTCAGTTTTTCAAATTGGCTGCTAAATCTCTAGACATCACATTCACAATTCGGGCTGGAAGAGAGAAGAAGGGTGAAAAGACTAAAGAAGCTTCCTGAGATACCACCTAGTAACACTGCTTAATAGCTAATTGACAAGGAACACATCTAGTTTCAAGGGAGGATGGTAGATGTAGAATTTTAGCTAGGTACAATGATGCATCAAAAATATAGGGATTTTATTATGAAGAAAGAAGGGGACCATACGTAGCCAGCTAGTGCCATAAGGTCCTCCTTTCTGAATACAGAAAGGAGGAACATATAGCTTCCTGCTATGTTTCAGGGTAATAATGATTCAGTGTGGCACATTGGGTACTTTATTCCCTGATTAACCACATGAACTGGGTAAATGCAAAAACTAAAAATATTGTATTTTTAGAGTCTTGTCCTTTTTCTGAGAATCAAATTCCAACTTATAGTCAGTCTAAATAATCACCAATTGTCATCACTATATGTGTGTTAAACAAATTTCATATACTTCAATGTGGTGTTCCCCAACCACATCACACATATACACTTATGAAGTTAGTCAGTCAACTAACAAATATTAATTTAACCTCTGTGATATGCTCTGCAATTTGAAAGCTACTGGTGAAGATGAAAAAGAGACAAGACATAAGTACACTGAATTCAGGGCCCATCAAATGGGATATATAAGATCAAATAATATTCTAATACATATCAAAAGACTTAAAAGTTTTGCAAACTTTTGGACCTATCAATTCTACTTAGAAAAATATAACCTGAGAAAATTATCATGAATGCAGGCAAAGATTTAACTATATGCATGGTTATTAAAGTATTGATTTTAAAAACAGAAAACTAAGAAAACAATTTGAAAAGTAGAGGATAGTTCAAGAAGCTATGGTGCTCCCATGCAACTAAATACAATGTCACTTACATCACTGAGAAAGAATACTTATGACATAATACACGTTCATGATTTACTGTTAAATGGAAAACACACATCTCTTTGGAAAAGATGTACTTTTTGCATTTCTAGTACTATCTACAAGCCATCTCCCTCTTCTCTGAGAACTGTTCTTCAGATCATAAAGATCCCAGACCACCTCTTTACTACTGGATTGTGCCTGCTGACTGCACTACCTGATCCAAGCTGGACAATCAAATTCTACCTCTTAATAATTTGAAGTTGAGCTTTGCAAATGCCAATCTGTTTCTTCTGGTGGCTTGAATACAGCATAAACAACTCAGAGGCTGGTGTATCGTTGTGTATATTTAGCCACTTACTTGGAAAAGCAAAGAAACGTGTCTTCAGAGAGGAAAGAATGAAGCACACCTACAGATGGAGGAAATGAGGCCAGAAACCATGTGTCCCCAGAAGGTTCTGAAGACCAGTTTCAGGTTCTAATCCTGACTTTGAAGTCCATTTGACACCCCTGTTTCCTTTTAATAATTCTGTCTTCGTTTTCTAAACTGGCCTGACAGGCTTACTCTTACTTGCAACCGAAGTTAGATTGCGTATTTGAAAGCAAAAGAGCTATTTCTAAGAAAATTAGCAATAACATCATAATGAGATATTTGGGTATTTGTGATGGTAGATAGGCAAATCAATGTTAAAAATGTTTCCTTATACTCTTAACTTGATGAAACTCTCATTGCACAAAGTTTTTGGAAAATATTTTGGGGAAAGCTCTTTTGAATGAAAAACATGCCTGGTCTATGTAGATATTTTCCTGTTGATAGAGCTTAAAACTCCTACTGAAATACTATGGGGAACCATTTCCTCCTAGATTTCTTTCATCGTAAGAGGGCTTTTTGGAACTCAAGTTTGAGTCTGCTGCCAAACAGAACATGGAGAAAATTATTTTGGATAATTTTTATGGTAAAATATCTTCCTGTTTATCATCTCAAAAGAAGTGATCAGGCACTTTTATCCCATTTCATCTACATTTATTTGCAAAGCTGTTTTATCTGCACTTTTAGCTCTGAAGACAAATCACTTAAAAGGATTTATGTTATGCTCAGTCTCCCACATTAACCAGAAGATTTTGTAGCAATCAAGCAGCTTCAAATGCTCTTGTTGATACTGTTTTCAAAGTGAAAAAAATCTTGCTTTCTTTTACTCAGATTGTATCTTGAAACTTTAAAATATATTTTAAAAAGAGGGTTTGAGGTATATATCTTTATCAGAAGAGGCCTACATTTTTAACAACTGGAAAGACTACTGTAATAATATAGTAAGTATCCTTAGATGGGTTTTAGTATTCTGGGATGTTGACTCTGCCTAGGGCAGAACAAAGACATCAGAAATATGATCCACACACTTCAGACAGCTTCCTAGTTGCATGCAAATGGAACCAAACAAGCAGATCTTGCATGACCTCAGCTCTGCTCCTAGAATCACCCTCTGCCCACTTCATACATTCCTGGCATGTCTTTCATTCTCTTGTGGCAGAGAACAAGTGGAGTTGCCAGCTTACTGTTGATGAAGAGTAATTTTTAGAAGCAGAAAGTCAGTGTCTTGGTTCTGAATGACTCATTTTGAACTCTGGGGCATGTTAAACAGTAACTATTGGTGCTTAATCTGTTGGATCTTACTCAACCCATAATTTGAGAGTCCAAGATGGATATATCACTTTTTTCTTTTCAGTGTTTTTCAAGTACAAAATAGATGGATTATAGTTTCCTTCTAATGGACTCACAAGTATGTGGTGCAGTCATTTGGCATAAAATTGTAAAAACAAAATGAGTTTAATTAAGTAAAATGAGAGACGAACTTTCAACTTTCCACATCAGCTATTTATTAAAATATCAAATTGGTTTTAACCTCTAAAACCTGAAAGTTCTAGAACATGAGAAAGAGGTCTCAGAAATGTGGGGTGCCCATTTTTCAGCCACTTCCTCCTTTTGTTCAGCAGACTCTAAGGGGTATACTCCATAGGTAGTTTTCAGAGCCATCCTTACAAAAGATTTTTATCGAGTTAGGTGACCTTGGACAAGCCTGAAATTTCCTCATCTATAAAGTGGGAATAGTAATAACTACCTCACAGAATTGAGAGCAGTAGAATGTAAGTGAAGCTACCAACCATATTATTGTATATTAGTAGATATATGCTATTATTATACTAGGCCTCCAGGAGATGGTAGCTACATACTATTGTTTATTTGCTGCAAAGATATTTTCACTTGTTTCAATGTACAAAAGATACAAAGAGTTATATGTTGTATCTTTTGAAATCTTTCAATTTCTGTTTCCCAGCCATATAATTCCCCTCCTTGGGGTCAACTTATGTATCAGTTTCTTGTGTATCTTGCTAGTATTTTGCATATATAAAAGCAAAAATGTATGTTTATTTTCCACCTTTTTAAAAAGGTGAATAAAATCATACTAGTCCATTAAAAAAAAAAAATATTTGTCTGTGCCGGGTCTTAGTTGAGGCACGGGGGGGTCTAGTTCCCTGACCAGGGATCAAACCCAGGCGGCCCTACATTGGGAGTGAGGAGTCTTAACCACTGGACCACCAGGGAAGTCCCCATTTTTTTTTTATCACTTAAAAATGTATCTTAGAAGTTGTTCATATAAGTTAAACTTGTTTTTAAACACTTGTGGCATAGGTGTGTGTGTGTGTGTGTGTGTGTGTGTGTGTGTGTTGGGGAGAGAGAATACTCAGCTATTATGCAGGTCTGTTCTAATTACCAATCCTAATCTTTAACTACCAAATATTCACTCATTTATTCAACAAATATTTATTGAAAGTCTACCATGAGTCAGGCTCGGCCCTGGCAACAAACCAAAGAACAAAACAAAACACAGTCACTTCTTTCACATTCTAGTGAATACGAGGCTGGACATCCCATTTTGCCCCTTCCGAGCCCACACTGGCCCTCGGTGGGTGACTGTCAGACTTAGACTCCGGTCGTTCAGGATCCCTCTGGTGCGGGGTGGGGTCTTTGAGGCGGGGGCGGGCAGAGCTGGGAATGACCCGAACCCTCCGGGGCACCCACAGCTCAACGCCCTTCCAGACGGGGGATGAAGGGCCGGCCCCGGACGGGTGAGGAACCACGGCGGAAGGGTGGGGAGTCCTCTGGCGTCTTTGGGGCATCCGTCCCGGGTGTAAGAATGGACACACGCCTGTGTTCGTGTCCCCTCCGAGCCGCGAACAGCACACGGGGACCTCAGAGACGACTTCCTTAACTACCCCACTTTACACAAATGGGAAACCGAGGCCCGGGGAGGCGAAGGCTGGGACTGATGCCCACCTCAGCCTTGGGGCGAGTAGGGGGGGTGCGGAGAGGGTCAACTCACAGCGAGTCCAACAGCTGGGCAGATGGGAACCATTAAGAAACGACGCACCTTTTGGTGTCTACTAGAAACTGCAGTTAAGAAGGCCTCGTTCCCCCTAGAGCTGGTGGCGGGAGCCACGGACGGGGGCGGGCAGCCCGGGCCCCAGCCCTTTAAATTCCCAGCCGCGCGGGAACTACAGCCCAACAGCCACAGGCGGGAGGGGCCGCCAGACGAGCGACCCCGCCGGCCAACTACCACCCCTGGCCCGCCCCCTCTCTGATAACTTTCCAATCAGCAACTCTCTTACCGCCCGCCCCTGCCTGTCGCCCACAGCGCGCCTCCAACCCTGACTAACCGCGCGGAAGGACGGCAGGGGCGGGGCTACTGGAGGGTGTGTCTGGGCGAGTGCAGACGTCGCGCGCTCCCCCGGAGTTTCGAACGCTGTTGGCTCTTCAGGCAGAAAAAAAATACAAGAGCCGCGGCCAATAGCGTGGCAGAAAGGACCCGCGCGCAGGTCCGGCTCCGCCCCGCTCTAGCTAGAAAGAAATCCAGGCACAGCTATTGGCTCGCGTGTCCTGTCACTCGCCGCTGCGGCCAGCGGGCAGGGGACTGGCGGTGATTGGTTCCGCCCAGGCGCGAAATGTAACGCGGGAAAAACTGGAGCAGGGACCCCGGCGGCAGGTTGTTATTTTCGGGGGCTCGGCGCTGCGCGTCCTGCTTTCCTGTCATCGCAAGGCAAGGCGCCCGCTGCTTCCCGCCGCTGCAGCCTGCGTTGGGGAGCACAAAGAGTGGAGGGTGGGCTTGACCCAGGGTTGGGGTCCGGCCCTGGCAGCCTGGTGCAGGCCGAGCGGCTCTGCTTCTTCGCTGGCCGCCGCGCAGGAGGGTTCCAGGAAACGTCCGCCTGCCATGAGCCAGCGGGACTGAGAGCCGGCGACTCCGAGCAGCGCGGGCGAGCGGAGCAAAGGGCCAGACCCGGGCTCAGGGAGTGCGGCCCACGGCCGCCGGAGCTGCGGATCGGGGCCGGGCAATGATCCGGGGTGTGGAGGCGCCGATGGCTGACAACCCGCCGCAGCCGCCGCCCGTCATCTTCTGCCAGGACTCCCCGAAGCGGGTGCTGGTGTCGGTCATCAGGACGACCCCGATCAAGCCCACATGCAGCGGCGGAGGGGAGCCGGAGCCGCCGCCACCGCTTATTCCCACCAGCCCCGGCTTCAGTGACTTCATGGTGTACCCGTGGCGCTGGGGTGAGAACGCGCACAACGTGACGCTCAGCCCCGGAGCCGCCGGGGGCGCCGCCTCAGCTGCCTTGCCCGCCGCCGCCGCAGAGCACCCAGGGCTGCGGGGCCGGGGCGCGCCCCCGCCCACCGCTTCGGCCGCCGCCGCCTCAGGAGGTGAGGACGAGGAGGAAGCGAGCAGCCCGGACAGCGGCCACCTCAAGGTAAGCGGTGCGGGCGGGGCTTGAGGCAGTCGGGGCCCGTTAACGGCGCGGCCTGGGAGCCGGCAGCGCCCGCAGACACGGCGGGCGGGGCGGGGCCGAGTTTAAAACGCGAGGTCGCTCTGGCAGGGGCGGTGGCGTTGGCGGGTGACAGGACGCTGACGTCACTGCCGCGCGCCAAAAAACTGCCTCGGGGGCGGGGCTAGGTTTTAGTCACGTGACACCGCCCGGGGGGTGGGGCAGCACAGCAGACCGGAGGCCACAGGCCAGCAGGTGTAGTAGGCGGGAGTGTGGCCTTGTTGTCACGGAGGGGGACGGTCAACCCGCTCTGCCAGTCGTTCGGCCCACCGCTGAGTCTTTTCTGGCGGGAGAGGGCGGGAAGGACCGCAGGCCTTGAACTGTTCTTCTGGGTGCGGGGGGAGGGGTTGCGCAGTTTCTGCCTCACCGCAGATACCCCGCCCCTGCTAAAGATGCCCTGTAGAGATAGCTGAAGAACAAGAAGGGACTTAGGGGAATCTTCCCCACCGGGAGTTGAGCCCTCGCTGCCTTTCACGCATCCAGCGTACTACTTTGCTAGGTTCTGAGAGCTCAGAGTGGAATGGGACGCTGTTGTCACCAACCTCGAATTGCTTGGAGTCTCAGACTGTATTAGAGCTGGAAAGGTTTCAAACCTACAATTTACGGATCAGGCAATTGAGGCTTAGAGGGATTGGTGAAGGGAGCTCCCCAAGGTACACAGCTAGGTAGCGGGAACGCTGGTACTGTAGTTGAGTTTTTGTGGCTCCTAGTCCTGAAGCATGTGTTGGAGGTGCCTCCCTGCTGACATATACTTACCTCTATAGACTGTAAGCTCCAGGAGCGCCGGGACAATTTCTCTCTGGTAGACTTATTTGACTTTAATACCTTATACTCTGTAAATGCTGAATAAATGTGCTCAGTTAAGTATTTGTGTAATGAATGGTGCTAATATAAGGTTAATATTCAGATTATATTTGTTAAGTGGCTATATAAGATAAGCAGTTTGCTAAAGATAAAACAAGTAAATCACCTTGTTGATAAGTACGTCTATATTGGCAAATTGAAACAGGTTTTATCGTCATTTTACACGCAGTAGCAAAGATGTTGAAACACTGTGTTGAGCCCTGAGGAAATTGATACACTTTGTTACTAATGGCATTGTTACTAAAGAACTATAAATTTATACAGCTATATGCCTTGACACACTTCAACTCTTGAAGCTGCACTTCAGTAAAAATTTGAAAGAAGAAGCAGTAGAAATATTTATATTAGTGCTGAGTTTGTGAAGTGAACAATCACTGTGTGCTGTCTCTAGGTAGCCCTTAGTAAGATGGCTGGGTATCCTAGATATTTTTCCGTGTTAACATATTTACATGTTTAGTACTTAAAAAAATATATATGTAGTAGGTTATATGGTTGAGCAACATAAAGTCATATATGCACAAATTACTTATAGAAGATTTTGCATCTGTTATTTTATTCTTAATTATAACTGAATCTAATTTTGGATTATCCAAGAAGATTAATGTTATAATAGATAAGTGAAATCTATACTTTTTGGGGGGGGGGCTAAAACAGTTTTATCTTCATATAAACCTTTTAGAAAACATTCTTAATAATGCATAGGTTTGAATTTTATTTCCACTTTGTCTTCCTCTTTTCAGAAGTAAAACATAACACAAGTTATGAAAAACATTTAAAAGTGAAAAGGCTGTTATATATTTCACTTTTTTCCTCCTCACCATCTTTCATACCATAACTGTTTCATAAATTAGTTCATAAATTAGTAGACAAATTGATTTTAACGTGTCCTTTTATCAATGAAGCAATCCAAATACAGCTCCAAAAATTCATTCATTTAGTTTTTGCAACTTGAGGGGGAGCCTCAAGCCTCCATATTTTGTGCCGTCTGGCATATACTTTCATTTAAGGAAGTTACCTAGTTTGATTTGTGATCAGTACATTCTAGACTAAAGGTTGGGAATTCCAGCCTCCTTTACTTTGTTTTCCTTCTCTAAAGTACTCGTAGTTTTTTTATCTCCATATACTCATGGGTGAATCATGCTGGCTGAGTCTGCTCACTTTTTGGGAAGACAAGTTTGTAATATAGTTGGTGCCAATAACATGGCACCAACTTCTACCCCCTTGGCTCAGTATGTGGGTTAGAGGCAATAACAGCTTTGGGTTTGAGAACAACTTTTGTGTTCATTTACTGTCTTTTGATGCCACTTTTCCCATGGGAGGTGTTAACATCTGAGTCCTACACACCTGGTGTCAGCTTTTGCTTGCTTTCTTGTTTGTTTCTGCCCAACACTGCCTCCCCGCCTGTGAGGAGAACATCCATCTAATACCAACTTATTTTGGCCCCTCATCACAAGATTGTTTAGCACAATTGGGATATAGTTATATATTAGCACTGTCTCTTCCCAGGTTGTAGAATTCTGGGAAGGAAGGGAGAAGGTCTAATTTTCATCTGCCAAATGATATTCCAAGCCTCCATATTTTGTGCCCTTTACTCAGACTGCATTCATGAGGTTACTTCTCCACTTTGGCACCTGTGTAGTTTGGCTTCTCTGCACATCCTCAGATACCACTTACCCTTCAGGACCCGCCAGCTGCCTATCCTGTTTCCCCTTTCTATCACCAATCACTTTAAACATCTAGACTGCACATAGCCTTACAAACAGCTGATTAGTACACAGTAGTTTTTGATAACCACCATGTTTAAACATAACGTCATGTTAACGTGAACATAGTAGCCACCATTTGTTACTTATTGCCTTGCAGAGCAAACCACCAGACTCTGTGTTGATTGTTTTGAATTCTTTAATTAATTTACCTTGTTTACCTGATGAAAAAGGATGAATTAGAGAAGTCCCCAAGATTAAGTTAACATTATATAAGTGGCAGAACTGATTGGAACTTTTTAGAGCCCTTACTCTTAATCTGTACCTGATACTGCTTCTGTGTTTATCATGTGTGTATTGACTTTAGGGGTTTATTTATTTATTTTTAGTATTAAGAAGATGCAAGTAGGGAATTCCCTGGTGGTGGTCCAGTGGTTAGGACTCTGCGCTTCCACTGTAGGGGGCATAGGTTTGATCCCTGGTCAGGCAACTAACATTCCGCCAGGCAGCATGGCCAAAAAAAAAGAAAAAAAAGAAGTTGCAAGTAGACTTATGAAATAATACACACTATTCATAACTGCCTATATCTCGATTGAGGTGCATCATGAGAATACACACAGTACAATAGATAGATGCAAATTAAGACTTAGAAAGTGGTCCAGATAGGTCAAGGTGGGGGATAGAGTTAGGAAGCAGATATGCGAGCCATAGGAAATTCGGATCTAAATCTGAATTCGAAAAGGGAAATAAGATCTATTTACATTTTCTCATGAAAGTGAGAAGGTACACACACCTCCTTCTGAGAACTGTTTTTCTTTTCCTTCCACGTTGTATCTGTATAATTTATTTGAATTTTACTTTGTATAAAAATGTGTTGAGGACTTTTAGTTTTTTTAGTAATCACATGAATATAAAGTTTGAACATAACTTTTTCTAAAGCTTAGGTAAATGTGTACATTATTCTAAGTGGCTTGAGAAATAACTCCAATTTTATTAAATAACTTTAAAGTTATTGACATTGAAAACAAAACATTTACCATGAAATATTTTAGAAAACACTTTCAAAATCACTATCTTCTGGAGGTACTGAGATTGTTTTAAAAATTAAACCTGCTGAAGTATGCAAACATTTTTGGCGATTTACTCATTTTTCTTCTTTCTAGTAGCTTATTTTGCAGCAGTTGCCATATAATAGCAATAGGATGTCTAAGAGTTTCTTTTTTAACTTTACTTTTTTTTTTTTTGCAAATCATCAAGCAGTCTTGACAAGATTTCTCTCTTAAGCTACAGGTACACTTAGTTGCTGATGAGTTAACTCTATTATTGTCAAAATGTACATAGATACATGGTTTTCTTATTGCCAAGGCTAAAATGAAAAAGGTCCTCTTTAAGTGACACTGCTTATTTTTTATATATGGTTAAAAGATGCTATTTATTCATTTATTTAGGGTATTAGATGATTACTTGCCTTGTTTAATTTTCTTAGTTGAAAGAATGCACTTAGTGAAGTCTTACCTGTCTATGGCTGGGATGTTGTATTATGTTGCATTTTTCAGCTCTTTATTTCTCACTTGGAAAATGCAAGTATGATTTGCATTATCTTGTTTCTAGATGAAACAAGATCTTAGAGTTACTGGGAGGCAGCCAAATAGTTAACTTTAAAAAAAAAAAACTTCCCCCACTATTAAACATGCTTGATCATTTTTTTTTTAACCAGAAACAGAGAAAATAGTAATGGCTAATCTTAAAATTTTGATACTAAATAGTATTTGATACTAAATCAGTTATTTCAAATTGTAATAGAGTCAACAATATGTTTTTATGTATTTAAAAAATATTAGGGGGGGGCTTCCCTGGTGGGGCAGTGGTTGAGAGTCCACCTGCCGATGTGGGGGACACGGGTTCGTGCCTCGGTCCGGGAGGATCCCACGTGCCGCGGAGCGGCTGGGCCCGTGAGCCGTGGCGGCTGGGCCTGCGCGTCCAGAGCCTGTGCCCCGAGGCGGGAGAGGTTGCAGCAGAGGCCCGCGTACAGCAAAAAAAAAAAAAAAAAAAAAATTAGGGGACTTCCCTGGTGGCGCAGTGGATGAGAGTCTGCCTCCTAATGCAGGGGACACGGGTTCGAGCCCTGGTCTGGGAGGATCCCACATGCCGCAGAGCAACTAGGCCCGTGAGCCACAGCTACTGAGCCTGCGTTTCTGGAGCCTGTGCTCCGCAACAAGAAAGGCCGCGATAGTGAGAGGCCCGCGCATCGCGATGAAGGGTGGCACCCGCTTGCGACAACTAGAGAAAGCCCTCGCACAGAAACAAAGACCGAACACAGACAAAAATAACTATAAATAAATAACAAAGATTTGTTGAGAATCACTGACCCTATACTTTGCAATACTATACATTAAATGTATTAAAAAAATTAGGGAAATTATCCTTTCATGGCAGAGGAGTTGTATTACTAAGGTTTTTAATTAACCTTATTTCACGTTCCATTTCTTTCTTAACAGAACAAATCATCTGCTGTTTTTATGGATCATAGATGCTGTGTTTGTTTTTCATTTTTAAAACTATTTAAAACAATTATTCATGGTATGATCATAACCAGCAACAATTTATACAATTATTGTGGAGAATTGATGAGATCTTTATCCCATTAACAAATATTTATTAACAATGTGCCTGAGTCAGGTAGCTTAGGCTAAACCATGCTGCAGAATGAACCTCAAAATGTCAATGTCAACCTAAACAAAGCTCGTGTTATGTATCCTGTGAGGGTTAACAGCAGGTGTGCTCTTCATCCTGTTCATTCTGGGACCCAGGAGGAACATCCCCTACCTGGGACATGCGAGTCTCAAGGCAGAGAGGAAAGAGAGATGGTAGAACCTTGTGATGGCTTTTAGAGCTTTTGCTCAGAAGTCACACATGTGATTTCTATTCACATTTCATTGGTCAAAGCAAAGTTATATGGCCAAGTTGGCCTCATTGGGGCCCACAGTGCGGAAGGAGCAGTGAATATTTTAACAATATTATAATCTGCCACAGTGCTTTCTCACATTCTTTTCCATTATTATTATTATTATTATTATTATTATTATTATTATTATTATTATGGCTGCATCGGGTCTTAGTTGTGGCACATGGGATCTTTGTTGAGGTATGTGGGATCTTTTTTCATTAAGGCACGTGGTCTCTTCGTTTAGGTGCTCGGGCTTCTCTCTAGTTGTGGCTTGCAGGTTTTTCTCTCTCTAGTTGTGGCGTGCGGGCTCCAGGTCATGTGGACTCTGTAGTTTGAGGCACACAGGCTCTCTAGTTGAGGCATGTGAGCTCAATAGTTGTGGCTCCAGCTTAGTTGACCCCCAGCATGTGGGATCTTAGTTCCCTGACCAGGGATCGAACCTGCGTGCTCTGCATTGGAAGGCAGATTCTTTACCACTGGACCACTGGGGAGTACCCTCACTTTTTTTTTTCTTTTTATACTTCTGTGGCAGAAAACACATAACGTAAAATTTACCATCTTAACCATTTTAAAGTATTAACTATACGAACATTGTTGTAATAGAACTCCAGAACTTTTTCATCTTACGAAACCAAAACTGTACCCATCTCGAGCTCCCCCTTTCTCCCTCTCTATGGCCCCTGGCAACCACTATTCTGCTTTCTGTTTCTAAGTTTGACCATTTTAGATACCGCATATAAGTGGAATCATGCAGTATTTGTCTTTTTGTGACTGCCTTATTTTACTTAGGATAATGCCCTTAATATTCATCCATGTTGTAGCATATGGCAGAATTGCCTTCTTTTTTAAGGCTGAATAATTTTTCATTGTATATATCCCATTTACTTTATCCATTCATCTGTCAGGGGACATTTAGGTTGCTTCCACCTCTTGGCTGTTGCAGAAATAGGTTTTAATATCTAAGAATTTTTTAGACATGACTTATAAGATAACTCATCCATGTTGAGATTGAGCTTTTCTTTCAAGGTGAAAATTGATTGAAGGGAATTTTGCTGTGGCTTATTATCAAGGTTTCAGGCTGATGTTTTTAAGCTTTGGGAAGGCTTTAGGTTTTTATATTGACAGCAGTAAAAACATCTTCAGTTTGGATGTAGGTGTTTTTTATGTTTTTCTTTTCTTTTTTTTCATTTAACTTATATGTGTAAAAATTTAACTTACCTGGAAAGAAAGTTTTTTTCTTCAAGGAAATGCTTATTTTAGATTAGTTTTACATACATAGAAATGTTAAGACAGTACAGGGAGTTCCCATCAACCACATATCCAGTTTCCCCTATTGCTGACGTCTTGCATTAATATGATATATTTGTTACAATTAACGAACCAAATTGGTACATTATTAACTAAAGTCCATAGTACGTTCAGAGCTCGTTAGTGTTTTAAAAAATTGAGCAGAAATTCACATAGCATAAAATTAACCATTTTGAAGTATAATTCACTGATAGTCATTCACAATATTGTGAAAACACCACCTATATCAAGTTCCAAAACATTTTCATCGCCCCAAAAGAAAGTCCTGTATTCATTAAGTAGTCACTTCCTTTTCCCCTCTATAGGCAGTCTCTGGAAAACACCAATCTGTTTTCTGTCTGTGGTTTTACCTATTTTGGACATTTTATTACATGGAATCATAAAATATGTGGCCTTTTGTGTCTGACTTCTGTTACTTAGTATACTGTTTTTGAGGTTCATCCACCTTGTAGCATGTATCGTTTCTATGGCTGAATAACAGTCCATTGTATATGTATATGTACATATGTATATGACATTGTATCACACCATCAAACTTTTCCACAGTAGCTAAAACTTTACATTCCTACCAGCAATGTATGAAGTTTCTAGTTTCTGCACATTCTTGACCAAAAAAACACCTTATTTCTACTTTTTTCCTGTTTTTTTTTTTTTTTTTTGAGTATAACTGAGTTGGTGTCAAGTCGTATCTCACTGTGTGTGTGTGTGTGTGTGTGTGTGTGTGTTTAATCTTTTTCCCTTCAGGCTTTACTGAGATATAATTGACCTCAATTGTAGTTTTGATTTGCATTTCCCTAATGACTAATGATCTTGAGCATCTTTTCATGGGCTTGCTGCCCATACATATAACTGCTTTGGAGATATGTCTATTCAAGTCCTTTACCCATATTTTATTTGAGTTTTCGTTGTTGTGTTGTAAAGGTTCTTTATATATTCTGGATACTAAAACCTTATCAGACATATGATTTGCAAGTATTGTATCCCATTCTGTAGGTTGTCTTTTCACTTTCTTGATAATGTCCTGTGACACAAATGTTTTTAATTTTAAGTCCAGTTTATCTATCCTTTTGTTGCTTAGGCTTTTGGTGCCACATCTAAGAATCCATTGTCAAATCCAAGGTCATGAATATTTATCCCTGTTTTCTTTTAAGAGTTTTAAAGTTTCAGCTCTGACATTTTGGTGTATGATGCATTTTGAGTTAATTTTTTATATATTGTGTGAGGTACAACTTCCTTCTTTTGCATGTAGAAATCCAATTTTCTCAGAACTATTTGTTGAAGAGCTATTCTTTCCTCATTGCATGTTCTTGGCACCCTTGTTGAAAATCAATTGGCCATAGGATAAGGGTTAATGCCTTGATTCTCATTTTGTTTCATTGGCCTATGTCTTTCCTTATGCCAGTACTACACTGTCTTAATTGCCATTGCTTTGCAGTAAATTTTGTAATAGGGAAGTGTGAGTACTGCTTTGTTCTTTTAAAATATTGTTTTGTCTACTTGGAGCCTCTTGCAATTCCATGAGTAGAGGATTGCTTTTTCCATTTCTGCAAAAAAGGCCTTTGGGATTTTAATAGGGATTGCACTGAGTCTGTATATCACTTTGGGTAGCAGTGGTATCTTATATTAAGCCTTCCAGTCCTAGAAATGTATCCCATAAGTTTTGATATGTTGTGCTTTTATTTTCATTCATGTCAAAGTATTTTCTAATTTCCTGTGTGATTTCTTCTTTGACCCATTGGCTGTTTAAGAATGTTGTTTAATTTCCACATATTTGTGAATTTTCCAGTTTTTTTTGTTATTGATTTATAGTTTCATTCCAAGTATGTCAAAGAAGATGCTTTGGATGATTTCAGTCTTTTAAAATTTATTGATTCTTGCTTTGGGCCCAACATATGGTCTATCTTGGGAAATGTTCCACGTGCACTTGAAAAAAATGGATATTTTGCTGTTTTTGTGTGGAATGTTCTTCATATTCTGTTAGGTGTAGTTGGTTTATAGTGTTGTTCAAGTCTTCTATATCTTTGTTGACCTGTCTAGTTGTCCTATCCATTAATTGAAAGCGAAAGTCTCCAGCTATTTTTGAACTATGTCTTTTTATTTTCAATTCTGCCAATTTTTGCTTCATACATATTGGGAGCTCTGTTGTTAGGTGTGCATGTGTTTATAATTGTTATCTCTTTTTCCATCCTTTCACTTTTTTTTTTTTTCCCCGTACGTGGGCCTCTCACGGTTGTGGCCTCCCCCATTGCAGAGCACAGGCTCCGGACGCGCAGGCTCAGCGGCCATGGCTCACGGGCCCAGCCGCTCTGCGGCATGTGAGATCCTCCCGGACCGGGGTACGAACCCGTGTCCCCTGCATCAGCAGGCGGACTCTCAACCACTGTGCCACCAGGGAAGCCCCATCCTTTCACTTTTAAACCTATTTATGTTTTTGGCTCTAAAGTGAGTTTCTTGTAGATACCATATAGTTGGTTCATTTTAAAAAAAATCCATTCTGCCAATCTCTGCCTTTTGTTTGCAGAATTTAATCTATTTACATTTAAAGTGATTACTTACAAGGAAGAACTTCTCCCATTTTATTTGTTTTCTATAGTGTTATACCTATTTTGTTTATCAATTCTTCGATTACCGCCTTCTTTTGGGTTTGATTTTTTTGTAATGAACTCTTTTCTTTCTTGTTTCCTTTTCTGTTTTTTCTTTTTGAATTAATATCACCTTAGCACCAATAGTATACAAAAGTTATGCTCCCATATATTTCTGTCCCTCTCCCTTTTTGTTGTTGTTGTCATAATTACATCTTATATTGTGTTCCCATTAACAAAGATTTATTATTTTTTAATATACTTGGCATTTATCTTTTATATAGGAAAGAAAAGAAGAGTTATAAGCCCAAAGTGCAATACTTCTGGCTTATGTAGTTACCTGGTGTTGTTTATTTCTTTGTATGGCTTTGAGTTATTGTCTAGTGTCTTCATTTCTGCCTGAAGAACTAACTCCCTTTAGATTTATTGTAGGGCAGGTCTAGCAATGAACTCTCTTAGCTTTTGTTTGTCTGGGAATGCTTAATTTCTTCATTTTTGAGTGATATTTTTGTTGAATATAAGATTATTGTTTGATTTTTTTTTTCCTTTCAGCACTTTAAACATGTCATCCCACTGATTTGCGTAGTTTCTCCTGAGAAATCAGCTGTTAATCCTATTGAGGACTGGTATGTGTGATAAACTACTTCTTTCTTGCTGCTCTCAAGAGTCTCTCTTTGTCTTTTGATAGTTTGATTATATCTCCATGTATATCTCTCTTTGTGTTTATGCCATTATTTCTTCAAATATTCTTTCTGCCCTAGTCTCTCTTGCCTTCTGGATCTCCGATTGTGTGTGTGTGGGTATGCTTGATGCTGTGGTGTCCCCCAGAATTCGTGTGTTGAGATCCTGACCCCCGAAGATGATGGTGTTAGGAGGTGGGGGTCTTTGGGAGGTGCTTAGGTCATGGAGGTGGAGCCCTCATGAATAGAATTAGTGCTTTTATGAAAGAGGCCCTGGAGAGCTCTCTTGCCCCTTTTGCCATGTGAGGACACAGCAAGAAGGCACTGGGTATGATCCAGGAAGTAGTCCCTAACCTGACCATGCCAGCACCTTCATCTTGGACTTTACAACTGCCAGAACTGTGAGAAATAAACTTTGGTTGTTTATAAGTTACCCAGTCTGTAGTATTTAGTTTTAGCAGCCCAAATGGACCCATAAGACACTTGATGTCCTACTGGTATCATAGGCCCTGTTCATTCTTTTCTCTTTCTGTTCCTCAGACTGGATAATTTCAGTTGACCTATCTATAAATTTGCTGTTTCTTTCCTCCTGACCGTTCAAATCTGCCATTAAGACTCTGTAGTGAATTTTTTTCATTTTGGTTACTGTATTTTTTAGTTTCGGAATTTCTATTTTTAAAAATAATTTGTGGGCTTCCCTGGTGGTGCAGTGGTTGAGAGTCCGCCTGCCGATGCAGGGGACATGGGTTCGTGCCCTGGTCTGGGAAGATCCCACATGCCGCAGAGTGGCTGGGCCCGTGAGCCATGGCCGCTGAGTCTGCACGTCCGGAGCCTGTGCTCTGCAACAGGAGAGGCCACAACAGTGAGAGGCCCGCGTACCGCAAAAAAAAAAAAAAAAAAAAAAATAATAATTTGTTTCTTTTTTGACATTCTCAGTTTGTTGAAACAGTGTTCTCCTGGTTTTCTTTTGTTCTTTGTCCATGGTTTCCATTACCTCTTTCAGCATATTTAAGACAGTTTAACATCTTTGTCTAGTAAGTCCAATGTCTGCTTCCTCATAGGAGAAATTAACTCCTATGTATGGGAGTTAATATTTTTGTTTCTTTGCATGCTTTGTAATATTTTGTTGAAAACTGGGTGTTTTGAATATTATAAAGTAGTAACTCTGGAAATCAGATTCTCCTCTCTCCTCAGAGTTTGTTTTAGTTGTGTGCTGTGGTTTGTAGTTGTTTGGTGACTTTTCTAAACTATTTTTGTAAACTCTATTCTTTATTGTGTTTGTTCTTTAAAGTCTGTTTCTTTAGCTTTAGTCATCTCATATTTTGAGAGAGATCTTGAATGCCCAAAAAAAAAACCCCAAAAAACAAAAACAGAAAAGAAAAGAAAGGGGGGAAAAACCCCCTTCTAACTTTGCAGAATGGTCTGTGCTGTAGCTCTCCTTCTATACTTAGCCAGACTGTTTACAAGTCTGTCTTAGCCTTCATTTCTTGCTTGTGCTGAGCCTAAGGATCAGCCAGAGGTGAAAACTTATGTTCTTTTCAGGTTTTTTCTGAGTATGCTTCCTGCGCTGGGCAGGCAAGTGTGTGGCTTCCTAAATTCCTGTCTTTAGGATATGTGGGCACTTTCCAGTGCCCTAATTTCCTGAGGAAATTCTCTCCCCAGCTTTTCCTCCTAGGCTTTTGGTGTGTTTGTGTGCCTTCGTTGAAATCTTTTCCCCCAGGGGGCAGCAAGTTGTTATTGGCCTTACAAGGTTTTTGAGAGATGCCCTCTGTGTAGCCACTTTTCTGCCCAGAGAGAGTTCTAAGTTAGCAAAACAAAGACAAGCATCTTGTGTCAGACCTTCAGGTAGCCCCCAGGCTGGGCAAAACAGACAAACAAAATTCTTTCAGAGTAAAGTCTTCTCTGTTCTTTCTTGAACCAGGGACTAGATTCCTACACTAAGAATGAAGGCAGTAATCTTCAAAGACCACTGAGTGAAGGGGTGGGGCAAGGGCTGTAAAAATTGCTGCAACGCTTTCCTACTGTTTTATGTTGCTTGTTTCTTGATTCATTGTTCTCTGAGTTGCTGTAAGTTTCTCATCATTTTCTGGAGTTGTGACAAAGCTGATTCTGAACAGTTTTTGCTTGACTTTTTAGTGATCTGTGGAGGGGTGGGCCCTTGGAACTACCTACTCTGCCATTTCACTGATGTCACTCAAGAAAGGTTTCAAAAAATTATTTACAGTTATACCTTTGAGATATTGTGGGTTTAGTCCCAGACTGCTAGTCACACAAGCTTTTGTTTCCCAGTGAATAAAAAGTTATGTTTACACTATACTGTAGTCTCTTAAGTGTGCAATAGCATTATGTCTAAAAATTACCTCAATTAAAAAACACTTTTAGGGCTTCCCTGGTGGTGCAGTGGTTGAGAGTCCGCCTGCCGATGCAGGGCATATGGGTTTGTGCCCCGGTCCAGGAAGATCCCACATGCCACGGAGAGGCTGGGCCCGTGAGCCATGGCCGCTGAGCCTGTGCGTCCGGAGCCTGTGCTTCGCAACAGGAGAGGCCACAACAGTGAGAGGCCCGCGTACCGCAAAAAAAAAAAACAAAAAAAAACACTTTTAAAAAATGCTAATCACCATCTGACAACACAGGGTTGCCACAAACCTTCAATTTGTAAAAAACGCAGTATCTGCAAAATGCAATAAAGTGAAGCGTAATAGAAACTCTGGGAGGGCTCATGCCAAGGAGCACTTCCCAGAACTTCTGCTGCCAGTGTCCTTGTCCCCACGGTGAGCTACAGCCACCCGCCGCCTCTGCAGGAGACCCTCCAACGCTAGCAGAAAGAAGTAAGAACTTGATTATCTGGGCAACAGTCAGCTCTACCCAACACCAGTCCCTCCCATCAGGGAACTTGCACAAGCCTCTTAGTTAGCCTCATCCACCAGAGGGCAGACAGCAGAAGCAAGAAGAACTACAATCCTGCAGCCTGTGAAACAAAAACCACATTCACAGAAAGATAGACAAGATGAAAAGGCAGAGGGCTATGTACCAGATGAAGGAACAAGATGAAACCCCAGAAAAACAACTAAATGAAGGGGAGATAGGCAACCTTCCAGGAAAAGAATTCAGAATAATGATAGTGAAGATGATATGGTACCTCGGAAAAAGAATGGAGGCAAAGATTGAGAAGATGCAAGAAATGTTTAACAAAGACCGAGAAGAATTAAAGAACAAACAAACAGAGATGAGCAATACAATAACTGAAATGAAAACTACACTAGAAGGAATCAATAGCAGAATAACTGAGGCAAAAGAAAGGATAAGTGACCTGGAAGACAGAATGGTGGAATTCACTGCTGCAGAACAGAATAAACAAAAAAGAATGAAAAGAAATTAAGACAGCCTAAGAGACCTCTGGGACAACATTAAACGCAACAACATTCGCATTATAGGGGCCCAGAAGGAGAAGAGAGAGATAAAGGACCCAAGAAAATATTTGAAGAGATTATAGTCGAAAATTCCCTAACATGGGAAAGGAAATAGCCACCCAAGTCCAGGAAGCACAGAGAGTCGAATACAGGATAAACTCAAGGAGAAACATGCTGAGACACATAGTAATCAAAGTGTCAAAAATTAAAGACAAAAATTATTGAAAGCAGCAAGGGGAAAATGACAAATAACATACAAGGGAACTCCCATAAGGTTAACAGCTGATTTCTGAGCAGAAACTCTACAAGCCAGAGGGAGTGGCATGCTATACTTAAAGTGATGAAAGGGAAGAACCTACAACCAAGATTCCTCTACCTGGCAAGGATCTCCTTCAGATTCGATGGAGAAATCAAAAGCATTACAGACAAGCAAAATCTAAGAGAGTTCAGCACCACCAAACCAGCTCTACAACAAATGCTAAAGGAAATTCTCTAAGTGGGAAGCACAAGAGAAGAAAAGGACCTACAAAAACAAACCCAAAACAATTAAGAAAATGGTCATAGTAGCATACATATCGATAATTACCTTAAACGTGAATGGATTAAATGCTCCAACCAAAAGACACAGGCTTGCTGAATGGATACAAAAACAAGACCCATATATATGCTGTCTACAAGAGACCCACTTCAGACCTAGGGGCACATACAGAATGAAAGTGAGGGGATGGAAAAAGATATTCCATGTGAAGTGAAATCAAAAGAAAGCTGGAGTAGCAATACTCATATCAGATAAAATAGACTTTAAAATAAAGAATGTTACAAGAGACAAGGAAGGGCAGTACTTAATGATCAAGGGATCAATCCAAGAAGAAGATATAACAATTATAAATATATATGCACCCAACATAGGAGCACCTGAATACATAAGGCAACTGCTAACAGCTATAAAAGAGGAAGTCGACAGTAACACAATAATAGTGGGGGACTTTAACACCTCACTTACACCAATGGACAGATCATCCAGACAGAAAATTAATAAGGAAACACGAGCTTTAAATGACACAAGAGACCCAACAGATTTATTTGATATTTATAGGAAATTCCATCCAAAACCAGCAGATTACACTTTCTTCTCAAGTGCGCATGGAACATTCTACAGGATAGATCACATCTTGGGTCACAAATCAAGCCACAGTAAATTTAAGAAAAATGAAATCATATCAAGCATCTTTTCTGACCACAGCGCTATGAGATTAGAAATTAATTACAGGGGAAAAAATGTAAAAAACACAAACACATGGAGGCTAAATAATATGTTACTAAAAACTAAGAGTTCACTGAAGAAATCAAAGAGGAAATCAAAAAATACCTAGAGACAAATGACAATGAAAACACGATGATCCAAAACCTATGGGATGCAGCAAAAGCAGTTCTAAGAGGGAAGTTTATAGCTATAGAAGCCTACCTCAAGAAACAAGAAAAATCTCAAACAATGTAACGTTAAACCAAAAGGAACTAGAGAAAGAAGAACAAACAAACCCCAAAGTTAGCAGAAGGAAAGAAATCATAAAGATCAGAGCAGAAATAAATGAAATAGAAACAAAGAAAACAATAGCAAAGATCAATAAAACTAAAAGCTGGTACTTTGAGAAGATAAACAAAATTGATAAACCATTAGCCAGACTCATCAAGAAAAAGAGGGAGAGGACTCAAGTCAGTGAAAAAGGAGAAGTTACAACAGACACTGCAGAAATACAAAGCATCCTAAGAGACTACTACAAACCACTCTATGCCAATAAAATGGACACCCTGGAAGAAATGGACAAATTCTTAGAAAGGTATAACCTTCCAAGACTGAACCTGGAAGAAATAGAAAATATGAACATACCAATCACAAGTAATGAAATTGAAATGTGATGAAAAATCTTCCAACAAACAAAAGTCCAGGACCAGATGGCTTCACAGGTGAATTGTATCAAACATTTAGAGAAGAGCTGATACCCATCCTTCTCAAACTCTTCCAAAAAATTGCAGAGGAAGGAACACTCCCATACTCATTCTATGAGGCCACCATCACCCTGATACCAAAACCAGACAAAGATACTACAAAAAAAGAAAATTGCAGACAAATATCACTGATGAACATAGATGCAAAAGTCCTCAACAAAATACTAGCAAACAGAATCCAACAATACATTAAAAGGATCATACACCATGATCAAGTGGGATTTATCCCAGGGATGCAAGGATTCTTCAATATAAGTAAATCAATCAATGTGATACACCATATTAACAAATTGAAGAAGAAAAATCATATGATCATCTCAATAGATGCAGAAAAAGCTTTTGACAAAATTCGACCCCCATTTATGATAAAAACTCTCCACAAAATGGGCATAGAGTGAACCTACCTCAACATAATAAAGGCCATATATGACAAACCCACAGCAAACATCATTCTAAGTGGTGAAAAACTGAAAGCATTTCCTGAGATCAGGAAGAAGACAAGGATGTCCACTCTCACCACTATTATTCAACATAGTTTTAGATGTCCTAGCCATGGCAATCAGAGAAGAAAAAGAAATAAAAGGAATACAAATTGGAAAAGAAGTAAAACTGTCACTGTTTGCAGATGACATGAAACTATACATACAGAATCCTAAAGATGCTACCAGAAAACTACTAGAGCTAATCAATGAATTTGGTAAAGTTGCAGGATACAAAATTAATGCACAGAAATCTCTTGCATTCCTATACACTAATGAGGAAAAATCTGAAAGAGAAATTAAGGAAACACTCCCATTTACCATTGCAATAAAAAGCATAAAGTACCTAGGAATAAACCTACCTAGGGAGACAGAAGACCTCTATGCAGAAAACTGTAAGACACTGATGAAAGAAATTAAAGATGATACCAACAGATGGAGAGATATATCATGTTCTTGGATTGGAAGAATCAATATTGTGAAAATGACTATACTACCCAAAGGAAGGTACAGATTCAATGCAATCCCTATCAAATTACCAATGGCATTTTTTATGGAAGTAGAACAAAAAATCTTAAAATTTGTATGGAGACAGAAAAGACCCTGAATAGCCAAAGCAGTCTTGAGGGAAAAAAATGGAGCTGGAGGAATCAGACTCCCTGGCTTCAGACTATACTACAAAGCTACAGTAATCAAGACGATATGGTACTGGCACAAAAAGAGAAACATAGATCAATGGAACAAGATAGAAAGCCCAGAGATAAACCCACGCATCTATGGTCAACTAATCTATGACAAAGGAAGCAAGGATATACAATGGAGAAGACAGTCTCTTCAATAAGTGGTGCTGGGAAAACTGGACAGCTATATTTAAAAAAATGAAATTAGAACACTGCCTAACACCATACACAAAAATAAACTCAAAATGGATTTGAGACCGAAATGTAAGACCGGACACTATAAAACTCTTAGGGGAAAACATAGGAAGAACACTCTTTTTTTTTTTTTGCGGTATGCGGGCCTCTCACTGCTGTGGCCTCTCCCGCCGCGGAGCACAGGCTCCGGACACGCAGACCCAGCAGCCACGGCCCACGGGCCCAGCTGCTCCGTGGCACGCGGGACCCTCCCGGACCGGGGCACGAACCCGTGTCCCCTGCATCGGCAGGCGGACTCTCAACCACTGCGCCACCAGGGAAGCCCCAAGAAGAACACTCTTTGACTTAAACCACAGCAAGATCTTTTTTGATCCACCTCCTAGAGTAATGGAAATAAATAAATAAACAAATAGGACCTAATGAAACTTCAAAGCTTTTGCACAGCAAAGGAAACCATAAAAAAGACGAAAAGACAACCCTCAGAATGGGAGAAAATATTTGCAAACGAATCAATGGACAAAGGATTACTCTCCAAAATATATAAACAGCTCATGCAACTCAATATTAACAAACAACCCAATCCAAAAATGGGCAGAAGACCTAAATAAACCTTTCTCCACAGAAGACATACAGAGGACCATGAAGCACATGAAAAGCTGCACAACATCACTAATTATTAGAGAAATGCAAATCAAAACTATAATGAGGTATCACCTCACACCAGTTAGAATGGGCATCATCAGAAAATCTACAAACAACAAATGCTGGCGAGGGTGTGGAGAAAAGGGAACCCTCTTGCATTGTTGGTGGGAATGTAAATTGATACAGCCACTATGGAGAACAGTATGGAGGTTCCTTAAAAAACTAAAAATAGAATTACCATATGATCCAGCAATCCCACTACTGGGCATATACCCAGATAAAAACATAATTCAAAAAGACACATGCACGCCAATGTTCATTGCAGCACTGTTTACAATAGCCAGGTCATAGAAGCAACCTTAATGCCCATTGAGAGACAAATGGATAAAGAAGATGTGGTACATATATACAATGGAATATTACTCAGCCATAAAAAGGAACGAAATTGGGTCATTTGTAGAGATGTGGATGGATCTAGAGACTGTCATACAGAGTGAAGTAAGTCAGAAAGAGAAAAACAAATATCGTATATTAATGAATATATGTGGAACCTAGAAAAATGGTACAGATGAACCGGTTTGCAGTGCAGAAGTTGAGACACAGATGTAGAGAACAAATGTATGGACACCAATGGGGGAAAGCGGTGGTGGGGGGTGGTGGTTGTGGTGTGATGAATTGGGCGATTGGGATTAACATGTATACACTGATGTGTATAAAATTGATGACTAATAAGGACCTGCTGTATAAAAAAATAAAATTGAAAAATTGAAAAAAAATGAAGCGTAGTAAGGTATGCCTGTATTATGATATTTTGTTTTAATGAGTAGAGTCCAAGAAATTATATTAATGTTTATGCACATTGTTAACAGGATGGAATCCGACGTGGTAGACCCAGAGCAGATACTGTACGGGATTTAATAAATGAAGGAGAGCATTCATCCAGCAGAATACGTTGTAACATCTGTAATAGGGTGTTTCCACGGGAGAAGTCACTCCAGGCTCACAAAAGGACTCATACAGGTAAGTTGAGCAAATTTTAGAGAATGCCAAAAGTGATACTTAACTGAAAGCTGATTTGATGTTTGGGCCTATAAATTAATTTTTAGTTACCTTACATTTCCTTATTGTAAAGTTTTAAAAACAGGCACTGTATAGTCAGCTTCTCTTTTGGTGGGGAGGGATAGTTTTCTGAACATTGATACCATGTGATTTCTAAAGTTATCATGGTAATTAATGTAGTTGTCACAGGAATGTTATTACTAAATTTGGTTCTATCCTTCTATGTACCCGAATTTTACCTGATATGCCCTTAAGTTGTCTGTATAGTTGTTAAAACTGATTTGTAGGCCAAATCCTAAATCAGTTATAGTTAAGTTTTTAATAGAATTTCTAGAATCCTCAGGGTATTTGACCTAACTATTAAATCTAAGGTGAAGTATAATTTTTCAGAATTAAGCATATTGTAGGTAGCTATCCCAAGACTATCATATATCTTTATTTGTGTAGAGAAGTTATACTTGCATTTAAAATACCATAAAAATGCCATATAGAGAGCAAAAAGATAACATAAAGAGGGCCTTGTTCTTTCCATAGAGAAAGTTGGTCCCACCCAGAAGGAGCCATATGGTTCTAATAATGATATCCAATAATTTACAGATGAGGAAACTGAGGCACAAAAACACCCAATTACCACTGACTTACAACTTCTCATACCCTTAAGTCTAGAACTACACTGGCCAGTATAGTAGCACATGTGGCTGTTGAGCACGTGAAATGTGGCTAGTCTAAATTGAGATGAGCAGGATGTTTAAAATGCACTTAGTATGAAAAAAAGAGAGTAAATGATATCTTTAAAATTTTTTGATAATGATTACAAATTGAAATGATAGAATTTTAGATATATTGGGTTAAATGAAGTATATTATCAATTAATTTCACCTGTTTCTTTTTACTTTGTTAATGTGGCTACCATAAGTGGTTCTCATTCTATTTCTGTTGGTCAGTATGGGTCTAGAACTTGGGCTTTTAACCCTTAGTCCCCTGTTTGTTCCACTATGTTTATGGTCATCACCTGTTTCTTTTTTCTTTCCGTTTTTGAAAAGATATATTTTAATGGTATGCTAGAATACAGTTTTCTTAGCTAAATCCCTGAAAAAGGGTAAAATTTTAATTTTGAATCATTATAAACTAAGGTGGCCAAGATGTTTTGACTTTAGGTATCATTCAGGAAAACTATTATTGAATGAATATCTGATTTTGAGAATTTTTGTATTTTTTCAATCTACTTAGTCTGAAATAACCCCAAATAACTGGTACACAGCTGTAGAGTACATTTTGCCAGTGTGAAATCAGTTGCCGAGATTCAAGACCATGCGGCATCATAAAAAGGTGCCTGAGTCCCAGTCCCGACCTACCACTAACCCATTGTGTGTCACCCAATACTTCCAGGCTTACTACACTGTATGCCAGGGAACGGAGCTGAAGATCTCCGTGCTATAGTTAAGCTCTAATAGTATATGCTTTGTAAAAAGCTTTTGTCTTACTTTATCCTATGTTTATTAACTTGTGCCCAACTGTCACATTTGTTTAGTACGTTTCTAAATAATGAGAAATTTAGGGAAGACTCATTACTGTTCTTTGAGTCATATAGGAAGAACCAGTATATAATTGTTGACCAAAGAATGTTTATTCAAGAAATAATAAGTTTAATTATGATTGAAAAACAACCTTTTTGAGCGCTTTCTTTAGCCTAGCACTGTGTTGTATATAGGAAATGAAATGGAGTACAAGGTGTTACGTATCTTTGTATAGGGAGAGTACCATGATACATAAACAACATAGGACACTAAGTTAGTGAAGGGATATGTAGCTTAATATTTGGAGGTGGGGGTTGGGGGGTAGGGAGGAGTTTTACTGAGACTACAGGATTGGGAAGATTTGAATGGGCAGAAAAGATAGGGATTTCAAAGAGTAGAAGATGGGGAACTGCCTCGTGGCTGGAATGAATCTCCAAGAGGGAAGTAAAGATAAACCCTGCTCCCTAACCTAGTAGCTATAGTGCAGGTATTAGAGGACCATTTAAAAGTCAGCAGATAATTTTCAGTTGTTCAAGGAGTATAGTAGGATTTGGGGTAATTTTAGAGGGTAGTTGCCTGGCAGCTATCCTGGAAGTGCTGTGCAGGTCAGAGACTAGAGGCCTGCCAGGGTTCATTCTAGGTGGGAGGGGCTACCAGTCTGACCAGGGGAGGTGGCAGTGGGAAGGCAGGAGTGGCAGACATGTTCAAGAATCAGCAAGAGCTAGCGATTTGGATTGTGGGGCGAAAATATGGAATAAGTTGAAGATGATAACTTTAAGGATTTGAACCTGGGTACCTAAAAGCTCAACGCCTAAAGAAAATATTGTGCTTCCAAGTGGATAGATGCTTCATATCATCCAAGTGTGCCCTTAGCACTTCCACTTGCAGCTCTGCAGAGGCTGTGACATGTTTTATTGTTGTTTGCAGTCGTAACTTATATAAAGGTTGATTCTCTCTCCGTGCCCCTTCCCCTTCTCACCTTATTGTCTCAGAAATAATATATAACATCTGTCTACTTAGGTGAGAGACCCTATCTGTGTGACTATCCAGACTGTGGAAAAGCCTTTGTTCAAAGTGGACAGCTCAAAACCCATCAGCGTCTTCACACCGGAGAAAAACCTTTTGTTTGTTCAGAAAATGGTATGGTGTTAGGAGTTAAGTTTATGGAATAGCTAGTTGGGAGTTAAAATATCTTTTGCTTGAATTTTTGGGAAGCGAGATTTTTTTTTTTTTTTTTTTTTTTTTTGCCGTACGCGGGCCTCTCACTGTTGTGGCCTCTCCCATTGCGGAGCACAGGTTCCGGACGCGCAGGCTCAGCGGCCACGGCTCATGGGACCAGCCGCTTCGCGGCATGCGGGATCCTCCCAGACCGGGACACGAACCCGTGTCCCCTGCATCGGCAGGCAGACTCCCAACCACTGCGCCACCAGGGAAGCCCGGGAAGCGAGATTTTTGATAAAGATTTAATCAAACCTCATAAGTTTTCTTCCTTGTTAATTGTGATCCATGCTCGATTTCCAGGAAATGACTGATTTTTAAATAAAGTATTCTTTTTAGGTGAAAATCTTAAAGGGCAATTAAAAATGCTATATCTAGTTGTATGCTGTAGAAAAATCTATACCAAGTAAATACAGCCTGTAGAGTAGGCTTTTACTTTGGTTTTAAACTTTTTAACTGTTAAACTGAAAGAAGCACATTATTGTCGAAATTTTCAGTCCAGGAGGAGCAGGGGTGGGGTGGATTTTACCAGCTCAACACTGCTACTGTTGGTAATTTCATAGTTTCTTAAGCTGTTTTTCTTATGTACATTTTTACACAGTTATATTTGAAATTCAGTACAGTTTTCTTCTGTTGCTCCATGGTTTTCTTTTTTTTTTTAATAGATCTTTACTGGAGTATAATTGCTTCACAATACTGTGTTAGTTTCTGTTGTACACCAAAGTGAGTCAGCCATATGTAAACATATGGCCCCATATCCCCTCCCTCTTGAGCCTCCCTCCCACCCTCCCTATCCCACCCCTCTAAGTCATCACAAAGCACCGAGCTGATATCCCTGTGCTATGCTGCTGCTTCCCACTAGCTAACTATTTTGCATTCGGTAGTGTACATATGTCGATGCTACTCTCACCTCGTCCCAGCTTTCCCCTCCCATCCCGTGTCCTCAAGTCCATTCTCTATGTCTACATCTTTATTCCTGCCCTGCAACTAGGTTCATCAGTACCATTTTTTTTTTCGATTCCATATATATGCGTTAGCATATGAACAATGATTGCCTCAATGTTAGTTACTAAATATTTAATTTGTTTTTAAAATTTGCTTGTTATCAACAAACATGAGGGGCATGTTTTCCTACTTAAACTTTTGTTTACCTTTGGGATGTTTTTTTATGATAGAGTCCAAGAATGAAATTCCTGGGTCAGAGATTTTGAACATTTTTATGACTTGTGCTAATAAATCACTTTCCAGTGGGGTTGAATGCATTTACATTGCGATGACCAAGGTGAAAGAACCGTCTTCACATTCCTCTCAGTGGCATTGATAATAGCAGCTGAGGGTTATTTTTTTTTCTCCTCAAGTTATAGAATGATAAATTTCATCATCTTAATTTACTTTTCTCGGATACCAGAGAAACTGAACATTTTCCATGTCTGCTGGATGTCCAGATTCTGATAACTGTTTCCTTCTGTGTTTTGAAGGCTGCCTAAGCAGATTCACCCATGCAAACCGCCACTGTCCGAAGCACCCTTATGCCAGGCTGAAGCGAGAGGAGCCCACAGATGCTCTCAGTAAGCCCCAGGCTGTGGACAACCAGGCTGCCGCCGAGTGGTTGGCAAAGTAAGGCTCTCTCTGGAGTCTACTGCAGAACACTGCCCAGTGTGTGGGTTGAAGTTGGGGACTTTGACAGTTCTTTCAGTTTAAATAAGTTGCTTTTCTACATATTTTATAAAATAACTTGAAATGGCACTTTGTTTCCTGAAACCACAGAATTGTTAGGAGTTTTATTTGGATCTGTGTGATAGAAAACTACTATATGATATTAATTAGTCTGAGTGCTCAGACCACAATTTATTTTAAAAGCAAGAGTTTACCCCATTTGAAAAGAATGTTTTTTATGTATTGTATTTCATTGGTCATTAATGCAGTCCCTCTTCATTTTCTTTATATTGGTTTTAGCTACGTGTTGATTATTAGAGGGATAGAGACTAGATGTTATTCTAAAGTAAAATTCCAAAAAGCACCCAGTTTAATTTTTTTTAATGGCAACAAGGGGACCAGTATAAAAACATTTCTCTAGGGATATTTTGATTTAAGGAGTCATCTATCACATACACACCGGCAGCAGCTGACTGTGCCGCTCCCTAGCTTCACTGGCTTCCTCTGTACTGAGGATAAAGTCTAGAATCCCTAATTGTGTTGCTGTGGCTCTGCCTCCCTCTAGCAACACAGCTGTCTCCAGTCCCCCCGGGCTCCTTGTCTCTCAACAGCACTATTGCTGTTGTTTCCAGGCCTTTGTGCTCACTTCCCTCTTCATTTAGCCACTCTGCTCATCCTTCATTCCTTACTCAGGTTAAACACCACTTCAGGAAGTTCTTCCCTAACCTGCCCACTAACCCCCCAAACAAACAAGGTTAAATCCACTTAATAGATGCTTTTATAACACATTGTATTTTCCCTCTCAAAACCTCCTTCACACATTTACTTGTTCAGTGGCTATCTTCCCTGCTGGATCGTAAGCTCCACAAGGGCAGGGAATATGTTTGTCCCGAGTACTGCATCACTTCCTTCCTCCCTCTTCCTCCTGCCTGGCCCCCACTGCCCCATTATATCTAATTTTGCCCAAGCCAGAAACTTATTAGTCATCCTTGTGTTTATCTTCTTTTTCTCCCATCTACTCAGTGACCAACCTATGGATTCTACTTCCTTAACAATTATCAGATTCAGCCACTTCAGTCTTCTCAATCCATTCTCCATGCCGCTGCCAGAGGAGTCTTTCTAAAATGCTAATATGATGCTCAATATTAAGTCTAAGCCCTTTATTATAGCATTCAAAGCCCTTCGTTACCCAGTCCTTGCTGACCTTGCTAAGGTATTTTGCTATTTTGCTATTTTCCTTTTTTAGTTGTCCTTCAAGTGATACTGAACTGTTTGCATTTCTCTTTTTATTCTTCTGAATATTTCCAAAACTTTTCTAGTTTGAGTAGTCTGGATTTCCTGAAATCTGGTCATTGTATTTTTTTTGTATGTAATTTTAAAAACAGCTTAATTGAGGTATAATTGGCACACAATAAATTGTACATATTTAAAGTGTATAATCTGATGCGTTTTGACATATGTAGACACCTGTGAAACCATCACCAAAATCAAGATAGTGAACTTACCCAGCACTTTCACAGGCTTCCTCATGTCTCTTTGTAATCCACTGTCCCTGCATCTCCCTGCCCTCCTCCACCCCAAAGGACGCTGACTGGTCTGCTTTCTGTCACTATAGTTAGTTCACATTTTCTAGAGTTTTATACAGATGGAGTCATATAGTATGTACTCGTTCGTCTGGCTTCTTTCAGTCAGCATAATTATTTTGAGAGTCATCATGTTGTTGAGTGTATCATTTCATTCCTTTTCATTGCTGTGCAGTAATCTGTTATATGGATGCACCTCCACTTATTTATTAATTCACCTCTTGATGGGCCTTTATGTTGTTTTTGGCTCTTACAAATAAAGCTGCTATGAACATGAATATACAAGTCTTTGAATGGACATTTTTGTAGGTAATGGTACTGTCATTTAAATATGCCTTTCTTTGGTTATCAAAAAAGATGGAACATTTGTATTTTTTCTTGTGAATTATCAGTTGGCTACGTAATAGAAAATGATGGTGCTCTTAAATTCTTGAGTAAGCTCTAGGTGTTACACATATTAATGCATTTGTCCTATTTTGTGGGTTTAAACTTTCTCATAGTTAACTCTGTCAGAAGCCATCATCCCTCTGTGGATAGAATAAATGGGTTTCTAATGCTTATTCTACTGTTTCTATATTTTATTCTAGTCCATTTCACATATGATCTTTAAGGCAGCTATAGTTTAATGACAAAAACATGTGACTAGAGAGTTGAGTATAAGACCCAGAACTGCCACTTGTTGATTTTGTTATTCTGAGCAAGTCCTTCAACTTCTTGAACTTGAATTTTTTCCTCTGTTATGGAAAAACATGTAATGTATTCGAAATCACTTTATAACTTTATAAACTGAAACACAAAATAATACTGTAGGAAAGACCCCCCTTTTTATTTTCTTTAAAGAAAAGTGAACATTTGAGAATGTTATATATACTGTATAAGTAATACAGATGCATTTCATATAGGTACTGGGAAACACGAGAGCAGCGTACTCCCACCTTGAAAGGAAAGCTGGTTCAGAAGGCAGACCAGGAGCAGCAGGACCCTCTGGAGTACCTTCAGTCTGATGAGGAGGACGATGAGAAGAGCGGTGCCCAGCGGCGTCTGCAGGAGCAGCGGGAGCGCCTGCACGGAGCCCTCGCTCTCATCGAGCTCGCAAACTTGACGGGAGCGCCGCTCCGCCAGTAGCCAGAACACTGACTCTTTCCACTGTACAAAAGTACTGCCCAGCATACTTAAAAAGTAGACCCTTGGGCATAAGCTAAGCACCTTATTTGCTTATCATAGGCTGCTATTCTGTAGAAATTTATGAAGAATGTCATTGCCCCAGAATATGGGGTGAGAGAGAATTGCACTTTTTTTATATGGTATTGGATTTCTTGTAAAGTTTAAAATATTTTGTAAATATGGGACTTCTAGTACAGGGTAGAAAACTATGTATTGTGGGAAGCTAGATTTTGCAAGTTTAATGCATTCATTGGAAGCAGTTCTCACAGGAAGCACTTTCTGAATAAGACACTTGTATGAAAAAAAGAAAAAGAATGGTACATGTAGCCAAAGAAGGTTTAAATAGATTATTTATAAGATCATTTTTAACAATGTATATTAGTATGTTTAACAATACTGTAAACACTGAAACAAGCAAGAAAGTATAAGATGTGTGTAAGATATATATTTTTAAATTGCAAAATAGTGTGCCTAATAAGACTAGAGAAATGGAAAACTGACTATTTCGGAAGACTTTCTAACTTACTGACTTTGGAAGAAAATAGGTATTTGAAGATCTTGGTAAGATGAACAGTAGTTCAGAATTTTCAAAATTGGAGTAAAATCAGTCTTATTCTATCTTTCTGAGGCTTTACAACTCACTGTGATATTTAGGTTTGAAAGCACTTGTCACCCTTAGCTTGTTAACTTGGGAACTTTTGCACATTTCATGTTTCTCATTTGCTGAAATTGAATGATTAATCTTGCAAAGTCTAGGTAACTTGGTAATTGGTATTTTTAAAAAATATTATGGGCCCTGTCATGAGATTTGGAAGTTGGATTTTTTTAATAAAAGGGACATCTACAGGGTTGTTTTGTAATGAACTGTTTTAGATCCTTTGTTAGCAAACACTAAATTTAAATGTACTGCTTGTTTAGAATTATTAGCAAATGGAAGCCTCCTATTTATATTTTCAGTGCATAAAGCCACCTTCTTGCTTTACTTCAGAGTAACATGCCAAGCTATTTTGTGTTCACTAAATTTAGCTATCAGTTAAACACTGCAGAAAATATTAGCAACTCAAATAAGTAGGCTTCTGGAATAGTTTTAACTGCAAGTGTGTTAACTTGTGTGGTGGTTTTAAATCATTTTTTCCAAAATAGATGAAGTTTTTAAACACCACTTTATGTACTGAAGCATGAATAGAGAAAATCAAGAGCTGAGTAGTTCACCTCCTTTATGTAGGCATAAGCCTCCATCATTTTAACTTGTTTTAAGCAGAAACTAAATAACATCATAGCATGGTAATTTCATAGATTGCTTAATTGGAGTAAGCTTCAGAATAAGAGAGTGAAATATGGGCTCTTCAGCGCCTTTTGTTTCTTTTTTGTATTGAAGTAGTAGCCTACAGATGTAGTTTAAACATTATCTAAAATGTAGGCTTCTTTATCTCAAAATCCCAATGTGTTGCAGTACACAGATAGTTTAAAATATGTAGCCACGGGGAAGGGGAGGTATGTAAATGTCTTGAAATGGAGCAAAAGTATGAAAGATGATAGTAACAAATAATGTGTATGATGAGGACATACTTTAAAAATGTAATTCCTCTGTACAGTAAATTACAAATCTTGAGGGATTTTTTTTTTGTAATAAGAGAATTTATATTTGTAATGGTTTAAGAATTTTGTTTGTAATCTGGTATATAGAATTTTAACTTGGAGCACTTATGAGCAAGTAAGAGAGACTATAGTATCTGAATTTTCTTGGTTTAGGTTTCAACATTTTTCTCTAGAATTTTTCCCTCAAATATGACTTAATGAATTATAAAAAGTATCGTCAGTCTTGGGAAATTTAAAATTTGATGAACTTACCTAAAGAAGGAAGTGCAGTATGAATTTAAAAAATACAAATACTTGCCAGTTCACAGATAATAAAATTTAAGGCCTTCAAAAGTAAGAGTTTTTGTTTGTTTATCCTGTCAGCTTTTGCCAACTATAATAGTTATATTCACAAACTTTTCATTTGTATAATTGGAAGTTTTAAGAAATTATTACAACTATTTACTATAGAAATATTTAAAATGTTCTTTTTTTGATATAAGCTGTATACTTGGACAAAATACATTGGCATCTAAAATTTGAGGTGTGTTAACACTGCTTTTTGTTTTAAAAATGTGGTTTACATTCAGATTTTTGAAGTGTTTTATGCTTCATATGGCTAAGTTGTAGTTTGGCAGAGTTAACAGCATAAGAATAAACATGCTGTAATTTTAAAAAATGCTTTGAATAAAAACTTATTTTAATTTACAGTTTAAAGTACATGTTCATTCTTAAACCCTTTACAATTTGTTTTTCTTTTTAAAAATATAATAGCCATAATATAAAAATCTAAAGATGGAAAGAAATGTCAACTATAGCCATACATTCTCCCATCATTATTATTTTGGTGCATTTTATATTTCATTCCAGTCTCATTCGAGGCATCATTTTAGCATAGTTAGAACCATCATGTGAATTCCTTTTTCTTACATTAAAATTATGGCCTTTTAGAATATAGATATTCATTTAACGTCCTCATCTGTTTCATTATTACAGTGTTAAAAATACTGGTGTAAAAATGTATTAAACTATTGCCAGCTCTATCCCAGGCTTTATATTAGGGTAATCAGCAACTGGGATTTCATTTCACTTGTATCCAGGATGTGTTGAATCTGGGGTCAAACCCATAGAATCCACTCAGGGCCTGATTACTTTTCTGAGTCAAGCAAATTTAATTTTTTTATTAGTTATTTTTGGTAGATCTTTAGTTGTTTACTTGCAATGGCAAGGTTCAGCCTGTCCAGGCTTTGTGCAAAAGAATTTCACAAGCAACTCTTGAGTGTGAGTTGTGGTTTAAACAAAGTAAGGATGGGATTTTGACAGTGACTTAAGTTCCTGGAAGTATGTATATAGAAGCAAATTAAATGCAAATATGTTTAAGGCTGTCTTTAAAAGTGACTTTAAAATAGTCTTAGACTTCCCTGGTGGTCCAGTGGTTAAGACTCCGAGCTTCCAATGCGGGGGGCTCTGGTTGATCCCTGGTCTGGGATCTAAGATCCTGCATGCTGTGCAGCATGTGTGTGTGGGGTGGGGTGTGGTGTGGTGGGGGGGAAGCAGGACTGTTTTGCAGCCAAAACTTATTTGGAGACTCACTGGAAACATAGTTGATCTTTTTGAGGCAATTAACCAAAATGACTTCCAAGTTCAGATTTTTGGGTTCAACTTGAATATGAATTTATTTTCTATTTTAAACAGTCTTATGTGTGTTTGTTCCTTTCCTGTTTTGGGTAATGTAGACTCTTCCTTTCTGGCTCTTTTAGTGCTAGTTATTTGTCAGAAGTTCTGCTTTAGTTCTTATCAGTACTGAAAATGTTTTTGGTTGTTCAGTGACTCCAAAAGAAAACCATTGCATGGCATCGATATAGTTAGGCTCCAATATCTATTTAACTTGAAATCTTTAGCTTTTCTAAAAAGTTGAAATTTCAGATGTTTAAAATTAATTATTTAGAATGAAAACATGGGACATTTAATTGAAAAAATGCTAGACCAGGTAGACTGGTCAGAGTAGGCAGTTCTGGGAGGCCCTCCTTCAGTTAACATGAACAATAACCTGATGTTTAGATGCACCCATGTAGAAAAGAAATGGGTAGGGGGAGAACCTGCCTTAAAGCACCCAGAGGCAAGAAAAGCCTGGAGACTTTGCACCCACTATACCCCTAGCCATTCCACTCCTAGGTATTTCCCGAAGATAAATGAAAATATACGTTCACACAAAAAAACTTGTACACGAATGTTCATGGAAGCATTTTTTTGGTAATAGCCCTAAACTGGAAACAACCAAACATGCCCACCACCTACCTAGTGAATGGATAGACAAATTGTGGTACTACTCAACAATGAAAAGACTCGAACATGGGTGAGTCACAAAAATAATAAAAGCGAAAAGAGCCTTGAAAGAGTACATGCTCATTTATACGAATTTTCTGAAAAGGCAAATCTAACCTAGGGTAATAGAAATCAGAATGAAATGGGGGGGGGGTCGACCAGTGGGACACAAAGGGCACTTTTTGGGGTGATGGAAATGTTCTATGTTTTGACTTGGGTGGTTACACGGGTGTATGCATTTGTCAAAACATCGACTGTGGACTCGTAAAATCTGCATTTCATTGTATGTAAATTGTCAGTTAAAAATATTGGAAAAAAAGAAAGCAAAACAAACCCTAAGTCTTAACGCTTCTCACCAAGGCAGCAGTTTGGAGGAAGGTAGGGTCTTTAAACTCTCCCAAACCCGTCTCTGTTCTCCTTTTAGACACAGAGAGTGGTGCTTTTGAGGACGAACTGCAGCCGAACCCGCTCCTCCCGCGCCAGCAGCGTGGGGCGCCCGGCAGGGCTCTCGGGCTTGCAGGGTTCCCGCCGTGGCCCTTCCTGTTTCGGCCGCGCCCTCTCCAGCGCCGGCCGGGGGCGGGGGCGGGGACGGAACTGGGGCAGCGCAGGCCGGAGTGCGGCAGATACTGGCAGCTGCGGGACATGACGGCAGGCCGCCAGGCCGAGGGTGCGGGTACGGACCACGCATCCGCGCGGCTGCCCTCCCGGGTGGCCAAGCTACTGTCTGCACTCTTCTACGGGACCTGCTCCTTCCTCCTCGTGCTGGTTAACAAGGCGCTGCTGACCACCTACCGGTGAGGCGGGCGCCAGAGGTCCGGGCGGAGTCCGCGGGGGCCCCCGGCTGCTCCGCGGCGACCTGTCCCGGGACCTTCCCGTTACGGCGCCGCGCCGTCCGGCGGGAGCTGCCCCGACCTCCGAGGTCCCCGGGTGGGGGAGAGCGGCGGGGCTGCCCCTGCCCTCGGTGAACCTTGGCCGCGCCCTGGTCAACGGGCGGGCGGGAACAGCGAGCGGGGAGCCTCACTGCTGACTCCCGTGCCAATGTGGGCGGCTGTGTGCTCGGCACATGGACCACGTTTTCACAGGGTCGGGACCTTCAGAGTGTTCTGAAAACCAAACCACAACCTAGCAAAGTCTTTCTACTCTCAGTGAGTGCGGGCACACCTCACCGCCACTTACTGCTGTAGGACATTCCTCGCAACTGTGCTTGTAGAGCTACCTCCCAGTGCTTTCACAAGTGCCGGTGAGCTGGAGCAAGTGATCTGAATGTGTTCTTCAAATGTGACTGTTCTTTATACAAATCAAGATGTTCAACCATCAGAAAAGTCCTGAGTGGATAAATTTATTCGCATTGTTTGACCATTCTCAGATTATCAGCATGTTCATGGAAAAATGAGGAAAACAATTAAAAATTCATATTCTATACTTTTTTGGATGAATGTGCAGTAAACCAGCAAATTTGTAGTTCCTTGAACCTATTTGTAAAGACTAGAAAATCCTGTTTAATTCTCCTTTCGTTGTATTGGCATTGAAAGAGCTGTGAATTTAGACCCAGCTCCACCATTTAATAGCTGTGCCTCTTAGGCCAGCCTCAGAGTCGTTTTTTCAGATGCAAAAGCTGGATAATTACAACTCTGTGAATTACCTCCCAGATCTCTGTGCGAGCTGTCAGAAGTGAGGGCTCCTTGTAAACTATACTGTGCTGCAAAAATGTAAAATCAGAATTTTATAAAGAGCCCAAAGAGACCTTAGAGTATCTTCAGCCCAAAGAGACTGTCAAGAGTATCGTCTTTTTATTTTATACTTGCAAAAGCTGAGACCTACATGAGCTTGGCTGGTTCCACCTCTAACAGATATTTACCAAGCACCTACTATGTGCCAAGCCCATCACTGGCACCAGGGAAGCAGCTGTGAAAAACGCAAAGCTCCTGCTGTGGAGATTCCATATCAGCGGTAGAGACAGAAAATAAACAGGTGGGCTCATGAATAAGCAAGGTGATTTCAGGTATGCTATGAGAGTGCCTGGGGTGGAATGGTTTGGGCTAGAGCATTACACACAGAAGAAAATGTGCTGAAGTGGGCATGAGCTTCGCCTGCTGGAGGAACAGAGAGAATGTCATTCTGGCTAGAATGAGCAAGTGGTAGAAGGTAGGAAAGACAACGTGGAGGTAGGCAGGGAAGGCAGAATCAGTTCCTTCATTCATTCAGTAATATTCACTAAGCACCTGTTATATGCCAGGCACTGTTCTAGGCATTTGCGATACAGAAGTGAACAAAGCAGATCAAAATTCCATATGTCGTGAAGCATCCATCCATATTCCTGGAGCATACCCAGAGCCTTCTAGTGGATCAGTAAATAAACTGGTAGAATTTATATTAAGTCAGATGCAGCTGTGTGGTCAGGAGAAAAAAATAAGGAAAGGGAATTAGGGACTATGGGCATGGGGAAGAGTTTTCAGTCTCAGCATGATCAGTGAAGTCTCATTAAGGAGGTGACAGTTGAGCCAAGGGATGAATAATGTGGGGGAGATGGGGGAAGAACATTCCAGCATGGAAGAGTAAGGAGTTTAGGTGGGAATGGTACTAGATTGTGTAGGGCCTTTGTGGCCACTGCGGAAGCTCTGAGGGAGCTTCTGGAAGGTGTCAAGCAAAGGAGTAACATGATCTAACTCCCTCTAGCTGCTGTGTTGAGAGCAGATATTGGGAGACCAGCGTGGAGGTAGAGAGACCATGATAAATAGTTTTCATTTTAGTCTAAATGCAGTTGGGAGTCCCTTGGAAGGTTTTAGCATGGGTAGTGACATGGCATCATTTGTATGATTAACAAGATTTCTTTGGCTCTGGGGTGGGTGAAAAACTGATGGTATTGGAGCCAGGAATGGATTGTAATAGTCTAGATAATTTTAAGTGGTGGCTTGGACTGGGGTGGAGGGTAGCAGTGGATATGGAGGGAAGGGATGGATTTGGGTTAGTTTCTGGTGTTCCTAGGGCTATTGATATTCTTTACAAGGTCTATTCGTGTGTTGCAGCATGCTTGCTGGTGTCCGTGGGGAACAGAAACCCTCCCTCAAAGAAATTAGAATGAATAGATACATAAACATGGATCATTTCATATACAATGCAAGCAAATGAAAGAAAAAACTTAAACACCTACCGTAAAAAACAAGAGAATGCTATTATAGGCTTTGGGGGAGTGTTGACAGTTACGTCAGTTGAAGTTTGAAGATAAGTCTCTGCTTTCTGCTCTTGACTAAGTAGTGTGCTCGCTGACCACGGCAGTCAGTGCCTCCAAAAACATATGTCTTCTTGTTGGAAGCAGGACCAGTGAACACTGGTTAAGTGCTGGGAAGATGAAGGATAGTGTCCGACCAGAAAGAATTTATATGAGACATCTCATGCTCTAGCCTTTTCATCTTTAAAATTTTGAGTTCCATGATTGAAGGAGGAAGTTGAGTTTTTATCTCAGCAAGGCAAAGCCCCTTATAAGCAGATATTTCACATTTCCGTAATGTAATATACAGTTGGAGGGCCCTGTTCAAAAAACATTGTTTATTCTCTCATTTCAAAATAGTTTAGGAGCACGTTTTTGAGGGGAAGAGGGTTGGGGTGATTTGGTTATAACAATAAACCATAGAAATCTGATCCAATCATTAGCTGTTTGAGGACAGAATGTTGTGTTGTAGGATAGAAGGAAGGACCTTTCTGTAGTCACCTAATTTGCAGGACTACGGGAATGTAGCTCAGGGGATGTTTTTTTCTCTTACAGTTTGAGTAGATTGTGTCTGGTTGGGGTACAAGACTGATGGGTGGTCTTAGTTATTTGTTAGTTTTAGGTCGTTGAGATGCTAAATTTACCTGGCTGGACAGAGAGAGCCTTTGAAGGACTTGGACTGTCAGACCCTGTTGGGGTGAGACGGAGAAGCACGAATCTGTGGCCACCTGGTGACACTAGTGGTTCTTCGGAATCACATTCATGAGGGTTGTGCAGGCAGTCTGGAGTTGTTATTTTTGTTGCTTTTTTTTTTTTTTTTTTGTAGCACGCAGGCCTCTCACTGTTGTGGCCTCTCCCGTTGCGGAGCACAGGCTCTGGACGCGCAGGCTCAGCGGCCATGGCTTACGGGCCCAGCCGCTCCGCGGCATGTGGGATCTTCCCGGACCGGGGCACGAACCCGTGTCCCCTGCATCGGCAGGCGGACTCTCAACCACTGCGCCACCAGGGAAGCCCTTGTTGCTATTTTAATACTGTTCTCTATGACATGTGAAGATTTACTAATGATGCTTAATAAAAAATATAAACTTAGCTGTATTCAGTTCAACAAGTATTTGCTCCATATTTGCTGTGTGTCTACTTTTATGCAATCGAAGGCTTTAGGATCATTTCACACAGTGGTTTCCAAACTTGCTTGGTAATGTGAATCACTTGGAGAGTTTTTTTTTTTTTTTTTTAAAGATATTGAATCCGATTCTCCAGTGGTGGGTGCTGGAAGTCTATATTAAAGAACAAAAACAACCCTAATTTTCTCTTACTCTGATGAAAACCGGCTCTCTCCTGAAGATGCTGTTCCATTTGACCCCTGGAAAGGAGCTGGATCCTGGTCACACCCCAGGTGTGGCCAGGAGGTGGAGTTGAGTCCTCGTAGCTTCCCACTGCCCCTGCTCTGTGGAGAGTCCAGACTCAGCACTCACTTTCTGTCCTCTCTGTAATGGCTCCTGAGCTTCTGTGGCTCATTTAGTGGAGTCCTGGTATTCCTCTCCACCCAGACTCGCATAAGCCTTCAGGACTTTGGGATACGCACGCTGAACCATCACAGCCCGCCTTGTCCCACATCCCGTGGTCACTCCTAGGGCCATGTGCTCAGTGTGACCCTGCCAGCCACTCCAGTCCCTGTGCAGGATGTCCACACTCTGCGCTGCAACCCAGCTCATTTCTGCCACATCACCCTTCAGGCATCCCTTCCCTCCTGGTCCAGCAGGAGGGCCCCTGCGCTGGAAGCCACAAGGCTCCTTTCCAGCTCCCGTCTTGGCTGGTACTTGTCCTGCACAGCCTACCTTCTGCATCCTTCCTTCAGCATTGAGCAGCTCCGACTGTCCTGGGAGAAAAAACACTTCCGGGCTGGCTGGGTTGATGTTGAATTGATGATCACAAGCTTCAACCGGCTCTAGTACCACCTGCTAGTTTCTTCTGGGGGATTGCTTTCCTTGTCACAGAAAGGACTCCTGCCCACTTTCTCTTTTACCCTGAAACCTCCCACACCCCCATCCTCCACTCTCCTCTGACACTTCATTGAGGAAATTGAAACCGTCAGACGATGTCCCCTTTCTGCTGTGATGGAGGGAGCCTCTTGTTCCTGTGGAAGGTCCAGCTCCCCACTTCTGGATGTCCCCTTCTGCCGGCTCCTTTCATTATCCTCCTCTATTCTGCGTCAGCAAGCTCTCTCTACCGGCTTAAAACATGTTTAGGTTTCTCAAGCAAAAATAACCCTCCCTTGGGTTATTAACCCACCCATCCACATGGGTGCTCATTTCTCTGTTCCTTTCAGAGTCCGACTCTTCAAAGAGTTGTGCACACACACTGTCTTTACTTCCTTGCATTCACTCCTAAAATAATTCAGTTAAAATTGGGAGTTATTTAAATACAGAAATGTACGAAGAAGACAGTAATAATATTGCATAGTCCCACTACCTAGAATCAATATTTTTTTAAAGAAAAGTCATTCTGTGTGATCATGATAAAGAATTCAAACAAAAGAAAAATATTAGGGTAAAATTTAAAAAATTACTAAATTGACATTAGGCGATAACTTCAGACATCTTTTTAGATAGATGGATGGATTGGAGAAAGATTAATAGACTGAATTACTTTTTATATAAAGTATATATTATAGATGCTGCTTATTTACTCATTTCTTTATAAATTGTTTTCTTTAATCCAAAAAGGAGTGGGAAATGGAGTGCGGGGGGCTTTTATTTATTTAATTTTTTGAGGATCACCTAAGTCCCTCCACCACTTTTTATTATGAAAAGTTTCAAGCACACAGAAAAGTGGAAAGCAAAGTACAATGAACACCCATACACATACCACTGAGGTTCAGTAATTAACATTTTGCTATATTTGCATTTTCCCCTGAATGATTGAATATAAGCTGCATACATCATGACACTACACTCAGATATTTCAACATGCCTCTCCTGAAATATGGATATTCTCCTACGTAGTATCCTTTTTGTTCTTAACAAATTTAACAGTAATTTCCTAAAATAATCTACTACCAAATCTATAATCATTCCAATTATTCCCCAAGATTATTATTATTATTATTATTTTTTTTTGCGGTACGCGGGCCTCTCACTGTTGTGGCCTCTCCCGTTGCGGAGCACAGGCTCCGGACGCGCAGGCCCAGCGGCCATGGCTCACGGGCCCAGCCGCTCCGCGGCATGTGGAATCTTCCTGGGCCGGGGCACGAACCCGTGTCCCCTGCATCGGCAGGCGGACTCTCAACCACTGCGCCACCAGGGAAGCCCTCCCCAAGATGTTTTTATGGTTGTTTTAAACATTTGAATTAAGATCCAATCAAAATTCATGCAACGCACACAGTTATGTCTTTTTAGTTTATTTTCATCTAGAAAAGTCCCCCGTTCCACCTCTTTCCCCTGAAACTGAATTTGAAAAGCCTGGGCCAGGTGTGTTGTAAAGTGTCCCATATTATGGGTTGTCTAATTTATTTTTTGAAGTCTCACTTAACTTACTCTCTGTTTTTTAAACTGAAAGTTAGATCTAAAGGCTTGATTACATTCAGATTAAACAGTTTTTGGCAAGACCACGTTATAGCCGACCCTGTAAACTTCAGCTTGCATCATATGAGGGACTGTGCTACCATTAGTCATGCTGGCTGTGTTTGAAGGCTTACTTAAGGTGAGGACTGCAAGTTGCATGCACGTATGAAATGTAGTTTAACTGAACTGAATGGAGAAAAGAGAAATTAGAGTTCAACAAAAAGAATTGTTGACGTTCAAATATATATATTTTTCAATTTCTGATGGTATATATGGCTTCTCTGCTATGAATGATGACGTTTGCATACTTCTTCCCATGTTTCCGCCCCTCCGTGTCTTCTTTTACAGTGTAGCATCCTATTGTGTAATTATAATCCCACAGTTGTTTGAATCTGTTCCATATTAAATGGATACAGTAGTCAGCACCCTTTTATCACAGTGTCTCCATTCCAGAGTTCATTATTTTGATTTGATTCCTAATTGGTTGATTCTGATGTATGGTAGTATTTTTATGGAGAGTTCATGGCTGCTGTATTAATTGTGTTGAATATTCTTAACAGCTTTTTCTACAACAAGTGTGCTCTTAGATCTGGAGAGTTTACTTATTCTCCCCATGTCAAGGAAACAAATTTGCCTTTTATAGTTTAATCATTTTCTCTCTTTACTGAGAGAACAGCACAGCAATTAGCCCTCTCTGCTGGTATCTATCTTCTATATCTGTTTATGTTTGAGAGTTTGTCTTTTCCCTACTCATTCACTGTGATTACCTCATCTTGGTAATTCAGTTTAAAGCAGTGGCCACTTAGTTCTGTGTTGTTTCTAAATGGTTCATGTGGCAGTTATGTGTGTTTTTTCTTACATCTTTATTGGAGTATAATTGCCTTACAATGTTTTGTTAGTTTCTGCTGTATAAAAAAGTGAATCAGCTATCTGTATACATATATCCCCATATCCCCACCCTCTTGCGTCTCCCTCCCACACTCCCTATCCCACCCATCTAGGTGGTCACAAAGCACTGAGCTGATCTCCCTGTGCTATACGGCTGCTTCCCACTAGCTATCTATTTTACATTTCATAGTGTATATATGTCCATGCCACGCTCTCACTTCTTCCTAGCTTAACCTTCCCCCTCCCCGTGTCCTCAAGTCCATTCTCTACATCTGCGTCTTTATTCCTGTCCTGCCTCTAGGTGCTTCAGAACCTTTTTTTTTAGATTCCATATATATGTGTTAGCATACAGTATTTGTTTTTCTCTTTCTGACTTACTTCACTCTGTATGACAGGCTCTAGGTCCATCCACCTCACTATAAATAACTCAATTTCGTTTCTTTTTATGGCTGAGTAATATTCCATTGTATATATGAGCCACATCTTCTTTATCCATTCATCTGTTGATGGACACTTAGGTTGCTTCTATGTCCTGGCTATAGTAAATACTGCTGCAGTGAACATTGTGGTACTTGACTCTTTTTGAATTATGGAATTCTCAGGGTACAGGCACAGTAGTGGGATTGCTGGGTTGTATGGTAGTTCTATTTTTAGTTTTTTAAGGAACCTCTATACTGTTCTCCATAGTGGCTGTATGAATTTACATTCCTACCAACAGTGCAAGAGGGCTCCCTTTTCTCCACATCCACTCCAGCATTTATTTGTAGATTTTTTGATGATGGCCATTCTGACCGGTGTGAGATGATATCTCACTGTGGTTTTGATTTGCATTTCTCCAATGATTAGTGATGTTGAGCATCCTTTCGTGTGTTTGTTGGCAATCTGTATATCTTCTTTGGAGAAATGTCTACTTAGGTCTTCTGCCCATTTATAGATTGGGTTTTTTTTTTGATATTGAGCTGCATGAGCTTCTTGTATATTTTGGAGAGTAATCCTTTGTCAGTTGCTTCATTTGCAAATATTTTCTCCCATTCTGAGGGTTGTCTTTTTGTATTGTTTATGGTTTCATTGCTGTGCAAGAGCTTTTAAGTTTCATTAGGTCCCATTTGTTTATTTTTGTTTTTATTTCCATTACTCTAGGAGGTGGGTAAAAAAGGATCTTGCTGTGGTTTATGTCATAGAGTGTTCTGCCTATGTTTTTCTCTAAGTGTTTTATAGTGTCTGGCCTTACATTTAGGTCTTTAATCCATTTTGAGTTTATTCTTGTGTACGGTGTTAGGGAGTGTTCTAATTTCATTCTTTTACAAGTAGCTGTCCAGTTTTCCCAGCACCACTTATTGAAGAGGCTGCCTTTTCTCCATTGTATATTCTTGCCTCCTTTATCAAAGATAAGGTGACCATATGTGCATGGGTTTATCTCTGGGCTTTCTATCCTGTTCGACTGATCTACATTTCTGTTTTTGTGCCAGTACCATACTGTCTTGATTACTGTAGCTTTGTAGTATAGTCTGAGGTTCAGGCGCCTGATTCCTCCATCTCTATTTTTCTTCCTCAAGATTGCTTAGGTTATTTGGGGTCTTTTGTGTTTCCATACAAATTGTGAAATTTTTTGTTCTAGTTCTGTGCAAAATGCCAGTGGTAGTTTGACAGGGATTGCATTGAATCTATAGATTGCTTTGGGGAGTATAGTCACTTTCACAATGTTGATTCTTCCAATCCAAGAACATGGTATATCTCTCCATCTGTTTGTATCACTTTTAATTTCTTTTATCAGTGTCTTATAGTTTTCTGCATACAGGCCTTTGTCTCCCTAGGTAGGTTTATTCCTAGGTATTTTATTCTCTTTGTTGCAATGGTGAATGGAAGTGTTTCCTTAATTTCTCTTTCAGATGTTTTCATCATCAGTGTATAGGAAGGCAAGAGATTTCTGTGCATTAATTTTGTATCCTGCTACTTTATCAAGCTCATTGATTAGCTCAGGTAGTTTTCTGGTAGCATCTTTAGGATTCTCTACATATAATATCATGTCATCTGCAAACAGTGACAGCTTTGCTTCATCTTTTCTGATTTGGATTCCTTTTATTTCTTTTTCTTCTCTGATTGCTGTGGCTGAAACTTCCAAAACTATGTTGAATAATAGTGGTGAGAGTGGGAAGTCGTGTCTTGTTCCTGCTCTTAGAGAAAATGGTTTCACTTTTTCACCATTTAGAACAATGTTGGCTGTGGGTTTGTCATATATGGCCTTTATTATGTTGAGGTAAGTTCCCTCTGTGCCTACTTTCTGGATGGTTTTTATCATAAATGAGTGTTGAATTTTGCCAAAAGCCTTTTCTGCATCTATTCAGATTATCATATGGTTTTTACCTTCAGTTTGTTACTATGGTGTGTATCACATTGATTGATTTGTGTATATTGAAGAATCCTTGCATTCCTGGGATAAACCCCACTTGATCATCCTTTTAATGTGCTGTTGGATTCTGTTTGCTAGTATTTTGTTGAGGATTTTTGCATCTATCTCATCAGTGATATTGGCCTGTAGTTTCCTTTCTTTGTGACATCTTTGTCTGTTTTTGGTATCAGGGTGATGGTGGTCTTGTAGAATGAGTTTGGGAGTGTTCCGCCCTCTGCTATATTTTGAAAGAGTTTGAGAAGGATAGATGTTAGCTCTTCTCTAAATGTTTGATAGAATTTGCCTGTGAAGCCTTCTGGTCCTGGGCTTTTGTTTGTTGGAAGATTTTTAATCACAGTTTCAATTTCATTACTTGTGATTGGTCTGTTCATATTTACTATTTCTTCCTGATTCAGTCTCAGAAGGTTGTGCTTTTCTAAGAATTTGTCCATTTCTTCCAGGTTTTCCATTTTATTGGCATATAGTTTCTTGTACTAATCTCTCATGATCCTTTGTATTTCTGCAGTGTCAGTTGTTACTTCTCCTTTTTCATTTCTAATTCTATTGAGTCTTCTCCCTGTTTTTCTTGATGAATCTGGCTAATGGTTTATCAATTTTCTTTATCTTCTCAAAGAACCAGCTTGTAGTTTCATTGATCTTTGCTATTGTTTCCTTCATTTCTTTTTCATTCATTTCTGATCTGATCTTTATGTTTTCTTTCCTTTTGCTAACTTTGGGGTTTTTTTGTTCTTCTTTCTCTAATTGCTTTAGGTTTAAAATTAGGTTGTTTATTTGAGATGTTTCTTGTCTCTTGAGGTAGGATTGTATTGCTATAAACTCCCCTCTTAGAACTGCTTTTGCGGCATCCCATAGGTTTTGTGTCACCGTGTTTTCATTGTCACTTGTTTCTAGGTATTTTTTGATTTCCTCTTGATTTCTTCAGTGATCTCCTGGTTATTTAGTAGTGTATTGTTAGCCTCCATGTGTTTGTATATTTTACAGATTTTTTCCTGTAATTAATATGTAGTCTCACAGCATTGTGGTCAGAAAAGATACTAGATACGATTTCAGTTTTCCTAAATTTACCAAGGCTTGATTTGTGAGCCAAGATATGATCTATCCTGGAGAATGTTCCATGTGCTCTTGAGAAGAAAGTGTATTCTGTTGTTTTTGGATGGAATGTCCTATAAGTATCAATTAAGTCCATCTGGTCTAATGTGTCATTTAAAGCTTGTGTTTCTGTTTTTATTTTCATTTTGGATGATCTGTCCATTGGTGAAAGTGGGGTGTTAAAGTCCCCTACTATTAGTATGTTACTGTCGATTTCCCCTTTTATGGCTGTTAGCGTTTGCCTTATGTATTGAGGTGCTCCTATGTTGGGTGCATATATATTTATAATTCTCATATCTTCTTCTTGGAATGATCCCTTGATCATTACGTAGTGTCCTTCCTTGTGTCTTGTAACAGTCTTTATTTTAAAGTCTATTTTATCTGATATGAGTATTGCTACTTCACCTTTCTTTTGATTTCCATTTGCATGGAATATCTTTTTCCATCCCCTCACTTTCAGTCTGTATGTGTCCCTAGGTCTGAAGTGGGTCTCTTGTAGACAGCATATATACGGATCTTGTTTTTGTATCCATTCAGCTGGTCTATGTCTTTTGGTTGGAGCATTTAATCCATTTACATTTAAGGTAATTATCAGTATATATATTCCTATTACCATTTTCTTAATTGTTTTGGGTTTGTTTTTGTAGGTCTTTTCCTTCTCGTGTGTTTCCTGCCTAGAGAAGTTCCTTTAGCATTTGTTGTAAAGCTGGTTTGGTGGTGATTGATTCTCTTAGCTTTTGCTTGTCTGTAAAGGTTTTAATTTCTCCATTGAATCTGAATGAGATCCTTGCTGGGTAGAGTAATCTTGGTTGTTGGTTTTTCCCTTTCATCACTTTAAATATGTCCTGCCACTCCCTTCTGGCTTGCAGAGTTTCTGCTGAACGATCAGCTGTTAACCTTATGGGGATTCCCTTGTATGTTATTTGTTGCTTTTCCCTTGCTGCTTTTAATATTTTTCTTTGTATTTAATTTTTGATGGTTTGATTAATATGTGTCTTGGCATGTTTCTCCTTGGATTTATCCTGTATGGGACTCTCTGAACTTCCTGGACTTGACTGACTCTTTCCTTTCCCATATTAGGGAAGTTTTCAACTATAATCTCTTCAAAATATTTTCTCAGTCCCTTTCTTTTTCTCTTCTTCTTCTGGGGCCCCTATAATTTGAATGTTGGTGTGTTTAATGTTGTCTCCGAGGTCTCTGAGACTGTTCTCAATTCTTTAAATTCCTTTTTCTTTATTCTGCTCTGTGGTAGTTATTTCCATTGTTTTATCTTCCAGGTCACTTATCCATTCTTCTGCCTCACTTATTGTACTATTGATTCCTTTTAGAGTGTTTTTAATTTCATTTATTGTGTTGTTCATTATTGTTTGTTTGCTCTTTACTTCTTCTAGGTCCTTGTGAAACGTTTCTTGTATTTTCTCCGTTCTATTTCCAAGATTTTGGATCGTATTTACTATCATCACTCTGAATTCTTTTTCAGGTACACTGCCTATTTCCTCTTCCTTTGTTTGGTCTGGTGGATTTTTACTTCGGTCCTTCATCTGCTGCCTATTTCTCTGTCTTCTCATTTTGCTTAACTTACTGCATTTGGTGTCTCCTTTTTGCAGGCTGCAGTTTCGTAGTTCCTGTAGTTTTTGGTGTCTGCCCCCAGTGGGTAAGGTTGGTTCAGTGGCTCCTTGAGGCTTCCTTGTGAAGGCGACTGGTGCCTGTGTTCTGGTGGATGAGGCTGGATCTTGTCTTTCTGGTGGGCAGGACCACGTCCGGTGGTGTGTTTTGGGGTATCTGTGAACTTAGTATGATTTTAGGCAGCCTCTCTGCTAATGGGTAGGGTTGTGTTCATGTCTTGCTAGTTGTTTGGCATGGGGTGTCCAGCACTGGAGCTTGCTAGTCGTTGAGTGGAACTGGGTCTTTGCGTTGAGATGGAGATCTCTGGGGGAGCTCTTGCCCATTGATATCCTGTGGGGCCAGGAGATCTCTGGTGGGTCAATGTCCTGAACTTGGCTCTCCCACCTCAGAGGCTCAGTCCTGAGACCTGGCTGGAGTACCAAGTGTCAGCCACATGGCTCAGAAGAAAAGGGAGGAAAAAAAGCAAGCAATCAAGAAAAAAATAAATTAATAAAGTTATTAAAATAAAAAATTATTAAAATTAAGAAGGTAATAAAAAAAGAAAGAGAGCAACCAAACCAATAAACAAATCCACCAATTATAACAAGCATTAAAAACTAAATTAAGATAATCATAAAAATCAGAAATCAGTCATTCACATACAGCAAACCCCAAGTGTACAGTTGCTCCTAAAGTCCACCACCTCAATTTTGGGATGATTCGTTGTCTATTCAGGTATTCCAGAGATGCAGGGTACATCAAGTTGATTGTGGAGATTTAATCTGCTGCTCCTGAGGCTGCTGGGAGAGATTTCCCTTTCTCTTCTTTGTTTGCACAGCTCCTGGGGCTCAGCTTTGGATTTGGCCCCGCCTCTGCGTAGAGGTCATCTGAGGGCGTCTTTTCTTCCCTCAGACAGGAGGAGGTTAAAGGAGCGGCTGATTAGGGGGCTCTGGCTCACTCAGGTTGTGGGGAGGGTGGGGTACGGAACGTGGGGTGAGCCTGAAGCGGCAGAGGCCGGCTTGACATTGTAACAGCGTGACATTGTAACTACTCTGGCAGTGGTGGGCTGCACAGGCTCCCGGAGGGGAGGTGTGGATAGTGACCTGTGCTTGCACACAGGCTTCTTGGTGGCTGCAGTAGCAGCGTTGGCGTTTCATGTCCGTGTCAGGTGTCCACGCTGATAGCTGTGGCTTGCGCCTTTCCCTGGAGCTTGTTTAGGCGGTGCTCTGCCCTCTGTGGGCAGACAGGCAGGGAATCCCCTCTAATCCCGTACCCGGAAACAATGGTCTCTTGCCTCTTAGGCAAGTCCAGCCTTTTTCCCGGACTCCCTCCTGGCTAGCCGTGGCATACTAGCCCCCTTCAGGCTGTGTTCACGCCGCCAACCCCGGTCCTCTACCTGCGATCTAAGCCCCGAATCCTGAGCCTCAGCTCTCAGCCCCCACCCGCCCCTGCAGGTGAGCAGACAAGCCTCTCAGGCTGGTGAGTGCTGGTCGGCCCTGATCCTCTGTGCAGGAATCTCTCCGCTTTGCCCTCTGCATCCCTGTTGCTGCGCTCTCCTCCCTGGCTGCGAAGCTTCCCCCCACCCCCACCCCCCATCCCCACCAGTGAAGGTCGTTCCTAGTGTGTGGAAACTTTTCCTCCTTCACAGCTCCCTCCCACTGGTGCAGGTCCTGTCCCTATTCTTTTGTCTCTGTTTTTTCTTTTTTCTTTTGCCCTACCCAGGTGTGTGGGGATTTTCTTGCCTTTTGGGAAGTCTGAGGTCTTCTGCCAGCATTCAGTAGGTGTTCTGTATGAGTTGTTCCACATGTAGATGTATTTTTGATGTATTTGTGGGGAGGAAGTTGATCTCCACGTCTTATTCCTCCACCATCTTGAAGGTCCTCCCCCAGTTATGTTGTTTTTTTTTTAAAGAAGATGTTGAGGGTAGGAGTTTGTTAATTAATTTATTTTTGCTGTGTTGGGTCTTCGTTTCTATGCGAGGGCTTTCTCTAGTTGTGGCAAGCGGGGGCCACTCTTCATTGCAGTGCACGGGCCTCTCACTATCGCGGCCTCTGTTGTTGCAGAGCACAGGCTGCAGACGCGCAGGCTCAGTAGTTGTGGCTCACGGGCCTAGTTGCTCTGTGGCATGTGGGATCCTCCCAGACCAGGGCTCGAACCCGTGTCCCTGCATTGACAGGCAGATTCTCAACCACAGCGCCACCAGGGAAGCCCCCAGTTATGTTGTTTTGATCCTCAGTTGCTTTCCTTAGATCTGTAGGTCCCCTTTTCATCTCACTTGATTGCTTTGTTATCTCAATTTTGAGCTCTTGTTTTATTGATATCTTCTTATTAAGGTGTTCCGTAGCTGGAAGCAATTACAAAGGGTGCCTTCTCTCTCTGTGTTATATTCTCTTCTAGGCTGATCTCTTTGTCTTCCTTCTGTAAGCCTTTTGTTGTTGTTGTTTGTTTATGTTGTGGTTTTATTATTTTGCTTCATGTTGCAGGTTGTATTACTGGGCAAAGAGACTCTCAGGTACAGGGGAAGTATACTGGGTGGAGCTCTTGGGACCCACCCCTGTTGGGGAGTGAGGGAAGCAGGATTAGGTAGAGGGAGAAGCTGGGCTGTGCTTTATCACAACAAAGCCTGATCCCAGGCCCTCTGGAGCTGGAAGGGCTCTACAGAGTTGTCTTGAATTGGGGTGAAAGCCCCTGGCTTTTATACCCCTGCACAGACACACAGGCTTGGAACACAGGCTGCTCTCAGGGAGTGGGGGTGCTATTGGCAAGGCAGCTTTCTTCAGCTGAGGTTGCTCTTGAGCGACTGGAGAATGAGTGCTTCAGTCCAGAAGAGGGTGTCTGGGTGGCACATCTGGCATCCATTAGAGTTCATTTTATTCTCACAGTGGTGCTGTCCAGACAGTTATTCAGTTTTCTCTGATAAGGTAGGTTGGTTCTTTATTCTTTTCTTACCCTATCTGAAATAGGTATGTTTCCCTTTGACATACAGATTGAGGGCTGAGGTGTTGCTGTTGGTGGTGGTGGTGGTGGTTTTTTAGGTGATATTCCCCCTTTTTTAGCGGCCTGAGAGAATGACTGGGAGCCAGTGAAGGGCTGGAAAATGAGTGAGCCTGGTGAAGTGATGTGCTGCCTTGTTAAGTATGGTATGAGGTAGGGGTTAAGATTCTGATTCCAGTTACCTAGGGCCATTTCCCTACTGCTTGCATGGTCATCTTTGTCATGAATCAGGTTTCCATAAAGCTATGTATCTGTCCCCATCTGTGTTCTCTTGCTTTGTCCTGTTAGACTATCATTGTGCAAATACTGCACTCTCTCATTTATTGTAACTTTAAAATGAATCCTGGGGACTCCACTGGTTGTCCAGTGGTTAGGGCTCCGTGCTTCCACTGCGGGGCACAGGTTCAGTCCCTGGTCGGGAAACTAGGATCCCTGCATGCAGTGTGGTGCAGCCAAAAATAAATAAATAAAAGAATCCTGGCATCCAGTAGAGTCATTCCTCCAACTTTGTTTTTCTTCAGGATTATCTTGGATCATGTTTGCTTTTTGCCTTTGCATTCAGTCTTAGGATCAGTTTGTCAGTTTCCACAAAATACCTGCTCGTGTTTTTACAGAGAGATTTGATTTTATAGGTCAGTGTGTGGATAATGGTTCACGGCAATATTGATTCTAATCCATGAAATTTATTTAGGGCTTCTTTAATTTTTTAAATATTGATTTATAGTTTTCTATGTAGAGGTATTTCTTGGAAATCTTTTATTAGATTTGTACCTGGGTATATTATTTTGAAGAAAGGAAAACCGTATAATGGATCTCCATGTAGCCATCATCCAGTTTCAACAACCTTGTTAAATTTATATCACTCCTCCTCTCAATCCCAACCTCTCCCCCAAGATTATTTTGAAGCAAATTAAAAATGTATTGTCATATGCATTTCAATATGAATTTCTGAAAGATAAGAGGGACTTTTTTGTTAAAAAAAAAACCTACCACCCCAATATTATTTCATGCCTAAAAAAAGTAAAAATAATTCCTTATTACCATAAAATACCCAGTTAGTGTTATTTGATGTTTTTTGGGTGCTATTGTAAATGAATACCTTTAAAATTTTATGTTCTTTGTGTTTTTATGATATATAGACATAGAAATGATTTTTTTCGTGTGTTCATCTTGTATCCAGTAACCTTGCTAAAGTTATTTATTATTTCTAGTAATTTATCGCCAGATTACTTTAGCTTTCTACATATACAATTGTGTTGTTTGTTAATATGACAGTCTGCCTCAAGGGGCAATAGAAGTTTGCCAAGTTTAGCAATGATCAGTTTAAAAAATGGAAAAGAAATGAACAAATTTGACAATTTCACTAAGACTGAAAAAAAAGTCTAAGACTTTTTAATAACTCCTATCATTATGTGTTGTATATTGTCTTCAACTTTTTTTATCAGTTGCTAATATTATTTGTTATTCTATATTTTTTGTAGTTTCCCATCACCAATTGTTCTTGGAATTGGACAGGTAAGTGAAAAAAAAAATTACCCTCTTAATTAGTTGTCAGTACACATCATGAAATTTTAAGTGCTTTTGTTTAAGACTGTGATTTACGAATTTGTTCAGCTGGCAGAGGACCATGGTACTTTTGGTGAAACAACATGAAGTAGTGACACACATCTTATTTCATTTTACAATTTAGGAGCAGTTGTATTTGTAGGAAAAAGCAACTAATTTTAACTTCCTTAATAGAATTTAATTACTCTAAAGCAAGGGGGCAGCAGACTGAAAGCCTCCAAGGTCTGCTGGGTAACAGATGAGTGTGCACAGTTTAAGCCACTGTGCCTGAGAAGAGAAAGGTTAGGGAGATGAGGTGAGGCCCACTAGGGATCAGAGAAATCTAATTTTTACATCAAACCCCCTAATTTGTAAATGGTGGCAACAGATTCATATTTTCATAAAACTCTCTACAGGCCAAACAAAACATGTTTGCACTTTCCTTCCTGAAGTTTGTGATGTTTGTTCTCAAGTGTAAGGATAAACTTGGATAAACTTTCAAACTTACCCCATTTGGCTGTTTCTGAAATTTTCCGTTAATTTGTGGCTTTTTTACTTTTTTGGTCATATGCTGATGATTTCTAGTAGGCACGTGGTAACACAGGCACCAAAGTTTTTTTGTTTTCGTTTTCCTTTAGTCTATAAGGAGAAAAACTTAAAATTATAAAAATTGTATCTGTTAACTAAATTTTAAATTGTGAATCTGGAATTTATATGATTAAACATTATTCTAGTTAAATGTTTTGCTAATAAGGTACTCTTTGCACATCATTTTAGGGAGACAAAAATCATGAGGGAACAATATCTTTCCTTAAGGTCAAAAAATTTATATCTTTATGGTTCAGTGTGAAAATATGTTAAAAAGTACTTTAAAAGATCAATAATATGTGGTAATGTGCCCTTTGTAATGCCCAAGGCAAATAAATTCACTGGATTGTACTCAATTAAGGTAAAAACGTTTATGATTTGCAATTTGTGGGGGAAGAAGCCAGCAGACCAAATTGTAAAAGTCTGAATTGCAGAATATTTTAAACAAGTGTTGGTATATTTCTGTAAGAATTATAAAGTAAGTCATATATACAAACTACAATTATAATTCAGGGTGGGCTTGTGTTATATAAATCTATTATAAGTATTAAGTTTGTACACTCAGGCTCAAGGTTTAGGATGATAATCATTTTGAAGGAGACCTTAAATTTTTGCATCCTAATGTGGAGAAAAGTAAGTTCTAAAATGTGTGTAGAAAGATGATATTAAAACTTTTTATTTTATAATAATAATCTGGAGTATTTCTGATATACCTGGTGTAATCCAGATTAATAGCATTTGAATGAGATGTTTTTGCAACACCGGCTAGATTGGAGAGAAAAATAAATCCCTTTTAAAGTTGGTTTTCCTCTTAATTTGACTTTTGTGTTATAGAAATATTATACTTTACAAAATATGTTTATGTGTGGAGTTTGCCTCCCTTCCCCCTTCCTTTCATCCCCACACTTACTTTCTGGGGTAAGGTGACCACATGCTCAGGACATAGGAAGGATGGTCTAGGATCAACAAGCAGCCTCACCGACTGTGGTCACTCTGGTCAGTTTTGGGGACACCGTTCCTTTTTCCCACTGTTGTCGTTCCTTGAGCCCCTTGAGATATCATATATACGTTATATTTGATGTTATACTTTTTGCCTATAGTTCTGGTGCAATCTATACGGTGGCAAGAAAAACAATTTTAATATTTCAAGGAATAATAGGTTTTTTGGAACATAGAAAATGGACTTTTCAGATATGTATATATTTTTGGTGAATCTCTTTTCTTTTGATGATGTGTTTGTACCTCAAATAGTCTTTCCAGATATTCTGCTGAAGTTTTTCTCTTCCCTTTTCTTTAGATGGCAGTTACCATAATGATACTATATGTGTCCAAGCTAAATAAAGTAATTCACTTCCCTGATTTTGACAAGAAAATTCCTATTAAGGTATGTGATGGAAAGTACATATAGCTGTGATGGAAGACGTAGAAATGCTATAGAATTACAAAGTGATCTTAAGAGTACAGGTCCGTTTCTATACACATGTGCTTCCTGCTGGCAATGGGTAGAAACTTCTTAATAAAGATTTCATATCATTCAGTGGTCCACTAATGTAACATAATAATAGTAAAAGTATGTGCTTAGCTGATATTAAATAAATACTATGTGTCTTCTGAAATGACAAAGCTTTCTAATAGGAATTGGCAAGCTTATCTGGTAAACGACCAGATAGCAAATAATTCGGCTCTGTGGGCCAGACCATCTCTGCTGCAGCTCTTCAGCTCTGTACCATGAAAGCAGCTGTAGATGATACATATATAAATGAATCGGTGTAGTTGTGTTCTAATAAAACTATTTGCATACATAAAAGACGGGTTAGATTTATCTCTTGGCCCCTCCCAATTTGTTGATCCCTGTTTTAAATTTTCATTTTTAGCTTGGATTGATAACAGTTGTGAGTAGAATGATGAATAAACACATTTTGATATACGTAGTTTTTTTTCCACGGTGGAACTAGAAACATGAGAACTGCCATTCCTTCCTGGGAATGTGGAATGGAACTTTTTTTTTTTTTTGCGGTACGCGGGCCTCTCTCACGGTTGTGGCCTCTCCCGTTGCGGAGTACAGGCTCCGGACGCACAGGCTCAGCGCCCATGGCTCACGGGCCCAGCCGCCCCGCGGCATGTGGGATCTTCCCGGACCGGGGCACAAACCCGTGTCCCCTGCATCGGCAGGCGGACTCTCAACCACTGCGCCACCAGGGAAGCCCGGAACTAACTTTTATTGTACAGTTGCTGGGTGACATGCATGAGGCCAGACATTTAATTCCTAGAGCAATCCCATACGACAGGTGGTATCAAATCGATCATGGTGACATTTTTTGATTTAGGGAGGTTAAATCAGACTGCAGTTCCTAGAGAGTGAGGACCTCACATGGTTTGTTCACTGCCATGTCTCTCAGGCCTGGAAAAACCCTGGCATCTAGCTCTGGATTATTCATCAGGTCGACTAAGCACACGCCTACTGCATCAATAATCAGGGACATCCACAAAAAGAGAAAAACAAAATATTGAAGTATAGGAAAGATATTAACCCAGTCATCAAAAGTAAAATCAGAATATTGTTGGGCTTGCTTACACTTAGCTTATGATATAATTTTTAAATACTTTGAACAATTGTGAAATATGATCTACACATAGGAAAAAAGGCATCATGCATGACTGTGTAGTTGAATGACTAATTACCCTTGTGATCATTACCTACGTCATGAGATGGGATCACAAAATCCTTCTTTACCCACTATTCTGACTTTTGTATTAATAATTTTCTTGCTTTCTTTGTAAGTTTTCTAAATTTGTATGTATCCTTGAATTATGTCGTTTAGGTTTGCCTATTTTTGGATGTTATATAAAGAGAATCAAACTCTATATATTCTTTTGTATGTTGCTTCTTTCACTTAATATTATGCTGGTAAGATTCATCCACATTGTTGTGTGTAGCCGTATTCTTTTATTTTCATTGTATAAATATATTACAATTTATTTATCTGTTTTACTGTTTATGGTAGTTGGGGTTGTTTCTAGTTTGGGCCCTAGAAAAATAAAAAGTACTGTTCTGAACATACTGATAGCTGGATCTTGGTGCACAAGTATTAGTCACCTAAGGCTCCCATAACAAAATACCACAGACTAGGTGGCTTAACAGAAATTTATTTTCTCACACTTCCGGAGGCTGCAAGTCCAAGATCAAGGTGCCAACAGGGTTGGTTTCTGATGAGAGTTCTCTCCTTGGCATATAGATAGCTGCCTTCTCACTGTGACCTCATGTGGCCTTTACTCTGTGCCTATGCACTCCTGGTGTCTCCTCCTCTTCTTATCAGGACACAAGTCCTATTGTATTAGGACCCCACATTTATCACCTCATTTAACCTTACTTACCTCCTTAAAGGCCCTATCTTCGCATGCAGTCACCTGGGGGCTAGGGGTTCAAAATGTGAATTTCGAGCAGATACAATTCAGTCCGAAACAGCACATGTGCGTGAGTTTTTTTGGGAAGCTTATCAAGAAGTGAAACTGCTGACTCCTCGGGTGAGCATATTGTCAACTTGAGTAGATAATGGCAAACTCTTCCCCCAAGTGGTTGTACCAGTTCCTACTCCTGACAAAAGTGCATGAAGGTCCCTATTGCTCCTCATTCTTGCCAATCCTTGGTATGCCAGTCGTTTTAAATTGTGCTGATCTGGTGGGTGCATAATGACATCTTCTTGGCTTTTATTTGCATTTCCCTGTTTATTAATGAGGTTGAGAGCCTTTTCATTTTTTAGTGCCCATTTGGATATCCTCTTTTGTGAAATACTTGTTCAAGACTTTTGCCCATTTTTCTGTTGGGTTGATGTCTTTTTCTTACTGATTTGTGTAGGAGTTTTAAAAAATATATTAATGATAGTCCTCTTGTTAGTTATATACAGCATTACAAATATATTTCCCCGCTCTGTTTCATATCTTTTTATTTTCTTTATTATGTATTTATCTTGTATTCCTTTATCATGTATTCCTTATCATGAAAAGGAATCTTAATTTTAAAAGAGTTAAATTTTATCAGTCTTTTCCTTAATAATTAATCACTATTTTTCTTATTTAGGAAATTCTTCCCTACTCTGAGGTTATGAAGATATTTTTCTAGATAAAAGATATATTGTTTTTCAGAGTTAGGTTTTTAATCTGCTTGGAGTTGATTTTTGTGGATGGTGTGAGGTAATGGTACAATTTCATTTATTTTTTCATTTGTCGCAGACTCAACTGAAAAGTTTATCCTTAATATTGTGCCACTTATATCATGGTACTATTGTTCACATATATTTCTGAGCTCTCCATGCTTTTTCATTTGTCTATTTGTGTTTCTGCACCATTACCTCACAGTCGTAATCACTATTGCTTTATGCAGAGTCTTGCTATCTGGTAGAGCAAGTCTTTCCTCCTAAGTTCTTGGTTCTTCACATTTTTATGTGAATATTAGAAGCAGGTTTCAAGTTTCATGAAAAATAACCTTTTGGGATTTTGACTGGAATTGCATTGAAGCTCTAAAGCAATTTGGAATGAGTTGACATCTTTAAAGTATTGAATCTTTCAATCCATGTACATGGTATGCATACCCCTTCTTTAACTGCCCTCAGTAAAGTTTTATAATTTTCTCTATAGAGTTCTAACAGTTTTTGTTAGATTTGTTCTGAGGTACATCTTTTTTTTTTTTTTTTTGCTATTGCATGTATCTTTTAAAAACAGGGGAATTCCCTGGCGGTCCGGTGGTTAGGACTCCACGCTTCCATTGCAGGGGGCACAGGTTTGATCCCTGGTCAGGGAACTAAGATCCTGCATGCTGCGTGGCACGGCCAAAACACCCCCAGATTATTTGGAAAGTTAGAAGTATATCCACTAAAAAATTATTCACAATGTGAAAGTTGAGAGTTATGTTTTATACGGCGGGAACTTTTAGTACTTCAAGCCTGGGAGGCAGCATCTCAAGTAACTGTGAGAGAAGTGCTCTGAGGAGGTGAGGTGAGGAGCCAGGACATATAGGAGTTTTGCAACAAAGGGCAGGTGGTCTGAACATCAAAAGATTATTGTTAATTAAAGAAAACCGGATATGTCAACTTAAGGAATTTAGAGCTTTTCTATATATGGGAAGATGCAAGAGTCTGGGCTCACTGAAATCATTCCTTTGAGATGCACCTCAGCTATCTGGGGCCAGTATCCTGTGTTTTCATAACCTGAGTTTCCTCAGGGCTCACCAGCTCACCATAGGCTGTGGCTGCAAAGGTGGTGGCTGCAATGGCTGGTGACTGTGACATCCTTTGTTTACTGATATGGCAGGACATATTCCACTTCTCAGGTACATATTTTTATCTTTCTTTTGTATATTGTCTTTGTATCTGCAACATTCTAACTTTCACTTCTTTTACTTGCCATACCGTATGGCACAGGACCTACAGTGCAATGTTGATAGAAATGGAAATGGCATTTTTGTCTGATCTTAAAGGGGAAACTTTTAATATTTCGTCATGAAGTGTATTGTTTGCTGTAGGTTTTTTTGAGATGCCTTTTTTCTGTGTTCCAGTTGCCTTTTGCTGTAGGGACATAGACACTACCTCTGGATGGAAGGGAGTGTCAAAGTCACATTTTAAGAGTATGTGAGAAGAGAGATATTGCTACAGCCATTATGTCTGATTATGGATTTGTCTATTTCTCTTGGTATTTCTGCCAGGTTTTTTGTTTTGTTTTATGTATTTTGAGGCTGTATGATTAGGTGCCTAATTTTTTTTTTTTTATTGCACCTCGCAGCATTTGGGATCTTAGTTTCTCGACCAGAGATAGAACCCGTGCCCCTTGCAGTGGAATTGCATAGCCCTAACCACTGGACTGCCAGGGAATTCCCATAGGTGCCTAAAATTTTAAATTAGTTAAATCTTACTGGTGAATTATAGTGTTTAATTGTGCACCGTGGAACTCCTCTGTTTCAGTTCTTTTAGTGTTCCCCTGGAATTCAAAACAGGCATATCTAACTTATCAAATTGTAAAGTTGATTAATTAATGCATTGATTAATCAGCAGGGGAATTAGCACAAATAATTTAGCCCGTGGTTACCAGAAACTAGAAGTCAGTACTGTCTTTATTTTGAATTGTATATGGAAATAGGGGCAACTGATTCTCTTCAACACCTAAGAACCTCTAAAGTTGTAATATTGCCAGCTGTGTGATTGTTGAGTCAGTTGTACACTGTTAACCAGAATGTTGTTGACTGAAAAAAAAATGTGCAACGTAAAAGTTGAGAATTATGTTTTATTTTGAGGACAAAACAAGGACTTAAGCCCAGGAGACAGTCTCTCAGATAGGTCAGGTGGCTCTGAGGGACTGCTCTAAAGAGGTGAGGGAAGGGCCAGCATATACAGGAGTTTTTGCAAAAAAGACCAGGTAGTTGGAACTTCAGAAGATTACTGTTAGTTAAAGAAAGCCAGATAGTATCTCAAGCTAATGAATTTAGTGCTTTTCTATGTATGGGAAGATGCAAGAGTCTTGGCTCATTGAAATGACTCCTTTGATGTGACCTTAGCTATCTGGGACCAGTATCCTCTTCCTTTCCATCCTGAGTCTCCTCAGGGTGCACCATGGGGGTGACTGCAGTGACTGAGGGCTTGGCAGTGAGGGCTTGGCAGTGGGCAGCCCGTTTGTCTCCATCCTGAGTTCCCTTAGGGCTCACTTTCAGGGGGGCTGTAGTGGCTATCAAGCCATCAGGCTGCAACATCCTTTGTTTACTGATATGGCAGGCCCAAACATTTTTCATTTACAATGTTGATGAATAAAAGGGAAGGTCCTGGATCTATTATCTTGCTTATGTTTCTTGAGCAAATTTCCTAATAAAGAAATTCTGTAACTTTTTTGCAGATGACACATAGTATTTAAAAATCTTTCAAAAGGGGCTTCCCTGGTGGCTCAGTGGTTGAGAGTCCACCTGCCGATGCAGGGGACACGGATTCGTGCCCTGGTCCAGGAAGATCCCACATGCCGCGGAGCGGCTGGGCCTGTGAGCCATGGCTGCTGAGCCTGCGCGTCCGGAGCCTGTGTTCCGCAACGGGAGAAGCTACAACAGTGAGAGGCCCGCGTACCGCAAAAAAAAAAAAAATCTTTCAAAAGATATCTGAGTTGCACGCTTAGTGTCTTTTTAGTGGAAAAAGAAATGTTGGACTCATCTTGATAGCTATGGAGTATTATATTAGTTAAAAAGTTCTTAAAAGTTATCATATGAGCTTATGAAGGGATTTTTTTTTCGTTTATGGAAGACTAGGTGTTACATTTTGTCTCTTTTTCAGTGTGTTCTGAATAATATTTCTCTTAACAATCAGAAAATAATTCAGGAGCTCAGAGCTCGGTAAACCTAATTCAAGTACAAGCTACATTGTTTAACCTTGGTAGATATTTAATTATTCTAGGCCTTTAAAGCAAATAAAGTAACTCCAAAGTAATGTGGCCAGTATACACAACTTTTTGAAAGTGTCACCAACTGTGTGACACATCAATGGGATATAGACCTTTGCCTTTGTCCAGAAAAGTGCATAGATAACAGAAGTTTGCACACTTTTTCAATGGCCTTCTGAATCTCATTCATAAACTATATTTATATAGTTTATAAGCGATAAACACCCATCCTCAACTCACCAACCTGGCTGGCGGTCTCCACCTAAGAGAGGTGCTTGTTCAGAGCTTTCTTTTAGGGAAATAGTCTACTAATGTGGGCAAAGTCAAGATTTCCATTTCTATCCAGCCTCCACACCACCACCATGATTATGGATATCACTTCCTACCTATTTTTTGATCACATGGAGAAAGTCATGATGTGTTCTGGATTCTGGAAAATATAGTCATTGCAAGGAAAGGAACTCAGAATGATTTGCTTACTGATGCGGAGTGAATGTCACCATTTTTATATATGAAAGAAAATGTTATTGGAGTACTAACCAAATATTCTTTCTTTTTTCATTGAAGCTGTTTCCTCTGCCTCTCCTCTACATTGGAAACCACATAAGTGGATTATCAAGCACAAGTAAATTAAGGTAGAGTGCAGGATAATGGTTGATCGGAGTCTTCACTCGTTTGCTTTTAGTGTCACAAAGACCAGCTTTGATTTTTCAAGATATTGCTTGGGCTACATATAGAAGACAATAATATTCCATAATTTAAGAAAATAAGGTAGAGTTTTGAATTTAATTTGATAATGCTTTAGAAATGTTAAAAAGCTGATATATTTTTCTTTATGTTCAAGTCTGAAGATAGAATGTGAGATCTATAGAAATCAAGATAGAGAAGGTTTGATTTATTCAGGAAGATTCATTTATACGAATATGGTTCTGTGTAACTTTTGGTTTCATCACAGTTTTATAAAAGCAGGAATATTCTGTCAGATTTGGTGTAGGTCAGCCTTGGTACAAGGAAAAATAAATGACAGACGTTATTTTCACGTATGTGATATATACTTCTGAAATCTGCATTTGCATTTATTTTATGGTCCTTTGACTACTCTGTTAAGTCACTGCAAAAATGAAAATAGAAGTGTACAAAGACCAAGTCATCCTATAAATTGGAAAACGTGGTGTGAAATATGTAGACTAATGAACACACATTAGGGTGACAAACCTTATGAAAAAGATGTGAATAATGGGAAAATAAAGTCTGACCAAAGGGTGACAGAAATGGAAGCAAACCTGTTTGTATAGGGAGAGAAGAAAAGTGGCAGGTAGGAGGTAGACCAGAAGGAGAAAGTACATATAAAACTGAGAAATGTGAAATTAGGCCTGTTGCCTTTCACTCTTGTTTGGAAAGGACAGATTGTGGTTGTTGTGAAAAACAAAATGTCCAATACTGTTTTTAGTTACGTATTTTAGTTGTTTTGTTGTTTCCTTCTGGGATTAGGACCGTCAATTTTCCTTAGTTGTCTTAAATTTGTATTAAAACTCCCTGTGGTAGGTGCTATTGCTGTGTTGCTACATATCCTCTTGCCCTGTCTCTGAGCCCACCTGCAGCGTGGGGATGCCTTCAGTTACCCTCATAGCTGCCCAGCCGCACTGGGGGTCTCTGCCTCGCAGATGAGGCCTTCTTGTTTTAGTGATCTTACAAACATCTTTATTACAAGTGTTCTTCAACACTTCTCTACATGCATAGCAGAAGAGGTAAGATGAAGGCTTCTTGGGTGCTGTGGGGGCTTTCAGCAAGTGAGACTGAGGAGGAAGGAAGGAAGATTGCTTATACGTGGTGTCATGTAGTATGTTTCTCTCTCTCCCCTGTTTTCCATAAACTGGTAGTTGGTCCTAGAGGCTTGATCAGATTCAGATTCAATTTTTCAGGCAACATCAGTTTATTGGTGATGTTGGGTTCCTTCTACTGCATCACCTCATGGGATACATGTTTTATCCCACCTTTAATGATATTTAATGGATCAGTTCCACTTTTAATGATTTTAAGGGGTCAGTCTGGTCCCTTCATTAGAATGTTTCCCATCAATTTTTCCCCTAATGGTTTTAGTCTCTATTGATGATCATTGTCTAGATCCATTATTTCATTTCAAATTGAAAAATGATGATTTTCTAACTATATCACCCGTTCTACATTAATTGTCTAAACTTCCTCAATAAATACAAACTTTCATTCACCATATCAAACAGGAAAGGCAGGATAAAGCTTTATTTATAAATGTTCAGAGTAATAAATTAGTGTCCTGTCACCTTCAATAGTGAGTTGTTGTTTATTGTTTGTTTTGTTTTTTACCATCATTATTAACTCATGCATTTTCATTTATTTGAAACAAGTCCCTCATGAGATGTGCATTTTGCAAATATTTTCTCTCAGTCTATGTCTTGTCTTTTCATTCTCTTAACACTGTCTTTCAGAGCAGAAGTTTTAATTTTAATGAAGTTCCACCATCATTTTTTTCTTTCACAGATTGTGCTTTTGGTGTTGTATCTAAAAACTCATTGCCAAACCCAAGGCCATCTAGATTTTCTCCTACATTATCTTCCAGAAGTTTATGTTTTACATTTAGGTATATGATCCATTTTGAACTTAATTTTTGTGAAAGGTATAAGGCCTGTGTCTAGATTCAGGTTTTTTTACGTGTAGATGTCCAGTTGTTTGAGCACCATTTGTTGAAAAGGCTAGTCTATCTCCATTGAATTGTATTTGCTCCTTCGTCAAAGATTAGTTGACTATATTTGTGTGGGTATATTTCTGGGCTCTCTATTCTGTTCCATTATTCTATTTGTTTCATTTACTTAATGTTTTAATTCATTATATAAATACTTCTTTTCATGTTCAAATTATATCATCTCAGGTCAGTGGGAGCCTCTTTGAGTTGACTCCTATGTTCTAGAGGCCCAGTAGTCTTTGATTACTTCCTTGCTTCCTGGTACATGATGTCCCAGATTTATTTGGACTTTTCCTGCCATTTATCCAAGGATCCCCTGGTTATTTTTAGTGTGAGGTTGAGGTCATAGTCTGGGTGCTGGATATATTTAGAAGAAAGGGCTAACACAGTATCCTGATGTAGGGTATGAGAAAAAGACCAGGATGCCTTCATGATTTTTGGCCTGATGAAGTGGAAGAACAGAATTGCTATTGATTAGGTCTATACCTAGGAGTAGGATTGCTGGGGGTATGGCCATTCTGTGTTTAACATTTTGAGGAACTGCCAAGTTGTTTTCCAAAGTGGCTGTGCCATTTTACTTTCCCACCAGCAGTGTACGAGGGTTACAATTTCTGTACATTCTTGCCAAATTTGTTATTGTCTATCTTTTTGATTATAGCTATCGTAGTGGTTGTGATGTCGTATCTTATTGTGGTTCTGATTTGCATTTCCCTGATGATTAATGATATTGACCATCTTTTTATGTGCTTATTGGTCATTTATATAGCTTCTTTGGAGTAATGTCTATTCAAGTCCTTTGCGCATTTTTTAACAGGGTTATTTATCTTTTAATTATTGAGTTTTAAGTCTTTAGGTATTCTAGATACAGGTCCTTTATTATATATATGATTGCAAAATTTTCTCCTATTCTGTGGATTGTCTTTTTACTCTCTTGATGGTGTACTTTGAAGCACAAAAGTTCTAAGTTTTTAAAAATTCAATTAATAATTAAGGTAAAATATACATAACATAAAACTCACCATTTTAACTATTTTTCAGTGGACAGTTAAGTGTCATTAAGTATATTCACGATCTTGAGCAACCGTCACCACTATCTATTTCCAGAAATTTTTCATCATCCCAAACAGAAATTCTGTACCCATTAAACCGAATGCCCCATTCCCCCATCCCCCTGGCCCTGGTAAGCTCTATTTTACTTGCTGTGTCTATGAATTTGCCTGTTCTAGATATTTCATACAAATGGAATCATACAATATTTGTCCTTTTATGTCCAGTTTATTTCAGTTAGCATAATGTTTTTGTTTCATCCATGTTGTAGCATGTATCAGAATTTCATTCCTTAGTAAGACTGTATAGTATTCTATTGTATATATCTATCACATGTTGTTTATCTATTTATAAAAGTTTTACATTTTGGGGAAGTCTGATATATTTATATTTGTTATTGTTGCTTGTGCTTTTGGTATTGTGTCTAAGAGAATTTTGCCTGACCCAGGGTCATGAAGATATAATCCTATTCTTTCATCTAAGAGTTTTATAGTTTTGGCTCCTACATTTAGGTCTTTGATATATTTTTACATAATTTTTTCTATATAGTGTGAGGTAGGGGTCCAAAATCATGCTTTTGCATGTGAATGTTGAGTTGTTTCAGCATTATTTATTGAAAAGACTGTTCTTTCCCCATTGTATTGTCTTGGCACCCTTGTTGAAAATTAATTGACCGTAATTGGAAAGATTTATTTCTTGATTCTCAACCTTATTGCTTTGATTAAATGTTTATCTTTAAACTAGTACTAGATAATACTGATAATTGTAGCTTTGTAGTGAGTTTTGAAATTGGGTCCACCAACTTTGTTCTTCTTTTTCAAGATTGTTTTGGCTTTCTGGTTTTCTTGCATTTCCACATTGATTATAGAATTAGTTTGTCAATTTCTGGGGGAAAAAAAGCCAGCTGAAATTTTGATAGGACTGCGTTGAGTCTATAGATTTATTTGGGAAGTATTTCCATTTTAACAACATTAAGCCTCTGATCCATAACATGGAGTGTCTTTCTGTTTAATCTTCTTTCACCTTTTAACAATATTTTGTAGTTTGTAGTGTATTACAATTCTTACACTGGTTTTGTTACGTTATTCCTAAGAATTTTGTTCTTTTTGATGCTATCATAAATGGAATTGTTAATTTCCTTTTTGGATTGCTCATTGCTAGTGTATGGAAGTACAGTTGATTTTTGTATATTCATTTTGTTTCCTGCACACTTACTTCATTTGTTCTAATAATATTTTTTAATGGATTTCTAGGATTTTCTCTGTATATATCATCTGAAAATAGAGACAACTTTCTTTTCTTTTTTCCAAACTGTATACTTTTTTTTTTTTTTGGCCTAATTGTCCCATCTAGAACCTCAACTACCATGCGGAATAGATGTAGTGGTGAGAGTGGTCTTATTCCTGATCTTAGGGGGAAGAACATTCAGCTTTTTACCATTAAGTATCCTTGTCTGCTTTTATTTTTTTATTATTTTTTTCTTCTTGGCTATGCTGCATGGCTTATGGGATCTTAGTTCCCCGACCAGGGATTGAACTCAGGCCCTCGGCACTGAGAGCGCAGAGTCCTAACCACTGTACTGCCAGGGAATTCCCCTTATCTGCTTTTAAAAGGCATCATCTAAAAATACTTTTTGAATTTAATGGAAAATAATAAGACTTTTTTTTTTTTTTTTGTCTTGCTTTGAAAAAGGCAGTTCAGACCAGTCTTATAAGACATTTTTAAGTGAAGTTCCTGAAAATTCTTTCTGCACTGCTCTCTGGTTGTAGTGTGAAACCCCTCCTCAGGTCTGGTCAGGAGGAGCTGCCCACCCCACCCCCCAGACGCTGTGGTTCTGGCTTTCCTTTCTTTGGTCACCATCTTCTCAGGGTCACATTGGAAGCAGATGGAGGTGGGTTTTTCCAGCCCTGGCAGTCTGTGGCTGTGCATTGAACTGTGTCCTGGAATCTCTGGGTTTTGAGAGTGGGTGAAAGGTTCATAAGTATTTTTGAAAGGCAATGAATGTGGTCTCATTACATAAAGTTTTAGGGAAAAATTACCCATAATTTTATCCTCTAACATACTATTTTAAATACTCACTTTCAGTCTTTTTCCATATACAGAATGTATTTTATTACAGTTGCAGACTCTACATAGTTTTGTCACCTCCTTGATTTATTTAACATTCGTTTTCGAAGAGTGGTAACGTTTTATATTATAGAATTAATGTATAATGTTCCCTCAAGTGGATTTATCATAATTTATTTAATCATTGCCTTGTCTGATATTCAGGTGGTTTCTGATGTTTTTCCCAAAGACAGTACTGCAATGAACATGTTTGTGCACACGATTTTTTTCTTTCCTTTGGGTTATTATCTTAGGGTAAGTTTCCCAGCAAGAAGTAATTAGGTCCTAGGTTAGGACCGTTTAATGACTGTCCGTACGTAGTCCCAACCTGATTTGTCAAAGGCTGTATTGGTTCACATTGTATATAATCTTTTAGCACAAACTTTGTAGTCGTTGGATAGTATGATGTTTTGAATTGCTAGTAAGTAAAAGTGGCATGAAATTATTAAATCTCCATTTCTTTTTATTATTTAATATGACTTATTAGTAGCATGTGTGATAATTAAGGTTAATTCCTTATATTTAATTTGGAAAATTAATGGGCTTAATTAAAAATGTAAGACATTAAAAAAGTACCTGGTGTCTGATGATATTATACTTGAATCTTTTCCTGACAGCTTGCCGATGTTCACCGTGCTCAGGAAATTTACCATTCCACTTACTTTACTCCTGGAAACCATCATACTCGGGTGATTTTTGTTTTTCTTCTTCTCCTCTGGTGTCCTCTCCCCACACCCCCACATTATTTTTACCTAGCAAATTCTCAACATCTAGTCATCTTTTCAAATAGTTGATTTGAAGTGCTAGTAGCAATAACTTAAGGGCAAATGGTTTGTTCACTTAAAAGCAGTCTCCTATTTCCATGATTCCCTAAGAATGTAATGAGTGTTTTTTAAAAACAATTATAATTTTACATTAGATAAATAAAATGTGTGTGTGGTCAAAAATTATAAAAAAAAAAAAAACCCCAACAACCCCAAAACAGATGTAAATCTGTTTCCTGAGCCAGATGGAATATACACTGATTTTGGAATGTAGAGGAAAAGTTGTCCACGTATATAGTATAGAATAGGAGTAGCAGAAAATCAGGGAAATTCATTCTGATGCAGTAATTATGATGTAACATCAGAATAAATTAATTTTTATAATGTTGGTTTAAAAATTTCTCATAAAGATACTCAGGCTGACATCTAAAAAGGTGATTCTTGATTTTGCTGTGGAGACAATTTAATGATGAAATTTGGATGATGGCCCAATGTTTTAAGTTTTACTATTGAATTTTATCTTAATCTTTGGATGCTTGATAAAAGTACATACCAACTAGACCCACCAGCAGGAGCTCTTCTGCATTTTGTCCCAGCGTCTTTCTAGTGAGAACAGAGAAATACATTTGTAATTAGATTAAGACAACTACTTAAGAAATAAAGTAAATTTGGTCTGATTTCCTAATCCATTTAAGGTACCTTTAGTACTCTTTTTACATAAAGCATTGTCCATTAGATTTTAGCTATAAAACTGTTAACAATGTCTATTTGCAGTTTATTTAAAAATATAATCTATATTTTTTCCTCTCCTCCTCCTTTCCTTATCTATCTATCTATCTATCCATCTATCCATCTGTCTGCCTACCTATCTATCCATCCACTATTTATTTATTACAGGAAACAGTATTCCTTGAACATCATTGTCAGTGTCTTTGCCATCATTCTTGGTGCTTTCATAGCAGCTGGGTAAGACTTTGGACTATTTCTGCTCAATAACTCCTTTGTGTCTTTGACAATAGGCCTGGCCCCCTCCTCATTTTTCATTTTCCATCTGGCTGCAGTTGAATTGAGCAGCCAAGAGACAAATCTGTTGATGTTAGTGGAATCCCCATGTGTTCCTGTGAAAGTCAAACTGGGTTCCAAGTTGGCCAGAACATTTCTGAGAAACATATAGAGTGAGCATTACAAGGTATTAATACAGCTTTTCTCCATAAAAGGAGTAAACTGTATACTTTTATTACTGAATGTTTGTCTTCAATATAAAAATTTTACAAAGAATTTTGAAAAGTTCTTAGGCATTTGACTAAGAAGAATAACAGATTTATAAAGCCCTTGTAAGCTGATTTGTTTTATCATCCTGTGATGCCTTATTGGTCAATATTTCCAAGGATGGAATACTCTCATTAAATGTTTGGGACATGAGCCAATACCAGTGCATGACTACTATCTTATTCATTAATATACCTGACCAGGAATAAGGACTCCAAGTTTGCATTTGAAAGCAGGCGCTCGGACTCCTTTTATAGCATAGTGGTTAAAGCATGTGTGCAGTTACCTTCCTTGGTTTGAAACTTAACTTCTGTCAGCTATTTCTTAGCCTCTCTGTGCCTCAGTTTCCTCATTTATAAGGTATAAAGGATACAGTTGGCCCTGTGTGTCCAAGCCTTCTGCATCTGTGGATTCAACCAACCATGGATCGAAAATATATATTTTTTAAATACCAGAAGATTCCCCAAAGCAAAACTTGGATTTGCTGTGCACTGGCAACTACTTACATAGCATTTACCTTGTATTAGGTGTTATAAGTAATCTAGAGATGATTTAAAGTATATGGGAGGATGTATGTAGGTTATATGCAGACGCTGCACATCATTTTATATAAGGGACTTGAGCATCCGTAGATTTGGGTACCTGCATGTAGAGGGCGTGGGGGTGTGGGGTACTGGAACTAGTCCCCCGTGGATATGGAGGGACGACTGTAATAGAAAAGAAAAACCTATGTGAATGAAAGGAAGAAAGAAAAAGTTGGAGGAATTTCAGTTAAACTAGTTTCATTAACTCATTTAGAAACAAGAGTTCTGGATCATTAATTGCAAATTAAATAAGGTGTGGGCTACAGAGCCAGGATGTCTGGAACCCTATTCTAGTCTCCTCACTTACTGGCTCTATAACCAAGGACAAGCTATTTAACCTCTCTGTGCCCCAGTTATTTTGACCGTGAAGTGCAGATTAGAATATCATCCACCTAATAGCATCACTATGAGAATTAAATGAGATAATAATAAACCAGGATTTACACTAGTTCGTGGTCAAGTTCAACAAAAACATGCTGAAGCATTTACTATATGCCAGGCATCATTCTATGTGCTGAGGAGTCCAGCAGTTAACAAGACCGAGAACAATCCTTGCCTCCATGGAGCTTTCATTCAGGTTGGTGGAAACAGATAATAAGCAAAAGAAATTGATTAAAGATATAGCATGCCAGCTGGTGACAGATATTAGCAATAATAATGGTGTTTATTATTGTTATAAATGTGTTTCGTCCCTCACCTAGACCAGGGTTCATTATTTGCCTTTTTTATCTGTAACTTCCTCTTCTCCAATTCTAGCTGTGGCTGAGCTCATCCCCCTTAAAGCTGGCCTGTTTGGTTTCAGTGCTGTGTTTCATGCCTGATATGGTGCTGGTACGGACATTAAGCAGCTACACTTAGAGCCTGTTTTGATCATGAAGACTTTTGTTCAAACAAAACATATGCGTGAAGTAGCTAAAAAAGGGAGGTGCTCTGTTAAAAGTGCCTTCCTCCCACAGGGCTGAGGTCTCCCCAGGGACGCCTCTCTTCTAGGTTTCTTGGAGCTCAGTTTGAAAACCACTAACTTAGAGCCAGTTGAAGACTTGTACAAAAATTGGTTTATAAAAATGTAAGTCTTTGATGAAGCATGGCACGTCAGACCCTGTGTGTATGAAAGCACATCTCCAGAAGCAGTCAGTAGGAATTCAGCTCATAGGTGATACTCTAGTGAGCTGAAAGGGTAAGTAGTGTTTCCCAAAACATCTACCTTTTACCCAAGAGCCAGCTTGGAATAGTAATTCTCGGCTTTCCCCTTCCTCAGCACCCACAGAATGGAAAATATCCCTGTGGGTAACAAGCACAGTTCTTAGCTGCAGCCCAGCTGTCACCGCACCCTTCTCTGCTCTCACTCAAATTAACTCATCAAATGCAGGTAACAGATGAGCCAGTTTAGGCAGCTGTAACAAATAACCCCTACATCGTGGTTGTTTAACATACCAGGTATATTCTGCTCACACTCCGGATGCATACTAACATCAGTGAATGCTGTGGGAGTGCTCTGCCCATTGTAGCTACTTAGGGACCCAGGGGGATGGAACCTCTGCCTTAAAGGGGGTTTCCTTGCTCATCCAGAAGGGAAGAAGGCATGTGGGGAATTGTCTGCTGGCTCTCCAAGCTTTCCCCCGGAAGTGACGTGTTACTTCTTCTTACATTGTATTTGCCAAAGCAAGTCACATGGCCAGCAAAAGTTGAAATATAATGTCTGCGAACAGCCCTAAATGACAATCACACGGGTTGACCATGAATCTGCTCCCATTTATAACACAAGTAAATTCTTATCAAACGTCTGTGCTTTCACTACTGGCCTAAACAAATGATGTTGGGAATTCCTGGCCCCCTCAAGTAGGAGACCTGAAAACTCCAAGAATTCCCCTTAGGCTCCCTGAGGAAGTGAGTAACACTTCCTTTCCATTCCTCTGGATGGAAAGGTACCTCACTTTTTTGCTCATTCATCTCTTTGCCATCTTAGGGAATGGCAGACACTTCTTAACACTGAGCTGAATGTGAGTAGGAAAGATCTGGAAAACCCTTATTTTCAGAGATTCTATTGTGATTGAGCCAGAGAATTATGATTTATGATGATCTAAAATTAATTTATATTCTCACAAATATATTTGTAGGTAAATAATGCCAGTGGAAGCCTCAAGCAAAATCTGGTTTAATTTGCATTCAGATTTTGATGCAATTTTTGCCTATTTCCTTCGCTTTGGTTAGAAATAATCTTATTTTGATACTGAAGGGGATAAGGATATGCCACTCCAATATATGCCACTTTGGCATAAACATTATTTTGAGTTGAAGGCAATTGAGAATCAATAGATGTGGGAAGAGTTCTCTGCCCTCCCTTTTCTGCCTAAAAGTAGACCATAAACTTGCCTTTGTGAAGGTGTCCCTTGGTCCTGTACTTGAAATAGGAAAGCAATTCTTATCACCAGAGACAGAGAGTTAGCATCTAGATGAATCTGCATAAACAAACCTTATTAAAATAACCCTTATCTTCCATTAGTTTCCCCTATGTATTTCCTAGTCCCTTTCCCACAATTTATATGTTCCTTAACACCCAAACCCTCTTTTTTGTTAAAATGGTATCTAAGCCCCAGAGTCTGACCACTTCTTTGAGTTTCATTTCTTTTCTGTGAACTCCTGTACATGTAAAATATTTAAAACAATTTGTATTTTTTTCCCCCGTTATTCTGTCTGTTGTCAGTTAAATTCACAGGCCCCCAGACACTGACCCAAAGAGGGTAAAGGAAACCTTCTTGACAGTATATACTTATGAATTTGGACATGGGTGTGGTACTGTTTGCAAGGTCAAGTGCAGGTGAATGCATCACATCTGGGCTTAGCTGTTGTTCACTCTCTCCTCCCTTTGCCATATTCCCCCCAAACATTTTTATACTAGTGTTATTTATTTAAAATGGAAACTGAAGAGAAGATGCTTCAAAGAATGGGAAGAAAGGGGCCTTAGAGGAGTTGCAGAGAAGGAATGGATCCCTGCCTTGCCTTTTTGATGGACAGGATAGTGGGGGTGCTAGTGGATGACGTGAGTGGGGACCAGATGGAGGTGTCAGTTCCTCATTTGACCCCTTTACCATGTCACTGCTCAGCTGTCCCCAGAGGGCTGTACTCTGGGGAAGGCCCTATTTACTACAGTAAGCCACAGGTGGGTTGAACAAATCATTCCTCTTTACCAGTTAGCAAAAGAATGGCTTTGCAGTCAAAGGAAGATGGTTAATGTCCCTCTGGTTTTAAGCGGTTGTGATTAAGTTTAAGCCTCTTGAAGGCCTGGTTTTGTTTTTGTCTGGGGACAGGGCAGAAGAATTAACCATTCATCACCATACAGGGGGAAAATATGCCAGAGAAAAGGTAATTACTAGCATCACAAATGGATTTGATTAGGAAAGATGAAACAGAGAGTGTCTGAGGCCAAGTTGTGAGTTTCTGAATAATCATACTCCTCTGTGTTCTCCCTCCCAGTTCTGACCTTGCTTTTAACTTGGAAGGCTATATTTTTGTATTCCTGAATGATATCTTCACAGCAGCGAATGGTGTTTATACCAAACAGAAAATGGACCCAAAGGTACCAGATCTTCACTCCTTTAGCTTTTAGGCTTTGTCATCTGGCCACTGAAATTACATGAAAAAATGAACTTGTAAAGATGACATGTAATTTAATTTACATGTTATGATCTACAGATTACTAATTTCTTTTTAATTATCTCGTCTGCATAGGTTCTTGTTACTCCTTGTCTTGCAAAGTTTGGGTGAAAATTAGGTAGGAAGGGAAAAATGGGCACTATTTTAGATGCAAAGTCAGAATACTATATAGAAAGGGGATTATTTCGAAAGGCAAATTAAAATTAGAAGAAGTTTTTTTACCATCATCATCAGTGACCAATGGGAAGTCAGGAGTATTCTGAAAGCAGCTGTAGTTGGAGAGTCTGGAGATGTGGGTTACAGATTCAAGTTTTGCTGCTGACTGGTTATTGTGACCTGGAACCTTCACTTCTCCAAACCTCAGTTTCCTCATCTGTGGAATGAGATGATTGGAATGGATAATTTATAAGGTCCTGTCACGAGGGGCGGGTGGGCGTATGAGCTTTCCTTCCTTGTGGCTGCCCTCAGGTCAGAGCTCCCAGCCCTCACCACGCCCCGCCCCCTCCCCAGGCTGTGCAGGAAGCTCTGGATGATGGGCCAGGCATATGTTTCTTTGTTCCAAGTTCTTTGTGTTGAGTGAGGGTGTTCTCTCTGATGGACAGGCTTATTCCTATGAGCTGTTTTTTATCTGCGCTGTATTTTTCTGCACTACCATTTGGTTTTTAATGGTGGCAGTTTTACAAAACTGGTTTTGCTGTCTTTTGAGAATCACAGTGTGTCACCCTGTATGGAAAGTGGCGGGTGTAGCCTCTAACGAAAATTAAATTTATGCAAGCTTGGAAAACAAGATACCTGGTGTTTTAACCCTGCTGTTCCTTAATAGAAAGAGCAGATGTTTTTAAGGAGTTCTGTTTATATTAATATTGTCAATGCTGTTTACTTTGTTTCACATTTCCCATTTTGAATAGCATGCTTTTAAAAAAAGAACAATTAGAATGTCAGAGATGGATGGAACCTCGGAGTCCATCCATCTCCATCCACTTTATCTGTCATTTTTTGGATAAAGCAAATTTTTTTTTGGAAATCACAGTACACTTGAAATGAAGCATTTTACATCAGAAATTTGCTGAAAATATTCCAATACAGAGCTGGTCAGAATGCATGTTCTAACTCTGCATAAGTACATGGTTGTATAATTAGCTTCAGGGGAAAATAAAATAAAATAAATGGCTCCAGGAAGTCTGATGCTTCATATTTCTGAAATTGAGTGGAGTTTTCTTGGTTTTTGCAGGAGTTAGGAAAATATGGAGTGCTTTTCTACAATGCCTGCTTCATGATTATCCCAACTCTTATCATTAGTGTCTCTACTGGAGACCTTCGACAGGTGAGCTGATGACAGTCATTCATTCTTACTTAGCAGTGTTTAAAATTTTAATATTTAACCTGTGGTACTTACTGAAATAAAAAGTGTATAAAGGTAACTAGGATTTCCGAAAGCAAGATGTTTGGTACGCCCAGTAATACCTTTGACGCTTTCCTTTTCTTGGCATTTATCTTTAGAACTGTGGGGAGTAGCAGGAAGTAGTCAAAAAAACTCTGGTCTTGAAGCTTTTTGCAAAACAACAACAAAAATCTGAGTTTGAGTCTCACTTTCCCCTTTGTTGGCATGGGGATCCTGAGAAAGCTAGTTAACTTTGAAGGGGATTTTGATAGTTTTAAAAAATGGATTTACTTATTTATTACCCTTGTTATGGACATTTGGAAAAATACACACAAAATAGAATAATTTAATGAACTCTCATGTACCTATCACACAACTTCAACACTTTTTGGCGTTTCACCCTTCTTATTTCATCTATCCTCATCTGCTCTCACTTTCCCCCCGCCCCCGGAATATTTTAAAGTAAATCCCAGACATCATGACATTTGCCTCTAAATATTCCAGGATCTACATTTGAATTTTGAGAAGGTTTTGTTCTTTAGGTATTTGCCCTGTTCACCTTATCTGCTGTACACCTGTCAGAGACAAATAAAATGATAAGTTAGTAGAAGGATGGGAGGCCCAGTTGGGGGGTGGGTATCTCTTAGGAAGAGTGAATGTTCACCCCATAACATCCACATGGCTACCTTGAAATGTGCGGGCTCAGAAAGTTACCAGACAAACCACTTTAAGTTCATGTGAGAAACGAGGTGTGCTGGGCAAAATCCTGATCTAGTGTGGCCTCTGGCCTCTCCCACAGACGTCCCCCTCCACACTATGGGCTGGGCATTAACCTTCATTAACCCTGTTGTTGTTGCTGGGCAGGGGGTGGGGTTCACAGTCCCCCACCTTCGCCCCCACCCCAGCGGCAGACGTTGACAGCATTTCTGTATTTAACAGTCAGCATGGTTGTGTGGTGCACACGGGTTGAGCGTCAATCCCATTTGTCACCTTTTAGGGGTTTGAATGACTTTAGAAGCTTTCAGATTCCGGGGACTCCTGGGGTGAATGTCAGGGCTCGTTGTTCTTTCTCAGAACTATACTTTCTCCCTTGTACAGTTCCTTTCTCAGAACAAGAGAAAGGTTGACCGGCTTAGCAGCAATGTCCCCAGGGGTAAACATCCATTTCCATATGTTTATATTGAAAACTACCAAGAAACCCCAGTTTTGATTAAAGGGGTCTCAGTGTGTGAACCTGGGCCTCACTGTTAGTTCAGAATATTGGAAGTTAAAGCAAGCACCCCGTATACCTCTAGCAATGATGAACAGGGCAGAATATTTAAAAGCACATTATTTATTTTTCAGCTGCCATCAATTAAACCAATTTAGTGTCAGCAGCATTACATAAACAAGGTGAAATTTTGAGCCCTCAACGTCCTACCGGCTTGTCTCTTTTCATTATCATAAAAATGAGTTTTTCTTTTGAGTCTCTGGAGTTTATCTGTTCTGAGATTCTGGTACTTCATAGCCTTTCAGATATATATTTATTTCTAGAAATAGAAATCTAGAAACTTCTAGGAACTCTTAGAACACCTGATTGAAACTAAAAGCATATTTCCCTATGGGAACAATGTTATAAATGGCGTAGTGACCAGAAACTGAATTTTAGGTACCTTTTGAAAATAGACTACATGTATTATGTTAATAATTTATAACAGCATTTCAATAGGAATATGTATGTCCACATTTAAATCGTTGACTTACAAACTTATAGCATGGTGCTTTCAGAAGTTGCCACCTGCTTATAATGATTACCATGCAGAATTATTATACTTTCTCAAGTAATAGTAAAAATAGCTAATAATTATTGAGGAATTATTCTATCAGACATTGTTTGAAGTATTCTACATGAACTGTCTCGTTGCATTCCCACAGTAGCTTGAGGAGAAGGTACTATTATTATCCCCATTTTATAGACAAGGAATCTAGGGCACAGTGTTTAAAAAACTTTCCAAAGACAGTAAGTGATTGATCCAGGAGGCTGTCTGGCTCTAGAAACACATCATCTGCTGTAATCTCAATTTAAAAAAAAATTTTTATTTTTTTATTTTTGGCTGCGTTGGGTCTTTGTTGCTGCGCACAGGCTTTCTCTAGTTGCAGTGAGCGGGGGCTATTCTTCCTTGCAGTGTGCAGGCTTCTCATTGCGGTGGCTTCTCTTGTTGCGGGCCACTGGCTCTTGGCTCATGGGCTTCAGTAGCTGTGGCACACAGGCTTCAGTAGTTGTGGCTCACAGGCTCCAGAGCACAGGCTCAGTAGTTGTGGTGCACGGGCTTAGTTGCTCTGTGGTATGTGGGATCTTCCCGGACCAGGGCTCGAACCTGTGTCCCCTGCATTGTCAGGCAGATTCCCAACCACTGCACCACCAGGGAAGCCCCTCAGTTTTTTAATTTGTATCAGTATATGAAAAGTGTTTGTTTCTTTCCTTCACATATGATAAAAACTATAACCTATCACTTATAGCTTAGAAAGTATAAGAGGCCTAACATTTACCTTAACTTACTCAATCCTGGTGTTCTAGGAGAATATTATGCTCCTATTCTGGCTTTCGATGCTGGAATATCTCAGTATTTACCCATCTAGCCTCTTCCATTTGATCAGTCTCTTAAGATTTCGAACAGAAGTTACTATAGTTACCTGAGAGCCCCAGCAATGATAACTATTCACTGAAATTTCAGATGGATCAGAGCTAAATATATGGATTTAATTTAAAAGTTTATAAGAAAAATTATAATCAGAAAAATATATTTATTTTCTGTAAGAGACTGTAAGAGAAGGCTTTCTATAAGATGACAAAGATACGAAAACCATAAAGTTAAAAATTTGGCTCTAATTTAAAATTATTATATGATAAGAGATGCCAAAAGAGATAACACTGTAATCAGTAATTTTTAAAACTCTGTAGGAAAAAATAGTAAGATTTTTCACTACTAATGTTGTTTTGCTCTGTGTTCATTGAATCACTATGAATTTCTTCCAGTTGGTCACTTTTAACCATGGCTGAATCCATTTTAGACTGTGAACCAAATACAGAAAAGTAGTGAACTTACATAATTAGGTGTGTTAGTCTGCAATATAAAATTGCATTTTATTTGCCAAGTTTGGTTTGATTGTATTGAAAGTTAATTGAGGAATTCGAGTGAAAGGTTAACTTCTCTTGTTAATGGAAGGAGTACTTTGATGAGTCATTATTCCCGGTTGACTGTAGGGGGTCAGAGATTGTGTTAAGACTCGTGTGTGTGACTCACTGTACTGGGGGTTCACTCTTGGACCTTGGACTTACACAGTCATCGACTTAACACAGTCAGCAGATCTGGTAATAGCACCTTGATTCTATCTGTGATTGACAAAGTCAGTAATGCCAGCTCCTCTTGTTAACAAATTAGGCCCCTGGAAAATAGTGGGTGAACTTTCTTTAGTTATTTGAATCATTGCAATAAGTTCAAGGTACATTTAGCATGTTGCAGTTGATGAATAGGGATAAATAATAGGACTTTTTTCTGATGAAAAAACACATTAATGAAAAATGAAAAAGATTCACACTCCAACATATTTTCATAGCAATAGTGAGTCTAAAGGAGGAAGTACTTAATATTGTTACTCATCTTTACTTTCTATGTTTTCAAATAAATGTCATGCCACATGACTTTTTAAAATGCCACCAGCAGAGCCTCATGATTATTAAAGAAATAAAATAAAACTAAAATCTATCAAAATTTAGGCTGGCAATGAATCCAAGTATTTTTATGAAAATTACTACATAGCTCTCAGTGGTTTATGTGGTATCAAGAATATATAGTTTTTGTATACTGTTTTCATAAATACTCCCAGTTCTTTGAGTAAATAAGTGTTTTCCTACCTTTGGTTTGAAGTTTGGGGCATATGCTTTTCTCTTATTCACAATCTTATTTAATTTTTCAGACACAGAATGTTTTCCATAAGTTTCTGTTTGGTTTTGATCTTTGACTGTCTTGGTATAAACTGTCCTGGATGTTTTATGACCCTTTGATCAGCTTGGGGCTTGCCAGTAAGACAGATTTATATTTATTATATTTTTTATTGCACAAGTAAGTGTTAAAAAGAAAGTTTTATTATGAAAACTTTCAAACCTGTTCAGAAGGAAAGAGAATAGTATAACAAATCCCATGTACCCATCAACCATGTTTGGCAGTTATCAACATTTAATGCGTATTTTTTCATAAGAGGTGGTCAAAGTGTTACTAATGAAACAGTGACAGTAAAGTGTAATCAGAGAAGAGAATTCCATTTTAATTGGTTTAAAAATTTGAACTATAAACTTAAGAAAGATTTAAATAGTTTTAAATCTACAAAGTTACTAAAACTTGGCTAACAAGGTATTGCTTAATAGAAAGTGAATAGAATTTATATTTAATCATGTTATTCAGCATGTACTTACATATAGTCTTGAGTCACCGTAAAGTCATTTTTGGACGCAGGCAAGGGACAAATCATGAATAAAATACTCCTTTTTATTGTTACCTGAAAAGGGTTTTTATTTTCTCACCTAAGAGCAGAAGCTGTCTTAAACTTCTCTGTCTACCAGCTCCTCTACCCCAATTACTTGATTGCTTTGTAAATAGCACACAATAGTTTATTTGTTCATGATACATCCTAAGCATTTGCAAATTTTTTTTTTTTTTTGGCTGCTCTTAGTTCCCCAACCAGGGATGGAACTGGTCCCTGGCAGTGAAAGCTCTGTGTCCTAACCACTGGACCGCCAGGGAATTCTCTTTTTTTTTCCTCTTGTGCAAATTCTTTAAGTTTTCTTAGTCTTGCCAGCATTATTAAATTTATAATAAGCTTTCTTTTAAGATTATTTATTAAAAACACAACGCTGATTTTATGACTACAAATTAGTAAAGATTTAATGATAGCCACAGCAATAATAGCTGTCATTTTGTTCTTGCCACCCGTAAGTTTCTAAACAATTTCATTAAATCCTCACATTGACCTTCTGAGGAAGTTTTTAAAAAAATAATCCCCATTTGTAAAATGAGCCTGAGGTTCAGGGAGGAAAAATAATTAGCCCAATGTCACACAGCTAGTATTACCCAGGATTTTTGAAACTGTATTTTCTGTTTGCGAAACTGGAATTTGTACTAGAGTGTACACACTGGTAAAACCAGTATTATTAATCTAACCATTAGTTTTCTTTCTTTTTGATAATAGGCTACTGAATTCAACCAATGGAAGAATGTTCTATTTATCATACAGTTTCTTCTTTCCTGTTTTTTGGGGTAAGAAGCCATAGATAAGAAGAAGCTTTGGTCTATGGTATCTCTTAACAAGTCAAATCAAAATATACATTCCGTCTGCTCTGTCAAAATCCCTTTTTGCTTCTCCAACTTCTGCTGAAAAGTGGCACTGCAGCAGAGGAGTGGATTGGGACCCATGCTAAATGTGACCTGCAAAATATGATGTTGCATATTGATTTCTGAAAGTTAGTTTGAAATAAAATCAGCAGCCCTATCAAATTCAAATGTGTTTTTTGTCTTTGTCACAATGTCCCAAGGTTCCCAAGGTTCTCACCTCACATAAATATTTGGAAATAACCATTTTCTATAGTGTTGTACCTGTTATATTCAGGGTGTTTTCTGAGGAGAGATGCCCAGGCCATTATATTGCCCAATAATTTTAGGCTTTTGTTCTTAAAATTTTCCTTAGGTATAGCTTCCTGTTGAGTGGCCATGCAGTTTGTCTTTTTATATGTTCCCCAAACTTGTAAAGTCCTTTTCATGAATAGATAATACATAAAACTAGTAAATAATACAAAAGCTGCAAAAGGATGCATAGGGAACATAAGCCACCTTCCCTTCTTCCCTGCCTTGTGACACTGCAGTTTTCCTCTCCAGAAGCAACTGCTGTTTGGAGTATCCTTCCTGGACTGGGCTCCATGTATACACAAGCACCTATGTCTTATCCCATAAGAAAGGGTTTTTGAATGACTGTCTTGGAATTATTTGTCAAAAGATTTTTCCTGTGAAGAAAGATGAATTCCCCCTTATTTTTTTACATTACTAGTACTTTAATTTTCATTGTGTGTAAATGAACTAAGACAATTCATGAGTCTTTGATCAACACTCTTCAATTCTTAAACTTGATCTTAGTTGCAGTAACGTAATCACATCAGTAAAAATATTTATGTATATCCTCAAGTTCAGTAATTCTCTCTTTAGCTGTGTCTGATTTAATGTTTAACCTGTTTTTTGGAGGTTTTTTTTAAATTTATTTTTTATTGAGGTATAGCTGATGTACAGTAGTATGTGTTTCAGGTATACCACATAGTGATTCACAGTTTTTAAAGGTTATATTCCATTTAGAGTTATTATAAAATATTGGTTATATGCCCTGTGTTGTACTGTATATCCTTGTACCTTACTTATTTTATACATAGTACTTTGTACCTCTTAATCCCCTACCCCTATCTTGCCCCTCCCTGCTGGAGTTTTTGATTTTAACAATTTTTACTTTATTTGTAAAAGTTCCACAGTTTGTTTTCAAACTTGTCTGTTCATTCTTAACATTCTTTTGTGGGTCATCTTTGAGACTGTACCTTTTATTTCTTTAGATATTACACACATAGCTATTCTGTATTCTGCATCTGATGATTCCAATATCTGCAGTTCTTGAGAATCTAAATATGTCGTTGGTTGACTAAATATGTAGTTTGTGAGTATCATTATGGTTTGCTTTCTTGTGTATTTGGTGACCTGTGATTTGTGAGCATATTATTTAATCTTTATCAGTCCTGTGGACTGAAAATTGGAATTTGAGAAACTTCCCTGCAGGGACAAATTGTTTTTAGTCTAGTTGGTAGCCAGGTGTGCCCCTGGCCTGGACCACTCTGGCCTTTTTGAGGGTCTGGCCTCAGTGGGCTAGTGTCCCTTCTCACTTGGGGTTTGGCCCAGGGCTCAGTTTACAGACAGTGCTGTTTTGCAATGGCCTCTGCCCTGAAGCACCCTGATCCTGTACCTATTGTCTGCTGCTCTGATGCCTGCCTGGCTCAAATCCCCTTATCACTCTGTACCCAGTTTCTCCCTTTTCCAAAGGGGGGATATTAGGCAATCTCTTGTGCCTCTTTCAAAACCAATAGTCTCTCAAATAATGTGTTCTTTCGGGCATTGGTTGTTTGGCAGTGGGTGAGTACTAAGTGCTGTCAGTACTTAGGCAGCCATTGTTGGATGCCTAAGTGTAGTAAGATATTTGTAGTTTTCCCAGTTGTTGACTGAGAACATATAACTTTGAAAAAAATCTACTAATTTGTGTTTGTGAGTTACCCTTTGTGAAATCATCCTTTTCCCCCCATTACAATTAAAAAAAAATCAACCCATATCACACAAACTCAGACCAGCACGTTTCCTTGCCTAAGCCCATGTTCACCTGTGAACAGCAGAGCCAAGTTTTAGTTTTATCTCATGTCATTATAAACTTGATAATATTTTTGTTTTGTTTTGTCTGTTTTTTTCACTTGCACTTTACTATTTAACCATTCCATGAAGGAAATCAAGAAGTAAACCTTTTTTTTAATTATTATTTTTAAAAATTTTATTTTTGGCTGCATTGGGTCTTCTTTGCTATGTGCGGGCTTTCTCTAGTTGTGGTGAGTGGGAGCTACCCTTCTTTGTGATGCGTGGGCTTCTCATTGTGGTAGCTTCTCTTGTTGCAGAGCACGGGCTCTAGGCACGTGGGTTTCAGTAGTTGCAGCACGTGGGCCCTAGAGCACGCGGGCCTCAGTAGTTGTGGCACGCAGGCTCAGTAGTTGTGGCGCATGGGCTTTGTTGCTCCACGGCATGTGGGATCTTCCCGGACCAGGGCTCGAACCTGTGCCCCCTGTATTGGCAGGCGGATTCTTAACTACTGTGCCACCAGGGAAGTCCCAAGAAGTAAACCCTTTGACGTCAGCTGTCTGCAGTGAGTGGTGGGGTGGGCAGTGCCTGAGCTGGCACTTCTGGGGCTTCTTTGTCAGAATCTTGACGCTATTGATCTACAACTACATGCCTTTTTTTCCAATTAATAATGTGCTTCCTAGAAAACAAATACTCTCTTGATAAAAGTTCTTAATCAGTATTTTATCAGTAGTCATTTTGCATGTAAAAATGTCATAAAGGCATAGTAATTAAAAATAAATCAGTAAATGATGAAAACATTAATATTTCAGATTCTACAACTTTAAGGGTAAAAACTAGGTAGGTCTCAGTTTTTTAAGTGGGTCTTTTGAGGACACTAAAATCATGGCATCATTCTAACAGGTGCCTGTGCTCTGGAATCAGATGGCCTAGATTTGAATCCTGGCTTTGCCACTTTTTAGCTCTGGGCCCTTGGACAAGTTATTTACCCTCTCTGAGCCTCAATTTCCTTATCTTTAAAATGGGAACAATGATGTAATGTAGCTAATTTATAAGGTTATGTGGATTGAATGAGTAAAGAGCCCTTAGTGTAGACATATAGAAAATGTTCAGTAAGTGTTAACTATTGTTTTTGTTGTTAATATTTCTATTTCTGAGCCCAGCCTGTTCAGTTTGGCTGTCCTTTTTCACCCCAGACAGATTTGGTTCTGCCTATAGCCCATGACTTCAATAGTTTTTCTTCTGTTATGTCTGCTTCATCTTCAACCACCATGTTTTAATTCTGAAACTGCTCTAGAAGGAAACTTCCATTTTGGCATGGTGCATTTTTCAGAATCCTGCTTTCTTACAGTTTCTCACTCAGAGGACACGATGATTAGGTCACTTGCTTCTTTGCAGTAATAGAAACCATTGTAAGCTTCTGAGCATATCCTTGCCTTTCAGAACAACCGGAACTGGCTGTCCCTTCTCTTCGGTTCATGCTCAGGGAGCCTCAGGACTAACATGTGCGTGTTCCAACCCTTGACTCCAGAGAACTCTCTCTCAGCTTCTTTCTTATTTTCACTGCTTTCAAGTTTGCATTTCAAACTTGCTTTCTCTGACCACCAACCCTCTATCCGGAGTTGAAAATATAATTTAAAAATTATAACACTTTAGAACTGTATGTTAAGAAGCCAGTGGAATGGCGAAAAGAGCAGACTTTTCTTCTGAGTCATGGTGAATGATTCAGCTTTAAGAAATGCTATTTGTAATCAAGAGTTTGTAAATAAAGCATATGATGAAGTGAAATTGCATCAGGCAGGTAGACTGGATTGTGGGAGCCACGATAATTTAATGCAGGTAGAGGTAAAATAAGACTGAAATTTAAGTTGACAAACTAGATTTTAAAAAGCTAGCTCTGCTGTTCTTTTTAATCTTGCCGAGAAGTGACAGGTTCTGGTTCATTCACACCAGCATCTGGCACCAGCCCCTAAGCCCTGGAGGCAATTATCCTAATCTGTTTCTGCCCTAGTAGCAGCCTCTTTGATCTCACTGAAGCAGTAATATATTCCTTAATAGAAACACAAATGTATCAATTTTCCCTACTCACAGCATAAAAAATGTTCTATTCTTTGAACCTTCACTGATCCTGCCAAGATGTAGGGTCCAAGACAAAATAGGATTCTGCTGATTGCTTGGACACAGGAGTGACAGAACCTTCAAAGAGTGTAGATATTTCCATCATTTCCCAACAAACCACATTGTAGCGTAAAATCGATGCTCCAGGAAAATAGATCATATTTATCCCATGACTTTGGCTTCCCTGGCACACCACTGAGGTCTGGGGTAGGAGAGAGTTCTTACCAGAGATGGGCAAGATGAGATTACTTGAAATTCTTTGAAATCTGAAATAAGAGAGTCATGTGCTTGGGTACAATTGTGGTTGGTGGAAGGAGTGTAAAAGTAACATTTTATTATTTGAACATTTGTGTTGGACTTCTATGTGTGCATGTACATGGAATGGTAACCAGCAACAAGTTGTAAACAAGGCCATTTGAGTTCTGCCTGTGACTCCCACGAGTGTGCCGTCCAACTTTGGGTTAATCAGTTATTTTTTGTGTTATTTTTCAGAAACAGGAAGAAACCTTTGAGCAAGGGTTCTGGTTCAGGGGTTTTCACATGGGTACCTCCATCCCTTGGGGCCCTACAAGCCAAAACACCAGCTGGTATCTGTTGTCTGAATAAATGTGTATCTTTTGTATGTGCCATTATTTTTCAAATGTACACAGATGATAAGTACGATTTTATAAGTACGTAATGGCAGAAATGTACTGAGAATTCAGCAGTGCTTTTAAATATCTTTACATTTTATTAATTCACAGATGCTAAAATCAAAACTGTCATGTGGAGGTTGACATTTTTGGTGTTAAAAGTGGTTTCCTTTGCATTGAGTTAATGGAGGGTCTTTTAATTCAGAACCTTGGTCTTAGCCAAAGGACAGTGTAGGTGCATATTTGCGTATAGAAATAAATCATTTTTCTTAGAAAAAGTTTTAATACACTCCTTTGATCCTCGTCATTTTATAGTTACCCTCTCTGGGGACACCCAGGTGGTATACTAAGAAGTGCAGCCTTTCTGTCTGCAGAAAGTGGCTGTTCCTGTGTCAGATGCCATCTGTCACTTAGGAGGACTGCCGCTAATTCAAACTCCCCCAGGAGGCTGGAGACAGGGACTCCTCCCCTCGCTCAGCCCAGCTGGTGGGTGAGTGTCCTAGTGGCCCACACTCATGCTAGATGGATATTGGCCAAGGTGGTTTCGCTAAAATGTGGAATGAAGAAAACATTGCATGACTGGAAACCCTGGAGTAGGAAATTTTAAGCAAAAATAGGACATAAAGGATATTCATGACTGTCTAAGTTTAAGGCTGCGCTCCAGTTTAGGAAGCCTGCAGGAAGCTTTTCTGTGTCCTGGAAATTGGGTTGGGCCCCTCCTGGGAGTTGTGATCTCTGTTATTTTATTAGACTCTTAGCTCCTTCAGGGCAGATGCTGTGGGTTTATATACTCTTACTACCCAGGCCCAGCAGAGCAGGCACCAAGTAACACCAGGTTGAGTTTTTTAATCTTTTCATTTTATGCATAAGTTGGATTATTTATAGTTCCCTGGGACTCTGAATTAATGTTGAATTTATTAAAATTGTAAAAATTTTAAAAAAACTTAGATTTTCTTAAGCCAATTTATAAATATTCTTGCTCTATTTATAAAGCTAGTAATTTTTATACTAACATAAGAATATTTACTTTCATTATTTGATTAATGGTTTGTTAACCCAAGTTTAACTGATTGAAATCTCCTAAATAATTTACTGTAAATCAGTCTTGTTTACAACTTAGTGAATTTAAAAAAATTAAACATTTAAAATGTGATTTACAAATGTAATTTACCTGATTTTTCCAGCAATTCCAAGCCTTAATAAGGCCCTAGAGAAGCTGATAGGCCAGATTGCTTTACAAGCCTAGCAACTCTTTGAAATCTAATAAATCAAACTTGGCAATGTGGTAAATCAGCTTCTTTTAAACATTTGAATACTGTGTACAGACTTAGATTTTCTTATCCCATTCAAGTGAAAATTGCAAATTTAATATCAATTGCACATTTTAAATACAAGCCACAAAGACCAAGATGTTGGATTCTCTAACTTGCCAAATTATTGTAATTACCTTAATAACAAAGACAGACATTATTTTGAAGATTACAGAATTTGTTTGTAATTGAGTTTATTCCTCAGCTTGATGTATGTTATCTCTAATATTTTTTCTCTATCATCCCGGGTAATGAACATAACTCAGGACAAAAACGGTTACTGTTTGTGATCTAGATTCTGTTATTAACAATCAGAAGTTTGGTCCTGGACCTGCGACTGGGTGCTAAATTGCCCCAGGGGGAGTCTCCCTAATGCTTAGGGGCTGAGCCCTTTCTTAAAGTACAATTCCCAAGCTCATGCCTTCTAACTGGTGTTTAGCTTTAAAATCCAATACATCTTACGCTCTCTCAGTATCTTTCCAGTCTCATTCTCAACCAGTTTTTATTGTAACCTCTTTCAACATTTAATCACCTGATTCCAGTGGATGAAATTTTGCACCCCACCTAGGTTACAGCTAATTTTCGTTACTACTTGAGTGAAATGAATATATTTCTTTATCTCTGATTGAATTCTACATTCCTGTGTATATGTATATTTTCTTATCTGGTGTTTGGTCATGATTCTGTAGTCATTTTGTTGACAAGTGCCCATATACTGGTCAGTGTTGAATGCCTGTCAGATTAACTTTAGTAATAAGGTACAGGAGTACCACTGGCATGTGGAATCCATTATTTAAATCTTCTTTGTCCAAAGCTAGCAATCATTCAGCTGGTTTTCCCTGCTAACACCAGTGGTTCTCAGAACTGGCTGCACATTAGAGTCATCCATAGAGCTTTGATATGGCATATGGCTGGGTCCCCACCTCAAACCAGTTGGAGACCCTCTGCCGGGCATCATGGTGTTAAAAGTGCACCAGGTGATTCTGATGCACAGAGAGGACTGAAACCCACTGTTGTAACATCTGTTAAACGAAAGATTTCAGATCATTAAAAGAATCTCATTGTCCTTATCCCCTTTTTGTGGAAACACTGATGGAAAATGCACAGACAAAATGAAAAGGACACCTAAGGTAGACAGTTTGGCTAATGCACGACTGGACCATTTTCCTGAAAATATCGAATTATTGAGATGTTTTAAGATGTAGGTATTTTTTAATCTTTATGGTGTGTTTTTCTTTTTTATTTGTTTAAAATGCCTGTGTGGGTCACTTACTGGCTCTTCTTAATCTGTTTATTACCCAGACCAGTAAGGCACACTCAAGTGTTTTCTTCGTTGCCCCAGGTTTCTGTTGATGTACTCCACACTTTTGTGCAGCTATTACAATTCGGCCCTGACGACGGCGGTGGTTGGAGCCATCAAGGTAAGTGGTTGAAGCCTTGAAATGCACAACCAAATTGGGGAATTGACTGATTTTATTGTTGTTATTATCCGTGCTGTAGTAAGAATGAAGGCTTGTGATATTTTCAGCTGTGCCTGGGTAATCCCTCCTTACGTCTTCTAATCTCCTAATCCACAAAAAGAGGGAAGACTTGCTCATTTAAAAAGAAGAGACAAATTATGACTTAAATTGGGAATGGTGGGAAGGGATGGTCTGGGAAAACCAAGTGAAATAGCTGAAAAAAAACCCAAATTTCTGTGCTAAGATACCTTGTGATCTACAGTTTGGTTTTCTGGGAGAACCTTGCTGACTAAGAAAGGGAATTCTTGTGAAGAACTGTTTTTGGCCTAGATCTATGCTCAGTTATAAGGTGATTAACTCTGGGACTCGTGTGTATGCTGCGTGTGTGTACATGCATTTGAACACACACTAATGAACAGGAGGGTGGAGGTGGTCTAAATTCTGTTCTGCAGTTGCTTTGTGTTTCTGTTCACGTGAACTCCTACCGTGAGTGAGTGCTTCAACAGTAGACTTCTGTGTTGGCTGCCCAAGGGCCTCTGAGAATACACTGGACAGAGTACTGCTTGTAATTTATCAGATGTCTTAGTTTGTTCAAGTTTAGGACTAATATGATTAAAATTCACTACCCAATGATGGTAAAGAGATGAAATCTGGAAAGCTGATTACAACCCAACTCTTACATCTTCTTCCTATGTATTAACTGGAAGAGGGTATGGATAATGCAGTTTCTGTGATTATGGTGCTGTAGTTTATTTCATTTTCTTTATAAAGCCATATGTAATGGTTTTTATCCACTTATTCAATATTCCATGAACCCCTGCTATATGCGAGTCTCTTTGAAAAGTAACTAAAATATTTAGTTTCAGGTTTCACTATATGTATGAGTTTTCCCCCTAAAGCCTTTACTTTTAAAATCATTAATCCTCTCTTTTTCTGCAGAACGTATCCGTTGCCTACATTGGAATGTTAGTAGGTGGAGACTACATTTTCTCTGTATTAAACTTTGTAGGGTTAAATATTTGGTAAGTGGGATTTTTAAATGAACTCATTTTAGTAAAATATGAATTTTTAAAAGCCTGATTAATCTGTTATAAGTGAAAGAGCAGGAGGTGTTTTGACTTTACAGTTTCTAGGATAAAATTTACTTAAATCATTCAGTTCATCTCTTTTTATGACATACTCTTTCATGTGGACCATGGGGCCATGTAATGAAAATTCAAAGGGTTGAGATCTAGTTTTCTGTTTCCTCCTCTCAGAAAAGCCCTTAAGTTGTGTGTCTTCCTTTTGTGAATGGGCCTCACTAAATCTGTGTTCCATTGAAGCACCATGTGCTAAGGATATTGGGAGGAGTGACTAAGATACTTTTGAAAGGCATTTTGGGGCCTCAGAGGTGGGACACTATTTTAGGATAATACTGTATAGTTTATTCAAGTAATAACCAAGGGCTTATTTTTTCTCCAAGTTTCTCTATTAGACTTGATCTGCTCTTTTTCTGCCCCCACAGATTTGTAAATAAGAGGGTTAATTCTCATCGATCAATACACAAATTTGAGGAAGTAAAACAGGGGGCTCAATAATTCCCTTCAAATTAAGCTGACTGCATTGTAAATCACCTATACTTCAATAAAATAAAGAAAAAGAAACAGCCAAGTTATCAAAAAAAATTAAGTTGACTGTATTTGTAAAGATTTCAGTAACTGTTGGTTGTACCATCTATGGAATTTATTTTCACTCTTTTTTATTCTCCTTTCAGCATGGCAGGGGGCTTGAGATATTCCTTTTTAACTTTAAACAGCCAGTTAAAACCTAAGCAACCTGTGGACGAAGAAAACATCCCTCAGGATTTGAAGGGCTAGAACCTGGGGCAGAATTGCAGACTGGCTTGCAGACTGCGGGGAATGAGGGAATATTCCCAGCTGTTTTGGTTGTGGCGCTCACCCCTGGTTAAGGCACAACAGGAATGTCTGCAAAATGCAAAGAGAATCTACATCATGTGCTGCACGAGGAGCCATCATCAGCCCTGAGAAATGTATCCGGGCAAAGCCTTACCAGCTGAAAGTGCATCTTCTCAAAATAAACCACTGGTGAAAGGGATTGTTTCCAAGGCACTTGCGTGGACCGCACATCCGTGTGCTGTTCCAGGTACTGCGAGTGCTTCAAAGGAGGCCGATGCTGTGAGGGTGCTTATCAGCACCTTGGCCTTAATTTCAAAGGTCCCAGGCAAAGCAGAGTGCCAGCGGCAACATTTTTTTGGTTTAAACAGACATGTCTTTATTTTAATAAAATCAGCCACTTAACTGCCAGTAGAGTTATTTGCTAGCTTTGATTTGATCTTATATATTGGTATCTTTTCCCAATCATCAAAGTAAAATAAAAAATAATTTATATGCATACCTCATACTGTGATATTATTGTAGACAGGCAGAAAAACAGTAGGTCATTTATTCAGTCTGCCTTGAAGGGTAATATTCCTTTCAAGGCTCATGTTGGGAAAAATTACAAAATAACTCAATGGAAAAAACAATACTCAGTGTGCCCTGTCAGCATTTAAGTTGGTCGTATTTCTCTCCTCTTCTCCTTCCAGGTTTGTTCAGGGGCTTTGAAATTCAGATCATATGGACTTTAACCAAGGTACATTTTTTTCCTGGGCTTGCCTGACCCCCCAGACCAGTGGTGTGTGGGAAGGAACCCCGGTTTGGATGAGAGTTACTATCATCTCCATCAAGAAACGGACTGTCCCCATCGGGGTCGTGGTGCAGGGTAGGGCCCCAGTCTGGAGGGGGCCAGTCAGGAGCTCTTCTTTCTAGTCTTGTCTTCACTGCTAACATACCAAGACCTTCACAGGTCACCTTGCCACTGTCGCCTCCATTTTTTAATCTTTAAAATGGAACTATGTCTCCAAATCCCTGCCAGCTCTGACTTTCTAAGTTTATAGAAGCTGAGCCAGATGGACAGGGCAGCAAATGAAGGAATGATTCTGTTGACATGTTTCAATTTATTTAAAATTAAAAAAATTTTAATTGTAAAATACACATAACATAAAATTTACCATCTTAACCGTTTCTAAGTGTACACTTCAGTAGTGTTAAGTATATGTGCACTGTTGTGTAGCCAATCTCCAGAACTTTTTCATGTTGCAAAACTGAAACTCTATACCCATTAAACAATAATTCCCCATTCCTCCCTTTCCCCAGCTCCTGGCAACCACCATTCTACTTTCTTTCTCTGTGAATGTGACTACTGTAGGTACCTCATAAAAGTAGAATCCCACAATATTTATCTTTCAGTAGCTGGCTTATTTCGCTTAGGATAATATCATCAAGTTTCATCCATGTTGCAGCATGTGTCCAAATTTCTTTCCTTTTTAAGACTAAATAATATTGCATCATATGGATATACCGCATTTTGTTTATCCATTCGTCTGTCAGTGGACACTTGGATTGCTTCTACCTCCTGGCTGTTTGTGTATAATCCTGTTATGAACATGGGTGCACAAATATGTCTTTGAGACCCTGCTTTCAGTTCTTTCAGATAGTAAAAGGAAACCTGTTTCCTCTATACACAGAGCACTTCTGATGCCAAATGTGTGGGATCTTTCCCTCACATTAAGCGATTCTCCAACTCTTTGGACACCAACTAGGGGTCCTACAATTAAATGCAGACTCTAAGTACCCAGAGTTAGCACAGACCCCACAGGTTAAGGGCTTAGTTCCCCAAGACTGCCCCCTACTTCAGATGCCAAACCCAAGTCCCAGGTTGTGAATGGTGCTTCTGACCAACTAATCATCAATCTGGGGTCTCCACACCCCCTTTCTCGGGTTTAATAATTTGCTAGCATGGCTCACAGAACTCAGGGAAGTGCTTTACTCTCTATTGCCAGTTTATTATGAAGCGTACAACTCAGGAACAGCCAAAGGGAAGAAATGCATAGGACAAGGTATGTGGGAAATGGTTTGGAGCTTTCACGACTCCTCCAGGTGTGCCCCGCTCCCAGCACATCAGTGTGTTCATGAACTGGAAGCTCTCCAAACCCCATCGTTTGTTTTTCACGGTAACACATGGACCACAGCTGCACCATTTTATATTCCCAACAGTGCACGGGGATTCCAGTTTCTCCACATCCTCACCACTTGTTTCCTTTTTTTTTTTTTGGTAGTAGTAGTAGTAGGTGTGCTAATGGGTGTGAAGTGATATCTCATTGTAGTTTTTTTTTTTTTTTTTTTTTTTTTGTGGTACGTGGGCCTCTCACTGTCGTGGCCTCTCCCGTTGCAGAGCACAGTCTCCGGACACGCAGGCTCAGCGGTCATGGCTCACGGGCCCAGCCGCTCTGCGGCATGTGGGATCCTCCTGGACCGGGGCACGAACCCGTGTCCCCTGCATCGGCAGGCGGACTCTCAACCACTGCGCCACCAGGGAAGCCCGCTCATTGTAGTTTTGATTTACATTTCACTGATGGTTAGTGATGTTGAGCATCTTCTCATGTGCTTGTTGGCCATTTGTACATATTCTTTGGAGAAATGTCTATTCAAACCCTTTGCCCATTTTTGAATAGGGTTGTTTGTTCTTTTGTTGTTGAGTTGTAGGAGTTCTTTATTTTTTCAGTTTATTTTTAAATTGGGGTATAATTGCTTTACAATGTTGTTTTAGTTTCTGTTGTACAGCAAAGTAAATCAGCTATATGTATACACATATCCCCTCTTTTTTGGATTTCCTTCCCGTTAGGTCACCACAGAGCACCGAGTAGATTTCCCTGTACTATACAGCAGGTTCTCATTAGTTATCTACTTTATACATAGTAGTGTGTATATGTCAGTCCCAATCTCCCAATTCATCCCACTCCTCCTTTCCCCCCTTGGTGTCTATACGTTTGTTCTCTACGTCTGTGTCTCTATTTCTGCTTTGCTGATACGTTCATCTGTACCATGTTTCTAGATTCCACATATATGCCTTAATATACAATATTTGCTTTTTCTGTCTGACTTACTTCACTCTGTATGACAGTCTCTAGGTCCATACACATCTCTACAAATGACCCAGTTTCATTCCTTTTTATGGCTGGGTAATATTCCATTGTATATATGTACCACAACTTCTTTATCCATTCATCTGTCGGTGGATATTTCAGTTGCTTCCAAGTCCTGGCGGTTGTAAATAGTGCTCCAGTGAACATTGGGTTGCATGTGTTTTCTTGAATTATGGTTTCCTTAGGATATATGCCCAGTAAGGGGATTGCTGGGTCATATGGTAGTTCTATTTTTAGTTTTTTAAGGAACCTCCATACTGTTCTCCATACTGGCTGTATCAATTTACATTCCCACCAACAGTGCAAGAGGGTTCCCTTTTCTCTACACCCTTTCCAGCATTTATTGTTTGTAGATTTTTTGATGATGGCCACTCTGACTGGTATGAGGAGATACCTCATTGTAGTTTTGATTTGCATCTCTCTAATAATTAGTGATGTTGAGCATCTTTTCATGTGCCTCTTGGCCAACTGTGTGTCTTCTTTGGTGAAATGTCCGTTTAGGTCTTCTGCCCATTTTTGGATTGGGTTGTTTGTTTTTTTGATATTGAGCTGCATGAGCTGTTTGTATATTCTGGAGATTAATCCCTTGTCAGTTGCTTCGTTTGCAAATATTTTCTCCCATTCTGAGTATTGTCTTTTCCTCTTGTTTATGGTTTCCTTTGCTGTGCAAAAGCTTTGAAGTTTCATTAGGTCCCATTTGTTTATTTTTGTTTTTATTTTCATTATTCTAGGAGGTGGGTCAAAAAAGATCTTGCTGTGATTTATGTCATTGAATGTTCTTCCTATGTTTTCCTCTAAGAGTTTTATATAGTGTCCGGTCTTACATTTAGGTCTTTAATCCATTTTGAGTTTATTTTTGTGTATGGTGTTAGGTAGTGTTCTGATTTCATTCTTTTACATGTAGCTATCCAGTTTTCCCAGCACCACTTATTGAAGAGGCTGTTTTTTCTCCATTGTATTTTCTTGCCTCCTTTGTTATAGATTAGGTGACCATAGGTACGTGGGTTTATCTCTGGGCTTTCTACCCTGTTCCATTGATCTATACTTCTTGTGCCAGTACCATACTGTCTTTCTTTTCTTTTCTTTTTTAATTAATTAATTTATTTATTTATTTTTGGCTGAATTGGGTCTTTGTTGCTGCACATGGGCTTTCTCTAGTTGCAGCAAGTGGGGGTTACTCTTTGTTGTGGTGCACGGGCTTCTCATTGCAGTGGCTTCTCTTGTTGTGGAGCATGGGCTCTAGGCACACGGGCTTCAGTAGTTGTGACCACTCGGGCTCAGTAGTTGTGGTGCACGGACTTAGTTGCTCTCTGGCATGTGGGATCTTCCCGGACCAGGGATATCCCATGTCCCCTGCATTGGCAGGAAGATTCTCAACCACTGTGCCACCAGGGAAGTTGCTACCACTGTAGGGATTTTGATCACTGTAGCTTTGTAGTATAGTCTGAAGTCAGAGAGTCTGATATTCCTCCAACTCTGTTTTTCTTTCTCAAGGTAGCTTTGACTATTTGGGGTCTTTTGTGTTTCCATACAAATCGTAAAATTTTTTGTTCTAATTCTGTGAAAAATGCCATTGGTAATTTGATAGGGATTGCATTGAATCTGTAGATTGCTTTGGGTAGGGTACTCATTTTCACAATATTGATACTTCCAATCCAAGGACATGATATATCTCTCCGTTTGTGTCATCCTTGATTTCTTTCATCAGTATTTTGTAGTTTTCTGAGTACAGGTCTTTTGCTTCCTTAGGTAGCTTTATTCCTAGGTATTTTATTCTTTTTGTTGCAATGGTAAATGGAATTGTGTCCTTAATTTCTTTTTCCGATCTTTTGTTGTTAGTGTGTAGGAATGCAAGAGATTTCTGTGCATTAATTTTGTATCCTGCTACTTTACCAAATTCATTGATTAGCTCTAGTAGTTTTCTGGTAGCATCTTTAGGATTTTCTATGTATAGTATCATGTCATCTGCAAACAGTGACAGTTTTGCTTCTTTTCCGATTTGGATTCCTTTTATTTCCTTTTCTTCTCTGATTGCTGTGGCTAAAACTTCCAAAACTATGTTGAATAATATTGGTGAGAGTGGACATCCTTGTCTTGTTCCTGATCTTAGTGGAAATGCTTTCAGGTTTTCACCATTGAGAATGATGTTTGCTGTGGGTTTGTCATATATGGCCTTTATTATGTTGAGGTAGGTTCCCTCTATGCCTACTTTCTGGAGAGTTTTTATCATAAATGGTGTTGAATTTTGTCAAAAGCTTTTTCTGCATCTATTGGGAGGATCACATGGTTTTTACTCTTCAATTTGTTAATATGGTGTATCACACTGATTGATTCGTGTGTATTGAAGAATCCTTGCATCCCAGGGATGAATCCCAGTTGATCATGGTGTATGATCTTTTTAATGTGTTGTTGGATTCTGTTTGCTAGCATTTTTGTGTATATGTTCATCAGTGATATTGGTCTGTAATTTTCTCTTTTTTGTGATATCTTTGTCTGGTTTTGCTATCAGGGTGATGGTGGCCATGTAGAATGAGGTTGGGAGTGTTCCTTTCTCTGCACTTTTTTGGAAGCGTTTGAGAAGAATGGGTGTTAGCTTTTCTCTAAAGGTTTGATAGAATTTGCCTGTGAAGCCATCTGGTCCTGGACTTTTGTTTGTTGGAAGATATTTCATCACAGTTTCAATTTCATTACTTGTGATTGGTCTGTTCATATTTTCTGTTTCTTCCTGGTTCAGTCTTGGAAGCTTATGCCTTTCCAAGAATTTGTCCATTTCTTCCAGGTTGTCCATTTTATTGGCATATAGTTGCTTGTAGTAGTCTCTTAGGATGCTTTGTATTTCTGCGGTGTCTGTTGTAACTTCTCCTTTTTCATTTCTAATTTTATTGATTTGAGTCCTCTCACTCTTTTTCTTGATGAGTCTGGCTAATGGTTTATCGATTTTATCTTCTCAAAGAACCAGCTTTTAATTTTATTGATCTTTGCTATTGTTTTCTTTGTTTCTATTACATTTATTTCTGCTCTGATCTTTATGATTTCTTTCCTTCTACTAACCCTGGGTTTTGTATGTTCTTCTTTCTCTAGTTCCTTTGGGTGTAAGGTTAGATTGTTTATTTGAGATTTTTCTTGTTTCTTGAGGTAGGCTTGTATTGCTATAAACTTCCCTCTTAAAACTGCTTTTGCTGCATGCCATAAGTTTTGGGTCATTGTGTTTTCATTGTCATTTTTCTCTAGGTAATTTTTGATTCCCTTTTCAATTTCTTCAGTGATCTCTTGGTTATTTAGTAGTGTATTGTTTAGCCTCCATGTGTTTGGTTTTTTCTTCTTCTTTTTTTTAGTTATATATTTTTTATTTTTGGTGTGTTGCATCTTCGCTGCTGCATGCGGGCCTTCTCTAGTTGCGGCAAGTGGGGGCTACTCTTTGATGTGTTGCATGGGCTTCTCATTAGCTTCTCTTGTTGTGGAGCATGGGCTCTAGGGCACACAGACTTCAGTAGTTGTGGCTTGCAGGCTCAGTAGTTGTGGTTCACAGACTCTAGAGCGCAGGCTCAGTAGTTGTGGCACACGGGCTTAGTTGCTCAGCGGCATGTGGGATCTTCCCAGACCAGGGATAGAACCCGTGTCTCCTGCATTGGCTTTGATTCTTAACCACTGCGCCACCAGGGAAGTCCACACCTGTCATTGATTTCTAATCTCATAGTGTTGTGGTTGGAAAAATGCTTGATATGATTTCAATTTTCTTAAATTTACCAAGGCTTGAGTTTTGACCCAAGATGTGATCTATCCTAGAGAATGTTCCATGTGTGCTTTAGAAGAAAGTATATTCTCCTGCTTTTGGATGTCCTATAAGTATCAATTAAGTCTGTCTGGTCTGTTGTGTCATTTAAAGCTTGTGTTTCCTTATTAATTTCCTGTCTGAATAATCTGTCCATTGGTGAAAGTGGGGTGTTAAAGTCCCCTACTATTATTGTGTTACTGTTGATTTCCCCTTTTATGGCTGTTAGCATTTGCCTTATGTATTGAGGTGCTCCTATGTTGGGTGCATAAATATTTACAATTGTTATATCTTCTTGGATTGATCCCTTGATCATTATGTATTGTCCTTCTTAGTCTCTTGTTTTAGTCTTTATTTTCAAGTCTATTTTGTCTGATATGACTATTGCTACTCTGGGTTTCTTTTGATTTCCATTTGCATGGAGTATCTTTTTCCATCTCCTCACTTTCAGTCTGTATGTATCCCTAGGTCTAAAGTGGGTCTCTTGTAGACAGCATATATATGGGTCTTGTTTTTGTATCCATTCAGCCAGTCTGTGTCTTTTGGTTGGAGCATTTAATCCATTTACATTTATCACTTATCAATATGTATGTTCCTTTTACCATTTTCTTAATTACTTTGGGTTTGTTTTTGTAGGCCTTTTCTTTCTCTTGTCTTTCCTGCATAGAGAAGGTCCTTTAGCATTTGTTGTAAAGCTGGTTTGGAGGTGCTGAATTCTCTTAACTTTTGCTTGTCTGTATAGCTTTTTATTTCTCCATCGAATCTGAATGAGATCCTTGCTGGGTAGAGTAATCTTGGTTATAGGTTTTTTCCTTTCAACACTCTAAATATATCCTGCCACTCCCTTCTTGCCTGCAGAGTTTCTGCTGAAAAGTCAGCTCATTATCTTATGGGGATTCCCTTGTATGTTTGCTTTTCCCTTGCTGCATTTAATATTTTTTCTTTGAGTTTAGAGTTTAATTTTTGTTAGTTTGGTTAATATGTGTCTCAGTGTGTTTCTCTTTTGGTTTGACCTGTATGGGACTGTTTGTGCTTCCTGGACTCGGGTGGTTATTTCCTTTCCCATGTTAGGGAAGTTTTCAACTATAATCTTTTCAAATATTTTCTCAGACCCTTTCTCTTTCTCTTCTTTTTCTGGGACCCCTATAATTCGAATGTTGGTACATTCAGTATTGTCCCAGAGGTCTCTTAGACTGTCCTCATTTCTTTTCATTCTTTTTTCTTTATTCTGCTCCTTGGCAGTTATTTCCACCATTCTATCTTCCAGCTCAGTTATTCGTTCCTCTGCCTCAGTTATTCTGCTATTGATTCATTCTATTGTATTTTTCACTTCAGTTATTGTGTTGTTCATCACTGATTGTTCTTTAGTTTTTCTAGGTTCTTGTTAAACATTTCTTGTATCTTCTCGATCTGTGCCTCCATTCTATTTCCGAGATTCTGGATCATCTTTAGTATCATTACTCTGAATTCTTTTTCAGGTAGATTGCCTATTTCCTCTTCATTTATTTGGTCTTATAGGTTTTTACCTTGCTCCTTCATCTAGAACATATTTTTTTTGTCATTTCACTTTTTTTTGATGAGTGGGGCTGTGTTCCTGTCTTGCTGGTTGTTTGGCCTGAGATGTCCAGCACTGGAGTTTGCAGGCACTTGGGTTGAGCTGGGTCTTGGTGCTGAGATGAGGACTTCTGGGAGACCTCACACTGATTAATATTCCCCGGGGCCTTAAGTTCGCTGTTAGTCCAGTGGCTTGGACTCAGTACTCCCACCACAGGAGCTCAGGCCCAACCCCCAGCCTGGGAGCCAAGACCCTGCAAGCTGCATGGCACAGTAAAAAAAAAACCAACAACAACAACAAACAAAAAAGAGCAGAATGATAACAAAGAATAAAAAATAAAGTTAGAAAAATAAAAAATATATTAGAAAAAATAGAAATGAAAATGAAATAACAACAAGAGGCAAAACAGAACCACAATAGCAAAAAATAAAATAAAAAGTTAAAAGATAAGAATAAAAAAAATAAGAAAAAAAACATTCCCTGGTGCCTCTGCTCTGTGTCCTTGCCCCCATGGTGACACACAGCCAACCCCCACCACCCCAGTAGGCCCTCAAAGACCTCTAGTTAGGCCTCAGGACCCGGCACATCAACCCATCTCTGTGCACATTCCTTTCACCAGCGTCTGCTCCTGAAGCTGGCCTGGAGCACACGTGCCTGCACGGGCCAGCTGGGGTGCAGGCCTCCACAGGCATGCCCGCAGGGGCCAGCACAGCAGGAGGAGCCTTGGAAGGGGGACAGCGCTTGGCCCTCCTGGACCTGTAGAGCCAGAGGAGGCCTTGGTGGGGATGGGGCTCAGGCCTGAGACTTGTATTGCCAGAGGGTGCTTTGAGGGGGCCTCAGGCCCAGGACCCATGTGGCCGGAGTGGGCTTTGGGGACACCTGGGCCTGGGACCCCAGCAGGCTTGCTGGGGCCTAAGCATGCAAGGGAGATCCTGGCCACTTTCCCCTCTGATCCCATGATCCCTCAAAGGTCCCTCTCCATTCCTGCTGATCCCCTCACTGTGAGTGGGCCCTTCTGAGTGGGGGAATATCTCTTCTCCTGCAGTCCCTCTATCAGGGGCACTGGTCCAATCCTGCCTCCACCCTTCTTCCCCTTGCTTCTTCCCTTCCACGTCCTACCTGGTTGCATGGGGATTCCTCCCGTCCCTTTAGGTGTCCGAAGTCTCCCACAAGTGCCCAGTAGGTGCTTGCTTGGAAGGCTGCCTGTGAGGAGATAAAAACTCCATGTCCTCCTACTCTGCCATCTTGACTCTGCCCCCTGTTTCAGTTTACTTTCTTTTTTTTTTTTTTTTTTGGTATGCAGGCCTCTCACTGTTGTGGCCTCTCCCGTTGCGGAGCACAGGCTCCGGACGCGCAGGCTCAGCGGCCATGGCTCACAGGCCCATCCGCTCCACAGCATGTGGGATCTTCCCGGACCGGGTCACGAACCTGTGTCCCCTGCATTGGCAGGCGGACTCTCAACCACTGCGCCACCAGGGAAGCCCTCAGTTTACTTTTAAAAGGCTTCTAGAGTATTACCTTGGGGCTCCCAAACTGTGTAACCACCTTCTCTTGCATCATCAACATCATTTCTGAAACCCAGGGACCAAAAGTGCTAAGACTTGAAAAATTTAAACATCAACTCATTTTTTTCAGTGACAAAACAAAAACAGGGACTTCCCTGGTGGTCCAGTGGTTAAGACGTCACACTCCAAATGCAGGGAGCCTGGGTTCATTCCCTGGTCAGGGAACTAGAACCTGCATGCCCAACTAAAGATACCTCATGCCTCAGCGAAGATCCCACGTGCCGCAGCTAAGACCCAGCACAGCAAAATAAATAAATATTAAACAAATAAAAACAAGATTTGCTTTCTTGCAAAAATATTCTTTCTAATTTTCATTTTTAGAATTCTTAAAGGAAGATGCTTTTGTGTTTTTCTAAAGTCTTAACATGGTCAGTCTTTTGTTTTAATAGCCAGAATGCCTTGGAATGGGGTTCTTACTTAAATGTTTTTCTTTTACAGTCACTTCAAATACTTGGCCTTAAATGACCCTTTCTTTTTACCAGTGTGGAAAGACTTCTGCTTCTATGTGTGGCCAGCAGAGGGCACCCTAAGAACAGCCCGGCAGTCCTTGCAGCTGGGTTGAAACTTGCAGTTTCTGCTCTTCCTCTACAGAACCAGATTCCCGTGGTGGGAGGTTGATGGTAGTGCCAATCTGGCTTTTGAATTAAGGTTAGCTGAGAATGCTGGATGCAGAGAGGTGGTGCAAAAGGGATCCATGAGTTCCAAGGAGGCTAAAGAAGAAATGTAGCCCAGTGCCCCAGGTCTCTGGATTTCTTAAAAAAAAAACAAAAACATAAAAACTATTCTGGGGCTTCCCTGGTGGCGCAGTGGTTGAGAGTCCGCCTGCCGATGCAGGGGACATGGATTCGTGCCCCGGTCCGGGAAGATCCCACATGCCGTGGAGCGGCTAGGCCCGTGAGCCATGGCGGCTGAGCCAGCACGTCCGGAGCCTGTGCTCCACAACGGGAGAGGCCACAACAGTGAGAGGCCTGCGTACCGCAAAAAAAAACAACTATTCTGGATGGAACAAGGAAAATTAGTTTAATATTCTTGATATTTTGCTTACGTCTGGCTATTTTACTGCTAAAAACAGTGACATTTGTTAACTTGGACTTTTTCTTGCTGTTTTAATATTTTTCTATATATTAGATATATAAGTACAAGTACAGGGGCACTGGAGTTTTGTGACAGCTAAGTTTGCCTAAAGAATGAAACCTAGTTTAGAGAAGAGTTATATATTTTATATATTATTATTATTGTATATTTATATATTACATATTATTTTAATTTATATATGTTTTCTGTGCTCTCAGGAAAATGGCAAACGTACATATGTCAATACTTTCAGAGACTTTAGTGACATTTTTCCTTTTGCATCATCGCGTCAACTTTTCAGTCTTGGTGAGTCATTTTTATGACTTGTGAGTAATTTCTGTTTTCTGTGAATGGATATGTGTACCTGTGCATACATTTTGAGTGCTGGGACTTGCCAAGGGTCAGCGATTTAGCTGACCAGTAGCTGCTATTCCGTGGTAGCTTTGGGAAACTGAGGGCACCCAGCGCTCAGAATGTCCAAGTTCTCTTTCTGTCATTAAATACTGAAGCACATGGTAAAACAAAGCATGCCTCTTTAGGATGAAACCAGAAACCCCAAGCCATTCCTGGGGACTCCCACGGTCAGGGAATACCATCTGTGTGCCTCTGACTCTCACCTCCACTCCAGGTTGAGGTCTCCCATGATAAGCCTCAGAACCTTTTCTCTGCATTGTGACCTGGACCAGAACATCGCATTACCTGGGGCTTGTTACAAATGCAGAATATCGGGGTGCACACACTGAATAGGAATCTGCATTTTAACCCAGGTGATTGGAGAAGCACTACCCCAGACTTTTGGCCCAGACCATATTTTTAGTACCAAGGGTTCATACCTGGGGTTCACAGAATTTAGTGGGCTGGTGAACTTGGATGGGGAAAGAATACATCTTGATTTTCCCTAACCAAAATTTAGCATTTCTTTTCATTTGAATGTAGGCAAGACCACAGTAATATTGGCTGTGCTTGTGACTTTGTTATCAATAGAAATTGAAATACTTTCATATCACTTTATAGTTTTTGTAGAAAATCATTTATGTGCTGCTCAGTATTCTGGTAGTTATTAGTGCCTCCACTAGTTCTTGTTATTTAATATGTTCATAAAGAAGAATATTTTTAGTACATCATATTTAGAAAATATTGCAGTAACTTTTTATGGTAACTGGTTTTCTTTATAATTTTATGTATTTTATTACATGTATTTAAAAACATTATTTGGAGAAGGAGGCTGTAGCCATCCCTAGACTGCTGTTGTAGTTCATGGCACTGAAAAAAGTAAGGACCCCTGCCTTAGAGAGAAAGAAAAAATTCCAGATTAATATGTTTCCTCAAGAAGTCGTTCCTTTTTTTTTTTTTTTTTTTTTTTTTTTGTGGTACGCGGGCCTCTCACTGTTGTGGCCTCTCCCGTCGCGGAGCACAGGCTCCGGAAGCGCAGGCTCAGCGGCCATGGCTCACGGGCCCAGCCGCTCCGCGGCACGCGGGATCTTCCCGGACCGGGGCACGAACCCACGTCCCCTGCATCGGCAGGCGGACTCTCAACCACTGCGCCACCAGGGAAGCCTGAAGTTGTTCCATTTTTGGCCTTAGTACCAGTGGAGGCTTGCTCCTAGATGGGTATAGATAAGCCCGGGGAAATTTTTACATCTGCTACCTGGTGGGAAGGTATCATCCTCCAGCCAGTGTGGTCAACTGTCTGCAGCTACAGGGAGAAAGAGGGAGAGGGAAAGGAAGGGGAGGAGAGGGGAGGGGAAGGGGAGGAAAAGGGAGGGAAAAGGAAGGGAAGGGAGAGACAATGGGACAGGATACCTAGGCTTCACTGCCACATCCTCTTCACTCAAAGATCAGAACAGAGATGTGTCTCATCAATTGTGTCACAGTACCCAACCTTGTTCTTCAAATTCTGCTTACCTGAAGCGTGATGTTAAGTCTATGGAAAGGTGGGACGGCAGCATGAGATGCTCTGTGGGCCCACTCTCCGGTGAGACGAGAGAAAGTAGAAAAAACTATAAAAACCGTTTAAAGTCTCTGGAAATTGTCCTAAGGGCAATTAGAGGTTAGAGATATGTTTTATTTAGGTCTATGCAGTGTTAAAATGTTTTCTGAGTTTGTTGCTTTATATTGCTCTGTCATTTAAATAAAATTTTTTATAAAAATTGAGAAATTTCACATTAGAAACTGGATTTCTAGCATCAGCTGAAAGAAATCACAACCTGCCAGCTGGGCCAGAATTTCCACAGGACAACACTCAGCTGGCACTGAGGTCGAGGGGGCACTTTTAATTTTGCCATGTTCTCCACCATTCTCTGTGTCGCCAGTGGTGTGGCTGTGTTGGCCTTCCACCAGTGTGCTTGTAGTGTTGTTTCCTTCAAACAGAGTTGAGAGGATAGGAGGAAAATGATAGCTGAATCAAAAGAGCCAACATTTGTTATTTGTTTGTGGAAATAGAAATTATACCTACTCTGTGCCTGTGTTGAAAGAATTAAGAATTAATGTGTCTGGCCTACTTCCTTAATTTATGTTACTTCTCTGCCTTGGCTGTAGGCATTTGAGTTTTTGATTCCAGTTCTAGAGGCCTAGTTCTCGAACTGTTTTATCTCCATACTATGTAGAGTTGCTAGGCATGTATGGCAAGGAAAATTTTTTGTTACCATTTATTGAACTATAAAAATAATGTGTTTACAGCCAACATGTTGGTGGTTGTCAAGATGGTGGGGTGGGGGTGGGTGAAATGGGGTCAAAAGGTATAAAAACATCCAGTTATAAAATAAATAAGTTATGGAAATGTAATGCACAGCATGGTGATTATAGTTAATAATACTGCACTGCACATTTGAAAGTTGCTAAGAGACTAGATCTCACCATAAGAAAAAATTTTTGAAAGTTTTGTAACTTATGTATGGTGGTAGATTATTCTGCAATGTGTACAAATACTGAATCATTATGTTGTATACCTGAAACTAATATAATGTTATATGTCAATTATACCTCAATAAAAAAAATCAAACATTAAAAAAATTTGCTGATGTAAGTATACTTATGGTGGCTTTCCAGCTTATACAGTTGTTTTTAAAATCTAAAAAGTGTAATAAAAAAATTTTAAAAGATAAAAAGTAATATTTAAAAGCTTTACATTGAAGTTAATGTTTATTGCTATAATAACATAACACATTCAGTTGCATTTCTTCAGTGGGAAGAAAACAGCTAACAGACTGGAAAAAATAACAGGTCTCCACATTGAAGAATTTAATTTTCAAATACATTGAGGTACTCTTGTGAATAGTGAAATACGAATTTATTTTAAGTCTTTTCTGAATTCATAGTCAGATATTGACAGGTAATTTCTCAATCTATTAAGTGGAGTTGAATACATTTTTTGATGTTGAAAAGTAAAGGTAGGGGAATTCCCTGGCGGTCCAGTGGTTAGGATTCTGTGCTTCCACTGCAAGGGGCACGGGTTCCATTCCTAGTTGGGGAACTAAGATCTGGCCCAGCACAGAAAAAAAAAAAGAGTAAAGGTGGGAACTTTGGTTTAAAATCAAGCACACAAGTGAACTACTACATACTTCCATTTCTGGTAATATGGAAGGCTAAGTTATCCACCCTTTAAAAAAAAATGTAAGATAAAATTTGTTTAAACTGAGGTACAATTTACATTCAATAAATTACACAGACCTTAAGTGTACTGTACATGAGTTTTGATAAAGTTGTACTCCCATGAACACACATATCAAAATATAGAACATCCTCATCACCATGGAAAAGTTCCTTATGACCTCTACCAAGAAACAAGTGTTCTGATTTATTTTACTGAAAATTAGGTTTGCCTCTAAATGGTGTCATATAGTATGTACATGTGGTGGGTAACTTCTGAAATGGATCACAATGCCTGCCTCTTATATTCACTTCCTTGTATAATCTCCTCCCTTTGAATGTGGGCTGCACCTAGAATGTGAGCTAGCTTCTCATGTATAGAATACAGCAAAAGTAATGGGTGGTTCCTTCTAAGATTAGGTTACAAGAGAGTGTGGCTTCTCTCTTTCTCTCTCTGACTCTTCTCATTTGCTTGATCTGATGAAGCAAGCTGCCATTTTCTGAGCTGTTTTATTAAGAGGCCCACATGTCAAGGAACAGCTGTGTGTGTGTGTGTGGTGGGGATGGAATTAATCTGGCAACAAACATGTGAGTGAGCTTGGAATGCATCTTTCCTAGCTGAGCCTTGATTCAGCCACTGGGAAGATCGGGAAAGTTTTAATAAAAGTGCTATCATCTAACCGGTTCTTCAAGTTTTGGTGGACTTTAATTCATATTAATGATTTTTAGTTACAAAAGTAATACATGTTCATTGTGGAAATTTTAAAAATATAGAAAAGCACAAAGATGCAAGTTTAAAAAAAAACGAGCTCATAAATCCCACCACCTCAGTATAAAAACATTATTAACATTTTGGTGTACATTCTTATAAACATTTTTCTTCTAATCATCACATCTAAAAGAACAATTGGGACCATGCTGTTTAGTCATCTGCATTTTTTAAATTAATTAATATTTATTTATTTAACACCTTTATTGGAGTATAATTGCTTTACAATGTTGTGTTAGTTGCTGCTGTATAACAAAGTGAATCAGCTATACATATACATATATCCCCATATCCCCTCCCTCTTGCTCCTCCCTCCCACCCTCCCTATCCTACCCCCCCATCCCACCCCTCTAGGTGGTCGCAAAGCACAGAGATGATCTCCTTGTGCTATGTGGCTGCTTCCCATTAGCTAGCTATTTTACATTTGGTAGTGTATATATGTCAGTGCTACTCTCTCACTTCATCCCAGCGTACCCTTCCCCCTCCCCGTTCTCAAGTCCATTCTGTACATCTGAGTCTTTATTCCTGTCCTGACCCTAGGTTCATGAGAACCATTTTTTTTTTTTAGATTCCATATATATGTGTTAGCATATGGTATTTGTTTTTCTCTTTTCTGACTTACTTCACTCTGTAGGACAGACTCTAGGTCCATCCACCTCACTACAAATAACTCAGTTTCGTTTCTTTTTATGGCTGAGTAATATGCCATTGTATATATGTGCCACATCTTCTTCATCCACTCATCTGTTGATGGACACTTAGGTTGCTTCCATGTCCTGGCTATTGTAAATAGTGCTGCAATGAACATTGTGATATATGTCTCTTTTTGAATTATGGTTTTCTCAGGGTATATGCCCAGTAGTGGGATTGCTGGGTCATATGGTAGTTCTATTTTTATTTTTTTAAGGAACCTCCATACTGTTCTCCATAGTGACTGTATCAATTTACATTCCCACCAACAGTGCAGGAGGGTTCCTTTTTCTCCATACCCTATCCAACATTTATTGGTAGATTTTTTGATGATGGCCATTCTGACCGGTGTGAGGTGATACCTCATTGTAGTTTTGATTTGCATCTCTCTAATCATTAGTGATGTTGAGCATCCTTTCATGTGTTTGTTGGCAATCTGTATATCTTCTTTGGAGAAATGTCTATTTAGGTCTTCTGTCCATTTTTGGATTGGGTTGTTTGTTTTTTGATATTGAGCTGCATGAGCTGCTTGTAAATTTTGGAGATTAATCCTTTGCCAGTTGCTTCATTTGCAAATATTTTCTCCCATTCTGAGGGTTGTCTTTTTGTCTTGTTTATGGTAGCCTTTGCTGTGCAAAAGCTTTTAAGTTTCATTAGATCCCACTGGTTTATTTTTGTTTTTATTTCCATTTCTCTAGGAGGTGGGTCTAAAAGGATCTTACTGTGAATTACGTCATTGAGTGTTCTTCCTTTGTTTTCCTCTAAGAGTTTGATAGCCTTACATTTAGGTCTTTTACCATTTTGAGTTTATTTTTGTGTATGGTGTTAGGCAGTGTTCTAATTTCATTCTTTTACATGTAGCTGTCCAGTTTTCCCAGCACCACTTATTGAAGCGGCTGTCTTTTCTGCATTGTATATTCTTGCCTCCTTTATCAAAAATAAGGTGACCATATGTGTGTGGGTTTATCTCTGGGATTTCTATCCTGTTGCATTGATCTGTATTTCTGTTTTTGTGCCAGTACCATACCATCTTGATTACTGTAGCTTTGTAGTATAGTCTGAACTCAGGGAGCCTGATGCCTCCAGCTCCGTTTTTCTTTCTCAAGATTGCTTTGGCTATTTGGGGTCTTTTGTGTTTCCATACAAATTGTGAAATTTTTTGTTCTAGTTCTGTGAAAAATCCCATTGGTAGTTTGATAAGGATTGCATTGAATCTGTAGATTGCTTTGGGTAGTATGGTCAATGTTGATTCTTCCAATCCAAGAACATGGTATATGTCTCCATCTGTTTGTATCATTTTTTAATTTCTTTTACCAGGGTCTTATAGTTTTCTGCATACAGGTCTTTTGTCTCCTTAGGTAGGTTTACTCCTACGTATTTTATTCTTTTTGTTGCAATGGTAAATGGGAGTGTTACCTTAATTTCTCTTTCAGATTTTTTACTGTTAGTGTGTAGGAATGCAAGAGATTTCTGTGCATTAATTTTGTATCCTGCTACTTTACCAAATTCATTGATTAGCTCTAGTAGTTTTCTGGTAGCATCTTTAGGATTCTCTATGTATAGTATCATATCATCTGCAAACAGGGACAGCTGTACTTCTTCTTTTCTGATTTGGATTCCTTTTATTTCTTTTTGTTCTCTGATTGCCATGGCTAAAACTGCCAAAACTATGTTGAATAATAGTGGTGAGAGTGGGTAACCTTTTCTTGTTCCTGGTCTTAGAGGAAATGCTTTCAGTTTTTCACCATTGAGAATGATGTTGGCTGTGGGTTTGTCATATATGGCTTTTATTATGCTGAGGTAGGTTCCCTCTATGCACATTTCCTGGAGAGTTCTTATCATAAATGGGTGTTGAAGTTTGTTGAAAGCTTTTTCTGCATCTGTTGAGATCATCATATGGTTTTTATCCTTCAGTTTGTTAATATGATGTATCCCATTGATTGTTTTGCATATATTGAAGAATCCTTGCATTCCTGGGATAAACCCAAATTGATCGTCGTGTATGATCCTTTTAATGTCCTGTTGGATTCTGTTTGCTAGTATTTTGTTGAGGATTTTTACATCTATGTTCATCAGTGATATTGGCCTGTACTTTTCTTTTTTTGTGACATCTTTGTGTGGTTTTGGTATTGGGTGATGGTGGCCTCATAGAATGAGTTTGGGAGTGTTCCTCCCTCTGCTGTATTTTGGAAGAGTTTGAGAAGAAGAGGTGTTAGCTCTCCTCTAAACGTTTGATAGAATTCACCTGTGAAGCCATCCAGTCCTGGGCTTTTGTTGTTGGAAGATTTTTAATCACAGTTTCAATTTCAGTGCTTGTGATTGGTCTGTTTATATTTTCTATTTCTTCCTGCTTCAGTCTTGGAAGGTTGTACTTTCCTAAGAATTTGTCCATTTCTTCCAGGTTGTCTATTTTGTTGCCATATAGTTGCTTGTAGTAATCTCTCATGATCCTTTGTATTTCTGTATTGTCAGTTGTTACTTCTCCTTTTTCATTTCTAATTCTGTTGATTTGAGTCTTTTCCCTTTTTTTCTTGATGAGTCTGGCTAATGGTTTATCAATTTTGTTTATCTTTTCAAAGAACCAGCTTTTAGTTTTATTGATCTTTGCTATTGTTTCCTTCACTTCTTTTTCATTTATTTCTCATCTGACCTTTATGATTTGTTCTGCTATCTTTGGGTTTGTTTTGTTCTTCTTTCTCTAATTGCTTTAGGTGTAAGTTAGGTTGATTATTTGAGATTTTTCTTGTTTCTTGAGGTAGGATTGTATTTTTATAACCTTCCTTCTTAGAACTGCTTTTGCTGCATCCCATAGGTTTTGGGTCGTCGGGTTTTCATCGTCATTTGTTTCTAGGTATTTTTTGATTTCCTCTTTGATTTCCTCAGTAATCTCTTGGTTATTTAGTAGCGTTTTGTTTAGCCTCCATGTGTTTGTGTTTTATACAGGTTTTTTCCTGTAATTGATATGTAGTCTCCTAGCATTGTGGTTGGATAAGATACTTGATATGATTTCAATTTTTTTAAATTTACCGAGGCTTGATATGTGACCCAAGATATGATCTATCCTGGAGAATGTTCCATGTACACTTGAGAAGAAAGTGTATTCTGTTGTTTTTGGATGGAATGTCCTATAAATATCAGTTAAGTCCATCTGGTCTAATGTGTCATTTAAAGCTTGTGTTTCCTTATTTATTTTCATTTTGGATGATCTGTCCATTGGTGCAAGTGGGGTGTTAAAGTCCCCTACTATTATTGTGTTACTGTCAATTTCCCCTTTTATGGCTGTTAGCCTTTGCCTTATGTATTGAGGCGCTCCTATGTTGGGTGCATAAATATTTACAATTGTTATATTTTCTTCTTGGATTGATCCCTTGATCATTATGTATTGTCCTTCTTAGTCTCTTGTTTTAGTCTTTATTTTCAAGTCTATTTTGTCTGATATGACTATTGCTACTCCAGGTTTCTTTTGATTTCCATTTGCATGGAGTATCTTTTTCCATCTCCTCACTTTCAGTCTGTATGTATCCTTAGGTCTAAAGTGGGTCTCTTGTAGACAGCATATATATGGGTCTTGTTTTTGTATCCATTCAGCCAGTCTGTGTCTTTTGGTTGGAGCATTTAATCCATTTACATTTATCACTTATCAATATGTATGTTCCTTTTACCATTTTCTTAATTATTTTGGGTTTGTTTTTGTAGGCCTTTTCTTTCTCTTGTCTTTCCTGCATAGAGAAGGTCCTTTAGCATTTGTTGTAAAGCTGGTTTGGAGGTGCTGAATTCTCTTAATTTTTGCTTGTCTGTAAAGGTTTTAATTTCTCTGTGAAATCTGACTGAGATCCTTGCTTGGTAGAGTAATCTTGGTTGTAGTTTATTCCCTTTCATCACTTTAAATATGTCCTGCCACTCCCTTTTGGCTTGCAGAATTTCTTTTTTGTTGTTGTTGTTAACATCTTTATTGGAGTATAATTGCTTTACAATGGTGTGTTAATTTCTGCTTTATAACAAATCGAATCAGCTGTACATATACATATATCCCCATATCTCCTCCCTCTTGCATCTCCCTCCTCCCCTCTCTATCCCATCCCTCTAGGTGGTCACAAAGCACCGAGCTGATCTCCCTGTGCTATGCAGCTGCTTCCCACTAGCTATCTATTTCACACTTGGTAGTATATATAAGTCTATGCCACTTTCTCACTTCGTCCCAGCTTATCATTCCCCCTCCCCATGTCCTCATGTCCATTCTCTAATTCTATGTCTTTATTTATTTGTCCTGCCCCTAGGTTCTTCAGAACCTTTTTTTTTTTTTAGATTCCATATATATGTGTTAGCATATGGTATTTGTTTTTCTCTTTCTGACTTACTTCACTCTGTATGACAGACTAGGTCCATCCACCTCACTACAAATAACTCAATTTCATTCCTTTTTATGGCTGAGTAATATTCCATTGTATATATGTGTCACATCTTTTTTATCCATTCGTCTGCAATGGACACTTAGGTTGCTTCCATATCCTGGCTATTGTAAATAGAGGAGACTTGCAGAGTTTCTGCTGAAAGATCAGCTGTTAACTTTATGGGGATTCCCTTGTATGTTATTTGTTGCTTTTAATATTTTTTCTTTTTTTAAAATTTTTGATAGTTTGAGTAATATGTGTCCTGGCATGTTTCTGCTTGGATTTATCCTGTATGGGACTCTTTGTCCTTCCTGGACTCGGGTGGTTGTTTCCTTTCCCATGTTAGAGAAGTTTTTGAGTATAATCTATTCAAATATTTTCTCAGACCCTTTCTCTTTCTCTTCATCTTCTGGGACCCCTATAATTCGAATGTTGGTGCATTTAATGTTGTCCCAGAGGTCTCTGAGACTGTCCTCAATTCTTTTCTTTCTTTTTTCTTTATTCTGCTCTGTGGTAGTTATTTACACTATTTTATCTTCCAGGTCACTTATCTGTTCTTCTGCCTCAGTTATTCTGCTATTGATTCCTTCTATTGTGTTTTTAATTTCATTTATTGTGTTGCTCATCATTGTTTGTTTGCTCTTTAGGTCTTCTAGGTCCTTGTTAAACATTTCTTGTATTTTCTCCATTCTATTTCTGAGATTTGGATCATCTTTACTATCATTACTCTGAAATCTTTTTCAGGTAGACTGCCTCTTTCCTCTTCATTTGTTTGCTCTGGTGGGTTTGTACCTTGCTCCTTTATCTGCTGCATACTTCTCTGTCTTCTCATTTTGCTTAACTTATTGTGCTTGGGGTCCCCTTTTCACAGGCTGCAGCTTTGTAGTTCCCGTTATTTATGGTGTCTGCTCGCAGTGGGTGAAGTTGGTTCTGTGGCTTGTGTAGTCTTTCTGGTGGAGGGGACTGGTGCCTGTGGTCTGGTGGGTGGGACTGTATCTTGTCTTTCTGGTGGGCAGGGCTGCATCCGGTGGTGTGTTTTGGGGTGTCTGTGAACTTAGTATGGCTTTAGGCAGCCTCTCTGCTAATGGGTGGGGTTGTGTTCCTGTCTTGCTAGTTGTTTGGCATAGGGCATCCAGCACAGGAGCTTGCTGGCCATTGTGTGGAGCTGGGTGTTAGTGTTGAGACGGAGATCTCTGGGAGAGCTCTCACCGAGTGATACTACGTGGGGCTCTGAGGTTTCTGGTGGTCCAATGTTCTTGACTCAGCTCTCCCACCTCAGAGGCGCAGGCCCGACATGTGGCTGGAGCACCAAGGCCTTGCCGGCCACACAGCTCAGAAGAAAAGGAAGAAAAGAAAGAAAAAAAAAAGAACAGATAGAAGCCCAAAACAAATAGTAAAAGCAAAACTAAACACACAAAATCACACAAAGAAAAATACACACACACTCATAAAAAGAAAATCAGGGCTTCCCTGGTGGCACAGTGGTTGAGAATCCCCCTGCTGTTGCAGGGGACATGGGTTCGTGCCCTGGTCTGGGAAGATCCCACATGCCGCGGAGCGGCTGGGCCCGTGAGCCATGGCCGCTGAGCCTGCGCGTCCGGAGCCAATAGGAGAGGCCACAACAGTGAGAGGCCCGCGTTCCGCAAAAAAAAAGAAAATCAAACAAAACCTCAATAACAAAAACTAAACAAAGAAAAGAAACCCAAACAGACAGAACCCTAGGACAAATGGTAAAAGCAAACCTAAACAGACAAAATCACACTAAGAAACTCACACACACACACTCACAAAAAGAGAAAAAAGGAATAATAATAATAAAAAAGTTTTTTTTAATGGGAAGATAGCAACCATACCAATAAACAAATCCACCAATGATAACAAGCACTAAAAACTAAACTAAGATAAACATAAAACCAAAAGCATATGAGACGCAGAAAGCAAATCGCAAGTCTGCAGTTGCTCCCAAAGTCCACTGCCTCAATTTTGGGAACATCTGTTGTCTCTTCAGGTATTCCATAGATGCAGGGTTTATCAAGTTGATTGCGAGGATTTAATCCACTGCTCCTGAGGCTGCACAGAGAATTTTCCCTTTCTCTTCTTTGTTTGCACAGCTACTAGGGTTCCGCTTTGGTTTGGGCCTCACCTCTGCATGTAGGCCACCCCCAGGCATCTCTTCCCCACCCAGACAGGACGGGGTTAAAACAGTGGCTGATTATGGCTCTTTTGCTCACTCAGGCCGGGGAGAAGGAGGGGTACGGTAGTCACAATTGGAATGCGGGGGGAACCTGTGGCGGCAGAGGCCAGCATGACATTGCAACAGCCTGAGGTGCAACTTCTCCTGGGGAAGTTGTCCCTGGATCATGGGACCCTGGCAGCGGCGGGCTGCACAGTTTCCCAGGGAGGTGTGGGTAGTGACCTGCGCTTGCACACAGCGTTCTTGGTGGCAGCAACAGCAGTGTTAGCGGTCCATGTCCTTCTCTGTGGTCCGAGATGGTAGCCGCGGCTTGCGCCTGTCTCTGGAGCTCGCTTAAGTGGTACTCTGCCATCTTTGGGCACACAGAGTAGGAATCCCCTCTTTTCATACACCCCAAGACAATGGTCTCTTGCCTCTCCAGCAGGTCCAGAATTTTTCCCAGACTCCCTCCCAGCTAGCTGTGGTGCACTAGCCCCCTTCAGGCTGTGTTCACTCAGCCAACCCCAGTCTTCTCCCTGGGATCTAATCTCTGAAGCCCGAGCCTCAGCTCCCAGCTCCCACCCGCCCCTGCAGGTGAGCAGACAAGCCTCTCGGGATGGTGAGTGCTGGTCGGCACTGATCCTCTGTGTGGGAATCTCTCTGCTTTGCCCTCTGCACCCCTGTTGCTGTGCTGTCCTTCGTGGCTCCAAAGCTTCCCCCCAGCCCACCCCCGTCTCCACCAGTGAAGTGGCTTCCTAGTGTGTGGAAACTTTTCCTCCTTCACAGCTCCCTCCCAGAGGTGCAGGTCCTGTCCCTATTCTTTTGTCTCTGTTTTTTCTTTTTTCTTTTGCCCTATCTAGGTACGTGGGGATTTTCTTGCCTTTTGGGAAGCCTCAGGTTTTCTGCCAGTGTTCAGTAGGTGTTTGTAGGAGTTGTTCCACATGTAGATATATTTTTGATGTATTTGTGAAGAGGAAGGTAAGCTCCACGTCTTACTCGTCTGCCATCTTGAAGGTCTCCCCTTAACATTTTTATAAATGTTATTTCATTTAATCTTCACAATAGCCCTGCAAAGTAAGAAGTATTTTCAATCCCATTTTATAATAATAACTTGAGGGACAGAAAGTTTAGTTTGTCCAAGTCACACGACAAAGCCAACATGTACATCTGGAATGTCTTTCTCCAGATCCCATGCTCACCTTCCTCCCAGCTGCATCCCAGACGATGGGTGGTGTTTGGAGATGGCAGGGCATGAAAAGGAAAGGAATCACTCAGAGGGGTTGTTTGTAATATTGGATTTGGTGACCACTTCTATCTACAACATAAAGGAAAGGGAGAAATTTAAAATAACGAATTTTCCCAGCCTGGGAAAAGATGATGTCACAAATGATACCAATTTCATAATCTGTTCAATAGTACATGTGATTTCTACTAGTCAGAAAGTATTCCTTCAATTCAGCCTTACCTCAACCTCAGACACAGGGCTCTATGCACTGTGCGATGCAGTGAGGTCTTATCAAATCTGCAGTCCAGTCACTCTGTGCTAAGGAGATCTGGCCCTGGCTGAAAATCATCTGGCTGATCTGGGAGCCAGCGTGGGAGCTGGAGCACCTCGTTTGTGCAAGCCTGGGCCGACCCACACTGCTTTCCCACGGGGAGGTGTCTTTGGAACCAGGGGGCATCCAGGACAGGCACCAGGCTAAAGCAGAATGGCCCCTTTCCACTCCACACTAAGAGCACTTTATATCTGCCCCAGCAGGGATGGGAACAAGTTTTTGCCAAAAGGAAAGAAGAAATCAAAACGTAAAATATACTTCTCTGGGTTGCATGTTTCTGGCTTGACTTATGTCACTTACACAACAACGATTATTGTTTGTTTGAACGACACAGAGGGTTTTAGGCAAGGCCAGAAACGCTAGCCCAGGATTTGGTCCCCCAGAGTTCTGACACCTAAAGAAGGGGAAGGAACAGTGGGTGTGTGGAGTCAGGAATGTCTCTTCTGATTCCAGCCTTCAGCTGCCTGAGCCTCCCAAGCTACATCCTGCCCCACAGACAAGAAAATGTAGCCACAGACAACAGTGGAAGAGGGGCTTTGAAACAAAGAAGGAAGAGTGGGCACATGTTTCCTGGGACTCTTGGGATCCTCGAACTCTTTGAAGGTCTGTCTGACAAGTTCAGCTTCGACAGGAAATACTGATTCACCGGACAAAGAGTTCTGATTCGACACTGGCTGAATACACAGCACCCAGCTCCACCATCCACAGCCCCCAAGCCCAGGATAAGTTGTTTTGTTTCTACTTTTCTCTCAGGTTTTCTAAACCTTGCCACTTTCAAGAAATCTACTCTCAGGGAGCTAATTTTTACATAATTATTAGCTCTGCTTTTCCTTTGTGAAAGCCACTCTCCATTTTTGGATGACATTTGATGACCTGCATCAGTAGAAAAGTTAGTTTTGTCCTCTTTTACTGAAAACTTGGTGACAAAGTCAAATTCTCTTCAGGTCTCTCTAGTGTGAGACTTCTTGTAATCCTTTCCCCTAACACATACCACAGCTCACTTACACAGATGCTTTAGGGAGAAGGCCAGGCGCTTATGAACATCTTAGAGAGCCTTCTTCAGGCCTCTTTCTTCCTCTGAATTTCTCCAGTTTGCCACCCCCTTTGCTCCCACTTCTGCATCTTACCATATTGTGTCCAACCATTCTGTCCTCTATTGAGTGCTGGGACAGATAAAGACACAAACATTTGATAATAAACACACAAACATTTGATAAATGGGGCAATTGTGAAGGAACCCCTTCCCATCTTTGCCTTTTTCAGTTTTTTTAAAATTTCCTCTTCATTAATTCCATATGCTATAGGCTTCCAGTTGAGATCTATCCCTGCTCCCTGAGACCCTGCAAATTGCCCCTTACCTGTACCAGTGTCTGTCACCTCTTTACCAAAACTTCTTTAACGGGAACTTAACTTCATTGCTTCCGCACCAATAAACGTTCGTTTTCCTTTTTCATTAAAGAGTGAATATTTATTGACTACTTACTTTTGCTCTAACAAAACAAAGTCCCAATCCAAAGGAGTTTACATTGTAGTGGCAGGAGACCCGACCACAAGCAAATAAGATAAGCCAATAAATAATACGCTCAGAAGAAAAATAAAGCAGAGGCATAGGACTGCAGGATGGGCATCGGCCTGGCCTTTTCCAGGCCTTAGTGAAAACGGTAATTGTTGTTTTCGTATCTATCAAACACCTCAGCCTCTCACTCCTTTGGGGACAGATGTGGTTGTGCTGAGAAGGCTGATCTACAATATCTGCTTTGCCAACCAACCCTCAATGGGGGGTAATCCTTGTAAAATGCTTAATAAAACGGCATGGTTTAGCGAGGAATGCAGGCGGAACTTGACAGTAGCTGCTATCTCTCAGGGAGCTGGGGCTCCTCTTAACCCACAGGAACTCGCTCATCACCTGACATACAGACAAACCTGGAATTGAGGGAGGTGATACCCCACAGGGCAACCTTGATCACGGAGCCGGGAGCCAATAGATAAACTACTGTACTTTTTTACTTAAGGCAGAAGAATCTGAGGTGCATTCTACATTTTCTCAGAGGCTTTTCCAGCAGATGGAGCCTCAGTCACTCACAGCAGTGACCAGCTCAATGACATATTCATGTCTTTCTGTCCTTTCCTGTTCAATCTCCTGGTCCCAACCCAACTCCTGCTCATTGGAATTACTTCCCAAAATAACTGTCTTCACAAGGTCCTCATATCAGAAAGAACCCCGGCTAAGACAGTCACACTATCTGTGCTTTGGTCTTTCCTTTTAGATTCTATCTCCCAATATTATATATTCCACATATATATGAAATTATCTATAGTCTCTTCTCTTTTTCATAGCTCTTTCAAGTTAGGAAGTTTCAGTCATCAGGGAACTCTACAGTTTCCCTACCAAAGATCTCTCAGATTGTTCTTTCAGTATATATTCGGTTAAGTTGATCATTACTGTTTCTGTATATGCAAACAAAACCCAGGAATCACATCACTTGTTACAGAAATTCTCTTTGATCCACAGTGTTTACATTGCCTCCTCTATAGCTGGTGGAGACAAGATCTTAAATTTTTCCAAGTTGAAAAACTATCATTTGGAGGATTGCAATGAACTTCTGTATTTTAGGGAGCAGGCTGTCCTTTAATTTTGGAGGCAACACTTTGATGACTCTTTTAGTGATGCTAATACACCTACCATTACCCCTCCCCATCATGTATATGAAAATGCTTTAGGCTGAGACATTACCTATTCTGTTTGGGCATATAGATTGAGTATAACTAGCAGAATTATTGACCTGCAATATTAGATTTTTCCCCCTAAATCTAGATTAAGTTGTCTTATAACTAAATGTTTTTATTTTCCCTTAGAAAGAAGAAGAAGGATAGCAGCCTGGAAAAGGAGAAAGACGGCAAGGAGTGACCAGCAGAGTGAAGCACCGTCCCAGAGCCAGAGACCAGATTTGCTTGGCTAGAATGGGAGGATTGGGGCAACAGGTTCCTTAACGGTTCCCTAAAATTACATGAGGAGGAAAACCTAATAAAATACTGAACTCTTTGATGGCAGTAGAATAGAGACTTAGACTATTGTCATTTGGGTATTAATAATCTCTGAAGACTGGAGAAGATGGGAACATCTTAATTACCCATGGTTCCCAATACTCCTGTACATATTTCTCCCTAACCCCCTCCCTTTTAAAAAATTCAATCTATTTAAACCCAAAACAAAAAGACAAACACAAAAAGTGCACCATTTCTCCCACCCCCACCCCTTGCCTCTGGCAAACACAAATCTGTGCTCTCTAACTATGAGCTTATTTATATATACATATCATATATATATATATATATATATATGTATACACACATATACACACACACACACACACATCGTTAAAGGACTCCACATATAAGAGAGATCATATAGTATTTATCTTTCTTCTCTGACTTACTTCACTTAGCATAATGCCCTTGAGGTTCATCCTATCCATAGAGTTGTCATTTAAGTACTTATGACTGCTTTTGTACTACAATGGCCAGGGTCTGTTTTGCAACAGAGGCCGTATGTCCCACTAAACCTAAAATAAAATCTTTACTATCTGACCCTTTAAAGTGAAAGTTTGCTGACCTCTGCTCTAGATCTAAATAGTTTAGAAGAAATATAGGGAACAAAGGAACATGTTAAGAAACACCATGGAGATGCAATCAGCAAATTCAAAACGTGGAAAATTCTATAAGATTAACAACTTAATTTCTTAAACAAATAAATGATAGTAAACATTTTTTAAAGGGTGGGAGAGAAAACCTATACCACTTATGAGACATATGACTTTAATGCAATGTGTAGTCCTTTAAGAAGAAAATGATTCAAAAGTCAACTTAAAAATATGTATGTAACAATCAGGGAAATTTAAATACTGACTGTATATTTGATGGAATTACTACTAATTGTTAAATTGTAATAACTGCATTATTTTTATGTTATTCTTTTAAAGAGTCCTTCCCATTATAGGGGTTTGGGAGTAGGGAAAATGGGTATATACAAAGTAAAAATGGACATGAAATGATAGTTAATTTTGTTATTAACTGTCATCATGGTTACCTATACCTATGGGTAAGTGAGGGTTCATTAAGTTAGTCTCTCTACTTTTGCATATTTTTGATATTTTTCTTATTATAAATTTGTATAAGAGCAAGAATTTTTAAGGAAATTATAAACGTTATTGAGAGACATTAAGAAGACCTAAAAGGAGAGATATGCCAGTTTGTAGGTTGAAAGACTCAATATTGTAAAAATAAATGTCAGTTTTTTCCAGTTGAGCCCCAGTAGGGCTCACCCCAGGGAGTTCAACAGCAACCCCCCCGCACCCCCCAGTAGCTTTCCAGCAAGTATTGTCAGCTTCCCAGTGGGGATTTCTGGTCCCAGCCAGCAGTTCCCTGCTAACCAGACTTATCCTCCTGACTGTGAGCAGCTCTGTCTCGGGCAACCCAGAGAACTTCATCACCAACCAGTTGGCTGCAACCACACTCTCTCCAGTGAGGTCTGAATCCCAGCCTTGGCTCCAGGAATTACCTTCCAAGTTCATTTGTTTCCTAAATACTCTTCTTCAGCCTTTGAGTATTCTTTTGAGTTTTCTTTTATGCCCTTTTAGTAGCTAATTCCCAACTAATTTTTTAATATTGAATAGTCCATGTTCAAATTGCTGTGTGGTTTGTCTCCTGAGTGGGACTGACACACTAGTAACATTGAAGTTGTACGTGTATAACATGTATGACCCTGCAATCACATGTATGTGTGTGTGAGAGAGACATGCACACGTGTGGGAAAGTACAAATACAAGAATATCCATAGCAATGTTGTTTAGCATAATCTAAAACTGAAAACAAATACAATTGTTGGTCAACAGGAGACAGATTGGCTGCAGGATGTGAGAGAAAGAGAGGAGTCAAGGATATCTCTAAGGATTTTAACCTGAACAACTGGAACATAAGAGTTACCATGTTCTGGGATAGGGAAGTCTGCAAGGGGAACAAGTTTTGACATTTGCTGGTAATATCAGAAACCAGTACTAGACTTAAGCATGAGATGACAGGCATTCAAATGGAGGTGTTAAGTAGGCAGGTGGAAATGCAAGTCTGGATGAACAGCCTGGGTTACCACTGAACTTATATATTTGGGGGTCCTCAGTGCACAGCGTCCTTAGAGTCAAGAGATTGGGTAATGTCACCAAATGAGTAAGTGTGGACAGAAGGAGAAGGGGGCCAAAGGATGAACATGGGGGCACTCTTCTCAGATGACTGTCATAGTCTCTCTCCCCCTGCTTCAGTGTCACGACCACTCTCCATCCCCACCTCCAAAAGGTCATCTTCTCTCAGCATCCAGCGTGACTCGGATTAGATAACACCATTGTCTGAGTCTCTTCAGTGGTTTCCTGTTGCTCATAAAGTCCAAACTCCTCACCAGGAGTATCTGGCTCCTCCCCATGCCTTCACCTTACTTTATTCTTTCCTTCCTTTGTTCTCTACCGACCAGTTCCTCTATGTAGTGCTGTTTATTCCTCAAATACATGTATCTTTCTCATTTCAGGTCACTTGCACTAGCTGTTCCCTCAGCCTGGAGGGAGGAACCTATCTTTGCAGGGCTGTCTCCTTTTCCTTCAAATTTCAGTTCAAAATACCACCTCTTCACAGAATTTCTTCCTGTGCTCACTAGTCACTCTAACAAGTCACTCCGTAGCACTTTTTTCACGGCACTGATATCTGACATTATCTATTTATTCGCACATTGACTGTGAATCTCAGCTCCCCCATGGCAGTGCCTGGCCGTGTTTACTATTATATATTCCCAGCGCCTCAAAGAGTGATGCCACCTGTAGGCATCGATAAATATTTGCTGAATAAGTGAATGAATGACTTACAGGATTTTGCATACTTTTAAGTATCTTTTTTAGCTTCCAAATTCAGGGAGGGAATGCTGGGCTGCCATTTTTCTTTGTCCAGCCTTTATCTTTCTTTATGTCCACTTCTTCACCAACTCCCCTGTGTCACAAAAGCCCAACAGTGCTGTAAAGATATTAGAAACAATATTTTATTCCGAAGGCTGTGAATCAGGGGATTGTGTAAAGAAGTTACTCCAATCTGAAAGCCTCGACACAGTGACGCGTTGGAATGTGCCCAGTGACTCCAGAAGGGGACTGACTGACACTCCTCCGGAGGAGTCACGCTCGCGCCTGGAGGCTGTGAGGGCCCCAACCAGGTCCCAAACAGCATCTGCTGCAGTGCCATCATGGGGGAGGTTCTGGAACAGTTCTTCATTTTTGTAGGGCTGCTGGTGTGCCTGGTCCACCTGGTGAAATGCGTGAGATTCTCCAAATGTATTTTCCTGCACTTCTGGAAAGTTTCGCCAAGGTCTTTCTTGAAGTCCATGGGACAGTGGGCAGGTAAAGAAAGTTTTCCATCTCTTGTTTTTTTTGTTGTTCTTGCTTATTATCCCTTAGGTCTCAAAAGATATATTGCATCTTTTCCTTTTGAGAGCAAAGATGTAATTCCTTTGGGTTATTTTAATGTGGGAGGCTGGAAAGCAGGAATGAAATTAGGATTGTCTGAGAAATGAGATGTGGGGCATCAGGAGGATAATTAGGGAACAATGTGACTCAGTCCTTGCCTGTGTGCTTCTCCTCTCATTCTCACTAGTTGGGTTTTCTTATTTTTGGAGTTTCTGATGATACAAGTAATACATGCTGCAGAAAATTATGTATCCTCTTCTTCAGATTTTCAAAAGCCCAGGGTGCTTCCATTTTCTTAAAGGGTATTTCAACATTCTGAAGTCCAATAATTTAAATTCATTTTATTAAAAAAAAATTTCTCTGAGCCCTTTCAAGAAGTGAGGGTAATACAAAATCAAGGCAATAAAGATCTCTGTGGAGACATGTTTTTAAAATGGTTCTATATGGAATCTGGGTCTGGTTTGTGTCCCAAGTAGACTGATTAATTGCTGCCTCCCAATGGGATTTAGCTCCTGGAACTGCCATGCAGAATTTCAGCTCCATACTGAGTTTAAGGTGAAGGACGTGAGGCTATGGTTTCGGCATCTCCTTGAACGAAATGCTAAGTTTGCATTTCAAAGTTGGTGTTATGTGCTGGTGTCAGTCTATCAATAACCAATACTGTGGTCGGGCTGGCCCTTGTGGTTCTTACTGTGATTGCAAGGTGGTTTTCAGCAATAACCATCAGGACACTTTAAAAAAAAAAAAAAGGTTTATTACTTTCAGGACCTGGAAATTATGTAGGACACCTGGTGCCACATAGCAAGGTCATGGGCGCAAAGAGAGAGAGAGAGAGTGAATGGGCCTGGAGTTCTGCTTTTATTTTATTCTGGGGTGGGGGCCTAGGGTTTCACACGCTCACTCTTTAATGGTGAATTTAAAACATACAAGCAGGAATTTAAAGCACAGGAAGAGAAAAAACAAGTGGTCCAAATGGTCAGTTATTGAAATCAATCAAGATTTTTAAAACAAAGGAACCTCATTTGGGGGAGATGGCCTGGCTCTTTACATGATCGTGTGGCCAGCATAGCTTTTATTAGAAATCACCATCTTTAAAGTTGATGCTCTTTGAAGTTGATGCCTCATTGGCAATCAAAGTCAGGCACTTGCATTACAAAAAAGAAAAAAACAAAACCAAAAACCCAACTGTCAGGTTTTACACTACAGTTGGGCAAGAAGAAATCCAATGATTTAAAAAAAAAATAAGAATTTGTGTGGCTTTAGAAATACAATGCCAGGCTAAATAGGAAAGATTGTAAACAACCTTATAGGGCTGCCAGGTAAAATACAGGATACTCAGTTATATTTGAATTTCAGATAAATAAAGAATCATTTTTCAGTATATGACACCCCCAATATTATGTGCGACATTCTTATACGAAAAAATTATTTGTTGTTTACCTGAAATTCAAGTTTAACTAGGCATCCTGTATCCTTATTTTCCAAAGCTAAAAAAATTACTCTATGAAAATTGTTTGGCATGAATAAAATGCGTTTTTAACTGTTACTTGTTAATCTGGGGAGAGAGAGAGAGAGAGAGAGAGGATATGTGTGTGTGAGCACTCCCTCTCAGGGCAGTATGATGTCTCCAGTGAACTTGATAAGCAGTTTGAACTTGAATGTTCTGGATCCAAATACTCTGCATCACACAGATCCAAATGCCTGTGCTCTGAGGGGCTTAGAACTCTGCCCATCAGTGTACGGCAAAGCCCTTCTGAGGACACACGTTCTAAAAGAAGTGCATGTGCGGTCATATGTGGTTGATTTCCTAATTTTGTCACTGGTATTCTTTTTATTTTTTTGGCTATGCTGGGTCTTCCTTGCTGCGTGCAGGCTTTCTCTAGTTGCTGCGAGTGGGGGCTACTCTTTCATTGCGGTGCGCGGGCTTCTCATTGTGGTGACTTCTCTTATTGCGGAGCACGGGCTCTAGGCATGCGGGCCTCAGTTGTTGCAGCACGTGGGCTCAGTAGTTGTGGCTCGTGGGCTCTAGAGCGCAGGCTCAGTAGTTGTGGTGCACGGGCTCAGTTGCTCCGCGGCATGTGGGATCTTCCTGGACCAGGGCTCGAACCCGTGCCCCGCATTGGCAGGTGGATTCTTAACCACTGCGCCACCAGGGAAGTCCCATCACTGATATTCTTTATAGATTTGTGACCCTAAAGTCAGAGCCTGGGTTCAAATCCTGTAGTCATCACTTTTAGCAGTGTGGCCTTGATTGGGTTAAGAACTTTCTCTCCCTTAGCTTCCTCAAATATAAACTAAGGAAAATGATGTTCCCTGAATTATAGGCTTGTTTTGAATATCAGATGAGATGTGGCTGTGGGGTTGCCCATCCACATGGTCTTTCTGCATTTCTGTAAGCCGGACACGGAAGAGCTTTATTGGACCTACAATGCCTATTCCACTTTCTCCCTGAATTCCAGCAGCCTCATCTGTCACCCTCACCTAGACAAACTGATGCCTTCACATTCCCACCACCCGCCATGAAGAAGCTACTAGTGGGAGCCCTGGTGCTCTGGGGTGTCAGAGCCAGAACCTCATTTCTGGCTTGGAAGCTGTGTTCCGAGGCCTGACCTGGACACTGGGGCAGAGGCAGCACTGAAGACTTTGCTACGCACCGAGGAGGGGGTGGAGGTGGCCAGGAACCTCAGGAGCCAGCTTCCTCCCCTCTTCTCCCTCCAGTCCATCTCATGCTGTGTAATTTAACTTGTAAATAATAAGGTCCAAGTGACTAAAAACAAAACCCAAAAATATAATGCACGGCAGAAAGTAAACGCTCAGTAGGTACCAGCCACTTATTGACGTTATCTTGACTGTAGTTCAGGGCTTGTACTGGGTGAATTTGAGGATGCCTGTGATGGAGGGGAAGGTGAGGCAGAAGACAACAACCCTGAGCAAAGTACCTCTACAGAGTAAAACAAGTCATAAATGTGGAGTCACTTAAAAGTACCCAAATAAACAAGTAAAATCACTGGTAATTATTACAATGAGGGTGCTTCTGCCTGAAGCACTGCCTGAAGTTTTTTAGCTTGGTCTGCTCTCCCTCTCAAGTAAACTAAATGTATACATAGCTTTTGTACACACTTTTGGAAAGCATATCCTCCGATTGTTGGTGCAAAGGTAAACTGCAGATATGTATATACTGAATTGTACTGTGTTTTGAAATTGTGACATTCACACGAATGAAGTTTACCCTAGAGCTCAGTCATTAAATATGTATGTGCTGTTGGCTATAAAAGGACTAGAAGGCCCATCTCATTGTTATCTATTAATCAATAGATCCAGTGAGCACAAGTTCTTTAGGTTCCTTCATGTCACTGCATCCTCTTTTTGCATTTCTGTATTTTCCTCTTTGTTAAGTTCTCTATCTTCAATGGGCTTTGATTGCTGCTGTCCTGTGAGAGTGAGGATAGGAAGTGGGGAGAACTCAACTTTTAGTAGGAACCTTGAAATGTCCTTACAGTGATAATTGGGTGTGTGGGTAGAGAGATAATAGCATACACTGCTTGTCCTTGATGAATTAAGGCTTAGAAATGTCTAAACCCTTCTGGGGTCTGAATAAAATGTTCGCTGGCTAATGTTCTTTGTTTCATTTTGGAGCATGTTTTTCATAGCCTCACCAACCCTTCCCCCCAGACCCCATCCAAAAAAAGAAAAAAATGCTTCATTTTGAACATTTAGTGAAGGGAGTCAAGGCTGGAAACTTCACAGTTGAGCGGAGTAGGGCTGGAGAGCAGAAGGGCAGTGCTTTGGAATATTGTGTCCTAGAGAGTAGGCCTGCAAGAACATGTAGCCAGCAAGAAAGGGGTTTAAAGATTAATTCTATCCTTTAAAACCATTTCTGCTTTTTGCAGTGATCACTGGAGCAGGAGATGGGATTGGGAAAGCTTATTCATTCGAGGTAAGTTGTGTCCCTGGAGACTTTCTCCTCCCCTTTTATTAAACACATCATAGTCACATGACTCCCACCCCAAACACTAGTTTTCTGATTATAAAAGCAATGGACATTCCCTTATGAAGGAAACTATTTTCTATAAAAAAGGAAATTTAAAAATCATAATCTCACCGCCTGGCTACCTTTTAAAAAAAATACAATGATATTTGAAGGTGGCAGTATCTCCCCTTAGGAGTTGTTTTAGGAATTTATGGGGACACTGTTATTTCCTAGGGTAATTGTACCATAAGCATTTATATACTTAAAGCAATTAAAAAATTATAAACTACTTTCCTTTTATTTACCCTTTACATTATAGCTAGGGCATATGTTGATTTAAAAATCATTTGTGTAGGTAGGAGATATATATATATATATATATATATATATATATATATATAAAACTTTCACTTCAAGAAGATTAATGGGCATTAAAAAATATAAAGAGAGAATCTGATAGGGCTGAGAGTCACTGGAGTGTGATTAGTGTCCTTGAGTGTTTCCTTCCAGGGTTTTTGTTTCTCTGTAGATAGATAGATAGATAGATAGATAGATAGATAGATAAGTAGGTAGTTACGCTTTTCTAAAAATGTGTTTACAGCTTATGTAGTTTTGTATGCCATTATTATTAGTATTATTACAAGTTCGACATTTTCACTAATGAAGTATTGTTTCCTGGAATTCCTATATATTTTCTTTCTTCCTTGTGCCTATTATACTAACCTCTAGCACCATGTAAAATACAATAGAAGAAATAGAATCCTAGAAATTATGAGGATGGCTGTTAAAAATCAACACCTTAAAAACATAATGAAAAGCACTTCAATTATGAAAACTACATTCAACAATAGTGTAGTACTCATGTGGTTTCTTGTTCCTAAAGGCCTGTGTCATGAGAGAGGTCAAATCAGCTTCTGTGAAATGAACATTGCAAGGTATATTGGAGGTACCTGATAGATACTTCTGGTTTTCTTTTTAGTTAACAGAGCTGAACCATACCACTTAAAAGCTCCGAGTGCTGGTCTTTTGGGTCTACCCCCCATCCTCCATGCCCTGAAGATAATTTCTTTGGTACTGACATTCTACTTCAACTCTGTTTTTTAATTCCAGCTAAAGAGTTCATCTTTGCTCTTATCCTAATTTGTATATAGCAACTTTCTGATGATCAGTAGTGCCCAACACTCAGTAGATGAGTAGTTATATTTGAGTGTTGAGGTTGGAAAGACCATGTGCCAAACCCTTTCCAAAGTCTTGTATCTTCCATACCCCAAATCAGAAGGAAAGTTTTTCTAGCTATTTGTGTTAAAACTATATCACCTCTTATATAACTGTTTTTTCACCTTAGACCAGTTTTCTGGAAAGGGTCTTATCTTTCATCTTTCATTTTATCTCTCAGTTCTCTGGAGAACTCAGGTTATTTCTTTATGATTTTCCAGATTCTTTCCTCAAATTCATGCTGACCTGATATACCTATGGCCCCCTTGATATCTTAAGACTCAGACACTTTTCTTTCTTCTTAGAGGAGACCCATGTGCGGATTCCCCTTGGCAATTCATTTCCTTACTCTTTCCAAAAGCAATGGCCTGGGGGTCAGGAGCTATGAGTTCCAGTCCTCATCCAGAAACTAACTGTCTGCAGATTTTGGACAAGTTATACATCCTTTCTGGGCTTCCAGGTCTTTATGAGCACAAAAGATGTCTCCTAAGAGTCTTCAAATTCTAAACTCTGTTTCTCTTCTAGACTAATTCTTGCTTTGCTCTTCTTGTAGAATCTTATTCTTTGTTTCCTTTTGTTCTTTTCTAAGGCTGTGTTAAACAATTTTCTGGGATCCCTACCTTTCTGTCATGCAGGATTCCCTCTCTCCCAGAGAGCCTGTTCTTGTCTCCCTGTTAATTGCTGCTTCAAGGAAAGCAGTTCAGAGTCTGGAATGCTATGGATTGTAACGCTTAAGAATTCGAGGTTGGGAATGGATCAGATGTCTGTTCAAACTCTGCCTCCAATATGCTCACTGCAGAATTTCCACATCAATAAACTGGAGGTGATGATAATTCCATCTGGGCTTTTGTAAAAGTTAAACGGGATGAGACGGGCAAAATGCTTTGCATAGAGCAAGCTCTCCAAGTTTAGCCACTATTATTATTGGATATTTAATCTGTGTTTTCTTTCCCATATATTGCTTTTCTCTTTCTCTTCTTGAGAAAGAAAATGTGTTGTACTTACCCATATTTTTACTCTTTCTATTGTTCTTTCTTCTTCCCTGATGTTCCAAGATTTTTTCTTTTGTTATTTCCTGTCTGTTTAGAGAAGTTCCTTTAGTTGTTCTTCTACAGTAGCTCTGCGGGTGACACATTCTTTGTTTTCCTTCATCAGAGACTGTCTCCATTTCCCCTTCATTCCTGAAGGATAATTTTGCTGAATATAGGATTTATAGTTGACAATCCTTTCCTTTCAGCACTTGAAAAATGTTGTGCCACTTCCTTCTGGCCTCTATGATTTCTGATGAGTCTGATGTTATTCAAATCATTTTCCCCTATAGGTAAGGTGTTGTTTCTCTTTCATTGCTTTCAAGATTTTTTTCTTTGTGTTCAGTTTTCAGGAGTTTAGTTATGTTTCTTGGTGTGGGTTTCTTTGGGTTTATCTTGTTTGAGATTCACTCAGTCTCTTGAATCTGTAGGTTTATACCTTTTCACAAATTTGGAAATTTTTCATTCATTCTTTCTTCAAATATTCTTTCTGCCTAGCTGCCTAGCCCTCTTCTCTTCTTCTGGGACTCTAATGACACAAATGCAAGACCTTTCTTCTAGTCTAGTGGGTCTCTGAGATGCTGTTCATGTTTTTTCAGTGTATTTTTTCTCTGTTTAGATTGGGTAATTCCTGTTGTTTTATCTTTAAGTTCATGGATTCTTTCCTTGGTCTCTCCATTCTGCTATTGAGCCCATCCGTTGAGTTTTTAATTTCACTTTCTGTATTTTTCAGTTCTAAAATTTCCATTTCATTTTTCTTTATATCTTCTATTTCTTTGCTGAAATGTCCTATTTTTCATTTGTTTTAATTGTGTTTGTGATTGCTCTCTGAAGCATTTTTACGATAGCTGCTTTAAAATTCTAGTCAGATAATTCTAACATCTCTGTCATCTTGGTGTTAGCATTTGTCCATTGTTTTTATCTTACTCAGATTGAGATCTTCCTTATTCTTGGTGTGATGAGTTTTTTTTTTTTTTTAATTGAATCTTGGACATTTTTGGTTTTATGTTATGAGACTCTGGATCATATTTAAATCTTTTGGTTTAGGTCTGTACTGACATTGCTTCAACAGGGGGAGGAGAGGGTGCTTTTTCCTACCAGGTGAGGTAGAAGCCCAGGTTTACTACTTGGCCTCCTTTGGGGGGTGCTGCCTCCTTGTTACTGCTGGATGGGTGTAGGAGTTCTGGTTTCTCATAAGCCACTCTGGATTTTCGGGGCAAGAGTGCATCCTTACTGCTCCCCACAAGCAGTACTTGGAGGAGGTGGTCTCACTATCACTGCGGTGATGGTATAAGTCCTGAATCTCCACTAGGCTTCCTCTGTCATCATCCCAGGGGAAGGATGAGAGGAGACAGCCGAAGGGGTGCTCTGGCACTGTCAGGTGCAAGTGGAAGTTCAGGTCTCTGCTGACATGGTGGGTGGGGTGGCTGGGATGAAAGTTCCAGCTCCCTGCTCATCCTTCTCTGATGCCAACCTGGCAGGGGGTTGGAGTCCTTGTTAGGACTCAGCCTCACCAGAGTGGAAGTGTCAGCTCCCCACTCAGCCTTTGGAGGCAGGGGTGGCAATAGGAACATAGATTTTTTTTTTTTTTTAGTTGTTTGTCTGGAGTACGACAGTTATTGTCTCAAGTTTTCTGCCTTGCTAGGCTGCCAGTTTTTGGTTCTTTGGTTAGAGAGAGCAGGCTTTTATTGGGACTTTTTATGTCTGCACTGTTGGTGTTTCTGAATATCCAGCTTCTCCAGCAATAAGTCTGGGATATATGAGGCAAAAAGAAAACCCAGGAGACTCACCACCGGTTTCCTCAGGTCTCAAGGCCCATAGCTGATCTTCTCACTATCTTTTGGAGTCTTCTTATATTTATTTTATGTATTATGTCCAGGTTGCATGTTTTAGTTGCATTTCATGGTAGAAATAGGGACTTTGACTCCACCTTTCCAGTAGCCTATTCTATATTACATTTTAACCTAATCTGTATTTGTATTTAGAGTGGCAATAGTGACTTTGCCTCCTTTTAAAGGAATTTCAAGCATTATTGGAAGCAGCGTGAAAAAAATTGTGGAGAGGGATGGGCTGGAGGAGGAAGGACAAGCATGGGCCCGCTCTTCATGCCTCTGAAGCCTCTGCTTCACTCTGTATCTCACACCATTTCCATTCCTTTGGCACCTGAATTCAAGCCCTTTATTTTATTTACCGCCACACAGAAGAAGCCCTGTCTTCCCTGGCATTCCCACCACCTGTTATAGATTAGCAGCGACAAGCACCTTCCTTGACCTAGGCCCTAACACACAGCAGAAGGAAAATGGTCTATTCATCACGGCAGCAGCCATTCTTCTTTTAGCACAGTGCCTGGCAGGGAATTCTGGGAGAGGGCGTGCTTCTGGGGCTTAATTCCCTGAAGGGGGGTGGTGGCAAAACCCACGTATGGAGCCTGTCAGCCTGGACATTCTAGAAAGAAGATTGAGCCCTGCTCAAAAGGACAAAGGGAACATGCTGGCCCAGACCACCAAGTGTTCCCCGTGCCCCCCTCCTGGCTCAGACCACTTCACATGGAACCTTTAAAAAGTCTATGGCTCTTGGGCTTCCCTGGTGCCGCAGTGGTTGAGAGTCCACCTGCCGATGCAGGGGACACGGGTTCGTGCCCCGGTCCGGGAAGATCCCACATGCCGCGGAGCGGCTGGGCCCGTGAGCCATGGCCGCTGAGCCCGCGCGTCCGGAGCCTGTGCTCCGCAACGGGAGAGGCCACGGCAGTGAGAGGCCTGCGTACCGCAAAAAAAAAAAAAAGTCTATGGCTCTTGAGATAAATGGCACAATTCAGGAGAGACTGGAAGCACACAAGGCAGAGAGCATCCTTTGTGTTGAAAATGCAAATTGTTTTCCATTTAATGGACAATCTCCCCCTCTGGAGGCTGATGAAGTGAATTGTGAGACAAAGGTGCTTAATTCTTTAGCCATCCTTTGATAGATTCACAGACTGAAAATGAGGGCTGGAGGTGGGGGTGGGGAATTTTCCAGAAGAGAAAGAGAAGACTTCATGATATCACTGGCCTTAAAATGGGACAGTTCTTATTTTTTTATCTTTTAATTTTCTATTTATTTTTAAAGTTTTAAGATAGACTTTATTTTTTAGAGCAGTTTTAGATTGACCACAAAATCTTGCAGAAGGTACAGCGAGTTCCCACATACCCCTGTCCGCACACACACCCCAGAGTGGGAAGTTTGCTACAGTGAACATATACTGGCACGTCATTATCACCCAGAGTCCATAGTTCACCTTGGGGTTCACTCTTCTTGGTTTAGTTTTTCCGTGGTGGTTGTTTTTCAGGGGAAAGTGTGTTACGGGCCCAGCTGAAGATGAGTTTCTCTTAGAGAACCTGCTTCCCACCTTCTCCTTTGCTCAGTCTGGTCTGAATGAAGCTTTCTTTACCTAGGGTCAGTCAAAATTGACACAAAAGTCTTTGAGACATTTTCTGTGGCTTATTTCTTTTCCATAGCTGTGTTCCAGCCAAAATGTCTGAGTAAACTTCTTTTTATGTCATTTAAAAATATACTAGGAAATCAACTATTTAAAGGAACAACAGATGCAGAGTATCACCCCTAATTACATTCTATATATGTCTAGATATTGATTGATTGTCTTTTTACAAAGTGAAACCTCACTAGATAGGATCCAGGCCCAGGGTGGGACTTGTTATAATACTTTATGGCTGAAGATCAGCTGTTAGACTGAATATAATTTACTTTAAAATACTTCAGCATGCATAATATGATATGCACGTGAATCAGTTTTGTATTTTAAACAGCTTCTTGAGATATAATTCATGTACCATAAAATTCACCTGTTTTGAGTGTATGGTACAATGATTTTTAGTAAATTAACCAAGGTTTTCACCATCGTCACCATCCAGTTTTAGCACATTGCCATCATCCTAATAAGATCCTAATGAGATCACTCACAACTGGTCACAGTTAATCCCCCATTCCCGTCCCTAGTCCTAGGCTGCCACTAATCTTTTCTGAACACTTCATAGGAATGCCGCCACACAATATGTAGTCTTTAGTGCCTGACTTCCTTCATTTAGCACAGGATTTTTGAGGTTCATCCATGTTGTAGCATGTGTCAGTGGTTCTTCCATTTTTATTGCAGAATAATATTCCATCGTATGGATATACCACAATTTGTTTATTCATTTACTAGCTGATGAATGTTTGGGTTGTTCCCATTTTTTGGCTATATACTATGCTGCTGTGAACATTCTTATGTGCTTGTTTTCATGGACATATGTTTCCATTTCTCCTTTTTTTTGGCTGCATCGGGTCTTCGTTGCTGTGCGCGGGCTTTCTGTAGTTGCGGCGAGCGGGGGCTACTCTTTGTTGTGGTGCACAGGCTTCTCATTGCCGTGGCTTCTCTTGTTGGGGACCACGGGCTCTAGGCGCACGGGCTTCAGTAGTTGTGGCACACAGGCTCAGTAGTTGTGGTGCATGGGCTTAGTTGCTCCACGGCATGTGGGATCTTCCCAGACCAGGGCTCGAACCCATGTCCCCTGCATTGGCAGGCAGATTCTTAACCACTGCGCCACCAGGGAAGTCCCTCCATTTCTCTTGGGTAGATTACCTAGGAATGGAATACACCACCACACCTAGAGGTGGTGTGTGTTGAGTTTCTTCTACTTGCCCCTCGGGATTCACACTCTGCCCTTCTTCGCCCTGCTGTGTGCCCTAGGAGGCTGCCCTGCACCAAGGGCCTCAGATGGCTTCTGGTTTCAGTGGGGTTTGGTGGGGGTTGGGGGATACTGGCAACAGGTAAGAGAGAGAGAGAGGAGTGTGAGGTTGGGTTCCTTTCTGCTCTCTCCCCGTGGTCTGGCTGTATCCCTCTGCTGAAGGCCGCAGCTCTGTCAGGCAGCCCTCTCCACCCTCTGGTTCTGGTAACTGTTCATCCCCCAACCCTTTCAGGTTCACAGGTGACAACAGCTCTGCCCTTATTAGCTCCAGAATCTCATGGGTCCTCTACACATTAGTCACACTTTGTAAATCATCCTTTTATTAAACTCTCTTCTAGTTACCCAATTTGAGTGTGCTGTTTTTGCCAGGACCTTGGCTAAATCCAGGTTTTAGTTAATTTTTAAAGATGCTAAATTAGAGCTCCTCAATATCTGTGCTTTAGCTAACCTGACTTTCATTAGAGGGTTTGCCCCTTAGCCTAAGAGACGTTATAAATAATTTTCCTGAGGAAGTGCCTTCCAAGATATGTGGATTAGCTAGAAATATTGTACAGGTACTTCTGCCCTCCTGTGAGCAAGGATGTAAAATCTGTGAGCGTCGCAGAGTGGTGTTCTTGGCCTTTAACTGATTTGGCCCCATGTCCTGCTGATAGTGGAGGATTCTCTCACCCTACCCTGCTAGAAGTTTGACTGCCCCCTGCCCCCAGAACATTATCATATCTGCCTGGGATGAGCCTTCCCAGAGTGCCTAAGGGACAGAAAGCTGGGACTCCACTGAGCTATAAGAATAGGTTCATGACTATCTTGACACCAGCTTACTAATGAATGTTTCTGTTGGTAGGATTTGGTCTGAGGCTTGTTTAACTCTTATAACACAACATCTGCTGGCTGGTTGTTGGGGAGGAGATCTGTAGCCAAAATCTATCTCTAATTACTGGAGGCAACAAGAAAACCCAGTGATTATGAACAACCAAACAGGCTTAGGTCAGAGAAAGACATAATATTTAATGCCTCCCAGGGTTCCAGCCATTCAGGGTTCTAGTCAGCTCTGCCCAGTCCTTAGGAGCATGTGCAGCTGCCCTGGTCTGTACAAAAAGCAGCCCAGCTGGCCCCAAGCAGCGCCAGCCCCTCTGGCCTCCCAGCTCATCTCAGCCCCAGCTAAGCACAATACAGCCCCATACAGCATCTACTCACTTCACATCCCCAATTCTCTTTTAAAAAGCACTGTTACCTAATTTTCCTATATTTATTTAGCTTCTTTTTTAAAATTAAACTTTTAATTTTGAGATAATTATAGATTCATATGCAGTTGTAAGAAAGAATACAGAGAGATCCCATGTACCCTTTACCCAATCTTGCAAAGCTATTCTACAACATCCCACTCAGGATATCAACATAGATACAGTCAAGATACAGAACATTTCCATCACCACAAGGATCCCTTGTGTGGCCGTTTTATAAACACCCCCACTCCCCCCTTCCTTCTTTCCTCCCTCCCTCCCTCCCTCCCTCCCTCCCTCCCTTCCTTCCTTCCCTCCTTCTTTCTTTCATTATTTCTTTCTTGACGTATAGTTGATTTACAATGTAGTGTTACTTTCTGCTGTTTAGCAAAATGATTCAGTTATACATATATATACATCATTTTTATATTCTTTTCCATTATGGTTTATTACAGGATATTGTTTCCAGTTTGGGGCAATACTTATAAAGCTTCTATAAACATTTGTATATAACTTTTGTGTGAACGTAAGACTATTTTTTCTGGAATAAATGTTCAAGAGTGCAGTTGCTGGCTGGTATGATAGTTGCATGTTTAGTTTTTTAAGAAACTGCTAAACTGTCCCCCAGATTGTTTGTACCATTCTCACCAGCACTGTATGTGTGGTCCATTTTCTCCACATCTTCACCAGCATTTGGTGTTGCTATGTTTTATGTTAGCCATTCTGAGAGCTGTGTAGTAATATCTCATTGGGGTTTTAATTTGCACTTCCCTGATGGCTAATGATGTTTATGTATACATTTTTAATTCAAAGAAGTATAAGGAAGAAAACAGCAAAAAGGCCATCATCTCTTTGCCCAGATAATTTCTGTTAAAGATAAAATAATACAGGCGTAAAATGAGAAAACTCAAGCAGCACAGAAAAGCATACAAAGGGAAATAAAGGCCTCTCCTCCCTCACCCCTGCCCTTACCTGGCCCTTCTCTGTAAAGGTCACCGGTGTTCACAATGTCTTGAGATTCCTTTCAGAAAAGGTAAAGGAAAACCATGGCTATATTCATACTTACCTGTTGACATGGATGTTGATAGTACAGAGTAACTTCAACGTAACAATCCAGAGACTTTCCTGATTAGTGGGTGGCTCTGTCCAGTTCCTTCTGTCTTGCTTCTTGTCTATCTTGTAAGCCTTTGCGCTACTCTTCAAGGTTGGAGCTGGGTCATAAGCATGTCTGTGTCCTGCAGCCCACTGCCAGCACTCAGTCCTATGGCCAGACATAGGGCAAGAAAGGCCAGGAGTGTCATCTAGTCACATGCCCAGGAAGAAGGAAAGTAATTTATAGTCTCCTAGCAGAATTCACACCTGTATGTTTAGTTTTTGCCCACATGAGCACAGATGGGATCCTGCTTCACACAACCATAAACCCTCTTCTAAACTTTGCTTTGTCCATTAAATAATGTAATATGGAGATCTTGCCACAGCAAAGGCATACAGATGGCCTTCATTCTTTTTAATGGTTTCAGGGTTATCCTATCCCAGGGATGTACTATGTCTCTTTTATCGGCCTCTTAGGGATGGGCACTAGGGTTACTTTTGGTTTTTGTAGTTACAAATAATGTTTCAAGACACACCCTTGAAGATAAACTTACACATATCCAAGTATACATCCCTATCAGTAAGATGGCTGGCTCAATGGGTATGTGCATTTAAATACTGGATACCATCGCCAGATGGTCCTCTATATGATTGAACCAATTTTAACCCATCTTATATTACTATAAATTTTAATACTTATATACATATATATTTAAACATTATAAAACTTACTTTTTGTCACTTTGATATATATAAACATGCATTCTTGGCTATTAATGCCCACAGAATGCTAGAAGCAAAATATATGACAAAAGATTGTCTGGTTTAATTGCTCCGTATCTGGGCAATTCTAGTGCCACCCCCAACGTCTGGGATGGTATGGATGCTACAAGCTCCAGTGTGACAGGCAAGGCAGTTAGAATGCTTCTCAAGGCAGCGCTCCTGTCAGTTACAGGTAATGGCACAGTGTGGCCCCTTGCATTAAAATCCCTTGCCTTAGCCCAACCCAAGAAAAACCAACTGCTTTGCTCTATTCTTGAATATTATCACACATTTACTGTCAGTATATGATGGTGTCTTATGCCATTTCAGGAAGGAAATTCTTCTTCCTAATGTCTAAATTACCCTAGTCTAAATTACTCCAGCTGCACTCTAAGCTTATTCTCTTTCATCTTCCCTTAAATGAAAGCATCAGCTTTTAATTATTTTTATGTTTCCTTGGATTCACTGCTTTGTTCCTGTGTGTCTTCACTTCAACCCTATACTTTCTGAACCAGGCTTTGAGTATCCTCAGTTCATTGTAGTATGTCATGGTTGTGTGCGTGCATGCGCACGTGTGTGTGTGTGTGTGTGTGAGAGAGAGAGAGAGAGAGAGAGAGAGAGAGAGATGTATCAAACAAGAGTGTACATAATATCTAAGTGTGGTTACGAAAAAAATTAAAATGAGTACAGGGTCTCTTATCACCAAACTTAAGAAATAGGGTATCACCAGTTTCCTTGAAGTTTGTCATATAGGCACATGTCATGCCTTTGTGTTTCCCCTCCTCACTCCCACAGAGGTAAGCACTATTAAGAACGTTGTGTTAATAATTTCCTTACTTTAAAAAAGTTGTTACACATGCGTGTATCCCTCAACAACATTTGGTTGCATCACTTGTTTTGAACTTAATATAAATTGATTCATATGTCTTCTGTAATCTGCTTCTTACTGATCAATATTGTGCTTTTGAAATTCATCCATGCTGATGTGTGTAGAACCTGGTTCATTCATTTTCAGTATTGTATAGTATTCCATTATATAAATTGACCCAATTTAGTTATCCATAGTAATTTAATTCACAATGGCAACAGATAAACATAGGATATTGGTGGAAGGAACAGCTAAGTTTCCCCCCAAATCCCTATTTTCCCATTGTATAAAGTTGTAGCTAGTAAGTGGCTATCCAGCCAGGGAACTTCCCAGATTCCCTTACATATAGCTGGGGCTATGTGACATTTTTCCAATGAAATCAGGCAGAAACGATGTGTGTCATTTCTTGGTCAAGGTGGTTGAGGGAGGGGATATATCTTCTCTACCCTCTTCTGATCCTTGCACTGGCTGGATATCAACAGCTAGGGCAATCTTAGAAACCTGGTGTTGAAGGTGGAAATGCCTTTCTCAGCTGTGGGTCCTGAAGGGCTGTGTAGAATAGAGTCTGTTATACAAGACAAAAACCAAACTTCATTACGTGAAGCCACTGAAATTTTGGAGTTATTTGTTACAACAGCTTAAGTTATCCCAACTAATGCAAACTAACAAGAAATGTCCAAGATTTACATGAAGAAACTTCTAAAAGTTTTAGAAGAATGCATAAGATCTGAATACATGGCATAGTACGGATAACTGATTAATGCAAAGATGCAACTTTTCCCTTAAATATCTCTAATTTCAATATAAAATGTTAAAAAATATAATCTTATCATTTACTTGGAAAATTAAACTAAGAAGATAACACAAGAACATTTTGAAAGAAAATAATAAATCATAGGGACTTCCTGTATGAGACACCAGATATCAAAGCCTATTATAAGATTATCAGAAGTGGCACTGGCACAGAAGTTAACATATAGGCCAGTGGAACAGAACAGATAGATTAGAGACAGATCCACGTACATATGAGAATTTGGCATAAACATTGCACATCAGGAAAAGAGGGACAAATAGAAAATTGTTGCCAAAACAATGAGCCACCCATTTTGAAAAAAATAATGCTAGATGATTTCAACCTCACACTATTCTCAAAAATAAACAACAACAACAAAAATAAAAAAACTACAAGTGTTACAGGAAAATGTATTTATATCCTTGAAGTTAGGGAAAATCATAAAGGAAATTCTAAAAAAAAATAAGGAAAATATTCACAAACTTGGTAACATTAAAATTAATATTATGTAATGTATGGAAAGAACACCATAAACAAAGGAGAAAATAATTACTGCATATATAGTAGGCAAATAATTAATACCAAGTATATGTAAAAATAAAGCTCCTACAAACTTATAAAAAAATGACAACCCAACAGTAGAATGGGCAACGGGTATATTCTGGTTATATCCAGACAAAACTATAATTCAGAAAGATACATGTACCTCTATATTCATAGCAACACTATTCACAATAGCCAAGACATGGAAACAACCTGAATGTCCATCAACATATGAATGGATAAAGAAGGTGTGGTACATATATACAACAGAATACTACACAGCCATAAAAAAGAACAAAATAATGCCATTTGCAGCAACATGGATGTGTCTAGAGTTGCAACATACTAAGTGAAGTAAGTCAGAAAATGACAAATATCATAGCATATCACTTGTATGTCTAGAGTTGCAACATACTAAGTGAAGTAAGTCAGAAAATGACAAATATCATACGATATCACTTGTATGTGGAATCTAAAATATGACACAATGAACCTATCTATGAAACAGAAACAATCAGGGGCATAGAGAACAGAGCCGTGGTTGCCAAGGGGGAGGGAGTTAGGAGAGGGATGGATTGGGAGGTTGGGATTAGCAGATGTATGCTTTTATATACAGAATGGATAAACAAGGTCCTGCTGTATAGTACAGAGAACTATATTCAATATTCTATGATATGTACCATGTCTTCTTTATCCATTCCTCTGTCAATGGGCATATATACAATGGAATATTACTCAACCATAAAAAAGAACGAAATAGTGCCATTTGCAGCAACACTGATGGACCTAGAGATTGTCATACTGAGTGAAGTAAGTCTGACAGAGAAAGACAAATATCATATGATATCACTTATATGTGGAATCTAAAAAAAATGGTATGAATGGACTTATTTACAAAACAGAAATAGAGTCACAGATTTAGAAAACAGACTTATGGCTACCAGGGGAGAAAGGAGGGTAGGGAGGGATAAATTGGGAGATTGGGATTGACATACACACATTACTATATATAAGATAGGTAACTAATAACGACCTACTGTATAGCACAGGGAACTCTACTCAATACTCTGTAATGACCTATATGGAAAAAGAATCTAAAAAAAATAGTGGATATATGTATATGTATAACTGATTCACTTGCTGTACAGCAGAAACTAACACAACATTGTAAATCAACTATACTCCAATAAAAATTTAAAAAAATAAACATACTGGGAAAATTTAAAAAAGAAGATGCACTTAAAAGTTCATTGATGATGAATGAATAAATAAAATGTGGTGTATGCATACAATGCAGTATTATTCAGCCTTGAAAAGGAAGGAAATTCTGACACATGTTACAATGTGGATGAACCTTGAGGACATTATGCTTAGTGAAATAAACCAGTCACAAGAAGAGAAAAACAAAAAACAAATGAACAAAATATTCTATGATAAACCATAATGGAAAAGAATATAAAAAAGAATTTATATATGTATAACTGAATCACTTTGCTGTACAGCAGAAATTAGCACAATGTTGTAAATCAACTATACTTCAACAAAAAATTTAATAAAAAAGGGTATATGCTGGTAATTCACATATAAACATACAAAAAAAACCAGTCCCACTGATAGTTGGAAAAGTGCAAAGCAAAACAGTAGAGAGATGTAATTTCTTGACTTTTAGGTTGAAAAATTTGCTAATATAATATATGGACCAGAGTGTGGAGAAGTAAAAACTGTATTTTTGATGGTACAGTTTTAAGGGAGGATATTTTGCCAATACTGTGAAAATTTAAAAAGCATGTACCTTTTAACACAGCATTTCCACTTCTCCTTGGCTATCTACTCTAGGAATTAATTCACTTGTATATACAAAGAGCAGTATTGAAGGGTTTTCGCTGTAGCAATATTGGTAATAGGAAAACTTCAAAACAACTTAAATGCTCACCCAAAAGTGAACTATAGAGCACTATGAAGCAATAAAAATGTGGCTCAGCATGGACTGACGTAGAAATAGATACAATACTTAGAGATAAGACACATCATTAAGTTAAAAAGACAAGCTTATAATGCCATTTATAAAGTGTGAAAAGAAAGAAATCCCACAAAACAAACTTCTATTTACTTATAGATGCATGTAGATGCAGAGAGAAAGTTAGAAAGGAGGATCAATACCAAACTAAAGACAGCGGGAGCCTAGCGGTGGTGGGGAAATGGAACCGTGGGTGTGGCTTAGTGACAGCTTTTACAGTGAGAATGTGCTTGTGCATTTAATAGCATAATTTAATAAATCAAAATAGAAAAAGATGTAAATACTGAAGCTCCAGAGATTCTTAATTGGATGGTTGTGGTGGGAATTGGTGTTTATTTTTGACGTCTTCCTGAATGATTCTGATACCACAGGTTTGAATATTGGCTATTGGAGACCATATAGTGAAGTCTTCAGTTCAGCTTCTTATGTGTTTTCTATAATAGAACTCCTTGTTAGAATCTGGCATAGTGCTTGTTTTGGCAACATATACACTAAAACTGAAGTGGTACAGTGAAGATTAGCATGGGCCCTGTGTGAGGATGACACACAAATTGTGAAACATTCCATAATTGTGAGACATTCCCTATAGGTAAATTTTATGTCCTGTGTATTTTACCACAATTTAAAAATATAACAGTTTTGTTTAATTAAAACCATAGAGAAGGATTTCAGTTAACTGGGACCTTTGTCACTAACTCAAATGTCTGTCTCTGTTTATTTTATTTTTTTAAATTTTTTTTGTCTTTTTTTTTTAACATCTTTATTGGAGTATAATTGCTTTACAATGGTGTGTTAGTTTCTGCTTTATAACAAAGTGAATCAGTTATACATACACATATGTTCCCATATCTCTTCCCTCTTGAGTCTCCCTCCCTCACACACCCCCCATCCCACCCCTCTAGGTGGTCACAAAGCACTGAGCTGATCTCCCTGTGCTATGCGGTTGCTTCCCACTAGCTATCTATTTTACGTGTCTCTGTTTAAATGAACATTGGTTTTTCCATTTGTCTTCAGGCAAAGCTCTATCTTTTCTCACCTGTAGCATTTTTAGGTGTGAGGAGTCTGGGCCTGTCCATGACAACTCAGCACACTGCGTTTACCTGTCTCCTATGCTATGTTCAAGCACACCACTTCTGCACACTGTCGCTCAGCTCCCATGAGTCTAAACAGTGTCCAATCTGAAGAGAGTTCCTTCTGATCTCAGGGAAGCATCCGTTTACTCTCCAGTTTCCTATTCCATTTTCTGTCCTGTTGGGAGCCAGAAAACAGAAAGAAAGGGCTCAGGTCCATGACTGTGCCCAAGTGAAGAGAACCACAGGCAGAACGTTCTTGTGAATAGGAGGCAGCTCACAAGGTCGCTGCAGAAATATTGTTTTTTATTATGGGATGCTACTCTAGACCCTGTTACATAAATTATAGTATAAAATCCTCCAAATTCTGAATTCCACCACACATCTGATCATAGGTGGTTTAGATAGGAGGGCATTCAGATTGTGGATCTGTGCAAAAAAGCACTTAGAATAATAATTCCTGGCACATAATAAACACATGCAAATAAACTACTGTTATGTCACATTTAGCCTGGCCCAGTGTGGCTGTTTTACTCATAACCCAGAAACCTTTGTCACACTCTGCATATTTAAACTCAGGAGAAGCATGCACATCACCCTGTGACCAACGGAGTGATGCCCCAACTCACCTTTAATGTAACAAGCCTTCCCTGTCTGCTTATCACCTCCTTTTTGGTTTTCCCGTCTCTACCCTCAGTTAGCAAGACAGGGACTCAATGTCGTGCTTATCAGCCGGACACCGGAAAAACTACAGGCCATTGCTGCGGAGATTGGTGAGTGACCCCAAGAAATAAGGGAGATGTTTGTGGAGCCCACCAGCCAAGTCTGCTCCTGTCCTGCCCATAGAGACATCTGTCAGCATCCCTACGTCTGCTCTCTGGAGGCTGGGGTACCAGCCTCCTTAGGGGAGCCCAGTTTACAAAGTTAAGTGCAGGATATAAGTGGCTTTAGTTCACTTCAGTTTAGTTCACCAGGGGTTCTTCAGGCTGCACGAAGCAGGGGCAGACTCACCCCACAAACAGGTCTACTCTCTTCTTTGGTCCAGCGTCTCCATATCTAGAATCAGACTCCCTCATCCAGAGGCCTCAGCTGTCTGATTGCTTCTGCTACTCCCTTCAAAAGCAGGATCTGGGCTTCCCTGGTGGCGCAGTGGTTGAGAGTCTGCCTGCCGATGCAGGGGACACGGGTTCGTGCCCCGGTCCGGGAAGATCCCACATGCTGCGGAGCTGCTGGGCCCGTGAGCCATGGCTGCTGAGCCTGTGCATCCGGAGGCTGTGCTCCGCAATGGGAGAGGCCACAGCAGTGAGAGGCCCGCGTACCACACACACACACACACACACACACACAAAGAAAAGCAGCATCTGTGTTTGGGACTTCACTTCCCTATGTCTATGCTGTGCTCCTTGCAGTAGGGTGAGGGACAATGCTTACTGCTAGTTGTTAGATTAAAAAAGAAAGATTTGATCCAGGGCTGCCACGTATGGTTTTGAAAGTTGTACACTATACAACCCCAAGAGACAGCATTTATATTATAAAGCTTTATTATTATGATCCACTCTGACATGTTCTTAGTTAATAATGATCATCATATCCCTTTCTGGGCATTTGCATTTTAATAATAATTACTAATTTAGTAATTGATAAATTCCTGAACTCAAAGGAATGAGTTTTCAACTATGAAGACTCGTGAAGACCATAGCAGGCTGTCTGGGGGAGAGCCTTATTTCTCTGGAGAGAATCTGGGCTAAGAGAAGGCTGTGGGAGGTGTGGGGTTGAGCAGTCGCAACGAGGAGGCTCAGTGCCCTTGAACCAGTGAATTCTGCTTTTGTTTTCTGTCTGGATATCAGAAATAACTTTGACCCAGGACTAGGACATTCTTCAGTGTTTCCCTTACAGTGCTAAAGTGTACTTTTTATCGTCCTTTTGAAAAACAAGTAGTGTCTTTGAACTGCCCCCAAACTTTGCCTTAAGATCACTTGCCCCAGAAATATTGGGTCTAATTCCAGACCTAAGCAGGCAGCAGCTGGTGAGATCTGCCCATTGCTTTTATATCTAAGAAAGAGCTCCTGCACAAGGCAAGTTCACATAAAACAGTGGAAAGAGGATCAAACGTGGAGGGAGCAGAGTTTGGGTGCCCTTGGTCAAGCTAGTAAGCTTCTCTGAGCCTTAATTTTCTCCTCTGAAAAATGGAGAGAATACCTACTTTACAAGGTTGTTGAGAGGATTAAAAAATATATTGTGAGGGCTTTCCTGGTGGCGCAGTGGTTGAGAGTCTGCCTGCCGATGCAGGGGACATGGGTTCATGCCCCGGTCCAGGAAGATCCCACATGCCGCGGAGCGGCTGGGCCCGTGAGCCATGGCCGCTGAGCCTGCACGTCCGGAGCCTGTGCTCCACAACAGGAGAGGCCACAGCAGTGAGAGGCCCGCGTACTGGAAAAAAAAAAAAAAAAAAAAAAAAAAAAAATATATATGTATATATATATATATATATAATGCATGTAAATGTTTTATAAATGCTAAATCGTTGGACAAATACAAAGGGTTTCTGAGTGTATGTGACGAGGACCTGACACTCACTGAGCAGAGGCATTGCACTTTGCTCTTACAGCCCTTAGTCCAGGGGTCTGAAACTTGAGCATGCACCACGGTCACCCCTAGCACATGTGAAAACAGATCACCAGGCCATCTCCCAGGGTTTCCCGGTTCAGTAGGTCTGGGGTGGAGCCTGAGATTTTGTGTTTCTAACAAGTTCTCAGTGATGCTGATGCTGTGGTCTGTGGACCTTGCTTTGAGAATCACTGCATTAAGTCTGTTATAATGTCTTTACTTGTCACTGTAGTAACTCTTAGTATCACACAGAAACCATCATTCACAAATCTTTTAACGCATCCCAGCATTTATCCGAGGCTATTTCTTGTTTCTAATTAAGGTGATGGGCTTGTGCTCTTAAGTGTCTATTCAGGTAGTATAGGAGCATTGGGAGGACATGGGCAAGAGGGGGATTTGGACTCCTGTTCATTAAAAAATAACTGTTGTCTCTAATGCAGAGTGGACGATAGGAAGTAGTGTGAAGATTATACAAGCAGATTTTACCAAAGATGACATCTATGAGTATATTAAAGAAAAACTTAAAGACTTAGAAATTGGAATTTTAGGTAAGTAAATTATAAAATGCAAAGCTTGTTGTAATACATCAGTGAAACAATTATCTTAGTGATACTTGATTATTCAATAGTAGCTTAAACTTAACCCATGACTATAAGCTGTAGCATTAAACCAAATATTAAAGTTCAGTTCTTCAAGAGGAATTACTGGATTAACAAATTTGTATATGACTTTGGAATGTAGCAAATCTACATATTTCAATCTTCCCAACCATATTTCCTAGTATTAAAATATTTTTCTTTCACTGAACTGATATTGACATTTGGCAGGAAGAGGGAAACTTTGGCCTAAAGGAATTAGTTTAGCAAACAAACATCGCTGCAATTGATCCATGAAATAGTGAGTCAGTGTGGTTATCTGAGGACTGATTTTCTCATTTGGGAAATGAGATACAATTTTTTTCTGAGATAATTTATAGACAATCTGTTTTGTAACCACATCACAGTACAGTGTTTGTATTGTACATAGAAAGAAGATTTTGATTTCTAGAATAATTACATTTTTACTGATAAAAGTGTAAAACATGTTGTAGGAAAACTGGAAAGAACAGATGAGCATGTAAAAGAGCTATGAATTTCTTGAAATCCTGACAGCCTGAGATAGCATCTTGGTATATATCCTTCCAGATACATACACACATATTTTCAAAATCAGGATTAAACGTATGTACTGTTTTGCAACATTAAAAAAAATCATACATCACTAATGTTCTCCCAGGTTTTTAAAACTCTGAGCAGTCATAGTTTTGAATGACTCCATTGCATCCCACCCCCATGATTCATTTTATGTGCATTGTATTATAGGACCACAGTTTCTTTCTCTCCAATTTCCTCACTGTTACCAAATGATGTTGCAACGAACAACCTTGTATATAAATCTTTTGTACACGTTTCCCTGGAAAACTTCCCAAGAATTCCTGGGTTGAATATGACAATTTTTAAGGCTTTCAATAGACATGTGCCATGGGCTCTTCTGACATCTTTTTGTTTTGCCTCTTTTGGTCAGTCAACAATGTCGGCATGCTTCCAAACCTTCTCCCGCGTCATTTCCTTAACACGCCGGATGACATCCAGGTAGGCCTATACTCTTCTGTGGATGTTTTCCTCTCACGTGGTCCTGAGCACCCTGGCTGGGTAATCACCAGGGCCAGGAGGGGGTAATGGGATTGTATTCTGTATTCCAGGTGGATGACTGGAGGTCTCCCTTTCTTTTCGCCTGAGTACTTGATACACAGTCAAGGGTACTGCTGTTCATGACTATCTCTAGGATAAGGACATCTTCCCTCTTCTCCACACACCAAAATTTACCTGTGCCAGTCTTTCGGGGATCTGCACTTTGCTTTCTAAGGGGGTAATTCTGCCTAACAAATTCATAGCTTTGTATTCATGGCTTTCTTTGTCTTCCCAGGTAATAAGATTCATTCCACTTTCAGTGTGATAGAAGCCCCTCGCACAGACTCTGTGGTTGGGGTTGTTGTCAGTTCAGCCAGCTTGACTCGGACCCATGACTGCCCTTGCTGGCCATGAGCAAATTTACTACACATTTAACAGTCTTCGAAGGCACTATATTTCGACACTTCCTCGGGCCCTGACCTTTGAAGTAGTGGGGTTATAACAATTCTGAACAGGCTAGCATGCTTCTATTCCCTGATCCCGCAAGTATTCCTAAGGTTCTGTGTAGGCCCCACGTCTACTGCGTGGACAAATAATGCCAGATTCCTTGGACCCTGCTGAACATCCTCACCGGCCACACGTCTAACTCCACGGTCCCTGTTTCTGGCACAAGTTGGTGTCTCTCCATTAAGCGGGTTCCGTTCTTGCTTCTCTTTATTTACGTCTGCATTTGTACTTGTCTATGTGTCTGACCCTCTTTTCCTCTGTCTGTCTTGGGTGATTCTAGCAGTTTCTTTAACTGCCCTCTGTAGCCCGGAACCTGTATACCTTGTGTTATACAACCATTCACCTTTCTAATGTCTATGCTATTGTCTTCTAGATCACATATACTAACCTCCCTTCCTTCAGCTGGAAATTAACCATCTCCCTTTGAAAAACTGTTTCCGTATTCCTGCTGAAATTTTCAAGGAAACTCTTAATTGTTTTTGTTTTTGTTTTTGCGGTACGCGGGCCTCTCACTGTTGTGGCCTCTCCCGTTGCGGAGCACAGGCTCCGGACGGCAGGCTCAGCGGCCATGGCTCACAGGCCCAGCCGCTCCGCGGCATGTGGGATCTTCCCGGACCGGGGCACGAACCCGTGTCCCCTGCATCGGCAGGCGGACTCTCAACCACTACACCACCAGGGAAGCCCGGAAACTCTTAATTGACTTCTGTTCAAGATCACATTCTTATAGAATCATAGTGTGGATGTCAGATGTTTCCCTGTTCTAGTGCATTCTGAATATCAACTAGGAGCCTAATTTGCAGGCTGCGGCAACCACTCAGACACACACTTTTGCCCGCTTCATGGTTGTTTAGCCCTGAACACTTTTCAAGAGAAGTTCTCAAATGATCTGGCTGATTCATGATTGTGATTATTTATTACAGAGCCTCGTCCACTGTAACATCACCTCGGTAGTGAAGGTACGTGATCAATGTATGTGCTCAGTGCATTAAAACGTAGTAGCTGTTGGATTTGGCAACTCAGGAGAATTGGCCCCTTCCCTGTAGATGCAGAATTCTTTAAAATTGAACTGTACTTTAGAATTGAAATGAGAGACCATGTAGTAGCCTTTTAATTGTCTTGTCTGTTTTCATCAAGAAAATACAGTGGCTTCGCTCTCCCTGGCATCTGAATCCTTTTTCTGCATTCAGTTTTGTCACATGTCAGAACATATTAGGCCTGATGATGATGAAACTTATTCAGGATTCCAAAGCAACTTAAAAAAAAATAGTATCTTCTTGTGATTTGAGTCTTTGTAAACGGAGGAAAGCTCACTCAGTGTGGAAAAAGGATGGAGGGTGTGGTTTGGATTTTATAGACTCTTGTTGTTCAAAAACTATTTGTTGAAGTGAAGGTCAAGTTCATATGTATTCTGATCCCAGATCAGTTACTGGACAGCATTGGGCCTGCTATTTAGCCCCTTTGAATTTCAGATTCTTCATCTGCTATTAAAAGAGTATTGAACTAATTGATGTGTCAGGTGCCATTCAGCACTCAGGTCCTTTTATTAGAATTAACTGCATACGCGTTTATAGGCATGAGTACCACAAAGCTATCCTATGCTGTGTCTTTGTGTGAATAAGAAAAAGGGAGACAAATTGTCTGTGCAGACAATTTGGAGAAAGGTGCTGCTTAAGAGTGGACATAGCCCCATGCGTGGTGGGTAGATGATGCCTTTGTGTGAACACAATATTTCCCTTCCCTCTGAATGATGAGAGCCCCCTAAATGGCTTGTGAGTGAACCCTGGGCTTTCAGCGCACACTCACCCCCACAGCTGGGCACCTTGCTCGGTACACAAAGTTCACAGCTGTGCCTGGCAGCCCTCATAATCACTCTGGATGGTCCAATGGAACGTCGGCAATGAATCAGGTATGACTGATTTCATGGAACCGGGACCCTTATTGGGGAGCAGCGGGGGGCTATCTCGTCTTCACAGCATGGACTGGCGGGGAGAACTGGTTTCCCAGAGGAAAATAGGTTCCTATCAACATCAAAAGAGGGGATGGATGCTGAACAGACCAAAAAAAAATGTTTTTCATGTGGCTAGAGTTGAGCTGACAAAAATTATTTTCACCATTGGTTGTTTTTTTTGTTTTTTGTTTTTGTAAGTATACTGGTATTTTATAGTTTCCTGCTCAGTTTTTATTGGTACATACATTCTTTTTATGCTGAGCAATCAATGGCTTTTTAAAATCCCCAGCTGATGTAATTGAAGGTTTTATATGTTCTACTGTTGTCTGCAGCCTTACCACTAAAAATCTTTCACATTAATGGATACATTGATCTTTCAGTCTTGGTTCATTTGATCACAGGGTTTCCCAAATGTATTTGACAACCCTCTGACTCTTTTAGCAGAGAAATGCTTTGATTTTCAAAAACATTATTTTATATCTTGGTAGACACTAACTTCCTTAAGTAACAAAGAAAACAAATTGAAGTTTAGCTTCTAAGTATGCAATGCCCAAATTGGCCACGCTGGTTGGAAGCATGACTAGTATCATTTAATTATTCCAAAGGAACCATCTGGAAACACTAGAGTTCTCTATCAAGCGCAGAGATGGGAGAATGAGTTTGAGGGCAAAGGGAACGTGGGATAAGAGACTAAATACTGGAACCTTTGAGACAGGGACCCACAAAGTCCAGTGTTGTATCTCTAATTGGGATCATTCACCCAGTCAGGCTTTTGGGAGACTGAGAAATGCTGTTCAACAATGCTCCAACTATATCCTTAATGAAGTTGGGAGAAGCAAGGAAAGGGTGTTGACATGATCTACTCCTCATGCTTCTCTCACCTCCCTCAAAATCCAGGGTTTCAGAAGGCAGTCCAGTCTAGGAAGCCCTCACCACTCCCACCCCTGCCGCTTCTCCAGAGCAGTGAAAACATTATCTGGAGGCTCCCAGGGATGAGCTTAGGGGCCTTCCTAGGAAATGCAGGGCCCCAGACAGCATGAAAAATTAGGCAAACTTGTTTTCTGGTCCCCAGTGTCCTCTATTTCTCTGCCTCTCCCCATCTGTTTGGATGCTCTCTGTCTCAAACCTGCTCCCAAGACAGGGCCTGATTCCACTCAATTGTACTTTCAAGAACATTTCAGTCCATGGGTTTGCCTCTTTCTTAATTCTTAAAATGGGTGCCTTAAAATTATGACATGAAAAGCTTGCTTAATGAAATATTTAAGCTCCAGAACTGGCAGGGAAGACTGCTTCCAGGGACAGTAGGTTGGGGTGGGGAAGGGAGTTTTCAACGCTGTTGTAATTCCAACAGACCAGCAGACATGTTGTGTCTAGGAAGCTACTTCACAGACCACCTGCAGGCCGCCAACGAGGCTGCTGTTGAACTGAAGAGATGTCCTTCTCCATCTCATACCTTGTATGTGAGACACTCATGGACACTTGTTAGGTTTCCTGACAGTCCCCTAATTCTAACTCCTGTGTGAGTTTTGTAATGGCCAAACTACTTTTGCCTCTCTCCCAGAATGAAGGGCATCTGGGGAGCCTCAGTGTTGGTCCCACAGACATAAGCCAATTTCCATAGTTTTTCACTCCCTTCATTTTCCAGGAAGACTTCAGTTTTATGAAGAAGAAACCAGAGGCCTCTGAACTGTTTACCATTTGTCTAAGTTGCCTTTTATGGGTTCCAGCCAGACTCTAGTGTTGTCAGAATTACCTCCAATGAGTGTCAGCAGATTTTCAAGGCCATCTGAGAAGATGAACCTGTTTCTCCAGTTTCCTCCAGCACCTACTTGCTAAGTCCCCACGGCACATTGCTACATAGTTCCTTTGTCAGGGCTTAACTTTGCCCTTCTCTTATAGATGACGCAGCTGATTCTGAAACACATGGAATCAAGGTAAGGTCTTTCCTTGGAAAAGCCATGGTCTGCCTGGCCTGGCAATCAGCTGACTTAAGGACCAGGGGGATAGGGTTCATCTGCTGCTGCTTTAACAAATGATAAAACTATGATGAAAGGACATGGAGATTATGGTTGGACCAGGCCAGCTTTGCAAGCAGATAAGCATATTTGCAGGTCAAACGTAGCATATACTGGAGGGAGGAAGAGAACAGCAGTTTCAGCAGACATTGTGTTCGAAAAATTAACTCACAGTGAGTATAAAAGAAACTTCAGAAGTTGGCCTGAGACCAAGACCATCTCTTTGTTATTATGCATTTCAGCTCTTGTCAGAATGAATACTCCAGTTTTGGGGTAAAAATCACCAGCCCATCAGTGTCTCTATTTATTCCATGTTTTAAATCACCCTATTACAATGCCCATTTGGGAGCTGGTTTTTCTCAGGTGGTATTCACTAAAAGCAAATGGTCAATAGTTTTATCTTACCTAGAGAAAGAAGGGGCTTGGCCTTGTATTCCAATTTGCAGTTTCTTAATTTTTCTGGATTGAATCCATCTAGTTGGGAAGGATTAAGGATATTGAATTTCAAAAGGGTAAGTAAGAACCCCAGAGACTTGTGTAGGAGTGCCTGTGTGAGCAGATGATGGACTGTCAAATTCCACCCAAGACAGGATTCTGCATATGACATCTGTCCTGTTGTGGGTCATCTTTATGAGTCAGAAGGGACCTTGAGCTCATGTGGTCACATTTGAGAGAGAAGGATCACTTCCCCCTTGAGTCTTGTCTGAGCTGAGTTGGTTCTCTGCATTTTGGTGGTGGGTCTTTGCTGTAGCAGAGCCCCTGTTTCCATTCACAAGCTCTTGAAGTCCACTGACTGCCGAGTGGCATCACGGTGTGGTGTAGTTCATGACTGAGGTGAAGTTCCACTCACAGTTCTTGGAAGCAGAACACTTAGCACATATGGAAACCTAGAGAGGATGGAAGTTTCCCAGCGTTCCCATGAGCCCCTTTATTTTCTTCCTTCTCAAGGTGTAATCAGGCAGCAAAGCAATTGAAACTTTGTTTCTTGCCCTTTAGGCGGAAAGGTCTCATCTTGAACATGTCTTCCGGGGCGGCCCTCTTTCCCTGGCCTCTGTACTCTACATATTCGGCTTCCAAGGTGAGTGACAGATGTAGTCCAAGCCTCCTTCTCCTTCTTCCTTTTGTTTTTCCCATTTAGCATTTTCCTTTGGATCATCTGGCAAGGTGATGGACTGATTTGCCTAGAGACACTCTTCTAGGTACAGGGAGGAGCGAGTCAGCCAGTATCTGGGTGCAAATTAGAAAAAGATGCTGCCCCTGGGCTGATGAAGACTCACAGAAGCACAGCCGGGCAAGCGCAGCCCCCGTGGAATTCCGGCTCCCACTCACTTCCTTGCCTGGGAGCCCTGCGCTCCTCTGGCCAGCAAGTAACATTGTAGTTTCCCTCCATCCCAGAGGCCTCATCAGGTGTCCTCTTGCCCTAGCCATGAAACAAATCTTTGGAACTGTGGGTGCTCTAGACAAGGCAGAGCTTCCCCCGGGTAGGGTATCTATACGCAGTGGCCCTAGGTATGTATTTATTACAAAACTTATGTTCCTTCTCATTGCGGGAGCTCTTCCCAGACCAAGAAATGAAGTTCTAACTCCCATCAAGACAAACTGCTGCATTTTAAGGTGAAGAAGATAAGCTCCCTGTGGTGTCCTTTGAAATCTGAGTGAATTGGCTCTGACAGAGAATCAAGTCCTTAGGTGTTTCTCCTTCTTGCTCCAGGCTTTTGTGTGCACATTTTCCAAGGCACTGCAAGCAGAATATAAAGAGAAAGGAATCATTATCCAGGTAAGGTCAACAGTTCTGAGTCCTTGGGAATGGGAACTCTGGATCCCCATGGTGCCTGGGCCACTGCTTCCTGCAGGACAGGCTGTGCATGTGTGACCAGGAGAGGGGGTCTAGATGACACCATGTGAATTCCTATGACCATAGAGGTGGCAGTGGAGCCACCGTGGTTCTGCCTGCTGCTGCCCTCACCATGCCCTGGGTGCTGGAGAAGGAAATGGGGTGGGATGAGTGAGTGCTCAGAAACACTTGCTACCTAATGCTGCATCAGGACAGAAATAGGTTCTTGTCTAAGCATCCTTTACTCTCCGACCTAGATAGAGGAGACAGGCTCATGTGGGAGGAATTGTGGAGAAGGAACAAAAGAAAACTGAGCACTTGGTCAATGTTGGAAGAGGGGAGAGGGTGCTTCACCTGGGGGCTGTTCATCTGTGATGGAACATAGAGATCTCCACACCCTGGTTCTTGAGCACTTGGGGAAGAGGTGCTCTGCTCTCCATTTCCCCTACAATGACAGAGTGGTCATGGAGTTGACCTTGTCCTAACTGTAAACAAAGCTGGGTTGTCACTGCTGTCTGTAGGCTGAGCAATATGACGTGCTTCCTTCAGCAACACAATTCACTCTAAGTGGTTCCTGGAACCTGGAATAAACAGTTTACAGAGGTTTTTGGTTAACTGTTTGGGAAGAAGTTCTATGACATACTATTAGGGATGAAAAAGGCACACTCAGTTATATTTTTAAAATTACTGCTGCACATACTGATTTTCAATGAAAATACCCAGGTGAGAGTATCTCAGTATAAATTAACCAGCTATAGGATGAAGCTTATTCAACAGGCAGATATGAGTTAATAGCAGGAGCTTTGTAAATAACATCATCTTCCCAGTTGTAGTGAGTGATTGTAACAGACTTGTCAATAGACTACAGTCCCATTCTCTGCCCTGCTGAACTAAAGTCTCACCTAAAAGAGATTCTTCCCTTCTATCCATTCTCCAACTCCCAGCTGAGGACGGATTCCTTTTGCAACAGCTCTACCTTATATATGCTAAGTTTTCTGCAGTAAAAAAGAATCCCTAAAATCTCATTGGCTTAAAACCACAAAGATAGATTTCTCATTCGTGCTACACATTCACTGTGAACTGTCAGAGGGAATTAGCTCACTGTAGTGACGCAGGGACCCAGGCTGATGGAGCAGCTGCCATCTTGGATATTGTCAGTTGACGTGTCAAAGAAAAAGTGGTAGGAGTTCAAGAGACTTGCTTTGATAATTAGAGGCTCTGACAACTACTGAGCCTGTACTTTAGAGCCCATGAGCCACAACTACTGAAGCCTGCATGCTGCAACTACTGAAGCCCATGCACCTAGAGCCTGTGCTCCACAACAAAGAGAAGCCACTGCAATGAGAAGCCTGTGCACTGCAATGAAGAGTAGCCCCTGTTTGCTGCAACTAGAGAAAGCCTGTGCACAGCAACAAAAACCTAACAGAGCCAAAAAAAAGTCACATGTCACTTTTGCTCATACTCATTGGTCAGATCTGGTCACATGGTCCCACCCAACCATAGGGACCCAGAAAGTGCAATTCTATCATGCATCTGGAAGAAAGAAGAAATAGAAATATTTGGTGAACAACACTAAATATTAGTGTTGAGTATCAAGTCTTAGCATCATCTCGATCTTGATAATTGTGGGCCAGAGATGCTGTAGCTGCTAAGTTAGTGGGTTCTGTGGGGCAGAAGGTGTGGGAGGAGGTGAGGAAGGGGGAGGGAGCCCCTTCCCTCATGCAGAAGCCTCAGAGCTTCTCCAAGTCCTGGAAGAGACACTGTGACATTCTGAAAACCAACTGGTCTCTCCAAACACGCACGTAATTGGTGCTCAATAAATATTTGTAAAATTCCTGAGGAAGTATGGACTGTACTCTTGGGTTTGATTTTCAAATCCCAGTGCTGCCATCTATCATCTGAGTGTTTTGGACAGCTTGCTTAAACTCTGTGAGTTTGTTTCCCCATTTGTAAAAAGGGGTTTATAATAGCTGCTTCTCTGGGTTACTGTGAAGATCTAATGAATAAATAAGTATGCAAATTTAACCAATATTTATTGAGCCCTTGTTTTATACATAAAGGTGTTTTGTCAACCAAAACTCACTGTAAGAATGGAAACACTTTTTATTATTTCCCTATCTGAAAACTGGGTTTGAAAATACAAGCTTCTTATATTTTTCTAAGAATACACTTTGAGCTCTTTGGAAGAAAAGTGTCATGCAGATTAATAACTGCATTCGTTTCCATGAGAACCAATTGAATTGAATTGACTGACATACATTGGATTAAATTATGAAACAACGTAATTTCAAGTATGATGAGGAAAAAAAATGTGATGTGACAAAAATTTCAAAGGTGATGTGAAGAAAAAGAAAACAAGCATGGATTTTTTTTTTTCCCTAAAGATGCCAAGGTCTCTGTGTCTGGGAATAAAGTAAGACACCCCATTATGAAACCTCATGCCAGGCCACAAGGTGGTGAGACCACCAGTGGAAACATGGTATTGGGTTTTCAGGGTACAGTGTGCTGTTGTTTATTTTTCTTACCATGACAGGAAAGATTATGAGGTATGTGCCACTCCTGGCTCCTAACCGAAGTGTGAATCTAAAATACTTGAAAGTGCTCCAATTTGGTTATATGTGTTAGAAATACATTTCTGTGATAGGGTTGCCAGGTAAAACACAGGACATCCAGTTAAATTTGAATTTCAGATAACAAATAATCTTTTGAGAATAAGTGTGTCCCATGCAATACTTGGGATATAATTAAACTGAAAAATCTTTCCATTGTTTGTCTTCAAATATAACTGGGTGTCCTGCATTTTCACTTTCTAAGTTGGGGAACCGTGCTGTAAGACAGAGCTCTTCATTCACCCTGTGTGCATTTGAGCCACTTGGTGTTGTGTGGCTAAGGCCTCATCTTGAGTGAGTTGCCACGTTAAGCCAGAAACTGACCTTTCTGATTCCCAGCTCTGTGCTCCTTCTACACCTTTAACTGTTCTATTATCGTATAGTATCCTGAGACTTTTTAGGGGGAGAACAGAGTTGGAACATGAAGGGATGGTAAAATGGGTATTAGTTTCTCAGGGCTGGGCAGATTGCTCCTGTGTTACGGTCTTTATTTCCCATTGTAGGTGCTCACCCCGTATGCTGTTTCAACCCCGATGACAAAGTATCTAAATACCAACATGATAACCAAGACTGCTGATGAGTTTGTTAAAGAATCACTGAATTATGTCACGATTGGAGACGAAACCTGTGGCTGCCTCGCCCATGAAATCTTGGTAATTGATAACTTCTCCTTTCTTGAAGCAAGGGAGGACAGACAAGCAGGGGGCCCTAGCAGGGCTTAGCCAGCTCTCCCTTGCTGTTGGAGCGTTCAGCCGTTCTCTGTCACGCAAGGATAATGTTGCCAGAGGTATACTGCTGAGGGTAGTCCAGCCTGTGAAAAGGTGTATCTAGCAAGGGGAAGGAGAAGCTGAAGCGCTGGGTGCCCAGCCTATAGATAACTCTGAAGTTGGCAAATCTCACGCTTGGCTGCCTCACCTCTGCCCTCAGAAAGTAAGGCGGCTCCCAGAGCTTTGTGAAGGTCAGACCAAAACACAGGGTGCTTCCCTGTAGGGGCTGTCGATGTCCTTGGCCCTCTGTGCCAGCAAATGTTTAACTCTCCGGGAAAAACCCCAAAATAAAACAAAACACCTTGATTTGTAGCGTTTGCTGATTTCCATGACTGATGTTAAGTTACCAGTGTGTTGTCACTGCACATGAATTCAGGAAGAGAGTTCACGATTGGCTCTCGTGAGAAAGTACAAGCTGGTTCCCATACACCACGGACTTCATCAAACATGGAAATAAAGTCTGAAGTATATGGCATGAGGAGTTCTTACCATCCCCGGGCTGCTTTTAGGAAAAAACACAAACAGGAAACAAAGGTAGACTTGAGTTTCACACTAATACTGAAAACAAACAAACAGTGTCAGGGTAGTTCTGTTTCCATCATCACCAAAGAATTTTAGACAGATCTTTACTTTCCCTTCATATGTCAACTTGCTCCTCTGCCTCATACGTTTTTCTACCTTGGGAATTAGGCTTCTTTATTTCTCTCTTTCTCTTTCTGATGCTAGAGAGATTCATGGGTCAATGCACTAAATCCTCCCCAAGCATTCAGCTGTCTCCTGGGACTCAGTACTGAGGCTCCGGCAAGAGATACTGAATTGTCTTAGCTGATTACTTGCTACTTTTACTGTAGAATCTCAACAACGTGCAGAATCGCCATTTGAACGCACAGTGCAAAGTGGACAAGCAGAAGGAATATAAGATCTTTATTTTGCCTATTGCTGATCTGGTTTTTCTTCAGACCACTTCTTGCTGCATGGCACAAAAACAAATTAGTGGAATGTCTAATGAGTTTAAACTTAGTTTGATCTGATCATCTAAACTGTCCATTTAGGAAATAGGCTGTCCATTATTTAGAGAAAAATGTTCGGTCTTGCCTGAGTGTCCCTTCTTCTGGCCTCTCTCACTAAAATGACACTGGGGAAAGAGTCCCTATGAATTCCTGCTGGTCCTTAAGTGTGTGTGGCTGGTGTCCCTAATCTATCTGATGGTTGCTCACCTTGCTGGTTTATGTCTGTGGGGGGTGTGGGGATAACTCCTTCTGTCCTTTTGGCTAGGCCAATGCATTCCCCAGCTACTGATGGCTGAACATGCCTGAATCTCTGCTACCCACTCATCCAGCCAGAGGCCAGCTGTCCATCTGCAGCTTTGGTTCACAGAGGCCCTCTGGCTCTCTACTCTGCATCAGCACCAATTTGAACCTGAGGGATGCTGGAAAAGCAAGTCTCAGCACTTACCTCGCCATGCTGAGATAGTATTCTGTGGCTGCACTCCAGAAGAGTGGAGGCAGTAAACCCTCCTTTGCTACCATTACTTATTTATCACACTTCCCTATCCTTCACCCCAGGCCCCCAGCCCTCCAGCGTAAGCTCAGAGGACACACATATCAGAGGACACACATCTGGCCACGTCTTCCTCTTTCTCTCTTGTACCTCCCACCATCTCCAGGGCAGAAAAAGTACAGGCTTTTTGTATGCTTTCCCGGGGTCACATCCTGTTCATCTCAGAGGGATTTAGGTAGTTCCAGTGGATAAGACATCCTCTTCTCCCCTTAGCAGAACTCTATACTTTTAGTCCTCCAGGATATTGATGTTTTAAATGGAATCCATTAGCATTTAGAAAATGTTTTCTGGAGACAATAGCATGGCTTGCAAGACAATTGTCTTGCTACATACATACTGTAATCCAATTCTAGATGTCAAAAGTTGAATTTTTTTTTTTTTTTACTTTTCTCTTTGATTTCTTATGTAACAAATTCTAACCTCTACTGGTAAACAGATGCCAAAAACAGTAGGAAAAAGTCTTTGTGCCTGGTGAAGCAAAAGAGAAAACAAAGGAAAACACATCAATCATTAAAACCATTAAAACCAATTTTGAATGTGCCAGGGTTTAGAAAGATCATTGAATCTAAAGTTGTGGGTAATCAACTGGAATCAACCAGTAAACAAGCAAGTCTTCTATTTCAAAGAGGTGAGGCAAAGACAGGATACTCTCTACCCTCAAGGAGTTTTGGGGCAGCAGTTGAGGTGGGACTGGAGCCTCTACCTAAGAATCCGTGTGGAACTTGGGGCTTCATAGTTACCTCATTTAATTCTCCTAAACATCTTGTGAGACAGGACATTTGGCTCCCCTTTTACATTGAGGAAACCAAAGCTCAGAGCTGGATCAGATCAGATGAAGCTTAGATGGATCAGATGGCCCAAGACCACCTGGCTGGTAAAAGTGATGCAAGGGTTTAAGTCCATTTTTGCCTGATGCCAAACCTTTTCTGTTTCCTTCTACATGGCGTCTCCAGGTAGATAAAGATGGGGATGGGAGAGGGGGCCTTTTAGAACATTTTCTGGGGACCTGGGATTTCAGTTTATTTTATTTATGGCTGACTTCAGTAAGCCAAAACATTTAGTTCAAGACAAAGCTAATGGAAGGGCTTGGTTTTGCTGCGAAATAAAAAAAGCTCTGTCTGGGAGAAAAATGAAGTTCCTGAAGAAGATGTTGCATTGATTCATAGACTTGGCCAGTGGAAGAAGAGCTCTACTCTGGTTCCCAGGAACCACCTTTAGTTTCCTGCTTTAGGATACCTCAGAGGATTGCAAAAATCTGAAGGTTCAAGCTGCCTACAAGGCTCAAGTTTTCCTCTAGTTGAACTTCTGTTCTTTTGTAGGTAGACTGAGGAATGTTGGATTAACCGAATCACACTGTGGACAAAATGATTACTTCTGGGGGCCTGGACCTGCCTTATAGGACACAAGTGTAACTTGAGGTCAAGAACCTTCCAAGGCCTGTACCTCTTGCCTGAAAAGCATTAGGCATTTGTGCCTCAACTTGAGGCTTCCCCCCCTTTTCAAAGCAAATACTCCATGATAATAATTTACACCTTGCTATGACTCATTTCCATTCATTAACTCTTTAAAAGAATTTTTTTCTTCCAGTTTTATTGAGATATAATTGACGTACAGCCTTCTATAAGTTTAAGGTGTACATCAAAATGATTTGACTTACATGAAACGATTACCACAGTAAGTTCAGTGAACATTCATCATCTCATATGGTTACAAAATTAAGGAAATAAAAAAATTTTTTTCGTTTGATAAGACCTCGTAGGATTTACTCTCTTAACAACTTTCATATATAACATACAACAGTGTTAACTCTATTTATCTTAACAACTACTTAAAAGATTTGGGACTTAACTTCAGTCATCAGATATACATTTTTAAAGATGATGAATATAAATTGAGATGTTTTCTTGCAACTTCCTTGCTCTTCTTTTCTCCCAGACACTTATGTTTTTGTCTCTTAAAGGCAAGCATTCTGAGCCTGATCCCGTCATGGGCCTTCTACAGCAGTGTGTTTCAGAAGGTGCTCCTGACTCGCTACATGGACTACCTCAAGCAGAATGCCAACATCACATAGTCCTGGTGGGCTGACGTGCCACCCAGCATTGCTTTCTTCACCAAGTTCTGCACTGGCCACAGAGGACCCAGGAACAAACCAGTACCTGTCACCTCCCTGAAGCTGGAGGGCCCATGTCACAGATCCAGTACTTAAAATTCAACTTTGTTTTGCAATTTTACTCAAGTCTGGAGATCTTTGGGAGAGCTGTGATGTAAAAACATGTGTTGTGCAATGGGGTTTTAATAGTTAGAGAAGGTGAGGGTGTCTATAGGTAAAACTGGAAAATTTTCTGTATGGGATTATAATATAATGTGGTGAGAAGAAAGCCTCTGATTCTTTGAATATTGGGAACAATTGTACCTAGTAATCTACTTTTATAGCTATATTAAAGAATGTTTGAAATTACTAAACTTTATCAAGACTGCTGTAGTCCTAGGGCGCTCACTGGTTCTCAAACTGGCTTCCTCAGAGACCCAGGAAACTGTCTAGGAGAAGGGGTGGGGCAACAGCTACATCAGGACAGTTTCTGGGGACACCTCATTTCAGCTAATGCAGCACCAGATTTTTCTATTTCAATTTTATTTGGGATTCTGTGGAAGACTGTGTTTATAAAAATAAAAACAGAAAATATGTTGCTAAAAGTAGTTTCAAAAACCATTGCTCTAATACAGGAGTTGGTATCTGTAGAAATGAGTTTTTACAGGCTCCAGCCCTTGGGTTGCTGGACTGAGGGCTTTAATTGTTAATGCATATGAGGTGGTGTGTTAGGGAACTTCTGTCCTTCAACTCTTGAGGGAGTTGGGGGAGGATCATGCCAGCTGGTGACCCTGCATTGTCTGGCATTGGTCAAGAGTGCTTCCCCAAGACATCATCATGTTCTAGGCACTGCCAATGCTTCGTGGCACTTATCTTTTCTGAGAAGGTCATTTGCATTTAGATTGCATTTAGCAGCAAAGATTATGTGCTGCTGCTCTAGTTTTAAAAGGATTCTGGGATATTTGGTTGGAATTTATGGGACATTTTTATGTTCTGGAGGAAAGCAGAGGATAGAACATTTAAAACCTTGGTAAGCTTAGAAAGTGGACTATAATATCATAGCTCTTATTAGACCTTCTCTGAGGAAAAGACTGGGAAAATTTGACCATTTTAAAGTATAGATATCTACTTATATTTTCTCAGTTATGGGTAACAATAGCAACTATAATACAGGATGCTTTTATGTACTGATTATTAACCTGGTGTCTTTCAGTCCTAAGCTCCACCTTTTATGCTCTGATCTATGGTGATGGTCTGGGGAAGCTTCAAACTCGAGTCCTAAGACACTCACACCAGCTGGCTTTGGGTTAGATTCTGCCTAGGGGAGGCAAATTTGGGACAGTAAAAGGAGGTAGAAGGGGCTAGGGAAATTTCTTCATGTTTGTACTTCTGTTGCCATCACTCTGCAGAGAGAACAGCTTTAGCCAGACTCAGCACCAATCAAGAGGCAGCCTGTAAGGATCTGAGCACCAGCCCCACAAAGCCCTCTTTAGGTATCTGCGCATTACCATGCAGGGGTCCCCCTCTAAGCATCCAGTTCCCAGAAGCACCACCTCCTCCTTTTTGTTCCACCAGCCCTGCAGTTACTGATATCTGGGTTACTTAGTATCCTCTTTTTGCTCTTTCAGCCTTTCAACTTTGGTGTTACCAATTCCCTCTCTTAAATTCCCTCTGTTTGAAATACTCAATGTGCTTTTGTTTTGTTTTTGTTTTTTGTGACTGGACGTAACTGAGCCTGGACCTGACATAGTCTGTCACATTGATTATTTTGCTCGATCTCTGAAGCAGCCTGGATGGGTGGAATCTCCATTTTACAATGAAGAATCAAAAACTCCTTATCAGTCAGTATCCCAAGAGGAAACAAAAGACATGTTTGAGCAATTCGAGGAATTAATTGCAAATGTGTGGGAAGGGTGTAGGTAAGTCATCAGAGCTAGTGATAGAGGGGCGCTTTTTCTACCCCAAGGCCTGAAGGGGCTGGGAAAGGACCAAATACTAGGAGAGAGAGAGAGAGAGAGAAAGGGAACTGTGTAAGAAGCACTGCCTCAGAGGAACTGCAATCTTTGGCTGAGAGATGCTGCCAGGTGGTGGCCACTCTATAGAGAGGCAGAGGGAAATTGCGATACTGTGGTTTAGAATGAGAAATATATATTTCATTTTCATTCCCATTCTTTGGAATTTCCTAAGTGATAAGAGCAACAAATATGTCAATTGTTATTCATAATGAGCCCCTTTCAACTGCACTTGAGTTTAAGTTAATGAGGTGGCTTTTAGAAAGCCCCTAAAGATGACAGTTGGTTGCCAGGGGAACCAATCATGTGATTAGAGTTGGAACTTTTAGCCCCACTCTTCAACCTTTGGGGAGGGAAGAAGGGTGGAGATTGAGTTCAATCACCAATGGCCAATGAGTTAATCAATCATGCCTATCGTGAAGCCTCCATAAAATATGAACTATAACTATGGGGTTTAGAGAACTTCCGGGTTAGTGAACGTGTGGAGGTGCTGGGAAGGTGTTGTGCCCACAGAGGGCATGGAAGCTCTACACCCCTTCACACATACTTTAACCTATGCAGCTCTTTCTTCTGGCTGTTCCTGAGTTGTATTCCTTTATACATAAACTGGAAATCTAGTAAGTAAACTGGTTTCCTCAGTTCTGTGAGCCATTCTAGCAAATGACCAAACCTGAGGTGGGGTTGTGGGAACTTCTGATTTACAGCCAGTTGGTCAGAAGCCCAGAAAACAGCCTGGACTTGCAATTGACATATGAAGTGGGAGCAGTCTTGAGGGACTGAGCCCTTAACCTGTGGGATCTGATGCTATCTTCAGGTAGATAGTGTCAGAATTGAGTTGAATTGTAGGACATCCAGCGGGTGTCCAAGAATTGCTTGCTGTGGTAAAATCTCCCTGCATAGTCGGTGATCAGAATTACTTGAGAGTAGACAGAGGGTTGAGTGGAAAAACAGGGGTGTTTTACCTTTACTGGAATGATACCCAAACTTCATTCTCCTGCTGTCTTCTGGGCCTCCTGCTGGTGCCTCCCATTGGTCACATCCAACTGGAAGCTCACTGATGTAAATCATAAGGTTAATCTCCTGAGATACCAAGTTTGGGGTGGGGAGGGGGAAGGGTAGAGGCTGGATCTGGAGAAAAGGGATGCAACATAAGCCCCACATATTAGGTGATTTGTCCAAGTCGTACCATTAATAGTTGGTAGCACCTGGATTGGGACATTGGGCTTCTTTCTTACTACACTTCACTCTATGTTTCAAAAGGGGTAAAACTTTAAGCCCAAAGAGTAAGTATCTCATTGTGGAATTTATGATATCAGCAAAGTGGGGGGTACTTTACAGACATTAAAGGCTAATCTACTTAAACGTGAGACAATCATGGTTGCTTGCTGTACCAGTTATTATTGCTGTGTAATAAGTGATGCCCAACTTAGTAGCATAAAATGACAACAATTTTCTTGTGCTTACAGATTTTGTGCATCAGAAAGGGCACAGTGGGAAGGTTTGTTTTGCTCCATGATATCTGGGGGCTCAGCTGGGAAGACTCAATGACTGGAAATGATTCAGCTTCCGGAGCTAGAATCATCTGAAGGGTTGCTTAGTTACGTGTCTGGCAATGGATGGGAGTTGCTGCCTGGGACCCCAGATGGGGCTGCAGGATGGAAACCTACGCATGGCTTCTCTAAATGCAGCTTGGTTTTCCTCACAGCATGGTGGCTGGGTTCCAAGAATGAGCATCCCAGAGAAAACTAGGAGGAAGCCATACTGTTTATATGACTTAACCTTGGAAGTCACATGGCATCATTTGAAAACCCTCCCAGATTCAATGGGAGGGAACACAAACGCCACCTCTTGATGGGAGAAGTATCACATGTAATAGGAAATATTGTTGTGACCATCTCTGGAAAATACAACGAGCCACACTAATTAATTCTTGTTTGTCCTGGCCTATATCAATTATGGAGAGTTACTTGGCATTTCAACTACTGATGGAGCAACTTATAAAAGTGTAGATACTGTGTTTCAAAACCTTTACTTCAATCTCTGGTAAATTTGCCTTTGGGGAAGAACTTCTACAACCAGCAGCTTAGGTGAGAAAAGGAATGCAGTTCAGCTAATAAAACCTGGGGCAGATGTTAGAGATAAATTTTTAGTTGTGTGATATAGGGGTTTTTCCAATGTATTAATTCTGGGTAGATTTGAATGATTGATTATCTAACAAGCTTTTTGAGGGTCTTTAAGAGAGCCTTTCCTCATAGGAAAAGCCCTAAGATGTTGGACTGGATGAAATGAGGGTAGAAAAATTCTGTATTTTAAGATCTTTATTCCCATCACCACTAGCACTAGATAATAACATTTGTTGAGTACTAATAATGTGTCAGGGACTAGGTAAATCCTTCCTATATAATAACTTAGGAAGTAGGTAGGAAATCATATTATTATTGCCTTCATTTTACAGATGAGGAAACTGAGGCACAGAAAAGTTGAGTAACTCATACCGATTCACCTGACCAGTGAGTGACAGAGCTGGGATATGAACGTGCGTCCTCTTCCAGCATCTGTAGGCTAAAGCACTATAGTATAGCCCTAACTGTCTGGATAAGGTTCTTTAATTGGGAGTAACGGCAAGGGGTGAACACTATTGCCCCCAACTTTGTATTTTTCACTTTCACATGTCCTGGAGAGAGGGGAGGAATTGGGCTTTGCAACCAGGCCCACGTGTCTCGATTTCAACACTGACCATTTTCCAAATTCACCATCATCTGGGAATCATTTGGGAACAGCGAGGCTTGCCAAACTTCACAGAACTTTTGTTTCTGCTGAGGAGTACTGAGCTCTTGTTCCTTGCCTGATTCTCTTCTTTTTGTTTGGAGGTCTTGGGAGCCTGAGGAACGGCATCAGCAGCTGGTCATTCTTCCAGCCTTCCATCTGTATTACCTCCCTGGATGCCAAAGGCGGAAGAATCCCTCTGACAACACTTGGAGCAGGAAAATGAGGTGATTATGGGCTGCTGCTCCGGAAAAGTTGGGAGCTGTTGCTGGGGCATTTCCCTGAGGCATCATCCATTTCTTGTTCTTGTGGGATGGGAACCAGAACGCCCCACTTCAAAAAGACTTTTTTAGCCAGAGCTTGCCAGAGAAAGCTGAAGACAGTCATCCCAAGGTCAGCATGATTTTAATCATGTTTGTCTGCTTCCGATGCCAAAAAAGATGATTATTCTCATGTAGTTTATCCACTGTGCTTAGGGTGCAGTCTGTTTTAACTTGTGACTGCCCTCTAATGGTCTAGGACAGAGATTGTTGGTTTTGTTTTTTTTTTTTATATATAAACCTATAGGAGTTTAGAACAGAATTCAATTTGGGGAAAGAAATCTCTCAAATTATTTTTACTTCTTTTTTTTTTAATTAAGGTATACTTGACATATAACATAATATTAGTTTCAAGTGTACAACATAATTCGATACATGTATATAAAATGATCAGCACAATAAGTTTAGTTAACATCCGTCATCACACGTTTACAAAAGTTTTTTCTTGTGATGAGAACTTTTAAGATCTACTCTCTTAACCCCTTTCAAATATACAACACAGTATTGTTACCTTTAGTCACCATGCTGCACATGATATCACCAGGACTTGCTTATTTCATAACCTTTTGACCACCCTCACCCCCCCACCCCACACCATGCCTCTGCTAACCATCAACCTGCTCTCTGTATCTATGAATTTGGGTTTTTAAAAAAGATTCCACATATACAGGAGATCATGCTGTATTTGTCTTTTCTGTCTGACTTGTTTGTCTTAGCATAATGCCCTCAAGGTCCAGCCTTCAATTCTTTCTTTTTTTGAGCTACTTTTGTGAGTGTGTGTGTTTGTGTATCTGTGTACGGCATCATCAAGAGAGAAAGAGGAGGAGAGAAGAGGAGAGAAACTGTTTCAGTTTCACACACTCTGACAAGATGGCTGACAATGGGCCAAGGCACATAGCCTCTTCAGTAAAATTACCTCAGCAGTAAAGTTAGAAGTTTTTATCACATGATCTATAATTTTCAATTCAGCTCTTATAGTCTGTGCATCTCAAGTAAGTTTTGCAAATAAACTTTCTTTCTCAATCCTTAAAAAATAATTTTCCTGATTATAAAATACATGTAGTGTAGGAAATATAGAAACTATAGAAGAAAAAGAAGAAAATAAAAACCACCATTTATCCCACCACCCAATATTAGCCATTCTTCATTGATTATGGATTTTCTTTTATAAATTTTCTCTGTGTGTGTGTCTAAGTGTCTAAGTGCCTCTCCCCTTAAGATTATAGCATGAGATTTCTTTGTGTTAATCAGTATTCAGAAAATGATTTACAATGGTTACTTAAATGACTCAACATCGTTTATTTTACCATCTTTTTTTTTGCTTTGCATTTAGGTATTTTCTTACTTTTAAAATCTTAAAAATAACTTACACCTATATGCATCCTTTTTTTTTTTTTTTTTTTTGCAGTATGCAGGCTTCTCACTGCTGTGGCCTCTCCCGTTGCGGCATGTGGGATCTTCCTGGACCAGGGCATGAACCCGTGTCCCCTGCATTGGCAGGCAGACACTCAACCACTGCACCACCAGGGAAGCCCCACCAGTATACATCCTTTATATGCATCTTTTTTACAGTTGTTGATGTTTTGAGTATTTTTATAATGGCTTTACTAATTCACATACTATACAATTCACCCATTTAAAGCATACACTTTGATTGTTTTTAGTATATTCAAAAAGTTGTGCAGCCATTGGCACAATTAATTTTAGAACAATTGTTTTACATTTCATCACCCCACATAGGAACGCCATGCCCATCAGCAGTCACTCCCCATTCCACATGCCCCCTCCCCAGCCCCACGCAACCACTAATCTACTTTCTGTCTCTACGGATTTGCCTATTTTGGACTTTTAGTATAACTGGAGTCATATAATATGTGGGTTTTTTTATTGGCTTCTTTCACTTAGCATGTTTTCAAGGTTTATCCATGTTGTAGCAGATATCAGTACTTCATTACTTTTTAATGCTGAATAATATTCTATTGTATGAATAATATCACATTTTGTCAGTTGATCAGTTGATGGACATTTAGGTTATTTCTACTTTTTAGCTATTATAAATAATGCTACTATGAACATTTGTGTACAAATTTTTGTGTGGACATATATTTTCATTTCTCTTGGGTATATACCTAGGAGTGGAATTGCTGGGTGGTGTGGTGACTCTATGTTTGACCTTTTGAGGAACTGCCACACTGTTTTCCAAAGTGGTGATACCATTTTTACATTACCACCAGCAGTGTATGAGGGTTCCAATTCCTCGACATCCTCACCAGCATTTGTTATTGTCTATCTTTTAAATTATAGCCATCCTAGTGGATATGAAGTGATACCTCACTGTGGTTTTGATTTTCATTTCCTTGGTGGCTAATGATGTTGAGAATCTTTTTAAGTCCTCATTGACCCTTCATTTTCTTTGGAGAAATATATACTCAGATTGTTTGCCCATTTTTTTTTTAATTTAACAACTTTATTGGAGTATAATTGCTTTACAATGGTGTGTTAGTTTCTGCTTTATAACAAAGTGAATCAGTTATACATATACATATATCCCCATATCTCTTCCCTCTTGCATCTCCCTCCCTCCCACCCTCCCTATCCGACCCCTCTAGGTGTTCACAAAGCATAGAGCTGATTTCCCTGTGCTATGCGGCTGCTTCCCACTAGCTATCTATTTTACATTTGGTAGTGTATATATGTCCATGACACTCTCTCACTTTGTCCCAGCTTACCCTTCCCCCTCCCTGTGTCCTCAACTTCATTCTCGAGTAGGTCTGCATCTTTACTCCCATCTTGCCCCTAGGTTCTTCATGACCATTTTTTTTTAGATTCCATATATATGTGTTAGCATATGGTATTTGTTTTTCTCTTCCTGACTTACTTCACTGTGTATGACAGACTCTAGGTCCATCCAACTCATTAAAAATAAATAAAATTTCATTTCTTTTTATGGCTGAGTAATATTCCATGGTATATATGTGCCACATCTTCTTTATCTATTCATCTGTTGATGGACACCTAGGTTGCTTCCATGTCCTGGCTATGGTAAATAGACCTGCAATGAACATTGTGGTACATGACTCTTTTTGAATTATGGTTTCTCAGGGTACAGGCCCAGTAGTAGGATTGCTGGGTCTTATGGTAGTTCTATTTGTAGTTTTTTAAGGAACCTCCATACTGTTCTCCATAGTGGCTGTATCAATTTACATTCCCACTGACAGTGCAAGAGTGTTCCCTTTTCTCCACACCCTCTCCAGCATTTATTATTTCTAGATTTTTTGATGATGGCCATTCTGACTGGTGTGAAATGATATCTCATTGTAGTTTTGATTTGCATTTCTCTAATGATTAATGATGTTGAGCATTCTTTCATGTGTTTGTTGGCAATCTGTATATCTTCTTTGGAGAAATGTCTATTTAGGTCTCTGCCTATTTTTGGATTGGGTTGTTTGTTTTTTTGATATTGAGCTGCATGAGCTGCTTGTAAATTTTGGAGATTAATCCTTGGTCAATTGCTTTGTTTGCAAATATTTTCTCCCATTCTGAGGGTTTCCTTTTGGTCTTGTTTATGGTTTCCTTTGCTGTGCAAAAGCTTTTAAGTTTCATTAGGTCCCATTTGTTTATTTGTGTTTTTATTTCCACTTCTCTAGGAGGTGGGTCAAAAAGGATCTTGCTGTGATTTATGTCATTGAGTGTTCTGTCTATGTTTTCCTCTAAGCGTTTGATAGCGTCTGGCCTTACATTTAGGTCTTTTACCATTTTGAGTTTATTTTTGTGTATGGTGTTAGGCAGTGTTCTAATTTCATTCTTTTACATGTAGCTGTCCAGTTTTCAGAGCACCATTTATTAAAGAGGCTGTCTTATATCCATTGTATATTTTGCCTCCATTATCAAAGATAAGGTGACCATATGTGCATGGGTTTATCTCTGGGATGTCTGTCCTGTTCCATTGATCTATATTTCTGTTTTTGTGCCAGTACCATACTGTCTTGATTACTGTAGCTTTGTAGTATAGTCTAAAGTCAGGGAGCCTGATTCCTCCAGCTCCATTTTTCTTTCTCAAGATTGCTTTGGCTATTCGGGGTCTTTTGTGTTTCCATACAAATTGTGAAATTTTTTGTTCTAGTTCTGTGCAAAATGCCAGTGGTAGTTTGATAGGGATTGCATTGAATCTGTAGATTGCTTTGGGTAGTATAGTCATTTTCACAATGTTGATTATTCCAATCCAAAAACATGATATATCTCTCCATCTGTTGGTATGTTTAATTTCTTTCATCAGTGTCTTATAGTTTTCTGCATACAGGTCTTTTGTCTACCTAGGTAGGTTTATTCCTAGATATTTTATTCTTTTTGTTGCAATAGTAAATGGGAGTGTTTTCTTGATTTCACTTTCAGATTTTTCATCATTAGTGTATAGGAATGCCAGAGATTTCTGTGCGTTAATTTTGTATCCTGCTACTTTACTAAATTCATTGATTAGCTACAGTATCTTTCTGGTAGCATCTTTAGGATTATCCATGTAGAGTATCATGTCATCTGCAAAGAGTGAAAGCTTTACTTCTTTTCTGATTTGGATTCCTTTTATTTCTTTTTCTTCTCTGATTGCTGTGGCTAAAACTTCCAAAACTATGTTGAATAATAGTGGTGAGAGTGGGCAACCTTGTCTTGTTCCTGATCTTAGTGGAAATGCTTTCAGTTTTTCACCACTGAGGACGATGTTGGCTGTGGGTTTGTCATATATGGCCTTTATTATGTTGAGGTAAGTTCCCTCTCTGCCCACTTTCTGGAGGGTACTTTTTAAATCACAAATGGGTGATGAATTTTGTCAAAAGCTTTCTCTGCATCTATTGAGATGATCATATGGTTTTTCTCCTTCAATTTGTTAATATAGTGTATCACATTGATTGATTTGCATATTTGAAGAATCCTTGCATTCCTGGGATAAACCCCACTTGATCATGGTGTATGATCCTTTTAATGTGCTGTTGGATTCTGTTTGCTAGTATTTTGTTGAGGATTGTTGCATCTATATTCATCAGTGTTATTGGCCTGTAGTTTTCTTTCCTTGTGACATCTTTGTCTGGTTTTGGTATCAGGGTGATGGTGGCCCCGTAGAATGAGTTTGGGAGTGTTCCTCCCTCTGCTATATTTTGGAAGAGTTTGAGAAGAATAGGTGTTAGCTCTTCTCTAAATGTTTGATAGAATTCGCCTGTGAAGACATCTAGTCTTGGGGTTTTGTTTGTTGGAAGATTTTTAATCACAGTTTCAATTTCAGTGCTTGTGATTGGTCTCTTCATATCTTCTATTTCATCCTGGGTCAGTCTCGGAAGGTTGTGCATTTCTAAGAATTTGTCCAGTTCTTCCAGGTTGTCCAATTTAGTGGCATATAGTTGCTTGTTGTAATCTCTCATGATCCTTTGTATTTCTGCAGTATCAGTTGTTACTTCTCCTTTTTCATTTCTAATTCTATTGATTTGAGTCTTCTCCCTTTGTTTTCTTGATGAGTCTGGCTAATGGTTTATCAATTTTGTTTTTCTTCTCAAAGAACCATCTTTTAGTTTTATTGATCTTTGCTATTGTTTCCTTCATTTCTTTTTTATTTATTTCTGATCTGTTCTTTATGATTTCTTTCCTTCTGCTAACTTTGGGGTTTTTGTTCTTCTCTCTCTAATTGCTTTAGGTGTAAGGTTAGGTTGTTTATTTGAGATGTTTCCTGTTTCTTAAGGAAGGATTGTATTGCTATAAATTTCCCTCTTAGAACTGCTTTTGCTGCATCCCATAGGTTTTGGGTCATCGTGTCTTCATTGTCATTTGTTTCTAGGTTTTTTTTTATTTCCTCTTTGATTTCTTCAGTGATCTCTTGGTTATTAAGTAGTGTATTGTTTAGCCTCCATGTGTTTGTATTTTTTACAGATTTTTTTTCCTGCAACTGATATCTAGTCTCATAGCATTGTGGTCAGAAAAGATACTTGATCCGATTTCAATTTTCTTAAATTTACCAAGGCTTGATTTGTGAACCAAGATATGATCTATCCTGGAGATTGTTCCATGAGCACTTGAGAAGAAAGTGTATTCTGTTGTTTTTGGATGGAATGTCCTATAAATATCAATTAAGTCCATATTGTTTAATGTATCATTTAAAGCTTGTGTTTCCTTATTTATTTTCATTTTGGATGATCTGTCCATTGGTGAAAGTGGGGTGTTAAATTCCCCTACTATGATTGTGTTACTGTTGATTTCCCCTTTTATGGCTGTTAGTATTTGCCTTATGTATTGAGGTGCTCCTATGTTGGTTGCATAAATATTTACAATTGTTATATATTCTTCTTGGATTGATCCCTTGATCATTATGTAGTGTCCTTCTTTGTCTCTTGTAATAGTCTTTGTTTTAAAGTCTATCTTGTCTCATATGAGAATTGTTACTCCAGGTTTCTTTTGATTTCCATTTTCATGGAATATCTTTTTCCATCCCCTCACTTTCAGTCTGTATGTGTTCCTAGGTCTGAAATGGGTCTCTTGTAGACAGCATATATATGGGTCTTGTTTTTGTATCCATTCAGCCAGTTTATGTCTTTTGGTTGGAGCATTTAATCCATTTACATTTACAGTCATTATCGATATGTATGTTCCTATTACCATTTTATTAACTGTTTTGGATTTTTTTGTGTAGGTCTTTTCCTTCTCTTGTGTTTCCTGTCTAGAGAAGTACCTTTAGCATTTGTTGTAAAGGTGTTTTTGTGGTGCTGAATTCTCTTAGCTTTTGCTTGTCTGTAAAGGTGTCAATTTCTCCATCAAATCTGAATGAGATCCTTGCTGGGTAGAGTATTCTTGGTTGTAGATTTTTCCCTTTCATAACTTTAAATATGTCCTGCCACTCCCTTCTGGCTTGCAGAGTTTCTGCTGAAATATCAGCTGGTAACCCTATCGGGATTCCCTTTTATGTTATTTGTTGTTTTTTCCTTGCTGCTTTTAATATGTTTTCTTTGTATTTAATTTTTGATAGTTTGATTACTATGTGTCTTGTTGTGTTTCTTGTTGGATTTATCCTGTATGGGATTCTCTGTGCTTCCTGGAATTGATTAATTATTTCCTTTCCCATATTAGGGAAGTTTTCAGCTATAATCTCTTCAAATATTTTCTCATTCCCTTTCTTTTTCTCTTCTTCTTCTGGGACCCCTATCATTCGAATGTTGGTGCATTTAATGTTGTCCCAGAGGTCTCTGAGACTGTCCTCAGTTCTTTTCATTCTTTTTTCTTTATTCTGCCCTGCAGTAGTTATTTCCACTATTTTATCTTCCAGGTCACTTATCCATTCTTCTGCCTCAGCTATTCTGCTATTGATCCCTTCGAGAGAATTTTTAATTTCATTTATTGCATTGTTCATCATTGTTTGTTTGTTCTTTAGTTCTTCTAGGTGCTTGTTAACCGTTTCTTGTATTTTTTCCATTCTGTTTCCAAGATTTGGATCATCTTTACTATCATTATTCTGAATTCTTTTTCAGGTAGACTGCCCATTTCCTCTTCATTTGTTAGGTCTGGTGTGTTTTTACTTTGCTCCTTCATCTGCTGTGTGTTTCTCTGTCTTCTCATTTTGCTTAACTTACTGAGTTTTGGGTCTCCTTTCACAGGCTCCAGGTTCATAGTTCCTGTTATTTTTTGTGTCTACCCTCAGTGGGTAAGATTGGTTCAGTGGGTTGTGTTGGCTTCCTGGTGGAAGGGACTAGTGCCTTTGTTCTGGTGGATGAGGCTGGATCTTGTCTTTCTGGTGGGCAGGTCCACATCTTGTGGTGTGTTTTGGGGTGTCTGTGACCGTATAATGATTTTAGGCAACCTCTCTGCTAATGGGTGGGGTTGTGTTCCTGTGTTGCTAGTTGTTTGCCATAGGGTGTCCAGCACTGCAGCTTGCTGGTCGTTGAATGGAGCTGGGTCTTTGTGTTGAGATGGAGATCTCCTGTAGATTTTCGCTGTTTGATATTATGTGTAGCTGGGAGGTCTCGGTGGACCAATGTCCTGAACTTGGCTCTTCCACCTCAGAGGCACAGCCTTGAGACCTGGGTGGAGCACCAAGAGCCTATCATCCACATGGCTCAGATAAAAGGGAGAAAAAATGAAAGAAAGAATGAAAAAGATAAAATGAAATGAAATGACGTAAAGTTATTAAAATAAAAAAAATTATTAAAAAAATTAAAAGTAATGAAAAAGAAAGAAAGAAGAGAGCAACGAAACCAAAAAAGAAATCCACCAATGATAACAAGTGCTAAAAACTATACTAAGAAAAAAAGAAAGAAAGAAAAAAAAAAACGGACAGACAGAACCCTAGGACAAATGGTAAAAGTAAAGCTATACAGGCAAAATCACACACAGAAGCATACACATACACATTCACAAAAAGAGAAAAAGGGAAGAAAAAATATATATCGTTGTTCCCAGAGTCCACCTCCTCAATTTGGGATGATTCATTGTCTATTCATGTATTCCAAAGATGCAGGGTACCTCAAGTTGACTGTGGGGATTTAATCCGCTGCTCCTGAGGCTGCTGGGAGACATTTCCCTTTCTCTTTGTTCGCACAGCTCCTGGGGTTCAGCTTTGGATTTGGTCCTGCCTCTGCATGTAGGTCGCCTGAGGTCGCCATGTTCTTCGCTCAGACAGGACGGTTTTAAAGGAGCCGCTGATTCGGGGGCTTTGGCTCACTCAGGCCGGGGGGAGGGAGGGGTACGGATGCGGGGTGAGCCTGTGGCCGCAGAGGCCAGCATGACATTGCACCAGCCTGAGAAACGCTGTGCGTTCTCCCAGAGAAGTTGTCCCTGGATCACGGGACCCTGGCAGTGGCGGGCTGCACAGGCTCCCGGGAGGGGAGGTGTGGAGAGTGACCTGTGCTTGCACACAGGCTTCTTGGTGGCTGCAGCAGCAGCCTTAGCGTCTCATGCCCGTCACTGGGGTCTGCGCTGATAGCTGCGGCTTGCGCCAGTCTCTGGAGCTCCTTTACGCGGCGCTCTTAATCCCCTCTCCTCGCACACCAGGAAACAAAGAGGCAAGAAAAAGTCTCTTGCCTCTTTGGCAGTTCCAGACCTTTTCCCGGACTCGCTCCCGGCTAGCTGTGGCACACTAGCCCCCTTCAGGCTGTGTCCACGCAGCCAACCCCAGTCCTCTCCCTGGGATCCGACCAAAGCACGAGCCTCAGCTCCCAGCCCCTGTCCCCCCCGGCGGATGAGCAGACAAGCCCCACGGGCTGGTGAGTGCTGGACGGCACCGATCCTCTGTGCGGGAATCTCTCCGCTTTGCCCTCTGCAGCCGTGTTGCTGCGCTCTCCTCCGTGGCTCCGAAGCTTCCCCCTCCGCCACCCCCAGTCTCCACCCGCGAAGGGGCTTCCTAGTGTGTGGACACCTTTCCTCCTTCACAGCTCCCTCCCACTGGTGCAGGTCCCATCCCTATTGTTTTGTCTCTGTTTCTTCTTTTTTTCTTTTGCCCTACCCAGGTACGTGGGGAGTTTCTTACCTTTTGGGAGGTCTGAGGTCTTCTGCCAGCGTTCAGTAGGAGTTGTTCCACATGTAGATGTATTTCTGGTGTATTTGTGGGGAGGAACGTGATCTCCACGTCTTACTCTTATGTCATTTTGAAGCTTCTTTTTTGTTTGCCCATTTTTAAATGAGGTTGTCTTTTTTATTCATGTGTGTATAACTTTACTGATTATTTTTTTGAAGTAGGGTTTCTGGAGGAAAAGGTCTAAACATTAAAAAAAACTCCTAATGCTTATTTCTAAGTCGTTTGTAGAAAAGTTGTATAAATTTATACCTTCATCTTTAGCAGTGGTTCTCAACCGTGGGTGTGATTTTCTACCCCAGGGACCTTTTGCAATATTTGGAGACATTTTTGGTTGCCTGAAGTCAGGGAAGAATGATACCCCTGCTATATCTCATGAGTAGAAGGCAGGGGTGCTTCTAAGCATCCTAACAGTTCACGGTATAGCCCCCTCCCTCCACCCAAGACAGAATTACCTGGCCCCAAATGTCAATAGTGCTGATGCTGAGGAACTCTGATCTTTGGTTTATGAGGGTGTCTATCTCAATGTACCCAGGTTCCTGCCAGCTTATTACTACTCTATTTCTAAGGTGTCCAAGACGGTGGCTGAATCTCCAGCCATCACATCCACACTTAGGTAGCAAAATGGAAGAAAGGGATGACAAAAAAGGAACAAGTGTATGCCCGTTTTGTTTTAAGGAAGATTCCTAGAAGCTGTCACATGATATATTCTTTTCTTTCTCATGGGCAGACCTTAGTTTCAGGGCCACACTTATCTACAAGAGAGGCTGGCGTTCTGTGACATCACATGAAAATCTCAAGACTTGTATTACCGTGAAAAAAGGGTAACCAAAATGGAGAGACAACAGCAGTCTGTGCACAGTTTTTGCCCTCTTTTTACAGGTAAGGATATGGAAGCTCAGGGACATACATAAATGTCAGACCTGAGATTTGACCCTAGCTCTGTCTGATAACAAAATTCATGTGTTTTTTTTTTCTGTTATATCATATCACCTTTCACTTAAAGTTTTAATGATGTATCAAAACATGAATCAATTATAAAACAAGGCAGATATTTTTAAAGTGTTAGAATATGTGTCAGAGAGCAGTAGGCCCCCAGTTCTGGCTGTGGTTTTGAAAGCTCCCCTGTGCCAGCCTCATGCCGGTGCTGTGACTCAGCCTTTGGAGAGAGCACATAGGAATCTGTGCAGCAGAGGCCCCTGTCTGGGGCAGGGAGTCGGGCAGCTCATCAAAAAAGTTGGTTAAACCTGGGAATCCTGGAGGATAACACATACCTTAAACATTTTAACTTAAAAAATTATTATGGAAAATTCCAAACACACACAAAAGCAATCACAATAGTTTAAGGCACCCTCATTATACTTTTCAACACTTATCAACATTTTGCTCTTCTTGCTTCATCTAAAACTTCATTTTCTTCCCAGCCTCTACTTGAGTTTTAAAATTCCATTTTCTTTAGGTTAAATTTACATAATTAAAATATACACATCTTAACTGTACAATTTTGAAAATGGCAGGTGTGTGATCCACAATCTTATCAAGATATCAAACATTTTCATTACCCCAGAAAGTTTCCGGAATTCCATCCCTATAGATTAGTTTTGTCTGTGCTAGAATTTTATATAAGTGAAATCATACAGTCTGGGTTCCTTTGTGTCTGGCTTCTTTAACTCAGTATCATGTCTGTGAGGTTCACCCGTGTTATCTCACTCACTGCTTTTTACTTTTGAGTATTATTTCATGTAGGAACATATCACAATTTGTTTATCCACTCTTCTCTTGACGGACATTTGGTTTTCCAGTTTGGGTTATCATGACAAATGCTGCTATGAACATCTTTGCCTAAGTACTTTTGTGAACATATGTTTTCATTTCTCCTCGGTTTATGTCCAGGAGTGAATTTATTGGGTCAAAGGGTTGCTGTATTAAACATTTTATTTTAACTTAAAACATATAAAAGTGTATTTCTTTGCCAATCTTTTGATGTAGGGCCAAGTCCTTTCTTTTAAATATGGGTCCACTGATTGGAATTGCAACTTTACTTTCTTACATAAATCACACAATATAATGCGTCAATTACAGCATATATATTTTATTTCTTTAAAGGGAAATGAGAACTTGACATTTAAAAGCAATCTGAATGCAGAATCCTTTTGGAGTTTCAAAATCCCCCCAACGATATTTTACAGTTATCCACAACGAATTCTACTGTAGTAATTTTTACTGATTTCCTCTTATTGAGTCTTTTCAAAGCATTAACCTTAGTTTCATAATAATAATAATTCTCTTTCTTTTTATACCAAGATTTTGTTGGTTTATATAATTTTTAATTCAATAGCATAATTATAATAATAAATACAAGTGACATAAACAGGTTTGGGAACAACACAATGCGTCTTCATAAGCACTAAACTCAACTGGTAGGAAGAAATGAAAGGGTACATAACAGAGAGGAGCTTTATACTTGGTAGTAAATGTTTAGTAAGCATACTCACTGATTTGCAGTCAGTATGTTTTTCAGAGAGAACTAAGAGTACCCGTTTGCTCTGGTTACTATTGCTGTGTAATGAATACCCCACAACTTAGCATAAAACTATTATGCTCGTGGATTTTGCAGGTTTTGAATTCAGACAGGATATAGTGGAAAAGACTTTTATCTGCTTCAAGATGCATGAAGCCTCACCTGGACGGTTTGATGGATGGAAGTGACAGCGTCTAGCAATTGGCTGGGACCTCGGCTGGGGCTGTAAGTTGAAGCCTCCCCATGTGGCTTGAGCTTCCTCACAGCACAGAGATCTTGCTTGGCAACTTAGGGTTTCAACAGTGTCCCAGTGAATTTGTAGAATAGGCATTGTTTTAAGTTTCGTGTTTTTTGATCTAGTGTAGAGTTACTTTTGTTCATTACAAATAGATGATATTGAACGCCTCTTTATGGACTTTTTTGACCATCTATATATCTTCTTTGGTGAAGTGTCTGTTCCAGTCTTTTACCCATTTTCTAATTGGATTTTTTTCTTATTATAGAGTCTAGAGAGTTTTCTATGTAGTCTGCGTGCAAGTCTGATATTTGCAGCTGTGACTTGCAACCCCGTTCCCCAAGTCTGTGTCTTGTCTTTTAATCCTCTTAACAGGGTCTTTTGCAGAGCAAGTATTTTTAATTTTGGTGAAGTCCAATGGATCAAAACTTTCTTTTGTGAATTGTGCCTTTGGTGTCATATCTAAAAATTTTATGCCTAATCCTAGGTCACGAACATTTTATCCTGTTTTCCTTTAGAAGTTTTGCAGTTTTACATCTCAATTTATGGTATATTTTCAGTTAATTTTTGTATGATGTGTGCAGTTTAGGTTGAAATTCATGTTTTTGCCTATGAATGTCCAATTGTTCAAATACCATTTGTTGAAAAGACCCTTTTCCATTGAGCTGCTATTGCATCTTTGTCAAAAATCAGTTTGCCATCCTTCTGTGGATCTATTTCTGAAAATTTTATTCTGTTTCATTGATTTATGTGTCTATGCCTCTGCCAATACCACATTATCTTTGTTGCTATAGCCATAGTAAGTCTTTTTTTTTTCTTTTCTTTTTTTGTCTGTGGTGTGCAGGCTTCTCTCTAGTTGTGGCTTGCAGATTTTTCTCCCCCTAGATGTGGCATGCAGGCTCCAGGGTGCATGGGCTCTGTAGTTTGCAGCATATGGGCTCTCTCCTTGAGGCACGCGAGCTCAGTAGTTGTGGCGTGCGGGCTTAGTTGCCCCAAGGCATGTGGGATCTTAGTTCCCTGACCAGGGATCAAACCCACATCCCCTGTATTGGAAAGCAGATTTTTTACCACTGGACTACCAGGGAAGTCCCCAATTAAGTCTTAAAATCAGGTAATACTTAAAAAAATCATTTTAGTGATTTAGTTACTTTGCCTCTTCATATAAATTTTAGATTTAGCTTGTCTGTATCTACAAAGAATCCTGTTAGGATTTTTAAATAGGAATTGTGTTAAACTCGTAGATCAGTTTAAGAATTGACATCTTTACTGAGTTGAGTCTTAATAATCTATGAACATGTTATGTCTTTCCAATTATTTAGATCCTCTTTGATTTCTTTCATTACAGTTGGGCAGTTTTCAGCATACAGATCCTGTACATTTGTTTTTAGATTTATACCTAACTCTCTCCTTCTTTCTCCTCCACCAATTATAAATGGTCTTATGTTTGAATTTGTTTCCAATCATGCATTGCTAGTATAGAGAAATGCAATTAATTTTTGTGTGCCGATCTTGTATCCTGCAGATTTGCTAAAGCCACTTATTGGTACTAATAATGTTTTTGTAGATTCTTCAGTATTTTCTACAAAGACAGTCATGTCATTTGGAAATAACAGTTTTATTTCTTCTTTTCTAGTCTGTATGACTTTCTTTTTCTTGCATTATTGTACTGTCTAGGACTTCTGATACTATACTGAATAGGAGTGATGAAAGCAGACATCCTTGCCTTGTTTCTGACCTTAGGTGGAAAATTCAGTCTTTATCATTAAGTAAAATGTTAGCTGTGGGTATATAACATCTTTTCTAATGTCTGCATAACATTCTGGTACATTTAGCCAATGCTTCTTTTGGCATTTAGCTTGTTTTTTATTTTTTGCTATTATAAACAATATTTCAATAAATATTCTTACTGCAAAAGCTTTATGCATTTCATAGTTGCACCCTCCTAAATGTTCACACTCTCTATTTTCCTCCTTTTACTATGGATGAAAGGTCCCTGCTCTTATCCAAGACCACTGGTCCTCTGGTTTCCCTCCCACCTTTCCTATAATTATCTCCACTCCTTTCTTTACCATCAGTTAATCTCCCACTCCTGGATCACTCTCACCAGTATACAAACAAGCTGTAGCATGTGCCATTAAAAAATGTTTCTTCCTTGTCTCTATGTCATCCTTTGGCTGCTGCCTCCTCTCTCTGTCCCCTTTCACAGAACTTCTCAAAAGAGTTTTCCTTTGTCACTGTCTCTGCTTCCTCACCTCACATTTTCCCTTCAACCCATTCCAATCAGCCTTTGTTCTCACCTCTCCAATGAGACTATCCTTGTCAAGGACAGCATTGACCCTTATGTTGCTAATCCAGTGTTCAGTTTCTTATTGTGATGGTCACCCATATACTCTTCTCGGAACACTTTCTTTATGTGACTTTATGACACCACACCCTAGTTTTCTTTTACCTCCCTGGTTGCTCCAGCACATGTCTGCTAATTAATCCTCCCACCAGCCATGGCATCAGGATTGTGTTCATTTAGTAAAATGAACCAGGAAATTTTTCATTTGTTTTTATCCTACAGAACAGTTTAAAAACCAAAGGCATTTTCAATTCCTTGAAGGTTTGAAAGAACTTGCCTCTGAAACTGTCTGGGCCAGCATATGTTTTTTGGAGATGATTCTTAGCTAATAACATTCAGCTTGTTCTATTGCTATTGACTCATCAACATTTTCCTCTTTTTCTTTTGCCCGATTGTTCCCTGCTTGTTCGATAATGACTTAAAGCGTGGACTACTAGATTAGAAGACTTTATTTATTCTTTTTACGTTTAATAGTCCTTATTCTTTTAATTCTAATTTATTTTATTTCAGATAGGTCTAGAGGATGTTGTTGTATAAGGAGAATGAGGACATTTGTAAGGTTAAGCAGTGAATTTGCCCCACACAGACTGTAGAATGAAGGGAAATAAGACAGTTGAAGCATCTCTGTGGTCTTCTTCTCTCCTCTTCCACCTGGCACAAGTTGCAGAATTGTTCAAAGTGACCCTAAGACTCTGCTCTGCTTTGCCTGGAGAATGAGCTCTCTGGGATCTCTCCTCTCCTGGCAGGAGGTGCTGCATCAAACTTAGTCTCCCACAGGATCCTTAGCCTCTTCCCCTCAACTGGTTGGAATGGCTACAACTTCCCAAGGTCCCTAGGTGTTGGGCAGTTGGCTTTCCCATATAACTCTGGCACCCAAATCCATACTGGTGCCCAAGTGGTTTGCACATCCCTTTGTTGAGCTGGTTCCTCTTGTGCTTTCCCTATAACAGAGGGCAACGTGGTGGGAGACCTTCCCCTGGAATGCAAACCCACACCACGTCTCCAGCAGAGAGCGTGGCCCTGGAACTCACCTCATGGGAACAATGCTGCTCTTTCCTATTGAGTTTCCCCAGCGGTATGGGCTCAGTTGTGTCTCCCACATTTCATATGTGGAAGTCTTAATCCCTAGGAACTCAGAATGTGACTAGAGATAAAATCTTTAAAGAGGTGATTAAACTAAAATGAGGCCATTATGGTAGGTCTTAATCCAATCTGTCTGCTGGCCTTATAGGAAGAGGAAATTTGGACACACAGAGACCCCAGGGGTACTCACAAAGAGGGAATGACCATGTGAGGACACAGGGAGAAGGTGGCCATCTTCAAGCCAAGGAGAGAGGCCTCGGTAGAAAACAAACCTGCTAACACCTTGATCTTGGACTTCTAGCTTCCAGAACTATGAGAAATAAATTTCTGTTGTTTAGTTGCCCAGTAGGTGGTCTTTTGTTATGGCAGCTGAGAAGACTAAGACACCCAGTAAAGCCTGTTCCTTAGCGCATAGTATAGGGTGTGTGGAATTTATTCTAATTCTACTGCTTGACAGGTTGGTAGTGTCTGAAATGGGCCAGATTTGCATGACCTGAACCTAAACTTCTGCCTACTCCCACAGTAATGAAGCAAACCCGCTGATGCATATCAACAGATGTCAATATTATGAAGGTAGGAGGAGTAGCTGAGGGAAAGGGAGCTGCTACACTAATAGCATCAGCACTTTAGGGCAACCAGCCCAAAAGAGCTCATATTAAATTTATAGATAAGAAAACTGAAGCAACAGAAGTTAAGCAGACGGCCAACATTCTACCCTAAGTGTTAGAACCGAGACCGGAACTATTACAGCATGGTCTTGAATATGAAGGTGCTTTACTGAACACCCCCAGTAGTATCACATGTGCATGCTGGGAAGTTTACTATAGCTGAGAAGGACCTGTAGAGATCTCGTCATTACCGGCCCTGCTGGCCAATGGGTGCATGTTCAACAAGACTAAGAGATAATATGGGCAGGGTCCCAACATGAACTAGCTGGGGAAGGATGTTTTATTTCCTAGATGACTCATGGTCATGAACCACTGTGCAGTGAGTACGGGTAGGAGTGTCAATCAGCGGTCAAGGCATGAGTTGATTCCTAAAGAGGAAAAAGGACTTCGTGGCTGAGAATTTCTATTTAAGAGAAAGGCACTGGATGCGCCATTATACTTAGATTGTATGTCCCTGGGGTGGTTCAGGATGTGGAGAGATGGCGTTTTTGAAAGGCTCACTTTCCCAAACTGCCTTCTACTGTTTCCCTGTTTGGTGTTGCTTGTCAGGGAATGTGACTGTTGATTGTCCCCTAACATTTCAGAGAATTCCTGGGTGTGGACCACGGTGCTGGGTGTCAACATTGGGGTCTGCCCTGTCCTCTTTGGTCCACCTAAATCATTTGTTTCCAAACCTGACTCTGCACTAGAGTCATTAGGACAAGGTGGAAAAGTGAGATTTGCAGGCTTTACTCCTGACTGCCCGAATTAGCCTGTCTCTAAGGGGAACAGTCCAGGGATATGACATTTGTTGCTGTTCTTTAAAATAGCTTTATTGAGTTAACATTGACGTACAATAAACTTGTTCATATTAAAAGTGTGTAATTTGATACTGTCACCACAATCAACTACAACCGCCACAATATTGATTGCCACCTGTTAAACTGTTGGTTTAGGCCCCCCAGTCTGTGGTATTTTGTTATGGCCGCTCTAACAAACTAGGCCCCTCAAACTTCCTTGTGCCCTTTGTAATCCACCCCTCCTGCCCCACCCAACCCCAGGAAACCATTGATCTGCCTTGTCACTATAGATTAATTTGCATTTCCTAGAAATTTATATAGAAGGAATCATACAGTATATATTCTTTTTTCGGTCTGGCTTCTTCCGCTCAACTATTTTGAAATTCATCCACGTTGCTATGTGTATAGATCATTCGTTTTTGCTGCTGAGTAGTATTCCAGGGATTAACTGTATAACATTTTATTTATTCATTCACCTGTTGATGGGCATTTGGGTTGTTTCCAATTCGGGGCTATTACAAATGTAGGTGTTATGACCATTTATGTTCAAGTCTCTGTATGGACATATATTTTCATTTGTCTTGGGTAGGCTTGGGTAGCCTAGGAGTAGAGGGGCTGGATCATATGTTAAGTATGTGTTTAATTTTTTAAGAAACTGCCAGACTGTTTTCCAAAGTGGCTACACCATTTTATATTCCCACCATCAATGTGTGAAAGGCCAGCCGCTTCACATTCTTGCAGGATCTGAGTTTTTTACTAACCCCTTCTTCCCCCAGCAATTGTGAAGCAGCAGGCCCTCTACCACCCGAGACCCGTTCTTTGGCCACTACAGATCCAAGCAATGTTTCTAGGGACCCCATCAGCTGGGAGGAGGCGGGGAGGGTTTCGACATAGAATGAAGTGTCTCAGGCTGAGACATGATGAAACATCACATTACACACGAGCTTTAAGCTACTCTAAGACCCTGCTGTTTTCTCGTCAGACATCCCTAACATCTATGCCAGTAGAATCCTAACATCAAAGCCTATCTCAAATTCTCTCTTCTCACTCAGAACCTTCTTATCACTTGACACCTCTTCTATATGATGCCACACACAAAAATATAAGGTTTAGAGGTAGGTACGTGTGAATTTTAAATAGTATTTAGTTTCTCATGCTCAGTTATCTGCAAAATGAAGATAAGAGGATGTGGCAGTTGGATTGTTGTGAAATAATGCAGCCAGGTGAAGCCTCCAGTACCTGGCTCATCACAGACAGTCAACAAATGTCACCTCTTTCCTCTTTTCTACTCTAGACATTTATACACTTGGCTTTTTTCCCCTCAAGGGTAGAAACTGAGTCCACTCAACTTTTTTATATACACAAGACTTTGTGTTTCCACAGCATGTGCTCCATAAACATGTGCTGGGTGGAGGAATATATCTGAGGAAACTGCCTGGTCTTTCTCTCTTGGAAAGGACATTTTGGGTAACATTCGTTTGGGGGCCATTAGAGTCACCGAATGGGGTCTGCCCTCCTGGGAGTCGCAGTGTCGTGACTCTGACCCTACTCCGGAGGCTTTGTCATCTTGCTGAGATTTTCTTTTCTTTTTTTCATTCAATCAACAAGTATTTATTGTGTCTAATATATACCTGGCAGTAAGCAAGGCACTGGAGATCCAGTGTGAGTTGTTCTGGAGCTGATGGTCCAATAGGGGAAACAGACAACCAAATCAGTACAGAAACTAAGGTAGAATTACAGCTATGACAAGCACCGCAGAGAAGAGGGCCCAGTGCTGTGAAAGCCTCCTGGAGATTTCTGCTAGTCAAGGAGGTTGAGAAGCAGGTCTGGGACTAGAGCGAGGCAAGTGAGGCGCCCAGGGTACAGAGTGTAAGGAGTCCCCACTCTCAGTCGTGGCCTCACCGGCCTCTGCTCCAGGTGCTTCTTTCACATCTAGTTGGAAGTAAAGGCCAGCCACTGCTTGGGCACAGGAGAGCTTGCTGATTTTCTTTATGTGTGTGTGTGAGCGGAAACGATATGGAAAGAATGGGATTTAGAAAAAGATCTTGATGAATCGAAATCTTTTATCCGCGGTGAATGCATGCAAACTGCAAGGGGCGGAGGGTTCAGGTCTGGTTCTGGGGGGCTGAGAAGCTCGGTCTGTCCTCTCACCTCCCTGGCGGGGCTGAGAACACACCTGGCTGAGCTCTCTGAGGCGCTGCTCCTCTAGGGGGCGCCGGAAGGCAGGCCTGCCCCGCTCCCGGCTATCGAAGCTTGCCCACTGCCCACCGCGCCTTCTGTTCCCAGGAAGGTGTCTGTCTCTCCGAGGCTCACAGAACTTTCGTGAGGTGCAGCGGAGCCGCATCTTTCACAGTCATGAAGCTTTGCTCTCAGGGTGCCTTTGTACCTCCTGGAACTCAATGAAAATCAAAGTACAAAGCTTACAACGTTAGCATCCAAGACAGGGGTGAGGCCTTCACCCTCCGCACCTTCTACCTGAGTCTTGGCCCAAATCACCCCACTGTTTGACTCATGGTCCTGCAGAAAGGCACAAGCATATTTTATGCAAGGTCACACTATTTCTCTGGTCCTAGATGTAGTGCATCTGTAGGCTGGTCAGTGAGGCCAGTGGCCCGGCTCTAAAAGATGAGAGGGGCTAAACACATTTCTCTTTCGGGAGCGTGGGGGTTGTACACGGAGAGGCTGAGGATAGCGGCAGTGTTTTGTTATGTGTGAATGTGAACGGGATAGGATACTTTGAACTGAGACACAGCTTCTATAAGCCAGAAGCCAGGAGCACAACAAGGCAGTGAGTCAGGTAGAGGAGGGCCACTTGGCAGAGGCCGTGATGTGGTACAGGCCCCAGTGAAGTGGACACTCAACAGAGGCTAGGCCTCCACTGCAGTTGAAGGACCGGGTCTGTCCTTGGATTTCACCAGCGCCCACTACAGTGCTACAGCACAAAACCCCACCCTGTCCTGGAGCCTCATGGAGGTGAGTGGAGAGACCTCTGTTCCTTACAGCCAAAAGATTCCTGGTGAGCCTGAGAGCTGGAGTTGGAGAAGTGTTTTGTTGAAAATCCCTGGTGGGGAGTGGTAAAGCCGATACCAGACACATTACCTTATGCAATCTTTACAACAACACTGTGATGCAAACAACACAGCTTTAACTTATTTTCCTCCCTTTTCAGGGAACAGAGAATTCCAGCACCTTGTCCAGAGTTCTAGAGCCAGACCTTAAGCCTATGGCTTTAAATCCCCATTTGGAATGTTCTTCCCAGCTCCAGGTTGACCAGTTGCCCATACACCAATCTTAGTTGTGATATAAGCAAGCTATGGTTACAGTTTAACTTCCATACCTTTACGAGGCTGAGGCAAGGAGTGAGAGGCCACGGTGGGCGTGCTGGCCCCGAGGGTCGTGCCCAGAGCCACCGCACGAGGGCACTGTGTCTCCATGCTAGCGCCCCAGCGGCCGCCTCTCAGAGGCGGCTCACTGGCAATAGAGACTTCTTCAGCCTCAGCGTTCATTCAGTTCTTTCTCAGGATGAGGGCAAGGTATTGGAATGGGTTTGATTCATTGGTACATCTTCCAGAAGTTAAAAACAAAACAAAACAAAACACCTCTGGGCTGCATAATGAGGGGCCCCAATTAAAGCGGGGGAGAGAAACATCTTGTGTCTGTTGTGATCACGGCATCTGTTTGCTCTTACTGATCCAGCTGGGGTCTGTCTGTCCAGAGTCCCACCTAGATGCCAAGCTCCAGCCTCTGCTTAAAGCGGGACCAGGCACAGACTTGACAGTGTTTCAATATAACACTTCCCTGGGACAACTACTATGTCGTCAGCCTGGCCTGGAAAACCATTCGTGGTTGATGTGGAGAATTTGGTCCCCAGGCAATCAGTCCTCTGTTCTATAGCAAGCAGCGTCAGAGGTCAGTGGCCACTGAGCTGGCTGCAGCATCCACTCAGGCCTGGTGGGCATTGCCCAAAGGCTGGCAAAGGAAACGTTCTTCCAGGTCCACTCTTCACTGGACTTGATGAGAGAGATGCAGGTTTAGGCCACTGGTGAGTTTTTGTAGCTTATCTTTTTACTAAAAGTGATGTGGGGATTTTGTTCAGTTTCCTGAACAGATCCAAACAGAATGCCATCCCTGTAAATCAGGAGACTCTGGCTGTGACCTCCTGGCCTCTCTGGGAAGGGGCACCAGCAGTGCCCCCACTCTGGCGGGCACCCCGCTGAAGGGCTGCTCGTACCCAGGGGGGAGCACCAGCTGCAGCTTTTGACTTGAAAGAAACTTGCTCTGCTCTGGCTTATGTCGGACAGAGCTCTGGAAGGGCTGGCCTCCTCTCAGCTAGCTGGGCGGCCTGCGGCTGACGAAGATGACCTGCAGGCCTTATCAGCACTTATCTCTCAGTAAAGCCCCTCAGAGCCAGCTTTGTGTGTGTCTGGCACTCTGACAGCTCGGGAGAGCAGGGTGGGGCTTTTGTTTCTTGTTCTTCCCCAGCTGTTGGGAACTTTGCTGACAGCAGAAATCTATCCCATGGGTTCATAGCACAGGCTATGAACATCGACACATTTTCTTTCTGAAAAGTTCTTTAAAATTTTTTTTAAAGTTAATGTGCATTTTGTTTTTTAACTTACTATTTTGAAATAAGTTTGGGCTTATAAAAAAGTGGAAAAATTATACAATGTGTTCCCTTCACCCAGACCCCCTCAATAATAGCATTTGAGAGTGAGCTGCAGACATGATGCCCCTTTACCTCTCAATGCTTCAGTCTGTATTACCTAAAATTATGACCAATCTAAAGGTCAAATCGAGAAGTTAACATTGATGCAGTACTATTATTTCATCTACAGACCTTATTCATATTTCCCCATTGCCCCACTGATGTCCTTTTCTGGATCACACCTTGGGTTAGCTGTTCGGTCTCTAGTTTCCTCTAATCTGGAATAGGTCCTCAATCTGGCTTTATCTTTTATGACCTAGACATTTTTGAAGAATATAGCCCGGTTATTTTGTAGGAAGTCCCTGAATTTGGGCTGCTTGACATCCTTTCATGATGAGACGGGGTGGGATCCCACAGGACTCTACCCAGGGCATCCCATGAGGAGGCAGATAAGGTCTGTTTGTGCCATTACTAGAGCAGTTACTTTATCACGCGATTAAGGGGTGTCTGCCAGGTTTCTCCACTGTAAAGTTATGGTTTCCCCTTCCTAATTAATAAGTATCTTAGAGATATCCTGTTTTTCATATACATTGTACATTTTAGATAATTTGAAAAGGAGAAGGGGGGAAAAATCCCTCACAGGCCCCCACCCAGAGATCACCACTATTTTCATGTTGAGTGTTTACTCTTCTTGCTCTCACTGGTGTCTCTGCTGCCAATCCTCTAATCCAGCCAGAAGTGGTGGATTCCTGTGGCTGACGGGCTCATGTGCCCTGGCCCGGCACCCTGGTCCCATTCCTCTGTGGGCATTTGGAGACTACCTAAAACAGAGGTGCGATTCTATTGAAGTTTTAGGTCTGGCAGTGGGAGGAGGAGATGTTTTAAGTAGGTGAAGCTTTTTGTTCCTCCAGAACTGGGGCATCCCTCCAGGTGGAGAATGAAGGCAGCCACTCAGGCGACCTGGGCCCTCATCAATTGAGGACTACAGAGGGCTTCGAGTTGGCCTTGTGTCCAGGGGAAGGTGGCCAACAGCGGGTGAGCACTAAACACAGTGGAAGGTTGGAGCACAGTCCCATGGGGAAATTCGGGACACTCACATTTCAGAATTAGCCAACCCAGGGTGCAAGGGAGCCAGGGGACTGACATGTCAAACATAAGAGTAACTAACTTAGGATCATTAGTGGAGGTGGCAGGGTTGTATTAATTCCCCAGGCCTTCCTGCCTGCTGTAGGCACATGGCAGGGTGACTTCTAAGGTTCTGGGGGAAAAGACTAAGACCAGAGATGCAGATACTGTCAGTGGGAAGCCAGAGACCCTAGGGATGTGGCTGGGGCAGTGAGATGTATATTGTTTATCAGCAAGTCCAGTGAGCTCTATGTCCAAAGTATATCCTTGTCCACTCATTTCTCTCTAGTTCAACTGCTATGAGGGCCACTATCCTAGCCTAAGGCTCTGTCCCTGCAGTAATCTCTCAATGAGCCCCACTCCCATGGATCATTCTCCACACAGTAGCCAAAATAATGTTTTTGTTTGTTTGTTTGTTTGTTTCTTTGGCTGTGCCGCACAGCTTGTGGGATCTTAGTTCCCCAGCCAGGGATCAAACACAGGCCCTTACCATATGACGCAGCAATTCCACTACTGGGCATATACCCAGAGAAAAGCATAATTCAAAAAGACACATGCACCCCAATGTTCATTGCAGCACTATTTACAATAGCCAGGTCATGGAAGCAAGCTAAATGCCCATCCACAGACGAATGGATAAAGAAGATGTGGTACACATATACAATGGAATATTACTCAGCCATAAAAAGGAACGAAATTGGGTCACTTGTAGAGACATGGATGGTTCTAGAGACTGTCCTACAGAGTGAAGTAAGTCAGAAAGAGAAAAACAAATATCATATATTAACGCATATATGTGGAACCTAGAAAATGGTACAGATGAACCAGTTTGCAGAGCAGAAATTGAGACACAGAAGTAGAGAACAAACGTATGGACACCAAGGGGAGGAAGCAGCAGGGGTGGTGGTGCTGGTGTGATGAATTGGGAGATTGGCATCGACATGTATACACTAATATGTATAAAATGGATGACTAATAAGAAAAAAAAAAGAAATAAAAAATAAACATAAACAAACAAACAAAAAAACACAGGCCCCTGGCAGTGAAAGGCCGGAATCCTAACCACTGGACCACCAGGGAATTCCCCCAAAATGATTTTCTAAGAATATGGTTCAGACTAGCTATTTCCTTGCTTGAAACCCTCTGCCAGCTTTCCATGGGATCAGGGTGAAGTCCAAGGCTTTGTCCTAGTCTTTTGTCCCTGTGTGATCTGCCACATTTGACTGTACTTTCAATGCAAGAAACTTGGGAGTGTTTGGATACCATTGTACAGAGAAGGAAAGGAAATACAAGTTTACTGAACATGTGCTAGTGCCAATCCCTAAGCTGTGTTTTCACATGTATATATCTATTTAATATTGCTTCTTGTTCTCCTGCCACACCTCCCTCATTCACCCCCATCCAGGACACTGGCCTCTTTTATGTTTCTTGGACCTCCTAAGCTTGTCCCTACCTCAGGGCCTTTGTACCTGCTTACTGTTCTGCCTGGAGTCCTCCTGCCTTAGATTTTTGCGTTCAGGTCTCAGCTGAGAGGTTAGCAAACCTAGCATAGATTCCCCCAGCGGGGGGCAGTGTTACAGTGATGGGCCAGGAGCTCAGGCTGGGTAGAGAAATCAGCTAAAGAGAGGTGAAGGGGCAGGGTATGGAGTACGCAGTCGCTTCAGCAGTGGGGAGGTAGAAGGGCCCTGAGCTGCAAGGGGACGGCTGGAAGAGACCAGGGAGCCCTGCTTGGTTCTGAGAGGTTGAGGGCTAGTGGTGCCACGGGTTGTTGACTTGAGTGCTGGTGAAAATTGTCGGGGTCGAGAAAATAGAGGGACTATGGACCAGACCTCACGAAGAGAAAATGGTTATTCAGAAAAGACTGTCAGTATCTTGAGGTAGATAAGATGGTTTTTGATCACCATTAGCCAAGCTGGTCAGATTAGCAGAAAACTCATTAGTTTCCGTGGAATGAACTTTGGCCAGATTAATCTTGAGGGTGTCATGAATGAGGGAAGCCTTCCAGGTCTTGGGGCACCAAGAGCAGGCTCTGGCAGGTTACTTAAAGAAAGGAGGTGGGTCCATCATTCACGGAGGAGCAGAGGATGCTGGCTGTGGGAAATATAAGGAATGTGGCAGCTTCTCTCATGATTTAGGTGGGAGTGAAAACAGCAGGGGAACAAAGAAAGGGACAGAAGAACCCCCCAAAGCACGTCTTTAATTTTCCAGCAATTTTAAATTTCAGGGAATCAAGCTACCAGTCGACCAGTGTGAATCTGTGTGTTGGGGACAATTCCCTGGTCTAATGCTCTGTTCTTTTATTGACTCAGATGTTCTCAGGTCTTGGTGTGGTTGGATGTGGTCCACGTGGCTCTTCTGTAATAGACCTTGTAGGCTCTAAATGAAAGCCTGGCACCTTGACTTTGTTTCTGCTGCCTCTCACTCATGATGCCTTTGTCCTGGTGTGCTTGGTTATTTTTTACTGTGTTACTTTTTGCCCTTAGAAAAGTATCTGTGGGAATTCTTTGAGGCCTAGAATGAGGGAGTTTCTTCAGAGACCATCTGTACTTTTCTCTGCCATCTGAGGCCACTGTCCATCTGGAGCACTTTTTAAAAATTAATTAATTAATTTTTGGCTGTGTTGGGTCTTTGTTGCTGTGTGCGGGCTTTCTTTAGCTGCAGCGAGCAGGGGCTACTCTTTGTTGCGGTGCCCAGGCTTCTCATTGTGGTGGCTTCTCTTGTTGTGGAGCATGGGCTCTAGGCGCGTGGGCTTCCGTAGTTGTGGCGCATGGGCTCAGTAGTTGTGGCACACTGGCTTAGTTGCTCCGCGGCATGTGGCATCTTTCCGGACCAGGGCTTGAACCCGTGTCCCCTGTATTGGCAGGCGGATTCTTAACCACTGCGCCACCAGGGAAGTCCCTGGAGCACTTTTAACTAAATTCACAGCTTGACGTTTTGCGCGTTTGGCTGCAAACACTGCTGAGGGCAGGCTTGTTGATACAACTTCTCCATGATGGTTCTCCCTCCCCCTGCTCTGCTCAGCACAGAGGCAACTTTTCTTTGATGTTCCCTGGGAGAGGAATGGGGCAGCCTCATGGGTCACACTCTTATACTAGACTTCCCACCTTGGGTGGTTCCTAGGTGTCATCTTCTTCCCCAGTGCTTCCTGGGGCTGTAAAAATTGGAGCTCAAATGTGCCAGGTTCAGCAAATGCCCCCAAAACCAAGAGCTTCAAATCACAGCTCTCTCTTGGGTTTCTGGTTTCATTTAGATTTGGCCTGATAATGATCAATTCTTTGATGCTTTTAAAGGGTAAAACAGTCATCAGCATTTGGGGATGTTTTCAGGGTGTCTGTGTGTGTGGGGGGTGGTTTAAATACTAGCTAGCCACAGTACCAGAAGTCTTAGCAACTCCACCTTGAGACCTCATGCCGTTCACCTTTTACCCCTGGGTCTTGCCCTCTATCAGTAGTGTGGGCAGCGGCTATGAAGCAAAATGATGCTGCCCCAAATGGATTTCGCCTTCTACCTTCCACATCTTGATGCCTTTCATGGTAACCCATGAGCTGAGCGATTCCTAAGTGCTCAGTAGTTTGGGGCAACCAGTGTGTTGGGCCTGGTAGTTGTGGGAAACGGCTTTCTTTTCCCTCCACCCCCAACCCTGAGATGTTGTAAGTGGCTTGTTTGACACCCAAGGGGCTTCCACTCTAGGGATTTTATACAAAGCTCAAGAAAGACAATGTTCTTTTCCTGGGGCATGAGACAGACTCTAAACAAAGGACTTTATACTCTAAGGTTTTAAACAAAGATTCCATAAAGCATCTTTTCCTCAATCTTACTTTAAACCAGATTTAAAGAACTTGCTCAGCTCATCCCCAGAAAGGAGGATTTCATTTTATTATTACTGTTTTGTGCCTGTCACAATTATTCCTGGAGCCATTGGGTGATGATGTGTCCTTTATGTTTTGTGTGTTTGTGTGTGGGCATGAGTGTGTCTGTTATAGGTAATGGAAGACTCAGAATTTCCCTGTCCATCTGAGTTCTCACCATAGTCCCTGGTTAGACAAATTCTTTAGTCTTTGGTAGATGATGAACAAAATTTAGGACTCAGAAGTGCCCTACTAATTACTGAGTGAATTTTGAATGGTTCACTTAGCTTTTCTGTAAATTGAGAGGAATAACACACACTTCTCTGGGTTGTTGTAGGTATAATGAGATAGAGTATGTGGAAGGACTCTGATGCTCTCCCCACTATGTTGTTGTCATTTTGACTGACTGTATTTCTGCCTGTGCCAAGCATCTTCTGTGTTAGGTTCTCTGTTCTAGGTTCAGGGCATTCAGAGCTGAGTGGGAGATTGTTTTATACATCAGGACACAGGTCAGCCCACTGTGTTATAAGGCCTTGTAGTGTGGCATGGGTACAGCGTCTTCAAACCATGTGAGGTTTGGCAGTACAGCTTCTCACAATGATCATTAGACTTCAGGAAAACTCATAGACAATAAGAAGATAATAATACATTGCATTTGTTTAATATTTTAAAATTTTAATAGTATTGGATTTTAACTCAGTCGATTCTCATATTAGTCCTGAGTGATGGGCAGGGACCTGTATCTCCATTTTACAAGCAAGGAAATTGAAATTCAAAGGAAACCAGGGATTTATGTGACAAGTGATCACCCAGGCCTGTAACTCAAGTTTTAAGTACTGCCCAAGAGAGACTGCTGGTGTGCCAGTGAACATGCTATCCCGGGTTAGCCCGGCAGTCCAGTGTCATTTCTAACAAGAATATCAAATATTCTTTGATGAAAGAATGTGATCGTTTTCTCCTGCCATGTTAGCCATGAAAGCTTAATGACACTTTCACCGTAGTCTCACGGAGTCCATGTTTGGTTCTTCTGAGTTGGTGTATTGAGGATGCTGTTCATTACATGGGGTCTCCGTGAAAACTCAATGCATGAGCAGTCATTATTCTCCTGACAATGGGCAGAGGCTGATAATTTAACTTTCTCAAGGTAGATTCTGTCTGGGTGCTCATATTTGAATAAGTGAACTAGTTTCCCCGTTTGTATTGACTACTAGAAAACTCAAGCCAGTTTTAAGGTCTACCCACCAAGAATGTAGGACTCAATACATGATAGTATGCGCTCTTATACTGGTTCCACTTTACATGTCTCCTCTGGCTTTTCCCTTTTCTTTCCTATACTCTTGTAATGTGTGTTAGTTATAATATTAGTTGTATTATAATGGTTAATTATATTTTATTCCCCCTAATAAACCACCTAAAAAAACTTTTAGAAACAAGTTAAAGAATGACTGCCTAAATAAAGAAATAAATAGGGTTAGAATATATGGTACAAGACATAGATGTTAGAAGAATTTGAGAACAAATGTTATTATGAGCTGAACCAGTCACTGAATACTTCATGAGGACAGTGATAGTTGAGGTCAAATTAATTCAATAAATATGGAAGTGATACCAAGTGAAGAAAGCAATGTGACCAAAAGAATGAAGTTGGGAATGGGTGTGGCATTTGCTTAGAGTTAAAAGTCTGTATGACTAGATAGTGGGAAACAAGAGTGGGTATATAAGTGGGGCCAGTCGATGGATAAAAGCTGTGTAGAGATCTTGAATTTGATTTTAAAAACAAAGGTGTCTTATTAGACATGGTGAATTTGGCCATATGTGTTTATCTCCTATCCCTCCAAAAAACTCACCAAGGTGACAAAAAAGGAAATACAACCTACAAGGGCCAACATAAGAGGAGAAGAGAGATTTGGGGGAATCTTTGAAAGACAGAGACCTGTGAGAGAAGTAGTAACAGACAGAGCAGGACCCAAATTATCCATTCTAAGGGTCAGCAGAGGGGAGACAGGTGAGAAGAGAGCTTACTTATCACCCAGAACCTGTCAGGTCTCAAAGGCATCAGGAACTGTGGAAGGTGAGAAGCCAAAAGCTAAGGGTTGATAGAGGTCTGGATGAAGTTGCCCATACACCCAGCAGTTATGGAGGCTTATTTGTAGAGACATTGAGCCAGATCATCTGGGGTAGAAGACACTAGGCACAGCAGAGAAGAGAAGAAGGGGCAGATGTGGGTTGAAAATGGGAGGATATGGTGAAAGTCGTCATATGGAGAGGTGGGAGCTCCAGATTTCTTAACCTTCTTTGTTCTCAGAACATGAGAAAACAGACACACACCACTGGCCCTGGCCGATCACAGGCAAGAGACTAAAGGAAACTTCTCTTAGGAAACCAAATGGCCTCAGACAAAAGAGCTCCCAATACTGATATGAAAGATCGCCATCAAAAATGTGGGCTTGGGCTCCCCTGGTGGTGCAGTGGTTGAGAGTCCGCCTGCCGATGCAGGGGACACGGGTTCGTGCCCCGGTCCGGGAGGATCCCACGTGCTGCGGAGCGGCTGGGCCCATGGGCTGTGGCCGCTGAGCCTGCGTGTCCGGAGCCTGTGCTCCGCAACGGGAGAGGCCACAACAGTGAGAGGCCCGCGTACCACAAAACAAACAAACAACAAAAAAAAGTGGGCTTCTCACCTGATGACCTAAAGGGAGCTCCACCAGTTGAGATGCGCTGGCCTCACAAAAAGCTTTCAGTCAGACTTTAACACCTAAGTTTTAAATATAAGCAAACAGCCCTGGATCATCAGACATTTAAGGAATATCGCTGACATAACAGAGGCAGAATCAAGGAACCTAGAGGAAAGAGAGAAAATGCACAGAACACAAGAAAACTTAAGAAGAAAACCCCCCAAAAATCCTAAGAAAAAAGTAATACAATATGTCATAAACCAAGTATAGGACTCTTTTTAAAAGAAACAATACGAAAACCAGACAATAAGAAGAACTTCTGAAACTTAACCAAAAAAGCAAAAATATTAATAGAAAAGTTAAACTAGAAAATAAATGTCCCAAAAGGAAGAAAAAAGAAACAGAGGTGGAAAAAAAGAAGATAAAATATAAGAAACTTAGGAGGATCCATCAATGGTGTTAAAAAAATACAAAGATGGAACCTGAAAAAGAAGAAATAAAAAATAAAAAGACATTTTATCAGAATTTATGGATGCATCTCTAGAGCTACACTGTCCAATATGGTTACTGTCAACCACCAAGGCTAAGTAAATTAAAAGTCATTGAAATGAAATGAAATTAGGATTTCTGTTCCTCTTTCACACTGGCGACACTCTGAGTGGTCAATGGCCCTGTGTGGCTAATAGCTGCCTTATTGGACAGTACAGGTTTCCATCACTGTGGCGAGTTGTATCAGATGGTGTTGCTCTAGACTAGGCACCCAGCTCAATGAGTGAGAAAACACTCACTCACTCTACGTTTTATTGCATAATTTCCTCTAACCCCAGGGATAGAGATAATATATGAGGCCCTCTGAGGGCGAGGGCCCCTCCTGGCTGCTGATTTACCTAGCCCCATCTGACCCCACCAGCCACAGGAGAGGGAAGCGTGAAAGCTCTTTTCCCTGGCTTAGTTACATCCTCTCATAAAAGGCTTCACATTTAAGGATAAAAGGAGCTCAGGGCTCACCCGACCATCTCTAGGGGCCAGGCACTGCTGATAAGCATGTGACATACCTTGTGTTGTTTTTCTGTCATTCTAAGCCCAAGAAGTTGGTTTCTCTGTGCTCATTTTCGTTAAAAGAGAAGGAATATTAAGTAACTTGCCCGAGGTCACACAGCTAGGCCTTCTGCTTCTAGGATATTCTACCCTAACCATTGGACTCAACTGCTGCCTGTAGGCTGTGTCTTGGGGTGGAGGTGGAGGGGTGTCTTTTTTTTTTTTTTTTTTTTTTTTTTTTTTGCAGTACGGGGGCCTCTCACCGCTGTGGCCTCTCCTGCCGCGGAGCACAGGCTCCGGACGCGCAGGCTCAGCGGCCATGGATCACGGGACCAGCCGCTCCACGGCATGCGGGATCCTCCCGGACCAGGGCACGAACCCGTGTCCCCTGCATCGGCAGGCGGACTCCCAACCACTGCGCCACCAGGGAAGCCCCGGAGGGGTGTCTTTGACTTATTACAAGTTTTCCTAGTGAGGGGGATAAGAGCATAATAAAAGCAGAAGCCTCCAGGGAATGACCCTTCCCCATGATAAAATGTCAGACTTGCAGTTCTAGACCATTTAAGGAAAGATTTCCCTAGTAAGGCCTCAAGAGACAACCTACAAGTTGTACCTAATCCAAGTGACTCCCCAAACCAGGTCCCATCATAGGGGTGCCTTCTGCTGGCCCCCACTCGTGGTTCTGTCCCTCAGCAAATCAACTGAGGGCCCTGAGGGAGAGTGGGGACCCCGAGGGAGAGGTAGAAATGATGACTCCTGCTTCAAACTCACAAAACCTCACTGCTTTCACTACCAAGGGTGCAGAGGGAAGAATTAAGGCCTGAGACCCCTTCCGGTAAAGTCTACAAAGGGGGCCCCAGCTGTGGCATCTTAATGTGGGATCCAGCAATACAGCAAGCCTTGTGGGAGGCTTCGACTTTTTAAAACCTGTCTGTACCTGTTCTGGTACTTGCCCTGAGTGTTTCAGAAGTTCCTTCCTTCTCTTTCCCTTCATTTATTTGTGCTTCAGTCCAAGGTGTTTCAGAGTGTGGTGACAGTGCACACTTTTTCTTTACAATATATTCCTTTGTATATGCGTATTAACTCATTTCAAAGACAGCATTAGATTTGGATATCAGTACATTTTTTTTCTGCTATAAAATTGAGGCTTATTCATGGGCAAAATAACAAGACCACAAGAGCAGTTCCAAGTTGAGGAGGCAGGAGGGGGTGTGGGGTTGTGTCTGGGGTGAGGATGGGAGTGGGAGGGCACACGATGGCCTCAGATGCCGATACTGGGAGGGGAGGAAAGGAAAAAGAGAGAAAAAAAGCAAAAAACAAGAAAGAAGAAAAAGATTGTGCTGGCAGATGATAGTTTTGTGGCAAGGCAAGCATTTCCCTACTCCAGAGCCACTTGCCACCCGTATGGGCCATCCTTGCCTCTGCCACAGAATGCTGTCATTGGGGGTGGAGACATCCTAGGTATCCTGGGCTGGCATCTGAAACACATTGTAAGAACCCTGTCCTTGTGGCAGAGGGAGTGTTGCCATTTGACACACGTAACCATATATGTTTGTGTAAACAGCACGAGTGCCCCCAATTCATGTTACTTTCACCTGTGAGAAGTGCACCGTTGTTAGCTGAACACTAAATCAGATGCAGGTTTTTCAGAGCCTCTTTGAGATGGGGGTGAGCCCACTCTCTTGTTAACTGACAACACAACGGAAAATGTGAAGTTCAGTTCTGAGAGCCAACTCGGGCATCTCAAGGGAACAGCTCATGAGAAAGATGTTTGGCTTTTTAGCAGCCAAACTGGAAATGTCCTGGTAATCAAATGGGAAACATCCTGGCCGCAGGCAAGTCTCTATGTTCTCAGCCAGGGCTCTGGGGTATGCAGGTAATCCTCATACCAGAAAGACACGCCGATAAGCTTGGAACTGATTGAGAGGAGCAGAATTCTGTTTTCTTCGTTAACCAAAATAGGCACTACTGTTAAAGTTTGATTTTTACCAATCCATTGCCAGAAAGATTAGATTACACACCAAGATGAAAGTTTTGGAGATATAGCCAGATGACAAAAAAAGCTCGCAGGTGTGTAAGGCAGAGAGATGCTTAAATAACCCACTAGGACATTTTGTCCAACCCCCTCTCCTTGCCCTAAATCGCCATCTCATACCCTTACACCACGATATCATTTGTGGGGAGATTTGAGACTTTTTTGTCTGGGTCTACAACTTTTATTTATTTCTGTCACAAACACAATGCTTCTTAAGCAACCTTCTTGTGGTTCCAGGCCTGGTGCTCTTCTAAGTTGTGAAAACCTAATGTGCAATTGGCTTTAATTAAATCTCCTCCTCCAGTTTTCCCTCTACATTTTGTTGCTGCAAAGGAATTTTTCCTATTTCCAATTGAAACTTCTGATACCTCACAGGTGTGTGAAGGGCATGGTGGTGGTGTGGGCTGGAGAGCATATCAGTCAGGATACACTAGGTTTTGCTGTACAAACAGACCCCCAACTCTCAGTGGTTTAAAAAACCCACATCATAGGGCTTCCCTGGTCGCGCAGTGGTTGAGAATCTGCCTGCCAATGCAGGGGACATGGGTTCGAGCCCTGGTCTGGGAAGATCCCACATGCCACGGAGCAACTGGGCCCGTGAGCCACAACTACTGAGCCTGCGCATCTGGAGCCTGTGCTCCGCAACAAGAGAGGCAGCGACAGTGAGAGACCCGCGCACCGCGATGAATAGTGGCCCCCGCTTGCCGCAACTAAGAGAAAGCCCTCGCACAGAAATGAAGACCCAACATAGCCGTAGATAAACAAATAAATTAATTTAACCCCCCCACACACACATCATAGCGTTATTATGGGTTGGCTGCCACTCGGCTCCATGTTAGCTGCGCTCTGGGATTCAGGCTTAAGGATCATCTGTGCCTGGAGCTTGCCAGTGTGGCAGAAGGAGAAGAGATACAATCAACCACATATGGCTTAGAATGCTTCTGCCTGGAGCCAGCACATTTCATTTCTGCCTGCATTTCATTGACCAAAGCGGGTCACTTGGCCATTCCTGCATTCTCTGGGAAGGGAATACCTAACTCTTCCTGGAGGAGGGTCACTGTAGGGGGAAACCAGAATACTCCATGGAGTCAGCAGGGGCTGGTACTGAAAAGGGGCTTTCTGTCCGTTCTTGGTCTGAGGCCTGAAATTACTGTGTATCTAGGTATACACATTTTCAGGAAAAGCCTGAAGTTGATTATTCCATTGCAGGAGGCGCCCTGCAAGCCTGACGTTACCGTTCCCTGAAGGATCATTTGGAGCAGGGGTAATCATGAAGAACATTTTCTTTCAGTTCCACCGTTGTCGTTGAAGCTGAGCCACTCATAAAAGTCCCAGCTCAGGCCTGGGCCTCCTCAGCCTGGGCCAAACCACACTCTCCTCCCAGCCCTGGAGAGCCTTCCTGTATACCCTGGGTGGCCCAGCCCTCTGGAGGTACCTCCCTCAGGAGAGCAGGGCCCCTCCATCCCATCTGGACCCCAGAGCACAACCGTCTTGGCCGAGACTGCCCAGGGTGTCTGTCAAACTCAAGAATATTCTTTTAATACTGAATTACCATGTAGGGCTGGCAGGGTTCCCTCTGCCTGACAGATGGGGAACACATGCCTCGGGCAGCCCAGCTCTCCACATCAATCTCTCTCTGCTGGCTTTCAGCACATCCTTTCAGCCAAAGCCTCTTTCTAGCTAGCTCACGATTGTAATGCAGAGTCTCTTCTGAGGGCTGGGGGGGTGGGGTGGGGCAGGAGGGTGGAGAGGTTTTTTGGAGGAGGGGTAGGAAGTTTGGGTGCTGCTATCGGATACTGTTAGGTAGATAATCAGATTTTCCTCTGGCCAGATCTGGCTGGTTCTCTGCTGATTGGCCACTGTAACAGCTCCTGTGTGGGCAGAAAGGCCTGGAAATCATGCCAGCAACTGGGAACCATTTTGGGTTTGTAAGATCAGACCCTTCCCATTATCACTAGGCTTTTCTTGTACTTTGGATTTCAAAATCAATCTTTTTTCACATCCTTTTAAGAAGCTTCGAGCATGTTGGAAAAGACAGCTTGTACAATTTCTCAATGATTGGGTGAGAGAGAGGGGGATTTCTGTGAGCCTGCTCAGTAGGGCAGTAGAGCAGTTGTGGGCAGGGCGTCTGGATAAGGTCCTAGCATCTGAGCCCCCAAGCTGTTCCCACTCATTCCCAGGGCCAGAAGGACCAGCTGCACTAGCACCTTCCAGGTAACTATCTCCAGGTCAGACGTTTCCACAGAACTCCAGCTCCACTCTTGCGTGGCTAACTGCCTTCAGGATGTCTCCATTTGGATGTCTCACGAGCATCTCACACTTCCCATGTTGAAAACCAAAGTCATGATTTTTATCTTGAAACTTGTTTCTCCACCGGTATTCATGATCTCAGTAAAGCTTGCCACCTTCTTCCTCTGCTCAAGGCTGAAACCTGAGAGTCAGTCTTGGTTTCCTCCTTTTCTCTCCTCAACCTACCTTACCCTTCACACATCTGTTCCACCAGTGAATGCTTTCCAATCTGCCTCCAAGATATATCTTGAGTCTGTTCACTTCTCTTTACCTTCATGGTTGCCAGTCATGTGAGCCTCCATCCCTTCACCTCAGACCATTACAATAGCCCTCACTTCTGCTCTTGTCCCATCCCCACCCTGTCCAGGTTTATTTTCCATGCAGTAGCCATTGGGATCTTCCAACATGAACTAGGCCATTTCAGCATTGGTGTAGGAGGCCTTAGAATGACTGAAGAGGCAACCCTTCTCTGTGGCATGTACAAGCTGGTCCTTGGCTCTCAACTCCACCCCATGTTGAGCTGCTGCACCCCTTCCCCCCCTTTTTTTTTTGGCGGTATGCGGGCCACTCACTGTTGTGGCCTCTCCCATTGCGGAGCACAGGATCCGGACGCGCAGGCTCAGCGGCCATGGCTCAGGGGCCCAGCCACTCCGCGGCATGTAGGATCTTCCTGGACCGGGACACGAACCCGTGTCCCCTGCATCGGCAGGCGGACTCTCAACCACTGCACCACCGGGGAAGCCCACCCCCCCCTCATTTTTTATATAACTTTCCAACAATACTGGCTTCTTGCAGTTTGTTGCTTTTGCCCAAACTCTGTCTGGCCCCAGCGACTTTGCATACACTTTCTCTAGTGCCTGGAATGCTCTTGCTGGCTCTCCACTTGATCAACTCTTTTTGGCCATTTAGGTCTTAGCTCAAAAGTTTGTAGCTTGGGAGAGGCAGCCAAGATGACAGAGTAGAAGGACCCTAAGCTCACCTCATCTCAAGAGCACACCAAACTCACAATCTGCAGAACAACCATCGTTAAAAAGACTGAAACCTACCAGAAAAGATCTTCTACAACTAAAGACATGAAGAAGGAACCACAACAAGACTGGTAGGAGGCGTGGACTCATGATATAATGAAATCCCATACTCCCCCAAGTGGGTGACCCACAAACTGGGGAATAAATATATTAGAGTTTCTCCCAAAGGAGTGAGAGTTCTGAGACCCACGTCAGGCTCCCCCCAGCCTGGGAGTACAGCATCAGGAAGAGGATACCCCAGAGCATTTGGCTTTGAGGGCCAGTAGAATTGATTGCAGGAGCTCCAAAGGACTGGGGAAAATAGAGACTCCACTCTTAAAGGCTGCATACAAAATCTCACATGCACTAAGACCAAGGACAAAAAGCAGTAATTTGATAGGAGCTTGAGCCAGACATAGCTACTAGTCTTGGAGCGTTTCCTGGGGAGGTGGGGAGTGGCTCTGGCTCACTCTGGGGACATAGACACTGATGACTTATATATCAGGGAGCTTTCATCTGTGTGAGCTCTCATGGAGGCTGACATCTTGACACCAAGACCTGTAGGCTCCAGTACTGGGATGCCAAACAACAAATTGGGCAGGGACACAGCACTACCCATCAGCAGACAGGCTGCCTAAAGATTTCCTGAGCTCACAGCCACCTCTAGACATGCCCCTAGACATGGCCTTGCCCATCAGAGGGCCAAGACCCAGCTCCACCCACCAGGGGAAGGCATTGGCTCCCCCTACCAGGATGCCTGCAAAAGCCTCTAGACCAGTCTCACCCACCAGGTGGCAGACACCAGAAGCAAGAAAACCACAGTCCCACAGTCTGCAGACTGAGTCTGCAAAGGCAGGCCAGACACTACCCTGGGATCAGCTGGCTCCTGGCTCTTGGGTGATGAGAGGGGAGTGCACTGCTGGGACACATAGGACATCTCCTACAGAAGGCCAATCCTCCAAGGTTGAGAAATGTAACTAACCCACCTGATATGTAAAAATACAAATAACAATTTAGACCAAATGAGGCAACAGAGGAATATGTTTCAGATGAAGGAACAAGATAAAACCCTAGAAGAAGAAATAAGTGATGTGGAGATAGGCAATCTACATGAGAAGGAGTTCAGAGTAATGATCATAAAGATGATCAAAGAACTCGGGAGGAGAATGAATGCACAGAGGGAGAAATTAGAAATTTTAAACAATGAATTAGCAAATATAAAGAACAATCAAACCAAGTTGAAGAATACAACAACTATGAAATACACTACAAGGAATCAATAATAGACTAAGTGAGGCAGAAGAATGAATCAGTGAGCTGGAAGACAGAGTAGTGGAAATCACTGTTGCCGAACAGAAAAAAGAAAAAAGAATGAGAAGAAATGAGGACAGTTTAAGAGACCTCTGGGACACCATCGAGCACACCAATATTTGCATTGTAGGGGTCCCAGGAGGAAAAGATAGAGAGAAAGGGCCTGAGAAAATATTTGAGGAGATAATAGCTGAAAAGTTTGCTAACCTGGGAAAGGAAGCAGTCACCCAAGTCCAGGAAGTGCAGAGTCCCATACAAGATTAACCCAAAGGGGAACACACTGAGACATATTGCGATCAAAATGACAAAAATTAAAGATAAAAAAGAGAGTTAAAGATAAACAGAGAATATTAACTCAACAAGGGAAAAGCAAAAATTAACATACAAGGGAACTCCCAAATGACTATCACATGCTTTTTTTAGCAGAAACTCTGCAGGCCAGAAGGGAGTGGCAAGATATATTTAAAGTGAGGAGGAGATTGGGCGGTTGGTGCAGCAGATGCTGAATGACTTTGGGCCATAGTGCTACATTGCCAACCTGGGCCATGGACTTTACCCTGACAGGGACCCAGAACATGTGGGAGCCTTTGTGGATGCTGTGCACAAACACTTATGCCTACTTCAACAGAAAGAGAAAAACCTGTAACCAAGAATACTCTACCCAGTGAGGCTCTTGTTCAGATTTGATGGAGAAATCAAAAGCTTTACAGACAAGCAAAAAAAAAAAAAAAAAAAGCTAAAAGAATTCAGCACCTCCAAACCAGGTTTACAACAAATGCTAAAGGAGTTTCTATAGGTGGAAGAGAAAAGGCCACAACTAGAAACAAGAAAATTACAAAATGAAAATCTCACTGGTAAAGGCAAACATACAATAAAGGTAGGAAATCATCCACACACTAAGCTAGTAGGGAGGCTAAAAGACAAAAGCAGTAAAATAATTTGTATCCACAATAAGCAGTTAAGGGATACACAAAACATTTAGATGTAAAATATGATATGAAAAACAGTAGTCATGAGGTTAGGAGAGTACAAATGCAGGGTTTCTAAAATGCATTTAATATTAAGAGATTAGCATCTTAAAACAAGCATATATATATATATATGTATATATATATATATATATATATATAGAGAGAGAGAGAGAGAGAGAGAGAGAGGGACTGCTATACAAAAACCTCATGGTAACTGCAAACCAAAATTCTGTGATAGATATACACACAAAAAATAAAAAGGAATCCAAACATAACACTAAAGATAGCCATCAAGTCACAAGGGAAGAGAATAAAAGAAGAAAGAGGGGAAAAAGACCTACAAAAAAAAGTGTAAAACAATTAATAAAATGGCAATAAGAACATACATATCGATAATTACCTTAAATGTAAATAGAATAAATGCTCCAACCAAAAGACATAGACTGGCTGAATGGATACAAAAATAAGACCTGTATGTATGCTGCCTACAAGAGACTCATTTCAGATATAGAGACACAAACAGACTGAAAGTGAGGGGATGGAAAAAGTTATTCCACACAAATGGAAATCAAAAGAAAGCTGGAGTAGCAATACTCATATCAGATAAAATAGACTTTAAAATAAAGACTGTTACAGGAGACAAAGAAGGACACTACATAATGATCAAAAGATCAATCCAAGAAGACAATATAAAAATTGTATATGTGTATGTGCCCAACATAGGAGCAACTCAATATACAAGGCAAATGTTAACAGACATAAAAGGAGAAATGGACAGTAACACAATAATAGTGGGGGACTTTAACACCCCACTTACATTAATAGGCAGATCATCCAGACAGGAAATCAATAAGGAAACACAGGCCTTAAATGACACATTGGACCAGATGGACTTAATTGATATTTACAGAGCATTCCATCCAAAAGCAGCAGAATACACATTCTTGTCAAGTGCACATGGAACATTCTCCAGGATAGATCACATGCTGGGCCACAAAGCAAGCCTTGGTAAATTTAAGAAAACTGAAATCATATGAAGCATCTTTACTGACCTCAGTGCTATGAGACTAGAAATCAATTACAAGGAAAAAACTGCAAATCCACAAACATGTGGAGGTTAAACAATATTCTACTAAACAACCAATGGATCACTGAAGAAATCAAAGAGGAAATCAAAAAATACCTAGAGACAAATGAAAACATGACAATCCAAAACTTATGGGATGCAGCAAAAGCAGTTCTAAGAGGGAAGTTTATAGCGATACAAGCTTACTTCAGGAAACAAAAAAAATCTCAAATAAACAACCCTACCTTACACCTAAAGCAACTAGAGAAAGAAGATCTAACAAAACCCAAAGTTAGTAGAAGGAAAGAAATCATAAAGATCAGAGCAGAAATAAATGAAATAGAAATGAAAAAAAAAATAGAAAAGATCAATGAAACTAAAAAGCTGGTTCTTTGAAAAGGTAAACCAAACTGATAAACCTTTAGCCAGACTCATCAAGAAAAAAGACAGAGTGCCCAAATCAATAAACTTTGAAATGAAACAGGAGAAGTTACAACTGACACCACAGAAATAAAAAGGATCATAAGAGGCTACTATGATCAACTACATGCCAATAAAATGGACAACCTAGAAGAAATGGACAAATTCTTAGAGAGGTACAATCTCCCAAGACTGAACCAGGAAGAAATAGAAAATGTAAACAGATCAATTACCAGTACTGAAATTGAATCAGTAATTTTTTTTTTTTTTTGTGGTACGCCACTGTTGTGGCCTCTCCCGTTGTGGAGCACAGGCTCCAGATGTGCAGGCTCAGCGGCCATTGCTCACGGGCCCAGCCGCTCTGTGGCATGTGGGATCTTCCCAGACCGGGGCATGAACCCGTGTCCCCTGCATTGGCAGGCAGACTCTCAACCACTGCACCACCAGGGAAGCCCGAATCAGTAATTTAAAAACACCCAACAAACAAAAGTCCAGGACCAGATGACTACACAGGTGAATTCTACCAAACATTTAGAGAAGAGTTAATACCTATCCTTCTGAAACTATTCCAAAAAATTGCAGAGGAACTCATTCTATGAGGCCACCATCACCCTCATACCAAAACCAGTCAAAGATGTCACAAAAATATCTACAAATCAATCAATGCGATACACTACATTAAAAAATTGAAGAACAAAAACCATATGATCATCTCAATAGATGGAGAAAAAGCTTTTGATGAAGTTCAACATCCATTTATGATAAAAACTCTTCAGAAAGTGGACATCATAGAGAGAAAATACCTGAACATAATAAAGGCCATATATGACAAACCCACAGCTAACATAACACTCAATGGTGAAAAGCTGAAAGCATTTCCTCTAAGATCAGGAATAAGACAAGTATGCCCACTCTCAACACTTTTATTCAACATAGTTTTGGAAATCCTAGTCACAGGAATCAGAGAAGAAAAAGAAATAAAAGGAATCCAAATTGGAAAAGAAGAAGTAAAACTGTCACTATTTGCAGATGACATGATTCTATATACAGAAAATCCTAAAGACATTACCAGAAAACTATTAGATCTCATCAATGAATTCAGTAAAGTTGCTGGATACAAAATTAATATACAGAAATCTGTTGTATTTCTGTACACTAACAACAAAATATCAGAAAGAGAAATTAAGGAAACAATCCTGTTTACCGTTACATCAAAAAGAATAAAATACCTCAGAATAAACCTACCTAAGGAGGCAAAAGACCTGTACTCTGAAAACTATGACACTGATGAAAGAAATTGAAGATGACACAAACAGATGGAAAGATATATGTGTTCTTGGACTGGAAGAATCAATATTGTTAAAATGACCATACTATGCAAGACAATCTACAGATTCAGTGCAATCCCTATCAAATGGCATTTTCCACAGAACTAGAATAAAACATCTTAAAATTTGTATGGAAATACAAAAGACTCCAAGTCGCCAAGACAACCTTGAGAAAGAGGAACAGAGCCGGAGGAATCATGCTCCCTGACTTCAGACTTTACTACAAAGCTACAATAATCAAAACAGTATGGTTCTGGCACAAAAACAGATATGTAGATCAATGGAACAAGATAGAAAGCCCAGAAATAAACTCATGCACTTACGGTCAATTAATCTATGACAAAGGAGGCAAGAATATACAATGGAAAAAAGACAGTTTCTTCAGTAAGTGGTGCTGGGAAAACTGAATAGCTACATGTAAAAGAATAAAATTAGAATTTCTCTAACAGCGTATACAAAAATAAACTCAAAATGGATTAAAGACCTTAGTGTAAGACCGGATACTGTAAAACTCCTAGAGGAAAACATAGGTAGTACACTTTTTGACATAAATTGCAGAAATACTTTTTTGGACCTGTCTCCTAAAGTAGTAGAAATAAAAATAAAGAAATGGGACCTAATTAAACTTAAAAGCTTTTGCACTGCAAAGGAAATCATAAACAAAACAAAAAGATAATCTATGGGAAAACATTTGCAAATGATGCTACAAACAAGAGATTAATTTCCAAAATATACAAACAGCTCATACAGCTTAATATAAAAAAACAAACAACCTAATCAGAAAATGGGCAGAACACCTAAATAGATATTTCTCCAAAGAAGACATACAGATTGCCAACAGGCTCATGGAAAGATTTTCAATATTGCTAATTACTAGAAAAATGCAAACCAAAACTACAATGAGGTATCACCTCACACCAGTCAGAATGGCCATCAATAAAATGTCTACAAATAATAAATGCTGGAGAGGGTGTGGAGAAAAGGGAATCCTCCTACACTGTTGGTGGGAATGTAAATTTGTACAACCACTATGGAGAACAGTATGGGTTTTTTAAAAAAAGCTAAAAATAGAATTACCATATGATCCTGTAATCCAACTCCTGGGGGCATATATCTGTAGAAAACTCTAATTTGAAAAGATACACGTACCCCTATGTTCATAGCAGCACAAGTTATAATAGCCAAGACATGGAAGCAGCCTAAATGTCCATCGGCAGATGAATAGATAAATATGTGGTATATATATCTACAATGGAATATTAGCCATAAAAAGAATGAAATATTGCCATCTGCAGCAACATGGATGGACCTAGAGAATATCATACTAAGTGAAGTCAGACAAAAATAAATACCATATGATATTACTTATATGTGGAATCTAAATAAAATGAAACAATTGAACTTATTTACAAAACAGAAATAGACTCACAGGCATAGAAAACAAACTTATGGTTACCAAAGGGGATAGTGGGGGGGGAGGGAGATAAATTAGGAATTTGGGATTAACATATACACACTACTATATATGAAATAGATAACCAACAAGGACATATATTGTATAGCACAGGGAACTATATTTGATATCTTGTAATAACCTATAATGGAAAATAATCTGAAAAAGAATAGATACTTATATATGTATAAATGAATCACTTTGTTGAACACTTAAAACCAACCCAACACTGTAAATTAACTCTACTTCAATTTTTAAAATGGCTAATAAAAAATATAAAAGCTGGCACAAGGTAATATTGGATTAGTTACCAGATAAATGGCACATACAATAAATGGTCAGGGGTCAAAGAGGAGAGAGGTCATTTAAAAAAAAAAAAAGTTTGTATCTTGAGGGAGATGTGGAGATGACTCTGGAAAGGGTGATTGGAGGCTAGGTGCCAGGGAAGGATTTATAGAAAGGCTGCATACTGGGGGTGGCCTGGCTAAAGTGGCCCTATTAAGTATTCAGAGAGCATGTTAGACTGCAGACATAGTCCAGGCCAGTGGACCAGTTTGAATGGTGATGCAATAATCCAGGTGAGAGTTTAAAAAGAGCCTGACTGGGGAGGTGGCCTAACTTCAGCAGAGTAACAGGGGACTAATAGCGGGTAGGTGGTGGGTATTGGTCCATCTGGGATTGCTGACACAAAATTATCTGAGAACCTGTGTCTGAGGTAAAGGGAAACTCTTGTACTAATTGGTTTTCTTTTCTGAATCCCTCACTGAACACTCACCCTGGGGGCCGTGGGGTGGCTGGCATTTCCCATTTATATGATTCTAAGGGATCATTTTGCATCTATGGTTCTTGGCTACACAGACTGCCTTGCCTGGGATTTGGGGTAAATTACCATTGCTTAAGTTAAGCAACTCTGGTGTCTTGCACATGTGCTTGAAGAAAAGGAATCTTCAAGGGGGAAAGTGGCCAAGTCCCCTTCAAGGAAGGGCTGCAAGATTCCCATGAATATTTTCTGGGACACCCACTGGACGATTCAGGGAGCCTGTGTTCCCAGGGGCACCCTTGGTGAAACATCCTGGGACCATCTGTCTGACACTTCAGCCAAGTAAAAACCTTCCAGAAATCATGTGAATCATTGCTTACCAAAAATAGTAATGGTGGGAAGAAAACCTAAAGCAAGGACCAGCCCTCCTTTGTGTGCTTTTGCACACCATGTATTTAAAGTCTGTTTCCATGTTGTTGATTGACACTGAATTTTGCATTTAGTGATTTTCCTCATCGTAAAGGCTTGTCTCAACTCAGTGCATCGCCTGCCCTTTGTGTCCGTGGTTTGTCCGCTGTCTGGATGAGTAACAAGCTACTCCAGGTTAGCGCCGAGGCAAAAGTCTTCCTTATTTTCTCCCTTAGCTTGAATCAATCTACTAAGGAGAGAGTTTCACTACTTTATAATTCTTCATTCACTCCTGAGCATGCAAAGCCATGTTTAGTGGGGAATGAAAAGAAAATGCTAGTTTTGAGGAATAGACCTAAGGCCTCTAGCAAGTAATAGAGATATAGGGATGGACAAGGAGACCCTGGCCGCTGTCTGAATCATAATCCACTTAAATGGTTATAGAAATGCAGAGTTTAGGGCATTTTAACTCTTCTGATGCTTAGACATGAAAAGAAACCACAATTAGATACTATGAAAAAACTAGGCACAGTGGTACTTTCTACAGATAATTTTTGTAGACAGTGAATGAGTTATTATTCCAGAGGACATGCCCAAACCCTGAGTAAATTCACATTTGAGCAGATCATTTTGTTTTATATAATGCAAGCCAAGATTTGCCCCCAAGAAGATCAAAGGAAGGAGGCTGGGGTTGATCCATCTGTGGTATCATACTCTCTCATCTTGTGGCTCGTTCTGTTGAGATGTGGAGATAATGTGAGGGATGTAGGGTTTTGAATGAGATTTACTTTGTAGATTCCACCCCCCCCAACACACACACACACACACATTTTAATCTTTGTATGAAGCTCAGAAAATATTCATGAGTTTTTTCAAGGGCTTAAAATATTTTATCTATACTTTTCCTCTATCTCTATTTTTTAAATTGAAGTATAATTGATTTAATAGGTAATTAGTATACTATAAAAAATGCACTGTTTAAAAGGGTATACAGTGAAGAGCTCTCCTAACCCTGTCCCCTAACCAACCTCCGTTATCAGTTGCTTTTATCTCCTCCAAGAGATGACCCCCACACAGACATATGTGCGTGTGTGTGTGAATATATGTGTCTTTATATGTGCTAAAGAATGTAGCTGGTAGCATGCTATAGCCACTGTTCTGCACTTTTCATTGTTTACCTAAACATATTTCTTTGGGATTGAAATTGAACTATTAAATAAATGAGCCCAACTAGGAAACTCTCTTCTGTGAACTACGTTACTGGTAGCAGCTAGTAAGGGCATGGTTTGCTCTGCATGTTACATATTTCAGTTGCTGAAGACAAAGAACTGTTATGTGCATATTTCCCAACTTTCTTTTAGCTTTTTTCTTCAGCTTCTGTCTGTTATTACCTTCCATTTTCTTGTGTTTTTCAATGTCTCTCATCTTTCCTTCTTTTTGCTCCCATGGCTATTTTGCTTCTCCCTCTTTCCCTCTTGCGTACACTCTATCTTTATTTCAGCTTGGCGCCCTAAAAGCTGTTCCTGCTCCCTCTGACATGTTCTCATTTCTCTCTGGTGATCTTCCTTCTCCCTAAAGATTTAGTCCAATTTTGCATGAGGCAGCCCCTTCATGGCAGTGATTGACACAAGATGCTCTTTTTGGCAACTGAAGGTCTTTCCTTTTGGTGAAATATATTAATCCAAGAGGGTTCTGCTTGGAACTGATGTTATTTCTGGTGTGTAGCGAAGGGTTGCTCATCCTTGCAGCTTTCCAGCTGTGTGGAGCGGAAGGAGGTTGAAATGACTTAGCCAGCATGTCAGAAAGGGAGTTAGCGATTGAGATCAGTATTTGTCACCATCCTGTCCCCCTTATGCCAACAACAAGCAATTGTCTGTGAGAGACAGAGAGACAGAGAGAAGGGAAAAGCAAATAGAGGAGGAAAAAGCAGGGAAGATGAGAGACACTGAAAAAACATGAGAAAATGGATGCTAGTAATAGAAGGAATCTTCTGCAGGAAGGTCCAGCAAGCAGGAGGAGGTCGCTGCAAATGGAGAGGACTCAGCACACTCCACGTTTAGGCCTTGAAGAGGAAGGATTTCCCCTCTCTGTCCTTGCATAGACCCTGCGTTCAGACATCAGTTATAAGTGCCGCGTCGTGGGCCCAGGGGTGGAGAATGACGTGGACAAGTGGAGGAGGCTGGCTGGTGGAAAGTGGCGCAAGTGGGAGAAGCAGGACCCTGGGGCGAGAGGAAAGTCGGAGGGGGTGATTCCATAATATTGAAGGCAGGGCACTGTACTTGCTGCTCTACTCAGGACCTTCCAGGAGGCAAGAGGTGCTGGGTGGATGTGGATGCTTCTTCTCCCCTTGGGTGTAGCCAGGAGAGAAATCAAGGGGTTCCACAGAAGTGGTTTGGGCCTATCCTTCAGGCTTTGCTCAAAGGTCTTCTTCCTCTCTAAGGTCTCCCCTAACCACCCTGCTCCCCACACCAGTATTCCTGACCCAGTCACCCACTCAGCATTGTTTTTCTCCTTAGCACTTGTTACCTGCTAACATGCTATTTTCCTTGCTATTTTGTTGTATTTTGTAGAACTTTTCATCTTCCCCCATTAGAATATAAACTCCACCAGGGCAAAACTTTTAGTCTTTTTTTTTTTTTTTCTAATTCCCATTTTGTTCACTGCAGCACCCCTAGTGCTCAGGACATGGCCCGCACAGAGCAGGTACTCATTAAGCATTTGTTGAATGAATGAACAGACAGTTAATATGAGGACACTTTGCGATATAACCAGGGCAGGGATGGCATATTCCCCTAGCAAAATTATGCCAGGCTTATTATGACGTAAGAAATATGGCCAACATCACATTAATGAAGGAGCATGAATCTCTAGTACAGATTAGAAAGGAGCATCTTAAGAATGAAATCAATCCTCCCTGAAGCATGACATGTTTGCTTTTGGATGTTTTGAGAGCAAACCAGCTGCAACTGAATGGAAGCTGCTGGCTGTTCCCCTGGGCTTTTTCCCCTACCCAGAGCTGTATCCGAGGTGCCCCGAGTCCTGGGACTTCCTCACCATAAGGGAGGGATGACTCTTCTCAGGGAAGAAGAGAGAATGGGGCAGGGAGCGGGGAACAGCTCAGAAGCTCTGCCTTCCTCCCAGGAGTGAAGCCTAAGGGGGCGACCCCCACCTGATCACACCCACTGTACTCACCACTCCTGTGTGGCCTTGGGCAAAAGCCTTCTTGAGAGCAGTTCCTCAGAGGAAAGCGTTCTGGGTCACAAGTTTGATTTTCTCATCTTCTTCCCAGACCCACGACAGGCCTCATATTCTGTTTACCTCGGGCACCGCAGCCTCCTCAGTCACGCTCAACCTCCAAGGCTCCAAGCCTTCTCTCCCCCACACTCTGGGGGATTCTTGGTCTGGGATGATCTGATCCCCCCCACATCCCCAGTCATCTCCGAATGCTGTCCTGGCATCTGGCCTTTGGGGGTGCCTGCTTGCCACAGAGTGCTGGGTGTCATACTTGCTGTGCTGGGGCAGCTTTTCTCCTATATTCTGGGCCCTCGGGGCAAGAGATGGAGCTTGTGGCCTCCTTATTCCCTGTTTCTGCCTCTCGGGTGTCTCTGTCCCTCTTCCTGCCAAATCCCTGCTGCTTTGAAGATCAAGCCTTGCAGTTATGTCTCCTCTGGTTCCTCCTTACAGTGATGTTGGGATTCCTGGTACTGGCCTTCCGGTTGGTTCCTCCTGCATACAGATGGGGGCCCATAATCTTCTCTTTCACCTCATCTCATGCTCTTTCTCAGGGACTTCAATATCCACATAGATGACTCATCTGACCCCTTGGCCATTTGTCCTTGACACTTCACTGCTAATGAGCCTTTCTTTACCTCCACTTTAACCATCCACTCCCAAGGTCACACCCTGGGTCTTGTCCTTTGCAGAAGCTGTTTTGTCCAAATCTCATTTTCAAACATCCCATTCTCTGACAAACATTCCCTATTGTTCTAGTCTTCTTGCTGCTAAAATACCTCCTTCTCACAAGACTTCTAATCCATCACACCATATACCTTCTACCTAAAGTCTGCCCACAGGCTTTACTTAACTCACTACCCACTTAGATTTCATGGTTAGATGTGTAGTCATTCCCTTGCTCTGTGAGAGTATCCCTTTGGAATGCTCTGAGAGGCAGATTGTATTTTTCAATCCAAATAGCCCTTCCACATGCTCTCCTGTAATGTGACCTTGTGATTGCCAGTTGAGAGCTGAAATCTAATCCCTTGCCCTTGAATTTAGACTGGCTCATGACTTGATTGTAACTAAAAGGATGCAGTAGAAATACTGAGTAAATTCCAAAAGTAGCTTAGAAATGGCCATGCAGCTGCCCCATGGTTCTTTTGGGATCTTCACTCTGAGGAAGCCAGCCAACCAAATAAGGAGTCCAATTACCCTAAAACTTCCATGCTGGAAAGACCACCTATGGCTCTTGCATCAGCAGTCCCTGTAGACCCAGCCTTCCAGATACCCCCACCAAGGTGCCAGACATGTGAGTGAAGTGGTCATGGACGCTCCAGACCAGCCTATTTGCCAGCTGAGTACCATGGAGTGACCTCTGTCATGCCCTGAGGAGCAGAAGAATCATCCATCTGAGCCCTGCTTGAATTCCTGACTGTGAAACACAAAAAAATCATTGTCCTTTTAAGCCACTAGGCTTTGCAAGATTTTTCATGCAGTAATCATAACAAGCTTGAAAACCGCAGGCTTGGTTGAACCCAATCATATGCCTCCTGTGTTCCTATACCTGAGCCACTGGAGAAAATTACAAAGTAGGGATGATTGGCTTCACTTTAAACATCAAATGGACACCATGTTTCATCATGCTCCCAAGCTCTAGTGAGCTTGTCTCTCCCAGAGTCATCAGTTTCATATATTCCGTCTTGCTTCAAATCTCTTCCACTTCCTTCTTCTTCCCCAAATCATCAGAGGAGAGATGTCAAAGAGGCAGCTGGATGTATGAGTCTGGAGTTTAGAGGAAGGGTTGGGGATAGAGATAAAGATTTGAGAGTCATCAGGGTATAAGTGACATTTGAAATTACAAAACTGGATGATATCACCTGATGAGGGTGTGCATGGGTAAGAGAAGGGAGTCCAGCTCTCCAACATTTAGAGATCCAGTAGAGGAGGGCAACAAAATAGACTGAGAAAGATGGCCACGGGGGTTAGAGTAAAACTAAGAGAGGGTAGTGTTCTAAAGATGGAGAGACGAGAGCTTTATCACAAGACAAGTCCCAAGTAGGTGAAAAGAGATAAGGGAAAGAATGGAAATGGAGGGATTGGCCTTTGACATCTGGAGCTTCCTCCATGGCCATGGGAAGTGACAGGGAGGTGTGTGCAGATGTTTCTGGATTCTAGATTAGATGGTGGGAAGGTGAGAGTGCTCCCAACTCATCTGTTTAATTTCTGTGAAAGGATCCATGTTTAATAGAAATTTCAGCCCTAATATGCTTAAAACACAATTCCTTCCTCACCTCCAGTCCCTCTCCTACCTCAACCTTTCTCAGTTTAGTTAACGGTACCACCATCCACCCAGCTGCTTTGACTAGAAACACTTGTTTCCTCACTCTCACTCACACCCCTTATTCAATCCAGCAGCAAGTCCTTCTGGCCCTACCATACAAACATGCCTCACATCTGATCCCTCCCCACTGTTTCTGTCACCCTTGTTCAAGCTTCCCTTGTCTATCACCTGATTACTGCTTTTGCTTATCTCTCTTCCTTCTCCCAAATCCATTATCCACAGTGCTCTTAAAAGGGAGAAATTTAAAAACCATAAATCATATTTAACAGCCTCCACTTAAAACCCTCCAGTGGTTTCCATCACACAAAATAAAATCCCAACTCCATGGGCATGAATAGGCATTGGTTTTGGATTTGGTAAATAGATGACTCAGCAGGAGAAGTAGGAGGCTGAGACCCTGATAATCACCTCCCCAGAATGGATAGGTCTTAAAATCCAGGTTACAATTGGAGTTGTTTTTGAAGTTGTGGCTATAGTTTAGGGCTGTTCCAGCCACATGAATGAGGTCTTGTAAGACAATGGGACAGGCTCACACTGAGAGAATAGTCCTATGGCCTAGTAGTAAGGCTATCACCTACGCTCCCCCATCATCAGGCCTATGTGCTCACCAGCAGAGGCCACAGAGTCTCTGGCAGGATAAACTATATTTAAATTTCAAACTTTAGGCTCTCCACTAGGCTTCCACTGATACCACCCTAGCTGGGGAGTGTTGCCTTGTTACTGCTCCTCACGTAGCCTCCACTGACCGTTGGGGCCATGACGTTGTAACTGCTGAGCGGTGGTGAAAGCCCTGACTCTCCATTGGGCCTCCAGATGCCACCCCAGTGAGGAGGGTTACTGCTGGTGGGGGCTGAAGTCCAGGCTCCCCACATGGCTTCCACTGATGGGGTAGATGGTATGGGGGTGTAGGAGAGGGGCTTGTTACAGCCCAGTAGGTTGAAAGTCTGGGCTCCCCTCTTGGCCTTCTCTGACACCCCCCTGGTGACAAGGTTGGGCACCTTGTTACAGTTTGGTGGGGATGGAAGTCTAGGCTATTCAGCCTTTGCTGGCAGAGGTGTTGAGGGTCTCAGTTTTTTCTGTGGTGTTGGCTGGAGGAGAGCCATTGTTGTCTAAAAGTTCTGCTTTGTGGGCTGCCCCTTTTCTGGTCCTTTGACTAAAGACAAGACTTGCAGATTGTTTTTGTATGTGCCCATTAGCATTTTTGGATTGGAAAAAATTGCAGATATCCACTACAGAATTAAAAACTTGCTGCTGATGGAGGCAGAAGCTCAGACACTGACATTTTCAAAATAGTTTTAATCCTTACCTAAAGGTATTGAAAAAGAAGTATATTAGAGGCCCTGAAAGATACTTAAGTATAAGAACAGAAGACTGTCCTAATTATCCATGGGTATTCAGAAAGTTTTGATGAATTTGATGTGCAGGGTATCTGCACATCAGATACCTGCAAGGGCTCCCAGCACCTTCCAGGGATGCCTTAGAGTAAGTTGTGCTGCTGGGCAAGTGTTGCTCAAAGGAAGAGGGCACTGAGTTTAGCAGCAGTTCTAAAATCTTAAAAACATTTATGAAAATCAAAAAACAAAAAGCACCACCAGTTATATGCTAAGGCAGTTGCCCAATTCCACCAACCGCGTTTTGCCTCAGAATATTCCAACCACACTCCTGTTACCTATTAAGCCTCTGTGTCCTCAAGACACAGAGAATACTCCCTCAACAGAGAAGCCTCTGCATGGCTGTGGTCTCCCAGTCATTCCCCAAGTTAGCACTTCTTTCTTGAGTTGGCAGCTGGCTGTCCAGCTGTTGAATCTTCACTTGGGGATTATAAGTATTTCTTTTTATAGGCTCAGACTGTTGGGTGGTATGAATTCTTTGCTTCACCAAATCACATGAACCCTTTTAGCTTTAATTTTTAAAATCAGATAAGTGGAAATCCTCGAGTCAAGAAATTGACAGTAAATATAATATATTTTCCCCACTCTGAGGATGAATTCTGGGAGGCTGGCGATTTAAAGATAGATTTTGGGGTCTTTGGAGCTGTCAACATGAACCTGTTATTTAAAGACAATCTCTTCTGATTGGACTTGAAATTTTTAATCGACCTTAAGTTTTACTAAGGCTGTTAGTCCAGTTGTGCCTAAAACCTACTGGACTAATCCCAGGTAGCAATCATGGCAATTCCAGGATGATGGTCCAAGTGCCCACCCTCTAGCAGGTCCAGTAGCAATGTTCTCAAGGAGACTTAGTCTAGCCAAGGAGGTGGGACCTCATCATCTAAAAATCTGAATGGCAATAAAAGATTTAAATAATTTGAAACCAACGCGTGCCACATGATTAATCAAACAATGACTTGTACATATCATGCTTTGCAGGAAGGACAGAACCCTTTCCCGTCCTGAGGGGTTGGAGTTTGAGCTAGTTCAGGGAGAAAACAAAGGTGGGATTTGGAAATGTGGAATGGCCAGAGGAGTCAGCCCTAGGTATGCAGGAGGCATATTCCCAGCAGGGGCAAAAGCATAGTTGTTGGGACCCACATGGGGCCTTCTCAGGCAGCAAGAAGACCAGTCTAGCTTGGGCAAAGTGTCAGCTAAACTGAGCGAAGGAGAGAAGATTTTTATCAGTGTAGGATAGGGGCTTGGTTGTGAAGGGCTTTGAAAATCAGGTTAATAATCAGTTGATACTTATTGATCACATCCCAGGTGCCACAAAATGTTCTAAGACTTTTACATGTGTTTTAATTCTCCTATTATTATTATTGTTATTGTCAACACCAATGTATAGCTGAGAAAACTGAAAAACAGGAAAGTTAAATGACTTTCCTAGTTGGAGTAAGTTTGAGGAGCAGGTGTGAACAGAAGCCAGCTCTGCTCTACTGCCTCTTGTTACCACCGAGCAGTTTAACCAGCCCTCTTGGCGATAGGGACCCATTGACCAATTTGGTGCACAGGTTCTCAGCAAAGACCAGATTCACTATTAGATTATGGTGCATATTCACCTGGGAGTGCTATTGGATGCCCAGACTTTTCCTGGGACTGCATTTGCATCTTCTTCCTGAAAGACCACCGAAAGGCATTACCAAATCGCTTGGATATCTGAGTCCAGGAATCGCAGGAAGGGTGAGATGGGATGACCAATTTCCTACAAGTGATTTTGGAGGTGGAGGGCTCTGATCCATTTGTGCAGAATCTCACACTGAGCCCAAAGGAGTCTGTGTCCTGCCATTGGAGTTGAGAAGTCAGTCAGGGGAATACAATTCATTTATTCTTTCCTTTATTCACTCAACCACTACTAGTTAAGTGCTGTCCAAGTGTCAGGAACTGAGCTGGGTGTAACAAATATAGGCAATCCAGTCTTAGGTAGATTAACATTAATTAATGAGATAATCTTAGATGTCTGTGTGAAGTCAATAGACTAGAGTGATGAATGAGGAGTAAAATAGCTGGTGGGGAAAGGCCTGAATTCATGACATGTAGGATGGACCTAAAAGATTCAAAGGGGACAGCCATGTGAAGAGTGGGAGGCAGACATTCTCAGCAGAGGCAACAGAAAGTACAAAGACCCTGAGGGGAGAATGAGCCTGGTGAGGTGGAGAAAAGAAAGGCCAGTGTGACTGGAGAGGACAATTGAGGAAGAGCTTGAAGAGAAATGAAGGCTTGGAGAAGTGGCAGGTTCAGGCCAGCTAGGGCCTTTAGAGTCTGCAGTAAGGAATTTAAATTTTATTCTGTGTGTGATGGGAAGTCATTGAAGTTAATAAAGAAGACTCATTTCATTAACATGTGTCTGGAGTGGTTTGAACAAGTTTTGTCAAATTGCCCTTCTGAAGAAGAGCCTGGCCCGGGTCACTGGTGACACATACCTGCTGTTACAGTTAATGCTTGGGTGGGAGGTGAGCACACTCCCCATAAGACGTCCTCTAAGGTGGGACAGAGGGTGAGTAGTCCTGGACTCTCTAGGTACTGAGAAGACCAGAGAAACAAGAATTCTGAGGAAGCAGCTCTCAGGAATAGCAGAAGAGGCCTCCTGTAGGTTTTGGGCATACCTCACTCAGAGAGGTGGGATCTGTGTCCCCGTCCCTTGAATCTCGGCATGTTTGTGACTCTTTTGGCCAATAGAATGTAGTAGAGCGATGTTATGAGACTTCTGAGGCTGGGTCATAAAAAGCAATACATAAAAAGCGTTCTTGGAGGCCTGAGCTGCCATGCAGGGAGTCCAGCTTTCTTTAGTTCCAGCCCACAGGGGCCATAGGGGTGACAGTCCCAGGTGAGCGCAGCCTTCCAACCATCCCTGCCAAGGTGCAGGGCATGACAGTAAAGCCGTCTGCCAGCTGAATACCATTGAGTGACCTTCGTGGCTGCTTCATGAGACTGAAGAATCGATCTTCTGAGCCCTGCACAAATTCCTGGCAATAAAACCTTACCCATAAAATCATGTGATGCAATAAAACGGTTGTTGTTGTAAGCCACTAAGACTTGGGATAGTTGGTTAAGGAGCAGTAGTTGGTTAAGGATCGTATGAGGACAAGAAAGAATAGCCAGACCTTGGGGGGCCAGGCATTCTGTCTGCAGAAGGCCGGGTTCTTCAACCATGGCTGACACGAGGGTTTTACCAGTCCCCAGGGGAGGCCAGAGACGTGCCCCGTGTCCAGTGGCTATTCAGGAGGGACCTCAGACATATCTTTCTTAGGATCATTTCCTCAGGGACTTGCCATGAAAACACTGTGTTTAAAAAATCCTCCGCTACCTTTGGAGGCTAATGCCTTAGGCCACAAATCAAAAACAGCAGACTACTAACTCCAGAGCTGCTGAAAGACCTCAGTCCTGGCTTCTGTGTCATCTTGGTTTTGAGAACTGATTCCATTCTGAGACAAATATGGGCGTTGTTTCCAAATAAAAGAAATCAAGATTCATAGTCTTTCTTCATAATTAAAGTTTCTGAAAAGAAAAACTGTGTTGGTCTCAGGTCTCTGGGTTGGTAGGGTCACCTCCGGTTTGGCTTCTTTTCTGTGTGTCACAAAATGAATTTATAAATGAGTGCTTAAGAAAACCCCAAAACAAAAGAGAAAAACTTCTTTGGAAAAATGATTGTGAGAATGGAGATTTCTTGCTCTGGAGCAAACTTCTTATGAGGATTCCATGTGGCTATCCCTAGTCGCAATGTGAATTGGGTTTTCTTTATTTCATTTATGTTTTATAAATGGTTCTTATTGGCCATGGGGCCTTATTCTCATTTCCAAAGGTGAGGAGCCTGAGGACAAAGGCAGGATGACTGACTTAAAGTCAGAGGTAAACAGTGTCCACACAGTTCTTCCCCTGGTAATTGGTTAAGAACCACGGGAGATAATTCAGCCTGTCTCAGACCCTGAGTTCCATAGTCACTGTAGGTCACTCCACCATATCTCTAACAAGAATGAGGTAGTACCAACAGGTAGAAACTAACAATGAGAATGCAGGTTTCCACTCTGCAGAAGTCATTGACTATACTTTGGTCTTTTGACATTTAATCTCTCTTGCAGACTATTACTTACTGTTGAATACTTTTGAGAACATATTTCAGTTATGTCTATTAAATTAGCTTTTCAAGAACATTCATATATATATATATATATACACACACACACACACACATATATATATACACACACATATGTGCATGTATTCCTATCTAATTTTTGTCTAAATTTTCTGTTGTTCACTGATTCCAATTTGGAATCATTTATTTAATAGTTAGCGAGTGTCTACACTATGAGGATTCTTTGTAATTAAAAAAGATGAAACTAATAACACGGGTCTCCTATCTCTTGAGTCCATACTTATCATACTCCCTTAGGGGATTACAGTTATGATCAACATGTGGATGCAAATAGTTTTAATGTAGGCAGAACCTCTTAGTTAAAAGAATAATTCTGGACACTGAAAAACAGAAAAATCAACAGAATGCTAATTGTTCTTATGTACTGAGACCTTAAATTGTTAGTCTTCTTGTGATTCATATAATTCCGTGAATCAGAAACCCAAACTCAGAGATGGAAATCTAATTTACAAAATGTTCTTCTTTAAGGATTTTATATGAGGAGATAATGGATCTTTCCTCTTTCCTGCAAAAACTTAATGAAACAAAAACTTAAATTAAAAATACTAAGTATTTGAAAATCAATTTACTTAGAACAGTTGTGCTGTGAGTTAACACACATCCTGAGTAATTTGCCTTCATTTCATGTTTTAATATTTTGGCTCACTGGGTCACAATCGTGAGAACCCATCCTGTTTTCATTTGCCTTCCCATTCCTGATGCTCCATCACAACGCCGCTACCTTGTACACAGTCTCACCAGAGACGCAGTATTTGATGTACCTTTTTATGAAGCCACCTGGAACCCGCTTTGGGGGAAGGGTCAGCATTCCCTTCCCTGGACAGGTGAAGCTGCTGCACGTAAAGGTTAAACGTCTTGCACAGATTCAGCCAGGCTGCTGCCTCCTGAGCGCCGCATGTTGTTTCGTTTATTATTTCTCTTTATTGCCTCTGTGCTGGCAATAAAGTTGGGTTATAAAATTAGAGTGCAGTCGCCACGTCCGGTTTCCCAGATTTCCATGTCATCTTGGGAAGCCCCAAAGTTCCTGATTGGTGCCACTGGGTATTTTCATCTGTCTTATTGAGGGTTGTGGAGATTGACAGAGCATAATTTTTAAAAAACGGCGACAGGGAAGCAAAGCTAAAGTTGACATTTTGGAGCAAACTCGTATGAAAGAAAGATTAGTTATTCAAAGCAAATTCGCCACCTTGAAGGCCCTTCTCTTGCATGAGGACCATGTAGGTCGCATGCAGCCCCAGGAATCCCCAGCAGAGTCCACACAGAAAGAGCCCGCGACCAGCGGGGTGACCACCCACAGAATCCAGGGGAGCGCCAGTCTGCCGGCCACCCCGAGAGCGTGTGCGTGGGAAGCTCAGGTTCCGGAAGGGCGGCCCACCATCTCTGTCCCAGCACAGCCTCTCCAAGCTTTCAGCTAACCTGACGGTCGTTTGACTTTTGTCTCCACTGGCCACTCCTTTCTAAGCGAGAAGGAGTGGCTCTCTTTGAAGAGGGGAAACTCAAGGAGGTCTAAACACAAAAATTATCCTCAGAGAAGTTTTCTTTGCTTTCTTTCTTCTAAAGCATGGAATCGATTTAAAAAAGAAAAGGAAAAACAAACAAGCAAACACTCCCCGTGCCCCTGCAAATATTCTCCCGAGACACACAATCTAAAAAATATATCTGTTTTATTGCGAGGAAAACTAGCTAATGGTATGGATAACTACCTTTGGATGAGGCCTACCTGTATTTGATCTCCTGTGATTTTTACAACCACTCCATGAGGTAGGAACTGCAATATCCCCACGCTACACAGAAGAGGAGCTGGACCTACTCACCCAAAGTACACAGCTGCTGACTCCAGCCTGGGTCTGGCTGACCCTGGAGCTCACGCCCATGACCCTCAAGCAGTATTTTGCCCTTGAACTTAATGCTCCTGGCTGGGTGACCATAGCTGCCTCCAGAGAGGAGCTCCCCCAGGGCAGTGGTTCTTAATGGGGAGCGAGTTTACCCCCTAGGGGACATTTGGCAATGTGTGGAGACATTTTTGATTGCTGAAACTTGCAACTGGCCAGGGACGCAACTCGACATCCCATACTTCAAAGGATAGCCTCCACAGCAAAGAATTATCTGGCTGAAAATGTCAAGTGTCCAGGTGGAAAACCCTGCCATAGATGCGTCCTTCTATTTTGTGACATTTAAGTTTAATGTGGTTTACTATGTTGTGAATAATTGGAAAGAGAGGAAACCGTAGGGTGAAGATGAAACTGTTCCCATAAATCGTCACCCATGGCAATATCAGCTCATGCCGTTATGCACAAAATGCTGCAGAAATCACACCAAAGCCACAATATTTTCTCCTTAAAACTTGGGCAAAATGTGCCCACTTATGAGACTCAGTGTAATGGACAATTGATGGTTGCCGTCCTGCTATTGTTGAATCCATTCTTTCCTCCCTCTTTGGGACAGCCGCGTCTGGATCTCCAGGGGATTCTGAAGAGCCAATGTCACCCCAGATCCTGGGGTGCAGCTTGTTGCTGAGAGGTGGGCATGTGACCAAAGCAGAGAGAACGTCTGGCTGTTTTCTGGGAATCCTGGGACAGAGCTCTCCTCCTAAGGGTGAGTGGGAGTGAGAGTCGGAGGTCAGGAACAGCTCTGGCCATTTTTCTACCATGAGGGAAGTTCTGACACGGGTGACAGTCCTGCAGCTGGCTGGTACCCGTGGTAACCAGGGGCTCATCTTTGTCAGTGGCAGCCTGCTTACTTCTCCACCTCCAAGCCTTCGCTTAAGCAGTTTCCTCTGCCTGGAATAGCCTCCCAGGGCTGTTTCCTGACCTCCTTCAAAGCTCAGCCCCATACCCTCTCCTCGATGAAGCCTTCCTTGAATACTCTAAATTTGAGTCTGTTTATTGACTGTGAGAGCTGAGTTATGTGGTGTATTTTCATTATCTACCCAGATAGATTATAAGCCCCTGGAAGGCAGGCTTGTGTCCTATAGTTCTCTATATTCTGTGCTTATTGTCTAACAGGCCAGAGGGCTGCAGACAGAGAGCCACACAGGCTGTGTGACTGGAGGTCCCATTTTGCCTGGCTTTGTTTGGAAGATGAGAAGAGACAGGTGGTTGGGGGAGACAGGTTTTGTGATGCTACACTTCTAAGTCCCCTCTGCCAACCTGGGACCCACACGTTTGTGTGATATTCATGTCCTCAAATGGGTCTAGCCGGCTCAGCCTATTGCCTCTGCCCTCTTTTCTGCTCCCTCCTTTATGATCATTTCTTATGCTTCATCCACTCCCCCACTTCTCAGCTAGGGAACCACCAACTAGTTTTTCACTTCCTGTGCCTCCTTTCCTCACCTGAACCTGGCTTATAGGGAAGTTATGAGGCTTAATAGAGCCATCCCATGCACTGTGTGTACTCATTGAATGGTAGGTGTTATGAAGAGCCACGGGTGAATGCAGATGAAGAAAGGGAAACAAACAGTTTTATCAGCTACTTATGCAGTTTGTCAGAGTTGGGGGTGTCTTTTTTTTCCTTCAATTTTCTATTTTATTAAAGTAGAGTTAACAAGTTTTGAGTTTTCTACCTAGGAAAAGACTGGTCGACTTTGGCTGCTTCCTAGAAAAGTTATCATTCAAAAAAAACCAAATAAAAATCCATAGTTGCCTTTGTGACTTAAAAGAAACAAACAAATATTTTAAAAGTTACCAAAACTCCAACCATATCTGAGACCATTATAAATTTCAAACAGTAGATTTACCACACATATTACATTTTCATATTCTAACATAGCAAAGCATAAACACATAATTTGGCTACATCTAATTGTTTCAGAAAAGTTAAAAAAGTAACAAAGTTATGACTATAAAACTTTGGTAGTTTTTTTCTTTAAAAAGTAAAAAACCTTAAATCTTTAATAAAGGAACACAAAACAATCCTTAAATTTCTTATAAATAGCTCTCAAGACATATATTACCCATCTCCTGCAAGTTTTCTTTACATGAGAGAATTTCCCAGGATACTTCACCACAAAGGATTATCTTCAAGAATTCTTCCAACATTTTACTCACATAAATATGATTAAACACCTGCAGAAGTAGATGTGGATAAATGCATTCTTTTTTTTTAAACATCTTTATTGGAGTATAATTGCTTTACAATGGTGTGTTAGTTTCTGCTGTATAACAAAGTGAATCAGCTATACATATACATATAACCCCATATCTCCTCCCTCTTGAGTCTCCCTCACACCCTCCCTATCCCACCCCTCTAGGTGGTCACAAAGCACTGAGCTGATCTCCCTGTGCTATGTGGCTGCATCCCACTAGCTACCTATTTTGCATTTGGTAGTATATATAAGTCCATAACACTCTCTCACTTCATCCCAGTATACCCTTCCCTCTCCCTGTGTCCTCAAGTTCATTCTCTACATCTGTGACTTTATTTCTGTCCTGTCGCTAGGTTATTCAGAACAATTTTTTTTTAAGATTCCATATATATGTGTTAGCATATGGCATTTGTTTTCCTCTTTATGACTCACTTCACTCTGTATGACAGACTCTAGGTCCATCTACCTCACTACAAATAACTCAATTTCATTTCTTTTTATGGCTGAGTAATATTCCATTGCATATATGTGCCACATCTTCTTTATCTATTCATTTGTCAATGGACACTTAGGTTGCTTCCATTTCCTGGCTATTGTAAAGAGAGCTGCAATGAACGTTGTGAAACATGACTCCTTTTGAATTATGGTTTTCTCATGGTATATGCCCAGTAGTGGGATTGCTGGGGCATATGGTAGTTATATTTTTAGTTTTTTAAGGAACCTCCATACTGTTCTCCATAGTGACTGTAACAATTTACATTCCCATCCAACAGTGCAAGAGTGTTCCCTTTTCTCCACACCCTCTCCAGCATTTACTGTTTGTAGATTTTTTGATGATGGCCATTCTGACTGGTGTGAGGTGATACCTCATTGTAGTTTTGATTTGCATTTATCTAATGATTAGTGATGTTGAGCATCCTTTCATGTGTTTGTTGGCTACCTGGTATATCTTTGGAGAAATGTCTATTTAGGTCTTCTACCCATTTTTGATTGGGTTTTTTTTTTTTCTTTTTGATATTGAGCTGCATGAGCTGCTTGAAAATTTTGGAGATAAATCCTTTGTCAGTTGCTTCATTTGCAAATATTTTCTCCCATTCTGAGGGTTGTCTTTTCGTCTTGTTTATGGTAGCCTTTGCTGTGCAAAAGCTTTTAAGTTTCATTAGGTCCCATTTGTTTATTTTTGTTTTTATTTCCACTTCTCTAGGAGGTGGGTCAAAAAGGATCTTGCTGTGATTTATGCCATAGAGTGTCCTGCCTATGTTTTCCTCTGAGTTTGATAGTGTCTGGCCTTACATTTAGGTCTTTAATCCATTTTGAGTTTATTTTTGTGTATGGTGTTAGGGAATGTTCTAATTTCATCCTTTTATGTGTAGTTGTCCAGTTTTCCCAGCACCACGTATTGAAGAGGTTGTCTCTTCTCCATTGTATATTCTTGCCTCCTTTATGAAAGATATGGTGATCATATGTGCATGGGTTTATCTCTGGAGTTTCTATCCTCTTCCATTGATCTATATTCCGGTTTTTGTGCCAGTACCATACTGTCCTGATTACTGTACCTTTGTAGTATAGTCTGAAGTCCAGGAGCCTGATTCCTGCAGCTCCGTTTTTCCTTCTCAAGATTGCTTTGGCTATTTGGGGTCTTTTGCTTTTCCATACAAATTGTGCAGTTTTTTGTTCTAGTTCTGTGAAAAATGCCATTGGTAGTTTGTTAGGGATTGCACTGAATCTGTAGATTGTTTTGGGTAGTATAGTCATTTTCACAATGTTGATTCTTCCAATCCAAGAACATGGTATGTCTCTCCATCTGTTTGTATTGTCTTAAATTTCTTTCACCAGTCTTATAGTTTTCTGCATACAGGTCTTTTGTCTACTTAGGTAGGTTTATCCCTAGGTATTTTATTCTTTTTGTTGCAGTGGTAAATGGGAGTGTTTCCTTAATTTCTCTTTCAGATTTTTTGCTGTTAGTGCGTAGGAATGCAAGAGATTTCTGTGCATTAATTTTGTTTCCTTCTACTTTACCAAATTCATTGATTAGCTCAGGTAGTTTTCTGGTAGCATCTATAGGATTCTCTATGTATAGTACCATAACATCTGCAAACAGTGACAGCTTTACTTCTTCTTTTCTGATTTGGATTTCTTTGATTTCTTTTTCTTCTCTGATTCCTGTGACTAAAACTTCCAAAACTATGTTGAATAATAGTGGTGAGAGTTGACAACCTTGTCTTGTTCCTGTCTTAGAAGAAATGGTTTCAGTTATTCACAATTGAGAATGATGTTGCCTGTGGGATTGTCATATATAGCCTTTATTACATTGAGGAAAGTTCTCTCTGTGCCTACTTTCTGGAGGTTTTTTTTCATAAATGGGTGTTGAATTTTGTCCAAAGCTTTTTCTGCATCTATTGAGATGATCATAGGTTTTTGCTCCTTCAATTTGTTAGTATGGTTTATCACATTGATTGATTTGAATATATTGAAGAATCCTTGCATTCCTGTGATAAACCCCACGTGATCATGGTGTATGATCCTTTTAATGTGCTGTTGGATTCTGTTTGCTAGTATTTTTTTTTTTTTTTTTTTGCAGTACGTGGGCCTCTCACTGTTGTGGCCTCTCCCGTTGCGGAGCACAGGCTTCAGACGCGCAGGTTCAGCAGCCATGGTTCATGGGCCCAGCCGCTCCATGGCATATGGGATCCTTCCAGACTGGCGCACGAACCCGTGTCCCCTGCATCGGCAGGCAGACTCTCAACCACTGTGCCACCAGGGAAGCCCCTGTTTATATTTTCTATTTCTTCCTGGTTCGGTCTCAGAAGGTTATGCATTTCTAAGAATTTGTCCATTTCTTCCAGGTTGTCCATTTTATTGGCATATAGTTGCTTGTAATAATCTCTCATGATCCTTTGTATTTCTGCAGTATCAGTTGTTACTTCATTCTCATTTCTAAATCTATTGATTTGAGTCTTCTCCCTTTTTTTCTTGATGAGTCTGGCTGATGGTTTATCAATTTTGTTTATCTTCTCAAAGAGCCAGCTTTTAGTTTTATTGATCTTTGCTATCGTTTCCTTCATTTCTTTTTCATTTATTTCTGATCTGATTTTTATGATTTCTTTCCTTCTGCTGACCATGGGGTTTTTTTTGTTTTTCTTTCTCTTATTGCTTTATGTGTAAGGTTAGGTTATTTCTTTGAGATGTTTATTGTTTCTTGAGGGAGGATTGTATTGCTATAAACTTCCTGCTTAGAACTGCTTTTGCTGCATCCCATAGGTCTTGGGTCATCGTGTTTTCATTGTCATTTGTTTCTAGGTATTTTTTGATTTCCTCTTTGATTTCTTCAGTGATCCCTTGGTTATTCAGTAGTGTATTATTTAACCTCCATGTGTTTTATTTTTTCCAGATCTTTTCCTGTAATTGATATCTAGTCTCATAGTGTTGTGGTCAGAAATGATACTTGATACAATTTCAATTTTCTTAAATTTACCAAGGCTTGATTTGTGACCCAAGATATGATCTATCCTGGAGAATGTTCCATGAGCACTTGAGAAGAAAGTGTATTCTGTTGTTTTTGGATGGAATGTCCTATAAATATCAATTAACTCCATCTTGCTTAATGTATCATTTAAATCTTGGGCTTCCTTATTTATTTTCATTTCGGATGATCTGTCCATTGGTGAAAGTGGGGTGTTAAAGTCCCCTACTATGATTTTGTTGCTGTTGATTTCCCCTTTTATGGCTGTTAGCATGTATTTGCCTTAAGTATTGAGATGCTCCTATGTTGGGTGCATAAATATTTACATTTTTTATATCTTCTTCTTGGATTTATCCCTTGATCATTATGTAGTGTCCTTCTTTGTCTATTATAATATTCTTTATTTTAAAGTCTATTTTTTCTGATATAAGAATTGCTACTCCAACTTTCTTTTGATTTCCATTTGCATGGAATATCTTTTTTGATCACCTTACTTTCAGTCTGTATGTGTCCCTAGGTCTGAAGTGGGTCTCTTGTGGACAGCATATATACAGGTCTTGTTTTTGTATCCATTCAGCCAGTCTATATCTTTTGGTTGGAGCATTTACTCCATTTACATTTAAGGTACATATAGATATGTATGTTCTTATTTCCATTTTCTTAATCGTTTTGGGTTTGTTATTGTAGGCCTTTTCCTTCTCTTGTCTTTCCTGCCTAGAGAAGTTCCTTTATCATTTGTTGTAAAGCTGGTTTGGTGGTGCTGAATTCTCTTAGCTTTTTCTTGTCTATAAATGTTTTAATTTCTCCATCGAATCTGAATGAGATCCTTGCTGGGTAGAGTAATCTTGGTTATAGGTTTTTCCCTTTCATCACTCTAAATATGTCCTGCCACTCCCTTCTGGCTTGCAGAGTTTCTGCTGTTAACCTTATGGGGATTCTCTTGTATGTTATTTTGTTGTTTTTCCCTTGCTGCTTTTAATATTTTTTCTGTGTATTTAATTTTTGATAGTTTGATTAGTGTGTGTTTTGGCGTGTTTCTCCTTGGATTTATCCTGTATGGTACTCTCTGTGCTTCCTGGACTTTATTGACTACTTCCTTTCCCATATTAGGGAAGTTTTCAACTATAATCTTTTCAATTATTTTCTCAGTCCCATTTTTTTTTTCTCTTCTTCTTCTGGGACCCCTGTAGTTCGAATGTTGATGCATTTAATGTTGTCCCAGAGGTCTCTGACACTGTCCTCAATTCTTTTCATTCCTTTTTCTTTATTCTGCTCTGTAGTAGTTATTTCCACTATTTTATCTTCTAGGTCATTTATCCATTCTTCTCCCTCAGTTATTCTGCTATTGATTCCTTCTAAAGAATTTTTAATTTCATTTATTGTGTTGTTCATCACTGTTTGCTTGCTCCTTAGTTCTTCTAGGTACTTGTTAAACGTTTCTTGTGTTTTCTCCATTCTATTTCCAAGATTTTGGATCATCTTTACTATCATTACTCTGAATTCTTTTTCAGGTAGACTGCCTATTTCCTCTTCATTTGTTTGTTCTGGTGGGTTTTTACCTTCCTCCTTCATCTGCTGTGTTTCTCTGTCTTCTCATTTTGCTTAACTTATTGTGTTTGGGTTCCCCTTTTCACAGGCTGCAGGTTTGTAGTTCCCTTTGTTTTTGGTGTCTGCCCCCAGTAGCTAAGGTTGGTTCAGTGTGTTGTGTAGGCTTCCTGGTGTAGGGGACTAGGTCCTGTGTTCTGGTGGATGAGGCTGGATCTTGTCTCTCTGTTGGGCAGGACCATGTCCGGTGGTGGGTTTTGGGGTGTCTGTGAACTTATTATGATTTTAGGCAGCCTTTATGCTAATGGGTTGGGTTTTGTTCCTGTCTTGCTAGTTGTTTGGAATAGGGTGTCCAGCACTGTAGCTTTCTGGTCGTTGAGTGGAGCTGGTTCTTAGAGTTGAGACGGATACTCCAGGGAGCTTTCATAGTTTGATATTACATGGAGCTGGGAGGTCTCTGGTGGAGCAATGTCCTGAACTCGGCTCTCCCCCTTCAGAGGCACAGGCCTGACACCTGGCTGGAGCACCAAGACCCTGTCAGTCACACGGCTCAGAAGAATAGGGAGAGAAAAAGAAAGAAAGAAAGAAAAAATAAAATAAAGGCATTAAAGTAAAAAATAAAAAAATTTTAATGTAATAAAATAAAAGAAAGAAAGAAAGCAAGAGGAGAGTAACCAAACCAAAAAAGAAATCCACCAATGATAGCAAGCACTCAAAAGTTTACTAACAAAACAAAAAGAAACCAAAAAAACAAAAACAACAGTCAAAAAAAATAATGAACAGACAGATCGCTTGGACAAATGGTAAATGCAATGCTATACAGACAAAGTCACACAAAGAAGCATACACATACACATCACAAAAAGAGAAAAAGGAAAAAAAATCTATATATAAGAAAACAAAAAGTAAGAGAGCAACCATTCAATAAACAAATCTACCAATGATAATAAGCTCTCTATACTAAACTAAGATAAACATAAAACCAGACACAAATTAGATGCAGAAAGCAAACCCCAAGTCTACAGTTGCTCCCAAAGTACACCGCCTCAATTTTGGGATGGTTTGTTGTCTATTCAGGTATTCCAGAGATGCAGGCTACATCAAGTTGGTTGTGGAGATTTATTTATTTATTTATTTGCGGTACGCGGGCCTCTCACTGCTGTGGCCTCTCCCGTTGCAGAGCACAGGCTCCGGATGCGCAGGCTCAGCAGCCATGGCTCACAGGCCTAGCCGCTCCACGGCATGTGGGATCTTCCCGGACCAGTGCACGAACCCGTGTCCCCTGCATCGGCAGGCGAACTCTCAACCACTGTGCCACCAGGGAAGCCCTAATTGTGAACATTTAATCCAGTGCTCCTGAGGCTGCTGGGAGGGATATCCCTTTGTCTACTTTGTTTGCACAGCTCCCGGGGTTCAGCTTTGGATTTGGCCCCGCCTCTGCATGTAGGTCGCCTGAGGGCGTCTGTTCTTCACTCAGACAGGACGCGGTTAAAGGAGCAGCTGATTCAGGAGCTCTGGATCACTCAGGCCGGGGGGAGGGAGAGGTACAGAGTGTGGGGTGAGCCTGCGGCGGCAGAGGCTGGCGTAACGTTGCACCAGCCTGAGGCGCGCTGTGTGTTCTCCCGGGGAAGTTGTCCCTGGATCCCAGGACACTGGCAGTGGCGGGCTGCACAGGCTCCCGGGAGGGGAGGTGGGGATAGTGACCTGTGCTCGCACACAGCCTTCTTGGTGGTGGCAGCAGCACCCTTAGCGTCTCATGACCATCTGTGGGATCCGCGCTGATAGCCGCGGCTCGCGCCCGTGTCTGGAACTCCTTTAAGCAGCGCTCTTAATCCCCTCTCCTCGCGCACCAGGAAACAAAGAGGCAAGAAAAAGTCTCTTGCCTCTTACGCAGCTCCAGACTTTTTCCCGTACTCCCTTCTGGCTAGCTGTGGCGCACTAGCCCCCTTCAGGCTGTGTTCATGCAGCCAACCCCAGTCCTCTCCCTGCAATCTGACCTCTGAAGCCCGAGCCTCAGCTCCCAGCCCCGACTGCCCCGGCGGGTGAGTAGATAAGCCTCTCGGGCTGGTGAGTGTTAGTCGGCACCAATCCTCTGTGCGGGAATCTCTCCGCTTTGCCCTCCGCACCGCAGTGGCTGCGCTCTCCTCCGTGGCTCTGAATCTTCCCCCTCCGCCATCCGCAGTCTCTGCCCGCGAAGGGGCTTCTAGTGTGTGGAAAACTTTCCTCCTTCACAGCTCCCTCCCACTGGTGCAGGTCCCCTCCCTATTCTTTTGTCTCTGTTTATTCTTTTTGCTTTTGCCCTACCCAGGTACGTGGGGAGTTTCTTGCCTTTTTGGAGCTCTGAGGTCTTCTGCCAGCGTTCAGTTAGGTGCTCTGTAGGAGTTGTTCCACATGTAGATGTATTTCCGATGTATTTGTGGGGAGGAAGGTGATCTCCTGTCTTACTCTTCCACCATCTTCCTCAACTCCCAGGTACGAAGATTCCGGCCCGCGGTCCCCAGGACTGTCACGGCTTCGGCCGCTGGGCCCCCTCCAGAGCCGGCATCCTCAGTGAGGCCGCCCTCCCCTCGGGCTCCGGGGCAGTTCCGTGAGGGCGGAGGGAAGAGACCCCGAGCCGGGAGTTCCAGCTCTGTGGAAAAGCGAGCTCTGTTCTCCAGATATATTTTTAAGGTTAGAAAAAAATATAGCACTCACCTAGCCTTGTTTTAATCCCCTCCTTTCCCTCCTCCAATTTTTCCCTGCCTCTAGCAGGTTCTGAATTTTTGGGTTTGATCCCAGTATCCCATGTTTTATCCTCTTTCCTTCGTATACCATTGAGATGTCCAGAAGTCTGAAAATATCAGTGTTCAAAGCACATCTCCCATCCTGTCTCTTGTAGCTGGAAGTTACCCCATGGGTCTGTGTTGAACCATGTATCCCAGTTAGGGATTTGAAAAGATGGTTATCATAACCACTGGACCCTGAACTCACTCCCAGTGACTCTGGGAAACGGTGAGGGGAGGAGGTGATGGGAGGAGGTGATACCACCAGCTGGTACAAGGAGAGGCCTGAGGCTGAGCTGCAGTCAGTCCACAAGCCTCTCCAATATCAGTGTGGCAAACGGTGCGGCGTCTACTCTCCTTTTCTACACACCCCTTGGGATGCGCCTAAGTTTTATTTTCCCAGGAAGGCTTTTTATGACCTCATTAACGTGATTGACTGCCTATAATTGTGAGTGTGTCTGTGTGTGTACGTATGTGTGTGTAGGTGCACACACACAATGGCCTCACCCATGGCTTTGGAAGAAAGATGCCACCACTATGGAGTCCAGGGCTCATGGGTGGGATGGAGAACTCTGGATGGAGATTCAAGACACCTGTGTTCTACTTAGTTCCTCCTTTGCCATCAACTTGTTTTGTGCAAGTCACTGTGTCAGCTCCAGTTTCCTCTTTGATAAAGTTCAGAAGCTGGTCAAAATTATATCTGTGGGGCTTCCCTGGTGGCGCAGTGGTTGGGAGTCCGCCTGCTGATGCAGGGGACATGGATTCGTGCCCTGGTCCCGGAGGATCCCACATGCTGCGGAGCGGCTGGGCCCGTGGTCCGTGGCCGCTGGGCCTGCGCGTCCGGAGCCTGTTCTCCGCGGCGGGAGGGGCCACAGCAGTGAGAGGCCCGTGTACTGAAAAAAAAAAAATCTGTGGCTCTTTCCTCTTGAAAAGTTTAAAAGGGGCTATTTACAAAGATGTGGGCACCCTGTAGGGAAACCACAAGGCATAGTGCAGGACCTGAGCCTGGTAACGGAGACCTGATGTATGAGGATAGGACCTGTTACAAGAAACTAGAGTGCTAAAGAGGGGCCCTTCCTGACAGGAGGCTGCAGCTGTGGGGAGTAGACAGCCTGAAGCAACCCATTGGGAGGAGGGGAGAATATATGCCAAAGCTCACTCTCTTCCCTCCTGCCAGCCCCTCTGGGGCTTCCCGTTACCCAAACCCAACAGGAACTCTAAATCTTGTGCTGCCACAGGTCAGCCTCCAATGGAAGAGGTGCAATGGAAGGGCTTGTGCCCAGCGGGCCTGTCACTTACTATCTATAAGTCCACTGGGAACTCAAGGTTGTTTTAGCTTCCTCACCAGCCTCTGCTCCCTCCCACCACCCTTTTTTTTCCTATCCAGAATAAAGAAGATCTGACTTCAGCCAAATAAATCAATTTTAAGGTCCTCACTTTTGTATCCTCCTATATGCATGTATTCCTGTTAATAATCCACAGCTAATCAGGCTTCAGAATGTATTGATTCTGCATCTCATCCCTCGTTTTGGTCCCCACACCTAGGCCCCTAACTCAGATTCCCATGACCTCTTCCTTTTACTGTGGCAAGAGCCTCCTAATTAACTTTTTTGATTCTGCTTCCGGAGTCAAATTCTAAAGGCAGAACTCTAATCCTTTTCCTGTTCAAAACTCTTCCATGGGCGCTCTTGTCTGAGACTATCATCTGAAGTCCTGAGCATGGCCTCTGATATCCTATGATCTGGATGAGATTCCTCTTTTCAGTCTTATCCTTGGGCCCCCCTTTATGGCCCTGTGTTCCTGCAAACCAAACTGTCCTGCAGCCCGTCCTGTCTCCATGAGGATAATCCCCAGTTATGGAGCACCTAGTGTGTGTCGGGAGCTCTCCTAGGTACCTCACCTACACCATTTCACTTATTCCTCACAGACATCCAGTTCACAGTCCCCTCCTGCTGCCTAAATATAACAAATTTAACACAAAAATTTATAGGGAGCTCAGAAGTTTAGAAAGGGAAATCCCAGGTGCTAGAAGCAAAGCCAAAGTGGTGAGCAGGACCTAAATTCTGGGTCAATGAGAGGACTGGACCCAAGAATGCTCCATAGTGGGGAGGGCCTTAGGTCCAGGCAGGGTTGGGAGCTGGAAGTGAGCCCCCTGCACCAAGCCAGACATCTCTAAGGACTGTCCTCCACCACTAGAGAAAAACTCTATTCCCTGGCTGAGGGCTGTGACAAGGAAAGGTTGCTCATTCAAGATGGGGGAGTAAAAAGAACCTTTGGCAAAAATTTCAACTCCAGTCTGCCCCTGCCTGTCCTGTTGGGCGTCCACATTATTCATGCACCGTGGGAATCCTGAGCCCCTAAGTTAATATAAAATGTAGGCTAGACATGCACAACTGCATCATGTTTTTAACAGAGGCAGTCGTTCTACTGAAAAATTCCTTCTGAAGATGATCCCTCACAAGAAACTTCAAGTTGCAGTAGGAAACAAGCACTCAGTGAAATAGTGTACAGAGGTAACACCTAAAGATTTCACACCCTAACAATGCAAATAGTAGGACATTTTGAGCACCTGGCTTAGGGAGATGAGAGCAGTAACGATCCTGAATAAGGCAAAACTGAGGTTTTTATTTAAGAATAACAGAAACATTTAGAAAAAGAACCAAATAAAAATTCCAGAAAGAAAAAAATGTGGTATTCATATAAGGGTAAGGATTAAACAGGAGGTCAATCTCAGTTGTGAGGTAATAAATTAGAAGGCAGATCTTGGAAAATCATTTAAACCTCACAATAGCACTTCAAGGTAGGCGATTGTTTTTCCTTGTTAACACAGGAAGAGTTAAGAAACTTCATCAGGAGAGCCTGTCTTTGAACTCAGATCTGTCTTATCCAGCAATATGCTGGGGCTGGTTTGTACCACCTGTGAGAGCCCTTTGTATGTATCTCTTCCCAACTCCACTTTCAGTGACATAACCTTAGTAGCTTGAAATTGACCATGGTGAGAGTATTTATACCACAGAAATTGCCAAGTACTACAATTGGGGCTTTTTTTTTCCTTAGAGAGTCTGTGGTTAAACATTTACCAGCATACCACTGGTCTGACCCGTGCTCACACTTTAAATTGGGAATCACAAGGTAATCTCCCACAGGGGACTCACGGGACACATAAAGGATGAGGTTGGCTGAGTGGGCTCACCGTGTGGGCTGTGTGACCTTTCTAAAGTGAGCAACTGCTGCAAAGCTTTTGGTATTATGTGGGCTGTGGACCCAGTGTTAACATCTTCTGATTTCTTTAAAAGCAGCTGCAAAATCCAGAATTTTACGTGAAATCTCAATTTTATTTATTAGCATGATTTTTTAAAAATATATTTTTTAATTAATTAATTTATTTATTTATTGACTGTGTCGGGTCTTAGTTGCGGCATGTGGGATATTTCATTGCGACACGCAGGCTCTTCCTTTCCGTGCGCGGGCTTCTCTCTAGTTGTGGCACGTGGGCTCCAGAGTGTGTGGCCTCAGTAGTTTCAGCGTGGGTTTGGTTGCCCCGCAGAATGTGGGATCTTAGTTTCCTGACCAGGCACCAGGGAAGTCCCTGAAATCTCAATTTTTAAATGCTGGCAACAGATTCAAAACATTGCTCAGGTCAAAAAATAAAATAAAACCCACATCTGCTGGCTGAATTTGGCCATGGGCTGCCAGTTTGTAATATCTAGTTTTAACCAATAAACTCCATTGCTCTGTGTTATTGTTCCTTACTCTAAACGCCCTCCTACTTGTCAAAATCCAGCTTAAATGACAGCTTCTCCATGTTTCATCCCTGAGCCGCCCATCTAAAAGTCATCTTCTGAACACATAAGTATTTTCTTTAAGGGAAATGTATGTGTTATAAGAATTTTTCCTTAAAGAAAATAGTTATGTGTTTGATATTATTTGTGCACACATTTTTCTTCTCTGGTAGTTTGTAACTTCCCTGAAGATCAAGATCTATGTCTTGGTCATCTTTGTTTCCCTGGAAATGTTCAGCAAGTCTCCTGTATATAGTAGACATTCAGTAAGTATTTGGTAAAATTTAAAACTGGAAACTCAGTACATGTTTATTTGAATCACATTTTATACTTGCCTTCAGAATTGTGACTTGTGTGTTTAACCAGGAAGATTAGGAATTTAGATAGGAAATTTCAAAGCCATGTTGACAGCACAGAGGATGGTTATCATTCCTAGTTTTATGAGACGTGCTCACGGGAAACTTTTATTTTCCTGTCTGTGTTGATGCATGTGAATGGGTGTTTCTGCACTAAGCTCTGTGATTCAAAGAGACGACTTCCCATAGTCATGGTTGACTGAGATGTTAGAATACAGAACATTTTCCTAGTTAATGAAACTTTTTTCCTTAATCAAAATGAAACTTACTAAGACCAAAAACATAATGTTTACTAATATTTGTACTTAAAAGAATTTTCAAGGGTTTTAAAGTATAATGTATTATAGAGCAAAATTTAAAGGAATACAAGTACTTTGGTGCAAAACTCAAATTAAAATTTGAGAGTTACTACTTTCCCCCTTCACTTTCCTATGTTGGTTAAAATAAAGACTTTTTAGTTCTTTCTTTCACTTTCAATGCAATAGATTTGTAAAGCTTGCAGCTCTTCATCTCTTAAAGTTCCCTTGGGATCTTCAAATGTCCTTAGATAATCTTTCCTTGACTGCTTGCTGCTAATTTTAGAAAAGAATTAATTAGTTATCTCTAAATTCCAAGAATTACAAGGGTTCCTTTTCTTTCCTAGTTACATACCCTCTGTTTCCTTCTATAGTATTGTTTTCTAAGCAGGACAAATAGAGCCTCCTGCTCTCAACTGGTTTCTGTTTTCTGTTAAAGAGCTTAAAATTAGGAAAACCTCAACCTTATCAGTACTCTATGTTAAAAATAGATTTAAACAAAATAGTAAAATGATATTAAAAGCAGAGCCAAAATTTTTCTCTTCCCATTAATGCTTAACTTTATTATTTGCATCCTTTGGGACAAGGTGGTAAAAATGAAAGTATAGGCTGGTCATTCTTTTCAAACCTACTCACAAGTGTATTTTAAACATTGGGTCTACTTGGAGCTATTACACAATTTTTTAAATTGTAAAAATTTAGTCCAAAAATGGCATAGAAATAATCTGTAAGTATTGTTTAAATATAGGTTGACTTTTCTTCTCATAGTTCAGAAGTTTTTCACTCTGCTAGCCACTCAACTTATCCTATTTCTAAAGCTTTGGAGAGTCACGTGCATTGTGCACAATTTTGTAAAAATAGGTAATGCATTCATTCAACAAATATATGTTGAGGATCTGCTCCGTGCAGGCACTAACTACACACTGATGAACAAAACAGACAGTCCTAGGCCCTACTCTGTGCTCTCAACAGCGTGTGGCCACGCAGGGACTGAGCCTACAACTTGGACACTCACTACCACATTCTAACTTCAATGGTTAAACAGCTTTGAGGTATAATGCATTTGCTTTCAATTGCCAGTGAGAGGTGGTTGCCATCACAGCCAAGACCTAAGTTATTAAGGTTTGACAGGAAACTTTTCATGACATATACCTTCATCATCAGTGTCAGTTCACCCTGTCAGCTGAGGTCCCCAGTCTCTGCTCTTTACCCGTTATTTTCTGCTGTACAATATTGGACCATCCATAAAACAAACAGACAAACACTGCATGTGTGTGGTGGAGGCAAACCTGTCACCCCAATGGGGATGATTACCTTTTGCCTTTGCTCCTCTTAGGTAAGCACCTTGAACTAGACGTTTGGGAGGTTTCCTTCATCAAGGCTGGAATTAACTATTTTGAAAAAGTGTAAGTTAAATGATGAGTTTTGTTGTCATTTATATCATTATTGCCCACCCCCTCATGTACCTTCTCACTATTTAATATTGTCTTTCAGGACAGTCATGGTGTATACATAGCTCTAGAAAGTCAGACTGCAGTTGGGGAGGGACAGCCTTAGATGAACTGAATCCCATCCCCTCCTTTGACTGCTAAGGGATCTGAGGCTCAGACAGGTGAAATGGATTCCCAAGGGCACAAAGCTGGTCATGAAGCAGGATCCTACCTCTTGGTCTACATAAGAAGTATGATGCTCTCAATATTCTGATCCCATATTTTATGGTTCCTTATCATGTTACTCTATTACAGTTATAGTTGTAGAATATTAACTTCACTATGCAATATGTTTACCAAATAGGAAAGTTTCAGGTTTTATTCCATGAAGGACACTTTTCTGCTCAGCTCATGACTGTTTTTTTGGCGGTACACGGGCCTCTCACTGTTGTGGCCTCTCCCGTGCGGAGCACAGGCTTTGGACGCGCAGGCTCAGCGGCCACGGCTCACGGGCCTAGCCACTTTGCGGTATGTGGGATCTCCCCGGACCGGGGCGCAAACCCGTGTCCCCTGCATCGGCAGGCGGACTCTCAACCACTGCGCAACCAGGGAAGCCCTCATGACTGGTTTTGAGTTGGTTTATCTTAATGGACTAGCCATTTGAGCATTCACCAAAAGAGGTATCCTGTTTACAGCAGTTGGTTTTTCAGAGATCAAAGGAAAAGGGCAAACAAAAGGAGCTTGGAGTTAGGACATATTGTTTCTCACCTATGATCTGTGAGATAGCTGATCTAGGGCCATTACATCTCTTGCTTTTGTTCCACTGAGGAAATAGTGGTCACATGGCTTAAAGGAAGTGGCTGGAAGTAGAACTGCCCAGATTCTGGGAAAGGGAATTTGTATATACCAGATGGGTCAGTGCTTCTCCTACCTATTAAGTTGAACCACATGAAATTGTCCCTATCGCAGCACTTTTGACCTACAAAAATGGTAATTTTTTTTTTTTTTTTTTTGCGGTACGCGGGCCTCTCACTGTTGTGGCCTCTCCTGTTGCGGAGCACAGGCTCTGGACACGCAGGGTCAGCAGCCATGGCTCACGGGCCTAGCCACTCCACGGCATGTGGGATCTTCCCAGACCAGGGCACGAACCCGTGTCCCCTGCATCGGCAGGCGGACTCTCAACCACTGCGCCACCAGGGAAGCCCCAAAATGGTAATTTTTTATGACTTAATCAAATACAATTTTTTTCTCCTTTCCCCTTTTATCCTTCCAAGCCCTTGCATGTATTTTTCCTTGGCCTGGTGTAGGATCAATTCTTTGACTTACTATCAAACTTGCACTTATTCTCTCCTCTTGTCATTAAAGACTTTCAGGCTCAGTGTCAAAGATTTGCTCCTTGAAAGACACAACTGGATTCAACCTGGTTAGAAAATCAATAGCTCAGTGCTATTTCATCACTGGAAATGGTTCAGCCCAATAATTGAGGTCAATATGGTTAATATAAACATATCTTGAGGGAAGATGCATCTCTCTTCTTGCCTGGGCAGGTGGAGACATGGCATCTCTGTCTTATTACCCAGAAGAATACTATGGCTGGATCTCTGCCACCCATAGGTCTGAATGGGGCACCCTGTGTTTCATCAGAAAAACAGGATGCCTAGTTGTACTCATCAGGTAAACAAACTTCTGTGTAATTAATGAGCATCAGGCCAACTGTTGGGAGGATTATTGGTCATGGAGAGGCAGATAATCCTACCACAGTCATGTGAGTGTTCAGTTCTTAGGATAAATCTCAAAATCTCAGTTGACTGCCTCAGTCCCTTCATCCTTAGAATAGAGGAGCCAAGGAAACTTGCCTAAAATCAGAAATGAATGCAAAGTTGTATGTGAAGACCCATAAGGCCTTGTAATGGAACTAGTTCTTGGTTGTAGAAATAGAACAGTAGGATGACAATTCTGGATAAGTACTCAGGGTCAACTAGCATTGGGAAAGGGAAAGGCAGGATGGATTGAAAAGTTACTGGATGCTCTTCCTTTTTTCTTTTTATTGAAGTATAGTTGATTTGCAATATTGTGTTAATTTCAGGTCTACAGCAGAGTGATTCAGATATGAGCATATATATTTTTTCAGATTCTTTTCCATTACCGGTTATTACAGCATATTGAATGTAGTTCCCTGTGCTACACAGTAAATACTTGTTGATTATCTGTTTTACATATGGTGGTGTGTATCTGTTAATCTCATATTCCTAATTTATCCCTCCCCACTCCCACCCTTTCCCCTTTGGTAACCGTAAGTTTGTTTTCTATGGCTGTGAGTCTGTTTCTGTCTTGTAGATAAATTCATTTGTATTATTTTTTAAATTCCACATATAAGTGATATCATATAATATTTGTCTTTCGCTGTCTGACTTACTTCCCTTAGTATGATATTCTCTAGGTCCATCCATGTTGCTGCAATTGGCAATATTTCATTCTTCTTATGGCTGAGTTATATATATATATATATATATATATACCAAATCTATATCCATTTATCTGTTGATGGACACTTAGTTTGCTTCCATCTCTTGGCTACTGTAAATAGTGCTCCTATGAACATTGGGGTGCATGTATTTTTTCGAATTAGTGTTTTCTTTTTATTCTGGATATATACCCAGGATTGCTGGGTCATATGGTAGCTCCTATTTTTAGTTTTTTAAGGAAACTCCATACTGTTTTCCATAGTGACTACACCAATTTACATTCCCACCGACAGTGTAGCAGGGTACTCTTTTCTCCATACCCTCTCCAGCATTTATTATTTGTAGACTTTTTCATGATAACCATTCTGACCGGTGTGAGGTGATACCTCATTGTAGTTTTGATTTGCATTTCTCTAATAATTAGAGATGCTGAGCATCTTTTCACGTGTCTGTTGGCTATCTGTATGTCTTCTTTGGAGAAATGTCTATTGAGGTCTTCTGCCCATTTTTTGATTAGGTTGTTTGTTTTTTTGATATTGAGTTGTATGAGCTGTTGTATATTTTGGAAATTAAGCCCTTGTCGGTTGCATTGTTTGCAAGTATTTTCTCCTATTCCATAGGTTGTCTTTTCATTTTGCCAATGGTTTCCTTTGCTGTGCATTAGGTCCCATTTGCTTATTTTTGCTTTTATTTCTTTTGCCTTAGGAGACTGATCTAAGAAAATATTGCTATGATTTATGTCAGAGAATGTTTTGCCTATGTTCTCTTCTAGGAGTTTTATGGGGTCATATCTTATACGTAAGTCTTTAAACTATTTTGAGTTTATTTTTAATATGGTGTGAGGGAATGTTCTAATTTCATTGATTTACATGTAGCTGTCCAGCTTTCCCAGCACCACTTGCTGAAGAGACTGTCCTTTCTCCATTGTATATTCTTGCCTCTTTGGTCAAAGATTAATTAACCATAGGTGCATGAGTTTATTTCTGGGCTGTCTATTCTGTTCCATTGATCCATATGTCTGTTTTTGTACTAGTACCATGTTGTTTAGATTACTGGAGCTTTGTAGTATTGTCTGAAATCTGGGGGGGTTATGCCTCCAGCTTTATTCTTTTTCCAGATTGCTTTGGCAATTCTGGGTCTTTTGTGGTTCCATGTAAAGTTTAGGATTATTTGTTCCAGTTTTGTGAAAAATGTCATGGGGAATTTGATAGGAATTGCATTAAATCTATAGATTGCTTTGGGTAGTATGGCCATTTTAACAACATTAATTGTCCCAATCCAAGAGCATGGAGTATCTTTGCATTTCTTTGAATCATCTTCAATTTCCTTTATCAATGTTTTATAATTCTCAGTGTATAGGTCTTTCACCTCCTTGGTTAGGTTTACTCCTAGGTTTTTTTGTTTGTTTTTGGATGCAATTTTAAATGGGATTTTTCCTTTTTTTTTAACATTTTCTTTCTGATAATTCATTGTTAGTGTAAAGAAATACAACAGATTTCTGATATCCTTGATGCTCTTGTTTTTCTTTTAGGCACTGAATAGATTTGATAAATAAAACCTGGCCCTATGGAAACGTCTACCTTGGCTGCGGTTGGACCAATGACCTTTAAGATTCCTCCTAAGTTCGAGAAACTCTGCAAAGCAACCCAAAGCACTCAGCCTTCTCCACCCTTCACTGTCAGAAACACAATCCAAGACACTGCCTTTTCATGAAACCAGCACATATTTATTGAGGACCTGGTATGCACCAAGTCTTATTCTATGCCAGTGGATATCAAATGTGGTCTCCAGACAAGCAGAATTAGCATTACCCAGAAACTTGTGAGAAACCCAAACTCTCAGGCTCACCCATGACCTGCTGGACCGGAAGCCCTGGGAGTGGTGCCCAGTGTCTGTGTCCTAACAAGCCTTTCAGGTGATTCTGGAGCAACCCCAAAGATGGAGAAGGACTTTTCTGGGTGTGGGACATCCCCAAGCAAGCAACACTGTTGGGCATGGCTTCGGTGGCTTTGTTCCTGTGTAGTAAAGATCATAAAATGTGCCTGACAAACTGCTGCTTAGAAAACATTTTTTAAGGTTGCCAACCAATGAAAAGGAGGCCACATTGAAGAAACAATTTATGTTTTGGTGAAATGTCACCATTTCCTCTGAAGCTAGGCCACATATTAGGAAATTCTGGAATTGTTTAGCTGTGATGTAATGTTGCAGTTTTGCTGTGAACAACTTTAAGAGCCTTGATGAAGATTTTCCCTCTTTCCCATGGTTCTTAACCATAGCCTGTAATGGAGTTTTGATACTAGAAAATAATACTCCTTGTCACTGCCTCCACCTAAAAACTGAGGGTATAGCTGAAAAACTCTTCTATCAGTGCTATTAAAAAAGCATGGCCAGTTACATTTTGGGTTTCCTCCCTCCCTCTCTTCCTCTCTTCCTCTCTTCCTTCCTTCCTTCCTTCTTTCCTTCCTTCCTTCCTTTATTTTATATCAACAATTTTAAATCTGTTGAGATGTCTCTATCCTCCAGCACTCATCTAAAAACCTGTTTCTTTTATAGAAAAGAAACAATAAAGAATAAGTTTGTTGTATAAACATTCATCATAGTGAAGGAACCTTTATAGATACTTGCTTTCTACATCTTCACAAGATGTGCCTTCTGACTATTCCCCTTTGCATGTAGGACACCAAGGTTTGGAGAGGTAGAGTGACCTGTCCAGGATCCAGTTGATAAATGGCAGTGGAATTGTAGTCAATATATTGCCCAGAATTTCTGCCTTCTAACCTCCTGTGTGCCCACTAGGTAACATATGTGATACGCCATAGTTTCACATTTTGCTTCTTTTCATTTGTATACAAGTAGAACTGGGTCTGAAGACTACTCTGAGGTAAGCCATGTTTATTGCTGACTCCACCCCTTTACCCTCTTGGTGCTGCCTCCTACTCCATCTCTTCAGAGTCAGCATCAAATATGCTGCTAGAGGAGGCTCTGAAGGTGTGCCCTGACACATTCATGGCATGGAAGAAAGCTCTGGTAGTAGAATTCCAAGTGTCAGTAGTCAGATAGGGCACTGGGGGCTCCAGGCCATCCTTCTTAGAATTGGGTGGACCTGGTAGGCCAGCAGGGCCTTTGTGCCTGAGCTTCCACCAATGACTGGGACCTGAACTTCCAGTCCAAGTGATGAGGGCAGCATGTGTCTCATGCTTCCCTTCTGGGAAATGTCAACTGCACTTATTCTAGCAATGGAAGTAGCTATTGCCCTTCTTCAAACCTTTTAAAGTTAAAGATTAGACAAAAAAGAAATTTCTCTCCTAATAGATGAGTGGCATATAAGTGCCCAATAGGAGATACTTCATATACTGAACTTGATTCTCTTTGAAACATAGAATTTATCTAGGTAGAGCACAGAGAGAATTTTTAGGGCAGTGAAATTATCTGTATGATACTATAATGATGGATACATGTCAGTTATGTCTATCAAATAACATCTGTCAAAACCCATAGAATGTAACAAATTCAGAGTGAACCCTAGTGTAAAGTATAGACTTTGGGTGATAATCATGTGTCACTGTAGGTTCATCATTGTAACAAATGTACCACTCTGGTGTGAGATGTTTTTAGTGGGGGCAGACTCTGCATGTCTGGGGACAGGGGGTATATGAGAAATCTCTGTACCTTTTGCTCAGTTTTGCTGTGAACCTGAAACTGCTCGAAAAATATTCTATTTTATAAGTTGAATTTATCTTTAGCGTATGGAAACATGATTTTTAAGACAAACCTTTTCCCCTTCAGTCTGTGTAGCACACATCACCCTGCAGTTGAGAAATTATTAGAGCAATCTGGATATCAATCAGATATCATTTTTAAAAACATAGCTGATTTAGTGGGTAAAGGATAAGTGAAATAGATGAGAAGAAAAGGCCAGTCAGACTGACCCATCTAACTCTGCACATGTCCATTTACCTAAGTTGAGGAAGCTTTAGAAAAATGAAAAACAAACACCCAACCCTCCCTCAACTTTGCAATAAGAAAAAATCTGGTCAGCAATTTCTTATTCAAGGCATTGGTGATCTGTCAGAAAGAAAGTAATCGTATAGGACATGCTAGAAAAAAGGGAAGATAATAAAAGGCTTGTTTTATTTCATCCCGTTTCAATGAGGTTTACGGTTTCCAAAACCGCCTACTTTTTCACAGGCAGACCTGTAGGGTTTAGACTCCTGATCTAAATTACCGACGGTCCACACCCCCTCCCCTGCACACAGCCCCGGGCCCAGCCCTCCCCCCACTCCCGTCCCTCTGCTGCTCCCAATGCAGCCCTGTGGCCGCAATCGAAGGCTATTTCCAAGTCCATCTGGTTCTTTGAGCAATAGTCTTGTTTGTTGTCTTTTCAGTGACATTCTGTTTGTTCAACCCCCTTTTTCCCTTCTGCGGGAGACAGCCTAACATTTTTTTCTTCTTCTTTAAAAAAAATGTTATTTGCTTTTCTTTATCAGCGTCGAGAAGAATGAAAACTCTGAAGGCAAAATAAAGGGAGACTTAAAACCGGGAAGAGAAAGGCGCGCCGCGGAGGAGGGAGCCTGCCTCGGGCCACTGCAGCGGCTCGGCGTCACCCACATTCCTGGGCCGCCGCGACGCCCCAACACAGCTTGTCGTTTCCTCCGACGGAGGCCGGCCGTGAAAGCCTCCCGGCGACGTGGGTGGGCTGCTGTGAAGACGCAGCGTCTCGTCCCATTCAGGAACTGCCCCGGGCCTGGCCCCGCGGAAGGCGGGCTGCGTGTTGTTTAAGTAAATAGACTGGTCGGAGGCCGGGCTGGCCGGGCCCCCACCCTCCCTCGCCGGCCCTGACCGGGAAGGGCCACCGGCGGGAGCCACCGCCGCCACCCACCGCGCAGGCGGGACCGCGGGCCTTCCCTGGACTTTCCAGTAAACAGAGAAGGTCTATCTTTGTCCCGTGCCACAGGGAGGCACTTGGGCCCGTTCATCTTGTGTTTTCAGATGTTCCCTTGGGTCCTCTTCCTGGCCCATCTACTGCCCCAGACACTTCCCAGCGGCCAGTTAGCATCTTCTGTGCGGAAGCGGGAATCCAGGGCGGCTCAAAGGGTGGTCCTGGGACGGCAGCGCGGCCTCAGCTGGAAGCTTGTCAGGAATGCAGTTCTCAGGCCCTGCTCCGTACCTGCTGAATCAGAAACTCCAGAAAGGGGGCGCAGCCGACTTTTCTACAACTTCTCCAGGTGATTCCATGCACACCCAAGCGTGTGAAGCAAGGAGCCTGGCTGCTGGCTGACCCCGAGCAGGGCTTCTATCTGTTCTGTGCAGCTGGGTCCCCAGGCCCTGGAAGGCTGTCCAGCCTTGAACAGGTGCTCAGTGCGCATTTTACAGATGAACAGGTGATGCATGGGGTTGGGCCAGCTAATGGATTTGTTTTTGTGGGTTTTTTGCGGTACGCGGGCCTCTCACTGTTGTGGCCTCTTCCATTGCAGAGCACAGGCTCCGGACGCGCAGGCCCAGCGGCCATGGCTCACGGGCCCAGCCGCTCCGCGGCATGTGGGATCGTCCCGGACCAGGGCACGAACCCGTGTCCCCTGCATCGGCAGGCGAACTCTCAACCACTGCGCCACCAGGGAAGCCCCAGCTAATGGATTTGGATGGGTGTTTTCCTCTTTTCCTTCCCACAAGTTCACCTCTGCCCCTGCCCCACGCAGCCCATCTATCTCAGTTGAGGGCCCAGGGTTTGTTATTGGGTTTTGCCATCCACTTGTCTTTTTGAGGGGATTAAGCACAGACGAGTTCAGGGATGGAGGGATGGGAGGGCTGTGGGACAGAGAAAACGTCTCTTCCAGGACTGCCTCCGAAATCTTCCCTCCCCACAAATTTCCTTCATATTGCTGAGCTTACACACACACAGACATGCCTCCCCTCCACTCTGTCTCAAAGCAGATAGATATAGATATTTTAAATTGAAAGTACTGCAAAAGTCCCTGACCATGTACAGTCAAGCATTCAGGTTGGCCCAGTTCACCTGATTACCACTTAGTGCCTGAAGACACCTGGACAGGATCCCCTTCAATGTCCTCCTTCTCCTGCCAGGTCTGATCCCGTGCAAGGCTGCCCCTGATAAGTACTAAGCACCTACTGTGTGTCAGACACTGGGGGTAGATGTCTGTGGTCAACAAACCAGAGTCAGAGCCTATGCTCATGGCATTTCCATTTCATATTAAGGAACATTGATAATTAAATAATTTCAATAAAATACAATGTTACAAGTGTTAGGAAAGTGTTATTTAAGATCCTTTTAATTACATACCATCTTGTGACATCTCTTGTTATCTTGATCTGTTATTATTTAACTATTTCACTGATTTAGCATGTTTACTTCTTTCTAGCTGGATGTTAAGTTCCTGGAGGATAAGAACAATGTCTTACGTGCTTTTTCTCTTCTGCAGTGCTTAGCCCGGTAAGCTTGGTGTACACCAGTGGTTCTAGCTTGGGCGATATTGCTGGGGCAACGTCTGGAGACATTTTTGATTGTTACAACTTGCACAGATCGGGGGCAAGGTCCTACTGACATCTAGTGGGTGGAGGTTCAGGATGCCGCTAACATCCTGGTGCACGGGGTACTCAAGCTTCTCATCCTCAAGAACGTTTCATCACACCAGTCTGGCTGAGGCCTCAGATGGAGCCACACTGGTTGATGCAGGCCGGACCGGGAGAGAGATATATATATCTTCTGGACCTTGTGTGCTAACATATGGTGCACGGGACAGCCCCCGCCCCCAGCACAGAATCACCCAGCCCCAGATGTCAACAGTGAGAGGCCGAGAAGCCCTGGCCTGGGGAGACCCTTTGTGTTCTCCCCACAGCATCCTCTTCCTAACAAGCCAGTGCCTGGTAAACCAGAGGAGCTACAACAACTCAGCATGACTGCGGGACTCTCCTCCTGCCTTCTTGTCCACCAGTCAGCCCGGCTCCTCCTCTGCCTGCCAGACACCTCTGCTTGTCATTCCCTCTCCTTGTTTGTGACAATAAAATCTGACCTGACTTATGCAGAGGGAGACATGGACTCACGCCTCATTTTCTTTAGCCTTTGAGACCAGATTTCTAGATATCAGATTCCGAGGTCCTCATTATTCTGATTATAACTCAGGTCATCAGTACTTAAGGTGTGTCCAGGGGCTCCAGGTCCAGCCTGCATCAGCCTGTGTGGCTCCATCTGAGGCCTCAGCCAGACTTGTGTAACGAAAGGGTCTTGACGATGAGAAGTTTGAAAACCACCACTGGCTCTAACTCGGCTCTTTGAAAGTGGCAGAGTAAGGATGTTCCTGGAATGGTGATGAGTAACTGCTACTCATACGACTGGTGTACCCCACGAGGATGATTCTATGGGGCAAAGATCAAAACTGGAAATTTCGTGGCTTTTTAGCCCCCCAGCATTGAAGTAATTAAAATGGGAAGTCATGTTTTCAGCCTGCATCAACTTTGATTCTGGTCGCCGGTGTGATGCTGAGAAGGAACAAACCTGAAAGACCGAGCAGGGCGCGCTGGCTTTGTAACCATTGCTTCATGCGGCTCATGAGACTTGGTCTTTGATCAGGAAGTTGCACCCGAAATACCTGCTCACTCTCTTTGTGGGAGTCCTGCCCAAGGAAGCGTCCAAATGCAGTTGGTTCACACATCAGGCTAGAATGTTCAGTATTTTGTTTAATGAAGGGCAAATGCTGGCCTTCACTGGGGCGGGTGCATCTCTGCAGGAATTACTGACCCTCCTGGGGTGGGGAGTGGCAGCGGCAGGGAGGAATGTGCTAGGCTGGTGGTTGAGGAGAGACCAGGGGGAGATAGTCCAATACAAAAACGCGGTCACTGGTGTTTGGGAGCTGTGAGGGCTAATATCTAATGCCTATCCCTCCTTTTACCTTGTAAATTCTCAAGGTTGCTAGTTAACATCATTAAGCGTGACCGTCTCCTTCTATTATGGCTTAGAGAAGAGCCTGGTTGGGCTGAGTGACATTCTGGAGCAGCAAGGCAGTAACAAGAGGGCTAGGGGAGAGTGGGAGAGCTGCTATCTGCAGAAATGCCCAGGAAAAGATATTCTTGTCATTCCTCAGGAAAGGCACTCAGATTGCAACAATTTGAGCATTAGTGGGGAAGGGCAAACTTGAATTGCTAGGAAGCTCAGTGACATCTGTATTACAGGTGTTTTCAGACATGCAAGAGTTTTAATATCTGAAGATTGTGTTGAGAGACAGACCCGGGGGGATGAGGTATGCCTGCTGCCTTGGGGGAAAAGCAGCTCGAGGCCATCAGAACTGGCTGGGCTTCACCTGACTAGGGCAGTGGTTCTCTAACAGGATGATTTTGCTTCCCAGGGGACATTGGGCAACGTCTGGAGATGCACTTGTTGGTCACAGATGGGGAGGCGGGTGCTACTGGCATCTAGCGGGTAGAAGCCAGGGATGTTGCTAGATTTCCTGCAGTCCACAGGAAAGCTGCATGACAAAGAATTATCCAGCCTAAAATGTCAATGGTACTGCTGTTGAGCAACCCTGGACCAGAACAAGGAGAGAGAGAAGCTTCTTGAGAAAGACTTGAAGATAAGGTTCATGTGGGAGAGCCAGAATGGTGCAGGAGGTCTGCGCGAGATTCCATTCCGCTGAGGAAAGCATTGCAGACACAAGCCACCCGAGTCTGCTTGATATGTGCTGGCCTGTGTCCTACTCTGCAAATTTAGCATCAGGGGAGAGCTAAATCCTAGAATATTTTCATGCATGTGTGATTCTGAGCCAGTCTCTCCCAGCCAAGTCTTTTGAAGGAAGATTGGATGATTTTCTGTACTGAAGGGAAGTGAAAATCCCCACTACTTCCTTGAGGGACCTGGAAGAATACCTTAGCTGGAACGCTGCCAGACTCCTGCTGAGTGTGGCTGGACCTAGAGGCCTTGAGGATCAGTCCTTCCTTTGCCAGAAACATCATATTCAAAGCACAAAGTAGCTCTGTCAGTGCCCCTAGTGGTGTGTTGCAGTGATAGCCAGGGAGAAAGTGGATTGGCCTTTACTCAGGCTGTTCCAGAGGCCCAGACTTCCAGCCACTAGACCTGAATTCAGCGGGGACAGTTCAAGGGGAAGGCAGATGGGAGAATGCCTCCCAAAGGGAGGGCTGGTCTAGATGAGCAAGAGAAAGACCAGGGGGGCCTCCTCTGAGGGAGGTGCCTTCTTCTATGTCTAGTCTGGCTCAGCATCTTTAGACTGCCTTGCCCACCCTATCCAGAGTCTCCTGAGATTCCCAGCCAACAAGGAGGTTTTTCTGTGCGAGCTCATTGGCGGGGCATCTGTGGACACGCTCTACCTAATCCCTTTAATCCTGCCATGAGACATGAGCACAAACACCGGCAACACGAGTTGGCGCCTTCTTATGAATAGTTGCGTAGGACTCACTACCAAGCCCACATGGAGCAGCAAGGTGACAACTATTAATTTGATGTATCTGCATTTGAAAAAGCAAAGGTCTTTGGAAATAAATGTGCTCAATTTGACCTCAGTTCTGAAGGACTTCTAATGATCATTTCATTTTTCTGAGCCTTGGATTTCTTATCTACAGAACTGTTAGAGGATTGAAAGAATCCAAGTGACACAGTTAGTACATTAACTGGTCCAGAGTAGGTACAATAGGGAAGGTGCTTTTATTATTGCTGTTATTATTTCCCAGGATTCATTCAAGGCTGGGGAAGCCTGAACTGATACAATATTTTTGCAGCTGGTCAATAGGGTCCATGTAGTTAGTTACTGTTCCTTAACCACAGCTGCCTTAAAGCTTCTTAAAATTTTGGTAGTATTTGTTATATCTAATATAAGTAGAGGTGGATTAATCAACACATAAATCCAATTATTGACTAAAATAAAATAAGATAGTTTCTTTAATAAGTACTTGAAAATAAATTCTCTTTGAAAAAGAAGGTACACTAAAACTCCTACTCCTAAATATAGTAACATCACCTGGATCAAAGTGTTGCCAAAATTTTTGTCACTTGGTAAATGGCTCAGTGAATTATTTAAGATGTTATCACCATAGATTGTACCTAAAAAGGTAAGTTTATCATTATACTTTTATATTTTAAAGTTTAGTTTTCCAAACCTTTCACTAATTTTGCATTACTTATCTTGAGATTCTGTATTTGAATAAGATGGATGTGTGTGTGTGTGTGTGTGTGTGTGTGTGTGTGTGTAGAAAGATAGCTGGCAAAAGTCTCATCCATTTAAATAATCTCTTAGGGTAACTTTTCTAAAAGTTAGTAACAAAACCCTTTTAGATTTAGGACCCAGTAATTGGAAACTTTAAATTCAGTGTTGACGTCAAGAAACTCAACATTATCTTTGGTTATTTTTGGCTTCTAAAAATGTCCACACATATGTTCTCTTACTCACTAACACCTATATCTATATATTAATTCTTTAATATTTTAATTTTAATATTGAGTACGTTCGAGATACCCACGTTAGATAGGCATTGTGGGGAATACAATGTGTGGGACAAAGTCCCTTTATTCCAGGAGTGTAAAAGAAATGAGAGAAAATTCTCCCCAATTTCTCCTTGAAATAGTTAAATGTGGAAAGAGATTGCTAGTTCTCCAAATACCCATTCTCATCTTGCCAGTGGGATATGTTCAAAGTAAAGGGTGAAGCCTTTAAAAGGAAGGAATGTGTCCTCCCTTCCCCCTTCCCCATTCTGATGGGGATGCAGTGGTGGTGAGCCATCATAGAGAGTGAGGCAGAGCAACAACATGGAAAGAGCCTGGGTCCCACACTGTGGGGTGTTGTGTCAGCCCAGGGTGCATGTGCTCAGACAATTCTTGAAAGAGAAATAAACTTGTATCTTAAGTCATTGCTTTAATCTCTGTTCTGGCAGTGGAACCCATCTGCTAATTACCATGGGAAGGGACAGGACCTGAGTGAGCATTACACATGGTGACAAAGTTAGCAGTCAGAGGAGATTTTATGGAGAATTCACACTCGACTTGGTTTCTGATGCTAGAATTTGCAGGAGGAGAAAACAGATCTCACTTCAAATGGTTCAAAGAATGATGCCTATTTGGGGATGACAAGGAGGGCAGGCCAGCTGGAAGGAATGGGGTTATGGAAGGAAGGCCTGTGTGCATGGGGTATGGACAGGATTTGGGAAACCTGGAATTCCCAGTGCAGAATTTCAAAACTTATCCTAGAAGCAACAAGAAACGTTGGAGTTTTGGAAGCAAGTTGGAAAACATCTCTGGAGCTGGCAACTTTATCGGTGGAAAGAGATCAACTAAAGACCGTTAAGCGTTTTCTAACTGTGTTTCACAGAAGCTCCAAGGCTCTGCAGAACCTTCTCAGGCACCAGGAAGAGCTGAGTGGAGGTGGGACAGGGAAGAGTCTTTGCTTCTCCATCTGATTAAACCTTAATTTTATCTATTGAATATAGATTTGGGGCTTCCGTGCAAGGTTTTACTTGAAGAAAGGAGCCCATGTGGTTAAACATTTTGAAAGCCACAGGACTGTGGGTGGTCTGGGAGAACAGCAAACCCAGCTCAAAGTCTGTATCTGATGGAGCATGCTTAGTGTTTAGATGTTCTGTGTTTATGAGGTTAGGAGCTCTGGAGTCGCTGCCTGTAAGCACATCTGGCTCCCTGGCTAACTCGCTGAGTGATTTTAAGCCTCAGTTTCCTCATCGGTAAAATAAGACTAGTTCCTTCTTTAAGGAGATGTGGTGAGGCATGAATTAGTATATATAGAGCACATAAAATACTGCCTTGCCCATATTAAATGCTCAATAAACATTGGTTAATATTATCGTTATTACTATTATTACCATACTTATAATTATCTTATAAGGATGAAACTTGCAATAGATTATCAAGCTAATATTGACAGGTGTAGAACAAAAGGTTGAGAGTGGCAGTTAGAAATTTGTAGCTTTCACTGAAAATTCTCACTGGGAATTAATTCTAATTTGGGTGAATTCAGGTATTGTTGATGTTACTTCAGTGATAACTAACAAGCTGTCCTGAGAACCTGAAGTATGACAGAAAACTACTGTAGCTCAGCTCTGCATAATCCAACATATGCTTAGCGCTCAACGAAGTCTATCGGGAAATTTCTATGACTTGATGTCAGGAGGGAAGTGACTATCACGGAGGTAAATTCCCTAGAGACAGTTCTCCCCAAGGTGAATTTACACTTTCTCTGTTTATTTTTCTCCCAGAGGACTTAAGGGGTTGCCTTTCTTTCTAATCTGTTTTCATCTGCTTTTCTCTCAAGGTTCTTTTCCTGATAGTACAGAAGAGCAATGAAATAAGATATATCTCTCTTGCTCTCCAAAATAAATCTCATAGCCCTTTTGCCATTTTTGCTTTGTTTCAAGATTTGTTACTGCTTATAACTATAGGGAATAGACAGGTATTAAAAAATAATAATAAACAGTGAGAACATTACAAGTTCTTAATAAATCTATAAAGATTCTGTGCAGGATTTCTGGCCTCCACTTATGTGCAATAAGGACTAATTTTTTTTTTCATTTTATCTTCTTCTCTGACTTCCTTCTTAGATGTGCCCCTGGATTTCTTCTAATCCTTATCCTGAAAATGGATCTGCCCAACTCTGTGTAGGTGGGGTCTTAGATCAAACAATGTAGGCTTTAGCTCAAGAACCACAAAAAAGGTGTGTCTAAAAACTCCATTAGAAATAAGAAGATGGAAAAAGAGAGACATCACCATTTGGAATGCAAGTTGTGTAAAGATAACATGAGACAGAGAAAGAGGGATCACTCATCTCTTCTTTACTGTTTGTCTCCCTTCCTTCCCTCCCTCCTTCTCTCCTTCCTTTCTTCCTTCCCTCCCTTCTTTTTCACTGGTGGTCACAAGTCCTTGAGGGTAGACGTTCTCACCTGAGAAGTGGGCCTCCTTTCATCTTCTTCCTGCTTCATCTTGTTTTCCCTCCATCCTGGACATCTCAGCAAGTTCCTATCTCTGCTTGGAAGCATGCCTGGGCTCTGTGGATATAAATCATTTGTGGCCCTCCTCTTTCTCCAATGCCCCATGATGAAGATTCTCACATCCAGAGGTGTTTGCCCATCCTCTTGGCCATGGTCTTTATTACAGAGTCATCAGTCTAATTGTGTTTCTCTGGGAGAGTTCTACCTCAAAAGACATATAGGAGCTATTTATTCAGAGTCCCTCAGGTGACTTATTGGCGAGAGCAACTTCACCCGCCAATGCTAACACCAGAGAGAGGGCAAGGTTGGGGGAAATTAGACAGTGTATCAAGAGATGGTTATTGGAATAACTACTTTTATCTTAAAAAAGTAAATCAACCTATTTAGCACTTAAAGCCGTAAACATGTGGTGAAAATAAGGTTTAGTTCCCAAGGGAAGAATAGATTTGTTGCTTCTCTATTCGTAACGATGTTCATAACTTTGTATAACCTTGAGGTGATGAGCCGGATTTCAATGTGGCTTAAACCTGGGGCTCAGGGGTTAATATGGCACAGGTACCAAGGTCTGTGCTTATATTCCCAGAGTTGGTCATGTTTAAAAAACTACATTTATTGAAGTGAATTAACATTTAATAATCAACTACCCAATAATTAGAGAAGTTGCTCTAAGCAGAAGAGGAAAAGATTCACTGTAACCAATAAATGTCTTTGCAGTTTCCTCCTGTCATATCTGAGCTTAATTTTTTTTCAGAGGAAACCACAAAAAATACCTAGTACAATTGTGTTGAAGGTTCTTGAGGCAGATGCTAGGAGTGGTGGTGGAAGGGCTCTTGTGGAGGTGTGATTGAATCACCTCCAGGACCAGTGGGATGTCACCAGCGCTTCTTGCCTTAGAGACATTTATTTCTCTTCTAATGTGATCTTAAGACGTCCTGCCAGGGTGAAACAAACTCGAATTGCTCCTGGCCTGTTGCTTTAATTTAATTTTTTTTCCTGTTCTTTGCGAGTGTGGATGGTCTGAGTTGTGCTAATTATGTGAAGACCTCATCTGCTGTTATTTGTGGATTTTCATGAAAACCAGGATGCATCTCAGAGAGCCACCCCCTGCATGCAGTCTTCTTTTTTTTTTTTTTTAACATCTTTATTGGAGTGTAATTGCTTTACAATGGTGTGTTAGTTTCTACTTTATAACAAAGTGAATCAGCTATACATATACATATGTCCCCATATCTCCTCCCTCTTGCGTCTCCCTCCCCCCCTCCCTATCCCACCCCTCTAGGTGGTCACAAAGCACCGAGCTGATCTCCCTGTGCTATGTGGCTGCTTCCCGCTAGCTATCTATTTTACATTTGGTAGTACTTATAAGTCCATGCCACTCTCTCACTTCATCCCAGCTTACCCTTCCCCCTCCCCGTGTCCTCAAGTCCATTCTCTAGGTCTGCGTCTTTATTCCTGTCCTGCATGCAGTCTTCTGAAACAATGGAGTCGATGAATCCAGGAGTGGGAAAGCTTTGCCAAAGGAAATGCATACATCCTCGGAGAGTGCTGGGGTCGCGAGGCCATTCAGCCAACTCCAAACATTTATGGAGCATCTTTTGTACACCTGAGCTCCACTAAATGGTAGACGGGTCACAAGCAATGGGTAGAAGGCAAAAAGAAACCCAGGTGGAGTCTGATTACTGAGCTAGGAAACTCTGAAGAAGACCACAGCTGTGGTGGTAACACAAGACCAGTTTTCCAGGTTTTGGAATTCTTCGAAGGGGGACATCCCGCCCGAGCTGGTAGCATCCCAAGCTGACAGAAAAGTCATATCTTCTCCCTCTCTTAGCTTCAACTTCAAATTGGTGAGTGCTGCTGTACCCACGTGTGCAATTTCAGCACGACACAAAGGGCCCCCAAAAGGGGCAGGGGCTAGAATTCGGCCTGCTCTGTTTGCCAAGCTGTGTGCTCTGGGGAGGGGCTGTGTCTGCTCATAGGGTGAACTTTTTTCTCATTCTCATGGAGGTACCCCACAGGTGTGTGGCTTTGAATTTGACCCACTGAAGTTCCCTGCTAGACCAGCTACCTAGTGGACAGGGAGATAAAGGAGCAAATGATATCTGTGTGTCGCCTGAGGCAAAGGTGGAGACCTGAAGACATTCCTGGGTTTTCTCAAAAGCTGTGCTGAGGACATACGCTGCCTGCACACGCACGTGCGCGTGCGCACGCGCGCACACACACACACACACACACACACACACATACACTTTCCTTTCTCTGACTTCTGGCTCTGTTTTTTATTTGGAAAAGCATCTAGGTTTTTATCTCAGGGAGAACGATGATAAAGGCCAAAATGTATAATATCTTATGATAAAAATTGGAGCTGTCAAATACCGAGTGCTTCTTTTTTGCTCCTGAGACACATTGCTAGATTCTCCACATGGATCTTTCTCTCGAGTTCCTGAGGTTTGAGGTGCCCGACACCACTTCCTACACACGGCCTTACAGAGTCTACCTGCTCAACAACACATGCTTCTCCCTTCCAAAAGAGCTGTATTTCTGAACAGATAGGGGTTCCAGAGAGAACCAGGGCTGAGCTCCCCATCAGATAATTATTGAGGGATGACACCTGGGCAGCCTCTCAGAGCTGGTACACCTGGACCCATGCAGAGAGGTCTTAGCTCTTAGAAAAGTTAAAGGAGGTAGCTCCCGTATTAGTGGAGCTGACGTTGCAGACATCTGGGGAAAGAACAAGAAAACAGTGTTATTTAAGCCTCCATCCATTTCTTGAGAAAAATAAAATCCAACACTAAACACTGCAAACAAAAAGAGAAACAGGGTTTCCCTATGGGACATGATCCACATACCCAGGGAAAAATTGAGGCCCGATTCTCTTTCAGCATAATTAACATTTGCGCTAATTACAAATGCATTCCCGTCTTCAGGACTGGCCTTAGGCTGGGCTGCCCCTAGCTCCGGCTTTGGCATTTGACTCCTGCCTTTGTTAGAAGCAGAGGAAGCAAAGACCCATAGAACCCACCCTTGCCTTCCCTTCTGCTCCTGCCCCTCCAGACACACACTGAGCCCCTTTCATATTCAGAGGCGCAAATGGAGGCTGGAAGCTTCAACACCTGGCATTTCCAGTGTCAAAAACTTCATCAGATGATGCCCAGCTGAGCTGTCAGCAATCTTATGATTTGGCCATTTTTTTGGAAAAGGAAATGGACTATTCTCGAGCATTGATTTCAGTGATCAATAAATGTACGATATACATTGGTTTGCATACACACGTATGCGTGCACACACCCGCACCTGGGCACTTAAGCCCACCTGCTGCTGTCTCAAAACCCTCGTCAGTTGCACTTTCTCCAGTAACAGAACTGATTACTCTGATGGGAAATGCAAAATTAAGCTCTGGAGTGATTTCCTTAGAAATCAGTAAGAAGGGTTTACTGGAACTTTTTTTTAAAGATGAAAAGTTTGTTTTCCTTAAGGGTTTGCTCCAAAAAAAGCAGTTCTCACCATATGTTTTCCTGGAGGGAAGAAGGAGGGGACAGAATGTACAAGCTGAATGCTGACTAAATATTGCAGCCTTGGATTCCACTGGCAGCTAGTCACTAGGATCCTGGAAAGACCTTGGCCAGCCTGTCAAGTTGAAGGCTATTTAGGAAAGTCCTGGGCAGACTCAGTGCCTCATGAGTATTGGAGTGGCCAGTAGCTAAATGTATGATCAATAAGTGCAACTTTTTCCCTGGGATAAGTGACGGGGGGGGATCAGTCTATAACAAGTTTTTAAGATTTTCTGAGCCAGAGTTTTACACATTTTAAAGGAAGGCTCTGAACCATGACTTGAACATGGTGAGTGGCCAGGCCCAGTGGAACCAACACTGGATAAAGAGCCATAAAGCCATAGAATCAGGACTCAAAGTAACTGTTAGAGTTCAAAGTAACTGTTAGGACAATCCTCTTGTCCTCCAAGTGGTAGTATCACTTAACTCGTTTGGATAGGGTGCTGCCTGCCCTTGTCTTAAAGTTTTCCAGGGAGTAAAATATTACAAGTTACACTGGTAATTCCCCAGAGGGATTATCATAAATTCATTCAACAAATATTTATCAAAGGGTCACTCTGTGCCTGGCCTTTTTCTGAGCTCTGGGGATACAGTCATTAATAAAGTGCCCAAATCCCAGCCTTCCTGGGTCTTACATTCTAATTGGGGGCTGGGGGAAATTGGGAAAATGTGAGGATAGAAAAGAAACAAAAATAAGTCAAACATAGAGTATGTTAGATGGTGAAAAGTACTATTATGAGTAATTCTAATCTGCCTTACGATTGCATGAGGCTTCATCATTTCCATGTGCCAGACATGTATATTCTATGTGATCTTCATAAGAATAGACAGCCTGGAATGTTAAGGAAATCCCTCAGGGTCACATGAGTAAAAGTGACTTTTCTGGAATTAGAATGCATGTCGTTGGATGCTCGGTGTCCTTCCCTTCTATCCAACTTAAGAAATAAGTACAGAAACTCAAACACCTGTCTCTTCTTGGTACTCAGTGGAGACTGGATGAGAGCTGCTCACTTTCCTGCCCCAGGAAGACTGGGAATTCCGAGGGAGAGCTGGCGGCGAGGCAGCCTGTTTTTCAGTTTGAATATCAGGGTCTTTAATAATGGTGACTTTAGTGCAAGGGCCCATGAGGGCTAGACGGAAATAACAACTGAATGATGGCATCAGAGAGGCACCACCCAGGAGGCCAAGTGTGTCCTCAGCCAGGAAGAGTCCTGCTGGCGAGGAAACAAATGATTACACTCCTTCAAATGTTTTCAAGTGGGGACATGAAAAAACAGCCTGGGCCAGGCTCTGCCCACGTCATGTCGCTGTAACACAAAGCTGAAAACAAGAGGGGTTTTAAGAGAAGAACGAGAGACCAAGTGTTTCCTGTCATAATGTGCTGTGATTCCTTGCACTAGGAAATCCAATTCCCCTTTTATTCCCACCTGTTTTTCCCTACCATAAAACAGGGGAAAAAAGAGAACCAGATGTTCAATAGTCATCAAAATAATTAAATAATTTCAGTAGCTTTCTTTGAACTCAAGTTGGAGAGAACCAGGGGCTTTTCATTCTCAAGGGGAGGGAGGAGTCATAAGGGAACATGAATATTTGAGACTGATATTGGTACACCACATGGTATGGGAAATAAAAGAGTAGGGATTTTGGAATCAGGCAGAACTGGATGTGAATTCCAGCTCTGCCACTCAATGGCCTTGGACCTCAGGTCCAATTTTAAAATCTCAAGTCCCTTATTCACAACATAGAGATGTTACCTTCCTGGCAAGACCATTTCAGAGAATGAATGGGATCATTTGACATCCATGAGACATGGCAGCAACTCAGTAAGTATTACAGATCAGTGATATCACACACGAGTTAAAGCTTTGCAAATTCAACTACTCACACTTGGCAAGGAAAGAGTTGGGAAGACACAAAGTTAAATATGTGGGTAGTTCCAGCTTGTTTAAATACCTTGTTCAAACAAGGCAGCTTGAAAATCTCCTGAGTTTATTCACTCTTCCACTCAATGAACTTATATTTGGGGGTAAGTATCTGCTGCTCCCTGACATAGCTCTGTTTCCTCATCCCCGTCAGTGTGAGCATCTCACCAGGCCAAGTGTCAATCTAGAGTTTAAAGCTGTGTACATTTCATACCTCGTGCGCCCTTACTGCAATCCAACTGTGTCATCAGGGGCTCTACTAAAGAACAGTGATTGATGGTCGTTTTGACACTATGCAATTTTTGTTGTTTTTTCTTAAACCAAAGAATTGTGAAATAATAAAAAGAAGGTATGATGTCCCCCTATCATATTAATAAAGATCTTTGAAAATTTTATAACACCGAGGGTCCACCAAGACACTCATTGCTGATAGTATGAAGGAGGACACAATAATAAGTATAAAAAAACATAAAACTGTTCAGGCCTTTTGATGCCATACTTTCACTTCTAGAAATGTTTTTGAAGGGGATAATTAAATAAGACCTCACTGCTTTCTAATTAAGAAAGTTCATCACAAATTCATGTATAAGATCAAAATATTGCAAACGACTTCAATGCTCACCCACGTAGGACTGGCCAAGAGAATCATTTGTTGAACACCCCACTGCGGTGCCCACTGCCTCTGGCCTTGGTCCTGCTTCAGGAAGCTTCTTCTCAGACATGTGCTCTGAATGTGAAGTTTGACCCCATGTTGAATGCACACATTTGTAAACTGATATTCTGTCAAAGTCACATATTGCCATCTTAGAACTTCTGGGTTACATGGATACATCTGAAATTTTATTTAAAAATGTAGGTAACATTTCAATGTTCACTTATGAACTTTAGTAGTTAAATTTTTAGAGTTTGATTGTATACTGTAACAATGATGTCTCAGCACCATCGACCGGCAGAGGGCCCCTGGATGCTGTGCTTATACCTGTGAGCGAAACTGAAGCCTATTTCCAACTGGAATTCGTGGGAAGTGTGGTGTGTGTGGCATCTTTGTCAGTGTTGGGTTCCGAAGAAGATGCTAGGGGCTGAACAGGGTTAATGGCAGCATCTTTACCAAGGGTTATCACGTGCCATTAGAAACGCCTGTACTGTTAAGATTTCCTTCCTGTAAACGAGTGGTTCTCAGGGTGATTTTCGATTTTGCCCCCTACGGGCCATTAGAGAATGTCTGGAGACATTTTTGGTTGTCCTAACTGGGGGAGACACGTTACTGACATCTACTGAGTAGAGGCCAGGGACGCTGCTAAACAACCTACAGTGCACAGGACAGCCAGCTGCTCACAACAAAGTGTTACTGACTCAAAATGTCAAGAGTGTAGATATTGAGAAACCCTGCTCTAAACATTAATAACCAACTAAAGTCAAGTGTTTTCTCCTCTTCATCTCCTGCGCTTGAAGATTGGGTCTATGGAGCCGAAGCAACACTCAAACCAAAGCTGTATGTACTGCTTGGAAAGGCTTTCTTGATATTTCAGAAGCAGAACTCAGATCGTTGCCTTCCCTTGGTCATCTTTATTTCTAATATTTTTGCATGGACTCTAGGAAAATTTTGTCCTTAAATGTTTGATCAAAAACTTGAACAATGTATAGGCATCCTCGGCTCTTCCAAAGTTCACTTTTCACCACTTTGCTTTTATAAAAGACCTACATTAGCACCTGCTTTGGCTCACAGAAAGGAATCTGAAGAGGATTTTCAGTTTTACAGGAAAGGGTAAAAATTCAAACTGGCATCAGAGTTTGTTTTGCAGTGAGCTGTTATAGAGTCAGCACACACCCCAAGCCACGGTGAGAGAGGCGCTCCAAGCTCCTCCCCAGGGAACTGCACTCAGCATCTCAGCCTCAAGTTGCTAGAGCTTTGAGCTGTGTTGTATCTGTGCTTTATCTCTATTTATTCTGTGCCTCCGTTAGCAAGATGTGTCCTGAGATAACTGCTTCTTATCTTCACTCTAGAAAGTTTTCATAGGAATGCTCTACTTTTGGATGGGGTGGGGGGACCTGTAAGAACCTGTAATTGGCTTTTAAGATAACACTATTATCTGGGAATTTCCACCTGTTCCTCAGCTTCCCTTGCATGCATGCCAAGTCCAGCACCTTTTCAGCAGTGGGAACATAGGAGGACCTTAACACAAATTTAAGAATGAAATAGTTGCCTTCTCAAAATCCATTAGGTGATTCACTTCGTCAGCATGTTTCACAAATGAACTACTTTCTCTGCAAGCAACATTTGGTTGTTAGTACCCCTGCTGAATTGGCATTATTTTCTGCATGGTACAATTTAAAGGCTTTTTTGGTACAAGCAGCCTTTGAACATGTAATGGCTGCTGTTCTAGTTTGTTGAAACGTTTTGTAAAATTACATAAGGCAGTTCCAAAATCTCTTCTATGTCACGTAGTTTATCTTTGGATGAAAAAGAATGATGAAAAGGGGCGCATCCCTGGTGACTACAGGCAGCAGTTCTGTGCCATAATAGCTTTCTCAATATGCAGCTGAAGAGTGAACAACGTGGAATGTTTGTGATCCTTAAATCACTCATAGTCGTCACTGTGTTTGTTACGTTGTCAGAGACAATTGCCCAACACTTTTCTTGATGGACTTTTCGTTTCATAAATATTTCTTCAATCAGATTCACTATGCTGGGAAAAACCAGAGCCTCTTGGCACCGAAATAAAGATGAAGCGCACTTGACGTCACCATTAATCCACCATGCTGTCAAACTGTTGTAAACGTACAAAAGTAGCATGTTTGATAGCACCATTACACTTTGTGCACGCAGCAGAATAGAATTCAGGAAAAAGAGCTTTTTAATATTATGTTTACTGGAAGGAAATTTGTACCTAATCACTTGAGTAAGTCACAAAGTCTTCTGTCTTCATCTACTGAAAACAGTTTTCGGTACACTCTTCATGGCTGCCTGGGTGCCTGTGAGGGTGGGTCACTAAGCCGTGGCTTTGGAACGGCAGCGAGGGCCTTCAGGGCTCAGGCAGTGGTCAGTGGGGAGGACCATCCTGGTACTATCTGGGGCAGATGTGCCTACCCATGGTGAGGAAATGCTGTCCAGTGGCAGCAGTGCCTTTAGCTGATGGTGCATAGTAACAGCAGTGACCACCCTGCAGCAAGGACTGTGCCTGCCCCTTTCTCCAAAAGCTCAATAGCCTAGGGTTCTTAATTGATCCAATATAAGGCATAGGATAGAGCCCCAAAAGGACTGTCATTGGCCTTCCTACCAGGCTCAGCCAGAATGAGATTTGGTTTAGAAAAAAATAATGTGATGTCTCTAGTACTCAAATGTCATGGAATTGTTAACACTTGACAGGTAGTATGTACCTACACAAGCAAAACCACAATCAGGAAAAATAATTCTAATAAGCCAGCAGATGCCTTTAAAACAAAGAAAATCTACAGGTAATACAGAATGGCAAGAATTATGTCTTACTATTGCACCTCTTTGTTTCAGCATTAAAACAATGGCTGTTATTTTTCAAGAGTTTTTTATGAACCAGGCACTGTGCTAAGCATTTAATGTAAGTTAATTTAATCTCCACAACAATAAGATGGGTCCTATCATTAGCACCCTTTTAAAGATGAGGAAAAATTATAAAAGAGAAGTAAAATAGGGTCTGAAGAAATGGAGAGACATTCAAAGATCCTAGAATGCAAGGGTTGGCAGGTTGTTTTCCATAAAGAACCAGATAACAAATATTTTAGGCTATGCGGGCTCTAGGTTCTCTGTTGCAGCTACAGAACTTGGCCATTGCAGTGCAAAAGCAGGTACAGGCAATATGTAAATTAATGAATGTGGCTGGGTTCCAATACAATGTTATTTAGGAAAGCTGACAACGGGCTGGAGCTGACCCACCGGCCGTGGTTTGCTGACCCCTGCTATGGAGGAAGACAATATCATAAACATAAAACTTCCTAAATCGATACCTCATTTAATGCAATTCTAATCAGGAATTTAAGATAATGTTTTTCAACCTTTCAGAGAGGAGACCTTTTTAACCAGGACAGGAAACCAAAAAGTCTTAAGGGAAAAATCTGACGATTCTGACTCCATAAAAATTAAATATTTTTGCACTGCCAGAGACAATACAAAAATATTGACAGAAAGATGACGGTACTAGAGAAAATATTTGGAACACATATGATAGAGTATTAATCTCCCTAATATCGATAACCTCTTATAAATTATTAAGCAGGAAAAAAAGTAGGAAAGTGAGCAATTCAATGAGGTTGAAATGAAAATGACTATAAAACAATTGAAAATATGCCCAACATTACAAGTAGTTGGGGGAATGTTATATAACAATAAAGAGAGCCAATAGTTTCCCGATCAGGTTGGCAAAAATGAGTGATAATATTCAGTGCCAGTAAAGGTGTGGGAAACTCCTCTCTCACGTCTTATGATGCTGGTGGGGCCTGGACTGGCACACAATTTGGGAAGATAATCTGGTGGTACCTATTAAAATGAAAAAAGACAAATTTAAAATGACAAATTATCTACAAATTAAGGAAAAGAAAAATACTTCCTATCAAAAACTATGAGTTATGGTCAGGCCTGTGTGCTGAGGAAAATCTGTAGTCTCCAAATGATTTTTCAAAAGAATATTGTGCTCCATTTCTATTTTATATGTATCATAGTTAAGATTGCTAGTCTCTTTGTGACAACAGGAGGATGGCTACTTCCTGACTTTGATCAAAATGGGGCTTTCCCAGGGACACTTCTTTTAAAGTATTTTCCTTTGTCTCTCATGCCCATTATGGGGCTTACTTTATTTTGTGCCTTGTTGGTCTATCCTTATGTAGCTCTGTTGGCGGTGTTGGCTCACAACGTTACCTGCCAAGAGTTTGTGCCTCTCTACCAGGACGTACCCAAGGGTTAATGTCCAATCACTTCTGGTCTCACGAACAGCACTCATTATGTGAACAACTCTGGGGCACTTTATCAAAAAGGGGTCCTATAAAAGTCCAGGCTGAAAGTTAGTACTCAGAGGAGCAGAGGTGAGGATGGAGTTGGGGGTGGTGGGCAAAATGACTTCTTAAGGTCTCTAAAGCCCTTTGCTCCGATAATTATGCAACTTCAAGGCATGATTTATTATGGTAAAGAAGTGTAGTTCGTATTCTTCCAAATCAGGAAACTTCCAAATCAGGATAGTGACAGACTCTCTATGAACCTAGGCTAGAAGCTTCAAAAAAATAAATGCAATGAATTTATGTTATGTCTTCCTCTGTCTTCAAAGATGAGCACACATCTGGTGGCCTCTTAGCCCACCCATATATCCACAGCCGAAAGTCGCCTGCGAATCCTGCTAAGTAATCTCCCACAACCAGCTAAATGTGTTGCAGGGCCTGAATCAAACAGAACCCCAATGTGAATTGGATAGAACCGAGTGAGAAATAAGAATGGAATTTTCTCCATATGGCTCTGTCTCTAGAAATGTCACTAGGCAAAAAAATGAGGGATGGCAGGAAAAGGTTATGGGCACAAGGCTTGGAAGTTTGATTCAGACTTGCCTATCATACTCCAGCTCTTATCTGAACTTCTTTAATAGGAAAGGCATTCCCTTATATCTGCTTGTCTTTCCCAATCATCACATTAGTGCTGTGCTTCCACTCCCAGAATTGCAGTAGAGAAGTGTCAGACCTTGTATAGGTTATTTTAATTTTATTTCTCATGACTATTTAATACCATACCCTCCACATGAAGAGTTAGAGGTCCAGTCCCATCCCAAAGTGAGAAACGGGCAAGGCTTGATTCCAACAGATCCTGGTGCGCCCACCTTTCACTCCACTGCTGGCCAGTTTTCCACCCCACTCCTGGTTAGGACCCACCCTTCCACCTCTGGTTTAGCAATGTCCCAGGAGGATGCTAAGTGGGAACTAAAACACAGAATCACTCTTCTTTTGGCCTGAGTTTCGGGAGGAAATTATTCATCACGGATGCATCAAAATGTGAGTTTTGTTTGGGTCACACGTGGCCCAGGACTCTGTTTGCAAACGTCCATTCGGGTGCCCCAGGGCTGCCTCCCTTCCTCCCGGAGATGGTCTGCGGCAGGCTCCGGGTGGTGTGGTGCTTTAGATTCCATCAGAAATCTAAAACCTGTAAACACACTGAGAGCAGTCGGCCAAGGGATGTGAGAAACTCGCAAATGAACAACAAATGCAGGGAGAGAAAGGCCAGACCAAATGGACTGATGTTTTTCACAACCGTGGAGGGTTTAATCCACTGGTCTCAAACCATATGGCACGCTGAACACGAGCCGGGGGAGGCTGGGAGGTACTTGGCGACAGCCCATGGAAACATAAACGCAAGGCATTTTGTTTCCTTGTGTGTGCTTTTTTCCCTTTAAATATTTACTTTTTGTGTTTTGCCAGGACACAGTTTCCATCCCATATGCAGAACAGGCTGTTTTTGCAGATGGGGGTGGGGTAGGCAGGGGACAGCTTGGTTCAGGGGACCTGTAATAGGATACTGATTCTGTCATGTCCAGGTTGCTGGCTTTCCTCCCCAGGGTGGCTCTGAGTAAAAACCTACAATCTTTGTGTCTAGGCCTGGTGCCTCCTGGAAAAAAGAGCCCAGACCCACACCCACACGGTTATAGCTGTGCCCCCAAAGGGAGAAGGCTGGCTGGCTTGTGGAAAAGGCGGGCCTTTGTTGGGCCAGCAGTAGGTGGTCTCTGCCTGTCAGGTCTGAGGCTGTGGGTGGGAACGTGCAAGTGAACCACAGTGGCAAAGAACAGAGTCTCTGGCTTGGAGGCTGCTGATGGGACACCTTTCACAAACTTTCTACCCGATGGGAGACAGGAGAGGCAGGCCCAGGAAGCAGGGTGGCAAGGGGAGGGGTAGGTGGGCGAAGGGAGAGCAGCTGGAAGAGAGAATGGGGGGTGGCAAATTCCCAAGTGAAATAGAAATGTACCATACAAAAATAAGTAAATTAGTCCTGGGACGTGAGCCATGTTTGAACCAAAATAATGTAAGCAATCAAATGCTTACTGTCTCTGATTCACTCAAGCTTCCAAACACATTACTTAACAGAAAATGTCATAAAGGAGTGTGGTAGTTGCACAATGCTGGCCACGCGGTTAAAGGCGGGCTCGGAGATGGCAAATGCAGACGTCTTGAACTAAAAATACACAGCCCTGGCATTTTTTCATTGGTTATGAGGGATGAGGGCTGGAAGAAGCATCCTGACATTCTCAGGAGGTCTCTGAGGGATTCCATTTGTTCCGCACGCAACCAGAGGAGTGGATGTGAGAGATGCCGTGTAAATACTTCTATCGGGGAGGGCAGACGCTCCTCCACCGACATGCAGAGTGAGCCCGTGGAAACAAGACTCTTGCTAGGAAGAGGGAGATTAGTTTGCGCTTGTGAACTGCGTTTTAGTTTATAACATCTTCTCAGGTCACCACCCAGAGACATGGACATTATTGTCCTTATATTCTAGTGCAGTGCTTCTGAAGCTGTAGTGTGCAAAAGCAGCAGGATGGACTCAGGGACTCCACCCCGGAGCTCCTGATCTAATCCGTCTGGATAGGACCCAAGAATTTACATCTCTAACAAGCTCCCAGGTGATGCTGATGCTCCTGGTCATGGACAACACCTTCGAGTTGTACTGTTCTCAATGAGCTTAAGTGACAAGAGCCTTTATTCAACCAGGGTAGCTGGACTCTAAGTCCAGGTTTCCCACCAATACTATGATTCTTCTTACTCCTCATGTGCTTTCCCTGCCACATGGTGGCCACATCAGCTGAGCCTGGACTTGTACTCAGAGTCCTTCCTGACACAATCTTCTTGGTAGCCACCAGCAATCAACCAGAGTTGATATATGTATAAAGTTACTTGTCACCTTTGAGTTGGTGGAATGGGCACTGGTCTAAAAGTTAGAGAACCCAGACTTAATCGTGACTGGGCCATTAACTGGGTGTGGGGACAGCATATGAGGATTTTAACCTGACTAAATACGTACAGATTCTGAAATAATGGGTGGACTTTCGTATTGAATGATGTTGAATTCAGAGAGGTGACAGAACTTACTAAAGTGGATAAAGTGAAAATTGTAGCCTGTGATGGTAAAAATACTGACTCCAATACTACAGAATAAATAGGAAAAAAAGGCTTTTTTATGCCATCTTCTGTAATTGTTCATTGCTTTTTAAAGAGAAGCCTAGAAGAGACTTTCTAAAAAGTTTTTCTAGCATTGCAGAATGACTACACTATGCTGTACTGTCAGAGAATTTCGTAGAAGGAAGCTTATAACTCTGTGCTCTCTTACATTATCTTCATTGTATAGTAGGAAGAAACAGAAAATTTTAAAAATAAATCAAATGTTGTTGCCTTCCTAAGATCATTCTTTCATAAGTTCATTTTAAAACTCAAAAAAAAAAAAAGTTTCCTCACCTGTCAAATGAGAAGCCTGGATTGGGTCAATGGTTGTCAATCGGGATGATTCCAAGAATTATATTGTATTAGTCTGCTTGGGTTGCCGTAAAAAAATACCATAGACTTAGTGACTTAAACAACAGAAATTTATTTCTCACACTTCTGGAGGCCGGAAGTCCAAGATCAAGGTGTTGGCTGATTCAGTTCCTGGTGGGAACCTTTTTCCTGGCTTGCAGACAGCTGCCTTCTTGCTATGTCAGTTCTGGGGGCTAGAAGTCTGAGATCAAGATGTCAGCAGGTTTGGTTTCTTCTGAGGCCCCTCTGCTTGGCTTGCAGATAGCCACCTTCTCTCTGTCCTCACATGGTTGTTTATTTGTGTGTGTGCATGTCTGGTGTCTCTTTTTATAAGGGCACAAATCCCACCATGACCTCATCTAAACCCCATCACCTTCAAAAGGCCCCACCTCCAAATAGCATATGAATTGGCGGGGGTTGGGGGGACACAATTCAGTCCATTGCACAGATGGACAGTTTGTTTTAAAATACAGCTTCCTGGGTCTTTCCTCCAGAGGTTCTGATTTGGTCTGTTTGGGGCAGTATCCAGAAACTTATATTTTTAGCAGCCACACCGCGTGACTCTCAGACTCACTCAGGCCTGAGAAGCTCCGGGTGAGTTGGTCACTAAGTTCCCTGATTCCTAGGCAGTGAGCTTCAGGCCCTTACAGCTGCTTGCTCACCTCTCTGCATAAGCACTTCGCCCACCTCACTCACAGCTGCTGACACGGGATGGAGAGCCTGGCTTATTAGGTTGCAGATCTCTAACCCAGGACCTCTCCTAGAGCAGGGCACACAGTAGGCACATAATCAATGTTTATTGAGAGACTTGCCCAGGACCAGGACCATTTCTAACGTTAGAAGTCTTTGAAACATGTAGATCATTTTTGAAGCTCTCTCAAAGGGGCTATGTGACATTATTTAGGAAAAAGGCAGTAGGGCTGCCTTTGTTTTACTGTCCAGGAGGCTTAAACAACAGTGAGTACATTTCCATTTCCCTCTCTCCCCATGCAGGGGAAAGCAAAACAACTTGAGCTGTGACTAGAAAATGAATACACACAGGCACAAAGAACAGGCCCCGCCTCCTCGCCCTCTGGCCAGCTGCTTCCTTCTTTTATTCCCCGCTGACTACAAGGCCAATGTTGAAAGCAAATGAAAGATGATAAAACTGATCAGCCTGGAGGGGTGGGATAGGGAGGGGGGGAGGGAGGAAGACGCAAGAGGGAAGAGATATGGGAACATATGTATATGCATAACTGATTCACTTTGCTTTAAAGCAGAAACTAAGACACCATTGTAAAGCAATTATACTCCAATAAAGATGTTAAAAAAAAAAACTAAAAATAGAGAAAAACAAAAAAAACCTGAGGCTTCGTTAGGACAATATAATCCAAGAGAAAATGAGGAGTCTTTTCGACATTTCTTTAGTCCCATGAGGAATAATGAAGTAAGGAAAGGGAAGGGAATGTGGAGTTTTCACTATTAAAAATGAAAGTAAGAGGAAGAAGATAGCAATGCAAAGTAGTTGAACTGCTATATAGCAAATTATAAATCATTCCTGAAAAATTACAATGAGGTATGACTACACACCTGTTAGAACACTGAAAATAAAAAACAGTGACAATATCAAATGCTGGTGATGATGCAGAGAAACTGGATATCTCTCAGACATTACTGATGGGAATGTAAAATGGTATAGCCATTCTGAAAAATAGTTTAGGAGTTTCTTACAAAACTAAACATACCACATGATCCAGCCAGTGCACTCCTGGGCATTTATCTCAGAGAAAATAAAATTTATGTTCACACAAAAACATGTACAGAAATGTTCATATTAGCTTTGTTTGTTGTAACCAAAAATTGTGAACAACCTAAATGTCTTCAATGGATGAATGTTTAAACATACTGGAACATCCATGCCATGGAATACAACTCAGTGATAAAAAAAGCGCTATTGATCCATGCAACAACTGGGATGGCTCTCAAGGGAATAATGCTGAGTGAAAAAAGACAATTTCAAAGCATTTTATACTGTATGATTCCATTTATATAATATTTTTGAAATGGCAAAATCATCAAGATGGAGAAGCGATTAGTGATTATAGTGGTGATTACAGAAATCTACACATGTGATAAAAGTGCATAAAACTACACACACATGGACAGATGCATGTAAAACTGATGAAATCTGAATAAGATCTGGGATTGTACTAATGTCAGTTTCTTTGTTTCGATATTGCACCACACATAGGTAAGATGTACCATTGGGGGAAACTGGGTGAAGGGTACATAGGACTTCTGTACTATTTCTGTAACCTCCTGTAAACCTATACTAGTTAAAAAAATTTTCTGAAGAGAAAAATAAATATCTAAAGGAATGCATTTTCTCACACTGGAAATTCGTTGTAATTATTGAGAAAAGCAATTTAATTTCTTTCTCTTTTGGAGTAGCGTACACCATCTTTGTTCCTTCAACACAACTGTTATTATTAGTTTTTATTATTAGTCACCCTAAAAGGCAAATATTATATAGAATAGAGAACCCAGAAATAAACCTTCTCAGATGTAGTCAAATGATTTTCTACAAGGGTGCCAAGACCACTCAATGGGGAAAGGATAGTCTTTTCAACAAATGGTGCTGGGGAAATCCACATGCAAAAGAATGAAGTTGGATCCTTTCCTTACATCATCTGCAAAAATTAGCTCAAAATGGATCCAAGATCTAAGTGTAAGAGCTAAAACTATAAAACTCTTAGAAGAAAACATATAGAAAAGCTTCATTTGGCAATGATTTCTTGAATATGATGCCAAAACTAGAGGCAATAAAAAAGAAAAATAGATGAATTGAATTTCATCAAAATTAAAAAGTGTTGTGTGTCAAAGGACACTATCAACAGAGTGAAAAGGCAACCCACAAATTAGGAGAAAATATTTACCATATATCTGATAAGGGATTAATATCCATAATTATTAATTATGGATATTATTAATATCCATAATCTGTAAAGAACTCTTACAACTCAACAACAAAAGACCCCACATATCCAAGTTTAAAAAAATGCACAAAGAACTTGAATAGACATTTCTCCAAAGAAGATATACAAATGGCCAAAAAGCACATGAAAAGATGCTCAACATCACTAATCAGTAATAAAATGCAAATCAAAACCATAATGTGACACCACTTCACACCCATTAAGGTGGTTATTAAGAGAAAAACAAAAGATAACAAAACTGGAACACTTGTGCTTTGCTGGTGGAATGTAAAATGGTGCAGGCACTGTGGAAAATGGTATGGTAGTTCAAAAAAACTCCAAAATTAAACATAGAATTACCATATGATCCAGCAATTTCACTTCTGGGTATATACCCCAAAGAACCGAAAGCAAGGGCCTGAACAGGTATTTGTATACCCATGTTCATAGCGACATTATTCACAATAGCCAAAAGATGAAAACAATTCAAATGGCCGTTGACGGGTGGTATATACATACAATGAATTCAGCCTTCAAAAGAAATGAAATTCTGACATATGCTATAACATGAATGAACTTTGAAGACATTATGCTAAAAAACTAGACATAGAGGACAAATATTGTATGATTCCACTTATGTGAGGTACCTAGAGTAGTCAGACTCATGAAGTAGAACAGTGGTTACCAGAGGCTGGGGCGTGGTAGTGGGAATTATTGTTTAATGGGTATCGGGTTTCAGTTTGGCAGGATGAAAACTTCTGGAGACAGATGGTGGGGCTGGTTGCCCAACAATGTCAATGTACTTAATACCACTGAACTGTACCCGTAAAATGGTTAAAATGGTAAATTTATGTAACATATGTGTTGTTAGTACAATATTTTTAAAAAGTATTACTAGAGATAATAGGTCACACACACACAAGTCAAACTTGGTCAAATTTTTCTGCTCATTCACTGTATTCTTTCTTTCAGTCCTCAAGAAGAGTCTGTTTTACCACAGGCTCAAGTAAAATGATAACAGGATTTATGACAAACTGCAATGATGCCAAGCAACAATTAGAAAAGTTAAAACTTTCAGCTTGGTATTTGCAGTCCTATGCATTTCAAGTTAAAGTCACTACTCCTGTTATATATATATATATATTTACATCTTAATGGAGTATAATTGCTTTACAATGGTGTGTTAGTTTCTGCTTCATAACAAAGTGAATCAGTTATACATATACATATGTTCCCATATCTCTTCCCTCTTGCGTCTCCCTCCCTCCCACCCTCCCTATCCCACCCCTCTAGGTGGTCACAAAGCACCAAGCTGATCTCCCTGTGCTATGCAGCTGCTTCCCACTAGCTATCTACCTTACGTTTGGTAGTGTATATATGTCCATGCCTCTCTCTCGCTTTGTCACAGCTTTCCCTTCTGCCTCCCCATATCCTCAAGTCCATTCTCTAGTAGGTCTGTGTCTTTATTCCCGTCTTATTCACGTCTCCCCCTCAAAGAACTCAGTCTGGCAAGGCTACTCGTGGTGCTCTGAATGCAACTTATTCCGTCCTCATTCATACCATTTGTCCTTCCTAGAATGACCTCTATTCTCTTTTTCTTCTCTATCTGTCCAAATCCTATCCAGCCTCCAGATCCTGCTCACATTCCACCTTTACTGTGACAAGTTCACTCAGTGACTTCTCCCTCTCTTCTACTCACCTGTTACACTTCTTGCCCAGAACCATTTCTTGGCATCCGTATTTTCTAGTTAGATTTACGAGCACAAATTTCAAATTCCTCCAGTGTGTAAGATCCTCAAGGCACACACCAAATCATTAATCTTTTTTCACCACCACGTCATGCAGTGCCGTGAGTTTCAGAGTGGGTATTGAGTTGGGACTAGGACCCATGTCTCCTACGTTCCTACTTTTTCTTTTACTTACCACAGCTGCCTAACAGAATCATTTTATTTATGTGTGAGATATACGGTATGCAGAAATGATAAACAATAAATGTCAATTACAATATTCCACCTGTGGATGAAGTGTATGAAATTAATGGTAGAAGTAATGTTGCATGGTTCGAATTGGCAGGTCTGTGGGTTGTAAACATCTTCCTGCTGGATAAGCGGAAATGTAGATGACTGTTTGTGGTGTGGAAATAAACAAAGACCACCCACCGAGAACACACAAAGGCTATTTATTCAGAACTGGCTCCAGCGAGGGAGGCAGCCTTTATCACTGGAATTTGGCAGAGACTCAAAGGCAGGCAGAGGAGCTGGAAAGCTTTATAGTGGTGGCAAAAAGGGAAGGCTGCAGGTGTGCCCTGTCTGGAGGCCGTGGGTCTGGGGAGGCCAGAAGAAGAATAACTAGAAGTGGGGCCTCCTATGTGGTTGGTTAAGGGTGCAGATTGGGCTTTTGCCTCTAAGACCTCTTTGGTCTTAAGCTGGAAGCAGAGACAAAAATCAGGGAAGCTGTCAGTTGTGAATAAAGTCCTGGCTGTTTTGAGCTGACTTGTACAGTTTACTTTTTGGCTTCCTGGACCAGTGGCTAGAGATAGGGGGTATGACTTCCTGCAAGCATTATAGACAGCAGGCTGGCTGTGGGTCAGTTTCCTAAGTGGGTGGTGCAGATTGTGGGTCAGAGTTCTATTTTTGTATATGGTCATTGCCTGCTTGTGTATTCAGTCTCTCAGTGGTTATACTTAGGGAAATTGACCACATCTTGCTCTCTGAATAAACATCACCCTCCTTTCCCAGACTGAAATGAAGAGGCACATTCAGGAGCCATGCCTCCATCTTATGGAACAGCAGATCCTGTGCTGTATACTGTGTCCCCACAGTCTTCCTTAAAACACTACTTTTCTTACGTTAGTTCCCTACTTTAACAAACGTGCACTAACTCTGGAATGAGTTCATCCTGCTGCATCTGCCCTACTCACCCAATCTTTGTTTCCCTCCTCCTCAGTGCTTTACTCAGGAGCAAGGGAATCCTTGCCTCTCCCCACCATCCCCACGCCTAATCTTACTTCCTTGCCCTTTCGCCCATGGCCTCCCACTTCCTGAAATGCTTTCTGCTCTCTTCTCCAAATACTGCCCATAGTTCAAGTGTCAATCCCGAACCCACCACCTATATGAACCATCTCCTCACGACTCTGGTGATATTTGCATATTTTCTGAATCTTGAGAGGATGGACTTGCATTCCTCACAGGGGGGGTTGCCAGTGGCTTTGCATCAGAGTCTCACCTGGGGAAGCTGGTTAAAATGCAGTTTTGAGTCCCCTCTCAGAGATTCTGATTTGTTGGCTCTAGGTAGGATGGGAGAGTCATATTCAGACTGGCAAGGAACAAGAGGAAAGAGTGCTTTGATTAAAAAGAAACACGTGCAAGGGCATATGGGTGGGAAAACACACTCGGGTGTGTGTATGTGTACATATTACATATTAGGGAAAACTTGTAAGAGACTTAGAAGTGAACCAAAATGCTAACTGTCTTCAAATGGAAAACCAGGCACTGTGTGGCACACTCTTTCAGATGATTGGATTCTATGGGGTCTCTGCTCCTCTCACTGTCTCTGAGCTTTTCAGAACTCGGTAAATTGTAGATAACTGATAGCAGTGCAAATGAATTTTGCACGTGGGTGTAGGTCCCGTTGATTTCCCTCCCAGCTGTGGAAGGAGTCACTTTTTCATCTGTTGAGCAAATTCATTTCAGTATTCTTGATGGCCTAGATATGTGTTTGTTCTTTGCGTTCTCCTTTAAACCAGTTCTAACATCTCACTGGCTCTCTCATTAATCAATGAGTTAAATAAAGCCCTTGACACATGTCCATTTTACACAGGTTTCCCCTGCTATCTGAAAGTAGAGCGTTCCTTATGAAACATTTCGTAAGCCGAAATGGCATAAAATGAAGCATCCTGCTAATGGATGCATGAAATAAATCCAGATAAAGCACAGAGGCTCACAGACACAGTCCCAAGCTATGAGGGCTTGATGCTGAGATGCTAGAGTGTTGTTCCTGGGGAAGGAGCTTAGCGGCACCACTCTCACTGCTTGGGGTTCACACTGCCTCTATAACAGTTTGCTGTGAAGCAAACGCCGAGCACTATTTTTGCTTTTCACCTATTTTGGTAAAAGCCAAAATCCTCTTCAGATTTCTTTCAGTTAGCAAAAAACAGGTACTAATGCAGATCTCTCGTAAGAGCAAAGTGACCTCAAGCAAACTTTCAAAAAGTGGGGGATACCTGTGGTTCCATAAGTCTTGGTTTTACCTTGTAAAAACTTCTCTCTCTCACATACATATGCACATACACATACATACGTAGGCCCTACTTGGCTCAGTCACCTCACCCTGGTTAAATGGTTTAGTTTCGTCAGAAAGGTAGGTCAGGAACTGCTGAAAGGCCAAACCGTGCAACTGGGACTTTATTGGGTAATTTGCCTTTGAAATGGTCATTCAAAATGCTGGCATCATCATTTTGTAATTATTCATCCCTCCCAGATGCCTTTGAGTAAGAATGAGTGGGTAGCATTACTCTTAGCTTTTCCATATGTCTCTGGGAACTTGCCTCTGGAAGTCTCAAAGTGCCACACAAGGGCAAGCATCAGACCTTCTGCCTGCCGGTTGCTCTGAGTGTAGTCACACAATATCTTGACTCTTTCATCTGTAGGAAGCCAGGGAGATTCTGCCTCAGGATGCCTCCTGGAATGCTCTCCTCCTCCTGGAGCTCACCTGGCCAGGCAGCTGGAGCCACTTTGCCATCCAGAAGCCAGTAGTGCACCAGCCTAGCCACATGCACACCATAGAGCCCCACCTCTCCTGGCCCACGGCTGCTTCATTCCTTTTCTGGTCCTTGTTTTAAGAGCATTAGGCAAAACGTCCAGGTGCTGCCTGCACATTTTTTTTTTTTTTTTTTTTTTGCCATACGCGGGCCTCTCACTGTTGTGGCCTCTCCCGTTGCGGAGCACAGGCTCCGGACACGCAGGTTCAGCGGCCATGGCTCACGGGCCCAGCCGCTCCGCGGCACGTGGGATCTTCGCGGACCGGGGCACGAACCCGTGTCCCCTGCATCGGCAGGCAAACTCTCAACCACTGCGCCACCAGGGAAGCCCCAAAGACTCTTCTTGACCACACTTTATATTCCTCTGAAATCTCTTCTTGACTGGGCCTCATCCTTGGGCCTGTCTTTGGCCTGCCTCAGACTGTTGTAGCAAGAATCCTGCTAAATCAGTTTAGGGAGAATCCCACCACCCTTGGTATCTGATCATCCTCAGTATCTGATCACTCTGGCCTGCCTTCAGCAAGAATCTTAAGCTGGTTGAGCACGAATCCCGCTACCCTTGCTGTCTCCTCTGAGTGCTTTTCTATCCACTGATCCCCCCCTCCCTCTGCTCCTTGGCTAGAAATCCCTAGCTGTCTTGGCTGTATTCATAGTTGAGCCCTATGTCTGTTCTTTATTGCCGTAATCATGAAGCTTGTTCCCTCAGTCCTGAATCAAGTCTACTATATGAACAAGCATCAGAATAATTTTTTTTCTTGATCGTCACTAGGGTCTGAGCTCAAAGGGGTGACTTGTCCCTGCTATTCTGACCCTGAAGTAAAGCTGACTTAAGCTGACTTGGGCTGCCTTTTGCTTTTGGAGACCCACCCACACCAAATCACCGTCTCTTCATCTTCCAAGGCATCCTGTCATGCATCGGCAAGGGGACACCTCTAGTCTGCAGCCCTGGAAGAGAATCACCTGTTCCTCTTTTGCCCTCGAAAACCTCCTAATGTGTAGACCCTTGTTTCAATTGCTGGGGTTAAAGGCCAAGTGAGAGCGTTTTGACAGCCCCGCATGGCTGAGGGCTGGGCAGCCAGAAACACACAGGCCATCCTTCTATGTGCTTCTCCATGTGGGGAAGGGACCTGATGATTTTGTAACCCACCTCGCAGGGCTCCCTGGGGAGATGTCTGATTCTTTAGAAGGAGAGAATTCTACATGCTTGGGACGCTTAAAACATTCTCAGCCTCCTAGAACTCAAACAGAAGTCAACCCCCAAAATGTGCAAGGACAAAAGGGGGTAGGAAACGTGCCTAAACGGCTGAAACAACAAACCATTTTCGTAAAGGGCAGAGAATGATTTCCTACGTGGGAAAGAATTTACAACCTTGGTTGCTTTCCTTTCTTTTTTTCTTTTTTCCAGCTTCCTCCTCCTTGTGCAATAAAGGCGATCAGTTTGTCCAGGCGCCCCTTCTTTTTGATGAGAGCCTATCTCTGGGAAAGGGATTGGGCTTCAAGGAACACATAAAAGAAAGTAGTAAAAAACACAGCACAACCCAGCGCAGTGCCACGGCATCGCCTGTGACAGGCAGGGCTGTCCTTGGTGTCCGAGCTGCCCTGTGCAGGAGGAGAGCGTTTGTGAGTGAGGTCAGCCTAATTAGCCAGGCTAATGTCTGGTTTCCTGGGGAGAGCTTTTGTGAAGTAATTGCCTGCCTTGGGGTCAAAATGCAGTAATTACATGTCTTTTTTTTGCCAAATGAGATAAACAGCCTTTGAATTCTTCCAGCAAGGAAGCCAATCACACTGAGAGACTTCTCTTTGTGCCCCACAGTGAATATTTTGACAGGTGATTTCAATACCATGCAGCTATTTATTTATTCGGGGCTTGGGACATAAACACAAACATCTTGGCCTACAGTTCTGTACATTAAAAGACTATCAGACTCTGTTAGAACCGAATGTGGGGATTTTGTGGCTGAGAGTCCACTTAAAATGCTGACGTTGGAGAATAAGGTCGGCAGATATTTTGAGCTAAAACAGAAATGCCACCACAATTTTAAAGTTAACAGAACAGCAGAATTATCCATGTAAACCAGCTTCCTTTCTCCTGGTTGTTTGCTTATTTTCTCTATTAAAATCAACAACGAACAGTCTGGGAGGACGGTGCAAAGCTAATAAGGTAGGAAAAGTCGTTTCCACCTCTGGAGGTAAACAATAGAGGCATGAAGACTGGATTAATTCCGAGCACACAGAAACATATTTTTACCAGTCCTGGCTGAGGTGAAGGTGACTGACCCCAGAGTGTGAATAAACTGGTGTGGAAACCCGGAGATAGGAAATGGGGATACGTCTTATAAATAAAATGAGCACCATTTCAAGGATTCTGTTGCCTCCTGGGGTCCCCCACACCCCACCCCACAGGCAGCCAGCTGGCTAACCCTGGTAACCCCAAACCCATGTGTTGCTCATAGACCAGCAGCATTCATACCACTGGGGGATTTGATTGAAATGCTGAGTCTTAGGCCCCACTGCAGACCTTCTGAGTCATAATCTGCATTTTTGTAAATTGAACTATAGCTGATTTACAACACTGTGCTAGTTTCAGGTGTACAACAAAGTACATGATCTATAGTTTAACATGATCCCCAGGGGATCTCTACAATTAGTCAAGATTGAGAAGCCCTGGTTTAAATTACCCTGGCATAGGGTTTGTTCCAGATAGGAGTAGCTCATTTTGAGCAAAGACATTGACAAGGCCGAAGTGTGGAGACAAACATGAGAAGGAAATTACCAGGGTGTTGACATACAACATGCTGGTCTCTTTAGAAGAAAAGTGATTTTTACATGACTATATCCCACTTTTTAAATGTCAAGACTCAGTTGCACAAGGGAATTCCAGCCACCACCACCCATCTCCCTCCCTGCTCTCCCTAGGAAACGTGACACCCAAAGGTGAAGGAGATAGGCTCACTCCATCCCTGAGTCTATCAGTGCAGCTTAACACTCAAGGTCAACTACTTTTTTGAACATGTGGCTGGGGCATGTCTGTTATCGCTTCTCCCCAAACATCTTTGAGGAAGGGCCATTCGTATGGAAGCCTGGTAATGAACCATGTGGGCAACGCTCTCCGCATCACCACAAACCTTAATTAGAAGGAACTGCCTGCTGGGGTGGGGTCTAGAAGGCAACACATGGCGTAGAGCATGGATGTTTTCAACCATTTAAAGATGTGGGTTGGGCCCAGCTCACTATATTGTGTAGCTTGCATCTATCCACTAAAAACCAAGACCTCAGCCAGCAGTCAGGAAGGAATTAGATTGCACTACAGTATTTCCATTCTTTTAATTGTATTTGAGAACTTGAAAACCAAAATGCTCCTAAAGCCTTCTGAAAATGTTCCTCCAAAATCATCACCTACCAAGAAGATTCTAGCTGATGACAAACATTCTACTCCTGAAATAAAAATCCCTTCTCCAAACCATCCTCAAGGGATTCCGTTCTTAATTCTGCACAAAATACATCAGCGTTATCTAGCCGGGACTCTGCCTGGCTTTGGAAGGGTAGCATCACTAAGTGCAAGCTGTTGGGCATATGCAAGCCACAATACTAGGCAGGATAAAGAGTGTTCTTCATTCAACAAGAGTTTATTAAGTACATAATGTCTAGATACTGGTCTAGAATGAATAAATATAATAGCAGTTAAAATTCTGAAAATGTCTGCTATATATTAGGCAATGTTCTATGCAGTTCTCACTTATTGTCTGATTTAACTGAAAAATAATCCCCTGAGATAGATTTTGTAGATTTGGAGGCTGAGGCCCAGAAAGTCCAAATAATTTGCCCGAGGTCACATATCTATTAAGTGGTGGAGCTGAGGTTCAAACCTAGGGACTTGTGAATTAGTACTCTTAATCCCGATACAATCCACAACTCCAAGAAGACTGCCACTTGCTCTCAAGGGAACACAGATACTAAACCACTAATTGCAAGTCTGACAAATTTCACAAAAGGTTGCTATGGAAGCGTATCAGAGGGGGACCAAAGTCTTCCTGAATAAGTCATAAATTTAAGTTGCAACTGAGGACTCCACGGTTAGAGTTTCCAAAGTGAGGCCAGAGCATGAAGCTGGAGCCAGATTAGGGGAAGCCGGGTGAGTTATGGTAATGATGTTGAATTTTATTTGAAGAGTAACAGAAAGCCTTTAAACTAAGTGAGAGAGTGACACAATCCAACTAAAACAACAGCAGGGCTGGGGCTTGGAGATGGGTGGTTTGGAGGTGGTAAGGGAGGCCTCAGCAGGAGGCTGTTGCAGTAGGGATGGTGATGGCTGGGTCAGAGTGTTGGCCATGGGGATGGGATGCATGATCGTGAGATGGGATCACCGAGGCTTGATTTAACTTGGGGAGCAAGAAAAAAGGAGTTTGGGTTCCAAGACATAAAACATAAACATTAGAGCTAAATATAGACTCATGGACTTGATAAAGTATAATCAGGTATTACAAATCACGCTGTAGAGTCCCTCCTTCATATTTTATCACCCGCACTATGAACCAGGCATCCTGCAAAGTGGTTTGTATGCATTTTATCATGAATCTTCATAACAACCCTGGGAGACTAGCACTGCTCTGATTCCCATTTTACACATGAGGAAGGTGAGGCTTAGGAGGATTCAGCGGAGGGCCCCAGGTCATAAGAAAAGTGGTAGGAGCAGCACTAAAGTTCCAGCCTATCTGATTCCACAAACCGCAGTCCTCACGTCTCTACTTCCCGAACTGGTCTGATAAGACTCAACTGGGATACTTGTTGAACAAACATGCTGCTGGGCTCCACCCCTGGACAGCTGATTAAATGAGTCTGGGCCCCAGGATCTGTATGTTCACAAGCCTGTCACCAGGCCACGCTGGGCAGCACTGACCTGTGCTGATGGAGAAGCAGAAGGTGGGGGTAGGAGGCCAGCATGGCCACTTTTTTTTTTTTTTTTTGCGGTACGCAGGCCTCTCACTGCCGTGGCCTCTCCCTGCCGTGGCCTCTCCCATTGTGGAGCACAGGCTCCGGATGCGCAGGCTCAGCGGCCATGGTTCACGGGCCCAGCCGCTCCGCGGCATGTGGGATCTTCCCGGACCGGGGCATGAACCCGTGTCCCCTGCATTGGCAGGCGGACTCTCAACCACTGCGCCACCAGGGAAGCGCAGCAGCATGGCCACTTTCTAATGGGTCCCGGTTCAGCCATTTCTCTCTGCTCTGATCAGTTTTTCTCATTTGCCTTCTCCTTTGCCCTCACTCTGCTTAGTGCTATTCACAGAACTCATCACAACTTGGAATTTTATTGTATTATGTATTGATTGGTTGTCCGGCAGCCCCTCTACAACATAAACCTCAAGGGGGCAGGACCTGGCTGGCCCCTGGAACATGCCAGGACCGACCACCCTCTTCCATGCCCTCCTCTCTCTCTGGACCGTGAGAGCCGCGGGCTGGTCCCCTTGCTTCCACCTTCCCCTGGCCGGCCTCCACCCTGAGCCTGCATAATCTCTGTGAGACTCCCATCAATCCCGTGCACTTGGTCCTTAGAACAAGACCAGCGGCGCTCTGGCCCCAGCCTCCCCTTCCTTCCTCCCTCGGTCCCTCGGCTCGAGCCAGGCACACTGGCCCCCAGTCATCCCAAGTGATGTTTTGTAGTCACCCCAGGTAGTCTGAGCCATCAAGGGTGACATGTGCAGCTCCCAAAGACACCTTCCTGGGGGTGCCAGTGCTGGCATCGGTCTGTGCGCTGTGGAGGCAGCAAGGCTGGACGCCACGCCCTCAGGTGGCCCCTCCTCCACCCACTTGCTTTCCTGTGCTATTGCTGAGCCCTTCAAGAGAGGGCTGATTGCTCGCTGGCTCCCGCAGAGGCCGTGCTGCTGGCCTGGGGTGGAAGGCTCCAGAAGGTGTCCTGAGCAGGAGGTCAGGAGGGCTGCTGGCCGCCCGGGTGGAGAGCCCTGGCGGGTGGGCAGGGGGAGAGGGGAATGCAGGGAGGCCTCCGCACGCACGCACAGAGCTCTGCGGTGCCTGCTCCCTGGGTGGCCCGGCCGGTGGCCTGCTGTGCTCTGTGGAGTTAAAAGGAAGCTGCGGGTAGAGGGACCTTGCCGCTCAGGGCCTCCACCATGGCTTAAGCCACACATGGCTAAAGTACACAGACGATTAGCAATCAAGGGAAGGACCTCCCTGTGAGGGAAAATGACACAGGGGTTACTTCTCTGTAAACAGCTCCAGAAAAAGCACCCGTTCCTTTTACAGGCTCGTTACTTCCTTTGAGAAGCTACAAATGTACCCACTGAGTGCTTTAGCTCTCAGCTCTCCAACGGGGGGGAGGAGGGACACAGACACACACACTCACTCACAGACCTACACAGCCTCCCAAGGAGAAGAAAACCCCAAAGGCCATCAGGGCTTCTCAGCAGCCTGTGCCCTAAGATTGGATCCCCTGATTCACAGAACCAGTGGTGCCTGAAACAGAACGCGGATTTGCCCCCGGGTGATGCAGTCCAAGTGGCTGGCGTGGTGGCATTCTTTGAAGGTGTGTTGTCCCAGCACCTCCATTTCACAGGTTACTTGTAAGCAAACAACATAGAAAGTTTGCACGTTGCCTTTGTAATTTATTCCAAATTTAAATCACATGGGTAGTCTGTCAGGCCCTCTTGAGCAAAGTTGGGACAGAGACTTATGGGGTTTTAACGCTTACATTAAGAACTTCAGATCCTACTCACATCTGTGAAGCCAGAGCATTTTGGGGGTCTTTGCAGGGGAGTGATTACAAGTTTCCCTTTACCTTCTACAGCAGGGAAGTCTGGATGGGCTCGGGCACTCTGGTGAGACTGGTGAAAGTGAACATGTATTGAGCCCTGAATGTGGAATGCACGAGCCCAGGCACTTAACCCTCCATTCACCCAATGACCCAGGCTCTAGCCTCATCTCATTTTCAGAGGGACAGGTTGAGGAGCAGGACCCAGAGCTGGAAGGCGGCAGAGTCTGGATGGGACTATGAGGGCGTAAACAGCTGAGTCCCTAAGCACGACTCAGTCTTACTTCCAGTGTCCCAGGTGTACTCTTGCCCCTTCTTGGACCTGCCACCCTCCGAATTTGTCCCATTCTTGCCTACTGGGCACAGGCTTCCTCCCTGCGTGGAGAAGCCCTCACTGGACAGCTTCCTTGCCTCGGGCCTCCAGGCCAGGGCAGTTTCTCCCAGTAGCTCTAGAGAGCGGAAACTGGGTTAGGCAGGAAATATAACCCTGTGACAAGGGCTATGTGCTGGGCACAGTGACAAACTGAGATTCCACCACCAGCCGCAGGTACTTCAGGGATATGGCCCAGGGTCACCAGATCCTCCAGTTTTCAAGAAAAGCCTGAAATCTGGATTTTTCTCATGTAAATTTTTCTGCTTTTGAAAATGCTATGTAGGCCTAAAAAAATATATCTTAGAGCCATCAGTGTTCAATCTCTGCTCTCCAAGAAGAGTCTTGGAGAACCAGCCTCAGCTGTTCATTCGTGAAGCAGTTACTTTGGCCAGGCCAGTGCCTGGGATGCTCTGGACATCTGGGACCTGGTCCACTGCCTGGTGGAGGAGGGGTCATAATGGACAGCCCCACCGAGACCACCCTGCATGAGGACGGAGTTCCCGAAGGAGAAATGATTGAATAAACTTTAGAACTTCCATAGAGCTGCTTGTGTGAGTCCATAGGGCCACAGAACAAAGTGTAAAAGAAAAAATATATTCCATTCAAAAGTTAAAGTTCGTTATTTTTTGGAAAAGCTTCAAAGCAGAGGTGAATATACCAGGCTAAGAGAAGGCTGACATAAGCACTAGTGATGTTTCTCCAGCCTTTAATGAATGTGTTTTGGTCAGAAATTAGGGGACCTGCTGAGGTTGAGTTGGAAGCTTGGTTTCTATTTCCTATTCAAATTTTGGCCTGTCTGATGAGATGAATACAAAGGAACCAGATGTGGTCCCTTTGTAACATTTGCTGATTATACTGGAGACTTTGCCTGCAAGGCATTTCCACCTGGGGCAGGGTCTGGAGTATGATTAGCAACTTTTGGGATCTTTCTAACTTGGGTTATAACTGCCTAGGCCATCTAAAGGAAAAAATGGTGTGTGTACACATGCCTCATGGTAGACTTCAAATTCATAATTGAATAATTCTGCAGGCATGAATCTGAATATTCCTTGATAGGAATCATCATTTCACTTGGAGGTGAAACAATGTGTGATACAATGAGCTGAACACCAGCAGGGGTCCCTCTGCACTTAGTCCTCACGTCCCAGTCTCCTTGTCACAAAGCCTAAGATTATACTAGCACAGTCTTTCCTCAGGCTCAAAGCATTGTACGTCTATGCTAAGTTTAAATGGTTTAACCTGGAAGGATGGTGTGTTAGTACATATAACATGACCTGCTGTGTACTGTGTCTGCCCTGTTTCAGGTGTTATACACACCCTTCCTATTAAAAGTATTTAATAATTGTTAAAAGATTTTAGCCCATTTTTCAAAGGAGGAAACTGAGCCTCCAGGAGTTGGAGTGAAGCTATATATATACAAATTATATTTATCATATAGCTAATAATTGGCAGAGGCAAGGTGCCAGGCGTATCATATAGGACACTTTTGGCTACAACTAACAGAAAATTCCAACTCAGAATGACCCCACGAGGGGCTTCCCTGGTGGCGCAGTGGTTGAGAGTCTGCCTGCCGATGCAGGGGACACGGGTTTGTGCCCCGGTCCGGGAGGATCCCGCATGCCGCGGAGCGGCTGGGCCCGTGAGCCATGGCCGCTGGGCCTGCACGTCCGGAGCCTGTGCTCCGCAATGGGAGAGGCCACAACAGTGAGAGGCCCGTGTACCGCAAAAAAAAAAAAAAAGACCTCATGAGGAAATTTATTATTTAATGGAACCGTAAGTCCAGAGGTCAGATGGTTCTAGGGCTGGTTAATTTCACAGCTCAGATGACACCAGCAAGAACCCAGGTTCGTTCTTTCTGTTTGCCATCCTTCACAGGTCAGCCTTGACGTCGGTCCTCGTTGTTCCAAGTTGGCTGCATCCCTTTCAGACATGGCCACACCTAGAGCCAGGGGGCAGTGAGAGGGACGCACCCGGTGCTCACTCCCTTTTCTCACACTGGATTTTGAATGGTCTGCAGCTACTTTTTCTGATTTTTCCTGTAAAGTTGCATTTGTAATGCTCATTTTCCTTCAGTTAGCCTTAGGCTGAAAAGAGTTCTTAGCTTATGTTTTAGACAAGGATATGTGTGTCAGTCAGGGCTTGTGAACCAGTGCTTGCAAGTGACTCAAGTCCCATCTCCCTACTTCCGGCTTCTATTCTGTGTGTTGACTGAGAGTCTGGATTTGAGAATACGGTTGCAAATTACTTAATGTCTTTGTACCTCAGTTTCTGTATCCATAAAATGGGGATCATGTTAGAACCTGCCTCAGAGGGTTGCTCTAAGCACTAAATAAGTTAGTACATGGGAAATCCTTAGAACAGGGTCTGGCCTATTGTAAGAGCTCAGTAGGCCACAATTATTAATGTTATTCTCCAAGGTTCCTCCTCCTGGAAGGAACATGTATGAGGCAGCTCTGATGTGACATCTTTACAGTTGGTGCTCCAAAGGAAGACAGGGGGGCTTCCAGGGAGGACACTGTGGCTTGCTGTGGTACCCTCTTAGCCCAGGCTGGATCAGGAGTCAATGCCCTGTGGCAGGGTGTGTTACCAAGGCTTTTGCCCCAGAACCATACCCCTGCCCCTCCCTCCAGGTAAACTTGCAGAAAATCGCAAATAACCATACCCTCTAGCTGTGTTCACAGCACAGGAAGAGAGAGTCTAACCGCAGGAAAACTGGTGCAAGCTGGCTGAGCTTCAAACGTGGGACAAAGGTCGCCCTGCAGCTCATTACCATCTCATTGTCATAGTAAGATCTCTGCCTGTCTGTGCCAGGATGGTTCGACCCACTTCTGACCCAGATGCCAAAGGACCGTCCAAGGGCAGAAAAGAGGTGGCACCGCCATTCCAGGAAGAACCTCACCTATTCCCAGAAAATCAGTGCATATGCCTCCCCCCTCATTGACCTTGCCCTTAAAATCTTGCCTTAATCGTCCCCCAGGCAAGAGGTTTCCCGCTTCTCCATTCTCTGGCCATTGAATAAGGCTCGCGCTGCTTTGATTTCAGCTTCGGTTTCATTTTTGTCTGCACAACCCCCAATGGAAAAAGAACCCTTCCCGCCGAGGCGGGGGCCTCGGCCAGTTAAGACCCAAGTGGGGGTCCATACGACCTAATTCGGTCACAGGTGCAGCGGCTGGCATCTCCCCAGACCTCCCCAGCTTTTGCGAGGAAGGGGCAGTTTCCTGAAGGAAATCAGGTGGAGCTGTGACCAGAGGAAGAATGGGAGGTGTGCTAGGCAGACACTACTACTGATGAGCCACTACCTTTGTCTTCCGGTGGAGCCCAGAGGAGTTGGGATTTGGATTCAGTGCTGAATACATTAGACTCTGTGTTAGCAGCTGTGGTTGTAAGAAATCTTTGGGTCACAATATAGTCCTTAATTCTGAGCTCCAGATTGCAATCTCAGGTCCAACAATTCTCTCAGTATTTGATAATATGTATATTACTGAACATTTTATGATGAAAATTTGGAGGGGCAAATGACACCTTCAGAGGCTAACTCAGCTTAATACACACACAAAAAACCTTTCTTGTTACTTCTTTGATCATATAAGCATTGTACTGTGAAAAAATGAGCACAAGTCAAACCAAAGCAGACAGCAAAGTCCGTCTCATTAGGGCAATGCTCCTAATGTGCCCTGGCTTCAGAAACACATGCAGCACTTAAGCCTAAATGGCTGACTCAGGAAGTGGCTTCTTCTCCCACAATGCCATGGGCTTCTTCCCAGCATGACACGTGCCACAGGGTTGGGCCACCCTGCCAGACCGTGGGGTCTTCCTCTAGGTGTGAAGACAGAGCTTTATCACCTTTGCAACCCCAGCCTCCACTGCAGTGACAGGACACAGGGGAAGCTCTGCTATGGTTTAGGAACAAAACTGATGATGTATATAAAAACATATATTCTAAAGAGCAGTACCGTATAAATCATTTCTCTGACGTCTAAACCTTGCTATGTATGAGCAAGTGTTTAGTAAGGCCTTTTTAATGTTAATTGGATTTTCTCTAACTGTAAGACCACACACCTCCAACAAACATCTTACATTTCATTTTCATTTTTGTCAATACATGTTCATAGTTTATGATGACCTTAGATGGGTGGGATGGGTGGGGGTGGGAGGGAGGTCAAAGAGGGAGGAGATATATGTATACTTACAGCTGATTTACTTCCTGGTGCGTCAGAAACTAATACAACATTGTAAAGCAACTATACTGCAATTAAAAAAAAAAAAAGGAAACGATAAAAAAAAGTGAAACAGTTTTACAAAAGCCAAAAATCAGCCTTTGCCCATCCCACCTCACCTACCCCCATTCCCCCTCCTGCAGCAAACATTTAAACTTTTAGTTCTTGCTTTTGGTGCTTACTTCCATGTTGTAACATAATAAGCTTACATTGCTATTTTTTGATTTTACAATTTTAGATATTGGCTTAGTTCATTCTGGCTGCTATAACAAAGTATCATAATTTGGGTAGCTTATAAACAACAGAAATTTATTTCTCACAGTTCTGGAGTCTGGAAGTCTGAGACCAGGGTGCCAGCATGGTTGGGTTCTGGTGAGGACCCATTCCTAGGTTGCAGACTGTCATCAACCTAGGGTTCTCATCCATCACCCTAGGAATTCTCATCTGTCTTGGATGTCCTGTTACTGGATCCCACATCTTCCTCATTCTTGATGTATTTCTTTGCGTTGGTGAATTACACCCTCCAATAGTTCCCCACCACCACCTTTTTTTTTGAGACTGGCTTGTCTGAAAATGAGAAAGTATTTATTTTACTGTCGTATTTTGATTGATGCTTTTGGGGTGATGTTTTCCACCCTAAAGATTCTAGGCCGGAAATTATTTATTTATTTATTTTTGCGGTACGCGGGCCTCTCACTGTTGTGGCCTCTCCCGTTGCGGAGCACAGGCTCCGGACGCGCAGGCTCAGCGGCCATGGCTCACGGGACCAGCCGCTCCGCGGCATGTGGGATCTTCCCGGACCGGGGCACGAACCCGTGTCCCCTGCATCGGCAGGCGGTCTCTCAACCACTGCGCCACCAGGGAAGCCCCAGAAATTATTTTGAAGGCATTACTCTTCTGGCTTCCAGTCCGGCTCCTGAAAAGTCCAATGCCATTCTGATTCCTGGTCCACTATGCGTGTCCTGTTTTTCTCTCTGGGACACACTAGAGTCTTCTTACTTTTCCCAGTATTCTGAAATTTTAAGGTGGCCTTCTTTGCTGTGTTTCATTTGCTGTTTGTTTCATTTATTGTGCCAAGCAGTTGGTGGGACTTTTCAGTCAGGAGACACAGGTCCTTCAGTTCTGGAAAATTCTCTTATTTTATTTCTCTGGTAATTTTCTTCATTCAGAATGAAGAAAGTCTAGCTCTCAAATTTGGTGGACTAATTTTCTCATATTTTCTCTTATTTTTCAATCCCTTGTTTCTATGTCCTCCATTAAAAAATAAATTTCTTCAACTGTATCTTCTAACTTTTATAAAGTTTTAAAGTTTTAAAAATTCGTGTTATTTCTATGTTCCTCTTTATATGGCACCTTGATCTTGTTTTATGGATGCGATATCTCCTTTTTTTCTCACTTAAAAAATGAATTACAGATTTCAAAAAGACATCTTGATTCTTACATTATCTCTCTTTCCTTTTTTCTGTTTTCTTTTTTTTTCTGTTTTTCTTCACAAAGACTTTTCTCCAGTATATGCTAATCCTTGAGTTCTTACATATTTAAGAGTGAGCAACTATAACAACAGCAAAGGAAACTCTGCATGCAAGAGTTTTTCTTTCGGTGGGGTTTCCCAGAGGGTAACTGGCTATTTTGTAGAGAAACCCTGGAATGTCATTATCTGCTGTCAGTGCCCAGGTCGATCAATTAATTTCCCCAGAGAGAGACTCTCTCATTTTCTGTGTGGTTTGTTCTGGAGGGGAGGGCCTAAGCCTGACTTTCAGAGCTGGGAGCCAAGTGAGGAAAAGGGCTTGACTTTGACCTCATGCTCTGTTTATACCTGGGCCTAGACTCTCTCTGCTTTATTGTCTCTAAAGAGTGACTCCCCTTATGGTTGAGGGAGGATGGTCCCAGGCAAAAGGACTCGTGGTTTCTTTTATCCATTTTCATTGAATCCTCCCGTTCTCAGCCTACCGGGACCCTCCCCATGAGAATCACCTGATGCTTCTTCTCCCTGAGACTTTCTGGGTTCTGAGGTATGAACCTGTCCACAGCCCCTGGCCCAGCCCCTGCAGACTTGGCTCTCTGTCTCCTCTGGTCTGCTCAGTTAATCACCACTAGTTCTGATTTCAGAGGTTTAGCTGAACTCTTTCTGCTCTGACTCCTTTCATGTTCTCTTTGCCTTTGTGGGTTGATGTATTTTTATTTCTTTTCTGTCACTTTAATGGGGTATTGGGAGGGAGTGGAAGGAAATGTGTGTGTGCAATTTATCATGTTTACATAAATTTCCATAAAGCCATAATACCTGAAGTCATTAACCAACCCACCTGTGTGTCTCTTGTCCACATTTGGGACACTTCCATTGTCTCCTAGCTGCCCACCACATTTCCACTGAAATGGCCTCTCCACTTATTTGGAGTTGAGGCGGGCAGGGGAGGTGTTGGTGGGATCTTCATGACTAGAGCCCTCACTTTCAGTGCAGAATTGGAAACGGGGGATGAAGCAACCCCTGCTAGTTTCCAGAGTATTAGACACTGGGGACACTGGGTCTAAGTAACTCTGAACATGTCAGAGTTTTATCAGGGAGTAAAACAGTAACTTAATCTTTTGTTAAGGCTGCCAAATTTAAAATGATGCTGTGTGAAGGAAAAGTCCCACAATAAAACATTTTAGTGCCCATCTGAAAGAACAGCCGTTGCTCTTTTAGTTCTCTGCCTCAAAAAATGGACTCTGACTATAATGGGGGAAAAGTAAAACTGGGGGGTGGAGGGACTTCAAAGTCCCACCCTTGGGGCAAGAACTGCATGAAACGGTGGTTACTGGGCCAAGAGTGGTCCTTCTAGTCTGACCCGAGTTCTCAGCTGGATAATTTGGATGAGTTGTGTCTGTTTCTTCCCCAGGCGGAGGAACTTGTCATTCACAGGCCATCTGCTGGATTCCACTTGTCAAGACAGTGATCAAGGACTCATGGACAATGCACTGCAAGAACAGCCAACCCCCTGGTGAGGGGGTGGAATTAGAATCCTGGAGCTGGATCCTTGGCGAACCCTGAGGGTTCTGTGCTGAGAGGCTGCCAGGAGGCCTGTGGGGTTGTTGGGAAAGGTACCAGATGGGCACTGGGCTTGCTCTTGGGTACAGAATGTTTTATTCAGTGGGGAAAAGTAGTGCTGGGCCATATGAATAAAGCCTTCAGATTCCATGTAAGGGACTATTTAACTCTCTCCCTCTTCCTTATGCTCTAAACACAGCCAAAGGCATTGGGAACTTGGCCCACATTGATCATATCATAGGTGACAATGAAATCTGGGCCACCCAAAGTCAATGAATCCTTAACAAGGCACAACTGGCTGTTGGGACTTGCCTGAAGAATTGTGACATTGCCAGTTGGGTAAATATTCTTTGCATAACACACTCGTATTAATGGGTAAACTATTTCCTTCCCAGTTAGGAGGCTTTTTATAAGATTGCTCTTGTGTTCCTACTTAGAGACTAAAAAAGTTGTCCTCCCTAGGTACTGAGGGGTCCTGATGTAGGGACAAGATGCAATGTCTAATCCAGCAACATCCAGCTTTGATCCAGCCCAGGGTTCTGTGGACAAGAAGGGAAGGAGAACATCATGGATGTGAAGGTGGGAAGATGGGTGATGGTGGGGAGGAGGCATGTGGGTATGGTGGGTAAAGTGGTCCCCAAAAGATATGTCCAAGTCCTAACCTACAGAACCTGTGGATGTGACCTTATTTGGAATATAGAGCCTTTACTGGTGTAATTATGTTAAAGATCTCAAGATGAGATCATCCTGGACATAGGGGGTCCTAAGTCCAATGACTGATGGGTATCCTTGTAAGAGAAAGGAGAAGGAGATTTGAGACACAGAGAGACACAGAGGGAATATAGTCATGTGAAGAGGAGGTAGAGATTGAAGTGTTGCTGCCATAGTCAAGGAGCTACCAGAATCTGGAAGAGGCAGGAAGAATTCTCTTCTAGAACCTCCTAAGAGAGTGTGGTCCTGCTGACACCTTGATTTCAGACTTTCGGTCCCCAGAACTGTGAGAGAATAAATTTCTGTTGTTTTATGCCACCAGGTTTGTGGTCACTGGTTATGGCAGCCCTAGGAAACAAATTCAGTGGGGGAGATCTGGAAAGAAAGAGGCAGGAAGATAAAAATATGTAGAGGTCAGGGCAAGGACAGCCAGTGGGGCTGAGGCAGGGAGAGAGAGAGCGTTGCTGTAACAGCTACTCCTTCCCTGTCTTAGTCTGCTCTGGTGGACACAACAAAATAACATAGACTGGGTGTCTTAAATAACAAAAATTAATTTTCTCACAGTTCTGGAAGCTGGATATTAAAGATCAAGGTGCCAGCATGATCAGTTTTTGGTGAGGACTCTCTTCCAAGCTTGTAGGTGGCTGCTTCCTCACTGCCTCCTCACAGGGTAGAGAGAGCAAGAGCAAGCTCCCCGGTGTCTCTTCTTTATCATGAGCTGATCTAAACCTAATTATCTTCCAAAGTCCCCACCTCTAAATACCATCTCATTGCCTACTTATGATTTTTGGGGAGACACAACTGCTCCATAGCACTCCCCCACTCTGTGGATTTCCCGTAATAGGTCTGGCAACTTAGTAGCTGGAACTGGACGGAACTCTGCTGCATGAAACAGGAAAAAACTTTGCTGATTGAAGGATAAATTAACTTGGAGAGAAGAGGCTATGTTAAGAATCAAAGAGGAACACACTTGTCTTGGGTTCTAAATAAAGACTAACCCAACAGTTTGGATGACAGTGAAGGCAGGTGGGGCATCATTCAGCAGCTCTGTCAAATGGGGGCTGAGGGTTATCTTTTAGGGTCCCATTATCTTCTTCTTCTGGCATTTTCCTGCCAGGAGGGATTTCCTGACTTGTTACTCTCATGCTATAAGCTGAATTGTGTCATCCCCAGAACTCATATGTTGAAGTCCTAAGACATCAGAATGTAAATATTTTTGGAGATAGGGTCTTTAAAGGGGTAATTAAGTTAAAATGAGGTCATCAGGGTGGGCCCTAATCCAATCTGACTGCTTCCCTTGTAAGAAGAGGATGTTAGGACACAGACATGCACAGAAGAAAGACCCTGTGAAGACACGGGGAGAAGATAACCATCTACAAGCCAAAGAGAGAGACCTCAAAGAAACGAAACCCTGTTGACACCCTCATCTTGAACTTCCAGCCTCCAGAACTATGAGAAAATAAATTTCTGTTGTTTAAGCCACCCAGCCTGTGGTACTTTGTTATGGCATTCTGAGCAAACTAATGCAATTTCTCTGAGCCCAGAGCTTCAAGGAGAACGCTCCTTGCTCTACAAATAGGCTCCTGACCCCAGACCCACTCCAGCATCCTCACCCTCTTGGCCTGTTAAACCCTCCAGGGACACGTTGGAATCCCTGTTCATTCTCGCCTGTGAGAGCTTTAGCAAGTTACTCGATCTCTTGGAATCTTGGTTTCTTCATCCATAAACTGAAGTTATTGAAGTCTCCCTGGTTATGTAAATTAAATGAACTAACATATGTAAAAGTATAACCAAGTGAGACCCTATGGGGCCTTCCCAGAACAGGAAACACCACTCCCCATGTCCTCTGCCTGCCTCTTTTCTGTAGAAAATCTTTAGCCTCCTAGGCCTTCCCAGAGTTCCAAAGAGTAAATTTAATCAGAGAAGTGAGAAAATGCAGAAAGAAAGGAAAACAGTCAAGCAAGACAAAATAATAATAGTTTAGCCATTAAACAAAGTCAAGGACTTTTAGTTCCTCCTCAAGGGCTATAGGTAATATTCTGAGCCATGTCCTTTGAGCTGTTTTGCAGATACTGAAACCCCCACCAGTGGAAGAAGTTAACTGTATGCTGCCCACAAGCATGTAGATCCCAGACTGTTTGGAACCAGAAGGTTGATGATGTTGACTCCCGATTATCTCACCACCAACCAGTCAGAATGTCCATGAGCTGATCACACAACCCACAACACCCATACCTCACCCTGTCTTTGAAAATCTTTCCCTGGGCTTCCCTGGTGCTGCAATGGTTAAGAATCCGCCTGCCAATGCAGTGGACATGGGTTTGATCCCTGGCTCGGGAAGATCCCACATGCCGTGGAGCAACTAATCTTGTGCACCACAACTACTGAGCCTGCGCTCTACAGCCCATGAGCCACAACTACTGAGCCCGCATGCCACAACTACTGAGGCCCACACACTTAGAGCCTGTGCTCTGCAACAAGAGAAGCCACGATAATGAGAAGTCCGTGCACCACAACAAAGAGTAGCTCCTGCTCGCTGCAACTAGAGAAAGCCCGCACACAGCAATGAAGACCCAATGTAGCCAAAAAAAAAAAAAAAACAACCAAAACTTTCCCTGAGAGCCTTCAGGGAGTTGGGGCCTTTTAAGAACTATCTACCTGGATTCCTTTCTTGGTGCCCTGCAATAAACATTGCACTTTCCTTCAACACAACCCAGTGTCAGTAGGTTGGCTTTACTGCATGTGGGTAAGTGGTCCCAAGTTTGGTTTGGTGACAAAAGGATTAAATATAGCTGAGGCACAACCACTCTAGCACCTTCTTCAATTTTATCTACTGTAGAGGACATTTGCCATGTTTTGCAGCCTAACACTGAGCAGCCTGCCTCTTTGGAGGAAATGCAGAGATCTATGAGAGAGGTAGGGCCCTGTCTCCAACTGTGTGAAGATGAATCTTCTGGAAGTGGGGCAGGCAGTGTAACTGGTTCATCGAGATTCTCCCATTCAGGCTAGGTAGCTTCCTGAGGTGCTTCTAGGAATGTTTTCCAACTCACTGTCCTACCAGCCAGGATCACATCTCCAAGTCATAACTTGCCCCTCCCTTTCTGTGTCTCCAAGTCCATCAGTCAACACACCCCATGGACAACTCTGTGCAGAATCTCTCCCAGTATCCACTCCCACTGACCCTACTTTGTCCCTACTCATACTGCTCCTGGCTCCAGTTCTGTCTCCAGGCTCCTCAGGGACCCTTCAGCTTCTAGATAGTTCTCCTCAGCTCAACACATCTTGTTCGCAATTTCCAGATTAATAAAAAATATCCAAGCTTCCACATTATATATAAAACATTAAGCCTGAGAGTCAAGGTCTTACTCAATCTGAGCCCTTCTTAGCTTTCTAGGAATGAGAGAAGAATTTTAATCAATTTTGGTTTTAGGCCTCCAAGATCCTAACCAATGTTGAGAAAGAGTGTTGTTCTGGAAGAACAATGAAATTGGAAAATTTGCCACTGGCAGGCTGTCCTGCTTCTAGATACATGTCCGTTGAAATTCAAATGATAATTTTTACAATAAAAAAATGCAAGCTCTATGAAGACATATTTTAACATGATTTTCTGGAAGAACAATGAAATTGGAAAAGTTGTCACTGGCAGGCTGTCCTGCTTATAGAAACATGTCCATTGAAATTCAAATGATAATTTTTACAATAAAAAAATGCAAGCTCTATGAAGACATATTTTAACATGTTTTCTTCCTTAGATTTGTAAGCCATATGACCACAATTATGTGGCTGGATGGCATTTGAAGGACCAACTAAGTGATGGTAAGCTATAGCTGAGGAGATAGAAAAGGAAAGGGTGGAGAAAACCAGGGTGGTGATATCAAGATGGAAACCAGATATGAAGACTCTCTCCCTTCCAGACCATGCTCAAAAGGTAGCAATAAGCACACACAGACAACACACACTCAAATACACATGCACATGTGCGTGCACATGCACACACACACACACACACACACATACACTGTTCCTTTACACTCCAACTCATCAATGCTCTTAGATTTTTAGAGCATTTCTAAAGCAATCATTTCACTATTGGATTGCCTTGTTCTTTGGGTTTAGTTTTCTTTGTCTAGATATGGCCCATTCCTCTATGAAGTATAACAGACATGGGGAGAAGTATTAATAGTCCTCTAAGCAGTCACTCTTTTGGGCATCCTCCCCTCTTCTCTTCTCTTTTTTTTTTTCTACTTTTTTTACAGTCCAAAATTCTTAGCAGTGTGAGATGATTCAAGGTTCTCAAAACTTTGAGTGTACAGTATCATATAGTGATCACTTTTGAGTATGATCTGGAGGTGTCTGTCCAGAGATCCAAAAGTTACCATCAGTTGTTTAAGATATTCCATTATTTTCCTTCACTATTATGTGCTCAATGTGGGCACTCTTAAATTTCACTGTGTTTTGGGATTAACCACATTGTAGAGAGACACAAAGATGTAAGAAATAAATTGAAAAAAGTTCTGTAGAAACAGATTTTACACCATAAAACAGTAAATTATTAGGTGTTAGAAAAATATAAATGTTGCAACAATGTGTTTTATATACTGTTTCCAAGAATAAAATATGACAAATCTGGGGGAAAAAAGTGGTTGGTTAATCAGATTTCTGGATGGCCATTTCTTTTAAGCTGGTAGCACTGCTGTGCTCCTTTACAGGCAATAACCCAGTCACCAGAGAAGAAAATCTGAATAGAGGCCTTAGAGGAAATGCTTATTTGAGGATTAATTATTTCCTTGTTAAACAGTAATATGGGGTTATTGTAGATTTTGGGGGGTATGGCAGTTAAAATGTATGTTTTAAAACAACTTTCTAGTAACCAAGAATTTCTCAAATTTAAGAAGGAACCAAAAGAGTAGTTTACAGAAATGCGGTCTCCCCATGGAACCAGATTATGAAACAAAAAAGGAAAATGAATGATGTTAAATGGGAAACAAAATAGAGGTGACCTTTCCAGATGTTTTTTTTTTGAAACTCCTTGTGAGGCAGCTATCCACTAGACAATGCTACCAAATGGCCTGTGTGTCTATTGTTTCACAGTTCTAGAGGTTAGAAGTCTGAAACCAAGATGTCAGCAGGGCCATGCTCTTTCTGAAGGTCCTAAGAGAGGATTCTTCCTTGCCCTTCCAGCTTCTTGTGGTTGCCAGCGATCCTTGGTGTTCCTTGTTTTGTAGTCCTGTGTGATCACATACTATGTGTCTGTCTGTGTCCACACTTCTCTCTTCTTATAAGGACATTAGTCATTTGATTAGGCTCTTCTAATCCAGTATATTCTTGCCTTAACTTGGTTGTATCTGCAAAAGCCCTATTTCCAAATGAGGTCACATTCACAGGTATTGGGGGTTCAAACTTCAACACCTCATTCTTAGTCCTCGGTATCACCATGAAGAGAGCATGCCAGAAGTTCTTTGTTATTTATACAAATTGGTATTAATAATAGTTACATACTCAAAATAAAACTACCCAGAGTAAGATCAACTTCTGGCATGACAGCCTGAGGAGCTCTGCTGATGCACTACTCAGTGAAACTGGTGAAAAACTATTTAAAAATCTAACCATTTAAAGCTTCTGGAAATGGTCCTAAGGGGAAAAAACAGCAAAGGAAGAATCCTCTATTTTAAAAAATTCATGAAAATTTGGTAAGAAAGGTGACAGTTAGTGGTATTTGAACAAAGACTGCTTCCTTCCCCCGCCACTCCTAGTTAAGTAGAGTGGAGAAACCATTCCAGAATTCTGCAGCTAAGAACACAAGGCACCCTTCCCCACCCCTCCCAGCACATGAAGGCTTTCTTCCCCAGAGGAGCAGGATGACAGTGTTTCTTATCCTGTCCAGCTCCCTATTGCTAAGACTAAGTTCCAGATGAGAGTGATTGAAGGTGGGGGGGGGGGGTCCCTTCTGGTCGACTAGAAGGTCTACCTTGGGCACAGAATGCTGAGAAGACTGCCACCCTCATCATTCTTGCCTTGGCTTGTGAGGTGGTGGTTCACACCAGAAGTTGCAAGCTGAGAGCACCTCTGTTTTCCCTACTTCTCCACCAAGTGCTCAGCTCCTGGAGTGGGGGTATCACTCAGAGAGGAGCTTGCCATTGTCCCCACCCCCAGCTCCAGAGTCCTGAATCAGATATTTTGCTGGAGGATGGGATTGGGAAAGGGGGAAGTAGGAGACCATTAAAAAAGATAGTTTCTAATATTTCCCCAAAGGAATTGAAAGTCAAGCCTAAGGATGCTCTCAAAAACTGTGGTGGTTATTGTAAAAAGCAAGGAGATTCAAAATATATGCTAAACTGTAAGCCTGTTAGTTTGTGGGAGAAAACTCAAAATAAGTCACTAGGGAGGAGTCCTCTTGGGTTCAGAACAAATATCAAACACTGACCTCAGAAACTATTCCTTCAAAGGAGTCACAATTTGATTGGATTAGTTTGTAGAGCAATTTATGCTTCAGGGCATTGTTGGAAACAATATAGCAATCAGCCACCAATTAGTGGAGCTTAACAGCTCGATGTGGTCAGAGAAAGAGTGGCTGAGAATGCTTGCAAGACCGTTGTCATCCAAGCATGACTGTGGTTATACCCAAAGTTGTGCTTCTTTGAGGAGAAATATCAGAGGCTGAAAACTCTGGGAGGGAAAATAGATTTCAAGAAAATAAACCAGCCAGTCACTAAACAAATAAACAATTAAATAACAATAACAAGCCCTGGAGGATGAGAGGAAGACGAATATCTAGAGTTCCTACAATACACCATCTGAAATACCCAATTTCCAACAAAAAATTATAAGGCAGACAAACAAATATAAAAATATGATTTATACAGTTAAAAAACAAGCAGGAAAAGAAATTGCCTGTGAGAGTGACCACTGTTGTATTTCTCAGAAAAAGACTTCAAAAGGTCCATTGTAAACATGTTCACAGGGCTAAAGGAAACCATGATTAAAGAAGTAAAAGAACATATGATGACCATGTTGCATCAAATAGAGAATATCAATAAAAAGATAGAAGCTATAAAAAAGAATCAAATGGAAATTCTGGAGTTGAAAAGTACAATAACAGAAAGAAAAAATTCATTAGAGGGGCACAACAGTAGATTTGAACTGACAGAAGAAAGAATAAAGGAACGTGAAAATAGATCAAGAGAGACTATGCAACCTGAAGAACAGAGAGAAAAAAAGTACACTAACAAACGTGTCAGGGAAGTACCAGAAAAAAAAAAAAAAAAGAGAGAGAGAGAGAAAGGAGCAGAAAAAATATTTGAAGAAATAATGGCTGAAAACTTCACAAATGTATTAAGAGATATTGGTCTGTAGTTTTCTTGTAATGTCTTTGTTTGCTTTAGATATTACAGTAATGCTAGCCTTGTAAAGTGAGTTAGGAAGTATTCTCTCTGCTTCTATCTTCTGAAAGAGCTTGTAGAAAATTGATACAATTTCTTCCTTAAATATTTGGTAGAATTCACTAATGAACCCATCTGGACCTGTTTTAGAAGGTTATTAATTATTGACTCAATTGTTTTTAACAGATATAAGCCCATTCAGATGGTTTATTTCTTCTTGTGTGAGTTTAGGCAGACTGCCTTTCAAGGATTGGTTCATTTCACCTAGGTTATCAAATTTGTAGACATAAAGCTGTTCATAGTATCCCCAGTTTTACTGAAAAACAACGAACCTACACATACAGGAAGTTCAACAAACTTTAAGTAGGATAAATACAAAGAAAGCCACAAATAGACACGTCATAGTACAAATGTTGAAAGTTAAAGACAAGGAGAAAATCTTGAAAACAGCAAAAGAAAACTGACTTATTGCTTACAAGGAAACACTGATAAGATAAAAACCCTGATAAGATAAAAGCTGACTTTTCAGCAGAAACAATGGAGACCAGAAAGCATTGGGAGAACATATTCAAAATGTTCAATGAAAAGACTGTAAACTAAAAATTCTATACCTAGTAAAACTATCTTTAAAAAATGAAGGTGAAATAAAGACCTTCACAGATAAACAAAATTGGAGAGAATTCATTGGTAGAACAATTACTTTTTACAAGAAATAAAAATTTCAAATACTTTGTAAGAAGTACTAAAGAAACTTTTTCTGGCTGGAAGCAAATGTCCCAAATGATAATTTAAATTCACATGAAAAACAAAGACCACAAGAAAAGGTAATTATGTAATTATAAAAGATAGCTTAAATACACATTTTGTCCCCTCTTCTCTTAACTGATTTTAAAACACTGGTATAAAATAATGTGTATATAATGTATTTGAGGGCCTATAACACATAAATATATAGGATATGTGTAATATCTTTGCCAACAATAGCACAAAGGAGGTGGGTGGGAGGAAAGCTTTACTGGGCTAAGGAAATGCATACAGATTGTAAAGTAATAATTATAACAATGTATTGTTGGGTTTGTAACATTAATAGATCTAATATGTACAAAAATGATATGACAAAAAAAAGAGTATGAGGAATATAACTATGTAGAAGTAGTGTTTCTATATATCAATGAAATGAAACTAGTATAAGCCAGGAGCCAATTCTGACAAGATAAGATGTATATGGTAAGTCTTAGAGCAACCACTAAAAACACTTTTAAAATACAGTGGAAAAAACCAGTAAAGAAATTAAAATGCTACATAACAAAATACTTACTTAATGAAAAATAACAGTAAAGAAAAAATAGAGGAACAAAAAAAGATAATGAAACATATAGAAAACGAAAAGCAAAATGACAGACATAAATTGAACTATATCAATAATAACATTATATGTGAATGGATTAAACAATTCAATCAAAAGACAGCGGTTGTCAGACTAGAGTTTTAAAATGTCCCAATGATATACTTTCTATAGGAGATACACTTTAGATTCAAAAATACAAGCAGATTGAAAGTAAAAGGATGAAAAAAATACGTCATGCAAACAACACATGGACACTGGAATGGCTATACTGATATGTATGTTTATCAGCCATTCCAGTTATATCAGACAAAATAGACTTTAAAACAAAAAGTATTACTAGAAATAAAGAGGGACATTTTATAATAACAAAAGGTCAATCCATTAGGAAAATATAACAATAATAACCACATTCACTTAATAACATAGCACCAAAATAATATGAAGCAAAACTGAACAAAAATAAAGAGAGGGCTATCATCAAAAAGTCTACAAATAGGGCTTCCCTGGTGGCGCAGTGGTTGAGAGTCTGCTTGCCGATGTAGGGGACACGGGTTCGTGCCCCAGTCCAGGAAGATCCCACATGCTGTGGAGCAACTGGGCCTGTGAGCCATGGCTGCTGAGCCTGCGCGTCTGGAGCCTGTGCTGTGCAATGGGAGAGGCCACAACAGTGAGAGGCCCATGTACCACAAAAAAAAAAAAAAAAAGTCTACAAATAATAAATGCTGGAGAGGGTGTGGAGAAAAGGGAACCCTCTTACACTGTTGGTGGGAATGTAAATTGGTGCAACCACTACAGAAATGGAGTTTCCTTAAAAAACTAAAAATAAAACTACCATCTAATCCAGCAATCCCACTCCTGGGCATATACCCTGAGAAAATAAAAACTCTAATTATAAAAGATACATTCACCCCAATGTTCATAGCAGCACTATTTACAATAGCCAAGACATGGAACAACCCAAGTGCCCATCAACAGATGATTGTCTTTAGAAGGTACAGTATATATATTTATAATGGAATATTACTCAGCCATAAAAAGAATGAAATATTGCCATTTGTAGCAACATGGATGGACCTAGAGAATATTATACTTAGTGAAGTAAGTCAAACAGAGAAAGACAAACATTATATGATATTATTTATATGTGGAGTCTAAAAAATAATACAAGAATCCGTATACAAAATAGAAACAGACTCACAGACACAGAAAACAAACTTATGGTTATCAAAAGGAAGAGGGAAGGAGGGACAAATTAGGAGTATGGTATTAACAGATACAAACTACTATATCTAAAATAGATAAGCAACAAGGATTTACTGTATAGCACAGAGAATTATATTCAATATCCTGTAATAACTTATAATGAAATATAGTTTGAAAAAAATAACTGAATCACTTTGCCCTACACCTGAAACTAATGCAATATTGTAAATCAACTATACTTCAACTAAAAAAAGAAATAAAGGAAAAAATAGTTCAATACTGATAGTTGGAGAGTTCAATATCTCACTTTAATAATATATAGAACAACTAGACAGAAGATTAACAAGGAAATAAAAGACTTGAACAACACTATAAACTAATTAGACCTAACAGACATCTATAGAATACTCCATTCAACAACAGAATACACATTCCTCTCAAGTGCACATGAAATATTCTCTATAACAGACCATGTGCTAAGCTATAAAACACACTTTAACAAATTTAAAAGACAGAAATAATACATAGTATGTTCTTTGATCACAATGGAATGAAAATAGAAATCAGTAACAGGGAAGAATTTGGGAAACTCATAAGTAAGTGGGAGTTAAACAACACACTCCTAAATAATCAATGGGTTGAAGAAGAAATCAAAAGGGAAATCATAAAAGAATTCGAGATGAATCAAAATGAAGACACAACATACCAAAACTTCTGAGTTAAAACAGCTAAAACAGCTCTTAGACAGAACTTTATAGACATAAATGCCTATATTAAGGAAGAAAAAAATCTTAAGTCAATAACCTAACCTTCCACTTTAAGGCCCTGGAACAAGAAGCAGAAACTAACTTAAAGCAAGTAGAAGAAAAGACATAAAGTAGAAGTAGAAATAAATGAAATACAATAGAGAAAATCATTGAAACCAAAAGCTGGTTTTTTGAAAAGATCAACAAAATTGACAAACCTTCAGCTAGACTGACCATAATAAAAAGAGAGAAATCTTGCCATTTGCAACAACACAGATGGACCTAGAGGGTATTATGATAAGTGAAATAAATCAGACAGAGAAAGACAAGTACTGTACAATGTCAAGTATATGTGGAATCTAAAAAACAAAACAAATGAATGAACATAACAAAACAGAAACAGAGTTTTAGACACAGAGAACAAATAGGTGGTTGCCAGAGAGGAAGGGACTGGGGTGGGGGAAGGGGAAGGAAAGAAATAGGTGAGGGAGATTGAGGTACAAACTTCCAGTTGCAAAATAAATGAATCATAGATATGAAATATACAGTGTGGGGAATATAGTCAATAACTATGTAATATCTGTGTTGTGACATATTATTACTAGACTTATAGTAGTGATCATTTTGAAATGTATCAAATCACTGTGTTGTGTAACAGGAACTAACATAGTGTTGTAGATCAATTAAACTTCAAAGACAAACAAACAAATGCATAGAAAAGGATCAGATTTGTGGTTACAGAGGCAGGGAGTAGGGAGAGGGGAAATTGGATGAAGGTAGTCAAAAGGTACAAACTCCCAGTTATAAGATAAACAAGTACTAAGCATGTAATGTACAATATGACAAAGCTAATTAACAGTGCTGTATGTTATATACGAAAGTTGATAAGAGAGTAAATCCTAAGAGTTTTCATCTCAAGGAAAACTATATAGTTTTCTATTCCTTTAATTTTGTATCTATATGAGATGATGAATGTTCACTAAACTTATTGAGATAATCATTTTGTGATATATGTAAGTCAAATCATTGTGCTGTACACCTTGAATGTATACAGTGCTATATGTCAGTTATATTTCAATAAAAGTGGAAGAAAAGAGAGAGAGAGAAGACTCAAGTTACTAAAATCAGAAATGAAAGGGAGGATACTACTACTGTTTTTATAGAAATAAAAAGCATTATAAAGGACTACTATAAACTATTATACTCCAACAAATTAACTTAGATGAAATGGAAAAATGTCTAGAAAGATACAAACTAAGAAAACTGACTCAAGAAAAAAATAGAGAATCTGAATAGACCTATGCCAAGTGAAGAAATTGAAATAGTAATTGAAAAAAAACTACTAATTTTAAGAAAAGCTCATGCTCAGATGGCTCCATCAGTGAATTCTACCAAACATTTAAAGAAAAATTAATACCAATTATTCACAAACTCTTCCAAAATGTAAAAGAGGAGGAAATACTTCTCAGTTCATTTCATGGGGCCAGTATTACCTTGATAACAAAGCCAGACAAGGCACCATAAGAAAACATAATTAAATACCAATATCTTTTATGACTGTGGACCCCCAAATCTTCAACAAAATATTAGCAAACCAAATTCAGCAACATATAAAAAGAATTACACACCCTGACCAAGTGGGATTTATCCCAGGAATGCAAGATTCGTTTAACATCCAATAATCAGTTAATGTAAAACATCATATCAGTAGAATAAAAAACAAATATCAGAAACAAGCATTTGACAAAATCCAACACTTTTCATGATAAAAAGACAGAACAAACAAGGGATAGAAGAGAACTTCTTCAAAGGGTATCCATGAAAAACCCACAGCTAACATCATACTTAATGATGCAAGACTAGATGCTTTTTACCAATGTCAGGAACAAAGCAAAGATGTTTGCTCTTGCCACTTCTATTCAACATTATACTTGAAGTTCTAGTTGGGGGCAATTAGGCAAGAGAAAGTAATAAAATGCATACAGATTGGAAAGGAAGAAATAAAAATGTCTATTTTCAGATGACATGATCTTGTATATAGAAAAACCTAAGGAATCCACTAAAGACTATTAGAACTAATAAACAAGTTTAGCAAGTTTGTGGGGTACAAGAACAATACACAGCAATGAATGATATTTCTAAACACTTGCAATGAACAACCTGAAAATGAAATTAAGAAAACAGTTCCATTTATACCATCAAAAAAATAAAATACTTGGGAATAAATCTAACAAAAGTAGTGTATAACCTCTACTCTGCAAACTACAAAACATTGTTGAAGAAATTAAAGATGATTTCAATAATTGGGAAAGCATTTCATGTTCATGGATCAGAATGTTTAACATTGTTAAGGTGGCAGCACTCCCCAAAATGATCTATAGATTCAATGCACTCCCTATCACTCTCCCAGATGGTTTCTTTGTAGAAACTGACATCGAATTCACATGGAATTTCTAGGGTCCCAGAATAGCCAAAACAATCTTAAAACAGAAGAACAAAGCAGGAGGGCTCATACTTCCTTATTTCAAAACTTACTACAAAGCAGCATTAATCAAGAAAATGTGGTACTGGAACAGATGACATAAATAAGTCCATACATCTATGGTCAACTGTTTTTTGACAAGGGTGCCAAGCCCATCCAATAGGGAAGAATAGTCTTTTCAACAGATGTTGTTGGGACAATTGGATTGCCACATGCAAAAACTTCAGGTTGTATCTTTTCCTCACACCATATACAAAATGAACTGAAAATGGATCAAAGACCTAAATGTAAGGCTAAAACTATAAAACTGTTAGAAGAAAACACAGAAGTGACCTTGGATTTTGCAAAGGATTCTTAGATATGACACCAAAAGAACTAGCAACAAAGAAAAAATAAATTGGACTTCATCAAAATTATAAATTTTTGTGCTTCAACAGACACTGTGAAGAAAGTGAAAAAGCCCACAGAATGGGAGAAAATACTTTAAAACCATATATCTGATAAGGGGCCTATATCCAGAATATATAAAGAACACTTACAACTCAATAATAAAAAAAAACAAATAACCCAATTAAAAAATAAAGAATCTGAATAGATATTTCATCAAGGAAGACATAAAAATGGCCAATAGCACGTGAAAAATGCTTAATCAAATTAATCATAAAGGAAATGCAAATCAAAACAATGAGATACTACTTCACACTTGTAAGGATGTTTATAATCAAAATGTCAGATAATTACAACTTTTGGTGAGGATGTGGAGGAATTAAAACCCTTATACACTGCTGATAGGAATGTAAAATGATGCAGCCACCTTTGAAAACAATCTGGTAGTTCCTCAAATTATTAAACATAGAGTTACCATATAACCCAGCCACTCTTAGGTATATACCCAAGAGAAATAAAATTATATAACCACACAGAAATTTGTACATGAATGTTTATAGCAGTATTATTCATAATGGCTAAAATGGGAAAACAACACAAATGTCTATCAATGACACATGAATAAACAGAATATGTTATAACAATGCAATGGAATATTATTCAGCCATAAAAATGAAATGAAGTACTGATACCTGCTACAATATGAACAAATCTTGAAAATGTTATGCTAAGTGAAAGAAGTCAGTCAGAAAAGATCTTATATTATATGTTTTATTCTTATGAAATGTCCAAAAGAGGAAAATTTATAAAGACAGAAAATACATTAGTGGTTGCCTAGAGGTGGGGCTGGCAGGTAGGAGGTAATAGCTAAAGGGTACCAGGTTTCTTTTTGAGTTGATGAAAATGTTCTAAAATTGACTGTGGTGATGGTTGCACATATCTGTGAATATACTTTTGAATTTTGTACTTTATTTTATTATTATTTTTTTTGATCAAAGAAAGTGTTTATTAAAGATTTCCTGAGATACTATGCTCTTACACTATTTTTTTAACATCTTTATTGCAGTATAATTTCTTTACAATGGTGTGTTAGTTTCTGCTTTATAACAAAGTGAATCAGTTATACATATACATATGTTCCCATATCTCTTCCCTCTTGCATCTCCCTCCCTCCCACCCTCCCTATCCCACCCATTTAGGTGGTCACAAACCACTGAGCTGATCTCCCTGAGCTATGTGGCTGCTTCTCACTAGCTATCTATTTTATGTTTGGTAGTGTATATATGTCCATGCCACTCTCTCACTTTGTCACAGCTTACCCTTCCCCCTCCTCATATCCTCAAGTCCATTCTCTACTAGGTCTGTGTCTTTATTCCTGTCTTACCCCTAGGTTCTTCATGACCCTTTTTTTTTCTTAGATTCCATATATATGTGTTAGCATACGGTATTTGTTTTTCTCTTTCTGACTTACTTCACTCTGTATGACAGACTCTAGGTCCATCCACCTCACTGCAAATATCTCAATTCCGTTTCTTTTTATGGCTGAGTAATATTCCATTGTATATATGTGCCACATCTTCTTTATCCATTCATCTGTTGATGGACACTTAGGTTGCTTCAGCCACTATGGAGAACAGTATGGAGGTTCCTAAAAAAACTACAAATAGAACTACCATACAACCCAGCAATCCCACTACTGGGCATATACCCTGAGCAAACCATAATTCAAAAAGAGTCATGTACCAATATGTTCATTGCAACTCTATTTACAATAGCCAGGACATGAATTTTATACTTTAAATGGTATTATATGTGAACTATTTTGTAATTAAACTGTTAAAAAAATAAAACTACTCAGAGTGAACATATAGCCTAGCACCAGAACTCCAGCAATTGAATGCACAGTCTCACAATAAAGGCAGACCAATGCAGGGCAACCATCTGGGAAATCCCTATAAATTGGAGTATTGCTGAAGATAGAAGAGGCCACTGTTTTAATGCACTTCCTGTTACTGAGTACATGCAAAATGCTTTGGGGAGCTCCATCTTCCTTCTTCTTCTTGTTTTCTTCCTATTCTATTATTCTTTCTTCACTAAGCTCCATAAAACCTGAAGCAGGAAATCTAATGGGATTGGGATAGTCATGGTTCTGAGGACTGCGGAAAGAACCATTTCATTTCCCACCTGTCTAACCGAAGTGTGTTCTTAGCAAGAGCTGGTTGTGGTGATGGAGACTCTGGTCAGGCAAAGAGCAGGAGAGCCATCTCGGATCCTTCGCATTACCCTCAACTCTCCCACAGCTTATAAGCTCCATGGTTTATTTGTAATTTAAAAAACTCTTTTCTTTTGATTTCTATAATGCACATTTATTTTATGATAGAGCCTGATTTTCTACAATAGGCTTTTATGTGTGCTTTTGATTCAAATACAGAAAGCTCCACTTCAATATAATAAATAAAAACCCAGCCGTTATTGTACTAAATAATTCACAAACCTCAAACACACTTGGACTCAAATACACTTCTTGTCCTCCCTGCACGTCCCCTCCCCAACCTCATTAAGGAGCTTGAGAACAAGTCACTCTGCTTTGTGGACAATGAGTCTGTACCTCGCTATTTTAAGTATCAATAAGTTTGCATTTGGAGTATTAGCCTGTTTCATTGCCACTCACGCTGGAGGCCATGCATGCAAAACCTGGATTCTGGGTTTGGATATGCCACTGAGTTATTTGTGGGCTGATTCCGTTTGGAACATTTTCTATGCTCTAAGCAAGATTCCCCACTTACACCCCCATGTCCTGCGGAAGACCTGGGGAGGAAAGTCCTCCTGGGTCTGTTGTGTGGATTATTCTCCCCCAGACATGTCGTGCACCATTTTATCTCTGACTCTGAACTCATTTTGGCTTCTGCCCTTTCACATATACTGTGTTTCTCATCTTAAAGGATGGAGCCACTATATCAGTCCACACCAGTCATCTTCCTACTTTTTCCATGAGGGACACACAAACTTTAACTGGTTTAAGCTATCATATTTTGGGGGCCCATCTGTTACTTGACCTAACCTTCCTAACTGTTTATCCATACATGAATAATGCTCAAGCTGATGATCACAAGGGAGGCCACACACTCAGCTAAATTTCAGAGGTTCTGTCATTAAAGAAAGAAGGGGAGAATGGATATTAAGAAAGACGATACTTCACATAAACAACTTCAAGCCCAGTTGATGGAATTAACCAGAAATCCAGAACCTCCTTGGACTGCTTCCCTGATTTGTCTGATGTCCTCAAAGATGCTTCAGTGTTGGGTCCTCATCCTTCCCTGATGGGCAGGACCTTGGGTGGATTCATGCAGAGGCTAGAGAGCTTTGTCGATGCAGGGCTCAGCGCAGGTCCTTTAGCAGCTGTGGCCTGTGCTCTCCCACTACCGCTGCTGCCAATGGCCCTCAGAATACTGACCATCAGGCATAGCTGTCCCCAGTGATGGCCAGAGGGAGGGACGTGGTTCTCCTCTGAACCACTGACCAGTCCTTCCCCTTAATTCTCCATGCGCAGAAGAGACCAGACTGTACCTTTTTATGAGAATTTACTGAAGTTTGAGAAAAGATGGGAATACAAGGAGGAGGGCTTTCAGTGAATGCAGAGGCCCGGGCCTTTCTAGGATTCTTTATCAGGCTACTCCCTTCTCCTGTCATCAAAAATGCTCTGAGCATCTCTATCCTTCAAACTCTGGGCAAAATGACCCTAAGAACCTGGGGAGAAGGAACTATATAATGTCATCTGAAAGGTCCAATTCTAGAACCCCTATTCATTGTACTAGAACACCTCTCTTCTCAGGGGTGTGACAACAACTATTCCCTACAGAACCACTCACTGGGTGTGGTATTAACCCATGGCCCCAATAAGAATTTCATAATCATCAGACGGAACAGTCCCCAAAGTCTGGACTATTGCAGTGTAAGTACCATCCCATGTAGTACAGCTCAAACCAGTAGGGCTGAAACAATTTCACTCCAGCTTCTGTTCACTCTCATCTCGTCAACTATTCAACCGAATTATTCAATCTCAAACATAGCCATTAAAAATTCTTTTCCTTTCTTTCCACAGGACTCAGATGTAGTCCACAGATCTTAGCTGGTAAACCAGACATCACTGCATGTCTCTCTAGATGGCAGGGTCTTTATCAATTAGGATGTGTTTGACTGCAAGTCAAGGCACTCACAGTCACGGTTTCTAAGTTTGGCACCTTTCCTGGGGAGAAAGGAAGGTTAGGAGGTAAGATGGAGCAGTAAGCTATATAGTAGTCCTGTTTGAGAAATTTGCATTCTGAGATTGGCCTTCTGGTAGTTCTGTCTGCCTAATTTATGGTGATAATTTCTCTAACAATAGGACTAGGGGGCAGATAGGATGGAATTTAGGGAGGGAATATGTGCCCTTCTGGACCCAGAAACTTGTATAACCTAGAGCACCTTCTTGAAACTGGTTCTGCCTTCTAAAGTAATAACATCCCAACCCAATTCATAAAAAACTTGTGAGATTACCTCTGAGAATTCTAGAAATAGAAAGATGTGTTCTAGCTGCAAAAGGGCAGCCCTGGGTTGCGCCTAAATTTCACGTGGGTTTTTTGTTCTTGTTTTTATGACACCAGTGCAATGGAAGGGTTCACCAATTAGAAATGTAAAGTTAAGTGATATGAATATTTGTAATGGGGTTTTCTGCTATGGCAGACTGCGACGATTTCAACAGATCCTCAACACGTCTGAAGCTCCATGTCACTGGAATCTCCAATGTTTATTTTATGTGAAGAGGGAAACCCACGTTGAACTTCATAAATGCTTTACATGTTTGAAATTATGCCTTCTCTTCTATTTGGTGGTATACGTTTGTATCATGTGCTCCTTGCTCCTGTACCAGAAAAGGTCGACATGTTTATTACTCATGGGAATTAACTTGCTATTTGAACTTAGAATTTCTTTAGCTGAAAACTCAACCATGGGAAAACAGTGGAAGAATGTTCTTCTCTTTGGTGGTGATGATGCTTTCAGGTGAAAGAAATGGAAAAAGGAAAGATGGAAGGAAAGAGGCTGTGTGCCCAAGAAAGGGTGTTATTTTCTATATTTAGCAGAACATGTCCCCATGAAATGGAAAAGGAAGCCTCTGAGGACCCCATGAAGTGATACCTAGCAGGGAACTGCAGTTATTACTGTGGAGAGCTCTCTGCTTCCAGGTCTTGGAGAAGCAGGCAGGAATTTTCTCTCCTTGGATATTTTTGTTGTTGAAAAATCAATGAGAAAAGCATAGAAGTAGAGTGATAATTAACAGCCATCCAAGAATCAGCCATACTAAATGAACAAAGGTTAACATTCTGATACATTTACTTCTAATCTTTTTTAAAAAAATAAAATATTATACATATTTTGAAGTCTAAGCAGCCCCTCCTCCTAGTTCTCCTTCCCTCCCTCCCCACCAGCACTTGCTATGGTATCATCCAGTTCTCCTCTAATGGACATCTGGGGTGCTTTTTTTTCTATTAAAAATAGTGCACTTGTGCTATTATTCCTAGAATTGGAATTACTGGGATACAGAGTATTGACCAAGGTAACAAGATGCTCTAACAAACTCAAATTTATAATGGCTCAGACAAGATAGCTTATTTCTCCTTCAAGTAAAGTCTAAAGCGTATGATCCTGATTGGTAAGTCACCATTCCCCAAGTGGGTTTTGGGGATCAGGCTCCTTCTTTCTTGGGATCTCACCATAGGAATTCCTAGGTGGCCGTGCTTGACCACATCCAGCTGGTGGAAGAGGAAAAAGGGGATGTGAAGGCATACTCTTCTTAACCACCTGGAAATGGCACACATCATTTGGTCACATGGCCCCACCTAGATGCTGGGCAGGCTATTTCCCAATCCTTTGATAATTAATTAATTAATTAATTAAAAAAATTGGGGTATAGTTGCTTTACAATGTTGTGTTAGTTTCTGCTGTACAGTGAAATGAATCAGCTATATGTATACATATATCCCCTCTTTTTTGGATTTCCTTCCCATTTAGGTCACCACAGAGCACTGAGTAGAGTTCCCTGTGCTATACAGCAGGTTCTCAATAGTTATCTATTTTATACATAGTAGTGTATATATGTCAATCCCAATCTCCCAATTCATCCCACCCTCCCTTCCCCCCTTGGTGTCCATACGTTTGTTCTCTGCGTCTGTGTCTATATTTCTGCTTTGCAAATAAGTTCATCTGTACCATTTTTCTATATTCCACATATAAGCTTTAATGTACAATATTTGTTTTTCTCTTTCTGACTTACTTCACTCTGTATGACAGTCTCTAGGTCCATCCGTGTCTCTACAAATGACCCAATTTCGTTCAAAGGTTGGGTAAAAATGTAGGAATACAGAAATATACATAATGTTGCAAATGTAAACTAATAGAAAACTTTCAAAAGCAGAAATTTAGTGAAGGTTTGGGTAACGGAGAGAGATTAAATTCCTGCACAGAAACAAAGAACTTGCTAATGGAGATTAGATGACCTCCCGCCCCTGAATTTTTTTCTCATTCTTACTATCACTTTTGCCTACTTCTTTATTGTACATCCCACAGGTCACTTCTTCTCTCCAGCCTTCCTGGGCCCGTCAGAATATTTTGGTTGTTGTGATAGAAATTGCTTCTGACCAATTAAGCAAAAAGAAAAAAAAAGGTAATTTCTAGGGAGGTTAAGAAATAAGTGAGGAAATTGAAGAATTAGCTGAAGAACCAGACCTCATAAAGGGTGGGAACCAGGCTTTTTGGGGTATTCAGGTGGCAGGACCCAAGGGAGAGTCACTGGGATGGATCAGCTCCCACTCTTCCCTGTTCTCTTGTCACTCTCTTCCAAGGAGAGATCTGATTGGCTGAGGTTGGGTCATGAGCCCTTCGCTTGACCAGAGGAGGCTGGGGCAGAACTGGCTGAAACTCTTACTAAGTCTAATTCACTGGGGGTGGAGCGAAAACAAGTGTCTTTACCGAAAGAGGGCTAGTGTGTGTTAGGCAGGCGCTAACATAAATCTTGGCAACATGGTGGTACAGGTGGCTTCTTTTGTCCATGGCTGGGGGAGGAAGGGAGTGAGTGGCCCACCTCTCTTTCAGCACCTGGCACCACCAAGCACCTGGCTGTCCCCTTGCAGAAGGGAGGTGTGAATGGCCTAAAACCAAATTTGTGAGAGCTTTTTCAACATAGGTAGAGATTTTAACCAACCATATGTACCCAAAGAAAACAGTCAAATTCAGGATTGTCCTGTTGCTCATTTTCTCTGGGGGTTGATGCTAAGCTCTGGGAGTTCACACAGGTACACTGAAGGCATTGGTTTGAAGGGGCCTCTGCATCTCCATCTTGATCTGTCTTGGTCCTGAGATAGAACCAATTCCAGCCCACGTATCCAAACTTACATTTACGAGTGTCTATGCATAATAAAGTGATTTATTTTGTGTGTTTAAAAAAATACCACATAAATGGCACCAAATTGTATTAACATTCTTCAGCTAGCTTTCTCCACTCTAGATTGTTTTATACTGAGATAGAGTCAACCTATCTGTTCTGGCCCTTGGATGGTTCTACAGACATGTGAGGATGCCCCATCTGATCTCTGGCTCCAACATCCCTTTGTCCTAGATGCAGACTTATCTGTCTGTCTTCCTCTGCAGTCCCCTCCCTCTTTCTCTTCCTTGCTCCCTCCCCCCTTTCTCTCTTTCTCTCTCTCTCTGGTCACCCTTCATCCCCCTTCATGGGCTCAGGAAACACCCCAGTGCTTTCACATGGGGGAAATTATGGGGCTTTTGCTGACTCTTTAATGCCCGGACCCATACATGTCATGTGAGCTTTACTACTACATCACCATGATGGATCCGAGGCTTCTCCGTGGGGTCTGAAGATTCTGCTTGGGAAACAAGGTAAAGGGAGGGTCCACCCTGGCATCCCTAAACTTGAAGAGGGATTCCATTATTTCTCCTTTTCCTGGACTAAGCTGGCAAATGGGAAGGGCAAGCAGAGGCGCCACACATATAAATCACCTTCTTGTTTCCTGCTTCCCCAGTTCCTCCTCCCCAGTGCAGACTGAATTTATCCAGCCTCCCTGGAGCAGGGCATGTGCCCTTTGTCTACTTCTCTTTCCAGTCTGTTGTTATGACACAAAATTTCTGCCTTCATGCTTTGGGAGGGGACAGCCATTTGAAATTCAATCCTCTACCTCTTTTCTTCTCTCAAAATTCTCAACTTTTACAAATTAGGATCTGGGCTTTCAAGGCCATTGTTTCTGAGTTTCAAGAGCTCATTTAACACAGAAAAATTCAAGCGTCTGATTCTTTGGTCTCTGCATTTGGCTCTGTTCAGACAGCCATGAGTAGAAGCAGGTAGGTGATTAACAACAGGGTGGGTCACAGGGTAACTTCTGTGTGAGGAAATTATTTAGTATCTCAGGATGTCACCAATATCCTGGGCCATATGAGCTCCAGGCATTCATGGATGTGTGAACATTCTAACCCAGCCACATTTTCTGCTCCAGAAACTACACTATTCTTTTCCCTATAGTGTGGACATATTTAAAAATCCAGTTTCTGCTTATCACATATCCACCTCTGAGGAAGGAGACGCATCTGATGATAATGAGACGTACTTTGTTCTGTTTGGAAATATAACAAAAGTGTTTCTAGCAAGAAGAAGGAGAAGAGGAGGGGAAGGAGGAGGAGATGCAGAAGAAAAATGAAGGCAATTTAGGTGCAAAGAAAGCTCATCTGGGCTTGGATGGCTTAGGAGAGCAGGGGTGCTGTGGGGAAAGACTAAATGTATCATTGGGAGGAAGGATGCCCAGGCCTTGCTGATGGCCTAATGTGGGGCTTCGTCCATGAACGCTTCCCTCAAGAAGCTGGACGTTGCTGCCACGTGGAGGGTGAGGTTGGGCAGCTTCAGTATCCCAGTCCCGGGAAGACACAACCTCGGCCGGCATTTATGTGCTCACACTTCTCAGGCTGGTCAGCAAGACCACCACTTCTCCCCCGAGTCCTCATTCCTGAGAGGCTCAGCCAGGCTCCGCCTGCGTCATGGTGGACACTCACAGGCGAGGCAGGCTGGGCAGCATGGTGCGGGGAGCAGCGAGCAGCCTTGCCCCTTCTCAAAGCCGTTTGGAAGTGTGAGGGGATACTTTGAGCTGTCACGATGTGGCGCCACTTGAGAAATGCCCGAGTAACCCGGGCTGAGGGCCAAGGGTGGTGGTGTACACTCACACCATCTTCTTCCCGTGCAGAGTACTAGCTGGAATATTTCTTTAATGAGGACACATCGAGAGAGTACGGATGGAGCTCCAGGAGCTCACAGGCATCGAGCACCAACAGCTTTCCCGTGTTGTGGGCTGTGGAAATGAAACTATCAGAGAAAACAACGGATGAGTCGCGACAAATGGTCTCACACTCTCAAAATTGACAAATGCTCACCTGAATCCAGCTTTGAATGGATTTCTTGCCTCTCAGTAAGCCAAGCAAGCTCTGCTGGAGGACACGAGGGGCCCAGGGACCATGTGCATGCCTTTGTACCCTGGTTTCCTCACCTGTGTGTTATTATTTCCTCCTGTGTGTCAGGACTCCCTGGAAAGTCTCTGTTCTCATATGGCAACTATCCCAGAGAGCCGGTATATCCTAGAAATAAGGGTGTGGATGCCAGGGGTCTGGGGCCTGTCTTCTTATCTGTGGAAAGGGACTGCTGCTGGTACTTGCCTCACAGGGGAGGTGGGAGGAGCGAGCTGACACAGGACAAGGGCCTGAAAGGGGCAGCCAGCTGTGAGCGCTCTACCGCTGTTACTCATCTCTGCTCTTCCAAAGCCACAAGCCTGCAGCAAGCAGCGGGGATTTTACTTAAAATTTCATGGAGACGAAGAGGATGTGTTTAAGCCAGATGCCAGAAGGCAAAATCCTTGCTAGCCACTTCTGTCCTCTGCCCAAAGTTTCCCTGAGACTGTCGTCACCAGGAGCTTCCCCTCAATCTTGTTTTGAGTTTTAGTCTGTGATAATAATGGATAGCCCGAACACCGTTTTAAGATGTGAGGGTTTTAAAAGGCCATCTTTTAAGCAGCACTTAACCAAATCAAGTTCATCTAAGGTCCACACCCAGCAATTTTGCTTCTACCTGCCCAAGAAATTTTCCCATGGGTCGTGCACTCCTACCGTGTGGTTCTCTGCAGTGCAGCCTGGGGGTGCAGGAGACAAAATGTGAGAGATGCTGGTGGAGGAGCAACAGACGAGGTGTACACCTTTCCAGGAGGAGGCTCTTAAAACCGCTCTGAGTGAAAAAGCAGAAACAAAATATCTAGAAGCTTGCTGCTCAGAGTGAGGGTGGGGAGAGGGTGGCAGCTGGCTGCACAGGTGTCGCCTGGGAGCTTGTTAGAAGTGCAGATTCTGCCCACTTACCAGACGTCCCAAATCCGAACCTGAGTGTTCACAAGGTTGCAGAAGCACCATCTACAGCATGTAAAGCCACAGCACACTCTTCCTGCAGCCACAAAAAGAGAGGAACTCTTAAATGTTTCCCTTTGAGGAAGGGGAGAGGAGAATGGAGAGAGAGGTCAACGAATCAAGTAAGTTAAAATGAAGGTAGGAAGTACAGAAAGGCAGGGAAAGTGTTTTCCCCAGGGGAAGAAGGTCAATGCAGGCACCTTCTGCAATAAAAACCGCCAAAGATGTGGACAGCTATCTCCTCCCCCTTCCCGACCCGCAAGCCCCAAAGGTAACCTGTGACCTGAGGACAAACCTGGTTCAAGTTCTCAGCATCTTGTGGCCCTTTTAATGCACTGCTTTGCTGAAGCTGGGGCTGGAGACTTGGCAATAAGACTCCCTTACCCTCTGTGTACTGCTGATGCTAAGTCCAAGTGCTTTCATGTGGAGTTCTGAGGAAAATGGGAGGGGCCCTTAAGACAGACCATGCTAGATGCAGACATGAGAAGGGAAGTCTTTTTCATCTAGCGTTGATCTAAATTCCAGAGACTGTGAAGGGCAAAATAGATTAGTATTAAGCTGAAGATAATTTTGCATTCAGGGTCTCAGTACTCTGCCATTCGCTTGCAGCCTCTCTATTGCCTTATATACTTACTTCAAAGCACTGATGGTGGGCTGAGAAGGACCTACTAGTAACAGAACTATGGTTTCAAAAACAAGTCTTAAAAACAAAGTGTGGGGGAGAGAGGGTGGAGGTGAGGAGATGGATGGACTCAGACCGCTTCGATAGTACCCGGAATATCCACATTCCTCATTTATTGAGCTGGAGGTGGCCACAAGAAGAAGCTGGCTTTTGGGGGTCCTTATTCGACATACCTTTTTTTCTTTTTTTCTAGTATGTTCATTTCAAATCTTTGAAAACTGGGAATAATTTAAACACAAGTTCTGAGCTCTCCAGCTTAGGGAAAACGCTGGCATGAGAATATATTACCATTGCAATTATCCTTCCAAAAAGCCTCACGCAGGAAGTATGAAAACAACTTTGCAAAACCCAGGCCTACATCTGTCACCCTACATGTGTGTGGACAGTGACAAAATGCCAAAGTGGTGACAGGTAATGCAGGATTATCGCAAACCGGGGGGTAGAAGCTGCCTTTTAGGAAGGAAATGGCAACTGATCTGGGAGCAGGGCCAGGATCAGTTCAGGCCCCTGTGGGCAGTGGAGAGGAGACGGTTGGGGAACTGCCCACCACCCAGCAGAAAACCTGAGGCCTGGTGACATCCTAAGGATTCTTTCTACTTTGCTTTTCCTTTCATCAGAGGAGCTTGAAGACCCTTTTACAGATATTAATGAGGTCCTCAATGCCTAAGGTTATAAAATGAATGAGTGATCGAGTCATGCGTATATTCCAGGAGTTCTGATCCTCAAAAACACATTGTTTTGGGTGTTCAATATGGGTTGTAGTAAAAAGTCTCCAAAAAGGAAAGAAAAAAGAATTCTTTGGTGCTCTTTGGAATTCTGTACTTGGTACTGTAAGGTGCACAGAGTATCTTTCCTGCTTGTTTTGTAGAGTTTCTGAGAGGATCAAAAGAGGAAAAAGGGATATGCAAATATCTTTTAAACTCTATCACAAGATGCAAGTATGAGATATCAGTGCCAATTAAAGGATACGATTTATGTTGTGTTCATTGCTGTCACTCAAAACGCTTCCAGGGATGAGAACTTCACCTAATGGTTGCACTGCCAGCTGCTGCAACACCCCTCCCTCTCCTTTCTGTCCAGACCCTTCATTACCCTATGCAACTGCTATGAAAATTCTACTCACCTGTGTTCCCAAATGCTAGCTTGAGAGCCTCTGCTCCTGAAGGCAAAGTTTTCTTGGTCCTTGGCAAAATGTTAAGAATAAAGGCAGTCATGAAGAACCTAGGGGTAAGACAGGAATACAGACACAGACCTACTAGAGCATAGACTTGAGGATATGGGGAGGGGGAAGGGTAAGCTGTGACAAAGCGAGAGAGTGGCATGGACATATATACACTACCAAACGCAAAATAGATAGCTAGTGGGAAGCAGCCGCATAGCACAGGGAGATCAGCTCGGTGTTTTGTGACCGCCTGGAGGGGTGGGATAGGGGAGGTGGGAGGGAGGGAGACGCAAGAGGGAGGAGATATGGGAACATATGTATATGTATAACTGATTCACTTTGTTACAAAGCAGAAACTAACACACCATTGTAAAGCAATTATACTCCAATAAAGATGTAAAAAAAAAAAAGAATAAAGGCAATGGGGTGGGTTTTTTCTACAAAGCCACATTTATCCAATTGAAAAAAACCTGTCCTTAATTCTGATGATACTCCCCCCACTTTGGGGCATTAAAATGCCATTTTAATATCCTTTGGCATTAAGATGATGGTGCCAGTGAGTGGTAGTTTTTTTTTTTTTTCTTAATGTGTTTACTTGGAAAAATTACAAGTTGGCCACCTTATGTAGGTTCTGCAGGGTTTTTTTTGAAATTGTATTGTTCCATGAAATTCCAGTTTGGAGATCACTGCTAAATGCTCTGCTGTTTGCTTTCTGCAGGCCTGAACCTGTGCCTACAGGAAGCAATGAAGGGCACATACTAGACCCTCTATGTGACACTGATGAAGAGAGAAATTAGCCTGGGCAGCCCCTGACTTAGGACACAGCCTTTCCAGAGTCAAGGCAAGCAAATGGGCATCAGAGCTCTCGCCAACAAGGGGCAGCTATACTGGGCCATGATTAGATCTCCAAGAGCAGTCTCTCCTAAAAAGCTCAGGGGCGCACCTGCTTCATCCTGCTGCCCAGGGCCATTCCTGGCATTCAAAGTTAGAGCTAACAAAATAACATTTTGAATGATCATTAGGGGTAATTCAAGCTACACTATATTCACCAGGTATACTGCCTGTTACCTAGGGATTTATGGGAGAACCCAGGGCTCTGATGGCCATTTATAGTGTTGTGTCTAAGGAAATAAGCATTCTGAGTTCCAAATGGATAAATTAAAATCAAACTCTTAAAATGGTTCATACAAAGTAGGAGCTGGGGTCCATCCAAGAGACCCAACTGAATCGAAGAACAATAATTAGCATTTCTATCCTGGGTTCTTATGTGTTAGCTCCGTGGTCCTAGTGACCCCCTTTGAGGCAGATAGAAAGGTTCTGGATTCTAGACCTGGAGGTCCTCTATGTAGCCACCAGCCACATGTGGTCCGAGTTGTGATGGGCTCTAAGTATAAAACACACACTGGATTTCAAAGATGTGAAAAAATATCTCAATAACTTAAAAAATATAGATTACACATTGAAATAATATTTTAGATATATCATGTTTATAAATATACAGGCTTACCTCGGATATATTCCGGGTTTGTTTACAGACCACAGCAATAAAGTAGATATTGCAATAAAGTAAGTCACATGAACTTTTTTGGTTTCCCAGCGCATGTAAAAGTTATGTTGACACTCTACTGAAGTCTATTAAGTGTGCAATAGCATTATATGTAAAAAAATAAAAAGCAATATTCATACGTTAACTTAAAAATACTTTATTGCTAAAAAATGTCCAAAGAATAGTAACATTAAAGATCACTGATCACAGATCACCAAAACAAATATAATAATAATGAAAAAGTTTGAAATATTGAGAGAATTACCAATACGCAACACAGAGACGCGAAGTGAGCAAACGCTGTTGGAAGAATCATGCCAATAGACTCACCCGATGCAGTTTACTCAATTTATAAACAATGCAATATCTGTGAAGTGCAATAAAATGAGGTACGCCTGTAGCATTAAAATTAATTTCACCTGTCTCTTTTAACATTTTAAAATGTGGCAAGAAAATTTTAAATTACATATGTGGTTCACATTTGTGGCTTGCATTGTTTCTATAGGAAAGCACTTGTCTAGACCAAAGGTTGGCAAACTACAGCCCACAGGCCTAATCCAGCTCATCACCTGTTTTTGTAAATAAAGTTTTATTGGAACACAGCCATGCCTATTTGTATACATATTGTCCCTGACTGCTTTTGAGCTACAACAGCAGAGTTGAGCAGTTGCGTCAGGGACTATATGGCCCACAAAGCCTAAAACATCTACTATTTGACCCTTTATTGGAAAAGTTTGCCAACGTTTATCTAGACTATCAAGGTTCAAATCCTGGTTTCCTGATTTACTAGCTGTGTGTCTTGGTCGTTTCTTTCTTTCTTTTCTTTTTTTTTTTAACATCTTTATTGGAGTATAATTGCTTTACAATGTTGTGTTAGTTTCTGCTGTATAACAAAGTGAATCAGCTATATGTATACATGTATCTCCATATCCCCTCCCTCTTGCGTCTCCCTCCCACCCTCCCTATCCCACCCCTCTAGGTGGTCACAAAGCACTGAGCTGATCTCCCTGTGCCATGCGGCTGCTTCCCACTAGCTATCTATTTCACATTTGGTAGTGCATATATGGCAATGCCGTTTTCTCACTTCGTCCCAGCTTACCCTTCCCCCTCCCCATGTCCTCAAGTCCATTCTCTACATCTGTGTCTTTCCTCCTGTCCTGCCCCTAGGTTCTTCAGAACCATTTTTTTTTTTTTTGGATTCCATATATATGTGTTAGCATATGGTATTTGTTTTTCTCTTTCTGACTTACTTCACTCTGTATGACAGACTCTAGGTCCATCCACCTCGCTACAAATAACTCAATTTCATTTCTTTTCATGGCTGAGTAATATTCCATTGTATAAATGTGCCACATCTTCTTTATCCATTCATCTGTCGATGGACACTTAGGTTGCTTCCATGTCCTGGCTATTGTCAATAGTGCTGCAATGAACATTGTGGTATATGACTCTTTTTGAATTATGGTTTTATGTGTGCTTCTGTGTCTTCATGTATAAAATGGGGATAATGATAAAGCAGACTTTCCTCTAAGAAGCTGTGAAGATCAAATGAAATAGAGCCAATGTTAAATAAATGCATTACCATCATCACCATCATCATCATCATCATCATCTTTTTCAGATGACATAACTAGAGATCAGAGAAGTTATGTGTAGTCCAGGGTCGCAGTCACACAGCTCAAATCCATGTCTTCTAACTCATATTTTATTTCATTGGAAAGCTCTTTAAAAACAAAACAAAAGCCCTTAAAAAAAAAGATTGTCAAATGCTGGGAGGGTAAATTCATGGCTTACGTGTACCCCTCTCCCTTCTCAGATGTGACCTCAGAATCATTCTCAACACGATTCTCCAGGGAGTAAAGACAACTGGACTTGGCATATGATCTGAAACCTCTTTGTCATCCCTGGTCCAAAGACATGGACTTCAAGTTTAGTTGGCTAGAAAAACTCCAATATAAATAACTCTCATCATATCAAACAAAAATATATTATACTTTTGGTGTTCCAAAGAGTTGTGGAGATAAAAAAAATTGTTGGGTATATAATGTAAATAACAATACAAACAATAGTTTGGATTTACAAAGTCCTTTGAAATTTATAAAACATCCATATAAGGTTAAAAGAGCAGATACTATTATTTCATTTTCATAGATGGGAAAATTGCAGGCCAGAGAGTTGATCACTCACCATTAGAGAGTTGGTGAGCAACAGTGCCTACAGGTCTGCAGGCCCTGTGTTTTTCTATCTATGAAAATGATTTCCCTTAGAGCCAGAGTCCGCAACCAAAGTGCTTTGGAGACTGACTAGTGTGTATTTGTGAAGCAAGCTGGGTATTTGCATACGAGGAAGTCTTCAGTTCCAAAAAGACTTACTTTCTTTTTCTTGGGACATGCAGCCTTCTGATCTACCTTTATTTTGTCTCAAATTTTGATAGATAAGGTGTTTTGGTTAACTATTGCTACAGAACAAACACCCCAAAAGTTGGAGGTATAAAACAACCACAGCCATTTACTGTCTCTAACGATTCTGTGAGTGGATTGGGCTCTGCTGGGCATTTCTTTTGCTCCATGTGGTGTCAGCCAGGGTGGTGGTCACCTGGAGGCTTGACTAGGCAGGAGCGTCCAGGATTGCTCACTTAAATGGCTGACAGTTGGGCTGGCTGTTGGCTAGAAGCTCAACTGGGGTTGTGGAAATGAAAGTTCCAGTTCTTTCCAGATGGCCTCTGTGAGTGGTGTGAGCTTCTCACACCATGATAGCTGAGTTCTAAGAGGGAGTGTTCCAAGTATGTGCAAGCAGACACTGGTATCTGAAGGTCCAGTTTCAGAAGTTATATGGTACCATTTCTATCACATCCTGTTGGACAGAGCGAGTCGCAGGTCAGCCCGGTTCAAGAGGAGGGGAAATCTACTTCACTTCCCCATGGGAAGAATGGTAATGAATTTGCAGCCATCTTCAATCTGTGTCTGCTGTTGGAAAAACAACAGAGCAAACACAAGGATAAATAACAACTGACATTCAGCCTTGGTCTCAGAGACATAAAAGGAAGGGTGAAACTATGGCATTTGGGGGCAGACATGCCCAGGCAGCTACTGCCAGGTGGATATGTAGGTCCACCCTCTCCAGAAGACCTCCCAGTATCCAAGAGAAGAGCGAACTATGAATTTTCACGTGAAGGCTCTGCTTTTTCAGTGCGAGCTCAACCTTTACAGTCATATTTCGTGGGGCAAATTGACCCTTGAGCTTCCAGTTTTCAACATCTGCCTTACGTCTTCATGGGACAGCTCGTCTTTTATGTGAAACACCTGTCAGCAAGACAGTCATGGGCAGCTCATTTATCAGAGAATGTCACTGCTTTGTGGTTGGTAAGAGAGGGAGAAAAGAACAAGTTAATTATCGTGAGGCTGGGTAGTTGCCAGGGCGAAAAGGCTTTTTTTGTCATTTATTTACTAGTGTTTATACATAGGATGATAAATCTGCAGTTGGCCAGGAGAAGTGGCAGTAACGGCAGCTGTGCCAGAGAGAACAATCTTTTTCATATGATGAGCACCTGGGGAGGGTTGGTTTCCAATTATTTCCTGCAGCTTTTATCAAATTCCAGGACAGAGAAATCAAGGGAAGGGAGGAGGAGGAGAGATGCCTCAGTCCCAGGGGAGTTGCACTGCTGTCTGGAACAGGCAGATGAGGGCAGCCCCTGCTTCAGAAGTCCCCCGAGGCACGTCAACCCCAGGTGATCCCTCCACCTGGGCAGGAGGTCCTTCTACCCTCCCAGCCCCACTCCTAAGCCCGGGGTCTTTTCTTACCGGGGACACCAAAGAGCATTCAGTTCAGCAATGAAAACCATCCTTCCTTCAGTACAATGAAGAGACACCCATGTTGCAAATCTCTCCAGACTGACATTGGCTGTGGTGGGTGGTGGAGAGTTTTGAAATCTGAAACCTGGCAGCACCGCACACACCAAACAATTCCCAGTATTAAAGGCTCGGGATCTTTGCTGACTTCTGATGGGAATCTCGAGGGGAGGGGAGCCTCCGTGGGGACAGCATAGTCCTCTGAGGGTCTGCTTGAGGGGCTCCCAGGTAGGAGGAGAAGGCAGGGATCTCTTCCCGCCTGCCCACCACCTTCCCTGCCACAGAGCACCTCCTTGTGCACGTGCTGGGTGTAGGTCTGCGTTCGTTCATCTGGTCATTCGACTCGTTCATTCAAGTGTTGATTAAGTGCCTAAACGATCGGGTGCTTTTTCCAGCCTCTGGGGAACACACATGCCCCCGAGATGTGCACAGGCTCTACTCACTCACAGGACTAGGCCTCACAGCCCAGAGGGACGGGGTTGTAGGTCAGGGTTCACCCAGGTGGATAAGGGATGGGGATGCCATCCCCGTGACCTCAGTGAGCTGGAGGGCCATAACGGTACAGTGGTCATATTTTCCAAGTATGAAAAAGGGTTAGAGTCTAAACTAAAAACACTTTTTTTTTTTTTTGGCTCCAGTTCTGGGTGAAATGCAGCAGTCTGGAAGATGCAGTTTTTGTGACGAGAATGTGCTGTTTTCCAAATATTTTGATGGTTTGTGAGGGCTGTTGGTCAAGATATTTGAAATTAGGACTCTGTAGCAAATTCCTTACTATGTGGGGTAGAATTCATGTGGGAAAAGCGTTAGTAATATGGAAATATGAAGGAATGAGATTCATACTTCTGGGGACAGGATCCTCATGTGGAAGATCTATGTAGCATATCCATTACTGAATGGGAAAACAGTTTATTTTGCATATGAGCATTAGTAGAAGTAACTAATAACATTTATTTAGTTAACATTTATTGAGCTCTTACTCTGTGCCAGAGAGTATCTTAATAACTTTGCATATACTATGTCGTTTAATTCCTGCAGCGACCACCTAGGATGGGTACTCTTATAACTCCCAGAGGTAAGACACTCCCACAAGTTTCCCTGTTCATAACTGGCAGAGCCTAAAATCAAACTCAGAAAACCTGCCTCTTAGAGGAGCTCTTACACCAGACTCTATATTTCAGTTTACGGGAACAGGCTGTCTACCAGGTCTAGAGAAAATAAACGACTGCACGTTGTGATGCAAGGCTGGGCTTGGAGGCAGAAAAGCTGCTCTGAGTCTCCAGGTTACTGCTTGTTAGCTGAGTGACCTGGGCCAGCTTCCTCTTCATCCATTCACTCTGCCCCTTTTTCCTACACAGAAGCAACACTGTTCACTGTGAGCTAGCCAAGGTGGCCCCCTGGGGGGACCTCGATTTGGGGGAACGAAGATGAAGGCAACAAGGACTCGAGGTGGGGTACAAAGCTGTAAGCAAAGCATTGCAGTCCCGTGTGACAGCAAAGTCTGCCAAGGGACCAGAGTGGCGAGCTGGCCGCTGCTGGGCTGCATCTAGAAGGATACACGCTCTCCAGGTGGGAAGGCAGCCTCCCCTGTGGGGAGGCAGGGAGGCATGGCAGGGCATGGCTGGCCACTGTCCAGCAGTGTGGCCCCAGGACAGTGATAACGTGGGCACTCCCAGCAATGCGGTGAGACCAAGGGCACTGGGAAGGGCCTTGGATGCTGTATCCGGGGCTGTGGTCTTGACTAAGCTGTCAGTGAGGAGCCTGCTGGCAGCAGGTCATAGTAGAGGAGTGACACAATGTAACCAATGTATGGTTAACTCTGGTGCCAGTGTGTGAACCTGGGAGGGTCTGGAGAGATGGGACGGGGTGGGGAGAAAGGGAAATGGTGAGAATACTGAGCCACAGCCCTTCTGAATTTTTTTCCAACCTGCCCTCATACAAACCTGCATATAGTAAAGTTCTGATAAAGTATGATTAGTGACTGGATTTCAAACACCAGACTAGAGCTTCCTTTTTGTTATATTTCCTTAAAAAAAAAAAACAAAAAAGTGATTGCCTTTAAGAAAATGTACAAGATGGCTTGGGAAGTGTTTATTTGAAAGAATAAACCATTTTTGAACGCTTTACCAATTTCTTGGGTGAAAGCAACAGGTGATATACAGAGGACTTTTCCAATTTATTAAAGTAGGTTTGTCCAGAGGGTCTGTTTTCCATGAATATATACTGCTAAGTTTGGAAACTACATGACCACGTGGCTACATCTTTTAATGTTTATTGTATGACATCATCATTTCCCTAAATCTCTGTTTGTGTTCTCCTCATCACCCCACCCAATTAGCCTATGTCAATGCAGTTTAATTATAATCTCCAGCCAATTTCGTTTTAGCACAATAAAAGCTAGAGGGACTTAGTGGCCCACAAGTGAGGGTTCTGGTGAAATTTTCATCTGGGGAAAGATGTAGAGATAAATCTTTTGATCAGCTTGCCTGCAGGCTGATGTGGTAGTCTGGACTTGCTCTGTGTTTATAGGCATGGCCCTGCTGTCCTGGTCTTCCAGTGCAAAACCACAGTCCCATCTGCAGTGCCTCTGGTTTTAGAGCCTGCAACTGAAGCACTAAAAATGTTACATTTATTCCCTGTTGCCCACCCCTGATTTTAGTTTTTTTTTCTTTCTTCCTATCCACACAGGGGAACCATCTATTTTTGGTTAGATAAATGGTTCATCATCTACTGCAGCTGACTTCCTTTTATGATCAATTAATTTAAGGCTGTCAGCGCAGCTTCAAAGCCACTATGTATCTTTCACACCCCTCTACCCTATAATTTATAAGCACTATGGGTTTCCGAAAAAAAAAAAGAAAAGAAAAGAAAAGAAAAAAAAGGCCCTCTAGTACTTTTATTAGCTGCTGAAATGCATTAGGGTACATACACTTTGAACTGCACAGAAGAAGATAACCATGCCTGTAATTGGAATAACTCACATTAGTCCCCTCTCGGCTCCGTTTAATAACCTCTGCATTGTTTTATCCCCAGGATTTATTGATGACCTGCAATAGCCCTCTCCCAGGCCCTGGCCCACTGGGGTGTTTGTGGGGGCAAAGGCAATGCACGTGGCCCACTCCCTGACCCGAGCTGCCCCATAAATCAGGGCCTGCATTTGTCTGTGATGGTGAGCCAGATGGCAGCTGTTGCTGAAGGAGCTCAACAGGAATCAAGGCCTGTGACCTTTCCTGTTGCTAACAGGCCTGATTTTTTATGGCTGTCAGCATCCTTGGAATGGCTGAGAGAGGCACGAAGGGAGGCGGGGGTCGGGGGGATGGCAGGGGCCCGATGGCTCTCCTTCTCTGCTTTCTTCTCCCAAGGGGGCAAGCCACAGAGGTCTTTCTTCCTCAGTGGCCAGGGGTCTTGGCCTCACACTCTGTTTCTGAAGAAGTTTCCTAGGGTGTGCAAGTGACAAAGTAAATGTGACCAAACACCTTCTAGAAAGGAAGATGGTGGTTGGCTTCCCTTTTCTGTCGGTTCATGGCCCCTTAGCATTGTCCTACCTGAAAGATGACAGCCGGCCTTTTCCCTCGAAGTAATTTCTAAAACTCAGTGGGTTGCTTAGAACACAGTCTTGTTTTCCCAAAAGCCTTTGATGCAGAAATAAAAGCAACTACTTAAAGCTACTTGGTGGGTCCAACATTTGAATTTTTTGCTTTTTCAGAGCGGCTGGACAGAAAATTCAGGAAGGATGAGCAGGTAGGATGTAAGGGTAAAGGATGAAAAGGAAAGCCCTTGCCAGACAAAAGAAAGAAACTCTGGCCAGTTCTGAGGTACCTGATTAGGGGGTATTAGCTGCAGAGATCTGGTCATTAAGGTGGAGTTGGACCACAGTGGTTGTACCGGCCTGAATACCAGTGTGGAGTAAACAGTTTATTAACAGTCCTTGTGTGGTCCAGCAGCCTGCCTCCAACAGACACAACCTCCCAGCGAGAACAGAGCCGCCACAGGACAGGGCTGTGTGGCCAACACAACACAGAGCCTACAGAAGCCCAGACGAGATAGTAATAGAATCCCAGATGCTGCCAAGTGGTTTCCAGGGCAGGAGAGTGAATCTATTTATTTATGTAGGGCTTGAAGCTAATCTCAGACCACAGAGATGTTAAGCTTACAGATAAAGCACATGTAGAAAGTTCCAAGGGGACATTCATGTTTTTAGAAGTGTTTTGGGTCCACTGAGACTCTTGCTGTAACTCTATTTGTGGCAGTGGGATTTAGCCTGTATGTCTACTTCTTAAGCTCTGATTCCTGTGACAGATAGGTAAGTAGATGACAGTTCCACTCCCATGTAGGCTAGTGATATGACAACCATAGCTCATAATCTCCAGAGGTCTCACCCATTCAAAAAAGAAAATGATTGAAACAGCCTCAAGGACAGTTCGCTAGTACAGGGCACGTATATGATGGGCAGGCTGGAAAAAAAGCCATTCGGATATTTCCCAGAAAGGGCAGTCCTCTGCCTTTGCCCAGACCAGTCACCAGGGGAGTCCCCAGTGTGGTCGTCAAGGGGGTCAGGTCATAGCCTAGACCTTCCTGACTAATACAGCCCCCAGGTAGACAGGTGCATGGGTTGTCGTATTCTTCCCTCAGAGTCAGGGCTTTTGGCCTTCTGAGACACCTGTTCTCGGTCCCCACTGTGATTCACTCCAGTGATGTACTCAGAAAACCCTGTTCTCACTCCCCTGTGATTTGACTCCAATCGTATTCCGAGAGAAAACCGTTCTCACACCCCACTGTGACTTGACTCCAATGGTGTCCTGAGAGAACAGCGTTCACAGTCCCCCTGTGATTTGACAACAGCGGTGTCCTGAGAGAACACCATTCTCAGTCCCACTTGTGATTTAACTCCATGGTGTTCTGAGAGAATGCCATTATCGGTCCTCCTGTGATTTGACTCCAATTGTGTTCTGAGGCAACAGTGTTTTGATACCTCCTTGTGATTTGACTCCAATGGTGTGTGAGAGAACACCGTCTTCTTTCCCCCTTGTGATTTGACTCCAACTGTGTTCTGAGAGAACAATGTGCTCATTCCCCCCGTGATATGACCCCAGTGGTGTTCTGAGAGAACACCATCCTCAGTCAACCGTGTGATATGACTGAAATAGTACTATGAGACAACACCATTGTTAGTCACCCCTATGACATGATTACAACGGTGCTCATGTGAACACTGTTCTCAGTCACTCCTGTGATATGACTCCAGTGGAGTTCAGAATGAAAACCGTTCTCAGTCCCCTCTCTGATCTGACTACAATGGTATTCTGAGAGAACACCATTCTCAGTCCCTTCTGTGTTTGACACCAACTGTGTTCTGAGAGAACACTGTTCTCAGGCCCTTTGTGATTTGAAACTAAATGTGTTCTGAGAGAATATGGTTCTCATTAGCCCATGTGATTAGATTCCAATGGTGTTCTGAGAGAAGTGTCTTCTCATTCCCTTTGTGATATGACTCCAATGCTGTTCTGAGAGAACACCCTTCTAAGACCCAATATGATATGGCTCGAATGGTGTTCTGCAGAACACCGATCTCAGTCCCCTCTGATTTGACTCTAAATGTGTTCTGATAGAACACCATTTTTAGACCCGCATCATTTGAGTCCAATGGTGTTCTGAGAGAACAGCATTCTCATTCACTATTGTGATACGAATCCAATGGTGTTCTGAGAGAACACCATCCTTAGTCTGCCCTGAGATTGGACAACAATGGTATACTGAGCAAAAAACCGTTGTCAATCCCCACTGTGATTAGACTCAAAAGGTGTTCTGAGAGAACACTGATCTCACTCCCCGCTGTGTTTTGACTACAATGGTGTTCTGAGAGAACACCATTCTCTGTGCCCCATGTGACTAGACTCCAATGGTTTTATGAGAGAACACCTTCTCAGTACCCCACTGTGATTTCATTCCAATGGTGTTCTGAGAGATCTCCAATCTCAGCCCCACAGTGATTTGACTCTCTTGTGTTCTGAGCGAACACCGTTCTCAGTCCCCTTGAAAGTGGACACCAATAGTGTTCTGAGAGAACACGTTGTCAGTCCCCACTCTGATTTGACTCCAATGGTGTTCTGAGAGAAAAACGTTCTCATTCTCCCCTGTGATTTGACACCAATATTTTTCAGAGAGAACATGGTTCTCAGTCCTCCATGTGAGTTGACTCTATTGGTGTAATGAGAGAACACTGATCTCAGCTCCCCTGTGATTTGACTCCCATGGTATTCTGAGAGAAAACCTTTCTCAGTCCACCCTGTGATTTGACTACAATGGTGTTCTGAGAGAACACCACTTACAACACTGCTGTGATTTGATTCTAATGTCTTTCTGAGACAACACTGTTCTCAGTCCCCCCTGTGACTTGATTCTGATGGAGTTCAGAAAGAACACCATTCCCAGTCCCCCCTCTGATTTGACTCCAAATGTATTCTAATAGTACACCTATCTCAGTCTTCCCGCTGGTTTGCCGCCAATGGTGTTCTGAGAGAACACTGTTATCAGTCTCCCCTGTGACTTGAATCCAATGGAGTTATGAGAAAACACCATTTTCATTGCCCCCTGTAAGTGGACAACAATGGTTTTCTGAGAGAACAGCGTTCTCAGTCTCCCTGTGATATGTCTTCAATGCTGTTCTGAGAGAACACCATTCTCAGTCCCTCCTGTGAATTGACTCCAATTGTGTTCTGAGAGGACACCGTTCTCGATTCCCCTGTGTTTTGACTCTAATGGTATTCTGAGAGAACAGTGTTCTCAGACACACCTGTGATTTGACTCTAATGGTGTTAGAGAGAACAGCAACCTCAGTCTCCCTGGTGATTTGACTCCTATTGTGTTGTGAGAGAGCAACATGCTCAGTCCCCCCTGTGATATGACCACAATGGTGTTCTGATAGAACACAGTTCTCAGTCACCCCATTGATTTGATTCCAGTGGTGTTCTGAGAGAACAGTGTTCCCAGTCCCTACTGTAATAAGACTCCAATGGTGTTCTGACAGAACAGTAATCTTCTTTCCACCTGTGATATGACTCCAATTGTGTTCTGAGAGAGCATTGTTCAGATGAACAATGTTTTCAGTCCCCCCTCTGATTTGACTGCAATGGTATTTTGGTACAACACCACTGGTACAACACCATTCTGAGTCCCCCATGTGATTTGATTCCAGTGGTGTTCTGAGAGGACACACTGCTGAGTCCCTCCTGTGACTTGATTCCAATGGTGTTCTGAGAGAACTCCGTTGTCTGTCATCGCTGTTATTTGACTAGAGTGGTGTTCTGAGAGAGCATTGTTCTCTATCTCCCCTGTGACTTGACTCCAATGGTGTACTTAGAGAACACAGTTCTCAGTCTCCCCTGTGATTTGACTCCAATAGTGTTCTGAGAGAACACTGTTCTCAGTATCCCTGAGATTTGACTCCAAAAGTATTCTGAGAAAACGCAAATCTCAGCCACCCTGTGATTTGACCTCAATGGTGTTCTAAGAGTACACTGTTATCAGTTCCCCCTGTGACTTGACTCCAATAGTGGTAGGAGAAAACACCGTTCTCAGTCCCCCTGTAACTGGACACTAATGATGTTCTAAGAGAACACTGTTGTCTTTTCCCCTGTGATTTGACTCCAATTTTGTTCAGAGAGAACACCATTCTCACTCACTCCTGTTATTTGACTCCAATATTGTTCTGAATGAACTTGCTTCTCAGTTACCCCTGTGACATGAACCCAATGGTCTTATGAGAGAATACCATTCTCAGTCCCCCTGTGATTCACTCCAATTGTGTACTCAGAAAACACCGTTCTCACACCACTGTGGTTTGACTCCAATAGTATTCTGAGAGAAAACCTTTTTCAGACACCCTGTGATATGACTCCATTGGTGTTCTTAAACAACACTGTTCTCAGTACCCCCTTTGACTTGACTCCAATGGTGTTATGAGAGAACACCATCCTCAGCCCCACATGTGATTGGATATGAATGGTGTTCTGAGAGAACACCATTTTCAATCCCCCTGTGATATGAATCCAGTGGGATTCTGAGAGAACACCATTCTCATTTCCCCATGAAAGTTGACGCAAATTGTGTTCTGACAGCTTTATTGAAGAGGCTGTCTTTTCTCCATTGTATATTCTTGCCTCCTTTAGCAAAGATAAGTTGACCATACGTGCGTTGGTTTATCTCTGAGCTTTGTATCCTGTTCTATTGATCTATATTTCTGTTTTGTTCCAGTACCATACTGTCTTGATTACTGTAGCTTTGTAGTATAGTCTGAAGTCAGGGAGCCTGATTCCTCCACCTCCATTTTTTTTTTTTCCTAAAGATTGCTTTGGTTATTCAGGGTCTTTTGTGTTTCCATACAAATTGTGAAATTTTTTGTTCTAGTTCTGTGAAAAATGCCATTGGTAGTTTGATACAGATTGCACTGAATCTGTAGATTGCTTTGGGTAGTATAGTCATTTTCACAATGTTGATTCTTCCAATCTAAGAACTTGGTATATCTCTCCATCTGTTTGTATCATCTTAAATTACTTTCATCAGTGTCTTACAATTTTCTGTACAGGTCTTTTGTCTCCTTAGGTAGGTTAATTCCTAGGTATTTTATTCTTTTTGTTGCAATGGTAAATGGGAGTGTTTCCTTAATTTCTCTTTCAGAATTTTCATCATTAGTGTATAGGAATGCAAGAGATTTCTGTGCATTAATTTTGTATCCTGCTACTTTACCAAAGTCATTGATTAGCTCTAGTAGTTTTCTGGTAGCATCTTTAGGATTCTCTAGGTATAGTATCATGTCATCTGAAAACAGTGACAGTTTTACTTCTTTTTTTTCTGATTTGTATTCCTTTTATTTCTTTTTTTTCTCTGATTGCTATGGCCAAAACTTCCAAAACTATGTTGAATAATACTGGTGAGAGTGGACAACATTTTCTTGTTCCTGATCTTAGAGGAAATGTTTTCAGTTTTTCACCATTGAGAATGATGTTGGCTGTTATTATGTTGAGGTAAGTTCCCTCAATGCCTACTTTCTGGGGGGCTTTTATCATGAATGGGTGTTGAATTTTGTCAAAGGCTTTTTCTGCATTTATTGAGATTATCATATGGTTTGTAAATATGATGTATCACATTGATTGAATTGCTTATATTGAAGAATCCTTGCATTCCTGGGATAAACCCCACTTGATCATGGTGTATGATCCTTTTAATGGATTCTGTTTGCTAGTTGAGGGTTTTTGCATCTATGTTTTTCAGTAATATTAGCCTGTAGTTTTCTTTCTTTGTGACATCTTTGTCTGGTTTTGGTATCAGAGTGATGGTGGCCTCGTAGAATGAGTTAGGGAGTGTTCCTCCCTCTGTGATATTTTGGAAGTGTTTGAGAAGGACAGGTGTTAGCTCTTCTCTAAATGTTTGATAGAATTCGCCTGTGAAGCCATCTGGTCCTGGGCTTTTGTTTGTTGGAAGATTTTAAATCACAGTCTCTATTTCAGTGCTTGTTCTTGGTCTGTTTATATTTTCTATTTCTTCCTGGTTCAGTCCAGAAAGGTTGTGCTTTTCTAAGAATTTGTCTATTTCTTCCAGGTTGTCCATTTAATTGGCATAGGGTGGCTTGTAGTAATCTCTCATGATCCTTTGTATTTCTGCAGTGTCAGTTGTTACTTCTCCTTTTTCATTTCTAATCTTAGTGATTTGAGTCTTCTCCCTTTTCTTCTTGATGAGTCTGGCTAATGGTATATAATTATTATTTATGTTTTCAGAGAACCAGCTTTTAGTTTTATTGATCTTTGTTATTGTTTCCTTCATTTCTTTTTCATTACTTTCTTTTTTTAAACATCTTTATTGGAGTATAATTGCTTTACAATGGTGTGTTAGTCTCTGCTTTAAAACAAAGTGAATTAGTTATACCTATAATATCCTCAAGTCCATTCTCTAGTATGTCTCTGTCTTTATTCCTGTCTTGCCACTAGGTTCTTCATGACCTTTTTTTTTTTTTTTAATATTCCATATATATGTGTTAGCATACGGTAGTAGTTTTTCTCTTTCTGACTTACTTCACTCTGTATGAAAGATTCTAGGTCCATCCCCCTCACCACAAATTACTCAATCTCATTTCTTTTTATGGCTGAGTAACATTCCATTGTCTACATGTGCCACATCTTCTTTATCCATTCATCTGTCAATGGACACTTAGGTTGCTTCCATGTCCTGGCTATTGTAAATAGAGCTGCAATGAACATTTTGGTATATGACACTTCTTGAATTATGGTTTTCTCAGGGTATATGCCCAGTAGTGGGAATGCTGGGTCATATGGTAGTTCCATTTTTAGTTTTTAAAGGAACCTCCATACTGTTCTCCATAGAGGCTGTATCAATTGACATTCCCACCAACAGTGCAAGAGGATTCCCTTTTTCCAGCACTTATTGTTTGTAGATTTTTTCATGATGGCTATTCTGATCGGTGTGAGATGATATCTCATTGTAGTTTTGATTTGTATTTCGCTAATGATTACTGATGTTGAGCATTCTTTCTTGTGTTTGTTGGCAATCTGTATATCTTCTTTGGAGAAATGTCTATTTAGGTCTTCTGTCCATTTTTGGATTGGGTTGTTTGTTTTTTGATATTGAGCTGCTTGTAAATTTTGGAGATTAATCCTTTGTCAGTTGCTTCATTTGCAAATATTTTCTCCCATTCTGAGGGTTGTCTTTTCGTCCTGTTTATGGTAGCCTTTGCTGTACAAAAGCTTTTATGTTTCATTAGGTCCCATTTGTTTATTTTTCTTTTTATTTCCATTTCTCCAGGAGGTGGGTCAAAAAGGATCTTGCTGTGATTTATGTCATAGAGTTTTCTGCCTATGTTTTCTTCTAAGAGTTTGATAGTGTCTGGCCTTACATTTAGGTCTTTAATCCATTTTGAGTTTATTTTTGTGTATGGTATTAGGGTGTGTTCTAATTTCATACTTTTACATGTACCTATCCAGTTTTCTCAGCACCACTTATTGAAGAAGCTGTCTTTTCTCCACTGTATATTCTTGCCTCCTTTATCAAAGATAAGGTGACTATATGTACATTGGTTTATCTCTTGGCTTTCTATCCTGTTCCATTGATCTGTGTTTCTGTTTTTGTGACAGTACCATACTGTCTTGATTACTGTAGCTTTGTAGTTTAGTCTGAAGTCCTGGAGCCTGATTCCTTCAGCTCCGTTTTTCTTTCTCAAGATTGCTTTGACTATTCAGGGTCTTTGTGTTTCCACACAAATTGTGAACTTTTTGTTCTAGTTCCGTGAAAAATGCCAGTCCTAGTTTGATGGGCATTGCATTGAATCTGTAGATTGCTTTGGGTAGTTGAGTCATTTTCACATTGTTGATTCTCCCAATCGAAGAACATGGTATATCTCTCCATCTATTTATATCATCTTTAATTTCTTTCATTAGTGTCTTATAATTTTCTGCATACAGTTCTTTTGTCTCCTTAGGTAGGTCTATTCCTACATATTTTATTTCTTTTGTTGGAATGGTAAATGTGAATGTTTTCTTAATATCACTTTCAGATTTTTCATCATTAGTGTATAGGAATGCAAGAGATTTCTGTGCATTGATTTTGTATCCTGTTACTTTACAAAATTCATTGATTAACTCTAGTAGTTTTCTCGTAGCATCTTTAGCATTCTCTATGTACAGTATCATGTCATCTGCAAACAGTGACAACTTTACTTCTTTTCCAGTTTGGATTCCTTTGATTTATTTTTCTTCTCTGATTGCTGTGGATAAAACTACCAAAACTATGTTGAATAATAGTGGTGAGAGTGGGCAACCTTGTCTTGTTCCTGATCTTAGTGGAAATGGTTTCAGTTTTTCACCATTGAGAATGGTGTTTGCTGTGGGTTTGTCATATATGGCCTTTAGTATGCTGAGGTCAGTTCCCTCTATGCCTACTTCTGGAGGGTTTTTTTTTTTTTATCATAAATGCATGTTGAAATTTGTTGAAAATTTCTCTGCATCTATTGAGATGATCATACGGTTTTTCCTGTTCACTTTGTAATATGGTGTATCACTGATTGATTTGCGTATATTGAAGAATACTTGCATTCCTGGGATAAACCCGACTTGATCATGGTGTATCATCCTTTTAATGTGCTGTTGGATTCTGTTTGCTAGTATTTTGTTGAGAATTTGTACATCTATGTTCATCAGTGATATTGGCCTGTAGTTCTCTTTCTTTGTGACATCTTTGTCTGGTGTTGGTATCAGGATGATGGTGTCCTCATTGAATGAGTTTGGGAGTGTTCCTCCTTCTGCTATATTTTAGAAGAGTTTGAGAAGGACAAGTGTTAGCTCTTCTCTAAATATTTGATGGAATTCGCCTGTGAAGCCATCTAGTCCTGGGCTTTTGTTTGTTTGTAAGATTTTTAATCACACTTTCAATTTCAGTGCTTGTGATTGGTCGGTTCGTATTTTCTATTTCTTCCTGGTGCATTCCTGGAAGGTTTTGTATTTCTAAGAATTTGTCCATTTCTTCCAGGTTTTCCATCTTATTGGCATAGAGTTGCTTGTAGTAATCTCTCATGATCCTTTGTATTTCTGCAGTGTCAGTTGTTACTTCTCCTTTTTCATTTCTAATTCTATTGATTTGAGTCTTCTCCCTTTTTTTCTTGTTGAATCTGGCTAATGGTTTATCAATTTTGTTTATGTTCTCAAAGAACCAGCTTTTAGTTTTATTGATCTTTGTTATTGTTTCCTTCATTTGTTTTTCATTTATTTCTGATCTGATCTTTATGATTTCTTTCCTTCTGCTAACTTTGGGGTTTTTTTTGTTCTTCTTTCTCTAATTGCTTTAGGTGTGAGGTTAAGTTGTTTATTTGAGATGTTTCTTGTTTCTTAAGGTAGGATTGTATTGCTATAAACTTTCCTCTTAGAACTCCTTTTGTGGCATCCCATAGGTTTTGGGCCATCGTGTTTTCATTGTCATTTGTTTCTAGGTATTTTTTGATTTCCTCTTTGATTTCTTTAGTGATCTCTTGGTTATTAAGTAGTGTATTGTTTAGCCTACATGTGTTTGTATTTTTTACAGATTTTTTTCCTGTAATTGATATCTAGTCTCATAGCATTGTGGTCAGAAAAGATACTTGATACGATTTCAATTTTCTTAACTTTACCAAGGCTTGATTTGTGACACAAGATATGATCTATCCTGTAGAATGTTCCATGAGCACTTGAGAAGAATGTGTATTCTGTTGTTTTTGGATGGAATGTCCTATAAATATCAATTAAGTCCATCTTGTTTAATGTATCATTTAAAGCTTGTGTTTCTTTATTTATTTTCATTTTGGATGATCTCTCCATTGGTGAAAGTGCAATGTTAAAGTCCCCTACTATGATTTTGTTGCTGTCGATTTCCCTTTTTATGGCTGTTAGCATTTGCCTTATGTACTGAGGTACTCCTATGTTGGGTGCATAAATATTTAAAATTTTTTATCTTGTTCTTGGATTGATCTTTTGATCATTATGTAGTGTCCTTCTTTGTCTCTTTTTATAGTGTTTGTTTTAAAGTCTATTTTGTCCTATATGAGAATTCCTGCTCCAGATTTCTTTTGATTTCCATTTGCATGGAGTATCTTTTTCCATCCCCTCACTTTCAGTCTGTATGTGTCCTTAGGTCTGAAATTGGTCTCTTGTAGACAGCATATATACGGGTCTTGTTTTTGTATCCATTCAACCAGTGTATGTCTTTTGGTTGGAGCATTTAATCCATTTACATGTAAGGTTGTTATCTGTATGTATGGTCCTATTACCATTTTTTAAGTTGTTTTGGGTTTGTTATTGTAGGTCCTTTCCTTCTCTTGTGTTTCCTGTATAGAAAAATTCCTTTAGCATTTGTTTTAGAGCTGGTTTGGTGGTGCTGAATTTTCTTAGCTTTTGCTTGTCTGTAAAGGTTTTAATTTCTCTATAGAATCTGAATGAGAGCCTGCTGGGTAGAGTAATCTTAGTTGTAGGTTTTTCCCTTTCATCACTTTAAATATGTCCTACCACTCCCTTCTGGCTTGCAGAGTTTCTGCTGAAAGATCAGCTGGTAACGTTACGTGTGTTCCCTTGTACGTTATTTGTTGTTTTTCCCTTACTGTTTTAATAATTTTCTTTGTATTTAATTTTTGATTGTTCGATTAAAATGTGTGTTGACATGTTTCCCCTTGGATTTACCTTGTATGAGAATCTCTGTGCTTCCTGGACTTGATTGACTATTTCCTTTCCCATATTAGAGAAGTTTTCAACTATAATCTCTTCAAATATTTTCTCTGTCGTTTTCTTTCTCTCTTCTTCTTCTGGGACCCCTATAATTCGAATGTTGGTGCATTTAATGTTATCCCCGAGGTCTCAAAAACTGTCCTCAATTCTTTTCTTTCTTTTATGTTTATTCTGCTCTGCAGTATTTATTTCCACTATTTTATCTTCCAGGTCACTTATCCATTCTTCTCCCTCTGTTATTCTGATATTGATTCCTTCTAGAGAATTTTATATTTCATTTATTGTGTTATTCATCATTGTTTGTTAGATAGATAAAACTTCTCTCAGTTCCCCCTGTGATTTTACTCCAATGATGTTGAGATGAACACCATATTCATTCCCCCTGTAAGTGGACACCAATTGTGTTCTGAGAGAACACAGTTGTCAGTCCCCACTGTAATTGGTCTCCAATCGTGTTCTGAGAGAACACCACTTACAACCAACGTCTGTTTTGCAACCAATGTTGTTCTGAGAGAACAAGGTTCTCAGTTATCCCCGTGACTTGACTCCAGTGGTGCTCTGAGACAAAACCCTTGTCCGTCCTCCCTGTTATTTGACTCCAATTGTGTTTTGAGAAAACACAGTTCTCTGTCTCCCCTGTGACTTGATGCCAGTGGTTTCCGAGTGAACACAGTTCTGTCCACCCGTGATTTGACTCCAGTGGTGTTCAGAATGAACACCATTCTCAGTCCTCCCTGTGATTGGGTACCAATGGTGTTTTGAGAAACCCCATTGTCAATCCCCCCTGTGATTTGAATCCAAAGGTGTTCTGAGAGAACACTGTTCTCCATGCCCCCTGTGACTTGAGTCCAGTGGTTTTATGAGAGAACACCATTCTCAGTTCCCCATGTATTTTGGCCCCAATGGTGTTCTGAGAGAGCAGCGTTCTCATTTCCCTTTGTGATATGACTCCAATTGTGTTCTGAGAGAAAACGCTTTTCAGACCCCCTTTTATATGACTCAAATGGTGTTCTGCAGAACAGTGTTCTCAGTCCACCCTGTGATTTGACTCCAAAGGAGATCTGAGACAGCACCATTTTCAGACACCTTGTCATTTCAGTCCAGCGGTATTCTGAGGGAACAGTGGTCCCCGTGCCCCCTGTGGTTAGACTCCAATGGTGCTCTGAGAGAACACCATTCTCAGTCTCCCCAGTGATTTGGCTCCAATGTTATTCAGGGAAAACACTGATCTCAGTCCCCCCTGTAATTTGACTCCAATGGTGTACTGAGAGAACACTGTTGTCAGTTCCCTGTGATTTGACTCCAATGATATTCTGAGGGAAAAAGTTGTCAGTACCCGCCTGTGATTTGACACCAATGTCGTACATAGATAACACGTTTCTCAGGTCTCCCTGTGATTTTACTCCAATGGTGTTCAGATGAACACCATACTCAGTCCCCCCTGTAAGTGGACACCAATTGTGTTCTGAGAGAACACTGTTGTCAGTCCCTTTGTGATTTGACTCCAAATGTGTTCTGAGAGAACACCATTCTTGCACACCTCAGTGACTTCACTCACATGGTGTTATGAGAGAACACTGTTCTCAGTCCACCCTATTGTTTGACTCCAAAGGAGTTCTGATAAAACACCATTTCAGGCCCACTGTCATTTGATTCCAAGGGTGTTTTGAAGAAGAGCAGTCCCCATTCCCGCTATGATTAGACTCCAATGATGTTCTGAGAGAACACCATTCTCAGTCCCCCCTGTAATTTGACTCCAATAATATTCTGGGAGAACATCGATCTCAGTCACACCTGAGATTTGACTCCAATGGAGTTCTGAGAGAACACGGTTCTCAGTCCCCCATGTGACTTGACTCCAATGGTGTATGAGAGAACACCATTCTCAGTTCTCCCTGTAATTGGACACCAATGGTGTTCTGAGGGAACTCCATTCTCAGTTCCCCCTTGTGACATGACTTCAATGGTGTAATGAGAGAACACTGACCACAGCCCCACTGTGTTGCCTCCAATGGTATGCTGAGAGAAAACCATTCTCAATACTCCCTGTGATATGACTCTAAAACTTTTCTGAGCATATAACATTTTCAGTCCCCCCTGTGATTTGAATAGTGTTGTTCTGAGAGAACACCGTTCTGAGTCACCCCTCTGATTTGACTCCTCTATTATTGTGAAAGAACACCTATCTCAGTCTACCCTTTGATTTGATTCCAATGGTTTTATAGGAGAACACCTTTCTTAGTCCCCTATATTATTGGATACCAATGGTGTTCTGAGATAACACCGTTTTCAATACCCCTTGTGATTTGACTCCAACAGTGTTCTGAGAGAACACATTTCTCAGTCCCCCATGAAAGGGACACCAATTGCATTCTGAAAGAACACTGTTTTCAGTCCCTTCTGTGATTTGACTCAAATGGTGTTGAGAGAACAATGTTCTCAGTTCCCCCTATGATATGACTCCAATGGTGTATTGAGAGAACTTGGTTCCTAGTCCACCCTGTGACTTGACTCCAATGGTGTTCTAAGAAAACACCTTTCTCAGTGCTCCCTGTGATTTGACTCCAGTGGTGTTCTGATGAACACAGTTCTCAGTATCCCCTGTGATTTGACACCAGTGGAGTTCAGAATGAACACCCTTCTCAGTTTCACATCTGATTTGTCTCCAAATGTATTCTGATAGAACACTTTTCTCAGTCCCCCAAGTGATTTGACTCCAATGGTGTTCTGAGAGAACAACATTCTCAGTCCCCACTGTGACTTGACTCCAATGGTATAATGAGGGAACACTGATCTCAGACTCTCAGTGATTTTACTCCAATGGTATTCTGAGAGAAAACAGTTCTCAGTTCACCCTGTTATATGACTCCATTGGTGTTCTGAGAGAACACCTTTATCAGGCCCTGTATGATTTTACTACAGTTGTGTTCTGAGAGAATGCCACTCTCAACCCCGCTGTGATTTGACACCAATGTTGTTCTGAAAGAACACGGCTCTGAGTCATCCCTGTGATTTGACTCCAAAGGTATTCTTAGAAAAATCTGTTTCAGTCCCCCTTGTAATTGGACTTCAAAAGAGTACTGAGAGAACAGCGTTCTCAGTCCCCCCAGTGATATGTTTCAAATACTCTTCTGAGAGAACACTATTCTCATTCCTCACTGTGATTTGACACGTGGTGTTGTGAGAGAACACTGTTCTCAGTCCCACTTGTGATTTAACTCCAATGGTATTCTGAGAGAACACCATTCCCAGTCTTTCTTGCAATTTGACTCCAATGGTGTTCTGAGAGGACACAGTTCATATTCCCCCCTGTAATTTGACCCCAATGGTGTTATGATACAACACAGTCCCCTCTGTGATTTGAGTCCACCGGTGTTCTGAGGGAACAGCATTCTGATTCTCCCCCTGTTATTAGAGTCCAGTGGTGTTCTGAGAGAACAGCGTTCTCATTCCTCCCTGTGACTTGACTCCAATGGTGGTATGAGAGAAAATCGTTCTCAGTCTCCCATGTCCTTGGACACCAATGGTGTTCTGAGAGAACACCATTCACAGCTCCCCCTATGACTTGAGTCCAATGGTGTTATGTGAGAACACTGTTCTCAGGCTCTCCTGTGATTTGACAGCAATAGCGGTCTGAGAGAACAGTGTTCTCTGTCTCACCTGTGATTTCACTTCAATGGTGTTCTGAGACAACATTATTCTCAGTCCCACCTTTAGTATGAGTTGAATGCTTTTCAGAATAAACACTATTCTCAGTACTCTCAGTAATTTTAATCCAATTGTGTTCTGAGAGAACACTGTTCTCAGAACTCCCTGTGATTTGAAACCAATGTTGTTCTGAGAGAACCCAGTTCTCACTCCCCTGAGATTTGACTCCAATGGTGTTATAAGAGAACACTGTTGTCAGTTCTCCCTGTGTTTGACTCCAATCGTGTAATGAAAGAACACTATTCCCAGCCCCCCTGTGATTTGACCTCAAAGGTATTCTGAGGAAAAACCGTTTCAGTCCCCTGTGATTGGATTTCAAAAGAGTTCTGAAAGAACAGCGTTCTCATTCACCCCTGTGATATGTCTCGAATGCTCTTCTGAAACAACACCATTCTCACTCCCAAATGTGAGTTGACACAGATGGTTTTGTGAGAGAACACTGTTTTCACTCCCACTTGTGATTTAACTCCAGTGGTGTTCTGAGAGAACACCGTTCTCAGTTCCCCCTGTGACTTGACCCCAATGGTGTACTGAGAGAATACTGTTTTGTCTCCCCTGTGACTTGACTCCGATGGTGTTCTGAGAAAACACCTTTCTCAGAATCCCCTGTGATTTGACACCAGTGGAGTTCAGAATGAACACCATTCATAGTCGGACCTCTGATTTGACTCTTTTGGTATTCTGATAGAACACCTTTTTCAAATCCCATGTGATTTGACTCCAATGGTGTTCTGAGAAAACACAGTTCTCTGTTCCCCTTGTGACTTGACTGCAATCTTCTTTGAGAGAAGACTGTTCTCAGACCCCCTGTGATTAAACTCCAGTGGTGTTGTGAGAGACCAGCATTCTCAGTCCCCCCCTGTTATTTGACTCCAATGGTTTCTGAGAGATCTCCATTCTCATTTCCCCCTGTGACTTGACTCTAATTGTGTAATGAGAGAAGACTGATCTCAGCCTCCCTGTGATTTAACTCCAGTGATCTCCTGAGAGAACACGTTTCTGAGTTGCCCCTGTGATTTGACTCCAATGGCATTCAGAATGAACACCGTGTTCAGTCCCTGCTCTGATTTTACTCCAAACCTGTTCTGAAAGAACATCTCTCTCAATCACCCTTTGATTTGATTCCAATGGTGTGATGAGAGAACACCGTTCTAGTCTCTCATGTGATTGGATACCAGTGGTGTTCTGAGAGAACACTGTTTTCAATCCCCCCTGTGATTTGCCTCCATCGGTGTTCTGAGAGAACACCATTCTCATTTCCCTCTGTAATTTGATTCCAATGGTGTACTGAGAGAATTCGATTCTCAGTCCCACCCACCCCCCGTTGACTCCAATGACGTTCTGAGAGAACATCGTTCTCAGTGCCCCCTGTGACTTGAATCCAATTGTGTTATGAGAGAACACTGTTCTCAGTTCCCCCTCTGACCTGACTCCAAAGTTGTAATGAGAAAACTTATCTGAGCCCCCCTATGATTTGACTCCAGTGGCATTCTGAGAGAAATCCGTTCTCAGTACCCCCTGTGATTTGACTCCAATGGTTTTCTGAGAGAACACCACTCTCAATCCCACTCTGATTTGAAACCAATGTTGTTCTGAGAGAATACGTTTCTGAGCCGCCCCTGTGATTTGACACCAACGGTGTTCAGATGAACACTGTTCTCAGGCCCCCTCTGATTGACTCCAAAGGAATTCTGAAAGAGTGCCTATCTCAGTCCCTCCTCTTATTTGCTCTCAATGGGGTTCTGAGAGAACACTGTTCTTAGTCACCCCTGTGACTTGACTCCAATTGAGTTTTGAGAGAACACTGTTCTCATTCTCCCCTGTAAGTGGACACCAATGGTGTTCTGAGAGAACACTGTTGTCATTCTCCCCATGAGATTTGACCCCAATGAGCTCTGAGAAAACACCACTCTCAGTCCCCTCAGTGAATTTATGCCAATGTTGTTAGAGAGAACACCGTTCTCAGCCCACCCTGTGATTTGACTCCAATTGTATTCTTAGAGAACATGATTCTCATTCCTCACTGTGATTAGACTCCAATGGTGTTCTGAGAGAACTCCCTTCTAAGACCCTCTATGATATGATTCAAATAGTGTTTTGCAGATCACCATTCTCAGTCACCAAAGTGATTTGATCCCAAAGGTGTTCTGATAGAACACCACTTTCAGACCTTCTGTCATTTGAGTACAGTGGTGTTCTGAGAGAACAGCATTCTCATTCCCCTTTGTGATATGATTCCAATTGTGTTCTCAGAGAACAACATTCTCAATCCACTCTTTGATTGGACAACAGTGGTTTACTGAGTGAACACTGTTGTCAGCCCCCCCCCCACTGCGATTAGACTCAAATAGCATTCTGAGAGAATACCGTTCTTAGCTGATTGTGATTTGAGCCCAATGATATTCTGAGAGAAAACCGTTCTCAGTCCCCCCTGTAGTTTGACTCCAATGGTGTTCTGAAAGAACACAGTTCTCAGTGAATTGACTCAAATGGTATTCTGTGAGAATACCACACTCAACCCACCTGTGACATGACTCCAATGGTGTTCCAAGATAATACAGTTCTCAGTCCCCAATGTAATTTGACTCCAATGGTGTAATGAGAGAATACCGCTCTCAGTTCCCCCTTTAAGTGGACACCAGTGGTGTTCTGAGAGAACACCATTGTGAGTTCCCTCTGTGATTTGACGTCAGCGGTGATCTGAGAGAACATTCTTCTTAGTTTCCCCTGTGACTTGATTCCAATGGTGTTCTGTCACAATACCTTTCTCAGTGCCCCTTTGTGACTGACTCAAATTGTGTACTGAGAGTACACCATTCTAAGCTTCCTGTGATTTGACGCCAATGATATTCTGAGTGAAAAATGTTCTCAGCACCCCATGTGATTTGACTCCAATTGTATTCTGAGAGAACACTGTTCTCAGTCCCTCCTGTGATTTGAATCCATTGGTCTTATGAGAAAACACCGTTCTCAGCCCTCCTTATGATTTGACTCCAATGGTGTTCAGAATAAATACTGTTCTCAGCCTGCCCTGTAATTGGACACCAATGGTGTTTTGAGAGACCACCCTTCTCAGTCCCCCCTGTGACCTGAGTCCAATGGTGTTATGTAAGCACACGCTTCTCAGGCCCTCCTGTGATTTGACAGCAGTGGCAGTCTGAGAGGACAGTGTTCTGTGACCCCCCTGTGATTTGACTCCAATGGTGTTCAGAATGAACACTGTTCTCAGTCCGCCCGTAATTGGACACAATTGGTGTTCTAAGAGAACACCGTTCTCAGTCCCCGTGTGACTTGAGTCCAATTGTGTTATGTGAGAACACCATTCTCAGACCCTCCTGTGATTTGACAGCAGTGACAGTCTGAGAGGACAGTGTTCTGAGATCCTCCTGTGATATGACACCATTGGTGTTCTGAGAGAACAGTGTTCTTTGTATCACCTGTGATTTCATTCCAGTGGTGTTCTGAGAAAACATCGTTCTCAGTCCCACTGTTAGTATGAGTCAAATGGTGTTCAGAATGAACACTATTCTCAGTACCCCCAGTACTCAGTACCCCCAGAATCCAATCGTGTTCTGAGACAACATCATTCTCAGAACTCCCTGTGATTTGAAACCAATGCTGTTCTGAGAGAACCCAGTTCTCACTCCCGCCTGTGAATTACTTCCAATGTTTTTCTGAGAGAACATGTCTGTCCTCTCTGTCATTTGACTCCAGTGGTGTTCTGAAAGAATATCGCTCTTGGTCACCTCTGTGATTCTAATGAAATGGTGTTCTGAGAGAACACAGTACTCAGTCTCCCTTCAGATTTGACTCCAATAGTGTTCAGAATGAACACCGTTCTCAGTCCTTCCTGTGACTGGACACCAGTGGTGTTCAGAGAGAACACCATCGTCAGTCCCTCCTGTGATTTGTCTCCGATGGTGTTCTGAATGAACACTGTTCTCTGTGCTCCCTGTGACTTGGCTCTAATGGTGGTCTGAGAGAACACTGTACTGAGCTCCCTGTGATTTGACTGCATTCGAGTTCAGATGAAAACCATTCTCAGTCTCTCCTCTGATTTGATTCCAATGGTATTCTGATAGAACACTGTTCTCAGTCTCCTCTGTGATATGACCTCAGTGGTGTTGTGAGAGAACATTGTTCTCAGTTATCCCTGTGGTTTGACTCCAATGGTTTACTGAGAGAACACCGTTCTCAGCTGACTGTGATTTGATGCCAATGGTGTTCTGAGAGAATACAGTTCTCAGTCCACACTGTGACATGACTGAAATGATGTTCTGAGAGAACATCGATCTCAGTGCCCCCTGTGATTTGACTCTAATCATATTCTGAGAGAACACCAATCACAACCAACCTCTGTTTTGAACCAATTGTTGTTCTGAGAGAACAAGGTTCTCAGTTCTCCCTGGTACTTGACTCCAATGGTGTTCTGAGACGACACCCTTGTCCATCCTTCCTGTTATTTGACTCCAATCATGTTCTTAGAGAACACCATTCTCTGTCTCCCCTGTGACTTGACCGCAATGGTTTCTGAGTGAACACAGTTCTCAGTCCCCCCGTGAATAGACTCCAATGGTGTTGAGAATGAACACCATTCTCAGTCCTCCCTGTGATTGGGTACCAATGGTGTACTGAGGGAACACAATTCTCAGAGACCTGTGATTTGATTCCAATGATATTTTGAGAGAAAACCATTCTCATTCCCCCCTGTGATTTGACTCCAAAGGTGTTCTGAGAATACACCATTCTCTGTGCTCTCTGTGACATGATTCCAATGGTTTTATGGGAGAACACCATTCTCAGTCCCCATTGTGTTTTGGTCCCAATGGTGTTCTGAGATAGCAGTGTTCTCATTCCCCTTTGTATTATGACTCCAATGGTGTTCTGAGAGAACACGCTTCTCAGATCCCCTATTATATGACTCGAATGGTGGTCTGCAGAACACCGTTCTCAGTCCACCCTGTTGTTTTACTCCAAAGGAGTTCTGATACAACACCGTTCTCAGACCCATTGTCATTTGATTCCAAGAGTGTTTTAAGTGAGCAGAATTCCCCATTCCCCCTGTGTTTAGACTCCAATAAAGTTCTGAGAGAACACCGTTCTCACCCCCACCCCGTGATTTGACTCCAATGGTGTTCTGAGAGAACACGCTTCTCAGTCTCCCCTGTGAGTTGACTCCAACGGTGGTATGAGAGAACACTCTTCTCAGTTCCCCCTGTAATTGCAAACCAATGGTGTTCTGAGGGAACTCCATTCTCAGTTACCCCTTGTGACATGACTCCAATGGTGTAATGAGAGAACACTGATCTAACCCCCCCTGTGATTTGACTCCAATGGTGTATTGAGAGAATTTGGTTCTTAGTCCACCATGTGACTTGACTCTAATGGTGTTCTGAGACAACACCTTTCTCAGTGCTCCCTGTGATTTGACACCAATGGAGTTCAGAATGAACACCCTTCTCAGTTTCACGTCTACTTTGTCTCCGAATGTATTCTGGTAGAACACATTTCTCAGTCCCACGTGATTTGACTCCAATGGTGTCCTGAGAGAACATTGTTCTCAGTCCCCACTGTGACTTGACTCCAATGTCATAATGAGGGAACACTGATCTCAGCCTCCTTATGATTTTACTCCAGTGGTATTCAGAGTGAAAGCTGTTCTCAGTTCCCCCTGTTATATGACTCCTTTGGTGTTCTGCGAGAACACTGTTATCAGGGCCCATATGATTTTACTACAGTTGTGTTCTGAGAGAACACCATTCTCAATGCTGCTGTGATTTAACACCAATGTTGTTCTGAAAGAACACTGTTCTGAGTCGCCCCTGCTATATGACTCCAATGGTGTTCAGTTGAACACTGTTCTCAGTCCACCCTGTGATTTGAATCCAATGGTGTTGTGAGATGACACCTTTTCAGTCCCCCTGTATTTGGACACCAATAGTGTTCTCAGTCCCCTCTGTGACTTTATTCCAATAGTGTTATTACAGAATACAGATCTCAGTCACTCCTGTGTTTTGACAGCAATGGCAGTCAACAAACAGTGTTCTGAGATCCTCCTGTGATTTGACACCAATGGTGTTCTGAGAGAACACCGTTCTCAGTCCCACCTGTGATATGAGTCAAATGGTGCTCAGAATGAACACCATTCTCAGTACCCACTGTGATTTGAATCCAATCGTGTCCTGAGAGAACAACGTTCTCAGTACCCCCTGTGATTTGAAACAAATGTTGTTCTAAAAGACCTCGCTCCCCCCTTTGACTTGCATCCAATGGTGTTCTGAGAGAACATCTTTGTCCATCCTCCCTGTTGTTTGACTCCAATGGTGTTCAGAGAGAACACCACTATAAACCCCTCTGTGATTTGAAACCAATGATGTTCTGAGAGAACCTAGTTCTCACTCTCCCCTGTGACTTGATTCCAATGGCATTCTGAGAGAACGCCCGTGTCTGGCCTCCATGTTATTTGACTCCAAATGTGCTCTGAGAGAACACCGCTTTTATTCACCACTGTGATTTGACTCCAATGGTGTTCTGAGATAAGACCATTGTCAGTGCCCCCTGTGAATTGACTCCAATGGTGTATTGATAGAACTTGGTTCTCAGTTCCCATTGTAACTTGACTCCACTGGTGTTCTGAGAGAAGAAATTACTCAATGCCCCCTGTGATTTGACTCCAGGGGTGTACTGAGAGATCACTGTTCACAGCCCTATGTGATTTGACTCCAATGATATTCTGAGAGAACACCATTGTCAGTCCCCCTGTCATTGGACTCCAATGGTGTTCTGAGAGAACACAGTTTTCAGTCCCCATTGTTACTTGAGTCTAAAGGTGTTATGAGAGAACACCATTTTCAGTCACCCATGTGATTCACTCCAATGGTGTACTGAGAGAACACATTTCACAGCCTACCAGTGTTTTGAATCCAATGTTATTCTGAGAGAAAACAGTCCCCCCTGTTATTTGACTCCAGTGTTATTTGACAGTCCCCCCGTTATTTGACTCCAATGGTGTTCTGAGAGAACACAGTTCACAGTACCCCTAGTGACTTCAATCCAATATTGTTCTGAGAGAACCATTATCAATATCCTTTGTGATTTAACTCCAATGGTATTCTGATAGAACACTGATCTCAGTCTCCCCTGTGATATGACTCCAATGGTGTTCTGGGAGAACACCACTGTCCACCCCCCTGTGATTTGAAACCAATTGTTCTGAGAGAACATCGTTCTCACTCCCCACTGTGAATCACTACAATGGTGTTCTGAGAGAACACCCCTCTCAACCCACCTGTGACATGATTCCTGTAGTGCTCTGAGGGAAAACCATTCTCAGTCACCCATGTAAGTGGACACCAATGGTGTTCAGAGAGAACACCGTTGGCAGTGTCCCCTGTGATTTGACTTGAATGGTTTTCTGAGAGAACCTCATTCTCAGTCCTCAATGTGATTTGAATCCAATCATATTCTGAGAGAAAATTGTTCTCAGTGCCCTCTGTGATTTGACTCCAATGATGTTCTGAGAGAACACAGTTCTCAGTCCACCCTGTGATTTGACGCCAATGGCATTCTGAGAGAACAATTTTCCCAGACCCCCTTGAGATTTGACTCCAGTGATGTTCAGAATGAACACTGTTCTCAGTCCCCCCTGTGATAGGACACCAATGGTGTCTGAGAGAACGTCGTTCTCAGTCTGCCCAGTGACTTGACTCAATGGTGTTATGAGAGAACACCATTCTCAGGCCCTCCTATGATTTGACAGCAATGGTGGTATGAGAGAACAGTGTTCTGAGATCCCCCTGTGATTTCACTCCAATGGTGTTCTGAGAGAACACGTTTTCCGTCCCACCTGTGACATGTATCGAATGGTGTTTAGAATGATCTCCATTCTCATTACCCACTGTGAATTAAATCCAATCGTGTTCTGGGAGAACACTGTTCTCTGTCCCCCTGTAAGTGGACACTAACGGTGTTCTGAGAGAACAGTGTTTTCAGACCCCCTGTGATTTGACTCCATGGTGTACTGAAAGAACTCAGTTCTCAGTCTCACCTGTGATTTGACTCCAATTGTGTTCTGTCAGAACAACTGTCTCAGTGCTCCCTGTGATTTGACTACAATTGTGTACTAAGAGAACACTGTTCTCAGCCCCCTGTACTTTGACTCCAATGATATCCTGATAGAAAACTGATTTCAGTCCACCCTGTGATTTGACTCCAATGGTGTTATGAGAGAACACATTTCTCAGTCGCCCTATGATTTGACTTCTATGGTGTACTGAGAGAACTCGATTCTCAGTCCCTCCTGTGACTGGACTCCAGTGCTGTTCTGTCAGAATACATTTCTCAGTGTTCCCAGTGATTTGACTACAGCTCTGGATTGAGAGAAAACATTTCTCATCTTCCTGTGATGTGAATCCAATGATATTCTTAGAGTAAACTGTACTCAGCCCCGCCTGTGATTTGACTCCACTGGTGTATTGAGAGAACACTGTTCTCAGCCCCCTGTGACATGACTCCAATGTTGTTATGAGAGAGCAAAGTTCTCAGACCCTCCTGTGATTTGACAGCAATGGCGGTATGAGAGAACAGTGTTCTGTGACCCCCGTGTGATTTGACACCCATTGTCTTTTGAGAGAACAGTGTTCTCCTTCCCTCCTGTGAGTTCACTCCAATGGTTTTGTGAGAGAACACCAATCTCAGTCCACCTGTGACATGAGTTGATTGGTGTTCAGAATGGTCACAGTTCTTAGTACTCACTGTGAATTGAATCCAATGGCATTCTAAGTGAACACAGTTCTCAGTCACCCCTGTGAATTGACTCCAATGGTGTTCTGAGAGAACACCGTTCTCTTTCCCCCCTGTGACTTGATTCCAAACGTGTTATGAGAGAACACCATTCCAAGTTCTCTCTGTGATTTGTCTCCAATGCAATAGAATATGAACACTGTTCTGAGTCCCCACTATGATTTGACCCCAATGTTATTTTTTGATGAACACTGATCTCAGTCCACCGTGATGTGACTCCAATGCTGTTCTGAGAAAACAACACTCTCAAGCCAGCTGTGATTTGACACCAATCGTGCTCTTAGAGAACACAGTTCTCAGTGCCCCCCTGTGACTTGACCCCAATGGTGTTCTGATAGGAGGGTGTTCTGATTCAGACACACTTCTGAATCACCCCTGTGATGTGACTCCAATGGTGTTCTGAGAGAAAACTGTTGTCAGTTCCCCCTGTGATTTGATTAGAATGGAGTTCTGAGAGAACACATTTCTCAGCCCCCTGTGATTGATTCTAATGATATTCTTAGAGGTGTTATGAGACAACACCACTCTCAGTCTATCCTGTGATTTTACACCATCAGTGTTCTGAAAGAACACAGTTCTCAGTTCCCCATATGATTTTACTCCAATGGTGTTCTGAGAGAACGCCATTCTCAAACCCCTGTGATTTGACACCAATGTTGTTCTGAGAGAATATGGTTTTGAATCCTCCCTGTGATTTGACTCGGAAGGTCTACTGAGAGAACACCTTTCTCAGCCCCCTCTGATTGGAGTCCAATGATACTCTGAGAGAAAACAGGTCTCAGTCCCCCTTGTAAGTGGACACCAATAGTGTTTTGAGAGAACACTGTTTTCATTCCCCCCTGTGACTTGAGTCCAATGGTATTCTGAGAGAAGTGTTCTCAGAACTCCCTGTGATTTGACACCAATGGTGTTCTGAGAGAACACTGTTCTCCATCCCCCCTGTGACTTGACTCCAATGGTGTTATTACAGAACACAGGTTTCGGTCCCTCCTGTGTTTTGAAACAATGGTTATCTGACAGAACAGTGTTCTGAGATCCTCCTGTGATTTGACACCAATGGTGTTCTGAGAGAACACCGTTCTCAGTCCCACCAGTGATATGAGTCGAATGGTGTTCAGAATGAACACCATTCTCATTATCCACTGTGATTTGAATCCAATCATGTTCTGAGAGAACACCGTTCTCAGTACTCCCTGTGATTTGAAACCAATGTTGTTCTGTGAGAACCCAGTTCTCCCTCACCCCTTGACTTGCCTCCAACGGTGTTCTGCGAGAACATAATTTTCTGTTCACCCTGTGATCTGACTCCAATGGAGTTCAGAATGAATATCATTCTCAGCTCTCCTGGGATTTGACTACAATGGTATTCTGAGAGAACACGTTTCTCAGTTCCCCCTGTGACTGCACGCTAATGTTGTACTCAGAGAACACCATTGTCTGGGGCCATGTGGTGTGACTTCAAATGTGTTCTGAGAGAACACTGTTGTCATCCCTGTGATATGAATTCAGTGCTGTTCAGAGAGAACACCTTTCTCTATCCCCACTGTCACTTGACTCCAATGGTGTTCTGAGAGAACATCGATTTCAGTCCCCTCTGTAACTGGACTCCAATGGTGTTATGAGAGAATACACTTTTTATTCCCACCTGTAAGTGGACACCAACGGTGCTGTGAAAGAACACGGAGGTCAGTACTCCCTGTGATTTGCCTCCAATGGTAGTCTGACAAAACACCATTTCAGATCCCCAAGATTTGACTCCAATGTTGTTCTGAAAGAAGACTGTTCTCAGTCCTCCCTTTGATTTGACTCCAGTGGTTTTCAGAATGAACGGGATTTTCAGTCCTCCCAGTGACGGGACACCTGTGGTGTTCGGAGACAACACCATTGTCTGTGCCCACTGTGATTGGACTTCAGTGGAATTCTGAGAGAACACCTTTTTCAGACCCCCTGTGACTTGACTCCAATGGTTTTCTGAGAAAACACAGTTCTCTTTCCCCAATGTTAATTGATTCCCCTAGCGTTCTGAGAGAACACTGTTCTCAGTTCTCTCTGTGAGATGTCACCAATGCATTTCAGAATGAACACAGTTCTCAGAACCCTCTGTGGATTGAAACCAATGTTTTTTTTTTTTTACTGAACACCATTCCCAGTCCCCCCTTTGATTTGACTCCAATGCTGTTCTGCGAAAACACCACTCTCAAGCCAGCTGTGACTTGACACCAATGGTGCTCTGAGAGAACACAGTTCTCAATCCCCCATGTGATTTGACTCCAATGGTGTTCTGAGAGAACACAGTTCTCAGTCTCCCATGGGATTTGACTCCAAAGGCTTACAGAATGAACACCATTCTCACCCTCCATGTGACTGGACCACTATGGTGTTCTGAGGGAACACCATGTCTATGTCCCCTGTGATTGGACTCCAATGGAATTCTGAGAGAATACCTTTTTCAGACCCGCTGTGATTTGACACCAATGGTGTTCTGAGAGAAAACAGTTCTCTTTCCTCAATGTTAATTGATTCCTCTAGTGTTCTGAGAGAACACTGTTCACAGTTCTCTCTGTGAGTTGCCTCCAATGTATTTCAGAATGAACACAATTCTTAGTCCCCTCTGTGAATTGAAACCAATGGTTTTATGACTGAACACCATTCCCCATCACCCCTGTGACTTGACTCCAATGGTGTTCTGAGAGAACACAGTTCTCAGTCCCCCCTTTAAGGGGACACCAATGGTGTTCTGAGAGAACACTCTTGTCTGTCCCCCCAGTGATTTGACTCCAATGGTGTTCTGTCACTACACTTTTCTCAGTGCACCCTGTGATTTGACTCCAATTATGTACTGAAGGAACACTGTTCTCAGCTCACTATGATTTGACTCTAATGATATTCTGAGAGAAAATTCTTCTCAATCCCTCCTGTGATTTGACTCCAATGGTGTTCTGACAAAACACAGTGCTCAATCCCCCCTGTGACTTGACTCCCATGGTGTTCTGAGAGAACACCATTCTCAACCCCTCTGTGACTTAAATCCAATGGTGTTATAAGGGAACACTGTTCTCAGTCCCCTCTGTGACTTGACTCCAGTGGTGTTCTGGAAGAAGACAGTTCTCAATCTCACCTGTGATTTGACTACAATGGTGTTCAGAATGAACATAGTTCTCAGCCCCCCTGTGAATTGAACCCAGTAGTTTTATCAGTGAAGACCGTTCCCAGCCCACTCTGTGATTTGACTCCAATGGTGTTCTGAGAGAACTTTGATCTCATTCCCCCTGTAACTTGACTCCAATGGTGTTATGCGAGAACAGTGTTCTCAGTGCCACCTGTGATTCATTGTAATGGTGTACTGAGAGAATAGAGTTCTCAGCCCCCCCTGTGTTTTGAATCCAATGGTTTTCTGAGACAAAACCATTCTCAGTCCCCTCTGTGACTTGACTCCTATGGTGTTCTGAGAGAACACCCTCTGAACCCTCCTGTGATTGACACCAATGTTGTTCTGAGGGAACATGGTTCTGATTCCCCCTGTGATTTGATTCCAATGGTGTTCCAATGAACACCTTTCTCAGTCCCCCACTGTGATTTAAATCCAACTGTGTTTTGAGGGAACACCATTCTCAGTCCTGCTGGGATCTGACCCCAATGGTCGTCTGGAAGAACACTCTTCTCAGTCTCCCCTGAGATTTGATTCCAATGGCGTTATGAGAGAACACAGTTCTTAATCCCCTTTGTAATTTGACTCCAAAGGTGTACAACTCGGTTCTCATGCCCCCCTGTAATTTGTCTCCAATGGTGTTCAGAGAGAACACCACTATAAACCCTTCTGTGATTTGAAACCAATAATGTTCTGAGAGAACCCAGTTTTCACTCTCCCCTGTGACTTGATTCCAATGGTGTTCTGAGAGAACACCTTGGTCTGGCCTCCCTGTTGTTTGACTCCATGTGTGCTCTGAGAGAACACTGCTTTTATTCACCACTGTGATTTGACTCCAATGGTGTTTTGAGAGAACAATTTTTCAGTGCCCCTGTGATTTGACTTGTGTGTACTGAGAGAACACCATTCTCAGCTGCCTGTGATTTGCTTCCAGTGATATTCTGAGAGAAAATCTTTGTCAGTCTCCCCTGCTATTTGAGTCTAATGGTGTTCTGAGAGAAAACCAATCTCATTGTCCCCTGTGATTTGACTCCAATGGTGTTCTGGGAGAACACCACTGTCAACCCCACTGTGATTTGAAACCAATGTTGTTCTGAGAGAACACCATTCTCAGTCCCCACTATGAATCACTACAATGGTATACTGAGAGAACACCATTCTCAGCCCCCTCTGATTTGATTCCAATGGTGTTCTGAGAGAACACTCGACTCAACCCACCTGTTACATGACTCCTATGGTGTTCTGAGAGAACAACGTTCTCAGTACTCCCTGTGATTTGACTCCAATGTCGCTCTGAGTTACAGCATTCTCAGTCCCCACTGTGGTTTGATTGAAATGGTGTTTTGAGACAACATCATTCTCAGTCATCTCTGTAATTTGAATCCAATCGTTTTATTTTTTTAAACATATTTATTGGAGTAAAATTGCTTTACAGTGGTGTGTTAGTTTCTGCTTTATAACAAAGTGAATCAGTTATACATATACATATGTCCCCATATCTCTTTCCTCTTGCATCTACTCCCCTCCCACCCTCCCAATCCCACCCCTCTAGGTGGTCACAAAGCACTGAGCTGATCTCCCTGTGCTATGCAGCTGCTTCCCACTAGCTATCTATTTTACCTTTGGTAGTAAAGGTAAAATGCCACTCTCTCACTTTGTCCCACCTTACCCTTCTCCCTCCCCGTATCCTCAAGTCCATTCTCTAGTAGGTCTGTGTCTTTATTCCTGTCTTGCCCCTATGTTCTTCATGATCTTTTTTTTTTGTTTTTAGATTCCGTATATATGTGTTAGCACATGGTATTTGTTTTTCTCTTTCTGACTTACTTCACTCTGTATGACTTACTCTAGGTCCATCCAACTCACTACAAATAAATCAATTTCATTTTTTTTATAGCTGAGTAATATTCCATTGTATATATGTGCCACATCTTCTTTATCCATTCATCTGTTGACAGACACTTAGGTTGCTTCCATGTCCTGGCTATTGTAAATAGAACTGCAACGACCATTGTGGTACATGACCCATTTGAATTATGGCTTTCTCAAGGTATATGTCCAGTAGTGGGTTTGTTGAGTAGTATGGTACTATTTTTAGTTTCTCAAGGAACCTCCATACTGTTATCCATAGTGTCTGTATCAATTTACATTCCCAAAACAGTGCAAAAGGGTTCCCTTTTCTCCACACCGTCTCCAGCATTTATTGTTTGTAGATTTTTTGATGATGGCCATTCTGACCGGTGTGAGATGATGTCTCATTGTAGTTTTGATTTGCATTTCTCTAATGATTAATGATGTTGAGAATTCTTTCATGTGTTTGTTGGCAATCTGTATATCTTCTTCGGAGAAATGTCTACTTAGGTCTTCTGCCCATTTTGGGGTTGGGTTGCTTATTTTTTTAATATTTAGCTGGATGAGCTGCTTATAAATTTTGGAGATTAATCCTTTGTCAGTTGATTCATTTGCAAATATTTTCTCCCATTCTGAGGGTTGTCTTTTGGTCTTGTTTATGGTTTCCTTCGCTGTGCAAAAGCTTTTGAGTTTCATTAGGTCCCATTTGTTTTTATTTCCATTTCTCTATGAGATGGGTCAAAAAGGATCTTGCTGTGATTTTATGTCATAGAATATTCTGCCTATATTTCCTCTAAGAGTTTGATAGTCTCTGGCCTTACATTTAGCTCTTTAATCCATTTTGAGTTTACTTTTGTGTATAGTGTTAGGGAGTGTTCTAATTTCATTCTTTTACATGTAGCTGTCCAGTTTTCCCAGCACCACTTATTGAAGAGGCTTCTTTTCTCCACTGTATATTCTTGCCTCTTTTATCAAAGATAAGGTGACCATATTGCATGGGTTTATCTCTGGGCTTTCCACCCTGTTTCATTGGTCTATATTTCTATTTTTGTGACAGTACCATACTGTCTTGATTACTGTAGCTTTGTAGTATAGTCTGAAGACAGGGAGCGTGATTCCTCCAGCTCCGTTTTTCTTTCTCACGATTGCTTTCGCTATTTGGGGTCTTCTGTGTTTCCATTCAAATTGTGAAATTTTTTTCTAGTTCAGTGGTAGTTTGATAGGGATTGCACTGAATCTGTAGATTGCTTTGGGGAGTAGTCATTTTCACAATGTTGATTCTTCCAATCCAATAACATGGTATATCTCTCTATCTGTTTGTATAATCTTTAATTTCTTTCATCAGTGTTTTATAATTTTCGGCATACAGGTCTTTTGTCTCCTTAGGTAGGATTATTCCTAAATATTTTATTCTTTTTGTTGCAATGGTAAATGGGAGTGTTTTCTTAATTTCACTTTCAGATTTTTCAACATTAGAGTATAGGAATGCAAGAGATTTTTGTGCATTAATTTTGTATCCTGCTAATTTACCAAATTCATTGATTAGCTCTAGTAGTTTTCTGGTAGAACCTTTAGGAGTCTCTATGTATAGTATCATGTCATCTGCAAACTGTGACAGCTTTACTTCTTCTTTTCCGATTCGGATTCCTTTTATTTCCTTTTCTTCTCTGATTGCTGTGGCTAAAACTTCCAAAACTATGTTGAATAAGAGTGGTGAGAGTGGGCAAACTTGTCTTGTTCCTGATCTTAGTGGAAATGGTTTCAGTTTTTCACCGTTGAGGACAATGTTGACTGTGGATTTGTCATATATGGCCTTTATTATGTTGAGGAAAGTTCCCTCTATGTCTACTTCTGAAGGGTTTTTATCATAAATAGGTGTTGAATTTTGTCGAAAGCTTTCTCTGCATCTATTGAGATGATCATATGGTTTTTCTCCTTCAATTTATAAATATGGTGTATCACATTGATTGATTTCTGTGCATTGAAGAATCCTTGCATTCCTGTGATAAACCCCACTTGATCATCGTGTATGATCCTTTTAATGTGCTGTTGGATTATTTTGCTAGTATTTTGTTTAGGATTTTTGCATCTCAGTTCCTCAGTGATATTGGACTGTAGTTTTTTTCTTTGTGACATCTTTGTCTGGTTTTCGTATCAGGGTGGTGGTGGCCTTGTAGAATGAGTTTGGGTGTGTTCCTCCCTCTGCTATAATTTGGAATAGCTTGATAAGGATAGGGGTTAGCTCTTCTGTAAATGTTTGATGGAATTCGCCTGTGAAGCCATCTGGTCCTGGGCTTTTTGTGTTGTTGGAAGATTTTTAATCACAGTTACAATTTCTGTGCTTGTGATTGGTCTGTTCATATTTTCTATTTCTTCCTGGTTCATCCTCAGAAGTTTGTGCAGTTCTAAGAATTTGCCCATTATTCCCAGGGTGTCCATTTTATTTGCATATAGTTGCTTGTAGTAATCTCTCATGATCCTTTGTATTTCTGCAGTGTCAGTTGTTACTTCTCCTTTTTCATTTCTAATTCTATTGATTTGAGTCTTCTCCCTTTTTTTCTTGATGAGTCTGGCTAATGGTTTATCAGTTATGTTTATCTTCTCAAAGAACCAGCTTTTAGTTTTATTGATCTATGTTATCGTTTCCTACATTTCTTTTTCATTTATTTCTGCTCTGATCTTTATGATTTCTTTCCTTCTGCTAACTTTGGGTTTTTTTGTTCTCTTTCTCTAATTGCTTTAGGTGTAAGGTTAGGTTGTTTATTTGAGATGTTTCTTGTTTCTTAAGGTAGGATTGTATTGCTCTAAACTTCCCTCTTAGAACAGCTTTTGTGGCATCACATAGATTTTGGGTCATCTTGTTTTCATTGTGATTTGTTTCTAGGTATTTTTTGATTTCCTCTTTGATTTCTTCAGTGATCTCTTGGTTATTAAGTAGTGTATTATTTAGCCTCCATGTGTTTGTATATTTTACAGATTTTTCCTGTAATTGATATCTGGTCTCATAGCATTGTGGTCAGAAAAGATACTTGATATGATTTCAATTTTCTTAAATTTATAAAGGGTTGATTTCTGACCCAGGAGAATGTTCCATGAGCTCTTCAGAAGAATGTGTATTCTGTTGTTTTTGGATTGAATGTCTTATAAATATCAAGTAAGTCCATCTTGTTTAATGTATCATTTAAAGCTTGTGCTTCCTTACTTATTTTCATTTTGGGTGATCTGTCCATTGGTGAAAGTGGGGTGTTAAAGTCCCCTACTATTATTGTGTTACTGTCCATTTCCCCTTTTATGGCTGTTAGTAGCTGTCTAACGTATTGAGGTACTCCTATGTTGGGTACATAAATATTTACAATTTGTACATCTTGTTCTTGGATTGATCCCTTGATCATTATGTAGTGTCTTTCTTTGTCTCTTGTAATTGTCTTTGTTTTAAAGTCTATTTTGTCTGATATGAGAGTTGCTACTTCACCTTTCTTTTTATTTCCGTTTGCTGGAATATCTTTTTCCATCTCCTCACTTTCAGTCTGTATGTGTCCCTAGGTCTGAGGTGGGTCTCTTGTAGAGAGCACATATACAGTCTTGTTTTTGTATCTATTCAGCCACTCTGTGTCTTTTGGTTGGAGCATTTAATCAATTTACATTTAAGGTAATTATCGATATGTATGTTCCTATTACCATCTTCTTAATTGTTTTGGGTTTGTAATTGTAGGTCTTTTCCTTCTCTTGTGTTTCCTGCATAGAGGAGTTCCTTTAGCATTTGTTGTAAAGCTGGTTTGGTGGTGCTGAATTCTCTTAGCTTTTGCTTGTCTGGAAAGGTTTTAATTTCTCCAACAAATCTGAATGAGATCCTTGCTGGGCAGAGTAATCTTGGTTGTAAGTTTTTCTCCTTCATCACTTTAAATATGCCCTGTCATTCCCTTCTGGCTTGCAGAGTTTCTGCTTAAAGATCAGCTGTTAACCTTATGGGGATTCCCTTGTTTATTATTTTTCCCTTACTGCTTTTAAAATTTTTTCTTTGTATTTAATTTTTGATAGTTTGATTAATATGTGTCTTGTCGTGTTTCTCATTGGATTTATCCTGTATGGGGCTCTCTGTGCTTCCTGGACTTCATTAACTATTTCCATTCCCATATTAGGGAAGTTTTCAACTATAACCTCTTCAAATATTTTCTCATTCCTTTTCTTTTTCTCTTCTTCTTCTGGGACCCCTATAATTCGAATGTTGGTGCATTAAATATTGTCCCAGAGGTCTCTGAGACTGTCCTCAATTCTTTTCATTCTTGTTTCTTTATTCTGCTCTGCAGTAGTTATTTCCATTATTTTATCTTCCAGGTCATTTATCCATTCTTCTGCCTCAGTTATTCTGCTATTGATCCCTTCTAGATAATTTTTTTTTTTTTTTGCAGTACACAGGCCTCTCACTGTTGTGGCCTCTCCCGCTGCAGAGCACAGGCTCCAGACGTGCAGGCCCAGCAGCCATGGCCCACGGGCCCAGCCGCTCCGTGGCATGCGGGATCCCCCTGGACCAGGGCACAAACCTGCGTCCCCTGCATCGGCAGGTGGACACCAAATCACTAGTGCCACCAGAGAAGCCCCCTTCTAGATAATTTTAAATTTCATTTATTGTGTTGATCATCACTGTCTGTTTGCTCTTTAGTTCTTCTAGGTCCTTGTTAAACGTTTGTTGTATTTTCTCCATTGTATTTCCAAGATTTTGGATCATCTTTACTATCATTATTCTGAATTCTTTTTCAGGTAGACTGCCTATTTCCTCTTCATTTGTTAGCTCTGTTGGGTTTTTCCTGCTCCTTTATCTGCTCTGTGTTTCTCTGTCTTCTCATTTTGCTTAACTTACTGTGTTTGGGGTCTGCTTGTCACAGGCTGCAGGTTCGTAGTTCCCATTGTTTTTGGTGTCTGTCCCCAGTGGCTAAGGTTGGTTCAGTGGGTTGTGTAGGCTTCCTGGTGGAGGGGACTAGTGCCTGTGTTCCGGTGGATGAGGCTGGATCTTGTCTTCTGGTGGGCAGGTGCACATCTGGTGGTGTGTTTTGGGGTGTCTGTGGCCTTATTATGATTTTAGGCAGCCTCTGTGCTAATGTGTGGGGTTGTGTTCCTGTCTTGCTAGTTGTTTGGCATATGGTGTCCAGCACTGGAGCTTGCTGGTTGTTGAGTGGAGCTGGGTTTTGGCGTTGAGATGGAGATCTCTGGGAGATTTTCACTGTTTGATATTACATGGAGCTACAGGTCTCTTGTGGACCAGTGTCCTGAACTTGGCTCTCCCACCTCAGAGGCACAGTCCTGACAGCTGGCTGGAACACCGAGAGCCTGTCATCCACATGGCTCAGATAAAAGGGAGAAAAAAAAAAGAAAGAATGAAAGAAGAAGATAAAATAGAATAAAATAAAATAATTAAAATAAAATATAATAAGTAATTAATAAAAAATTTTTAAAGTAATATAAAAATTTAAAAAAAGAGAGAATGAAAGAAGAGAGTAACCAAACCAAAAAACAAATCCACCAATGATACCAAGTGCTAAAATGTATACTAAAACAAAGCAAAAGAAAACAAAAGAAAAAACGGACAGACAGAACCCAGGACAAATGGTAAAAGTAAATCTATACAGACAAAATATCATACAGAAGCATACACATACACACTCACAAAAAGAGAAAAGGGGAATATATATATATTATTCCCAAAGCCCACCTGCTCAATTTGGGGTGATTCGTTGTCTCTTCAGGTATTCCACAGATGCAGGATATATCAAGTTGATTGTGGAGATTTAATCCACTTTTCCTGAGGCTGCTGGGAGAGATTTCCCTTTCTCTTCTTTGTTCGCACAGCTACTGGGGTTCAGCTTTGGATTTGGCCCCACCTCTGCGTGCAGGTCGCCTGAGGGCATCTGTTCTTCGCTCAGTCAGGACGGGGTTAAAGGAGCAGCTGATTAGGGGGCTCTGGCTCAGGCCGGTGGGAGGGAGTGGTACGGAGTTCAGGGCAAGCCTGTGGCGGCAGAGGCGGGTGTGACGTTGCACCAGCCTGAGGCACGCCGTGCATTCTCCCGGGAAAGTTGTCTCTGGATCATGGGACCCTGGCAGTGGTGGGCTGCACTGGCTCCTGGTAGGGGAGGTGTGGAGCTTGCACACAGGCTTGTTGGTTTCTGAAGCAGCAGCCTTAGCATCTCATACCCGTCTCTGAGGTGCTTGCTGATAGCCGTGACTCGCGCCCGTCTCTGCAACTCCTTTAAGCAGAGCTCTTAATCCCCTCTCCTCATGCACCAGGAAACAAAAAGGCAAGAAAATCTCTTTTGCCTCTTTGGCAGCTCCATACTTTTTCCCAGACTTCCTCCCGGCTAGCTGTGGTGCACTAACCCCCTTCAGACTGAGTTCACGCAGCCAACCCCAGTCCTCTTCCTGGGATCTGACCTCCGAAGCCGGAGCCTCAGCTCTCAGCCCCTGCCCGCCCCGGCAGGTGAGCAGACAAGCCTCTCGGGCTGGTGAGTGCTGGTCGGCACGGATCCTCTGTGTGGGAATCTCTCTGCTTTGCCCTCTTGCAGCCGTGTTGCTGCACTCTCCTCCGTGGCTCCGAAGCTTCCCCCTCCACCACCCGCAGTCTCCGCCCACGAATGGGCTTCCTAGGGTGTGGAAACCTTTCCTCCTTCACAGCTCCCTCCCACTGGTGCAGGTCTTGTCCCTATTCTTTTGTCTCTATTTTTTCTTTTCTTTTTTGCCCTACCCAGGTATGTGGGGAGTTTCTTGCCTTTTGAGAAGTCTCAGGTCTTCTGCCAGCGTTCAGTAGGTGTTCTGTAGAAGTTGTTCCACGTATAGATGTATTTCTGATGTATTTGTGCGTAGGAAGTTGATTTCCACGTCTTACTCTTCCACCATCTTGAAACTCTGTAGGGGTTGATTTTTAAATGCTGCCCCTGTCTTGCAATAGGAAACATTCTCTCTTCTTTCTTCCTTCCTCCCTCTCTCCCTTCCTTTCTTCCTTTCTCTCTTTTTTCTCTTTCTTCCTTTCCTTCTTCTTCTTCTTCTTTTTTTTTTTAAAGAAGGTCTAATTCTTAAATGTCAAAAATTCGTTATGAAAGCAATAGCTCACTGAAAAACCTAACTGAAAAGTCTCCATTCTATGTCCAGAGCTGGGATTGGGAGAATTGTTGGCACCTTTTCCATAGTGTATTTATATAGGAATTTATATTTGGCTGAAGTCTTGGAAAGCACAGAGGTGTGCAGCAGGTGAGGGGAATTGATGGAAAGAGCTGGTGACTGTAGAGGGTCTAAGGTCACACTACTCTTCTTTCTTTTTTAAATTGAAGTATAGTTGATTTATGATGTGTTAATTTATGCTGTACAGCAAAGTGATTCAGATATACATATATATATATATATATATATATATATACACACACATACACTTTTCAAAATATTCTTTTTTTTTTCTTTCTTAACTGAAAGTCTGGCTCTGCATCTGGACAGAAATTCAGCTTTCAATCTGAACTGTGATCTTCATTTCATCCCTGATAGCTTGCAAAAGAGCTTGGCTTGTGTGCCAGGAACTTCTGCTCTAGAACCATTTCTACCACTCACCTTCAGCAAGTCACTGACCTGCTCAGTTTTAAAAGGCAGTTCCTCTGGGCACCGGGCAGGGGCGCTGTTTGGCCTCTGATCTAGCGTGGTGCGGCCACTACCTCCTCCTTGGGGCGTCGGGGAGACTCTGTGGAAAGGCTGTCGGCAGGCCCTGGCTGGGGCGAGTGCATCTGCCAAGAGCCGCGGCTGCTCGGTGAGCTGGAGTGCTCCAATGGTGTTTTAAGAGAACATCTTTCTCAGTCTCCCTTGTGTTTTGAATCCTATGTTGCTCTGAGAGAACACCGTTGTCAGTCCCGCCTGTGATTTGATTCCTGTTTTGCTCTGAGAGAACCCTGTTCTCAGTCTTCCCTGTGATTTGGAACCAGTAGTGTTCTGAGGGAACACCGTTCTCTGTCCCCCCTGTGATTTGCCTCCAATGTGTTCTGAGAGAACACCTTTCTAAGTCCATCCTGTGATTTGACTCCAATGGTTTCCGATTTATAGCATTCTCAATCCCCCCTTGATTTCAATCCAATGGTGTTCTAAGTTACAGCACTCACTCCTCCCTGTGAGTTGCCTGCAATGGTGTTTTGAGAAAACAGTGTTCTCAGTCCCCTCTTTTATTTGAATCGAATGGTGTTCTGAGAAAACAGAATTCTCAGTCCCTCTGGGAATTTGACTCTTGTGGTATTCTGACAGAAGACCGTTCTGAGTCCCCTCTGTGATATGATTCCATTGCAGTTCTGAGAGAACACTGTTCTCAGTCTCCCCTGTGATTTGGCTCCAATGGTGTTTTGAGAGAACAGCATTCCCAGTTGCTGCTGTGATTTGACTCCAATGGTGTTCTGAATGAACACCATTCTCATTCCCCTCTGTGTTTTAAATCCAGTGGTGTTCTGAGAGAACAGTGTTCTTAGTCCCCACTGTTATTTGACTCAAATGGTGTTCTGAGAGAACACCGTTCTCAGTCCCCCCTGTGATTTTAATACAATACAGTGAGAGTACACCATTCTCAGTCCCCCTTGTCATTGGACTCTAGTCGTGTTCTGAGAGTACACCATTTTCAATATCCGCTCTGATAACTCCAGTTGTGTTCTGAGAGAACATCGTTCTCTGTTCCGCCTGTGATTTGACTCCAAAGGTGTTCGGTTAGAACACGGTTCTCAGTCCCCCCTGTGATTTAACTCCAATGGTGCCCTGATAGAACATGGTTCTCAGTCCCACTTGTGATCTGAGTCCAATGATGTTCTGAGAGATCAGGGTTTTCAGTTCCCCCTGTGATATGATTCCATAGGTGTTCTGAGAGAACAGCGTTATCAGTCCTCCCTGTTATTTGACTCCAATTTTGTTCAGCAGAACATCATTCTGAGTCCCCCCTGTGATTTGACACCAGTGGTGTTCTGAGAGTACAACATTGTCTATCCCCCTTGTGATTCAACTCCAATGGTATTCTGAAAGTACACCATTCTCAGTTCCCCCCATGATTTTCTTTCAATCGTGTTCTGAGAGAACACCATTCTCATTCCCCCCTTTGGTTTGACTCTCGTGTTGTTCTGAGTGAATGGCATTCTCAGTCTCCCCTTGCCTTTGACTCCAATGGTGTTTGAGTGTACATCGTTCTCAGTCCCCACTGTGATTTTACTCCAATTGTGTCTGAGAGAACACTGTTCTCAGTACACCCTGTGTTTTGACTCCAATGCTGCTATGTGGGAACAGACTTCTCAGTCATCCTTGTGATCTGGCTCCAATACTGAGTTACAGCCTTTTCAGTCCCCCCTATGACTTGAGTCCAATTGTGTTTTGAGACAACATCATTCTCAGTCACTTTTGTAATTTGATTCCAATGGTGTTTTAAGAAAACATCGTTCTAAGTCCCTCCTATGATTTGACTCCTATTTTCCTCTGCAAGAACACCGTTCTCAGCCCCCACCTTGATTTGACACCCGAGGTGTTCTGAGAGTACACCATTCTCAGTCCTCCCTGTGATTCGACTCCAAAGGTGTTCTGAGAATACACCGTTCTCAGTCCCCCGCCCCGTGATTTGATTCCAATCCTGTTCTGAGAGAACACCGTTCTCAGTCCCTCATTAGATTTGACTCCAATGGTTTTCTCAGCTAACAGCATTCTCAGTCCCCCCTTGGATATTTCTCCAATGGTGTTTTTAGACAACATCATTCTCAGTCCCCTCTGTAATTTGAATCCAATGGTGTTTTAAGAGAACCTATTTCTCAGTCCCCCCTCTGATTTTCCCCCTATGTTGCTCTGAGAGAACACTGTTTACATTCCCCCGAGTGATTTGACTCCAGTTTTTTTCTGAGAAAACACTGTTCTCAGTCCCGCCTGTGATTTGGCACCAATAGTGTTCTGAATGAACAACATTCTCTGTCCCCCCTGTGATTTGACTCCAATGGTGTTCTCAGAGAGCAGCATTCAGAGTCCCTCCTGTTATTTGACTCCAATTCTTTCTGAAATATAGCATTCTCAGTCCCCCTTGATTTGACTCCAATGGTGTTCTAAGTTAGAGCGTTCTCATTCCCCCCTGTGATTTGACTCTAACGGTGTTCTGTGGGGACAGCATTCTCAGTCCCTCTTGTGATTTGAATCCTATGGTGTTCTGAGAATACAAAGTTCTCAGTAGTCCCTATGATTTGACTCAAATGTTGTTCTGAGTTACAGCATTCTCAGTCCCCTCGGTGATTTGACTCAAATGGTGTTTTGAGACAACCTCGTTCTCATTCCCCTCTGTAATCTGAATCCAATGGTGTTTTAAGAGAACATCTTTCTCAGTCGTCCCTATGATTTGAATCCTATGTTACTCTGAGAGAACACCATTCTCAGTCCCCCTTGTTGTTTGAGTCCAATGGTTTTCTGAGAGAACACCATACGCAGTCCCCTCTGTGATTTGACACCAAATAGTGTTCTGAGAGAACACTGTTCTCAGTCCCTCCTGTGATTTAACCCCAGTGGTTTCTGAGTTATTGCATTCTCAGTTCCCCTGATTTGACTTCAATGGTGTTCAAAGTTACAGCATTCTCAGTCCCCCCTGTGAGTTGCCTGCAATGGAGTTTTGAAAGAACAGCATTCTCAGTCCCCTCTGTAATTTGAATCCAGCTGTGTTCTGAGAGAACAGCGTTCTCAGTCCCCCCTGAGATTAAACTCCAATTTTGTTCTGAGAGAACACTGTTCTCAGTCCCCCCGCCCCGGTGATTTGACTGCTATTTTGTTCTGAGAGCACCCTGTTCTCAGTCCTCCCTTTGATTTGGAACCAATAGTGTTCTGAGTGAACATGGTTCTCTGTCCCCGCTGTGATTTGACTCCAATGGTGTTCTGAAGGAACATCTTTCTCAGTCCCTCCTGTGATTTGATTCCCATGGTTTCTGATTTATAGTGTTCTCAGTCCCCTCTTGATTTGACTCCAATGGTGTTCTAAGAGGTCAGCATTCTCAGTCTCTCCTGTTATTTAACTCCAATTGTGTTCTGAGTTACAGCGTTCTCAGTCCCTCCTGTGATTTGACTCCAATGGTGTTTTGAGAGAACATCATTCTCAGTCCCCTCTGTAGTTTGAATCCAGTGGTGTTCTGAGAGAACACCGTTCTCTGTCCCCGCTGTGATTTGACTCCATTTGTGCTCTGAGAGAACTCACTCAGGAAAAACCTGAATAACTGTGGTGTAATTTGTTGTTTGAGAACAGTTTCAATAGCTACTTAAACAATCAGGACAAATTAACCTTATGTATGAGGTGCCAAGTGCCAGAGACTGCAAAGATGACTATGGGTGCACAGACTGAATCTGGGAGCCCGCTTTCATTCCTGGGGCCATTTTGCTGGTGCAGGAGAGTTTTGTTAATGTCCCTCTGGACATCTCTTTCTTATAGGCCTGATCCAGTGTCTGAGAATGAAATTCTTAAGATGTTTTTCTTAGTTGATAAATCTGATTTAAGCAAATACACATGGCAGACACAAAGCCATACCCAATTTTGTCCTTGCTAAGATTTCATTAATCCCTGATGTATTGGGCTCAGCTTTTCATGTGAGCTGGTATATAGGAAGGCAGGAACTCATAGTGGTGTGCGCATGTCCTATGAAACCTGATTACTGGGTATAAATAAAGGTCCTTTTTCGACACTAGTAAATGACCTTGGGGAGTTAATGACTGTCCCTTTATCTCCACTCCCTCCATGTAGAAGGGGGCTAATCCTAGTCCCTACTTCTTAGCATCATTGAAAACATTAAGTACTGGTGGCTGCTGGATCCTTATCACAGTGCTCAGCTAGTGGGCACATAGCTGGTGCTCTGCACACATGAATTAGTTATTTTAATAATTGCTATTTGGTAGAAATAAGTGTGTGGTTTAATTAATTATTCATTAACTAAGCTCATAATCTTATCCAAAGGTGATGAAGGGGGCAGTGATAAAAATAGCAAGCATGTATTAATCACCTTCCAGGCACCATACACTCTTTGAAGCATTTTCCATATGATGTAATGAATGCTCAGGGAATTTGAGTAACTTGTCTGGGTCAACTAGATAGTCAGCTGTAAAACTGGGATTTAAACCCAAGCAGTCTAAGCTCAGAGCCTGACTAATCACCTTGCCATGCTGCCTGTCAAGGGAGACCCTCTCAAGGCTTATGCCATGACCTATATATCCACAAAAGGTGGGCACGTTCACTTCTGCTCTTGATTTCCTTGTGTCCTACATGGTCAGTGCAGTGCCCTAGGCATCTTAAGGTTAAATGACACTGATTAATACCTTGGAAATGCTGGGTGGTAAAAATCTTGGCCTCCTACTGGAATATGGGAGGAGATGTGCAGGAGGGTAAATGATTGTTTAAGCCAGGTGAGCTTGAGGTAAGTCTTCCAGGCATCTCTCCAGTGTCATGGTTGGGGTAATCTCCATGACTAGTTATCTTTTAGGAGTGATTCACATTGGCATTATCTTCTGGACACATGGTGAGAACCAGGGTGCTCATCTTTAGTGGGTAGTCATTTCCATGATTACAAACAAGCATGACTGCGCTTCCCAGGACTCTGGAAAATGTGGGTGGCTGGGCTCAGAGCAAGCCACCTTAAGGAAGAGGGTGGCAACTTTGAGAAGAGAGCAGATCATTTGGAAAACTCCAGGAAAATTAGGAATCAGGAAGAATAGGTAACACCAAATATCCTAGGGAGAACAAAGTTGTCATGAATACCTCGGAAAGAATAAACTCTGTAAGAGATAAGAATCAAGTTCCAAAAACTGAGAAAAGAAGTGAACAGAATGATTAAAATTCCAGTTCTTGATGAGAACGGAAGCCGGAAGATTCCAGGATGAGATGGCCAGTTGGGCTCAAAGACCTTCACCACCCTTCCCAATTCAGATTCTATGATTCTATCAATGCTTCACATCAAATAAGTGACCAGGATTTCCTTTGCCCAAAATAGCAACTGCTCCATCTGTCCTGGGGCTAAAATATTTCTGAATTGTTTCCAAAACAACTGAATCTCACCTCCCCTTGCAGTCCTGATGGCTTAAGAAACTCCTTTTTCCCTCTTTTCCAGCTTACTTTCCCTCCTTGCTCCGCTCCCTTCCCTCTCCTTCCCCCTCCTCCCTCTTCCTCCTTTTCTTCCTCCTCTTCCTCCACATGCTTAGATTTCTGGCTACTGGGATAATTTAATTCCAATAATATACAAAGCAAATGGCCTGGCTTAGAAGCTATAAGTGGGATTTAACACCACTTCACACTCAACCATGGTGGCATAGTGAAGATAATTTTCTGTTGAAGGAGGTGAAAGTAAAAAAAGAAAATTTTTTTTTTTGCTGTCAACTTTGAGTTTAAAGCTAATAGTTTTATTTTCATAAAAGAGAAGAAAATAAAAGAGAAAAGAAAAGGAAAGAAAAGAGTTCTTATGTATTGCAGTGTGATTAGGCTGTCCTTGGTGTTTAAGCAAAACAGAGTGTGACTTAGTTAAAGCTCATGCTCTGATTCCGTAATGGGGAGGCTGCAGATTTTCATTGCACAATAATAACATTTCAGCTGTGGCTCGTGAACCCTGGTGGGGCTGTTGCTCTGCATATTATTTCCATTGGATTATGCTGTGTCGAGGCCTGGGTTTTGTTAATATTTTAAAAATCTATCTCAGCTATCACATGTTTTGAATACCAGGAAGAGTTTAATGGAGACGCCAAGGTTATGTAGACAACATGAACTGCATTAAAACGAGCTGTCCTTCCTCCCTCGTCAGTTATGTTGCAGATTTGGAGTCAGCAACTCTTGTCTCAGAAACAACAGACAGAGCAACTCAGTGCAAGCAGGGGCCTGTGGGGCGAGGGAAGAAACCTAATTAAACAAACAATGGAGACCTGGGAGGAGCCAAACTAATAGAAACCAAGGACGGAGAAAAATAAACAAATAGTAGACTAAGTAGGGTAAAGTTGATTTCATATCCTCTTTACCCCTTCTTGCATATCCCAAATATCCTATTCAATGCATCATTCATTCATTCATTTATTCATGCTACCCCCATCCTATTATCACTTTCAGGAGAGATTAGGAGATAACAGAAAATCAAAATAAAAGCAACAGCATGAATTAAATGAATAAGGGGAAATACAGAGGAGTCAAACTAAGGCATGAAGTTTACAGAGGAGTTGGAAAAAGGAACATTGTTTTTTCCGGTTCAACACAATCAAATCTCAAAATGGCATATTTCATGGCTTTCGAATCTGGTTGTTGGCCAAAGTGTGCTTTTGATGCCTGCTAAAAAAAAAAAAAAAAAAGGATAAAATCGACTGCTTTTATTTTCATATTCTTCACTTTAATAGAAAAAATGGAGGGATTAAGAAATGAGAAGAATGGTGAGCTCTGTAAATGTAAAAACGAAGAGCATTAACAAGGGTGGTAATTAAATTGGAAATGCAGCAGAGGATGGACCAAGAAAGGAGGGAAGGAGGAGAGGAAGCCACAGAGAAAGGGCTGTGCAGAGCAGAGCATTACGAAGAGGAAGAAGCCCTTGTCTGTGCTTTCCCAGCGTCCCGAGCAGCTTTCATCAGAAGGTTCAGAGTCCCCGAAATGTTCTTTGAGCCACTGTCTCCCCCATTAGTCTATCAATTTGTCCCTAGAGCAGTTTCTAACCCATAGTAGGTGTTCCATAAGTGCTTGTTGAACTCAGGTCTGAAAGCTACGAATGGAAGAACAAGTATAAGAGAAAAACAAATGTCATACAAAATACAGGTGATGAAAAATAATAGTAAAAGACAAATAGTAAGGAACAAAAACAAAGAGACGTCTTTCAGGTATTGCTTTGGATCTTTCCTTCTCTGGAAATCCCTTCCTGACCTTCTAGAAAAAAGTGCCCCTCCTGTGGTCTTCCACCATCGCTTACAGTGACCTAGACCGTGACTGCATGGCTGTATCTCTTCCCTACTAGACATTCAGTTTTGAGCAGATGGCAAGTGTGTCCATCTGGCTCACTCTGGTGCCCACAGAACCTAGGACAGTGGCTAGCTCATCGTAGTTGCTCAATACATGTTATTCTGAATAAGGCAGAAGTTAAAGGAAGTGTCTCATGAAAAAATAGGAGAAATTAAAAAAGAAATGATGGAGGATATAAGAAGCTGTTTAGGCACATTTAAATGAAAGAACTTAATTTGAAAATTCAATAAAATAGAGGCTCTTTAGTGAAAAGCAGGGAAGGTGCTCCTACACTGTTGGTGGGAATGTTAATTGGTGTAGCCACTATGGAAGTTCCTCAAAAAAATAAAAATAGAATTACCATATGATACAGCAATCCCACTCCTGGGTATATATGTGGAGAAAACTCTAATTCTAAAAGGTACATATACCCCAATGTTCATAGCAGCACTATTTACAATATCCAAGACATGGAAGCAACCTAAATGTCCACCAACAGATGAATGTATAAAGAAGATGTGGTATATATACAATGGAATATTACTCAGCTATAAAGAAGAATGAAATAATGCCATTTGCAGCAAATGGATGGACCTAGAGATTATCATACTAAGTGAAGTAAGTCAGAAAAAGAAAGACAAGTACCATATGATATCACTTATCTGTGGAATCTAAAGTATGACACAAATGCACTTATTTATGAATCAGAAACAGACTCACAGACAGAGAAAACAAACTTATGGTTACCAAAGGGGAAAAGGGGTGGGGGAAGGATAAATTAGGAGTTTGGGATCAGCAGATAAAAACTACTACATATAAAATAGATCCTACTATAGGACCTAAACAAGATCCTACTATATAACACAGGGAACTATATTCAGTATCTTATAATAAACCACAATTGAAAACAATATGAAAAAGAATATATAGGGGCTTCCCTGGTGGCACAGTGGTTAGGAATCCGGCTGCCAGTGCAGGGGACACGGGTTCGATCCTTGGTCTGGGAAGATCCCGCATGCCGCGGAGCAACTACGCCTGTGCGCCACAACTACTGAGCCTGCGCTCTAGAACCCGTGTGCCGCAACCACTGAGCCCGTGTGCCACAACTACTGAACCCACATGCCTAGAGCCTGTGCTCTGCAACAACAGAAGCCAACACAACGAGAAGTCCATGCACCGCAACCAAGAGTAACCCCCACTCGCTGCAACTAGAGAAAAGCCCGCACACAGCGACAAAGACCCAATGCAGCCAAAAATAAATCAATAAATCTGCTTTCTTTCCCTTGTAAAAAAAAAAAAAAATATATATATATATAGATAGATAGATATAGATATAACTGAATCACTTTGCATTTTTGTTTCTTTATCTCTAAAATGGAGTTAATAATTACTACCTCCTAGGTTTTTTGTGAGGATTAAATAAGACTATGTAAAGTGTTGAGCATTTCTCAGTCCACACAGTTAATTAGGATTGTTAGGTTGAGGGATTTCCCTGGTAGTCCAGTGGTTAGGACTCTGCACTTCTGCTGGGGGCCCCGGTTTGTTCTCTGGTTGGGGAACTAAGATCCTGCAAGCTGTGTGGTGTGGCCAAAAAAAAAAAAGTTAATTTGAAAGTGATAGAAGCCCAGTTTGAACTTACTTATGAAAAAAAAAGGAGGCGGAGGTTGCTTTACTGGTTTGTGTAACCCAGCCAGGAGGAGAACAGGGAGGGGTGAAGAGGGTGTGAGTGCAATGAGGACCCCTGTTTGTTGGATTCCTCCTCTACTACTCCAGCTGTCTCACAAACCTGCCACTATGACTGCCAGCAGCTCCTGATACATGTGTTGACAATTGCACAAGTAGAGAGGAAAATGGGGCTTCTCTCTCCTGGCCCCAGTTCAACAAAGCCCAAGAAGGTCTCTGATGAGTTCCGTTCAAACTGTGCCCTCACCTGTGCTCCTCACAGTACTCAGAGACCTGACTTACCTTGAGTGTCCTACTCTGGGTCACACACTCACCTTTCAAAAGAGAGATTGAGGAAATCATTGTAGGCCAGGCAGTCATCCCAGACTGTGCCTATGATAGTCAAAAAATGTAAGCTATTAATGGTAGTAGTAGACATAATAAATGCAGTGAAGGAAACAAAGGAGAGGAAATGACCAACTGTAGCTTAAATTTTTTCACTCTTTACTTAGTTTAGTAACATGGCACCTGCCCCTGGCTTTGCACCTTGATCCCTACTCTGTATCTAACAGCTTCAAGAGTGGGAAGCCACACATTGCACTTGGTAAAATTCAATATCCAAATTGGCTGATCTGTCAGCCAGAAGAGGGTGACTGACACCTTGAAGCTGCTTCTCTTTTCCCTCCTCCTCTTGTTTGAATGAATAAATGGCGAGTTCCACAGAAATAGGCACCAAGGCTTCTACTTTCTTTTATGAACTTTGTCTTACCCACAGGGTGCCGTGTTGCCAGTAAATGTTTATTGAATGCTTTTTTTTTTTTTTTTTTCTGTATGCGGGCCTCTCAGTGTTGTGGCCTCTCCCATTGTGGAGCACAGGCTCCGGACGCGCAGGCTCAGTGGCCATGGCTCACGGGCCCAGCCGCTCCGCGGCATGTGGGATCCTCCCAGACCGGGGCACGAACCCGTGTCCCCTGCATCGGCAGGCGGACTCTCAACCACTGCGCCACCAGGGAAGCCCTATTGAGTGCTTTTTAATAACTGAATTAACAAGCAAACAGATGGGTAGCAGCATCAGGCATCAACTGCGTTACGCAATGAAATGCTTGTGTCAAAATGTTTTCTGTGAAAGTAACTCACTGAAAATAATTGAAAATTTTGCTTCAGAAAATTTGTCTCCTAAGCCAGTTAAACATGTTTGTTGAATGCTTAAGATGTACAGATCAGTGAGTTTGGCACACTTCCTGATGAAATAGAAGATTTGGGCTCTGAGAAGGTTCCAATTAAATGACTTCTTTATTGTTTCTAAAGTAAGCTGTTTTAATATTTCTCAGTGAAAGATTAATTTATCCCCTTGTATTTCAACGCTGAACTCTTTTTGCTAATCCTACATGTAAAATCTAGTCTGAAAAGGCAGCATAGAGATCCAAAGAACACGTTTACAAAAGAGCTCATCAACAAGGGAACATTAATAGTCCCCTGGAATAGCTAAGTTCCAGGGAGCAGCGAGCAAAAGAATGACTCAATTCATGTGCAATCAGTCCTGAAATGTTTCCTGAACAAGGTGAGTTTGGAGTCGTATTTTAAAGGAAGTTAGAACCATGCATTGAAGTTAGGAGTGAGGACAGGAACATGGGAAAAGGAATGATCTAATCACAAACGTGAATTTTAAAGCAAGACAGATGAATCCTTCTCTGTCCTTAGGAAAATATATTACCTCTGAGATTAATGAGGGGAAGGCAAGTGGAGTGTGAGAGATCGGATGGCAGAAACTGGTGGGAAGTTGCTCCAGTGAGCCCCCTCCTGTCTCTGGGCTGTTTCTAGAAGCAGGATTACTGTGAGAAGTTGGCACCAACAGACAGGCCTTGGAAGCCGGGGCCACAGTTTGAATACTTGGAAAAGGCAGAAAACTGTAGAAACTTATGAGCTCTTGAAGCAGGAGAGATCATCCCTGGGGTGGCTGGGAAGAGAGATCACGGTAAGTAGAGGAGGCAACAAAACACGTGTGAGGCACATTCAAAGCCCAGTCAATCTGCATTTACAAGGGTGATTAGAGTGAAAAAGAAACCCAAGAAAGAGAGAGCACTGACTGGTCAGGATGGCTGAGGTTATGATTCAGTAACAGACAGCTCCCGCCCCCTGTGGTTGGAACCACCAAGGTCTGCTTCTTGCTGAACTGCTTGTCCATTGCATGTCAGCATCATAGTCATTTGGGGACCTAGGCTGAAGGTGGCTCCATCTTGACTCTTGCTACCACCATCCAGACAAGACAAAGGATACTCAGAGAATCCTTTGCACTGGTTCTCAAAGCTTCTGCCCAGAAATGACACACATTTCTTCCACTCACATTTCTTTGGCCAGAACAAGTCACACGATCATGCCTATCTTCAAAGTTTCTGACCGTCTCTTTTTAGTTTAACTTCCTAATAAAATACACTTCAAATTCTCAAGCCTAACATGATATATTTTTATTTAAAATTACTCTTCCTCTGAGTTTATTTTAATATCTGAGAATAAAGAAGCTATAATATATGAAGAAGGCCTGCATTGTGTTCTGTGGTGAGTCATCTTCTATGTTAAATAAAGGACCTTGTTACAATAGAATATTCTTGGGGAGGCAGAGGTGTCAGAGTGAGAGGCTGACATGGTTAAGTAAGAGTTGCCAAAGGGAATTCCCTGAATAGAAGCACCTTTGCTTTGCATTATGCAAGAGCAGGTCTAAAGCCAATGGCAGAGCAGAGCTCCAGGGAGAGCCTGCTTGCCACATGGAGCTGCCTGTGAGGGTCAGCAGTGCACCTCTGGGGGGGGCGGGCCCATGGAGTATTTGATATCGTGTGTCTCTGTCAGGCTCTCTGGTGTGGCAGTAAGGCACTTGGGATAGTGAAGACCTGTTCCCTGTCAGCTCCAAGATTAATGAAATAACATGTCCTGTGGGGGCTGAAATTCAAGATTAAACATCGTGGTCTGGAGTGATAATATGTAAAGTTTACTTGAAGGAGACAAGCTGACAGTGAAGCCACTAAGACCTTCATGAAACATTCATTTATCTGTCAAAATCTTACTGAGTACCTCCCGGGTACCATGTCCTATTATAGGCACTCGGGATGCAGTGATGAACAAGATAGATGGAGTGGATACTGTGAGATGCCACCAGAGGACAAGTGCAAGGATTCTGAGATGCAAATATGATTCAGGAAGGTGAAGAAGAGAGAAGTGTGCTGTGGCTGGGTGGCATGAACAAGAGGAATCACCTTGAGATCAGTGAGATAGGTGGGGATAGACCGTGGAAGCCACCACTGGCCATGACAGGCACTTTGGATTTTAAGGGCAATGAGAGATAGGGGCCACTAGTCCATACAGTAGTGTCCAGGGACTTCAAAAAAGACACCCCTTTCTCAAGTTAAAAAAAAAGTTAGTGACTAGTTTAGTGCACGATTTGAACAACCGTCCACAGTATTCCTGCTGGGGAGAGCAGGGATGCAGAAATTTGTGGCAGCTGGGACACGTAACTGGGAGAGGAGCGGGGATGAGGGGATAGGAAGAACATCAGCCCTGGAGTTTAATCAGCATCACCCAGCCCAGGTTCATTCACAGGGTGATTCCATAATTCAAGCTGCATTTTAAATCAATGGCCAGACATATGCATCCTATTACAAATTAGGCAAAGCTGCTGCTATGAGGACGTACCCCTTGACTTGGCCTGGCTCTCCCCACGTGCTCACTCATCACCTCTCGACGTGGGGTGCATAAGCAGTCAATCGTACGAATATGCCTCTCACACCCCCCACCCACCCCTACGTGTCCCAAGTTGTTTCACGCAGCTGGGGAGGGCTGGGCTTATTTGATTCCTTAGTTCCATACCTCTAAATAAAATGCAATATTTTTTGTATCAGATAGGGATTGTGTTCAGCTGCCAGCACAGAGACCCAGCAAAATCTGTTTTAACAAGATAAAGATTTGTTTATCTCTCACATAAGAGAAACCAGACACAGGGAGCAGAAAGATAGAAGGAACTTGGATCCCAAATGATTACAGAGCCACCATAGAAATCCCAGACTCTCTACATCTGGCTGGAAAGGAGACAAGGGAAAGGAAGAGGCGAATGCCCCCACATGTTTTTTGACCTTTTAAGGAGCTTTTCCATAAGTCCTACCAGAAACTTAGGCTCAGGTTTCATTGGCCCTAACTTAGCTACATCTCCTCTCCACCTCTGTCCTGATATAGATATATCACTATTTGTAGTTAATAATCAAAGTTTCTATTTTTATGATTGTGTAAATATTGTTTACTCCAGCTACAAGAAATGAATCATTTCTTTTCTTATAAAGAACATCTCATAAACTTTTTGTTCTTTCCTAGAGTTTTAACTAGCCTTTTTTTTTTTTTTTTTGGTACTATCTGTCATTATTATAGCTTCAGCTTTTCTCCACCCCCACTCTGCCCTTGAATCTCTATCACTTCAGGTATGCTTCCTTTTTTTCTGCCTCACAAAGGCCCTTATTCTGGAACCTTCTGTTCCTTGGTCTCATCCTCTACCAGTTGATCTCAGGGTCTGCTGCTCAACAGTCATCCTTGGACTTGCCATTCCACTCTTGTGAGTTGGAGGCATTGCTTCCAGTGTTCCATATCTTCTTCTTTCTTCATTTATTCCACATTTTGATAGAACTTCCCTACTGATTACTCCTAGATTAGCAACCAAAGACGTACTGGACTAGGCACCAGACATACAGAGATGAATGAAATATAATTCCTGTCTCGAGGGTTTCACAGCCTAGTGATGGAGACAGACATGTAGAAAGATGAGTAATAATACTTAAGGGCACTTATACATTCTCATAACTAAAGTGTGAGGCAGTGTGTGAGCAGAAGCAGTAAAATCTAGTTGTGGTATCAAGGAAGACTTCGTAGTAAAGGTGTAAGAAGGCTTTGAAAGAAGACTAAGTGTTTGGCTTAGTGGAGAAGTGGAGGAAGGGAATTCCAGGCAGAGGTAACAGCATGGACAAATGCATGGAGGCGTGAAAGATAAAGCCAGTTAGAGGAATGGCAGATTCAGTGATACTGGAGTATAAAATACAAAAAGGGAAAGTCAACTAGGCTGATGAAGTAGGTTTTGGCCAGAGGATACAAGACCTAGTATGCTTTCCAAGTTCCAAACAACCTGTTTATAAACTTATGAGCATGTCTTATTTGCAAACTACGGGTGGCCTAAGCAGGTCTATAAATGTAGGCAGGGCATTAAAAAAACCAAACATTTCTGTACAAGAAATAAAGTCTCTTCAGTTCTGTTTGTTGGTTTTTCAGTCCCAACTTAGAGGAGACTGCAGTGCTTCCATCAGGCCTATGTATCCCTTACTAACAAATCGCTTGAGGTTTATCTCAAGATAAATGTTTCTTTCTTAGATACACACTTTGCTTTCCCTTCAAAAGACAAAGCAAACCCAAGTCACAGAGGATAAAGACCCTCCCATTTTCTACCTTTCCAGATTATTGGGTTTATTCTATATTTGCAACATTGCTAAGTGTTTCAAAGGGGACTAGGGCAGACATAACCTCACCTCATAGACTCCTTCTGGCTCCACATCACAAGTCTCCTGGGTACTTTCACAATATTATTGGTCGAAAAACATTTAAAATATCTTTCCTCTATAAATGCATGGGCATATAGTTTCCCCGTTTCCCTGTAATGCCCGCATTATAGGTAGGAAGTAGACAGTTGGACAACTGTTTTATGGAGAGGCTCAGACCTCAAGAAAAAATACCTTCACCCTCCTTAATGGTGGAACCCAATATAAGGTAGTTCATGGTTACTCTCTTTTCAAATGATTTTTTACCTTATAGATAAAGTTGTTTCAGTAATTTTGTCATAATAGCTCTTTAGGAGGAAGGAATGAGAGAGGAAAATAGTTTAATTGGTTAGGGGAAGTGTGGAAAAGTGTGAGGGGGCAGGTAACACAATATTTTGAAATCTACTTCTAAACCTGAAACCTAATTCATAAGCTTACTTATGAACATTTGACAGTGTTTGAATCGTTTGTTTACTTTTCCAACTAATATTGAATGCGCATCTCGTTCAATGCTGGACGCTTGCTGGGCAATGAGAACAAGATGAAGAAGAGGTCCAGGCCTGCAGGGAACTTGGGGTCCACTGACCGGCAGAGGAGGACTCCTTCTTGCCGCTCTGTGCCGTCAGTGCTGGGAGGGCAGAGGGGTTCCAGGCCAAGGACCCCACCTTTTGGCTCCCCTTTGCAGATTTAATTTCCATCCCTGAAATGACATCCTCTGTCTAATTCAACAAGATCCACTACTATAAAACGTTTCAGATTTTTTAAAAAAAGGCTTTTTGGTCATTGCTCAACTGCAGATGATACTCTTTGGGCTCAACCTACCTTACTACAATTTTCCTTGGCTTAAAAATCCCAGCATCGCCACTGAGGATACTCCTCGCTTTGGGGAGAGAATGTCAACTGCCCAGGCTCCAATTCCAAAATTCTGATCCAATCCACTGTCATTCTGGAATCTTTTCTAGGCATGTGTGTATACATACATATATGTGTGTGTATATATAGATGCATATGTATGTTCAATATATTTTATACACACATATGCATATATATGTGTATGTGCATATATATTATATATATATTTCTGGTTTTGCCTCCTTTTTCTTCATATTAGAAAAAATGCAGCATTAACAAAGAAATGAAAACATTAACTGGTTTGTGGCTCTAGATTTCATGACTCAGTGAATGTGTGGAAGTTTGTAGTGACTGAAAGAGGAGTGTTCCCATGATTTTCTCAACTCTAAGCCTGTGAGGGACTCACCCTTTGGAAGTGAGCAATATTATATAATTCTAGTGATAAGACCATTTGGAGTTAAATTGACCCAAATCCCTATGCGGCAGATGGAAAACATCTGCTGGGGGAGAAACGTACCCTCGCAGCCAAATCCCTACAGGACTTAATCAGTTTTATGAAAACAGTTGTTGGCAAACACCCATTTCAGTTAGTGACCAAGTGTGATACCCTGCATCCTGGGGTTGGGGTGTTGTGGGGTGTCACCTAGGACAGAGGTTCTGAACCTTACTGGTACATTGGAATCACTTGAGGAGCTTCCAAAACTACTCCTGTCGGGGTGCTACCTGCAGAGTCTTCCCTGACTGGTATGGGTGAGGTCAAGCCAAGGTTGGAAACCACTGCAGTGAGGTCATTGGCTGAGAAGTACTTGGTATTTGGGGGGAGAAACTACCAAGATAGCTTGTCTTCAATCTGTCTTGTTCTCTGGAGTGGAAGGTTGTGGAGAGAAACAGCGCAGGGAACATGTGGGGTCATCTGGGGACCTCAGGCCCAGGCATTCTTTCAGGGAGCCAGTGGCCCTGCCTGCGTGGACCCCACCACACATTGGCCTGGAGCCCCACGTGGACTGTCGTAATAGTGTAAGATAAGCTCCTAGGAATGAAAAGAGGGCAGCCTACCTTTCTGGGTTCTTGTGCCAAAGCAAGAGGTCTCAAAACTACATGGTGGTGGCAATATAGTTTGTGAACAGAAAAAACCAAAGGACAAGAGGACTCTGTTTTAGCAGATTCATTTATAAGGAAAATATCAGAAGCAAAAGGCACACCTGGGAATATTGTTATTGGAAAGAGCATTTTGCTAAAGAATTTTTATAAATGGAAACCGCTTCAAGTTCAAGCCATATTTAAAAACACAACCACATGGGTGGCAGGAAGGAGGGTAACAGCTGTGTTCAAATATTTTTCTGAAGGGATGAACACCTTTCAGACCTCATTCAGCTGTCTCTCCCGGGGGCCTGAAGTGGCTCTGTGTGGGTCCTACTTGTGTTTGGACCGGCCCCCAGCCCTGTCTGAGGCCTCTCCAACCCAGCGAGGATAATGAAACATGGTAGCTGGGTAAAGAGCTATCCCCTTTAGAGGTACAGATTATTTTCCCCCAAGACAATTCAAGAACAATTCATTTTGGTACTGGAGAGAGAAATGGACACAAACTCTGTATGATTTAGTGAAAAAGTCAAGGGGCCAAATTCCCTGTGAAACTCGTACCCCAGGGTATCTTGAGGTTTGTGGTATTCGTCTCAGGGATCGCTCAGGAATTCTCTCTCCCTTCCTTTGACCCATAGCAGAATACACTGGGTTAATTTGGGGTATTTCTGGGAGGTTGTTTGGGGATGGAGGTTGAGGGGCTTTGGGGAAACGGGAGCCAATAACCGTTTCCGAATAGACCAGAAGAGAATGTTTGCTGCGATGTGCAGCCCAGAATCTACTGTAGGCCATCCTCTGTGGCAATTTTGTAAATCGCTATGGCGATTTACTACCATCTTTGTCCTGATGGAACTTCACTTTTCTAGAAAACCACATTCTCTTTTTAAACTAGGTGTATGGTCCATCACTGAATGCCAGCTGCATGAGGGCAGGCAGTCTGCCCTGCCTCCCCAGTGGGGTCCGCCTTGTGCCCAGAGCCGCTGGCACAGGCAGGTGCTCCAAATATATTTGTTGAACAAGAGAAAGCGTAAATGTCTCCCCTGTGAACTTCCAGGAAGCATTTCTGAAGTAGACAAGGTAGACAAGAGACGCTTCATACACATTTTGCCCCAGATTCATCATTTCAGTTCCAAGGAAACAAAAATCTTCTCTGACCTTTTGTATGCTGTCTCATATCATATAAATGTAATGAAATCTGTTCCTGTTATTGATAAGAATGAACACTGTGAGCACACACTATGCAATCAGGCAGTGTTTAAAGAGGCTTGCATATATTAACCCATTTTTATTCTTACAACTGTATAGGAACAGCTATGTCCATTTCACGAATGAGGAAAGGGAGGCCCAGATGATTTAGGATCTAAGTTTAGACACTCAGCTAATGAGTGGTGGAATTGGGAGCCCAGCCCAGGCAGTCAGCCTGTGGACCTTGTTCCCATGCCCACCTCCCTGCTCTGTGTCTAGGGGTCATAAAGTCGATGCTGTGGTTTTGCCTGTCCAGCATCCCATTCTTCCCTTCTGGATGCCCCTGGCTGGCTCCATCAACATGGTTTGTGTTCTCACATGACCCTGCGCCAACCTTAGGTCATTGGTCTATGAATGTGCCCCTGACTCATCAGTTTATTACTTTTTCCCCAGGGTTTTTGAACTTGAAATTAGTAAGGAGTCAGGGTCTATTTCTCTCCAATAATTGTAAAATTCAGGAGCTATTGGCAGCCCCATCTGCCACCACAAGGAGAAAGCACTCAACAGCCAGAGAGAGGAAGGAAGTCAGGTCCTCAGAGAAATGGGAAGGAGAGACCAAGGGTCTTGAAACACTGAGCCTCTGGTTTGTAATATTCCCAAAGGCCACCACCTTCCTGTGTGAGATCCACGATCTCTGTAACATTTCTCCTTTTGTTTGAAGCACTTTGAATGGGGTTTCTTTCACTTACAACTTAGATACTTTTAACTAGTAGAGGCAGAAGCTCAACTCTGAGCCCTAAACCAAAGATTTCAGAGCCTTTTCCCTTTTTATCAACAAAGAAGGCCTTTGTCTAGAGAGGGATGTAAGCCTTTCCCTCATGGCCTTTTCCACAAGACAGGGATTGTTCAGGAGGACTTCATACCTGTGTTGCTACTCCAGATGTTTTCAAAGATGTGGCAGTAACTCATCCCGTGGTCTCTTGCAATGGGACTCTGCCACTCCTTGCATCAAGAGACGAAGTCTCTTTCCTTTTCCCTTAAATTTAGACGTGACACGTGACCTACTTTGACCAACAGACTACACCAGAGGTGGGGTACGTGACCTCCAAGGCTAGGCCTTAAAAGGCCTTGCGGCTTCTGCTCTTGCCATTTTGGAGTGCTGCCCTGAGGTCACCATATAAGGAAGCCAGCCCAGCCTCCTGATGGATGAGAGGCCAGGTGGAGGAGAGCTGAAGCACTCCGCTAAGAGCCAGTGGCATCTGCCAGACTCGGCAACCCTCCAGATGAATGCAACCATATGAGTGATTCTAAATGAGCCAGCAGAGAGAGAAACCAACCTTCAGAATCCAAAGAAATCATACATCATTGTAGTTTTAAGCCACTAAGTTTGGGGGTGGTTTCTTTCCCAGCAACAGTTAAATGATACAGCCAGTTTCAAGGTTTTAATTTTTCAAGTTTTGTAGTGAATATTCCTAATGAAAACAAATCCAGCTGGCAGCTAGCAGGAAGCCTCTGAATGGAGTCTCCCTAGGTGCCTGGATTTTGTTGTTTGGTGGAGAAGTATGGAGACAGAAGGTGTGACAGGAAAAAAAATCGTACCTTCCAAGGCAGAGAGGGGATATTTTCCCTGTATTTCCTGGCCTACAATATGCTTTGGCACATAGAAGGGTCAGCAAGTGTTTTCGCCGCTTGTCAGGCTGTATGAAGTCTGAGAACCTAAGTGTTGGACACTTTAGCATGTGCGTAATGAGAAGCCATGCATCATGGCCCCTGAGCAAGCGTATGTTAGTTGTGCAACATTTCTGTAGATGGAGAAAGCTCCGGGTGTCATCCGAGTGCTGGTCCAGTGAAGAGGGAAAGGAATGTTCTGCGTGAGCTCTGAACATGACTACCTATTGAGTTCCAGAATCACATGGCTCTACATTCCCTCTTCCAGGCCCTGTAGTACTCTCACTTCAGGTGAAGCTGGTCCAGGCCTAACTACTGGGGGGAGCCCCAACTTGGGATATGTTAAGCTTCCAAACCTAGAGTTCTTGACTCAGCCAGAAAGAGCTTTATGCCTTTCTTCTCACTGCACTAGTTACTCAGCAAAGAGCCTTTCTAATCTTTTGCTGTTTCTCCTCCTAGTTATTGATAGAAAACCCTGGGTGTGTAGAGCTGCAGAGTCTGAGGATACAACTGAGGAAAGCTCCTCACTTTACATGAGGTTGGGATGTCTTGGTGATTTCAGACAGGTTTGGTAGGACGTGGAGTTGAGTGTTGGTTCCCAGTGGACCTCTGTTTGCTCAGGGCAGACAAAACCACCTTAACTGAGACAAAGTTCTCAGGATCTCATAAACTAATGTCCAGCTAGATCTGTTGGTTTCCCTGGGATCCCACTAAAAAGGATTTAAGCCTCAGTGAGAGTCAAGTGTCTGAAGGACCCGGGACCCTCCAGGAAACAGGATTGCAGAGAAATCCCCCAGTGAAAAGTTTCCCAGTGTGAGGAGGGCATTCAGTATATTGCAGGCAGAATGTCAGGTGCAGTGTGAGGAAAGAGTGGGGGTCCAGCCAGGAATGTCCCCCTATAGTCCCTGATGTGTCAACAAGAGGACACCCTAGAGCCCACAGACCAAGTCTGGCCCAGGCCTGTTCTCATGGATAAAGCTTTATTGGCACCCAGCCATGCCCATTTGTTGTAACAGAATTTATAGGAGGAAAAGGGTGACACATAGTTCCATCATGAACTCTGTTCTAGAGGTAGAGGCATCCCCACTCCTTCCATTAAGAATGCAGAATAAGGACAAGGGTGAAACCCAGTTAATGAGGAATCTGAACAGATGATATCAAAATAGGGAAGTCTTGGAGTAAAAGATTTTAGGAGCAAGTAACTTGAGGCATCGGGGCCCGAGAACGTTACTAAAGCAGCCCTTGGCACCCACGCTGAAACAGTGGCTTGGGATGGAGTCAGTACAAAAAGCAGGGGCACTGTAGGTTTCTCCAACAAGCATTCTTTAAGTTAACTTGTTCCCACTAATAACCTGCAACAAGTTGAACTTCCATTGATGCAAGTGTTTCATGCCCAGGGAGGGAGAAATGACATAAGAAACAAAAGAAACGTGTGAAAAGTTACTAGAGAGAGCATGATCCAGTCTTTGGCAGCATTGGCTGGGTCCAGAGCTTTGTAAAACCCGAAGCACCAGAGGTATATTTACCTTTTTGCACCGCAAATACACCAAAGAGTGGGGCAGGAAAGATTTAAAGAGAGGAGAGAAGAGGAGAATGGAAGGGGATGAAGGAAACCAAAGAACTTTATAAACTTCAGATGGCTGCTTCAGGACATCTGGAGGTTGACAATCCCCAGGAATCCAAAATCAATCCTCCCGGAAACGTCCTAGGTCACAGGAGCAGCCCAGGGGCAAATGGACACATGGTAAGTGCGTTCGATGCCAGGCTGTGCACCAGAAGAGGGTGAGAACTGCATGTGCCCCTGGGAGCTTGTGGCCCTGCTGCCGCCGCCACTCGGAGCTCTGTCTGGTCTCCTGAGGCAGAGAACAGGGCTCGCAGTCGTTGCCGATCCTCAGAGCCAAAACAGCTCTGGTCCTTCTTCGGTAGCCATAATGCAGCCTCACAGAGACTTTAGTCCAGGCTTCTTCCTTTTTTCCCCTCATTTTCTCCTTCAGCCTCCAAGAATGCAAAATGTGAGTCACAGGAAAGGGCTTTGAGACTGCAAAGCACTCATTTCTGTGGGTGTCAATATTCTCATCTGTGAAATGGGAGAGGTGTGGATGAGAACAACACATTTCCAAATTTTTGTTTTAAACCATTAGGTGTCATTTTTCAAACAAAATGTTAATCAAAGCCAGGTGGAAACATTTCACTTGAGGAATGTGGAGGGTGAGCAAGATGCCTGCGAGGGCTGTCGTGACACAGGACCACAAGCAGAAATGTATTGTCTCACAGTTCTGGAGGCAGACATCCTAAATCAATCTTCCGAGAGCATGAGTGTGAGGGAGAGATGTGTCCAGGCCTCTCTCTTTGGCTCAGAGGTGGCTGTCTTCTCCCCTCACATTGTCTTTCCTCTAAGCATGTCTCTGTGTCCACATGTCCTCTTTTGGTAAGGATCCCGGTTATGTTGGGTTATGGCCCACACTAAGACCTCACCTTAACTCGATTACCTCTGTAGAGACCCTATCTTCAAATAAGTTCATATTCTGAAGTACTGGGGGTTGGGACTTACATGAATTTGGCAGGGTGTCGGGTTGGGAGGGGCATACAATTCAACCCATAACAGAGCCTTTCTTGCTCTGACCCATTCCCCTGTCATGGAGACTCCTGGGAGAACACTACAGAAACACAGAGCCCCAGACACAGTTTTCAAAAGCTGACAAGAGAGAGTCAGCCCCTCTCTCGGCTCTAAAAGTCTATCCATCAGCAAAGGTCTGTGCTATAGGAAACCATTTGAGAATATGTGTGTCTTCACCTGTTGCTCAGATCTTGGTTTCTAAATACCATCCCCCATTGAGTGAAACCAGGCTTCCTTGAAAAAATGGCAGATTCTAGGACAGGGTAGAGAACGTATGAGATGCATCTGAAATAGATTTTTGTGCTAGGATGTAATGATGGGAACACATTGAGAGAACGCAGAGTAGGGGTAGGGAGCAGAGAGAGAGAAAAGAAAAAAGAGGAGAAAAAAAAGGACACAGAAGTCTGTTTGAAGGGGCCCCCAGTGGCTAAATCTAGGATAATAGGAACATCAAAATAAACAGCGATTGTAACGGATTATAACCATTTGAGTAAAAGAGTAATCTATGAGTCTATATTGATAGAAATAAGTGGAAAAATAAACAAATATGGAGAAGGGAACGTGCCTTCTTATAGTCTAATGTCAACTACTTAAGTTATAATTAGTTAGATTTTGAAAATCACTTTTGGAACCATCACAGTAATAATTAATTCAGGCAAGATTCATCATTAGATGCTAAAACTAGTGAGGAAAATATGATCTTTATAAACATCATTTATAAATATGATCTTTAACATGATCTTTATATCAAGTCTCAGAGTGCCTCCCCACAAGTTATTCATTAATTTCAAAGGGAAAAAGAGTCAGTCTATGCTGAAGAAACGTGGAGGACATCACCTTAACTAAGGGATCAATGTTAAGAAAAGGAGCAATGGAACAAACCTCCTTATTTTCCTCCTGATATGATGCAGTAAGAAGGACAAAACAGCGTTTTTGTGCTGTTCCTGCTGTATTAGTTTCCTGTGGATGTTGTAAAAAATATTGCCACAAACTTGGCAGCTTAAAAGAACAGAAATTTATTCTCTCACAGTTCTAGAGGCCAAAAGTATGAAGTCAGTGTCAGTGGGCCATAATCAAAGTGTCAGCAGGGCCTTGTTCCTTCCAGAGGCTCTAGAAGAAAATCTGTTCTTTGCCTCTTCCAGTTTCTGCTGGCTGCTGACATTCCTTGGCTTGGAGTCCATCACTCCAGTCTCTACTTCTGTGGTCCCATCACCTCCTCCTCTTCGGTCAGTGTGAAAGCTCCCTCTGACTTCCTCTTATAAGAATGCACATGGTTGCACTAAGGGACCACCCAGATAATTCAGGATAAGCTCTCCATCTCAAGATCCTTAACTTTATCACATCTTCAAGGGTCCCTTTTCCATATAACATTTCCAGGTTCCAGGGATTAAGACCTGTTATCTTTGGAAGGCCATTCGTCAACATTATTCAACACCTTCTAAAAAAGCAAAACCAAATTGCTTCATGAAGACACATCAGACAGGCCAAAACTGAGGGCATTCTACAGAACAATTGACCTGTGCTCTTCAAAACAATTGATGTTATGAAAGACAAAAAAAAAAAAAAGAGTGGGGACAAGTTTGAGACTAAAGAAACATGACAGACGAATGCCATGTGTAATCCTGGGTGGGATCATGGATGGGTGTGGCTGGGGAATGTCACAAGGACATTATCAGAGCAACTGGAAACATTTAATTCTACAATAAATAATGGTAATATACTAATGCTAAATCTACTGACTTCTGAGGAGGAACCAAGATGGCGGAGTAGAAAGACGTGCTCTCACTCCGTCTTGCAAGAACACCAGAATGACAACTAGCTGCTGGACAATCATTGACAGAAAGACACTGGAGCTCACCAAAAAAGATACCCCACATCTAAAGACAAAGGAGAAGCCACAATGAGATGGTAGGAGGGACGCAATCACAGTAAAATCAAATCCCATAACTGCTGGGTGGGTGACTACACAGACTGGAGAACACTTATACCACAGAAGACCACCAACTGGAGGGAAGGTTCTGAGCTCCACGTCAGGCTTCCCAACCTGGGGGTCTGGCAACGGGAGGAGGAATTCCTAGAGAATCAGACTTTGAAGCCTAGTGGGAATTGATTGCAGGACTTCAACAGGACTGTGGGAAACAGAGACTCCACTCTTGGAGGGCACACATAAAGTAGTGTGTGCATCGGGAACAAGGGGAAGGAGCAGTGACCACAGGGGAGACTGAACCAGACCTACCTGCTAGTGTTGGAGGGTCTCCGGCAGAGGTAGGGTTGGGGGGGTGCTGTGGCTCACTGTGGGGACAAGGACACTGACAGCAGAAGTTCTTGGAAGTACTCCTTGGCATGAGCCCTCCCAGGGTCTGTCATTAGCCACAGAAAGAGCCCAGGTAGCCTCCAATGTTGGGTTGCCTCAGGCCAAACAACCAACAGGGAGGGAACCCAGCCCCACCCATCAACAGTCAAGTGGATTAAAGTTTTACTGAGCTCTGCCCACCAGAGCAACAGTCAGCTCTACCCACCACCAGTCCCTCCCACCAAGCCTCTTAGATAGCCTCATCCACCAGAGGGTAGAGAGAAGAAGCAAGAAGAATTACAATCCTGCAGCCTGTGGAACAAAAACCACATTGACTGAAAGATAGAGAAGATGAAAAGGCAGAGAGCTATGTACCAGATGAAGGAACAAGACAAAACCCCAGAAAAACAACTAAATGAAGTGGAGATAGGCAACCTTCCAGAAAAAGAATTCAGAATAATGATAGTGAAGATGATATGGGACCTCGGAAAAACAAAGGAGGCAAATATTGAGAAGATGCAAGAAATGTTTAACAAAGACCTAGAAGAATTAAAGAACAAACAAACAGAGATGAACAATACAATAACTGAAATGAAAACTACACTAGAAGGAATCAGTAGCAGAATAACTGAGGCAGAAGAACGAATAAGTGACCTGGAAGACAGAATGGTGGAATTCACTTCTGCGGAACAGAATAAAGAAAAAAGAATGAAAATAAATGAAGACAGCCTAAGAGACCTCTGGGACAACATTAAATGCAACAACATTCACATTATAGGGGTCCCAGAAGGAGAAGAGAGAGAGAAAGGACCAGAGAAAATATTTGAAGAGATTATAGTTGAAAACTTCCCTAACGTGGGAAAGGAAATAGCCACCCAAGTCCAGGAAGTGCAGGGAGTCCCATACATGATAAACCCAAGGAGAAACACGCCAAGACACATAGTAATCAAATTGGCAAAAATTAAAGACAAAGAAAAATTATTGAAAGCAGCAAGGGAAAAACAAAAAATGACATACAGGGAACTCCATAAGGTTAACAGCTGATTTCTCAGCAGAAACTCTACAAGCCAGAAGGCAGTGGCATGATATACTTAAAGTGATGAAAGGGAAGAAACTACAACCAAGATTACTCTACCCAGAAAGGATCTCATTCAAATTCGATGGAGAAATCAAAAGCTTTACAGACAAGCAAAAGCTAAAAGTATTCAGCACCACCAAACCAGCTCTACAACAAATGATAAAGGAACTTCTCTAAGTGGGAAACACAAAAGAAGAAAAGGATCTACAAAAACAAACCCAGAACAATTAAGAAAATGGTCATAGAAACATATATATTGATAATTACCCTAAACGTGAATGGATTAAATGCTCCAACCAAAAGACACAGGCCAGCTGAATGGATACAAAAACAAGACCCATATATATTCTGTCTACAAGAGACCCACTTCAGGTCTAGGGAAACATACAGACTGAAAGTGAGGGGATGGAAAAAGATATTCCATGCAAATGGAAATCAAAAGAACGCTGGAGTAGCTATACTCATATCAGATACAATAGACTTTAAAATAAAGAATGTTACAAGAGACAAGGAAGGACACTACATAATGATCAAGGAGATATAACAATTATAAATATATATGCACCCAACATTGGAACACTTCAATACATAAGGCAACTGTTAACAGCTATAAAAAAAATAATAGTGGGGGACTTTAACACCTCACTTACACCAATGGACAGATCAACCAAAATGAAAATAAATAAGGAAACAGAAGCTTTAAATGACACAATAGACCAGATGGATTTAATTGATGTTTAAAGGATATTCCATCCAAAAATAGCAGATTACACTTTCTTCTCTAGTGTGCCCAGAACATTCTCCAGGATAGATAAAATCTTGAGTCACAAATCAAACCTCAGAAAATTTAAGAAAATTGGAATCATATCAAGCATCTTTTCTGACCACAATGCTGTGAGATTAGAAATCAATTACAGGGAAAAAGACATAAAAAGCACAAACACATGGAGGCTAAACAATACGTTACTAAATAACCAAGAGATCACTGAAGAAATCAAAGAGGAAATCAAAAAATACCTAGAGACAAATGACAATGAAAACACAATGACCCAAAATCTATGGGATGCAGCAAAGGCAGTTCTAAGAGGGAAGTTTATAGCTATAGAAGCCTACCTCAAGAAACAACAAAAATCTCAAGTAAACAATCTAACCTTACACCTAAAGGGACTAGAGAAAGAAGAACAAACACAACCCAAAGTTAGCAGAAGAAAAGAACTCATAAAGATCAGAGCAGAAATAAATGAAATAGAAACAAAGAAAACAATAACAAAGATCAATAAAACTAAAAGCTGGTTCTTTGAGAAGATTAACAAAATTGATCAACCATTAGCCAGACTCATCAAGAAAAAGAGGGAGAGGACTCAAATCAACAAAATTGGAAATGAAAAAGGAGAAGTTACAACAGACACCGCAGAAATACAAAGCATCCTAAGAGACTACTACAAGCAACTCTATGCCAATAAATTGGACATCCTGGAAGAAATGGACAAATTCTTAGAAAGGTATAACCTTCCAAGACTGAACCAGGAAGAAACAGAAAATATGAACACATTAATCACAAGTAATGAAATTGAAACTGTGATTAAAAATCTTCCAACAAACAAAAGTCCAGGACCAGATGGCTTCATAGGTGAATTCTATCAAACATTTGGAGAAGAGCTAACACCCATCCTTCTCAAACTCCTCCAAAAAATTTCAGAGGAAGCAACACTCCCAAACTCATTCTATGAGGCCACCATCACCCTGATACCAAAACCAGACAAAGATACTACAAAAAAAGAAAATTACAGACCAATATCACTGATGAATATAGATACAAAAATCCTCAACAAAATACTAGCAAACAGAATCCAACAACACATTAAAAGGATCATACACCATGATCAAGTGGTATTTATCCCAGGGATGCAAGGATACTTCAATATATGCAAATCAATCAACGTGATACATCATATTAACAAACTGAAGGAGAAAAACCATATGATCATCTCAATAGATGCAGAGAAAGCTTTTGACAAAATTCAACACCATTTATGATAAAATCTCTCCAGAAAGTGGGCATAGAGGGAACCTATCTCCACATAATAAAGGTCATATATGACAAACCTACAGCCAACATCGTTCTCAAAGGTGAAAACTGAAAGCATTTCCTCTAAGATCAGGAACAACACAAGGATGTCCACTCTCACCACTATTATTCACCACAGTTTTCGAAGTCCTAGCCATGGCAATCAGAGAAGGAAAAGAAATAAAAGGAATAAAAATTGGAAAAGAAGAAGTAAAACTGTCACTGTTTGCAGATGACATGATACTATACATACAGAATCCTAAAGATGCCACCAGAAAACTACTAGAGCTAATCAATGAATTTGGTAAAGTTGCAGGATACAAAATTAATGCACAGAAATCTCTTGCATTCCTATACATTAATGATGAAAAACCTGAAAGAGAAATTATGGACACACTCCCATTTACCATTGCAACAAAAAGAATAAAATACATAGGAATAAACCTACCTAGGGAAACAAAAGACCCGTATGCAGAAAACTATGACACTGTTGAAAGAAATTAAAGATGATACCAACAGATGGAGAGATATACCATGTTCTTAGATTGGAAGTATTAATATAGTGAAAATGACTATACCCAAAGCAATCTACAGATTCAATGCAATCCCTATCAAATTACCAATGACACTTTTTACAGAACTAGAACAAATCATCGTAAAATTTGTATGGAAACACAAAAGACTCCGAATAGCCAAAGCAATCTTGAGGGAAAAAAACGGAGCTGGAGGAATCAGGCTCCCTGACTTCAGACTATACTACAAAGGGACAGTCATCAAGGCAATATGGTACTGGCACAAAAACAGAAACATAGATAAATGGAACAAGATAGAAAGTCCAGAGATAAACCCACACACCTATTGTCAACTAATCTATGACAAAGGAGGCAAAGATATACAATGGAGAAAAGACAGTCTCTTCAATAAGTGGTGCTGGGAAAACTGGACAGCTACATGTAAAGGAATGAAGTTAGAACACTCCCTAACACCATACACAAAAATAAACTCAAAATGGATTCGAGACCTAAATTTAGGACTGGACACTATAAAACTCTTAGGGGAAAACATAGGAAGAACACTCTTTGACATAAATCACAGCAAAATCTTTTTTGATCCACCTCCTAGAGTAATGGAAATAAAAACAAAAATAAACAAATGGGACCTAATGAAACTTCAAAGCTTTTGCACAGCAAAGGAAACCATAAACAAGACGAAAAGACAACCCTCAGAATGGGAGAAAATATTCGCAAATGAATCAACGGACAAAGGATTAATCGCCAAAATATATAAACAGCTCATGCAGCTCAATATTGAAGAAACAAACAACCCAATCCAAAAATGGGCAGAAGACCTAAATAGACATTTCTGCAAAGAAGACATACAGATGGCCAAGAAGCACATGAAAAGCTGCTCAACGTCACTAATTATTAGAGAAATGCAAATCAAAACTACAGTGAGGTATCACCTCCCACCAGTTAGAATGGGCATCATCAGAAAATTTACAAACAACAAATGGTGGAGAGGGTGTGGAGAAAAGGGAACCCTCTTGCACTGTTGGTGGGAATGTAAATTGATACAGCCACTGTGGAGAACAGTGTGGAGGTTCCTTTAAAAAACTAAAAATAGAATTACCATATGATCCAGCAATCCCACTACTGGGTATATACCCAGAGAGAACCATAATTCAAAAAGACACATGCACCCCAATGTTCATTGCAGCACTATTTACAATAGCCATGTCATGCAAGCAACCTAAATGCCTGTCGACAGATGAATGGATAAAGAAGTTGTGGTACATATATACAATGGAATATTACTCAGCCATAAAAAAGAACGAAATTGGGTCATTTGTAGAGATGTGGATGGATCTAGAGACTGTCATACAGAGTGAAGTAAGTCAGAAAGAGAAAAACAAATACCGTATATTAACTCATGTATGTGGAACCTAGAAAAATGGTACAGATGAACCGGTTTGCAGGGCAGAAGTTGAGACACAGATGTAGAGAACAAACGTATGGACACCAAGGGGGGAAAATCACATGGGGTGGGGATGGTGGTGTGCTGAATTGGGCGATTGGGATTGACTTGTATACACTGATGTGTATAAAATTGATGACTAATAAAAACCTGCAGTATAAAAAAACAAGAAAAAAAACAACTAATACTAAACTTCTTTGGGTTATTTGTATGGAAATATGTTAATATAAATGTTTCAAACATTACATGAAATTTCTAAAAATCTTATATGTTCTGGTATCATGTTATAAGTCATAATTCTAGTTATTACTTTAAAATGTATATCTCAGAAATAATTAAATTTTCTTGTCAATTGCATTACTATGAACTTTCATCAAATCTTTAACTGTGGTCATTTGTAAGTCTTTTGTAGTTTACTGAGAGTTCTGGGTATACTCTGATGCTTTCACAAAAGTGTTCGTATAAAAAAAAAGATTTCATCTTCAAGGAATTCATGGAAAAGACTCTGACAAGTACAGGTTTCTGGTAACTGACTATACTGCTGAACTGAATGAATAAGCATTTTCAGAACTCTAATGAATTCACAAAAGTGCTAACAAAAGATCAAGATAAAAAAAATTAATTACATGGGACTGAGTGAACTGATGAGGATGATTATAATTTTTGTGACTTTATGTTTGAAAAAAAAATCCCACAAGGACTCAGAGGCAAAAAATATACAAATCAATTTTCACTGCAAAGTAAAGGAGCTGTTACAGTGGAGGATTACTGGACTGAATGTCAATATTATGACATAATATGAGTGTGTTTCGTGTTTGGTAATTGCAATCATTGTTGCTTTTGTTGTGATCATCCATTTACAATGCTTGGTGTCAGTTTATTTATCTCTTGTAAAAATAAAATACAGTGTGTGTGTGAGTTGTGAAAAAAAAAAGGAAACTTTAAAAAAGAATCTACTGACTTCTATGATATATAAGAGAATGTTCTTGTTCTGAGGAAATGAATGGTATAGTATTAAGGGTACAGAGGCATGATTTAAGTTTAAAAGGATATCTCAACTAGTTCTAAAAAAGTGCTGGAGATTGATACAAATATAGATATAGATGTAGGGAGATAAAGCAAATTTGGCAAAATGAATCTGGTGAAGGTTATATGGGAGTTCTTTATACTATTTCCACAAGTTTTCTGTGAATTGTGTGTAAGTTTGAATTATAAACGAATATACAGTATGTGCTTTATCATTATGGGCACAATTTCATGTCATTGGAAAGTTCAGACCTATTGACTTAGTTAAGAGGCAGAGCAGGAGTGTATCTTCACTAATCGTGAGGCTTATTTAACTGCTTTTGTGGTAATATGTTGATGTGGAAGGGCCAGTCTGCTCGACTGATATTGAAACATTAGAGGTGGAGAACGCAGCCTGCAGGTGGAACCTTATTTTTTAAGTTTTAATTTTTTTTTTCTTTTTGGAACACTTTGTTGAGATATAATTCACATACATACGATTTATGTATTTAAAGTGTACGGTTCAATGGCTTTTAGCATATTTACAGAGTTGTGCAACCACCATCGCTGTCAATTTTGGAACAATTTCATGTCCCCCCAAAGAAACCCCATACATCTTACCTCATCTTTATCACCGTCATCCCCTCAACCCTCACTCAGCCCAGCCCAAGGCAACCGCTAATCTGCTTTCTGTCTCTATTGATTTGCCTATTCTGTGCATTTCATACGGAATTATATAATATGTGGCCTTGTGTGACTGGCTTCTTTCACCTAGCATAATGTTTTCAAGGTTCATCCATGTTGTAGCACCTGTCAGTACTTCATTCCTATCGTACAAATAAGCCAAGGTGGTCCTAGCTTGTTTATTTCTTCACAGCAGTCTGCGTCCCCTAATCTCCAAAGTCTGCGGGTGCCACACTCAAAATTTTACACGTCTAGTTAAGAATAGCCCAAACAAGAAGATGTTTAGCCATATAGGGTCTGCCTGTTTTGCATACATTGGGAAACTATACCCAGCTTCTGCCGACCATTGACAAGATAGAGCCTTGTGGTTTTAAGGGCCCAAGGTGCTACTGCCCTTCAGAGCTCTCCAATTCAAAGATTCATTGCTGTGCTTCTAAGCAAGGTCACCTAGACACATATGCCCTTGTTCTGGCACCCCTCCCTGGGGTTCCCTTGCCCTCCTCCCCTTTGGGGTTGTCATAAGCCTCTGCACGGTCTCATGTTGCAAGGAACTTCCCTTCTTATAGAACCCTGTCCAAATGCTGCCCAAAAAATCTTGCTGTGTGTTACTGCCTCTTAAGGTCATCTCTTTTTCCTCCATCCCCACCCCACAAATCTCACATGACCTCTCTAATTCCTTTTTACTGTTGAATAGCATTCCAGTGTATGGATAGACCACATTTTCTTTATCCATTCATCCCTTAATGGACACTTTGGTTGTTTCCATCTTTAGACTATTATTTTGGCTGTTTTGAACATTTATGTCCAAGTTTTTGTTTGAACACTTATTTTTATTTCTCTTGCTAGGTGTAGCGTTGCTGGGACATAGGGTAACTCTATGTTTAATCCTTTGAAAAACTTCCAGACTGTCTTCCAAAGTGGCTGCAACATTTTCTACTCCCACCAGCAGCGTACAAGGGTTCCAATTATTACACATCCTAACCAACACTTGTTATTATATGACATTTTTATTATAACCATCCTAGTGGGTGTGAAGCAGTAACTCACTGTGGTTTTGATTTGCATTTTCCTGATGACTAATGATGTTGAGCATCTTTTCATGTGCTGTTGGCCATTTGTATGTCTTCCTTGGAGAAGCGTCTATTCAGATTCTTTGCTCATTTGTAAATAAGGTTATTTCATTATTAAGTTGTAAGAATTCTTCATATATTCCAGACACAACTTCCTTATCAGATATATGATTTTGAAATATTTTCTTCTATTCCATGGATTGTCTTTTTACTTTCTTGGCAATCAGCACAAAAGTTTAGAATTTTGTTGATGTCCAATTTATGTATTATTTTGTTGTTGTTGCTTAAGTTTTTGGTGCTATATCTAAGAATCCACTGCTAAATCCAGGATCATGAAGATTTAACCCTATGTTTTCTTCTAAGAGTTTTACAGTTTTAGCTCTTACATTTAGATCTTTGATCTATTTTGAGTTAATTCTTTTCTGTAGTGTAGGTTCATTTACATGTGGCGATCGTTTCCCTACTTCTGGAATATCTTTTCCCTGCCTCATTAGACTATTTCACACCTTGGCCTCAACTTTGGTATTCTCAAATCAGAACCAAAAAAGTGAAGCAGAGTCAACCCCCAAAGACCAGTGTCAGTGGGAGGCAGGGAGTGCAGAGGAAGCCCCCTATCTCCTGTAGACTGTGAGTTTAATCACTGCCCTCCACTGGGGCTTTTACTGTTTCAAGTCATCAAGCTTTTGTCTCAGCACCATTTGTTGAAAAGACAATTCTTTCCCCGTTGAATTGTCTTGGCATCCTTGTCCAAAATCAGTTGAACATGGACACATGGGTTTGTTTCTGGATTCTCAATTCTATCCCTTTGATTTGTAAATTTATCTTTATGTCAGGACTGCAACGTCTTGAGGCTTGGAGTGGAGCTTTTTATGTGACTCATTCCCCCAACGAATGAACTGCTCAGCTTAGGTTCCACCCTAGGCCCTGTCCTCTGCACCTAAGGGTGTGGTGCCTTTTAAAGGAGATACTGCACTAGGTATTAGGACCTGTGCTGTACCTCTGTCCATGTCTTTTGTTTCTCCTCCTTTCCTGCTTTTCTGTGGACTTCGTTGGACATTCCATCACTCAGGAGTATTCTCTTAGGCTGGTGGCAGTGGCTCGTGATGACTTGAAACAGTAAGAGCCCTGGTGGAGGGCAGTGATTAAACTCACAGTCTACAGGAGATGGCGGGGGGGGGCTTCCTCTGCACTCCCTGCCTCCCCCTGACTCTGGTCTTTGGGGACTGACTGCTTCACTTTTTTGGTTCTGATTTGAGAATACCAAAGTTGAGGCCAAGGTGTGAAACAGTCTGATGAGGCAGGGAAAAGATATTCCAGAAGTAGGGAAACGATCACTAGGAGGAAAAAGACATGGGCTCAATTCCTCAACACTTGGGCCTTTAGCCATCAAATGTTCTCTAGCCTTCCATCCCTTTGAAGGGAGGTAGAAAACAGATGCTGAGAAGTGAATCCATTCATCATCAGGAGTACCATGGCTGTAAAAACCTGAAACATTTCCAAAAAGGGAAATTTTACAGACTTGCTAGGGAACATAATAGAATCTGGAACTGGAAAAGCAAGTGAAAAGAAGCAAAGGTCACTGCCTTCAGGAGAGAAATATTGGGGAAAGGAGACATCCCAAAAGAGTGTTTTTCATATGGAAGAGGACGTGCGGAGAGCTCAGGTCATACATCTCCAGAATGAGGTCACTTCAGGTGATTTGCTGGGAACCAAGAAGACCTTATATGATCTGGGAATATATTTAATGAAAGCATCACTGGCAATGATTTTACACAGAGGAAGTGTTGGTTAATATTTCTCATCTGGAGCCCAGCTGGAACAGGATGGGGTGCAGGAAGGAGTCCAGGGATATCTAGAAAGGCCTCTTTCCTGGATGAGAAAACAGCATCACCATTTTGCAAATAGGAAGTGAAACATAAAGAAGGCAGGGACCACACCAGATTTAAGTTATACGATCAGAATTCCAGAGCCCATATCAGCACTATACCCACTAGCCCCTGACTCCAGAGGCCATGGGAAGGAAAAAGAAAGAGGCATAGAGACAAAGCCTAGCTTAGACTGGACTGCCATGTCTAGGGTGGCTCACCTTGGCTTTCTCTGTTGGGACACTGAGGTCAGCCTTTTTGTTCTTACCTAAAACAATGCATATTTCTAATAAACACCAGGGTAGCCAAGGGGTGGAATGAAGACTCTAATGGATCCCCTTTGCACAGTGTGCAGAGGACACAATATGACAAGAGTGCCTAGAGCTGTGCCCTGTGGTGACCCTGGGACTTTGGTCTGTCCCCAATGTGTTATAAGCAGAATTTTTTTTATACCTGAACAATTTTCTTACATGTTAATTACAAGTTGATTTAAACAGTGCAAGAAACAAAACAAAAAAAAAGTGATAATGACCTAGAATTCCATCTGTTAACTATTGAGAATATTTTCACTTCTACTCTCCATGACTTAAAAATATACTCTAACTCACATACACACACACACACACACAGAAGCACACATAATTTCTTCAAAAATTGAGTCTCACAGTACGTGTTCTTTTTTTAACATCTTTTTTGGAGTATAATTGCTTTACAATGATGTGTTCGTTTCTGCTTTATAACAAAGTGAATCAGCTATACAGATACATATATCCCCATATTTCCTCCCTCTTGCGTCTCTCTCCCACCCTCCCTATCCCACCCTTCTGGGTGGTCACAAAGCACCGAGCTGACCTCCATGTGCTATGCGGCTGCTTCCCACTAGCTGGCTATTTTATATTTGATACTGTATATATGTCCATGCCACTCTCTCACTATGTCCCAGGTTACCCTTCCCCCTCCCCGTGTCCTCAAGTCCATTTTATATGTCTGCCTCTTTTTTCCTGTCCTGCCCCTAGTTTCTTCAGAACATTTTTTTTTCAGGTTCCAAATATACGTGTTAGCATACGGTATTTGTTTTCCTCTTTCTGACTTACTTCACTCTGTATGACAGATTCTAGGTCCATCCACCTCACTACAAATAGCTCAATTTTGTTTCTTTTTATGGCTGAGTAATACTCCATTGTATATATGTGCCACATCTTCTTTATCCATTCATCTGTCAATGGACACTTAGGTTGCTTCCATGTCCTGGATATTGTAAATAGAGCTGCAATGAACATTGTGGCACATGACTCTTTTTGAATTATGGGTTTCTCAGGGTATAGTAGTCCAGTAGTGGGATTAGTAGTGGGTATAGTAGTGGGATTAGTAGTGGGTATAGTAGCCCAGTAGTGGGATTGCTAAGTCATGTGGTAGTTTTATTTTTAGTTTTTTAAGGAACTTTCATACTGTTCTCCATAGTGGATGTACCAATTTATATTCCCACCAACAGTGCAAGAGTGTTCCGTTTTCTCCACACCCTCTCCAGCATTTGTTTGTAGATTTTTTGATGATAGCCACTCTGGTATGAGATGATACGTCATTGCAGTTTTGATTTCCATTTCATAATGACTAGTGATGTTGAGCATTCTTTCATGTGTTTGTTGGCACTCTGTATATCTTCTTTGGAGAAATGTCTATTTAGGTCTTTAGCCCATTTTTGGATGGGGTTGTTGGTTTTTTTGGTATTGAGTTGCATGAGCTGCTTGTAAATTTTGGAGATTAATCCTTTGTCAGTTGTTTCATTTGCCAAGATTTTCTCCCATTTTGAGGGTTATCTTTGCGTCTTGTTTATGTTTTCCTTTGCTGTGCAAAGGAAATCATTTATGTTTAATTAGGTCCCATTTGTTAAATTTTGTTTTTATTTCCATTTATCTAGGAGGTGGGTCAAAAAGGATCGTGCTGTGATTTATGTCATAGAGTGTTCTGCCTATGTCTTCCTCTAAGAGTTTCACAGTGTCCGGTCTTATATTTAGGTCTTTAATCCAATTTGGCTTTATTTTTGTGTATGATGTTAGGGAGTGTTCTAACTTCATTCTTTTACATGTAGCTTTCCAGTTTTCCCAGCACCACTTATTGAAGAGGCTGTCTTTTCTCCATTGTATATTCTTGCCTCCTTTATCAAAAATAAGGTGACCATATATATGTGTGTGGGTTAATCTCTGGGCTTTCTATCCTGTTCCAGTGATCTGTATTTCTGTTTTTGTGCCAGTACAATAGTGCCTTGATTACTGTAGCTTTGTAGTATAGTCTGCAGTCTGGGAGCCTGATTCCTCCAGCTCTGTTGTTCTTACTCAGGATTGCTTTGGCTATTCGGAGTCTTTTGTGTTTCCATACACATTGTAAAATTTTTTTGTTCTAGTTCTGTGAAAAATGCCATTGGTAGTTTGATAGGGATTGCATTGAATCTGTAGATTGCTTTGGGTAGTATAGTCATTTTCACAATGTTGATTCTTCCAATGCAAGAACATGGTATATCTCTCCATCTGTTGGTATCATCTTTAATTTCTTTCACCAGTGTCTTATACTTTTCTGCATACAGGTCTCTTGTTTCCCTAGGTACGTTTATTCCTAGGTATTTTATTCTTTTTGTTGCAATGGTAAATGGGAGTGTTGCCTTAATTTAACTTTCAGAATTTTCATCATTAGTGTATAGGAATGCAAGAGATTTCTGTGCATTAATTTTGTATCCTGCTACTTTACCAAATTCATTGATTAGCTCTAGTAGTTTCCTGGTAACATCTTTAGGATTCTCTATGTGTAACATCATGTCATCTGCAAACAGTGACAGCTTTACTTCTTTTCAGATTTGGATTCCTTTTATTTCTTTTTCTTCTCTGGTTGCTGAGGCTAAAACATCTAAAACAATGTTGAATAATAGTGGTGAGAGTGGGCAACCTTGTCTTGTTCCTGATCTTAGTGGAAATGGTTTCAGTTTTTCACCATTTAGGACAATGTTGGCTGTGGGTTTGTCATATACAGCCTGTATTATGTTGAGGTAAGTTCCCTCTATGCCTACTTTCTGGAGAGTTTTTAATCATAAACAGGTGTTGAATTTTTTTGAAAGCTTTTTCTGCTTCTATTGAGATGATCATATGGATTTTATTCTTCAATTTGTTAATATGGTGTATCACATTAATTGATTTGCATATATTGAAGCATCCTTGCATTCCTGGGATAAACCTCACTTGATCATGGTATATGATCTTTTTAATGTGCTGTTGGATTCTGTTTGCTGTATTTTGTTGAGGATTTTTGCATCTATGTTCATCAGTGATATTGGCCTGTAGTTTTCTTTCCTTGTGACACCTTTATCTGTTTTTTGTATCAGCGTGATGGTGGCCTCATAGAATGAGTTTGGGAGTGTTCCTCTCTCTGCTATATTATGGAAGAGTTTGAGAAGGATAAGTGTGAGCTGTTCTTTAAATTTTTGATAGAATTCACCTGTGAAGCCATTTGGTCCTATGCTTTTGTTTGTTGGAAGATTGTTAATCACAGTTTCAATTTCATCACTTGTGATTGGTCTGTTTATATTTTCTATTTCTTCCTGGTTCAGTCTCAGAAGGTTGTGCTTTTCTAAGAATTTGTCCATTTATTCCAGGTTGTCCATTTTATTGGCATATAGTTTCTTGTAGTAATCTCTCATGATCCTTTGTATTTCTGCAATGTCAGTTGTTACTTCTCCTTTTTCATTTCTAATTCTATTGATTTGACTCTTTTCTCCATTTTTTTCTTGATGAGTTTGGCTAATTGTTTATCAATTTTGTTTATCTTCTCAAACTACTAATTTTTGTTATATTGATCTTTGCTATTGTTTCCTTCATTTCTTTTTCATTTATTTCTGATCTGATATTTATGATTTCTTTCCTTCTGCTAACATTGGGGTATTTTGTTCTTCTTTCTCTAATTGCTGTAGGTGTAAGTTTAGGTTGTTTATTTGAGATGTTTCTTGTTTTTTGAGGTAGGATTGTATTGCTTTAAAAGTCCCTCTTAGAACTGTTTTTGCTACATCCCATAGGTTTTGGGTGGTCGTGTTTTCATTGTCATTTGTTTCTAGGTTTTTATGATTTCCTCTTTGATTTCTTCAGTGATCTCTCAGTTATTTAGTAGTGTGTTTTATAGCCTCCACGAGTTTGCATTTTTTACAGATAGTTTCCTGTAATTGATACCTAGTCTCATAGCGCTGTGGTCAGAAAAGATACTTGATATGATTTCAATTTTCTCACATTTACCAAGGCTTGATTTGTGACCCAAGATATGATCTATCCTGGAGAATGTTCCATGAAAACTTTAGAACAACATGCATTCTGTTGTTTTGGGATGGAATGTCCTATAAATATCAATTAATTCCATCTTGTTTAATGTATCATTTAAAGTTTGTGTTTCCTTATTTATTTTCATTGTGGATGATCTGTCCATTGGTGAAAGTGGGGTGTTAAAGTCCCCTACTGTGATTGTGTTACTGTTGATTTCCCCTTTTATGGCTGTTAGTACTTGCCTTATGTATTAAGGTGCTCCTATGTTGGATGCATAAATATTTACAATTGTTTTATCTTCTTCTTGGATTGATCCCTTGATCATTATGTAGTGTCCTTCTTTGTTTCTTGTAATAGTCTTTATTTTAAAGTCTATTTTGTCTGATATGAGAATTGCTACTCCAGCTTTTTTGAATTTTCATTTACATGGAATATCTTTTTCCATCCCCTCACTTTCAATCTGTATGTGTCCCTAGGTCTGAAGTGGGTCTCTAGTAGCCAGCATATATACGGGTCTTGTTTTTCTATCCATTCATCCAGTCTATGTCTTTTGGTTGGAAGCTTTAATCCATCTACATTTAAGGTAATTATCGATATGTATGTTCCTATTACCATTTTCTTAATTGTTTTGGGTTTGTTATTGTAGGCCTTTTCCTTCTCTTGTGTTTCTTGCCTAGAGAAGTTCCTTTAGCATTTGTTGTAAAGCTGGTTTGGTGGTGCTGAATTCTCTTAGCTTTTGCTTGTCTGTAAAGGTTTTAATTTCTCTGTCGAATCTGAATGTAATCCTTCCTGGGTAGAGTAATCTTGATTTTAGGTTTTTCCCTTTCATCACTTTAAATATGTCCTGCCACTCCCTTCTGGCTTGCAGAGATTCTGCTGAAAGATCAGCTGTTAACCTTATGGGGTTCCCTTGTATGTTTTTTGTTGTTTTTCCCTTACTGCTTTTAATATTTTTTCTTTGTATTTAATTTTTGATAGTTTGATTAATATGTGTCTTGGCATGTTTCTCCTTGGGTTTATCCTGTATGGGACTCTCTGCGCTTCCTGGACTTGATTAAGTATTTCCTTTCCCATATTAGGGAAGTTTTCAACTATAATCTCTTCAAATATTTTCTCAGTCCCTTTTTTTTTTCTCTTCTTCTTTTGGGACCCCTATAATTCAAATGTTGGTGCATTTAATGTTGTCCCAGAGGTCTCTGAGGCTGTCCTCAATTCTTTTCATTCTTTTCTCTTTATTCTGCTCTGCAGTAGTTATGTCCACTATTTTATCTTCCAGATCACTTATCCATTCTTCTGCCTCAGTTATTGATTCCTTCTAGAGAAATTTTAATTTCATTTATTGTGTTGTTCATCACTGTTTGTTTGCTCTTTAGTTCTTCTAGGTCCTTGTTAAATGTTTATTGTATTTTTGCCATTGTGTTTGCAAGATTTTGGATATCTTTACTATCATTATTCTGAATTCTTTTTCAGGTAGACTGCCTATTTCCTCTTCATTTGTTTGGTCTGGTGGGTTTTTACCTTGCTCCTTCATCTGTTGTGTGTTCTCAGTCTTCTCATTATGCTTAACTTACTGGGTTTGGAGTCTCCTTTTCACAGACTGCAGGTTTGTAGTTCCCATTGTTTTTGGTGTCTGTTCCCAGTGGCTAAGGTTGGTTCAGTGGGTTGTGTAGGCTTCCTGGTGGAGGGGACTAGTGCCTGTGTTCTCGTGGATGAGGCTGGATCTTGTCTTTCTGGTGGCCAGGTCCAAGTCTGGTGGTGTGTTTTGAGGTATCTCTGGCCTTATTATGATTTTAGGCAGCCTCTGTGCTAATGTATGGGGTTGTGTTCCTGTCTTGCTAGTTGATTGGCATAGGGTGTCCTTCACTGTTGCTTGCTGGTCGTTGAGTGGAGCTGGGTTTTCCCATTGAGATGGGGATCTCTGGGAGATTTTCGCTGTTTGATATTACGTGGAGCTGGGAAGTTTCTTGTGGACCAGTGTCCTGAACTTGGCTCTCCCGCCTCAGAGGCACAGGCCTGATGCCTGGTTGGAGCAGCAAGACCCTGTTATCTGCATGGAAAAGGAGAAAAAGGGGGAAAAAATATATATATCATTGCTCCCAAATCCAGAGCCTCAATTTGGGATGATTCGTTGTCTATTCAGGTATTCCACAGATGCAGGGTACATCAAGTTGATTGTGGAGCTTTAATCCGCTGCTCCTGAGGCTGCTGGGAGAGATTTCCTTTCCTCTTCTTTTCTCACACAGCTCCTGGGGTTCTGCTTTGGATTGGCCTCACCTCTGCATGTAGGTCGTCTGTGGGCGTCTGTTCCCCACTCAGACAGGATGGGGTTAAAGTAGCAGCTGATTAGGGGGCTCTGGCTCACTCAGGCCAGGGGAAGGGAGGGGCATGGAATGCAGGGTGAGTCTGCAGTGGCAGAGGCTGGCGTGATGTTGCACCTGCCTGAGGCGCACTGTGTGTTCTCCCAGGGAAGTTGTCCCTGGATCACGGGACCCTGGCAGTGGCGGGCTGCACAGGCTCCCGGAATGGGAGGTGTAGCTAGTGACCTGCGTTTGCACACAGGCTTCTTGGTGGCTGCAGCAGCAGCCTTAGCATCTCATGCCTGTCTCTGAGGTCCACGCTGATAGCCGCGTCTCACACCCGTCTCTGGAGCTCGTTTAGGCAGTGCTCTTAATCCCCTCTCCTTACGCACCGCAAAACAAAGGGGCAAGAAAAAGTCTCTTGCCTCTTCGGCAGCTCCAGACGTTTTCCCCGACACACTCCTGGCTAGCTGTGGCGCACTAGCCCCCTTCAGGGTATGTTCACGCAGCCAATCCCAGTCCTCTCCCTGGGATCTGACCTGCGAAGCCCGAGCCTCAGGTCCCAGCCCCAATCCACCCAGGTGGGTGAGCAGACAAGCCTCTTGGGCCGGTGAGTGCTGGCCGGCACCAATCCTCTGTGCGGGATCTCTCCTATTTGCCCTCCGCACCCTTGTCTCTGTGCTGTCCTACATGGCTCTGAATCTTCCCCCCTCCACCACCCACAGTCTCCGCCAGTGAAGTGGCTTCCTAGTGTGTGGAAATTTTGCTCCTTCACGGCTCCCTCCCACTGGTTCATGTCCCGTCCCTATTCTTTTGTTTCTGTCTTTCCTTTTTTCTTTTGCCCTACCCAGGTATGTGAGGAGTTTCTTGCCTTTTTGGAGCTCTGAGTTCTTCTGCCAGCGTTCAGTAGGTGTTCTGTAGGGTTTGTTCCACATGTAGATGTATTTCTGATGTATTTGTGGTGAGGAAGGTGATCTGCATGTCTTAGTCGTCTGCCATCTTGAAACTCCTCTGCAGATTTTTTGATGATGGCCATTCTGACTGGTGTGAGGTGATACCTCACTATAGTTTTGATTTGCATTTCTCTAATGATTAGTGATGTTGAGCATCCTTTCATGTCTTTGTTGCCAATCTGTACATCTTCTTTGGAGAAATGTCTATTCAGGTCTTTAGCCCATTTTTGGATTGGTTCTTTTGATATTGAGCTGCTTGTAAATTTTGTAGATTACTCCTTTATCAGTTGCTTCATTTGCAAAGATTTTCTCCTATTCTGAAGGTTTTCTTTTTGTCTATTTATGTTTTCCTTTGCTGTGCAAAAGCTTTTAAGTTTCATTAGGTCTCATTTGTATATTTTTGTTTTTATTTCCATTTCTCTAGGAGGTGGGTCAAAAAAGATCTTGCTGTGATTTATGTCATAGAGTGTTCTGCCTATGATTTCCTCTAAGAGTTTGATAGTGTCTGGCCCTACATTTCGGTCTTTAATCCATTTTGAGTTTAGTTTTGTGTATGGTGTTAGAGAGTGTTGTAATTTCATTCTTTTACATGTAGCTGTCCAGTTTTCCCAGCACCACTTATTGAAGAAGCTGTCTTTTCTCCATTGTATATTCTTGCCTCCTTTATCAAAAATAAGGTGACCATATATATGTGTGTGGGTTAATCTCTGGGCTTTCTATCCTGTTCCAGTGATTTATATTTCTGTTTTTGTGCCAGTACCATACTGTCTTGATTACTGTAGCTTTGTAGTATAGTCTGAAGTCAGGGAGCCTGATTCCTCCAGCTCCATTTTTCTTTCTCACGATTGCTTTGGCTATTCGGGGTCTTTTATGTTTCCACACAAATTGTGAAATTTTTTGTTTTAGTTCTGTGAAAAATGCCATTGGTAGTTTGATAGGGATTGCATTGAATCTGTAGATTGCTTTGGGTAGTACAGTCATTTTCACAATGTTGATTCTTCCAATCTAAGAACATGGTATATCTCTCGACCTCTTTGTATCATCTTTAATTTCTTTCATCAGTGTCATCGTTTTTTGCATACATGTCTTTTGTCTCCTTAGGTTGGTTAATACCTAGGTATTTTATTCTTTTTGTTGCAATGGTAAATGGGAGTGTTTTCTTAATATCACTTTCAGATTTTTCATCATTAGTGTATAGGAATGCAAGAGATTTCTGTCCATTGATTTTGTATCCTGTTACTTTTCCAAATTCATTGATTAGCTCTAGTAGTTTTCTGGTAGCATCTTTAGGATTCTTTATGTATAGTATCATGTCATCTGCAATCAGTGACAGCTTTACTTCTTCTTTTCCATTTTGAATTCCTTTTATTTCTTTTTCTTCTCTGATTGCTGTGACTAAAACTTCCAAAACTATGTTGAATAATAGTAGTGAGAGTGGACAACCTTTTCTTGTTCCTGATCTTAGAGGAAATGGTTTCATTTTTTCACCATTGAGAATGATGTTGGCTGTGGGTTTGTCATATATGGCCTTTATTATGTTGAGGTAAGTTCTCTCTCTGCCTACTTTCTGGAGGGTTTTTATCATAAATGGGTGTTGAATTTTGTTGAAAGCTTTCTCTGCATCTACTGAGATGATCATATGTTTTTTCTCCTTCAATTTGTTAATATGGTGTATCACATTGATCGATTTGCGTATATTGAAGAATCCTTGCATTCCTGCGATAAACCCCACTTGATCATGGTGTATGATCCTTTTAATGTGCTGTTGGATTCTGTTCGCTAGTGTTTTGTTGAGAAGTTTTGCATTTGTGTTCATCAGTGTTATTCCTCTGTAGTTTTCTTTCTTTGTGACATCTTTGTCTGGTTTTGGTATCAGGGTGATGGTGGCCTCATAGAATGAGTTTGGGAGTATTCCTCCCTCTGCTATATTTTGGAAGAGATTGAGGAGGATAGGTGTTAGGTCTTCTCTAAATGTTTTATAGAATTCACCTGTGAAGCCATCTGGTCCTGACCATTTTTTTGTTGGAAGATTGTTAATCACAGTTTCAATTTCATCACTTGTGATTGGTCTGGTAATATTTTCTATTTCTTCCTGGTTCAGTCTCAGAAGGTTGTGCTTTTCTGAGAATTTGTCCATTTCTTCTAGTTTGTCCATTTTATTGGCATATAGTTTCTTGTAGTAATCGCTCATGATCCTTTGTATTTCTGCAATGTCAGTTTTTACTTCTCCTTTTTCATTTCTAATTCTATTGATTTGAGTCTTCTCCCTTTTTTTCTTGATGAATCTGTTTGTCTGTTTTCTGTATAGTAGTTTGTATTTGCTAATCCCAAACTCCAAGTTTATCACTCCTTCCCCCTATCCCCTTTGGTAACCATCAGTTTGTTTTCTATGTCTGTGTGTCTGTTTCTGTTTTATACATAAGTTCTTTTGCATCATGCATGTCATTTTTAGTGCTTGCTTAGTATTCCATCCCAGGGATGTATCACAACCTTCAAGTGGATAGTGTATTAGACTAATAATTATAATCAGAGCAACACATTTTTGAGGCTCCTGGGCAGAGCCAGAACAGGGCTCTCTTTTATACATCCATCTTGCATCTATCAACTTTTCAGAAAGAAATAGGGGTCTATACAAAGGAGGACTGGGAAAAATAGTGGCCCCATGCCTAGTAAACACTGAATCCTGTTTAAGAATTCCTTCTTTCTTTCTTTCTTTTTTTTTTTTTTTTTTTTTTGCGCTACGTGGGCCTCTCACTGTTGTGGCCTCTCCCGTTGCAGAGCACAGGATCCGGACACGCAGGCTCAGCGGCCATGGCTCACGGGCCTAGCCGCTCCATGGCCTGTGGGATCTTCCTGGACCAGGGCATGAACCCATGTCCCCTGCATCGGCAGGTGGACTGTCAACCACTGCGCCAACAGGGAAGCCCAAGAATTCCTTATTTCTGATGGTTCCCTTAAGCTTCAGTGAAATTGATGTCTTACCTGGAATAGATAATATCTAAATGAGATAACACATTTAAAGTGATCTGTGAGATATAAAATTTCTATATAATCATAATAATAATGATAATGCTAACAACACAATAATAATAGCATTTTTATTATAAATTAAGTACTAGACTTTGGGTCTACAGTGGGAACCTATAGAAGATTTAGAATTACACAAAGCAATAGCTTGTTTCACTTTAGCTGCATGTGCTCCTGAAAGATTGGGACAAATAAATGCTTAATAAATTAAATCATACATTCACACTTAAACTTGGAAATGGCTTTATTTTCCTTTCTGATTGGTGTTCAATTTTCTCTGCTCTTAAAACTTTAGTTTTAAGTTCTCCCAAGAGGCTAAGGTTTGGCAAACAAACTTTCCAGGGGAACTTCCTAAAGGATCAGTCTAAGTGCAGGGCATCCTGTTTGCCACCTTCCCCCTCTCGCCATCCACCCTCACCCTCCCAACTGACCCTGTCCTAGGAGTCTGGCTTGTATGGACTGCGTTCTACAGCTGCCAGGTCCTCAGGCTTCTGGGTGGGCTTGGCCAATGGGGGTCCCAACAGGAGATCAGAGGGAAGGGGGAGAGGGGTTCAGGGTATTCAGGGTATTCATGCTCTGGCTTCCTCCCTGCAAAGTCACCTCGCAGGAAGGCATCCTCCACACAACTCTCTCCTTCCAGGAGCCCATAACTTCTCCTTTCCTCATCCCATTGGGTCTGGCGGTAATAACAGCTCCATTGCTTTAGCCTACACCTTGTAAATTGTACCTTTGCAAAGACACCCTCTTCTAATTATTGTAATTTGAGTGTGCCTTCTCTTTCCTGTTGGATCCCTGTCTGATAAAGTCTGGAGGGTTCAGGAATCATTTGACAGTAGATTGCATCCTTCCTTAATTTGGTGGCTAGAAGCCAGTGAAGGCTTTGCTATTTCTTTCAAGGGCTCTGTGAATTAAAGATAAGGACACACAAAAGAGGAAGGGCATCAAGGATCTGGGTGCTAGACAGAAATGGCAAAGCCATCAGTGGTAGAAGATCATAGTGGTTAGGCGTGTAAGCTTTGGTGCCACGCTGCTTGCATTCAGGTAAAGCCCTGTGCTCACTGTGGTAACCAGCCTCGAAGATGGCCTCCAGTGACGCTGCATCCTGCATTCTTCCCCTGTGAAATCCTTCCCTTTGAGAGTGGGAGCGTGTGACTTCTAACTAACAGAATATGTCATTTTTGTGATTATGTTGCATTAGATTGTAAATTCTTTGCTAGCAGACCCTTTCCCAGGTGGGCTTTGATGATGCAAGCTGCCATGCTGTGAGTCATCATAAAAAGAAGCCCATGAGGCAAGGAAACGAGGTGGTATTTGGCCAAAAGTCAACAGGGAACTGAGGCTTTCACCCCAACAGTACTCAAGGATCTGCCACCTCCAAAAACCCTGTGAGTTTGGAAGCAAATCCTTCCCCAGTCAAGTCTCCAGATGAAACCCCAGCCCTGGCTGATTGCAGCCTCATAAGACACCTTGAGCCAGATCACTCAGCTAAGCTGTGCCTGGGTTCCTGACACAGGAATAATAAATAATATCAGGTAATAAATGAGATAATAAATGAGCTTTGTTTTAAGCCACTGACTTGTGGTAATTTGTTAGGCAACAAAAGATAGTGATATACTTACTAACTGTGTGACTGCAGGGAAGTTACTAAACCAATTTATGTCTTAGTTTCCTCATCTTTAAAACTGGAATCAGGATAATAATTATACACTCCTGCTTTGTAGCGCTGGGGTAAGAATGAAATGGGTGAGCTGTAACATGCCTCAAGCAGCACCTGTCATAGAGGTGGCTGATCACATAAACGTTGGCTATTATTTTTAGAGCAGACCATGTAGTCCCTTCAGGGATATGCCACCTTCCCTGAAAATAAGATTCAGTTGACCCTGAGCCCCAACTTTCCTCCCTCATTTGTCTCTTGGCTAAGTCTGGCATTTAATAACAGATTTCCACAGAGCAGAAAGCTTTTGCAACTTTGCGGAGCCCTAGAGCATGAAAACATTGCCCTGAACTTTTTCTGAGACTCAGTCACCTGCTCTGTCATCCTCTCTGTGGATTCGTCCCTGCTGTGATTTCTGAATGCCTTCGAAAATCAATTGGAGACACAGTTTGGCTGACTTGTGGAGCTCTGGATCAGAGCACAAATCTGGATGTTTGTTTGGTGGCATTTCTTATAATGCATCCCTCTAGGGGCCAGCAGAGCATCAGAGACCAGTGGCATTTGGACACCAGAGAGGAGGGTCTTCAGCCCTGCGTCTCCCAAAACAAAGTGTTCAGCTCCTAAAGTGCATTTCACTCTTCTGCCCAGACCTTGGATCCTTCTCTCTTCCTGCGTCTGATAGACAAGATTTCAAGGATCTTTTCCTGTCAGTCCTCTTTCCCCATACCTTCTCTCCATACACTCCAAACTTTCAGATCCATCTTCTTACCAGAGTGAGGCCTAGGCCTCCAAGCTCCTTCCCTTCTCCTTGTACCCACGCATGCTCCTTTTTCTTCATAGAATTTTACCTTTCCATCCAGTAAGCCCTCTCTGATCCAGATTCACTTTTACCTCCTGTTCCTACCTACCTAGATTTGGTGGACACGGGTTTTCCCCACTGTTCCAAAAGCCACCCCCCACCAAATAAACACACAGAAACCTATGCACATATGTGGGATATACTGCCCCACATGCTGTGGGAGAGCAAACAGACCCAAAGAGGAAAAAGCACTCTTCAAATTAGCCTCCAGCTAGCGGTCGTCACCCCAGGAGTAAAATCCAGGTGTCCTGACCCAGAGTAGACACTGTCAGACAACAGAGCTGACCTGTCAGGTGGGTCTAGTCAGCTGTGTGATAGTTTTGGTTATTTTTGACCCCATGAGGTAGGGGCAGAGCTGGATGTGGGCAACACTCAGGAAATATGGGCTGACTCAGAGGGCAGGGAAATTAAGTAGTTGGAGCTCATTTGGAAAAACAGCCCACACTTTTGGGTGGAGCCTTTCTGGGAGGTGCATTTCATGCATTTCACAAGAGCTGTTTACCTTTTAGTGTGCTGCCAGCTCTCAGGGACTCCACTGCATGTGTTCTGTTTCAGTGCCAGGGAAAATGATTCTCTTCATTGCCAGTTGTGGTTTTTTATTTTTTATTTATTTTATTTTTTATTATTATTATTTTTTTGTGGTACGTGGCCTCTCCTGCTGTGGAGCACAGGCTCAGGACGCGCAGGCCCAGTGGCCATGGCTCACGGGCCCAGCCGCTCCGCGGGATGGGGAATCCTCCCAGACCAGGGCACGAACCTGCGTCCCCTGCATTGGCAGGCGAACTCTCAACAACTGCGCCACCAGGGAAGCCCCAGTCGTGGTTTTTTAACATGTGAGGAAGCAGCTCCCCTGCATCTTTTAAATCTCCCTTTGCTGAGTGCTGGGCTGCAACACAGAGGAGAGAAAGGGGGAAACATAGAGGGGGTTTGTCCACAGGGATAATTTATTATTAGCAGCAACACTGCTTTCTTCCTTTTACCGCCCTTTTTTGTGGGGTGGTGGGTAGACACTACAGTCTTGTGTGGGGGTGGGCAGATGAGTGAGTGGATAGATAGACGGAAGAGGGAGTTTCCTTCTTGGGATTCTCATAATCGGTCTGTGGTTTACATCCCATTCATCTGGAGGGTACCGGGATTAATCAGAAACAGCTCGAGCTGAAACTGCCTCTACTGTCACAAACACGCTGAACTCCATCAGGGTCTCTTTTCTCCTTCCCACCAATCAACTCCTGCTCTATTTTAAACAAAACTTCCTCCAAGTGTCCTTAATCTCAAGTAACCACCATGTACAATGCTCATTATTTAAACTAAAAGCAGTACGTACATAGAGTAACAAAACAAAACAAAACAGTACAGAGAAGTGTACGATAAAATCCCAATTGTTCCCCCCAAAAGAAACTTTCAGAGATTGGACGTTTACAGAAAAATGTCAGCTCCTAAACCAGGAAAGATTATATACTTTTTATTTATATAAAAGAAATTTCTCTATATCCACAACTCTGGCCCTTGCTGATTTTACTTTCTACACATTAGAGCTCTTTCAAATTAGCATGTGATCACTCTAGTTCATTCTTTATAATGGCTGTATTGTATTCCATCATATGGTTACATCTAATTTATTCAATCAGTTTTCTGTTTATAGTTGTTTGGGTGATTTGCAGTTTTTCACGGGGCAGCTTCAGCGGCAGAAGTCTCCTGACTGGAATGCGGGCCCTGGTGGTCATTGGCATGTTGGTCCTGCTTAAGGAGTCTGCCAGCCAGGCGCTGAGCCCATGGACTCTCAGAGATGTTCCCTCCTGCAGCGAGGCCCCACCACAGGAGGGACAAGGCCCAGGCACTGCATGCTAAAGAAGTGCAGAAAAAGGTAATTGGGCTCCAACATACAAGACCTCCAGAGGGAGCAGGGAGAACATTCTCTGGGAGCCTGAGCCATAGGCTCTGGTCCTACCTCTACAGAAGAGTAAGAAACACAAGGGGCATGGACCAGCCATTCATTGTGCTCTGACTCTGAGCCAGCCACTTCGCACAGGCTGTGGCCTTTCCTCCTCATCACAGGGGGAGGTATCATCAGCCCCTATGGGTGTGGGGACTGAAGCACCGGTGCTAAGTCGCCTGCCATGGGTCAACACTATTTTTGTCCTAGTGGCACATGCCAGGGATTGCTTCTCTGTTAATTCCAAGTTTGAAATTCTCTTCTTCCCAACCTCACTTTGCTCTCCTTTTAGCCACTCTTTTCTTTTCTTCTGCCCTCCCTTTTCAGGATAAACTAAATGAGGCCAAGAAGTTTTTATTGAGCACCTACTCTTTGCAGAACACTTCTTTTTCTCCTTATCCTGTAGCTCTCCAAATGGGAGGCACAGTTGTCTAAGAGATTCCATGGTCTCAAATCATGCCCATTGGGTCGCAGACTCAAGAAGTCTGTCTTCCTGATGCTCAACATCACTAATTATCAAAGAAATGAAAATCAAAAGTACAATGAGGTACCACCTCATACTGGTCAGAATGGCCATAATTAAAAAGTCTACAAATAACAAATGCTGGAGAAGGTGTAGAGAAAAAGAACCCTCCTACATTGTTGGTGGGAATGTAAATTGGTGCAGCCACTATGGAAAACAGTATGGAGGTTCCTTAATAAACTAAAAATAGAGCTACCATATGACCCAGCAATCCCACTGCTGGGCGTATGTCTGGAGAAAACTCTAATTTGAAAAGATACATGCACCCCAATGTTCATTGCAGCACTATTTACAAAAGCTAAGCCATAGAAGTAACCTAAATGTCCATCAACAAATGGCATGGATAAAGAAGATGTGGTACATATATACAGTGGAATACTACTCAGCTATAACAAAGAATTGAAATAATGCCATTTGCAACAACATGGATGGACTAGAGATTATCATACTAAGTGAAGTAAGTCAGAAAAAGAAAGACTCACAGACATAGAAAACAAATTTTTGGTTACCAAAGGGGAAAGAGTTTGGGTGAGGGATAAATTAGGAGTTTGGGATTAGCAGATACAAACTCCTATACAGAAAATAGATAAACAATAAAGTCCTACTGTATAGCACAGGGAACTATAGTCAGTATCCTGTAATAAACCATAATGGAAAAGAATATGAAAAAGAATAGTATAGGGCTTCCCTGGTGGCGCAGTGGTTGAGAATCTGCCTGCTGATGCAGGCGACGCGGGTTCGTGCCCCACTCTGGGAGGATCCCACATGCTGTGGAGAAGCTGGGCCTGTGGGCCATGGCCGCTGGGCCTGCGCATCCGGAGCCTGTGCTGCACAACGGGAGAGGCCACAGTGGTGAGAGGCCCGTATACCGCAAAAAAAAAAAAAAAAAAAGAATAGTATATATATGTATAAGTGAATCACTTTGCTGTACACCTGAAACTAACACAACATTGTAAATCAATTATACTTCAATTGAAAAAAAAAAAGAAGTCCAACTTTCCAAGGTCTCCTTCGGAGGAAATCACAGGATGCCCTCCTGACGTATAGGACAAGTGGCTTGAGGAGGGGGGCTGGTAGTGAAGTGGGTCCTCTCTGCCTTCCCGGGTCTCCTGCCAGTGCAATGAGCCCGGGGCTTCTCCAGGTTGCACTCGGAGCTTCAGTGCTGAGTGTATCAGAGGCTGGGATGCTGGAGGCTGCACCAGGGCTCAGGCCACAGGGGCCTTGGAGGGGAGGGAACTTAGAGGTCCCTGGGGCAGGGTGAAGACAGCATGCTAGTTTCTCCAGGGGCTGGATCCTGAAGGAGGAAGGATATGCAGTCAGAAGTCAGACACCCACGTCCTGTCCTCACCGCCACCCCACCAGCGCCCATGGGAAACGGGCTCTGAGAGATGGATTGACAGCAATAACACAGCCCCAGGCCCCCTGCTCCCATCGAACTCCTGGGTTGTTAGCAAGGCTATGGGAGCTCCCCAAAGTGCTTCAAAGTTTGAATGAGGCAGCCATTCATTGGGCAGTTGCTGAGGCCAGGCACTGTCTAAGCCGGGCCCTTTTCTAAACCCCATAACAGCCCTGCAAGTCAGCTATCAATACTCACATTTTACAGATAGGAAGACAGAAGCTAAAGTTAGTCAACTGTGTGTTCCAGAGCCCAGAGCATGTATAAGGCAGGCAGACAAACTGTGTGAGCCCAAAGCGGGGAGGAAACCTGGGTGGCAGCCTGCGGTGGACAGGAGGTGGCTCTGGCTGGGGCGCGGGAAGCAGCGGCATTATAAGAGCCCTTTGGGCCTTGTCTTCCTTGAAGGGGGTATTTCCCGTTGAATCCATAACACTGGAGCAGATTGGATTCTGACAAATCCCTTGGCAGCCTTTCCCTAATGGAACATCCAGAGAGAAAAAGTCCCCTGTCTTCCTACATGTCCCTTGTAACCTCCTCCCCACCACAGGGACCTTGTTTGCTCTGGCAGACAGGGAGCCCATTCAGAGTCCTGGGGTGGCACAGGTAGTCTATCCTGGGAGCCTGGACCCCACGCCTGGTTAGCGGGGTTGGAGTGGCCTCCGGAAGCCTCCTTTGGCTCGAGTGGGGGAGGGCACTGACCTTATTCTGGCCGATGAGAAGGACTGACTTTACGGTTCTATCTTGCCCCATACACCAGAAAGCCACTTCGAGCTGGTGGAACGGGGCCTGGTGGGCGGGATGGTGGCTGGCTGGTGGGGCCGTGGTCTCTGCTGGCTGCAGGGAAGGTGATTCTAGAGCCATCATCAGCCCTAGAGGGTGCCAGGCCACGTCCACGGGACAATCTTAGCTGTACCTCCTTGGGACACCCACAGCTACCCAGTTTAGCTTTTTATTTATGCTGCAATCATAGAGCTTTCTTTCTTATACAAGGAGGGGCTTCCCAGAGCTTTATAGTTTTCCAAGGGTGGGAAAAACAACCCTACCTTAGGCTCAGACCACATCTGATTATGAAGGGGCTGTGAGTGAATTACACTCAAGCTGCCCCCTCCCCCTTGGAGGTCTTGGAGGCAGGACAGGCCCTCATTCCCAGCTCCAGGCACAGGCAGCTCAGCCCCGCCCAGGGCCAGCCCCTCAGAGGAACGTCAAGGTCACTGTGAGGAAGGAACGTTCACAGCTTTTCCCCCTCCTGCCTTCTTGCTGGCCACAACTGTGCACGACTAGCTGAAGCTTATCATGTTTAAATATTCGAAAATGCTTCGCTAAATACAGCGGCTTGTTTGCTTTCGCTGACAGTAACAGTCTACCCACAGAGCCCTTTCAAACCTCAGCGGTGTTTGGGAAAGTGGACAAGGGACTCATTCAGTGACGCACAAGTTTGACCGGAGCCAGGAATGAAGCCTGGATTTCATGAAATGAGGAGTAGCCTCAGACCACACACAGAGATGGTTCTGAACCAGCGGTGCTGCCCTCCCCCCTGCCCCCATCACACACACACACACACACACACACACACACACACACACACTCCCTCCCTCTCCTCGCCGTGACAGAGGCCCCCACTGACAGCGGGAAAGCTCATTGGCGTCCACAGCTGAATGTGAAGGGGTGTCCTTGGCTTTGGCGGCCCTTTGTTAGCAACGAGCTGATGAAAAACATGGATTACTCCAGTGTGTGCACCCCATCCTAAGGAGAGCTCACACAAAAGCCAGCACCACCTAAACACAGCTGTCAGAGAAGAAAACGGAGCCGAATGGAGTTGTTGAAATCAATTTTGTGTGGGGAGTCAAGAAACACACAACTTTTTCCCCAGAATGAGGTCCATCCTGTGAAAACTTGCCCTGTGTTCAGCGAGTCCGGGGGATGCCCCTTCCCCCCGGCCCCCCTTCCTGAAATGTGGGCCCACCCAAATGAGATTAGGAGGACTCTAGGAGTATGCTTCTTGCGGGAGACATCGGGGCAAAATTATTGTTGTTTCCCTGTCACTGACTGCATACTTCATGCAGGGTAAACTGAATCTGACTAGGGCCCTGTTTGAAGTTTAGAAGATTTAGGCTTTCTTTTTTTCCCTTTTGAACTTTTATTTAGATATAGGTTCCAATGCATCCAAGGAGCACGAGGCAGTTACACCCAAGAAGTATTTATGGTGCTTCAGTGAACTGAGTGGGTTAGAGGCAGAGCTGGGCAGGGTGAGGGAGGGCAGCCCCAGCCCCCACCCCGAGTCCTGGTCCTTATGAAGGGAAGCTAGGCCCAGACAGACATCACTGCCACATCTAGCTTGGCAAAAACTGCCACGCTTTTTCACGGTTTTTGTTTTTCCTTCACCATCCACTACCCGCCCCTCCGCGCTGTGCCGGGGGCGGCGTGGGAGGCAGATTGCCGGCGCCTCCTAAGGTTGTCCCCGCTTGCCTCTCACTAGGGTGCTTCAAGGAGAGTGACCTGGAGAGAAGACTTGTGGACTGCCTTCTTTCTTCTGACACTCACACCTTCTGAAAGGAGAAAATGATTTTGCCAAGAATAGGTACAAAGTTGGAAGCCCAGGGGTTCTGGTTTGGTTTGGAACAGGAACCACACAGTTCCAGGATGTCTTAATGGGGTACACAGATTCTTAACCTCAAGCAGTGCAGACAGTCAGGAGAATGAGTTCTCTCTTCCGAGCTTCCTTGGGGTTTTCCTGAAGCTTCCTCTTAGTCTCTGACCATGCTGGTGAAATGATTGACCTCGGTTTCCCTAGCCCAGAGCACAAACCACAGAGATGGAACAAGGGCCAAAGGTTCCTGGCTGAGTGGTCACTTCACATCCAGGAAGGTTTCCTCCCTCCATCCTGGGTTGTTAGAGCCAGCTACCACTTCAGGCGATGGTGTCACCTCCCACAATAAACTCACTCATATTTTAACTCAAGAGCTGCTCTTTCATCCTTCTGCTCTGTACCGCTGGGAATTCATGTCCTTGTTCCCTTGCTAAATAGACACCCAACCTTCTACTCCCCTGGCATCTCTGCTCCTGCACCTCCACCCCTCCCATTCCTGCTGCTGTTGCCTCTGGAACACCAGGTAAACAGAGGGCCGGGCCTATAGCATCCACATGTCCTCCTGGAGAGCCAGCCTCTCACCTGTGGCCCAGGGTGTCACACCCAGGTCAATCCTCCTCCGCAGGCGTCCCAGGAGGGACAGAAAAATACAGCTTCCCCAAGCAGTAAAATAGAGATCATGATTCTGATCTTGCAGGACAATGTAAAAAAAGTAAGATCCCCCCTTTTTTAAAGTCCACCAATATTTATCAAATATCTATTACATTCCGGGTACAGAAACATTGCCAGTTCCCAGTTATTTGGTAAATACTCTGGAACACATTAGCAGAGCAAGGAGTAACAGTTTTGAACATTATAACTAGGTGTGACAGAGACTGTAGTGCTCACCAATCAATACCTGATTCCTGTAATCCTCTCTTCCCGCTGCACGCACCCCTGGAATACAGTCTCAGCCTCCCTTGCTGTCAGGTGGAGCCATGTGACTGGGTCCCAGCCAATGAGATGTGAGCATGTGATGTGTGCCACGTCCAGGCCCAGCCCATAAGAACTTCCCACGCTTTACAAAAATGAACTCAAAAATGGATCACAGACTTAAACATAAAATTATAAAACCTTTAGAAAAAAACATAAAAGAAAATCTTTGGAATCCAGAGCTAGGCAAAGAATTCTTAGGCTTGACATAAACTCACAAACCATAAAATGAAAAAAATCCTTTAGACTTCCTAAATTAGACTTCATCAAAATGAAAGCCTCTGTTCGGAAAAGACTCTGTTAAGAAGATGAGAAGACAAGCTACAGACTGGGAGAAAATATTCGTAAACCATACATCCATATGTCTAGAATACATACAAACCTCTCAAAGCTCAGTAGTCAAAAAGCAAACAATCCAACTAGAAAATGGACAAAAAAACATGAAGAGAGACATTTCACTGGAAAGGATATACAGAATCAAATAAGCACGTGAAAGACGCTCAGCATCATTAACCATTAGGGAAATGCAAATTAAAATGGCAATGAGATAACCATACCAGAAAACAGTTCGGCATTTTCTTAAAAGAACAGAAACAAAAACAACAAAAAAGAAACATGCAAATATCTTCTACCCCGGCGATTACACCCCTGAGCAGTTACCCCAGAGAAATGAAGACTTATGTACTTATGTTCACATCAAAACCTCTATACAAATGTTTACAGCAGCTTTATTCATAGTAGCCAAAAATTGGAAAGAGCCCAGAGCTCCTTCAGTGGATGAATGGTTAACAAATTGTGGCACATCATACCATGGCACACTGTTCAGCAATAAAAAAGAACAAACCATTGCTACATGTAACAACCTGGAAGAATCTCCACAGGAATTATGCTGCTGAGTGAAAAAAATCCAGTCTCAAAAGGTTACATACTGGGACTTCCCTGGTGGCGCAGTGGTTAAGAATCCGCCTGCCAATGCAGGGGATACAGATTCGATCCCTGGTCCGGGAAGACCCCACATGACGTGGAGCAACTAAGCCCGTGCGCCACAACTATTGAGCCCGCATGCCACAACTACTGAAAACCACATGCCTAGAGTCCACAATCACAACAAGAGAAGCCACCACAATGAGAAGCCTGCGCACCACAGCAAAGAGTAGCCCCCACTCGCAGCAACTAGAGAAAGCCCATGTGCAGCAACAAAGACCCAATGCAGCCATAAATAAATAAATAAATAAATAAATAAATAAATTTTAAAAAAGATTACGTACTATATGATTTCACATATACAATATGATTGAAATGACAAAATTATAGAACTGGAGAACAGATTAGCTTGCCAGGGATTAAGGAGGGGATGAAGGTGGGAGGGAAGCAGGTGTGGTTGTAAAAGGGCAACATGAAGGATCCTTGTGTGATGGTACTGTTCTCTATCTTGACGGTATTAATGTCAGCACTGGCTGTGTTATTGAACTAGAGTTTTGTAAGGTGTTACCATTGGGAAAAACTGGGTGAAGGGTCCATGGGTTCTTTCTGTATTATTTCTTACAACTTCATGTAAATCTACGATTGTCTCAAAACAACAGGTTTAGTTACTGGACCCCCCCAAATACCCCTAAGACACATGATCCAGTGATCTTTCATCACTGAGAAAGATTAACAGAGAAAGGCAAACCCCAAAGTGTCCCTGAATGGCCATGTCCTGCAAAGTCAATCCCTCAACCTCCCATACTAGGCTGAGATGTAATCAAGAAAAAACTTTTCTCGTGTTAAAGCACTGATGTCTGGGGATTGTTTGTTACTGCAGTCACTTCTACTTACCCTGACTAATGACACATTGAGGATCTGGGACTTTAACCCAAATTTGGGTTCCACAGGGAACAGACAAGTTGTGCTGACTTTCTCATGAAACTATTTTGGTCTCTAGTGCTGAGAAATTACCCCATCTTTCTGTCTGTGTGAAAACCAGGGATCGACTCCCACTTCAGCACTTACTGGCCTTTGGAGTTTAAGTCACTGGACTTCTCTAAGCCGCATTCTCCCCTGCTGCAAGACTAGGGAGTAAAGAAGTGAGGTGCATATACGTGTACTTACCTGTGCAGCTGAGATTGGGGGTTATGTGTCCAGCAGCCTCCTCCTTGTTCTCTTTGTGATCTGACTCTTCTGGTCTCCCAGTAATTCTCTGTCTTAGCTCCGGAGTGACCTTTTCTAAAAATGGACCTGATCATTTGCCTTGGTTAAAAAATAACGATAATGACAATGACAAAATGGTAGTGATGTTGTTATTAATAATGATAGCTGGGCTTCCCTGGTGACGCAGTGGTTGAGAGTCCGCCTGCCGATGCAGGGGACGCGGGTTCGTGCCCCACTCCAGGAGGATCCCACATGCCACGGAGCAGCTGGGCCCGTGAGCCATGGCCGCTGAGCCTGCGCGTCCGGAGCCTGTGCTCTGCAACGGGACAGGCCACGACAGTGAGAGGCCCGCGTACCGCAAAAAAAGAAAAAAATAATGATAGCTGCCATTCATCAAGCACTTATTATATTCCTAGAGACACTCATAAGCGACCTCAGCCTCCACCCTAGGGTTTGTGCTGGCATTTCCAAGCCCAGCACCTTCTGAACTGCTCTTCCCCCAACCCTCCTGGGCAGGTCATGCTCCACCAGGCAGCAGTTCTTCCCCTCAGCCCTCCACAACTTGCTCCTGGGGCATCGTGTCCCTCATTTGAGGCTGCGATCTCGGAAACATGTAGGTGGGGCCTGGGCTTTACCTGCTCCTGAATGGCTTTACACGCCAGGCACTTGGCAGAGTTCTCGTGTACATCGTCTTACCTGGTTATACAAAATGTCCTTCTGTAGAATGGGAAATTCTGACAGGCTCTTTCTAGGATGGGCTTCTAAAGCTAGGGGCCCCCAGACCTCAGTCAGGCCACGACGAAGTTTCATTGGTTGTGCTAGTTTTCTATTGCTGCTGTAACAAATTACCACAAACTTAGTGGTTGGAAACACCATGAATGCATTATATCTTGCTGTAGGTTCCAGGTCTCACTGGGCTAAAATCCAGGTGTCAGCTGGGCTGCGTGTTTTCCTGGAGGTTCTGCAGGAGAATCCCTTCCCTAACCTTTCCAGCTTCAAGAGGCCGCCCTCCTGCCTCGGCCCACGGCCCCTCCTCCGTCATCACAGCCACAGCAGTGGGTGGAGGGCTTCGAATATGGCATCACTCCAACTTCCTCTTCTGCCTCCTTTGTCCATTTAAGATTACACTGGACTTGTGATTGCATTGGGCCCACCTGGATAATCCAAGATAATCTCCCCAGTTTAAGGTCTGTTTGGGAGCAACCTTAATCCTATCTGCTGCCTGAATTCCCTGTTGTCAGATAAGGTAACACATTCACTCGTTCCAGGGGTTAGGAGGTAGCCATCAGACCTACCACACTGGTCCACAGCAAAATGAGAAAAATAACAACGTAGTGATTTTCCTATGAAGCTATTTTTTTTAAAAAAAATTTGTAATTCTGAACGTATGCCTTTGCAATTTGAGGGAGAGGATGTTAAATAGTATGAAATGTCCTTTTGAGAAGAAACGAAAAGTTGGCAAACTGACATTTTCCTGGTCCATGAAGTTCCAACCTGTGGAACTAGTAGTGGAACCTGTGGAAACAGTCCCATGGACATGCTCCCCCAGAGCATCATCTGCGTGGCAGTCAGAGGCTGGCAACCTCAGGGTGCTACTGAGGCGACCAGGTGTCCTGAAGGACGCAGCCCCACTGAGAATCATGGAGATGTGAGGGTGTCAATGACAGGGGCTTATCATCCCATTCAGATCGGCTCCCTGATTAGTACTTGGGTTGGGCTGAAGAGTGGGGACCCCAGGCTGTGAGCAACCACGGGATGGCTGCAGGAGGCAAGCTGACATAACATGTGTCACAGTCCTTAGCTGACAGGTGTTTGTCTAAGGCTAACGTGGTCCATGGATGCAATCAGAGGGCTGTGTGGTGTTTGAGAAGCCACTCAACCTCGCTCAGCCTGTTTCCTTGTCATCAATTAAATAAAGAGCATAATACCTTCCTTAAGGGCCTTATGAGGCTAAATGAGATCCTATACGAGAGGAATTTGTGTGGTCCACACACTTATACTATATAAGCAAATAAACAAATACCAGTTTTTACCTTACCTGATAGAGAATACTCCTGATATTTTTGAGGGTTAAAGATAACTGTAATCTTTAACAGAATGTATTTCTTGGTTTTTGCTGTTGTCATTTGTCTTTAGAGAAACAAGTTAAACCAGACAACTTTAAAATAGCTTCTAAGGCAGCATTTCAGTTTCAAGATGTTGAGAGACAAATTCACTCAAGAGATGGGATAAAATCCAGTCATTAGCAAGCGGATGAATTTAGTTCAAATGTTGTGTGTTTATAATATTTTGAAAATGTTTAATGGTCTATTAGTTGCGCAGGTAAGGATTTACCTACTGGTGAGGGCTTTTAAAATATTAGCAAATGATTTGAAAGATTAAAAAGAAAGAAAAAAAAGGAGAAAAAAAGGAGAGAAAAAGTTTGGTTTTGGTTGATTACCTTAAAAGTCATATAAATGGCCTTTTTACAGATAGTAAATTAATATATAGATATTGATGGATATATAAAGAGATTATATAAAGGAGAAAATAATAGTCACTCTTATTCCCGTGACCCAGAACCCTGCTAACATTTTGTTGTATTCCATTCTGTTGTTTCCTTTTTAACAGGCAAGGATAAAGTGATTTTCATACTGTGCTGCTATCCCATAGAATCCTACCAGCATAGACAAACGACTTTAGCTCAACAACAGAAAACCTTGTGGGCTTTTCTAATTATTACAGAATCTATATTTACCCTCCAATATTTCTAGATGTCCAGCAATATCTACTTGGATTCCCCCTATATTTTCCATTTTTCCTCTTTCCTAGAAATTCCTTGAATCTTTCAGTACTCTCTACAGCACTGGTCTAAATGAACACAGCTTTTAGAACCACACTGGGGTTCATCCCTGGCCACAGATGCTGAGGAACCCAAGGACAAGGAAGGTAGGGAGAGAAGGAGACACAAGTCCCGTTTCCCTTCTCCCTGTCCTTGGGTATTTATCTCATGACCACCGTGGTAGCATGGTGGCTGGGGCTTGGCCCTTTGTCCCACCTTCTGCTCACTCCTGACCTGCTGGGGCCGGAGCACTAAACAACTTTACCAAACTCTCTTGTACCTGAATGTTTTCACATGAGTTCGAGTTAACCACTCAGATCCATCTGTGACAGGCTTGGAAGATGGGAGCGAGGCAGGGTTGACGTCTGCGGTTTCTTCAGGCTCGCGGACATCAGGAGCCACGGGCGCCTTCCATTTAGCTGGGGTAGCTGGTAGCGAACAGGTGTGATTTCTGGAGCCTGCCTCTGTAGTGGCTGTTTCTTGATTACAGAAGAGGCAGCAGCCTTTTGGTGGCTCCATTCTGCAGGGTGGCTTTGAGAATCACCTCTGAAATCTCTCCCTAGAGGTGGTTTCAGAATCACCTCCCACTGATTTTACAAGCCATTTTGCTTAATTAATCCCAACTCACACTAGCTAGAATGGATTCTATTCTCTGCATCTGAGCCCCCACTGATACAGCTAGTCTACAGGATCGATCTATTTTGAACATCTGCTATGAGTTCACATTGTACTAGGCAAGAAGGAGTCCGTCAGAGAAGTACTAGAACGGTTCGCAATGTGCTGCACCAAAGTTATGTTAATCCTCTCCATTGCCTTAAGAGCAAAGTACTGGGCTTCCCTGGTGGCGCAGTGGCTGAGAGTCCGCCTGCCGATGCAGGGGACACGGGTTTGTGCCCCGGTCCGGGAAGATCCCACATGCCCGTGGAGCGGCTGGGCCCGTGAGCCATGGCCGCTGGGCCTGCACGTCCGGAGCCTGTGCTCCGCAATGGGAGAGGCCACAACAGTGAGAGGCCCGCGTACCGCAAAAAAAAAAAAAAAGAAAGAAAAAAAAAGAGCAAAGTACTATTATCACTCCTATCATACAGAAGAGGAAATGGAGTCACAGGTGAATTAAATAACTTTCCTGAGAGATTTTGAAACCTGAACTCAGACAAGGGACCATAAATCTCTCTCTCCCATTATGTTTTTCCACATAGTCAGGCTCTTTTCCACCCCTCCCTTACACCATCCCCCAGCAGAATGATATTCCACAAGATGTCTGTTTAGCTCTTAGAAACTGATTTCTTTATGTCCTGCATTTGAAGTCTGGAATATTAACCAAATAGTGCTACTGCAAAAATACATTCTCAGTCTGTTCCTAAAGAGGGCTGGAGTGTGCACTACATAGTTCTTGCTTTCTTTGTAGGGGAGATTAGCAGAGGGGGATTGCTCTTCTTTTCACTCCTCCACAGAGATAATTTATCACTATTTGAAGAATTGTATGTTTCTGTGGTTTCCTGGTTTGGAACTGCGACAGACACTGAGACTTCTGCAAACTTCCAATTATTTTCTGCGTGGAATGCAACCGAAGGCACTGATGTCTTCCAGAGAGCAGGTCAACAGGAATCATTTTCTAATAATTAGTCCTATGAATAACACAATTCTCGGAGCCCACTGTCACTCAAGCCTTTCCATTGATGGTTTCAGTAGCTCCAGGTCAGGATTTCACTTTACACATCTAAGGTTCCCCTCCTCCCCACCCCTGTCCTGCTCCATCCAGCACAAAAAGAGGCAATGCGAACTTGACAGAAATGAAAATGCCAAAACCACACATAAGAATCCGGCTTGGGTGTAGCACTCATCTGCTAAGTAAGAAATCTTTCCCCTGAGTGAGTCCTCCACAAACAAGGTCAATCGCAAAAGCCCACACTACCTTAGCCAGGGAGGGGCCAACGGCGCCATTAAAAACTCTTGCCAGCGGTTACCTCAGACAATGTAAATACAAAACTGGTGCTTGTGTTTATTTAAAGTCACTGGCATTGGGCTCATTCCTGGTAGACAAGGATAATCTTGTTTACAGCAGCATCAGATGACGGACAAGACTGTATAACATAAATCAAACGATGCGGGGTGGGGGGGGCGCATAGTTTAAACATGCCCCCCCCCCCCCCGCATAACAACTAGGGGCATAAACAACTTCCCTCAAGCAAAACAAATTCTGCCAAGATCAAGCTGGAATTCATTTATTATACAGCTTCAAGTCAACATTAAACAACTGCAAGAGCAGAGGGATAAGAACTGATGTCCAAGACCATTACAAGCCTGTCATTTTACTCCTAACATTTTTTCGCAAAATGTGTTTTTGGCTTTGCTGTGTGTTTGTTTGGCAATATTCACTTTCCTGCAAATGCTGCCACTCGTGTCACCTCACAGGGGAGGTGTGGCTGTGGACTACGCAGGCGCATAGACAGCAGAAAGGGGCAAGGGGACCACCTGAAGAGTTGCCATTGTCCTTTCAAAGGCATTTGGCCTGGCGGATAAACCTGGACCTGGGAACCTTAATGAATTTAACGATATAGAGACAGATATGAGGATTTCAGGGCAAATGTACAGAGCTCAAGTAGGGGTCAAAAGTTGGCGATAAGCTCTGCCTCCTTCTGGGGTTCAGACCTGCTAGAACTGATGGCGAGGTCTTGCTGAGATTTACTCACATGAGGAACTACAGGGCCTCCTGGGAAAGACTCATGTCAGTGAAGATGGAATCTAGCAGACAAGCCAGTCCAGAGAAAAGAGTGGCCTACCTGGTGACTCAGTAGCACAGACTCTCAGCAGGAGGTAGTGCCTGGGGAACACAGCAACCCCCAGAAAAAGAGGGTGTGGCCAGGAGAAGGAAGAACAGCAGTGGTGGTGGCACACGGTGTGGGAGGGGCATCCGAGGATAAAGAAACACTGTGTATGGGAGGAGGAAACAGGATGTGAGAAGGAAACAGGATCCTGCCTCTGTAGGGAGAACAGTAAGCGAATGAAGAGTCCTCTCATCCCAGCACAGCACATGTGACACAGGAATAGGAGGCAGACCAGCTGGGAGGGGCCGGCGGGACTTTGTTTCTCTGAAGTCCGATTCCCATTCTGGGTTTTTCTCCCTTTGCTGTCTGTTTCTCCCCTAGGTTAGGAGATGTCTTCATCTCAGTGTCCCTGGTATCCTGCAGATGGTGGGATTCGACACTGGGGATGACTCCATGCCCATCTGTGGCCTGCTCTCTCCTGGCCACACCATCTCCCTTGCAGCCCTCTTGGGGTGGGGGCATATCCTGAGTGCCATCTTTGGCTCTGCACAGGCTGTTATGATTCCACTCTTTGGAAAAACCTCCCTGAAGCCTCAAGCTACCCAGAGATGCCACCTTTACCCCCTGTCACCTATTGGCCTGGTGACTCTCCCATGCATGGTAAGACCTTTGGCATCTGAAGGTAGGTCTTTCTCTCCACCTTACGTCCTGCCTCTGTCCTGACTGCCTTTGCTGTCCATGAACCTTAACTCCACTGTCCTCAACTTTCCTTAACCTTCACCCTGTCCATCTGAACACGTTCTCCTCAAACAAGAAATCCCACTGCCTGACTCCCCTACACCTCATCCCCTCACCCCCACTCCTATACATATGCTCTTTGATTCCTGCAGGCCTGTGCCTTCTCCATCACCTCACCTGAGAGGCGCTTCCCGACCCTACTTCATTCGATTCTCATGCCACTAATGACCCTACTTTCCTGCCCCTTGACCTCTACCAGGGCCCACCTGCCAAACCCTGACCCTGGATCAGTCTCACTGTCTGCCTTCTCTGCTCTCACACTTGGGCAATATATTGGTTATCAATTGTTAATAACAAATTACTCCAAAGCTTAATAGCTTAAAATAGCAAACACTTAGTTTCCTTTATTTAGTCTCTGTGGGCTGAGCTGGGTGGCTGTGGTTCAGGGTCTCTCGGGAGGTTGCAGTGAAGATGTTGGCCAGGGTTGCAGTCATCTGAAGGCTTGACTAGGGCCTTAGGGTCTGCTTCCAAGGGCTCCCTGTGGGGCTATTGACAGGAGGCCTCAGCTCCCGCCACAAGGACCTCTCCATAGGGTTGCTTGAGCATCCTCAGGACATGACGGCTGGCTTCCCCCAGAACAAGTGATCCAAGAAGGAGAAAGAGAAAAGGAGAAGCCACAGGTCTTCTGTGACCTAGAATTGGAAGTCACACACTGTCACTGTCACTTCTGCTACATTCTATTCCTTAGAAGCAAGTTGCTAAGTCCAGCCCACCCTCAAAGTTAGGGGAATGAGACTCAATCTTTTGAAGGGAGGAGTGTTGGGAGCGTGTGGACATTTTTAAAAAACCACCACAAATCACTTCATTCCTTTCCTCTCATGACAGCAATCACTCCACTTTCCTGCCCCCTTGACTACAGTCAGAGCCAACTTGTGAAACCTTAACTGGGCTCAATCTTGTCATCCACCTTCTCTTCTGTGCATGGGCAACTGAGCCCTGATGAAGAAAAATCTCACAAATGGGCGATGGGGCTCATGCTGACGCATTTTCTCCAGCCTCACTGGGCTCTTCCTGCTTCTGGTGTGTCTTCACTGCCGCCCTAGGTGACTCTCACTGCTGTTTCTCGGTGGCGCGTCCAAAGTCCGCCTCCCTTCTCCGGACCCTCACACCACACGCTCTCAGCAGGCAGTTGCCACCAGCTTCATTGAGGGCATCAGCTTCCTCCCTCTTTCACAAGTGAACCTGTATCATAAACTGCCTTCCCTCCCTTCTTAGGGGAAAAGGGGCTTCTCTCCCTATTCAAGCTTGACCATTCCTGATCCAATGCCCTATTCCTCCAGCGATCAGCACAGATTCCTCTCAATCTTTCACCTTCCTACTGGGTTCCCCTGCCCCTCTCACCCCCAAACTAAGAACAAACTCATGTTTGTTCCAACCTTCTTTTTTAAAAGGTGAGACAAAATAACAATCCACCCTTGGCCCAGTCTCTCCCCTACCACACAAGACACCCATAGTTGGACGGTCTTCTGTCTCCTCTACTTCACAGTTGAGCTGTGTAGAAAGAGTGGTCTTCACTCTTGGTCTCTTCTTCCACCCTTCCCACCACCACCCACCTCTCAACCCTTGGCAACCTAGCTTTCCCCTCCCTGGCTTCCATGATGCCCTGGGGGCCACCACACAGCCAGCTCCACAGATGATCCTGTCTTGTGTGGCCTCCACGTAGCCCTGGACTCCCTGTCGATATGTCGTTCCCTCTGACACTCTCTCCCCATTCCTGTCTGTCACCTCATTCTCCTCTGGCTCCTCTCTTTCTTCCTAGAATGTTCTTGGTCTCTCTGAGGTATCTCACCAAACTCATGTCACCTTCGCCCTGGCCTTCTGCAGCTGCACTTCTAGCCCCGTCCTTGTTACGGAGAGCACAACTTGCTGCCCAGCAGTCCACGGCCCTGCTCCACCTGGATGTCACATGCGAACCTTAACCTTGACACGTCCGAAGCTAGACTGATCACATTTCCTCCCAAATTTGGCATCTCTGTCCACCTGGTCACTCAAACCAGAACCTGGGAGCCTTCCGTCTTCCCCCCCATATGACCAATCAATTAAGTAATCTTGGGAAACAAACAAAACAATAATAATTACAAAAATGGCTGAGGCCATACTGCCGGGGTTCACAGCTGCCTCGGCCACCTCCTGACCTGCTGGCATGGGGCAAGGCCCGTCACCTCTGTGCCTCTGCTTTCTCCTCAGTAAACTGGGCATAATAACAGTATATACTTCATAGGGATGTTGTGCTGGTTTTCGTGATGAATACACGTAGTGCCAGAGAGTAAGAGCTCAGTAAGGATTGGCTCTGACCACCACTGCTCTTCACCCCAAGGGATAGACATGGCCTAGGAGTGCTACTCAAGGTCTGGTCCACAGACTGGGGCCAGTTTGGGAAATACTTGTCATTGGTTTGCAACGAGATGAGTTCAGAAGTTGAGAGTAAGCGTGTTAAACTCTTTTAAACTGTTTTAACCCTGAAGTGTTCTAAACTGTTATAGGGTCTGATGGATAATTTTATACAGCTTGAATCTAATGATGAGAAATTAGGGCTTCATCTCACACCCATTGGGGCCACTATCAAAAGACCAGAAGAGGGCTTCCCTGGTGGCACAGTGGTTGAGAGTCCGCCTGCCGATGCAGGGGACGCGGATTCATGCCCCGGTCCGGGAAGATCCCACATGTCGCGGAGCGGCTGGGCCCGTGAGCCATGGCTGCTGAGCCTGTGCGTCCGGAGCCTGTGCTCCACAACGGGAGAGGCCACAGCAGTGAGAGGCCTGCGTACCGCAAAAAAACAAAACAAAACAAAAAAAACCCCAGAAGATAACAAGTGCTGGTGAGGATGCGGAGACATTGGAATACTGTGCACTACTGGTGCAGATGTAAAATGGTGCAGCCACTGTGGAAAAGAGTATTGCAGTTAGTAAAAATATTTTTAAAAATTACCATGCAGTTGGCAATTCTACTTCTGGGTATACCCCCCAAAGAATTGAAAGGAAGGATTGAACAGATATTTGTACACCCATATTCATAGTATCATTATTCATTAGCCAAAAGATAGGTGAAACCCAAGTGTCCATTGTAGGATTAAAGGATAAACAAAACGTAGAATATTATTCAAACTTAAAAAGGAAGGAAATTCTGCCACATGCTACAACATGGATGAAATCAGAGGGCATTACACTGGGTAAAACAAGCCAGACACAAAAGGACAAGTACTGTACCATTCCACTTGAATGAGGTACCCAGAGTAGTCCAAAGTAGAAGGGTGGTTGCCATGGGCTGGGGCAAGAGAGAATACAAGGTTGTTTAATGGGTAGTTTCAGTTTTGCAAGACGGAAAAGTTCTGGAGATTGGTTGCATAACAGTGTGACTGTACTTAACACTACTGAACTATATATGATGAAAAATGGTTAGGATGGTAAATTTTATGTTGTGTATATTTGATCCCAATTTAAAAACTGTTTTGATAAAAAATTAGGGCTTATAGTGTGTATATTCTTTTAAAATTTCACTTTCTCTGGTAACATGTTTTATAAAAGTATCTGTCCAAGAAGGATTGGAAACAAAACAAACGGGTCCTCCAGCGCATACTACAGATGCTTCCAGAAGTTCTGCCCTGGGTCAGGCTCTCCACCCTTCCTTACTGGTTTGCCTGCCTGCACTCTCACCCCTCTCCAATCCATTTCTCACCCTGTGGCTACATTCATCTTTCTAAAGGGCAAGTCTAACATCGTGTCCGTCTTGGGCAAAGTTGTTCAGTCGTTTTCTGCTTGCTTTGAGAAACACCTCCAACTCCTCAGCTAAGCACTCCTCTGGGCTCCAGTCTGTGCCCCTGCCCAACCTCACCCATGGATGGATCCGCCAATCCTCTGAACATCCCAGGGGACTCTGCATCTCCTGGTGGGGGCACTGGCTGCTCTTTTGCTTGTAATGCCTTTGCCTCTGTGTCCCATCCACCTAATTCTGGCTTGTCTGTCAAAGGCCATCTTTTCCCAGAAGCCTCCTCTGAAAGTCTAGGAAACCACTAGGAGTATGAGTAGCCGTACGAAAATGAGCTTCCTTGGCATGGACACGAATTTAAGAAGCTGTAAAGTAAGAGGTCAGGCACTTTGATGTGCTATAGGAGGGAAGCTTTAGGCAAGCCACTACTTGACACTCCCCAAATGGTGCCTGGAAGGTCCTCCGCCGCTTGCCATGTGTTTTTGTGTCTCTCACCGTTTCCTCCTCCAGATTCTTTAGCAAATCAGGGGTTCTTCAAAGCCAGCGGGCCCCAGGCAGGTGGATGGTGTCAGACAACAGGGCACTGAGGATGTGAACCTCTGGGGACTCCCAGCCGGGCCCCGCCCTATCCCCCCCCCTGCGCCGCATGGAGAGGGCAGGCAGTGCAGAGTCCCCTGGGCCTGTCAGGCCCCTGAAGGTTGCTGTCTTTCCTTTCAACTTGGGAGAAGAGAGAGAGGCTTCAGGACAGGTTTCTGATGTGCTCCCCAGCGAGTGGGGAGCGGCCCGGGCAGAGCTGGCCGCCACAACCCAGCAGCTGGGCTGTGCGGAGAGCTGGCCCTTCCATGGCTCCTTCCCCCCCGAGGTCCTGCAGTGGCCTTGACCTCCCTGCTCCATCCTGCATGGGGGTTGGGGCTTCCTGCCAGTGCTGTCCCGCACCCTGCCTGGGGCGCCTAGATTCAAACCATGTGCCCAACCCCCCAAATACATTTTTGTAATCTGTCCAAATGATAACTGCAGACAGAAAGGGGCATCTCTTTTATTTTGTGACGGCTACAAGAAGGGGCAGTGTCCTCCCAAGGCCAGCGTTCCTTCCCGGATACCTAGTTCCCAGCCTCTTCCTGTGTGGGATGATTCTTCAAATAGCAAAAAAAAAAAGAGAAAAAGAAAAATTATTATATGAAGACCCAAAGTAGAAATTAGGAATTATCTATGGTTTCCTGTAATCCTCTCAGGTATAATATGTCAGATTCAAACTGGAAACTATGTCTGGGATGAAATCCTACTTGAAACGGTTTTTTGTGGTTCCTAGTAATGACTAGGGACTGGCAGGTTTACACAAACAAAATGAATATTATAATTTTGTGGGTAAGCAAATAAATGACTTTTATAGGATTTAGGCACTTTCCATGGAAGCTTTATCTAAAAAGGCACTTATGCATAAAGGTTGCTTAATAGCCAACTTGTGACCCTTGAGGCCTGGTTCTGTGATTAAACAGGAAGTGGGGGCCGTGCCTCTGCAGGCTTTCTGATTAAATAGGGAAATACAGAATGCTTGATAAGTAGATTCTTGCTTGATTTGTAAGACAGCTGGGAGCCTTGAGACTTTGACCTACATACAAGGGAACTGCCCTTTTCACAGGCCATCAAGTACCTGATGGAGTTTGTGGAGGACAATGACATCTTAGAGGTGGTCAGCATTGTATCTTGGCCACAGAGAAGCTCTCTCTGGCTCTCCATGAGATCTCTGCTGGTTTTAAATTGCTGCAAGGTATAATGGGTTCCCTTCGAGTTTTCATAGCTCCGAAGCATGACATTACTGACATATAAAAAGGCTCCGGGCTTCCCTGGTGGCGCAGTGATTGAGAGTCCGCCTGCCGATGCAGGGGACATGGGTTTGTGCCCTGGTCTGGGAAGATCCCACATGCCGCGGAGCGGCTGGGCCCGTGAGCCATGGCCACTGAGCCTGCGTGTCCGGAGCCTGTGCTCCGCAACGGGAGAGGCCACAGCAGTGAGAGGCCCGCGTACAGCCAAAAAAAAAAGAAAAAGAAAAAAAAGGCTCCGGAAGGATGACTATCAAAGCTGAAGGGCTGTGTTTGTATGAGTACCCAAACAAACCTGCCAGGGAGATATATGGTGAGAGACAAACTTGGAATCTGAGGCAAAGATAAATAAGCCAGTTTCAGCGACAGAGCCCAATTACTGCCGGGGCTCCTAGGAAATGTTCTCTGAGGAGCTGTCACTGGCACAAACCCTCTGAGGAGAGAGAGGCTGTGGAAAAAGAGCCTGAGTGAGATGCTACGTGCAGGTTCCACTTAGCCGGCCTCGCTCGGCCCAGCTCCCGTTGCCCCAAGTGAAGTGGATCTGCTCTTTCCTGGAGGCTCCAGTGGGAGGCATGCTCAGATCTGGGGTCCCCAGCTCTTCCTTGGTGAAGGGAGGTATGTGTAGCGCCGGCCTTGGGGCCCAGGGCATGTGTGGAAGGTTCCCAGTGCGAGATACCCAGGCCCAGCCCGGGAGCTTTGAGGAAGGGGAATGTGGAAGCTGCCAGCCCCTCTCTGCCCCCAGGCGTACACATCCCTTAGCTGTAGGACCCTGGACAGACCTGCATCATGTCAATGACCCGTATTGTGCCACTGATGAGTTGAGGGCCCTGAGATTTCATTTTTCTACCCTTATTTGATTCAAATGTTGTCCAAAGTCAGTTGGATCTTAAAAAATAACTGGTGGAAATGCTGTTTGCTCTTAATGTGGATGGTGGATGGCCAGCCTGCCCTTCCTGGGGTGGGCCTGGGGCAGGGGGCAGGTGGGAGGGCAGTCAGGTCTGCATTGGCCAGGGAAGGCTCTTGTCAGTGCGGAGCTGAACCAGGCAGTGGGTGCCCAGGGATGGAGAGCAAAGAGGGCTCAGGGCTCTACACAATTCCTTTCTATTTGCAAACAGTTATGTAAACACATATGCAAGCTGGTTGCTGCCCTGAGGGTTTGGGCAGGTAGCCATCCCCTGGGTCCTGGTGCCTGGGCACCTCAGCTTTATAGCATTTGGAAGGCAACTTGATTGGAGCAGGCTGTGGACGTTGCTGATGCGGGTACATTATTTTTTGTTGGATTCAAGCCCTCCTTTGCTTGTTGAGAAAATTTGTTCTGGATGAGTATTGGCAACAATACGTCATTCTGGTTATTTTCGATGACTCCAGGCTCCCGTCACAGATCTCTGGGTGCCCTTGGTATACAATCATCTATTCAGCCTCTGGGTCAAGTGTCAGCTCCTTAAGGGGAGAACTTCTCTGGCCAGTCTTCCTAAAAAACAAACAAACAAAAATCAAACAACATAAAATGACCCATCCTGGCCTACTTCATTCATACCACCTTAACTCTATCTGGAAATATTTATTTCTTTGCTTGTTGATTAGACATGAGCTCCATGAGAGCAGAAACCTTGTTTGTATGGTCACTGCTCTATCCTTGGCATCTAAAACTATGCCTGAAATATAGCAGGTGCTTAAAAAAAGTTGTGGAATGAATGAATGTGCTTTGAAATGTACACAGGATTTGTTTTTTATCAGGTCGGTAAGACATGTGGAAATGGCTGCCATTAAAGAAGAGGTATGTACTCACAGATCCCTAGAAACTGGAGGCATAGCAGGGCCATGTGGGGGAGCACCAGGGTCCATCAGGAGGCAGAAAGAGAGGGTAAAGCATGGGCACAAGCCTTCATTGTGACTTTTGTGGGAAGGGATGGATGAGGTAGGGTGAACAGCTGAGCAGTCTCAAGATTGAATAGTCTGAATAATTTCTGTAGCTCTGGGCTATAGGGGTGGTCCCTCCTTGTCTAGTATTTTGTGATTAGGGCAGAGGATATGGCCTCTAGGAGTGTAAAATCCAGATGGAGGAGGTGGTTTGGAGTGTGGGCTCTGGATGGGTTAGTTTGCATATGAAAGATATGCAGGCAAGTTGTTTGCTGCCTGGAGGAATTAGCTAATCCTGGGAGGGGCAGTCCCTCACTGGGTCCCCAAAGCCCTGAGATGTCAAAGTATCATAAAATATAGACAACATGAAACAAGATTAATACAGAATGACTCTTTGACATGCATAGAAATGTAAAAGTTATGGGTACAGATGTTTAGACAAATGTGATAACCAAACACAGAGTGAGCTAAGACAACTGGAGCTATCATATTGGAGCTATCATTCATATTGGTCCTGAAATCAACATGTTCCCTCTAGGTGGTTTTGCCAATGGAATTGTCAGTGGGGAATGATCTTTTCTGACACCATCCCTCCAAAATTTTTTACTGGAGTATAACATACATACAGAGGAATGCATCCATCATAAGGTACAGCTCATGAATGTTCACAAAGTGAGCACACCCAGGAAACCAGCCCTCTTGTACCCTGTTCATTTCCAATGGCAACCACCATCCTGACGTCTAATAGCATTAGTTAGTTTTGCCTGTTTTTGTTTTTTTTTTTCTTTGTGGTACTCGGGCCTCTCACGGTTGTGGCCTCTCCCGTTGCGGAGCACAGGCTCCGGACGCGCAGGCTCAGCGGCCATGGCTCACGGGCCCAGCCGCTCCGCGGCATGTGGGATCCTCCCGGACCGGGGCGCGAACCCGCGTCCCCTGCCTCGGCAGGCGGACTCTCAACCACTGCGCCACCAGGGAAGCCCTTGCCTGTTTTTTACCTTCATGAAAAAGGATTCATATTATGCCTCACTTTTTTGTCTAATTATATTTGTGAAATTCATGAATATTATTGCCCATGTGAAAGACGGTCCATTCTCCTTGCTGTACGGTATCCCATTGTAGGGATACACCACAATTTATTTATCTATTCAAATGTAAGGGGTGTTCGGGAAACTTCCAGTTTGGGACTCTGGCCCCTCCACTGACTTTTTGCCCACTGGTGTGTCAGGCAGCATTTCAGTTTTGACCAACAGAACTTACACTGGACAACTTGGTTCAAAAAGGTGGGTTTATTGGAACCATTCTAAGGAGCTCACAGAACAGAAGGAAGACAGGGAAAAGCCAGGCTTTGAAAAGGATGTGAGTCAGGTCTCCCCCTACTAGGGGGGCATTTTGGTAGGGAGAACTTGTGGATGACCTCTTTAGGTGGAATTGTTAGTTGCCCCACCTGCATAGAACAAAGTTTTCTACCTGCTGTGTGAACACTAGTGGCCTACAGGAATTTTATAGTGTCGCATGGAAAAAAAAAAAAGAAGGCCCTGTGGCTAAGGCAGTTGAAAAAAGTGGTTAAAAAGGTTATGCTTCTCGGGACCTTTAATATAAGAGCGTATATTTTAACTTTCCAGGAGAGCAATAGTTCTCAAACTTGACTTTTTTCATGGCGCATCAACTTCTATCTTAAGGGACACTAGTGTTCCAAGTAAGACAGCTTTGGGATATGTTTATGCAGAGCAGAGTGTGAATGAATGGGGTAGTAGAAAATACAATTCGGGCTGAATTTTTAATGCAAAGAGGGATTTGGGTAAAGTTAGATAAAGTTCTCTAGAAAATAGAGAACTTTGAAAAGTGTTATAATAACAACATTATTTTGTGTGAGTTTTACAGTTTACAGAGTATCTTCAAGTACACTACCCCAGTCAAATCTGAGGTGGGAGTTAGTCCAGATTACAGAATTGATTATTGATGCAATGTGCTCTGAGAAAGCTGAGGGTCGGAGGGACAGAGGAGGACTCAGGCTCATGTGCAAAACTGAATCAAGCCGTCCTCTGACTCTCTTATAGTTGCCAATTTGAGACTGGGTTCTAGATCAGGATTGTAATTTAAGTCATGGGTGTGGGCGAGACCACCTGGGAGAATGTGGAGCAGAAGACCTAAGAGTAAGGCTTGGACAATACCCATGTATAAAGGTCACGTGGATTCTCAGAAAGAACATCTAGTGACATCTCAGGTAAACCAGGAAAATACTGAGATACAGAAGCCAAGGCAAGATAGAGTCTCAGAAGAAGGGACGGGTCAAACGTCTTGATGTTCAGAGAAGTCAGGTGAGATCAAGGCTGGAGGACGACCCTGGGTTTATTGCCACAGTGGCCATGGTCACATGTCAGTACACCACTCAGATCCCCCTGCCAGGGAGGACCTGGCCCAAGGAGTGCAGTTTCTGACAGCCTCTAGCTGTGGTGCCCTAAGGATCTGCCTCAGCATTTGAACAAGGCCTGTTGCTCCAGGGCAGCCCTCAACCAGTGGCTGACCAGAGTGGTAGTGCTAGGGCTCAGACTCCCCGAAGCCCAGTGTCCTTCCTACCCTCTCCCCTTCCTGCCCTCTCTTCTTTACAGGTGCCAGATCCACATCAAAGCGTGGTAGGGGGTTCTCCCTGCCTGCTCCTTCCCCCGCCTCCTTTATCTTTCACAGGTGTTAGCCCCAATGAAGCACCTCTAACCCTACAGGTGTTAGCCCCAGTGAAGCACCTCTAACTCTATCTCAGAGTCTGCTTCTAGAAGTACCTGAATTGACACAGTGCCCGTTGGTAACTTCAGCAAGAGATGTTTAGATAGAATTATGAGTCTGGAAGCCAGACTAGGGTGAATTAATATTGAGTAGAAACTGATAAAATGGAACCAGAGTGTATAAACAATTTTAGGAGGTTTGGATGGTCCAAATGCTTTAGGCCATTCGAGGACAGAAACTTTTTGTAAGTATCCTGTAGTCCTCAGAAGAGGTGAGAACCATATGAAAGAAAATCAAAGTAATAAGGATGAATCATTTTCTCTTTTGTAGGTACATCTTTCTCAAAGCTGTATTTTTTTCTTGATGTCTTCGCATAAAGGACCACCCAAAGAAAAGCAAGTTGATTAACATTGTCTCCTCTTTTCCATTTATTGGAAAGTCTTCAATTCCTCACTTTCTTTACCACCCTTATCAGATGATACAAAAACTGTTCAAAAGCCCTTTAGGATATGAAAGAATCAATAAGGTGCTGAAATCAGCACTTTTCAGAAAAAGATAAACTTAGGGTTTTTTTTTTTCCCCCCGACAGAAGCTAACAAAAGGAAATTCTGGGATGCACTTCAGATAGAGGGAAAAAGGGATGGACGGTCAAAGAAGCAATAAGGATTGATGAACAAAGAAAATAAAAATATGGGCATAAATGTAAACAGAATTACCTGTATCAAATCCAAACAATAATAATGTTCTGTGGGGTTTTTAAAGAGATAAAACATAATAAAAAGAGCACACTATTTGGGAAGGGAGACTCAGAGTTAAAATTATCTAAGGTCCATGGATTTAAGGAGGAAGATAAAACTATTGATTACCCACAGATTTGGTCTGTTTAGTATGCATGCTAAAATGTTTAGGGAAACAAAATAAGGGAAGTAGCGTGTTCAGCTTTTACCCAAGGAGAGATAAAAACAGAAATGATAAAAATACTCCACTGGGGCTTCCCTGGTGGCGCAGTGGCTGAGAGTCCACCTGCTGATGCAGGGGACATGGGTTCGTGCCCCGGTCCGGAAAGATCCCACATGCTGCAGAGCAGCTGGGCCTGTGAGCCATAGCCGCTGAGCCTGTGCGTCCGGAGCCTGTGCTCCGCAACGGGAGAGGCCACAGCAGTAAGAGGCCGGCATATCGCAAAAAAAACCCAAAAAACTCCACTGTTTCCAAGGCTCAGGCAGGTCTCTTTCCTGGAGCGTACACTTGATATATGGACTCCTGGGCCTGAAGGGTGGCCAAGGGGTATGTATTCGGTGGAACTAGAAGTTATATGCAAGAGCTGGGATGTCCACACCACTGCATGTGAGGCCCCTCTCAGTGACTAATGGAGCCATGGGCAGGGAGAGAAGGAGGGTAGGCTGTAGGCTGGAGCCTCCACATGCAATGCTACCCAGGCCCCACAAGTGTTAGGAAAGGAAGGAAAGAAGGAAGGAAGGAAGGAAGGGAGGGAGGAAGGAAGGGAGGAAGGGAGGGAGGGAGGGGGGAAGGGAGGGAGGGAGGGAGGAAGGGAGGGAGGGAGGGAGGGAGGAAGGAAGGGAGGGAGGGAGGGAGGAAGGAAGGGAGGGAGGAAGGCCATCTAAGAGTGGCAACTCTGAATACCACTCATCTTGACCTGGAATGGAACTGCAGGGTCAGCCATTGGTTAAGAGCCACGAGGGCAGAGGAGGGTCAGACACTGCTGACTCTGACTCCTAAGTGCAGGAGTATGAAATCCAGGCTCTCTGGCCTCAGGTTAGGATGCCTGTGGGTACTACTTAGCCTCCAGAGTCCCCAGCAAATTCAGACTGAAGCTACATCCACTGGATGCAGCCTGAAATCACATCCTTGCTTGGCTTCCTCCCTCTTCCCCCTCCCCTGGTGGCACTTCTTTAATACATCACATGCAGACCAAACCTTGTCCCAGACCCACTTCTGGGGAACTGGACCTAGGCTGAGGAATCTCATGAGCAAAAGCATGGTGTGTGTGTGGTGTGTGTGTGTGGTGTGTGTGGTGTGTGTACGTGCTGTGTGTGTGTGGTGTATGGTAGTATAGTATATATATGTGTGTGGCGTGTGAAGTGGGAGGAGATGGGCTTGGGGCAAAGTCAGCCCATCTGACACTGTTTGTTTCAAGGGTATTCTATATTCTCTCCATTCGATGCCCCAGAAGAGGTGACTGGGGAGAACTGTCCCACGTTCCCCCATTGCTACGTCCCTTCCCCTGCTCGTGATTCCTGCTCCCAGTCTCCCTTCTCTTTGCCCTTTTCCCCTGTGCCAGTTATTAAGCTCCCAAGCCACCCAACTCTGCTCTGCTCTGTCCTGTGGGACCATCATAGGACTCTGACCCTCCCCTCTGTCAGTGGCGCCGTTGGCTCTGCCAATAGGGGGCACTAGAGGGAGACTGCAGAGCTGCAGCCAGAAGCAGACCATGCTCCTTTCCTTGTTTTCAATTAAAAAAAATATTTTTTGGACATCTTTATTGGGGTATAATTGCTTTACAATGGTGTGTTAGTTTCTGCTTTATAAACATGTGAATCAGCTATACAAATACATATATCTCCATATCGCCTCCCTCTTGCATCTCCCTTCCACCCTCCCTATCCCACCCCTCTAGGTGTTCACAAATCGCCAAGCTGATCTCCCTGTGCTATGCGGCTGCTTCCCACTAGCTATCTATTTTACATTCGGTAGTGTATATATGTCCATGCCACTCTCTCACTACATCCCAGCTTCCCCTTCCCCCTCCCAATATCCTCAAGTCCATTCTCTACATCTGCATCTTTATTCCTGTCCTGCCCCTAGGTTCTTCAGAACCTTTTTTTTTTTTTAGATTCCATATATATGTGTCAGCATACAGTATTTGTTTCTCTTTCTGACTTTCTTCACTCTGTATAACAGACTCTAGGTCCATCCACCTCACTACAAATAACTCAATTTCATTTCTTTTTATGGCTAAGTAATATTCCATTGTATATGTGCCACATCTTTATCCATTCATCTGTTGATGGACACTTAGGTTGCTTCCATGTCCTGACTCTTGTAAGTAGAGCTGCAATGAACATCATGGTACATGACTCTTTTTGCACTATGGTTTTCTCAGGGTATATGCCCAGTAGTGGGATTGCTGGGTAGTATGGTAGTTCTAGTTTTAGGTTTTTAAGGAACCTCCATACTGTTCTCCATAGTGGCTGTATCAGTTTACATTCCCACCAACAGTGCAAGAGGCTTCTCTTTTCTCCACACCCTCTCCAGCATTTATTGTTTGTAGATTTTTTGATGATGGCCAATCCAACGGGTGTGAGATGATACCTCATTGTAGTTTTGATTTGCATTTCTCTGAAAATTAGTGATGTTGAGCACCCTTTCATGTTTTTGTTGGCAGTCTGTATATCTTCTCTGGAGAAACGTCTATTTAGCTCTTCTGCCCCTTTTTGGTTTGGGTTGTTTGTTTTTTGGATATTGAGCTGCATGAGCTGCTTGTAAATTTTGGAGATTAATCCCTCGTCAGTTGCTTCATTTGCAAATATTTTCTCCCATTCTGAGGGTTATCTTTTCATCTTGTTTATGGTTTTCTTTGCTGTGCAAAAGCTTTTAACTTTCATTAGGTCCCATTTGTTTATTTTTGTTTTTATTTCCATTTCTCTAGGAGGTGGGTCAAAAAGGATCTTGCTGTGATTTATGTCATAGAGTGTTCTGCCTATGTCTTCCTCTTAGAGTTTTACAGTGTCTGGCCTTACATTTAGGTCTGTAATCCATTTTGAGTTTATTTTTGTGTATGGTGTTAGGGAGTGTTCTAATTTAATTCTTTTACATGTAGCTGTCCAGTTTTCCTAGCACCATTTATTGAAGAAGCTGGCTTTTCTCCATTGTATATTCTTGCCTCCTTTATCAAACATACCATGTGTGCATGGGTTTATCTCTGGGCTTTCTGTCCTGTTCCAGTGATCTGTATTTCTGTTTTTGTGCCAGTACAATAGTGTCTTGATTACCGTAGCTTTGTAGTATAGTCTGCAGTCTGGGAGCCTGATTCCTCCAGCTCTGTTGTTCTTACTCAGGATTGCTTTGGCTATTCGGAGTCTTTTGTGTTTCCATACACATTGTAAAATGTTTTTGTTCTAGTTCTGTGAAAAATGCCATTGGTAGTTTGATAGGGATTGCACTGAATCTGTAGATTGCTTTGGGGAGTATAGTCATTTTCACAATGTTGATTCTTCCAATGCAAGAACATGGTATATCTCTCCATCTGTTTGTGTCAACTTTGATTTCTTTCATCAGTGTCTTATAGTTTTCTGCATACAGGTCTTTTGTCTCCTTGTGTAGGTTTATTCCTAGGTATTTTATTTTTTTTGTTGCAGTGGTAAATGGGAGTGCTTCCTTAATATCTCTTTCAGATTTTTCAGCATTAGTGTATAGGAATGGAAGAGTGCATTAATTTTGTATCCTGCTACTTTACCAAATTCATTGATTAGCTCTAGTAGTTTTCTGGTAGCATCTTTAGGATTCTCTATGTATAGTATCATGTCATCTGCAATCAGTGACAGCTTTACTTCTTCTTGTCTGATTTGGATTCCTTTCATTTCCTTTTCTTCTCTGATTGCTGTGGCTAAAACTTCCAAAACTATGTTGAATTATAGTGGTGAGAGTGGACAACCTTTTCTTGTTCCTGATCTTAGAGGAAATGGTTTCATTTTTTCACCATTGAGAATGATGTTGGTTGTGGGTTTGTCATTTATGGCCTTTATTATGTTGAGGTAAGTTCCCTCTATGCCTACTTTCTGGAGAGTTTTTATCATAAATGGTTGTTGAATTTTGTCAAAAGCTTCTCCTGCCTCTATTGAGATGATCATATGGTTTTTCTCCTTCAGTTTGTTAATATGGTTTATCACATTGATCGATTTGCGTATATTGAAGAATCCTTGCATTCGTGGGATAAACCCCACTTGATCATGGTGTATGATCCTTTTAATGTGCTGTTGGATTCTGTTTGCTAGTATTTTGTTGAGGATTTTTGCATCTATGTTCATCAGTGATATTGGCCTGTAGTTTTCTTTCCTTGCAACATCTTTGTCTGGTTTTGGTATCAGGGTGATGGTGGCCTTGTAGAATGAGTTTGGGAGTGTTCCTCCCTCTGCTCTATTTTGTAAGATTTTGAGAAGGATAGGTGTTAGTGCTTCTCTAACTGTTTGATAGAATTCGCCTGTGAAGCCATCTGGTCCTGGGTTTTTGTTTGTTGGAAGATTTTTAATCACAGTCTCTATTTCAGTGCTTGTGATTGGTCTGTTGATATTTTCTATTTCTTCCTGGTTCAGTCTCGGTAGTTTGTGCTTTTCTAAGAATTTGTCCATTTCTTCCAGGTTGTCCATTTTATTGGCATATAGTTGCTTGTAGTAATCTCTCATGATCCTTTGTATTTCTGCAGTGTCAGTTGTTACTTCTACTTTTTCATTTCTTTTTTTTTTATATAAATTTATTTATTTTTGGCTGTGTTGGGTCTTCGTTTCTGTGCGAGGGCTTTCTCTAGTTGTGGCAAGTGGGGACCACTCTTCATCGCGTTTCGCGGGGCTCTCACTGTCGCAGCCTCTCTTGTTGTGGAGCATGGGCTCCTGACGCGCAGGCTCGGTAGTTGTGGCTACGGGCTTAGTTGCTCCACGGCACGTGGGATCTTCCCAGACCAGGGCTCGAACCTGTGTCCCCTGCATTGGTAGGCAGATTCTCAACCACTGCACCACCAGGGAAGCCCCTCTTTTTTCATTTCTAATTCTATTGATTTCAATCTTCTCCCTTTTTTTCTTGATGAGTGTGGCTAATGGTTTACCATTTTTTTAATCTTCTCAAAGAACCAGCTTTTAGTTTTATTGATCTTTGTTATTGTTTCCTTCATTTGTTTTTCTGATCTGATCTTTATGATTTCTTTCCTTCTGCTAACTTTGGGGTTTTTTCGTTCTTCTTTCTGTAATTGCTTTAGGTGTAAGGTTAGGTTGTTTATTTGAGATGTTTCTTGTTTTTTGAGGTAGGATTTTATTGCTATAAACTTCCCTCTTAGAACTGCTTTTGCTGCATTCCATAGGTTTTGGGTTGTCATGTTTTCATTGTCATTTGTTTCTAGGTATTTTTTGATTTCCTCTTTGATTTCTTCAGTGATTTCCTGGTTATTTACTAGTGTATTACATAATAGTTCAAGTATTACATAATAGTTCAGTTCACAGAAATAAAAAGCAGAGATTCACTTGAGCAAATGGTAATCAGATGGTCCCTGTTTACCATCTTGAGTGTCTGCCCATCTTACCTAGGTCATAGAAAGGCCAGTGGGGAGGAATCACCCCTAAGTCCTAGACAGGAAATGGGGGCTAGGGACTGTTGTGGTGCCAGTGTGGGTCCTGGAAAGGGAGCAGGTGCTGTGGGTCATTCCATCCCTGATAGGAAGGTCAGGGCTTTCTGCAGTGGTGGAGAAACTGACTGGGGGCCGCATGGGGTGTGGGGGAGGACTGCCTGACTCCAAATTGCCTCTGCTACTCATAAGCTGTGTGATCTTCTGTGCCTCAGTTTCTTCCTTCATAATAATAGATAATAATAATAGATAACAATACTTAATAATACCTATCCGGAAGGGTTGTTGGGCAGTCAAATGAGAATATCCACTTGAAGTGTTTAACAAATGACATAGTAAGCACTCAATAAATGTGAGCCGAAGTCCTCAGAACATTTATTCCCCAGCCCAAGCACCCTTAGCCTGCTTAACAGAGGAAATACGCGGTTTACCACCACCGGGGTCCCCTTGTGCTTCAACAGGCTCTTGGAAGCAGTGTGAAAAATGGATTAGGGAGGGAGGAGGAGCGAGACTAGGAATCCAGGGAGAAGTCTGCAGGCATCCAGATGGGAGGTGGAGGGGTGGGACCTCGGGCTCTTGGCAGTTTGAGTCGTTATTTTGGAGAAATAATCTCTGGGACTTGATAACAGGCTGGGAAAGGACCCTTGGCCAAGCACCAGGCTTGGATGGCGGGAGGAAGGTGGAAGGTAGGGAGGGCAGGTGCAGGGACGATTTTGGGCGGGGGTGTGCGACACGTGCGGTTTGGGACAAGCAGCAGGCCCAGAGGAGGCGGGGAGTGCAGGGATGGAGTTAGGGCAGGAGGTGGAGTATTTTTGCACGTTGGGGGCCTGCTTCCTGGAGCAGCTGGCTCTGGCCTAGGTGCTGTGCAAGTAGGTGCTAGGCCCGATTTCCTCCCCGGACCTTCGGCTTCGCAGCTGTCGGGTGTCCGGACGAGCTGCCCAGGGGCACTCGCAGGTACCGAGCTTGGGACCCGCCAGGAGGAGTTCCATCTAGCCGCTGGCTTCCTTCCTCCCTCCCTCCGCACCTCACCGTCCTCAGTCAGAGCTCCTATTCCGCCCACCTCCCTGGCGCCTCCGCCCTCCTGCTTCGCTTGACCTCAGTTATACGCGCTGGGGATCAATCCGAGGCTGATTTTTCAGCCGGCCGCCAGCCAGACCGCAGAAACCGTCGCCCTTCACACCCGGTGGCCGCGCGCCCTCCGCGGCCAGGGCGGGACGCGCGCGGGCGTTGGGGAGGGGCCCCTCTCGGCTGGATCCCCCAGCCCCGGCGCGGCCGGCAGAGGGTCTAGCCTTTCACTGCCCGCAGAGTGCTGACCCCGCCGACCAGAGCGGTGTCTGCGTGCTGGGCGATCGCGGGCTGCGAGCAGCTGTGGCGTGTGCGCGCGGGGGGAATTCACGCCGCCGCCAGCCCACATCCCTCGCCTCTCTCTGTCCCCGGCGGGGTCGCAAGCTCCCGCCTGGTCCCCCAGACCAGGGTTGGGGATTATCAAGCGCTCCCTGCACCCGAAGCTCGAGGGTAAGCAGGACCCCACAAAGGGCCGCCCCTCCGCCTTCCTTGCCTCACTTTTCGCGGTGGACGAGACCCCGGGGCGCGGTGGAGATCGGCCACCCATCGTTTCCTACGCACAGAGGGGCTCGGGGACTTTCCTGAGGCTTGCGGCTAGAGGAAGATCACGCGCCCTCGTGGCGCAAGTCCCTGCAGTTTGCTTTCATGTTTTCCATCAATACAGTCGGAGCGTAATTTAATTAGCTTTCCTTCTTTTTTCCCCCCAAAGGAGAAAATAAACCTGATTCGGAGAAACAGATTGCCTCCCCTGCTTGGGGCCGGTGAATCCCCTCTCCAGTTTTGTGGCACTGCAGCGGGGGTTTCCAGCGACGATCCTCAGCGGCGGCGGGTGGCCTTCTGGAAACTCGCTGAGGAAAATTCACATGAGCTTTACTTGAAGCAATTTCTACATACACTGTCTAATAATTGCCTGCCGGGCGGGATGGGAAGGCGGAGCCGGGAGTAAGGTGGATTCCCCGACAGCGCTCCTGGGAAAGGGAGTGCAGGGCCGGGGAAAAGCGGGGGCGAGGGGCAAAGCAGAGTGCGCGCTCGAGTTTGGGTCCGCGGTCCTACCCCGCACCGCAAGCCACAGCGCGGCTCCACGTGCCCGACACCGTCCCACAGAATAACAGGCGAGGGAGGAAAAGCCAATCAGCCTCCCGTTGCCCAGAGACGGAAATCTGCGAGGGGCTGCCAGTCCCCCGACACTCAGGACTTGCAGTCATTGACACCCGAGCTCTCAGTCTCCCCCTCCGCCCTTTTCCCCCCCGCCCCTCTTACATATTTTGGAGATTAGGTTAGTCATCAGAGCATTTTTATGTTTGGCAGTCCAAAGCTCCAACTTCTCTACTAGGCCCACGTTCCTGCTCATTTAGGGTTTTAAAGGCCAAGGGAGGAAGTGATGTTCTGGCCTTCCCATTCTTTCAGGTCTGGCCACCAACCCATCTCCAAATCATGCTTCACTCAGAGAGCACCCGTCATTTGTGCCTGGGTTCCTTAGTGGCTCTTGTTCTCTTACCCACATACTTTCCTAGGGGACACTCCAATCTTCCTGAGACCTGGTCGTCCTCCCCAACATCCCCCAGCACACTGCTGTGCCCTAGGGTGTCTTTTAGGACTATAGGAGCTGTTATGCCTTTCAGGGCAATGTGGCAGCTCTGGGCCATTTCAGGTGGTGAATGGCACCTCTGCAAGGGCCCCACTAACTGGTTGGTTTTCCCTTTTCATGGGAGGTCAGTGAATTGCTGCCTCTGGGGTTGACTTGCCCGGTGATAGGGCCTCTGCAGTGTCCCAAATATGACATTCAGAGCTCCTTTGCTGATGGCATTTCCCAATATGTGAAGCCAGAGGGTGAGGTATCTACTAAATAGGGAAATTGGGGAGTTAAGAGGTCTGAGATGCGGGTTTGATGTAGTGTTTGAGGAAAGTGGGGAAAGCTGATTGAGGAGGGGAAGCTATTAGGTTGCTGGGCAGGGCATTGTGGGCTCCACTGATAACTGGTGAGCAGGATACTTGGGGGCAGGGAGGGGTGGGTAAGGACTGACCTGGAAAAAACCTGGGGTTTTGCCAGGAAGTGCTGAAGGGAGGCCACTCAGGGCATTGCCACTGGGTCAGGAAGGCGGTGAGTACTGGCTGAGACAGTGAGACAGAGTTGACTGTTGGAAGCATAGTGAGGATGCTGGCAGATGGGCAGGGCAGGCAGACTCTGATCATGTAACATCAGAAGTTCCTGTGACCACATGTTGACATTTATGTTTTGAAAAATTAAGATATTTTGTTGTTTTTATCAATACTTTTATAATGGCTTTAGGAAAGAAGAAAATATATATGAATTAGCTATTATGAGGTTTCTTTTGAAGTCCATCTTTCAGTCCAGAGGCATGCCTCACTTTACAAAAAATAAAGAAAAACCCAAAGTTAAAAGATATGGGGAGGGGGACAAAAACTCATATTTGACAAGAGGACTCACTGGAGTTTCCTTAGAGATGTATAGGAAATTCCAAGATTTCCTATACATCCAAGATGCACACTTTCCCCCTTGCTTAAATATATAAACAATATAAATTGAGTTTCAGTTATTTCTTTCAATGAGAGGAAGGGGCCCAAAAAGACATCTGTAGAAAGAGGCATTCTTTTTTTTTTTGCGGTACGCGGGCCTCTCACTGTTGTGGCCTCTCCTGTTACAGAGCACAGGCTCCGGACGCGCAGGCTCAGCGGCCATGGCTCACAGGCCCAGCCGCTCCGCGGCATGTGGGATCTTCCCGGACCGGGGCACGAACCCACGTCCCCTGCCATCGGCAGGCAGACTCCCAACCACTGCGCCACCAGGGAAGCCCTAAAGAGGCATTCTTGATTTTTAACTATGAGAGAAAGCAGTACAAAACCAAGAATGTCCATTGGGCATTATCCATGTCAGTGACATAAGGGTATCATGCTCATAGAAATAAGATTGGTCTTAAATTTGGAAATTTAGGGGATAAATATTACCACAAAAATTGTTAAACTACAGTAAAAATAAATAAAGTACTTTTGGTAAAGTTTAATCAGAGAAACAATTCTGTGTGGGGGTATTTTTATGGAAACATAACAACCACTTTGGGGCCTAAAAAAAATACAGGATGGCTCCAGTGTGAGTTCAGTTGAATGTCCACTGGCTTCACGTGGGTTGGGGGCTCACTGGAGAGGTCAAGTGAGTCCTGTCCAGCAACAAAGTCTCAGACAGAACATTAACATATCAGAATTATTGTGAAACTTTAAAAATAAAAATGGGTATCTATGCTGAATTCTAGACCTTCTGAACTAGAATCTTCTGGGGAGGGACCTGGGCACCTGTGTGTGGAAAAGCCTCTGCAGGTAGTTCTGACTTGCCACTTCAGGGCTGGGGACCACACAGACTTAGACTTCTGAAGGGAAGGTCAGTCTGAGTCTCTCCCCCTAGGGGCAGAGAGTAAACACCCAAGTGGCTGTTTTCATACTTAATACTCTGCAAGATCCTGTGAGGCAACGGTGTTCTTTCCACCTGCCACAAACACCACATGGAGCCAGCACTGGGGGAGGTGTGGAGACAGGGCAGTGCATGGGGCTGTCACCCAGGGCAAATGCAGTGTCACCAGTGCCAAGACCTGTTCCTCAGCTTGCGAACCTTCCCTTTAAGGCCCTCTAGAAGCGCTGGGTGGAGGATGCTTTGCAAAAGAAGGTGGTGACAGAACTGGGAAACAAGATCACATCAGTGATGATTAAATGAGAATTAGGTGAGGAGCCTAAAAAGTGCTCTGCACTCTGGGCTCTTTGAAGGCAGATGCATCTTATAGGATCTTATAGGTTTACTGACATCCTTGGTGGGTTCTAGACCCACTGTTAACTGGGTTTATGACATAGTGACCGTGGAGCTCTATTGCCTCATATGTGAAAAATGACCTTTGAGGCCGACAGTGAACCCATTCTTTTCGATCTTATAGACTAGTAAATGTCAAAACTTGGGAACTGACATATGGTTGTCAATTTTTGTTTCAAGTAAGGACAATGAAATAGGCGAAAAACTATGATATGCTATCATTTCATAAAAGATGACTATTTTATATCATAAAGGAAGGATAACTTCAGAATCTTAAAACTGCACATTCAACTTTAAAAACAACCCTATACTGTCCTTGGCTTTCTCATTTTCTATGGATGAAAAGTTTATCACCAACTCATCTCTGCAAACTAAGGCTCTTTCACCTTGAACACTTAGGGGCAGCTGCACTGCTTGCAGATAATGTTAATTTACTCAGAGAAGTGGTTTCAGGGCTTAGAAGGGAACTCTGAAGAGTTCAAGTGCAACGGTCTCACAGAATCTTGCCTCAGTTTCCAATATTGATAATTATGTTTTGAGTGCTAGCAGCCAGAAACTCTATTGTTGCTTTGAAGAGGAGTAAAAAATACAGATTGTGGCAAATAGAATCATGGAAACTTGAAGTTGGAAGAGTTTTTAGCAATGATCTCATCCCTGTCGTTTTCAAACTAATGTTCCATGGAGCCACAGTGGTGTGCTTGAATCAACAGACCTCCATTTTAATTGTTATAAATAATTGAGCCTCTAATTATGGTAGAGTTCGTTTGCTTAAAAAAATGAACACTAATGATCCAGTCCATCTCAAATTTAAAGGGGAAACTGATGCTGAAAGAAACCCTGGGATTTGCCTGTGGTCACCTTCTTAGTCGGGAGAACTTGGTGGCATGACACTAGTGGAGTGGGGAAGGAAGGATTCTTATTACAGTGTCTGTTCTCACATTCATCAATAGTTGAACCAAATCTTCCCACTGTTCCACTGCAAGGAAGGTCAACCCTTACAGTTACCCTTCTGGAACATTCTGACTGGCTCCTTTCTATACTGAACCTCATACTCTGCTTGGCAAACCATTCCTACATGATAATTATGACAAACATTTCACTGACATCTGTTGGAAACTAATTTTTAAACTCCAGATCTGTACTTCTGCTCCCATTTTGACCAGCACTGAGAAAAATCTAAAATTAAACAGGATTTAATTACATTTGAAGAGTATAGAGCTAATATTTGTATGAACATCATTTTATGTTTCTAAGGTCATGTGTATGTAAAAAAATTAAAAGGTACTTCATTTTATGAAAGATACACTTTGATTAAAATGACTGAACCCTACTGTCTGATGAAGATGCATCTACTTTCTTTCTGAGCTCCTCGTACAGCTGACCCCACGGCAGTCTAACAACATTTATATGTCAAGTCTATCACACACTGCACAGCACATTCATTTTGTAGCAAGATCCTGGTGGTGAAATGTAGCATCTAATAAGTCTGGACACAATTCAGCTGCGAGCAGCCAAAAAAAAAAAAAAAGACTAAGTCTATATAACCTAAAACAGAATTTTTGAACTGTGGTTCCCAGTCATTAGTGGGTCATGAAATCAACTTAGTGGGTTATGAAAGCATTAAAAAACATACATACACAAGAGCCAAAAGTGCAATAGAAGAGAAAATACCAAAATATGTTGCATGACTTAAGGGTAAATATTATTTCATAAACATTTTATTTCATTCATATATATGTATTAACACATATACTGGGTCATGAAATAATATATATTTCACAGCTCTCAACACTGCCCTAGAGAAAAACATACTTGGCCATTCAGTCCCTTAAGAAAAGATTTTCTTTCTTTTTTTCCCCATTTCTGAGCAACGGCTCCACACTGCAATGGCTGGATAGTCCAAAGGCCCCCTCCCCTCAATACAGTAACAATTCACAGTGATCTCTGAGCACCACCATTTCCTGGTTCACTGCTATTTTCTGGACATTTCCTCCCATCACAGCCCTGCCGGTTCAACTGAGGGAAAGTTGCCACAGTGTGTCTGCGTGTGGGTCAGTAGAAGCCTCAGGTCCTGCTACCATGTGCCAGGCATGATGCCAGGGGCTTTACAGACCCGACTCTTTATACATATGGTTTCCTTTGTTTTACTGGTAGCAGTGCCTCACCTGTACATCTCGAGCTCCTAGCACAGCACCCATAGGGGCTGAGTGAATGTTTCCAAATAAGTGAATTCAACAACAAGCACATTCCATTGGTTATAAACTATATAAGTTAAGTTCAGCAAAATATAAGAGTTTTAAATAAAATCAAATGTTTTCTCATTGACCCCTACTTAAAAAAGTGCAAAAGTACTATACAAAGCTTTATATAGTTGTACAAAAAGGTGACGCATTGGTGTTCTGTGGCTAATGATAATAATTGTATTACTTCAGCATCATATATCATAAAGTTATACAACTTACTCCTTTGATTTTGAGCAGTTTAAAAGCTTACTATTTTAATATACATCATGTATTCAGGACTAGTTATTACTTTTGTATAAATCATTTCTTAATAGTAGTACATGATACTGAGGGAAAATAAAACAGTTAATAATTTTCCAAATGGTAGTAAGGAAGAAACTCATTAATATACATTTGATTTGGGGGCTGAGCATAATTTGGCCTATGACTTAATGGAATCTAGGAGAGTGAAACAAACCTTTTTTAAACTGGAAGGATGCGCATGTGGATCAAGTTCAAGCCCTTCATCTTTCATATTAGGAAACGGCTGCACACCAGCCAAAATGACTTATCTAAGGTCACATAATTATACAGTAAGAGAGATACCCCAGGTCTCCTGATAACAAACCCAGAATATTTTCCATTTCATAGAAGAGGTTTATACTATAATACAATCATATTTTTTTAAAAGATCAAATCAGCTATCAAGGAAAACCAATACATGATAACATTTTAGACTTAAAAAGAAAGCCCTAGAGCAAGAGTTTATTAAAAATATATGTTTACAACTGTGTAACATAATTAGTGTGGAATACAGTAAACATTGATGGCAGAAGTTCATTGGTTGTGGTAATTTATTTGTGTGTTTATGTATTACTCTTGGGTATTAGTTGTGCTTTCATCTGTATCACTGGAGTTAAATTTTTTCCACAAAAATTTCTCATTTGATTTCCAAAGAGGAGCTTCAAGACCCTCTTTCCTTTTGGAGGATGCAGCAGAAGGCACTTTTTCACACAGAGTCTCTATTACTGCCAAGTCGGTGAGTTTACTAAGACTCTCGTCATTCTGTTCATTCAAGATGTCCCAGAAATCTTTTGGTCTCTGTTTTGCTTTCTCCATGGGCCCGGAAAGAACTTTCTTTGGCAGTCGTGTGGGACTGTTCCCGTGACTTTTAAAGAGGTCATCAAGAATAGAGGTGTCACCAAGTAAGCTTACCACAGAAGTGTTTTCTAACACTGGATTTTCTATCTTTTTGTTTTCCACTTTGAAAAAGGGTCCATTTCTTGAAACACCCAATCCTGTGAGATCCTGTCGGTTTTTCATGGTATTTTCCAACTTTTCCAACTCATACGCTCCAGACTTACTGTTCAGGAAACAGGATGCTACAGTATCTTTGGATGCTTGGCTGTTTTTCCCATTGTTCGTCTCTTGGGTAGAGCTTACAGGTAATTTCTTAGTTTCCACATCATTACAAAGCACCTCTTCTCTATGGAAACTGTGATTTCGAAACTTAATTGATTTTTCTTTATATCTTTTTGGGCTGCAAATTTGAGACAATTTTTTGGTACAATTTTTAAATGACAAAGTTACAGAATCTGACACCCTTTCTTTTATAAGAGACTCTCTTTTTTCAGACAGATTCCTGACTCTCTCTCCTTCCTCATTGGCAGATTTAATGAATTCTGAAGGGGAATCCACAAAAAATTCTTTTACCTCTGGATAGTGAGAAGCGTAAAAGTCTCTTAGCATTTTCTGTCGTTCTTCTGATGTGGCATTAGTTATATGTTTAGCAAATTCCTTTACAGAAGACAACTTAAAATAAGAAGCCATTTCTTCAAATTGTTTTCTGAAGATTTAACGAACAAAACCAGTGGTTATTTTTATTACATTTTATTTTTAAAGAGCTTGTCTTCAGTGTTATGCTATGTAGCAACAAAGCAATGCAATAGTATTCCTTTAGCATATATTAGCTTAATTCCATAATGAACATGCATTTTGCACTTAGGAGAATGTGATCTCTTTCCTTACACTACTGAAAAAAATATTCTAGCTCATGAAATTACCAGCTTTTTAAGTTATTCTGACTTATACTATCAGGTATTTCCTGGGAATTGTGTGATCCCAGCATGCTGCTACTCCAGTCAGCCAATTTATGACTTACATGAGAATCATAATTTATATAATCTGTATTTGGAAATCTATATTGCATTCAAGATCCATGAAATAAAACTGTCAAAGAAGGGTCTTAATAAATAGAAAAGAGAAAATGCTGAAAAATTAAGACAGGAATTTTTTTCATCTATCTCTTCTCCTTCCACAAGTATTGATAAAATATAGAAATTTCACACAACTTTTTGATGAGCCTAAAGGAAAGTTCTAAACTGATGAACCTAGATTCTTTTTCAGTATTGATCTGACTTCAGTATAGATAGCTACACTATAGTAAGATGCTATTTGAAGAAATGCGTTTCAGTCTTAGTATAAGATATTAATAAAAGCTGTTATATGCATATGTGAGGAAATGAGCCTTCTGAAACCCTGCTAAGATGGAAGTGGAAAGGTTGTTTAGGACCCCTGGGCACTAGACTCTGCTCCTTTCCCTAGGTGAGGGTTCTATGGACTGAACTGTATCCTCCCCCCAAATTCATAAGTTGAAGCCCTAAACCCCAGTGTGACTGTATTTGGAGATGGGGCCTTTGGGAGGTAATTAAGGTTAAAAGAGGTCATAAAAAATCACCAGAGAGCTCTCTCTGCCATGAAAGGACACAGTGAGAAGGTGGCCATCTGCACGCCAGGGAGAGAGCTCTCACCAGGAACCAAATCAGCTGGTACCCTGATCTTGGACTTCCCAGGCTCCAGTACTGTGAGAAGTAAATTTCTGTCTTTTAAGCCGCAGTCTGTGGTATTCTGTTACAGCAGCCTGAGTAGACTAAGATGGGCTAAGAGGGTATTGGTTTGCTGATGCTGAGTTTAGGCCATGAGTCAGGAGAGCCCAATGCTTATAAATGTTCTTTTAAACAAAAGCCACAGATAGTGCTGCAGCATATGATTAAAAGTCCCCAAATTGTAGAATTATATCTATTTTTATATATTTCCTTACAACATTCATTTATCCACTCAACAAATATTTATAGAGCCCTCTTATTTGCTAGGCACTGTAAAAGAAACTATACAACAGTGAACAAACCCCAGTTCCCTGTCTTCAAGGAGTTTATAGTCTAGTTGGGGGAGACAGATACATGAAAATCAAACCAGAAGGGAGTGATAAACCCCATGATGGAGGTAAATACGGCACCCTGTTGGCATCCACAGAAGGGGTACCTAAGCCAGTGATTGGTAGTGGGCAAGGTGGCAGGGAAGGCTTCTCTGCTGTCACAAGCCAGTCAGGTAAAGGTGAGCCAGGAAGCCTTCTAGGGAGACAGGGAACGTGCATGCGCCCAGGTGCAAGAAGACTTGGTGCACATAGGGGCAGGAGAGTCAGTCAAGAAAAAGGCTGAAAATCATGAGGGATCCGTTTGCCAATTTCAGAAGTTTGAATTTTATCCTGTATACAACAGAGAATCCTGAGGATAAAAAATGATTTTTTTAAATGTATGTAACCAGGAGCTTTATTTAAAGCCACTATTATTTTTGCCACTCAGACCAGGTTATATAAAGTTTGTGTTTCCTTTGATTTTAGTGGTAATCCATGCTGCAAATTCATGACTTTCTTTTGTGGCTTCAGATGAGTACCCTGGCTTCTAGTCCTCCCCACACTGGTCCTGTTACTTGTTCCAAATCCAGGTACTATCTATGCCTGATCAACAGCCACTCTCATTGCCAACAGAATAGTTAATAACACAAAAACAAGGTTCCAAATTTCTGTCCTGGATATGGCCAATGTTCTTGGTTGGAAAGCAACAAGTATGTTCTTAAAAAGTTCCAGTTTTAACTTCACATGAAGTAATGAAGTGTCATTATTTTGTTTATTAATCATCTCTGAATCATTTTCATGGCCTTTCTCATAAATATTTGTGCTGTGAAGATTAAGTTATTGGCAGGGTTACAGGCTGATGTCTTTTATTCATCCAAGACTTGGTAGTGTTTCAGCAGTTGCCAAAGTACTTTCACCTTTGCTGTGCTGACCTCACCCATGACCCTGCAAATCTGTCACCTCTGGGAGGAGAGGTGCTTCAGACCTTATTCTACCTGAGTAGTATGCAAGTAAACTGGGCTGTGTGGTTGCCCTTTACAGGATGAGCTATGATTACAATTCATTTTATTTTTGCCTTCTAAACTTGCTTTTGTAATTCTTGGTCTTTCTAAACACTCAACGAATTGCAAGGTACAACCAGGGGATACAAGCTAGCCACCACTTTGTGAAGAAAATTTTGTAGACACTCATAATCCATTTAGAGGTAGGGGCAGTGGTGGGGCAAAGGAAGCCAAAGTTAGGCATCTTTCAGTCTTTCATCAAGTGTACCAAGAGTATTTATGTATCACGGAAAAAATTCAATTTTTCTCCTTTTTTCTCGAGGAACTGAAGGAGAAGGGATGGAACACAGCTAAAACCATGTTCTTTCTGTCTAAGCTTTCTGAAGTGAAGGTAGGACTGAAACTTCATTCAGATAATCCATGAGGCTACAGCATAGTACAAATTCTTGATTCACATAAAGTTAGGATGGTTAGCAGGAAAGACGTGCTAGCAGTTTGGACACCGATCCGTAGTTCAGATGTTGGCATTCTAATATTAGACACCCTTCACCTTTTTATTTAGCATGAGGCATTTATCCCTAGGATAAGTAGAGGGAAAAACAAAGAGGCAAAAACTAATCACTGTTAATACTTTTATTTTTATATACAGTACTAAAGGGGATAAGACACTTGTGCTTAAAGACTGGTAAAATGTATATGGTTGGTCTCCTAGCAAAAATAATTGCCCAAAGAAAATTACCCACAATTTACCCAAAATCATTGTTGTAAATCTGTTTGTGAGGAGTTGTGTTGCTATAGCAGTGTGGGGTGTTCACCTTTGTGGGCAACGGTGCGCAGCTGAGAGGCGTGCTCCAATCTGCCACACCAGCACCCGAGGAGCTAAGGGACAGGTTGCCTGGGAGTTGCCAAAACCCGAGGGAAGCATCTGGAACACGCAGAGCAACCACCATTTTCTTACTGTCCGTAGAAGTCATCAGGACCAACTGGACCACGCCTCCTCTCCCTGCTTACCTCAGTCACTACTTCTCAGTTACACATAACCACTGGCTTCTCATGCCCCTGCTAGTCTCTACATCCCTGATCCAATCCCCCATCCTTCCAGACCATTCCTCGGTGCCCCTGGAACCAGGCTATGATCTACTAACTCTCCTGTGTCTTCTGCCCAAGGGGCGCTCTGTCTCCTCCTGATACTGCCTCCCCACTGCAGCCCTCACAAGTCAAGATCTTATACCTCACATCCTTAAACCTCAAGGTTCATGCTTCCCATTGCTGCTTCCAGATCATTTTTTCTTAAAAACTCCTTCCCCTCTTTAAGGTTTATGCTATCCAGCTTAACCATTCTCACCCCCACCCCACCTTGTTAACTGACTTTCTAGTTGCTTCCTGATAGTGACTGAACACTCAAGATCCTGGATTAATGTTGTTTCCTTTCCCATCTCCTGCCATCATTCTTGATAACATCAGTATCCATGTGGATGTCCCACCCAACTCCTAGCCCACCAGTTTCTTGACGTCACCTCCACAGACTCGATTCCATGTTAGGCCCCTATTCCCAAAGTCATATACCACTAATGTCATTACCATTAACTGCACAACCTCCAAATCCCTGAATTCAATCATATGCTCCAGTTATCCCAATGACAACAATGCTGGAATATACCCTTCATCTCATCAAGTCCTCCAATTTGCTGACTCTTCTGCTTTCTCACTAACATCAGCCTCCCCTTTTCCAGCTTATGTTCAATTTTATAATCGCTTCTTTGCAAACATCCTTTAGCTTCCTTGCTTCTCTCTCCTTCTCCTGGTAAAACTCAGCTGTTTCCCTATTCTGTGTCTGCAACTGAACAACTGAAGCTTGCTGAATGAAGTCTGCACAACTGCACAGATGGTTTTACTGGAATTACTCTCAAATAGGAACTTAACATCACCCAGGAAGTCTAGCCCCACTAAGCTTGCTTTCCCACTTTATGACTTCCACTAATGACTTCTTTCATAATTTCTCTCTCCCCAAATCTCTTTCCCTCTGTGCTGATGAATTTATTCTCAATTAATTGAGGAAATATCACTGTATCTGTGCCCTTCTTTATCTCTTTCTCTTAATACTTCTCAAAGACTAGATCTTCACCTGTGGTCTGGATCCCACCCTCTCCTGCCTCCAGGACTTCACTTTTTCTGTTATCACCTCTCTGGCATGATCTCGTTTTTTCCTATTAGTCTTTTTCCTCAACACACAAACAGGTTCTATTATCTTCCCAACTTAAAAACAAACTACACTTCATCCCACAATGCCCTCCAGCTACTGCTAGTTTCCACATCCAAACTTAAGGAGCAGTCCCAGGGGCTTGCCCTTTCACTGCTTGCCCACCTCACCCTGGCATCTGCCTACTTCTACTGCTCATGGAAAGGTGACCAAAGAGTTCTTCAGCTCCAGGGGCTTTCCCACTTCTTCTGATTCTGGTTCTCAGCAGCAGTCAATAAAGTTAAGTGTTCCCTCCTTTTCGAAACTCTCACTTGTCTTGGACTTTAGAACCTTGCACTGGGCCTCCTACACAGTAGGCCACAGTCACTCTCCAGGCTCAGTACTGGGGCTTCTCCTCTCCTCTCTGTGTTCTGTTCCTAAGCTGTTCACACAGTCTATGGCTATAAAAACTATCTGTAATCTATTTATAATCTCTATGCTGATAATTTCCAAATTTAGACCTCCAGTCTCCAAATCTCAGAGTAGCATATCCACTGCCCATGTGACATTTCCCTATATCTTCAAATTTAATATGAGCAAAAGAGAACTCTTGATTTTTTTTTTTTTTACTTCAAACTTGTGTCTCTCCTAGTTTTCCCCATTCAGTGAATCCAGTCTGCTGCTTAAGGCAGAAAATTGGGAGTAATCCTGTCTTCTCCCCTTCCCAAAACACAGTTCAACATCAAACTGAATTTATCCATTCGGCTCTGTCTCCATGGCAACTACTCTATTGCAAACCACCATCACCTAGTTCCTTATGGTTTCCCCTAGTCCACTCTGCCCTCTTCCATGCAGAAGCTGGAAAAATCTTTTAGAAACATACATCAGATCATGTCATGCTTCAACAGCTTTCTACTGCAGTTGGAACAAAATCCAAATTCTTTTCTATAATCTACAAGGCTTGGCATGCTCCAGCCCCATCTATGTCTCTCCCTTCATCTCATGCCATTCTCTGCTTGATTTATTATGCACTAAGTACACCAGTCTTCTCTCAAAACCTCCTCCCTCTTCAGAAAGTTCTTACTTTGGTTCTCTGCTTCATTATCCTTCAGGTCTTAACTTAAATGTCACTCGTATAGAGAGGTCTTCCCTGACTACCTAGTAGAAAGGGAGTTATATCCCTCCCGATCCCATTATTCTCTATAAAGGAGGCCTGTCTACTTTTTTCCTATAACACACCATTTTATAATTATTTATTTATAAGTTTTCTTACTTTTGAAAATTTTATGGTTTGATGCCAACCCCCATCCCACTGTACTGTAAGCTCTATGTCTATGTCTCTTTTTTTACACTGTATATTTAGCACCTAGCACAATGCCTGAGTGCATATTAGATGCTCAATAAATACTCAATGAGTGAATGAATATAATGCACTTAAGTATTTCACTTATATAAAATAATTTCATTTTTTATCAGTTTGGGGATTAGCCTTCTTAAAACACTAAAACATTTGGGAATTTTTTTCTTTTTTTGGCCGTGCTGCATGGCTTGTGGGATCTTAGTTCCCCAACCAGGGACTGAACCCAGGCCACCGCAGTGAAAGCGCTCTAACCACTGGACCACCAGGGAATTCCGGGATTTATTTTTTAAAGTGTACAAATTCATATTTATCTGAAATATTCAGATGCCACGTATAGTTAAAATTCAAATAATTTGTGTATTTTACTAGGTAGCTATATTTCTTTTGAGAATCATTCATAAAGTCCAATGTTGTTATAGATGACATACCTGCGGATCCCTTTTGGTGTTTCTCCAATTATGAAGGTGGTCTGGCCTGTTCGGTAGACATTTTTCTTCTTCTGGCTTACAGGGTGTGAAATGTAAAGGGGAAAGGAAACGCTGCCTTCACTTGGTTGTTGGCATCCCTTTGTATGTGTCGATGTATCTCCCTTCATTTTTTCCTTATATGTCTGAAAAAAGGATGAAAGCAAAAACTCTAAAAAAACAGTCATTTTTGGTCAAATAAGGAGACTGTCTTACTTTTCCCCAGTATTCTTTACAATCTAGTATATCACATTCTCCAAGTAATATCATTGTCAGATCTTGTTAGATCTTTAAAAAGATATTACTTGTAGCAGTAATGTGATGTTTCTCTTTTCATTGTTTAAGATATATGCTAAAGATATACCTTTCTTAAAGATACAATAAAAGTAATGGTAATATGATGTTTCTACTGTCAAGTCTATGGGTATACTGATACACATGCTGGCATCCACTCTCCTAAACAAGGATAAAAATTAATGATTATATAAATAATGGCATAAAAATGGGATGTTTAAAAAATTTAATTCAGCAATTTCTCTCAATATTATTAAGCAGACTTTTGGTTATTTAATCTTATATAAGCAGTCAAACTTTTAAGAAATAACAACCTTTATATAATAATGCAATACACTAGTTTTGTAAATCCTACTTCAATCTCCAGTGGGTTGCAAGAATTACTTAGTGATTGTTAAGATGTTAACTAGAGGTGGTTGAAATTACAGATAGAATCACATTTATTTTACAGACTAAGGGTGTCTTGCATAATACAAATTGTTAAAAATAGTGAGTCAAGAAAAAAATAATTTTAAAATGTATGGTTCCATTTTCCCTGACAAAATGGTAAGGTGAGTATGTGGAAAGTCCCCATCTTATTCCAAAAACAGAAATATTGGATGCAATTTGACAACAACAACAAAATTACATTTGAGCTCAAAAGTAAGAAAGGAAAATCTCTAGATGCCAAAGCCAAGTAACATAGTGGCAGGTGGGAGCTGAAGCTCAGCAGCCCCAGGAATAGGGTCCTAAATTCTAGTCTGCAGGATTCCACGTGTAGAGGGAAAATGGAAATGATTTAACTCTCTGAATTAAAAAACAAACAAACAAAATAAAAACACAGCAGGAATTAAATGGATATCCAGTTTTCAAATTAAAGCTAGGAAAGCCCAAACTGGGGGCACAGGATAGAAACAGGCTCCCTTGTTACTCTAGATAGAATCACTGGTGAAAACATGGAATGCCCAGCCTGTGCCATTTGTGGAATCTGATTTTGTAGCACTTGCATTGTATGGAAAAATCTAAGCTAAAAACCAACATAAAAAACTGGCCCAGAACCAGTGAAAACCATAGATGTCAATGAGGGGTGAATACAAAAATATAACATAGGAACACTTTTTAAATCTAGAGAATGCTTGTGATTCCAATGCGGGGGGGGAAAAAAGAGTTCAGTTAAAAATTATAAAGAACACACAAAGCCCACTGCCATGAAAGTGGACAGATACAACAAATGTGAGAATCCATAGCTGAGGAATTATAGATAACAAAGCAATCTGAAAGAGACTTTAACTCATTAGCATATCCAGAAAGATAAAGGAAGAACTGGGTATTGTAAAATACCAGATCTGAGAAAGAACCAAATACAAATTCTAGAAAAAAAAAATATAGGTTTGAAAAAAAATAGACATAGAAACAAACTTAAAATATGGGTTAAGCAGCAGGCTACAGAGCCTTACAATGACAGTTGATAAATTGGTAGAGTAAAATTACTCAGAATGCTAGGCAGAGAGAGAGAGACAGAGAGAGAGAGAGAGAGAGAGAGAGAGAGAGAGAGAGATAGAGAGAGAGAAAAAGGAGGAAAGGAGGGAAGAAAGGAAGGAGGAAAGGAGGAAAAAAAGGAAGGCAGGCAGGAAGGAAGAAAGAAAGAAAGAAAGAAAGAAAGAAAGAAAGAAAGGAAAGAAATAAGGAAAGAAAGAAAGAATGGAAGAAAGAATTGAAGAAAGGAAGACAGACAAGAAAGAAAGACAAGAAAGAAAAATTAACATGGCAGAAAACATACCAAAATTTCTAAAATATTAGAAGGAGATAACAGAAAATGGAAGAGATAATGTCAAAGAAGTAATGGCAGAGAATTGAAGAAGGCATGAATCCTCAAACTAAAAAAGGAGAGAGAATCTCCAGTGTGAAAAATGAAAATAAATCTGTACCTTGTTATATCACAGATAAAGAGAATATCTTAAAAACTACCAGAGAAAAATAAGCTATCCCACAAAGAAATAATAATCAAACTAAAGGCAGACTTCTCATTACCACTACCACCATCACCACCACCAAGAGAAGATAATGAGAGTATCTTCAACATGCTGGGAGGGAAAAACCGTCAACCTAGAATTCTAAACCCAGTTAAACTATCACTTAAGAAATTTGCAGGGATACAAATACTACAAGACACAGATTAGTAATTGTCAATGAGACAGTGATTTTTTCTTTTACAGGAGTTCAATGGGATTCAAGTGGCACATATCACTGAATGTTGGTAGGGAATGGCTTTCATTCCACAAATATTTACTAAGCACCTATTACGTTCCTGCCACCATGCTATGCAGTTGAGAAGAAAAATATTTATATATACAAAGAGGCCCCTACTATTAAGGGGCTTAAAAAAGCTAAGCCCCACCCCCCTCCCATTTTTAGTTTTTTCTGTTTTTAAAATAAATCATTTATCTCTTTAATTTATATTCAAGTTCATTTCATTGAAATAAACTGAACAAAAGACATAATTATATGTTCTTTAATAGCAAACCACTTCTAATGAAAAGAAATTGACTTCTTCAAAATCTAGTGTGACTCACGTGGACAAACACAAAATGCCAGGTTGCCATTTTGAACCAGGGCTTTGCTTCAGTCAGTAATGCTGACAGTACTTTCCTCAAAGACATCATTTTTAAAGTTTAAAACATTATTAATAAAGAGAGGAAAATGCTGATCTTTAAAGATAAATTTGAAAGAGATTTGATGCATTTATTTTACATCACAAGAAAACAAGATGAATGTTAAAAGTTCCTAATAAAATAGCTCATAATCTTTGATGATTCCCAAGAAATAATTATCCATTATTATAAGGAGGGACGGGAACGCGTACATGGGGATAAAGGGAGTAAACCGAAAGAGAAGGAATGGGGCCAACCAAGAACACTCCCTCCTCATATACTGCAATTTCTGAAGCCATGGAGAAAGCAGGCCAGGCCATGGAAATTTTCAATTATTTACATGATTACTCTGGGTCTTTCTGACCCTGGCAGCATTACAAAGCTCATATTTCGAACAGATACATTTTTTTTCAAGTTGGTTTTACAAATTCTTCAGGAAAATTCAACTTTTCTATTCATAGCTATCAGATATGTGGATCTTTAATTTATGCCACATATTATACACTTAAAAACCTGATTATTTTAGATAATCATTAAAAGATAAAAGCATTTGTTCTCTCACACTGGCTCAATATCCCATCTTTTACTTAAAAAATATCTAGGTTCAGTTTTTCATTTTAGTAGGGTAGTTTAACACTTACTGAAACAAGGCTGTGAAACAAAATTTTGTTTGCTAATTATTTTAATAAACATTTTGATGCCCTTCTTATAAAAGCTGGTTTCACTATTTATAGTAAAATAGTATCTTTTATAATAGCTAATATAAGGAAAATAGTGACAGTGCAGTTGCAATTGAAGGGACAGTTATAATTTATTATAAAGCAAAGTACAATGCCTGTGGCCAAGATGAAAAGATTCCAGACCATGTGAAATTGGACGCAAACTCTTTCACTACTGCTTATGTCAAAGTTGGGAAGTCATATGACACTGAGGCAACACTATGAAGTAGCAATAGTAATGAAGGGTCAAGTAATGAAAAATTCAGTAAAAATGAGCTGGACTAGGAAATTAAAAGATAACATTATCGCTCCTTAATATTATGGTAGAGGGTGAGATTGCTTGCTCAAGAAAGCAAAATAAACCCACTCTTCTTTCCACCAGAGAACAGAATGGCCAACAACTGGAACACTATGTCTGTATCTGATAGGAAATTTTGAGATCATAACATGAAGAAAGCAGAAAGCCCAGTTTCTGTAAAAGCCCCTAATTGCTCCTTTTTCCTAGAAAGTTTCTTCTAAATTATCCAAGATTTGCTTTGAGAAATTACTTCTATACTCTGTGATTCTGATGAAGGTTTCCTTCCTCTTAAGATTTATGGTTATAATGATAAGGAGGGAATTATGAAGACAAGAACTTTGTACAGTATTTGTATAGTATAAATATGACTGCTAATAAGTATTTTAGAAAGCTTGACACTGTTAGAGTTTAATTTATAACTTAGTAATTGCTATGTTCATGATTATCTTCATAAATTATTAGATATTGTTAGGTATTTCTACTATGGTATATTTATGAAAGTAATCAAGTTCAACTTATGGTATCTTTATTTATTAAAAATAAAGTGTAAAGAGTATAGTAATTATTTCTAAATAACATAAACATACAGTTAAAAGATCCATTTGATGATGAGATTAATTGAATGGAAATGTGAGGTTACTTAAGAAGCTGAATTTATCAGAGAATATTGAAATAATAATCCTAATTTATGAGTGGTAATATGTCTTCCTCCTTTGGACGTATATGTACTATGTGGAGCAGCCAGTTGAATGTTGAAAAAGTAGAGGAAAACCCTCCCCCTTCAGAGTTAAACAGGTCTAAAAAGGTAAAAGGTCGGCCACGGCTAATTATGTTAAGTCCTAATCTGATTTATATAATTAAAAATTTAAAACGTAACATGTTATTGTCAGAAAAGTAAATATTTGTCATTAAAAATAAAATTCGGAATATAAAAAATTATTTAGTTCAACAAAAACATTAAATATGTATTATTTCTATAAATGGTAATTGTTTTAATATATTTTGGCCAAAACAGTCTCCTTACCTATCCACAATCAAATGTTTAATGTGGAAATGGCTCACTTCAAAGACTTCATAAATAACTGCTTTTTAAAAAATTGAAGTATAGTTCATTTACAATATTATATTAGTTTTAAGTGTACAACATAGTAATTCAATATTTTAATAGATTATACTCCATTATTAAATTATTACATTATTATAAAACAAAGGCTGTATTTCCCTATGCTGCATAGTAGTATATGATGAACATCTGTTTTGACTTAATTTTGATAAAGTTATAAAATCATTATTCATTTTTCCAATGTCTCTATAAAATATATTTAAAAATACATCATAAAATTACTATTTAAACATGTATAAAGTATACAGTCTGTAAAATAAAAGCTATAATTTTAAGTTGTAAAAGATATACATTAGGATTACAATAAATAAGAGGGCACTTTTGTAGGGAAAAATTTCTTCTTTTAGAGTAGCCAAAATGAATTTACACTAGACCTAGTCAACTGTACATAATCCTGTACAACTTATTTCTTACTGTAAACTTTTAGGTTTATATTGGTTCTAGAAGGAAAGTTTATCTTTAGATCAATAGTATGAGACATTCAAATGACCTTTGATAATAAATACTTTCTTTTTCCTTTGGACCCAAAGTGTACTGTCAGTATTTCAAGGCATTAGACCTAAGCCAAATAGCAATATTAATAGCAATAGCCAATTAAAATATTGAACCAGTAGTTATTTTTTAAAAGATATAACTGAAAAAAGATAAGGTTATATATAGATTTTCAACATGAAAGAGTAAGAAAAAATAAAACTGACTCTTAAAAAGTTTGCAGATAACAATCTTTGATGTCAGTGTCCTGAGAAAAGGAAAAAAAGGAATGTTCCCCCTACCTTACAGCCATATGATTACATTAGCATTTTTCTTTTTTCTCTGCTACATATGAAATTTATCTTTATATAATAGAAAACTTCATTGGAATAGTGCACAGAATGTTTAATGAAAAAAACCCTCTTTCTTTGAAGTAAAAAATTTTGGAGGCAAATTACTAAAGAACTATAGAGGGCGCCTAGGTAGGAATAGCAAGGAAATGAGAAAAGTTGATAGGAATCAGTTTTTCCCATACAACAAATGGGGCAGGAAATGTTACAATCCAGGAGACTGAGTTTCAAAAACAACCATGAACAGCCTCTAGTTCCCATTTTGGCAGAAGAAACACTATCGTAATCTCTACCATCTTTCTAAATCTCTTTGGGGCTAATTACTGGAGACAATCCATAGGTGGTACAGATAATGCTGATTCCTTTTCCTCTGCTCATCTGTATCCCCCACAAGTAGAGGAAGCTTGGAGGGGGACAATGTACAATGAAGAACAGCCTGATAGGATGGGTAGCCTGTCTATGATAGGCTACCAGGATGTAGTGAAATCTTTATTAAGCAATTTTGGAACGGATCTGTCTGCTGAGCCGGTTTCTCTAGAAAACACTTACAGAGGATATATCAGAACAAAGAGCAAGGTATATTTAACAGCCACATTCACTGTTTTCTCCATAACTGGATGATCAGCCTTGATTAGTCACTGAGAAAACTGGAAACCAGGGAGATTTTCAAAGGCAATGGAAGGTCCCAATGGTTCTGACTTGTTGAGAAGCCTGAGTTTGGATTCTAAGATCACCAGAGGACCTGCCCATCACAGGAAAGCTCTTTGGTTTACACCTTGCTCCTGAGAATAGCACAGAGCTTCACAAGCCAGTCTATGGTCATGGCCACAAGTGGGCACACCATGTAGCCAAACCCCTCACATTGGCCTGATCACACCAACTTTGTCATAAAGATTAAAAAAAAATCAAGTGCTCTTTCATTTTTTTCCTTCATTAAACCTTAAATAGTTAAGCCTGAGAGGCAGCAATGCTTTTGTTTACACATCTGTTCAAACAAAAGATTAAAAAGAAATCTCCCTTTGGGTAAGGGCCAAATCCTATAAACACATAAAAAGTCATAAACTTGCTTGTCTTTGCAAAGCAGGGAATCAGGAGTACCAATAAAGACATATAGCACATGTAAATAAATTCATTCAAGTGGCATCTGAGAGTCTAAAAGGACAAAGACCTTTAAGGATCTTTGTGCAAGTGTGAAAACCTCTTATCTTTGAAGTAATCATTCAAGATTTCTGCCTGGAGGTAGGAAATATTACTGTAAATGCAGTTTTCCAACACTCAACAGAAACCTAAGGCAACTATGAGGTACCCCTGAATTGTCTTCACTCAGCCTCTGGAGAAAAGCCAGCTGGTTAGAGGACCCACCACGAATATACACTGAAGTATAATTTTCTGCATATGTTTAAAAATGTCATTCAAGTCTGAAAAAACAAACACTTAGATTCAAATCTAAAACATTTTTTTTTTTTGGTGGTGAAGGGAGATTAAAGTTTGTAATTATGGTTCTCTTTTCCTCCTGGAAGGAGTAACCATTACAATTCAGTTTTTTATATAGATAGATATATATTTTCTTTTTTGATAGTACTTTGCTTGCTGAGTGAGCCACAAAAGGACAACTTTATATTGGCTTCCCTGAGCCTAGCTCCCTTTTTGTGTGCACAACAGTCCATTTCTCATTGTACAAGAAACTCGTCTATCTAAAGGAACAAAGTGATAGCCTCGGGAGTGCAGGTGAATACTGTGGGGCACACACTACAAACAGAAATACAAAAGCCCCATCTCCTTGGGATTTGGGAACATGAAGGCAGTGCCACAGCAGTCAACCTGGGGGAAAAGGCCAGGTGAGATGGTGGCAACTACCTTTAAAAAAGCCTGCAGACCAGCAACAGGGAGTGTTGGCTAATATTCCCTCAGTCCTTCATGGGAGGGTGGTCAGAGAGTAAATTCCCCTTAATACCTCCTACAGACAAAGGCAAGGCCTTTTGGGGTAGCTGTCTGAGCACTGGACTCAGCACCACAAGCCCTGGTTTCTACTAGTCTTTTTAGGATCTCCAGTAAGTAGTAATGAATAGGTCCTTGGCATCTTGAGCCCTGACTGAATTTTAAATCTTTACATATATTATTTATATTACTGTAAAAATGTCTCTAAAGACTACTTGAAGGTCCTATACTAAATAATACCTGTTAGTGAAAAGATCACGGAAGGGTGGTGCTGATGGAAAAATTTTAATTAAAGTCTTTCTTGGCAGGCACCTGCCCCTGCTTGCCTTTCCAGTGGCTGGCACTTCCATGGGGAGCTTAGGCTCTCACTTCCTTCCTCCAGGCCTCCAGCTGGAGTAAGTGTAGGCTTCTATGCAGGCTGATTCAGTGACAAGGCCATCGATGGCTCTTCAGTGTCTAGGGAAGAACATTTCAAGCACCCCGCCACAAATAACACTGGGACATTGTAACTGGTTGTGAAGTTGGATGCAGATTATTGTTAATAATAAAGTACTGAAATCTGTGAATAATTCTCCTTTTTAGTAAATTAGAGTGGATTTCCTATAACCACATCATTTTCACTCTCTTCTATTCTGATATGCTTTCTTGAGTCATGTAGAAGAGGAAGTAAAGCTTTCCGACAGAGAAAGACCAGCTGAAAGTATGTTCCACTAGAACTGAATTTAATGATCAAGTGACCCCCTTCTTATGGTCTAAAATGGCAGTTCTGAAACTTTTTAGTCTTAGGACACCTTTACAGTTTAAAAATTATTGAGGACGCCAAAGAGATTTTGTTTATGTAGGTTATATCTATTGAAAGTTTAAAATAATTAAATAACTCTTTATCAGCAAAAAAGTTTATATTTTCCAAGGTAAACAAACAAAAAATTAGCCAGAAGAGTGGCTACGTATTACATTTTTGCAAATGTCTTTAATAGCTGGCTTAATAAAAGATAGCTGGATTCTCATATCTTCTTCTGCATTCAGTTTGCTGCAACAATGCTGTTTTAGTTGGAGTATATGAAGAAAATCAGCCTCATACAGATACGTAGTTGAAAAAGGGCAGAATATTTTCATAGCCTTTTCAGATAATTGTAGATATTCTTTTTTGATACTTTACCAAAATTCAATTAAGGTTAGTTTCATGTAATATTTGAAACCATATCAGTGAACTTTTTATATTGTTAAAAGTAAAATTCATTGGTATATTTTGTACTTTGGCTGAATTTTTTCCCCATGCGTGATTTTGTAATATCATTCACTGGTCATTTGGAAAATATTAGGTCAGTTATGCAGATCTTCAAAATGTTGACACATTCAATTATACAACATTGGAAAACCATATTTGTTGGTTATTACCACCTATGCATCAGAAAAAATCTTTTTAAATATTGGGAAGGGGTCATGGTCACGGAGGCAGACACAAGTCTTTCAATATTTTAATTTTCACTTGAAAGCTTGAATTTTATCGCTGGCAACAAGTACTGTCTGTTGTCTTCCTTGAAGTGACAGAAAGTATCTACCAAATACACAAGTCTAAATAACCATAGTTTGTCAGTCATTCTTTCAAGTATTGATACAAATTGTGTTCCATAAAAAAAAGTGGCTAGTTTAGTCCGCAGCTCAATTATACAAGTGCTTGTGTACACTTCCTATTTCATCAAACAGAATACTAAAAAGATGAGTACCAGGGCTTCCCTGGTGGCGCAGTGGTTGAGAGTCTGCCTGCTGATGCAGGGGACACGGGTTCGTGCCCCGGTCCAGGAAGATCCTACATGCCGCAGAGTGGCTGGGCCCGTGAGCCATGGCCGCTGAGCCTGCGCGTCCGGAGCCTGTGCTCCGCAACGGGAGAGGCCACAACAGTGAGAGGCCCACATACCGCAAAACAAAACAAAACAAAACAAAAAAAAGATAAGTACCAAAGGGTTGAGATTTAAGAAAATTAGTAATTTTTATTGATTCATCAAGGATATTCTTCTTTTTTTTAAAGAATCAATTTTATTTATTTTTTGGTTGTGTTGTGTCTTTGCTGCTGCACACAGGCTTTCTCTAGTTGCGTCAAGCGGGGGCTACTCTTCGTTGCGGTGTGCGGACTTCTCATTGTGGTGGCTTCTCGTGTTGCAGAGCATGGGCTCCAGGCACGCAGGCTTCAGTAGTTGCAGCACGTGGGCTCAGTAGTTGTGGCACGCAGGCTGTAAAGCACAGGCTCAGTAATTGTGGCACACGGGCTTAGTTGCTCTGTGGCATGTGGGATCTTCCTGGACCAGGGATCGAACCTGTGTCCTCAGCATTGGCAGGTGGATTCTTAACCACTGCGCCACCAGGGAAGTCCCCATCAAGGATGTTCTTAAGAGAAACTAAAAGTAGTTTTCTTTTCCTGAAAGTGTGTGGTGGTAAATATTAGTGGCCCAAATAATTTTTATGAACAAAATGAGAAGTTCTTTCTCTTAAGGTATTCATTATTTCATCTGGCCACAGCAACGGGATAGCCTTAAATACTGAATAAAAGTAGGATATGGCTTTCAAATTCCATTTTGAAGCAGTTAATGCTAAATAGTCATGAAAGTTGTTTACAGATTAATTGAAATTTGATTCCCATAATAACTTGGTTACAAAATGACTGACACCTTTAAATAAAACATCAACCTACCAACAATTTTGCCGTAAATGCTGTGAGAGCTGACTCTGGTTACGTTAAGAGGGATTCTATCTTCATCAGGAAACTTGCAAAAATATCACAACTTCCATCTTAGATCAAGGATCATAGTTCAAACATATTTATCCTGCCTAAAGCTAATCTACTACAAAAGAATTCATGCTTATACTAATAAATTAGAATAATTCTCCACATTTCTCTGTATAGAATCTCTTTGGTATCTACTAGAAATTCAATTAAAATCGGTAAGCTCTAACTGAATATCTATCTAGCAGGTACTTTTTTTAGGTCCTGGGAATAAAAGATAGAGTAAGATTCACTTCCTAATGCAAAAAAGTTTCACAGTCTAACCAGGAATACAGTGCCAGACACTGTGGATGGCCTACTAACAGCCACTGCCTCCCTCTTTGTTGTCTGAACAAAACTGAGGTTCTCTTAGAAATGTGCTCAGGGAAGGTAGATTGCCCTCTCAGTTCTTAGGGGATAAACAAATTAGTCAAGCCAATTATGTTCTGCCAGAAAGATTTTCCTCCCCAATAAAAGGAGAGATACAGGAAAAGAACCACGCCTTCCTGTCTTTGGATACATTTGTATGAGGAAGTATGTTCTTGAGATGCAGTAGTCATCCTGTAACATAAGGCAAAAGGCCTCATGGAACTAAAAATTAACTTACTGAGGATAGTGGGGCAGAAAATGAGAGAGCCTGAATTCTTATGATGTCATTGGACTGTAGTAATACACCTGGACATACCTCCCTCCAGATTTGCTGTTATGTAAATTAGTTCAACAGCCTATTGTATAGGCCATTTTCAGATGGTTATTCTATTCCTTGCAGCTGAAAGCATCCCGTAGATACTTATAAAGTATCACATAATACAATGTGATCAGTGCTACAGCAGACATACATGCACACACATACACACACACACAAATAAGTAAAGATGAATGTGAGGAAAACATTTATACTGCTTTGGAGAAGACAGGGGACAACTGTCACTGATGATACAAGGAGTAGGGGTTCAACAAGCAGACACAGGTGAAATGGAATTTTAAACAAAAGAACCACAAGAGCAAAGACATGGAAGAGTAAAAGTCCATGGTGTGCTTGGAGACTGATTTATAAACTGAAGGCTGACTAGGAAGAGCTTGCTCATCTTTCTATCCCCAGAGTCTAGCGCAGGGCCTGGCACATAGTGTCAATAATTCTGAATGAGTGTCTCAGAATGAGACTGGAAAAGGAGATTAGCACCAAATGAGATAGGCCTCATGTGCTATGGAAAAGAAACACAATAAGATATTTTACAGAACTCTGGAAGAGAGAAAATTATGCCCCAAAGTGACTGTTCAGATTTGTTACTGCTAAGATGAAGAAAGCTTACAAAGTCATGCATGGGTAGGGATATCTTTCTGACACCATTCTCCATGTTCTCCCCTCTCGAGTGGGTGTCTTATACCAGCACTATGGTCAAGAGATGACAGATAATGAGTGAAGATGAAGAATACCAGCATTTATGCTGCTCTAAAATAACTAACATCTTTACATTATCTGCCAGTATATCCCCTTTAACATTAACTTGTGGAGCTAAGAGTTAAGGAGCCTTTACTCATAGTGAAAATGGTTGTGGGGATCTGCCTTATGTAGTACTTTCTTACAGGAATGACCAGTAACAAATGTTTTCTGAACTTCCACTCTGTGCTGCCTGTTGCTAAGTGGTGATGCTTACGGACATGTATGTCATGTCCTGATCCTTAAGCAGCTTGCCACATACATGAGAAGAGAGCAAACATTAATACGGTGTCTGCCATGTCTACAGTGATGACTGGCACAGAGAATGGGTGTGAAAGGGGCTGGGAATAGAGTGATCTCCGAAGACTGAGGCTTCATGTAAGAAGTGGAACTTGAATTGGGAGTGGAGGATCAGACAGTAGATGATTTACTTGGAGGTGCAGACTGAGTAAATTTATCGAAGACCATGAATGCCAGGCAAACCTGAGACTACTTCTAATTCAGATAAGGAGGGACTGTCTCCCTTGGCTAATTAAATATATTCAGTAGTAGCTCTGAACAATGTCAAGTCATTGCCAGAGGATTTTCAGGAAAACTATGAAAGTTGTTCATGGAAAAGATAGTTTAAGCCACTTAATTTTCAGAAGATAGTGATTGCGTTCATTATATGCTGACAACAACTGAAAACCTAAATTATTCAAAAAGTATCAATTATGTACAAGACACTACTTTAGGTCTCCAGAATTATCAAATGTGAATCAGAGATATATTGTGCTATTTTTTGAAGTCCAGAGTTTATAGAAAAGAAGAAAAAGATGTATACTTACATAACTATGATAAATACATGGAAGTCATATGTTAGAATAATAGGCCACATAAAGTACTATTGGGAGAAGCAGAAAGGGTGTAGGGAGAAGGACAGCTGAACTGGGGCAGACTTTGTGAAAGAGTGACACATCTGAGGTAGATGCTGAAAGGTAGAGAGGTTTGGAGATTTGGGAGGTTAGAAAAACTAAGGCTGAAGGTTATTTGTGGTAGAGAAAAAGCATAAGTAAAGAGAAAAAAAGTAAAAAAATTATGTCTTTGCCAAAATACCTTTGGCAGAGTAGATATTGCAAACAGTCTTACTATATTTCTTGAGTACAGATAGTTTTAACTCTAAAAAAAATATTTTTTAAAGAGACAGATGCATTCAGTCCACCTGAATTTTTTGTTTAACTGCTAAAGTGACGGTAATTCTTCACAGGCAAGTTATCTTGGAAAATTAGACTGATTTGTCATATTGGAAAAGCAAAATGGAATTTTTAAAAAAAGTAAAAACCTTCAAAGCAAAATAGAAACTAAAGGAACTGAGGGAAAAGCACAAGAGAAGACAGAAAGATTGAAAGACTATGGGGATTTAAGCTGACTGCCACTGCTGAGCCTGAGGGAAGTCATGTACCCTCTCATTTAAAAAATAAATCAGTAAAATATTATGTTTGCATTAGTCTCCAAGAATCCTTCACATTATGACCTTATAATTTTGATTTATTCGTCCTACAAAATTCAGAATTCATATGTATACAGGCAGGATTCTCAGATGACAAGGCAATAGGTGTTTCCATTAAGTGGCCATGTCCAATTGATACCATGGTTTTCAACAGAGGGATAAAATATAATTTGAAAAGGGCTGTTAAGTGCTTAACATTCTCTAAGTCGCTAGGTGGAGTCAATCAGAGTTCAATGAGGCCTTATATCTTTAAGCTTTTATATTGTTACTTAGAAGGCATTTGAAGAAATAGTTTTTCACGGTACGCGGGCCTCTCACTGTTGTGGCCTCTCCCGTTGCGGAGCACAGGCTCCGGACGCACAGGCTCAGCGGCCATGGCTCACGGGCCTAGCCGCTCTGCGGAATGTGGGATCGTCTTCCCGGACCGGGGCACGAACCTGTGTCCCCTGCATTGGCAGGCGGACTCTCAACCACTGTGCCACCAGTGAAGCCCGAAGAGATAGTATTTTTAAGCTATTTATAATCTTCCAACTATTCTAAATGGAGAAACTGTTCAAAGAAGCCATATCAATCGTCTCTGCAATTGGAACAATGACCAGCTAGGAAAAGAGTTAGAATCAAGCTACTTCCTAATAAGCAAAGAATATTTTTGTCAGTCTAGGCCATGGTCAAATTAGTTTTTTATAAGTACTGTCAAATACAGTTTTTTTCTATAGTATTCTTTATGATAAATCAGGCATAGTTCAAGGTGGGCCCTTCATCTATAAAATTTGAGGACTGGACTAGATATCTTTTATGGTATTCTAACATATTCTATTATTGGTACTATTAACGACAAAAAGAATAACAGGTCATTGCAGAGAATAACAAAGAGTTTCACTCATCACCCCTACTAATAAGCAATAATCATAATTACAATAATAAAAATTTATGCCTTTCTTGCAAGGAGTTGAATGTGTTTTGTACACATCAGCTCATTAGTGGCATTATTAAGCCTGGTAACGTCACTGTGAGGAAGGATGCCACAGCTTCTCATTGCCACCAGCTAGGAGGGGAATAGGTATAGGCGCTTATAGTTAACACCAGATTCTCATTCCTCTGACGAGGTAACAGGTGTTTTTCACAAATGACACACTATCTCTCTGAATCAATCCTAGTTCTAAGGATAGAAACACAACAGCCTTTTCCATGCCAGCACTGGTCACATAATTTCATACATATATACACACAACTTAAAAAATCCAATCTCTACTAAAATCACTTGAAAGAATAACTTTCTGATACAAAAACACCATAAAATTAACATCTAGCTATAGAAAGAAAAATCATAAGACCATGAAAAATCCCACCCAGTAAGAGTTAATTCCGCTATATGCTGAAACCATAAACCTTACTTACTGGACTACTTCATAAACCAGTCATTTGTGAACAATTACTTTAAACCATCATGCCATTCACTGTCCTGAAAACTAGGCTAATGGAATGCTATATCTCCCCAAAGTCTGCTCATTGTAAACAGTCCATCCCTCCTTGCTGACTCCAAAAGCTGTATAAACATACTGCAACTAAATCCACCATAGCTCATAGAAATCCTTTCTTTAAGTAATCTACAAAATGCCAATCTAATACAAATACAAGAAAGAGAAGTTCTAAGACAACATTTTGTATTTACAGTATTCTGAACAGTGCTTAAACCTGCACTGGTTATATAAAAGGCACTCTCTCCCCCATGCCACCCCCGCCTCCAGGCTGACGGCATGCTTAGTTCTCTCATTTACACCACACTGCAATAACATAAAGAACGGTTTACTATTAATCCAGGTTTTACTACAAAGCAACCCGTTATTTCTCTGTCAAACACTGGCAAGAGTGCCAAGTGTCTGTCATCCAATTCAGGGGATTAAGTCTTCTTTTATAGTCTGATACTTGTACCAATTTATAAAAATACAGATATAGTTTCTTCGAGTTGGTCACAGTCTATATTTTGGCTTGGATTCAGGCAGCAGAGGTTGACTATGACAGCTGGCAGGAAACTGAGGGGAGAATACATCCTCCCCCTTTCAGTCACCACGTCTCAGTTGCCATAGTGATTAATCCTTAATCAAATGCTGTCTTTGTACAATTCTTTTCAGAAAACTTTAAGTAAACTTAAGTTGAAAACATGCAGTTGATTGAAAAAATGAGGTACCATATCACACACAGGTATAGCTAAGTTTTATGACATACTTCCATATAGTAAAAGAATAAAGTAACTCTAATGAAGTTCCTTCCAATGCTTAAAAACATTTCTTTTTGGTCTAAGCTTAAACCTAAATCACACAGGTTTTCCCCCTTGTTATCAGACATCTTGTCTTTTAAAATAAGCTGTCTTCAGAAATGGTTCTAAAATATCCAAGTACAATTGAAGGCAAAGCAAGTTCTTATTTTATATAGTTTGTATTGCTAAATTAAAAAGGTATAATTAGAAATTATTTTAGGAGAGATAGGTTTTAATTCAAGACATTTATCAAATATGTTCAAATAAGTAGAAATTATTTTATAAAAGTATAAACTGTAAGAAACCAAAGGAAATATGGAAAAGATAGTATATTTTAGAACTTTTCTTAATATATGGGTGAATTCCATTTGATTCATAGCTTTTGTCATTCTGGTTACCAATAATTACATCAAAGGACTGAGAAACTCTGAAAGACCATAGTATGTTATCTATAATTGTAGTGTACATTACTTCTCTTTTGTAAGTTTTCCATTTAGTATATATTCCTTTGCAATTTAGTTAAAGGCTCTTACTTAGACTCAATTACAGTATTCCTTGGAAAGTGAAATACTTGCATATTGTGGCCACTGTTAATCTTGTGTTGCCTTCATACAAATAAATAGGACTTGTTTTGTTTTCTTAGGAATTGAGGCAACACATCTGCATCTGGCTGCAGACACACAGACACACACAGAGACCACACACAGGCATACACACACACAAACACACAAAATCTTTTCAAACACAAAGGTCTCTAATAAAACTTTGGTGACAGACATGAAGCACTCAAAAGAATTCTCAGTAATCAGAAAGATTCTGGATGTGAGCCCCAGATGAAAGACACTGTACTGTAGCTGGGAGGTCTAGGGATTTCTGGAGATTTCAGAAGAAGAGGGTTGTCAATATTTCTAACACTACGGCTGAGTCTTTCTGCCTTCATCTTGCTTCATTTACCTTCACTTTAGTTTATTCTCTTTTCTTCCCATAACGGTTTAAAAGTTTTCCCAAAACTGCAAATCCACTATTGCCAGCCACCACCACAGGGAGAGCTGCAAAATCTCTCAGTGAGTGACATATATATCTCTAACCAAAGATGATGGTGTGGTTCAATGATTTACTCATTAAAGGTGTTGAAATAAATACTATCGACCAGATATGATGAAATCAGTGATTGTGATCATTTTTTTTCCTTAGAAATTCTGTGAATGGCTTTGACATGTCATCAATATCTCATTTATGTAAAATAATATTTTAAAAGTCTTCAGAAATGCTTAATTTAACTATCTTTACAAATAGCTTTAGTAAAGAGAAACACACACTACCATCATTCCATCTCACTGATATTATTAAAGTAGTTTCTAGTTTCCAGAAGAATTATAATGAGGAGAACCCAGAGTAATATGTATAGAGATGCAAAAGGACTAGTTTGATGGCAGAGTGCTCTCTCACTCATTTGAATGTCTGTCAGCAGCTATGGAGATATCATGAATTAGAAATAGTCACAAACTAATGAATCTAAACAGAAAATAAATCTATCAGCTTTAAGGAGAAAAGTTACTAATAACTTCTACTCTAATACAGAATATCCTAAAATAAAATTAATATAAAGTACTGAGTGACTTTGTTTTCATAAACAAAAACAAGTCACATATAAAAATTTGAAAAATAATCTACCATAAACATTCTTGTTTTGTTTTTAAGGAAATTCAAAGCCCCAGATGGACTAGTACCACCCATTCTTTTACTTATAGTTAAATATAGCTGCATACAACTGTTTATAGATTATTTGTTCTTGTTGATCCTCACCCTCCAGGGGAGTTAGAGACCTGACATCAGTCTTATCCATTGGTTGTAATAACAATACTTATTATTCATTGACTGCTTACTTTGTGTCAGGTACTGTTCAGAGCATTTTACAGGTATTATTACCTCATTTGGTCTTCACAACAACCATTTGAGGTAAGAAGTATAATTACTTGTATTTTAAGCACAAGGAAATTGAGGCACAGAGAAGGTAAGTAACTTGTTCATGGTCACACAGGAAGTATCAGGTAGAGCTACAATTCAAACTGACAGCCTGAATAGACTTCATGCCATAGGCTAGTTATAACAATCAAAAATTTCTTCTGCCTCTAGAATATTAGAGTTCAACAAACTGAAGATGAGTCTTATTATATGAGTTCTTTTATTTATTTATTTCTAGTTAAACTAAAAGGAGGAAAGCATGACGTATGTCTCAGGGGTTGCAGTTTTATGTCAAAAATATAGTAGGTTTAGTTTTTGATGTTGGTGAAAAACTAAGAACAACAAAAATATGTATGATAACTATTTTGAAAACTGATTTTTTTTTTAAATTTATTTACTTTATTTTTGGCTGTGTTGGGTCTTCGTTGCTGCGTGCAGGCTTTCTCTGGTTGCAGTGAACTGGGTTGGGCGGGCTACTCTCCGTTGCAGTGAGCGGGCTTTCTCTGGTTGCCGTGCATGGGCTTCTCATTGCGGTGGCTTCTCTTGTTGAGGAGCATGGGCTCTGGGCACGTGGGCTTCAGTAGTTGTGGTATGCGGGTTCTAGAGCACAGGCTCAGTAGTTGTGTCACACGGGCTTAGTTGCTCCCTGGCATGTGGGATCTTCCTGGACCAGGGCTCGAACGCACATCCCCTGCATTGGAAGGTGGATTCTTAACCACTGTGCCACCAGGGAAGCCCTGAAAACTCTGATTTTCATATACCAAGACTTGACTTTTTATTTATTTAACTTTTTATTGGAGTATAGTTGACTCATAATGCTGTTAGTTTTAGGTGTACAGCAAAGTGAATCAGTTATACATATACATATATTCACTCTTTTTTAGATTCTTATCCCATATAGGTCATTACAGAGTATTGAGTAGAGTCTCCTGTGCTATACAGTAGGTCCTTATTAGCTATCTATTTTATATATAGTAGTGTGTATCCAAGACCTTTCTTTTTTGATGGTAAGTTTATAATACCATCCCCAAGTGATTGTTGTTTATAGGTAATACATTCCAGCTTTCAAGATGCTAAAGTACAACTATATTATTAACCTGATGTATTAAATGATATAGGTCAAATCTGAGGGATTGAATCTTATTCTGTCAGAATTTTACTATATCAAGTATTGATTTAAAGAAGTTAGCCACTGAAATAAGTATGTTTATATGGACTGTTCTATAATGCCTGCTAGCATTGGTGGCATGGGACTGGACTTCCTGCTTAATGGCTTTAAAACTTCCCTGAGTATTTTATACCCACTGTGATTTAGTCATTAAACACCAGATTTCTTCATATTCCCTGAAAAAGGTCTACTAAATTGGTCTATGTGTGACTGGGGAGATATATGGCCTCAAAGGACATATCAGAAACTCCAGGGGCTGGGTATTCCAATTTGTTTCCTGGTAAGAAATGCCCCTCACTCTGAAAATCACTGTGAAAAGACAAGGTTTCTGATGAGACTGTGCTGTTCATCTCAAGAATGCTGGGGCTGAAAAAGGTTGAAAACGACTGGTATTGCTAATGTAAAGATAAAGGAAATCCCTTCGCACACCCACCCCTCCCCAACTAAAGGCAAAGCATACCTCCAGCATTTTCATCTTTACAATTTTCCTTACGAAGGTTCCAAAGGTACTTTTTATTGCTTCTATATCCAGGGGTTGCTTCTTGGGTCCGTTTTGGGAGGTATTACATGGGTGTAAATTTCTTCTCTGAGAAATATTTAAATAAGCTAGTGACCAATATCCAGTTAAATTATTGCATTAACATCTACTACAGAGTTTGCCAAATTTTCTGACCTTTCACATTAAAATTTGTTTGGAAAAGAGCATGGTTTAAAAAAAAGGCATGGTTTAAAAGAAAGAAAAACCTAATAAAAAATTAGCTGTCTGTTTAAAAGATTCTGATATGCTCTTCATTTTAATACAGTAAATTTCTGGCAAACCCGGCACATTTCTGCCTACTTTGTTCATATAGCTCCCACAAGGTAGTCAAACTATAGAAATGCTATCTACAGCATTGGCTGAGATATGGTATACTCCCAGATCAAATGAGAATATAAAAAAGTGGCATACTTGGGTCATAAAAGTGCTTTCATGAGTTGCATTTTGGAATTGGGCCTTTGGATTACACTGAAAAATGCTAAAAGCACAGCCTTTCAAAGTTCAATATTACATTTACTCTAAGGATATTATAAAACAACTGACAGTTAACTAGATCATTCAGTGGTCCCCATTTAAAATGCCAGGTGACAAATTTCTTTCAAATTAAACCCTAGGAAAAGCTTTGCTCCTCCTTAGAAGAGCTGTTTTTTTGTTTTTCTTTTTTCTTAAGGACAATCATTTAGCTCAGTGTTTCTCAGCAGGGTGTTATGGCATTTTGGGCAGAACAATTCTCGGCATGTGGGATGCTCCCCCCACCCCCCAGGACAGCCATTTAGTATCCCTGGCCTCCAGACATTAATGCCAGTCAGGCACTTGGTCATTGTGACCACCCAAACTGCCCAACATTTCTAAATGTACTAGTTGAGAAAACACTAAATACATTGTTCACTTCCTTTGTTTTGCCTACCAGGAAACTCAATCAAATTTGTCATTTAAAAAATATATCTGGGAAAGTATAGTATATCCTATATACCTGCATTCTAACTTTCTCCCAGTCTTGAACTTCCGTCTTAATTTATATTTTCCTTGGTCATGAACTTAATTTTGTATTCTGATTTTATTAAGACAATCCAAAACCTTTGTCAAACCAGATGAGGTACAAATAAATGAAGATAGCTTTGATCTTGGGTGGCCTAGGCCTGCAGCGGCTTGAAGCGGGGTTTCGGTTCCCGGCCAGTGACTGAGGTTGGGTCGTGCCGGTGAGAGCACCGAATCCTATTCACTAGACCAGTGGTCAGTGACAAGGCCCTGGCTGTACGGCTTTGCAGAAAAAGAATTCCCACAAAGACGGAAAGTAGTGAAACAAGTATTTATTAGGTGAGAAAAAGAGTATGTGTGGATAGACACATGGGTGGGCTCAGAGAAAGAGTAGTGCCCTCATGGCAGTTTGAATCACTTTTATGGGGCATTTCTTCGGGTTTCCTTTGGCCAGTCATTTTGATTCCCCTGGTTCAAAGTCCATATTTGGTATAGCTCAGGATTTTTCCATGTGTGAGCATGCATCTCTTGGCCAAGATGAATTCTACGGAAGAGGCCTTTGGGTAGGTTTGGACACTTGGCATCACTCCCCTTTTGACCTCCAAGGAGGCTTTCTGCTCATGTGTAGTCTGGGAGGTCTCCTGACTTCAAGAATGAGGAATAAGTGGTCTCTTACCTTCCCTCTGGGCAGGGTCCAGCCTCCTCTCTCAATTGTCCTGTTATTCCCATCTCAGAGTACCAGTCCACAAGGAACAAACACAAACTGTTTGCCCTGGGGGTCCATCTATCTCCTGTCTCAGCTTGACAGTTCAGATAGCATTTCCCAACCCCCCTTCATTCTCCAAAGTAGCACTAACTTGAAACAAAGTGTCATTGTTATATACAATACCAATTTTTCACTTCTACACATAAAGTGGTAGAAAAACTACTCCTCAGACACCTAGCTCTAAGGAATTAAGAAAGAATAATAAGCCAAAGAGAAGAAAATATTTTTTAAAACTTTTGACAAAAGTGTGTAAATAAAATATCACTTTTATATAAGCCTTATTTCTATATAACAGCAAATTTAAGTGAGAAGAGCCCATAGGAAGTATTTATTACTTTTAACATTATAAAAATCCTTTTGTTAAAAATATAAACTCTATATGAAGTTAGTTTTTGTGTGTGTCTTCATTTTAGATGAAAAATTATGGAGGTAAAGCTAATGATACACTTGCCTTTTTCCATATGAAAAGTATTTTTGGTTCTGATTTAAGTGATTCCCTCAGATTTCTCATTTTTGGCAGACTTTCACTGAGGGAAACTATTAAGCAACTCAACATTATTAGGCATTTAGATATAGATTTGTCTTTTAATATAAAACATATTTAGTGGATATAGTGCCCCAAATGGTATTCTATTTTTTACACTTACTTGTAAGTCATTTACAGTCTTGTTGGTACTTTTCAGGGAGTACTTACAGAAGATCCTATTGAGGAGCTTCAGTGAAAATGAGGTAAAAACTAGAGATACATTATCCTATGCTCTACTTACCTTAGAAGTACAAACAGCTATGTTAGCAGGAAGCTGGGAAAACTGCTTCAATTCAAATACATCACGTGCTGCCCATCGGCTCATGTGATTTTCAGCTTTGCTTGATCCAATCACATTCTGGTTTGAGTGAATGTAAGCCACTTCCTGAACACCACCTAAGAGGTAATTGATGTTTATTAAGTGATGTCTCATGATGAAGCAATATGGTTCAAGGTATACTTTAAAAATTATCAGCAACACATTAAAAACAGGTTATGCTTATTTTATTTTTAATCCTCAAGAAAAACATTGTTTGTATGTCAATATCACAATATTCTTTTTTAAAACAATTGAAAAGAGAAAGAGTTCAAATATATTGGTCTAGGTTAACTTAGAAATGACTTTTCCCTCTCATCAATATAAGAACTTCTGAATCAGGTAACAATTTTTAGATTTAAGCCTGAAATGAGAGTTTTGGCTAAGAGGAAAGCCATAGTGGAAGGTTGTCTCTATGAATTTGTTGTCTCTGTTGATGTAAAAAAAAGTTTACTAATTTAAAAGCAGTGCTAACCTCACCTGTTCCTTTAAACATGTATTTGATTACAGTGACGAAGTACGAGCATGGGGTTTATGACCAGGGAGTTTCGTTTGGTTGGCTTTGTTCAGTTTTACTGTTTGTATACTGTCTTTTTTGTACATATGCCCAGATTTGGAGGTTTTTAGGAAATGAAAAACATTAACTTACACCTTTTATCTGAAAGAAGTTTAAAAAACAGCTACATTTTTTTTATTGCTTTGTTTCTGGGCACCTATAATTTACTTTTAAATTGCGGTCATAAAAAAGAAGGCTCAAATTGAGGTCTATAAAAGCTCCCTCAAACAGCTCTGGCAATGAACCTCAATTATGACCTTCAACACTTGTGCTGTTTTAGTCCCGAACCTTTCTCAACCAGAATTGCCAATCATGAGAAAACAAGATGTTTGTTAAATAAGCTGAGTAAAAGAGTAATCAAGATAATATTCGCTTTAAATTTCAAAATATCAGTAGTAAGTATACCAACAGTTTAAAACCTTCAGAAGGATTCTGGTAGAAAATTTACTCAGATTTTTCTTAATTTTGATGACACATTTTATGCATTATTCAAAATAGAACGAGTTCCACACAAACTATTGACACCTTTTACACAGTAAAAAACAAAAACAAAAAACAAAACTTAGCTGCTCTTTTAAAAAAGTTTATGCAATAACTCCTCAAACCTAAAATCTAATTGTAGCACAGAAACCAAAGGATAGTCCAGTACCGGTATCCCTTAGTTCTTGAAAGTTTGCTTTACACCACTTAGCTTTTCCAAAAGACCTACGTTAGTACCTGTTTTCACGCTAACAGAAAGAAATCCAAAGAGAGTTTTCACTTTTGTGAAAAAGGGAGAAGAGTGAAGTGTTGCAGTGTTTGCTTTGCAGCAAGCCCTTACAGAGGCAGCACACAGCCCAGCAGCAAGCGTGGCACCACCAAGCTCCTTCCCCAGGAACGACACTCAGCATCAAGCCATCATAGCTTTGGACTGTGTCTGTGAGCATCTGTGCTTTATCTGGATTTATTTTGTGCAACCATTAACAAGATGTGTCCTAAGGTAATTGCTTCTTTGCTTTACACCATTTCAGCTTACAAAGTTACACAGGAAGGCTCTACTTTCAGAGAGCAGGGTAAACCTGTACTTAATTACAAGGGTATCAAAATATATATCATAATGAACTTTTAAATGACACTACTAATAACCACAAAAGAAAGCTTATCAAAATATAAACTTGCTTACGTATCAGATTCTTTCATGTAGTTTTTTTGGGAATGAGTGAGACACTTTTGAAAGCAATGCTAACTCTTAAAACTACTAATCAGATTCTCAGCAGATGGTGGTAAGGGGAAGCAGTTTTTCAATCTCTCTGAATCCCCACATGAGAACAACAACTAGACTGCAAAACCAAAAGCAAAGGACAACACTTACAACAAAATTAGATGACAAGATACTCCCATTAGCCCTAAAATACAAGAGGGTGGGTATAACCCACTAATAGCTACACACTCTGCATGGCATCAGGGTCTGTGTGAAGGAAGAAGGAAGTGACAGGGTGGCATCTGGATCAGAGAACAGGAGACCCTAGCACAGTGGGTTATTTGGAGATCAGTAGCTGGATCTGGGAAGGTTCTGCATTCTCTAAAGCTGAGTACAGCGTACAGGAGGCTTGTGGTAAGAAGGCCTGAGGGACTGGGGCAAACTAGCCCTAAGGAACTCCCCAAACTAACCCACCAGGGCTCCCAGGCCAGGGCCATACAATGAGGAAAAACTGCTGGGATGGAGTCAAAATGAGCAGAATAGGAAGAACAGGGATGAGGGAAAGAGATGGTCTAGAGCAAAGCAGTGGAAACAGAAACAGGAAATCCTATCATAGTTTTGAACACTATAGAAAAATAACAAATATGAATCTCTGTGAAATTAGAAAAGATTTTTTAAACTCTGCCTCATTTAAAAAAAGTCAGGGAAAAGAATTTCTATAAAAATGAGCAAGAGGGTCAAATCTCATAAAAATTATGAGTAAAGAGAATAAGCAGCAGAATAATATCCCTACAATGAAAATATGCCAGAAAGATATGCTTACAAAACAACAAAATTGTAATTGGTTTCAAAATTAGGTAAAACACCTTAAGAAAATGATAAAATATAGGAACCAACAACATAAATCAGAATTAGAATAACTCAGAAATGAGTGGCAGAACTCAGAAAGACATAGAAATTAAAAAAAAATTCAGAAATGGAGACTAAATTAGAAGGAACATAAGAGAGAATAAACACAATAGATATTGATTTAAGAGAAATAGAAGAACATTTTTAAAAAGCAAAAAGAAATGAAAAATAAATAAAATAGGATTTGGGAGAATGTGACAAATACTGAAGACAGGCAAGGAAGACTGAACACTTGAATAACATAAATTCCTGAAGAGGAAAGTCAAAGTAAAGGAATAGAACAAGTAACTAAAAATACTAGTACAAATAAGCTTTCCTTAAATAAAAACTGAGTTGAAACTACACTATGAGAATATTGATACAGACTACTATGGACTGAATATTTGTGTCCCCTCAAAACTCATATGTTGAAGCCCTAATCCCCAATGTGATGGTGTTTGGAGGTTAGGCCTTTGGGAGATAATTAGGTCTTAAGGGTGGAGCCCTAATGAATGAGATTAGTGCCCTTATAATAAAAGACATGAGATAGATGATTTCTCTCTCGACCATGTAAAGACAGCAAGAAGGCAGTGATCTGTAAACCAGGAGGAGGGCCCTAATCAAGAACCCTTCCTGATCTTGGACTTCCAGCCTCCCAAACTGTGAGAAATAAATGTTGTTTAAGCCACCCAGTCTATGGTAACTTGTTACAGAAGCCTGAGCTAAGACAAACACCAAAATATAATCTAGTAAAATTACTAGAAAATAAGGAAAAGAAAAAACACACTTTGGGCATCTAAGAAAAAAAAAAGAACACATAGCACAATACTTCATGCCAGAAGAAAATGAAGCTACATATTTAAAATACTTAAGAAAAGAAAGTGTAAGCCAAGAATTTTATATCCAGAAAAAATGACTTCTAAGTATAAAGGGCACAAACTGCTATCAACAAGTATCTCAGGGAATATTACTCTCATGAGTACTTCCTGAGATCTAACAGAAATAAGGAATCTACTAGAAAATAAGCTTCAGACAACCAAAATGACTAGAGAGACATTGACATAAGAGACATTGACTAATGAGAAGAATTAAATTTATAGTTATCTGCAAACCAAGAATAAATGAAGTCTAAGAGGAGAGAGTATAATGCAATATTCATGTGTATTGACAATGAAGACATAATATATCCATTTTAAAAATGGGCAGAAATGGGAGAGTATATACAAAAAAACCCCACGCCCAAACCTTAATGTTTCTAGGAATTATATTATAATAATATTTTTCTTATTTGACTTTTGTGTAACATGGATAAAACATGAGTAATTATGGAATGTTATAATTAAATCGTTCCCTATATGCCAAAGAACCAGTATTATCAGCATAGAGGAAGTGGTATGTAAATATGATAGAGAAGAGGTTAAAGCTCTATACCCCCAAAGTAAGTACAAATATGGAAATATCAATATGAATTCATGAAATATTTTATCATCATATATAAAAATACATACATGTACATAAATACATATATAAACTCATATATACCTATATATACACACACACATACGAATAAACATACGTAACACAAACAATTTATCCACTGAAAAGGCCCAAGCGAGTAGTAGCAATGATCATTCCTAGCACCAGACTGTGGTCTTGAAACACACTTTCTCACTAAAAGAAACCAAGACTTCTTAGAGAAATGACTGATTTTAGGTCTGAGACAAAAAATTCATGATGGAACATCCTGTAATACCTGATAGGTATCAAAGATGATTAGCATCATGTTAAAGATCTCAGGAATCAAAATGCTCATGTTTAAAGGCTCCCACTGTCCAAAGATGGGAAAATTGAGCCTCAGTAATGATATTAATTGAAATGGATTTGGACTCATTAAATGTGTTTGAATCAATTAATTCATAATGATTTTAAGAAAAGAAATCAATAGGAAATTAATTTATTATACTCAAAGCTGTTAAAGAAATTATTTTTCCTGCCTTCTCTATATGAACTGTACCACTGGGTAAGTAATAGTAGATGAGAGGAAGTATCTCCTTACAGAAGCATCCTAACTAACAAATGAAAAAGAAATGAGAGAAGTAGAAAATGTCATTTTGCTACTCTGAATGAATAAATAATTCTAGGCATTAAGCATCAATGTTTGCTAAGATCACAAAGAGAGAAACCAGCATACATTCTGTCAAACACTAACTTTTGTTTTGTCAAAGGGATTGAACCTGAATTTGATATAGTGTCAGACGCCAACTGCTCATTTTCAGGAAATATAGAGGGTGGAGAAATATGTGCAACTGCACCAATCCGCAATATGCAAGTTGCAGAAAACAATTGGCCTGGTTTCTTCAACAGAGAAATCATATAAATTGTAAAGAAACAAAAGGGATGGAGGAGGAATCCTATACATTAAGCTATATAAAAATTTTTTAATGAGTGAGGCTAAACTATAATGTCTAGGGATACACATTTGTATCCAATGTATATACATTTAATAAAGCCATAAAAATGCAAAAAAAGTTAGAATAAGTAGTGTATGGGCAAGGTTGTGATTCAGATGGGCCACATGGAAGGGATCCTGGTCTAGATGACAAAGTTCTCTATCTTGACCTAGGTGGTCTTCCCGTTTATCCTGCCACCACCCACTTCCTCACTGTGCCTCAAAGTAGCATCTTGATTGCAGAGCTAATTCAAGTTAATTCAAGAATCTCTTGAGGAACTATTTGATTGCACGAAACAAATATGCAAAGAAAAGTTTTCAGAATATATCTGCAGTTACCTAAAAATTTATCCATTGATTCACACATCTGATCTTGATTGACAATGCTCTTATTTGGAAATTTCATTCGTTTTCTTGGTATAAAAGTGCTATTTTTCTCATGGCTAGGTAATTTTGAAGAGAAACTGATTCTATCTTTTATAGTTTTTGGTCTATGGCTCTGTTTAGAGACACTGATGTGGCTAACAGATAAATCATCATCTGAGGATGTAAAATCATCAATAGCCTGAGAGGTACAGTCTTCATCTGTTGCACACAGTTGGTTTGTTTTTTCCATTGTTTTTGGAAAAGTGTAAAGTTCCCTTTTATTTTCCTCTTTTCTCTTAAACCTCAGAGAACTAGTAGCTCTTTTCTTTCTTACTCTTGACTTGGAGGAAATTTCAATGTCATCAGATTCGTCACTAATATCACTACTGCCTTTTCTTTTTGTATTAGATTTTAGGGTCTTGTTCTCAGGATTTAATTGTTTTGAAATTAGTCCATTTCCTCTGACATTGGTCTTTCTATTATCACCATTATTTCTTATATTTACAGGGTTTTCTGTTTCAGAATCTTCAGATCCATCCACAGGTGGCTTAAACTTTACCCTCTTCTTGAGGAATCTTTGAGTTGTGTACTGTGTGGGAAAGATGATATCACTATCTTCTGATTCTGTGACATTCTGTGAAATGCAATGGTGGCCAACTGTATTTTTAAAATTTTTCTCATCATCAGACTCAGAAGAAATATTCTGTTCTAAAATCTCAGTTTTATCAAAAATATATTTTCCATTTGGATTTAGGATGTTAGTGAATTTCTGATGCTTTGAAGTACCAAGAGAGTCTTGACTTTTCCGACAACCAACATCTTTGGCTTCTGTTGAAAGGCATGTGGGCTGTTCATCAGAACTTTCATCGTCAGAGGTAATATTTCCATCACTATCCTCAACTGCTTCACATTTTGTCTCAAACAATTTAGAGAAACCACACTGGAGTAAGGTAAGCTGTCCAGGAGAACCTGAAGCTTTACTTGAGTCAGATGCTTTGTTTTTAGCAGTCTTTATTATTGAGTTTCCTACTGATTCATCTTCACTAAAATCACTGCAGAGATCACATGCTTCTTTTGCTAGTGGTTCTGCAGGCTGTTCTGGACCTTTGTGTTCTTGACAGTCAGGCTCCCCATCCTATATAAGAAGCAATGGTGGAAACATTAGAAAACGTCAAAATAAGGATATCAAATCTATCACACTGGAGGGGAATTGAATTTGGGCAGATAATTTATGTACAAGTATATTACCTGGTATTTTCTAAAAGTAAAACATTTATTGATAGTAAACAAACATAAAGGATTTAATATTACAGTCTGGTATACTCTTTTAAAGTTGAATAACTTTCCAAATAAATAAAAGTTAAAACTAGAATATCAAATGATCAAATTATTTATAAGGAAAACACAGAGCAGAGCTAAGATGCAGAGACTGATTCTGGCCTCAAAGTGAAAAGCACACAACTTATTGCTTACGACAGTCCAGCAGATACTTTCAATCATGCGTTAAAAACACAACAAATTTGTAGGAGCTAAAGAATTCCCAACTGGAAAATGTTTCTAATTGATTAAAAATAGATTGGATAGGATCTTGACCACCATAAATAAAGAAAATATTGAAGCTATTTTGAAGTAAAATTTGCTAGAAATTTAAATCCAATATTTACTTTTTTCACATTAATTAGAGCTAAATATATTCTCAGTTTCTGAAAACTGAGGCTTCATTAGTAAAAGATTTTGGGAAAGTATTATCTGGTAATACTTCTGCCAACATTTGATACTCATGTATTTCTATAAATTTAGAAACATATTCACCCCATACTTGGTTATATAAATTTATAGGGGTGTTATAAATTTATAGTTATCATTGCATATAGTTATCATACAGTTATATGATGTACTGTTATATCATATATATATGTTATATCATAATATAGTTGTCATATAGCCCATATCTTTGGGCTAGTACAAAATTAGAGTTAAATCCCTTAAAAAAAAAAAAAACAAACAAGAAAAAAATAGCAACAACAATTAAAAAAAAATCTTCTACATATATTCTTTACTTTTAAAAAGACTTTATGATGACAATATAGATTTTGTAGTATGTGAGATGACAAACTACCACAAGACAAAGGACTCAAATAAAATATCTGCTTGAGTCAGAGAATGAGTTTGGTGTTTGAATTTAATAATTTTAAATATACATTGATTGCTATTTTTCCATCTAATTTGTTATTTAGTAAAAAAAAAAATTATTTAGGTTGGATTGGTTACCTATACAGTGCATTTAATTTTGGATTTACACTTTGGCATAGTTAAAATTCCAGTTTGGATGTAAACACCTGGTGACTGCTCCTGAATTTTTTTTTATGATATGATATGAAATATTAGCCTAAATTATTAATTTTACTGACAGTCCTCTGACTTTGTGTCCTTGACATTTCTTAAAAAAATTTTCTTTACACATTGAAAAATGAAGGAAAAGGAAAAGAAACTTAAAATCTTCACATACATGTTTCCCAGGAGTTTCTAGGCTACAGATTCAAAGATTGCTTACTGTTTCTAGTTTGTGTACTGGAGGTTCCTCTTTCAACCATGTTGTAGCTGTCATGATCCCTGCTTCCACTTGGCCTTCTCTCTATAAAGAATGCAAATAACTGTAAAATATAGGGTAGAAACAACCAGATAAACAACAGCAATGTTATGCTAAAACTTAGAGTTAAGAAAATTGAGTCCAGGGAATTCCCTGGTGGTCCAATGGTTTAGGACTCTGCGATTTCACTGCCATGGGCCTGGGTTCGATCCCTGGTCAGGGAACTAAGATTCTGCAAGATGCGTGGTATGGCCAAAAAAAAAAAAAAAAAAAAAAGAGTACAGCCTGCTTTAACTCTCTTAATGCTATTTTTCAATTTGCTAATTAAGGAATTCATATATATTTTTCAATGCTCATAATTCTTAGGTAGTATAGAGGCACAGTGGAAGCCTGCTGGGCTCATAAAAAATTCTTACTTCTTATCATAAGCTTACTTTTTCTGATAGAAAACTAATAACATTTTTCAGCAAACTCCACTAAAAGCCCTAGTAGGGAGGGAGAGTGAAAAAATGTTAAAAATTTACCCAGTAGTGACAGCCATAATAACTATGTCTATATGATAACTATATAACTATTGTATATGTGTAAATATTATATAATATTGCAATAACTGTAAGGACATAATATCAACATTTTAAATACCACAGATAATGTTGGGTATTGGGCACTCGATGTTCTAGCTTATATTGCTAGTGTGTTTATAGTTCATATTCATTAAAATATGTTTATTGATTCCTTCAGTGTAGTAGACATCAAAATGAAAATATCCATCTAATATAAAACTAAAAAAATCTTAATTAGATAATAGGCTTGCTACATCTTTAAGAAAAGTATGCTTTTATAGCTTTTGGTATATCATTTAGCAGAGATATTTAATGGCCTAGATTCTAGAATATTAAATTCTTCAAGAGGAAATAAATTTATTTCTCTTTTCAAGGCTTTATTTGTTGATAGAACAAGGGGAAATAATACTATCATCACCAGAGTTACAAATATCCAACTTACGAATACACCAATATTTATAATATAGCAATGGCATGGTTCCAGTTACCTGGTATCCAGGGCAACAAGTGAGAATCACCCCTAAAGAACTTGAAAGAATGATAAAGAGTTCCTGAATTGCCATGAGATCTTTTCTTCCAGTGCCTGGAGGCTATTACTGTAAGGGAATGGGAAGCCTCTGTCCGAGAACTCCCTTTTATCTCTTCAACAGAATTCAAATGGCTACAACAGATGCAACTGGCAGCAACAGAAATCTACAAGCTGTCAGAACCCCTTTGTGATAGGTAAATGACAACTCCAGTCTTCTGTTGACTTGGAGTCATCCTTAACTCCTGTTTCTCATACCCTATCCGATGATCCAGGAGCAAATCCTGTCAGTGCTTCAGGGCATCCACCACTACCCGCTGGCCCAAACCACCATCTCTTGGCTGGATTGTTGCAGTATCCTCCTACCTGGCTTCTTGCTTCTGCTCTTGTACTTCTATAGTCCAATTCTTAACATTTAGAATAGATAGTATAGATCAGACTATGTCATTCTGCTGTTCAGAACTCTAACTGCTTTTTTTTTTCTTTTTGTGGTACGCGGGCCTCTCACTGTTGTGGCCTCTCCCATTGCGGAGCGCAGGCTCTGGACGTGCAGGCTCAGCGGCCATGGCTCACGGGCCCAGCTGCTCCGCAGCATGTGGGATCTTCCCGGACCGGGGCACGAACCCGTGTCCCCTGCATCGGCAGGCGGACTCTCAACCACTGTGTCACCCGGGAAGCCCTCTAATTGCTTTTGTTATCACTCAAGTCAAAGCCAAAGTTCCTGTAGGATCTGGTTTCCTGTCATTTCTTTGGCCCCATCTTTTGCTCTTTTGATTACTCCACTCCAGCCACTTTGGCTTCCTTGCCATTTTGAAATCACGCTGGGCACGCTCCTCCCTCAGGGCCTTTGTTTGCATTTGTTCCTCTGCCTAAAACACCTCTTCCTTTCTTGTCTCTTCAAAGAATCAAATGCAATCTCACAGTAGCCTTCCTTGGCTACTCCATCTAAAATTGTAATGCTCTTTCCCTGACAGTCTCCCTATTTCCCTTCCTTGCTCTATTTGTTTTTTTTTGAGATATAATTTACATATAATACTGTGTACGTTTAAGGTCTACGAGGTGTTAATTTGATATATTTATATACTGTAATATGATTATCATCATAGCTTTAGTTAACACCTCTAATATGGCATATAATTATCAATTCTTTTATGTGGTGAGAACATTTAAGATCTAGTCCTTCAGCAGTTCTGAGGTATATAATAATAGTATTGTTGACAATACTCACCACGCTGTGTAGATCTCTAGAACTTATTCATCTACTTGCTCTATTTTTATCCTTAGAATCTATCATCATAATATACTAACTTCAGTTATATTTCTCTTTACTATTTGTTTCCCCCAAATAGAATGTAAAATTTTGTAGGCAGGGCTTTTTGTCTATTTTATTCATTTCTGTATGCCTAGTCCTATGATGTATAGTATTGGACATTTAACATATACTCAATAAATATTTGTGAAATTAGCTCTCAGTATCTATCTCTAAAGGGAAACCATTAAAAGAATGTCAATGAAAAATAGAACTAAATTGCCCAGAAATCATCAGATTAAAAGTGTTCTATATATTCAAATTTCTACATCTTAAAACATTTTAAAACGGATTTTTCTAAAACCTTTAAAAATTAAAAATGTATCATAGGAAGTAAAATAACTTCTTTTACTTTATAACATATGTTTCCATTATGCAGGGCTTGGACTAATAATATTTTAAAACATCGTTTGGCCAAAAGCACAGCATGAATCTACTGAATTCTGACTGATAACAAATGAGCAATTTTAATTCAAAATTTAATTTAATAATTGAGTGCCAATGATGTGCCTAGCAAGCAGTTAAGCATATTTTACTATAAACAAAATATAAGATATGGAGGGTCCTGTCATCAATAAACAATCCTGGAGGAGAAACAACATATATTTAGGACAACCAGAGAATAAGAGAACTTTCCGTTTAATAACTTGTCATATGGAATGTCTTACCTAACACTTTTTAAACAGAGGAATAGTGGCTATTCTGATAAAAGAAGAGAACAAAACTATTTGATACATAGCAGAAAACAGGACAAGTAATATAATACTAATACCTTTTACAGATAATGATTTGAAATTAGAAACATGAATATAGTACGTTGGGTAGTACTACCCAACGTTGGAGGTAGGATCTGAGGGGGTCCTGGAGGACAAACAAGGCTATTTACTGATTAGAGAAGAGGAATGGGAAAGAACAAGTCAATCAGAGAAACAGCATATTCAAAATAAGAAAGAGACAGAGAAAGGGAGACTTTAAATAGGTCACTCAATTCAGAATCAAATAGTTACTATAAAATAAAAACTGAGCAATATACATCAGACATTGTATAACAGTTGTAATATTCACAACATACAAATCATATATACCTTCCTCTTCCCCAACCATTGATGATCACGTTTGAACTGCTACTAAACTTGCTTAACATACGCTTACTGATGTTACGTGTTCTGTATGTAAATGTTCTCTTCCACCTCCCATAAAGATGGTCTAAGTTCTTTAAGGACAGGGACCAATTGTTCCTTTAACTGTTTTTACGGTACTATTAAATAAATGAAGTACATTAAAGTTTTACTACAAAGTCCTGGAAGTTAAGGGAAATATCCTTAAGTTTTCCAAGACTCAATTTCCTCAACTGTATGATGATGGGATTGAAAAAAACGATAGTCCAGGATTTTATGATACTCATATCAATATTAACTAAAAAATAGGTTAATATTCTTAGTACTCTGGTATATTAAAGAATTTAAAAGATTTTTTAAAGGATATAAATATCCTGTTAAGAATAAGAAACATCTGTATCCTGAGGATGAACACAACTGGGAGAGTTTGAAATATTGGTGTGGAATTTTTATTGGGAACAGAAAACAAAAATCTCCATGAGACATGAGAGTGCATCTCAGGGAGTATTTGGTAACTTTTAATCAAAACACATTTTATATTTTTGTTTATTTAGGAAAGTCTCTTTTTTTAGTTCCTGACTTCAACAGCTGTTTTCAAAATAATAAATTTCTCTTTACCGTCTGAAAATGGCCTTGGAGGTCATACTGTCTTGTATATGTATCTGAATTTGTGTATGTACATTATTTATAACTATGCATGGGGAAAATCTTAGTTCAGAGGTACAGTAATTCATTTCCTATTTCTATAAAAGTAGAAATTCTAAACATAAAACATTTTTTAAAAAGAAAACCAAAAATTTCTCTGAAAAGGCACCAGCAATTTTCCTGAGGGAGAAATCCATGTTTAAAATATTGAAAAAAATCAGAGAAAAATTTCACACCTCCAGGATGTCCCTTGTAAGACAAGACCCTTGGGACCTCAGTTTGAAGAGATTATAGACTCCAAAAAGCTCTCCTCGATGCTCTTTTGATCCTTGAACTGCTTCAAAATACCGCTTGGCATTTTCACTTCCAACCACCACACAGTGAAGTTGCTATAACAGAAAAAACACAAGATGTTTTGAAGTGTTCGCTCCAACAATATGTCAGAATTTCCTGGCATTCCCTGTATATACACAGCTTTAGCTGGAGCAGGCAGAATCTCCGTAGGGAGGAAATTTTATTTTAATTTCCCTGGCAGATGTTGCCATTATGGTGAAATAATAATAATCTGGCCAGTTTTATTAAAGAAGAAATCTTACATTTCCTATTTTATCTGTTTTCTAACAACTGACTCAAGATCGTATCTGTATGGACTAGCCACCTGATGTAAAATGTAAAAGGCATACATTTGAATACACTTTTCTCCTTTCTAGACTCTTATTTCAATAGAAACTACTAAAACTGGCAGAAATAGTCGCTACATCACCAAAGTTAAATTATAATCTAAAGTAATTATATAATAACCACGTTGGTATCAAACTAATTGTGGCCATGGTTACATTGTCAACTAAGAGCAAAAACCCAATCATTGTTTAGCAACATTGCATCTCTGAAACAATTCTGAACACAGAAAGAACACTGACATGGAACCCTTAAGGACATATACCACTTTAGTACCAACATAATGTAATCTCTTTATTTACTAGATACTTTATTGTATATAATGTACATACAATTTGATTAACCCATGTACACTCTAACATTTCTTGAAACAAAGAATGAAAAATAACTTCCATCTATTGCTAATGGAAGGATTAGTAAGAAGCGATACTTTATGGTGATTATCATCAGATTGATTTGCACTATAATAATTACTTTACGCAAATAAAATTATTCTTATTAATAACAGCTACTATTTATTGAACACATGTGTAGCATTTTTATATTCTCATTTAATTCCTACAATCCTGTAAGATATTATCATCTCCCTTTTAGAAATAAAAGAACTTAAATTCAGAGAAATTAAGTGCCTTGTTCACAGCTGCCTCACTAGGAAGCATCATTTCTAGAATTTTTACCTGAGTTTGGCTGAATTCAAAATTTATACTTGTATCAATTTCTCATATCCAGATGTCCCTCTTAAAACAAGACCCTTGGGACCTAAGTTTGAATAAGTTATGGATCAACATACCAACTTGATTAGTTTTATATCAACGTCCCAGAAATATGGGCCATAGTCCTGGAAATACAGAATCACAATAGCAACTGATGGCCTTGATGGCCCAGTTACCTATGATTTTACCCTTACTACTGACTCTTCCTTAAACACTGTATTGTCAGACTGCTATACTACTAAATATAATCACCAAAGTAATTTGTAAGCATTAATCTAAATCTTTATAAGTCTCCTACCAAAGTTTTGTCACAAAACTTATAAAAGGCACATTATTTTGTACTTAAGTTTTCCAAAGTGGCTCCAGTAAAAGTGAAGGCCAGATGCATCCATCTGTAGGGTAACTATAACAAAATCATGTTAGAATTCAAGAGGGTAGGGAAAAAAATCAGTATTTGGAAAATGTAGCTTAGTTTCTAGCTTAAGAAGAACCCATACGAGGCTATAAAATGCTTAGATTTCTTCCCAATATACAAGACATGCAAGAAGCAAAACAGGAATATTCATCATGTTAAGAGTTCATGACCACTTCCTCCATCTTCAAGGCCAGTAATGAGGCATCTTCGTATCATTCTCTGACCCTCTGCTTCTGTTATCACATTGCCTTCTTTCCTTTTTCTGACCCTACTGCTACCCCTCCCTTTATAAGGACCCTTGTGATTACACTGGGCCCACTCACATAATCCAGGTCAGTTCAGGGAATTAGGATGTAGATATCTGTGGGGGGCCATTATTCAGCCTACCACAGTAAGGAAGTGCAATAAGCATGATGAGGGCTTGTCAAAATGACGCAGAAGCCCCCTTGAAAGGGTTCTCACTGGTCAAAAAATGAGAGTTCGAACATAAAAATAATTGATATTCAGTGGGTTACTAAAATCCGTTACTAAAATACTATCTCATGAGTCCACACAGATTAAATAAATGGAAGAGAAGGGAAAGCTCTTTTTTTATGGTAGAATGCCAACAAATATAAAGGAAGTAATAATGGAAATAGAAAAATCACCGTCTGACAAACCATCATAGTAGGAGCCGATTCAGGCGGGAATCATCAATGAAAGCTAAGGCTGATGAGTACAAGCTTGATGAGGAACAGGATACAGCCGTCCGTCGTCCCTTGGTATCGGGGGGATTGGTTCCAGGATCCCCACAGACAACAAAACCCATGGATGCTCAAGTCCCTTTTATTAAATGGCATAGTATTTGCATATAAGCTATGCATTATTTCCTATATACTTTAAATCATCTCCAGATTACTTATAATATCTAATACAATGTAAATGCTGTGTAAATAGTTGTAAATACAATGTAAATGTTAGCTAAACAGCACACAGCAAATTCAAGTTTTGCTTTTGGAACTTTCTGGAATTTTCTTTCTGAATACTTTGAATCCATGGTTGGCTGAATCTGAGGATGCAGAACCCATGGATACAGAGGGCTGACTATATCAGCATAGTCTCTGATGATCTCCCCATAAAATATATACTATTTTACAAATGAAAAAAGTGGCGATTCTGCAGTGCAAAAAGCTGGCAGACACAAACTTGACAGGTGATCAAGGTTAATATCACCAGTGGTGGATCAGGTCACCACCAGGTGCCTTCTGACCAATGCAATGAGAAGAGCACAGCATTCTTTCTGTACCATTCTTGTCAAGCCTTCTTGTCTTGAGTTGGAAGATGAGGAAACATCAAATGGACATATGTTGAGGGAAAGCATACACTAGGAAAGGCTTTATTTTTTAAAACTGTCAAGGTCATGAAAGACCAGAAAAGCCTGGGTAACTTAAGGTTGAAGAACACTTAAGAGACACAAAAAGAAATGTAATTATGATCCTGGATTGGATCCTGAGCCAGAAGGAGAAAGGAGACATTGCCAGGAAAGCTGATGAAATCTGAATGGGTTCTATGGATTACAAGGTGATGCTGTATAAGTGTTAGTTTCTTGATTTGGATAACTGCATTTTTTTTTTTTTTTGCGGTACGTGGGCTTCTCACTGTTGTGGCCTCTCCCATTGCGGAGCACAGGCTCCGGACGTGCAGGCTCAGCGGCCGTGGCTCATGGGCCTACCCGCTCCGCGGCATGTGGGATCCTCCCGGACCGGGGTACGAACCGGTGTCCCCTGCATCGGCAGGCAGACTCTCAACCACTACGCCACCAGGGAAGCCCATGGATAACTGCATTTTTGAGAGGAGAGTGGCGGGGGGGGGGGGGGGGGGGGGGCGGTAAGGGAGAAGCAAGTTGCAGAACAATTGAGTGTTCAATTGAACACTCAGAACAATTGAGTGTTCAATTGCAGTAAAATTGAGTGTTTATAATGCATAAAGCTATTTTTATATGTACATATAAATAGGACGGTGTCCTTATTTGGGAGAAAACAAAGAATTTAAAGGTGATAAATCTTCAACTTCCTCTAAAACGGTTCAGAAAAAGAATAAAGATCATGGCTGAGAGAAAGAGAAAGCAAATGTGGTAAAATGTTAACAACTGGGGAATTTGGGTGACGTTAATTGGGAGTTCTCTGTGCTGATCTTGTAACTCTTCTGTAAATACATATTAATTTCTAAATAAATTACATATATATGAAAGATGAATTTTTGAATGCCAAATTTTAGATTACATGCAATGCTCCAAACCTAAAGGAGCGCAGTTGCTATATAAGCAATTTTTTTAAAGTATAAAATATATTTTATGTTGTGAAGGCATTATCACAACAAACATAAACAAAAACATCAAAGGGTAAGTCCCCCTTGAACAACACAGATCATCCCTCATCAGTCTAACCAACACTGTAATGTTTAGGTTTATCCTTCCTAGATCTTTTTCAATGCAGTTAGAACTATTTATATATACATGTAGAAACAGTTTTATAAATAAACACAATTGATATACTTGTTCTTCAAGTTACTTTTGCCCCACTTAAAATGTCTTAAAGATTGTGCCACATCAGTACATTTGCTCTATAATCTTTAAAAAAATTTTTTTGCTGTATATGGGTATATCAGAATTTATGTTAATTCTGTTACTATTGGACATTTAGGCTGTTCCTTTTTTCATTTTTTGAACAAATACTAACAATTCTGAATATAAATCCTTGTCATCCTTCAATGTGCATATGTGAGAATATTTCTGCCAGGTAAATAGGGAGAACGTGCATTTTAAAAATGCTGTTAAATTAGCTTCTAAAATAAGTGCACCAAGTTGTATTCTCAAAAATACTATATTAACACATCTTTAAAAATATCCCCAACAACAATGAGCAACGCCAATCTCCTCACCTCCCTAAAAAACCCCCCACAGAACAAAACAAAAAAGTCTTTTGCAAAACGTGCAGAACACGATCTTATTTTTTACTTCTCCATTATAAGTGTAGTTAAGCATCTTTTCATATACATGTTAACTGTTTGTATTTTTTCTTCACTAAAATGCCTAATCAGTCTTTTTATTGGTTTGTAGCAGTTCTTTATATATTATAGATGCTAATTTATTATACTTATGGCAAGCATTTCCTCTGGTCTCTCCTTTAATTTGGCTTATAGTTCGTTTGTCATATAGAAGTTTCATATAAAAATGTAGTCAAATTTACAATATTTGCCTTAGAGGCTATATCAGTTTCCTAAGGCTGCTGTAACAAAGTACCATAAACCAGGTGGTGTAAAACAACAGAAATTTATTCTCTCTCAGTTCTGGAGGTTAAAAGTCTGAAATCAAGATATTGGCAGGGCCATGCTCTCTCTGAAGGTTCTAAGGGAATATCCTTCCTTTCCTCTTCCTAGTTTCTGGTGGTTGCTGGCAGTCCTAGGCATTCCTCAGTTTGCAGCTTCATCACTCTGATCTTTGCCTCTGTCATCACATGGCATCCTCCTTCTGTGTCTGTCTGTATCCAAATTTCTCTCTTATAAGAAACCAGTCATTGAATTAGGGCCCACCGTTATAGAGTATAACCTTATTTAACTTGATTACATGTGCAAAGACCTTACTTCCAAATAAGATTCCATTCACAGGTACCAGGGGTTAAGGACTTCAACATATGTTTTTTATTTTTTGGGGGGGGGCACAATTCAACTTCTAACAGAGGCTTTGTTAAAGACTTACATTTATGTTCATGAGACATATTTGTCTATAATTTTCTGTTCTTGTAATGTCTTTGCCAATTCTGGCATCGGGATTCTTCTATCTTTCTAAAGTAGGCTAGAATTGTTCCCTCCTCCGTTCTCAAAAAGAATATTAAATGTTTGATAGAACTTACCACTGAAGGAAAAATTTCCACCACTGTGGAAAAGTTTTGAATTAAAAATTCACTTTCTTTGACAATATAGAGCTATGATTTCCCCTCATTTGAAGTTGCTGCTCCGAAATATCCAGTATTGCTATTAAGAAGTTAGCTATCTATTTAATTCTAGTACTCTTGTAGACAATTTTTTTTCTCTCCATGAAGTTTATCTCTGGAAATTTTAAGGGTTTTACAATTATAGAAAGACAATGTAAGTGTGGATCTATTTTCATTCATCCTATTTAACACTCAGTGGGGCTCATAATCTGTGGACTCTCATCCTTTGGGACTTCTTCCTTCTCTTTCTTCTGTTCCCTTGCTCAACTGTAAGACTGATATTGGAACTTCTACATCTAGCCTTCATTTCTCCTAAGTTTTCTTACATGTGTTCGTTCTACCTCTGTCTTTTTGCTCTGTAATCTAGAAGAATTGCATGGCTCTTTCTTTTAGATGAAAACTTTGTTCTTTGCTATTCAGCCTATTGCTGGAGTTTCTCGTTTTCTGGATCTCTAATGGATTTTTTTTCTAGTAGTCTTTTGCTGTTCCCAGGATCCTACAACCTCATTTACCTTTTGAATAGTGATATTTCTTTAAAAATCTTTTACTCTTTTCTATTAATTTTGTTTTCTCTGATGTTAATTCTTTTTTAGTGCCTATATGAGTTCCTATATCTCTTGTAATAAATTATCATAAACTTGGTGGCTTAACACAACAGAAATGTATTCTCTTATAGTTCTTACAGGAGGCTAGAAGTCTGATATCAGTAACACCAGAATGAAATCAAGTTTTGGCAGAGCCATGTTCTCTTCATAGGCTCTAGGGGAGGATCCATTCCTTGCCTCTTTTCACTTCTGGTGGCTGCCAGCATTCCTTAGTTTATAACTACATAGCTCCAATCTCTTGTCTCTGGGGTTACACTGGCTTCCCTTCTGTCTCTGTCAGATTTCCCTTTGCTTCCTACTTATAAGAATGCTTATGATTTAGGGCCCACCTGGACAATCCAGGCTAATCTCCCCATCTCAAAAATTCTTAATTTAATCACATCTGCAAAGACCCTTTTTTCCATATAAAGTAACATTTATAGGTTCCAGGGATTAGGACCTGGTATCTTTGAGGGCCATTTTCATAGTGTTTATTTTCCTAAACTGTTCAATACTAATTATTGTTTTGGAGGGGTGGGGGGGAATATTCATCTGTCAAATGCCTAACGGGCTTATCTAGGCCTACTGCAGTAATTATTCAAAGCAGGCAGCAGGCGGAGGGGTTTGCAAATATTTATTATTTTGGACTTTCTTCTTGATTTCAGCAAAAATTTAGAGCTTTGTTTCCTTCCTTCCAGTAGTTCTACTTATTGTTCCTACTTGAGAACAGACATTTCCATTGTCTACAATCTGGTACAATGGGGGAAAGATCATAAGGGTTAAACCACCTTGTTAGATCACTAATAATACCCAAAGAGGGGGCATCACAGTTAACCCAAGGCTCCTTTCTATTTTTAGTATCTGTTGACTCTAAGCTTGGAATATTCACAAGTTGCACCTACCTTTTCCAGTAGTCTTCTCATGACTGAGTTTAGCTTTGTTTCTTCCTTCAATCTCATCTCAACTGCCCTTTGTCTTTCAGGGTTCCTTATCATTTTTGGCCCACAGAGAGAACTCTTTTTTCTTTCCAACATTTTTACAGAATTTTAAAACATCATTTTGGATTGTTTTCCTCCCAAGAGATATGAGGAACACTTGTGAGGCTAGCGTGTGTTTGCCATTTGCACCCTTGGTTCAAATTCCAATCAATGTTTAAATCACATTTATGCCATATCCTCATATGATTGCCATCTTATCTTTATTTGTGCTTATCAAGATGTATGGCTGAATGTTCCTTAAGTGGCTTATTTTAATAAGCAATTAGATCATACAAAGTTCTGAAAACTTAAATTACCCTCATCTTCTGAAGTCTTTTTATTACATATTATTATATAACAGGCCATTTTATTTCATTAAATGAGTCAGATGAATAGGCAAAAAGGAAATACATATAGTAATGGGATCAAGAAAACTTACTATGTGATTGAGGAAAGACTCTTACTTGTGACAAGTCAAAGATAGTATTCTAAATAGCTGCTCCTAACATGAAAAAATAATATCCTACTTTTTTCCAAGATTAGTTAATGTCTGAAAAAATAATTTTCAAGTAGTTGTGCTATACCTAAGAACAAAAAGATTAAAGGTTTCTTACAGAGCTAAATGCTTTAAGAAAAATAAACACTGCTGTGTACAATTCTATTTTTAGAATTAAGAAAATAGCACAAATTTAAGACTGGATCATTCTTAGGTTAACTACCACCACATGTGGCAGATGTTTGCTCTTAAAACAGATTCCAGCTGAATATATAGGGAGTAATTCAAATTTAACATTTATAATTAAACTTGAACCTCATTCCAGATCTTCTCAAGCAGGCAGTTACAGACTAACTAAACTTTATTTAGAGGCATAAATGGAGTAGTAATTGATACCCTAAGGATATTAAAGAGTTAATGCAATTTTAGATGAATATTAAAAGCATCAGCACAGTAGTTAGTGCACTTGAGTTCTATTCCTATAATTTCATTTACTGGGGTGTCCTGGATCCCAGTTTCATTATATACAACAGGAAACATTTGTATTAGATATCTCTAAGGTATTCCTCTCCAGTCTTCTTCATGCACACATAGATAATGGAAACGTGTGAACATCTACTCGAAGAGGAGGTTACTCAAGGCTGGAAGCTGGCTTAGATAATCTTGCTGCCCAGAGAGCTGTAGGATGTCTGGGTGCACCTGTACCCCATCTGTGGCATACACTTACATCTTGGCCCACAGTTTGGGGAGCTGTGACCTTGCTACTCAAATTGTGATCTGCAGACTAGTAGTGTTGGCACTTCCGGGAGCTTGTTAAAAATGCAGAATCTTGCGCTCCACCCAGAACTACTAAATCAGAATCTGTATTTTAAAGATCCCTAGGTAATTCATGTGTACATTAAAGAAGTACTGCTCTAAGAAACTTTCAGCTCTAAAATTCAATGAACCTAAGATTTAATCTGTTTTATAGAAGTGTATTCTACAGTATATTTCATAATCTTATTAAATTCCTTATTATAGCTAGGATAAAATAAAAAACATATTTGTACACAAATTTATTATTAATTTTTAAAAACTGACAAGTGTTTACTTTTAATTAGAAAGAGGGAAATATATTTACCTGCTTGTATACCTGTCGTAAGTACATGATCTCCTCCACAGTTCCCAAGGATATCAGCCTAAGCACTTTGACATCTCTGCATTGCCCAATCCTATATGCTCTGTAAAAACATTAAAAACAAAAGGCAACCAAGATCAAGTGAAACAACTTTGGGTTCAGGAGGTAACTTTTGGATATAAAAATGAAATATTGCTAAAATTTTAATTTCAAAAGAAATATCTTATGTTTAGATATGCTATATTATTTAATAATAATGTAAAAACAGAAATTCATATAAAAAGGCCAGTCATTGAGGAGGAAAGTATTATAGAAAAAATATACATATCAACTTCATTTCTGTTATAAACATCACCTTCTACTGTGTAAAAACTTTTCCTAAATTCAGATTTTTCTTTTATGGCAGTCTTAAACTTATGAATGATTCCATCTATATAAAACTCTCAAAAACGCAAACTAATCCACAGTGACAGGAAGCAGATCAGTGGTTGCTTGGGGGCGGGCCTGGGAGGGGCAAGATGAATGGATTACAAAGTAGCACAAGGAAAATTTGGGGGGTGATGGATATGTTCACTCTCTTGATTGTGGTAATGGTTTCATGGTGTATACCTACAGCAAAACTTATCAGCTGTACACTTTAAATATGTGCAGTTTATTGTATGTTAATTATATCTCAATGAAACTGTTAAAAAAACCTTGGAGGTAAAGCAGTAATCAACTGGCAAGCCTATGGAAGTGCAGATTTACAGCCTTCATCCACAGAGATTTCCAAGCAGTCTGTCTGACTGGATCACTCAGATGATTAGTACCCTAGGTGTTTTGATATGGACTGCAGTGCTAATTAAAACTCTAACCTGACTCACCACACTGATTAACTATAGGTCCAGTCCCTGTAGCTTCTCCCAGGTGGAGGTTTTATTGGATGTTCTGAATGAGGTCATCTGTTTCTAAATACCTGTTATAGTCATGGGGGATCAGGGGCAAAGCCATACTGCTTCATGCTTGAAAATGTTACAATTTGGGGGAAATTTAATTTTGACCTTATGAAGTCACACTGTATTGTTATATTTGGTGCTCCTTCTGCCTCCTTCACCCATTCCTCCTCACAGAGAAGGGCTTTTACTAGAGGACATCTTGGTACTGAAAATCTTGCATTCCCAGAAAAGAATGGGGGCTCCTGTGACACAGCAAAGCCAGGGGTAAGTTACTGCAATTCTCACTTCCATCCTGCAGCCTGGATAGAGAGGGATTCATAATCCCTTTCTCTCCCACAATGGATTTGGGTCTTAAAAAAAAAAAAATATGTATCTAAGGAAATGTCTTTTGGGTGTAAGGCAATTGTTTGCTGAATGGGATAGATTCTGTCAGAATACATATTCTTGAATCTTTACAGACAAAAACCTTATAACATGTTACACTGGACCTATGCTTCATCATTTTCTAGGTCTATCAAGTATGGATATGTAAATGGTCTTTTATCATGCAAAGACAAGTGTCGAGAAACTGTTATACAGTGTGGAGGTCAGTATTTTCATTTCTCTTCTTTGCTCCTCCTGTCAGAGTAAATGGAAGGAGAAGAAGAGGAATTCTGTTCATTTAGTTTTACTGTCAACTAACTTTCACTGAAAGCCAAAGGACAGTGAACTGTGTTTCGAGGGAACACTGGGATAAATAAGTCTTGATGGCCTAGATGAAAAAGAACAAAATTACAACAAATGTTGTTAAGACAAAAAGAAATGGATATTTTTCTGTGGTTTTCATTTGACTATTTTCCTGGGCAGTTGTCACTGGCAAGAGGCTGGTTAAAAGTGCAGGCTCTGCAAGTCAGCCTGTGTGGATTCAAATTTATTCTATCTTAAATTGATACCAACTTAATTTCAATTGCATCAAAAAAATTTCCTTTACAGCTCTCTTTCACCTTTTATCTTATTGATGTTATAAATTATATCTTTATATGTCATGTATTCATTAACAGATTTATAATTAGTTTTATGCATTTGTCTTTTAAATCCTATAGAAAACAAGGAGAAGAATTATAAGCCAAAATTATAATAATACTGGTTTTGATATTTGTTTATGTACTTACCTGTACTGGAGAACTTTATATTTTCCTATGACTTTGAGATACCATTAGAGTCCTTTCATCTGAAATTGAAACTCTCTCCTTAACATTTCTCCTCAGTATAGATCAACAGAACAGAATAGAGAGCCCAGAAATAAACCCAAGCACCTATGGTCCACTAATCTATGACAAAGAAGGCAAGAATATACAATGGAGAAAACAGTCTCTTCAATAAGTGGTTCTGGGAAAACTGGACAGCCACATGTAAAACAATGAGAATAGACATTTACTCACCAACTACAAAAATAAACTCCAAATGGATTAAAGACCTAAATGTAATAATTGAAACTATAAAACTCCTAGAAGAGAACATAGAACAATCTTTGACATAAATCTTAGCAACAGTTTTTGGATCAGTCTCCTAAGGCAAAAGAAACAACAGCAAAAATAAATAAATGGGACCTAATCAAACTTACAAGCTTTTGCACAGCAAAGGAAACCACTGACAAAACAAGACAACAACCTAAAGAATGGGAGAAAATATTTGCAAATGATATGACCATCAAGGGGTTAATATCCAAAAAATATAAATAGCTCATACAACTCAATATCAAAAAAAAAATGTCAAAAAACCCAAACAATCCAATGAAAAAATGGGGCAGAAAAGCTGAAAAGATATTTTCCTAAGAAGACATATACACAGCTAACAGGCACAGGAAAAGATGCTCAACATTGCTAATTTTTAGAGAAATGCAAATCAAAACGACAATGAGCTATCACCTCATACCTCTTAGAAAAGCTATCATCACAAAGACCACAAATAACAAATGTTGGCAAGGATGTGGGGAAAAGGGAACACTTGTACACTGTTGGGGGAATGTAAATTGGTACAGCCACTATGGAAAACAGTATGGAGGTTCCTCAAAAAACTAAAAATAGAACTATGCTATAATCCAGCAATTCCACTTCTGTGTATATATCTGGAAAATATGAAAACACTAATTTGAAAGATACATGCACCCCAATATCCAGAGAGGTATTAATTACAATAGCCAAGATATGTAAGCAATCCAGTGTCCATCAACATACAAATGGATAAAGAAGATGTGGTACATATATAGAATGGATTATTATTCAGCCATAAAAAAAGAATGAAATTCTGCCAACTGCAGCATCATGGATGGACCTAGAGAATATTATGCTTACTGAATTAAGGCAGACAGATAAAGAAAAATACTATATGATATCACTTATATGTGAAACCTAAAAAATAAAACAAGTGAATGTATATAGAAAAACAGAATTACAGATATAGAAAACAAACTCATGCTTACCAGTGGGGAGAGGGAAGCAGATGGGGATGAGATACAGGTATGGGATTAAGAGATGAAACTACTGTATACAAAATAGATTAGCAACAAGGAGATATTGTATAGCACAGGGAATTATAGCCATTATCTTGTAATAACTTTCAATGGAGTATAATCTGTAAAAATACTGAATTGCTATGCTGTACACCCAAAACTAATATATTACTGTAAATCAACTATACTTCACTTAAAAAATACTATAATATGTCAGTTATATCTCAATAATAAAAAATGCAGAAATACAACTTTAAAAGTACACTAGAAGGAATTAACAGTTGATCATATGATACAGAGCAATGGATCAGTGAGCTGGTAGACACAGCAGTGGAAATCACTGAAGGAATAGATAAAAGAAAAACGAATAAAAAGAAAGGAGGACAGTTTGAGACTTCTGGGACTACATCAAGCATACTAGCATTCACATTATAGGGGTCCCGGAAGAAGAGTGAGAAAGGGGCAGAGACCATATTTTAAGACATAATAGCTGAAAACTTCCCTAACCTGGAAAAGGAAAGACGTCCAGGTCCAGGAAGCACAAAACAGGATCAACCTAAACAGGAGCACACCAAGAAACATTGCAATTAAAACTGCAAAAATTAAAGATAAAGAGAGAATATTAAAAAGCAGCAAAAGGAAAAGCAACAAGTTACATACAAAGGCACTTCCATAATGCTATTAGCTGACTTTTCAGGAGAAACTCTGCAGGGCCAGAAGTGAGTGGCATGATATACTTAAAGTGATGAAAGGGATAAACCTACAACCAAGAATACTCTATTTGGCAAGGCTTTCGTATAGATTTGATGGAGAGATCAAAAGTTTTACAGACAAGCAAAAGCTAAGAGTTCTGCACCACCAAACCAGCTTCCAAGAAATGTTACAGGGACTTTTCTATGTGAAAAAGAAAAGGCTACATCTAGATATATGAAAATTACGAAAGGAAAAAAATCTCATTGGTAAAGGCAAATATACAGTAACGGTAGTAAATCAACCATGTATAAAGCTAGTAGGAAGGTTTAAAGACAAAAGTAGTAAAATTGTGTATATCCATTATAAGTAGTTGAGGGCTACATAAATCAAAAAGATGTAAAATATGATGTCAAAAACAGCAAACATGGCGGGGGAGGAGAGTAAACATGTAGGGTTCTTAAGTGTATGTGAACTTGAAAGATCAGCAATTTATGTTATCCTTTTGAGGAACTTTTGGTAGCCACAAACCAAAAATCTAAACACATATGAAAAAGAGAAAGGAATGCCAACATAGCACTAAAGATAGCCATCAAATCACAAGGAAGAGAAGAAAGACACAAAAATAATTACAAAAACAACCACCAAACAATTAACAAAATGGAAAGGAGAACATACCTATCACTAATTACTTTAAAAATATATGGACTAAAAAAAAAATATATATATATATATATATATACACACACATATATAGACTAGATGCTACAATCAAAAGACACAGCGTGGCTGACTGGATACAAAAACAAGACCCATCTATATGCTGCCTACAAGAGACTCACTCTTGAGCTAAAGATACACAGACTGAAAGTGAGGCAATGGGAAAAGGTATTCCTTGAAAATGGAAAGGAAAAGAAAACTGGGGTGGCAATACTTACATCAGAAAAAATAGACTGTAAAACAAAGACTGTAGTAAGAGACAAAGAAAGACATTACATAATGATCAAGGGATCAATTCAAGAAGAAGGTATAACACTTGTAAATGGATGTGCACCCAGCATAGGAGGACCTAAATACATAAAGCAAATTATTAACAGACATAAAGGGATAGACTGACAGTAATACAATAATAGTAGGGAACTTTAACACCCAACTGACATTACTGGACAGATCATCCAGACAGAAAATCAATCAGGAAACATTGGCCTTAAACAACATATTTTATCAGATGGACTTAACAGATAAATATAGAATATTCCATCCAAAAGAAGAAGAATGCACATTTTTTTCAAGTTCACATGGAACACTGTCCAGGATAGACAATATGCTACGCAACAAACAAGTCTTAGTAAATTTAAGATTGGAATCATATCAATCATCTTTTCTGATACAACAATATGAGACTAAAAGTCAACTATTTAAAAAAAACCTGCAAAAACACAAACACATGAGTTTAAACAATATGCTACTAAACAACCAATGGATCACTGAAGAAATCAGAGAAGAAATAAAAATATACCTGGAGACAAATGAAAATGGAAACACAATGATCCAAAATCTGTGGGACTGAGCAAGAGCAGTTTCAAGGCTTATAGCATTACAAGCCTAACTCAGGAAACAAGAAAAAACCCAAATCAACATCTTAAACTTACACCTAAAGGAACTAGAAAAAGAACAAACAAAACTGAAAGTTATGAAGAAAAGAAATAAAGATCAGAACAGAAATAAATGAGAGACTTAAAAAAAAAAGAAAAGGGCTTCCCTGGTGGCACAGTGGTTGAGAGTCTGCCTGCCGATAGGGGACACAGGTTCGTGCCCCAGTCCGGGAAGATCCCACATGCTGTGGAGCGGCTGGGCGCATGAGCCATGGCTGCTGAGCCTGTGTGTCTGGAGCCTGTGCTCCGCAATGGGAGAGGCCACAACAGTGAGAGGCCCGCATGCCGCAAAAAAAAAAAAAAAAAAAAGAAAAGATCAATGAAACTAAGAGCTGGTTCTTCAAAACGATAACAAAGGTTGATAAACCTTTAGCCAGATTCTTTAAGAAAAGAGAGAAGACTTAAATCAATCAAATCAGAAATGAAAAAGTTACAACTGATACCACAGAAATACAAAGGATCATAAAAGATTACTACAATTTTATGTCAATAAAGTGAACAACTTAGAAGAAATGAACAAATTCCTAGAAATGAATAATCTCCCAAGACTGAACCAGGAACAAATAGAAATTTTAAACAGACTAATTACCAGTAATAAAATTGTATCAGTAATCACAAAACTACCAACAAAAAACAGTGTAGGACCAGACAGCTTCACAGTTGGATTCAACAAACATTTAGAGAAGAATTAACAATATCCTTCTCAAACTATTCCAAAAAAATTGCAAAAGCACACTTTCAAGTTCATTCTATGAGGCCAGCATTGCCCTGATACCAAAACCATACAAAGATACCATAAAAAAAGAAAGTTACAGGCTAATATCACTGATGAACATAGATGCAAAAATCCTCAACAAAACGTAGCAAACTGAATTCAACAGTACATTAAAAGGATCATACACACCAATCACAAGCAATGAAATTTAAACTGTGATAAAAAAATATTCCAACAAAAAAAAGCCTAGGAACAGAGAGCTTCACAGGCGAATTCTATCAAATATTTCGAGAAGAGCTAACACCTATCCTTCTCAAACTCTTCCAAAATATAGCAGAGGGAGGAACAGTCCCAAACTCATTCTACAAGGCCACCATCACCCTGATACCAAAACCAGACAAAGATGTCACAAGGAAGGAAAACTATAGGCCAATATCACTGCTGAACATAGATGCAAAAATCCTCAACAAAATACTAGCAAACAGAATCCAACAGCACATTAAAAGGATCATACACCATGATCAAGTGGGGTTTATCCCAGGAATGCAAGGATTGATCAATATATAAAAATCAATCAATGTGATACAACATATCAACAAACTGAAGGATAAAGACCATATGATCATCCCAACAGATGCAGAAAAAGCTTTTGACAAAATTCAACACTGATTTATGATAAAAACTCTCCAGAAAGTAGGCACAGAAGGAACTTACCTCAACATAATAAAGACCATATATGACAAACCCACAGCCAACATCATTCTCAATGGTGAAAAACCGAAACCATTTCCACCAAGATCAGGAACAAGACAAGGTTGCCCACTCTCACCACTATTAGTCAACATAGTTTTGGAAGTTTTAGCCACGGCAATCAGAGAAGAAAAAGAAATAAAAGGAATCCAAATCGGAAAAGAAGGAGTAAAGCTGTCACTGTTTGCAGATGACGTGATACTATACATAGAGAATCCTAAAGATGCTACCAGAAAACTACTAGAGCTAATCAATGAATTTGGTAAAGTAGCAGGATACAAAATTAATGCACAGAAATCTCTTGTATTCCTACACACTAATGACGAAAAATCTGAAAGAGAAATTAAGGAAACGCTCCCATTTACCATTGCAACAAAAAGAATAAAATATCTAGGAATTAACCTACCTAAGGAGACAAAAGACCTGTACAGAAAACTATAAGACACTGATGAAAGAAATTAAAGATGATATAAACAGATGGAGAGATATACCATGTTTTTGGATTGGAAGAATCAACATTGTGAAAATGACTATACTCCCCAAAGCAATCTACAGATTCAATGCAATCCCTATCAAACTACCAATGGCATTTTTAACAGAACTAGAACAAAAATTTTCACAATTTGTATGGAAACACAAAAGACCCCAAATAGCCAAAGCAATCTTGAGAAAGAAAAATGGAGCTGGAGGAATCAGGCTCCCTTGACTTCAGACTATAATACAAAGCTAAAGTAATCAAGACAGTATGATACTGGCACAAAAACAGAAATATAGATCAATGAAACAGGATAGAAAGCCCAGAGACAAACCCATGCACATATGGTAACCTTATCTTTGATAAAGGAGGCAAGAATATACAATGGAGAAAAGGCAGCTTCTTCAGTAAGTGGTGCTGGGAAAACTGGACAGCTACATGTAAAAGAATGAAATTACAACACTCCGTAACACCATACAGAAAAGTAAACTCAAAATGGATTAAAGACCTAAATGTAAGGCCAGACACTATAAACCTCTTAGAGGAAAACATAGGCAGAACACTCTATGACATAAATCACAACAAGATTCTTTTTTACCCACCTCCTAGAGAAGTGGAAATAAAAAGAAATGTAAACAAATGGGACCTAATGAAACTCAAAAGCTTTTGCACAGCAAAAGAAACCATAAACAAGACGAAAAGACAACCCTCAGAATGGGGGAAAACATTTGCAAATGAAGCAGCTGACAAAGGATTAATCTCCAAAATATACAAGCAGCTCACGCAGCTCCAATATCAAAAAACAAGAACCCAATCCAAAAATGGGGAGAAGACCTAAATAGACATTTCTTCAAAGACATACAGATTGCCAACAAACATATGAAAGGATGCTCAACATCACTAATCATTAGAGAAATGCAAATCAAAACTACAATGAGGTATCACCTCACACCAGTCAGAACGGCCATCATGAAAAAATCTACAACAATAAATGCTGGAGAGTGTGTGGAGAAAAAGGAACCCTCTTGCACTACTGGTGGGAATGTAAACTGATACAGCCACTGTGGAGAACAGTATGGAGGTTCCTTAAGAAACTAAAAGTAGAACTACCATACGACCCAGCAATTCCACTACTGGGCATATACCCTGAGAAAACCATAATTCAAAAAACACATGTATCCCAATGTTCATTGCAGCACTATTTACAATTGCCAGGACATGGAAGCAACCTAAGTGTCCACTGACAGATGAATGGATAAAGAAGATGTGGCCCATATATACAATGGAATATTACTCAGCCATAAAATGAAACAAAAATGAGTTATTTGTAGTGAGGTGGATGGATCTAGAGTCTGTCATACAGAGTGAAGTAAGTCAGAAAGAGAAAAACAAATAGTGTATGCCAACACATATATACATGGAATCTGAAAAACAAAAAAAATGATTCGAAGAACCTAGGGGCAAACATGAAAAAAGACACAGACGTAGAGAATGGAATTGTGAACACGGGGAGGGGGAAGGGTAAGCTGGGAAGAAGTGAAAGAGTGGCACTGACATATATACACTACCAAATGTAAAACACAGCTAGTGGGAAGCAACTGCATAGCACAGGGAGATCAGCTTGGTGCTTTGTGACCACCTAGAGGGTTAGGATAAGGAGGGTGGGAGGGAGATGCAACAGGGAGGGGATATGGGGATATATGTATACATATAGCTGATTCATTTTGTTATAGAGCAGAAAGTAACACAACCTTGTAAAGCAATTATACTCCAATAAAGATTTAAAAAAAAAAAAAGGAAATGGAGAAAAAAACAGTAAAAAAAAAAAAGGATCATACACCATGATCAAGTGAGATTTATCCCGGGGACACAAGTATGGTTCAATCTCTGCAATCAATCAATGTGATATACCACGTTAACACATTAAAGAATAAAAATCATATTATCATCTCAATAGATGTGGAAAAAGCTTTTGAAAAAATTCAACATCAATTTATGATAAAAACTCTCAATAAAGTGAGTACAGAGGGAACATACCTCAACATAATAAAGGCCATATATGATAAGTCCAGAGCTAACAACATACTGAATGGTGAAATATTGAGAGCATTTCTCTAAGATCAGGAACAAGAGAAGAATGCCCACTCCGGACACTTTTATTCAACATAGTATTAGAAGTCTTTGCCACAGCAATTAGGCAAGAAAAAGAAATAAAAGTATCCAAATTAGAGAGGAAGAAGTAAAACTGTCAGTGTTTACAGGTGACATGACACTATACATAGAAAATTCTAATGATGCCAGCAAAAAACTACTAGAGCTCATCAATGAATTTGGTAAGGCTGCAGGATACAAAATTAATAAACAGAAATCTGCTGCATTTCTATATGCTAACAATGAACTATTAGAAAAAGAAATTAAGAACATAATTCCATTCACAATCACATCAAAAAGAATAAAGTATCCAGAAATAAATTTAACCAAGGAGGTAAAAGAACTTTACTCAGAACACTATAAGACACTGATGAAATGGACTGTATAAGAAAGCTGGGTTTCAATGCTTTATGATCTGGTCCAAACATCCACTGCAAGAACCTTTTGTCAGCCTCATTCCCCACTTACTTATAAAATATATGAAATGATTCTTTCAGTTTTGATCAAGGAGCACATGTTATAGGTTAATCCCTCTTTATGTACAAGGTGTGGAAGAGGAATTTGTTTTCGAGTCAGCACATTAATTAATTTCCCATAAGGATGTACTTTAGTCTACTCCCATATCCTGAAGTTGCTGAACCCATGCTTGAATTTCTCTGTGCTCGCCTGTTGACTTGGGATTGTTGCTTTTCTCTGCTGGTTCCTTCATCATAAAAATTCTCCCATGAGTTTCTCAAAACTTCTGATCTACTAGTAGTGACATTTCTATTTTCCTGCAGTACTGGGGATTTATTCTTTCTTCTAAATTAATCTTGTCACAATAATGGGATTTTGAGATGAATGGAAAATTAATGGCTATTATCAGCCTGTCATTTGGATTCAGAAGTTCAGGGTTATCTTAAATAAAAGTTTAAAATTTTTTTACAAGGTCTTCCCTATCTTCTAATGACAGTCACATTGTAAGCAACCTAAAAAATTCAGGAGCATTTTTAGATTAAAAGTATTTGCAGGTCACTTTAAATTTTGTCACCATTGTACCTGTCAATTGCTTGAAGATCATTGGCTGGATTCCATGTAGGATCAAATAATATCACCACATTGGCACCAACAAAATTGAGGCCTAGTCCACCAGCCCTGGAGTAAACAGAAAAGAGCACATTAAAACAGCAAAAATAAATTTTGCTTTCTAACTCAATTATGCCAGGTTTCTATAACCAAATCAATACAATATTACATTAACATTATAAAAGTAAGGTGATTAAAACACAACATGCCACAAGTAAAACAGCTATGGAACAATTTTTTTTGTACCACTCTAGAATATCCCTAAGAAATTTGAGCATTAGAGACCATGTAAGTAGGTTGTGCTGGTTTTTACATTTTTTTGGATACTCAAATACTATTCTCGAAGATTTTCCTAACATAAGTTTTAAAAACTGCTAGTATACTCCAGCTAAATAAATATACACACTTAAAAAAAATGTGCTTCTCCTTATTCCTCCCACTAAGTACAGCTAAAAACCCTGGGCATTATATATAAAATAAAACACAAGATTATGAAAGGTAGAGAGAACACAAATTGGCTAGAGACCACAAAAACCTAAGGAATGACATGGCAGTGAGTTCCCTGGCTTTATTTTTGACTAATATATCCCAGATTGGGTTCTGGAGAAGCCAGTGAACTGGAAATGCCAGCAGCCAACAGTCACAGACCGAAAAAGCCCCAAGAAAAGCCTTCTTCCTTTAGCCAAAGAACCAGGAAAGATACAGAGTTTTAAGACAGAAAAATGTTAGATAATGAACAGCCTATTCTTTCTTGCAAACACCACAGAAAAAAAATGTGTGGCTCCAACCCTAACCTGGTCAGCAAAGGCTAAGTGAGGAGACTAAATTCCACCTTTGACAGTAATGAGGTACCTCTCATTCTCACTCGGGTGGTGTCAGAGAAGACTGATTGAGGAGCCGGAACTTTTCATTTCTGCCCAGCTATAACCAGGCCCCTCTGTAGTGTGGGTGGAAGCCATGGAGAAATAGCAATGAAGTGCCTCAAACTCAGGGTGTCAACAGAGGCCAAGCAAGAGACACGGATTTCCAGCCCATGTGGCTGGCATGGTGTCTGGGTAAAACAGAAGTTTTAAATAAGATACAGAGTTTCATAACATAATACTCAAAATGTCGAGCATACAATAAAAAATTACTAGTCTTACCAAGGTCTAGGAAAATCTCAATTTCTATAAGAAAAGACAATTAACATACGACAACACTGCAAAGAAGCAGATGTTGGAATTATCTGACAAGGATTTTAATGCAGCCACAATAAAAATGCTTCAAAAAATAATTACAAATATGCTTGAAACAATTAAAAATAGAAAGTCTCAGCAAAGAAAGAGAGGATACCAAATGAAAATTTTAGAATTGAAAAATTACTGAATTACAAAACTTGCTGGATGGACTTGATAGTACAGTGGAGATGACAGATGATAGAATCAATAAACATAAAAGCAGTTCAATATTATTGATATTTACCCAATCTGAACAACAGAAAGAAAATATACTGAAAAAAAAAAAACCCACATTCTTAGAGGCCTGAGGGACAGTAACAGAAGAGCTAACACTTCTATCATTGTAGTCCTGGGAGAAAAGAGAGAGTGAGACTGAAAAAATATTGAAAGAAATATAGCTGAAAACTTCCCAAATTTGGGAAAAGAGATAAACTTACAGAATGCAGAAAGTTGCATGAACTCCCAGAATGATAAACCCAAAGAAACCTATGCTAAAATACAGCATAATTAAACTTCTGCAAACAAAAGACAAAGAAAAACTCTTGAAAGCAGTCAGAGAGAAATGATACACAACTTTTAAGGAAACATCAAATGACAGTGGATTTCTCATTAGAAACCAAGGTGGTAAGGAGGAAGCAGTACATTTTCAAGTGCTCAAAGAACTATCATCCCAGAATTTATATCCAGCAAGAATAACCTTCAGGAATGAAAGGGGAATCATGACATTCTCAGATTAAGGAAAACTAAGAGAATTTGTCACCAACAGACTTAGAGGAAAGATAAAATAAAACAACTAAAAAGTCAACCAATATCCAGTCCTGTCAAATTTACCTCAAAAATGTTTTTTTCATGAGTCCTTTCTCCATTCCTATTTTCACTTGCCCTAGGTCAAGCTTTTATGTCACACCTGTATGTATTACTTCAGTGGCTTCCTGTCTTCCCTTACCTCAGACCTTAAATCCATCCCCACATTACATAAAATAATACTAAGCACAGAATATAGAAAACTAAGTATGCCATTCCTGTTTAAAACCCCTCAATTCTTTGGAAAGCCAAAGCTTTATCTTCATTTAATTGACCTGTTGTTAAAAGATACAATGAAAAGAAACCATGAAAGATATATGTATATTTTGACAGTTTTTAAAATATGATATTGCTTAATGAATTTGATAGATTCATTTTTCTATCAGTCAAAACATGTCAGAATACAAATAATTCATTTTGGAATGAAGTTTATTTCTAAAGATATCTTTTCTAAATGTATCTTTTAGCAAAACTGAATATATAAAATGCTTGTCTACTGAGTTAAAGATTTCAGCTGCCTGCATAGCATATTAGATTTTACCTAAAAATAACTGTTATCTTCTCATGTTTTGAATTTTCTGGGTCTAAACACCGTACACTTAATAATTATTTTATTATATAATAATGATAAAATTTTGTATTTTTTAAAGGGAAGGTAAAATTAAAATCCAATAATAAAATCATTTTCTTCGTTTTTCTAATCTCAACCTTCAAAGCCTTCACTGAGGCTTTCTCTTGCTGATTTTCCCTTTTCAGATGCTTAGACCATCATGTAACTCACACTTAGATAATGCTTTACACTAGATACTAACCATCCAGGGAGGGAAAATGTTAATAATCTTCTCTTATACAGTTTCTATCAAAATAGAAAAAAATTAACATTTATTGAGCATCTACTATATACCAGGAATGGTGCAAGATATTTTCATATATTCTATTCTTTCATCCTCAACACAGCTCTATGAGCTAACTATTATTCTCATTTCACAGATGAGAAAATTAAGAATCTGAAATACCGATTAACTTGCTCAAGGTCTCTGAGGTGGCCAGTGTCTGGGTTCAAACCCAAGTATCCTGACTTGTTCAATATTCAATAGAAATTGAATTTTCTCCTTTGGAAAATTATTTATTAGAGGCAACAGCATAAAGATGTCACAGAAACTTAAACTCAAAGAAAGAAGTTAGGTGGGATAAAGAGGAAGTTTGGGAAAGGATTTAAAAAATGGGTAAATTACGGGAGTGGGTGGGATTTAGATACCCAACAAGTAGAAGAGAAGTTAGAAGTTTATCTGCCTACTATGGTGATGGGGAAAATTCTGAAGAAACAAGGTTCATAAGATTATATAATTAGACTAGTTATGTGAAAAATCAACCAGTTATATCAAAATAAAATTGGAAATCAAGAAATATTCTCTAACACTTAACACCAAAAGTAAGTCTAGTCAACTGTTCAGTTAGCTTCTTGTCAGTAAGATATGCATGAATTTATTTCAGATGCCCTAAATGAGTCACAGGAAGGTCACCACTTGAGGTAACAATCTTCAAAGATATTCTGAAGTTACAACTTAAGACTGTCCGAGTTAAAGCAGAGGCAATGTTTCTTTTAAAGAAAAAAATAATCTCTAAACTCTATCTCTAGAGATGAGATGATTCTCTATTTGACGATAATACAACTCAGAATCATCAACTTTCAAACGTATCACTCCTCTCATATGGATAACAGCAAAGGCTTACTCCTTAAGCAATAAAATATTTAGACTATAGCCCTGTTCAAGCTGAAGAATGGTATTAAGATAGATTGCTAATAAACATGCAGGCTATTCATTCCTTAGGTCTTCCACATTCTATTTTGTGTCAATAAATATGTAAAAAAATATATTTTAACCATATCTTAATATTCCACAAAAAAATTCTGTCAATGAATTAAATTTTACTGTTATGTATTAACTATTATAAAAGGTCGAATGAAGTAGTCACTTGAACAAATACTTCTGAGAAACCTAAATATAAGAGATACCATGTTCGTAGATAGGAAGGTTCGATAGCATTAAAATGTCACTTTTCTCCAAAGTCATTTATAAATTCAGTGATTACAATAAAAATCCCAACCCAAGGAAAAATGCCAGATAACCCTTCCTTAATTAATTGAATGAGATGATTATGGAAAGCAAAGCTTTAAGGTGTTGACATTTCAGAATAAAGATAATTCAGAGAACAAGGGCTTAAAAAAAAAAGACAAAATCAGTTATTTAAAATAAAATAATAACATCAGAAAATGACATTTTTCAGAATATAGAGCAAAAAAGATAAAAATATGAAGTAAGAGTCCAAGTTCAGAGGTTTAATGAATCATTGTAGGGAATTCCCTGGCGGTTCAGTGGTAAGGACTCCGAGCTTTCACAGCGAAGGGCCAGGGTTCAATCCCTGGTCGGGGAACTAAGATCCCACGAGCTGCATAGTGCGGCCGGAAAAAAAAAAAGAATCATTGTAGGAGCCCTAAAATCAGATAACCTAGTGTCTGAGAGAAATACCAAAGGAAATGGAAGAGAAGCCATCGTCAAAGAAATAATCAAAGAGAATTTTCCAGAGTTGAAAAATACAAGCCCTCGGATTATGCCCCGCAAAATAAATGAACTAAAACCCCAGACCAAGACTCAAATATCACTGTGAAATTTCAGAATACAACAGATGAAGAGAAACTCTTGTGAGTTCACAAAGAGGAAGGAGAATCAGATTGGCAACAGACAAAAATTCAGCAACACTAAATACCAGAAAACAATGTTGTAATACCACAAAGATCTGAGATCTGTCTTTAGGGTTTTCTATATGTAGAATCATGACATCTGCAAATACTGACAATTTTGCTTCTTCTGTTCCAATTTGTATGTCTTTTAATCTTTCTTATCTGATTACTGCGGCTAGGAATCACTGTACCATGTTAAATAGAATTGGTGAGAACTGGGCATCCTTCTTTTGTTCCTGACCTTATAGGAAAAGTTTTCAGCTTTTTACCATTGAGTATATTATTAGCTGTGGGTTTTTCATATATGGCCTTTATTATGTTGATGTATGTTCCCTGTATACCCACTTTGCTGAGAGTTTTTATGGTAAATGGATGTTGAATTTTGTCAAACTCTTTTTCTTCATCTATTGAGATGACCATATGATTTTTATTCTTCAATGTGTTAATGTGGTATATCACATTGATTGATTTGCAGATATTACTTTAAAAAAACATTATTCAAAAAATAAGAATGCTTATGTGTGTCTTATAAAACTTAGCTCAAGACAGGATTCTATGTCATTTAATACTTTGTATTTAAGGACTTATGTGTGAAATTACTTCTTGAATTCATTCACAGGAAAATGGAAATCTAGAGCTTCTCTGCTTGGGCCTTAGTTGCAAGAATTCAAGAACTTTAGTGCTCAACAGTTAAGTAGCTCACTCATCATATATAACACTTGATTCCTCATTTTAAGTAATTTTTTTTCTCTTTTCTTATTTTCTTTTTTTTTTGACCACGCCGTGCAGCTTGTGGGACCTTAGTTCCCTGACCAGGGATTGAACCCAGACCATGACAATGAAAGTGCCAAGTCTTAACCACTGGACTGCCAGAGAGTTCCCAAAGTAATTTTTATTTTGACTTAGTTTTCCATTTTCTGTATTTTATATGTTTATTTTAAAAGTCCCTTGAGATTACTTTCTAAAATATACAAACAGCTTATACAGCTCAATATCAAAAAACAACCCAATCAAAAAATGGGCAGAAGATCTATACAGACATTTCTCCAAAGAGGACATACAGATGGCCAACAGTCACATGAAAAAATGCTCAACATCACTAATTACTAGAGAAATGCAAATCGAAACTACAATGAAGTATCACCTCACTCCAGTCAGAATGGCCATCATCAAAAAGTCTACAAATAATAAATGCCGGAGAGGGCATGGAAAAAAGGAAACCCTCCTACACCGTTGGTGGGAATGTAAATTGGTACAGCCACTATGGAAAACAGTATGGAGGTTCCTTAAGAAACTAAAATAGAGCTACCATATGATCCTGCAATCTCACTCCTGGGCATATATCCAGAGAAAACTATAATTTGAAAAGATACATGCACCCCAGTGTTAATTGCAGCACTATTTACAATAACCAAGAAATGGAAGCAGCTTAACTGTCCATCAACAGATGAATGGATAAAGATGTAGTATGTATATATATATATATATATATATATATATATATATATATATATATATATATAATATACACACACAATGGAATATTACTCAGTGATAAAAAAGAATGAAATACTGCCATTTGCAGCAACATGGATGGACCTTGACATTATCATACTAAGTGAAGTAAGCCAGACAGAGAAAGATAAATATCATATGATATCACTTACATGTGGAATCTAAAAAAAAAAAAAAAGAGATACAAATGAACTTTCCAAAACAGAAAGAGACTCACAGAGAAAGGGAGGGGAGGGATATATTAAGATGATGGACGATGGGATTAACATATATACACTACTAGAGATAAGACACGTAACCAACGGGGATCTACTCTATAGCACAGGGAACTATACTCAGTATTTTGTAATAACCTATAAGGGAAAAGAATCTGAAAAAGAATATATATATATATATATATATATATATATACACACACACACACACATATATATGTATATATATAACTGAATCATTGTGCTGTACACTTGAAACTAATACAAATGACACTGTAAGTCAACTATACTTCAATTTAAAATAAATAAAAGTCCTTTGAAATTCTTTTTGAAAGATAGTGGAAGCACATCTATAAAATACTTATTACATTAGATGTTGAAAGTTACAGATTTGTTACCCCCCCAAAAGGGATTAATCTTAGGTGTTTATATCAAATCTTTCTCTAAAGTGAGTGTATTTCTTAAAAAGTTTATTGAGAGATTCATAAATAGGTGTTAGAACTGATTTAACTTTTATAAAACCTATAAATGTTGAGCTGCTCTGCTTGAGACCAGGTAGAGACAGAGGAGGGAAACTCCTGGCCCACTAAGCACTGTGGGTTCTCAAGAGCTCCTTGCTCACAGTTCGAAAACCACTGCTACCTATCATTCTCAGCTATTTGATTAATAGCTTGATTATGCAATTAAGTCTGATTGCTCTAACCACAAGACATGAGTCAAAACAGTACCGAAAATTTCTGAGGAAACATCCATTTTTTGGATTTTAAAAAAATAAAGCCAGGGCTTCCCTGGTGGCACAGTGGTTGAGAGTCCGCCTGCATCGGCAGGGGACACGGGTTTGTGCCCCGGTCCAGGAGGATCCCGCATGCCGCAGAGCAGCTAGGCCCATAAGCCATGGCCGCTGAGCCTGTGCATCCGGAGCCTGTGCTCTGCAACGGGAGACGCCACAACAGTGAGAGGCCCGTGTACCGCAAAAAATAAAAATAAAGAAAAAAATAAAGCCAGACATATAAAGAGAATTCAGTGATAAGGGAACTGAGAGAAAAGTTTAGATAAAACTCAAGATATTGTTATTTCAGTCAAAATTAACAGCATTTTTGTTGCTTCTTCTTAAAGCTAAATGAAACAAAGCAATACAAGCATAACCACTGAAAATCCAGTAATAGTTTAAAGATTACCTTAAATCTTAAAAGCAATTAGATAAAAATCAAGTTATCAAATTTTATTTTCTTACATTGTGGAGACAAGGCAAATGTTAACATCTTGTGTACTGTTGAACTCTTTCACAATCTTGATTCTTTCCTCTGATTTTGTATTTCCATCAAGTCGTCGGTAATCAAGCCCAGATGCCATACAGTATTGCTGCAGCACATCGAGCAACTAAAGGAAAGATACAGAGACGTGCAAAGACAAATTCATGGTTTAATAAGTTTCATACCATTATAGAGATGAGCTTTACTAAGTATTAATATTGCTGGTCACAATTTCTTATAATTACAAGAGCAACAAATATTTTTCTAATTTCTGACTCACATATATCTTCCCATTATACTGAAACTGACTTTAGTGTTCAGCAATCTTTGTTTTAAAAAAAGAAAAAATCAATCTTTCAGGGGAAAAAAATCAATTTTTAGTTTTTTAAACTAAAACGGAATAAAAAGAAAAGTATTGGCTAACTCATTTATGTAAATATATTACATTATTTTTGCTATTTTCCACATTCTAAAATTTCTTAAATGTCTTAAAGAACACTTTAATTATTAACAAAAACATCAATAGAGAATTAGAAATCTATCTTTGAGTTTGCTATTTGACAGTAAGCAACTCTGATATAATTGAAATTTTAGTATCTCTTTTAAAATTTCTTACCTCATTACCATTTCCTACAGAAGATACATAAGATAGTAAATGTGGCTGGATGCTGTTTTATCTCTTAGACTTTATGCCTCAGGAATTAGGGTTGAGCCAATCAAGAATATGCTTCAGACAAAACTCACCTTGGTGGAAAAGGAGAAAAGAAGAACTTTATCTTTGTTTTGCCTACAATGGTTTAAAAGCTGCTGAAGGACCTGGAAGGGAACCAGAGAACATCAGTGAACCAGTTTCAACAAAAAGTATACTATATACATATAAACATCACTTGAAATATTCTTAAAAATTACTTTTATACAATATAATCTCAGTTATCTTTTATAATTCCCTTCATATTTTCCAAGTTAGAGAAATAAAGTATTAGATATTACATGAAATTCATCATCATATTGTTAATAATGAGGTAAAGTTCTCAAAGACTTTTATTTCATCTCATCTGGTTTTAATAAAAAGGAAGCATTTTAGATTATGGGATGCATTTAAATGGATTAATTTAATTTCCAAAATACACTTTATTTATACCTACAATATGTTCAGAAACTAAATTACAGAGCAGCATTCCTTTTAGGAAGTATTTAAGTTTTCTCTAGATAGATATAATAAAATGTGTTTAATTTCACCTAGGTTCTAAAAGTTCTGATATTTATTTTCTCAGAATAATCAGTCAGATATACACCTCTTCTCATTTTCTCCCGTTTCTCTATTTACAGTAAGCCCTGAATTCCAGATTTGATTTTGACCTCAAAATGCCAATAATTTGCCCCCATATGCAGCGCTTTTAGGAAGGAAACAAATAATCCAAAACCTGTGTATGAGAGTAGTACTGTTATTTTTAAAAAGGCATTTCCACTCTGGCAATGACAGCTCCAGAACACTGTGGAAAAGCAAACCACAAAGGAAAGAAAAGGAATTTTCTGTACTAAGTATAAGGTTTTACTGAACTATACAATAAACTAATTTTATTTATTAAATGATAAACATTTAAACTTTTAAATAAAAAAATTTATACTCAACATAAAATTCTTAATAGTTGAGCAAGAAAAGACATTGTGCTAACTCTGACCTCTACACAACAATCTCTCAAAAAAAAAAAAGCTGTGGAGTTAAAAAAAAAAAAAAAAAAGCTACTCAGACAACCAAGCAAATGGTAAATAAAAATGTCACAGATCAGGTAAACATTATTTTGATACTTGGAGAACATATAAAGTAAATTTTAATTGTATTAGCTTTATTTTTTAATAAAATAACTGAATAAAGCATGTGCATTTGAATTTCACATAATTCATTAACATTTTAAAATTAATATATTTTAGAGCAATTTTAGATTTACAGAAGAACTGAGTATACAGAGAACTCCCACAGATTCCCTCCCTCCCTCCCCCCACTTCGGCCTCTTCCCTGAACAGTTTCCCTTATTATTAACATATTGCATTAGGGTGATATATTTGGCTAATGAATACATGACCCTTGTATGATTCCAACAGCACTAAATTGGGTTTCCTAGTCTTGTTTCCACCCTCCACAATAAGACTCTGTGGCATTTCCCAAGGGAATTAAAGGGAAAATGAGGATTCTCATCAGGGGAATGAGTGCAACTTTGTGCCCATCCCCTTGAATAGTAGTTGAGGTCAAAAACGACCTTGGCACTTAAGAGAAAGAGCTGGAGTTCATGAGTATAGCTTTGAGGCTATGATGGGTACAGTAGGTATTATGTCCACAAATAAACTGCAGTTGCCAGCTAACCTATAATAAAAGAAGCAGATCTAGGATTGTTTATCACCTGAATTCAAGAAGTACATGCAATTTGGAGTTCTTAACCCCACAGGAAATAATTCCATTATAAGCCTGTAAGTTTTGTATTACTAGATCATGAGATGATGTTGCTAATCAAATGATGAAACACAGTCTTGAAAACATATCCCTAGCTTACTACCATCAGTCTCTGTTTTATTGGTGTTCTCCCACAAAACAAGTAAAGTACAGGCTTCCTTCTCATATAAAGACACACACCCAGGCTCTGGCAATAATTCCCTTCTAAAAATCATAATAAAAATAAATGTAATAATTATCTTAATCAAACACTGTTATTCCTAAATAAGTAACTCTAACAGTATGTTTTAAATCATATACTTAATGGATATATAAGAATATAAAGTACAGAGTAATAAAATTCCATTTAATTTCAAGAGTCGTAAATTTTTAGTGAAGAATCACAATGAATAAAATTTAAATAAATAGCCATGAATAATGAAGTTTTCAGAGAAGGCCATGATTTCTGGAAATATTCTATTGGCTTAAATTATAGGATTATAAGTGCTTAGTTCTAAACTAACTGGGCTTTTTACATTTCTCAATTTAAAAATAATTAAATAAAAGTCAATATGGATGACAAAAATATTATTGTTAGGAAATATTGTTAGATTTGAATTATTTGCTGTGATAATAAATCATAGGACGTTCTCTCTAACACAAACTTATTTATTTTAAAAATACACAATTTTTACGAAGTGAGCATAGAGGGAACATACCTCAACATAATAAAGGTTATATATGATAAGCCCACACTAATATCATACTTAAGGATGAAAAACTGAAAGCTTTTCCTCAAAGATTAGGAACAAAACAAGGATGTTCACTCTTGCCACTTTTATTGTACTGGAAGTCCTAGCCAGAGCAATTATGCAAGAAGAAAAAAAGGCATCCAAATCAGAAAGGAAAAGTAAAACTGTCACTATTTGCAGGTGATATGAGATTATATACAGAAAACCTTAAAGACTCCACCAAAAAAAGTCAGAATATATAAATTCAGTAAAGTTGCAAGATACAAAATCAATATACAAAACTCAGTTGCATTTTTGTAGATTAATAAAGAACTATCAGAAAGTGGAATTAGAATCCCATTTACATTTACATCAAAAAGAGTAAAATAACTAGTAATGAATTTAACTAAGGAGGTGAAAGATCTGTACACTGAAAACTATAAGACACTGATGAAAGAAACTGAATAAGATATGAATTAATGGAAAGATATTCCATGCTCATGGATTGGAAGAATATTGTTAAAATGTTCATACTACCCAAAGCAATCTATAGATTCAGTGCAATCCTTATCAAAATTCCAATGATGATTTTCACAGAAGTAGAAAAAAACAATCCTAAAATTCGTATGAAACCACAAAAAACTCCAAAAAGCCAAAGCAATCCTGAGAAAGATGAACAAAGGTGGAAGCACCACACTTTCTGATTTCAAACTATATCACAAAGCCAAAATAATCAAAACAGTATGATATTGGCATAAAACAGACACATAGATCAATGGAACAAAATAGAGAGCCCAGAAATAAACTGTGCATATATGGTCATTTAATTTACAACAAAGGAGACAAGAATATACAATGGGGAAAGGCTCTCTTCAATAAATAGTGCTAGGAAAACTGGACAGCCATGTGCAAAAGAATGAAACCAATCTTGAAAAGATATCTGCACCCCCCCCAGATTCACTGTAGTATTATTTACAATAGACAAACTATGGAGACAATATAAATGTCCATTGACAACTGAATGGATAAAGAAAAGGTGATACATATGTGTGTGTGTGTGTGTGTGTGTGTGTGTGTGTATAAAATACACAAGGAATATTATTCAGCCACGAAAAAGAAGGAAATCCTGCCATTGTGGCAACATGGTTAGATCTTGAGGGCACTGTGCTAGGTGAAATAAGTCAGAGAGAGAAAGACAATTACAGTATGATCCTACTTAGTGGAATCTAAAAAGAAAAAACCTTCATAGGTACAGAGAACAGATTAGTGGTAGTCAGAAGCAGGGGGTGGGGAGTGGGTAAAATGGGTGAAGGTGGTCAAAAGGTGCAAATTTCCAGTTATAAGACAAATAAGTTCTTGGGGATGTAACGTACAGTATGGTAACTATAGTTAACAATACCACATTGATACCTGAAAGTGGCTAATATTAAAAGTTCTCAGCCCAAGAAAAAACATTGTAAATATGTATTGTGATGAATGTTAACTAAACTTAATGGGGCAGTCATTTCTCAATATATACAAATATATATCAAATCATTATATTATACACTTAAAACTAATATAATGTCAGATGTCAATTACATCTCAGTAAAAAAAATACACAAGTTTTTAAGGTACTCTTCCTAGCTTTTATTTTATTTCATTGAATTTAGACGTCCAAGCAAACTAAACTATTGTGTGCTTATGTACATTATGTTTTAAGAATATGTGCATTTTAAGGGGAAAAAAACCTGACTATTTTAAATTACTTCCTTTTTATTTTTTGCCAAAAGAAATAATTTATTTTTTCTTAATTAAAACATAATAATTGGGAATTGTTCTGTAAAAATCTGAATCCATAAATAAAGTTTCTTGATAGTTATTAAAGGGTTAAACAAACAAATTCTATTGCAAGGTGGCTTGAAGCTGTATTTCACACAGCTGTCACAGGAAATGCCCAAAGGCCTGGACATGTTTGGAGAACCGAGCCTTACTTTTCACACCCCTCCCTCAGTAATACACCATCAAGAGCAGCACCAACAGGTCAGTTTTCTGGTATACAGCAAATGTCCACTTGCCACAAATGAGATTTAGCAACCTTACAATCTAGGTCGGCAAGTAAAAACAAGAGCCAGAGAATTCGGTCTAGACACAGAGGCCCTGTCCACCTTGAACTCTTCAAGTAGTTAGTTCCTTTCTCAAATTTGGAACTACTGGCTATCCTCATCCTCTTATTTGGCATTAACATTTTTATTTCTGGTAGATTACTTCCTTAAACATTTGAAGACAAGATATTATATATGTGGTGACAGCATACATTTTTAACAGGGCATGAATCCAATACATCAATAAGGAAAGTTTGAAGTACACTTGATATAACTACTACTAACTGAGAAATCTATCATACGCAGGGTTCGTAGTGAGCTGATACAATTATACCAGTTGTCTTTGGTCACTATCTCTTCTGAATGATTGGGCATCTGTTCTGATAAATTGGTGTCCCTGTCATACCATTTGATAAATATATTGTATATCATCCTTGCGTGTATGCAAACTGAAAGAAGAATACTTACCTTCATTTTTCCACTGTATTTTGGGTCAGAAAGTGTTTCAAAGGCTGCATCTTTGCTTTTCTGCACAAAATCTGGGAATCTGGAAAATACCTGATCACATATCTTCTTGATAAGTGTTTCCTTAAGGGGAAAAGGTAGGAGAAAAGAAATCTCAACACAATTTAATTTAAACCTGTATAAATTGAAATCATTTAAGAAAAAAAATCTATTTAGAAGGAATATATATTCCTTCCTAGGTTGAAGATTTTACCTTTCCTAATTCAGAAAACCTTAAAGTGATATGTTAATCATATATGGCTTTGATGAGTTCTGAGATAGTGATATAGCTATTAATTTTGCTGTTAACTTTTTTTAAAGATTTCCAAAATAAGGAACTGAATACTTCCCAAAGAGCAGTCTTTTAAAATTACATTTGAACAGCCTCAAGCCTATCACACAAAAAGAAAATGTAAAATCATTATATAAAAAAGTTTTAAAAAGATCTTTTTTATTTACATTGTGCTTTTGAATAAGACACAATTGAAATGACTAAAGTAAACGACTGCATGTATGCCTAAATTTTGAAATTACTGATATTTGCTAGTTTGGGAAGCACTCCTAATATTTAATATACAGATTATTATAAATCCTCATTTTAATCCAGTAGATAAGATAAATGTAATTAGACACATTATTAGTGGAATTAGGACTGGCTCATCAAATATCTTTAATTAGTAATTATATCAAAAGATGTTAGGAAAATAAATATATCAACATTATCAGAGGCATAAAAAAGTTATTTTAATTTAAGGTTAACTTTTCTCACTTTGATTAAAATTTTAAGTACATATACTTTTTTGACACCTAAATTAAAAAAACAAGCAAGTCAGTTACCTCTTAAATTTCATACAAAAATAACTTAAAGGTATTTGGCTAAGAAATTTTATACCAAATATAGAATACTTATACCAAATAGCATCACAAAGAAATTTAAAAAGCCAACCCAAACCTGTTGTTTGGAGGTGCTAGCAGCCTGCAGTAATGCAACATGGTTAGCTACCTTCTGAAGGACTGCAAGGTAACTGAAATACAAGGTTTTCACTGTTTCGCCATGTGAATTGGTCTGTAACCAGAAAAGTACAGAAAATAAAAATAAGCAAGGGACTAACATAGCTATGTAACTACTTACATCACAAAATATGCCACTTACAATAATACTTATTATCCGGTTACTATTGGCACAATACGCTCTGAGAAAATAATGGTCAACTGATATAAAAATATCCATGAATCACTAATGTGGAATCGTAGTTTTGGTGAAACATACACAATGATGTTTTTAATAAAAGAGGGGAGAAAGTCCTCATTCCAGGAAGTATACACAGTGATAGAAATGCTGCCATAAGAGGTTCCTGGTCATAAAACTCTACAGTGTGGTGATGGTGCTACATAGAAGCCTTTACTCTCTCCGCTCACCCATTCCAGTTTTCTAGGAAACTGTGCTATTACAAAAATGTGAAGTGGTTAAAGTCAGCAAAATAAATGAGATATGGAATAAATACCAATCTAGATAAATATTTACTTATGGTCCCTCTATGCATGTGGATATGAGTTGATAATAAAGTAGCAAGGTGAAAAAGGGGCAGGAAATACATAGATTTTTTTAAAAAAGCATAAATGAATATTTGTTTCCAAATAAAAATAAAATACTTTACTGTACTGATACAGTTTCTTTTAAATTAACATTCACTCTCAGATCAGAATATTTTAAGCCTGCTATCAAAGAGGAAGTATTATCCATTGATAATGAGAAATTTACTGGAAATGAAATGAAATTTCAAGATTAAAGCAGGATACTTCCCAGTAACAGCTGAAAGGGAAGATATAAAATTGGAGCTTTTAAAAACTAGTTTTTTGAAAAGATACTGAAGGGCTTCCCTGGTGGCGCAGTGGTTTAGAGTCCGCCTGCCGATGCAGGGGACATGGGTTCGTGCCCCGGTCTGGGAGGATCCCACACGCCACGGAGCGGCTGGGCCTGTGAACCATGGCCGCTGAGCCTGCGCGTCCGGAGCCTGTGCTCCGCAACGGGAGAGGCCACAACAGTGAGAGGCCCGCGTACTGCAAAAAAAAAAAAAAAAAAAGAAAAGATACTGAATATTGTATTTTGCTGTGATTACTATTTGATATTGTAAAATCTTTTGGAAAATTATTCCCTTTTCTTAAATTACAGCTACTAAAACTAAAGAACCATGTGAGGAAAAGTTATTTTATCTGCTACTTACTTTGATACTATTAGAATACAGTACTCTGTAATCAAAAGCAAGATAGTAAAGATATCATACGGAAATGCTTACCTTATAACAACAATTTCTCCTTTTTCGGCCACTGCTGCAGGTACAAGGCTTAGAAGATTGAAGTATCAAAGACACATCTTCCGTTTCTAATACTGTTTGATAGACGGCTTTCTGAAAATCTGTCAGAGAACAATATACCATCTGCCAAGATAAAATACAAGGTAACTATTAGTATCTTTTTCATAGCAATAATAATCACAATGCACATCAGGTTTCATAGACTGTAATAGTGAAAACTGCTCATAAATTTATATTTTTTCTGGATACATCATTATACATAGGAGAATATAAGAAAATTTCTCCTAATTCTCCCATATTCTATGCTACAACCCTACCCTAAAGTATACAAATTATAAGTTACTTTCCAAATAAATCTCATAGTTTGTTCTTTAATTAAAAAAATCAAAATATGAAAAAAGTATGTAATTTCCTTATAAATTTCTCAACATATTATTGTGGGTCTTTTCAGGGGTCTATATTATTAGCCCATCATGCAAATAAGTGATTAAAGTTTAGGTCAAAAAAAAAACTAGAAAAGGAAAAAGGGAAGGTTTTTAGAACAATGGTATGGATAATACTTACTGAATTACTTGAAAATTTAGAAAAAAATTAAAAACTTCCTATTACTGAAAACAGGATAAAGCATTTGCATTTGATATCTTGCTATAAATTCCCAAGATTAGTAAAGATAAAAATTAAGTAAATACACATAAAAGCAAAACTTGTAGAAGTTGCTACTTTGTGCCCAAATTCAAGAAAAGAAAAAAATATAAGAAAACAATGCCACAAAGTTATAGTGGATACAGTTTGCCTTATATTTCTGGTAGTCCTGGAAATTGGTAAAATTCTTCTACATATAGCTGTATGTAACCAAGGTCATAAAACTAAATATATCCATATCAGGACTTTGAGGAATGTGAATAGGGGAAAAGCCACCTATTTTAAAATATTTATATGTGTGTATCACTACAATAGAATATTACTGCAAAAAAAAGATGCATGGTGCACATGAGAATACTGAAGATGGGGTCAACGATTAAGGTACAGAGGGAAATTCTGAGTTATTATTTTCCTCCAGGTTTACTAAGATATATTTGACATACAACATTGTGTAAGTTTACAGTGTACAACACTATGATTTGATATGTGTATTTATTGCAAAATGATTACCACAGCAATAAGGTTAGTTAACACATTCATCACTTCACATAATTACTTTTTGTATGTGTGGTGAGAACATTGAAGATCTATTCTCTTATCAACTTTCAAGTATACACAGTATTGCTAACTACAGTCACTATGCTGTACATCAGATCCCCAGAACTATTCATCTTATAACTGGAACTTTGTACCTTTTGACCAGCATTTCCTCATTTCCCCTAAACCTGAGCCTCTGGCAAACACCATTCTACTCTCTGTTTCTGTAAGTGTAGCTTTTTTTTTTTTTTAAACTCCACATATAAGTGAGATCATACAGTATTTGTCTTTCTCTGATTTATTTCAGTTAGCATAATGCCCTCCATGTTGTCACAAATGACAGATTTCTTTCTTTTTTATGGCTGAATAATATTCCATTCTATATACATACATATTTTCTTTATTCATTCATCTGTCAACAGACAGTAAGGTTGTTTCCACATCTTAGCTATTGTGAATAATGCTGCAATAAACATAGGAGTTCAGGTATCTCTTCAAGAGTAATTTCATTTCCTTCAGGTACACGATCATCCCTCAATATCTGCGGGGGATCGGTTCCAGGACCCACCTCCCCTATGTTTAACAAAATCTGTGTATGCTCAAACCCCTTATATAAAATAGTGTAGTATACTTGGTCCTCTGTATCTGCAGATGTGGAACCTGCAGATGCAGAGGACCGACTGTATACCTGGAAGTGGGATTGCTGGTAGTTCTATTTTTAATTTTTTGATGAATCTCCATACCATTTTCCATAGTGGTTATACCAATTTACATTCCCACAAACAGTGCACTGGGGTTCCCTTTTCTTCACATCATCACAACACTTGCTACCTCTTGCCTTTTTGATAACAGTCATTCTGAAAGGTGTGCACTGATATCTAATTGTGGTTTTGATTTGCATTTCCCTGATGATTAGTGATATAGAGCATCTTTTCATGGGTCTGTTGGCCATCTGTGTGTCTTCTTTGGAAAAAAGTCTGTTTATTAGGTCCTCTGCCCATTTTTTAATTGGATCGTTTGGTTTTTTGCTATTGAGTTGTATGAGATTTCATATATTCTAAATGAGTCCCTTATCAAATATATGGTTTGCAAATATTTTGTCCCATTCAATAGGCTGCTTCTTCATTCTGTTGATTGTTTCTTTTGTTGTACAGAAGCTTTTTAGTTTGATGTAATCTCACTTGTTAATTTTTGTTTTTGTTGCTGTGCTTTTGATGTCATATCCAAAAAATCATTACCAAGGAATTCCCTGGTGGCACAGTGGTTAAGAATCCGCCTGCCAATGCAGGGGACACAGGTTCAAGCCCTGGTCTGGGAAGATCCCACATGCCACGGAGCAACTAAGCACGTGCGCCACAACTACCGAGCCTGTGCTCTAGAACCTGCGAGCCATGAAAGCCTGTGCACAGCAACGAAAACCCAACACAGCCAAAAATTAATTAATTAATTTAAAAAAATCATTGCAAGACCAATGTCAAGGAGGTTTTCCCCTATGTTTTCTTCTATGAATTTTATAGTTTCAGGTCTTACATTTAAATCTTTAATCCATTTTGAGTTAATTATTATGAGTGGTGTAAGACAGGAATCCAATTTCATTCTTTTGCATGTGAATACCCAATTTTCCCAGCACCATTTATCAAAAAGACTGTCTTTTTTTCTCCATTCAGTACTGTCTCCCTTCTAAAATAGTGGTGGACTGTTTACACATGGGTTTATTTCTGGGCTCTGTATTCTATTCCACTGGTCTATGTATCTGTTTTTATGCCAGCACCATACTGTTTTGATTACTGTAGCTTTGTAATATAGTTTAAAATCAGGACATGTGATGCCTCCAGCTTTGTTCTTCTTTCTTAGGATTTATTTGGCAATTTGGGGTCTTTTGTGATTTCATACAAATTTTAGGATTGTTTTTTCTATTTCTGTGAAAGATGTCATTGGAATTCTGATAGGGAGTGTATTGAATCTGTAGATTGCTTTGGGTAGTGTGGACATTTTAATATTAATTCTTCAAATCTATGAATATGGAATCTTTCAATTTATTTGTGTCTTCTTCAGTTTCTTTTATCAATGTCTCATAGTTTTCAGCATACGTGTCTTTCACCTCTTTGGTTAAATATATTCCAAAGTATTTTACTGTTGAGTTGTTACTAAAACATGTAGTAATATTCACTGAACACTGCTTACATATCACATATTTCAGAGCAACCATGTGAGGCAAGCACCACTGTCATCATTCCCATTTAAAAGATAAAGAAATCAAGGCTTCCCTGGTGGCGCAGTGGTTGAGAGTCCGCCTGCCAATGCAGAGGACACGGGTTTGTGCCCCGGTCCAGGAAGATCCCACATGCCGCGGAGCTGCTGGGCCCGTGAGCCATGGCTGTTGAGCCTGAGCATCCGGAGCCTGTGCTCCACAACGGGAGAGGCCACAGCAGTGAGAGGCCGCGTACCGTAAAAAAAAAAAGATAAAGAAATCAAGTTTTGAGAGATTTAACAAATTGCTCAAGGTGATAAAACTAGTAAGTAGGGGAGCCAGGATTGAAGCCTATGGTATTTGATTTCAGAGACCAAGTTCTAAAACTCTGTGCACAACTCTTTCTTCATATACTTAAAATTTATTGTTCCTACTAGATATATAACTAAAATTACACAAAACATTTAAAAAGTGGGGTTCAAAAAATAAACAAATGAGACCTAATGAAACTTAAAAGCTTTTGCACAGCAAAGGAAACCGTAAAAAAGACGAAAAGACAACCCTCAGAATAGAAGAAAATACTTGCAAACAAAGCAACTGACAAAGGATTCATCTCCAAAATACACAAGCAGTTCATGCAGCTCAATATCAAAAAAAACAAACAACCCAATCCAAAAATGGGCTAAAGACCTAAATAGACATTTCTCCAAAGAAGATATACAGATTGCCAAAAAACACATGAAAAGATGCTCAACATTACTAATCATTAGAGAAATGCAAATCAAAACTACAATGAGGTATCACCTTACACCAGTCAGAATGGCCATCATCAAAAAATCTACAAACAATAAATGCTGGTGAGGGTGTGGAGAAAAGGGAACCCTCTTGCACTGTTGGTGGGAATGTAAATTGATACAGCCACTATGGAGAACAGTATGGAGGTTCCTTAAAAAACTAAAAATAGAACTACCGTCTGACCCAGCAATCCCACTACCAGGCATATACCCTGAGAAAACCATAATTCAAAATGAGTCATGTACCACAATGTTCACTGCAGCACTATTTATAATAGGCAGAACATGGAAGCAACCTAGATGTCCATTGACAGATGAATGGATAAAGAAGATGTGGCACATATATACAATGGAATATTACTCGGCCATAAAAAGAAATGAAATTGAGTTATTTGTAGTGATGTAGATGGACCTAGAGTCTGTCATACAGTGTGAAGTCAGAAAGACAAAAACAAATACCATATACTAATACATATATATGGAATCTCAAAAATAATATGTTTCTGATGATACTAGGGGCAGGACAGGAATAAAGACACAGACGTAAAGAAGGACTTGAGGACCCGGGGAGGGGGAAGGGTAGGCTGGGACGAAGTGAGAGAGTAACATTGACATATATACACTACGAAATATAAAATATATAGCTAGTGGGAAGCAGCTGCATAGCACAGGGAGATCAGCTTGGTGCTTTGGGACCACCTAGAGGGGTGGGATAGGAGGGTGGGAGGGAGATGCAAGATGGAGGGGATATGGGGATATACGTATGTATATAGCTAATTCACTTTGTTATACAGCAGAAACTAACACAACACTGTAAAGCAATTATACTTCAATATGTTAAAAAAAAGTGGGGTTCATGAAGTATTCCAATTGAATGATAATATATGCTTTAGATCAAAAAGTCAAATGTTGTATCAGTTTCCCCAACTTGCATATCAAGATCATATTTTCCTTTCAAATCTATTTCTAAAAATAATAATCAACAGGATATCCTAAGATTAGGGTATTTGATAGGACTGCCCCTATTGAGGACAATATTAATTAGATTTAATTCACAGTAATTTTTAGAAACTTTATTCCATTGCCTGAGCTAGAAGAACCACAAGATTAAAAACTATAAAAGACCACTATATTTTATAAAAATTTTCTTAAGGTTAACACCTCAAATTTTCTTGTACAATTAACAGAATGTAATTGTAATTTTCCTACAATTTCTTAAAATTAGGTTAGTTGTGTAACTGTACATTGCATTCTACAAGAAATGTACCTATATAAAAAAAGCTTTTAACAACTTTGGCCTGTAGTTAGAATTAAATTACCAAAGAGTATACTGGGTTGTAGATGGTACACAGTACAGGAAGGACAAAATATGAACAGAAAACACATTACGGAAAGAAGTTCTTCTTCCTTCATTGAGGAAGAATTATATCAAAACCTTCTTGTTCTAAAATAAGAGAAATGAGTTTAATGTATATTAACAGTAAACCTGTTAGATAAAATGTTAGTAAAGTTAGTGAGGAAGATGACTGGGCTCAATTAATATTTTATGAAATTCTGCATATAACTTTTTTTCATACTGAGTAAAAGGCAAAAATCTATATTCATAAAATACCACAGGAGATAGGTTTTCTCTTCAAAAGGAATATTTTTAGAAAAAATGAAACACGACAAGAAATTCATAATATACACAAAAGCTGTTCTCACCCGGTCTTCCTTCTTAGGCAACTGATCCTTGATTAGAGTCTTGGTACGCCTGAGAAACCATCCAGACATCTTTTTTGCAAGCCTTTGCATGGCCTTTCGGCCAGTAGCTAGTTCTCTTTTTGTTGCTGTGTGTCTCTGACCATGTTCTACTTGGTCAGAAAACTGCTTCTTGAAGTGGATCATGCTACCTAAGAGTCCTGGCACAGCCCTTTATAAAGGCAATAAGAAAAAATGTTAAGGCTTTATTAAACTATCTAAATAGGAAATCACTAACTTCTTTTCGCTTTTAAGAAATATACTAAGTCACTTGTTTATTAATGATAACAATAACAAAAGGCAAGAAAGCAGAATGGTCTTTATGACAATTTTAGTGAACAACTATAAGAAGATGATGGAACTGGTAAATTAGTTCAGATATTTACTTCAGGGACCAAGAATAATAAAGATAGGCTTTCATGGGACACTATACTCTGAATACTATGTTTGGGATCAAACACTTCTGTAAACAGATAATTTTTTTTCAGAAACAAATAATTAGGAAACACGGTAACATTAAGTTAAGGAAGTATTAAATAATTTTCCAAAAAATAAAAAGTGTTTTTACTCACCAGTCCATAACACACCACAATTCTTTCATGTTGTTCTGAAGAATAGTTCCAGTGAGGCCAATTCGGACATTACATTTTAAAGCTTTCATAATTTCTGTTACTCTAGCCTTTGGATTCTTGATTCTATGAGCTTCATCTACAATGACAGCTGACCATTCCAAACTATAAAGTGAGGAAAAAGGGAGGAAAGGTTGAAAAAACTTCCCTTTCTTAGTCTATATAATTTTTAGAGTGCAGCTTTCTCTACCGAAGTTTTGCAGTTTTTTTCCTCTACTCTTTGTTGATTCCACGGAATTCTCACCTCCTTATTTAAATGATCACAGCTTTGGACAACCCATGAAAATTAAATGTGTAGGAAGATAAAAAGAAATAGAGATTTTGTTTAGTAACAATGAAATGAAATAACTCATTTAAACATGACTAAAATGACAAAAAAGGAATCTTCTAAAAGTAATAAAACAGAGAAATAAATATAAAAGAAGCAAAACTTACCATGTTAATTACGAATGAAAAAATATCAATATAAACTCATGATTTTTAAAAGTTGTACTACATAGCTCTGTCTGCTAAAAAGGTTTAGAATTGATTGTTACCCCAGTAGCAATGAACAACCATAGTGGTCAATCCACTAAAAGGAAGCAGATTCCCATGGTGAAACAGTTGATTTCAGGTGTGCAGCAGGGGAAATACTGGAGAGTGAGAAAGCACAGATGTATTCAAAGACAAATGGGGGCATGTCCAAAGGACACAGGAGCCAGACTAATTAGAAAATTTAAGCATGACTATAGGATAGTATAAAACATTGAATAAATAAAAACCCAGGAGTTGTATGAAAAAATTTACTTTAGACCTTTACCTCACACCATATACAAAAACTAACTAAAAATAGATCACAGACCTAAATATAAAGCTAAAACTATAAAAGTTATAAAATGTAGGAAGAAATCTTGTGACTCTGGGTTAGGGAAGAATTTCTTAGATATGACACCAAAAGCATGGTCAATAAAAAATTTTGATAAGTTGGACCTCATCAAAGTTAGAAACTTTTGCTCTTCCAAACACACAATTAAGAAAATGAAAAGACATGCTACAGACTGGGAGAAAATATTTGCAAATCATAACCTGATAAAGAACTTGTACACAGAATTATATAAAGAACTACTACAACACAGTTGAAGTTAAGACAATCCAATTAAAAAGATGGGTAGAAGATTTTAATAGACATTTCACCAAAGAAGATATACAAAGGGAAAATAAGCACATAAAAAAGTCATCATTGGACTTCCCTGGTGGCCCAGTGGTTGAGAGTCCGCCTGCCGATGCAGGGGACACAGGTTCATGCCCTGGTCCGGGAAGATCCCACATGCCGCAAAGCGGCTGGGCCCGTGAGCCATGACCGCTGAGCCTGTGCGTCCGGAGCCTGTGCTCCGCAACGGGAGAGGCCACAACAGTGAGAGGTTCGCGTACAGCAAAAAAAAAAAAAAAAAAGTCATCATTAGAAAAATGCAAAAAAAACCCAAGAGATACTACCGAAAACCTATTTGACTGTCAATCAAAAAAAGACTGACAATATTAAGTACTGGCAAGAGAAACTGTAAACCTCATACACTGCTTTTGGGAAAGTACAGCTATTTTTCTAAAACAGTATGGCTGTTTCTTAAAAAGTTAAATTTCCTCATACCACCCAGCAATTCCATTCCTAAGTATCTATGCAAGAGAAATGAAAATTTACATTCACACAAAGGCTTGTACGTAAATGTTCAGAGCAGCATTATTGGTAATAGCCCCAAAGTGGAAACAATCCAAACGTCCATTCACTGGACAAACAAAATGAGATATATATATATATATATATATATATATATATATATATATATATACACACACACACACAAAATATTACTGTTTAGCAATAAAAAGGAATAACTACTGAAACATCATACATGATGAACCCCCAAAAACATATTAAGTGAAAGAAGCCAGACACAAAAGACTACATATTGTATGAAATTTATATGAAATTTCCAGAAAAGGCAAATCTAGAGACAGAAAGCAGATTAGTGGTTGCCTGGAATGAGATGGGACCAGAGATTGACTGAAAACAAAAAACTTTTTGAGGTGATGGAAATGTTCTTAAACTGGATTGTGGTGATAAATGCACAACTTTATAAATTTACTAAAAACCATTCTATGCTTAAAATGGGTACATTCTATGGCATGTCAATTGTACCTCAATAATCTATGAGTCCATAGTGATACTCAAAAAACAGGGGTTGGGGAGTGGGAGAGAAACTTTGCTATCATTGCGAATGACCATTGTACCAATTTGTTAGTCTGAAAATTGGAAATTAAAGCAAAAGAATGAAGCATCACTCACCTTGCTTTGCCGGTTGAAATTATAGTTAATTTCTAATTATAGGAGAATGCTGTTAATAAGTGTAGAAGAAATGATAAACTTAGGAAAATATTATTTTGCAAAACCCAATAAAATAACTGATTCAGGCAAGAATAATTTCTGTATGCTAATACCACTAAGTAAAAGGATTGAGGGACCAGGATATTCAAATGGTAGCAAAGCGTAACCCACAGAGTACTTCTAATTGTAAAGGGAGAAACATATCTTTACAATGGAGAGATCTGATGATCACCTCCTTAGCCTATGGGACAAACTTCGCAACATTAATAGTAGAACAACTTGACATTAATATCACCTGAAATAATGTAATATGAAGTCCACAGCATCATTTATGAAGTATTCTTGTCAAAAATGTCTGACCTGAAGCTAATTAAGTCTTTAGAACAAAATCAGCTTACAAAACTACATATGTTAGAGGAATACATAACTCCTTGAGAAAGCAATCAGACAAATCTAATGTGAGACATCCTAAAACACAACTGGCCTGGTCCCCTCAAAATGTCTTATAATAAAAAAATAAAGTTGAGGGAATGTTCTAGATTAGAAGAGACTAAACAGACTTAATAGTCAACACACACACATTACCTTATATCTTGCCAACATATATACACACACACACACACACAACTGGTGACTACAGGTGTTGAGTATATAGATGTTCATGTACTATTACTTCAGTTTTTCTAAAGGTTTGATCATTTTCTTAATATAAAGTTGAAAAAGGATAAGAGATCAAGAACAAAGGAAAAGAGGAGAAAACAATCACAAAATTTTAAAAGCAGGGAAGAAGATGAACAAGACAACTTATAAAAACAGAGGAAGGAGTATCCCATGCCAGTAGTAAAGAAAGCCAAGAAACAATCTGATTCATATTATTGAGCTCTTTCTTAAATGGTAGCACCAGATGCTTCTGGAAATTGGAGTTAGGTAAATGTTCAACAGTCTGTTTAAGAAGTTGTTGGAGCTCCTATATACTATTCGTTATCCCACAAAATAGCCAGCCAGGACACTGTAAAGTAAGCAAAAGAAGGGCAAAATACAGCAAGATCTTCATTTTTCCTTAAGAGGAAATCAACAAGTGATGTTAAAAACTTAAAGGATAATTTTTAAGTTGCAGCATAAACATGTTCTTTGAGATATGGAAGTAAAAACTAGGAAGATAAGTTAAAGAGTTGAAGGTGACTGTCTCTGAAGAACAGCTAATGCGGGTGGCAGACAGGAGTGAACTGTGTTCATATTTGGCTCTTTAAATAATATGCATATATAACTTTGATAAAAATAAAAATGAAGTAAAACATAACAGTAATAACAAAGAGATACAGCTCACTCATAGAGTGTTTATCTACTCTATGGATTATCTATGATACATGTTTAATCCTGGTCTATCATATGGAGCATTCTCACAAAAATTACTTAATATTTACTCAGATTGAATATAAATTATATTGAATATTGTTAAAAATAAAGCCATTCAAACAAATAAAGGAAAACTAAATACAACAAAAACTGTAACATTTGATTTTTCTAATTTTGCACAGAAATGTTAGAATTCTTATTTAATATTTATAACAATCACAGAAAATAACCACTTGACACTATTATATGCTAGAAGTGTAATAAGCACTGAAATACAGAAATTATTCTATATCAAAGACCTCACAGTCTAAAGGAGCAGTTAAACAAAAATTAAAATGACTGTTGCTATGATAAATGAATTTATTACATTTATCTAACTATAGAATATCTCTTACATAATACATTGCATAAAAGCCCAAAATCAAGGTTTAAATCTCATGTCCACGACTGACTTAGCTGTTGTAGGCTTGGGTAAGTTACTTAACTTCATGCCTCAGATTGTTCCTGTCTTCTGACAGCATCCAGGAAATAGTAACAGGCAAACTTATGAGCTTGTAAAATAAAATCCTAGAGCTTACAAAAAATGGTAGCTCTAAATCCAACTTTACAAAATAATTACATTAAATATAAATGGACTAAACACTCCAAATAAAAGGCAGGGATTATCAAAAAGGATAAAAATGCAAGACCCAGCTATATGCTAACCACAAGACACTCACCTTAAATATAAGGAACAGATAAAAACAAAAAGTTGGAAAATGATAAACATACAGTAAATATAAGAAATCTGTATTGTCTATATTAATACCAGATAAAACTTCAAGATTATTAGATATGAAAAGGAACATTTTTAAAGATAAAAGGATCAATTTATAAGGAAAAAATCCTAATCATCAATGTGTGTGTACCTAATTACAGAGCTTCAAAATATATGAACTGAAAATTGACAGAACTGAAAGGAGAAATAAACAAATCCATAATTATAATTGAAAATTTCAACATTCCTCTCTCAGAAATTGTAAGCCAATTAGAAAGAAAATCAGTAAAGACAGAGAATACTTGAACAACACCTAACCAAACTGACTTTACTGATATTTATAGAACATCACATCCAACCATGGTAGAAAAAACACTTTTTTCAAGTGTACACAGATCAGAAAAATGCAAATTACACTGCAATGGGATACCACTATACATGCTAAAAACAAAAAAACTGACAATACCAAATATTGGTGAGAATATGAAACAAACGAAATTTAATAGGTTGCTAGTTGGAGTAGAATAGTACAACCTCTCTGGAAAATGGCTTATCAGTTTCTTCTAAAGTTAAACCTATACTTACCATATAACCCAGAAATCCCACTCCTAGGAATTTACAGAAGAGAAATCAAAATATATGTCAAAAGAAGGCTTATACATAAATATTACTTAAATTTTTACTTACAGTAACCAAAAACTGCAAAACCCAAATATCTATCCTCAAATGAATGGATAACAAAATGTGATATATTCATAAAATACAATACAATTCAGCATTAAAAAAGAATGATCACTGATACATTCAATAACATAGCTGAATCTCAAAAACATGATGATGAGCAAAAGATGCCAGACACAACAGTTCTGGAGGCTCAAATTCCAAGATCAAACTGTTGGCAAGTTTGGTTTCTTCTGAGGTCTCTCTCCTTACAGATTGCTGCTCTCTGTGTACATGAGTTCCTCGTATCTCCTTCTCTTCTTCTAAGGACAACCAGTCAGATTGGACTCCCAGATTAAGCCCCACCATAATGGCTTCATTTTAATTTAATTACCTTAAGTTACATTCTGAGGTTCTTGGAGTTGGGACTTGAACACATGAATTTGGAGGGGACACAATTTAGCTCATAACAAGCCTCCTAACTGGTCTTTCTCCATTCAGTTCGGCTCTACTCTGCACAGAGCAGCTTTGTTACTTATAAAATGTAAATATAATCATTTTTATCATAATAGTAATCTCCTGAAAACACTTCAGGGACACTCTGCTGCTCTAAGGATAAAGACCAAAATCCTCTAAGAGGCTTTCAGTATTCTTTATGATCTGTTCCTTGCTTACCACACTGGTGTTGTCTTCTGGCCACTTCCTTCTTACACTCTAGGCTACAGTCATTACATGCAGAAAGCATCAGAACTGTTTTCATTTATTAAAAAGTGCTGTGATCTTTGTTGCCTGAAGGCCTCTATAATTTTGTTTATAAGGGATAAATTTATTTATTTATTTTTGGCTGTGTTGGGTCTTTGTTGCTGCACGTGGGCTTTCTCTAGTTGCAGCAAGCGGGAGCTACTCTTGGTTGTGGTGCATGGGCTTCTCATTGCGGTGGCTTCTTTGTTGCGGAGCACGGGCTCTAGGCACACTGACTTCAGTAGCTGTGGCATGTAGGCTCAGCAGTTGTGGCTTGCGGGCTCTAGAGCACAGGCTCAGTAGTTGTGGCGCACGGGTTTAGTTGCTCCGCAGTATGTGGGATCTTCCTGGACTGGGGATCGAACCCATGTCCCCTGCATTGGCAGGCAGATTCTTAACCACTGCGCCACTAGGGAAGTCCTCTCTGCAAATGTTGTTTGTTCCCTCTTCCTGGATTATTTTCCTGCTCTTTCCTATTCTTACCTATCCTTCAATTCTCACTCAGCTCATAGGTCATCTTCTCTGGGAAGCTCCCTGACTACTCTCCTCACTCTGCAGCAGTCAGGCTCCTCATGTGCTCCTATAACATCCCCTGTTTCATATTATAGCATTCACATGACTTTATAATTGCCTGTCTCTAGACTCCCCACTAAAATCTTAAGATACAGTTCATTTCTTTTGGGTACTTATAGTCCTGGAATAGTGGTTCTCAATATGTATATGCATTTTTTGCCACTCTATATTCACAACAGACTCCCATAATTAAAATAATTCATGAAAATCACTGTTTTAGTCCAGAGGTATCATACACATAAAAGGTTGCACATGAGATTTAGGACAAGTCCTATGCATTAACATGCATTGTTTGGATAGGTAATAGAGGAAATTAAATAAGGAACTGTATAAAATCTGACTCAGGATTTTCTTCTTAGAAAATAAGTTAATCATTATAAACTGTCTATTTCAATAATCCTGAAATAAAGTTAAATCATGCTAAAGAATATTTAGAGCTTTAAAAAAATCACAATATAAAGGGATAAATAAAATTGACATAAACAGAATACTAATGCAATCATTCCCATTATTTCGATTACCTGTTAAGTTCATCCAGACATAAGCGCAGTGTTTCATATGTTGTTAGAGCAATTTCACATTTCCTCTGTTTCACACGAGTCAGTTCACTGTCTTTTTTGTTACCATGTAAAATAGTGACTCTGAAATATCCCCAGGTGTCCAGTTCATCCCTCCAGTTGTAGAGGACAGAAAGAGGAGCAACTATTAAGAACATCTGTAAAAAGAAGAAAAAAAATTTAATGATATAATTTTTTAAATGAAAAAGAACCCCAAAGTTAAATCCAGAATATCAATAGTCCTATTCCTTGATTTTTGACACTGTAGTTAATAAGTATAAATACAACTGAGAAATTGAATATATCTGGACTTAGAAGTCCATCAAAAAATACTGTTGTTTACTTAGCACCTTATTAGGAAAAAAATAGATACCCAACCTTGTCCAAAGGAGCAGCTATTTTTTATTTTCCCCCCAAAAGGAGTTGAGAGATAAGAAAAAAATAATTCTCCAAAACAAAAAAAAAGAGAGCATAATCAGGATCCCAGTAATAACTTCAAGGGCCATGTGGGTAATAGAAATATGCAAAGCAGGCCAGGTTTTTTATTGAAATGTATGGTCTTCCAGAGCTCTCTTTCCTTTTCACTTTCCTAGTCCATTTCCTCTCCCCCTCTCTCAGATACTATCAGTTGATAACCTGGAAAATTCACTGGAAAATTGAAGCAATTAGAAGAAAACCTCTTCTCTTATCACTAGATCAATAACCTACCTATAATTACTTCTATATATTCTGCTCTCCCATCTATTACCATGGGTGAACTGTCTATGTTCTTTTCTAAAGACAAACCCTGAACTTATATAGTGGCTCCAATCACTTCCTGTCAACCTGAAGTCAATGATGAAGAAACTGTTCCCAATCTGCCCAACATGATTACATTTTGCTTTTCAATGGACCGCATACAACCCCAAGCAAACACATTCTAATATATATTTCTCAGCGTTAAAAAACAAACCTAACAAACAAAAAAGTTCCTTCTTAAACCTACATCTCTCTCTAGCTATCCCCCATTACTTTACTTTCTTTATAGAAATGATCCTCAGGAGTTATCAATACTTGCTGTCCCTACTTACTCTCCTCCTGCTCTCTCTTAACTCATGTAAGTGGGACTTCTGCCCTAACCCATTAAGATTAACAATATTTGTTTAATCTTGAAATAAATGTTTTGGGGTTTCACCAACATTTCCTGTACTAATCCCAAATCCTGTTGTCATCAGCCATTTTAATTTTTAATGTTTTTATCTCTTACTGTTACCACTATTCCTAAGCTATTATCTTTAATAGGGTTTTAAGTAAGTTTCTTTTCTGCAGTTTTATACTTGTCCTACTTGATAAAGATAAGCCAATTACACATACATACAAACAAAAAAATAAAATAACAAACAAAAAATAATACAATACTACTCTAAATCCTACACTCTCTTCTATGAAACATTTCAGCTGGGCCATTTGTCAGCTGTAAGATGTCATATCTGTGACTTTGTTTTAGAAACAGGAAAAAGAAAAAGAAGAGAAGATTAACCTACTAAATGTGAGAGTTCCTTTTTTCTACCCCAGCATCAAGCATATATAAGTACTTTTTTGTCATACGTGATTCATCTCAAATAGTTTCATCTTCTGGCTCGGAATTTATCCTATGAATTCCATTTTTCTCCTACTACCTTCAAATAAAAAATTTGGGCTCCAAGTAATAAGCCCAGTTATTGTCTCTGCCCAACCCCCCAACCTTTTTACTTTTTAATATCATAAGATGAAAATGTTATCCAAACTCCATCTGAGCACTTTGAGCAGTTTTCCACTCGAGGGGTCATTCATCAAAGGTGTCAACGAATCTACACTTTGTTGTACAGCAGAAACTAACACACCATTGTAAAGCAATTATACTCCAACAAAGGTGCTAAAATAAATTAAAAAAAAAAATCCCAAACATAAAAAAAAAAAAAAGGTGCCAATGAACCTAAAGATTCCTGGAATCGGCCCTAAGATTCCAGAAGTTGTTTAAAAATTAAGACATTCCTTATAGACATTATTGGTCTTCAAAGTTGTAAAAGGTAAATCAAATGGATCAATAACTCATTTTAATACTAAAAGAGGTAAGAGAACTGAGTTATGCCATTTAACAGACATTAACCCAAGGACTTCACATACAAATGCTATAAAGTAAAAATATTTATTATTTCCTTTTTAGAGATGAGAAAACTAAAGTATAGATGTGTTAAATAATATGCCCAAGGTCATAATGCTATAAAGTGGAAAAGTAAGTATTTGAACCCATGTCTGTGTAATGCCAAAGCTCTTAACCAACAATGATATATCATGTTAGCACCTTAAATCAGAAAGCCTATGACCTTGAGATGCATAACATTCTTATTTGCCACTGTAACTATGGTACTTTGTGCTGTGCTTAGAAAACAAAGGTGTTCAGTTGATAAATGACATAATGAATAAAAGCATGTGTCAGTGGCAAGGTAGGAATAGCACTGTCTATGCAGAGGACAATGACAGACCACCAGAGCCAAAGTAAAAATTTCACATTGGAGGAAGTGTGATATCAAGCTGAAAAATAAAATGTACCTATATTGAGAGAACTCACAGACCATAAAATTGGAATTTTTGCTATTTAATGCAAAACTCTAAAGCATATTCCCTGTAATTAACTCTACAATCTTAATACTTTCAAAAATGCCAAATCTAATTAATTTACATCCTAATTGTGCATAATTGATAACTTTTCCTTTGATATATTATGGCTATTTAATATATGGAAATTTAAGTTGAGAATCCACTCTAGGAGCCTCTGCAAATCCCTTTTAGAAAAGCAGCATAATAGTAATACCAAAACTTGATAAACAGTCTTAACAAAGTAGAAAATTATAGACCAATATCACTTAGATCAATGGAGAGCAAAACAATAAATATCATCTCTTCTAATTAAACAAAAGTAAATAAAACATGAGAATGGAAATGACAAGTAAAATTATATTTTCAGAAAACATAAGTAAAGCAAATAAATGAACAGTAAATTAACTAACAAGAATATCAAAGAATTAAGAAAGTCAAATTTAAAAATATATGTGGCACCTTAAATAACTTAGACCAGATTGACTTATAACTTATATACAAATGATTCCAAAAGCAGCAGAATGTATTCTTAAGTTCACATGCGACATTCTCCAGGATAGACCATATGTTAAGCCACAAAAAAAGTCAATATATTTATGAAGGTTGAAATCATATCAAGCATCTTTCCTGATGACAGTGGTATAAAACTAGAAATCAATTACAAGACAAAAACTGGAAAATTCACAAATTTGTGTATATTAAACAACATGCTACTGAACAACCAATGAGTCAAAGAAGAAATCAAAGGAGGAATCAAAAAATACCTTAAGACAAATGAAAATGGAAATATAATGTACCAAAATTTATTGCTGCAGCAAAAGCAGTTCTATGAGGAAAGTTCATAGTGATAAATGACTACCTCAAGAAACAAAAAAATTCTCAAATACACAACCAAACTTACACCTCAAGGAACTAGAAAAACACAAACTAGAAAATGAAGCCTAAGGTTAGTAGAAGGAGGAAAATAATAAAGATCAGAGTGGAAATAAACAAAATAGAGACTAAAAAGATGACAGACAAGGTTAATGAAACTAAGAGCTGATTCTCTGACAACACACACAAAATTGGCAAACCTTTAGCTAGACATAACAGAAATAAAGATAGAGAGCTCAAATAAAATCAGAAATAAAAGAGGAGAACTTACAGTTGATACCACAGATATAAAAAGGATCATAAGAGACAACTACTAACAATTTTATGCCAACAAATTGGAAAACTAGAAGAAAGGGATATATTCTTAGAAACATACAATGTACCAAGACTGAATCATGAAGAAATAGAAAATCTGAACAGAACAGTTCCTAGTAAGGAAATTGAATAAGTAACCAAAAACCTCCAAATAAACAAAAGTTCAGGACCAGACAGCTTCACTGGTAAAATCTATCAAACATTCAAAGAAGAATTAATACCAATCCTTCTCAAACTTTTTGAAAAAACAGAAGAGCAGGGGATGCTTCCAAACTTATTTTATGAGGCCCAATACCAAAACCAGACAAGGATACCACAAGAAAGGAAAATTATAGGCTATATCCCTGATGAACATAAATATAAAAATCCTCAATGAAATATTAGCAAAATGAATCCAACAATACATCAAAAATGATCATAAATTATGATCAAGTGAGATTTATTCCATAGATGCAAGGACGATTCAACATATGCAAATCAACTGCATGATACACCACATTAACAAAATGAAGAATAAAAACCATACGGTCATCTCAATAGAGCAGAAAAAGCATTTGAGGAAATTCAACATCCATTTATGATAAAAACTCAACAAATTGGGTACAGAGACAACATACCTCAACATAATAAAGGCCATATACGACCAGCACACAGTTAACATCATACTCAATAGTGAGAGCTGAAAACTTTTCCTGTAAGACAAGGAACAAGACAAAGATGCACACTTTCACCACTTTTATTCCCATAGTACTGAAAATCCTAATCAGAGGGGGAAAAAAAATCCAAATTTGAAAGGAAGTAAAACTGTCGCTATTTGCCAAAGACATAGAAATACACGGAAAACCCTAAACATTCCACCAGAAAACTGTTAGAATTAATAAAGAAATTGAGTAAAGTTACAGGATACAAAATCAATACAAAAATCCGTTTTATTTTTATACACTAACAACTATTAGAAAGAGAAATTAAGCAAACAATCTCATTTACAACTGTATCAAAAAGGATAAAATAACTAGAAATAAATTTAAACAAAGAAATAAAAAACCTGTATACTGAAAACTATGAGACACTGATGAAAAAAATTTTAAATGTCACAAATAAATAGTAAGATAATCAATGCTCATGGAAGAATAAATATTGTCAAGATATCAATAAATGGTGCTGGAAAAACTGGATAACCACATGCAAAAGAATGAAACTGGGTCACTGTCTTATACCATACACAAAAATGAACTCAAAATGGATTAAAGACTTGAAATTAAGACCTGAAACCATAAAACTCCTAGAAGAAAACATATGCAGTAAGCTCCTTTACATCTTGACAATGATTTTTTTGATTTGACACCAAAGGCAAAGGCAACAAAAGCAAAAACCAAAAAGTAGGACTACATCAAGCTAAAAAGCTTCTGTACAACAAAGAAAACCATCAATAAAATGAAAAGGAAATCTACCAAATGGGAGAAAATATTTGCAGACCATGTATATAACAAGGGGTTAATATCGAAAATATATGAAGAACTCAGTAGCAAAAAATCAAACAAGTAGCATCATTTGCGAGATAATAAACTAAAGAAATAGTGTACAGTAAATAGAATACTGGAAAATTTTTTGTTTAATCACCATTGAAATTGTGTCTGATGCTGGTATTATGACTGCTAGAAAAATCCTCCCTCTCTGCATTAATACTGATTATGAATTTTACACAATCTTTAAAGTTTTATCATACAAGATAGTAGTATTTTTAAAAGAATTTACTTTGATTCATTTTCATAAAGACTGAATTCCAATCTTAACAGCCTAAATCTAAAGAATCATTCCAAGAATATTTGAAATGTATAGTTTGTATCTTTTCCTTTAGGAATTTATTCTTGGCACAAAACATCTATTTCACACATTCTTAGATGATTTATTCACACTTGAAAAGGTTAAAAATATATATAAGATGCATCGTGTATCACACATACATACCTCAAACCCATCACTCCTTAATCGATAACATTTAAATTCATTAAAAGGACTTTTTTCAAGTAGTTCGAACATTAATTTTTCAATATTCCATTGCAATTTTGGCATTAGCATAATAAATATAAAGAAATTTATTTCTCTTCTAGCTATTTAATAGACTATCTTTTAAATTTATTTATTTATGGCTGTGTTGGGTCTTCGTTTCTGTGTGAGGGCTTTCTCTAGTTGTGGCAAGGAGGGGCCACTCTTCATCACGGTGCATGGGCCTCTCACTATCGCGGCCTCTCTTGTTGTGGAGCACAGGCTCCAGATGCACAGGCTCAGTAATTGTGGCTCACGGGCCCAGTTGCTCCGCGGCATGTGGGATCTTCCCAGACTAGGGCTTGAACCCATGTCCCCTGCATTGGCAGGCAGATTCTCAACCACTGTGCCACCAGGGAAGCCCAAATGACTATCTTTTAAAAATGCACTGAGGTTTTAAATGGATCAAGACAAATTTATCTTTTGTAAATTTCATCACACAAAATTATAAGTTTTGTTTGAATTTGCTTCTGGGGAATACTGTAGGACGTCACTGGTAATCTCACTAAAAACATTCTTTATAGGATTCCAGTTCAAATGATTAACTAAACACATGCATTTATTGATGCCAATAAAACAAAAGGACAAATATAAAAATAAATCCATAATAGCAGTAAAATGCCTGGAAGGGCACTACCGGATGATCAGAACACTACAAAAACAGATGACAACTGACATACTTGAAGACCTGAGGAATCCATCCTTTACCTACATAAGAGAAAACTTCCAAAAAAAAAAAAAAAAGAAAACCCACAAAGTGAGTTTTCCTAGAAGAAACTTAAATATGACAACAACCAACAAAATAAAACAACAACAAAAACTCAATGAAGAACAGGCAGTTGGAAGGACTGGGTCATGGAAACGAATGGAACATTAAATGTAAATAGATTAAATTCTCCAATCAAAAGACATAAAGTGGTTGAATGGATTTTTTAAAAAAAAGACCCAAACACATATTACCAACGAAATTCACTTCAGCTTTAAAGACACATATAAACTTAAGGTGAGTGGATGGAAAATGATATTCCATGCAAATGGAAACCAAAAGAAAGTGGGGATAGCTATTCTGAGAGACAAAGAAGGTCATTAGATCATGATAAAAGGGTCAATTCATCAACAGGATGTAACAGCTGTAAATATTTATACACCCAATATCAGAACACCTACATATATAAAGGAAATATTAACAGATGTGAAGAGGAAAAAAATGACAACAATAAAATAATAGGGAACTTCAATACTCCACTTTCAACAATGGATCACTCAGACAGAAAATCAATAAAGAAACATTGAACTTAAACTACACATTGCATCAGATGGACCTAGTGACACATACAGAACATTCAACAGGAGCAGAATACATATTCTTCTCAAGCACATATGGAACATTCTCCAGGACAGATAAAATGTTAGGAGACAAGACAAGTCTTAATAAACTTAAGAAGACTGAAATCATATCAAATATCTTATCACATAATGGTATGATATCAATCAAAGGGGAAAACTAAAAGATCCACAAATATGTCGAGATTAAATAATATGCTCCTCAACAGCCAATGGGTCAAAGAAGAAATCAAAAACGAAATCAAAAAATACCTTAAGACAAATGAAAACTGAAACACAACATACCAAAACTTATGGGACACAGCAAAAGGAGTTCTAAGAGGGAAGTATATAGTGATAAATGCCTATATTTAAAAAAAAAAAGTCATATATACAACCCAACTTTATACCTTAAGAATCTAGAAAAAGAAGAACAAATTAAGCCCAAAGTTAGAAGGAAAGAAACAACAAAGATCAGAGAGGATAAATGAAATAGAGACTAGAGAGATAATAGAAAAAATTAATAAAACTAAGGGCTGTTTTTTCAAAAGATAAACAAAACTGACACCCTTAACTAGACTAAGAAAAAGAGAAAAGGCTCAAATAAATATAATTAGAAATGAAACAGGAGACATTACAAATAATAACACAGAAATACAAAGGATCATATGAAATTACTCTGCACTATTATACACCACCAAATTAGATAAACTAGAAGAAATGGACAAATTACTATAAACAGACAACCTACCAAGACTGAATCATGAAGAAACAGAAAATCGGAACGGAACAATTACTAGTAAGGAGAATCAATCGTTAACCAAAAACCTCCAAACAAACAAAAATCTAGGACCAGACACCTTCACTGGTAAATTCTACCAAATTAACACCAATTCTTCCCACATTCTTCCAAAAAACATAGAAGAGGAGGTGATACTTCCAAACATTTACAAGGCCAGCATTACCCTGATACCAAAACCAGACAAGAACACCACAAGAAAGGAAAATTACAGGCTAATATCCCTGATAAACATAAATCCTCAGTGAAATACTAGCAAACTGAATTCAACAATACATTAAAAGGATCATACACCATCGTCAAGTGAGATTTATTCCAGGGATGCAAGGATGGTTCAACACATTCAAATCAATCTGAAAACAAAGCTAAAAACAGTACTTGAACTCTTGAAAACATAAAACACATTAAGAATTATAATGCTTCTTTAGGATCAAATTTAAATTGACACTAAGAATGGACCTAGGGCTTCCCTGGTGGCGCAGTGGTTGGGAGTCCACCTGCCAATGCAGGGGATGCAGGTTTGTGCCCTGGTCTGGGAGGATCCCACATGCCACAGAGCGGCTGGGCCCGTGAGCCATGGCCGCTGGGCCTGCGCGTCCGGAGGCCATGTGCTTCGCAACGGGAGAGGCCACAACAGTGAGAGGCCCGCGAACCGCAAAAAAAAAAAAAAAAGAATGTACCTATGCTATTGAAAATAATAGGAAATTTAAAGTAATAAGATTTTTTAATACCTTAAGCCAATACTTCTCAAAATTTTACACTGAAATGCCCTTAATCATAGACAAGAGTAAACTTGGACTTCTCAGCAATCTTATATATAAGAAATATGTAAAAGACACTGTTTAAAAACGTGCAGAAAGTGGATCATCACCATAATATGGTAAGGATTTCACGAAATCAGTTAAACTTAATTTCTATCCAGTTTCCTGGATACTGAGGACAATATAAAAGTCAGACACATACCTACAGTACACCTTTCTTTTTTGCATTTCATTTTTTTTTAGAAATCTTTTATTTTTTATAAGAATTATGTATAAGATATTTATAAACACACATTTACAAAGGAGAAAGCTGAAGAATGGATATGAATAGCATTAACAGTCACATGGGCAGAGACAGTGACAAGCCTAGACCTTAGCCTTTCTGATTCCAACTTTGATGTTCCTTGTATAGGATGGATTTGTTTCATATATTCAGGAGGTAATTATTCTGCTATGCAACTTTATCATTGAGGCACCTGTGTTAGCAATATCTACTACTGTCTGTATTTCATTCTCATATAGATAAAAAACAATACAATGGACTTCAATTAACTTTACATACACATTCATGGAAATTTAACAAATTAATCAAATTAAGTCATGTAAATCTTGCCAAGCAAAAGATTGAAAGCCCCAACCCACCCCCAAAATTCAAACTGAAATTACATTTTGCTATTTTCAGAGTCAATCATATCTAACTTGAGGACAAAACTGATAATCCTTCAGAAATTAGGTCTATGAAAGAAATGTTTAAATAATGTCTTTAAATCCTTATGTTTTAAATTTATACTATAATATATAATGTTTAAAAGTTTCCAGACACTTTTGCAATACCAGCTTCATGAACTGTACATTTCTAGATATCTTACCTTTTTTGCTGTAGAAGAAAGGGGTTCCTTTTTCATACTTCTTAGTAAAAACTCTGGCATATTATTTTCAATATCTTCACGAGTTCCCTTTTTACCCAAAACTGCAGCCAAAAATGAAATAACCTACGGAGAAAAAATCCAATTTTTTCAATCACTGTGTATCGTGATGGACAAAATTTTACTGTTTACCTGAATACTCAGTAAGTGACAATTTGAGTATGTACAAATAGATTTGCTGGGAGGAAACACAATATGAACCACTAGTATTGGTTTTCTTTATTTGTATTAACAAACAAATCTATAATATAAAAGTTACCCTTGAATGCAATAAAAAAAAATTAAAATAAAAATTCTCACATTGCCATCTCTTCCATGATAAGTTCTACTCACTCAATGAATTCTTTCTTGATCTCATCAGTTGAGATATCATATTCTCTATTATAATAAACTGTGTACATTCCTTTTTCCTTGTAGAAAATAAACTCATTAAAGGGGTAATACTTGGCTCAAAAATTTGTGCATTTTTCTGTATCCAATACATATAGGTGGAATGACAGAATGTTATTTTAAGATAAACTAAGGCAATTCATCATTATACACACCATTCTGAATAACAGCTATTCTCCAAATATCAAATGAGAAAGACAAAAAGACATAGGAAAAAAGGAAATGTAACTTCATACAATGAAAAGCAAGAGATATTTAAACTAGACCTTGGTTCAAATTTCAACCTAAGTTGCTTGGCAGATATGTGAACTTGGGCAACTAAGTTAATCTCTTTGAATAACTAAACTTATATGAAAATACCAAATATAATACTGGAAGAGTTGTTTTAAATATTAAGGGGAAAATATATGAGGTATACATATATATGGGGGAAAATAACTGATCATTACTTTAGAAAAATAAGTTATACAAATATTAAAATCTAAAGAAAAAATATGAGAGAATTAGAAAAACTATCAAAAAATAGTGTTTTCAACATGGTGTAGATCCTACAATGTGAATCTCAAATGATAGAAAAAAAGAATGGTGCAGAAGTATTTGAAGAGATAAGGGCTGAAAGCTTTCAAAAACTGATTTCAAAAATCAAGCCATACACAGAGGTTAAGAATCCATCTGCCAATTCAGGGAACAAGGGTTCAACCCCTGGTCCAGGAAGATCCCACATGCCGCAGAGCTACTGAGCCCACGCACCACAACTACTGAGCCTGCGCTCTAGAGCCCATGCTCCACAACAAGAGAAGCCACTGCAATGAGTAGCCCGCGTACTGCAACGAAGAGTAGCCCTCACTTGCCGCAGCTAGAGAAAGCCCGTACACAGCAAAGAAGACCCAGCACAGCCAAAAATAGATTAAATAATTTTTTTAAAAAGCAACATATTCCATGTCGACAAAGAACATGAAGCCAAAAAAAAAAAAAAAAAAAATCCACAAGTAGTTCCTGCAGGGAAAAAACTCAAAATTTGAGACAGAAATATATTAAAAGTGGTCAGAGGAAAAAACAGATTATCTATTAAGCAACAATTAGACAAACAGCTGATCTTGCAGCAAAAACAGTGGAGACGCTATACAACAGAGTGATATTTTTATTTAAGTCTTTAATCCATTTTGACTTTATTTTTTGTATATGGTGTTAGAGAATCTTCTAATTTCATTCTTTACATGTAGCTGTCCAGTTTTCCCAGTGCCACTAATTAAAGAGATTGTCTTTTCTCCACTGTATATTCTTGCCTCCTTTGTCATAGATTAATTGACCACAGGTGCATGGGTTTATTTCTGGATTTTCTATCCTGTTCCACTGATCTATGTCTGTTTTTGTGCCAGTATCATATGCCTTGAAGCTTTATAGAACAGTCTGAAGTCAGGGAGCCTGATTCCCCCAACTCTGTTTTTTCTTTCTCAAGATTACTTTGTCTATCTGGGGTCTTTTGTGTTTCCATACAAATTTTAAAATTTTTTGCTCTACTTCTGTGAAAAATGCCATTGGTAATTTGATAGGGATTGCATTGAATCTGTCACTGCCTAAATGTAAAAAACTCCTAAAGAAAAACACAGGCAGAACACTCTGACATAAAACGCAGCAATATCTTTTTGGATCCCTCTCCTAGAGTAATGGAAATAAAAATAAACTGGGACCTAATTAAATTGAAAACCTTTTCCACAGCAAAGGAAACCATAAACAAAACAAAAGACAACCTACATAATGGGAGAAAATATTTGCAAATGATGTGACTGACAAGGGATTAATTTCCAAAATATACAAATAGCTCATACAACTCAACATCAATAAAACAAACAACTCAACCAAAAAATGGGGAGAAGATCTAAATAGACATTTCTCCGAAGAAGACATAAAGATGGCCAAAAGAAACATGAAAAAAATGCTCAACATCACTAATTATTAGAGAAATGCAAATCAAAACTACAATGAGGTATCACCTCACTCCAGTCAGAATGGCCATCATCAAAAAGTCTATAAATAATAAATGCTGGAGAGGGTGTGGAGAAAAAGGAACCCTCCTACACTGTTGGTGGGAATGTAAGTTGGTACAGACACTATGGAGAACAGTATGGAGGTTCTGTTCACAATATGTGTGCCACTTACACAAAAAACATCTACAACAAGAGGTAGAGAAAGACCATTCAAACAAAAACCCAACGAAAGTTGATATAGCTATATTAATATAATACTGAAGCAAAAAGCATTACTATATTAAAGAGGCACACTTGATACTGATTAATTCATTTGGAAGTTATATGAAGTGTAAATTACTAAAGAAGAAACATTTACTGAAACAAAAGTAGTCAAATTGATAAGCACAATGGTAGATTTTGAAATAACTTAGTAAGAAAAAAACAAAGAAATCAGTAAAGATATAGAATATTTGAATAAAATGGTAAGCAAACTTTATCTAATAAACATTTGATAGACCACTGTAAACTACAGCAAAACATAGTTTCACTTAAAGTACACATAAAATATTTACCAAATTTGACATGAAAGTCATAAAGCAAATCTTAATACATCCAACAGACAAAAATCATACACAATATGTTCTTTGGTCACAGTGCAAGAAATCAGAAATAACAAAAAATATAAACAGAAAATCCCCAAATATTTGGAAAGTAAGGAATATATTTCAAAGTAGAACTCACAGTGGAGATTAGAAAATATTTAAGTTGAATACTAATGAGTAATAATTACATATTAAATTTGTGGAATACACTTAAAGACATGCTTTATGAACTTAAATGCATATATATTAGGACAGAAGAGAACCAGCTAATAAAATATTTAAGAATCTATCTGAAAAATATATAAAAATAACAGAAAACTTAACACACAAAAATAGAATTATAAAGCATGAAAAAGCATAAAATAAAAAAGATTGACAAAGCCAAATGATCCTTCTGTTAAAAGATTTTTAAAAGTGATGACCCCTAGAAAATTGATTAAAAAAAAAAAGAGAAACTAAGAGAACACGCAAACACACAAAAAAATATGTATAAGACATAATAAACATTGTTATGCCAATAACTGTGAAATTTTAGGTGAAATGGAAAAATAGAACTTATCAACACTGAAACAAGAAGAAATGGAAATTTTACATATTCAAATAACTATTATAGAAATCTAAATACATAATTACAAACCTTCTACAAAGAAAACTAAGGGTCAAATAGCCACCAATAAAGTCTACCAATGCTAAAGAAAGCTATAATGCCAGTCTTAGACAAACTCCTCCAGATTTTAGAAAAAGGGAGAAATGTTCTCAACTCATTTTATGAGTTCAACATAACCTTGATAAGGAAATCTAAGAAAAATATGGGAAATTTACAGGCCAATTTCTCACACTCACATAGAAGCAAAACTCTTAAAATATTAGCAAATGGAACATAGAAATGTAAAAAAGAAATATATACTAACACCAAGTTTGGTTGACTCTGGAAATGTAATGTTGGTTTAACCTTCAAAATTTAGATAACTAGTATCTTAGGTATTACACTTAGCTTTCCTAACTCTTAGCTTCCTTAAAATAAAAATAAATTAAAATAGGACAGTCTATTGGGTTGGTCAAAAGGTTTGCTCTGTTTTTTCCATAAGATGGTTCTAGTAGCACTTAGTTGTCTTCTAACTTCATTCAAAACAATTTTGTTAGATTGTATGTGACAGCTGTCATATCAGTGTGCATTTAAAAAAAAACATCAAAATTGGTGAATTTTTGTGTAGCCATTTTAATATTGAAGATGGAAGAAAAAAGTGATGACAGGGAAAAATCTACAACCAATATTACTCTACTGAGCAAGGATCTCATTCAGATTTGACGGAGAAACTAAAACCTTTACAGACAAGCAAAAGCTAAGAGAATTCAGCACAACCAAACCAGCCTTTCAACAAATGCTAAAGGAACTTCTCTAGGCAGGAAACACATGAGAAGGAAAAGACCAACAATAACAAACACAAAACAATTAAGAAAATGGTAATAAGAACATACATATCGATAATTACATTAAATGTAAATGGGTTAAATGCTCCAACCAAAAGACACAGACTGGCTGAATGGATACAAAAAAAGACCAGTATATATGCTGTCTAAAAGCGACCCACTTCAGACCTAGGGACACATACAGACTGAAAGTGAGGGGACGGAAAAAGATATTCCATGCAAATGGAAATCAAAAGAGGCTGGAGTAGCAATTCTTATACCAGACAAAATAGACTTTAAAACAAAGACTATTACAAGAGACAAAGAAGGACACTACATAATGATTAAGAGATCAATCCAAAAAGAAGATATAACAATTGTAAACATTTATGCACCCAAAATAGGAGCACCTCAATACATAAGGCAAATAGTAACAACCATAAAATGGGAAATTGACAGTAACACAATCATAGTAGGGGATTTTAATACCCCACTTTCATCAATGAACAGATCATCCAAAATGAAAATAAATAAGGAGACACAAGCTTTAAATGATACATTAAACAAGATGGACTTAATGATATTTATAGGACATTCCATCCAAAAACAACAGAATACACGATGTTCTAAAGTTTTCATGGAACATTCTCCAGGACAGACCATATCTTGGGTCACAAATCAAGCCTTGATATATTTAAGAAAATTGAAATCGTATCAAGTGTCTTTTCGGACCACAAGGCTATGAGACTGGATATCAATTACAGTAAAAAAAACTGTAAAAAATACAAACACATGGAGGCTAAACAATACACTACTTAATAACCAAGCGATCACTGAAGAAATCGAGGAGGAAATCAAAAAATACCTAGAAACAAATGACAATGAAAACAAGGTGACCCAAAGCTTATGGGATGCAGCAAAAGCAGTTCTAAGAGGGAAGTCTATGGCAATACAATCCTACCTTAAGAAAAAAGAAACAACTCAAATAAACAACCTAAGCTTACACCTAAAGCAATCAGAGAAAGAAGAACAAAAAAAACCCAAAGTTAGCAGAAAGAAGGAAATCATAAAGCTCAGATCAGGAATAAATGAAAAAGAAATGAAGGAAACGATAGCAAAGATCAATAAAACTAAAAGCTGGTTCTTTGAGAAAACAAACAAAATTGATAAACCACTAGCCAGACTCATCAATAAAAAAACGAAGAAGACTCAAATCAATAGAATTAAAAATGAAACAGGAAAAGTAACAACTGACACTGCAAAAATACAAAGGATCATCAGAGATTACTACAAGCAACTATATGGCAATAAAATGGACAACCTGGAAGAAAAGGACAAATTCTTAGAAATGCACAACCTTCCGAGACTGAACCAGGAAGGAATAGAAAATCTGAACAGACCAATGACAAATACTGAAATGGAAACTGTGATTAAAAATCTTCCAACAGGGCTTCCCTGGTGGCGCAGTGGTTGAGAGTCCACCTGCCGATGCAGGGGACACAGGTTCATGCCCCAGTCCGGGAGGATCCCACATGCCGTGGAGCAGCCAGGCCCGTGAGTCATGGCCACTGGGCCTGCATGTCCGGAGACTGTGCTCCGCAACGGGAGAGGCCACAACAGTGAGAGGCCCGCAGTATCGCAAAAAAAAAAAAAAAAAAATCTTCTAACAAACAAAAGCGCAGGACAAGATGGCTTCACAGGCTAATTCTATCAAACATTTAGAGAAGAGCTAAGTCAATCCTTCTGAAACTCTTCCAAAATATAGCACAAGGAGGAACACTCACAAACTCATTCTACGAGGCCACCATCACCCTGACACCAAAACCAGACAAAGATGTCACAAAGAAAGAAAACTACAGGCCAATATCACTGATGAACTGAGATGCAAAAATCCTGAACAAAATACTAGCAAACAGAATCCAACAGCACATTAAAAGGATCATATACCATGATCAAGTGGGGTTTATCCCAGGGATGCAAGAATTCTTCAATATACGCAAATCAATCAATATGATCCACCATATTTACAAACTGAAGGAGAAAAACCATATGATCATCTCAATAAATGCAAAAAGAGCTTTTCACAAAATTCAGCACCCATTTATGATAAAAACTCTCCAGAAAGTGGGCACAGAGGGAACCTACCTCAAACATAATAAAGGCCGTATATGACAAACCCACAGCAAACATCATTCTCAATGGTGAAAAACTAAAAGCATTTCCTCTAAGATCAGGAACAAGACAAGGATGTCCACCCTCACCACTATTATTCACCATAGTTTTGGAAGTTGTAGCCACAGCAATCAGAGAAGAAAAAGAAATAAAAGGAATACAAATTGGAAAATAGCAAGTAAAACTGTCACTGTTTGCAGATGACATCATACTATACATAGAGAATCCTAAAGATGCCACCAGAAAACTACTAGAGCTAATCAATGAATTTGGTAAAGATGCAGGATAGAAAATTAATGCACAGAAGTCTCTTGCATTCCTATACACTAATGATGAAAAATCTGAAAGAGAAATTAAATAAACACTCCCATTTACCATTGCAACATAAAGAGTAAAATACCTAGGGATAAATCTACCTAGGGAGACAAAAGACCTGTATGCAGAAAACTACAAGACATGATGAAAGAAAGTGAAGATGATACAAACAGATGGAGAGATATACCATGTTTTTGGATTGGAAGAATGAATATTGTGAAAATGACTATAATACCCAAAGCAATCTACAGATTCAATGCAATCCCTATCAAATTACCAAAGGCTTTTTTAACAGAACTGGAAGAAAAAAATCTTAAAATTTGTATGGAGACACAAAAGACCCCAAATAGCCAAAGCAGTCTTGAGGGAAAAAAACAGAGCTGGAGGAATCAGACTCCCTGACTTTAGACTATAGTACAAAACTACAGTAATCAAGACAATATGGTACTGGCACAAAAACAGAAATGCAGATCAATGGAACAGGATAGAAAGCCCAGAGATAAACCCACGCAGGTATGGTCAACTAATCTATGACAAAGGAGGCAAGGATATACAGTGGAGAAAAGACAGTCACTTCAATAAGTGATGCTGGGAGAATTGGACAGCTACAGGTAAAATAATGAAATTGGAACACTCCCTAACACCATACACAAAAATAAAATCAAGATGGATTAGTGACCTAAATGTAAGACCGGAACTCTTAGAGGAAAACATAGGAAGAACACTCTTTGACATAAATCACAGCAAGATCTTTTTTGATCCACCTCCTAGAATAATGTAAATAAAAAGAAAAATAAACAAATGGGACCTAATGAAAGTTAAAAGTTTTTGCACAGCAAAGGACACTACAATCCAGACGAAAAGATAACCCCCAGAGTGGGAGAAAGTATTTGCAAAGGTATTAATGGACAAAGGATTAATCTTCAAAATATATAAACGGCTCATGCAGCTCAATATTAAAAAAACAAACAACCCAATCCAAAACTGGGCAGAAGACCTAAATAGACATTTCTCCAAAGAAGACATACAGATGGCCAAGAAGCACATGAAAAGCTGCTCCACATCACTAATTATTAGAGAAATGTAAATGAAAACTACAATGAGGTGTCATCTCACACCAGTTAGATTGGGTATCATCTGAAAATCTGCAAACAACATGCTGGAGAGGGCCTGGAGAAAAGGGAACCCTCTTGCACTGTTGGTGGAAATGTAAATTGATACAGCCACTATGGAGAACAGTATGGAGGTTCCTTAAAAATCTAAAAATAGAATCATATGATCCAGCAATCTCACTACTGGGCATATATCCAGAGAAAACCATAATTCAAAAAGACACATGCACCCCAATGTTCATTGCAGCACTATTTACAATAGCCAGGAAATGGAAGCAACCTAAATGCCCATCGACAGATGAACGGATAAAGAAGATGTGGTATATATATACAATGGAATATTGTTCAGCCATAAAAAAGAATGAAATTGGGTGACGTGGATGAAATTAGAGACGTGGATGGATCTAGAGACTGTCATACAGAGAGGAATAAGTTAAAAAGAGAAAAACAAATATCGTATATTAATGCATATATGTGGAACCTAGAAAAATGGTACAGATGAACTGGTTTGCAGGGCAGAAACTGAGACACAGATGCAGAGAACAAACGTATGGATACCAAGAGGGGAAAGTGGCGGGGGTGGTGGTGGTGGTGCGATGAATTGGGAGATTCGGATTGACATATATACACTAATATGTATAAAATGGATAACTAATAAAGAACCTGCTGTATAAAAAAATTAAGTTAAATTCAAGAAAAACAAAAAAAAATTGAGTGTTCAGTACAGTAAAACTGAACAATGACACAATAAAAAGACTAGAATCAAGACTCATACATATATGGACAGCCAGCTCAACTGAAAAATGGGCAAAGGACTTGTATCTTAGTCACTTTGGAGTGCTGTAACAAATTACCATAGACTGGATGGCTTAAATAACAAACTTTCATTTCTCAGAGTTCTGGGGGCTAGGAATTTCAAAATCAATGTGCTGGTAGATCTGATGTCTGGTGAAAGCCCACTTCCTGTTTTGCAGATGGCAGTCATCTTGTATCCTCAGATGACAGAAAGCAGACTGAGGGGGTACTTCCTAGTAACTCTTCTTACAAAGCCACTAACACCATCATGAGGGTTTCACACTCATGACCTAATTGCCTTTCCAGAGGCCCCATCTCCAAACACCATCACATTGGGGATTAGAGTTTCAACAAATGAATTTTCGGGAGATGCAAACATTCCATCTATAGCAACATGAATACACAATTCTCCAAAGAAGATATACAAAATGGCCAAAAAGCACATGAAAAGTTGTTCAACACCATTGATCATTACAGAAATGCAAATCAAAACCACAGTGAGGTACCACTGCATATGCACTAGGATAGCTACTATGAAGAAAACAGAAAATAACAGTGTTGAGAAGGATGTGAAGAACCATGAAACCTCATACATTGCTAGTGGGAATGTAATATGGTGCAGCCATTGTGGAAAATGGTTTAGCAGTTGCACAAAAAATTAAACATAGAATTACCATATGACCTAGTAATTCCACTCCTAGGTATATATACAAGGGAAATGAAAGCATATGTCCACAAAGAAACTTATACACAAATGTGTATAACTGCATTATACACAGTAGCCAAAATGTAGAAACAACCCAAATGTCCATCAAAGGATAAATGGGTAAACAAAATTGTTGTATTTACATGCAATTGAATATTATTCAGCCATAAAAAGGATGAAGTACTGATACATGCTACAATTTGGATGAGCCTTGAAAGCATTACACTAAATGAAAGCACCAGACACAAAAAGTCACAACTGTATTTCCTTTATATGAAATATTCAGAAAAGGCAAATCTATAGATGCAGAAGATCAATTAGTGGTTGGCAAGGGATGGTGGGAAGGGGAAAAGAAAACTGATTACTTAATGCGTATGGGGTATTGTTCTGTGGAGATGCAAAAGTTGTGAAACCAGAGGGAGATGGGGGTTGCACAACACTGTGAATGCACTAAATGCCACTGAATTGCAAAAATTGAAATGGTTAATTTATGTTATGTGAATTTCATCTCAATAAAAAAATTATACCTTACAGTTTTATGAGTATGCATTTATGTATGATATAATCACTATTATTTTAGTTCTTGAGAAAAAGAGGAAAAATATGTAAAATATCAAGCTAGTACATAAGAATGATTCAATAAACAAGAGCTTTTTTTTTTCTTCTTTTTGCGGTACGTGGGCCTCTCACTGTTGTGGCCTCTCCCATTGCAGAGCACAGGCTCCGGATGCGCAGGCTCAGCAGCCATGGCTCACGGGCCTAGCCGCTCCGCGGCATGTGGGATCCTCCTGGACCAGCGCACGAACCCGCGTCCCCTGCATCGGCAGGAGGACTCTCAACCACTGCGTCACCAGGGAAGCCCAACAAGAGCTATTTTTCTTAGCATCATTTCACTGAGGTAAGGAGGCTTTATGCCCTGAATACAGTCTTGCATATCACAATAAACAAAGTAGATTTTCAGTAAATTATGTTATCTAAAAGATTGTAAAATAATGATAAATAAGGATAGTCAAAACTTCTGCTGAGTTTTAAAATATTCTTTAAAATCTGCATTCGAACCCACATTACAAAAGGCAGTGTAATGCAGGAGCTATGGCAAAGACTTTGGAGTCTGACCAACCAACATTATACTACCTATGTGACCCTGTGCAATTTCTATAATGTCGCCATAAATTTCAACTTTTTCATCAATAAAATGCATGAATAATGCCTAATTAACATACATTTAATGGAAAATGTGTATCGTAGAACATGGCACATAGGTTAGGGGTCATTAAATATATAACCACAGAAAGATATGATTACTCAATTCAACTTTAATTAATGCATTCAATAAAATATATTAATATACTTATTACCTACTACATGCCAGGTACTGTCCTGGGCACTGCAAAAGTTTAGATGAAAGGCTTATTTCTATCCTCCAGCAGTTTGAAATCCATGAGTTGGCATGGGCGACTGAGGAGGTAATGGAGAAGAGTTGAAGAAGCATTGTTGAGAAAAAACTGATGAATAAAAATAAAGTTACTGAAAAATTCAGCAAGAGATTGGTGAGAGAAAAATGATTGATGTACTACATAGAACTGAGATTAAAGGAGACATAAAGAATGTTCCACAAATGACTGAGTTTTAAGCACTGGACAATTACTTTTTTTTTTTACTTAAGTATAGCTGATTTACAATATTTTTAGTTTCAGGTGTACAGCACAGTGATTCAGTTACTTTTTTTCAGATTATACTCCATTATAGCTTATTATAAGATATTGAATATAATTCCCTGTGCTATACAGTAAATCCTTGTTGCTTATCTATTTTATATATAATAGTTTGTATCTGTTAATCCATATTCCTAATTTGTCCCTCCTCACTCCCACTCCACTTTGGTAACCATAAGTTTATTTTCTACGTCTGTGAGTCTTTTTCTGTTGTCTGTGTGTGTGTGTGTATATACACATAATTTTCTATGTTCCACATAGAAGTGGAACATAAGAATATCATTAGTATTTGTCCTTTTCTTTTTGACTTACTTCACTAAGCATAATGATCTCTAGGTCCACCCATGTTGCTGCAAATGGCAATACTACATTCTTTTGGGGGCGCTGAGTAATATTCCATTGTGTGTGTGTGTATACACACACACGCCACATCTTATTAAACCAATCATCTGTTAATGGGCACTTGGGTTATTTCCATATCTTGGGTATTGCAAATAGTGCTGCTATGAACACTGGGATGCAGGTATCTTTTTGAATTAGTGTTTTCATCTTTTCTAGATATATGCCCAGGAGTAGGATTGCTGGATCATACCGTAGCTCTATTTTCAGTTTTTTAAGGAAACTCCATACTGTTTTCCATAGTGGCTACACTGATTTACATTCCCACCAAGTGTAGGAGGATTCTCTTTTCTCTGCACCCTCTCCAAAATTTATTATTTGTAGACTTTTTGATGATAGCCATTCTAACCAGTGTGAGGGAACACCTCATTGTAGTTTTGATTTGCATTTCTCTAATAATTAGCAATGTTGAGCATCTTTTCATGTGCTGTTGGCCATCTGTATGTTTTCTTTGTTAAAATGCCTATTTAGGTATTCTGCCCATTTTTTTGCTTGGGTTGTTTGCTTTTTTGATATTGAGTTGTACAAGATGTTTGTATATTTTGCATCTTAATCCCTTTTTGGTCACATCATTTGCAAATATTTTCTCCCATTCTGTATGTTGTCTTTTAATTTTGTTGATGGTTCCCTTTGCTGTGCTAAGCTTTTAAGTTTGATTAGGTCCCATTTATTTTTGCTTTTATTTTTTGCATTGGGAGACTGACCTAAGAAAATATTGCTATGATTTATGTCAGAGAATGTTTTGCTTATGTTCTCTTCTACAAGTTTTATGGGGTCATGTACTTAGGTGTTAAACTACTTTGAGTTTATTTTTGTATATGGTGTAAGAGAATATTCTAATTTCATTGTTTTCGTGTAGTTATCCAGCTTTCCCAACACCACTTGTTGAAGAGACTCTTTCCTCCATTGTATATTCTTGCCTTTGTCATAGATTAATTGACCACAGGTGCATGGGTTTATTTCTGGGCTGTCTAGTCTGTTCCATTGATCTATATGTCTGTTTTAGTGCCAATACCACACTCTTTTGATTTCTGTGGCTTTGCAGTATAGTCTGCAGTCTGTACAGGTTATACCTCCAGCTTTGTTCTTTTTCCTCAGGATTCCCTTGGCAATTCTGGGTCTTTTGCGGTTCTACAGAAATTTTAGGATTATTTATTCTAGTTCTGTGAAAATGTCACAGGAATTTTGATAGGGATTGCAGTATATCTGTAGATTGCTTTGGGAAGGATGGCCATTTTAACAATATTACTTCTTCCAATCCAAGAGCATGAGATAGTTTTCCATTTCTTTGAATCATCTTCAATATCCTTTACCAATATTTTATAGTTTTCAGCATGTAGCAGTGGTCCCCAGCCTTTTTGGCACCAGGGACTAGTTTCATGGAAGACAATTTTTCCACAGGTGGTGCTGGGGAGGAATGGTTCAGGCACTAATGCAAGCAATGGTTCAGGCAGTAATGTGAGCAATGGGGAGCAGCAGATGAAACTTCACTCACTCACCCACCGCTCAACCCCTGCTGTGCAGCTTGGTTCCTAACAGGCTAAAGCTCAATAACAGTCCATGGCCCGGGGGTTAGGGACCCCTGGCATATTGGTCTTTCACCTCTTTGGTTAAGTTTATTCCTAAGGTTTTTTTTTCTTTTTTAATGTGAGTTTTAAATGGGATTTTTTTTTTTTTTTACATTCTTCTTCTGATATTTCATTATCAGTGTAAAGAAATACAACAGATTTCTGTATATCAATCTTGTATCCTGCTACCTTCCTGAGTTCATTTATTAGTTCTAATAGTTTTTGGGTGGAGAATTTTGGGTTCTCTATATAGAGTATCATGTCATCTGCAAATAGTGACAGTTCTACCTCTTCCCTTCCCATTTGGATCTTTTATTTCTTTTTCTGGTCTGACTGCTGTGGCTAAGACTTCCAGTACCATGTTGCATAGAAGTGGTGAGAGTGGGCATCCTTGTCGTGTTCCTGAATTTAAAGGGAAGGCTTTCAGCTTTTCACAGTTGAGTATTACTTTGGCTGTGTGTTTGTTGCAAATGGTATTTATTATGTTGAGATATGTTCCCTCTATACCCATTTTATTGAGTTTTTTTAATCATGAATGGATGTTGAATTTTGTCAAATCCTTTTTCTGTCTATTGAGATGATCATGTAGTTTTTGTTTCCTTTTGTTAATGTGGTGTATCACATTGATTGATTCACATGTGTTGAAACATCCTTGTGACTCCAGAATGAATCTAACTCGATCATGGTGTATGATCCTTTTTATGTATTGTTGAATTTAGTTTGCTAATGTTTTGTTGAGGATTTCTGCATCTATATTCATCAAAGATATTGGCCTACAATTTTCCTTTTTGTAGCCTCTTTGGTTTTGGTATCAGGGTGATGGTAGCTTCATAGAATGAATTTGGGAATGTTTCCTCCTCTTCAATTTTTTGAAATAGTTTGAGAAAGATAAGTTCTTCTTGCATATTTGGTAGAATTTTCCAGTGAAGCCATCCAATCCAGGACTTTTGTTTGCAGGGAATTTTTTTTATTATCATAGATTCTATTTCACTTCTAGTCATCAGTCTGTTCTGATTATCTGTTTCTTCTGGACTCAGTTTTGGCAGGCTATTTCTAGAAACTTGTCCATTTCTTCTAGGTTGCCTGATTTGTTGGCATATAACTGTTCATAGTATTCTCTCATGATTTTTTTGTACTGCTGCAGTATGGGTTGCTATTTCTCCTCTTTCATTTCTTATCTTGTTTATTTGGGGCCTCTTTCTTTTCTTCTTGGTGAGCCTGGCTAGAGACTTGTCAATTTTGTTTATCTTTTCAAAAAACCAGCTCTTGGTTTAATTAACCTTTTCTATTATGCTTTATTGCTATTTTATTTATTTCCTCTCTGATTTTTATTATTTCCATCCTTCTGCAGACTTTGGATTTTGTTTGTTCTTCTTTTTCTAATTCTTTTAGGTGGTAAGTTAGGTTGTTCAAAATTTTTAGTGTTTCTTGAGGAAGGCCTGTGTTGTGATGAACTTCCCTCTAAGAACTGCTTTCGCCACATCCAATAGATTTTATAAAGTTGTGTTTTCATCCTTTTTATCTCAAGGTATTTTCTGATTTCATCGTTGACCCACTGGTTTTTTGGTAGCATGTTGTTTAATCTCCACATTTTCATTATTTTCCTGTTTTTCTTTTTGTGGTTGATTTCTAGTTTCAGACCACTGTGGTCACGAAAAATGCCTGAAATAATTTCTATCCTCTTAAATTTGTTGAGGCTTATTTTGTGACCTTATATGTAATCTACCCTAGAGAATGTTCCATGCACCCCTGAAAAGAATGTGTACTGTGGGGTTTTTGAGGGGTTTTTTTTGGAATGTAGTGTCCTTTAGATATCAATTACATCCAACTGGTCTACTGTGTCATTTATGACTTCTGTGGCCTTACTGATTTTCTGTCTGGATGATCTGTCCATTGATGTCAGTGGGATGTTAAATTCTCCTATTATTTTATTATTGTCAGTTTCTCCCTTTATGTCTATTAGTATTTGTTTTATATACTTAGGGGCTCCTATATTAGGTGTGTATATGTTAACAAGTGTGACATCCTCTTTTTGTATTGATTGCTTTATCATTATACAATGCCCTTCTTTGTCTTTCTTCATGGCCTCTGTTTTAAAGTCTATTTTGTCTGATATGAATATTGCTACCCCTGCTTTCTTGTCACTTCCATTTGCATGAAATATCTTTCCATTCCCTCACCTTCAGGGTCTGTCTCTTCTGCTCTGCAGTGAGTCTGTTGTAGGCAGCATATTGGAGGTTCTTGTTTTTTTTAATTCATTCTGCTACTCCATGTCTTTTGATCAGAGCATTTAGTCCACTGACAAAGTAATTATTGATAGGTATGTACTTATTGCCAATTTAATACTTGTTTTCCAGTTGTTTTCATAGTTCTTTGTTCATTTCTTTTTTGTTTTTCCTTTTGTGGGTTGATGAATTCCTTTGTAGTATGCTTGAGTTCCTTTCATTTTGGTTTCTATGAATTATACATTTTCAATTTGTGGTTACCATGGAGTTCAAGTATGTTGAACCATAACTATATCTAATTGCTTTAAATTGACATTTACATTCAAACACATTCTAAAGATTTACGTTTTTATACTCCCCTCCCCCACATTTTATGATTTTGATGTCCTATTTTACATCTTCATCCTTATCCTTTTACTGTTTATTGTAGTTGTAATCACTTTTATAATTTTTTAATTGGTTTTTAACCTACGTACTGGCTTATTTATATGATCTTCAATCCTGTTATATATTTGCCTTTCCTAATGGGATTTTCCCTTTCCTATAATTCTTGCTTTTTTTCGATTTAGAGAAGACCCTACAATATTTCTTTTAGGGTAGGTTTAGTATTGCTGAATTCCTTTAGTTTATGTTTGTCTGAGCAATTCTTTCTCTCTCCTTCTATTCTAAATGATAATCTTGCTGCATAGAGTATCCTAGGTTGCAGGTTTTTCCCTTCCAGGAATTGGAATATATCATGCCACTCCTTTCTGGTTTGCAAAGTTTCTACATAACTTTATGGGGATTCCCTTGAAACTGACTCTTTGTTTTTCTCTTTAATATTTGCCCTTTTAATTATGATTTGTCTTGGTGTGGGTCTGTCTGGGTTCATCTTGCTTGGGACCCTCTGTGCTTCCTGTACATGGATATCTGTTTCCTTCTTTAAGTTTGGGAAGTTTTCAGCCATAATTTCTTCAAATACATTTACTATCCCCTTCTTTCTCTCTTCTTCTTCTGGAACCCCTATTTTGCATAGGTTGGCATGTTTATATTATTCCATAGATCTCATATGTTGCTTTCATTTTTTTTTTTTCATTTGTCTTTCTGTCTGCTGTTCTGTTTGGGTGATTTCCATTAACTAGCTTTCAGATCACTTATTCATTCTTCTGTGTCATTTAGCCAGCTATTCATTGCTTCCAGATTGTTTTTTACCTTGGCAATTGAATTGTCTGTTTTTGGTTGGTTCATCTTTATAGTTTCTCGTTCCTTGTTACAGTGAGCTGCATTTATATCGATAATCTTTCTTAATTCAGTTAGCATTTTTATTACCACCTTTTTGAACTCAAGGTCTAGTAGACTGATGAGCTCTGTTTCATTATTTGTTCTTTCAGGGGATTTCTCTCATTTTTTAATTGGGAGTAGCTCCTCTGCCTTTTCATTTTACTTAACTTTCTCTGTCTCTATGAAGTTAGGAGAAACAGTTGTCTACTGTGGTCTTGAAGGAATGTTTTTATGTGGGAGTGTCCCTCTGTAGACTGTATATCCAATGTTTTTGGTGCAAGGGCTGGCTTTGGTATGGATGCCGGCCACATCTTTCCTCAGGGTATGCTAGCCATTATCTTCTTAAAAGGGGGTGTGGTTGGCTTCATCAGAGCATCTAAAGCTTATGAAGGTGTGAGGCGTAATGTCCTCTCTGCTCTGTGGCTGTTGCCACTCTGTCAGGGGTGGGGTTTGCTGCCCACTTGTTGGAGTAGAAGCCCTGAGGGTCACGTTCAATCAAGATCCATTGTCCTCGAGTGCATGCCCTGCCCAAAAGGTTGTGATTGCTGAAGCAAGTGAGGCTCATGTACTCCAGATTACCTGTGCATAGCCTGTGTAGGTAGCTGCAGCTCTGCTCAGAAGCAGCCCAAATTCACATCCCTTTCTCTGTTGTGTTCATCCCACATTTAGTGCAAGGCTGGGGTGTGGTGTGGGCTGGGGGTCAGGGCATTGTGGCTACAGGAACTCAGGTGGCTGTACAGCTGCAAGAGATCTGGGCTGCCTCTGAGGCAGTCTTCTCCCATGACCTGTCTGTCCCAGATCTAGCACTAAGCTGTGGTGTGGAGTGTGCAGAGGCAGGGCGTTCTCACTGGGAGATGAACCACTGCATACTCCCGAACGTACTGACAATAGCTACCACTGTCCTTCCCAGATCACACTTCAGGCCTCCCAGGCTGTCTGCATAGCTAGATCGAGTCCTCTCCCAGGGCCTGTCTGCTTGAGGTTCAGCACTTTGCCACAGTGTGTTCTTGTGGCACTGACCTGTGCAGGCCCTGACAGTGGCTGCTGCAGTCCTGCCTGCTGCCTCATGCGTGTGCTGACAATGGCCACCACCCCACCTAGATCACACACCAGGCCCCCCCCCGGTCTGTCTCTGTGTAGCAAGATTGAGTCTTTTCCCAGGGCTCGGTTGGCCATGCTGCAGTGTGGAGTGAACGAGGCTGGGGTGCTCTCCCAGTTCAGATGGGCAAGTGCATCAAAGTGGCAGCTATAAGTGCAAGGCTTTCTCCACCATGACTGCTGGCAAGACAGCATGCGCGCATTCCCTGGAATACAGTCTAGATTTCTCCAGCCCTTCTGTCTGTCCCAGTGGTTTTTTCCACAGGAAAGGGAGCCTGTCTCCTCCACACAGGATGCCAGGACTGGGATGCCCAGATTGTGCTTCAACCTGCTCGCTCCTGAGGAAAGGGTCTGCCCATGTGGACCTTCTCTTTCTTTCAGATCCTTCCCAAGCATGCAGGTCCTGATCCAATGCCATTTTTTTCCATCCTACCTGGTTATGTGGTGATCTTTCTTGCAGCTTTGCTTGTTAGTTCTTCTGCCAGTTTCCAGTTAGTTTTCCGTGAGAATTGTTCCACATGTAGATATATTTTTTATGTGTCTATGGAGAGGAGGTGACCTCCACATCCTCCTACTCTGCCATCTTGATCCCACCTCCTGAATATTTTTAATATAACCTGATAAAAGATCTTTGATGCATGCCCACTATTTCCACTTTATATTTTTTAGTCAATTTAAAGTTATTTATACTTTGCATTCAAAGATATGTAGCTAAAGTTTAGAATTTACTGAATTCAGATGATGTAAGTATTCATAACACCTTGGGTTCTCAACACTTCCTAGAATATAACTTAAAACAGAAAAAATCATAGAAAATGTATAATAAAAAGTTTAGGCAACTGGGGTATTAACTGTAAAAGAACATGGGGAAACTTTCTATGGTGAGGTAAATGTTCTATACCTTGATTACATTATTGATTACAAATATATATACACACATATATATATATTTGTCAAAACTCATTCATCTTAAGGATGTGTACATTTTACTGTTTGTAATCATACCATCACACACACTGATACGTATATTCTTTTAAATTATAGGCAACTGGTCTTCAAAGGCTACTGAAAAGGCAAAAAAAAAAGATACCAATTAGATACCATATAACAGTTTAAATGAGGCAGTATAAGACCTAATCCATTGCTTTCCTCTTAACTCATCTCAGATTGTTTCATTACAGGAAAACTACAGGCGTATCTCATTTCATTGCACTTCACTTTATTGCACATCACAGATAATTGTGTTTTTTATAAATTGAAGGTTTGTGGCAACTCTGTGTCAAGCAAGTCTATCAGTGCCATTTTCCCAACATTTGCTCACTTCATGTCTCTGTGTCACATTTTGGTAATTCTCACAATATTTGAAACGTTTTCACTGTTATTATATTTGTTATGGTGATCTGTGATCAGTGATATTTGATGTCATTATTCTAATTGTTTTGGGGTGCAATGAACTGTGCCCTCATACGGCAGCAAACTTAATGTCCAAATGTTGTGTGTATTCTAACTGCTCCACCAACCAGCTGTTCTCCTCTCTCCTTCTTTCTCCTTGCAACTCCATATTCCCTGAGACACAATATTGAAATTAGGCCAATTAATACCCTACAGTGACCTCTAAGTGTTCAAGTGACAGAGAGAATCACATGTCTCTCACTTTAAATCAAAAGCCAGAAATGATTAAGCTTAGTGAGGAATGCATGTGAAAAGCAAAGACAGGCCAAAAACTAGGCACCTTGCACAAAACAGCCACATTATGAATGCACAGGAAAAGTTCTTAAAGGAAATGAAAAGTGCTACTCCAGTGAACACATGAATGATAAGAAATTGAAACAGCCTTATTGCTGATATGAAGAAAGTTTTAGTGATCTGGATAGAAGATTAAACAAGCCACAATAACTCCCTTAAGCCAAAGCCTAATCTAGAGCAAGGCCTTAACTCTCTTCAACTCTACAAAGGCTGAGAGAAGTGAGAGGCTGCAGAATAAGAGTTTGAAGCTAGCAGAGTTGATTCATGAGGTTTAAGGAAAGATGCCATCTCCATAACGTAAAAGTGCAAGGTGAAGCAGCAAGTGCCGACGTACAGCAAGTTACCCAGATCTAGATAACTAATTAATGATGGTGGCTACACTGAACAACAGATTTTTAATGTAAACAAAACAGCTTTATATTGTAAGAAGATGCCATCTAGGACTTTCATAGCTAGAGAGGAGAAGTTAATGCCTGGCTTCAAAACTTCAAAGGACAGGCTGACTCTCTTAAGGGCTAATGCAGCTGGTAACTTAAGTTGAAGCCAATGCTCATTTACCATTCTGAAAACCCTAGGGCCCTTTAAAATGATGCTAAATCTACTCTTTAAAATGATGCTAAATCTACTCTATGCTCTATAAATAGAATAACAAAGCCTGGATGACAGCACATCTGTTCACAACACAGTTGACTAAATATTTTAAGCCCACTGTTGAGACCTACCGCTCAGAGAAAAAAGATTCCTTTCAAAATATTACTGCTCATTGACAATGTACTTGTTAACCCAAGAGCTCTAATGGAGATGTACAATAAAATTAGTGTTGTTTTCATGTCTACTATCACAACATCCATTCTGCAGCCCATAGATCAGAAGTCATTTCAATTTTCAAGTCTTACTATTTAAAATATATACTACATAAGACTATAGCTGTCATAGATAGTGACTCCTCTGATGGATCTGGGCAAAGTAAATTGAAAATCTTCTGGAAAGGATTCACCATTCTGGATGTCATTAAGAACATTCATGATTCATGTAAAGAGGTCAAAATATCAACATTAACAGGAATTCGGAAGTTGATTCCAACCCTCATGGATGACTTTTGTAAGGTTCAAGACTTCAGGGGAGGAAGTATCCACAGATGTGGTGGAAATAGCAAGAGAACTAGAATTACAGGTTGAAGATGTGACTGAACTGCTGCAATATCATGAGAAAACTATAGGGATGAGGAGTTGCTTCTTATTCATAAGCAAAGAAAGTGGTTTCTTGAGATGGAATCTACTCCTGGTGAAGGTGCTATGAAGACTGTTGAAATGACAACAAAGGATTTAGAATACTACATAAACTTAGTTGATAAAGCAGTGGCAGAGTATTTTTTAAATTAAGGTATGTACATTGTTTTTTTAGACATAACACTACTGCATGCTTAATAGACTACAGCATAGTGTAAATATAAATTTTATGTGCACTAGGAAACCAAAAAATTTGTGTGACTTGCTTTATTATGATATCACTTTATTGCAATGGTCTGGAACTGAACCCACAATATCTCTGAGGTACACTTATATAGTCCTAATTATGATAATTCATAATTCAATCTGTTCATCTATCTGTTATACAATCTTAGCTCTAACTTGTCAAATTCCATGAAACAAAGCTATATAAAATGTCTATTTTACTGAAAAATCTCATCTTTAGAAGAAGTTCCATAAAAGATGATTAAATTTGTAAGCTCTAATTATGGATTAGCTTTACTTAATTCACTAAATACATTAATGATTTTAAAGAAAAATTTTGCATCCCTTTAAAATAGTCTATACTACCTCCTAACAGATTATTCACCTACCCCCTAAAATGTAAGTTGAAATGAAAATAAATTTGAATTTAGTTGAGAATACACACTAACTAGAGAGGCTAACTTAAAACCACTGACAAACTTTTTAGCTCATTATATTGGGGTAATGCTAGCAGTAATGTGTCAACATCCAGAAGACAGAGAGAGAGAGAGAGAGAATGCAAAGAATAGCACAGGTGGATTTTATGTACCAAGACTGTAAATAGCACTCATCACTTCCACCCTCATCTCTGTTGACAAGCCCAAGACATGAAAGGGGAACTGGGAAACGTATTCTTTGTCATTTGGCCACAACTCCAAGAAGGCAAAGGGAATACATAATTTTGGGGTAGATCTAGCCATCTCTATCACTCATACTAGCATAGGAGAGGTCTATCAAAATCGTAATTCACAGGAGAACAACGTATTTACAATGCAGGTTTACAAAACTAATCTAAAAAAAAAAAAAACAGAACATGCTTTAATGTAGAATACAGTAGTTCTAAAATTATGGTTAAAGATGAAAAGAACAAAAAACTATTTAATCAGCCACCTATAGAACAGTAAAAGGCCAAAAACTGCATTTCAGAAATGATATATCACTCTGGGAAAGCTTTGTTTTTACAGGCGTTCCTTTGAAACTGTCAGGCAAACTTTTTTTTTTTTTTTTTTTTTGTGGTATGTGGGCCTCTCACTGTTGTGGCCTCTCCCATTGCGGAGCACAGGCTCCGGACGCGCAGGCCCAGTGGCCATGGCTCACGGGCCCAGCCGCTCCGCGGCATGTGGGATCTTCCCGAACCGGGGCACGAACCCGCGTCCCCTGCATCGGCAGGCGGACCCTCAACCACTGCGCCACCAGGGAAGCCCCAGGCAAACATTTTTATAGACCATCTTTTCTCATACACAGTCAGCTCATGATATATAGAAGAAGTCAGAGACAGGCAAATAACGCAACAAACCTCCTCTTAGACCAACAGAAGGCAGAGCAAAAATTGTTTATTTCTTATACAATTAAAAAAAAAAGCCTACTTTCCTTATTTTTCATCTCCCTGGGAGATAAAAAGGTAAGCAAGTACTTTGGAATCATACTTCAAAAAGTATGATGATTTTTACTTGCTTTAAACTACAGAAACAACAAAGTGCTGTTTTAAAAGGGGACCTAGCCCATTTATCTTTACAAAGTTCTACTCCTAAAACCTGAAGTACATGCCAAAACAAGAAAAGCAATTTATCTTCAAAATGCTAAGACATTTTTGTTTCTGTGTTAAAGGCTTTGTGCCTCTGGAGGTTAATTCACCTTTCACATTGGATGTCATGGCATTATTTTCATTCTCCATGAATGAAAATAAAGACACTATGATTATTTTCTTTATTACTATATTCCTGAGTGAACAACATGACTTGTGATCTAAAGAAATTTTAAATTTTAGTATAGCTTTTGAATCAACTAAAGATCATATTATCCAAAAAATAGTATTGACAATAACCTAAGAAAGCTATAATTATCAGCAATCCCACCATTTCTCTCAGGATTGAGGTTTACTATACCTATATTTTTAAAATGTATAGTAATGACATTTTTTATAATATCAAATAATATAAAAACAAAGATTCAAAGAAAATCTTTACAGTTTGCAAAATTTTATCTCCCCTCTGCTGCTCAAAAAGTACTAATACCATCTTCTTCACATAGCAGATGGGGAAATAAACATGTAAAACACATATGTACTTATTTAATAGTAGTGTTTTAAGACTTTGTGCCTATGAAAGCTAATTACCAAATTAAGATTTTCAAAATCACTTTGATTCAATGAATGAGTTCTTTTATGATAAACCTTTCGAACACTGTACTAGAACTATGCCATCAGTGAAAAAAGGAAACCAAAAAAACCTCAACGTCCTAACTGATTATCACTCAAATTAGTTTTAAATTTTGGTGAACTTTCAAAAGCAAACCCAACAAAAAAAGCAAAGGATGAAAATACCAACTTCCTGGGAAGCCTTCCTTGACACCCCCAGGCAGGCTTGCTTTTCCACTTAATTCCACTGGAATATCAGACTGGGTGATAGCCCCTTAACTACATTTCTTTTCATCATCATTCGTGAACTCTGTAAGGGTAGTGATCATGCACATTTATATTAGGCTCTTCAGTGCCTATCACAGGGCCTGGACCACGCTAAGTTCTTAATAAATGTCAACTGATTGAATGAATGAATACAGTTAATTAAAAGCTGAACAAAAGGTTGCAAGATGGAGGCAGCAAAGGGAAGAGAAAGAAGGGGGAAAAAAGTACTAGAATGGAAATTAAAATGGTTACTTCCTGTATATGTCCTTAGAGGGAAGCCATTTAGTACTCCTGTGCCTCAGTTTCTTCATTTAAAGAAGCTGAACAAGATTATCTCTAATATCATTTGTTTCTAAAATTTTATTTTAAAAATGAAATGGTCATCTTATGTATAAATATTCACATAGACTAAACACTCTCTTAATCAACCTTCACTGAACCAACTCACCAGATTAACAAGTTTTCCATCACCTCTGAAAAATGTATAGTCTGAGCAAAGGTTTTTAAACTTTAGTGGACCTCAAATTGCCTAGAGGGTTTGTTAAAACACAGATTGCTGGGCCCCACCCCCTGAGCTTCTGATTCAGTATGTCTGGGATAAGACCCAAGAATTTACAATTCTAACAAATTCCAGGTAATGCTGATGCTGTTGGTCCAGAAATCACACTTTTGAGAAACATGGCCTTATAGTAAATGCCCATTCAACTCCATTCCTATCACTTGAGCTGTCTGATTATCAAAGGTCAGTTTCCCAAACCTGTATATTCCAGGTGAAATTGTTTATTATAGTTACATTAGCTGTTTAAATATCATGTAAATATATAGTCATTTTCAAATTACCTTTGAATTAGGTGTGAGATTTCTGTAAAACACTAAGAAATTTTCATAAAAATCTAGGATTTTGCATTCTTTCCCAATTTAACTTCTTAGTCCAATTAAAAATTAAAAGTGAAAATAGTGGTGATAGAATTATTGGTGTTGAAAAAATCATGGGCACAAACAGACATGAGGAAACTTTTGGAGTGATATATTATTTTGATTGTGGTACTGCAGTGATCATTTCTTGGTGCAAATATATGTAAAACTTATCAAATTGTATATACTATATATATACTATAAATATATGTAAAACTTATCAAATTGTATATATTATATATATACTATATATATACTATAAATTTACACAGTTATTGTATGTCAATTATACCTTAATAAAATATGTAAACAACACACAAATTTACAGATACACACACCCAACAAAAATTTAATAAGGCTGACAAAACCAAATTTTGTGAGGTTATTGAGTAACCATAACTCTGATACATTGTTGATAGGAATGAAAGAAAAGTGTTTCCAAAGTGTCAGTTTCATACAAAACTAAACACACATCACCTTATGACCAAGTAATTCCATTCCTAATTATTTACCCAAGAAAAAGGGGTACACAAGAGATTGTTCAAGAAAGTTCTTAACAGTTTTATTTCTAACAGCTAAAAACTGGAAATAGCTCAGGTGTCCATCAGCAGGAGAATGGATAAACAGAATGCAGCATCCATACAACTCAGCAATACTACTCAGCAGTAACAAGAAACAAACTACCCATGCACTCAATAACAAGATGAATCACAAAATATTATCTAAGTAAAAGAAGCCTTATATAAGAATACATCTGTATGATCCCATTTATATGAAAAGGCAAAACTAATCTATGATATAAAAAAGCAAAACAATGATGTCTCTTGGGGGTGGCAGGAAGGAACGTGAAGACATCTTCTGGAGTTATAATGCTCTATATCCTGAAAGAGCTTACACAGTTTAGCCAGATTACACAGAGACATGTATTTGTCAAAACTCATGGAATTGTGGGTACATTTAAGATTTCTGCATTTCATTGTAAATCTTACTTCAAAATGAAAAAAAACAATTATAATTAAATATTGAACCTTGGTAATGATATGCATGCTCAAGTGTTTGGGGATAAAACATACTAATGTATGCCACTTTAAAACTCAACAAAAGATGGTGGGATGGATGGATATGTTAATAAGCCATATATAATGAAATGTTAACAGAATCTAGGTGGTAGGTATGTGGGTATTCATTGTACAATTGTTCCAGCTCTTCTATGTGTTTTAAAAGCTTCATAACAAGATGTTGAGGAAAAATCAGTTTGTAAGGTAGTAGGGATTCCATTTTTTGCATATTTATGTATGTCTGTGTGTTCATCGACATGCACATATGAAGCATATACATGTATATATTTATGTATGTTGTATATGCAACTATTCCCTCTCAATCAGATTCTTCCAATTCACTTTAAACATACTCAAGTTCCCCCTATCCCCAAATGGTACAAAACAAACAAAATAGAAATCCCATCCTCCTTCAGCTACTACTAGGTCATATAAAGAGATGAGCATACTTCTGGTGTCCATGTCTTCACCTACTCCATTCTGGCTTGTGCCCCCCATACTCCAGCAAAATGGCTCTTACTCAAAGATTTCAATGATTTCCAAGTCAGTAGATCAAATGGATATTTTTAAATCCTCATCCTTTGAAGAATTTAAAATATTAAATTTACCCACTTTTCAATTTGAAATGAGGGAAGCAAACTTTTTTGGTATGTAAAACAAGCATTTTTAAAAAGAAGAGCTCAATTTCATACTACGGCCAAGTTAGAATATACGAGGGGAAAACTTAAAGGATGAGATCAGAAAAAAGGAAAACAAAATGAAGAAGTTACTACTATAGTTCAAAGAATAATTGCCAATGGTCTATTTTCATAGAAAATTTTCACCTAATTCTACTACATTTTGAAATTCTAGTGAGCTCATTAACTATTGTCCACATTTCTTCAACTGGGTTAGTCATCCTATCTACAGAAGCTCTATCTTAAATGGATCTCCCCAAACCGCCTATTTATGCAGAAATTATTTTCTGAGTTACAAGAATAATAACCAGAGAACTAGGTCCTCAGTAAGGATCAGATAACTCCAGCTATGTATCCAAATTAGTACAAAAACTATTTCCTAATCTTGAGAAGGTGAGCCCTCAAAGATATTCATAGCAGCACTGTCATAGCATATAATACAACTCAAAGCCTTCCAATGATTTCAGTGTGTCAGAAAATATAAAATTGTGCAGTAAAATCACTTTTAAAATAATCTTATAAAATGTAAAATAAAGAGAATTTCTTTGTGACATGAGCCTCCAAGATGAAAGCTTAATATGAGCCTAAAATGTGCAGAAGAATTTGAATTGTATTTAGTAGGTTTAGGGTAGGGTTTCCCAAATTGCAGGTCATTTTTTGTAGCTCTCTCATGTTTCTGATTTTGAAGATGAACAGGCATTGACTAGTCAAAGACATGTGGGAAAGAACATTCTAGCATGGGCAAAAACAGTAAAAGTATATGTAAAGACAGTCACAGAAGAGCTTTATTATTTATTTTCCTTTAATATTCATCTGCATATCTTGGTCACAGATGGTAGTTTCCAAAAGGCTCCTATCTTTATTTTTGGAACCTCTTCTCCTGAGAAAGTAAGTTCGTTTTATTCCACAAGCAATTATTTAACACCTTCAATGTGCAAGCCTAGAACTATGTGCATTGCCTGAGATTAAAGGAAAATAGATTATGGCTAATAGAAACACACTATGATTACTGAGGGACTTAATTTTACCCTAGCTTTTTACACCAGAGCTTTATACATAGCTATTATTTGGCTATTTTCAAATGTTAAACTTAATTTTTCGCTTACCTTTGAACTCCACTAACAATGGAGGTGTCATGAAGAATAAAGTAGCTTAAATTCAATTGTAAAGATGGAAACACAGAAGGACTTAATCACACTAGACAAACACTCCTGAAAATCCAGAGTGATTGCTTAGTATAAAGTCTAGGTTCAGAACTCTAATCTTTTTGGACTATAAACCCTTGTGGTACACAGCTTTTGACAAGGCTCCCAATAATCCCCACCTCTTGGTATCCACAACTTTATTTAATGTCCCCCCTTCAGCCCAGTATGGGCTGAACCTCACAACCTGCTTCTAATGATGTGAATATGGCAAAAATGAAGGCTGTCTCTTCTGTGATTAGGTTACAAAAGACCATGACTTGTGTCTCACTAGTAGTGCTCTCTCTTGCCTGATCACTTGTTCTCCCTGTTGAAGCATGCTTCCACACTGTGAGAAGCACCATGAAGAAGTCCATGTGGTAAGGAACCAAGGAAGGGCTTTGCCAATAGCTCACAAGAAACAGAGGCCTCAGTCTAAGAACTCACAAGGAACTGAATCCTGCAACAACCACACAAACTGGGAAGTGAATCTTCCCTAGTCCAACCTTGAAATAACTGCAGCCTTATGAAAGGCAGAGCCAGAAGACCCAGCTAAATGGTACCCAGATTCCTGACTCACAGAAACTTTAATATGATAAATGTGTATTGTTTTAAGCCACTACATTTTGGAATAATCTGTTATACAGCAATAGATAACTAACATAGAGTCTATCTGCAGAAAAGTATATACACATACAAATTCTGGCACACATTTTAGAGAAATAGGAGGCCTCTCTGAAGTCCACCAATAGAACTCCTAGTAGCCCAGAGATCCCAGACTAAGAAATTTATGCTATGATAAACTCCAACAATATGCACAAAAGGCCTGCAGAAGTCAATTTAACCATGCTATGTAGCTTAACAAATGTCAAAATGCTTTCCTTCCATAAGGTATTACTAAGAAAGTTAAATTACTCTAAATATAATTGATATCTTAGTACTAGTATTACCAAAGGTAAAAACAAGTCGTTACACTATAACATCATTTTAAATAATGTATTTCATAGGTACTAAATAAATATTGAAGATAAAATGACTAAACACCATCCTTAAGTACTGTGTGAGACAAACACACACACACACACACACACACACACACACAAAACAATTATAAGATCTGCGATACAAACAGAAATTTCCATATGGTATCCATTCATGTATGTAATATATATGATATAATATGTATGACTTTATTGAATTTTAATTATAAAGTAATTAAAATAAATACCTGTACTGTTTTTCCAAGTCCCATGTCATCACCAAGAATACACCCTCTTCCTTGGATGAAGTGTTCATAGAGAAACAGGGCTCCTTCCCTTTGGTAGTCTCTCAAATACCTATTAATAGTATAAGGAATAGAGTCTCCATTTTCAGATAATTGAAAAGCAACAGCAGATGATGGAAATTTTCTGTCTGGAAAATAAGGTTTTTCCAAATCTTCATCATCAAATATAAAATTCCTGGAGCAATCTTTAACAGATTTCACTTCTTGAAGTCTTTTAAGAGGTACTTTCCTTTCTTGAAAATCTGAATATAAGATGACTGCAAATGACTTCCCATTTTCATCCACTGTGATAGATTTTATGCTTGCTTCACAAAGTTTTTCATTATCTGGAGAAGGGGCGAGACATCTTTCTCCTGGATGCCATATATCTATAATAATAAAAGAGAAAATAAACTTGCCAAATCTAACTTATAAAGTAACACCTCATTTATCCACTGCTATGAGAAAAAAGTGTTCCTCACATAAATACCCTTTCCAAAATCTGAAACAGGATAAATTATACTTATAACATGTATAAATATTTTCCTAAAGTATATTTTCCTCAAGTATATTATCATAATAAAGGGTACATAATTTATTTCCAGTTTTTCTCACCTTGGCTGTGTGTCATAATCTCCCCATATATGCTTCGTCTGTTGATTCTGATTCAGTGGATATGGGCCATGGGCATTTGGTTTTATTATTGTGTTTGGTTGTTACTGCTGAATTCAAAAGGTGACTCTGATGCACAGCCAGGATTGAGAACCACTTATTTAAATATTCATGATGACTCATGAACATTAGGTATAACGTTCATGATATGGTAGAGTAACACTGAATAGGACCTGGTAACAGGTAAGCTAAAATCCTCTGAACAGCAATATTTTTGTGATTCTTCTGTCTGCTTTTTTAGTTACTCCATCTCCTTTCTCTGAAGACAGCTGTTTCTTCTCACTGTCAATATTGCTGCTTCTAAAATGTTGCTTGAATCTGTATACAACTAATCAAGGGAATCTCCCAACTCAACTAGAGTGATATGTACCAGCTTAGTCACAGCTTTTTCCCTTCTAGGTTTTGAAGAGCCAAGGTTTTTAAAAAAGAGATGAATTCTAAGATCTCTTTCTGCTAAGATTCTATTATTCTTTGAAGAGTATGACTTGTCTCTATGTACAAATTTATTCTGTGCTTAACTGTAGAGCTATTTTATTTTCTATTCAGAAAATAAAGCACTGTGAATGAGGAAGAGGGCCTCTACAGAGTATACTGTTGGTACAATTAAAAGGTACCAAATAGAGGAAATTAAGTAAAAATAATTTCCCAAATGGAATTTCTTATAGCAAGAATCCCAGAGGAATTGTATAGCTACAATTTTAAGGATACTAGGAATTATTTTTCTCACATATTTGTCATTGAGATCATATATCATTGGTAGTTTCCCAGGGACTTCCTATTGATGCTGAATTAGGCTTGTATAACATTCATGATTATAACTAGTACATCTATATTCTCTTCAGCAAGAAGAGCTCATTATACTATTCCTCATCAGTTGTTCCTCAAAAGTAAAATCATTATTCTAATTTTGATAAGGTTGTTTTTATATAACAATCAGCAAAAAAAATCTGTTCTCCCACTCTAATCTTTGCATCCAAACTGTTTGAGAATTGTTACATTATTCTAAAAGAGAAGAGTTTTAATGTGAAAATAAAACATTTATTCACTATACAGGGATAAAAAATAGGTTGATGGGCCCTATTTTCATAACAGTATTGTTTGAGCCTTAAAACCTACGTTAAGCCTTGCAACAATTCTTAATACATTATTTGTTTCACATGCTTTGTCTACCTATCCAGCAAACGCCTTCTAATTTTTAAAGACTTAATTCATTAATTTATTTATTATTCAACATATATGATTTAACACCAATTATTTGCTAGAACTGTACCACACAGTTAAAATGAAGAAAACCAATGTCAAAAATGATAGTGATTAAACCTTGCTTAGAACTAGTCTTTCCAAATCTCATTAAAAGGCCATCATTGTCTAACCAACTTTTCAAGGTAGAAAACCTTTAGTCAGCCCTTATTCCTCTTTATATATTAGTCCCTACATCCTCTCCATGTCCTGCTGGCTCTACCTAAAAAAAAAAAAAAAAAGCATCACTTTCCTCCATGCCACCATCACTTTAAAACAACTGTTGGTAAACTTTTTCTGTAGTCAGATTTTAGCTGCTTGTTATTTTACATCTTGCAGGCTATACTGTCTCTTGCCCTTGTAACACAGAAGTAGCCACAGACACATAAACAAATGGGTATGGCTGTGCTCCAGTAAAACTTTATCTACAAAAAAACAAGTGTCAGGCTGAATTCGGCCTTGACTGTAATTTGCCAAACTTTGGCTTTCTCCTAAATTACTGCTACAAATTCCATTCTCTATCCTCCATTCTCTAACCATTCTCTCTGCTGACACTATTTCCCTCTACAATCCATTTTCCACATAGCAGCAATAGTGACTATTTAAGAATATAAATTATTAGTAAATCTTTAATTTAAAATCTTTTAATAATGACCCACTGCACAAAGAATAAAGTCCAAGCTCCTTACTATGGCCTGTAAGACCCTGTATGATCTTCCCCTACTTACCTCTCCAACTTAATCTATCAATTTTTCCCTTGACTCAAGCATATTAAGCAGGTCTTTTCTCAGGTGTTTTTATGTCATCGCCTCAAAGATTTTATCTCAGACCACCTTATTTAAAGTAGGGAACCCCACTATTCTGTACTATTTTATTGCCTCTATAACACATATCACAATGTTTAATTATCACGTTTACTTTTTTTATCTGCCTCTCACTAGAGAATAATATCTTTTCCAAGAAAATGTCTGTATTCTTCAAAATTTTATCCCCAGGACCAGCACACAGTAGGCATTCAATAAAAGAGCTGAGTTTATTAACAAAAACACATCCTTGATCTCACAGAACCTTGACATCTAATGAGAAAGACAAATACTCAAAAGTTCACACACATGAAATCGCTGTAAGTGCTTTGGCAGAACAAAGTGCTGTAAGAAAGAGGTACTGAGGAAACAGTTTAAAAAGTAAGGAGATCTAGGGGCTTCCGTGGTGGCGCAGTGGTTGACAGTCCGCCTGCTAATGCAGGGGACACGGGTTCATGCCCCGGTCCGGGAAGATCCCACAGGCCGCGGAGCGGCTGGGCCCGTGAGCCATGGCCGCTGAGCCTGCGTGTCCGGAGCCTGTGCTCCGCAACGGGAGAGGCCATGTCAGTGAGAGGCCCGCGTACCGCAAAATAATTAATTAATTAATTAATTTAATTTAATTAAATAAAGTAAGGAAATCTAAGAAGAGAATATCAGTCAGAGGGCACATACAGCATGTGCAAAATCCTCATGGGCTTCACACAACAACTTACAGAAGTCTATTTGGTTCCTGAGTTTGGGTAATTTCTAGAACTAAATATTAATAGATTCAGTTAAGTTTGAGCAGGGCGGTTATATCTCAGTATTCAAACTCCAGAACAAATAGCTTAAATTAGGATGATTTCCTATTGGACTGAATAGGGGTAAGGCTCCTTATGATCTGGTCCCTGTGTTCCTCTTTAACTTCATTTCCTCCCTCTCTCCTGATTTCATTCCAAACTGGCCTCCTTGCTATTCCCCAATCATGGTAAGCATACTCCCACCTTAGTCTCCTGAGATTTCTGTTCCTTCCGCCAACGCTCCTCCTAAATACCAAAGTGACTGATTCTTTCACTTCATTCAGGGTTCTGTTCAAATGGCATCTCCTCAGAGGTATCTTCTCTGACCACCCAATCTAACATAGCCACTCTAACCCGCCACTCTCTCTTCCTTCACCCTGCTTGATACCATTTTCAGAGAAAAATATGAACTGTCTGTTATTGTTTTTCTCATCTTAAATATAAGTTCCCCAGAGCAGGGACTTGTGTTCACTGCCATATTCTGGGCACCTAGGATAATGTTTGAAACTCAAATACTTATCAAATTAACAAATATTTATATATAGCTAACATTTTGAGGGCTTATGTGTGCCAGGCATGCAATTTAGATGTAGTAGTTCATTTGAGCCTCACAGCAACCCTTCATGTAAGTAATATTATTAGTTCCATTTTACAAATGGTGAAACAGATAAAGGTTAACCATGGTCACACAGCTAGAAAGTGGCAGAGCCTGGATTTGAACCAAGCTATATGAACTTGTAACTACAGTGCTATACCAGTTCACACGTGAATGATCAATTCCTTGGAACTGAGTAGCCCTGCCCCTTTTAAATGAGGTATGAGCATTCCAGTTACTATAATCTCCACTCAGCAGCTTCATCCATTTATTTCACCTGCCAGGTTTCTATAGGTATTTATATTTGTGGTCCCTGAGTTATAGTGTCATCAATTCCTAGCCGTCAGAGCTGAGGCTTGTTACTTAAACGTCTCTGAACTTTAGTTCTGAATCCCTCATCTATTTAATGAGATCAGTATCTTCCTCAAAGGAAAACATGTACATAAACAATTAGCATATTTCTGGGCACGGAACAAGCACTCAATATCTGGTAGCTTTTGTTACGTCACTATTAATAATGAAAGCTATTAATTTAGGGTCAAGAAGCCATCCCAGATGACTTGTGGCAGATAACCATACCCTCCTTAAACCCTCTCTTGTTGACCAATTAAAGGTGATCCTGACTCAGTACATCATATATTAAGCTCTTTGTGTAATAAACTGAACGAAATATCTCAACCTTTATTCACCTACTTAATAACAAATCTACCATTCACTAAGAACTGAGGCATACAAGAATAGAGAATAAAAATACCAAACATTTACTTAGAGTTTACTATGAGCCAGACACTGGGTCACATAAATGCTTTGCTTAACACCATCTCATTTAATAATCACAAGAACTCACTCAGCAAAGATAGCAGTTTTACAGACGAGGAAACCACCCAAAGTTGCTCAGCAAATGACTGTCAGAGCCAGCACTAGATCCCAGGGCAGTCTGACTTCAGAGTGCAGGTTCTCAACTCTGAATCACAAAGAACTGTCCCAGCCCTAGAGATGGTTCACAATCTCCAGCTGTCACTCACAGGAGCCGCAGGGTAAAACCGCAACCCCAAGGCAACTGGCAGGAACAGGTCCAACCCTACGCAGTAAAGACAGTTGTCTGGGGAGAGAGGGGAGCTCGGAGCTTATACCTTTGCTGTTGGTTTCCGCGCGGGGCTTCGGGACAGAGAGATCCATCTGGCCAGGGGGAAGGGCCTGGCAGCCTGGTTGCATTTAACACCTGACAGGCGGCGGAGGACCGCCAGGAGGAGGCTGGCGGGCGGACGGCGGCCAACTCCACCTGCCGCCGCCCTCTGTACATAGCCCCCCGCCCCCGAAGCCCGACGTCACGTGACGAAAGGGAGCAAAGGTGGAGCCTGACGGGGTCCAGGGAGAAGGGCCGTTTGCGTTCGAGACAGCGGCAGAGCCGGAGGGCGCTGTGGAAGCTGGCAAGGCGGCGCTCACCTAATCGTCTGGGGCTCCGCCGCCGGGGGAGGACAACAAGCAGGCAGGTCGACCCCCTAACCTCCCTCTCAGGAATAGGCTTCGCTCTGGGACCCACCACAACTTCCAGCCCTGACTTGGAAAATCCCGCGAGAACTGGCTCCCGAACTGTTTTCGGGATCTCACGAGAACAAAATCTTGGTTGACGTGGGCGGAGCGATCTTCCGGCCGTCTTTCCTCTAGGAAACCCGTAACACAAAGAACCGCGATAGTTGCAAGTATCGCGAAGTTTCATATCGCCTGCTAGCCTGCAGCGGCTCTTGCGGTTGGGGAGAGAGGCAGAAAGATGCTCGTAGGCGTGGGCGTGCAGTGGGTCTTTTAAGGACCGGTAAGGAGGGTGACGGCCTGGCAGGAGACTGTCGTCCCCGCGATCGTATCTTGTGGCTTATATTAGGCGCTTGGTTCCTTCGTCGAGTTGCCGGACGCCCAGGGACTTTAGGAGGCGAGCGGTTCCCGCTTGGAGTGCCGCCTCAGCCGTGTGGACACCGACGGCTCAGGACACCCAGAGGAGGCATATCTTCTTAGGTCATATACTAAAATGTAGTAAGTTATAAATAACTTTTCTGAGTACAGAACCTGCAACACATGCCCTAAGTAGAAGGCAAAGGTAAAGATACTATGAAAACTTGAAAGTGTTTTTTCGTGTACCATCCCAAGTTACCAGTGGTTTGTATAACACCTTATGGGTAAACACTAAGCAAACCATCAGGCTGTTTTGGTAAGCATCTTCAGGGCAGCATACCACTCAGGAATTAATGAATACTGCTTATCTAATACTTTTCCAGACGTTGTATGTAGATTAATCCAGAAATGCTTCCTCACATGTTAAAATGTTTTTGTATGCTGTAGGATATTTCATTGAAGTAGATTAGCCCGCATGGGCCTGTATTAGTTTCCTATGGCTGCTGTAACAAATTACCAAAAGCTTAATGGCTTAAAACAGCATATAAGTGTTATCTTATAGTTCTGTAAGTCAGAAGCCCTACATTGGTCTCATTAGGCTAAAATCAAAGTGTCAGCTGGGTTGCCTTCTTTTCTGGAGGCTCTGCAGAGTATGTTTCTTCGCCTTTTCCAGCTTCTAGAGGCTATACACATTGCTTGGCTCATGGACACCCTTCTGTCTTCAAAGCCAGCAATGTTGCATCCCCCTGACCTTTCCATAGTCACATCTCCCTTTAATTGCAGCAGGGAAAGACTATTTGATTTTAAGGGCTCACATGATAAGATTGGGTCCACCAATAATCCAGGATAATCCTCCCATATCAAGGTCTATACATCAACAAAGTCCCTTTGCCATATAAAGTAACATATTCATGGGTTCCAAGGATTAGCATGTGAATATCTTTGGTGGATCATTATTCTGCCTACCACAGGATCTTAATGAGAAAAACTATATGGCTATTTGCTCTGTAAATAGGTATCCATTCTTTGACAGATACTAAAAATTAGCGTGTTTTCATAAAATGCTTCATCTAGAATAGCACTTGTTTCTGTTTACCAGCAGGTAAAAATTTTGTATGGAAGAGAAACATCTAATTCATCCATTATGTTGGTCCTCACACGTGGTTAAGAAGTTAAGTCATTTAACCCCACTGCTTCAGTGTCCTCACCCATGACAGATTAATAATAGGGTTATTGTAAAAATTAAATAAAATAAATAAAACACCTAAAACAATACCTAGTCACAGTAAGGATTTAGTATTGCAATATACTCTTGTTATCAATAGAATGCATACACTTGAAAGTTGAATTCTGCATAGCCATTTCTTCAATTTAATATTTTGGCTAATAGTTGGTAGCACATTAGTTAGATTAGAATTTTAGACTAGATTCTAACTTAAACACCATGGATTATAAGGCATATTTTCTAGGTGCAGCTGAAAAAAACTCATTGTAATTGTTACTCTTGATTTTAACATGCATCTTGATATTGGAAATTCTAAAATGTAGGGAAAAATCTTCTCAGAATTGGAATTGATGAAATATATCTGTTTTACTTAAATTCTGTTCACATTGTCCTTAAAATCAATAGCAATTGGAAATATCAGTCAAGCTTACTTTTTTTTTTCCTGCAACTATGAGAGAAGAAATTTGATTTTTTTCCCCTATTGAAATGACTAGTTGTGTAATGTTGTCTTATTTTTTAATGTTGTCTAATTTTTCCAGAGGTCCACTGATTTAAGATGTTCATTTCTAAAGAGCTGACCTCTAAATAGGAGTGATTAGACAAATCACGTAGAAGTAAATATTGATTTAAATGAAAGAGATCATCTGGGTGATGGAATACTCTCGTGACTAACAGAAGTGAAGGGGGCCTCAATTTCTGAGTGTTTCTTATTTAATCTCACCACCATGGTTATGATACATGGTGAAGTGAAATAATCATGACATAAAATATGGTTTAGTGACTTACATGCCTCACAAAATTAGACATCCTGAAACATTCCTTCCCCCATTTAACAGTAGCTTTTGTCTGAGCCCATTAGAGTGACATCCTTGTCTAGGTGCTGATATTGTAAGCATCCAACACTGTAAAACTGCACTGCAAAGTGAAATTGAAAGCCTTGCAAGATATTCAGGAATTACCAGAAGTCAATAAAAATGATATTGGATAACTAAGTTGGATGCAAAAACATTGGCAAAGTATGATCTAGTAAAGTTAAGCCTGTAAAATCTACAAAAAGAGAAAAAACACAGATGATGATAGCATGGGCATTTCAAAAGAGTATTACTTGATTATCAAAGAGGCCCTTGAGAAAGAGGATTAAACCTTTTAATATTTTACAAAACAGTAGTCTTTATATTCACACTGCAGAAGTCAAATATGAATCTATCTGTGGTTCATAGACCTCCAAAATTGTGAGTTAATCCAGCAAAAATGCTCAAGAAAAAAATAAGTATGTGTCTTAGTCCATTTTGGTTGCTATGACAAAATTCCACAGACCGGGTAGCTGTAGATAAACAGCAGAAATTTATTTCTCACAGTTCTGGAGGCTGGAAAGTCCAAGATCAATGTGTCAGCATGGTAGCATTCTGGTGAAGGCCCTCGTCCAGTTCATAGCTGGCCCTTTCTTGCTGTGTCCTCACATGGTGGAATGGGCTAGAGAGCTCTGTGGTATCTCTTTTTTAAGAGCATTAATCCTCTTAATGAGGGCTCCATCTCATGAACTAATCATCTCCCAAAGACCTCACCTTCTAAAACCATCACAATGGGCATTAGAATTTCAACGTATGAGTTTTGAGGGGACACAAACATTCAGACCATAGAAGTATGAAAACATAAGACAACATAAGAAATTGAGTCTCAGAGTTTTAGTTAGCTGATTTTAGGTTGTAGCATCTCTCCCCTGATACAGTTTTCCCGCCATTGTATCAAGCAGAAGAAAGGAAGAACAGATGAGGGCAGGGTAGAGGTGATAGAAATAGATGTGTCCTTGTTTGCCAATAAGTAACCTAAACCTTAAAGTTTAATAGTCAATGTTATGCAACAGTGTGAATGTACTTAATACTACTGAACTGTAGACTTTAAAATGTTGAAGAAGGTAAATTTCATGTAATATATGTTCTTTTACTCTCATTAAAAAACAAAACAAGGGCTCCCCTGGTGGCGCAGTGGTTGAGAGTCCGCCTGCCGATGCAGGGGACATGGGTTCATGCCCCGGTCCGGGAAGATCCCACATGCTGCAGAGCGGCTGGGCCCGTGAGCCATGGCCGCTGAGCCTGCGCGTCCGGAGGCTGTGCTCCGCAACGGGAGAGGCCACAACAGTGAGAGGCCCGCATACCGCAAAAAAAAAGGAGAGAGGTGAAAGCTAGCTTATTTAGCTGGCACTTATGCCACTGCTGTCCTGGAAGCATTTGCCCATCTCAGTTACCAAAAGGTCTGAGTTTTAACAGTTTTGTGGGGACAGAAGACATGGTCTTAAGCTCTCATAAGGTCCCAAATTGGAACTGAGGCTCTCATTTGAAATCAGAAACCTTGAAAGGTAACATCCTCAGTGAAACAGTGGGCTAGAAGAAAACTCTGGAGAGCAGAAAACAGGGAGGATGAAGAAGAGAGACTTGTTTTTGTTGGCATGGGCTCTTTGGACAGGGTGTGTGTGTGTGTGTGTGTGCGCGTGTGTGTATTTCCTCTGACATTTTGAAACCACAGCCATGCCCCCAAATGGATTACAATTTGAATTCACATAATCTGCATGATCTAGGAAACCCCAAGCCATGATAATAGCATAATGTAGTGCCAGTTTAATTACATCCAGGTTGGGAGAAAGAAAATAGTATACCCTTTCTAAAAGAAAACACGTTAAAACAAAGACCCCTCAAAATTCTCAGAGATAAAGCCCTATAAAACAGTTCACAGTCCCCAAACTGCAAAACACAAAAATGAGCCACCATGAACGAAAGCCAGTAGGAAAAACATGCAACAAAGATAGACCCTTAGTAGTTTCAGTTATTAGAAGTATTAGATAAAAGTTTGTGTGTGTGTGTATAGATAAAATACGTACCGATATTTTTAAAAATGAAACTGAGAACATGAGAAAGAGAAAAGACACAGTCAAAAAACAGCAAATAGATTTTTTTAAAAGGATTAGAACTTATGGAAATGACAATTTTAATTATTGAAATTAAAAACTCAATAGTAAGTTAAATGGCAGATTAAACACACCATAATATACCATACAACACAGGGAACTATATTCAGTATCTTGTAATAACCTATAATAGAAAAGAATCTGAACTGACTTTGCTGTACACCTGAAACATTGTAAATCAACTATAGTTCAAAAAAAATTTAAAAAATAAAAGCAGAATGGACATATCCCCCCTCCCAAAAAAAAGAAAGAAAAGAAAAAACCCTAATATATAATTCATGACCTGTAAGATCCAAAGAAATGACCCCAAATGCAGGACAAAATGTCAAGTAGAGGGAAAGTACAAAAGAAAGGTTAAGAAAAATGGAGGCTAGAATTGGATTTCCAGAAGTAATGAATAGAGAGAATGAGGAAAGAAAATTTTCAAAGAAATGATAGCTGAAATCCTCAGATTCAGGAAGCACAATAAATTGGGTGCAATATTAAAAATATATATATGCCAGTAGTTGCACACATTGAAGAAAAATTACAAAAGAAAGTAACAGAGTCTTGAAAGCAGCCATTAGAAAAGACAGATTACCTATAGAATAGAATGACAATTTAACTGATAACACTAGACTTCTCAATATTAGAAAGGAAGCCAGGAGACAATGGGATAGTAACTTCAAAGTGCAAAAAGAAAATAACTGTCAACCTAGAACTTCATAGTCTGCTACACTATGGTGAGTGCAAAATAAGAATATTTTCTGACAAAATCAAAAGCCTAAAATCAGTGGACTCTCACTACAAGATCTTTTAAGTATTTTGAACTCAGAAAACAGATCTGAAATGTAAGAAGAATGATTAGCCTAAAAAATTAGCAAACAACCACTAACTGTGTAAAACTATAGTAATGATGTAATTTAAATATATAAAAAATAAAGGAAAATTAAAATGCCAGACAAAAAACTTGAAAATGTGATAACAGTGAAAGAATCTAAGGTGTTTAAGATGTTTCTGTTGGAAAAGAGTAGAGTAGAGATACTGATGATTTTTTTTTTTTTTTTTTTTTTGCGGTATGTGGACCTCTCACTGCTGTGGCCCCTCCTGTTGCGGAGCACAGGCTCTGGACGCGCAGGCTCAGGGGCCATGGCTCACCTGATGATTTTTACTAAGTGAAATAGTCACATTAAATGTCAGGGTATATGTAATGAAATATTAAAGGAACATATAAGTTCTTAATAAAAAAGTGGATAATCAATATAAAGCAGGAAAGGAGAAAAATAAAGCAAAAGCATGATTAATAGCTCAAAATAATAAAAATTGATCCATATATTTTAGTAAAAGCAATAAATGTATTTAAAAGATTAATTTTCCTGGTAAAAGGTACTTTCTGATTGGATAAAAACTAAATCCAGCTGTATGTCAGTTACAATACATACTCCTAAAAAAAGTAAAGACAAGGCTGAAAGTAAAGTAAAAAGATATAATAGAGAAATAGTGGAGGGAAAAAACAGAATAGCTCAGAATATTAATATCAGACAATACAAGCTTTAATGTGAAAAGCCTTAAGGACAAAGAAATTAGCCACAGAAATTATAAAAGGCATAGTTTACCAAGGAGATAAAAGAAGGATCTCTACTTATAACCACCTACCAATAGTCTCAAATATACAAAAGTTGTCAGAATTTCAAGGAGTAACTGGTAAGGCCATAAACATTGTAGAAATTTTTAATATTCTTCACAGTAATTGTCAGATTAAAAAGAAAGTAGAATCAGGGCTTCCCTGGTGGCGCAGTGGTTGAGAGTCCGACTGCCGATGTAGGGGACACGGGTTCGTGCCCCGGTCCGGGAGGATCCCATGTGCCATGGAGCGGCTGGGCCCGTGAGCCATGGCCGCTGGGCCTGCGCGTCTGGAGCCTGTGCTCCGCAATGGGAGAGGCCACAGCAGTGAGAGGCCTGCGTACCGCAAAAAAAAAAAAAAAGAAAGTAGAATCAAGCCACACAATTAACTGTCTTGATCTAATGGACATATATAGAGTACTCTGTTTTATTATTAGAGAATAAACATCTTCACAAGCACATAGGGAACATTTATAAAAATTGACTCTAAACTGTGTCATAAAACAAGTCTCAACAGATTTCCATCAGTCTGCTTCAGACAGATCATGTTCTCTAGTCCCATGAATTAAGTCAGAAATCAATATTTCAAAAATATTTTTAAAAGATGATATATTTGGAAATTTAAAAACACTTCTAAACTTATGGGTCAGAGAAAAAAATCATGATGGAAATTAGATAATAAATATGTAATAATTAAAAGGAACAAGTTATAAGACTTCTTCAGCTGAGGCCCTAAAATGACAAACCTCACATTTAATGTGAGATAGTCTTCCATATAAGATTTCCAAAGGAAGTCAACAACAGATTTTATGATCCTAATTCCTCATCTACATTGAGTATATGAAAGTGTTGGATGGAAGGGATTAGAGGATGAGGATGGGAGGTTAGAGGAAGAGAAGAAAATGTTTTTGATAGAGCTATTGCAGAGCTAAGTTCCACACCTCAAGACAAGCAAAAGGAGCTTCAGAGAAATCACTTGGAATATTTAATATGCGTCCCTTGGAATTTTTGGAATATGGTGGACTATTTGACTCAAACCTTAAGAATCTGAAGGGCAAGTGCTGTGGCTGGCTAACTGCTCTGAAGTTGAGTAAGAAAGTTTAATGTGTTTGGGGCCACCTTACTCCCAGAGTTTATTGTGACAAAAGGATGCACATTTCCTCAAGATGTGGGTCTTAGGTGAGAGAAAGCCAGCAGAGACTTCAAGATGACCCCAAAAGGGAACCTGGGACAGCTGGATACATAGGGATAAAACGGTGACCCTGAAGAATACAGGAAAGCACCCTATGAAAGACATCCAAGGAAGGCCTCTGCACTCTCATGGCAGTACTGATTTAAAAGACCTTTCCTGTTTCTTAATTTTTCTCCTTTTCCCAAACAATTCTGGAAAAGTCAGGAGCAGCCTAGTAAGTATGAGGGAAAGGCAGAAACATATATAAAAGTAGTAATCACCCCTACTTTTTCCACTGCAACAACTCACCTGAAGCATGTGTAAGCTCTGCTAGCAGAAGAACTTTAAGTTTAAATGAGTATTGAATTCTGAATTTTAATATTACAGTGGACCTATTAACTATCAAACCAAGACTTTTTGCTTATTTGTCTAGTGGCTAGAAGTGACCACAGGATTTTTTATTATTGAGAGAGACCAGAAGATTCCTGTGATTTCTCTGTACCCTTCCTTTCAAGGGTATGAAGAAAAACTAGCCCTCAGAGTGGGTTTGAATGAGCAGTGTAACAAATAAGTGAACTTATATTCTGATTTCCTCTCAGGAGTCTTGCTGTTTCAGTATCCATTAGAACTCAATAATAATAGAAATACTGCATATCAAAGCTTATGAGAAATTCATACTTAGGGGCACACCATCAAGAAGACCAACATACACACTTGTGGGAGTCCCAGAGGACAGACAGAGAAAGAGACAGAATAGTTGAAGAAATAATGGCTGAAAATTGTTCCAAATTTTGTGAAAGACATGAATAGAAACACCCAGGAAGCTCAACAAACTCCAAATAAGATGAATGCAAAGAGGCCCATACCAAGACACTTTATAATTAAACTTTCAAAAGCCAGTGCCAAAGAGAGAATCTTGAAAGCAACAAGAGAGAAGCAAATCATCACATACAAAGGATGCTCAAAATTATCAGTATATTTCTCATCAGAAACTTTGGAGGCCAGAAGAGAATTGGCTGGTATATACAAAGTGCTAAAAGGAAAAACTGTCAACTGAAGAGCCTATATCTGCCAAAACTGCCCTTCAGAAGTGAAGGGAGAAGTTAAGACAATGCCAGAGAAACAAAAGCCAAGTGAGTTCGTGACCACTAGACCTGCCCTGCATTAAGTGCTCAAGGGATTCCTGTATAGTGAAATGAAAGGACACTAGACAGCAACTTGAACCTCTATAGAAAAATATACACTGAAAACTACAGAAAATTCCTGAAAAAAATTAAAGAAGAAAAATAAATGGAAACACATCCCAAGTTCATGGATTAGAAAATTTAATATTGTTAAGATTTAGTACTACCCAAAGCAATCTACAGATTCAATGAAACCCTTAGAAGAGTCCCAATGATTTTTTTTGCAGAAATAGATAAACCCATCCTAAAATTCAGATGAAATCTCAAGCACCCAGAATATCCAAAAATAATATGGAAAAAGGAGAAGAAACCTGGAGGACCCACACTTCCTGATTTTAAAACTTATTACAAAGCTACAGTAATCAAAACTGTTTTGTACTAGCACAAAGACAGACATAGATCAATGGAGTAGAATAGAGAGGCCAGAAATATACCCTCACATATATGGTCAAATGATTTTCAACAAGAGAGCCAAGACCATTCAATGGGGAAAAGACAGTCTTTTCAACAAATGGTGCTGGGAAACTGGATATTCACATGCAAAGAATGAAGTTGGACCCTTACCAAACACCAAAATGGATCAAGGACCCAAATGTAATACCTAATATAATAAAATTCTTAGAAGAAAACAGAACAAAACTTCACAACATTGGACTTGGCAGTAATTTTTTGGATATGAAAGATGTATGAATGGCCAAATAAGCACATAAAAAAGATGCTCAACATCACTAATCATTAGGGAAATGCAAATCAAAACTAAAATAGGTACCACATCACAACTATTAGGAACACTTATATCAAAAAAATAACTTGTTGGAGAGGATGTGGAGAAATGTCACACTTGAGCACTGTTGGTGGGAATGTAAAATGATACAGTCACTGTGGAAAACAGTATGACAGTTCCTCAGAAAATTTAAAATGGAATTACTTTACCATTTGATCCAGCAATTCCACTTCTGGGTATATACCCAAAAGAATTGAGAGTAGGGTCTCAAAGAAATATTTGTACACCCAAGTTCACGGCAGCAGAGTGGACAATAACTAAAATGTGGAAGTAGTCCAAGTGTCCATTGATCAATGAATGGATAAGCAAAACATGGTATATACAAATAATGAAATAGTCCACCTTAAAAAAGAAGGAAATTCTGCAATATGCTACAATATTGTTGCAACTTGAGGACATTATGCTAAGTGAAATAAGACAGTTACAAATAAGACAGTTACAAAAAGATTCCACTTATATGAGGTACTTAGTGTAGTCAAAATCATAAAGACAAATTGTTAATGATGGTTGCCAGGGGCTGGGTGGAAGGGAGAATGGGGAGTTATTGTTTAATAGATACAGAGTTTCAGTTTTATAAGATGAAAAGAGTTATGGGGATGGATAGTGGTGATGCTTGCACAACAATAGGAATGTATTTAATACCACTGAACTGTACACTTTAAATGGTTAAGATGATAAATTTTATGTGTATTTTACCACATTAAGATAAAAAACTATTATTTAAAAAAAATATGAGAATTCACATAAAAATAAGAGAATATGCAGATAATATTTTAAAATAAGAGAATTCAAATACAAGTGCAGTTTATAAAAATCAACTGCATTCCTATACACTAGCAACACAAAATAGGAAACATAATTTTTAAAATATACTATTTATAGTATCAACTAAAAATATATAAGAACAGTTAATAATTATCTTTTAAAATGTATGCAAGATAGTTGTAGAAGGAATAATAAACTTTATTGGAAACATACATGGAAAAGAGATACACTATGTTCATGGTATAAAAATTTAATATGATAAAGATGTCAGCTTTCCCCAAAATTAATCTATAGATTCAATGAAATTCACTATCAAATTACTGGCAGAGCTTTTTCCTGTGGACCTTGACAAGGGGATATAAAGAAAAAGTATAAAGTGCCAAGAATATCAAGACAGTTTTGACAAGATACCAAAAGGAAAGGAGGAACAGTTCAATAAGTAATTGTTCAAAACTGGAACAATTGAGTTTTCACAGGGGAGAGAAGTGGAGTTGAATTTGTGTCCAACGTTATACATAAAATTAAATTAAATTCCAAGTAAATGTAAAATGAAAAACTTTAAAATTTTTAGGAAGTTTTAAATTTAGAAAGAAAGGGAAAAAATAACCCACCAACCCAACAAATTCTTTTCACATATTCAAAATTTCTGGTCAGCCCAGCACAGCTATCAAACACCAAATGAGTGGTAAAGTAATAGAATGATAAACGAAGTGGTATAATTATACCATTTGTACAACTATGTACAAGGCAGTTGCCTTACTAGACATGCCTTTATTCTAACAGTTATTCAGACAACTAGAACAGTATTTTATTGTTTACATGTAAAAATTTGCATATTAATGATGCATATATAGTTATATTTGAAGTATTTCTTTTAGCATACTTTTATTTAACATAAAAATTTAATTATATCATATATGATTAGCTTATTCTGAAAACAATCAGCATAAAACTAGTATATCCATGTAAGAACATGCTACTCAACTTTATCATTATAAAAACAAAATAAGTTGTTTAAAACTTAAATGTAAATCGATAGGCTAGTATAGCTTTAAATAAATGTAATAATTACAGGCTTAATTGCAATGATATTGCAAAACTAACTTTTAAAAACTAAATTGAAAATTGAATACAATTTTAGATAAAATATTGAAAAACAATACTTGGACTTAATCCATATGTTCCTTCCCTCATATTTATCCAAAAGTGTGGTAGCATAAAAAATTAACTAATATAAGTATCATAGAAAGACTTTTTGCCCAACTAAAAAACTACTAATGAAGATGTATTTTTCCAAGGAATTAAGTAAACTCCAAAAATTCATTACATATTCATAATGCGATTCTCTTTTCCACAAAAGATTCTAGTCAACATAATGGGAATTACATTTAAATAACATTTAGATAGTGCAAAAAATGTAGATTTGCCTTTACTAAGCAGGATAGAAACATTAAATATCTGAATCACTTAAAATTTTTAGGGTGAAAGATGTTTTCAATCCTTACCATGGGCTCCCCAAATGGTTTTCAGATTACATGATCTGTAGTGTCCATTTCAAGTCTAAAATTCTGTGTAACTTCTGTTAAAGGTAATTTTTCCTCAAGTTATTTTAGCCCACATGGCCTCATTGTTGGTGATTTTACCTGCATTTTCATTGCTTAAATTCTTCAAACAAGGCAACTGTTTCAAAGGGAAGATATATAGACATGGTTTAAAATGTTAAAGTTCAGATTTTAAAGTATGCCTATATACTTTGTAAAGATCGTTGCCAAAGTTTTAATTTTCAAAAATGTTCCCAGATGGAATGATACCTTAGGAACCATGAAACAACAGTAAAAGGGAATTCTGTGATCATTGCAGGATGTGCAGACTTGAATAGAGGTTTATTCTGAAAGCAAATATATTATTATACTTCCTTTATGAGAATCATTTTTATCACCTTGCTCTACATTCATCAATATATTCTAATGAAATAGCATGGGCTAGGAATAACTTGAGGAACTAGTTAAGACAGTGAAATATGAAAAGCATGTAAAAGTTAAATGAGTTTTTTGTTTGTTTGTTTTGTTTTGTTTTGTTTTTTTGAGGTACGCGGGCCTCTCACTGTTGTGACCTCTCCCGTTGCGGAGCAACAGGCTCCGGACGTGCAGGCTCAGCAGCCATGGCTCACGGGCCCAGCCGCTCCGCCGCATGTGGGATCTTCCCGGACCAGGGCACGAACCCGTGTCCCCTGCATCAGCAGGCGGACTCTCAACCACTGCGCCACCAGGGAAGCCCAAATGAGTTTATTTTTAAACTGATTACTATTATTTAAAATATAAGGCAACTCTGCTTTGTCCAATTTATGCATATATTATTTGACATACTGGTTGAAATATCACATACCACTTTCGTACCTACTGTGCAAAATCCAAATAATTCATATTTTCAAGTCTGTTATAACCTTCTCAAATTTCTGTAATTCATTCAAGTTCTGTAGAAAAACATAGGCTTTTTTTTTTTTACTGTTAGTTATTTATACAGTTCAGTGTTACAGATTCTAAATATCTAAAACCCTGCAAGAATTCCACCATCCAAAGCATATGCTTAAGATCTTTTTGCACTTATCACTGTTGTCACAATAATGTCTTTTGTGGCTGTGAATTATCATTAGACTTTCTATATTCACAACCATGAGAATACCTGTCTTTTCTTTTTCTATCAACCTTTTTATTATTTTTCTTCAGGAAAGATTATATCTGTTTCTAAATCTGTGACAACTTTCAAATGTATAGGACTGTTAAAAGTGGACATTACTGATATTATTTTATTTTTATTTATTTTTTAACATCTTTATTAGAGTATAATTGCTTTACAATGGTGTGTTAGTTTTTGCTTTATAACAAAGTGAATCAGCTATACGTATAGATATATCCCCATATCCCCTCCCTCTTGTGCCTCCCTCCCACCCTCCCTATCCCACCCCTCTAGGTGGTCACAAAGCATGGAGCTGATCTTCCTGTGCTATTCAGCTGCTTCCCACTATCTATCTATTTTACATTTGGTAGTGTATATATGTCAATGCCACTCTCTTACTTTGTCCCAGCTTACCCTTTCCCCTCCCCGTGTCCTCAAGTCCATTCTCTACGTCTGCATCTTACTGCTATTATTTTAGATGGTAGTTAAGAGAAGCAGAGAATATGATGGTGGGGGCTCACACATGGTTGTTATCATTAGAAAAAAATCATACCACTAAGCATAATAAGCTTAGAACCATAGCAAAGATGATTTAAGAAAGAATGTCCCCCATTCTCTCTTCCATTCTGTTTTTTTTTAACTTAGCATTCATTGATATAAGTGAATATTCTCTTTTTATTTATTGAGATGTAATTGACATACAACATTATATTAGTTTCATGTGTATGACAAAATAAATTGATATTTGTACATATTGAGAAACAATCACCGCAGTAAGTCCAGATAACATCCATCACCGTATAAAGTTACAAAATTTTTTTCTTGTGCTGAGAACTTTTAAGGTCTCTTCTCTTAGCAACTTCTAAATATATACAATGGTATTATCAACTATAGCTACGATGCTGTACATTAAATCCTAAGTGGATATTCTTGAGGGAAAAAAAGAAGACTACCACTTCTTTCCACTTTTAAGTATTTAAATTATCATAAAGTGGTACATATCACTAGTCTAAAGAAGTGCAGTACAAATCTTGTCATATACAGTATTCCTTCAAAAACAGGTTGTCCCTCCAAGTTGGTCACAGTTTAGTAGGGGAGGAAGGGCTGTAGACCAAGTACAGTGTGATAAGTGACATGTACAAAGGGCTGCTGCATTTATGATTGAGACTTCTATCTTTCAGGCTCCAGATTTGTGTAGAAGCCAGTCATAATTTGCATGGTCCTTTTCCTGACTATGTATTTCTTATATTTCATATAATCCATAGATCATTTAATGGAACTAATTCAGTTTACTGTTAAATTCTATTAAATGTCTATTTCTTACATTTCTGCCATAAAAATTCCCTAGCTATTGAGATAAATTACAGAAGAAATATTAATAAATTTTATAGAATCTTAGGAAAATTGGCAGTTCCCTTAGTATCTATCCATTTAGTCATTCATTCATTCATTCAACAAATGTTTATTTAGCACACCTGTCATATGCCAGGAACCCTGCTTGGCACTGAAGGTAAAGCCAAGAACCAGAAAGACATGACCCCTGCCCTCATAAAACTCAAAGTCAATAACATGCCCAAAATTAATAGTTTAAAACATGGAGATTACATAGACTCTCACACAGTTAAATAAGACAGATTGCTGTTATTTGGATAATTTTCATACTTTGCCTCATTTTAGTAAAATTTAAGAATATCAAAAATAAAGAAAAACTTCCAGAGTGAAAGAACAGATCACTCACATATGACCAGTCAATATACTCATTTTAGACATTTCAAAAACTTCTGTAAAAAGACAACTGAGTTATATTTTTTAGTATTGTAGGGGAGACAAATTTCTGAAGCTAGAATTTTGCACTTATCCAGATCATCATTTAAATATGAGAGTACAATAAAAAATCATCTCCGCCATTTAAGGCCTCAGAAACATTGCCACACACAAACTCTTAAAAAAAAAAAAAAAAAAGCTCTTTGCTACAATAATAGTAGAGGACTTTAATAGCCCACTTTCAATAATGGGTAGAAGAACTAGACAGAAGGTCAGTAAAGAAAGCATGGACTTGAATAACGCTATAGACAAATTGGACCTAACAGACATATACAGAACTCTCCTTACAGCATAATATACATTTTTCTGAAATGCAGAAGGAGCATTCTCCAGGATAGACCATATGTTAAGGCCACAAAACAGTCTTAATAAAGTTTAAATGATTGAAAACATACCAAGTGTCTTTTCTTATCACCGTGGAATGAAACTAGAAATCAACTGTACAAGGTAAACTAGAAAATTCATAAATATATAAATATTAACACACCAATATGTCAAAGAAGAAATCACAAGGGAAATTAAAAATGTCTTGAGAAAAATAAAAATGAAAATACAGCATATTTAAACTTACGTGATGCAGCAAAAGTAATGCCAAGTGGAAAGTTTATAATTGTAAAGACTTACATTAGAGAATATAGGTCTCAAATCAACAACCTAACTTTACAACTTAAGGAACTAGAAAAAGAAGGACAAACAAATCCAAAGCCAGCAACAGGAAATAAAGATTAGAGCAAAAATAAATAGAGAATATAAAAATGATAGAGAAAATGAAACCAAGAGTTCTTCAAAAAGATCAACAAAAATGACAAACCTTTAGTTATATTGACCAAGAAAAAGAGAATACTGAAATAACTAAAATCAGAAATAAGAAAGGGGGCATTACTATTGATTTATAGAAATAAATAGAATTATAAAAGTGTATCAATAATTGTACACCAACAAATTGGATAACCTAGATGAAATGGACAAATTCATAGAAACATACAACCTAGCAAGACTGAATCATGAAGAAGTAGAACATCTGAATAGACCTATAACCAGTAAGGAGATTGAATCAGTAATTAAAAATGTCAATAAACAAAAGTCTGGACAAGATGGCTTCACTGGTGAATTCTACCAAATATTTAAAGAAGAATTAAATCCTTCTGAAATACTTCCAAAAACTTGAAGAGAAAGGAACACTTCCTAGCTCATTTTAGGCCTGCATTATCCTGATATCAAACTCAGACAAGAAAAGTACCAACATTGTTCCTTATGAATATGAATGTGAAAGTCCTCAACCAGATATTAGCAAACAGAAGTTGGCAGCATAGTAAAATGATTATACACCATGACTAAGTGGGATTTATTCCTGGAATTCAAGAATGGTTCAACATACAAAAATCAATCAATGTAATACACCACATTAAGAGAATGAAAGACAGACCAAAAAACAAAATGAAACATGATTATCTCAGTTGATTCAGAGAAAACATTTGACAAGATTCAACACACTTTCATGATAAAAACAATAAACCTGGGATAGAAGGAAATTACTTCAGCATAATAAAGCCTATTTATGGAAAACCCACAGCTAACATCATACTCAATGATGGAAGCCTGAACATTCTTCCTCTAAGATCAGGAACAAGGCTAAGATGCCTGCTTTCACCACTTCTATTCAACATAGTTCTGGAAATCTTAGAGCAATAAGGCAAGAAAAAGAAATAAAAGGCATCCAAACTGGAAAAGGAGAAGTAAAATTATCTCTGTTTGCAGATGATATGATCTTGTATATAAAAAACCCTAACAACTACACACACACAAGCTGTTAGAACTAATAAATGAATTCAGCAAAGTAGCAAGATACAAGTCAACATGCAAAAATCAGTTGCATTTCCACACACTAGCAATGAACAATCTGAAAAGAGTCCATTTCAAAAATGGGCAAAGGACCTGAATAGATGTTTCTCCAAAGACAATATGTGAATGGCCAATAATCACATGAAAAGATGCACAATGTCACACATCATAGGGAAATGCAAGTCAAAACCTCACTTTACACCCATTAGGCTGGCTATTGTAAACAAAAAACAGGCAAAAAAAACCACAACACACACACACAGAAAGCATCAAGTGTTAGTGAGAATGTGAAGAATTTGGAACCCTTGTGCATTGGTAGGAAGAATGTTGATGTAAAATGGTGCAGCTGCTAAGTAAAATGGTATGTCAGTTACTCAAAAAGTTAAATGTAGAATTATCATATGATTATAGAATTAGCATAGATCCAGCAATTCTACTTCCGGTTATACACCCAAAATAATTGAAAGCAAGGACTTGGACAGATATTTGTACACTCATGTTCATAGCGACATTATTCAAATAATGAAAGATGGAAGCCACCCAAGTGTCCATCAATGGATAAACAAAATGTGGTATATACATACAATTGAATACCATTCAGCCTTAAAAAGGAAGGAAATTCTGACACATGCTACAACATGGATGAACTTTGAAGACATTATGCTAAGTGAAATAAGCCAAACACAAAAGGACAAATACTATATGATTTCACTCATATGAGGTACCTAGAGTAGCCAAATCCATAAAGACAGAAAGTAGAATGGCCATTGCCAGGGGTTAGAGAGAGGAGGGAATGGAGACTTACTTTTAATGGAGTTTCAGTTGGGAAGATGAAACAAGTTTCTGAGACAGAGAGTTGTGATGGTTGCACAACAATGTGAGTGTACTTACACTACTGCACTGTATACTTAAAAATGGTTACAATGGTAAGTTTTATGTTATGTGTATTTTACCACAATTTAAAATAGTTAAAACTGTAAATTTTATGCCTTGTATATTTTACCACAATTAAAAAATACATGAAAACTTCTAGAACTCTAATAGAAATAAATTCAGTATCATATTATAGAAATAAGGGAAGAAAGAGTGGGCAAAAAACTTTTAAAAATTATTGTTGTCTAAAAATGTGAGGACAAAAAATAAAGAATAATAAGGGGAAAATGACAGAAAATGGAGAAAAACACATTTACAATTGAATTTCCAAAACTGAAATTCTAGATGATGTGAACCAAAACACTTCAGGGAGAAACTAAAAAGAGATGAGAGAATTCTAAATCATTTTTATTGTTTGAGGAAAGATATTGATAAACTTGGGAAATAGAAAAATATGAAAAAGTGTAACAATCAGTCTTAATAAGTTAGGGATAACCCATTAAAAGAATAAAACTGGAATGTAAATCTCAATTTTTGATATTTGAAGATATTTGAACAAATTTTTATCTATGTGAAAGAAAGAATAGGAAGAAGAAAAAGCAGCAGCATAGCAAAGGGAAATATGAAATGCAGAAATAAATCTGATATAACAGTAATTACAGTAAATATAAATGTTAATCATATTGGATAACAAAACAATATACTAAATGTAAAAATAAGAGATTTAAAAAGATACAGAAAGATGGAAATTTAAATCATTAATAAAACATACTGAAATATAAACAACAGTAAAAAGGGCTAGAGTACCAATCTTAATATCTATCAAAAGAGAATTCAAGGAAAAATATTATAAAAGCCAAAGAGCAATATTATATATGGATATTATAACAACTCAAGAAGGTAAAACAAATCAGGAAGTTCAGCAAAGATGCTGGGTACGAGATCAGTTTTTAAAAGTCAGTTAACAGTTCTCTATACCAGCAATGATCATCTAGAACAGGGGTCCCCAACCCCCAGGACTTGGACCAGTATGTTGCTCGGCCTGTTGGGAACCGGCCTTCACAGCAGGAGGTGAGTGGCAAGCAAGCGAGCAAAGCTTCATCTGCTGCTCCCCATCACTCCCCATGGCTTGCATTACCACCTGAACCATCCCCACCCCCCACAGAAAAATTGTCTTCCACAAAACCAGTCCCTAGTGCCAAAAAGTCTGGGGACCGCTGATCTAGAAAACACGATAGGAAATACAGAGCAGTAGAAAAACTATGAAGTGCCTAGTAATAAACTTTTAAAATAATATGCAAGACATCTATGGAGAAAGTTTTAAAACCCAATTACAGGACATAAAGATCTAAATAATTAGAGAAATAGATTATCCTCATGGATAAGATAATTTAACATTCTGAAATATATTGAATATATTAAACGCCTGTATTCATTGGATCATTTTAAAGAATATTCAACTTGTAGCAAGTGAGGACATAGGCAGTCTAGGGTTCTTGTGGCCATTTTTTTCTAGTCTAGTCTTTTAAAATAAATGTTTATTAAGGAATTTGTCTTTAAGTTCTTTGTATTTGCAGTTCCTTCAGCCTGTACTATTATTTCCCTAGATATTCTCATGGCTCATTCATCCAAAGTAGGGACCGTGGATCCATATATGACTTTATGAGCATTACTCCTTTTCTTGGCTACTTGCCAGGGGATGGATACCAGATCTAGACCACTGAGATCTACTAAGGAAAGAAAGGGAGAGGAGGTACAGTTGGGACTTTATAGCATTTATCATTACCAGATGTCACATTTTATGTATTTTATGTGTTCATTGTTCACCTCCCTTAAGCACAGTGAGGGCAGCGACTTTTTGTTATTGATGCTCTCTGTTATGGGCACAACATTAAAAAAAAATTCCTGGACATAGTAGGCACTCAATAAGTACTTGTTAAATGAATTAATTGAATACAAGAATAATTTGTTCCTAGTGGGCAAATATATTCAAGAAGACTATCAGCTAAAATTAAGATTGGAAAATTGGTAAATTGACTTTTAATAAATTTTCAGAACATTAGCCTCCTCTTCCAGATACCGTACCCCAAGGGCTTACCAGCTCTCTAATTCTCAACTTAAATGACTAATTAAATGGATGAAAAATCTCCTTTTCTGGCTTTAATTCTTTTCTGTATTATACATAATGATTCTCTGATGCAAGGTGCTGTACATTTTACTGTCTTTTTGTAATTGAATTTGTGCCCTCTGGGCCAGAAATATGTCTGCTATTTATAAAAGTTTAATTTCTCCCCAATGTCTAGTTAAAAGGTGAATCTTAAAAAGACTAAAATGTTGCCCTAAAGCAAATACTGTGCATAGTCAAATCAAACATAAATAAACATTCCACTTTTATATTCTTTTGAGAAGAGCTTAAAGAACTAACTTCTAAATTGCAATAGATTTGTAATTAGTTTAATTTGCAGTCACTGAAACATTCAGACATTGGTTTTCCAGATATTCATAGTTTGGATTAAAAATTTCACAGTTTTTTATAGACTATTTTACTTCATGATACTCATTACACGTTATAGAAATAGCATACAGATTTCCCTCACACTTCATTGGTACACTAAAGAATTTAGTTTTTATAAAAAGCATTCATTCTAATATATTCATAATATATATTATTATTCTAGAAGCAGACAACCAGTTGTTTAGATAGTTCTAAGATTTTAACTGCATATTAATACAGTTTAACTGCATATTAATACATTTAATATTAAGTTAAAATCAAAAAACAGATAATACTAAGAAAAACTGATGGCACACTGACAGGAAAATAATAATTTTTAGTGTAGTATACTACATTCTAAATGAAAATGTTTGGATGAGAATGCAAAGAGGTTGAATATGAATAGTATGATTCAGCTGGTAAATGTGCAGTGTATGTTTTGCTAAGAAATCATAAAGCACAGGAGAGTGGTCTCACTAAATGTATTACATTTTATGAAATTAGAAAGACTTTAGTTTATTGGATAAGGCCAAGTCTTATGTATATGTGATGATAAAAAAGATCAACATAAGTGAGTGTAGCTAGATCAAATGTTTAAGATGGACTTAAAGGACTCAACTGAGTTCACAGGAAATACACAGGATAGATGAACAAGTTAAATGGCACTATGAAAAAATAAACAGATTTGGAACGTAGAACATTATACAAAAAAACTGGCCTGCACACTTTAAAAGTCCAATGCCAAAGAAAAGAAAATGTGTGTGTGTTGAGGGCGGGGAGTGCTGGGGAGAGCACTGTTCTAATTAAAAGAGACTAAGGAGACACACACAAACCAGCTATATAATATATGACATAAAATGTATTTGCAGAACAAATGAAGACATTTGCATGTGGTCTGGGTATTAGAAAATATTATAGAATTAATGTTAATTTTCTTGGGGGTGTTAATGATGTGATTCTGTAGTGGAATGCTGTTTTAAGGGGATGCAGCTAAAATCTTTAGGGAAGAATATCATCAAGTCTGCACTTTGAAACGGATTCAGCAAACACACACATACACACACACACAGGCACGCACACAAGCTTATATGGAAAGATATTAACAATTGTTGAATCAAGATGGTATGTGTATGAGTGATAGGAGTGTTTGTTGTATTTTTCTTCCAAATTTTCTATATGCTTGAAAAATATTCATAGTAAAAAGTTGGAAAAACAAAAGTTATTTAAGCATTTATAATAAAAGACAGAACTTTTTAAAAAGAATCCAAAGGAATTCTCTATTAAAGATACAGAGCTAAGCTCAAAAATGAACTAGCACTCTTTACAAAGAATGCCATTAACCTGTTACTAAATAAGTGCCAAGAAAATAATGGTAATCATCCTTAAGACAGAGGCAGCTGGCATCACAGTACCAGTTATCTGCTTTTCTAAATATGTATTCTCTCAGGATAAATATGGATGCTAACAGCCTAGAGCACTGCACAACTTGAAGCTCGTAGAGGTCAGTATATTTTTAATTATTTTCAGTATCACAGAGATCCACCTTCACATAAATTTTAGATAGGCATTTGATGAAATTCTGACCTCATGTAAAATCTAACAATTTTTGTAAGTAGAATGACTAAGTAAATAGTTTACCATTTAGCTAACATAGCACAAGAATTAGTTGAATTTACCTGAGTAAGTATGGATCTCACTGAAGTTGTGTCTTGGCATCTCTGTAATACTGCATTAATCGCAAAGCTTCCCAGAAGATGCTGCTTTTTTTACAGCCCAGGCTGGAGAAACAAACTTAGTAGCAAATTGGTTTATCTGTTAAATATAAAAGTGAAATATTGAGCTGAAGAAATATCTGTTAGTGTTGTGCAATGGTGATAAAAATTACTCCCTTAATATCTGGCACTGACATTTGTTTATACAATAGTAAGCAGTGTGATCAAGGATATGTTTCTTACTAATTCAGGGGCTTTTGACAAAATGTAAAGATAAACATATTAATTTAAAATAAGGTTTATGCATCAATTATGTCATATTCTATGACCTAAATTAACATGAAAAAGCTAAAATTAAATAAAGTTAAATAATTTTAATTATCCTTGCTATCACTCTGCAATTAATACTCAATTATTCTTTTTTTTTTCCATTTATCTTGCTTGTATTCTACTACCCACGATACCTTTCTCTTCCCCTCGCTTTTCCCCTTCACTTTAATACATGTGTTGAAAATCTGTCATGATATCCTGTGATTTCCAACAAGCCCTGGGAACACCAAGTACTAAATTATGGTCCCTCCATCATATTCTCAAACCCAGTCCATCACTGAAGCTTCATCTTATACTAGAGCTCCCATAACTGTCAACCCCTTCTTAAATGCCTTGATGATCCAAGTCTGCTCTGAAATCCACTATGAATAATATACAAGGTTCTTCAGGGTGGTTAGGAAGATAGGATCTTAAAGCTAATATTAAATATTATAGCTTTCTAGTTACCTTCAACTGAATGTAGATTTCCACCTGGCATGCAAAACCCCAGCTTTCAGTCTGGTACATTCAGATGACAGCTTCTTAGGAGGAATGTTCTTATTTTTTCTGAAAATCTGAAACAGGAAAAAGTTTTATTCTTGGGTGCCAAGTAAAAAATTCTTTTAAAAATCCCTACAGTAACAGAAAATCATTTTCTTCTACCATTTTGAGAGGTAGAACTTGGCAACAGTAAGCACTTTACATTAACAAGACATTCTGTTCTCTCGAAGAGAAAGTTTTGCATTATAGAATTGATCAGTTGTTAGTTGTTGAGGTAAAGCCCCCCTGAAAGGAAACTCCTACACAGTAACTCATTTCTTCTACTGGAAGATGTCAAAAGTAGAAGCTGGTTAGTCATAGTGAGATTGCTTATCGCCAGTGAACATGTCAATTGAGTCATACAAGGAACATCTAAAATGGACTTTTGAGAAGTTGAAAGTGTTCTTTACTTGATCAGTAGTGCAGGGAAGGGAGAAATAGGCATTCAATGACTAACGGGTAAACACCCCTTCCCATAGACTCAGGACAGCTGAAGAAGCCCATGAATGAATAAATCAGGGAGAAAAAGCAAAAAAAACAAAAACAAAAAACAGTGCCAGTATAGAAGGTAATTACCTCTTCTTGTTTCTACAAAGAATGTCTCTGTCTGCTGTTCCTTATCACTGCAACAATCCAGAGAATAGAGGAAGTTACACAAAAGATTAAAGCAAAATTTTAAGAATTGCCTTAAGTGTATAATAATGTTTTTATAAATTTTCTATCTCAATTTGCTAGAAGTTTAGACCCAAGTCCTTTGCAAAATTTTGAAATAGGGGAAGTTTGTAACAACCTTTCCTTCTTCCTTGTGGTTGCTCTTGTAGACCCTGTCCCTCCCTCGCTGGTGTCCCTTCTGGTCATTTCCCCTCTGTACTCTTCTCTGATTCCTTCGCCAGAACATCTGTGTTCTCTCAAGGATGCACTAAGTGGCTTGATAATCTACCCCACAGAGGATCTGAAACCCTCCATTTGTATTTCATGGCATGGTTGCTTATGGACTACATGAATTTTGGTTCGAAATAAAAACAGCAAAGCATATCTTTCAAGTGAATTCTATTTTGTGATGTGATTGTTGACTATCATTTTAAAGAGATATATTTTCCTGGAAGTAATTTAATATCTGGATAAAGCTCTTAATACAACAGCTATTAAAATCACATATTTAAATAAACTATTATAGGTAAAAGTAAGAATGGTTCTCAAAAATATTAATAATTTCTAGAACATTAGGAAAATATCATCCAGTAATAACTGGAAATAAGATGTCCCAAGTGCAATATTTTTCAAGTACCTAAAGTTTGGTACTTTTCACACATAGTTCACTGATTGTGGCAATTCTTTATCTTTGCCTTTAAAACTTGATAGCCATTTAGTTCACTTTCTCCCAACTTGAAGTGACCTTAAGCTTTTAAGCTTATTTTCTGTGTGAAAGCATGTGCCTTTTTGAGCACACTGAGATTTTTCTCTGCTTTATAACTGGAGCCCTGCCCCAGAAGATCTGAACAGCATCCTAATCCCATTTTAGATGAGAGAGAGGTTGGGTTTGACCCCTTTCTGGGGGATCTAGCTGTCCACATGAAGGACTCCTGAGTATGCATCTTCTCCTCCTACACAGGCCTACCTCATAGAAAGAAGGAATACTCTCTTTACACTCATCTTGGGGCAACAGGCACCTAGAATTGTAAAAATTACATTCTGATCCAAATATGAGCCTGCCTTATTTTCTTCTCATAAATAGACAAAAAAAACATCAGCTTTCTCCTGTTGTCTCCTCATACACTCTCAGGACCCTGACATAATATGATGACCACCACATGTCATTACAAAATGTCCTACATTCAGGATGTGCCTTCTTTTGCAAGGCCATGCTATTATCTGACTAAAAACAGACCATAGTGATAATGACAATTCCCTGTCTGCTCTGTGGGAACTCAAGATTCTCATATTCCTGCCAGATATTTTGGGCAGCTGTTGGAAGACACTCATATCCCACTCCTGAGGTTTCCAGGTAGAGGACAGCTGTTTGTGTGGCACAGTGCTGCCTCACTCTCCTCCTCTGAAAGGTAGCACCTCATCTGAGTAGGGAGCTTCAGATAATGAACTGGGCACTTACAGCTTAGCTCGTTCCTCTTTCTTTATTACTGGTGTATGCTTGCCTGCAGAAGGCATGTGTTTTAGGCTGCTCTTGATCATGAGGTAAATGATAAAGGCTTTGTCACTGCAGGGGAGCAGGGGCCTGTGGTTTCCCAGCACTGCCTCTAATTCTGAGGTTAAGTATTGGGAATCTAATTCTCATGTTTCTATACCTTCTTCTCCCATTGATCTATTAATAATGAGGCTGACATTTGCATTCCATCTGTCTGGTTCCACTTTGTATCTCAAATGGTTCAGAACTCTAGTGCAAAAGGGCATAAATGCATTGACCTCCTTGTGTGACAGCAGTCTTCACACTATCATTTTAAAGAGAGATATTTTCCTGGAAGTAATTTAATATCTGGATAAAGCTCTTAATACAACAGCTATTAAAATCACATATTTAAATAAACTATTGGTTCTCTTGGACCCCACAAAGTAGCCTCCATTTTTCTCCTCCACCTCAGTGGTGAAATTGCTAGTGCCTGTAAATATCAAAAACAGCTGATTCCCCCAGTGCCACAAGAGCTTTAACTAATGGTTCTGCTTCTGCTATTGATGTGGGAATCCAAGCTGCAAATGCCTGAATGTGAGGACACTACTGTCTATACAGAGGACCCTTTACATGGCTGCTGGTTGTGCTACCTCCTGTTATTACCAAAGCTGCTGACACCTTGGGATCTCAATGTCCCATAGGATTTCAGCTGATGAGCTCCATCCTGAGACCCAGGCCAAAGTATATGAGAACCAGGCTGAAGGACACTCTGAAGAAAAGATTCCATGCTGTATAGTGAAGTGCACATATCTTAAGTGTACAGCTCAATGAATTTTATATATGAATACACCTGTGTAAATACCACCCACATCAAAATATAGAACATTTTCAGCACTCCAGAAGATTCTCTCATGCTTCCTCTTAGCTCAATCTCCCCCCAACCAAAGGTAATCATGATACTGATTTCTATCATGTTCTTAAACTTGATGTAACTGGAATAATAAAATATATACTCCTGTGTCTTTTATGTGAGACTCATCTATGTTGCATGCAGCTGTAGTTCTTTTTCATATTCATATTAGTATTGCATTGTGTGCAGATGCCACCATTCATACTATATTTCTATTCTGCTGCTTTGATTGTTACAAAATATGTCTTTTGATGAGCATATGTATATTGTTTTGTTTTATTAGATCTTTATTTTTTTAGAGCAGCTTTAGATTCACAGCAAAATTGAGCAGAAGGTATAGAGATTTCCCATATATCTCCTGCCCCACCATATGCATAGCCTTTCCACTATCAACATCCTCTACTAGAGTTGTACAATTTTTTTTTTTTTTTTTTGCGGTACGTGGGCCTCTCATTGTTGTGGCCTCTCCCGTTGAGGAGCACAGGCTCTGGACGTGCAGGCTCAGCGGCCATGGCTCACGGGCCCAGCCGCTCCGCGGTATGTGGGATCTTCCCGGACCGGGTCACGAACCCGTGTCCCCTGCATCGGCAGGCGGACTCTCAACCACTGCGCCACCAGGGAAGCCCTAGAGTTGTACAATTTTAAAACTGATGAAGCTATAATGACACATCATTATCACCCAAAGTCCATAGTTTACACTAAGGTTTACTCTTGGTGTTGTACATTCTGTGAGGTCTAACACATGTATAATGACAGTTATCTACCATTACAATATCATACAGAATAGTTTCACTGTCCTAAAAATCCTACATTCTCTGCTTATTTATTTATTTTTATAATTATTATTATTTGCGGTACGCAGGCCTCTCACTGTTGTGGCCCCTCCCATTGCGGAGCACAGGCTCCAGATGCACAGGCTCAGCGGCCATGGCTCACGGGCCCAGCCGCTCCGCAGCATGTGGGATCTTCCCGGACCGGGGCATGAACCTGTGTCCCCTGCATCGGCAGGCGGACTCTCAACCACTGTGCCACCAGGGAAGCCCCTATTCTCTGCTCATTCATCTCTCCTTCCTCCCTAATCCTTGGCAACCCCTGATTGTTTTATTGTCTTCTAACTTTTGCCTTTTCCAGAATGTCATATGGTTGGAATCGTACAGCATGTAACCTTTTCCGATTACCTTTTTTTACTTGGTAATATGCATTTATTTCCTCCATATTTTTTCATGGCTTGTGGCTATTTTCTTTTTAGCACTGGATAATATCCTATTGTCTGGATGTACCACAGTTTATTTATCCATTCACCTACTGAAGGATATCTTGGTTACTGCTAAGTTTTGGCAATTACGAACAAAGCTGCTATAAACATCTTTGTGCAGGTTTTTGTGTGGACATAAGTTTTCAACTTCTTTGGGTACATATGAAGGAGTACAATAGCTGGATTGTATGGTAAGAGTATATTTAGTTTTGTAAGAGATTACCAATTGTCTTCCAAAATGACTGTACCATTTTGCATCCCCACCAGCAATGAATAAGAGTTCCTGTTGCCCCATATCCTCACCAACATTTGGTGCTGTCAGCGTTTGAAATTTTGGCCATTCTAATAGATGTGTAGTGGTATGTCATTGTTGTCTTAATTTGCATTTTCCTAATGGCTCATGGTTTAGAGTACCTTTTCATATGCTTATTTGTCATCTGTATATCTTCTTTGGGAAGATGGCTGTTTAGATCTTTGGCCCATTTTTTAACCTGGATGTTTGTTTTCTTATTGTTGAGTTTTGAGAATTCTTTCTTTGTATGTTTTGGATAACAGTCCTTTATGAGATGTTTCTTTTGCAAATAATTTTTCACAATATGTGGCTTATCTCCTCATTCTCTTGAGTGTCTTTTGCAGAACAGAAGTTTTTTAATTTTTATGAAGTCAGCTTTTGCCCTATGTATTTTGCAGCTCTGTTCTTAGGTGCATACATGTTAAGGATTGTTATATCTTCTTGAAGAACTGACACTTTACCATTATGGAATGTTCTTCTTAATTCCTGATTACTTTCCTTGCTGCAAAATCTGTTCTGCCTGAAATTAATGTAGCTACTCCTGCTTTCTTTTAATTAGTGTTAGCATGTTGTGTCATTTTCCATCCATTTATTTTTCATCTATATATGTCTTTAAAATTAGGGTGGTTTTCTCTTGGACAATATATAGTTGAGTTTTGGTTTTTGATTCCTTCAACAATCTATTTTTTAATAGTATATTTAAGCCATTGATGTTTAAAGTGATTACTGATGTGGTTGGATTAATATCTACCATATTTGTTACTATTTTCAATTTGATGCTTTTGTTTTTTGTTCCTTTTTTATTGCTGTATGCTTGATGTATAACATTATCAAAAATAGAACTACCATATGACCCAGAAATTCCACTCCTGGGTATATATCTGGAAAAAATGAAAACACTGTTTTGAAAAGATACATGCACTCCAGTGTTCATAGCAGCATTATTTACAATTGCCAGGATATGAAAGCAACCTATGTGTCCATCAACAGATGAATGGATAAAAAACATTATATATATATGTATGTATGTATACACACACATACACACACACAATGGAATACTACTCAGCCATAAAAAAGGATAAATTTTGCCATTTACAGCAACATGGATGGACTTGGAGGGCATTATGCTAAGTGAAATAAGTCAGACAGAGAAAGACAAACACTGTATGGTATCATTTATATACGGAATTTAAAAAATACAGCAAACTAGTGAATATAACAACAAAGAAGCAGGCTCACAGGTAGAAAGAACAAACCAGTGGTTACCAGTGGGCAGAGGGAAGAGGGGAGGGCAATATAGAGGATTAAGAGGTACAAACTATTAGGTATAAAATGAGCTACAAGGATATATTGTACACAGATGAATGGATAAAGAAGATGTGGCACATATATACAATGGAATATTACTCAGCCATAAAAAGAAATGAAATTGAGTTATTTGTAGTGAGGTGGATGGACCTAAAGTCTGTCATACAGAGTGAAGTAAGTCAGAAAGAGAAAGACAAATACCGTATGCTAACACATATATATGGAATCTAAAAAAAAAAAAAAAAAAAACCACAGTGAGGTACTGATTCACACCCATTATGATGGCTATTATTTAAAAAAAAATTAAACAGCAAGTATTGATAAGGATGTGGAGAAATTAGAACCTGTGTACATTGCTGGTGTAAATGTAAAAAGGTGCAGCCACTGTAGAAAATAGTTTGGCAGTTCTTCAAAGAGTTAACACAGAATTACCATATGATCCAGCAATTCCACTTCTCAGTATATACTCACAAGAATTGAAAGCAGAGACCCATTTACGGTACACCAATGTTCATAGCAGCATTATCCATAATAGCTAAAAGATGGAAACAACCCAAATATCTGTCAATAGGTCAATGGCTAAACAAAAGGTCTTCTATACATACAATGGATTATTCAGCTGTTAAAAAAATGAAATTTAGATACATGCTCCAACATAGGTGAATCTTTAAAACATTATGCTAAGTGAAATAAGCCAGACACAGAAAGACAAATAGTGTATGATTCCATTTATGTGAGGTATCTAGAGTAGGCAAATTTATAAAGATAGGCAGTGGAATGGAGAAACTGGGGAGTAGGGTGGAGGAAATGGGGAGTTGTTATTTAATGAGTATGGAGTTTCTGTTTGAAATGATGGAAGAAGTTCTGGAGATGGATAATGGTGATGGTTACACAACAATGTTAATGCACTTAACACTACTAAATTGAACACCATACAAATGGTTTAAAGGGCACATTTATCTCATGTATATTTTGTCACACACACACAAATACCCCACAGATTCCTGGGTCCTATTCCCAGAGTCTCTGACTCTGTGTTGGAGCCAGAGAATTTACATTTCTAACAAGTTTCCCAGTGATACTCATGCTGCTGGCCTAGAAACCACACTTGAAGAAACCTCTCCTTTAAAGACTAGTTTTTCCCACCCAGCAAGAGAAGAAATTCAAAAGAGGATCAAAAAAAAGTTGAAGGTACGAGATACTGGAAACTCAGTGTTAAGAAGGATTCTTGAGTCATGTCCAGTCTCAATGGAACAGAGCTCTAGGACAGAGTAATAATGCACACTGTAGGTACAGGAGGAGCAACTGACAGCACATGCCACATATTCATCATCCACAGGTTGACTGGTTTTAATCTTGTTTATAGTACAATCTCACTCTTATACTCAAGTTTAATTCACATCACAGAATTATACCTCTTTGGTATAAGGCTTCAGCAAAAGTTAAGTCAAAGTGACACACCTAGGGTGTTGGGTTTTTCTTTTTCTGGGAGGGGGTGGGGAGAAGTGTGAGGTAGGGAAATGGAGGAGGAGAGGAAAGGACTAGAATACAGTGAAGGAGGCACAAGGGAAAAACTGACAGAATCAAGTTGGAGAAGAGAGTGGCAAACAGAAAAGTGTGTGCAAAGATTTCTTGTTGATTCCCAAGTACTCAATTAAAAGTAATCAATTAAGTACTCAATTAAGTACTCAATTAATAGTACACAGATTCCCAAGTACTCAATTAAAAGTACTCAATTAAGTACTCAATTAAAATCAATTCCCAATTAAAAGCAGGCTGAAGCTTGAGACCTGGGTTGAAGGCTAAAGACTGTGAAGCAGTAAGGGTGGTCAATGCATTTTTCAGCCAGCCCCATCACTGGCGCAGAATCTCTTAGACATGGCTCCTCTTAGGCAAGTTGTACCAGAAGCCCAAGTTTCATCTGGAATTCAAGAACTCTTCATGTTTTGAATATGGCCCAGCGCAGGGGTCCCCAATCCCTGGGCCGTGGGCTAGTACCAGTCCGCTGCCTGTTAGGAACCGGGCTTCACAGCAGGAGGTGAGTGGCGTGCCAGCGACTGAAGCTTCATCTGCCGCTCCCCATTGCTTGCATTAGTGCCTGAACCATCGCTCGCATTGCCACCTGAAACATCCCCCACCCCCCCCACCCCCATCAATGGAAAAATTGTCTTCCACAAAACCATTCCCTGGTGCTAAAATATTTGGGGATCACTGGCCTAGAAAACACATGTGGTCCACAGGCTGCATTTTTGCCACCCACGACTTTGGGCCACATTTACAGGAGCCAGTGAATGAATCAATATGCTGAGTCAAAATAAAATCTAACACTTAAAAAATAGTATCCAAATACACATTTATAAATGTTGCCATATTAAGCACTCAAAGGGTCCCATTAATAATAAACTCTTTAGACACAAAAGGCATTTACGTCACAAATTATGTTACAAGTTATAAATAAAAGGTAAAGCAGCTGAGAATGTAAAGCCAGGAATCCTAAATTCTGTTACTAACTTAAGCACTGGCCTAAAAAATGGCGTTCACCTCTGTTACCAACCAGGGTTCTTTGTTTTTTTTTCTCACTGTTGTGTCCTTGAAGCTAGGAAAGCCTCAATAAATATTTACTGAGTGAATGAATAAAGGCATTTAGATTTGTTATATTAAGGACCACAGTGTCATGATAAATTCTTTTTTTTTTGAACATCTTTATTGGAGTATATTGCTTTACAAAGGTGTGTTAGTTTCTGCTGCATAACAAAGTGAATCCGCTATACATATACATATACCCCCATATCTCCTCCCTCTTGCGGCTCCCTCCCACGCTCCCTCTCCCACCCCTCTAGGTGGTCATAAAGCACCGAGCTGATCTCCCTGTGCTATGTGGCTGCTTCCTACTAGCTATCTATTTTACATCTGGTAGTCTAACCAGGGTTCTTGACCTTCTCCAATCAATAGAAACTGACTAGAGGTCAGACAAGAAATTCAGGCAAGGCTTTATTTGGGTTCCTGCTGCAGCAGTGGGGAGTGCTTGCTCACTCCCCAAGGGTGGGGCAAGCTTGTTTCTTACATGGGGTGAGGGTAGGGGTGTGTCCAAGGGTCCAGCCAGAGGGGTGGCTTAGGTGTTTTGCCCACCCGTTAGGTGATGTTGTGTGCAGGGGTCATGTGCAGTACCCTGCTTTTGCTCCCCACACCCTGTTTTTACTCCAAGCTCTTTAAAAGTGGCAGTGGGATTTTTTGGTCTCTGTATCTTTTGAGTCCAGAATTTGCCCCAATTGTGCATGCACACAATTATTTTTAGTCCCATACAATTTCTTTGTATTTTGTTGCTTGAGGAGAGATGTGTCCAGGTACAAGCATTGCAGCACTGCAGCAAAGAGTCCCAGGTCCCAGCCTGTCTCAATTCAGTTCAGTTTAACACTTTTTCTCAAGTACCTACGAGGCACTTAGACAAATGATATAAGACCAAGTGTCTGTCTTGAAAGTGTTTAAAATCTAATGAAGAGGGTAAGATAAATACACAAATCAATAAATGCAAGACATGGTAATAATTGACCAAGGTTTAAAAACAACGACAACAACAGTGAGTAAGATGTTAACTTCCCCATATTCCCTTAGACTACTCTTAGCACATTCAGTTCCCAGTACAAAGTAGACATTTGATAAATGGCTTTTTGAGTGAACTAAATGATCATGTCTCTTCCCAGGCCTAAACAGTCTGCCCATGGCTTAGTCTACAATTTATTCACTCTTGATTTGCATAAGTAGACTCAGTATGGACTGCTGTGCCACAAAATCATGGACAGTTAGTGCTTTAATAATCACAAAATGCTTTATAGTCTTGGGCTCTTTTACTTAAGAATTAAATAAAAAATAATTCAAAAAGGGTCTTAAATAGAAGAGGATATTGAGGGAACCATGAATACAAATATAGTAAAGGAGGGATTAAAATCTGTATGTAGGGACAGTAAAGTTGGGGGAAATGATTATTTATGGTTTACCTCCAAAACTCACATTTGTTTCTACCAGAGAAGCATGGAATAATTCTTAAAAGAAGGTTTTCAGAAGTACTGAGAACTGTGTATGAATCAGTCATCCAAGTTTCTCTTAGCATCCAATTCATACCACATATTGTATCTGGCACACTGACCCATTTTTCTAGGAAGCCAAAGTGGAACGTTTCTGATAGTTGAAATCCTTTCATTTTGCACACTGGAGGGTAATTCTTGCAGTTTCCAGCACCCTTCCTATGCTGGCAGTATGGAGCCTATATTGCAAAGGAAAAGCAAAAGGAGTTGAGCTGCTTGGAATGTCTTGGCAGTGGAAAAAAGGTTTTTTAAAAGTGACTTCAAGGCAATGTTATCAAAAGTTAGGAGGTTCTAAACATCTTTTAGCAATTTTTTTTAAAAAAAGGAAAAGCCCAAGACTGATTAATTTCTGTTCTGCTGAAGAATATAATAAATATGTTATGGTTCTTAATCTTACTAGGCAAAATTAATCTTGCTAATTACATGAACAAACATGAGTACAGACAAGGCTAGTGAAACTAATGCAGCAAAGCAATGAATGGAGAGAAATCAGGCCTTTTGGCAGAATATTACGAGATAATGCTGTAATACAGGATTTTATTATCTGCTTCACAGTGTTTGTAATAATAAAATTATAATTCCTTTCACTTTTCTCTATAAAGCAGCATGTACTTAATGCATTACTATTTGACAACTAAGCGAAAGTCTAAGAAACTGACAACATAATATCACATCTTACCATATAATTTATTTGGTAATAATAAAGCATTCCCTCAGCTGCTGACCCCGTGTCCACACCTAAGGATTTACCTAGTTTCTCTATTTTCTATTTTACTTTGTGTTACCCCAGAAACAGACACTAAAGAAAGGATTTGCATGCAAACAGTTCATTTAGGAGGTACAGGGAGTGGTGTCCTGGAGGAAGCTCATGATGACTGGGAGAACTGACAGTGCACATCTCTCCTCAGTTCCATGTTCAGTGATGTTGCATTAGGAGCTTGGAATAGACCAAGTAGCAGTATTCACACCATGGAAATCAACAGGTGCTACACATCAGGGCTGTTTTTGTTGTTTTTTGTTTTCTTTGTGTTTTGAGCACCAGTTTACTAGCACAACATTAGTAGAAGAAACACAGTAGCAGAGTGAAGTAGTAAAACAGGGAAGGGACACATTATTAAGGGCACATTATTAAACCAGTTGCCCCTAAAATTAAGCTGGAACTTAATTCTGTTGAGAAGCTGTGGGAAATATAACAAGACATACTGAAAAGGTGTAACACACTGCAAATGTGTAACACTGCTGAGGGTAGAGGGAGCTGGCGTATTTATACACCAACTGAAATCAGTCATTGTAAAGGGTGGTTGATTCCCCTTGGTAATTCTGTCTCCAGTGAGTGGGGAAGAGTAGCCTTGCCTATTTCCAGCAAAGAGATATGGCTCTGGGTAGCGGGAAAGTGGCAGGCCAGCACTGAAGTGATTAGACCCTGTATGGGTGGGGCACAACAGCATCTGCTACCATTTATTTGCCTATAAAATAAAAATAAAAACATCTACCGTCTCATCTCACATTGACTTAATGGAAATATTCTAACGTAAATATATATAAAATATATATGCTTTATATATAATTATATGCTTTTATACAAACTACTTGGCATTCCTAAAAGAAAGGTAAGATATTCATTCATTGTATTATAATCATTGTAACAATAATAATGAATAATATACCCCATCAATCTAGAAAACAAGAGGAATAAAAACAATTCCTTAGCAGAAAGTCTAGTTAATTTTTTTCATAAATAGAATGTTACTGCTGGAAACTGGCAGTCTAGGAAGCTGAGGTTGACAGGAAAAATAGTATACAATTTGGGGCATAGGCAAAGACATCTACTTAAAATTACCTTCTCCTCTGAACTATTCTGATTAAAAACATTTCCTCTACTGGTTCCCTCTCTGGTTTTGGAACATGAAAGGCCCTCGTGATGATTAAGTAGGTCATTTTAAAATAATACATGACGAAACAGTAGAAAAGATCAATAAAACTAAAAGCTCGTTCTTTGAGAAGATAAACAAAATTGTTAAACCATTAGCCAGATTCATGAAGAAAAAAATGGAGAAGACTGAAATCAACAGAATTAGAAATGAAAAAGGAGAAGTGACAACTGACACTACAGAAATACAAAGGAACATGAGTACTACAAGCAACTATATGCCAATAAAATGGACAACCTGGAAGAAATGGACAAATTATTAGAAAAGCACAAGCTTCCAAGACTGAACAAGGAAGAAATAGAAAATATAAACAGACCAATCACAAGCACTGAAATTCAAACTGTGATTAAAAATCTTCCAACAAACAAAAGCCCAGGACCAGATGGCTTCACAGGTGAATTCTATCAACATTTAGAGAAGAGATAATACCTATCCTTCTCATACTCTTCCAAAATATAGCAGAGGGAGGAACACTCCCAAACTCATTCTACGAGGCCACCATCACTTTCATATCAAAACCAGACAAAGATGTCACAAAAAAAGAAAACTACAGGCCAATATCACTGATGAACATAGATGCAAAAATCCTCAACAAAATGCTAGCAAACAGAATCCAAGAGCACATTAAAAGGATCATACACCATGATCAAGTGGGGTTTATCCCAGGAATGCAAGGATTCTTCAATATATGCAAATCAATCAATGTGATACACCATATTAACTAACTGAAGGATAAAAACCATATGATAGGGAGAGGCTTCAAAATGGCGGAAGAGTAAGATGTGGAAATCACGTTCCTCCCCACAAATACATAAGAAATACAGATTTACATGTGGAACAGCTCCTACAGAACACCTACTGAATGCTGGCAGAAGAACTCAGACCTCCCAAAAGGCAAGAAATTGCCCACGTACCTGGGTAGGGCAAAAAACAAAGAAAAAACAGAGACAAAACAATAGGGACGAGACCTGCACCAGTGGGAGGGAGCTGTGAAGGAGGAAAGGTTTCCACACACTAGGAAGCCCCTTCGCGGGTGGAGACTGTGGGTGGCGGAGGGGGAGCTTCAAAGCCGCGGAGGAGAGCACAGCAACAGGGGTGCGGAGGGCACAGCGGAGAGATTCCCGTACAGAGGATCAGTGCTGACCAGCGCTCACCAACCTGAGAGGCTTGTCTGCTCACCTGCTGGGGCGGGCGGGGCTGGGAGCTGAGGCTTGAGCTTCGGAGGTCAGATCCCAGGGAGAGGACTGGGGTTGGCGGCCTGAACACAGCCTGAAGGGGCCTAGTGTTCCACGGCTAGCTGGGAGGGAGTCCGGGAAAAGGTCTGGAGCTGCCGAAGAGGCAAGAGACTTTTTCTTGCCTCTTTGTTTCCTGGTGCGCGAGGAGAGGGGATTAAGGGCGCTGCTCAAAGGAGCTCCAGAGATGGGCGCGAGCCGGAACTATCAGCAAGCACCCCAGAAATGGGCATGAGACGGTAAGGCTGCTGCTGCAGCCACCAAGAAGCCTGTGTGGGAGCACAGATCACTATCCACACCTCCCTCCTTGCAGCCTGTGCAGCCTGCCACTGCCAGGGTCCCGTGATCCAGGGACAACTTCCCCAGGAGAACGCACGGCGCGCCTCATGCTGGTGTAACATCACGCTGGCCTCTGCGGCCGCAGGCTCACCGCACATCCATACCCCTCCCTCCTCCTGGCCTGAGTGAGCCAGAGCCCCCGAATCAGCGGCTCCTTTAACACTGTCCTGTCCGAGGGAAGAACAGATGCCCTCAGGCGACCTACACGCAGAGGCAGGGCCAAATCCAGGCTGAACCCCAGGAGTTCTGCGAACAAAGAAGAGAAAGGGAAATTTCTCCTAGCAGCCGCAGGAGCAGCGGATTAAATCTCCACAGTTAACTTGATATACCCTGCATCTGTGGAATAACTGAATAGACAATGAATCATCCCAAATTGAGGAGGTGGACTTTGGGAGCAAGGATATTTTTTTTTTCCTTTTTTCTCTTCTTGTGAGTGTGTATGTGTATGTTTCTGTGTGTGATTTTGTCTGTATAGCTTTGCTTTTACCATTTGTCCTAGGGTTCTGTCTGTCTGTTTTTGTTTTGTTTTGTTTGTTGTTTTAATTTAATTTAATTTTTTTATACAGCAGGTTCTTATTAGTCATCAATTTTATACACATCAGTGTATGCATGTCAATCCCAATCGTCCAATTCAGCACACAACCATCCTCACCTCACCCCCGCGGCTTTCCCCCCTTGGTGTCCATACATTTGTTCTCTACATCTGAGTCTCAATTTCTGCCCTGCAAACCGATTCATCTGTACCATTTTTCTAGTTCCACATATATGCGTTAATATACAACATTTGTTTTTCTCTTTCTGACTTACTTCACTCTGTATGACAGTCTGTAGGTCCATCCACGTCTCAACAAATGACTCAATTTCGTTCCTTTTTATGGCTGAGTAATATTCCATTGTATATATGTACCACAACTTCTTTATCCATTCGTCTATCGATGGGCATTTAGGTTGCTTCCATGACGTGGCTATTGTAAATAGTGCTGCAATGAACATTGGGGTGCATGTGTCTTTTTGAATTATGTGTTTTCTCTGGGTATATGCCCAGTAGAGGGATTCCTGGATCATATGGTAATTTTATTTTTAGTTTTTTAAGGAACCTCCATACTGTTCTCCATAGTGGCTGTATCAATCTACATTCCCACCAGCAGTGCAAGAGGGTTCCCTTTTCTCCACACCCTCTCCAGCATTTGTTGTTTGTAGATTTTCTGTTGATGCCCATTCTAACTGGTACGAGGTGATACCTCATTGTAGTTTTGATTTTCATTTCTCTAATAATTAGTGACGTTGAGCAGCTTTTCATGTGCTTCTTGGCTATCTGTATGTCTTCTTTGGAGAAATGTCCATTTAGGTCTTCTTCCCATTTTTGGATTGGGTTGTTTGTTTCTTCAATACTGAGCTGCATGAGCTGTTTATATATTTTGGAGATTAATCCTTTGTCCATTGATTCATTTGCAAATATTTTCTCCCATTCTGAGGGTTGTCTTTTCATCTTGTTCATGGTTTCCTCTGCTGTGCAAAAGCTTTGAAGTTTCATTAGGTACCATTTGTTTATTTTTGTTTTTATTTCCATTACTCTAGGAGGTGGATCAAAAAAGATCTTGCTGTGATTTCTGTCAAAGAGTATTCTTCCTATGTTTTCCTCTAAGAGTTTTATAGTGTCCAGTCTTACATTTAGGTCTTGAATCCATTTTGAGTTTATTTTTGTGTATGGTGTTAGGGAGTGTTCTAACTTCATTTTTTACATGTAGTTGTCCAGTTTTCCCAGCACCACTTACTGAGGAGACTGTCTTTTCTCCATTGTATATCCTTGCCTCCTTTGTCATAGATTAGTTGACCATAGGTGCATGGGTATATCTCTGGGCTTTCTATCTTGTTCCATTTATCTATGTTTCTATTTTTGTGCCAGTACCATACTGTCTTGATTACTGTAGCTTTGTAGTATAGTCTGAAGTCAGGGAGCCTGATTCCTCCAGCTCCGTTTTTTCCCCACAGGATTGCTTTGGCTATTCAGGGTCTTTTGTGTCTCCATACAAATTTTAAGATTATTTCTTCTAGTTTTATAAAAAATGCCATTGGTAATTTGATAGGGATTGCATTGAATCTGTAGATTGCTTTGGATAGTATATTCATTTTCACAATATTGATTCTTCCAATCCAAGAACATGGTATATCTCTCCATCTGTTGGTATCATCTTTAATTTCTTTCATCAGTATCTTATAGTTTTCTGCATACAGGTCTTTTGTCTTGCTAGGTAGGTTTATTCCTAGGTATTTTTTTCTTTTTGTTGCAATGGTAAATGGGAGTGTTTCCTTAATTTCTCCTTCAGACTTTTCATCATTAGTGTATAGGAGTGCAAGAGATTTCTGTGCATTAATTTTGTATCCTGCAACTTTACCAAATTCATTGATTAGCTCTAGTAGTTTTCTGGTGGCATTTTTAGGATTCTCTATGTATAGTATCATGTCATCTGCAAACAGTGACAGTTTTACTTCTTCTTTTCCAGTTTGTATTCCTTTCGTTTCTTTTTCTTCTCTGATTGCTGTGGCTAGGACTTCCAAAACTATGTTGAATAATAGTGGTTAGAGTGGACATCCCTGTCTTGTTCCTGATCTTAGAGGAAATGATTTCAGTTTTTCACCATTGAGAATGATGTTTGCTGTGGGTTTGTCATATATGGCCTTTATTATGTTTAGGTAGATTCCCTCTATGCCCACTTTCTGGAGAGCTTTTTTCATAAATGGTGTTGAATTTTGTCAAAAGCTTTTTCTGCATCTTTTGAGATGATCATATGGTTTTTATTCTTCAATTTGTTAATATGGTATATCACATTGATTAATTTGCATATGTTGAAGAATCCTTGCATCCCTCGGATAAATCCCACTTGATCATGGTGTATTACCCTTTCAGTGTGTTGCTGGATCCTGTTTGGTAGTATTTTGTTGCGTATTTTTGCATCTATATTCATCAGTGATATTGGTCTGCAATTTTCTTTCTTTTTTAGTATCTTTGTCTGGTTTTGGTATCCAGGTGATGGTGGCCTCATAGAATTAGTTTCGAAATCTTCCTTCCTCTGCAAATTTTTGGAAGAGTTTGAGAAGGACGAGTGTTATCTCTTCTCTAAATGTTTGCTAGAATTCACCTGTGAAGCCATCCGGTCCTGGACTTTTGTTTGTTGGAAAATTTTTAATCACAGTTTCAATTTCATTACTTGTGATCAGTCTCTTCACATTTTCTATTTCTTCCTGGTTCAGTGTTGGAAGGTTATACCTTTCTAAGAATTTGTCCATTTCTTCCAGGATGTCCATTTTATTGGCATAGATTTGCTTGTAGTAATCTCTCATGATCCTTTGTATTTCTGCAGTGTCAGTTGTTATCTTCTCCTTTTTCATTTCTAATTTTATTGATTTGAGTCCTCTCCCTCTTTTTCTTGATGAGTCTGGCTAATGGTTTATCAATTTTGTTTATCTTCTCAAAGAACCAGCTTTTAGTTTTATTGATCTTTGCTATTGTTTACTTTGTTTCTATTTGCTTTATTTCTGCTCTTATCTTTACGATTTCTTTCCTTCTGCTAACTTTGGGTTTTGTTTGTTCTTCTTTCTATAGTTCCTTTAGGTGTAAGGTTAGATTGTTTATTTGAGATTTTTCTTGTTTTTTGAGGTAGGCTTGTATATCTATAAACTTCCCTCCTAGAACGGCTTTTGCTCTATCTCATAGGTTTTGGATCATCGTGTTTTCATTGTCATTTGTCTCTTGGTATTTTTTGATTTCCTCTTTGATTTCTTCTGTTATCTCTTGGTTATTTAGTAAAGTATTGTTTAGCCTCCATGTGTTTATGCTTTTTACGTTTTTTTCCCTGTAATTCATTTCTAATCTCATAGCGCTGTGGTCAGAAAAGATGCTTGATATGATTTCAACTTTCTAAAATTTACTGAGGTTTGATTTGTGACCCCAGATGTGATCTATCCTGGAGAATGTTCCGTGTGCACTTGAGAAGAAAGTGTAATCTGCTGTTTTTGGATGGAATGTCCTATAAATATCAATTAAATCTATCTGGTCTATTATGTCATTTAAAGCTTCTGTTTCCTTATTTATTTTCTTTTTGGATGATCTGTTCATTGGTGTAATGAGGTGTTAAAGTTCCCCACTATTATTGTGTTACTGTCGATTTCCTCTTTTAGAGCTGTTGGCAGTTGCCTTATGTATTGAGGTGCTCCTCTGTTGGGTGCATATATATTTATAATTGTTATATTTTCTTCTTGGATTGATCCCTTGATCATTATGTAGTGTCCTCCTTCTCTCTTGTAACATTCTTTATTTTAAACTCTATTTTATCTGATATGAGTATTGCTACTCCAGCTTTCTTTTGATTTCCATTTGCATGGTATATCATTTTCCATCCCCTGACTCTCAGTCTGTATGTGTCCCTAGGTCTCAAGTGTGTCTCTTGTAGACAGCATATATATGGGTCTTGTTTTTGTATCCATTCAGCAAGCCTGTGTCTTTTGGTCGGAGCATTTAATCCATTCATGTTTAAGGTAATTATCAATATATATGTTCCTATGACCATTTTCTTAATTGTTATGGTTTTGTTTTTGTAGGTCCTTTTCTTCTCTTGTGTTTCCCACTTAGAGAAGTTGCTTTAGCATTTGTTGTAGAGCTGGTTTGGTGGTGATGAATTCTCTTAGCTTTTGCTTGTCTGTAAAGCTTTTGATTTCTCCATTGAATTTGAATGAGATCCTTGCTGGGTAGAGTAATCTTGGTTGTAGGTTCTTCCTTTTCATCACTTTAAGTATATCATGCCACTCCCTTCTGGCTTGTAGAGTTTCTGCTGAGAAATCAGCTGTTAACCTTATGGGAATTCCCTTGTATGTTATTTGTCATTTTTCCTTTGCTGCTTTCAATAATTTTTCTTTGTCTTTAATTTTTGCCAATTTGGTTACTATGTTTCTCTGCGTGTTTCTCCTTGGGTTTATCATGTATGGGACTCACTGCACTTCCTGGACTTGGGTGGCTATTTCCTTTCCCATGTTAGGGAAGTTTTCGACTATAATCTCTTCAAATATTTTCTCTGGTCCTTTCTCTCTCTCTCCTCCTTCTGGGGCGCCTATAATGCGAATGTTGATGCATTTATTGTTGTCCCAGAGGTCTCTTAGGCTGTCTTCATTTCTTTTCATTCTTTTTCTTTATTCTGTTCTGCAGCAGTGAATTCCACCATTCTGTCTAACAGGTCACTTATCTGTTCTTCTGCCTCAGTTATTCTGCTACTGATTCCTTCTAGTGTAGTTTTCATTCCTGTTATTGTACTGTTCATCTCTGTTTGTTTGTTCTTTAATTATTCTAGGTCTTTGTTAAACATTTCTTGCATCTTCTCTATCTTTGCCTCCTTTCTTTTTCCAAGGTCCTGGATCATCTTCACTATCATTATTCTTAATTCTTTTTTCTGGAAGGTTGTCTATTTCCACTTCATTTAGTTGTTTTTCTGGCATTTTATCTTGTTCCTTCATCTGGCACATAGCCCTCTGCCTTTTTATCTTCTCTATCTTTCTGTGAATGTGGTTTTTGTTCCACAGGCTCATGATTGTCATTCTTCTTGCTTCTGCTGTCTGCCCTCTGGTGGATGAGGCTATCTAAGAGGCTTGTGGAAGTTTCCTGATGGGAGGGACTGGTGGTGGGTAGAGCTGGCTGTTGCTCTGGTGGGCAGAGCTCAGTAAAACTTTAATCCACTTGTCTGCTGATAGGTGGGGCTGGGTTCCCTCCCTGTTGGTTTTTTGGCCTGAGACAACCGAACACTGGAGCCTACCTGGGCTCTTTGTGGGGATAATGACAGACTCTGGAAGGGCTCACACGAAGGAGTACTTCCCAGAACTTCTGTTGCCAATGTCTTGTCCCCATGCTGAGCCACAGTCACACCCCGCCTCTGCAGGAGGCCCTCCAACACTAGCAGGTAGGTTTGGTTCAGGCTCCCCTGGGTTCACTGCTTCTTCCCCTGGTTCCCGATGCACACACTACTTTGTGTGTGTCCTCCAAGAGTGGGGTCTCTGTTTCCCCCAGTCCTGTCAAAGTCCTGCAGTCAATTCCCACTAGGCTTCAAAATCTGATTCTCTAGGAATTCCTACTCCCATTGCCAGACCCCTGGGTTGGGAAGCCTGTTGTGGGGCTCAGAAGCTTCACTCCAGTGGGTGGACTTCTGTGGTATAAGTGTTCTCCAGTCTGTGAGTCACCCACCCAACCGTTATGAGATTTGATTTTACTGTGATTTCACCCCTCCTACCATCTCATTGTGGCTTCTCCTTTGTCTTTGGATATGGGGTATCTTTTTTGGTGAGTTCCAGTGTCTTCCTGTTGATGATTGTCCAGCAGCTAGTTCTGATTCTGCTGTTCCTGCAAGAGGCAGTGAGAGCACGTCCTTCTACTCCGACATCTTGGTTCCTCTCCTGTTTGTTTTTTTAGTATAGTTTCCAGTGCTTGTTATCATTGGTGAATTTGTGTTTTGGTTTTGTTGTTCTTTCTTTCATTTTAATTACTTAAAAAAATTTTTAAATAATTTTTTTATTTTAATAGCTTTTATTTTATTTTCTCTTTCTTTCTTTCTTTTCTTTTCTCCCTTTTATTCTGATCCATGTGGATGACAGGCTCTTGGTGCTCCAGCCAGCTGGAGGGCCGTGCCTCTGAGGTGGGAGAGCCAAGTTCAGGACATTGGTCTACTAGAGACTTCCCAGCTCCACATAATATCAAACGGCAAAAATCTCCCAGATCTTCATCTCAATGCGAAGACCCAGCTCCACTCAACGACCAGCAAGTTGCAGTGCTGGACACCCTATGCCAAACAACTACCAAGACAGGAACACAACACTACCCATTAGCAGAGAGGCTGCCTGAAATCATAATAAGATCACAGACACCTCAAAACACACCACCAGACATGTACTTGCCCACCAGAAAGACAAGATCCAGCCTCATCCACCAGAACACAGGCACTAGTCCCCTCCACCAGGAAGCCTACACAACCTACTGAACCAACCTTAGCCACTGGAAACAGACACCAAAAACCCAGGAACTATGAACCTGCAGCCTGCGAAAAAGAGACCCCAAACACAGTAAGTTAAGCAAAATGAGAAGACAAAGAAACACACAGCAGATGAAGTGCAAGGTAAAAACCCACCAGACCTAACAAATGAAGAGGAAATAGGCAGTCTGCCTGAAAAAGAATTCAGAATAATGATAGTAAAGATGATCCAAAATCTTGGAAATAGAATGGAGAAAATACAAGAAACGTTTAACAAGGGCCTAGAAGAACTAAGGAGCAAACAGACAATGATGAATAACATAATAAATGAAATTTAAAATTCTCTAGAAGGAATCAATAGCAGAATAAGTGAGGCAGAAGAACGGATAAGTGACCTGGAAGATAAAATAGTGGAAATAACTACTATAGAGCAGAATAAAGAAAAAAGAATGAAAAGAATTGAGGACAGTCTCAGAGACTGCTAGGACAATATTAAACACAAAAACATTGGAATTATAGGGGTCCCAGAAGAAGAAGAGAAAAAGAAAGGGACTGAGAAAATATTTGAAGAGAATATAGTTGAAAACTTCCCTAATATGGGAAAGGAAATACTTAATCACGTCCAGGAAGCACAGAGAGTCCCATACAGGATAAATCCAAAAGAGAAACAGGCCAAGACACATATTAATCAAACTATCAAAAATTAAATACAAAGAAAAATATTAAAAGCAGCAAGGGAAAAGCAGCAAATCATATGCAAGGGAATCCCCATAGGGTTAACACCTGATCTTTCAGCAGAAATTTTGCAAGCCAGAAAGGAGTGGCATGACATATTTAAAGTGATGAAAGAGAAAAACCTACAACCAAGATTACTCTACCCAGCAAGGATCTCATTCAGTTTTGATGGAGAAATTAAAACCTTTACAGACAAGCAAAAGCTAAGAGAATTCAGCACCACCAAACCAGCTTTACAACAAATGCTAAAGGAACTTCTCTAGGCCGGAAATACAAGAGAAGGAAAAGACCTACAATAACAAACCCAAAACAATTAAGAAAATGGTAATAGGAACATACATATTGATAGCTACCTAAATGTAAATGCATTAAATGCTCCAACCAAAAGACACAGACTGGCTGAATGGATACAAAAACAAGACCCATATATATGCTGTCTACAAGACCCACTTCAGACCTAGGGCCATACACAGACTGAAAGTAAGGGGATGGAAAAAGATATTCCTTTCAAATGGAAATCAAAAGAAAGCTGGAGTAGCAATACTCGTATCAGATAAAATAGACTTTAAAATAAAGACTGTTACAAGAGACAAAGAAAGTCTCTGCATAACGATCAACAGATCAATCCACGAAGAAGATATAACAATTATAAATATTTATGCACCCAACCTAGGAAATACTCAGTACATAAGGCAAATGCTAACAGCTATAAAAGGGGAAATCGACAGTAACACAATAATAGTGAGACACTTTCACATCCTACTTACACCAATGGACAGATCATCCAGACATAAAATTAATAAGGAAACACAAGCTTTAAATGACACAATAGACAACATAGACTTAATCGATTTTTATAGGACATTCCATCCCAAAACAACAGAATACACTTTCTTCTCAAATGCTCATGAAACATTCTCCAGGATAGATCACATCTTGGGTCACAAATCAAGCCTTCATAAATTTAAGAAAATTGAAATCGTATCAAGTATCTTTTTTGACCACAATGCTATGACACTGGATATCAATTACAGGAAAAAATCTGTAAAAAAATACAAACACATTGAGGCTAAACAATACACTCCTTAAAACCAAGAGATCACTGAAGAAATCAAAGAGGAAATCAAAAAATACCTAGAAACAAATGACATGAAAACAAGGTGACCCAAAATCTATGGGATGCAACAAAAGCAGTTAAAAGAGGGAAGTTTATAGCAATACAATCCTACCTTAAGAAACAAGGAACATCTGAAACAAACAACCTAACCTTACACCTAAAGCAATTAGAGAAAGAAGAACAAAAAACCCTCCAAAGTTAGCAGAAGGAAAGAAATCATAAAGATCAGATTGGAAATAAAAAGCAATGAAGGAAACAATAGCAAATATCAATAAAACTAAAGCCTGGTTGTCTGATAAGGTAAACAAAATTGATAAACCATTAGCAAGACTCATTAAGAAAAAAAGGGAGAAGACTCAAATCAATAGAATTAGAAATGAAAAAGGGGAAGAAGTAACAACTGACACAGCAGAAATACAAAGGATCATGAGAGATTACTACAAGCAACAATATGCCAATAAAATGGACATCCTGGAAGAAATGGACAAATTCTTAGAAAGGTATAACCTTCCAACACTGAACCAGGAAGAAATAGAAAATATAAACAGACCAATCACAAGCACTGAAATTGAAACTGTGATTAAAAATCTTCCAACAAGCAAAAGCCCAGGACCAGATGGCTTCACATGCAAATTCCATCAAGCATTTAGAGAAGCGCTAACACCTATCCTTCTCCGACTCTTCCAAAATATATCAGAGAGAGGAACACTCCCAAACTCATTCTATGAGGCCACCATCACCCTGATACCCAAACCAGACAAAGATGTCACAAAAAAAAGAAAACTATAGGCCAATATCACTGATGAACATAGATGCAAAAATCTTCAACAAAATGCTAGCAAACAGAATCCAACAGCACATTAAAAGGATCATACACCATGATCAAGTGGGGTTTATCCCAGGAATGCAAGGATTTTCAGTACACGTAAATCAATCACTGTGAGAATATATATGGACAACCTGAAGGAGCAAATCCATATGATCATCTCAATAGATGCAGAAAAAGGTTTTGACAAAATTGAACAGCGATTTATGATAAAAACCCTTCAGAAAGTAGGCATAGAGAGAACTTACCTCAACATGATAAAGGCCACATATGACAAACCCACAGCCAACATCGTCCTCAATGGTGAAAAACTGAAACCACTTCCTCTAAAATCAGAAACAAGAGAAGGATGCCCAATCTCACCACTATTATTCAACATAGTTTTGGAAGTTTTAGACACAGAAATCAGAGAAGAAAAAAATAAAAGGAATCTAAATCGGAAGAGAAGAAATAAAACTGATACTGTTTGCAGAATGATACTATACATAAAGAATCCTAAAGATGCCACCAGAAAACTAGTAGAGCTAATCAATGAATTTGGTAAAGTAGCAGGATACAAAATTAACACACAGAAATCTCTTTCATTCCTATACACTAACGATGAAAAATCAGAAAGAGAAATTAAGGAAACACTCCCATATACCACTGCAACACAAAGAATAAAATATCTAGGAATAAACCTACATAAGAAGACAAAAGACAGAAAACTATAAGACACTGATGAAGGAAATTAAAGAAGACACAAACAGATGGAGAGATATACCATGTTCTTGGATTGGAAGAATCAACATTGTGAAAATGACTCTACTACCCAAAGCAATCTACAGATTCGATGCAATCCCTAACAAATTCCCAATGGTGTTTTTCACAGAAATAGAACAAAAATTTCATAATTTGTGTGGAAACACAAAAGACCCTGAATAGCCAAAGCAATCTTGAGAAAGAAAAAAGGAGCTGGAGGAATCAGGCTCCCTGACTTCAGACTATACTACACATTACAGTAATCAAGACAGTATGGTACTGGCACAAAAACAGAAATATAGATCAATGGAACAGGATAGAAAGCCCAGAGATAAACCCACGCACATATTGTCACCTTCTTTGATAAAGGAGGCAAGAATATACAATGGAGAAAAAACATCTTCAATAAGTGGTGCTGGGAAAACTGGACAGCTACATGTAAAAGAATGAAACTAAAACACTTCCTATCGCCATACACAAAAATAAACTCAAAATGGATTAAAGACCTAAATGTAAGGCCAGACACTATAAAACCCTTACAGGAAAACATAGGCAGAACACTCTATGACATAAATCACAGCAAGATCCTTTTTGACTTACCTCCTAGAGAAATGAAAATAAAAACAAAAATAAACAAATGGAACCTAATTAAATGTAAAAGCTTTTGCACAGCAAAGGAAACCTTAAACAATGAAAAGACAACCCTCAAAATGGGAGAGAATATTTGCAAACTAAGCAACTGACAAAGGATTAATCTCCAAAATATACAAGCAGCTCATGCAGCTCAATATCAAAACAATGAACAACCCAATCAAAAAATGGGCAGAAGACCTAAATAGACATTTCTCCACAGAAGATATACAGATGGCCAACAAACACATGAAAGGATGCTCAACATCACTAATCATTAGAGAAATGCAAATCAAAACTACAATGAGGTATCACCTCACACCGGTCAGAATGGCATCTTCAAAAACTCTAGAAACAATAAATGTTGGAGAGGGTGTGGAGAAAAGGGAACCCTCTTGCACTGTTGGTGAGAATGTAAACTGATACAGCCGATGTGGAGAACAGTATGGAGGTTCCTTAAAAAACTAAAAATAGGACTACCATATGACCCAGCAATCCCACTACGGAGCATACACCCTGAGAAAACCATAATTCAAAAAGACACATGTACCCCAGTGTTCACTGTAGCACTCTTTACAATAGCCAGGACATGGAAGCAACCTAGATGTCCATCGACAGATGAATGGATAAAGAAGATGTGGCACATATAGACAATGGAATATTACTCAGCCATAAAAAGAAATGAAATTGAGTTATTTCTAGTGAGGTGGATGGATCTAGAGTCTGTCATACAGGGTGAAGTAAGTCAGAAAGAGGAAAACAAATACCATATGCTAACACATATATATGGAATTAAAAAAAATGTTTCTGATGATCTTAGGGGCAGGACAGGAATAAAGACTCAAATGTAGAGAATGAGCTTGAGGACATGGGGAGGGAGAAGTGTAAGCTGGGACGAAGCGAGAGAGTAGCATGGACATATATACGGTACCGAAAGTAAAATAGATACCTAGTGGGAAGCAGCTGCATAGTACAGGGAGATCAGTTCAGTGCTTTGTGACCACCAGAGTGGTGTGATAGGGAGTGTGGGAGGGAGGCACAAGATGGAGGGGATATGGGGATATATGTTTATGTATAGCTGATTCACTTTGTTATAAAGCAGAAACTAACACAACATTGTAAAGCAGTTATACTCCAATAAAGATGTTAAAAAATAAAATAAAATAATACACGAACCCACAAGCTTCACTGATATCCTTGCAACGATGATTTTTCAGATTACTGGATGCTAAGAAAATGGAGAGTAAAAGAAGGTTTTCCAGTAGAAAGTCAGGAAAAGTTCAGAGCTTGGAATGCTGGTTGAGGACAAGGCATGTGCAGGATGGGGAAATCATAAAACAAATGGCACTCCATACCCAGATTTTCCCACAATGTCCCTGTCTCAATTTGCCCTCCTGCTAATTGGGTAACACTGCCAGGGCCTGGCCTTTAATATTAAAGTCATTTCGTGGTAACTAACCTTGAAATACCTCTCTTACTCTTTCTGATGCCTGAAATCCTACTGTTAGAACTTCATTTGGGGGGCTAAAAATAGAAATCCCATTGAGACCGTAAGCACCTGAGCCTTAACAGTAAGTTAACTGTTTGCGCTTGGGTTTGTGAGTGAGGCAAGAAGGCAGAGGAGAGTAGAAAACTGAGAAATAGAAGATATCATGAGGGCACAGGATCCCTGGAAGGTCTGTATGGTTTAAAAAAGATTTACAGAGAGAAGATGAAAGGAAGAGCACTAGGAAAAGAAGAAACAGACCATGAACCTGCTGGAGGTGTGTGTTCCAAAAGGACTGAAAGCCAATTTGGCCATACACCACTGTTAGGTTCCCTTTGCTCTTAGATAACAGCAGCTGAGGAAGAGCTTTTATGTGGATAAGGGTTAGTAACTTAAGCACAACCTTACTATCCGGTTATTATGGAAGCAAGTCTCAAAAAATTCTGCTACCTTACAAACATTTATCAAACACTTTCTCAGGTAAACAGGCCCTAAACACTTCTTATCACCTGTTTCACAGGCTCCACAAAGTTCCAGCTTCTTAGCCTCTTAGTACACTGACCACTACATTGCATGGAAGGCTCGCTGGAGAAAAAACAGGGCAATGTTCCAGAAGCAAGATTTTGTTACCCTTATTAGTTCATTCATCAGAACCTTAACCAACGACTGGACACAGGACTCCTTGGGGATCAAGCATAGATGTTATGGCAAAGTACAAAGGCTACTCATTAGATTCTTCCATCCCTTACATTTGAGGGAGAGAAGTTTAAAAAAATTAAAAACTTTTAGTTTATTTGTGCATCCTGAATACCTTTAACTTCAACATTTAGAGCTTATGTATAGTGTTTATCATGATAGTCAACAGGCCACTATTTTCATCAATAAAAACCTGTTTTCAACATTCACTACACTAATTAGAAAATCCCCAGGTGTTGGTCAAGGAGTAGCCCCTGAGTTTGGCCTTTCTGGTAGAATGAAGCTCACCATCTTAGGTTATGGATATTTGGTTAGAGCAATTGATACCCCCTGACTCTGCACAAGTATTTTGTAGTCAATTGCAGACATCGTAATCTTTTGCATTTGGAGGGGGCAGGGAAGAAAGGACGCATAAAAGACAAAAGCCACATACTTTACAATTTTTAGTAAAACTGGCCAACTGACTGAAGTTTCCCAACCAAACACTTTTCTGTTATTTTATTAAACACATCCTATCAATTGTGATTCCTCAGGCCTTGTATTTTCTAGGAAAATAATGCTGTTGGCTGTTCCCCAGCAAAGAAAAATGTTTACTCTTTTCTTATCACCACTGAAGACATGCATTTTTCTTACCTCACTCCTCCAGTAAGCCTACAAGATAAAAAGTTGAAATGATAACAGACTTCAAAGAATATATTTTAATCTTACCTCCTGCTTAGATAGCAATTGCTGGTTAACTAGCTGATTTTTATAAAATCGTCTGTAACATATCTTTCAATAACAATTTGAAATTAGTGACTATTTTTCATTGCTGTGCCTTCTTGGAGCTAACACACCGAAACTGCAGAAATATCATGCTGAAACGTGCCAGATTGGAGGCATTCTGTATAAACAATCTTCTAAACCTTACTAATTTGGGCAATGGTTCTATTAATGTTCTACCAATAGATAATATAAATGGAAAAACTAAGTTAGGAATCAGAGGAGGAGGAGTCAGAGAAGGAAACACTTACCCAAATTCATGTGTAATCACAAAGTAGTACTGTTCATTAGCAGAGAAGGGCAAGGAGACTTACTGTCACCTCTCATTAACAGATCAGATTTAGGGATTACTTATAGTTAGTCAATAAACTGGGCTGCAAAATCATCAATTAGTTCCTAAAATCTCCTTGAGCGTTCAGGCTCCTAAGTCTAACTAATCAGATAAGTAGAATAAATACAAAGTTTAATGAAACTAAAACAAAGTGAGGGTGTCCTCAAGTTCATAAAACTTATTTGGTGGAGCAAAGAATTCATGAGCCTCAATTTGGCTGTTTTGTGGGAGCTGCTTCTTTGATAGCCACGTTAATGGACAGTTTAATAGACAGTGCAAAACAAACTGTGACTACCCCAGGCCTGGCTAGCCTGTCCTTGATTTAATAGACACTGCTGGAACAAACAGTCTGGCTAAGTAAGAAGTCTTAAATAAAACTCTCAAACATGAAGTCCACTTAATTTTGAAAATAAACTAGTCTTTAAAAAATGGAGGTAAATTAAATCTCAGCAGGAGACAGCCACATAGGCCACCAATGAATGAAGACTTGGGGACACAGTGGTGCAGGATAGGGATCCCATGTGAGATTCAGTTTTCATAATTAGAGTTGCCTAACTCTCTCCTCAGCCCAACCTCAGTACAAATATTATTAGTAATAATTTGGAAGATGGCACTCAGTGAAAATCTTTATGCCTCCAGAACTGTTCAAATCCTTCTATGGACCTTGATTTTTAATAATTACTTATCATAATGAGGAAGCAGGTATCACTCCTTCAAGATGGACTCAATCATATTTTCAGAAGAGGGACTCTCGGTCTTCCTCAATCACACATGGCTCAGCGTTTCCTAACCCAAAGCTGTAGTTGTCTCCATCCAATATTTTGTATGAGGCTTGAGTGGACTAGTGGACTTCATTTAGTGACAAGTTTCCTATAGACCTTTTCCAAGTTTCCTATAGACCTTTTCCATACTCAGCTTTTTCTTACCAAGAAGATGGTTAAAATGTTTCTTAGTATTTATTAATCTGATGCCACAGACTAAGCCATATGATCTCAGAAGACTCTAGACTACAAATATTCTGTCAAAGCCTGTGTTGTAAAACCACAAATATAAGCATGCAGAACAGAATAATAAAAACCAGATTCCAATTTTAAGTGATATAAAATAGGATACTGTCCTAGCTCTCCTTTCTGTTAAGCTTAAATCTATATAATGATACAACTTGTCAATGTCACGGTTTTTTTTTTTTTAAGACTTTTTGGATGTGGACCATTTTTAAAGACTTAATTGAATTTGTTGCAATATTGCTTCTGTTTTATGTTTTGGTTTTTTGGCCACGAGACATGTGGAACCTTAGCTCCCTAACCAGGGATCGAACCCACACCTGCTGTGTTGGAAGGCGAAGTCTTAACCACTGGACCACCAGGGAAGTCCCAAGGTTTTTAATAGTATAATCCAGTGGTTATGATAAGAAACAATAAATTTGAAGGCAGAGTCAAGATGGTGGAGTAGGAAGACACGGAGTTCGCGTCTCCTCACAACTAGGGCACCAACCAGGTGCTGATGAGTGACCTCGGACACCTAAAGGGATGGGAAGAATCCCCACGTGACTGGGTAGGACTTGGGGGGAGAGGGGGAGGAGGAAAAGTGGAGGCAGGACTGGATCAACATCCTTGAGGGGCGGCGGGGGAAGGGGAGGGGTTCCCATGATCAGAGAGGCTAACACTTGGTGGGGAAGGGGAGAGACATTCGGGGGATTGGAGGATCAGAGGGGAATGCGGCAAGTGGCTCCCCGCCCACTCGGGCCCCGGCGAGCCTGTTGGGGTCCCAGGCCTGATCCTTAGCCCTCCAGGGCTCACTCTGGCCACAGGGGTCCTGAACCTAAGCCCCCATACCCTCCCCGACCCTACCCCTCCACCCCACTACCACCCACACACTCCCCACAGGACCTTTTTCTGGCCATGCAGGTCTTGAGTCTATGCCACAACCCCAGGGCCTTAGCTGTCCTGAACCTAAGCCCCACCCCCCAACCAGGGCCTTTTCCAGCTGCAAGTGTCCCAGTCCTGAGACCCACCTGCCTTCAAGGCCTTTTCTGGCTTTTTTTTTTCTTTTCTTTCTGCTGTTGCAGTGCTATGGTTCTGTTTTGCTTTGATCTTGTTGTTGTTACATTTTTAATTTTTTTTTTCTAATATAGTTTTTATTTTACTAATTTTATTTTACTTTTTATTCCTTGTTATTGTTCTGCTCCTTTTTGTTTGTTGCCTTTTTTTTTCCTACCACACCATGTGGCTTGTGAGGTCTTGGTTCCCAGGCTGGGTGTCGGACCCAAACTCCTGCGGTGGGAGTGCCGAGTCCAAACCACCAGACTAACAGAGAACCTCAGACCCCAGGGGATATTAATTGGTGTGAGCACTCCCAGAGGTCCTCATCTTGGCACCAAGACCTGGCTCCACCCAACTACCTGCAAACTCCAGTGCTGGATGACTCAGGCCAAACAACCAGCAAGATAGGAGCACAGGCCTAACCATCAAACAAAATGAGATGACAGAAAAATATGGTACAGACAAAGGAGCAAGATAAAAACCTGCAAGACCAAATGATTGAAGAGGAAATAGGCAACTTACCTGAAAAAGAATTCAGAGTACTGATAGTAAAGATGATCCAAAATCTCAGAAATAGAATGGAGGCATGGATCGAAAAAACACAAGAAGTGTTTAACAAGGACATAGAAGAAGTAAAGAACAAACAAACAGTGATGAACAGCACAATAACTGAAATGAAAAATACACTAGAAGGAATTATTAGCAGAATAACTGAAGCAGAATGAATAAGTGAGCTGGAAGATAGAATGGTGGAAATAACAGCTGAGGATCAGAATAAAGAAAAAAGAATGAAAAGAAATGAGGACAGTCTCAGAGACATCTGGGACAACATTAAATTCACCAACATTCGAATTATAGGGGTCCCAGAAGAAGAAGACAAAGAGAAAGGGTCTGAGAAAATACTTGAAGAGATTATAGTCAAAAACTTTCCTAACATGGGAAAGGAAATAGCCACCCAAGTCCAGGAAGTGCAAAGAGTTCCATACAAGATAAACCCAGGGAGAAACACTCCAAGACACATATTAATCAAACTATCAAAAATTAAGTTCAAAGGAAAAATGTTAAAAGCATCAAGGGGAAATCAACAAATAACATGCAAGGGAACCCCCATAAGGTTATCAGGTGATATTTTCAGCAGAAACTCTGCAGGCCAGAAGGGAGTGACAGGATATATTTAAAGTGATGAAAGGGAAAAACCTACAACTTACAACCCTGGTTGTAAGACCCAGCAAGGATCTCATTCAGATTCAATGGAGAAATCAAAAGTGTTACAGACAAGAAAAGCTAAGAGAATTCAGCACCACCAAACCAGCTTTACAACAAATGCTAAATGAACTTCTCTAGGCAGGAAACACAAGAGAAGAAAAAGACCCACGAAAGCAAAGCCAAAACAATTAAGAAAATGGTAATAGGAACATACATATCAGTAATTACCTTGAATGTAAATGGATTAAATGCTCCAAACAAAAGACACAGACAGGATGAATGGATACAAAAACAAGACCCACATATATGCTGTCTATAGGAGACCCACTTCAGGTCTAGGGACACATACAGACTGAAAGTAAGGGGATGGGAACAGATATTGCATGCAAATGGAAATCAAAAGAAAGCTGGAGTAGCAATACTCATATCAGATAAAATAGACTTTAAAATAAAGACCGTTACAAGAGACAAAGAAAGTCTCTGGACAATGATCAACAGATCAATCCAAGAAGAAGATATAACAATTATAAATATTTATGCACCCAACATAGGAAAACCTCAATACATAAGGCAAATGCTAACAGCTATAAAAGGGGAAATTGACAGTAACTCAATAATAGTGGGGGACTTTAACATCCCACTTACACCAATGGACAGATCATCCAGACAGAAAATTAATAAGGAAACACAAGCTTTAAATGACACAATAGACCAGATAGACTTAACTGATATTTATAGGACATTCCACCAGAAAGCAGCAGAATACACTTTCTTCTCAAGTGCACATGGAACATTCTCCAGGATGATCACATCTTGGGTCACAAATCAAGCCTCAGTAAATTTAAGAAAATTGAAATCATATCAAGCATCTTTTCCGACTACAAATGCTACAAGATTAGAATACAATTACAGGAAAAAACCCTGTAAATAACACAAGTACATGGAGGCTAAACAATTCACTACTAAATAACCAAGAGATCACTGAAGAAATCAAAGAGGAAATCAAAAAGTACATAGAAACAAATGACAATGAAAACACTATAACCCAACACCTATGGGATGCAGCAAAAGCAGTTCTAAGGAGGAAGTTTATAACAGTTAAATCTGACATCAAGAAACAAGAAAAATCTCAAATAAACAATCTAACCTTACTCCTAAAGCAACTAGAGGAAGAAGAGGAACAACAACAATAAGAAAACCACAAAGTTAGTAGAAGAAAAAACATCATAAAGATCCGAGCAGAAATAAATGAAAAAGTAATGAAGGAAATGATAGCAAAGATCAATAAAAGTAAAAGTTGGTTCTTGGAGAAGGTAAACATAATTGATAAACCTTTAGCCAGACTCATCAAGAAAAAAAGGGAGAAGACTCGAATCAATAAAATTAGAAATTAAAAAGGAGAAATTACAAGGGACACTGCAGAAATACAAAGGATCATGAAAGACTACTACAAGCAATTATATGCCAATAAAATGGACAAATTCTTAGAAAGGTACAACCTTCCAAGACTGAACCAGGAAGAAATAGAAAATATTAACAGACCAATCACAAGTAATAAAATTGAAACTATGATAAAAAAAATCTTCAAACAAACAAAAGTCCAGGACCAGATGGCTTCACAGTTGAATTCTATCAAACATTTAGAGAAGAGCTAACACCTATCCTTCCCAAACTCTTCCAAAAAATTGCAGAGGAAGGGACACTACCAAACTTATTCTACAAGGCCACCACACCCTGATACCAAAACCAGACAAAGATACTACAAAAAAAGAAAATTACAGACCAATATCACTGATGAATATAGATGCAAAAATCCTCAACAAAACACTAGAAAACAGAATCCAACAACACATTAAAAGAATGATACACCATGATCAAGTGGGATTTATCCCAGGGATGCAAAGATTCTTCAATATATGTAAATCAATGTGATACACCATATTAACAAATTTAAAGATAAAAAACATATGATCATCTCAACAGATGCAGAAAAAGCTTTTGACAGAATTCAACACCCATTTATGATAAAAGCTCTCCAGAAAGTGAGCATACAGGGAACCTACCTCAATATAACAAAGGCTATATATGGCAAACCCACAGCAAACATCATTCTCAATGGTGAAAACCTGAAAGCATTTCCTTTAAGATCAGGAACAAGCCAAGGACGTCCACTGTAGCCAACATTATTCCACATAGTTTTGGAAGTTCTAGCCACAGCAATCAGAGAAGAAAAAGAAATAAAATGATTACAAATTGGAAAAGAAGAAGTAAAACTGCCACTGTTTGCAGATGACATGATACTGTACATAGAAAATCCTACAGATGCTACCAGAAAACTACTAGAGCTAATCAATGAATTTGGTAAAGTTACAGGATACAAAATTAATGTGCAGAAATCTCTTGCATTCCTACACACTTAACAATGAAAGATCAGAAAGAGAAATTAAGGAAACAATCCCAGTCACCATTGCAAAAAAAAAGAATAAAATACCTGGGAATAAACCTACCTAAGGAGGTAAAAGACTTGTACTCAGTAAACTATAAGACACTGATGAAAGAAATCAAGGGTGACACAAACAGATTGAGAGATATACCATGTTCTTGGATTGGAAGAATCAATATTGTGAAAATGACTCTACTACCCAAAGCAATCTACAGATTGAATGCAATCCCTATCAAATTACCAATGGCACCTTTTACAAAACTAGAACAAAAAAATCTTAAAATTTGTATGGAGACACAAAAGACCCCGAATAGCCAAAGCAATCTTGAGGGGAAAAAACCGAGTTGGAGGAATCAGATTCCCTGACTTCAGACTATACTACAATCTACAGTAATCAAGACAATATGGTACTGGCACAAAAACAGACATATAGATCAATGGAACAGGATAGAAAGCCCAGAGATAAACCCATGCATCTGTGGTCAACTAATCTATGACAAAGAAGGTAAGGATATACAATGGAGAAAAGACAGTCTTCAATAAGTGGTGCTGGGAAAACTGGACAGCTACATGTAAAAGAATGAAATTAGAACACTCCCTAACACCATACACAAAAATAAAGCCAATTGGATTAAAGACCTAAATGTAAGACTGGACACTGTAAAACTCTTAGAGGAAAACATGGGAAAAACACTCTGACATAAGCCACAGCAAGATCTTTTTTGACCCACCTCCTAGAGTAATGGAAATAAAAACAAAAGTAAACAAATGGGACCTAATGAAACTTAAAAGCTTTTGCACAGCAAAGGAAACCATAAACAAGATGAAAAGACAGCCCTCAAAATGGGAGAAAGTACTTGCAAACCAGTCAATGGACAAAGGATTAATTTCCAAAATATACAAACAGCTCATGCAGCTCAATATCAAAAAAAAAACAACAACCCAATCCAAAAATGGGCAGAAGACCTAAATAGACATTTCTCCAAAGAGGACATACAGATGGCCAAGAGGCAGATGAAAAGATGCTCAACATCACTAATTATTAGAGAAATGTAAATCAAAACTACAATGAGGTATCAGCTTACACCTGTTATGATAGGCATTATCAGAAAATCTACAAACAACAAATGCTGGAGAGGGTGTGGAGAAAAGGGAACCCTTTTACACTGTTGGTGGGAATGTAAATTGATACAGCCACTATGGAGAACAGTATGGAGGTTCCTTAAAAAAACGAAAAATAGAATAACCATATGACCCAGCAAGCCCACTATTGGGCATATACCCAGAGAAAACCATAATTCAAAAAGACATGCACCCCAGTGTTCATTGCAGCACTATTTACAATAGCCAGGTCGTGGAAGCAACCTAAATGTCCATCAACAGACAAATGGATGTCCTAAATGTCCAACAACAGATGAATGGATAAAGGCAATGTGGCACATATATACAACGGAGTATTACTCAGCCATAAAAAGGAATGAAATAGCGTCATTTGTAGAGACGTGGATGGACCTACAGACTGTCATACAGAGTGAAGTAAGTCAGAAAGAGAAAAACAAATATCGTGTATTAATGTATACATGTGGAATCTAGAAAAATGGTACAGATGAACTGATTTGCAAGGCAGAAATAGAGACAGATGTAGAGAACAAACGTATGGACACAAAGGGGAGAAAGCAGGCGTGGTGGTGAATGAATTTGAAGATTGGGATTGACATATGGACACTAATATGTATAAAATAGAGAATTCCTGTATAAAAAATTAAATTAAATTAAAAGAAAAAGGGAATGAAGGGATAAATTGGGAGTGTGGGATTAACATATACATACTACTATATACAAAATAGATAAAAAACGAGGACCTACTGTACAGCACAAGGAACTATATTCAATATCTTGTAATAACCTATAGTTGAAAAGAATCTGAAAAAGAAGATATATATATATATATATCTGAACCACTGTGCTATATATATATATACATATATATATTATATATGTATATATATCTGAATCACTGTGTTATACACCTGAAACTAACATGAAATTGTAAATCAACAATACTTTAATAAAATAAAATAAAAAATAAATAAAAACCTACATCTCCACAGTTCTGAACCCAAGTAGAGACTGAATTGGTACATCATTCTTAAAACTTTTATCTCTCTTTTTGGGGATTTCACTCTTAGGATTACAAAATACTTCTTTTGCAATATCAAAAATAAAACCCCAAGGTGTAGTCAATTAAGAATTTTAAGAATGCCCATGCCAATAATAGAAATTAACATGCAATAATTGAAGTCAGAAAAGAGGGAAGAGTCCTAAAATACTGTTGATTTTGAAAACTCAGCCTCTGTGTACTGGTGCTGAAACAAATCTCAGAGACAGAGTTTTAGGTGAAGTAGAAAGAATAACTTTATTGCTTTGCCAGGCAAAGGGGACACAGCCGGTTCCTGCCTTTGAAACCTGTGTGTCCCAACCCAGAGATTAGGGTGTGTGCAGGGCCTGCACTCCTTTAATCTGGCCTCAGGTTTTCTTCTCTGGAATGAGGAATGCTAACTCTATTTGTAGGGGGTTTTGATTCTGCAAAGAACTCAAAGATATTGTTATGTGTAAGAGAAGCCATTTCTAACCTAAGCCATTTTGTGATCTAAGCCTGGCCACAATGCTGGTCCATGAACAGGTCTCAGTAATTAATGAGCTTAAGGGAAAAAAAGAAGGCAGAAACAAATAACTGTTATCAGGCAAGAGAAGTAAGAATAGCAAAGAGAATACGTCAGTTATAACAACTCCTAGTTTTGTTTCAATGGTAAAGATCAGCCTGATATTCAGCCTGCGATAGCACCTTCGTTTGGCTTCCTCCCTTATGTTACCCGAAAAACTGGATTCACCTCTTGGTGGGTGTTGAGCCAAAAGACACAACCAAGCCAAAGATCAGGAGAAGGAAGGATGTATTACTTGCAGCAAGTAAGGATTGAGGCAGAACCAGGACCCTGCCCCAAGGCTGCACTATTGTTTCTTGGCTGCTCCTCCCTTCTCTCTGCATCCCCTCCTTTCCCTGATTAGCAACTGTTCGAATCTGCCCTTTGGAACTCAGGGAAGGTCATGGAGGCTGGAGTCTGTTCCCTACAAACAAGGAATGGGGGACACATGAGGCCCATGGGGTCCTGCTCAGTTTCAATTTAAAAAAATAATCTGTTTTATGTAAGAGTCATGTGCCCAGAAGGTAAAATTCAAGAAAAAGCCCAGAAAAGCAGACAACAGATTTAAAGAACATAATCATCTACACTCTGTAAAATCCATACCCCTGAGGGGTGGTTTACATGGAAATTTTGATTTGGAGCTACAGGGGAAGGTGTCTGAAGGTGTTTGCATCTTGTGGTCTCAGAGTCTCTAGAATGGGTTAAGGGAAAACTGGGAAGTTGATAATATTTTTAAAAGCATAGAGCCCCAGAAAATATGACCAATGAAAATTCATTATATTTAGCATAGTTTTCAGGAAGCTCTTCAATATAGCTCCTGCTTACCTTTCCAGTCTCACATCTTCTTCCATCCTTCCCAGCCTTTGTTCCAAGGATGTCAACTCATTTACAGACTGCATCCTTTGTTGCTTTGTATCTCCAAAGCTTAGCGTGATGCCTGGACCATAGAAGGCACACAATAGATATTGGATTCGCCTCTTAGTGAGTGTTGAGCCGAAAGACACAACCAAGCCAAAGATGGGGAGAAGGAAGGATTTATTACCTGCAGCAAGTAAGGAGAACACTGGGGATCTTTCCCAAAGCAGTGTCTCCCCGAACAGCAAAATTGGAGAAGTTTTAACCTTAGGGTTACATGCATATTCATGAAGGGGTTTGGGTGGTCGACAGAATCTAAGCTTTAGTTGATTCAAGCCTCGAGGGTCAGCAAAGGTCAACATCATCCTCCCTTAGGTTCCAGTTGATCTGAGCACTTCAGGCTGATCTTTACCATTGAAACAAAACTGGGAGTCTTTACAACTGATATATTCTCTTTGCTATTCTTACTTCTCTTGCCTGATAAGAGTTATTTGTTTCTGCCTTCTTTTGCTCCCTTCATATCATTAATTACTGAGACCTGTTCATGGACCAGCACTGTGGCCATGCTTAGATCACAAAATGGCTTCTCTTATGTCAAGGAAGCCATGCCTGGTTCTCTTTCTCTGGGGACCCCCTACCCTATCTGTTTACACTTACTGCCCTGCTCCCATCACTCTTGACTGGTCTCCCTGTGAGCACTTCCTCAGTAAATCCCTCACACACAAATCTTCACCTCAGAGAGTAGTTTCTGGAGAACCTGACCTTACAAGAGTGTTTACTAAGTGGGGCATATGAACGTGCATAAAAGGTAGTAACAACTCTCAAGGTGTTTTCAACCAAGTTGAACTTAATTTGAAGCTGTATATGTATTTCTGATTGGAAGATAAACCTCCAATAGGTTTAGAAACAGCATGATTATCTAGACATTCTTGGTATCTTGAGGACGATCCTTCTGTTTTTATAAAAGGTTGCCTGCCTTGTGCATGGCAGTAGGTTTGACTATTTGGCCTTGCTTCACTAAGTTAAACAAGAACAAGCATTATCAGATGTTAGATTTACTGGAGCCTCTGGCTTCAAGTAACTTCATGAGACGTTCCGACAAGCTCACAAATATTACGGCCATAACCTTTGTGGTGGTAAGGTGGGTTTCCTTAGTCTTATCTTTAGTCTAACAACACAAGCAATGCTGGCCACACTAATTAAAACAAATAAAGAGTTAGCCTTCAAAATGACTACAGTCCAGATGGCAGCATGGAAGCCATCAGAGTCATTTAATTTTCCAGAGAATTTATCAATGCAGTAACCCAAGTCTTTCATGTGGGTTTCTGCCACAATCCTGAATGCGCACACACAAGAAGACTCTGGTGTTCATGGGTATGACACAGCACCATGAACATGGATTTGTACAATAAACAGGACGCTTGAGGCAGAATGGCTGCCGGAAGAAGCATGCAGCCTCTGCCGTCGGGCTTTGTGCAGATGGTCATGTTGGTGACAAGGATGCTCAGAGCTCTTGGTGTTACTTCCCAATCACCCACTGTTCGCTCTCGCTCTTTCACCTTCTCCTGTCCTCACTCTTAGCTTCTGCCAAATGTATCCTGTCAGCTATATATTCTCCTTTCTTCCGGTTCTGCCCCAGATACTTTCCCATGCTCTGTTCAAAAAGCCTCAGTTTCCCCTCAAAAGATTTTCCTCAAGAATTATCCTCTCCCCACAAACTCCCCGCCCAAGAAATCCAAAGCTGTTTTGTCCCACATTGTTGCACTGAAAGCCTGGAAAGAAGGACCTGAATGGGTTGCCTGGTTCCCTGGCATGAAGGCAGCGCCCTCATGTCTTCACATTCAAACCTTGTTTTAGTCACCCTGAAACCATGTTTAAGAGCTCATTCTCTATGGTCATGAAATTGTACAAACTACTACAGAGAGTTGAATTTAGATGATGCAACCACTTTATTTTCAGTACAATGTATTTTTAGCTGAAGGGGGTTTTCAGAGGAAAGTCATATCTTTTATAGGGTATCATGCTTGTCAAAAGCAATTAAATACCATATAGAATCCTCAAAGATATGTTCAAGTGTAATCTGGATATGGTTTGGGTAACTGAATAAATATAAATTTGACCAAACCCTCTTGTATATGAAATATAGCCTAAAACATATTACTTTTGAAAAAAATTGAAGTTATTCAAATGCTTTTTTTAATTTATTTTATTTTACTTATTTATTTTTGGCTGCATTAGGTCTTTGTTGTTGTGCTCGGGCTTTCTCTACTTGCGGCAAGCGGGGGCTACTCTTCGTTGCAGTGAGCAGGCTTCTCATTCCAGTGGCTTCTCTTGTTGTGGAGCATGGGCTCTAGGCACGTGGGCTTCAGTAGTTGTGGCTTGCGGGGTCTAGAGTGCAGGCTCAGTAGTTGTGGTGCATGGACTTCGTTGCTCCGTGGCATGTGGGACCTTCCCGGACCAGGGCTCAAACCCATGTCCCCTGCATTGGCAGGTGGATTCTTAACCACTGTGCCACCCGGGAAGCCCTATTCAAATGTTTTGATTTAAAATTGCTTCCACCAGCCATTGATTTAGAAATGTCATTTGCCGTGTAATTCCAAATGACTTTACAGACTACAGCGCATGGAATTATTGTGTTAAAAGGAGACTTTAATGATCTTACATAAGCCAGAAAGACTTCATTTAAAATTTATATGAAAAATGTATCAATTGTTGGCCCAAGAACCTCTTGTTTCAGACACCTGTCATTTAAATGTCAGGATTTAAGAGAATACTTGACATTTCTAGCAACTGGACCAAGGTTATAGCAATCAAGTATTAGCTTGTTTCTATAGTCAAGTTATTTCAAAGCTATGGTACACATTGCTCATTCCTATGAGACATGATCTTAGACCCATTCACACCATCAAGTCAGTCCAAGTCAAAGTTATTAGTCTCATTGTCTATTGCTGCATAACCAACTCTCCCAAACTTACTGGCATAAAACAGAAACTATCCGACTATGCTATGGATTCTGTGGGTAAAGAATTTGGAAAGGGCACAGTAGAGCTGGCTTGTCTCTACTCTGTGATGTCTGCGGCCTCAGCTGAAAAGGCTGGAACAGCCGAGGCTGGAGGATTCACTTCCAAGATGGCTTCTTCATTCACATGCCTGGCTCCTGGGCTGGGCTGCTCCAAGCTGGGCTCACTGGAGCTCTTGACTAGGGCACCTTTATGTGGCCTCTCTGTATGCCTTGGGTTTCTCAGAGTGTGGCTGATAGGATCTAAGAGGGAACATTCCAAGAGCAAGGGTTCCAAGAGAACCAGATGGAAGCTGTCTGGCCTTTTCTGACCTAGTCTTGGAAGTTACACAGCATCACTTCTACCATGCTCATCACTTAAAGTACTCATAAGCCCACACAGATCCAAGGGGAGGGGTTAATGAGAGGAGGGTCCAAGGATATGGTTTTGGCAAGATGGACAAAATATGAGCTTGGCTTTGAGTCCTGATTCCTCCGTTTCTAAGTGGGTGACCTTGGGCAAGCTTACTTGACCTCTTTCTTTACTGTACAAACTCAGATGGTGGTCAATCACAAGGTTGCTAGAATATGCACAAATCCACGTTAGAGTACATTGGTGTTCATGAAGAGCTGGCTGATTTTAAGCTTCTTTTTTCTTTACCATATTTACCTCCCTTCTCAGGCAGGAGAATCCTCAATCCTCCTCCCATAATTCCACAAAAATCTGCTCTCAAAGCCATTGTTCAGAAGGTGGAATCTCCCGGTTGCCCCTCAGTGGCTGAGGAAGGACATGGTGGAGTGCCCAGGGAAGCTGCACCTTACAGAGGCCACCTACCCTACTACTCAATCATGCCTAAGAGTCCACCCCTGCCTTCGGGTTTGGTTAGAATTTCAAATCTCCCCCCTCATGACACCTGTAGAAGCTATTGAAAAACATTCTTTAAGCCCTCAGGACTTCCCTTTTCCTTTAAAGAAAATGAAATGGAATTCCAGATCAGAGACCCACAGGACAGAATTTTTATGAAGTATGTGTTCCTGTTCTTTCTACTTCCTGTCCCTGCCTGATGTCAAATCAGTTGAGGCAGGGGCGTACTGAGAATGTAAAGGGCACTTTCAGCCTGGCTTCTCCTTCTGCCCAAGTTCTTTACCAAAGCACATTACTGACATCTGCTCCAGCAACCAGAGCAGTTTCATTCATCTCCAGAGCCGGCGAACACATAGAATATTCCAAATGTGAGGGGTGGTGAGGACAATATTGTATCCAATTATGATTAAAGAATGCCATACTGAGTTATTTCTTTATAGTCATTGCTACTTTTTTTTTTTTTTTTTTTTTTTTTTGCGGTACGCGGGCCTCTCACTGTTGTGGCCTCTCCCGTTGAGGGGCACAGGCTCCGGACGCGCAGGCTCAGCGGCCACGGCTCATGGGCCCAGCCGCTCCGCGGCATGTGGGATCTTCCCGGACCGGGGCACGAACCTGTGTCCCCTGCATCGGCAGGCGGACTCTCAACCACTGCGCCACCAGGGAAGCCCTGCTACAATTCTTTAGCAACCTCACTGACCTCCCTGTTGTCCTTCTTGGTTTTCCCAGGCTCTTCTCCACACGGTCCAGAGCTCTTTCTAGAACCATGTCAGGCCCCACACTTACCTACTCAGAGCCCATGATGCCTTCCTATTGCAGTAGGAGTAAAATCTAAGCAACCTGCAATGTCTTACAAGGCCAAGCACAATCATCCATAAGTACTTCTGAGAGATCATTTCCCACCTTAGACAGAGCCAGCCAGGCCCGCTGTTGTCCAGGCCCTGAGCTTAGAAGGGCCCCACTCTTGGTTCAGCGCTCTGCTAATGCAGTTTTGAAGGTTTTAATAAGTTTTGAACCAGAGACCCTGCATTTTCATTTCACACTGGGCCCTGCATATCGTGTGGCATGCTCTGACTCCAGCCCCACAAGCCTCCTCCCATCTTCAAATGGGCCTGACACACTGCCACTTCTGCCTCAGGAACTGGCCAGTTGCTGTTCCTTCCCTCTTCTGAGAAAGCTCACTTGGTAAGATGTTTACTTGCTGCTCCTCTCCTTCACTCGGTCCTCCCCAGCAAAGAAGCCTTCTCTGACCATCATGTCCTTGGTGTCACCCCTCCCCATACACTGAAGCATTCCTACAAAGCACCCATCTCTGCCTGGTGTTATGCAGTATATTTCCTTAAGTGCAATTGGCTCTTGCTGTCCCTGTAGAAGTTCCTCCAGGGCAAGGACATTACCTGGCTTGGTCATTTCTTTGTCCTTGGGACCTAAGACACTTCCTGGCACACAGATATTTCTCAGTACATTTTTGTTGAGTTAACATGTTCCTCAGTAATACCGTGAAAGTTCCCCATCTCACCAGGAGCACGTTTTAATCCTCTGAACCTGGTTATGAGAAGAGTTTAGAGGACACATTTGGAGATGTGCTGCTTTGCTTTAATTGTGGTCCCCTGGCTTTTCTCAGACTGCCACATATTCCCACTCATCTTAATCTCTCTGCCTTTCCCCCTCTTTCTCTTTCTCTGGTTTTCAACGACTCTAGTTCTATGCTTTGAACATTCAAGATATGGAAAAGTTGAGATGAATTTTCTAACTTTAGAGAGAGAAACAAGAAGATAAGCCTTAGGAAATCTCAAGATAATCTCCCAATTCACCCTGAACCGGACAATCTCAGCTGGAGGGAATGGCAACAGACTTGTGTCCTGACTGCCAGCCCCAGTGCCCTGCCATGACCCACATGGCAGGATAGACATCAGAGCCCAGAGATGCCTTTGAGATCAGCTAGCCCAAACTCATAACATTTCGTGTTCTTTCTGGGTGGAATGGATGTTTCAGGTTAGAGGTTAGAAATGAAGAGAGGAGGGCAGGGGAGGAGACCATAAAAGGTATACTTGAATTATTCTGGCTCCTGAGAAGGAATTAATTTCTTGAGATTACAAGACTAGTTATAGGTCAGGTGCAAATACACATTTTCTGACTTTCTCTTTGATATTAAATGTCTTTTAATTGAAGGAACTATCACTGACATTTAAATTTCCAAAGTAGTCTGGTATTACTATCATTCTCCACATTCATTTTCAATGAAGTTTTCTACCATTGCTCATTTCCCAGTTTTTAGTCAAGGACTGTGCTCTCTCTCCATGTGGGTATCAGTGGCCCAGCATGCCAAGAAGGCAGCAGATGGCAGGTGCCAGGTCATCAGGCTGCACACTGAAGCCTCCAGCAAGGTAAGATGTTCAAATGTAAGAATGTTCAAAGCCTAGGTGTCCTAGAATAGGGGCGCCTTGGCAGAGTCCTGGCAACATCACATCTTTTATTTTCTTGTTCTTTTTGTACCTCAGGTGGGCAGAAATGAATCAATTATAATCTTGATGTCCTCTTATCATTGGTCCATGCATGCCCCTTTATGGTTTATATGTAGATCTTTTTGTTTTTAATAATTTTATCAACACCCATGAACTCACCACCTGACTCAGAAACTAGAACACTGACAACACTGTAGACATCCAGGTGGTCCCGCCCTTCCTGGCTCCTCACCTCCCCAAACCCCAAACCTTCGGTAGCCACACACTACCCTAAGTCTTGTGTTGTTTATTCCTTTTGCTTTTAAACAAATACCTTTTTTGAAAAGTATGACATTCCTATATGTGTTCTCAAAAGCATATGTAGTTTGGGTTTTTCTTAGCAGTGTACAAATGTATTAAATTGTAAGTAATTCTTGGGGACTTGCTGAGAAAGGGGAACGGACCTTCTGACCTTGTGCCAGGACCAAATCCTTCTGCACCAGCTTGGATGGAGAGAGTTCTCAACCAGTAGCTGGATCTGGCCCTACAATGACCTACTGAGATGGAGAGGCCTACAGGGCCCCTCTTCCTTGTGCAGAGGGGAGCTGACAGCACCAGAACACTCGAGCCTCTTCCTGGGTTTGCCTTTCCTCCGGTAGCCCACCTGTGCTCCCGGCAGGGCTTCCAACCACCAGCTTTGTGGGGTTGCTGGATCCCCCACCTGTGCAAACACAGGGCTTCCTGTCACCACGTGGCCAGAGCTGTGCAAAGCTGCGGGTGCGGAGCTTCACGTTTTTAATTTCCTAATGAGAACGATTGTAGACCTGGAAAACAGCTGTTATCCCAGGGGCCACGGCACAACATAATTCAATTGCGCTTTTATGATTTCTGTCTTGTCCTTCGCAATTTCCCACAAACCCAAAACATGTTTCTCTACTCACTTTCCATGTCACGGCGATCACAGGACTTGGCCCTTGGGGAGACTCTGCAGCATGAAATGGTTTTTACTTCATAAATCCCAAGTGGAAATAAGAGGATATTGACTGACTCACAAAATCATGGTACGACATAAGGACACTGAGGTTGCAAGGGTAGCCCAGTCCTAAGTAGGGTCCCCTACTATGTCCTCTGTCAGTGCTATGATTAACCGTTATTAAAAACAAGAAGCTGATGTGTCATAGTAGAAAGAACATGGATTGGGATTGACATATATGCACTAATATGTATAAAATGGATAACTAATAAGAACCTGCTGTATAAAAAAATAAATAAAATAAAATTGAAAAATTCAAAAAAAAAAAAAGAAAGAAAGAACATGGACTTGGACATCAGAAAAAAAATTAATTCAAATCCCACCTGTGTCATTTGCTCCTCGTGTAACCTTGAACCGCTCAGTTAGTTTCCTGATCTGTAAGATGGAGCCAGATACATACTCCATGGGGTGTCGTGAAGGTTACCTGAGATAAGGTGTGGAGCTCACACAGCCTGTAACATAGATTACAGTCAAGGTGCTTAACAGCTGGTAGCCTTAGGCCAGGTTCCCGTTTCCTTACCCTGAGTCTGCCATAGCCCCTAACTCCCAAGCCTCACTCCATCTCGATTCTTATCAGCCACACATCTTGGTCAGATGAATCATCCCAAAGCAGCACTTGTATATATCACATTTCCTCCTCTCCCCTAACCAAACCCACAACCCTAAACAACAACAGAAACCTCTGTGCTTTCCCAATGCCTTCAAGATGTTCAAATGCCTTCAGTTGGCATTTCAGCTCGACCACTGTTTAGAATAAATATAACCCTTTGCAGTTGTCTTTTATTATTCCACATGTGAATCCTGTGTTCTAGACAAACCTGTTGCTCTCTGAACATGCCAGATGCATGTCAGGTCCATCTCTGCCTCTGCTCCCACATTCATACTCTCCCTCTTGCACAGACAGCTTGCCTCCTCCTTTTCATTGGTATACATTCTATCCTTTCTTGCAGGTGCGAATAAAGTCCCCACCTCTCTACATCCCCTCCTTCCCTTCACGTTGGCTATTTAATGTATCTCACCTTGCTTTGTCGTTAGTCATTTGTGTATGTGGCAGCCAGCACCTGGCTCAGGTTCTACAGAAGATGTTCAGAAATGTGTGGTGATGATTGCAAATATAAAAGCACAGATTTCAAAGACATATCCAATTAGAAATGCCTTCTCAAATTCACCTGGAATTCAACTCATAATAATTTCCTTCCAATTTTTTCAAAATTTTTATCAATAACCAGATTGAAATGATCAGGCTTTGAATCTGTATATTGTTTTTTTGTATGTTTCCGTTTTTGTTGTTAGGGTGTGTATGTGTGTTTGTGCACAAGTGCACGCACGTTTGGGTGGTTTAGCTTCACTTCAGACCCTAGTGGGAAATAGTTACTTCATTCCCTTCTCTATGGCTGCTCTGAGCTGATAAGCTTTCATCAGACCACATTGATTGTTCAAACATCCAAAATCATACTGGAATTTGGGAAAGGTAACTGAAGTAAAAATGAGCCTGACAATTGTTGACCAGTGTCTGCCCTTTAAGTTTTCTCCCAGCCTCCCGGAATGGTTTAATCTTGTAATAAAATATGCCAAGGTGAGTTGTCTTCCCAGAATTCCCTGAGAGCTGGGGGGGGCAGTGGGGGGGCAGTGGGGGGTATCTGGCTCTGTTGGCAGTAACAGGGCACTGAGGAAGGGGGTTCTGTTTAAGTTCTAAACTTGGCTGTTCAGATTCCAGGCATTCTCAGTAAGCATTATACCTAAACCTGAACTTGGACAAAGACCAAAAGATTATGCATTAATACCGAACCCAAAATATTTGAGGATTCTGTCAAATTGAAGGTTGGCCAGTATCCATGTGCAACAGTGCAGCATTCAAATCCAACAATATTGGATTTGAAATGATTAAACAGTGGTATCTTGAGTTAGAGCATTTTGTTTGTTTGTTTTAGGAAGCTGTGAATTGGCATCCATTTTTCTGCCTAATGTAGGAAGAGTTTCAAGTCTGAACTCCAAGAAGGAAGACATTGATCCAGCTTGGAGATTCCCAGTCTCTTCATTGTGCAGAAGATTGGTAAATGTTCTTAGGAGAACACTTCCAACAAGGAGAACACTGACACATGGGGCCTTCTCAGGTTAGACTTAAGGAAACTTGCTGTGTCAAATAGCCAGCAGCTCTTGCAGCCCACTGAAGGGACTAAGACTTGCATAGCAATCCAAAGTTATAAAACTGGCACCGAAGTCCCATTAAAGATGGCAGATCAAACACACACATCAGACTTAGCAAACAACGCGCCCAGATGGAGCCAATCAGAAAGCTCTGGGGATATTTCTTCAAACAAATGAAACTGATTGCATCCCAGTTACTTTTGAATGTATTTAGAGGAGATCATGCAACAGTGTTTAGGTTTGAATTAATGATAAGTCAATGGGAAGCTAGGAAAATGGAAAAAACAAAACAGTTCAGTATCATCTCCGGGGGGGGAAATGTTATTCAAGAAAGGATAAAGCATGCATAGTACACTGCAGAGGTCAGTTTTATATACCATTTGCATTGTTATAATTATATAAATACTAAATATCTATCTATCCAAAATGACAACGTAACTATTTTTGGAGCATGGAGCGGTGGGTGGTAAGTGTGTATCGCTATGGTGAGTGTGGGAGAGAAGGAGAGAGTGGAATATTCATTTTCCAAACTGGAAACTCAATTAATAATGCCTAAAGATGAAATATCAGATAGAAGTATGTTATTTAAACATGTTGTGGTTGCTTTTGGGAAAAAGAAAAGAGGATGGGCAAGATTACCCTTTAAAAAAAAAAAACAAAAAACTAGCTATATGGATGAAGGTACAGCCAGCTTTAACAACAAGACCCCAAAATACAGAGGCTTAATTAAATAAGATAGGTATATGTGTCTTGTTTGATATGGTCCAGAGAGAAAAAATCTGGGTTGGAAGGTTGGCTTTATAACCTTCAAAATGTAGCTTTCATCTCTGGGACCAAGGCAGCCATTCTAGTTTTTGTCTTCCCAGCCAGTGGGAAGGGGGAACAGGTCAGGGGAGCACATGTACATACCTTGGCAGGAACATGTCCCAGAAGCAGCACGTAGCCATTGACCCGACTGTGGGCACATGGCCTTACCAAGCTGCAGGGGAGGCTGGGAAATGCAGTGACTAGCTGTTGGCCATGTGCTCAGCTAAAACTCAGAATTCCTATTATTAAAGAAGGTGAGAACTGATGTCAGTGCTCAAGCAGCACCTCTGTCAAATAAGCTTTGTAGAATTATTTGACTTTTTTCAACCAGGTGCATGCATAACGTCCATACAAATAAAAACTAAATTTAAGACCCAGAGCTTAAAGATCATCTTTTGATCAACTGAATTAGTGATTGAAAGCTAGAAACCGGGGTCCTGAAGCAGAATGCAGGCACCCCCAGAAAAGACTGTGCAGATGGTGTGGCGTCAAGAAGATTTAGGCCTGTTTGATACTATACTTTAGGTCCCTCTATTTCAGGATGCTTACAGCCCCTTTCCTGGTATGAATATATGTTACACATGCTGCAAGGATGTATGGGCACCCTTGCAAACCTCTAATTTTCAAGTAAATTTTTCCAAAACAACAAGACTCTGAGATGGAGATTAGTGCATAGAAGGCTTATTGGGGAGCACTCTTGGGATCAATACCTGTGGGCAAAGAGGGAAGCAGGACTGTGGTTAGCGGGGGAAAGCTGGGAGTTCTGGGGCTGGGATGCACTATCAGAGGTATTGTGGCAAGGAGGCCAGACCTTCATATCCCATTATTGATCAGTCTTGGGATGCAGATGGTCCCAGGAAATTGTAACCTTGGGGAGTAACCTTGGATGAAGGAGCCTGGGCAATTCTCAGGGCAGGGGCAGGGCAAGGACAGAGCTGATAAGTGAGGTCGGCTTCCAGCAGAACTCCCAGCAGCTCAGGGAACAAGCCTTTTATTTCTGAAGGGGGATCTGAGCAATGCATCACCACATCTGCTGTGTATTGATCCAAGTAGCTTGTCTCTGGATCTCTGTAAAATCAATCCTTTCAACTTGGATTCCACCAGTGGTGGCTTTTGGGAGAAATTCAATGGGTGCCCATCTCATTAGGATGATAGAGAGGTTGGGAGGTGCTAGAGGATTTACATGGAGGTTGCATAGGGATAGTTAGCAAGCATGCTATTTGACTTAGGTTATATTTTTACTGGAGGTTGCTTTAGGACAGCTGTTAGGGATTAAAGGGAGGGGGACCTAAAATACAGGCAAACCAGATGATATCTATGTTTATACTTTACTTTCATCTGTGCCTTAGGGTGATTAGTCAACAGTTGTTGGTTAACATATAAAGAACTCTTATCAGGAATTTAGGCCCCAGAAGAGACCAAGGCAAGAGCTTCAAATAATCCTATCTCCATCTGCCTCAGAGGGTTCATTAGTTACCACAGGGAGTCTTAGAAGTAGGTTTTCACTGGAGAAATGACTAGTGTTAAGGCATGTGGTTGCCTAAGATTTCCACTGGTACTTCCTCCCTTGATTTGACAAACTCAGTGGCCCAACACCTTTGGAATGATGCCCTAGGGATAGAATTCTGTCCTGTGGTTCCCCGCCTATTGGAGGGGAGCCTCTGTCACCTCTGTCACCTGATCCTGATGTCAAAATTTTGTTGTGATCACATCTAACTGAATATTTTCTGCAACAGGCTGGTCAGAGTCCTTAAAAAGACAAGAGAATAGAGGGAAGAGGTTGAATGAGTATTTTTGTGCCTACCTGCTAATACATGTTCGTGGGTAGGTGGCAGAATTTGATCTGAGATGTGCTTTCATTTAAACGTATGTCCTGGTGGTGAGTTGGATGAGGGCGAGGACATAGATCTCTAACTGCTAGAGGCTACCAATATCTTTCAAAGGAACCTCATAACTTGAACAGCCAAATTAGCCTAGAGGTGAAGACGGTGAATGACGCCTCATCATATTGCTGGTCAGATAATGATACCTGGGAAAAATGTGATTATCAACACATTAGTTTAGTGCAATGATTGATCATAAAAATAAGTTATCTTGCCTTAGAAATTCAGTGCATGATATACATTAAAGACAAGAAAGTAAACCTGAATTGACTATTCTAGATATTCATTTGACACTTATGTGGTCTCCTCTATTGGACTTGGCCTTGGGCAGACTCAGTATATGGCTCTAGAGTGAAGTCTTTCACGTGCCTGATGGCATGGCTGTGGAATGTCTCTTAGGTGTGAAAGGCTAGAGAATTCTCATGGGAGAACACCACAGAAAAGTAAATCCAAAGTCTTGCCTTGGTTGATGTGGTCTGGAGGAGGGACACTTGGGCAATGTAGTTAGACAAAATCATACTATCCAAATACTGAATACAAGAGTATTAAAAGGAGACAAAGAACAAAAACCACTGTGAATGTGATAGGAATCTGCAGCTCCTGGAGCTCCTTCACACAAATGCCCCACTCCGCTCAGACAAGGCTCTCCTCCTCTTAAACCCCCAAGGAGCTGCCCACAGATTTACATCTCGGCTCATGAATCTTTGATTGCCTTTCTCTATTCACATACCCTCCCACCCTTCAACAATCCCCTCCTCATATACAAAGATGCCTCTCCAGCTTTGTTGGCCAACGTTGATCCCTTTGTCCAAATTCCCTTAACTTTGCCTCTTGTGTATTTCCTGCTTTTTCTTCTTGAGATACTAAGTCCCAGGAAAATTTACTAGGGAGGAGCTTGTGGCCTTTGTCTCGTCTGTCCAAGGCATCTTTGTAGTACCTAGCATAGAGTTGAGAACTCAGAAGGTCCCCAATTAATTCTTGTTAAGTCTAACGGGGTGTAAACTCAGAACACTTGGGGGGTAAGCAGGGAGCAGACAGGCTAAGGCAAACTGGAGAAGGCATTCAAATTCAAATTATTTTTTAAAGAAACTGTGCTAGAAAACAATACTGTAGTTGATTTGCATGCATCAGAGTTGCAGTTCCTGGTCTCTAAGTCATTAGCAAGCAATTTCTGGCTACCTACGTTAGGAAAACAAATTGGCAACTGGAATAGCAGAGAAGCATTATTTGCTCCATTCTGGACTTCTCCCCTTAACCCAGGTTTGTTTCTGGGCGAAGGGACCACCCTCATACTGTGCAAAGGCATCCCACTATAAAGGGGCCATTATGCTCAGGGAAATAGTTTCTTCAGGTTTCACCTTGACCCTGAGCCCAGCTCCTTTCCCTTTGGAGCTTATGCCAGGCTTTGCTTGGACGTGGTCTGCCATGCAGCTGTGGGCGTGTGTTGGAGGGCAGGTGGGTAAAGGGTGGAAATCAGTGGACCTTTTCTCTCCATACTGTGATGTTTGGAGGCAGAAACCCACTTGTGCTCCTTTCCTGAGAATTCGGGATGGGTATATTGGCATTTGGGGGAGTAGAGGAATCTAGGTCAAAAGCCAGTTGAACAAGAAGGTAGAAATATCCTTTTCCTGAAAGAAGGCTAAATGTGGAAACACACCCCAAAGACGTGAGGAAATGGGAGATTTATACTTGGTGAAAACAAAGAATGAAGATAATTGGAAGATGACTGCAAATTATTTGTCAACTTGCTCTTTTAAAGATGTTCATCTAAAAACAAGATCATGTGGAGGAGAAATGACATGTCTGACTGTTGCCAACAGCAGCCCTTTGGGGGCAGGAGATGTGAAGCAAAATGAGCTCAGAAAGAGATTTCTCTCTGAGAACAATTACTCACTGCCATGCTGGCAAGGTCACTGAGAGTTGGAGTTTCACTGCTGCAAAGCTGTTTACATACAAGGATACACAGGGACAAAAGGTCATGGGAGGTAAGCAAGCCTGGAGTCCTCAAAGTCAAAAGACAATAAACACACCGACTTTCAAGACTTTTAAAGAAACACAGGTGGGCCAAGCAAATTCCCACTTTGGGTGCAGATTCACAACATCTTGTTACAGATGAAAACTGGACTGGGGCAGGAGTTGGCTCAAAATGAAGTAATACTAAGTTTATCACAACCAAAACAGGCAATGGAGGGTTAAGGCCTAGGATGGTACTTCAGACGTGTCTGAACTAGAATTAAAACTGAACTGGCATTGAGGAGAGGATCAAGGTCAGGAGCAAGATTACAGGGAGACCACTAAGAACCAGAGAAAGAAAAAACTTTTTCTGAATATTCATGAGGTGTAATGATTGCTGCTTTGATGTAATGCAGAGAACATCTGGTGATGTGACTTGTAGTGGATTTGGGGTCTAATGTGTAGACTCCCAACTATGACCTGAGCAGGTATTTCATCAGCAAATATTTGGGTATATTTAATTGAAATGCATTTGTACCAAGTCAGCTCTTACAAAATATTGTTAAAATATTCTCCCCGGAAATAACGTAGTGTTTTGTCCTAAATTTGACTCCTCATATTAAACAGTCTGAATAAATATGGTGGGACTTGGTACCCTCTGAGGCATTGTTTGCTGAGAAGAGAATGCTTTTAAACCTCCTAGGACACTGAGAAGAGGTACAGACCCCTTGGCTTCCTGGAAGCCTGGTGTCCCGGCCAAGGCGTGTCCCACTTCCTCTTTTTCACTCACCATCAGGCACTAAAGTTCTTCATAAGTCACAAATGCAAATCTGATTCACCTCTTTCTTACTGAGTAATCACAGCAACTGGACTTTGAAATTCAACTTAAAGGAAAAGAGAAAAGTCTATTTTTAATCAGAGAAAAACCTGAAGCTGAGTGAAAATCCCTTCATGGGTCCTGTTGAATGTAGACTAAAACCACTTTTGAGGTGATCATTAATTTTATGGAAGTGATATACACCAGAATCAACTTCTATCCCACTTCATAGTCCATCAGGTAATCAGCAAGTCTGATGGAAGTGCGAGCGCTTTGCGTTCTCTCTGGTGCTCTGTGAGGTTATGGGAGAACAGAGTATCACTGTGTCTTAAGTGAATGATCAGGGCTAGTTTCAAGTAATTTTAACCACAGAACTGAAACTATCAGGTAGAGGGAAGGAAATGCAGAATGACTTAAACAGCTGCTTCATGAAAGGAAAACATCCAGTACCTGTTTCAGTGTCCTCATTTGGTGGTATTTCTTAAGGATTGTGGCAAATTATGATATCTTTGAGAAAATCTTTAAATTAAAAAATTTTTACACAATATGTGTGCAACTGAAGAAAAACACTCAGAAATGCATTTTGTCCATAGTGTATTCATTTTATACATTTTTCCTGATATCATTATGAATTAATACATATATTTTTCAAAAACTTCTCTCTAATATATTTTTTAAAAACCCTAATTCTAGATTATCACACTTTGAAACAACTTTCTCTTCCTGAGCCTATTTCACATATCAGAGCAAAAGTTTTCTTGCACAAGCATCACTTCTGTTAGACTAGAAGAGAGTGAATTTATAAGTTGTATTAAGGAAACAAACTTTGAAATTTAACCACCTTATCTGTTGTTGTTAAGACTATAATATGCCATAATCGGGCTTTTAAAAGTAACATTTGCTTGTTTTCTTTAATGTTTAAAACTATAAAGATGATACTCATAATGTTCTGTAACCCTACCCATAGATAACCTCTGATAACACGTTTTTAAAAAATTAACTCAGGTACGTAAAGAAAAATTCAAGCAGTACAGAAAGTTGTAAAGTGAAACGTAATATTCTCCTTCCTCATCTGGTCACTCTTATCCTGTTATCGGCAGTGTCTTATAGTTCTTTCAGAAAACATTTTCTCATATATCAAATGAGCAAAAACATTTTGCTCATATATCAAATGCACTGTACATACACAAACACACTCACACATGCACATATTAAAATATTTTTCATAGAGAGCATCACACAACTAATACCCATAGTGTCTCATCTGCCTTGTTTTCACATAATAAGATAACTTTAAATTTATTTATTTGTCTGTTTATTTATGGCTGTGTTGGGTCTTCATTTCTGTGCGAGGGCTTTCTCTAGTTGTGGCAAGTGGGGGCCACTCTTCATCGCGGTGCGCGGGCCTCTCGCTATCGCGGCCTCTCTTGCTGCGTAGCACAGGCTCCAGACGCTCAGGCTCAGTAATTGTGGCTCACGGGCCCAGTTGCTCCGCGGCATGTGGGACCCTCCCAGACCAGGGCTCGAACCTGTGTCCCCTGCATTGGCAGGCAGACTCTCAACCACTGCGCCACCAGGGAAGCCCACATAATAAGATATCTTGAAGAACTTCCTATTTGTGCTAACAAACTTCTATTTGTTAGCACAAATAGATCAACCTCATTCCTTTTAACAGCTGCAGAGCATCCAGTTCTGTCAGAAGCTATATATATCCAATATATTCTACGATATATTTCAGTAGCCCTTTATTAATTGGTGTTTAAGTAGTTTGCAGGCTTTTTTTTTTTAAATTAAAGAAAATACTGACTGAAGATCCTTTTATAGCTTGGCTTTTAAATATATATATATATATATATATATTTATATGTAGATTATATTCCTAGAAGTAGAATTTTTTTTAAACTAAGTTTTCTTTTTCAGCCTATTCTAACCTTTTATGTTACCTACAATCTAGAGGAAGGAAAGCTTTCTAATTTAGCTTAGGTTAGGAAGAAAAAGTTTTGAAAGCATTGGTGACAGTGCACTGGCCAAACGACTTGATTCATTTCAAATTCAAGTGTGGAGGTGCTTATCTTGAAGAGACGCTTAGACTGAGGTACAAAACAATGTTCTTCTCATTCTAGAATACTACAGAGCAAGACCTCAAGTGAGTAGCATCTCCCACCCAGCAGGCTGTTCATTAAGAAATATGACCATTTAAAAATTGATACTTGATCACATCTTTGTGATTAAGTCACACTGTCAAAAATATAATTAGCCACACAGAACACACAAATGCTGACTGAAGGGAAGATCCACCTTGGGTCTATCTCGGATGAGATTTATGTGAAGCTGTTAGCCCTGGACCACAACTGGAATCACTAAAGAACATTTCTTTGGATAAAATAGCTGACTCCTGTATACCATCTAAGTGGTCCCTGAGCCATGTACAATTCTATAAGACCTACATGTTACAGAAACCAATTTTTAGAATCTTGCTTTCATTAAATACAGAACGTTCATTCTACTGGGAAAAACTCAACTCCTTTTGCCAGTATTAGCAGCCAGACCAAACCTTCTGTATATCAGCACCATATGACAATTCAAATTATGCCTAAGTCCCTGGGGGTGGGGAGAGTTGTGTCTTTAAAAAGAATAAAATTGCCGATGTAAGTCTGAATACAGAAGTTTCATTTTTAGGGGAAAGAGAAACTTCTCTGGGTAAGGCTAGATTTGCTCTATAAATCAAGCCAGGCAAATGTCCACAAGGTCAGGCCCTTTGGTGATGTTTCTAAGGGGAGCGGACCTGGTGCCCCTGAACCTTTGCCATCCCTCTGCATTCCCTCCCTCTGTAGCCTGGAGGTGTCAATAGGAAAGGGGCCACATGCCCACTAAAGCAATCCCACCCTGTTTGTGAGCACAAATGGGGTCCCCTAGGTGATTGTCTTTAGGACATTTCTGGGAGTTTGAGAAAACTGACACTCCACGAGTTCCTTTAATTTAGTTGTGAGTAGGAACAATTCTTTCACAGGTTTTCTGTACTCTTAGTAAATGAATAGTGAGAATTTGAGTGGATAGAAAGGAAGGCAAAAAATATGGTCAGTGATGTATTTCTGTCCCTGAGATATTCGCACTGAAAATTAGATATTGATTTCAAATAGCTAAAGGGAATAAAAAATGAAACAGGGCTTCCCTGGTGGCGCAAGTGGTTGAGACTCCGCCTGCCAATACAGGGGACACGGGTTCGTGCCCCGGTCCGGGAAGATCCCACATACCGCGGAGCGGCTGGGCCCGTGAGCCATGGCTGCTGAGCCTGTGCGTCCGGAGCCTGTGCTCCGCAACGGGAGAGGCTGCAACAGTGAGAGGCCTGCATGCCACAAAAACAAAAAACAAACAAACAAAAAATGAAACAAATGGGAAACTGCAGAAATAGATGGAGATACCTACAGAGCAGAGAAGATTTGAGCTGCTTTCCTTAGAAGTGCCCTTCCATTTTATAAACTAACCCTTTTAACGAGTATTTTGAGCACCCATGCACCAGACTCTCCTAGGTATAGGTGTATAGAGATTCTGTACCACAAATAGTCCGAATAACGCTTTGAGTTTAAAATGGTTTCCATCACAACCACTGGAGCACAATAGTGAGCTGTGTGAATAGAGCAAATACAGGGGAAAAGACCCCCAGATATATGCTAAGAAAAAGAAATAAAGCTGGGCTTTTGAAATATAATATAAATGAGTATTTATAGAATCTGGAAAAAAATTACTTCTTTGGTATGACATTATACTGTTTTCCAAAATCCAAGGAACATTTATAAAATTAACCATATCTCAATTAATGTTAAAAATGACTTTTGTAAATGCAGATCACATTCTCTGATCACAATGCAGTGGGTGGAAGGAAGGGGAGAATCACTTCAAAATAATAGAGCCAAAGCCCATACAACTCTGTGAACCTCTGGATTGAAACATACCAGAAGACAATTCAACTCTAGGGTTTTTGGTTATTTCCACCAGAAACGCCCTACCCCTCTCTTTGTAAACCAAGTTTTCTGCCACTCACAGCAAAAATATTCTAGTACTATTATCTGGAAATTCTATACTCAGTCTAATTATAAATTAAGTATGATGAAATAATGAAAATATTTTCAGACCAAGTTTAGCTGTCATAGGGCCTTTCTCAGGCAGTTATACCAGGATCTGAAATATAGTGAACTGAGCCCAGGAGAATGACAAAAGGAAGCTCCAGAATGCAGCTGTACAGCAACCTAGAAAACAACTAGTGTTAGGGAGCTAGGTGTCCAAGGAGGAGGTATCTTGGAAAAGGAGATTTCATACATTTCATAGTATTCTTTGGAGAATGGAAAAAATATTTAAGTTGCAATAAAACCTGCAATACCAGAATAAATAAGCAATTAGAAGCTCCACAAGAACAAGAAAAGTAAATCTAAACATAGCACATTACTTGGATCTACAGCGAACAGTATTTACATGGTCATAGTACCATAAGGATTTAATTGAGCTTCAGCTTTTAGAATCAAAGTATTGACACAGCACAGATGCATTTACCATTTCAGAGCAGAATATAAATAATAAATACCATCAGTCTTGACAATGTGCAAGTTGTCGAGTTTGTTCAGTAGATGACAGAAAGTGGAAAGGGAAAGGGAAAGGGAAAAATGCAAGCAGAGGGAAACACTCTGAGCCTAAGATCCTTATGGTGGTAATTGACAAAAAAGAAAGAAATATGTAAGTATATTATTCAAAGTTACAAAAGCAACTGATAAAGATAAAAAGAATGACATGACTATATGGAAGATAGGAAAGAAGATGAGCTAAGTACAGTGGCAGGAAGTCAAGAGATGGCTTTTTAAAGGGATACTTCAAGAAATAAGGATTTAGATATATTATTTAGAGGTATTGAGTAGATTTAAAGATATTGAGAATCACACAAACAACTAAAATCAGAAAATGTTAGAACAGGACTGAGATGGGGCTAGGGACAGATGATTTTCATGTTAAATTCTTACGATCTAATTAAATATTTAAACCATGTGTAGATTACTTTGATAAAAATAAAAGATCAATGCTGAAGAATGAAATCATACTCCACTCCACTCAGAATTAAAAGAATTCAACCAAATTACTTTCAATTTGTCAACTTTACAAAAACGTGAAAATTTCATGATTCCCAAGGTAAGCCAGGATGTAGGGAACAGATAGGAGGCATATTCAAAATAATTTAACAACGAATATAGTACAGACACCAACCTCCCAGAACCGATGCCAGCCGTAAAGTACCACGTGTTCGTCCAGTGCCTGCCACCTGAATATCAGTCAAGGGGGCAGGCGTGATGGGAGGAACTTCAAGATGACGGAAGAGTAAGACGCGGAGATCACCTTCCTTCCCACAGATACACCAGAAATACATCTACACGTGGAACAACTCCTACAGAGCACCTACTGAACGCTGGCAGAAGAATTCAGACGACCCAAAAGGCAAAAAGTTAGGGCAAAAGAAAAAAGAAAAAACAGAGACAAAAGAATAGGGACAGGACCTGCACAAGTGGGAGAGAGCTGTGAAGGAGGAAAAGTTTTCACACACTAGGAAGCCCCTTCGCAGGCAGAGACGGGGGGTGGCGGGGGGCAAGCTTCAGAGCCAAGGAGGAGAGCGCAGCCACAGTGGGCTGGAGGGCAAAGCGGAGAGATTCCTGCACAGAGGATCCGTGCTGACCAGCACTAACCAGCCCGAGAGGCTTGTCTGCTCACCTGCAGGTGTGGGTGGTGACTGGGAGCTGAGGCTCGGGCTTCAGGAGATCAGATCGCAGGGAGAGGACTGGGTGTGGCTGCGTGGACACAGCCTGAAGGGACTAGTGCGCTACAGCTAGCTGGGAGGGAGTCCAGGAAAAAGTCTGGACCTGCCTCAGAGGCAAGAGACTTTTTCTTCCCTCTTTGTTTCACAGTGTGCGAGGAAAGGGGATTAAGAGCACCTCCTAAACAAGCTCCAGAGACGGGCGCAAGCCATGGTTATCAGCATGGACACCAGAGACGGGCATGAGACATTAAGGCCACTGCTGCAGCCACCAAGAAGCCTGTGTACAAGCACAGGTCACTATCCACACATCCCCTCCCAGGAGCCTGTGCAGCCCACCACTGCCAGGGTCCCGTGATCCAGGGACAACTTCCCCGGAAGAACACACGGTGCAGCTCAGGCTGGTGCAACGTCACACTGGCCTCTGCCTCCGCAGGCTCGCCCTGAACTCCGTACCCCTCCCTCACCTTAGCCTGAATGAGCCAAAGACCCCTAATCAGCTTCAACTTTAACCCCGTCCTGTCTGAGTGAAGAACAGACGCCCTCAGGTGACCTACACAAGAGGAAGGGCCAAATCCAAAGCTGAACCCCAGGAGCTGTGCGAACAAAGAAGAGAAAGGGAAATCTCTCCCAGCAGCCTCAGGAGCAGAGGATTAAATCTCCACAGTCAACTTGAGGTACCCTGCATCTGTGGAATACCTGAATAGACAACGAATCATCCCAAATTGAGGCGGTAGACGCTGGGAGCAACGATATATTTTTTTTTTTTCCCTTTTTCTCTTTTTGTGAGAGTGTATGTGTATGCTTCTGTGTTTGATTCTGTTGGTAGTACACGGGTCTCTCACTGTTGTGGCCTCTCCCATTGCGGAGCACAGGCTCCGGACGCACAGGCTCAGCAGCCATGGCTCTGAGCCATGTGAGCCATGGCTCACATGCGGCTAGGCATGTGAGCCATGGCTCACAGGCCTAGCCGCTTCATGGCATGTGGGATCTTACCGAACTGGGGCATGAACCCGTGTCCCCTGCATCAGCAGGCGGGCTCTCAACCACTGAGCCACCAGGGAAGCCCTCCTTTCTTTTTTTCTCCCTTTTATTCTGAGCTGAGTGGATGACAGGATCTTGGTACTCTGGCCGGTCGTCCAGCATGTGCCTCTGAGGAGGGAGATCTGAGTTCAGGACGTTGGTCCACCAGAGACCTCCCAGCTCCATGTAATATCAAACGGCAAAAATCTCCCAGAGATCTCCATCTCAACGCCATGACCCAGCTCCACTCAACGACCAGCAAGTTGCAGTGCTGGACACCCTATGCCAAACAACTACCAAGACAGGAACACAACACTACCCATTAGCAGAGAGGCTGCCTAAAATCATAATAAGGTCGTAAACACCCCAAAACACACCGCCAGATGTGGACGTGCCCACCAGAAGGACAAGATCCAGCCTCATCCACCAGAACACAGGCAGCAGTCCCCTCCACCAGGAAGCCTACACAACCCACTGAACCAACCTTAGCCACTGGGAGAAGACACCAAAAACAACAGGAACGACGAACATACAGCTTGCAAAAAGGAAACCCCAAACACAGTAAGTTAAGCAAAATGAGAAGACAGATAAACACACAGCAAATGAAGGAGTAAGGTAAAAACCCACCAGACCTAACAAATGAAGAGGAAATAGGCAGCCTACCTGAAAAAGAATTCAAAACAATGATAGTAAAGATGACCCAAAATCGTGGAAATAGAATGGAGAATATACAAAAAACGTTTAATAAGGACCTAGAAGAACTAAAGAGCAAACAAACAATGGTGAACAACACAATAAATGAAATTAAAAATACTGTAGAAGGAATCAATAGCAGAATAACTTAGGCAGAAGAATGGATAAGTGACCTAGAAGATAAAATAGAAACAACTATAAAGTAGAAACAACTACTGCAGAGCAGAATAAAGAAAAAAGAATGAAAAGAATTGAGGACAGTCTCAGAGACCTCTGGGACAACATTAAATGCACCAACATTTGAATTATAGGGGTCCCAAAAGAAGAAGAGAAAACAAAAAGGGACTGAGAAAATAGTTGAAGAGATTATAGTTGAAAACTTCCCTAATATGGGAAAGGAAATACTTAATCAAGTCCAGGAAGCACAGAGAGTCCCATACAGGATAAATCCAAGGAGAAACATGCCAAGACACATATTAATCAAACTATCAAAAATTAAATACAAAGAAAAAATATTAAAAGCAGCAAGGGAAAAACAACAAATAACATACAAGGGAATCCCCATGAGGTTAACAGCTGATCTATCAGCAGAATCTCTGAAAGCCAGAAGGGAGTGGCAGGACATATTTAAAGTGATGAAAGGGGAAAATCTACAACTAAGATTACTCTACCCAGCAAGGATCTCATTCAGATTTGACAGAGAAATTTAAAACTTAACAGACAAGCAAAAGCTAAGAGAATTCAGCATCCCCAAACCAGCTTTATAGCAAATGCTAAAGGAACTTCTCTAGGCAGGAAACACAAGAGAAGGAAAAGACCTACAATAACAAACCCAAAACAATTACGAAAATGGTAATAGGAACATACATATCGATAAATACCTTAAATGTAAATACATTAAATGCTCCAACCAAAAGACACAAACTGGCTGAATGGATACAAAAACAAACCCATATATATGCTGTCTACAAGAGACCCACTTCAGACCTAGGGACACATACAGACTGAAAGTGAGGGGATAGAAAAAGATATTCCATGCAAATGGAAATCAAAAGAAAGCTGGAGAAGCAATACTCATATCAGACATAAATAGACATTAAAATAAAGACTATTGCAAGAGACAAAGAAGGACACTACATAATGATCAAGGGATCAATCCAAGAAGAAGATAACAATTGTAAATATTTATGCACCCAACATAGGAGCACCTCAATACATAAGGCAAATGCTAACAGCCATAAAAGGGGAAATTGACATTAACACAATCATAGTAGGGGACTTGAACACCCCACTTTCATCAATGAACAGATCATTCAAAATGAAAATAAATCAGGAAAAAGAAGGTTCCAGTGACCCATTAAACAAGATGGACTTAATTGATATTTATAGGACATTCCACCCAAAAACAACAGAATACACTTTCTTCTCAAGTGCTCATGGAACATTCTCCAGGATAGATCATATCTTGGGTCACAAATCAAGCCTTGGTAAATTAAAAGTAATCGAAATCATATCAAGTATCTTTTCCAACCACAATGCTATGAGACTAGATATAAATTACAGGAAAAAATCTGCAAGAAATAAAAACACAACGACCCAAAACCTATGGGATGCAGCAAAAGCAGTTCTAAGAGGGAAGTTTATAGCAATAAAATCCTACCTTAAGAAACAAGAAACATCTCATATAAACAACCTAATCTTACACCTAAAGCAATTATAGAAAGAAGAACAAAAAACCCCAAAGTTAGCAGAAGGAAAGAAATCATAAAGATCAGATCAGAAATGAATGAAAAATAAATGAAGGAAATGATAGCAAAGATCAATAAAACTAAAAGCTGGTTCTTTGAGAAGATAAACAAAATTGATAAACCATTAGCCAGACTCATCAAGAAAAAAAGGGAGAAGACTCAAATCAATAGAATTAGAAATGAAAAAGGAGAAGTAACAACTGACATGGCAGAAATAAAAAGGATCATGAGAGATTACTACAAGCACCTCTATGCCAATATAATGGACAACATGGAAGAAATGGACAAATTCTTAGAAATGCACAAGCTTCTGAGACTGAACCAGGAAGAAATAGAAAATATGAACAGACCAATCACAAGCACTGAAATTGAAACTGTGATTAAAAATCTTCCAACAAACAAAAGCCCAGGACCAGATGGATTCACAGGCAAATTCTATCAAACATTTAGAGAAGAGCTAACACCTATCCTTCTCAAACTCTTCCAAAATATAGCAGAGGGAGGAACACTCCCAATTCATTCTACGAGGCCACCATCACTCTGATACCAAAACCAAACAAAGATGTCACAAAGGAAGAAAACTACAGGCCAAAATCACTGATGAACATAGATACAAAAATCCTCAACAAAATACTAGCAAACGGAATCCAACAGCACATTAAAAGGATCATACACCATGATCAAGTGGGGCTTATCCCAGGAACGCGAGGATTCCTCAATATACGAAAATCAATCAGTGATACACCATATTAACAGATTGAAGGAGAAAAACCATATGATCATTTCAATAGATGCAGAGAAAGCTTTCTACAAGATTCAACACCCATTTATGATAAAAACCCTCCAGAAATTAGGCATAGAGGAAACTTAACTCAACATAATAAAGGCCATGGGCTTCCCTGGTAGCACAGTGGTTGAGAGTTCTCCTGCCGATGCAGGGGATGCGGGTTCGTGCCCCGGTCTGGGAAGTTTCCACATGCCGCAGAGTGGCTAGGCCCATGAGCCATGGCCGCTGAACCTGAGTGTCCGGAGCCTGTGCTCCACAACTGGAGAGGCCACAACAGTGAGAGGCCCACGTACCGCAAAAAAAAAATAAATAAATAAAGGCCATATATGACAAACACACAGATAGCATCATCCTCAATGGTGAAAAACTGAAACCTTTTCCACTAAGATCAGGAACAAGACAAGGTTGCCCACTCTCACCACTATTATTCAACATAGTTTTGGAAGTTTGAGCCACAGCAATCAGAGAAGAAAAAGGCATAAAAGGAATCCAAATAGGAAAAGAAGAAGTAAAGCTGTCACTGTCTGCAGGTGACATTATACTATACATAGAGAATCCTAAAGATGCTACCAGAAAACTGTTAGAGCTAATCAATGAATTTGGTAAAGTACCAGGATACAAAATTAATGCACAGAATTCTCTTGCATTCCTATACACTCATGATGAAAAATCTGAAAGTGAAATTAAGAAAACACTCCCAGGGCTTCCCTGGTGGTGCAGTGGTTGAGAGTCCTCCTGCCAATGCAGGGAACACGGGTTCGTGCCCCAATCCGGGAAGATCCCACATGCTGTGGAGCGGCTGGGCCCGTGAGCCATGGCCGCTGAGCCTGCACGTCCGGTGTCTGTGCTCCACAACCGGAGAAGCCACAACAGTGAGAGGCCTGTGTACCACAAAAACAAACAAACAAACAAACAAAACACTCCCATTTACCATTGCAACAACAAGAATAAAATATAGGAATAAACCTACCTAAGGAGACAAAAGACCTGTATGCAGAAAATTATAAGACATTGATGAAAGAAATTAAAGATGATACCAACAGATGGAGAGATATACTATGTTCTTGGATTGGCAGAATCAACATGGTGAAAATGACTCTACTACCCAAAGCAGTCTACAGATTCAATGCAATTCCTATCAGTCTACTACTGGCATTTATAACAGAACTGGAAAAAAAATTTCACAGTTTGTATGGAAACAGAATAGACCCAAATAGCCAAAGCAATTCTGAGAAGGAAAAACGGAGCTGGAGGAATCAGGCTCCCTGACTTCAGACTATACTACAAAGCTACAGTAATCAAGACAGTATGGTACTGGCACAAAAACAGAAATATAGATCAATGGAACAGGATAGAAAGCCCAGAGACAAACCCATGCACATATGGTTACCTTATCTTTGATAAAGGAGGCAAGAATATACAGTGGAGAAAAGACAGCCTCTTCAGTAAGTGGTGCTGGGAAAACTGGACAGCTACATGGAAAAGAATGAAATTAGAACACTCCCTAACACCATACAAAAAAATAAACTCCAAATGGATTAAAGACCTAAATGTAAGGCCAGACACCATCAAACCCTTAGAGGGAAACATAGGTAGAACACTCTATGAAATAAACCACAGCAAGATCTTTTTTACCCACCTCCTAGAGAAATGGAAATAAAAACAAAAATAAACAAATGGGACCTAATGAAACATAAAAGTTTTTTCACAGCAACGAAAACTATAAAAAAGACGAAAAGACAACCCTCAGAATGGAAGAAAGTATTTGCAAATGAAGCAACGGACAAAGGATTAATCTCCAAAATGTACAAGTAGCTCAATATCAAAAAAACAAACAACCCTGTCAAAAAATGGGCAGAAGACCTAAGTAGACATTTCTCCAAAGAAGATATGCAGATTGCCAAGAAACACATGAAAGAATGCTCAGCATCATTAATCATTAGAGAAATGCAAATCAAAAGTACAATGAGATATCATCTCACACCGGTCAGAATAGCCATCATCAAAAAATCTACAAACAACAAATGCAGGAGAGGGTGTGGAGAAAAGGGAACCCTCTTGCACTGTTGGATGGGAATGCAAATTGATACAGCCACTACAGAGAACAGTATGGAGGGTCCTTAAAAAACTAAAAATAGAACTACCATACGACCCAGCAATCCCACTACTGGGCATATACCCTGAGAAAACCATAATTCAAAAAGAGTCATGTACCACAATGTTCATTGCAGCTCTATTTACAATAGCCAGGACATGGCAGTAACCTAAGTGTCGATTGACAGATAAATGGATAAAGAAGATGTAGCACAATGGAATATTACTCAGCCATAAAAGGAAACGAAATTGAGTTATTTGTAGTGAGGTGGATGGACCCAGAGTCTGTCATACAGAGTGAAGTAAGTCAGAAAGAGAAAAACAAATACTGTATGCTAACACATATATATGGAATCTAAAAAAATATGGTCATGAAGAGCCTAGGGGCAGGATGGGAATAAACACGTAGACCTACTAGAGAATGGACTTGAGGACATGGGGAGGTGGAAAGATATGCTGGGACAAAGTGAGAGAGTTGCATGGACATATATACACTACCAAATGTAAAACCGATAGCTAGTGGGAAGCAGCCCCATAGCACTGGAAGTTCAGCTCAGTGCTTTGTGACCACCTAGAGAGGTGGGATACGGAGGGTGGGAGGGAGCGAGACGCAAGAGGGAAGAGATATGGGGATATGTATATATATAGCTGATTCACTTTGTTATAAAGCAGAAACTAACACACAACTGTAAAGCTATTATACTCCAATAAAGATGTTAAAAAATAAAATGAAATGAAATAAATGCTATGGAAGTGAAAATAGAAAAAAATAAAAGGTGGGGCAGGCGTCCTCATACACTATTGTTGACGATGTAAGTTGAATTTATGTTGAATGCAATCTTTCTGGAGGACATCAGTCATTGCCTTTTTTTTTTTTCAAAGCCATTAAAAACTTTGCTGAATTGAATAGTCATCTAAGAGAAACATAAAAAGGGTATAATTTTTGTAATAGCTTTATTGAAATATAATTCACATACCATACATTTTACCCATTTATAGTGTACAGTTCAATAGATTTTCATATATTCCCGGTGTTGTGTACGCATCACCACAATTGATTTCAGAACATTTTCATCATCTCAAAAAGAAACTCCCTGTCTTCTAGCTATCGCCTGCCTATCTCATCATTAGCCCTGGCTAACCACTAATCTACTTTCTGTATAGATCTTTCATGTAAGTAGAATTTATTTCCACATGAATTTTCATTTCCATATGATTTTTAAGATCAGCTTGTCAATTTTTATAAAGAAGCCAACTGGGATTCTAATAAGGATCGTGTTGAATCAGTTTGGAGAGTTTATTGACATTATGCCGATGCCTATGGTGTTGGATCAAACTGAATGTTCCAAGCTCTGGGAGATGTACCACCATTTACCTTGACTCCCTGTCTGGGCCACAGACTAGCAAGAGCTTGGTTGGAGAGAAAAAGACCCCTTTCTAGTCTCTGGGACTGGGGGCATGGTCTTGGACCCTCGGTCAAAGGGAATTGGTCATGGGCATGTTTTTTGATTGGAGGCAAGTTTCCCTTTGCAACTTGTTTATGTGATTTTACATGTAGTGGCTTAGCCTCTCAACTCCTTTTTTGAGCGTCTTTTCTTTTTTCCTCACCATGAGGATTCTTTATAATGGTGAAGGCAAAGGATTAATCTTGTAAAAAATAATTGCCCCCTTTTTCCTCACACCTTTTCAATCTCTCTCTACCCATTCTCTTGATTCTGAAGCACAAAAATCCATAATTAGGGCTGGCAAATACAGAATCTCCCTAAAGTACTGCGGAAGAGGAAAAGCAGAACAGGAAAGACCACAATTCTCTTTGGGTCTGGGATAGAGAGGTTGCTGGGGCTCCCCCACATCAGGGAATCTTGTCTCTATGACACTAGCATAGAATATGGGACCTTTCCTATCAAAGTTCTTGATAAGCACAAGTGTTTTCTTGCTTCTTCTGCCTTTGGACTGTGAGTTCCTTAAGGCCAGGGACTTGTTTAGAGTTGTTTCTCCAGTACTTAGCAGAGTTTGTGGCAGGGAAACAGGCATTCAAACATTTGTTGCTTGAATATTTTCATGTTTCAAATGATAGTACCTCATGTAGTTATAATGGCCATCAAATCAGATGATACATGGGAAAATGATAATAATTTAAAGGACCCACATTAGTTTTCAAAAAGAAAGTTTTTAGAGAAGCAAAACATGAGTAGGATATCCCCTGAATTTTCTGATGGTGTTAGAGACACTTCCTCTGAACGAGAAATAAGAACACTAGTCCAAGTGAAATATGATTATAAACATATTGGACTCAAAATTTTAGTGGTTCCTATGATGCCTCTTGCAGATCCCCAACTTGAACATGTTGTTTAAGTAAGTGACAGAAGATCAGATCTTTTATGATTAAACATTTATGACAATGTATATTTTAAGTCTTATTTTCTCCTCACTCTCTTTTCACACACGTTTGTTTTTATTGGACCACCAGTGGCAAATTCCTGCAATTTTAGGGCCACGTGACATTGTTGTCATTGCTTTTAGCAGTGGCATCTGTTAGCAAAGAGACCAAAAGTATTCTCTTATGAGTCATTAATATAGTTGCCAAAACTAATTAAACTAGTGCCAAATATGACAAGTCACCAGAAGACTTTTAACAATTTACAATATTTTTGCTGGGGAAGGGAAATAAAGAAGAGAGAGAAGTAAATTTGCATAACACTTTATTTTTCTGGTGAGCTTCAAAAATTATAAGCATTGAAATTAAGGAATGCTGACTGTATTATTTCTTCTGGTGTTTTTAACACTATAGACTAAAGACATAATTGATATTTTCGGTGGTCGGTCCTTTCCTTTTCCACCATACAAAATATGCCTTGTTCTTCCTGAGCTGGAATTGCTAACCAAACATGAATGAACGAAGTATGAAAGAAGCAATGGCTGGATTTTAAGTTTCTGAATAATCACAAGTTGGCCATATATTTAACAGGCAATAAGGTAAACTAGCAATGAATTTCTGCATATGAAACAGACTGTGGGCAGGAAATGTATCTCGAATAAAGGCTTGGGATAGAGGAAAGAGGACCACCAGGAAGTAGGTTGGTATCCTCACCTCACCAAGTTCAAGAGCAATAACTAGTTGGCAGGACCTTTAGGAATGGGATGTCTCACTAAATGTAAGCCTTAAAGGAAACAGCATAAATTGATGATAATGTGGAACGTAAAAACTAGCAGACTCCCTGATTTACTTTGTATCTTCCCACTGAGATCTTTGTAGACTCAAGTGGAGAATTGGGGCAGTTATTTTGACAAAATTGGGGCTCTACTTTTTTTCCAAAATATTTTTATAGAGGAAAATATATAGTCAGTCTGAAAAAACAATGCTTAACTCCTAATTTTATTTTACCTGCAAAAGTGTGGCTTTTCTTGGTGTTTTTCAGGTAATCCATATGGGAGAAGCAATTTCTCTAAAAGGCAAATTCTTCTAAGAAAGATTAGCTACCGTATCTTACAAATGAAATATTATTAACATCCATAAGAAATGTAAAATAAATGTCTTAGTCTTAGAGCTTATACATGAGGGCCTAAGCCTATCAGAAATGACTGATGCTTTACTGTTATCTTTACAACATTATTAAATAGAAATCCAGTGATTCACATATCAAGGAATCATTTGATGTGTGAGGAAGGTTACTCTAGAAATTTTTGTTAGGGAGCTAAGAAATGGTCATCTTTTAACTTAAAACATAATTTATTAAAATAAATGTCAACACAAGTTTCCTTCCTGATTTATTACTGACCTTCAAAAAAAGCAAGACCTTAAGTCTGTAATACCATTTTAGCCTATAGCAGATGGAAATTTAAATTTCCACATCAGACTTGGAAATATTTATTTTTAATTTCTCTTTGGTAAATATACTATGTCATATCCTTAAAAAATGAAATATCTCTGGTCATTAAAATAATGCTATAGAAAATTGTTTATGGCGTGGAAGGATATTCATGATGTGTTGTTGATGGGAAAAAACACATTACCACAGAATAAACAGTGTTATTACACACACACACACACACACACACACACACACACACACAAGTTGTATTTACCAAAACATTAACGAAGGTTAAACGTACAGGTTACTAACTATGGATACTGTTGATTGCTTCCCAGTATCCATTTCCCCTATCTTCCTTCAGAATAGTTTGCTGCTTTTTAAAAAATATCTCCCCAAGTCCCATTTATTCATATGTGTCAGGGACAACTGACCACCCCCATAGCTTCAAGGGCTCGGAAAGGAATGTCGTGCCCCTTGTAAGTACTGGTTAAGGAGTGAGCTTGTCACCCAGTTCTGGCAAACAGGGTTTGAGGAGGAGTCCAATAAGAAGTTTTACGAGAAGTTTTCTCATTTTTAAAAAAGATGAGGAAGTCTCTCTCCTTTCTTTCTGGATGTGACACCCTGAGCTACTGTTGCCATCATCTTACCACAAGATTGATGATAAAACCACACTGAAGATGGCAGATCAGAGAGAGAAAAAGAATCTGGATTTTTAAAAAATTGAAGTATAATTGACATTTAACATTTTATTAGTTTCAGATGTACAACATAATGAAGGACTCTAGATTTTTAATGACATCAGTGGGCCAATGGATACACCAGCCCTGAAACCTACCCTACCCTGGACTTCCTGTTATGTCAGGAAATTATGATAGTTGTTGTTTAAGCCAGGATTTCTTCTTCTGGAGCTGAAACCCACAAATTTAATTTCTTCTTTTTTGCTTATATGAGTTTTCTAAATTACTTTGCATGAAAATGTATTTCTTTTGTAATGTGAACTAAAACACAAATTATTTTTTTAATGTAAGGGGAAAATAAGAAGAAACGATAACTTTTCATCTTCCTACCAGTGAGGTATCCCTTTCCATTTCAAGTCAAAAAAATCAGCTGATTTTATTGCCACCCAAAATGGGGAAAAAGTTTTCCGGTTAACCAGACCCACACATGAACATTTCATGAGTTAGACCCTCCCAGTGCCTAAGCTACATTAGAGAAAAAAGTAAGGTGGCTGCGTGGCTACTTATGGCTGTCCTGCCAAATGTTGGCTCTCAGGTCATATTCAATAAGGTCTCCAGGTCCACATGAAGCACTGAAATGCAGAAGCCACCTTGTCATGGGCTCTTCAGATTCAACTATTTATTACATGCATAGTATGTGTCAGATACAATGTTACTCTTACATTTATTTACATAGTTAAGTTTCTTAAAAAGACTGTGTACACTCATCAGCTCTAGTTCTTAACCCCTCATCAGTTTTGGAGGCTGGCTCTGACACTCTATTCTTTCAAGACCTCAGATGATCTTCTTACTAATAAATTTCTCTTTTCAGTGAACAAAATCCCCTTGATCAACACTATCCAACAGGAATTTCTGCAATTATGGAAATATTCTCTATCTGTGCTGTCCAAAATGATAGTCACTGGCTACACATATCTATTTAATACTTGAGATGTGGATAGTGCAACCGACTGTCCGACTTTTAAATTTTATTTAATTTTAACTTATTTAAACTTAAATGGTCTCCTATGAGTAGCAGCTACATCTTGGATAGTGTAGCTGTAGATAATACCATCCATCCCAGTCTATCCAGCCTACAATGCCTTCCCTTTTCTAGAGTTCTATAAACAATGACACAGAAGGTATATCACTTGGATGACCCACAGGTTCCTGAAATGAACCATGTTCCAATGGACCAGTCCAGATTGCACTCAATGTTTTCACCCTCTAAGCCTCCTCATCCTGAACTGCCTCATCTTGCAGAATGGCATCATGAGCTGCCCAACTGACGACATCTCCTTCATCTCCCCAGATTTAGATGACAACCAATCAGCAGTTTTGTGGAATGGAGTTCTTAATAGCCTACAAACTAGCTCTCTTCTCTCACTGCCCAGCCACTTCCATGATTCATCTTTATGACATTTTACCTGGATTTTTACCAAAGCCCTCTAACTGGATTTCTTGCCTTCAACCTTATCTCCATGCAATTCATTCTGCACATATTGTCAGAGATCTTTCTTTCTTTTTACAGCTTTATTGGGATATAATTCACAAACCACAAAATTCACCCAAATAAAGTGTACCATTCAATGGCTTTGAGTGCAACTATCATCACAATCAATTCTAGGACATTTTCATTACACCAAAAGACACCCTGCATCCCTTAGTCATCACTCCCCTACAGATGCTCCCGTCTCCCCAAGCCCAAGGTAACCACTAATATACTTTCTGTGTCTATAAAGTTGCTTATTTTGGATATTTAATATAAATGGATTATATCATATGCAGTCCCTTGTGACTAGCTTCTTTTAGCATGTTTTCAAAGTTCATCCACACTGTAGCATGTTTTCAAAGTTCATCCACACTGTAGCATGGTCAGCATGCTGTAACATAGATTTATTTATTTTTATCTCTGAATAATATGGCTATAGCACATTTTGTCATAAATATTCATCAGTCAATGGACACTAGGGTCGTTTCTACCTTTTGGCTACTGTGAATAGTGCTGCTGAGAATGCTGATGCAAAAGTTTTTGTTTGAACACCTGTTTTCAATTCTTTGGGGTAGGTACTTAGGAGTGGAATTGCTGGATCACATGGAACTCTGTATTTAACCTTTTGAGGAACTTCCAGACTATTTTCTACAGCAGCTGTACCATTTTACATTCCCCCCCAGTGGTGGATAAGAATTCCAGTTTCTCCACATCTTTGGCAACACTTGTTATTCTCTGTCTTTTTTATTATGGCCGTCCATCCTAGTGGACGTAAAAGGGTATCTCATTGCAGTTTTGATTTGCAGAGATCTCTCTAAAATGCAATTTTCATTATATGTTTTAGCTACTTCAAAATCCTTTAATAATTTCTCATAGTTTTTAGAAAGCATCCAAAGTTCTTTATAGAATGAGATGGAGAAAATTTAATTTTCTAGGATTCCTAGAGCCTGCTTATCAGACCAGCAGGTGGAGACGGTTTACCTATAGGGGCACGAACCCTCCGGGTTTATCTGGGATTGAGGATGTCCAGGACACAGGATTTTTCAGTGCTAAATCCAGGAAAGACTCAGGGACACAGGGACAGCTGGTTAGCCCACTTACCTTATAAGAAGACAATAGCATGGAGTTAGAGATGGTAAGTCGTGGTTGAGTAGTAGTTGGGTCCACATGTAGGAGACACAAGCTTTCGGGGAGGGAGTAGAGAGTATGAACAAAAGAGCCAGCAGGATGGCAACAGAATGTTGTGTGATGGACATTATCATTCCCTTCATTGAACATCCTCATACCTTTAGTAGTAAATCAACCATGGCATGTGTGGCTCCAGTGGATTTTTTTCATAGAAACTGGCTCAAAGGAAGAGCCAAGAACCTAGCAAACTTGTGAACCTGCTGTTCTCACAGGCCTCTGATTACAAGCCCTTCAAAAATTAGGAGAATAATGAAATATAATTCATATACATTCACAAATTATCATTCCAAGATGGGACAATTTGATTCCAGTTTGGAACATCATGTTTCTAAAACTTATTTCAGAATGTTAATGTTTATTTTTGCCAAAAGGAAAAATTAATATTTCTTATAAGAACTGAAAAAAAGGCTAACATTTATTGAGCATTTCTATATGCCAGGAGCTATACTAAGTAGCTTTATGTAAATTATCTCATCTTGTCCTCATAGCAATCTCATGAGTTAGGTACCATATTACCCTCAGTTTACAGATAAGGAATGATAATATTAGAGGAATAATAAACCAATGAATTTATGGCTCCAACAGCAGGAGCCATGCCTGGTGGGCTGAGATTGTAGAATCTCTTCCACAACGTAGGGAAGTAAAGCCACATGGAGAGCCCACCAGAATGAAGAACTAGAACTCACCATCTTTGCGTGGGGAGAGTTTTTGGTTGTCTCTGGGCCATAGTGAGAAAGTAAGCCATACTGACTTCCACGGACAGCCATGTGACAGGGTTTGAGGGTATAGAGCAGCTTCAAGATAAAGAGTAGAGGGAGGGAAAGAAACTATTATTTTGTGAGTATAATGTACCTGGAGTCCAGCCAACTTTTGACTCATGATGTAAGATGATGCAGGTTCTTACTGCTTCAAGCAGTATGAATTAGAGTTCTATGCTGTTACCTGAAGCTCTGTAATCCTAACTGATATAATGACACTGCCTCAGAGAGAGCAAGCTAGGCACCCTAGCCAGGGGCCAGGTGGAAGGTGAGGTTGAAGTTCCAAAGAGTCTGGGACACCAGTGAAAGTCAGTAGGAGGCCCAGTCAAGGAGGACCATGGGGTCTCAACCAAGGCAGGAGAACAAGCCATAGGTGACCCCACAGAACTCCAGGAAAACAGCTCAAGGAGCTCGAGGGCGAGACGACACAGCCCAATGCAGATGGCAGCAACCAGAATCTCAGGGCAGCTCCCAACCCGAGGCTCCTCCCCTCAGCCACAAGGTTACAACCCCTCCTTCCCCCATTCCCACATACCCAGGTACCCTCTGTGGAAGAGTAAGGTGGGAAGAGGAAATATGAAAGACGAAATTACCCACTCACCTCCAAAGAGACTGTTCAGATGAGAAGAAATGGAGTAGCTCCCACCACCTCCCTCCTCTCCCTGCAACCCATCCTTCTAGCAAGGTGAGGACTTGCAAGGAAAATCAGATCCCTTAAGAAAATAAAGAGGATGTACCTTTCCTGTTCATCTGAAATAGGGTATGTAAATTTGAGCCCCACAAGATAAGACCTACGGAAGTCACAAGAGTGCAGCAGGATTTGAAAGTAGGCAATATAACTCTGAACCCTTGCTGGTTACCACTGCTCTCTTCTGTACAGGGTGTAAATATCTGGCCTATGTGCTGCCTCTCTCCTCTATGGGGACCCTTGGCAGGCATCACTGATTGACCATCCCACTTTGTCCTTCTGAGCCCAGACAAGGCCTCAGAAGCTTTCTCTGAGTGCTTCATAAAGCCACTACCGATTGACCAGGGATGGAAAATAAGTGGAAAACTATTTACAAACAACAAGTTGATGAGCACCAGGAACCAAGATTCTTACTTCCATGTCTTATCAGAAGGTCTCTTCTGGAGGAGAGACTCCAAAACTCCTTCTAAAGGATACCAGCACTTCTCCAATGCAGGGAGAAAAATGTCTGGACTCCAAGATTTGCTTAAAGAACCTGGGTTTTCATACTGACTCTTTATTCCAGCAATGAGCAGGCCTTTTATTTCTCCTTCCTCCTGCCTTGTTTCCAGGCATCAGAAAGCACACAGGGTAAGCTCTTCTTCAGGGCTTTTCAGCTGGTTCCAGAACCATACGTAATACGGCTGTTTTTAAAACACCTCGCTGCAGCCAGAAGCTTAGCCTTCTGGTGTGGGCTTTCCTTGCCTTTCAGTGTGGTTGAACATCTGACAGCCATTTGGTGGAATAAGTGAAGGGATTAGAACAAGAAACACAACCTTTTGTTGACTTTTCTGCTGATCCATTGGAAATTCATTTAGGCCCACACAAGTTTGCCGATCCTTCCCTTAATATAAAAAATTCCATTTCTGCGTAAGCCAGTTCCCATCTTAGATGTCACAGATGGCTGTCAACACAGGATTCCTAAAGAGGAGTCCTCTCTCACCCTTGTCTCTGTCCTGCCACCTCTTAAAATTATCCCAGCATTCTTGAGAAAATGCCAAATGGATGGCCTCAGCCAATGATGTCATTTGCTCACCGCCAGGCTGGAACTCCTCACCAGGCACTGTGTCACCGCATGGAAAGCCACCTTGTTCAAGGAAGCAGTCACAAGACCGCCTCCAGGTAGGCTCAGGTCCGAGGGAGGCTGATTCGACCAGGCCAGAGGTCTTGAACCGTCTACATGGTGAGCATCCCGGACAACTGGCCTCTTCTACCCCAGTCCCTCCCCTTACCCCCTCTGATGAAATCTGCAGAAGTTCTGCAACCCAAATTGCTAAGCTGCTGAGCACATTAAATCTGAATTTCTTTATAAATCTCCTGGCCCTTCTATAACTCTGAAAGCTGGACACGAACTTAGTACAGGTTGGGGAGGGCGGGATTTTCCCAACCAAAATGGCCTGTCCTAGAAGATAGGCGGTGCCAGAGGAGTCTAGAGCAGCCGCTGCAATCAGGCAGGTCTGAGTCAGAATCTCAGCTCTGTCACTTCTCGCCCCGTGTCCTTGGACAGGTTTCTGAATCTTTTGGAACCTCAGTTTCCAGCATCTCTAAGAAGCAAGGCAGTAAAACGTGCTCCTCGGGGTTTTAGGATAACTGAGAAAAAATGAGGGGAACGAATCTCTTTTTACAGTACTTTGCTTCCCTCTTCTCCCACCCTCTGCACATAAACACAGGGCAGAAAACCCTGGATCATTTCGCGTCGCTACTTTCTGGATCGGAAGCAGGCGTTGCTGTGGGGTGAAGAAGATATGTTTGCAGGAAAACGGGCAGCAGAACTTCAACCTCTGGAGCCGGCTCAGGGCACGGCTGATAGATCACCGCCGGCTTCCTAAGCCCCGCAGCCTCCGCCAGTGGAACTTTCCCCGGACCTGCCCTAGAGGAGGGGCACCTCCAGCCCCACCCACCCCGGGAGCGCAGCCTGGGCAGCAGAGACCGCCGGGCCGCGAGGCAGCCAGGGAAACCTAAGATCGGGTGTGCTATCGAGTTCTGCTGTGGGATTTTCACACAGGCCGGGTAACTACCGACCTGGGAGCGGGTTGAACCGGTGACCCAGCAGCGCGAAAGGCTCGGATCGCATGACGCCTCCCCAAACCTCCGCTCGACACTTCACCTTCCTCCCGCGCCCGTGCCAGTGTGGCAAGCACAGCACCGTTCCAGTGGCCCTGGCTGAGGGCCCCGGGCTTCCGCCGAAGGGCAGTGGGGAGAACAAGGGAAGGCAAACTTGAAAAACTAAAGTAAAAGAATCAGTTGATCCCTAAGTGGATTTTCAGTGCCGCTGTCGTCTCGTTTAAAGAGTACATACAGTTACAACCTTGGAAAGGTAGAGACTCAGTTGAGTGGCAGGGTAGGTGGGTGGCAGCTGCTGGGCCCCCAGTGCATGGTGTGATGCACGGGGCCTGGTCTCAGGGATGCTAAGTGCTGGAGCTGGAGACTGAGGGGAGAGGTGTTGGAGACCAGATGGTACAGCTGAGACACAAAGGGCTGAATTAGTAGGGGAGTGGGGCCTGGGACCCACTGCCTGCTTCTCTCTCCTGGTCCCTTCCCACAGGCATTTCTCAAAGTGTGCTCCATAGAGTATGCACTGCTGCTGAGGGATGCAGAGAGACTTAAAAAACAGACCTGTGGTCCAACGGCTGCACATTAATGCTGCATCTTGGGATAAACGGGTGCACCTTCACATAAAAAGAGGAACGGGTATTCAGAAGCTACTAATCTGGCCTAGCCATATACTGAGAAAAGCTGGAGTAAACAAAAGGAAAAGGTGGCTACCATAAGCTGCGTTCCATTCCCAACCAGCAGTGGCTCAAACCATTTGGACAGTTGTTGACATTAGCAAGATTATGGCGGTGGGCAGCTCTGGGGTAAGCCCAGTTGCTCTGCGGTATCTGGTACTAGATTGGCATCTCCTGTCTCAGTTCTCAGGGTCCTCCCTCATGGTCACAAGATGGCAGCCGCGGCACCAGGTATCATATTCTCTCATACAACCTCATGCAAAAGCAGAAAGCAAGGAGGTGTCAAAAAAGAAGCACCTTCTCCCTGTATTTCTCTCTTTATTTCCAGAGTCCCCAAAGTAAGTCTCATTGACCAGAAGAACTGAGTCACATGCTCACCCCATACTCATCCCTGGCAAAGGAGATCACAGGTTCTGTTATTGCCATAGAAATATTGTGATTCATTTCCTGGAGCTGGGCCCATTATCTCTCAAACAAAATCACAATTCTCATGGCAAATAAAGGAGGAATGGCCATTTGGAAGCTACTTACGGGGTCTACCATGAGAGATTTCCTCACTCCAGGACTTCTGAAAGCTTTTATATGTGAATGTACATCGTTTATCTCAAGAGGCAGAGTTATTGTACAGTTTCCCAAAATTATCTGGTCACAGATCTCGTTTGTCACCAATCATCTCATGAGACTTGGGTCCTATGGAACACATCTTGGGAAACACTGTCCAATGTATCCCCTCAGCATTTCCCTTCTTAAATTTGCATGACATCACTTAGACTAGACAGAAACCTTCTCTTGAGCCTTGAGTAAATACAATTTTCACAGATTTCTGTCTTCCTGATGTTTTCTTTAAGTCACTCCCTGTCCAAGTCAAACCTGGATTCAGAATGACAATTTTTCTGTCTCTGCCAAAAGCCTTATATGTAGACATTTATCCTAAAATGTTTTCAGTCCCCACAAAACTCTTCAAAGTTAAAAAAAGAAAAAAAAAAGCAAGATGAAGCCCTGAAGCCTAAATTCCAGCAGCTGTTCTAAAATGTTCTAACAATTCCATCCACCCATGAATACAATGTTCACACTGGTGTATGTTCCATATATCTCTGTCTTTTCTCTCTAACTAATTAGCTGGTTAAGATTCCTTTCCTCCTGGAGCCTGATCATGCTGTACACTCAAAAGTAGCTGCTAAAAGCTCTATAGCTCAGGTTTAAAGGAAAACTTTGGCTTGTACTGAATTTACAAATTTTTCTTACCTTCTGTACAATGGTTGTGAACCATTGCAGCTACCGCTTACCAAGTAGTGCCCAGAAACAGTGTTAAGCATCTCCCCTGCATTAGTTCCATTCTTACACTGAGCTGTGAGTCAGGGAATACTGCTGTCCCCAGTTTTACAGATGAGAACTCAGAATTGGGGGAGCCCACACCCAAGTCTGCCTGACTCCAGAGCCTACCCTAATCGTAAAGCCTACTGGCTCCCTGGAAGGAGGATCTGCCAGTTGTTTGGAGAGATTCGGGCTGAAACCTTTTCGGTTCAGAAGTGAACCTGGGTTTGCCAACTTCCTTGATGAAGCTGTAACCTGACTAGTAAAATGTGCTCATTCTTTATAGAACATCTTTTTTTTTTTTTTTAATGGCTGGACTTAGTACAAATTGCAAAAAGTATAACCAAGCTCTCCTTGGGGAGATCTGGTGTCTGTGTATGCACGTGTGTTAGGGGAGTGAGGTGTAATCACATTTTTCCCCATTAGGTAAAACCAGCTTAAAACTTATATTAAAGGTAATCTTCAAAATAGAAAGAATCTCTAAAATGGGCGCTTGTCTGATATTTACAAAGCAGCAGAACACCAATTCCACCTATTAATAAAATTTAAAAATCACCATTTTTCCATACATCTCCTATATGGGAGACACAGTGCTACGTGCTTTACATACTTTTTTTTCAAGTTCTTACAGTCATCTTGGGAAGTGTGTGTGATTGCTCCAGTTTAATAAATCAGGAGACCAGGGTTTCAAGAGATTAGTTAGCAACGTGAAGTCACAAAGCTAGATTTGGTGGCAACTGTGGAGTTGAGAAATAGGGGATGATTACAGGCAGAGGAATCTAGGCCCTAGTAGCTAAGGCCGCCACCACCTTCTCCTGCCAGGGGTGGTGGCCTCCATGGGGCGCTGGCCAGCAGCTGGACGGTGACGCTGTGGCCCCTCAGCTTGGGTGAAGACTAAGCAGGGTCAGCCTGGCCTGTAACATTCCTGTACATTCAGGCCAAAGTGCCAGGAGCTTGAGGCCATCACTTGGGTCCTCAGTTTCCTATCTGCACAGAAGGGCAGTCATTGCTGCTTGTTCAGTCAGTTGACGAGGCGTTTGCCTGTGAATTAACAACGCTTATAAATCACCGTGAGCTCCTTGGAGAAAGGTTCTGTTCCACCCAAAGCATTGTTGGACTCTTACTCTTCTTGCTTTTATTATATAGCCTGTATTATTAAAATATAATCTGAAATGTCCATTTGAATTGGATTATTCCTTTCAGTGGCTCTTCGGAAGTGACCACTGTCTTGATTTCTGGAGGAGTTTCATCTGTGCCACAAAATCTCTTAAAAAAAAAAAAAAAAAAAAGCCGGAAAGTAAATTCAACTCGACATGGTGAAATAAAAGAGAAGGTCTCTTTCATATGACCATGCTTAGGCTTGGCTGCTTTTAAGATGTTTCAAGGGATTTTCTTTCTTTTTTTTTTCTGCCTCCCAAACTACCTTCTTTGTTTAGGGATCCCTATTTGTCCTCCTGCCTTTTCTACAGTGTCACTTCACTTATTGCTTTGTGAGAGACTTACTGCATGTGAGGACACAAAGGGACAATGAGACTCGTTACCGGAGGCAAGAAGCCACCTGCACACATTTAGAGAGGCTCCTTCTCATATATCTTGGGAGGTTTGTACCAAAGGCATTAACAGAAGGGCCACCACCCAGCTCTCTTACTCCGGGTGGATGAGGGAGGGGTTATCCTCTCGGCGCTCCCAAACTGATGAGTTCTCAGGAAGTCAGGGGAAAATGCACTGGAATTATTCTTATTATTGTGGTTATTGATTCCACCCTTTTTTTTTTTACTACAAAGAGACAGCAGGGCAATGGACCTATCCTGATGCACATTAAATGTATCTGATTATAACCTATCAATATTTTTAAGGAGAAAGAAACCAGTGCCACGTAGGCTAGACTGAAAGGGCAGAGATGTGAAGTGAGCTTCCCAGCCGTTACTCACCACATTTACCCACTATAACCTGGAAAGTCAAAACAATATGAACAGGTTAAGATGTTTTGTTCCCAAGGGGTTGAATTAGCTAAGGAGATTGCAGAAAGTTTTGGAACAATGGGCTTTATTTTGCCCTTTCATTCCTTATGATCTCTCCTCTTCATTCAGTGTCAAACTCTACAGAAATGAAGAAGTAGGCAGAGAACATCGCACGAAGGGCACGCACTAAATATATTCATAACTGCTGCCTTCAAAGGCCAAATATAAAATAAGTGTTAGCAGGACAACTAAGTCTCCACAGAATGAAAGACCCATCTGGGCAGTGACACGTTATCCGCATCATATAACAGGGAGTAGGAAGAAGCAAACTACGATTGTTGACATGGAATAAATAAATGAACTATTTATGCATCCAGCTGAGGAGAAAGACATGCAGAGAGTAAGTCTGTGTAGTTTACTTGCTTCAGATTTTGCCAAGCATGAAACACACCTGCGAGGTCAAATCATGAGGGGCTTGTGCGTTGGGTCGGGGCAGGTGATAATGGCAAGCCGCTCTCAGCCTAAATCACACGGGGGAGACTGCTTCCAGCACAGGCCCGTCTGGCCCCCGTCCAAGGTGCCTAGTTACTGAATTACCAGAAGGACTCCTGATCAGGCAGCCTCTTCTAAAAGGTCAGCTGTGGTGCAACCCCAAGGATGGTGTAACAGCAAGACCCTATTACTGCTTTCGTTTGGAAGCTAAGTTGTTTCCCGAATGACTGGTGTTTAGGACGAAGCAATGACCAGAGAGCCATATGGTGTCTGGTTCATAGTTGGCATTTAATATTTATTGAATGAATGAATGAGTGAGTCACCACAACCTCAACTGTGACCTACCTGCTATATGCTAAGGGGCACAAAATTTAAAAAGAAGGAAGGAAGGGTGGGAGGCAGGGAGGGAGGAAAAAATATTCCTCCAAGTTGTTGAACAAAATATTGGGTTCAATTTCCCCAGCCTAGGGAAGGGGGAGGGGAGCCTACCCTGGCAGTCAATCCAGTAAGCTGGTCCATGAGGGGCCAGGACTCTCTCTTACTTATAATCAGATTAGGACAGAGCCTATGGAGAGAAGCCCAAGCAGGCAATTCAAGCCTGAGACACCAAAAGCCATATATTAAGACCCAGGCACAGACCTAGACAAAAACAGAAAGTAAAGAGACTAGGAAATGACAGATGGGGGAGGAAAAGGAGTTGGGGGTAAGGGACAGTAAGTTACAATATGAAGAATTAGAGGAGTTCTGTATAAAACTTGTGGAATTGAGTAAAGGAATGGGAGAAACCAAAGTTCTCAGGTCAGACATGCTGTGACCTTTAAAAATAGTTTAAAAAAATAATTGATTTTTTTGTATTCCCTAACCCTATTTTCTCCCAACATTTTGTTAGAAAAATTTCAAATATATAGAGAAGTTGAAAATTGTACAGCGAACACACCCACAACCTAGATTTTACAATGATCGCTATATTTGCTCTATCACACATCAGTTTATCTACCCATCCCTCTCTCATTTCATCAATCCATTCTATTTTTCTTTATATTTTTATTCCCAGCATTTTCTTAGGAAAACAGCTTTTTTGTTAAATGCTCATGATTTTTGTTGATATTTATATCAAGGTAAGCGTAGCTGGGTCAGCTAAATGTCCCACAATATATACTGTCTTCTCTCTTTGTAGTAGAAATTTAAAATATGTATATGAAAATTTAACACAGAGATTATGTTTCCCAACCTCCTTTGCAGCTAGGTGTAGCCATGTGGCTAAGTTCTGATCAATAAAATATAACAGGAAGTGTCATGTGACAGTTGCCAGGACCCTTCCCTAAGAGGCAGTCCCTATGCCCTCTCTTTCATCCCTGCCTCCATTTCGCTGCCTGGGACACAGATGTTGCCATCCGGGGCCAGGAGGCTAAGGACCACAGCCTAGGGATGGCACTATGGAGCCATGAGTTGGATGAAGTCTGTGGTCCCGAAGACTCCTGGGAGCAGAGCCACCATAGAAGACTGCTCATCCCTGGACTAAATTTATGTAAGGGACATAAACCACGTTTTTGTTTACACTACGGTTACTGTGAGTAGCCTGTCATGAAACTAAAGCTAATTCTAACAAATGCAGCAAGACTTAAAAATCAAACTGTACAGAAGGGCTTATAATGAAAAGCAAGAGACATACCCTAAGGCTGCTTTAGCCCCAGCTGATCTCCCCAGAGGTACACTTTTAATTGGTTACTTCCACATCTCTAAATAACGTTTGTATTTTCTTTCTCTGTTTATCCATTTTAGACCCCATCTGTTGACTTCAGCTCCCTTGAGCTCCACTTCTTTCTTCTTCCTGTCAATAAAGGTGCATCACTATTTTGGTTTCTTTATTATTTGTGCTTGTAAAGGCAATTATTTCTTTTTTCCATCAACTAAAGATGAAATCTCTCGTCTCCCTGCTTTGTAAGATGAGGTCGTCTGCCCACCTACCTCCAAGTCTTTCCACTTCTCCCCTGTCTCGCTGTCATCTCCCTCTCTATTGTTTTTATGTTTCCATTGTCAATGTCATTGTAAAGCACCATTTACATGCTTTGACTGACAGTTTCACTATTGAGTGAGGGGAGCCTGCCTTTGTTCTTTTGAATCCTGAATGCCAGAGTGTAGAGGGCTTTGATCTTGGGCACCAAATCCCACCTTTGGGATTGCAGACGTAGCCCTACAGCTTTCAATCTACAACTCACACAGTATACAGTAATTATGTGTTTACAGGTCTATCACATCCAACCCTTTATCCTTAGCAACATATAAGTATCCGGTACTTGGAGCTATAATGAACTACCAAAGTTTTTTTGAGTGACAAGGTTAAACCAGAAGCCAGGTAACTTCATTCATATCCATTACTCCTGGAGATTTCTTGAAAAGTCACTGCTCGAGGATCAATACGGCAGGCCCACACTCTCCTGTAATTCCCTAAGCTATATTGCTTCTTGGCAGACACAAGTGAAGTTTGCACAGACACATTTAGCATGTTTCTCTTTCTCCAAGCCTCAGAGGCTCTAGCAACCCTCTGGGCACCCTGGACGCACCATCCGTGTCTAAGCCGAGGAGCCACATCTCTGTAAAGTGAGGTTCAAGCTGAGAGAAAAGAATGCCCACCATGAATGCCTATTTGGTGGCTCACAGACAGAAGCTTTTTTTTTTGTTTTTCGCGGTAGGCGGGCCTCTCACTGTTGCGGCCTCTCCTGTTGCGGAGCACAGGCTCCGGATGCGCAGGCTCAGCGGCCATGGCTCACGGGCCCAGGCGCTCCGCGGCATGTGAGATCTTCCCGGACCGGGGCACGAACCCGTGTCCCCTGCATCGGCAGGCGGACTCTCAACCACTGCGCCACCAGGGAAGCCCAGACAGAAGCTTTTGAAATCATAAGATACTGCTCTAAAGGAGTTGTTGGTTCAGTGCATGATTTCTCCACAGAGAAACAGATGAAAATGCAAGAACACATGTTCACGTGCATTTAGCTGGGAAGAATGGCAGCCCTGTCATATGTATTCTTGGCACAAAAATCCAAACCATAATAAACACAAGAAGTACATCTTTATAAGGATCACTTTTAGCTTGGTGCTATCATGTTGTTGAAAATGAGGCTGGAGATGACAACTTTAAAATTAAAATAATACACACTGATATACCTTCCCTACATTGTTCAATACAAGTTCAAATCTATCTGACTTCTTAGACTGAGTTTTCACCAGCTCAATTAGTGGTCTAAGGATTGCAAATTTGGAGAAGATCATGAAACGGGATCACATCCTTCCTTCTCATCCCAGGTGAGATAGCATCTGAACCACTTCAGAAAGTCTTTAGTGTAATCCTATCTCTTTCCTTGTTGATGTTGTTATATCCAACCATTACTGTAGACAGTAGTGATTAGTGGATAGAGCTCATATAAGAAAGTAGAAACTTGAGTGAAAAGTCAGTGAAGTGACCCCATAATGAATGGCAAATAATTCAAGTAGCAGAGAAAAATCCCAGACTGAATCAGGCTGTCCCAGAAATGACATTTAAGTGATGATGGGCCAGTCCTCAAATCATACTTTCTTCTACAATCCCACATAGTCAGTGTGCCCACCATACTGCAGCCACCTGCACAAACACGCCACCTCCTACCACACTGCTCTCTTATAACCACACAGCCCACAGAGTCCTCAGTGGTCTGTGGCTCAGTGCCCCCTGTCCATCAGCCATTTCTCCTGGCTTCTCATGACTCACTCTCCCTTATTTTGCAAAACTGTTCATCTGCTGTGTGGTCTACTGTATTGCTATCCTTTCCTTCTTCTTGTAGTACTAGAATCCCCACATTTTAGCTGGTTATATGGCAAGCTAGCATGAAGACTACATCTCCCAGTCTCCCTTGCTATCTGTGATCATGTGACTAAGTTACAGTAGGGATGTGTATAATTTCCAGGTCATGTCCTTCAAGGCAGTGGCTGTGCCTTCCCTTTTCTCCTTCCTGCTGGCTGGAATGCCAATCCATCATACATGTCAGGGAGCCAAATAGACCTGACAAACACCCTGGGAGAAGGCAGAGTAACAAGGGGGATGAAACCTGGCTCCCTGATGCCAGCAGGCCACTCCTGCAGCCCTGGACTGCCTACCCAGTCCTTGAGTAAGACAGGAATAAGCTTCTATCTTATTTTGGCCACTATATTTGAGTCTCTTTGCTATTACCATCTATCCTGTATCTGAACGCATCACTGCTCCAGATCATTTTTACCATGTTTGCAACCTACCCCAAACGCCAAAGCTCTGCTCCCGCAGAGGCCCTCCTCCAGTATCCGCCAAGTACTAACTTTCCCTATGTTCATCTTCCTTTTGTACACTGCGGTTGGAGTTCTCAGTGCTAGAGTACTGGAGGTATTTGGTCAGGGTGGTAGCCCTTCATTAAACTGAACCAAAAGGTATGCTTGGGCTCATAGAAGGTATTAAACAAATGCTTGTCTAATGAATGCATGGCCAATAGGAAGTTCTACGACTCAGTGCAAAAGAACCAGTTAATGGAAACTTTCTCCTTCAAATTCTTTAAAATAATTATCATCATCATTATACATTCATTTAATCCATGTGCTAGATACCGTACAAGTTAGCAATTTGATGCAGTCTTTTAATCTCACAAGAACTCTGTAAGCTATGTATTGCATTGATAATAATAATAATAGTATTATTGTTATTCCCATTTTACAGGTGAGGAAACTGGGCTCAGGGAAGCTAAGTAACTTGTTAGACAAGTTAAGTGGCAGAGCCAGACTCAAAGCTATGTCGGTCCTGCTCCAGTGCCACGAGTACCCTTAACCATTGTGCTAACAGTGATGGTTTAAGACAAAGAAACAGGTAAGCGAAGAATGAGTTTCTGGAGCTCTTGCTGTTCATATTTACTGCATGGGAAAGTCCCCCCAAAACCTGAGCCCTCGAGAAAGCAACTGGGGTACATGGGGCAGATCATGCAGGGACCACCATTTGCCATCTGACAACACACGACCCAGGGTTCTGGGTATGTAGGCTTCCAGAAACTCAATACTTCTTTCAATGCTTTTTTTTTTTTTTTTTTGCAGTACACGGGCCTCTAACTGTTGTGGCCTCTCCCATTGCAAAGCACAGGCTCCAGACGTGCAGGCTCAGCGGCCATGGCTCACGGGCCCAGCCCCTCCACGGCATGTGGGATCTTCCCAGACCAGGGCAAGAACCCGTGTCCCCTGCATCGGCAGGCGGACTCTCAATCACTGCGCCACCAGGGAAGCCCTCAAGGCATTTTTTAAAGCACGATAACTCACATTTGTGTAGCACTTTATGGTGAATAAATGCTTTTACAAACACTAGCTCGTATGATTCATAAAATCATTTTGTAAGGTAATTGAGCCTATACTATTATTCTTCCCATTCTCCAAAGGAGGAAACTGAGATGAGACCCAGAAAGATTGTGACTGTGCTGGTAGGCGGCTGAATAGAACCTGAACAAAGGATTTTTGTTTCCTTCATGTCTCATGCTCTTCCTAGTTACCACGTCACGTCCCTTCTGCCCATCAGCCACCCCTTTCCCCGAAGCGTGCTACGGAGAAATGACGACAGACTGGCCTTTACAGAGGGAAAAACAAATAATGCCAGGTTTTAAAATATTATTTTGAAATGTTATTTTTTTCGGAGGCATCCATCCAGTCTTGTTAACTAGGAAAGTTGTAGAAAACACAAGTGTTTTGTGGTTTGAATTCAGCTGAGGCTGGGAAAAATGCCACCGATGGCTTTTCCTTAGGTGGCCAAGCTGTCTACATTTTTCTAGTACCTTCGGGAGTTGGCGCAAGTCATCTGAAAAACCATCATGAGCGCTGAGAAATCTACAGCTCGCCCTTCTCTTCAGACAAGATAGGTGGCTAAGCTCAAGGTAAGGAAACCCAGCAGAGCAGGCGGGCTGCGCACGTGGTGACACCAGCGGGGACTTGCGCTGGACCCCCGGAGGCTGCTGGCTTCCGCGGGCGCCAAACGCACACGAAATGCCCTCTTTTACTTCTCAGTATTCAGAGAGTTCGGATCCAGAACCCATTCACCTGGGTGCTGAAAGTTTTAGTGGAAAATTTACCAGATGCAAACAGGAAGTTTTTGTACTGGGTGTTTTCCCTGGACCATGGGTTTGTGGGAATGGGGGAAGGATGACAAGGCTGCAAACAAAAGGCTTTGTGGCCTGGGCTTGCTGGAGAATTCAAGCAGGGCCCGATGCTCAGGATGACTGACATGCTTGTGGCGACAACCACGTCTGCCGGGAAGAGTGTGCCCAGAGGCCCCCAGGGAACCCGCGGATGCAAGTGGGAGGAGGGCTCAGCTCCGTGGGAGACAGTGGTGGTGAGAGGTGGTGTGCTGTTTTCAGAGCAGCTGCTCAGCGTGGCTGGCCCGCTTTCTGGACCCACCGGGAAACGTGGAAACATGACGGGCCTAGCCCGCCAAAGAGCCCTCGTAAAATCAGACTCCTGTTACAGAGAAAGGAAAGGGGCGAGGCCCAGAACAGCAGACCAGGGCGGGACATGGGGTGAAGATGTGAGCGGGGACAGAGCTGGGGAAGAAACAGCTCCCAGAACGTGTGTGCAGAAGAGACAGAGACGACCGAGATATCAAATGATTCTTGCTGGGGGAATAATTGAGTGAGGTGATGGTCCCTGGGGAGTGGTGGACAGTATTTCCATACTCCTCTCGCCCTGAGGGGTCTGTCTCGGCCCTTCGGCCAGTGCAAAGCACCCCCACCCTGATCCCCCTGCCACTGGCTTCCAGGCCCCGAAGTCCCCAGGATTGCTCAGCCCTTCCTTCCTCTGGGCAAGCGGCAGCAGCCACCTCTTCTGTATTCCCAGTGCTGTTGGAGAAGGGTGGGACATGGTCGCCAGTCCTTTGGGCACCTTCCAAAACTATGTATCTAAAAAGAAATGGGTTTAAAGAGGACTTTAAGAAGGGGGGCTCCCTCGGCTGCCTGCCTTGAGCGGGAACGGACTGAGAAATCTGTGCAGCTCACTGTCCTTTCTCTCCTCAGAGGTGTTCCCCACCCCACACCGGCTGTCGGCGGGAGGGAGGTTTGGAAAGCCTTCAGGATAAGCAACAGTGGGAACACTGCGCTTTCACCCGGAGGAGGCCACACATGGAGACTGTGCACAGAGAAACACGCACACACACAAGTACGTGCAAACAAAAAGAAATCTCCGTTCAGTCCATCTTTCAACACGATTCAAGCGCATGGCAAATATTGCAAAATCTGGGCTTGGCAGGCGGTGGCTGTGGGGTCTTTGGGTGGGTATGACAGCAATGAGTAGACATTAACCCTTCGTGTGCCGCCTCCCATTTTATTCTTCACCCAAGAATGAAGAAACGAGGTTTTAAGAAAGCCTCCAAAACAACTAGAAGTGATGGTGGATAGAGTACGCAATTAAAAGAGAAAATCAGGACACAAACTGAACCTCCGAATAATATTAAAATAAAATTAAAATAACCTTTTAAAAGTTGGCGACTGGGCTTCCCTGGTGGCGCAGAGGTTGAGAGTCCGCCTGCCGATGCAGGGGACACGGGTTCGTGCCCCGGTCCGGGAAGATCCCACATGCTGCGGAGCGGCTAGGTCTGTGAGCCATGGCCGCTGAGCCTGCGCGTCCGGAGCCTGTGCTCCACAATGGGAGAGGCCACAACAGTGAAAAGCCTGCGTACCGCAAAAAAAATAAATTAAATAAATAAAAGTTGGCGACTGCAATATTGATCATTTAATATTTATCCCAGCTTTAGTAAACATATAGGAGACTACAAGGAAATACACTCAAAAGTTGTTCTGGGATTAGCTAGCTCAAGGTTTCTCAAATTTGAATAAGCAAAGAACCCACTGGGGGTCTGGTGAAAATGCAGATTCTGACTCAGGAGTTCTGGAGTAGGGCATTGCTGACAAGCGCCCAGGTTATGATACAGCGGTTCTAGCAAGGGTATTCGTGGATTCTTTTTCTTCTTTATACCCTCTGGTATTTTTTAATCTTCTATAATAAACATATTGCTTACTTAGATAATCATGAAAATATTTTCTTTTTGAAGATAAGGTATTTATAGATTAAGTCCAGTGCTTCAACTGACCAGATCCTGGGAGATGGGACTTCTCAACAAACTGGAAGGCAGTTCAGAGCTTTGATTCTCAGCCTGGCGAAGGGTAGGGGGGGAGTCACAGGGGATTCCCCAGGAAGCTTTACAGAGCATTTGCCCCCTGGGGACTTGTCGGAATGGGGGTGGGGCTGTGTAATTGGAGAGCTCCTGGACCACACACCGCGCGGTTCCCCAGGGCAGAGAACCACCACTGCAGCCGCCTGAGCAGACTTTGCACTTTACTGTCATTCAGATCTAGGCTTGCATGTGGCTCTGTCCGCCATGGCCTGCAGTGGCAGAGTACGAACACACTGTACTGTATGCTCGCAACTAGTAAAACTCAAGTTTTATATGCTTATTGGGAGTGGAGCCACTCACTGCTCGTACTTTGCATTTGCGCTAAGGAAGCCACCCCGCAGCTCACTTTTATATATCTGATTGAGAAACCGAGAATTGGTGATGACCTTGTCGCTATCTTAAAGACGTTGGGCAAACTGAGGCAGGTAACCAAACGGGACCCTCAGACTTTAGGTTTTAGAGGTTTACAAAGTGGCACAATTAAAAATACTAGATGGATTGGCATCTTGGTGAGTCCTGTCGGTGGGATAACAGTCAGAAGCATCACTGCCCCACATGTTCCACTTCTATGGAATCACAGAGAACTTGTATCATTCAAAATGCTGCTGTAGATACAGGACTATTAACTTAATCATCTATAATACGCACATTAACATCTTTTTGTTGTCTTGCTTCAAGGAGAAGGAAAATGAGATGGGCTGGCTTGTGTGCTATCTCCTCTATGTATTATTTGATCAGTCAGGACACTTTCAATTCAAACCAGTATTAATAAGAAAATGGGAATTTATTGAATTATGTAACTGAAAAGTTTATCTATCTTCAGGCATAGCTGGATCCAGGCACTCCACTGATGCTATCAGAACTTAGCCTCATTCTTCCCTCTCAGTTCAGCTCTCTTCCATGTTGGCTCTTTTATCAGGCAGGCTCACGACTGGGGGCAGATGCTAGGAGGTTCAGGTTTATTCTTCATTCTCCCTGAAACCCCAGAAAAAGAAGTCTCTGTCATAACAGTTTAAACAAGCATCCCCTATTTGAGTCTTACGAGCTGGACTCGGATCACATACAGGAATCTGGACCAGTCACCGGGATATGGGGGGTGTTGGTTCATTCCTCCAGGCCTGGGGCAGGTGCCCAGCGCTGGATCCAGACATGAAGGTAGTCAGAGATTTAAGAGCAGAGAAGTAAGAGCTTTTCTAGAAAAATATGGACTATATGATTAAAAGAAGGGAGAATAAACCCTAGGCAGGAAAACGATTGTGTCCAATTCAGCATATAAGTATCAACAGACTAATATTCACAACTGGTCTATTTTGAACTTCATAATTCAGGTTGATTAACTGGACCAGTGCTTTGCAACTTTTGTGTATCTTAATTCACATATAAGAATTATAATGTGCGCAGGCAGCCTGGGGTAAGGGGAAGGGTGGGGGAGGAATTTGGGATCCCGGCAGAGGCTGCTGTAGGATTGATTGGTCAGGGACTCCAAAGGTCCCAAGTTCTGTGAGAAGCAATAACTTGTGTTGGGGTCAGGTCTCGGGAATCTCTATGTTTAGGGCATAATATTGGTACTTAAGGCCCAAAGTGGCCATTTAGTAATTTAAAATATATAGACAGCATAGTTCAAAGTTTATTGTGACCTGTATCCTAATACCTTCCCCTCCTCACACACCCCACCTCACCTCCAAAAAGGCAATCGTTCATTGAGCAATTATTAACCGAACACATGATGTGTGTCAAGTGCTGTTTTAGGCCCTTGGAATACATCCGTGAATAAAACAAAGACCCCCGTCTGGCTGTGTTTCTTTCAAATACCTGTAGGTCAGTAGAGACAGACAATAAGCAATAAACATCATAAATCAGTAAATTACAAAATGTATTAGAAGGTGGTACGTGTTAGAGAAAGACAGGAAAAAGTAGAGCAAGGGAAAAAGGTTATTTCAAGAAGGATTCATGAAATGCCTCTGCCTCCAGTAGTTTGAGTCTACAAACTTCAGGAGACTTAAGAATGGTTCACCGCATTTACGAAGTGTTTCAATGTCCAGCTCTGGGCATCAGAGCATACCTGGACGCTCCAAGCCTGGGTCTGCAATGGCAAGGAAGGCCAAGGCTCTTGCACAGAAGCACAGCTAATGTCAAATACCAATGTGGAAATGCCAACCTGTTCTCTCACACTTCAGACCTGGAAGGGACATTCAAGGTTAGAGTCCCCCTCCTCCAGCTTGTGCAGTGGATGAGGGTAGCATCAGGCTCGCCTCTGACTGGGGGTCTGTGTGAGGGCACCCAAGTCTCAACCGGGGGCTGTATTGGTTACCTCTAACTGCATGATAATCTATCCCAACAATTAGGAGCTTAAAACAACGACTTTTCCAATCTCGCAGTTCCTGTGGGTCAGGCATGGGCATGGGTTAGAGGGGTCCTCTCCTTCAGGGTCATGTACAGGCTGTGATGGAGGTATTGGCTCCACTCACCTGCAAACCTGTAACAGAGGTTCAACTGAGGCAGGATCCACTTCCAAGTTCACTGGTGCTTGTCCGCAGGGCTCAGTTCCTTCAGGGCTGATAGAGTGAGAGCCTCAGCTCCTTACCGGCTGTTGCCCAGAGGCCACCCGCAGACCCTTGCTACGTGGGCCTTTCCAACGTGGCGACTTCTTCATCAAAGCCGGTGAGAGAGAGTGTGTGCCAGGAGGATGGAGGTTGCAATTTTGTAACCCAAACATAGAGCAAGTCAGCAGACCCAGCCTGTGCCCAGGGCAAGGATGGCATCGTTGTGAGCCGTCCTCAAAGTCAGCCTACCCCGAGGACCCTGGACTCTGCGTTCAGGATTTCTCTGAGTCTTGCTGCCTTGGTTCCTGGCACTGTTTTCTACTAAGTGACAATACAGCCCATTTCCACCCTATAATTCCCTTAGTTGTGAACACTAGGGTGCTCTTTCATTCTCTCCCTCCTCTGCTCCTCTAGGTTTCTCTTCTCTTAGTGAAGTTCACCAAGGAGATCCCCATCACTCATCCTCCCTTGGAGGGTCCGCAATGGGTCCACAGTAGGGTCCGCATGATCACACAGCTCTCACTTACCCTACTGTTTACAACTCCATTTCAAATCTCCTAGCCCCAGCCAGACCCAGCACCTACCAAACCCACTGAGACTTGGGGAGGGGAAGTTCTCACTCCAGGGAATTTGGAACAGGAAGCATTTGTGACACTGAGAAGTGAGGCCCGAACAGGGAAGATCAGTGGAAACGCTTGGCCAGTGTTCACTGCTATGGGGCATTTGCTGAGAGGTCGGTTTCTCACAAGCTCTCAGATAAATGGTGATAATGGATGATTCTCAATAAAGAGTATTCTAACAGCCCTGTTCCAACCCGGTCTATGCAAGTCAAATTGCATTGCAAAGAATAAGATACAATTGAGCTTTCCTTCTGAGATCTAAATAAGGCAATTCCACAATGGATAGGGCATGGAATTGGGGGATGGCTGTGGTCTGTGTCATGTTCCATTCACCATGGGACATACAGATACACTGAATGGTGTTATGTCTGTGGTCTGCAAACTAACACTATTCTGAAAGCATCCAAATGAAAAGTAAGATGTGCTGACATACACCTCCTGGCCCCTCCTCTTTAGTGCATTTTGCATATTTTATTGTATGTTTTCTTTAAAACCTCCCTTTTCTATTTTGGCATCCAACCATAGCGGCCATTTTGAAACTCTGTCTGCTAAACACAGACAGCTAAACACTGTCTGCTAATCACTTATGTCTTTTGTCTCCCTTGCCTCCCTCCCTCCCTCCCTCCCTTCCTTCCTTCCTTCCTTTTTGCTGTGATGCCATCCCTCTCACAACCTTGAATGCTCTTTGTAAACTCAACTGACTTTTCCAAAGCAGTTTTACAAAACTCATTGGAGGGAGGCAGGTGGTGGCTACGATGCATTCCCCACAGCCCTGTGTGCTTCTCACCAAACTGAATCCCTTGAAGGCTGGACGTCCTGAGATTGTGTGGCCTCCACCACAAGATTAAGGTATCTGGCATTTTAGGGGAGGATGCCACTGACACCTCCTACTTCTATTCTTAAGGTACCCATGTTTCTTTAAATTTATTTCTCCTCTTATCCTTCCAGCTAGTTTCTGAAGAAAGCTTTCATTTCTACTTGGAGTCTCAAACATGTTGATAATGTCTCCTTTAGCTATTCTATTTAAAGAAATTGTACTGTTGCTTTTTCTTTAATTATGTGTTTGTGTACACATTTTTCTCTCACTGGAACACAGTCATTGTGTTCGTTTACCAGGACTGCCATAACAAAGTACCACAGACTGGGTGGCTTAAACAACAGAAATTCATTTCTTACAGTTCTGGAGGCTAGAAGTCCGAGATGCAAGTGTCAGCAGGATTGGTTTCTTCTGAGGCCTCGTTCCTTGGCTTGGAGATGACTGTCTCCTCCTGTGTCTTCACATGGTCTTCCCTCCATGCAAATGTCTGTGTCCTAATCTCTTCTTCTTATAAGGACAGCAGTCCTACTGGATTGGGGCCCATCCTATGACCTCATTTTAACTTAATCACCTCTCTAAAGGCCCCATCTCCAAATATAGTCATGTTCTGTGGTCCTGGGGTTTGGATGTCAACATATGAGTTTTCGGGGGGGCATTTTCAGCCCGTAAGAGTCATAAAATACAGATAAGCAAAAAGAAGATTAAAAAGGCTCATATAATCTCACAATTTTGGGCCTTCCAGTGGCTTCTGGTTGTGCTTAGCATAAATTCCAGGCCCCTTACTTCAGCTGCAACTCCCTACCTGTTCTACCCTCCTCCCTCTCGTTCATCTCCTCGCTCCCTCACTCGCAGCCTGCTGGCTTCCCTGCACAAGCCTGGGCCTGTCCTTCTCAGGGCCTTTGCATGGGCTATTCCCAGGTGTGTGCATAGCTGATGCCTTTCTGGTCATGGACTCAGCTCAAATACAGAAGATCACAGAGGCTTCTGTTACCCCTGCCTGATGTTGCTGTCTCCCCAGGCATTCTAGAGCAGAGCTTCTCCACCCCAGCTCTACTGACATCTTGGGCTGGTCAGTGCTCTGCTGCAGGCATTCAATGAGCATTAGCTGTTATTATTCTCTCTCATTACCCTGATGTTTTCCTATATATGTGTTTGTTTATTAATCTGTGAATGTCACAAGGCAAGTGCCTAGAACACTGCACAGCACACAGTAGGTGCTCAGTAACCGCATGTTGAAAGAAGGGGTGGCCCTACTAGGATAGAAGGCCGCTGCCTGTTGTGTTCAGAGACACACCTCTAGTGCAGGCGGCACACGGCACCTGGTGCATAGTAGGTGTTCAATAAATATGTGTCGAATGAATAGAATATTTACTGTAAACTGGCCCATGCAGGTGTATATTTCCTCAACCTGCTTTTCCTTATTGATTGCCCTTCCTGCCATCCTTTTCATTTTTTCCCATGAACTTTTGAGGAAATCAGAGAACAGACCTGGCTTCTTCTCCTTCTCTGATGTGACTCCTACATCCAGGTGGTCTTTAAGGTCCCTGACCCCTCAAGGTTCCAAGTCCAAGCTTGATCTCTCCTCCCCCAAGCCCTGGTCCCCACTCCTCTCCCATCTCAGTCCACGCCCTGGGGCAGTGACCATCTTGCCTGCTTCCTGACACGAGCCATGGCCTCCTGCTTCCATGGCTCACAGGCGAGTGTGTGGTCACAACACCCTACGAGTGGAGTCAGAGTCACCCAGAGAAGCGTAGAGGATATTCAGGCCCTGAATGTCATGCCTGTTACTGCGTGGAAGATAACAAATACCTGTTTTGTGAGCATCTCAACCAGCCAACCACGCAGCGAAGGAAGGTTCACAATATCCATGAGTGATGTGCGTGGTCTGGGTCCTGGTCTAGACCCGTCATCATACCACATTAGTTCTCTGTGCCGGGAGGAGGTGGAACGGGGCATTTTTAGTTAAAAGTGACAAAACACACTGGTGCTTGCTGTGCACCCGGCACAGTTCCAAGTGCTGATTGCCTCCGGGAATTCCCCAACCACTCCACAGGGTGGGCTGCTGTGCTAGCACCTCCACTTCACGGATGAGGAAACTGAAGTCATAGAAAGGTGAAATAACTTGCTCCAGGTCTAGGATGGCCAGCCTGTCCCAGTTTGCCTGGGACTTGCCTGGTTTCAGCACCGAATGTGCCATGTCTCAGCAAACTTCTTGGTCCCTGGCAAATCAGGACAGTTGGTTACCCAACCAGATCACCCCACTTCTAAGTAGCAGAGCTGGAATTTGATCCTAGTCAGTGGACTCCAGAGTCCATACTCTTTTTTTCTTTTTTGCGGTACGCGGGCCTCTCGCTGTTGTGGCCTCTCCCGTTGCGGAGCACAGGCTCCGGACGCGCATGCTCAGCGGCCACGGCTCACGGACCCAGTCGCTCCGCGGCATGCGGGATCTTCCCGGACCGGGGCACGAACCCGCGTCCCCTGCATCGGCAGGCGGACTCTCAACCACTGCGCCACCAGGGAAGTCCCAGAGTCCACGTTCTTAACAGCTATGTAAAGCAATGTACAGTAACCAAGGACAACTCAATCCATCAATTAATCAAATTCAGGGAGATATTCTGAAATGAATCTTACTTTCATAATGACAAAAAGAGGGTGGATCGACACCAAAACCATAGGGATTGTAGAGGAAATAAAGCCGCTATTTCCCCTTTACCTAAAATTATCCAGTTTATGCCTTAATCCGCCCCCCTTGTCATGGACCATAAAGACCTAGTCACTCATTTTATGATTTTGATCCAGAAGATGTCTCCATCTCTAAAAGGATGAATCAATTATTTCACATGTTAATACCAGGTGAACATAAAGCGTGCCTTGCATTTAGCTTCCCCACTACATCATATACTTGGCAAAGACTAAAGAAAACTGCTCCTTAAGTATTTCCTCCAACCAACAGGATTATTTCCTGTAGCTAATGATATGGCTTAGAATAATAAGATAGGAACTTGAGGTCAGCTTTTGGACTGAGTTTAAATGTCTTTAAAGGGAGGAAAAAAAGCACCCCAACTAAGCTTGATTATTGTTGTCTTTTGCTCAGTATATATTAACCTCATCATAAATATACAACCACATCCCCTAGCTTACTGGCTTTTTCTTAATATAAGAGTGGCATTCTTGACCTCTCTCTGACCCCCAAAATCTTGGCTAAAATCTGCTCAAGGGTCTTGGGTTGCTTGGTACTCTCTCTTTGGCCAACTGGTCTTCATAAATCTGATTCTCAAACAGCCCATGAAAATGGGGGTGGCATGTGTCCCCCTCAATTCTGAATGTTACTGGGCTTGGTCCTTGCCTTAGACCGTCAGGGGACATTGGTGATGTTTGAGACAATAAGAAACCTCGGAGGTTAACGAAGAACCATCCTCCTTGAGATTTAACCAAGCTTTAGAACAAGGTTTCATAGTTTACTGTGCATGAGAATCAGCTGGGGACTTTATTATGCTTCCCCAGTCCCACCAGGAGATTGTGATGCAGGAGAGCCAACGTGGAGTCAGGCATCTTTGTCTCTGACAAGGCCCTCAGATGATCCTGACAGGCTTTGCAATGACACTGTGAGAAGCTCTGCCCCGAGATGTCAATTCAGGTTCCTCTCATGTGTGCCTCTGCAAAATTTCCCATTTAAGAAAAAATGGAAATCTACAATGTAAAGTGTTTGCCCTATTTTCTTGTTGTTGTATGTTTTGTTTAACTCCCCAATCCTGGGTATTTGAGCGGGCATGTCATCACACCACACGTTCATATGCCTCTGTGTAAGCCACTCATTTTCATGGCTGTATAGTATTCCAGAATCTATACAGTAACATCCAGGTTGGTTGCAGCTTTGGGTAACTGTGAACAATGCTACTATGAACATTTTTCTATGTGTGAGATTTCTTTAAAAGATCTAAAAAGCAGAAGCCCATCTTTATAAAGGCCATCTCCAGTGAAGGCAAGTGTCAAGGATGGACTGGTTAGAGATTCTGGTGGGAAAAAGGGACAAGCAGGGCAGAGTAGGGAGCTCTCTGCAAAGAGAGAAACATGTCTAAGTTGTCACTTTTTTAATTTTAATGAATTCAATTAAAATAAAGAAAAGTTATAAGAGACTAGATTGAAGGAAATATCTGAGCTGGAAGGCTCTAGCTAATCAATGCTCTAATTTCATAGATGAGGCCCTGTGAAGTGATTTGCCCTTCAGAAAGGGCAGAAAGAAGAGCAGAAAGAAGAAAGAAAAAAAAAATGGACCAAGTTATTTCATCAGGAAGTACTGTTTCTAAGAGGTTGGTAACACTGTGAACAGGCTATGGAGGTCAAACTGTTGCTAACAGTTGTTATGTCTTTTCCACATTTGCATTGTAGTATCCCTGCATTTGAAATAAGAGAAAATTGGTGTTCCAAATGTTGTGTCTGAGCCCTGCTGGCTCTATCACTTCAGCTGTATCAGTGATGGAGAGAGATGTCAGCTACATAGCCAGGCCAGGGTCTGAGGTTGAATCTAAAGTGGGCCCCAAGATGCACATGCCCACACACTAGCTCCTCAAGATGCGGCTGCCCAAGCTCTAGGTCCCCAAGATGCAGGTGCCCACGTGTCAGGTCCCCAATAATCAGGTGCCCTCACTCCGGCTCAGTTCTGTGGGCACATGGTAAATACAAGTAAGAAGAGCACAGTCCCCTTCTTTGGGGGGGAGGTGGGGAAAATCAGCCACACTCCAGTTTAATGAGGTATCCCTTTCTTCACACATTTAACATGCATTCAACAGGCACTGGGTTCTATTAAGTGGGTGCACAAGATGAAGATGACAGTGTCCTGTCACCAAGTAGCTAGCAGGCCAGTGGGGAGGTGAACGGGAGATGACTGAAAACTAGGACATGTGATAAAGGTGAAGGACACACAAAAAGATAAAACTGTAAAATATTTGCAATGACCTCCTTCTTCACAGCAGTCAAACCTCGACTGCCCAAAAGGCTCCCAGCTGCCTGACCCCTAGTTATCAGTCCAAAGATGCCAAGAGGCAGGCCACCACCAGAGGGCAGTGTGGGGATGTTGGCCTGCACATGCTCAGTTTTTTGGTTTTGCCACCATTCCAGGACTGAAGATTACAAAGTAGATTTTGATTTCAGCATCAAAATCAATTATTAATTTTTCTTTGTCTAAGAAATAGTGCGTATTGCTTCTACAATGGACTCCTATAGCTTAATACATAGGCTGAAAAGTAAAATGAAGCTCTACAACTTTTTCCCTGGGTTGCAAAATTTGTATTATCCAAACAAACATTTTTCGTTGTCTTTCTCTCGCTTTTTTTTTTTCTCGCTGGTGCACAGAGGCATAAAGCCTTGTCTGTAACAACCACATGTAAAAGTGTAATCATTTTGATTTAAAAATGAAATAAAACAAAATGGAAATGTAATGTTTTTCCATTTCTCTACAGTTTAACTTAATTTGCTTTAGACCTCTGTGGACATATAGATTTTTATGATTAGGCTCATGGAGTAAAAGGATCATTAACACAGAAACGATGCTTTCACCAAACCACCAATGGGTCACTTTGCCTAGGGTTTCTCTCCGGTGTTCAGAAATTCCTTGGGTGAAAAAGCAATGCAACCTGACAGAAAATGCTAATTCTCCAGGAAATTGATGAAGACTGTCCACTTCCTGCCTGCCAGTGGGTTATGGAGGAAGAAACATGTAGTCAGTAGAGAATATATACTGTAACATACTCTCATATACTGTTTACTCTGATTTAAATTAAAGAAGAGGGCAGGAAGGGTTGAGGCAAACTCATTGTACAGTAGAGGATCCCAGCTAAGTGCTCCAGGTGACGGTTGAAAAAAATGCAAGTTCCCTGCCAAAACACTCTGGTTCCTTTAAGAACCCAGATTTGGCAAAAACTTCAATGCAGTAAAAATCACCATAGCTAGGTTTCTGATTTCATTTTTCCTTGAAACTATATGGGAGGTAGCCTGGCTTTGGCATGACTTTAAGAGTAGAAGCGGTAAATACTCATCTTACATTCCAACTTCTAGTTACTGTGAGACCTTGCACAATCTGTGTACTTTCCTTCCCCAAATATATAAATGATATTTTAACATGGATGAATATGGCCTGATAGCTACCTGCAAGAGATGCATCTAAGTTTTACTTTTAGAAAATTATTAAAGTTTTGCCAAAGAATTTTATTAACAAAAACTTCTAGATAAATACTTTGTAATAAAGTTAAGGATAAATTTATATTGTCTCCTTTGCCTTTCAGATATTTCCTTCACTTTGCAAAAAAAGAAAAAGGGAGTGTATAATTTTTGACTCAGCAAATAACTGTGATTAATTCGATGTCTCTAAACTGGATGCTTTTAAGAGAAAGAGGCCAAGTTTTTTTGTTCTTGTTTTATTTTTCAAACTCGTGGACTAATAAAATTTTGATATTTATTTGTAAGAAATGTGGTAGCAGAAAGAAAGATTAATATTTAACACATATCAAAACATTAACCATTGTGCCCAAGGCATTGCATTAGTTGTAGAGATGCAGAAGTTCCACATGAAAGAGTTCCAGCATTAAGAAGTCAAGGGGGTCATGAGGGAGAATGGGGAGAGTATGGCCTTTTCCATCAGCCAGACCTGAGCGTGAATCCCAATTCAGCTGCTTACAAGCTGTGTGAACTTGGATAAATTTCTTAACTTCTCTGAACCTTTGTTTCTGAATATAACAATCATCCTAATCCTGCTTTTGTAGGGCTGTGGCCTGACAAGAACATGTCTTCAGCTGATAATAATTCAGTACATAGTGGTTGCCCAATATAATGTCCACTGTCCTGGGATGACACTGCCGCCCTTGAAGTGATAACAACCGAGTTGGGACCTAGAGAAGCAAACGCACCCTTTCCAACTCCAGGTCTGTATTTCCAACTACCTGCGGGGTGTTTCTACTTGGATGCTTTGCCTCCAAATTCAAAGTGTAGGAAGCAAAGCTCTCCTTTCAGTCTCTAGGATGTGCTAGTTTCTGTGGAAGGTATGTCACTTTCCTGGTGACTCAGGCTCGGCCTCACCCCCAGCAGGGTCTTGCCAGCTCTCCTCCTGAGGCCAGCGGGCTATTTCTCTGCGGTCTCTTCCCTCCCTGTCTCTCCTTTCCAGCTGCCTGTGAGCTGCCCACCCCTGATGCTGGGCTGTTGCTGTCTCTCCCTCGGGTGTCTTACCTTTTCACGAGACCCACCTGCCTCAGATCACTGCTTTCCAGCCCTTCCTGCTCAGGTGTTACCAGGAAAAGACTGACCTCTGCCTTCACAATGTCGCCCTAACTTGCTTCCCTAACGTCAACCTGCAAGGCTCCAGTCTGCTCCTTTGGGACAGATAAACTGTGCCTTTGAAGGACAGCGTGGATGCCCTCCACTGCGCCTCTGGTCATGGCATTCCCTCCCTCAGTCCCCGATCGAACCCAACCACCCCTGGAGGCCAATGCAAGCCAGACCCCCTCCTTAGGGTCTCCCTGCTCTCCTTTTTCCCCTGGGGCACTGCTGCCAGTTCTCTGTGGCCTTGGACGGTTGACGATCTCTCCGTAAAAGGTGTTCTCTCCAGCCCAATTGTGGATTCCCTGATGATGGTTTCTAGTCAAACTTCTGGAGCTTCCAGCAGTACCCTCAGCCATAAGCATCCCTTGTGGCAAATAAACACATGGGTGCAGAGAAGGTAAGACACTTGCTGAAGATACCCCAGCCCAGCAAGAGCAGAGGGGTCTGGAACCGGCTCTGCAGGCAGCCCCCTGGCACCCTTCCCACATCCTAAGACAGCATGAAATTAGCGATCCCCAGGTCCTGCACTAGTGGCTCAGAGCCTCTGGAGACTCTGGTCACACACAGACTCTAGTCTGTGGCTCCCCTGGGAAGATAAAAGTAGAAATTGGGCAGAACTTGGGCAGCAAGTTCTGCCCACTCTCCCATGCCCCTGGTGAAAAAACAGGGTGTCACTTTGTTATTTAAATGTCCAGGGCGCTTCTTCCCTACTCCTCACACCATTTTCATTTCCAAAACTCCCCCTTCAGCCTTTTAATCCAATAGCTACCAACCCACCAACCCAAGGCACGATAGTGGCTCGGCTGTGACCGTATTGCGTTGCTGAAACGCTTCTTTTGTGCTAAGCCCTACAAACACAATTCAGGGCTGTAATTGCCTCAGACAGTCAGATGTCCATTTACATACAGCATTCCCATCCTCGCCCATTCTTTTAGCAGAAATGAAACAAAACCCAGCCCAAAGTAATGGAGTGTGTAAGAGCTCACTTCCTAAACAACTCTGTCCATGCATTTCAACCCCACCCTGAGATTTGAGATTTCAAAGCACATGAGATACTTTAAGGGGTTCTAGCTTTGGAATTTCCTTTTCACCCCCAAACAGGGTTAAGAAAAAAGACCTGGTGCCCAGGAAGGCTGCAAATATCCCGGGCTGTTGTCATTATCTGTGGCCTGGATCGAGACTACAGACACAGCACTGCAATAGGCATCCTCCCTGCACACAGCCATTTAGACATCCTGTAACCTGAAACACGTCCTTTTAAGCAGTTGAGAGGGGTGCAAATGACAGTCAGCTACACAAATAATTTGCCCTCAAAATGTTTATCAGCTCCCTGCCATAGCCACTTCCATTTATAGCTTATAAACGGTTATTAGCTGGCTCCTTCACATCTGATAACACAGCCCAGAACAGGTGGTGAGAACGGTGAGTGATTAGAGGGCCTCCCTGGGAGGTGCTGCGTGCTTGCCTGTGGGTGGTCTTCCCGCCTGAGTCCAGTGCCCACATGAGAAGACATTGTAGAAAGCCTCCAATTTAGGAGATAACAGTCTGTGTTGTCTGTTTGTATAAAGTGCTGTCCAAATACAGCTGGCTTTGCTTTCTGGCCAGCAAACATTGCTAAGAAGGGTTGAAAGTTCAGCATCATCAGCCCCCCAAACACAATCCCTTCCCCCTCTCAGTCTTGGGCAAACAGTCCCCAGTGCTCATGTTCTATGGATTCCTTAGGAGGTTTGATCCACACTGAAAATGTTGCTCTGGCTGAGGCGATGCTCACAGCCCGGCCAGGGCAGGGAAGCCAGAGGCGGACACCTAGCCGGCAGGAGGGCATGCTCTTAGCGCTTTGGCTATCTGTGATTTTGCTCTTTGCTAAAAAAAAAAAAGCTTTGCAAGTCCCCACAACCTTTCTCAAAAACAGTGCCTGGTGCAATGCACCACAAAGTCATCTGCCTCTGGTGCTCTTGGCATTTCTCAGGCAAAGAGAGTAGGAAAGATAGATGTCGGACCGGGGTTTCTCAGCCTCCACACTACTGACATTTGGGGCTGAATATGCCTGTTGTGGAGGCTTGGCCTTTGCACCTTAGGATGTTTAACAGCGTCCCTTACCTTCACCCATGAGATGCCAGTAGCAACCCCAACTTCAGTTGTAACGAACAAAACTGCCTCCAGATATGGCTTGGGGGCAAAACCATCCCCCGGTGAAGACCCACTGTATTTTGTGATAAATATAAATGAACTGAAGAGCCATGCATGAACTACCCTAATAAGAACAGGAGTGCTTTCACAATACTACAGCAGTGTCAGATAGACCCTCAGAAACATTTATTAGTTAAGTAACCAAATTCTGATTAGATTGTCTCATTGGGAAAAATGGTAATCAGTGAGTAAACCAAGAACCAGGCAATTCTTGATAGTAAATTTGAAAAACAAAACAAAGCTAACTTCACGCTCCAAAAGTTAAAAAGAAGCTACGATGATGATGTAATTAGTTAAAATAATGAAGATAATTGCTAACGTTTTTGAGGATTCTCTATGGGACAGGCACCATGTGCTAAAACGTGTTATCGTGCCCGTTTTACAGAGGATCTCAGCCTGAACAAGGAAGACTGTTTCCCAAAGTACTTTCCAGAATGTTCTCTGACTACAAATCATTTCCCATTCCCTGATTCCAAAAATGAGTTGAAGAGTTGGAATGTATTTGGATAATGGGCTTTATAGAATAGGCTTTTGAAAGTCTGACACTCAAAACAACAATAATGAAAATAATAATAACAGCTGCTGTTTAGTGATGGCTCAGTGGGAGGCAGACCTCCCGTTAAGCATGTTGCAAACACTCCCTCTTGATTGCCCCGAAGGAGGCAGAACCCCTTTCACAGGCGAGGAAACTGAGAGCTTAAAGTCCTGTATCTCCGGAGGTTTCACGGCAGAGCCGGATTTCAACCCCGCCCCTCCGACCCGGCTGTTTCTGCTCTGGTAACGCCTAGCACCACGTGGCAGGACGCTGCTCCAGCCTTACGTAGGTGACAGGGTGGCGGGGCTGCCCGTCTCCGCCCAAGATGACCTGCAGTCTCTCTGACTCCTCCTTGGCCAAAATCAGTGACCCCACACCCTCCGGCACAGTGCCCGTGGCCGTCTCCTTCCTCATCCCCATTGGCCTCCATTCCCCCCACTCCCTTCTCCGTTTCGTGACTTCCGTTACCAGCTAGGGCAATAAGGACTGACCATCTTTGGCCTGTGTCATTGGGTCTGATATTCATTGGGTCCCCGTCATATTTGCCTGGAATACTCCTCTAGGGGCAGCTGAGTTAGCCCCTGTGTGAGCGAGCGGCACATGGCTTGTGGCCTGACCTTGACCATGACCTAGTGGCCTGATCAGTCTCCGTGTTAAGGTCTTGACTCTCCATCCCAGAGGCAGGCTGACAGACCCTCCGAATGCCCTCTTCGGGGAGATCCTGACCGCGCGGGTCCCCATGCCTCTGCTTGGACTCTGCGCGTCTGAGGATCCTGCAGCCTTTTTGGCGGCCCATGCCACTTGTGGGCAGCTCTGCTTGTCAGAGCACTCCTCGCCTTAGGTTGGCTGGAGAGCTGCCTCCCTGAAGCCCGCCACTGGTCTAAGTTTTGCCGTTCAAAATGCTACCACTTTCTTCTTCCCAAGACAGCCTGTCCCATAGGTGTGAGGGGACAGGCAAGGAAGGAGACACACGGGTTTTGGAGACTTACCTAAACTGAATACAATTCCCAGCCACCCACATTGCGAACTGGAGTGAGCTCTTAAACCCCATGAGAGTTCGTATCTGTAGAGTCATTGTAAGAATTACAAACTACATGTGTGAAATACCCAACGAGGTCATTCTCGACCTGTCTTTATCTGCAGCACATCTGGGAAGACTGTACTTTTTTTTGGCACATCCAAAAGAATTAACAGGTTGGCAGCACTTTTAAAAAGGACACAACCTGGAAAGATGGAAAAATAATTTTTCATAATTACTATAGTCTTCCCTTGACTGCCCACCCTGTCACTGCCCACCCAGTGAGCAGAGTTGCTCACTGCCCTGATAGCACCGTTGTATATACTCATCCTTCTCTCGATGGGTTTCAGTAAACACAACACTTTCCTTGGCACCTTCGCCCTGCACCTCATCCTGTGACCCACATGGTTGGTGCCCCCCACTCTAGCTCAGCATCCTGACCTCCTGATGTTATCCTAACAGTGCACACACAGCCTCAGTTGTAAGCAGAACATATTTGTACACACTGATCACAACTTGGCAGGGTTTTCCACAGTGTGGAAGGGAAACGGCCTGTCCATGGAAGGCACTCAAAAATGGCCATTATTACTATTACGGATAGCTTTAGGGGCTGTTTTCAGGTTTTTCTTCTTTAAAAGCGCACAGGTCGGGCTTCCCTGGTGGCCCATTTGTTAAGAATTCGCCTGCTAATGCAGAGGACACGGGTTCGAGCCCTGGTCCATAAAGAGCCCACATGCCATGGAGCAATTAAGCCTGTGCACCACAACTACTGAGCCTGTGCTCTAGAGCCTATGAGCCACAACTACTGAGCCCAGGTGCCACAACTACTGAAGCCCGCATGCCTAGAGCCCGTGCTACACCACCTGAGAAGCCACAGCAACGAGAAGCCCACGCAGCGCAACGAAGAGTAGCCTCCGCTCGCCACAACTAGAGAAAGCCTGCGTGCGGCAATGAAGATCCAACACAGTCAAAAATAAATAAATAAACATAATAAATACATTTATAAAAAATAAAAATAAAAAAAGAATAAAAGCACATAGTCTTTACACTGCTTTTTGTTGACATGATCTTCGAGTCATCCCATCATGACCACCAGCCCCACCAGGGTTCAGTGTGGACTGGTCCACACTGGATATTGAGGCTCTCCTAAGATTTCATTCCTCCATGAAACAAACACTTACCCAGTGCCCATATGTGCCCTGGAAACACAACTATGTATCAAACCTAGCTGCTTCCTGCAAAAAACTGCAGTTTCCACAGCTACACTGTACATTTTGAAACTGTAGCTCAGAGTTCCCTAAGAGTAATGATTTCTAATCCTGGTTGTATAAACAAATGGCCTTGAATTCAATATAATTATAAAAAGCAAAATAGGCCCTACAGGCCCTTGAGGGTTTAAGGCTAGACTTTGGATTTACTAGGTTGTGCAACCTTGGGCTTGTCCTTTAACTTCCGGAGCCTCAAATGTCCCTCTTCCAAATCAGCAATAATGCTTATCCTGCCCACTTAAAAGGTTTGGTTGAGAAACAAAATAAGTGAAAGCATTTGAAAAGTTTTTAAACATCACGTAAATAACATTTTTCATTGTAAAATGAAAGGTTTTAAGTAGATTCTCTCTTAGGTCCTTTTCAGTCCTTACTAGACGGATCGGCGCGGCAGTTTGAAGCCGAAGCATGCAGGAACACGCCATGTGCCTTTGGTAGCTGTTTGTGACAACTGAGGATTAGAGATTTTACCCAAACAGGGAGAAATGATAAGCAGTAGCGTATCAAGGGTGCGGCGGTGGGAGTGGTCCAGCCCAGCACACAATGGGATAGATTGCTTGAGAGAAATTAAAAACAACCATAAAACCCACCACCGTTCTAGTTGGCTTATTTTCGCCATGTGCTAGCATTCTAAACATCGCCAGTGATAAAATACTCCTCCTGGGGTAGGGGGAAGGGGGAAATTTGGAAGGTCTTTCTAAGCTATTGCTGTGATTACCATTGAGCTTTAATAATATAGATGAAAGCTTCAAATCAGCACATTGTTAGCGCTCATCCTTTGATAACATTATATTGTACCTGAGGTCACTTTGCAGCACGCCCACCGACACAGCAGACCTCCAACACCTGTGGGCTCAGCCCTCATCTTTCCTTCAATGATCCTTTGGGCAGCATCCTGTCCAGAGAAGCTCACGTGTGTGGCCCCCACGCGATTCCATATTCCTGCGTATAAGCAGCAGACCTGCAGCAAACGGTGGTAAGCCTGCGATTATAACGATGAAGGGCCAGAACGTTTTACCTTAATTACGTTACTCTAGCCGATCACTTGGAGTTTTGTGTTTAAAATTTACAACTCCTGGTACAAACTGTGAGGAGTAATGTCTTTTCATTAACTGTAGATTTTACTTTATACATGAAATAATTTACTGAGCATGAATCACACCTTTACATTGAAATTCATTGCTCTTTTAAAATTATTGTTTTAGAACTAAAGAACAAATTAAGAAAACCTGGATGAGGAATGATTATTACTGAAAATGATATTAGTGTGCAGAGGAGAGTATTAAATAATTGGTCCTGTTCTTGGAGTCGAATACACCACCGATGGTGAGACGATGTTTATTTCTCTCGGTCGCCATGACTAATATCACACCTGGAAGAGCAGATCTTAGGAGACGGCAGTGTGCTTCTTCAGGTCTCAGGCGGGTCTGAACCCCAGTGGAGAGTTAATTGGCTGAACTGAACATTTCCATGCTGTTTAAACTGAGACATTCAGCAGTGTGTGTACTCATTTCCAATCAAAGAATAGCAGAAGGGGAACTATTCACTCATTCATCCACTTATTCGCTCATCCACTCATTCATTCATTTAACAAGTCTTCATGGAGTGCCTACATATCAGACACTTTTCTGGGGGACGTAAAATCTCTAGCCTCATGGAACTTTCATCCTAGTGTTTGGGGGAGTGATGCAGGGAATCTGACAATTAAGAAACAGGAAAAACACACAGTAGGTCAAAATGTGGTGAGTGCCATGGGCACAAGCAGAACAAGGAAGGAGACAAGGATGCCACCTGGAAAAGGAGTTGGTGTGCTTGTTTAAATATAGTGGCTGGGGGAGGCCTCACCTTAAGAAGGTGACACCTGAGCAGAGACTCAAGGGAGGTGAGGCAGGGATGCATGCAGACCTTTAGGGAAAGGGAATTCAAGGGCTGTTCTGAAAGTGCCCCAGCTTTGAGGTAGGAGCATTCTCAGAGTGCCTGAGAACCAAAGAGCGGGTGGAGAGAAGTGACAAGAGGGGAAGAGGCAGGGAAGGGTGCTGGAGAAGGAGTAGGGTCGATGGCCTTGTGCCAGTGATGGGTGTCTCCTGTTGAGCTCAGAGAGGTGAGAAGCACAGGGAAGGCTACTTGCTGAGGAAGGGCATGAGCTGGCAGGTCATACAGCTTGGGCTGTTGTTACGTAATTAGATCACAGGAGGTCAGCAAACCTGTGGGACAAATCTGGTCCTCCACCTGTTTTTGTACAGCCTAAGAGATAAGAATGGTTTTTATATTTTGAAACATTTGAAAAAAGTCAAAAAAGAGTAATATTTTGCGGCATGTGAAACGCAAATTTCAGTGTCCATTTGCTTGTGTATTATCTGTGGCTATTTACGTGCTACAGGGGCAAAGTTGAATAATTGTGACAGGAGCTGTAAAACTGGCAAAGCCTGAAATATCTACCATTCGGCTCTTTACAGAAAAAGCTTGCCGATGCCTGTCCTGGACCACAGAGGGCTGAGGGTGCAAGCAGGGAGGCTCCTGCAATGATCCAGGTAGAGATGATGGTGACTTCGACCAGAGCTCAGCAGAGGCGGTGATGAGATGTGGTTGGACTGCTGATGTATTTTGATGATGGAGGCAGCAGGACTCAGTGATAAATCCCACGGAGTGTGTGAAGGAAAGGAGTCAAGAGAGATACCCAGGGTGGAGCTGTGCAATGAGTGCTGGGTTGCTTTTTACTGGGATGGAAGAGCTCCAGGGGGAGCAGAGATTTTGGCGGGGAGGAGACAAGAGTTCAGGGGGTCATGTCCGAGACCTGTCTTGGTTGTGACCATTGGCTGTCCTTTTTCACGTTCACCTAATTCAGCTCTGTTAGCTGTGAGGATCTGAAACTAGCTATAATTATGAGGTTCTTCTACTCATTGACGTGGAATTTAAAGTCACCTGTATGTTTGATAGATCAAGAAATTCATGTTAAACTAGGGGACATCACATGGGTTGCAATGCGCAAAGAGCACTTTCTTGCAGCTGAGAAAACCCTCAGGCAGAGCCACAGGTGCAATTGGTGCAGTGAAGAAAGCTGAGTGCAAAGGGGATGCAAGTTACCGGTGAGACACCAAAAGCATCAGATCAAACGTGATAGTCATAGCAATGCCCCAAATGAGCACCCCCTGGGATATCTATAGCCTTTGGGAAGGTTTGGTTCATCCAGGGGCCAGTTTCAGCCTACAGCCAAGGAGGTTTCTCAAGACCAGAGGGAGATTTCGTAGACCCAAGGAATTGTTGCCATTTTGGGCCCCTATAGACTCAATTTAAGATCATTTTGTAACCAGAGCTAAAAACGTTCTTATGTAATATACTTCCTAAATTGCTACAAGCATTTTCAATTATATAGCTTCAACATCTGTTTTATTAGAAACAACATGTATTTTCTTTTCATGGCTAATGAAAGGAGAAAACATCACTTCATTTACTGTGGACAATGGCAAAATCTTCTTCTAGGATACAGACCAAAAGCTAGAATGACTACCATTTGTGCTAATTAGCAACAGAAGCATTAAAATGCAGCCCAGTGGATAGAGATGAATTGCCATGAAATGATAAAAGGATTTAGCAGGCAAAAAATATCTGTAAATATAGAAGCAGATTTCATGGGTAACAAGGCTGACTTTTGACTTTAATTTGTAGGTATCTGAAAGACTGAACAAATTCCATGAATTCACACTTTCTTATCATTCTAGAAATTGCACAAATCCACCTAGAGTTAGCTATAAGGGAAAAAAACAATCAAACAGTCCACATAGAGAGGTGAACAAATAAACGTGAACCTCAGAATCATGTTAATTATTAGGAAACACACACACACACAAACTCATACACACTCACACACACAGAAGCTCGTTTGCAGCACCATGATATTGTGATTTATAATAAGAAATATGTATTTGGTCTTTGTGCCATTCCTGGCTCACAGCTCCTAAAACTCTTGGCATTTCCTAAGAGATAAGAACAATTGGAGAATCTTTTGTTATAATATTTGAACTTTTGTCCTCAGTTCCTGAAATTGCTTCAGAGCAGTAATGGTGAAAGTGGTGTCCAGGTACTTGTAGACCCCCTTTCAACGACATCCACGTTTCTGTTAATGAGGTGACTACTGCAAAGGCCCTAGGTAACCTAAGGATGGAGGCTGGTGGTCAGGGGAAGCAACAAGCATTAGAGCAGCGGTCCCCAACTTTTTTGGCACCAGGGCCCGGTTTCGTGGAAGACAATTTTTCCACGGATCGGTGCGGGGGTGGGGGGATGGGTCAGGCGGTAACGGGAGCCACGGGGAGCGGCGGATGAAGCTTCCCTCGCTCTCCCACGGCTCACCTCCTTCTGTGCGGCCCGGTTCCTAACAGGCTGCAGACTGGTGCCAGTCCGAGGCCCGGGGGTTGGGAATCCCTGCATCACAGGAATGGAACTTTCAGTCCCATTTTCCACCTCCAGGGTAGGGAGAGGAGCTAGAGATCGAATTCAGCCACCAATAGCAGATGTTTTAATCAATCATGCCTATGTATGGAAGCCTCAATAAAAAACCAAATTCGAAGAGCTTCTGGGTTGGCGAACATGTGGAGATTCAGGGAGAGTGGTAACCCAGAGAGGGCAAGGAAGCTTTGGACCCTTTCCCACATACCTTTGCCCTATGAATGTCTTCCATCTGGCTGTTCCAATAATCTAGTTAATAAATATTTTCCTGAGTCCTGTAAGCTTCCCTAGCAAATTAATGAAACCGAAGGCGGGGCGTGGGGGGCGAGGGGGTGGGAGCGGTCATGGAAACCTCTGATTTATAGCCAGTCAGTCAGAAGCACAGGTGACGACCTGGACTTGGGTTTAGCATCTGAAGTGGGATGGGAGCTGTCTTGTGCAACTGAGCCCTTAACCTGTGGGATCTGATGCCATCTCCAGGTAGATTGTATCAGAAGTATTGGGTTAAATTGTAGGACAACAAGCTGGTGTAGGACAACAAGCTGGTAGATTGTATCAGAAGTATTGGGTTAAATTGTAGGACAACAGAATTGCTTAGTGTGGGGGAAAACCTCACTTATCTGGAATGCAGAAGTCTTCAGAGCATTGTGTAGAGTGTAAAGGAAAAGAGAGTTTTTCCTTTACAAGGACCAAATGGCTCTGAATGCCAAATAAGTTGCCGATTTCAGTTCCTTATTAATTTAGGCAACAAGATAATGTCTTGTGGCAGACATCTTTAGAGTATTTGAGGTTCAGCTAACATCACCCATTCACCCTGAAAGCTGGAGCATCCCGCCTGCTGGTAGTGACTGGAGATCCAAGACCATCCTCATTCTCCAGGTCCCTCCCCTTTTGCATATCAGAGGTTGTGTGGGAAAAGGCGGTCAGTGCAGGGAAGGGCACTGGATGGACCCGGCTGGCTCAAGAGGCCTGTCCAGAGAGCTAATGCAGGTCAGAGTCCTGAAGCATGTCCCGTTGCTTTGTTCCTATCCAGAGTGATTCTTTGGGGTGGACTGCCATTACTCAGGCACAATGAGGGGCTCCAGCAGAACTGGGAGGCTGCAGAGGTGGGCAGCTGCTGGTGGTGGGGCAGGCCAGGAACCCTCTGTGTCAGTGCTTGCCCAGGGACAAGAGGAGCTGAGACCTGAGGCCACAGTAGATTTTGTCCCACAGAAGCTGTGGGATACAGGAGGGGAGGAGATGCCTGTGTTGGTGAGGTGGAAGGCTGGAGCCAGAAAATCTTCGGGGAGCTGCTCGGAGTGCTTGAGCAGAGGCATTTTGCGGCAGCAGCAATGGTCGAGGTGATTGTTCTGATACATACTCAGCTTCCAAAGCCTCAGTAGGAAAAAGCCTGCAAGGATACACCTCCAGAAACCTGTTCTCACAACTTCCTGGGTCCAAGTCAGCATCCAATGTCAGCAGGACAGATTTTGTTATCACCCAACTCACTGGCCATAAGCCATAGCTTTCCTTGCCTCTTCAAGCCACCCCTTCTACCAGAGAAAGACTATCCCTTTAATAGATTGTTAACTTATGAAGTCTGGACATTTTGTTTTTCCAATATTTATTGGCTTTCCAGACTTCTGTGAATTGCCGGTTTACAATTTTTGTCCATTTCCTGGTGATGTGCTTGTCTCTTCACGTTGATTTGTAAGAGTAGTTTTTAGAAGTTAGTGAGAAGAAACATTGATCTGTCGTAACTGTTGCAAATGTTCTTTTCATTTCTAAACATTTCTGTGGCATTTTATGACATGCAGAATTTTGTATTTTTATAAAGTGATAGCCAAGGTCTTTAGTTTTATGATTTTTATGTGACTAGATGAATATCCACCTGTATTTTTCTAGCTCATTTAGGTTTTTATTTTACACATTTAACTCTTCACACCATCTGGAATGTATTTTGGTGTGAGGTAGAAAGTTTAACAGTTTTCCACAAATAGTTAGCTAGTAGTGTCAGCCATCAGTTACTGAATAACCCTTCCTTTCTGATTTGTTAACAAGGTAGAGAATTTTATTCCCCCAAATGCCCATGGGTTTTTCATTGATGTGAGAAAACGGCTCCATTTCCAAAGGATGGCCACGTGCTTTTGTCCACAGGGAGCAAGGGATGATAAGGAAGTGTAGAAATTCTGGGCTCTGGCTGTCCCAGAGAGGTCTAGGATAGGGGCCAGGGGAAAACAGAAGTCCTAGTGGCCAGTGATGTAGCCCATTGTGATACAGGGTAGAAGGGAACAGAGCTGCTAAAGAAGAGAATGCAGACGCAATGAGGAAGCTGCATGGCTGACAGGAAGGAGAGATATTTGGTAGCTACTATGAGCATTGAACTTTGGGAAGGGGAAACACTTCTAGAGAAGATGTTTGGGAAGTTTTCTAAAGATGAATTTCTTTAAGAAAATCTATAGTAAAACTTCTTTCGTTCTGCAAAGTGTATTAAATTAAGTATTTTTTCTTTGAATGTGACTGTGCAAAAACTGTACAGCATGGGATATATATTTGCATTACCTTTGGGATGGTACCTCATTTGTAAATACACTACTTATATATTTCTTTTCCTTAGAGTGTATTACTAAATTCTTACATATACTAGAATCTTGTTCTGAAGTTTATATTCTGTTCTTTGTACTCGTTCTAACCCACTTGGAATAGTACACAAACTCTCATCATTTTTCAGTTTCTCTAGTCCAACCCATGAAGGGAATACGTTAGTTGTGAATGAAGAATCTAGATTATGATAGAATCTAACCGCCAGCAAAATGCTGTATGAGAATCGCAGCTGGAAAGGAATAGCTGACTTGCCAGGTAAGAGCAGAGGAACTCTTTCTTCCTTGTTACCATGTTGGTCTGAGTAGAACAGTAGATGCTGTAGTGACAGAGATGCCTGGCTGTCAGCTCAGCCAGGCCTCCCGTAAGCATCTCTGATTGGGGTGGGAAGGAGGTTTCTGTGAGCAGGGGGCAGAATACTGAACACTGAGGAGCAAAAGGCTGTGGCAACAGGATGGCAGTACAGACCGAAATCTCAGGGACATCACCTGGGGCCGAAATTTGGGAAAAGGAAGGAAAAATTGTATCTTTTTATGACCATCAATGGAAGGCTCAAAGAACGACCCTAGGTATGGACTTAGAAGATTTTGATCTGGAGTTTCCTATTATTCCTTTTATGTTAGACTCTTATTTTGCACAGGACTTTTATTAGGCCATCTTGAAAAATATTCAAAGTCAGAATTTAAAATCTGAGTTTAAGAGAAAGTATTACAGTAGTAAATGTAAAAAATAATTCAGTAAATTCCAACAAGAATTCTTTTTATGCTAATGAATATAAGTGCACTATCATATTTTTTGTGGAGGGGAGACATGTTATTTTATTGTATAGATACTCAGTGATTTACTGAACATACCCTCTAATTACGATCAGTTGTTTTTTTTTCTAATGTTTTGTTATCTTAAACAGAACTGGATTAAACATTTTTGTTTATAAATTGAATCATATCAATCAAATGCTTTAAAACTATTACTGGCTCCCTGTTTCCCTTCAGAAAATCCATCCTCTTAAATTTGGCATATGAAGCTCTTTATAATCCAGCCCTAGTCTACTTTGAGCCTTCTCTCAAGCCAGCTCCATGCCCCAGGTCCTCAAGACTCAGCTCAAGCATCCCCTCCTTTGTAAAACCTTCCCCATCTTTCCCCAGGTCAAGTGACATTTCCTTGCTCTGAGAAACTACAGCATTTTATTCCCACATCTATGAAAAAAAGTGTCATTTGGTAATTATTTTTCAGGGTAGCTATCTCTTGCCCTAGAGTCAGGGTTCTGAGGCTATAAGTGTTTCCTTTCCTGTTGTATTCCCAGCCTAGTGCCTGCATCTTGGTATACTGCCTGACACAGAAAAATAGTGGCTCAGTAAATGTTTGTTGAGAGAATGTATGATTATTTGGTGGAATTTTGTTGAATCACTGATCTTTTTAATTTAAGTTTAAATTCTCTCTTGGGCTTGAAATGATGGACTTGACTTTTTAAAAAGTGCTTGAAATCCCATCATTTCAAACCCAAGAAAGAATTTAAACTTAAATTAAAAAGATCAGTGATTCAACAAAATTCCACCAAATAATCATACATTCTCTCAACAAGCATTTACTGAGCCACTATTGTTCTGTGTCAGGCACTATACCAGGAGGCAGGCACTAGACTGGGTATACCACAGGAAAGGAAACACTTATAGACTCAGAACGGGGTGGGAGGGGGAAGCTGGGGTGAAGTGAGAGTAGCATCGACACATATACACTACTGAATGTAAAATAGTTAGCTAGTGGGAAGCAGCCGCATAGCACAGGGAGATCAGCTCGGTGCTTTGTGACCACCTGGAGGGGTGGGATAAGGAGGGTGGGAGGGAGGCTCAAGAGGGAGGGGATATGGGGATATATGTATGCATATGGCTGATTCACTATGGTACACAATAGAAACTAACACAGTATTGTGAAGCAATTATAATCCAATAAAGATCTATTTTTTTAAAAAAGTCAGTAGACTGTTATCTAAGAATGTACAGAACAGGGCGTCCCTGGTGGCGCAGTGGTTGAGAGTCCGCCTGCCGATGCAGGGGACACGGGTTCGTGCCCCGGTCTGGGAGGATCCCACATGCCGCGGAGCGGCTGGGCCCGTGAGCCATGGCCGCTGAGCCTGCGCGTCCGACGTCTGTGCTCCGCAACGGGAGAGGCCACAGCAGCGAGAGGCCCGCGTACCGCAAAAAAAAAAAAAAAGAATGTACAGAACAGACAAGATTATAACGATTCTCTGGAGAGTTCTCTGGCCCAGGACCCCAGTAATAATCCCCTCACACCTGCCATTTTAGAGATTCCCTAGCCATGGTTTGGTGGGTCTAGGACTGGAGGTATGAGCGGGTGTGCCCGAAGGAAAAGGGAAGAACAAAAGTCTTTCTGTGCAATGGATCCCAGGTCCACCTCTGCTAGTTTCCTAGACAAAAGGATGCAAAGTCTGCTCCAGAAGGGACCATAGTGGCTCTCTAGGTAATGTCTTTTCTGAGGCCTGGAATCTCAGTTGGAGGAAGGGTGGTCTGGCAGAAGGAGAGCAGCACTTGGCCACATAGAATTAGGAATGGAAATGTTTTTGAGAAATTGGAAACATGGAGATAGGCAAGGACCCTGAAGTCCAGCAGAGCACCTGGACACCAGGCCACGAGGCCAAGCCTTCAAAACTTTGGCTGTGAATTGAAGACTTTGCCCTTCAATAATCTTAATTCAGTGACTTCAGAACTCTGCAGTGAAGCACAATAGGAAATACATTTTACACTGCAAGCCAACACAAGCATATACAAACAGGCATAACTAAAACAATGTTCTCATATTTGTTTTAATGTATTCAGCATAGCCTGATATTTTAAATTCTATTCTAATTCACTGTGTTTTACTTTTTATTTTATTTTATTTTATTTTTTTTTGCGATACGCGGGCCTCTCACTGTGGTGGCCTCTCCTGTTGCGGAGCACAGGCTCCGGATGCAGAGGCTCAGCGGCCATGGTCCACGGGCCCAGCCGCTCCACGGCATGTGGGATCTTCCCGGACCGGGGCACGAACCCGTGTCCCCTGCATCGGCAGGCAGACTCCCAACCACTGCGCCACCAGGGAAGCCCTTCACTGTGTTTTAAAAAAATTCTGGTTATGACCCATTGCATTGATTTCAGGACCTACAGTGTAAAAATGACTGCCCAAGGATAACTGAAGAAAGGAGAGTATCTTAATTTCTTGAGATTAGAAGAGGAATGCTTAACTGCCAAAAGTGAGGTTATTAGCCAGGAGGACTGTCATGTGTCCAATCACCATTAATCTTAAGTAGGTGACAAAGGCTTGGAGTCCTCAGTTGTTAAGAAAACGCCAGCCATAACCTGTTAAGTATTAATTGTGTGTTGGGAAGAGACAGAAAGATTAAGAGGGAGAGAGAGAGCACGCAAGCCTGTGCTTGGGAAGTGGAAAGGCCATTTCAAAATGTGCCTTTGCCCTTGGGCTATCACGAGTGGAGTGGCTAATGCAGCTGGAGGAAGACATAAAAGACACAGCAGAATGTTAAAAGAGCCTTTCTGAAAAAGAAATTACTCATCCCTTCTTGTGAATCACACAAAATCAGAATCTGCTAAGTGAATTAATCTGGAGAACGAGGCTCATTCTTGGTCTAGAGAAATGAAAGGATTATAGGTAAGAGCTAAGCAGACAGCATGAACTTTTTAATAACACAAAGTTCACAAATATTTTTTCTCCCACTCTTGGGAAAGTAGAAGGAAATAAATTAGAGGCACATGCCAGGACCTTCAACCCGCCTGCCTCCCACCAACTTCTAGAACAACTAAACAGCAAGCATCCCTTAGTGGTTTCCTCTTTGTGTGAACATGCATGAGTGATGGGAAAGAGATATACTTGAGGCCAGTACATTTTTAACTCCCTGGGAGGTATTTTTTATCTAAACATGCCTTCATTTGGGCCTTCAAAGATGAAATAATGAAGCAACTTTCCCTGAGTGCCATATCTTATTCTATCATCAACTTTTTATAGACTTGAACACTACATCAATTAACACCTTTTAACTCAGGACAAACTCCTCCTCTGGGAAAAGTTCTATGCTAAAGGAAATGCAGATATGGGAAGGACCAAAGTTATACTGTAGTTCTGGATTGAAGCGCTATTGTCTACCCGAAACAGCAACAATAGAATTTGCTGTGGATATAGAATATGCCACTCCCAGAGGCAAGTGTGCAAAAGAAAAAAGAGTTTATTTTTTCTTTTACATTAAGGTTTATTTCTGTTTGAAGCCCCCATTCCACCACATGGCAGAAGCTTAATCTTAATAAATTCAGAATAAATCCCTTTCAGCGTTTTCTATCTTCCCATTTCTCTCCTGAATTGAACCTTATGTTCTGGAGGACTTGCATTTGGTTCCTGGCTGTCAGTGATCATATCCTGCCTTCCCCTGAGTGTGGACATGCCCACCTGCCTCTGGATGGGCAGGCCACACTGCCATCCCTGCTACATGCCCTCAGCTGAACGATGAGTCCTTGGAGGTCTGTTGTGTCCCACTTTCTCCAACATCTGTTCCTTTTTGATGTTATGGGAATATTCAGCTACTGTCCATTGAAGTGGAAATTCTCATGAGATCCTAGGAAAACATACTTGAATCTCCAGTATGTGGTACTCTAACAGTCTGATTTCCTTGAAAATATGTGAAATGTAATAAGCAGGGAACATGCTACTTTCTCGGGCACGAAGTCAGTGCGGTTACCTCGGGACAACAAAGGCCTTAGGACAAGGAAGTCAGGGTACTGAGTGTCTTCTCCCGCCCATCCTGCGTCACTTTCCATCCTTCTCCACCATGCTCTGTGCCCTAGGAGACGCTACAGAATCTTCACGTGGGCCTTGTTGCCCTCTGGCTCTGGCGTGGTGCAGCCAGAGAGGGGCCCTGGCAGTAGAACAAAGGGCAGGAGGAGAGGGAGGGGGTGTTGATTTTCCCGGCTCCTTTCCTTCTGAGTCACAGGTGGGCAGAGACTGCATTCCTTTCCTGAAAGCCATAGGGCTGTTGGGTGGCAGTGTCCTGCAGACACAGCTACGGTGATGGTTACAGTTGTCTCTGGGCCCCAGTGACCTATCCCTGCCCTGCCCTTTAGGCCTAGAGGTGGTCATGGCTCTCCAATGTGTCACCATCCTTTGTTGGCTTCCCTTCATCCTGCCCGCCCACAGCTTTGTAAATAGTTCCTTCACCAAACTCTCTTTACTTATCCTGCTTGCCTGTGCCATCCATTTTCTGCTGGGACCTGACTGCATCAGTTAGTTTTACAGATATTAAGCGGTAGAAGCCCCCTTCTGCCTCTAGTTATAGAGTAACATTTCCTGGATCTGGAGTGAGTCGGTTATGATGTGGAACAGAGACTGTTCACACTCCATGGTATTTTACCCACCATATCCATCCCAGTGGCTGCCATATTTGTAGCTTCTTCAAAGGGAAGAACCTTGCCCTCTGCCCTTGATGAAGAGGCAGCCTTGTATGGCCATTTCTTTCCCCACGTGTCTCTGCCCTGCACCCTACCCTCTAGTCCCCATCTGTCTCCCCAAAGCTGGCTCAAGTCCTCATACCTGGGCCAAGGCCAGAAAGTTCATAGGTTGACCAGCAACCTGTACCATCCTAGTTTGAAAAGACGGACCAGACCTATCAGTGTCTTCCTTCCAAAAAGCAAATCAGGAAAAGTTGAGAAGAATAAAGTGATTAGTAGCTGCGCTTGAAGTGGAGAGGTGAACAGAGATTCATCAGACAGAATCAAGTTGACACGTAAAGGGGGCCACCAGGGGTCCTGCTAAGTCGAGGTTACAAGGAAATTTGGGGCTGTGATAAGCAGATGCTAGGAGGGAGAGGGAAGCTATGTATACTAGGGGAAGAGGATGTGCATGGGGGAAACTGGAGGAAATAGAGGGGCTCCACTGAGCCGGGTAATAGCAGAACCCTCCAGAACACAGCCTTCTGAGCATCCCAGAATGTCTGTCCAGAAGAAGCAGGCGTGGTCCTTTGGACTGCATGTTGGGAAGCCTGTGTTTGCATGGTAAGAGCATTTTTGTTACCTAGAGGTTATCTTTACAGTAGCTTGAGAGGAGCTAATGGGCTTTCTGGTGGGCCCTGGGGATGGTCCCTGAGAACCCCCAATTCTTCGTGCTTCCACAGCTTTGGATCCTGTCTGAACAGCTATCCTCGTCCCAGGGTTCCTGGGAGATTGCCCAGCAGGGTCGTTAAGAGCAAGGTCTCTGGAGCCAGCCTGTCTGGGTTTCTATCCCAGATTTGCCACTTATTAGCTACGTGGCCTCTGGGCAAACAGCTAGCTTCTCTGTCTCTGTTTTCTCATCTGTAAAATGAGGATAATAATTGTACCTCTCTCTCAAGGTCATTGTCGGTATTAACTGAGTTAATACATAGAACAGTGGTTGATGCAATGGTAAGTGTTTCCTAAAATTGTTTTTTGTATTACTTTCACAACCCACCAGACCCCCCTTGCTCATTAGGCGGCAGTGGGAGGGGGGCCCGTGGGCGGTGGTGGGGACAGTGGGCAGTCGTGGAACAGAGAGGCTTCAGCATCAGCCCTCCAGGTTCATATCCCTTTTACCAGCTGCATGACTTTGCAACTTACCTCATTTTCAGTTCCCCCACCTGTGAAATTGGAATAATAATGCTAACGCCCACCTTGAAATGTTGTTGGAGGAGCCCAATGCACATGCATAGGGAGGACTGAGCAGTGCCCGGTGCACAGTAGACACTGAGGAAAGCTGAACTCTTGTTACTACCCAGGTTAGTGTATGTGAACCTCTCTCCTAATACAGTCCATCTGAAACAGGACTTTTTCATTTACCTGGAGCTCTGTACACTAAGGTGTGTCTTCATCTTTGCAGTAGTTCTAAAGGGGAGCTTACATTAATACCTATCCTCCCAAATTCAGAAAACTTTATCTAAGGTATTGTTGATTTCAATTTCTAGATGTCTTTAGAATCTGAAGCAAAGAAATATATTTATCAGACCCTAGAGTTGAATTCATGTATTCTTGGCCTGTTTACTGAGCATCTGTTGGCCTTGATCTAGGAACTAGTATCGTAAAGATGAATAGGATCTTAACCCTGACCATAAGGAATGTATAGTTTAGGGAGAGAAATGCGCATGTGAGCAGTAGTTCCCCTACAATGTGATACTTCGTCTGGAAGAGAAACTCTCAAAGGGGAAGTGATAGCTCAGAGGAAAGAGCGATTAACTGTGCCTGCAGACAGAGGTGGGAGCAGCCTCAAGCCTTAATATATATCATTTGAACTGGGTCTTGAAGGATGCATAGGAGTTCACCAGAAAAATAGGAGGGTGGGGCTTCCCTGGTGGTATGGTGGTTGAGAGTCCGCCTGCTGATTCAGGGGACACGGGTTCGTGCCCTGGTCCGGGAAGATCTCACATGCCGTGCAGCGGCTGGGCCCGTGAGCCATGGCTGCTGAGCCTGCGCGTCCGGAGCCTGTGCTCCGCAACGGGAGAGGCTGCAACAGTGAGAGGCCCGAGTACCGCAAAAAAAAAAAAAAAAAAGAAAAAGGGTAGAAAGGGTGGAAAGGAAGGCAATGCACTGCAGGAGAAGGAACAGTGTGTTCCCAGACCTGCAGCTGTTTGGAAAGAGGTAGGGGGAGAGGTGGAGGGAGGAGAGGGAGGAGATGAAGTTGGGTCACAGCCAGATCAAGAAGGGCCTCCTAGGCAGTGCAAAGAAATTTGGACCCCATTTGCAGGCGGGGGTGTGGGGGTGAGGTTTTAAAGGGAACATGGCCAATTCCTTGTTTCACTCTGGAAGTGACTGAAGCAGGAGAGGAGGGCAAGAAAAAGAAGGTATGGTGTGCAAAAACGACCCAATACCAGTACACCTGAAGTGCATATATAGAGAAGCATAGAACTTTTTTAAAGGGATGTTTGGAAGCCGATCAGATGTGAACTTCTCCGTGTCTTTTGTGAATAAGAATCCTCTTTGGACAGATAGAGTTAAGGGAAGTGTCTGAAGGAGGAGTAGAGAAGGATGGGCTGAGGCCTTCATTCCACAACCTTGCTTCAGCTTGAAGCTCCATTACCATTCATGATTTCCAAGTATCCTGCAATCAGGTGATGATTAACCCAGCCCAAGTTCAAAGACACCCACCACAACAGCAGTAAGTAAGACAAAATCTTGGGTTTCCTTTCTCAGCTTTAGGCTCTGGGCTACTGAATGCAAATCTTTTCCACTGTTCCTGCAAGACCATTTATTATGAGTTGCTGAATAATCAGCTGAGGTCTGGGCAGCCTCGGTGGAGCGGGGTTGGGGGGAAGCTTTGGGGCAGCAGGGAAAGCCATGAAAAGGCAGGTCTGCTGGGCTTCCACGAAGTCAAAGGAAGCAAAGAGTAGCATGTTTGTAGAAGGTGGCCTCAGCTGGGTTCTGTTCTCTCTGCTGAGCTCACAAGGAAGCCTGCAATAGGGAACTGCAAGTGACTTTGGTGGGTGAACGCGACCAAATCCCAGAGGAAGGAGCAAAATCCTGGAGGCCCCTGCCTGGGTGCAGAGTTGGACTGGATCTCCACCATAAGAGGGGATCCCAGGTGCTGCCTGGTGGAACTTGAACGCGCTTACTTCTTTTCTCCTTTATTCTTCAAATACACTATAGGAAACATCACGCGGATTTTTAGAGGAAAACTGTGAACCATACTTTACTGATAAGAAACGTCCAACATTGTGATGAGCTCTTTATAAAGTCAGATGCTACCAGCACCTTTTGCCCTGGCAATCTAATTCCAAGAGATCGGGGACAACCTAGGGCTTTTTTCTTTTCTTTTTTTTTGTTCATCTATATACCAGTTATCTATCTAAGACCTACCAGGTTACTTTGCAATTCCTGAGCAGCAGACAGCCATTTCAAATTGCAAACGGCATACAACCAGCAAAATGGACCGCACATTTAGTTTGGACCCCTCCCCGAGGCCCCACATCAGCACCACACACATGCATCTGTGTCCCCATATTACAGCTGCATCAACAGAGGCTCGTGGTTAAGGGATGGCCTGGGATCGCCCAGCGAGCCCCTGTCTGAGCCAAGAATAAGATCTGGGCCTCATGTCTTGCTCTATTCCCTTAATGCTCTCTGCCCTTATAAGGTGATTAAATGGTTCTTTTTCTCCTTAAAAAGGGGGGGGGGGAGAGTGGTGGGAGGTGGGGAGGGGGAGAGTAGAAGGGGCAAAATTAATTTGAATGCAACTATTTTGCCCAAGTCTCAGAACACTGTAGTTCTTTTATTCATTTGGAAGGAGTGGGTATACAGAACAGCTTTGTTTTTCAATTCATTAACTTCCACAGAAAAAGGCCATCCTTTCTGTTTATACTAAAGGAACTGGATGTCGGAGCCATCGCCATGTGTGTGGTGTAAATAAGAAAGGCCACCAATGGAGATCCGTCCCTTTCATGATGAGAAAATAAAAGTTAAGTTACTTGGGTTCCAGGGGAAGTTTCTTACTTACCAGATGTCAGCTTTTATTTTTTGTTTTCAAGAAGTAGGTAAAATAGTTGTGGTTTTAAATTCATTCCCTTTAATTTTTAGAGCCCCGGTGACTTCTAAAGCACTTCTATGGACATAAATGCTTTAATGGAAGAGGAAGGCATCCAGAAAATGCGCCATAGATGAGAGACATCCAGAGAACAAAGTACGCCGGGTTATCATGGGATAATTACATCCCTGCAGCCTTGAGCACAGAGTTGGGTGTCAGTAATTCCTCTACCAAGATAACCAGGCCCCCAAGGAGTTCTGTTAATACTGTTGCAACATTTCGATGGTAAAGGAATGTGATATTTTCGTATGTCTGTTGCAAGAAGATAAATCTAGTTGTGCACGTTGACCAGGGGTGATGAGAGGATATCAATAACAGATCTGGACTTTTCACATGTTCCATCTGTACAATGTGCTTCAGTTCACGTTCTTTAGCACTTTTGCCCCAAATAGCAATTCTTGACAAGGCTTGTGATGAATATGATGGGGTTGCTCATTTCATCTGTCCAGAACTCCCCCAAAACAAAGCTCTTAACTACAGTGTGTTTATTATTCATCTCCAGTTATACTTGCATGATTAAAATATAGAGCAAAGAAAACATTTTGGTAATGTCAGTGCTGACCTTTGAACTTGTGCTTTACTCCATCAGTGTTGTTTGATTTACAAGGAAGTGACAGTTTGTTTCTGTCTTAAGCTTGTAATTTTCACCCGAGTCCGGCAATGACCTCAAAGACACAGGCCAACTTCTTGTAATCAGGGGTGGGTCAGGGACTCAGAGAAACAGCTTCATTTCCAAACAGTAACATAGGCTGCTTGGAGGGGCCCAGACTTCCAGGCTGGAAGTTCAGAGGCTGATGCAGTTGATTATAAATCGTAATCTGGGTTTGGAATAAGTCGTTCAGTCACCTGAACCCCAAGATAGCACACCACCTGAGGTGGGTGTGAACCTGAGGAATGAATCTCCTCTCTTCACATCGTAACAACTCCATTCCCTTCACTCTGCCATTTCCAGTCTTGCCCTGGTGGCTCTGAACCAACCAGATGATGATCAAGTGGCATGGACCCTTGTTAACGTGATTAAGGAACAAATGCTAAAAAAACCTGGCTGGAGAAACCCGTCTTATTGTTTCGTGATTCTTCACTTTGATTCCAGACAGGAAGATTGAAACCTCATTAGCAGCCGGAACCCCTTGTCCCCTAAGGGCTGAGGCTCTGATGGTTAATAACGCGCCCAAGAACAGGGTCTTCTTGGCCAGCGGTGCTCAGCATTAACCGTTGTACCCAGACTGCACCCCTCTGCCCATCCCCAACTCCCAGTCCTTACCAAGACCCCTCCGTTCTACCTCCACTCTCTGTCCCCGTCCCCCATCTGCCTCCTGCACTGGGAACCTTCTCTCCCTGCTTCCCTTCTGGCCCCAAACCAGCCTTCCCCATGCAGCAGGCAGCCAGAAGGATCTCTCTGAAACGTAACTCAGAGGGAGCCAGCCCTCCACTTAGAATCTTTTAATGGCTTTCAGTTGTACCTAAAACAAAACTCACAGTTGTCAATATGACTCCTACAGCGCCTGATAATCTGGGTCCTCCCCGCCTTCCCAGCTCAGCCATGGGCCTCTCTCCCCTGCCCACACTCCAGGCCGACAATGCTGACCTGTATTCAGCTGCTGGACCATGGCAGAGCCCAGCTCTCCTGGACGCGTGGATTTACATACGCCGTGCTTTCTACTGGGAAGGCTCTTCCTCCTATTTCTATGCTTGGATGACACCTACCCATCAATCAGATTCCAGCTGAGAGTCACTTTTTAAGGGTAGCATTTTTTAAACACTTCCTGCTCTCTCAAACACAGATTTTATCCATTCCTGTAGTTCTTTACCTCTTTCATAGCTCTTCTCACAACCAATCATTTATACTTTGTCATCATTATTAGGTTAATACCTGTCTCCCCCCTGTGGATGGATATCTCGACATCCATCATCCTCTAACTTAGAAAAGAGCTCCAACTTTTATCTGGGCGCATTTTTACCCACCTAAAATGTCTACATTTCCCACTCTCCCCTGTGGCTAGACGTGGCCAGGTAACTAAGTTCTGGTCAGTGACTTTTACCCTTCCCCTTCCATCTTCCTGTTTGCTGACTGAAATGGAGATGTGACGGCTGAAGTTTGGGTAGCCACCTTGGACCGTGAGGTGGAAGCCACAGACTTAGAAAGTTGCAACAGAAAGAAAGGAGCCTGGGTCCCTGGTGATAGCAAACTAACTTCCATACCAGCCTTGGCTTGTCAAATTTCAATCTCCTTCAATATGAGAGAAATATACTTCCATTTTGTTTAAGCTAGTTTTGCTGTTTTTCATCTGTATTGAATGAATATTTATAGAAAAATGAATGCATCTTCACTTTAAAGAAGAGAATAATAAGTGAGCCCATCTCATATTCTCTGGGGAAAGAAGGGGGAGCACAGGCCAGGTTCAAGCTCTTCAGTTTTGGGTCTTTCACATGGCATGGACTTTAAATCTGTTCATCATTTTATTATAGTCTCCCATATCTTTAGCAAAGATTTCATTTATTTCTTTGAAAAACTGAAATTTTGCTTTGTTTCTTACCACCCCCTGCTTGTAAATTAGGTCACAAAATTTATGGAGGCAGCTTTTTCAAATTCATGTGAGTTAAGATGCTCAGATCTAGGTTATATGTGAGTATGCTTCAAATATAACTTCATTACATGAATAAGTGAATTTGCAGAAAGAACACATCATGCGAGAGGTTCCCTGCAGATCACATGTCTCAGTAAGATCCTGACATCCCCAGTGAGGAAGCTGGCACCCAAGAGGTTCCTATTAGCTCAGAAATGGATGCTTAAGGTCAGTCTGAAGTCAGTATAACATAGTGCCACACACGGGCTTCTTAAATTAATTTCTGAAACCAATACCAAAAGGAACTTATGTTTTAGAAGGTTACAGGAGGGGTCAGCAAACTGTGACCTATGGACCAAATCCAGGCAGCTCCTTATATTTGTAAATAAAGTTTTATTGGAACACAGTCACACCGACTTGTTTATATATTACCTGTGGCCTCTTTGGGACTTTAATGCAAATGGCTGCAACAGAGACCACACAGCCCACAAAGCCAAAATCATTTGCTACCTGGCCCTTTACAGGAACGTTTTGCCGAGCTCTGGTTTATGTGATAGGGACTCAGCTGCCGCTTGTATTGCTCTAATTGTGAAGAAATAAAATGTTCTCTCAGAAGTCCACCTCATTTTCCCATGTGAGCTTCTAAGGTCCTACCATGCCTGCTGTGTCCGTTCTTAAGTGCACTTCCGGATTTTTGAGCTCTGCTCTGTGGGAGCCTCTGCCTTTGCTGCATCTGGCCCATCTCTAGCTCCTCTGTGCAAAGACATAGGCAAGTTGGCCTCAGCACTCTTCAGACTGGGTCCTCACCATCCACGCTGCACAGTGAGGGGCTGCTGCTGTGCCGGGAGCCAGAGCTTCTCCCCAACTCTCCTGAGAACTACCTCCCCCTCCCCCCGGGGCCCCGTGAAGGTGGAAGGTCTTTGCTGATGAGTGAAGCTATGTGAACCCCTTGAGGGTGCTCTCAGGGACAGAGGCCCTCTCTAGCTGTGAGGCTCCTCTCTTCCCTGCAGTGACCTGAGTACCAGCACCTAAGGCTGGGGAGTTACCTGTGGACCCTCTTCTTCTCCATGGTCGTCCGTCTCCTGACTCCCAACATATGTGTCCTGTGAACTCTCCCCCAGCCGGGGTCCTCCTTCCCTCTCCCTCTTCAGAGAGGAGGGGTGAGTTCTGGCCTCAGTGCCTGAGGCCAGGGCGTGGGGCAGGGAGAGCTCCAATTCAGCCTGCAACTGCTCCTGTCCTAAAGTGCCTGAAATCAGACATACTTCATCACCGTGAAGTTTAATTTCCTTCTAAGTGTGTCCACCCACCGCACCAGTACAAATTCGTAAGATACTTGTATTTCTCCCTTTAGCGTACCTTTGAAGTAGCACCTTGTTATCCTAAGGAAATTTTCACTCCCTCCTGTCCTGAGAGACACCCTGAAGCTTCCCCACAGTAACTGGAAACCAGAGGCACCTTAACTTCTCCTCCCAGGTTCTTCCTGCCCCAGGGAACTATCCTCCTCTTCAAGGTAGCTTGAGTTTGTCACTCCCACAGAAGCTACTCTCTTTGGTTTTTGGTGTGTTTTATCCTCAGACGATGCTGGTATGAAGTGAAAGGGTAGCACTGACAACCCTGAAAGTTTTCATTTGGCCCATTTCTTTTGAGTCTTCATTTCTGGGAAAGGTTTGCAATGACCCTTCCCAGGTTTCAGGAGAGAAGAGCGGTATTACACCTCCCTCTTTTGCAGTCCACTCATCGCAAATTTCTTCCCAGCCATTGCCAGTCTCCTTGACCTTGGGCCTGGCATAAATGTAGAAGCCAAGTTTATGGATCAGTTGTCATTTAAAGACTCTGGGGTTACTGCTGAGCATGAAGGAAGGTAATAATAATATTGGGTTGGCTAAAAAGTTCATTTGGGTTTTTCCATACTAACTTATGGAAAAATACGAACGAACTTTTTGGCCAATAATAATAACAACAGAAATAATAAAACAGCTGACGTTTGTTAATTGCTTCCCATGTCAAGCTTTACATATATTCTGTCACTTGGCCTGTAAAACAACTTCATGGTGTAGGAGCTAGTATCATCCTTACTTTACGGAGGCACTGAGGTTAAACAATCTTCCAAGATTGACTCAAATGTGAACAGTCGGACTGCAAATTCCATGTGTAACCCTCTGCACCGCTCTTGCCTTCACAGAGTCCCCTACCCAGCTACTGCCGCCAGCAAATAATCGTGCAACTTTCCCAAATAGTTCTTTAGTAGCACGCTTCTAAAACCTTTGACCTGAAAGTTCTACACCTTGGAACTTTTCCAAACCAAATAATGAAATGTATGGGCAAATATGTCTGTATAACAATGTTTGTAAACATTTTTTTATTAGTGTGAAAAATTAGGAACAACCTGAATAACCAGCAATAGGGGCTTAATTAAGTAAACTGTGGAATATTTGTGATAGATTATCACAAAAACATTAATAATTATGGTGTAGAAAAATAGTTATGGAGACTTCCCTGGTGGCGCAGTGGTTAAGAATCCGCCTGCCAATGCAGGGGACACAGGTTTGAGCCCTGGTCCAGGAAGAGCCCACATGCCACGGAGCCTGTGCACCACAACTACTGAGCTTGTGCTCTACAGCCTGCGAGCCACAACTACTGAGACCGTGTGACACAACTACTGAAGCCTGCGCGCCTAGAGCCCGTGCTCTGCAACGAGAAGTCACTGCAATGAGAAGCCCGTGCGCCACAGCAAAGAGTAGCCCCGCTTGCCACAACTGGAGAAAGCCTGCACGCAGCAAGGAAGACCCAACACAGCCATGAATAAATAAATAAATAAATAAATAAAAATAGTTATGGAAATAATGTTTACTTTATATCATGAAGTGAAAGCATCAGGTTATAAAACTGTATTCCATAATCATGGGAGAATGTGCATATAAATATTAAAAAATAAAAACCCTGGAAGATATCCCAAAATTGTTAACAATGGTTAAGTGATGGTATTTTGGTACTATTTAAAAATGAAGTTCTATGTTTTCCAAGTTTTCTGAATTATAATAGGAAAAAAGGTCTACAAAAATTTTTTTTATATTTGTCTACATAGAGGTCCATTCACAAATTTCTCACACCAAAAAGAATTTGTTGCATCACTCACTTTTACTTCCTTTAAGTTATCGCATTGAGTGGAAGATGAGACTCTCTGGTTCTATGTAGGCATTTGTCTTTTTTCTCAGCTCTGAAAAAAAATCAAATAGATTTCTTTCTTTTTTCTTTTTCTTTTTGTTTTGCCGTACGCGGGCCTCTCACTGTTGTGGCCTCTCCCGTTGCGGAGCACAGGCTCCGGACGCGCAGGCTCAGCGGCCATGGCTCACGGGCCCAGCCGCTGCGCGGCATGTGGGATCTTCCCGGACAGGGGCACGAACCCGCGTCCCCTGCATCAGCAGGCAGACTCTCAACCACTGCACCACCAGGGAAGCCCTCAAATAGATTTCTTATCGGTTAAAATAACTTTATAGTTGGGGTTGAAGAATAAAATCAAATAGCCTCCAACACCAAAGACATATAATGTGCCCATCTATTCTGGCCTAGCCCAACCAGAACCAGAGTTACTCAAGACTAGCTTAATCCATTGACACAAGATGCAATATATACACAAAAATATTCAGAAGAAATAAGCATTCAACTGTTTGCATTACCTCTGGTTCTTTAACGTTTATTGCATAAATAGGTATTAATGCCACCAAGCTAGATTTCATGAGGAAAAGATTTAACAAATATTTGGGAAGCTGTCCTTTAAGATGATTGAGCTCAAAGTACAACTGGCAGAAAAGGGACCAGGAAGGGGAGGGGATAAGGGTGATAAGGAGGAGGGAGAAGGAGGAAGAACAGGAGGAGGAGGAGGTCGAGGAAGAGGGGAGGATAAGAGGAAACATGGACCCAGCCTGGATGAGACATCATCTCTATTTCTTTCAAGGGAGCTGGATTGAGGCGATGTTCCATCTTGAGACCTTGAGCTCTTCCCAACAGCGTGCACTCTAGCACAGGGGTTCCCAACCCCCAGGCCATGGACCTATACTGGTCCGCAGCCTGTTAGGAACCGGGCTGCACAGCCGGAGGTGGGCAGCGGGCGAGCCAGCGAAGCTTCATCTGCCGCTCCCCGTCGCTCGCATTCCCGCCTGAGTCACCCACCCCATACGCACCCGTCTGTGGAAAATTGTCTTCCACGAAACTGGTCCCTGGTGCCAAAAAGTTTGGGGATTGTTGCTCTAGCACCAAGAGCGTGGATATCACCTGGGAGCTTGATGGAAATATAGAAGTCCCAGGCCCCACCCCAGACCTCCTCGATCAGAATCTGCACAAAATCCCCAGGTTATCCACGTGCAAATTAAAGTTAGAGAAGCTCTAACCTGCATCTTGTCCAAAGCCCACGGCTAGTCTGGAATTACTTAGAAAAGATTGACTATCTCCTATCTCTCTTTAGTGACCCCTAGTGGTAAACCCAAAAGATCTCTATAACACGATGACTGAAGTTTTGATTTCCACTGAGAACCAACCCTCCGCCAGTTGATCTATCCAAGATTTCAAGCACTTGGAAGATTAGAATCCTAGCCGGCCATCCTGATTTAGAAGGTCTGATGTAGTCCAATGCAAGCTGGGAGGGTAATCTTTTTCTGCATATCACTGCTGTTGGAATTCAGAAACAACATTTCTGAATGGGATTATTCTCTGTGAGGATTTGAAAAACACTGAAAACTTACTTTGGGTCTCTTGACTGGAGACACATTCAGATGATCCATTTTTCACTTTATCAATTACATCGTATATATTGCCGCTTGAACTAGCCCTCAGGGAAATCTTTATTTAAGAAAAAAAAAAAAAAAAAGAGCTGTCCCAGTTCAGGTTGATCAATGTTCAACTAGCAACTCAATTTATATAGTGGTCTGAGTTTTATGAGAAAACTGGGAAAGTTCAGGGTTTTGTAGAGGTGAAAGAACTACCCTAGACATCATCTAGAAACTTTCCCAAAGTGTATTTCATCTGCAGAATATTAATAGAAATTATGAAAAAAGGGTTCCAGAGTCAAATTAGTTTGGGAAACACTGGATTGAGCAAAGTTGGAAAGATTTCTTTACTGTAGGAGGTCTCAGAGTTTTTATTAAATTAAGATGCCTTGTAGATATCTAAAACAAATTTATCGCAGAACACACACACATATACACTTTTTATTTTTTTTTTTTTAATCTTGGGGAAATCTGATCTATGGAACCTCAGAGCTGTTAAGAATTTCATCCTTAGTCATCATACTTACAGAAGTGCCCATGCCTCCTGATTCTCAGTCCATTTCTCTTTCCCATTATTATCAATTCTGATCTTATCCATCAATCCATCCACTAGTTTGTGCTCTGTAAATAAAGGCAGAAGTGTGAAGGAGAAAAAAAAGCAAGAATAAAAGAAAAGAAAGAAAAAATAAAGGAGAGAAAAGAGAGGAGAAGGTGAAATGAAAACTTTGTATCAATTTGGAGGTAGGAACTTGGAAGTAAATTAACCAAATGGAGACCAGCATTTCTTAGATGTTTTCCTTCTCAAGCAATGAGCCACTGTGAATTGGTCCTGATGAGGATTCACATCAGACCACTAGCACATGGTTCAAGTCGTCCAAACTCCTCCCCAAGACTGATGGACACGAAACATCCATTTCCTCAGTTTACAAGGAGACTATAGACACAGACATATATGTCACTGCTGGGTCCTTCAGTACTCTCGGCATGTCTTTAGTGGTGGGGTCTGTGTTCTTCAAAGGAAGTCTGTCTACCATAAGTACTCTCCGAGAGAATTCTTGGAGATTAAAAATGCCATGTGGTCTGGCATTTTATGCCTTTTATTTGAATTAATTCCCACCAGATGATTTCAGATTTGCCCGCTGTGTGCTGGACTGTTCCATTGTCAACTGCATGTCTCTGAATCCCCTTCCCTTTATGCTTCCAAGTTAGAGTTGATTGAAAAGGACACTATACAAGACTTGGGAAATAGAAGTGAAAGGTCCTGAAGGTCATTATAGAGTGTGGGGTGAGAAGTGCCTCCCCACTACATATCCACCTGCCCTTCCCAACTGCCAGGCCTTGTACTCAATGGCAACACCAGGCCCACCACCAGATGCACTGCTGTGGACTCACAGAAGTGGTAACCTTGAAGAGCCAATGACCCTCCCAGTCTCAGTCCCAAAGCAGGAGCTGGTTGTGCTTCCCTGCAAGATTTCCTGCAAACTCTGACTCATACACCAAAACCAGGGCTTTCTTGCCAAACTTCAACTCCCATTTTCAGATCCTTGCTTCCCCCATCTCTGCCCACAATCATGTAAGGTACAATCTGTATATTAAATTCTTCATTCCATAATATTGATCATGGTTCAGCTTCTCTGAGCCCTGATTTATATATCTCTGAACGCTGTCTTTGGTTCTTCTGCCAGATTTTGATGTTTCCTGTTGGGATGCCCTAATATCAGATTCTGGTCGCACCTTACTCTGTTTTTCTTTCATGGACCAGATAGTGTTTCTGCTCATCCTTCACTTTTGCGTTGGACCTCCTGTCCTGGAAATGGCATCTTTGGGTACTGCTTCCTACCACAAGATTTACTCTATTTATCACCATCTCACCAACGTTTGACAAAGCTCTCGAGTCAAAAAGAAAGCTGGTAACTGCATGTTACATTCGTGCTACTGAAGTACTTAAAGGCATTTTAAAGGTTTTACTTTCTGTGACTGAAAACTCAAAGTCAGGAGTTTGTAGTAGAAATAGAGATATAAAATGTGATTCAAAGAGCAGTTATCTTTCTAGCTAGGGCTATGAGAATAATTAATTATAGGTTGTAGTTTAGCTTGCTTCAGGTGTTAATTTCTAGCTCTTAATAATATGTGATGGCTCTTCTCCTTCTGGGACCCCTATAATGCGAATGTTGTTGTGTTGAATGTTGTCCCAGAGGTCTCTTAGGTTGTCTTCATTTCTTTTCATTCTTTTTTCTTTATTCTGTTCCGCAGCAGTGAATTCTACCATTCTGTCTTCCAGGTCACTTATCGGTTCTTCTGCCTCAGTTATCCTGCTGTTGATTCCTTCTAGTGTAGTTTTCATTTCAGTTATTGTATTGTTCATCTCTGTTTGTTCTTTATTTCTTCTAGGTCTTTGTTAAACATTTCTTGCATCTTCTCCATCTTTGCCTCCATTCTTTTTTCAAGGTCTTGGATCATCCTCACTATCATTATTCTGAATTCTTTTTCTGGAAGGTTGCCTATCTCCACTTCATTTAGTTGTTTTTCTTGGGGTTTATCTTGTTCCTCATCTGGTACATAGCCCTCTGCCTTTTCATCTCATCTATCTTTCTGTGAATGTGGCTTTTGTTCCACTGGCTGCAGGGTTGTAGTTCTTCTTGCTTCTGCTGTCTGCCCTCTCGCCAAGGATATCTTTTAAAAATACAGATTTCCAGGCCTTACTTTGAGCAATTCTTATTCAGTGGATCTGGGGTAGGGCTGAGAATCTGTAATCTTTACCCCTTCATATTCTGTTGAAGGGGCTCAAGGAACCACACTTTGAAAATACTTCTGCCTCAGGGCTCACTGCTATTGCTAAAAACAGTAGCTACAGCATCATAATATTTTTATTACTTGTTTGAACGGCATTAATGTTGTCAACCAACGAGTCAATAGCATTTTCTCAGAAATTATGGTCAAAGTCATAGGTATTTAATTTATAGAGGTATTTGCAGACAACTCTTATACTCTCAGTAAATTAGTTTACTTTGTTTACATTCCCACAGCTGTGAATATTGTGAGTTAAATAACAACTTTGCTTCAACTATAGGAGAATATAGAAAGACTCCAGGAGAGAAGCATTGCTTATATCAACTCAGATTCATCTATAGAAAGTAAATTTTATTTTGGATTGTTGTTAAATAGTATACCATCATTTAAGCCTATCAATTCCTACTTCAAACTATCTAAGATTATCCTCTTCCTATGAAATACCTCAATAATACCTTCATTTTCCATTTTACCACAAAGAAAATCATTATGAGTCAAATGAATCAATATGATTCATAACTAAGCTATTGATTCTGATTGCTTTAGCGTATTTACCATTTGCCTATCTTGGCTACTACTTACAACTCCAGTATTTAATCACATTCTTCATGTGGAGATAGTAAAAGGATTGGACTAAAAAATATTTTAGAGAATATTTCATACAGAAATACTTCTCATATGTATTGGAACTAATTTGGAGGGAGCACAAACTACAGACTTCCTTTTGACCCTGACATGTGACACTTGTACCTCTAAGCTTTCATTGTATTATGATTATTTCTAGAAAAGTGTCAGAGCACACTTAGTAACTACTGGCATGCTCTTGTCTAATGTCTTGATATACACTATTGAAATCAATGAGTGAATAAAGAATGAATATTGTAGCCTTACCACTTCCTTTGCCAAAGTCCCCCTAAGTGATACTGCCTTAATGAAGAATGACCCTTACTATTACTGTGGGAGCTGCTGCCTTAGCAGCAAAGTCCACTGATGCCTTCCAATGTCTTAAGTGTGTACCATAGCCTCTCTTGCTCCTGAAGAATTATTTCCCCCCTATTTCTAATTTTCTGGGAATGATGCTTTCAATTTGAAGTCTATTATATCTTAGTTATAATTAGAAAATAAAGTTAGATTTAAATATAAAGTGGAGGTTCATTTGAAAGTATTAAAATACTCTGTGTCTTGCTTATTTTTCAGGCAATTATACCCTTAGAGTTGACTGTACACCCCTTCTTTACTAATTGGTGTGTAAAATAAATAAATAAATAAATAAAATAATAATAATATGTGATGTTATGAATACTTCTCTTCAGTCTTGGTGCAATGACAGGATACTAGTTTCTAAACATCATTTTGTGGATTATAATGTGGTCGTAAAATCCTTGGGGGTAAATGAGTGCTCTGACTTCATCCGAGTTAGTGCCCTGTAATATGTTTTTAAAAGCAGAGGGGATTACAGGATGTTCTGTCAGTGCAGTACTTCTGGGCAGGTCCTGTTGTCTTCCTATTGACTAAAATATTTACAGCACTGTAGAGATAAGGTTAACTTGTAGAAAACTGATAGTAGAAAACTGATAGCAATGAGAACTTATAGAAAACTGACAGCAATGAGAAATGATTCTTGTTTGAGAATAATGCAGACTATTCCTGCTCATTACAACGCAAGTTAATTTTGTCCAACAGAGATGCATTTGGTTTCCATCTGATGGAAAAGATAGCCCCAAACACCCCCAGACATTACAGTATATTACTTTGTAGAGTAGTAAACAGTTTTGCATCGATTAGCAAGTTTATTTCAGCAATCCTTTGATTGTCTGACTATATAAATCTGTCCTAAAACATCTCCATTGAACCAGTCTTAACATTTTACTGGTTCCCTCATCAATTAATGAGTTACATACAATTTTTGTGGTGTATATAATTTATATTTGTATGAAAGTCATGTTTTAAACATTTTTGAAAAGTATACTATATCAACAGCCAAAGGATTAGTCATTTATTCATTTATACTTTCTTTATGGTATGTATATCATGTTAATATAAACCAAGTTTGAGGTTCCAACTCATTTAAAAATAATTTCAAAGCTCTCTCTTCTCATTCATTCCAAAACACTGGAATGTCTTGCCACCTCATCTGTCTCAATATTCCAAGCACTGTAACACAGACCTGGAGAGGTTAGAGACCCACCTGAGATGGACTGTGCCATCTGTCTTGGCTCAGCTCTCACTACAATGAGGAGAACATGTAGAAACTCCTGGAGTTTGAAATTTCTAAATCTCTTGGCCCTTCCTTTAGGATAAAATGGTAAGAAGAGGATACCAGGCAAACACAATTGACCTATTAAAGTAGACTGAAGAGTTAAGAAGCATCACAGTATTTATTTTATCAAAACCAAATAAACATAATAAGCAAATCAAGCAGGCAAGTTGCACAATGGAACTGAAACTGCTTTACCTCTGTGATGGCCCTTATCACTCAGTCCTTTTCCAGACTCACTTGTGATTGGGCATCCTCTACTCCTTTCTACTGCAAGTCCCTGGAGGCTGAGGAACTTTTATTCCACAGTGTTCTCCATCCCAGCTTTCTCGCACTCTCTTCCCCTGCCTTCTTCCACATCCTGCCCTTCTTCTGTATCTTTGAAGAAGGTGACATGCTTTTTCTCTACTATCTGGAAAGTTCTGTGTGTGCATGCACACACACACCCCACACTCTCCATGATTTCCTGTTCATCCTTCAGCTCAGACAGCATTTCTCAAGGAAGCTTTTGTAGCCACTCCAGACCAGAACAGGCAGTCCTGTTTTACACCCTCACAGACCCTCTGTTTTTCCTTCCGAGCTCTTGTATGTGATTATTTGTCTCTCTCTTTCTTTGTCAATAAAATCCGGGATCATTGTATCACCACTCTATCCCCAGCCCTGGCAAAATGCCTGGTATATAGAAGGTGTTCTTGAATGAATTAATAAGAGCTCAATGCCTATTTGTTACATGGATGAATGGATGGTTGTTTGGTCTGTTATAGTCCCTAGAAGCAAAAGAAGCTGTTAAAATAGTGTGACTCTGACTTACTGTTAATGTCTGAATAAAAGAGACTATTCAGATTTTGGACTGAGTTTGACAATGTACTGTGTTGGTGAGGTGTGGGGAGTCATTCCTCTACATTTCTAGAGGGAACTGCTAGACCTCTTTGGAGGACAATTTGGCAAAAGCTTTGAAGCCTACAAAATTCACATACCTTTTGACCCTATAATTCCACTCTCAGAAATATATTCTCTCTATATGTTTGCACGTTCATGAAATAATCTGTGTTCAGTGGTGTTTACTGTAGCATCTTACATAACAATGAACTATTGAAACAACCAAAATGTCCAATGACAGGAGACTAATTAATAATGCAACGAAAATTCCAAGCCGTGGAATACTCTGCAACCATTAAAAAGAATGAGGTGGGTTTGTATGTACTGGTAAGGAATGATCTCAAAGATTATTATATCATTAAGTGAAAGAATTGCTACTGTGTATGCGTACATTTGTAGGTGCATGGGATATTTCTGACAGTGTCTGTAATAGACTTGTCACAGTGGTTCTGTGGGCGGGGGAAATTTTTGGCTGAATGCAGGTGTAGGAAGATTTGTTTCATCGCATATACATTTGTTAACTTTTAGCTTCATGCCATTATCATGCATTTTCTTCCAGAAATTAAGAAATCTAAGTCTAAAAATGTTTTAAAAAGTAGCAGAGTTTTCCATGTAATAAATGAAAAAAATTAATGGGGGTTAAATCTGCATTAAGTTTTATTGGCATTTCTTTGATTTTTCAGGCCCAAATTTTCACATGTGTTTGCTCAATGTATCACTGACTTCAGTCATTCCTTCTCTCCCCATCTCCCCCAAACCTATCAGCCTTTCAAACATCCCCAAAGCCTTATCTAATTGGAAAACAGGGGATCCCTTATTTGGGAGGCCCAGAAACAGGACCGCATCTGGATGAATACTGAGGCTCTTGACATAAAATCTCACCACCCTTGTGAAACCCGCCCAGCACATCCCAGCCTACTGTATTGACTTTGGCAATACTTGTTGGCCTTGTCATGCCAATAACGTTATTGAGACTAAATTGAACGAGCATGTGGCTATGTCCTCCAAATGTTTCTGATACAGTTAAATGGAAAACTGTAGATTACATTTATTTATTTTGTGATAAACCCTTTGTTTATGTTGCTGGTGATCCAGAAAAAGTGGTCTCTTACAACACGCCGTGACCTAAACAACGACAAGTTGAATTACTATTTCATTTACTGTAGGAGACATTCCACCATGTGTTTCACAGCAATGATTTTTGACACAACTTAAGAAATGATAAATTACACCCAACAAAAACAAAAGAGAAACTTGGAGTTTTATAGCAGATGATTGTAAGGAAAACAGTTATTTGCATGTCTGTCTCCCGCATTTTCAAAAAACAATGTACTTAAAACAAAAAAGGCCTAAGAATAGTAAAAACAATTTCATTTTCCTCTTATAATTGGAAACATTTGGAGCAAGCCCTTTGTCTCCTCAAACTGCATATTTATGGCTTAATTTTACATGGGGAATGTTACTATACCTTTTCCTCTCATTCCCTTGTTACTTCAGTTTTCACAAATGACCAATATCATGTTATTGAAACAAATGAAGCAAGTACAATAGCATTCCTAGATATGCACACACCAGCGCAGCTGTCCTTTGCATTTCAAAGCATTCTATTGAAGTATTAACCTAGTCTGCAAGGTCATATAAAAGAAGAAAGCAGGGCTGGAAATGCTTCCACACCCCATCAGTAATAACAGCAAGTGTGTGGCCAAGTTGCATGAGGACGACATGAACTTCTGGTCATTCATGTTCACACAAAATCATCATAAGAAGCAAGATTGGTATAAATATACTCACAGGACATCAGCACATCAAAGAATAACTCTCTCTAATTGGTTTTAAACAGGCTTATGATGTTCTGCATCTTCCCTTTCCTTTGAATTATTTTTCAATTATTTAAAATTGCTTTGAAAGGAACTACATGCATGTCACCTTGTCAGTGAGACAGATACTTTTACTGTTAAGAACCAGCACTGATTTCTATTTTTCAGAAATAATAACTTTACCCTTCCCCATAGTTAGTAGGAAGCAGCCGCCTAGCACAGGGAGATCAGCTCGGGGCTTTGTGTCCACCTAGAGGGGTGGGATAGAGAGGGTGGGAGGGAGCCGCAAGAGGGAAGAGATATGGGGACATATGCATATGTATAGCTGATTCACTTTGTTATACAGCAGAAACTAACACACCATTGTAAAGCAATTATACTTCAATAAAGATGTTAAAAAAAAAATAATGACTTTAGAATTGTATTAACTTTTTGGAAGCTAAAATCATTATTATTTTTTTTTAAATTTATTTATTGGCCTTCCCTGGTGGCGCAGTGGTTGAGAGTCCTCCTGCCGATGCAGGGGACACGGGTTCATGCCCTGGTCCGGGAAGATCCCACATGCCGCGGAGCGGCTAGGCCCGTGAGCCATGGCCGCTGAGCCTGCGCGTCCGGAGCCTGTGCTCCGCAATGGGAGAGGCCACAGCGGTGAGAGGCCCACGTACCGAAAAAAAAAAAAATTATTTTTGGCTGAATTGGGTCTTTGTTGCTGGGCGCGGGCTTTCTCTAGTTGCGGCAAGTGGGGGCTACTCTTGGTCGTGGTGTGCGGGCTTCTCCTTGCAGTGGCTTCTCTTGTTGCAGAGCATGGGCTCTAGGCACGCAGGCTTCAGTAGTTGTGGCTCGCGGGCTCTTTTCTGTGGAAAAGGGGCAAATGGTAGCTAGGGAAGAGAGAAATAATGTGTTGCTATTTCAACACATTTAATCAAAGCGAAGTCAAAGGCTGACATCATCACAATGGTGAATCAAAGGGGCCATGGTGGAGAATGGTTTGACTGAAACACGGCACAGTTTTTCTTACCACATAGAACACTCCCAGGTTAAATGGATCCTTAACGACCAAATGTTGAGTTCCAAAGTTCCTATTTTTATACTTTTTGTACTGTTTATACCTGTTTGTACTTTTATGTATTCCATTTCCCCAATTTTTCTTCTCACGAATTTAATGCTTAAAAATCACCAATATGTTCACCTTCACTGTTACAGATGTCTGCGTCTGTGGCAGGACTGGCTAGCTGCCCATCACATATGCATCCTCTTATTCCATATGAACAGAATCTCAGCTTAGTTGGAGGTACCAAAGTGCTCATCTAAAAAACATATTTCCTAATTTCCCTTTCAGCTGAGAATAGCCATGGAACCTAATTCTGACCAATGAGATTAGATGGAGTTTGTTAAAGGGGTTCCTTAGGAAAGCCCCTTAAATGGGGGCAGACTCAGCTGGTTCCAAAAGAAGTTGCTGAGACAAGACCTTCGTTGAAGGTGGTTTACTCTGGAGGTGATCACAGGAAACACAAATGGAGGGGAGAGTGGGAAGAGGAAGGGAGACGAGCACATGAAGAAGGCGGTAACAAGCCAGTTACAATGGGGGCCTCAGTGCTACTCAGGACCCAGGAGCTGTGCAGAATGTGCCTCATGACTGTCTCACTGGAGGACAAGCAGGTTGGGCTTCCTATTCCCCATTGGTTGGGATCATCTTGGGGCTGTTAACTCCAGTACACTGACTGGTTGCTCTGGCTTGTGGATGATGGTCTTCTGTGACTCCAGCAAAGCAAAGAGATGCTGCACTATGGTTGGTGTGTGATGCTCATAATGAGCGTGGAACTGTGTACGAGGCTGGCTGAAATGGAGAACTCAAGGGAATGTGGCCTGAGCATCACAGCCTCTACCAGAGCCAGCTCGTCCCCGTGTGCACTCCACTCTTCCTCCTTCCTTCTGCCCAGAATGAAAACATGACAGCTGGAACTCTAGTAGCTGTGAGCATGAAGGAGGGCCACACCCTAAGAAGGGCTGAATGGAGAGCTAGAAGAAGCTATACATTCTAGCTCCATGTCACTATGGAGCTAATAAAGCCTTGGACCAGCTTCTGAGCTTGTTACATGAGAGGAAAATAAACCCTCATATTATTTAAGCCTCAGTCATTAGGTTTCTTTTTAAATAGAGCTGAACTCAATCCTAACTGATACATATCTCTAGCACAAGCCACACTCACCAGAAGCAGCTACACAGGCACCATTAATAAGCCAATGTTTTCACTGTGACCAGCTCCCTCTGATTCAGTTCAGGTTGGGTTCCCTCTCAGTGAAAGTTATCCAGAGGAAATCTTTCCCACTTTGATTTTTACTAAGCTGCCCGGAAATTAAGCAGCATTTTTTTTCTCCATGCATGATATCAAAAACATCACTGAACATCTGAGTTCACTGAGTTTTTTTCTTTTCAACAGATTTTCTTTTAGTCAGCACAGGATAAGTGCTGTAACAAACAATCCCAAGCTCTCAGTGACATATCATAATAAAGGTTTATTTCTTCGTCATGTCACAGTCCAAAGCAGGTTGGAGAGGGCTCTGCTCCATGCAGTCATTCAGGGACCCAGGAAGTCCACAGGTGATTTCACGGTCTAGACTTGGATGTAGTATACATCACTTCTGCCACATTCTCTGATCAGAGTTCAGTCACACGGCCCTGCATATCTGCAGGGGAGTCTGGGAAATAAAGTCTAGCTGGGTGCCCACAAGGAAAAGAAGAAGGCAGAGCCTAACAAACTTTTAACATACCAAAGATGTCAGTGTTCACAAAACGTTCCACACAAAGATTGCCAACTATGACCAGGGTCAGGAGACTCCTGCTGCCATGGTCTCCAGAAGGTTGTACCCACATCCCTCTAAAATTGTTTTTGCAAATTGTGTACCCCCTTGCTTTTTAAAGTTTACACCTGAAACTTTTCATCATAAGTATAAATAGTTATGAAAAAATATAATTTCTGGCATATTATAAATATCTATATTTGTGATGGTGGTGATGATGCAGCACCAAGATCCTCCTCCGAAGGAAGACTTGCTGTCTCCCAGCCACCTGCTGCCAGAGTGCTGCCAACTCCAGGCTGCAGCCCTGTCAGATCTGCCTCAGTTGCAGACCTGCCTTATCCCAGGTCACGTCTTTTCTCAGGCAGCCCACATCCCACAGGGCAGGGGCAGGGAACTCTGACAAACCCTTAGAGTGGCAGAGCTTCCATGGTGTCACCAAATCTGCCACGGGCTGCGTCACTCTGCCACTCCTGCTTCCTCCCTCTTCTTTCCACAGGAATCCCTCCCAAGGGCACCCCCTATGAACATTGTACACACAAAACCCCATGTCACAATCCCCTTCCCAGAGACCCAACCTATAATGTCATTTCAAAGTAAAATGATTTTCATATTCCTTTGTGGCAAATCATAAATCTAAATTTATTTTAAACATTCCTTAGTACCATAAGGTTTCAAGCAATTAAAAATGTGTCCACAGGGGCTTCCCTGGTGGCGCAGTGGTTGAGAATCTGCCTGCTAATGCAGGGGACACGGGTTCGAGCCCTGGTCTGGGAGGATCCCATATGCCGCGGAGCAACTAAGCCCGTGAGCCACAACTACTGAGCCTGCGCGTCTGGAGCCTGTGCTCCGCAACAAGAGAGGCCACGATAGTGAGAGGCCCGCGCACTGCGATGAAGAGTGGCCCCCGTTCGCCGCAACTAGAGAAAGCCCTCGCACAGAAACGAAGACCCAATACAGCCAAAAATAAATAAATAAAGTAATACTGTGTGCTACCCATTCCATGGGTCCCCCCCCCCAAAAAAATGTGTCCATAAGGTTTCAAGCAATTAAAAATGTATTCTGGATTGAGGTGTCATTTCATTGTTATTACAATTGATCAAAAGAACTATTCACATTGATTTTGATCATTTTTAAAAGGAAAAAGTCATTTTTCTGGAAATATATCTCTTACTGTGATTGAAGGGGCTATTTTAGAGTCCCGAGAATGTAGGATCAACATTAGGGGACACCAATATTTGAATTATGCCCTTGTTAGGCACTCTGAAATTTTTTCATATCTTGAAGCAGTTCACTTGAGAATATTCAGGAAGGGTAAGGATATACCTTGCTTTTGTAAAGTGGGAGAAGGCCAATTTTAAAAGTAAAGATGAGAAAGGAAACCATCATAATGCCTCCTGATCAACTTTAGAAAGAGTGCAATTGGAAGCTGATTCTTTGAAAACCGTCCAGGTCTGGATCACAGATGCAGACTGGGGGACCAGATCACAGAGCTAGCGGCCCAAATTCAGGTAGTTAATTCTGACTGGGGTACTCCTCTCATCTCCCAGGTTGCTTATTGGATAAAAGGTGGACATCACTGGTCTGAGCAAGTTGCTGAAACCCCATCACTTCTTGTTCTTCCTGGGGCCATGTTTACCTCCCTTGGGGAACACGGAACTCTCCACAGTTTGAAGGACGTAGAATAAGAGCTGCAGTTAAAGTCCAGTTGTTTTGCAATTTGACCTGATTTGTGCTGATTCAGGGCACAGAAGGAGATCAAGTCCTATGGTGGCCCAAGGCAAAACCTGGCCAAATGAGTTCCTGCTTCATCTCGGAATAATTATTAATGGAGATGCTTGGGGCCCCAGGAAAGAATACAGAAAGATCACGGTGTTCTATAAAGATGTCTCAATCATCCTTTCATCCAGAGGCCTCAGACTAGTGGCCTAGAGAGGAAACTCCAGTCCACAGATATATTTATCTTGTTTGTTTCATACCGTGCTTTAAAAAAAAAAAAAAAGTTAAAAAGTCTTGGGAGAAATTACATTTAAAATGGCCTACTCCTCTTGAGGAAACTGGAGAGACATGGAAACAGGGGCCCACTTGCTCACATGGCGTGTGACAGCGGGTTCTGAGTGGCTCTGAGCCTCTCCTCACCCAGGAGCTCTCCTCACCCAGAGCTCCTGCCTGGCTCCCTCAGGCTTCTGAGCTTGAGATCTTCCTGGCTTTCAAAGGAAACATGAGTGCAGTCGTTGGCCGGAAAGAATGTACGTGGTGACATTTTGCTTTTGCATTTCACAAAATGTCTTCCCAGTCCCCACTCAGCAATTTTGAATAGCTTTGTTTCAAGGACTTGAGCTGGCACAATGACAGGGTCGATGCATAAGGAGCAAGGTAGGGGTTGGCCTGTGAGTCTCCAAAGGCACTGACTCCTCTGTGCCATGAGGTGCAAGCTCTCCCTTTTAAATGATGCCTATTAAATCTGTAGACCGGTGGCCTAGTTATGGCAAGTAGGTCCACATGGGTCGTAGTTTAGCCTAAAGATTTTGTCCACAGGTTGGGTATGAGGATTCTGCAAGTATGAAAGTGGGACACTTATCATGGGGTATTAGTTTCTCCCAGCCACATATGTATACTATTACACTGTTTTCCTCATGATCATTTTACTACTTATTAAATGCAAATTCCCAGGTCCTAATCTTTCACCTTATGATGGCATTGTTAACACAGCACGTAGTTTAGATCAGACCTACCGCCTGTTGGAGGGGAATCCTCTGGACACCAGGGGCTGCAAGCCTTGCCATTACTCTGAGCCCCAGCAAAGCCACGTGGCCTCAGAACTGAAGCTTAAAGCAGATTGTTCTCACTGGAGTTGGTCTTGTTTTCCAGGACACAACAGCCTGGGGTAGAAGTAACATTATAGTATCTCTCTGGCCCTCCCCGCACCAGAGGAACTCTAGACCCCAGTTAGCCAGGGTCTCCTTGGGAGGAATCCTCTACAAGTCGCCCTTTCAGGTGCCACCTGACATTTGCCATCTTCCACCTCTGAGGTTCTATTTCTCCCTGGTGGTACCTGAAGCCCAGGCCACCCAAGTTCCCTAGAGGCTGTCATGCCCACGCCATGACACCCCTGACATGCTGGCCACATGTGGCTCCAACAGGGACCCCCAGGAAAAGGCCTGTCATCACCCCTGCCCCACAGCCACCCCCCCACACACATATGCAGTGCTGCCTAGGCTCTGAGCTTAGGGCACTATCACAGCCTCTCCTCCCAGGACCCAGCAATGGTCCCTGGGGCTACGCTGAGGACAGCCGAGTGGCTGACACCATGATGCATGCTCAGACTCCCTTCCACTGGCCCATCGTTCTTGAGCCAAACCTGGACCCTCAACTGTTTCTGCCACAAGAGTTTCCTTAGGTGCCCCTGGTCCCCCAAAATGGTCTAGATCCTAGGCCTAACCAACTACATGAGCTGTTTTCCTGACCCCTCCAGATAAAATAGTGTTCCCCCGCTCCTCTCAGTACCCTCTCAGTCCCCTTCCTCTATTTGTGATTTTTCCTCTCACTGCTTCCTGTTTTTACCAACCAAACTTGAGTCCACTTGCCTGCGCACAGTAAAGCCAATCTACTGACACCGGGTGGTGGTGAAGGGAAGTGCAGCATTTGTGGTGAGGTGCCAGACAAGGACTCTAGGGCAGCTAGTATTCAGAAAACTCAAACTCTCCAATGGGTTTCAGGGAGACATTTTTTGTTTGTTTTTGATTTTTTGCTTGTTTTTGTTTTTTTGCTGTGTGTGGGCCTCTCACTGTTGTGGCCTCTCCCATTGCGGAGCACAGGCTCCGGACGCACAGGCTCTGGACGCGCAGGCTCGGCGGCCATGGCTCACGGGCCCAGCCGCTCCGCGGCACGTGGGATCTTCCCGGACCGGGGCACGAACCCGTGTCCCTTGCATCGGCAGGCGGACTCTCAACCACTGCGCCACCAGGGGAGCCCCAGGGAGGCATTTTTAAAGGCCAGGTGAGGGAGGGGAGTCGCAGGGTATGTGATCAGCTTGTGCAAAATTTTCTGATTGATTGATGGTGAGGTAACAGGGTAATGTCACAGGGGTTAACGTTATCATTCCTCAGGCTCCAGTAGGACTGGGGGCTACATGCTCATGGTCATCAAGTATTTAACATCTTCCATTTGGTGGTGGTTTTAACATCTGCAAAACAACTCAGGAAATGTGCATCAGATACTACCAGCTAGGTACTTCAGAGAGGAATTAAGGCAGAGGATATGGCGGGAGGGGTCTGCCTCCATAGGGTCCTCCTCAGGTACACTGTCGTATTATACCCTTATTTTTTGTTTATTGTCTATCTCCTGTCAACTGGAATGTAAGCATCATGAGCAGGAGTCCAGATTTTGCTGAATTCTGTATTCCTAACGCCTAGAACAGTGCCTGGCACACAGTATGTGCATAATATATATGTTGAGTGAACAGTAGAGACAGATTTATCTTCCATTCCATAAACATAATTTCTTTCCTTTATTAGCCACAGTTAAGAAACTGAAGACATGGAGAGTAGAAGATAGGATAGGAGAGACTTATGGGGCTTTGCCTGCTTTTTGCAATCTTCATTGGCAATAAAAATGGCCAACAAGGAGAAGTAAGATGTTAAGATTCTTTCCAAACTGGTACAGGCTTGATCACTTTGAATGATGATGGCATTCCTGTGGGGGTGAGGAAAGATTTAGCCTCATAGCGTGAGTGTAGTGGGTTGTTCTGTGTCTGGTTGTGCCTTCTCTGAGCACGGAGACACCCATCTTCTTATCTGTTATTGTATCAGGTACAATCTCAATCATTATCTATGGTAGAATGATAATGTGCCTGGCACTGTACTAGGCCCTGTGTATAGACTGGCAGATGACATTTGGGAGTGAGACAATAAACAAGTAATCAAACAAGTAGACAAGGTAATTTCAGACAGTGACCAGTCTTGAAGATGTGATTGGGCGTGGCTCCTAGTGGGTAGGTATTTTTACCTGTTTGTGGCAACCCAACTCTTAGTTCTCCAAAGATTGATCTAACTTAGACTATGGAAGTAAGTGTTTTAAACTTCATTTTAAAATATCTAAACCCAACCAGGAAACCAACAAAGTTTGATCTTGAAGCCTTCACAGCACTAAAAATTCACTGGCATGTATATCTTCTGGCTGAAGATGATTTATAGGTTAAATCTGGGTTCATGATTCTATCTCACTTAGCTTACTCATTTCTGATTTTTAACAGGCTTTATTTTAATAAGTATTTATTAAGGGTCTACTATGTGTCAGGTTGAGGAGCAAGAGATATGGGAAGGAGTGTGACAAAGATGAGAGGGTCTTCATGTTGTAGGAGACAAGCAGGGCCTTTGGAATCAGGCAGATCGGCATTTGGGATCCTGGTTCCTCCTCTTCCTTACTAGCTCCTAATTTTGCCTCTTTGAGCCACATTTTCCTTTTGTAAAATGATCGTATCCAACTCACAGAGTTGCTAGGACATTTAAATGACACAAATTACCAACCCCCATGGCATCACGTAAAGAATGTTCCATAAGAGGAAGGAATCTCCTCCCTGAGACATTTTGGTTCCTAGGAGCCAACAGGAGACTGGAGTGAGTAAACGGCAGACGCTCCTAAATAGGGACCTAACATTTAAGGAATTGGTAGAGATGGAGGCTTCAAATGTCACCCAGTTTCCCAGTGTAGTGGTGTACAGGAAGCCATGGTGGTGACTGGTGGTGGCGTATTCTCTTTGCTTGGGGCGCAGACAGCTCAACTGGAGGCAGTCAGCTTCTCTGGGGCTGTGGCTCCCTTTGGGCACTATTATCATACTTCATGACAATAGGGAATATCCAATAATAATCCTTTTCCGCCCAAGGAGCGGGGGGGCTGCTTTGCATATTTTGCATCCTTTGTAGAGTCCTAAATCACTTTGTAATGTGAAACATGTCTATAGAGAGCCTTTGTGTTGTTCGTTCTTATGGTTTCATGCAAAGATTGAGCAAGAAGAATTTGTTATAAACAGCTTGCAATTATTTAGTGAAAAAATAGGAAAATAAAGTTGGGTGGGCATAAGTCAGACTCCTGGACAAATCCAAGCTCCCTCAACAAGAATGATCAAGTGCAATGGCACACAAGGCTTCTGGGCACAGACTTACGTTCAACCTAACTTAAAACTGAGGACTGTCTGCTTCTAGAGCCTAAGGTCTATACACGAGTGCCTTGGAACCATGGATGAGTGAAAACACCTCCCCAGAGCCCACCCACTGGGGCACATTTACCCCCGTGGAAGATCAACTTCAGAAAGATTTGGAAGAGTAATTCTCAGCTTTAGGAGACCAGAGGTGGGGAGATAAAGAAATTGTGGAAAAGGGATAGTGTAGGACTTTCCATCTACCTTTTCCTCTGTAATTTCTGGTTCAAATTGTCATGTTTATGAGTTGCAAGCTCAATGTGGCTTATGGAAAGCCATCTGTTTCTTTTGTCATTTACTTCAGCAGTCCCCAACCTTTCTGGCACCAGGGACCAGTTTCGTGGAAGACAATTTTTCCATGATGGGGGGCGGGGGGAGGATGGTTTCTGGATGATTCAAGCACATTACATTTATTGTGCACTTTATTTCTATTATTATTATATTGTAATATATAATGAAATAATCATACAACTCACCATAATGCAGAATCAGTGGGAGCCCCGAGCTTGTTTTCCTGCCACTAGATGGTCCCATCTGGGGGTGATGGGGGACAGTGACACCCGAAGTGTGTTGCCTATGTCCAGTCTACTCCGTGATCTTGTTTCGGTTGCTGTCACTGCAGAAAACCCTGCTTCACAGAGATAGGATGTTGGAAATGGAAGCAGGCTTCTCAGTGCTTCTGTGGCAATCTCGGGATATTCCGCCTTGACTTTAATCCAGAACGTATGGAGATTTGAAATTGTCTCAAACACACTTTTAAGGCCACCGTCATTTGCGATCTCAAGCAGTTTTATCCTCTTCTAGCACGGACAAAGTCGATTCAACGGGCTACTCACAAATGGGTTGTGGATACATTCCTTCCCAGTTTGGGGGTCTTTTGTGGTTGGGATATAATACTCACACTCTTTTGAAAGCTGAGATAGGTGATCAAGCACCAGCTGGGAGAAAGAAGGGCCCGGCTCAGTCTCTTTCAAAATCTCTGCTAATGTCTGAAACATGTCAAAAATCCCAATGTTCACTGGTCCCCATAATTCCAGTTTGGCTTTGAATGCAGTCACTTTATCTGCTGGCTTGAACACAGTTGTTGTTCTCCCCTGAAGTGACAGATTGAGTCCTTTGAGCAGGTTGAATATGTCATACAAGTAAGCAAGTTTTGCAACCCATTCTGTGTCACTGAAATGTGCTGCCAGTGGTGACTGTTTTTCTAAAAGAAATCTCTGGAGCAGCTCTCGTAACTCAGAAACTCTGGCCAGTGATCTACCTTTAGAAAAGCCATCTCACTCCTGTGTATAAGAGAAGACGTGTGTGCTCTGCGTCCATCTCCTCACAGAGCTGCTTGAACAGACATGAGTTAAGGGAATGTACTTTAATGTGGTTGATAATTTTAATCACATCCTGCAAAATGTTAAGTTCAGGTGACATTTTTCAGCTAGCCAGCATTTCTCTATGGATGACACAGTGCATAGACTCACATTCAGAAGCGACCTCTTTGACACGAGTAGTGAAACCAGAAAGCCGTCCAGTCACGGCAGACACTCCATCTGTGCACATACCAACATAAAATGACCCGTTCAGTTTTCCTGATATGTAATCATTCAAAGACTTGAATAGTTCTGTAGCTGTGGTGTTGGTTGGCAACAAAAGTGCACATAACATAACCTCATTCACATCCTCCTGAAAAATATATGGCACAGAAACAAGCATTGTCACCTTGTTGTCAACACTGGGAGACTCGTCAACCTGGATTGCGCACTACGGTGACTCATTAATCCTGTCTAACAATTGTGCCTCAATAGCCTCTGCTATTTCATCAATTCGTCTAGTTATGGCGGTAGCCGAAAGAGGAACACGTGCCACCTTTTGGACTGCAGCCTCTCCTAAAAGTTCAAGACAAATGTCCTTAGCAGCAGGCAAGATCAACTCTTCACCAATAGTAAAGGGCTTCTTAGCTTTAGCAATGCAATTAGCCACTAAGAATCATGCTCTCAGTGCAGGCACATTTGATGACGTGATGGCCTTCAGTAATTGCTTCCGTTCTTCGTGTTCACATTTTTTTCTTTTGAAAAACTCCAAAGGCTTATCTTTTAATGCAGGGTGCTTGGTCTCCATGTGGCAAAGCAGTTTTGAAGGTTTCGTGGCTTCGTTGGATAGTCAGTCACCACATATTATAAAAAGTGGGCTTGGAGAAAGTGAATCACCTGTGTCAATGAAACCGTAATTGAAGTAGGACTCTTGGTATTTTCTTTTAAATGCAGGTTTCCTTTTGTTGGCAGTCTTAGAGTCTTCTGCTGTCATCATTGGGTCTTTCCCCCTTTTCAAGGAAGCTCTCCAGCAATGTTTGATTTTACTCGTGGCTAGGGTTAGCTTGTGGGCTTACCAAAACTGTGACTGAGACAAATGCACAGTGCAGGAAAGAGGCGCGGACGGAAGTGGTAAATAAAATAATGGGCGGGCCATGCACGGACTAAAATTCTGACTTAAAGCCTGCCACCAGATGCAGCTTAGCTGTCACTTGCCACTCACTGATTGGGTTTTGATATGAGTCTGCAAGCAATTGATTTATTATGGTCTCTGTGCAGTCAAACCTCTCTGCTAATGATAATCTGTATTTGCAGCCGCTCCCCAGCGCTAACATCACCCCTCAGCTCCACCTCAGATCATCAGGCATCAGATTCTCATATGGAGTGCGCAACCTAGATCCCTCACGTGCGCAGTTCACAGTAAGGTTCACGCACCTATGAGAATCTAATGCCGCTGCTGATCTGACAGGAGGCGGAGCTCAGGCGGTAATGCGAGTAATGGGGAGTGGCTGTAAATACAGATGAAGCTTTGCTCACTCGCCCACCGCTCACCTCCTGCTGTGGGGTCTGCTTCCTAACAGGCCATGGACCACTACCGGTAGTGGTCCGTGGTCTGGGGGTTGGGCACCCCTGATTTACTTCAGCACCAGGAATCTACTGGTGGAAAAAGATAAGCAGTGTGTGTGTGTGTGTGTGTGTGTGTATGTGATGGAGAGAGTCATGATTCCATGACGGTGATATTCCTTGAGAGTAACGGCAGTAGCAGCAAAAGTCTTGATTTTTGTGCTCAGTAAGCCATTGCGACAGAAGAATCACCCAGGGAGTTGATCTTACGCGGGCCTCTCCCGTTGCGGAGCACAGGCTCCGGATGCGCAGGCTCAGCGGCCATGGCTCACGGGCCCAGCTGCTCCGCGGCATGTGGGATCTTCCCGGACCGGGGCACGAACCCGCGTGCCCTGCATCGGCAGGCGGACTCTCAACCACTGCGCCACCAGAGAAGCCCGGGAGCTGATCTTCTGAGGTGATGATCAGACTGCCAAATGCAAAGATACTTTGCTGATTGTGTCCATACCGATTTTGTTAAACAGACTCTAGTCTTTGCTCTACCCAGGTGTATTACTACAATTTGCATATGCTATTTCCATGGTTCTGCTAAATTCATTAACTGCGATCTCTATCTTTATAAACTTTATAAACTTTATAAATAATTGTAAAAACTAAGAGTGAGCTCTATATCACTTTTCTGGTTTCTGCTATGAATGGTTTATGAACGTTTACTGTCTCCATGGTACGTACTTAAGAGGAATAGCATGTTCTGCTGTAGATGAAGTTTAACATTTTTCTTTCCACAAATGGAACCTGAGAGGAGTTATTTCCCCTACATTCTTTCTCAAATGGAGCCACTAATGCAGACAATCTAAATGACATAATTGTATGTATGCTGTGTGTATATGTATATTTTGACTAACCATGGGAATACTATTCAGATATTCCTTAGATTGGTTACTTCTACCCCAAGATTTTGCCATGAGCTCTGGGCTCTTGTCAGAGGCCTTTCTGGTTGAGTGAGAAAAGCAAGGCAGTGATACACTGTGTGGAGAGATCGTGTGCTTTATGTTCACTGATGGGGAAAAGGTTTGCCACCCCAAAATGACAACGTGAAGACAAAGGAAACACAGTCTCCCCGTCCCTGATGTAGACGTTAGCTTTGGAAAATGTGTCTTCTGAAATTCCACCTCCCCCACCCTGCCATCCAAATGAGGGCTCTTTCCAAGAAAAACATCAGTGGCTCCAGCTCTGCTTCCATTATCTTGCACGTGAATTCTCTGTTTTAATAGAGGTGCTGCTGGGTGTGTTTCAATGTTTCCAAGAGCGGAATAAAACAGCGTGCCAGCTATCAGCCTTATTAGTAGCTGATGACAGGTATTTGTGATCCACAGAGAAGTACGTAAAGATGGAGGAGACCAGGGCAGGTTTTTGTGATATTTGTATAATATCCCACCATCCAGCACCAGTTGCACACAGACAAGTTAGTTGCCTCCTCTTCTGCTCCCAGAGCTCTTCATTCATCCTGCAACTATGCAATTCACATTCTAACGCGGCTGCCCTCACCACATAGCCGTGAGCTCCTGAAGCTTCAAGAGGTGACCTGCCGACCTTTTTTTTTTTTTTTTTTTTTTACTTTTTTGCGGTACGCGGACCTCTCACTGCTATGGCCTCTCCCGCTGCAGAGCACAGGCTCCGGACGCGCAGGCTCAGCGGCCATGGCTCACGGGCTCAGCTGCTCCGCGGCACGTGGGATCCTCCCAGACCAGGGCACGAACCCGCGCCCCCTGCATCGGCAGGCGGACTCCCAACCACTGCGCCACCAGGGAAGCCCAGACCTGCCGACTTTTGATCCTCAGCGCTCAAGGCAATGTCCAGGACATAAAATATTGAATCGATGTCTGCTGATGGAGTGGTTGAATAGATTTCAACTGTTTTATCATTTACAAGGACTTCACATACACTAGTATATCTGAAGACTCTAGAAGTTCTGTCTCTTCCAGCCTCCCTTTGGCTTTGGCTATAACAGCCCTTCAGTGCAACCACATGGTGGCTGAAACTTGTAGTTCAGTATAGTGGACACCAAATCGGTTAACCGAATTTCCCACTATTTAACCAGTTGACCTGATACTATATCTAAATTTTAAAATAATAATTGATAAGCAGTTCCCAAGTGATGGTGATGGTGATGCTCCTGGTCTGAAGACCACACTTTGATTCCCACTGACCTAGACGGTGAATTCAACCTGACAGTGATCTTAATGGTTAGGAATTGAGTTTATCAGTTGTTTGATTTGATGTAATCAGGTTGGTGTCTTGCCACTGGATAGACAAAGCCTTCATTTCTGTCTTATTCCTTTTCCTCATTAAAAAAGAAAAGAAAGCTTGCATTGATTGGATGGACACATCAAATTAGTAGGATGGCAGGAGTGCAGTGGTGAACAGCCGGCTCTCGACAGCAGCAAAAGCCCTGATGTGTAGCATTTCCTCCTATGATGTAAAGCCCCTCTGTGGCCAACGTCAGACTTTTTTTCCAATTATAATTCAGAAAACTTGGAAAACATAGAACTTCATCAAAAGAAAAACAACACCAAAATACCACCACTCAGAGATTACCACTATGAACAATTTTGGGAGATCTTCTGGGGTTTTTTGTATTTATATGCACATTCTCCTATGATTATGGCCAATGTCATGCTACCAGCATGAACTCCTGGGCCTGGGGTTGGGAAGAGAGGGCCACGCTGGGAGCAGCAGGTGCTTTGAATTGGATGAGGCCCAGCCCTGTTACCAACTAGACGCTTACCCTCTGGGTGTGTTGTTTAATCTCTTTAAGCCTCAGTTTTCTTATCTGTAAAACATCGTACAAACTGGTGGGGCTGCTGGGAGGAGTATGGAAACCTGCTGTGACACACCAGGCAGGCAGGCACTCCAGGGGCGGTAGCTGTGACGTGAAAGGGAATGGAGGCCTGGCCACGCTCTCAGGTAGCTGTGCTTGAGCTGTTTTAAATGCCATTTCCTGTAAGAGTGCTAGCGAGAGCTGTAACATCTCTTCCATCTCACTCCTGAAGAAAACTTCCTGTGGCTGTTCCCTTGGTCTGTGCTTCCTACATGTGATTGCCTAATTTGCTTTGAGTCTGTTCAGCAACCAGTGTGAGCTCTGCTGGCACGACATTAATTGCCCTGAAGAGTTTGCACTGAATGTCCTATTTCTGCTTCTCATTTCTATCTGCCTCACTGATTTGGTTCTTTGTTCTATCACCTAGAAGATTTCGTCTTCTGGGTCAACCACCATAAGGATGATTGGGGTCTTTTCTGGCCATTTATTCCCTGCCTTTTTTTGGGGGGTAAATTCTTAATCTAAACATTGGTCTGGTGCTTGGATTGTAAATTATCCTGCATTCCTTCCACACAACAGCAATGCTAGGGGGTTGGCAACCTGTAAGCAGTTAAAAGTAGGCATGGGATTTATAATCGTGAAAAAATCTGGAAACAACTCAAAGGGCCAACAATAGGGGGTCGGTTAAGTAAACTCTGTGCCGCCGCAAGATGCCTGCTATGCAGCAATTAAAAATGACATTTGTGAAGTGTTTCTAAGAATATAAGAAAATGCTATGACTCGTTCTGTGACAAAACAGTATAAACACACACACACAGACCCACACTGTGATCTCAATTATACACAAACAACAAAAGTGCACAGAGAAAAAGCTAAAAGAAAATACACTAAAATATTAAAATCGATTATGACTGGATGGAAAGATTAAGCACAATCTTTGCTCCCACATCTTCTTTCCACGATTTCCAGATTTTATATAATAGTAGCTCCTGTTTATTGAGTAAGGGTGTGCCAAGCACAGTGGTAGACTCTTTGTGTATATCATCCCTCATCCCCAAGACAGTAGGCAAGGCAAGTTTTATTCCTACTTTACAGGTAAGAAAATTGAGGTACAGAGAGATTAGCCAATTTGTCCAAGATGACAAACTAGTAAACCAGAGAACCAAGATTTGAAGTAACATCTGTTCAACTCCGAAAACCTATATTCTTTCTACCACACTACACTTTGAAGATTTATGCATTGCTTTTATGATGTTAAAGCCATGTAACAGCCATTGTTTTTAAAAAGCATAGTATGCAATGTTTAAAAAATAGTTATGAAAGCCAAGACTAGAGATTATTTAAAGGCAGAAATGTGTAAGGAAAGAGGGTTGCACTCAAGGTCACTGCTTCATAATGTTTCTATATAATTTGGAAAACTACTTTTCCTTCCTGCCAGCAGAGTCAGCCCCATACCAAGGCACATGGCTCAGAGAGCTGAATGCAGTCTCAAGTTCAGCCTCCTTTCCCTTTCGGCAGAGTGCACTGATGCAGTCAACAACCTGTGCCGCTGCACGTGGCCACCCGCTGGGCATCAGAAGCAGCACACTCCTAAGAGAAGGATGTAGCATCTCTTTCATCTGTTTCTCACTCTCCTCTCCCATCTTCCCTTTCTCCAAGCTCCTTATCACTTGAGTTTCTTCTTGGTTATCCTCTCTATTTTGAGGCCTTGTGTGCTGGGATGGGGTGTGTATTTGCTGTATTCTGCCCTTCAATGCCCTTCCTAGGGTGGTAGCGCCTTTGCCTTATGTCTTGGACAGTAGGGTTGTGGGCAGAACTTGCAGTGTTCAAGATGATAGTTATTTACCCTGAGGATATTTGGAATTTGGTCAAAAAGACGTGAATGACTGTATCTCAAAAAAACTGAGAAACCACAAGTGACTTTGAGCAATCACACAGTGTGTTCCAGACAAATGTCACCAACCATTCGGGACAACAGTGTTCTTAAAGTTTCTCATGAGCTTAGTCTCTCAAAGAGCATGGAATTCTTTCTTGTGTTCCACCAAATCCTCTCACGCTTTAATTTCAATACTCTTCCTTTTTTTCAGTCCTGAAGACCACAAAGAATACTGACTGGTATTTACTTCATAAAAACACTCACATATGTATGTATGTGTTTATACTTGCATTGTTCCAAAAAGGATCTCAATTAGCTTATAAGAACATAAACGCTCCAACATAATGACATGAAAGTAGGAACAAAAGAGAAACAAAAGAAAGAGAGAAACAAGGGTGGGGACATAATCATTTGCATATTGGAAGGCAGAAGTCAAGTTCTTATGAGCAGGGTTGGCAACTTCTTAGCCCCGGAAACCATTATGCAGGTCAGCCTTGCCCCAGCTACACTGAATTGAGCTACTCCTACCCGCAGTTAACCGCATCTCATTCCAGAAACACTCAGGCATGGTGGTCCTGTGGCGCAAACTGAAGTTCACCCCCGTGACTAATTCCCACTAAAACCTGCCCAAAGGAGGGCACAGCCAGACTTCTCTCAGTCCTGTTGCTGATTTGTTTGAAGCCCAATATTAGTCGCCATAAGTCTTGCACAGGCCAGTGAGTATGATGGCAGGACAAGAGTGTTGATCCCCGTCTCAGTCCTCTGTCAAGTTCATCCTGGGAAGGGATGCATAGGTGTATTTGGCAAGAATTTTCTAGAATTTCATAAGAGGTGAAAATTTCTTAGTTGTTTAATGAGCAGAAAGATACCAAGAAGTAATCACAGAATATATAGCATTATCCTAGGAACTATGAATGTTTCTAAAATTGTATTTTTTTAAAGTTGTCGCACCTAAAATGAGTTATTTACTGGAGAAGGGGGGCACAATACCCCAGATCGTTGGACACCAGACACATACACATTATAAATACAGGGATATAGTGGAGTCATGAGTTTGAGAGACTTTTCTCCCCTTTAAGGGAAGAAAGAGTATTTTAGGTAACCCTGGATTACATGGGCAACCAAGGGAGGGAGGGAGGAGAACAGACCCATTCTCCATGACCTGAGACTCTTTCCACAATGATTTCATTCACAATCCCTTATGATATGCTGTGAGAATCAAAACTTTTATTTCAAAATCGAGAAATTCTCAGATATTCCTGGTCATACATCTAGAGAAAGGAAGTCAGTGGGGGGATGGGAAGGGCAAAGGAGACCACTGGATTGATCGAGTCTTTTGGTTGTAAGTCACAGGAATCAATTTAGCTCAGGAAGAATCGGGGAATTTATCTCACGGACTGTACAAGAGAATTGAATTACCAAGCCATAGACGGAACAGAGAAGCAGCTGGGGCTCAATGAACTAGAACCCTGCCAAGATTTTTGCTCCATTTCTCTCTTTTCTACTTCTTTCTGTATTTCAGCTTTAAAAAGGTTGGGTTTCTCTGACCTCTCATCATCACCATCACATAGCAATTAAATCTTTTGCTCCAGTTGCACTTAAAAAAAAATCCCCAGGGTAGGACACTGATGGGCCAGGATTAGGTCAGGTGCTCACCCCTGAACCAATCAACCATGGCCAGATGTGTGTGGGAGGGGTGCTATCATTGCCTCAATGTTAGTCAGGGTACTTTGTCAGTCAATGGACTCTGGCCCAAGAAATGAGGTTGAGTAAAATTTTGGAAGTCCCCACTTGAACCGTAAGGCTGAAAAGGTAATAGCAGCTCTTCTGTGAAGAAAGGGAAAAGAGCTGAACAAATGAGACACTAGATATCCATCACAGCTACCAACCCATAGATATCACATAGACTCCAGGCATGTAGAATGCACAGGCCTGGCAGATGGAGTATTATTATAAAGAGAAGCTCCCTGAGCTGTGGAAGGAATAGAGGTTGGGGGTCCTGTAGCCTAAAGACTACAATGTTTTTTTTCATATAAAGTTCAGGGTAGGGACTAGGAAGGGTATAGGCAGTTCTTCTTTCTTAATAGTTCTCAAGAAATAAATAATGGACATAAGGTCAAAATAAGAAAATAAATGAATGTCCGTGTCATTTTCTATATGCTACAGAAATGGTATAATGGCATATACTTCATTTTATTGCATGTCACTTTATTGCATTTCACATGCATCAAATAATAAAAATATAGTAGTGAAATCATTTTAAAGACTCCTCTACAGTAGAGTATTTAAAAAATATTTAATAATCTTTAATAGTTGTCAGTCCATGGTTTCTCTGTGACCTCCTGCAGCTCTGCCAGGTTTCACAAGACCTTGTTGTTAAAAAGATACTGGCTTCAGTCTTTCATTTGACAACAATGTAATTTGTCCATGTTCTGGGCCAGGCACTGTGCTAAGTGCGATGGATATAGTGCTGAGCAAGGCAAAAACTGTCTCTGTCTTTACAGAGTTTGCATTCTAAAGGGGAGTGCAACTGTAAACAAGTATTGCAGACATGATCATAAGGAGAAAACATTCAGAGAACCACGAACATTTCAAATGGATAAACCTATCATCACACATAAGAAGGGATCAATATTGTAGAAGCAAACCCCAGGCCTGCCCTAGTCCAGGTTACACAGCAGTAACCTGCCCTCTGTGGAATTAACTAAAGAAACCTCAGATAAAATTGGAGTTGACACAGGCATGTAGAGGGAACTCTCATGACCTGCCATGTATCGTCAATTACTACAGACAGGAAGAGACATACACCTGCATCTCTGACAGGAAGGTGAACCTACTTTACTATCCAGCAGAAGGAAGAAAACCTCTCTCTGTCTCAGGACAGCCCAGGCAATCAGAGACTGTAGCAGCCCAATAAGAAGCCTCTATACTTTGGATTCCCAGCTTCCTGCAACAGACTTTTTGGTTATCACAGCTCCTCCCAACTCCCCCCTTTCCCTTTAAAAGCAAGATCTCCTTCTTTGTCCTCTGGTTTGCCTATGGTCTACCATAGTTCGAATATCTCAAATTGCAATTCCTCTGACTATTCCTGAATAAATTTGCTTTTGCTGGTAAAATACCTGGCTAGTGTATTATTAAAGCTGACATATTGTCCAAGGAGAGGAAACCTCCAGGCACACACAGGCCAATTAAATTAGCAATTGGAAGGGTTAGGTGGGGACTCATTCTCTGTGGCTCTCTGTATCTCTCAGTTCCTCATACTGCAGGTTAAACATAGACTGGGTAGTTCTCATCCACTTGCAACAAAAATGCCGTTTAGTGGTAGTTGTGTTCAATTCATTGACATATGGCATTAAGAACCAGAAGAAAGCTCTTCTCACTTGGATTCAGGTGAGTAAAGCTGTTTGTCCTCCTTTGAATTCAAGATAAAAAAAAAAAATCTATGCTCATTTAAACAAACAAATAAAAACTGAATTGCCTAGAAGACTACTTAGGAAAATGTAGACTGCCTGGAAGTTTGAGATATTTTCATAAATACCAGCATATACTTCATTTTATTGCATGTCGCTTTATTGCATTTCACAGATATTGTTTTTTTTTATAAATTGAAGGTTTGTGGCATCCCTGCATTGAGCAAGTCTATCGACACCATTTTTACAACAGCATTTGCTCACTTTGTGTATCTATGTCACTGTTTGATAATTCTGACAACATTTCACTTTTTCATTATTGTTGTATTTGTTATGGAGATCTGTGATCAGTGATTGATGTTACTATGACTCACTGAAGGCTCAGGTGGTGGTTAGCATTTTTTTTGTAGTAAAGTATTTTTTAATTACGATATGTACATTGTTCTTTTTAGACACAATGCTGTTGCACACTTAATACGTGACAGTATAGTGTAAACATAACTTTTATATGCACTGGGAAACTAAAAAATTTGTGTGACTCGTTTTATTGCAATATTTGCTTTATTGTGGTGGTCTGGAGGCAAACCCGCAATATCTCCGGAGTCTGCCTATACAAGATTAAAAGCTTAAAGAAGATGGGTGCTTTAAAAAGATAGCTGCGAATAGGAATAGGGGCAATGATGATGAATCATGCATTGGGTCTTAAAGCTTCTGTCTGGAAATGACATATGTCACGTTTGCTTACATTTTTCTGGCCAAAGCAAGTCACACGGCTACATCTAATTTAAGTGGAACAAAAGAATGCCACACTACCCCAACGACTGACTTCATAAAAGACGATAATGATTCAGAATGATATTTTTAAGAAGTGGAAATTTAATTCAGCTACATGTATTGTTCCATACGTTTTAATTTTTAAAAGATATTTTCCGAGGCTTTAATCATCTTAACTAGGCACTTGATTAATGCACAGAGGAGTGGAGTCTCATTATCTCCCCCTTGAATCTGGGCTGGTTTTAGTAAACTGCTTGACCAACAGAATATGGCAGAAGTAATGCTCTGGGGCTTCTGAGGTTAAGGCACAAGAAGCTTTGCAGCCTCCACCCAGTCCCTGTGATGGGCAGAGCCCATGCCAACTTGGGATGCATTGAAGCATGAGGCTCTTGCTCTTGAGCCCTGAACTGCCAGGCAACGGGTCCAGCCACCCTGAAGTCACCATGCTGGGCAGGCCACATGGAGAGGCCACATGGAGAGACCACATGGAGAGGCCTGGAGTCCAGCGAGGAAAGAAAAACTCCCAGCTGGTTACTTCTTTGGTTTGAATCTTTGGATAAATGCATTTCTGCCTTCTAAATGTCGTGTGAAGTTATAAATATCCCTGGGATTAATAATACATCTAATTCACTTCTTCAGGCTCTAATTCTTGAGTGTGAATGAGTGGATCAGAATACGTTTTTTTCTTAGGGGTTTTGGGAGGAATCGGAGCCTTGTTTCTCCAAGGGCAGGGAGAAGTGAGAAATAGTTTTGAGGCCTGAGTTATTGCCTGGGGCAGGGTGTTCTTGTGTGGTAGAAGCCAGCAATCAGCATAAAAATAAAGCACACCCAAGAGTAAAGTCCCTGGAGGACCTCCCACCTTCACCCCCAGCCGCATGTGTGGGACCACCCTGAGCTGGCAGCAGGGTGGGCTCTGAGCAGATTCAAGATGGATCATGGATTCAGTCTTGTCTACTGAAACCCTCCCCCCCCCCACCCCCCACCCCCGCCCCGTCACCCTATGGAAGCTGTTTGGGTCTTTCGAGGAGAAATAGTAAACAGCAGCCTTCTTCCCTAGCCAAGCTGGAAACACATTGAGAAAACAATACCCCCAAATGTATGGGAACTGGGGACTGGAACATCACATCTATTCTGGTAAAGCTGATGATGGAGAACGCAGTTTCATGTCTTCTATCCTCACAATCTTACTCTCTAAACCCCAGAGTTAGGCAGAATTTATCACCTAGTCACAGCGGGTATTGTATGACGGTGGGACTCCCAGTGTGGGCAAAACCTATGACGTGGAGAAGTACAGGAAAACACACGCTTCCTGTGGACATCTAAAAGAAAAGGGAGGGGGGCCGAAATGAGCAAGCCCAATGTATTGTGTTCTTCCTAAATGTAACCAAAATCTAAGTCCCACATCCCTGTACGGAGTAAATAAAAAGGCAGAGAGAAACCAGGCGTATTATACCAACTGAGCTCCCTCTATGTGGAAGAAAACATTAAGAACAGGGAAGGAGAATCCCCCTCAGTTGGTGAAGTTGATAGATGCCTTGCAAGATGGGTACAGGCCTTTGCCCTTAGCAATGCAGAGCTGAAGCAATCACGTTGGTCTTAAGACCTGAAATACAGGTCCACCAGATCTTGCGCTTGCTTCTCATTTCACGTCAGCAAGCATTTATTAGATGTCTGCTATCAACATGACTCTTTGATTGTATGATCCTAACCCTAATTAATGAGGGTATAGGGTCAGTTGCTATAACCCAAAGCCCTCAATGCACAGGCTCTATGCCAGGCAGTTTAACCAGCTTCTGGAATAAGGAGATGAAGAGGACAATATCCTACCATTAAGAGCCGTATACTGTCTGTGAGTGAGACAGACAAGTGTAGAACCATAGTATATACTGGAGGCATGACCAAAGCATCACAGAAGTAAAGAGCCAATCAGCTTTGTGCAAGAGGTTAGAGAAAGAGCACAGGGGCAGTGATGGCTGAGCCCAGCCTTGAAAGAAGAGTTCGGATTTTCCAAGTTGAGGGACAGCTGTAGAAAGGCATGGAAGCAGGAGAGAGCAAGTTGTATGCCCAGACTATGGTAGTTTCCCTCATTCAACAGGTATTCATTAAGCACTCCTGCCATCAATTTTAAGGACTAAATGTTGAATGGGATAGGCACAATCCCTGCCCTTGGGAAATTTATTGTCCCACTCTATAAAAGAGACAGTAACGTGGGGCCAGATCACGGAAGGTCTTATGTATCATGCCATGGAGGTTGTGTTTAGCCAAAGCCTGTTCCCAGTTCGTTATTGCCACATCATGCTGTGGAAGGGGCCAGTGATGGGGATGCACCATCAGTCCCCCTCAGTCTCCAAAGTAGCTACACTCACGGTGATGGAAAACAGGATGTGCAACAAAGCAACAGCCTTTCCTGTTCTAGAAATCCCAGAAGTACAAGGAATAGTGTCATCTTTTTTTTCCCAAGCCAAGCCATAAGGACGTTGAGTGAAAATAAGCCAAAATTAAAACAAGCATTTGCACCATTATTACACTTAATACTGAAATGCAATATGTGAAAATTTTAGCAAATCGTTTGAAAGGACCATAAGGATTAAGTAAAGTCTCAAAAGTCTCAGAATGTTTTCCTGGCCAATAGAGAAAGAAATAAATAAGGATGAAGTTTATAATTAATTCCAAGATCTGACCAAATTTCTAACTTTCAGGATTCTGCTATTTTTTGTTTTATTAAGCTCACAAGGTGTTTAGATTGTTCTGGAAGATAGGTTATTGGAGAAATTTAATGAGGGAAACATTAATCCAACAACAAATTTTATTGGACACCTGTATACTCTAGGCTTGGTGCTACAGCATGTGAGAAAAGTAAATTATCTGTTTAATTAATACTTAATGTTTAAAATTTAATGGATAAAACTTTATTACACTCATGGTAAATATGTTCCTAAAAGTAAAGATCCAGTCCATCCAGCTTTTCATAAGAGGAAAGGGACATTCTTCACTGAACAAGTTAATCTGAAACAATTGTGCGGGAAGTACTGCTTAAGTGTTTTATGAATAAATGTAAGCCCTTATGCAAATTTCAAGCTTTTTCAAGGAGTAGAATCTTTCTCTAGAAGAGAGAAAACTATTCCCTTCTGATCTGGGACACAAAGATAACAATGGGAATTCATATTGTTGACCTGGAAATGTACTCTTCATCATAACTATCTCTCTGTTCTGGCTTTTTTCAAGCTCTGGGGAGGAGGAAAATGTGGGTCTTTTAGGTTCTCATCTCAGCTGCTAAGTAGAAGAGACAGACATGCCTGCATTAATTCACAAATACTTCCGGGGTACTGCGGTCATCTTCAGGATTCTTCACAAATCTCCTGGTTCGCCTTTCTTTCTGGGATCAGTGCAAGTTTGAAGCCTCTGTGAACTGAGGTATGGCCACATGACTTGCTTTGGCCAATGAAACGTGAGACTCTAAGAGCTGGTGTGGTACCTACGGTGCTCCCTTCCCCACCCATCCACAGCCGCATGGTGGAGGCAGGTGGCAAGATGGCACCTCTGTGACTGGGATCATTCCAGAAGAAGGTCCTCTCAGTAAGAAATAAAGTTGTTGCATTAGGTCAAATGATCTGGGAGTTGTTTGTTATTCTAGTGTAAAGGGCCTCTGCCGACTGACAACTGTCCACAATGTAAGCAGCATGGTGCTAGGCAAGATGGTGGTTGGAAAGAATCCCCTCTCAGCAGAAACTCTTACCCCAGGGGAGAAAAAGGGATGGGAAAACAATTATGAGGTAGCAGATAGCCACAGTTGAATGGTAAACCCAGCCTCAGGGGAACTCAAAAACAAGAAAAGTGGTGAGAGATGCTTCTTTTCTGTAAAACTTGAAGGGAAAAGATGAGAAAAACCTCTCATATATTCGATTACAATCTGATCTATACTTAACTATAGTTTACCCTACTTATAGTGAAGGGATGGAATTGTTTACATGCTAGTGGAAAGCTTGATATTCTACTTGACATATTTAAGTATTTCTGTAAAAATTCTAGTTCCAGGATGGCAAACAGGAGACATCTTTTGAATCAACTCCAATAGATAAGTAGTGGTTGCCTGACATTTTATTTGAGAAAGATTATGATGCTGCATCCCAGCTTGGGAGCATAGTGATGTGATCAATTAGTACTATCTGTCTTGTGTTTAGGAGAGGGGAGTTCTTTAAAGAAAAGTTACCGTTTGCCAACCTATACCTAGCTGAAACAGAAGAATTATTTAACAGCTTATGATTTCCCATCCAAAAAAGAATGGAATCGCCTGGAAAACTCACATCTATAAAGTATGGCAATAACATACTTGGGGAATAACAAGAAATATGTTATGCAATTTCAGTGCCTAACCCACAAATAGAAGCATAGCCATGTGAAGAAGAAAAATATACATCATCTTGGTTGTGCTGTCTTAACCCGTGACAGAGAATAAGCTAAGCTCCTGCAACAAAAATCTTAAATACAATAGCATTATTTCTCTTTCACAAAACAGTCCATGAGCAACTCTGCCATACTTATTATGAGACTTAGTCATGGACTGAGGTGGCTGCTCCAGTTATCCTTTTCTGCCTGGCTGAGGATAGGTCCTAGAGAAAGTCTAGGAAGAGACTTTATCTCTAATGAGCAGAGATCATCTCCACTCACCTTCCATTGGCCCCATCGTGGTCTATGATCCCATCTAGATTCAAGGGAATCTGGAAAATGTAATTCTTAGCTAGGTAGCCATGAACTCAGCTTCACCTTGGGGTGTTCCATTACTAAAAGGAAGAAAAGGAGAATGTATACTGGGAAGAGTCAGCAGTCTCCATCACTGCTATAGGAGAAGGGAGAGACCAATTTATACTGAAGAATCCAGGGAACCTCTTCATGAAAGAAGCAGAAGTAATAGCAGTAAAGGACCTGATTCAGTAGAGAAGCCAGGAGGGAGACTAAAATATAAGGTCTCCTAAAATTTCCCCTTTCTTAAGACCTATCAGCATCCTGCACCTCCTGATATGATGCACTGAGAAGGCACACCATCACCCTGTATTCTTGCCAAAAATGCACAACATCACTCTAATCACGAGAAAAATATCACATAAACCCAAATAGAAGGACATTTTACAAAATAGTTGTCCAATACCCTTCAAAAGTGCCAACATCATGAAAGACAAGGAAAGCCTGAGGAACTGGCCAGAGGAGATAAGGGGACACAACAACTAAACACAGTGTGGGATCCAGGACCAGAGAAAGGACATTAATGGGAAAAACCAAAATCAAATGAGGTGTATAGATTAGTTACTGGTGTTTTATCAACATTGATTTCCTGGTGTTGATAGCTGTGCTATGGATCTGAAGACGTTTAGTTTAAGGAAAACTGGGTGAATATATATATATATATATATATATATATATATATATATATATATATATATATATGAACATGCTACTATTTGTGTAACTTTTCTGTAAGTCTAAAATTATTTCAAAATGAAAAGTTTTAAAAAGTCTCTGTCATGCTATATGAACACATTTCACCTGTAAGTCTGATGAAGGTCATGGAGTGAGAAACCCAGGCCCCATGAATGACATCCAACTCTTCTCCTTTCTGGTCTGTTCTAAAAGTCATTTCACTTATCTCCATGCCTTTATTCATTCCCCAGCTCTGCAGCCTGAATGGTCCATTTCCAATACAGGTCTGATTATCCCATTGCCCCACTTGGAACCCTGCATTGGCTTCCCTGATGGATTGCCTGGTGGATTAAACCCTCATGCTTTGTTAACAGCCTACTGGCCCTTAATAATCTAGCCGAAACCTGCTTCTCCATTCTCAGATCCTGCCACTTCTAAACATTCATTCTCTTCTCCCACTCCACAGAACTGCTCACACATTTTCAAACATTCCATTTCTATCACCATCTTCTGGAATTCACACTTACTGTTCTGACTACCTGGAATGCCTCCTTTGCTTTCCAGTGAATTCCTATGTTTCCTTAAAGACTCAGCCTAACACTACCTCCCTTCCAATGCCCTCTATAATTCTTTTTAGTAGTACTGTTTTCTACTAACACTTGTTTTTTCAACTCTTATGACTCTTGTTATTGACATTGTGATTCATCTTCTTTCATGGTCAGGTATTGTGCTTGTTTCTTGGATAACAAAGACAAAGGATGGAACTTCTGCTTCTAAGGACCTCATTCTGGGGTGAGTGGGGCCAGTAGGTGAGCAAACAGTGTGATCAACTTATGATACAAGTCAACACAGAGTAGTTCCTTTCAGTGAGAGGGAGTCAGGAAGCCTCTCGGGGTGATTATTCATGAGTTGGATCTTAAGGATGAAAGAGGACTCCCAACCTTTCCATTGAAAGGTCAGTACTTCTCACATCTTAACTGCTTTCCTTCTCCATCTACTCAAGTCCTATCTGAACTAGTTCAATTACCAGTTCAACACAATTCAGTATTTTATGAAAAGCATGAACATTAAAGACAAAAGTTGACCCATTTATGTTTAAATATGTGTGGTGTCCTCAAAAGTATAGGGGACAGATGACAACTTGTCTTGACCTTAGTTACAAATGGGTTGGAAATTCTTTTCAAAGCAAGTATTACAAATGATCAAAACATTTAGATTTCAAAGAAAATCACAATAAAACACATTTCACAGTTATTTCTTTTCTTAATATAAATAAATAAATTTATTTATTTATTTTTGGCTGCATTGGGTTTTCTTTGCTGTGTGTGGGCTTTCTCTAGTTGTGGCAAGCAGGGGCTCCTCTTCCTTGAGGTGCATGGGCTTCTCATTGCAGTGGTTTCTCTTTGTTGCAGAGCACAGCCTCTAGGTGTGGGCTTCAGTAGTTGCGGCATGCGGGCTCAGTAGTTGTGGCTTGCAGGCTCTGGAGCACAGGCTCAGTAGTTGTGGTGCATGGATTTAGTTGCTCCACAGCATGTGGGATCTTCCCGGACCAGGGCTCGAACCCGTGTCCCCTGTATTGGCAGGCAGATTCTTAACCACTGTCTTAGCCACCAAGGAAGTCCCCACAATTATTTCTTAAAATAACTACTTAAGGGCTTCCCTGGTGGTGCAGTGGTTGAAAGTCCGCCTGGCAATGCAGGGGACACGGGTTCGTGCCCCAGTCTGGGAAGATCCCACATGCCGCAGAGCGGCTGGGCCCGTGAGCCATGGCCGCTGAGCCTGCGCGTCCGGAGCCTGTGCTCCGCAACAGGAGAGGCCACAACAGTGAGAGGCCCGCGTACCGGAAAAAAAAAAAAAAACAACCTACTTAAGGATGATAAAAATTTTTACTGTTAATGATGAACCAAGGGTATTTATTAATATTGCTTACTCCCATGGTTCTCAAGCTGTGTGTCAAGGCACCCAGGGTGCTACAGTGAACACCCAATAACATGACGGAATAGTTTAAATTTCTGTGGAAAATGCAGAGCTACTTGACATCTGTTAGACACAGAATGAACTGCTAGCTTAAAGGAGTTCACAATTTCAACATCAAATTGTGTTACATTCCTCTTGATAATGCCATATATTTGCAAAACTGGGTTTCCAGTGGTTTCTGTGATAAAAAGCCGTTTCTGCATGAAAACTACTGTGGAAGAGGAAATGAGGAAGTGGTGGCCAATCTGATTCCAAAATCTGAGAAGTTGTGCAGTGCAACCAGGCACACACATCCCAGTAGTAATTGTGGTTATTAAAGAATGAAATAATATTTTTTCTTTCCATGTATTTGTTTTATTTTTTTCAAGTAGCTACTAAATTGTTAGGACATAAATATTATTAAGGTGTTTCAACTTGATAAATGGAACTATGTTATTTCTTTTGGCCTAGAATGCCACGAAAAAAATTACTGAGAAATTAAGGGAGCTGTGAACCAAGAAAGTCTGGGAACCTCTGGTCTCCAATATCATTGACTTGACAGTGATGTTACTCTTTTTGTAACTGCTACATCTGCAGACCACTGAATACTTTGGATTCTGAGGACTTTGTGGATCTTCAAGTGTAAAGATAGAAACAAAAAGTCCTAACAGAAGAAACTCCTTATGTAACTAAAGGACATTTAAAGGATCTGTTTCATTAGTTTGGGCTTCACTGGTGGGTTCTTGCAACATAAAATGTGTCCGTTCTACAGATTCAGATGCCATTCATAAGCCTTATCAGGAAGACGTGACAATGGGTTGGACTATCTTGCTCTGCTTATTTGTAACCAAACAAATAGACTTGCCAGTTGAAGAGCCAGGTTTGAGGTTGCCTTCCATGACTGATTATGATACAGATTTTTTTGTCTTATTTCTCTTTGCGTGAAACTACTTGCCTCCTTCAGGTTTAAACTCACTACCTTGACTTCATTGGCACTGTGATCACTGTGATTACTGTGATTTTAACTAGATAAAGCTTCCAGCTCCTCTTTAAAGCTACATCTGCCGTGCAATTAAACCGGCCGATTGAGTCATGAGTGAGCACCATTAGTTCCAGGGGAGAGTCCAGAGTGGGGTTGGGGGAGAAACGGAAATGCTACATCCATTTATTTCAGCAACACTGAGATAAGAACATTATCTTTTTTCCTGTAAAAATGAAAATAGGCAAAATTGCAACTTCAGCAAAATAGTCGACCAATAGAAGTACCTGATGCATTCAAAAATATTTTTTACCAATACACAAGTAAAATTTTCCGTTGAAGAAAGAGTTTGTGTCCTAGTAAATTTTTTTTGAATTTATTTTATTTATTTTTGGCTGTGTTGGGTCTTTGTTGTTGCACGCGGGCTTTCTCTAGTTGCAGAAAGCAGGGGCTACTCTTCGCTGCAGTGCACGGGCTTCTCATTGTGGTGGCTTCTCTTGTTGTGGAGCACGGGCTCTAGGCGCATGCACTTCAGTAGTTGTGGCTCGCAGGCCCTAGAGCACAGGCTCAGTAGTTGTGGCGCACGGGCTTAGTTGCTCCACGGCGTGTGGGATCTTCCCGGACCAGGGCTCGAACCCATGTCTCCTGCATTGGCAGGCAGATTCTTAACCGCTGCGCCACCAGGGAAACCCCTGTGTCCTAGTAACTTTTAAAGCTGAGACAAATATTTAATAATATTTCAGAATACATCTAAGTAGGCTGGCTGATATAAACATATTATTTTGCATCCTGGGTGCCCCACTGTATGGTACTATTTACTTGTTCATTAGGTTCATTGTTGGTCATTCATTCAACATATTTATTGCAAACCTACTATATTCCAGGCACTGCTCAAGGCCACACTTCATGTTGGAAAATCTGGGATTTGGTAAAAGGCATGAATCCAAATGGATTAGCCTCGTCTTTCTTGCCCAATAATGAGAATGTGGGGAATTACACTGTAGTTACTTACACAGTATCCTCTGTAGATCAAAGAAGGGCGTTTACCCCATGAGGCTGAATGACACACAGATTGGGCAATGGCAGAAAGCCTATGCTCTTCCTTGGGTTAGAGGGATCTGTTCAAATATCATAAGAGTACGTGTCATGGGTGTCCACCCCTGATGAATTGTAAGATTGTCCAAATGTTCTTTCTTGCTTGGAACCACATCCTGTTTCTGAAGACTGAGGCAGCAAATTAAATGGAGAGTTCATCATTTAAGATTCTCCAGGCTCTTTTTCATTTGTGTTCAAATTAGGAGAAATAGGTATTCATGAATAAATGGTATTATCTAATAATTACCTTTAACCCCTTATAAAGTGAATAAAGTAGACTATGACATACCAGGTTATGGGGACCTAGAATCGCTTTTCTTAAACTAGCTGCAAGGTTAATATAATACTCTTTATGGTATCAGGAAGAAAGTACTTGGAAAATTCCCAGTATACCAGTAAATTTTGTTTGGGTTGTAGTGATAGAAAACCCAGCCATGAATGGCTTAAGTAAAAAAAAAATATATTGGCTCACATAGCTGAAAAGTCAATGGGAAGAGCAGATTTTAGGCAAGACATAAAGAGAAAGAAAATGTCACCAGGACCCAGTTGTGTTCCCCATCCCTCAATTTCACTTCCTCTGGGCTGCTGTACTTCTCAACATTTGTGCTCTGCAAGATGGCAGCAGCAACTCCAGATACTACATCTCTGTAGTTCAATTCCAGCACAAAAAGCAGAAAGTCTCAGCAAAAGTCTCTCGTGTTTCATCAGTGCCAAATGGATCACGTGCCCACACCTAAACCGATTACTCTGGCCAGAGGAAGGCAATGTTCTGGTGGACTTTGGTCTAAGGAACATGCTCCAACTCTGAGCTAAGATTGGCCCTGCCCAAAGCCCTGGGCTGATGGTGAACGATAAATTATATACAAACAGAGGATGGAAGTTGGGATATAATTATTCAAGGAACGATAAATGGTGGTAGGAAGCTAAATATCCACTTTAGAAAAAAACATCTTTTCCAGAGAAGGGCATGTCATAGAAGATATCTTCATGGATTATAGAGCCCATGAAGGATATGTCTTAAAACATAGCCCTGCCTCAATTGATCAAGTAGTAAGAGAATAGTGATAGGACACAGAGTGCCACAAAGTGTTTGACAGCCACCTCTCTGGGGGGATGATTTGTAGCATCTACTGATTTCCATGATGTAAATGCTCCCACCATGGCCAATCTCAAGCTACCAACATGGTGCCATTTCTTTAAAAAATTTTATTGGAGTCTAGTTGCTTTACAGTGTTGTGTTAGTTTCTATTGTACAGCAAAGTGAATCACCTATACGTATACATATATCCCCTCTTTTTTGGATTTCCTTCCCTTTTAGGTCACCACAGAGCACTGAGTAGAGTTCCCTGTGCTATACAGTACGTTCTCATTAGTTATCTATTTTGTGCATAGTATCGATAGTGTATATGTCAGTCCCAATCTCCCAATTCATTCCACCCCACCCCATCCCTTGGTATCCATACGTTTGTTCTCTACGTCTGTGTCTCTATTTCTGCTTTGTAAATAAGATCGTCTATACCATTTTTTCAGATTCCACATATATGATACTCATTTTTCTCTTTCTGACTTATTCACTCTGTATGGAGGTCTCTAGGTCCATCCACGTCTCTACAAATGACCTGATTTCGTTCTTTTTATGGCTGAGTAATATTCCACTGTGTATATGTACCACATCTTTATTCATTCCTCTGTTGGTGGACATTTAGGTTGTTTCCATGTCCTGGTTATTGTAAATAGTGCTGCAATGAACATTGGGGTGCATGCATGTCTTTGAATTATGGTTTTCTCTGGATATATGCCCAGGAGTGGGATTGCAGGATCATATGGTAACTCTATTTTTAGTTTTTCAAGGAACCTCAATACTGTTCTCCATAGTGGCTATATCAATTTACATTCCCATCAACAGTATAAGAGGGTTCCCTTTTCTCCACACCCTCTCCAGCATTTATTGTTTGTAGGTTTTTTGAGGATGGCCATTCTGAGCTGTGTGAGGTGATATCTCACTGTAGTTTTGATTTGCATTTCTCTAAAAATTAGTGATGTTGAGCATTTTTTCATGTGTTTGTTGGCCATCTGTATGTGTTCTTTGGATAAATGTTTATTTAGGTCTTCTGCCCATTTTTGAATTGGGTTGTTTGTTTTTTTGATATTGAGCTGCATGAGCTGTTTGTATATTTTGGAGATGAATCCTTTGTCAGTTGCTTCATTTGCAAATATTTTCTCCCATTCTGAGGGTTGTCTTTTGGTTTTGTTTATGGTTTCCTTTGCTGTGCAAAAGCTTTTAAGTTTCATTAGGTCCCATTTGTTTATTTTTGTTTTTATTTCCATTTCTCTAGGAGGTGGGTCAAAAGGATCTTGCTGTGATTTATGTCATAGAGTGTTCTGCCTATGTTTTCCTCTAAGAGTTTTATAGTGTCTGGCCTTATATTTAGGTCTTTAATCTATTCTGAGTTTATTTTTGTGTATGGTGTTAGGGAGTGTTCTAATTTCATTCCTTTACATGTAGCTGTCCAGTTTTCCCAGCACCACTTATTGAAGAGGCTGCCTTTGTTCCATTGTATATTCTGGCCTCCTTTGTCATAGATTAGGTGACCATATGTGCGTGGTTTTATCTCTGGGCTTTCTATCCTGTTCCATTGATCTATATTTCTGTCTTTGTGCCAGTCCAAATTGACAAAGAAGAAGTAAACCGTCACTGTTTGCAGATGACATAATACTATATGTAGAAGATCCTAAAGATGCAGCCAGAAAACGACTAGAGCTAATCAGTGAATTTAGTAAAGTCGCAGGATACAAAATTAATACACAAAAATCTCTTGCATTCCTATACACTAACAAGAAAAGATCAGAAAGAGAAATTAAGGAAACAATCCCATTTACCATTGCAAAAAAAAGAATAAAATACCTAGGACTAAACCTACCTAAGGAGGCAAAAGACCTGTATGCAGAAAACTATAAGATACCAATGAAAGAAATCAAAGACGACAGAAACAGATGGAGAGATATACCATGTTCTTGGATTGGAAGAATCAGTACTATCCAAAGCAATCTACAGATTCAATGCAATCCCTATCAAATTACCAATGGCATTTTTCACAGAGCAAGAACAAATAATTTTACAATTTTTATGGAAACACAAAAAACCTCAAAGAGCAAAAGCAGGGCTTCCCTGGTGGCGCAGTGGTTGAGAGTCCGCCTGCCGATGCAGGGGACACGGGCTCGTGCCCCGGTCCGGGAGGATCCCACATGCCACGGAGTGGCTGGGCCCATGAGCCATGGCCACTGAGACTGTGCTTCCGGAGGCTGTGCTCCGCAACGGGAGAGGCCACAACAGTGAGAGGCCCGCGTACCGCAAAAAAAAAAAGAGCAAAAGCAATCTTGAGGAAAAAAAAACATAGATGGAGAAATTGGGCTCCCTGACTTCAGACTATACTTCAGAGCTACAGTAGTACAGGGCCATTGACCATGGGTTTAGGAAGAGATGAACACCGTCAGCCTTCAGTATGAACGGTACTGACATATAGAAACTGGCTCCAGCACACCACTGACAATAAGTGTTGTGCCTAAGAGTTTTTGCAAACTTAATATTTTACTTATATCACCAAAGTGACTAGCAAAATCCCCCCAAATGTACTAAATTAAGGCAGACATGAAGGTTGGGGTGCAGAGTGGGGCAGTTATAAGAGATAGCTTTATCACCTAGCCAAAAATATAGATATTTTTAGCTACTTTTGATGGAAACCATGCAAATTCATCATTTGGTTGGTCATATAGCCACTTGAAAATAGCCTTCCTAACTAAATAAAATGTTGGAGAAAAACAGCAATTATGTAACCACAATCCCCTCTGTCCCCATGAACTGCTGCAGTCAAGCATTTCTGTACACATGTCCCCCGAGATGTCACTTACTCCTCAGGGTGGTCTCATAGGCTCAGAATTTTCTGGCCACAGAAGAAATATCTGTTTGTTGATATTTTTCTAGACTGCTAATTACATGAACCCTATGATTTTCCACTCTGGTGAATGAACAAAAACAAGGTTCACAGTTGATGGGGAAACTCAGAACACTGGTGACTTGTTATGAATGAGGAAATAACCACAATGGCTGATACTAAGGTAAAACTCTCACTAAGAAAAAATACCTTAAAGGTTGAGGTTTGCTCTTTGCAGTCAGCTACTCAGACAGCACACCACATGGAAATGGTATGACATGTCTTCAGGTTTATTTTGGAAATGAAAATAAATTCCTTATTCAAATTCCTCTGGAAAACCAAATTTCCATGGCATGATATATGTCCAGATCTTGCCCACTGGACTAAGGGGTAGGGCTGACCTCTGGAAAAAAGCAATTTCCCTCAGATTGCTTCTTTTTCTGTCCTGTTGGGACCTGCTATGGAGATATCTGGGTCATAAATACAAATCAGTCAAGACAGATTGACAGAAAGGATGCACAGTTGGAAAAAAGACTTTTCCCCCCTTCTTTCAGCAAAGATGCATACAGTTTAGAGTATGGTCCAAGCAGACCGTTCCAAATATGTGCTTTTGCATTTCAAATCCCAGAGCATCAAAATACTGAAAAATCACCCAGTTCTTCCCACAAATATCTAAGGTTGCAGTAACTAACCTGCAGATTTACTAAAACAAAGAAGTATTTAGTATATATCAAAATGCCATCCGGGAGAAGTACTTGAATTGAAATCCTTTTTACTTACCAAAGGCAGGATATCAGTAAGCTTCTCAGTAAGTCAAACTATCTAATATAGCCATCTCAACTCTCCTGAAGAATTCATACTCAGTCTCCCAGAGTAATATTATTAATAGTAATAATAATAACTAACATTTTATTCCAGGCTTCCTTTGTCCCAGGGACCAAGCTATGTTTATTACAAGTATACTGTGAAGAATGGTCAAAGTATCTTCACATTCACAACAACCTTAGGAGGTAAATTCTACTGTCCCCATTTCATAGATAAAGAAACTGAGACATCAAATATTCAGTAGTTAGAAGAAAGTTCACAAAGTTAGCACGTGACAGAGCTAAATATTGAAATGAGTTCTTAAACGTACTGAATTTCCAGGTCAATTAGACAAAACCTGCAAGGTACGTAAAAGAGAAAGGATGATGAAAAGACATTTGAAGGCAATAACAGCTATAAGTGTGCAGAGACATTCAACCTTTGGATTTAGAAAAATAATAATTAACATTCGCATAGCATGTTAGAATTTGCAAAACATTTTCATGTACCTTTGGCCTTCACAGAAATTCTGGAAACCAGAAAAATATCTGTGATTTTCATTTATAAAGGTGATTCTCAATATAGAGTAGAAGGCTCAGGAAATGATTTATGAAAACAGATCATTGTTTTGCTATTCCAGGCCAGCAAAAAAGATGAAGAGCTTCTCAGTTCATTTTCAAAACTAAGACAGCCATAACACCAAAAGCCAATAAAGACAGACAAACCAATGCTATAGACTAATTTCACTTATGAAAATAAATTCTAAATAGAATACGTTTGAATTAGTATAAATGTGGCAATTCTAAATAAAGTATTTGCAAATAGAATCCAGCAGTATATAAAATAATTACATACCATGACTCCCTAGGGTATATTTGGAGAATTCAAGAACGGTTCAATGTAAGGAACTCTCTCAACATAATATATTATACCAAGAAATTAGAATAGGAAAAGCATATTACAATGTCAGCCTCCTAAACAGACATTTGATCAGTAGCCATTTCTAATAAGTTAGGGAGAGAAATCACAATGCTGCCATTCAATGCCTGTGACAGTGAGTCCTCAAGTATTTTTTAAATCAAGTACACATGCTCTAAAATAAGAGAAGAGGGGCTTCCCTGGTGGCGCAGTGGTTGAGAATCTGCCTGCCAGTGCAGGGGACATAGGTTCGAGCCCTGGTCTGGGAAGATCCCACATGCCGCAGAGCAACTGGGCCCGTGAGCCACAACTACTGAGCCTGCGCGTCTGGAGCCTGTGCTCCGCAACAAGAGAGGCCGCGACAGTGAAAGGCCCGCGCACCGCGATGAAGAGTGGCCCCCTCTCGCCGCAACTAGAGAAATCCCACGTACAGAAACGACGGCCCAACACAGCCAAAAATAAAATAAAATAAATAATAAATAAATAAAAATTAAAAAAAATAAGAGAAGAAAATGAGATGCTTTAGGCCTACTTTTAACCAAATATGAAGGGGCAAATGCTCTACATATCTGACATGCATACACAACGTATCTGTATGGAAAGCCTGAAAACAGAGCCGTAAAATAACAGGCAGCAATCGTGCTCGGCCCTTCCCATCACAACCGCCTGTCTGTAGGAATGTCAGGGGTGCGTCCAGCTTTATCACTAAGAAACTTTGATGACAAACCACAGTTGGGTCAGGCCAAAGTCTAACAGCCATGACAGGCTGATAAAACCTTAATCAGCCTGTAAGGAGATGACTTTGGACATCTCTTTTTGGAGGGCTCACCAGCAGCCTCCAGGGTCACTGGTCCCTAAAGTCTAAAATTGCGGGCTGTAGAGAGAATGGCAGTGACTACCTTCCTTCTCTAACAGGGAGTGGCGACAGCCCCTTCTATCTAGCTTCACCCAGATCATGCCTCACCCAGCCATGAAACAAGAGCAAGCACCCCATTGCCACCATAGCAACTGTGCACAGAGCCACCAGCAAGTCCTCAAGGATGAGCGCACAGAGCCAGTTTTGAGGACACCAGTGCCTGTCCACACGTGGACATAGTTGCTGGGTTGGAAAGAGTTAGAGAGCATGGTCTTGTGTACAGATGCTTTACACTGAGTTATAGATGGAACACTTCACAGTGCCATTTTTCCAAGGAGTGCAGGAAATGAACAGGGTTGCTGCTCCTGAGTGGTCTTGAGCAGAAGCCCAAGCTTCCTTGTAGAATCTTATTAGCTCATCAGAATGCTGAATGAATGGGAAGAGCATTAAGAATAAAATAAGTGGGGCTTCCCTGGTGGCGCAGTGGTTGAGAGTCCGCCTGCCGATGCAGGGGACACGGGTTCGTGTCCCGGTCTGGGAAGATCCCATATGCTGCGGAGCAGCTGGGCCCGTGAGCCATGGCCGCTGAGCCTGCGCGTCCGGAGTCTGTGCTCCACAACGGGAGAGGCCACAACAGTGAGAGGCCCGCGCACCACCAAAAAAAAAAAAAGAATAAAATAAGTGGTATTTTCTCATCTCTTTTTCCTCCTTCCCTAAGTCACAGAAGGAATACAATTACCCAGAAAGCTCTACCTGATCTGCAATTTTTATTCCAAAAAGCTGAACAAGAAAACTGTTCATTTTTTTCTAAGACCCACAGAAAGGGGGTAGCTGCCTAATTGTTGTGCTAATAATCAAAATGCTACAAAACTAAAATTATTTTTTAAATACAATGGACTTCTCACAAATTAAAACTAAACAAAGCAGATTTACCCTCATAGTTGAGAATACTACTTTTGGGCTCCAGCTGAAATACAAGATTTACTTCATCTTATGCTTTATTTGTTTATAATCTTTTTATATGTAAAAATGAGAGTTCTTAATGGGTTTTGAGTACTGTGTAGAATTTTGTACCTAACCCACGTGGCAGCATGCCTGGGCCAGCTGGCGTGTTTTGTTTCACTAACTCTTGTATATACTCAGATATATGGTTAGCTGGGTCAAAATTGCAGAGGCCTTTTTTTTTTTTGGGGGGGGGTAGGAGTTTTATTAATTAATTAATTAATTATTGCTGTGTTGGGTCTTCATTTCTGTGTGAGGGCTTTCTCTAGTTGTGGCAAGTGAGGGCCACTCTTCATCGTGGTGCATGGGCCTCTCACTATCGCGGCCTCTCTTGTTGCGGAGCACAGGATCCAGACGCGCAGGCTCAGTAGTTGTGGCTCACGGGCCCAGTTGCTCCACGGCATGTGGGATCCTCCCAGACCAGGGCTCGAACCCGTGTCCCCTGCATTAGCAGGCAGACTCTCAACCACTGTGCCACCAGGGAAGCCCTGCAGAGGCCATTTTAAACTGCATGACCCAAGTGTTTTTGCTTAGCAATATTATAATCTTAAAAGGCAATAGTACTGCCCATCAGACTATAAGGGATGCATAAAAGTGAATCCTTAAACTCCTATGTGCTTTTATTTATCCAATTTAATTAAAATATACTCACATGCCTAAAACATCCCCAGAAGCAAATTTTTTTAATTTTGAGAATTGGATATTGTAAAATAAAGTAAATATTTTAAGAACTACTCATCAGTTAGTTATAGTCTAATATGGAATGATATTATATCATTCGACTTTTTCAGTTAGAAAACCAAATAAATTTACCTTAAATGTTTCCATGTGCTAATTTGCTCCCTAGAAGATTTAATGCATCTGAAATATACTCTTCTATTTATTTAAAAGGTATCTCAAAGACACAACATTTCAATAAAATTCCATTCAGAAAAGGCTCATTGTAGGGGGACAGTCTTTTCTATGCTAGGGGGAAGCAGTATTTTTATCGTGGACTTTGAGGTCCCAGCTAATGTAAAAGATTAATACTAAATATTTGAGTCTGTTCTTGGTTCGTCTTTTTCAAACCATGAGAGCCCCGCCTATACACACTCTATCCACAGACACATTTACACAACACTGTATAGTTACCGAGGTTAAAAATCAAGAAGAATGCAGAGAAAGAGTGGAAAGGCAACGAGGAGATAACCAAATGGAATGAACCCAACTTTAAGTGTTCCCATCAACTCTCATGAATTCGAGGGCAGAATGGTCCAGTGTTGGATGAATCCAGGATGGAAAGTAAGCCCAAGTATCATGAACAAAAAAATCTTACAAAAATATAAGAGCCCACATGTGAAAAGTTTGAAAACACTAGTGAGAGGAAGTTATAAGTTATCTGCAGAAAAAGAAGGTTTAAGATCTCCATACATGTAATAGTCTTTCATTCATATAATCTATTTCCCCCTCAAACATCCCATGAGTTACACACAAACAAGCACTGGGTAGAGCTTAGCACTCATACTTTTAGCAGATATTTGAGCACTGAGTATTACGAACAGTCTGACAGGTTTTAGGCAGATAGAAGGAATACAGGGATAAATAGGTAGTCTTTGATAAGGGATGCAAGGGCAGATAAACTAATAATCATCACACAACATGATAAAAATATACTGTACCATGAGAAATGAGAGAAGGAAAAAGAAGATAGCTCACTCTGGGAAGAAGAGATGGCGTCATAGGAGAAATGAACTGAGCTAGACAAGGATGAGAATACATTAAACAGGGAAATAAAAAATTATCACCCTGGGGTCATCCCTTGAGTGAAGAGAAGAGCGATCTTAATGGCCACAGGAAATGAGGAACTCTGTCTTTATGTTGTAGTCAAGAGCAAATGTAGTGCTGAGAAATGGTGGTGACAAATAGATTTATAGATGTGAGAGAAGAGCGATGGCTGGGGATTTGGATGACAGGGTTATGGACTGTGGGGTCAGGCAATACAAGTCCAGAAAGAGTTGAGGATGACAGTTTTCTTTTGCTTTCAGTAAAGCACACGACTGTGGAGACACACTGATTGCGATTTTAGCTTCGTAAGGGTGTAGAGAGCTTCCTCAGCCCATACTCACTGTGCTCTCAGGTCTTTGGCATCAGTTAAAATATTTGGGATAAATATTCCACATGTAGATCTTTGCAACAATTATATTAGCTATTAAAAAAGAAGAAATGAAAGAGACCCTTCACACAATGTCCAGAATGATAATGAAATCTCTTTTGAGGTCGTAAAATCCCCATAAATTTGGTTTTGAAATTTTGCCTTCAGCTTGCAAGCTTCTGTCAAATTATAAAATACCATAATATGATCCAATATTTCCATTTCTACTTGGGTATTCAGTGTTTATGGCAACATTATTTATGACACTAAAATATTCAACAGAGCCAAAATACAGGACAAATGAGAAACGTTCAAATAAATTGTGGCTAGCCATTTGATCAAATAGTATGTTGTCATTTAAAAATTATCTTAGGGCTTTCCTGGTGGCGCAGTGGTTGACAATCTGCCTGCTAATGCAGGGGACACGGGTTCAAGCCCTGGTCTGGGAAGATCCCACAGGCTGCGGAGCAACTAGGCCCGTGAGCCACAACTACTGAGCCTGCGCGTCTGGAGCCTGTGCTCCGCAACAAGAGAGGCCGCGGATAGTGAGAGGACTGCACACCGCGATGAAGAGTGGCCCTCACTTGCCACAACTAGAGAAAGCCCTTGCACAGAAACGAAGACCCAACACAGCCAAAAAAAAAAAAAAAAACAAATGTGGTGTTTAAAAAAAAAAAAATTATCTTACATTTAAATATATGAGAAACTGTCCATAATGTGAAGAGAATAAAAGTTTACAAACTGTATACATCTTTTGGTCCCACTTTTGTAATGTCAAAAGAAAAAGAACAATTAGAAAACAATAACCCCATGGCCAACAGTAATCCTGTCTAATCAGTGCAATTATGGATGAATTTTATTTTCTTCTATATACTTTTCATCATTTATCTTCTCTGCAATTAACTCTTATTTACTTTATAATCAGAGAAATGCTTTAATTTTTTAATTAACTGAATAATAATAATTAACTGGTTAATAATTAACAAAAATATATACATACGTTCAAAACTCTACTTGCAAAAGGAGTCCTGGAATTCCACAGACAAAAGTTTATTTTCTGTACTTTCGTAGCTTTCATACTAAGTTTTTTTGTTTGCGGTACGCGGGCCTCGCTGCTGTGGCCTCTCCCACCGCGGAGCACAGCCTCCGGACGCACAGGCCCAGCGGCCATGGCTCACGGGTCCAGCCGCTCCGCGGCACGTGGGATCCTCCCGGACCAGGGCACAAACCCGCGTCCCCTGCATCGGCAGGTGGACCCTCAACCACGGCGCCCCCAGGGAAGCCCATATACTAAGTTTTGACAGCAGCATCGATTAGGGCATGATACATGCTATCAGGAGAAAGATCCTCCTGTTTTTCCCACACGCTGAGGAAACTCAGCATATTTGTGGTTGACAATGAGGATGATGAAGATGAGATGGACAACTGTCCAACTTATGTTCCTAGAGTCATGGGGTAACCACTACAATCAGAAAAAGTAACATGAATTCCATGGACAGGCTGAACTTAAACTTTTAAAAATGTTTCAATTTAATGAACTAAAAGCAGTCTTACAAAACTCAGGAGGTGGCCTCAGACCACCTGTAGGTCCCTAACTGCAGTGGCAAAATTGCTTCAGTAGCTTTTGGGAAAGGTCAAGTACATTCTAAGACTAATTTGACAAAGAAAGCCTTGACTTTGGAGCCTAAGACTAATGAAGTACCACAGAGGGAATTATCTGTAAGTTGGGAATTGCTCAGGAAAGGGAATTAGAAAAAGGAGAGCATTATACTGAAAGGAGGACAAGAGGAGGAGGTAAGGAGAAAAGATTATTAATTATCCAAAATAGTGATTATTTTGCAAGGTGAAAAAAAATCAACATAGGAGAAAAAAAAATTAAGAGTTGGACGTAGAAATGAAAATGACAGAAATAGGTACCAACAGCCAGGGGACCAGGGAATCTAGACCATTAGATATAAGTTTGACAGGGGAGTGGAATTAGTTTTCAGAAATCTACAAAAACCAGAATAAAATTCTATGCATTCAGTTTTATTCCTTAACCTTTAAAGCGCTCCGTCCAAAATAAAATTTATAGCACTTGCCAATGTTTAATGGTGTTCTTTAAGCCAAGCATGATCAAAGTTGGCTTTCTGCTGGTAGCTGGAAGCCAAAAGTGGGTTCTGAGAACGACACACAAAGCTGAAAGCCTCCAGGCAGAAGAGGTGATCCCCAGCTCTCTCCCAGGGAGGAGGTCAGACATCTGGCAGCCACGCTGGCCCGGAGCTAGGCCGCGGAGAACGCAGAGCCATGTGCAGATAGTTACCACGAACCTCCCAAGGAGACGGGCAGTGGGATGGGGCAGAGATGAGTATCTGGACAGACGGATTTACAACTCAGAGAGTTTGGTGGTAGCTGCAGCACTCACAAAAAGAAAAGGGCCGCGGCCTTCAAATGGAAATGAGCTCCTCTCTTCTAAGAAGTCTCCTTTCAGACCCCAAATCTGACTAAACCAATGGTCTTGTTTTCCGCAAAACATGTATTCATTGTCTTCCTCTATAAACTTTTTAAATGACCGTTTTTCAAATACCTAGTAAGAACAATAAAAAGCATTAGAATTTATTTTTAAAGTATATTAATCATTTTTTCAAATCACAATTTTGGGTGATTTTACTGTCACTGTAAAATATACTTCCCAATCTGTCACCTCACCCCCCCAGTGCTGATGGCCCCCTACCAACTCCCTTACTCCCAGGCCCAATGAACCCTTTATGACCAGCCCCAAAACCCCCTCACAGTCTCTGCTTCTGGTGCTCTGCTTTCTGAAAGATTCAGCAGTAGCTGCAATACTCCTATTTCTCTAGCACTCCACGGAGGCCTACCATCATTGAGGTGCCTTCACCCTGTCCCTTACTTATGTCCCTCTTTAGAGCTTAAGTCTAGGATTTGTCATTATAAGCACTCCCCGAGTCCCTCTTCATCCCTTTTGCCCCTGCTTCACCTGTCCTCATCTGGGGCAGGGGGCGCTATGCTGTGCCACCCTTCAGAATGGAGACACTTGTACCCCAGCTGCCAGGAGCATCTGTGACAGAAGACTCACAGCTCAGTTGCTCTCTGGGAATGGCCTTGGGCAAAAAGGAGTTGTCCCATCCAAAGCTATGCCCAATCTCCAAGGGCAGCCTGCATCTGTGATACGGGTACAAAAGCCGGGCCCCCTCACCTAAATTCTAGACAATTCTAAATGGCCCTCCAAACTCCAGAGTCAGATCAGTTGAGGCCTTAGCTGTAACTGCATCACAGTTCAGCTTCTGCCTCTGCCTCATCCTGCTTCCCTCATTCACTTACGAGAATACTCCGCAATAAACCTCCTGCTTGCAAATGTTCCAGAGAACCCGACCTAACAGCTACCAAAACCCCAACTCTGTCTTATCAGACAGGGTCCCAGAAACAGAAAGCAACCTCAGAGGGGTTACCCAAGAGAGTTCACTGAAAAGACAGTTGACAAAGTTGTGAGCAGATTGAATGGAACAACGAGGGTTGGTGAAGTGTGCAGGGAATAGTAAGGTGGTTGGTACAGAAGAAAGAAAGACCATTCTTTAGTTCTTTAGCTGTTGATTCTAAGTTTAATTACGTCCTATAAAAAATGAGCATTAATGACAGCAAAGCTTTACCTTGTTTCCCATTCCAGCTGGACAAAATGTTTGATTAAATCCAAGAATTATTTACTATCTACTATGTAAAAGATAATATGCAAGGCACAGCACAACACTAAAATAACCAACTAATAACAGGACAACCCAGATCTTCAGCAAATTATTTTGGCTACTAGATGCTGATTGATTTGAAAATTAAATTTAATGAATCTACGCATTCTTCTGTAATCTGGTAAACAAAAGCCATAAAAATGTAATTGGCACACCATTCTTCATACAAGATTAACTTTAGTCACGAGGATAAAACTGTCTTGCAGGCATTTCCTTTACTCCACCACCAAGTGTAAATATACCAGACATCCTGTAAAAGAGAAAACTACCTCTCTCTACTCCCTTCTACCTCCCATCAAATCTGTCCTTTTTTATACTTTATACTGTTAAATGCTTTACTTCTTAATTTATTAATAAAGCTTCTCACTATGTTCATGTTAAAATTTGAGGACTTGATTTTAGAGTCAAATGGTTGTATTTCTTAATGAGGACTTTATATTTTCATAGAAGCCATGGTATTTATTATTGACTCTTTGACCTGGCAACATCCAATACATCAATTTCATTAAAAATATCAATGCTGGGCTTCCCTGGTGGCGCAGCGCTTGAGAATCCGCCTGCCGATGCAGGGGACACGGATTCGTGCCCTGGTCTGGGAAGATCCCACATGCCGCGGAGCGGCTGGGCCCGTGAGCCATGGCCGCTGAGCCTGCGCATCCGGAGCCTGTGCTCCGCAATGGGAGAGGCCACAACAGTGAGAGGCCCACATACCACACACACACAAAATCAATGCTATGTCTAACGGGGGATGTTTATTTTCATAAATATGTTTTCTCAATGCCACCATTTCTGATTTCACTGCTGCTCTTTCTCTGTTTATCATTCAATTAAATAGAATTTCTTGAGTGTTTTCCATGTTCAAGGCTGTGGGACATTGTGGGAATGTCAAAGAACTGGAACCCATGATGGGAGAATGACATAGACGTTTAATTATTGAGTGAGAATGACAGATCCTACACTTCAGCCTATGCTGAAACCCATTGGATGCCGCTTGCCTCTCAAAGGCACTGAAACCACAGACAGAGATTGCCACGTTTTTCTTGTATTCATCACTTGATTTCAGGGGAGACTATTTTAAAACTGTGTCCTGAAGTAAACATTTTAGAAGAAGCCTGTCAATTCTGGTAACTGCAAAATAAACAGATCTTTCCAACAGAGATAGGGCCTGCATTGGCCATATTTGTTCCTATTCTGCATATGCACATTCACTCTAGTTTCCATGCTAAGTTTAAAGAGGAGAAAGAAATTTGAAGTGAAATTTGAAAACTGAAAGTGATGTGGCAGTTCATTAAAAATGCATATTTCATGTTAGGCCAGAAAACAAGTCTCAATAAATTTCAAATTGTATTCATGGATTTAAATCTGATCACAATGGAATTAAGTTATAAATCAATAATAAGATGCTTTTAGAAAGGATATCTAGAAAATCTCCATCCATTTGGAGATATAAAATTTCTTTATTTTATTTATCTATTTTTGGTTGTGTTGGGTCTTCATAGCTGCGTGTGGGCTTCTCATCATGGTGGCTTCTCTTGTTGCGTTGCACAGGCTCTAGGCGCATGGCTCAGTAGTTGTGGCACACGGGCTTAGTTGCTAAGTGGCAAGTGGGATCTTCCCGGACCAGGGATCGAACCCATGTCCCCTGCATTGGCAAGTGGATTCTCAACGACTACACTACCAGGGAAGCCCTAATCACACATTTTTAATAACACACAGTTTTTTTAAAAAGGAAGAAATCATTCAAACTAGAAAATATTTCAAATTGAAAAATAATAAAAATTCAGCATGTCAAAATTTGTAGGATGCAGCTTAAACGATCCTTAGAGAGGAAATCTGTTCTTTTAAATGCCTGTATAAAAAAAGAAAAATGTTTAAAATCAGTATCTATGCATTCACTGTAAGAACTGGAATAAGGAAAGTGAATAAAACCCAAAGTAGGAGAAATAAAGAAAATAGGTAAAAACAGAAATCAAAGAAATAGATAACAAACAATACAGAAAATCAACAAAGACAGATGTTGGTTCTCTGAACGTCTTAAAAAAAAAAAAACTTCAATACACATGTAACACGTGTCCACTCCTATGGTTTATCCGGAAAAATAAGTTACTTCAGGAAGATTAAAAGCCATTAATACTTATTCCATTAAAAAGTAGGAAAAGGTCATATTTATGCATGCAATAAACAGTTTGGCTTCCTACATCTAGTCAAATGGAGTAGTCACAGAAAAAGACCTAAACTGCACGTTAAATTGAAACTCACATACATACACACAACATGTGGGAATTTGCCAAAAATATTACTAAATATTTATTTAAATAAATAAGATACAAATTAGCATTTAAAAATAGAAGACTGTTATTTCATTTCTGTATTTCTTCATCGCATCTATGAAATAGAGCTGTTTGAAATCATTTGTAGGTCGAGTTCAGACACTTTTCTCTCCACCCTCCTTACAGTTCTCATGCTGCATTATTTTTTAGTATAAAACTCTCTGCATAATAGTGGTGAGAGTGGGCAACCTTATCTTGTTCCTGATCTTAGAGGAAAAGGTTTCAGTTTTTCACCACTGAGAACAATGTTGGCTGTGAGTTTGTCATATATGGCCTTTATTATGTTGAGGTAGGTTCCCTCTATGCCTACTTTCTGGAAAGTTTTTATCGTAAATCAGTGTTGAATTTTGTCAAAAGTTTTTTGTGCATCAATTGAGATCATTATATGGTTTTTATCCTTCAGTTTGTTAATATAGTATATCACATTGATTGATTTGCATATATTGAAGAATCCTTGCGTTCCTGGGATAAACCCCACTTGATCATGGTGTATGATCCTTTTAATGTGCTGTTGGATTCTGTTTGCTGGTATTTTGTTGAGGATTTTTAAATCTATGTTCATCAGTGATATTGGCCTGTAGTTTTCTTTTTTTGTGACATCTTTGTCTGGTTTTGGTATCAGGGTGATGAAGGCTTCATAGAATGAGTTTGGGACTGTTCCTCCCTCTGCTGTATTTTGGAAGAGTTTGAGAAGGATAGGTGTTAGCTCTCCTCTAAACGTTCGATAGAATTTTCCCATGAAGCCATCTGGTTAGCCAGGGTAATCAGAGAAGGAAAAGAAATAAAAGGAGCCCAAATCAGAAAAGAAGCAGTAAAACTGTCACTGTTTGAAGATGACGTGATACTATACATAGAGAATCCTAAAGATGCCACCAGAAAACTACTAGAGCTAATCAATGAATTTGGTAAAGTTGCAGGATACAAAATTAATGCACAGAAATCTCTTGCATTCCTATACACTAATGATGAAAAATCTGAAAGAGAAATTAAGGAAACACTTCCATTTACCACTGCAACAAAAAGAATAAAATACCTAGGAATAAACCTACCTGAGGAGACAAAAGACCTGTATGCAGAAAACTAAAAGACACTGATGAAAGAAATTAAAGATGATACCAACAGATGGAGAGATATACCATGTTCTTGGATTGGAAGAATCAACATTGTGAAAATGACTATACTACCCAAAGCAATCTACAGATTCAATGCAATCCCTATCCAACTACCAATGGCAATTTTTCACAGAACTAGAACAAAAAATTTCACAATTTGTATGGAAACACAAAAGACCCCAAATAGCCAAAGCAATTTTCAGAAAGAAAAACAGAGCTGGAAGAGTCAGGTTCCTGGACTTCAGACTATACTACAAAGCTACAATAATCAAGACAGTATGATACTAGCACGAAAACAGAAATATAGACCAATGGAACAGGATAGAAAACCCAGAGATAAACCCACACACATATTTTTGATAAAGGAGGCAAGAATATACAATGGAACAAAGACAGCCTCTTCAATAAGTGGTGCTGGGAAAACTGGACACCTACATGTAAAAGAATGAAATTAGAACACTCCCTCTGCTAAACTCAAAATGGATTAAAGACCTAAATGTAAGGCCAGACACTATAAAACTCTTAGAGGAAAACATAGGCAGAACACTCTATGACACAAATCACAGCAAGATCCTTTTTGACCCACCTCCTAGAGAAATGGAAATAAAAATAAAAATAAACAAATGGGACCTAATGAAAATTAAAAGCTTTTGCACAGCAAAGGAAACCATAAACAAGAAAGAAGACAACCCTCAGAATGGGAGAAAATATTTGCAAATGAAGCAAGTGACAAAGGATTAATCTGCAAAATATACAAACAGCCCATGCAGCTCAATATCAAAAAAACAAACAACCCAATCCAAAAAATGGGCAGAAGACCCAAATAGACATTTCTCCAAAGAAGATATACAGATTGCCAACAAACACATGAACGGATGCTCAACATCACTAATCATTCGAGAAATGCAAATCAAAACTACAATGAGGTATCACCTCACACCTGGCAGAATGGCCATCATCAAAAAATCTATGAACAATAAATGCTGGTGAGGGTGTGGAGAAAAGGGAACCCTCTTGCACTGTTGGTGGGAAGGTAAATTGATACAGCCACTATGGAGAACAGTATGGAGGTTCCTTAAAAAACTAAAAATAGAACTACCATATGGCCCAGCAATCCCACTACTGGACATATAACCTGAGGGAGCTATAATTCAAAAAGAGACATGTACCACAGTGTTCACTGTAGCACTATTTACAATAGCCAGGACATGGAAGCAACCTAAGTGTCCATCAACAGATGAATGGATAAAGAAGATGTGGCACATATATACAATGGAATATTACTCAACCATGAAAAGAAATGAAGCTGAGTTATTTGTAGGGAGGTGTTTGGACTTAGAGTCTGTCATACAGAGTGAAGTAAGTCAGAAAGAGGAAAACAAATACCATATGCTAACACATATATATGGAATCTAAAAAAGAAAAAAAAATGGTTCTGATGCACCTAGGGGCAGGAAAGGAATAAGACGCAGGCATACAGAATGGACTTGAGGACACAGGGAGGTGGAAGGGTAAGCTGGGACGAAGTGAGAGAGTAGCACTGACATATATACACTACCAAATGTAAAATAGATAGCTAGTGGAAAGCAGCTGCATAGCACAGGGAGATCAGCTAGGTGCTTTGTGACTACCTAGAGGGGTGGGATAGGGAGGGTGGGAGGGAGACGCAGAGGGAGGGGATGGGGGATATATGTATACATGTGGCTGATTCACTTTGTTATAGCGGAAACTAACACAACATTGTAAAGCAATTATACTCCAATAAAGATGTTAAAAAAAAAAAAGAAAAACTCTCTGCATAACTAAAACAGCTTCCAAGCCTCCATTAATGGCATATTTATCATAACAATGTTATATATATATATATATAGTTTTAAAAATCAAGGATATTTTAAGCTCCTTAAAATTCAACCTGATGGGACACTTCCTATATTCATTCCTGGGAACATAAGATCGTGGTACACTCCGGGGCTTTCCAAAAATCCAGCCTAAGCATAAGTGAGTGGCAATCATCCAGCAACATGGGCCACGATGACTGGAGGGTGCCCTAGGTGGGCAGAGCCGTCTGGATCGTGGGCAGAAAGACAGAGAGAAGGTGGGACGGGAGTGCCAGGAAGGTCAGCCACGGTGTTGATGAACTGTGGAAGGACTGGGCTCTCCAAAGCCCTGGGCTTCGCTGTGCTCCTTCCTCCCAGCTCTAAGGCGCAGTGCAGATAACACACACAGTGCACGTGCTAGAAAGCAGCAGAAAGAGGAAATGTCCGGGGCCTGCAAGTACTCCGCAGCAAGTTTCAAGGCAAAGGTAGACTGGAGCTGGCCTTTACGTGGACTTGATATGGGCTAGTTGCTCCAAAGAGAGGACCAAGAGGTGATGAGCTGAAAGTTTTTTTCACATTGCCAGTGTGTATGAGCTAGGAGAAGCAGCAAGTTTATTTAAAGCTATGCACGATAAACTCTCTTTTACATTTATTCCTTCAGTCAACAAATAGGTATTGACGGTCTACATGTGCCAGCTCCTGCACTAGACGTGCAGATAATCAGGACAAGCTTTCACAGAGTTTACATGCTCCTGGTGGAGGTAGACACCAAAAAGAGGAAACAGATTAAAGGGATAATTTCAGAACGTAATATTGCTCTAAGGGATATAAAACAGGGTGATGTGATGGGGTGTTACTCGCACAGTTTGTACAGGATGGGGTTATTTTCGATATGGGATCCAAGCTGACCCCTGAGACAGTGCTCCAAAGGGGGACCCACACTCAGAGATTAATACTCTGTAGTCGCTGTATCAAAATTCTTAATAATTTTATCTTTGACTTTGTGTTTTGCGAGTGATGTCTGAAGGGACACTGCAGGATGCATCTAGGACAGCTGGGCTGGGGCACCAACACAGAGAACCTCGGGGTCGAGCATGATCCCTGGGAGCCTGTGAGGGTTTGTACTACAAGTATCTTCATGCCCAAGGGAGCAGGACATTAAATAGCAAATCTAAAACACCATGACAGTCAAGAGAGAGACTGCAGAAGGAAGGAGCAAGCTTCTTTCCTCCTTTTAAAAGCAGGGCACTCCTCATATTTTCATTTTACACGGGGCCCCCTAACTTATGTCTGTGGTCCTGCCCTGAGAAGGGACATTTGGAGCACAGGTGCGAGCATTCCAGGCAGGGAGAACTGCAAGTGCAAAGGCAGTGAGGTCCATGCAAACTCAGTGTGTTCACAGAAGAGAAAGCCAACAGTGGCAGCAACCTCCTGAACAGGGCAGAGACCAGAACCAGGTACAGGAAGGAGCAGCAGACCCAGGGGCTGAGGGAAGAGACCCATCCAGAAGCCCGGATCCAGGTTTCATCACAGTGTGATTTGGGTGTTAGTGCCTATGTGGAAGGTAGAGAACAAGCCCTGGAAGGAGTGGGAAATGGCAGGGAGAGTGGGGGGAACTAAGATGTTGGAGACGCTGCCACTTCACTTCCCAAGTTTGCCTGCAAAGTCTTGGAGGACCCAAACATCTGAGATCCATCCAACACCTTCCAGCCCAGCTCTGACCCCAGGGAATTCCGTATTCTACTCCCAAGGCCCGTTGAGCTGTGGTTCCTCTGTCTTCTACATTGTCACTCCATAGTACACACTAAAGTGTGTGCCTGGATCTGTGTTAGGTGTGCAGCTCAGCCTGGATCCTCATTCTAGGCTCCTAGGTCCTCTTTTCCTTCTCAAACTGGCCACTCTAAACCTTATCCTGGGCTTGCCTCTGCCTTACGACTTCTCTCTGCCACACGCATCCAACTCTGCTACCCTCCCAAGATTCTACATAAATGACCCTTCGGAACCCTTGTGCAAACCCCAGACTAGTTTAGGTCTCTCCGTTGTAAGCTCACTTCTTTTGCAGCAAATGTATGGTGTGGTCATTTGATTACTACCTGTCTCTCCAAGTGGACTGTGAAGTCCTTGAGGACAGGAACAGGTCTCTTCCGCCTACAGTGGTGTCTTTAGCACCCTCCACAGGGAGGCACAGTGCTGGCTCAGTGATGAAGGGCTAGGGCAGTGCAGGAGGCAGGAGGATGAGCTGGGCCTTTGGAAATGCAAGAGATGGTGTGAGGAAAGAAGAGCCTGCCTAAGGATAGAACTACCCAAGTATAAAGGTAGAGAGGAGGGGAGAAATGAACAGGAGACCTTCCCTATTGCATGCAAGACCTAGAATATGAAGGTGCTAATGGAGTGGCAACCGGGGACAGTTGCCCATCGCTCCCATCTTGCCTGCATCTCCAGCCCCAGCCCTTTCAGATCGCCTCAGTGGGCTTCCTGGTTTTGTCCCATTCACCCTATAAAAAAAAAGTAAACCAAATCTCTACTCTGAATATGTGGGGTAAAGTACAGTGCCCTGGGCTGGTCAGAAAAATAGGAAAATTGTCTTTAAGTATCATATTACTCCGATGAGAGCATAAATGAAGAATAACACTGTGTGGTCGACATGCTCTAAGATGGACCTCAGAACACCTCTGTGTATCACACCCTCATGCATCCCCTTCCCTTGAGTGTGGGACTTACTGGCTTGCTTCTAAAAATTAGAATGTGACAGAAGTGATCAGGTGACTAGTCTGGGATTAGGTTATAAAAAGACTGTGGCTCCTGCCTTAAGCACCGTCTTTCTCCTTCTCATGGATTGCTCACCCTGGGGAAAGCCAGCTGTCATGCCATGAGGCAGCAGCACTGTGGGGAGGGACTGAGGGCTGCCAGCAACCACAGGAGCAGGCTTAGAAGCAGATGGTCCCCACATGCTGAGCCTTCAGATGAGACCTCAGCCCCAGCTGACAGCTTGACAGCAACCTCACAGGAGATTTGAACCAGAGGTGCCTAGCAAAATCAAACCCGGATTCCTGACCCACAGAAACTCTGAGACAAGAAATATTTGTTGTGTTAAACCATTAAATTTGGGAGTAATTGGTTACACAAAACTAGATAATATACACTGTTAGTGCACCATTTCTCAACTCTACACCTGTGCTGAGATTTGATACCTCAGCACCAACAATATGCTAGATATTTTGACACATGGCACAGTGTTAGCTGGAATTCCTGCCTGATGGGGCTTAATAAGTAATAAAAACAAAAAGAAATGTCTTGCTGAGAAGTTTTTATAGCACTGGTTATTTGAGCAACATTTAGAAATCCATAATCATTACCACTATCCCTTCCTTAAAAAGAAACTAATGAAAGAAATGAATTTGGGAGTTTTAATTCCTTTTTAAAGAACATATTGAAGCAAGTGTACACAATATGTAATGCCAAGTTGACTTGGCCAAATCTTTCTCATCTCATATTCACAAGTTGTGAATAATCCATTGCATACATGGCCTTTGAAGAGCTTGCCTGCTTGCTTTCTCTCTCTCTCTTTCTCTTTCCCTCCCTCTCTCTTTTTCTCCTTTCCTTCACTCTTCCTTCCTTCCTTCCTTCAATCCTTCCTTCCTTCCTTCTTTCCTTCCTTCCTCCTTCCCTCTCTCCCTCTTTTGCTTCCCTTCTTTTCCCTCCTTCTTTCCTTAATATTATAGGTGGAACATTGGTAGCCCTTTGTCCATTGAATAAAGCATCCCTAAATCATGGCAGTGCTCAACCTACCTTTTTAACTTGGGCATCATTCCTAACACATACATACAGAAAATGTTTAATACAAGCAAGAAAACCGATTCCAAAACATATATTTAACTTAATACTAACCCAGCTCTACAATATATTAAGTTCCTTAGAACTGTGATTCTCAAATTTTATTTGTACAAATCACTTGAGGATTCTTGTTAAAATGTAGACTCCTATTCAGTAGGTCTGAGAGGGCCTGAGATTTTGCATTTCTAACAAGCTTCCAGTCAACGCCTATGCTGCTGGTCCCTGGACCATACTTCAAGGAGCAAGATCTCAGATGGAATTGCTCCTTTTTTCTGGGCCTAAGTACCTGTAACTGTAAAGTGAAGGGCTGGGTTCATTGACCTCTTAAATTCTATGACTTGTGATGCCTCACGTTTGTCTTTCTTTCTCCTCCCCTGTGTTCCCTGTCGCAGTATTTGGCACCAGCACCCTCCCCCACTGTCCTGTAAAATTTGCAAGTTGTCCTCTCTCAGCCTCTCCCTCACAGCATCAGCACATGGGATCCATGTACAAGTCTCATCAATGTTACATCCTACATCCTTGCATCTCCACCCACCTCTTTTCACCTTTGCTTCCAGCCTCCATTCCATCTAAGCCCATGTGACTTCCTACCCAACCCAACGTCACCAACTTCCAGGGTCTTTTGACAAGGCAAATCTGAATGCATCATTTCTCTGCTTAAAGCCTTCAATAATTCCTTAAGGTGGTCTGTGTGCAATTCTTAAAAATTCCAGGCCTGAAAACACTGTTCCCCAACTTTGTCAACCTGTGGATATGGCTTGCCTTGGGAAAGTCTTGCTGGGCCCTCAGAGTGGGTTAGGTATCTTTATTATGCAGTTTTTCAGCAGGCTGTATTTTTCCTTTATAGAATTTTTTACAGTTAATTAACTAAATCTCATGTGAGTGCCCAGTTTATGACTGGGCTGACATCCACACTCACACTCTGTGTCACCAGTCTATCCTCAGTGTCCTGCACAGGCAGGTCACATTTGGGCACACAATTAAGATTCTTTGAATGAATAAATATTTCCCACCTACCTTTAGAATTCCTACTAGATATCTCTACATTGCATCTATTAGTTTCTAACGCAAACTAAGGTCTTAGTTAAAGATTTGACCTTGGTCTCTCATAAGTGCCTAACACTCTCATGCTGTCTTATAGTTAGTGTACAGTTTCCTTTCTAGGAAGGCCGTGCATGCTGTGGTCAAGTGTGATAATCATTAGTGGATGGATGCAAGGGTTGTATGGCTCATATATTGAAGTTCCAAATAATTGACATTGGAATTCTAAATATTGACACAAACAACATATAGAGAACACGTGGTTTCCAGGTTTCCTCAGAACTTTAGTTTGCTTCTGTGTTTTTTTTAAACAGTGAATTAAAGAAGTAAATTCCTTGTCTATCAAAACCAGGACCAGCCCCAGACACAGACAAAATTCATGACCAAGAGGTGTCCATCCAGGAGGTGTGAGTGGAGGGCTGGGGAGCCCCACATTCATAATGCATTCCCAGTCACCTGAATTCCACCAGAAGAAATGTCTTTCTTTAGAATTTAGAGAGCTCTGTTAAAATGCAAATCAAATGCCCTTGGGATGGCGGAGCCATCCAAATTAGAGAAACACTTTGTCCTCAAATCAGAGCTATGCATAGCCACGGACAAAACAGGTGCATTTTCCTAAGAAAATCTGTTTTTTGTCCTACACTAACTTTAACATAATTTATATTTTAAACCAAATATGGAAATATTATAAAATAATTTTGAAATTTGCATGAATCTTCAAGTAAAGGAGTGATTGAAGGATATATTATGAGAGATACTAATTCAGTCCTAAGCTATTAAGAACCCACCTTTGGAATACTTAAAAAGCATAAGCAAAGCATCTTCTTTAACCAAATCAGTCAGCCTGTGGGGCTGACAGTGGATGGCATGCACTTGCAGGGACAGTGTGTGGCAGGGACTGCTGTTCTGTACTGTCCTTCTTTTAGGTCATAGATCCTTCATTTTAACATTGGTCCATCACTAGCTATGACCAAGTCTGGATTTCCCAGCCTCCCTTGTAGCTAAATATGGTCCTGTGACTAAATTCTGGCCAAGGTGATGTAAGCTGAAATGTGAGGAAATGATTTCTGGAAAATTTCTTAAAAGACAACTGGCATGTGTCCTTTAGTGCCCGTCCTTCTTTTCCCTCTTCCTTCCTTCCTGCTGACTGCAGTTTCCTGAGACAGCTGAAGCTGGAGCAACCGGACACGGTAATAGGGAGGGACTGCATCCACACACTGGATGAATGAGACAGAAGAGGCAGGACTGGGCAGTCAACCCCAGACATCCACAGAAAAAAGAAACAAAAGAATTATTAAAACAAGTAGAATTATTCTTGGTACATATTCACTTGCTTTGAGCAGTTTCTTAGCTATATCCATCTTGAAGGTTATGGCACTAATTCTTTTTCCTAAAAAGTACACTTTCTTCAATTTGGTCTTATTATTATCCTTTTATCTTTTTATAAAATTGCCTGCAAATTTCTTCAAAGTCACTTTTTATGGTTAATAAACTTTAAGGTATTGACATCTTTAAGCCATCTCAATAGACCATACTATTTTTAGTTGAAAAAAAATTTTTTTCTGCAGGTGCAGAGGTATACAAATTCTCCTAAGTAGAGAATATTGTCAATTCTAACTTTTCTAATTGATATGGGTAAATACTTCCACCCAAACTTTTACAATTTCTGTCTTTTTAACCTCCACTCAAAATACTTTTTACAAGTCTAACATGTCACACTGGCTAAATGTAGATGCAACAAAATATAAGATTTCAAAATATCACTTCATGAGGGTTCAGGATAAAAATTTATCAAATTAAAAATAGAAATTCCTTCAAAAGAGTCTTCCCACAAGGCAGCTAAAGAATTCAAAACTCAAAACCTTGTGCACATTTGAGCCCTCACTGGCTAATTTATGCAGTTCCTTGCTTTTGTAGGCATAAATTATAGATTCTTCCCACTTTCAGCTTCGTTTTCAATATCAATAATTTGTAATACTTGTAATCTCAATATGTGTAATAACTAAAATTTTTATGTTCCTTTCTTTAAATACTTTGCAGAACTTAAACTAATTTTGAACAAAATGCAACCAAAATTACAAGACTCACAAACATATTCACTATCATTGTAAGACACTTAGGTTTATTTGCAAAGCAGCTGTGCAAAGGCTCAACCATTTCTAAAATTCAGCTGATGGTGGGCAGCAAAGAGAGAATATTTACTGCCTGATAGCCTCATTTTTTTTAATTCAACATCAACTTTATAAAACATTTTTGTAATTTAATTGTACATGTATTTTTAATTGCAAATTTTGAAAACTAAGCCTATTCTTTCAACTGGTAGAATATTGCAGTTTGAATGTAGTCATTACGTCTGCATCACAACCAATTCTAGTATAATACTTTTCTGTTCCATTAGTATCTTCCTTTAGTTAGGAACATTGTTTTGGCCAAAATGCAGTACTCCATCAAAATTTGCATTTGCATTATCATTGCAAAAACAACGTTTTTACCGTCTTTGTGCACATTTTTAACAGAATTTATGGTAGCATTTGTAAATCGTTGAATGAATTATCTTTGACAGGTTGAATTTCAAAAGTTTTATTTTCATTCCATAAATTGAATGAAAAATAATAGTTAATTGTTCTCTTTCTTCCTTTTATTTTTCCTATTGAGGTACTATATATATATAGTACTATACATATATATGGTTCATTCATTTATATATATTATATATATTATATATATTATATATAATATATATAATATATATATATAAATGAATCTTACATGTGTTTTTACATGTATTCACCTTATGTGACCATCACCCAGAAAAAAATACAGAACATTTTCATTGTCCCAGAGAGTTCCCTCTACACACACACACCCAAACCCACCCCAAGGCAAACACTGTATGGAACTTCTATCACCATAGATTAGTTTTGTCTGTCCTTGAACTTCATCTAAATATAATCATACAATATGTACTCTTTTGTGGCTAGTTTCTTTAGCTTAACATGGTGGATTTGTATGTTCATTGTTATTATTGCATGTTCTCTCAGTTTCTTAACTGATGAGTAATATTCAATTGTATGAATATGCCACAATCGATTTATGCATTCTTCAGTTGATGGATATTTGGATGTTTTCATTTTGAGCTATTATGAGTAAAGATGGTATGAACATTTTTGTACAAGTATTTTGTCAACATATGCACTTATTTCTTTTATGCATATACACAGAAAAATTAATGGCTCATGATTTTCTTTTCGAAGCATGTAATGACATTGATATAAAACTGATATCATTTCGTTGCAAGGTTGTGCCAATGAAGCCAATGCATTAACAACCATCACTTCAATTTTCATAGATTCAAAAGAGAACTCAGTAGTAAAAATGAGCAAAAGTAATTTAGAACAGTCATTTGATCTAAATGAAAAGTCATGCTATACAGAGTGATATGTTAACATACTGTCTGCAGGTACACAAGGTAAATTGTTGATTTTAGGCACTCTCTTCCTCAAACAACTTCTGAAGTAGATGCTGTTTTTCCAACAGATTCGTGTCTGATTTCCATGGAGCCAATGAGATCATAGTGGTCCCCATGGTGGAGGGTAAATGTTGACAAACATTTTGGGAAGTTGCATATTTATCATCAACTTTTGAGAACTGGAAATTCAATACTTAATTTTTCATTAAACATGCACTTTTTTTTAGTACAATGCTGCTAAAAAGGTTGATTATAAAATAAAATGTTACCAAACAAGAAAATAAGTAAATAGTTATAGATTTATATCATATGATAAATGACAATAGACGTGGCAGCAACATTTAGATTCAGCAGGACAGTCAGCCTTTATTTCCTGTGTATACTTCATATACAACTAACGGTTTCCCACATTTCCCATGGACCCTGAAGACTGGAAGCCCAGTGGCTTCGTGCACCTTGCAGCTGAGCCATGGCACAACTGGATGGCACTAAGCAGCCAACAGGGGCAGCAGCAAATGCTTCTCCCCCTCCCTGCACTTGAAACCAGAAGGAATTAGTCCCTGGTTCCTGAGCACCTTTTACATTATCAATGGGAATCCAGCATGCTTTCCCCGAAAGGAAGGTATTGGTTGTTCACGGTCTGGAAAGGATTAGGAAAAGAGAGATTTGTTGTCCTCTTTCAGACATAACTACATGTAGTGTAGGACCTCTAGTCACTGCCCATGTGTGTCACACACTACTAGATGAGACTTTGGCAGAAGCTGGAAGTATGAGGTGGAGACCTACCAAACCCAGCTTATTTTAAGGCAACCGTTAATAATATTTCCTCATTAAACAGTGGAGATCTGGGACCAATGGTAAACCATATAGGACCCCAGGACAATAGGCTTAAAATGGGACTACCAAGTTGAAAGGGAATTTTGTCCACCCTGCCTAAAGCAGAAGGTAGAACAAAGAAAAATACCCTCTTCCATTTTATCTAGAAATGTGAAGATAATCAAAATTGTCCCCTTCTATGGATCTCTTAGCCTAATATCACTCCCACTGTTATATTCAATTTTTATTTTTATTACTTATTTATTTATTTATTTATTTGCAGTACGCGGTCCTCTCACTGTTGTTGCCTCTCCTATTGCAGAGCACAGGCCCCGGACGCGCAGGCTCAGCGGCCATGGCTCACGGGCCCAGCCGCTCCGCAGCATGTGGGATCTTCCCGGACAGGGGCATGAACCCGCGTCCCCTGCATCGGCAGGCGGACTCTCAACCACTGCGCCACCAGGGAAGCCCTCAATTTTTATTTTTAATCCCAGGAAATATTGCATTTTTTCAAGAATTTTAATATTCTGTAAAACATATCCCAATAGTTAATTATGAATACTTCGACTTTCACTGTCATTTTCATCCTGTATTTCTTTCTTCCCCAAATTTGAGCCTATAATACCACAGTAAGCAATTCATGCTATAATGGTCATAATACCAAGAAAATAAATGTATTATAGACAGTCATGTCCCCAAAGATAATAGGAATAGATCTAATTTAGAATCCAGGATAAACTGGAAGGTGAGGCTTTTCCTGAAAATTAATCAACAAATGTTGAACAGGTATAAGTTTTACTGATTTGCACTGTAGAAAAAGAGACAGTAGCAATTGGAGAGCTAGTGAAGTGAATTTCACTGTAGCACAGAAGAACATAAAAGAAACTTTTTCCCTGGGAATACAGCTTAATTTGTAACTCCTACTTTGAAAGTATGGACCACTTAACACTGTCAAAGTGCTTTGACTGATGAGTTTCATGGATGGGGTCAGGTTGACCTAACTGACTTCTTATTTTTGCATCATATGGACTACCTGTGTTTTTTGGGATAAATAACGCACATGCTGGTAATTCTAAACTACAAATTGGCCCGCATCACATCTGTGCTTTTTAGTAGCTCTGCATTACTTCCAGAAGAAAAAGTTAAACCTCCCTAGGCTGGCTCTTCAGGAGGCAGCCCCTCCCAGCTTTACAACCTCTTCTCTCCTCAGCCCCCTGCTGCTCTCCCACACACCTAAGTGCTTTACGCACAGTCTCCCTCCATTGACCTGCCCATCTTTATTTGTGCCCACAAGGCTAACTCCTCCCTGACCGTCAAGATTTAGGCCATGCCTTACTTCATCTTGAAAACAGCTTCCAATGCCTCTTGTCCATCCCCAACCCCTCCCTGGGCCCTCTCTGCACCCCACCTGCTTGTTGTGCATCCCTGTTCACAGCCATCTGCACACAGACATCTATTAGGTGACTGTCTTGACTGTCACCCTTGGACTGGGAGCTTCTTGAGGTCTGGGCACCAGGACTGTAAACCTGGAAGCAAACACGAGCCTGGCTCAAGGCAGAAACATTCAGGAAATGTTTGATGGATGAAAGAATTTCAATAATGGTTCTTAACTGGCTTTGGTTGTATTAAAGCTCAAAGAACTGAATTAATTTGATTACAAGAATCATCTCTCATTTAACTGTCCAGGTCAGATTTCATCCAAGGCCTGAAGCTCTGTCTGTTAACATATTTCTTAGCTTACGCTATGGCTTTATAGTGTCCGGGCCTCTAATCAATTAGTATTGTCCAGCAACACTATTGGGATCACCCTCCAGACACCTTCCATTCTCATGTCTTCAAATGTGCCTAAAACAGAGTGACTTGGGGAGCAGGGACGAGGGGAATATTCTTCCCTTTTCAGCAGACCTTTCTCAGCTTCTGTGTATTATTGTAGCAAGAGACTCTGAGAGATGAGACCACAAACCAAAAGTTACACCCTTTTGGTCTAAAAGGTTTGGACAGACACTTAGTATTTCTGGAAGACAAAGAGAATCCGCAAACATGAGAATGTGGGAATGGATATTTGCACGCAAAGGAAGGCACGTTCCAAAAGCACATTTGCAGACCATGGTGTAAAATCATTTCAAACTTACCATAAAAATACAGGTCAGACTCAGGGCTTTGACTGAAGTAAGGGACTCAGAAGAAGGCTAGAAGATTCATACTTCCATGGATAAGCAAAACAAAACATAAAAACAAAAACTCCCATCATCATTTCCCCTATACATCATATTCTGGTACAGTTCCCACCTCTTAAGAGGAAACCTCAGTGAACACATAAGAAAAAAACATTTTTAATTTCATTCCAGTTTTTAAATGAGTCTAAACTAAAACAAAGATTTCATGACTCTCTCAGTCTGCCATGCGGATTTCCGCCTCTGACGAATGCCAGGAATCCTTGTGGCTACTTTAGATGTCCAAACCATTTATTAAGAAGAATGAGAGAGTGCTATGTTGGAATCCGGGCTCCAGAAAGGTAGCTGAGGCCACCATTCTGGCCACTGGCCAGAAGAAGACTTCTTGGCAACGGAGTAGGCAGTTTCAGGAATGTCATAATTGTTTAAACTCTCCTGTACAGTTTAAGAAAAGTGTTTTTGAAGGCAAGGAGGTGCTATAGAGCTGCAAATACAGATGGAAGTATTTTCTCCACATAGTTGTATTATGCTGAAAATGAACACTAAAACCCAATAAAATGTTGCCATTATCCACCAGAGGCTTAGAGAGGAGCCAATCCCGTTCTAAGGATTATCAGGCCATTGGATTAGAGGAAGGAGAAGAATGAACTGAACAGAAATTTTGAAAAACACAAACTTACTGATGCCTAATTGAATGGTATCAGGCTTTTGGTGGAAAAAAAAAGTGTTGACTGTGCACTGGACACAACTGTCTTTAAACCAAGTAGTGACTGGAGGTTGAGAAAATTATCTCTTCTGGATATATGTGAGTCAAGGTTTGAATACTGCTAGAATGCACTTGGATGAAGATATAAAGAGGTAGGAAAGGAAGTAAGACCATATGATTAGCTGCCAGAGAACTGGAGGAAATACTTCTCAGTAACGGAGGCCATTCAGCCAGCTATCCAGACACAGTTACTGGAAGTCTGTTCCCAGGGCTTAGTACGGTGCCTGAAACACACACACACACACACACACACACACACACACACACACACACACAGCATTTCATCTGGTTAAAAGTAAGGTAGAATTTTATTTATTTTAATTTTTTTTTAACTGGAGTATAACTGCTTTATAATATGCTAGTTTCTGCTGTACAGTGAAGTGAATCAACTATATGTATACTTATATCACCTCCCTCTTGGACCTCCCTCCCACCCCCCCGCAGCCCACCCATCTAGGTGGTCACAGAACACCGAGCTGAGCTTCCTGTGCCTTATAGCATGTTCCCACTAGCTATCCGTTTTACGCATGGTAGTGTATATATGTCAATCCTAACCTCCCAGTTCATCCCACCTTCCCCTTCCCCCCATGTCCACATGTCCGTTCTCTATGTCTACATCTCTATTCCCGCCCTGCAAATAAGTTCACCTGTACCATTTTTTAGATTCCACATATATGCATTAATGTATGATATTTGTTTTTCTCTTTCTGTCTTACTTCACTCTGTATGACAGACTCTAAGTCCATCCACGTCTCTACAAATGACCCACTTTCTTTCCTTTTTATAGCTGAGTAACATTCCATTGTGTATATATGTACCACATCTTCTTTATCCATTCATCTGTCGTTGGACATTTATGTTATTTCCATGTCCTGGCTATTGTAAATAGTGCTGCAATGAACATTGGGGTACACGTGTCCTTTTGAATTATGGTTTTCTTTTTCTTTTTAACATCTTTATTGGAGTATAATTGGTTTACAATGGTGTGTTAGTTTCTGCTTTATAACAAAGTGAATCAGCTATATGTATACATATGTTCCCATATCCCCTCCCTCTTGTGCCTTTCTCCAACCCTCCCTATCCCACCCCTCTAGGTGGTCACAAAGCACTGCTATGCAGCTGCTTCCCACTAGCTATCTATTTTACACTTGATAGTGTATATATGTCAATGTTACTCTCTCACTTCATCCCAGCTTACCCTTCCCCCTCCCCATGTCCTCAAGTCCATTCTCTACGTCTGTGTCTTTATTCCTGTCCTGCCCCTAGGTTCATCAGAACCATTCTTTTTTAGATTCCACATATATGTGTTAGCATATGATATTTGTTTGTCTCTTTCTGCCTTACTTTACTCTGTATGACAGACTCTAGGTCTATCCACCTCACTACAAATTACCCAGTTTCATTTCTTTTTATGGCTGAGTAATATTCCATTGTATATATGTGCCACATCTTCTTTATCCATTTATCTGTCGTTGGACACTTAGGTTTATTCCATGTTCTGGCTACTGTAAATAGTGTTGCATTGAACATTGTGGTACATGTGTCCTTTTGAATTATGGTTTTCTCAGGGTATATGCCCAGTAGTGGGATTGCTGGGTAATATGGTAGTTCTATTTTTAGTTTTTTAAGGAACCTCCACACTGTTCTCCACAGTGGCTGTATCCATTTATATTCCCACCAACAGTTCAAGAGGGTTTTCTCCACACCCTCTCCCACATTTATTGTTTGTAGATTTTTTGATGATGGCCATTCTGCCAGGTGTGAGGCGATACCTCGTTGTGGTTTTGATTTGCATTTTTCTAATAATTAGTGATGTTGAGCATTCTTTCATGTGTTGGTTGACCATCTGTATGTCTTCTTTGGAGAAATGTCCATGTAGGTCTTCTGCCTATTTTTTTATTGCATTGTTTGCTTTTTTGATATTGAGCTCCATGAGCTGTTTGTATATTTTACAGATTAATCCCTTGTCAGTTGCTTCATTTGCAAGTATTTTCTCCCATTCTGAGGGTTATCTTTTCATCTTGTTTATGGTTTCCTTTGCTGTGCAGAAGCATTAATTAGGTCCCATTTGTTTATTTTGTTTTTATTTTCATTACTCTGGGAGGTGGGTCAAAAAAGATCTTGCTGTGATTTATGTCGTAGAGTGTTCTGCCTATGCTTTTCTCTAACAGTTTTATAGTGTCTGGCCTTACATCTAGATCTTTAAACAATTTTGAATTAATTTTTTTGTATGGTGTTAGGGAGTGTTCTAATTTCATTCTTTTACATGTAGCGGTTCAGTTTTCCCAGCACCACTTATTGAAGAGACTGTCTTTTTTCCACTGTATATTCTTGCCTCTTTGGCATGGATTAGGCGACCATATGTGCGTGGCTTTATCTCTGGGCTTTCTGTCTTGTTCCATTGATCTATATTTCTGTTTTTGTGTCAGTACCATGCTGTCTTGATTACTTAGCTTTGTAGTATAATCTGAAGTCAGGAAGCCTGATTCCTCCAGCTCTGTTTTTCTTTCTCCAGATTGCGTTGGCTACCGGGGTCTTTTGTGTTTTCATACAAACTGTAAAATGTTTTGTTTTAATTCTGTGAAAAATGCCTTTGGTAATTTGATAGGGATTGCATTGAATCTGTAGATTGCTTTGGGTAATATAGTCATCTTCACAATATTGATTATTCCAATCCAAGAACATGGTATATCTCTCCATCTGTTTGTGTCATCTTTGATTTCTTTCATCATCATGTTACAGTGTTCTGAGTATAGGTCTTTTGGCTCCTTAGGTAGGTTTTTTCCTAGGTATTTTATTCTTTTTGTTGCAATGGTAAATGGGATTGTTTCCTTAATTTCTCTTTCTGATCTTTCACTGTTAGTGTATAGGAATGCAAGACTTCTGTGTATTAATTTTGTATCCTGTGACTTTACTAAATTCATTAATTAGCTCTAGAAGTTTTCTGGTGGCATCTTTAGGATTTTCTATGTACAGTATCATTTCATCTGCAAACAGTGACAGCTTTACTTCTTCTTTTCCAATTTGGATTTCTTTTACTTTTCTTCTCTGACTGCTGTGGCTAAGACTTCCAAAACTATGTTGAATAAAAGTGGTGAGAGTGGACATCCTTGTCTTGTCCCTGTTCTTAGAGGAAATGCTTTCAGTTTTTCACCATTGAGAACGATGTTTGCTGTGGGTTTGTCATGTATGTCCTTTATTATGTTGAGGTAAGTTCCCTCTGTGCCCATTTTCTGGAGAGTTTTTATCATAAATGGGTGCTGAATTTTGTCAAAAGCTTTTTCTGTATCTATCTAGATGATCATATGGTTTTTATTCTTCAATTTATTAATATGGCATATCACATTGATTGATTTACATATAGTGAAGAATCCTTGCATCCTGGGACAAATCCCAGTTGATCATGGTGTATGATCTGTTTACTGTGTTGTTGGATTCTGTTTGCTAGTATTTTGTTATGAATTTTTGCATCTATGTTCATCAGTGATATTGGCCTGTAATTTTCTTTTTTTGTGATAACTTTGTCTGGTTTTGGTATTGGGGCTCGTAGAAAGAGCTTGGGAGCGTTCCTCTCTCTGCAATTTTTTGCATCAGTTTCAGAAGGATAGGTGTTAGCTCGTTTCTAATGTTTGATAGAATTTGCCTGTGAAGCCCTCTGGTCCTGGACTTTTGTTTGTTGGAAGATTTTTCATCACAGTTTCAATTTCATTACTTGTGATTGGTCTGCTCATATTTTCTGTTTCTTCCTGGTTCAGTCTTGGAAGGTTATATCTTTCTAAGAATTTGTCCATTTCTTCCAGGTGGTCCATTTTTTGGCATATAGTTGTTTGTAGTAGTCTCTTATGATCCTTTGTATTTCTGTGGTGTTAGTTGTAACTTCTTTTTCATTTCTAATTTTATTGATTTGAGTCCTCTCCCTTTTTGTCTTGATGAGTCTGGCTAAAGGTTTATCAATTTTGTTTATCTTCTCAATGAACCAGCTTTTAGTTTCATTGATCTTTGCTATTGTTTTCTTCATTTCTATTTCATTTATTTTTGCTCTGATTTTTATGAATTCTTTCCTTCTCATAACTTTGAGTTTTGTTTGTTCTTCTTTCTCTAGTTGCTTTAGGTATAGGTTAGGTTGTTTATTAGGTTTTTCTTGTCTCTCTTAGAACTACCTTTGCTGCATCCCATAGGTTTTGGGTCATCATGATTTCATTGCCATTTGTTTCTAGGCATTTTTTTTACTTCCTCTTTGATTTCTTCAGTGATCCATTGATTATTTAGTAGCATATTGTTTAGCCTCTGTGTGTTTGTGTTTTTTTATAGTTTTTTTTTTCTGTAATTGATTTCTAATCTCATAGTGTTGTGGTCAGAAAAGATGTTTGATACAATTTCCATTTTCTTAAATTTACGGAGACTTGATTTGTGACCCAAGATGTCATCTATCCTGTAGAATGTTCCATGTATGCTTGAGAAGAAAGTGTGTTCTGCTGCTTTCAGATGTATTGTCCTATAAATATCAATTAAGCCTAGCTGGTCTATTGTGTCATTTAAAGCTTGTGTTTCCTTTTTAATTTTCTGTCTGGATGATCTGTCCATTGGTGTAAGTGAGGTGTTAAAGTCCCCCACTATTATTGTGTTACTGTCAATTTCCCTTTTATGGCTGTTAGCATTTGCCTTATGTACTGAAGTGCTCCTATGTTGGGTGCATAAATATTTACATTTGTTATATCTTCTTCTTGGATTGATCCCTTGATCATTAGGTAGTGTCCTTCCTTGTCTCTTGTAATAGTCTTTATTTTAAAGTCCGTTTTGTCTGATATGAGTATTGTTACTCCAGCTTTCTTTTGATTTCCACTTGCATGGAATATCTTTTTCCATCCCCTCACTTTCAGTCTGTATGTGTCCCTAGGTCTGAAGTGGGTCTCTTGTAGACAGCATATATCATATATCAGTCAGTCTGTGTCTTTTGGATGGATCATTTAATCCATTTACATTTAAGGTAATTATCAATATGTATGTTCCTACTACAATTTTCTTAATTGTTTTGGGTTTGTTTTTGTCAGTCTTTTTCTTCTCTTGTGTCTCCTGCCTAGAGAAGTTCCTTTAGCATTTGTTGTAAAGCTGGTTTGGTGGTGCTGAATTCTCTTAGCTTTTGCTTGTCTGTAAAGCTTTGATTTCTCCATTGAATCTGAATGAGATCTTTGCCAGGCAGAGTAATCTTGGTTGTAGGTTTTTCCCTTTCATCACTTTAAATATATCTTGCCATTCTCTTCTGGCCTGCACAGTTTGAAAAGGCTAATTTATTCTTAAATCTCTTCTAATTCAGTGTATTTCTGTTTTTGGTAATTCATAAAAGCTAAAAGAACCCTGTATTTTCTTTTTCTTAATCCTCGCAGAAGAAATCATTCAAAGAAAACTTTTGTGTTAAATCACTGTTTCCCAAATGGATATTTCATAGGACGTTATTCCATGTGGCTTATTAAGGATGGCATGAAGAAAGTGTTCCACTGGCCAATAGATCGGGAAATGCTGGGTCAAACTCGACTGACAGATTTTGTTTCTGCAGAGCTTCTCAAAGCCTTTGAGCATGGTTCAATATGCTCATGTAAGAAGGGAAGCTTCATGAGTGGCTACAGCAGGGGCCCAGCTATGACTCCCAGGCCAAATCTGGCTCAGTGCCAGCCTTTACGGGAATACAACCCCACCCATGTGTTTACAAGTTGTCCTTGGCTATAGGGGTAGAGTTGAGGACAGCAATAGAGAACATACAAACTCTCAAAGCCAAGATACTTCCTTCTGTCTGGCCTTTGACAGAAAAAGTTTTATGACCTCTGGTCTAGAATATGTAGTGTTCTTCAAATTTGTCTGAACACAGAACAGTTATGGGGAGCATACCTATCAACATCTCTTAAAACCCTGGGACACATGGAAAACACATTCTCTAAATGTAAGAAAGTGGTCTGCTGAAGAAAACCACTCAAGGAAGATTTTGTGTGGTTCATACAAATCACTGTGTTCTATACCTGTCTTCTTATATTTAATTTTGCTATAATTTAGGTCCTTTTGAACTTTCTGGTTTGATTAATTATAAAGTTACTTTGGGCATTAAATCATCAACTGAGACATTAGTTTATTGCTATTTTTTAATCCTTGAGTTTCTTAACCATTTAATATGGCAACTTTTTTTTTTAAAAAAAGTCACTTCTAAACACAATTTTATAATTATTAGGGGAAAATATATATCAAGGGCAGCATGAGTCCAGAAACCAGATTGTACAGTTAGCAAAACAGAGAGACTTGGCATCTCTAAGTGGAGATTTGGGTTCGCAGTGAGATCAAGGTGACTAGGCAGAGCCACCTGGCTGTGGATGAGCTGGTACTTGGGTGGACAGCGTTGATAGAACACAGTGGGCAAAATGGTCAATGAGTCATCTTGATGGCAGGATTAGAATGACCAAAATGATCGCCTCTTCTGTTGGACTGTTACATTCAATTCAGGGTGTCACTTTAACTGAACATACTAAAGGACGTATTGAAGGTCAGGAGAGAATTGCCGGGAAGGAGAAAGAGCCTGAAACCACGAAAAAAAGCTGGGAATACTGGGTATCTTTGGCCAGTAGAAAAGATTCTGGAACTTGATGCCCACCTTCCAACATCTGAAGGACCTTCATGAGGAAGAAGTCATGGTAAAAACAGCATAAGGCAGAACATTTTCAACTGTTGGAGATTCCCCAAAACGAAACAGACTGCCGCAACACGTAATGAGTGTCCCATCACTAGAGATATTCAAGCAGAAGCTAGACAAATATTTGGCAAGAGTTTGGACAGGCAGTTGCTTTAGATGATTTGTAAAGCCTCCTTCCATTTGATAGCCAGATACTCAGGATTTAGTCAGTGAGAAGCTTATCGTTGGCTCTCAGCCTGTTGTCTAAAGGAAAAATCCTAAGATTTTTATGATCCATCCTTGCTTATGTATTAAAACATATTTACCTAGCTAAAATTTCAAAATTAAATTACAAACAAGTCTTCCTATTTTCTCTTTCAGATTCCCTCTCTGTGAATTTTTAGCAAAATTTACATCAAATAGGACTATTAAAAAATTTTTATTGAAGTGTAATACTCATACATAAAAGTACATAAATTAAATGTAATTCAATGAATTTTTTAAAGTAAACACACCCATGTAAGCAGCACGCAGACTAAGAACTAAAACACGACCAATATACTTCACATAGAACTTGCTCTTGTACCCACTTCCCCCCCCGAAAGGTAATCATAAACTTGACTTCTAAAACCATAAATTAGTTTTGTCTGTTTTTGAACTCTACATAAATGGAATCATACAGTGTGTTGAGTCTATTAATTTCTTTTGTTGCCGTTTTGTCCTTTTTTCCTGAAAACATCAAGCATATACTGAAATTGAGAAAAGAGTATAATAAATACCCACTTCAACAATTACTCACTTGTGGTCAAACTTGCTTCTTCCATTTCCCTACCCACTTTATCCCTAGTTTACTTTGAAGCACATTCTGGGCATCTTACCTTTTCATTCATGAATATTTCAGCATGTATCTCGAAAAGCTAAGGTTTCTTCTTGTAAACAGAACCACAATACCATTATTCTACCTGAAATAACTATAACATAACATTATAATGTTCTAAAGTAGTACAACCATACAATATATTATATAAATATGTACAATAAAATAATATAGTAATTCCTTAATATCATTAAAAATCTAGGCAGTGTTCAAATTCCCCTGATTGTCTCATATATTATTTTTTTTACAGTTCATTTGTTTTGATCAGGATTGAAATTAAATCTCTATTTTGCTCTTGGTTGGTATGTCTCTTAGGTCTTGTCTAACCTATAAGTTCCCTTCCTTGTCTCTCTTCTTCCCACCAAGGAATTTATTTGCTGAAGAAACTGGGTCACTCATTCTGTGGGGTTTCCCACAACAGTATTTTACCATCACATCTCTGTGGTGCTGTTCATCATGTTCCTCTGACTTTTCTGTTTCACTGAAGTGGGTGTATTGCAATTCAGTTCAGTTCTGACATGAGCCAGAATTAGTGCAACACCACGTAGTGAGGGCAAAAACCATCCCAAGGCTGCCCTCACTTCAGACTCCATCTCCAGCAATCAGGGGGACACCTGCACTTCTGGCCAAGTGGCTATAGATTCATGAATTCCCACAATGTCCTCAGGTTCAGTAACTGACTAGAATGATTCACAGAACTCACTCTACTTACAGTAAGTTCTGTACTTACAGTTCTACTATAAAGCGCACAACTCAGGAACAGCCAAATAGAAGAGGTACATAGGGCAGGGACACAGAGAGTCCTTGACAGGGAGCATCCATGCCCCTGTCCATGGAGTCAGGATGTGTCACCATCCTGGCACGTCAATGTGTTCACCAATCAGGAATCCCTTCTGAGCCTTGGTGTCCAGAGTTTTTATTGGGGTCTCATTACTTAAGCATGATTGATCACATCATTGGCCACCAGACTGAACTCAACCTCTAGCCCCTCCTACCTCCTTGGAGGTGATCTGGCCTGAAGTTCCAACCCTCTAATCACATCCTGAGGCTATCTAACTATCTAGGGGGTCCATCGTGAGTCACCTCATTAGCATAATAAAATACTCCTATCCCAGGAAATTCTAAGAGTTTTTGAAGCTTTGTGACAGGGATCAGGGACAAATACTAGACACATTCTTTATTATACCACTCTCTGTCTGCTATGAATTGATAGTTAAATCTAGACTCTATGCTTGATCAAATTTCAGGTTTTAATTTTTGGCAAGAATACTGCATAGGTAGTGATTCATCCTTCTGTCAGGAGGCACACATAATGTCTGGTAGCTGAAATGGCACATTTTTAGAAGCCAGAACTAGTAGTCCTGTTAGCTGCAGAAGGGATACTTTCTTTCAGAACCAGAGACATCTCATCATATTCTCCATCCATGGTGCATGTATCCACCACGTGCCTCTTACCACCTCAAACTAATTTCCCATTCCTAGTAGCCTCCTTCCACTACCGGGTTCAGTTCCAAATTGTGCAGTAGGAATAATTCTTTCAGTTCATGCAGGAGAAACAACATATCATGAAAGAAGATGATTTGCAGCTTCTCTACTCAGGTTGTGTTCTTTTATTTCTTTGGATTTCTGTACCCAATCAGTCAGAAAAAAAAAAAATGGATGCTTATGTCTTGATAAATATCTCCTACCCATGTGTCAGCAATCTAGAAATGATTTCCACAAACAGCCTTTCAAAGTAGATCCACTGATGTACCGGGCAGGGCTGTCCAGGTTCCACCGACTGTGGGTCAGTGCCAGCAGCAGGATGGAAGCCTGATGACACTGAGGACATTTGGAAATCAAGTCTCCCACAGCAACATGACCAATCACTTGTTTTGAAGAAAGAGAGTCCTCAAATCAGCTTTAGATAGATGTTTGATCAATGGACCCTTCTAATTCTAAACTCCTTTGTTTCAGAGATTGGAGGAAATTCAGGTTAAAACTGTGTTATCAAGGATACACATGGATAGAGTGCCTGCATTCCAAACTAAGAGGCCATTCGAGGAATTGAGACAAAAGTCAGCAGAGTAAATGTAAAAGTAAAATTCCTTTTCATTTACCTCAAATGTAGGGAAGCTATATGACCATCTGCATGAAAGAGGATAACCCTTTTTTTTAGACAAGACAGTCAGAACAGAAGTGTAGTCAGTCATCAGAGGCTAGTCAACACATATCATGGAAAATAGATGAAAGCCAGTGAAACAGAGAGAGCCTTATGAAGAGACCTGGAGTTTCAATGCCATCCCAAGGACAGATACGACAGCGCATGAAGGGGAATCCACAGTGTCAAAAAAGTCTGTCATTGCATGTCTAATATCATTTCCAGAGTTCAGGGGTCCACTTCCCCAAATAATTTTCCTACTTACTCAGTAACATCTGAAATTCCTTTTAAGAGGGACCACTCCATAAGCTGATTTTTAAAATTCACTGAAACGCACATATTACACGGTGAAGGTGCTCTTACCCATGGGTCTGGCTGGAGCACCTGGTGAATAGGGAACAAACATTTGTGGTGGTATAGAGAGGAGAGCTCTTCCAGCGAGTGCCTCCTAACTTCCCTGCCTCTGCTCCCCTCCTTTCTTTGCTCCCTCCTGTCTCAGCAGAGGGGGTGGTTTGGGAGGGAGTGACCCAGAGCTGAACTAATCTTTACCCCCATCTCCTGTGGTGTCCTGTGAGAAGCTCGGGCTCGATTCTCCATGCCACCTCCTAGCCTTGGACTTGGGTGACAAGTATTGGCACAGGTATTGGCAAAGGGGCTGGGCATCCAGATCACAGGGCTCAAATGTCTATCCCTGACATTCAGTCAGGTCCCTCATCTTGGTGTCGTGACTGTGCTGAGTAAGAAGAGATGCTCACTTATGAACTGTCTCATAGGTATTTGGAGAGGCTAAACAGGAATAAAAGGCTGTGATGTCACTAGCCGTGATGGTACAATTGTCTTCAGCAGAGAATACTATGCCTTGCTGTGAGACTAGTCCTATAGGAGCAGTCTATACTTTTCCAGTCTCATCTCCCATCCTCAGTGCGCCCCCGAGAATTCTCGGCCAAGCCTCCCTTCTACATGCATACACATGCACGCAATTCTAAAATACTCAGCTTCCCAGACTCCCTTGAAGCCTGGATGCCACGTGACCCATGAGATGTGAAGGCTCCTGAATTGGGCTTCCATTCCCTTCCCTTCCTGAATAAAATGTCAGGAGGAGACAGATGACTCTTGCTTATTGGTCTGCCCACTTTGTTCCTGCCCAGTGGTACAACAAGCCCATGACCATGAGAATAAAAATTACATGCCTAAGACAGTGAAGCAGCAGACAGAAGGAAGCAAGCCCTTGGAACAACCTTTGATCACATTTAGCACCAGCCAATGGGCTGCCTACCTACAGACTTCTGGTTAAAAAAGGAAAATGAATCCTTCCGTGGTCCCGGTTATAAATAGTTCTAACTGACATTTCCCTGACTTCTACAAACTTGCACTTTGGCATCATCATGTCCTTTGCTGTCATTGAGAGATGCCCTAAGAAACTCTTCTGTGACAGTTGCTATTGTCTTTATTGCACAATATAACTGGTCTCTCTGTGTCCAGTCTTCCCCCTCCAGTCCATTCTCTATTCTGCAGTCAGGATGGTCTTTTAAAGATTCTAATTTGATCATACAATAATCTTACTTACAGCTCTCTAGGGGCTTCCTGTGGCAGAAGCAGTTAACTGTCCTCCAAAATCTACACCCCACTTCCAGAGTGAAGATAATAATGCAGGATGGCTGCCCAGTCAGGGACAACCTTTTCAACCCCCCTTGCGTCTAGGCGGGGCTCTGCGACTACTTCCAGGGCAAGGTGATTAGGACACACCTGTGCTCTCTCCACCTTCTCTTTCGCCTCCACTGTCAGCAGGAGATGGACAAAGAGATGGAGGAGACACAGTAGAATTGCTACCTGAGGCAAAGCTGCCTGTCCATCAGGAACATCGCATCAGACTAATATGAGAGTCAGAAATAAACAACAGTGTGCACTGAGCCACTGAAATCTCGGGTGCTGTTTGCTATAGCAGCTAAGAGTACTCTGATACACTTTACATTGACCAAGGGATAAAGTGCAGAATCCTTAATGTGGCTCTCCACACTCTGGCACTAGCCCATGCTCTGTTCTCTCTTCACACCAATGAAACTGGACAATACTGGACAACTATAGGTCAACCAATTGCCTCCAGGTCTTCAAACAGGCCGTTCTCTTCTCCTTGTTTAGAAACTTCCTCCCCTGTTCTTTGCCTGACTAATTACTGTTATCCCGTAGGCACCTGGGATATCACTTCTCCAGAGAGGTCTTCCCTGACTAGTCTGTAGATAAAGCTTCCTTAAGATAGGCTCCTATGTCTCTCTGTTCCTTCCCTTTCAGATGATTCACTGCATTGTCAACATTTGCACTCCCTGCCCGACTGTAATCTCCAATAAAACAGAGGCATTTCTATCTGGTCATGACTATCTAGCTCCCTATTGATTAGTACAGTGCCAAATAGGTAGTAGGTCGTCAGTGAATACCTGTTGAATGTTGAATGGATGAAATGATAATGTCCCCGTTTGGGTAGACTCATGGGAAATATCACTCATGTTGCAGGAACTTCTAGCAGTTAAAAGAGTTATTTTAACAATGTTACTCTTTTCTTTTTTTTTGCGGTACACGGGCCTCTCACTGCTGTGGCCTCTCCTGTTGCGGAGCACAGGCTCCGGACGCGCAGGCTCAGCGGCCATGACTCAAGGGTCCAGCCGCTCCGTGGCATGTGGGATCCTCCCGGACCGGGGCACGAACCCGTGTCCCCTGCACCAGCAGGCAGACTCTCAACCACTGCGCCACCAGGGAAGCCCAACAATGTTATTCTTATATAATCATCTTTCTCTCTTTGCTTTGCCACTAGGAACTCACAGACAAAATTATATCCACTTTTAAAATTGCATAAAGCATACGTACATGCCTTTCTTGATCTAGTTCCATGTAGTAATTTAACTCTGCCTCTCTCATCAGCCCAAGTTTATTATTCTTTATCTGCAAGTTCTAAAAGTACTTTTGTGGACTCTTCAAACGCTCTTCTGTACAGAGTAGCATGTAAAATTTTTAAAGTTTCATTCTTAATGAGAGGGTTGGCCTATAATTCCTCCAGGCTTATGCTAACTTGGGAATAGTTAAAATTTATCTCTTCCTTTATTTTACTTATAAATATTGAATCTTCCCTGATACAACTTAGCACAAAGCTGCTTAGAATGGGTTTACATTACTTATGATAAAGGTCACTATGACTGAAGGCAGATGTTAAAAAAATGCTCTTCAACAAAATCATAAAATTTAAAGATGACACAGCTGAAAGAAGTTTAGGGATCACATGGTCTCATTCGCTCACATCATAAATGAGAAACGCTAAAAGCCAGAGAGGTAAAATGACCCTCCAAAGGCCATTCATTACATACAGTTACAGCTGAAGCTGGGACCCCCAACTCAGGTGAGTTTGTGCCTTAAGTCAATGTTCTTTTTACAGCATCCCCCAACCTTTTTGTTACTTTAAGCCAAGATATTGACATTCTAAGCCCCAAAACCTGTAAATGCACCTTATATGGCAAAAGGGACTTTGCAGGTGTAATTGAGTTAAAGACCTTGAGATGGGAAGATTATCCTCAATTATCAATTATCCAAGTGGGCATTAAATGCAATCACAGTGTCCTTAAAAGACAGAGGCAGAGGGAGGTTTGACTCCAGAAGAAGGAAAGGTAACATGATGACAGAAGCAGAGATGTGAGTGACGTGGCCATAAGCCACAACTACAGCCTTAGAACCCGCAAGAGGCAAGGAATGAATTCTCTCCTGGAGCTTACAGGGCAAGTACAGCCACGCCAATACCTTAATTTTAGCCCAGTGATTGTCATTTCAGACTTCTGTCCTCCTGCACTGTTAAAGAATAACCTTGTGTTGTTATAAGCCACAGATTTGTGATAATTTGTTACCATGGTGACAGGAGACTAATTCGCAAGGGTTAGCAAACTATGGCCTATGGACCAAATCTGGTCCATTGCCCGTTTTGGTAAATAAAGTTTTATTGGGACAGAGCCTGACTGTTCCTTAATGCAATATCTATTGACCGCTTTTGTGCTACCCTGTTAGAGTTGAGTAGAGTGACAGAGGCCACATAGCCTGCGAAGCCAAAGCTATTTATAATCTGCCCCTTTACAGAAAATGTTTGCTGACTCTGCTTTTAGCTATGAATTAATTCTACCTTTTCTCATATTTTCATTGTCTTTTTGGACTAGAAAGAATACGTGTTCATTATACAGAGTTAAAACATTCCAAAACTACATTATCTAGCAACTGTCATCAAGAGTTTGGGGCATGTAGGGAATTTGCTCTTTTCATCTACACATATGCTAATCTTTACTATCATGGTTGCTGTGATCAGTGTTTAAGTCTTTATATATTCATAAATTACAAAGGACTAAATACTTCATGAAGATGATACAATTGTGACACTTGTGAATATGTGAGCCAAAGGCAGAGAGAATAGCATGAAGCTGACAGGTTCCAAAGGTCCGTTTGGAGAATCTACAGATAGAGGCTACTGGGAGCGAATGAGGTGAGTGTTTTATGTATGGCCCGAGCCTTAGCATCCACTGGGCCCGGTTCAGATCCCCTCTTCTTCTGCCTGGCTGCCCCTTAGCCTCTCTGTGCATCAATTTCCTCATCTATAAAAAGGAGATATTAAGACTCATAGAGCAGTCATTAAGTAACAACTACAGAGATAATCATGTGAAGCACTCCACAGAGTGCCTGGCACATAGTCAGACTAAATACAAATGGTTGTTATAATTTTTAATAAATATTGCAATGTCTTGGTTTAAAATGTTCAGGGAAAATGATTTTTTAAAAATAACTGAACACAGAGCTACTTACCTGTCTGTCCACTCACCCTCTGACAGCGTATTCTTGCTTAAATATATACTTTCTTGAAAAAAAATAAAATAATAAAATAAAGTAAATTTTAAAATAAAAATAACTGTGTTAAATTTGAACACAAATTTTCCTTTTTAGCTTTTTCTAATTATAAAGTGGTTATTGTAGATAATTTGAATATGACTGAAATCATTAAAAAAATTACAATTACCTCTTAATCTCACCACCCTCACGTTACCATATTTACTATTTTGTCATATTTCCTTCTGTGTCCACATATCTGTGTCCCTTTATAACAAAAGATGAATCCTATTATATGTAAAGTTTGTGCCTTGCTCTTTTCACTAAAATCATTTTTTCTGATGTCATTAACTGGTTTTGGAAAAAAGTTTAATACCCACTCATCCATAGTTTTCCATGGATGTATTTCAAGCATTTTAATTCCATAAATATGTCCTAGCCACCTATTACACATCAGACACTCTGGCTGATGATGAAAGGGTGAAAGAGGAACTAGATATTTTCCCTACCCTCAAAGAGCTTCTAATTTTGTACCAAAAAAAAAAGGGCAAGCGCATTTTGTAATTCATAATACAAAGTAGATACACATCAGTATGATTAAAACAAATAATAATACAATGGGCTCAAGGATGAGTAAAAAGTGAAATTTTTCTCCTTCTTTGAAATTTCTGTTACCTATTTTCTCAATCACATTTGCAAAAAAAAGTTATCATCACTTGAGGGGCAATAGAACTAACAAGAACACTTTTTGCCAAGAAAGGAGAATGTTCCCCACAGTAAGCACGCTCTGGGAGGTATTTTGGAAAATGTAGCAAGTCCTTTTAAAGAGAAAGGAAATAAGGAGATTGTCATATCTGTCTCACCTTAGATAATAAAAGCTGGGTCGGCATCAGAAATTGGAAGCAAATTCTAGGAAACCTCTCTGAAGTTTCCACAAGGTGATCCAATTAAGATATGACTGGCAGCCATGAAAAGTTTTGGTACCGCCAAACCCCAAAGAAATTTTAGATGTAGAAACACAAGAAATATCTTGCTGGATAACCAAATATTTTTTGAAAGAGCCATATAGTATAGACTTAAGCTTCCAAGACATCACTGACTGTTTTTCTTGCCCTCCAGCCAAAGATAACCTAAGACAAGGGAAAACACTGGCTATCCCACGAAAGCCAGACAAGTAAACAGAAATTTGCAATGAATCTTTCTTAGCCTTAGCAAAGTCCAGGCCTAAAATCCATCTTCGGCGCATTAGAATGGAATCTCTTAGGTCAACTAACAAGCCCCGCCCAGCAGGGGTGCTGACATGGAACCACTCTGGAATCCCCTGCTCACTGTGCCTCCGTCTGCCATCATAAAGCACTGTGTAAACGGGGCCCCAGGTATTCTGGGCATCTCTGAAAGCTGCCAGCTCTTCCTGACTCCAGAGAAGAACCAGCCCCCACTCAAATAACATCTGCCCCCATGGTGAAACATCACGGAGGGATCCTTTGAGTTCACCCATCCTAGATGAGAGGTAACAGCACTAATGGAGGCCAAGAGAAGGAGGCATCAAGCCCTCTCCACAAGTCTCCTTTTAAGCAAGAATGTTAACCATAAATGACAGCCCTTAAAAGTCAGACTTCTTCTGACTCCTTCCTATTTTTGAATTGTCACATTGAGGACCAAAAGGAGGGGGATAACCTAGGAACTTAGGAAAATACCCCAAAACCACGTTACTCAAGTTGATTATAAAATAAAATCTAGTCATTCTTCTTAAAATACATTGGTTTATATATCATTTTAGTTGTATTCTTAAACTTGTCCCATCGGTGAGAACATTTTGAGGTCGTGAAACATTTGTTGAGTGCCTTCTGAGCAGAATTAATTCTTTTCTGGAATGAGATTGGGGTATCAATCAATCAAGCAATACTATGAAGAGCTTGTCGTGAGCATACCCTTATACTATTTATCATGTTTATATGAAAGGGGGAAAATAATCTCTATCCTCAAGATTAAGTTTATGGGGAAAACAGAGCAAACACAAATGATACTGTAGCAGACACTGTTAATTACCAACCCATCATCCATCAGGACCTCCATTTCCAGCCTCCTAGCACTGATTCTAGGTACAAACCCTCCAATATGTGCCCATGCCTTCAAGGAGAATGGCCCAAGTACCAGCTTTAGGGAAGGGATCTGCTGGGTCTAACTCAATAATGGCAGTCCCCTTTCCTTTGCATGTTTGGCCAATGAGATGGCCAAGTGAAGTCTGTTGAGTGGCAGCTTCTGAGAAAGATTCACTTGCTAAAAAAAAAAAAAAAGAAAAAGAAAAAAAGACACACAGGAAGACATGGATCTTCATGCTCTAGGAGATTTTTTTTTTCTTGATGTGATACCTGGATCAGCAGCAGTCCTCTTGCAACAATGAGATACAATCATGAACATGAACACCTACTACCTGAAGACAAAGCTCATGTGCTGAGAATGGCAAAAAAGAAAGATTAAAAGAACCTGAGACCTTAAGGAAGTCATCAAGCTGCTAATATAACCCACTCCAGAACTGTCTTACCTCCAGACTTCCAGTAACAGGATATAATAAATTTTTCTTGAAGAATAAGCCATTTCAGGTTGAATTTTCTACTACATCCAGCTGAAAGCCTCCTGAGTGGTACAGATACATAAATAAAAATGCATCTTTAAAGAACTGGCAAAGTGTACTCTCAGCTGATACGATGGAATAAGAATTTTAGAAAGAGCATTTTAGCCATAAAGGAGAGCATAGGCAGAGGTGTGCAACTCAGCTCTCTCAACACCTCTAAGTTTCTTCTGGGATGTCGTAAGGAATTCCTCTTCATGTTTTTAGTTCCAGGTCATCAAATCAGTTAGGTCAAGCATCTTACCTAGAAAGATATATCTTTGGAGAAATATATTTCATAAAATATAAACTGAGAAACATTTTGACTTATGTCAGTTAGAAGAATGTATAAATTGGGGAAGTAAGTGAAGTAAGATGAGTAATTTCTTAAGGTTCATCTGATAAAATGGATCCCAGTGAATAAATTTTAAGCAGCATTTTGTTTTCATTATTTTCATTATTTAAAATATAATATACATACAGTAAATGATCAGCTCTTAGGGGTTCCATTCAATCAGGTTTGAAAAATGCTTATCAACATCAATACACAGAACATTTCTATCACCCCAAAATGTTTCCTCACGCTCCTTCCCAGTCCATCTTCACAATCCATGAAGCAACCAATGATCTCATTTCTATTATCGATGGTTACATTTGCCTATTCTAGATTTTCCTATATATGGAATTAGGCAGCATATGCTTTTCTGTGTGAGACTTCTTCCACTCAGCATACTATTGTTGAGACTCATGCATGTTGTTGCTTGTGGCCACAGTTGGGTGCTTTGGGAATATTCTATTATGTGGCTATATCACTTGTTTACCCATTTCCCTGTTGATGGCTACCTAGGTGGTTTCTAGTTGGAGCTCTCATGAAAATCTGCTATAAACTTTATTGTACAAGGCTCTTTTGTGAATGCATATTTTCATTTCTCTTGAACAAATACCTAAGAGTGGAATTGCTGAGTCCTAGAGTAGATGTATGTTTAACTTCCTAAGAAACAGACAAATTAGTTATAACATTGTACACTCCCATCAGCACCATGTGAGAGTTCCAGTTGCTCCACCTTCTCTCCAAGAGCTGGTGGTGTTGATCCTTTTCATTTCAGCAAATCTAATGGGTGTTTAATAGTTTCTCATCATGGTTTTGTTTTGCATTTCCTTATTGATAAATGATATTGAACACATTTTGATGGGATTATTGGTCATTTGCATATTTTCTTTTGTTAAAGTGCCCATTTATGTCTCTTGTCCACATTTTAAAAATTTGCGTTGTTTGTCTTTTTATTATTGAGTTGCAGGAGTTCTTTACATATTCTTGATACAAAGCCTTTGTCAGATGTATGTGTTGTGACTACTTTTTCCCAGTCTGACTTGTCCATTTATTTGCCTTGATTCATTTTTCTACAGGCAGGAATTTTAAATTTTGATAAAGTCTAACTTACTTTTTTTTTTAATGATTTGTGCTTTCTGTGTCCTCTCCAATAAATTTTTGCCTACCCTAAGGTCATGAATATATTCCTCTAGGTTTTCTTCTATATCTTTATGTATGTATTTATTTATTTACTTTAAAGGAAACTGAGGTTTTTTAATTTAATTTTATTTTATTACTTTTTTTTGGCCATGCCATGTGGCTTGTGGGATCTTAGTTCCCCAACAAAGGATTGAACCTGGGCCCCGACAGTGAAAGCACAGAGTCCTAACAACTGGACCGCCAGGGAATTCCCTATATCTTTATTGTTTTAGATGTTATATTTAAATATTACATCTATCTCAAATTAATTTTTCTGTATGGTGTGAAGTAGGGGTTGAGGTTTTTCATATATATATGTATGTATATATGTGTGTGTGTGTGTGTGTGTGTATAAATACACATACATAATGGGATGTGTGTATATATATATATGAATATCTCATTGTTCTAGTGCCATTTATTGAAGATATTTTCCTTTCCCTATTAAATTGCTTTAGCACTCTTATCAAAAATTATTTAGTCATATATATATTTGTAAGTTTATCTCTGGACACTCTATTCTGCCCCATTGGTGTATGTATCTAGCCTTTCATCAATACCACACTAATCTGATTAATCACACTAATCTTGAAGTCAAATAGTATTAGTCCACCAACTTTGTTCTTCTTTTTTCAAGATTGTTTAGGCTGTTCTTGGTCCTTTGTTTTTCCAAATAAGTTTTTTAAATGTCTTATCAATTTCTGGAATAAAGACATTAAAGGTGACAGACCAAGTCTTTGCTATGAAAAAGATGAAGGAAACTTTGAAGTGAATATCCTGGTGGCAAACACGTGGGCAGGGGTGGGAGGAGTAAATGACATTTGAGTGAAAACATTCGTAAGTTGAAGCCCTAACCCCCAATATGATGATATTTGGAGACGGGGCCTTTGGGAGATTTACATGAGGTCAGGGTAGGGACCTCATGAAGGGATTAGTATCCTTATAAGAAGAGACACCAGAGAGCTTGCTTCCTCTCTCTCTGCCATGTGAGGACACAGTGAGAAGGCAGCCATCTATAAGCCAGGAAAAGAACCCTCACTGGGGAAACATACCGGCCAGCTCCTGCTCTTGGATTTCCCAACCTCCAGAACTGCGAGAAATAAATTCCTGTCATTTAAGCCACCCAGTCTATGGAATTTTGTTATGGCAGCCCAAGCGGACTAGCACAGAGACTTTAGGCATAAATGAGAAATTCCATGAGCCTTAAAGCTAACAATTTATTTTGATTCAAGGGGCCATTAGAATTTACAAATGACAGCTTGATTGTGTGCATTTATCACCACTCCCTTTCAAAACCCTACTAAAATGACAGTAAAGGAAAATATTAAACCATAAATCCTAAGAGAATGGAAGAGGAGAAATGTCAATCAACTTTCTGAAGCAGATGGGGGGGGCGGGTATGATAACTGACCTACACAGAGCAGAGCAAAGTTGAAACCAAGAGCCTGCAGAGGACACCAGGGAGAAGCAAGCAATTTGTCATGCTGAGCTCAGAAAAGATCAGGAACTAGAAGCAACAGCTCCCACAGACGTGAGGGGCCGAAACAGGAGCGGTGCAGCCATGGACCCCTATCCCTACAACCACAGAAGAGTAGCACTGTCAAATGGAATATATTGCAAATCATGGATGTGATTTCAAAGTTTCCAGTAGCCATAATATTAAATGTTAAAAGTTAATTTTAACATTACAGTTTACTTAACCCAGTATATCCAGTATATTCTCTTTCAACATGCAATCAATTTTTTTCATGGTAATGAGATATTTTACCACTTTTTTTCATAGTATCGTCAAATTCCGGTGTGTATTTTACACTCACAGCACATCTCAAGTGCTCGATGGCCACAAGTGATGAGGTGTTACGGTATTGGACAGCGTGGGTCTAGAGTTATGAAACTGAAGAGTCCCTGAACACAAAGACACAGGCACAGGGAAGAGTCAGAGGTCTGGAGATGAACTGAAAACAAGAGTTTTAAATAAAAGTCTGCATTCTGAACAGTGAAACCTCCAGCTTCCTCTCATTCAAAAACCAGAATACAGCAACTGATCTCAGGAGACTTGGCCCTTCTCAGGACCTTGGAAGAAACAAAAGCAGTTTAGAGGGCAAAATAAAAGCTTGAGAAAAATCACAAACTTCAGAGACCTGATAGAATATATTGCACCCATAAAGCAATACCAGGATACTCTAAAAATGAAAAAGAAGGACATTTTGAAAATTAGAAAATATGAAAACTAGGTTAAAATGTCAATAGAGGGCTAGATGTTAAAGACAAAGTGGTCCTTCAGACAGGGTAAAGATAAAGAGATGAACAATAGAAGAGAAAAGACAAATGATCAGAGGATCAATCAGGACATTCAACAAGAACAAGCCATGGGAGAGAAACTGACAAGAAATTCACAAGGAAATCCTATGAGAAAAATTTCCCAGGAAGGAGTACTCTTTTTGTTATAAGTTTTAACCATACTACAATATTTGACTTTCAAAAGTGTGTGTGTATATTACTTTGATAAAATGAAAGATCATTAAAAAATAAAAACTGTCATAAAAAAGTGGTAATTAGATTTTGCTTAGGTGTCTGAGGATGGGGGTTATGGGGCATGGGATTATGAACAGTTCTTGATGGACTTGATGGTCTGTTGCTAACACCTGGTAAACACTAAATGATCAGAAAGAGCAAAGCCATCAGAGAGGTTGCCTTCCTCTTCCCCATCCCACACCTGGTTTTATGGAGCTGTATTGATGCAATAACAACAACGAAAATCTCCAGGCTTTAAATTGCAGAAAATCTTGCTTGTGCTTCAAGGCATTTTTGTTTAAATTCAGAATCTAGACATTTCTTTGGCACTGTCATCACTGTCCCAGAGAAAGGAAACTCAGATGGAAAGGAAGAGCGGGAAATGCTCTCGAAGAACCTGCTGGAGGACCCTCTACAGATTATGTTCACATGTTGACAGGCTGGGCCTGTCCCCAGTGCTGGCTGTGCCGAAGCTGCCAAGAGTGGGAGGGCAAAGTGTCAGCGAAGCCCCCAGGTGTTTAGGTGGCCTCATGATGGCAGGAGCTAAGTGAAAGGGGAGGGGAGAGTCCACAAGGTCCCTCACTGGGTCCCTGTCTTCGAGAACCAGCTACATGAGAATCTGAGCAGCAGGCTGTCAAAGTACCAGCCCTTAGGCCCCATCCTGGACGTGCTGGATCGACACCTCTGGAGGTGAGGCCAGGAACCTACATTTTAAAAGGAACCCCTTCCAACCCCCTCCTCCCCACCACATGCACACCAACCAAAATTAAAAAAAACATTGGGGGGCTTCCCTGGTGGCGCAGTGGTTGGGAATCTGCCTGCCAATGCAGGGGACACGGGTTCGTGCCCCGGTCCGGGAGGATCCCACGTGCCGCGGAGCGGCTGGGCCCGTGAGCCATGGCCGCTGAGCCTGCGCGTCCAGAGCCTGTGCTCCGCGACGGGAGAGGCCACAACAACAACAACAACAACAAACAAAACAAAAACATCGGGACCCATGTGAGTGCTCTTTAATCAGAATCACTGTGGAACTTTTTCCAAACACAGATGTCTGGGATTCACCCCTAAATGTATCGAATCAATATCAAGAGAACAGAGAAAATGTTTCTTGGTCTCCACAATTTTTTAAGGGTTTTGAATGTGATTCTGAGGTGCTCCTCTAGTTAAGAACCTTTGAATAGATGGTTCTCAAACTTACATGTGGTTTACAATGCTCCTGGGAAGCACTGTAAAAAAGAAACTTCCAAAGTTCTGTGCTTTCTGATTTGTGAGATCTGGAATGAGGCCCAGGAATGTGACTTTTGACTGACTCCCCAGTCTCTGGGATGCAGGTAGTCCTGAGAATTCACCATGGAGAGCCTAGCTTCAGGTTCTGAAGCTTACATTAACCTCAAAGCACATCTCCATGAGATCCTTTTGGTGTACAACTTTCTTACTTAGTGGGCAGGAAGAACTTTACGTGGCAACCTGGGCCCAAATATTTAGATGTTTCCCAAGCAAACACTCGTTGATTGTGTCTACACTCATAAGTTTAAAAGAACAACAACAAAAAAGACAGGTGAGGAACAGGGTTTGCCTTGGACTTAACCGTCAGCTCAAGAATTTGTATCCCATTTCCTTCTTGTTGAATGACCTTGAAAGTGGACTGCTGGGAAAGGAAGTATTATTTTATCCATTTATTTAAACCATCTCTGCTGAAAAAATAGGCTCATCATAAGCTTGGGGCTTCACATTATGACAGTGGGTGGTATGGCCATATGTGTGAGTATACGTGCCTGTTGTACAAATGCCTCTCTTACACAGCACTCAGGAATTGGAGCTGGACCAAGGGCAGATATTAATGAGACATTTGATTAAGACCAAGCCCGGCCCACTCATTTGAAGTGTGTGTTAACAAAGCATCAAGAACTGGAGTCTTAGTGCCAGTTCTCCAGGAACATGTGGGGGGCAGACCCCGTCTGTGTGTGTGCTGGCCAGAGGCAAACATCCACATTTCCAGCTGCTGGGAACCAGATGAGAGAGTGGCCTGTGTCACACCACTGCTGCGGGTGATGGAATGGGCCTCTTGAAGAAAACATTGCAGATAAGATCTACAGGCCAGAGCAATGCTCCAGGGAAGTTCAAAGGCCTGCAGAGAGAATGCGTTTCTTTCCAAAGGCAAGTGTTGGCCTTTGCTTCCCTGGGGCACTCTCATTGAGGCTGACAGCTCTGTGTGGAGACCTAAGACTGAGAGGAATTATAAAAATGAGCAGAATGAGGCTATCCATGGGTCTCCAAACAAGACAAAGCTGCCTGTGTCTAGGAGCTCTGGCTGCCCTCTTGCCTCCAGGAAGCAGGATGCACCACAGGCTCTCACACTTGGGTCCTTAATTAATCCTCTTGTGTCTGCAATGCTTTGAGTGTGAATAGCAGGTAAGGGTGCACAAAGGAAAGCTTATACTTAGAACACAGGTGGACTCAAATCCTACTCAGGAATGCCTTAGGCACTAAATGTAATCTAACCAAATCCATCTTTGGCATGGGGTGTTCACAAGCTCTCACGATCTGCTGGGAAAGACCTCTATATGGAAAAGGTGGGTCAGCTGATGAGAGAGAAAGCATTGAAGTTAACGTGACCAGGCGTTTGTAGGGAGGGGGCAGGTAAAAAAAATTGGAAATAGAAAGCGAGTGCAGCAGTACCACAGACTCAGTCAGTCGAACCAGAAACCTTCAGGATTTACAACTGAAGTCCGGCTGCAGCTAGAATTTTGCACCAAGGATGTTATCAATGCATCAAGATGAAATTCACAGTGATGGTGACAGTGACACCACCACCATTTTCTGAGCAATTACTATGGGCCAATCACTCAGTACTTATATATTTACTTCATTTATCCTTACAACAAGCCTGGTATCACCTCCATTTTTTTGTTGAGGAAACTGAGGCCCAGAGAGGTTAAGTTACTCGTCCAAGGCCACACAACTAAGAATTAGAACTCAAGTGGGCCTCACACCAGTTCCCATGGTATTCACCACCATTTTATCCACTTGATAGTCAGCCTATTGTTTTTCAGTTTTTCTCTTTCTTGGAATAAAGAATAAAAATGAAATGGGCTAGGATGGGTTTGAGGGACATCTGGGAAGAGTTTAAAGCCTAAAGAAAACCCAGTGAAAGAACCCTTGGATAATTCTAAGGAGAAGTAACGCTGGAGAAATCTTACAGGTATTGTGCTCCTGGTAGAGGAACAGATTGAGTCAGATCGCTCCAGGGCCCAAACCTCCCTCTTGGAAATAACATAAACCCTTTTAGAGTACTCAGATTAGCCAGCAGAACATCTTTTCCTTGTGGGCCTCCGTGTCTGAGATATCACAACAGACCTCCAAGGAGAAGTTTTTCACACAGAAGCCTCAACAGGAGGACCACAGTGGACTGAACTCCCCCTATTCAAACGTGAGTGGGCACATCTCGGCCCAATGGTACCTCATTAAAAAGTGTGCATGACACTTTTCTCAATGTCATTTTGTGATGCTGACCGACTGTCTTCCCTGTGTTGATTCTCCCCTCTTTCTCTTTCTTTAAATTTTGCATGGATTTCTTTTTACAGAGCAACTATTTATATATTATAGACATTTTCCATGGACCATGCTAGAGGAAATCACACTCTGGCTGTTGGTGGTAACTAATATGAGACAGACTCTTCCTTCAGGGATCTCACACTCCCATTTCTGAGACAAGATTAACTCACGTCACACAACTAGAGAACAAAATAAGGACAGTCCCTTCTAGCCCATGAAGTCCTTTGCGCAAATTTAAAAAACAAACAAAAAAAGGATGCCCCTTACCCCAGGCGGATTTAACCCCACACCAGGGCACACTGCTTGTGAGCAGAGAGCATAGACTGGATTTTTGTCTCATCTCCTTGGCCAGGTGCCCTTATGCAGCAAACAACTTACACAGACTTAAATGAAAATAAAACCCAATCAATTAAATTTAATCAAATTTTAGTAAGCTTATTACCAATAGTTGAAAAGAAGAAAACTGGGGCTATAAATACTAAAGAACATTCCCCTTCTAAACATCTAAATCTACCAACCTCACTGCATCTGTTCTTTATATTCTGCCTTCTTTCTTATCTTACCGTATGGATCATCTGCACTTCTATTTTATGGTCCAATCCCATTCCCTCTCACTGACTCGAAGACCTCACAACTGCAGTTGGCCCTCTCTTTGCAGCATCATCAGTCTCCTCTTTGTACTGAAACATTCCAATCAGTGAACAAATGCTCACCTTAAAAAACAAACTTTGGTCTCATCCTTTCCAACTATTGCTCCAATTCCCTCTGCCCCCTTCTCAGCAAAACTCCTCTCTACTCACCATCTCCATACCCCCTCCTCTTATCTGACTGTCTGTCCCCTTTGCAAGCCTGGCACAGACCTGGCCCCGCCCCTCACTTATCACCTGGGTGGTACCTGGGACTTACTCTATCATCTATCCTTGGCCTTTGGCCTTTGGTCACAAAGGAGACAGAAAGAGTCCCATTTTACCATTCTGATACATGACTATGAAGAAGCACTAATTTTGGGAAGCAAATAGACTCCCTGAGTTTTCTTTCATTGCCTTCAAGGTCCTTATTCTCCTTTTCTTCCTTTGTAGTCAAATATCTGTCACAACTTCCTTGTCTTAAATGTTTTCCAACAACTTTGAAGGCATAGAGGTCCCTTAGGTCATGGCTTACAAGTTGAAATACTCACAGTACCCAGGTAGCTGGTGTGAATGAATGAGACTCTAGGGAGAAGTAGGTTGGAGATAAAGAGGAGTAACACTTGGGCTTAGGGTTGGGGTGCAAAGTGGAGTGGTGAGACCACAGTCAACTGAAAGGAGACAGCCACTGTCCTGTCTGAAGGGGGCAGCCATGACCTAGTTCAGGCCAGCTATTGCTCTGCTGAGATATGGGCAGTGTTACCCCAAATTCCAGAGAAGGCATGAATCTGGATTTTGTGTGAAATCTCCAAGTATTTAAATATTGGCTACTAGTTCAGATTTTCTACCCTATGCTTCATGGACCAGCAAGCCAGTCAAAATATCTATGGGGACTGGAGATGGCCTCTGGGCTTTCTGTTGGCAACCTCGTCCTAATGTTTTCATCCTGAGTTCAACCTCCCTTTGATTATGTCTCCCAATTTCCCCATGAATTTATTATTTCTTCCTTGTTCTCTCAAGCTCTTTCTTGGTTCTTGGAAATTAGAACCAGGAGTTGGATGGACAGAGAGCAATGTTTTTCCCACACACTGAACTTAGAGCTTCATTACTGATTCACATTATAATTGTGAGTCAAGAAGATTTTTCCCCCTTCTTCTTTCTTTAGCTTGTTTCTGTTCTAAATCAGAGCACAAAGAATAAAGTTCCAGGGTGACCCACCAGAGGACAGAACCACCCAATGGAAATCACTCCCATTGTCTGTGAGCTGGAAAGCCCCAAACATAAGTCTGACCAGAAAATTAAAAGGCAAATGAGACAAGCACTGGGTCAAAAGGAACTAAGGCCTAGCAGTTCTTTCCTCATTTAACATGAGTAACACAAGTGGAAATTCCTTCCATGTTTATTTCTTCTAAGACTGATGGCTATTCAAGCAAGGGTTGAGCCTGGGGACTGTGTGTAGTGCTGAGCTATCAGCAAGGCCATCTTTACATACGTTCATCTAAGTTTCATGGGCCTGAAAATTGGGAAAACTCTAAAAGACCTCTCCATTATCCTCTTTTAGGTTAAGAAGTTTAGCCAGCTTTAAATACCATATTCCTGAGTAAGAAAACATGTCACTCATTTATCTTGGTGTCAAGAAGTTTTTGGGGAGATTGGGATTGACATACGCTGTTGATACTAGGTATAAAATAGATAACTAATGAGAACATACTGTATAGCACAGGGAACTCTATGCAATGCTCTATGGTGACCTAAATGGGAAGGAAATCCAAAAAAGAGGGGATATATGTATACGTATAGCTGATTCACTTTGCTGTACAGTAGAAACTAACAAAACATTATAAAGTAATGTTGTAAAATAAAAATTAATTAAAAAAAAAGAAGGTTTCAAACTATTCCTAAAAGACTCTTTTGCAGGGGAGAAGTTTCACCAGGAGTTGAGACCTTAAGATATTGCTGAGTACGTTAGTGTTCGCCAATATCCAGGTGTGCCTCCATATTTCCCAGATACCTTTGCAGTTAAGTTGACCACATGACTAGTTTTGGCCAATGGAATAGCAGTTCTGATTGAAGTGGTTAAGTATCTGGTGCTCCTTTTACCCTCTCTCTTCTGTCCATGTGACTAGAAGCATTTGGTTAGGGTGGTAAAGCCACACCCAGTGATCCCTGAGTCATTGCTTAGAGGAGAGCTGCCATGGGAGCAACCCAACTCTCAGTGGCCTTGGCATAAGTGAGAAATAAACTTGTATTTTATTTTTCCTATTTTATTGAGATATAATTGACATATGAATAAAATTGTATTAAATCACTGGAATTTGGGGGATACTTGTTACAGTAGCTAGCACTGACTACTATGACTAATACAGAAGAGAATTTGGAAACGCTAGTAAAAATTTACCCATAGACCTTTCAGTAGCCACTCGGCTGAGCTCCAAGAGGGGGAAGGTACTGATATTCCACCCCCACTGGGAAAAGGTCAGCTGTAACTGTCATTCCCAGTTCCTGAGATAATGTCCACCTTTTCTCTGAGATTGTGTGACCCAGACTTCTAGGTCTTTGGAATCCATCTGGAATGTGGCTCCCTCCACTGAAGAACTCACATGGTTACCATGGTTTCTTCTCATTGTTGGCATTTTAGCAGGTAAACCCTGAGCAATTCTGCTGGGGAAAGTGCAGCTTACATCAAGTTGCCTGTGAGCTTCAGCAGTGAAAAGTTGTCTTGAAAGAAAAAGTGTGTCCCCAAAGACTCGGAACAAAGGAAGATGCATGCCTGATTGCAAGAAAACCACACTCTCTCTGCCACAGGTGACAGAAGAAAGAGAAAGGAACACTAACTGGTCCTACAGCTTGTTTTGTTAAACTGGTTTGACATAGTTCTAGCAATAGCTTCAATTCCCAGAGGAGCTGCTCCAGAATGACCAATTTGGTTTTCAGACTTCAGCTATGGAAGCTCATCCAGATATAAAGAGAGGCCCTTAACTCAGTTAAATAGATACAGTAAGAGAGACTGAATGAGCCTCAATCAAAAAAGGTCCAACTTTGCCCACTAAAAGAAAGATAGGAAAAAGAAACAGAGGAAAAGGAAGGAGAAGAGCAGAAAAAGGAGGTGCCCTTCCTTATTTGACATAAATGCAGAAAGACATGTGTGTTTGGTGATGTTGGAATCTGGTGTTCCATTACTTATTTGCAAAGAGTTCACACTCTCAATCAATCCATCAGTATTTGTGGATTAATTCGTTATCCTCAGCGTGATGCTAGACACTCCATGATTTGTCCCTCAGTTCACCAATTCAGGTAAGTAAGAAGAATCGTTTCCTGCTACTTTAGCACCAGGCTGGTAGGAAACATTAACTTCAGTCTTGTTTGGGCCACTACTGCTCCAGGCCAGAATGAACAGGAACCAGGACCTCTCTTGGGGTCTTTCAGGCAAGAGCCACAGCTGTCGGGTTAGGGAGCACACCACCGTGCTCCTGTCACCTCCAACCATGTCCTCACTTGTGACACTGCTCTAGATCCCATGCCTAAAAGGGGCAATCCAGTCGGCCCAGTGTGGATAACAAGCCCACCACCTGGCTGGGAAGAGTGGGGGCACCTTGACTGACAGTCTACCAACATGAGTGAGTTAATTCCCTGGAACGCACAGAATGGGGATGAAGCAATTTCCTGGAAAGCAAATGGGGTGCTATTAGCATGAATGGGGAGCACTTCACCTCCTCCCTAAGTAATATATTTGATTTTAACCCAAGCCTTCTGGAAACATACTGACTTCCTTGGAAAGGCAGAAAAGGGTCCCTTGGCCTGATCATAAAGAAGACAGCGCCATCCCATAAAACATCCCAACTCTGGAAACTTACAAGGTGAATGTATATACATTTCCTCCTGGAAAATTATTACTCTCCTATTTCACAAATGAGGAAAGGCAGGCAGGGAAGAAAGAAATGCTGCCCGATACCATCAGCTAAGCAGAAATGCCTACCGTGTGCCAAGGAAGTCTGTTTCAAGGTTCCATCTCCTGACATCTGGCGTCTCTCTCAATGACCTTCCCCTGCTGACAGGAGAATACATGGGTACCTCTGGTGAGCTCCTCGCTACCACTGGAAATTTTCTCAAAGCACACAGCCTCCTGGGGTGTGTAGCTGTAGGACAGGCCTTAAGGTGGACTGTTGTGCAGAGGGGAATAAGTAGGGGGTGGAGGAAGGGAAGGGACCCCTGGCGAAAACTTTCAAAGGTGAAAATATTTTCCTGAAAATACAGCATTCATGTGCAGGAGGTGTCGATATAACTGACCTTCTGTCTTGAGTTGGACCTGGGAACGGATTTTTTACAGGAAAAAGGAAATGCATGGGTGTGGAGCTGCCAGCAGCAAAGGAAGTTTCCAGGGACTTGTCATGGCGCAATTTATAGACACAAGTCTCAGAAGGGCTGTAGCGGGGCTGTGGAGAGGGTGTGATTTGTTGGTTGTGGAGCCTGGCACCTGGAATCCGTCCATGCTGACTTAACTCAGTGTGCACATGTGTCGCCCCTACACACAGCCGTATCTGGGCGGTTGAAATGAAAAGAACAGAAAGAAAAGGCACTCACCCAGAGTGGAAATAAAAACAGAACCCAAGAAGGAGCAAAAGTAATGATTGTGAGGAAAGGGCTGGAGGGTAAGGGGCATCCCTTGCCCTGTCCAAGACCTAACTTAAAGCAGCTAATCAAACCTGCCCTTCCATCCCAAAAGACACATAGGTCAGAGGCTGTGAAGTCTTCCAAAGGGAAGGCAAGTCCCTCTTCGCTGTTAGGTTAGGTCCTCTAGGAAATGAACAAGTGGACATTAAGGGACAGAACCTAATAACTTGACACCCATCACCATCCTCAAGGCTCCCCACAGAACAACAGAGACCAGAAAGAAGCGTCCTGCAGCTCCTCGGCAGTGAGAGCCAATTAGGCAGTAAGGCATGACAGTCAACACGCGTCCTGAGGGAGAGGCCTCTCGGTGTTTACAGAGCCTGGCAGGGGTGCCGGAGCCAACAACCCACATGCACAGCCCATCTGGGCAAGCTTGCAAAAGCAAACTCACTTCCTCTGGGTCTCGATGGCTAAGGCTCAAAATGCTCTGCACAGCCACATTTGCTTCCCTGCTCTCAGATCCCTTCCAGAAAACCCACACATCTGTATACACACTTTAAAATAAATATGCATAAAAGCAGAATCCAAGCTGAGGGTGGAAGGCGGGAAGGGCCTCTGAGGTTCCTCTCTGGGTGGACCGCCCCACCCCCCCAAAGCTGCTCTCCTCCCGCAGGAGAGCTGCACTGCACAGGCTCTAACTGTAGCATTTTCGAGAAGCATGAGAACTCGTTAGAATCTCATACCTGCTTTGTGGCTCCCCATTCAACACAAACATGATTTTGAGGTCTGCAGCACAAATTTTCTTCCCCCAAAGACATCTTCAAACTTCTGAACTCAGCTCAGAGGGTGAAAATGCCTGAGTTTCGTTTCAGGTTAATTGGAAACCCTCCAACCCAGGACCCGTCCCCACCCCCCAACTTTACTAAAGACTTTCCTTCCCCCAAAGACTGTTTCTGCTCTTTGCGAGCTTATTCTTGTTCATTTTCCAAATCAGGTCTCGTTGTACTGACCCCACAGATCACAGGGATGGAAAATGCCAGCCTGAGTTCTGGAAGGCTGAGGGTGACCCCACTGGCTGTCCTCCCTCCGGCACGCTGTGGGCTCTGAGACTGCACTTGGTGGCAAGGGAAGGGAAGGGAAGGGAAGGGAAAGGAAGGGAAGGGAAGGATGCGACCAAACAATGACAAAGGTACTACAATTTGGCCAATGGGAAGAGAAAGCAGAGAGTAATACTTAGCACCTCTGCCAGGGAGTCAGCAAATGACTGGGTCACCTTGAGGCTAAATTACCGACCTCTCGCTTAGATTCTTCTCTCACTCAGGTCTCGATAAAATGGACTAGGTTTCAGTTGTCACAATCATAAGGCTCAAGGTTATGGTAATGGGCCTACTAGTGAGAATGCCAGGAGCTGACATTGTGCCCCGAAAACATCAGCCTTCTCAGGCTGGCAGCTGCCGAGGGCCCTCCCTCCGCCTGGCAGACACCTTTCTCCATCTGTCAAGGTCCAGCTCACACATCACCTCCTCCACAAAGCTCCACCCACGTGAGCAGACCCTGTTATCCCCTCTCTAGCCCCCAAGAGCAGTGGCCTCCTAAGTTTTTGGTTTGCACGTTCCCTAAAAGTGGTTTGAAAATCCATATAGCCTCTCACACAGTTTTTAGATGACGTTAAAAACAAAAACAAAAACCTTTACTGTAAGTTTAAATAGTTGCAGAAGATGTCATTTCCTTAGTATTATAAATACTAGCATTTTCAAATAAAACTATTACATCACTCCTTTAAACGTGGCCAATGGAATCTAAGGATTGGAGCAATTCTATACTCACCAGTAACAATTTTTAAAATATATGACAAGTCTTCTTTACCAATTTATTGTTCCATTTCCTACTTGAACTCTTATTTCCATCTTATTTCCTCTTGGTACTTTTTAGCAATTGTCATACACATTTTTTTTTTTTTTTTTTTTTTTTTTTTTTTTGCGGTACGCGGGCCTCTCACTGCTGTGGCCTCTCCCGCTGCGGAGCACAGGCTCCGGACGCGCAGGCTCAGCGGCCATGGCTCACGGGCCCAGCCGCTCCGCGGCATGTGGGATCTTCCCGGACCGGGGCACGAACCCGTGTCCCCTGCATCGGCAGGCGGACTCTCAACCACTGCGCCACCAGGGAAGCCCTGTCATACACTTTTATGTTTGAAAGTTTTTCCATAAATGAGTATCATATTATTCCTTTCTGTAACAAAAAAAAAAATGTAAATGTGTTGAAAAGTTAATTTTGTTATCACTGTAAGTCTGTAAGTTTTAAGCAGCTTTTTCTAGACCATGTTATAATTTCAATAACCACCAGCATGCAACTAATCAAGACAATATATTATAAATTTTTATAAATAATTGTTAAATTTAAAGGTAAATTTTATTAAAAATTCACCTCCTAAAGAATTAAAATGACCTTTCTTCAGCTGGCTGATATATCCATGGATAGAAATTATTCATTGCTAGAATGAGACAGGGTTCAGAATCCCTTCTCTTCCTACTTTACATTTTTACAGAGAAAACTCTGAGAAATCTTCTCCCCAAAATAAGATACAAATGAAAGGTGATGCCAAAAATGACATAACAATCTCTTATCAAAAGTTAATAGTAACCTATCAACTGTCCAATTAGTTTGGTCCTCCTTCAGTCTTGTTGAAAGAAAATTTGAAACCAAGAGACCTGAAAACGTATTTGTTACCCAGTCATTAGTCATTCACTTTCCTAATTCTGGGAAATATACCAAAAAGACTGTACCAAAACTTCTCAAATGACTGCTGATTATACCTGCTACTCATTTACTTAGAGGCCTTGTTTAAACTGAAAAGACTGGGAAAATTGAAATACTTGTTATTTTAATACAACTTTGCCAATACGATATTTTTGCTTTTAAAATTGAAGTATAATTCCTATGTCACAAAACTTTAAAAGTGGACGATTTAGTGGGTTTTAATATCTTCACAAAGCTACGCAACCATCACCACTATCTAATTCCAGAAACTTCTCATCACTCCCATTAAGAAATCCCGCACCTACCAGCAGTTACTCCTCATTCCCCTGCCAACGCCAGCCAATACAATCTTTAATAAAATTCTTTTATATCATAACATGCTTTAAATATATTTTCATCAAAAGCTCAGATTTTCAGATTTAGTTCATTTGGTTCATAAAAACGTCTGTCATGCAACCTGTTTGGCAAAACAGTTTGAACCGTGCAGCCAAGCAGCCGAGCCAGATTTAGTTTCAGTTAGAAAAAAACAACTTCAATTTCAAATAAACGTGTTCATATGCATCCCTATCCAATCATCTTACTTCTGAGTTATAATTCTGAGGTGAGAGATCTAGATAGGCAAATCGTTGGTAGACCAGCTATCCGTCTAAGAAATCGAGAGGGCACTGCACCACACCATGAATTAATTGTCTCCTTGAACTAGGCCTTTGCTATTGCTTCTTGGTGCCCTCTTCACTTCACGTTTGGAAATCTTTCTTTAGGAGGCATATAGTCTTTGGCATTATTTAGGTGATGGGAGAGAAGAGGTTGTGGAACAGAAATCCTCCTCACTCCTGCCTCACTGTACAAGATATCTGAATACAGAACACCCAACAGAGGCCAAAATACTTCCTTTCTGAGCACTACATTTCACCCTTAGCAGAACTGCACGCAGCACAGGAAAAGTGTGCTAGACGCAGAGATGCGCCATGAAGATTCCCTCCAAGGAAGCCCAGCTGTGGGGACTGAGGCCAGCAGATGGCCTCCGACCATCAACTCCTGCAGGGCCAGCCTCACCTTCAGGGAAGCCAGCCTGGTCTGTCTTTCCTGCCCAGCGGGGGCCACTCTGGTGGGCAGTGCTTGCCCCAGAGCTCTCCAAGTGTCCAACTGTTAGCCTGCATCTCGGTTTGACTTCTTTTTTCTTTTTTTAATGCTTATTTATTTATTTGGTTGTGCCGGGTCTTAGTTGTGGCACGCAGGCGTGCGGGATCTTCGTTGTGGCATGTGGGATCTAGCTCTCTGACCAGCAATCGAACCCGGGCTCCCTGCGTTGGGAGCAGGGAGTCTTAGCCACTGGACCACCAGGGAAGTCCCTTGGTTTAACTTCTTTTGCCCAATCCTACTTCTTCTGCTCTCCCTTGGCACCCCAAACTCTTTCTCAGCTTCTGCTTCTGGAGAACTCAGCCCATAACAGAAAGACACTAGGTTCTCTGCAGGTCATTGGTGTCCGGTTATAAAAAGTTTGTCAACACCAATATGTTGAATCATTTCTTTATTGCCCCAAAGACTTTTACACTCCTGGGAAAGACCCCATGGTGAGACTCAGAATGAGTGAGAGGTTCATGCCTTTCTTAGGCGAAGTGAGTGGGGAGTTGAGGAAGGTGATGGGCTGACCCCATCACAGCCATTTTTCACTCAGTGTGGACTTTGAGTATCTGAAGTTGATTCCTTTGAAACCTTCCCAATCTGTGTACCCCCTTGGGAAGTCTTTGGATTCACACTCCAATTCAAAACTCCTGCCTATAGCAAGTTGTCTGTCCTAATAATCACACACTATTTTAATTGATCTATGTGAACACCTACCTTCTCCATCCCATGGGAAGGACTGAGTTTCATTCATTTATTCACTCCTTCAGGGGATCAATCGGTCACCAGTAACTGTTTTTTTAAACAAATATGTCCTGAGTGGTCACTGTGTGCTGAGGGTATGTAGGTGAGCAATGACTGGTCCCTGCCTTCAAGGAACTCGTGGATTTTGTAAGAGAAGCAGGGAAAAGTGAAGGGAGTGGAAAGAAGCAAATGATCCCAGAAACAGTGAGGACCAAGACAGACCTAGCCTCAATCACACTGAAAAAGGAGAATATCTATTTAACTCTCACTTTAACTCTTGAAATTTCAATGTTCCTTCAGACAGAGGAACAGTCGTCAGCTGGTTGTCAAATAAAACTTTATTTAACTAAAGAAAAAAAATGGAGAAATATTGGAGCACCTAAAATTTCCCCCATTAATTTGGGTATTTTCAAGTGCAGATTCTAGTAAATAGTTTATTTATATGAACATTCAAAAGCTTTGGTTTTTATTTTGAGTTAGTAAAATATGGCCTCATTTAAGTTTAACTTTATCTCAAACTCCTGATAGTTAATGGTTCTTTTCTTTTTTTTTTCTGCTAGTTTTCACCCCAAATCACAAAGTATCTTTTTTTTTTTTTTTTTTTGACGGTGCTGTGCACAGGCATGCAGCATGTGGGATCTTAGTTCCCCCACCAGGGATCGAACCCATGCGCCCTGCAGTGGAAGCACGGAGTCTTAACCACTGGACCGCCAGGGAAGTCCCTCAAAGTATCTTAAAGAAAGATAATCTTAAATAACAACAATAATATCTAACATTTATTGAGAGCTTACTATGTTCAGACACACAGCTGAATGCTTTTAACTTGCGTGATTATTGACTCCGTGAAATAATCCTATGGCTCAGGTGCTGTCATTATCTCAACTTCACAGATGAGGAAGCTTGGAGAAGTGGAAGGGAGAAGCTGCCCGAGGAAGGGAGGAGTGGAGAGTCCAACCCCTGTCTGGCTGCCTGTCTCCCTGATGCTGTTCACAGTGCTGTGCATGGGGCTCAGACGCCAGGGTCCTGCTCGGCCTCTGAGGCACCACAGGTCCCTACTGCCCCAAGAAAATGAAGAGGCGCAGACCAGTGTCACCTGCAGAGGCCCAGTCTGGAAAGGAACCTCATCTCCAGGCAGGTGATTAGAAGTAAAGTTTTCAGTAGGCAGATAAGCGGTAGCTCTCTAGACAAACCTGTTTCCAGAATAGCAGAAAGTGTTCCCCAAGGTCCCTCTCTTCCCTGTGACCTTGATGCTAGAGGCCCAGGGCTCTTCTCTCAATGACATCCATATACTGAGGGCTCACACCGTTATATCTCCAGCCTAAACCTCACCCCTAAACTCTGGTCGGATGTATCCACTGGCCGCTTGCTACATTCCCATTTGGGTATTTAAAAGTCTTCTCAAACTTAACATATCCAAAAAGGGGGTTCCAAGAGTTCCCCCCAAATTACCGTCATCCCACAGTCTTAGTTCATGGTAACTTCATCTTTCTATTCTCTTGGGGAAAAAGGGAGGGTCCTCATGACTCCTGCTTTCTCTCACACCCTACACAAAATCCAGCAGGTATATCAGAATCCAATCACTGCTTCCACCCTGGCCCGAGCCACTATCATGTCTCCTTCCATTACTGCAATGGCAGCTAAACCGCCTCCCTGTTTCTATCTTCTCTTCTCCTCTCAACACCAGCCAGAGATTGCATTAAACCACAAGCATTTTTTATGGATCCGAGAACAAAGTCTCCCAACCATTAGACAGAGTCTCTCCAACTGCTTGCTTCGGATTTGGGGTTGTGGTTCAGTGATGTGACCTGCCTTGTAATGAATGTGTCTCTCTCCATCCACGCTCCTCCTCAAGACTGTGGCCTTCCTGCTTCCCAACCCTTCCTTGAGCTGTATTCGTAGGCTTTGCGGCTTGACCTGGGAGCTAGATCCAAGGCATTGCAAGTTTCCCAATCTCACCACTACTAACACCTTAACACTACTGCTCAAACCCTTAATGGCTTCCCATTTCACTGAGAGGAAAAGCCAGACCCCGCACAGTGGGTCACCGGGCCCTGAACAACGAGCATGTCCTCCCCGCTCCCCTCCTTGGCCCTCAGCTGCAGCCCCAGCCATGTGGCCTCCTTGCCGCTCCCTCTGCCTGGAATGGGCTCCCGCAGGTATCACACCCCTCCCCGCTGCCTGGCTTTACATCTTTCCCACAGGCTCTCAGCAACACCCTGTAGGCCAGTCTCTTCCGAACTGCAACTCCCACTGCTCCCTGTGCTTCTTCCTTGTCCCTCGTCCTTGCTGTTTCCTCCACGGCACTTATCACTGTGTAACAGTCCACACTTCCACTTGACACTCCTGGGTCCTCTGCCACTCAGATGTAAACTCAGGAGGATAGAAGGTTGTTGTCTGCTTTGGGCACTGCGTGGCACACGGTGAATACTGTCAGGGCTGAGTGAGGACGTACTCACATGACAGGAGAGCTCAGAGGGGACTGCCTGACCCAGTGAGAAACTCATTCCCCATGGCCCAAGGTTTGGGGGTTGTTCCCTTGAAGCCAGCACACCTTCAGTCAAAGCTTTGTGTTTGTTGAGTCTGCCCTTCCCTGAGAGGTGGGCAGGTCAATTCCTCACCTTCAAGATGGGCCCACTGGAATCACTATTGCCACTCCAGAGGTGACACCACCTTTCAAGCAGCCCCAATTTCCTAGCAAAGCTATTTCATGGGTTCATAAGTTGTAAAGGAGGTGAGAACAGGATTCTGCCCAAAGCTAGGCAGACCCTTGGCTAGAGACCCAAACTCTTTGCACCTCAGTCTCCCCATCTGTGGGGAGAAAACAAAAAATGGGGGAAAAATTGAAAAACGCCTGCTTTGTCCACCCCTGGAGGTATTGTGGGATCAAATGGAATAAAGTCTATGAAAATGCTTAGAACTGTGCCCCTCACCATTGATACAATGATAACTGAGCTCTGCTCCCCATACCTACAATAGGTGCTTCTAATTTTTTTTTTTTTTTTTTTTTTTTTTGCGGTACGTGGGCCTCTCACTGTTGTGGTCTCTCCCGTTGCGGAGCACAGGCTCTGGACGCGCAGGCTCAGCGGCCATGGCTCACGGGCCCAGCCGCTCCGCAGCATGTGGCATCTTCCTGGACCAGGGCACGAACCCGTGTCCCCTGCATCGGCAGGTGGACTCTCAACCACCGCGCCACCAGGGAAGCCCCTAATTATTTTTTATAAATTTATTTATTTTATTTATTTATCTTTGGCAACGTTGGGTCTTCATTGCTATGCGCGGGCTTTCTCTAGTTGCAGCAAGCGGGGGCTACTCTTCGTTGCGGTGGCTTCTATTGTTGCAGAGCATGGTCTCTAGGCGCACAGGCTCAGTAGCCATGGCGCACGGGCTTAGTTGCTCCACAGCATGTGGGATCTTCTTGGACCAGGGCTCGAACCCGTGTCCCCTGCATTGGCAGGTGGATTCTTAACCACTGTGCCAACAGGGAAGCCCTAGGTGCTCCTTCTGAATCTGATTCAGAGTAGAGTTTATCCCAGGCTCTCACCTCAGCTTCAGTAACCTGCCCAACTCTTCACAGCCCCAGGGTGTGTCCCCATGAGTAAGACAGGGAAAATCATCACAGTTTGTTCATGAGCTGAAGAGGAATCTCTCTGTCTCTGTCTCTGTCTCTGTCTCTGTCTCTCTCTCTCTCTCACACACACACACACACATACACAGAAAGTCAAACAGAATTGGCATCCCATATTCTTGATTTCCCTGCTCATAATCTATTCTTCTAGTAACTCCTGCAGAGATTTTCTAGTGGATCAAAGGGAACATCTCCCAGGGAAGCCCGACTCTCCACTCACATGTGGCTATTGACAAAGGAGCTAAGACCTGGCCAGGCTGCAATGATTTCCCTTCCTTGGAGTCCCTGAACGCCCTTGCCCACACAGCCCAGCCCACTCACCCCACTACCAAACTCTGCCCAACAGGAAGAATAAAGAACAGTCAAGCAGGGCTGCCGATTTCAGACTCCCCACTTGGCTAGACCCCTCCGGTCACGAACTTCCTCTTTTCCTTCCGCAGTCTTCCCGGCCAGGCTATGGGTGCAGGTATTTTCCTCTTCCTGGCTGTAATCCTCTCACCGTGGCACCTTATTGTGGCTACAGCTTTGGGGGGCCCACACCCACTGAGCACACTGCTTTCACTTTTTTCTCTTTTTAAACATATCCAAATATCAGGACATCTCTAATCCTTCTCACTGAGGTCCGCGGCTTTCACGGGTAGACTGGGGTTTCTATTGAATTGCCATTCAATATATGAAAGGCATTTAGGTTGGCACGGTCACAAATGGCACGTCAACAGATTTGATTCTAAAATCAGTTCTCCCCTTTTGGGTAGCAATGGGGTCCATGAATTCAGAACCCTGCCTGAGTTGCCAGAAGTTTCCACTTCTCCCCTCCCATTAAATCTAGCTGGGGTGCAATAAACACCCCCCTTTCACGTGGGTGTCTCCCTCTCAGTAAACACTAACGGGCTGAGCAGAGAGGGACGTGCCTCTCAGAGCCAAGGCCTGGCCGAAACGGAGGGGAGGGCAGAGACTTGTCAATGGCTAGTGTCAGCACGCGATCCCCGGGGAAGACACCGGGCAGCCTGGATCGCTCACTACCCTGGTGGGGATTTCTCTTTTTCCTCTTCTGCAACTCTCATCCTTGACAGCATCGTAGAGATGTGAATCAAACTCAGTGCCTTTGAAAGACGAAGCTGAGGGCCAGAAAGTATCCCTGTTCTGTGAATGAGCTTGTTTCCAGAATAGGGTCTCTTTTCAGAAATGGAGAGGTGGCCACCAAGAGAACAAAAGTAACCTGACCGAGGCCAGGGTGGCAGCCATGCCGTGGCAGAAGTGGAAACCGAGTGGCCCAGACACCCAGTCCAAGCTCAGACCTTCAGAACAGCCTGCTCTCTGGGTTACCTTTCAGTCAAAGTATAACACAGAACAGGAGCCAAGTAAAAAAAATTGTTTCTAATTTGTTTTTGATTTTTAAAAGGCTTCCCAGGTCATAAATTAATGGGCCATGATAAAAATGTCCGGGGTGAAGAAAGCAATCTAAGTGACTGCTGAAAATTCCTGCCTGCATGATTCTGAGAGAGTCACCACTCAGGTAGAGCCTTGCTGGACACCAGACACCCATCAGCTTGGAAAAGGGGAGAGTCTAGTCTTTTCCGCCTTTGCTAATGTATTGTAATCAATTTATCTATAATATCAAGGTGTTAGTGATAGTGAGATTCTGAAACTTGCAATGCCTTTGATCTAACTCCCAGATCAAGCCGCAATGCCTACGAATACAGCTCAAGGAAGGGCTGGGAAGCAGGAAGGCCACAGTCTTGAGGAGGATCGTGGATGGAGAGAGATGCATTGATTACAAGGCAGGTCACATCACTGAACCACAACCCCAAATCCAAAGCAAGCAGTCAGAGAGACTCTGTCTACTGGTTGGGAGACTTTGTTCTCAGATCCATAAAAAATGCTTGTGAAAGCATTTCGTGAGCTCAAAAACACTCTTGCAAATCCAGTTGTTCTTATTTTGGGGCTGTGAAAGGAGAATTCCTCTGGAGGCTTGAACCCTTGTACTATAAGTACCAGACAATAAGCATTTGATTGCTGAAGCATCCGTCTCAAAGACACCACCTCAAATAAACATATCCCAGCTGTGGGACACAGTTACTAACTAAACAACCAGATAAGAAGCCTGGCCTGCCCCACCCATGAAGTTCCCCTTTTGGAAAGCCTAGGTGACCTAGATAACTGACCATTTGAATGACCCCACTCAAGGGAAGGAAACCTTCCCTCACCCTAATTCCCATTCTTATATTTTAAATTTGCTAATAAAGAGTGAACTTGTGAAGCCCTAGGCCCCCTACCCCCAATAAAGGCAGAACCCCAGATCTCTCTACCTCTCTGTGTGCCCCTTGGGCATTCTGTGTACCCTCCAGGACTGTGAGTAATAAGCTTTGTTTTTGTCAGAGTTCCCTGATGGTTGTTGCGTCTTGGAATCTAAACAAGAAGCACAAGTGCTGGTCCAGCCACAACATTAGCTCAGGTAGGGAAATGTCTGTGGGGGGCTTGCCACAAGTACGGGCCCAGGCCAATGTCCCCAGGCATTCCCAGCTTCTAGCATCACTAATGACACTTTGAGAGTCACACAAGCAACTCTTGAAAACGTCCCCTCAGGTTCATTTTGCCAAGAAGAACTTCCACAAATGAGATCACACCCTTCAAAGTCCATCTCAGTTTGCTCTCCTCATGAAGGGGTTTTACGCTCCCCAAACATTCATTATCCTTTTCTGAATCCCCCAAAACCCAGTATATATCTCAAGAACATTCACATTCTGTCTTCTATCAGTTATCTGTGCAGTTACGCCCTTTGGGTTAGGATTTGTGTCTGTCCTCTACATCATCAAGGTACGCTGCTCAGTCGTTGTTGATTTAGAACAAACTGAGCCCAGTATTCTCTGATGGCAAGAAAATCTTCTAGCATTTTAGGAACTTTTGCTTCCAAAGGTGCCCAATTAATACAATAGGAATAGTCTGTGTCCTGGGGCAATATGCCTAAAGTAGTTTGGGGGGCCCAGGTGTCTACTAACTTCCCTCCATAATGATGGTAAGATCTGTAAAGCATTTTCTAGAAGTCCATTCCAATTACTTTTAAAACCCCAGCATGATTACTCTCATGGGAATTTAGAACAATGGGCAATTTCAAATTATATTCCTGTATTTGAATATATTAAGAAATACTTATTAATTTGCTCACTCATTTGCATTTCTGAAAAAAATACAGAACCAGAAAACTTACACACAGCTAAGGAAATGAATGGCAACCCTCTGTTGAACAGTAATCTTCCAAGGTTGTCAATCTCTTAGAAAATCCACTGAAAACACGCCCTTGTCGTGGAGGTCTTTGGTTTGCGCCTGCCGAGCATCTACTGTCCCTTCTTCTGATAATGGTACCCATCCCAGTTTTCCTTAGGATTATTCCCCCAGCCTTCCTTCAGTTTCATATGGGGTTTACCCTGTAAGATCAGGCACAGGCACGTGACCAAGGCATGACCAACATATTCCAGTCTTCTAGACACAATAATTGGCTTAGGGATGGGAAGATGAACTACCTAAACCATTCAAGTTAGAATAATCTGGGAATTTGCTTAAACAATTGCAAAACATGTCCTTTCTCTCCTAGGGTTGCTCAACAGGTAGAATATAAATCTAGATCTACTGGTGTCCACCTTTGCCATCACCTGAACGAAGCCAGCTCAGAAGGAAGCAGCCTAAGAGGTAGAGAAGGAGAAAGATTGATTTCTCATAAATCAGTTTGAGAACGTAGATTAAGTCATGTCTGAAGTTCTAGACTTTTCAGTTAGATAAACCAATAAATTCCCTTTTTGCTTGACTTATCGTGATTAGGTTTATACCACTCGTGATTATGAGTCCTGAGTAACGGACCATAGATAATAATATGATAATAGTAGCTACCATTTACTGAGTACCTAGTATGTGCCAGGCAGATTAAATACATTTTATCTCTAAGATTCACAACCTTGGAAGATGGTCACTACAAAGACTGACTTTCCTGGTGAGGGAATTAAGACTCAGAGAATGGTTGTCCAAGGTCACACCATTAGTTAGTGGCAGAAGTGGGATTCGAATTCAAGTCTTCCTGTCTCCAGAATCTGTATTCTCATCCCTACACCAGGCTGCCTCCTCAAGGGAAGGACACGTGCTACAAATTGGCAGCAGGGAATAAAGATTCTTCCCAGGCATGATTGGCTTCTCATCAATTATTACAAAGTGAGGTGTAATTATTTTATATTAAATCATCTCCTTGGCTTTCCAAATCCTCCTCACATTCAAGCAGTCAGGTCCTTTTATCACCAGATCCTTTGCTATGTTGTATGACTTCGTTACCCAACAGGGAAGTCTGACCACTCTTGCCACTCCAGTCGGAAATAAGGAAGAAAAGGTTTGTGGGATCCAGGCTCCAACACCCTCTGTTAGGCTGTGTGGTTTAGAATCTTGGAATATGAGGGCTGAAGCTCTATTGCGTGGTCAAAGGGGAGGTGAGAATTTTACTCTGGCACCAGGTCAACTCACCAAATCCAGGGTCCCATCCAGACACTAGAGCTGGAACTGGAGGGAGACAGCTTACACATTAGGAGGCACCCGGCTGCCCAAGCCTGGAGGACATAGGAGTCAACCCCACTGAGGACTTTGTCGCCTTCAGTGGGAAGATTATCTGGGATTATCAGAGATTAGGTGAAGGGAGAAAGCAGTGTCTGTTTAATCCCATGGCTAATGAGTTGAGAAGGAATTCCCCGTTGAAAGAATCTGCCTGCTTTGCAGACCACACGTCTCCTGCTTCCCTGTGGCCTGAGGAACAGCCACACTCGCAGGCGAGCAGTGGAAGCACCTGCATAAAACCTGGTTGCCAGTGTCCCAGACCACAGTCGTCCTCCCCTCCCCTTCTCCAGAATGCCCTATCTTCACCTGTTAGTAAAACTCAGATGTGTCTGGGGAGAATGACCTTTAAGGCTTCGCCACCTGCAAAGCGATGTGGCAAAAGCAATGGATCAAAGACATTTGAAAGGGAAGAAATGAAAGGAGTGGAAAGCCAAAGAGAAAGAGAGGGCCTCCCACACCGGGGGGGGGGGGGGGGTGGGGGGAGGTCTTCCCCACTCTGCTAAGGCTACTGCCTGTCCCTGAGCCGCTGAAGGGCACTGAGAACCTGGCAGAACCTCCACTCAAAGAATGAAGTGACAGGACTGCAGCAAGAAGTCTCCCAGCCTCAGTTATTCAGGGGACGGTCCATGCAGAGTTGTCAAAAAGGCATCCCTTGGGTGGCAGCCATAGCAATGGGCTGCTTTTTCTTTTTTAAATATCATTTTAAATTTAGGGTCTAACTGGAAAAATAATACACAAATGCACTCTGCTTTTTAAAATTAAAACATTTGGATAAGGCTAAAGTCCTTCTTGATCACCACTCCAATCTCACCGTCTGAGGTAGAAAATGTTAGGAGTAACTCCTTCTAGAAATGTGTATGTGCACATGTATGCATGCAAGTGTGTGCACATATGTGTCCCCAGAAACCATTTATAGACACACCTCGGTTTATTGCCCTTCGCTTTATTGCGGTTGTTTTTTGTTTTTTTTTAACAAATTGACTGTTTGTGGCAACCCTGCATCAAGCAAGTCTATCAGTGACGTTTTTTCAACAGCATTTGCTCATTTTGTGTCTTTGTGTCACATATTGGTAATTCTCCCAATATGTCAAACTATTCTGTTAGTATTATATTTGTTATGGTGATCTGCGATCAGTCATCTTTGATGTTACTATTGCAAAAAGATTACGGCTCACTGAAGCCTCAGATAATGGTTAGCATTTTTTAGTGATAAAGTATTTTTAAATTAAGGTACGTACATTTTTTAGACATAATGCTATTACCGACTTAATAGACTACACTATATTGTTATAACCACTGGGAAGCCAAAGAAAGAAAACGTCTGACTCACTTTATTGCAATATTCGCTTTCTTGCGGTGGTCTGGAACTGAACCTGCAAGTATCTCCGAGGCCTGCCTGCTGCATTTTTGCGTGAATATGTGTGTTTACGTAAGTGGTATGCTACCCATCTATGATTTGTCTTTTTCACTCAGAAAAGCATCTTGGGAATCCATCCACATCGAGAGCCACTTCCACCTTCCACCTGGACTTTTTGAGGCAGAACCAAGTACCAATGAAACTGAGCTACATTAGCTCATCCGCTCACCTTTTTCCTGCCCTTTTTTCTCTCTCAGGCTGGGTCAGCATTCCCTCATCAGCGATGCTTGAGCTTCACGGAGGTGCTGCATGGAGGTGGGGGTAAAGGGACTTGCCGGTGGCCGGTGAGCATCCTCCAGCACCTTCCCACACCCGAGAAGAACTGCCACCCTCTCTGTCAGGGGGCCTGGGGTGAAGGTGGGCTCAGGGAGAGCACAGCCACTCCACAGAGCCTTCTCTCCCACAGGCCCATTCCTCATATAGATGATTACCAGGGGGTGGGTCTTCCTGTGAAAGGCAGCACAGAATGGTGAAAGGGACATATATTTAGAGCTGGCAGACAGGTTCGGATGCTTTCACCCAGACCACTTGCTTACTAGCTCTATGTTCCCGGGCACCTTCCTGAACCTCTTTAAGCTTCGGTTTCCATGTCTGGAAAGAGTAGTTAATTCTAGCCAGCTTGCAGGGCGTCTCCTTATACCAAATGCTAAAAGGAATAGCTGCTCTTAGGATGACGTCAGGGCTGATACATCGGCAGGGAGGCTCCAGTTACTCAGTTTAGGGGTCACCCCAGGAAGTTTTCAGACCCAGACACAGGGAACTTTGCAAGCAGGGCTGCAGACGCTCCAAGGGTACAGCAGGCTGGAGCGTTCACCTAATTGGCACTGGGGGGGGGCCCAATGAATCCCAAACTACCACCAGGGCAGCCCAGGCCCATTGGATACACAGCGCACTCCACCCAAAGCCTCCCGACCCGCCACCCCGTGGATGCTGGCCTTGGGGGCCACAGGCTTGACACCTTTTCTAAAGCAACAGTGGCTCAGGTTCCTCGCCTTGTGCCTTTTCTGCCTCAAGGGTCCCCTTGCCCCTCATTCTCTCTCTTTCCTCTTAGTCTTTTGAATATGTCGTAACTGCTGGGTGTTGGGGGGCAGGAAACTTGAGAGGAAATGAAATGTGCTCCCAGACATGCCAGTTTAGAAAACAGCCCAAGCTTGGATAAGAAAGGAGGAAGAAGGTTCTGTTCCCAAATTTAGATTTTTTTTTTTATTAGTGGTAGATTTGGGGGTTTGATTGAGGGACATGGTGATGTGTCAGAGTGGTTAAGAAGCTGGCTTTGGAAGCAGAGCCGTATGAGCCTGAATTGGAGCTTGGGCAGGGGACCCACCCCCATGCCCAGCCTCAGTTTCCTCATACCTCATAGCTTCTCACGCCATGGCTGTGACTGGCACTAAGTAAGTGCTTGATAAATAGCATTATTTTATTTCTCTAGCGATCCCTGATTCTTCAGTAACAAGCTTACACAGGAGTTGGCTGAACAACCAATTTCTTACACCCCTTTTCAAGTGCTTTAATTTGAGCCAAAGGAAGAAAAGAAACAAAATGACCTACAGCCATGGATTTCCATGTTCCAAATTGAGGACTGCCTTGGAACCAAGATTTAATTCCATCAAAAATGATGTTTTGCAGATTGTATGAGCATTTCAGAGCTAAACGAAAAAAAAAAAAATCACAAGAATGGGGAATTCCCTGGCAGTCTAGTGATTAGGACTCCGTGCTTTCATTGCTGAGGGCCCGGGTTCAACCCCTGGTCGGGGAACTAAGATCCTGCAAGCTGAGAGGCACAGCCAAAAAAAAAATGTTACAAATCCTTTGCCTATGAAACATCTAGAATCAACAGAAGCAGTCGACTCACTGTCCCAGGACTTCTAGTATCTTCTCTTCTTCGCTAGGGATACTAATAACAGCTCACTCTAGGACAAACCCACTACACACATTTAACCCTTTGCACAAACTGTGAGGTAGATATACTGTTAACCCCATTTAATGAATGGAGAATTGGGTACTGGCTTAATGGCTTGATGTCTCAGCCTCTATCGAAGGAATCCTTTCCTTTCTTCACCTAGTTTCCTGGCTTCCTCAGAGAGCATGTATTCTCCCGCCTCATAGCACAGAGACAACTCCAAGATACGAAACAAATGTAGGCAGCTATGGCAAAATGAACAGACAAAAGGATTTAGCTTCTAAAGGCCTGGCTCATAATTCATATACTACCCTTTGAACATGAGTAAGTCATCATCTCAGGCTCCATTTATTAATTTGTAAAATGCGCAAAACCATACCCCACTGGGCCAAATAACATAATGCATATAAACTACTCCACAAATGCAACATAACGCACGTAAATTCTAAACAGTCCATGAACGTAAGATTTGCCAAGTCCTTGGCAAGAAGTGAGATGAAAATTGGGTATGATGAAGTGTCACTTCAAACATTTACTGACTCCACATAAAGTCTCAGGCTAGAAACTGCAATGCTTGCAGACTTCAGAGCAGGGGCCAGGCTAAAATACTGAGACAAAATACTCTGCTCACAGAGGGGCCCAGGGGGCCCGCAGTGCCATCTGGGTGCTTGTTAGAAATAAAAATTCCTGGGCCTCGCCCCAGGCCTGCTAAATCAGTCTCTGAGGGTGAGGAACCTTGGGACCCACAAGTGATTCTCACACATCTTCAGGTTAGAGACACATGAGTCCACGGTGCCACAGCCTAGTAGACGTTAAGTCAGTCACAATCAGGTAGATCATTAGCACACCTAATAAGGATGCAAAAAAGTCTTTAGGTTTAAACTTGGCTTTGGGTGAGGATGGGCCTATGATTGGGGCAGTTGAGGGTCACTTACCATGCGAAGCTGAGCTCTGAGTTTAGCTTGAAAGAACAACAGTGAAGAGAAATCAGTGAAGGTACTGGTGGGGGGCTTGGGCCACAGGGGAGACATTGCTGGGGGGCTCTCAATTGCTAGGGCTGCTGTGACTGGCCCCCCAGCTGATTACATGTGGCTTAGTGTTGTAAGAATCAAGTGAGATGTTACATGTAAAGCGTGTGGCAAGTGATTGGTCAACTACTGTCATCTTCACCATGATTCTCACCATGGTTTCCACACCTCCAGCCTGGGCTATGTCCATGCAGATCTCTATGAATCAACTTCTTCTCCCCTTCATGTGTACCCTCATTGAGAAAGAGGTCAGGAAGGTGCATTTGCATGTCTTAAAACAGGTCCTTTGATCATTCGTAGAAACGTCTATAGTCAATAAGAACCACAGAGGGAAATTGGGGTTTTGTACCCTCCAGGCCTCTGCTAACATTGACCCCATCATCAAAGGGATCGTGGTAAACCAACTACAGACCAAACGAAACTGGTTTCTAAGATGACAAGTGATTCAGAGTGTATAGCAGCTCATTAAAAAAAAAAAAAAATTGGCTAATGAGTGCGGAAAATGCCAGTAAATGAGAGAGACGCACTCCATTATGATGGGCCCAGAGTTGCTCAAACCTAATTTTGCAATAGCAAGGAGAAAATAAAAACGTCTAGAGCCTGTTGTCCTCTGCTCAGAGACAGGATAATCTTGGAGAAACATTTTACGGTATATCACTTGAAGAAAAGTGCATTAGTCTTTCTGAAAAAACATTTGGTTGACCTTGAAAATAAAAGCATTCATGAGAAGTATGAGCAGAAGTTTTCATTATTCCTTAAGCCCCGCTTCAGAGAGACAAAAATTCCCCCTCCATTGCAACACCACAATGCCACGTTGCCAAGCAACTGATCTTTGATGGTGGATCGCCACGGAGACTGATGTAAACAAAATCATAAATCCCATTACCCTGCTAAATACTGGGTCTGGGTTAGAAAGGGAGCAAAAGAGCTGCTTTTCAGGTTAAAAGAGATCATACAAATGGTGAGTGGCGAGATTTTAGTCAGAGTAAATTGTCATGGGTGAGACTGTAATTAATGTCGCTCTTTTTTTTTCTTTCAATGGACAACAGCCCCTGATTTTCCTGTATCAAAATAGTAGTTGGAAGAGTCATTTCCAACTGAAAGATTAACTCCACCACCCCCCGGGGCCCAGGTCCAGCCACTGAAGAACCAGTTAGTCGTGGGTTTTCCCAGCTGGCCTCCAAGTGGACCTTCACCCAAACCCACTCATATCAGCAGTCAGTCACCATTCATGAAACAGCTCCTCGCAGGAGGCTCTGGAAACTACATTGTGTACTTTGTGTCCCTTTCAGACGAAGGGAAAGACAAGTGGCCTTTGTGGAGTATAACTCTATGGCAGATGACCAATTTGGGTATCTCATTTCCTTCACACAACTCTCCTGAGAGGTAAAGAGTACTCTTCCTATGGAATTGATGGCAAGCTGGAGGCCCAGAGGTTGAGGACACCATCCAAGGTCACACAGTCAATGAGCAGAACAGAGATTCCAACTCTAATGTTGAATTAAAGAGTCAATATGGCGCCCACCCACTCCCTCCACGTATAGAGACTTCTGCCCCAGAGTGGGCAACACATCCCACATCAGGGTCATTAATCCCTGCTAAAGACACAGCTCATGGTGTAGTTCCCATTTCTTCAGTGATGTGCTGGGAAATGTCTAACAACAGGCTCTCTGAAGGATGGGGTGAGCTCTGTCGCCATGGTGTGAATACTCCCACTGTAGTTGATTTCAACAGGAGATACAGGCCATGGTCTCTCCTGAGCTGTACAAGCCTGGCACACACCAACACACTTAAAAATATCAATACCCTGGGCCAACCCCAGACCAGTCAAATAAGAATTCCTGAGGATGGGGCCCAAATGCTGGTATTTTTAAGAAGTAAGACCAGGGGTTGATAACCACTGGGCTAGAAAGCTTCATATTCAGGATCCTGTTGGCCTTTTTGGCTTTGTCCTCTTAAGAAGGTACTGGGCTCCTGAAACAAGCATGGCCCATCGGTCACGTGACAGCAAACTCAGGGCTTGGCACCAGCACTCTCCACATCCCATCACCCTCCAAGTGAGTTAGCACAGGGCCATATGCCTTGGCCCCAGTTCTAGGGTCCCAGCAATCCTAGCACAGGACCCCAAGCCCAGATGCCTGCAGGATCTTGGCAAGCTGAGGAAACACACGAAGCCTGGTGGGTGGAGACCCGGAACACACGAGCCCCGTCTGAAGGGGGGGCTGGCGGCTGCTCAGTTAGGGTGATCATTGGCACGAGGAGGGGTGCTGGCCAGTGTTGTCAGCTACATCTCCCAGTTCTTCCAAACAAGACGCAAAGGTAGATTTTATGTGAACTCTTCCGGTTTTGACAACTAATTCAAGTTTGAAAACTTGCATGCCAACCAAGTCATCTCATGGACCAAAACCAATCCAAAAGTCCTCTTCTGCAACACTTGCACGTGATCCTTGGGCTGAACCTACTGCCCCTTTGGCCTCAGAAGGAGGGGGCCTCCTCTTCGGCGTTCTCAGAAGTGACACCATGACCTGCAGGACAGCACCAGTCCTCATGTGCCTCTCTCCCACCCTTAGGGTTCTCAACATCCAGACATTTAGCCCAGAGCAGCAGCGAGCATGTAGAGATAGCTTTTTCTGGTGTCCTAAAACAGACCTCAAGATGAGGATTCCAGTGCTGGTGCTTTATTTGGGAGATAATTCCAAGAAACACTGGTATGGGAGTGGGAAGACAAAAAGCAAGATGATAAAGGGTGAGTTTCCAAGCCAGTTACCCCAGAGGGCAATCCTGTGGGAACTCCAGAGGCAGTGCAGAGCACCCTCAGAATTATCCCGACCGCGAGGCAAGAAGCTGGGGCATGTATCCCATGCCTTGTCCATCATTGGTCAGAGCTGCTTCCAGAACATTAACTTTATAGCACTTCTGGCTGGCCCTGAGCTCAAACCAAGCATCTCCCATGACCAGAAAAAGCTCTCACAGGTGTCTGCAGTGAGCAGCCTTTGGAGCATGGAAGTGAACGTCAAGATGATGTGGGGAGGGGGGGCACGAACAGCATCTGCTCTAAGAGGAAACAAAAACATCAGTGTCAAAACCAGAAAGCTAGGTAAGGAGCTTACTGTAGGGGACAGAGAATAAGAAAGTGACCATGTCATCAAGTCTTAGCAGCACAAGATGCAGAACAAGAAGCCAGCACACAATAAGAGAGAGAAGACCAGCAGGGTCAGGGGCAAGACACAGTGCAGCTCCCCCCATCTGACTGATGTTTGGGGCACAGCCCCTATTTCCTGGCCCTGGCCCTCTCTGGTCTCCTGGGTGGGCTTCCAAGGGGGTCCAGGATTCAGCACCTGAGAGAGGGATCTTAAAACAAGGAAGGCCAGGGAAAAGTTGTCAAGTGGCCAAATGAGTCTTTGGGACCTCTCTCTGCTTTCTTTTCTCCCTCTGGACACTCCACCCCTGCACCCAGAATGCTCCAGCTGGGGCAGAGGCCAGGATGGCCAGAGGCAACCACAAATTGTGAAGGGAGCAGCAGTTAGCTCTAGGAGAATGTAAGTACTGTGTTAATGTGGGTCTGAGAAGCAGATGCCGTGATGGGATGAAACAGGCAAGGATTTCATTAGGAAAAACGCCTGGAGAGAAAATATAACTGGAGGAGGCTGGTGGAAGGGGCCTCAGCGCAACAACTGTGATGGATTTCAGAGTCCAGCAGAGGAGGCCTTTGGTCAATGACATACCCCCTTTTCTGCCCTGCGGAATGCTTAGGAATACTGGGAAGGGCGCTGGATTTCCCACAAAGAGGGAGATAAGGGTCCAAGTTATTTTAGCTCAGAGTTAAAAGAAAAAGGAAAGGATAATTCAGTATATAAATATGAACAATTACTATCTCTAAGTTGTGGGGTAAGAAATGATTTTTTCTTAACCTTTCCTACATTTGTTAATTCTCTTAATAGTAAGAATTCATTATTTTATAACTGTTGGTGGGAGGTAATGTTCCACACAGATGCCATTTAGCAAGGCGGTACATCCACCCACCCCAGACCTCCTCTGCCTAGAACTTACAGCCTTCCTCTTCCCACCCTGCATGCGAGCCCCTCACCCTGGGTGTTCCCCTACCATGCGTCTCCCCATGACTGAGTGACACGGGAGTGGGAAAAGGTGCCCCCTGCCTCGGTGGGACCAGTGCTGTGGTACGGTTCAAGTTCCAGATCTCCTGTGGGGTCAGGCTGAGACTGCATCCTTCCAAGCTCCCTCCCCATCCCCTTTCCTGCTTCTCTCACTCTCCTTCTCCTGAGAGCAAAGACCCATCAGATCCCTTGCACAGGAATCTTTGGCTTGGGCTCCTCTTCTGGAAAACCCAACCCAGGACAGGGAATTATTTGTTTTAATCCTTGCGTAGACTCTACTGAGAGCATTACTCTCAGGATTTACAGCCTTAGGTTTTCTGTACAATTTATTTGTGTTACAAAGCAACTGCTTTAATTTTCAAATTCCCATGCTTTCTTCTTGAAATAAAAGATTACTTTATTTCAGGAGTGGCAAACTCCAGCTCTCCTGGGATAAGGCAGTGCATGGCAATGTCTGAGGCCCGCCTGGCGGGTCCGAGGTTAGCTGGGGAGCTGCAGCCTCATGGAAGGGATCACGGCTGCTGGCTGCCACACTGGGTATGGGGTGCTGACTGGAGCTCCTGGGCCTTACGAATTGTTAGGACGTTCCAAAATTTCAGATATTTATGTGAAATCTCCCAATTTTTAAATGTTGGCTCAGAGTTTCCTAAAAACCCTGTAGAGGCCAGGCAAGACACGCTGTGACTGAATTTGGCCTGAGGACTGTCATTTCAAGTCCTTTGTTTTCTTGAATAAGTTGGGAAAAAGAAAAAAAATCCCCTGCACCACTTATCTCCACAAGCTTCCTGATAACGGGGACATTTCTTTGCCATTGTCACCTGTCCTTACCCCAAACCTGACTAGAAAAACCTGACAAGGATTCCCATGAGACTCGGATCTATGTAAGAGGAATTCAAAACACAAACTACATGTGAGGTTCTGAGGCTGACTCTGGGGATCTGCTGGCCTCCAGGAGGCTTGCTGTTTCTTAAGCACAATGTACATCTCCCCACCTACGCTGAGATGCTTCTGCGTTGTTCTTAGAGAAGGGAAATAAACATTTCTATTTCTTGATTATAAACTCAGGAAGTCCTAAAAAGTTCCAGCACAATCTCCTTAAAGTGCATTTTCAGATCAAACGTCCCAACCCTGGTCTAAAACTAGGGTTCTTTCATGAAAAGGGCTCAGCGGCCTTCTAGGGACTCTATGGGGACGGAGGAAGCCACACAGGCCCGCAAGGCAGCCCGCACCCACCTCCACTGTGTGCCGGATCAGCACGTCGCCCAAAGTAGCCCAACACGACTTCAGGGAGGGGTTTTACCACTTCCTTAGGACCCAGTGGCACCATATAGTCAGCTTCCCTGTGAGAGCATTTTCCTTTGCTCAGTTTCACCCCATTACACGTAGTTACATCCCTCAGAGACCACCCACGACCCTCCAGTTGTTTGGGCTAGCTTTATTCTGTTCCAACTTGGACCAAACATTGTTGCTGTACAAACAATCTGAACATATTCATCTCTTTAACTGGTTTCACTTTCTGCTGTCCCACACCAGGCGGCCTCTGGGAGGTCCTTTACTGATTCGATCAGCAAACACGGAGCCAGGCACTGAGCTAGGTTCTTGTAGCCCCTTGGTGTCACCTTCTGGCCCTGGGCCCACACCTTCCCCAAGCTGTCCTGAACTTCAAATCTCCCAGGATCCTTGGAGGGTCAGATTAGGAGGACAGCCCTAAGTCCCTCCAGGTTGGGGCCAGAGTGCTGGGGAAACACTCTCCAAGCTTAGATGAATTCAGAAGGTTGCCTCGAAAGAGCCCAGGACTTAACACAGGGGCACCCCCAACGTTGGGGGTGAGAGCATCTAGCTGCTGAGGTGGTTGGAGAAATAAGTGAGATGGAACAGAGGAAGCACAGGGCACATGATGTGGCACGTGGTCCATGGAACGTCAACATCATTCTTGACGCTGACAGAGGTGGTGTGGGCTGGCTGGATTCATGCCTGGGGCAGAGCGTGACAAGCAAGGGGGTCACCGAACAGAATACCCTTTCGCTGAGCAATGCAGCTCATTCATTGGTTTGACTAGTGTTTATTGAGGAGCTTCCTCACTGAGAATGTGATTTTTTTAAAAAATATGTCATTGAGGTATAGTTGATTTATAATATTATATGTTTCAGGTATACAACATAGTGATTTGCAATTTTTAAAGGTTATACTCCATTTATAGTTATTATAAAATAATGCCTATATTCCCTGTGCTGTACAATGTATCCTTGTAGCTTATTTACTTTATACACAGTAGTTTGTACTTCTTACTCCCCGCTGCCATCTTGCCCCATCCCTCATTCCCTCTCCCTACTGGTAACCACTAATTTGTTCTATCTCTGAGTCTGCTTCTTTGTTACATTCACTATTTCATTTTATTTTTTAGATTCCACATATAAGTGATATCATACAGTATTTCTCTTTCTATGTCTGACTTTTGTCACTAAGCATAATACCCTCCAGGTCCATCCATGTTGCAAATGGTAAAATTTCATTCTTTTTTATGGCTGAGTGTTATTCCATTGTGTGTATGCATATGTGTGTGTGTGTGTGTGTGTGTGTGTATATGTGTGTGTGTGTATATATATGTGTGTGTGTGTGTATATATATATATGTGTGTGTGTGTATATATATATATCACATCTTCGTTATCCATTCATCTGTTGATAGACACAGGTTCCTTCTATATCTTGGCTATTATAAATAGTACTGCTATGAACATCGGGGGCACGTATTTTTTGAATCAGTGTTTTGGTTTTCTTTGGATATATGCTCAGGAATGGAATTGCTGGGTCATATGGTAATTCCATTTTTAGTTTTTTTTTTTTTTTTGCGGTACGCGGGCCTCTCACTGTTGTGGCCTCTCTCGTTGTGGAGCACAGGCTCCGGATGCACAGGCTCAGCGGCCACGGCTCACGGGCCCAGCTGCTCTGCGGCATATGGGATCTTCCCGGACCGGGGCACGAACCCGTGTCCCCTGCGTCGGCAGGTGGACTCTCAACCACTGCGCCACCAGGGAAGCCCCATTTTTAGTTTTTTGAAGAACCTCCATATTGTTTTCCACAGTGGCTGTACCAATTTACCTTTCTACCAACAGTGTCCAAGCGTTCCCATTTCTGCACATCCTCACCAACATTTGTCATTTGTGTTCTTTTTCATGATGGCCATTCTGACAGGTGTGAGGTGTTACCTCATTGTGGTTTTGATTTGCGTTTCTCTAATGATTAGTGATGTTGCGCATTCTTTCATGTGTTTGTTGGCTGCCTGTATATCTCCTTTGGAGAAATGTCTATTTAGGTCTTCTGCCCATTTTTTAATTGAGAATATGATTTTTGAGTGAAGACTTGAAATAAGTAAGGGAGCCATGCTGAGTCTTGAGGAAGGAAGGGTGGTCCAGACAGCAGGAACAGCAAGTATGAAGACACTCAGGGAGGAGCAATCTTGACATGCTCTAGGAAAAATGAAGAGCTCAGCTGACCAAGCGACATGAGAAGGGGAGAGCAGAGGAGCAGAAGGCCGATGGGATGTGGGCACCTTAAATACTCAGAGCAGGGACTTTGCCTTTTGCCATGAGTGAAATGGGAAGCAGAGGCATAACATACCTGACTTACAGCCTAACAGAATCATTCTGGCCACAGTGTTGAGAATAGACTAAAGGGACCCAGGGCTTAGGAGGAAGATCAGTTAGGAGGCTACTGAAAAATTCAGGGGACAGGTGGTGGCCCGGGCCACTGAAGGGGCCTTGGTGGCAGGGGAAGTGGCTGCTTTCTGGATAGGTATTGAACAGAGTCCACATGAATTGCTAAAGGAATGAAAAAATGGGAGAGGTCAAAATGACTCCTTGGTTTTGGCTTGAGATGTCAGACGGATGGAATTTCTATTCACTAAGATGGAAAGGGTGACACAGATTATTTAGGGGGGGAATATCAGTTCAATGTGGGACATGTTTTGGGTGATAACTATTGTCAGTGAAGCCCTCCAGTTGACAGCTGTATATAAGAGACAGGAGTTCAAGGGACTGGAGATAGAACTATTTTCAATTCATCAGATCAAGATGGGATCTACAGCTGTGAGATTGAATGGGATCACCCAGAGAGTGAACGCAGAAAGAGAAAATAGAGGTCCAGGCACAGAGGCCAAACGTATTGTCACAGGGTGGCTTCAGGAGGTCATTCAAACACCAGTTTACGAAAGGAGTAATCCCTTCTCGCAAGTCCACAGCCAGAGAAGAGTCAAGAAAAGCAGCCCCACATACACACACACTCAAACATTCACTCACCTCCCTGAAGAAATTTCATCCTGGAGAACATACGTACAATGCTCCTTTTTTCCTCTCAGTATTTATTTCATGATTTCACCTCCGCTGTAAACTTCACAGCCCTGTTCATGACTGCTACATTTCACTCCCTCCCCTCTCTGCCAGGCAAACTTTCTTAGATGGCCATTGTTCAGCCTTAGAACTGATCCATAAATTCTATATTATCAGATCTCATCGTTTGCGTTTCTTCAAGAAGAGCCCTATTGTATGTCTACGTGGTCAGCTGGAGACTCCTTGAAGCCACGCAATGGAGCTGTGGTGTGGGTATCCTTGCTTTCCTGAGTTGTGTTAACAGAAGAAAGGATAGGAATTGAACAAGTCTCTAGTGGACTGTGTGATGGTTAATTTTATGGTCCACTTGACTGGGTTAAGGAATGCCCAGATAGCTGGTAAAAACATGAGCTCTGGGTGTGTCTGTGAAGGTGTTTCCAGAAGAGATTAGTATTTGAATCCGTATACTGAGTAAAGATGATTGCTCTCACCAATGCAGGTGGGCACCATCCAATCCATTGTTCCACACGGGACAAAAAGGCAGAGGAAGGACGAAATTTCTCTCTGCTCGAGCTGGGACCTCCTTCTTTTCCTGCCTTCAGACATTGGCACTCCTGGTTCTCAGGCCCTCGGGTTCAAACTAGAGCTACACCACTGGCTTTCCTGGGCCTCCAACTTGCGCGTCTCTCTATATCTATCCTACTGGTTCTGTTTCTCTCAAGAACCCTGAATAATCTGTTAGTTTTTGCAATAATATTGTTGCAAAACAAAACACTCCAAACCAGTGGCTACACCAATAAGCATTTATTATGCCTTCTGGCTCACACATCTGTGGTCAGCTGGGCTTTGTGGTGAACTTGACTCCAGGCTGCAGGTTTGATTTGGGTCTGCTCCTTACATTTCCTTTACTTGGGGGATGAACGGGCAATCAGGACACATTCTAATGGTGACAACAGAAGCACCATAGGATGGACCGAATCACACAGCACATTTCAAGTTTTTGTTTGTAACGTATTCACTAAAATCCCACTGCCCAAGCAAGCCACACGGCCAAACCCAACATCACTGGGGCAGGAAAATATTCTCCACTTCTAGGGACTTCCCTGGTGGTCCAGTGGTTAAGAACCCACCTTCCAATGCAGGGGATGTGGGTTCGATCCCTGGTCGGGGAACTGGGATCCCACATGCCGCGGGGCAACTAAGCCCACACACCACAACTAGAGAGAAGCCCACGCCCTGCCATGAAGAGCCCACGCGCCACGATGAAAAATTCCACGTGCCGCAACTAAGACCCGAAGTAGCCAAATAAATAAAAGTTAAAAAATATACATTCTCCACATCTAGTCAGAAGGAAAAGGACATATATACCGAGGGTGGGGGGTGGAATTGGGAACAATTCTGCAATCTACCATGTAGACTTTTCTTTCTCCTCCTTATAGCAATGCCATATGGTATCCGGTAATTCCCAGCCTTGCATCCATAGACTTTCTAAGTAACAACAAGATAGAATATAGCCTGGGAACTTTGTTCTTTGGAGGCAGAACTTCTGCCTTGAACCTGACTTGCTAATTCACCAAGAATATTTGTGAGATTTAATAAAGAATAATGTTTCCAGATGAGAAAGTTGGGTCAGAAAGCTAGATGACTTTCTTACTGGAGAGTTGGATTTCTGCAGTGTGCTGTAGAGTAGGCTGGGGTAAGTGAAATTGGAAAAGCATTCTAGGTATCCTTTCCTGGTTATTAATACAATTTTCCTCACCCAGTTTTTACAAATTGGAGCCATAATGAAATTGGCCCTGGACATTTCACACCCAAGTGTGTGCTGATTTGACCTTCTAACCACAGGATTAGCAAGACCCATTTACTCTGGCTTAGTTCTGCAAATTCTTCCGGTTTCATAATTCAATCAAAGATAATAGTAAGGGAACGAGAGGCCGCTCATGGGAAAGCCAAATGCAGAGGGGAAACAAAAATACGGGGAATCAAAGACTAAAATGTTATGTATGTCTTGAATTGGTTTGGCTGGGAACCAAATAGAAAAAATTCTTTCCCCTCTTTAGTTGGCATATTTCCACATCACAAATGCATTGTGCTGTCTGGTTCAGTTCTGCAGCTTCTTCTCACAAAAGGCCCAGCCTAAGGGAAGGCCTGGATGCAAATTTCAGACAGAATATGCAGGAAAACTAGTTGGCGGCTTGTTTCTTGAATCCAGGGATATACTGTACCCAGATGAAGAGGCTCCCAGGAACCCATCAGTCAATAACTTGTTAACAGGACAAAACAACCGTTGTGCATATCAAGGTCTCCTCAAGTGTAACAGTTAAGAGTATGTGCTTTGGAGTTAGAGAAACCCGAGTTCAAAGACTGAAATTGCCACTCACTAGCTATGTGACCTTGGGCACAGTACTTAATCTCTCTGAGCCCCCATTTTGTCATCTGTACAGTGCGGAAAATAATGGCATCTGCTTCTTAAGGTTGTGGTAAGGATGAAAAGAAATGACACATGGACAGCATTTACACAATGCCTGGGTAAGGGGTAGTTATCATTACTAGGAGGTTCTGAAGGAAGCCTTGGGCAATCACAGGTATACAGTCTGTCCTAGAGTCCCTATAATTTCTAATGTCCCCTGCTTAATGGAATGAAAAATAACAAAATATGTATCATCTTCCTAAATGCTGAAGACATACAAGTGCTATATTCAACCTACCTGTATCAATGTATCCATTGTAGCCAAAGAAAGCACTCCTGGTTTGTCAGAAGTAGTACACCGTAGCCAGGTGGGTCAGACACCAAGCTGGACCTGGGTGATAGAAGCCCCTGCCCCTGGCCTCCCACACACTTCAAAGAACCCATCTGGCCCTCCTCTGGTCACTGTACTCCTGCCCCACCCCCATGGAGTGAGAAGACCGCACTCTCAGTACCTGGGACCCACCTGCCCAAGGGCCCCCAAGCCTGCTTCCAAGCTGTGTGGGGCCTCTTTCCCTGATCCACCCCCCATGAAGGACTGTGCTTCTGGGGTGTACACTTTAGGTCTGAGGACTGACCAAGAGTTGGCTGTTTGCAGGGTGTGCAGATAGAGCTTGGCTGTGCTGATGGGGGTGTTTGCACTTATACATTCAAAGCCCCTGGCTGTATGGAAAAAATTGAGGGCTGAGGTTTGGCCCTCCCTACTCGGGAACTCCCAGGAATCCAAGAAATCTCACTTCAAATCTAGCCTTCCACATTGTCATGAAGGGTATTTGCCAAGATAGCAGGATAAGCTATTTACTTAACAACTAGTTTATACATTTTATAAAAACAACGTATATATTTGTAAACTGTAAATATTTAGATATCTGGTAGGTAGGTCTCCATGTGTATACTCTGGCTTCCAGCCCTGCAAATGTTAGGGGCAGGCCTATCACCTGCCCCTAACAGTAAACCCCAGAAATTCAATGAATATTGTCTGGAATCTGACATTTCTCCCATTTCATTCACTTAAAAATCTCTGGGGACAGAACTCACAGCTGGCTCACCCAAACCCCAAACACCACCAAACCACCCAGGAACACGGGGAGCAGCCACAAACAGTGGTCTCAATTTGCCTCACTCATTCCAGTGACTAGTCATGCCAAAGGGCCCACGAGAATCCCAGAGTTTCCAGAATCCCTAGGTTTGCCCCCCCATGCCATAGACCAGGGACCGATTAGGAGACTGCAGCAGACTGCACTTTCCAAAGGTGGCGGCAGCACTATTTCCCCTCCCACGTGCTCTTCCAGGACCTTGCCACTCCCCTATCAAGAGGTGGAGTCCACGTGTCGCCTTCCCTTGAGGCCGGCAGGCCTTTGTGACTGCTGCCCCTGGTAGAACACGTGAAAGTGATGTCACGTGATTCCCAAGGCCAGATCTGAAATGGTGACAGAGCCTCTGCCCAGCTCTCTCCTTCTGGGCACACCTACAGTGTAAGAAGTACCACGCCTCTGACACTGACATGCTGGAGAGCCCATGTGGAGACACCAGGGAGAGCTAGAGCGAGGTACCCAAGGAAAAGACCCAGCCTTGCAGAACTGCTATGTAACCAAAGAGAAGGCTGCAGAGGTAGAGGCCTGCAGCCAGATTTTCTATATTTGCAGACACTAAGTTAAAAGACTGGCTCTGAAACAATTTTTCTGATGTTCCTTCATGGTGGCCAGCTCTGCATGTGAGGGGGGCGGTAGTGTCTATGAAAACAATCCTTTCTCACTGCTTTCCATGGCAACTGATTATTGTGATGCCCAATTGGCTACTAATAGGCACCGCTCTCCACAGATCTGGTACAAGGACCCCTGCTTGGCTCCCGCTCTGCACTGAGTGGGCCCCAGGTCACGCAGCATCAGCAGATTTCTCCAGTAGATGAGCACCACCAAGCCTTGGCCCCAGGCCAGGCCCAGACCTGAGGGTACACACAAGGGCTGGCCTGTTGAGTCCTCCAGCGTCCCAGGCTTGGTCATGCGAGTCCGAGGACTGGTCATGCGCGAAGAGGCCCCGGATCAAAGCCCTGGCCCCTCCTAGATTTGGGGAGGGAGGGGTGGGCGGTGCGGCAGGAGCTACATATATGAAACTATTGGCAAGAGCTTTCAGCACTCTCACGACAAGTCAAGTGTGTGCAGGTCATGGCTCTTTGGAGGAAAATGAAAAAAAAAATCCATCTATATCTGATTTTTTCTTTATGCCACTTTCCACAGGGCACATCAGCTCAGGAGTTGTGCACCCCATGCACATTGGGCCAGGAGTTGTGCAGGCCCTGGGCAAGAATGACAAATGCCAGTGCCCCCCGGGGCCACGTAGGAGCTGTGAGCGAGTGCAGCAGCCTGGAAGGGACTGTGATGGGTTGGAACACAGGATCCTGCTACAGGGGGCATGGCCAGCTGGGAGCTGCCAAGTGGGAATGTCAGCCCACTTTTGCCAGGTCTTCACATTTTTTCCTCAAGGAGCCAGAAATTCACATTTTTTCATAAAAGCTCCCTGCTTTTAAAATGTTGGCAATCAAAAAGAAACAATGGGTACCATGCCCAAATCCTGGGCCCTTATCACTTCAGAGTGTGTAGGCTGACTTCCAGCTGCCAGTAGCTGCTTCTCTGAAGCACTGGAAGGTCCCTCTGCCTACGTGCAGAGACTGGAGTTGCCAGGGAATTAACACCTGCAGGAGTAGCCTTCAGCAACTGATAGGACTTGTTATATAAATGCCCCAGGTCCCTCACCCCAGGCTGGGATAACTTTGAAGCCATATCCCACATTGCTTCCCAGACTTTCCCCCAGGAGTAAGCACCATCGTTGACAAGCTTGAAAATTGGCTCTTAATCATTGCCCATCCTTTCCCTCTCTCATGTCCCTACTCCTCCACTGGTGTGTCCTGGGATCAACTCTCATATAAGCTCTGTGCACTTGGATATTGAAACCAATTCAAGATTTCTTTTTTAATGCACAGGGCCACTGTAATAAGGTTGTACATCTTATCCACTTTTCAAGGTCAACCATGAGGAGATACACAGAGGGGAATAATCAGCCAGGCTTCTCCCACCAAGTCCTGTACCTTGGTACCAGGGTGAGTGAGAATGGTGTCGGCTGGAGGACAGGGCACCTTTCTGGAATTCACACATAGATGTTGAATGTACTGCCAGGAGCTTTGAAAACACATCTGAGGCCAGATTTGGTTCCTACATCTTTAGTCTATATCTTCTGATTTAGAGGATGGTAGAGGCTGCTGTACCCATAGCACCGGGCCAGCCCTCATCGCCACAGTGCATCCTGCCTCCTGTCCCATTGAAGCCAGCCTTCTTCCAGTTCTCTGATTTTCTCTACTATCTGTGATCAAAATTCCGTCTAAGGAAGGTAGCAAATTAATTCCATTACATGTCGGTTTATATCATGGACCATAGGTAAAATTATTGCCTGATGCAGGGGTACTTAACATTTTTCAGAAGTCAAAAAGTCAACATGAAACGTTCTTATATTCATTCATACAGTAAATATTTATTGAGCGCCAGTCACTGCTCTACATGTTTGGTAATATATAAGTGAACAAAACAGACAAGCACCCCTGCCCTCATTTCACTTACACTCTAGGTAGGAGAGACAGTCAATAAACAACAAGCATAATTTATTTTAAACAGCTTTATTGAGATATAATTCACATACCGGAAAGCTCGTCCATTTAAAGTATACAGTTCCATGGTTTTTATTACATTCAAGGTTGTGCAAACATAATTTTATCACCCTGAAAAGAAACCACATGTACATCAGCCGTCACTCCCCATTTTACCCGCCGCCTTCCACCTCAGCCTCTGGCAACCACTAACCACTTTCTGTCTCTACAGATTTGCCTATTCTGGACATTTCATATAAGTGAAATCATACGATATGTGACTGGCTTCTTTCATTTAGCATAACGTTTTCAAGGTTCATCCACATCGTGGTATGAATGAATTTTATTGCAAAATAACATTCCATTGTATAGATATACCACATTTTATTTATTCATTCATCAGTGGATGGATATTTTGACTGCCACAAAGAGTGCTGCTATGAAAATTCGGGTACAAGTATTTGTTTCAATATCTATTTTCAATCATTTTGTGTATATACATAGGTGTACAATTGGTAATCCTATGTTTAACTTTGTGAGGGACCACCAAACTGTTTTCCAGTGACTGCACTATTTTACATTTCCACCAGCAATGTTTAGATGTTTCTGTTTCTCCACATCCTCTCCAACACTTGTTATTTTCCTTTTTTTAAAAAAATTATAACCATCTTAGTGGGTGTGAAGTAGTCACTCATCTGGATTTCAATTTGCATTTCTCTTATGATTAATAACATTGAACATCTTTTCAAGTGCTTGTTGGCCATTTGTATACCTTCTTTAGAGAAACAGCTTTTCAAACCCTTTGCCTATTTTTTAATTGGATTGTTTGTCTTTTTGTTGTTGAGTTGTAAGTGTTCTTTATATATCTGAATACTAAACTCCTATAAGACATATGATTTGCAAATATTTCCTCCCAGTCTGTGGGCTGTGCTTTCACTTTCTGAATGGTACCATTTGCAGCACAAAAGTTTTTCAATTTTGATGAAGTTTAATTCATCTATATTTTCTTTTGTTGCTTATGCTTTTGGTGTCATATATAAGAAAGCTTTGCCTAATGCAAGGTCATAAAGATTAACTGCTGTTTTCTTCTAAGGGTTTTATAGTTGTAGCTCTTACATGTAGGTCTATGATGCATTTTGAGTTAATTTTTGTATCTCACATAAGATAAGGGTCCAACTTCATTCTTTCACATGTGGATATCCAGTTGCCCCAGCACCAGTTGCTAAAAAGATTTTTCTTTCATTATTGAATGGCTTTGGTATTCTTGTTGAAAATCAGTTGAACATAAGTGTAAGAGTTTATTTATAGATTCTCAAGTCTATTCCACTGATCTATATGTCTATCCTTATGTCAATAACACACTGTCCTGATTACTGTACCTTAAGAACTTTGAAATTTAGAAGTGTCAGTCCACTTTGTTCTTCTTTTTCAAGATTGTTTTGGTAGACTTCCCTGGTGGCACAGTGGTTAAGAATCCGCCTGCCAGTTCAGGGGACACAGGTTCGAGCCCTGGTCCGGGAAGATCCCACATGCAGTGGGGCAGCTAGGCCTGTGTGCCGCAACTACTGAGGCCCATGCACCTAGAGCCCATGCTCCACAACAGGAGAAGCCACCGCAATGAGAAGCCCGTGCACCGCAACGAAGAGTAGCCCCCACTCGCCACAGCTGGAGAAAGCCCGTGAACAGCAACAAAGACCCAACCCAAAAATAAATAAATAAAATCTATTAAAAGTTAAAAATTAAGGATTATTTTTAAAAAATTGTTTTGGCTCTTCTGAGTACCTTGAACTTTCATATGAATTTTAGAATCAGCTGTTCGATTTCTGCCCCCAAAAAGGCTGTTCAGATTCTGATAGGTTTTACGTTGAGCCTGGGGATCAGTTTGGTGAGTAATGCCATCTTAACAATATTAAATATTCTAACAGGAATAAAAATGCCTTTCCATTTAATTTCTTTCAGTGATGTTTTCTAGTTTTCAGTGTACAAATCTTGAACTTCTTTGGTTTTTTTTTTTAATTAATTAATTTATTTATTTTTGGCTGTGTTGGGTCTTCGTTTTTTTGTGAGGGCTTTCTCTAGTTGCAGCGAGCGGGAGCCACGCTTCATCGCAGTGTGCAGGCCTCTCTTGTTGCAGAGCACAGGCTCCAGACGCTCAGGCTCAGTAGTTGTGGCTCACGGGCCTATGCTCCGCAGCATGTGGGATCTTCCCAGACCATGTCTCGAACTCCTGACCCCTGCATTGGCAGGCAGACTCTCAACCACTGCGCCACCAGGGAAGCCCTTGCACTTCTTTGTTAATCATTCCTAAGCATTTTATTCTTTTTGATGCTTTTGTAAATAGAATTGTTTTCTAATTTGATTTTTGCATTGTTCAATACAATAATTTTTATATATTGATCTTGTATCTTGTAACCTCACTGAACTCATTTATTAGTTTTTAAATAGTTTTTAAGTGGATTTCTTAGGATTTTCCATATACCATGTCATCTGCAAATATAGTTTTACTTCTTCCTTTCTTATCTAGATGTCTTTTCTTTCTTTTCTTTGCCTAATTGTCCTAGCAAGCATAATTCTAAAAAAGTAAATAAAAGAGTGTGTTGAAAGGTGGTAAGTGCAACGGAGAAAAGAAAAAGTATATTCAGGTAAGGGAAATTGGGATTACCAGGGGTTAGAGTTGTAATTTTTAATTGCTTCTCAGTGAGGAGGTGACATTTGGAGAAAGAACGAAAGGAAGTGAAGGAGTTGAACATGCAGGCGGTGGGAACGGGCAAAGCGCTGAGGCATGACTGTGCCAGGCAGGTTCTCCAAGAACAGCCAGGGGCCAGTGTTGCTGGAGCAGAGTAAGCAAAGGTATCTCATGCAGGGTCTTGGCACTGAAGGGTGTAGAGCAGAAGCACGGCCGGACCTCGCATTTTGAAAGGATCACTGTGCTGAAGGGGGTAGAGGAAGAAGCAGAGTGGCCAGCTGGGGGCTATTGTAGTAATCCTGGAGAAAGGTGATGGTGGCTTAACCAGGGTGCTGTCCATGGACGTGGTGAGAAGAGATTGAAGTCTAGATATATTTTGAAGATAGAGGGAGGGGGATCAACTGCGTCAACCATTTCTGAATGGTCAAGAAGGATGCAGACTGGGAGCTGACCACTGGCGAGCTGACCAAAGAGGGAGCATTTGTTTTCTACACTTCTTTTCCCTGGGAGAAGGCACAGGCGGGCAGGGCTGCACGACAAGAGTAAGGGCTGTACAGAAGGCCAGAGATAGTACTTGACTCTCTAGGGCCTGTTTCGTTATCTTTTGCTACACAACAAATTACCCCAAACTTAGTGGCTTGAAATAACAATTATCATCTCACAGTTCCTAAAAGTCACAAATCTGGGCATGGCTCAGTTGCAGGATCTCTCCCCAGGCTGCACTCAAGGTGTCAGCAAGGGACTTCCCTGCTGGCACAGTGACTAAGAATCCACCTGCCAATGCAGGGCACACGGGTTTGAGCCCTGGTCAGGGAAGATCCCACATGCCACGGAGCAACTAAGCCCGTGTACCACAACTACTGGGCCCGCATGACACAACTACTGAAGCCCATGCCCCTAGAGCCTGTGCTCTGCAATAAGAGAAGCCACCGCAATGAGAAGCCCGCGCACCGCAACAAAGAGTAGCCCCTGCTCACCACAAGTAGAGGAAGCCCGCATGCAACAACGAAGACCCAAAGCAGCAAAAAATAAATTAATTTAAAAAAAAAAAGGTGTCAGCAAGAGCTGCAGTCTTATCTCAAGGCTCGTCTGGCGAAGGATCGGCCAAGCTCACTTAAGGGGTCGTTGGCAGGACTCAGCTCCCCGCTGGCTGTTGGCCAAAGGGGGCCATGATCTCCTCGCCACATAATCCTCTCCATAAGGCAGCTCCAAATACAGCAGCTGGCTTCTTCGGAGTGAGCAAATAAGAGGCCCATAGATAATACCAGCAAGAGACAGAGAGCCAGCAAGATGGAAGTCAAGATTTTTGTTATTTAATCACGAACATGAGATGCCAGCACTATTGCCATATTCTGTTCATAAGAAGCAAGTCACTGGGTTCAGCCCGCACTCGGGAGGGATTACACAGGGGCATGAGTACCAAGAAGTGGGTATCACTAGGAACCCTGACAGAAGCTGCCCAGCAAACAAATCCAGGACTATAAAATGCATTGAAAAAAAAACTAACACCACATTGACTGGCATTTCGCCAGTGCATAATAAAAATAGAAAACAAGTAAAATAATTCTACTCAGGAAATGAACTTATTTGTGAAGCTCTCTGTCAATACTTTTTATGTAAAGCCAGGTCTTGATATGCCAAAACACTTACCAGAAGAGACTCTATCCTGTTCATTGTTTTATTTACCTTCTAGAGCATTCCTATTAGTCGTGAGCACCATGACTAAACTGAAAACTCTTGGAGCCCAAGGACTCAATCTTCTTACAACACTCAGCACCAACATATTGTTTAGCATACACTTTGCATACGTGAATGACACATTTTGCAATGTGATAATTCTCAAAAAATAGAGGGGCTGATGATAGAAGAGTTAGGTTTGCCATCCCTGTGACTCGGTTCGATGATTCGAATTTGGGCTCTGCTGTGTGATTTGGGGCAAGTCACTCAACCTCTCTGTGCCTCAGGTGCTGCGTATGTAGAATGCAGATATTAAGACCCACCACCCCCAGACTGCTGTGTTGGTGAAATGCCAAACTGTATGTAAAGATACTGAGCACAATATTTGAGCACTGGTCCATCATAAGTGCTCAAAGTAGGTTATCATTTTTAAAAAGGAGGTTATCATTTTACTGCTATCTTTATGAACATAAATTATAACAACTGAAGGAAGTTGTGTTGAATGAGATGATTGAATGAGATGACTGAATGCGTGAAAGATCCCATACATGTGTACACTTGTATACCTGGCTTCTAGTAAGTGTCCAATAAATGGATACTATCATGACTATTCATTGTATGGTGCAAATCATAATTACGGAAGGAATTTGAGTGTTCTCGTTCACTCTGTTAGTTCATATCCATTCTTCAAAACAGTCCTCAGCATACCTCCTCCTGGTACCCTTCTGGACTGGCCATATCCAGTTTCAGTGCCTTAAAGCTTTACCGGTCGTTTATCTGGGTAAGCAGAATCTGTCATGTGATGTGCCTGTGTGTCCCAGACCGCCAAGTTCTATTCTGGGGCTTTTTCGTGGCATGCCTTATTTCTCCCATTTGATTGTGGTACCTCAAGAGCTGGGCTGTGGGTTTTCCTCCTTCCACACACCCCCAGGACCTAGCAGTGTGTTCTGTATCCCGCCCTGCTCCACCCAATCCACATGCCATTCAGCCAGACACAATAACTCTGATACACTGCCTGCTAACACAGCTGGGAAATAACTCTAGTTGGCCGGCCGGAGGGCTGCAGGGGAGGGCAGAAGGTGGAGGAAGGAACAAAAGCATACCGCTGGAAGGGCAAAGGCAAGCTGCATGGTCGCCTTCAATCTTGCAGAGAGTGGTGGGAGCCACCGGTAATACCTGCTCCCACACCGAGGCCACCCACAGGGCCATGCAGCTGAATGATGGAGATGCGAATGCGGCTCTGCCCCAGTCAGGCCACTCCGTGAGTGGTGGCCACTCCATGCTGAGGGCAACATTTGTGAATCAAGTTGGTCCAAAGGATAGAGATGGGCCTTGAATCAGCCAGCACAGCTCTGTTAGGAGCTGTGTGGCTTCTTCAGGCCGTTAACTTAACTTCTCTGAGCTTCTCAGTTGCCTAAACAGCTAATACTTGCTGAGCACCTCCTGTGTACTAAGCATCGTTCTTAGTATATATTATTTAATATCACAATAACCCATATGGCAGGCACTATTGTTGTATCTATTTTACTGATGAGGAAACTGAGGCACAGGGCACTGAGAAGTCTACCCAGGTTCAAATAGCTCAAATGTGGTGCAGGCAGGATTTGAGTCCATAACACACAGCCACCATGGTCCTAACCTCATACATTAGCCAGGGTTCTCCAGAGAAACAGAACCAGTAGGATACGTAATAAAAGATTTCCTGTAAGAAATCGGCTCATGCAGTTATGGAAACTGACAGCCCCAAGATCTGCAGGTAAGTCAGCAGCCGGAAACCCAGGAGAGCTGAACGTGTGGTTCCAGGCTGCAGGCCCCCAGGCTGGAGACCCAGGAAGAGCCAATGTTTCAGTTCAAGTCTGAAGGCAGGAAAAAGCTGACATCCCAGTTTGAAGGCCATCCAGGAGAAAGTACTTTCTTACTCAGAGAAGGGTCAGCCTTTTCCTTCTATTCAGGCTTTCAACTGACTGGATAAGGCCCACCCACATTAGGGAGGGTGACCTGCTTTACTCAGTCTACCAATTTAAATGTTCGTCTCATCCAGAAACACCCTCACAGATGCCCAGAATAATGTTTGACCATACATGTAAGCACCCATGACACAGTCAAGTGGACACATAAAATTAACCACCGTGTTCACAAGTGTTAACTGAGAAGTAAATGGGACACTATATGTAAAAGTTAAAAAAAGATAAAAAAACAAGATCTGGCAAACAATGATCAATAAATGGTAGCTAGAAAGGAATACATATATATTAAATATATATGTATTCATTAAGAAAATGTGACTCAGCTTCAGTTGCTAATAAGCGGGTTTGGGGTTAAAAGTTTGGCATGGCTTGAATAGAAACTCACCTGACTCCTTTGTCAAATGTTGTTAAAAGTGCAGCTTGGGGAGACCCCCTGGACCAGAGAAGTCAATGCAGAGGACACTAGCCTTCCAGTATTTAGCACTAGAAGCTGAGAGAGAACGGACATCCATCTACTCCAACCCAGGTCACCTGGCATGTATTAAGCCCTTGCCGCCTGCCAGGCGACGTGCTGGACTCGTCTGTTCCTTGCCTGTGATCCTCACGGGACCCCGCGCATGCGTTGCCATCACGCCCATGGGGCAGATAAAAACTGGGGCGCAGAGAGCTGGCGTGGCTTACTCAGTATCTCTCAGCTGACAAGTGATAGTCGATGTCGGAATTGAGAACTGCTTGCCTCAAAACAGGTGCCCTCACTTCTACGCCACAGATGTCCTCCTGGTTTCCAAGGATTTTGCGACGGCACCCCAAATCACGGAGAGGTTGTCTTGTCCTGAGAGACCATTCACAAACTAACTTTGATCAAGACAAAATAAACATGCTTGGGCGCAAGTTTTGGAAATGGCCCCTTTGGAGACTCTGCTTACTCAAGCAAAGAGGAAGACATTGGTTATTTCAGTTAAAGCCGTTTTGCTCGTTCTGGTTCATCAGTGTATCCTCTCGTTATGCGGGAAGGAAAACTCTCAGGGAAGCTCCATTCCCTTCCTGGGTGCCTGCTCTGCTCCAGGGTCAGATGGCTATGTCAGAGAATTTTATTGTCACAACAGCTGTTATTAATGGTAACTGTGCTGTCTTGCCCCATGTAAGAGCTCTCCATGGAGGAGGAGAAAACCTGCCCTCAGAACATCCCTGGGAGGCGGCCCTCAGCAGGAGGCAGGATGTAGCCTGGCAGAGGCAGACTCCCACGGATGGGGAGGCGGAAATGGCCTGTTCCAGGGCAGAAGATGTACACAGAGGATCTTTCGGGGGGAGTCTTAAAACCACAAGGCCTTATAAAGCAATGGACCTTCCAAGGAAAGGGAGTGCAGATGGCCTGATCTGTGAGAGCAGCTTTCCACTGAACCCTGTGGTGTGAAGTAGTCTCAGAGCGGGGGCGGGGGGGGGGTCTGTGTAGCCCTCAGGAGCACATCAAAAGAGGCTGCAGTGGGTTTAAACATTTGGAAGCTAAGATAAGAATTGGAGGAAAACAACCAATGCTGTTCTCTTCTTCTGGGGTCAGTTCTATCTTCAGAGCCCTCCTGGGCCCAATGAATGACCTCTAACTGCCTCCAGAGAGGTCAAGGCCAGGAGGGCAGGTGGTCTGGCAAAGACCGTGAACTGTCTCCAGAAAGCCCAGGCCATCTCTTGTCACCTTCATACAGCACATGGGGTTAACGCTGATATTAAGTCAGGAGGCTTCTCTAAGGAAAATGAGCACAGTATGAAACGGCTCCCTCTAACTGTTCTCAGGAGGGAGAGCAGCTAGGAGGGCAATCACGGTCCAGACTTCTCTGAGGAGGCAGGAGTCCCAGAAGTTTGATTTCTTTTACTCAGCTTGGAGACATGTTTCCCCCAAATCATTCTGTTCAGCCCTTCTTCAGCCACGAACTGGCAGAACCTACAACACGGGTTCCCATGAGCTTTAGGAATTCAGCTTCCTATTTTTTTCCAATTCCAAATATAAAACAAACCCCAAAAAGCATTAAAATAATTTGAACTTCAAAGACTCTAATTCCTAGTGGCCACAATGAAATTAAATAAGAATCAGTCTCTCTCTCTCTCCCTCTCTCTCTCTCTCTATCGCGCTCTCTCTCTCTCTCTCTCTATCGCTCTCTCTCTCTCTCTCTCTCTCTCCCTCTCTCATCCTCTCCCTCTCTCATTTTTCTACCTTTTTAAGGAGAGGAAAATAAAAGCAAAAAGGACATGGAGCCCATGCAACTCCAGGAAATGCTTGCACGAAGCTTCTTTAGCTTCTAACTAACATTTGTAACCAAGGATCAGCAGAGCAGCCTCTTGTAATTACCGTTGTTGCCCCATTTGTGGCTATCTCCGCGAGGCCAGTAAATCTTAAAATTACAGGCTGACCACACCGGAGAACTGAGACAGAGTCAGCCGCATCTCTCAAAGGCACTGCCCTGGGCAATTCCCACCCCCTGAGATGACTTGTTCGCCAGGGAGAAGGCCCCGCCCGGGAGCGACTCCCAGACCTCGCTGCTGCGGCTTGGAAATAAATAAAACCAGGGTGGGTGGCCCAGGATGCCGGCACCCCTGGTGAGTAGAACGGGAGGCCGCTGGTTCACTGTCCCTGTCACACCTTCCATTACCCCAGCCTAGCTTGGGCTCCTAGTTAGGCCCCAGAGATGGACAAGAAGAGGAGACAGCCAAGGAACGGAGAAGGGGAAAGTCAAAATGCCTCGACAAGGAGACATTTGCCTCTAGAAATACTGTTCCTCTCTGTTGAGGAGCACGACACCTACAGAGGTCAGCTAGCTTAACACACGGGTCATTTTATGTGAATGGAGCTCAAGATTTGACTTGAGATTTAACCATGATCTGCTGACTTAACCCTGCAGATCTCGGGGCTTGTCAGTCTCCGTAATTGCATGAGCCAGTTTTTTATAGGAAATCTTTTATTACGTATCCTACGGATTCTGCTTCTCTGGAGAACCCTGACTAATGTATGAGGTTAGGACCATGGTGGCTGTGTGTTATGGACTCAAATCCTGTCCGTGCCACATTTGTGCTATTTGAATCTGGGTAGGTCTCTCCATGCCCTGTGCCTCAGTTTCCTCATCAGTGAAACAGATGCAATAATAGTAGCTACCATATGGGTTATTGTGGGATGAAATAATATATGCTAAGAACGATGCTTAGTACACAGGAGGTGCTCAGTAAGTATTAGCTGTTTAGACAACTGAGAAGCTCAGAGAAGTTAAGTTAACTGCCTGAAACCACACAGCTCCTAAGGCTGGGATAATAAAGTGCAGTCTCAGTGTTTTGTACGTCACATGTGGAGTTCACGATTTTGCCCTTACAGAATGCATTTCATTCAGCTTTTTAAATTTGGTTATAGATACCTATAAATCTGTCTTATTACCGCCTTTATCAATTCTTCTATTTACGAAAGTCCAGCAGCATATGAGTTTGTGGTTAATTAGTATAAATAACGCGTGTGGGTCAAACATTAAAATAATATTCCCCAAGCCATTTAGCACCTGTCAATGGCCTGCTGTCTAGATGTTCTGTCTTATCTGCTTTTAGCAGGCATCCACCAACCCCTCCACTGATCAGCCTAATTCCCTATGTATGTCCCTTTCAGCATCTCCAGAAAAGGTGGCTCTGGGTGGCTGTGTGTGTGTGTGTGTGTGTGTCTCAGGTAGAGCATTGGTCTTTGCCTCCTGCTGAAGACAATGACTGAGAGTTTAGGTGACTTGCTTAAAGCCACAGAACAAAGAAACAAACAAACAAAAAATCAAAATGCTTTCCTCCTACTGTTCTTTCTGCTGCCCCGGAAGGTCAGATGTCTGAGGAGCACCGTCCAGATTTGGACACCATTGCATTTCCATTTCAGAGAAAGAGAGATACATCAACCAAATTGGTTGCCGCGGTACAAGTTTCCTATACACAGACAAGAGGAAGTTCTGAATTAAGATTCCTACAAAACACAACAAACAAAAGAGAATTACAGAAGAGAAAAAAGGGAAGGAGGGAGGGAAAGAGGTAGGGAGAGACAGAGAGAGGAAGAAAGGGGAAGTCGTGGAAAGTCAGTTTTGCAGAGGAGGTTTTAGCTGCTCCAGGGGCTGCTGGGAGGGAAAGGGTGGAAGGCGAGGAAGAATTCACTCACCAGTGGTGGTCAGTTTGGAATTGTTTACACCGCAAGTGCCCTGAGGGGGCTTTGCTTACACAAAGCGGACTTCAAAGAGCCCGTCAGACATTAACAGACTGACCCTCCACCATTCCCACCCCCAGCCTCAGGGAGCCTGGGGTTAGGATAGCAGTCTTCAACCGGGAAACTGAGGACAAAAAAAAAGGAGTCAGTGAAGAAAATGGGAATGCCCCCCAAGACTCTGCCGCTAAGACCCACAGCTAACATTGCCATCAAAGGTATTGCCCTCATCAGGAGCCGGCTGGCCTGCACGCCTCAGTGTTTAAAGGATCCAGTTCGCTTTGGAGCCAGAGATACAGTAAGTCCCAGGTGAATTATAAAAGCCAGCAGTTTCCAGGTCTCTCCCATTCGAGGCCAGCAGTCTCCGTGGGCCACGTTGATAGTGGCCCTTACTAAGTTCCTAAGGACTGGCAGCATCTAGGCATGCCCACCCCACAAACCCCCAGATATTTGCATCCATTCAGTGCTTGGATTCCCCCTCTGTCTCCTATGGAGAAAAGGCTGCTGGAAACCCAGACACCCTGTGGAGGGGACTGGTGCCAAGTCGTCTGGGGCCCCCTCCCATGGGAAGCAAGAAGTACAGCCAGCCTTGTCACCATGCCCTAAAGTAGGATGGATGGCCCCGGTAAACCGATCCTAGCTAATGTAACCATAGGTGCTATTTCATTTAAATACATCGACCCAGACATTTCCCATCAGTATAGCGCCTTTCCCTGAGGCCTGCCCCTGCTCCCTCCAAAGCCTCAAACCACCCGGGTTAATGACACGCCCGGGCTGGGGACCAGAGTGTGTTAAGTGTCTTTGCAATGGCAAATGAGGGGCCCCCAAAGTCTTCCCTTTCTTCATTTATCATTTTCTATAATGTACCTATCACATACCCTGCTCCTCTCGCCTTTGCCAAACTAAACAGCCCTAGTCCTGCTAATCTCTCCTCAGATGGAGACCGGGGCCATAAATCTAATCACCGTGGAAAGAAGGCCTTCCCTGACCATGCCTTGGGCGCTCAGCACAGCACATAGTATAAAACACACAGCAGATAATGGCAGAGCCGCTGTCACAGGGCACATTATAAAATGCAGATGTTGTCAGGAAGAATGCGCCTGTTGTGAAGTTTCAACTGTAAATTAGCCAGCTTGCTAAAGGGATAAAGGCCATTTAATTTGCTCATCAACTCCACCCTCTCTCCTCTTTATCCTTTGTCTCTGAGGCACATTATGTTTGAATAAAATTCCCGGTAGAAATTGGAAATAGAAGACTCTGGCGCTGGCTTTGCCAGGTAACATGAAATTAAATCCCACGAGTCTGTTCTCTATGTCTGTAAGTCTGTTTCTGTTTTGTAGATAAGTTCATTTGTATCATATTTTAAACCATAATGGAAAAGAATAGGAAAAAGAATCCATATATATATAACTGAATCACTTTGCTGTACAGTAGAAATTAAGATAATATTGTAAATCAACTATACTTCAATAAAATAATTTTTTTAAGAAAATCCCATTAGCTTCTTGAATCAATTTTAAAAGATAAAAGTTAAACATGTTGTCTGTATGCATTTTTTAAGTAATAGAATCCACTCTCAGCCCCCCAGACCTGACTTAACCCCCACCCCATGACTCCCCACAATGACATATTGAGGTGGGCTGCCCACAACCCTCTTCCTTCCAACCACCCCCAAGATGTCATGAACTTATTAATGTCTTTTTCAACGAACACTAAATTTCGTGGCATTCTGCTTTCAGAAAGTGAAAGAAACGGAGTTTTTTTGTTTTTCTTTTTCTTCTTTTTACATCTTTAGAGAAGAACAGCAGTGAGCTAAATCTCTCATAACACATTGCAGGGATGTTAAGAAGGTCTTTAAGGAAGGCAGATGTACTGAGAGCATCCCTTTGGTCACCAAGAAAACTAAATTCTTCCTTTGATCCCTCCCTTCTCCCAGTCATCTTCAAAAAGGAGAGTGGTTCAAAGAGACAGGAGATACTAGAAAGAGGAGATATTAAGACCTTTGTTACTTCTTATGCTTTAAATGTCTGCCTTGGAGAAAAGAGCTGAGCGTGAAACTTGGGAGCAGTCCGTTACACGCCCATGCCAGTGTCCAAGAAGCAAATCACCTGGCTCAGCTCTCCCCAGGTGGGGCCAGACTGGAACTACGAAACCGCATTGTTCCTCAGGTTGGGTCCTGCCTGGCCCTCATCTGGGGCAGTAAGTAGCCTAGGAAAGACCTAGGGCCCAAGTTACCCCGTGATCCATGCTACTTCAACAGGTCAAGATAAGAATCTGGAGAACTACTGGAAAATCAATTCCAAGAATAAGCATGGACCATCTTATTGAGCCATCAATTTTATCCGATGATAAGCAACTGAAAATATTAATGTGTACATTAAGACAAGCATAGTTTTTAAAGGCACATTTATTTGTGTTAAATGCAAGACTCACATCAACATTTAGGGGGAGAGGGAAGAGGCAATGAGTTTTGAGCTTGTGACTAGCACCTTCAGAAGGCCCATAGCCCTCAGGGGTCTATTCCCTCCTCTGCAAGTCAAGTTTGAGAAGCATCTTAGTGGGCCATAGCCCATCTCCTAAGAACACAGAGCTGGGAAGGAGGACTCAAAGAATGGAATTAATGCCAATATTGCAGAGGTCTCGGGGGGAAACACAGCAGGGAGCTGCTCAGAGGGCCATGGGGCCCAGGATTGGAGTCCAGGTGATCTAAGGACCAACCCTATGAGGTTTGGGAACCAGGGCAAGACAAATATTGGAAGTTGGGACCCTTCTTGTCATAGACCAGGGAATCTTCCTCTCTGTCTTAGTTTGAGTTCTCCCAGAAGCTGACCCTTAGATAAGAATTCACATGTAAGTAGTTCATTTCATACGGGATCCTAGGAAACACCAGTGGGAGTGGGGAAGTGAGATGGGGTAAGATAGCCCTCCAATGAGGGATGTATCATCCAGAAAGCTACCACTGTGGATAATTGGAGCTTGATCCCTCTGAGGAATTCTGGAAAATACCATAGAACATTTGCCTCAGAAGCATCCCACCCAATGGGCAAGGGCAGTGGGGTACTTATACACCAACTCCCTACAGTACTGGTTGGGTGTTGCTGGGGGAGGGGAGAGGTCATGAATTTCCCGCACTTCTGCCTTGAATAGAGCTCACCCTAGTAGACAAAGAAAGCCCTTCAGTAAAGAGATGCAGGGGCTAGCCCCTGGGAATCAACGTGCACTGAAAGGGTAAGGGTGAGAGTGTACTGACTAGGTACATGTACCTCTGCACCAAAGGCTCGAGTCCTCTTCACCGAGGGTTAAGCACCTGACATGGTGGCTGACGTCAACCTTTAGATAAAAATGACATGCTACCACCACTAAAAGCTTATGTATAGGCAGTGTACTAGATGTTCCTTATTTGCTCCTCCCAGCAAGCCAATGGGTAGATATTGTGATCACAGAGAAGATAACTGGCTGTCACAATTGGAGTAGCTTCTGTAGAGACTTGCCATTGGTAAGGCTGGGACTTGAACCTAGAGTCCATCGGCATAACCTCTGCCTATGTGGTCAGTACAGAATTCCTGTCCAGCCACACCCCTGCCGCAGGTAACTGCCCTACCCACGCCCCCTCCTCCAGGAGGCACAGTGAGGTTTTTGTAACATGCGATTGAGCTCTCCCATCTTGCCACAACTTTGGGGACCAAGGGATGGGAAGTTGACCATTTGACAACCCAGGCCCCTGTGTGGCTTGAAAAGGTGAACTAGATAAATCAATTCCTGTCCTGGGATTTGGAACTGGTAACTGGAGACCTAGGAGTTAGCCAGGTGAACTGGGGGGATGAGTGCAGTGGAGTTACACGTGAAGGGAACAGTCCTTGGCTTTGCCCTGTCATTCCCCTTTCTTCTGGTCCCCTCACTTCTTCACTTCCTTTTTCATGTTTTAAAGGACTACCTTCTCTATTATGCAAGTGTGGTGTTAAGAGGTCAAGATACCCTGTCACCTCTGGCTCAAGATGCCGTTGACCCATGCTAGGATAACTGGACTCCTTCCCTCTCGGGAACTTGACTCTTGAGTGGAGTGACACTAGGATAAAAAGCAGCTGAGACCAATGCTCTGAAGTGATTGCCCGCTCTTTCTGAGGCCTAGACATCAGCTTTTTCTTTCACTCCATGTGCTGCCTTGCAGCCATACTGCTGGTATCCTGCCATACCCCCTGGCACCCACTGCTCCCTTACTCACTGTTCCAGGTATCTGGTGTTGCTTAACAAACCACCCCAAAACTTAGCAGAGTAAAACAATAATTTATTATTACTGTGGGGGTTGATGGGATCAGCTGGGCTGTTCTCACTTGGGGTCTCTCATATCATTGCAGCCAGTCTAAGGCCAAGGCCAAGTTCATCTGAAGGCTTCTTCACTCACCTATGTGTTATCGGTCTGGGATGTCTGGAATGTCTTGGGGCTGGCAGGGCACCTCTCCATGTGGCCTCTTCATATGGCTAGTTTGGGCTTCCTCACAGCATGGCGGTCTTGAAGTAATTAGATTTCTTCGACAGGTGCTGGTTTCTCCCAGAGTGAGTGTTTCGAGAGACTCAGGCATAGGCTACAAGGCATCGCTTTCACAATATTCTACTTCTCAAAAGTCACCAGCCCACCCAGATTCAAGGGGGCAGAGGAGTAGACTCCATCTTTCAACAGGGGGATAGCTTGTGCATACGTGGAAGGAAGGAATTGATGAATGGTAGCCATCGTGGAGCCAGAGTCAATAGCCAGTGACTCTTTACTTCAAGTGCATGCAACTCTGCCTGAGGACGTTCTCCGGCTGGAAGTGTACTATGCCTGCCTATGGAAGACAGAATTCCAGAGAATTAACACCCCTGGGAGCAGTTCTTAACTCTAGATGAATGGGAGTATAAATGCCCCAGCTTCCTCAAATATGGGGGGATTAAATCACAGGTCACATCTGTATGGTTTCCCAGAGGTCCCCAAGGTGATTGAGCCCTGACTGCCCAGAGTGGAAACCTGCTTCTTGTTATACCCTCAGTGGCTGCCTTCCTTTCCCCAACTTACTTCTCCAGTCCTCTACATGGGCCTACTGATATCTCCTCTCAAAAAAAACAAAAACAAAAAGCAAACAAACAATCCCTCCCCAAAAGACAACTTGCACCCAAAGCCTTTTCTCAAAGTCTGCTTCTGAGGGAACCTACTGCACACATACCCCATTATTTTCCCAAAATATTTCTTCCTCGGGTAGGTTAAGCAGAGTTGGTTTCTTTCGCTTTCAACCAAAGAACAGTAAATGATAGAATGTAGAAAGGGGCCAGAGAGAGGGTGGGGAGCCACAAGGTCCAAGTGCCACCAGGTCACGGCCCTCCAGGACAGCGGAGCCAAGCAGCCAACTGCTCTGAGGAGGAGGATGGAGCAAACCCACACGGGGAGAAGCGCCTCCCAGAGGCCAGCTCTCTTCAGTCCTCCCCTGTGATCCCACTCTCCGCGGAAGTTCTTGCCCTTGGAAGAATGTGACTGAACCCCTTCCACGGAAGCAAGAGATTCACAGCTTTGAAGGGCCAAGTAGAACCATGGAGAGGACTCCTGTCAGCAGTCAGGGCTTTCCACAGAAATCTTTTTCCCCTCCCTCTGCCTCTTCACTCACGCCCTACCCCACAGGGACTGGCCTTACCTGTGAGCTCTGTGATTCCAATAGCATGTGAGATGTCCTCTTGCCCCAAACACCCCCATTAACGAGGCTTAGGAAGATTACCGGAAATGAGGGCATTCAGTTGCTTTCCTAAAATGCATCTGAGGACAATAAAATGGAGAAAATTTGAACTTTGATGGGATGTAGTGAGAGATATAGTGAGGGCTGATGTCAGAGACTGTAGGAACCCAGAGAACAATCTGAGGGCACTGTATGCCTGGGAACAAGAAGAGACAGTACCTGAGGGAAGGAGAGGGAGGGAAGTGAAAAGGTACCCAAGACCTGCATCCCTGCTTGGGGTGCCTGAGAAAACCATACTTAACTTTGGAGTAAGACCCAATTTGTAGGATTTCTGGTTTGAACTAACGGATAAAGAATTTCGTGGATACCTAATCAATGCTTTCACTCCACATTGAGTGTTTATACCTGAGGACCTGAAAACTCTCTAAAAACAAACATTCCTCTCCCATGCAGGAAAACAGTGATTTGAAAAACATAGGAAGCCCCTGGTACGAAAAGGTTCAATGACTTATCCAAATAAAACCAGCAAAATTTGACTCTTTTAGACTGGGTTCATAGTAGATTATCCAGATAATTTATCATCTAAACTGGAACACCTTTGAGAGTAAAATGGAGCACTATTAATAATTAAGCCAGGATGTCCCAGGTAAACCGTGATATGAGTTCAGGAGCCCCAGGGCATGTTCTGCTTTCCTCTACTGGGAGGTATCCTTGGCTAGTGAGTGAAAGTCTTCGATATGCACCTAAATAAAACTTGTAATTCACTTATTCCTCCTTGGTGGATAGGGACAGTGGAAAATGCTCTAATCTTAGAATTAAAAGACTTAAACTCATGGGCTTCCCTGGTGGCACAGTGGTTGAGAGTCCGCCTGCCGATGCTAGGGGACACGGGTTCGTGCCCCAGTCTGGGAGGATCCCGCGTGCCGCAGAGCAGCTGGGCCCATGAGCCGCGGCTGCTGAGCCTGCGCGTCCGGAGCTTGTGCTCCGCAACGGGAGAGACCACGACAGTGAGAGGCCCGCGTACCGCAAAAAAAAAAAAAAAAAAACTTAAACTCAAATAAATAAATAAATAAAAGACTTAAACTCAAGTCCAGCTCCGTCCCTTCCTAACGGAGAGAACTTGAGTGGATCTCTTAACCTCAATCAGTCCAATTTCCTCCTCTATAGAATGGGGACGATTCCACTCCATTCACAGGTTGTTGTGAAGATTAAAGATTAGTATATGAAAAAGCACTTTGTAGGCCCTTGTTCAATAAACGTGTGGTATTATTTGTACGTTCGGTGGTAAATCTGGACAACCTCTGGACAATGCATAAAAAAGCTTAAGCCTGATACATGATTTCTTGAAAAGCTATGAAAAGAATTGCCCCATGTTTCCATTCTGGCCTCAATATGAATAAATTTTGTTTATTTCATGTTGAGGTATTTCAGCCCACCAGGCCCCTCCTTTCATTTCAACTTGAAGGCAGCTTTTGACCCCTGAACTTTTAGCACCTTTCTCATTGGGGAGAAATAACAGTTCCACATTTAAGTGAAAACGCATGTATATTCCTTGACTCTCTGCCTGAAGCCACTGAGTTTCACCAAGAAGAGGCAATAGGAGTAACTTGTATTCAGCACTTGACGTCTTCATGGTCAGCTTGAGGGGTAACATGGAAAAACTTATAGGGGCATGAGAATAATAATATGGGGGTTTTCAACTGTAAAAAGAAGACCACACACATGGTCCCATGTGGATTGCACCCTGGACCGTCTTCAAAAACAGGGGAGTTGCATTCTCCGCGGCCATGCGTAGGCCTGGTTTAATTAAATGTAGGCCACAAATGGGCTGCCAAACATGATGCCGAAACGCTGTTGATTTCTGTGGTAGAAATTTCCCATTGCTCTGTGTTCCTGTTAAGATAGTACATGTGGAGAGTACAACCTGAACGCTTGGCAGATGGTCCCATCTGTTTTTCCATCATTTTGAATTTAGCAGGAAAACCTCAAGATGTGTTTTGACACAAGCATGCTTTTTTCCTTTCTGCATTTTGAAATGGCTGTGTTCGGAGCCTAATTAAATCCATATGCTTCTGATTCATTTACACTTAACTCATCAAAATGTTGTTTTGTAATAGCCATTTGAAGTCCAAGGCGCCTCTCTTGAGCCTTTTTTCTGAAAACCAGGAAGCTATGGTGTGCCAGCCAGCCAGCAGGGTTCTCATACCAAAAGGTTCAAATATGGTTCAAGACAAGATTTCACAGCCAGGAGATTCTGGTGGTTAGGAATTGTCCTAAAGCATCACTGTCAAGTGTGGGGTGTGACTTTGAATCCTCTGTTATTATCCAAAGATACTCAGTGTTCAGAATAGTAGAAAACAATTTATGAGAGAAAGAAAAATAATACTAGACTCATTGGACCCAACGGGAAATTTTAGTTTAAATGGGAATTGGGTGGTTTTCCCTTTTTTGTTTTTTTGTTTTGGTTTTTAAAGAAGAGTTTTTATTAGACATAACTAGAAGTTATAACTGAAGGCTTCATGCCAACCCCTACCCAGAATAAGTAGCTTCTATGTCATATATTCTCATTATCATATCCTACGTAGGCTTTAAAAAAAATTATCCATAACTTGGACTTAAAAGTATAACTCCTGCTCTTTCAATGTCATACTAGAGCCTTGTCTAAAAAGCCCCCCTAAGAGTCTAGAGTTTGTGATCTTTGTTTGACTCACTATTTACTACTGTTTAGGGCCAAGACTTTGTAAAGTCAGTTATTAACTTGTAGAGTTAAAAATTATTAAATTGTAGAGTTAAAAATTATTTTTGTCCACTAAAAAAGCAAGTTGTTTCTATCTAGGAAAAAAGATAACTCCAAAGGTTACAGTTTTGTTGTGCTGTAGGATATTAACCAATTTTGTATCTAACTTAGCAATATTATTTCAGCATTTTTTCTTTGATGGACTATATATACCAGTCTTCCCAATCCTCACTCAAACCTGCTTTACCATCCATCAGTTCTCTCATTAATACATTAAATATATCTTTGATACACAATCACTAAATATGTGTTTGAGAGTCATTTAACTTTTTGAAAATTATCCTTTGAAACTGAACGAGTCCTAAGCCTGGCTTACCTGATCTATCTTTCCTCCCACTGGTGTTCATTTGCGTTTTATAACTATGTCAAGCAAATGGGCATTCGAAGAGCTGAAAATTGAGTAGATGCAACACCAGAAAAGGCCCAAAACTCAGTCAAGCAGGGAGAAAAGGGAACTGTTTTGAACACTGAATGAGTTTACATTCATCATCTCCTTTCATCCACGTAACAACTCTGGGAGGGAGGCATCACCCCACTTCTCAGGTGAGAAAAGTGAGGTAGGAAGTGATTAAGTAACTTGCCCAGAGTCACACAGCTTGGAAGTGGCAGTACCCAGACTTGAACAGGGACCTGTCAATTCCAAACCCACGCGTTCTTCTCACTGCACCTCCCCCTTTACTGTACAGTTAAAGGCTTCATGGGGTGAGGCAGTAGAAAACCATAGAAGTAGAGAGAAGGAGCAGACTCAGCAGGGCCAGGACAGAAAGCAAGTCAGGCAGGGCTTGTTCCACAGATATGTAAGTCAACTCACGTTCACGCTGACATGAAATATGCCAAAACTTCCCTGTGATAGGTCAGTAACTCAGAATAAATGCTTTAAAAAGGTCTTACAAACCCAAATGCCAATCTAAATTACTTTTATTGCATTACATAAATAAGTATAAGCATAAGACCAGGGACTGATGGGGGGAAAACATTTATTCCCCTCTTCCCACGATTCCACATGGAGGAACATTCATCAGCCTAACACTTGTAGTCCTGGCTGCCGGATCCTCCCTGGGGAGGAGAAGGGCTTATCTGATTGGTGAGCTGGGAAAGAGCAACTGGGCATGCTCAGTGCAGCCCCTCCCTGTGCTGGGGCTGCCCTCCACAGGGATCAGGATGCTGCTCTGATGTCTGCCTTGGATCAGTGAAGCTCTTCAGCGCAAAGGCCAGTTGACCAAGTTTCATTCTGGAGTGACATGTAACACATCTAAGCCATGACCCCCAGTCTACCTTTTATCAGTTACAGAGCTGACATTTTGATCATCTGTCTGCTTCTTGCATCTCTGATTCCAAACACAGCCAAAGAAAAGAAGTGTAACCACCACTAAAACCCAAGTATAAATAAACTTGATGCTATAGAACTCCCACACAAATTAACAAATTATATGTTTAAAAATCTGCAAAAATAATAGAATTCAAGCTAGCAACACTAATCAAGGTGACGTGACAGATGGATTCTGTTATTTCTTATCTATTAAGCCTCGGATGCTCTCATGAGAGTGGCCCCCCAGCCAGCCATGTGACTGCTCATTTCCACCCACCCCCTTTCTTCTCTTTCATACTGATTTGAAACTTTCCTTTAAAGGAGCACCTTGGTGTTAGTTTGTCTTCATTGAGTACTAATTCATTATTACATAAGAAGCCTGCCTCAATTCTTTCTCCATGAACTCAAGATAATTAAAATATTTCTACTTGACATGAATAGGATCCTAAAAACAAATGTAGACACAGGTTTGCACTTACGTAGAGGTTCTTGGGGTATTAGTTATTCATCTAGATCAGTGTTTCTCAGTTTTTTTCCTTATTATCCTCTTGACGAGCTTTTTAAGACTTTTTTGTTTTTACGAATCTCCCCCGCTGTGAAATTTTAATACCATAGGCATACTATATATCTGTTTACATGTTATATGTATATCTGTTATTTAATTATTAAAAGATTACAAATTTTCACCACATTTCCCCCAAGAACCAATTTTTTGCCCCACAAGGCACGATATCATCCCCTTTGAGAATGCATAATCCAGACCAGTGCTGTCCAATAGAAATATGATGCAAGCCACATACATGATTTTAAATTTTCAAGTAGCCACACTAAAAAGTCAAAAGAGCAGGGGCTTCCCTGGTGGCGCAGTGGTTGAGAGTCCGCCTGCCGATGCAGGGGACACGGGTTCGTGCCCCGATCCGGGAAGATCCCTACATGCCGCGGAGCGGCTGGGCCCGTGAGCCATGGCCGCTGAGCCTGCGCGTCCGGAGCCTGTGCTCCGCAACGGGAGAGGCCACAACAGTGAGAGGCCCGCGTACCGCAAAAAAAAAAAAAAAAAGTCAAAAGAGCAGGCAAAATTAATTTTCATATCATATTTTATTTAATTTAATCTATCCAAAATGTTATCGTTTCAGCAGGTAATGAGTATAAAAACTTACTGAGATATTTTATATTCTTTTTTTCTCACTAAGATTTCAAAATCCAGTGTGCATTTTAAGTTTAAAGTACAATTCAGTTTTGACTAACCGCATCTCAATGCTCAACAGCCCCATGTGGCCAGGGGCTACCGTATTGGACAGTGTAGTCATTCTAAATGATTCAGAATGTGACTGTATTAATCACTTTAGCCTACCTAAAAGCCAGGCTTATTCTCAGACCACTTGCAAACAGCAGAGACTATGTCTGCGGACCTCCGGAGATCCATAGATTGAAGTTGGAGAAGCCCTGAGTTAGGCATTTCCCACATAATCAGATTCCTTAGTCTGAGGGAAGTTTACCGTGAGGATGAACAGGGAAGTGAGGAAAAACAACCCATCTCGTCAAACCTCATTGGGAAATGGAATGCTGTTCCTTGCCAGTCAGCACTTACAGTAGCTCTAGTGGTCAAGGGAGCCTCTCAAAGCTACTTGTCACCTTGCTCGGCCCCTGAGTCCCTGCTTCTTTCTACTCTCTGTCCTCCATCTCTGCACCTCATAGCTTCTGCTGTCTCGTGGCTTCTCATTCTTCTTTCCAGGTGTGAGTCTGCTCCTGCAACTCTCCACCAGACGCCTTCTCTCATCCTAGCCGCCCACCAGACGCCTTCTCCCATCCTAGCTGCCCAGGCTGTATACCTCCCATCCCAGCCGCCCAGGTGACGGGATCAGATCAGTGGCTCCAGTTTATAGCACATCTTAGAGGTGGAGCCTCCTCGCCAGCACCTTGGTGGGAGTCCCCTCATCACAACCAGCTCCAGACAGCAAGAAAATGTGAGGGAAGAGCCTGCCTACCCTGCCTACACGATGCCTCCTTTCCACGCAGCTCCACCCCAGCCCCTTTTAGCTTTCCAGGCTGAAGTTCTCTCCAGAGTCTTACCACCAGCCACACTGAGAGGAAAGAGAGAAGGGGGAAGAAAGAGAACAAGGAAACATCCATTTCATTCTTTCGAAAGTTGCAACTCCAAACTCCACTCCCTCCACAGCGGTCCCATTTTTCACAGGACTCTAGTTTGCGGCCTGTTTTCAGAAGGCTTCCTACTTGAACATGGAGTTGGGTGGAAAGAGGGAAGAGAAGGGAGCCTGAGCTCACCCTAGAAATAAGAGAACTTCCAAGCATCTGGCGCTGGATTGCACTATAGGGTTCTTTGTGTAGCACCCCTCCCTCCGCGTGCACACATGCACATACATACCACCAGTCTTTGTCTTTAGGGTAACATTAGAAGCATGTTGCATTCCTTTAGGACAGTGGTTCTCAATCAGGAAAGATTTTGCTCCCCCTTCCCGAGGGGATATTTGCAACGTCGGGAAGCATTTTCAGTTGTCATAGCTGGGGCTAAGCGTGCTACTAGCATCTAGCGAGTAGAGGTCAGGCACACTGCTAAGTATCCTGCAAGGCACAGGACAGCCTCCATAACAAGGAATTATCTGATCCGAAATGTCAGTAGTGCCAAGGTTGAGAAGCCCTGAGCTTTAGGGAAATATTTTTTTCCACTGGTGACGGAACAGGGGAGGACTGAGGCAGAAGAGATAAGAGTGAAAGGTGAAGCATTCTAGAAGCATGTTGGACAATTAGGAGAAAGTAGTCTGTGATTGAACACATAATCTCCACTTGAATGTTTGAGAGATTTTTTTTTTTAAAGAAGATGTTGGGGGTAGGAGTTTAGTAATTTATTTTTTTTTTGGCTGTGTTGGGTCTTCGTTTCTGTGCAAGGGCTTTCTCTAGTTATGGCAAGCGGGGGCCAGTCTTCATGGCGTTGCACGGGCCTCTCACTATCGCGGCCTCTCTTGTTGTGGAGCACAGGCTCCAGACGCGCAGGCTCAGTAGTTGTGGCTCACGGGCCCAGTGGCTCCATGGCATGCGGGATCCTCCCAGACCAGGGCTTGAACCCATGTCCCCTGCATTAGCAGGCAGACTCTCAACCACTGCGTCACCAGGGAAGCCCTTGAGAGACCTTATTATGTTATTGCAACAAGGTGAAGATATGGACCGTCAGGATGACTTGGGAGAGACAGCAAAATCTGTGCCTCAGATTGTCTGGGTGCCAAGCCCGGCCAGAACCATGACTTGTTGAAAGATGAGAGCTTGTCTACACCTCAGATGTACCATAGAAGAAACGTAAAATATTGCGGTGAAGTGGTGGCCAGGGCATAAAAGACAGTTTTTGTTAAACCTCTGACCCAGTCTCAGTGAAAACACGGGGTTCTCCTTCTCCTCCCGGGGTGGGTTTGCACGAAATGTGTGCACAGACCCTTGTAGAGACAGGAATTCACTGATCCCTGGTTGTTTCCCCAGTCATTCTTCTATGAGCAGGACTTCTTCTAAGATCTTTTCCATTCATGATGGGGAAGGCCTTCCTGTCATTCTTGTTTTACAGACGGGAAGTCTAAAGCACAGAGAGGCTAAGTGGCCAACGGCTTTACAGCTGGGAATGTGAAGAGGCAGGATGCAAACCAGGTCCGTCTGACATGACCTAACTCAGCACTTGATCACCAGGCCGTGCTGCTGCTCAGCACAGGGACCTCGGTTCCTAGAGGCTGACACCTTCAGATGGTTAAAGTGGGCACATGCAGATGTTTCCATTTGCTGAGCATCTCCCCTAAACCATAGCACTGACCCTTCACTTGACTGAAGAGACCAAGCTGTCACAGGCCGCTGTTCTTCCTTTCTCCCTTTTCCCTGTCTCCGAGGCGCCTCTGAACTGGAAAACCCAGGCACCACACGGGAGGAAACAAACTGAAAGGTACAAGGAGGCGAGCTTGTTCCCCAAGACTCTCTCAGTTGTTATAAGGAGTAACTGAAACTCGTAGTTGACCCCAACCCCGCAGAGTTGGCACCAGGAAGAACACAAGCATTTTATAAATGCTCTTCCAGGAGGGGAGGTGAGCTCACTTCCTGAGGGAATTACTGCAGGGGGTGTCTGCGGGGGCCAGCCAGGCCTGGCTTTCAAACATCTGAAACGGCCCACGGTGTAATCAGGCATGAATATTGATTCAAATAAATTATGCATGTTTATACACTCGTTTATTATTTTATTCACACGCTCGCTCCATGAAGTTAGCCTGGGCAACTGTCATGGGGCTAGTCAGCTCTTGGATGCTGTAAAAACCAGTTGCTTTGAAATATTCGGTGGCCAAAGGGAAATCCAAGTTATTAGTGAAAATTATAACAAAAATGACAGCAACTTTCTATCATCCGGAAGCGCCTTGGTGAGTGCAAGTCGTCAGGGTCAGATGTTGCCCCATTCCTCAGGCTTTCATGAGATATGGATGGCTCCAGAGCATTCTAGCAATTATCATTTTAACAAATAGAGCTCTTTTCTAATATTCACATTCCTTTCGCATGGCCTCATGAAAACACAAACATTCACTCCATCCTCAAAAAATGCAGGCGCTCTGGGAGGAAAGAGCTACCCTCTCAGCCCCATAGTCAGGCTGGAGGAAGCAGAGACTGATATCAGATCCTGGGTTATAAAGTTGATTGCTTCTGACTCAGCTGATAAACTAGATCATACCTCTGGGGGCTTGGTTGTGCCCTGTTCTTGGGGCCATTCAGGGGAGGGCATGTATCTTCTGGAAGAGACCCTTGGAGGCACTCATCCAGAAGACCTGACTTGCATGATGGGTGACAGTAGGGGAAAGTCAGCAGACCTGCCTGTCTGCTCCCAGGTGGGAAGTAAACTGGGCAGAGCCCAGGCCCTAACAGCCCTCTGTGTCTTGACGTGACAGGCTGGGAGTGGGTGCAGACCCTCCATGCAGGAGGCTGGGTTACAATGGTCCAGCTTTGCCCTGCAGATGGAGCGTCCCACCAAGATCCACATTTTGGGGAGGAAAGAGAGGTAATCCTGAAGCCCTCTGTTTTGAGGACCAAAGCTGATACTGTCCTTTCATCTTCAGCTGATTTCTGGTGTCTTTGTCACTTAGTCACCAACTCCAAAGGGAAATAGAATAAAGAATTTGGATTTCCTCAATACATGATCAAAGGAACCTTATGTACTTCACTGAAAATTGAAATTAACCTCAGTGTGCTATTTTCTCTCTTGATAATTGTTTAAGGAGATACTCATGCCCTGGAAACTTGCATTAAGAGTTATGAATGTTTAAATTAATACATGAATTTACCTCTGTATTTTTATGGGTTATTTTCAAATTTCATTGTCTGAAAGAAATGAAAGTAGAGGAAGACCCAAGAACAACAAACCCATATCTGAAAGAGACAGAGGGATTTTCACTTTCTATAGTATGTGTTTCTACAATTTTTTAAAACAATGAGGTGAATTATATGTAATATGAGAAAAATGTTTTAAAGAAAGAGAAAAAGCAATACATGAAATTTTAAATACTTAAATTCTTAGGGAAAAGACACAATACTCCAAAGTTAGGGAGGAAGGAAGAAATGAAAGTTTAAAAATGGTGTGACCATAATCCCAAAGTACATACAATTCTTACTAGTTTTTCCACTGAAAAGATAGATCATTCTGGTACCATGATGGACCTGACCTCAGAGTTACAATCCTAAGAGCGCAAGATAGTGAGCATCTTCAAGTAGCTGCTCTACAGCAGCCCATGGGCTAAGCTGCAGCCTCCATACACTAAATATTAATGGAACAAGCATCTGGTCATTTCTGGACACCAGTGGAAAGGAAATTTACTAACAGAAAACTCACGGTGCTAATAGAAAGTAAAATTATAACTATGAACCAAATTGAGAAAAAAAATCAATGTTGGGCTGTTTACATCAATGGAGTAGGTCCTTCTGATCACAGAAAACAAAGCAGCCAGAGGACTTTGATGCCAAATGTCCAAGCAATAGATTAGAGTAAAATGAATCACCAAAACTCATTCACAAACTATGTGTGAACATAGTTCCTCTGAGGATAACTCCTAGCAAGAGTTTCCCCAAGCTTTCCCCACAGGGAGATTCTGTATTTGCAGATGCATCAGATCATGTTCATTGTCCTTGAAGAACCCTCTACACAGAAGGGGAAATACTTGTTCATTAAGTTCTGCATACATTCTGGACTTGGAAATAATTGGTACAAGAGAGAGAAAACAGAGTGAGTCAGGAGCAATGTCCCTTTACCGCTCCACTCCTTGCGTAAACCTCCTTCTCTTGGTACTCCTGCAATCACATGAATGGGCCAGTGGGCCAGTGCAGAGGAGTGGGCTGGTGTCTACACACACACACACACACACACACACACACACACACACACACACCACTCTCTACACAAACACCACACATTACGCATATACACAACACATACACATATGCCACACACACACCACACTACACACGTACAGTACACAACACACACACAATGCACACACAAACACCCTACACATACCACACAAACACCACACATATACACATACAACACACATACACACACCACATACCACACCTACACACACCCCACACACTGCACACAACACATACACAGACCGTGCACACACATACACACCACCCACACAACACGTACACACAGACCACACATATACACACATAGACACACCACACATACACACGTGCACCTGTAAGCCTTGACCGCACAGGTAGCAATCCCATTGTGCCAATCTGCAGTCAGTATCTGAAGAGCAAACAAGGGCTTAACTAGCACGGGGCCTTACCTAGCGTGAGACCATTGTACAACTGAGTAGCCAAGTGTAACAACATCCTGTGCCCCTTCCAAGCACACAATAGACTGGGCCTCTGTCAGCTGAGAGGGGAGACATTGTGACTCACTAATTTTACCAAAACAAAACAGACTGCATTCCTCATTCAAGAAAGTGTGAGTGGCACTGATTATACAAGTTCGAGAAAAGGAGCAGTAAACCTCAACACGAAATGAGCACTCTTCTTGAGCATTTTTTAGAAAGCAAAAGCAAGCTGTGATTTGCAATTTTTCTGGGTGTTCCCCATATTTCCATCAGTAAGGGAAGAGCTAAAGGATGGTAAAGACTATATATAAAGTTCTTAAATAGAATGAGGCTGGTCTCCGAGATGTAGTGCCTAGCAGAAAAAAACTTGAGTGACAAAACCATGCACAGAGGATGATGCCACTTATGTGGAAAAAGAATTTTATTCCCTGGACGCACACCTGTGTGTGAGTGCATAGAAGAAGGACTTGAAGGATCCACTCCAAACTTCACAATTGTTACCTCTGAGGAAGAAAACAGAATTGCTCAGTGAGGAGAAGCAAGAGGTGAAGAGGCCTTTCACATTTTACTCTACGTATTCCTAATTCATCTGAATCGCTGAGAAAGAAGAACGCACTTTGGTATTACTTGCATAATAAAACAGAAGTAACAGGGCTTCCCTGGTGGTGCAGTGGTTGGGAGTCCGCCTGCCGATGCAGGGGACGCAGGTTCGTGCCCCCATCCGGGAAGATCCCATATGCCGCAGAGCGGCTGGGCCCGTGAGCCATGGCTGCTGAGCCTGCGCATCCGGAGCCTGTGCTCCACGACAGGAGAGGCCACAACAGTGAGTAGGCCCGTGTACCGCAAAAAAAAAAAAAAAAAAAAAAAAAAGCAACAAAAATAATAGAAGAACAGAAAAAAGAAATTGGATTTACATTCATAAGTAAGAATTACAATTATTTTTAAATACCATGCCTCAGTTGGCAGGACACCCTGGGTTTTGGGGTGTTTTTTTTTTAAGCTGAAGACTTTCAAGATTACTAGTAGAAAGCACTATTTAAGACACAGAGAGCTGCATTTTAAGTCTCTTGCAGGTTCCTAATGCCTGTGCCAAGCAGAGGAGCTCCAGGGACTCCATGGCAGCAGGTGTCATTGCAGGCAGAAGGGCTGGGACCAGATCGTCCAGGTTCCAACTCCACTGTGGCCACTTACTCGCTGGGTGGCCTAGGCCATTCCCTCTACCTCTCTAAGCCTCAGTTTCCTAGTCTATAGAACAGAGTTAAAAGTAGTATCTACCTCGCTGGTTGAAGAGAGTGACAGAGGCAAACACCTGTGTCGTACTTAAGCACTTAATGGTACGCTGATATATGATAATTATTCTAGAAATATTGACTACTGTTATTAATGAAGCACCACCAGGAATTCTCACCGGAATGCATAATATTATCCTAAACCCAGAATGAACGAGAAGATTCCACCAGCCGAGCCAAGTTTCAAGCTCACACATTCCACACCGAACAGGAAGTTATTGAGCATTTTCTATGTGCCAAACACCGAGGGCACTGTGCTCCAGGAGTCTCCACTCAAAACAATTAGCAGTGATTACAACAAAGAAGAAAAACAGTAGCTGCCCTGGGAGCACGTGTGTGTGGGTGTCAGAGAGCTCAGTCCCATCCTAGGGAGAGGGAATCAGGTCAGGCTTCTCAGAGGAAGCAACGTCTCAGACTCAGAAGAAGTCAAGTAGAATGAGAACACGTTCCAGACAGAACTCAGGAGCAAAAGCTCAGCGGTGAGAGGTAATACGGCAGGCGCCCAACAATGTAGGTAATTCAGGTGGAGCTGGAGGTGGGGAGAGTTGGGGGAGACCTAGTGAGTTAAGCAAGAAATCAAAGACTATTCATGCCTAATAAATTTTCTTCCCCTGTCACATCACACACCCCGTAATAGGTTCCCCCAGGTGTGCTAACACAGCAGCCTGACTCACTGCACCCTCACTGGGAAAACTGTGTCCAGCTGGGGGGCCTTTATAGCACCAAAAGGGCAGGCCAGGGCTGGGGGATAGTGGGAAAAAGTTAATGCCCACAGATAAGGAGAAACACCATCAAGTGTTCATGAACCTCATTGCACAAGCCCCAGACAGGCCAGGGTAACTAAAACGCCCACTGCACTCTCCCTTCATAGACACTTGCAGGTCAAGATTTCCCAGGCCCGGGTCTCAGGGGTTTTCTAATGCACTGTCTCCAGCTAGGCCAACGCAGAAGCAAAGTGCCAAGGTGACATGTAGCAGGGGAAGGTTTTCAACTCCTTTCAATGGTAGATTTGTCGAGTTCTTCAATAGGGAAAGAAATAGACCTGCACTTAGAGCTTGGCCAGGTCGACATGGCGGTGGGTGAATTCCTGGTACTAGAATGAACTCAGTAAAGTGAAAAGGCAGGTTAACAGAGCTTACCATAGATTCTCTAGAATAGGGAATAAGGCAATCAATATTCATACCTTACCTTGTTTCCTTTTTGATTAGGTTGGAAAATTATTGTTTTCAGTCTAGTTTTCCTTTCTGTCACAAAGAATGGTCCATGGATTGTTAGGGATTCAGCTCAGAAGAAATGATGGATTGAGGCATCCCAGGGCCCAGCACTCCCACAGGCCCCACTGTCTTCAAAGAGCTAGGCGGCTGTGCGTCATCACAGGACCTTGGCCCGCCTACATGATTAGACCCAGGTGTAGCCACTCCGTGGAGTAACCAAGCGGGAATGAGCTGGGCCAATGGGTTCTCACTCTTGGGAACTTGGCTTGAGGAAGGAGAGAATCGGGCTGTGGGAACCCAAGCTGAAGGGATGCAGGAAAAGGAGACACGTGAAGTACAGAAGAAGCCACAAGAGGCCAGAAGCAAGCTGAAGTTTTCAGGAAACCACATTATGAGGAAGAAGATGATATGAGCAGGATGGAGAGGAGCTGGTTAACAAAGATAAGAGAAGCAAGAAGACACAGACAGAAGAAGGTGAGGCCGAGAGAGGGGCCAAGCCGAGGTGGAGGTGGGACACTGGAGAGAAGATGCTGGTACTCTCAGGAGCTGTGAAGCATCAGGGAAGGAGCCCCAAGTGCCCCAGCTCCTCATCTTTCACCCCCAAGAGGCTGGCTCTTTTCCTGACATAGTAGGCTCAATACACCTCACTCCTGAGCCAGCCTGAGATCGCCTCTGTTCCTGGGATCCAAAGAACCTGGGAAACACAGCTGAGATACCTGAACGAAAAACGTATGCACCAGGAACTGGGAGAAAGTGGGTATTTTTCACCAGATCTCTGCTGGTTTCTGCAGAACTGTGAATCACAGGCGTGGTGCAAAAAAGATGGATGTGGGAAACTTTTGTCTGAGTTTCATAAAAGTGGGCAGGTGGTAGATTCCACCACATCGTGAACTTTGACTCCATGTTGTGCAGGATTCTAGGATAGAAAAATCAGACCAAAGGAGGTGGTCACAAGAGCCAGGAATGGATTCTGAAGAACATTTGCAGCAGATTAAGCACATTTGCTTTTCTAAAAGTGGTGTGGAGCTTCAAAAATCTCCTGGTAGAATATGTTTTTATAAGAGTTGACTTTCTTCACCTTTGCTACAATGTGAAAACCATTCTTTAAAATAAACTTGAAAATCAAACACATCATCAGAGGTGGTGAATTAGGCACTTTAAAATAAACCTCCTGTGTCCTTAAGCATTGTCTCTTTTTTTTTTTTTTTTTTCCTTTTTTGCGGTACGCGGGCCTCTCACCGTTGTGACCCCTCCCGTTGCAGAGCACAGGCTCCGGACGCGCAGGCTCAGTGGCCATGGCTCACGGGCCCAGCTGCTCCGCGGCATGTGGGATCCTCCCGGACCGGGGCACGAACCCGTGTCCCCTGCATCGGCAGGCGGAGTCTCAACCGCTGCGCCACCAGGGAAGCCCCGAGCATTGTCTCCTTTGAAGTTGACTTTCTCCAACAATAATGTGTGACTTGTCCACTTTCCTAAATTCTTCCTGCCCAGTTACCACCACGTTTTGTTAGCAGGACGAGCCAGATCGCTCTCCCAGATAGCCATGATTGTATTAGCAGTTTGCTAACGGCATCTTCATTCTCTGCTTCCTCCTTTTTAATAAGAAGCAGCTTTTAACAATAGTCTATTTCCAGCAGCCAAAAAGCCTATATATATACTTTCAACTACTCCGTATCCCCAGGATGCCCATTCCCCCAAGCAGAGAGAGGCTGCAAGTTGTCGTACTGTTTTCAAGAGGCCCAGTCTTGTCCCCCTCCTCTACATGCATCCCAACTAGGAAACCCAGCAGCGATTCTGGTTTTTCCATCAACACCTGCTGCAGCTCTTTAGTGAAACAGGTTTAGGGTTGGAGGGGGTATATCAGAGCTCAGGTATTATTAGAAGCTGAATGATGAGGAAGACATAGGAAGACAGGGACCTAGACTAGCAAAGGTCTCTGTTTTCAGTCTCAGTAGTTTGGATCTTCACTCGTTTCGTTGTTCTTTATGCTTCTAAATCAGATCCAAGCTTTCCACTGCCAGCCATGGGCCCAGCCCTGGAGCCATAAACTTGAGTAGGTTCCTGGTTCAAAAGTGTGAAGTGATCAATTAGACATTTGCTGTGATCCCATCTACCTCAGGAAATGCAGTTTCTGGTGCAGTGCTGGGATATATGGTGAGACTGTCATACTAGACATCAGATCATCCTTGAGGAAATCATGGAGGTATTAATATTTTCAGCTATCAAGATCTTTCCTTGTTGGACTCCAATCATTGAAACCAATCATTACCCATGTAATATTGTTCTCTTCATGTCAAATGAGGGACTGCTGGTTCTCCTTGAACCATTGCGTCCACAGCTACAGGCAACACTGTGGTCTCTGAAACAAGGGACTGGTACTTCAGCCACCATCTTGGATCCAAGAATTATTTTTAACTCTGTTAAAATAAAATTCTGTTTTGATCTCTAGCATCTCTTTTTGGTTCTTAGGATTTCCTTCTCTTTGCTTTCATTGCCCATCTGTTTTTGCATGCTGTCTATCTATCCATTAGAGCCCTTAGCGTATTAATCATAATTGTTTTAAATCCCAGGCTGCTAATTCCAACATCCGGGCCATGTCTGGTTCTGAAGCTTGCTCTGTCTCTTCAAATTCTATGGGGTTTTTTTCCCCTTTGGTTTCCCTTGTAACTTTTTTCTTGATAGCTGGACACAGTGTACTGGGTAAAAGGAAGTGCTGTAAATAGACCTTTAGTAAGGAGGTGGTGAAGAGAGGAAGCATTCTATAGTCCTATGATTAAGTCTCAGCATTTAATGAGCCTGTGCATCTAGACTATGAACTTCACACGCGTTCCTCAGTTTTTTTCTCCCCCACCCGCCATTAGATAGGACACGATGGCTGGAGCCTGCTATGTAGGGGGCACTCCTATGGCTGGGTCCCTCTGGAGTTTTTAACTCTCGGAGTCATCTACACCGAACCTCCATCAATTCATCAATTACCATTCCAGTTTTCCTGCCTCCCCGTTTCCCACAGTGGTCTCTACTTGTGGATCTCCACCCCCTTGAGCCACGGCTCCCTGTGTTCACCTGTCTCTTCAAGCTTGAGGGCAGCCGTTTTCTCTGTGTCTTCACCTCTTTTACAGATCCTAGAAGAGCTGTTGATTTTTCAGTCTGTTCAACTTTCTACCTGTCGTTAGGACAAAGTGGTGACTGCTAATCTCCTTACATATGGAAATGGAAAGAGAAAATCCCCCCAAAATTTTTTAAGCCACTTTTGTCCCCACCACTATCCCATGAAACAAGAAAGCAAACAGTGTCACCATTATTCATGTTTTATGCTTCTTGTAGTACACTCCTGAAAATAAGAACTGCCCTCTAAGCCATCAGTTGACCTGAATCAAAAAACCTAACAGAAATCAGGGAAGAGCAAGGCCACTGACTGAAAGTGACGGCTTGACTCTTTGGTGCCCAAGGGCCTTCCACGGGAAAGGAGGGTCCTCAAGTCTACTGGCTTTAGACGGATGCTTAGTTGGGTGCTCTGTGCACAGTAATGTTGAACCAGTTCTGAAAGAGGAAGTGCCTGAAATGACAATGTTTGGGAAATGTAGGCAAGACCTAGGTAATTGTTTCTTCTGAACGGAATTAGTGCTGGGAGGAGGAGACCAGTGATTTGGGGTGATCATTTCTTTTGGTGATTTTGTTAATTATCTGTGGCAGAGACTGCAAAATATTTCAACATCATTTCCAACACTGTCTAGAATGTGTCCCTGCTCTGTAGAGGCTGAAAAGGGAAAGACCATCCTTCCCAGACTCCCCTAAAAACCAATTATTAGACTCAGTTGGAACTGCATTCTCAAGGGAGTGGGCAAGTGTTCTAGACTGTGCCAGATAGATGCATCCATGAGAGACTTGGAAAGCAGCAGTGAGCAATGGGAGGTGGCATAGTGAGGGGAAGTGGGATCTCCTGGCAAGCACTTGTTGGAATGCTTTTGTTCTATGACAGCCTTGGCCACGTTTCTCTCTGTGGTCCCCGCAGCATATGATCTGGAGAGTTGGCAGTGAGGACAGTGAGGTTTCTGCTAAAAAAACAATTTCATTGCGTGGTTGGTTTTCTTCTGGTTGCTTATTCCTGACTATGTAACATCCAAGCTTAGTTCCCTGGTACTCGTGGAAATTCTGTACTAAATGCTTCACTAGCTGGACTCTTATGGTTGAGAAAGCCTGGCCTCTTCTCTGTTTCCAGGCGATGGAGTGGCAGCTGGATGGCCGCGTGGTCAGTTCAGTTCACTTCCTTATCTCTTCTCCAGTGCTCCCCATCAGACTCCAGGGAATGGAAACGGATTCTGAAGGACCAGCCAAGAGACCAAAACCTAATTTTAAAAATATACTAGAGGGGCTTCCCTGGTGGCGCAGTGGTTGAGAGTCCGCCTGCCGATGCAGGGGACGCGGGTTCGTGCTCCCGGTCTGGGAAGATCCCACATGCCGTGGAGCGGCTGGGCCCGTGAGCCATGGCTGCTAAGCCTGCACGTCCGGAGCCTGTGCTCCACAACAGGAGAGGCCACAAGAGTGAGAGGCCCGCGTACTGCAAAAAAAAAAAAAAATATATATATATATATATATATATACATATACATATACACTAGATGAACAAATCTGAAAAGTTAGGAATTTCCTCACAAACTCTAAACCAAAAACACTTCTGCTATGTTTATGTTCAAAGGTACAGATCTCAAAGAAATTGATTATATCTTGTATTTTATACAGGAAGCCCACTTCAAATGGCCTTAATGTAGTTAAAATTCTTTTAAGAAAAAGAAATTTGAAAAGAAAATGTTGTTAGTCCAACTCATTATTGAAAAGAAGAGTTTGAAGTAAGTTCTTTTTTTCTGTCACTTCTTTTACATTTCTGAATTTAGAACTTTTTACTGGGTTTTAACATCATATTTCAATGTTTCATAACTGTACTCCTCAAAAGATAATTTTTAAGCAAGTGCACTTTTTCTGAGAATCATGTTTAGATCTGCTATTTTCCCTATCAGGGCAGCCTACCCATATTTAGAATCTGGAGGTTGACTTGGGTCTGTAGGTTTATGTAATAAAAAGAACTCATTCACTAATTCACACCTTAAAACTACGGCCCAGAAGCTTTGGACACCATAAGCATACAAATAAACACTTAATAAATAAGTGATAATGGTGGAAGAGGGTAGAAGAAAGACTGTTAAGCTCTTCCTGTAAGTGGCAGTATCTGAAAATAGTTTGCTATTCGCTTGACTCGGAAAACTCCACAAAATCATGTAAATCAAGAGATTCAAATTGTTGTGTTCACTTTAAGGACACCCAGGAAACTGCCCAGAGCCATCAAGGTTATGTGTATCTGAAAAGGTGTCGTTTTACGGAATCAATGTGTACCATTCCATCCTTACAATGGCAGAGTTGGTGGGTGTGCCAGGCCCAAGAGTGGAGCTAGATGTAGGGTCAGTGGCCCAAAAACAGTGCTGAATTTTTGCTGCACATGCTTAAAAATGCAGAGAGTAATGCTGAACTTAAGGGTTTAGATGTAGATTCTCTGGTCGTTGAGGACATCCAGGTGAACAAAGGCCCCAAGATGCACCACTGAAGTTACAGATCTATGTGAGCTCCTACTGCCACACTGAGATGATCCTTACTAAAAAAGAGCAGATTGTTCCTAAACCAGAGGAGGAAGTTGCCCAGAAGAAAAAGATATCCCAGAAGAAACAAAAACTTAAGGCCAGAATAAATTCAGCACAAAATAAATACCAATAAAAGTTGTTTTGTTTGGTTTTGTTTTGAAGTTCGTTAACAAAAGCTAGGAGACTTCTTTCATTTTGGCATTGAGTGTAGAAAGACACTGGAACTACAGGAGGATGTGGGCAGGTCTTAAGTGCTATAAAAGGAATCTGATGTCCATAGAAGAGATTCCCCCATCATGGTAAACTCCTCTCACCCAGTTTCACAGGCCAGACCTGGGAGTCATTCTACTTGCTTGTCCCTCCCTCTCTCCTCACCAGACTTCTTAGTTCCAGCTCTAGCATGTTTCTTGAATTCATCCACATCTTCCAAGTCTCCTGGCAGCGTCCTAGTCCAGCTAAACGTCATCTGGCCTAACATCATCATCCTAACTGGCCTCCCTGCTCCCTCACCTGGCCTCCTATAACCCATTCTCCTCACAGTAGCCAGAGCCATCCTTTTGCACCACTCAGCAGACCACACCCATGCCTCCACACCCACACCTGGGTCCTGCCTTCCTCACCAGGCTCACTCCGCCTACCCTCCTCTGCCATAAATCCATCATAATCCTTCCAGTTCTTCAGCGCACCAAGCTCCTCTCTCTGTAAGAGCCCACACAAGAGAATGGCTTATCTGCCTGGAACATCCTCCACTGACTCTTCACAGATTCACTCAGGTCTGAGCTGTCACTTTTCAAGCTAAGCTCTCTCCCACTCCCTCCCTGAACCTTCATATCTAGGTGGTACCACCCCTCCCCACAGCCCCTCCTTCTCCCCCAGCACCCTGTTCTTTTTCTATGGAACATCTCACAATCTATAATTATATATTTACATGTGTCTTTTCTCATTTATGTCTCTCCCTCACTAGACTTTAAGCTTCTCCAAGGCCAAGATCTTCCCTGTCTTGTTCACCATTGTGTTTCTAGAGCCTAGCACGGTGCCTGACACATAGCAGGTTCTCACGCATATCTGTTTTAATTTCTGGACAGATCAAGAAATCACTTAGGATATAAATTCAGGAGGATTTAGCAGTAATCAGCAAAAGAGAAATCCAACTTATCAACAAAACTCCAGTTGAAAACAGATCTAGCCATTACCTCCATAAATTGGGGAAAAGGAAAGGACAATTAATTACACATAAAGCTCACTCCGTGGTTGTTTCCACCTACCAGTCTGCAAAAAAGTATAGATAAAGGTTCTTAAAATTGGACCTGCAGTCACCAGTTTGCAAAACAGCTTGCATTACCTACTACTGTTGAAGATAAGCATACCCAGTAATCCCACTCTTACTGTATAACCAACAGAAATGTGTGCAAGAATGTTCAGAGCTGCATTATTCATAACAGTCCCAAACTGGAAACCACCCAGTGTCCACCGACAGTAGACTAAATAAGTAAATTGTGGTTTAGTCATACAGTAGAACACAACTACAGCCACAGGATGAATTTCACAAACATAATGGTGAGAAGGAAAAGAAAAAAAAGAAAAGAAAAGCAGAGGCCAAAGCTATATACTCTATGATTTCACTTATATAGAACTTGAAAAACCAGACAAAACCAATGTATTCTTAAATGTAAATGCAAAGGGACAGCAGAAAAGTGATTGCCATAAAATCAGGATAATAGTTACCTTTGGGGAAAGGAAGAGACATAAGGGGGTCTCTGTATTGCTGATAAAGTTCTATTTCTTGACAAGGGTGATAGCTACATAAGTGTCCACTTGCAGGCAAATATCGAACTGTTTTTTTAAAAAACTAAATATGCAGGCTTCCCCGGTGGCGCAATGGTTGAGAATCTGCCTGCCAATGCGGGGGACACAGATTCGAGCCCTGGTCTGGGAAGCTCCCACATGCGCCGTGGAGCAACTAGGCCCGTGAGCCACAACTACTGAGCCTGCGCGTCTGGAGCCTGTGCTCCGCAACAAGAGAGGCCGCGATAGTGAGAGGCCCGCGCACCGCGATGAAGAGTGACCCCCGCTTGCCACAACCAGAGAAAGCCCTCGCACAGAAGCGAAGACCCAACACAGCCAAAAATAAATTAATTAATTAATTTTTAAAAAAACTAAATATGCGTAAGAATTAGGTGTTGAAAATACAGGTTCTTGGTCCCACATCCAAGATAGTCTGATCCAATGAGCGTGACTCAGGATCAGGAAGCTACACTTAATAAAGAGCTTGAGAGATTCTAACATATGTGGTCCTCAGGCCAGGCTTGGGGAAATGACCTCATAGCTGGAAAGAGATTTAAGGGATGGTGAGGAAGCGTACCCTGATTCCCAGTTTAGTGCTCTGGCTTGATCAGCCGAGGGTCTTCAGGTTCATTCCTTCAAGTCCTCTTTTGAGTGGGCATGGTACCATCATAAGGAAGAGAGATACAAAGACAGCTCAAAACCAGAAACAGTTCAGGTAACCTTCAAAACAAACTGAGGGTGAAGTTCAGAATTGCATTTCTGTCTAAGGTCACAGCTGTGTCTCATGAGAAGATTGACCATTACAAAGTTTCCTACCTACCTTTGATCGCTTTTCTTAGCTTTTAAAAGAGTAGCTATACGATCATTGTTGGGATCATTGTTGGTTACTTGTCATCATAAAGGCCATCATTTTGCAACGTGCAATACAGAAAACAAGGCCCCATGCTGACACGGGCATTAAATCTGCAAGAGCTCGTGTCCAGTACAAGTGGGGCCTGAAAAGGCTCTGGTTTTCTAGGGAGACACACCCAAGCGATGCAAGAGGGTGGAATGAGCAGGCCCAACATGTCCTTGCCTTTTTGACGATAAGCTTGGCAGAGCTGTCTCTCCAGGCAGCGGCAGCTCCCAGGCCCTAAGCTTCTCCCAGGTGTCCCCACCCCGACCCTCCCCCAGGGCTCTGTGCTTGACTAACTGGTAAAACAAAGCAGCTGTGACACCAGGTGGCTGCAGCTCAGCTTTGCAGGGCGCTAGGCTGAAGTCATCCTTGAAAACCACTTAGCCGGAACTAGACAAATATACCCATTCATCAGAACAATTTTCCTCTCAAAGTTAGGTCCTAACCCCTAAGGCTACCCGCCAAAGAAGCCTGTGCTGCGTTTTGTTGTGTTCAAACTCTCCTGGAGACCTGGGATTCTGCAGGCAGCCAGGGCTTCCCTTTCTCTCTTTTCAGCCTGCTCTCCCCCTCAGATTCTATGCATTTTTGAGAACTTACGCTGAGGATTCCTCCAATGTTGACCGACACTAGACGTGTTTGGGGCACATCTGGAATCCCCATCTTTCTTTTCCTGGGCCCAGCAGGCAGCTTTCCCTGAAAACCCCCTCCTCTGCCGATCCCACCTGCCACCTGGAATTCACCCACAGCCCACCTCCAGTCCCAAGCTGCCCAAGGCCTGTCGTTTCCTCTATCCCGTGTTTTAACCTTCACTCTCTGTCCACAGCCCACGGGAACGAGTGTGTTTTTGAGCTGGAGCGTTAAAATCAGGGAAAATCAGAGCATTGCTGGCTTTGAGGAAAACGATCAGGGGGCACTTCCCTTCCATTTCTTTATTGAATTTGGAAAGTCTGTGGAGGAAAAAGAATTACATGTATGCAGGCATAACCTCTTAACACATTTTCCAAGGATCTCAAATGAAAAATTCTTAATACACAAAATGGGAAGAACTGCAACTTTGTGGGTGGTATTGTGGAAAAAGCTTTGGGCCAGGAGGAGAGAGAAAAGGATTCTCATCTCGTCTCTGCCAATAAATAGTTTTGGGCCTTAAGCAAATTGCTTGGTTTTCAGTTTCCTCATTTCTACAAGAAAATATTTGGATTTACCAACAATTTCTCTCAGCTCAGAAATTCTATAAACTTACGGATACATATTCTTCATATTATACTACAAGTAACAACAATATGAGCAAAAACGTGACCTCAGGATTTGACTGTGCTTCTTGTCTCCACCCATCTTTTTCCTCTCTGTCCAAGGCAGTATTAAATTTCCAACAGTGCCTGCCGGGCCAGAGTCCCACCCGCTCATGCCAGTGGTGCGGTCAATCCAGGAGTCTCGCTTTCACCATGCCTGTGGATTCATCTGTGCCCCCAATAGTTAGCTTGTTTCTCTCCCACCTCATCCCTGGATTACAAAAAAGGAACAAACTATAGCATATAACACAGCGTAACAGGAACAATCTGGGGTGGGGAAATGTAAATAAGTCTGGAAAATCCCAACCAGAAAGAAAGACATTCAAGTCTCACAAAGTTGTTATAGTTCAGTCTCGAGTTTGGCCCCCAACGTCCTGGAAGCCAAAGAGAAAAAGGCAGCCCTGCAGATACTCAATTAGCACCTTGGAATAGAAAGTTCACAAAGACACAGGCCAGTGCTTTCAGGGATGTGCAGCTTCCCTGTGTCCAACTTCCAAAAGGCATGTCTGTGGGGCTCTTCCTACAGGAGCAAAACCCAACACAGTGGACCCTGCGCTCAGCAGGCATCCCACAGTGAAGTCAGTGGGAGAAAGCATCTAGCTTGTTTTTGTACCTTTTCTCACAAAACCTGTCGTAGTCTCTCTGTGACTGCAGAGTCAGGAGATAATCAGAGGAAAAGGAAGCAGCACAAAGTGCACAGTGAGTGGTGGGGTTGGCCGGGGGTGCTGCTGGTGTAGAACAGTCAGGGAAGTCCTTTCTGGTTAGGTAGCCTCTGAGCAGAGATCCGGAAGAAGTAAGCAAGTGAACCTCCTGGATCCCTGGCGGAGGAGCGTCGCGGGCAGAGAGGATGGCAAGTTTGCAAAGGGCCTGAGATAGACCACGCTTGGTGTGTTTAAGGAAAAGGAAGGAGGCCCGTGTGACTGGGGTGGGGTGAGTGCCGGGAATACCCATGGGGAGCTGGATCAGAGAGGAAGAGCCCCTGGGACAGGGTGGAGAGCAGACCGTGTGTGACCAGCAAGGACGTTGGCTTTCACCTTAGATGAGCTAGAAAGACATCAGAGGGTTTCAAGTCAGACTTGATCTGACTTACTGATGTACAAAACCAGAAATAAGTGCTGCAGCTTCTTCCTCCTTTGGAAACACCTAGAAGCCACACGTAGAGAGAGACAGGTCCCCTCCTCCGCCATGGATGGGGGTCTTCACCACCCAAACAGCAGATTTCTTAAGGTGTGCATAGCCCTGAGCGTGAGTGCCTCCTTAAATGTGCCACGATCGCTTTACCCTGGTCCCCACCTTGGCCCCCAGGCCAGACACCAAGAGGGCTGAGATAGTGGTTTTCGATGTGGGTTGTTCAGAGAGATCCTAGGAGGAGTAGTCGGTGGGCTCTAAGCACCCCACCCCTGCCTGCTTCAACAAGTGCAGTACTGTTTCCAACTGCATCATAGCTTATATTTCCTGTCTGAGTCAGTTATCGCCTGGAAAGAAGGATTGGGGGATATTCACCAGACTGTTCTTGGTTAGCAGTGGTTACCGTAGGTGCATATGGGACGTTGCATGGAGGAAAGTAGCAGGTGAAGGCAGAACTTATTCGTCTAAATGGTTTCAACCGTGTACAGTAACCAGATGCAAATCTTGTTCACTTTAAAAGAAGCATGATATGAAAAAATTAAAACCTGTAAAAGAAGAGGCTAGGATGTGACCCCTGTGAGATGGCTTCTGATGGGTGCTGTAGAGTCTGGATAGAGAGGAGAAGGCTGGAAGGGAGACAGGAAGAGGGGTGTGTTGCCCTAGTAGATACCTCAAAACTTTCTAGATGTAATAATCAGATAAGGCAAAACTTGTTGAGTTCAGTAAGCAAGTCCAGCGGAAACATGTTAAATTGGATGGTTGTCTGCTACAGATACAACCAAGCAAAAAGCAGGGTACTGAGATGGTATCTCTGTTAGTCTCCTCAAGCTGCCGTAGCAAATTGCCACAAACTGGGTGGATTAAAACAGAAGAGATATATTCTCTCACAGTTCTGGAGCCTCGAGGTCTGAAATCAAGGTAGCAGCAGGGTATCTCCAAAGGCTCATGGGGAGAATCCTGCCTTGCCTCTTCCACCTTCTGGTAGCTCTGGACATCCCTTGCTTTGTGGTTCCAGTCTCTGCCTCTGTCCTCACGTGGCATTCTCCTCTTTCTCTCTGTGTGTCTCTCATAAGGATCACTTGTCAATGGATTTAGGGCCCACCCTAAATCCAGGATGATCTCCTCTGAAGAACCTTCACTTAATTACATTTGCAAAGACTGTCTTTACAAATAAGGTCACATTCCAGGACACAACATAGCTTTTGGGGAGCCACCATTCACACCACCCAAGGAGAACTTCTGGAGACAGTAAACAGCCCACAATAAATGGTGAGTGTTAAGCCTCCACCTCTGGGGAGAAGCAATTATGCAGCCATTCCGAAACAGGAAGGGCCACCAAGCCAGAAAGCAAGCAGCTAGATTGGGCTGATGAAGCAGTGGGAGCAGATGTGACATGACCAGCAGATCAAGGCTGTAGCTGGCAGAGGGGAGGCAACAGCACAGCAGTTTGGGACCTTGGCTGCACGTTAGAATCACCTGAGAACTTTTTTAAAACTATTAACACCCAAGCCCCTACCTCAGAGATTTTGATCTAATGGGTTTGGGTTGGTACCAGGGCATTAGTATTTTTTAAAGATCCCCAGGGGATTCTAATGTGCAGCGAAGGTGGAGGAACACTGGTGGCTGAAAGAGTGCTGAGTGGAGAAGTCAGAGACCTGGGTTCTCCTTCAGGCTCTGATGCTCACATTGGACAAGTAAATTCACATCTCTCCTGGAGGTGTGGGCCTGGGCTCAGAGATAACAGCCAAGGTGTCCTTTTATTGCGCTAGTTAGTTAAGTACCTCCTTCACGTGCTTACCTTAGCTTTGTTGCTGCTGCCAGGCCAGTTCTGAGACCCTCCGTGAATACACACTGTTCTGACTTTGCTTTCCACCTGCTTCTGCACAACTTGAGTGGCCATGCTATACTCAGGACTCAGGCGTAACTAATTGTTCAAATTACTACAAGGTCTTATACAGATCACCAACAGGCACATGAAAAGATGCTCAACGTCGCTAATCATTAGAGAAATGCAAATCAAAACTGCAGTGAGGTACCGCCTCACACCAGTCAGAATGGCCATCATCAAAAGGTCTACATATAAATGCTGGAGAGGGTGTGGAGAAAAGGGAACCCTCCTACACTGGCAGTGGGAATGTAAATTGGTACAACCACTATGGAGAACAGTATGGAGGTTCCTTAAAAAACTAAAAAAAAGCTACCATGTGATCCAGCAATCCTACTCTAAGACATATATCTGAAAAACATGAAAACCCTAATTTGAAAAGCTACGTGCACCCCAATGTTCACAGCATCACTACTTCCAATAGTTAAGACATGGAAGCAGTAAATGTCCATTGACAGATGAATGGATAAATAAGATGTGGTATATATATATATATATATATACACATATATACAGTGGAATATTAGCCATAAAAAAGAATGAAAATTATGCCATTTGCAGCAATATAGATGGACCCAGAGATTATCATGCTAAGTGAAGTAAGTCAGACAAAGAAAAATATCATATGATATCACTTATATATGGAATCTAAAAAAAATGATACAAGTGAACTTATGTACAAAACAGAAATAGACTCACAGACATAGAAAACAAACTTATGGTTACCAAAGGGGAAAGGGGGGATAAATTAGGAGGGATTAACAGATACACACCACTATATTTAAAATAGATGAACAACAAGGTATTACTGTATAGCACAGGGAACTATATTCAATATCTTGTAATAACCTATAAAGGAAAAGAATATGAAAAAGAATATATATATATATTCATTTTCAGATATATATATACCTGAATCACTTTGCTGTACACCAAAAACTAACACAACATTGTAAATCAACTATACTTCAATAAAAAAGCATTACAACTTCTTAACAATTTAAGCAGCTTGTCATGGGTCCTCAGCAGAGCCATGAGTCCATTTGATGTGCATATCTAAGGAGTCTTGTGTTCTCTCAAAGCACTCTCCAAATGTCTGCTAAAGGTATTTAAAAAAATCACCACTCCATCCATGGCCAGGGACCATGGTCCTCTACTTTATCTCTCTACTCTGAGCACTCGCTCCTCTGGGGCCTGAACCCAGCTGCAGTGAGAGAAACTCTCATTCTCTTCTTGTTTTTTGAAAGGAAGAAGGCACTAACTCAACCGCGCTTTCTGTGTTACAATAGTTACTCATCCCTAGGCCTCAGAGTTTTATTACCTACCTAAAGTGTTATGTCAATATCTTGAGATACTAAGTTAAGTGCCGTTTTTAAATTCTCTTCCCCTACTCTAGCAGGTGACCAGTTCTGTGTTCAGCATTACAGATGTGCCCTGGCTCCTCAGAGAGCTGCTCAAACGTGGCACAGTCTGGAGCATGGCCCCTGTGCCCCCACGAGAAGCAAGTACAACAAGCAACATCCAGCTCCCTCTGCTCCTGGGTGACCCACTGAGTGTGGCCAAGGAGGTTGTCTATTAGAAATTGGCCATGCCATCTTGTTTAGACATTCTAAACGCCAAACCTTAACTGAAAAACCGAACTCCTTTGTGAACGGGATAAATAATCTGTCAGGGATTGAGAATCTACTGAAGACTGAAAATGAAGAATAAATGAAACCATCTTGAGATAGAGAAGTGGTAGAAGTAGGGGTTTTCCGGAATTGGTATTGGCATAAGATTTGGGTGACATTTTTTTTAACTTTTTTATTATGGGAAATTTCAAACATACACAAAGGTGGAAGGAGTAGTGTAATAAATCCCAATGAATCCATCCATTAGCTTCAAGAATTACCAACACATGGCCAATCTCATCTCATCTGTATCATTCTCTTGTGAGTGACATTTTTTAAACCATTCTGAGACTCCACAGTGCAATCTCCAGGTTTAAAGATAACGCTAAACCCTACTGAGAATGCAAGTAAAAGAGACAGAGAACAAACAAATCTCTTCAATTACTGTGATGTGGTAGAAGAGCATTGAACCGAGAATTGAGATTGCTGGCATTCAGTGCTGATTTCACATTAACTAGTTATGCAACCTTGGGTAAGATATGTAGGCCCCAATTTTTTCACCTATAAATGAGGAAGATGAATTACAGGGTTATTCAAATGGCTTTCTACATAAACCATAATTTAAATCCATGGGAGTGAACTAAAAATTAAAAGAGAACTAATATTTATTTTTAGATACTAAGGGCTAGACATTGAGCTGCATGTTCAATGAGATATATTATCTCAATAAATTTTACAGGATGTAATGACATAGGTAGTTTCTGCACTCTCTCTACCACTTCTACAGCTGAGAAAACTGAGGTTCCTTGGCTTAAATATTTTTTTTCCAAAGTCACACAACTAGGAGGGGGTGAAGTTGGGATTGCCCACCTGGCTTTATTTAACTCCACAATTCACTGAAACATGATTCCTCTATAGCTGCAATTTTATTTTTGAGTTTTCATCATTAGTTGGAACTAGCCATGAAAAACAGTAGGTGCTCAATGCATGGTTTTTGGATGAGTGAATGTTGAATCTAAAATTCATTATCAAACTTGCTCACCACAAATCCACAGCACCTAGAATAGTACCCGGCACATAGTAGGTGCTCAATAAACCTTTGTTATAGTAGACTACTCTCTAAACACATTAGTCCAATATGCTGATACAGCTAAGAAGACCAGCCAGCTCAAATGTTTGAGCTGGAAGTATACTGGGAACCAAAGTAAAGGTAGCATGTTCCTAACATAGCAACAGGCTGTGTGCTGTTCACTGTGCTGTGTGGCTGTCTCCACAAGGCTTTATCTACCTCTGCTCTATGTACCTACGTAGAGAGGTGAAGGAGCTGGAGAAAATTCAGAGTGTAAAGTGCTTTTGTGAATAAACAACCTTAAAACTGACGACTCTTTCTTGTCCAGTGCTCTTTTCAGCCTTCATCTTCTCAGCCAATCAACAGGGTTGCCTACTCTCTCAATCCATGGTCTCCCAGGCAGAAAACAACCAGTCTCCAAGGCAATGTTCATGTTCATGTTTGTGTTCACACATTCCAAAAATCTAAGCTGAAAAAGGCAATTGTACTTGACGTGGCACTTAAACTGATTCAAAGTTACACTGAATTAGATCATCACAATCTAATTTTAGAACATTTTATGTCCCCAAAAGAGATCGAAGAGATTTCTTTTGAAATTTCTTCAAAAGAAATTTTAGAACATTTTATGTCCCCTGTACAACCTAGCAGTCTTCCTGGTTCCTGCATATCCATCCCCTACTCCAGGCAAGAAGTATACATAGATGATAGATAGATGACTGATAGATAGATAGGTAGATAAATAGATAGATAGATAATGTTTATTACATATATGTAATTCAGATGAGATATATAGATATACAGTTGACCCTTGAACAACACAGGTTTGAAGTGTGCAGGCACACTTTTATTGATACATGGATTTTTTTCAGTAAATATATTGGAAATTTTTTTGGAGATTTGCAACAATTTAAAAACACTCACAGATGAACCACACAGCCTAGAAATATCAAAAAAATTTAAAAAGTATGTCATAAAATATATGTAGATATACATTTATGATATAAAATATGTATTAATTGACTTTTTATGCTGTAAGACTTCTAGTCAATGGTAGGCTATTAGTAAGTTTTGGGAGAGTCAAATATCATACAGAAATTTTTGACTTTTGGGGGGGTTGGCACCCCTAACTCCCATGTTGTTCAGGTGTCAACTGCATGTAAATATATATATATATATATATATATATATATATATATATATATATATATATATGGATGGATGTACATTATATGATATATATTAGGAAATGTATCTCCTGTTGGTTATGTTTCTCTGAAGAACTCTAACACACCAGTCTTTTTTCCCTGAATTGATTCATTGTTGAATATCTTATGTCTTAGGTTGGATTTCCTGGGAAAGATTTCTAGGACTCTGATACATGTGGGCAAGAGGTTTATGCAGTAGTGTTCATAGGAGTAACACCCAAGTGAGTGAGGCAGAGTGAGAAATTGGACTGTGCGGAGTCCTGGAGCTGACATGGCCCTAGAAAGTTGTCCCAAATTCAGGCTAGCAGGCCAGGCTTTTGTAAATTGCCCCCTCTTGCAATAGAGCAAGGAAGCATCATCCTTGTGTCAGGTAGCTTTCTTGGGCTGAAGTCAATTCCCGAAGAGGGACTTAGCTGTGGGTTGTTAAAGCCAATGTTCCCAGCAAATTAGAGAATAAGTATCCCTATCCTGAAGGGGGAATCTGGGCAGCACACTACAGCATCCACTATACATTGAATGTTTCCACCTTCACCAAATCAATTTGTAATTGTGTTGTTTTTTTGTTTGTTTGTTTACAAAATCAAGCAAGAGACAAAATCATTCTTTTTGGTCTGTAGAGATGTCTTCTTTAGCTGTTTAAGAGGTTTAGCAAGCCAAGCTGAATAAGAAACAAAAAAGAAAATTTGCCCTTGCTAAGTGATGAAAGAATTCTATAGCAATTGGCAAGAACACTGAGGAGCTAGTGTTTAGACATTAAAACAAAACCTCTAAGGTACTTACACAAAACACTGGCATTCAAAATGGAGAGTCTCACTCACATAGACAGGCGGGCTGACAGACTGACAGAAAAACCAATAGTTCTCAAGGCGAACATCTTAAGTTACAGCAGCTCTTGGTTTATTTATTTTTCCCATTAGGTACTGCATTCAAAGGACCTTCATGTGGTACACTGAAGATCAAAGTACATTTTTTCAAAGAACCAAAAAAAAAAAAAAAAAGCAGAAAGAGCTAACTATTCCAAATATACATATGTTCTGAGTTGTGAATATTTTCCATCCTTTGTTGTAGGAAAATAAGTTGAAGACAGGAAAGAACTAGGTGATAGAATCAATTGTGTACATAGCATTGTCAAGAGAGGATGCCAAATTCAACACAGTGTTAGCCTGTCTGTAAGCTGAAGGTTTTAGAATTTAAAATAATCAGTGACTCCCTTGCTTGGTATATCTTTTGCTATATTACACTTGAGACACTTGTAAAAGACAATTTCTTTTAGGAAAAAACTACAGTATATTGAGTGAGTCTCAATATACTGAGAATTTTCATGGTGAGTCTCACTTTTTTTTCTGCAGGAAAGAGTTTTCTCTGCAGAAAGTTATATTTCCCCTTCTATTTCAAACATACTTTAGATTAAAGGATTCCTACAACATTATCCTAGTACCTCTAAGAAAAGAAAAATCATACACCACGTTCTTGAAATTTCCTCGATAGAGAAGTATTCTAAATAGGACATATTCAGCAGCACCATTCAACACATATTGATCGTTGGCCTTCTATGTACCAGATATTGTGGCAGGCACTGAGGCTACACCCAAGACCAAGACACAGTTCCTACTTTCAAAATGTGAGGAAGACAGGCAATTTCAATGTTAAGCAGGAAGTTTCAAGACAACATGTAAAGGAACTATCACACGATGCCCTGGAGATCACCTAGTCCTGTGGAGGGAGTTAGAGGATGAGGGATGGTTTCATGGAAGAAATGTCACATGAGCCTAGACTTAGAAGTTGAGCAGGGGTAGCTGGCTGAGGAGTCCTGGGAAGGACCCTCCATGTTTGGGGAATGGGAACTACAGGTGACTCAGTATTGTTGTATATGAGAGAAAGGAGAGGATGGGAGGAGATGAACTGGAGAGGTGGGCAGAGGACAATCACAGAAGGCTTTCAATGGCATGTTAATGAGTTTCAGTCATTAAAGAGGAACATGGCCAGGTTTGCTTTTAGACCAGTCATTCTGGCAGCTGCATAGAGGAGGGATTTAAAGGAAACAATACAGGATTGGGGGAAACTAGGAAGGTGGTTCTTACAGCAGTCCAGGCAAGAGATGGTGAGAGCCAACTTTATTAGGAAGGGCCACTTGGGAATTAGATGAGGGGACAGGTGTGAGAACTATTTTAGAAGCAATAGGAAGACTGGGTTACCGATAGGATTTAGGAGTGAGAGAGAAGGAGAAATTAAGTATGATTCCCAGTTCTTTGGATTGGGCAGTTGGGTAGGTGGATGGATGCACGGTCTGTTGGACAAACAAGGAATTCAGGAGGGCAGGTATAGAACAAAAGCATAGGAGTTTGGTTTTAGATATCTTGAGTTTGAGGGACCCAAGGAATAATTAAATATAGGTGTGTCTAAATCGCTGAAAAGAAGGCTGAGCTAAACATGGGCTTGGGAATCATTAGCACATTCAAGCATTATAAGGGTATGAATTTTTTGTTACTGTTTTTATGTATTTTGTTCACTGCTGTATATCCAGCATCTAGAATAGTACACACCATAAACATCTGTTAGATGAAGAGTAATTTAACTCATGGGAGTGAAGAAATTGTCCAGGTAGAAATGCAGAATAAGAAGAAGTGGTCAGAGGGCACTCAATCACATAGAAGAGGTAATTCGTTGGACACCTCCGCTGCTCTCATTGCCAGCACCGAACACCAGCTCTTGACGTTTCAAGTTTAACAGAAATTACAGAAGAATTCCCAATTAAGCTTACATGTCAAAGTTTCAGACTTACCTTCATGCAATTATCTCCAAATTAATAGGAGATAAGAAGAAGATTTTCTTAATCTCCTATGGTGGGGAGAAAAATCCATTATACGTATTTTCAAAAATTTTTATGAGCTAAAGTGAATACTGTAAAGGGATGAGAAACACACATGTGCATTTGCAAACCTAAACCCTGCATATTTCATCTAATTTTTAAAATCTTGGAAAGAACAAATTATATAATAATAAAAAAGACCATCTTGGTCTCCAGATCTATATACTAATGCCAGCTCAACCTCTCCATTTAGAAGACTCAAAGGCACTTCAAAATTGTTATGTTGAAAAGCAAACTTATATTCTCCCCCCAACTCATGGTGAACACACGACTTTCCATGCAGAGACACAAGTCAGAAAACTAAGAGTCATCTTTGACTCTTGCTCCCTCCCTCTCTCTTGCTTTCCATAGCTACACCATCCCCAAGCCCTGTCAACTTTACATCCGACATACCTCTAGAATCTAGTCACTTTCTTTCCGCGTCACCCCACTCTATTCCAAGGCACTGTCGTCTCTCCACTGGACTTCTGCTACAGCTTACTAATTATCCATCCCTCCCCTTATTCCCTCTGGCCCTGCCCCCAGTGGATTTGATGCCAATCTGAGTTTTTTTGTTTTTTCAAAACACAGACCTGATCACAATTCCCTTCTATATAATGCCCTTCTTCGTCTACCTATGGCTCTCAGGATAAAGACATCTCCTTAAATGATCTAGAAAGCCTTCATGACATGGCCTCAATCTGGCTCCCCAGTCTCATCTGGCCCTCTGTCTTCTGAGCTATCTGTGCTCAGACCTTCCTTTAGATCCTCATGTAGGCTGCCTCCTTCCCACCCCAGGGTCTTTGCACTTGCTATTCTCTCTTCCCGGAACATTCTTATCATCAACTCCCCACTCTCCAATCCAATGCATTTGGCCTAGGTAACCCCACTTATCCTTCATATCACAGCAGAAACATTGCTTCCTCAGCTTAGGTCAGATTCCACTATTAGGTGAGTTCATGGAACTCACTGCTACCCCTCAGAGCACAATCTCACTTTATAACTATATACATTCTTCACTGTATAATTATACATTCACTTGTGCAATTAAATAAGTAATATCTGTTTGCTGGACCATAAGTCCTATATATGTGTTTTGATCACTATTACATCCCCAGCTCCTAGATCTGTGCCAGGGCACATAGTAGGTACTCAATAAATATCTGCTGAAGTAATGAATGCATGAATGAGTGTGTATATCCATTTTTCTCTGAAATACCTATTTTGTATATTTGGACGGCTTTGGAATTATTAACCAAAAAATATCTCCCAAAGCATAAGCACTACATGTTTTTGCTCCCACCTCTTAGTTATTACACAAGATTAAACAACATATGCGTATACATAATCCTTGACAAAATGTTTATTTGTTGCTCATTCATCTGATGTAACTATACAAGTTGAACTGAAAAACTAAAACTGTACTCATGTAAAAATGTCAGAGTCCCTTTCCTTAGACATACCTCCACTAAGAAAAGCAATCAGCTAGAAATGTCTAGTCAAAAGCTACTTCATCGGGCTTCTCTGGTGGCGCAGTAGTTGAGAGTCCACCTGCCGATGTAGGGGACACGGGTTCATGCCCCGGTCCGGGCAGATTCCACATGCTGCGGATCGGCTGGGCCCGTGAGCCATGGCCGCTGAGCCTGCACGTCCGGAGCCTGTGCTCCGCAACGGGAGAGGCCACAACAGTGAGAGGCCCGCGTACCGCAAAAAAAAAAAAAAAAAAAAAAGCAACTTCATCATTTTACCCTTTACCATAACACGTAACATGGACACTTTTTGAAATTGAAATAAAACAAAAATATTTTTAAAATATTACTTTGAACACTCCATATAACTTGGTGGAAAGTTCATCAGGATGTTGCTAATGAAATATTATAGAATTTGAAAAGTGTTAGACAAACTTCGTAAACATATTTCAAACTCACATCTCTATTTTAGTTAGTTTTTCACATGGCTGTTTCCTCAGCCGTAGCAGGAGCAGGACTTACCCGTCTTTTTATTGCCGGGGCTCAGGCCCACATGCTCACCACCCACTAGCAATAAAGGCCCCTGCCAGCTTCAAAACTTTCATTAAATGTTTCCTCTTTTTTCAAAAATAACTAGAAGGCATCCAGTTCAAAATAATGTCCAAAGATTGAATATCCACTGTTTATACGTATTAGTGTTGTTTTTGCCTCAAAAAAAAAGATACCAAAACTCAAAAAGAGTTTTGATGTCTTTGCACAACCTTCTAAAATGAAACCTCTGTTGAAAGGTGAAAAAAAAAACGGCAAATGGAACATCAGGCGTTACTGCTGCAAAAGAAACAAATCTGTTTGAAAGTTATTTAGCCTTTTTATTGCAGCGGCTCCTAGAGAGTTTTCCTTTGGATAAATTGTGCGGATTAAGAATAAAAAACATTTGGGAATTCCCTGGCGGTCCAGTGGTTAGGACTCTACGCTTTCACTGCTGAGGGCCTGGGTTCAATCTCTGGTTGGGGAACTAAGATCCCACAAGCCATGCAGTGCAGCCAAAAATTTTTTTAAAAACGATAAAAAAGAAAAAGACCATTTTTGACTCAGTTGGTTAAAAGGTCTCAAATCTTACTTGCAAGAAGATTCCTTGTAGGAATTTTGAGACCTGAACCCATATGTATACTCATAACTGAGTCCAACTGAAAATTCTTTCCTCATGTTGAAGGTGATTGTCTTAATGTATGTTTCCCCAAAAGTGACCTGAGGAAGGATCTGAGTGCTAGTGGTTTACTTGGGAGTGGCAAGTGGGGGTGTGCAGTAGGAAGAAAGGGAAGGTAGCCAATAAAAGTCCATTATTATGAAAGTCATCCCTTCAGATAAATGTAACTCAATCCCACTGGGGAATTCCAGAGTCAGGTTTATTCCAACCAAGAGGCAGGAGAGCTGGGGTATTTATACACCCGTCAATCCTTGCTTGAAGGCTATTTCCTGACATATTCATTCTTCACCTCCTCCAGCCAACTGTATGAGGACAGCAGAAATGGTTTAGTGGCCAGAGAAAGCCCTCTGGCAAGGAAAAGCAGCAAGGAAAAAAAAAAGCAGCAAGGAAAAGTTGGGCTGATAGAGGCTGTAGTGGTAGGGACAAGGGAATATAGCAGAGGCACCAATAGCATCTACCAAAGTGATGGACAGTACAGAATTAATTCCCATTTATTGAGTGCTTGCTCTGTTCAGAGCCCTGTACTTTTATGATTTCATTTTTCAACTCATAACAGCACTGGGAGGTAGGTACTATTATTGAGATTTTACAACCGAAGAGGGAGGGTATTTAACTTCTCCAAGGTCATGCACTAATGTGCAACACACTATATCTGGCTCCAAAGTCTAAGTTCTGAACCACTACCCTATACTGGAAGGACTTTCCCTGCACCTCAATAAATACATACGTACCACCAACTCCAAACACAGTGGAATTCATGCAAGACCAGCATATCTTTCCTAACTGTCGGGCATTGCACTGCTTCTTTCACGTTGGCATCAAGAGCTGTGCCAATTATTCAACAGTCAGTTGACCAAATACAGGACAACTTTGTGCAGGGTTGTGGGGCTCTATGGGCCTTTGACTGAAACTTCCAAATGAACATTCCGTGTGGCCAAGTGCTCAGTGAAAAAGAAGGTCTAATGAATCTCCATGGTGTATGACTAAAAGCAGCGCCCGAACCACCCGAGCTTGAATACAATTATAAGGGGGTTGTCCCAGTGCTACGGGGCACAAAGTAACTCTTATCTGAAGTTGGAAAGGAATTTCCTGAAATAGCTGATAATTGTACAATGAAGCACACTATAAAAGCTGCTATCCCCCATCATGCGGGCAAAATTGGACCAGTTAGATAGAGCACTGATATAGACCATGAAATTATTTTCAGAGACTTTCCCTCCAACTGAGAAAAACCTACCTACCTAAAATAACCTCCCTTTATAGGCTGTTGCAGTAATAAAGGGGTTTATTTGATGAACCTTGCTGTGTGTACTCAAAGCGAATTTGAACCAGCCAAATTCCCATCCTTCTGAGAAATTATAGCAATGACCTCCTATATATTCCTACATTAAAGTCACAACACTTTAATTTAGTCTTGAAAAAACCCTGAATTCTTTATATTTGTAACTTCTCAGTGTTCTCATTTTATCTTTTATAATTGTTCAAAGAATCTCCCTAAGTTCTTTGTTTCTATGGAAAGCCCACTACAAAGAAAAATAATCATTTGTCCCTAATCCATTTTAAAACTACAAAACTATTCAAAGATACTCTAGAGACAATTATACAAAATACAAGACCATATGTTTAGGAGGAGAAGCAGAAGCTAGGAGCTCAGCTGACACAAAACTTCCAGGTTCTACCTGATGCTGGTCATCTCTATCATGAAAAGTTATCTACTACAGCTTACACACCCTGGATGCAAAAAAAAAAAAAAAAAATGTGTGAGCAGAGTCCACTGTCTGCGACAATTAATTTAAAAGAGTGTTGCTGCAGAAAGGCATCTGGAACAACTTGAAAATCAAACTGGAGCATGAAACATAAGGGTCTTCCGTATTCCAGCCAATAAGGAATCCCCTCACATCATCTCTTCTAGAGGAAATTTTGTTCCCTTAACATAGACATTGTAAAAGAGCCGATTTATAGTAGATGAAAGAACATTTAAGGAACCCCTGAGAGGAAACCACCAGAAAATGGCCCTGGGAATGATGGTTTTGTTATCCCAGCCACAGGGACCTCTAAGGTTTCTGCAGTGTCCTCCCCCATTTAAAAGGCCACAATCTCCTTTTCTCCAGGTCACAGTGGGCTTCCTTTAGACACATGCTCTTCTGAAGTCTGACTCAAATGCACTGTGGTTTGTACTCATTTTTAAAGGATCCCCTTCTCTACTAAAGCATTCTCACCCATAAAGCAAACGAATAGCTCTAACTGTGAGATGAACTAGGCAGAGTTTACATTAAGTAGTGAGACTCCTGAAGACTCAGTCAGAATAAATGAATGTGCGTAAAGAGTTTGTGCTGTAAGGAAAAACCCACAGTATTGCCGTCCCCATCGTCCATGTTATCATTTTGATTATGAATTGTGCCTACCAAATTACATCACCTGCTCAGATCAGCACGGATTTGGTGAAAAAGCATGAAGCTGTGCTAAAAGGATGCCAAGAAGTAAGCAATCCTGTGTTTTAAAAAAAGGGGGGTGGGCTTCCCTGGTGGCGCAGTGGTTGAGAGTCTGCCTGCCGATGCAGGGGACATGGGTTCGTGCCCCGGTCCGGGAAGATCCCACATGCCGCGGAGCGGCTGGGCCCGTGAGCCATGGCCGCTAAGCCTGCGCGTCCGGAGCCTGTGCTCCACAACGCGAGAGGCCACAACAGTGAGAGAGGCCCATGTACCGCAAAAAAAATAAATAAATAAATAAAGGGGGGTGAGGGTTAAGCTGCGCTTTTAAGTAGAAGATAGAACAGTAGTTTGATAATGCTACCTCTTATATGTCTATAGGCTTAATTACATGCACAATAATCCTAAAAGGTAAACAAAATCACAAAATTATGGTTGTCTTTGGAGAAGATAATGGAGGATTTGAAGTCAAGAGTAGAACTAGGATACTTACTCTTCGTTCCATACCCTTTAGCACTGCGTGGCTTTTTATTACGGAAGTGTATTTCTCCTTTTTAAGTACTGAATATCTGAAAATGTATGGCCTGCTTAGAAAGCAGGAGCAGAGAAACAGAAAATCCAAATGCATAGTCACGGGCAGTGAGGAGAGGATGAAGCTTAATCCTGCAGGGAAACTCTGGGCACAATGCAAGCCTCAGAATTATCCAACCCAGGCTGAGGGAGCTGGGGTATTGATGCACCAACCTCTGCGAGTCCACCTTCTGCAACGGTTATTTTCCACTGTGAGCTGCTGGGGGCAGGGAGGTTGTTGATTCCCAAGCACTAAAGGGCAGTGTGGATTTGGCTGTTGGGAGGGACAAGAATCCTCAGGCACAGTACTATTATCTGTTTCTACTCATTACACTTCTGACACCAAATGTGTGAGTTTTCCACACCAAGCAGTTCTCCACTTCTCTGTAGACACCAACTGGGTGTCCTACAATTTAATTCAATTCTGATATCAACTCCCCAGAGTTAGCACAGACCCCACAGGTTAAATGTGCAGATCGCCCCTCTACCTCAGGAGCCAGTCACCAGTAGTGGGTGCCCAGGTTATCCACACCTCTGTGTGACTGATTACAAGTTGGATGGTCCCCACAACCCCTTCCTCAGGTGTGATAATCTGTTATAATGGCTCACAGACACTGCTTTACTTACTATTTCCAGTTCATTGTAAAGGGATCAAATGAACAGCCAGAGGAAATGGTACATAAGGAGAGGTCCAAAAGGGTCCCAAGTGCCAGAGCTCCTATCCCCATGGAGTTGGAGGCACATGTGTTCACCAACCCAGAAGCTCCCCGAACCCTAGCATTTAGGGATTTTGTGCAGGTGTCATTATGTAACCAATGAGTGAATTACTGACCATTGGTGATTGAGCTCAATCCCCAGCCCCTCTCCCTCCCTGGAGACCAGGACAGGGGTAGAGGGGAGAGGGGAGGGGAAAGGGGTTGGGAGGGAGGAGCTATTTCTGGAAGTTCCAACCCTCTAATCACATGGTTGTTTCCTCTGGCAACCAGCCCCAATCCTAAGCTCTCTAAGGGCTCACCAAGAATCACCTCATTAGCACAAACAGGTGTGAATGAAAGGGGCTTATTATAAGACATTCCTCTCACCCCTATCACTCAGGAAATTCCAAGGTTTTAGAAGCTCTCGTGGAAGGAATTGGGGACAAGGACCAAATATATACTTCTTATTATATCATCATACCACACACAGAGACGCAGATTCTAGCAGCTGGAAACCTGAAGAGCACTCCCTGCTCACAGATGAGTCTGGAAGGTATGGAGAGGCACTGACAACACCCACTGTAGGCCTGATTTTTTGAGGTCAATATAGTGACCTGCCAACCATCACTGAGTATCTCTAGCAGGTACCCAACATTCCTGGGGCTTGAATTTGCCCAGGTAGAGCTTTGCTTGTGAGTCATTACTGGGGGCCCTCTGGAAAACAACAAAGGAAATGAAAGGATTGGAAAAGAGGGTGAACGGCAAGGCCAGAATAGAAGTGGAAAGCACAAGCTCCACGTGCAGACACCACTAGTCAGTCATGTCCCTTTCCCTTTGACTTGCACTGGCTCAGAATCCTCTTCCACGTCAGATGATTGGCAGCCACTTTCAGGCTATCAAGATTGGCTCTCAAAATGTCAACTATTTGTCATGTCTTTACTAGAGGGTACAAAGGGTTCAGCCAGACTATTCAGCCAGAGAACATAAATAACACTTTTTAAAATGTTTTCTTTCTGGGACTTCCCTGGTGGCGCAGTGGTTGAGAGTCCGCCTGCCGATGCAGGAGACACGGGTTCGTGCCCCGGGCCGGGAAGATCCCACATGCCGCGGAGCGGCTAGGCCCATGAGCCATGGCCACTGAGCCTGCGTGTCCGGAGCCTGTGCTCCGCAACGGGAGAGGCCACAACAGTGAGAGGCCCGTGTACCGCAAAAAAAAAAAAAAAAAAAAAAAGTTTTCTTTCTTGCGTGTGGTCTCAGGGAACAAGAGGGAAAGTGGGGAAGAAAAAGATAAAGTCCCTGTATGAGTTTCCTCTTGCTGCTGTAACAAATTACTACAAACTTAGTGGCTTAAGACAACACAAATCTGTTATCTTACTGTTGTGTAAGTTAGAGGTCTGACATGGGTCTCACTGTGTTGGGTCTGACATGGGTCTCACTGTCTCAAGGTGTTGTCAGGGCTTTGTTCCTTTCTGCAGACTCTACGGAAAATCTGTTACGGCTGGCCACAGTCTTTGGCTTGTGGCCCCTTCCTCCATTAAAGCAAGCAATGGTAGGTGGAGTCTTTCTTACATGGCGTTCGGGCTCTCCTCCTGCCTCCCTCTCCTACTTTTAAGAATTCTAGTTTGGATCCGCCCACCCAAATAATCTAGGGTAAACAACCCATCAAGATCCTTAACCCAATTACATTGGCAAAGTCTCTTTTTCCAGGTAATGTAACATATTCACAGGTTCTTGGGATTAGGACATGGATATCTCTGGGAGACCATTATTCTGCCTACCAGAGGCTCCTAAAAATCATCAATTTTATCAATGCCTTCATTTTTCCTAAAATGGATCCTGATTCCATGCCATCTCCCTTATTCTTTTTAATCTGTGTAATTTTTGGAACTCTAACATCCACAAAATGTCATAAAATTCCTACCAAAAGCTGTTTCTGGGTAAGTAGGGAGAAGTATTCTAAAGGTTTGATTGGCTAGATATTGTGAAGACTAACTCCAATCATAAAGTCATCTAAGTGTTCAAAGTAAATAGAACTTCCTTGAATATGCAGATTCAGTCAGAACCTATCTTCTAAAATTGGATTTATTATGGAGGAGCTGATACCAGCAAACAGTGGCCTAACCAGTAAAAGAAAATAGATAAACCCATAAAATATCTTTGAGCCGACAAAGGGATATTTGCACATTTACGTTTATAGAGGTGTTACTCACAAAATAGCCAAAAAAGTAAAGGTAACCCAAGTGTCCATCAATGGATGAAAGGATAAATAAAATGTGGTATATCCATACAATAGAATACTATTCAGCCTTAAAAAGGAAGGAACTTATCACACATGCTTGCCATGTACATGAACCTTGAGGACATTGTGTCAGTGAAATAAGCCAATCACAAAAGAACAAATAATGTATGATTCTACTTGGATGAGATACCTAGAGTAGTCAAATTCGTAGAGACAAAAAGTAGAATGGTGGTGATTAGGGACTTAAAGGAGAGGGGAAAGGCCAGTTAGTTAGTATTTCACGGGTATAGAGTCTCAGTTTCACGAGATGAAAGAGTCCTGTGGATGGGTGATGGTGACGGTTGTACAACGACGTGTATGTATTTACTGCCACTGAACTGAACACTTAAAATGGTTAAAATGGTAACTTTCATGTTACGTGTATTTTATCACAATGTTAAAAATTGATTAAAAGAGGATTTAATATTTAAATATCTTTGAACGTAAGTGTTTTAAAAATTATTTGCACAACTGTTGCATATGACAATATGATAACATAGGAAAATTCTTTCCTACAAGGAGACGCGTTTCAACAACACAGAAACCAGAAAGTGAGGTTCACAGACTCTTCCGATGCTTAACAGTCTGGAGAGAAGTTACTATTAGCATTGCCTACACTAGCTCCTTTGTCCTTTGCATGAGGAGATTGAGGAAGTCCCAGAAAGTCTTAGAGTTTTTTAACTTCTAGGTTGTGGTGAAATACCTAGGTGGTGATTATTAGTTTCTGTTGTATCCCTCTGTCATGGATTAAATGCCCGTAAAATGGGACCAAGAAAAGCAGAGAGAAGTCCAGGAGAGAGTTATCAATAGTTAACTAATTCAATAAAAAATATTTATTGAGCACCTTTTTGAGCAAGATATTTTATAATTAGTGATATAAACAAGATGGTCCCTATCTTCAAGGAACTTACAGGCTAACAGAAGATTAACATGTTATTCTAGATATTTTTTAGATTGCAAATATCAGAAAGTCCACTTCTAACTAATTTAAACAAAAAAGGGGAATGTAATGGGCCATGTAAATAAAAAGTCAATGCCTGATCCAGGGACAGAAACTGTAATCAGGATGGAATTTCTCTCCATTCCTCTGCTCTGTCGTCCATGATATTGGCTTTAATTTATTATCAGGCCCCAGCTAGTGTTTCTAGCAAAATCCAGATATAGTAATTTTTATAGTTAGAGAATCTCAGTGAGAAAGTAAGATTGTTTCTTTCTCAATGGTCCCAGAGAAAATCTCACTGTGTTTCATTAACAGATTGGTTCACATGCCCTTTTCTGAACCAGTCACCGTGACCAGGGAAATGAGATGCTCCAATTAGCTGGGCCAGTCTAAGGACCTGTGCAGGGGTGTGGGAGAAAGTCAATTCATCCTGAAGCTCTCAGGTGGGAATAGGAGTTCAACAGGGAGAAACTGAGGTGATGCAAGCTGAAGAAATGGTAAGCGGAGGCTAGGTATCAAAAATAACAGCTGTCCACTCTGGCCTGTATAAAAGAGAATAGAGGGTTGGATAAGGTAAGTATCGTGGGATGTAAGAGATAAGAAAGCTTATTTCAGTGAGGGACCAGGGAAGTCTTCTCGGGGCAAGTGACAAGTGAACTGAGCGAGTGATAGGAGATGGGGTATAGAATGTTTTACATAAAAGAAATAGCATAAGCACAGGTGAGAAAGGTCACCTAGGAGACAGAGCACCTCAGCTGGGTGCTTCATAGTGAGAGCAGAGGAGCTGAGGTTGAGAAGGCTGAGGATATTGGTGGGAGGGCTGAGCATTCACCCTTCATTCAGTTAGTGATGGGGAAGTATCGAAGGTTTCTGGTCCAGGAGTTGGTTGAAAAGACCTGTTCCTTAGGAATGGGACTTCGCCATCGTGGATGGGATGGACTAGAACGGTTGAGGTGGGAAGCAGGGAACCAGTTTGAAAACTATAACAATAGTCCACACGAGAAGTCCGAGTATCTAGGGCCAGGGCCCCTGTGAGTATAGGAATGTGAAGGAATATAAGAGAAATGACAGTGAGTAAAGATGTGGGACAGAAACAGCAGTGGTGACAGCTTGAATTGGAGTAGGGAGTGAGCTGGGCAAGAGAAGAAAATGAAAAATATACATTTACATAAAGTGCCAGGCATGAATGGATGTTGATGTCTGTGTGTGTGTGTGTGTGTGTGCGCACGCGTGTGTGTGAAGAGAGAAAGAGGGAGAGGAACAATATTTTGGTGAGACAATGATAATTTTTATTTTGACATTTTGAGTTTGGGACACCAGTAGACAACTCAGGTAGAAATTATAAACTTTCTGAGTATAAGGGGATTTAAGGACAAGAATATCTGTCTGCACTGTGCCCACAGCCCCGCATGGCAACAATGCATCTGCTGGAGCTAAGTAGTTGCTGGCCCCTTTGGACAGGACTCTGCATTCGCCATACTGTCCATCACTCCCTAGTGTTTCCCCTATATGAAGCTTGTATTTTTCTGGTTACTTAATTTTTTAAATATTTTTTTACCGTTCAAAAATGGTTAATTTGTTTTTGCTTAAAATATTTCTTTTCTCTTATAGACAATTAACTTCCTACCTCTGTTAAAAAGGTTTCTCCAATCCGCGGTCATGCTAAATTATATGATTTTTATTATTTTACTTTTTACATGTAAACACTCCATCGAGAACTAATTTTTGCAAATGTTCGAGATTGGGAGCTAACTACATTTTCTTCCAGGAGATATCCATTTAGGTCGGCACCATCAAATTTCCCATTAAATCTTTCCCATTGAATTAAATCTCCTTTGTCAGATATTAAGTTCCTGTATTTACTGGGGATCTATTCCTATGTTCTCTATTCCAGTTTACTAACCTCTTTTACTTTCCTCATGACTAGGAGAAGCACGACAAAGCTCTAAAAGCAAGTTGGAGGATAAGCATGAACCCAGGTTCTGCCTAGAGAACCTGTCTTGAGGTCCTTTATAGGAAGATAAGCAGAACAAAGGAGGACAGACACATATGAGTAGTTTGGAGGTTGGAAAATACAGGCAGTTTTGGTGACATTGAGTTTTGTATTCTTGGGAAGCAGTCATATGGTACTGGCTAGTTTGCCATTGAATGAGAAATCATGAAAGGCAATTGAGGCTGATAATTTGAAACAAAGAAAGCCCTAGCAAAGAAATGAAAAAGAAAAAGAGATGAAGAATGTGGGCCATGAACACCAACACTCTGATAGTGAGACCAATTTCGTTCCATTCAGGGAGCATTTTCGAGTCTTTCTGCTGGGTAAGAAACCAACCTGAATATGCATTAAGTCGGTTAGATGAGTGACTGTACCTGGGAGAGAGAGGAGAGAGGTGCACGTCTTGGCCAAGGAAAGCCCCGTTTAGCTACCTACAGAGGCCAAATTCACAATGCAAGTGCATCTTCCCTTTCCTTTTTGGCCAGATCTAGACTAATAGAGCTCAAATTTTAGCTGTCACCAGAACCACCTGGAAGACTTGTTAGAGCACAGATTGCCGGGCCCCATCCCAGAGCTTCTGATTTAGTAGGTCTGGGTTGGAGCCTGGGAATTCACGTTTCTAACAAATTCCCAGCTGATGCTGATGCTTCTGATTGAGGGACCCCACTTTGAGAACCACGTCTCTAGACTTTAATAACAAAATGACTAATAATTCTCTAATTACTAACAATTTACCATCAAAATGACTAATAATATTTGAGAGATTTTAATTTTGTAAACGAAAACCTTATTTGTGAAGTTTTCTCTGACCCTCCTCTTGTAGAGTTGATGCCATCTCTGTGTGCACCGATGAAGTGGCATTTAAGTTGCATCTTAAAGGATGTATGCAAAGGTAGAAGGTATAGGAGGCAGATGGAGGGAAGAGCAAATGCACAGGCATAGAGGAGGGAGGAAACTGCATGTAATTCTGTTTGGCTAAGGAAGAGGGACAGGGCGAGGAGATAGGGCTGGGGGGGAAGGAGACCAAGAAATCCACCAGGGACCTTGTAAACCACACCAAGGAATGTGGACATGGTGCCTGAGGAACTCCTTTGGCCAACAGAAAGGCAGCATCAAAGGTGCAGCTTAATTTCTGACTGGCCAACGTGTCAATGGAAGAGCCACTGATTCAAAAGAGCAGATTTGGGGAATGCGGAAGGGACACAGAATTCAGCTGGAGGAGGTGGGCAGGAATATGTTCAGTTTTAGGCACTTGTGAAACATCCATGTCCAGGAGGCAGTTGGATGTAGAGTCTGAAGCTCAGGAAGGAGACTTGGGTGCCAGTGGGCTCACTGTCCAACCTATAAGGGTAAAAGAGTAAGTGGGCAAGAGGAACTGAGGTCAGCGATGGGCTCTGGAGAGCACCAACTTTTCAGGAGCAAGTGGAAGAACAGGAACCAGCAAAGGAAGCTGGGGAGGAACAGTCAGACAAGTAGAAGCAGAACAGAGGCCAAGGCAGGAGAACAGAGCTTTACCACCAGGTGCTACAGTTTAGACGTGAGCATGCCACAAAGAAGCCTCAGGAGTGCCTCAGGGTAACGCTCTGTCCTCCACAGGGCAGCCATGCTGACCAAAGAGGCTGGAGCCCCAGGGCAGCCTCTCCAGCCACAAAGCAGTCTTTGCTGGAACTCCTGCATTAGAGTGGAATGGGGTCCGACCACTGAGATCCCCGCCAGCCTGCAGCACTTGCTGCTCCACAGTGACAGCACACTGGAGCCTCGGGATACCCACGGTCAGTGACTGGCTGAAGTGCACCCATGAGTAAGGCTCAGTGAGTCAGCTGGTGATGGTCATGTTTCAGGTGCTGGAAGTGGAGCTGTCTGGTGCTGAGGGTGGAAGGCAGAAAACAGACTCCAGGAATCGCAAATCTGTCTACACATATACTGAATGTGTCTCTCCTTTCTGCAACTGGTACACTATTTGAATGGTGTCCAAGTTGGCTCAGGGTGACTGTCTAACCATGTGTGCCTACACTGCAAGTTGGAGCTTCACTGTTATTTTGAAATGCTTGCTTTGAAGAAGTTCTATGATGTTATGGTTTGAATCGTGCCCCCTGCCCCCAAAGATATATTGAAGTCCTAACCCCCAGTACTTTAGAATGTGACCTTATTTGGAAGTAGGGTCAGTGCGGATGTAATTGGTTAAGATTAGGTTGTGCTGGAGTAGTGTAGGCCCCTCATCCATTATGACTGGTGTCCTTAGAAGATGACAAGAGACACAGAGGCACACACAGAGGGAGAACACCGTGGGAAGATGGAGCAGAAATTGGAGGGATACATCTACAAGCCAAGGAATGCCAGGAATTGCTGGCCATCACCAGAAGCTAGGAGAGGCCTGAAACTGATTCTCCCTCAGAGCTCTCAGAAGGAACCAACCCTGCCAACACCTTGACTTCGGATTTCTAGCTTCCAGAACTGTGAGAGAATACATTTCTGTTATTTTATGTTGTTATAACAGCTCTGGGAAACAAACACATGGAAAATTAGAAATCCATTCATATTATCATAAGACATTTCAATATGAAATTTGTCAAAGCAAAACAAGTTTGCCCAACAAAGAATTTGTTAGATTCTTTGACTATAATTTCAACAGGTGTAAATTTGGGGTTTTTTCATCTTTATTAAGGTACAATTGACAAATAAGATAGTAAGATATTTAAAGTGTACATGATGTTTTGATATACATTGTGAAGATATTGAGTTAATTACCACATCCATGATCTCACATATTTACTTCTTTTTTTTTTTTTGGTGAGAATGTTTAAGTTCTACTTTCTTAACAAATGTTAGGTATATAACACAGTGTTATCAACTATACTCACCATATTATACCCTAGATCCTCAGACCTTATTTGTCATTGGAAGTTTATACCCTTTTACCAGCCTCTCCCTGTTTTCCCCACCTCCAACCCCTGACAACCAATTTTCTATTCTCTGGTTCTTTAGTTTGACTTTTAAAAACATTCTCCATATAAGTGATACTATACAGTATTTGTCTTTCTCTGCCTGGCATATCTCATTTAGCATAATGGTCTCCAGGTTCACCCATATTGTTGCAAATTTCAGGATTTCCATCTTTTTAAGGCTGAATAATACTCCATTGTAATATTCCATTTATTTATTTATCTCATAATTTTATAATATAAAGAAGATGCAAATTTTCCACTAATTCCCACAGATAGGTGCCTTCCAATCTCCTCCAGTTTATTCCATTGTTTTGTACCAATATTATTTTTTCTATGTGTACCATGACATAAAAAGTTGGAAAGAACGAGAAGCACTAAAGTAGAGGGTATCAAGAAGTATTAGTGGAGTCTGGAGGAGGAGCTTCAAGATGGTGGAGGAGTAAGACGTGGAGATGACCTTCCTCCCCACAAATACATCAGAAATACATCTACATGTGGAACAACTCCTACAGAGCACCTACTGAACACTGGCAGAAGACCTCAGACCTCCCAAAAGGCAAGAAATTCCCCACGTACCTGGGTAGGGCAAAAAAAAAAAAAAGAAAGAAAGAAAAAACAGAGGCAAAAGAATAGGGACGGGACCTGCACCGGTGGGAAGGAGCTGTGAAGGAGGAAAGGTTTCCACACACTAGGAGCCCTTTCGCGGGCGGAGACTGCAGGTGGTGGAGTAGGGGGAGCTTCAGAGCCGCGGAGGAGAGCGCAGCCACAGGGGTGCGGAGGGCAAAGCGGAGAGATTCCCGCACGGAGGATCGGGGCCGACCAGCACTCACCAGCCCGAGAGGCTTCTCTGCTCACCGGCCGGGGCGGGTGGGGGCTGGGAGCTGAGGCTCGGGTTTCGGTTGGAGTGCCGGGAGAGGACTGGGGTTGGCTGCGTGAACACAGCCTGAAGGGGGCTAGTGCGCCACAGCTAGCCGGGAGGGAGTCCGGGACAAAGTCTGGAGCTGCGTAAGAGACAAGAGACTTTTTCTTCCCTGTTTGTTTCCTGGTGCGCGAGGAGAGGGGATTAAGAGCGCCGCTTAAAGGAGCTCCAGAAACGGTCGCGAGCCGTGGCTATCAGCGCGGACCTCAGAGATGGGCATGAGATGCTAAGGCTGTTGCTGCAGCCACCAAGAAGCCTGTGTGCGAGCACAGGTCACTAACCACACTTCCCCTCCCGGGAGCCTGTGCAGCCCGGCACTGCCAGGGTCCCGTGATCCAGGGACAATTTCCCCGGGAGAACGCACGGCGTTCCTCAGGCTCGTTCCTCTGCTGCCGCAGGCTCGCCCTGCACTCCATGCCCCTCCCTTCCCCAGGCCTGAGTGAGCCAGAGCCCCCGAATCAGCTTCTCCTTGAACCCCGTCCTGTCTGAGCGAAGAACAGACGCCCTCAGGCGACCTACACGCAGAGTTGGGTCCAAATCCAAAACTGAACCCCAGGAGCTGTGCGAACAAAGGAGAGAAAGGGAAATCTCTCCCAGCAGACTCAGGAGCAGTGGATTAAATCTCCACAATCAACTAGATGTACCCTGCATCTGTGGAATACCTGAGTAGACAACCAATCATCCCAAATTGAGGAGGTGGACTTCGGGAGCAATGATATTTTTTTTTTTCCCTTTTTCTCTTTTGGTGAGTGTGTATGTGTATGCTTCTGTGTGTGATTCTATCTGTATAGCTTTGCTTTTACCATTTGTCCTAGGGTTCTGTCTGTCCGTTTTGGGTTTTTTTTTTTTATTATTACTTAAAAAACATTTTTTTCTTAATAATTATCTTTTTATTTTAATAACTTTATTTATTTTACTTTATTTTATTCTTTCTTTCTTTCTTTTTTTTTTTCTCCCTTTTATTCTGAGCCGTGTGGAGAACAGGCTCTTGGTGCTCCAGCCAGGCGTCAGGGCTGTGCCACTGAGGTGGGAGAGCCAAGTTCAGGACACTGGTCCACAAGAGACCTCCCAGCTCCATGTAATACCAAACAGCAAAAATCTCCCAGAGATCTCCATCTCAACGCCAAGACCCAGCTCCACTCAAAGACCAGCAAGCTACAGTGCAGGACACCCTATGCCAATCAACTAGCAAGATAGGAACACACCCCATCCATTAGCAGAGAGGCTGCCTAAAATCATAATAGGGCCACAGACACCCCAAAACACACCACCAGACTTGGACCTGGCCACCAGAAAGACAAGATCCAGCCTTATCCACCAGAACACAGGCACTAGTCCCCTCCACCAGGAAGCCTACACCACCCACTGAACCAACCTTAGCCACTGGGGACAGACACCAAAAACAACAGAAACTATGAACCTGCAGTCTGCAAAAAGGAGACCCTAAAAACAGTAAGTTAAGCAAAATGAGAAGACACAGAAACACACAGCAGATGAAGGTACAAGGCAAAAAACCACCAGACCTAAGAAATGAAGAGGAAATAGGCAGTCTACCTGAAAAAGAATTCAGAATACTGATAGTAAAGATGATCCAAAATCTTGGAAATAGAATGGAGAAAATACAAGAAACGTTTAACAAGGACCTAGAAAAACTAAAGAGCAAAAAAACAGTGATGAACAACACAATAAATGAAATGAAAAATTCTCTAGAAGGGGGTTTCCCTGGTGGCGCAGTGGTTGAGAGTCCACCTGCCAATGCAGGGGACACGGGTTCGTGCCCCAGTCCAGGAAGATCCCACATGCCGCGGACCGGCTAGGCCCGTGAGCCATGGCAGCTGAGCCTGCGTGTCCGTGCTCTGCAGCGGAAGAGTCCACAACAGTGAGAGGCCCGCGTACCAAAAAAAAAAAAAAAATCTCTAGAACGGATCAATAGCAGAATAACTGAGGCAGAAGAATGGATAAGTGACCTAGAAGATAAAACAATGGAAATAACTACTGCAGAGCAGAATAAAGAAAAAAGAATGAGAAGAATTGAGGACAGTCTTAGAGACCTCTGGGACAACACTAAACACACCAACATTCGAATTATAGGGGTCCCAGAAGAATAAGAGGAAAAAAAAGGGACTGAGAAAATATTTGAAGAGATTATAGTTGAAAACTTCCCTAATATGGGAAAGGAAATAGTTAATCAAGTCCAGGAAGCACAGAGAGTCCCATACAGGATAAATCCAAGGAGAAACATGCCAGGACACATATTAATCAATCAAAAATTAAATAAAAAGAACAAATATTAAAAGCAGCATGGGGAAAACAACAAATAACACATAAGGGAATCCCCATAAGGTTAACAGCTGATCTTTCAGCAGAAACTCGGCAAGCCAGAAGGGAGTCGCAGGACATATTTACAGTCATGAAGGAGAAAAACCTACAACCAAGATTACTCTACCCAGCAAGGATCTCATTCAGATTTGATGAAGAAATTAAAAGCTTTACAGACAGGCAAAAGCTAAAAGAATTCAGCACCACCAAACCAGCTTTACAACAAATGCTACGACTTCCCTGGTGGTGCAGTGGTTAAGAATCCACCTGCCAACTCAGGGGACACGGGTTCGGGCCTTGGTCCGGGAGGATCCCACATGCCACGGAGCAACTAAGTCTGGGTGCCACAACTGCTAGGCCTGTGCTCTAGATCCCACGAGCCACAACTACTGAAGCCCGTGCACCTACAGCCCATGCTTCTCAACAGGAGAAACCACTGCAATGAGAAGCCCACGCACCACAACAAAGAGCAGCTTCTACTCACCGCAACTAGAGAAAGCCAAAAGTAAAAATATATAAATAAATAAATAAATAAATTTATAAAAACAAAACAAAACAAAATGCTAAAGGAACTTCTCTAGGCAAGAAACACAAGAGAAGGAAAAGACCTACAATAATAAACCCAAAACAATTAAGAAAATGGTAATAGGAACATACAAATCGATAATTACCTTAAATGTAAATGGATTAAAAGCTCCAACCAAAAGACATAGACTGGCTGAATGGATACAAAAACAAGACCCATATATATGCTGTCTACAAGAGACCCACTTCACGCCTAGGGACACATACAGACTGAAAGTGACGGGATGGAAAAAGATAACCCATGCAAATGGAAATCAAAAGAAAACTGGAGTAGCAATTTTCAAATCAGACAAAATAGACTTTAAAACAAAGACTATTAAAAGAGACAAGGGAGGACACTACATAACGATCAAGGGATCAATCCAAGAAGAAGATATAACAATTGTAAATATTTATGCACCCAACATAGGACCACCTCAATACACAAGTCAAATACTAACAGCCATAAAAGGGGAAATCGACAGTAACACAATCATAGTAGGGGACTTTAACACCCCATTTTCACCAATGGACAGATCATCCAAAATGAAAATAAATAAGGAAACACAAGCTTTAAATGATACATTAAACAAGAGGACTTAATTGATATTTATAGGACATTCCATCCAAAAACAACAGAATGCACATTCTTCTCAAGTGCTCATGGAACATTCCCCAGGATAGATCATATCCTGGATCACAAATCAAGCCTTGGTAAATTTAAGAAAATTGAAATTGGGCTTCCCTGGTGGCGCAGTGGTTGAGAGTCTGCCTGCTGGTGCAGGGGAGGCAGGTTCGAACCCTGGTCTGGGAGGATCCCACATGCCGCAGAGCAACTAGGTCCGTGAGCCAAAACTACTGAGCCTGCGCATCTGGAGCCTGTGCTCCGCAACAAGGGAGGCCGCGATAGTGAGAGACCCGCGCACCGTGATGAAGAGTGGCCCCCGCTTGCCACAACTAGAGAAAGCCCTCACACAGAAATGAAGACCCAACACAGCAAAAATTAATTAATTAATAAACTCCTACCCCCAACATCTAAAAAAAAAAAAAGAAAGAAAATTGAAATTGTATCAAGTATCCTTTCTGACCACAATGCTATGAGACTATATATCAATGACAGGAAAAAAACTGTAAGAAATACAAACACATGGAGGCTAAACAATACACTACTTAATATTCAAGAGATCACTGAGGAAATCAAAAAATACCTAGAAAAAAGTGACAATGAAAACACAAGGACCCAAAACCTATGGGATGCAGCAAATGCAGTTCTAAGAGTGAAGCTTATAGCAATACAATCCTACCTTAAGAAACAAGAAACATTTCAAATAAACACCCTAACCTTACACCTAAAGCAATTAGAGAAAGAACAAAAAAACCCCGAAGTTAGCAGAAGGAAAGAAATCATAAAGATGAGATCAGAAATAAATGAAAAAGTAATGAAGGAAATGATAGCAAAGATCAATAAAACTAAAAGCTGGTTCTTTGAGAAGATAAACTAAATTGATAAACCATTAGCCAGACTCATCAAGAAAAAAGGTAGAAGACTCAAATCAATAGAATTAGAAATTAAAAGGGAGAAGTAACAACTGACACTGCAGAAATACAAAGGATCATGAGAGATTACTACAGGCAACTCTATGCCAATAAAATGGACAACCTGGAAGAAATGGACAAATTCTTAGAAAAGCACAACCTTCCAAGACTGAACCAGGAAGAAATAGAAAATATGAACAGACCAATCATAAGCACTGAAATTGAAACTGTGATTAAAAATCTTCCAACAAACAAAAGCCCAGGACCAGATGGCTTCACAGGTGAATTCTATCAAACATTTAGAGAAGAGCTAACACCTATCCTTCTCAAACTCTTCCAAAATATAGCAGAGGGAGGAACACTCCCAAACTCATTCTACGAGACCACCATCACCCTGTTACCAAAACCAAAGATGTCACAAAGAAAGAAAACTACAAGCCAATATCACTGATGAACATAGATGCAAAAATCCTCAACAGAATACTAGCAAACAGAATCCAACAGCACATTAAAAGGATCATACACTATGATGAAGTGGGGTTTATCCCAGGAATGCAAGGATTCTTCAATATACGAAAATCAATCAATGTGATACACCATATTAACAAACTGAAGGAGAAAAACCATATGATCATCTCAGTAGATGCAGAGAAAGCTTTTGACAAAATTCAACGCCCATTTATGATAAAAAAAAAAAAAACCCTCCAGAAAGTAGGCATAGAGGGAACTTTCCTCAACATAATAAAAGCCATATATGACAAACCCACAGCCAACATCATCCTCAGTGGTGAAAAACTGAAAGCATTTCCACTAAGATCAGGAAAAAGACAAGGTTGCCCACTCTCACCACTATTATTTCACACAGTTTTGGAGTTTTAGCCACAGCAATTAGGGAAGAAAAAGAAATAAAAGGAATCCAAATCGGAAAAGAAGAAGTAAAGCTGTCACTGTTTGCAGATGACATCATATTATACATAGAGGCTCCTAAAAATGCTACCAGAAAACTACTAGAGCTAATCAATGCATTTGGTAAAATAGCAGGATACAAAATTAATGCACAGAAATCTCTTGCATTCCTATACACTAGTGATGAAAACTCTGAAAGAGAAATTAAGGAAACATTCCCACTTAGCACTGCAATAAAAAGAATAAAATACCTAGGAATAAACCTACCTAAGGAGACAAAAGACCTGTGTGCAGAAAATTATATGACACTGATGAAAGAAATTAAAGATGATACAAATAGATGGAGAGATATACCATGTTCTTGGATTGGAAGAATCAACATTGTGAAAATGACTCTACTACCCAAAGCAATCTACAGATTCAATTCAATCCCTATCAAACTACCACTGGCATTTTTCACAGAACTAGAACAAAAAATTTCACAATTTGTATGGAAACACAAAAGACCCCGAATAGCCAAAGCAATCTTGAGAAAGAAAAACGGAGCTGGAGGAAGCAGGCTCCCTGACTTCAGACTATACTACAAAGCTACAGTAATCAAGACAGTATGGTACTGGCACAAAAACAGAAATATAGATCAACAGAACAGGATAGAAAGCCCAGAGATAAACCCACGCATGTATGGTCACTTTATCTTTGATAAAGGAGGCAAGAATATACAGTGGAGAAAAGACAGCCTCTTCAATAAGTGGTGCTGGGAAAACTGGACAGCTACATGTAAAAGAATGAAATTAGAACACTCCCTAACACCATACACAAAAATAAACTCAAAATGGATTAAAGACCTAAATGTAAGGCCAGACACTATCAAACTCTTAGAGGAAAAAATAGGCAGAACACTCTATGACATAAATCACAGCAAGATCCTTTTTGACCCACCTCCTAGAGAAATGGAAATAAAAACAAAAATAAACAAATGGGACCTAATGAAATTTAAAAGCTTTTGCACAGCAAAGGAACCCATAAACAAGAAAGAAGACAACCCTCAAAATGAGAGAAAATATTTGCAAACAAAGCACCTGACAAAGGATTAATCTCCAAAACATACAAGCAACTCATGCAGCTCAATATCGAGAAAACAAACAACCCAATCCAAAAATGGGCAGAAGACCTAAATAGACATTTCTCCAAAGAAGATATACAGATTGCCAACAAACACATGAAAGAATGCTCAACATCATTAATCGTTAGGGAAATGCAAATCAAAACTACAATAAGATATCATCTCACACCGGTCAGAATGGCCATCATCAAAAAATCTACAAACAATAAATGCTGGAGAGGGTGTGGAGAAAAGGGAACCCTCTTGCACTATTGGTAGGAATGTAAATTGATACAGCCACTATGGAGAACAGTATGGAGGTTCCTTGAAAAACTACAAATAGGGCTTCCCTGGTGGTGCAGTGGTTGAGAGTCCACCTGCCGATGCAGGGGACACAGGTTCGTGCCCCAGTCTGGGAAGATCCCATGTGCCGCGGAGCGGCTGGGCCCGTGAGCCATGGCCGCTGAGGCTGCATGTCCGGAACCTGTGCTCCACAACGGGAGAGGCTACAACAGTGAGAGACCCGTGTACTGCAAAAAAAAAAAACAAACAACAACAACAAAAAACTACAAATAGAACTACCATACGACCCAGCAATCCCACTACTGGGCATATACCCTGAGAAAACCATAATTCAAAGAGTCATGTACCAAAATGTTCATTGCAGCTCTATTTACAATTGCCAGGACATGGAAACAACCTAAGTGTCCATCAGCAGATGAATGGATAAAGAAGATGTGGCACATTATACAATGGAATATTACTCAGTCATAAAAAGGAACGAAACTGAGTTATTTGTAGTGAGGTGGATGGACCTAGTGACTGTCATACAGAGTGAAGTACGTCAGAAAGAGAAAAACAAATACCGTATTCTAACACATATATATGGAATCTAAAAAAAAGAAAAAGAAAAAGACATGAATGACCAGAAGAACCTAGGGGCAAGACGGGAATAAAGAGGCAGACCTACTAGAGAATGGACTTGAGGATACGGGGAGGGGGAAGGGTAAGCTGGGACAAAGTGAGAGAGTGGCATGGACATATATACACTACCAAACGTAAAATAGATAGCTAGTGGGAAGCAGCCACATAGCAGCAGGAGATCAGCTCGGTGCTTTGTGACTACCTAGAGGGGTGGGATAGGGAGGGTGGTATAGGGAGGGTGGGAGGGAGGGAGATGCAAGAGGGAAGAGATATGGGAACATATGTATATGTATAACTGATTCACTTTGTTATAAAGCAGAAACTAACACAGCATTGTAAAGCAATTATACTCTAATAAAGATATTAAGAAAAAATGGAAAAAAAGTGTTAGTGTAGCCAAATGGAATTAATTTTATATCTGCAGAAGTGGGGGCATGGAAATGGGTGGGCCACTCAGTGAAGGGTAGGCTGGTAGCCTGTTTCAATCCATGAAGGTTAAACGATGTGTTCATCTGTCAAAGTAAATGATGAGCTGCAATTTGTAAGCTACCTTCTCCTTCACTTCCGCCAGGTCAATGCTTGTTTGTAACTGAATATTTCTTAAGCAGTCTGTCTGTCACTTTATCCATAGCTGAGTGACTTCATAATAAAACATCCTATCAACATGCAAATTCACTATTTTATAGATTTTTACTATTACTCTCATTTATGGCTCCTAATAGTATTTACAGTAAATAAATGTTATCACCTTATACACAAAGAACCACTGAAATGTCATTATAAGGTGACCCCATGGAATGGTTATATATCGACTTTACTGATTTTTTTTAACCCAGGTTTGGGCCCATAAAGTAACAGTACATTTGCACAACATTTTCTGACTTGACTTTAAGCTTATATATCCTCATTCCCTAGGAAAAGATTATGTGGGGTTCTAGTCTGTACCTAGGGCATTGTCTTGATATAGAGAAAGCATGAAGGCAGTCGCTCACAGGTTTGACAGGATCAGGTCCAGAAATAGGGGCCTGGGTTCTAACAACAGGATTTGCTCTGGGGTGCCTCTGGTTCTCCCCTGTCCCTTCCCAAGGAGCTCACTTTCTCTCTCCCTTTGATCTGGTCAGCAGTCCCTCTTCCTTTCTTCAGGGTCCCCCTCCCCCTTCCCTGACCTCTCAGGAGGTGGGGCTCAGGCACACACTCTCTGTACGCTGTGGCTCCTGCACCTGTCACATTATTCTAGAGTTATTTATTCTTCACACCCCACCAGGCCACCAGTTTTTCTAGGGCTACAATGGTGTCTTTTAAAAAAATGTTTCTCCGGGCTTCCCTGGTGGCGCAGTGGTTGAGAGTCTGCCTGCCGATGCAGGGGACACGGGTTTGTGCCCCGGTCAGGGAAGATCCCACATGCCGCGGAGCGGGCTCACTGAGCCTGTGCTCTGCAATGGGAGAGGCCACAACAGTGAGAGGCCCACGTACTGCAAAAAAAAAAAAGTTTCTCCTATGAAATAGATCATACCTTCAAAAGTATATTTATCACCTGTATGTACATTTTAAAGAACAAAAAAATGAATTGTTTTTGAACTCCCCAATCCCTTCACCTCCTGTACCCCTAGAGGTAACAGTCCTTGAATTGGTTATTCACAAGGTATGGGTTATTCACAAGTATTGATTTTGAACTTTAAAAAAAATGGGCTTTATATATGCATTCTCATGGAGCTTCCTTCTGACCTAGGTATTTCACCCAAGATAATGTTCATTCATATTGTTACAAAGTAGCTATCGCTCATTTATTTTCACCTCTTGGTAGAATTTCATTGTGTGTATTCTCCACAGTTTATGTTTTCTACTTTGATTGACACTTTGGTCATGTCTAGTGTTATGCCTTCACAAACAATGCTGATGTGAATATTCTTGAATGCACATCCTGGACCTCGTGTTTCTCTTAGAGATATATCTAGGAATGGGATTCACCCTTTCTAGATAATGCCAAATTATTTTCCGAAAGCGATGAACCCAATCTACACTCCAACCAGCAGTGCCCCAAATTTCCCACTGTTTCAGTCTGCTCACACTTGCTATGGTCAGACTTTTAAACGTTGCCAATCTGATGGGTATAAAATGAAATGTCATGATGTTTTTAAGGAAGACTTCTTTTTCATTCCCCAATTCCTAGCACCTAACAGAGGATGATGCAAGTTAGTGGAAGCTCACAGATCTTTTATTTGGCGAATGAACAGCAATAATGCAATGTGACAAGTACAATTATAGAGAAGGATGATAAGAATATATTTGTAAATTAACCATGTGTCCCTTTGGTCTTCCAATCTAGTTGCACAACGGAATCACCTGGGTATCCTTTTATTTTATCATTGGCATTTCATTATGAGAAAACTTCAAACATACAGTAAGTTTGGGAGGATTTCACAGTGAAAGCATGCACCTAGATCCTACCATTAGCATTTTACTATACTTGCTCTAGGGGGATTCTTTTGAAAAATGTCTTGCTCCAAGGTTGGGATTCTGATTCTATAGCTCTGAAATGGAAGAAAAGAATCTATCTTTTTTTCTTTGTTTTTGTTTTTGTTTTTAAACTCCCCAGGTGATTTTGAGGAGCCTGCCTTGGAAACCACAGCCTGAAGGAACTTGCTGCAATAAATGAAAAAGACAGATTTATAATTAGCCCAACAGTGTTCATCCTTTGTGGTGGGGAAAAAGTTCTGCTGGTTGCCTAAAGCCATTTTCTCAGCTCACCAGCATTCCTAGGAAATGTGTCACCCAGCATCAGTTTTGCAAAGGTGTGGACAGGTTCTTGGGAGGTGGCAGGCCAGGTCCTCTCAGCACTAGAAGCCAAGAAGGATCTGGCTCCAGTCCATCTTGACTCTTCCCTCTGAATATCACAGGCAGAGAGAGGAACTCGCCCTTCAGATGCAAGCCAGCTCCTGTCAACATTTGGGTGCTGTTATGGGCTGAAATGTATCCCCCCCAAATTCATATGTTGAAGCCCCAGTATCTCAAGAATATAACCATATTTCGAGATAAGGTCTTTAAAGAGGTAATTAAGTTCAAATGAGGTCATATGATGGGTTCCAACCCAATAAGACCAGTGTCCTTACAAGAAGAGGAAATCTGGACACAGACACACAGAGTGAAGACCGTGTGAAGACCTGGAAGGTGGCCATCTGCAAGCTAAGGAGAGAGGCACCAGTAGAAACCAATGCTGAGAACACCTTGATCTTGGACTTCTAGCCTCCAGGACTGTTAGAAAGTTAATTTCTATTGTTTAAGCCACGCCGTTTGTGGAACATTGTTATGGTAACCCCGGCAAACTAATACAGGTGTGGAGGGGAAGGCACTAAGCCTAGAGTCGGGTAACAGGACAGGCAGACCCAGGCTCCCGCCCCCCCAGCTCCCCACAGAGCAGGCCTCCATCCACAACTGGTCAGAGTTGCCGGAGAAGGCACCACTGCCCAGTGCCTTCCCCATGGGGGTTGCAAGGAAACAGAAACACACATCCTCTCCAGGCCCTTGTTCCTCAGAGGGTACGTTTCACAAGCCCAAGGAGTGCTGCTGTCTATATACATGAGGGGTCCGCAGAGCCATCAGCAGGCCCACCTGCAGCTGAGTGGCCTCAGAACGCAACGTCATGACAGGCTCAGGGAGGCTTCAGCCTTCCCCTCACACCTCAAACCTTCCCCCACAATCTCACCCGCACGGAGCCTCGCCTTCACACAGCCTCTTTCACTCACAGAGTGGAAATGAAATTTGGCTCAATGTTCCAAATTTTGAATCATGTAGCTCAAATAAATAAAGTTTGGTTCTGCACATTTTCCCACCAGTCTTAAGACACGTGATGAATTCTGAGAAGCAACAACTTTAATTGTGTAAAACAGCACTTTTTGTCAGACAGAGGCTATTTTATTCAGAGACAGCCAACTTTAATATTTTCATATTTAAATAAAAATATAAATTATACAAGTATATATGAATACATATATTTTCCAAGGACATAGCTTTGTTTTGTATCCCTGTGGCGATAGTGCCATTACCACTACATGCAAAATTGGAATTGTAAGCATTGCCATTTTTTTAAATGGAAGTATAGTTGATTTATGATAATGTGTTTGTTTCAGGTGTACAGCATAGTGGTTCAGTTTTTTTTTTTTCAGATTATGTTCCATTGTAGGTTACTACAAGATATTGAACATAATTCCCTGTGCTATATAGTAAATCCTTGATGCTTATCTATTTTGTGTAAAGTAGTTTGTATCTGTTAATCCCATACTCCTAATTTCTCCCACCCTTTCCCCTTTGGCAACCATAAATTTGTTTTCTATGTCTGTGAGTCTGTTTCTGTTTTGTATATAGAATTCATTTGTATTTTTTTTTAGATTCTACAGATAATTGATATCATATGGTATTTATCTTTCTGTCTGACTTACTTGACTAATTATAATATTCTCTAGGTCCAACCATGTTGCTGCAAATGGCAATATTTCATTTTTTAAAATGGCTGTTTTTTAATATATATATATATATACATATACACATATATATACATATACACATTATACATATATAATTATATATATGTGTATATATATATATATATGTGTGTGTGTGTGTGTATATATATATATCACATCTTCTTAAGCCAATCGTCTGTTGATGGGCACTTGGGTGGTTTCCATGTCTTGGTTATTGTAAATAGTCCTGCTATGAACATTGGCGTGCATGTATCTTTTTGATTAGAGTTTTTGTCTTTTCCAGATATATGCCCAGGAGTGGGATTGCTGGATCATGTGGTAGCTCTATTTTTAGTTTTTTAAGGAACCTCCATACTGTGCTCCATAGTGGCTGCAAAAATTTACATTCCCACCAACAGTGTAGGAGGGTTCTCTTTTCTCCATACCCTCTCCAGCATTTATTTGTAGACTTTTTGATATGGCTATTCTGAGTGGTGTGAGGTGATACTTCATTGTAGTTTTGATTTGCATTTCTCTAATAATTAGCGATGTTGAGAATCTTTTCATGTGCCTGTTGGCCATCTGTATGTTGTCTTTGGAAAAATATCTATTTAGGGCTTCTGCCCATTTTTTGATTGAGCTGTTTGTTTTTTCAATATTGAGTTGTATGAGCTGTTTGTGTATTTTGGATATCAACCCCTGTTGGTTGCATTGTTTGTAAATATTTTCTCCCATTCTGTAGGTTGTCTTTTCATTTTGTTGATAGTTTACTTTCCTGTGCAAAAAGCTTTTAAGTTTGATTAGTTTCCATTTGTTTATGTTTACTTTTATTTCCTTTGCCTTGGAAGACTGATACTGCTATGATTTATATCAGAGAATGTCTGCCTATGTTCTCTTTTGGAGTTTTATGATGTCATGTCTTATATTTAGGTCTTTAAACCATTTTGAGTTTATTTTTGTATATGATGTGAGGCAGTCAATCTAATTTCATTGATTTGCAAGTAGCTGTTCAGCTTTCCCAGCACCACTTGTTGAAGAGACTCTTTTCTCCCTTGTGTATTCTTGTGTCTTTTGTTATAGATTAATTGACATAGGTCCGTGGGTTTATATCCGGTCTTTCTATTCTGTTACGTTGATCTATATGTCTGTTTTTGTGCCAATACCATGCTGTTTTGATCATTGTAGCTTTATAGTATGGTCTGAAGTCTGGAAGGATTATATCTCCAGCTTTGTTCTTTTTCCAGACAGAGGCTATTTTTTATATTTACCACATTTAATATCTTTTTCAGTCCTCTTAGATATAATTTGAACCTTTTGATTATTTTTCTGACCTGCTTGATTGCAATAAGCTATTTCTCCTGGCCCTGATCTGCTACTATCACCATCACCATCATCACCAGCCAGCCTGGGCACACCTGCCTCCCACAGTTTAAAAATCTCCTTTGGCATTTCATTTCATACCACATTCTTCATTTGCAAGGCTGCCCCTGCAGGTCTCCATAAAGGGAATCCTCTCATCAGAGGGAGTCCTATGTGGACATCTGTTACAAGAGTAAGCAACTTGGATCAGTTTCATTTTTTGAGGTAGGGGGTTTCACAGGTATCTTTCTCCCTGCTTCTTCCTCTCCTGAGATTATTGTCCTATCTTTGAATACTATAACTCCTCCATGTGCCTCCCTACTTGGTAATTTTGTCCCTTAAAGACTTTGGTTTATTACATTCCACATCTCACTCCACCTCCTTTGTTTCCAAGCTGTCTGTGCAGGTTTTTCTGTTCTTCAATCCTGTTTTACTTCTTGCTGTTGTTTACACAGTTCTTTTTCTGTTTCAGTGTTGCAGGTAGCACTGTAATTCAGTTGTTCATTCAGTCTCCTAATTCCAACCAACCACCTTCAAATACTTCTTACCCTTCTGTCCTCAAAGCCCCAATTCTACAAGTTGGTTTGGCTTGGGGTATCTTCCTGACAGGAATGGGGGAGGGTAGTCATTTTAGAATGGAAATCCCTACATTGGGCAAAATTGCTTTTTATGAAAGCTTCATCTGTTTGATCCAGTATTAAAGAATGGCCACACCTAGGGTGACTGACTGAGTATGAGAGTGGCATTCATCCTGAGATGGAGAGTTTCTCAAATGTGGACAAATGTTTCTTCTGAACCCTCAGTTATTCATTTGAAGCCCTCCAGCTGCTGGAGGCTGCTCTTAGGGAGGGGATGAGTAAAAGTGCCTAGGCACCCACTTTTACTGGACAGGGAAGAGGGGAGCATAGAATGAAACATGTACATGCATGCATGTGCCTTTGTGTGTGTGTGTGTGTGCGTGTGTGTGAGACAAGGGTAACAGCTGTATCTCAAGTAGCAGCAGATATTCAGAAACAAACAGAGTCAGGGATGATCTTGTTCATCAACAGAGTTGATCATGCCCATGTGGTCTGTTTTCAGACCTGTTTCGAAAGGTCCCTCCATTGTCCCTTCCTCAGATGCCCCACATGTCTCCATTGGGTCCTGCCTTAATGCCCTGAAATCTCCAACTTGGGAATTATCCCTCTGGGCATGGCTGTAAAAGTCCAAGTTAACTTGCAAAAGTATTGTCTAGTAGCCCCTTAAGCCACTAACAAACATCTTGACGCAAATTGGCTTATCAGATTGGGCAGGCTACAACTGAGCTCTGCTGCCTGGAAGCCTTGACAGTCATTGACACCTCCACGCCAAGAGGATTTTAACTGGGCCACACTGGAGCTGGCTTTGCAGGAAGGGGAAGCACAGGCAACTTTAGAATGGTGGACACAGCTGTTTGATGAGAAAGAGCCCACCCACCCTGGCAGAGAGTCTCAGAGAAATGCCAGAAGGTAACAATGTATGGGGTTCTGGGCCCTGGAGAACACATGTCTCAGAATTGATGATTTAACATTTCTAACATCTAGGAACAGAGGGAAGAGAGGACATGGCACTGAGATAATTTTCAAAGCCTGATTTCAGAGGAAGGAAAGGAAGGACAAGCTGCTATTGAGCGAGAGCTCTTCAAGTGTGTTCCCGTCCTTCCTGAGCTTTTAGGTTCCTACACCAAAGGTTTTATCTCCCTGATTCACTAAACCACCACTGTCCAACTCCAGTAATTCACACCGAAACCAAGCTCGTCTTTGCTCCCAATTATAAAGCATTTGACTGAAATATGACATTAATACTTTCAGTCTTAACTAATGGAGACCACAAAATCTGGGCAGCTCTGTAACCTTACTGTTCTGTACTATAAAGGGGGCAATTTGACAGGAAGCTCATGCAGCTTCAGGGCCCCGTATCGCACAATCCCCCTTCCACGACCCTGTAGTTGATTTTGTTTGTAATTTTGACTTCCTAAAGAAGCCCCCCCCCAAAAAAAACTGCATATGCCTGAGACCCCACCAAACCTTGGCCACACTCAGGGAGCACATAGCCAAGTGGGCTTGCATGAGGGTCTTCTTTTTAATTGGGAAAAGCAAACTCCACAAATTCTGCTGGAATTTCCCCACAAAACTAGCTTACCAAACAACTTTATATTATGGGCCATTTAAATGTCCTTTGCTAAGCTGTTTCTTCTTTTTTCTTATCCCTCTTTCTCTGTCATATTCTAGGCCACTCTATTTGGAGATGTACTTATACCTTCCTCTTCCTTGCCCCACCCAAGTTTATAACAGGATATGAACAGAGTCCTTTGATATGACACCAAAATGTAGTGTTTCAGAGGGAAATATTGGTGAGTCTGGTTTTCCAATTATTATTACTCCTAGGATCCATGCTCAACTAATATCCATTTGAGACCATTTTATACTAAAGTCAATTGGTATGAAACGGCTTTCTGGACCAGCCTAATTCATAGGGCTGCCCAGCATTCCAACGTTTAATTACTTAATGTGTTTCAAACACAAACACCCTGTAAACTCAAATGACACTGTTAAAGAACGGTATGTCGTCTTTGGGATAAGGAGATGAATTGTGACTCAGGTTTTGTTTTGTTTTATTTTGTTTTAATAACCACGGGTACACACACACATGTAATCACACTGTCAGCCCAGAATGAGGTGAGGAAAGTCTGGCTTTTCTTGAAGATCTGCTAGGTAACTCTCGGTAGTTTCAGTAAATTATCTTACCCCTTCCCCGTGTATCTGTAATTCATCGTTATTCAAAACGGAGTCCATTTAAAATAGCACCTTTTAGTTGTCTTGTGTGTGAAACAGTCTACCCTGCAAGTTTGAGTAGATAAAATGGTAAACATTGTAGCAAGGTCTCTCCTGAATAGGACTTTCCATTTAGGGTAAGAGCCTGAGAGCCACAGCACTTCCGTCTAGCCCAATCACCCAAGCTGGCCTCATTTGGGAAGGCAGCGTGGGTGGGAGTGTTTGGGTGGCATACCCCAAAAACCACAGTAATTGTAAGGGAAAAGAGCAAATATCAATTAGTGATTCTTCAGCCAGCTACCAATCTTGGTTTCCAAGGGACTCCACCAAAGTCTCTTCAGAAGAATCAGCTTCCCAGGGACCTCCGACAGAAGCTGCACGAATCCACATACATCTTAGTACATTGAACATTTCCCCCCACCCCTCCCCGGGAGTCTCTTGTTATCTGCCCGGCTCCCCTGGCTCTCTGCCTCCCTGTCAGCCTGTGGGCCTGTCAACCAGAATGCTCCCAGCTTCTCGGGGCTTCCGTGGGAATGCGAGCAGGAAAGGGCTTTGAGAACTGCGGACAGGAAGGTGGTGTTCCTCTGCAGCGCTCTGGGCACCCCACACTTCCCGAAGTGCTGGGGATGCTGAAATGAGCTTCCCTGCTCCCCCAGCACCCCCCACCCGGGGGTTCGGGCAAGTGACTAAATGTCAGCAAATAACTTGTGTAGGGTGGGGGAGCACTAGATGGGGAAGGCGAGGTGGCGAGCGGAGACCCCCCGCCCGGCGGCCCCCCGCAGACAGGGCCGCGGGGGGCGGGGAGGGGCGGCCGTGGCTCGCAGGAGCTCGCTCGGCGGGGCGCCTCCCAGGAAGGAGGGGAGGGGAGCGCCTGTTTACCCAGGAGGGCTGTGCTGATAGCACGTTCCTCGAGTTTACTTTGCTTTCCTTGAGTTTATTGTAAAGGGGTAAAGTTTTCGGATCTGTCACGTGACCCTGACAGGTCCTGCCTATGGCGCGGCAGACCACCCACGCCGAGGGCCATGGAACTGCTTAATAGAAACAGGCTTGTAATTGTGAGTCCGCGCTGCACTCCGCCGAAAGCCTCCGGCGGCCCAGCGCGCCGGGGTTTTTACACTTTCCGTTCCTTTTGTAAAGACGGAGGAGGAGGAGAAGACGAAGACGAAGAAAAAGACGACGACAGGGAAGACAAAGAGATCCGCGGCGACAAGGCTAGGGGGAGACCAGGGAAGACGGGGAGAAGACGGAGGAGCGGAGGACCAGGAAAGGGGGGCACGGGGGAAAAAAGGAATTGATGTGAAATCCAAGCGCAGCGTCCGCGCCATCGGCACCCGCGCTCCGGGCAGGGCTTGACGGCCGGCTATGGTGAGTGCAGCCGTCTTGGCCGCCGCCGCCACCTCGCCCTCGCGCGGCGTGCGCCCCGGGGACGCGGGATTGCGGGGCCGAGGCGCCCCGCGCGGCGGCCGGAGGGCCGGGCGGGCCGGGCGGGCGGCGCGCCGGGGCCGCGGGGCTGGGTGGGCTGCGCCGGCGGGGCGCGGGGGCGCTGGCCCGCGTCTCCCAGCTCGCTCGCTCTCTCGCACGCTCCGGGCCCCCGCCCCCCGAGGCCGGCCCAGCGGGGCGGGGAGGGGGCTGGCTGCGGGGCCCGGCCGGGGAACGGCTCCGAGGGGAATTCTCACGGAGGGGGTCGCCTGGGATCCCATTTTCACGCTTGAAAGGGTCGCCACCTTGGCTTCCGCTCATCAGCCTGGTGGTGGCTACTGACTGCCAGCGGAGGCAGAGCTGGGGATGGAGGGCTGGTGCGGAGAGTGACAGCGCCGGGGGGAGGGTGCGGGCCGAGAGCGCGCGCGCACCCGGCCGAGTTCTCTCGTCTCCCGGGAGCTCGGGGAGGTCTGCCCGAGGGGCTGGGCACATGCTCTCACACCCACACCCGGTGCTCTCGGCACCCGGGCCGGGACGCTGAATGAGTGGGACGCCTAGGGCTAGGAGAGAAGCACCTTATCAAAACCCGGAGCGCAAACATCCTCCTCCTGGCCGCAGTTGGTGGGAAGAAGAGCCAAAGGGGCTTTCCTGAGTTCAGGAAGGGGCCACGGGTAGGAGCGCTATGTGTTGACCCTTGCACCCACGGAATCGGGCATTCTGGTGCCTGCCAACCATTAAAGAGGTGGGCGGCTAGCCCAATGCTGAGAGGGCTGAGTGTGGCCTGAGGGGAGCCCTGAGGTGGGCCAGACTGATCCAAACCGATTTAGACCCGGTGCCAACACTGGGACCACAGGACTTCCAGAGACTGTACCTTGGGGGGTGACATATAGTATGTCTCTAGGTATTTAAGTTCATGTTAAAAATTACCCCTACTTGGTGGGTGAGCAATGAGTTTTCAGATCTCAATTTCCATCACTTAAGAAGAACCATATGGATTGATGTCTATGGAAGACACCTAGAGACCTCTATTTTCCTAGACATGGGAGAGAAGACCATCTTCCTCCCTTTCTGTTCTTCCTTCCTCCCTAGGGAGGAAAAATATAAAAGAACCAGAGGTAAATCATAAAGACCCACCGTGGGTGGCTCTAAGTATTTAATAATTAGATAACTGAGGTCTTGAACTACTACAATAATCCTTTTTCAGCATTCTGTGTGTTCGATTTTTTTTTTTTTTTTTGGCTCTAGTAGTTCAACATGCAATTAAATTGCCTCCACAAAGAAAGACAATGCTTTTTGGTATTACCTTTTGTCACTGTCACCTATTATTTCTGGGTGGTACCTCAGGATGAATTATTGCCTCAGGTGCATTGTGAACCCATGTTGTAAAATAAGGGCTTTCAATTGTGAGTTTGTGTGTGTTCCAGTTGTCACCCAGCTTCCTTCCACAAGGCTATAAAACACCTTTGAGTCCAAGATCTTTTTATATTAAAATGTTGAATTGAGGTAGACACCAATGGGCCCATTCTGAATTTGGGGTATTAGCTTCATTTCAAACTCACTGAGAAGTGTATCTAATTCCTGCTTATAATCTTGTCATAATGTAACAAGCTATCGGAATAGGAGTTAGCACCATTTGGAATTATTTGGTGAAAAAAAAAAAGGCTGTTTTTTTTACAAATTATCTTCAACTTTCTACAGATAGAAAAACTAATGAGGCAAATCAATAGGTACTGAATGGATTAAAATATCTGTCTTCCCTATTTTATCCTCCTCTCTCTCACACACATACACACACACACACACACACACACACACACACACACACACCTTTTATTTTCTCCCGCCTCTGCCACAGTGTATAAAGCCCTATTGAGACGTGTAGGCGTGATGTGTAAACCGGATTAGCAGTATGAAAGAAAGACACACAATAAGCTGGAATTGTTTTACTTCCCTTTCATTTCTCATGCCTATATCTCTAATAAATTTGTTGCTCCAGCAGTGGGTCAAAGGGATCATGTTGCTCAGCTTCTTTTTCATGTAAGACCCGATGGCAGAGATCACGGAAGTGAATGGCGTGCCTTCTGCCAAATGCAGAGCTTGATGTGGATATATTAGATGGGGAGACAGAGACGAGGAGAGAGACGCAGGGAAAAATGTTCAAAGTCTAGGTCTTTCCAGAAATACATCCCTATTGCTTAAAGTCATGTGGCTAAGAAGATATACAGACAAGGGAGGAAATCAATAGAAGGGTCAATGCTGTTCTCTTTCAAGTTCATTGTAGACTGAACGTTTTCTCTGCAGTTGGTGACATTCCCAGCAAAAGAATACCAATAGCTTTGGCACTGCATAAAGTCTAATTCCCCTTTTCAAACTAGTATGTGAACCTGGAGTAATAAATGGGGAGATTTCTGGGACCTTCTCAGGACATCTTCCCTCTACCACCCCCTCCCCCCACCAAGCTCACTGTAAGCTCAAAAAATGCCAGTGCTCCCGGGTTTGTGCTGTAGACCCCTCATTTACTCTTTTGTAGAATTGGGAGCAGCTTCCCATTAAAGGAGATCAGGGGTAATTAGCAGCATTATTTTGACAAGTTGGCTAGAGCTGTTCCCTTTCCTCCAGTTCTGGGGAGGGGGGATAGGGGAGGAAACAGAAGATGGAAGGGAGAAGGGGAGGGGAGTCATGCTTAAGGGGGTTACATTCTGTGACTGCTGAATCGTTTTTTTCCCTCCCCCTTTTAGACTCATTTTCTACCATCACCTTTAAGCAAATACAAAAGCTGCCAATGAGAAAATAATAAGGCATTCTTAGGGAGCCAAGAAATGGCTTGAATTGAGTCAACTCTTATCCAAGGTACCTGCTTTGAACTGCTCAGGCTCTGGGCCATCACTCATATCCTGTACCCTGGGCTCTCCATCCATAAATAGAATATTACATCAAATCCCCAATTCCTCTCCCCATCATAGCCTCTCAACAGGAATACTTGTGGCACTTAATGTAATGTTTGCAGTTCTTTGCATTTGTGGAAAAGAGTATTAAACTCCGTAGACAAAATTATAACATGGCCCAAGGGTCAAATTACTACATATATTTACTCCTTCATTCATTTGTACTCTGCAAATATTAGCTAAATTACATTACATTTTAAAGACCCAATTAGTTGGATCTGGGAAACCAGTGAAAAGTCAAGTCCTATCGTGGTTTTTCATTACTCCACCAAGTGCAGCTCCCACAATTGCTTATCACTGGAATGTCCAAACACAAAGGGCAGATGTTTTATTTCAGTGTCATCATTTGGATAATCAGATGTCATTTCTGAGATGTGTGTGGCGTGGCCACGGCTGTTTGACTATTGGAGCAGAGAAGAGAGAAGATATGAGGGAATCATATTTTAAGAGTTTAAGGAATGTGTTTTGAAACTACACATTCCAATGAAGTCTTGGGTCATGATGGGGAGACCAAAATGACAATTAATGCGTTGAGATGGACTTTACTTGGAAAGGGACAATGGGATACTCAAGAAAGAGGGCCAGCAACTCCTGCTGGTTGAAAAGGCATCCAGCTTCTCACTTGTTGGGTAACTCTCACGGGGGAGCCATGCTGCAGAAAGACCATTAAAGGGACTTTTCCCAGCAGACACCTTCACAGCCCTGGCCCCTCCTGTCAGCCTCATCTCAGGTCTGGAGAATACTAGTTGAAGTTAACAAACCCGGTGTGGCGCAGCGGTCCCCCGCACAGGGCATGCATATTAAAGCCGACAATGCTTACAAATGTAAATAAGGGCAGATTGATTAGGAACAACATTATCACTGGGAATGTCGAACTCACATGCATCAGCAATGAGGCAAATTGGGGGCAGGCTCAGCCCTGACCACCCAAGTCGAGCAGGCTTTTACACTGGCTCCTCTTCCCTTTCTTAAAACGTTACAGAAACAAGGCCAATTAGATCCTCAAAGTAATTCATCTCTGTGTATGAAAAAAGCAGACCACAGGGGAAGCGGCGGGTGGGGGTGGGGAGATTAAGATAGCGCTTGTTAGAGCCCAGGCTGGGGATTGCGTCCTGGAACCGATGGGTAGAATTTACAGGCCGAGAGCATTGTCTGAAATGCTGAAAAGTTAACCTATCAAACAGCGGGTGAGGGAGCTCAGGGAGCTGAAAACCCCTGAGATCAATGTTCAAAACGTTTAGGAATTAAGTCAAACCCAGGGAAATGAGCCCGAGTGGAAGAGGCTTTGCCATTGAAATGGTGCACATGTAGCAGCGCCAAAACAAGAGGATATGCAGCTGCGTGCGGAGAGTAATAGGGAACCATTATGTGTAAATAGCCTATAATTTCATTTTAGAATTCCATAATCTAAGTAGCTATGCTAAAATTGCTATAAATAAAAGATTGGGTGGAAAAACTAATATTTTGGTCTAAAACGTTGTAAAGAATTTTGTACAGACACAGCACCCTGCCTATAGCTACATGGTTACCTTTGCTATACAGCACGCCTCAAATATAAAAAGACTGACGTGTCTTTTTAGGGATTCCACCCCCAATCTTTAAAAATTAATTTCCAGCGGCAAAGCACAAAATGGTTTGACTTGAAACGTCTGTAGAACCTTTCAGTGAGAAAAACCAGAATAAAAAATCACGTTTCCTGATTTATACTATTTACCAAACATAATGAAGACCAGGATATTGCTCAAAGATTAAGCTTGCTCTGTGTCGAGCCCAATATTCCTGCGATATTATTTATTAACCTACTGTCATTTTAAATGCACGCTGCTTGTCTTCCCTTCTGCATTTTCGCAGCCCTTCCCAGAGCCGCGCACAAAATCACGTGCTCCTTCGTAGTTTGAGTTTTGAATTTCCGCGCTGGCCGGGTACTCCGGTCCTCCTCCTGATCTCGTGAACACCCCCAGACACTTCTATTCTCTTTGTCTCTTTATTCTGCAGGACACCCTACCCTGCCCAGGGTACTGCACACGTTTTGCCGGTTTGGGATTCAGAGGGCAGGGCCTCCCAGTGAAACCAGGAAGGAGAAAAAGCTGTAGGGAAGGTGGCGAGGCTGGTAGGGAGGAGAGAGATGGGGGAGAAAAGGGGTGAAAGAGGAAGGAGAAAGGAAAGGGGAGACTGAAAGAAGGAGGCAGGGGTAAGCCGCCGAAGAGAAAGTAAGGCGGCGGGGAGGGCTGGCCGGCAGACCCCCTGCGGGAGCCGCGTGGGTCGCCCGGGTGGCCGGCGCGCCCGGCTGCAGTCCCTTTCGGTAGAGGGCAGCTAAATGGTAAGGGACCCGAGCGCTCAGCGATTGGCCGGCCGCGGGGAGGCCGCGCAGGCATTGGGTAACGTAAGGGGGCCGACCGCCTTCAGGAATGTACTACGGCGCGTCCGGCACGTCCGTCCGCGCCGGCGGGGAGTGCGCCTCGCCTGGGCTCCCAGGAGCCAGCGCTGGAGACTTGGAGCCCGCCTGGCGCTAGCCGAGCGCAACGACTTCCCTACCTGCTTGACCAGGGCTGCGCGGGCGTGGGGAGTCCGGAGCTCCGGCGCGCGCGCAAGCGGGCGCACTCGGACACGCGCGCGCGTTAATAGGCCTCCGTGCCCTAGAGCGCGCGCCGGCCGGGCCCTGGGTCACGTGGTCGCACGGGCTCCGCCTTCTCCCCCGCTCCTCCCCCTTTCCCTCCATCTGGGTTTCTTTCTTTCCTTTCCTTTCTTTTTTTTCAATGAACACACACCGTGTGCATCTTAAAGCCACACTGCCCCATTTCACGGCTTCAGTCAGCTACTTGCTGCCGAGAGTCCCTCTGCAGTTCAACCCAATTTTTAAAAAAGAAGAAAAGGAAAAAAATACTAAAACGAGACAGAATCGAGGGTTTGTGGATCTGGTCCCCATCTCAGGGAGGAACTTAACTTGCAAAAGAAAATTACTCTCAAAAAAATTTTTTTTTACGTAAAAGTCGGAGCTGTGTATACAGTTTAATTTGTCTCTGGCCCCAGGATCCACCTCAGAGTCGCGTGTTTTCTTCTCCAGGGGAAGCGAATCCCCGGCATGTCTCGGTGACACTGGCTGCAGTGTCCGGACAAGTCCTAGCAATCAGCGCACAATTTGTTTCAAATGAATCCAGCATCAAAGCCTTTATTCTCCTTTATGTCACGCTACTATTAAATATAACACGATGCGTACCAGTTTGGGGAGGGAACGTTTAAAACAGACTTTAAATAAATAGGGACTTGTGGTTAATTAAAAGGGGGGGGTCCAAATGAATCCAAAATAAAACTTTTCTCTTTCTAGAGAAAACATTTCTGTTTCTCCGGGTTGTTAAAAGGATTCTGTTGTTTCTCCTTTACCTATGTCGCATTAAAGATTCAAATAAAAACTCCTCTGCCTCCACGAGACTACTTCGGTGTCTGGATTCCACGTTTATAAAACACTGACTCCTTCAAACCAGGGCTGTGCTCCCGAGGGGTTTTGAGAGGGAAAGGGGCGGGGCGGGGGGGAGCGAACTTTAAGAAAGGTGGCTTTTCCCAATGTCCCTACTTTCCTCTTTAACTTTCCATTTTGTTTATCTTAATGCGAGTCGTTGTTCCCTGCAAGAGCCTAAGTCTTCTCTTTGGTTATAAAAGAAAAGAGAGAAGGGAAAAAAAAAAATCTGGCACACACTGGCGCACTATCCACCACCCTGTCATTATTGGTGCAGGCCTGGGAATTCAAGCCGGACCTCCCAGTATTTGCTGCAGCTTGAGGCCAAGGTGCCTCTGAAAGGGTTTTCTTTGAGGAATTTCTGAAATTGTTTAAGCGCTTAAAAAAATTACATTTTCCCCCGTGTCTATCGCGAGGCAAATGCTCGTGGGTGTCTGTGTGTGTGCGCGCGCAAAAAGCATCTTACAAAAAGAAGACACTGTTGAAAAGAAAAGGAATAAGAAAGAAAGGGAGGGGGAGCATTCCTTAATGGAAGTATTGCATGCGAGAAGGTTGGCGCTCTCGGAGGCTCCCCCCGAAGCCGGGGATGCACACACTGGGGTTGCCTACCTGGGTGGTCTCTCTACTTTGGTGAGCTGTTGCTAAGCAGCTAATAATAGTCATGTTTGCTGAGTAATTTCTGCCCTCCGCGAGCCAATCATGTTGCAGAAACCCAAGCCATCTGACAGCCCCGGGGGCGGGAGCTCCAGCCTTTTTCTCTTTCGCTCTCTCTCTCCCCCTCCACCCCCTCCCCTCCTCCTCCTCTTTCTCCAAATGGAGAGAGTTCTTTTTTTTCTTCTTCCATCTCATCTATTGAATCAAGGAGCTGCTGCGGCCGCTGCCCGCTGCACACACACAGAGCGGAGTCCCCAGGTCCCGGGAGCGAGAGAGGCGCGCTGCACTGGGGCAGAATGGTCCAGCGGGACAGCGAGGAGCACAAGAAAGCAGAGTCCGGGACCAAGCAGCTACCGAGAACCCAGCAGCCAGAGCCCAAGCAGCCCGAGCAGTCCGAGCAGCAGCTTCAGGAGCCGCCACCGCCAGCAGCAGCTGCCGCAGGAGCAGCGGCGGCGGCGGCGGCTGCCCCGGCCCGGCAGCGCTGAGACCCACCGGGCGCCCACGGACCCCGCGGCGGCGGCTCTGCGCTTACCTTCCGCGGCCGCTCGGGCGACCCGTGAGACGCCGAGAGAGTCAGCGAGGCCGGCGGGAGCGGCGGGGATTTGCTGGCGCTTTCTGCAGTGAAGGGGTCGCGGCGCGGGGCGGGGGACGGGTAGGGGGAGTTGGGGACAGCGAGGAGCGCCGCGCGAGCGCCCGAAGGACAGGCTGGCTCCACGCGCCGGCTCTCGCTCTCCGGAGAACTGGATGTGGGCAGCGGCAGCCGCAGAGACCTCGGGACCCCCGCGCAATGTGGCAATGGAAGGCGCAGGGTCTGACTCCCCGGCAGCGGCCGCGGCCGCAGCGGCAGCAGCGCCCGCAGTGTGAGCAGCAGCAGCGGCGGCGGCAGCAGCAGCAGCAGCAGCAGCAGCAGCAGGTCTGTCAACCGGAGCCCCAGCCCGAACAGCCGGCGGCCAGCAGCGTCCTCGCAAGCCGAGCGCCCAGGCGAGCCAGGAGCCCGCAGCGGCGGCAGGAGCGCGCCGGGCCGCCCGGGAAGCCTCGGTTCCCGCGGCGGCGGCGGCGGCGGCGGCGGCAACATGGCCTCGGCTGGTAACGCTGCCGAGCCCCAGGACCGCGGCGGCGGCGGCAGCTGCAGCGGGACCCCGGGCCGGCCGGCCGGTGGCGGGAGGCGCAGAAGGACCGGGGGGCTGCGCCGCAACGCCGCGCCGGACTGGGACTATCTGCACCGGCCCAGCTACTGCGACGCCGCCTTCGCTCTGGAGCAGATTTCCAAGGTGCATTTCAGACTCTCTCCTCTCCTCCCACTCTCTCTTCCCTCCTCTTCCTCTTTGGGATCGTCCCCGCCACACACACACACACACACACAAACACACACACACACACACACACATACACACACCCCTTTCCAGGAAAAAAAACCAGACAAGTGGGGATTGAAAAATTCAAACCCTCCCTCCGGTCCTGGGAGGAAAGGGCTGTCTGAAGTCCGCAGGGGGTGGGGGGTGGAGGGTGTGTGTGTGTGTGTGTGTGTGTGTGTGTGTGTGTGCACGCGCCCTCCCCGGCGTGCCTTTTCCGGAGCACTGGAAAGAGGTCCACAGTGGACCACCTCCAGGGCCGCCGCAGCGCGGCACTGCCCTGTGCACCCTGCTCCTGAGCCCCCTACTCCCGCGCCCCTGCCCCTATTTGCAGCCTAAACCCCTGTAATACTGCCACATTTCTTAACCTCTCGGAGGGGGAGGCGGAGTGGAGCGAGGCGGGGGGGGGAGGGAGCCGAAATAAAGGTGGTTTCCTTTTTTGGCAGCCGGTTTTGCTTTTGTTGAGCATGAAATCTCTGCTCCCTTAAAAATAATCCTCGCAAGAGGGTATCTCCCCTCTTCTTTTCCAGTTTTTGAGCCACTTCTTCTCAGAGCCTGTGGGGAAAGGGAAAGTTGTAAACAAATTGCCACCTTAAATCCGCGGTGCGGGTCTGCCGAGCGGCCGGGTTCATTGTGTTTACGAGGTTCGCTGAAATGTGTGGAATCCGGGGAAGGCGAGCACCCAGACAGGGGCCGGCCGGGGCCGCGGCCAGCGCCGGGGAAACGCCACCGCCGGGAGCAGCCAGCGCCCAGCCAGGACCCCCGCCTGCGTCGGCCCAGGCTCTTCCCCTGTGCATTCTGCTGCTTTTCACGTTTAACCAGAAGGGAAGGGAGAGGAGGGAAAGATCCATGTGGCTGCCCTCTTCCGATCACAAATATTGTCGTAAGTTGCAGATGGCTGCCCCACTTCCTAATTCAGCTCACACGGCGTCTCCCAACGCTATGGAAATACGTCGCGAGTGAGCTCCGGCGCCCACGCTCACCACGTGTATCCCAATTTACTACCACGTCGGGCGGGGGATCAGGATGCGGGAGCCCGCCAAACATTGTTCCCAAAGTGCTCTCGTCCCCCAGCCTCTGTCCTCGCCGGAGCACCCCGAGAAGGGTGAAGGCTGGGGCAGGACTTGCAGGGAAGGGCGCCGTGGTTTGCTGGTTCTTAAACATTGGGCTCCATCGCGGGGTTTACGCAGACCCTCCCTTCCCAGGTTGGTGTGAATATTGCCTGTGTTGAATGGTGTCTCTCCTCTTTGCCTCGGCTTCCCCTTGTTCTTGCAGCCCCTCCTCCCAGACCTCCAAGTCACACTCGGGGATGCTACGAAGGCCGCGCGTGGGGGCGCCCCTGCTGTGACCAAGGTGCAGCTGCCACGCTGCAGCCTGACTTTGATTTAAGACCAGGCCCCCCCACGCCGCTCGTGTTTCCTTGGGCCGACCTAGGGTCCAGCCCAAAGGGCACCCCTCACGGCTGTCGCGGGATGCCGGGCGGGTGCGCGGAAGCTGGCGTGGGCGCGCGGGCCGCGACTCCCCGGCGCTCACTCCTCCTTTCTGCTTCATCCTCAGGGGAAAGCTACTGGCCGGAAAGCGCCGCTGTGGCTGAGAGCGAAGTTTCAGAGACTCCTATTTAAACTGGGTTGTTACATTCAAAAAAACTGCGGCAAGTTCTTGGTTGTAGGCCTCCTCATATTTGGGGCCTTCGCTGTGGGATTAAAGGCAGCTAATCTCGAGACCAACGTGGAGGAGCTGTGGGTGGAAGGTAAGAGATCCAGCGCCCGCCGCAGCGCCCTCTCGTCCCCCACCCCGGGCCCCCTGCCCTTCCTTCCAATTGATGAAGATATTTGCCAGCATACACCTAGATCCTTTCTGTGAAGAGCGAAAACCCCCTGCCCGCAACAGGGGGAATTGTTTATTGTTTGGGCGCCTGGCCGGGAGCCAGGCCCGCCCGACAAAGGCCGCGCTGTAATCTACTCGGGGCGCTGCGCTTTGCGAGGTGTTGTGGGAGAGAGTGGCGAGGGCGGGCCGGCGGGGGCGCGGGGGCCCCTCCGCGGGACAGACCACTCCGCAAGGCCGGGGGGCCCCCAGGTCCCGCCGCCACCGCCGCTCGCTTCCGCCGCGCGCCGAGACGCGGCCAGAGGAAGGCCTCTCGACTCCGGGCTGTACTCCTCGGTTTCCTTCCCTCCCCCACCCCCACCCACCGCGTCCAAAGAGAAAGGAGGGCGGGGGGGGGGCAGAGAGAGGCCACCCCTCCGGCTGGAGGGAGTGTGCGCGCCCCCGGCGGCCGCGACCGCCGTGCGGAGGGCGGGGGGCGGGCACAGCGCGGGCCTGCGGAGGCGGCGGCGTGTGTGGTCCTGTTTTTGGACAGCTTTCAACTCTTGGGGAAAAAAACATTTGTCTCAAGGTACAAAAAAAGGGGTGGGGGTGGGGGGAAAAGAGTTGGAAAAAAAGCAGTAAAGCACAGACTAGAACGCTTGTTTGCAAAGTAGATTAATGTTTCCTCGCGGGTGGGGGCTTTTAAAATGGAATTATGCTGGGGGAAGGCTGCGTTTTAGAGGCTGAAAGAATAAATGTGTTTTAAGAAAGCGGGTTTGGAGGGAGGGGCCGCAGGAGCTCTCCTAGGGGTTATGCCAGTCTTTTATCCACATTCCTCAATTTGGGGGTTCTTGAACCCTTTTTTTAAGTGGTTGTAAATTTAAAATAGATCACACCTCCCACCCCTGACACCCCAGACGGAAACATTTTACATTTTTTTTTTTTCTGGTGACTCTCTTGATTCAGGGGTTTTGTTTTAGGAGCGGTTGTTTTTATTTTCTGTTCGTTGTTTTTTTATTGTTTTTGGAAAGTAACAGAGTTGCTGTTTGGAAACATTTTAACCCCTAAACACTGCTTAGGGAATCTCTTACGATGACCTGGGAGGGAAGGATTGCCGTAATTATGTAGATATTTCACACCAGAATATCTGAGGCATTCCTAGTGAAAGCTATCTAAGACAGAATTTGGAAGCCGAAGAGTTGCATGCATAATTGCATAATTGATCCCTCTCAATGCTGCTGGAGAACTAACCTTGGAGAATATTTTGTTAATCTTGCCTTGTTTGTGAAGATTCAGCTTTCAGTGTTTTGCAAGAATATGGTGGTGTCTTCCGTTGAGTAGTGACAAAATAATAGTTCAAATAATTAAGACCAGAAAACATTCTTGCCTTAAGAAGCTTGGTGATTAATACAAGTGTTCTTTGGATTGAATCCATGGGATAATTTACCTCAACTCAGCACCTCATTGTCATTGATAGATAACGAAGGGTTTTAATAAGCACCTGTGATGTCCTAGCTGCAAGTTTACTGAGCATCTATAATGGCCCTAGCACTGTCCAGGCACTGTAAGTGACACTAAAGATGTGAGGCACTCCAAGCGCACAAATTCATGCACTTCAAACTACTAGAGTTGAATGTCAGACTTGCACTAAATTTGAGCTCACAATTGCAGTAAGCCATGAAAGTTAAATGGAAAAAGGAAGAAGCTTCCATGGAAGTGGTGAGGCAAATTGGAGCGACCTACAGAGTGGAGGAGGGAGGGAGTTGTAGGCAAGAGCTCAGGAAGGGGGTCAAGCAAAGGCCCAAGCTTGAGTGGACAGCCGGCAGTGGGAGATCCCCAGTGTGGCAGGGATAGGGTGCAGTGGCTCCATTGGGCCCTGGGCAGCAGGTTGGGCCCTGGACCGCAGGACTGCAGTTTGGAAACGATGTGATTGACTAGACTGTGGGGAGCTACCACAGGTTCTAAGACAGAGCAGGTGATGAGCAAAGGGGGCTCCCAGCTCTCTCCAAATGTTCACTTTCTGCTACTTGGGCCAACAGATTTGTTGGGTGTCATGATGATGACAAAAGACTGTATCTTGTTGTTTTGAGCAAGACTTTTCAGTAGATTGTTAATAAGTTTAAAGAGAACGAATGTAAAAAAAAAGAGAGCTAATGTAACTTATTTATGTAACATTTTATAAATATTTCTAGAATTAACTATGTTTTTGCATTACACAACTCACGTCAAGTCCCGGGAGGAGAAACCTGCTTATTAGCTTTCTCACTTGGGCTCTAGCTTAGTGACTGAGTGTTGGGGAGTGACACACCTGAGATAAGACTCATTTTGCCTACTTTGGGCCTCTGAGCTATTTTCCTTCCCGTTCTGTTTTGCCAGTTTCAGTGTGGCACACTGGTTCTTTGGCCAAGTATTATTTACTCAATACTATCACTTGTTGAGCAGCTACCCTTACCATTTATTATATATTATGACATGCCTTACCACTCAGTAAAGTAGCTATCTATTATTATTTTTATTTTTATAACGTGATAACCTATGTAGCATTTTTAACTTGTAAGTGAATTATTGTCCCATTTTACAAGTGAGAAGCTATGGATCCTCTATGTCTCCATGTCCACTTTGCCTACTAGTGACTTAAGTAAACCTGGTCTCCTGTTGCCCTGACCTTGATTTCTCATTCATTCATTCATTCATTGCATGCTAGGTTCTTCCCCTGTAGAAGAAGCGACAGTTTCATAAATGCAAGTGAACCCAACCAGGGAGGCCACCATACCATTTTATAATTTTAATTTAAATTCAGAGTAGAGGTAACAATGAGGAAGTCTTGTTCCTGACATAGTGAGCTTAGTGTTCTTGTTAACAGCAAGTAGTGGAAGCATTTACTTTTCAGAGTAAGAATGCTCTGCTATCCTAGACTTTAGTAGAGTAGAATGAGAAGCAATGTGGAATTTAGGTTCATTGTGTACTTTAATGTCAGATAAATTCTTCATCGCTATCAGCAAAGAAGTCTGTTAGATGGTCTTTTCTTAATAGAGACTGCAGATGTTCTGGACATAAACACGTGTGGTTGCTACACTAAATAAACCAAATGCATAGAGGTTGGATATTTCCTTAGTTAAAAAGCAACAGAAGAAAGGAAAGCATGAGATTTTAAGGGGAGAGAATGCTGAGGGACAGTTTGGAAAATGTTATTTCTCCTGTGGGTAAAAACTTGACATACATATACACAAACACAAAGGCAACTGTGTATATCTATACCCAGATACATTCAGAGGACTTCCACCCACCGGACACACAGACGAGTGGCAGGATGGCAGGGGCACCTTCCAGGACAGCCCTGAGGGAGGGTGACTGAGTCAGGACCAGGGCTGGAGAGGTGAGGGTGGTGGGGCATTCCAGGCCAAAGGAACAGCCTGGGCAAAGGCACAGAGGACAGGGTGTGGCCTCTGGGAGAACTCCCAGTGCTTGCCTTTGGTTGGGGCATCAGGTTTGATGTGGAAAGCCTTGAGGCTTGGAAGGTCCAGATGCATAGCAGGAAGGTCTCTGATGTGTGCAGGGTGTTTGGCTGAGGGGGCTGCCAGCTCTTCCTTTTAGCCATTCTTTGCCTGCCTCAAGATTTACACTGGTGTATTTGGCCTCCAGCGCCCTCCCTGGTACCAGAGTGCTTCTCATCCTTTAGGGCATAGAAGGGAAATGCCTTCTTTTTAACCTTGCCCATTTCTCTGTTGGCTTTTCATTTCTGCTTAGCACTTTTATGCTTCTGTCTCACTGAATATCTACCCCCCACTCCAGCCCTCTCTCAGGCACAAGTTTGTTGTCATGATTCTCCAGTGACAGAATGTTCATTTATCTTTTTGAGCTTTTTGGTTTTATTCTCAAAGCTCGCCCAGCCCCCAGCCTCCTTTACTGCAAAAACTAACAGCCTTGAAATGAATCCATATTGCCTTGTGTTTGGTTATTAACATCTCTGGAGGCCAGTATCAAGAGAGGACACAAATTGTGACTGATTGTTTTTTTAAGGGAAATGGTAAGTTTTGTTAAAAAATGCTTGCTTGATGTTTCTAAGTGCTCTCGAGTTTGTAGCTAGAGTTTGTAGTTGCTAACATAAGCCTTCAGTGTTCTTGGCTCTAAGTCAGGCAGTTAGAGGAGATAATTGAGCTTCACCATCCTTTTCAGTTTAGAGCAAGGTTTCTCACTATTGACATTTTGGGCTGGATAATCCTCTGTTGTGGGAGCTGTCCTGTGCATTGTAGGATGTTTAGTAGCATCCCTGGATTCTACCCACTAGATGCCAGTAGCACTCTCCCAGTTGTGACAACATGTTCTAGTCGTTGTCAAATGTGGGGGGGGGGGGGCAGTGCAAAATTGCCCCAGTTGAGAACCACTGGTTTAGATAATAGATTTCAATTGGAAGCCCCATGCTGTGCAGATGGAAGACTTTTATTATGACAGAGTTGTGGCTGCTAAAGCATTGCTATAAATGCAAAAGTTTTATTTTCAAGATACCCCTCCCTCCCCATCCCGGTATTTACTGACCCAGGTAACTAACTTTTTTCATGCAAATAATTTAAATTTTTGATTATTCTTAGAATTACATTACATAGCAAATAAAAACATCATGAAGTTGAGAGAGAGTGGGTGGGGGTAGGCATAGAAGAAAGGAGAAGTGTTATATTCGAATACTTTTTATTCCTTTTCCTTCAGGTAACTTAATTTTGCAGATAGACTTCGGTGCATTTCAAACACAGTAGGCTGAAGGTTTTTAGCATGAATGTGACTTTGTAAAAAGCAATAAAAGACACCACTGGACTTTGTTCATACTGCAGTAACGGCTCCTTTCCGAAGCCCACGTAGGACATTGGCTCTTTGGTGGTCTAGTTCTCCAGATGTTCCTGTCACACACCGCTTTTCCCCAGGTGCTTGCTCTTATGCAGCAGAACCAAAGAGACAGCGAGGGACTGAGGCACGTCACTCAGACAGGCGGTGCGTGGGCTCTGCTCTTACTGCCCTTTCCAAGGTTATCACCCAGTTTCTGCTTTCTGGGGCTGTCAGTTTGGGGTTTTGGGCATGTCACAAGGGACAAAAAGAATGAAATACAGAAGCTCCTTGCTGCTCCTTGGTTGCCTAGGCACTTTTTAAAGTCAAGAATATGCTTTTTAGATAGGTATTGATTAGATTCTGATAGTGGGCACTTACAGGTGGAAGCAATTGTGGCATATCTTTCATATCTGGAGAAAAATGATAAAAAAAATTAATGCCCAACAATAATTGCTTTAAAAATAACAAGTAGCCTCAGATGCCTTCTTCCCAGGGTAGTTGACCCTGTGAATCATCATATCTCTTTGCTGCCTGCCGACAAGTTTAGAAGTCGGGTTGGGTGAGGGGGTGTTTCAGATACACGGAACGCTGCTTGGAGGCTTCAGAAGATGACAGTTTCCAGATGTATGAACCGCTGGATCGGTTTGTTTGCATTATGCGCCACAGCTGATGGCGAGATTAACGCAGGCTGGACAAGCTATGGGAGATTTGTCTGGTTTCCACAATGCCATGTTTATATTTCATTGGGATTTCTCCTTCAAAGTTGACCTCCCTGTGACCCCTGGAGCTCTGTCCACTCGGGCTGAGCTGTAACTTGTCTGCCCTCCTCCTCTTACTGGGGGGGGGGGGTCACAATTATGATGCAGTGGAAGGGGCCATTTATATGGCTCCCCCGCTCACACACACTTCGTCCATGCCAGCAATCTGCCCAGATTTAGCCCCTGAGGAGTAGTCTATTCAACTGGTTGAGAGGAGGGGGATGTTTTATTTAAAAAAAAATTTTTTTTGGGCTTTTAAAACAAGTATGGAAATATTTAAAATTATTTGAAAGGAGACCAGATTTAATAGAAGCCACTTTGCAGAAATACAGTGTTTTAACTTAGCACTGTTTTTCTATTAGTATAACACTGTTATCTCCTTTGCTGCTCACCTGTTCCCAGAACGTTTTCTCCATTCTCCTTCCCTCCTCCCTCACCTATATCCCTTTGCTCATCTCCCCTCCTCTCTTCTCTCCCTCTGCCTCCCACCCTTCCTTCTACCCACCTATTCATAAACTGCCCAAATCATTTCCTCGCAGTGGATCTCTGGATTTACTAGTGTGAAATCTGAAATGGTAGTAAATCTGGTTAATCACAAACTGACAGGGAGAAATTAGTAAATGTATTATTTCAAATCAGCTGTAGGAGATTCTAGATGCAGAGCTTCCATTTGCATCCTTGGGGTTCGTAGGTTGGTGAGGGTTTGTTTCAAGACCATACTCTTTGATGGGGTCTTATCAGCAGATGTGCTTCCCCTATTGAAGAGTCATGGCATTTTAATGAGCTTTTGATGTAACTTTAGAATCCATTGACATGTGGACTGTGAAACAAGTCTCGGTCCCCTGTGCTTAATGTACCATATGAAATGTGGAAGAATTGGGCCCCATAGCATTTCTGAGATAGTAAGTGAAACGTGCACCGTGACATTCCAGCCCAGGTGTTCCACCTTCAGGCTTTCCCTGGGTGAAACCCACATCAAAACCAAAGGGAACATGGAGCTTAGATCGAGATGGAAGAGGACAGGTTTCCACATCCAAATTTTGGCAGATGCCACAGTATTAGATGGTCCATCCACATGAGAAATGTCAGTTGACGTCCCAGAAAGCAGACAGCTTTGCTCATGAAGGCGTTTCTGGCAGTCCAGGAGGAAGGACGCTCCTTGGGATTTTCTCAGTGGAAACCTCCCTTGACTACAGAGACATCATCAGGGCCACCAAAATATAAACACTTTTTTTACTCTTTGCTTCCAAACTCTGAATTTAGGTGCTTTATGGTAATACTTCTTAGATTTTTTTTTCCCTCTTAAACTGGATTTAGGATTGTTGTTTCCTTTACACTGCAATATCTCAGTTTTTCTACATGTATCTTTAAGTTTGACAGAAGAAATAAGCCTTTCAAATCATTAGAATGCTGCCATTGAGAAACTGCTTGACCATTGTGGAGATTTGGGGAGTCGTATGTACAGAAATATGCATCCTGTCCTCAGTTCCTTCAGGACTGTGACCATTTTGTTGTATTGGGGGTTTAGAGCATAGTTGGAAAAACAGCTGTCATGTGTTAAGGAAACTGTATTGTTGGTGGGCAGTCAGGTACCTGCTAATGAGTGACAAGTGTGTTGTTGGAGAGGTTTATAATGTGGCGGCAGGGCCTTATTACCAATCCAGAAACCCAGGTGTGAGTTGGCCCAAATAATCCACACTGCCTGTGGGTCCCAAAACTGGCTATGAAGGCAAGGCTAGTGAGAAGCAAGCCTCCATACCGCGGCACAAGCTTTATTTATTAGAGTTAAAATAAATGAAAAACAGTAGACGTCCCCAATTCATCAACCAGGATCGTGTTCAGTTATTGATGAAACATGTAGGAAAGTAAGCAAAAGGAACTGGAAGTGGGCTTTGTTAAGTACATATGCATGATTTTTTCCCCTTAAATCATTGCTTAAGGGCTTCTGGCCCCTAGCTCAGGAATCCTGCCCAAAAATGCCAGATGTATTACACAGTCAAGTACTGCAATGTAAACACTGCTCTGTGCCATGAGGCAGGGTGGTCCATCTTCTGTTTAAGAAGAGCAGGAGATTGAGAGGGAATGAGAGGGGTAAGCCCTCTGCATTGAGCACAGTAGTGATTGTGTCATTTGTATTTTTGGCTGCATAGTCAAGATTTGAAACTACAAAAACCCAGTTGAATTAATACTTTGTACGGGCAAGGAAAAGCAACTTGAATTGGGATGCCAAAGAGAGCAAGATGTGGCTTGGATAATGTTGCTTCATTGGGTCAGATAAGTTTATCAAATGTAGAACAGAACGGTGGGGTGAGCTGCTAGGAAGAAAGCTGTTGTCTTCAGAGCGGCATCTTCAAGTTACTATGAGCATCACCCTTTTTATCAGCTGTGAGTTAAGTTGAAAGCTGAGTGAAGCAAGGCAAGGAGAGGCCAGCCTCTTTCACAGCCCCTTCCTGCTGGGTCGGTCCACCTTCTGTGTGTAAACCTGAGATTTATCACAGAGCTGCTCTGGTGTTTTGTAGCATTGGGGGGAGGGTAACCCAAGTTACCCTGCAAAATGAATGGCCTTCCAGTTTGCTTCCAGTTTCTAAATTTAAATAAAGAATCTAATGATGATCATTTAGAGGTGAGAAAGTAACTAAGCACTTCGGGCCATCCCTCCAGTAGAATGTGTCTCATGTGCTGTGGAAATGGGAATGCCTAGACATATCTGTACACCCAAGTAATCAAATACTAAGCAGTCCTTACGATGACTAGATTCAGGGTTTTCAAAAATTAATAGGGAAGTATTTTGTGAGTTAGGAGGAAATGGGGTTTCAGTTTGGACTTGGGGAATTGTTAAAACAACCTGTAATAATATTATCTTGATTTTAGAAATCCATTCTATAGAATGATCTGAGAAAATTGCTTTAAGAAACATTGATGATAAAAACAGGAATTTTGAGGTTAAGGAAAATGTAGACTTTTTTACTCTCTCTCCCTCCCTCCCTCCCTCCATCCCTCCCCAACCACTTTTTTTCTTATTTTGAATTCTCCCATCTTTCCCACCCCTATTCTCTTGATTTCTTTTGCTCCTTTAGTGGAGAAGCCAGAAAACTTCACAAAATAGATGTAAATATCACACAGTGTCTTTTTAAGTAGAAGCTTTCTAAAAGATAAAGTAATGAAATAATTTTCCGAGACTACCTAAGACATCATTCCTTTCCTCTTACCTGATTTTTTCCCCATGAGGTTCATACAGTGTTGTAATAAGTTAAAAAACGATACCATCATTTTTGTCACACATGATCCAGAAAAAAACTGCACATGTTTAATACCTTGCTTAATTGCAAACAAAGCTTGCAATTTGAGAGAATTGGGATTAGGGCTAAATATCTATTAACTGCTCTTTCTAGAGATTTGGGGAATAGGATGACCCTTTTTTTTTTCTTTTTTTTTTTTTTAAATAGGCTACAGTTTCACATGGCTCCCAAAAGAAATCTCTCTCCCTTTTTGTTTCCCACACCAATTGATTTATCATTTTGCTTGCAAGCAGATCCAGAATGTTAGGGCAAGAACACACTCACTTTTTTCTCGTAACTTTTTTGTTGCGGACCGAAACCAGTTGACTTGAATAAATTTTTCTGAGGCCTGAATGTAGCCAGCAACGTGGAAAAATCTTGCCATTCAGGGCCGTCTGAATGTACATTTCAGCCACACAGTAAGCTGCATTGGTAGGCACCGGACTGCTAAATACAACCATTTTTCGCAGCAGCGAGTTAGACAGGTGATTAGCATAATTAGCACCGAGCAGCTATACATATGGTAATGCTGAGTGTGTAAATGCCAGCTGCGGTGTAAAATTTATGTCAGGGGTCGGCAGGGCTGTGCGAAAGTATTGTGTTCCAGCTGCAGGTCAGGGCCGCCAAAGCTTACCTCCTTTTCTCTTGTTGGTGAATACGCCAAACAGAAGAGAAAGACAGAAATATAACAGATACGGCTTTGATGGGACAGCCCGATTCTGTGCAAGAGGGACTATTCTATAAAACACACACACACACACACACTCACACACACTCACACACACTTGCAGAAATCCCATTACTTTCTCTACAAATTGTGTTTACTTCATGCAGGGTCCACATGAGTGGCGGCCAGGATGGGAGGTTGGGGTAGGTGAATGGGCCAAATGATTTCCTGGGAGGAAAACTTTCAGTTAGTGAATTTTTAAAAGGAGTTAAGAGTTGTGCCTCTGGTTTTCTCCCCATCCTCTTGTTCCCCCTGCCCCCCTCCCATCCCCTCCACTGTTCCTGTCCATATTGTTTTCCTTCTAATTAAACAGGGGAATCCCCCTTAGGTGAGCTAGTGCAAGCATCTTTAGAAGAATGAGAATTGACCATTGTGGAGGTGTTAGTTCGCCTTGAACATAATAAGGTTCCAACAGTTTGACTCTCTTCCCAAACTGCTTGACTGGCTTTAGCAAAGGGCTAGAATAGAAGTTCCCTTGTGTCTTATGGCAGCTATGCTTACCATCCCACCTACCGCCACTCTCAGACCCATGAAATTCTTTATGGGTAAGAAAAGAATCCTGTAGGTTTCTTGATTAAAAGGGAGACAGTCTTCAGTCGTTCATGTCCTTCGAAATGCATGATGGGGGAATTTATTGCTATGAGGAGTTCATGCATTTTTGCTCTGGAAGCATTTTTTCTGCCACCCTCCCCCCACCCCCACTTTTCTTCGGTTGGTGACTCTAGGAGTGGTGGTGGTGACAGAACATAGTTCACACCATGCTGACCTAGTGACAAAACTTCCTCACAGCACCAGGGGGTCCTTATGCATCAGCCCCTAATCCAGCTAATCCTGATGGCCACACAATCATGAAAGTGGCCCCAAGTGACCAGTGACATGCGTCTCTCCACACAGATGCAGAGGGAAGGGTCGGTGCAGGAGATAAATCGGGCCAGCGTGGAGTTCCGCAGGGGCCAGGGAGCCTGTATGCGAAGGTGGGGACTCACGTTGTCTCCCCGCTCCCCAGGCCACTCAAGCAGGAGGCCAGTGAAAAGAGGCCCAGGCTGGATCATGGCAAGAAGACTGTTCAGAGCAGAGAGGTGATATCCGCCCCACAGAAGCTGGGAGAAGGGAACCGGGGTTGATGTCATCCGACAGCCTGACTACTAGATAGAGAGCCCACAGCCCTTGCAAGCGTTTGGTTTTGTTGTTGTCGTTCAGTTGTTTTGTGTCCTTATGAAGACATGAGGAGGCCTTCACTAAGAACTTAGAACTTGATAACAGCATGCTGTCTTTGGTCCCTGGGTTCTACTTCCTGGTCCAGCATTGCCTCCGAGCAAGCATGCTGCTCTGTCGGACCCTCCTGGGCTTGCTCAGCTCCTGCTGAAGGACAGGTCTGGGGTTTGCAGCTGCCTGCCTGTAGCACTTGAGCAATTGGGTGCAATCACGGTAGGACCTGGGACAGTTCACAGCCGGGCAAGTATGCAGTTAGGGATAGAGCCGAGCTCTACGCTGCCACATTCTGCTGGAAGCCAGCAACATCCTTCTGCAGGCTTGACTTCACTCAGCCTGTCATAGGTGGGGTTGACCCCAGCCCTGATTTGCCACAGCAGCAAGTGACCAGTGAAGAATGGGCCTCCTGACAGATGCAGTGTCATGTTGGGAGCTGGTGGCCCTGTGAGAAATACTGGGTCGGGGGAGCTGTGGCAGGCAGCAGGTCCAGTGCTGGGCTGACCTGATCGTGTCCGACAGGGCGAGCTGGCGGCTTCAGGGAACGCCGTTCAGAGGAAGCAGCCCGGGTGGGAACAGATGGTACCGCAAACAGCTGGTGCGGGGGCTAGTAGCAGGCACATGCTCAGAGCCGCTACTGCCACTGCGCTTGGCCCTCCTCCCCCCTCACAGTCCCTGGGGAGGCGTCGCAGTGTGTCTGTCCTGCTCTTGTTTTTGCTGTCTTCATCGCGCTGGGTTCACTTCATGAAGACAGATTCTCTTTGGGCTATATGATTCTAGCATTTTCCCATGGCAACGCCCAAGGGCACAATCCCACCAGGAGAAAAACAGCCCAGAAGCTTAAGCAGCAGTTGGCTAGTCATGAATAAAAGAGATGGGTGGAAGAGTGACTAAAACTCACAGCCCAGGAGTTCTCAGCCAATTGCCCAAATTACTGAATCTTCATTTTTTTCAGTTTAGAAAATGAGCTGGTGCTAATAATTTTACAGTTACACCCTTTTAGAGATTTGCACTTTTTCATGCTCACAATAACTAATCACAAGATTGAAAGAAGGACCTGAAGCAACTAAAGGGGGGGAAAATCTGTCTAGAGGCTGTTAGATAATTCATGGGATTAATCAAATGCAAATGCCCCACTTGCATATACACAGACCCCATTTTCCTAATTGGACTCTGAGTGGGTACTTTTCAGGCTGAAAGGGTCATTTGTTTTGACTGATTGACTTTTGAGGCTTTGGGGAGAATTAATATCTTATACAGATGACTGCCTGTTCCCAAGGCTCTGTATTGAGGCTGTTCATTCATTTATTCATCCGACACACTGAGTGTGCACCGAGGTGAGTGGGCAGCGGACAGTGCCTCCCTGAAAGGACTTGGAATTTATTGTGAAAAACACTTTGGTTGGTCCTTCAGAACATCTTTATGTGAATCACAATAAGCTTTTGCCAAAAGCTTTTTGCATGAATGCCACAGATGTTTATTAAGCTCTGTGTGAAAGGCCGTGCTGAGGAACAATCCAGCAGAACATCATGGGGACCGTCTGGTGTCTACCATGGATTGGAATGCCATTGGCCTGGGGGTACGGACCCCTGAGCGGAATGGTTTCCTACCTATGTCGGCCCCTCTTCACCTTGGAAAACTATACTTGGTTTGATTTGCAGAGGAAAGGATCAGCAGAAGTGATGCTTTTTACCCTGCCTCTTTCAAAGAATTGGTTTAAGCCTCCGATTCCTGGAAAACAAAATGGCAGAATTTGTAGGTAAAGAGGCTTAGGGCTGCTTGTTCCCCGTGTGCCCTCATTCTCTCTGCCCCCTCTAAGACAGGCACCTCTGAGGACCAGAGGCAAACGGGGCCTGTCTACGACTGCCCATGGGGCCCTATGGAAAAAAAACCTGTCTTTTCAGTGGTGGTGAACAATCTGAGAGGCAACATTGTTGTCCTTTAAATAAAGATACCAGTTATTTGTCCTGTGCAATACTTTTGTGCATTCTGAAAACTCTTATCTGTGGGCTTACTTAGTCCGGTATGTGTCATTTGGCGCTCCTGAACTCATAATCTCAGCTGGTGCACGGAAGCCCTGAGGCTTGCAGGACAGTTGGGCTCAGAGTTAAAGGTTGATTCCACCTCCTATCAGCTGGTAACCTTGGGCAAGTCACCCAGACTCTGCAGCTCTGTTTCCTGCTCTGTAAAATAAGGGCGATGATGCATGCCCTGCAATAAACAAATAAATGAATGGATGTCTGCTCGGCACCTGGTTAAGGGTTTGGGAAATTTCATAGAATTGTCAGTGCTCACACCATCCTGTGAGGTTAGTGGTATCATTTTTATTCCACTTTACACAGAAGGTTACTGAGACTCAACTGTATCCCAAATTTCAGTGCCTCGGGTGGCAAGACTGGGGCTCAGAACCCAGGTCTTCTGATATCTGTTCCCATTGCCTGTCCATTCCACCTTGCCCCATCTTGACTGGGGAGTAGCAGTAAGCAAAATGTTTAAAAATAAGTATATAATGAGTGTGAAGGGCTTTGCAAGTGGAAAGCACCACACACATGTAAACGTTTATTTTGTGTCCAGGATCCTAAGTAACAGTTTTCCTGAGTGTTGTTCACAAAGCTTGGTTGTTAATTTTGTTGTTACAGTTGTTCGGTTTGGAAGAAGGAAAAAAATATCAGAGGACTTCAGAATATGATAGAGATGCATAATATTTTTGCCTTGAGTTTGTTTTTAATTCAGATACCTGTCAAGTAGCTTTCGTATTTTTCTCTTTTTGTCACATGGGGGTCTTTAATTATACGTGTTTACTGCAGAAGCATTAAGAAATAGAGATAAACCCCAAAAAGTAAAGTGAGTAAATATTATTCATAAACCACTGCACAGTAATAACCACTGTTCACATGGCTGTATACCTACATCTATATCACAAATGCTGGACCTTACAGGTCATTCCGCTCAGTAGTCAAAAATGACTACGCGGTATTTCATAAATATGAGATTACTTTTCAATTAAAAAAGGACTTTGACCTTGATAATGGTAAAGAGAAGGGAGCAAACCATTTCCCCCAAACCACACCTGTAATTTCAATACTTGAAAGGGCTTCCTGAGACCATAGCTTCACACTTCTGCGTGGTAAGGAAGACGGCAAGATAAAGAAAGCTCGGGGCCCGTCACTCAGCTGTGATGTAGGATAGGCATTTGCTAGAGTCGCAAAAGTCAGTGAATCTGTACAACTGCCCTGTCCAGAAGGACTTCTGTTCCTGGTAGCTTGTTCTAGAGTGACTTGGGTGAATACTGATGTAAGAGCGTATGAATGCTGTGCAGTTTATGACACAGGTCCACCTGAGAAGGAGCTAAGTCTACCAGTGCAACCAAGTGAATGACACGATTATGGTCTCACCCAGCTCCAGCCACTCTTGCCTTCTTTCTCTCCCTGTTGCAAGCCAAACCTGAGGACTTTGTGGTTGCTAGTTCCTCCGGCCAGAATGCTGTTTCCCCAGGTCTTCAGGGTCAACATAAGTATCTCTTCCTCTTAGGTCTTCCCTGGCAACTCCATTTGAAGTGGCCTTTCCCCTGCCCCACCACCCAGTAACTCACATGGCACTGCCACCTTGATTTCCTCCATAGCACTTGTCATGCCATGAAACTACCACATTGGTTTGTTTGTGTACTGCCTGTTTGCTTCACTGGCCAGCGAGCCTCTTGGAGCTGTCTAATCTACCACACACCCCAATACACAGCACCTAGCATGAACCCCACAAATGCTTGCTGGCTGAATGAGTCATGTTACAACTATTTATCAGAGAAAGTGGATATCAGCTAAACTTTTTAAAAAGTTACTGAATAGTTTTGCAGAAACATTCATATTTGTTTATAAAAGATGAAGTGTTAAGTAAAATATGGTCATGTAATATGGAAAAGTAAATCTAATTTAACAGTACTCAAAAGTAGGATACAGCATAGCTGGTTGTGGAAACTAGAATTCAGGATCCTTCAACTCTAGTTGCTAGATCTACGAATGATAATAGTCTTGTCTTCGTTGAAACTGGTTGTCACGTTAGCAAAATATTCACATTTATCACTAGCGTAAAGAGGTGGAAGAGCAAAAAGGTTTTCAATTCTAGAGATGTGAAAAACGTACCCCTTTATTAAAATATAGGTGTTTATTTAAATATACATCTTAAAAACTCTAAAAAGGTGACATTATGGAATCCCTGAGGTACATTTTATATCTTGTAGGAAATAGCATCATTTCTGAAACCCCCTGAGGTAAATGAATCGAACCATTATGAGATTGGTCTAGAAGAGTTTAGTTAGTTCTTAGCAGCATGAACCTTGCATTTGGTTTTTATTTCTGTGTGCACTTCTCTCCTGGGTCATCGCCTTATTGGTTATAGTTGTAGGCAGCCGCTCTGCTGGGCAGGCAGGGGCCGGGGGGCAGTGGGCCCCGGGGAGGTCTATGGTCCTGCTTTGGTGGTGGTTGTTTCTACCTCATGGTCTGAATTCACCTGGCGTTCCGACTTTGTAAGCAGCATGAGAAGTCACGTGCTATGCCAGTGCTTAAGGAGGCAGGTACAGATGACTGATAGGCACGGGGCATTGATGTCTGATAGCCACGGGGCATTGATGTCTGATAGCCAGAAAAAAGGAGGAGTTGAGCTTTTCTTCAAAAAGGCTATTTGGAGCTCCTTGGTGTGCAGCTCTGTAGCTTTTCAGGAGTGACCTCTGGACTAATAATTGGCTTTTTTTGGGAGGGGGACCTCAAACAGCTTTTCTATCTCTAGAGAATGTGGATTGAGTGTAATTCAGTTCACTAATTGGTTGACATAATACATAGTGATTCCTGCCAGAAGGAGCCAGACCCTGCCTGCAGGCAGCTTTTATGTAGCATCCTGAGAAGGCCTATGGCCTTATGTAAATGCCGGCTCTGCTGCAAGTTGTTTCCTATTTTTTCCTATGGTCTTTAACTTCAAACTGATTACTGGGGCCTCAGCAGTTCCCTGGGCTATCTGCCAAAGTTTTCCGCAGCATCTAAATAGTTTTTATAGCCAATGATCATTTCCCTCTCTCTCCTCCTACACCTCCCTCCCCTCCCCCTCCCCTCCCTCTTCCTCTTGTCTCTCCAACACACCACAGTATGTTCAACCTCACCTCACAGAGTTCTGCGGTGGCCTTGGCCATCTGCGTGAACCTGCACAGATGACTCTGCCAGTCTGCGAATCTGGACTAGTTTTCCTAATGAGGGCATTATTTGCTCTTTAGCTTGCTCCCTTGTTTATAAAATATGCCAAGAGAACTAAACAACCCGCTGTTCCCAGTACTTATTTACTTGCTCAAACCAAATGTTTATGTCCTTGAATACTAAACTTGAAGAAAAAGGATTTCTCCTCGTGGGAAAGCTAAGATGATCCCTGAGGGTTCTTTCTAAAAGATAGAACTGAAGGCCTGCTTTTCAGTAAACATTCAGCTTACAGTGCCTTTTGGAACTGGAGTGTGTAGGGGTGAGGGTGCTCGAGGATTCTCTTCTGTTAGCTGTCCCTGCGGGCCTTCCCTCAAAGTCCTTACCGTTCGCCGTGTTGAATCAAAGCAGCCTCACCAGAGCTTCGTTTCACAGCTCCCATCAGGGCCCTGTTGAGAAGTAAAACTCCTTTCCCTCCATATGTCCCAGACAGTGCAGCATCCTGAGCTTGGCGCGTTCTAAAACCCTAATTGAAATACAGCTTAGAGCCCGAGGAAGAAGACCAAAAAAGCAGGTTTTAGTAACAACATTACTCGTGCTTTGTTGTGCTGGCTTTTCTCACGCCCAGCTTCGGCCGCCTGCTGGAGAAGCTGGGGCAGGGGTTCCGAATCACCAGGGGAGCTTCCAGAACACAGGCAGCCAGGTGACTCAGAACCTGGCACCTGTGCTTTCTGGATGCTGACCAGGTGAATCTGAGAGAGCAGGTTCCAGGGCCTCCCAAGACAGCCATGGCTGATACATTTGGTTCTTCTCAAGTGGGATTTCCCCTCGTGCATCTGACATAAATCACATTATTTATCTTCTCCTGGCAAGTTTTGTGCTAAATACACATTTGCCACCTTTCCTTGTTTCTTTTTCCAACAAGAAGAAACATTTCCTTGTTACCTTTGCCAGATTATTTAGGAGAAGAGTGTAAATTGAAGCCATTTATCTTGAAATGTGCTGCAGGGGCACATTGTTTATACAAGTGAAAGAAATTGTAACAGGGGTATTTGGTCTGGTCTGCAAGGAAAAGTGTCTCAAGTTTTCCTTCCCCCTCCCCCTTTATACATATGGTGTGTTAGTTAGAAGGTGCACAAAGCACGCATGCATTAGGTTTGCGTGTGTGACAGGCAGGACCATTGTTAATAGGTTTTAGTGAGTATTTTTTATATGTTTGTTATTGGTAGAGTTAACATTGCCAGTCATAATAAAGTGAATGTTACCCCTTAGACATCAGCCATACATTTCTGTGACCAGAGTTCATTTATTGTGTACCCTGCTCCTGTTAGTGAGGTAACAGAATGTGAATTTGTGGGGATTTTGCTGTTCTAATTGAAACCTGTACGTGTTTACCAGTTGGTGGGCGAGTAAGTCGTGAATTAAATTACACTCGCCAGAAGATTGGAGAAGAGGCTATGTTTAATCCTCAACTCATGATTCAGACCCCCAAGGAAGACGGTGCTAATGTCCTGACCACGGAGGCACTCCGACAGCACCTGGACTCGGCGCTCCAGGCCAGCCGGGTCCATGTATATATGTATAACAGGTAAGGTGGTGGGGAGAGGCTGCTGGTTTAGACCCCTTTGTTTTAGCAAATAAAGTTGCCCTGGAAATACAGCGGAAGTGTTAGTTCAAACAGTTTTCTCGTGAAATGATTTTTAAAATCTTGATTTGTCTCTAAAGTTTAGTAACATATGAACTACATTACTTTATAATGTATTTTCAGTGAGTATCTTGGCACTGTACCCAAATGAGTATGGTCCTTCAAGCAGCCATTTGGATGGCTGTCCACCGTTCTGAAGATGTTTCACTGCTTAACCTGTTTTTGGAACAGTTACATTTTGAATCGCCTTTAGTCACCTCACAAAGAATAAAAAAGAAAAAGAAGTTACTTCTCATTACTTTATTCATTACAGATGTTAGTGGTTGGTATGTGTCACCAAAAAATAGGGGGTTGAGCTGAGCCACTGTGGTGAATTCCTGGGGACAGGTAGGCAGAGTAAGGTGGATTCACACACCTTTACCAAATACTACCCTTTAGCTTTGTAGCTAATTTAGCAATGCTGTGGATGTAGTAAAAGCATAGGAGGAGTTCTGGAATGAAACCACCACAGCCTAAGTTAGGGAGAGGAAAGACAATACAGAGAAGCATGTACAAAGCCAAACACAGGCAGTCCCTCCTACAGGTGCTCCAGTGTCAAGAAGGAGAGCCGACCAGCATTGCTCTGGGGTTCAAGAGAAAGGGGTCACTTTCAACAGCACTGATCAAAGAAAGCTTAGCAAAAAGGTGGCATTTCAGCAGGGCACTGAGGGATGGATGGGAAGGTTCCACAAGGAAGAGGACGAAGTCCAGAACGTTCTTTTTGGGCGACTAATAAAAGAAAAAGTAGACCAATGAAACAGAGCAGTCTAGAAGGAGTTTTATATTTTTTCTTTTCCTGGAGTTCCCATCCCTACCTTTTCCTAATTTTCTCTTTTTTCAAATTAGACTCATTTCCCTAATACACTTGGGAAGGCCTGGGCTTATACAGCACTCTTCTAGGGATAACAAAATGCTATAATAATAGATGATGGATAGTATAGGTAATTGTTGATCAGTATATTTGATATAATTTCTGTAGGACAAGAATAGAAGAATGTAAAGTGGGAAACCAATCTACCTGGTAATGTTCTTTATAGCATTTGTGGTTAAGAGCAGGAAAGTTCATTTTGAACACTCTCTGTTAATAAGGACATAATTTACCAGTAAAAAAAAAGTAATATTTTCCCACCTCAATATATGTTAATACATTATAAGCCTTACTAATTTAGTCCCCACCTATTTTGAATTTGTGATAATTCAACTCTGAATTATCTGCCCTGAAGTTGTTTAATGTATGTGGAAAAGCAGATTAATGGTGTAAACAAGATTATTGGGAGAACACTTAAGAAAACAAGACTTTTCAAGTACTTTGGGTAGCATTCATTTACATAAACACCCCACATGTTAATTACAGTTGAGTATTATCTATTCATTAAAGCAAGCTTGTTGAATCCATTTGGCAAAGCTCTGCTCATTTTGACAGATACTGAAAAGTGATCAAAATTGCAGTTCTCTGTGTATGTTCTATAGTTCTGATTTTGCACACATTTCCTTTATTACTATAAGAAACTTTTGTCTCTGCTTTTTATTTTAATAGGCAATGGAAATTGGAACATTTGTGTTATAAATCTGGAGAACTTATCACAGAAACAGGTTACATGGATCAGGTATATTTTCTTTCTGTTTGCAAAAAAATTCTCAAAAATTCTCAAATAGCCCAGTGGTATACATTAGCCTAATGCGTGGCCTATACTTTTCAACTTTGACAGATAATAGAATATCTTTACCCTTGTTTAATTATTACACCTTTGGACTGCTTCTGGGAAGGGGCGAAGTTACAGTCTGGGACAGCATACCTACTGTAAGTGTGTGATCTTGTTTTCTGATGTCTGTGATTTCTAAACTCTAGAATGTTTCTGATGTTACCTTATCATTGTTTATTCTGTTTCAGTTTTGGACAAGAAATAAAAACATTGAAATTCCATGTGCATGTTTTGAGTGAATAGTTGGGGGAGAGGGCACTTCGGCAGAATGTTTCTCCTCTTTTCAAAAAAAGTTCTGTAGGCATCATTAAATTTCATTCACTTTTACCAGCCCATTTATATGCAAATAAAATGCAAATTATTTCAGAGTATGTGTGATTTTTAACTCTTTAAAATATTTGCAGTTTTGTACACCGAGCACTTAACGTGGGTTTAGCTTATTTTTTAAGGAGAGAATTTATTAGTGGATACATGTCGAAGTTCAAGATCTTCCTGTTAAGTGAAATGCTGACCTTTCTTTGGATCACATTAATGGCATTTAAGAGGGAAATCCACTATCTTTGAAGGTCATGGTAGGGGATGCTTCGCAGTTTAGCAGTTGAATATTATGTACACGGCATCATTTAAGGAATAATTGTTAATCAGTGTAGACATTTTCAGTTAATTATGCAAGAGTTAGTGCTTGGGTTATTGTTTCTCTCCTAGCTTGCGCATATCTGCAAAAGCAATTTGCAGTGGCCATACCCTGACCTTCAGTGTACAGTTTTAGGTGGGAAATAAGGGGTTTTGTGTTTTCTGGTTGGGAGATTCTGAATAATGACTTCAGCCTGGTTAAGCAGCTACAGTGTGGTTTGAACCACATAACAGGCAGCCAAAAGCCTTTCTGGTCTGTCAGCAGCACAAATTCAAAAGTGAGTGTGGGGGGAAGTGGCCTTGATGGCGGTGATGGCAGAGGCAGCAGGGGGCTCGTGGGGCTGACTGCCAGGCTGTCAGAGAGAGCTCATAAGTATGGGATTATTAAAGGTAATGGAGATCAAATATTTTGATTGATGACATTTACAAAGCATTTATTAGGCTGGCAAGTGCTAATTTGACATTGTGATTTCCTCTGCGCCCCCCACCCCTTAATTTTGGGTCTCAGTCTTATGCTTAGAAGCACCCATTTGGCTAATTTGGGTGTTAGGTATTAAATATACTATATCAGCAAGTTAAGATTCTTTGGTACCTTTGTTAATTTATAAGCTCTCTGTTCGCCATGTTCATTCATGAATTATTTTCCTGACTTAGGTTTGCATATAGGTATACTGGAAAGGAGCGTTTGGGTTTTGTGCCAAGGTCCCAGAATTACAGTTGTTTCCCCAAAAAGCATCCTACAATCCAGATGCAGTAGATTCAGTCTTGTTATTTTACTAAGGGCTCGGAAGCCTCTCTTTCATTGTCTTGCCTCCTAATTTCTTTCACAGAGGTAAGCCTCCTTTGCAGTGGACAAACTTTGACCCTTTGGAATTCCTAGAAGAGTTAAAGAAAATAAACTATCAAGTGGACAGCTGGGAGGAAATGCTGAATAAGGCTGAAGTTGGTCATGGTTACATGGACCGGCCCTGCCTCAATCCGGCTGATCCGGACTGCCCTGCCACAGCCCCCAACAAAAATGCAACCAAAGTAAGTACAGCCATTGATTGCTCCTCAGGCGGGGAAGGGAGAGAAACTTGCCATGTGCCCCCATTTTTAGTTCTATTATTTTTATTTTTAAGATTGCATTCTCAATGACTTTTTTGGTCTATGGAACTAAGTTTGTTTAAAGAGCTAAATTTTGCTGTAAGATTTGCCATACGCCTCTCATTAGCCTCGTTATTAATGTTCTCACTGAAACAAACAAGCCCTTAATGCACTGGATTTTAACAAGGCATGTGACCTGCCTACTAATTCCTGTAATTATGAGGCTGTCTCTTTATTTTTAGCCTCTTGATATGGCCCTTGTTTTGAATGGTGGGTGTCATGGATTATCCAGAAAGTATATGCACTGGCAGGAGGAACTGATTGTGGGTGGCACAGTCAAGAACAGCACTGGAAAGCTTGTCAGGTAATCCAACACGTGGAGGAAAATCCAAGCCGTCTATTTTTTGTCCTTTCCTCAGAAACCACTTCCCTTCTGACGTCTGCAAGTGTATTTGTATTAATACTTAACTGTTACCCTAGCTAGCTGTCTGGTGTAATAGAATATTAGGAAATATTAGTGGACTAGACCGGCTCAGAAAAGCACCTTATGGGGAATTTTTCAAGATTTATCATTTTCATTGAGACTGTAGTTAGTGATTGTAGGATTTTAGAAGATCTACCCGTGATGTAGAAAATCAGGGCAACTATAAAGTAGGCAAGAGGAATCGGTCATACCATGTGGAGTTAAATGATAGGAGCTGAACTCCATCACAGACTGTTCAAGGGAAAGACCAACGACTGAGGGCTAAATGAGAATTATCCTCTGTGCACTTGTGGACTCCGCTCCGTCAAGTGTCAGGCGCTCCGTCTGAGATTTCTCCCTTGGGAGAGCTGTCGTCTGGGATTTCTGCACAAGCAAGCGTGCAGCGCGGAGCCCAGCATATCTGATCAGGCTATCTACTCCACTACCCTTCCTGTTTCGTTGACTAGAAACTGAGAAAGGAAATTGCCTATTAATTTAATTTGGGGGTGTATCTGTAAAAGGTTTGTAAGGTTACACCTTTAATATGGTACATCAATCTATTAAATAAAATAACCTTCCAGGTCCCGTTTTAATGGAAACATGTGCTCACGTAGGACAGAATGGCTGCGAGTGAGTCGGGGGTGCTCGGTGGGGATTTTGCACAGTGAGAGCTGCTTCCTGGGGAGGCTGATGGTGTGCCTTTTCCACCCCATCACAGCGCCCACGCCTTGCAGACCATGTTTCAGTTAATGACTCCCAAGCAAATGTACGAACACTTCAAGGGTTATGAGTATGTCTCGCACATCAACTGGAACGAGGACAAGGCAGCAGCCATCCTGGAGGCTTGGCAGAGGACGTATGTGGAGGTAAATGGGTGGCCTTCTGACGCCCTTTGAACCTGAGTACAAACCCCTTAGTTACTAAATACTTCGTTTTAACGTTTTAAAGCATTGTTTTCGTTAGAATTTATTTTCAAAACTGATTGTAATTCTGAGAACTTGGGGGGATGAAAACTTCTTCCTTCTCTTTATATTGAAAATCTCACTATCTGGGTGATGCTAATTCTAATTGTGATGCCCTGAAACATTTTGAGTAACCAATTGTGAACCCCAGAGCTAAGGCATAACAGTGTTTAAAAAAAACACTTGGTTAGCGAAAAAAGGTGTCTGGAAAACATTAGCAAGGCATAGAATCTGTTCACAGCTGCAGTCCCCTTGGTTAGGTCATGTGACAGGAGCTGGCCTTTGTTTCCCAAGCAGTGACCTCTACTGAGCTGCATGTGACCTTTTAAAAGTGGCCAGCGAATGAAGAGGGGGAGGAGTGCCCCTAAGAATGAGTTGTTTTGGATTAGGGGGGAACTGATGGGCCCGCAAATCAGTTGTAGAGTTATGGAGAGGAGAATAGTAGTCTTAGACATAGCATAAATAAGGCTGTCGGAGAAAACTTCAATTACGCAGGCTCACCGGCTCACCACAGCACCACATTCTCGTTTGATTAGCAATAGCCTTCATTGTCCCAGGCTCAGGTCCTTCAACGTTAGTCCAAGTTCAAACCCCAATCATGGAGAGCTCTTTTCAAGGCATCAGAAAAAAGTGGGGGTTGGGTAAAGGGGACATGTCACCTGAGAGGTCTGTGATCTTGAAGCTCACCGTAGCTTTAATCCCATCTGGGAATTTATCCTTGCGTTGTGACCGCAGGTAGTTCATCAAAGCGTCGCTCAGAACTCCACTCAGAAGGTGCTTTCCTTTACCACGACGACCCTGGACGACATCCTCAAGTCCTTCTCTGATGTCAGCGTCATCCGAGTGGCCAGTGGCTATTTACTGATGGTAACAATCAATTCAGTTCTCCCAGGGGGCGTTTTTGTTTTGTTTTTTAGTTTTTACCTTTCCATGACTGCCCCTGCTTTTTAACTGCTCTTAACACACACTTGCACCCAAGACAGAGAGAGCTCGGCTTCGTAACGGTTTAAAAAGTGGTCGTGTAAAGCATTTATTACCATTTGCAGTTTGCCCACCTTTGACTCGTATCATTTCGTATGATGTCTGTAATGTAAATTTTTGTTGTTGTTCGATTTAATAAGTTCTACCTTTTGATTTGGGGTGATGGGTGGGGGAAAACATTAGAATCTTTACACATTCTAATGTTTGGCTTTTGTTTTGTGTCTCCCCCTTCCTCCTCTCCCCCCTTCCTCCAACTCCCCTTCATTCCTTCACCTCCCCACCACCCTGCCCAACTGTTCTGCTTGTAGCTTGCCTATGCCTGTTTAACCATGCTGCGCTGGGACTGCTCCAAGTCCCAGGGTGCCGTGGGGCTGGCTGGTGTCCTGTTGGTTGCACTGTCAGTGGCTGCAGGATTGGGCCTGTGCTCATTGATCGGGATTTCCTTTAATGCTGCAACAACTCAGGTACTAAAGGAGCCATCCGTCTGCTGTTCATTGACAAACACCCCTCTCTGGGCTTGCCCAGTTGGCCTCCAGTGTGTCCATGTCACCTAAAGGGTCTTCCAGCCTTTTCCACTAAGATGCCCCATTTCTCAGGGGGGTGCTGTCTCTAAGTGGACCACTTGACAGTGGCAGGTCTGAATGGGCTTGTTGATTAGTTAGAGATGCTTCATTTATCGGTGGAATTTAGATCATTTATTCGAGTAGTGGTTCTTAACCTTGAGTGTGCGTTAGCATCACCTGGCGGGCTTGTGAAAACTGATTGCTGGGCCCCATCCCCAGAGCTTCTAATGCAGTCCATCTGGGGTGAGGGTGGAGAATTTGTATTTCTAGCCAGCTCCCAACACTGCTGGTCTAGGCATCACGCTCTGAGAACCACTGCTTTAAATGAGATGGATTCCTTCTCACTTTTTTTTTCTTAACATCTTTATTGGAGTATAATTCCTTCTCATTTGTTAACTTAAAAAAATTATTGTACGTGGAGCTTAGACATAGTAATGGACAAGATCTGCTGTGAGCCACAACTGCTAGACTTTGGGGTCTAACTATCAGATAAAACTAAATTCTTCACATGAGTTCATGTAAGCCATCCTTTGGGTAAGCTCCTTGGGGTGCTGGTGGCAGTGTTTTAAATGGCTTTGTAGAATTCTCAGAACTGGACCTCACGTGTCTCATGTCACTGTGCTGTGTCTTCACTACAGGTTTTGCCATTTCTTGCTCTTGGCGTTGGTGTGGATGATGTCTTCCTTCTGGCGCATGCATTTAGTGAAACGGGACAGAATAAAAGAATCCCTTTTGAGGTAATAGAAAAACAAAAGAAGAAACCTTTGAGGACAGCAGAAGCCCCTCTCTGTTCCTGAGTGTTTGTCCTTCCACTTTTCTCTATCTGGCCCAGTAAATATTTCAGTCCCAAGTCAGATGACACGTGACTGACTCTAAATAAGTGAAGTAAGTTAAAAGCATCTCAGGAGACTTGTTCCAAAGTGCACGTTTGTTTCTTTGGGTTTTTTGGTTACTTTGTTCTCATTTCTCCTTGCCCCTTTTTAACCATATTAAAAATGTACTTAAATCATTATCTTGCAGCTTTGTGCTTTGGATAGTAATAACCATGAACAACACATGACTGTGTAGATAGCACTGAAAACTTGAATTTCAGTGTTGCTGTTAGAGGGAAAGGCAGAGATATCCCTTTCTTATCCCCTCACGTCAGCATTGTAAACTACCAGTTGTCTTATTTCACACAGTCTGTGGTCTGCGGGGACTCCGCCCTGTGCAGCTCTCAGCACTGTGGTTTCTCATCCTTAGGACAGGACCGGGGAGTGTCTCAAGCGCACGGGAGCCAGCGTGGCCCTTACATCCATCAGCAACGTCACAGCCTTCTTCATGGCTGCGTTGATCCCGATTCCCGCTCTGCGGGCGTTCTCCCTGCAGGTGAGTTTCCAGTAACTAGATCCGGGGGGGATCTGTGAGCGCTGCGCTCAGCAGCGAGCCTTCCAGGTCTACTTTTCTCCAGTGATGTGCTTACGGTACCACCACCGTGAAGTAAAGCAGCGTGCCAGCTTTGGGGACTCTTTCTTCTGGGTAGATGCTTCTTTAAGCAATAACCTTGACACTCCCTCTGAAAGAAAGTTCTAGGGTTCTTTCTTTCCTTTAAAGCCCTATAGCTCAGAAGCCTGAGGCCTGGGTATCCTTATGGCCCAGGGCCACTCCATGTGGGACGCCTGTAAGCCCGTACTGCAGATAATCAGGATTGGGCCCTGGTGCAGCCAGCTCTTGTTCTTCCCTGCTTCCAAACTCCACTCTCAGTTTCTGTGCTCACCCCCTTCCCCTGCTGGCTACCATCTCTTGATTTCCCTAAAGCAGCCCCCAGCACAAAGCCGCTGCACGGAGCAGACTTCACGGATACGAGGATGGGGTTGCAGGGTAGCCCAGGCCAGGCCATACCTTAAAATTGAGCGTTAGATCCCTCACTGTGTGAGGAGGGATTGGCCAGCCCTTACTTGCCACCTCTCCTTCCTTGTTCTTCCTGGCCCCTCTTCTCCTTCCTTTTGGTTCCCTACCGGACTCTGAGGCTGCCCAAGAGAACACAGAATTCCTCTCCCTTTCTTGCGCAGAGCAATTTGGTCCATCGTTGTTCTGTTCTTTCCTTCCAAACCAGGCCCTTTCACATCTAGAGGCCTCTGAGATATGTTTCCAAAGAGCCAGCTAACATGAATTGTAAGAATGGAGAGTTCCCGCGACTGGGGATGCAGCTATGGTCAGTTCTGTGCTTGGTGTAAAGTACTGGCATTGCTCTTCAGCTGCTTGAAACTCGTGGGAGATCCTGAAATTGGTCAACGCAGCAGATAAAGGAGGCTACTTGCCCAGTTTGTGGCGTGGTCTTCCTAAGCCTGAAGTGGTTTAGGGTTTTGATTTCTCAAGGATATTATTGAGGTTTTGTGAATGAAATTCAAACTTTAAAGCTCCAACTGGTTTCCAAGAAAGATTAAAGGAGCAGTGGCTTTCCCTCTTCCTCCTCTCTCACAATGGGATAGTAATTCCTGAGATGGCCAGGTTTTTAAAGGAAACTATTTTTGGTGTCACTTTTTAAACTCTTGTTACATCCATCCAGCTTATTCATACTGCTTTACTCCTTTTAATCACCAAAAGGTTCTAAGGATTGTGACCAGGAAGAGAAATTGACAAGTCATAGATTAGGTTTCTATTTATATTTTTGTCAACACACTGGGCTCTTTTCTAGCCTTCAGATATGAATCTTATTTCACTAATTACCGATAAAGGCCTAAGCAACTAGTGATCTTACTGCATTTGGGACACTAGACTTGTTTACTCTTGTAAGGTTTTGTACCCATCACTATGACCACCAGGCCCCCCAAAAAGAAAAATACTAAAAAAAAAAAAGCTTATTTTCATTTTATTATAAACATATAGAAAGTAGAAATGGAAGTAGTGAGTGAATAAATGAATACATTAAATCTGAAAGTGGGACCAAAGTTCAAAGAAAATGAAAATATATCTAAGAAGTGCTCAGTAATACGGAAGGTAAATAAAAGATGCCCACTAATTTATTGGTACAACTGAAGTTTTAGGACACCTTTTGCACAGCCATGCACGTGTGCAGCACCCTTTGATAGCCTGCTCTTGTCTCGTATACAGCAGATTCTGGTACTGAGAAACTGTTCTAGAGTCTTTTAACAGTGGGACCCTCCCTCCTCCTCTGTCCTTCTCTGCCTGCCTTTTCCCTCGCTGTTCTTTATCTGCTTTACCTCACGCTCCTTCTTTTCTTCTTGTCCCTCTCTCTCATTTTCTCCTCTCCTCTCTCAGTACAAACTGATGATTCATCAAGGCATACTGTCCTTTAATGATATCCTATGGTGTGGTGGTCTGAAAAGCTACATGAGTTTTCCTTACGCCTTTTAGAAAATCCAGTACGCTAAGTTCTCCCAAGGTAAGCACCTTACTGAGATGAAATGAATACTGTTGGTTTTGCATTTCTATTCCAAGGCACTGGAGTATCACTTTAGGAATTGCATCTACAGCTTCTAGAAGTGCTCATTTGCTAGAGAATGGCTTCCTGTGATACTGGTTCATTCTCAGTAAACAAACACAAAAAGTAAAAAAGAAGAATAGAAAATTTAAGAAAAAAGAGCATGCCATGATTTTTGCAGTAGCCATCAGGAATTTTACACTTGGTTCCCTTTAAAATGTATTGACGTTTGAAATTGACCATTATATAGTTTCTCTTTACGTTAGTAACTGTGTTAAGTTGTAACTTTGGGTATTCGTTTGTATTTGTATTTTCAGGATACTCTAGGTTAAGCATCAGAAGGACATATCCAAAATGGTTCTGTCCAGTGATAAACCCACGTTAAAATTTTTCCTTGTGGAGCCTTTCCAATTTTGTAACCTTGCCAAAATAAATAGAATTTCTTTCCCAAAGAAACCTCCTTGTCAATCTTTATCCATCTGTCCAAATGCCACCTCTATACCAGAAAGCAGTGGCACTGTTTATAATTCTTTGAAAACGAATGCCCTACACTGGGGCTTTGCTGGTAACTGAATGGTATTTGTTCTTCAATGAAAAGTCCCCGAACAGAATGCCTTATTGTTCCAAATGGTAAGAGGGTTTAGACGAGGGCCCCTCTGGGCAGGGCCAGTTCCTCTCTGCTCTGCAAGTGTCTCAGTGGGGCCACCCATAGATGCTTTGCAGGGGAATGGGACGTTTCCTTAAAGCACAGCAATTAGAATTGATTGACGGTGCAGGATCATCCCCATCATCTTTTCACATTTACTTGAAATTTCTTAAAGTGCTCTTTGCTCTAGCAGTGACACTTCTCTCTTACTGAGCAATCCTTGCCGTTTGTTTTTATTATTTCAGTGCACTTTAGAGGATGTTGAAGTTTTACAACTTTCTTATCAGTAAATGTCCTACCTATGTATGTAATAAGCTGTTGGACAGTAAGTTTAGATGGGAAGCTACCTTGGGTTTCTTCTTTCGTTTCTCCATTTCCACCACAAAGAGACCAAGCAAGATGCCCATCAGATTTCTCTGATGGATGAGGCTGGTTGGTATCAGATACATTCCCCAGCCATGGCAGAAAGCATCAGTGTTGTTTTGGCCGCAACATCTGGGCCACCTGTATACACCTGCATGGCTTATCTTTTCACAGTCTCTGTCCTCATCCTCAGGAACTTCTGTTCCAAATGAGATGCCCAGAGTTTCTTGTCTGCAATTATACTCCTGAATTCTAAGCATGACTGTAATAAAAAGAAAAGCTGACAGGATTCCACCCCCCAAGATTAAGTTTTCCTGGAAAACCCTTGAGGAGCAGATGCATTCTCCCCTATGTTCCGATTGGTCAGGAATCCTAACCCTCCCCCCGTGTCTGTCCCTTCAGGAGGTGATCAGATCTAACGAGAACTCCCAGGTCCCAGCTGGGCTGGGGGCTTAGGCCATCAAGCCTGTGTTTGAATCCGATTTACTGGGAGCCTCAGGCAGGTGACCTTCCTCTGCACCACGGGTCTTTATTAGGTAAAGGGTCGACAGCAGGACTAACGTCTGCCTCCTGGTTGCTGTAAGAATCGAACGGATCGTGTGTAACTTAACTACCTGACCTCCCATCACTCCTCCTCCTTTCTCTTCCCTCAACAGAATTTTAAACCCAGCAGTACTGCATAGCTTTTAAACTCAGACACGGCCTATCGGATTTCCTCCATGCATCCTTCCTCCCTGGTCCTCCCCAAATCCTTTTTTGTCTTCTCCATCTCCCAAGAAACCTTTTCTGGACACTCTCCCCACCCCCGTGTACCCCCACCTGCATGCTCCCCTCCTCTGAGCCGCTCTGGAACCCTGGCATGCTTCTATTACTACATTTGTCAGCCTAGCTTGTAATTTGTTTATAGTTCTGGCTGTGTCTTTCCTTGAGAGCAGGATTTTGTCTTATTTATCTTTGTGTCTTCTGTACCCAATACGCTGCCCTGACTTTCCTTTTTTCTATTTGCCTCTTAGATAAATCCTCTAGTCGAAATAGTGATTTGCTTATAACATGTTAGGCAGGTCTTTAAAGTACGTTATATACGTTAGAGTGGCCAGTTAACATGTTTCATATATTTTGAATTGATGAGGAATTTTCAAGGCAGACGAAGAAGAGAGGGGTTGGGTCATTTTTAGGAGACTCTTGGTTATTTTTTGGTTTTGTAGACTTGACAGGGAATTAATTATCGAAAAAAGCATCTCTCCGGAACTTGGGCTTGCTATTTCACCTCAAGCATAAATTCACAAATTACTATCCAGAGACCTTTGCAAGGTTCTCCTCTGGTATTGTTCGGTACCAGTTGTAATCGGGTTTTCTTTTCTCACCCTGAAACGTTTACCCAGTTTGAGAAGGTTTTAGAACTAAGCAGTTCTTTGAAAAACCTTGTAAGAGTTTTTATTTTTCAAAAAAACTTTCTGATGATTTCTTGGTTACTTAGCACTCCAGTTGCATTTTTCATCATGCTGCTGCTTTCCATGCCTTTCTGTACGGGAGAGCCCTTTCAACTGTCCTCTGTTGACTTTCCCCTATTAACAGCCCAATTGTGTAATTTTTACTAGGTCAGCAGGAGATTTGCCAAAGCGCTACAGAATCTAGCCCTGTGTTTATTCTAGGTTATGGAGTGACTTTTGAATCCGTACTTATTTATTCTGCATACTAGAATCACACACAGGAATTTCTGCTTAACTCTCCTTGACCTTTTATGTTACTGCGCTCGCACACCCCACAGGCTACTCCAGAGGCTATTTGGAATGTGCCTTTTAAAAACCTCGGGGGACGTGTTTGAATTTTTATTTTGTGTTTTAAAGGTGACATTTGGATATACTCGATCCACTTTATGTATAAATTTTCTAAGTGTAAAATCAGGGCTACGTGAACTCTTAGAAATGTTCTAAGAGGAAAATGTTTCTTTTTATCTTAAAGTAAAACATTTCAAGCATATTCTCTGTTCTGCTTTTGTCAGTTTGGTTTAGTTTAGTTCCTGTGTTTGTACCCTATGGGCTCATGGAATTATTAGAGATGGAAAGGAATGATGGGGGCCTCTATTCTAATCAAATGGTCTCTTAATGAAGGACGAGAAGCAAAGTGATGAGAAACTCCAGCATCTATTTCAGGCTTAAACACCTCAGTTAGGAAAGTGAAAGAAAGATTTTGTTTAAAGCATCTTTATTTTCAAAGCAGTCCTCTGACTGGGAGGAAATGTATTAGTGACCTTTACATTTTTTTTTTTTCTCCCAGGCGGCTGTAGTAGTGGTATTCAATTTTGCTATGGTTCTGCTGATTTTTCCTGCAATTCTCAGCATGGATTTGTATCGACGTGAGGACAGGAGATTGGATATTTTCTGCTGTTTTACAAGGTACATTTTCTGGCCCCTGTGGCCTTTATTTGTTGGGAGCAGAGTGGTCATGTTTAGAGAAATTTTCAGTCTGTGAACTTAGAAGGAAGCGTAGTTAACAGTGTGCTGAACGCAGGGGAGATAACGGACAGAGGATGCTTCCTCTGGGGGACATCGGAGTCACTGGGGTTCTCCCCTCCCTCAACTGAACATTCTTACAGCCCCGAGGTTATGATACACAGGATCGTTGTTTACCACACACCAGTATTGCTGATTGTTGGGAATGTGTTGTATCTCTATGGATTAGGGCAGAACGAAGGTTGAAAACCACCATCTGGAAAACATATCACCCTTTGGGTGGTTTGGTTTTGGGTTTTTTTTTTTAAAGGAATTATGCATTAAGAGGTTCATCGGCATGTAACTTGATTTTTGTCAGCCAAATTCAGGATCAACCATCCATTTGGCCTCCTTTGATTGACTCATGTCTGTGTCCGAATAGATAAACCGGATGGTGTTTGTGGAGTTCCGTGCTATGTTTTGCTCCTAAGTCAGAGCTGTGTAAAGTGAATAATGTCAGTCATTGGCAGAAATGAAAGCACCGTTTCCCTGTTTCGGTATACCATTCCAACATATTTCCCCCTCTTTCAGCCCCTGTGTCAGCAGAGTGATTCAGGTTGAACCCCAGGCCTACACAGAGACTCACAATAACACCCGCTACAGCCCCCCGCCCCCCTACAGCAGCCACAGCTTCGCCCACGAAACCCAGATCACCATGCAGTCCACGGTGCAGCTTCGCACAGAGTACGACCCACACACGCACGTGTACTACACCACTGCCGAGCCGCGCTCCGAGATCTCCGTGCAGCCCGTCACCGTGGCCCAGGACACGCTCAGCTGCCAGAGCCCCGAGAGCACCAGCTCCACGAGGGACCTGCTCTCCCAGTTCTCTGACTCTAGCCTCCACTGCCTTGAGCCCCCCTGCAGCAGGTGGACACTCTCATCTTTTGCCGAGAAGCACTATGCCCCTTTCCTCTTGAAACCAAAAGCCAAGGTAATTACCAAAACAGAAGACTCCTACTGTCTGCAAAAAATAACAGAGCAGGCGCCTTTGGAATTCATCCGATTGCTTCCTCAGATGTGATGTATTTCAGGCCTCCTAACGAGTCAGTCCATTTAGAGCTCGAGGCCATTTTAATGAGCTCATCTTCTACAGGAGTGCATCTCTATGTGGCAAATGTTTCTTTCAATTTACGTCAACTCCTTGCATTTTAAAGATTTTATTCTAAATGAGCTTGTTTAAAAAATGCGATTACCGGGCTTTCCTGGTGGCGCAGTGGTTGAGAGTCCGCCTGCCGATGCAGGGGACACGGGTTCGTGCCCCAGTCCGGGAAGATCCCTCGTGCCGCGCAGCGGCTGGGCCCGTGAGCCATGGCCGCTGGGCCTGCACGCCCGGAGCCTGTGCTCCGCAACGGGAGAGGCCACAACAGTGAGAGGCCTGTGTACCGCCAAAAAAAAAAAAAAAGCAAAATTACCATGATTTTATGTTTTTTCCTCTGGGAAAACGACCCCTACACTGTACATCCGGATAGTGTGATGTTTAAGAGTGAGGTATAAACCAAACAGCTCATCTTTGTCAAGGGAGAGTCGGTTATGTTCCTCCGGGTCTGATCTCGGGCCCCTTATTCTGTTGCAGGTCGTGGTGATCTTCCTTTTCCTGGGCCTGCTGGGGGTCAGCCTTTATGGGACCACCCGAGTGCGTGATGGGCTGGATCTTACAGACATTGTGCCTCGGGAAACTAGAGAATATGACTTTATTGCTGCACAGTTCAAATACTTCTCTTTCTACAACATGTATATAGTCACTCAGAAGGCAGACTACCCCAATATCCAGCACTTACTTTACGACCTTCATAAGAGTTTCAGTAATGTGAAGTATGTCATGTTGGAAGAAAATAAACAGCTTCCCAAAATGTGGCTGCACTACTTCAGAGACTGGCTCCAAGGTAAGATGCTGCTGGAGGGCCCTTGTCCTTGGTAAACATTCACCATTTGGTCTTTGGTGTGTTCAGCGTCTACAAGTTCCCTTTGTTCACTTTATTAAAGTGTTAGATGATAATGTAACACTGACATGTTTCATTGACTTCTAATTGTTGCTGAAAATTCTTATATAGACTCTTTCTGGGGCAGCTCCCAAATCTGGTTTTTACCTGTAAAACGATGCAAACAGTTCAAATGGCCGATTCAGGAACTTCTGTAAGAATTTATGAGTACACAGGATAAATGAACAGATGTTCTTAGAATCACTGAATGCATCCCTATTCAGTCAGCAGCTAGGGGCAACTTTAGGCCTTCTTTCTCTCCAGTCGACTACTATTTCCTAGAAATGTTTCTAAGAGCAAGGTGAGAAGCTGAGAAAGGCATTTTAAAGCAGGAAATGGGAAAGTAGGTTATAAAAGACGGAGCTCGATGCTTCTAGTCCTCTTTTTTTTTTTTTTTTTTTTTAATGGTGGCTAGTTTGGTGACCAAGTGAAATCCAAGTGTTAATGGAATTTCTAGGCTGACTCACTGCCAAGTTGTAACTTACTACATCAGTACTTTTGCATCATTGGTGAATATAATTTAAAATTCCGTCTTTTGACCATCTTTTGACTTACCATATGGAGTAAGCTTAATCGCTTGATCACATCTCATAGTATATCATAAATAATCAATTTCTGCTTTAAAATGCCTTCTTAGCTTCTGACCTTGCCCTTAGAAACATTTCTAGGAAATAGTAGTCGACTGGAGAGAAAGACGGCCTAAACTTGCTCCTAACTGCTGACTGAATATGAATGTATTCAGTGATTCTAAGAACATCTGTTCATTTATTCTGTGTTGACACATGCAAAGTAAAGTGGAGAATCAAGATAATTATCTACACAATTCAAGCAAAAATACTCTTACTGAAATACCCAAATAATTATGGCCCCAACATTTTTTGGCTTAAGTTATCCAAATGATTGTCTTAATTTCCCACTTAATTAGGCTTGTTTAAACACAGATTTAAGTGCCTTTTTTGGTCTTAAGTCAATACACTTGTATGTAAAGATTAAGCAGCCAATTTCCCTGTGAGTTTGCATGAAATGGTAAACAACTTGAATTTGATTGAAAATTCTTCAGTACGGTTTCTGTCTTTGACTCGTGTTCCTAGAATTTTGTTCGTGCATGTGTTACCAGATTTGACCTCTTTTTCTGAGGAAGGCGAAGAGAACTACATGACATTAACATTATTTTTTAACATGCTCGTGAGATTAACTTGAATTTGTTCCCAGTCTTATTTTTTTACAGTAGTTTGGGAAGCAGTGGGGTTTTTTTTTTTGTTTTTTTTTTTTCAGATGATGAATCAAAAGAAGACGAGAAAGTTGAGAGATTCCCTGCTTTTCATTTTTCCCCCTTTGGCCAAAGACATGCAAATAACTTGCCACAAATAACAAAGAGATCTGCAGAGCACTGCCAGTATCTGAGCAAAGAAGGGTTATCCTGGAATTGATTTCAGTGTCTTCGGCCATTCCTTTGAATGTTCAATATGGCATGTTAGGCGGAGCTTTGGAAGAGGGTAGAGGGGCATTGTCTCCAGGCAGTGCAGAGGGCTAACCTTTTTATAGCCTATTGTAAATTATCCCCATGCTTTCATCCCTTTAAAGACCTAAAGCAGTTGGACTTGGGAATCTTTTTAAAAGGTGCCTTTGAATCATGTTTTGATTGCTAAGTGAACAGCACCCACCTAGACCAAGTAAGATCCATTCATGCCCACTGGTCGGCGTCCCAGCCAGCCCTAGACCTCTGCATCTGACTCTACCAAGGTCCGGCAGAGCAGTGTACACGGGATGGCCAGATACTGGGACCACCGGCTGCCTAGACATTTTTCAGGCCTGTTGAGTGGTTGATTTGGTCTTTGAACATTTCCTCTTAGGAAGTAGTTATCCTTGAGTCAGCTTTCCTTCAAAGCACTTTGTGTGGTTGCTAAGTGATGGGACCCTCATTAGTTTTTAATGGAATGACCATTACAAACCACGTCATCCCATTGGTCTTTAGCAACATTCCAGTAGTTTGGGGGGGGGGGAGGGATTTACTCATAAAAACGTATAATGGTAATACAGAAATTATCTCAAATGTCACCTTTAAGCGTACATGCAAATACGGTGACCTTGGAGATAAAAACCACACTGTACACATGGTATTTGTTTATATTTCACACTGAAATATGCAAATAAAATTTAGATTAGCATTTTCTTTTTAGCGTCCTGTATCAAAGAAAAATTGGCAGTTGAGATAATTAACTCAGAACTTCACACTAGAAAATAATTTCTAGTATAAAGTATTTTAAATGAAAAAGTTCTAGCTAAAACTTTCATGTTTTGCCATAAAATAAGTGAAACGTCACAGTTCTTTCCTACAGTATGCATGTGTTGGAATGTGAAATATTTGGCCAAGGGAATAAGCAAATCCTTGTTCCTTGTTTTGTGTCAAGACCGTACGGTGTGCGTGCACTTAGGCCAAACCATTGTTCCTTGAGCCTTTTGATAATTAATCAGAAAATAATACACTAATTATGAAAGAACTTAACTTTTCTGTGAAGTCAATGATTATTTCTCATTCATCGTGAAGCCCCCAGCAGAGTGAATGGCGAGTAGGGGGCCAGCAGCGCAGGTGATGAGTTGAGTGGAATTGCCAACAGGGTTGACCTCCCCAGATCAGATCAGATCTTTCTTTCCTTGTTTCACTCTAGGGTGTCCCCAGAGTCGTAGAGTATAAATATCTTAAAACTGCACTCAGATTTTTGGGGCCCCCTATTTGCCACCAGATGTCATTGGTGCCCACGTTAACTCTGCTATCAACAGATGTTTGTTTCCTGGGCACCATAGTGCATTCAGGGCGATTCAGAGCATTCGTGGTTCCAGCTGACTCTGGAAGAGGCTGCCTGGGTTCAAAGCTTAGCTCCAGCACTTACCTGCTGGGTGACTTTCCTCAAGTGACTTCACGTTCCCAAGCCTCATCTGTAAAGTGGGAACCATCATACTAGTAGGTTATCTCGTGAGGTCGTTTTAAGAATTGAACGCGGGGTGATCAATGTAAAATGCTTAGACAGCCCCACACTCACAATAAGCGTGAGCTCTGCTCCTCAGGATAGCAGGTCAAGAGGAAAGGGTTAAAGTGCCTACAGGCCACAAAGTGATGGAAATTCTATTATGGTGAGGAAAACAAAACAGGCCTCTTTTCTGGTAGGGGTTGTTTTTTTCTCTCCTGTTTATTTTTTTCAAAAACAGGGGAAAAAAGGCTTTAGGTAATAAAATAACATCTGTTCAGTACTGACGGTTGTATGCATGCCTCGCTATGAAAAACAGTCTGTGTGAGAGGGGAGCGCAGCCATCCCGGTGGTCTCCCCGCCCGGCCCCGCGGCCACTCCACGTTCCCCGCACAGGGCCGCCTTTCACCACCGAGCCCGAGGCCCTCATCCCCAAATTGTTCCTGTGAAAACAACGCCCACAGCAACGTCGGAAGGAAGGTTTAGTTGGGACAGAGAGAGAGAACAAGAGAGAGAGAGAGAGGCCTGTATTCCCTTCTCCCCCCAACTTCAAACCCCAAGAGTTTAACTATTTTGAGTACAAACGGAACCAGTTCCATGTGTTGCGGGGAACGGGGGCGTGTCGTGAAATGAAACAAACCCTCCTCCCTCCTTACTGGCCACGTCTAACCCGTGCACGTGCAGCTGGTTCAGAAGATGTGGCTTCCTGGGCTGCTGGGACTTGGGAGCTCAACGTGGGAGGTGGTTTGGGGGAGCAGGGCGACGGAAGAGCCGGGGGGGGGTGTCAGAGGAGAGTGTGTGCAAGCCAGCAATTGCTCAGACCCGAGGGCCGGGTCACCGGGGCCCTGTTTTCTCTTCCAACACGCTTATCTCTTTACAGCTGTAGCCAAACCGTCAGGTCTGTAATGATGGTTTTGATTACAGAAGCCAAGCGCAGCTGTGTGTGGTGGGCTGGTGGGCGCGCCCATCCCCCAAGCCCAGAAAGCTCTTTCCTTCCCCTCCTTGGCCTTGCGGTTTGTCATCTGTTCTCACAGAGCCCCCTTCTATTGGCCTGTGGCTTCCTGTTCTCAATATGATCCAAATTTACCCTGTGAGGTATTTCCCTGCACACACATGCACACAAGATCCCTCCTCCTCTCTCCTCCACAGCCCCTCTTGGAGGAAGGGTGGCAGAGAGGAAGAGAACAGTCCAGAGTGAATAGGTGTCGGCTGTGATCTTTACACAACCTGGCAGCCGATCCCACAGCTTGTATTAGCTCCACAAGTCGAACAGATGGAACAAATTGACAGAATCATGTTCACTCACCCAGGGCTAGAGAAGCAACTGAGTTGCTGTTTGAAGTTGGGAGTCTGAATGTGTTTTTCCTGCTCTGAGTGGAATTTCTGGTTGTATCGAAGAACCCATGGCTTAGCACCTGAAGTGGCACGAAACACTGAATGGGCCTGGCGTGTCTTTCTCACCCCGCCCTCTTGCTTGCTTTTGTCATGGGGGAGAAGAAGTGGAGTTTGGGGGGGGGGGCTTTTTGAGGTAAAACATGTGTATTTGTTTCCTAGAAATGAATACTCTCCCCTTCTGCCTTTGAGGCAGTGATTATCAGCAATTTGAAGTTCATTCACGAAAAATCTAATAGTGTCACATGAAGTCAAATACAACTAGAATACAGAGTGTTTGGGGTTGATGGCAAACGCTCCGCTGTTCTCAGAGCACCCTGTTAGGACCAGGAGCATTCTGGATAAGAGTTATAATGTATTACACACAACTGCCTTTTCTAGGACTTCAGGATGCATTTGACAGTGACTGGGAAACTGGGAAAATCATGCCAAACAATTACAAAAATGGATCAGATGACGGGGTCCTTGCCTACAAACTCCTGGTGCAAACCGGCAGCCGTGATAAGCCCATCGACATCAGCCAGGTACGCTCACTGCCTTATACATACCATGGGAGCTTCGGAGAGCGTCGTTGAGCAGGGCTTTGGGGCAACTGCCACTGAAGACTGCTTGACAGCATGCGATCCCAGCCTCTGCTCTCTGCAGATCCGAGGCATCGGGGGCTGGAAGAATGACTATTGAGTTGGCTCTAATTCTCTTCATTCCACCAGCAGATCGGATGACTGCGGGCAACCCAGAGAGCCTCACCTTGCTCATCTGTCAAGTGGGGACAAGTGTGTTACTTACCTTCAGAGCAATTGTCAGAAGAAAGTATAGTTGAGGCAATGCAGACTCTTTCAGATGTTAGACATACTGTGTTGCGTTGTTCTCTTTCAAATTCTTGTGCTTGTTACCGTGTCAGTCTTGGTTTTATTCAAACTTGGAAAGGTGGATCCATTGGGGAGCAGGATTTGAAAGAATCGAATTTGGCGTGGATGGATGGGTTAGGGAAGGATAGAAGGATAGGGAGATTTGTCGTGTTTGATTCCTTTGCATTGCTGTGGCCTCAGGGGCAGAGGAGGACAGACGGATTGCTCTCTCATCAGCGAGGCAGATGGAAGTCCTTGGAATCTGAGTGGACTCACTGTTGTGCTTACCCCCTAAGTAAGAAGAGCTGTTTCTATTTGGTAATCATATTCTCCAGCTGCATTTGCCTCTTGGCTGTGACACTTGGATTCCGGCATATCCCTTTTGATTCCTTGGGCAGGCTGGGGAGGGCGTTTGGACCCTTCAGATTTCAAATGAGTCCAGCCCCACTACTGGCTTCCCCTTGTAGCTTACTTGCTTACTTACTTCAGGCAGAAAACCGTCATGCTAATGATCTTCCTAGCAGCTCTGTGTATTGTCTCCCCTTTTTTGCTGGCATTAAAGGTGACAGATTTACAAAGTACATTGTTCAGAGTTATTATGGAGTGTGAACTTGGTGCTTTATGGCCACATGGGGCATGCTGTCTGGTTTGACAGGGCTGCGGGCAGAGGCGTCTGTCTGAGAGATAGCGGGGATGCCCGGGGGGCTGGGTTGGGTTTTAGGGACCGGGGACACTGTGGAACAAATGTGATTGGGCCAGGCCCCCGGACATCACTTCCTCTGCCTGGGAGGGAGAAGGGCGTGCTGTGTGCACGGAGGCCGTGAGCTGTACTATGTAATTCCAGAGACGGCTTGAAGACGTACAGTTGTTACATATCCTGTGGATTAATTGAATCCAGATCCCTAAAATTTAGTCCTCTCACTCTCCTCCCCTTTCTTCCTTCACTCTTTCTCTATTAACTTCTGTCATTGGTGTTTTCATTTTGTTAAAAAAGACCGAAAGCATTGGAACCGCTTCTCAATCTAAAGTGAACAGGAAAAAGTATATGCATACATACGTGTGTGTCTCTGTATATCTGTCATCTGATGCCTTTCACCTATGCAAGGCCCACAGACCCACTTTAGAGGGAGCATAGTATTTGGCATCCTCACAGGATGTGGCGTACTATGTGTGACCACCTCTCTCAGAATAAGATTCCAAGAAAGACCAAGGCTGTGCACCCGTCCCTTCCACTTTCTGGCGATGGGCATTTTTTGAATACACAGGTCATAGGAGGCTAGTGTTAGCAAAATTTATACAGATGTTGTTTTATTTTTATAGCTCTCCTCCATTTACTGGGTGGCATTTCCTTTAGTGTTAACAGCAGAGGTTAACTGCACACAGACGTGTATGGGGATTCTTGCCAGGTTTTTTTCCCCCTTCCTCTCCTATAAATATGTTTCTTCAGATTGTTCATTCTCCGCCCTGGCAGCAGACAGTCTTTTAGCATTCAGATTTAATTGGTTCAGTCCATTCCTGGGCCGTCTGCAGAACTGTGTGTGTGTGTGTTATAAACATGCCGATTATTGCATCCTCCGATAAGTGCATTTTGAAAGAAAGCAAGGTGTTCTGATGGGATTTTCTGTACTTGCAAACAGTGGGCATTCTCTCCTTTGCTGCAAATGCTGGTGCAGAGCTCCGCTCCTATTCTCTCTAGGCAGGAGTGTGTTTACCCCAAGCACCCCTCTGAAAGGCTTCCGCTCTGCCCATTTTGCAGCTCACTAAACGGCGCCTGGTGGATGCAGACGGCATCATTAATCCCAACGCTTTCTACATCTACCTGACCGCTTGGGTCAGCAACGACCCCGTGGCGTACGCCGCCTCCCAAGCCAACATCCGGCCTCACCGTCCTGAGTGGGTCCACGACAAAGCCGACTACATGCCAGAAACCAGGCTGAGAAGTAAGTAGCCTTCCACTGGGCCTGCAAGCTTATGGGGCTCCTTACACGCCATACCTCCAGGCTCAGTCCCAGCCCTCATCCGTCGACACTACGCAGGGTTCAACAGTGTAAACAGAACAATATATTTCTTTTGGTTTAAAACTCTGGGAGACAGAAGAGGATGTGTAATCGAATGCAACTCATGCTCTATCACACTGAGAAATAAGAGTCTGTAATCTCCCTTCGTGCCTTTGACTCGAAAACGTCCACCAGGCCTCCCTCTTTAATGCCAGCTGTTCCATGTGAAAGTTGGGGACGCCTCCAGGTCGAGTGTTGTGTTACTGTTGCAGAGTTTTATCGCTGGGGATTATATGTTTATCTTAACTTTGTCAACTCTGGTGTTGAAGGGATTTCTGGCAAGTTGGGTCATTCCTATAAGCCACCAAGCACCTGTACTCTGTCAAAGCTGTTTAAACCGGAGCAGAAAAGTCTGTATACAACAGCGTCCTCTTCCTTTCACCTCTCAGCCCCGACTTTGAAAGGTGGTTCTGGATGGATTTAATTTGCATTTGGGTTAGAGATATTAGTAGCGTATACCTTGGGTATGAGTCCAAGGGAGGACGTGAGAAAGAAGACAGGTCCCTTTGCGAACATGGCTGGAGAGCAGGCGGGTTGTGCTTCCCTGTATCTAAACCTCAGAGCCTTGTGGCAAGCAGCCAAGGCTTGTCTTAATGAAAATTTATAGTTGAGATTATAATAGGGCAAATCATGTTTAGCAAGTCAACTGAATGACCCCAGAGGGTCTGGAACACACAACGGCAGCAACTAAATGCTTGTTGTGTAAGGATTTCTTCCCCTGCTGCTGAAGACTTAGCATTGCATTAAAAAAAAGAAGCATGGAAGGTTTAAGTGTGTTAGATCACTAAAAGGATAAGAAAGTCAAGCATTTTTCTCAGTAAAGCATGACTTTCGAGTTATTTTGTTCTCATAAGTGATTGAGTAAAACAGTTTGAACTTAGTATTTTCACTTGTGTCAGTTGAACAAAAAAAATGTTCCCACAATTGAATTCTTAAGTTGTTTAGACCCATTCCAAAGAGTGACTGCTTCTAGAAGATTAAAATCTAAGGGTAAATCAATACACAGATCACAGGCTCCTCCTCCACACACACACACACACACACCCAAATCAAAGGTTGATCATTGTTTAAAATTTCTTAAACCAAAGATTGAAACTGTAAAGATCTGAAGACCATCATTGGTATTGTGTGTCCTTCATGTTGAAAGAGGTGCAGTAAGTGGACTTTCTTGCCGAGTTCTTTCTCTTCTCATTGCAATTGTGGAGAAGCCGGGGATGCACGTCTGGGATGGCTAACGGTGGGAACTTGTTGCATTTCTTCCACCCTTGGATGGCGTCCGTTTGCCTTTCTCAGTATTGCCAGGAGCCCCTGATCCATGGGCCCTCTCCCTGTTGCCTTCTCTCTCCAGTCCCAGCAGCAGAGCCCATCGAATACGCTCAGTTCCCTTTCTACCTCAACGGCTTGCGTGACACCTCAGACTTCGTTGAAGCAATTGAAAAAGTCAGAACGATCTGCAACAACTACACAAGCCTGGGGCTCTCCAGCTACCCCAACGGCTACCCCTTCCTCTTCTGGGAGCAGTACATCGGCCTCCGCCACTGGCTCCTCCTGTCCATCAGCGTGGTGCTGGCCTGCACGTTCCTCGTGTGTGCTGTCTTCCTCCTGAACCCCTGGACGGCCGGGATCATTGTGAGTTTATTCTAAGGGTCTTTGTGGAAGTCACATTCCTTTCAGCATAGCTCTTTCTGCAGCCGGGAAGTTTTGTTTATGTCTGGGCCTCTGGAGGAGGGTATAGATTGCATCATCCATACTGTATTTATTCTACTGGAGGTGGTGAGGTTCATGGTTAGGTAGAGCCTTTAATGGCCTTAATCTTCTGTCCCCTCTCCTTTAAACTTTTTGTGTAAAGATAGGGGAGTTTTTGAGCACACTTTCCATAATATAGAGCTGAGCATTTATTAAATACAAACACTCAAAGCGTAACTGTTTTTTCAGTTCAAGTGTCATTTTGTTACTACATCCCAGACCAAATATAGAGAAGATTCTTCTAAATGGAGCGATAATTCAAGGAGTTAGGATGGTGGTATATGGTTAAATGGTTTTAGGGATGGTTTTGTGTGGTGTGTTTGTTTTAACTCTTGGGCAGAATTGATAAACGAGTATTACCAACCTGTTCTTTGCATTCTTTCTCCAAGTATAATACTCTCAGATTTGAAACAAGTTTTGGGTAGAGTCTAATAAAATCATGGCAGTATTTAAATTCCATGAACTGTGGTATAGCCTTCAAAATGCCAGAATTATAAAAACAGAGACCAGGTCTTGTTTCTGCACCATAAGTCTGTGCAACAGGTATGTTTAAAGGTAAATGTTTAGTCTATAGGAGTTTTCATGGTACTTAAGCAATTGATGTTATCCATCTTTCATTAGCTTATTAAAAGAAAGCAAAGGGAACTTTTATTGTACTTGTCTGTCCCCCCTTCACTGCCTGCTGACCCCCACCTCCAGAAGGAAAGATCGTTCTCTCCTTCTTTTGTCTCTGTGTAGTTCATTGTTTTATTTGTATTTTCTCCTCTTTGGCCCCAAAAACTCCAAAGTCTGCCACCCAGATTTTCTTTCCATCCCCCTAGAAATTTTTACAAGGCAGATGAAAGAAAGGCAAATAAAAGCTTTTCCTTGGATTTGACTGTTTGCTTTGTCCACCCCAGTAACTCCACATTTCTTCAAAGTGAAGGGGCTGTAACCTGACCCACATCAGCTGACCACACGTCCCCTTTCTCCCAAGTCATCCTCACTCAGTCCATGGACTCTCCAAGCAAAAGCAAAGCTACTTTTACGTCAAAGAACTTTTATTCACCCCGTCCGATCAGCTTTCTTAAGGATGGAGGGCAAGGCAACCAAAAACTCTAGTTGCAACTCAGTTATAAGTTGAAGGATGGTCTCTGATGGTTAAGATCAAAGCAGAAGGAAACACCTTGTTTTAAACTGTATTAAATTTGTAGCCAGCAATGAGTGCGTGTTTCTATAATTCCTTATAGATTGCGCTCGGGGAACAGTTTTGAAAAAATTTTTGCGACACCTAGAGTGTGTTTGTGCCCAGCCACTCATCCTGTGTGTCTTTTTCAAGGTGACAGTCTTGGCTTTGATGACGGTCGAGCTCTTTGGCATGATGGGCCTCATTGGAATCAAGCTGAGTGCCGTGCCTGTGGTCATCTTGATCGCTTCCGTCGGCATTGGAGTGGAGTTCACCGTTCATGTTGCTCTGGTATGGGAGACGTTTTGAGTGAAAGCTATTCACTAGAAAGGCAACCTGTTTCCTCTAGCTCTTTTTAGTTTCCAAGTTGGGAACCTTTTCATTTTCTCCAACATCAAGGAACACACCTGACACACATCATGGCAAAAAGGCTTCAGAGCACAGACGTTCCCTGGGAGCGGCTGAAGTTCAGCCGGACTCCTTTCCCTCTGGGGGAGATCTAAGAAAGAGGGTGTCAAAGGTGAAAGCCAGGCCACGTCAGCAGTAGGCAGTGTCTTTGGTGTGTCCGAGTGGGCCAGGAAGGATTCTGCTCATTTGGTGTCGTCAATTGTGTCACCACGGGTCCTGAACTCGTCTGCTGTTCCTAAGACAGATGGTGTATACGTGTGCATGAATACACACGATTTTTAAAATCACAGTCATAAAGCAGGGATAAAATGAGACCACACTCACAGATTTGGTGGGGATGGCATAGTGGAGGGTGAGGTGAGTTGGCAGCTCAGGAAATACCCTGGGGCTGATGAACTAGCTCTCCCACCTTAGCCCACCCAGCTCCTTCGACCTCCCAGCTTCCAAATTCATGACAGCAGAAAGTAGGAGAACTAGCGTTGCTCTCAATAGGAATCCCCCACCCCCACCCCGCCGCCCACCCGGCTCTTTCTATGCACAGTCCTGTGAATCTTTGTGGGAGAAAAGTAAACTTCAAGAGGAGTCTAACGCAAGAGACAAACCCATCGTATACATTTATCAGAGAATCATTCAAAAGCCCTATAGCGATGCGTAAATTATGTTCCGTACACACTTGTGTTTATAGTCTGCGTCCTTGGGTTTATGTAGGCATTCAGTAAATACTTACTGACTGAATAAATACTGATGTTTGGAATGCTTAGCTAGGAAACCAGGCATTTGACTTGGATCAAGTTACTTTGAGTAAAAGCCTTTGCTCTTGCAAAAAGCCTTGCTTTTGCATCTCTAGCATTGATTTTCTTTGGGCTTAACACATGGCACATGCATAGCTACACACATGGGTGTCTAGACAGATGCTTCTGCCTTATACCTTCTGTTGTCTTCTTTCAGGGCCATATTTATGCTGCGTAGAGATGATAAGTGTTTATATTTCAGAAGGAATGTTTTGTTGCAGTTAACCTGTTTTTTCCCCCAATGTATAATAAAAAGCTGATAATATATAGAAACAGTTTTCTACATTTTGAGCCTACCCTAATTACTTTCCTCAGTTGAGCTGGGAAGAAGGAGAGGGGATTTTTAGAAAGAAGAGCCTAGAGCTTAGAGAACACATAATTACGATATCATTTCTTTTAAAAAGGAGAAAAATTACCTGCGAGTTAAAAATCCACAGATCATTTTATTCTGATGTGAATGAAAACCACTCTTCTTGGTAGCTAGCATTACAAACAAGGGTGGTCCTAGAACAGATTTTTGCAGCGGAAATGCTAACGACAGTCTTTAAACTGTAGCGGCCCCTTGGATCTCTGGGGTAGTAGGAACATAAACATCCATACCAGTGCTGAATAAACGGTGAAGGAACGCCTCTATTCCTCATGCAAGATTTACTCCTGAGAATTGAAGGAGTCTCAAGAGGCAGCTTGGCTTTGTGCTGCTAGCCCAGGTCTTCATCAAGAGGCTACCCACACACAGGACATGGTGTTCTTACCGTGCCCTGTATGTGAAAGTCGTCAAGGAATCGATGGGCACCTGGCAGTTTACTGTTTCAGTAGCATAAGTTATATGCAAGAAGATGGACCCAACTTTGACCCTTGTGGCCTGACGGCCCAGATACAGCACAGAGCGCCATGGTTCCAAACCATCTTGGTGCTTTCCTCCCAGGAGAAAAAGACAACTACTCTGACCCTAAAATCTCCCAGCTCTGAAAGAGCGTCCATACATAGACCCCACTTCAGAGAAAAATACGAGAATTCACAATGCACCTTTGCAGACTTTTGTGTCATTTTATTTCTTCATCCATTAAGTAGAATAACGTCCTGTCCTTCCCTAGTGCACCTGCAAGGGCCCCAAGCCCTCTTCTCAGCACATCCTAGAGCAGCCTTAACTTTCAGAGAGCAAGCTTCTGCCAGGCTCAGCCCTCCCCCCACTGGGGGAGCAGACAGGGTATAACAGTAACTAACCCACATTGAAATGGTCCTGGGTCACACTCTCAAGCCAATAGTCTGATACACCAAGATCTCCATAAAGTTCCCATTTGGTATCAACAGTATCCTTGACCTAGAAGAGCTTTAGAGAATGCATAAGAGGTGAGATATATCTACACGTATTTAGAACAGGCTTGATTGAATTTACAGCCCTGTGTTTTTCTTGTGATACCTTCATGGTACTTACATGTACTACAAACACATTAGTTGGAACACGGTGACAGAATTTCTAACCTCCGCATAATAGTGAGGAAATATGTATTTAGCACCCAGGTGCTAAGCCCATTTGGAAGTAAGATCTTGACCTTTCAAAAAATCGGGCAAAATGCTGTCGCTTTCACAACTGGAGGTCTCCCATGTGAATGATGCTAGATCATTTAAGTGTGGGGAGTAAACTCAAGCGTGAGTAACAGTGAAAAGAAGGGAACATTTTGCTCATTTGTATAGTTTTGGCATGGTTTTTAAATTTAAAGTAAATATGCTTTTCTTCTTTTCTTCTTGATGTTCAAGATTTACATCAATACCAAATACAACCCATTATCATGAACAGGTCAATTTAGCGTAAGCCTAGATTTAGCTAGTTGAGCAGCCCCAGTTAAACATGCCAGTAGATAGAGGGTAAGATCTGAGAGGTTCAGTGGAGGCAGATGAAGGTGGCTAATAGCATTGAAGACGAAGCTGGCCATCGACCAAGTCAAGTCCAGGAATCTGATCATCTGACCTCTCCTCGTTGCGCAGGCCTTTCTAACAGCCATTGGCGATAAGAACCGCAGGGCCATGCTCGCCCTGGAGCACATGTTTGCACCCGTTCTGGATGGTGCCGTTTCCACTCTGTTAGGAGTGCTGATGCTTGCAGGATCCGAGTTTGATTTCATTGTCAGGTAAGCATTCGTTTCTAATGGGACCTCTGTTGCTTATTTCCTTCTGTCTCTGGAAGATTGCAGCATGTCTTCATTGTGACGCTACTCCCCACTCCTAACCCCGTAGCTTCACTGAGGTATAATTGACAAATAAAAATTGTATATATTTAAGGGGGTACAACATGGTGGTTTGATATATGCATACATTGTGAAGTGATTGCCACAATCTGTGACTCCACTTTCTTTTGAGTTTATTAACTCAGAGGTATCCTGAGAGGCATAAAAGCAAGCTCCCTTCTAGAGCTGTCTTGGGGAATGTCTTAGGGAGAAAAGATGGAGGGTTTGGGGCTAGCAACAAAGGCAACTCTACAACTTGAAACCGATATCCCAGTTATTGCTGTTGAGGTTAGAAATACCAACAGAAAGAAATGACCTGGTTCCCATGAATTGACTGAATTTGACCTTTACTTCTTCTTCAAAACTGTAGAAAGGAAAACGTACAGATACCTACAATTTTCACATAGATTTTATTCTTCTAAGAAGTGAAGATGACATGCCTTGATTTCACATTTGAGTTGCCACTAAGATTTAAGAAGCATTTAACGTGTGACTTAACACCAATAAATTTTTGAAATCCAAACCTAGTTGGATACATCTTTCAATTTGGATTTCATGGCAAGCAGTTTCTGGTGAATTTAATTAAGGATTTGACTTTGGGAAGTATAAAAGGAGAGCAAGTTTTCCTTTTAAAAAGAATCTGAGAACTGCAGGGAAAGACCATTTTCTTCTCTGAACAGCCTCCACAGCTTTTTGACAAAGCTGCCCTTGGATGTAACCCTGTTGCTCCGTGGAGGGGCGAGGCCAGCATCATCGATAAGTAAAAGATAGTCCAGAATTAGGACCATGGTAAAGCAGAATGAAATGTGAGAAATGACTTGATCGTTAGGGACGTTTCGATAATCTAGAGAGAGAATCTAAACAGGCTTTTCTGATGTGTATGTTGCGATAGGCCTTTCAATTCCAAGTGAAAAGAAGAGGATTTTAAGTTGTAGCCAACGTTTCTTTATTACGAGAAAAGATCAGTCCACGGGTCTGTGACGTTACCCCATTGGGCGGGTCGGCATCGTGGAGATTTAGCCTTGCTAGAATGAGTGCCAGGGTTGGCTCACTGTCGCTTGGGTGGAGAATGAGTGGAGAGGTGTAGACCAGTACTTCTCAAGCTGTAACGTGCTCGTGAGTCATCTGGGGCTCTCTGTAAGTGCAGATCAGACTTTGTTGGGGGTGGGGAGCAGAGTCTGCGTTTCCAGCCAGCTCCCAGATGATGGCCACGTTGCTGATCCTCTCAGCACAGATGACCAATCACTTAACAAGCCCAATCAGTACTCTCTGTTTGCCAATATCAGGTAGACATATGCCTAAACTAGATGAAGGTTTTGGTCTGGGTTTTGTTTTAAGCTCTTAATTTGATTTTGACTTTTCCTTTATTCGGGCATTAGTAGTTGTTTCTCTGTGATGTAAAAACCCTATGTCAAGTAGAGTTTCTTTGTGTAATGTCTCATTCAACACAATGTAGTGAGCACCTCATAAGTGCCATTTCACACAACTGCAAGTAATGTAGACCCCGTCCCCCTGTACATGGGGGGAGAGACAAGGTCACAGGCAATTCAAAACCATGGGAAACAGAGTGTGATGGGATCTCAGAGGATCTAACTCAGCCTTGTGGGGGGTGCCAAGGGAGCCACAGAGAAGAAACGTAGCCTGAATTAGAACAACCATCTGGGACCTGGGTGGAGAGCAGGATCCCAGCTCTCTCATCTAACCCATGGCGTCTTGTTCTCTCCCAGAGATATCAGGGTTCTTGTTTCAAGCACTTAAAAGGGCTTCCCATTTTCTAGAACTGGATGGATTAACCTGATAAAGCCCTCACTGAGGTCGACTAAATGAGCAGACATTGTATACACTAAGCTGTCAGAAATCTAATTGGTCTGTTTATTCTACAGTTAGATGGATGGGATGCAAATGTCTTAATGCCTGCTGCTGATATATGCCTCCGCCTAAAGTTGCAGCAGTTTACATTAGTGCAAGACATCGGCTGCTTGGTCTTTACTAATGCAGCTCAGAAGTTTCTAATGTTTACAATAGCTGCGAGGTATTTGTATTTTTATAGGGATTCTCTCTCCTTTCATCTAACGTTGAAACATATATAGGCACAGCAAAGGTTGGTGCCTGTTCCGTTTTATGATCAAGAGGACCATTAACAGATAGATATCTTGCCCTCCCTCTTCCCAGAACATCCTGAGCTCTCCCCCACCCCAGCCCACTTCCAGCAGAATTGCCCTAGAAACCGTTAGTTACAGAAACGCATGCTTGCGTGGAGCCCGCTGCCTCCAGCTGTGTGCAACATCCTCCAGCCACTCTCCCTGGTTGACAGGTTCACCTTGGTATTCGTGAAGGATCCCAGACCTTAGCCCTCAACGGTGGGAAAGCAGGGCCACTTGTGCACTCTCCTCTTCTTCATGGTGCTGCAGCCTTTATGTTTGAATTGGCTGACGCAAAACAAGAGTATTCAGAGATGCTAAATTGTTCAACAAAAGATTGGCCGGCAGAGCAGCCCGTCATTGTGGACCGCCCTCCCCCGAAAATGCCCCAGCAACCACAGAATGGGCAGTGTTTTCTTTGCCGAAAGCTGGTTGCAGTGTTCTAAAAAGATTGCACTTGGAACTGTTTGGTAAAACTGGAACTCACAGAATTCTGGGCAGAAAGTTGCGGTTAATGAAAGCCCGGGGAAAGCCTTACCTGCTACGCTGGAGACTTAATTAGAGATTCTGCTCTAAGATGCAGAAGCATTTCACAGTGGATTAGCTGCCTGCAGAAGTGGGCTGCTTTTCCTCCTGGGCTAAATTGTTTAAATTCTACACCCTTCACTTCATTTGTTTGCTTCTGCTGGGTTTTCATGAACGGGGCCCCTCTGCATTGTATTTGTGCTTTCAGTCTGCTCGGCCATTCAGTTCACATTCCATATTTTTGTGTTTGTGTAACACATTCATAAATAACATTACATGCCATGAGATTTCAGCAAATTAACAAACCTAATTTTTTTTCTTCCCTTCATGAACTAACACTTTGGGTTGTAGAATGTAGTCCTCAAAGTCATAAGGTTAAAAGAAAAGAGGAAAAAAAAACCTAATCTTGTGCTGAATTTGAAACGCAGTGTTGTAACAGCCTTTTCACTGGTGTGGGTTTTGTTAATTTTTGGCTCTGACGTTTGGGCACGTGAAGGGTAGCTTAATTTACTTTTGCCATGGTAAATGTTCCTGTTTCCCTTTTATCTTCAAGGTATTTCTTTGCTGTCCTGGCAATCCTAACAATCCTGGGTGTTCTCAATGGACTGGTTTTGCTGCCAGTCCTTTTGTCCTTCTTCGGACCGTATCCTGAGGTCAGTAATTGTTGCCAGTGTAATGTGCAGCCCTCAGACCACCTGAATATTGTTTTTCCTGGTGTCACTCTTAATTTAGATATTTAAGTATATCCACATTTGCTGGTTGTTTACTTTTTCAGTAAACAGCTCAAATAACTATGGCTTTTTTTCTCTTCAGTTTAGTAGTCTTAGGGGATGTAGGGGGAATGGTTTGATTTGGTTTAGGTTGTTTATTTTTGAAACCTAGTGATTGGCAACCTGAGTCTTGTAGGTCTCTATCAATGAAGCACTTTCCACTCAAGAAGAATATCTGGGCTTGAACAGGAGTAAAAAGGGCACAGCCTGCCTTTCCAGAGTGTGAAAGCAGAGGGCAGTTCTTTTGCTCCAGCTGTCAGGCCCAAGGGTCTTCAGAGTGGCAGGGATTGGGCCAAGTGAATACAGGGTAGCGTGAGAGGCCGGTGGCGGCGGGGGGGGGGGGGGTGCGGGGGAGGGGCAGCGACCCCTGAACAATATTGTGCTTTGAACCTTAAGTGTGGCCACCAGGTAAATGGTTGATAACACCTGTAATATTGAATCCCCTTAAATAGGTGTCTCCAGCCAACGGGCTGAACCGGCTGCCCACCCCTTCCCCTGAGCCGCCCCCCAGTGTGGTCCGGTTCGCTCTGCCCCCTGGTCACACGAACAACGGGTCTGATTCCTCTGACTCGGAGTACAGTTCTCAGACGACGGTGTCGGGCATCAGTGAGGAGCTTCGGCACTACGAGGCCCAGCAGGGCGCCGGGGGCCCTTCCCACCAAGTGATCGTGGAAGCCACAGAGAACCCTGTCTTCGCCCGCTCCACCGTAAGTCATAAGTCACCCCAGGAGGCAGCCCCTGCCTGCTCTGAACAGCAAATCACAGACAGCATGCCAAAAAATGTATAGGTTAGGTGGACTCATATGAAATGGCCAATATTTGGCTCTTCTTAAACTATAAAAATTCAGTTTCATGTGGCTGTATCTCATACAGATTGAAAAGGGCAGGGACCAATATTGGTGACTACACAGAACATCTATCAGCATATATCATGTTTGAGCTTAAGGACCGGAGGTAAAGCATGCCTTGCTCCCCCTGCCCCCCTTTTTTAAAAGCTACGTATCATTGTAGGAGGATACCTGTTTTAAAATGTAATGGTATTTTTATTGCCAGCAGAAGTGATTTCTTTTCCCTTCCACTTCTGTTCCTTTTAATTACCCTTGGTGTAAAATTATTTCAATCGTTATTGTCTAAGACTTCACCAGAAGCTTTTGTGGCTCCAAGCTCATATCCTAGGTGGCGGGAAGGAGCAGAGAAGCTGAGAACCAGCCTTCAGTAATTCAGGAAAACCGTGAGCAGCCCGGAGCCTCTTCTCAGAGGCCCTGAGAGCCCCAACCGCATTCTCCCCTCTCTGTGCTCCCCAGGATGTCCTCGGCCCCCCAGGCCTGGAGCACAGCACACAAAACCCAAGGAATGTTCTAAGCCTCCTGTTGCTCTGACAGGGGGCCTCCTGCTGTCCCTCCAGGAAATGGGTATTCCAGTCCCAGGCTGGAGCTGCCCTTCCATGAAAGAGAGAGAGGCCAACCAAATAACCTAAATTTTCTTCCTCTTACCCCCCGTGACGATGCCTGCTGAGCTGCAGTGTGAATCTGGTTTTGTTCAGCGGGAGCCTAAAAATAGGTACAAGCTGAACGACTTTGAAGTTGGTCACGGTCCTTTTGATTGATGTGGCCACTGTGTTGCTCCATGCTTTGTACAGAGACCCAGAAACCAGATTCCTAACAACAGGATAGAGCAGCACTGCCGGGTAGAACTTTCTGTGACAGTGCGAATGCTCTCCAGTGCGGTAGCCACTGCAACATGTGGCTGTGGAGCATTTGAAATGCGACTAGTGCGACCTAAGGGGCTGAATTTTGAATTTTAGTTAATTTAAACGTACATAGCCACGTGTCCCTAATGGCTACCGTATTCAACAGTGTAGGCAACGTCCGGGTAACGTCCTGCATTTGGGCGAGCCAGGGCCAGACACTTAGTCATTTTAGAAGAAGAAGGAGCTCGAGATCTGATTCTACCCAGCAGGGTGGGGTGGCGAACTGTGGGAGAGAGGCAGCTCGGGTACTTAGACCACAGCCCTGCATTTATGGGCAGCCAGCCGTATGTGTCCGGCCAGCTGTGCTGGAGAAAGCCTAGGCATAGGGTCCAAACAGGGCGTACCTCTGCCACGTCGTTGTGGGTGGAAGGCCCCTGGTCGCTCCCTGGGGCGCTCCCGGCCATCTGTGGGGTTGACTAAGCTCTAGTTCAGAAAGAGCTGTGTGTGGGTGGTCGGCGGTAGTCAGAGCCGTGAAGGGAGGGCTGGGGCAGCGGGGGCCGATGCCCAGCCTGGGGTTAGCACCCGGCCTGTTTCAGCCTGCCCTTGCCCTCTGCAGGTGGTCCATCCTGAGCCGAGGCAGCACCCACCCTCCAACCCTCGACAGCAGCCCCATCTGGACTCAGGGTCCCTGCCACCCGGACGGCCAGGCCAGCAGCCCAGAAGAGAGGCCCCCAGAGAATGCTTGAGGCCACCCCCTTACAGACCGCGCAGAGACGCTTTCGAAATTTCTACTGAAGGGCATTCTGGCCCTAGCAATAGGGACCGCACGGGCCCCCGGGGAACCCGTTCTCACAACCCTCGGCACCCAGCGTTCACTGCCATGGGCAGCTCCGTGCCCAGCTACTGCCAGCCCATCACCACCGTGACGGCCTCAGCGTCCGTGACTGTTGCAGTGCACCCCCCGCCCGGGCCCAGTCGGAACCCCCGAGGGGGGCTTCGCCCGGGCTACGAGGACTACCCCGAGACTGACCACGGGCTGTTTGAGGACCCCCATGTGCCTTTTAACGTCCGTTGCGAGAGGAGGGATCCCAAGGTGGAGGTCATTGAGCTACAGGACGTGGAATGTGAGGAGAGGCGCCGGGGCAGCAGCTCCAACTGAGGTGGGCGGGGCCGGTGGGCAGGTGGGTGGGCCTCTGAGGCGCTGCTCTTCAGTGACCCCTCAGGGACTTAGAGGGACGCAGATGGCTGCATCCTCCTGGAGCCCTGGGCACTCATGTGTCCCCTACTGAACCGCAGTGACCTCTTACCCACAGGCAGGGTTGCCTGTCTAAGCTTCGTCATCCTTGGAGAACCAGTTGAGTTCCAGATTGGATCTGTCCCTCACAGTTAGCCTGTGGAGGTTTAATGCATCTCAACAGAGACACTGACAGCTGCCCCTTTCACCTATTTTTCAGTCTTTTAAAGCCATAGCAGGTATGTCTGATGAACGCACAGCTCAGTGAACAGTCACAAAGTGAGCCACATCCCTGTCACCAGCCCCCAGGTCAAGGGAGAGATCATGACCCACCCCTGGAAGCCCCTCATGCCCTCACCCATCCCCCACCGTCCTGATCTCTATACCCCAGACCCGTTTTGCCTGTGTTTGTGCTTTATACATAGGGACTCGTAGACCTGTTACTTTGACTTCCTTTTTTTTTTTCTTTTAAAGGGTGAGTAAAATCTGAAGCAAAGAGGCCAAAGATTGGAAGCCCCTCCCTACCCCTACCCTGCCCCACCAGAACTGCTTGAAGAGAGCTGCGGAGTTAGAAAGGCGTGCTGTGCCAGGCAGCAGTTCATTGTTACTGTAACTGATTGTATTATTTTGTGAAATATTTCTATAAATATTTAAGAGGTGTACACATATGTAATATACGAAGGAACGGATGTAAAGTAGTGTGATGTGGGTTTTCTGCACTCCCGCCTCCAGAGCAGGCGGTGGGGAGACCGCAGCGGAGCCCCTCCCTATTTGTACATTGGTCTCTGTGCCACAACCAAGCTTAACTTAGTCTTAAATTTCAGCATATGTTGCTGCTGCTTAAATATTGTATAATTTACCTGTATAATTCTATGCAAATATTGCTTATGTAATAGGATTATTTTGTAAAGGTTTCTGTTTAAAATATTTTAAATTTGCATATCACAACCCTGTGGTAGTATGAAATGTTACTGTTAACTTTCAAACACGCTATGCGTGATAATTTTGTTGTTGTTTAATGAGCAAATATGAAGAAAGCACGTTAACCCCGGTGGCTTCTCTAGGTGTAGTTGGATGAGATTCTCTTGTTTGGCTGTGTGTGTGAACATGTGTGTGATTTCCCAATGTACTGTACTGTGATTTTTTTTCTTTTTTTTTCTTTTTACTGTCTGTGAACCCGTGGTGGGCTCTACCTTAGGCCAGAAGAGTCAGGATATCTCTAGTGCTAGCGCTGGTGGAGGGCTAGCCCTAAACATCTCCTTTATCCTTTTGCCAGACTCACTTCAAGTTCAGGGCATCTCTTAAGATTATTGGCTGCCATCCAGACACCCCAACTCGTGCCTCAGAGGAGATAAGTTCCTTCGCATGGACCATTGTGGTGGATGTTGGAACCTCAGGGTACAGAGCTCACATCTCTTCATCTTCATTGGTATTAAAGACCTAGAGAACATGCCCAGTGGGAGCCTCAGCTGGGCCGTGAGCGTATCCTCTAAAGTACGCAGCCTTCATTGTACCTCTCTTGTAACCAACGCACAACACACACACACACACACACACACACACACACACACACACACACACACACTTAACACACACCACCACCACTATCACCACCCAAATTTAAGAGTGGATTGGAAATCTTCTGGAGACAATGACCTCTTCATTCTGGGTCCACAACAGACCCAGAGGTGATGTTTTGAGTCCCTACAATTTAAACTCCCTCTCTTGCTAAATGGCACGGTTGGGGCTTTCTGGATCTGTCTGCCTCCTCTTTAAAATAGTGAGCATCCAATATGGTGATACGGAATCAGAAATTCTATAGGATGTGAACTTCAGAAGGATGATCCTCCAAGTGTTAATATTAACATGATGGGTGCACGCTTCCTAAGTGTCTCATCCCCCTCTTCTCACCATCATTAGTATTCTTTCAATGTGACATTTACTGAAGAGCAGGAAGATGCTAATTGCATAACCCCCACTGAAGAATGTATATAGAGACATATCTCTCAACCAGGTGTTATTTTTAAAGATCTGCTTCCATATCAATTCTGTTTTCTTGCTCTGAGGTTTGGTCTTCCTGGGCTCTTAGCCAGAGACCAACAAATGTTGGGGAAGCACTCAGTACCCAGACTAAGCTACTGTAGGAGTGCACAAAGGGCAGTTCCCATTATGCCTCCTGTTTTACATGGAAAATCTTATTCGAAAGGCAACGGCCCACAGTAGTACCAGCAGTGTAGTGACCTCAGACTGTAAAACTCGCCGTGAGACTGTGGCTACCAGATGTGTGTGTTCATATGCCAGGGTCCCAAATGGCCCCACTGCTACTGTTTGGTGCCTCTGTCAGCCACACTGTCTGTCTACCTAACACTCAGCTCTGCTCAGAAAACTCAATATCCCGCATTCAGGAGAGAGATGATGCAAAATTCAGAGGTCTGCTTCCCTCTGGCTCGAGGAGTGCCCTCACTCCTTTCCTGAGCCCAGCTTGCATGGTGCCTGACTGCTTGGCTGGCCCCTGCTTTCTGCACAGCGTAGAGCTCTCTCCAGTAGTCACATTGGCAAAGGGAGAACTCGGGGGCTGGCAGGCAACCAGAATTTCTCTCTCTCTTTTTTAAAATAGTTTTATTTTGTCTGTCTTGTTTGTTCATTTGGATGTTTTAATTTTTTAAAAAAAAAAATCTTTGCTGATATTTATAATTTTGTATCATAAGAATGTTTTCCTACAGTATTTGTCATGCCAGTTTATAACAGAAAAATGCAGGGATTTTATTTCTATTGGAAACACTATTACAGCTATGTTTTACCTTTGAACAGAATTTTTATTTGTATAGAGTGCTTACTAATGTTAAATAGTTCAGAGTATATAACATTTTCATTAAGGACTCATGGTAGGTTTTAGTGTAAGGAGTTTAAAGGAAATATTCAAACTGGGTCTCATTGTCTGCCCATTTGGGCAGAAATGGGTTTGTGTCATTTCAGTTACAAAGATAAAAGTATGCCATATAATTTATTTATATGAAAATTTATTTTTGTAGTGTACATAGTAGTCATCAAGTCTTTTGACAGAAGTATATTTTTAAAGAATTTATATGTGATGAATCCATAATGTCTGGAACTTTGCTGAGACATGAGTGGGGCACACTTTTCATTGTAAAGTACAGCAAGGAGAAGAAAATGTTTAACAGTGTTAAGAGAGTGAGATTGAGTGAATCTTCATGCAGTTGTGGAATGTGTATTAGTTACCATTTGTGACCTAGTGTGGTTCTCATTTTAAACCTCAGAAGGCAAAAATGTACAAACTCTCTAAATATTAATGTTCAAACACTGATAGAAATTCTAACATGAATAAAAAATAATATAACTTGTTGGTTACATCTTTGTTTATGGAATGGTTTTTAATTAAAATATTTTACGAAGGCAGTAGTCGTGCGTCACGCCATCATAAACTTTGGTTTTTGTCTGACTAACCTTGTGAAATAACTCATTTTTTTGTTCTCCTTCATGGAGGCATTATTGACATAGGAAGTGTTCTACATTTTTATTTTCTGACACAAAGAAAGTTCCTAAATTACCCTTCAAAATGATTCCTTCTGTCATCTCTTAGCCTTCTTGTGTTTCTTTTTATGTGATGCCTAATAATTCAAGGGGATATTTATAAGTCCAATTCAATGGTTATTAAAATAAAGGAAGGTGTTGTGCTTAAAAACAGTATAGCTGACAATATGGGACTGACTGAACCTGATACAAAATGTTTTTTCTGAGTGTTTATCGTACCTTGTCTTCATCGTAGCCACGGAGAAAAGTAAGACCAGGAATAGCATCCCCATTTTACAGCTGAAAGCAAGGCATGGTGGGGAAGAACTCAGATTCTATCAGCATGGGGTGAGGAATCAGCAAACTACAGCCCTGGGGCCTCCTGTGGATATGAAGATTTATCAGAAGACAGACAGGCCCATATGCATGTAGAGATCGTCCACGGCCACTTACCAGCTACATCGGCAGAATTGAATAGTTGCAGCACAGACTGTACGGCCTGCAAAGCCTAAAATATTTACTAACTGGCCCTTAAGAAAATGTTTGCTGACCCATCTTAAGGTTATCATAGGCCAGTGATACTCACGTGGGGTGCCTGTATCGGCAGCACTCATGCTTTGGAAGTTTACTAGAAAATCAGGATCTTCAGTGCCACCCCAGACCTACTGAGTCAGAATCCTGGGACTGAAGCCCAGGAATCTGTGCTTCCATGAGCTGTCCTGGTGGTTCTGATGCACCAGCAGAGGAAATCTCTAAATTCCTTCCAGCTGAATGTGGCCTTGGTTCTATAATTTGACTCGGGCTACACAGCCAATGCAGGCCAGATCTGGAAACAGCGTAGAGATCCCAACTCCTCTGTGTGGTCTTTCCACAAAAACACATGTTCATCTGTGGGAGAGTAGAGACCCGTGAACTCTGCGTTTGTGCCTGGGAGTTGAGAGAGGAATTCCCTTCTTAGTGCTCTGCCACGGCTGTGGGGCAGGCCTCATTGGAGGGTGTGGGCCAATGACCTAACAGGCCGGTGGGGGTGGGGGGGGAGGGGAGGTCCATGCCAGGCCAGACCCTCTTCTACCCTTCCCACCGAGAACGCTCCAGCTGACCAGCTGTGACTTGGGCAAGTCGTTTGAAACCTTGGGGCCTCTGTGTCCTCATCTGTACGTAAATTAAAGATGATGCCTGTCCCTCGCAGACTTCTGAAGGTTGAAAGCAATGGTGGTTGTGAAGAGGTCTGGACCAGAGGGGATAGGAAGAGTCAACTGAAAGACTCAGAAGAGCCTCTGGACCCTGCACTGAGTTTGGTTCAATCACCACCTCTCAGCCTCCAAGGCAACACAGGCCCTCATACAGAAGCGTGAGAGTAGCTAGGGGAAGGTTTTTGGATATACAGTACACCGACCAAGGAATAAGGTGCTCGGGTAATACAATGTCCTCCTTAACGGATACTTTACCTGGAAAAAATAAAGTATTCAGCAGGGTTTTCTATCATAACCTCATCTTCCTACCTCCTGGTATAATCAGCTACGTGCTCCTCAGCCCTCCAGTGGTGAATTTCATCCGTAATGCTCTCTTGGTTCATTCAGAAGTCATGGGGAATCTGTACTCCCTGAAACTGAGCTTGGAAAACACTAATTGCGTTAATTGGGATTCAAACTGAGAGACACTTTCTTTTCGGTGTGTTTTTTATACCACTAAGATGACCATTCATTGCCATTCAATTTTATATTCTTTAGAAATTACATACACCTAAGTAAGCTAACTTAGTTTTTAATAGTGGCCTAAGGAGAACAATCAGATTTGTGTCCCAAAATCCACCACATTTATTCAGGACTTAGGTAAACGTAAGGCCCCACTTTTTTTGTCACGACAGACATATTTAATGGCTTCAGGAATGCTGTGTGCTGCTAAGTTGCAGGCAGCAGCCACGTTGATGTAAAGGCAGGTGTTCATTTTTGGTAACTGGCAATGACCTCCCAAAAGGAGAAGTGGAGATGACCTTTTAATCATCCAACAAGAATATTTGCCCAATTTTAATTACTTCTAACGAAGCCTGCACCTAATGAGAACATGCCTCGAACGCGAATCTGTTTAACTGTTCCCATTGGAAGGCATGTTGGACACCTTTTCTGCATAGGTTCCCTGACAGGAAATTACAACTGCCATCAGAAGGATCTTGAAAGGACATTCTGGTCTGTCGGGAACATGGTGGACCTCAGGAAAACAGAGGGACACAGGGAACTCTGCTACAAAAAGAAGTGACCAGTAGCGGTAACCCAAACTCAGCTTGGCGTGGCCAAAGCAAAACATTCTACATGGCAGGGTGTTCTAATCATTGATGTATGCCTTCTCCCTTAGGGATTTCCTTTCTTGGGACAAAGGGAAGGAGACCTTTCAGCCAAGATGCTGGGAAGGGAAACAAAGCCTGTAGAGGTAGCATTTGCTCTGAGAATGAGACACACCCCAGCGAGCAGTGGCAATCAGAAGAGGCAACCACAGCCAAATCTTTCTCAAAGTCAGTTAAACCCCTTTATATATATTCCTTTTTTCCCTGGGAAGTGTCCTCTTCATTCATCTCCTTCCTATCCACAGAACTTGAAGGTATAGGAGCGTGATGTAAGCTACCAACAGGGCAAAGAATAAAGATAAGAGTTCACACTGGGGCTTCCCTGGTGGTGCAGTGGTTGAGAATCTGCCTGACAATGCAGGGGACATGGGTTCGAGCCCTGGTCTGGGAGGATCCCACATGCCGCAGAGCAACTAGCCCCGTGAGCCACAATTACTGAGCCTGCGCGTCTGGAGCCTGTGCTCCGCAACGAGAGAGGCCGCGATAGTGAGAGGTCGGCGCACCGCGATGAAGAGTGGCCCCTGCTTGCCGCAACTAGAGAAAGCCCTCGCACAGTAACGAAGAGCCAACACAGCCATAAATAAATAAATAAATAAATAAATAAAATTTTAAAATAAAAAGGCAAAATTCCTTAAAAAAAAAAAGTTCACACTGAAGTAATCCCGGGAAGTAACCTCTGTCAGCAGTAGCACCATCTTTGTACACAGTGGACAACAGCTTGTATTTTTGTGGAAGGGGGAGTGGTAGAAAAGAACCTGTTTTATTTTTATAAAGAAAAAGAAGTCATACAGATGGAGGAGAAATTGATGAGCAAGTTCTGACTGGTGAGTTATTATATAATAGGATTGCAGCATTTCGCCCAAGATGCCAAAAGAATAATCTTTGTAATTACAAAGTTCAATCAGCAGCAGTGGTAGGTAGACTCCTGGTGAGAGCCTCTTTTGAGCAAGAGAAGAAGCGAGATGAGGCAGGAACAGAGAGAAGCAGGAGGCTCCCTGCTATGGATTGTGAGAGAGAACAGCTATCCATCAGAGGGGACATGGTCAGATGTCCAGAAAGTGAGGCCGATACTATGGAAAAGACCATTAACATGAGGAAGAGGTATGGAAAAGATTGAGTGAGACAGATTGTCAGGAGATGGTCAGAACACCCATGGGCCACAAGAGCAGTTACCAGATGCTGAAGTGGCAATAAGCTCACTTGGCCCTTCTATCAGCAGATGCTTTACCTTTTCCTGTACAGCTCCCGCCTTACATGGAATCATGGGAGGTTATCATGAATCATGGGCGTTGGCCATGAATCCTGGAAGACTAAAGCTGTATGAGACTGTTGTCATCTTGTATCCAAGAAATCTGGTGCCTAACACGAGCCAACACCTTCAGCGGTCAAGTCAGATTTAGAAGGTGGATCTAGTTCAGTCAGATGTTATTCTCTCTTATTGCCCTCGTTCCTTCCCCCGTTTGTTTTATGTGATAGTTTCAGAGGTATGGGTGACTGCCGTCCACATAACTACTATAACCAGAGAGCTCTGGGCCTCTCGGCCACCATGGGTACATGCATAATCATGTACACAGGGTATATATCTGCACTAAATGCAAACAACTGCAAGGGGGGAAGCGGTTAGCAAATCTCTGAAGTAGCCTTCTGATTACACTTAAATTCCAAAAGCTAATTGGCTAAAATGTTCCTCCTTAATTAGAAGCGATTACTACGTGAAACTGGGTTTGCATTTCACAAGACAGTTTGCATTTCATGATTGAAATCTCAGAGTTCATCTACTAATGGTCTCTAATGGCCTGTAGTCATAAGGCGCACACAATTAAGGTGGGCTTTTCAAAGTGTGAGTAAGGGAGGATGCCTGTATTTATGAATTCTTCTTCCACTGCTGAGGACACAGCCTGCATCCACCCTGGACTGCAAAACACACATCATGCATGCACGTGCTTGCCCAAACATACCCACATGCGCAGAAAGTCCTGACCTGTCACCTTTGACCCCTTCTGAATTCCTTCCTCTCATTCTCTCTCCCACAGGAAGGTTGTCCTCTCGCATACTCCGTGGAGTCAGACTCTCTCAGCACCAACGCCAACAGAAGTCTATCCAAAATACAGATGCTAAAGGTGGCGCTCCACCCTGGGTAGCAGTGCTACTAGCAATAAAAACCACAGTTTCTTGCTTAATATGTGTCAGGCCCTAACTTAACGCACCAAATAAACCCAGTAAATATGACCCTAACAGAGACTCAGAATGAGCAGGAAAGGGCACTAAAATGCAGGAGGAAACAGAAAAGATGAGGAAGAGAGAGGGGTGGGGCAGCGAGGAAGGGAAGTGAGCTTCCTTGCAACTGGAGGGGTAGAGAGTTTTTCATTTATTTATTTTTATTTTCTATTTATTTATTTTTTTGCGGCACGCAGGCCTCTCACTGCTGTGGCCTCTCCCGCTGCGGAGCACAGGCTCCGGACGCGCAGGCTCAGCGGCCATGGATCACGGGCCTAGCCGCTCTGCGGCATGTGGGATCCTCCCGGACCGGGGCACGAACCCGTGTCCCCTGCATCGGCAGGCGGACTCTAAACCACTGCGCCACCAGGGAAGCCCGAGAGTTTTTCTTAGAAAGGAGTCAGTAGAGCAGAAGGCAGAGCCAAGGAAGAAAGAAGGTGAAGTCAAGACTGGTTACATCATTTCAAACCTGGATCAAGCTGTACCTAAAGCTACATCTATGACTGAAATTTTCAATTCTGAAACGGCTTTTGTGCTCAGGCCAACGGGAATCAGGTTTTTTGTTCCAAATGATCTAAACTCAGCCATGGCATCGGACTTGATATGGGAGTCACAGATTCACAGGACATCGACAGGCTTTAGATTGTCATTGAAAGGAGAAGAGATTGGGGAAGTCAAAAGTGATTGACAGTGCGGGAGGTCGGATTCCAAGAGAAGCAGACTCTGAGAAGGAGATTTGTGTACGGGGTCAAAACCTATGGGAAAGTGAAAGAAGCAGCACTGAGCAGAGGGAGAAGTTGGACCGTCATGCAGCTGGTCCCGTGGGGAGCCGAGATGATGGCTCAAATGATGGCAAGGAGGCCAGAGCTTGACATTCTCACATTGACTAGTCATCGGATGCAGGCTGCTGTCAGGAAAAAGGCACGATCTTGGGCCAGGTGTCTTTCTTCCATCAAGCGCAACTCCCAAAGAGGGACTGAGCCGAGACGTCAGTCACCGATACTCCCGCAGCTGGGGAAAGGATGCTGAGTTTGGCACGGGTGGAGCCTAGCAGGCATGGCAGCTAGGTTTCCTGCCTGAGTGAGCGCCGTGAGGACATGGACGCCTGCAAGTGAGATGAGGGAGTGAGGAGGGGCAGGTGGACTCAGGGGGAGGATGGATTTAATTTTGAACTGGTAGCATTTAAACACTTGAAAAGATGTTCCCAGAGGTCCAGAAAGATGTCAATCTGGGAACCATTGGAATAGAAACCATAGTTGACGGGCACCTGGCGAGAGAGGGTGTAGATAGAAAACGACGGAGCCCGAGGAGCACCCCACTTGGGGAGCAGAGGAAGCAAAGGAACCCACAAAGGGAGGAATGAGCAGTTGAAGAAGTAGCATAAACTGGGAAGTGTTGCAAATTCCACGATAGCAGTCATAATAACAAATACGTACAGGCTATTTACTCTGTGCCAGACCGTGAAGACTTACTGTGTTCTGCATTCTTAATTCATATTAATTCATTTCTGGATGTGGCCCTTTAAAAAGGTGACGCCCAGTGAGTTGGGTGGGGGTCCATCAGTTGATGAGCATTTAGATTACAGCATTTAAATCTGGAATCTGGGCATGAGGCAGGTGTACTTGAAGCATGTGTATTTGCTGACTAAAACATAAAAGTCATAGCATGTGTTTGCTGAATAAATTTTATCTCCACCTTCTGGATTCCTTTTCTTTTAATAGCTTTATTGGGCTATAATTCACATATCATGCAGTTCACCCATTTAAAGTGTACAATCCAATAGTTTTTAGTATAGTCACAGTGATGCGACCATCACCACAGTCAGTTTTAGAACATTTTCATCATCCTTTAGCTTTCATTCCCTTATCCACCCCTCCCCCTCCCCCAGCCCTAAGCAACTACTAACCTACCTTCTGCTCTGTTTTAGATGTTTCAGATGAATGGAATCATATAGTATGTGGTCTTTTGCGACTGGTTTCTTTCACTCAGCATAATGTTTCAAGGTTCATTCATGTTGTAGCAGGTATCGGTATTTCATTCCTTTTCATGGTCAAATAAAATTCCAGTGTATGGCCCTACTGCATTTTGTTTATCATTGGTCAGTTTTTGTGTGGACATATTTTTTCATTTCTCTTGGGTATATACCTAGGAGTAGAATTGCTGGGTCACATGGTAACCCTATGTTTAGTCATTTGAGGAGAGAGATACACAGGATGAGTGTGAGTGTTTCCCATGTGAAAATATGTGGTAATAATAAAACCAAGCAAATGACCATCCTAAGGAATGATCTAACCTCTGAGATTCTAATTCTTCAGTACCAAAGGGAGGCCCCATTCCATTCTCAGAGTAGCCACGGACTTAACCATATCCCCACCCTTTCCCATCACCACCTGTTGGGGGTGGGGTGAGGAAAGGAAGAGTAGGTTGGGTCCATTGATCCCAATAACACACATATTTTGCTTGCAAAGAGTATTATGCAGCTTACAAAAATGTCTCAGTTGGATTCAATTTAACCAGTATATACCCCAATCTTTTTGTGTACCTTAGTGGGAGCTAGGGAGGGAACAACTATTGCATAGTGTAGTGTATCAGATGATAAAAGGATACTAAAAGGAAGATAGGGGTTAAGCTTCAGGAAGAGGTAAGCAAAACCTAGAAATTCAGAGGCTGGAAGGATCACTGTGAACTGGCAGAGTCATTTTGATATTTCTGCGGAGAGAGGACTGGGCTTTTTGAGATTACATACCTGGCAGAGCTATAGCCACCCTATGAATGAATGTCCAGGATCGGATGGGAGCAAAATAGAGTTACATCTTTGTCAGGTACTGTGCTTCACATTCACTCTCTTAGGTAACCCTTAGAGAGCAAGCCTAGTGTGAGACAGTAAGTCTCATTATGCAGTCAAACAAACTGAGGCTCAGAGAGTGTATCAGTTAGGGTTCAACTAGAGAAGCAGAGGAAGTAAAAGAGATGACAGAGGATGATAGACAGATAGATAGATTTATCACAGGAAATTGACAAATGCAATTGTGGAGCTGGCTAAGCAAGTCCAAGGTCCTTCTTTGGGCAGACAGGAGAAAAGGATCATGAGCAGCCTGGAACCCCACAGGCGTGAGCTGAAGCTTGTTCACAGGAGAGAACTTCTAAAGCTGAGGAAGGCCTGTACCTTCTTTTAAAGGCCTTCTAACTGATTGGGCCAGGCCCACCCATGATAATCTTCTTTTTAATGAAGTTAAGTTTAATGAACTTAAGGTGATTGAGTAGGGATTTTAATCACATCTGCAAAATTCCTTCACAGCAGCACCTATGTTAGTGTTTGATTGAACACCTGGGAGAAGGTGTGTGCATGCTACAAAATGACCACTGCTTCCCTTCCATGCTCCAAGTCTGGAAAGAGGATGACCCTAACCAGAAATACACTGGAAAGAGAACGCTGGGGACTGCAATTGAGCCTAGCCAAGGAGACACATCAGAAGCCATTGCAGAGAGGTTAAGCAGCTCTGTTGGCTCCATTACAAAGAACAGAATCCATTCTTTGCTGGTTTAAGCAAAAAGAGATTTATTACAAGGTAATGAATGATTGAGAATAATAACAGAATTATTGAGAAGGCTGGAGAAGAAAAGCTGTGGGCTGTTTTGAAGAGCAATGCCAATGCCACAGAAACATACTACCAAGGGGGTTTCTGCCTCTTTTAAGATCAAGAAGCCACCAGTCAAACTGGAAAGTTCTTGGCAGCTTCTGAACCACACCACCACAACCATGCTTCCCAGGAGAAACACCAGAAACAACACAAATATGGCCCCCAAATGCACTTCTGCTTTCTGCTTTCTCTGACTGCACTTAATGGGTGGGACTAAACCACATCCGTTAGGGTTACCCTAGCTGCAAGGGAGTCTAGGAAGTGTTTTTATTTCTTCACCTCTGAAATGTACTATGGTTGGAATGGATGCAGGACACCAATCCACCACATAATATGCAGCCATTATATGCACCACCACCTTCAGCCACTGGGGAGCAAAGCCAGGATTCAAACTCAGGTCATGCTCTTAAACCCCACACTTCCTCCCAAGATCCAGAATGGTCTTTCACTGCTGTCTGGGGCTTGTCTAGAAATATTTCTGGTCTCTAAATTTTGCATTTACCTATTATATCCACAGTTTCCATTGTTGTCATCAGCTGCAGACTTTTCTGATATAGCCTATACTGGAGAAAATAAAAGCAATCAACCCTGTTTCTAGCCTGTCCACATCACCTCAGGCATTGGGAAGGCTGTGGTATGTACAGCCCTCTTTTCTTCCTGAGCCAGTCACTTCAAAATGCTTCTGTTTATGGAAGCTAGCAGAGCAGTTACTGGGGTAACTGGTGTAAACCCAGGGGTCTTAGTGACGCTTGGAATTATAAAAAGTATTTGGAAAAACAAAACAGACTTCTGGCAATGATAATAGGAGATATCTGCAATGGGAATCAAGCCTTCCTCAGCCTTTGGGTCTTAGTTACATCAGTCCCACATGTCAAAATTCCTAAATAAATCCCAGTGAACACACCTGGGCAGGGACAACAATGCAGCAGCACAAAGCGTCAAAGGACCATGACCGTCCACTTGGGCAGTTCCTGAATGAAGAAAGATTTACACATGGTCAGTATGACTCTTTCATAACCATTAGGAACTTGGAAATAGGTATTATAAAGTCTCTAAAGGGAATCAAATCATCATTCTTTGCAAACATTCCCAGTATCAAAGTTCTAGGTGAATGATACATAACTTCAAAATCTTATAAATCTAAACAAGTGTACACTTCTTTCTAAGGAAGAATCCCCACAGTAAGCCCTTAAGAGACATAACCTTTCTTCATGTGATTTGTTCAATATATACCACACACACTCTATATTTGACTATATGCGTATATATAAGAGGCCTGATAAGTGACATAGCAAAACCTATATACATATTTATTTGGGACAATTTGATTATCTGGAAATCAGAAAAATCCTTGAGGGTCTGCAGAGACCAATGTTTACTGACATTGAAAAAGTTCACAATCTATTCATCAATTAAAAAACAGGTTACCAAAAGTAGGTATATTATAATCCTGTTTCTGAAAAAAAAAAGGCTATCTTTGTATAAGAACAGAGGCAAACAAGACACATATTAATCAAACTATCAAAAATTAAATACAAAGAAAAAATATTAAAAGCAACAAGGGAAAACAATAAATAACATACGAGGGAATCCCCTTGTATGTAAAGTTAACAGCTGATCTTTCAGCAGAAACTCTACAAGCCAGGAGGGAGTGGCAGGACATTTAAAGTGATGAAAGGGAAAAACCTACCACCAAGATTACTCTACCCAGTAAGGATCTCATTCAGATACGATGGAGAAATTAAAACCTTTACAGACAAGCAAAAGTTAAGAGAATTCAGGACCACCAAACCAACTTTACAACAAATGCTAAAGGAACTACTCTAGGCAGGAAACACAAGAGAAGGAAAAGACCTACAAAAACAAACCCAAAACAATTAAGAAAATGGTCATAGGAACATACATATCGATAATTACCTTAAACGTGAATGGATTAAATGCTCCAACCAAAAGACACAGACTGGCCGAATGGATACAAAAACAAGACCTCTATATGTGCTGTCTACAAGAGACCCACTTCAGACCTAGGGAAACATACAGACTGAAAATGAGCAGATGGAAAAATATATTCCATGCAAACGGAAATCAAAAGAAAGCTGGAGTAGCAATTCTCATATCAGACAAAATAGACTTTAAAATAAAGACTATTACAAGAGACAAAGAAGGACACTACATAATGATCAAGGGATCAACCCAAGAAGAAGACATAACCATGGTAAATATTTATATACCCAACATAGGAGCACCTCAATACATAAGGCAAATGCTAACAGCCATAAAGGGGAAATCGATGGTAACACAATAATAGTAGGGGACTTTAATGCCCCACTTTCACCAATGGACAGATCATCCAAAATGAAAATAAGTAAGGAAACACAAGCTTTAAATGACACATTAAACAAGATGGACTTAACTGATATTTATAGGACATTCCATCCAAAAACAACAGAATACACTTTCTTCTCAAGTGCTCATGGAACATTCTCCAGGATAGACCATATCTTGCGTGACAAATCAAGCCCTGATAAATTTAAGAAAATTGAAATTGTATCAAGTATCTTTTCCGACCACCATGCTATGAGACTAAGTATCAATTACAGGAAAAAAAACTGTAAAAAGTAGAAACACATGGAAGCTAAACAGTACACTACTAAATAACCAAGAGATCACTGAAGAAATCAAAGAGGAAATCAAAAAGTACCTAGAAACAAACCACAATGAAAACACGACAACCCAAAACCTATGGGATGCAGCAAAAGCAGTTCTAAGAGGGAAGTTTATAGCAGTACAATCTTACCTCAAGAAACAAGAAATATCTCAGATAAACAACCTACCTTATACCTAAAGCAATTAGAGAAAGAAGAACAAAAAAACCCCAAAGTTAGCAGATGGAAAGAAATCATAAAGATCAGGTCAGAAATAAATGAAAAAGAAATGAAGGAAAAAATAGCAGAGATCAATAAAGCTAAAAACTGATTCTTTGAGAAGATGATAAACAAAATTGAAAAACCATTAGCCAGACTCATCAAGAAAAAAAGAGAGAAGACTCAAATCAACAGAATTAGAAATGAAAAGGAGAAGTAACAACTGACACTGCAGAAATACAAAGGATCATGAGAGATTACTACAAGCAACTATATGCCAATAAAAGGGACAACCTGGAAGAAATGGACAAATTCTTGGAAAAGCACAACCTTCTGAGACTGAACCAGGAAGGAATAGAAAATATAAATAGACCAATCACAAGCACTGAAATTGAAACTGTGACTAAAAAATCTTCCAACAAAAAAAAAGCCCAGGACCAGATGGCTTCACAGGTGAATTCTATCAAACATTTAGAGAAGAGCTAACACCTATCCTTCTCAAACTCTTCCAAAATATAGCAGAGGGAGGAACACTCCCAAACTCATTCTATGAGACCACCATCACCCTGATATCAATACCAGACAAAGATGTCATAAAGAAAGAAAACTACAGGCCAATATCACTGATGAACATGGATGAAAAATGGTCACCTTATCTTTGATAAAGGAGGCAAGAATCTACAATGGAGAAAAGACAGCCTCTTCAATAAGTGGTGCTGGGAAAACTGGACAGCTACATGTAAAAGAATGAAATTAGAACACTCCCTAACACCATACACAAAAATAAACTCAAAATGGATTAAAGACCTAAATGTAAGGCCAGACACTATAAAACTCTTAGAGGAAAACATAGGAAGAACACTTTTTGACGTAAATTGCAGCAAGATCTTTTTTGACCCACATCCTAGAGTAATAAAAATAAACAAATGGGACCTAATGAAGCTTAAAAGCTTTTGAACAGCAAAGGAAACCATAAACAAGACGAAAAGACAGCCCTCAGAATGGGAGAAAAAATTTGCAAACGAAGCAACTGACAAAGGATTAATCTCCAAAATATACAGGCATCTCATGCAGCTCAATATCTAAAAAACAAACAACCCAATCCAAAAATGGGCAGAAGACCTAAATAGACATTTCTCTAAAGAAGATATACAGATTGCCAATAAACACATGAAAGGATGCTCAACATCACTAATCATTAGAGAAATGCAAATCAAAACCACAATGAGGTATCACCTCACACCCTTCAGAATGGCCATCATCAGAAAATCTACAAACAATAAATGCTGGAGAGGGTGTGGAGAAAAGTGAACCCTCTTGTACTGTTGGTGGAAATGTAAATTGATACAGCCACTATGGAGAACAGCGTGGAGGCTCCTTAAAAAACTAAAAATAGAGCTACCATATGACCCAGCAATCCCACTACTGAGCATATACTCATAATTCAAAAAGAGTCATGTACCAGTGTTCACTGCAGCTCTCTTTACAACAGCCAGGACATGGAAGCAACCTAAGTGTCCATCAACAGATGACTGGAAAAAGAAGTGACACATATATACAATGGAAAAGAAAACAAAGCTGAGTTATTTGTAGTGAGGTGGTTGGAGCTAGAGTCTGTCATACAGAGTGAAGTGAGTCAGAAAGAGAAAAACAAATACCGTATGCTAACACATGTATGTGGAAGCTACAAAAAAAAAAAAGGTTCTGAAGAACCTAGGGGCTGGACAGGAATAAAGATTCAGACATAGAGAATGGACTTGAGGACACGGGAGGGGGAAGGGTAAGCTAGGACAAAGTGAGAGGGTGGCATGGACATATATACATTACCAAACGTAAAATAGATAGCTAGGGGGAAGAAGCAGCATAGCACAGGGAGATCAGCTGAGCTCGGTGCTTTGTGACCACCTAAAGGAGTGGGATAGGGAGGGTGGGAGGGAGACACAAAAGGGAGGGGATATGGGGATATATGTATAACTGATTCACTTTGTTATAAAGCAGAAACTAACACACCATTGTAAAGCAATTATACTCCAATAAAGATGTTTAAAAAAAAAAAAGAAGGCACCTAAGAATTTACTAGGAAATATTAAATTCATTCTGATTTTATATACTCTGGGTAGCACTAAACAGATAAGGCCAGACACACCTTCAACAGTAATTTGAACAGTATTTTGTGGACAGAATGTACTGTGAGCTAAACCACTGTAAAAAAAAAAAAAAAAAAAAAAAAATGTAGCCTACATACAGGCTCCCAAAAAGAACAACAATAAAAACACAGATTTATATGACTGTACACCCCTGTCATGCATAAGATGCTTCTGAAATGAGAACCCTGCAATCAACACTGGTACTTGGTTTTAAGAGTTTAAAGTTGTCTGGGTTTATACTTTTAGTTACCTTTAGAAAATGTTTAAGCAAAATGTTTTACAACTTTCAGAAAACTTATTAGAATGTCAACCTATTTTATAATTAAAATAAAATATATAAAACCAAAAAAAACCCCAAAGATGTTTTAAAAAAAAAAAGCTGAATTACAGCAATCTGAAAACCATATGTAAAATGAAGATAATTTTTAAAAATAAAATGGAAAAGAAATGAAACCCAAGACTTTAAATCTTTTAATAACCTTTATTGAAATGTCCTTATGCAAAAAAATAATATATTTTCATTATAGAAAATATAACCATTCAGGTAAAGGCACAAAAAAGAAATAAAATTATTTTAATGAGTTTTTATATTTAAAAAAAAAAGAACAGAGGCAAAGACCGAGAGGGTGTACATTTTCATTATAGTGTTCATGCAAATGGTATTCAATATTATGTATCAATATTAATGTAATATTATTTGATATTTACATATTATTACTTAATATGTTGCATTATTCATTACTTATTATGTTATTTATTTCATTATATTATTATTTCTTTGAGTGATTTATATTTTGCGTGTATCTGTATTCTTTAATAGGTCTACAAAAAATCATCTCTCTGTTACAAGGACTTTTTTTTAATCTTCCTTTCTCATTTGCTTTCCCTCCTCTTTCCCTCTCTCCCTATCCTTCTTTCCTCTTTTTCCTTTTCAAACTAGCATTTTTAAAACCAGCTTTCTTCGGGGATTTCTTAAAGCAGCCACGATTCATCATGGAAGCAAAGAGCCTCCTAGAACGTCGTGTAACTTTGAGGAGGATGCAGACGTGCTTTGGGAGAAATGAAGGAAGCCTGGGCCCTGGGAGATGCTGCAAGGCCGGCAGGGCTGGGCTAGAGTCTGCCATCAGACAAAGGAACCACTGCACATGGGAGGCGAGCAGATGCCAACAGACAGCTTTTGTGAGTCCCTTCATGTTAATTAACTTTTGTGAGAACCTTCATGTTAATTAACTTTGCTTGAGCTTTCCCTGGACTTGAAAGCTTTGGAGTGGTTTGTTTTTGTAAAATGCTTTGACTCCAGAGAGAGCCGCTTCAAGAGGGAAAAAAGGAGAAACAAAAAAAAGAAAGGGAAAATTTTTAAGTGGGGCTTTGCTTACCAGGAAATTTCTTCCCTTGGTTCTGTCCCTCCCCTCCCCCAACAAGGACTGACTCAACCGTCAGAGAGAATTTTAATGGCCTTTTTCTTACCCTAAAAAATAAACCAGAACCAGACTTCCACAGCAGTGGGAACTGGCTCTGCCTCACCCAGCGAAGACAGGTGTGTGTGTGTGTGTGTGCATGTACGTGTGTGTGTGTGTGTGTGTGATGCCTGTGTACCCACAAAGGAAGCAAATTCAAAGTATGTTTTAAAGGAAGTAAATTCAATGTATGAGGGGGCCTTGGCCTAGTTTATTCCAAGTTAAAGAAAAAGGAAATCGGAGTTAGATTTGTGAGGGCCGGTTCGATTCGTGAACAAACTTGCCCATCCAATAGAGCATTAGGACTCAAGTAAGACACAGGTAGTGGTTCCCTGTGTTTCCAAGACTTTATGTGACTGGACCGGATGTTAGATTCTAAAGGAGGCCGAGTAAAAAGAGAAAGTGCTGGAAGGTGGAAAATCTAGTCAGTCCTCTCTAGTTATTTATAGAGTCTACATGGCATCAAACTACTGATTTACCTTTTTTTCTCCCATTTTACTATGAAAACTTTCAAACACACAGAAAAAGCTGCGATAATCATACAATTAATACTCATATGCCCTCCGTCTGCTATATTTGCTTTTTTCATTCGTAACCATCTATACATTGCTCTTACCTGTCCATCGAGTCGTCTTATTTTTTAAGAGGTTTTAAATTGCTTACATCACTCTTAAACACTTTAGCATATATCTATTAATTAGAGTTCAACATTCCTTTGTGATTTGTGGAATGTTTAAGGTAAAATGCACAAATTTAAAGTGGACCTCATTTGATGAGTCTTAACAAATGCCTACAATTTGCTTTCTTAAAAAAGTAATTTCAAATTTAACAAAAAAGTTGCAAGGATAATATGAAGCTCTCCCATTTACCCTCTACCCAGACTCACTACTTTTTTTAGCCATTTACAAGTTGCATATATCATGTATCTTTACATCTTAATAATTCTATGTATATTTCCTAAGAACAAGGCCGTTCTCTTACTCAAGAAATACGACTTTGCTATGACATTTTTATCTAAACTACAGTCCATATTGCAGTTTTGACAATTAGGCCAATAATTTTCTTTATAGCATTTTCCCTTCCAAAACAGGTTCCAGTCCTTTGTGAATTATAGTTTTAATTTTAATAAGTGTTTATCTTGTTTAATGATTTTTGGCTTAAATTCCACTTTGTCTTATATCACAAGAACAATCCTTGAATTCTTATTGTTTCCATTAGCCTGGTAAGTCTTTGTCCGTCTCTTTATTTTTACTCTTTGAATCATTATGCTTTAGGTGTGTCTTTTGATCACATCAAAGAGTTGGTGGTGCTATATAATCCAATTTGAAGATCTTGTCATAATATATAGACAAGTTAGAGCTATTCATATTAACAATATGACATATGTTTGGTCTCAATTTCATCATACCATTTTATGTTATAATTACAGTGTATATTATATTGTATTTACTGTGGTTCTTTCCCTATTTAGAATATCATCTATATTCATTTTAAAATTTCTTTTGGTATTTAAGAATTTTTTTGTTCTAGTTATTACTTTTGTATTTATATATTTGATAGTTCCTCTAACTCCTTTTTTCCTACTTAACCTCTTATTATCTGACCCTTCAATGGTATCGTTTGACTCCCAGTTATTATAACAGGCAGGGATCTTATTCTGCTTTCCCCTATCTTTGTCCTTTCTCCTCCATTTTTTTAGTCGCATTATTTCTACTTTATCAGAAAATACAATTTTTATATGCTTGCCACTCATGTTCCCTCCCTTTTTTTTACTCCTAGCTCTATAATTAACTACTTGAAGGACTCACCATTGGTTATTTTGCTGAAGTTTCTTCTATTATCACTCAGTTGAATGAAGTTCATTCTCTAGTATATTCTCCCATGTATCAAGTATTCCATGGTTTGGATAGCTCAGATGGATATAAAATTCTTGACTAGCACTTTCCTTGAGTTTCATGAACATGCTGCTTCACTATTGTCTTCATTTGTGTGGGGCTCAGGAGAAGCTGATGCCATGCCTGATTTTTTTCCTGTGAGTAACTGGATCTTTTTGCCTGGAGACTCTAAGAATTTCTTTCCTTTGTCCTAAAGTCTAATAGTTTTACTAGGATATGTCTTGGAAATCATTGTCTCATGTCAACTTTCATAGTTACACAGTAAGCTGTTCTATATATAGACTGAATTTTTCTTTTATTTCCAGGAAGTTATATACATTTAAATGCTAGTGTTCCATTCCAGTATTTTGTTTGCTCCTTCAGGAGCTACAATTGTTCATGTGCTGGACCTTTTTTGTCTGCCTTTCATTTCAGCCACTTTCTCTTGGACCCTTTTAACTTATTTGTCTCACTTTAATTCTCTTGGTTGGTTGTCTAGCTTTCTTCAGCACCACTTGTTAAAGTTTCATTGAAATATATTCTCCATTGGGATTTGTAATTTATTCTTAATTTCTGAGGGAACTGAGTCTTTTTCTCAATATGTTTCTTAAGTTTAATCAATTCATATTGCATTTCTTCCTATTTTGCATCCATTTATATTCTTAGTTTTTTTAAATTTATGATTTCTAGGATTAAAAAAAAATCTATCTCCACATATTTGCTTTGGGATACTTAATTCAGTTTGCAGGGTTGTGTTAAGTTTTCTTCTGCTTTGTGAATGGTTTTGGGGGTGGATTTTCATCAGCTTAACTTTGTTTTCTTGTTACAATTGTTCCTTAAGAAATCAGCTTGACTTTTTTCAATTTCTAGGCGTTTTGTGGGCAGGGCTCCTGGAGTGCCTTCTTACGCCAGTTTATTGAAGTGCAATTTCTTTAATGGATGATGTTGTTGGCTGTTGTCGTGGTGGTGGTGGTGGAGAAAGGGGATTGATTGGTTCAACAGCTTGCTGATAAGTGTTTAACAACCAGATCTCCAGGGGCATCAGGAGCCTGATTTGTAGCATTTGCTACTTTCTGTGGTATGTATACTGCCTCCATGGTGGATTTCAAGCTAATAATGGGATGTCATTGAACACAGGGTTAGGAAGAGATGCTATCAGTCCTTGTGAGCCATTATATCTCCTAAACATCATGCTTCTCTTTCGTTGTTGTTTTTGTTTTTATTGGAGTATAATTGCTTTACAATGTTGTATTAGTTTCTGCTGTACAATGAAGTGAATCAGCTAGATGTGTATCCCCTCCCTCTTGGACCTCCCTCCCACGCCCCCGCCATCCTGCCCATCTAAGTCGTCGCTGAGCTTCCTGTGCTTTATAGCATGTTCCCACTAGCTATCTATCTCATGCATGGTAGTGTATATATGACAATCCTAATCTCCCAATTCGTCCCACCCTCCCCTTCCCCCACTGTGTCCACATGTCCATTCTCTACGTCTATGTCTCTATTCCTGCCCTGCAAGTAGGTTCATCTGTACCATCTTTGTAGATCCCACATATATTTCTTAATATACGATATTTGTTTTTCTTTTTCTGGCTTACTTCTGTCTGTATGACAGACTCTATGTCCACCCGCATCTCTACAAATGACTCACTTTCATTCCTTTTTAGGCTAAGTAATATTCCATTGTATATATGTACCACATCTTCTTTATCCATTCATCTGTAATTGGGCATTTAGGTTGTTTCCATGTCCTGGCTATTGTAAATAGTGCTGCAATGAACATTGGGGTACATGTGTCCTTTTGAATTATGGTTTTCTCAGGATATATGTCCAGTAGTAAGATTGCTGGGTGATATGGTAGTTCTATTTCTAGTTTTTTAAGGACCATCCATACTGTTCTCCACAATGGCTGTATCAATTTACATTCCCACCCACAGTGCAAAAGAGTTCCCTTTCCTCCACACCCTCTCTAGCATTTATTGTTTGTAGATTTTCTGATGATGCCCATTCTGACTGGTGTGAGGTGATACCTCATTGTAGTTTTGATTTGCATTTCTCTAATAATTAGTGATGTTGAGCAGCTTTTCATGTGCCTCTTGGCCATCTGTATGTCTTCTTTGGTGAAATGTCTATTTAGGTCTTCTGCCTATTTTTTAATTGGGTTGTTTGTTTTTTTGATATTGAGCTCCATGAGCTGTTTGTATGTTTTGGAGATTAATCCTTTGTCTGTTGCTTTGTTTGCAAATATTTTCTGCCATTCTGAGGGCATTTTGTCTTGTTTATGGTTTCCTTTGTTTTATAAAAGCTTTTAAGTTTCATTAGGTCCCATTTGTTTTTATTTTCATTACTCTAGGAGGTGGGTCACAAAAGATCTTGCTGCAGTTTATGTCAAAGTGTGTTCTTCCTATGTTTTCCTCTAAGAGTTTTATATAGTGTCCGGTCTTACATTTAGGTCTTTAATCCATTTTGAGTTTATTTTTGTGTATGGTATTAAGGAGTGTTCTAATTTCATTCTTTAATTTTCTCTCTTATTTCCTTTTGGTTCTTCATGGCAACATCTTCAAGGCCACAACCACTTCTCTATCTGATTTTTCCACTGAAGCAGCAATGCTTCTTCAAGGTTTCCACTTCCAGGGCTGCTCATTTTAAGCCTCTCTTCTGTAGCTGATGCTTTGAGCTACTAAGTCCAGACATGGGTTCAATATTTTGACACTTACTGTTAGGCTTTTCTGGGGTGATTTTGCCTATGCTTCGTGTATCTTTCACTTCTGTCTCTTGGTTTGTTTTGTGAGTCACTTAAGTCTCCCTCTCTTTACTCTCAGCTTCCGCAGGCTTGAAGTGGTAGTGGGACTCTCCTGAAATTTGGTGTTTATTTCTCTATTTTCAGGTAATTTGAGGGTTGTGGTATTCTCTGTCTACTAGTAATGCTGAAGGCATGGGCCATGTGTGGTTTTACTTGTACTACTTGGTGATTTTATATTTGGGAAGTAGATGTATAAGGATATGTAGAGAGAAATTTGGATTCAGGCAGCCATCATTACCCCAGACATGAAAACCCTTCTGGCTTGACCTTCTACTATCATATTCACTGATTATTTCAATGTCACATTGATACAAAATGTGACACTTTCACTTTACTTCACTTCAGGTGAGACTTATCCCTTGGGCTAAGTCTGTGTACTCCAATAAGTAAATCACAAATTTAATATCTAGTCAGAATGATTAATACGGTGAATGGCAAATGTCATATCTATAATTCTGGGTCAGTGGGGCTGGTGAATTGATCCAACCAAAACTTCAGGTTAAGTCTCATCCAGCTGTTCGTGTCAGCCTGACCTCAATGGATAGCAATTAGGCAGAAATACTTGGCCTTTGGTAGCAGTGGTAGAGGGAAAGGGAGGGAAATATGTCAAAATAATAGCAATTTGAAGCTGTTTTTAATTTTGGTGTACAGTAGTATAGGGCAAGTTCTCAGTTAAAAGCTGTTCAATGTTCCCATGGCTCTCAGGATTCACAAATGTATTTAATGTTTGTTATTTAATCTCATCCCAACATGTTCCACATGTAAAGATTTACCATCTTTATGTTTACCACAATATCTAGCCTAGATTCATGAGTAAAGTTGCTGATTTATTGATTTGATTTTGATTTTATATTTTAAAAGCTTTTTTTTTTAACACAGTCATAGAATCAGTGACTCAGTAAAGCACACAGGCTACAACATACAATCTACAGCACAGACTACCACTCCATATGTTCACATGCTCATTCACTCATTCATTCAGTTGGTCAGTCACTCAGTTAACAAAAATATTTTGAGCACAAGCTCCAGGGACTGGACCAAAGATTATGGAAAGAAGAAATAAATCTGACGTAGACTCTGCCCTGAAGTAGCTGGACTCCCAGTTCCTTGCTGCCTTCTGCCTCCAATTTCAATTCTGAGCATCTACTGTGTCTACATAACACTCAAAAAATTTAATGAAAAGTTTAAAGTCCAATGTACTGTCTATGTCTATACCTTTTGTCTATACCTTTAGATTTTTGATTCAGACATTGAAGCAACTCATTATTTTTATGTGTCTGTCATTGGGATGGTAAATGTCAAATCTGACTTCATTTTTACTTTTCATCTCTCTGTTTCAATGCCTCACAGGCTCAACCACAGTTTTATGGGCCTGGAAAAAAATTCAGTTTTCTAACTAGCTTAGAATGGAATGTCTGTCAACGAGTACATAAACACTCATAGAATTTTGAATTTCATCTGAAAGAATTTTTTGTAAACTCTGGTATGTTGTTTTGATGGAAAGAGATAAATATGCCTACAGAAAGATTACAATGTTTTTGAAGATCTTATTCCAAGATTGCCTTCTGGTAATGGGAAAAAAAATTAATTAGACTTCAAACTCACTGACCCTACAGTAGTTTGGTTTGGTGAGGTAACATTCCATATGGAAATTCTGAAAGACAAAGAGGGTAACACAGGTCAAATGTCCATCCAAGGGATTTTAAAGATATATATATGTGTAAATACATCCTCTGGGTCCTCAGCAATATGATTTTCTTTGCAGTGTTCTCTTGCACATCATGATATAGGCCCCACTTGGTAAGCAGCCTTCTTTGAAGCAATCCATCATGCTTGGCTCCTTAGATCTTGTCATTTTTCTTTGCTCGTAATACATTTACCAACATACCCCCTTAATTATACATGGCACCGTAGACCCTTATTATGCGGCTCCAGCTTCCTTCGATGACTGGGTGAGGGAGACCCTGTCTGATTTCCTAGCTTCATTGAAGTGGAGAAATGTTTCACTATCCCTCATCTTAAATGTATAGCTAAAAAGCTGCCTTGCTTGGGTTGTATAAAAAAGTTTATAAAGAAGCAAGATGATTAAAGCTGGAAGGGTTCCACTGGCTGTTGAGATTATGGACGATTTTTTTTATACTTCTCTATATTTTCCAAATTGTTTGCAATGCCTGTGTATTACTTTTCTCAAAACCGCATGATCAAAATTTATTTTAAACACGCACACACTAAAAACTGAAAGGAAATATACTAAAAGTATACAGTTATAGGAATGGGAGTGATTTTTATGTTCTTCATGCTTTTAGTGTTTTCTAAATATTACTTTTAAAATAAGAACAATAACACAAAACATATCCATGAACTACCAACAAAAAAAAATTATTCTCTTTATGGAAGTCAATAAGTATTATAAAGCAGTCTTAAAAATTCTAGATCTAGATTCCCATTGTGTTCATACTAGATTCCCATTGTGTTCATACTCTACTTCAGATAACCCTTCTTGATAAATGTTAATGTTTAAGACCTTTCAGCCTTCTCGACTGTTTTAATATTTCGACACACATGACTATTCACTGCATCTCTGAGGCTTCTGAAAATCAAGCGGTGTTAATTTGCATTTCTTGGTTATTGATGACACAGCCCTTGGTGTATTTGTCTAGCTCTGCACAAAATCTATACTGTCCTGATGACTACATTGTTAAAAAATAAAATCTTGATATCTGGTAGAGCAGCTTCTCCAACCTTGGCCTAAATCTGCATGTCCAATATAGTAGCCACTAGCTATATGTGTTTATTGAGCCCTTGAAATGTGGCTAGTTCAAATTGCCATGTGCTGTAAGTGTAAAATACACACCAAAGACAGTACCCAAAAAGAATGAAAAATATTTGTTAATAATTGTTATATTGATCACATGTTAAAATGATAATATTTTTAATATATTGGGCTAAATAAAATACATTATTATTAAAATTAATCATACCTGTTTTTATTCTACTTTTTAAAATGTGTCTACTAGAAAAATTTAAATTACACACATGACTCATATTTTTGGCTGTCATTATATTTCTTTTGGACAAGCACAGTTCTAGAACTATCTGGTTTTTCTACTTTTTCTTAATTCAAAATTGGTAGTTACATTTTTTCCTAGAAAATTTTCCCAGTTTATCTAATTTTCAAATGTATTAGCTTAAAGTTGTTCATAATATTCTCTTATAATCTTTTTAATGTCTACAGCATCTGTAGTGATGTCTCTATTTTCATAAAATTCCTGATTTGAGTTTTTTGTGCCTTCTCTTTTTTGCTTGATCAGTCATGACAGGAATTGGTCAATTATTAATCTTTTTAAACAACCAACTTTTGACCTTATTGGTCCTCATCTTATATGTTTGTTTTGTATTTCACTAACTTCTACTCCTATATTTATTACTTCCTTTTTTTAATGCTCTTTGTGTTTATTTTGCTGTTCTTTTTCTAATTTTTGAGGTGTATACTTCAGTTGTGATTTTCAGACTTTTATCTTTTTAAAGATATTTTATGTCCTATATGTTTTAATATGTACTATTTCATTTTAGTTCAGTTTAAGTATTTTCTAATTTCCATTGTGATTTCCTGTTTGACCAGTAATATTTTTAGGAGTGTCTTTGATCATTTCCAACCAAATGGAAATGTTTTATTTTAATTGATTTAACTTTTAATGATTGATTTCTAACATAATTTCATTGTGGTCAGAGAACATTCCTCTGTAAAATTTATTGAGATTCACTTTTATGGCTCACTAGATCATCAGTTTTTGTATGTTCCCTGTTTGCTTGAAAAGACTGTGTATTTTGCAATTGTTGGACATGGGTGCTATACATAATTTAGGTTGAGTTTGTTAACCATGCACAAATCTCTATCATGAATTTTTCTTTTAACTACTGAGAGGAATGATGTTAAATTTTGTCCTATAATCATAAGTGTGTCTATTTCTCATTTTAGTTGTGAATTTTTAATTTAAATATGTTAAGGCTAAATAATAATATATGCATATATAAATTTAAAATTATTATTCTTGCAAATCTGTCTTGTGTAATTATGAGCTAGCTCTCTTTAACTCTTATATTGCCTTTTGCCTCAAAGTCCATTTTATCTAATATTCATAAAGGTATACAAACTTTCCTTGGTTAATATTTGCAGGTATTTTTTTCCATCGTTTATATGTGTCTCTCCTAAACAGCATATAGTTGAGCGTTTTTAAAAAATATGTGACAGACTGACAATCTTTTATCTGAAATTAGTCCATTTACATTTAATATGATTCTTGGTATGTTTTCATTTAAATATACCACCTTATCATGTGCCTTCTATTTATCCCACTTGTTCTGTACATCTTCCTAAACTTTCTTCCTTTTTTTCTCATTGACTATTTTATATCAATCCCATTTTTCTCCTTCTGTTAGCTTAGAAGCTATATATATTGTTTCTATTTTATGGTTAATTTAAAAATTACAGTATGCATATTTAATTGATGAAAGGTAGAGTTAATCAATATCTTTCTAATCACTTCTCCAGGGTTCCCAGTATCAGTTAATGATAACTCTATTTTTCCAGTTGCTCAGGCCTAAAATCTTGATCAGGGTAAGCTTCATGGACTTGTAACCTGTGCAGTCACACAGGATCCCACACTCAAAGGGCCTTGAGACTAAGTTACTGCCCTGCAGTAGCTGTCTTGAAATTCTTAACAAATTTTGAACAGGGAACCCCACAATTTCATTTCGCACTGAGCCCTGCAAATTGTGCAACCAGCCCTGACCTTGATGTATACTTCACCCCTTTTTTTCCCCTCTTGCTTCACATCTATTACATTAGCAAATCATATTGGCTTCCCTCCTAAATAGATCCAGAATTTGACAATTTCTCACTGTCCCCCACCCCACCACCACCATCCTAGTTCAAGTCACAATTATCCTTTGCCTGAATTTTCAATTTAGAGCCAAGTGATCCTGCTCAAACTCAAGTCAGATCATGTCACTCTGCTCAGACTCTCTGAAGGCATCCATATTACTCACGGTGAAACTTACCAAGTCCTTACCATGACATAAAAGGCCCACAGGATCTGGCCCCTATTCCTTTTCTCATTGCATTTCTTTCTATTCTCCCCTTTTACTCAGATCTAGCCACACTAGCATCCTTCCTGTTCTTTGAGCACTCTAGGCTTGTTCTCACCTCACAGCCTTTGCAGTCTTCTTTCTGCCTGGAATGCTCTCCTTCTCCATCTGCCCCTCTCCCTGCCCCACCCAACACATACATACTTGTTTTAGTTATTTCTGTACTTATCACTTTATACAATACTTTTTAAAAACTTTTTTTGTTGCTGTTTATTTTCTCTGTTCACACTAGAATATAAATAAGCTCTAAAAACAAGGGTTTTGTCTGTTTGTTCATCAGTGCATTCCCAGTGCCTAGAACAGTGTCAGGTACATAGCAAAACCTCCAAAACTTTTGTTGAATGAATAATACAAGAATTTTTGAAAGCTTTAACTCCATGAATTTTTGAAAGCTTTTACTCCAATGTATGTTATTACTGTCTTTATTTTAGTTCTATCTTGTTCTTTTTTCACAAGTAGACATTATTATTACTGTTTTTTAATAGTCAGTGTTCATTTACATTTGCCCATATTTTTACCACTTTCTTTGCTCTTCATTCTTTCTTGTATTTTAGACCTGTCATCTGGGAATAATTTCCTATTGCCTAAAATATATATCCTTTAGAATTAAAGTCAGTAAGTACCCACTGGTTACAAACTTTCTTAATTCTTTTCTCTGAGAATATTTTTTTCTCTCCTTCCTTTTTGGAAGATAGTTTTCCTGGGTATGGAATTCTAGGTGATGGTTACCTTCTTGCAAAACATTGAAAATATCATCTCTCTGACTTTGGGCTTCCATGATTCCTAATGAGCCTTTAATCTAACTACTAATCCATTGAAGAGAAATTATCTTTATTCTGTGGTTGCTCTCTTTTTTTAAATTTGTTTTTCTGCATTTTCATTTTGATGTGACTACATGTGGGTTTCTTTTTTTTTTACATTTATCATGTGTGGTAGGTTGAAAACTCGCCTCTAAAAAAGTATGTCCATGTCTTAATCTTTGGAACATCTGAATTTCACTTTATTTGGAAAAAGAATATTTGCATATGCAGTTAAATTAAGGATTTTGAGATGAGAAGATTATATAGGTGGGCCCTAAATGCCACCACAAATTTCCTCATAGAAGTAGGCAAAGACAGATATGACAGACACACAGAGGAGGCAATGTGACTACAGAGGCAAAGATTGGAGTGATGTAGCCACAAGCCAAAGAATGCTGGCAGCTACCAGAAGCTAGAAGAGGCAAGGAATGGATTCTTCTCCAGAGCTTCCAGAGAGAGTACAGCTCTGCACCCTCTTGAATTCAGACTTCTATTCTGCAGAAGTGTGAAGGAATAAATTTCTGTTATTCTTCTAAGCCACATTTGTAATTTGTAATTTGTTACAGCAGCCACAGAAAACTAAAACAGCATGCCTGGGGCTCAGTGTGCATCTCAAATGTGTGTACAGATGTCTTTGGTTAGTTCTAGAAAATTCCTAGCCATTACCTTTTCAAATATTGCCTTTTCTATTTCTTTCTCTTCTCTCCTTTTTGGAAATCAAGTATTTGTTATATTTATCTCACTACATCACAGCTCTTACCTTTTCTTCTGTATTTTCCATATTTATTGTCTCTTTGTGCTACATTCTGAATAATTTCTTCTGATTTGTATTGCAGTTCATGGGTTCTGTCTTCTGCTGCTAAACAAGTCTGTTAGTTTTTTATTTTATAAAAGTATTTTTTACTTTTACAGGTTTTGTTTGACTCATCTTCATATGTATACATGTTTGTCATGTTTTATAATTTCTTATTCCATGCAGATACACAAGTTAGCATCTAGGAGACCCTTTAAGCTGTATAACAGCTCCTAGAAGCTAAGGGGTGTGTGATCTCACAACAGCCCAATATGTCTCAATTAGCAGTAATTAAATCTGGATAGAATGGCGTAAGAATCGTGGCATGGTTTTTGCAATTGGTGGACTGGAATCAAATACTTAGAAGCCTACAAAGGTTTTTTTTGTTTTTTTTTTTTTTATATTTATACTGGCTAAAGTGCTACCAGCCCAGAATAAAAGAGGAGACTTAAATGCTAGAATCCTCATGTCTGTAACTGGTTAAAAGATTTTAACTGATATTTATGATTCCCCCCTCCACTACCCATTCCATGTTCCCTTTCAATTCAGGGTTTACATTTCAGAGTTATTTATCCAATGGAGTAACCCCAAATGGATCTGAGCCCTTGGTCTCACTGCACAGGGTTGCTTTGGTCGCTCACTAATTTTTATCACTGAATATGGTAAAACCAGCAGGTGGATCTTGTGCGTTCCACTCATACTCCTCCCGGTTCTTGTTAGGTGGCATAAACCCTATTTCCCTGGACAATTAGTATAAATCAACCTAACCAACACTTAATCTAACTTTTGCCTGATCACTTAATAATATGAAGAGCCTCAAACAGTCAAGGTAGAAGTCACAGCTTTCAATTCAGTAATTGTGTGCCCAAGGGAAGCATTTCTCTCTTGGGCTCTAAGATCTCTTCTAAATCAATACAGACCAGAGTCATAGAGGCAATAAACAAAAATTTTGCAATGGCAATAAGGGAAAATTTTCTAAGTGGGTGACTGAATGTAATAATAAGAGGTGCCATGCCCTCTCCAACTCATTAATTCTGGCCATGGGAGAAACCACATTGGTCACTGATTCCAAGCAAACAGCATGTCTCACGAGATAACGTGCCAACGTCACAAGGTGTTGTTAGCAACACACCCATCTTCTATAGGCTATTTTGTTATGAATTCAGATGCTTCTGGGTATGTGGGTGGTGAAACCCATTTTTATTTGTCCATTACCTTACTTCTTTATGAAGTGAGCTTCTTTGTCAAAAACACAAAGTTGCTTAGGTATTCAGTAAATTCGTGAATGTCATTGCTGGAAGAAGCATGGTGGGTAGGGGAAAAAAAGCCAAACCCCAAATAAGTATCAATGTAGGTTCATCAATTGTAATAAGTGCACCACTCTGGAGGGAGATGTTGATTATGGAGAAACTAGGCATAGATGGGCTCAAGGGGTATATGGGAAATCTCTGTACCTTCTGCTGAATTTTGCTATGAACATGCAACTGCTCTAAAAAATAAAGCCTATTTTTTAAATGAAAAAATCTATTACATGCCCTCTTCACCTACCACAGGTGACTAGCTTGTCCTCCCAGGCATGATACCTTGGCAGGGTTTCAGGCATGGTCACTGCTGTTGGCAAGTTAGGAACTCAGGAATGATGTGAAGGGAAGTGACATGGGTTTGTTTACTGACAGACTTCTTTCCTACTACTGTGGCCACTTTTTTAAAAGCCCATTGAACAAGCAATTGGGAGGCTATTGAAAGAGGCTAACTAATGTCCACAGGGTGGGTCATTTGTCCACCTGCATGTTGGTAGCCACCTCTGTGATAGGAGATTTGGGGTGGCCAATCACGTGGGATAAAAATATTGTCACACACTATTGCAAAAAAAGTCCATTTAAAATCTTCTTCTCCAAGCTTCCTTGTTACAGTCCTCCAGTCTTCGTCCTTCCAAGTCTCTGATCATTTGTCCAAATGATAGCCACTGCCTATGAAACAATAAAGATCCTTACTTCAGGCAATCTCACCTTTCAGGAAAAGTAAACAATGAGCTGTATCAATTAAAGTTCATAAAACTAGGAAGATTTTCCTCGTCGATGTCCTGCTGACCCATTGAGTCCACGTTTCAGTAAACCACCCGAGAAGACCATAAAGACCACTTCCAATTGTGCAGGCTATCGTATTGAGTCTAGATTCTTTGGTAAGAGATCTTGAAAAGTTCAGGTTATCCAACATTCAAATAATTGTTGTTCTAGAGGACAAGAATAGAGAAAATAAAGGGGAGGAAATTAACAATGAAATAATGTAAGAAACGTTCCCAAAACTGAAGGATACAAGGTTCTAGATGGAAAGGGCTTAGGCCTTCAGATGAAAATTAACCCACACCAAAGCACATCACTGTGAAATTCAGAACCTCCAATATTCTAGAGAATATTTTTTAAGGTCGCAATCTGATAGACATGAAAATGCTTTTAGACTTCTTAACAATAGCACTGGAAACTAAGAGTAACGGAGCAATGCCTCAGAAAAAAAGTCTGAAGGAAAATGATCTCCAATCTAGATTCTATGTACAACAAACTATCAATTAAAACTGAGAGTTAAATAAAGACAAGTTCAGACATTCCAGGTTTCAAAAAATGTATCTCCTACACACCATTTCTCAAGAAGCTACTGGAGGATACTTTCACAACAATGAGGAAGTAAACCAAGAAAGAGGAAGATATGGGATAGAGAAAACAGGAAATTCTACATAGCATAGAATCGAAGGGAGTGTAGGACGCTTGTGAAGAGAGAGCCCAAGATACAGCTGTAGACCAAGTGCAGCCAATCCCGACAGAGACAACATGGCTCAGGGAACAGCGCGGGGGAGCACACTCATCACCATGCCCTCTGCCATTGTACGACTTGCTTGTTATCCTCAAACACATACACATAGCTTTAAAAGCCAAATAGTACTGAAAGGCATTAATAAAATACAGTTGTCCTGGCAATCAAAACTATGTGCAACAACATAGATAAATCCCAGAAATATTATGCTGAGCGAAAGAAGCCAGACCCTCAAAAATACTTTTTATATAAAGTTCTAGAATTGGCAAAACAAATCTAATCATTGTGATGGGAATCAGATCAATGGTTGTTTGGGGAGGGTGGGGTGGGACTAACTGGGAAATGGCACAAGAGAACTTTCTGGGGTATAGAAATATACTATATCTTACTCGGGGATGTTCATTTATCAAATCCCACTGAGCTATACAATTAGCTAGTGGGAAGCAGCCGCATAGCACAGGGAGATCAGCTCGGTGCTTTGTGACCGCCTGGAGGGGTGGGATAGGGAGGGCGGGAGGGAGGGAGACGCAAGAGGGAAGAGATATGGGAACATATGTATATGTATAACTGATTCATTTTGTTGTGAAGCTGAAACTAACATACCATTGTAAAGCAATTATGCTCCAATAAAGATGTTTAAAAAAAATAAATAAATAAAATAAAATAAAAAAAAAAAAAGATCCATGCATTTTACTGAGTGTGAATGATACCTCAATAAACTTAACATGTGATATATGTGCGTGTATACAAATGTATGTGTATGTATCTGTGCTTTGCCCCACTCCTTTCCATTCCTCCCTTGAGAAGATGTCAGATCTAGGAACTAGGGGATACAATCACAGACAAAGTCAAGGCAATTACAAGGATGACAGAAAAGAAGTCTCAGGATGACAGCTGTACCATTTGCCCAGATAGAGGGAGAGTGGAGGTCTGTAGGACCTCCAAGAAAATAAATGGAATGCATAGATTCCTTCATGAGGAAGCCTGAGGCCTTTCCTTGTGGAAAGTTGTACCAGGAGGTTATTAATAGGTATGGGAAAGAAAACTAAACAAAAGAAAAAGAAAGGCAATCATTAACTTCAGGAGAGAAAAGATAAGGAAGAATAGAATGCTCAGCTGAGACTATTTGCATAGCCATAGTAATGTAAACACTAAATATTAACCAATTCTAAAATTTGTGACATAATTATATCAGGGGAACAAAGGAAGGAAGGCTGAGGGGATGGCTCCTCTACTGTAGTATGAAGTCAGTAGATAAAACAGATGAGTCAAGGGACTTCCCTGGCGGTCCAGTGGTTAAGACTTCATGCTTCCACTGCAGGGGGCATGGGTTTGACCCCTGGTAGGGGAACTAAGATCCCACATGCTGTGATGGGGCATGGCCAAAAAAACCCAAAAAACAGATGAGTCAAAATAATTCACTCAGTGCATACATACATTACTTAGAATCATGGACATGTAACTGGCAGGAAAAAATAGCTTTAAAAAAGTAGTTGTCCCTAAGACAGGAGTGGAGGATGAGGAGAGCAGATACCACGGTTTTGGCACAAGCTGTTGTATACTATTTCACTTTATAAATATTGTGCATGTACTGCACTGACAAAATAAAAATTACCTAAAACTTGTTGTGGACTTTAAATTCTATTTACAAGGCAACATTATTATTTTCCAGCAGTAGAGTTCAACTTTCTAGGGAGATTTCCAGAGCAATTTGGAAAAAAAATCTGAAGCAATTTAATAAGGTTTATTAATTCAAGAGGCCTTACAGACACACAGGACAGATTCCACAGTTTTTCTTTACTCACTTATTTCTTTCCTTATTTTCAGAGGTTCAGACTAAAAACAAGTAAACAAACAAACAAACAAAATTTGAAAGTAGCTTAGAAGCAAAGAAAAGATCGGAGCACTTACCTCCTGACTGTGCGTGGAGCCAGAGTCCCTCTTCTCAAGCAATTTGCAGACCTAAGATCCCTTTGCCCCCAGAGTCCTATTTATCAGCCAGTCAGTTCATCATAGTATTTCCTCAATTCTAAGATTTTCTACTCTAATATCCACCATCAATTTAATAACAGCTTTGGAGTAGGCATGGTGGGGAAGAGTTGGCAAGCCTCCTTTCACATGAATTGCGAAATGCATCCCAATTTCAGAAATATTAACATGTGAAGACTGTGTATCTCTCAACTGAGGGATACTTTGAAATGCCCTGTTTTTTGGTCTTGTTCCCTCTTGGCCTGACGGCTTTGGTATTTGGGTACACCTGTACTGTGAATGCATCACCAGAGGCCCCTCTAGGACTGAGGCCCCGGTTCCCTCAGCTGTGCTGAGTGTTGGCTGCCAACAGCTTTTAACTGAGTCCCTCTTTACGGTTTGCCTTTGGTTCAGAAGAACTACCTTTCCCAAGTTCACGGCCCTCCCCCAGAATAGCTCGCATCTAATAAGTAGTGGGGCAGGGGTGAGAAATGCCAGCCCTGGAGGCCACTTTCAGCTCCAGAGCTGCTGGGGTTGGCTGAGGCCTTTGCTGAGACTGTCTAGCAACGCATCCCCTCCTCTGTGCAGTCCTGCTTGCCTCCCTTCTCCTCCAAGGACGCAGATCCGAGAATTCTCCCCAACAGAACCACGGAATGCAAATCTGCTGGGATCCGAACCCGGGACCAAGTCTGATTTCAGACTTCAGCCTCTCCCTTCATGCCGAAGGTGAGAATTCTGACATTTAAGGTTTTTAGGCCTGACAGGATCATCCCTGTCTGTGTGGAAATGACACCATCACACCTGAAGCCTTGAGTTACTTCCTAAGGCCGAGGGCTGGCGCTTTTCTGGGCCAAAGCCGATAGCGACACTCCTGACCGTGCCACTCAGACAGACGCAGGCTGCAATCCTACTTTTCTACTGATGGGACACCTCCCTTCCACAAACTGCTTACTGCCCCCGAGCCCCCACGTCCTCCACGAAAAATGAGGATAAATGAGAGAACTGCTGGAAAGCAGTTATCACAGGCCTGGCACATCACAGGGGCCCAGGGATCTGTCCTTCCCATTCCTGTCTTCTGTGCCCCACTCCAGGTTGTACCATATCCCAGTCTGCCGCCCTCACCCCTCCCTCTGAACACCCTATGTAAGATCAGGAAAATGGGCTCAGCTCAGGTTCAGAGCAGACTCCACCTGCGCCTGCAGTGAAGGGCAGGACAGGAGCAAACAAGTTTTTCCAGGTGCGGTGGGCCACCCCGATCTCTCACCCCGGCCCCAGGGAAGAGGCCACTGCATTCAGTGAACCAAGAGGCACTGAGGGGGAGGGCTCAAGCTGCCTCCCGTTCCCTTGGGAACTGGAGGGGGTATCAGGATGCATCCCCTTTCTGCGTTCAGCTGGGAATGAGCTGGTGGAGAATTTCCCCCTGCAAGCAGAGAGAATGCTCTTCCCCTCCCCCATCCCCACTCCCACCCCCGCCCCAGCCCACCAGTTCTCTGGGCAACCCTGGTTTGCAGTTTGGGCCTTTCTTTCTGCACACAATTGAGGTGGAGAGCCTGAATCTGGTGCATTGAAAAACCACATGGAACACTCTGTTTTTGTCACTCAGCTTCTAGAAACATGACCTTATCCAACAGAGGCAAAATCCAACTGGCCGGTTCTGTCCCAGTGACAATGTCTGTGCTTCCTCCCATGGCGTGGTGTTTTCTATAACTTTTAGATTTAACATTTTAAATTATTTTGAGTGGGGCTCCTATATAGACACTGAGTTCTGGTTACTTTTTCCCCCCTAATGCTGAAAAGGTTCGATTCTTCCACCTATCCATCAACAAATTGCATTGAATGACGGTGCTCAGTGACCCAGGATGCCACTGGAGACAAAACACACCATACATATTTTCTGGTCTCCCTGGAAAATTAGTGCAAACACTTTCACCACTGCAAAGAAGGAAAATATGCACAGAAAGGTGAAGATTTGCTTTGTTTTTTGTTGTTGTTGCTTTTCTAAGAAGAGATTTCTCCCTCCTCCAAACAGTGAAATTTATGTTGTTCTTATTTGTCTGCAATTTAACCAGTTAACTTAAATTCCTGTGCGATGCACTCACTTTCTCAGCTAAGGCCCTCCTTTCTACATATTCTACATATGTATTCCTTCTACATATGTATTCTACGTACTCCAGGATCACGGTCTTTCCTCCTCCAGAGCGGCTTGAAATTCATTTCATCTTCCTCCTGCCTTGTTAAAAGTAGCCCCGAAAATATTTTAATTCGAATTCTTATCCCCTATGTCCCTCTTTTTAAAGCCCACTGTAAAGAATCCTCTTTTGTTCATGAGGGACTTCTTTTTAATTCAGTGGAAAACGGGTTGGGTTGCTCAGCCCTTTTTCTCTCTTCTGCTAAATTTTCCCTTTTATGGAAGAGATACAGTCTCACCCTCTGGAAATGAAGCAGGAGGAGACCCAGGAGCTCTGGGCCTCATGGAAGCTCTCACGTCGCGTGCTGTCTGTGAAGTCGCCCCGTCTGTGAGGTGGAGAGGACAATTACTCTCTTACTACACAGAAGTGGTGCCTGAATGCTTTAAGATGAGAATGTTTGTGTACGGGGTGGTCTATTTAAAACAGTTCCCACATGATGCAATGCATCTTGAAAAGGAAACTCTTTCAGATGAGTCACTCATTTAACGATAATAATTAGCATTTGGGGATCTTGCTTGGAACGCCCAGCAGAATATTTTATTGATTCCTTAAGAGTTTCCACACTCTGGCTGGGGCCTCAAACAAGGCAATATATTAAAGACTAATATCCAATTTCATTCGTAGGAGTTTGGAATGGGGGAGACCAAGTTTACAACAGTTCAAGAGAAAAGGACTTAGGGAATTAAGAAGACGTTAAACTCAGGTAAGCCATTAGGGGGACCAAGCTGTTCAAAAAGCCAATAAAATGTTGGGATGCAATAAAAAAATAAAATATCTCAAACAAGGAAAGTGATGGGCCCATAGTACTCTTTTATAGTCAGGCCACGTTTGGAATATTTTTTCAGTTATAGGTGGTGTATTTTAAAACAGACATTAATAAATAAATAAGAAAGCATCCAAGGAGGACAATCTGAATAAGGAAGGATCTGGAAACCATACAAAATAATCATACCTGGATTACCTAGGAAAACAGAGTTCTGAGTCAGATAGAATTGGATTACAGTCCCAGCTCTATAACTTACCAGCTGTGACCTTGGGAAAGCTACTTAACCTTGCCTCTGTATCCTCACCTATAAAAATGGACTAATAATAAGAAAACCCATATCATGGGGTTATTCTGCAGACTAAACAGGATCGTTCATGTATACCTTGTGGCACCGTGCTCAGTAAATATTAGATATTATTATTACTATTGATAATAAAAAGAGTCATTATATTACATTATAGTTGTGTAGCAATTTTCGGTTTATAAACTGACTTTACGTATTTCACCTTGTCTTCTCATGTTCGCATTTAATGTGAGTCGGTCGTTACTACTCTCATTTTCGGAAGAAGAGAACTTCATGTGCCCCAAGGGGCCTATCCTTTACGCTCAGCTACTGAGCACTGATCTTCTGTGCCACCACCATACTGTCCTCACAGCCCAGAGTGGCATCTTGGCGCCCAGCAGCTGACAGGGGGAAATGGTCCTACTCCTGAGGAGGGAGCTGTGGATAGCCCAGACGGAGAGTCCCTGACAATCGATTGGGCCAGTCTTAGTGGTCACAAAGCCTCTAGTCAACCTGGGCTTTTGTGAGTGTCTATATCTATAAGTGATAACTAGGTTACCACGCATTATCATCACGCTCATTGCCTTGAGAAAGAAGAGCCTCCAAACTGGCAGCAGTCGAGACTTGAGCAAATGATTTTACTTCTGTGCACGTCAGTTTTCTTAGCAGAGAAACAGAGACCCTTCCTGAATCGGGCAGTTCATGAATCAAACGTGTAAGCATATGACAGTCTTGTGAAAACACTAGGAAGTGCCCACAACAGCATTGCTAAAGTAATTTCAAAGCAGATGAAATGTTTAAACATCAAAAATGCTCTAGGGCTTCCCTGGTGGCGCAGTGGTTGAGAGTCCGCCTGCCGATGCAGGGGACACGGGTTCGTGCCCCGGTCCGGGAAGATCCCACATGCCGCGGAGCGGCTGGGCCCGTGAGCCATGGCCGCTGAGCCTGCGCATCGGGAGCCTGTGCTCCGCAACGGGAGAGGCCACAACAGTGAGAGGCCCGCGTACTGCAAAAAAAAAGCTCTAAGTCAAGGCTGCGTTAAACATAGCAGACTTATGTAAAAGTCATTGGGCAGATGTTGATAATGAGACATTCGTAAATGGAACCACTATTTGGCTCAGCAATTTTACCTGGACTGGGGGCCCCTGCCTATGCCATGAGCCATCCAACACAGCAGCCTAGTTCACACAGTCCTGCCTCGGCTGCCTACATAAGCCCAGGCAAGCACACGCCCTCTCCTGGCCTCCCCCGCCTGTTTGAGGAAATCTCTGGACTTCTCTAGTGTCCTGGTCTTTCACCCTATCTGCCCTTTTCCACTTCTGCTTTAGGCACTCTTATCACTTCTGGTCATTCTTCTGGCCCAAGCTCTGGCCCCCAGAAACCCTCTTCTCAGGCCAGCTCCCAGCCCCTGGGGAAAGGAGCAAAGGGATTCAAATCCCACTCTTCACCTTCACCCTAGAAGGCACCTCAAGGACATGACGTCTCTGGAATTGAGGTCTGACCCCAAAAGTGAGATCTAGGGGAAAGGTCATGACATTGGTCTTGGCAATGATTTCATGGATATGACACCAAAGGCATAGGCAATAAAAGCAAAAATAGACAAGTGGGACTACATCAAACTAAAAAGCTTCTGCACAGCAAAGGAAACAATTAATAGAATAAAAAGGCAACCTACAGGATTGGAGAAAAGATTTGCAAACTATATACCTGATAAGAGGTTTATTTCCAAAATAGATAAGGAGCTCCTACAACTCAATAACAAAAAAACTAATAACCGAGAGACTTCCGGGAAGATGGCGGAAGAGTAAGACGCGGAGATCACCTTCCTCCCCACAGATACACCAGAAATACATCTACGCGTGGAACAACTCCTACGGAGCACCTACTGAACGCTGGCAGAAGACCTCAGACCTCCCAAAAGGCAAGGAACCCCCCACGTACCTGGTTAGGGCAAAAGAAAAAACTAAACAGAGACAAAAGGATAGGGACGGGTCCTGCACCAGCGGGAGAGAGCTGTGAAGGAGGAAAAGTGTCCACACACTAGGAAGCCCCTTCGCGGGTGGAGACTTCGGGAGGCGGAGTGGGGGAGCTTGGGAGCCGCGGAGGAGAGCACAGCAATAGGGGTGCGGAGGGCAAAGTGGACAGATTCCAGCGCAGAGGATCGGGCCGACCGGAACTCACCAGCCGAGAGGCTTTTCTGCTCGCCCGCCGGGGCGGGCGGGACTGGGAGCTGAGGCTCCAGCTTTTGTCGGAGCGCCGGGAGAGGACTGAGGTTGGCGGCGTGAACACAGCCTGCAGGGCGTTAGTGCACCGCGGCTAGCCGGGAGAGAGTCCGGGGAAAAGTCTGGACCTGCCGAAGAGGCAAGAGACTTTTACGTCCCTCTTTGTTTCCTGGTGCACGAGGAGAGGGGATTAAGAACGCTGCTTGAGAGAGCTCCAGGGACGGGCGCGAGCCGCGGCTAAAAGTGCGGAGCCCAGAGACAGACATGAGATGCTAAGGCCGCTGCTGCCGCCACCAGGAGGCCTGTGTGCGAACACAGGTCACTAGCCACACGCCCTTCCGGGGAGCCTGTGCAGCCCGCCACTGCCAGGGTCCCGGAATCCAGGGACAACTCGCCCGGGAGATCGCGCGGCGCGCCTCAGGCTGCAACGTCACGCCGGCCTCTGCCGCTGCAGGCCCGCCCCACACTCCGTGACCCTCCCTACCCCCCCGCCTGAGTGAGCCAGAGCCTCCGAATCAGCGGCTCCTTTAACCCCGTCCTGTCTGAGCAAAGAACAGACGCCCTCCGGCGACCTACACGCACAGGCGGGGCCAAATCCAAAGCTGAGCCCCTGGGAGCTGTGAGAACAAAGAAGAGAAAGGGAAATCTCTCCCAGCAGCCTCAGAAGCAGCGGATTAAAGCCCCACAATCAACTTGATATACCCTGCATCTGTGGAATACCTGAATAGTCAACGAATCATCCCAAATTAAGGAGCCCTGTGGATGAAAGGCTCTTGGTGCTGCAGCCAGGAGTCAGTGCTGTGCCTCTGAGGTGGGAGAGCCAAATTCAGGACACTGGTCCACAAGAGGCCTCCCAGCTGCACATAATATCAAACAGCAAAAATCTCCGAGAGATCTCCGTCTCAACGCCAGCACCCAGCTTCACTCAACGACCAGCAAGCTACAGTGCTGGACATCCTATGCCAAACAACTAGCAAGACAGGAACACAACCCCACCCATTAGCAGAGAGGCTGCCCAAAATCATAATAAGTCCACAGACACCCCAAAACACACCACCAGACGTGGACCTGCCCACCAGAAAGACAAGATCCAGCCTCATCCACCAGAACACAGGCACTAGTACCCTCCACCAGGAAGCCGACACAACCCACTGAACCAACCTTAGCCACTGGGGACAGACACAAAAAACAACAGGAACTACGAACCTTCAGCCTGCAAAAAAGGAGACCACAAACACAGTAAGATAAGCAAAATGAAAAGACAGAAAAACACACAGCAGATGAAGGAGCAAGATAAAAACCCACCAGACCTAACAAATGAAGAGGAAATAGGCAGTCTACCGGAAAAAGAATTCAGAATAATGATAGTAAGGTTGATCCGAAATCTTGGAGATAGAATGGACAATAGAATGGACAAAATGCAAGAATCAGTTAACAAGGACCTAGAAGAACTAAAGATGAAACAAGCAACGATGAACAACACAATAAATGAAATTAAAAGTACTCTAGATGGGATCAATAGCAGAATAACTGAGGCAGAAGAACGGATAAGTGACCTGGAAGATAAAATAGTGGAAATAACTACTGCAGAGCAGAATAAAGAAAAAAGAATGAAAAGAACTGAGGACAGTCTCAGAGACCTCTGGGACAACATTAAACGCACCAACATTCGAATTATAGGGGTTCCAGAAGAAGAAGAGAAAAAGAAAGGGACTGAGAAAATATTTGAAGAGATTATAGTTGAAAACTTCCCTAATATGGGAAAGGAAATAGTTAATCAAGTCCAGGAAGCACAGAGAGTCCCATACAGGATAAATCCAAGGAGAAATACACCAAGACACATATTAATCAAACTGTCAAAAATTAAATACAAAGAAAACATATTAAAAGCAGCAAGGGAAAAACAACAAATAACACACAAGGGAATCCCCATAAGGTTAACAGCTGATCTTTCAGCAGAAACTCTGCAAGCCAGAAGGGAGTGGCAGGACATATTCAAAGTGTTGAAGGAGAAAAACCTGCAACCAAGATTACTCTACCCAGCAAGGATCTCATTCAGATTTGATGGAGAAATTAAAACCTTTACAGACAAGCAAAAGCTGAGAGAGTTCAGCACCACCAAACCAGCTCTACAACAACTGCTAAAGGAACTTCTCTAGGCAAGAAACACAAAAGAAGGAAAAGACCTACAATAACAAACCCCAAACAATTAAGAAAATGGGAATGGGAACACACATATCGAAAATTACCTTAAATGTAAATGGACTAAATGCTCCCACCAAAAGACACAGATTGGCTGAATGGATACAAAAACAAGACCCATATATTTGCTGTCTACAAGAGACCCACTTCAGACCTAGAGACACATACAGACTGAAAGTAAGGGGATGGAAAAAGGTATTTCATGCAAATGGAAACCAAAAGAAAGCTGGAGTAGCAATTCTCATATAAGTTATATATATATATATATATATATATATATATATATGTAGTTTGCTTGAGTGCAGTGTTTTTTGTTTTCTGTACTGAATTCATTAGCATGGGTCGGTATAAAATTTAGCATAGGTCAATATGTAATTTGTAAACTAATAAGGTCTTAAAAGTGAGGAATTAAGTCTTTTAAATTTAATTATTTATTGTAAAGAGCAGAATAGCATACATAAACAGGTGCCTAAGGAAAACTTGTATTCTAATATGGAACTCTCATGAACACCTTTTTTTTTTTTTTCTTCTAACGGTATGATAGTAGGCCATTTGATTATTTTTATGGCTTTAACTTTACAACAATGAAATATTCGTAAATTTTAAAAAGTATTTTTCTTTATTTGATGCGGGTGGGATACTGGAGAAATGAAAGGTCAAACATCTATTGAGGAATCCATACTTGTCTATATATTGTGTACTTTTATTTCAAGAACTGATTTAAAATTCCTAAAAGGATGCTATAATAAGTTATTATGCCATTTTACAGACTGAATTAAGTGAATTTCAGGGAGGTATGAAACTTGCCTAAGGCTATCCAGCTACCAAGCGGTAGAAGTGAGAATTAAATCCAGGTATACCTATAAAAAAAAAATAAAAAAAAATAAAAAAAAAAAAGAAGGCGAGGGCAGCACCAGGGTATGGGGTTGTTAGTTTTATAGGGGTGAGTAATTTCATACGCTGATGAGTGGGAGGAGTATTCCAGCTATTTTGGGGAAGGGGTGGGGATTTCTAGGAATTGAGCCACCGCCCACTTTTTGACCTTTATGGTCATCCTTGGAACTGTCCTGGCACCTGTGGGTGTGTCGCTTAGCTTGCTGATGTGTTACAATGAGTGTATACTGAGGCTCAAGGTCTAGTGGAAGTAGACTCGTCTGCCATCTTGGACCTATTTTGTTCTAATCAGTTTATGTTGTGTCCTTGGGCTATGTAATTCTTTTAAAGGTTGTGCCCTGCCCCCTTTCCTCCTGTTTCATATTGAATATATAATATTTACCAGAGTATGTTTTAATAATTAATACATGATATATTGTATAATTAATTTATATATCATATATATAATGATATCTATAGGTATTTGTTCTAATAAGTCATTAAAAATAAATGAATATTCTTTTTCTTTCATAAAAAAAAAAAAAGATGTTAAATTAATTGATCCTGATCTTTTAATAGGAAGGATTGAAATTTAAACATGTATGAATCTAAAGCTTGTCCTATATTTACTATGTGAGGAAATATATTTACTATATTTATAGTAAATATATTTTATATAAATAAAAATAAAAATTTATTTACTTATAAAAAAAAAAAAAAAAACTAATAACCCAATTAGAAAATGGTCAAAGGACTTGAATAGACATTTCTCCAAGGACAATATACAAATAGCCAACAGGTACATGAAAAAGTGCTCAACGTTATTAGTCATCAGGGAAATGCAAATCAAATCCGCAACGAGATATCATCTCACACCTGTTAGAATGGCTTTTATAAAAAAAAACAAAAGACAACAAGTGTTGGCAAGCCTTATAAAAAAAAACAAAAGACAACAAGTGTTGGCAAGGATGTAGAGAAATTGGAACCCTGTACCCTGCTAGTGGGAATGCAAAATGGTACACAGCTACAGAAAACAGTATGGAGTTTCCTCAAAAAATAAAAAATAAAATGACCATATGATCCAACAGCCCTACTTCTGGATATTTCTCAAAAAAAAATTGAAATCAGGATCTCAAAGAGATGTTAGAACTACCGTGTTCATTGCAACACTATGCTCAATAGACAAGATGTGAAAACAACCTGTGTCTACAACAGATAAACAGATAAAACAAATGTGTGTGTGTGTGTGTGTGTGCGTGCGCATGTGCACACAGGTGAGAGAGAGAGAGAGAGAGAGAATCTATGTATCAGTTGAAATACACGAACATCCTGTTGGGTTGGGCAAGATTATACCTTCATTCTGCTTTAGAATCAATCTTATAGTATGGCAATGCCAGGAATAAAAATAAAGATATTCAAAGTTAATCAGTCCATTTAAAAAAAGTATTTTATAGTATGCATGTGTATCATGTGTCTGTGTGTGTATGTTTGTGTATGTGTCAATGTTTGAAAGGAAATACACCTCAAGGTTAACATGGGTTCTTTCTACAGAATAGGTTAAAAGTATTTTTTCTCTGTTTTTTCTCAATTTTGTTTTCTAATTTAAAGAAATTTACAATGAACTTGTATTACTGAATAATAAGGAACTAAGAAGAGCTTTACAACAGTCTGGAGCTGTTGTAACTGGCTCATAGAAACTAACGTTAGAAATGCCCAAAAGATGGTGAGTTGGCAGAACCTGCTAGTGTCCATCCAATGTCCATCCTCTCCTTGTTCCTTACCATCAATCTGTGACTCTGTCTGGGGCAGCCCTGGGTCCAGAAATCACTCACCTTCTTTTGCAGCCAAGAGTGTTCACACAACCCAGTTCTAATCGACAAGATGTGAGCAGAAGTTACTGAGTGGAGCTTTAACTTTATTCTTGCTATGATCTTCTTCTATCATATCCCTGCAGCAATAGAAGTTTGTATGAATTCAAGCATTTTTCTGACCTAAGAAAATTTTAATACAGAATTGAAGATCATGAAATCCAGGTGGGCAAACACCTGGAAATAGCATATGGGCAGAACCCTTAATAGGATACAACACCCATTTGCCCTGCTCATGAAAATGTGGGACTGTGGTTAGACTCCAAATTTGGAGGTCTTTTCAACTGATCTTGACAAAGTAGTGGCAGTAGACCAAGGGAAGGGAGGCAGGTGAGGTATGAGTCTTTTCCTCTTCTAAATTCAGTAATTCTGAATGCCAAAGGTCCTTTATTTAAGAATACTGCATGTTCCAAGCAATTCCTGGAATTTTTTAAATGGCTTCCATTTTCCTGGAGGAGAAGCTTATAATGATCTGCTTGGCTCTCTGCCTTTAGAGCCTCTACTGGAGTCACTTAACCCCCAATTTGTAGGTTCAGCCCTGCTCCCAACCCTGTCCCCAGGCAGGGGGAGGTATGTCAACCCAGTCTTTCCTGCCTGTCTTCCCCGGTCACCTGGATTATCTACGAAAAGCAAGGCTTCCTGTTAGTCTCTGGTAGAGATGGACATTTGCTTCTGCGTAGAAGTCAAAAATAAACGATGTACTGTTTTTTTAAGTCTGTTTGTAAATATAAAACGAAAGTGAAATCTTAAAAAAAATAAATGTTCCAACACACTTGCCAAGTATCAGCACTCTGAGGGGGTCAAGGCATTTAATGTGTGGGGACCTTCTGCTTCCAACTGGTCACGGGAGGCTTAGGGGATCCTTCGGGATTTATTCTAATTTTCCAGGAAACATCCCATTTAAAGGGAGAGAAAAAATAATTTAAAAGAATTCCATGAAGCCTCCACTATATAACCCTTAACATACAGCCTCTTCCTTTAAAAGCCTTCACATTTCCATACTATCCTACTTTTATTCAGGCAGGTCAAAACTGTGCTTTTTTTTTTTTTTTTAATTTAAGGAAAGTAATTTGAAGAAATTTAACAGCCTTAATGAATTAAGCTGAGGAAAATGTAGAAGGCTTTAATAACAGCAAACCTATTGAAATGAAAGAGCCTATACATTGTTCTACTGAGAGACTTACTAGCAGAGCAAACCAGATGTAGGTTGCCAAGGGAAGTTCAGCTTGTAAATTGTAAGAAAAGAGTATACTGCCAGGCTCTGCTGGGCTCTGTTATTTCTTCATTAAAATGCACTGTCAATCAGGTTGAAAAGAAATGTCTAATTAACACCATAGGGCACCAAAAAATTTAGGGTCAGAAACTCAGCTGCTATCCCCTTTTACAACTGTATCTCTCTAAGCAACTCCATTCGTCTCTTTCAACCCTCCCCCCCATAGTAGACCCCCCCCCACTCAATATTCTAGCTTATGATCAAAGCATCAGTGAAATTGCAAAATGCATTGCCATTGCACAATTCCCTCTTTATAGCTTTGAACAAGCTAGAACTAAAGTTTCCAGTAACTTCCCTTCTTTTTATGCCCTGCATCATTGCAAGGGCCAAAATACAATAGAACATAACAAAAACCAACAGGGTCCATCCTAAGATTCCCCCCCTCCAAGATGTGGAAGAATTAACAGCGTTCTAGCCTGGGAGAGTCTAGTGCTGGTTTCGCCACTAAAGAACTTGTGTGACTTGGGGGATCTTCCTTCATATCGCTTAGCCTCAGCTTCACCAGTCATAAAATAGGGGTAAGTAATAAGGTCTCGTCAGCCTACTTCAAGGATTGCTTCCAGGATCAACCACGACAGGGCATATAAGAGGGCTTTGTAATATCTGATGCACGATTATTATTACCCTGTGTCAGCAGAGTTATGTGAAGCCCACATATGTTTGGTTAGTAGGAAGCTTACTGCATTCTGATGCTTCCTGAAGGGTCGTGCAGCTCCCCTCTGCTCACACATCGCTCATGCCCAGGTCATGGGGACCAAGTGGAAGCTGAGGATGAATCCAGGGATTTGGGTTTGGGGAAGTTCTAGGAGAAGGGAATACAAGATGTCAATCGGAGAGTCTAAGGCTTAGACTAGAATCCTCCCTACTCGCTTGACATCCAGGCACCAAATACTGTTGGTTTCTCCATCATGATGGTTCTCCCGCTTCCACAAATTCTTTCTATTCTCATTTCTCTTAGGAGCACACACTGGCACTCCCGCCATGGAATTTCCAATCGATCTTTCTGGCACCCTCTAGCCTCTAGTCTCTTCTGCATACAGTTACCAGATTAGTCCTAGTTAAACTCCACTTAACATATGTCAGTCTCACTGTCTGAAGATTTCAATGGTTCCATTGTGTGTATATACAAAGTCCCACTTCTTCACCTGGCAAGGCTCCCCACAGTTATGCCGCTATCTGCTTTGCAGGTTCATCTCTCATCGCTTCCCTTTTTAAATCTGCCTGGTCATTTTTAAGTCTCTAGTTGCTTACTTGTACTTTTAATAGCCTCTTTTGTTTCTTCAAATATATTCAATATAGTAACTTTATACTCTGTTTATGATCACTTTAATATTGGGTATATTTGCTGGTCTGGTTCTACAGTTCGTTGTTTTGCTGACTCTCACTCATAGTACCTTGTTTTCTCGCATGTCCTCTGATTTAAAAAAAAAAAAAATTTGACACACATTCTCTATAATTTTCTCTAAAGAAGTTCTTCGAGGCCTGGTTCTAGGAGCATTCCTCCAGGGAGAATTTCAGTTTGCATCTGCTGTGTATCTCAGGCACTATCAACCCTGGTTCACTCTGAACTAAATTCTTAGCTTGATATTTATCAAATCATATGGGCAGTGTGAATTTAGGCCACACTCGCCATAAGGAGATGGCCTGTGGTTGTGAATTCTCAGTGATTTCTTTTTCCCCTGAGCTAAAACCAGAAAAGGACGAGTTTTCTTCCAATCTCCCTTTGAGAGGGCAGATTTTTGTACAGGTAACCCACTGAAGTAGTTTCAGGTTTTTGTGGGGATCTCCAAGCTGACACCCTTTGTCCTTGTCACCCTTGGGCAGCCCTTTAAAGAGCAATGCTCCAGGCAGTCAGGGACTGACAAAGGCTCACAGAGCAGCAGCTGGCTTCAGTGCTCATTACTTCCCTATATCCATCCTTTTTATACATTTTAGAATTCAAAGGTTTCCCTTTTTTTTTTGAAACTTTAGCTATACATTTTTAAAGACCTGAATAATCCAGAATTTTTAGGGATTTCGTAGGTGAGTGATTTTCAGGACGTATTGCTATGACTTCTATACAAGACCTCTCGGATCATCCAAATAATCTTTTTTCAAGCCTGCCATGCACCTTGCACACTCCTCACCACAGCGCATTGTCTTGTCTGTTTAGAATGCTGTAGTCATCCTCACCACTCCCACCTTGAGGCTTGTCTAAGCGTTGCTCTCTTATTAAGGGCCAGACAAGGCCCACCTCCTCCATAAAGCCTTTCCTCACTACTTTCTGTGGTCATCCCTATTGCACTTTGCATTACCCAGTTGTCATTTACTTGTGCTGTAATGCTGCCTTATCATGTTATTTATATTTAATGGCTACCAGTTACTAAGGGCTTCTTATGTCAAGGGCTTCTTATGTCAAGCACAGAGCAAAGTACTTTTCATATACTGTATCATTTAAACTCATAAAAACTTTAGGGACTTCCCTGGTGGTGCAGTGGTTAAGAATCCACCTGCCAATTCAGGGAACACGGGTTTGATCCCTGGTCCAGGAAGGTCATACATGCTGTGAAGCAACTAAGCCTGTGTGCCACAACTACTCAGCCTGTGCTCTACAGCCCACGTGCCACAACTACTGAGCCCACGTGCCACAACAACTGAAGCCCATGTGCCACAACTACTGAGCCCACGTGCCACAACTACTGAAGCCCGTGCACCTAGAACCCATGCTCCACAGCAAGATAACCCACTTCTCACTGCAATGAGAAGCCCGGGCACTGCAATGAAGAATAGCTCCCATTCGCCGCAGCTAGAGAAAACCCGCGCACAGCAACTAAAACCCAGCGCAGCCAAAAATAAATAAATTAATTAATTTTTAAAATGAAACATTTTAAAAAAACTCATAAAAACTTTAAGTGACTCTAGCACCTATTTTTTTAAGACTCTTTTTAAACAGCAGTTTTAGATTCCCAACAAAATTGAGAGGAAGGTACAGAAACATCCCTTATGCCCTCCGCTCCCCCTACTCCACATGCATAGCCTCCCGCATTATCAATATCCCCCACCAAAATATTATACATTTGTTAAAATTGATGAACCTACACTGACACATCATTATCACCCAAAGTCCATAGTTTACATTATTGTTCACTCTTGATGTTGAACATTCTATGGGTTTGGGTAAATATAGAATGACATGTATCCACCATTATAGTATCATACAGAGTAATTTCACCGCCCTAAAGATCTGTGCTCCATCTCTCCCTCTCTGCAACCCCTGGCAACCACATATCTTTTTACTTTCTCTAATGTTTTGACTTTTCCAGAATGTCATATAGTTGGAATTATACAGTACGTAGCCTTTTCCAGCTTTGTTCACTTAGTAATATGCACTCAGAGGCTCTCCATGTCTTTTCATGGCATGGTAGCTCAATTCTTTTTAACAGCAAAGCATATCCTACTGTCAGGATGTACCACAGTTTATCTGTTCATCCACTGAAGGGCATCTTGGTTGCTTCCAAGTTTTGACAATTATGAATGAAGCTTTCGTAAACATACAGGCTTTTGTATGGACATAAGTTTTCAACTCCTTTGAGCAAATACCAAGGAGCACAATTGCTGAATCTTATGATAAAAGTTTGTTTACTTTTTCTTTTTTCTTTTTTTTTTTTTTTTGCGATACAGGGGCCTCTCACTGTTGTGGCCTCTCCTGTTGCGGAGCACAGGCTCCGGACGCGCAGGCTCAGCGGCCAAAGCTAACTTGTTGAGTTTTGATTAGCCCCAGAAAGATGAAGAAGGAGACCAACCTTATGTTTGGCCTCCATCTCATTTTCCAACAGCTTGTTTTTCTCCTTCACCTCTCACTAAGCACCCAATATTCATGAGCCACCCCTCAGAATCTACAAACCTTCTCCCAGAAATTTAAGTGAATTTGGCGTATTGCCAGTCTGACTAGGGCAGAGCATCTGAAATGCAATTGAGTTGTAGATGAGCTTTTGTTTTGAATCAACTTTGAGAAAAGACATAAACCAAAATGTGGGTGCCTGGAGAGATCATTAATTTGATGACTGTATGATGATCCAACGCAGGTTGGTCTCCAGTTGTTATATAGCATAATAGTGGGCTTCAAACACACAACAAACCTTTAGTAAGCTCCTTCCATGTGCCAGAGGCTGTGCTAGGTACTGGAAATAACAAGAAGATGTAATCAATGCCTTCAGGTAGCTCAAGATCTTTGAAGAACCCAGGGACCAAGGGAAATAATTACAGCATACAATTAGTTGCTCCAACTTAGAATTTCCATTGCATTAGGCACAAATGTCTGTTGGCACTTACCTCACACCATGGTTTCCCCAGCTCCTAACGCAGGCATATAGCAGGCTCTCAAAAATACCTCATGAAAGAATGAGTGAATAAACAAATGAGTAAGCAAAACATTACTGAATTACCAATACAGAGTATGGCAGAAGCAATTAACTCTGGTGGAAAAAGGAAGTCTTATAAGACAGCAGAGGCTTAAAGCATGTCTAGCACAGTGTCTGACCTTGAATAAGCTCACAGTAAAAGTCAGATAATTCAATTAAGTGGAAGTTCAGGTGGAGAAAGGGGGCATTTGGAGGCAATGATGTTCCAGGCAGAAGTACCTCCAGCACTTAGCGTACATAATGCCTGGCACATGGTAGGAACACAAGGCATACTTGTTGAAGGAATGAATAATGGGTGAATGAATGGATAAAGGAATGTAACAAACAGCATACAAAGTCACCAGTATTGTGAAAAAGGAGGAACATTTAGGGAATGATATATTTGGAAAATTATACAATTATGAAAGAGAGAAGGAAGAGAGAAATGGTTAGGGCAAAAAACAATGGAGAATATAAGAAAAACAGCTGTTGCAACAGCCTGAGGCGCACTTCTTCTCCCGGAGAAGTTGTCCCTGGATCACAGAACCCTGGCAGTGGCGGGCTGCACAGGCTCCCGGGGCGGGGGGGTGGAGTGCGTGTTGGTAGTGACCTGTGCTTGCACGCAGGATTCTTGGTGGCTGCAGCAGCAGCGTTAGTGTTTCATGCCCATCTCTGGGGTCCAAGCTGAGAGCCGCAGCTCGCACCCATCTCTGGAGCTGGTTTAGGCGGTGCTCTGGCTTCTGTGGGTAGACGGGGAAGGAATCCCCTCTCCTTGTGCACCCCGAAGCAATGGCCTCTTGCCTCTTAGGCAGGTCCAGAGTTTTTCCCGGGCTCCCTCCTGGCTAGCTGTGGTGCACTAGCCCCTTTCAGGCTGTGTTCACACAGCCAACCCCAGTCCTTTCCTGGGATCTGACCTCTGAATCCCAAGCCTCAGCTCCCAGCCCACACCTGCCCTGACAGGTGAGCAGAGAAATCTCTCAGGTTGGTGAGTGCTGGTCAGCACTGATCCTCTGTGCAGGAATCTCTCCTCTTTGCCCTCTGCAACCCTTTTGCTGCACTCTCCTTGGTGGCTCCAAAACTCCACACACACACACCCCATCTCCGCCAGTGAAGGGGCCTCCTAGTGTGTGGAAAATTTTCCTCCTTCACAGCTCCCTCCCAGAGGTGCAGGTCCCATCCCTATTCTTTTGTCTCTGTTTTTTTCTTTTTTCTTTTGCCCTACCCAGGTACGTGGGGGGTTTCTTGCCTTTTTGGAAGTCTGAGGCCTTCTGCCAGCATTCAGTTGGTGTTCTGTAGCAGTTGTTACACACGTAGATGTATTTTTGATGTATTTGTGGGGAGGAAGGCGATCTCCACGTTTAACTCCTCCACCTTCTTGAAGGTCCCCTGTTCCCATCTTTTTCATCAACTTATTTTTATCATCTGAGTGTATTGAAAATGTAAGTATATCATCCACCAAAAGATGTGCAAGACCTGTACACTGAAAAACCATGAAACATGGTTGAGAAAATGAAATAAATGTAAATAAATGCAGAAATATACTATGTTCATAGAATGGAAGACTGAATATTGTTAAGACATCAGTTATCCCCAAATTGATCCATAGATTCAATGCCATCCAAATCAAAATTCAGCAAGACCTTTTTTATGGTCCAAATTGATAATAGGATTATAAAATTTATATGGAAATGCAAAGGACCTAGAATAGCCAGCAAAACACTGAAAAAGAAAAACAAAATAGTGAATTTACTTTACCTAAAAAGCTACAATGATCAAGACAGTTTTTTATTAGCATAAAGGTAGATTAATGGAAGAAAACTAGGTTCAGAAACAGACCCAAATATATACAGTCATTCAACTTTCAACAAATGTGCAAAGTTAATTCCATGAATAAGGACTGTCTTTCCAACAAATAGTGCTGGAACAATTAAATATCTGTATGTTAAACAATGAAATTCAGTCTATATTTCATACAATATATAAAAATAAACTCAAAATTGGTCACAGATCAAAATGTAAACCTTAAAACTATAAATCTTGTAGAAGAAAACATAGGAAAAAATCTTTGAAACTTTGGGTTGATCAAAACTTTTTTAGAACAGCAAAAGTATATTACATTTTTTTGATTGATGTTAGATTTTGTCAAATTAAGAACTTCTACTCTTCAAAAGACACTGTTAAGAGAATGAAAAGACATGTTGCAAAATGGGAGAAAGCATTTGTAAATTAGATATCTGATAAAGGATTTGAATCAGAATATAAAAGGAACTTTCTCGAAACTCAATAATAAGAAAAAAACCCATTTTTTGAAAGTTGCCAAAAGGTTTGAACAGACCAGTGAAAATATTCAAATGGCAAATAAGCCCATGAAAAATGCTCAACATCATTAGTCATTAGGAAAATGCAAATTAAAACCACAATGAGATACAAGTACATACTTAATTAGAATGGCTAAAATTAAAAGGACTGACTACACCAAGTGTTGGTGAGAAGCAACTGAAGCTCTCTTACTCTTCTGGTGGGAATTTAAAATGGCACAACCACTTTGGAAAAACAGCTTGGCGGTTTCTTGGACTTCAGTAGATACCTACCATAAGACCCAGTCATTTGACTTCCAGGAATCACAGATCTAAATTTCTTGGAATTTATCCAAAGGAAATGATAGCATTTTTATGTAAAAGGAGAGGAACTGTACATGAATGTACATAACAGCTTTATTTGTAACAGCTTAAAACTGGAAACAATTCAAATGTAAATGCATAGGTGGTAGAATAAAGAAATTGTGGTATATATGTATCATGGAATACCACTCATCAATAAAAAGGTATGAACAATTTATATAACGCAACATGGAATAAGCTCAAAATAATTCTGTTAAATGTACACCCTCTATGACTACATTTTTATAAAATTCTAGGACATTCTAACTAATCTATAATGTCAAAAGATATCAGTTCTTACTTACAGGTGGAAGAGAGGCACATGGAGCACCAGAAGGGAGATATGACCAAGGAACAGGAAAACTTTTGTGGGTGATGGTTCATTATCACAATTGTAGTAATGGCTTCACAAGTGCATACACGTGCCATTTATTTTAAGTCAATTATACCCCAATTAAGCTGTAAAAAGAAAGAATGCAAGATCTCAATTTACCTCCCATGTACCCTTTCTCAAGAAGCTACTAAAAAAAAAAAAAAAGAAGCTACTATAGGGTGTGGTCCAAAAAATAAGGGACTAAACAAAGAGAGAAGAAGACAGGGGATCCAGGATAAAGGGAATTCAATGCAGGGGAAAGAAAAGTGAATCCCAGGATAATGATGAAAGGCTATCTCAGTAGGACAACTATTCAGGAAATTTGGAGAGCAACCAGTTCAGATATGACCAGGTAAGAAGGTTCCTGGAGAGATTTCTTCAAAAAAATGAAACTGATAGAATGTCCAGTAAGTCCTAATATGTTGAAAGGGGATTTAGTCAAACTGAGAGGAAGAGTCTGGGGATAACTTATAGTAGACATATAGAGAACTCAGCATATGAGGAAATAAGAAAATAACTCCAGGGAAAACAAAATACTGTGCAAGAAAGTAATATCTACTACATGGCTCTGCTCTAAATTGTGTTCCATCCAAATCTACCAGCATGAAAATGTCAACAATGCATAGTGATCTAGCTACAATTATTGTATAATTATATGGGGAGGATGGAAGTATAAGAAGTGCATGTGTGAGGTAGTAGTAAGCCAGTACAAGAATAAAATCCTCATATTCATGGTAGGAAAAAATAGATAATTTCTAAAATTGCAAAAAATCAAGGGAAGTGGCCAAGATGGCAAAGTAGGAAGACCCTGAGCGTACCTCCTCCCATGAGGGCACCAAAATTAATACTATTACAAAGCAACTCTCAATGAGAACAACCTGAAGACTAGCAAGAAGATCTTTTACAACTAAAGGTACAAAGAAGGAATCATAACAAAATGGGTGGAAGGTGCACAGACACTGTATAGTCAAGACATATACACCCAGGTGGGCGACCCACAAAAAAGAAAATAATTACAATTGCTGAGATTATCCCCAAGGAGCAAGGGGACCAAAACCCCATCCCAACAAATAAAAGTCCTGAACCAGACAGCTTCACAGGTGAATTCTACCAAACGGTTAGAGAAGAGTTAACACTTATCCTTCTCAAAGTATTCCAAAACATTGCAGAGGAAAGAATGCTTCTAAACTCATTCTATGAGGCTAGCATCACCCTAATACCAAAACCAGACAAAGATATCACAACAAAAGAAAATTATAGGCCAGTGTCACTGATGAACATAGATGCAAAAATCCTCAACAAAATATTAGCAAACCAAATCCAACAATACATTAAAAGGATCATACACCATGATTAAGTGAGATTTATCCCAGGGATGCAATATCCACAATCAATCAGTGTGATACACCACATTAGTAAACTGAAGAATAACAATCATGTGATCATCTCATTAGATGCAGAAAAAGCATCTGACAGGATTCAACATCAGTTTATGAAAAAACTCTCAACAAAGGGAGTACAGAGGGGACATACTTCAACATAATAAAGGCCATATATGACAAACCCACAGGAACATCATACTCAACAGTCAAAAGCTGAAAACATTTCCTTTAAAATCAGGAACAAGACAAGAATTCCCACTCTCAGCACTTTTACTCAACATAGTATTGGAAGTCTTAGACCAGCAATCAGACAAAAACGAAAAAGAAAGAAACGTTGTCCAAATTGAAAAAGAAGAAGTAAAATTGTCAGTTTGCAGGTGACACGATACCATACATAGAAAATCCTACAGACACCACCAAAAACCTACTAGAACTCATCAATGAATTTGGTAAAGTTGTAGGACAAAAAATCAATATACAGAAATCAGTTGTGTATCTATACACTAACAACAAACTATCATAAAGAAAAATTAAGAAAACAGTCCCATTTACAATCACATCAAAAAAATAAAATTCCTGGGAATTAATCTAACTAAGGAGGTAAAAAACTTGTACTTAGAAAACTATAAGACATTGATGAAAGAAATTAAAGATGACAAAAACACATGGATAGCATGCTCATGGAGGAATTAATATTGTTAAAATTACCATACTACAACAAGGCAATCTACAGATTCAATATAATCCCTATCAAAACACTGATGACATTTTTCACAGAACCAGAACAAATAATTCTAAAATGTGTATGGAAACACAGAAGACCCCAAATAGCCAAAATAATCTTAAGAAATAAGAACAAAACTGGAGGTAACACAGTCCCTGATTTCAAACTATACTACAAAGCTACAGTAATCAAAATATTATGGTACTGGCACAAAAACAAACACATAGATCAATGGAACAGAATAGAGGGCCCAGAAATAAACCTACACTTATATAGGCAATTAGTCTGTGACAAAGGAAGCAAGAATATGCAGTGGGCAAAAGACAGCCTCTTCAAGAAATGGTTTTGGCTATAATTAGAAAAGATACATACCCCACAATGTTCACAGCAGAGCTATTTACAATAGCCAAGACATGGAAACAATCAACAGATGATGGATAAAGAAAATGTGGTACACACACACACACACACACACACACGCAAGCACAATGGAATACTACTCAGCCATAAAGAAGAATGAAATAATGTCATTTGCAGCAACATGGATGGACCTAGAGATGATCATACTAAGTGAAGTAAGTCAAAAGGGCAAATGCCATGTGATACCACTTACATGTGGAATCTAAAATGTGACACAAATGAACTTATTTACAAAACAGAAACAGACTCACAGACCTAGAGAACAAGACTTGTGGTTGCCAAGGGGAAGGTGGGGTGAAGGAAGGATGGATTGGGAGTTTATATAATATCTTTGTATGGTGAGAAAAGACAACTAGACTTATCATGATGGTCATTTTGAAATGTATTGACATATTGAATCACTATGTTGTATACCAGGAACTAACATAGCGTTGTAAGTCAATTATACTTCAAAATAACAAACAATGAAAAAGAGATCAGATTTGTAGTTACCAGAGGCAGGCTTTGGGGCGTGGGGAGAGGGAATTGGATGAAAGCAGCCAAAAGTACAAACTTCCAGTTATAAGATAAATAAGTACTAGGGATGTAATGTACAACATGACACATATAATGAACTCTGCTGTAGCTATATATGAACGTTGTTAAGAGAGTAAATCTTAAGAGTTTCAGTCACAGTGTTTTTCTATTTCTTTAATGTTGTATCCATATGAGATGATGGATGTTCACTAAACTTATTGTGATAATCATTTCATGATGTATGTAAGTCTAAGTACTATGTTGTACACCTTAAACTTATTCAGTTATGTATGTCAATTATATCTCAATAAAACTGGAAGAAAAAATAAAATAAACATAACACAGATCTTGCCTCAGAACAGAGCCTGATAAAGTCAGAGAGGTAACTTTTCAATGAATAAAGTGCCTGTGAAAACTGAAAAAAAAAGAAAAAGATGGGAATTCCCTGGTGGTCCAGTGGTTAGGACTCTGCGCTTTCATGGCTGAGAGCCAGGGTTCAATTCCTGGTCAGGAAACTAAGACCCCGCAAATGGCATGGCCAAAAAAAGAAAAAGAGAAATCAAAAAGTAGCAACATATTTGATATGTAGACCTAAGTACAGAAGGAATAGATGAAAGAACTGGAAATGGTTGATCCTGATGAGGGAGGTGCAAGAAATGGGGAATGGGTGGGTCAGGAATTGCTAATGTAAGTAACAAGCCTCATGGAACCATTTTACTCAAAACTCTGCATTTACATAATTTTGATAGAATTAAGAACCAAATTAATATATATGATGTAATGAAAAATACATCATTTAGGATAGTGGTCATGGTTGCACAACAATGTGAATATGCTTAATGTCAGTAAATTGTACACTCAGAAATGGTTAAAGTGGTAAATTTCACGTTATGTATATTTTACCACGATACAAAACCTCATTTATTATTTTAAAAAGTGAATAATGTGCAAGAATCTTCAGTGAATGATGGGTGACAAAGACCATATGGGACAAGAGACGGACTAGGGCATGGAGTGGAGTGGAGGAAGCTTTGAAGGTTTAGGGCAGAGGGAAGTTGGGTCGGGGAAGAAGATGCACAATTGAATGGAAAAGGGTTATGATTAAGGATGGATTAAATATTCCATAGTGCGTACAAACTAGGATTTCATGAATCTGAGGTATGTTGAGTTTAGCTAGCTGAAAATTTACCATCTAAGATAGTTTTCTGGTGAGTGGGAAGACCATTTAGAAGGAATTAGATTCATCTTCTTTCTCTATTTGACAATGCTACACACCCACTGCTAAAGTTTGCTTTTCTCCACTCTAATTCTCTGAGCTGGACAGACACTTAGTGGAGGCATTCTTCCTTCAAATGTGTGACCCTTCTTGGTGAAGCTGCTTTTTCTTGTCAAAAACTTTTGTAAGAATAGTCTACCTCTTCTTATTTTATGTTGATTTGACTTAAATATCAGAAGGCAACACCAGATTTGGGGGAGCAGGGATATGGGGTCTTCACTGTCCCATGCACAATTACCTACATCTGACAAGTCCAGCCGTGAAGATCTGGTGTGTTTCCCATCTCCTCAGTGTAATCTTTCTTGACCAACCCAGGTTGGAGGGAGGGCTCATTCTGCCCCACTTGTCTCATGCATATTATTATATAATCCAGAATGTTCTCTTGGTTCTTCTAATGCACTAACTCTTTGTTCATTATTTAGTTAACCCACATTTTTTCAAGAGCCTACTATGTTGAACTATATTAAGCAACTACGAAGATAGCTGTGGGGGAGAAGATAGCTGTAGAAAGCATTACAGTTCAGAATGAAAGTACTGGAAAGTCCAGAAAAAGGGGTGATTAACTCCCTCAAGGAAGGAATACCAAAGGAGGGTCAGGGTAGAGAGTCTTGAGCTAATTCTTGAAGGATGAATATGAGGGTTTTTTAAATAATATAATCTTTTATCATCTATTCAATTATAAGCAATTCAAGACAGGCACCATGCCTTAGACTTCACAGTTTCCCCTACGCTCGTTAGCCTTGCATGGAGTAAATATTCAATATGTATTAGTGAACTGATTAATAAATTCATATAGATGGACAGAGGCCTAGACTTCTCAGCTTAGAAATTCCATTTTCACTGAGAAATTACCACATTAAGCTTTACAAATTTGTGTTCTGTAACCCACACTGAGATAGTCTAACGTGATTATCAACCTTTTTTGAGGATATGATGGCTATGTTGCCAAAATTAAAATGGGAGCATCTTAGGCAACATGGAGATAACAGCTGCCCTTCTGTTATGTAAAAGTGCTAATCTTGCTTCCTTTAAGCATTTTCAATTTGGGGGCAGAAAACATTCATTTTAATGTGGATGTGGTCATATGTCCCTATGATGTGAAATATTCCAGGCTCACCTTTCAAGATGAAAGTCCACAGTGACCCCATGGGACAGGTTATCATTGCTAAAAATAACTTATGGGTGTCCATCTGCTCTATCCTCACAGCCACACCTCAACTGGGAACTCCATGAGTTTAATATTATATGCTTGTAGTAGCATCAGATACTATGAAATTCAATGAAAGGAGGAAGTGTTAGAAAATCTGTTAAATCTGTAAGACACAAATCATAAGTTCTGCTTCCTTGTGTGGGTGCCTGCCTCATACACCTACTTCTTGTTTTTAACTCCAAGTGTTTCACGAGTCGAGAGGGAGAGGAAGAAATATAGGGATTGAGGGTGTTTCATGTTTAAATGGCAGCGCCACACCCCTAAGGGACCCCAGGTGGTGAGTAGGAAAGAAGTTTCTGGCCTTTGTTGTAAAAACCAGGTTGATACTGGTTATTTCATTCTATTTTAACATGCAGATACGGGGAATCATATATAAATTATTAGCAATGGTTTGTCCCAGATGAAGTGGATTCTGGGAAACTAACACAACATAAATAACATCTGAAATATGGAACTGGCAGAGACCACTTTGATTTCATTCAGTATTTTTTTCAGCATTGTTACCAATTTTATTTAGGAATTGAAACAGACAAATTTCTTCCCTGGGCATTTAAGGGCTTACTGAATTGCGATTTTAAATTACCAAATCTATCTGGCTTTCACCTACTCGAACCAATTCAAAGTAATGTTTTTCCCTTGCTACTCTCAAGGTATGCAAATATATTAGGCACAAACTAATTTTCCAGGCTTGTTCTTCCCACAGATATTTTGAGCTCTCACTCTTCATACAAGAGAGAAACAAGTCCAATAAACAAACTCGGCATGCTTGTCAAAAAGTGGTTATTCGGGCAGGACAAGTATGCTTGTCAGATGGAGATGTTGTGAATGTCCGTTGAGAGAGATGATTCCAAAGTGCTTCCCAGCATGTGTGCCTGGTCACTAAGAAGAGATTCATTCCCAGGCCCTCTTCATCTGGCAGCAAAATCTCTTTCCCAGGTGATTTCTCAGCCTGGTCCTCAAGGGTGGCTGCTCAGAGGGTGGGACCCATAACTTTCAAAGGAAATCTCCACATTGAAGGCTGAGTTTCCACAATCACTTTCAAGATCCGAAGTAGCAAGTGACAAAGCGCATCTTGTTGACATATGATGTAGGCATATTTACGTAGGGCTCTATTAGACCAACAGTTTGCCAGCCCAGGCGTTTTTCTCTCTGCAAATTTCCAGAGGAAGTGGGCAGGGGTGGGCACAGGAGGGTAGAAGCACACAGAGATTCATGTGGCTCCAGATGTGATGAGAGGGATGCCAGAAAATAGGATTAAGACTTGGAATTCTATAGACACTGGGGGCTGCAGAAGGTGGGGAAAGTAGGGTTTTATTTTACTACTTGCAGAAATGACAAGAATATAGCCCTTCTAAGATGTTTCTCTTTGGCCAGAAGTTAGGCAGATACAAAATTATTCAGGAAACATTGATGCATATACAAATGAGTGATACAGGTATATGTATCAGCTAGGATGCTTCTGACTGGAAATAATAGAAAACCTCCTTCAAACAGGCTTAAGTGATCAAAGAGATCTAGTTCACTGAACTAAAAAGTCGAGAAACAGGGCTGTTTTAAGGCTTGATCCAGAGGCTGACCCATGTAACCAAGGCCTCGGTTTCTTTCCAGTTCTCAGAGCTGCTTTCCGCTTCATCTTGAGGTGACTCCTCCTATGGTCCCAAGATGGTTGCCACCAGATTCCAGGGCGGCAGGCTTTTGTCCACATCCGGCAGAAAAGAAAGAGTGATTTTGTCACACCATTCCCGTACATGTCCTGGGAACAGTGCTTATTGAACCCCACCTGAAGCAATCACTGTGGCTAGGAGATGAAATGCATTATCTCAATTAACCTCTAGGTTACACGTCAAGGGTAGGGTAGGAAAATATGTCAATTTATCAATAAACGTGTTTGGGGATGTTGGGTGCAAAAGATGAGGGGACAACTGACTCTGCCAGAGGAAGGAATGGTGTGGGTGGGAAAGAAGAGGTTGGGGAATGCTTCACAGAAAAGGAGATGCCAGCTGGGACCAGAATATGAAGAACCTTGAATGCCATGCTAAGAATCTGGACCTTCAAACTGTGAGGAAAGACATTGTTAAAGCAAATCCATAGCATAAGACAAATGGACTGATTAGCGTCAAGACATCATTTTCAAAAAGTTAAAACATGACTCATAGAAATCTAGAATGGGTACACGTCAACTATTTCATTCAGTTCATTAATTAATAAGGAATCTGATAAGAGTGTGAAGCTGGTTTGAAGAGCATCTCAGGGACAAGGGTTTATATCACTCATCAGGAAAGTCACTTTTTTTAAAAAAGGGGGTTAGAATAACATTACTAAATTAAAGACAAAACTGGTTAATATGCTTCAGAGCAATGAAATCATAACCTTTGGGGATATCTTTTCTACCTGAAAGAAATCACTCACACTTCTGTTGGACAGGATACAGGTCTACAAGTTAATAGTTAACTGCATGAAGTCTGAGTCTTTAGTAGTAGCTAGGGAAGTAAAATAATAATACAACTTCCTAGATGCACAGTATGAAATAATCCTTAGATGGGCCTGTTAAACCATGCTCTAGTAGGACATTAAAAAGATAGACAGGGCTTCCCTGGTGCCGCGGTGGTTGAGAGTCCGCCTGCCGATGCAGGGGACACGGGTTCCTGCCCCGGTCCGGGAGGATCCCACGTGCCGCGGAGCGGCTGGGCCCGTGAGCCATGGCCGCTGGGCCTGCGCGTCCGGAGCCTGTGCTCCGCAACGGGAGAGGCCACAACAGTGAGAGGCCCGCGTACCGCAAAAAAAAAAAAAAAAAGATAGACAATCTTCTTGGGTTTATTTCTAAGTTCTGAATAATTTTTGTTATTATCTAATACCACCAGAGCAATCTATTTAAAGCAGGTTTGTTGTGTGTGTGTGTGTGTGTGTTTTAATGGACTTGAGCCTTATAGTACTTACACATCAGTAAATACTGCTAATTGTAATCAATTGTAACATAGTCATTAAAGGGAGCTCGAGGAGATCTGCTCAAAGAAAGAGACATTTTGAACTGATTCCTTGAGTGGGAAGTAGTCGAAATTAGACACCCTTCACTAGGAGGAGAGGTGTCCTGCTACCGTCAGACTAGAGAAGAGTCAAGTAAGAGAAGCCGGCAGAAATGAGAAGGCCTAGGGACCTCCAGTACCCACAGAGACAATTGTTCCAAGGATTATTCAGAAAGCAGCTGGGGTGGAAAACAGGGGTATTTCAACACTGCCAGTCAAGGAGGCATCAAATCTGAACCCATCCTACACTGTGATAGTCCTACTTCCTGGCCCCTCTCTTGCCCATGAAATGTTTTGGTTAAAAGGGAAAAACATTCTATACACTCAATAATTAAGTAAGGCCAAGCTAAGCCATGTTTAGCTCCACATTTTTGGATAACAGATTTATTAATGGGCTGGTTGAGAGAATTGGACCATTTGGTGTTTGAGAAAATTGGAAATGTTTAAAATAAATACTTGGCATCCTTCCTCTCTGACTGCTGTGATGTGTTCATTTATTCTTAGGGGTAAAATGCCCACATTGAAGATTAACTTGATAGAAATTGTTTAGCAGATTTTCACTAAAAACACAGTATGAAATATTAAAAGGCGAATTTCCATTTTCACAAAATGGAAAAAGCGGCTCACCAGTCCAAAGACAATTTTTTGTTTATTGTTTGAGTCTTAGGTGTAATAGTTATCATGCCATAGAGAATATATGCCATTTGCCATTTAGCAAATAAAAACACAATATGCCCAGTTAAATTTTATGTATATATATTTTTTAATTTTATGTATATATATATTTTAAATTAACTAATTTATTTTTGCCTGCATTGGGTCTTCATGGCTGCGCGTGGGCTTTCTCTAGTTGCGGTGCGTGGGTGCTACTCTGCATTGCGGTGCACGGGCTTAGCATTGCAGTAGCTTCTCTAATTGCGATGCACGGGCTCTAAGCGTGCAGGCTTCAATAGTTGCATCATGCGGACTCAGTAGTTGTGGCTCACGGGCTCCAGAGCACAGGCTCAGTAGTTGTGGCACACGGGCTTAGTTGCTCTGCAGCATGTGGGATCTTCCCAGACCAGGGATGGAACCCATGTCCCCTGCATTGGCAGGCAGATTCTTAACCACTGCACCACCAGGGAAGTCGTGCCCAGTTAAATTTGAATGTCAGAAAATCAATGAAAAATTTTTTAGTGTAGGTATGTTCCATGCAATATCTGGGACTTGTAGTAGGCAGAAAAATGATCCAAAAAGTGTCCACATTTTAATTTCTGAACAGTTTATCTTATGTGTGTAAAGGGACTTTTCATGTGTGATTAAATTAGATTATTCAAGTTGTTAAAAAAAAAATTAGATTCTTCAGATGGAAGATTATCCTGGATTATCTGAGTAGACCCAATGCAATCATAAGAGTCCTGATAAGAAAGGCAGAAGGATCAGAAACAGAGAGAGATGAGAAGATGCTACAATGCTGGCTTTGAAGATGGAAGAAGGGCTCACAAGCCAAAGAATTGCCAGTGGCCTCTAGAAGTTGTAATAGGTAAGGAAACAGATTCTCCTTTAGAGACTTCAGAAGGAACGCAGCCCTGCTGACACCTTGAGTTTAGCCCAGTGAGACCTAGTGGGATTTCTGGCATGTAGAACTGTAAGATAATAAATTTGTGTTGCTGTAAGCCACTAAGTTTGTGGTAGTTTGTTACAGGAGCAATAGGAAACATACAGAACTTACACTAAAAATCATTTGTTGTTTATCTGACATTCAAATTTAATTTAATTATCCTGTATTTTATCTGGCAACCCGCTTAAAAGCATGAAGCAGTGGGACATGGTAGAAAACATACTCACATAGGAAGTAGATGACTACTTTACCTTCAGGCCTGACTCCTCAGATGGAAAATGAGGGGCTTGACTGGGATGTTCACTATGGTTCCCTTGTAGTCCATGATCCCATTAAAGAAACATTACTTGCCAAAACAAAATAAAACAAACAGATGAATTTTAAAATGTTTATAGTTCAGGACAGTTGTCTTCACTTGCTGAGTGTATTTGTGTGTTTGTGTTCTAACTTTTCAGTAGTTCTCCTTTAAGCACTCACCCCAATCTGGTGAGTTTGTTGATTACAGGGCATGGCCCTGCCACTCATGCTTCTTTCCCTCCTCGCTGCAGGCCTCTTCACACCTTCTCCTAACTCAAACCTTATGACAGGTAATGCTAGTTGGCTACTGTATCAGTATCCTAAGGCTGTTGTAACAAATTACTGTATACTTAGTTGCTTAAAACAACACAAATTTATCTTACAGTTCTGAAGGTCAAGATTTCAAAGTAGGTTTCACTGGGTTAAAGTCAAAGTCACAGTCACACAAAGTCACACAAAATGCAGGGCTGCATTCCTTCTGGAGACTCTAGAGGATCCATCTCCTTGCCTTTTCCAACTTCTAGATGTGCCTACTTTCCTTGGCTCGTGGCCCCACACCACTTCGACTCCTACTGCCATCATCACATCTCCTTGCCTGACTCTGTCCCTTCTGCCATCTTCTTTTAAGGACCCTTGTGATTGCCGTAGGTCTACCCAGATAATCCAGGGTAATCTCCTCATCTGAAGAGTCTTAAGTGAATCACATATGCAAAAAGTCCTTTTTTCCATGCAAGGTAACTTAATCACAGATTCAATAATTAGGACAGGGACATCTTTGGGGAGCCATTATTCTGCCTCCCACACCTACCCAATATCTAGTCTTCCCTTCTTCCTTTTTAACACTTTGTTCAGGGTGACAATAATATTGGTTGAAAATTTTTATTTACAAAGTTCCCTTGAAGCTGCATGTGCTCATGTGACATGTCCGGCCAATGAGATGTCGGTAGAAGTCTACTGGCCAATGAGAAGTAGAATTCTGGCTTCCAAGAAAGCTACTGTTTTCCTGATTAAAAGAGGCAGACTCAGCTGTCATATAACATTTGCCCTCTTCCATTAACTCTATGTCCTGTATAAAAAAATTAATCTGATACCCAGAAGGGCAGCCACTCTACTGACAGAATGAGAATGAAAATCACACATGAAAGATGGCAAAGCAAAAACAGTCAAAGGATCTGAGATCCCTGATGGCATTGTGGAAATGCCTCATCAGCCCAATTCTGCCAGTCCCCGGGCTTGCTGGCTAAGAAAAAGAAATCCTTAATCGTTGGCACCAGCGTAATCTGTTGATACAGCTGATGCAACTGAGAACGAGTTCTGTCTAAATCCTCTCTACTCAAGGTGTGCTCCCTGAACCAGCAGCAAGGATGTCACCTGGCAGTGTGTTAAAATGCAGAATCTACAGCCTTTCCCCAGATCAGCTGAACCAGAATCTGCATTTTAACAAGAAAACTATGCACTTTCATTTGCTGGGGTTGATCTAGAGGCACTTCAGAATTGGAGGAGCACAGCTCTGGAGCTCACAGAGGTCAGGGAAGGACATTTTCCTTAGTTCTTCTCTCCTAGGCTGAAAGATATGGTCTGTCTGGAAACAATGGTACCCTTGGGTTTTACTGGGATAAATTTCAAACACTGGGAGGTGGGCGCAAAATTGTATATGTACAATCATTAAGTATGTTTCTCACTGCCCCCCCCCCCACACCGGTTACCCTGATTTAGTTCTTTTCTTGTTCCTGCTTAAAAAGTTGTATTTCATTGCTAGTCAGCCTAAGACCTCACATCTATTTTATTCAATCAAGACTAAACTGATAAGGAGTTGAAAACTGGGTGAAATCAGGAAAAGGAGGACACTTACCTCCTCTTTTAAAAACTCTTTGTGGTTTGTAAAGACACCTGAAACGTCTTTGGTGTGATCCACCACGCAGATGAAGAAAGTGCAGTACATATATAAATTCACAGAGAGGGAGAGCCAAAGTGCCTTTCAACACACTGCACTTCTCATTTCTATTAAATCTCTGAATGTATGCATTTAATTGTAGGCTAATTTATACATTTAATACAAACTATCAATTGTAGGCAATGATTTCTATCAGAGTATTACAAAGAAACATGAAGGACAAAGCACAGCCACCCAGTTTCCTGGAGAATGGAGGGAAAACATCAAGGGAGCAGATCTTCTGATTGAATCTGCCCTCTTGAAAACTGTTTTAGGAGGTTTTTTGTGGTTTTTTTAAATTTTAATTAAATTTTGAATAGGTAAATCCAAAAAGGTACAGAAGAGTACACAGGGAAAAAAATCTCCCCCTCATTAATCCCTCCCTCCATCTGCCAAATTTCTCTCCCTCAAGGCAACCACTGTGACCAGTTTTTTGGGACTCCTACCACATGGGAACTTTGCATGTTGGAAGATGCTAAAAAATGCAGCTGAAAATCAAGTGTGTAGTGTAGATTGCTCTGAACTGTGCTTGAGGGCATACATTAAAATTAACCTTTCTCATCATCCAATTCCTTTCTGTTAAGATCTTATGCTCACATTTAATTTTTTATATCGTAGATATCTGTCAAGTAAAGATCAAGAGTCTTGTCACCTACTCATCCCACAGGAGTAAGGAGATTGTGCTTACAAAACACTGAGCAAGGCTCAGAATAAACATAAGGTGTTGTTATAGCTGTAGCTCCCTTCTACATAATTTGCATTTTATAACTCACTCCTCACCCTCAAGCCTACCACATACTTTTCCCCCACTGAAACACCTTTTAAGGGTGAGAAGTTAATAAGAAAGGGTGATTGATATAAGGCAAGACTAAGGAGAATGCTTTGAAGAGTTTTGATTTGTTTGCCTAAAACTTCCCAACTCATTGTTCTTCAAGGAACCTGGAATTTTTTCAAAAAGAGAGACACGTAACTGAATAAGTTCACAGTTGTGTGACTTTAATAATTCAAATAATTTGAGAATATTTTCCTTTCTTTTTTAAAAAATAGGATTATATTTTACATACTTTCTTCTTTCATGTAGTAATATGTTATGGGCATCACTGTTCTGAACATGTTTAATCATGTATAGCATGAGTATTTGAAAATAAGAATAGCTACTGTGTTTAAAGATGCATATATAGAGACTTGATTCACATGTATATAGTCAAATCAATACATGTTTTGGGGGGACTTCCATGTGCTAAAAACAAAATAGACACTGCATAGACACCTAAGATGTTTTCCCTGCCCAATACAAAACATTCAGTGATAAGCATGAAATTGAAAGAGTCAGAGAGAGTTCTCTGGGACCTGAGAAATGCAGGTGGTTGCTTAAATTGCAGTGTTTTAAGAAGACTTCTTGACTCTGTTCTAGATCATTTTGAGTACTGATTACACTCCAGTGAATTGATTAACAACTAGGTATACTTTTTTAAGAGATAAAAACCCCTGTACAAAGATGCTAAGAAAAAATACAAAACTAACTCTGGCAAGGGATATAAAAATCATAAGCAACTGAGGGCTCCCCTGGTGGCACAGTGGTTGAGAGTCTGCCTGCCGATGCAGGGGACACGGGTTCGTGCCCCGGTCTGGGAGGATCCCACTTGCCGCGGAGCGGCTGGGCCCGTGAGCTATGGCCGCAGAGCCTGCGCGTCCGGAGCCTGTGCTCCGCAACAGGAGAGGCCACAACAGTGAGGGGCCCGCGTACTGCAAAGAAACAAACAAACAAAAAAAACAGAAGCAACTGAAATAGATAGAAATTAATAGACTTTATTTCCTTTTTAAATCCAAGGCCTTTAATTATAGCACTGTTGGACAGAATACTGAATGGTGTTTTAAATCATCTGATTGGCCAATGTATAAAACAATAATTGCCGTGTACATTCCAAATTAAAGGACATAGAGCATAAAGATGGTATTAAGAGCTTACAGTTCCTTCTCCTTAATCTTGTACTATAGCTAACCTCCCAGATCCAAGACATTTCTAGCCATTAGTGATTGGTTGAGGTTAATAGTTCTGACGAAGCCTTAGCTCATTGATCCTCCTCAGATTAATCTCGAGAATCTGGTCATTAACCTCCAGAAACCACTAAGTAGGGTGCAAAAAAGGATTTCACCAGTATCATTTAAAAGGCTGTATAATTGTTTCATAAATATATATATTTAGTAAGAAGATGTCTCTCGTATTGTATATGTATGTGCATAGTAGTTTAAAGTTTCTTTAGGTTTTTATTTCTAGAATGTTCTTCCAATACAAAAGAATAATTTGACATAAATATGCTATGTATGTAGGGAAAACTATTACTAATATCTGGCATCCTAAGATGTTTTTATTGGCCCAAAGAAAAGGGGGTATAAAATTCACTTTAAAGATGGGAGTGTTTGTTTTTGTCCTTAATACTTTGGATGAATTTATTAAAAGTCATAATGAGAGTGAAAATTGGACTGTAGGTGAATGTCCACTTGAAAATGATGCTGTATGTTTCCCATATTCTTAAAAGAACCGAGTATAAAGTGTACTTGAAATATCACAAACATAGGCCAGTTTATTATTATAACCTCAAATCATATTTTTCACAGTAATTTGTTCTGATGTCGGAATTTTCATAAGGAAAGATATGAAGTCTCAGTGGATCGTTACATTGCTTACTCTTGATTCAACATTTAATAGGCTTTCCTCTGACTTTATGTCCTGAGTCCATAAAGCTTAGTAAATGACACTGCAAAATTTCTTTAGATGGTAGAAAGCTTTGGTTAAGTGAAAAAGCCTGTTGAGGTTTTTTTTCCCCTGTAGTTTCCTAATTGGGGCTTCCTTATTACATCACAAACATTAATCACCACATTATCCAGATCAGACTTACCCTATCTTTCAGATCCTCATTAATCTACTAGTAAAGTTACGAGCTCCATTAATATGGTTACATTTAGAATGTTTCCCTAAAGCACAGTATACCTATTACTGGGTTGAATAACGCAAAAGCCATAAGTCTCCTTCAGGCTGAAGATGTTTCTTGAAATGTCGGCTCTGACAGAGCAGCCTCCCCCACACTCTCCACATAGGATTCCTACAGAATGTTTGCTTTATTTACTGCTTTGTTTACTCTTTTAGCAGGAAAAAAATTCTCTGAGCAGGATGGAGTTTGCATCTGGCAGAGACCAAACCGTGTGCTGTTGTCCAGAGCTTGGCTGTTTTCCATTTGGAATGGTTGAAAAAAAATGTGAGATCTTCCTAGAGTGGATCACCTCATCAAGCAGAGGGAACTGCCATTTCCTTGCAATCTTAAACCGACCAGTATTTCCCGAGCGCAAATGTTTTTTGGACGATTGATGGTAAAAATGGCAGAGCATCAAGCTCACCTGTCCACATCCACATCACCGAATGTGGCCAGTTCAGATGCAGAGCCTAATGTGGTCCTGCAAGAGCACCAGTCGTGGAAAGACTCTCCAGCCATTCACACAGTTTGTGGATGTCTCATAAATGCCTATCATTTATGAGCTATGGGAGTGTGGGGTTTTCTTTCAGAACCTGACAGAAGGAAGTCTCTGAGTCTCTCAGCCTACCTTATCGAATTCACTGCGTTTGTGGCTGTATTCGGCAGTTACTTTTTGCATTCTGATTTTCTGTAGCGTAGTATACAGATTTAAGCATGCTGTTGCCTACAAAGGATGTCAAAATGAATAAGCAGTTAAGATATTCCTATATACGTATGGTATTTATCATAAGACACATTGAGGAGAGCTTAAATAAATATGATACTCTCAAGAAATTTCTTAAAATTAGAAAGTATTCTCCTCAAAACAAAATATTGAAGTCAATGAATATCTTGTCCAACATGTTATCCGGATAAGACAAAATTCAGACTAACAAGGTCAAAGAAGGGAAATATTCATTAAGGCAGAGGTCTGTTAAAACAACTTAGTGTTAATTTGTTTTAAAGACTATGTTTCAAAGATTAGAGATTAGGGATTTGTGAGCAGAATAATGTAGTTATCAAAATTTTCAGCAAAACAATCAAGTCTTGCAATTTAGGGACTCATTTCGTTCTTGAGATCAAGGAAACACTTTATTGTTTAGTGAGCTGCAATGAAAGGTAAGGAAAAATGAAATGCGTCTGGAAATAAATGAACAGTTTCTTGGCTTCAGATAAGCACTTCTCAAAGTCTTTCATGATACTATTGTAGAGCACATGGAGAATTAAGGCCTGGGAATTGGTACAGTCTGGTGGATTTATAGTTGATTAAACCTAAGAGGTCAAAGAGGCAATGTATCAATGTTATATGGGAAAAAAGGCCTTTAAAGGAAAGCTCTAGGGCTCTGTATTTGACCTTGCAACAGAGAAATGTGCTTCTCAGATTTGTAAAGTATGTACGATTCAAAGGATCTCTGAAGATTGTAGAGATGGACAAAAATCAACAAAATGAAATTTAATGCACAGAAGTAAAAATAAAAACTTGCCTTTAGGTTCAAAAATCCCACTGTAAAGTACACAGCCTGGCATAAGTTTATATGAGAAAACAGACACACACGTGCAAACACATTCTAGGTGTTTTAGTTGATTTCAAGGGGAAAATAAGCCAAGAATGTGAGCTGATGAATGAACTAACTAATGAGAACTTAATTTGTATTAACTAAAGGATGGCGTCCAGATCAAGGGAAATAACCATCCCAATTGGCGCGTCCCTGGTCAGTCCACATCTGGAGTTGCAATTCTGTGTGCCACCCTGGGGAGGCCAGGCTGGGCTGAAGGGTAATGGAGAACAGGCCGAGGTCAGCAACGAGGGAGGTCGAGGGGATGATGGTGGGGGATGTGGAGAGAGGCAGGCTAATGAGGATCTAAGTCTCTGAAAGCTCGGAAGTTTCCCATAACAGGGAACGAGGCTTATTTCTTCCAGAATGAAAATGGAACATTAAAGGGGCTGAGAGAAAATTTTAAATAAAGGAAATTCACCATTACACCATCCTACAACTGCAACACAAGCAAAACAGTAATCTGATGTATTAATTAAGGGATTGTTTCAACAAATCAGTGGCATGAAAAAGAGAAGGGAAATGGTTGGATTTTAAAAGAGTCTTAAGAGATTTATCAACCAAATGAATTGTGTGGGCCTTCTTATATCTTGATTCCAACAACTACCTGGTAGATCAGAGATTTTCTTTTTAGATAATTAGGGAAATTGCTTCTTAATAATAGCTTTATTGAAATATTGAAATTCACCCTTTAAAAGTGTACAAGTCAGTGATTTTTAGTATAGTCAACAATCTTACACAGCACTCACCACTATTTAATTCTAGACCATTTTTACCACCCCCAAAAGATACCCCATAATCATTAACAATTATTGCCCATTCCCCCTCATCCCAGCCCCTAGTAGGCATTAATCTGTTTTCTGTCTCTCTGGATTTGCCATTCTGGACATGAATGGAATGAGACAACATGTGGTCTTTGTGTCTGGCTTCTTTCACTTAGCATAATGCCTTCAAGGTTCACACACATTGTAGCAGGATATCAGTACTTCATTTCTTTTTATGGATGAATAATATTCCTTTGTATAGATACGCCGCATTTGTTTATCCATTCATCGGTTGACAGACATTTGGATTGTTTCCATGTTTTGACGATTATAAATAATACTGCTATGAACATTTATGTACAAGGTTTTGTGTGGTCATATGTTTTCAGTTCTTTGAGATATATACCTAGAAGTGGAATTGATGGGTCATATAATAGGGTAACTCCATTTTAACGTTTTGAGGAACTACCAAATTCTTTTTCCAAAGTGGCTGTACATTTCACATCCCCATCAGTGATGTGTGAGAGTTCAAATTTCTCCACATATTTGATATATAGCCACCCTAGTCAGTATGAAGTAGTGGCTTATTGTGGTTTTGATTTGCATTTCTCTATTGATTGATGATGCTGAGAATCTTTTCATGTGCTCATCGGACCTTTGTATATCTTCTTCAGAGAAATGTCTACTCAAATAATTTACTGATTTTTATATTGGTTTATTTATCATTTTATTACTGAGTTGTAAGAATTCTTTATACGTTCTAGATATGTCCTTCATCAGACATGTGATTTGTGAATACTTTCTCCCATTCTGTGGGTTGTTTTTTCACTTTCTTGATGGTATCATTGGAAGCACAAAGTTTAAATTTTGATGAAGTCTGTTTTAATTAATTTTTTTTTCACTTGTGCTTTTCTTTATATTTCTATAGTTGGATTTTACAAATACCTTTTCCACCAATTAATTTAATGTGGTTAAATATGTTATTAAAATGGTGAAATAACCACTGTCATGGTTGTGGAGGAGATGCTAAATTCAGTCTATTTAATTTTATTAAGGTAGCTTGGGACTGTTTCTCATGATGAAGATGATAAACTTCCCATGATAATCTAGTCAGCTTAAATTCACATTATACCAGCAGTTTAATTATCACAATGATTTAGTCAAGTCTGGAAGGCAATAAACCTTGGTGGAAATCATTGTCTAAAACATACATTGTTTGAAAATTCTTCCCCTTGCCCGAAATTTCACAGAATAGTTATGCTCATAAATCAGGGGGAAAAATATTGCTTCTAAAATCATCCTAAACATAGTTTTACCAACTTGCTAAGTCACCTGTCCTCCCTCCTACCCCCAGCAGGGGGAACTAATTAGAATCTGGAGAAATGAGAAAATATGATTTGAATACATATATTTACTCAATACTTTATATTTGGAAATAGAAATAAAACCTTACTTTTATAATTCAAAATATAGAATATAAAGCTTAATAAATATCTTCTAGGCCCTTAAGAGAAATTTATCAGAAATAGCAAGGACTGGGGAAAATGAAAAGTTTTATATTTGTTCAAAAGAGACATTAGTTTAGAAATATTGGGAAACAGTGTCCCAGCGGAACAAATGATTCATGTTATAGAGGGGAAAATTACAATGCTTCCACCCATCATTTTTAAATGTTTAAATGTCTTTAAAGATTAGATACTTTTTAGATAGTATTGCACAAATAAGCATATATGGAGTAAAACTTGGTTTTATTTGATAATCAGTGTCCTGATGTAAACACAATCTCTCAAAAAGAAAAATGCAAGTGGTTTTCTTTTATTTTTACATAAATAATATTTATATTGGACATAACACAAATCACTTCCAATTAAATAATTTAATTTTTGCTCCCTCCCAAAACCCCACTAAAATAGGGCAAAATAAGTTAAACAGACATAAACCCATAAGAGTAAAGAAAGCAGAATAGGCAATCGCAGAGGCAAGAGCTTAATAAAATTTTGGAAGGTGGCAAACAAATCAGTGGCTGACATCTGTCTTAGCAAACTGGAAGCTAAAATCTCCACCTTTTGAGAAGATCAGAAGTGAGCAGGTTTGCACTACTAAACCCTGGGATGGCTCAGGAATTGGAGGTGCTGGGTACTTCAGAAGCATGGGTGCAGTGCAGAGTTAAAGGCAGGAGTAAAATTGGTGGTAAGAAATAGACCCCCAAGCCTCACCCCGCCCCTTCCCCACCACGCAGCTAGAGAATTACCCTGCCCCTACACTGGCTGAAGACAGGAAGATTGAACCACATGGACTCTGATCTTGTGGCTACACTCCAACTTACGGCAGGGATAAAGTTCTGTACCGGAAAACTCCAGTGAAAATCTACACTCTGAACTGGGAGAACTGCAGTCCCCTGTATTCTGCTCAGGTCCCTTACCCATACTCCTGGCAGGCAGGAGTATGATCTCAGGGAGGAGCTTCTCTACTGGAAGACTAACCAGCCCCCTCCCCGAAATTCTATAGATACTGATATTGAAGGTTCCCCTGCAAAAAGGACAGGCTGACACCTATCACCACCCATTGAGGACCACCCATTGACAGGATGCAACCAGGTATGTGGAATTTCCAATGGGCCTTTAGTGCCTCAATATTAAATATGAATAGACAAAGTTCATCATAAATTTGAAGAAATCTTTCAGTATAGAAAACAAAAACAAAAAAAAAGAAACAGAGGAAAAAGACAATGCAAGAAAACTTCAAAATAAGAGAACATATTGTATCCATGATAAAAATGGGGGATTATAAATATGGAACATTTAGAAAACAAGAAAGAGCTTTTGAAAATGAAATATGATTGCAGAAATGTAAAATTCAATCCAATATTCAGAAAATAAAGATGAAGAAATAACCCAGTAATTAAAAGGAAAAAGACAATTAGACCGAAATTTGGAAGATAAATCATAAGAAAAGTAGAGCATTATTCATTCGTTCATTCATTCATTCAACCAATATTAACTGAATGCCTGCTTTGTGCCAGACACTGTTCTGGGTATTCAGGATATATCAGTAAGCAAGCCAGTAGAAGATCCCTGCCCTCAAGGCTTCACATGTTAGTTGGAAGATCCAGAAAATAAACATAATAAATAAGTAAATTACATAATATGTCAGGAGATGCTTTGGTCAAAAAGAATAAAAATTGAGCAGGATAAGGGAATTGGGAGTGCTGGGAGGGCTTTCTGTTTTGGTTTTTGTTTCCATTTTAGATAGGAGGATCAGGGTACACCTCATTAAGAAGGAACATTTGAGCAAAGACATGAAAGAGGTGAGAGAAAGGAGAAGCAACAGCTGGTGCAAAGGCCCCAAGGTGGGACCTTCCATAGCATGCCTGAAGAAGGGCAAAAAGGCCAATGTACTGAAGCCCAGTGAGCTAAGGGGGGATTAACAGGGGGATGATGCCACATCAAGAGCAAGAATTCAGACGTGGTGCGCCTTTGCAGGCCAAGCTATGGAGTTTGACTTTTTTTTCCTTAGGCAAATAGGGTGCCACTGGAGGATGTTCAGTGGAGAAGTGTCAATTCTGGCTTTTAAAAGGACTGTATAGCTGCAAGGTGGAAGCAGAGAAATCCAACAGCAATGCTTTGTAGTGATCCAGGTGAGAGACGGTGATACCTGGAACTAGAGTAGTAGCAGTTGAGTAGTACTTTTAGGGGAAGACGCAAATGTTGAAAAGTTTAAGAAGTCAATAGGGATAAACATGAGTATAACCGCTACTGAACAAAAATATTACATAAATTAAACTAGCAGAAGAAATCTCAAAGTATCCAGTGGAAATCAGGAAAAGAGAAAAAAATGAATGGATTCATGGATATAAAACAGAAAATTTGAATTAGTTGCTTTTATTTTTATTATTTCTTACTAGTTTATGGTTTCTGAAATAAACCCATATTACCTTTTAAATTTTAAAGAGTTTGTTGTTGTTCTAAGGGTCAGGCCTCCTGTGATTCACTTTGGAAAACTGGACTTGGGCTCCTGGAGTCACTTCACCAGCCTGGAGTCTAACATCTAGGAGCAGAGTTGGGGTTTGGGGGAGGGGGGGGCCAAAATGAGGAGGAAGGAAGTAGGTGCCCACCTCTGTGATCTTGTTCCCCAACTGTTCCTTCCAACCTTGCTTGAAATTTCCCTCCCTGAGGTACTCCTACCACAGAGCTGGCTCAGTGCTTCCCACAAACAATGCAGAACACCTACAACAGGGGCCTCAAACTCAAATACTTTTGGAGTCAGCCAAGTAACAGATGGGACAAGGTTGAAGATGTTAAATTACATTGTAACTTGGGAGTGCAGAGAAAAACGCATGTTGTAGGTTTGTTCCCCAGAAGCAGGCTATGAGATGAGCGTTTGTATACAAGTGACTTATTAACGGGGTGTGGGGGGGGCGGTGCCTAAAGAAACCAGGAAGCGGATGGAGGAAGAAGGACAGAGAAGGGAAAGAAACCAAGCAAACGTTCAATTTCAGAGTCTGCACCTGCAGGTGAGGTGGTTCCAGGAGCCCCAGTCAAGTTTTTCAAAAAGAGTCCCCACAGGGCCTGGCCTTTAGCACAAAAGCATGTAGAAGCCAAAAGGGGGGCACCAGAATCAGTGTAAGAGGTTTAGCAGGCGCTGGGGGACGCACCGCCATGCTCTCGAAATTTCTTTGTTTACTCAATTTGATCTTCCTCATGAAAGCCCACCCTTTGTTTAATGGTGCGGGTGGGGAGTAGAGAGGGAGTTAAAAAATTAACTGTTAGTTCTATCTGGCTTAAAGATTGTATCAGTGTTGGGCTTCCCTGGTGGCGCAGTGGTTGAGAGTCCGCCTGCTGATGCAGGGGACAGGTTCGTGCCCTGGTCCGGGGTGATCCCACGTGCCGCGGAGCGGCTGGGCCCGTGAGCCATGGCCGCTGAGCCTGCGTGTCCGGAGCCTGTGCTCCGCAACGGGAGAGGCCACAACAGTGAGAGGCCCACGTACCGCAAAACAAACAAACAAAATTGTATCAGTGTCTTAAGCTGTTGCTCAGCTTTCTCAGATAGAAATGTTTCTCATTTGCCCCTTCCCCCTTTCTTCTCTTGAGATAATATCTTGAGATATGAGTGGTAGAGTGTCTTATACCCTCTTATGGTGACAGAGAAGGGTTGGGATGTCTGGTTGAGGTGTCCTTTGACTTCTCTGGCCTCTGGGACCATGGCTCTAGTCCTGTTTGCAGGTTGCCTGGATGTCATTCACCTCTGGTTTGGTCTCTTTGTCAGACTGGTCACAGTCTGCGGTGACGCCTCCTGACTTGGCATCTCATTGACCTTCACTGACTATAGACACCTGGGTCTATGCCACATATTCCCTCCAGCCTATGGGCTAAGCAGCCAGAGGTCCATTTACTGTCCACTCACTCTGACCATCAACTTTCAAATCACCCACAGTACTGTGGGGAGCCCCAGAGGCAAAAAGTATTCTTTTTATTGTGGCAAAAAATACATAACATAAAATTTGTCATTTCAACCATTTTAAGCATACGATTCAGCAGCATTAATTTGATTCATAGTATTCATCACCACAATTTCCAAAACTTTTTCAACATCTGAAACAGAAATTCTCCTCATTACTCCCTTTTCCCAGCCTCTGGTCATTTCTAATCTACTTTCTGTCTCTATAAATCTGCCTATTCTAAATATTTCATGTAAGTATCATCGTACAATATTTATCCTTTAGTGTCCAGCTAATTTCACTCATCATAATGTCCTCGAGATGTATCCACGTTGCAACATAGATTAGAACTTCATCCTTTTTTATGGCTATAGTATATTCCATTGTAGGCATATACCTAATTTTGTTCATCCATTCATCTGTTGGTGGACATGCGTTGTTTCCACCATTTGGCTATTGAGACTAATGGTGCAATGAACATTGACGTACAAATATCTGTTTCAGTCCCTGTTTTCAATTCTTTTGGGTCTATACCTAGGGGGGAATTGCTGGATCATACAGTCGTTCTATGTTTAGCTTTTTGAGGAACTGCCAAACTGTTTTCCACAGCAGCTAAACCATTTTATATTCTAACAAACAATGTATGAGAGTTCCAGTTTCTCCACATCAGCGCTAACACTTGTTTTCTGTTTTGTTTTATTTTATAATAGCCATCCTATTAGGTGTGAAATGGTTTTGATTGGTATTTCTCTGTTGACTGATGATGTTGAACATCTTTTCATGTGCTTATTGGCCATTTGTAGATCTTTGGAAAAATATCTATTCAAGTCCTTTGTCCATTTTTACATTGTGCTGTCCTTTTGTCAGAGGCAGATTTTAAGAGAAGAGTGAGGACAAAAAAACCCTTGTGCCTTCATGTGGGCCTCACAGAATCTATACACCTCTCTGGAGAAGGGAGGACATGTAGGACATGCTCAGACCCTGGACCGAAGGTCTCTCCTGCCTCTATATTCTTCGCTCAACTCTTAGTGCTAAAAAGAGTGGTGCTTTTCTTTCACTGTTCTTACAGTGTATCCTCCTTCTGTCATCAAGAATAATAGGTAAATTCTATGAGTTGGGTTTTTTTGGCCTAAGCCTAGAGACATTACCTCATATTCTTTTGTATTTTTAATCTCTTTCCATTCATTTAGAAGAATGCCTCTGACTCTACATTCACAAAGGCAAAAGAGAAAAACTTGTTAGTAATTTTCAAAATATTATTTCCATGACACAAAAATGAGTGAATTTGGCCTGGCCTTGGGGTGTTTGTGCATGTGTGTGTGTTTGTGTGTGTGTGTGAGAGAGAGAGAGAGAGAGAGAGAGAGAGATAGGGTTAGACATGAACTTCATCTAGAGGAGTACTTCTCAAATTTTAATTCCTATCCACATCACATGGGTATGTTGCTAAACTGCAGATTCTGGTTCAGTAGAGTTTTTAACAAGCTCCCAGTTCATGTTAATGCTGTAGGTTCACGGATTACACTTTGATTAGCAAGGGCTTAGAGGACAATTTACACGTGAAAAATGTTTTGCGAACATTCCCTCAAATAGATCCTGGGCCAAACATGGGTTTAGCAAGCAGGTTCCACACTTGAAAAATGATGGGATACTATTAGGACATCACTAAAGATTTTTATGGCATGTCTAGTACAGGAATCCCAAAGTCAAGTGCTTATTGGGGTCAGTCTGGGGCTGGGAGGCTACCCAGCTGGAGAACCACTGCCTATCTACAGGAGGTACTGCTCTTGAACTACAGGTGATGGTTCCCAGGCAGAAACGCTGGCCCAGGGTGCCCATAGTTTCCATATTTAGAAGAAAAGTGGGATGTAAAGAATTTTTTGTGAGATCCTCTGATTTCTAAATGTTTTCAATCAATTTTTTTCTCAAACAGCCTTCAAGGTAAACAAAACAAGTCTGCTGGCAAGATGCAAACTTCAGGGTGCTTGCTTATTCTTTCTGGCCCAATATTTTGCTAGACCCTCAAGAGATACAGAAGAAGAGGACCTGGTTTCAGCTCCTAAGATGACTATGGCCTTGTTGGGAGCTAAGATATATGCACATGAAGCCAGGGAGCAAGGCAAAGACAGGTGTCTGCAAGTGTGAGAAGAAAAGAGATCCAAGACATTTAAGGAAGTTGTGAAATCAAGCCCCAGTGAGACTGCAGATGATGCTCTGTCACTTGCAGTCCTGATTTTTCTTTTTTACAGTTAAAATGATTTCTCCTGATACATTGTCTCTACTGGCTTACATGAAAAATGGGAGTGACATTTTTTTAAAATTATACTTACATGTGATGAGATTATGCCAGAGAAAGTAATCAAATGAGATAATAAATGTTACATGCTTAACAAAATGCCTGACATAGTAGATGCTCATTAAATGTTAGTTTCTCCCACTCACTCTTATAGATCTTGGATCTTGAGGAATGAAAGCTATATATATATATGTATATATTATACATATATATTATACTATATACATGTATTTAGTATAATATATACATATATGTATATATTATACTATATAGTATAATACTATACTTCATATATACATGTTGGTGTCATGTTTGGGGTTTTTTCCTTTATCATGCAGCAGGTTTTTTTCTAGCTTTATTGAATTATAATTGACATATAGCATTGTATAAGTTAAAGCATACAATGTGATGATTTGATACATGTGTATACTGTGAAATGATTACCACAATAGGGTTAGTTAACACCTCCATCACCTCATGTAATTACCTTTTTTTTTTTTTTTTTGATGAGAACATTTAAGATTTACTCTTTTAGCAGCTTTCAAGTATATAATACAGTATTGTTAATTACAGTCACTATGCTGTACATTACATCCCCAGAACTCACTCATCTTATAACTGGAAGTTTGTACCCTTTGAGCCACATCTCCACATTTCTGCCACTCACCAGCAGCTGTTTTATTGTATGATTTGAGTGTATTGAAACCTAAATGTAGCACATTAATAAATGCAGTTAACTAGTCTTACTGAGAAATGCTAGGCAATTAAAGGGTCAATCTGAACTGACACAAGAATGGGAAAAAAACTTATTTTTGACTAAATAGTTTCCAGAATTAATTAAATCATAAATGTGCAGAATTTCTTTTCATTTGCTATTTTTAAAGTGCTTATTCTTAGCAATTCTTTACTATTAATTTCATGCTAAATGAATCATTATGAAATACTTAAGAAGAAAATTATTTTTAAGCCATGTGCTTCTTTCAAAATGTAATTTATTATTTTTTGCAGGCAATAAAAATGTGCTATGCTAGTTACAACACACCATGATTAGTGGGAATGCATGCTCTAAATAGGAATGCATTTTTTACTGAACTAAAGAAAATCAGATGAAAACTGCCCTTATATATATATATCTTTTTTTCTTATTCTTTTTTTTTTTCTCCAAAAAGGGTATATCATTGATCAATGGAAAAAGAACAAACTTTTGTTTTCTGGGAATTCTGTGTCAGAGATTGCGAAATGATAAAGTTGTTTCTCCATTCTACGACATTTATAGGATTTTAGTAAGTGGATAAGAGTCTCCTGCCTTCCTGTCTCTTGAGGTGGTTTAGGACCCCCCACCCCCTTTTTTGAATGAAACGTGCTAGTGTCTTGAGTTTTCTCATTTCGACAACATCTATGCTACTGGCAGAGAAGATGTTGATTAATTAAAGGACGATCCCCTTCACTAGACTAAGCTTCACAAGGGCAGAGGATATGTATTTTTTCTCTTTCTTTTATTTTTTTCATCAGAGTAACCTCAGATCCTACTATAGTGCCTCAGCTGAGTTCAGCTGCTAGCAAGAAAGACCTAAAGTAACAGTAGTGGGATAGGGAGGATGGGAGGGAGGGAGACGCAAGAGGGAGGAGATATGGGGATATATGTATATGTATAGCTGATTCACTTTGTTACAAAGCAGAAACTAACACACCATTGTAAAGCAATTATACTCCAATAAAGATGTTAAAAAAAATAACAGTAGTTATTTTAGAAACAAAACAGATTTATTTTTGTTTGTTCTAAAAGAAGTCCAGGACTTCCCTGGTGGCACAGTGGTTAAGAATCTGCCTGCCAATGCAGGGGACACGGGTTCAATTCCTGGTCCAGGAAGATCCGACATGCCGCAGAGCAGCTAAGCCCATGTGCCACAACTACTGAGCCTGCGCTCTAGAACCCGCGAGCCACAACTACTGAGCCCACATGCCACAACTACTGAAGCCCGCATTCCTGGAGCCCGTGCTCTGCAACAAGATGAGCCCCTGCAGTGAGAAGGCCGCGCACCTCAACGAAGAGTAACCCCTGCTCGCCACAACTAGGGAAAGCCCGCGTGCAGCAACAAAGACCCAACGCATCCATAAATAAATAAATAAATTTATTTAAAAAATAAAAGAAGTCCAGAGTTAGGAAAACCAGGTGACTCCCATGATTACCGGGGACCCAGAGTCCTTTTATTTCCTTTGTTCTGCCGTCCGTATTCCATGACCATTGTCCTTGAGGTACTTTATGGTCCAAGGTGACTGGACCACCAGCAGGAAAAAAGAGAAAGAGGGAAAGGGCTAAAAAGCTCCTTGTCTATTGTCTTTCGGCCTTTCAAGAAACCTTTCTGAAAGTCCTACCCGACAGCTTCCACTTCTCTCTCACTGGCTACAACCTCCTTACGTGGCCACCCCTAATAGCAAGGGAGTCTGGGAAATGTAGTCTTTTTTATTGGGCACATTGCCATGCTAAGTAAAAGCAGTGTTCTCATACTAACAAGGAAAGAGGAAGTGGTAAAACAAGATTAATAAGGACAATCTAATGAGTTTTTCGTGAAGCAAAATTTATTCAGTTTATAAGACTGTTCTTTGAGACTCCTTCCCATCTTTTTTGAAAGTCAAAAATGTTACTAAAAAAGTGAAATGATGGTAGAGTCCCCCTTGCTCCCCAGTCTTTATTCCACCTAATAAACAGTTAACTCTGTTAGTCTTCTAATATTATTGACACTTTACTGGCCCACATACAGGGAACTCCTGGACTATATAGGTGAGCTGTGAGATTTCTCCAAACTCCAATATACTCAGATGGATCTGTGTTTTCAATGCAGCCTATATGCTTCATGCCTTCTGCTTGGGAGGTTCTCATGAGGTATCCATTGATTAATTTATCAAGTAGGTTTTATCCAAAGTGCTAATGCCCAGTAACACAAAGAAGAGCTGCCACTGCCAGGTCCTTAGTCAGGGCTTGCTTTGCAGTCAGGGAGAGAAACCCACTGAAGTCAGAATAAGTGAGGGAGTGATTGTTGCAATGATACAAGGGAATCTCACCGACAACTAAGAACAGAAAAATAAGCTAGTCAGTTTGCCTTAAAATTGGGCTTAAAAATGGAAAGTTGGGAATGGTAACTACCCTCTATCTCTCATGGAATAACATGGTCTTTCAACATTCTCTGCCAACTAACTTTGTTTGCTACTTATATTTTTTCTTCCCCCAGTGTCTTTGGTTGGCATGGGGTTTGGCTTCTGTGATGTAGGGGTGGTACGGTCAGTCCCAGCGCTGCGATTTCAAATTCCCCAGCAACAGTTTGACTGGTTCAGTGGGGATCAGGTTACTATTTCTGATTCAAGTCGTTGTGGCAGGGAGCTGGGTGATTAGTACAAATATATTTTCCTAAGGTTCATTCTTTCAACAGAGCCTAGAGAATGAGCATGTTGGGGGAGGGTGGCAGTACCATGCAACAGTTATAATACATTTCCCTTTTTCTGTTATTTTCCACCTCTGGCAGCCCTGTTTCCTGACCTCAGGTGCTTTTCCGCCATCAGCGTGGCAGATCAAAGACTTTCACTATTACTTGCACCATTTCTTGATGCATTTTGTGCACAAGCATTATTATTACTGTTTTCATCTGCAATTTAACATTCATTTCCTCAGTCAGAATGTTTTAAGAGGAAAGCAGTGCGGTGATGAACATGCACAGCCTCTGGGGTCACATCACCCCTCCCCCACTTCTGCCCCACTAAAATCTTGGGAAGTGGTCTGGTACCCAGACTGGGGCAAGAGCAAGAGAATGGCAAGTAATAAGAAGCACCAGAATCAATCTACTTGTATTTGAAGGTATAACACCTATTAGTTGAGATTGCTCTGTGCATGAGTTTCTTTATCTGTGAAACTGGAATATTGTCTGCCACAAAAGATCACTGTGAGAATTAAAGAAAATAATCAGCCTAGTGCCTGGGACTTAATAAACACTTATTAAATATTCACAGTTGAGATGCCAGCGGCAAATATTAGAGCCAAGGACAAGATAGTGTTAAGTGTTGGGGTGCCATATGAGAGCCGGAAACCAGGTGGGTGTCTGGACTAACTCTGGAAACATGAGTCTTACTACAATGGCTAGAATCCGAGACAGTTTATTCTATTCGTTTGCTGAATTTTAAAGGAAGATTTAATGTCAGTAACCTTGCAGCACGCAGCTGTGGTGTTTCTTCTCTCCAGAATGTAAAGATTCTAAAGGATGGATTCCATTAGAATAGATTCTAATTCTAATTGTGTCTAAGGATGAAATAATTTTCGCCTACACATGCCATTTTTCATTTTTGCCATATTATTTGTGTGATTTGACTCTATACTGTAACCAAAATTGTTTCTAGAACACACATACTCAACTTTATGAGGCAGTTAAAAATAGGATTCATATCTAAGTATTTTTCTCAAGAAACTTTTCAGGCATTTTATAGTGATCATCTCAGTATTAAAGTATTAGGATAGCTCCATACATATGGATGCCAGATAAAATGAATGTCTATAAATTCCCATAAATTTATATTTGGAAATTTATACTATACACGCTACCCATTTAGGTCTAAATTAGGCTTAAATATGATGTCCTTTCATATACTGTAACGAGCCATGCAACTCTTTATTAACCACTGAATTAAAAAGACATAAAACTACAATATGGCAAGACCTCAATTATTAACACTACAAATACTAGAAATGATTTTTCAGCAAATACTTAAAAGGACCTGAGTAACAAAACAGATATTTTCTCTAAAGAAATACATGGTTTAATTGCTTCCTTTGCTGGTAAACACAAAAGTTAAACTTGTCACATTAGGCGACTTTCTTCTTATGGCCAAAGTGCCATGATGAATATCACTCAAGCATGTGTCTCTCTGCACAAGCCCTGCTTTAGATTTACTCACCTTGAACTATGCACACATCAAACAAGCAGAGACCTCTTTGGCTGTCAGGGAATATTTTCAAGAATATATTTAACACCTTATTTCTTGATACAGATCCTGCCAATTTTGTCTCAAATTCTAGGTCTGGTTCCTTTTGCATCTCCCTTTAACTAAAAAAAATTTTGTTGTTGTTGTCACCATTACCCTACACACTAACTTTGTCACTTACAAGCTGTATAACGTTAATAGATTATCTAATCTCTGAATTCAATTTATTCGGTAAAGTGCATATTTGGTAAAGTGGATATTCCTTTATTATAGAAGGCTGGAGGTGTCTGAATATTTTTATTATGTGTGTACATTGCCTTGTAGTAAATTTTTTGAAAGCACCTGTTAAGTTGTAGTTTTATAATTATGTCATTGATTTAAAAAAAAAAATAAGGCTTAAGGTTAGGTAGTTTCCTCAAAAAATTTTTTTGTAAAAATTTAAACATCTGTGAAAAACCTTCGTGTATTACTAAGTTCAAGAATTAAAATTAAAAAATCCACCAAGACACGCTAATACTAATGACATTAATGGAAGTTTATTTAAAAATGCTGTTTTCCATTTATTTATTTAAACCACTTAGGTTTAAATGCAGCGTAGAACTGATTTGAACCCCAATCAGTGTATAGAACTGATTTTGGTGGTGGTGAGGGGCATCAATCCAAGAAAGATCCCTTTTTTGTGTGTGACCACACTTAGAAAATCATATTCTAGGTCTTCTTTCGAGGTTTTACCTTCTTGACCAAGACCCAATTTTTCTTTTAAAAATTCTCTACATTTTGAACAGAATCTTGAAGTAACTGAGCAACAACCGATTAAAAAATCCGCGTTTTTCCCCTCCAGGTACTGCCTGCGATCTAGCTGGGGCCAGCGACACCAACCAGAGACCGGTGACATCTAAAGCAGCCCCAGCAGGCCCCCTCGCCGGGGAACCCGCCCAGCCAGACCGACTTCCGGTTGAGCCGGGGCCCCTACCCCGCCCCGCCCCACGAGCAAGAGATTCGTCGGAATTTTCCCGCGAGGCCGCGGGGGCGCGGAGCCGCTGGCCAGGCCCCAGAGTGCACTGCGGATACGTGCGCGCGCGGCTCCATTGACGAGCGACCGCGGGAAAGTTCTAAAAAAGTCAAAAGAAAACAAAAAACCAGTACGAGGCAAAGTCAAATTTTCAAGCCACAGAACCAGGCGGTGGCAGCCTTTCCGCCACTGCCCAAACTGCAGAAGCAGCTCTGGCGCGGACCAGCTGGTAAGAGAGAGGCCGCAGAACGACAGCGAAGGCAGCTGCCTCCTTCGGGGGTCCGGCCGACACGTCAGCCTGGGGGTGTGGGTTGGGTGGGGGTGAGGGAGACTCGCTAGAACGTTCTCTCCGTTCCCCGCCTCTAGGTGGGTGAGCAGGGCTCGCGCTGTCTGCAGGGACTGAGGGGAGTGGGTAGGGGATGGGATGGCGCCAACCGTAGGGGCGGGGCCTCGGGCGAGGGGCGTGGTTAGAGGGCGGAGCAGGCCCAGGGGGTGGAGCCGACAGAGGGTCGGGGGTGGGGGGTAAGGGGTGGTCGCAAGGAAGGGAGTTCCCCAGAGCGTTGGGAGCTGGGGGCTGGCGTTTTGCTTCTCTCTGTTCATTGAGCCTAGGTTAGCTATGTCTTCTTAAAAGGACAGGAGCAAAGGTGAATTTCTTCGCCCTTGGATCCGTGGGAGATGTGAAAATCTCGCCTTTTAAAATTCATCACCCTTTACAGCTGGCCACATGCTCTCCGCACCGCCCCCCTTCCTCAGGGCGCTGGGAGCGGGAGGCCAATTAGAGGAGCCCGGGGCGGGCTGTTACCCCTCGTACTCTGCGGGCTTTTCCCGCTGTGAGGGGAGGAGGGTTCTGGTGGGCGATCATCTCACACTAACTCACTTTTTTTGAATGAAAGGCCAAATAGCGTCCAAAGGCTTTGAGAGGTTTTTTTTTTTTGGGGGGGTCGGGGGTTGTGTTTGTTTAGCTTGCTTTTTTCGAATTTTTTTACGTGGGCGCGTTTACAACCATGAACCCTCTGTGGTCATGTTGTATGGGCTAGAAAAGTCGGGAGGGGGAAAGATTTGGAGTTTTTAAAACATCAGCAATTTGGGACCAGAATGTCAAATAAAGGCCAAGGAATTTTCAGCAAAGACCTGTATGTGCCTCTACGTTTGTCCTAATCTGAAATTGTTGGAAAGCTCCCGGGCATCTGGTTTCATTCTAACCTGTGTCCCATTTAATGCATCTTAACTGAGATGTTACTGAGTTATTTATCAGAGGAGCAGGCACTTTTGGACCACCCAACTTCAGTTCTTTCTGGATGTCACTCACCTTTAGTGATGTGCAGCTCAGAACAGATTTTCATTACTCCCCTCATGAGAGGTGGAAAGGTTGTTACAAATGATAGAATTCATACTGTGTTGGGGTCATTTATACATAAACTTATATAAAAATATATTCATTGTGACTATCCATTAAGCTTAAATCAAATTGATGTTTCAATCTAATGTACTGTGCCAGATTCGCAGGGAAATAAGCCCTCATATACATTACTCATATACCTGTACAAGAAAGACTGCATCAAAAAAGAATTTGCTTTTCCTAGTTATATCAAAGGCCTCTTTCCCCCAGAGTAAAAGGTCCTGCTTCTTTAGAGTTGAGCTAAATTATACCTTGGTATATTATACATTTTAATTCATTCTTTTCATTATTTAGTCATATACCTCTTGATTTCTTGAAAAACATTTACTAAGGCCCCAGAAAAGAAAGGCAAACTCTGTAGTGGAATATCTGCATTTTTTGTTCCGTTGTCTAATACGAAGCATTAACTTGATTGATTGGCTGGATGTGAAAGATGTGCTGCTGCTTGTATGTGAAACTGTGCATTTTAAAATAAATGGTACTTTTAACAAGTTCCATATTTCAGCAAGTAGTTCCAAGTAACAATTATACAAATTTTGTATTTATGAAAACCAGTTACAGGGAGGCTAGCCTAGCCAATAGAAAGTTGGATTGATTATCCAGGCCACAGTGACAGCTGAGGAAATCTCACATCTGTGGCAGTTCCAGGTTGGTAGTGGCGGAGCCTCAAGTCAGGCTGGAAATCAGCACCAAATGGATTATTGTTATTTTTTTAATTGAAGTATACTCGATTTACCAAAATTGTGTTAGTTTCAGGTGTACAGCATAGTGGTACAGTATTTTTGCAGATTATACTCCATTATAGATTATTACAAGATAATGGGTATAATTCCACGTGCTATACAGTGTATCCTTGTTGCTTATCTATTTTATATATAGTAGTTTGTATCTGTTAATCCCATACCCCTAGTTTGGCCCTCCCCCCCTTTCCTTTCCCCTTTGGTAACCACAAGTTTGTTTTCTACTTCTGTACATGTTTCTGTTATTGCATATACCTTCATTTGTATTATTTGTTAGATTCCATGTACAAGTGATACTATACAGTATTTGTCTTTCTGTTTCACTTATTTCACTAAGCATAATATTCTCTAAGTCCATCCATGTTGCTGCAAATGGCAGTATTTCATTCTTTTTTATGGCTAACATATTGCATATATATACTACACATCTTAATCCAGTCATCTGTTGATGGGCACTTGGGTTGCTTTCATATCTCGGCTATTGTAAATAGTGCTGCTCTGAACATTGGGGTGGACGTATCTTTTCGAATTAGTGTTTTCATTTTTTCCAGAGACCGTACACAGGAGTGGATCATATGATAGTTCTATTTTTAGTTTTTTAAGGAACCTCCATACTGTTTTTCATAGTGGTTACACCAATTTACATTCCCACCAACAGTGTAGGAGGGTTCCCTTTTCTCTACATCCCTGGCAACATTTGTTATTTGTAGACTTTTTGATGATAGCCATTCTGACAGGTGTGAGGTGATACCTCATTGTGGTTTTGATTTGCATTTTTCTAATAATTAGCAATGTTGAGCATTTTTTCATGTGCCTGTTAGCCATCTGTATGTCTTCTTTAGAAAGATGTCTATTCAGGTCTTCTGCCCATATTTTGCCATATTTTGATTGGGTTGTTTGGTTGTTTTTTTTTTTAAATTTATTTAGTTTATTTACTTTTGGCTGCATCGGGTCTTTGTTGCTGCGCACAGGCTTTCTCTAGTTGCTGTGAGTGGGGGCTACTCTTCGTTGTGGTGAGCGGGCTTCTCATTGTGGTGGCTTCTCTTGTTGCGGAGCACAGGCTCTAGGCGCGCGGGCTTCAGTGGTTGTGGCTAGTGGGCTCTAGAGCATAGGCTCAGTAGTTGTGGCGCACGGGCTTAGTTGCTCTGTGGTTTGTGGGATCTTTCTGGACCAGGGCTTGAACTCGTGTCCCCTGCATTGGCAGGCGGATTCTTAACCACTGCGCCACCAGGGAAGCCCAGGTTGTTTTTTGATGTTGAGTGGTAAGAGCTCTTTGTACATTTTGGATATTAACCCCTTGTCAGTTGCATCATTTGCAAGTATTTTCTCCCATTCTGTAGGTTGTGTTTTTATTTTGTCGATGGTTTCCTTTGCAGTGCAACAGTTTTAAAGTTTAATTAGGCCCCATTTGTTTATTTTTGCTTTTATTTGCCCTAGAAGACTGATCCAAGAAAATATTGTTGCAACTTATGTAAAAATATTCCACCTATGTTCTCTTTTAGGAGTTTTATGGTTTCGGGTCTTGCATTTAGGTGTTTAAACCATTTTGAGTTTATTTTTGTATATTGTGTGAGGGAATATTCTTAGCTCATTGTTTTACCTATGGCTTTCCATTTCTTCCAGCACCACTTGTTGAAGACACTGTTTTTTCTCTATTGTATATTCTTACCTCCTTTGTCATAGAGTAATTGACCATTGGTGCATGGGCTCTGTATTCTGTTCCATTGATCATGTGTCTGTTTTTGTGACAATACCATGCTGTTTTCATTACTGTAGCTTTGTAGTATAGTCTGAAGTCCGGGAGGGTTAAACCTGTATCTTGTATCTTACAATCTTGCTGGTTTCATTTAGTCTAATAGTTTTCGGTGGAAACTTCAGGGCTCTTTATATAGAGTATCATGTCATCTGCAAATAGAGACAGTTTTACCTCTTCCCTTCCAATTTAGATACCTTTTATTTCTTTTTCTTGTCTTATTGCTGTGGCTAGGACTTCCAATAGAAGTGACGAGAGTGGGCATCTTTGTCTTATTCCTGAATTTAGCAGGGTTTCACCTTTTCACTGTTGAGTATTATGTTGGCTGTGGATTTGTTGTAAATGTCCTTTATTATGTTGAGATATGTTCCCTGCATACTCACTTTGATGAGGGTTTTTTTTTGTTTGTTTTGTTTTGTTTTGTTTTTGCGGTACGCGGGCCTCTCACTGTTGTGGCCTCTCTCATTGCGGAGCACAGGCTCTGGACGCACAGGCTCAGCGGCCATGGCTCACGGGCCCAGCTGCTCCGTGGCATGCGGGATCCTCCCGGACAGGGGCACGAACCTGCGTCCCCTGCATTGGCAGGCGGACTCTCAACCACTGCGCCACCAGGGAAGCCCTGATGAGGGTTTTTATCATGAATGGATGTTGAATGTTGTCAAATGCTTTTTCAGCATCTATTGAGATGATCATTTGGTTTTTGTCTTTTCTTTTGTTAATGTGGTGTATCATATTGACTGATTTGTGTATGTTGAGCCATCCTTGTGACCCTGGAATAAATAAAACTTGATTATTTAGGTGTTCCTGTATTGGGTGCATGTATGTTAACAAGTATAATATCCTCTTCTTGTACTGATCCCTTTATCATTATATAATGCCCCTTTAAAAAAAATTATTTTATTGTAGTATAGTTGCTTTACAATGTTGTAAAGCAAAGTGTACAGCAAAGTGAATCAGTTATACATATACATATATCCACTCTTTTTTAGGTTTCCTTCCCATTTAGGTCATCACAGAGCATTGAGTAGAGTTCCCTGTGCTATACAGTAGGTTCTCATTAGTTATCTATTTTATAAATAGTAGTATGTTTATGTCAATCCCATTCTCCCAGTTCATCCCACCCCCTCGTCCACCCTTAATAACCATAAGTTTATTTTCTAATCCATGACTCTATTTCTGCTTTGCAAATAAGTTCATCTGAACCATTTTTCTAAATTCCACATATAAGCAATATTATACAATATTTGTCTTTCTCTTTCTGACTGACTTCACTCTGTATGACAATATCTGGCTCCATCCATGTCTCTGCAAATGGCATTATTTCGTTCCTTTTTATTTATTTTATTTTATTATTTATTTATTTATTTGGCTGTGCCAGGTCTTAGTCACGGCATGCAGGATCTTCATTGCCGCGTGTGTGATCTTTGTTGCAGCATTGGGGTCTTTAGTTGTGGCATGGGGAATCTTTTAGTTGTGGCATGGGGGCTCTTGGTTGCAGCATGTGGGATCTAGTTCCCTGACCAGGGATTGAACCCGGGCCCCCTGCATTGGAAGCACAGAGTTTTAACCACTGGACCAACAGAGAAGTCCCTCGTCCCTTTTTAATGGCTGAGTAATATTCCATTGTATATATGCACCACATCTTCTTTATCCATTCCTCTATCAATGGACATTTAGGTTGCTTCCATGTCCTGGATGTTGTAAATAGTGCTGCAGTGAACATTGGGGTGCATGCATCCTTTCGAATTATGGTTTTCTCAGGGTATATGCCCAGGAGTGGGATTGCTGGGTCATATGGTAGCTCTATTTTTAGTTTTTTAAGGAGCCTCCATACTGTTCTCCGTAGTAGTTGTACCAATTTACATTCCCACCAACAATGTAGGAGGGTTATATAATGCCCTTCTTTGTCTTTCATTATAGCCTTTGTTTTAAAGTCTAGTATTTTGTCTGATATGAGTATTGCTACCCCTACTTTCTTATTGTTTCTGTTTGTATAAAATATCTTTTTCCATCCCCTCACTTTCAGTCTGTGTGTGACTCTGAAGTGAGTCTCTTGTAAGCAGCTTATAGATGGGTCTTGTTTTTTTTATTCAGTCAGCCACCTTATGTCATTTGATTGGAACATTTAGTCCAATTGACATGTAAAGTAATTGTTGATAGATATGTACTTATTGCTACTTTATTCCTTGTTTACCAGTTTTTTGTTTTTGTTTGTTTTTTGTAGTTCTTCCTTGTTCATTTCTTCTTCTTTTGTTTTTCTTCTCCCATTGTGGTTTGATGATTTTCTTTTCTCCTATGCTTGGGTTCCTTTCTTTTTGGTTTTTGTGTATCTATCATAGGTTTTTGATTTGTGGTTACCATGGGGTTCATATATGTTGACCCATAATTATATCTACTTGCTTTAAACTGATAGTCATTTAAATTCAAACATATTCTAAAAGGTCTACATTTGTCTTTCTGTTTGCTGTTCTGATTGGGTGATTTCTATTATTTTCATCTTCCAGATCACTATGTGTTTTTCTGTGTCATTTGGTCTGCTATCCATTGCTTCTAGAGTGCTTTTTAATCTCAGAAGTTGAACTGTTTTTGATAGGGTCTTCTTTATATTTTCTAGTTTCTTGTTAAAATGATCTGTGATGAGATCAATTCTCTTCCCTAATTCAGTTAGCATTTTTATTACCAATGTTTTGAATTTATTGTCTGGTAGGCTGATTATTTCTGTTTCATTATTTATTTTTTCAGGGGTTTTCTCTTGCTCTTTCAACTGAGGGTAGTTTCTCTGCCTTTTTATCTTATGTAACTTCCTCTGTTTCTATGAATTTAGGTGAAACAGTTATATCTTGTGGTCTTGAAGGAGTGTTCTTATGTGGGAACATCCCTGTGTAGACTGCGTGTGTCCAGTGCCTTTGGTGTTAGGGCTGAATTTGATGTGGATGCCAGTCATGTTTTTCCTCAGAGTGTGCTGGCTGCTATCACTTTGGTAGGGGGTGTGGCTGATGATTGGGGAGCTAGAGTCTGTGCAGGGTGTAAGGCAGGACTTGCCCTCTGCTCAGTGGCTGTAGCCACCCTGTAAGGGGCAGGTTCTGCTCCCAGGTTGCTGAAGAGGATGCCCTGAATGTCGGACTGAAGCTGGCTCTGTTTTCTTCAAGTGTGTGTTTTTCCTTCTCCCTGCACTGGGGCCTTTGCCTCAAAGGAGGGGAGTACTGTAGCAAATGGGACTTGTGTGCTTACAAAGACCTGATGTTCTGCCTTTGTAGGCGTCTGCAGCTCTGCTCAGACGCAGCTCAAGGTGTGTCTTTTCCCCTGTTGTGGTTGTCCCAGATCTAGTGCTAGGTTGTTGTGTGGCGTGGAGTGGGCAGGGCCGGAGCATTCACTGAGCTGGGACTGGGGAGCATGGTTTGGTGGTTGGGGGAAGCAGTGGCGTGTCTTTCAGAAGTCTGGGTTGCTTCTGTGGTGCTGTTTGAGTAAGCATCAACAATGGCCACTGCTGCCTCACCTGGACCACACCTTAGGCCCCCATGTCTCCTCTGTGTCCCTAGATCGAGTCTTTCCCCAGGTCCTGGCTACCCTAGATGGGACTGGTGTGGATTGGGGAGTGTGGCAAGGAAGCAGCCGCTAGGGCAGACCTCTTTCCTCCCTGTCTGGTGGTGAGCCAGCACCCATGTACCTCTTACTAGTGGAGTCTTGGCTTCTCCAGTCTTTCTGTCTGTCCCAGCAGTTCTCCAGTCAGCCAAGGGGGTTTGTCTCCTCCGCATAGGTTCCACTCACTCCCCAGGGTAAGTGCCTGCCCATGCCATCTCCATTTCCCTCTTAGTCCCATCCTAGGGGTACAGGTCCAACTGATGCTTTTCTTTCTGTCCTGCTCAATTATGTATGTATCTTTATTACAGCCTTGATTTAATAGGATTTCTTCTGCCAGTTTGCAGTTAGTTTTCCTTGAGAATTATTCCACATGTAGATGTGAGCTCCATGTCCTCTTATTCCGCCATCTTGATCCCCCTCCCTTAAATGGATTTATTAAATTTTATTTTAGGCTGGGGTATGTACATTCTCTGTTTTTGTTCATAGATCTTGAATGACTGATTTTTAATATGAAAGAACACCTATAGGGGAAGTGCACTGACTTCGCAGTCTTTTAATAAGAATGCAGTAGAAGTAGAGAAGGAAAAAGTTTAAAAATTTCATCAGAAAAGTTAGATAACAAGGCAAATCTTGAGCATTTTTAATTTTCTACTAAATATCAGACTTTTCTTTTTGGACTGATTTTGGAAGAGGCTTTGGAAAGTTATCTGGTCCATTCTCTTAGGCTCTTCATAAACTCTGCTGCATGTGTAGATCTCTGTTAAGATCTCTAATATAGGAACATTTATAATCTTCCTGGTACCTTTCTCTAGTTACAGGAAGGTAGAGTTCATATGGAAATCACCTTTTGGAAACTATATCCTCATTTTCTAAATAATTAAGTGATTTTTAGTAAATTTGGGGGATTGTGCAGTGATCACCACAGTTCAGTTTTAGAAGTTTTGCATCACCTTAACAAGTTTGCCCATGCGAGTTTTGTACTCAAACCTGGCGCTGGCTTTCAGCTTCAGGCAACAATTGATTTGCTTTCTGTCTCTATTGATTAACTTTTTCTGGACATTTCATATAAATGGATGTATAGAATAAGTGCTGTCTTGTGCTTGGCTTCATTTAGTATAAAGTTTTTGAGATTCATCCATGTTGTAGCATGTATCAGTAATTTGTTCTTATTTATTGATGAATAACCATTATATGATTATACCACATTTTGGTTATCCATTCATCAGTTGATGGACATTTCAGTTGTTTTTACTTTTTGGCTATTATGAATAATGCTGCTGTGAGTATTCATGTGCAAGTCTTTGTGTGGACATACGTTTTCATTTTTCTTGGACAGATACCTATGAAGGAATTACTGGGTTGTATAGTAAGTTCATGTTTTAACTTTTTAAGAAATTGCCAAACTGTTTTCCAGTATGGGTGTACCATATCAAATTCCCACAAGCAGTGTATGAGGGTTTCAATTTTTCTATATCTTCACTTGTTATTGTGTCTTTTTTATAGCCATTTTACTGTGAAGTAGTATCTCATATTGGTTTTAATTTGCATTTCCCCATTGGCTAATGATGTTGAACATATTTTCATGTTCTTATTAACTGGTGCTATGTTGTCTTTGAAATGTCTACTGAAATCTTTTGTCCATTTTTTGCACTGGGTTTGCCTTCTTACTGGCTGTAGGCATTCTTTGTATATTCTGAGTACAAGTCCATTATCAGATATATGTTTTATAAGTTATTTCAGTAAATATATTTTTTTACGCAACTTGTTATCTGTTTTTTCATTTTATCCATGGTATCTTTTGAAATACAAAAGTTTTTATTTTGAGGAAGTCCAGTTTATCAGTTTTTTTTTTTTTTGGATCATTCTTTAGGTTTATGATCAATTTCTGTTAACTTTTATGTATGGTATGAGGTATGAGTTCAAATTCATGTTTTTTTGTATATGAATATCCAGTTGTTCTAGCACTGTGTGTTCAGAAAAAAGAAAGGACCTTTCCCCTTTTAATTGCCTTGGCACCTTTGTTAAAAATCAAGTGACCAGGGCTTCCCTGGTGGCGCAGTGGTTGGGAGTCCACCTGCCGATGCAGGGGACACGGGTTCGTGCCCCGGTCCGGGAGGATCCCACATGCCGCGGAGCGGCTGGGCCCGTGAGCCATGGCCACTGAGCCTGTGCGTCCGGAGCCTGTGCTCTGCAATGGGACAGGCCACAGCAGTGAGAGGCCTGCGTACCGCAAAAAAAAAAAAAAAAAAAAAAAAAAAAAAATCAAGTGACCATAAATTATTTCCAGACTCTCATTTCTGTTTGAGTGATCTTTATGCCTCTTATTACACCAGCACCACATTGTCTTTATTATATGGTATCTTTGTAGTAAACTTTGAAATTGGGTAGTATAAGTCTTCCGATATTTTTCTTCTTTTTCAAAATTGTTTTGGCTATTCTGGTTTCCTTACATTTCCATATAAATTTTAGCATCAGCTTGCCATTTTTTCCAAAAAGCCTACTGTCATGGATTTTGATAGAAATTGCATAGAATCTGTAGATCTGTTTGGGGGAGAATTGCCATTGCCATCTTAACATGAACATGGAATGTCTTTCTGTTTAAGATATTTAATTTCTCTTAGCAATGTTTTGTAATTTTCAGTGTACAAGTCTTGCCCTACTTTTGCTAACTTTATTTTGAAGTATTTCATTTTTTTGTGCTATTGTGAGTAAAATTATTTTTCAAATTTCGTTTTTGGATTGTTCATCACTATGTAAAAATACAATTGATTTTTGTATATTTATCTTGTATCCTGCAACCTTATTTGATTATTACTGTAAGATTTTTTGCGAATTCCTTAGAATTTTCTACATACAGTATCATGTCACTGTGAATATAGACAATTTTACTTCTTTGTATCTGGATGCCTTTAGGTTTTTTTTTTCCCCTAGAATCTCCAATACATTGCTGAACAGAAGTGAGGAGAGTGGACATTCTTGTTCCTGATCTTAGGGGGAAAACATTTAATCTTTTGTTACCAAATGCAACTTTGTGTGCCCGACGCACAGTAGCAGTCTGTGGCCTGTTAGGAACTGGGCCACACAGCAGGAGGTGAGCAGCGGACATGAGAGTGAAGCTTCATCTGTATTTACAGCTGCTCCCCATCGCTTGCATTACCACCTGAGCTCCACCTCCTGTCAGATCAGCAGCAGCATTAGATTCTCATAGGAGTGCAAACCCTACTGTGAACTGCGCATGTGAGGGATCTAGGTTGCGCACTCCTTATGAGAATCTGATGCCTGATGATCTGAGGAGGAGCTGAGGCAGTGATGCTAGCACTGGGGAGTGGCTGCAAATACAGATTATCATTAGCAGAGAGGTTTGACTGCACAGAGACCATAATAAATCAATTGCTTGCAGACATATTAAAACACTATCAGTGAGTGGCAAGTGAAAAGAAGCTCAGGGCTCCCACTGATTCTGCATTATGGTGAATTGTATAATTATTTCATTATATGTTATAATGTAATAATAATAGAAATAAAGTGCACAATAAATGTAATGTGCTTGAATCACCCTGAAACCACCCCCCCTCACCTGGTCTGTGGAAAAATTGCCTTCCACAAAACTGGTCCCTGGTGCCAGAAAGGTTGGGGACTGTTGGTGAAGCTAAAGGTTTATTGGTTTTGATCTTTTCAAATCCAAAAAGAACCAACTTTTTGTTTCATTGATTTTACCTGTTGTTTTTCTGTGTTCTATTTCATTGATTTTTCACTCTGATCTTTATTATTTCTTTCCTTCTGCTTGCTTTCGGTTTAGTTTGATGTTCTTTTTCTAGTTTCTTAAGGTAGAAGCTTAAGTTATTGATTTGAGACCTTTATTTTTTTTCTAATACACCTGTTCAGTTACAAGTTTCTCTTTAAGCACTGCTTAGGCTGCATCCCCCAAATTTTGATATGCTGTGTTTTTGTCCTCAGTTCAAGATATTTTCTAATTTCCTTTGTGATTTCTTTTTTTGACCCACTGGTTATTTAGAAGTGTGGGCCTAATTTCCAAATACTTTAGGATTTCATACATTTTTGTTATTGATTTCTAAATTTAAGTCCATTGTGGTCAGAACATGTGCTTTTTTTTTTTAAGTATTTATTTATTTATTTGGCTGCGCCGGGTTTTAGTTGCGGCATGCGAACTCTTAGTTGTGGCATGTGGGATATAGTTCCCTGACTGGCGTTTGAACCTGGGCCCCCTGCACTGGGAATGTGGAGTCTTAGCCACTGGACCACCAAGGAAGTCCCCCAGAACATGTGCTTTTAAAATTTATTAAGGCCTGTTGTTTTGGCTGTATAACAACAAAACAACTGTATTTCTACCCAACAAGGTAAAGCTATCCTTACAAGTGAACAAATTTTACTCTTTCCCCAAATGAGCAAATGCACAATCCCAAGAGTCATTGTATTAATTGCTTACTATATTACTTTTCAAAATCAGCAGTAGTCCCACTGAATATTCTGTTGCTTAAAGACAAAATTGTAAAGCTAACTTCTAACAACTTGTACATAAGATAAAAATGGGAAGGAAATTTTCTAACATATGTGTACATGTGAGAGTATATATACACACACACACACAATAAGCAAATAGAAAATATGCAAAACTACTTACAATCCTTGTTCCTCTAGTTGACCACAGGGCTATAATTGATATCTGTGACTTCTTTCCACAACTTATTCACTTACTTCCTTTGCCCTCAGCCAGAGCCTTAGATGGTTGGGGTTTTTGGCCTGGTACATGAGCAGATCTGTATTCTTGAAGGATCTAGCTTCAGAGCCTTCTCTTGCTCTGCTCCCACTCAAAGCAGGCAGCTTACCCTTGACTCTATAGACGGGTCAAAATAGTACATGTGAATGTGATATATGTTGCCTCCAGAATTCAAAAAAATTACCCCACCATTGTGATTCTTTTCATGGTAGGTGGTGCAAGGTAGAGAAACTTATATTTCACCCTGTAGAGGATACCTCGACATGCTCCAGATCAAGAATCAGCAAACTATGGCCTGTGGATCTGATTCGGCCTGCTACCTGTTTTTGTGTGACCTGTGAGCTAAGAATATGTTTTATATTTTTAAGTGTTTGAAAAAAACCCCCAAAAGAATATGTGACAGAATCCCTAAAGCCTAAAATATTTTGTACAGTGACATACATAAGTCATATTCTCACCAAAACCTACCTTTTGTAGGTAGCCACTGGACTACCTACAAAGTGAGTGGTGAGAGTATTTAGCCTATTCATTTCTTGAACTATGTGGATATTTATAGAAGAAGTTTGCTAACTTCTGCTTCAAACTATTAAACCCCATTTACTTCACTGAGGTGGGGGACCCATGAACTTTTGTGGGGTTTATCTCTCACCCACTTATTGGCATGTGTGTTAATAAGGCATCTAGAGTACTTGTTATTTCCTGTTCATCAGATGCAATCAGCAAATGTTCAAGTAGGAGACCAGTGTGATATTTTACGTACTGTCAGGACAAGTACTTCTGGCTCCTGCAGCCCACATGGCTTCCCCAGTGCCCAGCTCCTGTAGCTTGAGTGGTTCCTCCAGAGCACGGCTCCCCCACTGCCCAGCTCCTTGGACTTGTGGCTCCTCTGGCAGGCTCCTGGGCATGTGTGGCTTTTTTAGTGCCCAGTCCTATTGTGCACTATGGCCAGCAGCACCCAGTTGCCAGCAACTTAACCCATCATTCCCCTCAGGTGATTTTGTAACAGAGTGCCTCTGGTGAGACACCTCCTTGTGACCATGGCACCCTACAGGGTAGGTATCTGGCAAGTTACAAAAGGTGGATTTCCAGCAAGTTCTACCGGCACAGCACCCATAGACACTTCACCGTCATTCAGTGAGCCATGGCTATGCCCTCTCCAACAAGATCTAGATCTTACTGCGTGCATGGTGGGTAAGGTCAAAGGGGGTGCTCTTCCTTGGGTGCTGAATTCTAGCACTAGAAGGTAGTGGGTCCTCTTTATATCTGCTATTCCTATATTCTTTAGTTTTTTGTTTTTTTACTTTTGACTAGCTAATCCCTGGTTACTCTAGTCTCCTGTTATAGTGACTAATTGTTTATATTTGATTTTCTTTATTCAAATTACTGTGTGATTTCTCTCTCCTGATGGGACCCAGATTGATCCATTATCTTTGCTTCCAACCTTCTCAAGACATAGTGAGTGGTGAGAGTATTTAGCCTATTCATTTTCTTGAACTGTGAAAGTAAAACCTTAGGGTTATTACCACTTCCATATCACAAAAGGTAGGTTTTGGTGAGAATATGACTTATGTATGTCACTGTACAAAAGTATAGTGATGAATTGGGCTTTGTATTTCCTTTGCTTCTTTCAGGCCTCCAAAAATTAGAAATAGTACAGATACCAAGGGAAGTGGGGTTGGGGGTAAGAGGGAAGGGGAAGAGGAAGGGAATTTGTACTGTGGTCAGTGTTAATGGCATCCAGTGGGTAGGACCCCCAGATGGCATGACTTTACATCTGTCTGGCTATACTTCTTATTACCTTTTACCACATGGTTTTCATTTTTCAGATTTTTAGGACTGTTGTTTTTTCATTTTCCTTTAGAAGCCCAACACTGATTTTGTAATACAGAATATATATGTTATATAAACATTTTGTGTAGATTTAATCTATTTTAGCATAATCTGAGATCTGGGGTCTGATACTCTGGTAACTACCAATAAGACAGTTTGAGACAGCTGTTTTTCACATACACACAATTATTCAGGTCAGGCATTATTTAAGAATTTGAGTTTGGCTCTATGATCCCTTACCTGGTCAGGTTTGAAGGTGCAGAACTGCTAAACTAATTTGCTTCTTTCATAGGAATTTGGATGTGCCATTTACCTTAATGACTTCCAACATCCTCCTGGGGCTGGTTCCTTTTTTGTTGTTGTTGTTTATTTAGAGCAATCACATTATAAGTCCTCCTTGTACTTAATCCTAACCCCATTTCTCTGATTTTGTTTGTACATTTATGTGCTGTATCCATAGATTTCCTTACCAAGCCCTGATTGCTTGATGATCACTTCTGGTCCTTATGCACTGTAATTTATACTGTTGTCTTATGTGTGTATGCTTTATTTCCACAACTCTTAGCGCTTCTTCAGGATTGTTGACCTTGCTGGGTGCCTACCCAGCATCCGTTCTTGCTTTTCTCCTTCCTAACAGGGCCTGGATTTTCTTTCAGAAGTCACCATTATATAGACTTCAGGGAACACACATCTCACTACTAGCTCCTGCAGTAGACTCTGATTGGCTTAAAACAATCTGCCTTAAAATAGGCAATAAAATTTGCATGATCACGGGATGGACATAAGCTTAAACAAGTACAGCCTGAAAACATCTGAAGTCTTTTACTTGGGGGGATGCTGCAACAGCGTCTCATCTATACTCTCTTTTTGGGTGGTATGGTGTGTAATGGGACTCTTGTAATGACTGAGCTATTTTGCTATCATGAGGGGAATAGGATGGAGGTAGATCAATCATGAAGTCTACCCTGTCTCAGGATCTGCCAGTTTCTTTTATAAAATTATATATCTTTTGATTTAGTAGTACATGCAAGTGATATAAAATTCCCCAAAGTATAAAAACCTATTAAACAATTAACAAGTTGTCTTCCACAGAGCTTGCCACTGTAACTATAAGGCACATGTTTTCTCCATAAGGTGCATCAAAGCCTTCTTGTGTTTAGTAATATTAGTCAGCACTTGAGCACTATGCTTGGGGGCCATTTTAAACAGCAAAGTCACCCACAAAAAGCATAAAAATGTAAAAAATATGACACTAAACAGACCCCAGAGTAACATTTGTTTATAGTATGAGCAGTGAACAAGAAGGCAGAGAGACATGTTGTTGGACCTCAGTCAGCTAAGAATGAGTGTACAGGGTGACGTAGATTTTTTGCTGTTCTGTGTATATCCGCAAATGAACACAAAAGTTCAGTGGATATTGATTTTGGGGTTGCAGGAAGATTATATTGAGTAGATGAATTCACAAATGCAGAATTAGTGAATAATGAGGATGGATTTCCTTAATAATATCCCTTGGCAGTCTCTCCTAATAGTACACAGAATGTTGCCTCATTCTTTTAAATAGTTACATTTTATTCAGTTTGTAAATGCAACACAATGGATTTAGATGAATTTTTTTTGTTGTTGCAAACAGTGCTACCAGAAATATTCACATACCTGTCATTTTGCACATGTGTAACTATAATTGTAGTATATATTTCTAGAAATTGGATTGCCAAATCAAAGTATATGTGAACTTTTCTTTTTTCTTTTTTTTTTTGTGGTATGCGGGCCTCTCACTGCTGTGGCCTCTCCCATTGCGGAGCACAGGCTCCGGATGCGCAGGCTCAGTGGCCATGGCTCACGGGCCCAGTCGCTCCACGGCATGTGGGATCCTCCCGGACTGGGGCACGAACCCGTGTCCCCCGCATCGGCAGGCAGACTCTCAACCACTGCGCCACCAGGGAAGCCCAACTTTTCATTTTTTAATTGAGGTATAATGACATATATTAGTTTCAGGTATACAACATAATAATTCAATATTTGTATATATTGCTAAATGATCACAATAAGTCTGGTTAATATTAGTCACCATACATAGTTACAGAATTTTAATTTTCTTGTGATGAGAACTTTAGATCTGTTCTCGTAGCAACTTTCAAATATGCAGTACAGTATTACTAACTATAGTCATCATGCTATACATTATATTCCCATGACTTATTTATTATATAACTGGAAGCTTATACCTTTTGACTTCATTCACCTATTTGGCCTGTTACAGTCCCCTGCTCCCGCACTGTGGCAGCCACCAATCTCATCTCTATATCAATAAGTTCAGATGTCAGTGAGACCAAACAGTATTTGCCTTTCTCTGTCTGACTTATTTCACTTAGCATAATGTCCTCAAGGTCCATGTATGTTGTCACAAATGGCAAGATTCCATTCATTTTTATGGCTGAATAATATTCCACCGTATATATGTACCACATACTCTCTATTCATACATCTATCAGTGGACACTTAAGTTGTTTCCATATCTTGGCTACTGTAAATAATGCTGCAGTGAACATAGGAGTGTATATATCTTTTTAAGTTAGTGTTTTTGTTTTCTTCAGTTAAATACCCAGAAGTGGAACTCTTGGATCATATGGTAGTCTCCATAGTGTTTTTCATAGTGGCTGCATCAATTTACATTCCCACTAACAGTGCACAAGGGTTTCCTTTTCTCTGCATCCTCATCAACACTTGTTATTCCTTGTTTTTTTTTGTTTTTGTTTTTAATAATAGCCATCCTGATGGGTATGAGATGATACATCATTATGGTTGTGATTTGCTGTGATGTGGCTGTAATTTGGCTGTGATTTGCCCTGATGATTAGTCATGTCGAGCAATTCATGAACCCTTGGCCATCTGTATGTCTTCTTTGGAAAAATATCTGTTCAAGACCTCTGCCCATTTTTTAGTTGGGTTGTTTGTTTTTTTGATGTTGAGTTGTATGAGGTTATATATTTTGGATATTAACTCCTTATTGGATATATGATTTGCAGATATCTTCCAATCAGTAGGTTACCTTTTTATTTTGATGATGGGGAAGCTTCACTATGGGAAAACTTTTAGTTTGATATAGCACCATTGTTTATTTTTGCTTTTGGTTCCTTTGCTTTTGGAGTCCAATCCACAAAAAAATCACTAAGACCAATGTCAGTGAAGTTACTGCCTATGTTTTCTTCTAGGAATTTTATGGTTTCAGGTCTTACATTCGAGTCTTTTTATTTTCCCCTTCCAGTTTTATTGAGATATAATTGACATAACAGCTCTGTAAGTTTAAGGTGTACAGCATAATGATTTGACTTACATACATCATGAAATGATTATCACAATAAGTTTAGTGAATATCCATCATCTCATATGGATACAAAATTAAAAAAAAATAGAAACAAATCTCTTTCTTGTGATGAGAAATCTTAGGATTTACTTTCTTAACTTTCATATATAACATATAACAGTGTTAATTATATTTATCATATTGTACATTACATTCCTAGGACTTATTTATCTTTTTTTGTAACTTTTTTTTGAAGTATAGTTGATGTGCAATATTCTGTAAGTTTCAGGTGTACAACATAGTGATTTGCAATTTTTAAAAGTTTTACTCCATTTATAGTATAGTTATTATAAATTATTGGGTATATTCCCTGTGTTTTCCTCGTACTTATTTATCCTATAACTGGACGTTTGTACCTTTCGATTGCTTTCATCCAATTCCCCTTTCCCCCCACCCCCTGCCTCTGGTAACCACAAACCTGATCTCTTTTTCTATGAGTTTGTTTGGGTTTGAAGTATAACTGACCTATAATACTATGTTATTTCCCATTACACAACATAGTGATTTGGTATTTCTGTACATTTCAAAATGATCACCACTATAAGTCTAGTTACACTGTTATCATATAAAAATATTACATAATTACTGACTATATTCCCCACACTGTACATAGCTGTCTTATCTATCTATGATTATTTTAAGTTGTTGATCTCTTAAGCTCAAACACATTTTAACAACCCTGCATTTTTACTGTTTTGACATCATATTTTACATCTTTTTGTTTTGTGTATCCCTTAACTACTTATTGTGGATATAGACGGTTTTACTGCTTTTGTCTTTCAACCTTCCTACCATGTTTATACATGGCTGATTTGCTACCTTTACTGTATATTTGACTTTACCAATGAGATTTTTCCTTTTGTAATTTTCATGTTTCTAGTTGTGGCCTTTTTTTTGCATGGAGAAGTACTTTTTTTTTTTTTTTTTTTGGTGGTACGTGGGCCTCTCACTGTTGTGGCCTCTCCCGTTGCGGAGCACAGGCTCTGGACGCACAGGCTCAGCGGCCATGGCTCACGGGCCTAGCCGCTCCACGGCATGTGGGATCTTCCCAGACCAGGGCACGAACCCGTGTCCCCTGCATCGGCAGGCGGACTCTCAACCACTGCGCCACCAGTGAAGCCTGAGAAGTCCTTTTAATATTTATTGTAAAGCTGGTGTGGTGCTGCCAAACTCTCTTAGCTTTTTGTTGTCTGTAAAACTTTTGATCTCTCCTTTAAATCTGAATGAAAGCCTTGCCAGGCAGAGTATTCTTGGTTGTAGGTTTTTCCCTTTCATCACTTTAAATATATTGTGCCACTGCCTTCTGGCCTGTAGAGTTTCTGCTGAAAAGTAAGCTAATAGCCTTATTGGAGTTCACGTGTACTTAACTTATTGATTTTCCCTTTCTGCTTTTAATAGTCTCTCTTTATCTTTAATTTTTGCCATTTTAATTACAGTGTGTTGTTGAGTTGATCCTGTTTGGGACTCTGTACTTTCTGAACCTGGATGTCTGTTTCCTTTCCCAGGTTAGGGAAGTTTTCAGCTATTATGTCTTCAAATATGTTCTCTATCTCTTTCTTGCTCTCTTCTCCTGGGACCCCTGTAATGCTATTGTTAGTATGTTTGATGTTTTCCCAGAGGTCTCTTAAACTGTCTTCATTTCTTTTTATTCTTTTTTCTTTTTTTCTGTTCAGCTTCAGTGATTTCCACTACCTTGTCTTTCAGCTCGCTGATCCATTCCTCTGTCTTCTAATCTACTGTTGATTCCTTTTAGTGTATTTTTCTTGTTTTTTTTAAAAAAAATTTATTTATTTATTTATTTGGTTGCATCGGGTCTTAGTTGCGGCACGCGGGATCTTTGGTGCAGCATGCGGGATCTTTCGTTGTGGCATGCAGGTTCTTCGTTGTGGCATGCGGGCTTCTCTCTAGTTGTGGCATGTGGGCTCTCTAGTTGTAGTGCATAGGCTCTAGAGCACGTGGGCTTAGTTGCCCCGTGGCATGTGGGATCTTAGTTCCCTGACCAGGGGTCAAAACCACGTCCCCTGCATTGGAAGGTGGTTTCTTAACCCCTGGACCACCAGGGAAGTCCCATATTTTTCATTTTAGTTATTGTATTCTTCATCTCTGCTTGGTTCTTCTTTATATTTTCTAACTCTTTGTTAAAAACTTCTAACTTCTCAATCTGTTCATCCAATTTTCTCCTGAGTTGTTTGAACATCTTTACAATCATTACCTTGAACTTTCTATTGAGTAGATTGTCTATCTCCACTTCACTTAGTTTTTCTTCTGGGGTTTTATCTTGTTCCTTCATTTTGAACATATTCCTCTGTTGCCTCATTTTGTCTAATTTGCTGTTTTTATTTCTATATATCTGGTAGATTGGTTATATTTCCAAACCTTGGAGAAGTGGCCTTTTGTTGGAGATGTTCCGTGTGTCCCAGCAGTACACTCTTCTCTTGTCACCAGAACTGTACTGTCTATGGATGCCCTCTATGTGGGCTGTATGGGTCATCCTGTTGTGGCTGGCTGACTACTGTGGGCACACTGGTAGAAGTGGCTAGTCCTGGTCCAGTTGGTTGCCAGGTCTGGCCTTGTGTGGAGGCTGCCAGCCACTGGTGTGTGGGACTGGGTCTGGCATTGTTGGCTGCATGGCCAGAGGAGTCCCAGTCCTGGTGCTAGTATGCTGGTAGCTGGGGGCTGGGTCATGAAGTGGCTGGCTACAGAGCCCTGGGGGTCCCAGAACTAGTGTCAGCCTGCCTGGGTGGGGCAGTGGTCCCATGGATCCCAGGGTTGGTGTCTCTCCATTGGTGGGTGAGGCTGGTCCTGGCACTAGTGCTCGCCCACTGGGAATGAGGCCATGTCCCAGGGTCTCTGGCTGCAGGGCCCTGGGGGTGTGCTGGTGTGCTGGGCTGGATCCTGTGCCTTCTGGTGATCAGGGCCAATCCCAGGGCTGCTGTGGGCTCAGGGGCTTAGGGCAGCAGGTCTCCTGGTGGGTGGGGTTGTGTCTCTGCTCTGCTAGTTGTTTGGCCCGAGGTGTTCCAGTTCTGCTGCCTACAGGCTGGTGGGTGGGCCTGGGTCTCAGCTCTAATAAGCTAGAGGAATGATTCCAAAATAGTGCTTATCAGCAGCATTGTCCTCCAGGTAGAATGAGCTTCCAAAAATGGCTGCCACCATTGTCAGTATTAACAGGGTGAACTCCATTTGCCTCCTTCCTCTCTGGGAAGCTCTCCAAGATCAGCAGGTGAGTCTCACCCAGGCTCCTTTCGAATTACTGCTTCTTCCCTGGGTCCCAGAGTGTGTGAGATTTTGTGTGTACCCTTTAGGAATGGAGTCTCTATTTTGCACAGCCTTCTGGCTTTCCTGAAAATAATCCCCTCTGACCTTCAAATCCAAATGTTCTGGAGGCTTGTCTTCCCAGTGTGGGACCCCCGAGCTGGGGAGCCTGATGAGTGTCTTGGATCCCTCGCTCCCTGGGGAGAACTTCTGTGCAACTGTAATTATTTTCCCATTTGTGGGTTGCCTTCCCCGGGGATATGGGTCTTGACAATACTGCATCTCTACCTCTTCTGCCCTTCTCTGCGGTTCCGTTATATCTTTAGTTGTAGAAGATCTTTTCTGCTAACTTTCTGTTTTTTTCTCATCAGTAGTTGCTCTGTAAATAGTTGTAATTTTGGTGTGTCTATGGGAGGAGGTGAGCTCAAGGTCTTCCTACTCTGCCATCTTGGCCACTCCCTTACATTCAAGTCTTTAATCCACATTGAGTTAATTTTGTGTATGGTGTAAGGTGGTGGTCTAGTTTCATTCTTTTGCATGTGACTCTCCAGTTTTCCTATTTATTGAAGAGACTATCCTTTATCCATTGTATGTTGTTTGCTCCTCTGTCATAAATTAATTGTTCATGTATGTGTGGGTTTATTTCTGGACTTTCAGTTCCATTGATCTATATGCCTGTTTCTGTACCAGTATCATACTGTTTTGACTTTATTAGCTTTGTAGTATAGTCGGAAATCAGGGATTTTAATACCTCCAGCTTTGTTCTTCTTTCTCAAGATTGTTTTGGCTAGTTAGGATATTTTATGGTTACATACAAATTTTAGAATTATTTGTTCTAGTTTTGTGAATATGCCATTGGAATTTTGATTGGGATTACATTGAATCTGTATATTGTTTTGTGTAGAATGGACATTTCAACAATATTAATTCTTAGCTTCACTTGCAACTAAGCACAGCCATGTGATTCTTTAGCCAATAGGTTTTAAGCAGGTTACTTCTAGGTAGAAACATTTAGTAGTAGATGAATGACCTAGCTGTCTCTCTTCCCTGCAGTGGTGATTATGGATGCCAGGCGCTAAGATGTCATAGCATCTGTCATCTTGGGTCCACAAGTGAGTAAGCAGACCACCCTCATGCCCTTCACCTCCCACACAGGCATTGAACATACAACATGAGCAAAAACTTACCATAGCATAATTTATCTTATTTTGATGAATAAGGTTAGGTTTCAGTTACTAGAAACCAAAAGCATTCTAAGTGATATAGTTTATAATTACTTGTGTATGTGATATACACAGTGTATGCAGATTATACATTCAAACTGATTTGTAAGACTTATGCTTGTTTGAAGAAATCATTTGTACTTAACCCTAGCTTTCTGAACTTGGGGTACTCAAACATGACCTTGTAAAACACGGATTGTGATGATTCTTTAGCCTATCCCTGCAAATCAGCATTTATAACAAAAGGCTATATAGAATGTGTATTTGGACATTTCCAATTTCTAGTGAGACTCATTTTTGCTTTTATTTGAAGCTGTTAGCTGTGTATCTGTAATCATAGGCCTTGAGAGTAAGTAACCTTGTGTTAGTGGTATAACAGTATGATATTTTATTTATCAAGTGGTATTTTCTGCAGTATTTGGCACACAGAAAAATATCCTGTTTCTGATTCTGATCAGCACCATTAGACTTCTTAGTCATTATACTAAAGATGTTGGCAAAGCTAGTGAAAGTTTTGCTTGCTGATAAGTATTTTGATGAATTGGTATTTTTTTGAAACTGTGCAGCCAGTTTTAGAAGTAACACACATAAAAATACTTTTATATGAAGTACTGTAATAAGAATGACTTTATTTTTAAATTGAATGATTATAAATTAAGATAAGTGCAGTGAACAATGTCTTGAATTTGGTAGTGACATTCCTTTGGAACTATATTAAAAGCTAGAAATTTATTTCATTATATGAAAGATCTGTATTTCCATTTAGTTCTACAAGTGTGTACAGTACACATTTAATATATGGCTAATACTGCACTAAGTTCTTTAAGTTTTAAAATAATTTGTCTAATTTCTTTACCTTTAAAATAATATGAGTTTTTAAAGAATTATCTTTTTTTGAGACAAAATAGTTAAAATAAGACAAGTGTTTGAAAATACTGTTATATTTGATTAGAACAATCTTTGGTTATGTTGTTTTGTGGCCACAGTAGCTATGAGTATCTGACTATACCTTAATTATTTTTTGAAACAGATTGACTGAGGTTTTATTGATAGACAGTGAACTACAGATCTGTCAAAACACATCAAATTGTACTCTTTAAATATGCATACATCCTTGAAACCATCACCACAATTAAGATAATGAACATGTATATCGTACCTTCAGGTTTCCTAGTGCTCCTTTGTCATCCTCTCCCCTGTTCCACTCTACCCCTTCCCCCATTCCCAGGCAATCACTAATCTGCTTTCTGTCACTGTAAACTCATTTGCATTTTCTAAAATTTTATACAAATTGAATCAGATGATACCTACTCTTTTTTTCTTTTTTTGGGTCTTTTTTCACTTAGTATAATTGTTTTGATAATTGTGTTATATAGCATGTATTACTAGTTCATTTTTATTGCTGAGTTGCATTTCATTGTTTGGATATAGCACAGTTTATCTTTCTCCTTTTCATGGACATTGGGTACTTTCCATTTTTTGTCTATACAAATAAAATTGTTATGAATATTTATGTACAAGTCTTTCAATGAACATAGCTTTTATTTCTCATGGGTAAAAATCTAGGAGTGGAAGGGCTAGATTGTAGGGTAGGTGAAAGCTTAACTTTTTAAGAAGTTGCTGCTGTACACCTGAAACTAACACAATATTGTAAACCAGCTATACTTCAATAAAAAAATTGGTAAGTTATTTTCAAAAGGGGTTATACCATTTTATATTCCCACTTGCAGTATATGAGAGTTTCCAGTTGCTCCACATCTTCACCAATACTTGGTATGGTCAGTCTTTTTAATTTTAGCCCTTTTAATGGGTTTGTAGTGATAGCTCACAGTCATTTTAAATTGCACTTCTCTAGTACAAGTCCTTTGTCAGATACCTGATTTGCAAATGTTTTCTTCCCAGTTTATGGCTTCCCTTTTTATTTTTATAATGGTATCTTTTGAAGAACAAGAAGTTTAATTTTGATGAAGTCCAGCTTAGCTCTTACATTTTAGGTCTATGATCCATTTTGAGTTCAGTTTTTATGTATTGTATGAGGAAAGAGATCAGGTTCATTTTTTTATGTACCTTTCCGGTTGTTCCATACTTTAAAGATTATTCTTTCCCTGTTGAATTGCTTTGGAGCTTTTTAAAAATCACACAGTGTATGTGTGGCTCTATCTCTGAACTCTTTTTTCTGTTCCACTGTCTATATACATGTCTATATGCCTTGATTACTATAGCCTTTTTATAAGTCTTGAAATTAAGTAGTGTAAGTCCTGCAACATAGTTCTTTTCAAAGTTGTTTGGCTATTCTAGGTTATTTACATATACATTTTAGAATTAGCTTGTTCATATCTCCAAAAAACCCTCCTGAGATTTTGATTGGGATTACATTGAATCTGTAGATCACATTAGGAGAATTGTTAGCTTAACAATATTGAGTTTTCCAAGTATTCTTTCTTTCATCATTAAGTATAATGTAACATGTAGTAGGTTTTTTGTAGATGTCGTTTGTCAGGCTGAGGAAGTTTTTCTGTATTCCTAGTTTGATGAGATGTTTAAAAACACGAATGGATATTAATTTTTGTTACATGCTTTTTCTGCCTCTGTTGAGGTACACATAAGTTCTTGGAGATTCTATTCTCATTTAACTGTTTTGACTGCCTTTGTGCTAATTTTCTGGTTGTTTTCCACAATCTCCTATGTTTTGAAATTCAAGCCATAATGTCTGTAATGGGGTTGAACATCATTACTTTAGCATTTGTCAACCAACTCAGAGGAACAGGAATCTTTGCACTTTTGACGCCTAGATTCTTGCCTAAGGCATTTGTTTATTTATTTAGGTGTTCATTTAACAAATATTGAACACAGTATTAGTCAAAGTAAATACTAGTTGTGGTAACAAAATCCTAAATCTCAGTGGCTTAACATAATACAAGTGCTAATTTTTGCTGGTGTCACAGGCCCCTGTATGTCAGATGTCTCTTTTGTGCATATTTCCATGACAGATTTTCTGCAGAGTCCCCAATTTCTCTGGGCTCCTTCCATTTTCTAGCTGCACTGACTCAGTCCTTTACTTCCAGCCTTGTATATTGGGGGAGAAGTTAGACTACTGCACAGGATGTTTTAGAGGCCAGGCCTGGAAGTAGTATACATCATTTATGCTCTCATTCCTTTGGCCAGAACTTAGTCTTATGGCCAGCCTAACTACCAAGGAGCTGGGAAATACTCATTTGCCCCAGATGTGGGGAGCACTGTTAAACTCTGTCACATACAACTATAATGAGTTAGGCACTGTGCTAGGTGCTGGGGATATAATAGTGGGCAAAGTAGACTTGATTCCTTTTCTAGCTGAGGTTACCTTCCAGGATGGATTGGGGGGAGAGGGTGTCGTGGCATACTTGGGTATTTGGTAAAAGAAGAATCGTTTACTGTTTTCCATTTGCGATTGGCCAGATGAATTCTCTTGCTTGATGAAGTTCAGGTAATAATTTTTATAGGAAAAAGCAAACTCTGTTGAATACATTAACATGACTCGTAGTATAATTGAAGCATTAAAAAAATGTCACCAAAGTTCTTTTCAATCTTGTAATGGTATTTTAAATAGATCTATATAGAGCAAACATGATAGAGATGATAAAGCTGAGACCAGATCTGCTTTGCAGATATGTGTGGCTTGCATGATGTTTTAAGCTTTTTTGAGTCATTTACCTACATTTAAATACTATGTTATTTTACCTTTAAAAATCCATATTTTCAGCTTATCTTTTAGATGAAAAGCAATCTGGCAACACTAAATCTGACTTCTTTATTTGGCAGCAGCTGGTAGGAGCTAAGTTCTGGCCGACTTCTTTGGATAGTGCTTTGTCTCCTGGTTGCTTCAAGCCCATCTGATTGCTTTACTCATTTTACTTACCTATTGTGGACATTTGAATTTATGACCTTTGTCTAAAGTGATTTACTAACTTTTGAATCATTTTGAAATGCCAAACTGACAGAAAAAACAATGGGTAGTTCAAAACAAATTTATCATACTTATTGGGGAAATTACTACAGTAGTCTATGTTCTCTGGTGAGTTCAAAGTTTCATACTTGTAGAAAAAAGCTTATTATTATTATCTTGAACAATAATATACCATATACCCTTTAGAAATCAGAGCTTTTGTTCTATTGATGTTTTTAAGAAGTTCATTGATTTTTTTTTTTTTTTTTTGCGGTACGCGGGCCTCTCACTGTTGTGGCCTCTCCCGTTGTGGAGCACAGGCTCCGGACGCGCAGGCTCAGCGGCCATGGCTCACGAGCCTAGCCGCTCCGCGGCATGTGGGATCTTCCCGGACCGGGGCACGAACCCGTGTCCCCTGCATCGGCAGGCGGACTCTCAACCACTGTGCCACCAGGGAAGCCCCGTGAAGTTCATTGATTTTATAAGCTTCTTTTTTTTCCACTACTTTTGGGTCTTGGTTCATTTCTAACATTGCCTTGGTCATAAGCCCTACTAAATATGTTTCATACTTTCCAAATTATTTTCATATAGATTGTACGTGATTCTTACAGTAACCATATGTACCAAGGTAAGACAGGTATTAAAACAAAAAGGAACATAGAGTGGAGCTTTTTCAAAAAAATTAATTTCGACCAGGATTAAGGGTTCCCGAGAGATTGCCCAAAAAGAAGATAGCTACTAGAGAACTGCTGGGGTTACTTCTATTGTGCAGCTTTTACATGTGTCTTAATTCTTATGGCATGATAACCTTTTCAGTTACTAAAAGAGCTGAGCATTTCTGGTTACCCAGTCTCAACTGATTTTAGCAGAAAACATTCACGTTCAGTAATAACTTCTCTTTGAAATGTTTGCAGAGGAGGAAGATGAGGTTAGTGACAAAGCTGTTGAGTGTTACCCTGAGAAACTAACTCTTTTCAGTGCTCTTTTCATTGCACCAGCAACTCCACATCAAGGGTTGCTGATGCTTCCTATTGAAGCATTCTTTTTTTTTAAAATAACTTTATTTATTTTATTTATTATTTTTGGCTGTGTTGGGTCTTTGTTGCTGTGTGCAGGTTTTCTCTAGTTGCGGCGAGCAGGGGCTACTCTTTGTTGAGGTGTGCAGGCTTCTCATTGCGGTGGCTTGTTGTGGAGCACGGGTTCTAGGCATGGGCTTCAGTAGTTGTGGCACGTGGGCTCAGTAGTTGTGGTTCGTGGACTCTAGAGCGCAGGCTCAGTAGTTTTGACACACAGGCTTAGTTGCTCCACAGTATGTGGGATCTTCCTGGACCAGGGATCGAACCCATGTCCCCTGCATTGGCAGGCGGATTCTTAACCACTGCGCCACCAGGGAAGCCCCTGAAGCATTCTTAAGAAAGTCTTTGGCAGGCTTTTTTGTTTCATCTTTCTATGTGTAAATAGAGGCATTAGAAGAAATGTAATTTTTGAATACTGCCCAACCAGTTTCTGCTTGGTAATGTGCCCCGAGACCCTCAATGAATGCCAGCAAACAGATTAGACCCACAGTGTGTTTGATATGCATATCTTTTCCCCAAACAAAATTTGAATTCAACAAACACAAATTGAGTCATTTTCCAAATGTTTGTATATGAATGGAAGTTTTTGTCTTTTCCTTCTTTAACCAATACCATAAGACTTCTGAAGGTCCATGATGCATTTGTTTTACAGTGTTAATCCAAAACAAAACTATATTCTGACTAAACTTGTAGCTATAGAGAGATACCAAACTCATTTCCATTGATCAGTACAGCATGTTTGTACCAACCATATCCAAAAAAAAAATGTGTAAAAGAGTGCCGTGCTGTAAATTATAGTTGTAAACACAAGTGCAGCTGTTACAAATCTAGCAAAACCTCAGATTAAACAGTTTAAAATTTACTGAAGATGACATTCCAGACCCATTTTTCATAATATAAACACTCTGGGACATGCCTTTGAAATGAGTGGGATTGTCATTAATATTAATGCCACTGAATTCAAGACTGGGAGGTCATTTCTTTTGAGCTTCATTTTCACTTCTAATTTTGGGATAAAATATGCTTTTAGCCTAAAGTATGGCATGTTTATTCACAGCCTGAAAAAATTTGATACTGTTGCTTTTGAATTGTAGGAATGCAAAAATATGGTATAAATATTTTTATTCTTTCATTATGGTCTTTTAACTTAAGTGAGTTTGTTAGAATTAAATTAGGCAAAAATTAGCTATTAATGGAATCCAATTGCATTGGTCAATTAAAATATAAAAAGACACTAAAAATAGTCGATATTTTAGGATGGTATTAGTTTGACATTTTATTTTATTATTTTTTAACATCTTTATTGGAGTATAATTGTTTTACAATGGTGTGTTAGTTTCTGCTGTATAACAAAGTAAATCAGCTATACATATACATATATCCCCTCCCTCTTGCATCTCCCTCCCACCCTCCCTATCCCACTCCTCTAGGTGGTCACAAAGCACCGAGCTGATCTCCCTGTGCTATACGGCTGCTTCCCACTAGCTATCTGTTTTACATTTGATAGTGTATATATGTCCATGCCACTCTCACTTTGTCCCAGCTTACCCTTCCCCCTCCCCATGTCCTCAAGTCCATTCTCTACGTCTGCGTCTTTATTCCTGTCCTGCCCCTAGGTTCTTCAGAACCATTTTTGTTTGTTTGTTTTAGATTCCATATACATTTGTTAGCATACGGTATTTGTTTTTCTCTTTCTGACTTACTTCACTCTGTATGACAGACTCTAGGTCCATCCACCTCACTACAAATAACTCTATTTCATTTCTTTTTATGGCTGAGTAATATTCCATTGTATATATGTGCCACCTCTCCTTTATCCATTCATCTGTCAGTGGACACTTAGGTTGCTTCCATGTCCTGGCTATCGTAAATAGTCCTGCAGTGAACACTGTGGTACATGACTCTTTTTGAATTATGGTTTTCTCAGGGTATATGCCCAGTAGTGGGATTGCTGGGTCATATGGTAGTTCTATTTGTAGCTTTTTAAGGAACCTCTATACTGTTCTCCATAGTGGCTGTATCAATTTACATTTCCACCAACAGTGCAGGAGGGTTCCCTTTTCTCCACACCATCTCCAGCATTTATTGTTTATAGATTTTTTGATGATGGCCATTTTGACTGGTGTGAAGTGATACCTCATTGTAGTTTTTATTTACATTTCTCTAATGATTAGTGGTGTTGAGCATCCTTTCACGTGTTTGTTGTCCATCTGTATATCTTCTTTGGAGAAATGTCTATTTAGGTCTTCTGCCCATTTTTGGATTGGGTTGTTTGTTTTTCTGATATTGAGCTGCATGAGCGGCTTGTATATTTTGGACATTAATCCTTTGTCAGTTGCTTCATTTGCAAATATTTTCTCCCATTCTGAGGGTTGTCTTTTCGCCTTGTTTATGGTTTCCTTTGCTGTGCAAAAGTTTTTAAGTTTCATTAGGTCCCATTTGTTTATTTTTGTTTTTATTTCCATTTCTCTAGGAGGTGGGTCAAAAAGGATCTTGCTGTGTTTTGTGTCATAGAGTGTTCTGCCTGTTTCCCTTTAAGCGTTTGATAGTGTCTGGCCTTACATTTAGGTCTTTAATCCATTTTGAGTTTGTTTTTGTGCATGGTGTTAGGGAGTGTTCTAATTTCATTCTTTTACATGTAGCTGTCCAGTTTTCCTAGTACCACTTATTGAAGAGGCTGTCTTTTTGCCATTGTATATTCCTGCCTCCTTTATCAAAGATAAGGTGACCATATGTGCAAGGGTTTATCTCTGGGCTTTCTATCCTGTTCCATTGATCTATATTTCTGTTTTTGTGCCAGTACCATACTGTCTCGATTACTGTAGCTTTGTAGTCTAGTCTGAAGTCCAGGAGCCTGATTCCTCCAGCTCCGTTTTTCTTTCTCAAGATTGCTTTGGCTATTCGGGGTCTTTTGTAGTTTGACATTTTAGAGTGCTATATTTAAAGAAAGAATTTTATTTAAATGATTCTGAGCCTGTTTCTTGTGGTTTTGTCTTTCAGCTAGACCAGGGTGGGACAAGCATTCAAAATCTGCACCACTCTAATTTGTTTTTCTCCTCATTTTCCACTTAGTGATATGACTGGTTAGGTATCATTCAGCAATATATTTTCTAGAGTTACATTCTGTGCTCTGATTTCCTATGAAATCTTGTATGAATTTTGAGTATATAAAGGTCAAATTTAAGGGTCTATAAAGGTCCACTGGAGTCTTTTTGAATGAATCGGGCCAAATAGTTCTGGCGGGGGGCGGGGGTGGTGGGAAGGAGGCAGGTGCTTGTTTTGGTTTTGTTCGCTTGTTTATTGTTGACTAGATTTTAAAATTCATTTGCCTTTACTAAATTTCTTAAGTAGAATTTTTTTTTTTTAAATTTCATTTATTTATTTATTTTTGGCTGTGCTGGGTCTTCTTTTCTGTGCGTGGGCTTTCTCTAGTTGCAGCGAGCAGGGGCCACTCTTCATCGCGGTGCGCGGGCCTCTCACTGTTGTGGCCTCTCCTGTTGCGGAGCACAGGCCCCGAACGCGCAGGCTCAACGGCCATGGCTCACGGGCCCAGCCGTTCCACAGCATGTGGGATCTTCCCGGACCGGGGCACGAACCCGTGTCGCCTGAATTGGCAGGCAGACTCTCAACCACTGTGCCACCAGGGAAGCCCTTAACTAGAATTTTGAGGGAGCCTTTAAATTGGGTAATAGAATGGTTATGTGTCTGTTGATAAGCTATTCCTAGTCCCTGAATAAAAAGAGGCAACATTTATCAAAAGAGGCCAGTGGAATCTCTCATTTACATTTGTTCTTTAACTTCTGTTGAACATATTTTTTTGATCAGGAGAATTGCCAACCATTGTCAAGTACCATGTTGTAACCTAAAGTCGGTAATTTTGAAAGCGCAGAGCTGATTTGGTAGTCCCTTATTCAAAAGAGCTTTGGATATTTCTATCAACATAAAAGATTGGTGGGCTTCCCTGGTGGCACAGTGGTTGAGAGTCCGCCTGCCAATGGAGGGGACACGGGTTCGTGCCCCGGTCCGGGAAGATCCCACATGCCACGGAGCGGCTGGGCCCGCGAGCCATGGCCGCTGAGCCTGCGCGTCCGGAGCCTGTGCTCCGCAATGGGAGAGAGGCCACTACAGCTAGAGGCCCGCGTACCGCAAAAAAAAAAAAAAAAAAAATTGGTATACCACTATGACTGCTGCTGTTGTTTTTGCCTCCCTCTTCTTTCTTGCCTCCTTCCCCCTTCTTTTAATTTAAGAGTTTGTGGAGGTTTCTTTTATCTCTTTTGGTATTTACATAAACTTCTGTATTTTGAGATGGTAATCTGGGCAGATATAAATAGGCCCTTCCTTTCTTGTTTAAAAACGTCTTTGCAACCATCCTCGGACTTTCCTTCATTATCATCCATTCTTCTATCCTTTCGCTGATATTATATCTTTTCTTTACTATATCTTCTCTCTTGGTTTACTCCCTGCTTTTGGTGGAGCACATCCTCTAGTTTCTTCTTAAAATGGTGTGTGGGAGGTAAATTATTTTTGGTCACTGACTGTTGAATGTGTCATTGTACTAGTCATAGTTGATTGATAGTTTGTCTGGATATAGAATTCCAGGTTAGAAATAATTTTCTTTCAGAATTGTGGCGGCATTGTTCCATTTCCTTCTGCTTTCCAGTGCTTTTATGATTTCGTGATGACATACTGTGGTACATCTTTTCATCCATTGTGCTGGGCACTTGTTCAGCCCTTCCAATCTGGAAATGCTTGTCTTTTAGTTGTTAAAAAAAAAGTTTTGTTGATTATATCCTTCCCTTTGTTTTCTTTGGCCCTCCTGTATTTGGAGTTCGACCTCCAGGATTAATGCTTCTGTAACTGGGGCGAATGTTCTCTAAGAGATGGGGGGCAAGTTTTTTTTTATATAAAAATGTTTGTGGTTTGATATGTTGGGGGTGCTCATGATAACCCCCAGGTTTGATGATTTACTAGGAAAACTCACAGAATTCAGCATGTAGTTATCCTCATGGTTATAATTTATTACAGGGAAAGAACACAAAGTAAAATCAGCAAAGGGAAAAGGTGCACGGGACGAAGTCTGGAGGAAACCAGACACAAGCTTCTAAGAGTCTTTTCCTTGTGGAGTCACACAAGACTCACATAATTCCTCTAGCAGAGTTGTGACAACACATGTGCAATGTCATCCATCAAGGAAGCTCATTAGAGATTCAATGCCTAAGGTTTATTTTGGGGGCTGGTCCCGTAGTTATCGTATGTCTAGCAAGTACCAAAATTCCAGACCCTCAGAAGGAAAGCAGATGTTCAGCATCAATCACATTGTTTGTACAAACAGTTCGGGCACAGAGAGTCCCTCTTAGTAGTTAGGGAGGTGGGAACTCTTCCAGTATCCAAGTTCCCAGACCCTATCCAGGGGCCAACCTTACAAACAGTTTTTTCTAAGGAGAGCAGTATCAGGCCTGCTATGTTAAAAAACTCTTTTCTGCATAATCAGTTTAAGAGGTAAGAAGTCATTTTTGAGGGCCAAAGATAAGTTTTAATCTCAGTGAATTTCAGAGTTGTCTGATGACAGGGTTAAAGCCTTACTCAGGTGTAAACTGGTGGTATAGTAAGAGAAGGCAGAAAACTAAGCCTCTAGAAGATTATGAATTAAGGGCAAGAAATATGGCTTATGGAATATTGGAACTCATAATAAAAAGCTAGTTATAGGAGAGTGGAAGCTTGTGCAAAGACTGAATTTTGCCACCCCCAGACTCACACATTGAAGCCCTATCCCCCAGTGTGACTGTATTTGGAGATAGGGCCTTTAGAGAGATAATTAAGGTTTAATGAAGTAAGGGTGGAGTCCTAATCTAATAGGTTTGGTGGCCTTATAAAAAGAGGATAAGAGATCTATTTCCCTGCACCCACCAAAGAAGAGGTCATGTGAGCACACAGAGAGATGGGGGCCATCTACAAGGTAGGAAGAGGATCTCACCAGGAGCCGGTTTGTCCAGAACCTTGATCTTTGGCTTTTCAGTTTCCAAAACTGTTAGAAGATAAATTTGTGTTGTTGAAGCCACCCAGTGTATGGTTTTTTGTTATGGCAGCCTGAGCTGACTATGACAAGTTGAGATCAGAGTAGGACCTCAGCTTTATCAAGGTGAATCCTGTGTGAAGCAAGAGAAATATTAACATGGTGCTGGGTTTTTGTTGTTGTTGTTGTTTTTGTGTGTGTTTTGTTTGTTTCTCTTCTTGTCTGTTAGCTTTTAAACTTTGCTAACTCATCCACATACCACCTTTTTTGAGTTAGCACAAGTCATTAAACCAGTGTTCTAAATTTGTGCCATCCAATACCATAGTCAATAGCCATATTTCATGAAACAAATTAATTTAAATTAGTTAAAATTAAAAATTAAGTTCCTCAGTTGTACTAGCCACATTTCATGTGTTCAGTAGCCCCATGTGGCTAGTGGCTATGGTATTGGATGACATAAATATAGAGAAAAATTTTCCATCATTGAGGAAAGTCTTTCTTAGCAGCACTTTTCTAGATAGTTGCCTCAAACCTCTCACTATTTATTTTCTGTCTCAGTGGTTCCAAACTTCTGCAGGTTCAAGGCATACTTATGAATACTAAAGTTTTTGGTGGGCATCCTTAAAGTTTTTAAAATAATAACAGTAAGAAATGGACACCAATTACAGTGCGAACTCTGTTAAAGTATAATATGTCAAGCTGAGTCTGTAACAATATCTGCAATTATCAAGCTATTCATTTGGTCATGCTTCTGCAGTATGTGCCCCTAGAAGAACTGTTTTCTACTCCTTCTGGGCTTGCTTATATATTTGTAGGACAAAGAACTTGGATAAACATGCCTTTGTTATCTGATGCCTGCTTCCCTGTTTTTCTCCGCTGGATGTTTGCTCTCTCCTGGAGGTAGTAGACACAGATGCTGTAGAAGCAAGCATCAGTACAGGTTGCTCTGCTGAACACTAATTAGTCTGAGGAATCATAGACTGAGGGGAGGTCAGTAGAAGTGGCAAACAGTGTGGCATGATTCAGAGCAGATTGTTTCATGAGATGATAAACAGTGTAACATTGTTCAGAAGGGTCAAAATCTCCCTGGTACCTAGCCCACCAGTCTGTTGTCATATGTGGGAGCTGGTCTTGATAATCCTCAAAACAACCCTGTGAGGTATGTATTATTCCACTCCTGAAGCCAGGTGAAGGTAGCACTCAGAAATTTCATGTAATTTGCCCTGGGTCACTGAACTAGTGAATAGAGTTGCTGGATTCAAGTCTTTTCATTGGTCTTCACAGCTTGTGTTTTTTCCACCATAATGCAACTGGACTTGGCCTGGGGCCCCTCCTCTCCACTGGGTGGGAGCAGGTTTCTGAAAGCTGTGCTCTATGTAAAAGGGGTTTTTGTAGATTGAATACCCATTTAGTTCAAGGTAAAGACTGAATGACCTGCAAGGGGATATTTTTTCTTTTATTTTAGGGGATTGTTGTTATTTTATCAATAATTACATTAAAAAATGCAGGAAAAATGAAAAAGAAGTAAAAACCACTCATAATACCAGCACTTATTTTGGAATCATTTAAAGATGTTTCCTGTGTTTGTACAGGCATATTTTGACAAAAATGTTATCATGTTATTATATGTATTTGTCTGCAGCTTCCTCGTTGAACTTCAGAATTTAGGATGAACATCTCTCCAAGTCAGTCAGGAATATTCTTTGTGCAGTTCACTGCTCTGTTACTTTAAAAATGTGTGTGTGTGTGTGTGTGTGTGTGTGTGTGTGTGTGTGTGTTTAATGGTTGTTGTTATACCCACTTTAACCACTCTTCTTCATTTTAGCCTTTAGGTCTATTTTTTCTTTGTATGGTTACTAAGAAATAATTGCAAGAGAGTAACAAAGTCTTAAATTTGGTGGTACTCAGCACCAAATAATTCCAGATGTTTGCTTTTCCCAGCGTGTAGAAAGAACCCACACTGGTGCTGTGTTTGTTCTTCTCATCCTCCCTTGTCTTTATTTCTCTTCCATTTCATTTAATTTTAACCTCAATACCAGACTTCTTTTGTGCAGTCCTTAGCCTGTTGCTGTGGTATATTTGCCACTGGCTCTTGTTCCAGCCCCCAGTCACTGATGTGTCTCTTGGCAGGGAATGGAAATGATGGTGGTCCTCTCAATTGACTCAAGAGCACCCCAAGTCAGCAGTAATATTTGGCATAACAAGCACCACGGTGGGATAACCACACGTCGGTGGACTGGGATTTGAAAGTTGTTAGTTGTCCTGTGAGCTGTGGTTTAGTGATCAGTTTAAGCAAGAGATTAAATTTATTTCCTACAGGCTTCTTTTTCTTGGTCATCATCTGACATTATTGCCTTATTATTATCTATCTTATTCCTTTTTAATTTTTTTGGCTTAAATTTCCCTTTAGTCATTTTACTTTGCTCATTTTTTCTGACATTTTCCCTATTTCTGATTCCTCAGACTTTTTCCTTTTTCTTAATCAGCCCTATGCTAATCAGATTTTCATTCTGCTTGCATCTAATGATCTAGTTTTTCATTGGGTGGGGACAGGAGGGTGGGATAGGGAGGTGGGGGTAAATATACCATCTGCTAATTGTTTCATATAATATTAAATAAGACATTAAAGAACCTAATTTCTTTTTGATTCGTCGTGTTTGGGAGACTGTAGAATCAGTTGGACACTAATATCAAGTGGCTTTTGTGTGCAAAGCCTTACAAAGAGATAATGATAAGTCCCCATTTCCCATGAGTTCATGATGCATTGTGGGAAAAGGTACCTGCCTGTGTAGAAGGTGCAAGAAAAATACGCCAGCAGAGATAAACCAACATGACAGTAAGAAACTATGGTGTCAGTGACACATACATTGTGAATGGATGATAGATAAAAATGGAAAGACTTTCAGAAGGAGCTGAGTTTTAAGTATACAGAGATATTTTATGTTGGTAATAAACAGGGCTATACTGTTAGTTACTCTTATTTGAAGAAATGTTAAGTACTAAGGGATAGAACCTATTCTGGGCCTCAGAAAACAAGGTTTTGTTCCTAGAAGACAGTTAAATTTGAATAATAATTTCAGTATTGAATTGGACACCTTTTTACTAAAATGTCTGAATGTGGTTATTATATCTAACCTTATATCTAGCAATAGAATAATTGTTAATGAAGCAGTTAAAGGGACATATAGATGAATCAGATAGAATTTCTTAAAAGAAACTGTTCATCATTTTTTGGGAAATCCTAGTTGAAACTGGAAAATTTTTAATTTTATTATTGCTCATTACAAATTATAGGGATTTGATATTGTTCAGGCAAAAATTCAGTAGATTTTAGAAACTAGTTATTAATTGACCTTAGTTTTGCACATTCTTGTTGCTTTGCAAGGATACCTTTAAGGTTCAAATCAAGTTAAAAGTAGGGTAAATGGTGTGTGCCTGTAAGGTCAGACTAAAACTATATTTTTTCCTGTCAACACTTGAATAGAAAAAAACTAGTCTAAGAATCCGACTACAATGTAGAATCTTATTCAAAACCACATATACTATAGTATTTTTAAAGCCTGGAACCAAAATGTAGAATCACTGTGTTTTATAGCAGCTGAAACTACATCTGATATTACTTGTATGTTTGTGCTGCCCTGATATGGCTTTTGGATTGCATTAGTGGTACAAGAATGATTCTTATATTTAAGTAAGATACATTGCTTCACTGAACAGATGGTATCAGTTTTGAATTACTAAGTAAAAGAAAACTAGAACAACAATGATTTTGCCAGTTTTTACTGATTATTTATTTTGGATGACTGTAGTCCTTTGTGAAGGTGGCAGACTTAACCTAGAAACTAGAGCCAAGAACAGAATGGGTGGACATTCTTCCTGTTCCCTACTACAGGTCTGCTAATTTGTCCCAGGAGAATCAGTGCAGTTTCTTCCTGAATGCCAGACCTTGCTCCCTTAACATGACTATTGTCGCGATTAACTTCCCTCCCCTCCTCGTTTAAATATCTGCAAGTCAACGAAATCCTCCATAGCTCTCACATCCCTATGTCCTTGGCCCAATCCTTCTTTTTTTTCCATCCTCCCTAGGTTAGCTCATCCATTTCCATGGCTTTAAATACCTTCTATCTTTTGATGATTCCCACATCTACGTCTTCAGCTCATATCTGTCTCCTAGCCTCTATACTCATATAGCCCATTGCTCATTGGACATTTTCACTTGGATGCCCCAAGTATCTTACACTCAACATGCTGTAAACTGAACTCATCTTTCTATCTAAGTATGTCCTTGTTCTTCTGTTCCCTCTTTTAGTACATGGTGGTACCATGCATCTAGTTCCCTAGTCAGAAACCTGAACACCATCTTTAGTTCCTCCCTATTCCTTTTTTGCCATGTTCAATCAGACACTAAATATTATATACTCTACGTCTTAAGTATCTCTCATATCTACACACTTTTCTACATTCTTTCATGCATTTAGATTAGGCCTCGATTACTAAAAGATGATCTTCTATCCTACAGTGTAGTGTAGTCTTCCTGTTTTCTACTCATTTTCTACACTGCTTCTTAGTGATCTTTCTAAAATACAAACCTAATTATATCACTTTTGTGCTAAAAATTCTTCAGTGGCTTCCCATTGCTCTTAGAATATAGTCCAGAGTCCTTACCAATCTTATAAGGTTCTTTCACATCCATCTACTGCTTGCCTAAACAAGGTGACAGCCTTGGTCAAATTTACTGTTTTAGCCTGAAGTCCCCCTAACACTTATCATTCATGATGCTTTTCTTATGAGAAGCCAGAAATTTTATTGTGGTCTATTGTCCATTAGTAAACCCCAGTCAGAGCTGTGTGCCCTTCTTCCTAAAGATACATTATACATATTGTAGCAAATAGTTGTACTAGTTGGCAAATTCCATTGAGAAATCTCTAGAGGTTATGCTTGATGTTATTTTAATGTTTTTATTACATACTATAGAGAGGGTATCTACTTTATTGAGCCTGACTCAAATAAAGTAATGGAGGTGATTAGATGTCACCGCAGCCTGTCATTTTTCTCCAGACAAGGTAATAAAAGATTTAACAGCAGCTCCCATTGAAGCAGTTGCCCAAACATGCCAACAGAGGTTGGCTGTAGGTAAGTCTCCCTCTTAAGACACTGGGGTTCCTGAAAATCTTAGGAAGGAAGGAAGGGAGGGAGGGAGGGAGGGAGGGAGGGAGGGAGGAAGGAAGGAAGGAAGGAAGGAAGGAAGGAAGGGAGGAAGGAAGGAAGGAATGTCTCTGGTGGAGGGATATAAATGATGAGGTCAGAATACAGAAGCACCAGTAGAGTAATCCTTTGGCTGGTCTCTATCTCTAGATGCCCTAAAACGTTTGTTTTCATGATTAAAAAAGAAGTCAGTGTTGGCCTCTCCCAGAGAAAGGAGTATTTCCTGATTTGGCAAGATCCTAAAACAGCTCTCTTGTTAGTCTGTGCTTTGTCTACTGACAGGTCCTCTTGCCTCAGTCTTCGCACATGCTGTTCCCTCTACCTGTAGCATTCTGCCTACTGTTCACTTGATGAACCCTCACATGTTGTTCAGCTCTTTTTCTCTGGAAACCTTCCTTGACACCCCAAGTCTGGATTAAGTGTTCTGCTGAGTCTCCCATTCCACAGAACACTTCTCATACTGCAGCTTTAGTTTAAGTTCATTGACTATGACTAATTTTACCATTTAAAATGAAAGGGATTTTAGGAGGTTTTTAAAAGAGAATTGACTAGAGTCATGAGGCATTTCTCCACTCCTGAAACCAATAAAGCCATGAGTTGCCTTTGAACCTAATTACAACTTTGAAAAATGTAGGCAGAGCATACCATAAGGTATTCTGTGGAGGAGAGCTAGCCTGCCCCAGTCTAGCTGTGAATGACTTGAATGTGAATGCTGGTGTTCATGTTTAATGTTCTTTATTTTGGTATATACTCCAGCTTTAAAGCCAGCCCAGTCTTGTCCCAATACATGACCTGTGCTTGTTTGGCTAACTCAATATACCCTACCTGCATTTTCTCCACTTTCAGCCTAAAAGTTTTCTTTGCCCTCTTTAGCACTTAGCCCCTAAATCCCCTCCTGTTAGAATGGATATTTACTTTTATTAACCAGGTGTTTTTCCTCAGGTGGTGTTGTCTAGAACTGTTGTTTCTGAGAGCACTTTTATTTCTGTGCTCAGGGGAGTTTAATATGCTTGACATACTGTAATCCAATAAGGATATGTAATTTCCTAATTTATGCTTTACTGGAACCCTATTGGAAAATCCAAATAAATTACCTTTGAATAAGAAAAAAATACTTAACAAAGATATATGGGTTTGATGTGGAATCTAAAGGAGCAATGAAAAAAAGAGTACATTTCTTTTCAAATATGTTTTTTTCACTTTATCACAGTCTTCTTTGTCATCCAAAAGACATGACATTTGGGGCCTCTGTCTCTTTTCTATTTTCTAGGCAATGAAGCCTCCTGATATATTAGATCAGTGTGTCTATATCATGATCCTTATTTCATTTTAAATTGGAGTGTGATATAGAGGGTTTTCAGTATAATATACAGTAGACTTTAGATAGTTTCAGGTTTAACATGTGCAGTTTTGACTATTTGCAATTGATTTCAAAAATCTATGAGATGCAGTAAGTTGTAGTTTTGCTGAGACTCATATTTGAGTAATCGATACTGTGAGGCAAGTTTGTGGGCATGAGGCGCTGACTTAGTGAGTAAGCTTAACTCATGCCTCAGAGTCTGCCTTTCAGAGTGACTTTGCTGTCTGCTCATCATAAGAGCTTACACAATAGTTCTTATGAAGTACTAATAAAACATTTTTTAAATGATTTTATAAAGGAAGCCAACTGCTAGTCCTGTTGAAGAAAGAGAAGAGAAAATATTAAGAGCTAAGAACATGTTGATTCTAGGTGTGATAGTAAAGTTTTGTATAAATTAAAGATTAGGATGTCTAATTAAATTGTAATTCTGAACTAAAATGTGAATGAGTCCATGGTAGTCATCAAGTTAGTGAACCTGTTGCATTGAGTACTGCAGCCAGTGTGAAAGTTGCTCAAGCGAATGCGAAATTGTAGAAGTTGGATAGGTAATTAGTTTGTGCTCTGAAGATAGGAAGAAGTCTGTTATTCTTTGTGGAAATATTCTGTAGAAAACCAGGGTCATGGATATAAAATATGAAACATCAAGTATTGAAGGCACTAGTCAATTTCTAAAAAAAAAAAAACTTTAATGAGAGTAAAGGTCCATAATTTTTTTTGGGGGGGGGGGCAGAATAAAAAATTATATTTTTGTTATACTACACATAGAAAACAAAGGCTAAATGAATAGTCACCAAACTATTTATAATTAGTATGTAGAGGGTGAAATTAGATGATCCTTTTTTCCTTTTAAAGGTCCATAATTTTAAGACATGAGGTAAATTTTTGAAGGTTATACTCCATTTATAGTAATTATAAAATACTGGCTATGTTCCCATGCTGTATAATATATCTCTTCTAGCTTTTTTATTTTATACATAGTAGTTTTACCTCTTAATCCACTACCCTATTACTGCCCCTTAAAGAATATCTAATAACTATTTTTTTCTTTTCTACCTTTTTATTAATTTATTTTACATGGGGCTAATGAGAAATTTACTGCTCAGGCATTCTTCAGTTCATCAGTACAGTAAGTCCCCTACATACGAACGAGTTCCATTCTGAGAGCGCATTTTAAGTCCAATTTGTAAGTCCAGCAAAGTTAGCCTAGGTACCCAACTAACGCAATCAGCTATATAGTACTGTACTGTAATAGGTTTATAATACTTTTCACACAAATAATACATAAAAAACAAACACAAAAAATAATGAAAACATTTTTAATCTCACAGTACAGTATCTTGACAAGTACAGTAGTACAGTACAACAGCTGGCATACAGGGACTGGTATTGAGTGAACAGGCAAGAAGAGTTACTGACTGGAGGAGGGAGAGAAGGTGGGAGATGGTAGAGCTGAAGGATCATCAGCAATAGGAGACGGAGGGCAAGCTGCAGTTTCACTCACGCCTGACGCTGATGGAACGTACGTTTGCATCTTTGAGAGTTTGCAACTTGAAGGTTCGTATGTAGGGGACTTACTGTATGTCACAAATGATTGAATATGGCAGTTAGCAACTTCTAATATTAGAGTACTTCTCCAGGGTTCTGAACATCACACACTGCTTATTCCTTACCACTTGTTGTTGTCTCTGTCATCTTACGGAGTACGTTTCTGGTCAATAACATCTGCACCTTCTGGAACTCAAGAGGAAACTTGTCCCTAGCACTATGATTGGTTTATGCTTCACATTAACTGTGCATTACACGAAGAAAATCCCTGTTATCCTCCCAACACCCCTTGAACCCTTGACCCCTACCCATCCCTGGCAACTGCTAATATGCTGTCCCTATGGATTTGCCTCTTCTGGGCATTTTGTATAAATGGATTCTTACAATATGTGGCTTTTTGTGTCTTTTTTCTTTCACTCAGTATAATGTTTTCAGCGTTCCCCATTGTAGTATGTATCAATATTTCATTCCATTTTATGGTTAAATGATATTCTATCATATAGGTATACCATATTTTATCCATTCATCAGTTGATGGATATTTGGGTTGCTTCCACTTTTTGACTGTTATGAGTAATGCTGATATGAATATATGTATACAAATTTTTGTTTGAATACCTGTTTTTTATTTTCTTAGGCCTATACCCAGGAGTAGAATTTCTGGGTCATATGGTATTTCTATGTTTAACTTTTTGAGGAGCTGCCAAACTGTTTTCCACAATTTGCCGCACCATTTTACATTCTCACCAGCAGTGTATGAGGATTCCAGTTTCTCCACAACCCATCAGCACTTGTTATTGTGTATCAGTAGTTTACACATGATTTTTTTTAATTTAACTATTTACAATTGATTTAAAATACTGTGTTAGTTTTCAGTGTACAGCTTCAGATTCTTCTTCATTATAGGTTATCACAAGATACTGAATATAGTTCCATGTGCTATATAGTAAATCCTTGTTGTTTTATCTGTTTTATATATAGTGGTGTGTATCTGTTAATCCCGTACTCCCAATTTATCCCTCCCCCTCCCTTTTCCCTTTGGGTAACCATAAGTTTGTTTTCTATGTCTGTGGTCTGTTTCTGTTTTGTAAATAAGTTGACTTGTATTATTCTTTTAGATTTCATATAAGTGATATCATATTTGTCTTTCTCTGCCTGACTATAGATGGTTTTGATTGATACAACAGTTAAAGTCTGAAAGAGTCATTTAAAACTTTTAGTTATGTTTTGCTCTATAATATACTTTATTGGTATTGACAGAGGTCTCAAGAACATATTTCTTATATAAGGTCTTTTATAGTTAGGAAATTTAATTTATAACAGAGATTCATAACTGGGTTATAAACTTTTCTTGAAGTTTCTTCTGAGTGATAATCTAGTACTTCTTCCTTTCTGCTCTTATTTGTATTCTTTTTTTTTCCTAACTTCTTGAGATACCTAACTGATTAATTAAAAGTTTTTTCATTGTGGTAAAATATACCTAACATAAAAGTTATATAACATATAAAATATACACAACATAAAAGTTTCATCGTATGTATATATCACAATTTATGTGTCTGTTCATCGGTTGTTGGACATTTGGGTTGTTTCTACCTTTTGGCATTGTGAACAATGCTGATGTGAACATGGGTGTACATGTTCCCGTCTCTGCTTTCAATTCTTTTGGATATATACCCAGAGGTGGAATTGCTGGATCGTATATGGTAATTCTGTTTAATTTTTAAAGGAACAGTCTTATACTGTTTTCCACAGTGTTTGCATCATGATACATTCATTCCAGCAACGCCCAAGGGTTCCAATTTCTCTACAGTTTCACTAGCACTTATTTTCTGTTTTGTTTGTTTGTTTTGATGATAGCCATCCTAATGGGTGTGTAGAGATATCTCATGGTGGTTATGGTGGTTTTGATTTACATTTCCCTAATGATTAGTGATGTTGACTGTCTTTTCATGTGCTTATTGGCCATTTGTATATCTTGTTGGGGTTATGTCTATTCAAGACCTTTGCCCATTTTTTATGAAGTTGTTTATGTTTTTTGTTGTTGAGTCATAGGACTTCTTTATATATTCTCCATATTAACTCATCAGAAATACGATTTCCAAATTTTTTTTCTCATTCTGTGTGTTCTTTTCACTCTCTTCATAGTGTCCTTTAATGCATAAAAGTTTAAAATTTTTATGAAGTTCAATCTCTTTTTCTTTTGATACCTGTATTTTTGATGTCATATCTAAGAAGACATTACCAAGTCCAGTGTCATGAAGCTTTCCCCCTATGTTTTCTTCTAAGAGTTGTATAGTTTTAGCACTTATATTAAGATCTTTGTTCCATTTTGAGTTAATTTTGTATATGGTATAAGGTTAGAGTACATTAATTTTTAAGCCTTTAAAAAATGTACACAGTTACAGCTATAAATGCTTTAATTATGTCCCACTTGTTTGTGGAACTATTCCATTTCTTCTTGGAGTTTTGCCAGTTTTTGCTTTATGTTTCACTTTATAGTATGAAATATAGTTTGATACTATATTGTTTGATGAATACAAATTTAAAATTATTATAACATACTGGTGAATTGAATTTTGTCATTGTGAAGTGAACCTCTGTCTCTAGTAATGATTTTTGCTCTAAAGCCTATTTTGTTTAACAGAAATCGCTACACCAACCTTATTTTTGTCAATGTTTGTATCCATACTCAGCCTTTCTTTATCCTTATGTTTTACCTGTCACGCTGATAAACATTGTATGTTTGGATAATCCAATTTGATCCTCTTTTTCAAACTAGATCATTTTCGTATATTTACATTTGATGTGACCAATGATAAATCAGTCTTTTATTTCCTTCCTTCTTTGAACTCCAACTATTCTGCATTCCATTTTCTCTCCTTTCTTGCATTCTTTTTGATTGATAATTTAAAAAATCATTCCATAGTTTATTTCTATTAGTTTCAAAATTACATACTCTATGAATGTTCTTTTTTTTTTTTTTTGCAATACGCGGGCCTTTCACCGCTGCGGCCTCTCCCGTTGCGGAGCACAGGCTCCGGATGCGCAGGCTCAGCGGCCATGGTTCTCGGGCCCAGCCACTCCGCGGCATGTGGGAATCCTCCCGGACCGGGACACGAACCTGCGTCCCCTGCATCAGCAGGCGGACCCCCAACCACTGCGCCACCAGGGAAGCCGTATGTCTGTTCTTTTAATGGTTATCCTCAAAATTCACTTCCCTGTATCCTTTCTCCACTTCCCTAACAGTTTACCTTCCAAATAAACTACTTCTAGGGAAACCAAAATAAGGCATTTATCGTTCTTGGCATTAATTAGAGTTCTAAGATCTGTGGATTAATGTGCATATTGGTGATGGAGAGATACAGTTGGAAGATGGTCAGTTTCCTTAATGGTAATAGATTTGGAAATCTGTGGATCAAGCCCCCTTAGTAGTTCTCATGAGTTTTTTTACATTTTTGGTCATTTAGCACCCCTCATGCTTGAATGTTATTATTCTGGAACCCAGTGACATGCCTACCCAGTCAATAGGTAGAAGTAATAGATACACAGCAATCCCCACACATTCTTCAGAGTTTACTGCAAGATTGGATGGACATGAAGACCAGTTTTCTGGGAGCATTCTCTCAGCAGGCCTAACCTTAAGACATGTCCAAGCATGTTCTGAAATCTGTGTGCTACAGTTAAGGTTAAAATTAAATTTTAAAAAAAATTGAGAACAATAGAGAATTTATGAATATTGGGATTTATATGAATTCTGTGGAGAAGAATGATTTATGAATTTTAGCATGATCAGAAGCTTTAACTATAGATATTAACACATGAAATTATTACTACCCTGTGAAATACAGGTGTAAAAGGCAACTGCCCTTTTATGGTGTGCTCTGTTTATAATATACTTATGTATATTTTGTCAAGGTTCAGTTGTATAGTTTTTAGGTTCCTACTCCAACCAGTGGAAATGCAAACACTCAGTGATTGTGTGAAAACCATACCCATTAATTTATGTATACCTCAGTGGCAGGAGATAGGTAGTGCTATTTATAGGAATTACATATGCTTCTGAGCATTTACCGCACCAGACTTTTTAAAGGTTCAGAAAATTTAAAAAAGAAAGGCTGAATCCCATGTAGTATCTTTGACAAACTGTAAAAGACACATTAGTGAAATATAAAAGGAGAAACTATAGATTGAAATGAAACTCTTAGAAGAACAGAAAACAGTGAAGAAAGAGAAATGTGATTGGAAATAAGAGAAAGAGTAAAGTGCTATAATGCTAATCAAGTAGAAGCACTGGATGCAAATACTCAACAAACTAATCAAGGTGGACGAGCATAGGAAATTTGTGTCCTGGCAAGAGCTTGATAATGCAAGATATTAATGCAGCACCAGCATTAAACACTGAATCCATGTGCTACATGTTATAACTATTACTTATTATGAGAACATTTAAAAAGACATTTACATAAAACACAAAAACATGGACACCTGAATGAGAGTGCAGTTTGCCAGGGGAGCTTGTATCAGGGCGTGCTAAGATTAAGCAATGACCTTGAAATGGTCCAGTGGTTTTCAAGTACATGGGCAGATAAATAAAATACATCAATGTCTTATTTATAACTACTGTTGGATAGGAATATATGTATATGTATAACTGATTCACTTCGTTATAAAGCAGAAACTAACATACCATTGTAAAGCAATTATACTCCAATAAAGATGTTAAAAAAAAAAAAAGATCTGTTGGAGAAAATAGTTCCATACCAAGTTTAATTTTCTTTTATTATGGTCTTAGTAAAGACACGTCATCTTACATAAAGACACGATCACTTGGACAATGAAATTGTAAATAAAACCCTACTTTGAAAATTGTTCTTCCTTGCTGAAACATTAGCCTTTGTTGTAGAGAAAGCACGAATGTTTTTAGATAAAAAAGAAACAATTTTTAATCCCAGTCATTAATGTTAAATGCCAAACACTTTACTTCTGTCACATACCCTGTTCTAATACGTACATAGATTATCAGGAACTGAGGACATGAATTTTCTACAACTGAGGACATGAATTTAGAAATTAAATTTCAGAGCTCTTGAGAGAAATTGTGAATTGGACTTGGGAAGATAGGGAAACCTTATCAGCTAGAAAAACTGATTTTACTACTGTATAGCCATGGTAAAAACATCTATACCAAATCCCTTATCTTGGATATGTGTTTTGAATTTTTATATAGGAGAATAGAAGCACATTTTTATTCAGGAAAAAGCATATTGCAGGTAATAGCTTCTGTCTACAAATGCCTGCCTTTTTGTTATAGACAAAAAAGATTTTCTATTTTAACTTCTTGAGGGCAATTTGAATAATTTCCATCTTGGAAATTATGCAATTTAATGGTGATGAGGTGGTCAGAGGGAAGTGTTCAGTTTATTCAGCAGCATCAGATTGATTTGACAAAAGGAGTTCTTTTAACTGTGTGGAAAACATTTTGCTCCCTTTATCCTTTGGCAGGAGGCAGACATTGTCTGTCTGTGGTTTCCCCACAGAAGTTTGGGTGGGTAGAAATGGGATGTGTAAATAGAAACAGCAGACTGAGAGATTGCCTCTGACAGTTGGAAGGACACACTGAGAATTTAGAATGAGACAGTTGACCCTGATGATGTGGGATGGGACGGGATTGTTAGAGAGATTTAAGAGAAGAATTAAGTAATTTGAATGTAAATGAGGAATGCAAATGCTCAGAATAAAATGGTAATTTCTCCTTAAGAAATAAGCCAAAAATTTTAGGTCGAGGTCCCTGAAAAATTTTGCTTTTGTTATAGATAAAAACAAACAAAAGTTACTTTTTATATTCAGCCTTCTTTCCTTTTGTGACATGGCATCAGTGATTGTGATGTGGATGAGTACTTGATCTGTTCCTCAGTGAATGGTTCTATCTCACAAGATACATGACCTTGGGCAAGAAATTTCATCTCTCTTTGCTTCAGTTTCCTCATCTGTAGAATGGGATTGTGGAGATTAATTGAGGTATGTCAAAAGAGCTGATAGTTGTGGGCATAAAATAAGCACTGTTTAAGTGTTAGCTGCTATAATAATTATCATCATTTTTATATCAATAGATTAAGAAAGTCTCTTGAAGAGGAAGTTACTTCTAATAACCTAAGTATATTTGATGTATTTTTATAGAAATGAATTAGGAATGAATTAATTGTTCAGTGTTTAAGGTGATTTGTAATATGTCCATGTTACCTTTGAAAAATTAACTTTTGAAAAATGTAAGTATTTTCTTAGCATTTTTCCTAATTAAAACATGAGCCAGTAAATGTCACATAAAAAAATACAGCCACGTGAAGCCATTTAGTGTAGGGGCAAAAAACTCTACACACCCCAGTGCGCCCTAAGGGCATTATTATATTACGGAGCTACACAGCAATTCTTAATGGTGGCCAGCCCCAAAGTCATCCAGATTTTCAGGTGTGCTTTTAAAAAGAAATGGAATTGTATATCTGCTTTTGAAAAAGATCTCCATCATGAATACATATAGCAAGTTTTGGCACTTAAAATTCCTCTGTAATTTTAGCAACCTCTGTCAGGTTTAGTGTATTCTTAGGTGCATTGAAATGAAAGATTCATGTATTTTGTTCACAGTCTTAAAGTTAGCATGAGAGAAACAAATCCCTTAATCTTCCTTCCAGACTTTCATACTCCTCTTATCTTTTGTAATATTGTCTGTCCATAATGTGTAATAGGGTAATGGTGGCTTGAAGCTGTCTTGTCTTTATTTTTGTTTTGTTTTGCTTAACCTATGCAGTTGGTCAGGTTTTTGCTGTTGTGTTAAGTTTGTTTTGTTTTCTTGTACAATACTGCTATGGAGTCAACAAATTCTCTTACCTGTGACAAATAAAGTGGAAGATGGATGATAATTAAGATTTTTGTATTTAACTACTAAAGCTATTAATTTAGGACTCTTAGAAGTAATAGCAAACATAATCTCTCTATTTAGAGATGGGTCAAGAACTGCACAGTAGATGTTCAGGTAAATGTGTATTGAATGATAAATAAATGAATCACATCTTCTGACCGTTTTCAGAAGAAAGCAATACCTCTCCCACTTTTCTTCTCAGAAGCAAGGAAACCTTTCCTGGAAGCCTCCATCCCAGATGTCTCCTTGTATCTCCTTGGCCAGGATATAGTCATGACAGGGGAGTGGGATTACCCTGATAGACTTAGGTGGAATAAGTGTTTTGGGTAAACCACAAAGATGACTGTACTGATTATAAAAATAATACACAGTTATCATAGGAAATTTGGAAGATAATGTAAAGTATAATTAAGAAAATAAAAACACCACACAAAGATAACTGTCGTTAACACTGCAGTGTTCGCTTTTCACTTTTTGGTTGTATATGGATATATTTTGTGTGTATAAAAGAAAATTGCAATCAGATTGTATATAGTGTTTTAGAGTCTTAAATTTAGCAGTCTAACACAAGCGTTTTTCCATGCCACTAAATCACGTTCATCAAAAATGAGACAGGAGGAGTTCATTGGTTCCTTCATATGGCTATATTACAAATTAATTAATTGCTTGTTGGAAATTTAGATAGTGGTTTTTTACTGTTGTAAATATGCAGTGAACATCATTTTATATCAATCATTGCTTATGCCTCTGGTTATTTCCTTAGGCTCAGTTCCTAGAAGTCCAGAAAACTTGTGTCAGTTATACTCCCATAAACCTGTATATGAGTGACTATTTAACTGTATTCTTGCCAAGACTTGGAATTATTTTTTAATTGCTAATTTTATAGGCAAAAAGTGGTATTCTTTTGTTTTACTCTGGTTTTTGTTTTTGGATTACCAGTCTTATGGAATACTTTTTCATTTAGTCAAGCAATCCAGATATCAGTTGAATGAAAGAATAAATATGTGTTTCTTGATGTGATCTCCTTTACATGGCATCATTATTTTTACTTTATTATGATATACATAAAGAACATAATATTATAGTTTCTCAGAGCCAGCTCTGATTGGGTGAGTTATTCCATCCTTTCTGGTGCTCCTAATTACTTATAAATTTCATCTTTGATACTGACTGAAAAATAAATCGTTTCTTTTCAGATTCTTTTATGTTATTTAGTAAATATCTGTGACTACAGATATTTACATATTTACATTTCTTTGCTTTGACAACATAGCATTTTATTTATCTTCACTTTCTCCCAGGTATAAAAATCTTTTTATACAGGAGGAATCTTAAATTATGTTCTTTCTAAGCTTTCCTTCTCACTTCTTAGATCAGATTCTTTTTTCCTTTTCTTTTTTTTAATTGTATGAGTGTGTGTGTGTGTGTGTGTGTGTGTGTGTAATCTCAGAGCTCAAGTAAATGATATTTTCCTGTTTTATTTATTAATAGTTACAACTCTACTTATTGTTAACATTTATCTCATTTAATCTACTTTTTGGTTCTAGGAGATTGGTATCATTTCCCCTTTCTTTTAGAGAGAGGTGAAATATTTTAAGGCACACAGCTAATAGTGGTAGAGCTAGATTGGAACCTAGTTTGCTAGTGATGTGTTTGGATTTCACCTTATAAACTGTACAGTGTTTGGTCTTACACATAAAAGAGACTGAACTGAAGTTTCCAAGTTATGTTGAGAAATTTACAGTTTATTTAAATTTGTTTCTTGCTTTCAGGTAGACTCTTCTCGCTATTATTTTCAGCTAGAAAAATAAAAGGCCTCAAATATAATTTAATATAACCATTAGGAACCATACCACTTTTACAGTCATTTTTGCTGTAAACTAGTGTTTATACAACCCATGACTTGACAGCAGACCAAACCATCTTGTATTACCATATTTTGAATGTAGCAGGAAAACTGGCTTAGCAAAATCTTGAAACTTCTGACTCTAATATTTGTGGTATAGTAAAACAAACAACTTTGTGGCTTTCAGGTTTGTGTGGTGCAGCCTGTCCAAGGCATTGATGCTTATTCTCACTGTTGACTCCCTTGCTTTCATGAGCACTTTTGCTGACAGGCATTTAGATTCGCCAAGAGAGATTATCTCTACCTAGTGGAGAAATCTTGGAGAAAGCCATCATAGTCTTTTTATTAGAAATGCCATAACTAATGATAGTAGCTAACATTTTTTGGGTGCTTACAATGTGTCAGGCACAAGTCTAAGTGCTTTCTAGATAGTAATATATTTTATTATTCACAGTAACCCTCCTAGGTTGTCCCCATTTTACAGATGCAGAAACTGAGGCATGGAGAGGTTAAATAATTTCCCAAGGTCACAGGGCAGAGTGGGGATTCAAACCTTGGCAGTCTGCCTCCAGAGGTAGTCTCCTTAATTACTCTGTTATACTGACGTTTATTAGATGAAAAGAGAGAGGGGGATAGATGACTCCTAAGTAGCTGTTCATGTTTTTGGAAAAGGTTTACTTTTATGTATAGTGGCAGCTCAAAATAGTTAAGCTATTGCCATTCATTAAATTCTTAACTCTTTTTTTTTTTTTGGGGGGTACGCGGGCCTCTCACTGTTGTGGCCTCTCCCGTTGTGGAGCACAGGCTCCGGACGCGCAGGCTCAGCGGCCATGGCTCACAGGCCCAGCCACTCCACGGCATGTGGGATCTTCCCGGACCGGGGCACGAACCCGTGTCCCCTGCATCGGCAGGTGGACTCTCAACCACTGCACCACCAGGGAAGCCCTAAATTCTTAACTCTTAAAATGAATTGTCTTGTACCTAATATTATGGTGGAAACAGTGGGTAAAGCATATTCTTATGTGTTTATAAAAATTTAGATAAGCTTGCATTTCTAATAAATAAAATGGTCTCCTAGAAAGACAGTGTTTAAAACAAAATATGAAGAGTGGGTTCAGAATCAAAGTGATAGTCACAGAATGATCAAGTGATCTTGTTAATGCTCTGTAATAAATAGACCATGCATTATTGGTCCTGTACTCCATCCTTTATAACTGAATGTTCTAGAAATGTCAGGCTGAATAGTTTGGAATTGCCCAGGCTGGCTGTAGGCAGAATTTGTCTTTGACACCTTCTCATTTTACCTGTCATTGGCACCTCGGTCTCTTCTGCCTTTCCCCATTACTAGGTGGGATGGGGTACCTAACCACCTTTACTCACTGTCAACTAGTCCCTCCTAAGATATTCATATTAATGTTTAAGATTATGGTTCATCTTCTCAGGGAATTGCATTTAATAAAAAAATCAAAGGCCAGGGTACAGAATTACTTTCACTATTTGCCTCTCTTCTTCATGCGGCTCAGGAGATTTCTGCTTCTCATCCTCATTTCTCTTCCAGCAGTCTCTCTGTTTTGCTGTCAAGTCTAGACCTCAAGAAGAGGTGATGGGCAGAGAGAACAGTAGATGGAAAAAGTCTTAAATGAAATGGGAAGAGATATGAGTAGATCATGGGTGGGAAGAGTGAGGGATCATGGGAGGGAGAAGTGAGGGAACTCAGGGAAGTAGGAAAGGATGAATCTTCATTTGGAAATGAGGCAAGTATGGGAAGTTGAGGATATTCAGGATAGATAGTTCAAAGATGAAGAAACTTCTGACTGAGTAGAATACAGTGAAACAAGAATATAGGTATGTTATGTAATAGAGTTAAAATTCTGCAATAAAATGTATATAATTTAAGATGATGCGTTTAACTTTTTTCCTGAGTTTAGTTATCTTTTAAATTATTCCTAGTACACAGTTGATTAGAATGATGTAAACATTTTATACATTTTGAAAATAATCTGTTAAAGATAAAAGTAAAATGTCATGTGAATTGCAGCTGTTAAGGAGAGTATGGGGTGGTGGTGATATTTTTGGTGGGTGCCTTCAAAAATGTTATCAGTGCTCATCTTTTGAATGGTCCCTTTGTTTTTCTGTGCAAAAGTTTTGCTGTGCAAAAGTTTTCTAATTTTATGGAGTCCCAATTGTCTATTTTTGGTTTTCTTTCCCTTGCCTGAGGAGATATATCCAAAAATATATTCCTTTAGACCAGTGTCAAAGAGCATACTGTCTGTGTTTTTTTCTAGGAGTTTTATTGTTTCAGGTCTTATATTTAAGTCTTTAATTCATTTTGAGTTGATTTTTGTGTAAAGTGTGAGAAAGTATTCCAGTTTGATTCTTTTGCACGTAGCTGTTCAGTTTTCCCAACACCATTTATTGAAGAGTGCGTCTTTTCCCCATTGTATAGTCTTGCCTCCTTTGTCATAGGTTAATTGACCATATAAATGTGGGTTCATTTCTGGGCTCTTCTGTTCCATTGATCTATGTGTCTGTTTTTGTGCCAGTACCACACTGCAGTACCATACTGTTTTGATTACTGTACTGTAGATTTGTAGTATAGTTTGAAATCAGGGCATGTGATACCTTCAGCTTTATTCTTTTTTCTCAAGATTGTTTTGGCTATTTAAGGTCTTATATGTTTCTACACAAATTTTGGAATTATTTGTTCCATGTCTGTGAAAGATGCCATTGGTGTTTTGATAGGGATTGCATTGAATCTGCATTCCTTTTGTAGTATGGTCATTTTAACAATATTAATTCTTTAATCCATGAACACGGTATATCTTTCATTTCTTTGCACCATTTTCAGTTTCTTTCAACGATGTCATATAATTTTTTGGGTACAGGTCTTTTACTCCTTGGTTATTTTAGTCCTAGATATTTTATTCTTTTTGATGCAATTGTAAATGGGATTGTTTTCTTAATTTCTCTTTCTGAAAGACCATTGTTCATGTATAGAAATGCAACAAATTTTTGTATGTTAATTTTGTATTGTGCAGCTTTACTGAATTCGTTTATTAGTTTTAATATTTTTTTGGTGGCATCTTTAGGATTTTCTATATATGATATCAAGTCATCTGCAAACAGTGGTAGTTTTACTTCCTTTTCCATTTGGATGCCTTTTATCTCATTTTCTTTTCTGATTACTGTAGCTAGGACTTCCAATACTATGTTGAATGAAAATGGCAAGAGAGTGTCTCTCTCTCTCCTTATCTTGTTCCTGATCTTAGGAGAAATGCTTTCAGTTTTTCATTCTTGAGTATGATGTTGGCTGTAGGTTTGTAATATATTGCCTTTATTACGTTTAGATATGTTCCTTCTATACTCCCTTCACTGAGAGTTTTTAATCATAAATGAATGTTGAATTTTGTTAAAAGCCTTTTCTGCACTGAGATGATTATACGATTTTCATTCTTTAGGTTTTTAATATGGTGTATCACAATGATTGATTTGGGGATATTGAACCATCCTTGCATCTCTGGGCTAAATCCTACTTGATCATGGTGTAAGATCCTTTTAATGTATTGTTGAGTTTGGTTTGTAATATTTATTGAGGATTTTTTACCTATGTTCATCAATGATATTGTCCTGTAATTGTGTGTGTGTGTGTGTGTGTGTGTGTGTGCACACGCACGTGCGTAGTGTCTTTGTTTTTGCTATCAGGGTGATGCTGAGCTCATAGGATGAGTTTGGAAGTGTTCCTTCCTCTTAAATCTTTTGGAATAGTTTGAGGAGGGTGAGTGTTAATTTTTCTTTAAATGTTTGGTAGAATTTATCCAAGAAACCATCTGGTTCTGGACTTTTGTTTGTTGAGAGTTTTGGTATTACTGATTCAATTTCATTACTGGTAATTGGTCTGTTCATATTTTCTGTTTCTTCCTGATTCAATCTTGGGAGATTGTACATTTCTAGGAATTTATCCGTTGCTTCTAGGTTGTCCATTTGATTGGCATATATATAATTGTTCGTAGTAATCTCTTGATTCTTTGTATTTCTCTGGTGACAGTTGTAACTTCTCCTCTTTCCTTTCTGATTTTATTTATTGGGGTCTTCTCTCTTTTTTTCTTGATGAACCTGGCTAAATAAAGGTTTATCAATTTTGTTTATCTTTTCAAAGAAACAGCTCATTTATTTCTGCTCTGATCTTTATGATTTCTTTTTTCTACTAACTTTGGGTTTTGTTTGTTCTTTCTGCGTTCCTTTTGGTATAAGGTTAGATTGTTTATTTGAGATTTTTCTTGTTTCCTGATGTAGGCTTGCCATAAGCTTACCTCTTAAAATTGCTTTTGCTGGGTCCCATAGATTGTGGATCATTATGTTTCTGTTTTAATTTGTCTCCAAGTATTTTTTTGATTTCCTCTTTGATTTCTTCAGTGACCTGTTGGTTGTTTAGTAGCATATTGTTTAGACTCCACATGTTTGTGTTTTTGCAGTTTTTTCCCTTGTAGTTTACCTCTATGCTCATACCATTGTGGCCAGAAAAGATGCTTGATATAATTTCAATCTTTTTAAGTTTATTACTTGTTTTGTGGCCTAGCATGTGATCTGTCCTGGAGAATGTTTCATGTGCCCTTGAAAAGAATGTATTCTGCTACTTTTGGATGGAATGTTCTGTCTATATCTATTAGGTTCATCTGATTAATGAATCATTTAAGGCTGGTGTTTTATTATTGATTTTTTTTTTGGTCTGGTTGATGTGTTTGTTGATGTGAGTGTTAAAGCCCCCTATTATCATTGTGTTACTGTCAATTTCTCCCTTTATGTCCATTAATATTTGCTATATGTATTTAGGTGCTTCTTCATTTGGTATATCTGTGTTTATAATTGTTATATCTTCTTGTTGGATTGATCCCTTTATCATCATGTAATGTCCTTTGTCTCTTGTTAAAGTCTTTATTTTGAAGTCTATTTTGTGTGATATAAGTATTGTTACTCCTGCTTTCTGTTCATTTCCATTTGCATGGAATATCTTTTTCCATCCCCTCACTTTGAGTCTGTGTGTGTCTTTAGATCTGAAGTGAGTCTCTTGTAGGCAGCATATATATGGGTCTTGTTTTTTAATCCATTGAGCTACTCTGAGTCTCTTGATTAGAGCATTTGTTCCATTTACACTTTAAGTAGTTATTTATAAGTATGTACTAATTACCATTTTGTTCATTGTCTCCTGCTTGTTTCTGTAGTTTCTTTTCCTCCCTCATTTTTTGCTTTCTTCCCTTGTGATTTGATGATTATCTTAGTATTATGTTTGGATTCTTTTCTTTCTTTCTTTTTTTTTCTTTTTTTGTATGTATCTATCATAGGTTTTGGTTTGTGGTTACCATGAGATTCATATATAACAACATATATAAATATGAATATGAGTGATTATTTTGAGTTGGTGATCTCTTAAGTTCAAACACTAACAACCCTGCATTTTTACTTCCCCTTCCACCACTTTTTATGTTTTTGACATTCTATTTTTGACATTCTGTTTTACATGTTTATATTTTGTGTATCTTTCAACTACTTATTGTGGATATAGATGATTTTACTACTTTTGTCTTTAACCTTCGTATCTGATTATAAGTGGTTGATCTACTGCCTTTGCTGTATGATGTGTGCCTTAACTAATGAGATTTTTCCTTTTGTAATTTTCATATTTCTAGTTGTGATCTTTTCTTTTTCACATATAGAAATTCCTTTAACATTTCTTAGTGGTGCTGAGCTCTTTTAGATTTGCTTGTCTGTAAAATTCTCTCTCTTCTTCAACTCTTAATGATAGCCTTGCTGGGTAGAGTGTTCTTGGTTTTAAGTTTTTTTTTCTTTCATCATTTTGAATTAATAGTGCCACTCCCTACTGGCCTGCAAAGTTGCCACTGAAATGTCAGCTTATAGTCTTAGTGGAGTTCCCTTGTACTTAACTAGTTGCTTTTCTCTTGCTGCTTTTAAGATTCTCTGTCTTTAGTTTTTGCTATTTTTGTCTTGGTGTGGACCTCTTTGGTTTCATCTTGTTTGGAATCTCTACTTCCTGGACCTGAATGTCTATTTCCTTCCCCAGAGTAGGAAAGTTTTCAGCTATTATCCTTTCGAATAAGTTATCTGCCCCTTTTTCTCTGTCTCTTTTTCTGGGACTTCTAGAACGCAAATCTTAGTATGCTTGATGTTGTGCCAGAGGTCTCTTAAACTATCCTCATTTTTAAAAAAAAATCTTTTTTTTTTTTTTTTCTGTTCAGCTTGGGTGATTTCCACTAGTCTTCTAGTTCACTGATTAGTTTTTCTGTATCCTCTCATCTACTATTTATTCCTTCTAATGTATTTTTTATTTCAGTTACTGTATTATTTACCTTTGTTTGGTTCTTGTTATGTTTTCTAACTCTTTGTTCAGCTTCTCACTTTGCTCATTCATTCTTCTCTTAAGTTTGTTGAGCAACTTTATGATCATTACCTTGAACTCTTTATCAGATAGATTGCTTATTTCCACTTTGTTAAGTTCCTGTGGGGTTTTACCTTGTTCGTTTGTTTGGAAAATATTCTTCTGTCACTTCATTTTGCCTAATTCTTTGTTTTTATTCCTATATATTAGGTAGATGGTTATGTCCCTGATCTTGGCAAAGCGGTCTTATGTAGGAGACATTCTATGGGGCCCAGCAACACACTCTCCTCTGGTCATCAGAGCAACATACTCTAGGAGGCAGGGGGCCCCAACCCCCGGGCTGCAGACTGGTACCAGTCCATGGCCTGTTAGGAATTGGGCTGCACAGCAGGAGGTGGGCGGCAGGCGAGTGAGTGAAGCTTCATCTGTTGCTCCCCATCGCTCCCCATCACTTGCATTACTGACTGAACCATTGCTTGCATTACTGCCTGAACCATCCCCCCCCCAACCCCTGCCATCTGTGGAAAAATTGTCTTTCACAAAATCAGTACCTGGTGCCACAAAGGTTGGGGACTGCTCCTCTAGGGGTGTCCCCTAGGTGGGTTTTATGGGCCCTTCTGTTGTCATGAGGCCACCTGCTGTGAGCATGCTGGTAGGTGGGGCTGGCTTCTCAGCCAGTTGGCCACCAGATTCTGCTTTGTGGTGAGGCTGCTGGCCATTGGTGGGTATGGCTAGGGCTGGTGCCTGCCTACTGGGCATGATTCTGGGGTGGCTGGCTGCGGGGGTTGGGGGTCCCTGGAACTGATGTCAATCAGCTGGTGGATGGGTAAGCCTCTAGTGTTAAGAGGCTAGGGGGAGAACTCCAAAATGGCACTGTCAGCATTACTGTCCTGGTGGTAAAATGAAGTCGCTCAAATGGCTGCTTCCAGCGTCTGTGTCTCCAGGGTGAGTCCCCATTGCGTCCTGACTCTCCAGGAGGCTCTCCAAGATCAGCAAGTGGGTCTGGCCGAGGCTCCTTCAAAATTACTGCCTCTGTGCTGGGACTTAGAACTTGTGATATTTTGCATCCACCCTTTAAGAATGGAGTCTCTGGTTCCTACAGCCCTCCAGCTGTCCTGTACCCACACCTCACTGGTCTTCTAAGCCAGCTGTTCTGGAGGCTCATCATCCCAGTGCATCCCAGTCTGAGGAGCCCAGTATGGGACTCAGACTCCTTGCTACTTGGGGAAATCCTCTGCAATTCTGATTACACTCCTGTTTGTGGGTCACCTACCCAGTGGTGTGGGTCTTGACTGTACCACATCTCCATCCCTCCTACCCATCTCACCTGGTTCTTTCTTTGTAACTTTAATTGTGGAAAATCTTATCTGCTAATCTTCAGGTGGTTCTCATAGATAGTTGCTTTGTAAATAGTTGTAATTTTGATGTGCCCATGGGAGAGGTGAGCTCAGGGTCTTCCTACTCTGCCATCTTGGCCACACCAGCTTGAGTTTTCTTTTTGTTTTAGTGGTTCCTTGAAAGCTAACCATATATATTTTAACTTATTTTAATCATTTTCAGGTTATACTAGTTTAATTTCATTGGTATATAGTAATGTTAATCCTATATATCTTTATTCCCTTCTCCCCCCACCTTTTTGTGTTATACAGATTACATCATTTAACGTTTCAAACCCAACGATATGTTGTTATAGATATTATTTTACCATATGTAGTTATTTCCTTAGCCTTACTGGGCTTTGCTCCCACACATCTCATTTGCAGTGGTATTGGCAAATATATCACACATATCTTACCTTTCTTTACGCTATAGGGCCAACAGTACATTATATACATAATGTTTTAATTGATTTTTATACAGGTATGAGAAGAAAGAAAAATATGCATTTACAATTACATAATTATCTTTACTAGTGTTCTTTGTTTTACTGTGTGGACTCTGGTTACTTGCTTTCAATATGAACTGACTTTCTTCTAAGAAAGAAATTTTCTGCTTTTTATTTTTTTGATGTGGGAAAGTTTCTATTTCATCTTCATTTTTGAAAGATAGTTTTGCTGGATATGAAATTTTTGGTTGACAGTTTTTTGCTTTAAGCACTTTGATATGTTACCCCAGTCTCTTCTGGCACCTGTTGTTTTTGCTCAAGAACAACAGAACTTTGAGTTTGCTCAGAACTCAAGCTTTTAATCTTACCGGGGTTTCCTTGTAAGTAATGGGTTATTTTTCTTTTGCTGCTTTTAAGATTCTTTCCTTGTCCTTGACTTTCAGCAGTTTTATTACTATGTTTCTGTTTGTAGATCTCTTTGCTTTTATTCTACTTGGGCTTTGTTGGTCTTCCTGCATTTTTTTCATTAAATTTGGGAAAATTTAACCATTATTTTTAGTGTGTGTGTGTGTGTGTGTGTGTGCGCGCGCGTGCGCGCGCGCATTTGTGTGCTCCCTTCCCTCTATTCTTTGCTTCTGTTATGAGGATGTTGGTGCACTTAATGGATCCCACATTTCTCTGAGGCTCTTTTCATTTTTTTCATTATTTTTCTTCTTTGAGTTGACCTATGTCAGTTTATCTTCAAGTTTGCTTATTCTTTCTTCTGTCAGTTTAAATCTGCTATTGAGCCACTCTAGTGAGGTGTTTTCTTAATTGTTTGTTACTGTACTTTTCAACTCCAGAATTTCCATTTGGTCCTTTCTTTATAATTTCTATTTGTTTATTGATATCCTCTATTTGATGCAGCATTGTCATCATACCTTCCTTTATTTCTTTAATCATGGTTTTCTTTAGTTCTGAGAACATGTTTATAGTGGTTACTTTGAAATCTTTTTCTGATAAATGCAACATCTGATTGCTCTCACAGGCAGTTTTTGTTGCCTGCCTTTTTCAGGAGTATGGGTTATACTTTCCTGTTTGTTTTCATTCCTCATAGGTTTTTTTTTGTTGTTGTTGTTGTTGGAAACTGGACATTTTAAATAATATATTGTAGCAAACCTGGACACTGGTTGTCTTCCCCTACCCCCTTCCAGGGCCTGTTATGCTATTTACTTGTTTATTTTTTAGCAACTGGTTAGTGTATTTTCCTTTACAGTGTTAAGCCTCTGATGTTGCTCCTCAGCAGCTTTGGTATGCCAGTTGTCACCCTGGGATGACAGTGATAGTGGTAGGGCTCTGTTCAACTCTTTCTCTGACCACACCCAGCTGATGATTTCCACTGATTGCTGGCTAATTACTCTACGTTTTTAACAGTGCCCTGGGACACACATTGCTCTACAAACTAATCCAATCAAATTGTGACTCCTTTGAAGGTATAGTTTTTGAGATCAGAGTTTGATATTTGTTCCAGGCCCAGAAGGGCTTCTCCTGACTTATCCACAGTTCTCTCCTGCAAACTAGCTAGCCTGCACTGAAGCCTGTATCTTGAACCTCCTCCCAGTTGCCTTTCCCCACATTTTCCAGTGTTTTGGGGACACACTTAGGCTTGAACTTCTTCAGACTCTGTTGCAAATGAAATCAGTTCCTTTGGGTAAAGATTAGAAGCTGTCTGTTACGGCCGGCTTCCCCTTTCAGGTAAAATCTCTGAGTCGGGGCTCTGGAGCTTGGGTTGGTGACAATGACAAGCTTCTTTGAGTGACATTCTTGCTCCAGGAGGTGAGCACTTGGTGGGAGTGCAGTAGCCTGAGGTCTTCTCAGCTGGCCATATCTGGTGTGGAACCACTGGGGCAGGAGTGTTCAGGGCCCCATTATTCTCTGTGTGCCACACACAAGGTAGAGCTGCCATTCTGCAAGTGGGGGCTGGGTGGAAGAAAGGAGCTCCCACCGTTTAGTCCTACTCCTCTGGGACTTAGCAACAGGTGGCTGGAGGCAAGATGAGAAAAGCTGAAGTCCTACTCCTTCTAGAAAGAAAGCCCTTTGGCTAGCAGCTGGAGGGAGCACGAGCTGTTCTGGATGAAGCAGTGTGGAGTGGGCCACACTGAGTTGAGAGGAAGGAAGTAGATAGTGGTCTGATTTAAATACCACAGACTCACTCTTACCAAATTTTCATACATTTTCTTGAATTTTTTTCATTTGCTGTTTGCCCATAGGACCATTTCCAGAGGCTTTACATTGTTGTTGTTTTAATAATTTTCACCAGTTTCTCTGGGGAGCAGGTCAGCAGAGCTCCTCACATTGTCTTGCTGGAAATTGATCCATTCTTCTCTAGGTTTTTAACAAGTGTGAAGTGATAATGGGTTTAGGCTCAAAAAAAGTTTTGGGAATGCTCTTTGCTGTTCCCATAGGATCCTATGTTTACTCTCTTATATCACCCATCATATTTTATTATAATTTCTATTGTATTTCTTCTGCTAGAGCAGGGTTTTCGAAAACTTTTTCACTGTGTTCCACAATAAGAAATACACTTTATATCCTATTTAGAACACACACACACATAATTTTTTTAAAGGTTTCACCAAATAGCACCTACTCTTGCTATGTATGGTACACTATGATATTTTCTACTATATCTTACTTCATTTAAAAAAATCCTTGGTTGCTATTTTCCTAATTGATTTCACAACTTGCAATTTGAAAATCACTCTTTAGACTGAGGCTCCTTGAGGCAAGGGACTGTTCCTGGGACTTACATTTTGTCACTAATTTCTGGCACAGTGCCTAGTACACAGTAGCCATTTAATGAATGTTTGTTGAATGATCGTGTGAATGCCAGACTTCCCAGTCTTTAACAAGTTACTGTGCACTGAGATACCCTAAGAGAGGTTATAGCATACAGTTAGAAACCTTACCTGACTCCTGAACCCTTTGATTGTGGAGTCCCTACAAGTATCTCAGAACTAGTGCTTGGGAAATTTTTTTTTTAATGAATAAAAGTATGGCTTGTAAATTTCTTTTTCCAATGAAAATGATGGGTAAGACCCAGGATATACCATGTAAACATTTTGTACTTTCATAGGATCTTCCTTCCCAAATGTTTAAAGGAAGAAATTTGTACTCTTAGGAAGGAGGCATAGAAACAGAAGACAGGGTAGACAAAAGTAATTATGTATGAGCTAGTTTATTTTCAAGTCTTAACTTTAATTAGCCGAAGGTTACATTTATGCTTCTTAAGCTAGTGGAAAATTTCAAGATCTTTACCCACAGTTAGTAAGCAAATGGACTCATACTCTTTCTTTGTTTTGTTTTTTTTTTTCAGATCTTAGCCAAATAAATGTCGTTAAACCTTTTGAGGATTGCCAGACCAAATACAAGTCTTGGGGTGTGACAAGGAATGATCAGTAGGACATTATTAATACTTAGGCTGGGTACATACATACATAACTAAGCTGTTACTTGAGATTACCTTGCCCCTAAATGAGGGGTCTTGAAGATGAGGTAGAGGAGGGTAAAAAAAGACTAGGTTCCTTGTGACAGGGAGAGGACCATCTGTTAGAGGAAGGGATTAAAGAAAAGTTGGTCCATGGAATTAATGCCAGAGGCCATATGGTACTGTTAGAATATCCTGCAGTCTAAGTCGGGATGAAAACTTCTTTAAGAACAAACAAACCCAGCAACAAAAAACCCTTCATATCTTACATGTGAGAGATTTCCCCTGTGAAATTCTTAGTTGACATTGGAAATGCATAATATCTTGAGGGTAGAGTTAGGGGAGGACCCAATAAAAAACTTCTGTATTTTAATTTCCTGGTGGTTGAGGAGTTCACATAGTAGACTTTGAAGCAGATAATACCTCATAGTATAACCAACAGGAATTATCCTCTGTGTCTGGAGGAAGCAAGCATCTGGCTGTCTGAATTTATGAAATTGGAACTCAGGGAACTGATTACTTTTATTATATAGGGTATGAGGGCTACAGCTGCTGCCAGATAATAGTTGAGAGCTGTTCTTGTCTTTTTCACTCTGCTCCTGCTATTTCTGACCCTTATGCTCAGAGTGTCTAGGGTAGGTTTGGGTTTGTTGTGCCAAAATTGCTCCTGTCACCATGGCCTTTTTAAAAGGACTTTTCTTTTTTAATAGAGGAGATTTAGGTTCACAGCAAAATTGAGTGGAAAGTGCAAACTTCCCATATATTTCTTTCCCCTATGTATGCACAATCTCCCCCATTCTCAACATCCTGTACCACAGTAGTACAGTTGTTACAGTTGCTGAACCTATATTGACATATCATAATCATCCAAAGTCCATCATTTACTTTAGGGCTCACTCTTGGTGTGGTACATTCTATGGGTTTGGAAAAGTATATAATGACATGTATTCACTATTAGAGTATCATACAGAGTGGTTTCACTGTCCTAAGAATTATCTGTGTCCTGCCTATTCATCCTCCCCTCTCCTCAACCCCTGTCAGGCTTTTTTTTTTTTTTTTTAATTACCCAAGGACCAGTTCTGTTACAATTCCAGTGCTCTGTTGAACTGTTGCACTGTACTTTGACCATAACTAGTTCAGAGGATTTTTACTTCTGTAAGCACTACTGATATCTTCCCTTTATTCCTTTCCTCCCTTCCTTTCCCCCAATAATGGCAAGTCAGTGACCATACAGAGATGTTCTTTCATTTCCTGAGATTTCCTTGATGGTCTGCTAATTGGAGATACTTCTGGATAAATGATACAATCTGATAATACTAAGTAGTAAGGTTTTGCTCTAGACCCATAGAGCTAGAAGGAAATTTTTAAATGACTCTTACTCTGTTTACAGACAGTGGTCATCTCTTCCACAGATCTCAAATACAGAAATGACATAATCTTCCTGGGTAGGCTTAACCATTGGGTTGGCCAAAAAGTTCGTTCGGGTTTTTCTGTTAAGATGTTCATAAAAACGTGAACGAACTTTTTGGCCAACCTAATAAAAGAGCTATATAACTCTTGAGTACCTTAATGCACATGCTGGTCATTTCCTCTTTGCTATTCTCGCCTTTGAAGAATCTGCACAGACTTTAGTACCTGTCGAACACCTATCTTTGTGGGATGAGCAGCTGACCCAATAGAAAACAATTTAGAGACTCCATTGGATGGATTGAGCCAATTAAATTTTCCTCCTGAGAATGGGGACCTTGAGATTCTGAGTTAATTGGTTGATGATGAATCCTTGGGCTGAAGGATCATATAGAGTTGTGACCAGGTTTTGAACTACACCATAAAAGCCATGTGCAAGTCAGAGGCAACAAAAAAGCAGAAGAAGCTAGTCTATAGTGAGAAGCTGTAGAGTGGAGCAGCTGTATAGAGACCCATGAGAGACGGTGGTGGGAGCTTCTAGTTCCAGTTCTCATTTGGTCCACCTAATCTTTGTTTTCTTTCCTTGTGTATCCATGATATCTTTTGTAGCCTTTTTGTAACCACCCCCCATTTGACTTGGGCTAGTTGTGTGAGTTTTTGTTTTGCAACTGAGATAGTGCTAGTAGAATCTAATATAAGAGAGTCTTGTATAATTAAAGTCTTGAAGACTCTTTGGGTTCTAAGACTCAGAAAAAGAAAGTCAAGGTCTTGTTATCAGTGCAAAATAAGTGTATGTCAGGTAACCTTTAGTCAGTCAGTGTTTTCTTCACCTCTAGGCATTTACTAACTTATTCACTACCCTTCCCTTTTCTAGGCTAAAGAATGTCTGTATCATTTCATCTTTTCTCAAAAAAGAAAAAAGTTTTGTTGTTTTCTGACTCTCCATTCATCGCATTTTTCTTCAGTTCCTTCATATAACCTTAGGTAGCATACTGGACTAGGTGCTAGGAGACCTGGATTCTGTTCTTGCTGGGACTCTAACCAGATGGATGGTCTAAGGAAGGTACTTCATTCCTCCTTCCCCTGTTACCTCTTCAGTGAAGTGAAAGGGTTGGGCTGGATCACTGATTTCCAACTTATAGCTCTTACATTCCTTAAAGGTAATATTAACAGGTTCCAGGGATTAGGATGTGGACATATATTCAATATTTTGGAATGGGAGAGTACCATTTAATTTACAATAGATTAGATGGCATGTTTGAACCATTTTTAAAACTTTCTGTTCCATATTCTTGATAAGGCATTAACGAAGAGGGTTAAGAAATCAATCTACTTACCAGGCATTTACTATAGATGAAATAGATATACCTTAATGACTTTAATTCATTTCTGTAAACTCAGTCACTAAGTGAAAAGCTAGTGAAGAAAAAACTACTTCTGTTAATTTTAATGGGAAAATTTATGAGGTGTTTCAACCTAACCTAAGATACCCAAACATTTTCCACAAATAGACAAATATATCATTGAGCAATGAAAACATTTTTATGTAAAAAGTAAACCATAATTTGAAAACAACTACAGTTTATACATAAAATATAAATAAAATGTTGCTTTCTTGCCTCAATAAATAAGAAAGAGGCATCTTGACAGGCTGTGGGGATTGATGGAAGAGGGAAGGAGCCATTCTTTGGAAGATGGTAGAGTCAGGTGATGGGTTTTCAGGCATGTATTCAATATCAGGAGTGCTTAGTGATAATTTTTTTTCTTTGGGACTTTGACAGAAGAAACTTCTAATTGTGAAAACTGTTGGCATCAAAGAAGAAGTATCTTGGGGAACAAAAAAATAGCAAGATATAAGTTTGCTTCCGTTCTTGTAGTCTGCAATTTTTATACCTCTTTGTAGGATGCTGTTAGTTACCTGAGGCTGCTGTAACAAATGACTACAAATTTAGTGGCTGAAAGCAACAGAAATGTATTATTCGTGTATAGTTCTGGAGGCCAGAAGTCTGCAATCTGGCAGGGCCGCTCTCCTGCTGGGGACACTAGAGGAGAATCTGGTCCTGGCTTCCGGTGTTGCCAGCTTGCCATTCCTGAGCTTGTGGCTACATCACTCCAATCTCTGCCTGTCTTTACGTTGCCTCCTCCTCTGTGTGTCTGTCTCAAACGCCCTCTCCCTCTCTCATAAGGATACATCTGATTACTTTTATGGCTTACCTTGATAATCCGTTATAAGTATTGATACTTCCTTTCAAGATCCTTAACTATCACATCTTTTGCCTTACAAGGTGAATATGAATTCACTCCTTCAAAGTAACAATTACAGGTCCCAGGGGGACCTTACATTTGAGAGGGCCGTCATTTAGCCTACTGCAGATAAGGTGGCATATTTGAATGATTTTTAAATCTTTTTGTACTGTGATATTCTTGACAAAAAACTGCTGTGTTGTATAAATTAGTGTTCTTTCTCTGAAATCGTAATGTCGATATATTACCTTTGATGATTTATGTAGTGTGCTATGGGGTGAAAAGGTCATATAATGAGGGGGGAAAAAAAGGAGTCATTGTCCAAAAAGTGGTATATCTTTTTTTTTTTTTTTTTTTTTTGGTATATCTTTTTAAGAGCCCTAATGGCAGGAAGTCATCACCTGAAATCTGTGTTTGCCTACCACACTTCACCCTAAAGCTGGCTTCCGTGTGGTTGTGAGATGGCTCCCAGCAGCAACTAGAATTCTTATTTCCTTTACATCTGACAAAGAGAGAGTCTTTTTTCAGTAGCTCCTGAGTGAGAGAAGAGTGTTCTAGCATGGGTGAGGGAGTGACATTTTGGGCCAGATAATTATTGGTCTTGGGGGACTGTCCTGTGCATTATAGGATGTATAACATCATCTCTGGCCTGTACTCACTAGGTTTCAGCAGCACACTCCTCCAGTTATGACAACCAAAAATATCTTCAAACATTGTCAAAGGTCCCCCTGTGAATCAAGATTGCCCCTGATTGAGAACCAAGGTTGCCCCTGATTGAGAACCAATCAGAGCTATTCTTGTCTCACCAAAATCTGCTGGGTGGGAAATTTTGGGTCTTGTTAGGAAGGAGGAATGTAGAAAATGGGTGTTGGAGAGGTAACTGCAAATTTTCACTATACCTGAAATTCTAATGAGGACCAAAATTGGGTCAAATGTAGCAGACCTACTAAATTTTTTTTTTAGGCCCTTGTTGGTATAGTCTAACATTATGGTCTTTTATATTGGACAAATAAAACCCAATATTATGCCTTTTTTTTTTTTTAATTCTATGGGCCTGTGAATCACTTGTTGGGATTTTTTCTGCTTTACTTACATCAACTAGTCAGTTGCTCTTTATCTTAGAATTTCATTACATCTAAGGCCTAGTAGAGGTTACACATACAATGGCTCATAAATAGAGTACCCCCATCAGACCAATAAAATGTAACAAAACTAAATGACTTACAAGCTAGAATTTATGTGAATTGTTCAAGTGAGCCTGGGTCAGGGTTTTTGTAATTGGCAATAACTAAGAGCTTCATGAAAGCCTGAAGGGCTACAGAAAGAACCCTGTTTTTGCCATGGCTTTAGTTTTATTCTGTTTGTATACAGCATAGCAGAAACAATGTCATACTCTGATATTAGATAATAATATCCCATAAATTGTCTTTCCCTATGTATTTTCTTCTTTATTCTATTTTACTAGTATCTCATTTGGCCTCCAGCTTTGCTGGTCTAGAACTTCTGTGTTCATTTTTTTTTTTTTTTTTTGCGTTACGCAGGCCTCTCACAGTTGTGGCCTCTCCCGTTGCGGAGCACAGGCTCCGGACGCGAAGGCTCAGCGGCCATGGCTCACGGGCCCAGCCTCTCCGCGGCATGTGGGATCTTCCCGGACCGGGGCAGGAACCCGCGTCCCCTGCATCGGCAGGCGGACTCTCAACCACTGCGCCACCAGGGAAGCCCCTTCTGTGTTCATTTTAAGCTCCTTGAGGGGAGGGGGAGACTATCGTAATCATCTTTAAATGAGTTTGGAAAACAAAGCACAATTCCCTAATCTTAGTATTGTGCCTTGTATGGTTTAAAATTTGACTGAATAACTTGACATATTATCCTTTCCAGGCCCATTAGAACTACTATAGGTTCTCCCCTTGAGTTTTCTCTGCTTCTTGTAAAACAGGTAGGGGAAGAGTTCTAGAAACAGCGGTATTCACTGAGATAGCTGAAGCTGGATAGGAGAGAAAGAGGACATTGACGGTAGCAAGACTCATTTTACTGTGGTTATTAAAGCAAAAATGATGAAAAAGCATCAAGTTCAGATAGCAGCTAGTAATAACTAGAGCTGACAGTGAACCCTGCTGGCATCAGCTCCTTGCCTCACTTCTTTTGCTGTATAATGAGGCTTGGTCTGAAGTTGGTTGTCACACCATGATGGTGAACAAGGCATCCAAGAAAGTCCATGTTTGATGCTGCTGGCAGAAGCATGGTGGGCAAGGAAGAGAAATTTAAATCCAGACTATCATTCCAGGGAGGACAAATCTCTTGTTGCTAGAAGTTGCTGGAAACATTTAAGGTTCTGCTTTTTCAGGGAGTTTCTTGGGGTTGTCTCTAAAATGAAAGACGGTCACTTCACTTTGTATCCACCAACTGTTAAGGGAAGAGGCAAAATTCTTGTGGGACTTCTGAATCAGCCTGGGTGTGCTGATCTGAGCTGCTTAATTCCCCATTGTCTCGGCAGGCTGTCCGGTCTCAGTGAGCTCACCCGGAGCTCCAGCAGCTTTCCTCTTGAGCCTTGTGACCCAGCAGATCCAGTGATGTGCAGGGTGCTTTCTGGTAGCTTTTGAGATTTTCTTTTTACAATTAATATTTTAGTTTGTGTAGGTTTGTTTTTTGTTTTTGTTTTGTTTTGTTTTGTTTTTTGCGGTACACGGGCCTCTCACTGTTGTGGCCTCTCCCATTGCGGAGCACAGGCTCTGGACTCTGAGGCCCAGCGGCCATGGCTCACGGGCCTAGCCGCTCCGCGGCATGTGGGATCTTCCCGGACCGGGGCACGAACCTGTGTCCCCTGCGTCGGCAGGCGGACTCTCAACCACTGCTCTACCAGGGAAGCCCTATTTTGATTTTTAAATTGAAGTATAATTTACTTACAATGTTATATTAGTTTCAGGTGTACAACATAGTGATTTGATATTTTTGTATATTACAAAATGATCACCACAGTAAGTCCAGTTACCATCTGTCACCATACAGAGTTATAACAATATTACTGACTGTATTCACTGTGCTGTATATTACATCCCCATGACTTATTTATTTTATAAATGGAAGTTGGTAGTACCTCTTAGTCCCTTTCACCTGTATTGCCCATTTCACTTCTCTTCTGGCAACCACTGGTTTTTTCTATGTATCTATGAGTCTTTTTCTGTTTTGTTACGTTTGTTCATTTGTTTTTAAGATTCCACATGTAAGTGAAATCATATGTTATTTGTCTTTTTCTGTCTGACTTATTTCATTTAGCATAACACCTTCTAGATCCACCCACGTTGTCACAAATGGCAAGATTTCATACTTTTGTATGGCTAAGCAATATTCCATTGTGTGTGTGTGTTCATGTGTGTGTGTGTGACATCTTTATCCATTTATCTATTAGTGGACTTCTGGGTTGCTTCCATATCTTGACTATTGGAAATAAAACTGCAGTGAACACTGGTTTGCATATATCTTGTTGAATTAGTGTTTTTCTTTTCTTGGGATAAATACCCAGAAGTGGAATATCTGGACCATATGATAGTTTTATTTTTAATTTTTTGAGGAACCTCCATACTGTTTTCCGTAGTGGCTGTACCAATTTACATTCCCACCAACAGCGTACTAGGGTTCCTTTTTCTGCACATCTTTGCTAACGTTTATTCTTTGTTATTTTTTTGACAATAGCCATTTGACAGGTTTTGATTTGCATTTCCCTGATGATTAGTGATGCTGACTATCTTTTCATGTGCCTGATGCCTGTCTATATGTCTTCTCTGGAAAAATGTCTATTCAGGTCCTCTGTTCATTTTTGCTCATTTTTTAATTGGATTTTTTTTTTTTTTTTACATATTGAGTTGTATGAGTTTCTTATATGTTTTGGATATTAATCCCTTACTGGATATATCATTTGCAAATGTTTTCTTCCATTCAGTAGGTTGCCTTTTTGTTTCATTGGTAGTTTCCTTTGCTGTACAAAAGGTTTTTAGTTTGATGTGGTCTCCTTTGTTTATTTTTGCTTTTGTTGCCCTTGCCTGAGGAGACAGATCAAAAAAAATTCCTAAAGACCGATGTCAAAGAGCTTATTGCTTGTTTTCTTCTAGGAGTTTTATGGTTTCAGGTCTTAAATTTAAGTCTTTAATTCAGTTAAATATACTTATTTTGTTGGACTATTTTATAATTTTCATTTCATCTGAGATGAATTAGTGGTTTGATGGCTGCCTTTTAGTTGCCTTTATTGGCATTAGATTTCTTCATGTACTTTAGAATTTTGGTTGAATGGCCTATTTTGAATGAGATATATTTTTTAATTGCTTTCATTCATTCATTTTCCACCTGTCTTTCTCCCTCTCTGCTCAGTCTTTTCTTGTTTAGCAATTTATAGTTGTCTCTGACTGGCTTCCACAGAGCCCCAGTCTAGAACTGCAGTGGTGTTTCAGTTACTTGGGCAATCACAGGCTGCTTCATTGAGTTCCTGGTCTCTGGCTGGTCTATGTTCTCCCTCCTCCCTAGGCCACAGCTCCATATGAGATAACCATCTTTCTTTCAGGAATGGAGGAACCCTCCTCCAGTTTCACCTCTGACCCTGCCTTCAAGTATGATGCTAGATCTGAGTCTGTCCTTTGTGGGTTATGGTTAGCCACCAAATTGTGTAGGTCTCATGCTTCCAGTTTCAGTGCCTGTTTTTGGATCCTGAGCTTAGCGGGCTAAAGGCTTTAACTTTGAGGATTTACCTCACTGTGTTTCTGCCCTATATCAGTTTCACAGAAATGTTTATATTGTTTTTGAGCTTGCCTGCATCCTCTTGGTTTTCTCTTCTTGTTTCCTCTCTCGTTGCTGTGTTTGGAGTAGAGGGGATCCATCAAAGAGTGAATTTACTTGCCATCTTAACTGGAGGTCACGTGGGCTGAGGGTTTAAAGGAAACAAAGTCAGATATTTGGTTTTACATAGTACTAAAAGCTAACCACAAAAATGCTTTTCTGTGTGACTTCAGTGACCATTAGCATACATTTATTTAAACTCCTCCTTCAGAGGCTTGCAGCCCCAAAAAGATGCGTGGGATTAAGCAGGATGCCATAGTTCTCTACAAGGATTTCACCTTTTATTTTTTTACACATATATAAATTTATGTATTTATTTTTGGCTGCGTTGGGTCTTCGTCACTGCGCGCGGGCTTTCTCTAGTTGCGGCGAGCAGGGGCTACTCTTCGTTGCACTGCATGGGCTTTTCATTGCGGTGGCTTCTCTCGTTGCGGAGCACGGGCCCTAGGCGCAGGGGCTTCAGTAGTTGTGGCACGCAGGCTCAGTAGTTGTGGCTCGCAAGCTCTAGAGCACAGGCTCAGTAGTTGTGGCATATGGGCTTAGTTGCTCTGCGGCATGTGGGATCTTTCCAGACCAGGGCCCGAACCCCTGCGTTGGCAGGCGGAAGAGTCTTAACCACTGCGCCACCTGGGAAGTCCCTTATTTTTCATTTTCATGGTAATTTTAAGAATTCAGTTGTTTCCAAACACCTAACTGCTCACAGTTCTAACTGAATAGTGTCTTAAGATGTCAGTGCCTGCAGTTGTGCTTGTCTTGGCACCAAGTGGCACTTCTTTTAGATGCTGAAAACCGAACAGAGGTGAAAATGTAAACAATGTGTTTGAATGGGAGAGTGAGAGATTGCTGTTTCTTGCTGGGCGAGGTGACCCTTCTTAATGCTCCCTGCAGCACCCTGTGTTTCCATCTCTCCCAGTCCTTCCCAGAAGGGATTATGTTTTATCTGTTTGCAGTTACTGATTTCCTCATTAGCCATGGGTTGCTTGAGAGCAGGTAACACTGACATCTTTTTTTTTTTTTTTTTTTGCGGTATGCGGGCCTCTCACTGCTGTGGCCTCTCCCGTTGCGGAGCACAGGCTCTGGACGCGCAGGCTCAGCGGCCATGGCTTACGGACCCAGCCACTCCGCGGCATGTGGGATCTTCCCGGACCGGGACACGAACCCGTGTCCCCTAAATTGGCAGGCAGACTCTCAACCACTGCGCAACCAGGGAAGCCCCTGCCATCTTTTTATTTGCAGTGTTTTTAGAGTTCCTGTCGTATGGTAGTTTTCCAATAAATGTGTGGGATTTTTTGTTTGTTTTTGTTTATTTAGTAATAAATTATGAGTAGAACTAAGGGTGGAAAGAGGCAGAGATAACTTGCAGCCAAGTAGGCAAAAAGATTTCTAATATTTTTATATCTAATGTGCTCCTCAGCCCATTTTTGTTATCTGGTCTCACCAAAAGCTCACAGTCTTACTGTCAGTTAAGTGAATTGAGGACAGGAATGCAGGGAAAGTAAGTAACCACTATTTCTAACAGAATGTATGTGGGAAGACTGGTATTTTTCAAGTCCCAATACTAGGTCTTTGGTTCTCTGATGCAGAACAAGGTCAGGGGTTTCTATCTGAGCAGCTTCAAAGGTAAACCACTCACGAAGGGATGCTTCTACTTGGAAGCCAGATCCAGGGAGCAGCTCTACTTCCCATGTGGCTAGGGACATGGGTGGGAGAATGGAGCTCAGTAAATCCCCAGAAAGTTATCTGCTAAATTAAACTTCCCTAATTCTTGGCGAAGTTGAGTGAAGAATGTGTACACTCTGCACCTGGATTGCAGTTGCCTCCTCTGATTCCTTAGGCCCAGATTTTGTTTATGATTGGGGTTTGTTTGAAATTATCTGCAAATTTCAGGTCTGTGTTTTTGGTTAGAGTAGCTCAGAGGCCAGACACTTCTGACTCAACAGAGAAAAAGCCAGCTCCTCCTAGTGGACCTTTTCTTAAAACCTCATTGTTTTTAGGGGAAAAAAATATCACTTGTTTCTCTCATAAGTGCTTTATGGGAACAAGAATATTTTATTGTGAATTTTTTTAGAATGCTACAAACAAAAAGGCAAATCGATCACTTCTACTTAAAGTAATGAAGCAAAGAAACATTAAAGTAAATTAAAAATACTGGTATCAGGTTTTCAGTAAGGAAGAGGAGGAATATTGTCAAGTTTAAGCATAGTTGAGCATAAATTTCTTAACTTTATATTTGATTATATTTATGAAGGTTTTAAGTAGTTTCAGACAAGGCCATTGTGCCCCTAGTTAGTGACATTGATTGGAGGCTAGGTGTTTGATTTGTCTCTTCCTTCTTCCATAAACAGTGTGTTTTCTAGCATTCTGTCCATAAATCTCTGTTTGGTGCTTATTTCATGGGAGAAGTGACTTCAGTTGACTTGTGCTCAGGGGAAATGAGGAAAAATAAAAACCAGTGCTTTTTATCAGGTTGCCACTTTGAGTAGGTTATGGTCTGTATTTGGCATGTGTAGACTTACCTCTCATACCTCTGGCTTGGAGATTGTGCAGACTAAAAGGAAGCAATTTCTAACTCTCTTGGCCCCCCTGACAGATACAGTATGCAGCCATTTTTGATACTATGAGGTTTATAATGAGCGTTGTTTTAAATGTTGACAATCTGGGAGCTACACAGCGTTCTTTCAACACAAAATCAGTCAAAATTTTATCTTAGTCTCTCCTTTACAACAGCCTTAGTGGATTTGTTTGTTTACTTATTTATTTATTCACACATTTGTTCAACAAATATTTATTGAGCTTCTACTGTGTGCCAGCTACGTACACAATGGTGGTTTTCAGAATGTGTTCAGCAAACTAGGTTCTGAGGAGATAATGCCAGCTAGGACACAATTTGACTGTAAGAAAACCCAATGAAAGGTGACTTAAGCCAAAAGGAAAAATTTCAGGATTGGCTCCTTCATTCCCTCAGCTGTGCTAGTGAGAAGACCCCGGTCCATCTTTCTGCTTTGCTATCTGCAGCATGTTGGCCAGTCCCCTCAGGCTTACTTATTGCTTGATTCCCAAGGTAACTGCTGCTGTTATTTTGTGTCACATGAAGACTACAGTGTCTAATATGGAAAAAAGTGAATTTATTTAAGATTGAGAAAGACTCTCTCAATAATCCTCCAGCTGAAGTTCTTATTGTCCAGAGTTGCATAACATTGCCCATTCCTACATTCCTACAGTTAGTCGGAAGACAAATGGAAATACCATGACTGGTCTGCACCAGCCATTCTCAAAATGTGGCATTGGGTATCTCTGAGACTCTTTCAGGAGATTCACAAGAGCAAAACTATTTTCATAATAATGCTAAAACATCGTTTGTGTTTTTTACTAGTCTAATTTTCTCACTAGTCTACAGTGGAGTTGTTAAGAGGTTACGTGATATATGATGACGTCATTGCTCTGGCAACTAATAGAATATATTCTTGGGTTTTAAATTTTCTCAGTTTTAATTTCTAACGTGGTAAATATTGATAAATATAACTCACTTAAACAAAAGCTGTCAGTAATGTCCTCAATAACGTGTATGAGTATAAAGGGGGCCTGAGAATAAAATGTTTGCGATCCACTGGTCTTCATTAATCAAGATTCACCCCTGGCATTTGGGAAGATCCCAGCCTCCCCCAAGACTCAGTGGCTGTGAGATTCCTGGACAAAACTGATTCTGTTAACAAAGAAGCAGTAGAGGAGTTAGGCTGTTGGATGGGCAACCAGCAGTGTTTATAGAACTATTATGAGGAGGGGGCTTTGGCAGGGAGGGCATGGCTCAGACCCAGGGTGTGCTCCAGGTCCTGCCTCTGCTTTGACTGGAGCCACTCCACCCAGGTCCATCCTTTCTTTTTTAATTGTGGTAAAATATACATACCATAAAATTTACTATTTTAACCATTATTTAAAAGTGTACAGTTAAGTGGCATTATTACATTCACATTCTTGTGCAACCATCACCACCGTTCATCTCCAGAACTTTTTCATTTTCCCAACGGAAACTTTTTACCCATTAAACAATATATCCCCACCTCCTCCATTTCTCCCAGCCCCTGACAACCACCATTGTATTTTCTGCCTCTGAGTTTGACCATTCTAGGTATCTCCTATCTGTGGAGTCATACAGTATTTGTCCTTTTGTGTCTGGCTTATTCCTCTTAGCATAACGTTTTCAAGGTTCATCCATGTATCAGAATTTCCTTCCTTTTTATGACTGAGTAATATTCCACTGTCTGCATATATTCATTGTGTTTATCCATCCGTTGATGAACATTTGGGTTGTTTCTACCTTTTGGCTACTGTGAATGCTGCTATGAATATGGGGAAACAAATTATCTGTTTGAGTCCCTACTTTCTTTTTTTTTAAAATTAATTTATTTATTTTTGGCTGCGTTGGGTCTTCGTTGCTGTGTACGGGCTTTCTCTAGTTGCGGTGAGCGGGCGCTACTCTTCGTTATGGCATGCAGGCTTCTCACTGTGGTGGCCTTTCTTGTTGCAGAGCACGGGCTCTAGGGCACACGGGCTTCAGTAGTTGTGGCTTGTGGGCCCTAGAGCTCAGTCTCAGTAGTTGTGGCACATGGGCTTAGTTGCTCCACGGCCTGTGGGATCTTCCCAGACCAGGGCTCAAACCCATGTCCCTTGCATTGGCAGGTGGATTCTTAATCACTGTGCCACTAGGGAAGCCCAACTTTCAATTATTTGGGGTATGTACATAGAAGTGTATCATATGATAATTCAATGTTTAATTATTTTAAAGGAACCACCATACCATTTTCCACAGTAGCTACACTCTTTTGCATTCCCACCAGCAGTTGAGGTTCCAGTTTCTCCACATCCTCACCAACACTTGCTATTTTTTGTGTTTTTTGATGATAGCCAGCATAATGGGTATAAAGTGTATCTCATTGTGGTTTGCTTTGCATTTCCCTAATGATTAGTGATGTTGAACTTCTTTTTATGTGTTTATTGGCCATTTGTATATCTTTGGAGAGATGTCTGTTCAAGCCCTTTTCCCATTTTTAAAAAACTGGGTCATTTGTTTTTTTGTCATTGAGTTATAGTTCTTTGTATATTCTGGATATTAATCCCTTATCAGATATATGATTTGCATGGGTCTGTCCATTTTGTATGTAGAACTTTAACACAAGATTTCATTTTGCTAAATGATTTTTAAAAGAGCTTTAAAGCTCTATATCACTGTTGTTATTTTCATGTTTGTCATCCTAGGTGTTACACACTGCACTGGTTTAGAAGGTATAGATGGTAGGACCTTGGTAATTACTTCAGTGCTCATGATTAATTTACAATAACTGCTTTAGAATTTCTCACACTATTCAAAATGTGGCACTGGCTACTCTTATTTGTACACGTGGTTTTATAGATTACCTCATATTTGCCATGAAAGAAAACGATGATTAAGGCTAAATGATTTTTTAAATATTTTTTCTTTCATCCATGGCAGTTGTATCCTTTGACAGAACTTTAAAGGTACCAGATTCTTCATCATATCAGCTGAGTAGGGATTCTTTTTAGACTTTTCAGAAAATCTTTAAAAGGTTGAGTTCTAAGATGTTTCTAGATGGAACCACCATTTGAGATGTGAAAGTGTCATTCAACCAACAGTAATGCAAATGGAGGACCAGAATATCACAGGTTAAATTATAGAATGTTTATTTTTCCATCCTGAAACCTAGTAACTTAGGAGGGGAAATAATGTCATATAATGTTAAGCAAGAGGCTGAAATTGCTCATGTCATTACTGGTCACTGGTCCTAGCACTGTGGTAGACTGGACATACTGTGCAGCCCTGCTTGTGGCTCTTTGAAGTTGGGGCTGCTGAAATGCTCAGGTGTTAACATAGAACTTTAGGAACCCACTTTGCTTTCTGAAAGATAATTTGAGAACCACTGGCCTAGGGCTGTCCCATGCCAGGTTCTTAAACCTCTTGATTTCTAAATTAAGGGAAATGTTTTTGTTTTTAATGAATTAGGACGCTTTGTTTCAGCCTGTCTCGCAATTGTTTCTTCACTTTTTGTCATCTTTCTTCAGACAGTACGTTAAGTGTTTTGATGCTTTTATTTCCTTCTTCTACTCTAATGAATTGTGCCTGGTGAAATCCATATACCTTGTGTCGACATGTCTCTGAAGCTTTTGAATATATCCTTTTCCTAAAGAATAGAAGTCAACCAAAATGGGGGAATCTTTTAGCCCTGAAGTATTACTTCTCTCTCACCTGCTGTACTTTGAGTCTGAGTATGAACCCTCATAGACATGGAGGTTATTGAGGGTATGCAATAGTGTATCTTTGTGCCATGTGATTTGAGTTCATAGAATAGTACTTGGCAAGCAACAAAGTAACTTTTGACCAATTTATAGATGAGAGGTAAAGGGCAAATGCAGTGATCCCAACCTGACACCATTTTGACCCTGTCTCTTTTGGGTATCTCAGGTGTTTGCTGGACCCCAGAGCTGGTTTTCCTTGCCACTTTACTCCTCCCCCTCCCACCTCCTGCTTTCCTCTGATCAGCAGGAAACAGGGACATGAACAAGCACATGGGAATCTTTCACAGGACAGTCATTTCCATTCAGGTGTCTAGGTCTCTCTGCTCATAGGACTTTCCCTTTAGTTCACTCTTCATAAGAATTTCTGAAGGTCATTTTATTTTCTTTTGGATATATATACTGAGGAGACTAGCAATTCTGTTATTTTTAGTCTCTATGTAGAGAAGGTGAAATCATGGTTTGATTCCTTAGGAACCTGTGTAAATGTGCTAAAAGAGAAATATTCAAGAAATGAAAAGGGGGATTTCCTTCTGACTTTCCATGCCCTTTGCTTTTGCTACATTAGTATACATTAGTATATATGTGTGTGTGTGTGTGTGTGTGTGTGTGTGCGCGCACGTGCACAAAATACTGTTAAAGTCTTGAGTTTTGAGGAAATATGTCATTGAACGTCCACCTTTCTTTTGTGCTCTTAAATAAAAGATGCTAAACAATATTTCTTTAGTTGTTTGTATGAAATGAATATAGGCATAGACGTCCATGTGAGGGCATATACACTCAGCAGGATCATAAGAAAGCCAAGGATTTACATTCAGGGCAGTATCAAGGATTTTGGTACCAATCAAAAGATGTGGTATCAATCAAAAGTATAGTTAGTTCTCAGTTGTGTAGTAAGTGTGCAGATTAACTGGTATAAAAAGATCAGTGCATTTGTGAAAAAAGTTGAAATCACTATGAATCTGAAGAATCACCCCCATTTTACAAGGCATACATTTCTCTTTTTTTTTTGAGATACATGGACACTGCCTCATACATGAGCACAGACCATCTCATGCTCTCACCAGTTATCCTCCCCTGCGTGGTAGATTGGATGTCTCTCCCTTCCTGTGGCAATGGCCCTCATAGGGCAAAGCTGTAGCCATATAGCTACGGGAAGGCAGATGGAGGGAGAAGGCTGTGGATTTTCTCTTCCGCAGAGCCAGGATTGGGAAAATGGGGACATTTTGAGGACAGGAATGAAGAAGAGGGAGCAAGCACTGGAACTGTATCCCTGGCCAATTCTGGTGGTTTTAATTTTTTCAAACAGAGAACTCAACTAAAAAATAGAAAATGCAGACTATTTTAGCAATTTAAAACCTTTTATTATGTTCATCAAGTACTTTACGTCTTGATTCGCATTTACAAACTATACTATGTTTTCTTTTTTTTTCCTTACCTTTGGGGTGATATCTGTATGGCAAATATGTAGCTAGAAGCTAAAACAATTTTTCTATAGTTGTGGAAATAATACATGTAGAAAAGTACATAAACGTGATTTACACTTTAATAAATTATTAAAACGTTAATATATATGTAACTGCCATCCAGGTCAATAAATAGAATATTGCCAGCATCCTGAAAGCCTTTCTCACATACCCTCCCAATAATCCTGCTTCCTTTCCTCTAAATGTAGCAGGTTTCCTGGCTTTTTTGGGGTAATCACTACAGTTTAGTTTTACCTGTTTTTGAACATTATATAAGTGAATCATACCTTATATATTCTTATGGGTTGGTTTCTTTCTCTCAGCCAGTGATTGTCAGTTCATCTCTCTGACTGTAGTAGTAGTTTCTACATTTTTATTGCTCCATAGTATTCCCTTGTATGGAATATTTTATTTATTCTACTCTTGATTGGCATATAGGTTGTTTTCAATTTAGGTCTATTATGAATAATACTGCTACGAGCATTCTACTAGTGTACATAAACACATAAGCTTAGAGTGTGCTTTGAGGGAAAACTTGTAATTCATGGATTTTTGTCTGATTATCCTATGATTTACCGAGAGAAGTGTGTGAAAATTTCCTGCTATGATTGGAATTTATTATTTTTCATTGTAGTTATGTTAATTTCTGTGTTATATTTTAAGCTTTATATGTTGTTCTACATTCCCATGTTATTGTGTACATGTAAACTTAAATTGTCACGTATTCCTGGTAAATTAAACATTTTATCCTTATGAAGTGATTCTCTTTACCTCTAATAATGCTTTTTGCCCTAAAGTGTATTTAAATTGAAACTATTTGATTTTCTTTTTTTAACATCTTTATTGGAATATAATTGCTTTTCAATGTTGTGTTAGTTTCTGCTGTATAACAAAGTGAATCAGTTCTATGTATACATATATCCCCATATCCCCTCCTGCTTGCGCCTCCCTCCCACCCTCTCTATTTGATTCTTTTGGTTAGGTTAACATGGCATTTTTTTCCTTATTCTTCTTTTAGCCTCTCTGTTATCCCTATATCCTTGTGTTTTAGATGTGTCTTTTGTAACAACATTTAGCTTTTTAAAAAATTCAAAACTGATAATCTTTGGTTTTTACTTGTGGAATTTAATCTATTTGCATATTATATAATTACTGATATATTTGAGTTTAAATCTACCATCTTATTGTGTGCTTTTTATTTATTTTGTCTATTCTATATTCCTTTTCTCTCCAGTCTTGCCCTTTTGGGGGTTAAGTGTTTTTTACTATGAATTTTTCTCCTCTGATAATTTGGAGATTCTATACTGTCTTTTATTCTTCCATTAGTGGATAGCCTAGAAATTATGGTATGCTTTTTTGAATTATTAAAGTCGAATGTTAACATTTTTATCCTCCTTTTCCTGGAAAATGCAAGGACTTTAGAACTCTTTAAGTCTGTCATTCTCCTGGCATATGTACTATTGTTTTTTATATTTTAATTTCAGTATATATATGAATAAAACCCCAATAATACTATTCTTATTTTATATCATAAGTGTTAATTTAAAATTTCACGTGTATTTATCATTTTTTCTTGTTTTTTCATTTCTTCTGACATCTCTAGACTTCCATCTGGAATCATTTTCCATCTGCCTGAAGAGCGTCCTTTAGAGCAGGTTTACTGGTGACAGATTCTTTCAGTGTGTCAAAAGGACTTTATTTTACCTTTATTCCTGAAGAGTATTTTAGCTTGGTGTAGTATTCTAGGTTGGTCCTTTCTTCCTTTCATTGCATTGAAGATAGGTTTTCTAGCTTTTTCTCACTGTATTTCTGTGTATCTTATCCATTCTTCTGTATTTTTCCATTGTTTTTACTTTCCATGTTGAATTCTGGATAGTTTCTTCTAATATATCTTCCAAGTTTATCAAATCCCTTTTCAACTGTGTTTAATTAGCTGTTAAACCCATCTGTTGAATTCTTAATTTCAGTTTTTTTTTAGTTCTAGAATTCCTGCTTTTTTTGTTTGTTTGTTTTTCATCTACAGGGTCATTTTTTTATAGTTTTCAGGTCCTTGATGAAATTTTGGCTTTCATCTTCACAAGGGACCCTCTTAGTTACTTTATAGTTTTTGTCTAGTTTTTTTTTTTTGCGGTACGCGGGCCTCTCACTGTTGTGGCCTCTCCCTTTGCGGAGCACAGGCTCTGGACGCGCAGGCTCAGCGGCCATGGCTCATGGGCCCAGCCGCTCCGCGGCATGTGGGATCTTACCGGACCGGGGCACGAACCCGTGTCCCCTGCATCGGCAGGCAGACTCTCAACTACTGTGCCACCAGGGATTTGTCTAGTTTTTGAACTATCTTGAGTACCTCTCTGTTTTGGGGTTTTTTGTTGTTGTTGTTCTTGTCCGTTGTTTTTGGGTTCTTGTTCATGTGTTCTTTTCTTCCTGTGTGCCTGTCTTTAATTATTTAATTTTGTTGGATTTGAAAAATTATTTTCAGAAATAACTAGAAAGGTATGATGATGTTATTTTTCTCCAGAGAGGAATTTTGTTTGCATCGTGCAGGTACCTAGCAGCACTAGCAACCTGGGGCCACCTTAATTCAGTTTCAGTTTCATAGTTAGGCTGTAGTCTGTATGCAGGCTGGTTTACTTCTGGGTCACCCATACTCTCAGGGTGGACCTCTGTGGGTGCAGTCCTCAATGTGGGGTGGTTTACGAGGACCTCACTTTGACAGGCCTGGCTTCCTACTTTTACTCTCTAGCAAGGCTGTCAAAATTGCTGCTTTGTCTTTAAACTACCTCTTCAGGATCAGAAAAGCCTCCCTAGGCCTGTGCCACCTTATGTGCCAAGATCTTTCTCTGAAAATTCCACACTATCTTGCTGTTTCTTTCGTGATTTTTGAATTACGTTTTTATATTTCATGTAGCTTTATAGAATAACTTTCAGCAGGAAGGTTGGTCTCAACTATATAGTCTGAAATAGAACTGAAATTGGGTGCAATTTTTTTTTTTTCTTTTTTTTTTTTTTTGCGGTACGCGGGCCTCTCACTGTTGTGGCCTCTCCCATTGCGGAGCACAGGCTCCGGATAAGCAGACCCAGCGGCCATGGCTTATGGGCCCAGCTGCTCCGCGGCATGTGGGATCCTCCCCGACTGGGGCACGAACCCGCGTCCCCTGCATCGGCAGGCGGAGTCTCAACCACTGCGCCACCAGGGAAGCCCTGGGTGCAATTTTAAAGAAAGTATATTTGCATTAAATATAGTCTGTATCATACTTTTTTCTACCTCACCTATCCTGGTTAATCAAGAGAACTTCTTATAGACTTTACCTCCAGCTATTTTAGAGTGGCTAGAAAAGCCAGATAAAACGTATTTGGAAGATACTGGAGAACTATGAAGGTACTCATGACTCAAGGGGTTAAGATCTTGGGATGAAGGGAGGTGCAAAGTTCTGAGCAGACATTTTACAGCAGCTTTTCAACCTCAGGGCATTTGTCATTTCTTGAGAAGCTGGGAGAGACCAAGAACCTAGAAGAGGGCCTGTACTACTAAAAGTGAGAGAAGTTAGCAGAACTTTTGGCAATTTCACAGGATTGGAGAGACATACATTGGAGTTCCAAAGGTAAGATTGTTAACCTGACTACCTAAAAATGTAAAACTTCTATACATCAGGAAACATCATAAAAGCAGGAGAATGGATAAAATTAGAAAAATCACTATTTTTCAGCCTCTAATGGACCTAAAATGATCATCAGAAGATCCTAAAACCATTAGAGAAAAGGTGGTGGTGAACTTTATAATGTATGGATTTGTTTGACAGTACCTGAAACCACTGATCAGTTTCAACATTATGATACATGAGACAACCAGGTATTATATGTGACTTCTGATTTGATTCAAAGAACACAACACCACAAATGAAGTATTCTAGCAAAAGAACTAACCCTGAATCTAATGAAACCTCTAGGTCTAGCTATCCGTTTGCAAGCAATATAGAAGAGAGAGCAAAACATGTTAAAGACCACCACAAGAAATGCTAAAGGCACAAGTGTGAAAGAGTCTATAGGTCAAATGTGTTGGGTTTTCCCGGGGATAAATGATATGAAGAGGTTAAAAAAAAATAAAAGAGGGGTACTTGTTACAGATTAGAGAAGCCTTGTTTTTACATCATTTTGTTACAGATTAAAGGAGAAATATCAATATTGACTACATTCAATGTGTGGATCTTGTTTGGATCCGAATATAAACGATCCAAATATAAAGGGAAGTTTTTAAGAAATTTGGACATAGAAGGGCTATTAGATGATAGCATTGTTGGCTTTATTGGATATGAAAGAGATATTGTAGTTAAGTTTCTTCTAGGTCTTTATGAAAAAGAGACACAGGGCTTCCCTGGTGGCACGGTGGTTGAGAGTCCGCCTGCCGATGCAAGGGACACGGGTTCGTGCCCCGGTCCGGGAAGATCCCACATGCCGCGGAGCGGCTGGGCCTGTGAGCCATGGCCGCTGTGCCTGCACGTCCGGAGCCTGTGCTCCACAACAGTGAGGGCACAACAGTGAGAGACCCGCATACCACAAAAAAAAAAAAAAAGAGAGAGACACAAATCAAGATACTTTGAGTAAAGTGATATGGTATCTGTGATTTGCTTTAAAAATGGAAAATCTTGATAATTGTTTGAACTGTTTAAAGGGTACATAGGATTCATTTGGCTGTTTACTTCTTTTTTTGAATACTAAAAAATACTTACTGAACAGTACCAAAAAAAAAAAAAAGAAAGAAAGAAAGAAAACATCATAAACAGAATTTCACTTGTGCCACACAATTTGTGTTTTAAGTGAGATCATCATAAAGTACTCCTTAATGGGGGAAGGTCTACAGTTTATGTCAGATAAAAAGGACATAAACTCATTTTATTTTGTATAGTGTATTCCTTAGCTGTTAGTTTTATCTGTTAGACTTGTGTAACTCTTCCACTTCTGAGGAGGCAAACCAGTCTCATTAAAACTATACGGAAAGGAAGGGCAGTTCTTCAGAGCATAAGTGGGGTGTGTATACAGTTGTCCCTTGATATCTGCAGGGGGGTTATTCCAGGACCCTGCAGATACCAAAATCCACAGATACTCAATTCCCTTATATAAAGTGGCATAGTATTTGCATATAACCTACCCACATTCTCCCATATAGTTTACATCATTTCTAGATTACTTAGAATACCTAATACAATGTAAATGCTGTGTAAATACAAGGTAAATGCTTTGTAAATAGTAGCGGGTGCATGGCAAATTTTTTGGAACCTTCTGAAATTAAAAAAAATTTCCATCCACAGATGCAGAACCTGTGGATAGGGAGCACTGACTGTATATTAAAAGAACAGGAAAAGGGTGTTAGGCGGGCAAAAAGGACAGATATGCCCACTGTCTCTTCTTGGTTACTCAAGACATTCAAACCTATTGCTTTCCATACAAAGAATTTTTAAAACACTTTCCACTAACATAATTTAGCTTTCTCTTCCTTCCAAAAAGGGAGGTAATTCAAAGTAATGCCTGGTTAATGCATCTAGCTTCAAGTCCAGAGGTTCTGGATAATGTCAGTTCCTTTTCCCATCTTTGTTATTATCTGTAAATTATAGATTTTAGCAAATTTATCTACTAATAATATACTTTATATATGCAGTAGTAGGAGAGGGGAAAATGAAAGGGAAGGGAATTTTTAAAAATTATGTGACATAGCAAGCAAGACATATGCAGATAGCATCCAAAAACCTCACTCATGCATTTTGACCAAGCAGGCATAATTTGCACATGATGACAGAGTGCTGCTGGGTACACCAGCTTTGTGGCTTGGAAGACCAGTCCAGTCACTGAGTCCTGCCATAAGGTTTTTCCAGAATCCAGATCTTCCACACAGGCTTTAAAGAGTGTAGGATCTGCTGGGTCGTAGCTGAGTGGCAGAGCACTTCAGTATGGACAGATAAGCTGTATAGTGATTATTCCTCTGGGCCTACCCGTATTTCCTCCTTGCCAGGCAAGTGGGTAGAAGCAGATAAATGGTCTAAAACCCATGTAGTATATGTTACCTTCAGAATCCCAGAGGTATCAGCCAAGCATTTTGCTTCTTAGCAGGTGTAAGGTATAGCACTTATCATTCACTTTCTTTTTTGTTTGTTTATTATTATTAATTTTGAGTCAGTAACTAGTACACATGGCATTACATTGAAAGTTGCAAAAAGGTGTACAGTAAAAGTACAGGAAAGGACATTTCCTTTCCTGCACTTATCATCCATCTACTTAGGTCTCCACAATGGAGGCCACCACTGGTACTAGATTCTTGTGTATCTTCATTTTAAAGGGCATATCCTGACCAGACCACAGACCATTGGATTACAAGAAACTTCCTGAAGTGGCAGGCCCTGTATGTTCATGGGATTTATATCCCACCATATGGAATACAAACAAGGCCACCCGTATCTTCCTACTTTGATCAGCCTGATATCTTCAATATGGTAGACCAGTGTAATGTGCTATATCCAGAATTGATATCTTTGATTCAGGTGAAAGTCAACTGCTTTCTCATGTCCTCAGTTTATCCCCATGGAGAAATGCATTTACCAGCTTCCTAACTGTATTCTAGGTGCAAAGGGTAGTATTAATTTGCCCCAGTTAGGATTCATATCTAAAAGTACACCTTGAGTTGGAGTCACCATTTGATTACGTTTATGACAGCCTAATATCACTGACTAAGACCCATTGGCCCCTCAGCTGAGGAATGAGGTTCTCTGCAAGTCATCAGATGTGTGACTTTTTTTTTTTTTTTTGATAGTCAAGTGGTTTCACTTGGCCATTCCTACTAGAAGAGTGTAATGATTCAGGACCCCTGTGTGAGGGTGATGCCTCATTGATCTGTATTACCTTCTTCCATGGACTTCTGGTTTCCAGTTCCCTAATAGGAACAGAAGTTTCACTGTCATTTTACCTGACTTGGCCCAGTAGCACTTCTAAATTCCCCTCCTTTCTCCAAAGGTCTGTTGTCTGCAGCCCACTATCTGGTATCAGTTTGTATCCGATACTGTATAACATCAGACTATATCAGTTTGTGTTCTTTTATTGAAAATCACAGAAACCAATAGTGGTTAATTTAAGCAAAAAAAAAAAAAAATTATTAGACGGCCCCTGGGTAGCTGACAGAATTAAAGAGAAAGCTGAAAAGTCCTACCTTGTTAAGGAGATGGCATAGGGATCTAGACTAAGAGAATCTTTGAATGACTTAGTTCCACCTTTATGGCAGTCTGCTCAAGATTCGGATTCCCAGTAGAGAGTCTAGTTTGCCTATTTTGAATCATCATCTCACTCCTTGACTGATGGCATAGGTACCTTGATTAATGGACCTGCCAAAACTTGGGGAATATAGGGGAGATACTTTCCTAAAGGAAAAGTAAGGTGTTATAACTAAAAATGGAGGAGGAATGGTAAACAGGCAAAACCAACAGATGCCCATTCCAGAGTGTGCAGATTAGGTCAGCATTTCTCAGTAGGGGCATCGTTGGCCTTTGGGGGAAGACCATTTTCCTTTTGAGCTGCTGTCCCAGTGCATTGCAGTGTGTTCAGCATCCTTGGCTCTTGGACACTAAATGCCAGCAGCACCTCCACTGCTACCATCACAACCAGGGTACCACCTGTTTCACAACCACTATCATCTCCCTACTCCCACTGACCCCACTCCCCAGATAGGCTGTGAAATAGAGCGTCCAGGACCACTGTACTGCATGATCCCTAAAGCTTTTTCCATTTAAAACAATCAGATGCATTTCCATTGCTAAACTAAAGGTTGTTTGTAATTTTGTTAAAATAAAATAGTTTCTTGTCTCTTCTATCAAAAAGTTCTTCAATTTGATGTTCCCAAATATCTAAACTGACTTACATATAGAGCCATATGAAACATGTTAGAAATTCATCAGTTTGTTTCTTCAGTTTATTTCTTTGTTTAAGGGCACGGACTTTAGAGCTTAAGTCTTTGAATTCAAATTCCACAACCATAGCTTTGCTACTTACTAACAGTTACTTCCTTTGGCTTTTACATAATCTTTCTTTGGGCAATTGCATAACCTCTCTGTGCTTCTGTAAAATGAGGATAGTAGTACATACCCATTTCATAGGGTTGTTGTGAGGATCAAATTAGCTAGTATGCATAAGGTGTTAATATATTGCCAAGAGCATAGTAATTATATGAATATGTAAGCTATTACTATATTTATAAAATGGGATATTAATAATTAAGTTTTACATAGATAACATAAAAATACCTTTAAAATTTCTTTTTGTGGGGAGTTACCTTTTAAAAATTAAATTGCTCTACCTGGAAAAGCATTTTGTTATAACATTTAGCTTAGAACTATACTTTGAAAAATATTTCCTCATTCAACATTTATTGTTTCCCAGGCCTGGGCTAAATTCAGGGAAGACAGAGAATGCATGTACCAGTAGAGGCAATAATAACTGAGTGAACAAATAAATGCCCAGGGTAGTTAACCGGTGTGCTCAGAGCTGTGGAGGCATCAGCAGAAAGGCCTGGAAGGAGGGTTTGGTGTGTTGGTAAACAGATGAAAGGCCTGGAGTGGACTCTGGTCAGCTGGGGAGAGGCAACATAGGACATAGGATGGTGTGCTGGAGCTATGTTTTACAAGGCCTTGGAGACTCTGGTAAGGAGCCGGTATCTTTTCTGCAGGGGGTTGAGATTTCCTCCCAAGGAACGTATTGAAGGGGGTTTTGAGCAGGAGTGTACTAGGTCTGATTTACATTTGGGAAAGTTGTTTTTGTTGACAGTGTAGAAAATGAACTGGAGATGAATAGGTGGGACCAGATAGAAGACTCTAGGGAAGAAATGGACAGGAATGGGATGGGATGGCAGTAGTGGAAATGGAAAGAAGTGAATGAGGTCAAATGAAATCACATATGTTTATTTTAGAGGTAGAATTCACAGGTATTGGTGGTGGCTTGGACAAAGAAGATAGAGAAAGAGGAACCAGACATCTAGACTTTTGGCTATGTATGTGCCATTTGACAGTATGCATATTTCCCTCTATAATTAAACTTTTAAAAAATTTTATGGGACTTTTCAAAACTAAATTTTTAGTACTATTTTAAAACATTCATCTTCCTGGTCTAGATTTTTTTTGCACTGCAGCAAAATTGTACAGTCTTCCTATTTTTTTTCTTATTTTCCTGTTTAGTAATGAAAACCTCCATTGTTGATGTTATTGGCATTTAATTGGGAGCACTTTATCTGTTAATTAATCGCTGTTGAAGATTTAAACTCACTTACTACTTGCAGAGTAATCTTTTGAAATTAGATAGCTATTATCCCTGCCCCAGGAAACTGAGTCTGTAAAAGCCTGCACCTGTTGAGAAGCAGCCTTCCCTTCTTTGCCCAATATGCTTCCCATGGGTGTGGATGGCAAGGAGCTGGGATGGTGGTGAGGCACCTGGAGTTTATTTACCTATCTCTGCCTGAGGTACTCACTCACTCTGCATGTAACTCCACTATTCTTTTTAACATGTACTTCAGATGTCGTAAGTCAGGTTTATGAGTTTTTATTTTCTGTCACTTAGGACTGGCATACCTCCTCAACAATTGGAGTTTATCTTATTTTACCAAAATATGATTTCTTCTTCTGAATGGAGACCAAGCATATACAGCAGTCATTAATTAAATTAAGCAGATTGTTCAAATTGGTGCATGTGGAATGAATTATTTTACTTTTTTCTCAGAATTGAGAAACTAGGAAGAAAATTCATTAGACAGTAATGCATAGAGATTTTTTTTACACCTAAATGAGAAGCCAGAAGTGCATATAAAACGTAAGAACTTCAAAAACATTTCTTATGCACAGACTATTATGAAACTCCCCTGGATGTTTTTGATTTCCCATTACATTAAAATACTCAAATGAACTTCATATTCAGAACATTTAAAAATAGCTCAGTCTTAAAAAGAAGATATAAAGTATTATCAGCTGTGCTTTTTGTACATAATTAGCATGTGCCTGTGGAGGTATAATGACTTTTAGTGTAATGATATTACTCATGATAAAAAGTTCAGATGGTAAAAATTGGAGATACAGCTGGGTGACACATTTTAAAATAACTCAAAGATGACTTCACAGAAAGCATGCTATTTTGGTCCCTTGTAATCCTCCTTTCACTCATCAGTGGTATGAAGGCATTGATAAAAGATCCTTTTTTAAATGTTTCATTTCTTTCCCCCTTTCTTATAGATTTGATGTGTGTTCACTGTTTCCTTCAGTGTGTGATAAACCACTGTGAAGGTACATCACCTTTTCCCTTTTTCTGAGATGGCTCAAGATTCAGTAGGCCTTCCTTCTGATTTTCAGTTTTGGATGCGCAAGCTTTCTGTATGGGATCAGGCATCCACTTTGGAAACCCAACAAGACACCTGTCTTCACCTGCCTCAGTTCCAGGAGTTCCTGAGGCAGTTGTATGAAGCCTTGAAAGAGATGGTGAGTAGTGGACCAAAATAATAAGGTTATTTTGTGACATCAGGAACTCTTTACCAGATTTTATTAAGCCTGAATGCAGTCCAGGGACTTGTGGTATTGACCTAACGAAAGATTAGACAGACAAATTACCTGTAAATATTGCAGACAGGATGTGGTATCCTAGTGTCTGATTCATTATGACTTCAGTCTTTTCTTTCTTGATTAGTTATATTGTCACATGAGACTTCCCGACCAATCAAGTTGTTTTTAAATAAACAAGACTTCGACACTTGTTGTCAGGAAATAATTGGGTTTCTTTTAAAGGCCTTTGTATCTCTTAAATATTGAAGGGTTTGCTGAAATGCTTACTCTTTTCTCAACCCTATTCTAAAGTGGGCTCTACTAAGAGATGATAAATGTTAAGATCTCTTCTTTATAAATATTTTAAGTGGACTTTTCTTGTGAATATTAAGATTATGAGTGTCTTCACTATTGTTGTATACGTTATTGTGTTCAGAATTTTGTATTTTTTCATTTTGACATAAGATTTCATACTTTCATTGCAATAGGTATTTTTGTGAATTAATGTATTTTCATAATATCAAAATATTATTTATTTATACTTATTTTCTAATTTCAAAATGAAAAGCAAAATTGTCATTTAATGTAGGTGTTCTTGTGTTATACTTTTCTTTCCTTAATCAAAGAAGCAAGTAGGAAATTTGAAGAACAATTAATAGTGATGATATGAGTTCACATGTCTTTAGAAAGAAGAAGAAAAGATACTGTCTGTATGAACAACTAATGCTAACTTTTAAAATTGTTTTTTGGCAATGAGACTTTAGTAACTTGACCTTAAAGTGATTCCAGAAAGTCCAGGACTGACCTTGATGCTCAGACAAATGTGAGGAATTTATTGCTTCAGCAGTAGGAAATGCTTATCATTTCAGCTTACATGCATGTTAGCCCAGTTTGGTCTTATTTTTTAACTTTCTTGAAAGGTAAAGAAGTGGGAAGGGGCCAAGTGTACAACAGCAAGTGTATTTTTTAATCTTAAGCTGTTTTCTATTTGATTGATTGCTTTTTGTGTCAGGTTTTAGGTCGTTGCAGACAAATATGATGTCATTTAGCATATAGTAATCAAAATAGTAATAAACAGAGATATGTATCTATATGCTTTGGCTGCTTTTATTTCATTTTACAAGTTCCAGAGTTCTTGTGCTGCTAAACCTTCTTTGAGATAGTGCTACTGGAGCTGACTCAGGAACTTCTCTTATTATGTTAGGAAAAAAAACCAGGATGAACATATGGTGTTATATAGATATTAGTCACCTATAATTTTTTTTCACTATTATGCAGTCTTTGTTATTTTTTAGATAAAGTGGCCTTTCTTGACTTAAATATGAGTAAAAGAAAATTAATGCTGCAATAATATTGATTTTACCTAAACTTGTTGTACTTCTTAGTTTGGGTGGCCTGGTTTAAGGATGAAGTATGGTGATTGCTTGTTAAACTTTATTAGAATTACTTACTTAAAGATCTTCTCTAACCTTTTTCTCCCCTTACTTTTCTAAAATATATGCTAAACAAGAAACATTCAAGCTCCCTCAACCTATAATGGCAGTTCAGGCTTTTCTGAGTTGCGTAGTGTCCTTTTACTGACCAAAACATAATTTTCTTTTATAGGATTCAAGTGCAATTATTGAAAGATTCCCCACAGTTGGTCAACTGTTGGCAAAAACTTGCTGGAATCCTTTTATCTTAGCATATGGTAAGAATCCAAAACATGTCCTCTCAAAATGCAGACTTCTAATGATAATTTTAATCTTTGCATTGTTTAACAAAACACAGAACTTTAAATTATAAGCCTTTCTCTTATTTTTCATGAAACAACTTATCAGATGTATTCCTTGTTCCATTACAAAGAAGGTACCCTTTATTGTTGTCCATATATGTTTGTGTATGTGTATATAGATAAGCACACACAAACAAACACATACATGCAGATGTGTAGGAGAACAGAACTCCTTGAATTAGAGGGCAGAAACTCCCAGATGATTGTTATAACTTCATTTTTAATTCAGTGTAAAATGGTTATAATAATGAAATAATTTCTTTGTTTTGCAATTTCATATTAACTCACACACCATTTTCCATGTGTAAAATTCTTCAGTGTTTGAATTCTGCTATGGCTCTGCCATTATTTAGGGGTGACAGTTTGGTTTTACTCAAGGTTAAGAGGAATTTGGGGATACTTTGGGGGAGGTGTTCCTTCACTGACCTCCTGCCTACCTGTCTAGCCTCATTTCCTGTTTAATCCTCCACAGCTATACCACATGCATTGTAGACAGTTTAAATTACTAACAGTGCTTGATGTCTGGGCCTGCGACATGCAGTTCTTTTTGCCTGGAACTCTGTTCTCATCTCATGTCCTCAAATCTTCTTCGAAATAGCCTTGCTAGGGCTGAGTTAGGAACCTTTCTTAGTGTGTGCATAGCTGCCAGTATCTCCCTTAATTATAACACTTACTACACTGCTTTATAATTGTTGGTTTGCCTGTCTGATGCCCTGGAAGACTGAATGCCTCTCAACAGCAGGAACTGTGGTTTTAGTTCTCTTTGTTGTCCCAGAGCTTAGCATAGGGTGAATAGGCACATCTGAAGGTATATAGTGGAGGTTTATTGCCTTGATTTGACTATATTGTTAGCTAATGTAATATATACTTTTTTTTTTTTTTTTTTTTTGCGGTACGTGGGCCTCTCACTGTTGTGGCCTCTCCCGTTGCGGAGCACAGGCTCCGGACACACAGGCTCAGCCGCCATGGCTCACGGGCCCAGCCGCTCCGCAGCATGTGGGATCCTCCCAGACTGGGGCACGAACCCGTGTCTCCTGCATCGGCAGGCGGACTCTCAACCACTGCGCCACCAGAGAAGCCCCCTACTTTTCATATTTTTAAAGTCAGAGACTAATTGCATAATATAATGATAGTAGAATCAAAAATAATAAGAATATTCCCCTTTGATGTTTAGAGAATTATACAGTATCTCTTTCCTAGCCTGTTCTAAGTCATTAGAAGGAGCTTGAACTAGGTGGGGAAGGGACAACATTTGCATTTGGTTCCATGAGCATACATGCTTGGGTGCACTGCATATACTCAAACTTACTGGCTCCACCCCCAACTTCATTCTATTCCTTTTCCTCTTCACTTAATGCCTCTTGCTTCCTCTTCCCCCTTAAGTTGACGCTTCCTCCTTTACCCACTTAGCTTGTTCAAGTTCTTGATCTAAAATGGCGAAGCCATCACTGTATTTGCCTACCAGGGCCATGCTTACCTGCCCCAAATTTATATATTTCAACTAGGCCAGTGTTTCTCAAAAAACCTTTGACCAGAAATACATTTTCTATACATGTGTATATATGCATACATACAGTTATACGCATACACCCACACGTTTCATGAAAAAATGCTTGCTTTTATTATGTGCAATTCATATTCACTATACCATTTTTAAAATGGTTTTCATGACCCAAAACTGATTTTACAATCCACCTATAGGTCGTGACCAAAAGTGTGAAAAACATTGAGCTAGGCCAATGCTGTTGATGGCAGGAGAAAGGAAAAGAAACTGTTGAATTTCCTCCATTTAAAGGCATCACTCATAGATACTTCATAGATTGAATGACCACTTTTTAGAAAAAAGAAATAATATGCCCTTTAATTGTACCTAGTGGATGTGGGACACATCCTTAATTCAGAAATGTTAAAATGTGAGAAAGTTTGGATTGTAGAATTGAAGTAGAACGCATTGCTCACTTTGTGCTGAGCACTGTTCTCTATGGATTGCATCGTGGGTCTAACTGAGTTCTTGATAGGCTTGCAGGATAGATATTTATGGATTAGCCTAAATATGTCACTTTTTTCAGAATATAGAACTAATAAAATCCAGGATCCTACTCCTCTAAAGCCCATGTTGTTGTAATGATCTGCCCCCATGGATTGTACCACTGTGGTTGAAATGTTCCAGTCCTGGCTTTACCACCAGCCAGCTTCATGTGAATGTATATAGTCACTATTTTTTTTTTTTTTTTTTTTTTTAATGTCAAGCCCTAGGAAAACATGGCTCACAATTTCTGCCCTCTAGGAGCTTCCAGTCAGGGAAAAAAGAAACCTAAGGAGATCAGCCAGAGTCAGGATGATGGTTGGTACTGTGGAGCTTTGACTAAGTTGCTGAGGGGAAGGAGAGTTTCACAGGGGAGGTTTTGCGGGGGCTGACTCTTGGAGGAAAATAGATGAGATAGGATTTTCTAAGGCAAGAACTAAGGCAAGAACTCACTGGGTCTCCGATTCTTTATTTGTAAAAGTGAGAGACTGGACTGATTTTTCCCTGTGGACTTAGACTTGCATCTGTCTGTGATCTTTCCTTAGCACCTAATCTCTATTACTTTGGCCCCCTCTGTGAACCAGAAACAAATTCTCCATCTCTTTCTGTTTAAATGTGTGTGTTACCATTTGAACTGGCCATTAAATTTCAGTTTCCTGTTTGAGGTATGCATTTGGTTTTGAGCTAGTAGAGGAGACTGACAGGCACAGAACTCATGAGTAATCAAATCTTGCCTGTGTTGCCACTGTTGTTTCACTAGTTGGGCACTTTCTTCCAGGAAGGGATATTTTCTTATGGTTTTGTAATATCAAAATTATTTTTTAAGTACAGTAAGAGTAAACAGTTTCCATCAAGGAAAGAAGTAAGTAAGTGAGACTAGGATCAGAAATAAGGATAATAAGGAAGGAGGAAGGATTTGCAAATTAAAAGACTCCACAAAGGGAAGAGAAAAAATAGTTAATAGAAAGGGAAAAAACACCTTTTATTCAGTGGTGTTCTCTCCATAAAATTACTGCCTTCACCTCCTTGGAGTTCTAGCTGGTAGGTTCTAGGTCTGAGCTCATGATTAACATATTATAGCTATAACCTGTTTTCCTCATGCTTTTTATTACTGTGTGAGAGTTTGCCCCCAAACTTGACAGCTTAAAACAAATATTTATTGTCTAAAAAAATGCTGCCATCACACTTTTAAACTTTAGAATTAATTCAGCTTTCATTGGAGCTTTCAGTTCAAGATATCAAACAATAAAATATTAGGTGGCAAATATATGGTGGTATATTCCTTTCCCTTACACTCAGTTTTAGATGAGTGCTTTGCACTAATGACTGTCTGCATGATGAATCCCAGGCAGTTTTCGATCCCCAGTGCTCCAGTTCCGATGTCTGAGCCTCTAGGGAGGAGCCTGACAGATGCCATCCCCTGTAGACAGTGCTGGTGGCATTCATCAATAATAGGTGATGGCTTGCATCTTTAAATCCCTAAAGCAAAGTAAGCTCATTAGCAGTGCATTTCAGTGCATTGACTCTGGGCAAAGAAATAAAGGCTGGGGGCAGGTTACTCTTGCTCTTCTTTTTCTTTTTGAGAGAAAAGTAAAAAATAATATGCTTGTTGAACTAAATGTGCAGAGTCACTCAACACCTGGGGAAAACTCCTATCTTTTGGATTCTTTTAGATTTACACTCCATAATTAACATTTTCTGTCTTTTTTCTCTTTAGTGGTGAGTGTCTGATTTTTGGAAATGCTCCCCATCAGGTTGCATTCTGTATAACATGGGAAGCTGCTTACATAAGCATATCATTAGATGTGTTTGTCACACTTGTGACATACAGATAGTTATAATTTCTTCTGATATTTAAAACATAGAAGGTACAACAGTCAGATTTTTAATCAGTGGCATTGGTTCAACCTGAAGAACCCTAGGATCTCCAGTGGTTAAATTATGTGATTCTTGCAATGAACTGATTTCAGGCAAGCCAGTGATGTAATTGAGCTCATAAAAGCTAGGAAAAATAGGAATATCCCTCAGGATAACCCCTGATAAAGTTTGTTCAGAGGTGTTAGTTATTAGGAGAGCCTAAGTTTATGGGGGGAAAATGGATTTAAAATTACTATCAGGGTCCTTTGGTTTGTGGTTGAAAATGCCGAGATAGCTTACTGTAGTTTGTATTCTCCTTATTTCTTGTTAATGAAGCCCTTAGAAATGCTGTGTTTATGAAATTGCAGTAGATAACAAAGTAAAGAGCATCAGGTGATTTTGCAGAGGAGTGATTCCAGGTGCTGGGTTTCCTCAGCATCACCTCCATGGCCTTGTGGTAAAGTCCATAGTAGCTTGGCTCTAGTTCAGGTACTGACATCTTCAGTTTTTAGGTCTCATTTTTGCTACTCAGTTGTGTTATAGAATCTCCAACTTGAATGGACTTAGTTACCAAAGGAGGAAAGAGAAAATGGCTTACCAAGTAGATGTTCTAGCCAAATAGATTTCAAAGGTCAACATTGTTATCACATATTTAGTAAAGTTTACATTTTAGAGTAAAGAATTAGGAGCATGTAAAAGGCTTCTATTTTATCCAAACCATTTGGTACTAAAAAGAATGTATTTTAAAACAATTCTTTTTGTTAAATTTATTTTTAACAAGTGGGGGTATTTTGGCCAATTTGATTAAATCAGAAATATTGACTACTGCTTATGGCAGTGATATTGCCTTAAAAAGGTTGAAATTACTAATGGTTTGAATATAAAATAAAGAACTGATCTTTAAAAAAGCTGGTTCTTTTAGTTCTTTCCATCATTCTCTTTTGGCTTTAAAAATTGCTGCTGTGACAGAAAGAGAATTGACCTCACAAGGGCTAAGCATAAGTGATCCTGAACCCACAAGAAGGAAAAAAACCACAAAGTTTCACACATGGTCCTGGATGCTTGTTCTATGAACTTAGTAGTTTGTGATTTTCCTAAAATATAATAAATATATTTCCTTTAGTATATAATGTTACAAATTTTATACTGATTATCTTTTCTTTCTATTTGATAAAACCTACTCATTTTAGTTTTCCTTTTTGCAGATGAAAGCCAAAAAATTCTAATATGGTGCTTGTGTTGTCTGATTAAGAAAGATCCACAGAATTCTGGAGAATCAAAACTTAACTCCTGGACACGGGTAAAAATAAATCTTGCACTATACTGCTTTGAATTCAATAAAGGTGCTGCTTTGACAGTCCAGAAACTTTTTCAGACACATCCTTCACTGTTAAACTTGTAAAGCTTTTCAAGAGATTTCATTTTTGTTTGATTGCGAATTCCTTAAGAGATAGGTCCTCAGGGTGAACTTCCCCATGCCTGCAAGAACTAATGTTGAGTGGTGTTAGAAAGTTACTCTCAGGTAATTAAAAGAATGTACTCTCCTTCCTTCTAACAATTGTTTCTTCCTACCAACCTACTTTAAATACTTATATAATTTCTCTTCAGGTACTTCTCTGCCTTTCTCAGAATCTATTCTGTAGTAAAACTAAAATTCAGAAGTGCCCTGGGAGCAGCAGTCTTTATTTTGTGTCCTAAAGTTGGTGCCCTGGCCAGTGTGCTCAGACTAGCATCTAGGGCTGGTTGGCTAATGCTGCAAGCACCATTAAAATCGGTTACCTGACCGTGCTAGTCCAGATAGCTGACAGCTTCCTGAATTCCCCGTTTCTGCTTCCTCTTGAATGGTGGGCACAAATAGGAGAATGTTGTAAGGCTGTGCTGTAGCTGCCCTCACCACCAGCAAGTTGGCTGGTCTTTTCTCTTACCCCCCACTGCCCTGCTGCAATAACCTCAAGGACTTGCTGATGCCTGTCAGACTCCACTTACTATGCATATGGTCTAGATTAGCTGCTTAGTATTATGAAACCAACCACCCAGATTAATGCATATGGTTTTGTCTACCAATCTGACTGGTGATATCATTCCGTTCACTGCTTTTTACCATTCCTTTGTTTTATACAGAATTGCTGACAGAGATGACAAAGACAGTATTTGCATTTTTGTTAGATTAAAAGAAGAATTGGAGGGACAGTAGAAGTGAAAAGGATTGGGCGAGGGACGGAAAAAATGAAACATTTAACTCGAAGGAAAATTAAAGAGCTGAAGGAAGGAACTGATAAGTAGAATTAGGGAAGAAAAGGTATGAAAAACAAGGCTATAGAAATAGAATGACATACTTAGTTTTCAGTTTTTTAAATTATTGCTTTTGTTGAGTATTTGCTATTTTAGTGATTATTTAGGATATATATTTTTATTGGCTAGCTCATTAAGTCCAGAAATAGGCCATCTTATAAAGTGTTTTTAGAGTGATTAGGTTAACTTTCTTCATTTAACTCGTGACTTATATTAGCCTAGTTTTAAGTTTCTAGCCTTGCAGTTTATTCTGTGGGTTTCCCTTATTTAATATTGTGTCCATTTAATAAATAGGTGCTCATTAAGTGTAGCACAGGGAGGTAAAGTTAAAACACTTAATTCCTACCTTCAGGGAGTTTACAGACTACTAACCAGGTCATTCTTGGGCAGTGTCATTGGGTTATTGGTAGAACTATGTATAGGGGTGATGGTGACGCAGAGGAGGGACACTTGTTCAGACTTGGTGGTTTGGAGATGTTTCCTGGGAGAGATGATATATCAGCTGAGTTTTGAAGGATGACTAAGAGAACAGGATAGAGTTTTAGGAACGGTATTCCTGCCAGCAAAAAGAGCATGTGCAAAGAATGGCGGTGAGGAAGCAAATGCTGTATTCAGGAAACTGCAGGTGCTTAGATATCCCTGAGCTTGGGATTTTATAGGGTTGATGATGAAGCATAAAGCCTTATGTATAATTATAAGAAGTTTTTATTTTAACTTGAAGGCAGTGGGGAAACCACCGAAGTATTTTAAATAGAGAAGTCATATGGCTAGGTGTGAATTTTAGAAACTTACCAGCAAAAGGAAGTTGCTTTGGAAGGTGCCAGGGATAGCACTTTCAAAGCAATTGTAGTGGTAAAAGTGAGAAATCATGAAGGCCTGAATGAAATGGAAAAGAGGGACCAGATTTATGATATTAATAAGGTAAATATGTAAGGATGTAACGGCAAATTAAGTGCAGGTGTACTTAGGTGTAGGTCGAGTTGAACTTAGTGTTTTCAGGAGAGGGGCTGATTTGCACATAGAGGGTTGACAGTCCTCAGGGTACAGGAACAGTGGGAGCCATGCGTGAGGGTGAGATCACCCAAGGAAAGTGCCTAGTGTGAGGAAGGGAAAGGGCCTAGGGACAACCTTGGGAGACACTGGCATTTAAGGAGTGAGTGGAAGAATAAGTTACACTGCACACTAGAAAGGGGGAGTCCAAGAAGAAGAAGGAGAAAAGCAGCAGCATTTTAAGAAGGAATGAGTGGTCATTTATATCTAATGCTATAGCACGCCACTGTCCAATAGAAACAAAGTATATTCTACATAGATAATTTTCAGTTTTCTAGTACCTGCTTTAAGAAATGTAAAAAGAAAAAGTTGAGACTAATTTTAATGATTATTTTATTTAACCCAGTATATCCAAAATACCATTATTAAAATATGTAATCAATATAAAAATTATTAATGTGATCATTTTATAATCTTTTTTATACTGAGTCATTGAGATCCAGTATATATGTTATACTTAATTCAGTGTATATGTTACATCTTAATTCAGAGGCTAAATTTTCATTGGAAATTCTTGATTTGTTTTATAAAATATACAGTTGAAAAAGTAGGTTCACATACCCAAATTGTTTCAAAGAAACTTAAAGCTGAATCATGTGTCTGTTTTCAAATTTAAATTTAATTAAAATTTTAAAAGTTAAAAATTCATTTTTCTTCATTGTACCTGTTACATTTGAAAGTGCTGAGTAGCCTCATGTGGCTAGTTGTCACTGTATTGGACACGGCAATTGTAGAGCATAAAGGATTGAAAGAGCAAGATAAGGACTGAAAAGCACTACTTGGATTTAGCCACTAAGGAGGAATGACTCTGGTGAGAATAGGTTTAGTGGGAGGTTGAGGGAAGTAGCCAGGCTGCTATAGATATTGAGGAATGATGGGGAGGTGAGGAAGCAGAGGTAATAAACTTTGATTACCCTTTGAAGAAACTTGGCAGTGAAGGAAGGAGAGAAAGTTGATTGAAATAGAGATGGTTCTGAATCTGCTTTACTCTGAGAAGATGGTGCCACTAGAGAGGAGTTGAGCACTTACGAGACTAGGAAAACAGTTTCCCTCATCGTTGTACTAGGCAAACCTGTAATATTAACTGATAAAAAAAATGATGTGTAGGAATAATATTAATTATTTAACTTTTAGCAGTCTAAAGCTAATTACGTATACCTATCACAAATCAGTACCTTCATAATTGTATAATGTTGACTGTAAATGCAGCAAGACAGAAGATGGTTGCTAGTTTATGAATCAATTGTACATATCTTGGGTGTACTTTCTTTTATCCTAAAAGTGATATTTTCTCCATAAAAGTTAAAGAGTGACATATTACACTTTAAAAATGTGTAATTGTCATCAAGTATCCTTCTAAAACTATATAACAAGCCATATTTTAATAATATTTGTTAGTTTCATTCAGTGAGCATTTACTTAGTACCTGATATATGCTAGCCTGTTTTAATTGTGGTAATAAAATCTTGGGTCATTCTGTGTTTCTGGAGCATCACAAATGTGATTGAAACACCCTGAGTCAAAAACAAAGAATTTCTTCTATAAATTCTAAAATGCAGTAAAAATTCATGTTAATTATTAAATTTGAAAATGTTAGACTGAATTGATTAGTTGTATTTTTAGGACAGAGATGTAATAGAAATTCTGGGTTTTTTATGTGTTTTAATTTTGCTGAATGCCTAGTTAACTTTATTCCTCTGAATTTTCTTATACTTGTCATTTAAAAAAAATTTATATTGGAACATAGTTGATTAACAATGTTGTGTTAGTTTCAGGTGTACAGCAAAGTGATTCCGTTATATATATACATGTATCTATTCTTTTTCAAATTCTTTTCCCATTTCGGTTATTACAGAATATTGAGCAGCATTCCCTGTGCTATACAGTAGGTCCTTGTTGCTTATGTTTTAAATACAGCAGTGTGTAAACGTCAATGCCAAACTCCAAATCAATCCCTCCTCCTCGTCCTCTAAGTCTGTGAGTCAGCTTCTGTTTTGTAAATAAGTTCATTTCTATCATTTGTATTAAAGATTCCACATATAAGCGATATCACGTGATATTTGTCTTTCTCTGTCTGACTTAATTCACTTAGTATGATAATCTCCAGGCCCATCATGTTGCTTCAAATGGCATAATTTCATTCTTTTTAATGGCTGAGTAATATTCCATAGTATATATGTACCACATCTTCTTCATCAACTCCTCTGTTGATGGCCATTTAGGCTGCTTCCATGTCTTGCTTATTGTAAACAGCACTGCAATTGACATTGGGGTGTATGTATTCTTTTGAACTATATTTTCTCTGGATATATGCCCAGGAGTGGGATTGCTTGATAATATGATAGCTCTATTTTTAGTTTCTTAAGGAACCTCCATAACTGTTCTCCATAGTAGCTGTACCAATTTACATTCCCACCAACAGTGTAGGAGAGTTCCCTTTTCTCCGCACCCTCTCCAGCATTTATTGTTTGTAGATTTTTTGATGATGGCCATTCTGACAGGTGTGAGGTGATACCTCATTGTAGTTTTGATTTGCATTTCTCTGATAATTAGTGATGTTGAGCATCTTTTCATGTGCTTTTTGATCATCTATATTTCTTCTTTGGAAAAATGTTTATGTAGATCTTCTGCCCATTTTTTGATTGGGTTGTTTGTTTTTTTGATACTGAGCTGCATGAGCTGTTTGTAAATTTTGGAGAATAATCCCTTGTTGGTCACATCGTTTGCAAATATTTTCTTCCATTGTGTGCGTTGTCTTTTCATTTTGTTTATGGTTTCTATTGATGTGCAACAGCTTTTGAGTTAATTAGGTCCCATTTGTTTATTTTTGTTTTTATGTCCATTACTCTAGGAGACAGCTCGGAAAAGACATTGCTGTGGTTTATGTCAAAGAGTGTTCTGCCTATGTTTTCCTCTAAGAGTTTTGTAGTACCCAGTCTTACATTTAGGTCTTTAATCCATTTTGAGTTTATTTTTGTCTGTGGTGATAAAGAGTGTTCTAATTTCACTTTTTTCCATGTACCTCTCCAGTTTTCCCAGCATCATTTATTGAAGAGACTGTCTTTCCTCCATTGTCTAGTCTTGCCTCCTTTTTCATAGATTAATTGACCATAGGTGCGTGGATTTATTTCTGGGCTTTCTATCCTGTTCCATTGATCTATATTTTTGTTTTTGTGACAGTACCATACTGTTTTCATGACTGTAGCTTTATAGTATAGTCTGAAATCAGGGAGCCTAATTCCTCCAGCTCCATTTTTCTTTTTCAAGACTGTTTTGACTATTTGGGGTCTTTCGTGTCTCCATACAAATTTTGAGATTTTTTTTTGTTCTAGTTCTCTGAAAAATGCCATTGATACTTTGATAGGGATTGTATTGAATCTGTAGATTGCCTTGGGTATTATAGTCATTTTGACAATATTGATTCTTGCAATCCAGGAACATTGTATATCTTTCCATCTGTTTTTGTCATCTTTGATTTCTTTCATCAGCATCTTACAGTTTTTGGAGTACAGGTCTTTTGTCTTATTAGGTAGGTTTATTCCTAGGTATTTTGTTCTTTTTGATGTGTTGGTAAATGGGATTGTTTCTTTAATTTCTCTTTCTGATCTTTCGTTGTTAGTGTATAGAACAGATTTCTGTGTATTAATTTTGTATTCTGCAACTTTACTGAATTCATTGATGGGCTCTAGTAGTTTTCTGGTGGCATCTTTAGGATTATCTATGTATAGTATCATGTCATCTGCAAACAGTGACAGTTTTACTTCTTTTCCAATTTGGATTCCTTTTATTTCTTTTTCTTCTCTAATTGCCATGGCTAGGATTTCCAAAGCTATATTGAATAAAAGTGGTGAGAGTGGACATCCTTGTCTTGTTCCCGATCTTAGAGGAAGTGCTTTCAGCTTTTCACTGTTGAGTATGATGTTAGCTGTGGGTTTGTCATATGTGGCCATTATTATGTTGAGGTATGTTCCCTCTATGCCCACTTTCTGAAGAGTTTTTATCATAAATCGGTGTTGAATTTTGTCACAGCCTTTTTCTGCATCTATTGAGATGATCATATGGTTTTTATTCTTCAGTTTGTTGATGTGGTGTATCACACTGATTGATTTGCAGATAATGAAAAATCATTGCATCCCTGGGATAAATCCCACTTGATCATTATTGTGTATGATTCTTTTTTTTTTTTTTTTGCCGTACGCGGGCCTCTCACTGCTGTGGCCTCTCCTGTTATGGAGCACAGGCTCCGGACGCACACGCTCAGCAGCCATGGCTCACGGGCCCAGCCGCTCCACGGCATGTGGGATCCTCTCGGACCAGGGCATGAACCCGTGTCCCCTGCATCGGCAGGTGGACTCTCAACCACTGCGCCACCAGGGAAGCCCTGTGTATGATTCTTTTAACGTATTGTTGGATTCAGATTGCTAGTATTTTGTTGAAGATTTTTGCATCTGTTCATCAGTGATATTGGCCTGTAATTTTCTTTTTTTGTAGTATCTTTGGTTTTGGTATCAGCGTGATGGTATCCTCATAGAATGAGTTTGGGAGTACTCCTTCCTCTGTAATTTTTGGAATAGTTTCAGAAGGATAGGTGTTAGCTCTTTTCTAAATGTTTTATAGAATTTGCCTCTGAAGCTATCTGGTCCTGGACTTTTGTTTTTTTGGGAGTTTCTAAATCACAGTTTCAATTTCAGTACTTGTGATTTGTCTGTTCATATTTTCTGTTTCTTCTTGGTTCAGTTTTGGGAGGTTGTACCTTTCTAAGAATTTATCCATTTCTTCCAGGTTGTCAGTTTTATTGGCATATAGTTGCTTGTAGTAGTCTGTTATGATCCTTTTTATTTCTGTGGGGTCCATTGTAACTTCTTGTTTTTCATTTCTAATTTTATTGATTTGGGCCCTCTCCCTTTTTTTCTTGATGAGTCTTGCTAATTTATCTTGTCAAAGAACCAGCTTTTATTCATGCACCTTTGCTATTGGTTTCTTCATTTCTATTTCATTTATTTCTGCTCTGATCTTTATGTTTTCTTTCCTTCTACTAACTTTGGGTTTTGTTTGTTCTTTTTTCTCTAATTGCTTTAGGTGTAAGGTTAGGTTGTTTGTGACTTTTCTTGTTTCCTGAGGTAAGATTGTATTGCTATACACTTCCCTCTTAGAACCGCTTTTGCTGTATCCCATAGGTTTTAGATCGTTGTGTTTTCGTTTGCATTTGTCTCTAGGTAGTTTTTGATTTACTCTTTGATTTCTTCAGTGATCCATTGGTTGTTTAGTAGCATATTGTTTAACCTCCATGTGTTTGTGTTTTTACAATTTTTTTCTTGTAGTTGATTTCTAATTTCTGAGCACTGTGGTCAGAAAAGATGCTTGATATGATGTCTTAAGCATTCTTAAATTTACTAAGGCTTGCTTTGTGTCCCAGCATGTGATCATTCCTGGAGAATGCTTCATGTGCACTTGAGAAGAATGTGTATTCTGCTACTTTTGGATAGAATGCTGTATAAATATTGATAAAGTCCATCTGGTCTAATGTGACATTTAAGGCCTGTGTCTCCTTATTGATCATCTGTCTGGATGACCTGTGCATTGATTAAAGTGGGGTGTTAAAGTTCCCCACTACTGGAATCTAGAAAAATGGTATAGATGATCTTATTTGCAAAGCAGAAATAGAGACACAGACGTAGAGAACAAACTTATGGATACAAAGGGGGAAAAGAGGGGGTGGGATGAATTGGGAGATTGGGATTGACATACATACACTACTGTGTATAAAATAGAAAACTAATGAGATCTCACTGTATAGCACAGGGAATTCCACTCGGTGCTCAGTGGTGACCTTAACGAGAAGGAAATCCAAAAAAGAGGGGATATATGTATACGTATGGCTGATTCACTTTGTTGTACAGCAGAAACTGACACAGCAGTGTAAAGCAACTCTATCTACTCCATTAAAAATAAATAAATAAAGCCTCCCACTATTATTGTGTTACTGTAGATTCCTCCTTTTATGGCTGTTCCCTTATATATTGGGATGTTGCTATGTTGGGGTGCATATATATTTACAATTGTTATATCTTCTTCTTGGATTGATCCTGTGATCATTATGTAGTGTCCTTCTTTGTTTCTTGTAACAGTTTTTATTTTAAAGTCTATTTTGTCTGTATTGCTATTCCAGCTTTCTTTTGATTTTCATTTGCCTGGAATACCTTTTTCCATTCCCTCACTTTCAGTTTGTATGTGTCCCTAGATTTGAAGTGGGTCTCTAGTAGACAGCATATATATATTGGTCTTGTTTTTGTATCCATTCAGCCAGTATGTGTCTGTTGGTTGGAGCATTTGATCCATTTACATTTAAAGAAATGCATATCTATTGTAGATTTTCAGTTTGCTTTTACCATGAGGTTTTGATATAGCAGTCTATATATAAACAAGATTGTTTTAAGTTGCTGGTCTTTTAATTTCAAATGCATTTCCAATATCCAACATTTGTGCTCTCTTCTTCTGACAATTGGTGGTTTGATATCATATTTCTGTGCAGATGATTTCCTACCTTTACTTTATGCTTGCCTTTACCAGTGAGCTTTTCCATTCATAATTTCCTTCTTTCTAGTAGAGGCCTTTTCTTTTCCACTTAGAGAAGTTTTTTTAGCATTTGTTGCAAAGCTGGTCTGGTGGTACTGAATTCTCTTAGCTTTTGTTTGTCTGTAAAGGTTTTGATTTCTCTGTTGAATCTGAATGAGAGCCTTGCTGGATAGAGTATTCTTGGTTGCAGTTTCTTCCCTTTCATCACTTTAAATATATCGTGCCACTCCCTTCTGGCCTGCAGAGTTTCTGCTGAGAAATCAGCTGATAATCTTATGGGAGTTCCCTTGTATGTTATTTGTTGCTTTTAATATTTTTTCTTTGTTTTAACTTTTGTCAATTTGATTACTATGTGTCTTGGCATGTTCTTCCTTGGGTTTATCCTGCCTGAGGCTCTCTGCACTTCTTGGACTTGGGTGACTGTTTCCTTTCCCATGTTAGGGAAGTTTTCTGTTATTATCTCTTCAAATATTTTCTCAGGCCCTTTCTCTCCCTCTTCTCCTTCTGGGAACCCTGTAATGCAAATGTTGGTTCATTTAATGTTGTCCCAGAGGTCTCTTAGACTGTCTTCATTTCTTTTCATTCTTGTTATACTGTTCTGCGGTAGTGATTTCCACCATTCTGTCTTCCAGCTCACTTATCCGTTCTTCTGCCTCAGTTACTCTGCTATTGATTCTTTCTAGTGTATTTTTCATTTCAGTTATTGTGTTGTTCATCTCTGTTTGTTTGTGCCTTAGTTCTTCTAGGTCTCTGTTAAACATTTCTTGCATCTTCTCAAACTCTGCCTCCTTTGTTTTTCCGAGATCTTATATCATCTTCACTATCATTACTCTGAATTCTTCTTCCAGTAGATAACCTATCTCCACTTCACTTAGTTGTTCTTCTGGGGTTTTATCTTGTTCCTTCATGTAGGACATGTTCCTCTGCCGTCTTATTTTGTCTAACTTTCTGTGATTGCGGTTTCTGTTCCACAGGCTGCAGAATTGTAGTTCTTCTTGCTTCTGCTGTCTGCCGTCTGGTGGATGAGGCTATCTAAGAGGCTTGTGCCGGATTCTTGATGGGAGGGTCTGATTACTGCCCACTGGTGGGTGGATCTGGGTCTTGTCCCTCTGGTGAGCAGGGCCATGCTCGGGAAGACTTAAAGCAGCCTAACTGCTGATGGGTGGGGCTGTGTTCCCACCCTGTTTGTTGTTTGGCCTGAGGTGCCCAGCACTGGAGCCTACAGGCTGTTGGGTAGGGCTAGGCCTTGGGGAGGAAATGGTGACCTCCAGGAAGGCTCACATGAATGAGTACTCACCAGAACTCTGCTGCCAATGTTTTTTTCCCCCTCAGTGAGCCACATCTGTCCCTTGCCTCTGCAGGAGACCATCCAATACTAGCAGGCAGGTTTGGCCCAGTCTCTTACGAGGTCACTACTTTTTTCCCTGGGTCCTGGTGAGCATGGGACCTTGTGTGAGCCCCCCAAGAGTGGAGTTTCTTTTTCCCCCAGTCCTGTGGAATCCTGCAGTCAAACCCCACTGGCCTTCAAAACCGATTCTCTGGGGGTTCCTCCTCCTGTTGCCAGACCCCCAGGCTTGGAAGCCTGACGTGGGGCTCAGGACTTTCATTCCTGTGGGAGAACTTCTGTGGTGTAATTATTTTCCAGTTTGTGTGTTGCCCACCAGGTGGATATGGGATTTGATTTTATCGTGATTGTGCCCCTCCTACCATCTTGTTGTGGCTTCTTTTTTGTCTTTGGATGTAGGGTATCTTTATTGTCAGGTTTCAGTGTTTTTTTTGTTAGTGTTTTTTCAGCAGTTAGTTGTGATTTTGGTGTTTTTGTAGGAAGGGGTGAGCTCACATCCTTCAACTCAGTCATCTTGCCAGCCCTCCAGTGACGGCACAAACAGCATCCAATGGAAGATGGTGCAGAGGCAAATTCCGCACCTGTCCTAGAAATTGTTTGATGCTTGCCATATGTTAGCCTTTGTTAATATGTTACGTTGGAAATACATTAATTTTTTTGGAGTCTTACTAGTAACCTCAAATGTACTGTCAAATAACACCGTCTCTGTGGCTCTTCTTACAGCTCTTAGAGACTGGTTGAAGTCACAGGACTCTTTCACATCTTTTTGGAATATTTGGTTTTTGAAAAATTTAGTTTTACCAGTGAATCCATTGAACAGATGCTTTTTGAGAACCTACTGTTTGCCTGGCACTATTAAAGAAGTTGAGGATACAGTAGTGGATCTAAAGACAGTCTGTTCTCAGAGTTTATAATCCAAAGGGAAGGTCTCTGGGTCTGCCAAATTTAGGAACTACTTATGTTCTTTGGGCAAGACCATACCAGTATTGTATTTTATTCTGATGAGAAGAAAATGGCAGAATACCAGGAGTGGAGATCAGTCAAAAGGGTTTTATTCAATCTTTATTCCCTTTAAATGCAGTAGTAAGCAATATCCAGACGTTCCTGTATTGCTTCAGCCCTATAATTCATTCTTTAGAATTAAAAAAAAAAAAACCCTTTTAAAGTACAAAATCTAACCAACATGCAGAAACATGCATGAGGCATAAATGCCAAGCTTAACGAATTGTTGCAAATAAATACCCTTTCAACTACCACCCAGGTCAGGAAATAGAATGGAACATTGTCTCCCTCCTAGAAGCTCCCAAGCGCCCCTTACTATTTATATGCCCTTATGTGCCTTGCTAGCAGTTACTACTAGCCTGACTTTTATTTACCTTGCTTTATGGTTTTACCACTTAATTATGCAGTTTGGCCTATTATTTTATCTTGGTAAAAATGGAATAATGCAGTATGTATTCGAGATATTGTAATTTATAAGAAATATATGTCTGATCATTCAGATGACCAAAATATATTTTTTATTTATATTTGGTCTTCGTCTGCAGTTCCTGGCTCACAGCTGCCAAAACTCTTGGAATCCTCTAAGTGTTGAGAGTGATAAAAGGTGTCTTGTGTTATGTTAATAAGGTGACTTTTGGAGGGCATCTGAGGATGAGGGCTGCTTGGCAGGAGAACCAACCTTGTGAGTAGAGGGTTGGAACTTTCAGTCCCACCATCTGGTTTCCTGCGAGGGGAGAGGGGCTTGAGGTTGAACCAGTTGCCATTAGCCAGTGATTTAGTCAATCATGACTATATAATGAAGCCTCCATAAAAACCCAAAGGACCACTTTTTGGCCCCTTTTCAGAGAGCTTCCACATGGGGGAAGCAGAATGTTTCTGCATGCCACCTTGACAGGCCCCAAGCTGTATAAGGACAGAAGCTTCTCTGTTTGGGACCTTGCCTTATGCATCTCTTCATCTGACTGTTGACTTGTATCCTTTAATATCCTTTTATAAGAAATCAGTAATCTAGTATATAAGTGCATTTCTTGAATTCTGTGAGCCACTCTAACAAATTAGTTGAACCCAGTGAGGGGGTTCTGGGAACCTCTGATTTAGCCAGTCGGTCAGAAGTACAGGTAATAATCTGGGTTTGGGATTAGCATCCTGAGTTGGAGGGGGTCATTGGGACCTCCAGTCACAATGTAGCCAGTCAGTCAGAAGCACAGGTAACAACATGGGCTTGGGCTGGCCTCTGAAATACCTGTCTTACCTTCTTTTAAGAAAGACATTTAAAATTTTATTGTTGTCAGATTTATCAGTCTTCTCCTTTTTGGTTAATAACTTTGTATCTTATTTAAGAAAATGTATCCCCACTTCAGGGTCATGAAGACCTTTCACATTATCTTCTAAAAGTATATTGGTTTGCCTTTCCCATTTAGGTCTGTGATCTACCTGTAACTGTTTCATTATGTGGTCTAAGGTAGGAGTTCATTTTCACTTTGCTTCCACATGGATACCCCATTGTCCCAATACCATCATTGAAAAGTCTTTTTACCTCACTGAGCTATGATGCTACCTTCATAATAAATCAAATGTCTTTTTTAAAAAAAATTTTTAAGTATTTATTTATTTATGCAGCGCCTGGTCTTAGTTGTGGCATGGGGACTTCTTAGTTGTGACATGCATGTGAGATCTCGTTACCTGACCAGGGATCAAACCCAGGCCCCCTACATTGGGAGCGTGGGGTCTTACCCACTGGACCGCCAGGGAAATACCGTAAATAAAATGTCTTTTTATGTGCAGGTTTGATCCTAAATGTCTCCAATGTTCTCATTGTCTATATGCGATGCTTAATTTTATGTGACAACTTGAATGGGCCATAGGGTGCCCAGATATTTGGTCAAACATTATTCTGGATGTTTCTGTGGGAGTATTTTTAGATGAGATTAACATAAATCAACAGACTGAATAAAGTAGTTACCCTCCCTCATGTGCGTGGGCCTCATCCAGTTAGTTGAAGGGCTGAGTAGAACAAAAAGGCTGAACACTTCCATGAGTAAGAGAATTCCTTCTGCTTGACAGGGCTTGCACTGGGACCTGAGTTTTTTCCCTGCCTTCAGATTCAAACTAAAACATTGGATCTTCCTAGGTATTGAGTCGGCCAGCCTTCAGAAACCATTGGCTTTCCTTGTTTCAGGCCCTCAAATTTGGACTAGAACTAAACTATCAGCTTTCCTGGGTCTCCAGCTTGCCTCCATAATTAAGTGAGCCAATTCCTTATAATAGGTCTCTCTATATGTATCTATATAATCTCCTGTTAGTTCTTTTTCTCTGGAGATTCCCCACTAAAACACTATCTTTATGCCAATGCCACATTGTCTTCATTAATGTGGCCTTCTAAGTGTCTTACTATCCAGGAGGCAGTCCTTGCAGCTTGGTGTTTTTTTTTTATGAAAAAAATCATCAAATCATCTTGACTGATGACTGAACTTTGCATTACCATTATATAGATTTTAGAATCTGTCAGGTTTCACCCCAAAACAAAATAACTTGTTGGGATTTTGACTGACATTATAATCAGTCAATTGGTGAGACTCTCAGTGAACACTGTACCCTAAGGGCAAAATTGCTTGTTATCAGCTTTTTAACTGTTAGCAAATTGAACAATACCTGCACAGTAAAATTTTGAAAGAGTGAGTGAATTCTTATTAAGGTCTATAAATTCATTATTTCAAATGGTCTTCCTGATAATTTTGAAAATTTTTTCTGACCTCTTATTAGCTTATTCTCTTAATGAGGCTGATGAATAGCTCACAGTGGGAATAGAAGTGTCAGCTCTATCATTTCCTAGTTTCCAACTTTTGTTGGCTTGATAGTATTATCTTTAATCTCTGATTTCTTTGCAAGAATCTTTTTAAGCAATGTGTCCATTTGATGGTTACTTTAGTTAAATAGTATACTCAGTACATCTTCCTTGCTGGTCCTGTAGAAACTGTAATGTATAGCCTGAAAGTGAATGAAAGGCTGGGGGTTCCCTGCATGTGGTAGAACCCCTACTCTTTTTTCAAGATACCACTTGGACAGTTTTGACACATGACCACCTTATGTTAAGATTGAATGAGGCTGCAGTGCTGATCCATTTATGAAATCTTACTAAAGCTTAATTTTTCCTTTTATATAAAAATTCTAACTTTTTTCCACAACTCAATGGATTATCTTGTACACAAGTTGGCTTGCACATCCCAAGTTTAGTGACTACTAGCTAATTGATAAAATCCACATGCTACCTTGGTATATGCAGCTTTTCTCAACCTTTTCTCAATCCTCATATCCCGCCATTTCCCATTGTCTGCACCCCACACACCAGGAAGGCCATCTCAGGATCTTACTACATCCTAGGATCTTACCACATTGCTTCCATATATGGCAAACATTTTCACAGATTTGTACTTTGCATATTCCTTTTCCTCTTCTTGGAATGGTTTTCAACCCTTGTTTGTCTAGAAAGCTCATATTTGAAAGATAATTTAAAATATCCAGCTTATTTGTTCTTTTCCTTTCCCTAGTTCTCCTGAAGTAGGATTGCTCTGTTTGCATGGTATCTATATTTCTTAGTCTTTCATACTGAAAGTAATTGTATTATAGGTATCTTTTACCATGGTCAAGGGCAGGGCAGTGTCATAGTAATCCTTGTAGCTGAAGCTTATGTAGCTTTGTGTCTACCATATACTGTCAGTGCTCAATAAATATTTGCTGGATATATGATTGTTGTTGAATGACCAATGATACTTTGATTTTTACCAATCTTAGTTTTTACTAGTTTTTAAAATTGGTATTCCTCATATCCTGAAGAGTAAACCATTAAGTATTCTCTTCAAATAGAAAAATATATTTCTTGTTATAATCAGTAAATTGTTGGTCTGAACTATATATCATTTCCTATAAGTTTTGCCAGCATGAGTCAGTGTGTGAGAAGCCTCACTGTGTTGAGTGTGCTGCTTCTCACATTTCCTGCCCTGCCGAGGAGTAGACCCAGGTCCACTGCACTGAGAGGTCTCTGGGGGACTATTGCGAGGGTCTTCTATTACCCTGGCTCTATTTCACTCCTTTTAATGGTAGTAGAACTTATCATTTATGTAGTTTTTGTTTTTTTCAATATATTTTGGTGTGCAGTACCTGGGACCTGAACATCTGTCCTTGTGTTTGCTTCTCCTTCTTATTGTCAACTTATGCACTTCCATCCACTGAAGGCACTCTTTACCTTGTCACTTGTTTTCTCCATCAGAACATTTTTCCTCCTTCTCTTTACCTGTTTTATACACCGACCTCTTGATTTTTCTTTGCCCTTTATGCCCTTTGGTGGATGTGTGTCCTATTAAATACTAAATATTTTACTTTTGTATCTAGCTCATTAATTCTTTTTCAGTTTTTTATGATACTGTTTTTTCATAAATACTTTCTGGGATTTTTAGTATATCTTTTATGTGTCTGTCACTGCTGCACATAAACAGTGTCCAGTGAGGTGAAGGAATGAGCATCTCCTATGGGAAAGGCCTTTTCCTAGGTACTTCTCATAGATGATCTCATGTAAGCCTCACAACAACTCTGTCAGGGAGGTATTATTGGCCCTATTTTAATAGATGAGGAAATGAAGACACAGAGAGATCAAGTAGCTTGTTCAAAAGTACAGAGTGAGTAAGTGATGGGGCTGCAATTCAAACCCAGATCTATGTGACTTTGAAGCTCAAGTCCCTAAGACCATTTATCATGTTGGTGCAAAGGTATAGAACTGAATGGCCTAGGTTTTGGGGAAAAGTTATAATTTTAAACATTTTATCTGGTAGATATATATTCTTATTTTTGGTTATATTATATTATAATAATTATATATTATATTATAACATCGTGTGTTAAACTTTGCTGTCCCTAAGCTTAACAAAGGCTTTGCCTCTAAATGAATATGATGGTCTGATCTCAATATTCAGGCAAAGAAAAATAAATATAGAGGTATAATTTCTTTTTCTTTTTTTTGCTTTTCCCCTAAGTTTTCTCTCTGTTGGAATCTAATAAACAGTGGTTTTTCAGTTTTGCTTAGTTTTTTCCTTTCTTCTCTTTTCCTCAGTGCAGGCCATCTTTTGTGCTCTCCCTCTGCCATGTTCCACAGCGCCAGTATCTCCTGGAGGGGAGCTTTTACACATGTCTCGTGCCCAGGTTTTTATATACCTGGTGCCCCAGTTTTTGCAACCATAGCTGAGGGACACCCCTTGAGTGCCTGGCTCTGAAGGATAGTGGGGGTCCATCCTGGGTCCGATGGGACTGTAACAATTGGAGAGACAGTTCTTGGTAGTCTGCCACCCCAAGGGCACTGCATAGATAGCAGACTGAAACACAACTCCCATCTTTCTGGTAAAGAAGCCTATTTGCATGCCCAGAAGCTTTGGCTTGAGGGGAGGCTTCTAGTCTGGCATACTCCTCGAGGCTTGTGGAATACTCAGGAAACAGAGGCTGGTGGATGAGTCATTGAGCTCCCCCTCCGCCTTGCTACAGCTTGATGGTATCTCCCAGAAAGGAGCTAATTCCCTAGTCTGGTGCCCTAATTTTTTTTGTAGCTGTTGCCAGGGGACACCTGTATATCATTTGGCTCTGGAGGTCATCATGGCTTATACTCACAGATCCCACAGGACTGTAACCAACAGAGAAAGACTTCTTAAACAGCTGCCGTCCTCCACCAGGAAGAGGCAACAGACCCAGGAGATCAGTCTTCCTGTGAAAGAGGCCTATAAGCTCATCATCATAGCTGCAGCCTGACAAGCCGGCTTCTAATTAAACATACATCTCATTGATGACTGTTAACCTTTCTAGGGACCTCAGAAGGTGGGCTCTATCTTCCTGCCCTCTGGTTCCCCAGTTTTTGCAGCTGCCACATGGGGGACACTCGTTGATTTCCTGGCTCTGGTGGCCATTGGAGCTTGTGTTCCTGAGTCTCACAGACTTTAACAATTGGACATTTCCAGATTGCCTAGTCTAGAGACCACCAGAGTTTACGATTGTGGTCCCATACAACTGTATATATTTGCATACTTTAAAAGCTGTTGCTTGTAGGTCTGGCCTCTAGCTTTAAACTAGGTGCTGACTGAGATCCCTCTTGTTGGGACACTGACAGGTCTTGGCACATGCTTAAGCTCTAGAAGCTGTTAAAAATAAAACAGGCTGCTTGGACAATCACAAAGGTCCAAGACACAACCATTGCTAGGGCAAGGTTGAATGAAGGTGAACCTCCTAATAAGGCCACTCCTTCACTGGGAAGGTAGCTGTTTCATGTAATACATAGAAACATAGAGAGTCATGCAAAATGAGGAAAACAGAGGAATACGTTCTAAATGAAAGAACCAAATAAAACCTCAGGGGAAAAAAAAAGAAAAACCTTAGTGAAACATAGATAAGTAATTATCAGTAACTCCTGATAGAGAGTTCAAAATAATGGTCATAAACTTGATTAACAAACTTGGGGGAAGCATGGATGAACACAGTGAGAACTTCAACAAAAAGGTAGAAAATTAAAGAAAGTACCAAACTAAAATTACAGAGCCAAAGAATACAATAATCTGAACTGAAAAATACAGTAGAGGGGTTCAACAGGAGATTAGATGAAGCAGATGGAAGGATCAGTGATCTTGAAATCAGGGCAGTGGAACTCACCCAAGCAGAGCAGCAAAACAAAAAAGGATTTTAAAAAGTGAAGATAGGTTAAGGAATTATGGGACAACATCAGGCAGAATACATTCACATTATAGAGGTCCCAGAAGGAGAAGAGGGAGAGAAAACTTATTTGAAGAAGTATGGCTGCAAACTTCCCTAACCTGGGAAAGGAAAGACATCCAGATTCAGGAAACCCAGAGAATTCCAAATAAGATGAACCTAAAGAGATCCACATCAAGACACATTATGATTAAAATGTCTAAAGTTAAAGATAAAAGGAGAATCTTTATCTTTAAAGTGATACATAAGATAAAAAGATGTAAAATGACATAAATATATAAAATGTGTTAGGGGGAGAGTAAAAATGTAGAGCTTTAGTGCATTCAAACTTAAGTTGTTTTCAACTTAAAATATACTGTTATAAATGTAAGTGTTATATGTAAGTCTCATGGTAACCCCAAAGCAGAAACCAATAGTATATACACAAAAACTAATGAGAAAGGAATCTAAGCATACCACTAAAGAAAGTCATCAAACCACAAAGGAAGAGAGCAAGAGAAGAAGAAAGGAACAGAGGAACTACAAAACACTCAGAAAACAGTTAATAAAATGGCAATAAGTACATACCTATCAATAATTTCTTTAAATGGACTAAAATTTCCCTAAAAAGACAAAGTAGCTGAATGGATTAAAAAAAATAAGACCAGGACTTCCCTGGTAGCACAATGGTTAAGAATCTGCCTGCCAATGCAGGGGACACAGGTTTGATCCCTGGTCCGGGAAGGTCCCACATGCCACAGAGCAACTAAGCCCATGCACCACAACTACTGAGGCTGTGCTCTAGAGCCCACAAGCTGCAACTACTGAAGCCCATGTGCCTAGAGCCTGTGCTCTGTAACAAGAGAAGCCACCACGATGAGAAGCCTGCACACCCCAACAAAGAGTAGCCACCACTGGCCACAAGTAGAGAAAGCCTGTGTGCAGCAGTGAAGACCCAACACAGCCAAAAATAGTAATAATAATAATAATCTATATGCTGCCCATAAGAGACTCACTTTAGATAAAAGAAACCTGGGGTAGCTATACTTATATCAGATAAAATAGACTTTAAAATAAACACTATAATAAAAGACAAGGGCATTAAATAACAGTAAAGGGATCAATCCAACAAGAGGATATTACATTTGTAAATATTTATGTAGCCAACATAGGAGCACCTAAATATATAAAGCAAATATTAACAGACCTAAAGAGAGAAATAGACAGCAATCCAATAATAGTAGAGAACTTTAATACCCCACTTACATCAATGGATAGATCATCTAGACAGAAAATCAATATGGAAACATCAACCTTAAATGACACTTTAGATCAGATAGACTTAATAGGTGTATATAGAACATTCCGTCCAAAAACAGAAGATCTGCTCCTCAGTTGTACCTACAACTTTCTCGAGGATAGATTATATGTTAGGCCAAAAACCAAGTCTTAACAAATTTAGGAAGATGGAAAGTATAAAGTTTTTTATTTTTACCACAATGGTATGAAACTAGAAATCAATTACAAGAATAAAACTGGAAAAATTACAAAAATGTGGAGATTAAACAACCTGCTACTGAACAACCAAAGGACTGACAAAGAAATCAAAAGGGAAATCAAAAAAATACTTTGAGAAAAATGAAAATGGAAATACAACATACCAAAATGTATGGGATACAGCAAAAACAGTTCCAAGAGGGAAGTTCATAGTGATTCTTGCCTAGCTCAAGAATCAAGAAAAATCTGAAATAAACAATCTAACTTACACCTCAAGTAACGGGAAAAAGAATAAAACAAAGCCCAAAGTTAGTAGAAGGAAGGAAATAACAAAGATCAGAGAGAAAATAAATGAAATAGAGACTCAAAAGGCAATAGAAAAGATCAATGAAACTAAGAGCTGCTTCTTTGAAAAGATAAATAAACCTTTAGCTAGACTCACCAAGAAAAAAGGGCAGAGCTCAAATAAATAAAATGAGAAATGAAAGAGGAGATGTTACAACTGATAACCACAAAAAATGCAAAGGATAAGAGACCACTATGAACAATTATACACCAATAAAATGGGCAACCTAGAAGAAATGGATACATTCCTAGAAACATACCACCTATCAACACTTTATCATGAAGAAATGGAAAATCTGAATAGACCAATTACTAGTAAGAAGATTGAATCAGTAATCAAAATCCTCCCAACAAGCAAAGGTCTAGAACCAGATGGCTTCACTGGTGAATTCTACTAAACATTTAAAGAAGAATTGATACCAATCAATTACCAAAAAATAGAAGAGGAGGTAATGCCTTCCAACTCATTTTATGAGACCAGCATTACCCTGATATCAAAACCAGATAAGGACACCAAAGAAAAGAAAATTACAGGTCAGTATCCCTGATGAATATAGATACAAATATCCTCAACATAATATTAACAAACTGAATTCAAGAATACATTAAAAGGATTGTATACCATGATGAAGTGGTATTTATTCCAGGATTGTTCAATATCTGCACATCAGTCAGTATGATACACCACATTAACAAAATGAAGGTAGAAATCATATGATCATTTCAACGGATGCAGGAAAAGCGTTTGTCAAATTTGACATCCATTTATGATAAAAACTCTCAACATAGTGGGTATAGAGGGAATGTGCCTCAACATAATAAAGGCCGTATAATGACAAGCCCACAGCTAACATCATACTCAGTGGTGAAAAACTGAAAGCTTTTTCTCTAAGATAAGGAACAAGACAAGGATATCCACTCTCGTCACTTTTATTCAACATAATATTGGAAGTCCTAGACAGAGGAATTAGGCAAGAAAGAGAAATAAAAGGGATCCAGATTGGAAAGGAAGAAATAAAGCCGTCACTATTTGCAGATGACGTGATACTACATAGAGAAAACTCTAAAGACTCTACCAAAAACTGTTGTAATAAACAAATTCGGTAAAGTTGCAGAATACAAAGCCAGTATGCAGTATAATATATTATTGTCTCTATACACTAATAATGGACTATCAGAAAGAAATTAAGGAAATAATCCCATTTACAGTTGCATCAAAAAGAATAAAATACCTAGGAATGAATTTAACCAAGGAGGTGAAAGAGGTGTACTGAAAATGATAAGACACCAATGAAAGAAATTGAAGGAGGTACAAATAAATGGAAAGATATACTGTGCTTATGGATTGGAAGAATTCATATTGTTAAAATGACCATACTACCCAAAGCAAATTACAGATTCAGTGTAATTCATATCAAATTTCCAATGGCATCTTTTACAGAAATAGAACAGACAATCCTAAAATTAGTATGGAACCACAAAAGGCGCCAGATAGCCAAAGAAATCTTGAGAAAGAACAAAGCTGGAGGCATCACACTCCTTTATTCAAACTATATTACAAAGCTATAGTAATTCAAACAGTGTGATAGTGATATAAAAACAGACACATAGATCAATGGAACAGAATAAAGAGCCCAGAAATAGAACCACATATATGGTCAATTAATTTAGGACAAAGGAGCCAAGAATATACACTAGGGAATGGAAAGTTCCTTTAATAAATGGTATTAGGCCAGAAAAAACTGTAATTTGAAAAGATACATGCACCCTAGTGTTCATAGCAGCACTATTTACAATAGCCAAGACATGGAAGTAACGTAAATGTCCATTGACAGATGAATGGATAAAGAAGATGTGGTATTATATACAATGGAATACTATTCAGCCATAAAAGAGAATGAAATAATGCCATTGGCAGCAATATGGATGGACCTAGAGATTATCATACTAAGTAAAGTCAGACAAAGACAAATACCATATATCACTTATATGTGGGATCTAAAATATGACACAAATGAACTTATTTACAACAGAAACAGACTCACAGACGTAGAAAATAAACATATGGTTACCAAAGGAGAAAGGGGGTTGGGGATAAATTAGGAGTTTGGGATTAGCAGATACAAACTACTCTATATAAAATAAACAAGAAGTTCCTACCGTATAGCACAGGGAACTATATTCAATATCCAATAATAAACTATAATGGAAAAGAAAACGAAAAAGAATATGTATATATATTTATAAATGAATCACTTTGTTGTACACCAGTGTAACACAATATTGTAAATCAATGGTACTTAAATTTTTAAAAATGGTGGTGGGGAAACTGGACAGCCACATGCAAAAGAATAAAACTAGGCCAGAAAAATTAACTCAAAATGGATTGAAGACTTCAAGGTAAGATATGAATCCATAAAACTCCTAGAAGAAAGTATATGTGGTAAGTTCCTTGACATCAGTCTTGGCAATGATTTTTTGGATCTGACCTCAAAAGCAAAGGCAACAAAAGCAAAACCAAACAAGTGGGATGACATCAAACTAAAAGCTTTTGCACAGCAAAAGAAATCATCAACAAAATGGAAAGGCAGTTTACTGACTGGAAGAAAATATTACAAACTGTATATCTGATAAGGGGCTAATATCCAAAATGCATTTAAAAACTCAGAGAACTCAACAGCAAAAAAAAAAGAAAAGAAAGAAGAAAAGAAAGGTCAGAGGACCTGAATAGGCATTATTCTGAAGAAGACATACAGATGGCCAACAGGCACGTGAAAAGATGCTCAACGTCAGTAATCATCAGGTAAACTCAAGTCAAAACCATAATGAGATATCACCTCACACCTGTCAGAATGGCTATTATCAAAAAGTCTACAAATAACAAATGTCGGTGAGGATATGGAAAAAGGGAACCGTTGTCCACTGTTAGTGGGAATGTAAATTTGTGCAGCCGCTATGGTAAACAGTACGGAGGTTCCTCAAAAAATTACGACTAGAACTACCATATGACACAACAATTCTCCTTCTGGGTATTTGAAGAAAATGAAGAAACTAACTTGAAAGTACATATACATCCTCATATTTATTGCAGCATTATTTACAATAGCCCAGATATGGAAACATCCAAAATGTCCATTGATGGATGAATGGAAAATGTGGTCTGTGTATATATAATGGAATACTATTCGTAAATAAAAAGAATGGAATCTTGCCATTTGTGAAAAAAAACATGGATGGACCCTGAAGGCATTATGCCAAGGGAAATAAGTCAGATAGAGAAAGACAAATACTGTATGATCTCACTTATGTGTGGAATCTAAAAACCCCAAGCTCATGGGTACAGAGAATAGATTTGTGGTTGCCAGAGGGGAGGGGTTGTGGGGAATTGGTAAAAGGGTGAAGATGGTTAAAAGGTCAAATCTCCAGTTATAAAATAAGTCATGGGGATGTAATGTATAGTATGGTGACTATAGTTAATAATACTATATTGCATATTTGAAAGTTGCTGAGAGAGTAGATCTTAAAAGTCCTTATCATGAGAAAAAAAATTGTAACTACGAATGGTGATGGATGGTAACTAGACTTACTGTGGTGATCATTTCACCGTGTATAGAAATACGGAATCATTATGTTGTGCACTCAGAGGGAAAAAAAGTGATTCTTGAGTGAATCCCAAACTGTATGTTTTGTTATTTTTAGTGTAACATATCATTGTCAGGGCATTCTACAGAGAGCATTCTGCATTTTTAGAAAGCCAGTATTATTAGACATAATGGTGGTATGTGCAGCAAGATGTAAGACAGGCAGGGGACTCAGAAGAAACAGACAGTAGGTTTGGTGCAGCCCAACTGCATTAGGAATTGGTCAGCCAAGGGACCGACACTGATATTTTGGAAACATGATGATGTCTGTGTTATTGGTAATTTCTATTGTTATTTGTTTTTGTGCTGTTTTGGATTTGAAAATGCCAGCCTGGTGCAGCTGGGATATCAAAACTTAGGGAAAGAATTTCTGTCCACATTTGAATGGTAGTTTAAAAGAGAAAATACCATTTTCCTGGGGGTGATTAGTAAAACACAGTAGAGGCAAGGTGAAATTCAGGGACAAAGCTGGGTTAAAGTCTTATTTATTCAAAGGATACTCTAAATAAACAGTGAATTTAATGAAATACTTTTAGTTTCTTAAAAGTTGCTTTAATTCATACTTGATTCATAGTTGTTTTTACCACTACCACTCATTGTGGAAGATATGTTTTGAAGAAGGTATCCTTAAAAGACCGACAGCAGCATCATGGTGACATAAGACTTCCTTCAGTTTAGTCTCCCCATAGCATCTATAATTTGACAACTGTCTGTGAACAAAAGTGCCTCTATGGGAGTTGTGGGATCTAGCACTGTACACCAAGGGACCCGGGAGGAGTCTCACTGTTGGAAGATGGAGGGAATGAAAGTGCCTACTGAACTGAGAATGCATCTTGAGATCGAAAAACGAGGCAGACAGCTCCATGTCATCAATGGATCAGTTTATTATAGGGTAAGTTACTCACAGGTGGGATCTGGATGAGGTGGACAGTGATCTGGAAGCATTCACAGATCCACTCCACTCTGCTGAGGGCACATAGGGCCAATTTTATAGTTAACCTAAGGTATGGGGGTAGGTGCTTGGAAACAGGATATACAGTCCAAAGTCAAGGTTTATGAATGAGTAACTAGTGTTGTGGGCTCTGGGAATATGTTAGGGAAGGTTTTCATCATTGTTCGGGGACTAGAATCCACCTAGTCTAATGATTATTAAACAATATCTGTTAACTACAAAGCTCTTGACAACAGAGAAGTGATTCACTGCACAGTACAGTCCTGGGTAGGGTCAGTGAAAGGATAGGAGAAACTAAGGGCCCAAAATGGTGTCAGTCATGCTAACAGCCATATATTTGCCTACCTGTGCATTGGGTAATAGGCAGAAAAACTCTGGGTTGCGGTTAGGGCCCTTCCTAGCCTCAGTTCATTTCACTTTTTTGCACAGTCCTGAAGTGAGATTGTAATGTAATTGTCACCTCACACTCATTTACATAGTAGCAGACTGAAATGGCATAAACCAAAAAAGTGTCACAAGATCTTGCTGAAAGAGAGATTAGCCCACATGTGATACCTTTATCCCATGTTACAGCTTACCATATAATAAAGGACTGGCCAATATAAATTTCTTTTTAAAATGTCCCTTTCTCTGATCTGCATCTCCATAAAAATTCTTCTTCAAGTCAGTCATGAGCAGTATACCTCTTTCTTTCTCCACATTTGAAACTTTCAAATATAGTGTGACCTTGATTTGATGAATCATTGTTTTTAAAAAGCTTCTTTGCAACCTCCTTTGGAAAACTGACATAACTTAGATATTTTATGGACTCGGTTTTTACTTTCTGAAAATATTGCAATGTAGACCATCTCAGAAAAATAAAGCATAAGGGTAAACTAATGTTCTAAAAACAGTACTTGTTAAAATTTGCAGAATTCAAAGGTTCAGGCTTAAAATTGAATATAATAAGTCAGATTTTTAAAATGGTATAAAGTTACACAAAAAAATTCTCCTACTAAGGTTAAACAGTTTTGCACTGGAGATGATGGTCTCTTATTCATCCATAGGCCAGATGCAACGTAGAAAGCAAGATATGTGCTTCTCCAGACTTCTTACCCATGAAAACAGACTTAACCTGGTAAAACCACTCCCTTGTGTGAAAAGCATTTAGACTCTGTACTACATGACATCTGGCCTGCTCTGGCCAGTGGCCCAAAGTTCATACAGTATGTGTGATTGCACTGTGTCTACATTTTCTGGAGAGGGACATTGGTAGTAAACAGTGAAGGAGAGCTTGTTCACTGTCCTCCAGACTGCTGGGGACAACAGAGGGCAGAATTTTCTTCATGTGGCCTTGAAAAAGTCTCTATTTTTTCTGAATTGAATACTTAAAAAAATTTTTTTATCACTAAAATAAATTAAGGAAGCACTGTTTAAGCAGTATTTGTCAGCTTACCAGATGTTAAATTCCATATAATTGAGTTGTGTCTGTTTTGTTTAGCATTGTATTTCTAGCTTACAACAGGCACAAAATTTAAAACTACTGAATGGATTAAAATTAAGTAAATTTTAATTCAGAATTTTGTTCATTCTCTTTTTCCTAAATTGTAGATTATCAGACTTTTTGTTTTATTTTGAGATGAATCTGTTTCCAGATCAAATGTGGAAGGACCCATGAAAGAGGGATAAATTGTGGTACTGGAGGAGGGCACAGGGAGATGTGTGTGTGCATACGCACTAAGTCCTAAGCTTACATCTTTAGGTCAAACCTCTCCTCTGAGCTCCAGACTCATAACTGCCTGTCTGATATCTGCACTTGGATGTCCATGAGCATCTTATACTGAACCTGTCCAAAATGAATTCCTATCTTTTCCCCAAAACTTGTTTCTCCTACAGGCTTCCCTAATCCAGTTAAAAGCAACCTTCATCTTTCCTGTTTCTCAACTCAAAAACTCTGGAATCATCTGTGGCTGTTCTTTTCCTCTTGCATTTCAGTCTGTCAACAAATATGTTGATACTATCTATGAAATATATCCAGGATCTGACTGCTTCTCACCAGCTTCAATGCTTCTGCCTCCATCCAAGCCACCATCACCTCTCATCAGGACCCCTGCAGTATACCTCGTCTGTCTTCCTGCTTTCACCTTTGCTCTCCTATAGTCTCAGTCCAAATGATCTTCTTACAAGGGCCTCTGCTTGGGACTTCCCTGGTGGCGCAGTGGTTGAGAGTCCGCCTGCCGATGCAGGGGACACGGGTTCGTGCCCTGGTCCGGGAGGATCCCACATACCGCGGAGCAGCTGGGCCCGTGAGCCATGGACGCTGAGCCTGCGCTCCGCAACGGGAGAGGCCACAACAGTGAGAGGCCCGCGTACCGCAAAAAAAAAAAAAAAAAAAGGCCTCTGCTCAAAACCTTTTGATAGTTTCCTATATTATTCAGAGTGAAATGCAATGTGTATTTGGGTTACGAGTCCCTCCATGACCTGGCCCCAAGTGACCTCTCTGATCTTCTCTCCCATTTTCTCACTTCATTCCAGCCATACTGGCCTTGCTGTTCTTCCTATGTACTCAGCAACCCCGTCCCTGGAGTTTATGCAAGCGTTTCCACAGCTCTTTCCCAGAGAGCCACATGGTTCTTCTGGCACCTTTTTCAGGCCACAGCTCAAATATCATCTTATCTGAGAGGCCTTCCTTCTCATCCTGTCTCAAGCACTTGCTCTTCTTATTTTGAACTATTTTTCTTCTTAGTGCTGATCATGCCCTGACATACTGATTTTTTTTTTTTTTTTGGTCTCCCTGTTACCTCCCAACTTGGTTTCAAGTTCCATAAGAGCAGAGACTTTGTTCTAAAGCCTAGAACAGTGCCTGGCACATAAGCATTTGATGATTGCTGAATTAGTAAATAAATGAGTACAGTTTTAGATGGTAAAATCTGGTGGTGGTGATTGGTGGACACGGTTTCCACTTGGAAAGAAGAGAATGAACACAGAGAAGGTTGGGCATGGCCAGGAAAATATGAGTACTCCTAAAAAGGGAGTATTTCCTAAATAAATGTATATTTTTTCTAAATAAATATATTTATTCCCTCAGTAAATATAAATAAGATAGTAGCTTTAGTGTTGAAAATACACTTGAGAGCATATTAGGACAGGGCTTGGTACTGATTAGTTGTTAGGGAAAGGAAAGAAGAGCAGTTAAGAATAATGTTGAGCTTTGGAGGAACTAATAAAGAACACCTCTGTCTTCTCCTGAGATAGGAACCAGTTGAGATATAAGATATCAGAGGTAGACAGTTGGAAATCAAAACATCTGTCCCTTAACTGTTAAAACAGATTCAAGAATGTAACTTATGGTTCACCTGGGCTCCTCTGGATCTGGTAGACAGATCAGCCAGTCACAGCTAAGATGAACCGCCATAGGCCTGCCTGGCAGGGAATAAGCCTTCCTGGCAAAGCATGGTGCAACAGTAGATCAGATCACATCCTTTCTCAAGTAAGGTAAGTCAGAAAGACACAGGGAGAGCAGTGTGTGGTGCTGGGCATTTTTAGTTTCTTCTTGCAAATTGACCAGTTCTTTCGCTGGAGAGGAGAGAGTGAGGGAATTGAGAGATGATCTCATAGTTTGGGCTCGCTGGAAATCTGAGATGGAGATTAGTGTGCAAGGAGTGTTTGGGGGAGTGACAGTTGTGGAAGGGAAAGGAAGGAGGCAGGACTGAGCAGAGGGAAAAGATTAGCTGCAATGTAGTCTCAACAGAAGCTTCTGCTGTGCCTACAGGGACAAAGATGGGAGACCATTCAGAGCTTTTCTGCTTTGGGAAAAAGGACTGGGCCTTTATACCTCTCTGTCCATCAGTCATGGGGGTGTGGCCACCTCTGGGAAGAGGCTGTGATCTTGGGCAAGGTAGAGACAGCTGAGGATGATATAGATGTGATATCACAACATCCATCACATGTACCAAAAGTATTCCTTCTCTGCTTCCCTCCTAGGGAGTGGGGTGGATATTCTATCTTCTCTGGAAATAGGAGAACTAAGCAATATGTTTCCCTCTAAGAGAGAACTCCTAGGTTTCTGACTTGGGCATCATGGCGGATGGTAGTACCATTCACTGAGAAATATAAGGGGCAGAGGTGGCAGGATCCCTGAAATAAGCCAAGAAAGAACATATAAGAGTGAGGAGGTGGAGATCAGGTCATCCCAGCAAGTGTCCCATATTCCTCTTCTGTGTCATGTTCCAGCACAGTGTCATGTAGAGACCCTGTCTTCTCTCCTGCCTTCCTCACTGCTTTTTGTTGTCCCTATACATGCTTGGGACCATAGTGCAGGGAATATAATACAAATTGAGTCCTCTTCCATTTATCTTCCTGTCTGTTATTGAGTAGAACTGGCAGGGAACAGGCCACTGAGAATGGGAAAGCGTGGAAAACTTCTTTATAATTTTGTTAATGTGTGTTCCCTAGGGTTTTGGAAACCACCAGAGCTGTCTGTCATACTGTGTTTGGGCAGTGGAGTCTGGTAGTAGGCTGGATTCAGCAAATACTTAAGTAAATCCACAAAATGGCATCTGCCTTACTAAATATCATGTTTTTATTTAGTCTGATAAAGTTTTTTCAACATTTCATAGTTTTGCAGTATAAATATGATATTTAGGATTTTTCAAGGCTCTGGAAAATCACTGTAATTCTCATTCCCAAGTATTTTAAGTTCATTTGATGTGATCCGCAGTTCATTGCATATATGAAGTCTAATTGTGAATGTTTTTTGTCTTTACATGTGCGTGTTTTGAGGGAGTTGAAATACACTGAACTTACTATTAAACTTCCCAGATTGAAAATTTGCTTCCTCTAAAGGGGCAAAATGAGATACCATTTGTGTTTTGGTTAGGTTTTTCTGTTTTTGATTTCATTTAGATGGAGTTCTGCTCATTTTAACTCTAAATCGTATCAGATTGTTTTTTAGTAAGTTGCCACTGCTCAAATAGGCCAGATCAAGGCATTTATTGCCAATTAGGAACAGGATGTTTGAGATGTTTAGTGATGTTCTCCGGATGACCTGTTTTATGTTTTCTGTTTATTTTGTTTTATTTTTTTTTATGATCATGTTGGCTTTTCCATTAAACTATAACTTTAATTGAGTTGGCTTAGTAAGTAGAACATTAACCAGATCCCCTTCTCTAACTCCCAGCTCTCTCCTCATTCCACACCCCTCCCCCCAATTCTCTTATTGTACCCCAACGTTAGTCTGGAGTGACTGGAATTTTTAGGTCTGTGGGTTACAGATAAAATATATGTTTCTAAGATATGGGCTCACTGCGTTTCAATCTAAATTGTCTGGCTGGTGCTCTTTGGGCTGTTTAGGGATAAGTCCCTGTGAAGAGCAAATTTAAACAGTAATGTCTGTAGTGGGAGGCATTTGAATAGCCACTGGTGAGGGGCTGTGTGGATATCTGTACTACATGTGGCAGCATGATCTCTACATCTGTTTTGAAGTCATTTGTTTCCCAGACTACATGTGTATTTCTCTAGGGGACTGACATCCCTCCCAGCATCCAGGCATTGTAAGCTGGTAACTATAACTGGCTTATTCTTTTTGACCTAGAGATTGTCTACTTTGTCTTAGTTTACTGGCTGTTGTTCCTATCAGATCTGGTTTTGTTTAATATTGACAACTTTGGAGTTTCTATAAATTAGCAGCATGGCAAAAGAACCAGACATATATAAACCCATAAATCTTGATTTCCAGATCTTTTAAAAGCTTTGTGGTTTAAAATAGTCCTTTACTCTATGGTAGACGTAGCAGTACTTATAAAAATTCTGGCTATCAGAAGGCTCTTATAGTTCAACTGGAACTAAAAAATGACCTCAGATGAGTCACTCTTTTAAGAATCAAAAATCCAAATCTGTTCTGGCTCTGCTAGTGAGACTTTTATGAATCACATACCCTCATTTCCTTGTCTTAAAAAAAGGATAACATACTATATGATTCCACTTACATGAAGTATCTAAAGTAGTCAAATTCATAGAAACAAAGTACAGGGGTCGGGGGAGAGAGAGATGGGGGTTTGTTTAAAGGGCATAGAGTTTCAATTTTGCAAGAAGAAAAGTTCCGGAGATCTGTTACAAAGCAATGTGAATATACTTAACACTATTGAACTGTACACTTAAAATGGTTAAGATGGTGAATCTTATCTTTTTTCACAATTTTTAAATGTTTTAATTTTTTAAATTAATAGTGTTATTGTTAATTGAGTGCTTAGTATGTACCTTAGATGCATTATCTCAGTAAATATTCACAACTCCATGAAGGCAGGTATTATTTATTACCCTGTTTTACAGATGAGAAGACTTAGAGAAGTAATTTACTAGCTAGTATGTGGCAGACCATTTTGGATCTAGGTGTGACTCTAAAGCCATTCAAAAAATATAGTGCTACCAGCTAAGCATAAATCATACTATTCCTGTCTTTTTAGCTCTGGAATATGTGATTCTATGATTCTGAGATGCCCCAGGGACCCTGCAGAGACCTTACAAGCGAGGGGAAAAAAACGTTTCAATGTTTGGTGTTCAGAGACTACCCCTCTAGCATTTATAGTGAATAAAAATTGCCATACTAGATTTAGTCTGTGGTACACCAACAGCTCCAGTTGCTGTTTTTGGCAGGCCAAGGTGTTATTCAAATGTTAGAAAAATTAAGGTGCTAATAGTGATTACTTTTCTAGAAAGACTTGGTTCTCAGAGACTGAGAAGGGCCTTCACCTTTTCATTGTATATTTTTCTGCCTTTTGAGTTTTTAATAGCAAGTATAAATTTTGTTTTGGGTTGAATTGTGTTCCCCCCAAATTCATGTGTTAAAGTCCTAAATCCCAGTACCTTAGAATGTGACCTTATTTCCAAGTAGGATCATTACAGATGTAATTAGTTAAGATAAGGTCATTTGGAGTAGGGTGGGCCCCTAATCCAATATGACTTGTATCCTTATAAAGAGGGAAAATTTGGACACAGCCAGGCACACAGGGAGAAGGTCAGGTGAAGATGAAGTTAGAGATTGAGGTGATACTCTGTAAGCCAAGGAGTGATTTTTTTTAAAGTTTATTTATTTATTTTAATTTTATTTATTTTTTGGCTGTGTTGGGTCTTCATTGCTGCACGCGGGCTTTCTCTAGTTGTGGTGAGCAGGGGCTACTTTTCGTTGCTGTGCGCGGGCTTCTCATTGCGGTGGCTTCTTGTTGCAGAGCATGGGCTCTAGGCACGCAAGCTTCAGTAGTTGTGGCTGTCAGGCTCAGTAGTTGTGGCTCGCGGGCTCTAGAGCGCAGGCTCAGTAGTTGTGGTGTATGGGCCTAGCTGCCCTGCTGCATGTGGGATCTTCACGAACCAGGGATCGAACCCGTGTCCCCTGCATTGGCAGGTGGATTTTTAACCACTGTGCCACAAGGGAGGTCCCAATTTTTGTGATTTTAAGCTACTCGGTTTGTGGTACTTTTTTACAGCAGCCCTAGCCCTTTACTATAACTTCTAAAATGAAAAAGAAAAAAAAAAGTTAGCCATAGTTCCTGGGAGTTTATCCCAAGCAATATTCAAATTAAGAAAGGATCTTAATACATGATGTTCATTATAATAATTTTTATGATCAGAAAGAGTGAGAAGTAACCAAAATGTCTAGGCATTAGTAAATAACCAAATTATATCTACTTGATGAAATATTATATTGTCATTTTATATAGCCTATGAAAGAATGTGAAGAATGTGTGTAATGTAAATATGTAAAAAAGTTGAATGCAAAATTGTTTATACAAAATGATAACAGCTGTGCAAAGTACATATGCATTCACTAAGATCAGGAGGGAACACAGAAATGAAAAGGCTTTGTTAGGAAAGTGGGATCTGGGTGGGTTTTTCCTTTTAATTTGTTACTTTTATTACATATAATTATGCTAATGTATTATTGTGGTTGCAATATTATTTTTTAAAAATCAACTTTATTGAGGCAAATTTTATGTAGAATACAATTTACCCCTTTAAAGTGTACAGTTGGGTAGTTTCAATGTGTATATGTCCTTATAACCACCATTGTAATCAAGGAATAAAACATTTCTTTCATCACAGAATGTTCTCTGTTGCCTTTTATAGTCAGTCACTCTCTTAATCCTGGTCTTAGTCAACTCTGATCTGTTTTCTGTCACCACAGATTAGCTTTTTCTTTTCTGTAATTCATTTAAACAGAGTAATATAGTATACTCTCTTTTGTCTGGCTTCTTTCATTTAGCATAATGTTGTTGAGATTTATCCATTTGTAGCTTATCTGAGTAGTTGATTCCTTTTTATTATTAAGGAGTATATTCCCTAGTATTGATATACCAATTTGTTTATCCATTTATCTGTTGATATTGATTTAGATTGTTTCTAATTTTTGACTACTATGAATAAGTTGCTATGAACATACCTGTACAGGTTTTGTGTACTCATATGTTTTTATTTCTGTTGGATAAATACTTAGGATTGGAATTGTTGGATTGTGTAATAAGTATATGCTTAATGTTATAAGAAACTGCCAAGTGGTTTTCATTCTCAGCAACAATGTATGAGAGTTCCAGTAGCTCCACATAGTTACCAACGCTTAGTATTTTTAGTCTATTTTTGTTTTAGTCACTCTCATGGCTGTCTCTTTTTGTGATTTTAATATGAATTTTCCTGATGATTTAATGTTAAAGCAACTTTTATGTACTTATATTTTCATTTGTAAAGTGTCTATTCAAATATTTTCCTCATTTAAAAAAAATTGCTTTCTTACTAAAGTGTAAGAGTGCTTTTTTAAGTATTACAGATAGTGCTCCTTTGTCTTTCCTTAGAGAAAGTATTCACTCCATTTGTGGCTTGTGTTTTCATTTTCTTAATAGTATACTTTAGAGAGCATAAATTTTAAATTTTGCTCAAATTTATGTTTGTCAGTTTTTTCTCTTATGATTCAGACTTCTGTGTGTGAAATTTTTGCATATACCAAGTTTATAAAGGTCTTCTGTGTTTTCTTCCAAAAGTTTTATAGTGTTAGCCTTCACATTTAGATACATGATCTATTTTGAGTTAACTTTTTACATAGATGTGAGGTAAGGGTAGAGGTTTGTTTTCTTCTAAATTGATATACAGTTATTCAATTAGCCATATTTATTATCAGTTTCTTCAAAAATGTGTGAAATGATTTTGATTGGAATCTATAGATCAATTTGGGGACAACTGAATATTCAGTATTGAGTGTTCCAATTCATAAGCATAGTATAGCTGTCCATTTATAGTGTCTCTTATCGGTATTTTATAATTTATAGTATACATTTCTTGCTCATGTAAAATTTATACCAAGTATTTCATGTTTTGGGATGCTTATAATTTATATCATTTTCTAGTCTTTGGTGGCCAGTTGATAGAAATATACTTTTTAAAATGGACTTAGTATCCTGGGACCTTGCTGTACTTACTAGCTCTACATAGATTCTTTAGGATTTTGTACATAGATAGTCATGTTTAATATTTACTTCCCCATCTGTATGCCTTTAACTTTTTTTTCTTGCTTAATTGAACTGGCTAAAACTTCACTACAGTGTTGAATACATGCTGTGAGAGTAGACACCTGGCCTGTTTCCTGATCTTAAGAGGAAAGCATTCAGCCTTTCACCATTAAGCAGAACTGTGTTTTTCATGATTGTTCTTTATAAAGTTGTGGAAATTCCCTTCTATTTATAATTTATTGAAAGTTTTATGATAAATGAATGTTGAATTTTTAAAAACTTTATTTAATTTTTAAACATGGTGATAAAATATACAGACATAAAATTTATCATTTTAACTGTTTAAGTGTACAGTTCAGTTGCATAAATACATTCACACTGCTGTGCAACCACCATCATCATTTATCTTCAGAATGTTTTTCATCTTAAAGAACTGAAACCCTGTACCTACTGAACAAGAACTCTACATCCCACAGCCCTAGGTAACCAGCATTCTACTTTCTGTCTCTATGAATTTGACTACTCCAGGTTTCTCATATTAGTGGTTTCATACAGCATTTGTCTTTTTGTGACTGGCTTATTTCACTCAGCATAATGTATTCACAATTCATCTGTGTTGTGTCATATGTTAGAATTTCCTTCCTTTTTAAGGCTGAGTAATAATCCATTGTATGTACATACCACATGTATTTATCCACTAATGTGTCAAAACATACTTGGATTGCTTCCACCTTTTGTCTTTTGAGGATAATGCTGCTAAGAACATGGGTGTACCAATGTCTCTGTGAATCTCTACTTTCAGTTCTTTTGGTCAGGTACTCAGAAGTGGAATTGCTGGGTCATCTAATATTTTTTTTTGAGATGCCACCATATTGTTTTCCATAGTGGCTGGGGCGTTTTATATCCCTACCAGCAGTGCATGAGGTTTCCACTTTCTCCAAAACCTTCCCAACACTTTTTATCTTTTGTTTGTTTTTTTAATATTAACCATCTTAATGGGTGTAAAGTGGTTTCTCATTGTGGTTTTGATTTCCATTTTCCTAATGATAAGTGTCATTGAGAACCTTTTCACCTGCTTATTGGCCGTTTATAAATCTTCTTTAGGGAAATGTCTATTCAAGTTCTTTACCCACTTTTTAACCAGCTTGTTTTATTGTTATTGAGTTGTAGGAATTCTTTATATATTCTGAATATTAAGTCCTTATCATATATATGACTTGCAGATATTTTCTCCTGTTCTGTGGGTTGCCTTTTTCACTGTATTTTTTTCTTGAATTTTATTTTATTTTTTTTTTATAGAGCAGGTTCTTATTAGTTATCTATTTTATACATATTAGTGTATATATGTAAATACCAATCTCCCAATTCATCACACTACCACCCTCCCCGCCTTGGTGTCCATACGCTTGTTCTCTACATCTATGTCTCTATTTCTGCCTTGCAAACCGGTTCATCTGTACCATTTTTCTAGATTCCACATGTATGCGTTAATATATATTGGTTTTCTCTTTCTTACTTACTTCACTCTGTGTGACAGTCTCTAGGTCCATAAATGTCTCTATAAATGACCCAATTTTGTTCCTTTTTATGGCTGAGTAATATTCCATTGTATATATGTACTGCATCTTCTTTATCCATTGGTCTCTCAGTGGGCATTTAGGTTGCTTCCATGACCTGGCTATTGTAAATAGTGCTGCAGTGAACATTGGGGTGCATGTGTCTTTTTGAATTATGGTTTTCTCTGGGTATATGCCCAGTAGTGGGATTGCTGGTAATCCAAAGCAATGGTAATTCTATTTTTAGTTTTTTAAGGAACCTCCATACTGTTCTCCATAGTGGCTGTATTAATTTACATTTCCCACAAACAGTGCAAGAGGGTTCCATTTTCTCCACACCCTCTCCAGCATTTGTTGTTTGTAGATTTTCTGATGATGCCCATTCTGACTGGTGTGAGGTGATACCTCATTGTAGTTCTGATTTGCATTTCTCTGATAATCAGTGATGTTGAGCATCTTTTCATGTGCCTCTTGGCCACCTGTATGTCTTCTTTGGAGGAATGTCTATTTAGGTCTTCTACCCATTTTTTGATTGGGTTGTTTATTTTTTTAATATTGAGCTGCATGAGCTATTTATATATTTTGGAGATTAATCCTTTGTCCGTTGATTCGTTTGTAAATATTTTCTCCCATTCTGAGGGTTGTCTTTTCATCTTGTTTATAGTGTGCTTTGCTGTGCAAAAGCTTTTAAGTTTCATTAGGTCCCATTTGTTTATTTTTGTTTTTATTTCCATTACTCTATGAGGTGGATCAGAAAAGATCTTGTTGTGATTTATGTCAGAGTGTTCTTCCTATGTTTTCCTCTAAGAGTTTTATAGTGTCTGGTCTTACATTTAGGTCTCGAATCCATTTTGAGTTTATTTTTGTGTATGGTGTTAGGGAGTGTTCTCATTTCATTCTTTTACATGTAGCTGTACAGTTTTCCCAGCACCACTTATTGGAGAGACTGTCTTTTCTCCTTTGTATATCCTTGCATCCTTTGTCATAGATTAGTTCACCATAGTTGCGTGGGTTTATCTCTGGGCTTCCTATCCTCTTTCATTGATCTATGTTTCTGTTTTGTGCCAGTACCATATTGTCTTGATTACTGTAGCTTTGTAGTATAGTCTGAAGTCAGGGAGTCTGATTCCTCCAACATCGTTTTTTTCCCTCAAGACTGCTCTGGCTATTCGGGGTCTTTTGTGTCTCCATACAAATGTTAAGATTTTTTGTTCTAGTTCTGTAAAAAATGCCATTGGTGATTTGATAGAGATTGCATTGAATCTGTAGATTGCTTTGGGTAGTATAGTCATTCTCACAATATTGATTCTTCCAATCCAAGAACATAGTATATCTCTCCATCTGTTTGTGTCATCTTTGATTTCTTTCATCAGTGTCTTATAGTTTTCTGAGTACAGGTCTTTTACCTCCTTAGGTAGGTCTTTTCCTAGGTAGTTTATTCTTTTTGTTGCAATGGTGAATGGGATTGTTTCCTCAGTTTCTCTTTCTGATCTTTCATTGTTAGTGTATAGGAATACAAGAGAGTTCTGTGCATTAATTTTGTATCCTGCAACTTTACCAAATTCATTGATTAGCTCTAGTAGTTTTCTGGTGGCATCTTTAGGATTATCTATGTATAGTATCATGTCAACTGCAAACAGTGACAGGTTTACTTCTTCTTTTCCTATTTGGATTCCTTTTATTTCTTTTTCTTCTCTGACTGCCATGGCTAAAACTTCCAAAACTGTGTTGAATACCAGTGGTGAGAGTGGGCAACCTTGCCTTTTTCCTGATCTTAGAGGAAATGGTTTCAGGTTTTCACCATTGAGAATGATGTTTGCTGTGGGTTTGTTGTATATGGCCTTTATTATGTTGAGGAAGGCTCCCTCTATGCCCACTTTCTAGAGAGTTTTTATCATCAATGGGTGTTGAATTTTGTCAAAAGGTTTTTTTTTAATCTAATGAGATGATCATGTGGTTTTTATTCTTTAATTTGCTAATATGGTATATCACATTGATTGATTTGTGTATATTGAAGGATCCTTGCATCCCTGGGATAAATCCCACTTGATCATTGTGTATGATCCTTTTAATGTGTTGTTGGATTCTGTTTGCTAGTATTTTGTTGAGGATTTTTGCATCTATATTCATCAGTGATATTGCTCTGTAATTTTCTTTTTTTGTACTATCTTTGTCTGGTTTTGGTATCAGGGTGATGGTGGCCTCGTAGAATGAGTTTGGGAGTGTTCCTCCCTCTGCTATATTTTGGAGGAGTTTGAGAAGGATAGGTGTTAGCTCTTCTCTAAATGTTTGATAGAATTTGCCTGTGAAGCCATCTGGTCCTGGACTTTTGTTTGTTGGAAGATTTTTAATCACAGTTTCAATTTCATTACTTGTGATTGGTCTGTTCATATTTTCTATTTCTTCCTGGTTCAGTCTTGGAAGTTATACCCTTCTAAGAATTTGTCCATTTCTTCCAGGTTGTCCATTTTATTGGCATAGAGTTGCTTGTAGTAGTCTCTTAGGATGCATTGTATTTCTGCGGTGTATGTTGTAACTTCTCCTTTTTCATTTCTAATTTTATTGATTTGAGTGCTCTCCCTCTTTTTCTTGATGAGTCTGGCTAATGGTGTATCAATTTTGTTTATCTTCTCAAAGAACCAGCTTTTAATTTTATTGATCTTTGCTATTGTTTTCTTTGTTTCTATTTCATTTATTTCTTCTCTGATCTTTATGATTTCTTTCCTTCTGCTAACTTTGGATTTTGTTTGTCCTTCATTCACTAGTTCCTTTAGGTGTAAGGTTAGATTGTTTGCTTGAGATTTTTCTTGTTTCTCGAGTTGGGCTTGTATAGCTATAAACTTCCCTCTTAGAACTGCTTTCGCTGCATCCCATAGGTTTTGGATCGTCGTGTTTTCATTGTCATTTGTCTCTAGGTTTTCTTTGTTTCCTCAGTGATCTCTTGGTTATATAGTAATGTATTGTTTAGCCTCCATGTGTTTGTGATTTTTACGTTTTTTCCCCTGTAATTGATTTCTAATCTCATAGCTTTGTGGTCAGAAAAGATGCTTGATATGATTTCAGTTTTCTTAAATTTACCAAGGCTTGATTTGTGACCCAAGATGTGATCTATCCTGGAGAATGTTCCATGAGCACTTGAGAAGAAAGTGTATTGTCTTGTTTTTGGCTGGAATGTCCTATAAATATCAGTTAAGTCCATCTTGTTTAATGTGTCATTTAAAGCTTCTGTTTCCTTATTTATTCTCATTTTGGATGATCTGTCCATTGGTGTAAGTGAGGTGTTAAAGTCCCCCACTATTATTGTGTTACTGTCGATTTCCTCTTTTATAGCTGTTAGCAGTTGCCTTATGTATTAAGGTGCTCCTCCTATGTTGGGTGCATGTATATTTATAATTGTTATATCTTCTTCTTGGATTGACCCCTTGATCATTATGTAGTGTCCTTCCTTGTCTCTTGTTACATTCTTTATTTTAAAGTCTATTTTACCTGATATGAGTATTGCTACTCCAGCTTCCTTTTGATTTCCATTTGCATGGAATATCTTTTTCCATCCCCTCACTTTCAGTTTGTATGTGTCCCTAGGTCTGAAGTGGGTCTCTTGTAGGCAGCATATATATGGGTCTTGTTTTTATATCCATTCTGTGAGCCTGCATATTTTGGTTGGAGCATTTAATCCATTTACATTTAAGGTAATTATCGATATATATGTTCCTATTACCATTTTCTTAATTGTTCTGGGTTTGTTTTTTTAGGTCCTTCTCTTGTGTTTCCCACTTAGAGAAGTTCCTTTTGCATTTGTTGTAGAGCTGGTTTGCTGGTGCTGAATTCTCTTAGCTCTTCCTTGTCTGTAAAGCTTTTGATTTCTCTGTCAAATTTGAATGAGATCCGTGCTGGGTAGAGTAATTTTGGTTATAGGTTCTTCTCTTTCATCACTTTAAATATATCGTACCACTCCCTTCTGGCTTGCAGAGTCTCTGCAGAGAAATCAGCTATTAACCTTATGGGAGCTCCCTTGTATTTTATTCCCTTGTTGCTTTTAGTAATCTTTCTTTGTCTTTAATTTTTGTCAGTTTGCTTACTATGTGTCTCAGCGTGTTTCTCCTTGGGTTTATCCTGCCTGGGACCCTGTGCTTCCTGGACTTGGGTGGCTATTTCCTTTCCCATGTTAGGGAATTTTTCAACTATAAACTCTTCAGATATTTTCTCGGGTCTTTTTCTCTCTCTTCTCCTTCTGGGACCCCTATAATGCGAATGTTGGTGCATTTAATGTTGTGCCAGAAGTGTCTTAGGCTGTCTTCATTTCTTTTCATTCTTTTTTCTTTATTCTGTTTCGTGGCAGTGAATCCCACCATTCTGTCTTCCAGGTCACTTATCTGTTCTTTTGCCTCAGTTATTCTGCTATTGATTCTTTCTAATGTATTTTTCATTTCAGTTATTGTATTGTTCATCTCTGTTTGTTTGTTCTTTAATTCTTCTAGGTGTTTTTCTTTAATTCTTCTAGGTGTTTGTTAAACATTTCTTGCATCTTGTCAATCTTTATCTCCATTCTTTTTCCAAGGTCCTGGATCATCTTCACTATCATTATTCTGAATTATTTTTCTGGAAGTTTGTCTATCTCCACTTTAGTTGTTTTTCTGGGGTTTTATCTTGTTCCTTCATCTGGTACATAGTCCTTGGCCTTTTCATTTTGTCTGTCTTTCTGTGAATGTGGTTTTCATTCCACAGAGTGCAGGATTCTAGTTGTTCTTGCTTCTGTTGTCTGCCCTCTGGTGGATGAGACTATCTAAGAGGCTTGTGAAAGCTTCCTGATGGGAGGGACTGTGTTGCATAGAGCTGGGTATTGCTCTGGTGGGCAGAGCTTGGTAAAACTTTAATCCGATTGTCTGCTGATGCATGGGGCTGAGTTCCATCGTACTGGTTGTTTGGCCTGAGGTGACCCAGCACTGGAGGCTGCAGGCTCTTTGGTGGGGCTAATGGTGGACTCCGGGAGGGCTCACACCAAGGAGTACTTCCCAGAACTTCTGCTGCCAGTGTCTTTGTCCCCACAGTGAGCCACCGCCACCCCCAGCCTCTTCAGGAGACCCTCCAACACTAGCAGGTAGGTCTGGTTCAGTCTCCTATGGCGTCACTGCTCCTTCCCCCTGGGTCCTGATGCACACACTACTTTGTATGTGCCCTCCAAGTGTGGAGTCTCTGTTTCCCCCAGTCCTGTCGAAGTACTGCAGTCAAATCCCTCTAGCCTTCAGAGTCTGATTCTCTGGGAATTCCTACTCCTGTTGCCAAACCTCTAGGTTGGGAAGCCTAACATGGGGCTCAGAACCTTCACACCAGTGGGTGGACTTCTGTGGTATAATTGTTCTCCAGTTTGTGTATCACCCAGCTCGTGCTTATTGGATTTTATTTTATCGTGATTGCGCCCCTTCTGCCATCTCATTGTGGCTTCTCCTTTGTCTTTGGATGTGGGGTATCTGTTTTCGTGAGTTCCAGTGTCTTCCTGTCAATGATTGTTCAGCAGTTAGTTGTGATTCTGTTGCTCTCTCAAGAGGGAGTGAGTGCATGTCCTTCTAGTCCACCGTCTTGAACCAATCTCCTCAAGCCATACAGAAAATTCTTATGTATGAAAAAGGTTGAGATCCAGTATATTAAGATCTGCCTTGTCACTATGTTGATAGCATCCGTTGATGCACAAAAGTTTTAAATTTTTATGAAGTCCAGATTATCTATTTTTTTCTTTGGTTGCCTTTGATTTTTTGGTGTCCTATTCAAGAAATCGTTGCCAAATCTAATGTTATGAAGCTTTTTTCTTATGTTTTGTCCTAAGAGTTTTATAGTTTGGGGTTTTATATTTGGAACCTTGATCCACCCTAAGTCAATTTTTGTATATGGTATAAGGTAAAAGTCCAATTTTATTATTTTACGTGTGGATATACAGTTTTCCTAACACCATTTGACAAAAAGACTGTTTTTCCCCATCAGAGAGACTTTACACACCTGTTGAAAATCATTTAAACAAATACATGAGGGTTTATTTCTGAGTTCTGTATTCTGTTTCATTGGTCTGTATTTTCGCCTTTATGCCATTACCACCATGTTTTGATTATTGCAGAGTTGTAGTAAGTTTGAAATCAGTGAGACCCCTAACTTGGTTCTTTGTTTTCAAGATTGTTTTGGCTATTTGGACACCCCTGAAAGTCTAATTTGAATTTTAGGATAGATTTTCTATTTCTGCAAAAAGCATCTTTAGAATTTTAATAGGGATTGCATTGAATTTGTAGATTGCTTTAGGGTGTATTGATAGTAATATTAAGTCTTCTAGACTGTGAATATTGGATGCCTTTATTGGTATCTTCTTTAATTTCTTTTAGCATTGTATTGTAGTTTTCAGTTTATAAATTTTCTTCTTGCTTAAATTTATTCGTAAGTAAATCATTCTTTTTGATGCTATTGTAAATGAAATTGTTTGTTTTCCGGTACGCGGGCCTCTCACTGTTGTGGCCTCTCCCGTTGCGGGGCACAGGCTCTGGACGTGCAGTCTCAGCGGCCATGGCTCACGGGCCCAGCCGCTTCGCGGCATGTGGGATCTTCCTGGACCGGGGCACGAACCCGTGTCCCCTGCATCGGCAGGCAGACCCTCAACCACTGCGCCACCAGGGAAGCCCTGTTTTTTGAGATTCCTTTTTGGTCATCATTATTCATGTATAGAAACATAATTGATGTTTGTGTGTTGACTTTCTCTCCTGCAGCTTTGCAGAATTCATGTATTAGTTCTAACATTTTTTTGTTTTTGGTGGAATCTTTAGATTTTTCTGCATATAAGACCATGCTATCTATGAAAAGAGATAATTTTGCTTCTTCCTTTCAAGTTTGGATATCTTTTATTTCTTTTTCTTACCTTATTGCCCTGGCTAGAACTTTCAGTACTGTATTGAATAGAAGTGGTGAGAGAGGACATCCTTACTTTGTTCCTCATGTTTAGAGGGAAAGCTTTCAGTTTTTCATCATTGAGTGTGATGTTAGTTGTGGGCTTTTCACATACGGCCTTTATTATATGACATAGTTTCCTTGTACTCCTAATTGAGTGTTTTATCCTGCACAGGTATTGACTTTTGATTTTGTGAAATACTTTTTCTACATCAATTCACATGGTCATGTGTTTTTTTCATTTTGTTATTATGGTTCATTTATCGATTGATTTTTGTATAATGAGTCATCTTTATTTTATATTTATTTATTTCAGGAATAAATCCTACTTAGTCATGGTGTATAAACTTTTTAATGTGTTGTTGAGTTTGGTGGGCTAGTATTTTGTTGAAGTTCTTTGTATCAGTATTCACCAGAGATGCTGCTTTATAGTTTTTTTATAGTGTCTTTATCTGGATTTGGTATCATGTTAATACTGGTCCTCAGAATGATTTAGTAAGTGTTCTCTCTTCTTCAGTTTTTTGGAAGTGATTGAGAAGGAGTGGTGTTAATTTTTTTTTAAATGTTTGGTAGAATTCTCCCCTGAAGCCATCTGGTCCTGGGCTTTTGGAGGACCAAAAACTGTTGGGAGTTTTTTGATTACTCAGTCTCCCTACTTGTTATAAGTCTGTTTAGATTTTTTATTTCTTCATGATTCAGTCTTGGTAGTTTATTTTTTTCTAGGAATTTGTCCATTTCATCTAGATAATCCAATGTGTTGGTATACAGTTGTTCTGAGTACTCTCTTACAATCCTTTTTATTTCTGTAAAATGTCTCCTTCTCAATTTTCTCTTTTTTTCGAATTCAGTCAAGGTTAAAGTTTGTCAATTTTTATTCTTTGTTCTTTACAAAGAACTAACTCCAGGTTTTGTTGATTTTTGTCTAGTTTTTGTATTCTCTATTTTGTTTCTCTCTATTTTAGTGTTTGTTATTTCCCTCTTTCTGGTAACTGATGTAGTTTTCTTTTTTTGTTCTAGTTTCTTAAGATTTAAAGTTAGGTTGTTAAGGTTGTTTTTCTCCTTAATGTAAACATTTACAACTGTAAATTTTCCTCTTACCAGTCTTTCCTCTTACCTGCATCCCATAAGTTTTCATATATTTTGTTTTCATTTTCATTTGTCTTTATATATTTCCTACTTTCCCTTGAGATTTCTTCTCTGAACTATTGGTTGTTTAAGAGTGTGTTGTTTAATTTCCACATATTTGTGGATTTTCCATATTTTATTTTATCATTGTTTTTTAGTGTCATTCCACTGTGCTTGGAAAAAATACTTTGTGTGATTTCAGGCTTTTTAAATTTATTAAGATTTGTTTTGCACCCTAAGTTATGGTTTGTTCCAGAGAACATTCCATGTGCATTTGAGAAAAATGTGTATTCTGGGATTATTGGGTGAAATATTCCATACGAAAGGAAAAATCCTATTGGTAAAGGCTCATATATAGTGAAGGTAGTAGATCAACCATTTATAAAGTTAGCAGGAAGGTTAAAAGACAAAATAATAAAATTACTGACATCTAGAATAAGTAGTTAAGGGATACACAGAACAAAAAGATGTAAAATATGATGTCAAAACATTAAATGGGGGGCTTCCCTGGTGGCGCAGTGGTTGAGAGTCCGCCTGCCGATGCAGGGGACACGGGTTCGTGCCTTGGTCCGGGAGGATCCCACATGCCGCGGAGCGGCTGGGCCCGTGAGCCATGGCCGCGGAGCCTGCACGTCTGGAGCCTGTGCTCCACAACGGGAGAGGCCACGGCAGTGGGAGGCCCGCGTACCGCAAAAAAAAAAAACATTAAATGGGGGGAAAGGGTAAAAAGCAGGGTTGTTAGAATGTGTTCAAATTTAAGAGATCATCAACTTAAAATAATCGTGTGTATATATATATATATATGGGAACATATTTTATATATATGTATACATACATACATATATATACACACACACACACACACACACATATACATATGGAGTTTGCTATATATAAACCTCATGGTAACAACAAACTAAAAAACCTTTAATAGATACACACACAAAAAAGAAAGGAATCCAAATATAACACTAAAGATAGACACCAAACCTCAAGGGAAAAGAGCAAAAGAAGAAAGGCATAAAAAAGAGATACAAAATCAACCTGAAATCAGTTAACAAAATGGCCGTAAGTACATACTTATTAATAATTACTTAAACATGAATGATTAAATGCTCCGATAAAAAGCAAAGAGTGGCTGAATGGATACAAAAACAAGACCCATATATGCTGTCTATAAGAGACACTTCAAATCTGGACATACACAGAATGAAAGTGAGGGGTGATGGAAAAGGTAGTCTATGCAAATGGAAATGGAAAAGAAAGCTGGAGTAGCAATACTTTTATCAGACAAAATGGAATTTAAAACAAAGACTGTAACAAGAGACAAATAAGGACATTACATGATAATAAAGAGATTGATCCAACAAGAATATATAACAATTGTAAATATATGTGCTCAACATAGGAGCACCTAAATACATAAATCAAATATAAACAAACATAAAGAGAGAGAAGTGACAGTAACATGATAATAGTAGGGGACTTTATACCCCACTAACATTAATGGAGAGATCATCTAGGTAGAAAAAAAGGAAACACTGGCCTTAAACAACACATTAGACCAGATGGATATATGTATGCATATAAAAAGTTCCATCCAAAAGCAGCAGAATATACATTTTTCTCAAGTGCATATGGAACATTCTTCAGGATAGATCACATGCTAGGCCACAAACCAAGTCTCAATAAACTTAAGATTGAAATCATATCAAGTATCTTTTTCAACCACAGTGGTATGAGACTAGAAAAAGCTGCAAAAAGAAAAACAAAGACGTGGAAGCTAAACAATATACTACTAAATAACCAATGGATCATTGAAGAAATCAAAGAGGAAATTAGAAAATACCTAGAGACAGTGAAACACGAATATGAAAACAAAAACACGACACTCTGAAACCTATGGGACACAGCAAAAGCAGTTGTAAACGGGAGGTTCTTAGTGATACAAGCCTACTTCAGGAACAAGAAAAATCTCAAATAAACAACCTAACCTTATGCCTAAAGGAACTAGAAGAAGAAACAAAAACCAAAGTTAGCAGAAGGAAAGAAATCATAAATATCAGAGTAGAAGTAAATGAAATGGAGACTAACAACAAGTAGAAAAGATCAATGAAACTAAGAGCTGTTTCTTTGAAAAGATAAAATTGATAAACCTTTAGTGGTACTAATCAAGAAAAAAAGAGAGGGCCCAAATGAAGAAAACCAGAAATGAAAAATAAGTTACAACTAACAGCACATAAATACAAAGGATCATTAGAGATTACTACAAATAATTGTATGCCAATAAAATGGACATTCTAGAAGAAATGGATAAATTCCTAGAAATGTACAATCTCCCAAGATTGAATTAGGAGGAAATAGAAAGTATGAACAGACTGATCACCAGTAATGAAATTGTTTCAGTAATCAGAAAACTCCCCAAAAAACATAAGTCCTGGATCAGATGGCTTCACAGGTGTATTCTACCAAACATTTAAAGAAGAATTAATACCCTTTTTTTCCCCTCAAACTATTCCAAAGAATTGCAGGAAGGAATGCTTCAGAGTTTATTCTATAAGGCCAGCATCACTGTGAATCCAAAATCAGACAAAAACACAACAATAAAAGGAAATTACAGACCAGTATCATTGATATACATAGATGAAAAGATCCTCAACAGAAAAGTAGCAAACCGAATTCAACATTAAATGGATCGTACACCATGATCAACTGGAGTTTATCCTGGGAATGCAAGGATAGTTCAGTATCTGCAAAGAATCAAATGTGATACACCACATTAACAAATTGAAGAATAAAAACCATATAGTTAGCTCAATAGATGCAGAAAAAGCTTTTGACGAAATACAGCATCCATTTATGATACTCTGAACAAAGTGATTATAGAGGGAACATATCTCAAACTAATAAAATCTGTATATGACAAACCATAGCCAGCATTATACTCAGCATTGAAAAGCTGAAAACTTTCTCTGAGATCAGGAACAAAACATGGATGCCCACTCTCTTCACTTTTATTCAACATAGTATTGGAAGTCTTAGCTACAGCAATCAGACAAGAAAAAGAGAAAGGCATCCAAATAGGAAAGGAAAAAATAAAATGGTCAGTGTTTGCTGATGACATGATACTATATGTAGAAAATCCTAAAGATGCCACCAAAAAAATGATTAGAACTAATAAATGAAATCAGCAAATTTGCAGGATACAAAATCAATATACAGAAATCTGTTGTGTTTCCATGGACTAGTAACAAACTATCAGAAAAATAAATTTTAAAAACTATCCCATTTATAATTGTTTTAAGAAGAATAAAATAAATATGAATACATTTAACCAAGGAGGTAAAAGACTTCTACATGGAAAACCAGAAGACATTCATGAAAGAAATTGAAGACAATACAAAGAGATGAAAAGATACGTTGTATACACAAATTGGAAGAGTTAATATTGCTAAAATGGTCAAATTACCCAAGGCAATCTACAGACTTAATGCAATCCCTGTAAAAAATTCTCATTCAATTTTTCACAGAACCTAAAAAAATAATCCTAATATATGTATGGAAACACAAATGACCCTGAGTAGCCAAAACCATCTTGGGAAGCAAGAACAAAATTGGAGTTATTATGCTCCCTGATTTCACATTATATTACAAATCTACAGTAATCAAAACATTATGGTCCTTGTACTAAAACAAACAGATAGATCAATAGAACAGAATAGAGAGCCCAGAGATGAAACCACACTTATATGGTCAGTTAATCTATGACAGAAGAGGCAAGAATATCCAATGGGGAAAAGTCAGCCTCTTCACTAAATGTTGTTGGGAAAACTGGACAGCTACATGCAAAAGAATCAAACTGGACTACTTTCTGACAGCATGTATAAAAATAAACTCAAAATGGATTAAAGACTTAAATGTAAGATCTGAAACCATAAAAATCCTAGAAAAATCATAGGCAGTATGCTCTTTGACATCAATCTTTGCAGTAGTTTTTTTTGTTGTTGTTTTGGTTTGGTTTGGTTTGGTTTGGTTTTTGCGGTACATGGGCCTCTCACTGCTGTGCCCTCTCCCATTGCAGAGCACAGGCTCTGGACACGCAGGCCCCACGGCCATGGCTCACGGGCCCAGCCGCTCCGCGGCATGTGGGATCTTCCCGGACCAGGGCACAAACCCGTGTCCCCTGCATCGGCAGGGGGACTCTCAACCACTGCGCCACCAGGGAAGCCCGAGGGTAATTTAAAGGGACCTTTGGGACAACATCAAATATATTAACATTTGCATTATAGGGGTCCCAGAAGGAGAAGAGAGAAAAGGATAGAAAATATATTTGATGAAATTATGGCTGAAAACTTCTTGAACCTGAAGAAAGAGACAGGTATCCAGGTACAGGAAGCGCAGAGTCCCAAACTAGATGAACCCAAAGAGACCCACAACAAGACATATCATAATTAAAATGGCAAAGTTAAAGATAAAAAGATAATTTTAAAAGCAGCAAGAGAAAAACGGAGAGTCACATACAAGGGAACCCCCATAAAGCTGTTAGCTGATTTTTCAGAAGAAACTTTGCAGGCCAGAAGGGAGTGACATATATTTCAAGTGCTGAAAGGAAAAAACCTACAACCTAGGATGTTTTACCCAGCAAGGTTTTCATTTAGAATTGAAGGAGAGAGAAAGAGCTTCTCAAACCGGCAAAAACTAACAGTTTATCAGTACTAAACTGACTTTACAAGAAGTGTTAAAGGGTCTTCTCTAAATGGAAAAGAAAAGGCTACAACAAGGATGACTCCCAGGGTTTTAAATGGAGATGCCATTTACTGAAATGGGGACTTCTCACAATAGATAAGACATTTTATTTTATTTCATTTCATTTCATCCATGGTTATTTTTTTTTAAGTTTTAATATCCCATTAGCTACTATTAGTAATGTCAGTATGCTTGCCTATAAACTGTACTGTTCTGTTTCCCATATACTGCTTTAGATCTGCTTTCAACATAAATAAGAACTAAATGGTTTGGGATTATATGTAATGACACTGAATACGGATACAAGAGGCTCCCTTAGGAATATCCTGAGATTTGAACTTGATATCTCTTGATTACACCCAGTTTTGAGCTGTGTTGGTGGAGGTTGTTAGTTGGCTAAGTTTCATATAGGTTAGGTATGATCCTGTTAAGGTCTTTTATCCATATTTAAGTAATTTAAATGCAGTGACATTTGGAGGTAAAGGATTGTGCCTTATCTGTTAAAGGACAGTGGAAAATAAGGGACATGGCAAATGAGATGAAGTCTGAAGCTCTTTGTTTGAATCTTGGCCCTGCTACTGATGAGATGTGTATTAGTTTCCTAGTGCTTCTTTAATAAATTACCACAGATTTAGTGGCTTAAACAATACATTTTTACCTTGCTGCTCTGGAAGTCAGAAGTCCAAATGGGTCTCACTGGGCTAAAATCAGGTGTCAACAGAGCTGCGTTGCTTTTAGAGACTCTAGGGGAGGATCCATTTCCTTGCCTTTTCCAGCTTCTAGAGGCCACCCCACATTCCTTGGCTTGTGGCCCCTTCCTCCATCTTCAGAACCAACAAGTCCTTCTCAGACTGCCATCTCTCTGGTTCTTCCTTTCCTGCCTCCTGTTTCTACCTTTATGGACCCTTACGGTTAAACTGAGCCCATGTAGATAATCCAGGATAACCTCCCTATTTTAAATGTCAGCTGATTAGCAATTTAAATTCCATCTGTACCCTTAATTCCCTTTTGCTATATAAAGTAACATATTTACAATTTCCAGGGAACAGGACATGTTTATGTGCACACATGCACACCTACCACAAATTTGATGTCCATAGACCAGTCACATGGGCAACTTGAGCAGCTTTCTTATGTATGAAATTAATAATAATAACAATAATAATGCCACCACCCACCTCCAGATTTAGACAAACAGTTGTGGGGTTTTTTGGGAAGACTTTAGAAGAATAAACAGTTTGCAAATGTTGCAAGTGTTTTTGTTACAATTTATACTGAAGTCAGTATATAATACAAGAAGACCCTTAAAGGCTCATAATCCACTTTAAGCTTATATCTGTGTGTCCATAAATCAGGCACTTTAAAATTCAGGAGATTTGTATGAATTTTAGTGTATTCTGTATAATGTGTGTAAATGAGATATTTTAAATGTGTATTACACATACTCTAATCCCCATTTCCTAGCTAGGTCAGGGACAAATAACTTTATGGGCCCAAGACCTCTGACTCTATTGAAAACTCCTTAAACTTGAAATTGTATTAGATTTATAAAAAGAAAAGAAAATGGCCTTCATATAAAACAGCAGTAAAGTAGTAAAGGATATATATGGGTGACTTTTCTCTTAAAAGGCTTGTGGATTAGCAGAAGTCATTTAAAGAGTTTACTACTTTCCTGTCCTTTGCCTCCTCCCTAAAAAGTTTATTAGAAGATGGAGATTAAGAGCCAGACCAAAATATTGCAGTCAGAGCCATTCGTGTCATACTCATAAACAAAGTCTAATCTGTATTAGTAACATTTTAAAATAAACATCAAAAAGGAACTCTCAAACAATCTGAGGCCTTTAACTCAAATACATAACTTTACAAACTTTAAATATAGCTATTTTTTTGTTTTCCCCTTCCTTGGAACGAAGTAAAATTTAAGTTAAATTAAACCTCTAAACATAAACTGCTTTATGATTGTAAGGTCAATTCATGGCTCACACAGCTTTGTGTCATTTTTTTGTCTATGTAGCATTTTGCCACATGTAAAGTATATACATAATGAGTTAGGTTGGAGTGGGTCGTGGGAAGGTTGTGAGAGAGAGACTTCCTTCTTCTCTCTGCCCCATCACTGAGTAGTGGAGCCATCTGCAATTCACGGGAGCATACATCCAGGGGAGAGATGGGAATTGTTGTCTCCTGGAGGCCAGCACAGTTCAGAGTTGGTTTTCTCAGTCTTGGTCTTGTGGTTTTGGGGATTTTATGGCTTTCTGAGGTATGTTTGGGAATGAAGGATCCTCATTCCTTGCTTAACCTATGCAAATAATCTTTAAGGACTTTGATCATTGGGAAGAGGAAAACGAGGCTGTCATCTGTCCTCCAGATGAAAGGCTCATTTTGGCAGGAGCATTACAGAGATGGGTCATGATTTTTTGGTTGTTTTGATTTTATGCTCCTATAAAGGATCTTGTAAAAAATTCTTATGGTTATTTTGTTTTCTTTTATTCTTTCGGTTTCCCTCCTATTTAGTGATAAAAGCCATGGCCAGCTGTCTGTGCGAGCTCACTCATGCACCCCTCCCAAGGCAGGGGCTCTGAAGTAGACAGGTTTAGGTGGAGGTTTGGAGGTCTTCCTTACTTGCCTTTGGGCCAGGCCTGCCTGCCTGTTTCTGGTTGAGCTGACTTGTTCTTTTCTAAAAAGACTTAAAAAAAAAAAAAACCCAACTTCATATTATCCTGGCTCCTGCAGAGAAGGCCTGCTATGCTGGGGCGACAGCTTCTCCAGTGGGGTGGGAGGGTAGGGTTGGGGGAAGATGTTGAGACAGGATTTGGTAGCATTCCCATTCATTTAGTTCACATCCTTTTCTGAATGCTTATTCTGGGTGTTCTGACTAACGTTTTCACACTACCTGGGATAATGCTTCTTGAAATGTATGTCTTTAAAGCCACATTACTGTTGGGGAAAAAATTTACAATGGAAAGCAAATTTTTATAGAAAACAAAAGTTTGGGGGGTAAACAGACCTGCAGAATTTTACAACTGCTGTATTCCTTGGTATTCGCCCATGTATTTAATTGCTGGAGAGATAACGAGTGAATTGTTTCTTGGTATATGTTTAACTTACCTCTTAGCTACTTATTAAGGGGTTTAACTTGGGCTATATGTCTTCTTTAAGAGGATTGAAGGGAATTTGGAGTGGCATATCTGTTTTCATTGTAGTGTTAGATGTATGGTAAGTTAAACCATTTTTGTGAAAGTTGAAAGTGTAATATTAAAAGAATTCAGTTTTCTAGGCATTTATGCACGTTAAAAATAACTTGCTATTCATGTTCAGTGGTTTTCTTGTTACACAGTGTAGGGAACTTGCCATGACACATGCAACAGATTACAAAAAGACTGCAAATTTAATAATTACAACATGGCATAGACTGTGCTGGTAGATACTGGAGTACAGCACTCTCTTTAATCACAGTGCTTCCCATAGTGTGGGTGGTCACAGTCCGAGGACGTTTCAGGCAGTCCAGCCCCCTTGCGAGAGGGATTGTGAAGCAGAGCACAAGTAAACAGCACTTCACAAGCTTTTCAGGATTTCCATTTCCTTTAGGTTGCTTTTCCACTTTCTCTCCTCCTCCAACCTCCTCCTTTAAATTTTTGTTGCTTAGATTATTTGCTTTTATCAGATGAAACCTTATTGCATATGCTTTTGCTTTCTTTGTTCAGCTTTTTTTTTTTTTTGGCAACAAAATAAAGTATGTTTAACACTTTGAAGTTCTATTTCAGCACAAAAGCTGAAAATGACCAGTAGGATGTTGTGATCATTACAAGTTAGCAACTTCTTGCAGTAAGCCCTGGAAAATTGCATTTAATCAACTTATTATCTTATTTCATTTTTTAAAACATCTAACTTCTGTCCCTTGTTTCCTTTGATGTTTGTTTGACTAAAAGAAAATTTGAATCATTTGCAGATTTTTCTTCCCCATTCAAAAATGTTGTCCTTGCTACCCTATTTTGTTCCTTAGTAATCTATTTTCCCTTTTTATAAACTTGTAGTGTCCTAGTCCTTAATGTTTATGAATATCAAAGAAAAAAGCAAGTGATGGAAATGCAAAGTCACTGGTTTTTGTCCATTCATGAGAATTAATGGAATTTATTACAGTTCTTGGTCGATTTCTCTAGGGAGGAATTATTTTAAATGATAAATGTGTACAAATGGTAATGTATTATCTGAAGCGTTAACATTTTCTCTCTGAAAGAGGGATTTTTAAAAGAAACACTTGGAAAAATGTAAATATGTTAATAAAAGAACAGTTAATGTTACAAATGTGTACCCTTACCTCCTCTCACTCCTCTGTCTTATTGCTTAAAATTATAGACAGGCTGTTCCTATATATAAGAACATATATAAAATTATAAACAGACTGTTTCCAGTTGTCAAGTTTTTAAATAAAACATGACATTTTAGTTGATATTTTATGTTAGCATACATAAATAACATAAAGAAGGTATGTAAAAAAGAAAATAATTTGCAAACTTTTATATAAGATATAGTCCCTAATAAAGTCACATATATTGTACTCCTTTCCCATAAACTGATTATAAATAAGTTGCCTACAATTATAATGTATAACGACATTGTCAAAACCAGCTTAAAGAGAAAGTAGAGTGATTATATATTTTGGAAGAAATAAGTTCCTTTTAAAGTCATACCTGTAAAAAATCCAGTACTCTACATAGATCTTTGGAGAATTTTATTGTTATTCATGAAAGCATTTAAAAAATACTTTAGTCATTTTCGTTTATGATAAAGCTAATCTAATTCTCTGTTCTAATGCTACTTGCCAAGCTTTAGATCACAACGGCTTAATTTAAGGAAAAAAATTGCTGGCTAATCCCCTTTGGTATTTTGAAGCTATTTTGGGCACCCTTTGTTCTATGGTACATTACAGTCTGTTTATGGGGAGCCATCGGGTGTTTGATGTGGGACCCTCTGGCAGAGGGGATTGGAACTTGAGAGTCTGGGTGCAACTGGGATAAGTTAAGGATGCTGAAATTAACTTTCTTTTGGAATTGTCTTTCATCTATAAATTGAAGGATTACATTTAATTTTAAATGGAGTAGGGGTAAGGCAGGTTGGTTTTGGTTTTAGAAATTACCATTTGGAGTTTAGTAACAATATCAAAAGCAGGGATGTTGACATTTTTAATTTTAATAGTACTGGTTAATATACACTTATGACTGAGTGTTCCATCTCCCTTTTCCTGAGCTTCCTGATGGTTCCCAGAATTTGCCTAAGACATCAGGGTAAACCCTCCTTCACAGAAAATGTGCCTTAGAGTCTTAAATGTCTCATTTCAGGCTCATGTGTGGTTCCTCACTGCATGAGACCCAGTGGAGGTGCAGCAGGTTTCTATCACAGTCCTGTTTGCAGAATATTTCCCTGGTTACCATATGTAATTATGCCGATGTCCTCATGATGGAGATTCATGGGTTTATACAGATGTATCCCCTTGAATTTCTTTCATAAAAAAAGATACATAGCAATACAAGTGAGAAAAGTAACAAAACTGGAAGATAATGCTCTGTACGTTATGTTTTTTGTTTCTTGACTGAAATTAAAGCACAAATATGTTACATGAACTTAGATTACTGTTCTTGAAATTAATTTCCTTTCCTGGCTTTTGGTCTATAAAGAACACACTAACATATACCAATGTGGTGTTTATATGCTCCTGGTGGAATTTACAGTCCTGTATTCCCCTCACTTCACTCAAAGTGTAAATATATTCATCATTATGTTTTGTGTCATTGACTAGCAGCTCTCAAAGTGTGGTTCAAGGACACTGGGGTCTCTGAGACACTTCCAGGAAGCCTGCCATGTCCTTCCTTTTCCAGCTATGTATCTTTGTGATGATGGATTTCCTTTATAAATTGAACCAAAGCAACATATTGCAACAGATTGAATGCAGCAGCAGACATGAGAACACAGTTGTCTTCTATTAAGCCAGACATTAAAGAGATTTGCCAAAAAAAAGTAAAACCATGCCACTCTAACTCAAAATTTGTTTATTTTGGAAAATATAGTTTTCTTCATAAATAATATTTCTGTTAACATGTAAAGGGTTTATTATCTCTAATGAATTAATATATAATATTGTAAAATTTTCTGAGATTTAATTACTAATATAGTGAATATTGATATATAAAATCTATATAAAAATTTTTCTTTGGGGTCCTAAGACCAGAAAATTTAAGAACTGTTACGTTAAATATTAAGACTGTTGCTGTGGTTCTCAAATCAGTCTTCCATTGGCTTCTCTGAGAGTCTGATCCAAGTGAGCCTATAAAATGTATAAAATTAGCCCACAGGCATGAGGTTTTAATGAAATGTCTCCTTTACATTTTCAGGATGTTTTCATGATGTGTCTTTTTATAAATGAAATATCAAGCAAGCTGCCAATGTCCTCTTGTAAATTTAAGAAGGAGACATAGATTATAGAGTTATGATCCCTTTTACTTATATAACTGATATTCTTTGTAGTTTGACATAATATGCTCCTATCTGCATCTTAATATATGGCTTTTAACGAACACTATAGATTGCCATATTCCATATATGACTCCATGACAATCATAGAATCCACAGCAATTTTAATAAGCATAGAATACCTTGTTCTTATGTGTACTTGGGATGTTTCTAACCACATTTGTATCAGTTACCTAATGTTTTTTATTTTTCAATTGATTTCTAGTTTGGGGATGAAGAAGAAAAAGAAAGTAACTGGCAAAATAACCATTACTTTTGCCTTTATTCTTACCTTAAATCTTTTTCTTTTTAATTGAAGTATAGTTGCGTACAAAATTATATGTTACAGGTGTAAAAATATAGTGATTCACAATTTTTAAAAGTTATACTCCATTTATGGTTATTATAAAATATTGGCTATAGTTCCCATCTTATACAGTACATCCTTGTAGCTTATTTTTTACGTGTTTGTACCTCTTACTCCCCTACCCCTATGTTGCCCCTCCCCCATTCCATCTCCCCACTGGTAACCACTAGTTTGTTCTCTATATCTGTGAATCTGCTTCTTTTTCATTATATTCACTAGTTTGTTTTATTTTTTAGATTCCACATATAAGTGATATCATACAGTGTTTGTCTTTCTTTGTCTGACTTATTTCACTTAGCATAATGCCCTCCAAGTCCGTCCATGTTGCTGCAAATGACAAAATTTTGTTCTTTTTTAATGACTGAGTAGTATTCCATTACATGTATATACCACATCTTTTTTTTTTTTTTAACATCTTTATTGGAGTATAATTGCTTTACAATGGTGTGCTAGCTTGTGCTTTACAACAAAATGAATCAGTTATACATATACATATGTTCCCATATCTCTTTCCTCTTGTGTCTCCCTCCCTCCCACCCTCCCTATCCACATCTTTTTTTATCCATTCCTCTTTGATGGACACTTAGGTTGCTTCTGTATCTTGGCAGTTGTAAGTAGTGCTGCTGTAAACATTGGAGTACATGTAACTTTTCGAGTTAGTATTTGTTTTTTTCCAATATATACCCAGGAGTGGAATTGCTGGGTCATATGGTAGTTCTATTTTTGGTTTTCTGAGAAACCTCCATACTGTTTTCCACAGTGGCTGCAACAGTTCACATTCCCACCAACATTGTATGAGGGTTCCCTTTCCTCCATATCCTTGCCAACATTTGTCATTTGTGTTCTTTTTGATGTTGACCATTCTGACAGGTATGAGGTGGTATCTCACTGTGATTTTGATTTGAATTTTCCTGATGACTAGTGATGTTGAGCATCTTTTCATGTGCCTGTTGGCCATTTCCTCTTTGGAAAAACGTCTGTTCAGTTCTTTTGCCCATTTTTTAATCAGGTTGTTTGTTTTTTTGATGTTGAGTTTTACAAGCTGTTTAGATATGTTGAATTTTAATCTCTTATTGATCATATCATTTCCAAATATTTTCTCCCATTCAGTAGGTTGTCTTTTCATTTTGTCAATGGTTTCCTTTGCTTTGCAAAAGCTTTTAAGTTTAATTAGGTCCCATTTATTTTTGCTTTTATTTCCTTTAGGAGACGGATCCAAAAAATATTGCTGCAGTTTATGTCAAAGAGTGTTCTGCCTGTGCTTTCCTCTAGGAATTTTATAGTATCTGATCTCACCTTTAGGTCTTTAATTCATTTTGAGTTTATTTTTGTTTATGGTATTAAAGAATGTTCCAATTTCATTCTTTTACATGTAGCTATCCAGTTTTCCAAGCACCACTTATCGAAGAGACTTTTTTTATTGACGAGTCTTTTCTCCATTGTATATTCTTGCCCCCTTTGTTGTAGATTAAATGACCATAAGTACATGTGCTCTCTATCCTGTTGCACTGATCTATGTATCTGTTTTTGTGCTAATACCATTACGTTTTGATTACTCTAGCTTTGTAGTATAGTCTAAAGTCAGGGAGCCTGATTCTTCCAGCTCTGTTTTTCTTTCTCAAGATTGTTTTGGCTATTCAGGGTCTTTTGTGTTTCCATAGAAATTTTAAAATGATTTGTTCTAGTTCTGTGAAAAATGCCATTGGTATTTTGTTAGGGATTGAAGTGAATCTGTAGATTGCCTTGGATAGTATGGTCATTTTAATAACACTGATTCTTCCAATCCAAGAACACAGTCTATCTTTCCATCTGTTTATGTCATCTTCAGTTTCTTTCATCAGTGTCTTATGGTTTTCCCAGTACAGGTCTTTCGTCTCTTTAGGTAGGTTTATTTCCAGTATTATACTCTTTTTGATGCACTGGTAAATGGGATTGTTTCCTTAATTTTTCTGATAGTTCGTTGTTAATGTATAGAGATGCAACAGATTTCTGTATATTACTTTGTATCCTGCAACTTTACCAGATTCATTTATGAGCTCTAATAGTTTTCTGGCAGCATCTTTAGGATTTTCTATGTATCTGCAGTCAGTGACACTTTTACCTCTTCCTTTCCAATTTGGGATTCTTTTATTTCTTTTTCTTCTCTGGTTGTTGAGGCTAGGACTTCCAAAACTATGTTTATAAAAGTGACAAGAATGGGCATTCTTGTCTTGTTGCTGATCTCAGAGGAAATGCTTTCAGCTTTTCACTGTTGAGTATGATGATAGCTGTGGGTTTGTCATGTATGGCCTTTATTATTTTGACGTATGTTCCCTTATGCCCACTGTCTGGAGAATTTATATCCTAAATGGATGTTGAAATTTATCACAAGCTTTTTATGCATCTATTAAGATGATCATATGGGTTTTATTCTTCAGTTTGTTAATGTGGTATATATCACATTGGTTGATTTGTGGATATTGAAAAATCCTTGCATCCCTGGAATAAATCCCACTTGATCATGGTGTATGATCCTTTTAATGTATTGTTGGATTTGGTTTGCTAATATTTTGTTGAGGATTTTTATTTTCATCATTTTCATTATTTTCATCAGTGATATTGGCCTGTAATTTTCTTTTTTTGTGATATCTTTATCTGGTTTTGGTATCAGGGTAATGGTGGTCTCATAGAATGAGTTCGGAAATGTTACTTCCTCTGAAGTTATTTGGAAATAGTTTAAGAAGGATAGGTGTATTTTGATTGTCTTCTCTAAATGTTTGGTAGAATTCACCTGTGAAGCCATCTGGTCCTGGACTTTTGTTTGTTGGGAATTTTTAAATTACTGATTCAATTTCATTACTGGTAATTGGTCTGTTCATATTTTCTATTTCTTCCTGGTATAGTCTTGGGAGATTGTACCTTTCTAAGAATTTTTCTGTTTCTTCTAGGTTGTCCATTTTATTGGCATATAGTTGCTCATAATAGTCTCTTATGATCCTTTGTATTTCTGTGGTGTTGGTTGTAAGTTCTCCTTTTTCATTTCTGATTTTATTGGTTTGGGCCCTCTCCCTCTTTTTCTTGATGAGTCTGGCTATCAATTTTGTTTATCTTTTCAAAGAGCCAACTTTTAGTTTCACTGATCTTTTCTATTGTTTTCTCAGTCTCTGTGTCATTTATTTCTGCTCTGATCTTTATGATTTCTTTCCTTTTACTAACTTTGGGTTTTGCTTATGCTTCTTTCTCTAGTTCCTTTATTTTTTTTTATAATTTTTAAAAATTTATATTGGAGTATAGTTGATTTACAATGTTGTATTAGTTTCAGGTGTACAGCAAAGTGAATCAGTTATACATGTATCCACTCTTTTTTTAGATTCTTTTCCCATATTGGCCACTACAGAGTATTGAGTAGAGTTCCATGTGCTATATAGTAGGTCCTTATTAGTTATCTGTTTCATATATAATAGTGTGTATATGTCAATCCCAATCTCCCAATTTATCCCTCCCCCATTTTACCCCCTGGTAACCATAAGTTTGTTTTCTACATCTGTGACTCTACTTCTGTTTCGTAAATAAGTTCATTTGTACTCTTTTTTTAGATTCCACATATAAGTGATATCATATATTTACTCTCCAGAAAGTGGGTATAGAGGGAACCTACCTCAACATAGTAAGAGCCATATATGACACATCCACAGCAAACATTCTTAATGGTGAAAAGCTGAAAGCATATGATATTTGTCTTTCTCTGTCTGACTTACTTTACTCAGTATGGCAACTCTAGTTCCTTTAGGTGTAAGGTTAGATTGTTTGAGATTTTTCTTGTTTCCTGAGGTGAGCTTGTATAGGGATAAACTTCCCTCTTAGAACTGCTTTTGCTGCATCACATAGGTTTTGGATTGTCATTTTCATTTGTCTCTGTCTTACCTTAAATCTTCCATTTTTAGTTTATCTTGCCTTGTAACTAATCTTTTAGAATGTGGTTACTTCTGACTTAGAAGGGGCTAACTGCCCTATGGAGTAAATTTCTGTATTGGAAATGGAGTCATGTAAGATCTGATCCAGTTCCTTTCTTAAACCTTTGGAACAGGTGATTGCTTATCTTCTGTGTGTCTCCAGAAACAGAGAGTATTCCTTGGCAACTTAGGGCTTGGTTGGTTCACTGATCTATGTAGGAAGTTGTCTAACTTCTGACTCGTGCTAAGAGGGCTGGCTTTTTCTTGAGACTAGAATTTCTTCCTTTACACCCTGTCCTTTCCACCTCTGCTGGGCGAGTTTCCTCAGCCCTCCTCGGAGCCAGCAGCACCTCTGAAGTCTTCCATTTAGTCTCTAGTCACATGGATGGGGAGGAGGTTTTCCTCTTCTGAGCTTAATGCAGCAATTCTATATATTTGGCATTGCAGGTGATTTGCATGATAATTACGCTATTTGTTGAGTTCTACCAAATACATACCTAACTGATATTTTCAGTTTTCTTCCGAGATTATAGTAGTGAAGAACTATCGGCCTTCTGTATTACATGGGTACAGCTGTAAATGCTTTCTTTAAATAAGCAAAATGTAGGTGTGTACCTTATTATAGAAAGTAATGCAATATCCTAATCTGAGGTTTGGAGTATATTAAAGGACTTTGGACTTCAGTTCTGGAAATCTTTTTAAACTTGGAAACCTTTTAAACCAGCTATTACCTATCACTTAAAAATGGATCTACTACTGTCTAAGTAGGTGGCCTTCTGTGTCTTGGTTAGTATGAGAGTGTGGTGTTTCTTATGCATAAAGAAATTTAAATCACTAGGTGCTAAACCAACAGATTTCGTTGTGGATTAGTTAAGAACTATTGTAGTTTTTGTTATGTGGTGGCATAAATGGGGTTTTTCCACATTTCGTTTATGCAGAATCTGTCTGCATTCCTTCATCCTTTTCCTTTTTTTCACTGAAAAAAAAATTAGCAGTTTTGTTAGTGGGTCGCTTTGAAGAAAATGCAGAGGGAAGGAGAGAACTGAACTGGACCTGTGATTACTTTTCATGAGTGTGGATAAGCATAAGCTTCAGAGCTTGCCAGGACTTCAGTCTTTGGCTTTTTTTTTTCCTTAACATTTCCAAGGGTTTTGTTAGTGACTTTCAAATGGAACTTCAGATCTTGGATCAGTTCCATTAAAAAGTTGTGTGGTCTTAGCCACAGTAGCAGCTCAGTTTATTTTTCCTGTACTAGTTTCACAGAGGTTAACTGAGCTGGAATTGATGAGAGACTAACAGTGCAAGGGTGTGTGTGTGTGTGTGTGTGTGTGTGTGTGTGTGTGTGTGTGTGTGTGTGTGTGTGTGTTAGGTTTGGCCTTTTCCCTCTTGATTTGTATAATAAAGAATGCTTTAGCAGAATTAACATTTGCCTGTTGCTTAAAAAGGAAGCAAATCAAACGATTCAAAAATGCTTAATGTTACATTGTTTAAAGATTTTTAAAATGATCTTTTGTTAACTGTATTTTTATATGGCTTAGTACCAGATTGCATTTTGTGGATTTGTTTTCTTGTTGGGAGATGTACTTCAGTTTACAGCTAAGTATAATCTTAGTTGACTTGTTCTAGAGAGTATATTTTGATTGTCTGAAAAGAACATTTGACTGTGTTCATGATTGGGAAAGTCTTATTCAAATAAATATCATGAAGTTAAAATAGATGCCTTTTATTGTTTATATTGCCATAGTTTTTAAGAAAAAATGATCTGCCATTTATATGTTATCTGCTTATTATACATGTCAGTTATTCGAGGAATAGTGAATTTCTAAGGAAAATAAAACTGTATTAATACTTTAGATTTGATTCTGTTTAGTAGATTTAGAAGTAAATCCATATGTTATCTAACTTAATTCTCACAACAACCTCGTGATATGACAGGGCAGATATAATTATCTCCATGTCATAGATGAGATGAGACCCATAAGGAATTTGCCTGAAACTTCCCATTTGGCAAATGAAGGTACTTCACTGCACATCTTGCTGCTCCTCTATGAAAGCGAAACAGCCACACTGGCTTCCAGTTAGATCTCCTTTGTATTTTACATGTGGATGAAGAGCAGTAGTAATATTGTTTATAATGCACATTTATTGACCGCATTCAAAGTGCCACATACTTTGAGATAATGTCTTATCTCATTTAATCCCTTCAACAGCCTCCCTATTTTGTAGATGAGAAAACTAAGGTAAAGAGAGATTAAGTAACTTTCCTAAGGTTATAAACCCAGTAAGTGGTGGGCACCAGTATGAACCCCAGAAGTTTTGCTCTTAAGATTCAGGATTCCTAACTGCTATGCTACATTAGCTCCCAATAGTGGTTCATGTGCACTAATTTTCAAACTCCAAGTATTCACTAGTATTTCTAATAGCATCTTTTTGCATTTGCCTGTAATCTTAAAGATTTGACATGAAAATTTAGAAATAAGAGGTTTTATTCTTTAGATGTACACCAAAAGAAAGAAGGAGAAAACATTTGTAAATGTTAATTATCTATTATTGTCAGTAGATATACTACCTGGAGCAGATAGATGTTAACTAGTATAAAAGTAAGACCAATGTTTGTTGAGAAAGGAGACTCATATGAGCTTTGAAAATTTTTACCTAATATAAGTCCTTTCTCTTATATAAAAGGTTCTTAATAATGTAATATAAAACTTTGAGGGGAGTGAGGTATGGAAGAGTCTCATCTAAACAAGAGAGTCATTGTACCAAGGTGAATGTGCACCTTTCAGAACCCTGTAAGGAAGTCATTGCTGTAAAACACTCATTCTTGGAATGGAAACTAGGGGCCTCTAATGGTGTTTTTCTCTCTGTTCTTCCACTCCATCATTCACCAGATGGAATGCCTGTCTGTACCAGGCCCTACCTGTTCTGTACTGAACATATAGTGGTGCTCAAACCGACCCAGGCCCTGCCCTGTGGAGCATATTTTCCAGGGGGCAGACTGTCATCAATCAGTGCTCACTCAGACAAGGGGACCATACCTGGGAGAAGGGTGGGCCAGTAACATCATGGCAAATGGACATGAAGTACTCTTGGTTGGAGCTAATACCTAAAGAGGGATTAAGGGTTTAGTAGGTGAAGAGCAGAGGGAAGGGGATACAGGAAACAGGCAACATGTAGTGGAAGGGAACATGTTGAATATAAGGGGCTGAATGAAGCAGTGAAGGCTGTGGGGTACAAGGTGGGGCTGCAGAGGTCGACCCTGGGGTTTGTTTGTATCTGAGCCACAGCAGGAGGACATGGAAGGGATTTTAAGGGGTGGGGGAACTTTGAAAGTGTGACCTGAGCGCAGATTGTTTTAAGGACATGGTAAATAATACGGTACTTTCAGACACCAGGTTCTTAGAACAGATATTTTATAATGCTGCCTTGGCTGTCCTGAAGTGAAATTCATAAATACTTTCTCTGTTTTAAAGTCTGTTTTGTCTGATATAAATATTGCTGCTCCAGCTTTCTTTTGATTTCCATTTGCATGGAATATCTTTTTCTGTCCCCTCACTTTCAGCCTGTATGTGTCTGTAGATCTGAAGTGGGTCTCTTATAGACAGCATATATATGGATCTTGTTTTTGTATCCATTCAGCTAGTCTGTGTCTTTTGGTTGGAGCATTTAATCCATTTACATTTAAGGTAATTATCGATATGTATGTTCTTTTTGCCATTTAGTTAATTGTTTTGGACTTGCTTTTGTAGGTCTTTTTTTTTCCCCCCTTTCTTCTTTTCTTCTCTTGTGATTTGATTACTACCATTAGTGTTGTATTTGGATTCCTTTTTCTTTTCTGTGTGTATATGTATTATAGATTTTTGTTTTGCAGTTACCATGAGGTATTGGTATAGCAATCTATATATATACATGATTGTTTTAGGTTGCTGGTGTCTTAATTTCAAGTACATTTTAAATATCCTGCATTTGTACTCTCCTCCTATCACAATTACTAGTTTTGATACCATATTTGTGCGTAGAAGGTCTCCTTCCTTTACTGTATGTTTGCCTTTACCAGTGAGCTTTCTTTCCCATTTTGTAATTTTCTTGTTTCTAGTTGTGACCTTTTGTCTTCTGCTTAGAGAAGTTCCTTTAGCATTTGTTGTAAAACTGGTTTGGTGGTGCTGAATTGTTTTAGCTTTTCCTTGTCTGTAAAGCTTTTGATTTATCCATTAAATCTGAATGAGAGACTTGCTGGGTAGAGTATTCCTGGTTGTAGGTTTTTCCCTTTCATCACTTTAAATATATTTTGCCACTCCCTTCTGGCCTGCAGAGTTTCTGCTGAAAAATCAGCTACAGTCTTATAGGGATTTCCTTGTATGTTATTTGTTGCTTTTCTGTTGTTGCTTTTAATATTTTTTCTTGGTCTTTAATTGTTAATCAGTTTGATTACTATGTGTCTCGGCATGTTTCTCCTTAGGTTTCTCCTGTATGGGACTCTCTGTGCTTCCTGGACTTGGGTGACTGTTTCCTTTCCCATGTTAGGGAAGTTTTCAGCTATTATCTCTTCATATATTTTCTCAAGCCCTTTCTCTCCCTCTTCTCCTTCTGGGACCTCTATAATGCAAATATTGGTGTGTTTAATGTTGTCCCAGAGGTCTCTTAAACTGTCCTCATTTCTTTTCTTTTTTTTTTTTTATTCTGTTCTGTGGCAGTGATTTCCACCACTCTGTGTTCCAGATTTCTTCTGCCTCATTTATTTTGCTGTTGATTCCTTCTAGTGTATTTTTCATTTCAGTTTTTGTATTCTTCAACTCTGTTTGGTTGTTCTTTATATTTTCTAACTATTTGTTAAAAACTTCTTATAACTTCTCACTCTGTGCATCCATTCTTTTCTCGAGTTCTTGAATCATCTTTACGATCACTACTCTGAACTCTTTCTCAGGTAGATTGCCTGTCTCCACATCACTTAGGTGTTCTTCTGGGCTTTTATCTTGTTCCTTCATCTGGAATATATTCCTTTGCCGTCTCATTTTGTTTAAATTTCTATTTGTATTTTTATGTATGTGGTAGGTTAGTTACGTTTCTTGACCTTGGAAATGTCCCTCTGTAGGGGATGTCCTGTGTGTCCCAGCAGTACACTCCCCTCTCGTCACCCAAGGGCCAGGGACCAGCTAGTTCTGGGGTAGGTTCTGACCTCTGTTTGCAGACTCAGTTCCACAGGCTGCGGGATGATAGTTTTCTTGCTTCTGGTGGCTGCCCCCTGGTGGCTGATGTTTGTCTAGAGGCTTGTGCAGGATTCCTGGTGGGAGGGGCCAGCGCCTGCCCACTGGTGCATAGAGCTGGGTCTTGGCCCTCTGGTGGGCAGGTGTGTGTCACGGGGTGTGTCTAGAGGTGGCTGTGGGCTCAGGAACTCTTTAGGCAGCCTGTCTGCTGATGGGTTTTGAAACATTGGTGGTTTGGCCTGAGGCATCCAGCCTGGAGCCTACAGGCTGTTGGGTGAGGCCAGGTCTTGGTGCTTATGACCCAAGCAAGCGTCTTGCTATGTGCCTCCAGCAAGAGTTCCCATAGATGAACAGTCCCCAGTATGTCCGCCACCAGCTTTTATGACCCCAGAGAGAGCCACTGCCATCCTCCTTCCACCTCCCTAGGAGGCCCTCCAAGACCAGCAGGTAGATTAGCCCCAGGTTCCTGCGAAGTCTCTGCTTTTGGCCTGGGTCCCAGTACAGGAGAGACCTCCTATGTGCCTTCCAAGAGTGGAGTCTCTGTCTCCCCCAGTCCTGTGGAGCTCTTGCAATCAAGCCCTGCTGGCCTTCAGAACCAGATGCTCTGGGGGCTCCTCCTACCAATGGCGACCGTAGGCTGGGGAGCCTGACATGGGACTCAGAACTCTCACTCCTGTGGGAGAACTTCTCCAATATAATTGTTCTCCGGTTTGTGGATCACCACCTAGGGTGTATGGGATTTGATTATATCACAAGTATGCCCCTCCTACTATCTTGTGGTTTCTTCTTTACATCTTGGGATGTAGAATATCTTTGTTAGGTAGGTTCCAGTCTTTTATCAATGGTTGTTCAGCAGTTAGTTGTGATTTTGCTGTGTTTGTGAGAGGAGGTGATCTCAGAGTCCTTATGCTCAGCCATCTGTCTCCAGTCCCCGGCAATGGATTCTTTCTTTCCTTTCTGCTTAGACTAGTTTCACTTGCTCATAGGGGGCCACACACAGAGGCCTCATACCCAGCCCTTCAGACCAGAGTTCCTACTGTGAAAATCCATAAATACTTTCTTTTAAAAAAAATCATTATATTGTCTTCACTAAAGTAAAGAAAAAAATAAAAGGAAAATAATGTACATTTTGAAATGTAAGTGTTTGGACATTATGACCCTAGAAGACATAATAAACAGCCTGATGTATACATAGGTTCTGTGAGAGTGTGACCACCACAAATGAAGGCTGATATAGGAGGGTGATGTGGCAGTGAGGCAAATACCATGAGTGACCTTGCCTTCTGTGAGGTGATCTTCTAAAATGATGGGCAACTCTGATAAAGCTCTGACTAAAATGCCGTAAAATCTAAAACAATAAATACATAAATATAAAACGCCGTAAGATCTGCCCTGACAACATGGTAGTTGCATTTTTGGAGAAGTCAGAGGATGTCAAAACATGCAAATAATGCTTGTGTTTATGTGTAAAACAGATTTAGGCTCTAACAATAGGTTTCAGATGCATGAAGACACATACGTGGGACATCTGAAAATTGTATGTGACAGTTCATCATTGTAAGGTGTATTTCTAGGCTTTGCTTTCTTAACCATTAAATGCCACTAGAGCCACAAATTTAAAGGAAAAAAGTGGATTTTGATTAGTCGCATTGAGAACCACTGTTCTGCACTATAGACTTTTTCTGCCCAAATCTACAGCCTTTAACACCAGTCAAGTGTGTTAGCATTTTGGAAATTCCATTATCACTAGCTGCTGCTAGGTCATGAAGCATGCATGTCTCACTCCTCTGAGTGCTGGCTCTGGATGCCTTTAGTATACATCGAGACCTACTTAGCTACAGCTGTTGCCTCTAGCGTGAAGCCATGTGCCCATTCTAGGGGTCAGAGTCTCAAGCTTCTGATTATATTCTTGATTGTAGGCCATCTCCCCTTCTGAGGTTGACCCCTTCCCTATGGACTCATGGAAAATGGCCACTATTGTCCTCTTGACTACCATTTTTGGATCCTATGGGGACCTCTGTTTTTTTACTCCTCCTACCAGGAAGGTCTATCTGGATGGCTCCATCAGTTCAAAACATGGCCTGGTCTGAGACATTGTTCCTTGGCCTTCTGCCTAGCAACTCCTTTATGTTGACTCGGGGTTCAGTAGCATCTCAGCAGGAGCAGCAGTAGAAAGTTATGCCCCTAGCACTGATGGTTTTCCTCATGAGTCAGCCCAGCACTTTCAATACCAACAAACTTTGCTTCCTGCAGAGACTGTAAGGGGTAAGCACAAAAACAAGCATGATTATAGGGCTGTGCTATTAGCATCATACCTAGCAGAGAAAGCTGTCAGTACATGTGAACCATACAGTCTCCATTTCTTTTTACTATATTAAGCTTTTAATTTGAGGACCTTGGACCCTGGAGTTCATGGATGGGCTTTAGAGGGTCAGCAAACTCCATGAAATTGTATTAGAATGTTGTAGGTCTGTATAGTTTTCCTGAAAGAAAGTTCATTCCTTTTCTCAGATACTCAGAATAGGTTTTGAGGGACTTCTTTTTCTAACAATTGAAAACTCAACAACTAGATGAACAATATTTTAAAAACATGCTTGAAGGAATGAAAAAGCTGATAAACTAGTAAAGACTTATCAAGTCAGGATCCATGTAAGGACAGAGGCCAAGCGCAGTAAATCCATTGTTTGGGCTGGGGGTGTGTCTACCAGTTCCAAAGGGGGCAACCTTATAAGAAGCAAGGTGCTTTTACAGCATTGCAGGCTAAGAGGATAGGAATTAAGAGTTCATGGCCTGCCAAGTGAGGATGTCCTGGTGAACCCTTCACTTTAGGTTGGAACTCTGAAAGGGTATACCTTAAGAGTAAGTGTTAACTGAAGTAAACAGGCCCTCACAAGGAGTGCAGCTTAGCTTCAGATCTTCTCAGTTGCTGAAATTGTATTAAGATGATCCTGGATTGCTAGTGCTTCAGGTCTGGCAGAATTCTCTTTGGAAGAAACTAGCATCACCTTGGTGATTCAGATTATTTCTACCAACAGTTTTGCAAATAACAGTGTTCGGCACAAAATAAAAATAACGAGTCACATGAAAAGTTTAGACAGCAAAACTGAATCAGTAGAAACAACAGGCTACAAAACTAACACATAAGGGCTCCAGATACTGGCATTGTTATAGAACTCAGACTTTAAAATAACCATTCTAAATCAATCAGTATTCTCTACCATACTAACAAGCAAAAGAAGAAAAATCATATTGTCATATCAGGTGATGCAGCAAAAGGTATTTGATGAAATCCAGCATCCATTCATGACAAAAATCTGTCAATGAGTTAGGAATAGAGAGGAGTTACCTTACTTTGATAAAGAGCATCTACAGCTACCTACACTAATAACATCATACTTTATGGTGAAAGATTGGATGTTTTTACCCTACGATCAGAAACAAAATAAGGATGTCTGATCTCAGCTCTGGAAGTTCTAGCTACTGTTATAAGGCACAAAAAAGAACTAAAAGCTCTACATAGTGGAAAGGAAGAAATAAAACTGTGTCTGTTTGCAGATGATATAATTCTTTATGTAGAAAACCCCAAGGAAGCTACCTAAAAATAAAAGGAAAGGAAAGAAAACATCTCTTAGAAATAATGAGTTCATCAGAGTCACGAAATATAAGATCAATACACAAAAATCAACTACATTTTCATATAATAACAATGAACATGTTGAAACCAAAATTAAAAACAATATTACAGTCATTCCTAAGAAATGAAATACTTCGGTATATACTTAACAAAACAGATCTGTATGCTAAAAGTTACAAAATGGCTGATGAATTAAATTTTAAAAGTGGAGAGACATATAGTGTTTGTGCATTGAAAGATTCAACATAGTAAAAATGTCTGTTCTCCTCAAATTGATCTATAAGTTTAAAGCATTTTCTATTAAAATCGCAGCTAGGTTTTTTGTAGACAAAGGCAGGCTTATTCTAAAACTTACATGGAAAGGTACAGGCACTAGCTATAACAATCTTAACAAAAAAGAATAAAGTGGGAGGAATCACTATTCAATATTAAGGCTTACTATAAGGTTAGATCACGTGATATTGGCAGAGGCATAAACACATAGATGAGTGGAACAGAACAGAGACCCTAGAAATAGACCCACTTAAATATTAAATATGTTCAACTGATTTTGACAAAGGTACAGGAGCAATTCAATGGAGGAATGTCAACAAGTGGTGCCAAAGCAATTGGACATCCATCTAAGCCTTACAACTGACACAGAATTTAACTGGAATGGATCAGGGAATTAAATATAAAATTAAAACTGTAAACTTTGGGGGAAAATACAGAAAACCTTTAGAACTTAGAGCTAGGCAAAGAGTTCTTAGACTTGATAACAAAAGCATAGTACATAAAAGAAAAAATGATCACTGGACCTCATCAGAATTAAAAACTTTTGTTCTGTGAAGACCCATGTGAAGAGGATGAAAAGACTTGCTACAGACTGAAGGAAAATATTTGCAAACCACATATCTGATGAAGGGTTAGTGTCCAGACTGTATAAAGTCTCAAAACTCAATAGTAAAAACACAGGCAACGCAATTAGAAAATGGGCAAAAGACATGAGCAGACATTTTATCAGAAAACCTGTACAGATGGCAGATAAGCACATGAAAAGATGTTCAACCTCACTGGCCATCAGGAAATGCAAAAAATAAAATGGCAATGAGATATCACTACACACCTGTCCGGTGGCTCAAATGAAATATAGACTTCTAAATGTTGGTGAGGATTTGGAGGAACTGGATCGCTTACATTTCTGGTAGGAATGTGACAGTGGATACAGTTTTGCATGCGTGGCAAGCACCTTACTTGCATTACTCTAGTACCAGCATTGATAATTAGACGGACCGTTGACTTCTAACAGAAGTAATGGAAGACAAGATAATGATATCTTCAAATGCCAGCGGGGGAAAAAGACTCCTTCATTTAAGAATGAGGCATTTAAGGTAAACAAAAAGTGGGAGAATTTATCACCAACAGACTACACTAAAGGAAATACTAAAAGTTTTCTTCAGGCAGAAGGAAAATGACCAAAATAATCCTCCAGCAAAGAATACAAGAAATCAATCCTGTTCTTGTATGTACTCTGTGTGAGCCAGTAAGTTTCAGCTCTAGCTGCACATCAGAATCACCAATGGAATTAAAAAGAAAATAACCTCCACCTTCTTCTGTAGGATTGACCTGTGGCTTGGGGTCCCTAATGACACTGATGCCCAGCCTTAGATGAGACACACTGGAATTCTGGACCAGAATAATGTAGTGAGGTAGCAGAATGAAAAGAAAGTAGTGTCATGGCCAAAACTGAATGCATTATCTTCCCTTTAGCAGGCCTACGCCTTTGTACTTTGTATGTCTTCCTTATGGCAGCATTATTTAGTCTCTAGGTTGAAAACCCCCTCCACAATTCTAATTCCTCCTCTTTTGCACCAGTTGAACCAAATTCTGTCCATTCCACCTGTGTAGTGTATGTCCCTTTCATCCTTCTTTTTCATTTCTTTGCTATCGTTGCAATTCAAGCACTTAACTACGTTTTGACTTTACATAATAGCTGGCTATTAGTCTCTCAACCTCCAGTATCTTCCTCTTCCAGTCTGTCTTGAACAGTGTTGCCAACCCAATCTTCATAAGCATAGCTAATGTCACTGAGAAACATTTTCATTGTTCCTCACTATCCGCAAAATAAAGCTCAAATATAATACCTTTAAAAATATCAAATCAAGTTACATTCCTACTATACACCCTTTAGTGTCATTCTGTTGCACTGGATATAACATCCGTAGTCCTTATTACCACAGCCTGTAAGACACTGTTTTGAATCCCATTTCATCTCCATCCTCATCTCATACCATTCTTCCCTCTGCTCACCACGGCCCAGCTCCACTGGCCTTCTTGGGCTTTCTTCAGCAGTACTTTCTTTCTTGCATTTGTTCTGGCCTGCAATGCTCTTCCTTCAACAAGCTTTTGGTCCCATGCTCAGTTTTCAGGGTTGCCTTTCCTTACTTATCTGAAGTAAATCCCATTCTCTCCCTCCCTTTTTCTTTTCTAATCACAGCACCCTGATTATTTCCTCTACAACACTTGTCATTATATTGTTTACCTCTTTATTTATTCATTTCCTCTTCCCCCTCCCCTTACTAGAGTAAAAACTATATGAGTGCAGTGACTAAACAGTCTTGTTCACTGTTGTGAGGTACAAAGTAGGTGCTCAGTAAATATCCTCTAATTTATTTCGAATTATAGATACTTACAGTAAAGTTTTTATATTAAAGCAACTCTCTGACAAGAGAATCTTGGTTTCCATTGATTTTAACATATATTAATTTATGAAATTGTTTTGTTTAATGAAATTCTTTCTATTCACAGTCTCACATGTAACCTTTGGATGAATGGAGGCCAGGAATGTGGTAGGAAACAAAACTGTATAGGAAAAGACTGATATCCGGGGAAAAACAAGCTAGAAATAGAATTCTATAATTATTGTAATACCCAAGAATTTTTACCTTATGAGTATAGCTTTATATATCTCTTAAACTTCCATAATGATCTTTATCTGCTGTTCCTATAATTTTAGTAAATTTAAAAAAATAGCCAAGTTAAAAGTACTTTTTGTCTGAAGGGCATGTCAAAGGAAGTTATATTAACAGCTTATATTTGGATGGTGCTCTGTAGTTTGTTCACACATAATTGTATTTAACAGCCCGCTGTGAAAAATATCATACCTTCACTCCAAAAAGGTGAGGCTCTAAAACATTTAGAAAGCTGGCTAAGTTGGGAAACTAGGAATTTTTTTTTGAGATATCTATTACACATTAAAAGATATCAAGTAAGCCAGTTACGTATATGAATTTAGAGCGTAGGAGAGGGGGCAGGGCTGGAGCTAGAATTTTGGAATGTGTTGCAGTCACCCTACAGGAGAGGATGGACCTCCTAACACACCATCCCCCAATTTGGTTCTGATATAGAGACTGATGGTCTTACACCCAAACCAAGAGGGCACCAAACCAAGAGGGTACCACACCCATACCAAGAGGGTATGAAAAGATTTATTACTCACATAATGGGGGAGCAGGGCTGGTTCCCCAGCTGTTCCAAAGTGGCTTGAGAGAGCAGGAAAGGAGACTGGTTTAGCTTTCATGGTGAATAGAGGATGCACTTGGGGCAAGAGTTACCCTGTGTGAGCTGGGCCTCGCAAGGTTTGAACTTCCACCCAGGCCTTCTTATCAGCTTCTTTATCAGCTTGCCCAGATGTGGGGCAGAAGAGGAAAGGGGAGCAGTGGGACTTGAAAGCTGTCAGCAGTCAGACATCAAAAATGGATTTAAACTCTTTATGACAGAAGATATTGGCAATAAATGGTATCTAAAATCATGGAACTAGATAAAATCTCCTGGGGGATTACTGAACTCTGAGGACTCCAGCATTTAAAAATCAGGCCGAGGAGAAAGTAGCAGCAAATTAGACAGGATGAGGGAAGAAACGTGTATAGTGTAGTGTGCTACCAGCTAAGACAAAAGTATTTCAAGCAAGCAGAAGCTAGGGACACCATGTGTATCCGCACAGGTGTGTGCCACAGTGCCATGAGGTGCAGTCTGTTTCTGAACTGGAGGTGTGCAGGGTGGTCCCCTGGGAGGAGAGTCAACACTAGCATACTGCTGAGGAGGTGAGCAAGGATGGGGCAGAAGCGGATCCATTGGTTTGCATCATGGAGTTCTGATCGGTGAATCGGTAGGGAGAGAAGACTGAAGAATGAATGTGAGGTGGGAAGTAGAGAAGGCGAGTTTAGACATCTTTCTCAGGAAACTGTTAAATGGAGAGCAAATAAATGGGCAGTGATTAGAAGGAAGGAGATGTTAATGCAGGGACATCTTAAGGCATGTTTGTAAGCTGACATGAGCAATTCAGTGCTGATGCCAGAGGGACTAGGGATCACTGCTGTAGAGAGTCCTGGCCAAGAAGGGAGTTGAGGGGGTCAGAGACCAAGTGGCCGACTCCACTTTATGGTAACAGAGACACTTCTTCCTTCAGAACAGGAGGGAGGACAGAAAAGGGGTGTGTGTAGGTGCGTGTAGGGTTGTCAGCCGCTTGGTGACGAGATGAGAGGTTCAAGCTAATTGCTGTTTTTTCAACTGTATATGAGGCAAGGTCCTCAGCGGGGAAGCGGGGGTGATGTGATGAGAGAGAAGACGTGAAATAATTGCTCAGGAAGTTGCCAAGCAGACTGACTAGGGAAGCATAGGAGGGTGGGTTGGGAGGCAGGCAGCACACAGCCCAGCAAGGATTGTGGTAATGAAATCAGAGTCATTGGCTCAGGTGTCTGATGTTCTCAGCAGTTCAGCTGTGTGGGCACTGACTGGTAAAGAGAAAGTGCAGAACTGGATTCACAAGGGTCAGGGTTTTACAAGGCAAGTACCATAGTACTTTAGAAAGGGAGTGGGCAGAAAGCAGGGAGTTGAGGGTGTGATTATTTAAGCTTGGCAACGTATTTATCAAACACGTGAGTGGCTTATAGTAAGTGTATTTAGTAAAGTATACATTTCTATGTCTATATACTTATAGTCTTTCTATGTTACATGATTATTGATGTGTTTTAATGCCATTGTTTAAATCATTCATACTGTTATTTAGTTCAGGCTTATTTTCTAAAGCCTTTTGATTTTGGTTTTCGGAAAACCAACTCTATCCTCTCTCCCCTGCCCCTCGGAACTAATGAGCGAGCAAGCAAGAGGTTCTGTAAGCAAAAGTAAAAATTGCAGACTTTGTTATGATTGGAACTGTGTTTAGAAATTCTGTGAATTGTGTCATGTCAGCATCCTGCTCATGGAGTAAGCTATGTAAACAATGGGTGTTAGGCGGTTCTGTGAATGAGCAGCCTTCCTTCACACTTACAAACCTAACCACTGCAATTTTCCAGATTTCTGAGTGTTTATTTCATAGTAAAACAGGCTCTAAAAATACCAGGCCAGTTAAGTTTTTTATTGTAGATCATTTCATTTAAACTGCAATGGGACATATAAATTTTAAAAAAAATTGAAAGCAGGATTTTGAAGGAAAAGCTACAGAAATCTGTGCCGTAATTTGTTCTGGCTATGGATGTAAAAGTGCAAAAGGAATGGGAATAACTTTGTTCCATATTTTAAGTGAGAGAAATTGGTACATTTAATTGATGTCCAAAGGACTTGAATAATAGCGTACCAGAATGCACAATATGCCATTGTGAAAATATTACATATACCAAGTTTTAAATTAAAAGAAATTCTCATTCTGAATTTGATTTTAGGTATCATTCATAACTTTTCATCTGTAATATTATTTTAAAAAATTATACAGGGATATCATACCATAATTTTGAGTATCCAGAGTGAAATGAGAAAAGGGTTAAGAGAAGAGACAGGGGCCCACAAGTCATGCAGGGAAGGATTATTAGTTGGGGGATGAGAGGTGGACTTTATACAATGAGAGAATGGGAAACTGCAGGAGTAGAAATTAGTAGGAAACAGATAACCTATAGAGAAAACAAACTCAAACACTTAATTGTTTCAGATTTCCTGGTAACAACAATTATAGGGATATAAGTTTTATTGATTATAAAGACTTAAAAGTATGGACAGAAATAATAAGTACAAAGAAAATTAATGTTTTTCCTTTCACTGGGCAATAATTTCTGCCTTCCCAGGAACCCCAGACCTGGGATTCTCTGTGTTCTCTCAGTTTTCTCCCCAGTGCATAGGACATGAATATACATAGCGTTTAGATACATAGTGTTTCAGCTATGGTCAGGTGCTCGGGTCACAGTGCAGTGAGATGGGTGGTGGTCCTGTTGGAAAAGCAGATTCTAGAGCTCTACAGCCTGCGGTTTTGACTCAGTGGACTGTCTGTATGGTAGTAAGAAAACAGATGATTCAGATCCAGGTATTTACACATCACACCAGGAGAAACACTGAGGTAGGCAACCCAGTTTTCACATACAGCTCCTCTTGGGTCTCCTCATACATTTCTTACTTGATTGTGGCAAACCTAGAGATGCTCCCCTCACTGTTAGGTAAGTATATGCGAGACCAGGCGTTTATGATGAGTCAGAGAGCAGAACACAGACCTTGACTGTGATAATGAAGAGAGAGAAGATTAAAGGTACCCAGAACCCAGGAATAGGTTTCATTTTTACCCAAACTGAGACTTACGATATAGCAGCCACTGATGATCAAGCATGTGCTGTGAGCTGACATACCATGCTAGCTACTTCCCGTGTATATGTCTCATTTAATTTTATAACAAACCTATAAAATCAGTTTCATAATCTACAGTTTATAGAAGAAGGAACTGAGGAGACATAACACTGTTAAAGAAAAAATTACACCAAGGTCATGTAACTAGGACTCAAAGTCTGTTTAATTTGAAAGTCCCGTGACCTTTTTTCTTTCTTTTTCTTTATTTCTTAAATTATACAAATAAGACATTAATAGTCTCAAAAGAAAATCTAATAAATCCAGACATAGCAGCCTTCCCCCAACCTTATATCCCTCCACAGAAGTAACTCTGATATATCAATTGACTGTAGATCCTTCTAGTCTTCTCTGCATTTATATATGAAAATATATTAATTTGTTTTATGTTTCTTTTCACATTAATGGAGTTATACTGGATGTATTATTCTGCAACTTACTTTCTTCATAATACTAACTCCTGGAGTTATTTCTGTATCAGTCACAAGGTCTCCTTTATATTGCCAGTATTCATCTTTATACCAGAGACAAAGGAATATTCAAAAAGTATAATACAAACTGATTTTAAAAAGCAGACAGTTATCCGTTCCTATCCTAGGGGGTTGGTTTCAGTACCCCCAACACCACATACCCCATCCCCACCCCTCCCTGAGGATACCAAAACCCTCTGATGCTCAAGTCCCTTATATGAAGTGGCATAATATTTGCTAATAACATACACACAGCCTCCTGTGTATTTTAAATCATCTCTAGATTACTTATAATACCTAATATAATGTAAATGCGATGTAAATAGTTGTAAATACACTGTAAATGCTATGTAATTAGTTGCCGGTACACCAAAATTCAAGTTTTGCTTTTTGGAACTTTCTGGAAACTCTTTTTCCCAAATATTGTCAACCCACAGTTGGTTGAATCTGCAGAGGCAGAGCCCATGGATATGGAGGGCTGATTGTATATGGTTAAACCAGAGTTTCTTAGCCAGGACTATTTTGCTTTTGAGGGGATTTGGCAAAGTCTCGAGACAATTTTGGTTATCACAACTTGGAGGGGGGTTATTATTAGTATCTAGTGGATAGAGGCCAGAAATGCATCCCCCTCACCAGCACCACCACCCCTGTAGCAAAGAATTATCAGGCCCCAAAATGTCAATAATGCCAAGATTGAGAAAACCTACTCATCTCAAGGTATTTCAGCAGCCCCATGAAGGGGCTTGATCAATACATAGTTTCTCAGCACTAACCTTTACTTAAAAGGGTGCTGGGTAATAAATCCATTTGTTTTAAATGGTAGGCTTTCAGGCTTTCTAAGGGAAAAAAAAACTGTTATACTCTGGCTTCCTCCCTGATTTGAAATCACATTTGAAATTTTATACATCTCAGAGTGTGGTTTATGAAGGAGGCAAAATAATCAATGACTAACTACTAATTGAATTTTGCTTCCCAACCATGTAATAGGGAAAAGTGTTTCTCAACACATGTTTTATATGGTTAGTTTTTCTTCAGTAGTAAGTTGTCCACCGAATTCAACTTTGTCCACTTGTGCTTAAGTAGATATAGACTCTGTGAAATTGTAAGTCATTTAACAGGGAAATATTGTATTGAAATAAAAGGAACTCTTGTAATTGTAGATCTATTAGTTTGAACCTGTGATGCCCTAGTAAGACTAATAAGCAAGACCGTTAACTGTAGGAAACAAGTTGTTGGGTTCCAGATTGGGAATTGGGCAGTGTTTGTTTTCTTTGGCATTGTTTATGTTAATTTATTCAGACTGCCATTTTGTGTTTGAAGGAAATAATGTACAAATCCTAAGCTTAGCCTGTCTTCATTCCTTAAAAAATTTAACCGTCCATTATTACTTTGCTAAAGAATACATTATCACAAATATTTGTAATGAAAATAATGAGGGTTTTTTCCCCTCAAAATGATTTTAAATTAATTTAGACATGTCTGATTTTTAGAAAGAATGCATTAGAATAAACCTATACCTTAATTTAGGATTCATTTCTTCTCGATTTTAATTATAGATTATTCTAGTATTGGGTGTACCAGTTACATGTTGAACTATATTTTAATTCTTAATTTATAGAAATAACAAATACATGGAAGCTTAAAAAAATTTTAACAGAATTCTAAATAAGTTTTCAAGCAATTTTTATCTTATTTTTTTTAGTTTTATCAGCAATGGGTATGCATTATATCTTATATAATGAAGTCTTCCTTATAATTTCAGATATTAAGGATTTCAGATTTTAGAAGACTTAGAAGTGAAACTACATCATAATAATGATATTTCCTTCCTGAGAAGTCTTAGAATTACGGGTGCTTCAGACTAACAGGCGCAGAATAGCTGTTGTGATGGTGTGAAATATTTCATTTGATTTATTCTTTGTCTCTTAGAACCTGTATCCAGAAGTAATTTGAGGAATATGTAGTTCTGCCCATTGTATATGTACCCCTGATCAGCATCTTGTTTAGTGTGCCTGTTTTTGAACTTCATAGAAATGGAGTCACCCTATATGTTTACTTCTATCATTTTCTTCTTTCCCTTAGCATGTGCTGTGCTTGGCCACTTGCTTTTCTATGGAAATTTTAGAAGAGCTTCTGAAGTTCCACTAAAAAACATATTTAGGGTTGTTGATGGTATTGTATTGAGTCTATATGACAGAGAATTGACACCTTTATGACATTGAATTTTTCTTGATATGACCATAGTATTGATTTATCTCTGCATTTATGCAGGTCTTTACTATGTGTTTTTTTAAGTTTTATAACACTTGTCTTCTTTCTTGTTTTGTTATGTAGTGCTGTGCACAGAGCATTTCTTGCCATTTTAGTACTTTATAGAGGGCAAATTTTTTTTCAGTGAAGTAATATATTTAGTTGATGCTTACATGTTGGTCTAGTTTCTAGATTGCCTTTGTTGGCAGGGAGAAATGATAATTTAAGATTGTGTTATTAAGAAAATTAGACAATTTTCACTATGGTGTCTAATTTAGAAAAATCTAAATCACTTAGCAGTGATTTATTAATTTGGGAATTTTAATATTGCTTAAGTAAGTAAACAATTTCAGAATAAGAATATAAATGTTTTATTAGATATTTACATAAAATGTCATGGGAACATAAAAAAGAAAATGACTACTTCAGTGTTTGGGCACAGGTATTTCATATGGCTAAAGAACCTGCCAAATATTCAAAATGGCAGCATCTCTGCTGGCCAAGGTCTGAATACACCAGATACTTCTGTGAAAGCTTGAGAAAAGAGAAGATTAAACATGTTGTGCTGTACCTCGAGGATTAAATTTTGGGGCCAAGAATAATTGAATAAATTGGATTGAACTAACAAAAGGTTTTGTTTTCTTATTTGGGTTTGCTGGGGAAAAAAATGTTTTTCAAATATATAATTTTTATTTAAGCATATCTGAGATAATTTTGTAATTTTCCAGTGCCCCTTTCAGCAAAGATGGTCCTTGCTACTTACTGATTCTCCTGTCCCTTCTGGGTGCTCTAATACTGTGGCATACTCCTAGGTTGCCACAGGCAGAGCTGCACCAAAGCAGTTTTTTATTCAATGAAATCACATCCACATCAATGTGCCAGGTTCCAGTCAGTGTTATGAAATTAAGTAATACTCTTTGAAATAAAAGTACATAGCAATGTAATGTTTTTTTCCAGTATTATGTGGGTATTTCATGGACTAAAACTTAGGAAATTGTGAAAAGATTTATCATTTTGTACTGTAATGAGGTCACAAAGGAATCCTGCAATAATCTTGTTCAGTGAGTGTAAATGAGCGATTCATTCTAATGAGTTTGATTCAGCTAAGGTTTATTGAACACCTAGTGTGTGAAATGCCAAGGGCAAGTTAACAGTTGCTCTAAAGAATATAAATATTAGTAAGACAGTCTTTTCCTTGGAGAGCCTGTGTGCTAACGAGTAGAATGGGGAAATATAACTACAAGGCAGAACTTGGAAGGCATTGCGAGAGAAATACGAATAGGATACCGTGGAGATTTCAGGAGAATTCTATCTCATACTGTTGGGAACTGGAAGAGGAATCTTGGAGAAAGATGGATTTTGAAAGATTGGTATACCTTTGGCAGCTAGAGATGAGTGAGGGTTGTTGGGTTTCTCAGGAGAAAGAAATGGTATGGCAGTGGGAAAGGGCTGGGTGAGTCTGGAGACCAGCAGGGAGTCTGATGTTACCAAATCACAGGGATCAAAGAGAAAGATTGGGAGAAATAAGTTTTGTCGGTTTTTTTTAACATCTTTATTGGAGTATAATTGCATTACAATGGTGTGTTAGTTTCTGCTGTATAACAAAGTGAATCAGCTATATGTATACATATATCCCCATATCCCCTCCCTCTTGTGTCTCCCTCCCACCCTCGCTATGCCACCCCTCTAGGGAGACACAGAGCACCGAGGTGATCTCCCTGTGCTATGCAGCTGTTTCCCACTAGCTATCTATTTTATATTTGGTAGTGTATATTTGTCAATGCCACTCTCTCACTTCGCCCCAGCTTACCCTTCCCCCTCTCCGTGTCCTCAAGTCCATTCTCTACATCTGCGTCTTTATTCCTGTCCTGCCCCTAGGTTTATCAGAACCTTTTTTTCTTTTTTTTTTTTAGATGCCATAACTATGTGTTAGCATACGGTATTTGGTTTTCTCTTTCTGACTTAGTTCACTCTGTATGACAGTCTCTAGGCCCATCCACCTCACTGCAAATAACTCAATTTCGTTTCTTTTTAGGGCTGAGTAATATTCCATTGTATATATGTGCCACATCTTCTTTTTTATTTATTTATTTTTTTCCGGTATGCGGGCCTCTCACTGCTGTGGCCTCTCCCGTTCCGGAGCACAGGCTCCGAACACGCAGGCTTAGCGGCCGTGGCTCACGGGCCCAGCCGCTCCACGGCATGTGGGATTCTCCCAGACTGGGGCACGAACCCGTGTCCCCTGCATCGGCAGGCGGACTCTCAACCACTGCGCCACCAGGGAAGCCCAGTGCCACATCTTCTTTATCCATTCATCTGTCAGTGGACACTTAAGTTCCTTCCATGTCCTGGCTATTGCAAATAGTGCTGCAGTGAACATTGTGGTACATGACTCTTTTTGAATTATGGTGTTCTGAGGGTATATGCCCAGTAGTGGGATTGCTGGGTCATATGGTAGTTCTATTTTTAGTGTTTTAAGGAACCTCCATACTGTTCTCCATAGTGGCTGTATCAATTTACATTCCCATCCAACAGTGCAAGAGGGTTCCCTTTTCTCCACACCCTCTCCAGCATTTATTGTTTGTAAATTTTTTGATGATGGCCATTCTGACCATTGCAAGGTGATATCTCATTGTAGTTTTGATTTGCATTTCTCTAATGATTAGTGCTGTTGAGCATCTTTTCATGTGTTTGTTGGCCATCTGTATATTTTCTTTGGAGAAATGTCTATTTAGGTCTTCTGCCCATTTTTGGATTGGGTTGTTTGTTTTTTTGATATTGAGCTGCATGAGCTGTTTATATATTTTGGAGATTAATCCTTTGTCAGTTGCTTCGTTTGCGAATATTTCCTCCCATTCTGAGGGTTGTCTTTTTGTCTTGTTTATACGTTTCCTTTGCTGTGCATAAGCTTTTGAGTTTCATTAGATCCCATTTGTTTATTCTTGTTTTTATTTGATTTCTCTAGGAGGCGGGTCAGAGAGGATCTTGCTGTGATTTATGTCATAGAGTGTTCTGCCTATATTTTCCTCTGAGAGTTTGATAGTGTCTGGCCTTACATTTAGGTCTTTAATCCAGTTTATTTTTGTGTATGATGTTAGGGAGTGTTCTAATTTCATTCTTTTACACATAGTTGCCCAGTTTTCCCAGCACCACTTACTGAAGAGACTGTCTCTTCTCCATTGTATATTCTTGCCTCCTTTATCAAAGATAAGGTGACCATATGTGCGAGGGTTTATATCTGGGCTTTCTGTCCTGTTCCATTGATCTATATTTCTGTTTTTGTGACTGTACCATACTGTCTTGATTACTGTAGCTTTGTAGTATAGTCTGAAGTCAGGGAGCCTGATTCCTCCAACTTCGTTTTTCTTTCTCAAGATTGTTTTGGCTCTTCAGGGTCTTCTGTGTTTCCATGCAAATTGTAAATTTTTTTGTTCTAGTTCTGTGAAAAATTGCCATTGGTAGTTTGATAGGAATTGCATTGAACCTGTAGATTGCTTTGGGGAGTATAGTCATTTTCACAATGCTGATTCTTCCAATCCAAGGACATGGTATATCTCTCCATCTGTTTGTATCATCTTTAATTTCTTTCATCAGTGTCTTATAGTTTTCTGCATTTACAGGTCTTTTCTCTCCTTAGGTAGGTTTATTCCTTGGTATTTTATTCCTTTTGTTGCTGTGGTAAATGGGAGTGGTAAATGTGGTAAATGTGGTAAATGCTGTGGTAAATGTGGTAAATGTGGTAAATGCTGTGGTAAATGTTGCTGTGGTAAATGTGGTATCCTTATTTTCTCTTTCAGATTTTTCATCATTAGTTTATAGGAATGCAAGAGATTTCTGTGCATTAATTTTGTATCCTACTTTACCAAATTCATTGATTAGCTCTAGTACTTTTCTGGTGGCATTTTTAGGATTCTCTATGTATAGTATCATGTCATCTGCAAACAGTGACAGTTTTACTTCTCCTTTTCCAATTTGGATTCCTTTTATTTCTTTTTCTTCTCTGATTTCTGTGGCTAAAACTTCCAAAATTATGTTGAATAATAGTGGTGAGAGTGGGCAACCTTGTCTTGTTCCTGATCTTAGTGGAAATGGTTTCAGTTTTTCCCATTCAGAATGATGCTGGCTGTGCGTTTGTCACATATGGTCTTTATTATGTTGAGGAAAGTTCCCTCTGTGCCTACTTTCTGGATGGTTTTTATCATAAATGGGTGTTGAATTTTGTTGAAAGCTTTTTCTGCATCTGTTGAGATTATCATATGGTTTTTCTCCTTCAGTTTGTTAATATGGTGTATCACGTTGATTGATTTGCATCTATTGAAGAATCCTTGCATTCCTGGGATAAACCCCACTTGATCATAGTGTATGATCCCTTTAATGTGCTCTTGAATTCTGTTTGCTAGTATTTTGTTGAGGAATTTATGCATCTATGTTCATCAGTGATATTGGCCTGTAGTTTTCTTTTTTTGTGACATCTTTGGTTTTGGTATCAGGGTGATGGTGCCTTGTACAATGAGTTTAGGAGTGTTCCTCCCTCTGCTATATTTTGGAAGAGTTTGAGAAGGATAGGTGTTAGCTCTTCTCTAAATGTTTGATAGAATTTGCCTGTGAAGCCATCTGGTCCTGGACTTTTGTTTGTTGGAAGATTTTTCATCACAGTTTCATTTTCAGTGCTTGTGATTGGTCTGTTTATATTTTCTATTTCTTCCTGGTTCAGTCTTGGAAGGTTGTGCTTTTTTAAGAATTTGTCCATTTCTTCCAGGTTGTCCATTTTATTGTCATAGAGTTGCTTGTAGTAATCTCTCATGATCCTTTGTATTTCTGCCATGTCAGTTGTTACTTCTCCTTTTTCATTTCTAATTCTATTGATTTCAGTCTTCTCCCTTTTTTCTTGATGAGTCTGGCTAATGGTGTATCAGTTTTGTTTATCTTCTCAAAGAACCAGCTTTTAGTTTTATTGATCTTTGCAGTTGTTTCCTTTGTTTCTTTTTCATTTATTTCTGATCATATCTTTATGATTTCTTTCCTTCTGCTAACTTTGGCATTTTTTTTGTTCTTCTTTCCCTAATTGCTTTAGGTGTAAGATTAGGTTGTCTATTTGAAATGTTTCTTGTTTCTTGAGGTAGGATTGTATTGCTATAAACTTCCCTCCTAGAACTGCTTTTGCTGCATCCCATAGGTTTTGAGTCATCGTCTTTTCATTGTCATTTGTTTCTAGGTATTTTTTGTTGTCCTCTTTGACTTCTTCAGTGATCTCTTGGTTATTTAGTAGTGTATTGTTTAGCCTCCATGTGTTTATATTTTTTACATACTTTTTCCTGTAATTGATATCTAGACTCATAGCGTTGTGGTCGGAAAAGATACTTGATATGATTTCAGGTTTCTTAAATTTACCAAGGCTTGATTTGTGACCCAATCTATGATCTCTCCTGGAGGATGTTCCATGAACACTTGAAAAGAAAGTGTATTCTGTTGTTTTTGGATGGAATGTCCTATAAATATCAATTAAGTCCATCTTTTTTAATGTATCATTTAAAGCTTGTGTTTTCTTATTTATTTTCATTTTGGATGATCTGTCCATTGGTGAAAATGGGTTGTTTAAGTCCCCTACTATTATTGTGTTACTGTCGATTTCCCCTTTTATGGCTGTTAGCATTTGCCTTATGTATTGAGGTGCTCCTGTGTTGGGTACATAAATATTTACAATTGTTGTGTATCTTCTTGGATCGATCCCTTGATCATTATGTAGTGTCCTTCTTTGTCTCTAGTAATAGCCTTTATTTTAAAGTATTTTGTCTGATATGAGAGTTGCTACACCAGCTTTCTTTTGATTTCCATTTGCATGGAATATCTTTTTCTATCCCCTCACTTTCAGCCTGTGCGTGTCCGTAGGTCTGAGGTGGGTCTCCTGTAGACAGCATATATACGGGTCTTGTTTTTGTATCCATTCAGGCAGTCTATGTCTTTTGGTTGGAGCATTTAATCCATTTACATTTAAGGTAGTTATTGATATGTATGTTCCTCTTACCATTTTCTTAATTGTTTTGTATTTGTTATTGTAGGTCTTTTCCTTCTCTTGTGTTTCCTGCCTAGAGAAGTTCCTTTAGCATTTGTAGCAAAGCTGGTTTGGTGGTGCTGATTTCTCTTAGCTTTTGCTTGTCTGGAAAGGTTTTAATTTCTCCATCAAATCTGAAGGAGATCCTTGCTGGGTAGAGTAATCTTTGTTGTAGGTTTTGCCCTTTCATCACTTTAAATATGTCCTGCCACTCCCTTCTGGCTTGCAGAGTTTTTGCTGAAAGATCAGCTGTTAACCTTATGGGGATTCTGTTGTATGTTATTTGTTGCTTTTCCCTTGCTGCTTTTAATATTTTTTCTTTGTATTTAATTTCTGATAGTTTGATTAATATGTGTCTTGGCGTGTTTCTCCTTGGATTTATCCTGTATGGGACTCTCTGCAGTTCCTGGACTTGACTGACTATTTCCTTTCCCATGTTAGGGAAGTTTTCAACTATAATCTCTTCAAATATTTTCTCAGACTGCTTCTTTTTCTCTTCTTCTTCTGGAACCCCTGTAATTCGAACGTCAGTACGTTTAATGTTGTTCCAGAGGTCTCTGAGAGTGTCCTCAATTCTTTTAATTCTTTTTTCTTTATTCTGCTCTGCAGTAGTTATTTCCACTATTTTATCTTCCAGGTCCATTCTTCTGCCTCAGTTATTCTGCTGTTGATTACTTCTAGAGAATTTTTTATTTCTTTTATTGCATTTTTCATCATTGTTTGTTTGCTCTTTAGTTCTTCTAGGTCCTTGTTAAATGTTTCTTGTATTTTCTCCATTCTATTTCCAAGATTTTGGATCATCTTTACTGTCATTACTTTGAATTCTTTTTCAGGTAGACTGTCTGTTTCTTCTTCATTTGTTTGGTCTGGTGGGTTTTTACCTTGCTCCTTCATCTGCTGTGTGTTTCTCTGTCTTCTCATTTTGCTTAACTTAAACTGTGTTTGGGGTCTCCTTTTTGCAGGCTGCAGTTCGGTAGTTCCCGTTATTTTTGGTGTCTGCCCCCAGTGGCTAAGCTTGCTTCAGAGGGTTGTGTAGGTTTGCTGGTCGAGGGGACTGTTGCCTGTGTTCTGGTGGATGAGGCTGGATCTTGTCTTCTGGTGGGCAGAACCGCATCCAGTGGTGTGTTTTGGGGTGTCTGTGAACTTAGTATGATTTTAGGCAACCTCTCTTCTAATGGGTGGGGTTGTGTTCCTGTCTTGCTAGTTGTTTGGCATAGGGTGTCCAGCACTGTAGCTTGCTTGTTGTTGAGTGGAGCTGGGTCTTACCGTTGAGATGGAGATCTCTGTGAGAGCTTTCATCGTTTGATATTACATGGGGCCAGGAAGTCTCTGGTGTGTCAGTGGCCTGAACTTGGCTCTTCCACTTCAGAGGCTCAGGCCTGACAGACGGCCAGAGCACCAATTCCCTGTCAGACACTCAGCTCAGAAGAAAAGGGAGAAAAAGAAAGAAAGTAATAAAAAAAAAAACAACCAAACCAAATCCACCAATGATAACAAGCGCTAAAAACTATACAAAAACAGAAAAAAAACACAAAAAATCGGACAGACAGAACCCTAGGACAAAAGGTAAAAGTTTCTTTGAGGACTTTCGGCTTTCAGGGTAAGGCTTGGCCAGTAAATTGTGGATAATTTCAGCCCTTCTCATGGTAGAGACCACCCATCACCCCCTAGACCTAAGGCAGGCAGCTCTACCTGCATTCCTAGATAGGCTTGCAGGAAAAAGGGTGAGCAGCGCTTGATAAATTTTGGTGTAATATCAAAGGAGAATATGTGTAATTGTGTGAAGAAGCTATTAAAATACTCCTGCGTTTTAAAACTACATATCTATGTGGGGCTAGACTCGCCATATAGTTCAACCAAAAAAAACATACTGCAACAAATTAAATGCAGAAGTAAATACAAGAATCCAGCTGTCTTCTTTCAAGCCATATAGGAAAGAAATTTGCAAACATATAAAAGAGTGCCGGGCTTCCCTGGTGGCGCAGTGGTTAACATTCCGCCTGCCAATCCAGGGTACACGGGTCCAAGCCCTCATCTGGGAAGACCACACATGCCGTGGAGCAGCTAGGCCCGTGCACCACAACTACTGAGCCTGCGCTCTAGAGCCCATGAGTCAAACTACTGAGCCCGCCTGCCTCAGCTACTGAAGCCCCTGCCCCTGGAGCCCGTGCTCTGCAACCGGAGAAGCTACCACAGTGAGAAGCCCACGCACTGCAACAAGAAGCCTGCGCACCGCAACAAGAAGCCTGCGCACCGCAACGAAGAGCGGCCCCCACGCACTGCAACTGGAGAAGGCCCGCCCGCAGCAACAAAGACCCAGTGCAGCCAAAAATAAGTAAATAAGAAGAGCACACTGTATACTTAAAAAAAAAACAAAACAAAAAACCGACAGACAGAACCCTAGGACAAATGGTAAAAGCAAAGCTATACAGACAAAATCACAAAAAGCAGCATACAGATACACACTCACAAAAAGAAAAAAAGGGAAATATATATGTATGTTAAAAAAAAGAAGAGAGCAACCAAATCAATAAACAAATCTACCAATGATAATATAAGCTCTAAATACTAAACTAAAATAAACATAACACCAGAAACAAAATTAGATGCAGAAAGCCAGCCCCAAGTCCACAGTTGCTCCCAAAGTCAACCACCTTAATTTTGGGATGGTTCATTGTCTATTCATGTATTCCACAGATGCAGGGTACATCAAGTTGATTGTGGAGATTTAATCTGCTGCTCCTGAGGCTGCTGGGAGAGATTTCCCTTTCTCTTCTTTGTTCTCACAGCTCCTGGGGTTCAGCTTTGGATTTGGCCCTGCCTCTGCATGTAGGTCGCCTGAGAGCGTGTGTTCCCGCCCAGGCAGGACGGGCTTAAAGTAGCAGCTGATTAGGGGGGTCTGGCTCACTCAGGCCAGGGGGAGGGAGGGGTACGGCATGCGGGGTGAGCCTGCGGCGGCAGAGACCAGCATGACGTTGCACCAGCCTGAGGCGCGCCGTGTGTTCTTCTGGGGAAGTTGTCCCTGGATCCCGGTACCCTGGCAGTGGTGGGCTGCACAGGCTCGCTGGAAGGGGAGGTGTGGATAGTGACCTGTGCTCGCACACAGGCTCCTTGGTGGATGCAGCATCAGCCTTAGTGTCTCATGCCCGTGTCTGGGGTCCGTGCTGATAATCGTGGCTCACGCCCATCTCTGGACCTCGTTTAGGTGGTGCTCTGAATCCCCTCTCCTCGCGCACCCTGAAACAATGGTCTCCTGACTCTTAGGCATGTCCAGACCTTTTCCCGGACTCCCTCCCGGCTAGCTGTGGCGCACTAGCCCCCTTCAGGCTGTGTTCACGCAGCCAACCCCCGTCCTCTCCCTGGGATACGACCTCTGAAGCCGGAGCCTTAGCTCCCAGCCCCGACCCGTCCTGGCGGATGAGCAGACAAGCCTCTCGGGCTGGTGAGTGCTGGTCAGCACCGATCCTCTGTGCAGGAATCTCTCCACTTTGCCCTCTGCACCCCTGTTGCTGCGTTCTCCTCCATGGCCCCAAAGCTTCCCCCCCACCCACTCCCCAGCTCTGCCAGTGAAGGGACTTCCTAGTGTGTGGAAACTTTTCCTCCTTCACAGCTCCCTCCCCGAGGTGCAGGTCCCATCCCTATTCTTTTGTCTCTGTTTTCCTTTTTGCCCTACCCAGGTACGTGGGGAATTTCTTGCCTTTTGGGAAGTCTGAGGTTTTCTGCCAGCGTTCAGTAGGTGCTCAGTAGTTGTTCCACATACAGATGTATTATTGATGTATTTGTGGGGAGGAAGGTGATCTCCACATCTTACTCCTCCACAATCTTGAAGGTCCCTCCTCGGGAGAAGTAAGTTTGACCAGGTAGGCTGAGGCCCTGTAGGGGAGGCTATGCTTAGGAATCCAGTGAAGGATTGGAGTAGTAGGGGTTACAGGAACATTTCCCATGTCTTTGCCCACACACCATGGCTGCTTTTCCACCGCCCTTCTCTAATCCCTCTAGTCATTTTTCTCCGTCTAGCGCAGCCATCATTACACACCCTCTCTTTCCTACACCTCCTTCTCCTCTCTCTTTCTCTCCTTCCCTAGCTGTCAGAATCAGCTCAGAAGTCATCATCTCTGGGAGCACTCTGAAACCCTACAGTTAGAATTAATCATTACTTCCTCTGTTTCCACAGTGATTGTCTTACCCCTTCAATATAGCACTTAGTGCATTCTGTCTTGTATTACGGATATTTCCATCTCTCTCCCTTCATCGGATTGTAGGGGGCTTCTTATCACAATAGCCCCGGTAGAGTGGCTTGAATGCAGATCATAATTAATATATGTTTGTTGATGAATGAATGAATGAATAAGGGATCCTTGTTTACCAAAGTTTTTATTTATATTATGTGTAAAGAGATAGATGTAGTAGAGACCAAAGTGGTGGAAATTCTAAAGGACTTTAATGATCAGATGAAGAAATTGTTTGGAGAAGTATAAAATATGTGCTCTGTCTCAGTTCAAGAGTATTGACCACAATTTGGCTCTCCTAACCCTTTGCCTAAGTATAAACCACAGCCCTTCTTCCACACCCATACTCTGCGCCAAACCACAGCCTCATAGCTCCAGCTTTACTAACCCGCCTGTGAATGTGCTGCCTGTTACAAGACGGAGCGGATACAATGAGACTAGGACAAGAAAGAACACCTGAAAACAAGGGAAATGGACTTTCCCCTGATTTATTTAAAACTTTTCTTCTCAGAAGTTCACTTTCATGGTATAAGCAGGTTTTTTTTTTTGTTTTTTTTGTTTGTTTTTTTAAAGAAGATGTTGGGGGTAGAGTTTAATTAATTTATTTATTTTTGCTGTGTTGGGTCTTCGTTTCTGTGCGAGGGCTTTCTCTAGTTGTGGCAAGCGGGGGCCACTCTTAATCGCGGTGCACGGGCCTCTCCCTATCGCGGCCTCTCTTGTTGCGGAGTGCAGGCTCAGTAGTTGTGGCTCACGGGCCTAGTTGCTCCGCGGCATGTGGGATTCTCCCAGACCAGGGCTCAAACCTGTGTCCCCTGCATTAGCAGGCAGATTCTCAACCACTGCACCACCAGGGAAGCCCCCTGGTGTAAGCAGTTTTAAGTGGCTTTTCAAACATTAGCAGAGTTCAAACTCATACATGAATCAAAATTGGGCTTAAAATGTTTTATGCACAGCTGTGTTGGTTCCTGCACTTTCCACGCTTGAAGGATTTTAGATCACTAGTCAGCGTGTTGCATTTGCACATTTTCTTTATGCCTTTCAAATCAGAGCCTATTCATATACATGCACATCTTTTTGTAGATAATGATTTATGTATTTAGAAGCTCACTTCCTCATCAGTAAAATGAGGGGGTTGGAGTAGAAGATTTCCAAGATTGCTTTGTCAGCATTTTAAAATGAGTCAATTATCGTGTGACTGTAGGAATTAATTTTTGTCCAAGGGCCAGTGCCTACAGAATCTTTAATGGTTTTTTCTTTAGAATGTTTGCCACTAGGTGGCAGTAAGAAATATTATTCTTAGCGATGAGAAGTACTTATCAATTTTTAAGTTTACTTTAAAAGAGAGATTTGTAGGTCTAAAGTTTAAGGTGTCTGTTTTGAAGTTATGCAACCATAGCAAGGCCTCAATATGTTGTTTCTAGGACTTATGCTTATTTCATTCAGGGATAAAACTCTTGTGTCCCTTCATAGCAATTTGTATTAGGGAATTATGAGAAAAAACACATAAGTTAAAGCGCATAATTGCATTTTACAAAACATTTTTTTACGATAAAAAGTAAGATATGGTAATTGTAGAAACTTTGGAAATACAGGTAGTATAAAGAAGAAATTTTAAATCACTCCCAGAAATAATATATGTTAACTGTCATGTTTCTTCCTAGTATTTTTTTGCATATAAAATTAATATCACATTGAATATACAGTTTTTATACCTTGATTTTCAAATTAATGTTACATTGTCTTTTCCTATGTCATTAAATATCTTTTTGACAATGTGATTCATGCTGTTGGATAAACCAAGATGGATTCAACAAATCCAATGTTGTTGGGTGCTTTGTTTGCTTCTAATTTTTCACTGTTATAAGTAATACTGTCATGAACCTAAATCTTTCCTTAGGATATATTTTTGGAAATCAAATTACTGGATAAAAGGATATGAATTTTAATGCTTTGGTTACATATCATCAAGTGACTTCCCAGGAAGGCTTTACAAATTAGTGCTCCCAGGACTTCCCTGGTGGCACAGTGGTTAAGAATCCGCCAATGAAGGAGACACGGGTTCGAGCCCTGGTCTGGGAAGATCCCACATGCCGTGGAGCAACTAAGCCTGTGTGCCACAGCTACTGAAGCCCGTGCACCTAGAGCCCGTGCACCGCAACAAGAGAAGCCACCTCAATGAGAAGCCAGCCCACCACAACAGAAGAGTAGCCCCCACTCGCCGCAACTAGAGAAAACCCATGCGCAGCAACGAAGACCCAACACAGCCAAAAATAAATAAATAAATAAATAAATAAATAAATAAATAAATAATAAATTTATTTATTTAAAAAAAAATTGTGTATCCAACAGCAATGGAGTGCCCCTTACCACATCTTTGCCAACACTGAGTATTAAGGTACAGGGTTGTTTTTCTTTTTTTCTTTTTATTATTATTATTTTTTTTGCGGTACGCGGGCCTCTCACTGTTGTGGCCTCTCCCATTGCGGAGCACGGGCTCCAGACGTGCAGGCACAGCGGCCATGGCTCACGGGCCCAGCCGCTCCGCGGCATGTGGGATCTTCCCGGACCGGGGCACGAACCCGTGTCCCCTGCATCGGCAGGCGGACTCTCAACCACTGCGCCACCAGGGGAGCCCCTGGATTGTTTTTATATTGATAAAATCATTTCTGTATATACAATTTTGCATCTTCCTTTCTTCATTTAACATTATAACCATTTAAAATGCTGTCATAAATTCTTTATAAGCATTTTAATGGCTTACAGTGAGCCATGGTATTGAGGGTATTATAAATTAATCATTCCCTGCTGTTAGACATTTTTTACTATGAGAAATAACACTGTAGTGAACATCTTTGAGCATAATCCCCATCATGATATTTGGATTTATTTCCTTAAATGTATGTTAAAAGCTCTGAATGCTTTTAAAACCTTTAATATACATTCTCAAGTTGTTTTCTATAAAGTAGGCCTCTACCAACCTATAAGGTGTCTTCACGTTACAAACATCTAGGCAGACATAGCCCTGGCAGTCCAAGCATGGGGGTGGGTATGGTTTGTGTTATACTTGCTTACACTCTATAGGTGCCTTCGTGCAGTTCACAATAGCAGTGATGTGTGGATCCCATTTGTATTTTTCCAATAGCTCACACAGAGTACCTGTTTCAGAGAACCCAGATTAGCATTAGGTATTCATGTCTTTAAAACTCTTTAATTCATTTAATGGAAAATGTTATGTTGATATTTAAATTTGCCTTTTTGATTATGAGGCTGAACATTTATCCATGTGTTTCTTGGGCATTTGTGTTTTGTTTTAGAAATTATCTGTTCATACTCCTTTTTTATGCTCTTAGTATTTGTCATATGGTATTTTGCACACTGATTTGATTACATATGTCTGTATTATTTGTTGCTAATATTCTTTATAGTTTCGTGCTTATATTATTCACTGGAAAACACAAGAGTTTTTTTGTTTTTTAATTTAAAACGATCAGTGATTTGCTTCCTTGATTTTCAGTTTACAAAGTTCTTCCCCATTCAGACATGTGAAAAGTACTTGTATTTTCTTCTTGTTTATTATTTTATTTCAGTTTTACATTGATCTCTTTAATTTACAGTAAATTCAAGTATATTTTAATAAATAACGTTAGGTGAGAATCTAATTTTTTTCAAATAGTTTTCCTAGCACCATTTATTGCATAATCTTTCCTTTGTGATTTGTGGTGCATTCCTTTTTATGTATTAAATTATCACTTCTACTCTGATAAAAATATTTTACTGAGTTTGAAAACAGTAAAGATCACATTTTTAATATGGTGAAAGCACTGTTCATTAGTTATACATTTTTTTCACTGTTAGTATTTGTTTAAATTTACTTAATGTAATAATTTTATCACTAACTTATTTCTTCTTTATACCTGAATCAAAGTGACCTGAGTTATTTGGACAAATTAAGATTATTCGTTTCATAGAGACCACCCCATTTGCAAATGACCCAGATTCTAGGCATTATATATAATGGGGACTTACATTCATTTTTAAGACCTTTTTCTCTTTCTGTTTATGTTTTTTAGGGGTTGTTATCTCATATACTTTCCACCTTCAGATTTAATATAAAAGAAGTTGATCTTTTTACTCAAGTTCTTGGGTATGCACCCACAGATTACTATCCTGGTTTACTTAAAAATGTGAGTATTTTTAATTTATTAGTATTGAAATTTTCATTGCTTAATGTACCATCTGAAAAAAAGGTAAATGGAAATATTTCATTCCTCCAGGAGAGATGTTTAACTTTTCTATGTTTATCTCTTCTTACCTTGGGTGGACTTATGACCATGTAAGGACAAAATGTGAGATGGGAGATTATGAGAAAGAAGAAGGAAACCAGGAGAGGTTATTCTAAATCAACCAACCTCTCTGTCCCTTAACACATACATCTCATTTATTCTCTCAAAGATTTTTGGGAGAAAAGATTTCCTTAACCAATATAAACACAGCCTTTTACTGTTGGATGAATTTCGTTATTTAAAAATAACCTGATAGGAATTTTATGTTAAAGCAAAATATTCAATAATAACAATCTTGTAAATAGTATTATATATTTACATCTTAGTATTAAAGCTGTGATTTCGTCTACCTTAAATTTTAACCAAATTCAAGAAATTTTAACTTATGGTCTTAACATAGCTCTTCTAAAAAATGTTATGAGATTTTTAATGTTTATTAACTATTCCTGTCTTTTGGAAGCTTTATACATGAATAGCGTTTTTAAAAAATAAAGAACTAAGTTAAGAAAGGAAAAAAGTAAGCTAAGTCTAACATGGTTTTATTTTTAACAGGCTTGGTTTTAATTTGGGGGAAATTAATGACTTGTCTATTATTCATTTGCTTACATCAGAATATGGAGTAACAGACATTAAACATAAAATCCAAGTTATTAGTAAATGTGACTTGGCACTGCTTTGACAAAGTAAGACAAGGAAAGGATTGGTGGGGAAAGAGAGTAGGGAATCTCAACGGAAATATCACTCACATCAAGAAAAATAGAACTGATGTAATCCTGTTTGCAGCGTGAGTTAACCTGAAACTGATTTTGTTTTACAGATGGTTTTATCATTAGTGTCTGAACTCAGAGAGAATCATCTTAATGGATTTAACACTCAAAGGCGGTAGGTGTTAAACTAAACATCCCTATTCTTAAGTTTCAAAATGTATCAGTTTGGTTATAAGAGAAAAATTTTATAATTCTTAGGAAATGCATGTTCATAGTTATGGTTGTATTCTATGTGGAGAGATTATTTTCAGGGGATACATGGCAAATTGGTAAGTTTTACAAATTTTCTTCTTTTAATTACTATTCTCTCAACTCTCAGGTCAGTAAGTAGATCATACAATGACTCTTGGGCACCCATTGAGTAAAAAGCCCCACATATGCTGTATGGAACACAAAAGGAAGAAGTGTGCAGCTCAGTGTGAGTGTGTATCGTTCAGACACACACATACACGATCAGAATATTTACAAGGCAGTAGATATTTGATGTACACAAATAACCTATTTTAAGAAACATAGTATTCCAAAATCTAGACTAAACAAATCAAACAGATTCAGACAAATCTAAAGGCAATTAATCATATTACAAAATGTTTCTTCACTATATGAAGGAATTCAAAGTTGTTTTTATTGGTGAACATTTCATTTTTAGCAACTCATTAAGAGAATCTGGGGGCCAAAGAAATTTGTGGCATTTTTTTTGTAAAGCTATTGGAAATTAAAGCTCTATCAGAAATGGTCTTTGCCCTCAGCCTTTAGGAGTCCTTTGCATTTAACCCCTTAAAATAAACTATAAAACTCTTAGATGAAAACACTGGAGAAAATCTTCATGACATTAGATTTGGCAGGGATTTTTGGAATATGACACCAAAAGCACAAGAAACAAAGCAAAAGTAGATAAATTGGATTTCATTAATATTAAGCCAACACCTAGTAAGTGAGTGAAAACATTTGAGAATGATATATCTGATAAGGGACTAATATCCAGACTATAAAAAGAACTCCTAAACCTCAACAACAAGAAAAAACTCAGTTCAAAAATGGGTAAGAGGGCTTCCCTGGTGGCGCAGTGGTTGAGAGTCCGCCTGCCGATGCAGGGGACACGGGTTTGTGCCCCGGTCCGGGAAGATCCCACATGCCGCGGAGCGGCTGGGCCCGTGAGCCGTGGCCGCTGAGCCTGCGCGTCCGCAGCCTGTGCTCTGCAACGGGAGAGGCTGCAACAGTGAGAGGCCCGCGTACCGCAAAAAAAACCATAATGCTTAGTGAAAGAAGCCAGTCATAAAAGACCACATATTGTATGATTCCATGCTTATAGAATGTCCAGAATAGACAAATCATACTATAGAGACAGAAAGTAGATTAGTTGTTGCCTGGGACTAGAGGTAGATACAGGGATTTCCTGCAGATGAGCACAAAAGATCTTGAGGTGATGGAAATGTCCTGAAAGTGGATGATGATGATGATGATGATGATGATGATGATGGTTGTCCAAGTCAGTAATTTGTTAAAAATCTTTGAAATGTACATTTCAAATAGGTGCATTTTGTGGTATATAAAATATACCTTAAAAAGTAATAAGAAGAGCCTGTAGGGTGCATGGAAAGCACTTACCATCATTTACATGTCAGGTAAAGACTTTGATTTAGCCTTGAGGTGAATGTTGAATAATGGATCTTTTAAATAATAGAATTAAAAATTACTGAAGGGGACTTCAAAAATCAATAAGATGCAGTGTGTACATACACCCCACACCAAACTCCCAATACAGGTAAAATTGATTTCTTAAAATTCAGCTAAAAATAAATAAAAATAAAAACAAAAAGCTGTTAACAAATAGAAAAGGGCAGCCAGACGTAGAAGGTATTTACAACTTGTAAAACAGACAAAGGACTAGTATGCAAACTATAGAAATGCCTCCTGGAAACCACTCATAAAGAGGCAAACACTCCAGTATGGAAATGGACAAGCTATATAAGCAGGTCATTACCAAAAGAGGAAAACTGAATAAATAATAAACATTTTAAAAATTCTTTAGGAGTGATGTCAGCAAGATAGCATAGGAAGCCCTAGTCCTGTTCCTCCACAGAGACACTAACTTAAAACTAGTGTATGACCCAAAGAGACTTTATGGGACTTCAGAAATCAATTACAAAGTCACAATACCCCTGGCAAACTCAAAGTCAAGCATAGCCATATCAAAACGGGTAAGAAAGCCATTTCATATCAACCACAGTAGCCCCTCCCTTAAGCTGGCCTGGCTTGGGAGGACTGGGGGGAAAAGTCAAGCTGGAAGTATCTCCCTTGGGAGGGAAAGACTGGAAAGTGTCCAGTGTTCTGACTTTTGGGGGGCTACCTGAGGGACTGCTATCTGTCCTTCCTGACTCTGACCTCTGACAGGGAGTCGGCATACTTTCAATTGCTGGAGACCATGGAGAGTTAAAGAGAGCTCAGCTGCTCTTTGCAGCAACAGAAAACTGGCAGTGCCACAGACAGGTTGGCTCAGGTCAGCATGATTAGGACAAAGTACCCAACTCACAACTTCTCTTTTGGGGTGGGGGTGGGGAGAAGAGTGGAATGTGCATACCATGTTACAACTTTTAAAGGGGCTACCCTAGAGATTAGTTTCCGTCTGCCCTGACTTGAGGCAGTAACAGAACCAGCATACTTTGGATGCCTGGGGGGCTGGAGAGAACAAAAGAGCTTAGTGGCTTGTTGCAGCATCAGAGAACCTGTGGTACCACAGATAAACACTAGAGGGAGGAAGAGATTATAAACTCCTGAAAAAGAAACTGGCAAAGCTCTAACTGGGAAATTATGTGCCTAGGCCCAGAGAAGATGCATCCCTAGAATATACCAAAAATTATAGGATGCAGGAAAAGCATTATTAAGAGGGAAGTATCTAGTGGTAAATGCCTTCATTAAAAAAGAAGAGGGGACTTCCCTGGTGGTCCAGTGGTTAAGAATCAGTCTTGCAATGCAGGGAATGCCGGTTCGAACCCTGGTCAGGGAACTGAGATCCCACATGCTGCAGGACAACTAAGCCCATGCCTCAGCTAATGAGCCTGGGTACTCTAGAGCCCATGCACCGCAACTAAGACCTGATACAGCAAATAAATAAATATTTAAAAAATAATAATAATAAAATAAAAAAGAAGAGATATCTCAAATCAACAACATAATTTTATATCTCAAGGAGCTAGAACAGGCTAAACCCAAAGATACAGCAGGAATGAAAAAAATAAAGATTACAACAGAAATAAACTAAATAGAGACTAGAAAAAAACAGTAGAAAAAACTCAAAGAAACTAGGGTTGGTTTTTTAAAAGATCAACAAAATTGACAAACCCTTAGCTAGACTAACAAAAACAGAATATTCAAGCAATAAATACCAGAAATGAAAGAGGAGACATTACAACTGATGCCATAAAAATAGTAAGAATCATAAGAGAGACTATGAACTTTTATACACCAATGAATTGAATAACCTAGAAGAAATGGGTAAATTTTTATAAACGTACAACCTATTAATACTGAATTATAAATTTAAAAATCTGAACAGATCTATAACTAGTAAGGAGATAGAATCAGTAATCAAAAACCTCTCAACAAAGACAAGTCTAGGACCAGATAACTTCACTGGAGAATTCTACTAAACATTTAAAGAAGAATTAATACCAGTCCTTCCCAAAGCTCTTTCAAAAAGTTAGAGAAGGGAATACTTCAATATTCATTTTATGGAGCCAGCCCTGATATCAAAATCATACAGATATACCACAAGAAAAGAAAACCAAGACCAATATCCCTGATGAATATTGATGCAAAAATCCTCAACAAAATACTAGCAAAAGAAATTCAACAAGACATTAAAAAGCTGATGTAGGGCTTCCTTGGTGGCGCAGTGGTTGAGAGTCCGCCTGCCGATGCAGGGGACACGGGTTCGTGCCCCGGTCTGGGAAGATCCCACATGCCGCGGAGCGGCTGGGCCAGTGAGCCACGGCCGCTGGGCCTGCGTGTCCGGAGCCTGTGTTCCGCAACGGGAGAGGCCACAACAGTGAGAGGCCCACGTACCAAAAAAAAAAAAAAAAGAAAGAAAAAAAAGCTGATGCAGCATGACCAAGTGGGATTTATTCCTAGCATGCAAGGATGGTTCAACATACAAAAATTAATCAATGTAATACACCATATTAATGGAATGATGTACAAAACGACACAGTAATTTCCACTGATATAGAAAAATTATTTGATAAAATTCAATACCCTTTCGTGATAAGAACATTCAAAAGACTAGGAACAAGGGAACTACCTCAACCATAATAAAGACCACATGTTAAGGACCCACAGGTAACATCAGACTCTCTGGTGAAAGATTGAAACCTTTTTTTTGAAAACCAGGAAGCAAAGATACCCTGTCTCACCACTTGTTTTCAACATAGTACTGAAGTCTTGACCAGAGCAATTAGGCAAGACAAAGAAATAAAAACCATTCAAGTATAAAAGGAAAAAGTAAAATGATCTATGTTCATAGATGACATGATCTTATATGCAGAAAACCCTAAGGACTCCACAAGAAAACGGTTAGAACTAAAAAATGAATTCAGCAAAGTTACAGGACACAGAATCAACACTCAAAAATCAGTTTTGTTTCTATACACTAACAATGAGCAATCCAAAAAGGAAAATTTAAAAATCCCATTTACAGTAGCGTCAAAAAGAAAAAAATGTTTAGGAATAAACTGAAGGAAGTAAAAGACTTGCACACTACAAAACATTAATGAAAGAAATTAAATATGACACAAATAAATGGTAAGGCATCCTGTGTTCGTGTATTAGAAGACTCCATATTGTTAAAATATCCATACAACCCAATCAGTCTATAGGTGTGATGCAATTCTGTCAAAATCCAAATGGCATTCTTCTTTCGCAGAAATAGAAAAACATCCTAAAATCCATATAGCATCTCAAAGGACTCCAAATAACTGAAACAATCTTGAAAAGAAAAACAAAACCAGAGGCTTCATACTCCATGATTTCAAAACATAATTCAAAACTACATTCATCAAAATAATTTGCTACTGGCATAAAGCCAGACATGTAGACCCATGGAACAGACTAGCAGTGAAGTTGCAAAAAGATATCTGTAATATGTCATTACTTACGTAAAATTTCAAAACACTCAAAACAATACTTACATATAAAGTAAAAGTGTTAAAAACTATTCAGAAATGATCTGCACCATTTTAGGGGAGTGCTAACTCCTGGAAGAGGAAATGGGATGAGAAGAAAGGTGTTTCAACTGTAATTGAAACATTTTATTTCTTAAAACATCAAATATAAATGTTAGCATTGTAAGATCTGGGTAGTGGGTATACAGTTGATGTTTAATAATTCTCTGTGTTTTTGTATACATCATAAGTACTTTATAATTAAAGTTTTAAAAACTAAAATGCAGTGTTACCTAGTAAAATGCTAAAAATTAGATAATATTCAAAATAAAGAAATGATTTCCTGCCTCCAGGTCTTGTTTCCAAAATAGCAGGTGTAGTTCATGAAAAAATAATCATCTTTAATCAGCCTTAGATAGCTTAGTATGTATTCCTCTCTGCAACTTTTCCCCTTTATTTACATATTTTTGCACTCTATCCATTATTTAATTATACTGGTCTCTTCAGACATTTTTCTCAGAATTATTTGTGCTTTTCTTGTTCTCAGTTTTGGACAAGAGAAGACAGCAGTTCAGAAAAGTGTCTAAACTCTGCTGACCACAATCAGGAGAGCCTGCTGGAAGATATTAGCAGATCCTCTCTTTATAGCTGAGGCTCCGTTTGTACCAGATTGGGCCATTTTGTGGGGCAGGTTCATTTCCAAATTCATGACTGTTTCTTCATTAAGGATATTTGTTTTTTAAAAACAACATGGACAAATTTCCTGGCGCAGAGCAAAGTCCACTGAAGGGAGTCCATGCTGGCACCCCAGCTGGCAGCAGCAGCAAGGATAAAATGGTGATTAATTTGGTTAGTAGTTTAGAGCATTCTTAGTCAAGGCAAATCTGTGATTTAATTAGTAAAATTCTTAACTGAATTTACCAAGAATATGAGATGCCTGTGCTAATAGAATGTCCTCTAGACACTGACACATCGATACATTCCTAATTTGCTCTATTGAATGATGTTTTCTATGGAGTTTTTTTTTTTTTTTTTTCCCTTTTTAGAGAGAATTTTAGAATTCAACAAGAGGAACTTCTTGTGGGTATTTTTCTGAATGTGTTATGTTTTTAGGGAAATCCAATCTCTTGGATTAGGTTCATTTATACTTACCAGAAGGTTGAATTTAAAAAGGAATTTGATACCCAACATACTTTTTGAGTCTCATAAAGAGAGAGAGAGCTTTGAAAATCCTACTTTTAAGACCTAAAACCAGGAAGTTCTCTTCTACCTCCAGATAAGACCCGGGTCCGTAAAACCTTGTGTGAGACTCAGAACTCTTAAATCTACAGTTCTCTAGTGAATTATAAATTGAACCAAGTGTGTTCTCTTGTCTTGAGTAGGAACTGATCTTGTGAAATCAGTTAGTGGAATGACATCATGATAATATTTGAAAGAGCTGCCAAACATGCTGGAGCCATTACAGTTGTTGCTGTAATAAGTTATTATAATAATTAAAATATGTATCATAACAATGTGTTCATCCTACTATATATCTGAAGTTATCTGTACATTTTTAATAAAAAAGATTAATTTGATTACAGCATGGTGGGCAAAACTACTTTCTGATACACTTGGATCCAGGTATTCCTATTATTTATGAAACTTGAGTTTTATCATTACTTTCCTTCTACTTGCATGGCTTCAAATGTTAAAACAACCAAAAGACTCTCAAACTTAAATTGCTTATAAATGATACTATACTGCTTTTTTTCTGGGGTTTGTTTTTTTATAGAGGGTTTCTACACTTTTTTTCTTTTTGCCACTTGAATGCTTAAAGTTCATTTCAAAAGATTTGAAAGCCTCATAGAAAATATAGAAATTAATGTAATAACATCAATGCATAAATTGTCAGTGGAACAAAAGGAGAAATTAGGAAAATCTGTTTGGTTCTTTTTGCATTATTTTTAGACGCCTGATAAACGATCTTGTCATAGTGCTTTAAATAGAGTTTCACTTGCCACCAAGTAAAATCAACAATCCAATGACAGAATGTTTAAAATCTCTCTTGCTCTTTGCTACAAACTGTCTAGAAGGAGCAACATTGTGGACTTTCTGAGCATCATCAGTTTATCTTGTAGTTCTATGGTTTGCTGCAGATGGTTTGGAAACTTCAGTACAACCACATAGGAAGGATGTCTCCAGCAGTATATGGTTACCATTGAGCCTTCTGTAGTTGAATTCTTGTGCAGAAATCATTTGGAAGTGCTGCTCTGGCAATCAGTCAAGACCTAATGCTTAGTGTAATCCAGTCTGGAAAACATTGCGTAACTCTGGTTGAAGTTGGATCTCTGCTCTCTGGCAAGCTTCTGACAAAAGAGGGAGCCTTGAAGGCTGTGAGCCATTTGCAGCCCTTCAGAAGATTATCATTTGGCCTGCCTGCATTTTGGTAGAACCAAGAGCTACCTCAGTTTACCTGAGACTTTAGAATTTTTCAGGAAAATTATCTTGGATGTTTTTCAGTCTAATGAGAGATACAATCTGCAGCCCATAAGCTTCAGCGCTTGATAAATGAATGCCCTTGGTGCTGAGGTCCTCTTTTCCACCCACTCAGTTACCAGTGATAGTCTCTGACTCTCCTCCTTTTTTTTAAGATAATGAGAGAAAAGTTGTACTTATAGGTCTTTTAAAGAGGAGGACTGATGAGTCAAGGCTGTGGAGGCAAGATCATCATCTCTGTCCTCCTATATTTCAGAGTTCTGGATTTATTATGAGTGCATGTAATTCTCAGGCATATTTTTCAATTTCTCAAACATTATAGTGCCCTTGCTCTATGCAAAACATTCTGCTAGATTCTGTGCAAAATATGCACACAAAAAAGCACCCTACATCACACACGAATACAACTTTCCCTTCTCTTATCCTACCCAGTAAGCTCATATATTCCAAAAACTTAACGTATTTACAACTCAAGATAAATACGTCTTTTTGCTAACAACTTAGATGATAGACTCAAAAACACATGAATTAAATTTTAGGTCTGAAACCACCTAGACGGTAAGTTAGAGAAAGATGATAGAGCACTGTGGAAGATAAATGCTGTTGAAGAGACTTCAGTCATTTAGCAAAGTGGTAAAGTACAAGAAGTGAGTTTTAGAAAGGGTGAATATTTAAAGAGAAAAGACAAACTGTTCACACAAAAGAAGATATCATTGTGTAGCTCGACAAAAAAATTATCTCTATGAGAATTTTACTCTTGATTTTCAAGAAAATAATACAGCTAAACTAATAATTTGTAAGAATTAATTAATAAAAATATAAACCTGAAATGCAGTTCTATCATGTTTCCTTAAAGTATTCAGATTATTGCTAGAGATTGATATCTAGTTCTGGGGACTGCTATTAAAGTGTAGAGCAATGTTTCTCAAACTTCAATGTGTATAAGATTCCCCTGGAAAAATGTAAACAGTTTTCTTGGCCTTACTCCCAAAGATGCTGATACTGCTGATTCCCAGGACCATACTTTGAGTAGCTCTGCTATAGAGAACTTGGACAGACCCTAAAGACTAAGTGCAAGACCTATGAGGAAGAGCAACTCTAATAATCTAGCCAGGAGATTAAGATGAAAATGTAATTTAAAAAATTAAGTCAGGTGATGAACTAAGCACCTGAATGTCCTAGCATTCTTTTTATGCTTCCAACCTCTAGAATTACAGGGAAATTTTAACAATGAAATATATAATATTGTGAAATAAGGGGGGGTTTGATGACCCACAAACTGTGAGAAAGGCTTAAAATGGTTGGTAGTGGGATATTTTTCAAAGCAAATATCACATCCCAGAAAGTTTGTAAGAGGGTTACTTCACGGGTGGATTCAAGGAGTAGTAGGGTACATGGCAGCCAACAAGATACTTGTTAGAGTACTGCAGTAATAGCAGCCAGCTGACTAGTCCCTCATACACTCCTCCAACTCATCTGCTGCCCCCAAAAAAGAGACAACAAAGGTGTCCTGTTTCCCACAAGAATGGGAGAGGAGGCTTTGGAGGAGAACAAGCACCAGATGACTGCCAACTCCCAGCAGTGTGGGGATGCTCTAACGCCCAGAATGCAGTTTACTGGCAGCCCCGGCCAGCACTGCGTCCTGACCCTTGACCAAGTGCTGGAGGCGGGCTGCACTGAACAGAGCACTCACGGAGAGACTAACATGGAACCCCAAATGCCAGAAAGAGCAAATAAACGAAAATCACCAGACATTCATGAAAAGTTGACACCATAAGGGAAAAATGAACCAAATGCAACAAACAGAAAATGCAAATGTACCAATTATATGCATTCCCAAGGACAAGCAAATGGATTTTTTAAATAAAAAATGAATAATTAATTATCTTAAGAATAGTAAGAGAAACTATCAAATCCTTGAAGTAGGAATAAGCTGAGGTTTTTTCCAAAGAGACTTACAGGGGAAAAAAAAAGAAAATTCAATAAACAGGAGTTTGTTGAGTTTATGAATAGGAGATAAAGCTAAATATTAACCAACAATGACTCCAAAGATTGAGCTGAGTAGTTCTTCTAGGATATAATACAACAGGACAAAGAAATGGAAAGTAAGACAAGTGTTTTCTTCTTTTTATTTTTAACTTTTAATACAGAGATCAAAAGGGGTGTCAAGGAAGATGGTGGATTAGGAAGTGCCAGGAATCCATCTCTTCACCTAGACAAAACTTTCATTGACAGGATCCATTTGATGTAACTGTTGTAGTACTCTAGTCTGTTTGAGGACTTTCAGCTTTCAGGGTAAGTCTTGGCCAGTAAATTGTGGATAATTTCAGCCCTTCTCATGGTAGAGACCACCCATCACCAACCCCCTAGACCTATGGCAGGCAGCTCTACCTGCATTCCTAGATAGGCTTGGAGGAAAAGGGTGAGCAGCGCTTGATAAATTTTGGTGTAATATCAAAGGAGAATATGTGTAATTGTGTGAAGAAGCTATTATAATACTCCTCCCTTTTAAAACTACATATCTGTGTGGGGCTAGACTCTCCATATAGTTCAACCAAAAAAAAACGTATTGCAACAAATTAAATGCAGAAGTAAATACAAGAATCCAGCTGTCTTCTTTCAAGCCATATAGGAAAGAAATTTGCAAACATATAAAAGAGTGCGGAGCTTCCCTGGTGGCACAGTGGTTAACGTTCCGCCTGCCAATCCAGGGTACACGGGTCCAAGCCCTCGTCTGGGAAGACCACACATGCCGTGGAGCAGCTAGGCCCGTGCACCACAACTATTGAGCCTGCACTCTAGAGCCCTCAAGCCACAACTACTGAAGCCCGTGTGCCTAGAGCCCGTGCTCTGCAACAAGAGAAACCACCACGAGAAGCCCGCACACTGCAACAAAGAGTAGCCCCCGCTCAGCATAACTAGAGAAAGCACGCTAGCAGCAACGAAGACCCAACGCAGCCAAAAACAAATAAATGAAATAAATAAATTTTTAAAAATAAAAGAACTTTCAATTGAGAATCAAGTAACTAAGAGATCCAGTTTTACCAAGAATTTAAAAAAAAAAGAGTCTTCTCACTGTTTTTTGTTTTGTAAAATATAGTAATTTTTCAACAAAAATGTTATTCATGTTAACACCTAATGGATTTGTTATTGTTACTTTTAGTGAATTGATAAATACTTTTAGGTATCTTTGTTTTAATTTCAAATATGAGTATCAATAGTTATAACCTCAGAAACAAAAGCTGTTTGGTCTTTCAGTAATTTTTAAGGGTTTTTGAAACTCAAAAAGTCTAAAAACTACTGTCCTATGGTGAAGATCACAGTCAGCTTTCCCCACCAATGCACATATTACTCACTACTGGGTTTTTAGTGCCTGACTGTTAAATATAAGATGACAGGCCATAACTTCTGTTCCACTAGCAGCTCACCTCTTTGGGCCCAACTCAGAAACAAGAACCAGAAATGTAATCTTTCTCAGGCTGGTCAAGCCAGACTATTGCTGAAATAACTGGAAGTAAACCCTTAGTTACTACCCGTTTCTACTTTTCCAAAAATATTGCATCACTTCATTTATCATAGGTAACGGCCCCTGTGCGTTTTAGTCCAGCAAAGTCAAGCTACGGGAGCCCTTAAAATGGTGGGAATTCACATTGGGTTTGTGGACTGTACTATCGAAAGCCTTAGTTATAACACATTAAGCCTATAATTACACTCTGATTTGATGTGATTTCTGATATTTGGCACTGGTCAAACTGCAGTTTTCCCTTCTTTTCTTTTTCTTCTTCTTTTTTTTTTTTTTGGTGCAGATGATTGAACAGAGTCTTCCCTGTTTATTTGGTGCAGTAATGTATAGAAGATAAAATGGGGGAAGGAGAAATGATCACCTTTAACAAGATTACTTTTTAAATGTTTTTATATATATTTGAAATTGTTAAGTTGGTTTTGCTGAAACAGAATTTCACCCTTGAGATGCTATTTGAATGTTGGTTTCAATAAAGGTTATTGAAGATGTTAAATAAAATAAAATAAATTTATATATATATATATATATTTAAGGTGTTTAAAAAAAAGATGACGGGCAATGGTCACTACATATTTAAGGAAATATATTAAGCATATAGTCTTGAAAGTAGAAACCAGTGAAAATAAAGAAAAAAAAGATTATTTAAAGAAAAGATCATCTAAAATAAATTCATATCATTGTCCCCATTAAGGGACTTCCCTGGTGGTCCAGTGGTAAAGAATCCACCTTCCAATGCAGGGGATGTGGTTTCAATCCCTGCTCGGGGAACTAAGATCCCGCATGCCATGGGGCAACTAAGCCCATGTGCCACAACTACTGAGCCCCTGCCCGCCTCAACTAGAGAGCCACGTGCCCCAAACTACAGAGCCCACATGCTCTGGAGCCTGCTGCGCCACAACTAAAGAGAGAAAAAAAAAAAAAACCCGCACACCACAACTACAGAGAAGCCCACGCGCCACAACAAAAAGATCCTGCATGTCGCCACTAAGACCCAACTCAGCCAAAAAAAAAAAAAGTCGCTACTAAAATAAAAGGTAATATATCCACTAAACAAGAGCAGAATGCTAGTGTCACAGATATAGAAAACAAACTAGTGGTTACCAGTGGGGAGATGGAAGGGGAGAGGGGCAATATATAGGAGTAGGGGAGTAAGAGACACAAGCTATTAGGTATAAAATAAGCTACAAGGATATATTGTACAACCTGGAGAATATGGCCAATATTTTATAATAACTATAAATGGAGTATAACCTTTAAAAATTGTGAGTCACTATATGGTACACCTGTAGCTTATATAATATTGTACAGCAGCTATACTTCAATAAAACTAAATCAATAAAGGAGTCCTAAGACAAAAATAAAATTTAAGAAAAGAACAGAATGCTGTTTTTTTTTTTTAAAAAGAAACATCCAGAGAATGAAGAAAATAATTCTTGGAAATTAATGATGAGAGAGTGGTAATTAAAAACATAATAAAAGATTGGAAATTAAAGTTGAACAATTCTTTCAAAATCTAGAGCAAAAAGACCAAGAGATGAAAAATAAGAAAGAAAAGATAAGAGAGAACTGTCTAGGAAGTTCAATATCCAAAAAATCAGAGTCCCCAGAAAGAACAGAGAAAAGAATAGGTAGGAAATCATCAAAGAAATTCAAAAGATCTTTCCGGATTTAAGGTCCACTGAATGTCCAGCACAATGAATAGAAATAAATGCATACCAAGACACATCAATGTGAAATTTCTAAGAGGATATCCAAAAGCCTCCAGGGAGTAAAAACAGGACTTATATAAAGGGTCAGGATTCATAGCATGGGACTTCTCAAGAACAACACTGAAATTTAAAAGATAGTAGAACCATACTTTCACAATTCTGTAGAAAAATTACCAGAATTCTATAATCTGCCAAAGTATCAACCAAGTATGAGAGTAAAGTACTGATATTTTCAAACATGCAAGGTCTCAAATACTTTACCTCTCTTGTACCTTTTCTCACGTAAGAAGAATAAACCAAGAAAGAAGAAGATATGGGATCCAGGAGAGAAGTGAAAGAAATCCCTATGGTAGAGGTCCCAAGATAACTGTACAAAGGGAGTAAAAAGCAACCTGTTCAGATTGGAATAGGTCAGAAGGTTCTAAGAGAAATTTCTTTTAAGAAGATGAAAATGGCAGAATATCAGATATGTTTGAACGTATTGCAAGGAGATTACATACTTGGGCGGGAGTTTAGCATTAAAATAATCATCAGTGCCAAGAAAAAAGCAAACAAGCAAGCCAAATAATAGTCACTAAACCCACAGGAAAAAACATATTAAATATCTAAAGCATGAGTTAGACTTGAAAATGGTTGCCTCTGAGATCAGAAAATGGGAGTGGGAGTGCTTGTTCAAAAGCTGCTGTTTTTTCATAAGCTTTGAAGAGCTATTTGACTATTTAAGGTAGTTGTATCTGTAAGTTTGATAAAACTAAAAAATAAGTTAAAAAAAAAAGACTAACATCCCAGTTTCTTACACTGGTCTCTTCAAAACCTGTCTTCCCCCCCACCCCCACCGCCACATTCACTGTGGACTTGCCACCTTGGACTCTGTTGTACTTAGATACTCCAGGGCTTCGTGTTTGCTTTGCATCTGCCTGTGACATCCTTCTCCCACGTACATATATGGTTTGTTCATACACTTCCTTTAGATCTCTGCTCAAATGCTCCCCTCAGTAAATTCTTGCCCTCTCTTACCCCTCAGTGTACTTTACTTTCATTATGGCACTTGATATCATCTGGCATTTTATGCTTTTCATTACTAAGCTTTGTCTTGTCTTTGCTTCTGTAGCACTACCACTGCAAACAGGTTTGAATATAGTAAGGGTTCAAAAATATTTATTAGATGAATAAATAGGACAAATATACAAAAATTTAAAAACAAATTCACTGAAGCAGAAATACAAGTGGGGAACACACAAATATTCAATCTCAAAAAATATCAGGGGGTCTTCCCTGGTGGTGCAGTGGTTGAGAGTCCGCCTGCCGATGCAGGGGACACGGGTTTGTGCCCCGGTCCGGGAAGATCCTACATGCCACGGAGCGGCTGGGCCCGTGAGCCATGGCCGCTGAGCCGGCGCGTCCGGAGCCTGTGCTCCGCAACGGGAGAGGCCACGACAGTGAGAGGCCCGCGTACCGCAAAAAAAAAAAAAAAAAAAAAAATCAGGGAAATGCAGATGAAAACAATGGGATAATTTTTGCCCAGATTAGGAAGAAGTAAAAATATCCAGAATAATATCACTGTCAGGGGTAGAAAAGTAAATTGGTAGTCTTGGAAAGCAGTTCAATATGCAGATGTTCACATGGGGGCAAAAACAGGCATGTGCAAGGATACTGCTGCAGCAGTATTTCATAGTGAAAAATTAGAAACAACCTAAATGCCCATAAATGGAGATATTGTTAAAATACAAAACACATATATTTTAAAAATAGGCAACAAGTAAAAAAAAATGAGTGACAGCTGTATGTTCTATATTGTGGTTTCATTTGTGTTTCACAAAAAAAGACTAAATTTGTAGATTTATGGTTTTATATGAAGATACCTAGAGAATGATCTAATAGCATACATCTCAAACTTTCATCTTCCTGGTTTCTAGTTGTTCATTTATTCATTTAATATCTGTTTCTGGAGCTATAAGTAGGAGTTGTCCCTACATACTAGGAATAGAGGAGTGAGCAAAATAGGAAAAGTGCCTGCCCTTACAGAGTGGATGTCCTAGCAGGAAGAAACAGACCATGAACAATAAACAAGCAAATACATTATAGGTCAGGTGATGAAAAGTACTGTGAAGAAAAGTAAAACAGGGTAAGAGAAAGAAGAAGAACACAGTGAGATAAGAGGACACTTACTATGTTTAGCTCTGCTGTCAGTGGAGCTTTCTGCAGTGATGGACAAGCCTTGTGAATTTGCACTGTCTGATACAGTAAACCACTAGCCTCATGTAGCTGTTGGAACTCTTGATCTGTGCTAGTACAACTGAGGAATGGAATTTAAGTTTCATTTCATTCCAGTTAGTTTAAGTTTAAGTTGCCATATGTGGTTGATTGCTACCATATTAGCCAGTGCATTTATATGGGATGGTCAGGGAACTCCCCTACATAAAGTAAGATTTGAGCTGAGACCTATACAAGATGAAGGAGCTAACCATGTGTTCCAGGCAGAATGAACAACAGGAACTTTTCTGGAGTAGTCAGAGGCTGGAAAGGCCAGAGCAGAATGGGCAAGGTAAGAGTGGAAAGATAAAGCCAGAGAAACAGAGGGAGCCCCACCATGGAAGGCCTTGGCAACTAATATAAGACTTGGCTTGTTCTTTGTGTGAGGTGGAAAGCCATTGAGCAGACAAGTGAAGTGATCTGAATTTTTAAGGGGTCTGGACCTGTTCCAGAGAGAGACAAGACAGGTGAGGGCAGAAGCAGGGAGAAAATTAGGAGGGCCCTACAGTAACCCAGGCTGGAGGTGATGGTGAATTAGGTGGTAGTGATGGATGTGTAGAGAAGTAATGAAATGAACTAATGGTATTAACCACTGGATCAGATAAGGGGCAGGAGAGAAAAAGGAGGAATCAAGGATGGACTTCAAGGGTTTGGGCTTGAGCAAATGAGATAGGGAGCACTGGGGGAAGAGAACATTTGGGGAAGGAATTCAAGTTCTATTTTGGGCATGGTAAGCAGGAGGTGCCTGTAGAGGGTTAAGCCACAGTCCTGACAATGAGAGAGATCAAAATGGGAACTGCAGCTAAAGGGTTTCTTCCTAGAGAACTGTGTAAGAGAATAGAGTTCATAGATGGTGTTAGGGTACCCCTTTTTATATGAGGGGCAAAGCAAATGACCTGTCACGAACCTTTTTAACGTGAAGATTTTATATGCCTTTAACTATCAGTACATGTGGCTGTAAGATTTGGGTACTTATTTCTCATTTTATTTATTCCATAGAATGGCTCCTGAACGAGTAAGGTCCCTGTCACGAATCTGTGTCCCACTTGTTACTCTGCCAGATTTTGAACCATTGGTAGAGGCTCTGCTCACCTACCATGGACATGAACCTCAGGAAGTGCTCTGGCCTGAGTTCTGTGATGCTGTGAATGAGGCTTTTTTGCTGTAAGTGATGACCATCTACCTTATCATTCAATTTTGTTTTTCCTTTTCTTAGAATACTTTAGTATGTTGGAAATGCAATTTTCAAATGTTTTGGTCTCAGTACCACTTTACATTCCTAAAAATTATTGAGGATCTCAATGAGCTTTCTAAAAAATGTGGGTTCTGTCTATCAATATTTACCATATTTGAAATTAAAACAAAAGTTTAAAAAATATTTATCACTTCATTTTAAAATAACAATGAATTGATTACATGTTAATACAAATAGCGTATTTTTAATGAAAAACAGTGACCTTTTCCAAGAAAAAAATTGTCTAACAAGAGTGGCATTGTTTTCACATTTTTGCAAACCTCTTTATTGTTTGACTTAAAAGAAGAGAGCTAGGTTCTCACAGATATTTCTGTATTCAGTCTGATGCAATATGCTTTTTTGGTTGAGGTATATGAAGAAAATCCAGCTTCACACAGTTATGTACTTGTTAAAGACATATTTTAATAGCCATCTCAGGTAATTGTGGATATTCGACATGGATACCTCACCAAAAATTGAAAATGGTGGTTTTTTAAAGGTTAGTTGCAATGTGGAATCTGAAATTATATCAATGAGCTGTTCATGCTGTTACATTAAAACCAATTGGTCTGTCTTGCATTTTTAATGGATCTTATTTTATAGCTTCATACATGGTTCATTTGGAAAATATTGGTTCATTAAGTTAGGCAGATCTTCCAAACATTGACATATTTCACTTTATACTATCAAAATTTACATTCATTCACCACCAGTCTCATCAGAAATGTCTTATAAGTGTTGGGAAGCTGTAAAGCTCACATTGGTGAAAGCAAATTTTCCAAGATTCTAATTTCTGAGCTTAAAAACTCAAATTTATCATTGGTTATAAATACTGTCAGTTGTTTTCCTTAGTGTGCTAGGGTCACTTCTCTAATTTTTGAGAAAGTTTGTGCCAAATACTCAAGTCTGAATAACGATTGTTTGTCTGCCAGTGATTTTTTTCAAGTAAATTTCCAAGAAGGAAAAAAGTGGCTAGTTGATCTTATAGCTCAGCAAGTTGCCCAAGTGCTTCTCCTCTAGACAATCATCATTTTTTGGTATGTAGCAGAAATGCTTTATGCATACCTTTTCACCACACAGAATGTTTTTAATTGAAAGTATCCTCAAGGGTAAAATTTAATGAAATCAATATTTTATATTAATATTTTTCATGAAATGCATTTTTATGTGAAACTGGCAGTGTTTCTACTGTGAGTATGTAGTAGTAAAGAATACAGTGACTACTGTCCCTTCTTTGATTTGTGTTAGGCATAGCAGTTTTACTCACTATTGCTTTTGCACTATGAATGCATATGTCAACACAGTTGTTCTAGGAGAACCATGGGATTCAAAATAGTTATTCAGCACTTCAAGTATTTCTGTACCACGTGTATATTGCCAAGTTCACCTAAAAAAACTCCTGTCCTTAGTTGGTGCTAATACCAGATGAATACAAGCAACACAACTTGTCCAGCCATATCTAGAGATTCAATTTTAAGGCAGAAATACAGTTCTGTTGATGAAATATTAACATATCACATACACATTTGAATTATTTAATTCCTTTTTGTTTAGATTCTGAATGATTGGTCTCAAGTTGCTGCTGCAATTAATTAGCAGTATAATAGTATTTGAAAACATTCTATTGAATAAGACACAGTAAGGTAAATTACTAACATCTATAAAGCCAAGGGAAAAATAACTTTCCTCATATTTGTTTTTCATTTACAGTTTAGCGCATTACTTTGGAGTAGATGTCCCACTCTCACAAGTCAGAGAAATCTCTGACATTTTGATTTCATCTTTTCCTGATGAAACACCTGTGAGATGAGAAGAGAAATCTCTTAATTCTCCTTTGTAAAGCCAGGGGTCCATTTTTAATATAAGAAAATATATTATAAATAAATTTTATTTTTGAATAAAATATTAAATTATAAAATAAATCTAAAAATATGTTATATAAAATTTGTAAAAATATGTGAAACATAAAATGTATTTATATCTACAATAATTTGGATAAAATTTAGGAAAGTTTAAAAAAATGTTTAATATTATTACCAAATAAGACAAAAAAGCACTTGCTTCTTGTTATGTTTCCATGTAGGCACAAGAGAAAATATCAGAATTTATATTAATTTATTACATTTTATTTTTTCCTAGCTTTATTGAGATATAAGTGACATATAACATTGCATATGTTTAAGATGTACACTTTTATATTGCAAAATGACTACTACCATAGTGTTAGTTAACACCTCCCTCACATCACAGGATTACCATTTCTTTTTTTGTGATGAGAACATTTAAGATCCACTCTCTTAGCAACTTTCAAATATGCAATACAGTATTATTGACTATAATCACCGTCCTGTACATTATTAGATTCTCAGAACTTATAACTGGAAGTTTGTACTTTTTGATCAACATATTCCCATTTCTCCCACCCCACCAGTCCCTAACAACCATCATTCTAGTCTCTGTTTCTATGAGTTCAGCTTTTTTAGATCCCACATAAAGTGGTATCATACTTGTGTTCTCTTTCTAACTTATTTCACTTAGCATAATGCCCTCAGTATCCATCCGTGTTGTCACAGCCAAGGATTTCCTTCTTTCTCATGGCTAAATAATAGCCGATTTTGTGTATATGTGTATATATACACACACACTATGTATATATAGCATATATATAACTAGATATAGATATAGATATATCATATCTTCTTTATTTATTCATCTATTGATAGACACTTAGGTTGTTTTCATATCTTGGCTATTATGAATATACCATAATAAACGTGGGAGTGCAGCTATCTATTTGATATCCTGTTTTCCTGTTCCTTTCCTGTTCCTTTGAATATATACCCAGAAGTGGGATTGCTGGATCATGTGGTAGTTATAGTTTTAACTTTTTGAAGAACCACCATACTGTTTTCCATAGTGGCTGCACCAATTTGCATTCCCACCAACTGTGCACAAGGGTTCCCTTTTCTCCACATTCTCACCAACACTTATTATCTCTCATCCTTTTGGTGGTAGCTATTCTAATAGGTGTGAAATGGTATCTCATTTTGGTTTTGATCTGCATTTCCCTGGTGATTAGTGATGTTGAGTACCTTTTCATGTACCTGTTGGGCATTTGCATATCTTCTTTGGAAAAATGTTTATTTGGATGCTCTGCCCATTTTTTAATCAGATTGTTTGGGGTTTGTTTTCTGTTGAGTTATATGAGTTCTTTATATATTTTGGATATTAACTCATTATCAGACATATGATTTGCAAATATTTTCTTCCCTCTGTAGGTTGCCTTTTCACTTTGTTGATGGTTTAGAAGCTTTTTGCAGTATAGAAGCTGTTTAGTTTGATGTAGTCCCATTTATTTATTTTTGCTTTTGATGTCAAATCAAAAGTGTCATTGCCAAGACTAATGTCATTCTTATCCCCTATATTTTCTTTTAGGAGTTTTATGGTTTTAGAAGGCTTAACATTCAATTCCTTAATCCGTTTTGAGTTGATTTTTGTGTTTGATATAAGATAGGGGTCCAGTTTCATTTTTTTGCGTGTGGCTATTCAGTTTTCCCAGTATCATTTATTGAAGCAACTATTCTTTCCACATTGTATATTCTTGCCTCCTTTTTTTTTCTTTTTTTTTTTTTTTGCGGTACATGGGCCTCTCACTGTTGTGGCCTCTCTCATTGCGGAGCACAGGCTCCAGACGCGCAGGCTCAGCGGCCATGGCTCACAGGCCTAGCCACTCCATGGCATGTGGGATCTTCCCGGACCAGGGCACGAACCTGTGTCCCCTGCATCGGCAGGCGGACTCTCAACCACTGCGCCACCAGGGAAGCCCCTCTTGCCTCCTTTGTTGTAACTTAGTTGATCCATATATGTGTGTGTTAATTTCTGGGCTCTCTGTTCTGATCTATATGTGTGTATACTGATCTATGTGTGTATACCAGTGCCATACTGTTTTGATTATTATAGCTTTGTAATATAGTTTGAAATCAGGAATTATGATACCTCCAGCCTGTTCTTCTTTCTCAAGATTGCTTTGCCTATTCAGGGTTGTGTTTCCGTACACATTTTAGGATTATTTCTTCTGTCTCTGTGAAAAATAGCATTAGAATTTTGATAGGGATTGCATTGAATCTGTAGATTGCTTTGGGTAGTATGGACATTTTAACAATATTGTCTTCCAATCCATGAGCACAGTATATATTTTCATTTATTTGTGTCTTCTTCAGTTTCTTTCCTCAAAATCTTATGGTTTTCAGTGAACAGATCATTAACCTCATTGGTTAAATTTATTCCTAGGTATTTTAGCCTTTTTGATGCAATTGTAAATGTGATTGTTTTCTTAATTTCTTTTTTAGATAATTTATTGTTAATGTTTAGAAACACAGTTGATTTTTGTATTGATTTTGTGTCCTACAACTTTACTGAATTTGTTTATTAGTTGTAATGGTTTTTTTGTGAAGTCTTTAGTGTGTGTGTGTGTGTGTGTATGTGTGTTTGTGTGTGTATCTCCTGTCATATGCAAATAGAGTTTTACTTCTTTTCAGATTTGAATGCCTTTCACTTCTCTTTCTTGCCTAATTGCTCTGGCTAGGGCTTCCAGTAATATGTTGAATAAAAGCAGCAAGAGTGGGCATTCTTAGAGGAAAAGCTTTCACTTTTTCAATGTTGAATATGATGTCAGCCGTGTGCTTGTCATATATGGCCTTTACTATGTTGAGCTATTTGCCTTCTATACCTGTTTTTTTGAGAGTTTTCATCATAAATGGATATTGAAATTTGCCAAATGCTTTTTCTACATCTATTGAGATGATGATAAGATTTTTTTTATCCTTCAGTTTGTTAATGTGGTATGTCACATTGATTGATTTGTGGATGTTGAACCATCCTTGTATTCTAGGTATAAATCCCACTTGGTCAACAAATTAGGCCCCTGGACCCAATTCCAACGTGTGTGTGTGTGTGTGTGTAGGTTTCCCCACACCAACAAGTAGTTCTCTGACACTAGCAGGCTATTCGAGAATTCAGCTCAATTCTGATATTATCAGAGATAGCATCAGATTGCACAGGTAAAGGGCCCAGTTGCACAAGACCACGTTCCACTTCAGATGTAGTTGCCAGCCCAGGTTTTTGCCTATGCTTCTGACTAACTGGTTACAAATTGGGGGTTCCCACAACTCCCTCCTTGGCTTTGATTAATTTGCTAGAATGGCTCACAGAACTCAGGGAAACATTTTACTTTCTAGATTACTGGTTTATTATAAAAAGATGTAACTCAGCAACAGCCAGATGGAAGAAATGCATAGGGCAAGGTATGGGGAAAGGGTGCAGAGCTTTCTTGCCCTCTCAAGGTGTGCCACTCTCCCCTGATCTCCACATGTTTACCACCCTGGAAGCTCTCCAAACACCATCCTTTTGGGTTTTAAGGGAGGCTTCATTAATAGGCATGACTGATTAAACCATTGGCTATTGGCAAGTGATTCAATCTCCAGACCCTTCTCCCCTCCCTGGAGGTTAGTGGGATGGGACTGAAAATTCCCATCCTCTAGTCACATGGTTGGTTCTCTTGGCAACCAGCCCCTACCCTTAAGCGAAGTCTAAAAGTCACCTCATTAACATAACAATAGATACCTTAATAGCTCTCTTCACTTAGGAAATTCCAAGGGTTTTAGGAGCTCTGTGTCAGGAATGGGGTCCAAGGCCAAATACGTATCTTATTATAAATCACAATATCATTCATGGTACGTGATCTTTTTAATGTATTGTTGAACTTGTTTTGCTAATATTTTGTTGAAGATTTTTGCATCGATATTCATCAGGGATATTGACCTATAATTATCCTTCCTTGTGGTATCCTTGTCTGGTTTGGGTATCTGAGTAGTGCTGCCCTCATAAAATGAGTTTGGAAATGTTCTCCCTCTTCTGTTTTTTTTGGAAGACTGAGGAGGATTGATATTAGTTCTTTAAGTGTCTGGTAGAATTCACCAGTGAAGCCATCTGGGTGGACTTTTCTTTGTTGGCAAGTTTTGATTACTGTCTCAATCTCCTTGCTAGTAATTATTCTGTTCAGATTTTCTATTTCTTCACGATTCAGTCTTGGTTGGTTGTATGTTTATAGGAATTTATCCATTTCTTCTAGGTTGTCCAATTTGTTGGTGTATAATTTTTCATAGTAGTCTCTTATGATCATTTGTATGGTGTCAGTTGTAATATGTTTCCTCTTTTATTTATAATTTTATTTATTTGAGATTTGAGTGCTCTCTCTCTCTCATTAGTTTAGCTTATCAATTCTTTCTTTCATGGATTTTTTTTTTTTTTTTTTAATCTAAAAGGTCATCACCATCGCCAAACTCAATCATCTAGGTTTTCTCCTATGTTATCTTATAGGAGTTTTATAGTTTGTAGTTTAAATTTAGATTTAGGATCCATTTTTGAGTTAATTTTTATGAGGGGTATAAGGTCTGTGTCTAGAATCAGATTTTTTGCATGTGGATGTCCATGTGTTGAAAAGACAATCTTTACTGTATTACCATTGCTCCTTTATCAAAAATCAATTGACTATACTTAGGTATTTCTGGTCTCTCTGTTGCAGTGGTCTATTTATCAATATCACACTGTCTTGATTACTGTAGCTTTGTGTAAATCTTGAAGTCAGGTGGTGTCAGTCCTCCAGCTTTTCTCTTCTCCTTCAGTATTGTATTGGCTATTCTGGGTCTTTTGCCTCTCCATATAAACTTTAAAATCGGTTTGTTGATATCCACAAAATAACTTGTTGGGATTTTGATTGACATTTCATTGAATCTATAGGTCAAATTGGGAAAAACCGAGATCTTGACAATATTGAGTCTTCCTATCCATGGATATCCTCCATTTATGTAGTTCTTCTTTGATTTTGTTCATCAGAGTTTCGTATTTTTTCTAATCTAGGCCTTGTACATATTTTGTAAAATTTATACATAATTATTTAATTTGGGAGGTACTTGGTATCTTCTTTTTAATTTCAAACTCCACTTGTTCACTGCTGGTATATAAGAAGGTGATTGGCTTTTGTATTTTAACTTGTATCCTGCTACTTTTCTATAATTGCTTATTAGTTCCAGTTTTTTAATCAATTATTTTGGATTTTCTACATAGATAATCAGTTAATCTGTGAACAAAGACAGTTTTATTTATTTATTTATTTTTATTTTTATTTAAAAAAAATTTTTGGCTGTGTTGGGTCTTCGTTGCTGTGCAGGCTTTCTCTAGTTGCAGCGAGCGGTGGCTACTCTTTGTTGCGGTGCGCAGGCTTCTTGTTATGGAGCACAGGCTCTAGGCACGCGGGCTTCAGTAGTTGTTGCTCGCGGGCTCTAGAGTGCAGGCTCAGTAGTTGTGGCAGACGGGCTTAGTTGCTCCACGGCAGGTGGGATATTCCCGGACCAGGGCTCAAACACATGTCCCTGCGTTGGCAGACGGATTCTTAACCACTGCACCACCAGGGAAGTCCTGACAGTTTTCTTTCTTTCTTCCCAATCTGTATAGCTTTTATTTCCTTTTCTGTTCTTACTGCATTAGCTAGACTTTATAATGAAGTTGAAAAAGTATGGTGCAAGGGAACATCTTTGACTTGTACCTGAACTCAGTGGGCAAGCTTCAAGTTTCTTACAATTATTATGATTATTAGTTGTAGGGTTTCTGTAGATATTCTTTATCAATTTGAGGGAGTGCCTCTCTAGTCCTAGTTTACTGAAAGTTTTTATATTGAATGGGTTTGGATTTTATCAAATGCTTTTTCTGCATTTACTGATAAGATCATGTGATTTTTCCTTTTAGCCTATTGATGTAATGAATTATATTAATTGATTGATTTTCAAAAGTTGAACCAGCCATGCATATTTGGGACAAATTCCACTTGAGCATGATATTTTATACATTGTTGGATTCTAGTATTTTGTTGAGAATTTTTGCTTCTATGATCATCAGAGATATTGGTCTCTAAGTTTTCTTTGCTTGTAATGTCTTTATCTGCTTTCAGTATCAGTGTAATTCTGGCCTCATAGAATGAGTTAGGAAGTATTCTCTCAGCCTCTGTCCTCCAAAAGAGATTGTTAAGAATTGGTATAATTTCGTCCTTAAATGTTTAGTAGAATTCACCAGTGAATTCATCCAAGCCTGGTGCTTTCTGTTTTGAAAGGTTATTACTTATTCATTCCATTTCTTTTAAGAGATGTAGCCCTACTCATTTAGTCTTTTAGTTCTTGTGTGAGTTTTGGCAGATTGTGTCTTTCAAGTATTTGGTCCATTTCATTTAGGGTATCAAATTCGTTGGCATAAACTTGTTCAGAGTACTCATTTATTATCCTTTTGATGCCTTAGGATCTGCAGTGATGTCTCCTCTTTCATTTCTGGCGTTAGTAGTTTGTGCCCTCTCTTTTTTCTTAGTTAGCCTGGCTAGTTGATTTTATTGGTCTTTTCCATAACCACCTTTAGGTTTCATTTATTTTCTCTATTGATTTCCTGTTTGCATTTTCATTTGATTTCAGCTCTAATTCTATTTTTTCTTCTACTTACTTTAGATTGAATTTGCTCTTCTTTTTCTAGTTACCTGAGTTGGAAACTTGGATTATTCATCTTAGATATTTCTTTTTTTTCTAAATATATATTCAGTGCTATAAATTTCCCTCTAAGAACTGCTTCACTGTATTCCACAAATTTTGATAAGTTATGTATTCATTTTCATTTAGTTTAAAATAATTTTAAATTTCTCTGGAGGTTTCTTCTTTGATTTGTGTGTTGCTTAGAACTATGTTATTAAATCTCCACATTATTTGAGATTTTCAAGTTAACTTTCTGTTATTGATTCCTAATTTAATTCCATTGTGGTCTGAGAACAGACATTATATGACTTTTGTTCTTTTAAATTTGTTAAGGTATGTTTTATAGCCCAGAATATGGTCTGTCTTGGTGAATGTTCCATGTGAGCTTAAGAAGAATGTGTGTTCTGCTGTGGTTGGATAAAGTAGTCTATAGATGACAATCATATTCACTTGATTGATGGTTTTGTTGCATTCAGCTATGTTCTTATAGATTTTCTGGCTGCTGGATCAGTCCATTTTTGATAGTGGGACGTTGAAGTCTCCAGCTATGATAGTAGATTCATCTATTTCTCTTTACACTTCTATTAGTTTTTTTCCTCACATAATTTGACAGTCTGTTGTTAGGCCCATACAAGTTAAGGATTGTTATATCTTCTTGGAAAATTGAACCCCTTTTCATTATGTAATGAGCTACATATTCCTGATAACTTTCCTTGCTTTGAAGTATGCTGTATTTGAAATTAATATAGCTACTCCTGCTTTCTTTTGATTAGTGTTAGCGTGGTATATTTTTCTCCATCCATTTAGTTGTTGTCTTTTTTTTTTTTAATTTATTTTATTTATTTATTTTTGGCTGCACTGGGTCTTTGTTGCTGTGCGCAGGCTTCCTCTTGCTGCGGTGAGTGGGGGCTACTCTCTGTTGCAGTGCGCACACTTCTCATTGTGGTGGCTTCTCTTGTTGCAGGGCACAGGCTCTAGGCACGTGGGCTTCAGTAGTTGTGGCAGGAGGGTTCAGTAGTTGTGGTTCACGGGCTCTAGAGAGCAGGCTCAGTAGTTGTGGCACACGGGCTTAGTTACTCGACGGCATGTGGGATCTTCCCAGACCAGGTATTGAACCAGTGTCCCCTGCATTGGCAGGTGGATTCTTAACCACTGTGCCACCAGGGAAGTCCCATCCATTTAGTTTTAATCTATATGCGTTTTTATATTTAAGATAGGTTTATTGTAGACAAGGTATAGTTGGGTCTTGTTTTGATCCACTTTGTCAATCTCAGTCTTTTAATTGATGCATTTAGACCATTGAGGTTCAAAGTGATTATTGTTGTAGTTGGACTAATATCTATTATATTTATTACTGCTTTATATTTGTTGTCCTTGCTATTTGTTCCTCTTTTTGTCTTCTACCCTTTTTCTGCCTTTGGTGGTTCTAACTGAACATTTTATGTGATCTCATTTTATCTCCTTTCTTGGCATATTTGTTACACTTCTTTTTTTTTAACTTTTTTAGTGTTTGCCCTGGAGTTTGCAATATACATCGGCAGCTAATCCAAATCCAATACCTTATAATAAAAAAATAATCCTAATTCCTCCCTCTCGTTCCTTATACCATTGCTGTCATTCGTTTCACATACATATGAGCATACGTAAGCATATACATACACATAAACATACATAATTGAGTACATTGTTCATATTATTATTTTTGAGCAAACAATTATCTGTTACCTCAATTAAGAATAGGAAAAATAAAAGTTTTTATTTTGTCTTCAGTTATTTCTTCTTCAATGCTCTTCATGTAGTTCTGAGTTTCTGACCTATATTATTTTCCTTCTTTCTAAAGAACTTCTTTCAACATTTCTTACAAAGCAGGTGTATTGGCAACAGATCCTCTCAATTTTCATTTGTCTGAGAAAGCCTTTATTTCTTCTCCACTTTTGAAGGATAATTTCACAGGGTACAGAATTCTAGATGGTGGGTTTTTTCTCTCAACACTTTTGTATGTCATTTTACTCTCTGCTTGCTTGCATGGTTTCTGAGAAGTTGGATGTAATCTTCTCTCTGTTCCTCTATAGGTAAGATATTTCTTTTCCTCTGGCTTCTTTCAGGGTTTTTCCTTATCTTTAATTTTTTTTTTTTGGTAGTTGCAAAATGATATGCCTAGGTGTAGGATTTTGGCATTAATCTTGCTTGTGTTCTCTGAGCTTCCTGGAATTGTGATTTGGTGTCTGACATTAATTTGGGAAAAGTCTCAGTCATTATCATTTCAAATATTTCTTCTGTACCTTTTTCTCTTTCTTCTTCTGTTAGACCCATTACACATATGCTGTATTTTGTAGCTGTGCCACATCCCTTGGAAATTCTGTTCTGGTTTGTTTCAGTCTTTGTCATCTTTGCTTTTCGGATTGCAAGGTTTCCATTCATATATCCTCTAGGTCAGAGATTTCTTTTCCCACCAAGTCTACTAATAAGCTCGTCAAAGGCATTCTTCATTTCTTTTACAGTATTTTTTTTATCTCTCATATTTCTTTTTTGGTTCTTTCTTAGTATTTCCATCTCTCTGCTTACATTGCCCATCTGTTCTTGCATGCTGTCTACTTTATCCATCAGAGCCCTTAGCATGTTAATCATAGTTCTTTTTAATTTCCAGTCTGATAATTCCAACATCTCTGCCGTGTCTGGTTCTGATTCTTCCTCTGTCTCTTCAAATTGTGTTTCTTTCCCCTTTTGGTATGTCAAGTAATTTTTTTCTTAATAGCTGGACAAGATGTGTACTAAGTAAAAGGAACTGCTGTAAATAGGCTTTTTGTAATGTGGTGATGAGATGTGAGGGGAGAGGAAGTGTTCTATAGTCTTATGATTAGGTCTCAGTCTTTCAGTGAGTCTGTGCCTCTGCACTGGGAACTTCATAAGTTTTTCTCAGTTTTTTCTTCCTCTTAAGTGGGATAGTATGCCTAGAGCTGTCTGGAAGTGGTTATTTCCTTTCCCCCTGGTCAGTTAGGCTCTGATAATACTCCTGAGGTCAGGTCTTGTTAAGAAAAACAGAGAGCTCTGTTGTATTTAAAAGTGATTCCCTTTCCCCTCTTTCTGCCTAAAGCAGGGGTGACTTTTTCTCTGATATTTACTATGTGAACCTGGTGGGGGCCCCTCTAGGACTGAGTCTCCCTGGAGTTTTTAACTTTCAGAGTTGTTCACAGTGACCCTCCAGCCATTTGCTAATTCCAGTTCAGGTTTTCCTACCCAGCACTCGTGCCTGTGGTGGTTTCTACTTGTGGACCTCAGCTCCAGTCAGCTATGATTCCCTGTATTCGCTTTCCTGTTATCTCCAGTCTCGGGGACCAAGGTTTGCCCTGTGTCCTCCCTTCTCTTAAGGATGCAAGAAGAGTTGTTGATTTTTCAGTCTGTTCTGATTTTTACTTTTGTTAGGGCAAAGTGGTGTCTTACAAGCTCCTGACATGCAGAATGGGAAACCAGAAGTCTCTATATAGTGCATTTTTTAAAAACATCAACTACAGTACCATTATTATATCTTAAAATTGACACTGATTTCATGATCATCACCACGTATTTAGGCAGAGAACAAATTCTCCTGTTTGGTTTTTTGGAATTAAGAGTCCAAAGTCCACACATTGCATTTGGTTGATGGGTTCACAAATCTCTTTCAATCTATAGGTTCCTTTTGTTTTGCAAATTATTTCTTGAAGTAATTTTGTTGCTTTTCCCCACTTTCAGGTTACAGAGCATCCTACCACCTTGAGTGTGATAAAGGGTGCATTCGCCCCGTCAACCCTCCACTGACTTAAGATGCTCCCTTAGTCATATACAGCCATCTCTCAGTATCCATGGGGGATGGGTTTCAGGACGCCCGTGGATACCAGAATCCACAGATGCTCAAGTCCCTTATGTAAAATGGCAGGGTACAGTTGGTAGTACAGTTAGCCCTCCTTACCCATGGATTGAGTTGTACTTAATTTCTGTATGCATTTAGGCCTGTTTTATTATTTTCTGTTCTGTTTCTTTGGCCTATCATATATTTACACATCAGTACCACTTTGTTTTAATAACAGAGTCTTTCTAATATAAAGTAAGGCTATTTCCCACTCATTTCTCTTCTTTTTCTGGGTTTTTCTGGCAATTCTTGATTGTCTTATCTTTCGAGTAAACTTTGAAACCAATTTGTCTAGCTCCAGGAAAGTCAGCTCATGTTATCTGGAGGGAGGCTCATGTTACATATGTAGATTAACCGAGGAAGAATGGACAACTTTATGATGTTAAGGGTTTCTATCCACCTATTCAAGAACACTTACGTCTTTCCATTTTGTTCAGGTTTACTTTCATGATCTTAAGGAGTCTTTTACATATTTTTCACATATAGGTTTTAGACATTTCTTATTCCTAATGGTTTCATTTATTTATTTATGCTGTAGTAAATGGATCTTCTTCCCATTTTCAAATTGATTTATTACATTTGGAAAGTGAACAACCTCAAAGCTGCCATCATTCTTTCAGAAGAAGTAGTTACCAATAGAGTATTTGTTGTTTTTTACATATAATTCCTAAAAATTATAATGTATATTTTAATTTCATTTTTTATGAAAGTTATAACTCAGGAATTTGTTAAGGTAAGATTTAGAAAGAGATATAGAATGTTAAATTATTTGATGCTTTAAAAAAAGGTCAGAACATAATTTTCATGGTTAAGAATATGAAGTCTTTTTTTCTGTCTACTTTAAACTTATGTCAAAATTTATCCAAGAGTCTGAACTTCCTGAGGAGTCTGATCAGTTATCTTTGTTATTTATGTAAGATATTGGATAATAATCAATCTGAAAGTCTATATAATGTGGTAAGTGTGCTCCACATGCATGTGTCCGTCACATCATTTACCTGAGTACACACTGCAGGTTCTAGTGGCTCACCCCAGCAAATTTCATTTTTTACCCTCCAAAGCAATTATTCATAGTATTTACTTTTAAGTAAAATGCTCTTTGCATTTCACCTTGGTAGCTCTATTTCTGATTTATTTAATAATACATTTTGTTGAAGAATATGGTCTTAACAACTTGTATTTCCAGTCTTACTTTTTCAGCAAGAGTTGAATTAAAGGTAATGAGAAGGAGAATGCCCCTCGGCATCCTCTGTGAAACCCCACAAAGCTGCTTCAGAAATTACTGGCGAGAAGGAGGCCTGCTTAGAGAATAGCCACTCTCCCTCGACCAGCAGTGCTCAGATGGGAAGCTGAGGGTAGCGGCTCCACGAGTAGGCCTGAACTCCTTTGCTATTTATTTTACTTGTGATAGCATGTTCTCCCTCAGTAACTAATAAAATTTATTTGGTTTGGAAAATTATGTCTGCTAATCCACAGGGGACAGACTGTCGAGAAATGCTGGGTGGTCTTCAACTTGTCCAATTCTTATGGCTTCAGCTCAGCAAGTTCCCCAAGCAGTGGCGTAAGGGCTGGAGCCTTTCCATGGACACTTTCCCATAGACAGAGCATCCCAGCCACATGTTGACACGGGGAGGCTGATTCACATTACCACCTCCTCACTGGTACCCCCTTTCCCCCAGCCCCTTGAAGAGTTCCCCAAGTGTGCTGCGTGGTCATTTAGAAACCACGTACTTTCTTTGACCAAGGTGCCCTGCCCTGTGTTTAGCCTTCCAGCTATTTGCTTACCACAATCACCAGTGGAATTTCATCTGGTTTACAATTGGTTGGGTGTCTTTGGCCTTGGCTTCCAAATATAGTCATGTATTTTCAGAAATGGGCAGCCTGTCTTCTTTTAAACAGCAGATGCTTGCTCCTCTCTGCAGTTTAGATAACCTAGAGGAACTTTATAATTTCTTGGCTCAAAAGTCAAACCAAACTCCTTAAGTCTATCCCTGGGGTTGCCGTAATAGCCACCTGCAGGCTGTACATTGTGTAAAACCTTTCTGGGAGGGCTTATGCAATCCTTTCATAAGTCTGTGGAGTACAAGTAATTCTGCATGACATGGCCTCTAAGGTAAACATAAATCCATTGCTTCAAAAATATTGAGAAGTTTGATAACTAGTTGGAGAATTTTTTCTACATACTGGAATGAATTAGCCAATGAACAAATGAAAGAAAGAGTGGGTGTGTGACTGACCAAGCAACTGACCTCATGCAGTAACCGTGAGTGTCAAATAGGGTGACGATACACTTATAAATTGTAGACCGTGACACTTTTGAGAGTTAAAAGAGGTACCTATTATAATTATGGTGGGATAACAGACACAAGCCTGTCCCAGGCACACTGGAACATATTTAAATGGGCCTAGTGCCTATAAAATATTTAGCAGGGTGCCTGGCACCCAAAATAAATACTCAATAACTGTTAGCTTATTGCTGTTATTATTGTTGTTGACTTTAATAATAATTATATTATTTTTGATAATGTTTTATTAGGTTTTCTCAAGCTTGTATCTTTTCCTCCTAATGAAATTATCACTGAACTAAGTCCAGATGTAGCTAAATTTCCATTGCTGAAAAAGCTAATACAGCCTCCAAAGATGCTAAATAAGAAAAAAATAAATTACAAGAAAAGGCTAGCCTTCAACCAAGCTTCTAGTTTTATGTTTTTTCAGCTCCAATAAGAAAAAAATCAGGCTTTAAGGCTTTAAATCTGGCAATCCAGTGGTTAGGACTCAGTGCTTTCACTGCTGGGGCCCAGGTTCAATCCCTGGTCAGGGAACTAAGATCCCAAAAAACGTGCAGCACGGCCAGAAAAAAAAAAAGAGAAAAATCAGTCTTTAAATATTGTCAGTATAACTGAATGTCTAAACGAAGAAAAGCTAGTGTAATACCAAGGACAAAAAGTTAGCAAAGCAGTAGTAGTAACTAATACTCCCATTTCTATCTATCCTGGCATCCTCTTTTTTTTCTTTTTTTTTTTAATCTTACTAAGATATGATCACAAAATTAGTTATTGAAAAAGTTTACTTTTCAAGTAAAAACCTGCTGATACTGATGTGTAATAGACGTTCCATTATGTTTGCATTTGTACGTTTCCTTTGATTGGTGTTGCTGCTCTTTGCTTTAAGAAGTGACTTCTCTGCACATAAACGTGATAATGATGGCACAGTTTCCTCAAATTTGATATACTTCTTCCATCAAGTTTTCATGGAAATACACCTTTGAAATGTAATAGAGAATATTCTTTCCGGGTCCTTGGAATTAAGTAGTTCTCCAAAAAAGTTGGTCCTGATTTCTGTGGGCTACTCCGGCAGCCCAGGCAGCCCTTGATCTCTTTCTGGTTTGGAAAGATGGAACACTGCCTGCGTTCCTCTTGAGTAAGGAAGCTCCTTTCTCTCCTCTACCTCTCAGACAGTGTTAGAACACATTCTCTACCGATGATCGCCGCCCTCCGGAACCTCTCTTGCAAAGTATTGAATTCCATATTCTGGTTTTGCTATAAAAAGCATTTGGAGCCAAAATTATTTAATAAGCATCTGGACCAATTTCTTTACCTGATTACATCTTTTTCAAGAGGATGGGGCACACAACTAGCTTACTAAATTGAGTATTTGGGGAAACAAAGTACAGTTTTTTAAATGTCCAGGAGGCATCTGTCCAGAAGAGTCTAATAGCAGGAGATGTTGGACAGGGTAGAGTGTCCTGTCCAGGCCTCTCCTGCTCTGTGTCAGAAATTATGAAACTGCTGTGATGCAGAAAACTTCCTGTGATTATTAGGTAGGAATTTTGGAGAGCCAAGTTTTTAATCTTAATCTGTTTTTCTTGAATTTGTCATTTTGATCAGTATCCAGGCTAGATGGATGGAATAACTATAGACACAGTAGGAAAAGGACAGCCTTAGAGTTTCTGTAACTAACACATGTTGAATAGAATGAAAATTTTCAGTGTCCCTAAAAACGTTTTTCTTTTTTTACTTTATTGGCTCTTTAACATTTCCACAGAAATATATACATTTTATCAGGTCAGGTCAAACAGTGCAGAAGTATATACAGAAAATGTCAATTATCCCCTCCTTATCACACTGTAGTACTTCTGGTAACCATACCTTATACTCTTGTAAACATTAGAAATCTATGTGAAACAATTTTCTTTCTTTTTTTAATAAGCTTTTTAAAAAAAGCAAAAAGAAAAACAGCATTGCATCATACACATGACTCTGGAACCTGTTTTTTAACCAACATAGCTTGGGTATCCCTCAAGGGATATAGATCCAATTCATTATAAAATAGGAACATATTTCCTGATATGAATGGACCTTAATTTATTTAGCTATTTGCCAATGGATACATTCAAGTTGTTTCTAATTTTTTCTTTAAATATTGCTGCAATAAATACCTTCTAACTAATGCCTTTATTTCTGCCAGGCAGATTCACTAAAGTATGGTTATGAAGACGAGGGATATGTGTATTTTACAGTTTATTAGGTGGTATCACATGACTTAACCAAAAGGGCAAAGCCATTCCCTGTCCCACTTCTGAGAACACTCATATCCTATACCTGCTTTAGCACTGGATGTTATCATTCATCTAAACATTTGCTGATGTGAGCATGAAAAAATGATACCTCCTGGATGTGTTAGTTTACCCTTCTATACTATTAATAAGGTTGAAAATCTGCATATTTTTATTGGCCATTTGCACTTCTTTTATAATTTGCCTTCTTTTTTCCTGGTTTTATTGAAATATAATTTATATATAATGTAAATTATATATAATTTACATTTACAGTCCAGCCAAATTCTGTTATGCAATATATTAAGATCATGTTGCTTTGGTAATTTCTTCATCCAAGATTAATTGTAGTTAAGTTTTAAGAGAAAAATAGATTTTTTTTTGTTAATAGATGATTCAAATACTAAACATGAGCCCATAGATTTAATCATTTACAACAATTAGTAGAGTGTGCTATGAATCAAGGGTAATAAAAAGACAATTGTTAACATATACACTTTTCAAACTGTGTCTGAGAATAGAACAAAAATATTATGTACTTACTGACTTGAGTATATAACTTACACAACTCTTATGTAAATTTGTAACTGAGCAATATCTTTTAATTCAGATATTTGCTGGAACTACCATTTTACACTAGCTTCCTTTTACATTTGTTCATATCTATCTACTGTTCATCATTCTTAACAGCTCCTGCCTCTGTGCACTGGGCATCACTCGGCCACCATGACCTCATGATAGAAACTACACTGCACATATTGCTGCTCAGAGGGCTTAGGAATGGGACTGCCTCTGAAGAACTCTCACTGAAGTGAGAAACTTTTCTAATGATGTACATATTTATTTCACATAGATCCTCAAAAAAGATAAGGTGTGATGAGAGCAGGTGTTATTTGGGAAGGGAGGAGCCACTGTGCGGCCAAGTTCTTCCCCCTGCACCTCAGAGCTTCCCTGTCTCCCAGCGGCTTTCTGGCTCTGAGACAGAGGCTATAGACACCCTCTCCCTACTCCCAAGGGGTGTTCTTCTCTCTCAAGAAAGCTGGACAGAAATCCCTTCCCAGGCGTCTGTTAATGTGGCTAAAATTGGCTGATAGCCTGGACTATTGAAAAGACTTCCCTAGACACTGAAGGGAGTGAACACAGGGTCCAGGCATCTGGCTCACCCGGGAAAACTGTCTGCTTTCACCCCTGTACCAGGCCTCAGCTTCTGAGCAACATCCTCCACTCTCCTACCTGCAGAGTGGAGAGGCCTATGTGTGACTTGAGGCTGAGGACTGGCTCCAGCACCAGACCTCCTAGGTTCAAATCGTGGCTGTGAGTCCTCCGTCCCACTCCAACCTCAAAAAATAAGGATAATAATGGTACTTGTTTTGTAGGGTTGTTATGAGGATTAAAATACAAGTAAAATGCTTAGCATTGTTCCAGGTGAGACCTTAATAAATGGCAGCTACTGGCCCTTCAGCCTCTCCAGCTCCTCTTCATCCGGCCCATCAGCAGTCAGCCCAAAGCACCACCTTTCAGGAGCACACAAGGCCACCACCCTGTGTGGCTTCCTGTTGTCACTCACTCCTAGCACAGCCGTACCTCTGAAGACCAGTCTGCAATGCTGGCTGCACTTCCACTCTTCTCCTCATGGACTCTGCCTTCAGCTTCCATCACTCCATCCCCATCCAACACTTTTCTTGGGGAGGTCACAAAGGGCCTGCCCGACGCAGTGCTCGTGCTTCCCTCCGCATATCCTCAGCCTCTCCGCAGACTTGGTTACAGCTGGACTGGCCTTCTCTTCCTTGGTGACATGGTTCTCTGCTTCTGTCTCCTGAATGTCTGGCACTCCTCCTCCTGTCTGCAGCTCCCCCACCTCTTCCTTTACCTGTTGAAGCTCCTTGGGGCACAGACCTGGGCCCTCTCCCCACTCAGACCTCTGTCCCTCAGAGTTCTCCTCCATTCTCTTGCTGCTCCATGCCAGCTGACAGCTCCCTAATATAGATCTTCAGCCCAGATCTCTCCCCAGAACTTCCAACTTGGATATTCAAGGACCTACGTCATACCTCTGTTGGATTGTACCTCAGGCATTCTAAATTCACACACCCCAAACTAAGCTCTCAGTAAATCCTTCACAAATCTTTTCTTCCCTTCCTTCCATTGAGTAAATGGTATGTCCATCCATCTTGCAGCTCAAGAAACTTGCGACAGCCTTGATTCCTGCCTCGTCTTCACCAACTCTCATCAAATTCATTGCCAGTATCTCTTGATATCACTGCTAAAATACACTATCTCTCCTTCTCCAGTGCCACCCAGGTCCAAGCTAACACCAGCTCCCCCTGGAAATTTGCACCCACTCTTTTCTCTGAACTGAGTTCTCCATGCAGCAATTAGAGTGATCTTTGAAATGTAAATTGGATCCTGGCACTCCTCTGTTTAAAACCTTCTGGGCCAGGGCTTCCCTGGTGGCGCAGTGGTTAAGAATCCGGTGGCCAATACAGGGGACACGGGTTCGAGCCCTTGTCCGGGAAGATCCCACATGCTGTGGAGCAACTAGGCCCATGTGCCACGACTACTGAGCCTGTGCTCTAGAGCCCGCGAGCCACAACTGCTGAGCCCACGTGCCACAACTACTGAAGCATGCGCACCTAGAGCCCATGCTCTGCAACAAAAGAAACCACTGCAATGAGAAGCCTGTGCACCGCAACAAAGAGTAGCCCCCACTCACCACAACTAGAGAAAGCCCGCGTGCAGCAACGAAGACCCAACGCAGCCAAAAATAAATTAATTAATAAATTAAAAACAAAAAACCTTCTGGGCCAGAATAAAACACCAGACCCTTGCCTTGCCTGTGGTCCTGCACAGCCTCATCACAGGCCGCCTCACCTTTGCTCTCTTCTGACACAGCTGCTGTTCCCTCTGCTGAGGTGCTCTTCCCGGTACTACCTTGCCTATCCCACCAAGCTAGTCTCTAGCTAAACTCAACTGGAGAGGCTGTCCCTGACCACCTGATCTAAATTGGGCCCCTCCTGATATTCTCTTTTTCCTCAGCCCGTCCTTTTCCTTCATTGCCTTTATCACAGTTGATGTGTGTGTGTGTATGTGTGTGTGTGTGTGTGTGTGTATGTGTGTGTGTGTGTGTATATGTATGTATACCTCCCACTGGGCCCTAAGCCGCTAAGGATACAGATTAGGTCTGTTTGTTCCCAGTTGTTTGGCCTGTACCCAGCACATTGAGTGCCACATGGGAAGTGCTTAGTCATCTTCCTTGAATGCGTGACTACCAGCTCCTTGCCATCGAGTATAACAGGGGTGGTGGCATGGGAATGGCAGCCCAAAGCACCGGTGCCACAATAGAGGACATCCATAGTGTGGCCCCAGAATGTGCCAGGTGATACGAGTTTGCGGCACCATGGCAGTTCTTCATTGCCAGGTATGGAGAGGGAAGGGGGTCCTGTAAGACTTCCCAGAAGAGCTGAAGCTCAGGGTGAGATGGGAGTTATAAAGAGGGTCGGATGAGGGCCATGCCTCCCTTCCTTTCTCCTGCCCTTCTGCCTGCTCCTGTGACAGACCCTACAATTCTTCAGCCTCTTTCAGTCTTGCCCCAGAGTTAATCTAGGACAAGGTCTACAGGAGTTAGGCTATGGGAGAAGAACAAAAAGGAACTACTAGAAATTGCTACCCTGTGTCTTTGCCTATTCATTTCCTGCGCCTGTACCCATTCCCTGGGCTTCATGCCAGCTCCTGCAGAGAAATGGCCCAGAAGTGATGGTGAAGGGAAAGACCCTGAAGGGATTGTTGGGTAATGGGAAACCTTTGTGTCCCCAGCTTTCATTTTTCTTATTAAAAGCAGTAAACATCTTTAGCAGAACCTGGAAAAGCACTCTGCTCTCTGTGGTCCTGCAGGTGAAAGGGCAGGAGGCCTTGGAAAAGCAGGACTGAGAGAAGAAAGCCAAGTTTCCACCAGGCCAGAAGAGGCTCAGCATTCACAGGGAGGGCCCCCTGCCGGTGGCTCAGAGTTAGACAGATGTCCCCCTAGAGCTCCCTCCCAGGAGAAGTAGAATCCCTGATTCACTGACCTGACATAGGAGGAATCTCCAAATACATTACCCTATAGAAATGTAACTACACAAAATGGTTAGGGTCTATAGTGTATCATGCTGTGGACCAACTGGATCAACCAGTCCAACCACCTTTTATGAAATTATTACTAAAGAGAATTTTCAACAGATTTACAAATACAGTGATTAAATATTTACTATGTGCCAAGAACTGTCCTAAGCACTCACTGTACATGTGTTATTATTGCATTTGATCCTTCTGACAACACTAGGAGGGAGGTAGGCCTGTTTTACAGATGAGTAAACTGAGGTTTAGAGGTTAAGTTACTTTCCCAAGGTCATATAGTGAGTAGGTGGTGGCTCTGGGACTCAAACCCAGGGCTGACTCCACATTTTAAACCATTATGATGCACTTTCAAACATAACTGTTTCTTAAATTAGGGACTGCATTTACCTGGATATCTCAAGGCCTTTTTCCATCACATTTTTTATCACTCTCTTTCTTCCTTCACTATATATTTATTTGTCCTTTTTGAAAGCATTTTTTTTTTCTTGAGTTGAAGTGGAAGCATATTTGCAAAGGGATACTTGGTACATATTCATTGATACTATAAATATTAACTGCTACTATGACCATAATGAAAAAAAGTCACAGATTGGATTTGTTATTGCATTTTGAACTCTTTTTTTTTTTTTTTAAGAGTATAATTGCTTTACAATGTTGTGTTAGTTTCTGCTGTACAGTGAAGTGAGTCAGCTATATGTATAGCTATATCCCTTCCCTCTTGGACCTCCCTCCCACCCCCCCATCCCACCCATCTAGGTCGTCACAGAGCACCGAGCTGAATTCCCTGTGCTATACAGCAGGTTCCCCCTAGCTATCCATTTTACACATGGCAGTGTATCTACGTCAAACCCAATCTCCCGATTCGACCCACCCTCTCCTTCCCCCACTGTGTCCACCCGTCCGTTCTCAACATCTGTATCTCTATTCCTGCCCTACAAATAGGTTCACCTGTATCATTTTTCTGGATTCCACATATATGCGTTAATATACGATATTTGTTTTTCTCTTTATGGCTTACTTCACTCTGTATGACAGACTGACTCTAGGTCCATCCACATCTCTACAAATGACCCACTTTCCTTTTTATGGCTGAGTAATATTCCATTCTATATATGTGCCACATCTTCTTTATCCATTCATCTGTCGTTGGACATTTAGGTTGTTTCCATGTCCTGGCTACTGTAAATAGTGCTGCAATGAACATTGGGGTACATGTGTCCTTTTGAATTATGGTTTTCTCAGGGTATATGCCCAGTAGTGGGATTGCTGGGTTGAATGGTAGTTCTATTTTTAGGTTTTTGAGGAACCTCCATACTTTTCTCCATAGTGGCTGTATCAATCTACATTCCCACCAACAGTGCAAGAGGGTTCCCTTTTCTCCACACCCTCTCCAGCACTTATTGTTTGTAGATTTTTTGATGATGGCCATTCTGACCGGTGTGAGGTGATACCTCATTGGAGTTTTGATTTGCATCTCTCTAATGATTAGTGATGTTGAGCATCTTTTCATGTGCCTCTTGGCCATCTGTATGTTAGATCTTCAGCCCATTTTTTAATTGGGTTGTTTGGTTTTTTGATGTTGAGCTCCATGAGCTGTTTGTATATTTTGGAGATTAATCCTTTGTCAGTTGCTTCTTTTTTCAGTGACTCATTTATATTAAAGTTTTGTTTATTTCTTACTGAAAGGAAGAAGATTTCTCTCCCCGCGTCAGCTATACTCTGCCTCTGGCTTCGGCACCTTCCCAGCCTTGAAAATACAATGCTGCATCTTTTTGAAAAGCTTATCTCCAGTGAGAGAAATTTTCTGAGGAGGATCGAATGCTTTATGAAAGACTCATTGCTGGTATGTGCCGGGTTTTGATGAGGAGAAAAGTCCTTAAAGACGATGCTGGGTATCATTTCTTTTAGTCAGCACAAGCGGAAAAAAATGTAAACTAAAGAGCGATTGGCACCTTTTAAAATAATCATCTATCTACATTTTATTTTTGAAATGCCTAATGTAGCGGGCTTTTCTGCATACTTAGAGCATGTATTAAAAATAAGGTAAGGGAATTCCTTGGTGACCCAGTGGTTAGGACTTGGTGCTTTCACAGCTGTGGCCCCAGGTTCAATCCCTGGTCAGGGAACTAAGATCCCACCAGCCCACAAACTGAGTGGCACGGGCAAAAAAGAGGCAAGCTTCGAGATTTACTTGATCATTGCACCTTATATTGCATATTCACAAGAATTGACCTGACATTTGGACAACAAATTTTTTAAAACAGTATTTCTCATTTCCACATGAAAAGTTTAAGTTTTAAAAAGTGAGGATCTTATGAACAATAGGAGGAATCAATTAACAAAGAAAAGCATTCAAAAAATAAACTTTTAACCCTTCACTAGAGGAAAAATAAAATACTTAAAAGATACAAAACAAAACCCCAGAAAAATGGTTAAAACAACAAAAACAACTGAGAATTATGTCAGTTTTCTTTTGGTGTCAGCCTGCCAGCCTTGACCCCTCCCTCCATTCAGGGGCTGCCCAGTCTCCCCTCTACTCAGCACTTCTCAGGCCTGGGAAGTCGGGGGCTCAATGGGCCAAATGGGCCCCATTGCCTAATCCAGTGTCAGGGGCCCAAGCCCTCCGGCAGCCCTGGGAACTGACCAATGCGGATGCTTTCCCTCTGTGGGAGGCAGCTCTGGAATTTATGTGCATTTTTGTAAGAACAGGAATAAAGACCAACGCACTCTGAAAAAAACAATTAAAAAACTACAGGAGGTGTCATGCTTCTGGGGCCTCTTACAGGAACTTCAGTAGGCTCTAACATGTTTTCTCATTAGCTTTTGTAACCTAGGGGAGATATGGGGCAGAGATTTGCTTCCTTTTGTACAGATGGAGAAACTTAGCTCAAGGGAGATGGTGAACCGTCAGATCTTATGTTGGTGTTCAGGAAACTGGGCGGAGGAGAGTGCGCGCCTCCCTGCTGAGCTGAGGCGTGTGTTGGGCGGGGGTGAGTCTCTGCCTAGAGTGCGCTGAGGTTGGCTGAGTTTGCACAGCCCCCCCTCCGACACCTTCTATTTGTTTAATTCACTTAGAACTTCCTGGTTTTTTTCTTTCTCTTTTAAATTGGAGGCTGTGTAAGAGAATCATAATTGAATCTGCTGCCTTCTTACAATATCCCAGTTCTCTTTTTAGGTCCTGATCAGTCCCTACCAGCTCACGTGTGTGACCATGGCCGTACTTGCCTTCTCCCTATTTCCTGGGCTCCCCTTTGCCTTCCCATTCTGGGGCCTCCCAGGTGACCGTGGATAGTGTTGTAGTCTCCAGCAGTCATGATGCTTTCATCTGCAAGTTAGCTGGCACAAATTGAACCCAACTGATTTAGAAGTTTATAGTGTCTGATAGAAAAAAAGAAAAGAAGATAGGTATAAAGACTGAGAGAGCCCAAAGAGAGTTACTTTTAGGAAAATTCTCCTTGACCTCATCATTCACAAGAGTTGCATATTATGGTGAAAAATAAGAAGGCACTTTATATAAAAATAATTATAATAAAATTCAGTATAAACAAAGGCTTTTAGAAGCCCCTGGCAACCTATTCAAAACATTACCTTTATTATCAGGTAAATCTATTTCTAACTTAAATATACGTGCTATAATTTAATTTGCTCTGGTCCTTTTTCAGTGGCAAAATATAGTAACTGAGCTATTTTCTTGCTTTCAAGGTTCTCATTCAATTTCCTTTAAGTCTTCTCCCTATAGAAAAATTCCAGGTTCATCGACTTCTCTAAGTTGGTTTGATTCAGCAACCTTGTGATTCTTCTCTGAGCCTCTTTGCGTCCTTTTCCCTGTGGCCCTAGGGCCTGAGCAGCACTTCAGTAAACACAGGATACTGTGTATGAGAGAGAGAGCAGGCGCTCCCATTAAACATCGCATTGTATAACCTTCCGTCTCCAATTTACAGTGTAAAATGATTTCCCCCAAACAGTTTTGAAGTCAGTTAATTTACCAAAAGCATTTATCAGGATCATGTGTGTAGACATTCAGAGCTTCCATTGTGGTTAAAGGGGGGATTCCAGAGGGTGTTATTTGGTTTAATTTATTGTGGCATTGGCAGGATGTAACCCCTCTGTGCCTTATGGTTCAAGGACGTAATTATAATACAGAGCTGCAAGTCCTTGATTGGCGTGGGCTGCTCTCCTCAGGCATACTGGGCCAAAAAACCCGGCAGGCTGGAATAAGCCTGTGACATGACTGAGTGATTGGAAGGGTAACCTGAAGAACCTGCTTCCTAATTGCATCATCTGATTCATTTATCATAGCACAATATCTTGGTGCAGTGACAGGACCGTGCATAAGTATCAGAGAGATCTTGAAGACTCAGCTAGCACAGGACTGCGGTACTTTCCTCCAGAAGAAACTCGATGCCTATTACATTAGAGCTGGATTCTGAGAGTAATTAAAGTGTGATGGTCTACATAACTTGTATTTTATATGGAGCACTGTTAATTATGTTTCCATCTCTTGGGACTATCCAGAATTAGCCCTAGAAATTCTATAGTTACCAAGATGTTGCAAAAACAAAAGATAAAAGTGTAGTACAGGTTGTACAAAGTGAAATAATCTCCCCAAATGTTCTTTGGCCTCTCAAGGATACAAGGCTTGGTATTTTCCATTAAGACTATGAATAATAAGCCACTAACCTAATAATCACCTGAATTCTAAGTGCATGTATATGTTTTTGACTTCTAAAATAAAATAAAAGTAAGTTTTCAAAACCTGTTTACTTTTGAGACTCACCCTTTGGCTCTCGTGAGCTGGACCTCCCCCAAGTACATGCCCACCTGCCACATTTGGTGCTCCTAAATAAACCAAGGTATTAACTCAGTTTGTCATCTACTGAGCAGACTGACACTTTTCAAAAGCAGATGGTCTTGTGTGTCCCTTGACAGAACAGGCAATGGAAGACCTAATCCGTAGCTTCAGACCTGACCTTAAAAACTGATGTCACCAAAAGCAGTGAAAGCCACTTGCTAATTATTCAGCTTTCTTGGCACTGTTTGGGTTCCCAAGGCTGGCCCCAAATCAGAAGGATGTTATGTTTCGCAGTTACAATTCTGTTTGTGGAGCCCAGAAAGCTATTGTTTATATTCCACATTTGAATGAAAAGTGCTGGCTGGGTGGCACTGTGCTTGGCCGCCCTGCTGCATGCCAGGGCCGGGATATACCCTGGTTCCCATGCCCTCCCATTTGATCCTTCTCTGGCTGGCCCCTCCAGCGGGATCTAGAGATTTGCCCACGAAAGAGTGCGGGGGTGGGGGTGGGGTTGGTTTTGTTTATTCAGATTTTAAATCAGGAAACACTCCTGGTATTCTCTTCATAGTGCCCTTAAAATTAGTTCTTTATCTTGTCAACTATACCTCAATAAAGATAGGGTGAAAAAGTAGTTCTTGATCTAATAAGAGCTTAAGAATAATAAACATGCAGATACCTCAGTGTCCTGCTTGACCTCCCTCATGTGAGATAAGATGCATTCTTGTTTTCATTCTCCAGATAGCAATCATGGCCACTTCCAAAAGAAAAGGAAACTTCTTTTACACAAAATTCCAAACACAGCTCCCCTTTAATAAAAAATTATACTGAAGAATTAACTCCACATCCTGGATGATGTCAGTTTTCTCTGTTTGAATAACTTCTTACTAATGTTCTAGGGTTTTCTTTTCCTGCTTTCTCATTAGCAGTCTTTTAAGCATTTCGTTTTTGAGCTCTTTAATGTGATGCGTGTAATTTAACAAAAGCTGAGGTAGATAATTTAGCAGTGATCGAATAGAAAAGTGTGGAGGTGGTTTCTGCTTGTAGCTAAGAGGTAAAAAAAAAAAAAAAATCTCAGTAATTGCACTTTCCAGCATCGACCTCAGGGGGGCACCAGATCACCCAGCATTGTCTGTAAAGAAAGAGGCCTAGATCTCATGTTCTGTTTTCACTGCTGGGGATGCAGGACTTGGCAGCCAGTCAGGGATGAAGGGAGAGAAACAAAAAAAAGAAAAACCAAAAAGAGAAAACAAAACAGGGCAGTAGTTGACCTGGGAGGTCACTGCCACTCAGAGGCTGCGCCAGGAAGCAGCAGGGGGCTGAAGAGCTATCTTCCCCGCTCAGGCTACACAAACCAACAGGATAGAGGCCACTGGGCGAGGCTAGAAGAGGAACTTCAGATTTGGGGGATTTTGCTCTGCTTCCAGAGCTGGCATCCCTGTGTCTTAACCCTCTCAGAGAGCACGGGTAAATTTAAAATACAAAAGTACATTTGGTACTTGTTAATTTTTTTTTTAAGCCCAGAAATGACAGATTTATCACTAATTAAACAATAATTGCATTATGGAGTACTGAAAAAAAATTGCTTGTAGTATAAACAACATCTGGTAAAGATTAAAAAGAAAGAATCATTTTTCCAAGCTCAAATTTGTTGAAAGAAATGTGAATGTTTTGAAACAAAACAGATCTTAAAATGCAAAAGGGATATTTACCATCCTAAGTTTGGTATTTGAAAGAAATGAAGAAAATGGCATAATAAAAGAAAATACATGTTTATAAAGGTCCCTTATTTTACATGACAGAGGTGAAGATTTTTTATATAAGTAGATTTTTTTTTAAACCAAATTGTTTTGGAACTCAGTAAAGGAGTTTTTTGAAATGAAACTTATGAAAAATCTTTTTTTTAAAGAAGAGTGTTATTTCTTGATGAATAGTCACCTTTTAACTTATATATTAAGACAAGGGCTCCTGCCTGTCAAGGGTTTGGAAGAGTCAGCTACACAGTGGGACGTGATTGCTGGCTGTCGGGTAAACTGGAGGAAAAGCATCTCATCAGCAATTAATTAAAAAAAAAAGAAACTCCGCTCCGGAGTGAACTATATAAAACTGCATAAAAATAGATTATGAAAGAGAAGCTATCCCAGGCTTACTGAACTTCAGTTTATCTCTCACCTGAAATTTCTCTCTTTATTTTTTTAGGAAAAATATCTATGAAGGGTGATAAATGTAGACGGCTTGAGAATTTTTTTTTCTGTGTCTTCACTGCCTTTTTGTTTTTTATGAGAGGCATTCACTTTTCTCTGTGAATTACCTCAAATCATAGTATAATTTCCCTTTCTGGTTTGTATTCTTTTTCTCCCCTCTACCCATACTCTTTCTTTCTCACACACACAAAGAATCAAAAAATGATAGAAAAAAGGAAAGATTTCTTCCTGAGAATTCTGTTCTTCCGTTTTCTTGGGCCTCTTTCAAGTGGCAGGTGGCTTGTAATAATCATTGATGAATCGGGATGAAAACAGGTTAGACACTAAGGACAGAGAGCAAGTATTGATGTTATTTGTACAGTTCACGGCACAGAATGACAAGCTGGCCTCTCCCTCACCTCTGCCTACAATGCAGGCCCAGAGAACGCAGCCGCCGCGCACTTCTCTATGTTGCTTAGTCTTCCCTTGTTTTTTTGAGGGATGGAAATGGGCTGTCCTTCTGGGCAGAGAGGAGATGAGCAATGCAGTTCTGGGTAGCTGTGGCAGAGGTAAAGGGATGAGCACCCCAGAACAATCTGGTCCATAAGAAAAGGAAACCAGAGTCTGGAGCTCACCGTCATCATCTTCCGTTCATCCTCTGACGTTGAGTGAAAGAATTGGGGGCAGCGTGAGGGGAGAGAAGAAGGGCATAACTCCTGTTACTGATGGCCTCCTGGTAACATAGTTTCCCAAGACTTGAAATAATCTGTACACGGAAATCGTTAGACCATATGGAGAAGAGAAGAGCTTGAGAAGGAACAGATTTTGGTAGGATGGAGAAAAACAGACAAACAGATGGAACCCAAGAAAGGTTTTCTTTTCTGTCCTCATTTTCAAGAAAGGTTTTCTTTTCTGTCTTCATTTTAACAGGAAAGATAATTGCCTGGATTGTGGGGCTTCGGAGCTAGGGTGTGGGGCTCTGGGTTGCAGAGTGACCTGTTGTGTTAATGTAGGGTCCTGTTTTAAAAATAAAACAGGATACAGAGGGGTTAAATGTTTGCCTCTTCCCTCACATGGATGCTGTAAAGATTTAGGGGGGAAGTTTATGGCTTCCAGAGGAGCATAAATTAAGACTTTAATTCTATTTAGAGGATTCCCTTGATAAGAAAAGCGGCTTACGTTCGCTTTTGTGATTTGATGTCACTGGGACACATGCCTGGCCTGTGAGCACTCCAGGCTTCATGAGGGGACTCAGTGACCTTGAAATTATGTGCTCAGGAAGTGTGAAGAGCGTCATGTTTAAAACCGTCCGTAAAGGCTGCAGATGAGAAAGCTGTTCACAACTCTGGAGTGGCGAGGGAGACTGGTTTTTAAATCAAAATCTCTGCCATTGCTGTTTCAAGCCTGGTCACCTCCAGGAGGTTCCCCTGCCTCCTAACATCTTATCTGTTTTAAAAGCTAAAACAGGTTGTAGAAGCAGGTTGAGAGCAACCAAAGGTCTGAAATATTTGGACAGAAAGAAATCTAAGAGGAGAGGCCATTGGCATGGAGAGAACAGGCAGATTCCACACAGTCTGTAGATACTTAAAACATTTGATTGAGCTGTTTTGCTAGAAAACACTGCATAAAAGAAGAGCATGTCCAAGCTCTTTTCCTCTTTCAACAAACTAAATTAGAGCTTTCTTGCTTTCCCCCTTGCTTTTCAAGGTAGCCCTGTTCAACATGTTGGATCAGCCTTTTCTTTGCCATTTGGAAATCCCTATAATCAGTATTGAATGATTTTCTACTAGCATCAACTTTATAGAGTGGTTCTGGAGTAGTTAAACCATTTAGAACAAAGGTTCTATTTTACCACTTTCAATTTTAGTCTTATTTTCTATCAATGCACTTTTTTTTAGGCTCTGTGTGTCACATGACAGTGTTGTTTGGTCTTAAACACACATTGTCTATATATAAGACTTTGAAAAATCGTTCTGGCAAATTTGATGACTCACATTTCTTCAGGACATGCAGTTTGCTTTTCCCTTCTTTTTTTTTTAAATTTATTTATTTTATTTTTTGACTGCGTTGGGTCTTCGTTGCTGTGCATGGGCTTTCTCTAGTTGCGGTGAGCGGGCGCTACTCTTCATTGCGGTACGCGGACTTCTCATTGCGGTGGCTTCTCTTGTTGCGGAGCACAGGCTCTAGGCACGCGGGCTTCAGTAGTTGTGGTGTACAGGCTCAGTAGTTGCAGTGCTCAAGCTCTAGAGCACAGGCTCAGTAGTTGTGGCCCATGGGCTTAGTTGCTCCATGGCATGTGGGATCTTCCTGGACCAGGGCTCAAACACGTGTCCCCTGCATTGGCAGGCAGATTCTTAACCACTGCACCACCAGGGAAGCCCTGCTCTTCCCTTCTTGTTTGATTTTTCCATTATGAATACATAGAAACTTCCGTGATATTTTCTGGGCATATATCCAGTGACCTTTTAATAACGGTTATTATTTACAGTGAGGCTGAAAAGCAGAGAGATTAACTGACTTGTCTGAAATCAAAGCCAAAAAATATTCTGCCTCTCCTGTTGAACCTGCCTTTCTTCTGCCTCTCCTCAGTTTGAATTTTGCCAAATCACTGAGTCTATAATGAATTTATCTATGAAAAATTTTAGTTGGTTTCTTTTAGATAAAAATGGACATCAATGAAGGATTAGGGAGTATGGATTACTCAGAAAATAGAGATCTGTAACTTACAAATCGCAAATCTCTCTTCAAATAAAAGGAATTATCCCATCATTTTAACAAGTGACAATGCTCTTGCTTGGAGCCTTCTGTAACAGCCTGTAATGGCGGTGTATGAACACTAGATGGCGCACATTCAATGTTAGAACTCGAAATGCCAGCGCAGAACAGGGTGGAAGAGAGTCTATGGAGATAGGCATCATTCTTTCTTCAGCTTGGTCTAGAAAACTTAAGAGAAAACGCATATCCTTTTTTATGTTTTTCTAGTTGAGGGGGTATGAAAAAATGTTTCCCAAAGCTAGTCATATCAAGCTCAATGTGACTCAGAGAAATTCCCTATAGAGCCAATTCACTAACCTTTGGATGCTACTGTAAAATATCTTAGAACCCAAATGGCATCTTCCTCTGGCTTAATGTCATGCTTTGAGCTCTGGCCAAAAAGATATGGAATCTGGGTCAGGCCCACTGAAGCCCCACTCAGGCCACAGTAGGTCGGCTTCTGCAGATTTATACAATCAAACCTGTCATAAAAATACTCGTGGAATAAATTATATTGCTTTCATCATTCAAGATGATGGTACCTTTATTCTTTTTTCGTCTGAAGTAATTTAAGCTGCTAAATTCATAGGGAACTAAGATGTAATATTATTTAGTCTGGCATGGTAGTGGCCACTACTTTCCTCAATAATAATTCTAAATTATGCACTCATTTCCTAATAAGCAGAAATGAAAAGATAGCCGGCCCAGATTCGACCTTGAGGCACTTTTAAGTCATGTGAGGAGGTCAGACACACAGGGCACATTATGTAAAACTAGCAACACAGGTAGGCTCTGTGTCTTCATTACAGCATGCCGGTAGAAGGTATATATATATATATATATATTTTTTTTTTTTTTTTGTCGTACGCGGGCCTCTCACTATTGTGGCCTCTCCCGTTGCGGAGCACAGGCTCCGGACGCGCAGGCTCAGCAGCCATGGCTCACGGGCCCAGCCACTCCGCGGCATGTGGGAACTTCCCGGACCCAGGCAGGAACCCGTGTCCCCTGCTTTGGCAGGCGGACTCTCAACCACTGCGCCACCAGGGAAACCCTAGAAGGTATATTTTAATGTTCCATGATACTTAATGACTCTTTTTCCTGTATCCTATGGGCTTATTGTTGAAAATGTGGAACGTACAGAGTATAAAGAAGAAATAAAGGTTGTACATAATCCCCTTGCCCCAAGAGAACTACTGTTTGTATTAGTATGTAGGGCTTTTGCTATGAACTGGTTCTTGTTTTTTTCTAACTCACAGGAATGTACCCATTTTCTAGACACCAGCAGTTCTAGATAATTCATTTGCCTGATAAGAGCAAGTCATTATTGATGAAATGCTTCTGATAGTTTACTTTCTCATGGTCCTTTCCTTACAGCCTGCAGCTGCCTGCCACCCTGCCATATTCAGAGTTGTTGATGAAATGTTCAGGTCAGTATTGTGCTGTTTCTGCTAGTAAATTGGTCTAAATATGTTCAGCTTCCAAATGTGAATAAAAAACTCTGTGGTAGTCTCTGGCTGTACCACGGGGGAATTAGTTTCTGCTTCCATCCCCTCCTGCTGAGCTTTTTGGTAAAACCCAAATGTCAATGTATATTTAAAAGCCAATGCCTAAAAATTAAGATAACTATCTTTTTTTAACCTTTTAAAATTCTAATAATAATGGTAGAAAAGCAAAATTACATGAGATTTACATCATTCAATATTCATGTAGAATTTTTCTCAACTCAAAATAAAGCGTAGTAGTGTTCTCCCTTCACCACATGAGGGCTGACCAATCTTTTTAAAGGATTTGAAAGCTAAGGAAAACCAAGAATAATAAATAAATGATGCCATTCTTAACAGAGCTCTTCTGAAAGGCAGAATCAACTATGCATGTTATCTTACAGCACACTAATTTTTATTCTGCAAATACCAGAACTTCTTGGTAAAGGCATTGGATTTACAATGATGAAAGATGAGGAGACCCCTGGACATTAGGTTGGGTTATGGCTGCCAGTTAGTGGGGGGCCAGACTTGGAACCCACCCAGGGAGGGTTTCCAGCCTCTTTCCTGGGTGCTGGTACAGCCAGGGTATCTACTCTCTTTATCCCATCCCCCTCACACTCAGCAAACAGAGGCCCCATGGCAGACAGCAGACACTGGGGAAAAGAATTTTTACAATAGCAAGTAATCCAACTTGGGTTGGTCTTGAAACGTACCAACTTTAAGCTAAATGAGTATAGAAATAAGTCAGAATGCTGTTTTTAGTTTAAAGCTAGCAAAGTTTCAGTTGATTTTTTTGTTATTGTTTAAACAAACATAAAGAAAGGTCAGTTGTGTGAAAATGCATAGAAAACAAACCAGGAATATGCAGATTCTTCCACCACTTTGCTAGGTGGATTTGACGGAGCCATTTTAACCCCGGGGCACCTCTTTCTCCACTTGCAAAAGCAAAAGTTCTGTGGATGTTGCATTTCTGGGCGTACAGTGCGCAAATATTTGTAAAGAGCATTCCAGGCCCATGTGGAAGGGATATGAAGTGCTTAATAATTTAAAAAACAAGAAAGGGAGCTCTGCATGTTTGCAATTTTAAAGAAAATTTTTAGAAAAGGGATTTCACGCAAGGACTGAAAACTGATGAGTTGAGATACTGTTGAAGCTTATGGCACAAAAAAATGTTTCCATTTTTCCCTTTTACATGTTCAGGTTCACGTGTTTGCCAGGTTAATCACTGAATGTGTTGTGATCTGGCTTTGCATTGCTCAGGTACGCACTCCTGGAAACTGATGGAGCCCTAGAAGTACTAGCCACTATCCAAGTGTTTACACGATGCTTTGTAGAAGCTCTGGAAAAAGAAAACAAGCAGGTTCGTTATATTGCAGATATTATTCATTCCCCCAAAGAAAAAGAAGCTGTTAAGAGTATTTGATTAATCACCAGAAGGGAGCACTTTATTTTCAGTGATTTTGATAGACTGTTTTGTTCAAGAAGAAAGCTTCCAAATGAAAACCCCAGCAAAGGTAAAACCATTTTAATTGAAAGTAAATCAAGATGGTTCCTGTCTGTCCTGTGTCCTGGTACCCAAAAGCATTTATCTACTGCTGCGCAGAGAACTCTGCCATACCAGCACGTGCCACCCCAGAGGGTGAACTTTCTGGGCCCTGTGTTGTATGCTGTTTGTCAAGCAGGACTCTGCCCCTCCCAGGCTAGAGAGAGGTATTCTGGAGTCTATATGGCATGTGCTAAGAAGGAAATGCCACTTACTACAAAGCAATACTGGACATGCTTAATTATTAGTTTCCATTCATATCAGAGACCTAAATGTGAATTGGGTTCCAGGGGAGACAGGAGATAGAGTGACAAGGAAATATTTGAATAATTGTAGATGAGGAGCTAGGAATGGCCATGATCAAGAGGTGTCAGTTGGACTCAGTAAGCAAGAAGCTGGATCTAGGGCTCTGCAGGAGGACTTGCACTGGGGGGCCGTCAGCAGAGGCAGCTGATCGATTAGAGTGACCTTTGTAACAGGAACCCTTTCTACCAGAGAGCTTTTGTCTTTGGGCATTCTAACTGGCCTGTACTTCTGATGGCCGCAGACCTAATGTCTGTGTAGTGCTTTGCCTGTTCAAGTGCCCAAGCCCACTGCAGTTCCCTGTGAGATATGTCATGGTCCCTTGGCATGCTTGCTGCAGTCTGACTTAGGAGAGCACTGCTGTGAATGCTTGGTTGTACTAAACTCCCATACTCTCCAACGCCAAGAAACCGCTCAGGTTTTAGCAGAGGTTTCTGTTTTTTAAGGCAATGATAAATATTTATGATGCTTTTTTCCCATCTTTTCTTTCCCAAGGGAAGTTAGCTAGACTGTAGCAAACAGCATTATCAATGGTATCCAGCCTGGAATTCGGGAGGAGAGCTCTGCTGAAAGGCACTGGCTGGCCCTCACACTTACTTTGAGGCATAACTATAAATATCTTTTATCTTCCCTGAATATTCTTAGTATTTCCAATTAGGAACTGACCTCTAGAAAACCTGTGCCTTTGACTCCTGGAACAGACCTAGGTTACGGCGGAGGGCATCGGTGAAAGAAGTATTGCTCTGTACCATTAGCCTGAGTCTGTTTTCCTTACCAGCTTTTCCCCTGAGTTGCAGGGCTGGCCTTGGCACTTTAGATTTGGACTGGTTGAACTGTTCTTACAGTCACTTTTAATTTAAAATAGTACCCTGCCCAGGCTACATGTGTCTGCTGGTGTGAGGGGCACAGATTGGGTTCTGGTGGAAGGCAGGGCAGGGATCCAGAAAGAAACAGGAATTCAGTGCCCTCGCCTCGGGTTCAGGATACAAGAGCAATAACCTCTTAACTTTGCAAACGCCTTCATCCACATTTGTTATGTCATTTCTTTTCCTGGGGCTGTTCCTGATTGCCTGCCTTTCTAGTCGATGCCATTCTCATCATCAGTCCCCTGCCTTCCTTAGTGCCCCTTTGTAGATTAATCATAATCCCTGATGCATGACATCCTTTGTCCTACTTGGTCCATGCATGGCCCTCTTTTCTTTCGGTGTGTTATCCATCCATCCACGTATTCATTCTTAATAAATGAGTATCTACCAGCCTGACATCCAACAAGACCCGGCCCACTATGGCAACTTTCAGGTATCCACATGCTTCTCCTCTATCCTGTCACTTTGACTTTCTCCCCTCAGATAGCTGCTGTTTTGATTTTATGTTTATCAGTTCTTTGCTTTTTCTGAAAATAGTTTGATCACATGATTGCTAAACCGTGTTTTCTTTACTTGTGACTGTTTTTGCACTTTATAAAACAAACAACAGATAAGAGTAGCACACCGTATGTAGCCTTTTGAGCCTTGTTCTTTCCAGCATCGTGCTACCAGGATTGCTCTGTGCTGTGCGTGGTCGTGGTCCTGGTGGGGATTGCTGTGTAGAGCTCTGTTGGGAAAGTGTACCACAATGTAGCTATCTTCCTGGTGGTGGGCTTTTGGATTGTTTCCAAGTTTTGTTTTCTTTCATAAACAGTGTTGCTCTGAACATCCTGGGGCATATACTTAGGACTGGAAGTGCTGGTTATTAGGAGTGCTTTGGCAGATACTGCCAAATTGTTTTCATACATGCTTGTGCCAATTTACATTCCCCCCAGCAGTTGGGTTATTTTTTAGAATGATATCTTTTTTTTTTTTACTTTTTTTTTTTTGATGCGGACCATTTTTAAAGTCTTTCATTGAATTTTTACAATATTGCTTCTGTTTTATGTTTTGGTTTTTTGACCACGAGGCATGTGGCATCTTAGCTCCCCGAACAGGGATCGAAACCGGCACCCCCTGCATTGGAAGGAGAAGTCTTAACCACCGGACCGCCAGGGAAGTCCCTCCCCCCAGCAGTTTATGAGAAATCCCGTTAATCCACATTCTTTCCCATTGTCAGAAATGTTTATCTGCAGTGCTCCTCATTCTCTTTTTATCCTTTCCTCTCACCCTTGTTTTAGTTGGAGAGCACAGTGCAGCTCCATCAATGTGCCCAGTCGGAGTAGTAGGCAAAAACTTAAGGCTGTCATGACAAGCCTCTTTTCTGAGCTTGCGTAACAAATGGCTCCAGTACAAACAGCAAATCAGTTCAGGTTCTGGTGCCAGTAGTACAGAGTTTAATAATGTACTAGACTAAATCTCCCACAGATAAAAACTATAAACTCTGGGGAAAATATTTTTTTAAACTATTTGAAGGTACTGGAGAGCAACCCAAAAAGCAGATTAAAACTGGCGGGGATTCAACCCTTGAAAAAGGAAACCACATTGGGTAATCTTCTAACTTTTCCATGAGGGCTCTCATGTAAGGGGTGGAAGGGGGGTTGAGTGGGTGGAGGGGTGAGGGGGTGGCCAGAGCTCAAGGCACAACTGATTGACTTGAGGTTTCAAAAGACAGAGCTGTGGGCTGCCAGAGGAACAAAAAATAGATGGGGCAAAAGAAACGAATATAAAAAGATAAACCCAAATATATCTACAAGTACATTAATTACAAAAACTCAGTGAAAATCAACTAAATACACTAGTAAAAAAGCAAATATGGGACTTCGCTGGTGGCACAGTTGTTAAGAATCCACCTGCCAATGCAGGGGACACGGGTTCAAGCCCTGGTCCAGGAAGATCCCACATGCCATGGAGCAGCTAAGCCCGTGCACCACAACTGCTGAGCTGCGTTCTAGAGCCCGTGGGCCACAACTACTGAGCCTCCATGCCACAACTACTAAAGCCCGTGCGCCTAGAGTCGTGTTCTGCAGCAAGAGAAGCCACTGCAGTGGGAAGCCCGCGCACCACAAGAGTAGCCCCCACTCACCGCAACTAGAGAAAGCCTGTGCACAGCAACAAAGACCCAATGCAGCCAAAAATAAATAAATTAATTAATAAATAAACAAGTAAGCAAATATGTCAGACTGGATGAAAAACCAGGACCCACTATATGTTGTTTTCAAGAGACCAGTTCTAATTATAAAGACACAGATAGGTTAAAAGGAAGGAAAGGGATACGTAATGTAAACAATAAGCACAAGAAAGCTGGTATCACTCTACTAGCAGCAGATGCATTAGGTTTCAAGATAAGGAGTATGACCAGACAAAAAGAGGTACATTTTATAATTATGCAATAGTTCATCAGGAGAAATGCCAATTACAAATAGATATATGCCTAATAACAGAGTTCTGAAATACACAAAGCAAAAACTGACAGAAGTAAAAAGAGAAATAGACAAATCCACAGTCACACATAAAACACTTGGAAGTAAATTTTTAAAAAGGTGTATCAGTTTTCCTGGAACTTCCCTGGTGGCACAGTGGTTAAGAATCCGCCTGCCAATGCAGGGGACATGGGTTCGATCCCTGGTCCGGGAAGATCCCACATGCCATGGAGCAACTAAGCCCGTGCGCCACAACTACTGAGCCTGTGCTCTAGAGCCCACAAGCCACAACTACTGAGTCCGTGTGCCACAACTACTGAAGCCTGCACACCTAGAGCCCGTGCTCTGCAACAAGAGAAGCCACCGCAATGAGAAGCCCGCGCACCGAAACAAAGAGTAGCCCCCACTCACCGCAACTAGAGAAAGCCCGCACACAGCAATGAAGACCCAGTGCAGCCAAAAATAAGTAAATAAATAAATTTATTAAAAAAAAAAAGGTGTATAAGACCTCTACTTGGAAAACTATAAAACATTGGTGAGACAAACTAAAGAAAACTTAAACATATAAAGAGAGAAACTATATTTATGAATTGAGATGCCTCGTTCAACGTAATCCTAGTTAAAATCCCAACATGGTTTTCAAAACAGAAACTGACAGGCTGATTCTAAAACTTATATGAAAATGCAGAGGACCTACAGTAGCTAGAACAATTTTGAATAAACAAAAGAAAAAAAAATTCAGACTCCCATATTCTTATGGGAAGCAGAGGGGCAATGGTCCATCTTCTGTAACTGCTTCAAGGCTGAGTAGGGGCCTGTCAGGAAGTAAAAATCTCTGGATGCCTGATCTAGGGGCCCCAGGGGTAGGACAGCTCCTTGTTTTAAGTTGGTATGTGCTGGAATCCTCGCATAGCCATCATCTTGATGTGGAACTGTTGTAACTGTTTCCATAGCCTTTCCATGAATCTCCTTGATGATGAAGCACTTTTTGTAACAGCATCAGAGTACAAAAATACCTGTAAATGACAAAAGACTTAAAAGGCATGGTTAAACATCTGATTATATTTAATTTAACATACGAAATAATCCTCATTAAATATTTCTCTTTGAGATACCTCAGGGGCCCTCTAAGGTATCCCAAAGTTAGCTGGAAATCAAAAGAACTTTAATTAAAATTTGATATTTTAGGAAGTTTGTCAAAAAGTTTTAAAACACTTGGTCAAATAAGATCATAGGTCACTGTGAGACAATACTTATTCCTTAACCAAAGTGACAATAAAAGATTTCAAAGGCAAAAAAAAAAAAAAAAAAAATCAGAGGATTCAAACTACCTGATTTCAAGACTTTAAGCTATAGTAATCAAGACCAAGACAGTGAGGTATTGGCAAAAGGATAGATCAGTGGAACAGAATAGTGTCTAGAAATAGATCCATACATATATTAATATGTAGTCAACTGATTTTTGACAGAGATGCCAGGAAAATCAATGGGGAAAGGAAAGTTTTCAACAAACAGCACTGAAACAAGTGGATATCCAGGTAGGAGAAAATGAACCTCTACCTCACAAACACAAAAATTAATTTGAGATGGATCATAGACTTCAAAATAAATGCTAAAGCCATAAAGCTCCTAGAAGAAAATGAAAAGAATAGCATTTTGACATTGGGATAATCTGAGATTTCTTAGAAGGAATGCAGAAAAGCACTAGCAATATGAGAAAAATGGATAAATTAGACTTTATCAGAATTTAAAACTTCTGGTGTTTGTAGACATCCTTAAGAAAATGAAAAAGCAATCCACCAGCAGGTAAAAAATATTCTCAATACATATATCTGACAGGGGACTTATATCCAGAATATATAAAGATCTCTTACAACTCAAGAACATAAGAAACAACTCAGTTTTAAAAATGGACAAAAGACTTGAATACACACTACAAAAAATATGTATAAGTTGGCAGTAAACACATCAGGAAAATGAATAGTAAAGTCATAATAAGGTAATATTTCACACCCACTAATATTGCTAAAATTAATAAGATTGACAATACCAAAAGTTGACAAGTATGTGGAGCAACTGAAATTGTCATAAATTGTGATGGGAGTGTGAAGTGGTACAACCACTTTGAAAAATTACATGGCAGTTTCTTAGAAAGTTAAACAAGCATCTACTCTGTGACCCACTAATTCCATTCCTATGGTATTTACCCAAGAGAAATGATAGCACATATCCACAAAAAGACATAAATGTGAATGTTAACTGCAGCTTTATTCATAACAGCCCCAAACTGGAAACAACCCAAGTGCCCATCAATGGGAGAATAAATAAACAGATTATAGTATATTCATACAATGACTACTTCAGAGCAATTTTTTTAAAAATGAACTCCGCATACACAATAGCATGGATGAGTTGCAAAAGAACATGTTGAGCCAAAGAAGCCAGACACACAAAAATACATCCTCTTATGATTCTATTTGTGTGAAATTCAAGAAAATACAAAACTACTCTCTCTCTCGTTGAAATAAAATATTGGTTGCCGGGATGGGGTGGAGGGATTGACTATAACAGCCACAAGGGAACTTTCTGGGGTGATTGAAATGTTCTGTGTCTTGGGCTTCCCTGGTGGCGCAGTGGTTGAGAGTCCGCCTGCCGATGCAGGGGACACGGGTTCGTGCCCCGGTCCAGGAAGATCCCACATGCCGCGGAGCAGCTGGGCCCGTGAGCCGTAGCCACTGAGCCTGCGTGTCCAGAGCCTGTGCTCTGCAACGGGAGAGGCCACAACAGTGAGAGGCCCACATACCGCAAAAAAATAAAAATAAATAAATGTTCTGTGTCTTGATTGGAGTGATGGTCACATTGGATTTACACATTTACCGAAAGTCATTAAATTGTACACTTAAAGCCCTTGTACTTCACTGCTTATAGATTTTACCTCAACTTTTTACAAAAGTTCTTCAAAACTTCTGTGCCTTCTGAGGGCATAGATAGGATAGCGCCTTGGCCCTCAAAGTATTGTGAGCACCATTGTTGTTTTATGCTTTTTTGATTATAAAAAAACCATCTCACAACTGCCTTGGAAACTCTCACTTAAATAGAAGATTTATGTATATAATTGAGTTCATGTGAGGTGAAGAACTGATATAAAGACATCAAGAGTATAACTTTATTTTTCTTAAGTCCTAGAAGGTGACTTTAAAAAGGTTTAATTTTTTTGGAACATATTTACAAGATTATTAGGAGACTTTTTTTTTTTTTTTTTTTTTGATAAGCATGCAAGGAAACATTCTGACCACATAAAGTAGAGGGTCTTTTTGGGGCAGAGGATGCAAGATTTTGTATTTTCTTAATACCCTTTCCAATGCTAATGTTCAAATGGTTTTGAATTTTTGATTCTATTGTAGCTGAAGTTTGCATTCAAGACCTACTTTCCTTATGCTTCTCCGTCTCTTGTCATGGTGCTACTCCAACACCCGAAAGGTACGTGAAGGTTGATTCTGCCCATATTAAAATAACTTCTGGGAATACACTGATTAAATTATAACTGTTTCCTCCCAGTTCCTTATCTGTAAAGGGAATTGGTCATTGCTTACATCCTTTAAGCTCTCAGGGTCTCACATTCTGTGGATTTTGATGTGAGAATTTGCTTGACTTCCCAGTTACAATCATTTACCAAAAGAAAGAAAAAAGAACAAAATGGCCTCTAGTTGGGTTTTGATAGTCTGTTCTGGATAACACAAGGCCTCTGCTCGTGCCAGCCAGATCTACCTGGATGCCAGGAACAGGCTAAGACTTGGCTGATTTGCAATAAAACAGTATGTTTATTTGTATTTCATTCTTTCTACTCTGTGCCCCCTGTTGCAAAAGAAAAGATAAAAGGATGAATGAAACCAAGGAAGTTTAGTGGAAATTTCTCCTAACCAAGCCAAGGGAAGCCTTTTGAAAGAATTCAGTAAGTGTATTAGACCACAGCCCTCTCTGATTTCATTTGCCAGCCTTCCAGAGGCCATATCCAGTTGGGGAAGTGATGATTCTGCCCTGATTCCACTGATGTTGATCTGTTAACATGCCTGTGAGCTCCTGTTTAGGAAACATTTCAGAAATAGAGAATATAGACATCCTTCCCATCTAAAGCCTGAAATCTGAAGCAGAGGCAACACTGACACAAGACAGACTCTGTGCTGTAGAAAAAGGCATTCATCTGACCATGGAAGGAAAGAGGAGAGAAAAGAGTAAAAGAATCCGTAATATTTCCTTTTTATGCCGTTTTTTTCCCTGGCTTTTTCCTGAGACTTGAGTAAGTAAATTCATTTGAGGAAAGTATGATTCGAGGTTTCAGAGCATTTTACAAAATCAAAGTTTCTCTTCCTTGTTCTAAAAGATTAGGTTCTCACCTAGAGTGACCCATTTGATGCTGTCCTCTGAGATGCTAGAGGTGGAGGTGGTGACAGGCCTGGTGGGATCTCTAGTCAGCTGTTTTGTGGAACTTAACCTGTGGGGACACAATGGGAAAACTTTAATAACAAGACAGAAAAGTCAGTAATTCACTTTCCAGGGCCACGTCTCACAGCCTAAATCAGATGAGCAAAGCCTAAGGTCAGCCTGTGTGAGCAGCTGAATGAGCTCCAGAAAAAGTATTGGGGTTGTTATTTTTTAATTTGGAAATCTATAAACAACAGACTACCTCTGCTAGTTCCTAGAACAGTTTTCTGCATGTTACATTTGGAAAAATAATGTTACGTTCACAAATTGAAGTGTTTTTTAACAGTAGTATCTTCTATTCATCAGAAATTGATTTTATACCCATTGTAAAGTCTTGTAGGCATTAAAGATGGGTCACTTATGAGCCCTGACTATCCAGGAGCTACAAGTAAAGAAGACATAAAATACATATCTAAACAACTAATAAAAAGAAGAAAACAAAAATGCCTTCAAAGCCTGCAAATCAAGAGTTATGGGAGTTCAGAAGAGGGAGAGAGATGATTTATGATTCTTTAACATTTGTGGGGTAGTAGTGGTTATTGTATCACTTACATTATCTTTCTCGTGTATTTAATTATAGAACCTATCACTACATGGAAATGTGGTAGCCTTTTTCAGATGTTGTTTAGAACTACAGATACATACATGGTCAGAAGTGTTTAAGACCATGGGAAAATTGTGAAACCAGAAAAACTAACTAAAGAAAAGACATTTGTCTGTATGATACCCATGTATTTTTTTCTGACCTTTGTTTTTTTTAAACAAACTATACACCTGGGCTTCCCTGGTGGCGAAGTGGTTGAGAGTCCGCCTGCCGATGTAGGGGACACGGGTTCGTGCCCCAGTCCGGGAAGATCCCACATGCCGTGGAGCGGCTGGGCCCGTGAGCCATGGCCGCTGGGCCTGCGCGTCCGGAGCCTGTGCTCCACAACGGGAGCAGCCACAACAGTGAGAGGCCCGCATACTGCAAAAAAAAAACCAAAAAACTATACACCTGAAATCTTATTCTAAATTCATCACAATCGTAGAAAAACATTGGGCAGCCCATTCCTAATTCCTTGTTGATTATTTTATTATAATCTCCATGTATGTTGAAATCACAGATTACTAGTGATATGGAGGAGGGGGTAGGTGAGTAGAAAAGAAAAAAACCTGGGGCATCTTCCACATAGCCTTTGTAAACCCTACGGTGGGCTGCCTGTGCAGTCTCTCTGTCCACTCCCATGTACCCAAGTAAAAGAGCCTTTGAGTTTAGCTCTGTGTAATACTGACAGGTCTTTCTTCCCAGGCCAGGGACATAGATTCTGGATGGGATCAGCATGAGAGCGGTGGTACGGATTCTGTGGACCAGGAAAATTAAGGCCTTTCCTCCAAAAGGCCTCTTCTGGTCTTAGCTGTCGATGATTCCTAGTAAGTTTGACTTTTCTTCAGCTCCTCTCTGATGGCTCTCTCCACCCACAGATATCCCACAGGGACTTTGGCACCAGGCACTGAAACATATCTCTGAAATGCTCAAAGAAGTAGTTGAAGACCAAACTCATGGGTAAGCAAACACTGATGACTCGTAGGTCTGTTTCACACGCGTTTGCTCTGGATCCTTATCTTCCCTTGAGCAGGCCTGACAGGGGAAGGCATTACAAGCATACCTCAGAGATATTGCAGGCTTCGTTCCAGACCACAGCAATAAAGTGAGTCACACGACTTATTTGGTTTCCCAGTGCATATAGAAGTTATGTTTACACTATCCTGCAGTCTATTTAGTGTCCAATAGCATTATGTCTAAAAAAAACAATGCACATACCTTAATTTAAAAATACTTTATTACTAAAAATTGCTAACCATTGTCCGAGCCTTCAGTGAGTCATAATCATTTTGCTGGTAGAGGATCTTGCCTCAACGTTGATGCTGCTGACTGATCATGGTGGTGGTTGCTATGTACGGGGTGGCTTTGGAAGTTTCTTAAAATAAGACAATATGAAGTTTATCACATCAGTTGACTCTTCCTTTCACAAACGATTTCTCTGTAGCATGCAATGCTGTTTGATAGCATTTTACCCACAGCAGAACTACTTTCAAAATTGGAGTCATTCCTTTCAAACCCTGTCACTGCTTTATCAACTAAGTTTATGTAATACTCTAAACCCTGTGTTGTCATTTCAACAGTCTCACGGCAGCTTCACCAGGAGTAGGTTTCGTCTCAAGAAACTACTTTCTTTGTTCATCCATAAGAAGCAACTCCTCGTCCATTAAAATTTTATCATGAGATTGCAGCAATTCAGTCACATCTTCAGGCTCCACTTCTAACTCTAGTTCTCTTGCTGTTTCTGCCGCATCTGCAGTTACTTCCTCCACTGAAGTCTTGAACCCCTCAAAGTCATCCATGAGGATTGGAATCAACTTCTTCCAAACTCCTGTTAATGTTGATATTTTGATCTCTTCCCATGAGTCACAAATGTGCTTAATGGCATCTAGAATGGTGAATCCTTTACAGAAGATTTTCAGTTTACTTTGCCCCGATCCCTCAGAGGAATGTATTTCTTAAATAGTAAGAGTTGAAAGTCGAAATGACTCTTTGATTCATGGGCTGCAGAATGGCTGTTGTGTTAGCAGGCATGAAAACAACATTAATCTCACTGTACATCTCCATCAGAGCTCTTGGGTGAACAGGTGCATTGTCAATGAGCAGTAATATTTTGAAAGGAATTTTTTTTTCTGGGCATAAAATATTCAGTAAAACATATTGTAAACAGATGTGCTGTCATCCAGCCTTTGTTGTTCTATTAATAGAGCACAGGCACAGTAGATGTTTTAAAGCGCCCTAAGATTTTCAGAATGGTAAATAAGAATTGACTTCAACCTAAAGTCACCAACTACATTTGTCCCTAACAAGAGAGTTGGTCTGTCCTTTGAAGCTTTGAAGCCGGGCATTGACTTCTCCTCTCCAGCTATGAAAGTCCTAGATGGCATCTTCTTCCAATATAAAGCTATTTCGTCTACATTGAAAATCTGTTGTTTAATGTAGCCACCTTCATTAATTATCTTGCTAGATCTTCCAGATAACTTGCTGTAGCTTCTACACCAGCACTTGTTGCTTCACCTTTCACTTTTACATATGGAGATGGTTTCTTTCCTTAAACCTCATGAGCCAACGTGTGCTAGCTTCAGACTTTTCTTCTGTAGCTTCCTTACCTCTCTCAGCCCTCACAGAATTGAAGAGAGTTAGGGCCTTGATCTGGATTAGGCTTTGGCTTAAGAGAATGTTGTGGCTTATTTGATCTTCTATCCAGACCACTACAACTTTCTTCATATCAGCAATGACTGTTTTGCTTTCTTATCATTCATGTGTTCACTGTAGTAGCACTTTTAATTCCCTTCAAGAATATTTCCTTTGCATTCACACCTTGGCTAATTGTTTGGCGCAAGAAGCTTAGCTTTCAGCGCATCTCAGCTTTAGACATGCCTTCCTCACCAAGCTTTATAATTTCTAGCTTCTGATTTAAAGTAAGAGACGTGCCACTCTTCCTTTCACTTGAACAGTTAGAGGCCATTGTAGGGTTACTAACTGGCCTAATTTCAATATTGTTGTGTCTCCTACGGAGGCCCAAGGAGAAGGAGAGAAAACGGACAATTGGTAGGGCAGTCAGAACACACACATTTATCGATTAAGTTCATCATCGTATATTGGCACAGTTCATGGCACCCCAGAACAATTACAATAGTAACAAGAACGTCACTGATCACAGATCACCATGAAAAATATAATGGAAAAGTTTGAAATATTGTGAGGATCACCAAATTGTACACAGACAGGAAGCGAGCAAATGCTGTTGGAAAAATGAAGCCAATAGACTTGCTCGACGCAGGGTTGCACGAGCACAGGGTTGTCTGTGAAAAAAGAGTTACCTGTGAAGTGCAGTAAAATGAGGTATGGCTGTATTGGTCTGTTTCCATCCCCAAACAGGTAAGCACACTGCTGAGTAAGAAGTGGAGGAAGCACTTTGAGCAGCTCAGAATAAATAGGCTGCATGTGTAAATACCTGGCATAGCAACTGTTCTGAGTAATGGCTAGTGTTAGGCTTTGAAATGTACAAGCATAACAATAAAAATAATAGACCTTAGGAAAAAAGCAGTGCTCACATGCTGCAACCCCTGGCCTGCAGAAGGAGAAGGGCACCTCTCTGGGCCCTTCTCTACCTCTCTAGGGAAGGAAATTCTAAACTTCTCCTGAACAGTAGGATGAAATGTTTCTTTTCCTCCTCCTTGTAATAAATATTTGTCTAAAATTAGAAAATCCATTCTAACATAAAGTAATTTCTAACATTATGATATTAGGTACCCTCTTATATGTGTTATTTCCCTAGAAGCATTCACATTTAGGCTTTGCTAAGTTCTTTGTAACATAGTACCCTTCGACTTCCTCTTAACTTCTTTGCTTTTAGGGTATACATATCTTATTCATTGTCTATACTATCCTACTAATACTGTCTATTTGTTGCCACTTTTCCTTCTTGAAATTCTCTATAATCTCATTACTGAGCCATCACATATTATGGCTGGTGCTCTTCTGCTCATCATCACTGATGCAGGTTTGGGTGCCAGTTACTCACTTACACAGCCTCCCTCCCCGACCCTGCCCCCAAACTCTTACCAGCAGAGGAGACAGACAGAACTGTCAGCCAAGTGGGGATCAGAGGATTGGCCATATTAATGACCTGCCATACCCTGGCAGCCCGATACACACCCCTTCTGGTTGTCTCTGTTGAAGAGCAGGGCCTAGACCCCAAACCTCTTAGGGCTCCTGCCTAACCCAGATCTGCCTCAACTAGGCTTCAGGGCCACCTGCGGGGAGGGCTCTGTGAGCAGCCTTAGGCACCTTCTCAGCCAGCCCCACGGGACTGCACTGCACACTCGGCTGCTAGAGGAAGAGAGGCAGAATGACCAGGCCTTGAGCCGTGATCCAGGAGGGATGCCCATGTGGGGGCAGCGAGCATGGGGGAGCCCTTGCTCAGCTCACTCGTCCGTGAGGCCTGCAGGAAGGAGACCCTGTGGAGCTGGTTCCTTGCTTCTGAGACGTAACCCAGCCCACTGCTCATGTGGCCCCTGGAGCATCAGCTCTCCCTGTTGTGGGGACAAGGGAGTAAGACTAATGCTCCTCCTTCTTCCTTTTCTGTCATTGTTTTGCAAGTTAGATTTCAGAACATTTAATCACTTGTTTTCGGGGAGGACTTGAACAGGAGGAGAGCAGTGACTAGGAGAGGTGGAACGGCGCTGGCTTGGGGATTCCACGGGCCAAGCAGGGGACCACGCACCCAGATCCAGCAAAGACGGAGTGCTGCAGAGGGGCTCAGAGCTTTCCTGTTCTAGGAGCTTCCCCAGTTCAGAAGGAAAGTTCTGCTCTATGCTAATCTCAGGCCAGTCCTGCTCCATTTCTCCCAGGGGAGATGTTAAACTGCTAGGACTGTCACTATGCAAAATTAGTGGGTCCTTACCTTAAGCAGAGTCTACCCTTTATTGCAACTCCCGGTTCCCTGTGTGACAAAAGGATAACTTCACAAAAGCTTTAACTTTTCAGCATTGATGTATACTTGATGCCAGGAAAGAGTACAATATACAGCTCATTAAAAATTCATAATTGCCAAAATACTGACCAGAATCTTGTGTCTTGTGAGAAAAGGAATAGCACGTGTTTCAGCCTGTGTCCCCTCTCTGGTCTCCGTCTGGACCCCAGGGAGCCCCCTCGTTTCTTGCTCGGGGCTACCTGGGCGGCTGCCTGGGGGCTGAGGGGCCCCACTCTCCACAGCAGCCCGGCTGTGCAGGCCACGCAGAAGGCAGAGCCGTGGGCCTGCAGGTTCTCATCTTGCGTCGTTCTTGATGATCATGGGCCAAAACCTTCCTTTCTCGAAGGCCTGTTTGCACTCAGTGTCCCTGGATGACCTTGATTTAAAGATTTAAATGTCTGAGGTTCTCAGGGCACATGAGGTTTTGAGAGGCATGCCATTGAAAGTCCTGTGACAGGTTCAGGGCGGCTAACTCGTATTCCTTGCAAGTTGTACTTCAGTGGATAAGAACAATTGAAGCCAACCATTCACAAACATAAGTTGCTTTAAGAACCTAAAGGAAAAAGCAGTCAAGTTGCCCGGCTGCCATGTGTTTTGGTTCTGTTCCAGGTCCTACGGAGGCCCCTTTGAGAGCTGGTTTTTGTTCGTTCACTTTGGAGGATGGGCTGACATGGCGGCTGAGCAGTTACTGACGTCGGAAGCCGAGGCTGAAGCTCCAGAGGCCCTGCTGTGGCTCCTGGCTTTCAGCTGCGGTCCGGGAGCTGGGCATCAGCAGAGAGCACAGACCATGGTGGGTGGCCAGGCCTATGGTGTGCGGCCTCAGGATCAGTCTCTCAGGGGCTGGAAGGGGCCCTGCAGTGGGTGTGGCTTTCACTGACCCCCAGGCACCTCAGCAGGTACATGCAGACATCTGCCTGGATGAGTGAGTGGGAGCTGGGCCTGTGGTCGAGGTGTTTTCCTGCCCTCAGGAGTGGACTGGAGGCCAGGCGCTGCCTGCTGTCCTGGGAGGCACCCAGGAGATGAGGTGCAGCCCTTCCATCCCTGGGTCATTTTCTCTTCTTGGTCACTGCCACTCTGTCATGCTTCACGGGCGTGCCTGGCCCTGGGGCCGCTCCCTCCAGGGGATGCCATGCAGGGTCTGACCCCTCTTCTGAGGAGCATCGTCCTCTTTCTGATCAGTGGCCTGGCACTGTCTGCTTCCGTCTTGACTTAACTCCTTTCTTGGATCAGTCAATAGATCCTCACAGAACCGGCTTTGTTTAGAACTCTTAGAAAAGTAATCACATGATATTAACCACTTAGTTTCTGAAAAAGGACTTGGTCATTTCCTAAAGAACAGAGCAGCAAAGCACAGGAGTGGCTAGCTGTCTGTGGCAGAGACAGTTGTTATTTTGTGTGGAATATAATATTAACAGGAGCAATGTTTTGATTAAAGGCATTTGCGCCTTCCTTACAAACATTTGCTGGTTTTTAAAAGTTCAACTGCCAGCGCTTTTTGCTGATTTTAATAATTAAAGGGAGCAGGTTTCTTTATGTAGAGAGCAGTGCTCCTATTTGCTTGATGTTTTCTGTTTGAACAAAACAGACTAGTTCAGATATGGCTGTATATTTTACTTGTTTAAAAGCATGTTATGTGGCAGGAGAAAGAAAAGAGTTGGGATTTTAAAAAGTTGAAATTTGGTGATGATTTTGGATCAAAAATAGAACATTTTTTTTAGAAATTAACATGTATCTCAGAATTGCTATCTGATGAAAAAGAAAGCCTATTTTTCCCTTTTAAAATATCACATTAAACTAATTGAAGAGAATCCTAATTTTTCATTATCTTAATTTTAATAATTTAAATGTATGAAGCACTAATGATTTCTGAAGCCTTTTTATATACTTTATATTTGATTCTGTATAAGCTAAATTGGTAGGTTATATGTTAAATTCCAAATCTATCATAGAAGCTGACAGATTACTTTTGAAGTGTAGAGAAATAAATTGTCCAATAAGGTTTATTTTCTAGAGAGTTCCGCATTGGCCTATCTTTCTACTAGTTAAGTTGGTCCTTTTTTTTTTCTTTTTTTTTTTTTTAATAAAACTTACGCCTAGTTCTTACTCAGGGGGTGCTTTGCAGCCTGGATAAAAACAGATTAGCTCACTCAGTCGTTTAGTGCCAGTACGTGTGTTTCCTTCCTCTTCCTTCTCGGTGCTCAACCTGAGGCACCAGTTTGTGCGGCATCCCGGGGAGCAAATGGGGCCCAGTTTTCCTAGTTTAACTAGTAGTGCATACTTCTCGCTCTCCTGACCTTTGATGGTCTGTTGGATGACTTGACAAACTGTGAACTGTCTTTGAAAGCATGATTATTGTAAGATTTGACTGAGCTTGACAATATCTGTGCCTTTGCCTTGAAAGGCATAATTAAATCACAGTACCGGACTGTACGCAGCAGCGTTCTGTGACTGGAACCGTCACCTCTGCTGGGCATCCTTGAGGTGCAGGATTGGGAGGGGGTGGGGCAAAGAGCAGCCGTTCCTGCCTGAGATGCGTACGGCCGGCTCAGAGACCGCTCCACTCTGCAAACCATGTTCTCTGCCAGCCAGTGTTCATCTCCTTTTGCTGACTTTGAATTAAATCATGATAAAAAACAACTATGTCTGTATACTCTTAAGAATTAGGTGAGGGTTCATACTCTTTAACCCTGTCATTCTACTTCTAGGAATTACCCTAAGGAAGTAGTTAGAGAGCCATAGAAAGATTTATGTACGAGATCATTGCAGCATTGTTGGTAACTGCAATAACTGAAGATGGCCTACATTTCAACAGTAAGGATATCGGCTAAATAAATTGTGGTGTATTACAACCACAGAATAGCATTCTACCATGAAAAATCATGTTATCAAAGAAAATGTGCTACAGATAATGGTAAATTGCTTAGAGTGAACTGTGAAAACTAGAATACCTTATGTATAGTGAGTGCTGTGTTCACAATGCATAGGAAAAAGATGATAAGGATGTAAACCTCACTTTCAACGAGTCTCTTTGGATAGTGGAGTTACAGTCATTTTGATTCTTTTTCTTTTTCAAATGTTTTACAGTGAGCATATATAAATTTTCATAATGCAGGGTAAAAATTAATACTTAGAAAAGAAAGCTTATATTTTTCTCCTGAAAAGATTTTTAGAAAGCATTAAAGTTTTGGGCATGTGAGGAAGGTATTTGAAGGGAAAGACGGCCTGGAGTGAAAGAGAAAGGAAGAAGACAAGCCTCAGGGAATACTGGACGAGAGGAGAAAATCAAATGCCAGTCAGGAAGAAAATGGATATGGAGGCATTGCTTCCTAAGCCCTGACATTTTTGCAGACCTACCTAGACGCAGGACAGCCGTGGGCCCCCGTAGACGCTGTCAGACGAGGGCAGGCTGGTCCCGGGCAAGAGAAGAGGGGGTGAGGGACACCGCCCTCCTGCATGGAAGGGCCCTGGGGTGCAGTTTCTCACGGTCTTGCCTTGTGATTGGAGTCGCTCACACAGCACTGCTAGTGTTCTGGAGCTTATGACAGATTTCATTGAATGAAGCCTTAACTTCCAGGGAAAAAAACGACTCACACAAAATCCATAAAATCGGTCATGGGAATTTTCAGAGTAGGCCTAAGTATTCTTCTGAAAATGAGGGAACATAGCTCTTCATGAGTTCCATGTGGCATTTTGGATCTACAGCTTTCAGTTTTTACGGTTTTCCAAGTCACAACTTGATGTACCATTCTTAGAGCAAACCGAAATCTCAGCATGAAATAAATATTTTTTATGCAAAAACAACCCACAGACCTATAACAGCCACTATTACTATGTGGATTCCACAGACTTGTGACCTCTGCTTGAGCTTTCAACATGTATGAACAGTGTCCCAGTGTCTAAACCAAACCAGCGTGGTACGTGTATGTGTGTGTGTGTGTGTGTGTGTGTGTGTGTGTGTGTGTGTGTGTGTGCGTGTGAGTGCATGCACGCGCTTCCTCCCCGCCGAAGGTGGCAAAAAGGCCAACCTCCTTCTTATCAGCACGTTGGCTCAGCGGAGGTCCGAGCACTGGGCTTTAATTGACCTGTGGCTGTGATAGTGAACAAGTCTTCAAGGAGCCTTTTGTTCTTTTTCCCACAATATAAAAATCTGACTACATTCTGCTGAGGACTTTTCTCCATTTCCTTTCATACAAAAAAAAGGTCGATTCCTGGCATGATGCCCTGGCTGCTTAGTGAGCAGGACGAAAGAAAGTCAAGAAATTTCCATTACGCGCATTTGGGTTTGTGTGGAGCAGTGTGTAAACTCTGACATGGTCCGCCCCACCTGCCCTCCCTCGGGCGCCAGTCCTCTCCCGTTTCTGGGGGTTGCTTCAAAGAACTGAGTCATCCTACAACCTGCGTGTCCTGACTCTTCCCTAATCTCTTCCCTTTGAAATTGTACTTCCCAGGTGGAGGTGAAGGCCGTGCTCAGCCGCCTCACGAAGCTGCTCAGGAGTCCCACCCTCTCGGCCAGGGACCTGCAGGCGGCAGCTGGAGAGGGCGGGGAGGGAGCTCCCAGACCGCCTGCCTGTCAGCAGCTGATCAGGCGCCTCCTCCTCAACTTCCTGCTCTGGGCTCCCGGAGGCCACGCGATTGCCCGGGAAGTCATCACGCTCGTAAGTCTCCCCTTTTCTGGCATCCTGGTTCTCATTCTCATCCCAGGGAAAAGGTGGGTTATCACCCAAGGACCCAGCCTTTGAAGAGTGTGGCTACCAAGATGCTGTCCAAACGTGGCTGGACAGGCCGGGAGGGGACAGCTGGGCCAGACCCAGAGCCTGCCCTATGCGACACCTGCGTGGCACAGGAGAGGGAAGGGAGGCTCAGACAAGGGAGCGCACGTCTCCCAGGTCACACAGCTCACTGCCAGGGCCCACGGTGAAAGCTCACCTCCTGTCTCCCCAGGCTGTTGTCTTTCAGTTACAGTCCATGACTCTTCCTCCTCGCGAAGAGAAACAAGCCTTCAGTGAGAATATGGTCACTGCAGTGGCTCAAAGAATTTCATGTGTTAATTTTTTTAAAAGTTTGCTAATTACAGAGAGCTCCTTCTGGAAGCCCAGCTGACCTGAGGGGTTCTTTACGGTCCAAGTCAAACGTGGCACCGCTTATGGCATGGGACTCAGCAATGATTACTTGAATAATGACACTAAAAGCACAGGCAACAAAAGAAAAAATACATTGGATTTCATCAAAATAAAAAGCTTTGCAAATCAAAGGACACTATCTAGAAGGTGAAAAGACAAATCTTGAAATGGGAGAAAAATTTTGAATTTATACTTGGAAATATTTGGAAATCACATATCTGATAGGGGTTTAATGTTTAGTGTTTAGACTATAAAAGGAATTTGTACAGCTCAACAACAGTAAAACAACCCAGTTCAAAAACTGGCAGTGAATTTAGACATCTCTCCAAAGAAGATGTACAAATGGCCAATAAGCATATGAATAAAATGTTCAACATCATTAGCTCTTAGGGAAATGCAGTCAAAACCACAATGAGGTACCGCTCCATACCCACTAGGACATACACTGTAAACCAAGCCAAACAAAATGGAAAACAAGACAGAAAGTAGAATAGAGGTTATTAGGGGCTGGGGAGTGGTGCAGAGTTCCTGTTTGGGATAATGAAAAAGTTTTGGAAATGGACAGCAGTGGTGGTTGTACGGCATTGTGAATGTACTTGATGCCACTGAATTGTACATATAAAAATGATTAAAATAGCAAATTTTATGTTATGAGCTCATCTCAAAAAAAAAACCCAAAAAACCACAATGTGCTGGTTCTTGGAGTTAGGTTTTTTTCTGTTTTTGTTTTTACTTTTTATTGTCATAGAAGGTATATACAGAAAGGTATAGCTTGATGAATTTTTGCAAACCAAAAACACCCATGCAGCCAGCAAGCAAATCAAGACAGGAATGTTCCCAGTACCCAGAGACCCCCTCCCGCTCCCCTCCAGGGCAGGCTCTGTTCGAATGTGAACATGAAGAAAGTCCCAGTGACCAGTGGGACTGCCAAGAACCCCAGTAACCAGTGCCCACAAGGTTCTCCTTGCTCCTAGGAGAACAACGTGTGTGGGGTGGGCAGACCACGCAGCCAGCCTGTCAGTCCGCCCTCTCGGGCTCAGACAGAAGACCTCCCAGAGCCTGGGTGTGGCCGAGAGCAGAGGAGGACTTGCTTGTCACCTGCTGGGTGCCATCTCCTCAGGGCCCGCCCCAGCACAATGATCTATCGTGTGCTTTTACAAAGTGCACATCTCACCTCCAAATCCATTTGAGGTGGAGAACTACACAGGTGAGAGTTAAATAATGTCCTCATATCTGTAGAACTTGGTATCAACCAACTTTTTCTCTGGCCAAGTGTAAATTATAATAGTCACTTTTCGGCCACTACCTCAGCCAGGTGATCAAGGTCAGCATCAGCAGGGATAAGTCACGTTGATATGAAGCGATGAACGTGCACTTTACTTCTGTGGCCTTCCTACCCCAAACTGACAAAAACCCCAGTTGAAGGACATTTGACAAAAATAACTGACCAGTCCTCCTTAAGACTGTCAAGGTCATCAAAAACAGGAAAGTCTGAGAAACTGTCACAGCCAAGAAGAGCCTCAGGAGGGATGATGACTAAATGTAATGTGGTGTCTTGGATGGAATCCTGGAACAGAAGAAGGACATTAGGGAAAAACTGAGGAAAAGTCTGACCTAAAGATAAGGTTAATAAAACATATTAATATCGGTTCATTAATTCTGACAAATGTACTGTACTAATGTAAGATGTTAACAGGAAAACTGAGTGTAGGGGATATGGAATTTCTCAGTATTTTCTTTTGGGTCAAACTATAAATCTAAAACTGTTCTAAAATTGAAAGTTATTTTAAAAGTCAAAGGCAGACACTTCTGAATCATGCAGGTGCTGGTGGCATTTTTGTTGCCTGACCTCTGACTTCCTGCCCAGGCCCTGGACACCTGTGGGAGGGGCCTCAGCCCGTGGAGCCTGCTCAGACCCGGCCACCCCTCCTCCCTGAGCCTGCACCCCCCTGCTCCTCTAGTGTCCTGTCACCCTGGGAGTGGAGAGCAGGCCAAGGAGATCACGGCCGGCCCGGCACGTAGGGTGTGAGAGAATGTAACCCAGAGACAGCTCCTCAAGAGACACGCAGGTCTCTGCTTCTGTATTGCAGTCACATTTCCCTCCATTCTGGGGAGACAGTCCAGGTTCACAACGGACCGCCCTCAGGTCTCACCCACAGACTGGCTGCTGGGGCCCAGGAGCTGGTCGTGTCACCAAGCTCAGGGTTGCCGCCAATGCTGGAGCCCCCGTCGCCACAGAACAGCTCACCTGCAGCCACGCATCAGCACTGCTGGTCCACACCTGAGCCTGGGGCAACCCGGCGCCTTCATTCACGTTCAGAAGTCAGCTCAGCTGCAAAAAAAGATTAACTAAAGGATGAAGCTCGGTGTTTTCTCTTCCCGCACCGGCTCCTTAGGAGGTGGGTGCTGGCCTCCCGGGCACCTTGGAGCCCGTCACAGCTGAGAGCGCCTCCTGGGCGCTGTCCTTGCAGATGTTCAGTAACTGTTTCAACTAACAAACATACCGGCCTTCCTCACTCGAAGCTTTCCTGCAGTGGCCACACAGTCGGTTGAAGGCAGCCCGGCAAGAGCAGCTACAGCAGGACAGGTGGAAGGGGTCCACCCAGTGCCAGCCCCTCGTGGGCTCCTTGGTGCCGCCCTCTGCGAGCAGCCTGGGAAGAGCCCTGGGCTGGGTCTGCGTGGCCAGGAGCAGGTGGACGGCCTTTCTCTTTGAGGGGCTTTGGCATCACCACCCTCAGGACCCTAGCCCTGGCCTGGCTTTGATGTGAACTCAGAGAGGTGGGAGCAGGGCCAGCTTCTGGGCCCGGGTCCTGGTCTTGGCCCTCTTGTCTTGCCCTCAGCTCTGGAGAGCCGTGCTCGCTATAGGCTGTGCGTCTGAGCCCTGTCTCTTTGCGGCCTTCAATCCTCCTCTGAGCTGCCCCTTGTGCCATCGGCTCACCTTCCTCCTTCCTCCTCTCCTGGCCTCACACCCCAACCTCAGCCACAGCACGCTCCCCCACTTCCTCAGGCTCCCGCACGGGCCCCAGGGCTCAGCTTCTGAGTCTCCACTGAATCCCTTCATCGGAACCCCCGCCCTTCCCACCTCTTGTTCTGCTTCTCTGCCCTGTTCCTGCTTTACCAGCTCCGCTCTCTCCTCCTTGAGCCTCGATGAGGAGGATGAGGCGCTAGCAGCCTGGCTGGTGCCCGGATTCCTGCTGCCCCTCGTCCTGCCCTGAGCTCACGTTTCTCTCTCCCTCTCCTTCTGTCTTCTGTTGCTGGACCATAGCAGTAACAGCCAAAAGTTAGCCAGAATCTGAAATATAGAGTTCAGTTCTATAATTGTTGAGCTCAAGATGAATTTGACCTCCACAAGGATGCCCTCAGCTGAGCCCTGCAGGACGCGGCTTCCCCTCCCTCAGTGGCAGTGAGGCGGGGTTTGTATGTGACCGGAGACAAAGTGGAACATGGGCATCGAGGTGGCTTGTAAGAGGGCCGGTGACGGCACCGCTGCCCCGCGTCCGGCTCCGAGGAGCCCCCACGGTCCCTGGGCACTGGCGCGGGAGGCAGTCTTCCCCCACTCGGGTCTGAGGTACTAAACTAACTCCTCTAAGGCGTCCCAGGGAAGCTCATGTTGTTTCATCCGTAAAGTCATCTACCGCATCTGTGACTTCTGAGGAAAACCAAGAGAGGATTCTGTGGACACCAAGAGCCCCGGCGAACCCCACCAGGCTGGCAGCCTGCCCCCCGACCCCAGCAGAGCCCTCTCAGCTTGGGCCACTGCCAGTAGCTGGCCGGGGAGCACCAGTGCTGTCCAGGGGGCCCAGGGCTTCCCCCGCTGCCACTCACTTAGTATCCGTGCTGCAGTGAGAGTCTGCCTTGACTCATGGCCAGGGGTGGCCTGGGATTAAAGGCTGTCCTGGGCCCTAGGAGAGTCCCGGGTGGACCAGGGCGGCTGGTCACCCTACCAGAAGGGCCAGTGTGGACACAGAGGAGGAGCTGACCTTGGGCTACTCAGGCTACTAAATATTTGATTCACACATGAAAAATGAACATGTGGTGCTCACTTTGGCAGCACGTAGACTAAAACTGGAAGGACACAGAGACGATTCGCATGGCCCCTGTGCAAGGATGACATGCAAATTCGTGAAGCGTTCCATATTTAAAAGAAAAAAGAAATGAGTATGTGGACTGCTCTCAAAAACAGAGGTTCTCAATATGCTTGTGTCTAAAAAAAAAATCACAGTAAATTCTCCACGCAGATAAATCGTTAGATTCTTATCCTCCCTTTATGGGTTCCAACAGCTAAGGCTGTATTTAGCAGAACTGACAGTTCCTGTGTTTCCTGCTTCCCTTAAGAATCAAGTGTTAAAACCCTGGGTGCCTATTAACAAGTGGGCCTGCCGCTAGCCCAAGAATGCCATTTATAAAGCTGTTTGTGTAAGAACAGGTGGCACTCTCTTTTCAGCATCTTCCAGTTCTCATAGTAGTGCGAGCCTTTTGCAGGAAGTCAAGCCACAGCATGCTCATTGGCCTCTGCTCCCCACGGCAAATAACCCCAAAGCTTGTGATGGGTGTTCCAAGAAACAGCATTTGTCTGTAGCCGTTGTGGGTCTGAGAGGGCCAGCATTAGGAAATGGCTCTGCTCACTCGATGGCCCACCTCTGAGAACACATTCGCTTTGCTAATCACCTTGAAGACAAAACAAGAGCCCTTTGGAGCTGATAGGAATGCAGGTGCTTTTGGGGGACAGGATGGTTACAGCTGGTCCACTGGACGAAGAGATGAATCTGTCTGGAAAGTGTTTTAATTTGCCTTCTCTTCTGTCCTCATTGCAGATGGCTCAGACTGATGCAATAATGCACGAGATTATTGGCTTTCTGGACCAGACCTTGTACAGATGGGACCATCTTTGTGTGGAAGCCCCTAGGTCGAGAAAACTGGCCAGAGAGCTCCTTGCAGAGCTGCGTGGGCAGGCCTAGCCCAGGCAAGTTAACCAGGGAGGCCATGCGATGAAATGGTGGGGCCGCTTCTTATGGCCTCTGTTTGTCGCATGCGTTCCCTCTTTGAGTTGCAAGAATGAGCCATAAACGTCTTGGCAAGATCTGGCAGTACATATTTTACAAAATGAGAAGTCAGGTGCTTTAGCCTGAATTCAGTGAGATTTACTCACTAATGACGGGGTTATGCTTCAGCATTCGCTGTGCCTGTTCAGCCCGGATGTCGATTAGAGGATCACTCAAGAGAAGGCTTGGATGGGAGAACAGATTTTTATTTCCTTCCCCGCCCCCCCCATATCAAACCAAGATGCACAACTATCATTTGGATGTTTCAAACTCCTTGGACCAAGAAATTGGTCAAGAACCACTGATCAATTTAGAAGGTAACTTAGCTGGTTTCCACAGATCTCTTTTTTAAGAAGTCCTGTAATTGTTACTGGTATTTCGTCTTATCCACTGGGATACTTTCTTGCTCCCCTAAGACGTTCTTCATCCAGGATAGTCAGGATCCCTCAAGTTTCCCTCCCGTGCCCCCTGAGCAGAGCCCACCCAAGCCCAGTAGCAAGTAGTGGTGACGGGGTAGCAACACTGCTTAGCAATGAAATAAAGCCAGCTTTGGGGCTTTTTGCTTTATACTGGCTGAGCACTGGCTGTTACCAAAAGAGCTCATATTACCTCAAAGGTGGCTGACGGGAGGGTACAGGATGTGTTCTAGAAACATTGGACGAGATTATGTGTCAGTTCTCTGTTCACTAAAATGGGAATTGGAAACTTCTAATAAAGAATTGGGGGCTTCCCAGGTGGCACAGTGGTTAAGAATCCGCCTGCCGGGCTTCCCTGGTGGCACAGTGGTTGAGAGTCCGCCTGCCGATGCAGGGGACATGGGTTCGTGCCCCGGTCCGGGAAGATCCCACGTGCCGTGGAGCTGCTGGGCCTGTGAGCCATGGCCGCTGAGCCTGCACGTCTGGAGCCTGTGCTCCACAACGGGAGAGGCCACAACAGTGAGAGGCCCCCGTACCGCAAAAAAAAAAAAAAAAAAATCTGCCTGCCAATGCAGGGGACACGGGTTCGAGACCTGGTCCAGGAAGATCCCACATGCCGCAGAGCAGCTAAGTGGGTGTGCCACAACTACTAAGCCTGCGCTCTAGAGCCCACGAGCCACAGCTACTGAGCCCACACACCTAGAGCCCATGCTCTGCAACAAGAGAAGCCCGCGCACTGCAACGAAGGGTAGCCCCCGCTTACCCCAACTAGAGAAAGCCTGCGTGCAGCAAAGAAGACCCAACGCAGCCAAAAATAAATAAAATAAGTAAATTTATTAAAAAAAAAGAAAGAATGGCAACGCCAACATTAATATTTATTTCACATTAGTTGAAGATATTTTTTTCCTTCCAGGTTTATTCTTTTGCTCTTTTGTGTATGATCTGTTTGTCGAGTGAGTCCAGACTTTTCTCACTTGGATTTCTGCATCAGTCATCTCTGAATTTCCCTCATTCTTGGCTCCTGTTTGAGGTATAAGTAGAGTTTTGATGTATTAGAGGTTGAGCTTTTAGGGGAGTTACTTGTTTTGGTATACGGATCCACCTGAAGATCTGGAAAATTCCAAGACCTTCTGACCTGAGCCTTTCTTTAGAGAAATGTTACAGTATGAAAGGTATACTGTTAAAATACTTTTATCACTAGTGCCAGCATCACATGCTTCCCTTGGCGTTGAGGGCGCCTCTCCTATGTTGGCTTTTGCCAGGGAAGCTGTGACCAACCTCTGTGGACATGAAGAAAAGGGCTTAGTGTGGTGGCAGTGAGTAACGCCTAAACCAAGCGGCCACTGGGAACCAGACCTCCCTGTGGGGAGTGCGCTTCCACGTGGACATCCATTCACACTGTATTTCACAGCAAACAATAAAAGCAAGGCCGTTATCTCAGATTGTTTAAGCTGCATTTCTGGAAGATCCCTTCCTGTCCTGACCTTACCTCAGTCTGTTTGTAGTATTTCCCGATTCCTTTACAAAGCCTCTAACGTTCTCCTAAGCCTTGGACTTGGGTCAAAGAGGACAGAGCCCAAAACTATAGGGAGAAAAAGGCATTAATGACCACCCATTAATACAGAGGTTATGTTATTCATCAGGACTTCATGATGTTTGCAGAATTTGTTAGCTTTTTCAGATTTGTAATTTGTTTTATAGTTTGTCATTCTAAATAAAAAGTCACATGGCACTAATTTTGTATTCGTTAAGTATTATCTTTCTCAGAGAAAGCTTCCCTCTACTCCCCAGTCATGGAAGCTTCAGGTCTCACAAAACCCAGATAGGTCTGCCCCTGGAAAAGACCAATTGTGGTTTATCTCTAGGCCTGGGAATCTTGCCACCAGATGTCTGAAAACTGCCAAGGAGAGTGATGGTAGGGCCGGCAGTCAGCAGGAGCTGCTAAAACCAAATGAAGTGTGTCACACATAAATACCCTTTTTTCCCTTTAAGCCAGACTTAAATACTACCACTGAGTGTAAGCTGAATTGATCTACACTTTGCTTCCCCCCATTTCTCAAGAGGGAATGCATCTGACAAAGCACAGCCCACCCTCTTGCTCGTTCTGCTGTTTCAGACTCATGGCCCTGGCGCTCAGGCCTCCCCGGGCTCCCCTGGGTGTCAGGAAGGAGGGACTCGGCCCGCGGCTCCACTCACCTTGAAGCGCGTGTCCCGTGGCTCCCACAGGACCCTGGCCGCTCCCGGTTTTACTGCAAGCAGCCTGCGTGGGTTCTCTGGACGATCGCTCTGCTTCCTGACACCGGGCGCTGAGGGCCTCTTATCTTGTCCAGGAGGCATCTGAGACAGCAGAGGGCACCTGGGGACAAGCCCCTGTCCGGGCGTTCCTGGGCTCCGGCTTCTTCATTCGGCCCCGTTCTCGCTGGGACAAGGGTACTAGACAAAAACGGGAGCCCTTCCAGAGGCCAGCAGAAAGCTACACTTTGCATTGAAGTGGAGGAGTCAAGGACAGGGACTGGAAGGGATACCTGGAGAGGATGCGGACCTGGGCAGTGGGCAGAAATGCGAGGAAAATCTAAACTGAGCCTGTCCCTGTGTTACCCAAAGGGGCCTGGTGTTTGCACAGTGAGAACAACCGTGAGGAATGTTCTTCCTTATTCGACAAGGAATCCAAATTGTGCTCTCCAAGGAGGACGAGAATGAACTTGACTGTGTTGCTGTCCTTGCCTTCCTCTTCCTCTGCCAGCCCATCACCACGTCACCCACAGCCAGCACTGCTGGTGATGGCATCCTTCCTCTGTCTGACACTGGGTGTGACATGGATTTCGTCAAACAATCCTAAGTTATTAATCATCACCAAACCATCTCACTCTTAAAGAACCAAAATTAAGGCAAAATAAATGTGTCTTAAAGCCTTCTTGTAAAATTCAAGTCCACAGTTTGTTTATAGCATGGGTCCAAATCTTCTCTCTCATATATAGACTGACAGTAATAAAGGAAGTTGATAATGTAGGACCTTCCCTTTTTCCCCAGTACTGACATAACTGTGATATAGCTTATTGTACTTGGTGTTTTGGGTAGGAAACTTGCATGCTTGGATACTGAAAGTTTCACACTTCTTAGCTTTTCTGTAGAAGTAGAAAGTCTCATAAATCAATGTTGAAAATCTCGACTTCTGGTGTTTCTCACAATATGATGAATCCATGTGAATCAGTCAGGATTCTTGGTTGCAAGCAACAGAAACAGACACGATGTTGAAAGCAAAAGGGAAGCAATCCAAAGGGTATTTAAAAGCCCACAGAATTGTCAGGCAGACGAGGCTTAGCTCTAGCCAGCCAGCAGCAGTGCCCAAAACCGGGCTTCAGAGTGGCCTGGTGAGGAAATTGCTGCTGCTGCTGTCACTGAATTCTGCAACCCTTGTAGCTCGTCCTGCAAGGTCTGCAACCTTCAGTGGCGAGACAGGCCCCTGCACCCCGCTCTTTGAAGGGCTGGCCACGGTCCCGGCTGCTGCATCTGACTAGAGAAGCCCAGGTCCCCCACCCGCACTTAGGCTGTAAGGGGAGCTGGGAAAGCAAGTGTGGAGCTGGTTTCGCTTCTGTGATGGTACTGGACACCGCCAACTGCATCTCCCACAGACAGGAAGGGGCCAGAGCCTGGGCGGCGGAAGAGAATTAAAAACGTCCACAACACTACATATTGTCTACTCTTCTTGAGCACTGCAGAAGGATGAGTGCCATGCAGCAGCCCAATACTCTACTCAGTAAGAAAAGGAAGACGAGGGCCCTTAGCAGAAAGCCAGCGTGCAGGCATTTGTGGCTAGGCTTCTCCAGTGTGGCGCTACTACCCTGGGGACCGGGTAAGTCTCTGTGGCGGCGGCTTGATCCCACCCTCTCTGAGCTAGGTGCCAGCCTAGGAGCGACGATCGAAACTTCGTCCAGACATTGCCAAGTTGAGAACCACTGCTCTCTAACTGGTGGTTCTTTCCTTCTGGAAAGATATCCTGGATAGAAACAGTAACTGTCTTAGAGATATAAATTAGACTTAATAGAATCCTAATAGGAGAACTAGGTGATCTGACTCCAAAATTCATATGGAAAAATAAACGTTCAAGAACAGCCAGGAAAATCCTGAAAGTGAAGTGTGATGGAGTATAATGAAGAGTACGCACAAATTCTAAAGCTCGACTCATTAGGACGAGGGCCCTCCTTGGGGCTCCAGCCAACCATTCTCAGGCCTCCTGCACTACCTGACCCACTGGGTCTCCATCCTCCCTGACAGCTTCCTCTGGCTGGTGGAACATTCCAGGGCTTCCCCTCAGCCTGAGGGGGCTGGGCCCTGCTCAACCCCTGACCTCGACCTGGCGGGTGCGCCCGGGCCACCACCATGTGTACCCTCACTCTGCTGGGCTTTCCACGAGCCACCTCTGTGCAGAGGGGCCGCACCCTCCCGGGACCGCAGACCTGAATACCTACGGCCCAGTGGCTGTTTCCACTGGGAGGTCAGGTGACCATGTCAAACCAACAGGTCCAAAGCTGATGCCACCGACCCCCTGACCCCAAACCCCAGTCTTCCCAAGTCAGTCGATGGCCGTCCCGTCTTCCCAGGGACTCAGGCCCAATTCTGTAGTTATTTTTCACTCCTCTCTCGCCCCCACGTCTGAGTCACTGGGACGTCGCTGGATCGGACCGTTCCTTGCCCTCCTCGCAGACACCAGCATCTGCCTGCTCTCCCCGCCGCCGCCCTGGCCCCTCTGCAGCATCTCAGCAATCCCTTGCTGGTTCCATCATGCCACACCCCTGATCAGAGCACGACAAAAACTCCCATCTTCATTCAGTAAAACTCAACACTCTTAAAATGGCTTTCAAGGCCCTACACAGTATGGGCCCCCTTTTACTCTCTGACTTCACCTAATATTCTCTGTGACCCCTTCACACACCCACCTGTTCCAGCCACGGGGGCCCAGGGCCTTTGCATGCGCTGTCCTGCACACACACCTTCCCCAGACATGCACAGCCATCCCTCACCTGCTCACGTCACCACCTCCATATGGCCTGATGCCCCCGTCTCCAGTGGCACCCCACTCTCCACCCCTCAGCTTTCGTCACTAACACATAACACCTTCTAGACCCCACGTAGTCTACTTATATACTTGACCGTCCCTAATACAAGTGCCTGGAACAGTTCCAGGCATACAACAGGTGCCCAATATTTGTTGAATTAGTCCATACAGGGATTTAATATATGGTAAAGGCATTTCCATCAATAGGGAAAGATGGTGCTGAGAAATCACGTTGGAGCTCTACTTCTTAGATAATAATAAACACACACAAAAATGCCTAGCCCTCTTTCTTTACCACCAAAGTATCTGGAGGTTTCCTCTCTGGGGCTGTGGGTTTTCTCCAGAGAAAACTACCAGTTCTGCGTGGAAAAAGAGGAGGGATGAGGGTGGTTGGAAAGCTGCTGCCACTCTGAGAAGACAGTCTATTACTCAGATAAGTACAAAATTAGTTTATAAAATCAAGACTTTCCTGCTCCCAAAATGTAGAAAGAATGTTCTTGTGTTTCATTAAGAATTTCTTGCTCACCTGTGGTTGGCAGACTTTCACATTAAACCCTGATTTCAGCCCCTGGCCTCCCCCTCCCCACTGCCTGGGGTCTGCAAGTTCAAAGCCTCTGGGTCACTGCTTCCAAGAAGACTTCTTAGTCCTTTGAGGGGAAGAGAGGGTCCTTCTCCACGGGAGCGGGGAAAGGGGCCTGAGGCAGAATCCAAGAATCCTGTTTTCAGCCCTCAGGCCAGAAAGGGAACCTTTCTATGCAAGATGCAAACCCAGACCCCACAGCAGGCGTGGATAGAACTGTCCATCGACAGGTGAGTGGATAAGCAAACTGTGGCCTATCCATACGATAGAATATTAGTCACCCTTAAAAAAGAATGAAGTTCTGACACACGCTACAACGGGGATGAACCTTGAGGATATCTTGCTACATGAAATAAGTCAGACAAAAAAAGACACCATTGTATGATTTCGCTCGTATGAGGTACCTAGAACCATCAAATTTGGAGAGACAAAATAGGACGGTGGACGTTTCTACCTTTTGGCTATTGTGAATAATACTGCTATGAACATCGGTGGACCAATACCTCTCTGAGTCTCTGCTTTCAGTTATTTTGGGGATACATCTGGAAGTAGAATTGCTGGATCATATGGTAATTCTGTTACCGTACAGGTGCCATGGGCTGCAGGAGAGAATTCCATTCTCTTCCAGGTTATTGTTTAACAGGTGAGAGTCTCACTTTGGGGTGATAAAAAAGTTCTGGAGATGGACGGATGGTGGTGATGGCCGCACAACAATGTGAATGTACCTAATGCCCCTGAACTGTACACTTGAAAATGGTTAAAATGGTAAATTTTATGTATGTGTTACCACGGTAGAGCATTAAATAAAAAATTTTTCAACTATGTATCCTTTTATCTAGTAACAAAAAGCCAGTTCTTCAGAGCTGCCTTCCCCCACTTCAGGTTGCGTGGGCCCACCGTGAGCAAGTCTAGAAATTATCCCACAGACACACCGGTGCCCGGGCATATGCGAAATGCCCAGGGCTTTATCGCAGTGCAGCTTCACATCGCTGCCCACTGGAAACCACTCACAGGTTCATCAGTAGAGGGCTGGTTGAATAAAGTAAACCAGCAATCAAAGGGTAACACATACCTTTATAGCTGATGCCAGGCCCTGTTATCAGAGTTTTGCATAAATTCATTCATTTAATTCTCACAACCACCTAATGAAGTTGTCCATGGTTTATAGATGAGGAAACCAAAGCCCAGAGAGGTTACACACAGGTGACAGCTAGCAGGGCTGGGATCTGAACAAAAGGACCTAAGGAGACTGTGACCACTGCCTCTTGAGCTGTGTGATGTCCAGACAATGGAGCCACTGAAAGAACGGTGTACACCCTGCCGCGCGTGTGCGTAAGCCGGGCACGCTCGTGTGCTGCGGCACCGCCTCAGTCTCTGCCGCCACTCTCCTCATGGCGGTGGCCTTGGAGGAGGGGCAGGACGAGGTGGGGCAGCGCGCGCTTTCTGTTGATATACTGTTTATATCTGTGATGTGTGCAAAAAGAATTTATAATCATCAGTGTGTGAAGGAAGATTTGTATTTGTCTGTTCCAAGAGAGACTCATTGTTAAATGACGCTGCAGAGAAAAGGAGGCCTCCATCCCCACCTGTAACTCAGAAAGGAGACCCCTGCACTGGCGCCCCTGCTCTGCCACCAGCACGGTGGCACCTTTACAGCCTATTTACAGGACTTATGTTCTAGTATTGGACAGAGAGTTTTCTAGAAAAAGAAGAGGTACCCCGACCTAGAGGGAGGGTGGCCTGAGGACCGGGGCTTTGGTCCCCCCAGTTGGGGCAGTCTGTGGGCCACGACCCAACTCCCCTGATGTCAATCTGTCCATCTGCCCAGCTTCTGCCATCACTAATAATCACTCTCTTGCTCTACAAAACGACTTCTCCACCCCCAGCTGCGCTGAAGCCACAATTTCTGCAGTTCTCTCTCCCTCAACGTTATCATTTAATTTATTAAAGCAGATGAAATCATAAAGCTACAATTCCTTTCCCTTACGTCTTTTCTTTACAACCCAACATAAGGGCACCACTGTACCTGTACTGTCTCATCGGCAAACTCTAAAATTGGCTCCTATCTAATTGCTGATTTATCCCCATAATTCACATTGTCTTGAGCCTCCCTCCTTAGACGTAACTGATGTCAAAGTCCTGGGAGACTTAAATCTTGCAGTCAGAACGTGAAAACCGGAGGCATCACTCCTGCCTTTCTAATCTTACCAAGAACGTCCTCACCAGTCTTAGGACACACGTTTCTGCTTCCAAGGCCTGTCCTGCCAGACCTCATGTGACAAGGACAGCCTATTAGAGCGGAAATGAACTTTCCGAACTTGGGACTCCAGGCAGTGTAGTTAGGGCCCAACGGCAGGCAGTTTCAGCACCTCCTCCACCCCACAGGTAAGAACACCTTCTGGGCCAGGTTTTCAGTGGTGGAACCATCCCCAAAGGCCGGAGCTGGAGGAAATTACAGGCAGAAGGAGCACGAAGAAGGCTTAAGAAAACAGAATCCGCAACGTGTGCCCAGTCCCCTCTGCTTCCCAGACAAAGCCACAGAGGAGCTGTTTAGGAAGCAGGCGCAAGGCTCCCCGGCGGGGCAGAGCTCTGCCCCCCAAGGTGGGCATCCTGCGAGGGAGCCCCAGCTGGCCCCCCTCAGCCACCCGGGCGGTGGTGAGCAGCCAGAAAAGGCTGGGGGCCTAGGCGGGTGACACAGGAGGCCGCGGACAGGTCTCTGGAGCAGTTCGTCCCATTTCGGTCCTTGGGGCTGAGAAGCCAAATCCCTGAACTCGTTTCATCTCAAACGACACTTGGCAGGGCCGACTGGTTTTATGGGAGCTGTGTCTGGACCAGAGAAAACGTGTGGTCAGAGAGGCCTTTATCTGCATTTCTGCACTCACTCGCATTCCCAGACACGCACACGCAGACCAGCGCGGGGTTCTGGTACCACCACCAGCCTCCTTTCTCAGGCCCAGCCCCCAAGAGCGGGCTCCTCTGGCTGGCCTTCCCACCAGGGCCGGGTCTGCCTCTGCTCTGATGCTCCAATGCCAGGGTGCCCGGATGCCCACCCACCATCCAGGCAGGAGGCTCTCTCAGCACTGTGCTAGTCCTGGGAACCACTGGGAACGTTTGTAGTTTTATGGTAACTTCCTTCCGCCCCCAGGCTTGGCTGACAGCCTCCTCCCTCTTTTTTTCTCACACCCTCTCTAGTCATCAGACTGGAACAGAAATACCTCATTAGCCAATCAATCTCCCAGACAGCACCAAAGGATGGGAAAAGATCTATAAAACCTGGCCCGTGAATGGCCCCAACCAGCTTCTCCTCCCTTCCACCTTGTAAACCCCCAGGGCCCAGCCAGGGAGGGCGAGGGGGACAGTGGCCTGGGGGGTTAAGAGCTCTCCTCACTGAGCTTGGCCTCTGGGCACCGCCCTGGGAGATCCAGGCAGCCCTTTAAACGCCCAGGTCCCTTGGGCTTTAGACCCCCAGTGCTCCAGCCCTCCTTGGACTGAGGCAGGTCCGGGAGGTCTAGGCCTGGGCTCACCACTGTCCTGGCACCTTGTATAGAGTCTCTGCCGTGGCTGGGCCCTGCACAGAGGGCTCCCCACCCTCTCTCTGCACCCTGAGGTGGTCCAGTCCAAGGTGCCCTGGGGAAGGGATGCTGTAAAGAATCATCTAGCAAAGCCCTGTCACCTGCTGGCACTTGTAACCTGGTGGCCAAGTGCCGGGGGAGCATCTCCCTCGCTGACTTCTCAGGAATGGGGTGTGGCCGGCCTGCCGCCCCAGGGAGGACACAGGCTTGGGACACCCCGAGTTCTGTTTGGCAGGAGATGGTGGGACACTGTGCTTACTTGCAGGGCAGGTCGGCCGTGCACAAGTTCTGGGCAGACTCCTTCTCCCACGCCTCACCCTCCCATCCAGCCGGCTCCATCCATAGAATGAGGAGGTGGCTGGCCAAGAGCATCACGCTCTGAAACAACCAGCCCTTGATGAGTCACTCAGCTTTTGCTTTCCAGCTGCCTTTGGTGAGGCCGGCTGTGGCCGAGGCAACCCTCTGCGAGCAGACCATCCTGCACGGCAGCCTAGCCGCCTCGACGGCACTGCCTGGGGCTCTGCTGAGTGTCCGTGCAGTCAGGCCAGTTGCAGGAAACCCAGAATGCACTGGAAGTACCTGCCTGAAACCTTTTAGAGGTCTTCATTTGAAAGCGATGGGTTAACGTTAGGGATGAGGTTTGCTATTTCTGGTTGCTGCCACTGGGGCACTGGGTTCTGCCTAACACGACATCTCTGTACCTCGTTTGGGATGGAGACTGTAATTTCGATGTTTTGACGTGAAATTCCAATAAAGCTAAGTGCCTGAAACCCTTTAATCCTAAAATAGAGGCCGAGAGAGAGACCTGAACCCCTTCTCTTGACTTCTTTCCCATCTCCTCCCCGACCTCGGGTCCCGACAGCCAGGCACGTGGGGACGGGTAGGGGAGCATCTCCATTTGTGGAGTCCTTTGTTCTCCAAGGAGAGGACAGTCGCTTGGCAATTAACCCCTTAACTCGCTCAGGGAACAAGATCTCCTCTTCTCACCCGGGTTTCACAAGTCCGCGAACCAGGCCGAGTTACCCCACCAACAGCTCTGGACCGACCATGGGGCTGAAAGAGCAAGCCGTCCTCTCCCACGACTGGCCCCTGCCGGCCAGGAATGCCGCCGGCGGTCCGGAGCCCGACGGACGCAACGGCAGAAGGGGCACGGGCTGGGGCTTCCTCGCTTCCACCAGACCAGGGCACCAACGGAAGCTCACGCTGGGCGCCTCCTGTGCTCTGGTCCCCCCTCTGGACGGAGGCATCACCTGGTTCGTGACCAGACTGGCTCCTGTCGGCTCATCTCCTCTACTCGGCCTGGAGGGCAGAGCTCATGCGGTCCCGTCCGCTCACCCTGGGAACGTGACAGGGGGAACACTGAGGCTGGAAAGGTATACTTCCTGGGGCAGCAAAGATCAGAAGTTGTGCCCCTGAGAAAGTGAGTGCCAGACTTCCCCGCGGGGACATAACTGCTCCAGATTCAAGTTGATGTGCTCCCTGGGCCCCAGCCAGGCCCCCTCACAGCAAACTGGGTGAGGAGCGCAGGTGTCTCAAGTCTCTTCTGGCTGAAGGACAAGGCCAGGAATCCCTGAGGAGTTTATTACCGAAGAGACAGTCTACACCCTGAAAGGGACTCGGGGGAGGAGAATCCCGAGCCAGGTGGACACACTGAAATCCCGCCTGTCGCTTAGTATATGACCTTGGGGACAGCACTGTGCAGGCCTGACCCACAGGGGGAACTTGGGGAGGGCAGGCTCCCGCACCCTTGCCTCTCCGAGACAGCCAGCCTCTGTCCCCGGGGCTCCTGGCCCCTCGGCAAACACTCCCCCCTGCACTGAGGCATCCCTCAGGAGGTGCCCGCGTCGTGCTGATAAAGCAGCCTAAGTTCCATGACGTGCCCTGGGGAACCTGCCCATCACCCACGTGAAACTTCTTTCAAAACAAATGAATCGTGTAAGAATGCAGAGTGCTAGCTTTACACACCTGTCTTCTGACTGACTGGTGGCCACTCTGGAACCCCGCAGCGCCTGCCAGGCCCTGGCCTCAGGCTCCTCCACAGCACGCTCTCCACAGCCCTAGCGGGAGGTACGGAGGGCCAGCTCGGAGAACCCGCCCCAGGAGTCCCGGAGCCTGAACGGAGCGGGTGCGGGGTGAAGCTGTAGGGAGGCCGCTCGCCCCTCCCTCCCCACAGGCACAGCCCCTCCCGCAAGAGCGCCAGCCTACAGGCGGGAAGGCAAGCTACCCACAGCCCCGGCGAGGCGGCGCTCGGGTCCCGACGGCCCCGCCAGGACCGGCCGCCTGCGGGCCGGACCCGAGCTCGGAGCCAGCGCGGGACCCCCGGCCACAGGGCCAGGGGACCAGCCGTCTTAGCGTGAAGCCACTCATGCGGACACTCGCCTTGGCCTCAGCAGTTTCTAAAGATGACAAAGCGTGGCTTTAACTTTTCGGAAAAACAAGACCAAAGCAAACCACCAGGCTGCTTGGTCACCCGCAGCCCCTGTGGTGCACAGAGCAGCAGGCTGTGCCCGGGCTTCCTGCTCCGCCGCACAAAGGACCAGACTCACACCGACCACAGGGAGAAAGAGTCATTTATTCGAAGTCTTCACAGAGAACAGCGTCCTGACATTTCTTCATATTTAAAAACCGAATTTTTATTCTTCCACCAACATGGTGAACAAAGCACATACAACCATAGGCAGAGCACACGTAACGGCAAAGAACCAACCCGTAGGAACCCTTCCGGAGTGACGGTCACTGTTAAGTAACTCTGAAGGTCAGGAGCTCCTAACGAAGGGCTGTGTGGAGCCGCACGTCCCCCCACCGGCGGGTCCGCAGCCCCGCGAGCGCAGCCCCTGCAGGCGGGTCAGTTCCCTCCCGCTCCGCTCAGCCTCTCGCCATCACGTGACCGCACCAACCACTGTGGCTTCTGGAGCGTTTTAAAGCCGTCCTTCCCTTTGGACAGTCCTGAGAAGCTTATTTTTATTTTTTTTTTTAACTTCAAACATTTGTGGGAAAAGAGGCAACATCACCACAGACCCCACGGTGCCCGATGGTACCTCCATCAGGAGCAGGGGGCCCACTGTCCTCCCAGGAACAGCAGCACCACCTTGAAAACTACAGAGAAAACCAGTAAGGTGAGAGAAGAATGACACCAGGAGGAGGAGACTACCCTCTTCTTCCACGTTTTTTTTTTCCTTTTCAAAAACAGTATTAAATTAGGAAGCAAACAGGAAGAAAAAAAAAAACGAATCCATTACATTTTATTATTAATACATCTTCAAGTGTTATCCTGTACTTCTACCAAAAGGTACTAAAATTTTGGAAAAATCTAAATACAGGACCTATCAATCAAAGTAATCCCGCAGAGGTGGTCCCAGTACGCAGAAACCCTGACCTTCTGGAAGCACAGAAACAAACATCCACACGCTGAGGGACGGATGGAGGAGGTTCAGCAGGGCTTCCGACGGGCCTCAGGTATCTTCCATCTTTGTGTGAAAACTGCATTGAACTCACAGGGGAGACTCAATTCAGATTCAGGATCTTGAGGTGGCACAGCCAGGGTGGGCACAGAGGCATCACACAGCCCTGTGGAGACCGTTTACAAGGATGTGCCTCTGACACGGGCTCCACCATGAGGGCCACGGCCTCTGGGAAGGTCGCCCCAGTATGCACACTGCTGCCGGCTGATGGCTTTAGCAGCCCCATAATCCTTCCTTTGATGTCCAGGGTCAATGTGATCCTGGTCCCACCACGGCTACGAGTAGATGCATGAAAAAGAATCTCGCTGTGATCTTTCCTGCAAAGGAAACAGCAATAAAATTTACTGCCCAGTCACAACGGAGGAATTCTTGTAAACGAGTACCTTTGTGTGTGCCTTTGCTCTCGGCTCTGGAGAGAGGGCCGTGAGCGGAGGACAGGAGGAGGCCAGGGCACATCTCACAGCCCCGAGAGGGGCTTTACAGCTGCGCCATGTGCCATTCGCTTTGCTCACACAGGGCTGTGAAAGCCGGCGGCTATAACTCGGGCTCCGTTCACAGGACAGATACTAGAAAGGCAGCCTGTTTCAGCCCCGCACTCACTCCGACTGCTTTCGGGCCGTCCTACACCGTGACAGAGGTATGCACTGCTTGCGTGGCAGGCGTGGCGCCAATGGGTGGAAGTTCGTTCCTGTCATGTCAGCAGAGCTCTAGCAACACCCACACACAGGGCACATACACAGGGGCCTCCGCCGCCGGTCGGCTCTGCTGCGGACGCTCGGGCCTGTCTTCGTGCGGCTGCAGCCCCAGCTCCCGAGCCGCCGGGCACTCACGACAGGAAGGCTTTGCTCTAGGGCTCGACTCCTGTTCCTGCTGAACTGAGCCAGTGTGTAAAATGAGAACTGATATCAGCTCAGTAGGCACCGGAGGGCGGGTCCAATTGACAGCCCGGAGAAGCAGTGCCTCAGCTGGGAGCTCGCTCGGCCTCGTCCCGTGGGCGGCTGCAGGAGACACAGAAACCTGGACTGCAAATACAAGAGAGAGTTCACCGTGCTCGGAAATCACAACAGGGAGTCTCCTTTGAAAGTACCCAGCTCTACTCACACGCCATCGACTGCTGACGTGGGCTTACTCGACTTTCGTGGTTCACTGGGTTTTAGATTTTTAAAAGAATAATTTTGCAGCTTTCAATACATTTGAACTTTCAGACACCGGTGTCTAATTAGCGGATTTATATTTCCGTAGACTTTTGGTATGTTCCTTGCATTCGTAACAAGACAAAGTGCATCATCGCTGGGGCCAGGCAGGCTCTTGTCCTCCAGAATCGTGCTCGGTCCCCCAGCTGACCGCTCAGCAGCGGCCTCTGCCCCGGCAGCTCCAACTTAACTGTCCCCATCTCACCTTCTCTTCAGGTGCAGAACTTAGCCACTGTGAACAAAGCGGAAACCAGTCACTGTTCACCAATCAGCTAAGCTCTGCACCTCGTCAGAGAGGTCGTCGGCTGGGCATAATGAAAGGGCTGGAGAGCATCTTCCAAGGCTGTTGGCTTCTTCTGTTTCCAGAGAGGAGCTATGAGATGTATCTGTTCCCCAAACTGCAGAGAGAGAGTAACTACGGCTTCTGGAGGAGCAGTCAGGGTCGTGGTTGCGTGGTAATCCCTGGCAATGTGATTTTAATCTTAAGTCACAAATCAGCATGCCAGGAACCCAAGCAGCCAGAGCACTTGGGGGCAGCGCCGCAGGGCTGCCCACACCGCACGCACCAGCTTCCTCGGGCACCAGGTGACAGCACCACCTCCAGGCCTGCTACACTACCAAACGGGTTTTATTTCTGTTCACTATTCATTTACTGGGCGTCCTAGGGGTACAATTTTTTAAAATCAAAGGACTCACGGATGACCATACACATGCCAGTGCAGCTTTGGAAGATGAAATGAAAAATGCACTGACCAGCTGTTCTGGGGTAGCACGGGGAAAGCGTGTGCACATGACCCTGTGTTCATCCAGAAGGGCAGGGACAGAGGGGCGGTGAGAAAAGAGCAGGCTTGTGACTGGGACTACTCCTTTGCCTGCTTGGGGCAAAAACATCACAATGAAGAACTGCCAAAGCTGTGTAGCCCGCGGTGGTTTCTCCACAATTTGGAACCCAGGGAACATCAAAGGCATAGCCTGCACCACTGCAGTTTCACACACTTCAAGAAACACAAACTCTCCGTGAAATTAAAAATCTGAAGAGAAATACGATTTATACTGATCACTATATGAGGTTGGCAACACCTAACTGTGTAACTGTTCTGTGTTTTAAACTGGCCCGTCGTTGAACAGGCTCTGAAGCTGCCACAGGGGAGCTCTGGGGAAGCCTGCACATAGCTGCTCTGCTACGAGATATACAATCGTGGCAATTATTCCCACCACTTCCTCTCCTGGCCAGCATGGCTCCTTGACTCTTCTGGAAGAACAGAACCGGACTTTAGAAAACCTTTCCTCTCTTTAGTATTAGAGTTCTTTCAGATAAATAGGACAGTTAAACATATTAGACAGAAATGGTTTTTTATAAGAGCAAAACATTAGAAGCAAACTAAATATCCCACAATAGGTTAAGAATATCAACATAAAATCTTAAATATCCATTAAAATTATAGAGAAGCTATATGACACGAAACATGCTTGAAATTTGATGCTGTTTTTAAAAAACACAAAATTAGACATACCCTATAATATCATGTAAAACCTTAAAGCAAACCAGAGAGTCAGAGAAATGATGTTAGACCAAAAAAAACCCACTTATAATCCCACAGTTCTACTTACAAAGCTTTATGTACCACTGCTAAATCACTTTTAGAATGCAGAAATCCACAGTTAAAAACTGCTAAAACGTGAACGTAACAGGTCAGTGCCAAGCACATTTAAGAGAGGAAGCAGTTTAAATATTTAGGACTCCCACTCGAGGTAACCTGCCCGCCTGCCAGCAGACACGCAATGTGGAGAAATTCAGGACACCGGGGAGGAAGGACCTGCCAGCCTCGCCCACCAGGCGGGGACAGCCCGAGGGACCGCAAGTTCTCACACGGCTGCTCACAGCTCAAGGTGTGGGGAACCCACCACACACCCCCGCCTCAGCCTTCCCCTTGAAGACGCGGCTCACGGTTACACGAGGCTCCCCAGCGCACCTTCTAACCAGCTCAGGACGTTCTCCTGCGAATTCCCTCCCCACAAATAACAAAACCGGAAGTGGCCAAAACGGCGCCGAGGAAGAATGTTCCGCCGGGGTGGGCGGCACGGGCTTTCCAGTGGCTGCTCGGCCAGACGAGGTGCCCCCGCACCCTAAGGGAAGCGGCCCTCAGCTCACCACACGGCTTACTGGCTTACTCAGCTCCTAAGAGGAATCTCAGAGCCAAGCAACGAGAAAGGAAAGAGAGAGAATCACCTCTTTAATATAACATCTCGGCCACCACCTCCGCTGAGGATCTGTCCATCTGCTCCTTGCTCAGCTCGAAGCACCTGCGGGCGAGACGCTGCTGCCGGGCATCCTCACTCACCATCAGCTCCCCGTAGAGGTAGATGCCCATGGCCTGCGGAAGGCACAGAGGCCAGAGAGCTGAAGAAAAGGCAATCGTGTGTCCCCACGCGCTCGAGTGCACAGTCTGTGCTTGTTCCGCACGGACTTGCTGGTCTGGAAGTTACAAAGACCCTAGAAAAGACAGACGGCTGAACAGCTGTACTTCAGGAACCTGCAGTTTTCAATCCCCTTCTCTTTCTTGTTCTTCTCGCTGCAACCCCCAAGGAATTCTTGGCTATCAGTTCCGTCAACAGACCCTGGTGGTTGAACTGACGACACTGCGAGCATTTCTCTAGTGATGGCTGACGAGGACAGGGAGGTTCCCATGGTGACTGACCCCCGTGGAAACCCCCGCAGCTGAAAGGAGCACCCGAGGCGCCGTGTGTATGTCACACAGACACAGGCCATCTTCCCAGGAAAGTGTGTGCCTAGCACAGCTGGGGAACGAAGACCACCCCGTCACATGGCGCCATGGGTGGGGAGAACCATCGGGCCGCCCTGGAAGATGTCTGTTGCTCCAGCCCAGCCTGCCAGCTCCCTTCAACGGGCCCCACGACCACGGCAAACACTGGCTCTTCTGTTTCGAGAACAATGACTCACATCTGCATTTTTCCTCCAGTTTTAAAAACAGCCAGTTATGTTCTGGAAAACCAAAAGATCCACTTGGTTCCGCCTTCTCTCTTGTTCTAAGCTTAGTTATGCTACAGATTACGTTCTCCTGGAGCAAATTAAAAGAAGGATCTCAAATACAGCGCAAAAATGAAAACTCGGTGGTTAGGGGTTCAAAAATTCTTTCCTGAAAAAGCCGATGGTAATCCTTATTTGGCAAAGATCATGGTTCCAAGTATACTGCAGTTAATTTTGGTTTTCAGAACAGGCCTTAAGTTGCTCTTACATTTTGTCCTTATACTCCCCTCTCTGTTTCCAAACACCTCTCGCTTCACTGTGCAAATGTGACATTTCTTCTGGTACAAAGTCGTGTATTTTTCTTTGCGGGAATAACGAGCCCTCACTTGCTGGCTGCCCCCTGTACTCAGGCCCTCTCAAAAGTCCCTTTGTTGCCCCTACCCCAGCTCTCCACCCCAACCGAAACATGGCTCCATGCTGTCAGCCCACAGTGCCCGGCAGAACGCTCACTCAGAGGCACACACTGGCCACGCCAACAGGAACGAGCTGCAGCCAACTTCCCGCAGCCGACAGAAGCCACGGCACATGCACCACCACGGACAGCCACGCCGGGGGACACGGTGTGGCGGAGTGCTGACCCCCATAGGCTGCGGCCCAGCAGAGGCGGCAAGGAAAACGTCTTCCAACGGGTTCGTGCACGCACGTGCTTCCTGTGGGCTCCTTGCAAGGTGATCGCTTTCCCTGGTGAACAGTGAGGAAAGTTCTCACGGGAAGGAATCTCAGCACAGGGTTCCACTTGGTGTGGCACGTGCAGATACAGACCAGACTGTCCCAGCTAGCTGGGGCTCTCCCAGTCTAATCTTCATACATACTTTAAGTGAGGGCCACTGAAGGCACAGGTACACACCATGGCATCACTAAGCCACAACCTTGACCTAATGAATCTGAGGTTCAAAGATGAAGAAAGCTCACGAGCTCTGCCCATGCTTCATGTGGTAACGGCAGTGGGCCACAGTTACGTCAAACCAAGGGAGCTTCTAAGGGACATGATTCAATGGGATACAAAGAGGAAAAAAATCAGCTCAAAAGTCTGGTAGGTAAGCACCTAACAACTCTTTAAAATCCTTGAAAAATGTTTAAATATTTGTTATTTAAATAGAGATGTCGACAACTTGGGTGCCCGTGTTACGTCTACTGCATAGTCAGGGAACAGCATGTGAAGAATCCCCATCTGCTGAAAATTGAAACTTACCCGATCCTCCTGAAGGAACCTCTCCACGTGTCTGTACGCTTCTGTGTATTTGTGCTTAACAACAAGTTCACACCATCGATGGCGAACCTTAAGAAAGGAGAAGATCCAGTAAGCAAAAAACTGGTAGGCTTCCTTGGCCTAACAAGTTTAATGATGGAGAGCCTTTCCTGTTAGAAAAAGTTAGTCTCTGAAGTATATTAACGTTGTTGACGCTTTTAAATTTCATTTTAATTTCATCTCTTTTACAAAGGAAGGAACCATGAGGTTCCTTCATGAGGAGGGCTGCCAGTCAACTTTAGGGGAAGACGATGCATGTTTCACTTAGGTATTTTGATGTTTTTAAAGACAATTTTGCAAGATAATAGATAAATGCAAAACGTTAACTGGGAAATTAAACACACATCCCCAGGCAGCCAGGCTGGTGCTCTGCCCTGCAGGATGCTGTCAACGAAGGTTTCCTTTATAAACCACAACTACTTAATTTCCTGCAATAACCGATTTGGTTCAGTGCTGGTGACTGCAACAATAAACACAGTAAAAGGAGGAAGACACTGCTCTCCACATTCCTGAGAGGCAAAGCGCACCCTCTGAGGAGCTCAGGGTGCCTGCCGGAGGGGAAGGAAGGGGAGCAGCCCACCCTGACGCAGGCAGATCCTGCCACACGCCCACGAGTGTGTGCTGCAGGTCTGCACGACCTACTGAAAACAGACAAGCTAAATGTGGGTGCCCTTTAGTAAAGATACGTGACACAAGGTTTACAAGCAGGAATTTGCCAGGAAACCCTCCCCCAAACCCTACAGACAACAGGGGAGCTGGATCCCAGCACTGGCTGCGTCTGCGGTTAAGAGGCAGTCTCGCACCACCCCCCATCTCCAGGCACTTCAGACACATTCTTTACGTGGAGATGCTACCTACATTTGGTTTAAGAATTCAGTCCTGGGCCGTCTTCTACTGCATTAAAGCCCTCGCAATTAAATCCGGTGAGCAGTCCACCATTTTATATTCCATTATTGGTTCAACACTAGCCATACATGGAAGTGATTATGTGCATTTGAAAAATAAAAAAGCCTCCTTCCATCACTCTTTGTTTTTACTGCCTTTGAAAGAGGGAGACCCTTTATTGTAATCCATTTGTGGCAATAGTAAAATGTAAGCAATTTCAACATTCTGGCTGGGGCCCCTGTAAATTATACCATTACCCACTGATGGCCGGATCGCTTCTTTAATCCACCATAAATGCATTTACACACAAACAATTAGGAATGAAGTCAAGAAAAAATCTTTTGGAAAGAATCCTTCCCCTAAGCTACAGTGCACTCTGAGACATGAGGGGGTTCTGGTGGTGGGCCCTTTGCTTACAGGCAGCCAGGCCCTTTGAACTTCTAAGAAAAGGATGCCAACACACTTTTTACATTCATGAAGGAATTTCAGAGGCACATGGAAATGAGCTAATAGCCTTGGATCATCACAGCAAAAGGGAAGCAGGTTGGGCTGGACAGGTCTTGGAAATCTTTCTACCTTCAACAAAATGTTCTCTTTCCTATATAGCCAATAGAAATTAACACCATAAAAGGGAAAGGGTAGCCCTTAAAATATCTGGAGCAGAAGAACAATTGAACAGAGCTCAGATACTGTACCAACCAGAGAAGAAGCTACCAGAACAACCAAATCCCCGCTCTCATGCTTTGGTTTGAGTACCAAAGGCTGAGCACTGGACAGAACCCAAATGGGGCCCTTGGATGCCTCCATTTCTCGTTTCTGTCCCAACTCACAGAAACCACCAGTCCCATCCGTGCACCAGTGGATGTGCTGTGTCTTTTTGTTTGCGAGCTCTGTGAAAGGAGAAGGCCCCGGCAAGTCAGTGTGGCCCGGTGGGATGTCCGCCATGCGGCCTGAGAGTCAGGGGACTGGGGCCACCTGCTCTCACTTCTCACCACTGCACAGGGGGACAGCTGTACCAGCTTTTAGGAGAGCCAAGTATAAGAGAACTCTTGTCAGCCTGACAGTGATCTAACGACTTAGATTTTGCAACCTGATCACACCAAGCCTTTGACAGGGACAGTTGTTTATCGCTCCAAAACTTGGGGACACTATATTTTTTTAGACCTGATTTTGAGAATGGAGGTATTACTGGCCTCCCATTGTTCTTCTCCCTGTGCTCTCCTTCATCTTATTTACACATACAGAAATAACAAAGCATAAATTGGGGTCTGTTTCCTAGGAGGATAAGGTCCACAGAGAGGCAAAAGGCAGGGTCGGTCCCACTACAACGACTGGAAGAAGATCCAGGAGCTGAGCTGCGTGAAAGAGGCTCTTTCACAACCAATATGAAGTCAGCATTTCCACTTCTCTTACTGTTAAAAATAGTTAGTTGTCACAATTAATAAGATCTAGTCTTCTGACCCCTGAAGGCTAACATGGCATCCAGGAAATACAGACCAACCCCTCTCTCCACCCCACAAAGAGCAGAAAAAACAACAAGCCTTTTCATTAAAAAAGAATTAAACATAATTCAAAGTTTCAATGACAGGATGTTTAAAAGACATCACAGAGATGCTATGTGAGGCCGAAGGCCCAACAGATACCTCTTGCTTGTGTCCAGGGTTTTTACTTCTCTTCGCATTTCTTTGAGAAACAAAGAAAATTTTTATCTTTTATCCTCTGAACTGTCCAGGACCCACAATTCGCAAGGCCAGTTGTCACACCTGGAACGGGGCTCTTCCTGAAAAGCTAGCAGCAAAGTGACATGTGTCACAATTTCTCCCGGCAATATTTCCACGGTGGGCACTGACGGAATACCTCCTTTCTCCAGATCACTGAGAAACTTAAAAAAAAAAATTCCTGACAGAGGTCACCACACTTGTATCTGGCTCCTTCCTCTGTTAATAATGGAGGAAAGTGAAGTTCCCGGTGCTGGGGAGCACCAGAGAATTCAGAAGCAGAGGCAGGTCTCTAAGAAGAAGGCTGTCTGTTCTGCAGATCTGCTCTTCTTTATTTTCTAATTAATTAATTAGTTAATGGTGGTAGTGGTCACCTTGTCTTTTAACTTCCTCAGTGAGGTGAAAAGTAAACAAACACCACCACATAAATACATCTGTGGGAACACCTGGGCCCGGCAGGCCTTCCACAAGCGTCTATGGCCTCTTGACTCCGTTCGTTTAGCGTCAGCGTTTCACGGGTGTATACATTACGCTAAAACCAATCAATACTTATACTTTGAATACTCACATTATTCTGCAATGTCTCAAGAGAGAGAAAAAAATTTAATGACTTTTTCAATGGTGACTCAGGTTCATAAAGTCATTCCAAACTCACGCTAGGAATCACCTGAAAGCCTCGAGCCAGCAAACCTCAGCCCTGAATTCCAGCAACGCGGTCACGCCACCGACAGGTAAGGGGCAAGGGCGAGGGAAGGGGGAGCGGGCAGAAAAAGAATAAGAAATCTCGAGAAAATCAGAAAAGGGACGTTTCAGGAGTGGGAAGAGGCGGAGCTGCCCGTGGCGGCGAACAGCAGGGTCGGAGGACCTGGAGCACAGCACCCTCGTTCCAGCCGCCCCAGAGCGTGTGGTGTCGCAGGGCACTGGAAGCCTTGCCTCTGGAGCACGGGCCCATCTTTTCCTCACTGAGTCTTCAGTGCAGACAGCAGATGGTCTGGCCCACCTCCTGCCAGGACAGGAGCACATCCACCACCCACAGCACGCTGAAGGTTCCGTAACACAAGCAAAGCATTTAGCAGTCCCTGGCACAGGAATGAGGGGGGATGATGATGATGGAGAAAGGGAACGTGGGTCCCCGACTCTTGCCACAATGAAGATGTGCACACACAGGTGTGCACCCATTATACTCTGGTCCAACAAGAATTAGTTGGACTAATTCGAACACTTTTCAAAGTGTTCTGCTTAAGGGACATTGAACAGAAAAATGATATGGGTGGTTCCCTCAGTGCGCGGGTAGGTTTTAAATTGGCAGTGCTAATTTACACCTTTGGAAATGAATTCCAGAAGTTTCCAGGTTTCCAAAGCCTCCATGAACAGAGGGTGAGGAGCATACAAATATCAATGCTCTCCCAGGAGTGCCCACTAATGCAATGGTTCTTTGGGGCTGGGTGCACATGGGAGGGTCTCAGAACTGGGGGCAGGAAGAAGGAAGGGTAAGTCTGCAGAAGCCCATTCATGTCAGACCCACGTTTGGTGATAGGACATTCAAACCCTCCTATAATTCATGTAACTGTAACTGCTCCAGGATGGGGGACCCCCGACCCACAGCAGGGACTCCACCGGGAGGATGGAGTGCATCCGTGGTAACAGGCCCGAGCCACCTGGGAGACCTGAGCAGACCTGTGTCCTGGGTATACAAAACATTTCACATGATATGTATACATGTGTATGTGCACACACACACACACACATCGAAACAAAAGTTTCTTTTTTAATACTTTCCTTCACTGTATGCAACTGCTGATAGTTATTGTTCTTCTTTCTTTATGCTGGCTGGCAACCTACTAAACTGATTTCATGACCCACTGGGTCCTGATCCAGAGCTGTCTCCCCAGGGCGGGGGCTAGGAGAGCCTCTGCCCCTGGGCTGCTGTGGGAACTGCCCCAGGTCGCTGCAGCAAGCGTTAGGATTGTGACTCCCACACAGTAAGTGCTTGTCTTCTCAGCAGGTGTAGCATGTTTCTGGCTTTCATTTCCACTTCAAAAGTTCTATTTCTTGAATTTATAAAAACTTGACTCCAAGGAAAAGTTTGTTAACTGGTGAAAACCGAAGGAGCAAGGTGCCTGTCAGGTGGGTGTCCAGGAGGGAAGGCACTGGCAGGGAGTGGGAAGTGGGAGGGAGAGGATGGGACAACACAGCCGAGGAAGAAGAGCCGGCCCGCCCTGCGCCTAGCCTCAGGACTCTGAGACACCAGCGCCAGCGGGAACCCGCAGAGGAAGCAGGGCCTCCTTCAGGGAGGGGCCTCCTCGAGGCCTGGGCCAGCCGGTACTTACCACCCACCCTCGGGGAAGTATACCCAGGGGCCAGGCGCCTGGGAATTTTCCAAACCCGTCTGTAAAGACAGGCTTGCCCCAGCGTCAGCTCCAGGCACATGGCACTTCTACCATTTCAAGAACGTTATCACTACCCAAGAGGCCCAGGCGAACTGAACGACTTCTGGCCGGCCGCTCTGACTTCCAGCAGTGCTGGAAAAGCGGGACCTGCCTTGTAGGGTCAAACCACAGCTCAGATTCAGGGACAAGTCCCACGATCCTCTGGGCACCTCTGTGATATAACCACACGTACCTCTCATTTATTAATTGTTCCCTCCTGGAAAAGGAAAGAAAAACTGCTAAAAGACCAGCCCCCCAATCTCTTCAATCTGAGAATTTTAATGCATCCAGAACCAACTCCTATTAAACTCTAGAACAAGGGGTTGCCAATTTTTTTCTGTCAAGGGCTATACACAGTGAGCATTTATGGCTTCTCACCCCATTTGCCCTTGTATCACAAGAGCAGCCCTAGATAGCGTGGCTATCTTCAGATAAAACTTTATTTACCACAAAAAGGGCAGTGGGCTGGACCAGCCAGCTCTAGTCTGCTGACCCTTGATCTGCAAAGGAAGCCCACGCCTTAGGCTGCCCGAGTTATGTGCTAACCCCCCAAATCCACCAGCACGACGCCAGAGAACACAGAGCTGGGAGGCCCTCCCCAGCTGGCTCCGGCGAGCTTCTGCCCGTTCTGCCAGGAAATCTCGGGTGTTCTTGAATGTGGGGACTTTGCTTTCCTCCGTGGACTGCACTCCTCTGTGCCGAAAAACCTGCTCTGGCATTCGTTCGGAAACAGAGCACCTCTTGGCCTACAGCCCAGCATGAATGCAAGGCGCCACTTGTGGGTAGGGGACCCAACACTGAGGAAACACGAACTTTAAGAAGAATAATCCCCTCCACCAGGTCACTCCCAATCTCCCTCGCTGACCAGACGCTTCCTCTGCAAATCACTATACACCCCAGACCCTGCGTTCATTAACACTTTACAATTCTCAATGCTCTTTTTATACCTTTTATCTCGTTTCTTTTTTTTTTTTTTTGGTCTTCAATTTTAGTGTGTTCTCCATGAAGCTACTTCAAAGAAATAATTCTTACATGAGAACGCTCCCCCACAAGCTGCTTATTATCTTATGGACTAATTTTCCAAAGGAGTCTTCAGACTTTCCTTAAACATAATTCTTCTTTTAATAAAAATGTAATCTGTAATTCCAGTACATATAAGGACATATTAGGGAGAAAAACATACGTGGGTTATTCAAGCAGTTTAAATCAGTCTGGGAGAAGACATCTTAAACACTAAACTCCCTTGGTTGGGGGGTGTGGGGGGCTGGGTTCCTTCGAGGTGGAGTCTGCAAAGCAGGGTCTCACAGAAGCCTCACTGTGCCTGAGGAGTAAGTGGAGTCACAGAGGCTGAGCAGACGCGCTGCAGGGTTAGACAGAACCAGCTCAGCGTTAACAGCCTGGCCCACACCCCAAGCTTGGTTCTGCTAGCCACTGTGCCGTCAACAAAGCACACTACACAGTCAAGGTCGGACTCAGAAAATCAGCTGGGTTGCTTCTGTCACTGCAAGCCTGGAACCAGGGTTTGTTTTGGTGCACAATCACTGCCACGCCTGAAAAAGCACCTGTGGCTCCTGCACACAGCTGCTTCCCTTGCTTTATTTTTGAATAGTAAAAGTTATAAACGGATAGCTTTACATATAAACAACATGGATATATTATTTTGTGTTTTTCCTTATTCTCCATTTGCTGCCGTTGGATTTACTAGCTTAGTGTGGCCCATATACTTTAACGTGGTAACAACTGCAGGGCATCCCCTTATTAATACACTACAGTTCCATTAGTCTTTCAATCCTCTGACGATGCCAGAAAAGTCCATTTCAATCAACTATGAACTGTGTCCCAGAAAGTCCCAAAGAGTGTTAATAGCCTTTAGCTTTTTACCAGGAAGGCTATGAGGGGTCAAGTCAACAGAGGTCAAGGACATCTGCTGTGACACTAGATGGCACTGCTGTGGCCCCACCTCATCCAGCACACCCTAGGTTAGTGGAATGACCTGATATTGATATGTCCACATCCCTGAACTCACCTCTTGGGCCCAGAATTCCGCAGCTCCACCCGCTTCCCCATGGGTCGCTCTCTCAGAGCTGTGTCTTACATCCTCTCCAGCCCAATGTTCTTTGAAACTGCTGTCTCCTTATTCAGTAGTTTATGTCTTTACTAACAATAAAGTACAAACTCAGTGAGAGCGTGGGCCTGGGAGCCTTCAGGCTATCTCCAGGCCCTGTCTCAATGCCTGGCACATAAGTAGCTGCTTAATAAATGTTTCTGAATAAACGTACCATTTAAAAAAACTCAGAATGCTTTTCAGCTACTTTGAAATTATAATGCACAGTTGGAAGCTGTAAAATGCTTTGAAGAATGCCACCCATCCCATTTATGACAGGAAGCACTCCTCTTTTTAAGTCCTTTTGATTTCAGAATTTACTGTTGAAGGGGAAAAAAAATCTGTCCAGGGAACACGATCTGGGAAGCCCATTAAACCTCATTTTGAGGTCCATTTTATAATCTGTAAACAGAAAGACCAAGGCTCATGGCTTTTGCGAGTTAATAAGTCTAACGCTGCAATAAACAAACCTCCTTTTTAATTTGCGTCCTTAAGTTAGACTTAACGTTGCTTTAAAGTGGGTTTACTGCTGGTGAGGGAAGCCTGCCTGGCAGCCTGGGCGTGGGGAGGCCTTCCTAGAGCAGCTCCAGAACAGACAGCCTTTCCAGCAGGTATTTCGTTTAGGGGCATCTGTAACGGTCCAGGATGTCTCATCTACTCATTCTCATGAGAAAAGATGAGAGCACAGCTGAGTGTACAGCCGTCACATAAAGATTTCCAACACTTCTCTTCTCCTTCTCTCTCTCACCTTACAGCTCCTTACTCTCAAAGGGCTGAGATCTTAACACTGTTTTAACCAAAGGGAACGAAAAGTTGCTCTGTTCACTGCCACAAAGCCAGGCTAGTAAACCCCCTTCGCCCTGAAGTTAAGACAACAAACGAGGCAGCGGAGGCTCTCAGCTCTTTTGCAAGGGCTCTTGCTAACCTTGCTTGAGTCAGACCCTAAAACTCTCCGCTCTATGTTAACTGGATATAGCCGGTAATAACGGGTTTTACCAGTTATAACTAGAGCTGTGGCAACGTGCAAAACAGGGATCGTCCAAACCTGCTATCGGGATCATCACACCAAGTGTGCACATGGAGTGACGGTGAGGATCAAAGGTGATGACAAACATCAAGTTTTATATGTTATCTCAGGCAAATTCCAACCTTTCTTCCTTCTCCTATGTATATACTATTTCAATGAATGACATTAATGCCATGCAAGGCAGCTGGCTCCAAACAGTAGAACTCAGTAGCCCATGTTGAGTCCACCCTGAAATACAGCACAGTGAGCCTTCCCTCCCTATCAAAACGGCACACTAAATGGTAAAACATTCCAATATGGAATTCCACCTCCTTTCCTCATTTCATTAACATACGACACGTGGCCTTTGCTAAAAAAAAGGACTTTTACTGTTGGCAGAAAACTGACCATGGGTTACTTCCTCTGAGAAGCTCTGAAGGGGCACTCGTGCTTTCTCTCCATTTCCTCAGGGGCAGACGTGACTGACTCCGGAGGGCCTCACCACGTCTGCCAGAAAGGTTCGCTCCCTCCTGAAGGGGTTTCCCTATAGCTTTAGTTATCCAATCACCTTATCCTGTCATATACTAGTCACTCTATTCCAGAATACCTGGAGATCCAGGAAACGTCATTCTCCAAAAAAATAAGTACTGGGTATTAAGGATGAAGTGGTGAATAAAACAGACAAGATCCTGCCCTCTTTGAGCTTATAGTTCAGTAGAAAGTCTAAGAAAAATCCAGTAAGCAGGCAGAAGCAGACTCACGTTAGTGACAAACGCCCTGACAGGAGATAACAGGGTGCAATGAGGGCAATGGGAGTGACCCAGGGATGTAGTCAGGAGACTCCCTGAGAAAGGGCCACTCTAACTAAGAGACAAAGGAAGAAAAGACACCAACTGCTGAACGGGGCAGCCTAAGCTCAGTCGATTTCCAGCCTTACCACGTGTTCCATGAAAAAATTCAACCCTCCCTTCCCCGTTTCTTCTTAGTGGCTATTTCTTCCAATACCTTCCTTACAGAAGCTAGAGAAATGAACTTTAAAAATTAAACCCGAAGACTTAAATGTAAGAGCTAAAACTATAAAACTCTTAGAAGAAAACACAGACATAAATCTTCTAGACATTGGATTAGGCACTGGTTTCCTAGATTTGACACCAAAAGCACAAGCAAAGTAAGAAAATACAGGTGAATCGGACGGCTTCAAAATTAAAACGTCTGTGCTTCAAAGGACACTTTCAAGAACGTGAAAAGACAACCTAAGAAAATGAGAGAATATTTTTGCAAATCATATACCTGATAAAGATCTTGTATCTAAAATATACAAACTATTATAATTCAATAATAAAAAGAAAAACCTGTTTAAAAATGAGCAAAAGATCTGACTAGGTATTTTTCCAAAGATGTATAAGTGGCCAATAAACAGATGAAAAGATGCTGACCATAATTAGTTAATAGGGAAATGAAAATCAAAACCACAACGAGAGGGGCCCCGTGGAGCGTCGACGCCTGGAAGAGGATGCTCTAGAGGCAGGGGTCCCTGTGGGAAGTTGCCACTCCCCTAGGGCACTGCTCCACGCCTCAGCCACCTCCTACCCTGGCTTTCTTTCACCGCCACCCACTGTACTTTGTGTCTTGTCACTCCCGAGTCATCTTACCTCCAGTTTTCCAGAAAATAATTCGGATTTTCCTGTTAACCCCTGTGCATTTCCAGTACTGCCGACAGAAGTAAACGCATGGATGAACAGGCTGAACAAAAATTCTGGAGGTTGGGAAGTTATGATCAACGCTAAGACCCAGCTCCACCCAATGGCCAGCAAGCTCCAGTGCTGGACGCCCCATGCCAAACAACTAGCAGAACAGCAACACAGCCCCATCCGTTAGCAGAGAGGCTGCCCCAAATCATACTAAGTCCACAGACACCCCAAAACACACCACCGGATGCAGCCCTGCCCACCAGAAAGACAAGATCCAGCCCCACCCTCCAGAACACAGGCACCAGTCCACTCCACCAGGAAGCCTATACAAGCCACTGAAACAACCTTAACCACTGAGGGCAGACACCAAAAGCAATGGGAACTACGAACCTGCACCCTGCAAAAAGGAGACCCCAAACACGGTTAAGTTAAGCAAAATGAGAAGACAGAGAAATGTGCAGCAGATGAAGGAGCAAGGTAAAAACCCACCAGACCAAACAAATGAAGAGGAAATAAGCAGTCTACCTGAAAAAGAACTCCGAGTAATGACAGTAAAGATGATGCAAAACCTTGGAAGTAGAATGGAGAAAATACAAGAAACGTTTAACAAGGACCTAGAAAAACTAAAGAGCAATCAATGATGAACAACACAATAAATGAAATTTAAAATTCTCTAGAAGGAATCAATAGCAGAATAACTGAGGCAGAAGAACGGATAAGTGACCTGGAAGATAAAATAGTGGAAATAACTACCACAGAGCAGAATAAAGAAAAAAGAATGAGAAGAATTGAGGACAGTCTCAGAGAATTCTGGGACAACATTAAACGCACCAACTTTCGAATTATAGGGGGGCCCATTAGAAGAGAAAAAGAAAGGGGCTGAGAAAATATTTGAAGATATTATGGTTGAAAACTTCCCTAACATGGGAAAGGAAACAGTCAATCAAGTCCAGGAAGCTCAGAGAGTCCCATGCAGGATAAATCCAAGGAGAAACACGCCAAGACTCATGTTAATCAAACTATCAAAACTTAAATACAAAGAAAACATATTAAAAGCAGCAAGGGAAAAGCAACAAATAACATACAAAGGAATCCCCATAAGGTTAACAGCTGATCTTTCAGCAGAAACTCTGCAAGCCAGAAGGGAGTGGCAGGACATATTTAAAGTGACGGAAGGGAAAAACCTACAACCAAGATTACTCTACCCAGCAAGGATCTCATGCAGATTCGATGGAGAAATTAAAACCTTTACAGACAAGCAAAAGTTAAGAGAATTCAGCACCACCAAACCAGCTTTACAACAAATGCTAAAGGAACTTCTCTAGGCAGGAAACACAAGAGATGGAAAAGACCTGCAAAAACAAACCCAAAACAATTAAGAAAATGGTAATACAAACATACATATCAATAATTACCTTAAATGTAAATGGATTACCATTTGGTCTTATGTTCAACCAAAAGACACAGACTGGCTGAATGGATACAAAAACAAGACCCATATATATGCTGTCTACAAGAGACCCACCTCAGACCTAGGGACACATACAGACTGAAAGTGAGGGGATGGAAAAAGATATTCCATGCAAATGGAAATCAAAAGAAAGCTGGAGGAGCAATTCTCATATCAGACAAAATAGACTTTAAAATAAAGACTGTTACAAGAGACAAAGAAGGACACTACCTAACGATCAAAGGATCAAACCAAGAAGAGGAGATAACACTTGTAAATATTTATGCACCCAACAAAGAAGAATCACAATACATAAGGCAGATGCTAACAGGCATAAAAGGGGAAACTGACAGTAACACAGTCATAGTAGGGGACTTTAACACCCCACTTTCACCAATGGACAGATCATCCAAAATGAAAATAAATAAGGAAACACAAGCTTTAAATGACACATTAGACAAGATGGACTTAACTGATATTTATAGGACACTCCATCCAAAAACAACAGAATACACTTTCTTCTCAAGTGCTCATGGAACACTCTCCAGGATAGATCATATCTTGGGTCACAAATCAAGCCTTGGTAAATTTAAGAAAACTGAAATCGTATCAAGTATCTTTTCTGACCACAACGCTATGAAACTAGATATCAAGTACAGGAAAAAAACTGTAAAAAACACAGAAGCATGGAGGCTAAACAATATGCTCCTAAATAACCAAGAGATCACTGAAGAAATCAAAGAGGAAATCAAAAAATACCTAGGAACAAATGACAATGAAAACACGACGACCCAAAACCTATGGGATGCAGCAAAAGCAGTTCTAAGAGGGAAGTTTATAGCAATACAATCCTACCTCAAGAAACAAGAAAAATCTCAAATAGACAACCTAACCTTACACCTAAAGCAATTAGAGAAAGAAGAACAAAACCACCCCCCCGAAGTTAGCAGAAGGAAAGAAATCATAAAGATCAGATCAGAAATGAAGGAAACAATAGCAAAGATCAATGAAACTAAAAGCTGGTTCTTTGAGAAGATAAACAAAACTGATAAACCATTAGCCAGACTCATCAAGAAAAAAAGGGAGAAGACTCAAAATCAACAGAATTGGAAATGAAAAAGGAGAAGTAACAACTGACACTGCAGAAATACAAAGGATCATGAGATTACTACAAGCAACTCTATGCCAATAAAATGGACAACCTGGAAGAAATGGACACATTCTTAGAAAAGCACAAGCTTCCTAGACTGAACCAGGAAGAAACAGAAAATGTAAACAGACCAATCACAAGCACTGAAATTGAAACTGTGATTAAAAATCTTCCAACAAACAAAAGCCCAGGACCAGATGGCTTCACAGGCACATTCTATCAAACATTTAGAGAAGAGCTAACACCTATCCTTCTCAAACTCTTCCAAAATATAGCACGGTGAGGAACACTCCCAAACTCATTCTACGAGGCCACCATCAACCTGATACCAAAACCAGACGAAAATGTCACACAAAAAAGTAAGCTATAGGCCAATATCACTGATGAACATAGATGCAAAAATCCTCAACAAAATACTAGGAAACAGAATCCAACAGCACATTAAAAGGCTCATACACCATGATCAAGTGTGGTTTATCCCAGGAATGCAAGGAATCTTCAATATATGCAAATCAATCAATGTGATAAATGGTATTAACAGACTGAAGGAGAAAAACCATATGATCATCTCAACAGATGCAGAAAAGGTTTTCGACAAATATCCACACCCATTTATGATAAAAACCCTCCAGAAAGTAGGCAGAGAGGGAACCTGCCGCAACATAATAAAGGCCATATGTGACAAACCCACAGCCCACATCGTCCTCAATGGTGAAAAACTGAAACCATTTCCTCTAAGATCAGGAACAAGACAAGGGTGCCCACTCTCACCACTATTATTCAACATACTTTTGGAAGTTTTAGCCACAGAACTCACAGAAGGAAAAGGAATCCAAATCGGAAAAGGAGAAGTAAAACTGTCACTGTTTGCAGATGACATGATACTATACATAGAGAATCCTAAAGATGCTACCAGAAAACTAGTAGAGCTAATCAATGAATTTGGTAAAGTAGCAGGATACAAAATTAATGCACAGTAATCTCTGGTATTCCTATACACTAATGATGAAAAATCTGAAAGAGAAATTAAGGAAACACTCCCATTTACCATGGCAACAAAAAGAACAGAATACCCAGGAATAAACCTACCTAAGGAGACAAAAGATCTGTATGCAGAAAACTATAAAACACTGATGAAAGAAATTAACGATGATACAAACAGATGGAGAGATATACCACATTCTTAGATTGGAAGAATCAACACTGTGAAAATGACTATACTACCCAAAGCAATCTATGGATTCAATGCAATCCCTATGAAACTACCAATGGTATTTTTCACAGACCAAAAAATTTCACAATTTGTATGGAAACACAAAAGACCCTGAATAGCCTAAGCGATCCTGAAAAAAGAAAAACGGAGCTGGAGGAATCAGGCTCCCAGGCTTCAGACTACATTACAAAGCTACAGTAATCAAGACAGTATGGTACTGGCACAAAAACAGAAATATAAATCAATGGAACAGGACAGAAAGCCCAGAGATAAACCCACACACATATGGTCACCTTATCTTTGATAAAGGAGGCAAGAATATACAATGGAGAAAAGACAGCCTCTTCAATAAGTGGTGCTGGGAAAACTGGACAGCTACATGTAAAAGAATGAAATTAGAACACTCCCTAACACCATACACAAAAATAAACTCAAAGTGGATTAAAGACCTAAATGTAAGGCCAGACACTATAAACTCTTAGAGGAAAACATAGGCAGAACACTCTATGACGTAAATCACGGCAAGATCCTTTCTGACCCACCTCCTAGAGAAATGGAAATAAAAATAAACAAATGTGACCTAATGAAACTTCAAAGCTTTTGCACAGCAAAGGAAACCATAAGCAAGATGAAAAGACAACCCTCAGAATGGGAGAAAATATCTGCAAATGAAGCAACTGACAAAGGATTAATCTCCAAAATAGACAAGCAGCTCACACAGCTCAATATCAAAAAAACAAACCACCCAATCCAAAAATGGGCAGAAGACCTAAATAGACATTTCTCCCAAGAAGAAATACAGATTGCCAACAAACACATGAAAGGATGCTCAACATCACTAATCATTAGAGAAATGCAAATCAAAACTACAAAGAGGTTTCACCTCACACCGGTCAGAATGGCCATCATCAAAAAATCTACAAACAATAAATGCCGGAGAGGGTGTGGAGAAAAGGGAACACTCCTGCACTGTTGGTGGTGGGAATGTAAATTGATACAGCCACTATGGAGAACAGTATGGAGGTTCCTTAAAAAACTAAAAACAGAACTACCATATGACCCAGCAATCCCACTACTGGGCATATACCCGGAGAAAACCATGATTCAAGGAGTCATGTACCACAGTGTTCACTGCAGCACTATTTGCCATAGCCAGGACATGGAAGCAACCTAAGTGTCCATCGACAGATGAATGGATAAAGAAGATGTGGCACATATATACAATGGAATATTTCTCAGCCATAAAAAGGAAGGAAGTTGAGTTATTTGTAGTGTGGTGGATGGACCTAGATAGTCTGTTATACTCAGTGAAGTCAGTTAGAAAGAGGAAAACGAATACCATATCCTAATACATATATATGGAATCTTAAAAAAAAAAAGGTTCTCATGAACCTCGGGGCAGGACAGGAATAAAGACGCAGACGTGGAGAATGGACTTGAGGACGTGGGGAGGGGGAAGGGTAAGCTGGGACGAAGTGAGAGAGTGGCATGGGCATATATACACTAGCAAATGTAAAATAGATAGCTAGTGGGAAGCAGCTGCATAGCAGAGGGAGATCAGCTCGGTGCTTTGTGACCACCTAGAGCGGTGGGATAGGGAGGGTGGGAGGGAGGGAGACGCAAGAGGGAGGGGATATGGGGATACATGTATACATATAGCTGATTCACTTTGTTATACAGCAGAAACTAACAGAACATTGTAAAGCAATTATACTCCAATAAAGGTGTTTAAGGGCTTCCCTGGTGGCACAGTGGTTGAGAGTCCGCCTGCCGATGCAGGGGACGCGGGTTCGTGCCCCGGTCCGGGAGGATCCCACATGCTGCGGAGCGGCTGGGCCCGTGAGCCATGGCCGCTGAGCCTGCACGTCCGGAGCCTGTGCTCCACAACGGGAGAGGCCACAGCAGTGAGAGGCCCGCGTACCGCCAAAAAAAAAGATGTTTAAAAACAAAAAACCACAATGAGATAGGTCTTCACACCCAGTAGGATGGCTAAAATGAAAGCCAGACAATAACAAATATTGACAAGGATGAAGAAACACTGGAACCCTCATACACTGCTGGCAAAGATGTAAAATGGTGCTCTGGAAAACAGCCTGGCAGTTCCTTAAAAAGTTAAATAAACTAACCATATAAGCCAGCAATTCTACTCCTTAGGTATAAGTCCAAAAAGAAGTGATAATTTACATCCACACAAAACACTGCACCCAAATGTTCACAGCAGCGTTACACATACAGCCACAAAATCCAAATGTCTATCAACTGATGAACAGTTAAACAAATGGGGTTTACTCATACCATCACAAGTATTTGGAAATAAAAAGCAAAGAAGTATTGATACGTGCAAAACATGGATGATTCCTGAAGACAGTATGCTACGTGAAAAGAAGCCATTCACAAAAGGTGTATGTGATCCCATTTACATGAAAGCCCAGAGTAAGCAAATCTGTAGACACAGAAAGATTAGTCTGGTTGCCAAGGACTGGAGTAGGGGGGAGATGGGAATGACAACTAAAGGGTACAGGGTTTCTTTGCGATCGGATGATGAACACATTCTATAATTGACTGTGGTGATGGTTACACAGCTCTGTGAATACATACTAAAAACTACTGTTGTGCACTTCGAAATGGGTGAATTATATGGTATATGAATTATTTCTCAAAAAAAGTTGGTTTTAAAAACAAGCCTAGAGTCAAGCTGGGGAAGGCTGTTTCAGGAAATGGTACTACTCTACGCAGTCAATTCCTGAGAAGACCACCTGCTGTCCTGACAGTAGAGCCAGGCGGACAAGCCTGCTCTGGGCTGCTGCTGGCTGGCTGGCTGCTCTCCCCAGTGCCTGTAGATTTCCACGCTCGGCGTGGTCATCTGCTCCTACCCACAGATCAGTTGGTCTATGGAACACAATTCCATGTGGTTCAAAGCTGCAGCAACATGTAGACTAAGTAGCTTTAAAAATCATTTTTAGGGCTTCCCTGGTGGCACAGTGGTTGAGAGTCTGCCTGCCGATGCAGGGGACAGGGGTTCGTGCCCCCGTCCGGGAAGATCCCACATGCCGCGGAGCGGCTGGGCCCGTGAGCCATGGCTGCTGAGCCTGCGCGTCCGGAGCCTGTGCTCCGCAACGGGAGAGGCCACAACAGTGAGAGGCCCGCATACCATTAAAATAATAATAATAATAATAATAATAATAGTAATAATATTTAAAAACTCATTTTTAGTGCCACCCCATAAAGTCTGCTGATCTTTAAATTTCGTGCCCTGACAAACACAAAATACCATCATTTGCACATAAACAGGGGTCCTTTCATTTTTTAAAACAATTTGAATTCAATACAACTGTTTTCTCTTTGCTATCAGGTACCAGCACAAACATTCGCCCCTAAGAGGCATAAGCTGCCAGGGAATCCTGTAGGATCTATGGAGCACCGCCTCCTCCCTAAAGGGCAGGTTCAGGGACCATACTTAGGCCGCTGACGCTGTGGGAGCCTCCCACAGACTACAGGAAGAGCTCATTTTATCTACAGCCTGAAGGTTCCACAGCTTGAAGGCCAGAGAGAGCGAACTCTCAAATTCTGGTGTACCATGGAACTAGAGAGCAAAGGAGGGTGCACCGGAAAGGCACCAGAGGGAAGAAGAGCAATCTGGAAAGGTATTTTGGCAAAAGTGAGCCCTCTATTTTAGGGCACTGAAGGCAAACTTTACATGGGAATGAGACTCTATAATTGCGAAAGAAAATGGCAGTGGGCTCACAGATAACTGTGTGCTTTTTTGGGGTATGGATTTCAGTACAGAAATCTAATACAAAAATATATAAACTACTGATGGAGGTATAAAGAACCTAGAAACAGCAATAAAACCCCACATGTTGATTTTACTCACAACAGCATTAAAGACAAAAGGAACAGGAGATGTAGCTGGGTTTGGGGCACTATGGAAAGAAGAGTGTCAGGGCAATGTTATTTATTAACCCAGAAAATGTGTACATCTCCACATCTTTCTGAGAAAATCTGTACAGACTTGGCGGGGGAGGGGGGAACATACACAGATGGCAAGAGGTGATAATGCCCCTTAAATCTCCAAATATCTATACAGTAGGACGTGCTGCTAAGTACATGGAAGAAAGAATGGCAAAGAATAAGCAACCAGGGACTTTTCTAATAAAGTCTGGCTGAACCTGTAGCTAAAAGCCCGCCGTTAAATGCTCTTTTCCTCTTTTATTTAACAGATAACTTCTAAATGCTTTGACTGATTATAATTGTTTACTTAAAAGGTCTTTTCAGAAAAATTAGGCAGATTATGCCACCAGTGGTTCATTTTTTCTTTAAACAAACATCTGATCAGCCACAATGTCCTGTAACAATTCAAGGTAAATAAAACTCAGGCCCTGGCCTCAGGAACAAGAGAGGAATACTCATCTAAAAACAAAGTCCATCGTCATTTTAGCTCAGTTTTCAAAAATCATTGTATCACTATATAAAGCAATGGAGACTTTTTTGGTCTCCAAAGGTTTCCACAGAAAAATTCTAGGGGCACTGAACTGAATAACAGAGAAAGAAAACGCCAAGAAGAAATATCTAGAGATATCTTCCTGACTTTGAAGAAATGTTCTAAAGCAGTAAGTGTTTCATAAACCAAATACAACAAAGAAAAAAATACACAAATATAACTAAAGAATTATATAAGAGCTTTTTATCCCACATTATAAAACGCACATGTTTTAAAATCCCAATATGTCTAAGCAACCAAAGAAAATCACCCCAACCCTTTTATCAATCCATACCCTGCCCAGCTTTCCAAACTCTACAAATTACAACGCTGTATCAAAATGACAGCCGCGTCCCTCACCAGGACTGTTTTAGCTTTTTAAAAAATGGATATTAAGTCACACTACTTATAGGTCACATCCTCAAGTTCAGATCCATCAATGTTTGACCCTCTGATTTGCAACCTGAGCTTGACCATGTCAAGGAGCCAAGGAGCCAGACCCCTTGTCCCTGGGAAGAAACTGTGACAAACCTGCCCAATGTTGGATATGGCAGGTGTCAAACTGCCTTTCTGGAAGCTCCCATTCCATCGGGCTCCTTGTATTTTACCCTGGAAAACCACTTTGCTAATTGCACCACACCGTTCCAACCCTCCACAACGGTCTCCTTTTTTTTTTTTTTTTTTTTTTGTCTTTTTGTCTGCGTTGGGTCTTTGTTGCTGCACGAGGACTTTCTCTAGTTGAGGCGAGCGGGGGCTGCTCTTCGTTGCAGTGCACGGGCTTCTCATTGCGGTGACTTCTGTTGCGGAGCACGGGCTCTAGGCACGCAGGCTTCAGTAGTTGTGGCACGCGTGCTTCAGTAGTTGCGGCTCGCGGGCTCTAGAGCGCAGGCTCAGTAGTTGTGGTGCACAGGGTTAGCTGCTCCACGGCATGTGGGATCTTCCCGGACCAGGGCTCGAACCTGTGTCCCCTGCACTGGCAGGCATATTCTTAACCACTGTGCCACCAGGCCCCAACAGTCTCCTTTTTATGTTCAATCTGAAAACCTGCCTCCTGGCGCACTGTTCCACAATGGTGCCTCCTGACACTGCTGGGCAGTGACCTGGGGAAGCCTGGGGATATGCGTTCCCCCAACACAGACTCCAAAAGGGAAGGAGGGGAGGAAGAGGCGCCCACCAAGGGGGCTGGGGCCGGCGCTCTGGCACTGCTCCTATGCTTGGGCCCTGGTGACCCTGCACAGCTCTGCAGTCCTGCAGGGGCTGTGGCGCCAGCCCGGCAGGCTGCCCTCACACACCGCCGTGATGACAGGACCTGACGTCAGCAAGGCTGGTTTCTGCCTTTGTGCTACTTAGATTCTGCATCGAGGTGTATCAAAGGGGAAGGAGGCACCAAGTTCAGCACACCGCGGTTTACTAAATATAAACTGTTGAGCACCCTGAAGTGGCAACAGAGCCCACTGAGATTACATCTAACCTCTCCTCTAAACTCTTCCTGTGAGGAGCACAAAATAGAAATGTTTTCTTTATTTTGTAGCCAGAATACTACAGAAAAGCAGCCAGGGGAGAAAAGGGGAGTGCTGAGCCCCTGAACGGACGGCAGGGAACGGACCCTGAACACTGTGCAGAAGACGACGGTCATCATGACCAGAAGGAGTTTTAGCATAAAGGGAATGGGCAGAATCACAGCTACAGATCAGTCTTACATTTTAAACATATGATAACCTGACTAAACCTTTATTCTCTGCCCTTTCAGTATGCCTCTCCAGAGGTCGGTTGATAATGGAATGTTCTCTGTTCACAGAAACTATGCTTTTGGCTCAAATGAAATTCAGAAATGAGCGTCGGAGCTGTCAGACTTTTGTGGGCCTGCAATCGTGCCTTCCACTTGTGGACTTCAAATAAATGCTGCGGTATTTTCTTTTCAAATGAACAATGAGTTCTCTTACTGACCAGTATTAAAATCTACCCCCTCCCCGCATATGTAAAACCCACCAAGGGAGGTGGCCAGTTTACACGGTTTTCAAGGGCTCTTCCACCTGCGCCAGAGGAAAGGCAGTGGTGAGGGAAAGGCCTGCAACGTTGGATGTTCTTCCATTTGCAATCAACCTTGAAAGTGTCCTTTTCAGAGCAGAATGCAGACAGATACTGGCATGGCTTTCTCTGGGCACTAGTGGTAAAACAGATTTGTCCTCACTCACTCACCTGTTTCCTTAGATTTACTTGCTACTACTACTTTATTTTGCAATTCCTTCTTTTTCTTCCACGTGAAACATTTTGTTTTCACCTGACCCAGGGTTACATTCTTCGGCGCCCTGAGAGAATCCAGCCGGCTCAGGGTGGCCCCTAAATGTAGTTAACCATGTTCTAGCTATTCCACTCTGTATTGTAACCATCAGGCACTTCGTTAGATGAGATGAAAAAATTGCCTTTTGTGGTCAGTTGCTGCTTTAGAGCAGTGGTTCTTAACCAAGATGACTTTATCCCCCAGAAGATATTTGGCAATGTCTGGAGACACTTCTGACTGCCCAAACGGGTGGGGTGGGGAAGGGAGAGAACTGCTATTGGCATCGCAGGGAAAAAAACCGGGGGTGTGATACATCACCCAAGGCACAGGACACCCCACAGCGGAGAATTATCCACTCCAAAATATCTGTAATGCTAAGGTAGAGAAACCTCGGTTTAGAGCAAACCACCCTGGACCCGACCCCACCGAAAAAGCTGCCAAGACCCCAGATTAAGAATTCTGTGACCAGGTGCTCAGGGGCTCCTAACAGCTGGTAGCTTGTACTTCTTGTCTCTCTTTCTCATTGCCAGTCCTGACAGATTAAAGAGACAATACAAAGGTTGTCTGAGCTAAATAAAATTTGACCGTTTCACACCAAACGAGAGAATGTGAATCTTATATGACAAGAAATTATGCTAAAACTTCTCCTCATGGTGTTAACAATCCCATGAAGAGGGGGTTTATGGCTCCATTTTAATCTTGAGGAGACAGAGGCTCAGGGACCTTGGCCACAAGTCTGAAGGCAGGAAGCTGGTGAGGACTGTGAGATCGTCCTGTTCCACGTTTTCCAAACTGTGGGCTGCGACTTGTTAGTGGGTCACAAAATCAATTTGCTGCATCACAATGCACATTTTTAACGCAAATAAAATAGGAAATAATAGCGAATATAAGAGTACAAACAGTTTCGTAAAGCCGTTTCTGCCAGTCGGCCGTGGTCAAAAAGACTGATAGCCAGCAGTCTAGTCCCGGTACTGCTGTGCAGACGAAGAAAAAGGGGCCCGGGAGGGTGGGCAACTTGTAAGCGGCCACCAGCCATTTGGGGACCTGGGACCAAGTCCAGCTTTTTGCTAAGTTGATGCCTCTGCCAGTACCAGGTGCACGGCCTGGGTGTCTAGATGGGATGGAGACCTGGAAGAGCAGTACCCCTGAACAAAGACTGGGACGTGGAGCCAGGGCAAGATGGAGACACTGTGCCCACCCCTTCCCACACCAACCTAACCCAGGAGGCCTCTTCCTTTCAACCAACAGCACTTTCCCAAATACAGTGAGGGGGAGACCTGGCTGGTAGTGGCCTCACCCAGAAAACTAAATTTCTGGCTCACCCTACCAAATGAAACATCAGAGCAGAGCATGGTACCGTGGGGACCATTTTGACTAACATCCACCACTCCCATCTGAGCCAGATGAGACAGGGAGTGGGCTGCTTCCACATTTTCTGAAATTCACCTGAGGGGTGCCCCAATTTTGAAGTGTTGAACTGTAGTCTGTAGATAGAAATAGCTGCTTCGAGGTCAGTCATGGGGCTTTTGGGGAAAAAGGTCACAGAGCCAAGTGGAGTGGAGCCTCTCTTCATTAACACAGGAAAGCTGTTTTTGAGGCTTAGGAGACCTGATAAAGCGGGCTGGGAATTCATTATTTTAAAAAAGGATCTCAGAAAATACCTCTTGTTTGAAGAATCAGTTGTTTAACATGTTTTAAAACCTTTTGGGTCTTTCTTGGAACCAATATGCTCGGAAACTGTAGACAATGTATTCCTATGAACTAAGTTTCCCTTTCAGTTCATTTTCTGACCTGGTTAAAGCAGCCCAGCAACATGGCCAGAGGCTTCTTTGATTCAGGAGGTAAAAGATGGTAACTACTCCTGTAGTCAGTGTTACTTTCCAGGCTAAGGAATACAAATGTTCCTCCTCCAAAGCCCCACTTCTCACATGGTGGCAACACGAGTGGCCAGGCAAGGCATAAAATGGCCTAAGATGACATGCATTACTGTGCCTAGCTTACTACATCTGTCCTCATGCACTTTTCCTTTAAGATTCTGAACACAAGGTGTCCCTCCGTGCAGGGCAGACTTGTGTATTCACACCACATGTGATGCAGGCACCCGGAGGACAAGGGGCGCGTAACATGGAACAGCGTTCCCCTGACACGCAAACAGCTGGCAAAGAACACCATCCACCTGGTCGCCATGCTCGGAAATCCTGACCAACAGATTGGACATTCTGTGAATACAACCGGAAACACAGAAGCAACACAACTAATACAAATATTGAGCTACACGAAGAGCATCATTAAAATAAACTTCCCAGTGAGACAGCACCAGCCCACCCACAGACACAGAAGGAAGGAGGGAAGGGACAAGTGAGCACGACAGCAAAGAAGCTAAAGCAACTACTGAACAGAGGGAGCTGATTCATGGTAGCACAGGCTTCTTACACAGTTGAGACTTCTGGTGCATCAAGAACACGCTGCTCTGCCAACGAGAGAGCTCTGCAGTGCGCTGGGCAATTAGGAGCTTAAACGAGCTACGGAAATAGCAGGCTCACCTTCTCAAAAAGTAACTTCACATCTGTGCTTGCTTTCAGGAGAAATGCTAGTCCAAGGAAGACTAGGGGGAGCCTTTCTTTACCTCCTGGAAATATGAGGAAGTAGCCCCCCGCCCCACCACTGTCCTGAGCACTCCCTGCTGCTGTGCTAGAGACCCCCCCCGCCCCCCGTCCTGGGACTGAAGTCCTTCTGCACAGACACCTAACCCAACACCATGGTCCCAGGGCCTGTGACAGCACCCTGAACAGAGAGTATCAGCACAGTCACGCACATTGCTCCTTGTCAGGAAAATACCTCTAGAGCCATTTCCCATAGGGACGGCTCCACATCCAAGCTGCCCCTCTCCAGCACCTTCAGCCATGTTTTAAATGACTGCTATTTACTATACATTTAAAAGCCCTGATGATAACTGAAAGGGACTATCCTTGTATGTTTGGTCAAGGAGAAGCACCAAGAGTAAAGTCAGAATCTTCATTTTCCCAGCAAATAACAATTCTTTCTCCCATGAAATGTTCTGTCACTTAAAATAAAGGCAGATGGTTAGTCAACGAAATTCCTGCTAATCAGTGTCACAATAAATCACACTTAACTAATAAAGTTTCTAGAACATACCCTGGTTGGCCAAAATCCTGTTGCTTTTCTGGTTCTGAGTGACCTTTCAAGGAAACCTCACAGTGAGATAAGCTGTCAACGTAACTGACTATGTGCCAAGGCCTAGGAGGGCCTGGGAAGGGGGCAAGGCAGTGGCACGTTAGGCCTCAGGGCCTTAAGGCCCTGATCTGGGCCCTACCCACCCCTGACCTCAACCCTGCAGGCCCCAGAGCAGGGGTCAACAAACTCAGAAGGGGGCAGGCCAAACCAGCCCACAGCTAGAAGTGGTGTGGACGTTTTAGAGGAAGGAACAACAACAAAAAGAATTATCTTGAGATGTGATAATTATATGAAATTCAAGTTTCAGGGTCCATAAACAGCTTTACTGAAACACAGGCACGTCTGTTCGTTTACATACTGCCTATGGCAGCTACAACAGCAAAGTTGAATAGTTAGTTGTGACAGAAACCGTATGGCCTGAAATACTAAAATCTGCTCCTTTACAGAAAAGCCTGCTGACCCGTATCCTAGAACATGCCATGCTCACACCTTTGCACTTGCTGTCACCTCTGTATGGAAATCACTCCTGGCCCCTTGGCTTTGTATGGCCAACTCCTTCTTGCCCTTAGGTCCTGGCTCAAATGTCACTTTCTCTTGTGGCCTTTCCTGAACTCTACCTAGAGACACCTAGCTCACTTTCACCTGCAATCTCCTTTGTAGCTCTTATCTGAAACTATCCTGCTCATTTCCTTATGAGCTGTCGTTCTAGAAGAATCCAAACTTCCTGAGGGTGACCCTTGCCACTGCTGTATCCCTAGTGACTGGCAGAGTATTTGTGAACTGCATGGACGCTGACCACGCTAGTTACTTAAACCAGTCAAGCCTCCCTCAGGCCCCAGTCTCTCATAACCAAAGAGCCAAGCCTGAAGAGACTGCTCTGGCTTTGGGCATCATGATGCAGTCTGAGATGCAAAGAAGCAACCAAAATAAAACCTGTTATATTTCCCGAAGGTTTAAGAAGTTACGTATAACAACTAAGTTGAGCTGTAAGTTAAGAACACAGTGTGCTTTATGTTTATGCCAACAGGAGAGGGTTGGGGGGACCAGGGTCTACCACCTCCCAGCTTCTGGCAAAAAGTGGAGGAGTGACAGGTGCCCAGCACCTGCTTTGATCCTCCCACCTTCGTCTGCCCACTGCCTGTCACTGGGGCCTGGCATTTCAGTGGTATTCAGCTCTGATTAAAGCATAACCTCATGCCTATAAATAGAGACCTCTATAAAACACTAATTAAAAATAACAAGCTGGCATTTGGAAACTCCTATAAACAAAAATATAAGAGCTGAAATAAACAGCAACAGTTGCACGTTTGATCTATGCTGAGATGGGTAAAAAGCTACATATGTCTTCTCTGGAGTTTTTCAATTAACTCCTGAATTTACATAAGGGTTTTAACATGTATAACAGTGCCCATCTTACCTTTTAATCTAATAATGAGCTGGCTTTTCTCCATTTACTCCATTTTAAGAATTGTGAAGTTAATTTTTAATAATATTTTATTTAACCCAACATGTCCAAAGTATCATTTTGAGAAGACATTACTGAGACATTTTGCTTCCTCTTTTTATACTATGTCTCCAGTATCTGCTACGCATAGTTCACACTTACAGCACACCTCAATTCAGAACAGCCACATGTGCCTAATGGCTGCCTTACTGGACTGTACAGTTTTTAAACGTTCACTTATTCTCAACTGAACACAAATCAAACCTACTTGCCTTTAAGGAGTTTTATATAAGAGAGTCCGTGTGCTTTTTTACTTTAGATGACTAAATAATTTATTATTTTATATATTTAGAAAACTCTGGAACTCATCCTAGGGTTCACATTGCATTCTTCACAATAAGCTAAAAGATATTAAGGACCCCATCATATTGCTTTCCCACAAGCATCCAAGTTTGCTTTTCAAACCATGGCTGTTAGATTTAGTTTTCATTTCCTTGACACATGGCTCCTTTCCTGTCCTAACTGAATACAACTAAGAAGCTCTGGCACATCTCAGCCCAGTTTTCTTAATGTGCAACAGGACGGCACCACCATCATGCACAAGATGACCCACCCAAGTTTATAATTCAAAAACATTCCACCCGCCTGCTCATTCCTTTAGGAGACTTATGTCCATCTTAATGATTTAAGAAGAAAGAGGGAAAAACTTAGGACCTCAAAATACCCTGGTAATGACCAGGATCAGAGGTCCCCTGCTGGAGCAAGCGCAACCAGGGAAGCAGTTTACTCTTTGCTCGAAGTGCTGCTTTTCACTCGTAAGACACAGCATGGGATGCTGCTTACAGAGAGTTCCAACAGCTGGGGACGCAATGGGATCATACTTCACCAACAGTGAGGACCCACAGTGTAAATCCTGAGGGTGTTCCTGGTTACCTCTGCATCCTGCTCCGAGAGGTGGTACGTCCTCTCAAGTCTTTGCAGAGTTCGGGGATTCAGAGTCCTCTGCTCCAAGAGATGCTCCAGAAGCAAGACCAGCTGGTCTGGAAGAAGCTGAGGACAAAACCAAACAGCCTGTGAAAATGCCATTCAGCTTACAAGAAATTAAACCCAAACGTTTAGACCAAAGACAGCAAATCCAGGGTAACCCTGGGGACTCCCAGCAGCTGCTGAAACATTGGAAGACTGTAGACTTTACTATGGTAAAACCTCAAGGTTTACCTTGTATCCCCAAAGACACTGCATTCTGGGGTCTGATTAAGCCCTATTCTCCATGGCTTCTCATGTCAGTTCTATATTTAAGAGCAGATCAAAAACTGAGTCTACCTTGTTTATTTTTTTAGGTTGTACACCATGAATTTTTTTTTAAGGTGTACAACATGATGACTTAAATGTATACATACACTGTGAATGATAAAAACTGTGCTTATCTTAGGGCTTCCCTGGTGGCACAGCGGTTGAGAGTCCGCCTGCCGATGCAGGGGACACGGGTTCGTGCCCCGGTCCGGGAAGATCCCACATGCCGCGGAGTAGCTGGGCCTGTGAGCCATGGCCACTGAGCCTGCGCGTCCGGAGCCTGTGCTCCACAATGGGAGAGGCCACAACAGTGAGAGGCCCACGTACCGCAAAAAACAAACAAACAAACAAACAAAAACCTGTGCTTATCTTAATAAAACATTATCATGGTTTTATTAGATCTTTTTCTCTACAGCATGCATATGCCAAAAAAGGTCATTTAGCCTAGACAAATACTCAAGAAACCGTCTGATCTTAGGTAAACACATGGAAGTTTAACAGAAATAAGCAACTTTCAAATTTCCTTCTTTAGCATGTGACTTGCAAATGTACACCAAGAAATAAAAAGCATGTAATGAAACTAGAACCATGTTTCACAATCCCTCTATTACAAAATCTGTAAGTTTATTATTCCATTAAAAAGAAGGTTGTATGTATGATTACACACACACACACACACACACACACACACACACACACACACGCCCAACCACACAAGGTCACTCAGATCCCTGAGTTTTCATACAGGATAAGTAAAAATGGTATTACCACTTAAGGGCAAAGAGAGCAAGACGTTTTTATATGGTTCAAAAATAACACAAACTAATCTGTGAACAAACAATACTTGTGAAATCCAAGAACTTAAAATATCTGTCTTATTCACTCTTGTACCACAGTGCCTAGATCAGACTCTAGCACAGAGCAGCACACAAACGGTTAACAGAAGAAAAAAATTCAATTTAAGACACATCTTGTAGGAACCAAAATGTATTTATTCTAAAATGAAGGTTTTAAAATAACTACTATGAATTCCACCATTCTCGACATTTAGCTTTTCTCCATTCCTGATTATGCCCAGGCAATCCTGTCAACTAACCCAAATTTACAGTTCTGGAAGTCAATACTAGAGCAACAGGATATTCACAAGAACACCTGGATTTTAATCCCCATTTAGTTACTCTAAAAGAAATTTCAAAAATTATTGGCTTCTCCCCTACCTCTCTTTACCTTTCAGCCCCCAAGTGTGCACTGCACCTCTGCCTCCCTCTCCATTCACACACACACTCTTCCAAAATGCACTTGCAGGAAAACCCAGCAGAGACGGCATGCATGAAATTTACTACATAATTCCACAAAGAAAGCATTTCTTATCTTTCCTCACCTCACCTTTCTAAGGTCTAATTAAACCGCCACTTCCCTCTAGACAGACAGACACAAATGCACACCACTTGATTCTTGGTTATTTTCATTTCATAACATCACTCCACCCACCACAGAGTCATGCTGTGGCTCCTCTCTCAGGCTGAGAGGAGAAACAAGGTGCTTCAGCAAAACCAGAGGGTTACGATTCAGCACTGACCTGTGAGGTTATATATGAGAACACTTAATTTCCTTCCATTAGAACTACTGTGTCTGTAAGATGCTTTAAAGATATCAAATTACTATATACTAGTACAAAAATGCCATGTTTCCATTTTCTACAGTTTTAGACACATGAGGCTACTTGTATGATATTAAAAGAAATTTGCTGTTTTATAAAACAGACCAAATTCAGAACCACCAGCTTCTGGGGAGCATGCGTACCCTTGTATACCACGGGCACCATGAGCACTTGGCAGGCAGGCACTCATGGCCGCCGGCAGAGGGAGGAGTCTTACCCAGCCTCTGGCATTCCCGACCCGGCAGCAGAGCTGACACTTTGTTCTCAGCCTTTCTTGTGGCCCCTCTTATTGTAGTTCCATCTTCTCAGCTCGGCCCAGCTGGGCCTGGCACCCAGGCTCCCTCTGCCCTCCTTCCCATCCATCTCACCCTGCAGCCTCCCTCTCTGGATCTTCCTTCCCTATGTTCCAAGAGGGGCCCCTTCTCTGGTGGAGGCTAAGCCTTCAGCCCCAGCCATGAGTGTGCCCCTCATTCCCCCCTAAGGCCACTCTCCCTGACTGCCCTCCTGCATTTGAACCCTTCTCATGGAGTCTACCCTTTCTCCCCAAAATGGTCTCTCCCCACCTGCCCCACTACATCCCTTTCCAAAGTGTGCTCCAGATGGCTCCCACCCTGCGGCGGGCCTAGGTGCCCGTCCAGCAGCAGCCCATCTGTCTGTACAGGGGCAGGGGAGGGGAGGGTCCCAGATTGGGTCAGAATGGCTAGCCAGTCCTGCATCCCCACGCGCACGCTCAAAACCGGTCAGCAGTGCTTCTACAGGCAGCCAATCCAGGGCAGCAACAGCTACTCAAGAAGACCGCTTCTGGGGAAGGGCCCAGCCTGATACAGCACAGAACACCCATGGGCTGCGGGTGGCGGCCTCATTCGCTAACTAAGTGCAGCAGGAACAAGCCCGGCCAACTTTCAGAACTGCAGAAAAGGGAAGAGTAGAAAGAAAAGCATCTCCCTATTACGTGCCTGCGCTTACAAAGAGGCCTATTGTTAGAACCCAAGCTTAGGATTTGGTTTAAGCTAGAGAGACCCAGGGAGGAAAGAAACCCTGAGTAAGACAACTAGCTTGGTCCTCAACTTACCCCAGCTGGGTTTGACCAACAAACTCCTGTTTAATATCAGAGAATTACTAACATGGGAACCTATCAAAATATCTGGATTCACACTTTTGTATCTCTCGCAGTTTTCTTCTAAGCAAAAAGTTCATACACACCTGCACAGAGAAACAGAACCAGAAGGATCACTGACAGCTTTCGTCTTCTCATTTTATGCAATGGAAAAATATCTAAAGCCAAGCCCCCTGACTTCAGATGGGCAGCCGAGATGGAAGGGAGGGAGTCAAGCCTTTGCGGTTCTTTGTTCAGTTTAATTTACTTTAATTGGAGAAAGGCAAAGAACAAGCATGCACACACCCCACCAGCTCTCCCTCCTCCTTCACTAAGGTGCCTGCTTGCTCAGAGGTGGGCAGGGGCACCAAGGACCAACACAGAGGCTGAGAACATTCCTCCATGATGCTGAGAGGTCTTCGGAACGGACTTGTGTAAGTGACTCTCCTTAGTAAAACCACCTGTAGCCATCTGGCTTTCAACTGTCATTCCTCCAATTCGGGGGGAAGGGGGGGCTCGTATTTCAAATCGGTGATCAAATGCTATTTTAGTACATAGGCAAAATTCAGTCTCTCTCACTCACAAATGAGTACGTGAACATTACATAATTTTTACATGAGATTACAGACCCTGAAAAGAGAATACTGAAGCAAAAATGTGGCAAGCAGCTTGCTTTAGTACAGCATACTTCTCTTTGTAAAATAAACACTCCCTATAAAGCCACCCTATAATGAAAAAGAAGTACTAAGTAATAAACCAAAATGTTCGCAAAGTAACTGAGAGAGATCATACACCAGCAAACGTGTTCAGACGCAGTGCTGGGTGCCACCCGCCCTGGCAGCAAGCACAGGGGTGTTAGGAAATGCCGTGTGGGTCACTCCACTCCCACCCATGTAGAAATCAAATTAAATTTCACATGACTTCTAGGCCCACTGTGTTTAATACAGCAGTGTGGGGCGGTGGGGTGGAGACAGACACGGCTTTAGTCACAGCATGGAGTGATTAAGAAAAATAAAGCACATGCTTCAGAGCATTATCTCCTGAGAAAGCAGCTCGTTCAAACATTAGAAAAAGAAACTGCCTTTATTGCTGAGGGTCTAGGAGTGCTCACACCCACAGTTCAACAGTGAGAGGAAGAGCAAGTTCTTTCCTTTCCACAAACTAGGAACTCACGATGAGGTTATTATTTTTTCCGTATGGAAACCAGCTCGGTATTTTTTAAATGCATCTGCCTCAGAAACTTAGACAAAATAAGAGTGGGGTGCCAAAGTCATGTGGGCACTTGAAATAGAGGACTTCACAACACTGGAACACTTACTCGAACACAAACAATAAAACACCAAAGGAGGTCAATACATTGAGATTTGTTAAGAATTCTGGAAGTCTGTGTTCTTGCTCTAAACATGGAGGATTCCATGGCTGCTAATTACCCAGAAACGCACAAAGAGAAAAAAAGTCTACCTCGTAATTTTTCCCAGTCAGCCTAAGGGTTGAGGCAAGTTGCACAAGTTTGAACAGTTCTAAAGAGTTCTTACACAGGCTCTTGGAAAGAAAATATGGATTTTCCAAACGCACCCTCCTAGTCTACAAGCAGCACAAAGAAAACGAACCTTGACTCTTCCAGAAGCCTAGAAACCTCTTTCTACTGTCACGGGGGCATCACTCACTCCTGGCTCCCTGAAGACCAACCACACAACCGAGGTCCTCCACCATTTCTTCTATAAACAGGACTCCGAAAGGGCCAGCTAGGCTCCTAGATCAGAAAGTGCCCCATACGCATCTCACTACTGACCTTCCACAGGCAGGACCAACACAGGGAACCCGGGGCCCGCGAACATCCACGTCCACTGCCCGTGCCCCTCCAAAAGCAAAGGAGGGCACCTCCCCTCACAGCCCAGCTGGCGCGCTGCAGCCACACACGAAGGAAGTCTCAGACTCCCAGACGGGGAATGAGCCTAGGACTAATGCAGCCACCGACGGACAGTGGCGTGAGTTCTATTATTACCTCACTATCACTCTGGGATCTGCGCCTAAATGAAGCATGCTTCCTCCCTGATGCCATTTCCTTTTATCCTGGCTGGAGACTAAATGCAGATCAATGGGGGCAAAATACATATGATGTCACTTCAATTTATAGCAATGGCCTCCCTCTCTTTCGGTCTGCCTGAAATACACAGAAAGATCAATTCTTCCCAAAAATGGTTAAAAAATGCTTAGGGAGCATTCTTCTTCCAGAAAAGCATTCTCTGCTATATTTGTCTATGTTACTACGGCAGGAACTGTTTACACTGAACAAAAACAGAAAAAATGGGGGAGGGAGGAAAAAAATCTCAAATTCTCCTGTACGCTGGCTGAGATTCAACACAAGCAGGGTCCAAACCAGAATTGGGGAGGCTGACCTTTGAAAGTCACATGTATTCTGGCATAGAGGCACAAAAGAGACAGCAGTTCTCCTTTGCCCCTTGGATTAAAAAGGTAATCCCACAGATATAAAAGGTCTTTTTAATAAGATTTCCCCCAAAGTCTAACAAATTCCTTTCTACTCTTCCCAGAAAACACATCCACCACACTACCCACCCTCAGGTGCCCTGAAGAGTATCAGAACTCTGGTGAAGTTGACCTTGCCTACTCCAAACACTGGCCAGGACCATGGTTCTCACTTCATTGTTTGTATAGGATCTTTCATCTGGCACTTTCTTAATGATAAACATTTTTAAGTGACAAAAATGAACTATTTGATAATATATACATAGGAGAGTGTCTGGCCAAGAGCTGTTGTCAACAAGGATATCATGATATAATTAAAATGGTTTGAGTCTAAAACAGTAACTTATATAGAAGAAAAACACAATTGTTCTGAACTGCTTCTAGAAACAAAACTTACAAAAGAAAAACCATCCTTTCCATGTTGAAGAAAAACAATACATTTTAAAGAACTGACGAATTTAAGAATTAAAGTCTCTGGTTCACATTATTTTGGGGACATAAATTTGATTTGCCAACCAATGAAAGTCACTAAATAAAATTAAAAGTGAAAATAATTTTCTTCAAAAATAAGGAAATCATTGAATAGATGTATTTATCCAGCATAATCAGTATTTCTGATTATCAAACATCTTTAGGGAGTATGCCTATGGACAAATTTTAGGAAAATTCGAGCAGAAGAAAATATTTATATAATTCAGTTCACATAGAAAAAAAGCATATTTACTATATTTTGGGGAAAACAATTCTAACAGCTACAGTTGAAAAAGACTACCGAACTTTTGAGCCATAGTTTGGTTGTGGTGCTTCCAAAAGTGACACCACAGTGACCAAAACAGACACCATCATTAGCAAAGAGTACCTGAAATAATTCATTGGCATAAATCATTCTCATATCTCACTCATGTCAGATTATAAGGGTCAAATTTTCATGTGCTAACACTTCCCTAACTTTTGTAAAAAACATTACCCAAACTATATGCAATTTGATACAAAGCGTATTATTTAAACTACATTAAATGCAGTCCTCCTGTCAACTCTTATAATCACGTGTACACTTATGGTTTATGTTATAACACAGTTTGAAAATAAATCTTTGTACACACTCAAATTGAAAATTCCCAAGTATTTTATAAGAGATTCTTGGTATCTTTGCGTCTGCCTTCCCTATTCAGGAACTTGCCAGACCAATAACCAAAGGGGCCAAAGGGAGACCATTCCTGATCTGAATTTTATGCTTCTCAAGAAAAACATCGCGCATGAAGAAGAAACTATAAATTCCTAAGTGATTCAGTCCATTCACCCTGCCATAATAACACTTATGCTCCAGGCAGGGCTTGTTTAAGGCTTTCTAAAGAATTTGGAACACTTGAAAGGCTCAGAGAATACGTCTAATTTTTCTCGTATTCACAGGTTTTTGGTTTGTTTTTACTTTTAATAGAAATCTGCTTCTTTTCCTTTCTTTAGAATTAATGCTCTTATCTAAGTTAATATTGTATTTAATAATTGATTTATTTATCTTAAGAGTATACATTTTATGAATCTGAGTTCCTAAGTTGTAAAGTGATATTTTCTAATTCAAAATTCTGGTTGCATACCAACTGATTTATGAACCTCCAAAAGTCCACCATATGAATATACCTTTACCGTGAAAACTGTCAGTCAAAATCTGTGTGTCAAAATCGTGGCTATGGTATATAACCATCACACAACAGAATATCACACAGCTATTAAAAAGAATGAGATGCTAACTGTTTCTGTAATATGCTGAGATGGAGAGAAATATTATTAAGTGGGGGGAAAAGTTAAGAACAGAACATAGACTATGGCTGAATTTGCGTGAAAAATTTTCTAAAGATACACAAAAAGGAATTAAGCAACTCTTCACATCAACTTTTCTCTGAGTAACCTACATGAGCAGCTAGCTGCCTGGCCTTTTTCTTTTTCCTGCCTCCAGATCAAGCTGAACTATTTTTCTTAAAACATGTTAAAAATTTCCCAATAATTTACTTAAAGAAGAGAAGATCCACTTTATGAAGAAATTTAATACTGCAATCTAAGCACTGAAATGCATAAATGATTAAAGCACATGCTCTAACAAAATACTGAGCTAGCAACCTGGAAACCAGGGGCTTCTATAAAGCAGTTAGAAGCAGATCCCCTAGCAGGAGTGTGCACCAAGAAATCTATCAGAGCCTCTCTATTCTTAGTCATAACAACAGTATTTCAAAGCAACATAGGTCTCAAAAGTTCTGATGTCAATACTTCTCTGCGTAGAGATGAATACCATTAAATATAAGACATAAGTTCTGTGCGAGCAATGCGCGAATACTGAAAGAATTTTAGAGCAGCTCCCTCACTGTGATCTGTTGAAAGTCAGCCTTCGGCATAAGGGTTTATAAGAAATAAAGAATAAAAAAAAAGAAACATTGTAAGAATTTAAAATTTTCCAAATGCTTTGCAAATATACATGAAGCACTGCATCAGTCACGTGCTCAGATTTTTATGTTGTCATTTATAATATAAATGAACCATCAAATATTTTCAGAGTTTTTTCCAAGGGAAAAACCAGTAACTGTAATTTCATTCAAACCAGAATTTTTTCCTATCTTTCTTCAACTTCTGCTATTACTCCCAATATATCAAAATCAGATCATCTGCGAGGGATTATTTGTTACAAATTTAACACTCCTAGAAAATAACTGCATCAACATTAGATTCTTCTGGGCAACATTCAGTTGAGTTTATTTTCTATAGCTAGCCCTATGTTCCTGGCAAAAAGTGATAATATGCACAAAATTAAGGTGTTCATATGCACAAATACAAAATTCTTAGGAATATTCAGTATGAAAACAGTTTTCCTCTATAAATTACAGGTGATTAGCAAATGGGGGGGGGCGGAACCTAAGCATTTACCGAAATTAAGCTCCTTAAAATTTTACAGACAAAAATAGGATCCTCCTCTTTTAAGTTTAAACAAGAATAACTGAGTTCAAATAAAACCATATTTCAACTTCTATAAAAAGAATGTACCTTTTTAAGGCAACTCCCTAAGGGATGGAACCCTATCATTTCATGTGCCACCTACCTCATGCCAGATACTCAAATGTTTATCAAATTTAAATAAAGGACTTAATGTCCAATCCGGTAAGATGGAGTAATACAGAAAAATGACTGCAAGAACAGCTGTCAAGCAACCATTCAGTGATTTAAATAAAACTATACTGAAAGAAAATTTATATAGCGACACATGAAAATTCAAGCCAGAAGTGATTCTCACTTCTAAACGAAAACGAATCCAAAAATACACAACTTAAATATATCAATTTTAAAAGTTTTGTAAACCTTCTGTATAATAGATTCTTACTCTAAAAGCGAATGGTAAAATAACGGAAATGCCTCCTCAATTATAATCGACTGTAATCAACAAAATGATGGTTCTGCGATGTTTTTAAAGAACTAATCTAATGAATAAGCTAGACTGTAGTGTTTGTAACAATCCATTTTGCGCTAAATGCAATGACTCAATAGTATGTCTTACAAAGACCTGTCCCTTTGCTTTCCACAGCCTCCTTGTTAAAACCTGTTATTAGATTAATTTTTAAAAATTATCAAAACTAACATCTATAAAAAAGTAAGCCACAAAAGCATTTTAGAGATAATGACACTAACAAGAGTTGCAAGGTGAGAAAAAGACAAGAAACAGAAGGAAGGAGAAACGAAGTCACACGCTGGCGCTTGGCTCAGACAAACGACTTGGGAATGGACACACACATATACTCAACAAATTTTTAAGGAGAGAGCATAATTTACAAGCAAATTTCACTCTTGGGTATTTATTCTGGTGTAAAATACTAACATTCCATTACTCCTAGTTCCTGTCCTTTCTTCTTCATAGGTTCATAGTCAAAACAACATAAATACCTTTTTGATTAGATTTTAATTTCTACTGTTCTTCTTACATTTTCTACCAAACCCAAACTACACATAAATATTAGCCACACGTCCACAATTTGTTGTGGTTTCTGTCATAAAGTAGACAAAGAAACATATCCTTAGGGATATGTATAGCCAACCACAACTAAAGAAAAATTGGGGGGGGGGGGTGAGGTGGAAGAGGGTAGGAATCCAACTACAAGAATTACTGCTGGAAGAATAAAGGAATAAAGTTGTTTTTACTTAACAAAAATGTGTTGAGAGTATCGCACAATTTACTATCCAACGTCTCAGTTTTCTTTCACAGAATGATTTAATGTATATAAAGCACAGGGGTCAGATTTCACTCAAATTCTGTACACTTTTGGATTCTAGTCCAGACATTTTATATCCCAGATTAACTCTGAAAAGTTTTATGAGGAATAGAGCAAAGAATTAACTTCTTAAGGGTCACTGAGAAACTTACGGAAATTCATATTATTGAAAAAAACATGGACTTAAGAGCTTCAGGAAAAAGAAAGGCAAAGAACAAGTTTCACATACTTTCAAGAAATGTTTCCCTCATGTTTAACTCTTCCTTTTCTCTCCTCCACCTCAATACCAGTGCAGCTGAAGGGAATAAAAGCTCTTAATGGGTCAGCATTTTGTATGGAAGAGAAATGGCTGTCTTACAGATGCACATCATGTGAGAAAGTGAAACAAACAGGTGAATGGGAAACAGAACAATAAACTACATGCACATAAATGGTGCCAGGTTTGTCTACCCCAAAGTTGCAGGCTACGTACCAAGGGCTGAAAAATTCATAAATTAATGTACTTTCCATCACGATAAGAACTATTCCCAACTAAACAAGAGACTGGAATAGTGTTATAAAAATGTTCTTTTAAAGCTAAACACACTCTTTACAGCTATCAGAATTCAGACATTAAAATCTTAAGTCTACTGTGAGCTCCAGCTTGGACTCATGGCCCGGAGCAGCTGGAAGCTGGTACAGGAGCAGGAAATCTGAAATTCGGCCTTGTTTGCTGCCATAGTAGAAAAATCCTCTCATGTGAATTCAAATACTTCAAAGTCAATCAACAGAAGTAAGTCTTCAAAGATGAAAAATAGATACATACCTAAAATCCTAGTAGGTCTGAGACCTACCAAAACCTTTTCATAGGTGTTGGTTGGCATAAAGCTGATTAAACCTAAGATACATTTTCTGGTAACAATCTAAAATCTCAAGTATTGCAAGTTATTCCTAATAGACTCCTAAAGAAATGTCATACAAATTGTGGTTAACTTTTAGCATTTCTATTCTGTTTATATCTGCCTTCATGTATATATAATATGCTTATATAAGAAAAATTCGGTATTATCTTATCAGCGTAATACATTTTAATAGCACAGAACTTTTGGAAATTACAGGAAATGTTAAGACACTTCTCAGTTTTTGAATTGCTTATTCAATTTTAATGAAAAACAGTCAGTCTGCGAAAAACCAAACTTTCCCTCCCCTGAGTATCCAAGCTTATCTGTTTTATGAATTAACTTAGAATTCATGTTAAAAATAAAAAAGGGAGCAATCAGTTTTCTTTGTGTAGGTTTTAAGAAATTTTTCTTATATAATTAAAACTAAAAAAAGAGAAACTTTAAAAAATGTTTACTCTCCACATTTTTAACAGAATTTCTGCAACTGTGCTTTTATCGAAGTTACAACATACCAATTATAATCTACACATTCTATTCCGAAGTGAAGCTTGACTTGCTTATAACAAATCAACCTGAAGAACCAGTGATCACAGATTTCCGCCCCCCCCCCACCACCAAAAGGAAAAGTAGACACAAAGATTTTTAGATTTACTAAATGCAACCTCACAGGTTGAGAACCACTTTTCTGCTGACTTCACAATGTAGGGTGTCTCATCTCAGAACTTTACAAGTAATAGTTACCTTTGAGACAGAAATAAAACATGAACAGGCTGCTCCCTCCAGGGCAACCCTCACAAACTTTTCCTCAAAGTTTAAAACCTGGTCTACGTTTCCATCTAAGAATGTTTTCTAGGAATTGAGACCAAAGACCAGAACCCCTCTAAGTTAGCACACACCCCTTAACAAAGAGGAAAGAGAACAGTAAGTTAACCTGCAGAACATTTCTAAAGAAGGCTCTAGTCTGAAGCAGTAATTTGTTACTCTTTTCCTGCTGGATTTGTCCTTCAAGGAAGCTTTCTTGAGCACTTCAGAATGTATCTGTTTACCTGATGTGTCTTCCTGGAAGGCTTGGTAAATAAAATACACAAAAAATTACAATACTGACACCCATGCCCTTGAATGCACTCAAAGTTTAAAACGTTTACAAGTACAACGGCGTGAAAACAAAGGCAAGAGCCCGTCAGAAGCACCCCACAGTATTTTTGAAGGCAACGAGAACTCCCATTCACATCAAATGATACCACCATGGTAGTGGGAATGCAAACTCCACAGAATGGGCTGCTCGCTATAAGCAGATAAGGACAGGATTATGAAGCAGAACGAATACGAGTGAACCAAACTTGGCTTTCTTTCCTGCTAAAGCTCATTTGCTGGAAAGACTGAGGTTATTTAAAAGGAGGAAAATGAGAAGGGATTTGGTAGACGGAGAAGAAACCACCTTAATTCTCCTAACGAACACCAGCTGACGGCCCCGGGCCCCCGCAGCTGTCAGACGGGCCCGGCTGCGGCGGGTGGGCCCGACTTGGAAAGAAGAAAACGGCTTACTTACTGCGGCTCCCGTCGGGGCGCAGGCCACAGCCTAGAGTCCTCCCGGATCCTTCCCGGGCGCCGGCTGATATCTGCAGCGCCCGCCGCGCGCGCCGCCTCCTCCTCCCGGGCCAATCCCCGGAGAGGCCGCCGCCGCGCCTGCCCGCCCCGCCCCGCGCAGCCAGCCGGGCCGGGTTCCCACCGCGCGGCGCCCCTTCCCAGCCACACCCCTGGCCCCCACCCCGCCCCCGCCAGTCAGCTCCCACCCAGTAATTACTCTAATTAGAAGTTTTAGTCTCAGCAGTTAAACAATGTACGAGCCAGTTCCAACACAGCCTGCAATTCAAATGGCTTTGAGAACAAAGGCAATCATAGCTGTAGCAATTTTTCCTCTAATTTATAGAATGTGAAGACTTTCTCTCGTTGCTCACTGTACTTAAAACAAATTTAACCTCTAGTGTACATGCCACTTCACTTTCCATTTGAATGGAAAAACACCAGACCATGCCCGTTACAACAAAGAAAAAAAGAAAAAAAACACTGTTTTCAAAAAATGAATATTGAACTGATGAGTTTAGTCCCTCCTGCGGAACATTCACAAATGTTCCTGGATCACCTGGTAGAAACGTAAAAGATGTACAAAGATGCGGGAGGGCTGTTTTGTTTACAGATTATGTGAATAAAAGGGAAACAAACTACCCAGGGCATCTTTCTAGTAAACAATCTGCATAATTCTTAATTAGTACTGATGGAAGTGATCAGGCCTATTTTCCCCAGAAATTTATTAACCGTCCATTCACAGTTCTGAGTATTAATCTCTTCAGCCTAGTTTGAGATATACAGGAGATATTTCAGGATGAGGAAAACTATACCCATAAAATATGTGCTTAGAAAAATAAAACCAAACACCAAAAACAAAAAAGCCTTTCTGTACTTTCTTTTCCAGTACTGGTTTGATCTTTAGAGCAATCTGCATCCATTTTAGAACTACTGAACAATTTAGAAATTAAGTTCATGTGAAAGATTTTTTAAAAATAGGCAATGAACTACTGGAGTAGAAATAATAATAAAACAACCACTACAAAAACGCTGCATGAAACAGGTTGTATGACTCATATGTCTTCCCCTTTCAATCTATATATTTCAAAAACATTTTCATTTTTTTCAAAATTTCAGCTAACTATAGTTTTCAGTCCCACTCCATGCATTTACTAGATATGCTCTAAAATTTCTCCATTTTTAAATGAAGGAAATCTTAACTGCCACATTATGAAAAATTAATTTAGTACCTTATTTTACTACAAAATGCTATTTTTGTTTAGCAGTTAAATTTGCCTCTCTAAATATTAATATGACAGATATCTGAACACAATGTAACGTTTCACTGCAGTAACCACTTTGAAAGTTAATCTCTTTTAAGAAGAAAAGCAACTAATTTCAAGTTAAAACAAGTAGAAAATAAGAAACAAAACCAAATGCAAACACTTTTAAATGCTAATGTGTCTACCTCACCTAAAACTTTAATGTCCTGAAAGTAAGATGACATTCTTCAATGCTTAAACTAAGAAAACCAGGTGTCTGGGAAATAAAAACTTTAAAAGGACTCCCAAACACCTGTTCTGCAGGTGAAATAAACATGATGAGCAACTGAGGACATAGGTAGAAAGCGCCTGCAAGGAAAATGTAATATTCCCCCAAACTTATTTTTCCAAGATTCCCCAATGAGTCAAGATCTAAATCTTTAAATTAAATAGATTTAAAAGTTCTCTTCTCTAAGTTTATCTCGTGTGCAAGACAGGACACCACGCTTTAAATGTTAAGAACAGTAATAAGGTTTATGCATATTTTCAAATGTATCAGAACATTTCAAATTTTTTAATGAATTTTTTCAGTTTGAAAAATGCATGATATCTACCTTCAGATAATTAACAAATATTCTTCAGTGAGAGACAAGAATACAAAAATTTTACAAAATATACCAAAATGTTCTTGTAAAAGTAAACATCTAACGGCCAAGCACCATGCTGCTATCAGCCTGACAAAATTATTTTAGAATTTACTATTAAACGCAAAAAGCTGTTGCTGATTAAGCTGTTGATCAAATCTGGAATTCTGCTTTAAACTGAAAGGTAAAGCAAGACTTAAGATAAAAACCACATACCACATACTGTCCGGAGAGTATCTCCACCTAAGAGAGAGTTCTCATCATCACCACAGACTTCATTTCTCACTGACTCCAATACTATTTGTTCAAGCTCTTTCTATAATTACCATTTCCCATTTTGCAAGTCAAATCAGTAGCCCTATCCCATAAAATTATTATTGTTTTTGAAAGAAACCCTATCTCCGAAACGTTTTACCCTCTTTTTTCTAAGCAGAGCACAGTCGTTTGCTGGCCAACAGTGCTTGGAGCCACCTGTGCATCACCCAGCTCCCCCCCGCCCTTCAAAGCGGGGGTGGGTGACTCCTTTCCAAAGCAAGTCCCCAAACTGCACTACCAACTCTGCCGGGCCCGCTGGGCAATGCTGTCCTAAATCGCTGCACATCGAGCTCCCCGCTCTCGACTAACTTCATCTAAGTTTAATTACGGGGGCTGACATCTGTCCCCGGAGCACGTTCGTCTCTCAAAGCAAAGAATGACCCAAATTAGAAGCACGAGGACAATGGAATTATGAATGGAAGAGACCAAAATTACAGTGCCCAGCTCTTAGTGGAGCTGCGGCTGTGGTGCAGCAATCGATCTGAGCAACTCTCTTGGTTCCACAGCCGAGGTCCTGGTGAACACGCGGGATCCCTCATTGCGGACAGAAACCCTTAGCTCTTCGCCAGAGGACCGAGCCACCAGCGTCCACCAGGAAGGCGCAGTCGGTCTCCGCAGGGAAGATGGGGGGAGGGGCGGTTTAGGGGATCTCATGTGAATCCAGCCCAAAAGCCGGGCTCCAAAGCTGGGAGCACACCTAAACAACAAGGGTTTAGGTGTGCTAAACCTAAACCAAGCAAGCGGTTCTTCCTCCATGCCCTGGACCCTCACCCGACACCGACCGCGAGGCCCCAGCTAAAGTCTGCCGCCCACACCACTGCCCAGGGCGGCCTCATGGTCTGCGTGTCAGCCCACCGCGCGTGCGGAGGCACTGTCGGCGCGAGACGGAAGGGGGGTGGGGCAGGGACGCAAGGCCACCCACGGAGCGGCATCCTGGCCCTGGCCCTGCCCCCGCCCCCCCCCCCCAAGCTGCGGCCCCCTCCCCGCACCACGCACTGCGTGGCCCGATGCGGGCCCTGCCTGCTGCAGGGGAATGAAACTACCCCTAATTAAACACTAGCGTCCTTTCCTCCGAACACATAAATAGTAGGCACTAGGAGCACCTTTCCGCTGACGAGTCACCTACAACCCGGGTCTAATCCTGCCGGGCTACTCACCTAGTGACCTTGGGCACAAGCTTTGCGACCTTCCTTCTCTCATCCATTAAAAACTCGACCCAACTCTTGAGAGTTGTCAGGAAATCAGGAAACACTCTTGGCGCCCACTTTGCTCGCTCCTGGGCGTGAATTAACAATGGCCCACCCTCCTCCTCAAAGTTCCTTAAAAGACCAACTGTGCAGACAAGTAGCAGAGGGTGAGGAATACAACCGGTGACCCTACCAAAATAACCAGCAAATGTAAACCAGTTGCCCAAAAAACTCCTTTCTCATCCCTGATTTCCAGCGCCCCCCTTTAGTGAATCAGACCTGCCCTGATGCAAAAACCTGGATTATTAAACCCATTTTGCCCACCACTGCCAAGCCGGGCGAGTTTCACTAATGCACAGCTCTGACCCCGGCCTTCCCATCTTTCTGTCCTGACTAAAACAATGACATGTATGCCCCCATGTGTGTTGTTCAATATGCTCATTTCCAGTTTCAATCCCAATATGAACTGATATCCCCACGCCTGGACTTCTCTTGCTCTCCCTCTCTGTGAATCACTTTCCAAGGGCTACCTTTTTCAAGAACCCTTCCAGAAACAATTTTTGCTTTCTGGGTTTTGTTCTCTCATTCATTCCCACGTAGGCAGTTCTATTCCGCCATGTAACAGAATCATTAGAGTGCTACTGTGCATATGCTCAAATTTCTGAGCTCCTTGCAGGCCTGGGATGTCTTCTCTGAATCTCCCCACCTGCCAGGACCCACCACAGTCAATTTTGTATTAACATAACCGTCTGTAGCAAGATCAAAGTTTCGATCTTGTGCCCATTAGCACTAATTTTTAGCAACTAAATGATGAAAATTTGTTAAAATAGGTTCAACCTTAGAAAAATTTTAAGATAATAACTTTTTTAAAAGCCTTACACTATTAATTTCACAGGCAAAGAAAGCCATTACAGGTAAATGTCATATCTATTTCAGGGACATTTTCTACTAGGAAGCTGTTGACAGCTTAACCACTGCAGCTCTGCTTTATGCAAATGCATGTGGCGCTTTTCTCCCAGGGAACTTAACAAATCTATTATCTCAGCTGACTTTGCCATGACCTTGAGGGGGGCAGGACGGGCAACACAGTACCCAAAACCTTAAATGACTGGGGAAAAGGAACCAGAAAAGTCTAGCCACTTAACACACAAGAACATGTACAAGAGCGGTTAAAACTACATAAAATTTTTACAGATGTGCACACCGAAAAGAATTTTATAGTGTTTAAAATAGAGTATCATTTTTATTGGAGGTTCTCCTATGCAGTTGTGTTAATAAAAACAAATTACAGCACAAAAATGTTCACAAGACAAAACATGACTAATTCTAAAGTTAATAAAACTATAATAATTGGATCATTCTTTTGAATAGAGAAATGCCAATTTCCCCCAAACTAAAATTATAAATTATTTGGATGTCACACTTAAAATTCAGCAGTTGACATTGGATATAACAGTAAGACCCCACTTAAGCTAAAAATATGAATGACTTTTTCCACTGTTATAGCATATATGTGTGTGTAAATATACATATATCAATATATGTATTTTTCCTGATGGTAGCTATGAGAAACTGTAGTAAAAGAAGCTGTAAAAACCCATTTCTAATACCACACCCTGTATTTGTCTTCTATCCAACCCTCTGAACTCCCCAATTCACTTACCCTTTACATTATCAACATTCTCTGGTGTGGTGAGCAGGATAACAGCCACGTCCTAATCCCTGGAACCTACGACTATGCTCGGTTACATGGCAAAGGGGAATTAAGGTTGTCAATCAACTGACCTAAAGATGGGGAGATGATCCTGGATGATCCAGGAGGGCCCAATACAACCACAAGATCCTTGTAAGTGAGGAAGGAAGGCAGGAAAGAGAGAAACCAGAGAGGTAGCAGCATGAGAAGGACTCAGCCTAACGTTGCTGGTTTTGAAGATGGAGGAAGGGGTCATGCGCCAAGGAATGCAGGGACCTCTGAAAGGTGAAAAGGCAAGGACATGGATTTTCTCCTAGCACCTCCAGAAAGAAACAAAGGCCTGCTGACATCCTGACATTAGCCGAGTGAAGGTGATTTTGGACGTCTGACCTCCAGATACCATATGATAATAAATCTGTGTTGTTTGAAGTCACTGGATTTGTTACAGCAGAAATAGGACACTAATACATCTGGGTTCCAAGTTCCTCTCATAATCAACCTCACCGCTTCTTAATGTTTGGCTCAACATGTGAGGAAAATAAAAGCATTCTTTAAAATCTCTTAGCTAGGGCTTCCGTGGTGGCGCAGTGGTTAAGAATCCGCCTGCCAATGCTGGGGACATGGGTTCGAGCCCTGGTCCGGGAAGCTCCCACATGCCGTGGAGCAACTAAGCCCGTGTGCCACAACTACTGAGCCTGCACTCTAGAGCCTGTGAGCCACAACTACTGAACCCACGCACCACAACTACTGAAGCCCGCACGCCTAGAGCCCGTGCTCCGCAACCAGAGAAGCCACCGCACTGAGAAGCCCGTGCACCACAATGAAGAGTAGCCCCCGCTCACCGCAACCAGAGAAAGCCCGTGCACAGCAACGAAGACCCAATGCAGCCAATAAATAGATAAATAAATTTATTGTAAAAAAAAATCTCTTCACTACACCTGAACTCTAATCTTTTCCTTCTAAAAGGAGATTTCTTCGAGGTCCCTCTTCTCACCTCCCTCCAAGTACACACCTTTATGGGGGGATTTCAGGTTCATTTCTAGGGGTTGAAAAGTTTGCTGGGGTTGCTGGAGAGGTTTGAGAAGAAAGCTGGATAGGGGTCTAAAAGCCCTTTTGGGTCTGGTTCCTAACTGCCTGGCTGCTCTTATAGTGCCACAGAGGACTGGGCAGAGCATGTCAATGAAACAAAGGACAAACATGAAACAAAACGCCATAAGCAACCACGTCTTGATCAAATCTAAGAGCGATTCAAGTTAATAAGTAACATAACCCTACCACCTTTTTCATGGCTTTAATTATTACAGCCAGTAAAAAATATTCAGGCCATCCCTGTTAAGGGATGTTTTATTTACCCCTAAAGGCTAAAGTCTTCATTAAATGCAGAAGAGTTGTGTTCAATTCATCACATATGGTGAGATCACAGCCCAGTTTAATGTAATTTTTAAAGTGTCATTCCTCCTTCCCCCAAACACAGACCCACACACACATACACATGGACTCTGAACACACAGCACTGCAATTACAATCTGGCTATATCAGATCTTACATTATTACATAACTGGTTTAAAAGACAGTCTTATTTCTGAATAGTTTCCCTTATTTTCTATTTTTCCAGCATGAATCAATCCTTCCATGAGGCCATTTCCTACAATGTTCAGAGGGCATGTTACTGCTGTTAACAGGGTAGGGTCTTCCTTTGCCCCCAAGTGTTTCATTCACATAGGTTAAACCTGGCTAAGTCTGAATGGCACAGGACCTTTTGGTCTGAGAAGTTTGACAAAGTGTCTATGTAGTAAAAGGAACGGGTAAGAGGCTGGAACAACCCACATGTCCACAAGATCAACACCATTATCTTCTTTTTTCATTGTGTAGAGACTTTGCCAGGGAACTGCCTGATTATGTTTTACAGAGTTCACAGTTATATTTTCCAAAGGGAAACAAACAGCCATATCTTTCCAGATAAACTCTTCACTGAGGAATGAAGTACAATTCTTTACCATGTCTTACATTAGAAAAGCCATTTTTTCCGATCATTCCTCACTTAGATATGTTTTTTTATATCTTTGGCTCTCATTTGGCATTACTGTCCATGGAGCCGAAATGGCATGAGGAGATGGGATCACTCACAATTAAGTCCCTGAACCCCTGCAAGAGAAGGAGGCTGAGCTGCAGGGGGTTCTATTGTGCATGGCTTCCACCTCCATGAACATGCAAGCAGGAGAGGATGATATAGCCTGCAGCACCAACAGGCGGCTCCTGGAGCACGTGGTCAGAAATAAGTGAAGGAGAGGAGCGGGAAGAAGACACCTCCCTGCTCTCCCATTTAATCTCAGGGATGGAGACAGGATCTGGGGAAGAACTGGAAAACGTGCCGCTTCAGGCAATGGGTAGTAACCCAAGATGAAACACACCTGGGCCTGGGCCTCTGCCCTTTTTCCTTTGGAAAAAGGTGCTTATCATGTGGCTTTACAATGGTCTAAGGCTAAAGGCTAAACTTGGCTTTGTATTTGATCGCCAATTTTATTAGCAGAATTGCACATCATGATATACAGCCCTCCTTGTTCTCTAGTTCTCGGAAAACCATTCCTGGTAGCTATATAATTCTAAAGGGGGAAAATAAAATGCAGAATAAAAAGGCTTGGGCATTAAATTTTACAAAGCACAGGAAAGTAATGGCTGTTTGATTTCGTACGTTCCTATCAATGTAGGTGCAAGCCTGTGGGAAGGGGCTTGGGGAAGCAGAACCCTCTGGTGAAGCTGTCTCCTCAAAGTCTCCTGACCCTGTGCTCCTCTCTCCCCTACTGAGGTCCTATGCTCTCCTCTTCTAGTTCCTCTTACATGCCCCTAATGCTATTCTTATTATATTCCCAGAATTAAATTAAACTAAAATAGCATCTCTAACATGCTTTAGTTCTGTGGGAAAAGGAAATTATCAATCATGCAATAACTATAAAAAATTAACATCCTGAAAGCTGTTTTTACAAAATCTGAAGAATAAAAAAATGTCAGCAATCTTATTTAGTCTGCCATCACAAATCATTGCTCTTGACGATAATGTCAGTGGCTATTGAAAAGATTTCTTAAAATCAGTAACATAAGAAATGAATGAACGACTGAATAAATAAAAAAGCATGATGCCCATAGCAGGGATAAACAAATTAGCAAACTCATAAGCTGTTTGTTTGTACAGCTTGCCCTAAAGCTTTTGAGAGAAGTATTTCTTAAGTAAAATGTTGTTGTTTTGTTGGTAAGATAGGACTTGCTTAAAACTGTGATCCTGTTTTTGGTGAAGCCATGAAAAATTAGCATTGAGGATAACCATGTAAAAATACATGAATTTGTTCATTGTTTCTATTCGTAGCACAGTATATTATTGACTTATTATTCACAAAAATATCATTCTTAAACCCTGCCAATGTAATTTAGGTCACTTAATTTTTGTGCTATGAAAATAAAGAATAGCTTGCGATCACCTCCTTTGAATACAAGAATAAAGGTAAAGATGGCAGGGTGTCTGGCTTCCTCATTACATGAGAGTTTTAAGCCCAGAGGCACCCAAAGACTTGTCTGCGGCACAAAGGTTAGAACCCTGGTGCCAGCTCATCCCCAGAGCCCTGAACATTGTTATTACTAGATGGAACAAATCCAATTTTTAAAACCTTATCTCATAGGTCTTATTTTTTATCCCCATAATATATATATTTTTTAATTTGGACCTGTCTCAACCGATCCACATTGTTCAAGATGCAGACTCCAAAAGCATATGAAGTGGCCTGGCTGATCCCCTCCTAACCCTTCCTGCCATCACATTACTCAATATTTAAAGGCATTGAACACGTACCCACAGGTGTTCCCTTTGACTTCTGTCCATCCACCGGATTTTTCAAACCTAGAGCTGGTCAGTTTTCCACGTGAATAACCGTTTTTTCAAACCTAGAGCTGGTCAGTTTTCCACGTGAATCTAAACAGTGCCTAGTTTAACAAGATCACTTAGACTGCCAAATTTACAGGCAACCATATTCAATCCACCTCGTTTATAAACTCAAACTCACCAAGGTTACCTTCAAGTCCAAATCTCCAATAGCAATATTAAGCCACCCTGATGGTGGGACCGCTCCTATCATCTCCCTTCTTGTGGCAGGGGAGTCACTGATGAGCGCCTGCCCACCCAGAACTTGGACACTTAAATATTTGAGTCCAAAGAGCTTCTATAGGAAAAAATGACTGGCGGAGACCAACAAAGCCAGTATTCATCTAGTACCCCTTCGTGCACTGAGCGCTCTGCTGACAATAACAAGATCTACAACTTCTAAGAATTTTAATGCAGGACTAATTAAAAGTACAGGAAAAGAAATCTCTTCTCTTGCAGGGGACGCTGGAGGTAGAGTACCCATGATTTGCCTGTACTGTAAAAAGAGTCAGCATTTCACAACAAACGGAGTTATTTAAGCTGCTTTGTCTTCATTTTCTAGGTTTAACTACCAGAATCTTTAAATAGTCAGGTAGTTGCCTGGATTTGTTTGCTGTAGTTACTGAGGGCTGTGGCAAACAGAGGTTATATCATTAAGCTTTCTATAATTTTATTTGTTTTTTTAATTTTGGGGGGAGGGGTATATGTTTATATTCAGATTTAAAATTTGTGCAAGTTACCTGGAAACCAAAGCACAGAAGCATTCACAGCCTGATGCATGCTAGATGGAAGCTGCTGGAAATAGTATGTTTCCCCAACTGCACTCCAGGGTGGGCTCATTCCTATCTAGCCTGTCATTCAAGCTCGATGGTATCTAGTTTTCCAGAGAGTCTGGTTTAGTTATACCATCGCCATGGATAAAATGGGAGAGAAATCAGTGTGGTTTTTTGTCCTGCTTGAATGCACTTTATTCTTCAAGAAACTTGTGTCCCTCCTCCTGTAACAGGACAGTGTGTGTAGCTTCAGATTTGGGAGATACAAGCCCAAGTGACATAGAACTTGCTTTGCATGCAGCGTGGATGGATAAATAGATGGAAGCTTTCTCACTCTAAAAGCATCTCCCACACTGAGAAACCTTCATCCAAGGAGTGTGCCATGTATTTCGTACAGGTCTGAGGTGCCAACATTCCCCACCATGTCATCACACTCACGGTCACATTTTGTAAATGGGGGCTCAGTCAGAAAGCCAGTCAGGATCACCGTATATCCGAAAGTGAAGCCAGATATTAACCCTTAGGAATTTCTTAGCTTGTCCTGCCAGGTACTAGGCTACACTATTTAAATAAATCACTTATAATGTTGCCATAGTTTTCAGGACTGATCACTTCCCTTCTCCAAGAGTGTCTAAAAGCACTCGGCTTTCAGCTGAAGAGGAATGAATAGAGCTTGTGAAGTTTTTTCCTTTTTAGTTTAGCAAACTGGATAGTTAACTACTCCTGAAACGGTCTTTCCTCAGTCCTCCAGCAACCTCTTAGAAGAAACTGTGCCTAAAACAAAGGTTATGCTTTATTCACTCCACAAAATTAGGAGTGGAAAAGAAATGTGACTATACCAGGGGAAAATTGCAAGTTAAACTACTTGGTAAAACACCTGAATTCATCAAGCTCTGGTGCCCAAGACACTGCATTTTTTTATATCATTATCTCAAACAATAAAACCCTACACACCCTTTATAATCAAATGAGGCAATACTCTGACAACGACTTTAGGTGCCAAGGACAAAGATATTTTTCATGGTTATTTGTACAGACCATGATTTTCTATCAGCGAGCTCTAATCAGCTTTCTGGTTAAAATAACAAAGAATGACTTCTGGTTAAAATAAACAAATAATTCTTAAAATGGTTAAAGGTTGTTAAAGAAAAATTTCCCCTCTTTAAGTCACAATAAAGGCTAAAAGGTGGACAAAAAATATGTTACTCCTGAAACTTCATAAAACAGTCACCTATAACTAAACTACCAACAACGTGCTCTGAGGTCTTTTCGGTAAAAAACTTCAGAAGCCTCTACGTGTTCTCCTACAGTTTTCATGCCCACTCTTAGGCTGAAGACACCTCACACTTCGGTGATGTTCGAACTAAAAAGAAGCGTATCTGCTTCGAATGAAAAGTCTAACATATGTCACCACTTTCTGCAAGTGGCACACTGAGAACGCCTATCTTGCCAAATCGCAGTGAGCATCTGATCCCCTAACAGTTGAACGGGCAAGAGAAGACACTCGGGGCACTGACTGCTAGGACAAGCTTGTGGTCAGGCTGGAAGAACAAGATCACAGGGCTCCAAAACCCAGACCTCCACCAGGCTGACTTCAAGCCTAGCAACTCGAGGTCACATGTGGAACTCATGGCGACAGCTTTCTTCCATCTCAGTTATATCATGCCTGGTGACATTTGGAACAAAATACAATGTTTTCCCCACAATGAAAAAAAATTCCCTACCATTCTGACATCTGCTGAAAGGAATGCAATGCCAGATTTTTGTTTTTTAAGAGCAAGTAAATACATATTTTATTTTATGGCCAATATTTAAGATAATTAAGGAGTAAGGAAAGCTTTTTTAAAAAAAGATTAAACACCTTTATAAGGGATGAAAGACCTTCCCCCACCTTCCATTATGATTCTTGTCATTTTAAGGGTTGCTACTCTAAGGAATTTATCTAAAACTTAGAATTTCCTTTCCATAGGCAAAGATTAAAAGAAAGTAGGACCAACTTCAAAAATAAAATCAAAAGATTTTATTTCCATATTTTCAAATAGCTAAATACTTTAAAGTGTCTTGAGAAATCAGTGGTAAGATCTTGAAAAAGCAAGCAAGGTCACTGGAAGATTGCAACTGGGCTCAACCTTAGGCTTAGAGAGATGTGCTCACACAGGATCATACATATGTACCTCCTCATAAAGGAACCCTTAAACACAGCAGAAATTCTTAAAGACATCTCAATCACTAGACAGAAAACATCTAGGAAGATTTAAAACACAAATATTTGTATAACCCTTTGTATTCAAGAAAACTCAGTGCGACCAGTGTCACGGGAGCCTCTCCTTGAGGTCTACAATCAGAACTCTCATGCTCATTTTCTAGGTGAAGCATCTGAAAGCACAAGGTAGGAGGCATGTCTGGGAGAATGAATTAAGAGGGGGTGGGTGCCTGCTTTTACTGACAGACAAGCTATGTCACAAGCAATTGCTTTAAAAAATATTACCTGAATCTGGTGTCAAAGGAATTCCTATAAAAAATACCCGCAAATCACCAATACAAAGGAAATTCCTTAGAGTTTTACTACTGCTTAGATATTCAAGATATTCCAACTGGTCCTCAACTTGAGTCACACTGCTATCTCTGGTTAATGACTGTCCCTATGGGATGTCGAACAGGAGCAGATTTTTCAAATATGCCAACAATTAATGTCCAGTTTCAGGAGAAAATTGGTATGTGATTACTGTTAAAAATGTTTTCCTTCCAAGTTATTAAATGAAATGCTATGTTAGTATAGGATGTCTTCCCACTTCAATCCCAGGTTCATAATAACAAAACCAAATTGTATCAATCAATCCAATCCAGCCATTGGAGAGAATCACAGCAAGGCCTAGTTGTCAAGCTCCTCTTTCCAGAGGTCCATATTACAACACTGAAACAGTATCTGCTTTATCTGCGTGGCCCATGTCAAATCAAAGACAGTCAGCTGATCAGAACTGAAAGCATGATTGTTCCAACATTTCTCCATTAAAAACACGAGGATATTTACATCTTCCAAACAAGCGCCTTTAGCCCTTGGCTCATAAAAACTGATGAGCCAAAGGAGGGCTCACAGGCCCCCAGTGTGTGGCTTAAGGACAAAATTATTAATACCCACGTAGACTTTCAAGACTAGCTCACCTTTACTTTCAAACTGTTTCAACCTCGCTCCTCATGCCATTTCCATCCCATTTACAATTCCCAAGTTATGAGGAGCATGGTCTCAAATTCTCTCATCTCTATGATCTGTGTCAGAACTCAATTTGCATTTACCAGTTTTGTCCTTTGATACCCTGATGCTATTCTATCAAATCTACCTATTGTAAGGAAGGAGAAAATGGAGGGAAAAGGTATGTTTTAGTGCATATCTAAATCTATTTTCCTTTGTCAAGGATCCCCTTTATGAAGACACCTGTCTAAGCTATTATCCAAAAGTATAGTTAAGAATAAAGTTAAAATAATTGCTGCTTACATCTTGGCTTTCAGCATGAAATAAGAATACTGATTATGGGGGCTTCCCTGGTGGCTCAGTGGTTGGGAGTCCGCCTGCCGATGCAGGGGACACGGGTTCGTGCCCCGGTCCGTGAAGATCCCACATGCCGCAGAGCGGCTGGGCCCGTGAGCCACGGCCGCTGAGCCTGCGCATCCGGAGCCTGTGCTCCGCAACGGGAGAGGCCACAACAGTGAGAGGCCCGCGTACCGCAAAAAAAAAAAAAGAATACTGATTATGTTTCACATATATCTGAAAAATATAGCTTTCAAATATGTACCCTGAGAACAAAGTAACACGAACGTCAGGACTCAAAACCAAACTTCTAATAGAGGACAAAGTGGGGACATGGCCTCAACATGTCATTCAGAAAGCAATTCTCTCATTTTTGATGGCTTCACTACCCTGATACAGCTGACAGCAAAACAGGGGCAGAGAACAGCACACAAAAATTTAAAGTCTCCATTTGGTTAAGCACATAATGTAATCTGATATTATAAATTTCTATTTACAGTACACTACATTTAATTGCTCACACATGGGATTCTGGGCATTTAACTTCTGGCTACACGATATTCCCATTTCTGAAATGTCACAAAATAAATACAAAAAAAACAGTATTGTGATTTGCTGAATCTTGCCAAAGACTCAATGTAAAGCTCATGTTTTTAAATGTCAAAAATTTCCCATGTGATATTTTTGGTGAAAGGCATATTAACTAGGTTAAATTTATTATTAGTTATAGTGTCATATAATTAACCTAATATTTCATTTTCAAGAAGGAGGGCACTTTAAGTTATGGAATTGTACCTTCAGTAAATCTCTTTTTTTCTTTTTTTTTTGCGGTACACGGGCCTCTCACAACAGTTGTGGCCTCTCCCGTTGCGGAGCACAGGCTCCGGACGCGCAGGCTCACGGGCCCAGCCGCTCCGCGGCATGTGGGATCTTCCCGGACCGGGGCACGAACCCGCGTCCCCTGCATCGGCAGGTGGACTCTCAACCACTGCGCCACCAGGGAAGCCCCAGTAAATCTCTTTTAATATGAAGAATCACTGACCAGTGGGGAGAGGACCACACACACATAAGCCCATCAATTCTCCTGGTTTATCATAGCACCTATGGAAGAAAGTCGAGCTAAAGGAACACGATGGGGTGGAAGGAGAGGAAAACTGGACGAAGAGGTTCTGCAGGAGGGAAGGAGCCACCATGTGAGCTGCTGCAGGAACAAAAGATGAGAATGGAGACACACACTGGGCACTTGGAGGGTATGAGCGCCTGAACTGACAGGCGGGAGGAGAGACTAGCATTGGAAGAACAAAGGTATCAAAAGAAGAGGTGAAATGAGGACACACTAGGCTGGCACCTCAACTGTGCCAACCATTGGCCTCCATGACCCCAGCAGGAAAACACTGCCTCTGAGACTAACAGCACCCAGTCGTGGGGCTATTCTTAGCTATCTGTGTTGGCTGAAGTCAACCACGTCAGGTGTGCCTCCAGCTGCACTGTTTCCAATCTCATTGGAAGTTACATGGGTACCCTAAAAATAGCCATTCTAAAATGAACTCAAGTGTTCTAGCACTTGGCCCAATATTAGAAAACCCTTATCCCCATTACACACACAAGCACACACACACCCCCACTCAGTAAAGACCTACGGGGAACCTTTCAGGGCAGCACATCCTACAAAATCAGCAATAAGGCACAGAAATGGGAATAACTACAAATCACCCTGCCCTAACTTTATTCAGTTGTGTATTTACTGACCCGCTTCAGTGAATGTGCATTTATTCCTAACTATCATTTACTAGTTATAAATAACTAGCCTCTGGTACGACTGAAATGTGCCAAAATGTGAAATGTGCCAAACCTGGGCCTCAAGAGTGACCTACAGAGCAGCGATATGCTGAGAGAACATCAGTTCTTCTGACTAGTCCCACTGGGCACCTAAGGTGAAGGTGAACATCGCCATCTTTCACTGGCCCTCCCAAACGACAGAGGAAAACATCTCTCAATTTCACCCTGCGGCTTGTGTCAATGGAAACACCTTTGAACAACAACTTATTTAAATGAGAACATACCTGAGAGGCACATTTTAAAAACAGCGCTGCAGGGCCCGCCTCGTCTCCCCAGAGGCCAAGTCCACTCTGGTCCTGAAGGGACAGGCCTTCTGAGGGCCACGCAAGGCCTAATAGACCGTCAGGCCCAGGATGGCTACCCTGCACCTGCAGAACACCTGGCCAGCCCCAGCACTCTGAGAGGGCCAGCGGGTGTACCTACAGCTCTAGGAGGGGTGACCTGACAGGAAAGCACACTACCAGCAGTTGGCCTCGGCCAGTCAGGGCCAATGGTGTTTTCCTGGACACACAGGACAAAGCATGTCTCCAGGCCTACTCCAAGTCACACACCAGAGGTTTCCAGCCACCTCACATTAGTTTGATATCCTGGGACATATGCCTTCTGATCAGGCCCCTTTCCATGTTATGCTTAATACAAGATGAGAGAAACCACAAATTACAAAAAACTACAGGGGACTGAGCAACTTATTCATGCCCCCTATAAACACTGGAAAAAGATGTCTTTAGCAGAAACATGTAATCAAAAGAAGGGGTGGAGTCAGTGGAACATCAAAGCCCCTCAGCTGTGGCACACAGTCGACAAACTGGAGAATCCTCCAGATATATGGGACAGGTTGAAAGACGGGGCAGATAGCGTTCACTTGTCTGAATTGAGATACATTTGGAAAAGCGAACCTAAGATGACATCATCCAGCGAGCGCTGAGGAAATGTATGTTCTAGTTCTCCCACCCTCCAGCATTCCAGCTGAAAGAGGATGCACAGCTGAGCTTTAGCAGCTCTCTGGTGCCTTGTGGGAGTAAAACCCAAAAGTCCCTTTTGGTCTTCAGGAGCATGCAGCTCCAACCTCAAGCTCCACCTGTCGGCCACTGTCAGGGCATCAGCACAGAGCTGTGCTCCCGGTCTTTGATGATGGCGAGGTTTCAATCAGGTATCAGTTCCTACAAAAAGCTGCTCTAAGGAACTTACTTCCTCCTCACATTAAAATGGAGACCTACCTGACATCACGTTCCGGTTCTCTGGGAACACGTGGCGCACGCCCAACACGTTCTGCTACTGGATGTTGTGAGGGAAGGCGGCCTACTTAAGTTTCATGACATTCTTTTTAAACTAAAAAGAGCAGATCGTGAAGAACAAATACAGAGAGAAGCACTGACTCCATTTCACTTAAGTAAATACAGGTAAATGAAGAGAAATCTGTTAATTGCCAAAATAATTAATGCTCTTCACCCACACAAATGTGCATTTGACATGCACTTTTATGTGCTAACACTACTGGGCTTGTGGGGTGCATGTGTGCCTGCACATCCCAGAGATGAGCCAGGCACTGCAAACACCAGACTTTCCACTAGCCTGGGACCACACCTCGCCAGGAGGGGTTTTCACCAATGTAGAGAGCAAGATGGTCAGAAAAGCCAGCCAGGCTGGAAGGTAAAACAAAAATACCAAAGAAGTAGCAAAGCATCAGAGTAATAACCCCTTTCAGGATTCAATTATGTTACTTTGAAGTTAAGACTATTTGCATTTTAATAAAAGCCAGAAAGCAGGAGATGGTTGTGTGACTGCATATTCCTTAGAAATAAGTTGAGAGTATCGATTTCAGCATAACTCTTAAAGTAGAACAGAAAGAGCCTCACAGTTAATTGCTGAACAGAGGCTCATCTTCCATAATTTCCATATTGTGACTACAAGCTCAACACACAAGTCACAAGGTGAGCTGGTAGCATACCCTCAGATCTTGAAATGGATGTCAGTTTGATTCCCACTGAGAGAAGAAGAGGAAAAACAGCACAGCTGCTGCCACTTTTTACATCGACTGTCACAGAAAGTCAAAGGTAAAAGGAGTCATCCGCAAGCCCTCATTACCCAGTCCAACCATCCATTCATGAGACAGTGGTATCAGATTGCAGTCTGTATTTACAAAAGTTTACTCCAGTATACTGGGGATTGTTTTCAAACAGATTTGGTTAAGGTATACAAGTCCTGGGGAAAGCCAGGACTACAGCTGCAGTTAAATGCTGAATTCCAGTACATGTCAGTCAAGTTACCTTTTAGGAAAAGTACAGATCTTTCCAAAAAGGCAGAATTTCAAAATTGCTGAATTAAATTTTTTTAAAACAGTAACCTGAATGAACCACCTTTGAAGTCACAAAGTAGAAGTGACAAATAAAAACATGCTCTCGCTCTTTTTCAATAATTATTTTCACCAAAAGATTTAAATGACAAATACCAAAATATTCAGAGTAAGTAGCTCTCTGGATAACTGGATTACTGGTAGTTTTCAATTTTCTTCTTTCCACCTTCTTAGATTTCCTAGATTTTCTCTAATCGACAGTATCACTTCTATAATGAGAAAAAAATGTTAATTTCCTTGGCTCATGGTTTGTTTGAAACTGGAAGGCGGGGACTAAATATGCTGAACTGAAATAAAAAGACAGGAAAGGTGCCGCAACAGAAAACAAAACTTAGTTACCCTGCGCAGAAATTGGAACATACCACGGCTGCAACAGTCAACTTGGCATTCGATCTAGATTTTAACAATTTGAGCAACATGAACTGGTGTCCCCGGGGAGCCTACCCAATCAGCCCAATTGGGCCTGCTGTAGCCTATGCTGCCCTGTGGTAGCACTCAGATTTAATCAAGGCACTCTCAAAGGTATATGCTAATAAGGCTTAGTGGAAACTCAAGTTTTTATGTTAACAGTGGCTTGGTTATCACAAATGAAACCAAATTAAAATTAATTCCAACCTCCTGCCCCTGAGTAAACCTTTCTCAGGAGTTTTCATGATATGGCTGAATTAACTTCTTTCCTCTTCACCGTGTCCCTGATAAGCTGCTGGAGAAGGTGCTTATAATCACTGTAACGTCCAAAATATCAATAACAAATACAAGAAGGAGGAGAACGTTATTAGAAAATCTACAAACTTTGATCAGTGCTAAAACAGCCAGTAAAATGCCACGTCTCTCAAACGTGGCATGACACGTGTTTGGCATGACACCAAGTGGCCTGGAGTGATGAACGGACGGCAGGTGTCCACAAGCTCAGGAGGGCATTGAGAGCCCAGGTGGGTGAAATGCAGCACGCAGGGAGAAGGGAGCTTACACCTGAGGACTCCGACTAACTCTACGCTGCTAAGAAAACACAGGCTGTGGAAGGGGCTGCTCTGATGTGTAACAGGGCATGGCTCCTTGTCAGGCGCACACACTGACCGACAAAAAGGCAGAGGCCAGGAAAGTTGAGACTGGTAAAGCGATTTAATGTCTGCATCTATGCAACACCCCTAAGGAATTCAGTAATGTTATCATGAGGCCCGAGAGCTTAATTCTTCACTCTCATCTCTGCTCTATACCTCTCAACCACATCCCTTCTCAAAAGTACGTGGCTGGCCTCGTGACACTACTGTTTCCCTACTGAGAGGGCACATGGTGACAGGGATGATTCTGCATTGGTGAAGGCAGCCAAGTCCAGAAGGTTGCATCCTAGGGAATGTTACAGAACCCATTAGAGAATCAGTTTACAGAAAATGAGCACAGATCAATGACATGTAGCCCTCCACCCAATTACCAGGATGCTTTGTGCCATCTGCATCACCTGAGAGCTGCTACTGCCTCCTGTCACCTCTGTCGCATCCCTACTCACACTCACACACACACACACACACACAACATTTCGGTAATATGAACCAAAAACCTATTGTATCTTGGAGCCCATGGCTCTCATGATAATACAAACAATGCCTCACTTTTAACACTATCTTGAAATGAAATTTTTAAAAATTAATTAATTAATTTTTGGCTGCATTGGGTCTTCGTTTCTGTGCGCGGGCTTTCTCTAGTTGCAGTGAGTGGGGGCTACTCTTCGTTGTGGTGCGCGGGCTTATTGCGGTGGCTTCTCTTGTTGCAGAGCTAGGCGCTCTAGGCATGCTGGCTTCAGCAGTTGTGGCACACAGGCTCAGTACTTGTGGCGCACAGGCTTAGCTGCTCCGCAGCATGTGGGATCTTCCCGGACCAGGGCTTGAACCCGTGTCCCCTGCATTGGCAGGTGGTTTCTTAACCACTGTGCCACCAGGGAAGTCCTTGAAATGAAATTCTTAAGTACCGTAACTCACATAACACATATGATGCGGGGACCTTAATAGAATGCCTCATCTCTAACATAAAGGAAAATTAAAAGGAAAGTGGGTCAGAATGCATTAATACGGATTTCAGTATCATCAAGCCTGAATACCCTATAAGACATAATGAAGCAATGAGAGGCCTAGGGAATCCCCATAAACACACAGCTATTAACACAAACTGAAGTAGGTGTGAGGTATAGTTACTCATACACAAAAGCATTCCCACTGATGACAAGATTTTCCAAAATGGCAAACAACTCTCGGGAAAATTCAACAAAATACAATCTTCCCAGATTTATCTGGCACTCACATTCCTAGATAATTCAGTAAATATTAAAACTGTGCATATAAAAGAGCTTAAAGGTTAAACATTAGACACAGGTTTTTCACCTGTGTAACTCTCTAGCAGACACCTGAAGACTGTGTGGAAGACAGAATAATTCCTCGCCATGCTGGAAACTGCTGCGCATTGCAGGCATAATGTTCCTGGACTGAGGCTGAGGCCACTAAACGCCAGGAGCACCCCCAATCACTGCAACACCCACATCACCCCCATGGGGGTGATTCTGACCCGGGAGAACCACCTTTTCACCAAACTGCCCCCACCATGACAAAGTGCCTATGGAAGCCCGACTGATTCATGCAAATTGTATCCAGTTGAGGTTCTCTCTTCAGCTATCAGATCGTAAGAAAATCACCTCTGCCACTATTTCCCTCCCAGACTTCTGTCACTTGGTGCTTGAGTGCCTCTCATCCTTTCCTCTCGTTAGGTCACGTGCCCTCCCTGAAGGGTATCATCTTTAAGCTGGTCATTGCTAAAACCCACTTTGAACAATCACAAACTCAAAAGACAAATGGGCCTGTAACGAGTGTTCTGAGACTCACGCTTCAGCTCATACCCAAAAAGTGGTCATGAACCTCACCCATGATGAAATGTCTATTTTACCAGAATGCTCGGTCATGACTGAGCGTATGACTTACTTAGAAAAATAAGTTTATTTGATAAGCTCACGCCAAAATAAAACATACCTGCAAATCCTAGAATAAACAAAATAATGAGCTACTTTCACCACTTGGTCTTGAACGTGCACAGTAATCCCTGCCATGTCAAGTGATGTGATAAATTCTTCCTGTAAAACTTTTGTGAGATCTTTGGAAATAGCCCAGATTCATATAAACATCCCTAGTTGCATTTTTAATAAAGAACCCTTAAAAGCTACCTAATTCTGTAAGCTAGAAACTTTACCATTTAATTATTTAAAGCACCATAAAACATGGTTCTATAGATACATGTGTCTATATTAAAACAGTGTATATAATCAGAAATATAAACTTACAACCTTTGATTTGAATAACAAGAGAAACTAAAAACAGAAAAGTGCAAACAATAAATCCCTTCTAAAAGTAAACCAATGTTTAGACAATTAACGTCATATTAATTATGATTAATTAACACACATACCTACACACACACCCCTCCATACTTTATATTAAGTTTATAAAATTAAATGGAAGTTGTCAAACTATTGCAAGCATGCCTGGTGGCAGAACCAAGAGATTAGACAGAATACAGTACCAAGGACTATAATTTTAGTTAACATGTGTTAACGATGCTTGAAAAATTGCAAAATACTTAAAATTGTTCCTAGCTTTCTTCTGTGCAGAAGAATATAAAAAACGAGTCAAAGGTTAAGATTATTCCTTAAATATGGCCTGTGATAGGGATGTGGAGAAACTGGAACCCTCATACATCACTGGTGGGAAGGTAATATGGTGTAGCCATTTTGGAAAACAATCTGGCAGGTTCTTAAAAAGTTAAACATAAATTTACTATATGACTTCTAGGTATCTACCCAAGAGAACTAAAAGCATATGTCCACACACACACAGAAAAAAAACACCCCAAAACACAATAAAAAAAACTCCACACATGTCCACACAAAAACTTGTGTGAGTCTTTAAAGATAGCCCCAAACCAGAAATAACCCCAATGTCCACCAACTGTGAACAGACAAAAATGTGGTACAACCACACAATGGAATACTGCTCAGGAATAGAAAGGAACAAACTACTGATACACACTACAATGTGGATGAACTTCAAAAACATTAAGCTAAGTGAAAGAAGGCAAACACGTAAAACCACATATTGAGTTATTCCACTGACATGAAATCCAGAAAAGGCAAACCTATAGTATAGAAAGAGAAAGTAGATGACTGGTTACCTAGGGACTGGGGAGGGGGTGAAACGGGGAGTGACTGCTAATTGTCACCAGGGATCTTTCTGGGATGATGGAAATGTTCTAAAACTGGATTCTGGGGATGACTGAACAACTTGGCAAATTTACTAAAAACCAGTGAATTGTCACTGACTTATACGGTATGTACATTACACCTTACACAAGCAGTTTAAAACATATATATACACACACAGAGCCTACAGCTGAAGCCCTGCACAGCTACAAAGTGTTAAATCTGTGTTTGGTTGTCCCTCTTACTTTCTTGACTCCAGAGTGGAAAAGATGACATCAGGCTATTAACATTATGAGAATGCAGAATTTTGCTATTCAATTTCCTCTTAAAGATAATAAAGGAGGATGAGGGGAGGGAATCATGCAGGGGGAGCAAATAAATCTGCTCTTTCCTCATTATGGAGTTCAAACCGGGTCACGGCCCTATTAGCTGGTAACCACGAGTAGCTTACTTATTACTGTGCACTGCCGGCTGGGGCAGTGCTGGGGTCTGGGAACAGAGTCCACCACCCTGTGAACACAAGACCTTTGTAATGGGCAAAGCCAGGCCAGGCATTAGGCTACACACGATAATTGACACACTAAACAATTAGGAAATGAGAAACTACAGAAATTCTTATGTTTAGTTCACATATTGAAATCTAGCAAGAGGGAGGGTATATGGGGATATATGTATACATGTAGCTGATTCACTTTGTTATACAGGAGAAACTAACACAACATTGTAAAGCAATTATACTCCAATAAAGATGTTAAAAAGAAAAAAAAAAATCTAATACAAGCCACTTACCTCCCAAACCTCAAACTGAGGTTTTATTTGTTAAAATCAGTATCAACTTAATAATTTTACATAATCAAAAACCTTAATCTGGTAAAACAGGCACACCACGTATGCTACCCTAAGACAACCTACGTTGCCTCCCCTCTCCCATCTCTTAAAGAGCCAACTTGCCAAGCATGTATTAAATAAACTCACTGCTTTACTCAGTCGGGCCTTACAGCCCATGTGCTAGCTCTGCTTTGCAGACTCATGACGGGTCTCTTCGCAGCAGAACAAGGGACCGGACGGTACCGTCACTATAGACAAGGAGCGGGCTCTCTGGGGCCACGTCTGAGTGCTGTGAGCTGACAGTACTCACTGATGGAAGGCTGGAAGGGGCAGGGTGACAAGCATATGGAACAGCCCCTGCTGGAAAAAGGGTCATGAAAGAGCTAAGTGCAAGGATAAGCTAGTCAGAGTCTCTGTTAGTTTTCTGACCATCCACAGCCAGGACACCAAGACTGCCCCTGCCACCTACTCACAGAAGTTCCCAGCTGGAAGCTGCAGCACATGTGCCATGTCCAGAAGACATGCATTTTAGGCCCATCTCATACGTCCCTGTACAAAAGTTTCTGAATAGGGAAAAAAAAATAGTAAGTACATAAGTGATGAGAGGACCAATCTGATAGAAACGGCATGGAATTATTTTTAGTTGAAGTGGATAGGATCTCATGAAAATGAAATGTTGTGGAAAAGAGTATTCAGGCAGGAAAAAGGAAATACTATATTTATCCCCTTCTCTCCCACCACTCTTGAGCATTTCCTCTACTTTGAGAAGAAAGCAATAAAACTGTTTTCCCTCTGCTCAGTGACTCACAGGCACCAATGGCATGGGGAACCCCACACTTGGGCCCAGAGTACAGAAAAACACCACCTGACAGGGGTCACACATATTATACGGCTGCACACTACTGCAGCACTTGGGTGAGTGGCACCCCCCTGGCCTATGAAATCCTTCCAGTGGCTCTCACTGTTCTGCCTGGGAGAAAATGGGGAGAATGTTCCAGCGGCCTCCTCGGGGGCCCACACTGTCCCTGACTGCTTGTGAGCCTGCAGCTGAACTACTGCTCTCTGTCAACAGAGGTAAGAATATTCCAAGAATGCCAAGGACTAACAAAATGACCAGCACTGTTTTCTCATGATTCATTCCCCTCGTCCACATCCCACTTTCTCTCTCATTCCTTAACCTCTATTTAAAATAAACTTCACAGGGGAAAACTAGGGATCAGGTGAGTAAAAGCAGTTACCTGCATAATCTGATAGAGCTAGCTGGCTAATACAACATTTGACATGAAAATTATCCTGCATAAAAAAATACTTCCCTTCTCATAAAAAATTCAAGCATGCTCATAATGTAGAGGGCATGTGGCGCTTCAATCCTTAGCAACTAAAAAGCCAGTGTCAGTCTATAGGGTTTTGTCCAATGACCCTTTTAACTACTTGAAAATTATATCTAATTATCAAATAATGTTATGGCTTATCAATAAAGACTTCTTCCTGAAAAAATATTGATCCTGGATTTACGTAAGCAAGGACATTCTGAGAAGCCTTTTTAAAATCACGCACAACCCATTACTCATAGTTGAAACACTGGGCCCATTTCTTCTGTGTCTGGGTGGGTTTCTATTAGTAAGTCAGCACCTGGGGAAACTTACTAACTATTCCAAGCCAGTTCTACATAAGAATAATAGTTATTGTAAACTCAGACCTCTATAGTTACAGGGTGTGTGTATGGGGATATCTCAACACTTGTCTTTAAAAGCTTCCTGGAATTACATAGGGCTCAGGACACCAGCAAACACTGTATTTCGTGATAGCCAGACTTTTTGCAAATTGAGATCACTTTAACTAAGACCTGAACCCAAATCAATAAAACTGCTCTGATGATTTCAACTACAATTCTCTTTGGAGGATCCCTGTGGAAACTTCCAACAGAATGTGAAGTAGTATTTCCCTGAGGCAGAGTGGCCCCAAACAGCAGATTCCTGTGTCAGCTTGGGAAACAGGTGTACCTCTAGGCATGGCTGGGACCTGCCAGAGAAGTAATGGGGCTGCCTCCCCGGTCTTAACTCTGGGGATACTTCAGCTGGCCCACAGACACCAGGCTGATGTTCCAACTCATGCCCTTAGGGCCATTCTTCCCGTGGCCACATTTCTTGGTCTATCCTGTTGGTTCTCAGGGTTACTTCTGTTCTCATTAATATACCACGGATGACAAATGACTTTAAACCCTGATAACAGCATTGTAAAAGCCCATCACCACCAACATTAATAACTACTGTTGGTGAGCAATGACGCAGTGGCAGCTCTTTGCTAAATGCTTTACAGTAATTATTTTACAGGTGAGGAAACTGAGGCTTACACAGGCTAGTTTATTCAAGATTAAAAAGCTAGCAAGGGGTGAATATGGGATTTCAACCCATCTGTCTGACTATGAATTCCATATCATGAAGGCCTCTAGGGGGAAGGAAATGTACTTTACGATTTCAATTTACTTCTAAGAGCGCAGATGACCCACAAGGCATTAGCTGCGGCCATCTCCAAAGTTCTGTGGAGAGAGAAGTTAATGGAAACCACACATGTTCTGGGAAAGGAGAAAAAAAGTGTCTATCCACAACAGATTAACATTTCTCTTGCCAAGAAAACTAGAGTCGGGAAACTGCCTGGGAAGTAAATGCTCTTGACAAATGAACTCTTTATACCGAGCTATTGTTAAAACTGAACTATTGTTGAAATAGTATTTTATTGTTCACTTATTTTAATTTTGAATTATTTCTGATATTACGATTTACTATAATGAGCTGTCTTTTTAAAAAAGGAAGGTTTTTGTTTTTGTTTTTTTTCTTTTTTTTTGTGGTACACGGGCCTCTCACTGCTGTGGCCTCTCCCGTTGCGGAGCACAGGCTCCGGACGCGCAGGCCCAGCAGCCATGGCTCACGGGCCCAGCCGCTCCGCGGCATGTGGGATCTTCCCGGACTGGGGCACGAACCCGCGTCCCCTGCATCGGCAGGCAGACTCTCAACCACTGTGCCACCAGGGAAGCCCAAAAGGAAGTATTTTTAAATATGCTGTTAACAGTTTTTCACAGGAAAAAGTGCCACCAAGAATACAACAGATATACTTCTTTATTTTTAACGCTCATTTAAACAATGTGTCTCACCCTCCAAGATTACTGGACGATCACTTTAGCGACAAGTAATAAGAATACTGCAGGTCAAATATATTTATAATACATTCCCCTCCCCTTCTCTGTAACAGTGTATGATTGCAAAACAGGTCTGATACAAAAAAATTAAAAACCGAGCAACTATGAATACATGTTCAAGAACTACAACAATCACTTAGGGTTATTTTACTCTCTTCTCCTTGTCCTGTTCAAGAATTTGAACACCAGAGCAAGGAGTCTTGTAGCAACAAGTCAGATTTCCTCTTCTTTTATCTTGAACTTCATCAGGATTATAGCACTTCCCAAAAAAATCGAATGTGAAGTTAAGCAAAAGTAAACAAAAACGTATCTTTCACCTTCTGTTCTGGAGCCAGGTTTGCTCCACCTTCACTTTTTCCACTGAGCCTCTCCCTAGGAAGGCTCATGATGACAATGACTTTGCATTATGCCCAGGGCAGTTCTAGGGAAGCATGAGTCAGAGGCAGACACAGACGCAAACAGCGCCAGTTCTGGAAATAGCGGCTGCAGCTTTCCTCCAAGATGGGAGATAGTGGTCACAGTCTCAGCCCAAAACCTCCCGGCTCAGAGGTAAAAGGCCAATGAAATGGTTAAAGTGTGTGTGTCTGCATGCACACGCACCCAAGCTATACATGCACAGTGGTACATCAGTGATCCTTTGATGGAAGATAGTTCAGCATCATTTAGATTCATCTTATGATAACCTGGTGCTCTACGATTAGGTAATGCTACTGCTGGCCATGCCAGTGACTTAATCTCTAATACAGACTCAAAGTATGCCAGGGTTGGCAATACGGGAGTATCATCCAGTGCCTTCTCTCCAGCAGCGTTCATTTTGATGGGAACGAAGGGAAGGGTGCCTTCGACAAGTCTGAAGCAGCTCAGTACCTACCTTTTCTTTTCACCTGCCCACCTGAGACACTATCTGCCCGCTGTATCGCAGAAAACACACAAGCAGTTTCTTCCGCAAACCATAATATTCCTATTCACTTTGTCCTGCCAATAGTACATAGAGATCTGGGGGACTAAACCTTTTATAACCCAAGTTCAGCGTTTATTAATACTGTTTTGGGGGTAGAGTTGGTTTCATTTGGCCTATAAGCAAACAGCCAATTCAGAAAGATTACAGAAAAACTTCACTTCACTTTAAATTTGCAATACATCAAGGTATGAATATATTTAAACATGGAAAGCAGCCATGCATTTTAGAAAAAAATTATAATGTATATATTAAAAAATATCTGCACAGACTGAAGAAAAGGCATTTGTGAGAGTACCTTTACTGCATTCCAAAATAAAATGGCTTGTTATCTGGTCACACTATTGTTTGACTAAAAACAGCAAAAACATTTTCATGTCAAAGTTGTTTGGTCCGTGACAAATGTCACAAAAACCTCAAATAACCTATGCCCTGTAAAGTTTACTAACTTAATATGAAAAGCAAAATTTCACACCAACCCTTGAAGACACCTGTCTCACCACGTAGTCTTACCCACTCTTTGGAAGGCCTGAGCCTTCAAGATCTGACCCAGTCCACACCTAACCAAGCCAGGATGGGAGAGTCCTCCATAAACCATGAAAAGGCCCTCACTCTGCACGAGTTTCTAGGCCACAAGGGGTGGCCTTGGAGGGGCAGCCTGAGTCTCCCAGACCTTGCTTCCTGCCACCCCCAGGTGTCTGTGCCCCAGAACACGACAAAGACCAGCTGCACACGTTTCTCCTGGCCCAGCATCCAAAGCTGCTCCCCCCCTCCTACTTCGAGGAGCTGCCCTGGCAGACAGCTGAAAAGAGCACGGGGGGGACAGAGCCGGGCCTGGTCCCAGGCCAGCACTGCGGACCCCCATGTTCTCACATGTAAAACAAGGGTTGGAGTCAGAGAAGCAATAAGGCCTTCCCCCAGTCTAACAACTCCAGTCCTGTACAGCATTCCAAAAAAAGCGCTGAAGTGAAGCGTGAGTTGTTGAGCTCTCCACGAGATGCTCTCCCCGCTCTGTTCACTCTTGTGGCCAAGCACACCCAAGTGTCAAGGACTTCAAGTAGCTTTTTTTTTATTCACTAGCACACTCCTCCAGGTGCTTGATTTATCATTTTTCCAGGTATTTTAGACAGTTCCTAGCTGGTGATTTTATTTTAAGTTACCTGAACTTTTTAGTTCTTTCTAATGTTCTGTGCAGCTGCACTACATAACGATGATTATTTCCACAGATCCAAAAACTACGTTCTACACTATGTTAGAAACTCAAGATGACCAAGAACTATTTTAGAGAATATAATCATTTCAAGACAACTACCTGTACTAGAATTCACTTTTTGTCAGGAAATAAACTGAACAATGCAACCCTGCCTAGCGAAAGGTAACAGAGGTAGTCTTCCCCTTAGATCAGAAATATACCGCAAAATGACAACAGAGGAGGAGGTATGCCCAATACTCAGTGCCATTCATTAGCGCATATTTGTATAAGCTCCACCAGCCTTTAAAAGAACTTCAAATCATAATAGTTTGGGGAAAAGAAATAAAAGCAATGACTTGAGTACAAAAAATGATTATAGACTGATTTTAAAATGGAGCTTTGCTAGAACAGAAATCTGATCAACCTGAAGAGCACTTTGAGAGCTTCCTGTTTGGAACAACAACAATGACAATTTAATTTACTATACTGTAGTAGACAAATTGAAGAGAGATGCAAATGAAACTGTAGAGTAGTGCTGAGAAATAGGACCGGTCTTCTTGAATAAAGTCAAAAGATAGAGACAAAACATACAGACTTGTATGAGTACTACCGCTATATGTGCTGCCAACCAAAGAACAATTACAGGAAGAAATCAAGGCTGGTTTGGGGGGTGGGGGGGTTGTTTTTGTTTTTTTGGGTTTTTTGGTCTATAAATAAATTTAAGAATGTTTTCCTATCTCACTACTGTGGAGAAGGAAAAAAAAAAAAACGAATGGTGTCTATCCACATGCTATTAGGTAGTCAGTCTTCCACCATCTTATTTGAAGAGGTGCTCCAAAATGTACTAAATGCTTCGTTAGTGCCAGCTGTTTTAGATAAGACACCTCACTTAACTCCCACAAGGCTCTGGCAAGACGAGTATCCAGCCTCTTTGACAGGATGACACGTGGTGGTACAGTCATCAGGGGTCCACCTTGGGAGCCAGGCCCAAGCCACCCAAGGTCTGCAAGCCACCCAAGATCTGCATACTTCAGGAAGGGTCACCTCTCCAAGACATTAGCACCCCTCTGCAGAAAACAACTGGATTTCATCAGACAAAATTCCAGAGACAAGAATGGATCATTCTACAAAGATCAAAAGAAAGGCACACCTAACAAGGCTATGTGGACAAGGAGGACCAGAGTCACGGGGAGACAAGAGTCGGAACAAAAGTAGGTCACGGCGACTCCCACTGACACATGAGGACTCTAGGCTCAGTGACTCATTTGGGGATCTTGGGGGAGACATTCAGATTTTCCATTTACTGCACTACTGCCTTCTGATCTGCAAAATGGAGGACAAAAGTTTATTAGGATTATCTAGATACTTACAGATCCTCACAAGAAATAAAAGCCTTAAAGTATAAAAAACATGGTTTAATACCCACGAGAATAGCTAATGTAAAGAAATCTGACAAAAAAAAAAAAAGAAATCTGATAATACGGAGTGCTGATGAGGAGGCACAGAAACTGTAACCTTAAACATTGCTGGTGGCAATTTTTAGTAGTTTCTTAAAAATTAAACATACAACTACCAAAAGGCCAAGCCATGCCAGTCCTAGGTAACTACCCAAGAGGAATAGGTCTACATTGAAGACAGTTAAACCACTATGCTAACAGCCAGACACTGCAAAAAATCCAAACATCTATCAACCAATACTAGATAAACAAAATGTAGTACATCCACACAACAGAATACTTCATAATAAAAAAGAACAGGGACTTCCCTGGCGATCCAGTGGTAAAGACTCTGCGCTCCACTGCAGGGGGCACGCAGTTTGATCCCCGGTCGGGGTAAGATCCCACATGCCGTGGGGCAACTAAGCCCACATGCCACAACTACAGAGCCCTCGCACCGCAACGAAAGATCCTGCATGCTGCAACTAAGACCCAACACAGCCAACAAATAAATAAATATTAAAAATAAATATGGTATTCCTTATTTAAAAAAATGCTTGTGTGATTTATAGAAAGATACATAAAATGATCAATGATTTGGATATACACTTAATGCCATTTTTGTGGCCTACCTCACAAGTTCATTTGTTCTCATCACCAAAAAATAAAAGGGGTATATAACTGTTCTTTAAAATACTGTTAAAAAAAAAAAAAAAAAGAGGTCATCTGTGGTGTTGAAAACACGTGGAATACTTTTTGAATAAGAGAACACAACATCCAAAAATCACAAGAGGGGGCAACTCTGAAGAGCTCTGGAACTTGAAGTCACCACCCCTAACTCTGAAACATTCTCATTTCTCATTTTGCCTTGAAACCAAATATTTAGAGGGAAGGAAAAAACCCCAAACTGAAAGACGCAAATAAAAGGAAAAAAAATAGAGAAATAGAAGGAAAAATTTACATCCTCAAGTTCAGAGGTAGCCTAAACTTGCTGCAGCACTTTTGATTTCACATTAGTGAGCCAAAGAGAAATACAGCTTACCCCTGAGCAATGTGAGTTTAAACTGCATGTGTCTACTTACATGCGGATGTTTTTCGTTAGTAAATACTACAGTACTACATGATCCATAGTTGACTGAATCCAGGGATGTGGAGGAACCTCAGATATGGAGCACTCACTGTAAGCTAGTTATACCTGGATTAACCTCCAAGTTGTTCAAGGGTCAACTATACCGACTTCACAGTTTCAGTATGTTCTTATGAAGACAATCTGAATTTTGAGAACAGAAATTATGGCATCCTCAATTCTACAAAATAACAGAAGTTGAATGAACTGGAGCAAATATTTGTTTCCTGCTATTAGCCTGGACAAGGCTTGTGGATAATGCAAATAGCCCAAAGTGATATGGCTTCCTTTCCTTATGAGATCCAAATTGCTCTGTATGCATACCTAATGTACCTCTGATACAGGTTTCATTCAATTCTGTTTTCTTCTGTTTCTAGTTTTTTACATCTCAACTGTAAACTCTCTGAGGACTGTTTTCCATTCATCTTTGTACTCCCTACTCCTTACTCATTTATGTTTTATGTGTTGTGGCTATGCAATGAAGTTAGTAAATAAACACTTTAAGTAAATATAGAATTTAATAAGGAATGCATTACACAGAATCATAAACAGTATTACATTTCTAGCCCTGGGTTTCCAAATCATTCTGATTCATAAGTGTCAGAAGAATTTTTATGATGGGTTCCAGGCTTACTTGCAAAACATGGATGGATTTATTTTTTAAAATCACATATTCAATAAAGACACTAACACTATTTATATGTATGTCAATCAAACCCCTATCTGTGCTTACAAATCAGGTAAAAGCTTAAAATGGATTCAGTTAATTCAATTACTCCATTTCCCACCATAACTTCCAGCCTGCATGTGTACAGGGCTGCTTTATCAAAACAAGGCCCAGGAATGGAAACTCTAGTCCAGGGTAGCCTCAGGTAAAATGCATCATATGCTCATATCCTTAGTTTGTGCTACATTGGTTTAGATTTATTTATCACATGCTAGCTTGTAGTAAATGATCTTTGATATGTTGTGTGTTTTATCTCCCATGGCCAGAAATGACATCTCCTGTTTCTTTGGCATTTTCCAGCAGCTTCTTACACAGGGCCTTATATACAACAAATCTAAGAAAATATGTCGACTGATTAGACTGATTCAGGTTTTCAGCTCTCCTCATTATCTGAAAAAATAGAGTCCTTTAACTTTTTTTCCTCTGCCTTGTTTTATGCACATATAAACTAAAATCACACCACCCCAGAGTTTCGTGTGGGAAACTAACATAGGACAGGAAAGAGTATGAGAAGAATACAATGGAGATGGAGTTTTCTAAATGAGACACTTTCAAAAAGCACCAGTGCTTTTAGGCCAGCAATTCTACCCAAGTGGATCAGGGTGAGTTTATTCACTGCCAGAATACAGACAGAAGACTTCAGGGTACCCACTTTAGATTTCTCACAAATATAAAGCCAACTCGAATCCGATTGACTGTAAAATGAAGTACTGTAAATTTTAAAGTTCCTGACAACAAGGCATCTTAAAGGGTAACAGGAAAGTAAAATAAACGTAAAGCACTTTATATACGGTATCTCATTTGGTCTTCAAATCCACTCCCTGAGCAGGCAAAAACAGTTATCATTATTCTCATTTTACAGATGAAGAAAATAAAGCTCAAAAGCAAGTGACAATTGGGAAAACGGACCCACAATGAGTTATATTAAAGAAAAATTTGGGGAATTTACAGAAAAAAAATCTGGGCATCCAGGAGAAAAAACCAGGTCACTCTGAGGAAAAGAAATGAGGCCACTGTCAAACTTTATGCAAGACAATGGAGGAACATATCTAGGATACTTAAAGAAAATATGAGCCAAGGATTTTATGTCTAGTTGAACTGACCCTCGTGTATAAAGAACAAAAACTTATAAACATACAAGAACTCAGGAACTACTGCTGCCCCAAGCTCTTCCTGAGAAATCCACTATAAAACTAGCTTCAAAAAACCAAACTGACTGAAGATCAATACAAGGGTAGGTGATGAGCATTAAATATAGATGGACTTGCAGAATTAAAACTAAGTGATTTTATAAAGGATACAGTATAATATGTACTGGTTACATCCTCTGACATTGTAGGTACAACTATCAAAAAGGGGAGAGGGGACGGGAAGATTATATGAAAAATACTATTAGTTTGTTGACTGTGTCATAGGTATTTACCTGGAAGCTAAAAGGTAACAACACCTCAAGTCACAGGATGGAAGACAGAGTGGGGTGGGGCAAGAAAAGGTTAGTATCTAATTTTACTATTGCTCACAGCAGGAAATCAATACACATGAGCAAAAAAAGTGGACAAGAGGCAGAAATGTGTTATCATGTCAAAGTAACCATTAGAACAAAAATACAAGCCTTCCTAAATGCCAAAAAATGGACAAAAGAGAAAAAAATGTATCATAAAACTGTAAATATTAATTTTATAATTAATACAAATTGGCTTAACTGGCCTATTAAATGAAAGGATTTTCAGATGAAAGCAAAAGTCAAGCGACAAACTTAAGGAACATAATTAGGTGGCAGAGTTGGGATCAGTGTCAGTCTTCCTGGCTGTGAGCTCTCTTTATAGAAGACATGAAAAAGATGACCCACGACAGCCAGGAAAGCTCTACCAAATGTGCTTTAATGGAAACCTCCGTCATTAGAGAACAAAATAAAAACCTGGACATTAAATTTTTTTTAAATGCAAAAGCCAGGTATAACTTTATAGAAAGGTACCATTTGTGAGATTCACTCATCTAATTCATTCCACAAATATTTATTGAGGCTGTATGTGATCAGGTCCTTTTCTAAGTACTGGAAACACAAGGCTTGAGTGTCATTTTTCCTTTGTGCAGAGACCCAGAAATATAAATGAAATACATGTTGGCTAGACTTAAAGACACATGCTAGTGTCGGCCTCCTAAAATAGAAGATTAATGGAAACAATGACAGGCCCTAAACTACACTGACACCAGTAGGTGCTACTAAAATAATGCATCTTATTAGTGCCATATGATACCAGGCACAAAACAGCAGCTCATTAAAATGCCTAAGATGAGAATGATTGCCAAGTAAAGCATTCTGTCACAGGAATGTAACTAATGCTTCCTATAAAACTAAAAGTCACAAAAATTTCCTCTGCCCGCCTCCCTTTTCTAGCCAAACTCTTATGTTTTATATTAAAATGGCTTTCATCTCTCACGGCACATAAGAGTTGATGGCTGCTGGCATCAAATCTGCTAAAATCAACAATGGTGTAATTATCTGCACACTTTCAAGTGTTTCCAAAATACATGCTGGTTGAGATTTTCCTAACTTAGAAACGTATGCTTTATGTTGGTGGTCTAGGAATGTCAATAGCCTGGGTTAAAAAGAATTTTTAAGTCTTGCCCAAAGCATTCTTTTCTACAACAATTATTCGATTTGTTTATAACTCATCTACCTCCACAAAGCATCTGACATATCATATTGCTATTTTGTGAAACTACTTTAATGGTACAGTTACATGAGTTGATACGTGTAAAGCACTGAGAAGAGTGTTTGACACATGATAAGTGTCAGCTATTATTACAGTAATAGTTCCATTCAAAGATTCTTTTTAAAATATGTGAATAAGTGCATGAGGGTAAGTGGATGACTTTTAAATTTTCCCCATCATGCCAGCTGAAAATGGGAAGAAATTTTAGTACACTCAAAATTCTCACTTTTCTTTAAAGAACTGCAGATTCTTAAGAAAAATCTACGAAATCGATGAAAATTTAATCCTATAAAATTATACAGATCAGACCTCCTTCCTGAGGCTACCAAAAATACATTTTATCAGCAATTCTTCCTTGGTCCAGCTAAGGGGGAAAAAAAAAAAACAAAAAAACAACCAAGATCTTGTGAAACCAGATCTAACCTGAGACCTGGTACAGAAAATTTAATAAGTTATGTATTTGTTAGGGATTTACAAGGAAAAGAGGGAGACGCACAAAAAAGACTGAGTTCCAAATATTTCAGCAATAAAATAACGAATTGCATACTAACAGTGCTATAATTCCCCCTTTTGTTTGGTTTCTTTGTAATTATTTTTAATAAATTATTCTGCCTCCTCCTATCACTCAAGTAAGTCGTCATCCAAAGGCACAATCAGTACAAGAGAGGACACAAAGCCACTCACTGATAGGGAAGGCGTAAGAGAGGGCGGCTGGTGCCTCAAGAGCTGTGACTCATTAGAATCCATAAAGCTTTTCTACGAGATCAAGTATCAATGAAGCTATTGTAAGAGGTTACAGCTATATAAATGTAGACTAGTTATGAATTCTCACATGGCAAGAGCATTTTCGAAAAGAGGAAAGGGCACCAGTGCCTGGGAAACCACTCAACACGAATGCTGCCTCAGTTACAGAAGAGTGGCTGCCCACACCTACCATTTTGCTAAATGCAGGTAGTGCCTATAAAGAGGAGGGACCCTTTGGTTCAGCACTCCCTAAATTCATCTTGTGCCGTTTTGCCAAGCTTTGAATCCTAAGAGCTGCAAAGTCAAGCCTAACACCGTTGCCGACTGCTGTTAGAGATCCAAGAAAAAAAACAGAAAATTTTTATTAGTCTTAAACACTGTTTTCCAGAAATCATAAACCAAATAGAAAACAGATCTTTGTCACAAAAGACAAATAGCAGTAAAGCACTTTATTAAATAGTTTAAAATTTGTACCTACCTTTATCATTTTGAATATTTCAATATCAGAATTGTAATAAAAACATTCTCCTAGAATGTGTAAAATTTTAAAAGGAGCAATAAATGTGGCAAAATGCATAAGCCAAGTTGGATTTAAAAAATCTTCTGTGAATTATTATCAAGGTTATCAATGATTTCAGTTCAGAATCAAGCGTGTGGAAAGAACAAATGAAAAAGCTGAGTGAAAATGGTCCAGAATTTAGGAAGGATACTGTCACAAAGAAAATAGTTCCAGTATTTTCTCTCAAAGACTCAGAAAATAGAATTTACCATTTAGATACCACTAAAATGGCCGCTAAATGCTATGAATCCAGTTTCACAACCATCTTTCTAGATTTTCATGTTTCGCTCAATATTTCAAGGAAAACTTCACCAAATTTTAAACAATTTTATGCTTACGGGTATTATTTTTCAGGTTCTGGCAGAAAAGAATAATTAAGGTAACCTTAAAGGGTGCTTTTATTGGAGACCATTTGCACCTAGCGTTTCTTATGACTAATCGTAACAGAGGCCAATCTTACCCTCAGCAAGGCACTTGCTTGTAAACAGACACACATGAAGGAACTCTTGTTAATAATAACAGCAAACCTTAGTATTGTTGAATTTTCAATGTTTTGAAAGTATGCCAATGAGTACTTCTGACATCATATTACTTACTGATGACTAGAAATTAGTATTTTTAAAATTTGTTCTATTTTCAGATGTGCATAAAGTAGAAAAGGTACTTCTTTCAAATATGAAAACTGGAATTTTCTTCCTCTAAAAAAATCATAATGCCAGTCAGATATTTTCTTCAAATATATGATTTCACAAATTATTATATAATCCTTAGACTACTGATTAAAGAATTATCGAAAATGCTGTATTATCAAGTGTATATTTATAAGAACATTATATTAGTCCTTAATCTTTCAATATGATAGATAATTTGTATTTATCTTTGAACCAGTTAAAAATAAAAGCAGGAAAAAAAATGTGTGTTCTTCCAAAACCAGTAGTCATTTAGTAAAATCTATTAATATTATTTTTTAAAATATACATTATACAATTCACTGCGGCAATCGCCATTGTTTGACCCGCCCCTTGCAGAGCAGCCTGATCCATTCATCCTAGTTGTTCTTTGTATAGTTGTTCACATTCCCCTTGCCTTTCTGTTGCATAAATTATTCAAACTAAATAAAAGGAACTCGAAATAGTGAAAAAGGAATATCAGAATGTAAGGAGAAAATACCTGAGGACCAGAAGCAAAAGAGAGGTGAGTTTTGTAACTAAAATTGAAGGAAAAAAAACCAACAATGTAAAGGAATTCAGTTACACCAGTGGAAAAAGGGCTAAAACATAAAGTAAAATGGAAATAAGTGTGAGAGAAAATAGGAGAAAATGCAGACAAAAGAATGACGCATCTACAGAAAAGACAAGAAATGAAAATCCGTAAGACAGCACAGAGAGACAGCAGAGCTATCTGGTGGGTGGGTAGGAATGACACAACACAGCAGTAGGCCAGGAAAGGCCAGGAGAGCATCTTAAATCACTTTACCGGTGGTACCTCTCATTCACCCAGTTTACTTTATTTCATTATTCGTTATTTTAACCCACAGCTGAGCACAGTATAAGTTTGTTTTGCTTCTCCTTCTGAGTTCACTGAAAACCTCAACTAGTATTTCAAGTTACACCAGGTTATGCCTACCACTTAGCGCCTTCAAGATTTTAAGGGGGGGAAATAATCATTCCTGTAAGATTCCATTCTTTAACGTTTAACTCCTCACCAAACGCCCCTCTTCAGACTCTGGCCTTGCACCACTGCTTTCTGTTTTCCTTCCTCGAGCAGGTCAGTAAAAATCAGAGAAAAAATGTTATGACCCTAGCATAGTTAAATACAGACCAGTCATCCCACAAGTTCACCCATCAGGGATGAATTCTGCCTGAGGCCTGAAGGTGCAAATACAGACTTACGGGATGGAGGAAAGGGCAGCAGGAGGGAGAGAAAGAGGCAAAGACAAAGTAGGCAAATAAAAGCAATGGCTAGATTTTAAATGTACAACCAACCAGAAACGACTAAAACTCATATTCTTATTTTACAGTTACATCAAATGAATAAAAGCAGAAAACACCATAGTTTTATTCTAACGTTGCAGAGAAACAGTAAACGCATGAAAAAAGAAAAATTGACTTCTGCTATGGCAAACATTTAAAAAAACTTACTAAACTCAATAGTAAGTTAACTACCTACATTCCTACGAATAACAGGTTCAAATCCCAGCAAAAAGTTAACAAATGACCTATCTGAATACCCATAAGCACAGAATTTGATCTGCGTTTTGGAATAGACACTCGGACAATCAGAGGACACACCTCGGCTACCAGCTGCAGGGTAGCTTCTGTGCCTTTCAGAACTTGTTCTCATGCCCCTGGCAGCTGATCGCTCCCCCTTTCTAAACCCTGCCCTTGAAAATATTGCATGTGCTTTGCCTCAGTGAGCTCCAAACTCTCTCCCAGGTGCGGCAGAGGCAAAACAGTGGGCAAAGGGCTCAGCCGCTGTGCAGAACCAGAAGGAGAGACGGAAGACGCTGATAATTAATATTGTCTGATACAATTCTGAAATCTCCCACCTTCTTGCCCTGCCCACCTCCACCCTCAAAGCTAGTCAGCTTTAAGCTCCATTCCTGGAAAGGAAGCTCAGCATGATGGTCTCAACCCACTTCATTTTCACGTCCTCCTCAAAACTGCTGCCTACAATTTCTAAGAAAAGTCAAAAGTGCGTCCTCCCCATAAGCTCCAACACAACAGCCTCTCTCAAGGAGAAATGGCTCAATGAAGAACTCCAGTTTTCCTGGAAGGCAAAATCCTCAGTCCCTACCCTTCTCATTCTCAGAAGGCAGTGGTCAGGTCTTGGGTGTCACAGATAACGGTTACTTCAAATTCAGATTTTGGTAGTGATGGTAGCTGGTAATCCACAAAGATAAGGGCTTCCACTTCTTTTATGCATGATACATTGTGTGCTTGGGTAATCTTACTTCGGGTTTAAAAAAATAACAGCTAAAAACTATTTTTTAAAATACTAAATAAGCCGTAATTCTTTTTCCTTCTTTGAACATTTTATGATCTCATCTATCCATCACCTCACAAACATTTTTAAAAACACCTAGACCATGAAAGTTAAACAAACACGACCTACCATAGCATGTCAAGGTATGGTCAGAAAACTCAAGCCCATTCAAAATGACAACTTTTTCTATTACTGTTTAACTGAAGTGACATATGTGACTCTTGGTTTAAAGAGTCACACTCTTCACACACTGGATGACTCCTTACAAATGACTATACTCCTAGGCCAGTTCTTTTTGTAATTCTCTCAGAAGCTGCCCTTGGTATCCTTAAATGCACTCTGAAACTTTGGTATCACCTTCATTACGATGTGCTCTGTGCACATTCTCGGACGCTGCAATGCCCATACTAAGGCAACACATCACAGAAGTTGGCAGCAATGCTATCAGCAAGAATTTGGCTTCAGAATCAGAAGTGATTCATCATACATTCTAGCAGCAGAAAAACAACACACTGCTATTTTAATCCCTTGGTGCTTTCAAGAATCAAAAAACAGTAAAATAATTAAAGCAAAAGCAACAAAAATCATATCTGCTGTAAGGTTTGTAAAAACGTTATTCACTTTTGAGAGTTTTCAATGAAATCACTCAGGAAACGACAGACTACTTACCTTATTTCGTATTACTTATTACAATGACAAATCAAGTTTTGACTTAACACAATTTCAGGAGAAAACAGGTAGTCCAAACTTCTGCAAAGTAGCATACTGAAATTCTAAGTGTAGAAAAACAAACTTCTCATTTGCATTAGTAAATAAAATCTCTCCTAGTGTTTCAAAAGTAATACACTTCTTTCATTTTCTCTCTCCATTTTTCAGAGTACTCTAAAGTCTAAATGAATGAGTGTGCTACTGTCTCTGTCACGACCAAGCAGAGAAACCTGATACTGTGGGTGACTTATTCAGAACAACCCCCTTTTATAGAGATAGTTATATAATAATATAATACCATAATAAATACTACTGGTCTAATGTAATAATGGAACTCGCTTATGTCCTAACGCTCTATTTAATAAACATGAAAGAAATCTCTATCCTGGGTCATTCTAACTTCCTGAGAACACAGTACGTTGATAAGTCACTAGAATTATCAACCAGCGTTTCTATAGAACTATCCAGGTATATGTAAGGTTTACTGCAAACTTAAAAAAAAAAAAAAAAAGCTACTCTGTCGTTGCGACCAAGTATTCAGGGCCAGACGGGGAGACTGATCAAGAACTCCATCCAGTGCTCTCTTTCGGGGACCCCTACCTTTTCCAACACTTCTTCTGTCTCCTTTCGTTTCCGTTTTCGGGGTCTCCTGTTCACTCGGACCCATTTGGCGACCTGAAGTTCAAAAACCACAGGGCATTTTAAACACAGAACGACGGGTCCTGAGGGCCGCCCCTCAGCGTAAGAAACAAACGATCGACAGCCTCGCGACATAGCCTTCCTCGGCTTCACCTGGGGGAGCCACAGGCACCCTTCGGGGCTCGCGGGGCCGCCTCAGCGCAGGGGGCCCTCGGGTCTGCGGCGAGCCGAGGCCGCGACCTTCGCCCCGGCCGCTCCCTCCGTTATCGGCCCGATTTGCCGCCCCCGCGCCGGTGGGAGCCAGAGCCCCCGAACGAGGGCCATCTTACCCACCGCTGCTACGCGACGCAGCCGACCGGGGTCTCCGCGCCAGGGATGCAACGCGCGACCCACCGCCCGGGGAGGGAGGGAGCCCAAGGACCGCGCCGCCCGCACTCACCTCGGCGCTCACTTGCCGCACGAGCCCGCACTCCGCCCCGGCCAGGCGCTCCCTCTGCAGCGGCTGCGGGGGAAGGGGACAGAGTCAAGTTTTTCCCGAGAGCCGCCCCAGCCTCCCTCCCCCGCGCCCCACCAACTCGGCGCGCCAACCCCGTACCTCGCCCGCGGTAGGTGAAGGTGGGAGCCTGGCGCCGGAACCCGCGCCCAGGGCCGTCCGCCCCGCCGGCCCGCCGGAGAGCGGGGAACGCTCGAGGCCCGCAACACCTAAGGCACAGCGCGGGCGGCGGGCGAGCGCGGGGCCCGGGCGGCGGCGCGGGCGGCGGCGCGGGCGGCGGGCGGGCGCTGGGCGGGGGCGGGGCCTGCCTTAAAGGTATAGGCGGCCGCGCCGCCCTCCCCGCAGGTCGCCTCCGCCCCCACCCCCGCCGGCGCTCCGCCTGTGTTATTGTTCTCTTCGCAAACATCTTTCTTCTCCTCCCTGCGTCCTGCCCGCGCCCTCCCACGCGCGGGCCGATCCCCGGCGCGCGCACTTACCTTTCCAGCCCACAAGCCTGCGGGACCCCGGGTACCGCGAAAGGGCTTCTTGACTGCGGTGGGAGCAGAATTGCTGCCCGCCGGCAGGCGAAAAGGCTTAGCGGCAAAAGCTCCCTCAACCCCGCGGCCAGCCTGAACTCGCCCTTCGGGTCAGAAACCTAAGTGTCCAGATGGCCTTCGCGGAGGGAAAGGAACTTTCCTAATGGAGTTTTCTCTGGGAATGGATTAGACGCCATTGAGTTGACCTTTTTCAGTGGCCCCTCCGGACTCCGGGGCGGTGGCAGGTGACCTCCTGGGGGAGAAGCCGCGAGCGCGTGAAAGGCGAACCCGGGGCTCCGCCCGCGCGTCGCGGGAGCTAACGCGCTCTGGGTGAGCCCGGCCGGCGCCGCGCTTGCCCGGCCTGTGGACCCCTCCAAAGCGACTAGCAGGGGTCAATACGTCTTCATAAATAGGGGTGAACTTTCCACTCAGTTTATAAAAGTGTGAGATACCCTCAGTCTTTTCCGCCGACCCCCAAAAGGCTTTCTTTCCATCCTCATCAGAAGTGGGCTGAACCAGCCTGGGGGGTGAGTGCTTTGGGAGAAGAGTCGGGTCGCACTCGCGTTTGCTGATGTTGACCATTCCTTTAACTTTATCGCATTTCTTTAAAGAAAATCTGTCTTGCCCTCTCTTTATTGCTACTCCATCCTTCTTTCAAGATCAAAAGCTTTAGATCAAAGCCAAGATCAAACTCACTACTTTAAATAGAAGCAACTTTGCCATGGAGTATTTTACACAAAGGGGAGCTTCTTAATGGAGACATCAGAGTGGAAAACTTTATTTTATCCCTTCATCCCAGATTCATAACTGGACTAACTTAAAATTACATTGATGATGCACTTCTGTTTCCTAAAACAAACAACAGGACTGCTCAAACGGGAGATTCTTGACTCGGTGTTTGTGTTAACAGGAATTAAAAAAAAAAAAAAAAAAACCCTATGTAGAGTTAAATCAACATATTAACCGGTATTAGCTAAGTGCTATGAAATGCATGCTCGTTTGCTAAAGATTTTTTCTAGGTGTTATCGAATCTTTTTATATATAATGTACAACCATCGCATACAATTTTTTTACTGTAAACGAAATGCACAAAAATAGATAGTCTTGCAAGCCTCAAATGCACATCAATATAGGCAGGTTAAAATTACAAATGATGAAGTGGATTATGTAATTGCAGAGCTGCGTAATTTTAAATGGAAATAAAACTTTGAACTATTTAAGCTTCCCTGCTACTAATAACAGTTCCAGAATCAATAGAAATCTATCACTGACTGACATTTCCCTTTACCCACTAGAATTTTTTTTCTTGGGAATTCACCATGTCTAAGATTCCCTGATACAAACAGTTCAATATTGATGTACAGTGCCATGCCTAAATGGACCTCTCTTAAGTGTCCTCTTTGTTGATTTAGCAACAATTTAAAAACATGTCTTAGAAGAAACAAAAACCAAAGTAAATTCCAACAATCCAGCAGCAGGAAGAAAGATAACTATTGCAAATTAAACCTTACACAGACTTCTATGAAAATCTGCTGTTACAGCTGGGTAGTTAGTACTTGAAAGCTTTTTCCCCTTATAATTTTCATCTGGTTGTGGTCTCAAATACACACACACACACACACACACACACACACACACACACACACACAAGATTGTTCCTCATTCTAAAAATCCCTTTGAGCCAGTGGAAAGATCTTAAGAACTGAGACCTGGGAACACCATCTCGGTGCCACTGACAGTCTCCTTTCTTGCTAGCACCCAGTTCACAGAGAATCTAACGGTTTCTGGCACAAGCTGAGCAAGAAAACATCCTACTGTTACTCTGCTCTTCTAGGACTCTGAGTGGGTAGCAAAAGCTGTGGTCCATTCTAAGTGCCTACTAACTTGTCTCCTTGTTTGTCCTCTTGCCCCCCAAACCCACCCCCTCAATCTTTCTTCTCCACAAAGAAACCAGAATGGTATTTACAAAGGTAGTTCAAATGGTATCACTTTGCTTTACTGAGAATGCATTTCCTTCTCTTTTTTGCCTGGCTGGCTCCTACTTATTCTCTAGTGCTGGGCTTAAACAACACTTCCCCAGAAAGGTCTTCCTCACTCCCCAATCCAAATTATGTCATCCCACTGTGTTTTCCTGTTTATTTCCTTGAAAGTAATTATCTTTTATAGATATTTAAATTTTTTATTTTTATTATTTTTAAAATTATTTTTAAAATAATTATTTATTTTTGGCTGCGTTGGGTCCATTGCTGCAAGCGGGCTTTCTCTAGTTGCAGGGAGCGGGGCCTACTCTTTGTTGTGGTGCGCGGGCTTCTCATTGCACTGGCCTCTCTCGTTGTGGAGCACTGGTTCTAGGGCGCGCGGGCTTCAGTAGTTGTGGCTCGTGGACTCTAGAGCACAGGCTCAGTAGTTGTGGCATGCGGGCTTAGTTGCTTCACGGCATGTGGGATCTTCCCAGACCAGGGCTCGAACCTGTGTCCCCTGCATTGGCAGACAGATTCTTAACCACTGCGCCACCAGGGAAGCCCTAAAATGTTTTATTTTTATTGAGACATTATTTTTTAGAAAAATTTGTGCAGATAGCACAGAATTCCCATGTGCCAACATAACCCACAGTTTCCTTTATTATTAATTTCTTGCCTCAGTGCCAGGAATTTGTTACAATTAATGAACCAATATTTGATACATTATTAAGTAAAGTCCATAGTTTACATTCGGGTTCACTCTTGTGTTATACAGTTCTATTATAACTATTTTTTATTAACTTATCAAATATCTATTTCCCTGACTGGATTTTAAGGTCCAGGAAGAAAGAGATCCTGTCCCTTCTGTTCCTGATTTTTGTCCAGTCACTAAAAACACTGCCTGGCACATAGTAGATGCTCAATAAATGTGTTAAGTAAGTGAATGGAAGGATAAAGGAATAAATGACTGAATAAATGGCATATGAAATTTCATGGGGGAAAATCTTAAGAAGAAGATCTTTCTAATTAACTCCTGCTCTACTAAAATATCTTAATTTGTAAAGAGCACAGAATTATACATATTTAAAAAGGAGACACCATGGGTTTTCAGTTACATTGCCAGGGTACTTCTAAAATGACCTTTTTTAAAAAATAAAATAGAAATGGGAAATAAAAGTTCCTAATTCCCTCATATATTATTCACTAAAATTGTATCCCAAAGTGGTGGTAGGAGCTGAATTTAATCTGGAATGAAATATTAACATATTTCATGACCCTGGAAAAGTATTAATTCTCTTTGAGCATGTTCAATATAACCTCAACACGTTTCTCCTTTTGTCCACCTAAATCTACCTTTCTTCATCAGGGGACCCCAGTGAAGGACCCCAGTGAAACTTGAAGAAGACGACTTTTTAAAAAATTGAATTCTGTAGCTGGGGATGAATACTCTAATAACTGTCTTTGAAAATGTGGTGAAAGCACTTTAAAGCTATCTTTTAAAAACAGATGTCTTCTATTTTAATTATATCTTTAAAAATGGCTTGTCTAGTAGAGATGCAAGTTTTTTTTAAAAAAAATGTTTTAAGAAACTTTCTTGTCAAAGCAGTTTATAACAGCTGAAGACAATTTCAGGAGCTGAGGAAAATGCCATTGCTTTTAAAATAAAAGCATTACTTAACCTAGTGGCTGGAGATTACTTTTGGAGGGAAAATCCTTTTTCTGTTTTCTTTTTTTAGTCGAGAGGAAGTAACTCCTTGAAATGACTCCTTTCACTGGAAAATGATAGTGATACAAATTTCATATTGTTAATATGGATGTGTGCCTCTGCTTGGTGATGAGGTACAGTCCAGAGGAATGAGAAGCAGCAGCATGCCTTCCTAGGCAACCAGAAGGCTGAAAGGGCTAATGAGGGAAGCCCTTTAATTAGACCGAACAGCTTCAGATGGCAAATTATACTCCCTTATGCACAGCAGAGGGAAAACTATCCACTATAAGAAGTCAAAAGACTTTTTAATACCAAACAAGGTAGAAACGTCCAGAAGCTTTTGCTGGCTTCAGAAGGGCTCTATAGCCAACATATATTCAGGGTAAATTAGAAGGTAAGAGTCTACACATGTCTGGAAATAAAATCAAGGTTAGTTCAGGTTGCAAATAATGACAAGCAAGGAGTAGGGGCAAAGTTAGCCAATGTTTATGTCTTTAAATTTTGCTCTTTCATTTTAAAATGTAACATTCCTTTATGATATCTTTATATTTGACTTATTTGACTTTAGAAAAATTATAATTTGTATTATAATTTATTGCCCATTTTGTCTGTATGTTAGAATGAATGCCTAATTTCTTTCTGAAGAAGATTTTGGCCCTGCCAAATGAACTTCTCAGTGGAAGTCCTTATAAAGCATAGTTTTCAAAAAAGGAAATCCATCCCACACTTGCTTCGCAGTGACCTGGCTGACAGAACCTCTCCTCTTAGTAACCATAACTCTGAACTCACTGTTGCTCAAAAACTTTTACAGAGCTTGCCTGAGGTAGCATGCTCAGTTCTTCCATTTCTTGATCCCCTCTGAAAATCTGATGAAGCATTTGCTATCAACTACTGGCTCCCCAGAGAAAAATACACCAAGGTGCACAGCCACCCAACACACCAATTGTCAGGAGGTTCACAGAGTTTGCGGATACCAAAACTCCTGCCCAGGAGAGTCTAAGATTTTCTTGGGTTAAGGCAGACCACCTCACAGCTGGTGCAGGATGCATTTTACTGGTGCTCCGGGACATTCCTTTTATCGCATTACATTCTGGGAAGAAGCCATCAACCTTTATTGAGGTGCATTATGAAAAACAACCCATAAAATCCATCACACTGTTTACTGTAAGGATGGTTTTAGATGGTTGTTTATTATATTAAATAGTAATTTTCTGTGAGGACCCATAGGAAAAACTTCCCCGTAGTATCAACATCAGGAATAGCTGGACTTAGGCAACTGGTTTGTTTTACCTCATGAACACTGCAAATTGATCCTTTTTCCTTCTTCTAGAAAGCTCTGTGACCCTACATTAAGCCAAGTATAGGAACTTCAGGGGGTACATATTGTATGCTAATGTAATTCCTGGCCCCATCTTATTTTCCTAACGTTATTTTCACATTGCTTCAGTTTTCTTATTTTAATTTACTTTTATCATGTTATATTTTGCTTTCTAAGAGTTTGCTTAACTCTCTTTTGAACAAGGAGGAGTATAAATAAATAAAAATATTCTGGGTTTATTTTTTCTTCCTTTAAATTTCTTTTTCTCTTTTGGAGGGAGGAAGGGGGTCTGAAAAAAATTTTATGGTTCTAGTATTTCGCTCCATTAACACTTAGAAGTGAAGTATAGAAGGCAAGGACTTATGATTATACCCTATTTATAAAATTTGAGGAAAAGAACTGTTTAAAAAATAAAGCCAAAAAGAAATATAATACTATACAAACATCACAGAGGACTAATATAAAAATGTTAACCAACCAAGTATTTTATCACTTTTGATATCAAAACCAGAGGAACATATAGACGGGTTATTCACTTAACAAACACATTGAGTTTGCCTACTGCAAAACAGAGCACTAGACTTTGTGAACACAAAGATGAATAAGACACCATCCCTGTCCTCAGGAGACTAGTATGACCAGGCGGTAAGGCGGCATGGTATAAAGAGTGCGCAGACAGCCTGTCTGGGTTTGAATCCAGGCTCTGCCACATATTAGCTGTCTGACCTCTTTAAGCCTCTTTCTCATAGAGTTGTGAAGATCAAATGACACATGCGATGTGCTTACAAGAGAAGGCAGTTGTTACTTATCAAAAGTGTAGACTACCGGAACTAAGAAGCAACACAACGTCACTAGAAGCTGGAGGAAAGTGACCTGAAGACAAAAAAAAGTGCTGAAGTACTACATATATCAGAGACCGTGGAACCTCAGAACTGGTAGAAAGAACCAGAGTGGCCAGTTTTGTACAAGATTAAGTTTACAAAGCACTTCCACATATAGACTGTTCTGTTTGTTTCTCATACTGTCCCATCTTCAGGATGAAGAGACTGAGTCTCAGGGAAGTATAGTGCTTTTAATATCTCATACTGTGTGGCCCTTAGACCTCCCGGCTGGAAATGTAGTGTTCTTTCTACTCTAGCATGAGGGCTTAGGGAACATCTAGCCCGACTGTCTCGCGTTAAGATATTTGCTTATTATGTGGATCAGATCAACCATACATTAAAACACAGCCCATAAAATATAATCCCATACCATAAAGGTCTATCGAAACAGACATTTTAGAAAACAGGTATAAGTATATCCTCCTCAATCCCCATATGACTGCAGTTCTTTACAGGCACTTAACATTCTTGGACACTATAATCTTAAAGAGTTTCACAGGTGAAATATAAAATTAGGGAGGTGTGGTTTTAGATCAGTTGTTGCCAACCCCTGACTGCTCATTAGAATCACCAGGAGGGTTTACAAATCCTAGTGCCCAGGAGGCACTCCAGACCACTTAGATTCACATCTTCGAAAGTGGGCCCCAGGCATCAGTCAGTTTACGAGTCCCCCCCTCCCCGACCAGGGATTCCAATGGGCAGCCTGTGTTCAGAACCACTGGTTTGGATCATTTTAATGATGACCCATCTCTAATAGGTTACTATGAAGAAATTCCAGGCGTTTGAGAGACACCTAAATTTCAAGGTCAATGCCACAGAGGACAGCCACCTATTGTGTTCTATTACAATAAGTCCCTTTGGGCAGATGGCAGACACAAAGCTGGACAGGATGGGCTGTCAGGCTGACCTAGGGTAGCATTTCCTATAGCTTACTCTTAGGGATAAACTTCAGGGCAAGATTACTTAAGCGTGCCTGTGTGCACGCACACACACACACACACACAACACACACACACAAGAATTAAAAAGAAGTGGAAATGGAAGATCTCAACACTACCCAGAAGGAAGGCAAGAATGGATGGATATTTGACTGTCTAAAGTTTTTTCCAGGTTCCTGGTTAATATGATTCTCGATCCTGACTGAAAGAGCATAGATCCTCGTCTTCAGGGACCCTGATTTTAGTGCTGACCTGGAATTCTGTATACATGAGGTGGTATTTCCCACTCCTCCCCTGTGAACAATGCTCTAATTATGTTGACGGCTGCCACACATTCCCTGGAAACAAGCATTTTGCATTTGGAAGATTGCTGGCTAGGATTAGGGGACAGTGGCTACCAAAGGAAAAGGCCCTTTGCTGCGTGCAAAAGCTACTGTTTCACACAGAAAGCAACCCGGGTAGCTTGAGTCCTGGGTACCGTGCTCTAACCAAATGGGCTTCCTTGTTTAGGAAAGACACACTACATCAATGCTACAGGGAAACTACTCTGGCAAAATGCCTTATATTATTTATTTATTATTAATTATTATTAATCCCAACCAGGGATTGAACCTGGGCTCCGGCAGTGAAAGGGCCAAGTCCTAACCAGTGGACCACCAGGGGATTCCCGTGATATTAGTCACTAATTTAAAACACAAACCTATATGTTAACATTTCACTAGCTTGAAAAGCAAATACTCACGTCTGGGTCCCTTTGGTTATTCCCTAAACTGGAATGGGTGTGGTATCTGTAAGTGTGTGCACGTGGACTGCCCGTGCTCCCTGGAGTCTGTGGCCCTCGGCATGTCTATTTTTCTTTTTCCAACATTTCTATCTTTAAAAATCTTGGCACTCAGACTCTGTTGCCTATCATCTGGTCTCCCAAAGGAACCCCATGAAGTCACAATTTGCAAAGTCACAAGAGGAATGGGCCTAAGTCATCCTACCTCTGTAGAGAAATAGGATCACACACATACATACGTATACACACACAGTGTAGGAAGAACAAAATCCATCACAACTGGGGGGAGATGGCTGTCCCAAATGTAAATAATATACGAAAACAGCTATTTTCCAGAATGTGTGTTCACCAAACATTTAGATCCATATAAGAGATGTTCCAGAAGAACAATGGGAAGGGCCAGAATTAATTTGCTGCTAATCTCTACTTTCTGTAGGATGTTTCCTCCAGCGGTGGATTAAATCAGTGTTTAATGCTACACAGGCCCAGCTGTGTCCATATTAGGAAATCCTGAGCTCACATCTCTCTCTCTCTCTCTCCCCATGAAAAGAGGAGGTATCCTCCCTCCCTTTGCTCTGCTTCCACCCCCTGCATGTGTAGGTGGGAGAGTAGGAGCCCGGGAATGTGAACTTGATCCACCATTGGTCAGCCAGGCAGTAAACTCTCATTGTTCTTTAGATACCAAACATAACTTCTTTCTAGTAGGGATAAACCCAGCCGTTCTGCACACAACACAGCTTTTGTGCTCAGTAGTATGAGATGGAAAAGAACCACAAAGAACATTAGAGCTTCATTAGACTCATAAACATCTCTTAATATGCAGAATTTAAGAATCCACCCAGCTAATGTATATTCATACTAATATTAGGTACGTTAGAATCTCAAACCTAACAATCTTCTGGTCACTTGATTGTTTTTATAATTATGGATTTCAATTTACAGTTTAAATACTGTGGTCTGTTTTAGCTTTGCCTTCTATTTGAGCACTTCCTATTTCACTACCTTGCTCTCAGGTTCAAGGGCACTGGAAATCATGCTGATGTACAACCAAATATGCTGTTGCTGTTTTCGGCGCTGGCTTGTGAATGTGGCTTAAGTACCTCTGTACAAAGCCATGTGTAATGGGAAATACGCACCTGAGAACTTAGACCTAGGCACCCTCCATTCTTGCCATCTAGAAGCTATGTAACCCTGAGCATGTCACACAACCCTTCGGAAACCTGCCTCGCAGAGCTGTGCTGAGGATGAAATGAGATGGTGTATAAAGGGAGAGGCACCAAGTAGACCAGTAAATGCTAATTCCCTTCCTCTTTCCCCTCAGAAGCAAACACCAGCCTCGTATTATGAACCTAAGTAATCTTTGAAAGGTCTCAAAATAATCGAGTTGTGACATCCTAATAAAAACCCACCACACAGACACGATGCCACTGGACAGAGCCTGCAGAGATATAACACGTCTGAGGCGCTGCAAACCACCGCCTGTCCCTTCCCAAAGGACTGGTGGACAAAATGGAGCAAGTTGTCTTCCTCGTATGCCTGATTATAAAGGAGATCATGCTGTTTCTGACCCCACCTCGCTCAAAACAATAAGCCCACTGTTGTTACAGAAAGACCGTAAAATGAAATTTGATATTTCTACATTCTTCTCTGAAGATACCAGCACGATCTGGTGCTAGATGCAGAAACATCTAAAATCCTAATAGTAGCTACATGCATTTAAAACCAATATAATAATTAAGAACTTGGGCTTTCTAGTTAGACAGATTTGCTTTTCCTCATCTATAAAATGGGTATAGTAATGATGTCAGTCTTAGAGAGCTGTGACTAGAAAAAGTATATAGCAATTACGTATAATGTACTGAGCACCGTACTCAATAAAATGCACCTACTCAGTAAAATGATAGCCCTTTTTTCATTCTGGATATTCTAATAGGCAAAATAGTATACCCCAGTGCACTGTGGGGAGGGGAGAAGGATTAAATAAAAAATACAATTCTATAGGGAGTTACACTACCTATATATTCTTGGATTTACCCATTTACAGTTTAATTCACTATAAGTATTTATGCCAAACCCAGGCAGACATCCCTCAATTACAAAATCAATGACAGTGTTGAAGAAATACAATTTGAGAAGCAGAGAACCAGTGAGAACTCAGGAGAAGCCAACTTTGTAATAAATACAACCGAGAAGAGTCTTAAAGAGAATGTGTCTTTGGTTGGCCGCACAAAATATGAAGTTTCAGCACGCACAGCTGAGGGAAAAGGGAGAGAGCACAGAGGGAAAAGGAGGTGGAGTGCTTGGAGCAAAGGCCAAAGGAGCCACTGGACCTGGGGGGTGACTTCTCCCCAGGGCAACAGGCCACAGGGATGAAGGGGGCTCTCTCCAGTCTAGTCGCATTGTCACTTGTGCCCCTAGAGTCTCAGTCCTCCATTCTGATGTATTGACTCTGGCCTAGCTCCCATGCATTTTCATGCCAATAAAGTTGCTGAAATTAAGAACCGAACTGTGACTCTTCGGGGCATAAATAATATCATATTGTAAAGTCTGGGCTGATAACAACCAGGATGCCCTTAACACTCTTAAGAAAAACCATCTGATCTATGATGCCCTCGATGTGGTTTGAAATTTCCCTCGGCCGACAAAGGAAAATATTTTTAGCATGTAGCACAGTTTGTAACAGACATATAAATGCACTGAAAATATAATTTTAGGAAAGCAGCTGGGTTTAATCATTTCTTGTTGTACCTCAACACCTAATAGGTTCTACTTTCTCAGTATAAGGAGCACTGCAACATTCTGCTACAAACTATGCAGCAATCACTGTAGCAATTTCTCATAAATATTTCATTATTGGCTCTGTTTTTATTTTTAAAGTGGCAAATACTCTGATTTAACTATAAAAGCAGCCTAAAAAGGAAGTGCTCCTTCTGGAGCATTTGCCCCCAATGTTTTCCCCTCCTTCAGAAAGCAACCTAGAATTCACTGGACGATGTTTCCCAAGGTCATTTGGACAACAGACATATACCAGTACTTGCTTTTATGTCTCAAAATGTATCCTAGCAATAGTTGCCACGGTCCAAGGTGAAACTCACCTGCAGTTTTTATTGATACGCAGGAATTTTAAGACATTAACAACCCTACCAAAATTTTTTTCATCTCCTGAGGGTCAAACAGGTTAATATCTGTGAATAATTGATTTTAATCAGTAGCAAGTGCCTATCCTTCAATGATCAACCAGCATAAATGCTCTGGCAGATTGATTATTACTTAAGATTTCTCCCAATAACCTTTCATACAGCAATTTTCCAGTGGAAGAGAAAAGAAAGGCATGAACAGGGTTTTTTTTTTTGATAGTGTACATTTGTAAAACACCACTCAGGACAAAACATATGAAAACTCTCCCGATATCACTCCTAACTAAGGGGAAGTTTTCAGTCTGAGGGCAATTCAACAGATTCCTGGAGAGGAAAGGAAGACACTCAGAGGAAAAGTAAATTCCAACTTCCTCCTTTCAGAGGTAACCAGGAGCTGAGGACTCAGCGAGGTACTGGGCACAGCATACGGTGACATGAGGCTCAAAGTGGCTCTGACCTTCACCTAGGCCTGTTCCCCTCATTCCCCAAAGAAGCAGTGAGGACTCAGAGAAGACGAGTGGCTTGCCCACAGGCACACAGCTTAGTGGTGCAGGGCTCTCTCCAAAGCTGCATCTAATGTATCAGTTATCTCCTTCATCCAACATAGACGATTGCAGAACAAAACTTCACTACCGCATGCTTTGTGAAGACAGCACATTGCATATAACACGCTTGACTCTGCTCCTCCATCCAGCCTCCACTCTTGTTCACTAACCTCAGAATAATGCAGCTTTGCATTTTATGCTTCAGATTGTCTGAATCTCACTCAGAGTGTGATGGTAGCAATTATAACTAGACAGGATCAGAAGCAGAAAATACTGAGCTTGTAAAGGCCCAAAGCGGAGGACTGACCTGGAAGGATGGGGTCTTCTGCTGAATGAGCTGAACACGCTCGTTACCAAGCGCCAATAAATCCTGGAGAACTGCCATTCAGAGATATGTGTGACACGAACGCTGCCCTGTTTTAAACACACATTTGGATTTGGACAGTCTGACAATCATTGACTGTTACCCTGACCTGTGATACACTTGCTGGTTGGCTGCCACTGGGCTGTGCCACTGACACTCTCCTCCTCTGGGTCAGCAGAGGGGACAAACGAGGGCAAAAGCCAGGGACTCCAGTTGGCATTTGCTTTTGAAAGCAAATAAGCAGATACGGGAACCATCCCTTAAATGCTTTAGAAGGTACATAAAGACACTTTTTTGTTCAACCAATTGCTTTTTCTCACGTGTTGTTTTGGCCACCTGGTATTTATTATTTAATTTGGTTTCCAACTCAAGACAGGAATAGTTGTATCTATCTTTCCAAAGACAACAGACCTAATCTCTACACACACTTGCATTCATTCACTCCAAAAAAGATACCAGCTCTTCAGTACAATAATGCCCCGTACTTTCTTTTTTTTTTTTTTTTTGCGATATGTGGGCCTCTCACTGTTGTGGCCTCTCCCGTTTAGGAGCTCAGGCTCAGCGGCCATGGCTCAGGGGCACAGCCGCTCCGCGGCATGTGGGATCTTCCTGGACCGGGGCACGAACCCGCGTCCCCTGCATCGGCAGGCGGACTCTCAACCACTGCGCCACCAGGGAAGCCCTGAATGCCCCATACTTTCTATGCAAAATATTTTGTCAGACATACAGGGCTACCATTTAGATATATATATAAATGGAAGAGGGTCGTGTATACCTGTGACACATATGAAAAGCCCTGGAATGTGAGATTCACATTACTGTACACACAAAGCACATTTTTTTTTTGGCCCTGTAAAAAATAGAAATGAACATATTCAGGAAAAATAGCAGTCATCAATTAAATTCAAAATCATCCCTGCTCAGGCTTTCTGCTGTATTCATTTATTATCTCTTTATATGTCTTGTAAAAACTAAGTCAAGAATGGGACCAAGCTAATTTGGATTAAAAGCAACTCTGCTAAAAATATAAAATGTCTTAGGTAGACTGAGGACTCAGGGTCCTAGAGCGAAGCCCTGGCTCTGCCATTAACTAGGGCTATGAGCTTGGGCACAGCTACCCCACGGATGAACAGATGAGCTCTTCTCCAAGGAGCTTGCTCCTACCAAGGATTCTAAAGCAGACTGAAAGTCCTGCAACACCAGAAAAGCCTAAAATTTAACCATGAAGCAATAGAGGCCACACCCAAGAGATAGGTACCACGCAGATATTAAATGTACACCTATTTTATACGACATGATGGCTCTCCACAAAAGAGGAGAAAAAAGCCCCATGTTCTAAAAGCAGCCAAGTGTTCCTAATAGCTTTTGTTGTCAGCAGGTGCTCTGGCAGCAGAGATGGGCAGAAATCCCGTGAGCACTGTGAACGGCCACAGCAGGAGCTGATGCCCCCAGGCCTGGGATGCAGGTCTGAACACCAGCATGTACAATGATGCCATGCGATGTCAAAGAGTCAAGGGGGCCTGCGTGTGTGTGCACCCATGTACACAACTCACTGCACTGCTAGGTCTCAGGGCTTTCCCCCAGGTGTGGGAAGAGCACGATGCAAATATAGAATAACGTGCCTTTGATGAAGAGTCTACCAGAGTACGTCTTCAGCCTAACAGAAGAGAGAATGGGGGCAGTTCTTCAAAGGCAGAACTGAATGTCTTTTCTATTGACAAAAGGTTTGTAATCCGAAGTTGATATCCTTGTCGTAGTTCTTTGAGTTTACCTTGTTCCTTCTTTCTAAAGATCTCTCTCTATGAAACAGATAAAGCAATGCTCAGGGAAATCCTGTTAAACAGAATCACTCTTTGCAAGAGCTACAGTGTCCTTATTTAAGTGAATCTTTCTGTGGGTGCACAATATGCATGAACCTGAAGAACAGGTAATGCCTGTGTGTTCAAACATGACCCACCAGTCACTGCACCTTGAGGACCATCACATGGGCTCCCTTGCACAATAAGCTGGCCAACTTGTGACCAAGAGGGGGCAGGGGGGATGGGGGTGGTACAGCCGAGTCTCCAGCCTCCAAGCATGTTGTCTTCTAATGGACTTGGCCTCCTGGCTGAACTTGGCAAATACAGAAGTCAACCTCTACGGTTCCCCATAGGTCTCAAACTCAGAGCAGAGGCCCCCTGAGCACACCTTGAACAATGGTTGGTTTGCAGATGCTCCCACAAACCACGGGCTCCTGGGCAGGGGCTGTGCCCTTTCAGCTTTGTTATGTCCACGGCCCAGCGCAAGGCTAGGCATATTGGTTGAATGAATAAACTAAACCACAAAGCCAAATATTTGGATTGCTCAGGAAGAACATAAACGTGAAGGCCTCTAAGAGTTTAGATTGTACTCGGCAAAGAAGGAGAACCCTTTTCACAGAATAAATTTCAGAAGATGACATAATTATGGATTCTATCAGTCGGTCCCAGCCCTCCTTATGGCGATCCTCATTCAGAGGGTGTGGCCTGAGTCTGGGACCTGTAGTTTTTTTTGGTTTTTTTTGCGGTACGCAGGCCTCTCACTGTTGTGGCCTCTCCCGTTGCGGAGCACAGGCTCCGGACGCGCAGGCTCAGTGGCCACGGCTCACGGGCCCCGCCGCTCCGCGGCATGTGGGATCTTCCCGGACCGGGGCACGAACCCGTGTCCTCTGCATCGGCAGGCGGACTCTCAACCACTGCGCCAACAGGGAAGCCCCTAATGATGCTTTTTTAAAGTATCCATGTAAATGAATAGCTTCTAGACATAAAATTTCAAAAGTTGAAAACCAAGGAGCAAACGTCTCTCTAACTGTGCCTCTCACTCCACGAGACTCCCTAGTACCTGCGTGGAGGGGAAAGACTTGGCCCTTCATCCAGGGAGTTTTCTTTCCAGCAAGGCTGCTGGCCCACCTGTCCAGGTATCTAACTGCCACTCAAGCACTAGCACTCTTTCTACGAGCCTTTGGTGCATTTTGTGAGAACTCTTCATCATCACATTCAGCCCTGTGCAGTCTGGCTGTGTCCTGCCTTACTAATCAATCCGCTTCGCAGATCCCGCTCTCCATGCGAAGTGGGCAACAATAAACTACTTCCTAAGAAGGAAAATGGAGAAGGAGAGATCGCTGTTCCAAATGATAGTCAAAATGCATTCACCTGATGTATTTTATCACTATGAGTTGCATTCACCTGTCTATTTTGGGGGGTGGAATCGCCTTGGTTAGAGTGTGACAGGGGCCGGGGCTGGGGCAAGTGAGCTGAGAGTGAGAGTAAGGCTCACTTAGGAGGGTGGGTCCTTTCCTCCGCTCCTCCCCCCGGGGAAGTTGCCTCCATTCCCCTTGTCCTGAGGCACTACCCACAGAGCCTTAATCATGCTATGACAAGCTAGTTAGTCAACACCTCCCCTCACCCCCATCACTGAGCTTTGACTCTGCCCCATGCTGCTCAAACATGCACACTTAGTTTCCACCACTAGACGCTGAACATGTCACTCCCCCTGCCTGAAATGACCTTCTCCCCTACCTGTCCTTCAAGACTGAACTTTAAATGGTACCTCAATCCTTTCTGCTTCCACAAATGCAAAATGACCTCTTTCTTCCCAACTCTAAAAGTGAGTTAGTTTTACACCACTCACGGCTCTCTGCTTTAGGTCGGTTATTTGCGTATCTATTCTTCCCACTGAATTATCAAGCATCCTGAGGGTGAAGCCTGTGTCTCTCTCATCTTTGAGTCATGCACAGTCCCTGGTAAAGGATAGATATACGGGCAACATTCACAGAAAGAAGGGAAGGGGCAGGGAAGGAAGGCACCTGGCTGGGAGGTATGATTTCAGATCCTGGAAGAAGTGTCCCCTAGCAAATCCCATCCATCTGGTCTGGGATGCTTGACAGTTTTGTCGAAGCCTAAGATCTGACACAGTTACAAAGGAAATCTTCAAGGGAGAGGAGACACTTTTAATCCTTACTATTCACTCGGTGTCTAGTCGTAGATTACTGTGAATGAGATTCAAATTCTTTCTGGAAATCAGGTTTTGAAAGGGAGAGAAAAGAAGGAAAGATACAGTGCTTTCATTTGGGGCACCAAAGGAAAATGTCTGCTGTTTCACAGTGCCTTACACTGTGAAGAGGTCAATACATTTGGACAGTGTCAAATCGGATGTCCCCCAATAATACACAACGCCTGGTACAGACCTTCGATTACCTACTTCTTCCTGGGAGAATAGACTCTTCCTTCCCACATTTGTCTCTCATTTCATCAGAGACTTTAAAGTTTTGTGGACAGGATGCTAATGTCATTTGGGACCAAAAAAGTTATATCCAAAGCATATTCATTTATAAGGGAATAAAATACAGTATGGTTGACTCGAGTGATTTTTATAGGTCACTTTGAAAGGATTCACAAGAAATGTGGAACTAATCAGAGAAATATTGGGAATCAGCATTATTGTGGGCTAAACTTGTACCCTCCGAATTGACATGTTGAAGTCCTAGCCCCCAGTTCCACAGAATGTGACTGTGTTGGAGACAGGGCCCATAAAGAGGTGATTAAAGGAAAATGAGATCACATGGGTGGGGCCTCATCCAATCGGACCCGGTGTCCTTATAAGAATAGGAGATTAAGACAGAGCTCTCTACACACACAGAGGAAAGACCGTGTGAGGACACAGCAAGAAGGTGGCCATCGGCAAGCCAAGGAGAAAGGTCTTGGGAGAAACCAAACCTGCCCGCACCTTGATCTTGGACTTCCATCCTCCAAAACTGTGAGACAATAAATGTCCGTTGTTTAAGCCACCTAGTTTGGTATTTTGTTATGGCAGCCTGAGCTATTATGTGCACAAAGCCACAGATGCCAGAAATAAAGAAAATTAGGCTAAAAATGAAAGTATTTCAATAAAATCTCTCCTCGTCTCTTGTGACTGCCAAGCAGTATATCACTCTGTGGAGCTTGTGGGAAGAGGGGCCGTCACTTCGATGAACGCTAAGTGACAGTGGTGACTCATCGACAATGCAGGCCCTGCCCCAAGTGAGGACAGAGAACGTATCTCCAAGGATCCCTGACAAGATGTTTAGTCACTTAGAAATTGTTAATCTAACCACTGAACAAGAATGACAGCAAAATTACTAGGAGCCCAAAACCCACACCACATTATGGCCACGGCTATTACTGATATAAAAGAACCAAGGATCTTATAACACATATAATTTGAAAAATATGATTTCTCTGGAATTTGCAAAATAACCAGTCTCAGTTTTCTTGAATGACCATTAAATGGAGAATTTTTATAGACACCACTAAGATTAAGCATCCTAATGGGCCTTTAGGTTATGCTGATAATAGTACATAATCTGTGCTAAAAGAAGCCTACAAGTTATTCCTCTAACAAACCACCTGGCTTGCTCTGTGCTAAAAGCACATCACGGCCCCAACGACATGCAGCCTCTTGCATCATGTCTTATCAAGTTTCCTCGATTTTGTGACTGCAGCATTTTTCCCTACAAGACTTCACTTTTGCATCATTTGCTTGTGTGGCCTTTGGCAACTTGCAGGTGTTTGTTTAGAAAGGAGAGGCATTTTCCAAGATGACACAATAACCTGATGTTCTAAATCCTGGGAGCTTGACTCCTGCCTATTTCTAGGACGCTTTATGTGATTGGCCATTACCCACCCTCTCTATCCCCATTGCTGCCACTGCTGCCCGTGACTTTGCCATTGAAGGCTGCTGAGCGCTTTCCCCAAAGAGGAGCCCAAGCCATAGAAGGGCTGTGAGGTTCACCGGCGTTATTGTGTTACTTGTTGGCACCTTGGGAAATGGGTCACCTGGGAGTTGACATTAAGAACTGAAGAGAGGCTGGTAATTCGTTCATACCCTTATGAACGCCTGCTGTGAAAGCAGCGTCCGACCCCTCACCCGTGCATTATGATCACCCATGCCATCAGAGCAGATTGAAGGGCGTCTACGGATTGGCCAGCTCCATCTTTATCCATACATGTGACCAAAATACAGATGATTTCAATGATATCTATTCAGTGAGGGATTTTAAGGCATTATGCACTCAGATTTTAACTCAACTAATAGCTTCAGAGCATCACTATTCAATACGAATATATGCAAGCCACATTTGTCATTTAAAATGTTCTAATTGCCACATATAAAATGTAAGCTGTAACAGCTAAAATTCATTTTAATAATATATTTTCTTGGGTATGTATACATTGGGTTATAATGTATCCGAAGTATAATCATTTCAACATGTAGCCAATATTTTTAAAACTTTAATGATATATTTTACCTTCACTTTTGTGTATAAGTCATCTAAATCTGATGTGTTTTCATAGCCTGTCTCAATTGGATGCTAAATTTGATTCAGAAATGCTTGGTCTGAATTTAGATTTCATAGAATTGACAGTTGAAAAAGTGGATTCATTCACACACCCATGTTGTTCCAAACCATGACAGTATTATTAGATTTTCAATTTAAATTTAGATTATATTAAAATTAAACTTCAGCTCATAACTATTTGGAGACTGATAATTATGATTGGGCATATGCTTAGCAGTGGTGGAAAATAAAGTTTAAAAAGGTAGCTTGGGGCAGTTCTGCTGACAGCCTCAAACAGCAAGCCAAAGAGATTGTTCTAAATGGGGAAAAAGTTTCTGGTGAGGAGGGATGTAAGCTGTGTTTGGGGGAAGATTCACTTAGCATTGATGTAGATGATGGATGGAAAGGGTGACAGCTTGGTGGCTAAAAGAGCAACTAGCTACTGCACTAGTCCAAGCAAAATATAATGAAAAAGTGGGGGAGGTGCTAGGAAAGGAAAGAAAATTATAAATTTACATAAGGATATCAGGTAATGTGGGCAGGAAATCAAAGAAAGGGAGGAGTCAGAGAGTTCTGTAACAACTAAAATAAAGAAGTAAAGAGGAAGGGCTGGAGGGAGAAAAGTTATTTCTAACGTATTTGCATAGAAATGTTTAAAAAAAAGATTGGAATATATGTACATATGGGCCGGTGGTGGGAGGAGATCTTTGGGCAAACATGAAAAGAAATAAAAATCTATTTATAGAACTGTCAAATTAGCAGAATGGGCAACTTTCTTAGAAATAACGTATACTATTCCAACAGTCGGGAGGGTCTGAGTAAATTAAATTATGGTACCACTTATTAGAAAGCTATGCAGCTGTTAAAAATCATTGCTCTTGAATTATATCAAGGGATATGGGAAATTGCTTAAGATATATTTTTAAATGAAAACCTTAAGTTTGGATGATAAGATTCCATTTTTTTTAAAAAGGATATACATTTACATAGTGTATAGCACAGAAAATGTGTGGAAGGACACATACCAGACGTAGATTATCTCTGCAGAGTAAGACTGAAAGGGGCAAGAGCTTTTATGTTTTATACTTTGGTAGTGCTTGAACTTGCTACAGAGAACATATCATTTTTATTTTTGAAAAGGGAGACCAGTAAAATGACTGAAAGGATTTCTATCAAAAAATTATCTCTGGGTCATTTTAATTTTCTTATTACAAACTTTTTATATTTCAATATGTAATACTTCTATAGTCAGAAAAAAGTCATAAAAGAAATAATCTATAATTCCAACGACACAATCAATTTTAAGTCTGTTTGCAAAGTCAAAGTTTATAGAGTTGGGTGTTTCTTTAAAGAGGTTTGGATCCAATTTCTTTTACTTCTTTGGGGCTCATGCTTACTTTTATAGCTGCTGAAGCTATTTCCACATTAAAAAAAAATGATTTCCATTCATGTGGGCAGAAAGGAAAATGGAGGCCAACCCCAAGGCAAGCCTTCCTGAGAGAAGACAAAAAGCCTCTGTAACCTGTAGAATGAAAACTTCACCAGTAGAACGTGACTCTTTTGTCGTGAATGACTTCAATTGCTGGTGAACAGAAATTTTCAATGAGAACAAAGAGCATCAGAACGATTTCAGTGCTCTGGTTGTCATTCCAGGCCAAACACACCAGTAACTTTATATTATAATGATGGGGACAAAGAACAAGGTGTTCCATTCACTGTGAGGCTCCTGCAACAAGAGGGCGCAGAGTCTTTCACTGAAGTGGAAACGAGAAGGAACTCTCAAGGAAAGCGAAAAGGGCTGCGAGCAGGTAAATCACCATCAACTGCATAAATAATGGCAGAAAATGGGTGAAGAGATGAAAAGATGCCGTCTGATCATTCACCAATGGAGAGATGTGCACTAAATCAGGGTCTTTTCTGTCTGACGCTGTTGTTTTTACCGAACAGTTAAGCACCCAAGGAAATACCAGTTGGGTCTTAAATACAATTTATAGCCGGGTTGGCCTCATTGCACCTGGCTGTGTTTTGACAGCAGGTTTCGTCAGTTTATAGCGGAGATGCTTGTCTATGCTATAAGCTGTCACTAATGCAACTAGACCTTTGGAAAAAACGTACCGCTCAGAGGCAAATCTCTCCCTTCCACGCACCCCTCCCCCTTTTAATGAAAAGCAAAAGCCTCCTGCTGGTGGCAAAGCCTCTTCTTCTTCAGGGGAAATTAGAGCCTCCTGGGAGCAAGCGGGTCAGCCCCAGTGCTGCAGCCCGAGTGGGGTGCGCCTGCTTCTGGGCACTCGATTAAGGACTCTTTCTTTTCTCTTCCCTCGGGGCTAACTGTTGAACACAGTGGCCTTGTTGTTCTGGGCCAGGAAATGTGGGATTCTGCTCTTTGAGCTCCCAACTCTTCCCAGCTTCCAGGCCCTGCTAAGAATGTCTGGAAGCCTTGCAACAGCCTGGCCTAGGAACACAAGGCAGACGGCTTCGCGGGATACCCAGCCCTCACCTCAGCCCCATCGGAGACAAGAAGAGCAAGGCTTGGCTATTTAGGTTCAGACAAACCTTAACTTTGTTTCCCGGGAGTTTTGTACTCAGCTAGTGGCCTGGTTTGGAAGCCACTGACGTAGAAATCACAGGAGCTCATTATAATATACACGAGTTGAAAGCACTGCCTCCCAGGACCAGGTGCTGCCTTATTCCACCCATTTTGTTTTGCGTGTTTATTCTTCTTCACTGCCAGAAGGACTGGGCCAAAACACAAACAAGTTTTAACAGGTGACATGCATTCCCGAACCGAAGGCAGTGCGTCCTTTTTAGGAATGAGCTCATGGTGGCTGGTGGCCGACATTTCCCCCCGTGTGGTAGAACAGGACAAAGATGTGAGTAGAGGGATGAAAAGGTAATGGAGAACAGCCCCTTCTGTTCCTTAATTTCATGGTTCACAGACCTTCATTGACATTCAGACACTCCCAAGGGGAAGCTCATATAACCGGTCATGAAACCAGAAACGAACAGGCTAACAGCGCTGCTTGCCTGGGCCCGGGGCAGAGTTTCTCACCACCTTGGGGGTCCACTCCCAGACGCTAGGGCCCACTATGATGGGTCTGCAGCTGCTCCGGGGGCCAGCCCAGGCTGGGAGAGTTGCAGGCCTACAGGGTCCTTTGACCAGCCGCATCCAGGACGCCACCCTCGGACTTCTCAGGGCCCAGGCTCCAGCTAGGGTCGGCCCTCGGGGCTGCCCTTCAGGCTCCGCGAAGCACAAGACCCGGGGAGCGCGGAAGGGAGAGAAGGCTCCAGGCCGGGTGATCCCCTCGCAGCGAGGGAGGCCTGGGAACCGTCTCTCCCTCAGAGTTGCCCATGGGCTGAAAGGGAGGGAGAGAAGGAAAGCTGAAGGAGGGATGGGTCCCGGTCCCTAAGGCAGAGAAATGAATCTAAACTGCTCCCTCAGATGAGAAGAGCAGCCGGAGGTAGAGATGCACAGCCAGGGGAGGAAGTCGAGGGCAGCCGCACAGGGGTGACGACGGAGAAACTACGGGTACGCCCGGTCCGAGGGACGCGGCAGGCAAGCAAGCTCACGCGTATGTGGCTGCATCCAAATGGCAGAGCTCGAGGCCCGATGGCAGCATTGACCTGCTGCCGGGTGACGCCGCCCAAAGTATACGCCACGCTTTGCAAGACCTCATTTAACACTCAGTTCAGGGTCAAACAGAACGTCCACCTACAGCACCACGCTCACTAGAGGCAGAGGCCTGAGGCACACATCACCGTGCAGGCCTAAGCGGGTGGGAGACCGTCATTTTCCTGACTCAGGGATATTCCAACTCAGCAAGAGGATTACTTTTGTAAGTATATACAGATAAATCACTGTCATGATGGATACACCAAATATGAAAAGCAAAGTACACAAGCCTTACTGTCCTCCACAGACTCTCGGGAAGCAGTTATCTTAAGCACACCTGTGGTATTCCGGAACTCTCCAGCCAGTCTTGGAAGATGTTTTCAACAGACAACTCAAGCCTTTAAAAATAAAACAACAACAACAAAAAGTAAAGGACTGAAAAAGTTACAGAGCACTCATTACACAGAATGGTTCTAACTGTTCGGGCACATCACCGCATCAATCTTCCAGAGAAATCGGGAGAAAGCGCAATGCTGTCGCAGGTTAAAGTGAGGAGGGGGACCCGGTCACGTTCAGTACAGCTCCTCTCCAGTCAAAGAGAGTGCACACAATGAAATCTAAGAATCAAAGGCACACCACAATAGGTGCTTTTAATGTCTTGAGAGGAACTTCGTGGTTGGGAGTGCCATTCAAGGAGGATAGGGCATGTTCATGGGACACAGCAGGCGTGACTGCTTCCTGGAAAGAGGTGGAGTAAAGTGAAATCTGAACACTATAGCACTTAGCACACCAAAAGGAAATTCCAACTTTATGGTGACCATGGGCTACAGCAAGCAAAAATGATACAAATCATTACTGGAGCCCTGAGAGGCTCACAGCCATGGAGCACACATGGCTTCTGCTGCTTGTTTTCAAGCAGGCCTTCGTTCTGCTTTATCTGAAATATTATGATTGCTTGTTACGTCTGATCCAAAGGAAGCTGAAATCTTTTGGTTCCATGCCCTGCTGATTTAAATACTCCTTAAATGTACTAAGTGTCCAATATTTTTAGGCTCAGCAGACTGTCTTCCTGAAGTTTAAGCCATTCCTCCCTGGCTTCTAGATAATTCTTGCTCATGCCTAGTCTCTCTAACCACAGAGGCCTTCCTGGAGCCTCTCCCAGGCTGTGTGTGTCATACCCACCATGCTTCCTGTCTTCTGTGGCACAGCGTCCGTCAACAGTTTGTGACTGCAGTTGATTTGGTTACTTGACTTTTAACTCTCTCCTCACTGGCTCAAAGCTCTCTGAGACCAGGGTCCAAGTCTGTTTTACTCACTTCCCTAAACCCAGCACTTAAAACAGTTCTTGGCATAAGAGAGGATCCCCATAGATACTTTTTATTTGCATGAATGAAAACACATTTCATTGTTGACTCAATAAAGATTATTCCTTTTTAAGTTACTAATCACCTTTCCCAGTAGGATATTCCCAAGTTGTTACGCTCTGTATTTTTTTTTAATTTTATATACTATATTACATATATGTAATATTCCCTCCTCCCTCCCTTTGGAATTGTAAAGAAGTTGTGCAAAGATACAATGCTGTCTGCATTAGTTAAGGTGCTGAAGGCCAAGTACTCCCCTCACACCTGTGCTGGTTGGGCTTTGGGCTGGACCACAGTGAGAAGGGAGGGAGGGAAGGAGGGGGGTGGGCTTGGGGAATACGGGGCTGACCGATACTGTCCCTTCCTTTGCTTCTCCACTGAGAAGCAAGTCACCTGTGTGCCTCTGTCTTCCCTGCCCAGGGCAAAAGCAAAGATTGCCGAAGGAGGCAACTGTTGCTATTTCAAAACAGAGAAAATACGAAGAGGGAAAGAAACCGGTTTGGATTCATTTTCAAGATGATGCCCACCTGTGGGACGACCAGGCAGGGAAGAGGCCAGAAGTGAATAAGGGGAAGGTGACCACCTCCCTAGGCTGTCTGCCCAGTTCCCAGGTCAGCGGAATTACTGGCTGTGCCTCTATGAAAGGCCAGGTACCACCATCCCTGGGCTTTTCCCCACTATTTCTTGTCATCTAACATCACCACTCTCAGTGCAGATGGCCAAGTCCCCTCTGTAGGCTGTGAGAGTGTGGAAGTGTGTGAGTGTGCTCACGTGCGTGCATGCGTGTGTGCCCTCAGGTGTCTGTGTGTGAGTGTGTGTGCACATGCACGTGGGCCGGGGATGGGGGCGACGAGAAGAGAGGAGGCATCTCTCAGAGCACCTTAAATCAAGATCATGATTCTTTCTTGGTTTCTTGGGCTTGATTTATTTGCTTGGCCATGGAAAGAGGCACTGGAAATGCCCTCAACTGGCATGACTGATCTGCTAGGAGGAGGAAAGTGGGGCAGAAGGGCCACTTAGAGAAGTGTCCAAGGAGACCTGAGGTTGTTTTATTTTCTAGTGACATTGGTGAGGCTGGAAGGTAAGACAAATCTTGTAATTTCCACTGAAGACTATGCTCAGTGGAAGGCCTGTTCTTGTTTGGAACGAATGCAAACCTTCTGCACCTTTGCCTGGCACCCGGGTGGGAAGGGTTGCTGCCCCGGGGTTTGAGCGGCTGTGCAGGCCCTGCTGGCAGTCTAAGTTGTTTGCCCTGATTCAGAAGCAAGGGTCCATTTTCTTCCCTGTCCTTCCTTCACTGGTGCTTCTGTCTAAGCAGCTCATTCATCTACTTCCTTTCCAGCCAAAGAGAGACACTCCTGTGTCCAGGGCCCTGGGGCCAAAAGCTCCCGTCACCCATCCTTCAGGTGATACCCAAGAAGGCAGCAGCAAGTGTCCGACTCGGAACTGAGCTTCATTGTGCCGCGGATTCTAGGAAAACGGGCATTCTTAAACCTGCCACAACTTAAGACAGCGAATTTAGAAAGGATTTAGAAAAAAGCAGTAGTGATGATCAAAGGGCTAAGCACATTGGACCCACAGGGGAGGTCAAGGGAACTGGGATTAAATATCCTGAAGAAGAGAAGTCTGGGGAGTGACTTCAGAGCCATTTTCAAGCGATTTTTACAAAAGATGGTGAACAGCTGTTGTGCATGTCCACGGAGGAGTGAGTAAGAGGACAGGGACATAAATTTCCTTCAGGGAATTTTAGCTTAAAGACACTTCTTTAGCGGTGGCATGGCGGGGGGATGGCATGGAGGAGGGCGGGGGCTGGAGAGTTGAGTCCCGGCATGTTACTAACTGAGGTTCAAGTCTTCACCGGGGAAGACTGAGAACAGGCAAAAGCTTCTCTCTGCGGCAAACATTCGGTGGATGTCTATCAGGCGTGAGGTTCTGTACAAGACCAATATTATTAGCCCCATCTTAGAGTTGAGCAAATAAAGGTCCAAGAGACTGAGGGCCTTATGCAGGGCCTCCTAGATGGTGCTTGAAGAGCTGGGATTCAAACTTGTGTTGCCTGGCTGCAAAGCCCTCGCTTTTCTTTCTGCGTTTAATTCAGGAAATTAATCCACAATACATTGGTTCACGATTTATCATGCAGACAAGCCTGCAGGAGGAGAAGGCCTGCGCTGGCTCTCACCAACGCTGACTTCTTGTTCACATCTCTCCTGCTGAAGGTAACCTGGCCGCTGCTGCGGTTGCCCTGCGTGTCCATCCCTCAATTACAGTTCCAAAGAGATAGGGAGACTCTTGGGAGGGGCAGAAGCATGAGGACAGGAGAGTTCATTGTTTAGCTGCATCCAGGAGCAAAAGACACTCTCCTGTGAATGAAGAGAACCTGTGTTTCCAGATCGCTTTCCCCTGGAAAGGTTCAATACATCTTATAACCATTATCACTTCATTCCTCATAATATCCTCGTGAAGTGGGTGTCAATGGTTGTGCGGCTTTTTAGCAGATGGAGAAACTGCAGTATAAGAAGACCAGTCAAAGTCAGCCCAGGCTAAAGAAAGGATCTCAGTTTCTAGACTCCCAGTATCAGCACAGACATCAAACTGCACTGATGCCTGTTTACAGATTCCTAACGTGGAATGAGATGTTAAACTATGAGAGGAAGATCAAAGCACTAACTCCATCTGCCAGAAACAATTTTTTAAGGTAGTATAAGTAGCCTTACCTCCCAAGGAAATTATGGGAGACTGTTTGAAAATGCTGAACTTTCAGGAAAGAAATGGGCTGTATGTTTTATGAAAAAATATGTACAGAATTTTGGCTGTTTTGATCATAATTACTGAGATGACAGTACAGGTGAATTTTTAGGTCTGAGCTTGGATATATAGCAGTGGTAAAGCTGAAAGCTGACTTTTTCAAATCAAGACACTCAGAGTCAGAGCCAAGGGTGAATTTTTCCCCTCTGAGATCATGTGGCTTAAATAATCACAACAGACACGCAGAAGCATTTCCACTTCGCTGGGATCCAGAACTTACAGGAAATTACTCTTCTGCATGTCTGATCACTATGGAAATTGATTTTATACAGATAGCTAAAAGTACACAGACCCACGACTGCACGCCCTCCATCTCTGTACTAGTGAGCGGTACTTCTGCCTCATTACTGAGACCTCCTGGGTATCTGGAACAGCAAGTTGTTTTACCCTCTGGCAGGAGAGTTCCCTTGCTGTACGCCTACGTCCTGAAAGGCAGCTCTGAGTTTTAGGAGTGGGGTCTCCGGACCCTGTGAGCTCTAAATGTGGTCACGTGTAGTTAATGCTGCAAGGGAGAGAATATGCTGGCCGTCCTGCACGACGCTGGCTAGAGAAATAATCTGTGTTTAAGGCTGCGAAAGTGACCAGTTGCTCCTCTCTTCGTAATATTACAGTACATAGAAACAGACCCGGGCGTGCGAGAAAGCAGTATTGCCTGTGGTGTATTGCTTCTTTGGTTGATCTCTGGGGTGGAGTGGCAAGGATGGGGAACTGACTATTAACCAGATCTGCTGCTTGTGCCTATCAACTCGTTGCTGATCAGGAGAAAGGTCTTTATCACTCTTGGCTCTGTCTTCGGCCTCTTGAGATTCTAAAGATCACATTCTATCTGCGCCTCTGAAGGAAAGCGCAAGGCCCGGTAATGTTCCCAGGAACTGAGAGAAGATGGAAAGAATTGGGGAAGTACAGTTCTAGATGGATGAAGGCTTTAGGAGCTTCCATGCTCAGGGTCTGAGACAGAAAATGCTCTTGTTCTGGAATGCAACTTACATTCTGTATGGGTTTTTAAATTTTAGTAATTTACGTTTATAAGTTCCCTCCCTATGTGGCGGGATGCAAATAGTGTATGCCTCAAAGCTTTACACGTGGTTACTTCTTTTCTTGATCAGAGCAAGTCATTTGTGCTTGGGTAGATAATGAAAATTGCTGAGGTAACAGTTACAAACGAGTACTCCCTAGCTTCGTGGGGGAGGAAAAGTACTGAATTAAAACAAACACGTGAATGCACACACACAAACAACAATAGCTGATGAGCAAAGAGAGAACCCGCAGCTGTTGGTACCGCTGGAATATCAGATGGGCAAGGCATGTTGGATATGGTGCTGTTCTACCAGGGCAGACAGGCACCCAGGATTTGTTTGAATCTCCTTCTAAGCACTTCTAGCTTTTTCTTTCCTTGGTCTCATCAGCATTTAAACTGAAACCTCACACTGAAGACGTCTAAAACATGACTTCTCATCTCCGCTCTTCCACTGCAAATACCCTCCCTTCCTTCCCTCTGCCCCATACTGACTCCTGAGACCAAACAACTACCAGCTGGATTTCCAGGGCTTCTACACTCAGCACGTAACTAAGTGGCCAAGAGAGAAAGGTCAGGTCACGCTGGACTCCTCTTTTCAGCTTTCACAACCAATCAACCAAGTCTTAACTGTGGCACCTCCGGAATATTCCTGAGATCTGTTCGTACTCTCAAAGCCCACTGCCACCATCCCACCCACGGCTCCAGCTCTGGATCTCTTGAGTGAACTACTGTACCGGTCTCTAATTGGTCTCCTGACGTCTAGTTCTCCCCACCCCCATCTATCTTCCATGCTGCCTCCCCCGAGTATCTTTCCAACCTGCTGACGGCACTTCCCTACCTAAAACCTTCAGTAGTACCTCTGGCCTGAAGGCTCGAGGCTAGGACTGCTGAACTGTATCTCCATGCACCCAGGACTCTGAAGCTCACCAGAGAACCTCCTACCCTGAGTCATGACCTGTGTCATGTACATCTTCGTCTTCAGAAGTTGACCAGGAGCTCCCTGAGGGCTAGGCATAGAATTGATTCCTTTCTGTCACCTAGTGTCCAGCCTAAAGTCTGGTAAGGGAGGTGCTCAGTAGAGAATGCTAAAATTCATCGAAGCAAGAGAACAATGGAAACGCAGTATGACACAGACGTGCCAGCCCCAGGACCCTAACTGGCTGGTCTAAAGTGAAAGACTGTCCTGTTCGGAACAGCTCACGTGCTTAACAGATGTGCCTGAGGATCGGTTTGCAATGGAGCCAAAGGTTGGAAGCTCCAGGGGTAGGTGTGGGGCCTTTGGAGACCTGGATGAAATTGGTACAACATGCCGCACAGGCAAAAGGGTGAACAGTCTGCTTTAATAGCTGGATTCGATTCTGAGATTAGTTGGCAGGAAAGAAGATGTTTCAGTTTCAAAATATATTCTAGTATACTTGCTGAAATACATTCATTGTAGCAATGAAATCTCCTTAACGCTTCAGGAGAATTTTAAAAAGAAGCTTAAGCCTGCTAGCGAAAAAGTGATCCTAACTGGGCAAGGCGTCCTCTCAGGGGTGAAGGTTGGTGGTTGTGGCCACCATTCAATGGAGATGCTGCTCTTAACTTCCACAATCACAACAAAAGTCTCTTTGTGGGTCCACAAAAAATATTCGCAATGATAAAATCCAGGTCCCCCAGAGCCAGAGGGCTTGGGGCCATCCAAATGAACTCCATAACCTTATTAGGAAGAGGATGAAAAGAAAGAAGACCTCCAAAACTAAAAATGCACTTTGTGGCTTCCACGAAAATTGCTGTATTTGTGTCCTGAGAAGTTCTTCTTAAAGAATGCACAGTTGTCATTCAGAAACAGACTTTCGTAACAGCCTAAGGAGGCAATATACAATTTCTATTCATTTTCTTTTTCCTTTTTCTGTATTAGTTCCTAAGGAAACTGCTCCATTCTATTAGAGGACCTGAAAAGTTATTTCAGGGCAAGTACAAAAGAAAAGAAAAATTCTCACAGGTAAACTGTTGTTCTTGACCTTAGGAATAATGGCTACATCTGATGTGATTTTTTACGTGAAGAAAACCCATATGTTTACTTTAAAAAAAGAAGGATGGTAAATCTGAAACATTTCAGACATTTCAAAACAAGCCACCCTAACTGTTAGAACTTTTCTGCCCTCCATTCTTTTCCACAGCAGCTGAGGCCACAGAGTGTCCTTGGCTTGCCTCCTCTACCACTTTCAGGACTCCTGACTCTGGGGCTCCCCTGCTGCGTGTGCTGGCTCCCAGAATCCACACTCCCAATATTTCTAGACCTAGTTGATCATCCCAGGACTCCTGCTGTCTGCGGAGGTCCCTCCTCTATTGAGAGAGGAAGATTAAACTTTCTAGGCTGCAACTTGCCAAACAATGGCAGAGTCATTTTTAACATTAAAAATAAAACTGGGCTCCAATAAAGATGTTAAAATAAATAAATAAAACTGGGCCCTTAATTCCTAAATCGGTCCTCACCTTCTTTCTTCTGGGATGCTCTCCAACAGCATTTGAAGGAAATCCTGGAATAAGAAAAAGACAAATCATTAAAGATGTCCATCAGTAAATAACCCTGCCCAGAGTCACGCCAGGGACTGAGCGTTCCCAGCTGCTGACAGCTCACCTGCTAGGGAAGGTAGGCCGATACTGAATTATTAGGCTATATACTCAATTTATTAATTTACCAGGGCTTCAATCCAATCAGTTACAACCACAAACAAATTGAAAAAAGTAACGTTTGTTATTTTGACCTAACCCAACGGTTTATTTCATTTCATGTTTCACTATTTTCAAAAGGCTGGCCAGAGCATAAAGCCCTATCCCTCTCTACTTAACCATGCTCTGCTCTCTGTGAGCTCTCCCTGGATATCCTATTACACACTGAATAATCTCAACTCTGGGAGGCTAGTAACCAACAGCTTTTTTGCATTGCTCTATAGACAATAAAGACGAAAATCAAGGCAATTAATATCCCAGTGGAGGAACAAAGATGTCACAATTCCAGAAATCGTTCACGGGCCCTTGCCTCCATCTGCAGCCTCTTCTGGTGCCACTGTGCAAGTCCTCAATTGTTTGACATTTAAGATGTTTCAAGAATAGATTTTTTTTTTTTAATCTAAAGGCATGACTTACACACAAACCCATTTTATCCTTTATTATGGAAAATTTCAAACACATTCAAAAGTAGTAAAAAAGCATAATTACCTTCATGTACCCATTATCCCACAGCAAATCTGCCCCATCCACTTACCTACCTCCTGTATTATTTAGAAGTTAATCGCAAACATTACATAATTTCACCAGTCAATGTTTCAGTAAATATCTCTAAAAGATAAGGCGTCTTTTAAAACATAACCACAATACCAGAAGACCTAAAAAATATTCACACACGAATGTTCAAAATCACATTTGTATTTAATTTACAACTTGTGTGTTGTGATCAATCTTTTTACCCCATCTAACTCTGGAATCTTGATTTGGTCTCAACTAGGTTTGTCAGATAAAATATAGGATGCTCAGCTAAATTGGGGGCATATTTACACTAAAAAGTTATTTGTTCTTTATCTGTTATGGGGGTTGTACATTTTTATTTGCTAAATGGGTAAGTCTAGTGTCAACCCTCCCTCATCTGAAGGTTTGATAAGATACATTTTGGATAAATACAGAACACAAAACAAAAAAGAACAATGTTTAACTTTCTAGAGGCTTGATATTGAGCAATAAATAAGACCTATACATGAAGGTTTTCTTTCAATAAATTGAAAATAACCCTTCAAACTGGTCCTTTAAAGAGGGCACATGTGTAAGCGCAGGTGACCAAATATGACACTGCTGAATGAGCATCCCTCCAGACTGAAACGCCCACCCCAATCAAGTCTGCAGATCCAGGGTCAGCACAGGGCTCTGATGAGATCCATTTAACTCAGAGCGTGAGGTGCCAGCAGCAGTGCAGACCGTCGTATTACAAACAGATGGAATTACACAGGAATAGAAATCTGCAAACAATTTGTATGACAAGGGTGTTCTTTTACTATCATGGCGTTAAGCACAGCCGTCACTACATTGGTGAAGCCAGCCATCACTTCCTATGTGTTTATGGGTGGCTAGGTCCATCTCTTCCAGAGGCAAAAATCTTTCTATTAAGAGCAGTAGTGAAAGATTTATTTCTTGCAACTTCTGTTCTTCTAAGACTCTACTTGCCTATTGCTGCTTCACCCAAAATAGACAATACAAATACAACAAAACTAGTATTAAAAACATGTATCAGTCCATGCACCCCAATGTTCATAGCAGCACTATTTACAATAGCCAAGATATGGAAGCGACCTAAGTGACCACCAACAGATGGATAAAGTATTACTCAGCCATAAAAAAGAATAAAATAATGCCATTTGCAGCAACATGGATGGACCTAGAGATTATCATACTAAGTGAAGTAAGTCATACAGAGACAAATACCATATGATATCACTTACATGTGGAATCTAAAAAAATAATACAAATGAAATTATTTACAAAACAGAAACAGACACAGAAAACAAACTTATGGTTACCAAAGGGGACGTGGGGGAGGGATAAATTAGGAGTGGGATTATCAGATACATACTACTACGTTACACACTACTATATATAAAATAGATAAACAACAAGGCTCTACTATATGGCACAGGGAACTATATTCAATATCTTGTAGTAATTTATGATGTTAAAGAATCTGAAAAAGAATATCTGAATCACTTTGCAGTACACACCAGAAACTAATACAACATTGTAAATAAACCATAGTTCAATTAAAAAACAAAACAAAACATGTATCAGTCAAAATGGAAGGGGACAACCCCAAATAGAATAATGCACCTGCAGTGGGTATATTGGGAAAAATAGCAAGGGAAACAAAAGCAATATTTAGAATGCAAAAAAGTATTTTTGACTGAGGTTCTTAGAGTCATTATTTTTATTATTTTAATAATTATTTTGTAAATAAAAGTTGAATTAGAAATTAATTTTTCATAATCTATTATTAGATTACTTTGCAGATATTTCATTGGCTTAATGACAGAAATCTTGCTTCTTAAAAATCCAAGTACTGTATTTATAATTTCTTATAATTTTACTTCATTATCTTCTTATAGTCCATATCAACTTATCCCACATTTGTCCAGTAATTTATGCCCAATTATGTGGGGGGAAAATTACATTAACTCAATGGCAAGGGGGAGAATTTAATTGCATGAGAAGCAGGAAATCCAGAGTTAACCTTAATTCTGCCCTTTTGCATTTTCCAATTACAATTGGATCTTTCTTTACAAAACTGCAGGGCGCAATGTTTCAGATTTTGTGTGAATACAAGAAAACTGCAGGAAGTCCCCAAGAAACCCTGCTTCATTTTTTAAGAAAGATAACTGTCCCACTTCTTAGCAGGTGGCCATCTGCCTCTTCCTGTCTCAGAGCTGAGACCTGCAGGACACACAGCAGCTAGCTGAAGGCTGCCAACCAATGCTGAGGATGATGGGTCTAAGGGATCACCCTAGGTCACAAAAAACCAATACCTCAAGCATCTCTAAGACACGATGCCTGTATTTCCACAGGCTATGGGAATGTTTGTCTACAGTGCTAGACATTCTCTGTCCTATGCTCCATCCAATGCAAGAAGACACTTGGTCTCATCCAGGCGGTCTTTGTATCATCAGTGGAATCAACTCAACTGGCCCTTTGTATTCCTTTCATAGACATAATCTTAACCACAAAACGCTAGTTCTCCTGGTTCTAGTCATAAATTGGCATATACTCCTGGAGTGGATTCATCATAGAAGCCTTTCCCCAATCTCCACAACAGAATGTTATAAAAAGAAAGATGTCTCTTATGATTATTCCTTCCCTTACCACCTCTTTTCAATTTTCATCTGTCTTCACTCTTCCCTTCAGCATGTTGGCACTTTTATAAAAACAACTTACAAATATCAATTGGACAAGGAGGGTTTTCTTTCAAGGCTGATTCTAGGATCACTGACAGGATCTAAGACACTGACTTGATCTAGGATCACTGACAAAGTCAGCTAGCAACAAATACTAGGGGTCCCAGTTTCTCACCACTAGAGTATGCCTGAAAAAAATTAAAGCCAAAGACAAAACCAACAACAACAACAATCCTGCCGTTTTGACAGTGGGTCGGGGTGAAATTTTATCTGGATCCCTGACAATTATTACAAGCCCACACTCTGGTCGAAAAACACATTCCTTGGGAATTTTTTTTTTCATTTTTTATTCTCCTAATAATCTATATACTAATCAGGTCAGTCCCAGACAGCTTATTTTGATTATCACCTAACAACACTAAATAAAGCATTACAATTAAAAAAAAACGACACCGATTTCGGCACATGACGAATTTGGTAATTATTTTTTAGTCCTGGTGAAAGTAGTCAACAAAAAGCAGGCGCATGTGGAGTCTACTGGATAAACTGACACTGGCTTGATAATTACCCAGGATTAGGGATTTCTGTCAGACGTTTTATGAGTAATTACTATGGTCATAGGGAAGGGGGAGGTAGGAGAGGCAAAACAAACAATCAAAATGTTGAAATAAGGACAGTGTTGGCAGCATAAGAACTGAAAAGGAACGAAATGGTCAGGAATAAGTTATTGTTAAACTCAAGAGAGCAATTTTAGTTGGGAGGTAGAAAGATGATAATTCTGAAACACTGGGCAGATGGGGTATTCGGAAAGAAAAGGATTCAAAAGTAAATTGGAAAAAGAAGAAACTGAGGAACTTCTGAGTAAAGAAACTGAATCATGGTCTTCCTCATCAATAACTAACTAGCAATATAAACAAAAACACAATCCATTAAAAAAAGTTAGCAAAAACTTCACCAGCAGCGTCCAAACACAGAGAGAATACAGCTTGTGGCATAAACTTCAAAGAGACAACTAAAGAAGAAACATAAGATTCCAACACAGCCTCCAACCTTCCCTCTGTACCACCCCCCCCCTCAAGCTTAGCAGAAGTGGTACTGGTGAATTGCCCAAACCCCACAAATTCTCACAAATACCCACACATTTGGAAAGAAACAGGAATATCTTTATTTTTCCTCTCTTTTTGACTGTGAAGGGACTGAAAAATGTTTGCTCAAGTGAGATGAGCAAAACCTGGGAAATAAACAACCGAGGATGACACTCTCATGAACTGTATAGGTTCTAGGGCTCCGAGCTGAATTGGAAGAACAATATTAATTGAGAGAGTACCTGCAATGGAAAAAAGTGGCACCCAAATTAGGTGAAGAGAATCTTGGCTGGGGACCTTTAACAAAATTTCAAGAGTTAGTGGAGCCAAATTCTTACAACAAAGGCTGTATACAGCTCCAGAGGAGCTCTTCCCCTCCACCCTCTCCATGCATAATATCCAAACTTCAAACCGTAGCTCAGAGGGGAAGAAAAACACTCCTAAGAGAAGTTGCAAAAGAAATCAAGGATAACGTTCCAATACATATGAGAATAAACAGAAGGTCAGGACAGTGCAACTCATGCTGAGAATGAGCCAGAAAAAAAGTATGGCAACTATGCAAACTAATACAACAAAAACCCACCAAAAGAGAGAGACAGAAACAAGAAGCATAGCATAAAAGACAAAGAATCCAGTCTTGAAAACATAATCCACGGCACAGAAGAAAATTCTCCACGAATGCTTTACACTAAAATATAAATTAAAAGAAAATAATAGGAACATAAATTCAGTAAAATAAAAGCTCAGACAAGATGACAAAACAACTAAATGAGAGGAAGAGATTTCAAAGCAAAGGGAATAAATTAGGAACCAAAATAATACCACTATACAAGCATTAATAAAACAGAAACATCAAGAAAAAGAACAGCTATTAAAGAAAAAAATTAATAATTTTATAATAATAACATTAATAAAAAATAATATTGCTTGAGATAAACATATACTATAAAGACAAAAGCGACTAGAAAATAACAAGTACGGAGGACAAAGATGACATAACATACAGATAACCAGTAACCTTGAAATTCAGAATCCCGCAAGGGAAAAAAAAAAATGAATGTGTTCAAACATACAATTAAGACAATTTTACTGAAAGAAGGAAGAATAGATTCTGAGTCTAAAAATGCACAGTGTTTTCCAGGAAAAAAAACTGATGCAGACTCACGGACACCAAGCCACTTTTGATTAAATTACTAAACATCAATGGTAAAGAATTCTTCTGCCATCTGAGTGGTAGAAAGAGAAAACAATAGACTGACTTCGAAAGTTTCAACAGCAGTATTTAATGCCAGAAGGCAGCTGAGCAATAGCCACAAAGTTCCGAGGAAATGAAAGCATGACCCAAGAATATTATACCCAGACAGTTTGTAATTCAAATATAAAGGCAACAGGCAAACATTCTCAAGCAACTTGAACATCAATTTGCCAACTAAATTTAGCCAAAGAAGAGTTGAACCAAAATAAAGCATTCATGAATACAGAAGCGTGGTAAAATGACTGTTAGTGAATACCGAAATCCTTTACATACAGAGCTAGGACTATGCAATGTGAAAACTACATTGTAGTAACAGCACACACCATAAATGATATAAACCTCTTAACTATGTAAAAATATGAATTAAGAACAATCTAGAATTGGGGGAAAAGTAGTTGAAGTACATAACTACTGGTTTCCTCATCTTATACATAAGAGAAAAAACTGATGCTTTCTAAAAATAAGATATATATCTAAAGAGAAAAAAACTAACAATTTCAATCTCTTAAAGATTTTCTGTAATTGAAGAATCTTTTAGGAAGTGATCTCTCTTATATTTATCTGAATTTCAAGAAAGTCTTTTATATTCATCTTAGTTTCTTTTTCATGTGTTAAATCCAAGTAAAATAAAATTTAAAACATTTCATTAAAAAGCACATATAATATAATCATATTTTTAGAAAATTATTTCTAAATATGTCTTTGTAACTATACATGTGTGTACAATCATACACAAACACACATACATATGTACTATATACCCATATACACATAGATACGTGTATACATATCATACATAATATATAGAAAGAAGAAAGAAACGGAGTGCAATTTCTAGAATGGTGTTCACCTAATATTAATTATAGGTAATTATGGATGGTGAGATTTTGAATGATATTTTATATTCTTCTTTGTACTTTTCTGTACTGCTTATTACATTTTTTTATAATGAGTAGGTGTCAGTCGGAAAAGCAATAATTTCCAAACTTACTATGGGACTGGCAGAAGGACGACTGGATATTCACATGCAAAAGAATGGAGCTGAACCATCTACCTCACACTATATACAAAAATTAACTCAAAATGGGTAAGAGACCTAAATATAAGAGGGAAAATACAAAGTCCTTAGAACAAAACATAGGAGTAACTTTTAATTAGGCAAGAAGATATTTGCAAATCATATATCTGATAAGGGACTTGAATCTAGAATATATAAAGTACTCTTATAACTCAATAAAAGACAACCCAAATAAAAAATCAGCAAAGGATCTCAATAGACGTTTCTTCAAAAAATATATACAAATGTCCAATAAGTACATGAAAAAATCCTCAGCATAGTTACCAGAAAAATGCAAATTAAAACCACAATGAGGGCTTCCCTGGTGGCGCAGTGGTTGAGAGTCCGCCTGTTGATGCAGGGGACATGGGTTCATGCCCCGGTCCAGGAAGATCCCACATGCTGCGGAGCGGCTGGGCCCGTGAGCCATGGCCGCTGAGCTTGCCCGTCCGGAGCCTGTGCTCCGCAATGGGAGAGGCCACAACAGTGAGAGGCCCGCGTACCGCAAAAAAAAGACAAAAAAAAAAAAACCCACAATGAGATACCACTCACACTCACTATGATGGCTATTATCAAAAAAACCAGAAAAAAAAAAAAAAAAAAACCAAAACAACAAGTGTTGGTGAGGATGTGGAGAAACTGGAACCCTTGTGCATTGCTGGTGAGAATGTAAAATGGTGCAGCCCGTGTGGAAAACAATATGGCAGTTGCTCAAAAAATTGAATACCACATAATCTAGCAATTCCACTTCTAGGTATATATTCAAAAGAATTGAAAGCAGGGACTCAAAGAGATCTTTGTACACTAATGTTCACAGCAACATTATTCACAAGGGCCAAGAGGTGTAAATAACCCAAGTGCTCATTAATGGATGAATCAATAAACCAAATGTGGAATATGCATACAAAGAAATATTGATAGGAAGGAAGGAAGGGAATTCCCTGGTGGTCCAGTGGTTAGCACTCTGCACTTTCAGTGCTGAGGGTTCAATCCCTGGTCGGGGAACTAAGATCCCACAAGCTGTGTGGTGCAGCCAAAATAAAGAAAAATAAAAAGGAAGGAAATTCTGATACATGCTATAACATGGATGAACCTTGAAGACATGTCGCTAAGGGAAACAAGCCAGATACCGAAGGACAAATATTGTATTGTTCCATTTGCGGGAGGTACCTAGAGTAGTCAAACTCAGAGCCAGAAAATAGAATGGTGGTTGCCAGGGGCTGAAGGGAGGAAAGAATGCGGAGTTATTGTTTAATGGATACAAGTTTCATCTGGGGAAGATTGAAATGTTCTGGAGATGCATGGTGGTGACAGTTGCACAACAATGTCAATGTATTGATACTTAATGCACTAACTATACACTTAAAAATGGTTAAAGTGGTCAATTTTCTTATGTGTATTTCATCACAATTTAAAAGGTTAAAAAGTAAAATTAAAAAAGAGAAATGAGGTACTGACACGTGCTACAACATGAACCTTGAAGACCTTATGCGAAGTGAAAGAAGCCAGTCCCCAAAGGCCGCGTATCATACGACTCCATTTATACGGAATGTCCAGCATAGGCAAATCCACAGAAAGCGGGTTAGTGGTTGCCTACGGCCGGCGGGAGGTGGAAATGGAGCAGTGACTGCTAATGGGTGTGGGGTTTCTTTGGGGGGTGATGAAAGTGTTCTGGAATTAGAGCGCAGTCACGGTTGCACAACTTTGTGAATACACTAAAAACCACTGACTTGTACACTTTAAAAGGGTGAAATTTATGGTGTGTGAATTATATGTCAATAAAACTGTTATGAAAAAACAATAAAGCTATAATTCAGAAGAGTTTAACAAAAGTAAAACTGAACAATTTGGTGGAGGGAGCACTAAGTGTTCCATGGGAAGCGGGTATCAGAGCCTCAGAAGTCACAGCAAACCCAACACTCCTTCCGTGCGGCAGTATCTTGGCGAGAAGTGGTTTGGGCTATTCAGTCAACTGATCATATAAGACTCCTGAGCCAGTTTTCAAGCTGCCTTTCCAAATACAGGTTTAGGAATACCGCCCCTCCCCTCAACCAAAGAATAAGAAGAGGGTAGAGACACGGAACGGGTATCTAGTTTTGTCACACTCACGCTATTCCTTGCACATATGTTCAGATTATACACGTACATCCTTTACATCTAACATTGTGCACAGTTTGACTTCAAAACTGTATATGAGCACAACTGTCAAAAATCAGAAATACACATCAGTCCAATCTGCGCTGGGACTGCATCCTTTATTCTCTACCAGCTACGAGCACTGTTTTCAGAGCCTCTCCCTCTTTGTTAACTTTCTTGTTATGTGCAGCTTGGCCTCACGCCCGTATAAACTGACAGAGTCTCTCTCCGACAGTTTTGTGGCCAGACTGTCTGAATATTTCAGTGTATCTTGTCTTTAATCTATTTGTTTATCAAATATATATGGTGTATGTACTGTGTGCGAATCATATACTAAGTACTGGTGAAATAAAGTACTAGTACTTCGTACTGGTGTGGCCTTGTTGAGCTTATACACAGAATGGAGGAGAGGGAAAAGAAACAAATGGACCCGTAAAGGAAAATATAATTGTGAAGAACGGTGATGGCAAGGAAGGCAATGAAAAAGGCAAAGGTTAGAGAAGAACTGGGTGAATGTATATCTGCTCAGCTGGAGTGACTCTGAGATTGTGGCACTGACACTGAGACAAAGGACAAGCAGCCAACCTTGGAAAGCTCATTCCAGGTGGAGGGGAGAGCAGGATTGTTTCGTTTTTGTTTTCCAGGTCACTTAAGGTGCAACTACCCACATCACTGTGCACAGGACAGCTTTGGGTTACAGTCTGTCCTAAACTATGGGGAGATCACCCTCCCGGAAACAACACTTCCCTGTGTCCACTTCATTAACTTCCTATCTTTCCTATTGTATTAAAACAGAAATCTTTTCCCTGCTTTTTTTTTTTTTTTTTTTTTTTTTTTTTTGCGGTGCGCGGGCCTCTCACTGTTGTGGCCTCTCCCGTTGCGGAGCACAGGCTCCGGAAGCGCAGGCTCAGCGGCCATGACTCACGGGCCCAGCCGCTCCGCGGCACGTGGGATCTTCCCGGACCGGGGCACGCACCCGTGTCCCCTGCATCGGCAGGCGGACTCTCAACCACTGCACCACCAGGGAAGCCCTCCCTACTTTTAAACATTCACATCATCTAGTCGCCACAAGCTACACCTCCTCCAATTGTATATCGTGGACTCACAAGGACTTATAAATTACCTGGGAAAGAATCAGCTGCCCATGAAATTTGTGCACAAACTTTCTTAAAAATGAAAAATAGGTGTCACCTCCAAGTCTTCTGGCAAGGAACCGGAGAAGGAAATAGCCCTAAAAGAAGGAAGAAGAAAAAAAAGATACTTATCATGTGTTCGTCAGAAAAATGCTTACAAAGTCAACTCTAACCTACCCCCCAGCACCTTATGCTCATCTAGAAAGTTTGGCCTGACCTGTCCCAGGCAGCCCTTTATATTCTTACCAGTAAGGTCGAGTCTGGTACTTGAGGATCAACTACTCTGCTTTCAACTGATCTACTAATGGTATCACCATCTTGTTTATCCTTGGCTTACGTGAAGCCTGGAGGTCCATCATGGACCAAAAGGGAAGAGAGACCCAGCTCCTCTCTCCCTCAGCTATCAGGAAAGGCCTTTACAACTTAGAATACTTTTTAAAATCACTCCTATCTTCTAGGTGGAACCTGACAGCAATTTTAAGAGTCTGCTCTTCAAAGCTGACATGAAGCAGGGAGAAGGGAGGTACAGGGAAGGGAACAGTTCGGCTTCCTTTGATTCGTGCCTCATTATTCGGGTATGAAATGCTTTAACTATTGGACAATCAGAATCTGCTCAGTCAAATGTCATTACAATGTTGATGATTTTTTTTTGTTTTGCCCCAACCACGTTACTAACCTTCACTGTTTATATGGAAGATCTAGAAAGTGCTGCACCATAATAACTGGCTTCTGCCACTCAGATATGCTTACCTTTAAATAATGAACTTGCATGAAGACCTTATCCGGATTGAGCCCGTGTTTGATGACAGAAGATCCTGAGTCACTCACATGGCCAGTTTTCTCTTTATTGGGTCTAAAATGATGCAGTAAAATTTTCTTTAAGTATAGCATATTCTTAACTAATTAGACCATAATATCGCCTTATTTCTTATTTTCAGAGTTGCCCAACAGCGTCTTAATTCTATTCAATAGTACCAGGTATAATTTAAAACGGTTTACGTTATAAATGCATATACTGAACAGGGAGGGATTTATATCTGGGTTGGCAACCTGAGGTTGGCTACTGGCAGCATTCTACATCATCTTATCCAAGATTAAATCTTGCCAGACCCTCAAGGAATCTCAGCTCCAACATGAATTATTTAAGAAACTATACACTTTTCTTTTGGTGGGAATGTTGGACTGGGAAATGCAATGGAAAATGTAGCTTTACTTGGAAGAGTAAAGAACTTATATCTTTTCCAAAAAATTCTGAAAGCCCCAATGTTATCTACTTCTCTTGATTTTTAAGGCTCCTTTAAGAAATATTCATACTCTAAAGCCATTTTAGAGCCACAGAAACAGAACAAGAAAAGTCACAGAGGCCTATGGTTTTAGAACAGGTAGAGACATTAGTAATCACATACTTCAACCTCCTCATTTCACAAATGAGGGAAACAGGCACACAGAAATTAAGTCTGTATCCAAGGTCTCACAGCTTGTTTTGATTCATGGCGACATTAAGGATTGAAACCAATGATGTCTCCTTATTATCTATCAGTGGTTTCCATTATGCTCTATGGTTTTAAATATTTTTAAAAATTCCCTTAACAAAATATAATTGTGTTACAGTGACAATTCAACAACTAACTAAATTCCAAGTAAGTGACAAGGTATTTACAGCTTTTAGCTGTTCGAAAACCAGTCACTTATTGGACAAACATTGAAGAGCATGTGCTGGGGTGAGGGGAAGGCAAGGGTTGACAGAAGGGCTGGCACATCAGAAAGGCAAGGGGTTATTTTTATTTATATATATATATATATATATATATATATATATTTAAAGATTTTTTTGATGTGGACCATCTTTAAAGTCTTTATTGAGTTCGTTACAATATTGCTTCTGTTTTATGTTTTGGTTTTTTGGCCGCTTGGCATGTGGGGATCTTAGCTCCCCAACCAGGGATCAAACCCGTACCCGCTACACTGGAAGATGAAGTCTTAACCACTGGACCACCAGGGAAGTCCCCATTTTTATTTATATATTTATTTTTTGTTGCTGCTGTTTTTAAACTTATTTGAGGTATAGTTGATTTACAATATTGTGTTAATTTCTGCTGTACAGAAAGTGATTCAGTTATACACATATATACATTCTTTTTCATATTCTTTTCCACTGTGGTTTATTACAGTATATTGAATATAGCCCCCAATGCTATACAGTAGGACCTTGTTGTTTATCCATTCTATATATAATAGTTTGCATCTGCTAACCCCAAACTCCCAATCCATTTGTTCCCCACCCCCCTCCCCCTTGGCAACCACAAGTCTGTTCTCTACATCTGTGAGTCTGTTTCTGTTTCGTAGACAAGTTCACTTGTGTCATATTTTAGATTCTGCATATAAGTGATATCATATGGTATTTGTCTTTCTTTCTGACTTACTTCACTTAGTATGGTAATCTCTAGATCCATCCATGCTGCTGGAAATGGCATTATTTCATTCTTTTTTATGGCCGAGTAGTATTTCATTGTATATATAGCGAGGGGTTATTTTTAAAAGGTAGTTAGTGTTACAAAGTACACAGCATTTGGAATCAGAGAGACCTAGTGTTGACTCTCAATCCTACTCTTTACTACCTGTTACTTAGTAGCAGTTTACTTAAATTCTCTAATCCTCAATTTACTCACTTGCAAAAATGGGGATAACCTTACCTCTCTCCCCAGGTCACCCGGGGAATAACTGAATTAATATAGGCAAAGCCCTTAGCGAGGGCTGGGGATACAGAAATGACTCAATAAACTTAATAAAATTTTCTAAAGTTAGCAGTAAATATTGCTAAATTCAAGGTTGGTCATCTGATGTTAGAGGCAATAGATTTCAATGGTTCATCCCCTTAATCCTATATGCCCGCAGACACAAACGTGGAAGGGCGCTGGACCTGAACGGCAGTGCCTGAAGATGACCCAGCTTGCCAAATCAGTCCCTTTGCAGTGTGCTGTAGCTGCCAAGCAAAGAACCCCTGATTAAGTCCCTGCTGAATATTCTAGTACGTTATCTCAGCAGACACAGGCTCAGAACCAGCAGATACCTAAAGGAGAGACGATGACGACCAGCCACTAGAGCTAACTGCATAGTTTGAATTTTTCTAGTTGATCCCTGACTTACAGACGTGACCATACTTGCAGGAATAACTAGTTAGTCCCTTTCATCTTGATTTAAGACTCCATTGAAAAGCATCAGCTTTAGTCCTGCTCTCAAGTTTGTCCTGGAGTTGAGTGTTTTTATAAAGAAAGCCATGCTGGTTTTGATAGGAAAGCCTGCCAGACACCTTGGGGGGAGGAAGACTTCTCAGTGTCAACCTGAATTCAAACCAGTTTTCCCAGCCCCAAGACAGACAGAGTTGCTGTGAGTTTCTTTTGCCCTTGAGCTCTGAATGGAGACTGTTAGAAGGGGAGGAACACAGAAGACCAACCTAAATCTCTGCTCCAAAGGCTGGCTTCCAGGCTCAAGTTTCAGATGACGACTTTAGTTGGTGCTTTTTTCCTCTGACTAAAAATGTCCTTCCAGAAAGTATCTCTCTCTTACTCTCCTCTTCCACCCTCTCCAAGCATTCAAGAAAATTCTTTTACGCTGACAGCATCCAAGGCAAATGTACAAGTCCCCAAGAGATTCCTTTTAAAGTAGACATGGTACGGGAGAGGGCAGTGCCCAGGCGAGCTTCGTGAGAAATCAAAGGGGGCGGTTTTTATGAGGAAAAGATACTCCACAAGTGGAAAAAGGGTGACTTCCATTTCGGTGCTATTCTGGTTCTCGTGATACCACTTACTCCATGTCTGCGCAGGGAGACAAAGCGCAGAGAGAAAGCAGGAAACAAATGAACTACCACTACCTACGATAATAGATGACTCTCACAGGTGAATGAAAGAAGTCACACCCAAAAAGACTACATACAGATGTATGACTCCAGTTAAATGAAGCCAAAGAACACGCAAAACAGATCTAGGAGGATACAGACCAGAATAATGGTTACCTTTGGGAGAGAGTATTAACAGAGTGGCGAAAAAAGAGGAAAGTTTCTGGGACGGTGGGATTAACTCTATGTTAATCTGAGTGGTGCTTTCGTGAGGATAAATAGTAGAAATCTATTGAGCCATCTAGAAATATCTGTGCACTATAGTGTATATATATTTCCATTAAAAAGTTAAGAAAAAATAGATGCACATGAAACAGTACACATTTTGTGAGAATAAAATGGAATCAGTCTAGAAAAGGGGCTTTGCTGTTCATGTGCCATGAACACATGACTAGGGTTAACTAAGCTCTCTACACCTGAGGACCAATTAAATAAAAAACTTTTTAAGGACACTGTAAGAGGCAGGTAGAACTGTGGCAAATACAATTGGCTCAGTCTACTCCCATTCTCATCCACCTTCTTTCTTGCCACTTGTACAATTAAGTCTAAAAAGGTAAACACTCACTTTCCAGGTGTCCTTGAAGCTACAGAGAGTCAGAAGACATAGTCCAGGCCGATGAGACAAAAACAGATGTCTGCTGTAGTTGGGAGTGGGGTTCTGGGAAAGCTTTTGCTTTCTTTACAAAAGGGGAAATATGACTAGTACTATTCCTCTTTCCCCCAAACATGGTGGATGGAGCTGCAGCAGCCACTTTGCAATCATGAGGCAGCAAATCAACATGCTATGGAGACCCGGATGGAATGAAAGAAGGTAAACAGTCTTTGATAGTCTTTGATTCAGTCTTTGATTCAGCTGCTGGCCAGCCCAAGACTGCCTGCCTTCACACTCACTGTATGAGAAAAGTAACCCCTATTTGTTTAAGTCAACGTTGCTTTACTATTCTATTAGTTGAAGCCACATTCATTCCTAATGGATGGAGAATTGAACCAATACTAATAGCTACCATTCCTGTTATCTCCCTGTGCCAGGTACTCTGCCAAGCTTTTTATGTATCATGTCCTTCTACCTTCACAAGAACCTGTGGGGCAGGTACTGTGATGATGCCCATTTAAAAGTGGAGGAAAAAAAAAAAAAGTGGAGGAAAGTGAGGCCTGGAGACGACCACAAAGCTAGTTAGTGGCAGAAATGAGGCTAGAACCCGGGTCCGTGGAACACCAAAGTCCTTGCTGCATTCTGGGGCTTCCCCAAGATCCAGGCCCCCATCTCGGTTTTGCCAAAAACTAAGTGGAGAACCTCAGACAACATGTTTACTCTCCCTTACGCTCAACTTCCTCACCTGTAAGGAGTGTGATGAGGCTCAGATAACATAAAAGCACTTTGTAACGTAAAAGTGTTAAGAATCTCTTCAACATTTTACACCAGTGTTTATTTCCTTGGCTGGAATACATGGAATGTGAGAGATCAAGTTACCAAGGTCGTTTGGGCTTAAATGCCCTTGGTTTCTGTTGTACCTGGCACCAAATGTAACAACCGAGATTAGCGTGACCTTTCCCTGCCCACCTCCTTGCTTTTCCACTGCACTCACAGAAGCAATATGGACATTTAAAAAGCTGTCAGATGGCAGTGATATTTGATCCACATGATTTGATTTGGAATCAAACCTGCTGAAGAAAGAACCGATTCTGCAGGGCTATCGCCAAGGGTGGGATCTGAGAAAACGCCTCTGAAAGGTGCTCAGGCATGTCAGCCTGGGTCTGAACACCTACTGCTCTGCCACAGCCCAGACGGGCCGGCTGCCAGCATTCTCTGTCTTGTACTCCTTGGCAGTAAAAGTGAGAGCCACGAGACAGCTTCATCTATAAACTTGCCGCTGCAGTGCTTGAGCCGGGGATGAAGCATCCCAGAAATGAGACAGAAAGGGATTAATCAGCATTCTCACATCCCTGCTCTATCAGTGGCAGCTGCCCTGCAAGGTTTCAGGGTCCGGGAGCAGGGCCTCACTCACCCCGAAGTAACAGACGAAGTTAAATACTACCTTTGTGGAGACCCCTGGAGACCTCTGAGCTCCAAATGCACAAGTGAGATCTCCTGGGGAAGCAGCATAACACACTGGGTTAAGAATCTTGACTCTGCCACTTAAGTGCCACGTAATCTTGAGTGAGTCAGGCAACCCATAAAGGCCAGTTTTCATCTGTAAAAAGGGGACAATGATAGTGACCGTGGCACCTCATTAGGCTGTTGCAGTGTCTAAAAGTGCTTAGCCAGAGTGCCTGTTGGCATTTTGTAAGCACAATATAAATGATGCTAATCTCACATAATGAATACTGATTGGGGTCAGGGAGTACCAGCTAAGCCTTCCTCTGACAGGCAAAGACGTTAGAAAAACATCACCCTATAGTTACATGTGTACGATGTTATCGTTGGGGGAAGCAAGGGGAAGGGTACACAGGAACTCTATGATTTTAGCAACTACTTGCGAGTCTAAAATTATTCCAAAATAAAAAGCATTTTTTAAAAAGACTAGGCACATAAATGTGGCCGTACACCTTCTCTTTCCGAGACCCCCGATTTTGAGCATAAACCTTTCCGGGGCTGGTCTGTAAGCCTGCTCCTTGTGGCATCATCATCAGAAAACAAATACAAAGAAACAACAAATTGCAGGTGTTGCTTAAAATTCTAGAAAGCTAGGTATGGGTGTATTCCTGACACCCCCCGCCCCCCAGTCTATACCACTCTGTGAAAAGATTACTAAAATTTTGGGTGAAAAATGGAGGCAGAATGATTGAAAGTACAGGAATTTTATGTCCTCCATTTGTTTTCGCAACCGTTTTTCCATCTATAAAATGTGTATAATGAACACCCGCCACTGCCTTGCCTTTGGGCAGTGCTACCAGAGAGAACTGGACAAAAGGCTGTGCACACCTTTAACTGATGAAGCTGTATCGTGTCAAAGCTACTGGTGTTTGGCAAGTTTGATTATCTGTGTGCTTTTCACAATGGATTTAACAGCTACCCAGCATGAAGGTTTTTCCCATCGGGGACCATTATCCTATAGCAAACACAGCAAGATGTCACTCCAGTGCTGAAAAAGGCAATTGATAAAATGATTTAAGACAGAAAGAGACATCTCTCCAAGGAGCCACAGGAAAGTGAAGAAGGTCTAATCTGTCCCCTGATGGTGAAAGGAGAAGGCAGCTGCTGACGAGGGTGACATGAAAAGACTGTAGTTAGAACTGCGGACAACACAAAAACCTCCTCAAATTTTGCTAAGCAGGGCCGGGAAACGAACGGTGAAACTTAGAAAAGCAGGAAGTAATGAGCATTAATAAAAAAAACCAAAATAGTCCTCAGGTTTTGAACGGCCATAAATCAGAAATTCCTTTCTAAGAAATGAAATCTCCCCAAAAGAAAAAGACACGGAACACACTAATACAATAGTCTGAGCAGTATATCATCATATTCAACACACCAAGAGGTCATTTGCACATGTTTTCGAAGGAGACGAAGAAGAAAACAGAGAGCAAGGAGTGCCCCGGAGGTTTCTGATAAGGTGGGTTGTCAGAGGACATGCACGAAAGAGGAAAGGGGGGGTGCTGGAGAAAGCTCACTACAAGAGCTGGGAAGCAGGAAAATCATTGCCAGGAAGGCAGAAATTCAGAACGAGCCGGTGCTAAGGGAGAGTGCCCAGGACAACAAAAAGGGCTTTTGAAGTGATGTTTGGAGCCTAAAGAAGACCAGGTGTTAAGAGGTGACAGAACGAAGAGAACTACTTGACTCCACTTTGCTTCAACTTTCCTGCCAAGGAGAATACTTTTCAAACTATACATGGTAGAACAAGCACTGTTATGTGGGAACTGACGTTTCATACTTGGGAACTGATCCTCGGTACCGGTGGAGAGGGCGCCTTCATCCTTTAAAGGAGTTCTGACTCCAGGCCCAGGTGAGGGACATGCCACAGCTTGGAAAACTTCCATCTGCAATATCACAGGCCTCTGGAGGCATCAAATCATGGAGACGATGGGAAGGGGGCTGATGGAGATAGACAAATGTCATTCTGATTGCAAAGGAAGAGGGAATAAGAGGAGGGGAGGCAGAATTTGTGACTAGGTATTGAACAGATAGTTTGTGAGCACTTAGAAAATGATGGACTGCAAGGAGGTCGCATGGGATCTTGAGGGCCACTTCCAGAAATTCACTGTGGGTATCAGGCATCCTGACTTCCGGCAGCTGGCAGAATGGATGCGGTGGTTAGCATATGGTGGCTGTTTCATGGCTTTCTGGAAGGTTCAGAAACAGAACCCCAAGGCTGTTGATTAATTACTTGCTATAACCAGGAGGGAGTCCTTAGGGCTGTGCCCAAGGAATGAAGACTTATTGGCTTAACAGATTTGCAAATAAGTCGAGTCTGGAAGTCTAGCTGACAGTATCTACAGTCAAGAAGAGCAACCACAGGCTGGGATGAGGATCCAAAATTAATAAAAACAATAGTTAGTAAGGACAAAGAGGCTTTTAAAAGTTAGTATTTACCTATGAAAAAGATTTGGTATATTAAATTGTCTGTAAACTCAACATGTAGCAAGAGGTGAATGATGTGGCTTCCAAAACAATAAACACAATAGTAGGTGGATTGACAGCAGCAATGAGATGTAACGGGAAGTCCTCCTGGGAACAGGGCAGACGTCATGGAAGCTGGGCTCTGGAGCCAGACTTGCCTCCGCTTGCACCCTGGCTCTGCCACTCCCTAGCGGTAGAAAGGTGGTCAATTGCTGTACGCATCTGTTTCCTCATCTATGAAATGCGGAGGAAGACGGTACTAGTACCTATCTCATAGGGCCATTTTGAGGATTAAATGAGATAAATGTACATAGAGTGCTTCGAATAATGTTTGGCGCATCGGAAGCACTCAATGAATGTAACTAAGGAGAAAAAAATGCATGGGAGTTGAAACGCTCAGACTGCCCTGGGAAGGTGTATGATACTAGGTTTAAAAATGAAATATGGTGTATATGTGAGCGCTTTCAACTAATCCTATTAATGCTTGTCCTTTCTTTTCTGGATTATCCAGATCAAGGGAAGCAATAATAGTGACACTCTTCACAGGTGTAACCTCAAACAGAGTGCTATATTCAGTTCAGGTGTCACATCTGGAGAAGGCCATTGTCAACAAAGAGAACAACAGGGAACCAAGCCCGAGAAGGGAACCGTTCTCCCAACCCTGTGACCTAGTGACTAGAAAAGGAAAGACAACGGTCTTCAGACATGTGGACTGTTTGTGTGAGAACAAGGCGAATCCTGGGCAACTCTGGAGGTAAGGGCTAAGAGGACAGGGCAGACTTTATAGGAAGGCAGCTTCCAGCCCAATCCAAGGAAGCCCATTCTAAGATAAGCCGTTCCCATGCGGAAGCTGCCGCTTGCTGAGGCAGTGAGATCTGGATGCTGGGAATACTCAGGAAGAAGCTAGGTGGCTGTCTGTCAGGGATACGGAAGGCTAGGCAAAGTCACTTTTAAGGCCCTTTCTGACCCTAATAGTCTATGATTGAATGAGATAAGAGAGCCCAGAGTATATTTAAGCTGCAGCATTTAGAAGTAAAACATCATTCATCCACTGCAGTGGAGTCAATAAGTTTGCTCTGCAGCCTTGGGTTTGCTAAATCCACCAAGGGTGATTTTCATTAAAAAAAAAAAAAACCTAAATGAATTAGAGGAACCATAACTGAATTTTATTCAACCACATATATTCAGGGATAGACTTAGCTAAAGAGTATAGAATCCAAGCGATACAAGGCTCTCGTTATCTTTTTTACAGGGTTGCATCTGAGAGGTGCCTATGCAATATACCTGAACTAGTATCCTCATAAGCCAGGTTAAAAAGCGCTAAGGTGATCATAATGAAGTACAGGCTGTCAGTCTGCTCCAGACATTCAGAACACACAGAACCTGAAAGTTACAGGAAGCAAAAGGAGAAAGGGTAAAAATGGAAAACTTTTCTTGTGATGTGTCAAAAAAAACTCCATGACTTTATCTTGGAAAGAGGCGAATGAGACAAATGCTGACTTCATTTTACAAGGGGAGATTAGAAGCACGTTTTGAACACTAACAGCATGTGTGGTGCTGTGTGCTGAGATAATGGGAAGGATCGTCTCATCTTATGACTCAAAGAGGAGCAGATGGTCTGTGGGAGCTGGAGAAGGACTTTTCCCTCCTCGGTGGAGGATGGCACAGTGCTGGGGACTTAGAGGTGGCAGCGGGTGGAGGGCCTGCGTGAGTTTGAAGCCCAACACACACCAGGATGTAAAACAGGACGAATAGTTGGGAGAGCAGCTCTGTTCTCAGTCTTGTGGGCAACTGTGTACTATATTTAGGTCTTACATTTAACATTCATACATTAACTCTTCAACACAGTATGGTTTGTAAAAGCAAAAAACTGGAAATTACCAACATGTCCAATGGTTAACAAATGGTTAGTCAGTCATGGAGTGTTCATACCCTGGAATATTCTGGAGCAGTTAAAAAAAGGGACCTGCATGCATCGATAACAGAACAATAGTCAGGATTACAGGGGGTGGAAAAAACTAACACACACACTGGTGCATATACACTTGTACTTGAGGGATGCTTTCTTGGAAGTGAATCATCTCTCTGAGGGGTTGTTATACCACAGACACTATGGAGACGTCTTCCTGGCATCCAGCACTGGAAATGGCTCCTTAAGTCTCATCCAATGCCCTGAGGACAGCAGTTGCCTGCTGCCATACTTTCTTCTTCCATCTCTCCTTGGACAATTGCTGGTCAACCCTGCTAAGGCTACAGTGATGTTATAAAACATCCAATGATTTCTATCAATCCCTCTCTTTTTCAAACAATTGAGATATAACTTACATATCATAAAATTCACCTTTTTAAACATGTAAAATTAGGTGGTTTTTAGTATATTCACAAGGTTGTGCAACCGTCACCAGTACCTAATTCCAGAACATTTTCATCACCCCCAAAAGAAACCCTATAAGCAGTTACTTTCCATTTTCTCCTCCTCCCCCAGCCCCTGGTAACCATTAATCTACTTCTTTTCTCTATAGATTTGCCTATTCTGGATGTTTCAGATAAATGGAATCATACAACATGTTGCCTTTTGTGTCTAGCTTCTTTCAGATAGCAAAGTGTTTTCAAGATTCATCCTTTTTTGTAGCACATATCAGTAGTTCAATTCCTTCTTAAGGCTGATTAATATTCCATTGTATGAATATAACACATTTTATTTACCAATTCATCCCTTACTGGATGTGGGTTGTTTCCACTTTTTGGCTATTAAAGATAAGCCTTCTATGAACATTCATGTACATGTTTTTGTATGGACTTACGTTTCCAGGTCTCATATATACCTAGAAGTGGAATTGCTGGTTTGTATGGTAACTGTACATTTAACCTTCTGAGGATCTGCTGGACTGCTTTCCAAAGGAGCTGCATCATTTTACATTCCTGCCAACGGTGTATAAGGGTTCTAATTTCTCCAAATCCTCACTAACATTTGTTCTTATCTGTCTTTTTCATTATAGCTATTCTAGTAGGTATGAAGTGGTATTTCAATGAGGCTTTGATTTGCATTTCTCTGATGGCTAATAATGTCAAGCATTTTATGTACTTATTGGCCATTTGTTTATCTTCTATGGAGAAATGTCTATTTAGATCCTTTAACCATTTTTAAATTGGGTTATTTGTCTTTTCATTGTTGAGTTGTAAGTGTTCTTTATATATCCTGGATACAAGTCCCTCAGATATATGATTTGCAAATATTTTCTCCCACTCTGTGTTGTCTTTTCACTTTCTTGATAGAGTCCTTTGAAGCACAAAAGTTTGAAATTTTGATAAAGTTCAATTTATTGATATTTTTCCCTCTTTGATTTTTGACCCTTTTTAGGTGTCATATCTAAGAAACTGTTACCTAAACCAAGTTCATGAAGACTTATAGCTATGGCTTTTTTCCTAATAGTTTTATAGTTTTAGCTCTTACATTTAGGTCTTTGATCTATGTTGAGTCAATTTTTGTATGTGGTATGAAGCAGAGGGTCTAACTTCATTCTTCCGCATGTGTATCCAGTTGTCCCATGAACATTTGTAGAAAAGAATATTCTTTCTCCCATTGAATAGTTCTGGCACCCTTGTCAAAAGCCAATTGACCATAAATGAAAGGGTTTGTTTTTAGACTCTCAGTTTTATTCCATTGATCTATATGTCTGTCCTTATGCCAGTACCACGTTGTCCTGAGTACAGTAGCTTTGCAGTAAGTATTCAAACTGAGAAGTATGAGTACGCCACCTTTGTTCTTCTTCTTCAAGATTGTTTTGACTATTCTGGGTCCCTTGAATTTCCATGTGAATCTTAGGATCAGCTTGTCCATTTTTGCAAAAAAAACAAGGCCACTGAAATTGTAACAGGGATTATACTGGATCTGTAGATCAGTGTAGGGAGGATTGCATCTTAAGGACCCTAAGTCTTCCAATTTGTGAACGCAAGATGCTTTTCCAATTATTTAGTTCTTCTTTAATTTCTTTCAACAGTGTTTTGTAGTTTCCAGTATACATTTTGCACTTCTTTTGTTAAATGTATTCCTAAGTATTTTATCAGTTTTGATGTTATTATAAATGAATTTATTTTTTAATCTCCTTTTCAGATTATTTATAGCTAGTGTATAGAAACACAACTGTCTTGATGAATAAAGAAGGTGTGGTACACACAATGGAACATTACTCAGCCATAACAAAGAATGAATTAATGCCATTTGCAGCAACATGGATGGACCTAGAGATTATCATACTAAGTGAAGTAAGTCAGATAAAGACAAACATCATATGATATTACTTATATGTGGAATCTTAAAAATAGTACAAATGAACTTATTTACAGAACAGAAAGAGACTCACAGACACAGAAAACAAACTTATGGTTACCAAAGGGGAAGTTGGGGAGAGGGATAGATTGGGAATTCAGGATTAGCAGATACACACTACCATATATAAAATAGATAAACAAGAGGATTTATTGTATAGCACAGGGAACTATATTCAATATCTTGTAATTAACCAAAATGGCAGACAATAGAAAAAAAGAATATAGATGTATATGTGTGTGTGTGTGTGTGTGTGTGTGTGTGTGTGTGTGTGTGTATAACTGAATCACTTTGCTGTACACCTGAAACTAACACAATATTCAATTAAAAAAAAGAAGCACAACTGTCTTTTGTATGTTGCTCTTGTATCTTGCAATCTTACTGAACTTGTTTATTAGTTTTAACAGTGTTTGGGGGAGGATGCCTTCCTTCGGATTTTCTATATATAAGATTATGTCATCTGCAAAAAGATAGTTTTACTTCTTCCTTTCCAACGTGGATGTCTTTTATTTCACTTTCTTGCCTAATTGCCTTGGCTAGACCCTCCAGTACAATGTTTAACAGAAATACAATTCCTCTTTTTTAGCCCTTCTCTCCTCAACCACTGACTTGAAAGGGGGAGGAGTCCCTATAAAACTGGATTTTAATATGTAGCAAGAAGTTTTTCTTACTACATATTAAAGACATTATGTATCTTTGAAGCAGGTTCAGTCAAATAGTTGCACAATTTTTGTCAGCTGTTCTTGGTCAAAACTATTGGCCAAAACACAATAGTTTTGGGGAGCATGGGGGAGACCTACAGGGAGTAAGCAAATAATTTGTAGAACAGAGTCAATTTAGGATTACATGAGAAAGTACTCACTGGTTGAGAGTTTTTCTGAATGGGAAACTAACACTCATTAGCCAAGAATGTAATATACATAGTGCTAGGATTGGCTGAGGGCATGAGATATCCTCCAAGGATGAGCAAAATAGGAGTGAACTATTATAGGTTGGTTTATGGAGATGAATTATTTTTTAAGAAAATATTTCACGGGCAAATACTGTTATAATGAATCAGTGCCCCACAGGGCAGCAAAACAGAAAAACTATGCACATATACTTATAAAATTTATTTTCTGAAGGATTCACAAGAAAATGCTAGCAGTGATTACCTTAGGGTGAGGACTACGGTGGTGGGGATGGAATTTTATACTTTTCTAAACTGAAATTTCCCATGATATACTTGTATTTTTAAAAAAATGGCTAACTAAATAGTGATTATGAACAACTTTATTCCTTCTTTATGTTTTTCTATATTAAAAAAACTCTACCAAGTGTTATTGCAAAAAATGAAACACCATGTACAGTAAGTATGTTATTAGGGGCCTATAAAAGAGAATTCTACCCCTCCCTTAGAAATACCTGAGTGATGAGTAACCAGAGAATGGTCTAGAAAAATGAATAAGGAAGGGTTATTTGAGTTCAACTATTCAGGACATGTCTGTCATCTTTGCTGGGTAAAAGAAGTGAGAGCCGAGGGTGTCCCTCCAACAGGAAACAGGAACTGAGTGGGCAGCTCAAGGGGGTGGAGCTGGCCTTTGAGACAGGAAAGGACAGAGTCTGTTTCTGGCTGGCTGAGAGCCCTCAAGTTTTTCAGAAAATGCTGGCACAGGTACAGAAGCCTCCAGTCACAAAAGGGTAGAAACAGACTACACAGCCTAGCATGTGTGGTTCAAATTAAAAAAGCAAAACAAACAGCAAAAAAGAATGGACAGGGAGAATGGGGTGGAGGGGACCCCGAGCCTGAGTGATGGAGGGTAGAGGGCAGAAGTTCCAGGATACAGAGGTAGAGATTTAGGAAACTCACAGGCCAGTGCCAGCGGTCCGAGCTCAGGTTAGAACTCTTGAAGGCCATAGAGGCAAGAACGTTTTTCTTCTCAGGGCGGTAGTCAGATTCTGTATAGGGGCCAGGGAAGTGGAGCCAGAGGGGACACCAGGGTGGCCCTTATGTAGAGATTAGACCAGAAGTAGGTTCCAGGAAGGTATGAGGACCCCATTAGTCTTAGAAGGATTGCCAAGTTAATTCTTCCCTCAAGCTATTCATTTGAGCATCTTTGTTTAACGTTCAGATTTTTTTTGGGGGGGGGGATGGTTTGCTTTTAACCCTATCCTTTTCATTTGTAACCAGGCATTCTCTTGCACTTTTAAAAAAATATTCTCTTAACTTCTTAGCAAAATTAACTTTTTGAACATTCCAGCCAATTGTAAGTTTGTGAGGAGGAAAAGCAGGTGTTTCCAGGCTCTGGTTGTTAAAGAGAGACGAGCAGGATGCCTCTGTGGTTGCCATCCGGAGGGTGGCAGCAGTGAAAGAGAGACAGAAACCAGAATGAACCAGGAGGCAGAGTGAGGCTGTCTGTGGGGGCTGTGTCCTGTGCCTCTGTCACTTGTTGGGCAAACTTTTATCAGGTGCCGGAGGGTCTAGATGACAGTATCTAACATGTGCTGAGTATTTACTATAGGTTGAACCACAGGAAATTGCCGATAATCGGTTATTTTAGATCCATCAGAATGGCAATTTCCTGTGATTCAGCCTAACACATGTGTTCTAAATGATTTGCACGTACTCATGGCATCTATTCCTCACACTCACCTATAAAGTGGAAACTGTCGTGTTATTATTCCCATTCCATTCGAGGAGTCTAAAGCTCAGTATGGTCGTGTAACTCTCAGAGTCACATAGCAAGTAGTGGAGTCAGCACTGAACTCAAATCCAGGCAGTTTGTCTTCCAGGCTTGCTTAACCCTATACTACTTTCCCTGCGTTGAGAACTGAACACTGACAAGCCCTGGAGAGAGTTCAGTTCTGCATCCTCAGTTGATGTTTCTCTAAAATGAGGCAGAATAGACCAGGTCTTGGCCAAGAAGGCACTGGGACTGTTGCCCTTCACTCTGTTCAAAGTCATAACGAACTTCACAAAGCTCACATATTCAACCAGTTCGTTTATTGGGTCGATCCTTATCTGCGATCAGGGATAGCTTTACATCATATTATTAGAAGACTTCTTGAAGCTGTATTGACATTTCAATCAGTTTTGAATAACTCCAAAGTGACTCATTCAAAGCCTTATTAGGCCATCCAAGAAGAGGATTCCAAGTTCTTCTAATCTCAGGTCTGGGTTCCTGAAACAGCCATCTAATTCTATCTGACCTCTCCACTTTGTCTATCTGATCATGTGTTATCCCGAAGGCTGGGTAATCTTCCCAGAACTCCGTTTGCATTACATCATTCTTGGAACTGAAAATAGCTCCCCACCGCCTGGATGGTCACACGCAAACTCTTGAATTTGGCATCTAAGGAACTCCATTACCTAGCCTGGTCCACCTTCAGTCTCATAGGTTCTTAACGGCTCTCCTCTTCAGTAAACCCATTCTCACTTAATGGACATTTCCACAGTCGATTCACTGTTTATGCCTGCCAGGCTTTGCTCATTGAGTTCCCCTCTCTTCACTGCTTTACCAGCCTCAGTGAAATTCTTTCTCACCATCCCAGCTCAAGCCTCACATCTTCCCAATGGCCCTTTCTAACTAAGCTTACCGATATTCAACTCTCAGCTCTTTGAATTCTGAGGGTGCAGCCTAGAATCTGTCTATCTATTGTCTCGTGACCAATATTTCAACTCTCTGAATAATATACAAAGAAACTCAGGGACAGAGATCATGCTGTCTACAGCATTCACTTCTTCAATATTTATCAAGCACCCACTCAGTGCCAAGCACTGTGGTATACAGACGCAAAGAAGACATAGTCCCTAGGTTCAGAAGGTTGATGGGTCAGAAGAGAGATGTATCAAGCTGGGCAATGTGAAAATGCTGTTTTTATAGGTTAAAAATAGTCAAATATTGGGAATTTAACACGGCTCATTCTAAATATAATTATAAAATAATGTAGTAAGGTCATGGGTGGAGATACAAGCAGAGCATTTAGTGGGTAGAGAGGAGGGTTGCCAGCTTATCCTGTCAGGGTAGGGCCTGAGACTTATGGAGGCAGTTGTACCTGTGCTGAGTCAGAATGATCTGGAGTCGTGCAACAAAGGAAGGATATTCTAAATAGAGACAATATGAAAAAAAGGCAAGGAGATAAGAAAGAACAGGCAGACAGTAGATGTTATGGGCTGAATTACATCTCTCCAAAATTTTTATGTTGAAGCCCTAACCCTCAGTACCTCAGGATGTGACTGCATTTGGAGATAAGGCCTTTAAGAAGGAGTTAAGCTAAAATGAAGCCATTAGGTTGGACCTTTATCCAATCTGGTTGGTGTCTTTCTAAGGAGAGATTAGGACATACAAAGAGACGGCAGGAGTGCAGACACACAGAGAAAAGACCAAGTGAGGAAACAAAGAGAAGGCAGCCATCTGCAAGCCAAGGAGAAACACCTCAGAAGATACCTTGATCTTGGACCTCTAGCCTCTATAACTGCAAGAAAATTAATTTCTGCTGTTTAAGCCACATACCAGTCTGTAGAATTTTGTTATGGCAGCCCTGGCAAACTAATACAGTAGGGTTCTATGAACTATTTGGGGTGGCTAGAGAGTGAAGCAAAGAATGGTAAGAGAAGAGACCAGAAGAATGGGAGTGATGGTGTGCCGGGCTTTGCCTGCTGTGGAAGTTCTTCCTGGAGACAAGGGGAAACTTTTGAAGAGTTTTAAGCAAGGAGGTGGTGGAATCATAATGGGTTTTAAGTAGAGCTCCTCAGTGGCAGTGAGGAAGATGGATTTGATGGGGTTAGACTACAGGTAGAAAAAACAAGTCACAGGATATTAGAGTGGTGCCAGCAAGCCATTAAGCTCTAAACAGAGAGAGACAGTGGTATTAGGGGTGGAGAAGCGTCGAATTGAGAAAGACTTATGAGGTAAGTTCATAGTGAAGGCTTAAACCCTCCCAGGGAGAGGGAGGAATTGGACAAGTTTCCCAGGTTTCTACCTTGGATGAGTGTGTGAACTTGTGCTACCAGGGATGAGTTCAGTGCTATTGGAGGTGAGCAGATGGGAGTGGGAGAGGGGATTACCACTGTGAGATGTAGGGCAACCAGGAAGAGATGATGTCAAATGGAAAAAGTTTCCCTAGACTTGTGACCCCAGTTCACGTCCAAAGTCATGAGAGCTTCATCCTCCCTTGGTGTACAGCTCCTCCTTCCCTTCTCCCTCGTGGGCAGAGGGTTCCAAAACTCACTTATGTATGTAGCTCTATGATCTGCATCAAGGCACATTCATTTCTAGTTCTGTTTCTGGAACCAGAAAATTGTCTTTAGCTGTACTGAGACCGACAAGTTGGCACTCAGGCATCTGAGAGGTCAGGGTAGATTTGCATGCTGATGTGCTTACAGAATCAAAGGGAGAATAGGCTGGTGGCCTCCACCTTCCCTGTGGGACAGGAGGCAAGAGAAGGAAGAGAGCATGGGGAAGGTCTGGAATAAATACCGTAGGCAAGGAGAAGGGAGCTGCCCAAGGAGGAGTGAAGGGATTTATTTATGCCTGCAGGGCCAGTGGAGACTGAAGAAGAATTCTGGGGAGTGTTCAGGCCCAGCAGTGAAGCTCTGGGCTGGAGCTTTTCCATGAGGCAGGCTTGTGCGGCTGAGAATGGACACGTTCCCACATGTGGGTGGGAAAGATTGCTATGTTCTTCAAGGACTAGAAATAAAAATTTTGAAAAAAAACTTTAAAGGTGAAAACTTCATGAATACTAGAGAAGGTTTACACATAGGCTTTTAATGGAAAAAAGTCTCACCGGTTAAATGGAATACACAGTGCTTAGGCATCGTGCAAACTCACAGAACTTGTGGCATGCACATTTCATTTTGGCTGTAGATAGAGTTACATACTTGGGGGGGGGGTCCCTATTATTATTATGGAATGTCTTTGGAACCAGGGGGCTGAGGGATTCATGAGGAAGATGGGAAAAGAGACTGCATTTCTCTAGAATTGTATCAACTGTGGAGGCAGCAGCTAGAAAGAGCCACGTCAGACTCCGGGCTTGTCAGCGCCTACTCAACGTGATATATTTTAACGTTTTTCTCAGCACGAGCTTGACTTTAACAATGAATCCAGAAAAAGGGGGAAGTGATAATAAATCACAAACTATAAAAACCAACAGAGATTTCTTCTGACCCCGCCACCGTAGCTCTTCCATCCCGCCGGCCTGTCATGATACACTAACTGAAAACACTTAAAGGGAAGATGCTGACGCAGCTATACCCTAGAGACCAAAGGCACGGGAGCCTTTCAGAAGCCCCCTGGCATCTTCCTTGTCAAGAGTCATGGCTGCTGCACTGGACAAGAGTGGGGGGAGTGGGGGAACGAATAGCGGAGAGCGAAGTGGTGGCAGCCAGGCGGGGCAGAGTGGAAGAGTCACATCAGGCTTTGAAGGGCAAACGGTTCTGCCCAGGCCTGGTGGAGGGAGAGGTGAGGGAAAGTCTGGAGAGAGCCACTGGGGTCTCATCTACGGGAAAGGCATTTTAATAATTAACAAATGGGAAAAGGCATGGAGCCAGAAATGTGACCCTAGCATTTTGAAACTATGCCTCGGGAGCCTGCAGCCACATTACAGGCTCCCCAGCCAGGGAAGGCTGAGAAACCTCGGAAAACACAAGGAACTGTTTTAACCAAATGAAACTTACAAGCAGGTCAATTTAAGACACATTTGATGAGAGCCATGATTCAACACTGGATATATGGGAGGCACAAATGGAAAACAGTTCTTATAAATTACTGAAATTAGCAAGTCAGAGACAAACATCATTTTAATTTTTCTCTTCTCACTTTATCAATACCCCTCCAATAGCTATCATCAACACAATATTGAGTTTTCCTGTTTCCCTACTATTGACTGAAATAATCAGACACACAATCTCATGTGTAAAAAGACAAAGATACTCTGCCCAAGGATACTTTTTCCAACCCGACCTTCATGTCCTTCCACAGTTCAAGATACCTGGAGTATTTTTTTTTTAATGCAACTAAATGCTATATCAAGTTCTTTGGAGGCAGGGAGGTGGTGTAAGGAAAAGAGGATTGTTTCCATCCCCACTCTGCTCTTTATTGGCTGTATGATGTTGGACACCTTAACTGGTCTTTCGAAGCCATGAGTCACCTAAGTGAAGATGTTAAACAGCCAGCAGGAGAGGTGGGGAAGGACCAGCAGTGAGGTAGAAGGAAATCAAGGAGAGTGTGACACAGAAGCCAAGGGAAGAAAGTGTGTTTAGAAAGAGGGAGTGGTCAACCATGTTGCAAGTTGCTGCAAAGGTGGGTAGGAGAAGTTTCCATTGCCTCTGGCAACGTGAAACCAAGACTTCTAAATTGTTCTTGGTCCATCATTTGAAGACCATGGGGTATCTTAAAAGCAAGAAAGAAAAAAGATAGCATCTTTGACTACTGTATTGTTTTAAGAGACTTCTTTCCCAAGGTCTTATTTGTGTACTAAAGCAAAAATCCGAGAACAAATTTTTACAACTCTGGTTCTTCCTTTCACTGTCAGTCATTTCTAGGTTCTCTGAGCCCATTTAAGGGAGAATTCTAAGGGATGGGAATAAACTAAACCTAGACTATATAATTTGGGGCAGGTTCAGAAACATTTCCTCTTCATTGTAAGTGCATCTGATAACAATATTTTCCATACTGATGGGCAACAAATCTTTCAAATGCACTCATTTCATGGTTAGCCTAAATTTAGGCAAACACAATTTCTGAATACTAAGAAAAAGAAAAACAAATGCCATAATAAGCCTTTTAGCACAAGGTTCTAAAAATAGCGTATTCCTTTTCCCGGCTCCACACACAAAGGAAAAGCTCTTGGACATCAGAAGCTCCACGAACCCCAGAGACAAGGCTCTCCACTCATGTGCACTGACTTCCCAGGGTCCATCTGACTGCTTATAAGTTGGGAACACGTTTCACCAACTGCTGTTAATTATAGTGTCCTTACCCGAACTGATGGTCTATGGTCATACAGAACTGGGGGCATCAAAGGGACTTAGAGACTTGGAGAGTGGGGAAACTGAGTCTTGAGAGCTGGCAGGATTGGCCCAGTTATACAGCTCACACATAAGCTTGTTCCTGCATCAGCCACCTTAAAACAAACCTCCCTGATCCTCATTTGCCTCCCCTCCCGGCACAACATCTCTCACAAAGTCCACACTCAATGTCTCTGCTTCCAGACCTCCCATTCACCCCTCTACCCACTTCAGTCGGGCTCCCTTCTCCACAGCTCATGAATTAATGCCTGCATGTCAAGGTCACCAACACCTTTCATGCAGTCCACCCGAAGGTCACTTCTCTCCCCCCCTTTTACACACCCCTCAGCAGCAGCCGGCATTTCCTTTCCTGACTCCCATGACTCCCGGCATCGGGGTTTTCTCCGCACTGATTTCCCCAGCTCCTCCACGGGCCCCTCATCTTCCTCTCAACCTCTTCTCTCACTTTCCTCTCTAGCTGGTCATTTCAACGTGCTCAGAATTTTAAGTCTCCATAGGCTGAATGTTCCAGCCTCTCCAATGAGCTCCTAACTTGTAAACCTCACTGAGTTTTCAATATTGAATATCTATTTGGCATGTCAAACTTGACACATGCAAAACTGAAATCTTTATTCTTCCCTCCAAAGCCTGCCCCTCCCAAAGTCTTTACCGTCTCCCCAAATGGCATCACCACCTGTCTACTCAGCTGCTCTGGTCAAAAGCCTCGAAGTCATTCTGGACACTTGCAATTTCCTTTTCTCCACATTCAACAGACCAAAGATCTGCCAACACATGTCTTAAACAGGTCTGCTTCTTGTGTCCGCCCTGCCACAACCAGGACCTCGAACGTGGACTACTACAACCTTCTAACCCTTCTCCTGGCTTTCTGTCTGCTGCCTGCAAGCACAAGACAGATAAGGATCCTTCCGTGCTGAAGGCCCTGGGGCAGCTTCCATGGCGCTCAGGGTAAGGCTGGATGATCGAGCTCCTGCCCGCCTCTCCCCGCCCTTCTAACCACACTGCCTTCCTTTCTGCCCCTCGAGCACCAGCATGGCAAGCCCTTTCCTGCCTCAGGCCTTGATGCTCTTCAGAGAGGCATTCCCCAGCCTCTTTACTGTAAATCTCGGCGTTCCCTTCACAGAACTTCTCACCACCTGTAACTAGCTGTGCCTACAAGAGAGTCCCTGCTACGTTCAAGTTCCATGAGAGCAGGGACCCTGTCCACGTTGGCGGTGGGTGTAGCCATCCCACTGGCTGAGTGAACGGATGCTTGCACAGTGGCGCTGGGTGGGGAAGACAGGACTCCCGGCTCCGGCTTTCCTAAACAATGGATGAGTCAGCAGACGCCAGCACTTAGCGTGCGAGAGAGGACTTCTCCGTGGGAAGAGCGGCCACACCCTGTGCTGCCGTGCCGCACAAAGGACTGGCGAGCCTCGCTGGGGTCAGGCTGGGCTCGGCATTCCCCTCACACTTTGGCCTCAGTGGGCAGTCCTGCAGAGAGGGGTGTTTATTTAAAAACAAACAACAACAGGACGGGTCCAGGCAGGCTTCTACCCAGGCGGTAGACTGGCCTTCAGAGCTGCCATCTAAAATGAGGGGTGATTCCCGGATGGCTGCCTTCCCACCTGTCTGATGGCAGATTCCAAAGGCTTGGCTCCAGTCAAGAGGGGACAGGATGAAAGCATCTGTTGCCATAGCAATCACAGTGCTCCTGGGGCCGAGGCTCAAGCTTTCAGATCAACAACTATTTACAGAAGTGGAGAAAAAACAAGCAAACAGAGAGGGACAAAAAAAATGGGAAAATGGCGAGAAGTAATCCTACCAGTGCTGCAAGAAACGCTCTGAAAATACAACACAGGAGCTGAGAGTAGAATCCTCCCACCAGCACAGGAGTGGCCTCCTGCCGGGACACATCCGGAACAAAAGGCCCCATTGACACAAACATCTGTTACTACTAAACACTTAGGAATCAATATTTTCTTAAAGGTTTTTTTTTTTCCTTTTGGCTTTAAAGAGTTACTGTCTGCCAGGCTACCAGACCCTAACCTTCTCCAAGTCCACAGCCACCACATAAAGTAACTATTAGAACTTCAAATGAAGAATTTGGTCCCGGAAATGGCCTTGTGCTAGTTTTTTCCTGAACAGAGACACTAGGAAAATGTCAGAAGGCAAATCCAAACCCACACCCTGAAAGACTTAAAACATAACAATCACATCCCTGGGAAGATGAGTAATCTAGCCCAATTTAATTTAAAAAGGAAACACAGCAGATTTAAGAGATGGCCTGGACGTGCCTTGCAGGAAAGGAGGAGCGTGATGGGGAGGACCGGAAGGTAACGGGATCACGTAGTGCTTTACCTCAACACCTGCATATCCTCCGGGGAGTTCCGCATCTCGTCCTGGAGGCGACGCCAGCGCAGGCAAGCCCTCAGCTCCCGCTGCTCCTGGGCCTCGTGGGGGGCCAGCTGCTTGGAGCACAGACACACAAACACAAATGCTCAGGACACAGTCACTGTCGTCTTCCCGCGGAGTCGGAGCCACCACTGGAGCAGCTGGCTTTGTTTCAGGGGGATGGCACAGACAGTCCCCGCCGCACCTTGCGCTCCATCAGAAAGGGCCTCTTAGGTCCTCAAACAAAGAACCAGCCCTCACTCCTGCGCTGCCTGTTTGGGAGGTGCCTCCTGGCCCCGGAACCTCCCCCTGCCCCCTCACCTCCACCCCTGGCCTGGAAAGAGCAGACCTCCCTAGGGAGCCATTTCCACTCTGATCCCATCCAGCCTTTTCCTGCTTTGTCTTCTTGCACGGGGTGGGAAAGGTCCCCTCCATTTACCTCCTACTTTTTCCAGCCCTCAGTTTTGTTAAGGACTGTTTACAGTGCAGCCAGCTAATGCAACCCAGATGATTCTGTTTGCGTATAACCAGAAAGAGTGCACTGCCTGGACTCACTCTTGGGGAGGGGAAGGCCATCACACCCTGCCCTACTGGTCAGAATTGGCTCCTGTCACTCGATGTGCTCACAAGGCCCCATGGCTGTAACCCCACAAGGGAGGGCAGCAGAGCATCCACTGTGGAGGGAACTGTCAGTGTCTACAGGAATTTCTGGGAATTAAAGGTCCCTAATAGTTCCCTCAACAGATATTTACTGATTCTCTGCTAGGCCCTGAGGACATAATGGACACAGCTCTGAATGTGAGGAGTCCAGGGAGACAGATAAGCATGGTAACCATCAGAACTCAGTGATGGCAGGGGTTAAGGAAGAACCCAGATGCCACCTGGCCAACCAGGGTGGTCAGAAGGCTTTCCTGAAGAGGTGTTCCCCAGGGAAAGCAGGAGCCAGCCAGGGGAGGAGGAATTTCAGGAAGATGGAAAGCATGTACAAAGCTCGTGGGACCTGGCAAGAGTGTGAAATGTTTTAAAAATGGTGAGGGTTAGGGTCAGGCAGGGAGCAGGATGCCAGCCAGGGAGGGACAGAGGTGCCAAGTAGCTGGCAGAGGCCAGGTGATCAAGACACTGTGTGTGTCCTGTTGTCGTGGACTGAGTTGTGCTGTCCCCTTCTCCAACAAAAATCATGTATTGAAGCCCTAATCACAGCTGTGACTGTATTTGGAGATAGGGCCTTTAAGGAGGTAATTAAGGTTAAATGAGTTCAAAAGGATGGGGCCCTAATCTAATAGGGTTGGTGTCTTTATAGTAAGAGGAAGAGACACTAAAACTCTCTCTCCATGTGTGCACTGAGGAAAGGCCATGTGAGGACACAGTGAGAAGATGGCCCTTCCCAAGCCAGGGAAGAGAGGCCTCACCAGAAACCAAGCCTGTCAGCACCTTGGTCTTGGATTTCCAACCTCCCAAACTGCGAGAAAAACAAGTGTCTGTTGTTTAAGTCTCCTGGTCTGTGGTACTTTGTTATGGCAAACCAAGCTGACTATGACAGCTGTGAAGGAGTTTAGACTTTCTCCAAGTTGATGACAAGTTATACGATTCAACTTGCCACTAACTCAATTCACCTCTCCCTACAGAAAGCCACTCTGAGAGGAATGTGGGTTTCTATCTCCTAGTTCAAAGATTTCTCACTCCCCTTTGCTGTACTTGCTAATGCTCGGTGCTGCACAATGCAGTCTCCTGGGCAGCAAAGCAACACGGCACCCTCACGCCCTGTTCAGTGATGAAATGACCTGCTGACTGGGAGTCCCGTGAGGTGGCCCACCCTTTCCTGCCCCAAGGAGCACTCCTCTCCTGCTTGGGAGGCTTGCTGTGAACACTTGTCAGGGACCATCAGCCGTTCAGTCTAACTCAACCTTCAAGGAAGGGGCCAGAGCAATGGATGTACTCTGGAAATGTTTCCCAACTTTGTGCTGGTTCTAGAATGGCCACTTCACTTCAGGGGTGTCCATGTTTTCACATATTGAAGACTTACTGCGTGTACCTTAAAGGATGATGAGGTGGATTGCCCCCTACTCCAGGTTAAGGGAAAAGGAGGGGTAGAGAAACTTCAACTCCTACTTTCCCTTTGAGACCCACAAGAAGTCACCTCCTCCAAGAAGGCTTTCTGGATTTTCTCATACCCAGCCTCTTCCACCTGTGAACTCCCACAATATTTGGTGTTTACCTCTCTTTTCTAACTTATTTTCTTCTTCCTTCTACTGTGTGCTTTCCTTATCTTCAAAATTAGACTCTGACCTCTTTCAGAGCAGCGTTGTAGTCTTATCCTTTTATCCCTACAGATCTAGCACAGAATGGACACATGGAAGTTGTGCAGTTGTGAGATGCAGCCAGGCCAGCATCGTGCCTTTTTTGGTAGAGACAGATGTAAGGTAGGGCAGCTGGAGGGAGGACACAAGCAAAGAGATTCCAGGAGGTACAGGCAAGGGGAAGGATAAAGGGGGAGCGTTCTTTGGGGATTCAGGAGATAAAGGACAGAGAGATGATCATCAGATGCCTGACATACACTCAGGATTATGAAGAGTAGCATAAATCTGATTGTCTCAGGATGGAAGTACCTCAGGGAAGTGATGGTGAAAGAGGCACATTTACACTAAACCTATTTAATCCTGGCTGAATGCCTACTGTGTGCAACGTGGTGGCAAAATCAAAGAGGAAGAGAACAAGAAAGGAGAACTGGTATTTCTTGGACACCCTCCACGTGTCAGGCACTGTGTTAAGCTCATTCACACACTATCCCTTTCACTCTGCAAGGTTAAGCATTCCTATACCCATTTTATAAATGAGGAAACTGAGGCTCAGGGAGGCTACATAACCTACTGTAAACAGCAAAGCTGGGATTCCAAGTCCGGTCCGACTCCAAACCCAGCCCCTTTGCTCGAGAACCTTCCAGGTGGCCTCTCTCCACAGGATTCTGTGTGGAGGGGGACACAACTATGCACACTGCTAGCTCTACAGCCAAGGTGTGAAAGGGGGAGGATGAGTAAGACACAGTGCCACTTTGAAAGGGGTCACAGTCTAGTCGTGACGATAGAAAGAAGAAGAAAAAAGTGAGAAAAAACAGCTGAGTAAGTACAGATGCAGTGGAAATCCAAAGTTTCTACAAGAGTATTATTGAACTGTGAGTGAGATGAACAGTCTGGGCTATCAAGGGAAGGTGACCTTGAGCTGCTAGTGAAAGATAAATAGGATTTCAACAGGCAGAAGGAACTCGGACAAAATCATGCAGATATGCACAAACTTGGGAATTTCAGAAAAAGTCAAGTAGTCCAGTGTGTAGAGACGGTAGGGAACAGAAGTAGCCAAATATTAGAAGTTAGAAAATAAGCAGGAAGCCGGTTAGCTGCCATATCTTCCTTATTGCCGGTGGCTAATTCTTTAAAGTTGAGGTTGTAAAAAACAAAAGCCCACAGATCCATAGAACAGACTGGTGGTTGCCAGAGACAGGGGTCAGAAAGTGGGAGAAGTGGGTGAAGGGGTCAAAACGTACAATCTTCCAGATTTAAAATAAACAAGTCTTGGGGATGTAATATACAGAAAGGTGACTATAGTTAATAACACAGTATTGCATTTTTGGAAGTGTTGAGAGTAGATCTTAAAGTTTTCATCACAAGAAAAAAAATTGTAACTATGTAAGGTGACTAATGTTAACTAGACTTGTTATAATTTCACAATGTATACAAACATAGAATTATTATGTTGTACACCCAAAACTAGTGTAAGGTTATAGGTCAATTTTACCTAAATTTAAAATTTTTTTTAAATAAAAATAAAGTTTAAAAAAAAAAGTTGAGGTTGCAAACTGGGAGTGTGTTGACTAGATCTGGCCTCGGTGTATGTTTGGTTTGCATAGTTTTTAAATTAGTAAATTTCACATAAAAATCCAGAGTCATAATTTCCTTTAAAAAACTAGAAGTCCAGGTTGTATTGAGCCCTCCTTTCAGCATGACAGCAATCGGTTAGAGCTGAGGAGAAGCTTCCGGTTTGCCACAGTCCTTACTATTCCCGAATCTATAACACCAACTGCTTCCTTCTTTATTACTTGCCAGCAGACATCTGAGATCATGATTCTGGATTTAAAATTTCATCTCATTATTTAATAAAACAAAACACACCACAACCATCCCACAAAGGAGTGCTTGAGTATGCACAGTACCACCTTTTCTTCAAGTCTTTGCTCAGATGTCCCCTCATCAGAGAGCTTCTCTGACAAGCACATTCTAAAACAGCACTAAACCCACCTCTCTCTATCCGGCTTCATTTTCTTGACAGTACTCATCACTACATGTTAAAGATGTAGTCGTGTATCTGTTCTCTCTCTCATCGCTAGACCATGAACCCCGTGGGGAGCAAGGACTCTCCTCCCATTTACAAAGCAAATAGAACAAGTGCCTGAGTGCATAATGAGCACTCAATACCTATCTGTTGAATAGGAAGACTCTGAGTTGAACTTGACTCTGGGTAGTGAAATGCTTAGTGCACTTGAAACCTACCTGCTGCGCCTTGGCCCAGAATACATCTTCCAAGTGAGTGGCGAACCCTTCACTGAGCCACTCTTCCGTCCAGTCACGGGCCCCGATAGCCAGGCCAAACCAGGCGTGAGCAATTTCATGGCAGAGACGGGTCCCACAGAACTGGCTCATTCCAGTCAAGGTGCTCTGAGAGAGGAAGACGAGGTGTGGGCTGTGGATCATGGGGGAGAAAACACACACAGTCTTATCAGGGCCTGTCCTCATGGCCGCCCCCAGGGCTGGCTTTCTCAGCCCTGCCAGCCTGTTATTATCGTGTGCATGCTAGATCACGACCAATAGGCTCGCAGCTTAGGTGCTTTTAGAAATAAATAAAGTGGCAGTTTAAGTTCCTGGCAGAGGTTCAGGTTGCCTTTTCTGCCAAGCAGTCGTCTCCGTCATCAAGCAGCTATTACCTGTAATAAGCAACCTGCACTGAGGTTTCACACTGAAGAAATTACAAGGCGATGGAAGCACTTACCCTGAAATCTGGACTGTAAAAGAAGAGCAGGTGTGAGAATGTGAAGCCCATGCCGTCGAGACAGTGATCAAAGAAGACCCTTCAGCCAAACAATCCGAGCAGCTTACAAACAAAGTGAGAAGTCATGCAGAAGGACGGGGAAAGCCGAGAAGAATGGAACCAAACATTTCCTAGTTCAGACTGAGGGTGGTTACAGAGGCAGCAAACTCCTAGGTGCCATGGGTGGGTGAGGTTTCAAGAGACTCTGATAAAGGCTGAGTCTCTGTGAGGCCGAGGTTTTCAAAGGTATCTTCTATCTATAGATGCTTATACGTTCCCATGACATAAAACTAAGCAGAGAGAGAAAGAAGGGAATTAACTCACTCAGGTGTGCAAATGGTTCCAGGGCTGGCACCAGCCTGGGAGATTTATCTAATCTCATTTCCCACACCTTCTTTTAAAACCCCAAATACCATGATTAGAATTGCATTGATGGAATGGGAAGAAGGGAGGCTGAAGAGAGAAGAGGCAAAGGAAATACCTCCTGTGATTCCACCTTCGGTATTTCTCATTTATACAGGACTCGTTTACCGTCTTATGAATGAAGAATTTGCTCTTAAAAAAAAAAGCACTCTTGGGCTTCCCTGGTGGCGCAGTGGTTGAGAGTCCGCCTGCCGATGCAGGGGACACGGGTTCGTGCCCAGGTCCGGGAGGATCCCGCATGCCGCGGAGCGGCTGGGCCTGTGAGCCATGGCCGCTGGGGCTGTGCGTCCGGAGCCTGTGCACCGTAACGGGAGAGGCCACAACAGTGAAAAAAAAAAAAAAAAAAGCACTCTCCTCCATCGATTGAACAAAAGCAGTCGTGAAACCTTCCAAATTAAGAAGCTGTACACACTGGTTCGTTCCTTTAAAAGCCATGCATTTGCCATCGTGTGGGCTCTGCGCAAGCCAGGACGGCTTGCGGTTTTGTCCTCTGCCCCCACGGCGGCCAGTAGAGAAAACCCCACCTGTACTTGCCTTGCACAGCATCGCCCGTTCAGCTCAGAGAGCTCAACTGAAAGCGCGGGAGTCATGTGTGCCAAAATAGACAGCTTTCATGTGAAATAATAACAGGGCAGGCGCGCAAATGAGAAGGTGTCAGCCAGGATCCCGGCAGAGTCCACCAGAAACGCCAGGAATTAAAAGTGTAGTTGGGGCATTTAGGATACAAAGGTGCGATGCAGGATGCAAACAACAGAAGTTCAGAGCACTAACTCAGGAAAGAAAAAAAAAAGGAAGGAAGGAAGGCAGACAGGAAGGAAAGGGAAAAGGGTGAGAGGGAGGGAAGGAGGGAGGGAGGAAACAGAGGCCCAGGAGCTAAACTTCCTCTTCTTGAGAAAGTGGCCCCACGGAGAAGACAAACTGCAAAACCTGGCATTTTCAAGTAAATAACCCTTTGCTCTGGCATGTGCAGCACTGCAAAGAAAAGCCACAGAAATGTACCAAGTAAATAACATTCCAGACATACTGCTGGCAGCACTTCACCCTTTTGGCTAAAGCAAAACAGAAGCAACTCCGGGCTTTGTAAACAGGCTCACAGACAGCCTGCGCTGGAAAGGTCTTCTGGCCAGAGACCCAGACGGTGCACACGCAGTTACAGAGACGGTACAGCTGAGCAGACCCCGCAGCCCAGGAAGTGTACACACGCTGATGACCGTGACATGGCAGCGAGACTGTTCACGAAGAAAAAGGCTGCCCTGTCCACGGCGACCTGCTCGCTGCTTTGTCCCAGCGTGGAAGCCGAGCCAGGCTCTTTTATGCAAATATCAAAGTCCGCAAGGGCCTGAAGGAAGGCACAAAACCAGCTGTGTGTGTGGGGGATGGCATTTCATTTTCCTGTCCTGTAGTTTTTCCCCTTCAACAGTCTTTGTTGTCTCCACCAGACCTCCTTCCCCACCTGTCAGTACTCTGGAGATACCACTCTGGCCTTGGCTGGGCTCAGGACAGACCCTGGCATTGCTGGAATGGTGCCTGAATTCCCACTTCCCATCCTCAATACTTTCTTCCTAGCCAGGGAGAAATGTATTTCCTCCTGTCTTCTGAGAAAGACCAAAGCTTAAACTTCCTCCTAGGTCGGAGGATGTGCGTTTCACTTGATATAAATGACCCTGTTATCAGTGGAAAACATGACCTTCTCCCTGAAAAGCAATTTTCCAGTTGAGAACCAGACCCCAAATCCTCCTGCAGCGGAGTTTGTCGTCTAAGGTTGGGTTTTACCTGTGGGTCATAGCTTCTATGAGCGAAATAGGTTCTTTCTTAAACTGAATTAAAAACACAGAGTAAGGTTTTGAGAACCTTTCTCAAGGGTTGTTAACAAAATTCTGGCATAAAAGGACCCATAGAATTTTTTTTTTCTAGGAGAATTTCTTCCTCTCCTTTTGAACCTAAGTGTCAGGATTTTTCATGTTAAGTAGAATTTTTAAACTGCTTTTTCCAACAATGAATGAAGAAAGGTATAATGCTCTTAAACTCACTTCAAGGAATAATATTAAATATTTCTCTACCAGCAGATAATCTCCTTCATGCCCACCTTCAAAACAAAATGAATGTTTAGAATTTTCTACTCCTACCTTACACTTGATTTATAAGTTTTACCCCTGGGTTCCTCACACTTTCTGAGTTCTCAGAATCTTATTCATGGTCCTAATCAGGCAGCGGGACACCAGCCTTCATTCTGACAGGCCCTATTTGAAAACAGGTTTTCTTTTTTCTTTTCCCTTTTTCCCCTGAAAGGGCCTGTGTCAACTGCCTCTACAAATGCCAAATTGTTGATTCATCATCGTTATAGAGGACGGAAGATAATCACTTCAATGACATCTTCATCCTAAAGAAGGTTTTTGGTTTGGGTTTTGATTTTTTTTTTTTTTAAATCACAGAGTTGATCATTTTTCCCAAATAAGAGATGGGTGGGAAAGTAATATTTTCAACTCTCAAAAAGTACAAGCCCTCTTGTTTTGTATTCTCCATCATAAATTCTCTTTCACTGCAAGTGATCTAGGAGGCCAGCAGGGCAGAGCAGGGGGGTGGGCAGAGCGACAGCAGGACACGTGTTCTCCTTCTTTCCCAGGAGACCACCAGCAGCGGGGCTGCCTCCCGACAAAGGCCACGTGGTACTGTCTGTCTGCCGCCTTGCCCCTCAAGATTAAAAATATCATTTCTGGTCTGAAAACAGTTTCTCAAGATTGTTCCTAAAAGCTACCTCCCCAACCAGATTAGAAGGCTGTGTCAGTTCATTTAAAACATGCTTCTAGCAGAGGAGGAAGGAGTGCCTTCATTACACGGGAGCTGCTCCAATCCTTCGGGAGGAATTCAATTTGGAGCGGAAATGGGGAATTTCATCAGATCTTAAGCAGGGGCTGGAGTGTGATTTATTTCTCCTTTGTCCAGGGAGACGTGACCAGCGTGGCCCACCTTGCTGCTCAGGGAGAGGTACAGCACTGGGGGCTCCAGTCCTGGAGGCTGCAGGGGGACCAGGAGGACAGGAAATTGCTTTTGGTTAAGGACAAGAAGAGCTCCAGGCCACCCCTCCATTACACTGGAGTAGATCCCAACTCCCCTCAGGGGGAGCAGATTCACTTTTTGTACAGATTCTTGGAGGTTTGTCCAGGAAACAGACACATATTCTTCAAGTTTGAACTTCTTATGGGTTCAAAGTTTTTCACAGTCTCAACATGTGGAGCCCAATAGCCCATTAGAGAGAGGAAAGAAGAACAAAGAAAGAGGGGAACTCAGGCTCCTGTACTTTCAGACTTAAACTGGAGAGTTCTAAGGGCCTCATAATCATGTGAAAGCAACTTTTACTTGCATGACTTAATTACTTGCAAATTTAATTTGGATGACTGAAAGGCAGACTCATAGTACTCTGGGGCAATCTGAAAGGGAGGACAAATCGTAGTTAGCTGTCCCTTAGACTCAGGACGTGCTTTCCCTTCCTCAGTAAGGTGTGATGTGATTTGTGCCAGTACCTCACTCGGTGCATTTACAAACCAAACGCTCGGCTCCGGCCCCTTCACCTGTGCAATGAAATCCCTTAGCCCCGCTCCCCGATGCAGTCTAAGGTAGGGGACGTGTCTGTTGTCCCAAAGGCAAAGGGATGGCCCAGATGACCTGGAGGGCCTCTGCTCCCCTCTGGCTCTGAGACTGCTCAGCGGAGACTAGTAACCTTCCCTTTGCTCCATCAGGCATCCCGCGCTGTGGCCACATGTTGTAGTCTTAAACTGGTGCCTTAGGAGATATGGGGATATGGGCCTTTCGGTAGCCTGAGGGGGAAACCAGATCTAAAAACTGGAAGAAAACTTACTACAGCGGATCAACACAAGGATCTAGGTTTGAGAGAAAAAGCTAATGTTAGTTAGTGTATGTTTTCCTTTAAAAATTCTAAATAGCGGGACTTCCCTGGCGATCCAGTGGTTAGGACTCCGCGCTTCCAACTGCAGGGGGCCCAGGTCGGATCCCTGGTCAGGGAACTAAGATCCTGCAGACCATGCAGCGCGGCCAAAAAATAAAAAATTAAAAAATAAAAATTCTAAATAGCAAAGAGGCAGTAAAACATCTACTCACTTATCTGAATGAATTTTGGCTAAAACTGCCAACATGACTATAGCAGAGAGTGACTGAGGGGAAGCCCCAGGGCCAGAGACTTCTACCAGAAACATATACGCCTTTGAAAGACTCAAATGCTTGAGTATCTGCTATGTGCTAGGCACTATATGTTACATACATCATCTCAGGAGATAGATTTCATTATCAGCCCCATTTTACAGATGATGAAAGTGAAGCACAGAGAGGTAAAAGGACTAGCTCAAGGTCACACAGCTGGTAAGTAATGGAGCTGGTATTTCCATTCACGCAATCTTGACCCTGAAGTCCTACTCTGACCCACTCTGCCCAGGGTCACTGGGTTTAGACCTGTGGCTTCAGGGCTCCCATTCCTCCGTGCCAGCTCAAGCCGGTGGTACAATGTTCACTGTTCTCCCTGGTGTTCCATCTTCAGAGTCCACCCAAGGGGAGCGACCAGCCACACCCCAGGACCCAGCTAGAACTGACCGGAGGTTATCAGACCTTGTGATCAGCAAAGCTTTGGCCTCTTTCTGGTGAGATGGAAGGTAGGGAAGGAAGGGAGAGGGGAAAAGAGAGGGGAGCATCACTACTCCTCTGGTGAAGCCCCCCCAAGAGCCTAAATTCCTGAATGCAACACCATTCTTCCTAACCCTGTCCTATGCCAGGTCCCTTGTGGGCCACTGCAAGGGGATGCTTAGACAAGCAGGTGCAAGGGTGCAAGGGTCAGTCCCTAGGGTACGATTTCAGGAGCCCAGGAAGGACAACATGCCAGACTGCCTACTGCCTCTCCCCAGCCTCTACCTCCCACCCCCTTTTGTTAAAGCCTGACTTTTCTTTTTCCTGAAGAGACATTATTTTTTATAGCAGTTTTGGGTTCACAGCAAAACTGAGCAGAAAGTACAGAGACTTGCCATATGCCCTGCCGCCACACACACAGCCTCCTCCTCTATCAACCTCCCCCGTCAGAGTGGTGCATTTGTTATTGCAGATGACAAATCTGCATTGATGTATCATTACCCAGGGTCCGTAGCTTACATTAGGGCTCACTCTTGGTGTGATGCAGTCTGTGGATTTGGACAAACGTATAATGACATGTACCCACCAGTATAGTATCATCCAGAGTAGTTTCACTGCCCTAAAAATCCTCTGATTTTTTTTTTTTTTTTTTTAAGAAGAGATGGTTTAAAGAGATCACAAACTCAAAGGACTACAGGAGCCAAGAAGATAACAAAATGAGGGAGGTGGATAACTCAGTGGAGAGAGTAGAAAAAAGATGAGAAAGTAGACAAAGAGGTGGGGGGAGTAGACAGGAGATGGGAAAGTAGATGATGAGATGAAGGAAGTAGATAAGATGGGGGAAGCTGGTAACAAAAGTTGGGAAGTAGATAACAATAGAGGGAAGTGGGTAAGGAGATGGGGAAATAGGTAATGAGAGGTGGGGAAACAGATAAAATGAGGAAAGCACATAACAAAAGGTAGGAAGTAGATGACAAGATGGAAGTAGAGAACAAGATGAGGGAAGTAGATAACGAGATCAGGGGAGTGATAACAATATAAGGAAATAGGTAACTACGGGAGGAAAGTAGGAAACAATAGGGGGAAGTAGATAACACATTTAAAAAACGTTTTGCCAAAGCAAACCAACCTATGGACAGGAGCTACAAGTTTATCATCTCAGGTCTGAAGCAGTTATCTTAGGAGGAGAAGCGCATGGCCTCATGGCACGTTGAGGTGTAACATCTGGATCCCACCAGGTTCCGCATGGCTGCTCACAGAAAAGAGGGAAAGGCCCCAAAGCTGAGCACGGATGACAGCTGGGAGGAGAGAGGGGGCTCCTCCTGAGGTATAAGGAGGGGGAAAGTGGTGCCGCTGGGGACACCGAAATATTTTTGCCAGCTTCATAATTTTGTTTAGTGCCGGCCTTGGCCTACTGCTAAGAGTAAAAATTAATAGCATGGCCATGACAAAACATGGAGACCACCTCTGACTCTAGACAACAGAGACCGCCTTTGGTGGACTGCTCAGCTAGCGATAAGCAGAGCCATAAGCAGAGCGGACACTTCACTTCTGTGTGCAGGCATCGTCCCTAAAGCTGGATTTCTAGATCTCAGTCCTGCGTGCTAAGCGAAGGCAGCCCCGGCAGTCGATGATTAGTAGTTGGCTACACCTAACTCAGGCTACCCTGCCTGAGGAAGGTGGCAGGGTTGGCATCTCATGGTAACCCTCACCTAAAAAGCTAAATGAAGTTTCAAGTGGATGTCTCAGGTTTTAAAGCTAAAGGTTCAGAGACAAAAACCAGTATTTGACTGAATTTTCCAACTCTAGATTCGGACTCCTTTCTTTCGGAATCTTAAGGTACATGTTCAACCTAAGGAGTCTCTGGATGCTCCCGGGGAGAAGAAAGAATTAACTTTTTTTTTTTTAAGTTACTGAACACTCTGGTGTTTTGGATACCAGGGGCACACCCATACCCAACTATATAAACAATATTTATTGGAGCTGAAGAGGTCTTCTGAATCATCTCTAAATGAGTTATGCACTGAGAGCTGTGCATTTTCTGCAGGATCTGGAGAACTCTTCTGGTAAGTAATTACCAATTAAAACGTGTTGGCAGCCTCCACTGGAGCACATGGATGACAAAATGTGATTCTCTCTGCTCCCTCACCCCCGCCCCCCCTCCTGGCCTCCCCAACCAGGGTGATGATGTTTGTTCCCATAAAGAGAGCTAATAAAATTAGCCTCTACCATGATACAGGGAAAATCTTTATTTAATAAAATAATGCATTTTGCTTCATTCCCAGAACAGCAATAATATGGCGCAACTGAGAACCATAATAGCTCATCCAGTTGGTTTTCGCTGTGTGTACAAGTCTGTCATTTGTGGCCATGTGGAAGCTTGGAAAGCTGCTTCATGAAGGGAGACGTTTGGGCAGCTTGCACCACCCGCAGTAAGAGCAGTACGGTTATGGGTTTCCTTTGAAATACAGTGCAAGCACTCTCTGGGTCCACAAATCAAGTCTAAAGAAAGAAATGGTGGGGAATTCCCAAAGCGTACTCAGAACTTTAATTGGTGAGGGGGCCATCAGTTGCTTCCACAACCGAGAGCAAGCACCCGTGGCCCAGTCAGGCAATCTGGGCATCTGAAAACTCAAGATGTAGTCAGAAATGTGTTTAAGTGTTGTGCTGGGGGCTGGTGGAGGCACACATGAAGCACAAAGGCTGGTCGTTACAGCCACAGGCCTGGATACCGCAGGGCACTGCAGGCTGAGAGGATGAGCCCTGAAAGCAGATGCTGGTGTGGAAGGACACACGAGTTTCCTCTGCCAGACAGCCACACTGTCAACTAGCTTTCAAAGCAGGAGGTTACTTTGGGTAGGAACGAGCACCAGAGCTACCTTAGGGCTTAGGGTGTCAGAATCAGCTCTATCACGAAATCAAAGTTGGATCTAGGATAAGAGAATTGAAGGAAGCTGAGTTCAAGTATTCCCTGACAGTTGCAATGATGGTGGTGGAGAAAAAGAAAAGGAAAAATAAAGTACTGATGACAGTAAACTCTTAGACGTCGCTAACCCTCTCTCAGGCACAGTTCTAAGGACTTTATGTTCACTAACTCATTCAGTTCTAACAATAACGCTGTGAGGGAGATATTATTATCCCCGTTTCACACACAAGTAAACGAAGCCGCAGAGAAGTTATACTGCTTGTCCAAGATCCCATAGTTGGTATGTGCCAAAGCTGATTCACATACAGGCAGCCTGGCACGCATACATGTTTTGCTTGATCCACATCAGCGTGTTTCAGAATCACCTAAAGGTAGGTTGTTAGACAAATACTAGACACTCAGTTAAATCTGAATTTCATAGAAATAACTAAAATTTTTTAGTGTGTGTCCCATGCAATATCGCTAAACCTGGCAACCCACCTGGAGGGCTTGTTAAAATAAATCATGGGGCCCACACCTCCCAAGAGTCTGATTCGTAGGTCTGGGTGGAGCCTGAGATCTGCATTTTCTATGAAGTTTCCAGGTGATGCTGGTGTTACTGATCCAGGGACCTCACCCTGAGAGCCGCTGATCTACACTTTGACAGACACGTTTTTAACTTAAAAAAAAAGAAATCCATTGTCAAAATTTATAAATAGGAAGATTTCACCTAGAAATCCAGATTTTCTAATTTTATTTAAAATTTGAAAGATACGACTACACTAGGCTCACATTCCTATGTAGTTACTGCAGCTGAACAGCAGCTGACCCTTTCAGACGGGGCTTGGGCTCCCCAGCTCCCCCTCACTCCCCCCTATCTCCCCACCACTGGCTGACTCCACTTGTCATTTTTAATCATATGTGATTATACGTGCTTCCCTCCACCCCTTTCCTATAGCAGGATTAAGAGAAAAGTGAAATATTTCTTCTCTCTACATCTCCATCAAAAGTAGGCAGAGAAGACCAAGTATTTCTTAAAGGATGCTCTGCCCATGCACTCATTTACATTTGCTGCCTGACTCCTTACAGGCATGTGGATTTAACCTCTTGTTTAGTTTTTCTTTTGAAAAATTCTACTATAAAACTTGTTCATAGGGCTTCCCTGGTGGCGCAGTGGTTGAGAGTCTGCCTGCCGATGCAGGGGACACGGGTTCGTGCCCCGGTCTGGGAAGATCCCACATGCCGCGGAGCGGCTGGGCCCGTGAGCCATGGCCACTGAGCCTGCGCGTCCGGAGCCTGTGCTCCGCAACGGGAGAGGCCACAACGGTGAGAGGCCCGCGTACCGCAAAAAAAAAAAAGCAAAAAAACTTGTTCATGGCTATAAAATAGTTTAGCAACTCTTGCTTCATGGAGAGAGCAAAGATACAAACTTTAGCCTAGTTCAAGTCAGTCGCTACCAATTCCATATCACTAAGGTGGAATTTATTGGATTTTTTGTATTTTAAAATCCAAACACAGTTTCAATTATTACTAGCCACTAATGGCTTATAATGAAGGCAGAGCTTGTTAGCTAAGCAGACAACTGGTATGTTTGTTTAAAGTGTAAATAAAGGGAAATTCATGAGTTGAATGAATTCATCGATTGTTCTCCCTGGGCTGTAAAGGAGTATTCAGCTGCCATAATATATATCACCACCTTTTTACTCGAGTTGTCTTTAGCTGGCCAGAGATCTTTCTTAGTGGTTGCTTACAAAGTCAATGTCTCTCTGAGTTTTTGAAAGTACTCGTCCACACCAGTAAGTGCCATTAAGGATAAGGGATCACCTGGCTCCTGGGGGTTCATAAATAACTGAGCTTTTAAGAACAATAGCCAGATTTCCGAATCTCAGTCTGTGACTCCACAAATAGACCAAAGCAGCACACTTGGGGAGATAAAGGGACAATATGCCTCATATTTTCCAGGGTGGTCCTAGAAAGTATGGGGCAGATGGTCATTCTCAGAGGTCCTGAACTTAACAGCATTTCTCTTTAAAAGGTAATAAACCTCACCAGAAACAAAAATAAACAAATAAAGGGTTTTGCTCTCCAAAGTCTCCTAGCTCTAACTAACCTTTTCATTTAAAACTACGAGCACTGCACTTCTTCTCTCCAAATGCAATGCATCAGGTTTACTGGATATCTATAGTTAAATGCCATTCTCCTGGGATGGCTCCCCTGGAGGTGCTCACCATGGTGATAGTGTGTGTGTGTGTGTGTGTGTGTGTGTGTGTCTGGTGGGGGGATCAGAGGAATTTCTCTCCTTCTAAATAATTCTTAGTACCCATGTCCCTATTTCTGGGTAGTTGCCTTATTTATAGCGAGCTGAAAGGCACCTCAATCCATTCGGAACGTATTCGGCTTCGAGTAACAGAAAAGACAACTAGCGTTGGCACGCACAAGGCGAGGTTTTTTCCTTTCCTGTAACAAGACCCCTGGAGGAGGGTAGTTGCTGGGGTTGGTTCAGTGACTCAGTGATGTGGTCAGAGCTCTAGGTCTTTCTAGCTTCCCACTCTGCCATCCTTACCATGTTCACTTTCATCCTCATGCTTGCCATCTCATGGTCACAAGTTGGCCACCACAGCTGCAGGCATCATTTTCATGTTCAACAGAGGGAAAAGGGGGGGGGCGGGGCTGCAGATGAGGGGAGCCGTGCCAGCAACATCTATCCCTTTCATCAGGAAAGCAAAACTTTTCCTAGAAAGCCCATATTATATTTCCACTCATTGGTAACCCAAGCTACAAGGCAGCGTGGGAAAGGGGATCTTTGGCTTTTTCTGATTCTATGGTAGAGGTAGACAGGAAGAAGGGAATTGCTCATGGGGTGCTGGGTTCATCAACCCACAGGGTCAGCTGCAGTACCCTAGTGTAGCCGTCTTTCTCATAAATATGAGAGAGTCATTCCTTGGGTCTTTTAGAATGCAAATACTTTAGGAAGGGATAATATACTAAAATAATCCACATTGAAGTGTTAGTAACATACCATCATATTACATTTTTCTAGACAGGAGGCATTCTGAACATGGGGACTGTGGGATGGGCAAGTCAGCATACTTCGAAGACACATTCTACCTACTTCCCAACTTAACCTGATGCTGGATGACGTTTGCACTTTTATTTTACCTTCTGATCCTCCACAAAGGCCAAAAACCTACTAAAGCTGAAGGCAGTATTATATATTATGGTGGTTTTTAAGAACTCAGGCTTCGGAGACAGAGCCCTGACTTTGACTTGTGGCTCTCCCATCTACCAGCTGCATCACTGTATCAGTTTTCTATGGCTGCTGTGACAAATAAGCACAAACGGAGGGGCTTTAAACAACACAGATTTATCATTTTACAGTTCTGTAGGTCAGAAGTCTGACATGGGTCTCACTGGGCAAAAATCTATGCTATTAGAAGTCAGGACACTGGTCCCTGTGTGTATCAGGTGGGAGGTGACTGGAAGGGGGCACAGGGGTCTTCTGTGGCGTTGGTCACATTCTGCTGGTTTTTTAAAAATATTGATTTATTTATTTTCCTTTTTTTTGGGCTGCATCGGGTCTTAGTTGCGGCACACGGGATCTTTGTTGAGGCACGCGGGATCTCTTCATTATGGCGTGCAGTCTGCTCAGGTTTCTCTCTAATTGCGGCACGCGGGCTTCTCTCTAGCTGTGGAGTGTGGGTTTTCTCTCTCTAGTTGTGGTGCGTGCACTCCAGGGTGCGTGGGCTCTGTATTTGCAGCACGCGGGCTCTCTAGTCGAGGTGCACGGGCTCAGTAGTTGTGGCACGCAGGCTTAGTTGCCCCGCGGCACGTGGGATCTTAGCTTCTGACCAGGGATCAAACCCGCATCCCCTGCATTGGAAGGTGGGTTCTTTACTACTCGTCCACCAGAGAAGTCCCACATTCTGTTTCTTGATCAAGGTGCTAGTTATAGAGGTGTGTTCAGTTTGTGAACTTTCGATGAGCTGTACACTTAAGATGTACACTTTTCTGCATGTATTGTAATTCAATGAAAATTTAAAAACAAAGAAACACACAAACATAGAAACAAGTATCTTGGGAGGTCTCCCTTTGGAGAATCAAGGCAAAGATTAAGCCAGAGTCTTGTCAGTAGGGGCAGAAACGAGACCAGAGACTGGGCTGCCTGCCCCTAGTCCGTCCAGATGAATGTACTCCAGGCCAGTTCCCAACACTAATTGTACATATATTTTAAGTCTCTTGAGGAAAAGGTTTTTTTCTTTTCTTTAAATTTGCTTTTGCCATAGTCACATTTCTATTGCACGTGAAAGGTATCTTGTATCCTTCAGACACACCTGTAAAAACAGAACTGATACTGTCATATATCCATGCCTGCTTCATTTTCTTCCAGACACAGTGGAAAACATGACACAATAATAAACCCCTTTTCTATCCTCACCAGCTGGAAAATTACGTTATGACTGAAATGACATCATTCAGCTACGACACTGAGCCAGCGGCTGCTCTGAGAAATCAGGGTGAGGCAGTGACAGCATGGATGTGAACGCCACTCAACAATGAATCCCACCCTTTCTACTAGCAAATGGCTTTTTTATTGCCATGGCATTTTGAAAATGAAACTGCAGCAGCTATATCCTCTGAGGCCATTGATCACCCAACATTCCTTATCTCTGAAACTAACCACATTGGCCAAGACAAAACAAGCATGGGAGTAGAAAGAGAGCAATTTTAAATAACTAGTTCCAAAGGCGGGAGACCAGGGGCCAAGGTCAAGGCTCTCAGCTCCCAGGGGGTGATTTAGTGTTCCCTCTATCTCTATCAATTGTTGCTAAAGTGACCTCAAGTAGTAGTGGTAATAACTATATCTATACAATAATACTCTTTAATATAGAATATTAATGTTCTTCTGTAATATAATATTCTAGGCAAATATAACATCAGGACACAGCCTTGACCCTCCTTCATCTTTTCAACTTTTAGGATGAACCCTATGAAACTGCTGACATTTGACCATTTCAACCTCCCAAAATGAGCAGCTTCACGGGGCTCATCCTATAGACTGTCCCTCCCTCATCCAGGACACTTCACTGCAGAAACGGCAAGATCTAAGGAAATTCCCATACTTTTCAAGCAACAGAATTAGAAACACCACTGCATCCCACTGTGGAAAAGTACAGATGAGAGGTCCCTGGCAAATGACACTGTGCTGTCCTTAGAAAGAGCCGGACCCTAGTCACTGCCCCAGATCAGTGCCACCTCAGTCCTTTGCCTGCTCAGTGTGAAGCCAGGTGCCTTAGGGTAGAAGTAGATCTTCAAGTCAACAGCAGAAACGGGAGTGGTCAAAGCAGGGAGACTGGAACAGCTGTGGCCCCCAAGGCTTGGCGGAGGCTGAGTGGATGTGCAGCTGATGTGCCGCACGCTACAAGGCCACCAAGACCCACGTCTGCACCTGCACACCGGGGTGAACAGGTTGGGCCATTACTGCAGCGAAGCTGGAATCCCAACTGGAGAATGTGATTTCAGTCGACCAGCCTGCCACAGATGCCTGAGCCAACCCCAGTGGATTAGGTATCACACGGTCCCAGGGCCCAGTGGAGAAAGCACGCTGCTTCAGAGACACTTCCCCCAAGGCAAACACGTGTACCATGTTCGGTTCCAGCTGCCAGGAAGGGCTCCGGGAAAGAGAACAAGTTCATTTTGATGGAGGACTGGAGGTGAGGCGGAAAGGTAAGAGTATAGGGAGAACTATCAAAGGGAAGGAATTAGTCCATAGGGGGCTGGGGCTGGGGAGGGGAGTGGGAAGAAGAGCACATCTGGGGCGGGTACACATGGATTCAAAGGCCGGTGCAGAATCCAGCTCATAGGTGGGATAGGGTCTGCAGCGGAGAGACAAGCTAACAGTGAAGTCGGGGAAGGTGTGAGACTGGCTCAGGAATGCCTGGACACTCAATCCAAAAGGCATCTTAGAGACCCACCCCTCCCCATCCTACATAGGAGAGAACAGAGATCCAGACAGCCAGCTTGTTCACGCCACACGGTTGGAGCTGCCCGCGTGCCACAGTTAAGCCATATCAGACCTAAATCCGCCCGATGGTTTATTCAAAACTGTTTTACAAAATCTTGGTCATGGGCTTCCCTGGTGGCGCAGTGGTTGAGAGTCCGCCTGCCGATGCAGGGGACGCGGGTTCGTGCCCCGGTCCGGGAAGATCCTACGTGCCGCGGAGCGGCTGGGCCTGTGAGCCATGGCCGCTGAGCCTGCGCGTCCGGAGCCTGTGCTCCGCAACGGGAGAGGCCACAACGGTGAGAGGCCCGCGTACCACAAAAAAAAAAAAAAAAAAAAAAAATCTTAGTCATAGCAGAACCAAAGGAGACCCCTTGCCTGAAACTGGTGACTCACTCAAGGCTAGAAGCTCACGGCGACTGAAGGCAGAAACCTGTGCTTGCCGCCCTCTGTAGCCACCTTCACAAAAGGCTTCTGAGACGGGTATGACACCGAATACCAGCAGCTGCGCACTAAGATGTTTACTCGGGCAAGACCTGGCCTTTTCCTCTGCTGACAAAGAGCTACCTTTAAGGAAAGTTTCAACAACCTCAGATACCACGTTGGTTTGTTGTTCACCAGTTTCACTTGGGAGGAGAATGACAACAGACAAGAGAAAAAAAACATTTCACACTATCTTCTAAGTATAACAAGTGTCATATTTTTCACAGTTGTGTTATTATAATGGTTTACCTAATTGTTTTCAAATTTTCTTTCTTGTTCTTTCATTTTTTTTAAGGCTCTGAATATTCACCTTTGGGTTGAACACATTTGTGGAAAGAAAGCCTGGCCTAAAGAAAAACCAGACCATGCTGGGGCATCAATGCACGTAACCTTAACTACAGTGTTTGCTCCTGCAAAGACTATAATGTATGAAATAAAATATTAATAGCCATTACCTCAGTTCTTCTGAGAACAGACCTGAGTCACAGTTTTCACGTGGCATGATTTCCACACATGCACCTCGCCGTGAACACTGCTCACATTACCAGGCGAGGGAAGCCTCAAAGTGGGCGAGACCAAGAGGAGCGTGTGTTTTTATTCCATAATGTCATGGGCAATGTTGCTTATTTTGGTGACCAAGTTCAATTCTCCTGAATTTCCCATCTATTACACATTATAAGACGAATCACCTAAACGTGTACTAGGAGGGTTGGCAAAATTATGTTTCACTCAGAAAGGAAAATATTGGAATAAGATTAACATCTCTATTATTCATCAGCAGCTAAATTAGCAATCACTCAGCTGAACTCTCTGACATTTGCAAGCAACAAGAGGGCAAAATATTTGTGTGAATGGATGTCTTTCCAACGCCTCGTATTTGTGCGTTGCAAATGGGCATAATTAGATTTTTAAACTCTGTGTGGATGCCGTTAAGAATGCTAAAGACATTCAGCTCCCCAGGGGCTTATGTTATGGTAGGTCTGGTTTCCCCTTCTCTCCCTCTGCTTGTCCATTGTCTTCTTGATAAGCTTTGGGTTCTTAGTGGCCTAAAAACCAACTGTTTGACAGTTTTGTGTCTGATGATTATACAGCTGAGTTAAACAAAGAATGAAAGTCAAGTGCCCACCCTAGTACCCGGCACACAGTAAACATGCCGCAAATGGTAGTGCCTCCCCCTTACACGCTCTCGTAGATTGCTAAGTGCTTTCAAGTCTGTGTTTATAAATGATTCTTCAAATCCCCCATGCGATAGTGTAAAGTGAACGTTCCGCTTTTATTGGCGGGAGGCCGGGAAGGGGAGGATGGCTAATTTACTCCTTGAGATGGGATCCTGACATAGTCCGAGGCTGGACGGCCGCAGCTTAGCGGTGGGGCTCCTGGGCTAAATTGCTTCTTTAGGTGGCCTGCCACACTGAGGTGTGTTTTTTAAATCTGTGCAATAAAATTTCGTGTGGTTGGAGAGGAGGCGGAAGGGAACCCACCCACAGGCAAATGACGTCAAAAAGCTAAAGGGAAACATTGGGCTTCTCTGTTCTCAAGAAGCTTCTGCTGTGTTAAGCAACCTCAGAAGGAAGCTGGCTTTCCATTAAAAAAACAGCCACTTTGGCAGTTGTCACAGACAGCCTGGGGTCTATACTTCCCCTCTTAGGAAAAGTGGGGAAAATAATTTTCATAAGTTGGAAAGGAAGAAACCTGGAGTTCAAAGAGTCTTAGAGCTGGACAGGCACTTGATGGCCATTTGATGTAACCTCTATTTCCAAACAAGGAAACTGAGGCTCAGAGCAGGTTGGAGACTGAGCCTCGGCCCTTGGATCTCCAGGGCAACCCACTCTCTATACCACACTGTCGTCACAGAGCCAACAGTCTGCACCTTTACAGCTGCTCAGGGGAGAAATTACCTTGCATTTCGTTTACAAAGGGGTTGCTTCAGCAGAAGTTCATGGGTGGCTGAAGAAAGAATCATCCTGTTCCACCGACCCGCTGAGGCCAGAGCTTTTGCTTGGGAAGAAGCTCTGGAGAGGCGCTGCCTATGTATAAGGGGCACACATACAAGCAGACCCTTCCCTCTTATACCTTTGCCCCCAGAAAACAACCTGATATGTGGGGTTAAGCACACTTTGCAGGGGAGCCCATACCCTGGAACCCTGGGGAGCCCCACTGCTCGGGGACTGGGGCCAACCACTGGATCTCTCAGTTCTTCAGATTTCCCCTCATAGGATGGACCCCGACGTGACTGCTAAGGGACAGCTGAGAAGCCGTGTGCACAAGTCACAAAGCAGGGTTGTCCACTTGTTCCACACATAGCTGTAGGTTCAGCTCTTCCGTGCGTCTTTGGGAGAACAATAAAGCCTGATATTAAAATACCATTAAGTCGCTTATCATTTATTTATTATTATTTATTATAATATTTATCATTTATTATATTATCTATTATTTTCCTTCATAAATTAACTCTCCTGTCGGTGACCTCCCAGAGAAAAATCCTTCAGTTAATAAAGTAAACAGTAATACCCTTATCATTTTAAAAGCCCTTCACTCCCATATTTTCTTTCTCTTTTTAATTGAACCTCAACAGCTTTGTGATGGTTGTGGATTTTTTTTCTCTTCAGGTGAGGAAATGGAGGCTCAGAACGTGGAAAAGACTGCCCTGGAACACCAAGCTTGAGCATGGCAGAGCAGGAACTCAAGCCCAGGGCTTCTTTCTAACACCACTCTGAACACATGCTCAGTGGGACCAGCTTTGGTTCCTGGACCACAAAGTGATTTCATTCAAAGAACAGAAACTCTTGGTCCAAGACTAGGTTGGACAAACAGGACACAGAAGGCAGACAGTGATGCTGAACCATTCATTCATTCAGCAAATATTTACTGAGAGCCTACAGCCTGCCAGGCCCTGTGCTCGGTGCTTGGGATACACTAACGAACAAAAGGGACAGGGATGGGCTCTCATGGAGATCACAGTCTAACCGTGGGGACGGGGGGGAATTCAATAAATGAGATTATTTCTTTATTGAGCCATTCACTTCTCTTCCTCTGTTAGCTCCTGTGTTTTCACCTAGAAACTTTGGGTCGTGTTTGGATAGCACCACCTTTGTTTGTGTTCTGCTCACTACTGGCCTCTGCAGCAGCCCTCCCTTTCCCCTCCCTGCGCAAGGCCCTGCTCTCCACTGCCTGCTGAAATGACAGGGGTGACGGATGGTTCCACACACTGTCTGACTGCTTCAGTCTTGAGTGTTGGCAGTTGTTAGTGATGGGTGTTATTATCTGATCACTGATAGATTTCATTCACTGTACCTTTCTATCATGGCTTTTACCAAAAGAGTGTGTGTGTGTGTGTGTGTGTGTGTGTGTGCGCGCGCGTGTGCACGCACGTGTGTGTGTGTGTCACAGAGCATATTTTATGATAGGTTTTAACAGCACTGGGGCAAAAGTGTGAGATGAGCAGCTTTCCAATAGAACTCAATGATATGAACAGGGAAGGTATATTTGGATGGCAAGGCTGTTCCCCTAAATATAACTACAGAAAAGAAATGACAGAAGAACGTGCATGTTTACCATTTTGATTAAACTAGAATTTTAAATCAAAGTTTTATCTTTTTTTTCTTTACTATATGTAACTCTTCATTTCTTGATCCACAGGCTGACTCCTCCGTGTTACCCCTCTGTTATCTGGGGATTCAGAACAGTTATTGAATGCAAGCCCTACACAATAACTGCTTTTATAATGTTTTTAAACTTTCTTTCTTAAACAATATGTAAATGGAGTATAAAGGAACCAATATTTTAAGTTTCCTAAAAGACCACTGATTGCTCTTGAGTATGTTATTGAGATGAGTGAAACATATTCTTTAATCAGGAAAAAAGAGAGGAAGAAATCACATAAAAGCATAAGCAGCAGCTCAAAAATTATTTTCTTGGTTTATTTTATGTTGCAGCTACACAAGCCAAGCCATCCCTTTTTGTGCGTCCATCAATAAGATATCTGTTGCGCTTTTGTACAAAGAACAAAGATGCTTTTATCAATTCTCAAAAGTCTGTAGGACAAACCATTCATGCTGTCAAACCCCCTAAAACCCTTTCAGCAAATAATGAAATCCATCAGTGACAAATGTCAACATACTAATTTGTTAAATACAAAACAAAAGCAACATTCAGACAAGGCGCTTCATTTCATGTTATATCAGCACTCCAATTTGTACCAAGTTTATGGCAACCCACAGATCATGCAATATTAAATAGGACTGTATTATAATGAAAACTGGAACAATAAACTCCCCTTAGCTAGAATGCTAATAGTGCAGCTGAAATACATGCTATGATTCTGGAACATTCAACTTCTCCCAAACTACTAGAAATTCTATGAAGATACCTATTTCTAATAGTGATGGTATAACCCAAATATACGGATTTCAGGTAGATGAGAAAAGAACCTTGAGAAATAAAATTTCTTCTTCCTAGAGAGGACCTTAAAACTCACTTAGTTCAGCAAGACCAATCAGAACAAAATGAAATTCTTAAAGGTATGAAAGAAATATATAATGAGAGGATCTTCCTGATTTTTGTTGTTGATCTTGATAAAAAGGATATTTTAACTGAGACTATCACATTCCACATTATAGCAGACTTTTAAAAAAAAACCCTACAGGAAACAAGAGGGTGTGTGACGCTGAAGCACAGGGCTCTACTGGAGTGTGAGAGGGAGAGCCTCTGAATACTGTTTCACTGTGATTTAAAAAAAAAAAAAAAAAAAAGCTTCAAATGGCACCGAGTGCCCTAGAGGACTCGCAGTACATTGTCAGGGACCTACTGGCTCTGGCACAGGCTTTGAGGCCAGACATACTTGAGTTCAAATCCTGACTCAAGTGCATGGCTCAAGTGTGACTTCAGACCAAGCTCTCCACCTCTCTGGGTCTCAGTTTCCTTTCTCTAAAATGAACATCACAACCACTTGACAGGGAAGCTATCAGGATTTCCAGTGCCATGTAAATTTTTTTTTTTTTTGCAGTACGCGGGCCTCTCACTGTTGTGGCCTCTCCCGTTGCGGAGCACAGGCTCCGGACGCGCAGGCTCAGCGGCCATGGCTCACGGGCCCAGCCGCTCCGCGGCATGTGGGATCTTCCCGGACCGGGGCATGAACCCGTGTCCCCTGCATCGGCAGGCGGACTCTCAACCACTGCGCCACCAGGGAAGCCCCTAGAACACTTTATAAAATAGGGAATTTAGCTCCTTATTTGTCATATGCTGTAAATATTTCCCCTCTTCCACTTGTTTTATTTTTTTGGTATTGTTTATGGCATTTCTTCAATAAAGAAGTTTAAAATTTTGATGTGAACATGTTTCTTACTATTTCTCTTTATGGCTTCAGGTTTTACTGTCTGAGTATAAAAGGTTTCCCACATTTTAAGAGCATAAATAAATTTATCCATGTTTGTTTACTACTATGGTTTGATTTTTTAAACATGTAATGTTTGATCTGGATTTTTGTGAAAGAAATAACTGTATGCAACTAAATTTCAAAATTGCTTATCAGTTATACCAATAACATTTATTGATCAATCCATCTTTTCCTCATTGATGTGAAATGCCACCTTTATCATATAAAAAGTCCTGAATGCATTTGAATCTGTTTCTGAGTTCTCTTCTATCACATTCCAAGTGCTTAGTTCCTTCCCAGCAAAAAATTATTCTAATATATCTTTGTAACATTTATAATGTTTGATAGAACTAGAACATTTTATTAATTTTGATTTTTTCCCATTTATTCTCACATGTTTATTTTTTTATTTACTTGGTTGCACTGGGTCTTAGTTGTGGCAGGTGGGCTCCTCAGTTGCGGCATATGAACTCTTAGCTGCGGCATGCATGTGGAATCTAGTTCCCTGACCATGGATCGAACCCAGGCCCCCTGCATTGGGAGCACAGAGTCTTAACCACTGTGCCACCAGGGAAGTCCCATTCACATGTTTATTTTTTGAGATGACCTTTAGTATCTTTTTTCTTTTCTTTCTTTCTTTCTTTTTTACTTTTCTAAAATATGTATTTATATGTTTGTGATCTGGGAAATTTATTGAGGCCAGTCTATACAATATATTTTACCTTTTTTAAAATTCTTTTTTATTTAAATGATTTTAGAATAGTTTTAGATTTATGGAAAAGTTGTGAAGATAGTGTACCCCCCCATCCAATTTCCCCTATTGTTAACATCTTACAGTAGTATGATACATTAGTCAAAAATGTGTACCATACTAGTAACATAATGAACCAATATTAATACATTATTAAATTCCACAGTTTATTCAGATTTCCTTAGTTTTGACCTATTACCCCTTTTCTGTCCCAGGATCCTATTCAGAACCACATTACATTCAGTCTTTATGTCTAACTCATGAAGACATGAAGTAAGCTCCCTGGGCTGCACAGCAGGAGGTGAGCGGCAGGCGAGCAAGCGAAGTTTCATCGGTATTTACAGTTGTTCCCCATCACTTGCATTACCGCCTGAGCTCCGCCTCCTATCAGATCAGCAGTGGCATTAGATTCTCATAGGAGCGCAAACCCTACTGTGAACTGCGCATGCGAGGAATCTAGGTGTGCGCTCCTTATGAGAACCTAATGCCTGATGATCTGAGGTGGAGCTGAGGTGGTGACGCTAGCGCTGGGGAGTGGCTGCAAATACAGATTATCATTAGCAGAGAGGTTTGACTGCACAGAGAGCATAATAAATCAATTGCTTGCAGACTCGTATCAAAACCCTATCAGTGGGGCTTCCCTAGTGGTGCAGTGGTTAAGAATGCGCCTGCCAATGCAGGGGACACGGGTTCGATCCCTGGCCTGGGAAGATCCCACATGCCGCAGAGCAACAAAGCCCGTGCGCCACAACTACTGACCCTGCGCTCTAGAGCCCGTGAACCATAACTACTGAGCCTGCATGCCACAACTACTGAACCTGTGTGCCTAGAGCCCATGTTCCTCAACAAGAGAAGCCACCGCAAGGAGAAGCCCACGCACCACAAGAAAAATTAGCCCCTGCTCGACGCAACTAAAGAAAGCCCGCGTGCAGCAACGAAGACCTAATGCAGCCAAAAATAAATAAAGAAAGAAAGAAATAACAAAACCAAAAACCCTATCAGTGAGTGGCACATGACAATTAAGCTGCATCTGGTGGCAGGCTTTAAGTCAGAATCCAACACTTATTTTAGTCTGCGCGTGGCTCGCCCATTATTTTATTTACCACTTCCGTCCATGCCTCTTTCCCGCACTGTGCACTTGTCTCAGTCACAGTTTTGTTAAGCCCACAAGCTAACCTGGCCAAAATGAGTAAAAATCAAATGTTACTGGAGAGCTTCTTTGAAAGGGGGAAAGACCCAATGATGAGACAGCAGAAGACTCTAAGACTGCCAACGAAAAGAAAGCTGCATTTAAAAGAAAATACCAAGAGTCCTACTTCAATTCCAGGTTCATTGCAACAGGTGATTCATATTCTCCAAGACTGCTTTGTATAATATGTGGCGACCAGCTATCCAATGAAGCCATGAAACCTTCAAAACTGCTTTGCCACATGGAGACCAAGCAACCTGCATTAAAAGACAAGCCTTTGGAGTTTTTCAAAATAAAAAAAAACGTGAACACGAAGAACAGAAGCAATTACCAAAGGCCACCACTTCATCAAATGTTTCTGCACTGAGAGCACGATTCTTAGTGGCTAACTGCATTGCTAAAGCTAAGAAGCCCTTCACTATTGGTGAAGAGTTGATCCTGCCTGCTGCTAAGGACATTAGTCGTGAACTTTTAGGAAAGGCTGCTGCTCACAAGGTGGCACGTGTTGCTCTTTCGGCTACCGCCATAACTAGATGAATTGATGAAACAGCAGAGGATATTGAGGTACAATTGTTAGAGAGGATTAATGAGTCACCGTGGTAAGCAATCCACGTTGACAAGTCTACCGATGTTGACAACAAGGAAACAATGTTTGCTTTTCTGCGATATATTTTTCAGGAGGATGTGCATGAGGTTATATGTTATGTGCACATTTGTTGCCAACCAACACCACAGCTACAGAACTATTCAAGTCTTTGAATGATTACATATCAGGAAAACTGAATTGGTCATTTTCTGTCGGTATATGCACAGATGGAGCGGCCGCCATGACTGGACGGCTTTCTGGTTTCACTACTCAGGTCAAAGAGGTCGCTTCTGAATGTGAGAGTCTATGCACTGTGTCATCCATAGAGAAATGCTGGCTAGACGAAAAATGTCACCTGAACTTAACATTTTGCAGGAGGTGATTAAAATTATCAACCACATTAAAGTACATTCCCTTAACTCATGTCTGTTCAAGCAGCTCTGTGAGGAGATGGACGCAGAGCACACACGTCTTCTCTTACACACAGGAGTGAGATGGCTTTCTAAAGGTAGATCACTGGCCAGAGTTTCTGAGTTACGAGAGCCACTCCAGAGATTTCTTTTAGAAAAACAGTCACCACTGGCAGCACATTTCAGTGACACAGAATGGGTCACAAAACTTGCTTACTTGTGTGACATATTCAACCTGCTCAGTGAACTCAATCTGTCACTTCAGGGGAGAATGACAACTGTGTTCAAGTTGGCAGATAAAGTGGCTGCATTCAAAGCCAAACTGGAATTATGGGGGTGACAAGTGAACATTGGGATTTTTGACGTGTTTCAAACATTAGCAGAGATTTTGAAAGAGACTGAGCCGGGGCCTTCTTTCTCCCAGCTGGTGCATGATCACCTATCTCAGCTTTCAAAAGAGTGTGGGCATTACTTCCCAACCACAAAATACCCCTGAACTGGGAAGGAATGGATCCGCGGCCCATCTGTGAATAAGCCAGGTGAATCGACTTTGTCCGTGCTAGAAGAGGATTAACTGCTTGAGAAGGCAAATGACGGTGGCCTTAAAAGTATGTTTGAGACAACTTCAAATCTCCATATGTTCTGGATTAAAGTGAAGGTGGAATATCCTGAGATGGCCACAGAAGCACTGAAAAGCCTGCTTCCATTTCCAACATCCTGTCTTTGTGAAGCAGGGTTTTCTGCAGTGACAGCAACCGAAACAAGATTACAGAGTAGACTGGACATAAGCAACACACTTCGGTGTCACTGTCCCCCATCACCCCCAGGTGGGACCATCTAGGTGCAGGAAAACAAGCTCAGGGCTCCCACTGATTCTGCATTACGGTGAGTTATATAATTATTTCATTATATATTACAATGTAATAATAATAAAATAAAGTGCACAATAAATGTAATGCGCTTGAATCATCCCCAAACCATTTCTCCCCCCATCCCCACTCCCAGCCCCGGTCCATGGAAAAATTGTCTTCTACAAAACTGGTCCCTGGTGCCAAAAAGGTTGGTGACCACTGTCTTAGCCTCCTCTTTGTTGTGACAGTTTCTCAAACATTCCCTCTTTTTGATGAACTCGAAGGTTTTGTGGACTGGTCAGGTATTTTAGAGAATGTCTTTCAGTTTGTGTTTGTGTTATGTTTTTCTCATAGTTAGACAAGGGTTACAGGTTTGGGGGAGGAAGACCATAGACATAAAGGGCCATTCTCATCACATCACATCAAAGGACATGCGATGAACAAGACTATGCATTACTGTTGATGTTGGGGCTGAGGTGGTAGTAATGTTTGTCAGGTTTCTCCACTGTAAGGTTACTCTTTTTCTCCCTTTCCATACTGTACCCTTTAGAAGGAATTCACCATGCACAGCCCACACTTAAGGTGTGTGGCATTATGATCCATCTCCTTAAGTGAGGGAGTCTCTACATAGAGTATCTGGAATTCTGCACAGGAGATTTTTCTATTCTTGCCCATTTATTTATTTATACAATCATTTATTTATATCTGTATAAAGTCACAGGTATTTATTTTATACTTTGGGTTATAGTCTAACATTGCATTATTTTATAGCCATGAACAAGTTTTTTTGCTTTTTTTTTTTGCGGTACGCGGGTCTTTCACTGCTGTGGCCTCTCCCGTCGCGGAGCACAGGCTCCGGACGCGCAGGCTCAGCGGCCATGGCTCACGGGCCCAGCCGCTCCGCGGCATGTGGGATCTTCCCGGACCGGGGCACAAACCCGTGTCTCCTGCATCGGCAGGCGGACTCTCAACCACTGCGCCACCAGGGAAGCCCCTATTTAGTATCATTTTTAAGTCCCCTTTCCCCCACCAATTCAACCCATTTCCTACTGATATTTTAATTGGCATCACGTTGAATTTACAGAGTATTTGAAGTTGTTTCTTTTTTCTAAGAGCTTACTGTAAAATAAGTGATAGATATATTTTTATAAGTCTATCATTTTCCTTCCCTTATGATCCTCAAGGAAGTGTAGGTTTTTCTTCATATGTTTCTATACACATTTCTTAGGTTTATCCCGAGAAATGTTTTTTTGTGTGTGTTTTTCTAAATGAGAGTTCTTCTTCTACTACAATTTTTTATTGTTCATAAAATAGAAAATTAATGATTTTTAAAGAAATTTACTTTGTAGCCATCCATCTTGTTGAATTCTCCTATTGTTTGTGTTTTCTGTTCAATTGATTATCTTGGGTTTTCGATGTATCTTCTGCAACTAATGATAATTTCACTTCTTCCTTTTAATAATTATATATTTTATTCTTTACCTTGTCTACTTGTACTGTCTAGAACAGAGATGGTCAAACTTTTTCTATAAAGGGCCAGACAGTAAATACTGTGGACTTTATCACATATGTCCTGTGTCACAACTACTCCATTCTGCAACTGTAGCATGAAAGCAGACATAGACAATATGAAAATAAATGGTCAATACTGTGTTCCATAAAACTTATTCACAAAAACAGGCAGTTGGTCCACAGGTGGTAGTTTACTGACCACTGGTCTAGAATCCAAATTAGGTTACATAATGATGGTGATGGTGGGTACCTTGTCTTGTTTTAATCTTCACTTTAAACAGAATGGTTTCTGTGTTTCACTATTAAGCATAATGCTGGCTTTCAATTACAAATATACACACACACATACACATAGTTTAAATAATGTTAAAGAAATATTCACCTTGTCCTATTTTCTCTAAAAGTGTTTATTAGGAATATTGTTGAATTTTGTTAACTGCTTTTTTTTTTTGCACTTATTGAGCGTTGACTCTTTGTCCTCTATTAAGCTATGTTAATACACTTCTTAAGGTGGAGCCATTCTTATACTTTTGGTATAAAACTCACCAGGTTTTGTTTTATCATGTTTTTGATATGTTATATACTACTGAATTATTTTTAATAGACTATGTACGATTTTTACATTGATATCACAAATAAGAGTAGTTTGTAGTATGTTATTATTCTAACTTGTCAGGTTATGGTATAAGTAGTTTGCTGGCTTCATAAATATAACTTGAAAACCTCACTTTCTATGAAAATATTTTTATGGTTAGGACTTGCCTGTTTATTGAAATGCTGGGCAAATTCACCTATATAACCCCCTGGGTCTGATGTTTTTCCAGGGAAAACTCTTTGATAACTTTCTCAATTTCTTCCATGGTTATTGTTTATTTGGTTGTTTAGGAATAGTTCTTCTGGTATCAATTTTTGGTGATTCATATGTTCTTAGAAAATCATTTATTTCACCCAGATTGTCAAAACTATTTGCTGAAAAGCTTATGAAGTACTATTTACGATTCTTTTAATTTCCTCCGCATCTGTTGTTGTTTGCCATTTTTCGTTTCTAATCTTCTGTATTAGCAAGTTCTTCCTTTTTCCCTCTTAATGAAGCTAGCCAATAGTTATTTCTGTTTTATTGGTTTTGGCAAAATATCAACTTTTGGATTATTAATTCTGGCTTTCTTTTTCATGTTTTCTAATTACTTCATGTTTGCTTTGATCTCTATTTCTTCTGTGTTCTTTAGGTTGATTTCATTGTTGTTTTCCAACCTCCTGAGAAATGATGTTGGGCTATGAATTTGTCATCAAAAACAATTTCAGTGTCACCCTATAGATTGAGCTATAGGGTGTTTTCATTTATGTTTTTCTCTAGATATGCTGCAGTTTAGGTCTAATTTCTTCTTTGATGCAAAGGCTAAGAGAGAAGAGTTTTTTGGGGGGAGGTATTGTTTCTCCTTTAATATTTCTTAACTTTATTATTTTATTGCATTGGGATCAGAGATAGTCTTATTTCTATTTTTGAGGAACTGAATGACATTTTTAGTAAGTCCTCAGACATGATTAATTTCTATAAATGTTCCACGATCTATATCTATATATATATTTATAAATTTATTTTGTATATTTATTTTTGGTTGTGTTGGGTTTTTGCTGCGCACATGAGCTTCCTCTAGTTGCAGCAAGTGGGAGCTACTCTTTGTTACAGTGCGTGGGTTTTTCACTGCAGTGGCTTCCCTTGCTGCGGAGCACGGGCTCTTAGGCGTGTGGGCTTCAGTAGTTGTGGCTCACGGACTCTACAGCGCAGGCTCAGTAGTTGTGGCACATGGGCTTAGTTGCTCTGCGGCATGTGGGATCTTCCCAGACCAGTGCTCGAACCCGTGTCCCCTGCATTGTCAGGCGGATTCTTAACCACTGCGCCACCAGGGAAGCCCGTGATCTAATTTCTAAAAGCAATTACACACTTTACATGGTTCTTTCTAAGAACCATGTAAAGTTGTTTCTGCATTATTGTTTTCTTAAGAGCAAGAGACCTATGTTATTCGTGTTTGTATCTCTAATATCTGGTACTGTGCTTAGTACACAATTGTTGTTCAGTCAGTGGTTGATGAATGAATGAATGAACGAATGCTGCCTGTATTCAATGAGTTTATTTTTCTGAGGATAACTGGCTCTGGACAGTCTCTCCTCACAGCAGCACAAGATTGATGGACTACTAAGCCACTCATTTCATAGGGTCTATGATGAAATGGGTCAATGACAAAGTTAAAACAGGATTTTATATGTAGGTTGTTAAAATCCTGGTTTATATTCTGTGTTCTTAAATGTCTCCTCATCTGCTCATTTTATATTCATATTTTAAGGCTGAAGACCTGACTCACCCATGAAATCAGGCTGAGTTCACTGACTTTCTCCTTTCTCTACTCTTGTAACCTTCACTCACTAGACTCATTTTAGCATGTGATCTAAAGGGCCTTGCACTGTAATCCTGCAAGGATAGATTGGGTAGATATTGCTTTGATCCTTACTTTTGAGATGAGAAAACTAAGGCTCAGAGAGGTTAAATACCCTGCCCATGGTAGCAGTGCTATTAGATAGTGGAGCTGAGGCCTAGAACCCAGGTCTCTCTCACACTAAAGATACTTGGTGAAAGTTTTCTTTTTTAGTTGAATTAAATTTAATTTACATACAACAGAATGAACAGATCTTAAGGGTTCTTGACAACTGAATACACACAAGTAACCACCACTGAAATCAAGAGATAGGACATTTCCATTACCCAGAAAGTTCCCTCATGCCTTATTCCAGTCAATCCCCATCCTCGCCCCAAAGAGAGCTACTTTTCCAGCACATACATTAATTTTGCCTATTCTTGAATTTCATAAAAATGGAGTCATATAGTATATATTCTTTTGTACCTGTCTTCTTTTGCTAAACACAATGTTTTTGACATCCATGTTGCTGTGTCATTAAGTAGTTTATTCCTTTTTATTGCTGGGTAGTATTTCATTATACTAATATATTACAATTAATTTATTCTCCTGTTAGTAGGCATTTGGGTTGCTTATAGTTTGACAATATTAAGAATTAGGCTGCTATAAATATATTTTTAAAATAAATTTATTTATTTATTTTTGGCTGTGTTGGGTCTTCGTTGCTGCACGTGGGCCTTCTCTAGTTGTGGCGAGCGGGGGCTACGTTTCATCGCGGTGTGTGGGCTTCTCATTGTGGTGGCTTCTCTTGTTGCGGAGCATGGGCTCTAGAGTGCAGGCTCAGTAGTTGTGGCGCACAGGCTTAGTTGCTCCACGGCATGTGGGATCTTCCTGGACCGGGGCTCAAACCCACGTTCCCTGCATTGGCAGGCAGATTCTCAACCACTGTGCCAACAGGGAAGCCCTGGTATAAATATTTTTGTACAAGCCTTTTGGTGGATAACTTCTTTTGAATAAATTCTTCAGAGTGAGAGTCCTAGGTCATATGGTGGGTGTATTTTTAACTTTATAAGAAACTACAAAAACGTTTTTCAAAGTGGCTATACCATTTTACAGTTACACCAGCAATAGATGAGAGTTCCAGATGTTGTATATACTTGTTAACATTTGGTAAAACAAAATAATATTTTATTTTAGCCAATCTTACCCATTAGAAATTCCTGTAGACATATAAGTGGTATCTCAGAGTGCTTTGAATATTTGCATTCTCCTGACGACTGATGATTTTGTATACTTTTTTATGTGCTATTGACCATTTGTAAATCATTTTAGATTGGGTTATTTGTCTTCTTTATATATTTGAAACGTAAGCCCTTTATAATGTGAATATTTTGTCCCGGTCTGTGGCTAACCTATTCATTTTCAAAAATTTATAATAAAAATTTAAATTGTATTAATTTTTATCATTTATGGTTAGTGCTTTTTATGTACTAAGAAATCTATGTGTACTCCAAAGTCATAAAAATATTTTATATTTTCTTCTAGAAGAGTTACAGGGAATTCCCTGGGGGTCCAGTGGTTAGGACTCTGAGATATCTCTGCCGGGGCCTGGGTTCAGTCTTTGGTCAGGGAACTGAGAAAGCACAAGCCGCATGTGGTGCGACCACAAAAAAAAAAAAAAAAAAAAAATAGAAGAGTTATAGTTCTAGAGAGTTCTAACAGTCTTCTGTTACACACAGCAGAAGCAAGAAGAACTACAGTCCTACATCCTGTGGAACAAAAACCACATTCACAGAAAGACAGACAAGATGAAAAGGCAGAGAGCTATGTACCAGATGAAGGAACAAGATAAAACCCCAGAAAAACAACTAAATGAAGTGGAGATAGGCAACCTTCCAGAAAAAGAATTCAGAATAATGATAGTGAAGATGATCCAGGACCTCGGAAAAAGAATGGAGGCAAAGATCAAGAAGATGCAAGAAATGTTTAACAAAGATCTAGAAGAATTAAAGAACAAACAAACAGAGATGAACAATACAATAATTGAAATGAAAAATACCCTAGAAGGAATCAATAGCAGAATAACTGAGGCAGAAGAACGGGTAAGTGACCTGGAAGACAGAATGGTGGAATTCACTGCTGTGGAACAGAATAAAGAAAAAAGAATGAAAAGAAATGAATACAGCCTAAGAGGCCTCTGGGACAACATTAGACGCAACAACATTCGCATTATAGGGGTCCCAGAAGGAGAAGAGAGAGAGAAAGGACCCAAGGAAATATTTGAAGAGATTATAGCTGAAAACTTCCCTAACATGGGAAAGGAAGTAGCCACCCAAGACCAAGAAGCGCAGAGAGTCCCAGGCAACATAAACCCAAGGAGAAATACACCGAGACACATAGAAATCAAATTGGCAAAAATTAAAAGCAGAGAAAAATTATTGAAAGCAGCAAGGGAAAAACGACAAAAAACATACAAGGGAATTCCCATAAGGTTAACAGCCGATTTCTCAGCAGAAACTCTACAAGCCAGAAGGGAGTAGCATGATATACTTAAAGTGATGAAAGGGAAGAACCCACAACCAAGATCACACTACCCAGCAAGGATCTCATTCAGATTCGATGGAGAAATCAAAAGCTTTATAGACAAGCAAAAACTAAGAGAATTCAGCACCACCAAACCAGCTCTACAACAAATGCAAAAGGAACTTCTCTAAGTGGGAAACACAAGAGAAGAAAAGAACCTACAAAACCAAACCCAAAACAATTAAGAAAATGGTAATAGGAACCTACATATCAATAATTACCTTAAACGTGAATGGATTACATGCTCCAACCAAAAGACACAGGCTTGCTGAATGGATACAAAAACAAAACCCATCTATATGCTGTCTCCAAGAGACCCATTTCAAACCTAGGGACACATACAGACTGAAAGTGAGGGCATGGAAAAAGATATTCCATGCAAATGGAAATCAAAAGAAAGCTGGAGCAGCGTACTCATATCAGATAAAATAGACTTTAAAATAAAGAATGTTACAAGAGACAAGGAAGGACACTACATAATGATCAAGGGATCAATCCAAGAAGAAGATATAACAATTATAAATATATATACACCCAACATAGGAGCATCTCAATACATAAGGCAGCTGCTAACAGTTATAAAAGAGGAAATCAACAGTAACACAATAATAGTGGGGACTTTAACACCTCACTTACACCAATGGACAGATCATCCAAACAGAAAATTAATAAGGAAACATAAACTTTAAATGACACAACAGACCAGATAGATTTAATTGATATTTATAGGACATTCCATCCAAAATCAGCAGATTACACTTTCTTCTCAAGTGCGCATGGAACATTCTTCAGGATAGATCACAACTTGGGTCACAAATCAAGCCTCAGTAAATTTAAGAAAACTTTAATCATATCAAGCATCTTTTCTGACTACAATGCTATGAGATTAGAAATCAATTACAGGGAAAAAAACGTAAAAAACACAAACACATGGAGGCTAAACAATACGTTATTAAATAACCAAGAGATCACTGAATAAATCAAAGAGAGAATCAAAAAAATACCTAGAGACAAAGGACAATGAAAACACGATGATCCAAAACCTATGGGATGCAGCGAAAGCAGTTCTAAGAGGGAAGTTTATAGCTATACAAGCCTACCTCAAGAAACAAGAAAAATCTCAAATAAACAATCTAACTTTACACCTAAAGGAACTAGAGAAAGAAGAACAAACAAAACCCAAAGTTAGCAGAAGGAGAGAAATCATAAAGATCAGAGGGGCTTCCCTGGTGGCGCAGTGGTTGAGAGTCCACCTGCCGATGCAGGGGATGCGGGTTCATGCCCTGGTCCAGGAAGATCCCACATGCTGCGGAGCGGCTGGGCCCGTGAGCCATGGCCGCTGAGCCTGCACGTCTGGAGCCTGTGCTCCGCAACAGTGAGAGGCCCGCGTACCGCAAAAAAAAAAAAAAAAAAAAGATCAGAGCAGAAATAAATGAAATAGAAACAAATAAAATAATAGCAAAGATCAATAAAATGAAAAGCTGGTTCTTCGAGAACATAAACAAAATTGATAAACCCATTAGCCAGACTCATCAAGAAAAAGAGGGAGAGGACTCAAATCAGTAAAATTAGAAATGAAAAAGGAGAAGTTACAACAGACACCACAGAAATACAAAGCATCCTAAGAGACTACTACAAGCAGCTCTATGCCAATAAAATGGACAACCTGGAAGAAACAGACAAATTCTTAGAAAGGTATAACCATCCAAGACAGAACCAGGAAGAAATAGAAAATATGAACAGACCAATCACAAGTAATGAAATTGAAACTGTGATTAAAAATCCTCCAACAAACAAAAGTCCAGGACCAGAGGGCTTCACAGGTGAATTCTTTCAAACATTTAGAGAAGAGCTAACACCCATCCTTCACAAACTCTTCCAAAATAATGTAGAGGAAGGAACACTCCCAAACTCATTCTATGAGGCCACCATCACCCTGATACCAAAACCAGACAAAGGTACTACAAAAAAAGAAAATTACAGACCAATGTCACTGATGAATATAGATGCAAAAATCCTCAACAAAATACTAGCAAACGGAATCCAACAACACATTAAAAGGACCATAAACCATGATAAAGTGGGATTTATCCCAGGGATGCAAAGATTCTTCAATATGCACAAATCAATCAATGTGATATACCATATTAACAAACTGAAGAATAAAAACCATATGATCATCTCAATAGATGCAGAAAAAGCTTTTGACAAATCTCAACCCCGATTTATGAAAAAAGCTCTCCAGAAAGTGGGCATCGAGGGAGACTACCTCAACATAATAAAGGCCATATATGACAAACCCACAGCAAACATCATTCTCAATGGTGAAAAACTGAAAGCATTTCCTCTAAGATCAGGAACAAGACAAGGATGTCCACTCTCACCACTATTATTCAACATAGTTTTGGAAGTCCTAGCCACGGCAATTGGAGGACAAAAAGAAATAAAAGGAAAACAAACTGGAAAAGAAGAAGTAAAACTGTCACTGTTTGCAGATGACATGATACTATACATAGAGAATCCTAAAGATGCTACCAGAAAACTACTAGAGTTAATCAATGAATTTGGTAAAGTTGCAGGATACAAAATTAATGCACAGAAATTTCTTGCATTCCTATACACTAATGATGAAAAATCTGAAAGAGAAATTAAGGAAGCACTCCCATTTACCACTGCAACAAAAAGAATAAAATACCTAGGAATAAACCTACCTAGGGAGACAAAAGACCTGTATGCAGAAAACTATAAGACACTGATGAAAGAAATTAAAGATGATACCAACAGATGGAGAGATATACCATGTTCTTGGATTGGAAGAATCAATATTGTGAAAATGACTATACTCCCCAAAGCAATCTACAGATTCAATGCAATCCCTATCAAATTACCAATGGCATTTTTTATGGAAGTAGAACAAAAAATCTTAAAATATCTATGGAGACACAAAAGACCCCGAATAGCCAAAGCAGTCTTGAGGGAAAAAATCGGAGCTGGAGGAATCAGACTCCCTGACTTCAGACTATACTACAAAGCTACAGTAATCAAGACAATATGGTACTGGCACAAAAACAGAAATATAGATCAATGTAACAAGATAGAAAGTCCAGAGATAAACCCACACACCTATGTTCAACTAATCTATGCCAAAGGAGGCAAGCATATACAAGAGAGAAAAGACAGCCTCTTCAATAAGTGGTGCTGGGAAGAGTGGACAACTATATGTAAAAGAATAAAATTAGAACACTCCCTAGCACCATACACAAAAATAAACTCAAAATGGATTAAAGACCTAAATGTAAGACCGGACACTATAAAACTCTTAGAGGAAAACATAGGAAGAACACTCTTTGACATAAATCACAGCAAGATCTTTTTTGATCCACCTCCTAGAGAAATGGAAATAAAAACAAAAATAAACAAATGGGACTTAATGAAACTTAAAAGCTTTTGCACAGCAAAGGAAACCATAAACAAGACGAAAAGACAACCCTCAGAATGGGAGAAAATATTTGCAAACGAATCAACAGACAAAGGATTAATCTCCAAAATATATAAACAGCTCATGCAGCTCAATATTAAAAAAACAAACAACCTAATCCAAAAATGGGAAGAAGACCTAATAGACTTTTCTCTAAAGAAGACAGACAGATGGCTAAGAAGCACATGAAAAGCTGCTCAGCATCACTAATTATTAGAGAAATGCAAATCAAAACTACAGTGAAGTATCACCTCACACCAGTCAGAATGGGCATCATCAGAAAATCTACAAACAACTAATGCTGGAGAGGGTGTGGAGAAAAGGGAAGCCTCTTGCACTGTTGGTGGGAATGTAAATTGATACAGCCACTATGGAGAACAGTTGGAGGTTCCTTAAAAAACTAAGAATTACCAAATGACCCAGCAATCCCACTGCTGGGCATATACCCAGAGAAAACCATAATTCAAAAAGACACATGCACCCCAATGTTCATTGCAGCAGTATTTACAATAGCCAGGTCATGGAAGCAACCTAAATGCCCATCGACAGATGAATGGATAAAGAAGATGTGGTACATATATACAATGGAATATTACTCAGCCACAAAAAGGAACGAAATTGGGTCATTTGTAGAGACGTGGATGGATCCAGAGACTGTCATACAGAGTGAAGTAAGTCAGAAAGAGAAAAACAAATATCGTATATCAACGCATGTATGTGGAACCTAGAAAAATGGTACAGATGAACCAGTTTGCAGGGCAGAAATTGAGACACAGATGTAGAGAACAAACGTATAGACACCAAGGGGAGAAAGCTGCAGGGTGGGTGGTGGTGGTGGTGCTGTGATGAATTGTGTGATTGGGATTGACATGTATACACTGATGTGTATAAAACTGATGACTAATAAGAACCTGCTGTATAAAAAAATAAATAAAATAAAAAAAAGAAGAGTTACAGTTCTAGTTTTCATATCTAGAGCTACAATTCATCTCAAATTAATTTTTCCTTATGGAGTAAGGTAGGGGTTGAGGTTCACTTGTGTTCATAGTGATATATAGTTTTTTCAGCCCCATCTCCCCCCACTGATTTCCCTTGACATCTTTGTGAAAAACCAGTTGACCATGTATGTATGGATCAATTTCTAGATACCCTGTTCTGCTGTAGTGATCTTTTCTACCCTGTGTTCAGCTTCCATTATTTCTGAGGAAATGCCTGCCAATGTTTCTAATGTTGTTTCCCTGAATGTAATGTGTCTTTTTAATTTGGCTGCACTTTAGATTTTCTATTTATCTTTGATATTTAGCATTTGACATGACCTTCATAGGTGTCATTTTGTTTTAAGTTCGTTATCCTGCTTGGGGTTTGCTGATCATGTTAGATTTGTGGGTCAATTTCTCTGACAAATTTTGTAAAATTATTGGCCATTATCTCTTCAAATATTTTGTTTCTGCATTCTCTCTCATCTCCCTCTGGGACCACAACTACTTACGTGTCAGACCATTTGATAATATTCTATAGTTCCGAGATGCTCTGTTCAGTGTTCTCATCAGTTTTTCTCTTCATTTTATTTTATTTCAGAGAAATATGCTTCACTTTATTTCAGATAAATTCTATTGACTTGTCTTCAGGTTCATTGATCCTTTCTTCTCTGTGTGTAGTCTACTCTTTATCCCATTATATAAATGTGTCATTTAATATCTTTTTTCTTTTTTTTTGGCTTTCCATTTAGTTCTTTCTTAGCATTTCCTTTTTTCCTCCTGATATTCCCCATCTATTGTCTACCTTTTCTATTAGATCCTTTAACATATTTATCATAGTTATTTTAAAGTCCTTGTCTGCTAATTCCAACATCTGGGTTTTTGGTGGTCTGCTTCTAGTGACTAATTTTTTCCTTGATTTTGGGTCACATGTTCCTATTTCTTCACCTTTCTTTCTTTCATGTTTGTTTTTCTGCTTACTCAGCTGAGGGTAAAAAAAAAAAGACTAAAATAGATAATATTTACCCCAGGAAAAGGTATGCTCTTTCCTTTGTCAGGCTAAGTCAATATAACCTGTAGTCAAACAGTGGCTTGTTTTTGTTGCAGCTGTAGTTCAATCAGTTCACCACTGGCTTCAAAAAGTTTTGAGGTTTGGATCATTAATTTTCCTCCAGAAGAGCCAATTCCAGGAAGAGTCAGATACTGGAATTATCTCACAAGGTTTTTAAAGCAGCTGTAATCAAAAAATGCTTAAACAATCAATTAAAAAGTATCTTTAAATAAATAAGAAAATAGAAAATTTGAGCAAAGAAAAAGATGTTATCAAAAAGAACCAAGTGGAAATTATAGAGTTGAAAAATACAATCATTAAAATAAAAACTCAGTGGATGAGCCTGATGAGTAGAGTAGAGATAATGGAAAATAGAATCAGTGAACTTGAAGGCAGATCAATAAACTTAACTCAGTTTTAACAACAGCAAGAATATAGATTGGAAAAAATAAGCAGAGCTTCAGGGTTCTGTGGGAAAATAACAGAAGATCTGATGTTTATATCATTACAGTCTCAGAACAAGAGGAGGAAGAATGTGGAACTGAAAAAGTATTCAAAGAAATAATGACTGAGAACTCCCCAAATTTTGCAAAAGACATAAACCTACAGTTTCAAGAAGTTGAGCAAATCCCATATAGGAAAAACCCAAAGAAATCCACACCAAGACCCAGCACTGCTGAACTTCTGAAAATCAAAGAGAAGGAAAAAGTCTTGAAAGCAATCAGAAAGAAGTGTCACATTATCCATAAAGGAACATCCATTCAAATGACAGTGGTTTTTTCATCTGAAAATATGGAGGCCATAAGGAAGTGGCACAATATTTTTCAAGTATTGAAAGAGATATCAACTCTGAATGCTGTATATAGTGAAACTCTCTTTCAGAAGTAAAGAGAATATAAAGACGTTCTCAAGTGAAGGAAAATTAAGAGAATTTGTTGCTAGCAGATCTACTCTTAAAGGATGGCTAAAGGAAGCTCCTGCAACAAAAAGAAAATTATATCAGAAGAAGGTTGGGAGATTCATAAAGGAAATAAGAACAGAATGGGTAAAAATAGAAGTAAATGTAATGGACTATTCTTCACCTCACAGGTTTCTTTAATCATATTTTATGGTTGGAGCAAAAGTTATAATACCATGTGATGTGGTACTCAAAGTATGTAGATGAAATATTTAAGACAAAATATATCTTAAAAATGGGAAGGGTAAAGGGACCTAAATGTAAGGTTTCTGCACTGCAGTTGAAGGAATAAAATGTCAACAACAGTAGGCTGTGATAAGTGACATATGTAAATGGTATCACCTAGAGAAACCACTATGAAACCTAGAAAAAACAATACACTTAAAAACATTATAAATAATCAGAATGGAAGGAAAAAACAGAAGAATGACAAACACAGAAGAGCAAACATAAAACAAATAAAATGTCAGATTTAAGCCCTGTTATGTCAATACTTAGCTGTAAGTGGTCTAAATATGTCAATTAAAAGACAAAACCCAATTCAACTACAAAAGCAACTGTCTACAAAAACTCACTTCAAACATAACATTGGTAGGTTGAAAGTAAAAGAGTAGAAAAAGATATATCATGCAAACATGAATTTAAAGAGTAGGAGTGACTATATTAATATCAAATAAAGTAGACTTCAGAGCAAAGAAAAGTACGAGAGAAAGAGTATTAATTATAAAAGAAGTTATAGCCATCCTAAATGTGTATGCACCAAACAACAGAGCTTAAAAATAAAAGTACATGCAGCAAAATCTGATAAAGCTGAAAGGAGAAATAGGCAAATCCGTAATTGCAGTTGGTTTCTTTAACACCCCACTTGCAGCAATTGATAGAACTACTAGACAGAAAATCAGCAAGGATCGAGAAGAACTGAACAAACACCATCAACCGACAAGATCTAATCTGATATTTATAGAACACTCTACCTAACAACAGCAGAATACATATTCTTTTCAAGCACCCGGGGAACATTTACCACAATGGATCCTAGGTCACAAAACAAATATTAACAAATTTAAAAGAACTGAAAATCATACATAACGGAATAAAACTAGAAAAATCTCCAAACACTTGGAAATTATACAACATCCTTCTGAATAGTCAAAAAGAAAGTCTCAAAGGATATTTTTTTTAAATATAAGAATGAAAATGCATATATCAAAGTTTGTGGGATACAGCTAAAACAGTGGCAGAGGTACGTTTGTAACACTGTTTATATTCAAAAAGAGGAAAGACCTCAAATCTATGATCTAAGTTCCTAACTCAAGAAACTAGAAAAAGAAGAGCAAAATAAACCCACTGCAAGGAGAAAGAAAAAAATAATAAAGATTATAAATCAATGAAATAGAAAACTGTCAAAACTCAACATTAAAAATCAAATAATCCAATTAGAAAATGGGCAAAAGACATGCACAGACATTTCACTGAAGAGGATATACATATGGCAAATAAGCACATGAAACGATACCATTAAGCATTAGAGAAATGCAAATTAAAACCATAATGCAATATCACTACATACCTATCCAATTGGCTAAAATAAAAAAGTGATGACACTAAATGCTGGAGACAATATGGGAAAACTAGATCACTTATATATTGCTGGCAGGAATGTAAAATGGTAACCCTCACTGGGAAGTAGTTTGGCAGTTCCTTTTAAAACTAAAAATGGACTTACCATGTGATTCAGCAATTGTACTGCCTTATACATTTATCCAAAGAAATGAAAACTTATTTTCAGGACTTTCCTGGTGGTGCAGTGGTTAAGAATCTGCCTGCCAAGGCAGGGGTCATGGGTTTGAGCCCTGATCCAGGAAGATCCCAGCAGGGGACATGGGTTTGAGCCCTGATCCAGGAAGATCCCACACGCCGAGAAGCAACTAAGCCCGTGCACCGCAACTACTGAGCCTGCGTGCCACAACTACTGAAGCCTGCATGCCTAGAGTCCATGCTCTGCAACAAAGAGAAGCCACTGCAATGAGAAGCCAGTGCACTGCAACAAAGAGTAGCCCCTGCTCGCCGCAACTAGAGAAAGCCCACATGTAGCAACGAAGACCCAACGCAGCCAAAAAATAAATAAATAAATTTATACTAAAAAAAAAAAAGAGAAAACTTATTTTCACACAGAAATTTGACATGAATGTTCACAGAAGCTTTATTTGTAATAGCCAAATAGTGGAAACTATTCAAATGTCTGTCAGTGGTGACCGGTTAAACAAACATCCATACCATAGAATTCTACTCAGCCATAAAAATGAATAAACTATTGATACACACAACAACTTGGATGAACCTCAAGGAAATTATGCTGAGTGTAAACAGCTAATTTCAAAATGATACATATTGTATAATACAATTTATATAACTTTTGTGAGATAATTATCGAAAGAATATATTAGTGGTTGCCAGAGGTTAAGGATGGGGGAAGGGGTAGGTACAGCTGAAAAGGGACAGTATGAGGGAGCCTTGTGGTGACGGTATACGTAAGTATCTTGATTGTGGTGGTGGTTACATGTCATGTACCATGATACATACATGATAAAATTGCATAGAGCTATACACACACACACACACACACACACACACAGAAATGGATACATGTATAGCTGGTGAAATCTGAATAAACTCTGTGGATTGTACCAATGTCAATTTCCTGGTTTTCACATCATGCTATAGTTATGCAAGATGTTAACACTCGGGAAGGCTGGGTAATAGGTACATGGGACCTCCCTGTACATTTCTTTGCAACTTCCTGGACTCTGTAATTATTCTGAAATAAACCCACACATACAACACGTGCATGGTCTCAATTTATTCTATGAGAGATTAACATTATATGAGCACTATGACCAAAAATGTTTAAAGTCTCATCTTATGGAGAAGGGAGTAAAATTCTAATTGGTTGACACATCACCTGTTATGGATAGATTTTCTTGCTCTTTTTCATTTGTACTCCTTTCCTTGTCATTTAAGTTAGTTATATGCTACTGTAATTAACATAATGCTCTTTCTAAGATGTACTATTAGGAAGAAGATGAAAGTTTGGTGAACAGACATATTTTCAATAGTCAGTTAAAGCAAACAATGGCCTTATAATTAGAAAACTTAACAGCGTGATGAATCTGTTCCCAATAAAACCCACTGCTCTCTGCCTACTGAGGGAAGCTTCCAGTGTTTACACTGGATTTCTCGATGGGCTTATTTCACGTAAACATGCACAGCCTAGCTTCTCTCTGTACAGGCTGAAGTTCAAGAAAAGAGCCCAATTTGCCTTCATTACATCAGATACATTAACAGTGCCTTGTGCATAGGTCCATCTGAGTGTATTTGCCACGAGGGCAGGGAACGTAGGACTGAACTATCTCGCTGATTTGGTCATCCAACGTAACTTCCGGCAGAAACTTATGAAGATTCAATAGCAATAAGAGTGACATGGTGCCAGCCCTCCTGACACTGGTGGGGTCAACCTAGTGGGGACCTCTTAATATGTTCAGTACGTTAGAGTTTACATCATTTCATTTGCTCTTTATAGAACTTATGAAGTAAGTAGTATAAGCCTCATCTTACAGGTAACAGAGGTAAAGCCTGGAAAGATCAAATGACTTGACCAAGATCATAAAATGCCAGGACTTCCAACTCAATCAAGTCTAGCGCTTGTTGCTCTGTATCATGGAATTTCATCTTGCATGGATATAACTTTCATGAACTAAGCCATACCCACTCATAATAAAAAAAAACTACTAATAATTTAAGTAGTACCATGAGACAACACTTGCATGTACATTTCATCATTGATTATACATTAGTCTATATTACATATTCATATTACATAATAGATTTATATAAACAAATTCACATACAGTATATTTTGTGGGTGCTTTAAGGGATTCTAAAGATAATGGCAGCTACTGGGATTTTAGACTCATGAACTTAATTTAAAATGTTACATAAACCCTTTATAAAACTGTCTCCACTGTCCCATAATAATTCAACGGTGCTAAGAAACAAAGAGCAATCCTACTGTCGGAAATCAGTCTAAACCCCTTTCCTAAGAAAACCTTGCATGACACCATCTTCTTTTTACTTTTCTTAATTCTAAAAGTAACATATTTATTATAGAAAACTTGAAAAAAATTTTCTATTTTGGATTTTTAAAATTATCACAAGTTTGCTTTCTTAAATAGGTAACGTGAACTGGTAGGATAATCTACATCAAGAAAATTAGTAAATGTTTATAGACCACATGAATATAACAGAATTTTAACCTTTTCTGTATGGTTCAGTTACACAGGTATCTTTTCTAAAGCATTAAAATTGGATTTTTACAAATTTAGTTTGTGGACGTCTTCTCAGAAGTGTTTACACATTAAGCAAAGAGCATCTGGCCCTTGGCTATGTTTTATTTGTGTACTTTAAAAAGTGCCAAGGAAATTCCATTGCCCACCACCTGTCAGATGCACATGACTTCTCCCTCTCCTTTGGGGTAGCTTTTTCATCAGACAATAGAAAATTTAAATTGCTGTGATCCTTGTGTTCCATCCAGGCCTCTCAATTTCCTCCAATGCTTTGTGGTTTTAATTTTCACTAACACTTTGGGGTTTCAAGTGTACTAACCTCAGGTTGTACTGACACTGACCCTGGCTGCTGAGCCAATAGAGTGAATGTGGATTTTACAACGATGGGTCAGTTGTTTGTTACTGAATGGAGAATGTGTTTCAGAACTTCTGGCACTGTCCTGATTTTGCACAATGATACCCTGTTAAATAAAAGTAACTCTTTAAATATACAACCAGGCTTCCCTGGTGGCGCAGTGGTTAAGAATCCACCTGCCAATGCAGGCGACATGGGTTCGATCCCTGGCCTGGGAAGATCCCACATGCTGCGGAGCAACTAAGCCCGTACACCACAACTACTGAGCCTGAGCTCTAGAGCCCACGAGCCACAACTACTGAGCCCACGTGTCACAACTACTGAATCCCGTGTGCCTAGCACCCGTGCTCCGCAACAAGACAAGCCACAGCAATGAGAAGCCTGCCCACTGCAACAAAGAGTAGCCCCTGCTCGCCGCAACTAGAGAAAGCCTGTGCACAGCAACGAAGACCCAACACAGCCAAAAATAAAAACAAATTTATAATAAATAAATAAATATACAACCAAATGAATTTAATATTTATGATTTTGTAAGACTTTTCATAGAAAAAGCTTTCACTAATCAGAAAAAAAATTTTTCAGGCCACATCTAAAATGTTCAGTAAGCAAAAATATGATCACTGCACATGTATTTTACCCACATGATATCGTAAAAGAGAGAAACAGCTAAATTCTCGATGGGTTTTAGGGTTGTGACAGAGACTTTTGCTCAGCAAAATCTACATTCTCCTCTTGTTCCTGGACTCCCAGTGTTAGGCTGTATTTTCCAGCTTCCTTTGCGGTTAGACGTGGCCATGTGACTGAGTTCTAGCCAGTGGAATGTGAGTAGGAGTAATGTTAGCCAGGACCAGGCCCAGCTCATAAAACCCTCCTATGTGTACTCCTCCATGTTTTTTCCCCTTCAACCGTTTGAATGTCAGCAGGTAACTAAATACAAAGTATTTTTACATTTTTTAGTACAAAATCATCATCATCATCACAGCAGTTATTACTATAATATCCACTTTGTGCCGGTCCCTGATTTAAGAGCTATCCGTGCATTAACTCATTTCACCTTAACAATCCTGTGAGGTAGGTACCATAGTAATATTGTTTCCACTTTTCAGACGAGGAAACTGAAGTGCAGGGATGTTAAGCAACTTCCCCAAGGTCACACAGCAAACAAGTGGCAAGGTTGGGTGAGCGTGCTGCAGTCAGGGTTCCAGTGTCTGTGCTTTGTGCTAGACATCACTCTAATTCTTTACCGATAAGTAACATGTGTTTCATGTTTTGTGATAACTCTAAGTTAACCTAAATATGTGTTCAGTCAGAAAGCCCCTACTAGCTAACAGAATTTCATCTTCGGCTCTCCCAGCAGTTGAGCTGGTTTGCCACACCCAATTCCTTATAAATTCATTCTTTAGCAGTAGAACAGCTATCTTGCCTTTGGATTTCAAAGCCTCACTTAGGCATCCTTAATTGTCTTTCATTAACAATTTTACCTGCTAGTACTTGGAGGGAATTTGAGACAAAGGAAGAAGTAAACAGCATTATTAAAAGGTATTTCATGGTTTCTTCCTCTCTCCATCTCTCTCTGTAACCAGAGGAGAAAGACTTCTCCCCAGGCTTATGGTTTGCTTGGTGCTGATGAAGACAGAGGGTCATAGGGAAGATTCAGTCAACTCTTTGCATTCCAAAGCAGTTGAGCATGAGTTGGGGATGCGCCTCGTGCAATTCCATGTGGGGGCATTCCATGAAGCGACTCCATCTTAGAGTGTAGTCCTGAGGAGTGAAGTAGCCAGAAGCCTGCCCTGAGTCCCAGCTTTTAGAAACTCTTTCCGGCACAGAGGCCCCACAGTACCATCATTCTGTGGGGTCTCCTCTCGCACCCTCTCCATATCGTCTTTACTATGTCACACAGTATTTCTCTGATTTCTGTTTCAAACTTAACTCCTGTTTAACGTTTTAAACTCATGTCTTCTGCTATCAACTGAAACTGTTTCAGAGAGATAGACAGATGAAAGAAACGTATTTTTCTGATACTTAGAAGTATCTTACTCCTATAACTTTATTATTCTCATACATAAAGGTCCATACTCAGAAACAGTATTCTCACACCATTCTTGAACTGGAGTAATTAAAAAACATGTGGGTGAAAAAATACGGCCCTTGAATTGAAAAATATCCCCCAACCCCGCTCTCCACCTTAACAACTTGAAGAATATCTAGAAAGGCCACGGAATTGTACCTACCAAAGGAAATCAGCCTATTTATTGTCTAAAAATGGCTAAGTCTTGAGACTTTTAATCAACAAAATCTTAATGGATACTTCATAAAACTTCGAATTACTGGCAGCCTATTTTCCTATCCTTGGCCTGGGAAATATTTATAGATTAATTCTTCAGCCAAGAATCCATCTTTGGGACTTCCCTGGTGGCGCAGTGGTTAAGAATCAGTCTGCCAATGCAGGGGACATGGGTTCGAGCCCTGGTCCGGGAAGATCCCACATGCCGTGGAGCAACTAAGCCTGTGTGCCACAACTACTGAGCCTGTGCTCTAGAGCCCATGAGCCGCAACTACTGAGCCCACGTGCCTCAACTACTGAAGCATGCCTAGAGCCCGTGCTCTGTGACAAGAGAAGCCACCGCAATGAGAAGCCTGTGTACCACAACAAAGAGTAGCCCCCACTCACCACAACTAGAGAAAGCCCGTGCACAGCAACGAAGACCCAATGCAGCCAAAAATAAATAAATAAATAAATTTATTTTAAAAAAAAAGAATCCATCCTTAATCTTCCTTCCCTACACAGGTGAAAGGCATCAATTCACCTTTGGAAGAAATATTATAAGTAACATAGTTGTCCTGTTGAAAAATACTGATTAAAATGTCAGTTCAGCAAAGCAAGTCTGCCTCTGTATCTTGGAATAATTTAGGACTCGGAGTCTACTGAGTACCTTTGTGGACACTTCAAAATATGTAGAGATTTCTGTCTCTGGTTTTTAAGTTGTAGCATGTGTTATTGGGAATTTGAAGACCTTTCCATGGCTCCTTCCTTCATCACACTGAGTTCCTAGTGGGTTGGGACCAAGCCATATTTCTTCTGGCCTTTAACAAAGAAAAAAAAAAAAAAGAAGAGAAAAAAAGAAGAAGTAAAAAAGGAAAAAGAAAAAAGGAGAGTCCACATGTCTTTGGACCTTAGGACACAGTGAGTGCTCTGAAATCAAACAGAAGCAGAATTACTGCCCAATCTTCTAAGTGTGTTATGGATTGATGAGTCGACATTTGAAAAGTGCTTGAAAGTTCTTAGATGAAAGACCACAGATCTGTATAAAGTATTATCATTATAAAAGTAACTTAATTTTCCTGTGGTTATTCTTTTCTTAAAAAGGAATATTCATCTGGTTGCTGTTTTAATCAATTAAAAAAAACTAAAACCACCAAAAGTAGGATATTCTTGTAAAAGAATGTGAAATAATCAGGACTTTTCTGGGATTAAAAGAAGGGAGTAGGCAGCTGAGCAATGCCTTTAAGAACGCTCAAGGTGCTGCCTGGACGGTAATATTGGAGAACTGTATTAATACAATTAAAATGTTTTTTATAATTGTATTTAATGAACTATAACAGGAAAATTTCTAATCACCATTTTTCACTTTTTTTCTATCTAGTTTTACAGGGAAACCACATTTCTCCAGGATCACAAAATAAAATATAAGCCTCATATTCTTTACATGCCCATTCCTTCTTCTTTTTTTTTTTTTTTTTTTTTTGCGGTACGCGGGCCTCTCACTGCTGTGGCCTCTCCCGTTGCGGAGCACAGGCTCTGGACGCGCAGGCTCAGCGGCCATGGCTCACGGGCCCAGCCGCTCCGCGGCACGTGGGATCTTCCCGGACCGGGTCACGGACCCGTGTCCCCTGCATCAGCAGGCGGACTCTCAACCACTGCGCCACCAGGGAAGCCCCATTCCTTCTTTTTTTGAAGAGAAGCTGTATTCTACATCCAGGCTGCACACAAGAAGGAATGTAGTCAATCAACTACTAATAGTTTATGTATCCTCCATTGAGAGTAGGACCTATAATCTTCTCACTTCACTGAGCACAGTGGCTATAACTGTCACAGTGGCCGTGACCTGAATTATGTTGGGAATATATCATATACTGGACTTCCTTGGCAGTCCAGTGGTTAAGACTCCATGCTCCCAATGCAGGGGGCACGGGTTCGATCCCTGGTTGGGGAAGATCCCACATGCTGCGTGGCTCAGCCAGAAAAAAGGAAAAAAGAGAGAGAAAAAAAATATATATCATGTACTACCTAAAACTTTTTATAGCATGCTGATGAAACAGAGAATAATATATTACTGTTTCAAAGATGTTGTTTGAAAAAAATTATACTAAGCATTTTCTCATTTTTATTAAGTCAATAAATATGTATTAAATATGTGAGTATAATAAACAGAATAAAGAAAATGAAATTTTTCTTTATGGTCCACAGATAACTGCTCAGCTTCTCCAGGTTGATAAATTCTTATGTACAAACCAGACACGGAAGGAGAGAAAAGTGAAATGCAGAGCAGAGATTTCTCCTCTTCTTTGTTCTTTCTTCCAACTTGGCCCAAGTCCGAACTTGTTTTCAGAGTTATCTCCTAACCACCCAGGCAACTGTAATTTATTAAGCTATACTCTGGCTCCAAAGATGTCAAGTGTTTCCCAAAGTGATGAACTGAAGACCACACCTCACATATGTTAATTCCAAAAAACTCAAGAATCAGAACTTTAAAATTATATTCTTGGTCAAAAGGTATAACACTTTCTTTTATATTCTTTCAAATAAGAGAAATAAAAGTAGAGGTTTGGGGAAAGCATTCAAGTATTTCAGTAGGGAGTTTTCTCCTAAGTTTCCTTTGGACACCAAGCCAAAGTATTTTTGACAGATAATTGGACTAGAAATAGTGCCCTTGGAAACCATCAGCCAGCATTCCCACCCATTAATTAGGTGATTCATTTTCATCTTTTTTCCTCCCCATTTCACCCTCCACCCCCGGTTCCTTTTCCCACCCTTTCCTTGTTGGTTTTTCTTTGGATCATCTATACCTCTGCTCTCCTCCTCTATTTATTTGTGCTATAACTCACTGCCTCTGGATATATTTCCTGTTCTTATTGTCTCTCCTGGCCTCTGGGTACCTCTCTGACAGATCCTCCTGTCTTACTACTTTGTAAAAAACCTTAACCATGTTGCAAGTGAGAAACCTCTCTAGAAGCCTCTCTGGACCGCTCCAACTTCCAGTGATTTTTATTTCCCTTAAAGTTCTGCGGCACCAATGACTGGTACCACACAATTAGTACTTTATTGCTGTTTGTTCATCTTTCACGTCTTTTCTTTCCAATTGAGTAGGCAGCTACTCAAGGACATGGAACATCACATCTAAGTCTTGAAAAACATACTGTATAAACTTAACAAATAGTTACTGATGGAGTAGGATGGTGGACATATCTCATGGAAGTAAGTTAGAGCCTCATTTGGGGATAACAGGATTTGAGGTAAATGAGTTTTAGATAGTTAAGCTCTTTTACTCAAGAATATAGGAGACACATGGGTTATAAGAAGCTAACTAATGGAATATAGAACTTTTGCCTCAAAGAGGCATTTCTATTGCTTCATCAGTTAGTGACCCAATATTATGTGGAAGTAAGGTTTCAGAATTCCTCCTAGAGGTTCTGAGTATACGCACTCATGAGCCGTGGGTCTGAGACCACTTCTGTCATAAATTACCTTAGTAACCATGAGTAGGTCAACCTTTTTTGGCTTCAGTTTACTCCTCTGTCAAATGAGGGAGTTGAATAGATGCCCTTTAAAAACCAAATAAAGAAAACAAAAACAAAACTAAAGAATGATTAGTACCCTCATTTAGACCTTATCAGGAAGTGTTATTGTTTATCCTGCCATAAATCTATTTTAAACACATGCCCTACTTAGAGGATCACTCATTCAAATATCCAGAGAAATGTCATCCAGATGAGACCCAGAGAAGAACAGAAGAAAAATGAAATGGAAATTCTAGGTACTACTTTTATTGTCATCAGAACCATTTACTTCCTATAGATAGGTATCTTGTTGGACGATAGAAAACTAGTAGGAAAAATCTTCAACCTGTCATATTTCTTATTACTCTATGAGATACAAGACAAGGAAAAAAACCAACTGATCTTCAGTGCCAGCAAATATCAGATAGGTGAAATACTTTTAAGTCCGGAATGATGAGGTTAATAAAAGGTTACAGAAATCCAAGTGTGCTGGAATGCCAATTTGACACTCCAATGTTAGTAAAACAGTGCATGCCAGAGCTACTTTCTTAAATCAAGCAATCTCTGTGGTAAAGGAAAATGGATCAAAATATCAAGGCAAGCATGCCATTGGCTTGAGGTATGCGTCAGATTTATTGTGGCCGAGAAGATTAAAATCAGCCAGCATTAAGGAGGGTGTGTATGTGCCGCATTCAGATGTCAGGAAGTCTGAAAATTACGCCATCAACCCAAAGAGTTTCCTGGGTTGATGATAAATAAAGGACACACTTAAAACAGAAAGGCTGAAAAGCAGCCGAGACCTGAAGATAAAGTGATCACTTGAGTCGTGGCATTACCTGTGCCTATGGTTAAGAGAGCAAACCTAAAGATAGCAAGATGAATCAAGGTCATATGAAAAGACTGTAATGAGAGTGAGGAGAAAGGTTGCTGACACAGGCTCAAAAATATGGTGTCAGGGTGGGGCGCCACAATGCACTCCAGGGTACAGACCTTTTCAGAGAATGGAATTGGAAGTTACGCCCATGTTTCAGAAGAGTAGGGGTGGAAGGTTGAGAGAAGGCTGGAGAGAAAGGAATGACTGACCTCGTGCATTGAGAAAAAACACTATTTAACTGCTGGAGGAGTGTACTCTGGCCTAGCCCGGGAGAGCAGAGAGAGGCGGGTGATGGTCCCACCACCCTTCAGAAGGCCAGCCAGCCACAGGCAGACCTCAAATAGGGCAGTGATCCTTTGAGGCCAAAGGCGGATCTGTAAAAACCCAAATCATAGTGACTTTTTAGTTTTTTTGGCTCTTCCTTAGAAACCACATAACCACTAACATTCTACTTCTTTTCCCACTGAGCTGACCCACATCCAATTTATATATTCCCTATCCACAAAAGTCACAGCATACATCTAGTCATCACCCTGTGCCAGGCACCAGTGATGATTCCTGTCTATGGCAAAGCTGAGTTGCTGCTAAACTGTGGCATCAGCAAGCTTGGTTTGCTGGAGTGTGTAAAGAACCCTGCCCCTATGGCCACGTTGGGGTCCAATCCCAGCCCTTCCATTACCAATTCTGGGACCTTGAGGGAACTGTTTTAACGTCTTTGAATTTTTCTCATCTACAAAATGATAAAACAAACATCTATTTTGCAGGGCTGCTGTGAGAACTGAATGGTATTTGAATATATGTAAAGCACTTGGCATGTGCTGAGCAGTATTCTAGAAATGGAAGCGATTATTATTAATTCTCTGTACTCTTCTCCTTTAAAAAAAAAATCATGTTTTGACCATTCCTTCCCCTTTTTCAAAAAAATCCATGGCTTTAATCCCCTCCCCTGCCCAAGCACCAAGTACCCTTACGTTGCCCCATCTTTCCCGTTAGAGAAATCAATTTGATTATGTCACTCATGTCAAAGGGTGACTCTAAAAAGCAATGCATATAATGGGATTGGGCAATGATTATATAAAAGAATAATTTGTGGAGAGATATTCACAGCAGAAAGGCTGTCCTCAAATGACATTTCTATAGATGAGTAATCATTCATTCTGCTTCTGGGTAAGACAAGCCTTATCTGGCTTGGATTCTACATCTCTACCATGCTTCCTTTTATACTAATTCAATCTAATTTGAAGGTAAACAGTGTAACCAAAAAAAACATTACCCACTTCATTCTACATGGCTATGCCACCGCACAGCAAATGATTGCCAAGAGACACTAGTAAACTTTTCCAACACATATTTTGCCCAGACAATGGCTGAATGGAAACCCAGTGAAACAGATAAGGGTTGATGACTCAAGTCTCCAAACAAGTTTTCAGTTAAATAAAGCTTCAAAGGCTAATCAGCATATAAAACCCACCCTAGCTAGAAATAAGGCATTCAATAATAATCAACAACTCCCTACAAGATCACAAACTTGGAACTTCGGAAACAGAAAATTAAACTGGACACCAAGGCTAGTGCCATAACAACATGGACAAATTTCAAAAACATACAGTTGAGAGTAAAAAACAAGCTGCTGGATGTGTACCAAATGATACTGTGCACAGTTAAGTTTTAAAAAACAACAAGCAGTACTAAATACATGTTTTAAGAGTACATACATATGAAGTAACAAAATAAAGATATGCAGGAGAATAAAAAATAATAGTAGTTGCTGGAGGGAGGGGCAGGAAGAGGAATGAAGTTGGGGAAGGTAACACAGGGAACCGCCATTGTATTTGTAATATTTTAGGTCTTATTTGGATGATGGGTACCCAGATAATATGTAATTCTCTAAATCTCTTTATTTTTCTGTGATATTTCATATTAAAAAATATTAAAAATAAGAGCAGTTCTATGACACAAAATTGTTGACCTGTGAGAGAGAAGTCTGTTCGATAATATTGGTAAGTTGTTAGTAATAATAAAATGGATCCTAGCAACCCTCATTTCCATTTCACTGGGTTGAGTGGGGAGAGATTAGGGGAGGGTTAGATAAGAGGGAGCTGAGCTAAAGGGGAGAAGGCCTGCCTTGAGACAACTCTTTGATAGGGGCTGAGCAAGGGCAATCTGGGTCAAGGTGGAAGCATCAGCCTCTGGCTCATTCCTGCTCTCAAGACCTTCCCAGCAGGCAAAACTAGATAAGGCAGGTGAAGCATGAAGCCCCATACCTTTTAGGATCTTAGTCTACATAGGAGGTACAGAGTACTCAGGGCTAGCTTCATGAGCATGTGACCTGTGTAGTCAGTCACACAAGTGTTCCTCGTGGTTGGTTTATTGTCACTGTCTTGAAATTCTTAGTAGTGTTGTCTTTGAACCTGTGTTGTGTAAGTGAAGACCGATGGAACAACGGAGTGTGTGCATAAACAGAGGAGCTACAAGCATTATGTGTGTCTGCCACTGTTCCTTCCCACCCTGTCCACATACAGCAGTCGCAATGCCCGTGAACAAAGACTTCTGGTAGACCCACCACGTGTGGGAGGTTCAGTGAGACCCAAAGTGAGTACAAGGTAGCTGTGTTATGTCTAAGACTGAGTAAGTGGAATTGCTGACAGCCTGACAGGCTCTGCTTTCCATTTGAACCAGAATTTTCTTCAAATGCAGAAAGAAAGCAGTAGTGTTCTAAGAAACACTAACAACCAAAAAACCCTATCACATCATTTCTCATTCCTGCTACTTCTCCATATTAGCCAACCACGTATGTTGAAAAAAGGCATAAAGGAAAAGGAAAGATAGGGCAACCTATAGTTCATTTCCTTTTAGTTTTCCTTTACTCATCAGTGAGACAAAAGTAGAAAGTGCATGTATCAAGAAGTTAAATAAAAACAGTGAGTTAGTTTTGTGCAGGCTTTCAACTGTGCTGGTAAGAAAGAAAGAATACACGTGTGTACAAGCTACGAAGAATTGTCTCATTTCAATGACTCTGCATATGAGTTAGATGTTCTTACATTTGCATTTAAAATTGACTTTGATAATATAGAGATGTGTTGTAAAATTCATGCTAATAATTTAATCTTTAAATTTTTTCTTTACTTAAAATTAATAAATGATAAATAAAACATACCATAAGAAGTTGAGAGAGAGACTGAGGAAAAAAGGAAAAATCTCTCTATGTTACTACCTTTTTCCCTGCCTTTGAATAAAGGGCCCCACATTTCATTTTGCACAGAGCCCCACCAATTATGTAGCCAGTCCAGAGAACACTTAACTACCAAGTTCTCCCCCAAAGGAAGCATGCTTCTAACAGTCCGAAATGAGTGTTCATTTAATTGATAGTATCTGTATTTAGGTGTATCTCCTGAACAGCATTTTAGGAAGTGTAAGTTTCGAAGACACACTTTGAAGAAAAGAAAAATTGTTAAGTCTGTGCCATTCTGAAGAGAAAGAGGAAATTTAATTGGAATATATACCTCCTAATGTTATGTGGCAATGTTAATCACATTCTCTTCTGAAACCACCTTTTCCCCAAATATCAGTAAGTAGATATGGTTATACATTTTGGTGAAGGTACCTTGAATACTCTTTTGAGAAAGAGAGAGAGGAAGGGAGAGACAGGTTGAGAGCACAGCATGTCTGTGTGTGTGTGTGTGTGTGTGTGTGTGTATGTGTCTGCTCAGCAGTGCACACTCAACACAGGGGAGCACAGAATCCTAGTTCTGGGCTGTCAGTAACTCCCTGGGGCTCCTCCTCGAATTCCAGTTAGGAACTGGTTTTACCTTTATTTATCATACTTAAAACATTTCACAGGGGCTTCCCTGGTGGCGCAGTGGTTGAGAGTCAGCCTGCCGATGTAGGGGACACGGGTTCGTGCCCCAGTCCGGGAAGATCCCACATGCCACGGAGCGGCTGGGCCCATGAGCCATGGCCGCTGAGCCTGCGCGTCCGGAGCCTGTGCTCCGCAACGGGAAAGGCCACAACAGTGAGAGGCCCGCGTACCGCAAAAAAACAAAAACAAAAACATTTCACAAACATTACTCAAGTGGCTCAAAAGCTTAGGAGACACGTGATGTGTAACTATAACAACTGAAAAAAATCAATGTTTTGAAACAGGTTTTCTCCAAGGTCAGAAAGCTCGTCCTCAAGATCAAGGGACCCACAGGTATTCTTAGCCCCGGCTAACTGTCCTCCCCACACTGGTGAATTGGAGTACATCTGAGCTATCTGGATCTGGAAAGAAGAAGTAGTCATCTGCAGCCTCTAGACTGCTTTCCTGGGAAATGAGTGACCCAAGGCCTGTCTATCCTGGTTGTTATAATAATTAATGCTAATGGATCTTGGGAATGACTGATTTGGGTCCACTGTTTTACCCAGCAGTGGGCTCATTTATTTGAGCTTTGTAATTTTCCTTAATAAGTAATCAACAAATCCTTAATTTGGTGGCCACTGTCTGTAGGCAAATCTCCAGAGTTTTCTGACAGTAGAACGTAAAACAGCCATGGGGCAAGCGTTGAGAAAACAGGAAGGATTTATATTATAAACATGTTACTGTCCAGGCTCTCATTTTCCTGGCTGGTCTGATGTTATAGCTTTATTTGATACTTTGACATGGTTGCAATGAAAGGCAAGTGACTTAAATTACCCAGCTACAGGGAAGTCAATGCACTGGTACATAAGAAGCAAGGTTCATTCATCAAGAGAATGTTCCCTGATGTTCTGAGTCAGAACAGATCCTCTCAGAGCTGGGAGGACTCTGGTAAGGATGATAAGGGGTGCTGACCTAGTGCCATTCCTTTCTTTGGGATGAGGTGGTGGGAAGGGGAGCATTCAGCCATCATGGTTAAAAGGCCAGGTGCCTTCCACGACTGGAAAAGAGTCAGACAGAATAGGGAATCAGACAGAAAAATAAACCCATTCTTCAGAATATGAGGTGAATTCCATTATTCTTTTAAGGTAGAGTCAAAGAATTTAGACCCAGAAAAGAAAGTAGGGAGGATGCCTTGGATAAAATATTTTCTTTTCCTTCGCCAGTCGTGTGGAACAGGCAGACTTATATGTGGACTGCCGAGGTTGATGTTGAAGTGACCTCTGAAAGCAAACCCCCCAGTGAAACTGTTCTGTACATCGAAATGACTAGACATTCCAGGCCACCGCAGCATGGGGCAGACTGTGCTGATGACAGTTCACCACCTGTAAGTAGCAAGTATTACTGAACAGAAATGGATGGATGCAAATATCCTGTCTGATTTTACAGTAGAGATAAAATTCTACATTGGATAAAGTTGTGTAAGTAATGGAGATCTAAACAGTTCAAAATTTTAGAGAAAGGCTTTATAAACTTGATAGGTTGTAATAGGAAGACTTTGCTGTTTCGAATCTGAATGGTAGGAACTAAATCTAATCAAAACAGCAGGCCGCAGACTGAAAAGTATATAATATAATATGGACTAATGTGTTATTGGCTCATGTTCACTACAATGAGATTAACTCCCATCAGCACCATAACTTTGCTGGTTAGATCTATGTCCAAAGGACATATGGCCAGAAATAAGGTTAATGCATTTCACATTAAAATTCTGACTTATTTAAGTTGCTTTTAAGAAATCTTCACATTGTATAAACCGATTGTGAAGCAACAAACCCTTCAAAAACCCCTTACATAAACAGTCTTAAAAAAATCCGTTTCGAACAGTGGTTATATTGATTTTGCTTATATTTTTAATCAATCAATGAACTTTATTTGTAAAGCCAAATGTTTGGTTTTAAAAAGCCATATATTTGATGTGCTTCACACCAAAACTCTGCATATTCAAGTGAGCTGCTTTAAACAACAATCCTAAAATTCTAAAAACTGATTGAAGTCATTCATCTCTTCGAAGGGCTTTTCTTAAAGTAAACAATCTGAAATATTCTTTTTGAAAAGTGGCTTCACTGATGCTTGTTCTCTTTTTCATCAACCAATACGCTTTATTTGTAAAATTCAAGACTTGGTTTACAAACGCCAGGAGGCCTGGGCAGAATCATCAGAGAGGAGCCCTGCATGTCCTTTGTGCGTGAGAGTCAATAGGATTAAGGCTTGAAGAATCGAATAAAACCCTGAGCTGGTTAAGATGGGTGTGTCACATTTCAGGGCTCCCATTTCATAACCGGCATGCCCCACTTTTCATAAAGTAAAACATGCTGGTGAGCTTATTTAAATGGTTCTTCAGGAATACGTCGATTCCAGAAACTTTAAAAGGAGACGAGTGTCCATTTCCTCGAGCCATGTGGCTTTTTGTGTACTCAGCCTGCCCGGTTTTGGGCTTGCTCCTGCTTCACAGTCAGCGATTCTCTGCTATGGCCCAGTTACATGGAGAAGAGAGGACAAATTTCTGTGCTCAGAGAATTTCTGTATAAGACCCAAGACTTTCTAATTTTCACAATGATGCAATTTGCACTGGAATTAATCATCCGTAAATAAAGCAAATCTAAGGTAAAATGCCAAAGACCTGTTATCTTCCTCCAGATCATGTCATGGAACTGGGGATCTGCTGCTTTTTGCTATTAAGGTGGTTATTATCAAGTATAATTTGTGGTTGGAAATGTTTGGCATTCCTGTCTAGCAGTAGCCCAGAGTGTTTAGAATAGATTTTTACATAGGAGTTCAAACATCTGTCCATTTTAGGTCAGATTTCTGTGAGAATTTAAGCATATAGTATCTAAACAAATGCAGCTGTCCCGGATTAAATGGGAATGGTTTCTTGCATTACGATGGCAACAAAGTGTCAAGTTTAAAATTAAGAATATAAGAATAAGCCTAAGAATGGTAAGCAAAAGGTATTCTCATTCTACAAAATGCCAGATAATGTTACCAATTAAAAGTTGGACTAGAAGGCTGTTTAAGTACTATCCTGGCAAAAGACTCATTAATTAGAAAATTTATAACACCAGTTTGCCTATGGATTAATATGCAGCATTACAATTTCATTATAGACTCCTTTCATTTGCAATTCCTCTATTACAGGAATCCAGTTTGAAGTGAAAAGTGCTTATTAAATGAAAGCTGTATATAAAACTGCAAAGAAATATAACATCAAATTTTGGAAAGGAAGTTGACAAAGAATTAAAACAAGCTGTGATAATCTTAACAAAGACACATAAAACCTGTTACTAGGAAGAGTTGTTTGGTCCAATTTCCTGTTTTTTCCTAAGTTCTGGTTTGTTTTCAACATGTCGTCAGCACACAGTTTATTGCTGTTGATTAACGTTTCTATGTGTAAAATCAAGAACTGTTCTCTGGGACTTCTTATTTAAAGATATTCTAAACAATATGGATTTTATCTTTCTTATCCAGATTGTGCTCTTCACCATAATTAAGAGATGACAGGCCATGGATCAAAATAGCTAAAAACTAATATGATAAACTAGAAAGTTACTCAAGCACGGGTTAATGAAAGGATCATAAAATGAAAATTTCATAAAATACCCCTTTATCCTGAAGCAATTTTACTACAAGATTCCAGGAATCAACTTGGACTGCTATAAAACACATCAAATCAAAGCCACACGAGTGTCACTGATGGCTCTTTGTTCTGTTCACTTAAAAACAAACAAACAAACAAAAACTCCTCTGTAAAGACATATCTGACTCTAACGGCAACATATTATAAAATTTTAAAAACTGAATCATACTGTTGTGTGTGAAATGTAGGGAAATAAAAATTCCTCCCCTGGGAAAAGAGTATAAAACATTAACATTTTTCTAAGTATTTTATAAATTATGCAGCTTTATTAAACACATACCATTAGAAATCTCTTCTATTACTGACAACACTTTTCTTAATGGTCTTTACATGTTTAAATAAATGGCTCCTGAAAAATGTGCATTTATATTATATAAATAAGACCTTAATTAATATAAATATACACCAGATATAAACTTTTTAGAAATGTAGGCTTAAAACTTTCCAGTCTAAATAAATCCTCTTATAAACGGTCCAGCAAAGCAATCTTTAATGCATTTTTCCCCCTAAAAAGCTCATAGATTTACAGGCACAATCCAAAAGAGAAACCAAAATAGCTTTGAAGGAGACTGAATGTTTCATTCATGTAATTAATAACTCTACGCATATTCCATAGATGGATAGTTTTTTAAACCAACTAAGGCGAGTGATTTTCTTTTCTTTTCAGTACTCACTCTTATCTCTTATTATCTTGTACACTTATTTGTTCTTCTGTTTATTGTCGTCTCCCTCACTTAAATTGTAAGCTTTCTGAGAGTAAAGTCATCTGTCTTGTTCTCTGCTCTATCTCTAACACTTAGAATAGTGTCAGACACATAATAGATGCAAAGAGTGGCTCTCTGAAGAATTCATGAATGGTTTGATGAGATAAAGCTAAAAAGATGCAGTTATTTCAATGTACTTCACTTTATCCAATTGATCCTATGTGTTAGAGTCTCTAGCTGTTTTCCCTTTTCTTTTTTAGTATCCTTAAGTTTCCACTGAATACATGGCCCCCTGGAATAAAGACTACATCTTCCAGCCTCCCTTGCAGCTAGGTGTACTAGATGTGAACTAACAAGATGTAAACAAAAACATTTAACAACAGCTTTTTGGAAAGCTCCTCGAAAGACAGCCTGTGTGAGGGGCTCCTTTGCCCCTTCTTCTTCCTCCCTCTCTCCTTCCTGCTGCCTAGAATGTGCATGTAATGGCTGGAGCTCAAACAGCCATTATGGACTATCAGTTAACCTTGAAAATCTAGGAGTTGACCTTGAGAATGAAAATCATATGTTAGGATCATAGAGCAGCAAGAGAGAAGGCTGGGTTCCTGCCCTGTGGAGTCCCGCTCCACCGTGGACTCTACCTCTGCCTTTTTTTTTTTTTAACATGGAGAAAGAAATAAACTTCTGCCTTAATTAAGGCATTATTATTTTGAGCTTTCTCTCACATGCAACCAAATCAAATAGTGATATGATTTTGAAAATAATTTGAAAAACAGGCACAGGTAGACTTTACATATGCCTTTTTGAAATCTATTGTTTGATAAACATACTGAGAACTCTTTTCAATGAGTAGGCAAGTACAGTCACACTCTAATATCTGTGGGCAATTGGTTCCAGGATGCTCACCAATTCCAAAATCCATGGATGTTCAAGCCCCTTATATAACATGGCATAGTAAGGTTGGCCCTCCTCATCCACAGATAAGGATGGCCGACTGTATTTGTGGGCACATATTTTGTCTTCAGAATTAAACCTGATACTATAAGAAAATATAAAGAAATTCAAGACCAGGTTTTTATCCTTAACAAGTTAGTGATTTAGCCGATGGAAAAGAACATTCATGAACTGCCAATACCTGCAGCCCCAAGACACCCACCAAGAGGAAACAATGAGGAAACAGCACACAGCAGCAAAGAACAAAAAGTGAAACTGAAGTGAGATGGCAATTATGGAAGGAATTCGGAAACCAAAGGGGCAATGAGGACTGGGGTTCTTGTGGAAGGCTGCAGGGAGGAGCTGGCCCTTGAGGTGAGCCCTTCAGGAGGGGCAGAACCTGGAGAGTCATTGGAAACTAGCTGGGTGTCCCCAGGGTGGGGACCAACAGCAGGGAAACCACTGTTTCAGTAATGAGCACAGCATGTTCAAGGAGCCTGGAAGGAGGTCAACCAGATGTGTGGCCTCTAGAAACAGAGCCCTCCCTTTTCCCAGAATGTGGTCTCTCAGTCCTCGTAAAGGATGGCTTACCTCACCATTCACCCCATGTTTAGGAGATGAATCTCTGCTGCACATTCTCCCTGCCTTGCATATCACACACACCTGATGTTGCTTATGGCTCCCCCAGGGCCAACTACGTAGGCCCTCAGCCCAAGGCCCTTGCTTTTCTTTAGAGATCCTGCTCAGAGCTCAGCCCAGTAGTGACCTCTAGAGCAATGTGCTTCCTACTCTGCAACAGGCACGTACGAAGTCTAGCTTGCACCCTCTGATGGGGCTTTTAAAATTAAACTGTTAGGTAGAGGTAGTGTGATCCGCCTCCTACGTTGCTGAAATAACAATAAAGCCGTAGACTGACCAGTCATTGCTTCCAAAGAAGAGGCCAGGGAATTCGATTACTCACAAGCTAACCACAATCACAGGATGAAGCAGCATCTTTCCCAATAAGTTTCCTTTCAGCTGCTCCTCATAAACAAAGTCGTTCAGTTTTCTTTTGTTTTGTTTTTTTATTTTTTTTAATTTTTTTTTAATTATTATTTTTTTTTGTGGTACGCGGGCCTCTCACTGCTGTGGCCTCTCCCGCTGCGGAACACAGGCCCCAGACGCGCAGGCTTAGCGGCCATGGCTCACGGGCCCAGCCGCTCCGCGGTATGTGGGATCTTCCCGGACTGGGGCACGAACCCGTGTCCCCTGCATCGGCAGGCGGACTCTCAACCACTGCGCCACCAGGGAAGCCCTGTTTTGTTTTTTTTTAAATCAACCAGCACCTTTGGGGAAAAGGGCACTGTCTAATCTAATGAAAGACTCGGGCAGAGCCTTCAATCACAGAACATGCTTCGGGAGAGTAAGCATTCCGAAACTGGGGAGCCCAGATGAGGTCAGTAAAATAGAAGGACCCCTATGGATCAAGGCCCAGCCAGGTTTACTAGTGACTAATAAAGCACTGACTGAGGAGAGGGCCCAAATCGTAACGAGTTGCAGAAAGTGTTTTTCTATCTGGAGGTTAGGAGGAGTGAATAATCTCTCTGGGGTCTCGACTAAGGCAAATGAAACCAAACCTGACCCCTTTTCCACACTTGGGCCTCAAATGGCTCGCAGGAGTCACTGCTGGCAGCCCAGTGGGGCAGGAAAGTGCGGAGCAGCTTTGACTGCTGGTCCGGCTCTGCCACCGTGGCGATTGTTGTTGACCTTGGTTTCTTTCTCTGTAAATGAAGGGAGTTGGCCTGGAGATGATCTACCCCTAACCCACTCTGGCTCCAGCCATGACTCTATGCTAACTACAGAGGAGTGCACAGGAAAGAAGGAAATATGATTTTTCACTCATCTTCTTTTCTGCCTATCACCATTTCTCCATATGCCCCAAATCACATTAATTTGCCAATGAACAGGCAGCCATCCTTGGCTGCAGTCTCCTCCTCCGAAGTTTAGTGAATTTCATGCTTATTTGGTGACAGCAGCAGCTGCTGCTCTCCTCAAACCACATCCTTCCCTTCGTCATGAGGCCTCCTCACTAGCCACAGTTTGCCTTGGCCAGACCTCCCTCTGCGTCAGCTTCCCCCAGAAACTGCCACCCATACGCAGAGTTCTAGTTCATCAGCCTCTCTGAAGGGGATCCAACTGGCCAGAGTAGCATTCCAGGTGGTCAGGACCAAAGAATTTCACGGCACTGCAGGCATATTAAAGCTGAAAGGGAGCAAAAAACGCATCTAATTCAACTCCGATTTATAGATGAGGGCACTGATGCCCAGAGAGTTTTATGTATCTAAAGTGGCCTAGTCAGAGCTAGAACCTAAGTCTATTGACTCAAAGGCCAGTTATGATTTTGAAATGACTGACTGAAATAGAAGCTACTATTTATGGTGTGCTCTGTGCCAGGCACTGTGCCAAGTGACATCTTAAAGGTTAACATATACAAAGTTGAACTCAGAGTCTTTCCTCCAAGTGTGCTCTTCCTGTCCTCCCACCTTCATCAGTGGTACCCTCACCCATCTCACTGCTTAAGCCAGGGACTTGGGAGTCATCCTTGACACCTCCCTCTCCTCACAACTCCCCCACATAAAACTTTCAAGTTCTGCCATTTCTGCAGAGCATATCTTGAATCTCTCCAATTTTCCCCACAATCACTATCTCCACCCTGGTCCAAGCCACCTTTGCCTCTTGCCTGGACTATGGCCAAACCTCTGCTCTCACATCCCACTGCCACCACTCCTGTCTCTGTCAGTCCCTTCTCTAACCAAAAGCCAGAGTAATTCTGTAAAAACACAAACCAGATCATGTCATGCCCATCCCTATTCCCACCCTGCCACTGCATTAAACCCATAGTCTTCCCAATACACTTAGGATGAAGCTCAGATTTCTAGAAGGCCCTGCCTAGTCTGACCCCTTGTCTCACCCCAATCCTCCCACAGCTCCCTAAGTCCTACCAACACTTCTTTCAGGTCCTCCAGAGTTCCAAGTTCCTTCCAGCCACAGGCTGTCCCTCCCTGCATGAAATGCTCTTCTTTCTACTCCTAGCCATGCTCACTTCTCACCATCCTTCAGATCTCAGCTTAAACACTACTTCCTCAGATGGACCTTCCCTAAGACCTTGTCAGGAGCCACTCCTTCTGCATAGCATTGACCAGTTTGTGGTATTATATTTTTCAGAGTATTGGTTTAATTTCCATTTCCCGAACAAGACTATAAACCCCATGAGAACAGGGACCATATCTATTTGTTCATTATTGTAGCCACAGAATTTAGTGGCAGGCACATAGGAGGTCCTAAATAAATTAGTGTTGAATTAATATGTTTATGCTCTTAACACTTAGATTACGTCAGGAGAAAAAGAAGATACAGGAGATATGGAAGATATAGGAGCCATGATGTTTAGTGGATTCATTTGGAAAAAACGGAGCCTGTGATAGGCTGAAAAATGACCCCCCAAAAGATATCTACATCCTAATTCCTGATACCTGTGAATGTTACCTCATATAGCAATAAATAAATACATAAGGAAGAAAGGGAGGTCTTTTGAGAGGTGATTAAGTTAAGAATCTTGAGGTGGGGAGATTATCCTGGATTATCCACCCGTGCAGGCCCTAAATTCAATCACAAGTGTCCTAAAAGAGAGGCAGAGGGAGTTTGACACACAGAGGAAATGCGGATATGAGAAGAGAACAGAGAGGGATTTGAAGATGCTGGCCTTGAATACTGGAGTGATGCAGCCACAAGTCAAGAAGTGTTGGCCACCAACAGAAGAGGCAAGGAACAGATTCTCTCCTACAGCCTAGGGAGGGAGTGTGACTCTGCCAACACCTTGACTTCAGCCCAGTCACTCTGATTTCAGACTTCTGGCCTCCAGAACTGAGAGAGAAGCAACTTCTATTGTTTTAAACCAACAAGTTTGTGGTGATTTGTTATAGTAGCTATAGGAACCTAATACAGAGTCCATCACATTGCCCTGCTACAACACAGTGGTTTATACCTGGGGAAGTTCTACTCCTTCCCTATGTCCCCCATCTGCATTGCACTATTCAGCCACAGATAAACACGGCACCTCCATTCTCAGCACCATCTCTACTATACATTCCCAAAGACAAGAATGAGCAATGAGGAAAGAAAAAAGAAAAGAAACGACTGACCACCAAGGATAAAACTGCTTCAAAGCTCAGGACTTATGTCCAAACTAATGCAAACAATGTCTTAATATTGCCTCCAAAATGTTTTTGGACCCACAGAGATCTTCTGTTTTCACTTATACAATACAGTAAATTATTTATAATATATAAACAACTGCTTTCAAATAGCTAAAGAATCATATTCCATGAAACTAAAGGCCATGTACTTTCCAATCCATCTTTCAGCCTACCTTTGGGTCATGGTTTCATATAGTAAAGGTCTGGATTTGGCAGAGTGATAACATACTCTGCTTTAAGACAATCTATAATTTTATAAGACAAGGTGCTGAGAAACATAGTTTTCAATGACTAATTTCAACATCATAAGTCAAATGCTATTTATGAGGTGAGACATACTGTGAAGAAATACATTTTAACATTCTCTCAATATTCCCACCCAGAGTACAGGGATGATAACCCTGTTGCCAGAGCAGCCATCTTGCTATTATTCCATTTAGAGCTTCCAGATGGGAAAAGGATATTAAGTCGTTGGAAATTAATCCTGCCAAAGGAAATCGGAAATTTTCAAAGCTGTTGTCAATATGGCTCTGCAGTTTAAGATGACATACATGAGGTGAATTCACAGTAGTTAAAATCTGGCTGAAGAAATGACTATCATAAGAGCCGTGTAAGAGAGCACAAAGAGAACTCTAGAGGATGAGGGGGAGAGAGAAAATATGGTTGAGGGAATTCGGTAACTCGAGGTTGCTGAGTTTTGACAGACGCAAGGCAGGAAGGTGAGCATATTTCAATGCAAGAAAATCTCCTGAGCAAAGGTGCTTCTCAGACAGTCCAGGGCACAATTGGAAAGCAGTTAAAACTCTTAAAAAGTATTTCATTTATCATAATATTTAGAGAGTAGGAAAGACTTTTGGAGATCATAGCTCAACTGCCCCATTTTATAGATGAGAAACTGAAGCAGACATGGGTTAGGTCACCCTCCTAAGGACAAGCAGCTGTCACGTGGCCAAGCTGGGTTGCAAACTCAGGTCAGGTAGACCCTCCTCTAGCACTCTGTGTGCTCTGCCTCTCCACATTCCTTTCAGACGTTAGAGATGTACCTACTGGCTTAAATAATGACAAATTACCTTTTATTTCTTAGAGGCAAATTAATTTTTAAGCACTGTCAATCTACTCTATAATGAGCTATTTCAAACCGATTGCTTTTGACCAATTCTTTTCAATAGGACATTTGAACAGACGTAGCACCCCCTGGTCCTCTTTTACCCTTTGCCTCCCCTTAATCTCCTTGGTGGTAGATAGTTACTTGATCAAATAGTTTTTTTTCATGGAGATTGCACTGGTTTTACAGCTGAGTCATTACCAGCCACCCTGAAGACCGCAGCCTGTGGTGACACTGCACCTTTGCTGAGCGCAGGTGCCGGGTGAGTGCGTGTGTGCACACTGGTCCATGGCTACAGTGCCTAAGGCACACATACCAGATGTGATGCGTGCCTAGCCATCACACTCAGGGGCTCTAACCTCTCTGCTGCTGTACCCCCAGCCCAGAGCTGGTGCCCAGAGGTATTGGCCTCCCCAGTGACAGCTTGCTTCTTGGCTTTTAGATTCAACTTAGGATGTGAGTAACTCTAAGGCATGAACCCTGCGTATGTGTCCCTTTGCTGGGTTCTTACGCTAACGCTTCCTCAGTGGTGACTCACGCACATCTGATGACGGGAGTACACCTCTCCTTCATCATATATTCTTTGAGTCTCACCCCAGAATCCAAGAAGAGGACACCTGTGACTTTGTATAATGGAGTTTTTATAAGAATAATTTGCAAATATGTTTTGTCTATCTCTAGGCTATTATTTATCAAACCCAATGGGAATCTGACCCACATGCCAACCACCAGTTCTAGGCAGATTAAAAACAAGATTCCTCACAATGTTTAAAGGATAAACTAAAACATAGTATTAAAACATCATTATTTTAGGGCTTCCCTGGTGGCGCAGTGGTTGAGAGTCCGCCTGCCGATGCTGGGGACGCGGGTTCGTGCCCCGGTCTGGGAAGATCCCACATGCCGCGGAGCGGCTGCCCCCGTGAGCCATGGCCGCTGAGCCTGCGCGTCCGGAGCCTGGGCTCCGCAACGGGAGAGGCCACAACAGTGAGAGGCCCGTGTACCGCAAAAAAAAAAAAAAAAAAAAACCCATTATTTTAAATAAGTTCATATCAGCAAAAGGGATGATATGGTTTATAGCATTTAGTTAATGTGTGTGACATGTCTATAATAACAAGTTATTTTGTTATTATACATATAATGAGAAATAGTTTGAGCTGTCTTCTAGGTAGCTTCTTTTCTTATTTTTTATTTCTGCTAAAATAGAATCCTTACATGTAAAGATCGTCAGAAAGGGCCACAAGTGTTTGATGGCTCTGTTGTATATATTTGGATGTTCACATTCAGCATAGTCCTAGAAATCATGGGATGATTTCTCACCAAGGACTTCTTTTGGTGCTGGTAAATATAAATTGATGAGCACATTAGATTCAAGAGCCAGAAGACTGGGCTGAATATTCCAAGAGGATTAAAGCAACAAACAGATGCTTACACTACTTTTTGGTTGTATTTGGCAAGCATGTTGCAGCATTTGGATGTGGTTTTAAAACATAACCTATACTATACCATCAGTTCTTTCTCTGACTAATGACTGAACATCCATTCATTCAGCAAATATCTGTTGAGCTACTGCAGACATTGCTAGGCACTAGGGATACAGTAAGAAACAAGACTGGGTCTCTGTCCTCACAGACCCACAAGATAACAGGATTTCTCATACTTAAACGTTAAATATCTTAATGTTCAGGTCCAAAATAGTATACCACTTGAAAAAGCTACCTAAATAATAGAAATGGCTTTTATAGACACTAATCAGAATCACAAAGATATGTTTTTAACTCATACCGCATTCTAAAATCTTCTCCTCCTCTATGCTATTTGCTGCCCATTTTCTTCATATTGCAAGAAATTGACACACTTTTCACTATTTCTTTCAACTACAATCAGGATTAAGAGGCACAGTACAGATCACCCACTGTTCTCTGAGAATAAAATAATGTTATTCACATTCTAGTGCAATTTATTTTATTCATGTAGCAATGTCCTTTCTCCTTCTTTACCTATCACTACTGATTCCAACTTACCTTTTTCATTCCCCTTCATGGCACACAATATAATCATTGACCAAAACAAAACAAAACATTCTTCTCTATGACAAGGGTTTTCACCGAACAGAAACTCATCAAGCAATTCTCTTTCTTGTAAGTACCGCACATAGGTCAAGAGTTGACTCATAATCTGCACATCACTGGTTTTGTCCTTCCAAATGTAAAGTAAAAGATCTGCTGGCATATACTATTATATAACACGAACTGCTTTTCCATACTTATATCATGGATATTATGCAGTATCCACTTGATAAAAGCATTTTGCCAAATACCCTATTCTGCTTTCTCTGAGAATTACACTTGTCATTAACTTTGGAGACAATCTTAATGTGCTTCTCAACGTAGTGCAATTTGTGCCTGGTTTTCTCTATGTGGAGTATAGCACTGAGTATTGTCTCAGTCATTTTGATGTCTCTGATTTCATTATAGAATTCAACAATCTCATTTTGAAAATCACTATTTTGGATATGTTCTGGAAAAACTTAATGGATTTACCTCTGTTGTGTTAAAAGTAACAGAGAAGCTTCAGTGACTTCATGGCACTCTTTGAGAAAAGGGGACTGTGAAATGTTGTTGAATGGACTACTGGCTCAATAAAATCTAACTTCAGATATTCATCAGTAACCTTTCTTCCTTTGCTGGCTGCTTATGTTGAATCATGCTACTCAAGTAGTCATTTGTCCCATCAGCTTGCAAATACACATTCTATCTTTGTACTGGTACCCTGCTCACTATTTACAGTTCTAACAGTATTATGAGTGCTAGTATTTACCTGACTCATTCCATTCTTTTGCCCTTCACCATTGAGGCTTTTTTTAAAATTGGTGTATAATAACTGTAAAAAAATGAAAATTTATGTGAACAGTAATGGCAGATAATGTAAAACTATGTCCGCTAAGATGAACTTCACTTAGCTGAACAACAAATAGCCAAAACAAAGTGAATGACAGTCTTTCTAGCACATACACAATCTTTGAGTATAAAGATTATTAGGAATAGGATTACTGTGAAAACAATAATGTTAATGTTATTTCCAATCAATAAAAGTGCGTGAATAAAATGACTTCATTGATCTCTTCTCTGAAACTGTCAAAGCACCTGTGGATCACCCGACCGGATGGGGTAGGGGGGAATCCATTTGGGCCACACTGAGAAATTGCTCTCAGCTTTCCAGCTTGACTTAGGTTTGTGTAACAATCAGTCATATAATTGTCATGGATTTCAGACTCCACTCTCCACTCAAACTGAACCTCAAGAAGAAGCGTTTATCTTCTCCCCTCATTCCTTACCCTATGTCCAATTTCCAGCCAGCCCTCCCGTCACCCCGGGTCTATGCAAACTTCTCCTCAACATCACAAGTCAGGAAGCTTGGGATAATCTGTTTGATTTCTAATATAAAAGTAGGGTCAAATTCTACTGCTATTCTTATAAGGCAGTCGTTCTCAATCTCATTAGAATCACTTGGAGAGTTTTAACAAAATTAAAACGGACCATTGCCTAGACTCCACCACAGAGCAATTTAATCAGAATCTCTGGATGGGGTTCAAGTACTTTATGTTTTTAGAAAGCTTCCCCAGTGATTCTAACAGGTAAGCAGGATGAGAATCATTGCCATAAGGTAGTACTGCCATAAGTTATCTCCCATAGTAGTCCCTCAATTATTATGCCCGATGACCCCGCTCACCCGCTGAGATCATTATCTCTCATCAGGGCTACTGTGACAAGCTCCCTGCTGGATTCTCTGGATCCAGTGGATCTACTGATGCTGGTGCCTTTTACATCTACTGTCAACACAGTTCTCAAAATAGCCTTCATCATCTTTCCCTCTGGCTATGTTATATTCTCTCCCTCCAGGACAATGGTCTCAATTGACTGAACTCCGGAATCCACTAAGGCCTTTAAAATACCAACATCCAGGCTGCACCCCCACACTAAATAAATCATCACCTCTGGGGATGGGAACCAGGTATGAGTGTTGCTAAAAATCAGCCAAGATTGAGAATCAATACTCTGGGATTGCATTATCTTTCTATGACTACCACATCTAGGTTCATCTAGGTACCACGATTGAGCTTGCTCTGGGCTTCCGGACAGCTATTCTCAGTAAAGAACTTTTTTCACTCAAGAGCTTACAGTCCACAGGCAGAGATGAACTTGAAAACCCAATCTTTAAATCACAGTGATGTAAGTGCCATAATAGAAATATTAAAAATATTTTATAGGACACAGGAGAGAGCAATTAACAACCTATGAGATTGGGGAAGGCTTCTCAGAAATTATACTTGAATGGGATCTTGAGGGTCATCAGGCTCAAAGAGAATGCGGCATCAGATGTTTTCTTAGAAACATACATTTACCCTTTCAAATATTTTTATTAAATATTTTTATTAATGACACACACTGATACATAATTTTTCTTTTATGTGTTTTTGGTCAGTTAGTACAGTGTTTGCCAATCTTTTTTTTCATCAGTATATTTAGTTGTCACAACCATAGGTACATTTTCATCTTGTATTTTTTTGTGTTTACTTTGTTTATTTAATAGAAAATTTTTTTCTGATTTTTAGTAGGAAAAAAATTTTAAGCAGTTTTAGGTTCAGAGCAACACTGATCAGAAGGTACAGAGATTTCCCATATATGCCCTACCACCACACATGCATGGCCTCCCCATCAACAACCCCTGCGCCACAGTGATACATTTGTTACAATTGATGAACCTACCTAAACACATCATTATTTCCCAAGGTCCATAGTTTACATCAAAGTTCACTCATCCCACTTTGTCCAAACTCACAGAATGTTCAAATTCTCTCAAAGTTGTACATTTTGTGAGTTTAGACAAAGTATATCGACATGTATCTACCAATATAGTATCATACAGAGTAGTTTCACTGCCCTAAAGATCCTCTGTGCTCTGCCTATTCTGGGTATCGGCTACCTCTTTAGGCTGGTGGAAAGATGGCTGCCACATTGCTAGGCATCACATCCAGATGTGATAAGATCAGGGAAAGAAGAGAGGTGTCCTTCCTTATGTGTCTATTTCTCTCAGTGAAGAAATCATTCTCAGAAGCCCTCGGAAAGTTACTCATACTCCCTCAGCCAGAATCTTGTCAAATACCCTGGCTTAACCCGATTCTTGGCAAGGGGAAATGGGTCACCATGATCGATTTAGATGAACCAGGATTGACTCATGGAAATGTGGACAGGATTCACCTTCTCTGAGACACATAGGGAGAAGTAAACAACCAAACAAAATCAAGTCTCTTTCAGCAAGGAAGAAAGTGGCACTAGGTTTTCGACAGGCAACAACAGGTCAGTTCAGGTTTACATCATATTAGAAACAGGCTGTAGAGCATAGTGGTGAAGAGCATACACTCTGGAGTCGCAGGCAGTGGGCTCAAATTCCACTGTACCAATTACTAACTGGTTCTGTGGGCTTCAGTTTTCTTCTTTCTGAAAAAGGGATAATTAAATTTCCTAGCTCAGAGTGTTGCTGAGAGGATCTATAGTGCTTCAAATAGACTTGGGCCCATATTAGGGCTTAATAAATGTTACTGGCCATCTCCACAGTCTCAGTCATAGGCAATAATAGCTAACAAGCAGGGACTACATCCATAGGGGAGAAGGGAAACAGAAGCAATCAACATGGAATGCCCTAACTCTTCCACTACCAAATCTACCATCCTACCTGCACCCACCTCCACGTGTGCCTCTTCTTCTTTGACAGTGGGAGAATGTTTTGTGTGCCCATCAAAGACTCACTCTACTCTCATTCTAGTCCTCTCTGACTAGTACTGAGTACAGTGTCACGCTCAATTAGGCATTTAATAAGTTCATTTGGTTTTTTGCATATTAATAACTAAAAGGACCATTTCTTCTTATTGCTAGCAAAAGGATGTTACTGACCAAAAGTAATTACAGTTTGAAATACTTCAAAAATATATTGCTCCCTGGAAAATATATTCAGAGAAATACAATAATTATTATTATTTATAATGAACATTTATTGAGCCTTTATATACTATGTGCTGGAGCCTGCTATAAATGTCTTATATGCATTATCTCATTTAATCCTAAAGCTAATCTATGGAGTCAGGTTTATCAGTAAAACATTCTTAAAGCTAACCTTAAACAAAACATAGGTTTATCTTTTTTTTTTAAATAAATTTATTTATTTTATTTATTTATATTTGGCTTCGTTGGGTCTTCGTTGCTGTGCGTGGGCTTTCTCTAGTTGCGGTGAGCGGGGGCTATTCTGTTGTGGTGAGCAGGCTTCTGGTTGCGGTGGTTTCTCTTGTTGCGGAGCACGGGCTCTAGAGTGCAGGCTCAGTAGTTGTGGCACAGGGGCTTAGTTGCTCCACGGCATGTGGGATCTTCCCGGGCCAGGGCTCGAACCTGTGTCCCCCACATTGGCAGGCGGATTCTTAACCACTCTGCCACCAGGGGAGCCCCGAAACATAGGTTTATCTTTAAAGAATAAATGTTTCCACAGTATAATGTCAAATGAAAATTTTAGCAGCCTAATTTCCAGTTCTAAGCTATGTTTTCTCCCCTTCCTATGACCTCTACCCCTATTTTAACATTGCTAAAATCAGGATGCATCTTACATTCAGTGTTTATGCTTACTATAATAATGTGTGTGTGTCCCACTGTTATTTACTTGGTGAGGCATTCGCAAAAGGGAGGAAGCTCAGCAGTTCCAGCCATCAGGGAGTCAGGTTCCATGGTTTACTGATTAACCCTCATTAACCAAATATACGCTGCTTAGATGCTCTCTTCCACAAAGGGCCTTAAAATGGGAACTGAATGACTAATTGCAGTATTACATTTCCCCTGGAGCCAGTAGCCAAATAATTCCCACTTTAAATTGTAGAAATTATGTGAAGCAGTTAGGGCCTGAAAGTTAAAGACTAAGTGGTATGCCTCAATCCTGCAGGTGGTTCATAGTCAGGATTTACCGCTTTGCTTCAGTCCAGGGACCAAGTAAAGCACTAGAAATTCAAGGATACTATTTAAATTCTGGATCTATCCTTAATTTGCTGGGTGCTACAGGCAGTTACAGAAACACTCTGGGCTCTCATTCTTCATCTGTTAAAGGATATCAACTGTCCCTACAGAATGTCTAAGGATATTAAGAGTAACTAATGAGATTGTTTTGGTTCCACCAGAACTCAAATATTCTCCCACTCATATCTGTTTCCTCTTTTACCACACACGAAGGCCCCAATCTCCCACCCCATGAATGATTCAACCTATTAAGGAAATCAGCTGCTCGCCTGCAGCTAATAACATAGTTCTGCTTCATTACTTCTTGAATGAATTTTATTTTCTCCCAATCTTCTATAAGAATCTATTCAGTCTCAAAAAGGTAGGTGTTAACAAGAAATCAAAAGCATAAAGAACCAAAGAGAGATGTCACCTGGTCCATGGCAACAGCCTCTGACTGTGGCTTCTGTGGGAAACAGAAGCAATCAACATGGAATGCCCTAACTCTTCCACTACCAGATCTACCATCCTACCTGCACCCACCTCCACACGTGCCTCTTCTTCTTTGACAGTGGGAGAATGTTTTGTGTGCCCATCAAAGACTCACTCTACTCTCATTCTAGACCCCCCATCCTTCTCACCACAATGATGCATACGGTTGCTGCCAACATCACCTGTCTTCTCATTCTCTCCTTTCTCATCAATTTCTTCCTCTTTACTCATATCATTCTCATCAATGTACAAACATGCTCTGATAAAGTCTGTCCTTAAAACATCCCCACTTGACTTCATATCCTTATCCAGCAATCTCCCTATTCCTCTGCTCCTTTAGAGTAGGACTCCTTCAAAGAGCTTCCTTACTAGATATCTCAACTTTCTTGCCCCCCCCATTCTCTCCTTAACTCACTCCAATTAAGCTTTCTTTCCCACAATGCTGTCACCATTGTTCTCTATAAGGTCACCTCCACTGGACCAAATCCCATAGTCCATTCTCAGGCCATGTATATTTCACTTCCAGTGGCTGACACACTTGGCCACCACATCTCAGTCCCCATACCTCATCTTTTCTTTCTATCTCCTTCCATGATGTGCTTCTTGGTCCCATGACTTTAAATACCACCTGTATCCTAAAGAACCCCTCCAAATTCATATCTCCAACCATGAACTTCCCTTTGAATTCCAGCTACATTTCCACTTAGACATTTCAAACACAACAAATTTAAAATCAATCCTGATCTTCCCCAACAACCTTATTCTTTCCCTGCCGTTTCCATCTCAATAAAATAGCACCAACATTTTGTTCAGGCCCTAAATCTTGAAGTTGTCCCCGATTCCTCTTTCTCTCACATCTTACATACAATCCACTCTAAAATCTCATCAATTCAATCTTCAAAATATCCCAAATTTGAACACTTCTTTTTTTTTTTTTTTTTTTTTCTGTATGCGGGCCACTCACTGTTGTGGCCTCTCCCGTTGCGGAGCCCAGGCTCCGGACGCGCAGGCTCAGCGGCCATGGCTCACGGGCCCAGCCGCTCCGCGGCATGTGGGATCTTCCCGGACCGGGGCACGAACCCGTGTCCCCTGCATCGGCAGTCGGACTCTCAACCACTGCGCCACCAGGGAAGCCCATGAACACTTCTTACCTCATTCACTGTTACCACCCTAGTCTAAGCTACCATTATGTCTCATATAGATTTCTCTGTTAGCTTTCTAATTTGTATACCTGCTCTGCTCTTACCTGCCCCTATCCCCCAACCCCAAATATCAGGCAGGCATCCAGAATCACATTTTCAAGGTATAAATCAAATCATGTTACTCACTACACAAAACCTTCAGGTGGTTCCCCCATATCACTCAGAATAAAAGACCTAGAAGGCCCTACAAAACTGGATCATCCACAGCTTCTCCAACTCCACTCTCTATCACTCTTTCCCTTGTTCATTCAACACCAGCTACCTGGCCTTCTTTCAAATTGCTAAGTATATTCCTACCTCAGGGGCTCTGTCTCCCTGGCCTTCTCCCTTGCTTCATTCAGATCTGTGCTCAAATACCACATTATCAGAAAGTTCCACCTGAACTCGCCATAAAAAAATAGCCAGTTTCTTCACTCTCAGTTCCCTTACCCTGCTTTATCCTACAGAGCACTTCCATTACCTGGCTACATATTACGTGTTCATTTGTTTGTTTATGTCTTCCTCAACAGAACTTAAGCTCCATGATGGAATGGACTTTGTCTGTTCTGAGTCCCTGGAATAGTACTTGGCACATAGTAAGTGTTCAATAAACATTTGTTAATTGACAGGTTGAGTAAATGATTAAATTCTTAGGCTTCTTCACTTTTTTCTGAAATGGACACATTTTTATTGCCACGTAGACTGGCTCAGGTAACTTACTCCCTGGCCTAAAAGGCTTCACACCATCGCACCTGAACTCCACTCCCACAGATAGCCCCTACCTGGCTTGCTCTGGCTTCACAGGCAGCCCTTAGAGAAGGTCCATCAGGCCCCTGAGACCATTAGTTCTTCCAGGGCACAGATTTTGGATTTATCTTTCACCCCCAGTGCTAGGGGTTTCTGGCACAAAGTAGCTATTGACTATGTGTTTTGGGATTTAAATAATATGCTAGATATGACTGAGCAACTCCATGGAGAAAAATAAATAGCCCAGATATAGTTAGATGAAGCAATAATTGTACCTAGGTTTACTCAAGAATTATTTTCATAGCATAGATCTTTTCCATAGCATAGGGCCCAACAATCAGATAGTAACAATCGAAAAAAAAAAATAACACCAAGACATATATAAAAAGACAGGAAGGTGTGTTGAAGGGAAACAAAAAGCCAAGTGCAAACAGTATAGCTCAGGCTATAAGAGAAAAAACTATGAGACAGTATAATCTTTTCCTTTCTGAAGAGTAATAGAGTGTTCAAGAGCCATAATCATTACAGTAATACCTGACAAGACAAAAAAGAGAGTCCTGGTCAAATTGAATGTTTTATCCATAAGTTCCATTAAAAAAACTTGGTTCAAAGGTTCATGGGCATTCTATGCCCAGTACGCAACCTACCCAGTAGGCTAAAGGAGCAAGAATGATGATAATATAAACTAGACATTCATTCACTGGTTGAGCCTCTTCTAAATGCCAGACTGTGCCAGGCACTGAGAACATAAGTACGAATAAGACAGTAGACCACGAGGTCCTTGAGAACTGAGGCTAAGAGAAGGAGGCATGGACGCAGACCATCATAACAGAGTACAAAAAGTGTAATAATAAAAACACATGGAATGTACAATGGGAAAGAAGAAAGCTAAAATGAACTCACTCTGGAAGACCAGAGATGGATCGTCAAGGATGAAAGTCCTGAAATGGGTTTTCTAGGATGAGTAGAAGCTTGTCAGACAGCAAGGGAGGGGCGTGGGGAAACAGGGAGGGCAAGTTAGGCAAAGGAACAAGATGTGAAAAGGTGCAGAGGCACAAAAACCTCAAATTGTGAAGGACTCTGGAGTTCTGTGTTGAGACATGGGCAGAGGCAGGCAGGGAAGGACCTCGTGTATGATGCCAAGGGGATAAGCAGCCAATTCGAGTTACTTTTCAGGCAGGTTGGATAACCAGGTTTGCATTTTAGAAGGATGATTCTGACAGCAGTGCAGAGAATGGATTTGAGGGCAGCAGGCCCAAAGGCACGAGTGCCCACGAGAAGGCTTCCTCAAAAGCTCAAGTGAGATGCTAGGGGCTCTAATCAGGAAGCACCTGCAGAAGGGAGAGAAGGTGGCCGATTTCATAGGTACTTTGGAGGAAAAACAGGTAGTGCTTGGTGACTGGCAGATGTAGCGAATGTGAGGTCAGCAAGAGTTCAGGCTAACTTGAAGGTCTGTGTCTTAAGTCACTGAATGGATGTCCCACTACCCAAGATAGAAGAGGGGAAGAGGGGAGGGAGGAAGATGAGAGCTGTTAAAGAGATGGCTGTGTCTGCCTGCTCAACTCTGCCCGGGCGCGGCAGCGGGGCCTCCATTACACTCAGCTTGTTCTCCAGAGCTTCCAGAGCTGGCCTGAGGAGAAAATAGGTGCGAGTGCCCCGGACTCTGGCCTCGCTGAAGACGTGTGGTGTCACAGGGCTGGGGACACTGCTTCCCTGGCATTGTGCCCTCACACTTGTTGCACCATACAAAGGCCACATTAAATAAAGCAGAGGTGACACGGTCAACCCCATCTGCTGACAGAAACTGAAAAACCACAGGACTTGGCATCCTATAGCCTTCAAACAATACCGTAAGTTTATTGGCACATGAATAAGCTTTTGGAGGGTGAGCATGGAATTTTTGGAGACTTCAACATTTTCTTCTGTTTGTTCCTTCTTATGTATTATTACTTCCATGTAAGATAAACATTCCAGTTATAGTCTGAAAATATTTTTGAATTTTATTCACTTTTGGTAAATAAAAATGGATTAATAAGTGTTTATTTTCTGAACTATCACTACCATAATCAATTTCAATAAGTTTTTATTAGTATCATTATAATACAGACTACAAGAAAAAATGAAAGTACCATAAAGTCCTTTGAGAAAAACTCTTGGTTCATGCAGGATAACCAAATGTTAACTAAAAGAATATAGGTCCAGCGGAGTTCTGGTTTCAAGTTGTATGGAATAAGCCCACTTCACCCTCTCTCTCCCAATGAATGCAAATCTGAAACATCAACAGAATGCATGGAACAACTATTGGAAGACTCTGAAAAATAAATTGTAGCAGGAGATTTGTACATAAAGACCAGAATTCAAAATACTATTGAACCAGTGGTGAAATCCCCATTTTTCCTACAGCATTCCCCAGAGGAAACTCAAAAGCAATCTGAAAACCAATGAAAAGCACCAAGGCAAGGACAGATAGCGCTCCAGGAGAAATCCTCTAATTCAAAGGGGGAATAGGATGGAGAGGAAGAACACTTAAAGCTCAGAGGGAGGGCAGGGGAGACACATGGAAAGAAATCCCCTACTTCCTCTTCTTTTTTCTTTCTTTCTCCCTTCCTCCCTCCCTTCCTTCCTTCCTCCCTCCCTCCCTCCCTCCCTTTTTCCCTTTCTCTCTTTCTTTCTTCCTCTTTCTTTCTTTCTTTTCTTTCTTTTCTTTCTTTCTTTTCTTTCTTCCTTCCTTCCTTCCTTCCTTTCTTCCTTTCTTCCTTTCTTCCTTTCTTTCTTTCTTTCTTTCCTCTCTCTCTCTCTCTTTCTTTTCTGCATGTGGGATCTTACTTCCCCAACCAGGGATGGAACACACGTCTCCTACAGGGAAGCATGGAGTCTTAACCACTGGACCGCCAGGGAAGTCCCATTCCTCTTCTTTTCTTTCCTCTCTTTGCTCACATCCTACCCCCAGGCAATCTTGAGTGGCTGTGGTGACTGGAAGTAGAGACTTTGGGGTGGAAAACACCTAAAACTGAGGGTGGGAACCTTCCTTTACTTTTGGAGAAGCTGTGATCCCAAGAGGCTGGGGAAAACACCTATTGCTTTTTTTTTTCTTTTCTTTTCCTATGTCTATACTCTTGCTGCTTGGCCCTGAACAAGGGCAGAGTTGTGGGCAGTATGTGAAAGAGGAGGGTAACTAAAGCCCCAGCTTTTTGGCCAGAGCACCAAAAAAAGGAGGCCCAGGTAACCAGACAGTACTAGAGAGAATGCAGAGAGAGAGGGGCTCAGGACCCCACAACATTGTTTATAAATTCCTAAGCTTACTCCCAAGCTGTGCAAGTAGGGATCTGATCATAAAAGGCATACCAAAGACATTGAGAGCTGAACTAAGGGAAAGACCATCTCCCAGTGCCCACTGGGTGGTACACATGAGGGACAGGTCCAAACAGCACTGCACAGACTTTTACAACAGAGCAGACGTTGAAACCATAACCTTACAGAAGGCTGGTCAGAACCTCTTGTCTAAACCCAATTGTATCAACTACCTGCTCTTAAAAAAAGAAATCAACATAATCCATAGGTTTAAACAAGACCCCAAATTTCATAATATTCAAAATGTCCAAGATACAATCCAAAATTACTTTGCATATGAAGAATCAAGAAAATTTCAATTACGTGGGAAAAGACAGTCAACAGATGACAATGTGGAGATGACAGAGATGTTGAAATTACCCAACAAATACTTTAACATAGTAATTGTAAAAATGCTCAGCAAAATGAGGCTGAACACACTTGAATAAAAAAAATAGAAAGTCTCAGCAAAGAAACAGAAGTCATATGTAGCATTACTTACAATAGCTAAATTATAGAAACAATCTAAGTGTCCATCAATGACTGAATGGATAAAGAAATGTGATACACACACACTCACACACACCACAATGGAATATTATTCAGCCATGAAAAAGAAGGAAATCCTGCCATTTGTGACAACATGGATGGACCTTGAGGTCATTATGCTAAGTCAGACACAGAAAGACAAAAATACAAACAACTTATGATCTCACTTATATATGGAATCTTAAAAAAAAAAATCTCATAGATACAGAGAATAGATTGGAAGTTGCCGGAGGTGGGGGGTGAAGAAGGTCGAAAGGTACAAACTTCCAGTTATAAAAGAACTAAATCGTAGGATGTAAGGTTCAGCATGGTGACTATAGGTGATAATACTGTATAGTACATTTGAAAGCTGCTAAGAGAGATCTCCAAAAATTCTCATCACAAGAAAAAATTATAACTATGTGCAGTGATGGATGTTAACTAGACTTATTGTGGTGATAATTTCACAATATATACAGATAACTAATCATTATGTTGTACACCTGAAACTAATACAATGTTACATGTCAATCATATCCCAATTTAAAAAAAGAAAGAAAGAAAAGATATAAAGCAGAGCCAAATGAAAATTTTAAAACTGAAAAATATAGTAACCAATATTTTAAAAAGCCACTTCATTGAATAGGCTCTATAGCAGATTAGAAGTGACAGAGAAAAGAGTCAGTAAACTTGAAGATATAGTGATAGAATACAAGCTGAATAACAGAGAGAAAAAAAAAATTTTTTAATGCTCAGAGCCTCAGGGACCTGCAGCCACTAAAAGGGCTAATATTTGTTTCATTAAAGTCCCATAGAGGAATATTACTTAGCCATGAAAAGAATGAAATATTTCCATTTGCGGCAACTTGGATGGATCTAAAGAATATTATGCTTAGTGAAATAAGTCAGACAGAGAAAAACAAATACTATATAATATCACTTATAGGTGGAATCTAAAAAATAAAACAAATGAATCTATATACAAAACAGAAACAAACTCATAGACATAGAAAACATATGGAAAATTAGGAGTATGGAATTAACATATACAAACTACTATACATAAAATAGATAAGCAATAAGGATTTACTGTATAGCACAAGTAATTATATTCAGTATCTTGTAATAACCTATAATGGAATATAATCTGAAAGGAAGACCTTAACCACTATGCTGTACACCTGAAACTAACATAACATTATAAATCAATTGTACTTCAATTAAAAAAAAATCCAGAGAGAAGAGAAAAACTGCAGTACAGAAAACAAATTTGAGGATATAACATCTGACAACTACACAAATTGGGCAAAAGACATAAACTTACAGATTTAAAAAGACGAGCGAAGCTTAAACAAAATAGAAATCAATTCCAAGACAAATCATAACCAAACTGCTAAAAACTAAGGACAAAGAAAAAAAATCTCAAAAGCAGCCAGAGAAATCACTTATAAGAGAACCTGTGTAATTCTCATCAGAAACTATGGAGGCCAGAAGAAAGTAACAACATTTTTAAAGTGTCAAAAGAAAAGAACTATCTACCCAGAATTCTATGTCAAAATATCCTTCAAGAATGAAGGTGAAATGACATTCTCAAATGAAGGTAAATTAAGATAATTTCTTGTCAGCATATCTGCTCTAAAACAATTGCTTAAGGAAGTCCTTCAAACACAAGAAAAATAAAACCAGAAAAGAAAAAAAAAACTTGGAACATTGGGAATGAAGGAAAAGCAAGAGAAAGGGTAAATATCTGTGTACATATAATAGACTAATCTTCTCTCACTGAACTCTTTAAAATTGCTTAACAATTGAAAGTAAATATAATATTGTATGATGAGATTAAAAACCTTAAAAAAAAGAATTAATATAACAAAAGATGTGGTCTCTGAAAATAGCAGAATTAACTGGAAATCAATAATAGAAAGATAGGGACTTCCCTGGAGGTCCAGTGGTTAAAACTTCGTGCTTCAAACACAGGGGGTGCGGGTTTGATCTCTGGCTGGGGAACTAGAATCCCACGTGTCACATGGCATGGCCAAAAGAATAATAATAAAAATAATAGAAAGATAACAGGAGAATTTGTAGACAACTGGAAATCAAATAGCACACTTCTTAACAGCCCATTGGTCAAAGAGAAAATCTAAAAGGAAATTAGAAAATATTGACTTGAACAAAAATGAAAAAATATCAAGACATGTGGAATACAGCTAAAACAGTACTAAAGGAAAATTTATGCTATTAAATGTTTATATAAAAAAGAAGAAAGGTCTCAAATCAATAAGCTGAGCTTCTACCTTAAGAAACTGGAAAAAAAAAAGAAGAGTAAAATAAATTCACAGCAAGCAGAGGCAGGAAATAATAAAAATAAGAGCAGAAACCTATTAAATTGTCAATAGAAAAAGCAAAAAACAACAGAGAAAACTCAAAGACACCAAAAGTTGCTTTTTACAGAAGATCAATAAAAGTGATAAATCTCTAGCCAGATGACAAAGAAACAAAGAAAAGAAGCAAATTACCAATATCAGGAATGAAATTATATCTACAGAGTCTGAAGACATTAAAAGGATAACAAGGGGATACTATAAACAACTCTATGTACACAAATTTGACAACTTAGATAAAAGAAAACAATTGCATGAAAACTACAAACTACCCAGCTCATGCAGCTTAATAACAAAAGAACAAACAACCCAATCCAAAAATGGGCAGAAGACCTAAATAGACATTTCTCCAAAGAAGATATACAGAGTGCCAACAAACACATGAAAGAATGCTCAACATCACTAATCATTAGAGAAATGCAAATCAAAACTACAATGAGATATCATCTCACACCAGTCAGAATGGCCATCATCAAAAAATCTAGAAACAATAAATGCTGGAGAGGGTGTGGAGAAAAGGGAACCCTCTTACACTGTTGGTGGGAATGTAAATTGATACAGCCACTGTGGAGAACAGTATGGAGGTTCCTTAAAAAGCTACAAATAGAACTACCATATGACCCAGCAATCCCACTACTGGGCATATACCCTGAGAAAACCATAATTCAAAAAGAGTCATGTACCAAAATGTTCATTGCAGCTCTATTTACAATAGCCCAGAGATGGAAACAACCTAAGTGTCCATCATCGGATGAATGGATAAAGAAGATGTGGCACATATATACAATGGAATATTACTCAGCCATAAAAAGAGACGAAATTGAGCTATTTGTAATGAGGTGGATAGACCTAGAGTCTGTCATACAGAGTGAAGTAAGTCAGAAAGAGAGAGACAAATACCGTATGCTAACACATATATATGGAATTTAAGAAAAAAAAATGTCATGAAAAACCTAGGGGTGAAACAGGAATAAAGACACAGACTTACTAGAGAACGGACTTGAGGCTATGGGGAGGGGGAAGGGTAAACTGTGACAAAGCGATAAAGAGGCATGGACATATATACACTACCAAACGTAAGGCAGTTAGCTAGTGGGAAGCAGCCGCATAGCACAGGGAGATCAGCTCGGTGCTTTGTGACCGCCTGGAGGGGTGGGATAGGGAGGGTGGGAGGGAGGGAGACGCAAGCGGGAAGAGATATGGGAATATATGTGTATATATAACTGATTCATTTTGTTGTGAAGCTGAAACTAACATACCATTGTAAAGCAATTATACTCCAATAAAGATGTTAAAAAAAAAAAAATAGTATATGAAAAAAAAAAAAAAAAAAAAACTACAAACTACCAAAACTCTGCCAAGATGAAACAGATAACCTTAATAGTACTACAACTTTAATGAAATTGAATTTGTAGTTAGAAACCTTCTGATAAGGAAATTCTCCAGGCCCAGACAGTTTCACTGGTGATTTCTACCAAACATTTAAAGAATAAACAACACCAATTCTATACAATCTCTTCCAGAAAAAGAAGAGGAGGTAATACTTGCCAACTCAGTTTATGAAGCCAGAATTACCCTGACATCAAAACTAATCAGAGAGTATAAAAAAAGAAAAATGTAGGCCAGTATCCCTCATGAACATAGATGCAAAAATCCTCAACAAAATATTAGAATATTGCATCCAGCAATATATAAAAAGAATAATACACCACAACCAAGTGTGGTTTATCTGGAAATGCAAAGCTGGGTCAATATTTGAAAATTAATCAATGTAATCCATCATATTGACAGTCTAAAGAAGAAAACCCACATAATTATACCAATTAATACAGAACAAGCATCTGACAAAGTTCAACATCCATTCATGTTAAAATCTCTCAGCAAACTAGGAATAAAAGAGAGTGTATTCAACCTGGAAACGACATTTACAAAAAGCTACAGCTAACATCATATTTAACGGTGAAAGACTGAATGCTTTTTCCTTAAGGCAAGGATGTGTACTCTTACCACTCCTTTCAACATCATACTGGAAGTCCTAAGAGTGCAACAAGGCAAGAAAAAGAAAGAAAAGTTATACAATTTAGAAAAGAGGAAATAAAACTATTCCATTTGTTGACTTCTAGAACTAAGAAATGAGAAGTAAGATCACAACATAGAAGGTCAACCCACAAAAATGAATCATATGGCTATATACTAGCTATGAAAATTGGAAACCAAAGAATACCAGTTATATGGTAACTTCAAAACAATAAACACTTAGGTCTTGATCTAGTAAGACTGTATAGGGTCTTTATATTGTAAACTACAAAACACTGCTGAAAGAAATCAAAGACCTAAACAAATGGAGAGACATACTATGTTCATGAACTGGAAGACTCAAAGTAAAGACTCAGTAAAGATCAACACTTTCCATATTTACCTCTAGATTTAAGGAAAATCTAATCCAACTCCCAGCATAATATTTTTGTAGATATAGATAAATTAATTCTAAAATTTATATGGCCTAGCCAAACAATTTTTTCAATGAGGAAAGCTGGAGGAATTACAATACTTAATTTTAAGAATTATTATAAATCTTCAGTAATCAAGACAGTACACTATTGGAGAAGAGAGAAAACACAGAAATCAATGGAAAAGATTAGAAAGTCCAGAACTAAACCCACACAAAAATGGTCAGAAATTTTTTGCAAAGGCAATTCAATGGAGAAAGAGTAGTATTTCAACAAATGATGTTAAAGCATCATTGGCCATACGAAGACAAAAATAATGAATGTTGACTTAAACTTCACACCTTATCAAAAAGTTATCTCAAATTAATCGTAGACCAAAATACAAAGCATAAAATTATAACATTTTTAAAAAATGTAGACAATCTCCAAGACATGGAAAGAATTCCTAGACATAACACCAAATACAAAATCTATAAAAGAAAAGACTGATAAATTGGACTCCATAAAAATGAAAATAGTTTGTTTTGTAAAAGATACTGTTAAGGGAATAAAAAGACAAACTACAGATTGGGAGAAAATATTTGCAAATCACATATCTGACAAAGGACTTGTATCCAAAATAAATAACAAACTTTCAAAACTCATTGTTAAGAAGACAAACAACCCAATTAATAATAGGCAAAATGGACTTCCCTGGTGGCACAGTGGTTAAGAGCCCGCCTGCCAATGCAGGGGACACAGGTTCGAGCTCTGGTCCAGGAAGATCCCATCATGCCACGGAGCAACTAAGCCCATGCGCCACAACTACTGAGCCTGCATGCCACAACTACTGAAGCCCACATGCCTAGAGCCCATGCTCCGCAACAAGAGAAGCCACAGCAATGAGAAGCCCGCGCATCGCAATGAAGAGTAGCCCCCGCTCGACACAACTAGAGAAAGGCCGCTTGCAGCAACAAAGACCCAACACAGCCAAAAATAAATACATAAAAATAAATAAAAATTAAATAAAATAATAATAGGCAAAATATCTGAACAGATACTACACCAAAAAAAATAAGCATATGAAAAAATGTTCAACATCATGAACTATAGGGAAATGCAATGAGAAACCGTTACATGCTAATAGAATGACTAAAATTTTAACAACTGACAATACCAAGTGTTGCCCAGTATGAACAGCAAGCGGTGTCTTGTTCATTGCTGATCAGAATGTAATAGTGAAAAACCACTTCGCAAAATAGGACGTTTTTTATAAAATTCAACATACACTTACCATATGACCCAGCAATCCTCTCTTAGGTATTTACCACAGAGAAATGAAAACTTATGCTCACACAAAAACCTGTACATGAATGTTTACAGGAGTTCTGTGCATGTCTTAAGTTACATGGAAATTACATTTTCCTTGAAAAGGGTGTGTGTGCCTCTGTGCCTTTGGGCGCACGCACAAACACACACATACACACACAAACTAGCAGGAAGAAAAGTGAACCAAATGCATGTAATCTCATCAAGGCTCTTTCTCCTATAAACATACACAGCTCCATGCCCCCACCCTGCACCACTGCATCTCTGACCTCAAGATCCCCTGCTCTGGGACTGACTGATTTTCTAGGGGAAAAGAGACAAAGAATGGTAGAAGAATCCAGAAAAAGCCCGCTGAAACCTCAATTAGTTGATCAAAGGAGGCTCTGAACTCACTGCCTGGAAGAGACACTGGGACTAGCCATAAATAAAGAATTGCCTTGGCCCTCTACTCTCTCCACTCATCTACTCTTTGGAATTTTCAGATACTATTTTGACTGAAGCAAAAAGGAAATAAGTTCAAGCAGTCACCTATAAACTCTGTGTTAAAGTCTTTGCTCTCACCTGCTTTAAAGAGAAAGAAATATAACAAAATTTTAGTAGAATCAGAAGTCTCAATACCTTTCTTAGAGAGGCCTTGCATCTCTAACTCAAGTCACTGGGAAATGTAGGAAACCAAGTTAGAGACGTGACAGCAAGTTAGACTTACTTTAAAGGAGAAAAAAGAGGCTTATTTGATGATAGAAAATTTTCCATACACTCTTCCATCAGTCACCAGATTCTCCCCAGTGCCCTGGTGGTTTTTAGTAATGTAATGAAGGAAAACACTGGTCAAGGTAAGGAAGGAACAGATCAAGGGTGATCACAGAGCACGCAACAGTTGAGCCAAAGCAAAACCCTGACTACAGCAACCCTTAGTAAAGAGTTAAAGTATATATTGTTGCGGAAGAAGATCACTGCTGTATGCCTGTGGTGGCACTCCCCTAGCTGGATTCCTGTCCATCTAATCTATTCTGCTCACTCATTTACATATAATAAAATGCACTGGTTTAAAGGGTATATTTTGAGGAGTTTTAACAAATCTGTACACCCAAGTAACCACCACAATAGTGAAGATATAGAATACTTTCCACCTTGCCACTTAATGCCCCATCCCAGCTAATCTGATCTGCTGCCTATCACTAAAGATTTATCTTTTCTAGAGTTTCATATGAATGGAATTATACCATGCACTCTTTCATATCTGGCTTCCTTTAGCATAATGCTTTTGAGATTCAACTATGTTGCTGGGTGTGTCACTTCTTTTTTTTTTTTTCGGTACGCGGGCCTCTCACTGTTGTGGCCTCTCCCGTTGCGGAGCACAGGCTCCGGACGCGCGGGCTCAGAGGCCATGGCTCACGGGCCCATTCGCTCCGCGCATGTGGGATCTTCCCGGACCGGGGCACGAACCCGTGTCCCCTGCATCGGCAGGCGGACTCTCAACCACTGTGCCACCAGGGAAGCCCAACAAACATTTTTAAGTTTGCCAAATACTGTCATCTTTTGGCAATGTTAACATCACTGGCTTGATCTATTTTCTTTGTGTGTGTGTGTGTGTACTCTGTTCTTTATTATTTTGATTTATTATCATTATTATTTATAGTTTTTTTAAAAAACTTAGTTTTTTATTGAAGTATAATTGATTTACAATATTATATGAGTTTCAGGTGTACAGCATAGTGATTCAGTATCTTTACAGATTATACTCCATTAAAAGTTATTACAGGATAATGGCTATAATTCCCTGTGCTACAGTATATCTTTGATGCTTTTCTATTTTATGGATATATGGTAGCTTATATCTCTTAATCCCATACCACTAATGTGCCTCTCCCCTGTTCCCTCTCCCCACTGGTAACCACTAGTTTGTTTTCTATGAGTCTGTTTCTGTTTTGCTTTATAGATTCATTTGTATTATTTTTCAGATTCTACATATAGGTGATATGTACAGTATTTGTCTTTCTCTGTCTGACTTACTTCACTAAGCATAATATTCTCTAGGTCCATCCATGTTGGACGATGTCACATCTTCTTTAACCATTAATCTGTTGATGGACACTTGGGTTGTTTCAATATCTTGACTGTTGTAAATAATGCTTCTATGAATAGTACATGTATCTTTTCAAATTAGTGTTTTCACTCTTTCCAGATATATACCCAGGAGTAGAACTGCTGGATCATATGGTAGTTCTATTTTTAGTTTTTTGAGGAATCTCCATACTGTTTTCCACAGTGGCTACACCAATTTACATTCCCACCAACAGTGTACAAGGATTCCCTTTTCTCCACAACCTTGCTAACATTTGCTCCTTGTAGACTTATTGATGATAGTCATTCTGACAGGTATGAAGCAATATCTCATTGTGATGATTAATGATGTTGAACTAATGATTTCTCTAATGATTAGTGATGTTGAACATCTTTTCATGCGCCTATTAGCCATCTGTATATATTCTTTGGGAAAATGTCTATTCAAGTCTTCTGCCCATTTTTTGACTGGGTTGTTTACTTTTTTTGATATTGAGTTGTATGAGCTATTTATATATTTTGGATATTAACCCCTTGTCAGTCATATCATTTGCAAGTATTTTCTCCCAATCTGTCAGTTGCGTTTTTGTTTTGTTGATGTAAACAATGAGATTAGAACATTTCCTCACACCATATACAAAAATAAACTCAAAATAGATTAAAGACCTAAATGTAAGACCTGAAACCATAAAACCCCTAGAAGAGAATATAGAACACTCTTTGACACAAATCGTAGCAATATTTTTTTTGGATCTGTCTCCTGAGGCAAAAGAAATAAAAGTAAAAATAAACAAATGGGACCTAATTAAACTTAAAAGCTTTTGCACAGCAAAGGAAACCATTACTTCTTAATTTATTAGCTGAAATTCTTCTGTAAAGAGAAACTCACTTTCTCAACAATTTGATTATGCTGTATGCAAGAAAGACAGGATAAATGCTTGATTCTTTTTCTTTATCTCTTTTTAAAATACTGAGTTAATTCTCTGGCATCCTTAAAAGGCAACCAATTATGTGAATTTATTTTTATTATTATGAACTTGTGGATTTAAACATGCTTGCTGTGTTTTAAACCACTGCAGTTTTTACCCTTTTGATGCTCAAATCGTCCCAGTAGGAACCTCTTCAATTTGGTTCCTGAGTCTTTTGGCAATGGCTCTAGTTGTCTTTGATAGTTTCTTTGCTTTGTGGTATGACACGAAACTCCAGGCACAAGTTATACATTTCCTGCCCTAAATTGGGAAATAATCGTTTCTATAAAGAGTCCTAGTTCCTTTTAGCAAGAAAAGGTACTTAACATCCACACACTATGTGCTAGGGATACTCACTGCTACTGTGTTAGACACTATTCCTCAGCCTTTCAGCTGACAAGAGCTGGGAAATATTTTTTCTCATGATGAGTTCATACAAACACTTCCAACTCAAATTCATGACTGTAAAGTTTTTACTTAACCTCATCAATTTTACATCTGGATCTTATTTCTCCCATGCCTTAAATCTCAGTTATTAAAGATACCAACATAATTATTCATTTGCTTTACCCTACAATAGACAACAATTTCAAAATAACAATACCATCACTACAAATCATGCTAGATAGACCAGAGTAATCTCACTAGGAGTATACAATCAAATTACTGCATTTTAAAGTCACTTGGAAGAGTTATTCTGCGCAGTTATGCTATCAGCCCCAAAACACAGATATGTTCATTTGTTTCATTTTGCTTTTAATCTTTAGAGATTGCTTAAAAATAACTAGTTTTGTAATTATATACAATATTTACTTAGTTCCAAAGTCAAATCTACAAAGCAAGTATAGTCAGTAGAAATCTAGCTCCTATCCTTGTCCCTGCCACACTGTTCCCTTCCTTCTACCATAGGTAACCCCTTTTTTAAGATTACCATTTATATTTCCATTGTTTTTGTTAAATGCAAATGGAAATGATATTTAACATACCATACACATTTTCTCCATCTTGTTCTTTCCACTTAAAATGTACCTAAAGATTACCGTATAGCTTTAAAGATAGTCCTCATTCCTTTATATAGCCATATCGTGCTCCACTGTGTGGATGTACCATAGTTCCTTTAAAAAGGCCCAAATTAATGGGCATGTGGGTTGTTTTTAGTCTTTTGCTGTGCCAATAAATAACCACATATATGAGTATTTTCATATTTTTGCCAGTGCATCTTTAGTATAATTTCCTAGAAATTGGAGTGTTGAATCAAAAGCCTATCTAATTTTGCTAGATATTGTAAATTCCCCTCTATGGAAGTTAAACCAGTTTGTATTTCTATCAGCAAATTAGACAGCCTGTTTCCCTGTGCTCCACCAACAGAGTATGTTGTCAAATTCTTGTATCTTTGCCAGTCTGATAGGTAAGAAATGACAACTCAGTGAAGTTTTAATTTGCATTTCTCCTATGATGAGCAAAGTTGGGCATCTTCTTATAGGTTTCAGATACTTGCATTTGTTTTCTGTGAACTCTTTGTTTATATCTCTAGCTCATTTTTCTATATGGCTGTGGGTTTTTTTTCTTATTCTGTTTTTAGAAGCTCATTATTTATTTGTGGCATAAACTCCAGATATTTTTTCTCAAGGAATCATTTGCTTTGCTTTTTTCTTTACGTGCAAACATATTTTGTTTTCATGTCTAATTTATCAGTCTTTTGTTTTATTGGTTCTGGATTTTGAAACCAGGATTTTTTTCTACTTTCTGGTTAAAAAAGGAATTCATTCATGTTTTCTTCTAGGACTCAACATAACGTTTTTACTTATCATCACCTTTTCCCCTTCCGTTCCTTAGAAAATGTACAAAAGCAGTCTTATACTCAGTCAGTTCATATGTTGGAAGTAGTTCACTTACCATTTTAAAAGTCAAAAACTCGATGCGGCTCATGCCATCATTTTCCTAACACTGCTCTTTCACACACATGAGCACTTAAGATTGTGCAGACAATGTAAAGGGATGCCTGTGACTGCGTCATTGTGTTTCCCTTTTACAGAGCTCCCCTGTGCCACCTGCAGTCATGAAGTCAGAGAGTATCCAAACCACCAAATGCCCCAAAAGCCAAGGGAGAGCTAGCGCCAAGGCATTTTGTTCCTTCTCCGTTCAGGGAATGAACAGCAAAGGAAATCTAGGTGCGAGAGGAGAACAGATTTTCCCTGGGGCCAGTCAGCACCTGCCAAGTGGCCAGGGCAAGTAAGGGGTATTCACACAGATGTTTTGTGGGTGTTTGTATGGAAGAGGGAACAATTTTGGTAGAAAGAGCAGCTGCGGCCAGCTGCTTAGGGAAATTCTGCCCAGTGCCCTGGCATCATGGGTATGGCCTGTTTGGTGAAGTGCATCCAATTTAGGAATGGGGGGAATAGTTTCTTACTTCTCTTTCCAGAGATATATCATGTTTCCCATCTAAAATATTTCTTCGTCAATAGGCTTTTGGAAGAATGACTTCCACAACTGCAGTCTGGTATGTGGTTTGACAATGGCCTCACTTCTTTGGATCTCAAAATAAGGCCACAGAAAAGGCTGACTTTTTTCATGTTGAAAAATATAAATCAATGATATTCAGATATTTGATAATAATCTAAAAGGAAATAATATCCAGGCCTAGCTAGCTTTCAATATATAAAGCAGTGATTCTTACACTTAAGTTATATAAGAGTTTTATACATATATATGCATATGTAGATATATATAGAAACTCTTTATATATATCTACATACACATATATATGTGTGTGTGTATACAAAATCAGTCTGTTTGCTTTCTTAACAAGCAATCCAGGTAATTCTAATGCATGTTTCCTTGTATTATATTTTAAAAAAAAACTCTGCTCAAAAGTCTAGATAGATCCTCTAAAAGTCTACCTTACCTCCCAAATTTCTTGAATTGCTTTTTTTGTCCCCAGGTTCTGAAACCACTCTGATACCACTATTTTGTTGACAGTTCTATCCCTGGCATCCAATACAATGCCTGGCACGCAATGTGTATGTCATACATATTTGTTGAATTAAGGAATAAAAACCTGGGACAAGTAGATATCCTCAAGCAAAAGGATGAAGTTCTCATACCATAAACAAAAATCAACTCAAAATAGATTAAAGACCTAAATGAAAGAGCTAAAACTATAAAATTCTTAGAAGAACACATAGGTATAAATCTTCATGACCTTGGATCAGGCAACGGATTCTTAGATATGACACCAGAAGCACAAGCAACCAAAGGAAAAAATAGATAAACTGGACTTTATTGAAAATAAAAACTTTTGTGCTTCGAAGGACACTATCAAGAAATTGAGAAGACAGGGACCTCCCTGGTGGTCCAATGGCTAAGACTCCACACTCCCAATGCAGGGGGCCAGGGTTCGATCCCTGGTTAGGTAACTAGATCCCACATGCCACAACTAAGAGTTCGCATGCCACAACTAAAGATCCCACATGCTGCAACTAAAGACCCCACATGCCACAACTAAAGATCCTGCATGCCACAACTAAAAAGAAAGATCCTGCATGACACAATGAAGATCCCACACGGGGCAACGAAGATGCTGTGTGCCACAGCTAAGACCTGGCACAGCCAAATAACTAAAATATTTAAAAAGAAAGAAAAGAAATTGAGAAGACAACTCACAGAATAGGAAGAATAAACATCTATTATAGCATCTGCCACCATGCTTCCTATAGAAATATTTCCCTGCACCAACTCTAGAACTGCTGCTCTTCATCCCTCTTTTTCTTGCTATCTGTCTCTGGTCCTTTCTTTTTCACTTCTCATCTTTTATCTTTTCTTTTTGTTCCTACTCTGTTTCTCCATCTTTTTCTTATTCTGGGCCTAGGGAATGCAATTTAAATTTTTATTTTTATAAATTGGATTCTGTTTTTTGTTTTGCTTTTTTCCCCCCAGTGTCACTAGGGAATTAGTTTGAGGGTTAAAGACCCTGGGTACCACAGGGCCTTCACTACACTGCCAGTCGCCTGCTTCTGTATACTTATCCAAGGCTCACGAACAGATACACACAAAGTAGGCCTTTGATCCTGAAAACCTAGGGATCCCACTGGGATGACGATAAATATTTATCTCTATTTGCTTTTTTCTGTTGGGGCCTGGTTTCTGGCTTGCTCAATGTCCTATTTGGCCAAAGACCAGCCAGGTCAGGAAAAGATCACACCACAGATCCAGTCCTGAAAACATGCGGGAAGAGCCTCCAAACAGTTCCCATATGAATTTTAAAAGGGTCATTTGAGTACACTATGAGTGTAAGGAAATATGTAGGAAGAAAAGACATTCTTTGCCCTCATGCTAAGTTAGAGAAGAAAACCAAATACAGAATGTTCTCTTATGAATTTCTTCTCATACCCTTCCCTAAGTAAAGACAACAGACATTCTAGAATGCTCTATGAGGGCTGAAATAGTTCTCTGGTGGCTGCAATGCAGGAAGAAGTAAAGGGTTTGGGGTCACATAGACCATGGTTTTCAAATCCTAATTTTGCTACCTATGAGCTAAGCCTCACTTTCCTAAACCTGTAAAACCAAAATAATAAAAGCCTACTTTACAGAGTTGTTGAAAGGATTTATAGATAATCATGTAGGTAAAACACAGGGCATGGTTCCTGAGACACAGTAGCAATCCAATTTTGGTAGAATTACTAGATACATCCCACTCTCTACTAATGGCTCTGGTTCCAGAGCTTCAGGTCACCATGTTCCTTGATCCTAAACTGGAAACCATAAAAGAAGATAGGCTGGGGCTTCCCTGGTGGCGCAGTGATTGAGAGTCTGCCTGCCGATGCAGGGAACATGGGTTTGTGCCCCGGTCTGGGAAAATCCCACATGCCACGGAGCAGCTAGGCCTGTGAGCCATGGCCGCTGAGCCTGCGCGTCCGGAGCCTGTGCTCCGCAACAGGAGAGGCCACAACAGTGAAAGGCCCGCGTACCGCAAAAAAAAAGAAAAGAAGATAGGCTGTTCTCTGACTCTAAAATGGAGACCTGCCTCTGAAAAAGGGCATGTACCCATCTCACCCACAAACAAACCTCACTATTCAGTGGAAGGCAAGATCTACCAAAAGCCAGTTGTTAGCTCCACTGGGCATACTGTGTGTAGCAAAGGGACAACAAGCAGATTCCCTAAGCCAATGCATCTGCAAAGATGAAGAATGGCTTCTGTAGGCAGAAGTCTGTAGCCCCCAGTGCTGCCACCACCACCATCTCTACCCATCACCACTGTTACTTCCCCCATTGCCACTGTTGCTATTGCCATTGACTACTGCCATGGCCATCACCACCTCCGCTAGTAACATTATCAGCACCATCACCATGACCAATACTACCTTTTCTTCTTCCCCCATCACAACCACCACTACCATCATTATCATCACATGGCATCAGTCAAGGCCCCGGTTGCTAGAAAAAGAATGGTTAAAAGTAAACCTGCTTAGCATGATGACTTAAAGGTGGTTCTATTTAGAGAACTTTTGAATCACCTGGAAAAACTGTGCCACATCCATCTCTCAGCATGTACAAAAATGGCCGCACCTAAAGCCACTTGCTACAACAAATACCTCTAAATTGAAAAGAGACTCCTGGAGAGGCACACTCCTTCCTCCCCTTCCCCACCCTTGTGGGACGCAGAGCAAGGACTGAGAGAAGGCTCCCCAGGCCCCCAAGTGGGTCTCTAACCTGGCTTTGTACCTGGGCTATTCACTGTGTCCCAACATACAGAGCCCAGAAGGTTAGGGTTGAGTGGAATAAGTGAGTAGCCATGGCCTCATAACCGGAAGGGCTGGCCATATTTCCATCTGCCAGGAAGAGGCTGGCCAGGAGTTTTGTAACAACGAACTTGGAGCCCACTGACAAAACAGCTTTGCCAGTAGTCCTATGGGAGGCTCATGTCTTGGGAGAACAAGAACTCCCTGCTTGTCACCGTAAGGAAAACTGAAACAATACCTTTTTAAAATATCTTTCACAGAGATTTTGCTGTTTTTTTCTTTGAAGACATAAAAAATATGTAACAACTCTGTCCACATTTAAAAAATAGGTCACAAGTTTCTGCTTAAACAAAAAAAAAAAAAAGGAAGCTATTTTTATTTCCTTACATCCTTGTAACTTAACAGTAATAAACAGCTAAACTGAATTTTTAATTATCTTTTTAAAAAGACTTTTTTTTAAAAAAATAAAGGTTATTCCTAGGCTGACACTGAATATGCCAGGTCTGTAGCGAGAAGCAAATTTTTATAGCTGGTTATAAAGCCCTGAATATGAGTTTATATTGGAAAAGCTGAAGCAATCTTAACTTCAACCATGCCGATGGGCGCCACTTTAATTACAGTCCCAGAATCAAATAAAATACAGTCTCTCTTCTATAGTAGCATCACAAAGAAGCCCATTAACTCTCCAATTACTAAATGAGGAAACAACATTCTCTAGAACCCAAGCCAAGGAAAGAAGAGCACTGCGTGTTCCAACTTAAAACCTTAAAACTGGGCTTCAAAGTTACAGTCTACATAAGAAGACTATCCCCTGCACATTAATGTTTACTTCACTTATTTAAAATAAGTGCGTGTCCTAGCCAAGGTTCACATAAGACTATTTGTTTAACAAATAAAGATGTGTGTTTCCTGGAGTGTTTCTCATTGGGATCTGAGATCCCATCTCCTAAGAAATCTGGGCTTGGATACCTCCCGCAGGATGGCTTTGACAATGTGGGTATCCCCTATTGAGGGGAGTAGAGGGTCTGGTGTTCATAAGGAAGCACGCACATGGAAAAAACTATAGAACAAATGGTTTGTCTCCCACCAACGCATCCATCACGCTTTCAACAGGAAAGAAAAGTGGAGAAGGTCAAACGGTGTCCAGTAGGATTTGTAAATTGAGCTATTCAGTAGGCAAGCGAACTTTAAAAATAGTGATTTGGGGGAGGCCAGTTTCCCTCATCTCCCCCATTCTCTCACTCCTCCCTCCCCGATCTGCCATGCTCCCCCTGCTGTCTTTGCAACAGCAGTTAAACAGCCCTGTTTTCAAAGCCATGCTAACATCTTGGGAAACACCAGGGCAAAATCAAAGATTCTTTGGCTGGGCGTGTAATATAAAACTTGAAGTTGTTCCTGTTAAATAAAAACAGCCATGTTAATTTTGGTGCCATTGAAAACACAGGAAAATGCTGTTGCCAAATGGAAAAGGGAAAAAAAAAAAAAATAGCTTACCAAAAGGGAAGCAGTTGTATTTTCAAGACTTGAGAACGGTATTATAAAAACTGGAGAGCAAAATTGAAAGAGGAAAAAGAGATGTAAAAGAATGGTTGTTTTCTCTATTTAATTCTTTTCCTCCATCAAGGTAAAGGAATGCACCCATAATTCCCTGGAGGAGACGTGGAATTCAAGCCTCAGGGGTTTCATTCCCTTGTACTGTAAATAAGGAACCATTTTCTTGCTGGGTCTCGAGCTCCTGGTTCCACCCTTCTGCAAATGCACTCAATAACACTCCCGTGGTTTACAGATTAACTGAGCTACGCAGCAACCAGAAAAAATATTCTGTACTCAAGATCTTGTTTTGAGCTGAGTTTGACAATTGATTGGAAGAGCATAATCGCAGAGGTAGAAATTGTTTATTTTCTGTTTCCACCTGTAAGTTAGGAACTATTCCCAGCAGTGTTTCCAAGTGCCTCTGAGTCCTGAAATAGAGTAGACAGCAAGCTACACTTGTAATGATGAGTATAATTGCAAGGGATTCGCAGGAGACCATCCTTGGCTGATTTTAACATCTTTGGGAAAGAAACCAGAAAAGGGGAGATGGAAAGAAATGCCAAAGACCAGAGACTCTTGAGATCCTCTTTTGAGGGGCTTGAGGAGATTCTGGAACATTGATTTTGTTGTTGTTTGTTGTTATGCCTAAAAAAATGTGTTATGAGAGATACTTTTCACTTTAATTTTAATTTCAAGTATTACTGTAATGGTGATTCCTGTCTTACTCTCCCCTGTTGAAACTGATGTCCATACACTGGGGAAATCACACCAGCTTTGGCAGAAAGTAAAATTGCTTTCATCACCACTGCTACTCCTATATGCCTTCTTTCCCTCACTTTATAAATAGTAACTGAATGTCATCTACATGCCCGGTACTGTGTAGTATGCTGGTTGTGACACAATTCAGCGTCAGGTGAATATTTTTCATAGACAGTGTTTTTTCATTCCGAAGACATGACTTCCACAAACTGGCATCTCGGCAGCGCCCCGCATTCTCAGTAAGAGCAATGAGTATACAGTAGCCTTGGCCTTGAAACAAAATCCTAGTTGGATTTCCTAGTTCTGAAGTTATTGTGAAATTCTGGTGGATCCTCCAAATAGATAGTACTTAAAAATTCACTGCCACTGGACAGCCAACATTGTTGCTCACTCTACACCTCTTTCCATTCAGTCTGCTATGGAAACCAGGGGAGGGCCAGGGTAAGTGTGGGGAATGACATCAGGGAGGGCACTGGACACCCAAGACTCCCCAAGGGGCGCACCAGTTAAGAGACCTCATTAGATCCTCCAGGGAATCAAGCTTAGAGGAGTTAACAGCCTGTTGAAGGGCTGAATTAGAATGCAGAGAGAATCAAAGGACTTGGAAAAGTGGTTAAATAAAATGAATTTCCAGGAACGCATGCCCACCAGTCTGAAGTAAGGAATGACTGATCGTGTTGTTAATAAAGTAGTGAAAGGGAGCTGTAATGATATCAATGGAAAGCAAGTCAGCTGCTCAGCGAAGTTGTTAGAGTTAAATATAAGATTCTGGGATTGGTGAATGAAATCATGGCACCAGGGAGAAGTGGTTTAGACTGCAGGCTCCACAGTCAGAGACTGGGGTTGAATTTCGGCTATCACTTGGGTGATGGGAAAGACAGAGAACTACTCTTTTCTCAGTTTCTTCATCTACAAAATGCCAGTAATAACAGCCTCTAACCTGTAGAGGCTGTGAGGCTTAAACAGGATAACGCACGCAATGTCCTCGGCACAATGCTGGGCCTAGAGTTAAGAGCTCCATAAATGGATCCCATTTTCACCGTGGAGACACCTTTGCAGCTTCCCGTGCCTGGTTTTGGACTTTTCAACTTCTGAGTAATGATGAGAACTAGAAAGTGATCCAGAAGGAAGCCACTGAAATGATTAAAGAAAAGGAAACTAGAAACCATAAAAAGGAACTCAAAACTGTTGGGACTACCTAGCCTAGAAAAGCAAAAGGCGGAAGGTTAAGTAGCAAAGCAAATAAGCAATAAAGCACCCCTTATTCAGAACGGCGTGACCAGCTCTTCTGCTGCTGGAGTTAGGCTGCGAGGGAAGATACGCTATTGCAGCAAGAGGAGCAAGGGTTAGCTATAAGAAAGAACTTCCTCACAATTTTCATTTTATGAAGTGTCATTTCCCTTGGCCTTAGAGACCAGACAAGCACAAGTCTATTTCCCATCAGATGAGGCATCCATTTCAAAATCTAAGAAAAATGAGCCTCTGGTTCCTGCTTAAGCTTCTAACAAGATCACCACATCCCTAAAGGGGTCCAGGGTCCTGCCAGGTGGCGGAGGTGACACAAATGACCAGCAGCTCCAATTACTGCGCTCTCTGAGCCTCTGAGCCCTTCTGTAACAGTTCTCTTTGTCTGTTCCCCCTAAGTGATGACTGTCCTGCCAAGCCAGTGCGGGGATCACTATATTCTGTGTGTGTGTCTATAGGAAATAACTACCAGGGAGGTCAATAGGCTGAATGCTTGTGGTGTGTGTTTACATATAGTGCAAAGGCCTATAGCTTATATTAATTTTGTATCCACTAAAGTGGTTGCCCTTTAGAGATTTAAAAAAAAAAAAATTGCCATGCTGGTAAAACATTTTCCAAATTTGTTCTTTCGTGTCATGCCTTATTAAGGCTGAAATAAATCATGTCCATTGCTTTCCTCCCATTGATGTTACGGAAAAAAATTAGATTATTCTGGCCAACATGAAACCATAATGGAGTAGCAGGCTAGGCCCTGCCAACTATTTAAAATTGAGTTTTGAGTGATATGCTCTAGAATTATGTGGCATATGGATATTCAACTGAGCTTTAAAAAATGTTTCAGCAACACTGCCACAATTCAACCTATTCCTTGAAGAGCCTGGAAATTCGGACACATTTGGTTGTTTCCGTAACTCACTACTTTCCACTTCCCTTTCTGGCATTTCATTCTATGTTTTCTGTGTTCAGATCATGCTTGGCCTTCTGCCTAAGTCTGAAGATTAAAACCATTAAAAATCTGTCTCCTCAACATCCTCCTATTTAAAAAAAAGATAGCATTAGCTTTCTCCTTCATTTTCTTCTCACTGTGGTTAAAGACTATTTTCCCTTTTCCTCCTTCAAATTTTCTGACTTGAAACCTACACAAAGGCATTATTTTGTAAGACTGGTTGCTGGCCTTTTGGTGTGAGCTGAGTGCAGCCTCTTGCTGGCCTACCTCTGGAGTAAACGCTCTGCTCTTAGAAGCCCAGCTACAGGTCCCTACACCAGCTAGTACTGCTCATTCAACACCAGGGCGCAACCCAAATAAATATAACCGACAGCTCAAATTGTGTAAATAATATCCAGTTCTCTTTACCAGAAAAATAAATGGTACTTCTTAATGCTATTTAAAAATAGCAAATAGATGGGTTCATTTTTAAAAAAAAGGTTCTTTAAACTTCCAAAGTTACTGAGAATAGAATGAACACAATTTTACGGTTGATCAAATTAATGAAATCTGAAGAACAAGGTGATTACAAAACTAGTGAAAAGGGGATCATCATGGCTTCCACTTGGTTTATTAGATGAGGACTTGGGCCTATATAAGCAAGAGCTTCACAATGATACTTTAGGTTTATTAATCTTACTTCCATCCCTACTTTACTGCATGGAAGTTTCCTCCAAGTCTTAGTGAGCCACACAAAAGTGCTGATATTCCATTGCGTTGGAAATTTCCCAGAACAGAAATTTCATGTGTTTCCACCTACAGTTATAGCACTGGTGGGGGATAAATCAGATGCAGGCACATCCCTACTTCCCACAAGATGGCAGGTACATCAGCAGAATAACGGAATCTTTGTGCAATTTATCGACTCTAAAATGCACCAAGAGCTCCATGCAGCATTGTTTACAACAGTAAAATAGTCAAAGATCCCTAATCTGGAAAAATGAACTGAGAACATCCATAGAATAGAATACCATGCAGCTAAATAAAAACAGAATGAGAAAACTCTCTAAGGCCTAATAATAGAAAGAAATCCAGGATATAATGCGAAGCGATAAAAGCACAGTATAAGCAGGGTGTGTGCTCTGCCCTCCTTTGTATAAGAAAAAGGAGCAGGGATAATAATCTGTATAGTTTTATTGGCTATTTATTATTGCATCTGCATGAAGAGACTCCTTAAAAAAAGAAACCACCAGTCCAAAATGAAGTCACTCGTGCTTAAGCCCCACGTCAGAAAACCAAAACCTAATACCCAGCACAACTGCAGTTTCAGCCTCTCCCAGGAGCAGGATTTTCAACCAATCAGTCTGGAATTTCCTAATCAAAATCAGTGAGGTAATCTGCATGACAGATGCACCTTTCCTCCAAAGGAAGGTGACTTTGCCTGAAACAACCCTTTCTTTTGTTTTTGACTTCCTTGTTCACCCACTTTCTGCCTTTAAAAATCTTCCATTTTGTACAGCCTCCCAGAGCACATTTCTGCTTGCTGTCCGATTCATGAATCACTGAATAAACCCAATTTATTGGGATCTTCAAATTTACTCAGTTGAATTTTGTTTTTTAACTGGACACAGAAGGTTATACAAAAAGCTACTAAAAGTATACAAGGAATGAGAGGAATGGGGTAGATGGAAACAGAGGTGGGGAACAGAAGTAGAAAACAATTTTACTAAAGAACTTACTATTCAAATGCCTTTTAAGATTGATTCCTTTGCAAAAGCGTCTTGAGCCATTCTGGGCTACAGGATTATCTCAACCAACATAGGCAGTACTGTTTACAAAATGCTGTGTGTGCTTCTGGGAGAGGGACCTTGCAAAGGCTGTAGAGTGGGACTGGTATTCAAAGGAGAGCAGTGAGAGTCACCCCACCCTGCTGCTGCTTGCCCCCTCCATCCTGGCCTTGTTTCTGACTCTGAGCCTCTCTCGCTCCATTTGGAAGCAGCAGATGTGGCAACACTGGGTTCTTTCGGAGGTTTCCATCATGTAGTCCTTTCAAGCACAGGTCAGATAATGCCTCTGATACCAAGAGCAGACCAGAGACAGATCAGAGACAGCTGCTTCGGGAGTGGACAGGGCTCAATCTCTGACCCAAAAGTGAGGGGAAAAGAGGTCACTGTCCAACTGGTGGACCCAAAGCCCCAGAGGAGCTTGGACAGTTCAGTCGAGTCCAGGTGGGATCCCAAATCCCAGGAAGATCAGGATTTCTTTTCATTTGTTATTAGATACGGAAAAGGAACTAAGAAATGCATTCGACCTAAACCAGAAATGCCCAGTGGTTTTATTCTGCTGCCCTCTTCAACTTTCTTTTGAGGGGAAGAAAAGTTAATACGTACGTTTAAACTACTAAAGTTCAAGCTACATCCCTAAAGGAAGACCTGACAAGAATATAGGTGCTACTCTAAAATGCTCCCTCAGTGAATTAAGAAATTCTATTTGCACAATCTAAGTAATCTGGACTCCATAACTCTTTGAAACAAACCGTTCATGTCTTCATACTACCATGGTTACTTATCACACCTATTTTTTTCTTCTCGCTGCAGCTATTGTTTCAGAGAATCTTGGACATTCTGGGTTGGTAGGGACCTTAAAGTTTGTAATTCACAGTCATAAGCAATGAATCATAGGTGTTTTCTGACCCAGAAAACTACCAAATTTCTCCAAGCCTACTGAAACAAAGGGACCCATGCCGAGGACGTTTTACCCATGATCTTATCTAATGTGCCAAGAGTTCTGGAGGTGAGTAGTGCTTTCACAAACGAGGAACTGGGCTAGGTTTCACAGCACTCAACAGCACAGTTGCATTGCCACCTGGTCTTCTGACTGCAAAATCAGGACTCTCTTTCCACCGTCTCACGTGGTGTCCCGAGGGTCGGACGGACGAGCACGGGCTCTGAAGAAGCGTGAAGTAACATCACGGCAGTTCTACAGGCTAACCGAGGAGAAATAAATGAAATGAGAAGACAGTAGGTGCACTTGGTTGCCTGGGGCTCACCCTTCCTTAGCTCACAAGCCAGGCGTGGGCCTGCAGGTTTCTACCGCTCAGCTCAGGCCCACAACCACCATTAGGCTCCACTTGCCCTATGCCTCAGAGGCTGAGAGTCACAGAAGCCTAGGCCCTGATCCCAGCTGTCAGCACCTGCTGGGACTCATCACGCCACAAGATAAACTTCTCGGCTGAGCAGAAAGCAGGAGAATCATGGGAGGGGCTAGGCAGAGAGGCCTTGCTCAGTAACAGGGATTCCAGATCTCAGACACACTGGGCAGAGCTGCCACAACAGGGCTGGTCTTGAGGGAAGCCGTGGGGAGCCTGTGACAGCCGGGCCATGGAAGCAGGCTGAGAGCTTGTTTGGGAGGATCAAATGGGAGAATATATATATATGTTGTATATGGTGTGTGTGTGTGTGTGTGTACATTCTCTCATTTGATCCTCACAAACATATATGTATATGGAGACACTCTACAACCTATAAAGAGTCAGGCGGTATCACCATTGAAGAATGAAGGCTGGAGGGGAAAGGATCCAGAGTTGCTCAAAGCCACTGACTTCTTTTTTTAATCCTAAGGACTAATGATGCTTTTGTTTGTACAGGTAAAAAAGAAGTAGCCCTTGTAAATTAGTCAGGGCCCTGGGTTGTAAATGTCAGAAACACAGCTCAACTAGCTTGGGCCGAAAACAAGGGCAGGGGCACACAAGTGAATGCCATTTCTCACCCATATTTCTGCTTCTCTTACATTCTCTGAGACCAGGTCCCCCTGGTGATTGGAAACATAGTCCAGTTGCCCTCACACCACACACTTCGCAGCCTCCTCTACTCTTCATTCCAACCAGGAAATCCCAGGGAAGGACTTGTGCCGAAAGTTAAATAATAAGATCCCTACACAGAGGTGCTCCTAGGGCAGGGGTTATGAAGAGTAAGTGGCTTGCGTCCCCTGGAGGGAGACAGTGTGATGTCCAGCCATGGCTTGGGAGGGTTCCTGAGAGCTGAGGGGGATGCGTTGACTAGCACTGATCTTACTCTCAGATCCTCAGTCAGATCTCAGGGAGGTGTCTAGAGGACCAGCAGAGACTCTCTCCTCCAGGCACCTCTGGGAGCCCACTGAATGCAAGAACACATGGTTGGTGGTGGCAACGTCAGAAAGGTAAATATCTAGATCTGGGCCTATTTCCCTTCAGATGTTGGAGGGAGTATTACAGAATAATAAGATGGACATTCATTTGTTCTTGAGAACAAGCACCCTCTCTCTCACCTCTACCTTTAGAAATATAGTGCAGATTACCTTCAACAACTTTGGGCCTTACACATGGAAGTCAAAGAAGAGGGGTTCCCGGAATAAAGAGCCATCATCTGTATCCTCAAATAACTTGAAACTATCCAAGCATTTGTAGGCATGAGGCTGAATCCAAGGGGTTTCCTTCATCTGTCCATTCACTCTCCTCACCCCAACTTCCAGACACCAACTTGTATGGTCTCAGAAGGCAGGAGAAAAGCTCAAAGTTTAAAAAGACAAAATTCAAACAGAGATGACCCTGGACCACATAGGAAAGGTCAGAATTATTCCCGAAGAGGTCTGTTCCCCGAGACACCACTTAAGCTGAGGAAGTACCTCACCCCCCAACCCCGAGGATCTGGTTACCAGAACAGGCACAGGGGCCAGGGTGGAGGGTCTGGAGGCTGGCAGATTTTCTGGGTCCCATTTCCTGTGGTGGCCTGGGGACCGGGGCCTGAGCCCCCTACCAGGCATTGTGCCTTGCTGAGCTCTGGGGTCCATAATCTCCTGATTGCTTGCAGCTCTGCTAGGAGATATCAAAGACAGGAAGAAATGGTTTGAAGCCAAGCAGAGGGGGTGAAAGAGCAGGGAAGGCTGACTGGGGGCGGAGGGAGACTGGAGGGGGTAGCGGGGAGAGCCTAGGGGCGGGGAGGGTTAGGCCAAGGGAGAAGAGAAATCAGAATTAAATGAAAACAGCATTTGTAGCTGGGCCCCTCTCAGTAAAGTCCTGCCATGCATGCATTAACCCTCCATCGATGAAAACAAAATCCAGGGGCCTGGTGCCTGCCTGCTGGGGCACATAAAGCGTAGGGGATATAATATCTTCCAGGTGGGTGTGCCCAGAAGCACACAAAGGTGCTTGACAGGTCGTTTAAAGCTGACTGTCAAGGTCAAAACAACACCACCTGCAGGTTAAACTGAAATGTCTTCATCCATCCCCCACCCAGGGTTGTCTGCTGTTGTTTGTTTTAAACCAAAGCACAGTTTGAGCAGCAGAGAAGCCTGACAACTGTTCAAACATATGTACGTGCAACTTATTGGCTTGCAAATGGAGATATCTGGAGGCTAAAAACAAGTGGGGCGGGGGGCAGGGGGGACTGACAAATTAGCTGCTAACTTTGAGGAGATGTGGGGAGGGGGTCTGAGTGGTAATTTGCCAGGCTGAAGGAAGAAGGCCTTTTTCCACGCAGCATACTCCTGATGTAGTATTTGGAAATGCTGTTTTGCATTGATGGTGCACAGAGCAGAGGGGGCTATTATGAAAGGAAGGGGCCCCTGACCTTGAGATCTGTTTACTTTGCAATTGAGTAGGGGTAAGAGAGGCCCCTTCTGAACCTCCTGCTTGCAGGCCTAACAGTTAAATGCCTACTGCTGCCCAGGTGCCCAAGTACAAGGAAACCGCAGGCTTGTGATGTAACTCGCCCTTACATCAAAAAGATAATAGGGCTTCCCTGGTGGCGCAGTGGTTGAGAGTCCGCCTGCCGATGCAGGGGACGCGGGTTCGTGCCCCGGTCTGGGAGGATCCCGCATCCCGCATCCCGCATGCCGCATGCCGCAGAGCAGCTGAGCCCGTGAGCCATGGCCGCTGAGCCTGCGCGTCCGGAGCCTGTGCTCCACAACGGGAGAGGCCACAACAGTGAGAGGCCCGCGTACCGCAAGAAAAAAAAAAAAGAAAATATACCTGTGGTAAATCACTGAATGAAACTGAGTCACCCCCACTCGTGTTCAAAATAAAACTCAAACCTAATCAAATCAAAGAATGTTAAGGCTCTAAGACACTCTGCAGGCGATTCTAAATCAGCCTCTTACTTTTCCAGAGAAGAACACTGGGCCAGGGAGGCCCAGTGACTTGCCAGGGATTCTGGCCTGTCACTGGGCCCAGCTCCTGGGGAACACATTCCTTATGAATAACAGACAAGCAGACAGCATCACCAAGGAGCTTCCCCACCATCCTCTTTCCTCAGTCTAACATGCTCTCCTGAGAGAAGACGGCAGGGTGTAGAGTCTGTGAAAACTACCCAAGAGACACGTCCCTGTCCAGAGACGCCCTCACAGTCCCCACAAAATAACACCTGCAGCAGAATCACCTGGGCAGAAGTGTTAACATACCAGATGCCAAGACGGCACCTCAAACCCACTGAATCAGAGTCTCTGTGGTGGGACCCAGGTAGCTGCAGAGACCCTACGGCACTAGCCAACCCAATGATGTGCTGGGAGAAATGTTAGAACTTCCTTTCATAATTGTTTTCTTCTTATGGAAACTTTTAAGTTTCCATTTTTGTGTGTATTTTATAATATACCTAATATATTAACACCGTACTAAATGTATACAACTAATAAATAAATATAAATATGTGGAAGGGGTGATTGTTCAAAAATTGATATATAGTCAGAAAAGTGTGGGACCTCCTGCACTAAATGGTGACCCCATCTTCTTCACTGCTGTAAAGCAAGGCCTTTGAGCAGTGCCTGACACATGGCAGGTCCGCAACTGCTACCGACAGCATGAAAGCTGGATTCCGCAGCCAGCTATGCAATGGGCTCCAAGATATTTCTTCCCCAAGAATCACTGCCTAAAGTGTGTTTTGAGGAGGTGGTTTTCTTGAGACCACAACGGCCCAGCAGCCACAACAAAGGATTAAAATTTTACAGGAAAAAAAGAAGGTATGAGCTGTTTTCTAGGATTCACACCCACCTGTTTGTAAAAACAGAAAAGAGTTATAGAGGAAAATGAGCATGGTAAAGGGGGATCCCTGGGCATACAATTTGGGGGAATCCTGCATATTATGGCCCTGTCTTTGAGAGGCACATATATGACAGGATATTCAATCAGGATAATAAGGATATTAAAGGCTTTCTTAGAAGCCCTCCAGTAAAGACTCCCTTTTAACTTTGCGGGTTAACTAATTAACCCACAGTTCCTTTTCCCACATTATAAACATTCCACAAGACCAGTCTTCTTGGAACCTAGGTAGGAAATCCTGATTTAGGCTAAAGATTTCATATTTCCTTGGAGCCAGAGAATCATCAGCATTCAGCATACCTGTCCACTGATATGAGTCTACTGAACGAATCCTTGGCTTTGCCCATCCATCCTCTCCAACTGCCGAATTGCACATGTATGATAAAAGCTAGAAACTGCAGCTGACTCATTCTCAGAGTAGGTTCTCGGGGTCTCCTCTTAGGGGAGACTAACTCAGAAGCTAGGATCCGCCGACCATAGTCCGCATCTCTCAGCAAGCGGGCCGCTAAGGAACAGAGGCCTTGTGGTGCGTCTCCAGGCTCACAAGAGCACCCCGACGTCCTTGGCCAACCTAAGTTTTGGCTGGGGAGCCCGAGTGTCATCCACACTCTCATGAAATGGAATTCCAAGATTTCCATTTTAATGGTGAAAAGGGGACGTGATAATTTTCAGCAAGCTGACTGGGAACATAAAGGGCAGATTTGGCATTCTGTCTTTCCAGAACAATGTCTAGACTCTCTGAGGAGGCACCTCGATAAACAGCATGGTTAGTTAACCAAGAAATATAATATTTCTATTTCAAGCTTCTTCAAGCTCCACTCTGGGGTTAAATCAGAGTGGACCTTTTCAGTGTACCCACAAATCCCACAAGTTAATCAATTTTTTAAAAAGTAACACACTTTTAAAGGAGTGTTTCCTCACATCTTTGGCCTTTTAAAGTTAATGCTTCTTTTTAAGAAAAGTAGCTGGGATACTCTTCCAATTACATTCTAGGGGTGGGTAAAGTGACAAGGCAATTTCTTACCCACTTTATGCAAACAGGCTTCTGGGGCTCAGACGGTGGTGGGTTCCAGATGCACAATGGCTATCATACAACAGAGGCAATGTTCCCTTGAGCAGAGCTATTCATAGATTGTGCCTTGCTTGTTTCCGGAGTTGGTGTTTTCCCTAAAAGGAGTCTAGCCCTAAGAGAAATACATACACCGCTCCATGGCCACATGCACACACAACACAGTCCAGAAGCCAGGAGCATTCGCTCACTCTGTGAAGTGCTTCCAGGAGTGAGAACGCACAAGATTGGTAATATTCCAACTCAGACAACTTTGCACATTCAATTCCATGGTACTTTTTCACCCAAGGAATGTATGTTCTATTCAGTAATAGTGCTTCTGTAGAGAAATAACTGAGAGGAGAAAAAAATACAAGGCTTTTCTCTGCAATGGAAAGATGGAAAAGTAGGGCCAACTGGCCATCTCAGGCTCGAGGGCTGGAAAAGATTAGGGGCCTATGATGACATCAATAGAGAGAGAAGATTACAAATGTAGGTAGATGGATGATTGCTTCAGGAAGGCCTTTCAAAGGCCTGACAACTTCTCTTGAAGAATGGCCCCAGCAGTGTCCTCTGAAGGTAGGACTGTTCAGTCTATGTGTGTGGAGAACAGTTCAAAGAAGACAAAACACTTAAGCGTAATCTTTCAGAGGGTGAGGAATCGTAGTAAAATGGTGATAAAATGCTACTTCGGGATCTGACAAGCAGCACAGCTGTTTGATGGCAAGAAGAAGATTCTGGCTAAGCCAAAAGCTGTGAGTTCACTCTGCCTGCTGTTCCTCTATACAGAGAATCTGGCCCCAACATACTCATGTGATCCAGGAATTTGCCCGGTACCCAGATTCTATGGTTGCCTCAAAGCGAGCCCATAGTGAACACTGATCTTCAACTAGACTCCATGACACTATGATTCTACAGGGGGACCTTGAAGCAAATATATATACCCCAAATATATATACCCCAAATATATATACCCCAGAGAGGGTTACAGATATTACAAGATAAGTCTTGCCTAAGTCTGAATCCCAGGCTCTGACAGCCATCCCAGGATGAGGCCCTTTTACTTCTGTCTCTGACTTCCCAGCTCTAAGTGACCTGGGGACATCATATATTCTCCTGTACCTGCGCTGTAAAGAATGTAGCATACGCAAACCTCTTCACTCCTGTCTCAATCACTACAGACTGATACTGTCAAAACTAACCAAATAATCACAGTCAAGGGCTTCCAGAGTCCCAGAAGAACATCGCCTTATGAATACCTGTTTCTATTTCAAGAAAGAAAAATGAAAGAACCAGAACACATTAGAGGGGGAAAGCCCTTCTCTACAAGATAGGAGGAAAATAAAGTCAGGTAATTTTCTTAAGAAGAAAAATAGAAAACAGAGTGGAGAAATAAACACAAAGAAAGCAACAAAGGGGAAGCATCTGAGGGGGCCTGAGGCCCCTCGTGTGGACCTGTGGACCTTGCTACTCACAACGTATCCTATTTGCTCATTGCTCCAGCAATGGCAGGGGTGCCAGTAAACAAAGGATTAAAATTTCACAGGAAAAAAAGAAGGGATGAGCTGCTTTCTATCATTCACACCCACCTGTTTGTAAAAACAGAAAAGAGTTATAGAGGAAAACAGGGAAAGAAGTGCTCCTTCAAAATACTTTTTAAAACAATCCATGCAGAAAGAAGAATTTATTAAAGTCTGGGAAACAAACAGCCACAATAACAAAGAACTTAAACCCACACATAGACCCCGAAATCCACAGCACATCAGAGAGAGCAGAGGAGCTGGCAACCTTGGTGAACCGAAAGGTACACTAATTTCTGGCTCAAAATCAGTTTCCCCAAGGAAAGAATCCCTATGGTTGCATCCTGCCTTGAAATCAAGGGGTCACAGCCCCTGAAATTTACAAGAGGATTGTCGAAATGTATAGCAGTTTTTGGTTTAGGGGAGCCAAAACTTCAAGTAGAAGCTAACAAAGAACAAGTAAAGAAAAATTCCCAAAACTGTGAAACCTTGCTACTTAAGATAATGACAAAAATTTACGACGGCTTCCTTCCCCAACAGAAAGGAGCACAATTAGAAGGCTGAAAACAACAGGCCCTTTGTACCAGCACGTTATGTTTTGCTTATTCTATTACACACTGGCTGGGAGATAAGAATAAACGGGGCAATACCCTGTCTAACCCCAGGAGGAGGAGGTGGAAGGAGAGCTCGTTACATTCATTCTTGGGCATGTATGCGCACACCGCTTATTTGCAAATTGAGGCACTTAAGAAAATTGGGCATGCAACAGCCAGCAACTCTTACAAGCATTCAGAAGCCTTTTATTGCACAATCCAATCTTTTAAGAACAAGTCATGTGTAATTGGGAGCTTTATAGTTTTGCTCCACTGTGAAGTGCACTGAAGATGTTTCAGTAATTGATAATTATTTCTCTATGTTCTTTATCCATCAGTCCTATTTTTGCTCAGTCTTTAAAAACCTTAAAAATTAGGCTGAGCAAACATATAAATAATGCCTCCCTCCTTGTGACCTGTTGTGTTAAAAAAAAAACTTGCAAGGAATCAACCAGCAGCCACTGGGGAGAGTTGCCAGTCTGGGTACCAAGTGCTCTGATGCCCCCTCAGTGGAGAATTCTGCTCAAGCACAGTAGATGTTAAGCCAAGTCAGGCTCCAGTCAGTCAGTCACAAGATGCTATGGTCCCCAGAAAGCCGAGAAACAATTTGACCTCTCTGACTACTCTCTCCATATACACAGGACTGCATGGAACCATCAATCTCTGCTCAACCTCTGCCCTTTCTTAGTGGCTCTCCCTCACTTTCCTCAAATGGGTGTACGGGTGGCTCAGGTGACCCAAGCCCTGCAGGACCATGGCATTTCCTGGTGCCCAAAATGAGTCTAAGGAAAGCCATTCTAAAAGCTCATTGCCCTCTAGTCATGCTGGCCTTCTTTCTGCCCCTCCAGCCCATTACAACGGTTCCCTTGGGGCCTTTGGACTTGAACTTCCCTCAGCCTGAGTTGCTTTCCCACCAGATTACCACAAGACTGGCTCCTTCCTGCTCTTCAGTCTCACTGCAAAAGTCACTCTTTAAAGAAGCCTTTGCCTCTTCACCCTAACGATGCTACTGGTCCCCAGTTACTCTGTCACTTAATGTGGCTATATTTTCTTCATAGCACACATCTCAGTTGTTTGTTTTCATGTATACTATTTTCTCCCCTGACTGGAATGTAAGTTCCGTAATGACAGAGATTTCATCCACCTTGTTCACCCTTGTAGACTCAGCATCTTAAATCCTACCTGGCACACAGTATGCGCTTAATAGAACTTTAAGAATGAATAAATGAATAAATAAACAAACAAATGAACTGATGAACGAGACAATCTGGTACAGAACCAGAGGGAAAAAGATCAAAGCAGAACTGGTCACCTATCATCAACCACACTGCTACCTTTTTTTTTTTTTGTCCCCAGTTTTCCAAGAAGGACTGGGGTGAAACTACACGTGAATGGTAGAGGGGGGAAGCACGGCCATAGAGGACATGGCTTTTTTATTCAATGCTCTATACATAAAACCACTCTGAAATGATTTACAGAAGATTCTTCCAATTCAAATAGAGGAGGAAAAAAAACAAGAACGTATTTCGATGTCAGCAAGGTAGTTCTGCCAACCTAATTACACCCCGTGACATGTAATTGTGAACCGCTGAAAGACAAATGGTGGAGCAAAGCACCTATTACAAACATACACAGAGGTAAGACTGAGGTGTTAATTTTGAGACAACTGTCATAAATCTGATTCCAGGATATTATTCCATTAACATTATTATTATTATAACAAAGGGTGTAAGGAGGATGACGAACTCCTTTCATGAATTTTGCAATACCTAGGAAATTAGGCTTACTAGTCAATGCCTGGCTGAGACATTTGAGAAAATAAGAGGACACAATGAAAATGACAGAATGCTAATTACACCAACATGAAGAGAGTTGTTCTATACATTAGAGACTCATTTAAAATGCATTCTTATCTTTGTTTAGATAACATGTTACTCAATCCAAGAAATGTACACTCCACAGCTCCTCATATGGCAGATTCAGCCTTTATAGAAGGCAAACGTAACATGAAACAAAAACAGAAAGCCCACATTTACAAAATGAGAAAAGGATGGGAATGCAACTGTGAATAGTGCCTTAGAGGCAAACTAGTCATTTTTCTTAAAATCAGAATAGAATGAAAGTATCTCTCCCCTGGAGGGGTTGATAAGTAACAGTTCCTAGTATATTAAAAGGTGACAAAAATCATGAAGTGCAGTATTGATAAATGTTCTACTTACTGCTATTTGGAGTGAAAAACACTCCAAGTTCTAAACAGTTGTTGTTTTATTATTTACTTTGTTATAAATTGATTTGTCATTATCATACATTCAAATTGTACAAATGTTTTTTTCTTGCTTTACTGAAATATCAGAATCAGGCTCAAAAACAGACTCAGAGCGGAGAGTTTTAAGGTTATTCATGTGAACTATGATATGTAATATGTAAAATACAGTGAAATCATTATGGATATTATCCCCAAAGTTTTTAAAACTTTTATTAACAATTCACCCATTTTAGTTCATGTGGGACTGCTTAATGTCATCTACTAAAAAAGAATACTAAGTTTATGTAAAATGTTATTCATTATGATTAAGACCTAGTCACTAAAGAAATCCAGAGGTATGGAATTTACGATCTTACATACATGTTTATAAAATGTGGACTCAGGAAAGAAGCATTTAATTTACCAAGGAATCCTTTGATCTCCAGTGCATTACAACTAATAGAACAATGGCAAATTTCAGAGTAGATGTCTTTTTTTTTTTAATAGATCTTTATTGGAGTATAACTGCTTCACAATACTGTGTTACTTTCTGTTGTACACCAAAGTGAATCAGCCATATGCATACACATGTCCCCATATCCCCTCCCTCTTGAGCCTCCCTCCCACCCTCCCTATCCCACCCCTCTAGGTGGTCGCAGAGCACCGAGCTGATCTCCCTGTGCTATGCGGCTGCTTCCCACTAGCTAACTATTTCACATTCGGTAGTGTATATATGTCGACACTACTCTCACTTCGCCCCAGCTTTCCCCTCCCCAGCCCGTGTCCTCAAGTCCATTCTCTATGTCTATGTCTTTATTCCTGCCCTGCCACTAGGTTCATCAGTACCTTTTTTTTTTTTTTTAAGATTCCATATATATGTGTTAGCATACGGTATTTGTTTTTCTCTTAGACGTCTTCTTGAGTGGCTCCTACTAGACTTGGGGTTTCTCTACTCCTCTTTAGGGTACAGAATTGACCTACAAGGCTGTCATTTTTGTTTCAGTTTGCTTTACAGAGCCCCAAGCAAAGATTTGACCATAAATAAGGCAACAGGGCCCCAGGAGCCAGCTGAGTCATAAACCTCACTCAGTTGCATGTGGCTCAAGGTGTGGGGATCCCGAGAGAGTCAAGCCAAGCAAGTGGAATCAATTTAGGTCAGAGTTAGGAAAAACAGTGCCTCCGTACCCCCAGCTGGCAGTGGAAGATACCACAATCCCCCCTCCACTGTTCAAATACAGGGAGAGGTAACTAAGCCCAGGAAAACATCTAGACCAGGGCAGACTATTTCTACAGTCTAAAAAGAAGGAAAAAAAATGGTATTTGACAACCAACCACAAATTTTTAAATGTACGGTTCTCCTGTTTTTAAGCATAAAAGCAGTCTTGTTCCTGCTAAGTTATTATCACCATCACAGTTTTTGACATTTGTGCCCAGTACCATTTGGCCGTAGGGTACTTAGGTTTACTACGTTAAAAAAACAGATTTAGGCATGTTTAAATCAATTTAAATATCTCAAAAAGAAGCAAACACACAGCTTGGGCACACAAGAAAAGCTTTATAGATTGGCCTACAGGTCAACAAATTCTGGTTTTGGCAGACTGATACCAGAAAGGAGCTATAGAAAATAAGTAAGTTTCTCTGTATGAAAAATACTATGCCTCTGGTTCCCTCAGGTCAGAACATGGAACTGTTAGCAAACATGCCCTGAAAAACTGCAACTCTCATAAAGTGCTAAAAACTCCCAAATAAACACGGTCCCTCAAAACGGTGTACAAATCAGACACATTTAACAAACGACCCTTCCTTTGCCAGTAATTCCACTCAAATTAAGTCCAGCAGTCTCTTCAAAGGGACCAAAGAAGACCCCTTGTTAAGACAAATTCTATATATAGACAGCCAAGACAATTACATGAGGCACATAACCAAATATATATAATGATCCTAGTTTCTACATTCCCATTATGTTCATGAATATAGGATACACGTCAGTCTAAATGACCTTCTCAGACCTCCTCAAGGATTAAAACTACCAGCCAGCTTTTAAAAAGTATACGTATATAGTAAAGATCAAAAGCAAATGTTCTGGTCAGTTCTTATCTACTCATGGGTTTCACTAAGAATGTGTGCAGCTTTCAGGGAAAACACCACGAATGACAGCTGTTCAAAAGCATAGAAATTAATTGGCAGCAGGAATTTCCTTGACTAATAGGGAAAAACTTAAAGTCACATGTTTTGATGAGCTTATTTTTCCCATCCTTAGTCGAGCATATTCACTGTTAATGATTAAGATTTTCAAACAAATAGAACCAAGAAAATCCTGAGTACATAACCAAGTAAAACACTGAGTGAAACGCAGTTACCTATTACTGAATGAACAACAGCATTAATGAATGAATTTTAGGCATAAATTACATATAGGAAAAGGTTCAACTTTCAGGTCTTGATTTTCCATAGGAACTGAACTGGGATGACAGTAAGAATAATACATTTATTATATTAAAAAATAGTAGCAAGACAAGTGACCCCCCCCCCCAACCTTCCCTAGTGAGCCATCTGCTTTGAGCTGTTTTTCTAGCAGCCGTGATAGATTTACACTGATTCATCCACAGTCTCTCTGACACAGGGGCTCTCAAGTCGTTGCCCTTGTGACCAGTGGTGAGAATGCATGAGACAGCTGGTCGGGATTACGCGAGCAGCCTGTGCTCTAGAACCAAGTTGTGTTACTCTGTCCAGAGCTATGACCGTTGGGCTCGTTAGCATCATGCTCTCACCACCTGAACTAACTAGCCCCTGATTAGCCACAATCCAACATACACCATTCTGGGGGCACAGTGTGTTCTCAATCCCAGCAACAATGTGAGTGTTTACTCTCAAGGCAACTGAATTGAGCCCATGACACCCAAAGGCTCATGCATGGTGGAGTATACACACACCGTCCCTCAAGGCAGCGGTGAGATGGCCCTTCCAACCTAATCAAACGATTGCTCTGACAGAGCTCAGGGAAAGCAAGAAGTAGTCAAAAAACTTCCACAGAGCCACAACAGAACAACGTACCTGGCCATCCCCAGACTCGGAAAGTTGGCAGGAACAATGAGTACATCCAGCCTGGAGAACGGGTGTGTTCCCAGGACAGAGTGTGCTGCTGAGAGGCAAGGAGGGATCAGCGGCAGAAGGGTCTCTTGGCAGGCACCCTTCAGGCACACTGGAGCGAAGATCCGATGAGGAATTATCTCCTGGGTGGTGGCAGAAGCGTTCTGGAAGCGGCAGGGGTATTCCATGTGACCACAAACACCAACATACCTGGGAACAACATGAAATAAGTAGATGCGTTTTATTGGTAAATCAGGTTTATTCCCCTTGCCATGGAGATGAGGAACTCTCACAGACACAGACAGCTTCTGGGAGACAGTGGCTCTGATGGGCTTATAAGCAAAGCAGTTCATTTTGGTTCCTGGCTTGTCTGTTTCTGCACAGTGGTGAAAAATGACAGGTCAAAATACTTATCAATGTGCTGAATAGACTATTTTCAATCTAAGCTAAGTAAAAGTAGTAAAATCTTCTTTTAGAATAAATAGGGGGAACCTCCAAGATTCAAAATAACAAAACAACCCCCCCACCAAAATAAAAAGCAATTTCCTGCCCTCAGAAACGTGCCTTTCAAATGTCACTACGGGGAAAATCTTCTCCAATTCAGGGACAATTTGCAACTCAGAAAGGAAGGGACTGTGCAACCAAGCTAAAGATCTCACTCTGAAATGTTCTACAATAAAAGATACAGACTCGGGCTTCCCTGGTGGCGCAGTTGTTGAGAGTCCGCCTGCCGATGCAGGGGACACGGGTTCGAGCCCCGGTCCGGGAAGATCCCACATGCCGCGGAGCGGCTGGGCCCGTAGCCATGGCCGCTCAGCCTGAGTGTTCAGAGCCTGTCCTCCGCAAAGGGAGAGGCCACAACAGTGAGAGGCCCGCATAAAAAAAAAAAAAAAAAAGATACAGACTCAGTGATGTATCATGCGAACCAAATGACAAAGCTTTTCAAAAGAATACAATCCATTTTACTGAAAAGTAACCTAGCTGTTCTTTCCAAAGGCCATCAAAAGTTGTGCTGTTAAGGAATACAGAGGCACTTTGATACAGTATTTCCCCCAATCCACTTTCAATACAAATTTAACTGAATCAACCTTTTAAGGAAACAGACCAGAGCCCAGCCCATACCATCTGACCACTGCCAGTTATTCTGTCAAAGGTGGAGCTGAAAAAGAATTCCTAGAACCTGACTCAGAGGCCTCAAGAGAACTTATCTACCCAAAGAAACCAACATCAAAGGAAACTCTATTTTTCCACCGGTTAACACATCCTTTATTCAAACAGAATGGAAAGCCTCTCTAATTTAAATTTACAAATTATAATTCTAACCGTAGGTGCTTATTAGATTCATACTGAATACTGAAAAACCTGAAAATTCTGGCACATCCCAATAAGGGCAGACTGCAACAATAATTCCTCTCCACGTTTCTGAAGTGCCTTTCACCCATCCAAGGCCAGCACTGCCCAAGGAGATCCACACAGCTATGGAGATAAGCCTTGCTCTCCACCAGCCTGGGACATAGAACACAGCTTCCAGCACTGATGACATTTCACCACAGTTTAGGGTAAGAGAAATGGGTGGAGACCCATAAAAACTTCTGCCAGGATAAAGTGACAGGAAGAATATCATTATTGACATTGAACGCTAGCCAAAGTCCCTGGATTGATAACCTTGCCTTACAGAGAGTGAGTATAGGTGCCTATTGGTAAACATCTAACTGAAAAGGCTGCAACTGTCCACCTAATGACAAGTACTGTGCTGGTGCATCAATTCAACCAAAGGTTAGAGAATAGTTTGGGGTAGCCAAAGGTATACCCAAAAAAGCCACTTCGCTCAAATGAAAAGGCGAGTTAAATTCTCTCTGGACGGGAATGGCACTAGCCAGGGTAATGAAGGTCATTCCGGTTGTGTGAATCAGCACCATTTTTCATAATCAAAGCCTGGGAGAATATGCAGGACTTTAAGGCAACCTAGCTATAAGCAAGCTATGTGAGACCATTAAGGCTCCCAATAAAAATGGAAATGGCATCTGGGAAGCCACACGTGTGTTCCTAACGTGGGGATCAGGAAACCTAGGCTTCAGAGTCTGTTCTCAGACTGGCTAGCTGTGACCTGAGGCAAGCAACTCAGTATCTGGGGCCTCTTTTTTCCTCATCTCTTAACATGGTCTCACAAAAGTGGCTGCTGGGGGGAGGGGAGGAATTGATTGGAAGGGGGTGTGAGGGAACTCACGGGGGTGATGGAAGGTTCTCTGTCTGGTTTAGGTACATACAATCATCAAAAGCTCATCAAGCCAAACACTTAAGATCCATGCATTCTGTTGTATGTTAATTATGCTTTAATTAAAACCAAACAAACAGAAAACCTAAAATGGTTTCTAAGATTTCTTCTGGCTCTGTGATTCCATGACAACCCACCACAGAAGCCCCTCTTCATACAACAGCCATGTTCCTGAAGCAGTGAGGCAACACTGTACTTGCATAGAGTCAAGAATAGTCTTCCACAGAACCAGTATTAACTCAAAGGTGCTGTATCTTCCTTTCACACTAACCTTCAGTTATTAATCTCTGTGTATGTGCCTGCTCCAATATACTCTCAATACCAACAAATCAAGCATTTGTAAATACCTCTTCCTTGTGCCCAGACTTGTAACCAGAGTAAATATATTAACAGTACAGATTAATAATAATATTCAATTGTTAATTAATAATCTGTAATACTAACTATAATAAGAATAAACAATAACTCCTACCACAACTGCTACTGAACATTTACTATGTGCCAAGCACTGTTCTGAACACTTTATGTACATTATCCCAATTAATCCACACAACATTCCTAAAGAGTAAGAACTATTCTTTTCATCACATCGTGAATCATCATAAGCTCCTCACTGCTGACCCTCCTTCTCTACATACTTCACGATGCTTCTTGAGTTAACTGGGACCCTGGATTTTTTTCGAAGCTGAGCTCAGCTGGTATGTGGTTCTCTGGCTTCCTGCTCCTCTTTTTTTTTTTTTTTTTTTTTGCGGTACGCAGGCCTCTCACTGTTGTGGCCTCTCACTGTTGTGGCCTCTCCCGTTGCGGAGCACAGGCTCCGGATGCGCAGGCTCAGCGGCCATGGCTCACGGACCCAGCCGCTCCGTGGCATGTGGGATCTTCCCGGACCGGGGCACAAACCCGTGTCCCCTGCATCGGCAGGCGGACTCTCAACCACTGCGCCACCAGGGAAGCCCTTCCTGCTCCTTTTTGTAGTTATTGCCCATTAATGGGCAAGAGTGGGAAGAACTGGTGAAATATATGTTAGTAAATGATGGGAACCTGGTCACTGGTTCCCTCTCATACAATTTCTAGGCTGAAATTATTTTATAAGAGGTCCTTCCAAGGAGTGAGAGTGACCATGTTTTACTCATAATCCCAAGATTGAAAACTGTCAGGAAGTTCTCCTTCAGCCATCCTCTTGTTTCAAGAAGGTTCTGAACTAGAACCACTTGACACAAACATTTCCCTGTCATAGGTTCAAAAGGAATGGCTGGAAAAGTCTCCCTTGGGAATGCATAGCCTTTACTCAAAAACCCCTTCCTCGGTTCAACCTGACAATTTAGTAAATATTTCCAGCATCCTTGCTCTATTCAAGGCACCTCAGAGGATGCTGCTGTGTACACATGTATGAATAAATCTCCAACCCTATCTTTTTTTAAATTTTTTTTGCAGTACGCGGACCTCTCACTGCTGTGCCCTCTCCCGTTGCGGAGCCCAGGCTCCGGACGCGCAGGCTCAGCGGCCATGGCTCACGGGCCCAGCCGCTCCGCGGCATGTGGGATCCTCCCGGACCGGGGCACGAACCCGCGTCCCCTGCATCGGCAGGTGGACTCTCAACCACTGCGCCACCAGGGAAGCCCTCCAACCCTATCTTTGAGGAGCTTTTTCTCTTGGGAGAAAAAATTTTAAATTCTGAAAGGTACAGTGACACAGTTTACACAATTTATTAACATATTTCAGCAAGCGGATTAGAGGCTTGCTTACCGTAAAAATCACGAGTGTTCAAAATCCCAGCACCAGCCCCCAATGAATTGTTGACAATGATGTCGATATATACAGTGATGTAGTAGTGTCTGGAAGCTGGATGCATTTTCTCAGGGCATTCAGTACATTGCAAAGCAAACTGAGATGGGTGCAGTAAGAGACGGAAAGCCGAAATACCTTGAGGGAGCAAGGGCTGGAGAGATCAAACCAAGCCAGAAAGATATGGAAAGGCTTCTCTCATAGTGAAGGGTGTACTGGAAATTGGAATTTTTTCCTATGATTTATATATATGTATAATATGTTATATATATATTATTCCTTCTTTTCCAGACTCTCAAAGAGATAGAAACAGCATTCATCCTCCAAGGTCCACAAGGAAATTTTTCATCGCCTTTACAACTCTAAAGAAGACCTCTTCCCCTACCAAGTCTTCCCTTCTTTAGAATGAACAACCTCAATGACTTTTCCTCTTTGGGTTGCCTGCTTTCCATGCTTTCAATCATTTTTCCTGAGTCCTCTGAACTTTATCCAAGTTTCCATGTCATGCTTAAACTGTATGGCCCCCAAGTGAAGACAATGCTTTAACAAAGGCCTTTTGAGAGGTTAAACATAACACAAAGATTCCCCTGTGGCTGCAGAAGGGTATACCGCAGCCAAAGAAAGTTGATAAACTTTCAAAAGTTTACCTAAGTGCCTGTTAACTAACGTATTTGCTCACCCAGAATGGGCTAGAGCATGTGTGGAACTGGAGCTGGAAGAGAGAATGTTCTTCCGATAATTTAGGCCACATGAACAGTGATCAAAAGTTCAGTGACCAATACTTTGGTCAAATTTCTGGGACCCAGATGAACACTTCAGTCAAACGCAAGCCTGTGGTATATAAGGCCCCTGCATACGTTACATTTACATGAATTGAACTGGCGGTCTTAGGAAGGTTTGAAGTAGAAAAGGGCAGCGGGGCGGGGGGGTACTGGGGGGGAAGCCAAGGGGACCAGATGTGAACATAACCAAAAACACCACTGCGGTTGGCACTTCAGAGCACCTCTGTTGGCAAACTTAGCATGGAGCCAAAGATTTAATGGATAAAAACACAAAGCCACCCTTTGATGACTAAAGACAGCACACATGAAGCACGCAGCCAGGGAAGGATTAAGCAAATGTAAGCTACTAATTTATCAGCAGTACATTTTTGATGAACGGAGGGAAAACTTAGTCATAGCATGTCAGACGTGGAAGGGCGTGCAGGAGGGACTCCATTCTGCAGGCCCTTGTTTCCATACAAGGACCTGTTTCCCCGGAGTGGTACTCTTGACCTCTCTCCACAGCTGATCAGACTGGCTTGCCACTCTGGGCTTTCTCTTGTTTAATCCGCTTGCCCACAGAGGGATTACTTTTGGCTGTTGGGCAGTCTGTGTGCATCTGTGGAGGCTGGCAGAGGTCCAGCTGAGTGGGTCACTGGGTGGGTGGGTAAGTTTGTCTAATTTGGCAATGAAGTACTAGAAAGCCCACTGAAACTGTGCACCGGAACACTCCCTCCGCCCAGCTTCTGTCAACCAAAAAAACCCTTTATTTTGCTCTCCTTCTATCTGTTTCTCAATTGGTTCTGACTCAGGAGGACAAAAGAGGAAACAGATTTACCCCTTCCCCTAAACCCCATTAGGAATTTCAGATACCATCTCTTCCCAGAATCCCCACCCAATCTGTCCATATCCTGCTCCCATCACAATTATGGGTGCAAGAAGAGTGAAAAGCCATTGCAGTTACTTCTGGGCAGCAAAGAGCACACACGAGAAATGGCTGCTGCCCCCACCTCGTGTCTCTGGGAATATGGCTAGAAGGACAACAGAACAAATTTCTATCTTTGCTTTTGCCTCTCTTCCTAAGGCACACATTTTTCAATGCACACCTCCCCTAAGAGTCAATGAGTCCTGAGGGTGTAGATGAAGAGCACAGTGCTTCTTTACCACAAAGAATCTGAGAACCCCGAACAAAGTCTATTCTACAGAGAAGGGAAGTATGGCTTGCCCAGAGACATATCCAATCAGTAGAAATGGCACCTTCGGCCTCAAAGGCAATGCTCTCAACTTCTGCTTTCTATTCCAACATGACAGGTTCCAATCAACAACCGTGGCTCAGTCATGGTGCTGACTCTCCAGGTGGGAAGGTAGATCAGACTCCAGGTGAGGTGTGGATGTTACATAGAGTTTTTAAAAGTCCCCAGGCAAGATTCTGAATCACCTGTCTAGGGGGTCAAGCCCAGATGTGAATCTGGGCATTGTAACTCAGTAGGGTTATGAACATGAACAAGTTGCTGTCTGAAGCTTCAGTATCTTTATGTGAAAAATGGAGATAATAAAGCCTATCTAACTTACAGGCATATCCTCAGAACTAACTGAGATGACATTTAGATCAAGACTTTCCCTGACTGCCACATCCAGTGGCTTCTGTATCAATTCAGGATGGGCTAGGATATGCTGCAGTAAGAAACAGCCCCAGTTTTTCAGTGGCTTAACAGAAAAAAAGGTTATTTCTCACTCATACCAAGGGCACTGTGAATCCAAGTGACTCTCCAGGGCACCTGTCCTCCCCACTTTGAAGTCTAGGCTGCCTGCAACTGCAAAGTGAGGCCTATTCTGTGATCTCAGTAACAAGGGAAGAGAGTATCGGAGGGTTGCACGTGCAATTAAATGTTCCCATGTGAAAGCAGCATGTCACTTCTGTCCACAATTCTCTTCTTCCCTCAAGAGTGCATAAGTAAAAGCCAATAAGCAGTCTAGGATCCTCTATATAGCTCAGGGCTGACAGTCCAAAATAGGCAAGTTACTGAGTAGCAAGTAGAAATCACTTCCCTTCCTCCAAAAAGTAAATGCGGGCAATAAGTCGTGCCTACGTTAAGAGAGGCCTCAATGGCTTTATCTCCTAAGGATACCAACCACTGTTGTCACTGTGGTAAGAATGAAAGCAACGTAGCAAAATAAAACAAAAGGAATTTGCACTAAGAGCGTATCTTAGTTGGTTTTCAAGGATGAACTAAGCATCTGTATCATTACTCTCCACCAAAAGGTACTGACTTAGTGACTTTCTGTAAACAGGAAAAAAGATTAAACCGAGGTGGCTGTCAAAGTCCTAGGGATAAAGCATGATGCAACAGTGCACAGTGAGCACACTTCTGTGCCTCATATGTGCATTCTCCTCCCTATTGGCTCTGAAAACTAGAAATAGGTGAATGCCTTGGGAGGCTGCAAGTAAATATCCTAAGGCCTATACTAATTTAAAAAAAAATTTTTTATTTTCTCTGATCGACCCTGAAAAAGAAGACATTGTTGTTGAAGTTAACAGAGCCCTGACCCGGCAGGATTCTTATAACCCAATGGCCGTCTGACAGCTTCCTCATGTCCTGTGCTCCTAAGGAGGCTGACTCCCCCCACGTTTGTAGGGCTGCCCCTACAAACGCACTGCTAATAGCAGTCTCGGAACCAAAACAGCAGAGTGGCCTACAAGGTAATCCATCAGACGAGCAACTTCTTTCTATTAAGTTGTGTTTTCGAACAAGTACTGAAAACCAAAGTTAAAAGGTGTAGAAGGAAAGTATTGAATCTGAAGATTCTGTTGACTTAATGAAACACATAAAGATATTTCACCTGACTACACAGAGGATTTCATATATATTTCTTTTCTCTTTCTTTCTGCATAAACAATATGCCCACATTTCTGCCTCTCAACTCTCTTTCTCTCCCAGCAGGGCTTTTCCTGCTTTGATTAATCATATTTTGGTTTAATTTCTCAGCAGGAATGACTCACATTCCCAGCGCTTGGAATAAATGCATCATACTGCTCCCTCAAGTGTTTGTTTTTCATCAAGTTCCCAAGTACAAACCTGAAGTCAGCCTCGAAAGGTGAGAAGGATTTCTCTGTTGCCAGATCATCTGATGAGCAGATCTCTGGCTTCGTTTCTGTCCAGGATCCTACTGCAATTGTGAAGGTGGAGGCTGGCATTGGCATGGTTACGTAGTAATGCCAACTTGAGCACCCTATAAACAGAGAGAGGAACACATAATGAGGCCAATGTATGGTCCTAGACCTTACTCTGTAATTTTTCTCTTTAGTCACTTGAAGAGCTTGTGTGCTAAGCTGGGATGAGCTAATTCTTGGAGGTGGGTCATGTCAACTGTGGGGGCGTTATTCTAGGTCTCAGGGAAAGCAAAACAGGGATGATGGATTCAAGACAGCCAAGGAGATCTGGATCTCTTCCAGGGATCAGTTTGAAGCCCTTCAAGTGAGGCTATAAATGAAGGGTGGTCAAGGTGGCCACTAATAGCTGCAAATGTGTAAGGACAGAGGTTGTATGCTGCTATGGAGTCAAGGACATGGCTCATCTGTATTGCCTAGCACGGTACTTGGCATAAAAAAGAAGATGCTGTGTTGAATGAATGAATGAGTGAGTGAATGAACAAATGAATGATCGCTTCTGTGCTGCCAAACTACTTTGTCTAAATTCAGTTCAAGTCAATCTAAAATGCATACAGTAAAAAACAATGAGACTAGGGAAGGAAAGTATCTGGATTTTAGTCCCAACCCTGAAACTACTTATCTATGGAAGTTCAGTCTTATCCCTCACCCTTTTTATCTGTTAATGTATTGGGGCGGTCCCAATTCCTCATTAAGCAGATGAAAAACAGGTCTACAAAGGTTCAGGGGAGCCAAGGACTCCCAGCTAGTTTGTAACAGGGCTGGAATTCGTAGCTGGGGCTCCCTACCACAGCCAAAGGTATACCCTCCATTTAGTCCAAACCATAAAGAAGGTTTTTTAACCAAAGGAACAAATGACTAAACTTATAACACTATGCTTCCTTTCTTCTAAGATGGGAAAATGATTTTAATGTTACTGAAATAAATCTCAATGTATCACGCAACCTGATTTAATATATTATTTTTTCTGAGCATCTGCTATAAATTAATGGTGTGTCTTCAGGGATTTGGTATCACCTCACATTATAGAACACAGTTCTCCACTCTTCATGTTCCCATGGGGGGAACTTCCACTAGAGTAACACCCCTAGCCTCTCTTTCCACCCCTTACTGACTCCCTTTGAGGAGCTATTCTTTTCTTTCTTGTTTTAAGTTTTTGAGGGTTAAACACTTATAGAGTGGCCTGTGCTCATCCAATTTGGTCAATGAGTGAATAAGATGTCAAATTCGGGGTAGAAATATTACCATGCCTATATTGACCAGCAGACCTCTAATGACATTTTTTAAAGTGCTTTACCAGTAAAAATCAGTAATAGGTTAGATTTTGCTCTCCATATGCTTGGATTTTTGTCTCTCAACTAATTCTGAACTTCGGAAGGTTAGTGGGGTCATTATTTATTACCCTCTGAAACTCTACCAACTTAGATCCAAAGAAATACATGACAGAACTTCTCTGATAAAAAACAAAATTTTAAATAGGAAACAATGACAAAATAAACATGATATCAAGTTTGAATAAATATGATATGGTATCACGTTTGGAAGTTATTAGAGGAGATACTTGAAGAAGAAATGTAGAAAGGCATGCTGCTGGAAACCCATTACAGAGGCAGCCATTCTCTCAAACTTGCTTGTAAGTTTGATCCTGGTTCTAGAATCAGAATGGCCACTCTTGAGATCACTTCCTCCACAGCTGACTAAGAAGCTGAAGGGATGCTCCTCTTTAAAGAGACAACCAAATCCAGTGATGCTGGAGACAACCTGATGACGTGCGTAGCTTCTTCTGGGCTTGAAGGAAAACCACAGCTTTAAAGAAAATGGCTGCTGTGATCCCAAGCCAGTAAGAAGAAGGCAGAGACAATCCCAGCAGTCTTGATAAAAACCTGACATGGATCTGACGTGGCATGCTGCACTGCACCCACCTCCCTAATGTTTCTACTTTCTTATAACTACCTCACTCGCAACCTGATGTCTCCCTGTAGCAGCTCCATGAAGAACTTCAGTTTGGACTGAACAACACAGTGAGAGCTGGCACAAGTTGGGTGGGGGGAGGTGGAGATAGAAGAAGAGAAAAGAAGGCATGGGTAAAGAACTAAATGTTTTGAATATCCTAGGTTTAAAAGAGAAATTTTAAATAACAAGACTCTCTTGGTCAAAGGGCTGTGGTCTGGTCATTCTTTCTCTGAAACATATCTTGGAGTGTTTAACATGGGTCACTGAACCTTCCTTTTAAAACTTCAGACTCTTGGGGGTTCAGTAAATAAGCAGCAATAGTGAGGATTTCAGGAAAAAATGGAAGATTGAACACACTTATCTGATAAGGAGTTAATATCCAAAATATATAAGGAACTCATACAACTCAATAGCAAGAAAACATATAATCCTAGTTAAAAAATGGGTAAAGGACCTAAATTGCTTTCTCCCAAAACCCAATTAAAGGACAGTAAAGGGATTTTTTTAAAGGCTTAAACCAAAAGGAACAAGGAGAAAGTATAGGAGACAATTACCGCAAAATATTGGAAGCCACAATGCAGGTGGGAAGAGTGGCGAATGACATGGCAGCCCTGAATCCTAAGTTAGCTGTGGGAAAGACAAGATTCACCTCATTTTATCCCCCAGATGCCCCCAAAAGGCTGGGAGTAGAAGAAGTACTAAACTAAGCAGGACAGGCTGGATGACTAAGAAGGGCTCAGATCCCTGGATGGCTTCCCCTACTCCCCACACCTGGACTATCTGCCCATCCCCACACACACACACACACACCAGCAAATAACTGGAGGTTTATTTTCTAGAGAATAAAAGAGAGGGCCTCTAGGGGGAGAATGGCATAGTTGAAGGCAAACTGAATGGGATTAGATGAACATATGCATATCAGATACTGAGACCATCAGCTATTTCCCCTTATTTGGTTCCCAAAATGCTGACAACCAGGTTTTTACCTCCAGGCAGGAAAATGAAAAAACCTGACCAACCCAAGAGAAGGATATTGACATTGGAGGTTCCCTAAGATCAGCCTATGATGAAACTTACAGATGAGAAGCCTTATGTGTTCACTCAGTGCTCCAATCAGCATTTTAGTCCCCTACCCTCAAACACCTACAGAGAAATCAAGGACCTTCAGGCATCTTTAGAAAGCCCCTAATGCAAAACTGAGAGACCCAAACAAAGAGAAACAAGCAACTTGGAGGACAGTGACCATGCAAGAAGAAGAAAACTTCAAAAAACACCAGACAGATACACACTGAAAGTTCAGAGAATTTATTGCAGTGCTGAAACAAAAACAGTATAAGATTTAAAAAGAGGACTTGAAAGTAAAGAGAATTAAGGATAGAAGGAAAGAAAAAAATTAAAAGGAGTAAGATGGGATATAAAGCTGAGGAAATCTCCCTAGAAAGAAAAAAAAGACAAAAACATGAGGGAAAAATAGAAGAGCAGTTCAGAAGGTCCAGTATCCAAGTAATAGAAGCTCCAGAAAAAAGACAACAGAGGAAATAGAAGGGAGAAAATCGTCAGCTAAGAAATTAGAGAAAATTTCCCCAAAGTTAAGGGACCATGAGTTTTCAGATTGAAAGGGCACACAATACCCAGGACACTGGATACAAATCCAGCCACATCATGATGCACCATTATGAAATTTAGAACCCTGAGGATAAAGACAAGATCCTACAAGCTTCCAAAAAGAGAGAGAAAACAAAATTCACATACAATAAGGACATTTTCAGACACGTAACGTTTCAAAAACAATTCACCTCCCACACATTCTATTCTCTGGAAGCTACTAGAGTATGTAAAATATGCTTCAGGGCTTCCCTGGTGGCGCAGTGGTTGGGAGTCCGCCTGCCGATGCAGGGGACACGGGTTCGTGCCCCGGTCCGGGAAGATCCCACATGCCGTGGAGTGGCTGGGCCCGTGAGCCGTGGCCGCTGAGCCTGCGCGTCCGGAGCCTGTGCTCCGCAACGGGAGAGGCCACAGCAGTGAGAGGCACGCGTACCGCAAAAAAAAAAAAAAAAAAAAGCTTCAAAAGGAGGTAGTAAACCAAGTAAGAGGAAGACAGATGATCCAACACAGGTTCAAAGGGAATCTGTAGAATAAAGTCTACTTCTGGGTATATACCTGAAGGAAATGAAATCACTTATCTCAAAGATAGACGCACCCCATGTTCATTGCAGAATTATTCATAATAGCCAAGACATGGAAACAACCTAAGCCCCAAATGACAGAGGAATGGATAGAGAAAATGTGATACACACATGCACTCACAGAGGAATATTATTCATTCATAAAAAAAGAAGAAAATCCTGCCATTTGCAACAACATGGATGTACCTTGACGGCATTATGCTAAGTGAAATAAATCAGACCGAAAAAGACAAATACTGTATGACCTCACTTACATGTGGAATCTAACAGAAAAAAAAAAACCAATCATAGAGAAAGTAGATTGGTGGCTGCCGAGGGTGGTAGGTAGAGGGCAGTTGGGGAGGAAATGGGTGAACGCGTTCAAAGAGTACTAACCTCCAGTTATGAGATGAATCAGTTCTGAGGATGTAATGTACAGCATGGTGACTACAGTTAACAATATTGTACATTTGAAAGTTGCTAAGAGAGTAGATCTTAAAGGTCCTCACCACACATGCACACACACACACACACATATATAGAGAGAGAGAGAGAGAGAGAGAGAGAGAGAGAGAGAGATACATAGAGAGAGAGATTCTTATTGAGGTCATTTTGCAATATATACATATATCAAATCATCACACTGAACATCTTAAACTTACATGTTACATGTCAATTATATCTCAATAAAGCTTAGGGGGGAAAAAGAATGAAACACTATGCACAATAGGCTTTCTCCCTACGTTCTGCTTTGAACTTTTGAGCTGTTTTTTTGCTGCCCCTCTAGTTCTTGTACCATCCATCTAGCACAGGGACAAGATGAAATTTGTGGAAATAGCAGGAATTGAAACTACTTTCAAGAAAGAACACTGCTAATGGAATAAGAGGTATCTGTTAGATGCCTGCACATGGCCATGGAGAATCCACACAGAGTGCCCAATCACATCATGTCCCAGCACCTTTATCAGAATGTCTGTACCCTCAAGGTGATGTGGGGAGGGCACTGAAAGCCACAGAGGGGTGTGGCAGGGGACTGGAATGAGATTAGCAATTAAAAAAAGTCAGAAACCTTAAAATGACCTAGAGTTTGGGAGTGAGATAGCAAAAGTGATAACAGAACCTGAGTCAAGTCCAGCAAAAGTATTTTAGAACTGCCATGCTCTCTCCTCAGTCTTCTCAGGAAGTTAAATAATAGAAAGAAAAGGATTTGAGGGGGAAATGTATTGAAAACATCCCCCAAACCCATATTCTAAATGTTCAAAATGATTTTCTCCTATACAGCCCTCAAGACTTTTTGTTTTTTTAGATTTCTCTACTTAGTGGAGCTCATATGGAAGAAACTGTTTCATACTTCAGGCTTTTAAAGTAAAAGAGTTTTCCAGGCTACCAAGCAAGTCAAAGAGGGGCAGATCATCACTAGGCTGGGCCACATAAGAACTGGCCAGGAACCCACTTCCCAAAGACCCTAGCTGGACTCTTCTCAGAAGCTTCTCAAAGGTCCAGTCCAGTGGGCTTCTTGCCTGACCCTGGGTAAATCTGGAGCCAGTGCTGCGACAACTGAATGCTTCCAGGGCTCTGGGGAGGCTCTTGCTAGTTGATTACTATGAGGACCTGTCTAGTATCCTCATTTGGTAACAAAGTCTCTTTTCGGTTGTCTGTTCACGGATTATTCCACTGAGTCCAATCTTGCATGAAGAAAGCCCACTGCCACAGGGAGGTAGCTGCTCAGGAAATAGCTGACCTCACCTCAAACCAGACTGCAAAAAAATGCAAATAACAAGGTGGGAATACTGCCCCCAGAAAGCAGAGCGTGCATTCCAAAGACAAAGAGAAATAATTTCTGGATTATCTATTGTTTGGGATAAGTCGACCTTGCGAGGAGAATTGACAAGAGTTTATTTCTCTTGAATATATCCACTGACTGAGTTCCAGCTCTGGAATCTGATTGCAAGGGTTCAATTCCCTGATCCACGCTTACCAGTCTGGGCACATTGCTTAATCTCTCCATGCATCAGATTCCTCATCTATAACAAGGGAATAATCACAGTCTCTACCTCACAGCATTATGTGAGGATTAAGTTAGATAACATATATATTGATAGAAATCTCTAGGCATAGTAATTGGCACATAGTAAGTGGTGAAGAAATGTTAACTGCTGTCATCTTTACAGCTGCCTCCCCCTGTTGCTTGGGCTGACTTTCTGGAGGCAGAGACTAAGAATGTCGAAGGTATGGCTGCCACATGTGCACTGAAGCCTGTGGCCCGATGAGGCCCACATATGGGGTTTAAGGTTGAATGGCATTAAAACACTGTGCACACAAAGCGATCCATTTAAAGGAGAATGACAGCCCAAAGGGGGCATCCTGTATGACTTCATATAGAATGGGCCATTTGGAGACTATTTAAATGGTGTTTACTTTAAATGAGCCATCCTCGATGAAATAGACAGTGAATGCCTTCATTTTCCTTTTTGATTTAATCCACTTGCCCTAGACTCCCTTGCTACACCAGCTGCAAAGCAAAGAGAACATCCTGTGCTTGAATTAACCCAGAGTTTTTCCTCTGCACATGATCTCACGGCCAGGCCAGGCCAGGATTCATTAGCAAGATGCACGGGGAGAGGGGCGGTAGGAAGGGGCCCAGAGGAAGAGGCGCTCCCTAACTGTGCAGGCTTGAGCAGCCACCAGTTCGCCTCCCTTCTGGGCCTCCTCATAAAGGTCCTGAAAGCCTCTATGCCACCTCCTCTCATTGGAACGTGTTTAGGAGAGAAAATTCTTACACTTCAATAGTCTCACTAGTAAGACAGATATAACAAATATTGTTCTTATAATTGTGCTAGCAGCCGCTACAAGATCCAAATAGACATTTTCGTCTTCAAAACAGGACTGAAGGGCTTCCCCGGTGGCGCAGTGGTTGAGAGTCCGCCTGCCGATGCAGGGGACACGGGTTCATGCCCCAGTCCGGGAGGATCCCACATGCCGCGGAGCGGCTGGGCCCGTGAGCCGTGGCCGCTGAGCCTGCGCGTCCGGAGCCTGTGCCCCGCAACGGGAGAGGCCACAACGGTGAGAGGCCCGCGTACTGCAAAAAAAAAAAAAAAACAAAACAGGACTGAAATTTTCCTTAAAGATGACTGTGTGTTTTGCAAGTACGATAAGAATTTGAGAAGGGTAATTTTTCAAATTGTAAGTTCTGAAAATCCTTATGACTAGAGAGTGTTAAAACAATTACCTTAATTATTTTCTTCATATACTATTCTAAAAAACTGTCTTATGAATTGTCTTGAAGATTCTATCTTTCAGGGGAGGAAAAGTGGAGAGGAAAAAAGGAAGAACATGATGGAGTATTCCGTTCATGGGAAGAGAGAGAACTTTTTATGCTAAACCTGTGAAAAACTTTGCTAATTATTTGAGGAAATCGTTCCTACAAAAAGAAAAAAAAATTAAGGGAAAAAAATCAAGATACCGTAGTTATTTCTACACATCGATCGTGCCTGCTAATAGTAAATTAAATACAAAATTCATGGAACGTCATCGTACTATTCTTAGGGGAGTCTTGGACATACTCACTCAACTCACACTAAAGGCACAGCCACAACACACAAAAACACTCTGCTTCCACAGAGGCAAAAGCAGAAGACTTATCTTTGCAAAGTTAAGCATCTCACAAAATTTCTTGTTTTTAAAGAGTTATTGTTTCACTGAAAATTAAAACAGGCACTTAAATTCTCCCTAGTTAAAGCATCCACTTTATCTTTTAAACTCTTCCACCGTAGGTTAGACAAACAGCATGAAGCAAATGGACACACCAAAATGATACGTGCTTTTATTTACATATATTTCTTTACTCAATTCTTCTGTAGTGCCTGCTTCTTTCCTACCTCAAGCTTGTTTCTTTCTCTAGCCACTATTCTTAATTTCAGAACTTCCTGCCCAAACTAGTCCATATGTCAAGCTATTTCATTATTTTGGAACATCTTTGTACTACAAACTTAAAATGCTTGATGGTATATGTAAGAGCATGTATATATAGGGATATGAATTTATAAGTGTATATAGACACACTATATATAATGTTTTTATTATATATTTTTATATATTTATTATAATAAATATAATAGATACATAACAAGATAGGCAAAGCTCCCAGTTTGGGTTGCTCTTCCTCTTTTGGCTTCTTTCTCTAGTGCTTGGGGCTTTCAGCAAACCCCAGCTTTTTTGTTTCACTACTTTTTGGATGCTGAGTCTACACGTTCTGGTTTTATGAGCTAGTACCACCCTCGTGAATACCCATGGCATGTCTGCCTTTTGTTAGTCCTTTTCCGCTGTTGCTCAAGGGCAAGAACTGGCACCACAACAAAGGAGACGACAGTAAGACGCCCTGGGCTGGTATGCACCAGCACTGCCTGACCGGGGCCATGTGCCAGATCATGCCACCACTTCCCAGGCACTGATGCCACCTGGCAAGCCTTCAGGTTTCCTTTCCTGGCAACATGGTACTGCTTATGGCACAGGAGACCCAGGAGGGAATGGCCTTCAAGATCATTCTCGTGAACCAGGTAGAAGAGTGCCACCTACTGAACCCAGAACACAAGCACCTCCACAGGTTTTGAGGTTTTCCCTCGTGGCTGATGGAATACCTAAAGGAATACATTTCACCAGGCTTGTTATGCCAAGTCTCACCTGCACTCTGCCCTACGCTGTGGATAACCTAGTTCCCCTTAAACTTAAATACAAAGTGGATCAGCAAACTGGACACCAAATCATTCTGTGCCAGATGGTCACAAATGTGCTTTAGTACTTTACTCACTTGAGAAAATTCATGAATGTCAAGCCTAAAACAAAAATCCAGGGGCCTTCCCTGGTGGCTCAGTGGTTGAGAATCCACCTGCCAATGCAGGGGACACAGGTTCAAGCCCTGGTCCGGGAAGATCCCACATGCCATGGAGCAACTAAGCCCGTGCACCACAACTACTGAGCCTGTGCTCTAGAGCCCGTGAGTCACAACTACTGAGCCCGCATGCCGCAACTACTGAAGCCTGCACGCCTAGAGCCCGCACGTACTCCGCAATAAGAAGCCACCGCAATGAGAAGCCCGCGCACTGCAACGAAGAGTAGCCCCCGCTCGCCGCAACTAGAGAAAGCCCATACACAGCAGCGAAGACCCAACACAGCCAAAAAAAAAAATCCATAGCAACAAGAATGCGTATACACACGCCTGCCGGAATCATCACTACCCAAAAGAAAGCACGATGACTTCCCCGTTTGCCAAATATGGTAAGTGCAACTCTAGGAGGGCAAGCAAGAACTAGACAAAAAGCAAATCACAAACAAAAGAATGAACTGACAAAGATTTAGAAAGTGCAAGGCATTATGTGAGACCTTATGAGGGATGTAACAGAGCAGAACACAGTCTTCAATCAACAGTAGCTTTCTAAAGAGAAAAGATGCATTCACTCTGTACTCCTACCCCTTGAAACACATGTATGTATACTAGCCCAGTATAAAGTTTCCTCAGTTCAAGAAACAAGGAGCTCTCTCTACTTTGCATTCTCTCTTTGTGAAAACACTTAATCATAACCATTCCTAATGTCTTTTAATTTACCATTTCCTTATACGTAATTCCTGGTCTCATACTGTGGAAGCAGTCTAAATAGTAGTATTGCTCATTTTGAGCCATCAAGAGGAAAGAAAAGTTGGCTTTCAATTGCACACAGGAGGGTCCGAACCCTGAAATCTTGGCTTTTCCCTGGAATTTCCCACACGAAATCAAGAGAGAGAACGTCAGGGAGCTGGTCAGTTGGGCAGGCCAGAGAGTAGCATTTTGCTCAGGATGAGGTAATGTCTACAGTCTCCTACTTTTGCATAGAAAAATGAAATCAGATCCTAAGCAAAGGCACAAATAGTTTTTAACACCTTTCACTTGTTCATATGCTTTTTCTCCTATATTTGGAAGGAGCTTAAATTAGTCAGTCTTGTTCATTTACTTGAGGCTTCCCATGAAAAACATAAGTGGAATGTTTTAATTTTCTAGGAAGTAGACACTAAATTAGACTCTGTGAAAATAAAACAAAATTAAACAACAACCACAAAATTACCAAATTGCGGGAAATAAGCATGTACTACACCAATTTTTTCCTTTCAAAATATACTGAGACTGGAGAAAAGGCATAAACTCTAATCAGAAGCAAAACTAAAGGAATGACCCTGAAATCACTTTTGTTACTATCAGTAGTGATTTTAAATGCTTCTTCCATGAACCTATTACTTCTGTCTGATTACAGAGAACACATTTATTCAACAAATAGGTATTGAGCACCTGTTATATACAAAACACTGTACTGGACATTGGGTCTCTGTGCTTAAGAGTTTAGCTACATTTTGGCAGGGAATATAGGCTGACAATAACACACAGGCTAACATTTCGGTCTGCCCAAATGACATGATGCTGGGGAAGTTATATAATAAAGGAGCTAAATAAGTCAATCTAAATCTATGGCCTTGACTAAGCCTTATTGAGAAAAAGGATAGTGATTTCTCAGCTACTAAGATTCTTATGATGGTCATCACACTACCGTCTAAACCATTAGCCTTCTTCTTAAAAACAGGCAGGAGGGGTCTTCCCTGGTGTCGCAGTGGTTGAGAGTCCGCCTGCCGATGCAGGGGATGCGGGTTCGTGCCCCGGTCCGGGAGGATCCCACGTGCCGTGGAGCGGCTGGGCCCGTGAGCCATGGCCGCTGAGCCTGCGCGTCCGGAGCCTGTGCTCCGCAACGGGAGAGGCCACGACAGTGAGAGGCCCGCGTAAAAAAAAAAAAAAAATAGCCAGGAGGAATGATTTCCCTCATGTAGTGAGAACTCGGAGGTCCATCGTCTGATTTCCATCCCCTGCCCAAGGGTTGTTATCATTTCTGTCGCTATTATCTGCCTCATTACATTATGCTGCTCCCAGGTGCTTTTCTTCTTTCGGGAAATCAGCTGGTGCCTGGCAAATGTACTAATCAGGTTGACGTGTCACTGTGATGGAAACTGTGACTTGCGGGTTGGGTTTTGCTGCTCATGTTTTCAATGATAGCTCTTCGTTTTAAAGGGCATCGTGCACAACAGAGTGGAGGTCCTATGAGACCAATCTACCAGTCTAGAAAACATGACTTGGAAAGGAAGTAGTAGCATCTTGTATCCACATACCCTTTTTCTCTAAGGAGTGCAGACACATTTGGAGATATTACTCCATCCTCAGAACAGCCATTTTGGGCCTGGCAAAGAGCGTTGTTAATACTCTTGCCTGACTGTATTCTGATAAACCCCAGCTGTGGGCTGCAGGAGGCGTGCAGTATTAGCATAAAGTTCTTTCTGCTGGTGTAGCTCTCTCCTCTCTCAGTTTGAATTGGTAAAGTCTGCTCTATGGTATCATATAAAGTTGTATATAAGCAAATCCCAATTATTATCTACTTTATTATAACTATGCCCTGAATTGGAAATTCGGAGAAAAAAATCCACAGATACACTGTTGGAGGTATGAACATTTTCCATGAAAATGTTAAAGTTAATTCTTGTTTTAATTTTTGATGGTAATCTTCAAATAGATAGGTAAACAGACAGATGTTGAAAGGATCAGAAGACTTTTTTTCTGTAAAGGGTTAGTTAGTAAATATTTTAGCCTTTGTAGGCTATGCAGTCTTTGTTGCAACTGTTTAACTCTGCCATTGCAGCACCAAATCAGCCATAGACAATGGTTGTATTTCGATAAAACTTTATCTACAAAAACAGGCAGTAGACTGGATTTGGCCAAAGGGCTGGATTATCCAGATACAAATGAGTCCTGACAAACAATTTCAGAGTTCACATCTGCAGCAGTGTATATGATTGCACAGGGACATGTAGCACTGCTTTAATTATTGAGAGATTATGAGAAAAGAACATAAGAATGATGCTTTTGGTGAGTAAAGGCTAAATGACATCACGGCATGATTTGTAAGCAAAAGCTTTACAGCATATGGAAGAAAAGTGGTGGAGAATAAGATCATCATGTGGCTCAGGGTAGAACAGGCACAACGACCTCAAGAGAACCTTCGTGGAGCTGTCAGCACCACATTCATATTGTAAGGGGCAGCTTCATTTCAGGAAAATAATAATCTTTTACAATAAACTGAAGTTGTCCATTTGAATTTCATTGATTTAATGGTTTGGTCTGCATTTAATTTAAACTTTTTTTGGTGTTTTATTTGTGTAAGAGTATAGGAATACAAAATTGTTTGGCAATAATCCAGCCCCCTGGCCAAATCCAGTCTACTGCCTGTTTTTGTAAATAAGCATACATTTATAGTTTTAAAGATATCATTCTAATACAAATAACTTCAGTCAACCCTGGTGAATCATGAGGGTTTTTTCCCTCTGACAAGAAAAGTAATGCTCAAGTCTGAGCAACACTGCCAAACACAAGCTTTGACATCTGAACTGCAGGACCAAACCATGAATGAGAAAGTATGTCGGCTTGGTGAGGTGGGGGTAGGGAGTGCCACATCGCATCTTGGGAAGCGTAGTTATCATCACAAGTAAACCAGAAATGGAGGCTGGAGGAGTCCAGGTATCAGTGCCTGCTTGAGACTGCAGTGTTTCATTTACTCAATCAATTCAGCGTGTCAGGGAAACAAGCAAGGAGGGTAAAAAAGATGCTGTGTGGGTCCCAGAGAAGCTCACCAGACAACTCATGAGACACCAAAACCTGGATAGAGGAGCTGTGTGCCTCAGTAACCCTTCATCTGTTGAACAGAGAGGGGACTTCAGGCAGCACACAAGTGGACAGTGAATGGAGCTAAGGGAAATCCTCAGACTTCATCCTGTCTGTTGAAACACCAGAGAGGAAAGCCATGAGCATGACAGGAAAAAATACTGCAGGATAAAGGTAAAAGAAAACATTGTTCTCAGGACTCAGAGGAAGAACAAGCCTTGGAAATAAATTTACTACAGAAACCAAAACAAGTTTAGAAAACTGGCACTCCCATTATGATACAAGAAGATATAACTTCTATGAAAAAATGGTAAAAAGCCATGAGAGGACAACAGGCTGAAACAGTGTAACAGATTGAGATCAAAAGACAACAAAGTAACAAAAAAGATAAGGAAGAATTGCAAGGGCTGTTACAATAACAATCTATAATGGAATTACTAAAGAATAAAATGTCTCCATGGAAACTCAGTGGTATAAAGTGTAAATAAAAAATGAAAAGGCAAGCCATACAGTCGGGGAGAATATATTTGTGACACATATCTGGCAAAAGGCTAGCATCTAGAGTATATAAAGTATTCTTACAGTCTAACAAAAAAACAACCAAAAAAACCATATTAAATAAATGGGCAAATGACTTGAAGAGGCACTTTTCAAAGGCAGACATAAGAACGTACAATAAGGGCATGAAAGTTGCTCACCATCATTAGTTATCAGAGAAATGCAAATTAAAACCACAAGATAGTATTTCACCCCAGTTGGAGGGCTAAAATTAAAAGGACTGACAACATCACATGTTTCCAAGGATGCTCAGCTACTGGACTCTCATACACTGCTGGTGGAATATAAAATGATTGAATCACTTTGGAAATAGTTTGCCAGATACAAAGTTAACTTCTCTGAGCCAGCAATTCCACTCTTAGGTATTTACCCAAGTGAAATTAAAACCTTTGTCCACAAAAAGGCTTACACATGAATGTTCACAGAATATTTTTTGTAATGCCCCCTCAAAATTCAAATGTCCATCAACAGATGAGTGGATAAACAAACTAGTTTACTCACATAATGGATTACTATTCATCAACTTTTTAAAAAAGAATAAACTATTGACATCCATAACAATATGGGTAAGTCTCATGCTGAGCAAAAGAAGCCAGACACAAAAGAGTACACACGAATGATGCCATTTACATGAATGTTTAGGAGAGGTAAAACTAATCTATACATATGGAAATCAGATCAGTGGTTGACTGGAGTGGGGTTAGGGAAGACTCACTTAAGGAGGGATGGCAAAGGCACAAGGGAATTTCTAGGGTAATAGAAATGTTCTACATCTTCATAGGGGTGCTGATTAATTACTTAGATGCATTTTTTTGTCAAACACCATTGAACAAGATGAACTGTGTGCATTTCATTATACATAAATTATACTGTAATTAAGTTGATTAAAAACCAAGGTACCCACAACCAGCTCCATTCTAGAAAGTTTTGAATTACATAAATAATTTTTTTAAATTCTATGAGCCTAGGCAGAATAATCAGGCTACTTTCAAAGAATTTTTTTAAATGATATGAGATTTCTCCTCTGAAATACTAAGTAAGATACGGTAATGAAAACATTTATAGTCGTTTAAGAGGGAAAAGAAGTAAGAATTTAATACCTAGCCAAGGATTGTTCATAAGTAAACACAACTAAAAGCTCACCTAAAAATGGGAGGACTAAGAAAATATACCACATACCCATCCTTCTAGGAAGGAAAAAAAAAAATAGTGAAGCCATTTCCCAGCTGACTAGGAGATGACTCAGACTTAAGAGATCAAGAGTAAAGAAAGTCTAAATACTTATTGCAAATATAAAAATATAATTTGAAACTGGATGAAAATGTAAAACAACGATTATAATTCCTAGAAAATAAGATATAATACAAAAACAAAATATAGAGATAGTATGAGTCACAAATCCCAAACTGTATTTATTAAAACTGGAGAATGTGGGTGAGGGAAGTTGATAGAAGTAAATGCCCATTAAATTCTTTATTTGATATAGAATGAAGTCAAGAGCTATTGGTTAACTAAATTGTGAAACATCCATTTATGGAATACTCTATAGTCATAAAAATATTGAGGAAGCTCTTCATGGTCAGATACGAAATTATCTATAAGATAAACTTATTCTAAAGAGGGAAGCACAATACAAAAAAGTGTATAGCATGTTATGATTTGTGCAACAAAAGAGGAAAAAATATACTATACAAAGGAAACTGGTGACCTTGGTTGCCTTGGGGAAGGGTTACTGGGTAGTTGGGAATTAGGAGTAAAAAGGAGACATTGTAAATTTTTTTGTCCTTTGCTCATTTGTAAATGAACCATGTAAATGTGGCTTATTTTTAGAAATGAAATTTTAAAATGTATGATTTGACTTTCAGAATCAAATAAACATTCATTGAAGACTTTATTACATGTGTAAATCTAGTTTTTTTATGAAGAAGGCATCACAAATCAGAAAAGATTCAATAAATGATCTTGGATAACCGGTTTCCTATTCGAAGACAAAAATGTTTAGTCCTCATTTCACAACCCTGACCAGAATAAACTACAAACAGATTAAAGAGTGAAATTACAAAAATAAATAAATAAATAAAAATTAAATAAAAATATTAGAACAAAACAGGTGAATCGTAGAGCAAAGAAAGACTTCCCAAGAGAAACCTAACATATTTTATTACATAAAATTTTAAATCTCCTATAGATTAGAAATATTATATAAAATTAAAAGGTATACTAAAAACTGAGAAAAATACTTTTCACAAATATAAGAGATTAATATCTTTATTTTATATATATATATATATATATATATATATATATATTTTTTTTTTTTTTTGTGGTACTCGGCCCTCTCACCGTTGTGGCCTCTCCCGCCGCAGAGCACAGGCTCCGGACGCGTAGGCTCAGCGGCCATGGCTCACGGGCCCAGCCGCTCCGCGGCATGTGGGATCTTCCCGGACCGGGGCACGAACCCGGGTACCCTGCATCGGCAGGCAGACTCTCAACCACTGCGCCACCAGGGAAGCCCTATTTTGTATATTTTTTAAACAGGAGAATAGCTTACAGATTTATGTAACGTAAGTCTTATGTGACACGGGAGCCTCCACAGGAAATGAAGGCCCGAAGAAACAGACCTGCATACTTTTCTGCTGGGTTTGATGACGAGTGGACACTCAACTCAGGAACAGCCAGATGGAAGAGATGCACAGGGCAAGGTACGTGAGAAAGAGCACGGAACTTCCATGCCCTCTCCAGGTACACAATTCTCCCCACATCTCCACGTGTTCACTAACCTGGAAGTTCCAGTATCTTTATTTTTTAAAGATCCAATCAAATTAGAAGACAAAACAAACTTTTTGAAACCTCACTAACACCTCGATATAAAAATGAACAAAGGAAATTAACAAACAGGAAATGAAAACGGTTAAGAAACATATAAGGATGTATGAAACCTCATTGATAATTCAAGTAATCCAAATTAAAGAGAGGCCTTCTCTTGCCTATCAGATGGGTGAAACTCCAAGGGAAAGGAGACCTTCATAAACTACTGATGGATATGTAAATTGGTACAACCTTTCTGAAAAACAACTTGAGATATGTACCCAGCCTTAAACAGGTTCAAAACTTTTGACTCAATAATTTTAATTTTATACAAACTGTCTCCCCAGGAATTTAATGCAACTTTATTTATAATAAGAAAAAACTTTGGAAACAATAAAAATGTCTAATAATATGGAAATGTTAAGTGAAATCTGATACATTCATACAATAAAATATGCAGACATTAAAATTATCAACTTGGGGCTCTCCCGGTGGCACAGTGGTTGAGAGTCCAAGGAGAAACCATATTTTAAATAAAGAAATATTACAATTACAGAAATTTTACCTGGCATCAACATGCCCAGGATCTCAACTGAAAGTGTTAATTATTGCAATAAGCAAGAAATTCGCAGACAAAACCTTGATGATGCATTAGCACTTGCCTTCCATCTTTCTTATACACCTTTGGTTCAAAACTTCATGGCCAGGGCTTCCCTGGTGGCGCAGTGGTTAGGAATCCGCCTGTCAGTGCAGGGGACACGGGTTTGATCCCTGGTCCAGGAAGATCCCACATGCCGCGGAGCAACTAAGCCAGGGGGCCACAACTACTGAAGCATGCACTCTAGAGCCTGCTTGCCACAACTACTGAGCCCGTGCTCCACAGCTACTGAAGCCGTTGTGCCTAGAGCCCATGCTCTGCAACAAGAGAAGCCACCGCAATGAGAAGCCTGCACACTGCAACGAAGAGTGGTCCCTGCTCACTGCAACTAAAAGAAAGCCCGCGCACAGCAACGAGGACCCAACACAGCCAAAAATAAAATTAATTAAAAAAACAAAACAAAACTTCATGGCCAAATAGTGTACAGAACAGATGCAATACTAGGATGACTCCAGTGGGCCAGCCCACAGGAGCACTGTCGCTCAGAATAATGAATAACCCTGTGCAGGCTCCATGACCAAACCACAGATAACTCTACTATAATGGTGTTTCCATGGCACACTTGCCTGCCCAGAAAGTCTTCAACCAAGAGCACCCACTTATGGCCCACAAACCATCAGCTGAAAGCAACTGCCTTAATAATCTAGGAATTGATAACTCTGGCATGAAGAGCCCCACATGCCATGCCTAGGCTTCCAAGTGCCTCTCCCCATCCTGGGCTGTGTTCTCTGACAGGATGTTTTATAGTATGTTCAGTCCAACCCAGCTAATAAAGGAGCTCTTTTAAAGTGGAGAAAAACACTGTGTGTTGGGTTGCTGGGTCCAGCATGTGTGCAATACATAAAGAAGCACAGAACACATGTACAGTACCTTCCCGAAGCTGTGTTGGCTTGGCAGAATTTTCCCCACTCATTAAAACAACAAAAGATGCAGCTGCTCGAACCGTAGCCTGCCATGTTGACATGGCAACGGGTGGCTCCTGGCATGGAAAAAGGGCCCTGTTGTTTATGGGCGATCCCATAGTATAAACACATGGCCTGCAGAAGAAAGACAAAGAAACAAAGGGGGAGAATCTTTAAAATGAGTTGTCACTTTTCTCACCACCGTGGTAGCGAAGGTTAAGTTGAGCTTTCAAAGAGAAAATATCTCAGACTTTGTAGCTGGCTGGTTTCAGAGCATCTTGAACTGAAACTACCAAGGGCTGTGTGAATAGCTGAGTGGTAATTTCTCCCAAATGAATTACTTAAACATGTAAAGAGAGTTTTTTGTTTGTGTGTTTGTTTTTTAAGGGGAAAAATATTTTTTTGGATAAAGTTTTAAATACTAGTCTGCCAAGTTAAAGTTTACATTAACCTTGCCCCTCCCTTTAGGTCCTTAGGCCTTCGAAAGAAAAAAGTTTTAGAGACATTCTTAAAAAATTGTGGAAAATATTCTGGAAAAGAAAATATGTTTAGCGATCACTGAGATATTAATACTTAGAACAAACAAGCCGGTGGTCTCAAATGCAGTGCTGGCGGACAGATACCCCCAATCTTGGAAACCACCACCTCAAAATGGAACCCTTGTGGGAATCCTTGTGTGGAGGCCAAAAACAGGGGTTGGCATATCAACAGGACTGCAGGTCACAACAACCAGGCTTGTGACGGGAAGGCCAAGTGCAGAGCTGTTACCAAAGCAAGTGTAGGAAACCAACGGCATCACATTAGGGCTCATTCTGCTACAGTTAAAAAACACAAACCCACACATACCAAGAACAATCCCTTCCATGATTAAGTCACAGACAGAAATGGAAAAAAAAAATCTATGAGATCAAAGAAATCTATTCTTTTAACACCACAGAGGAGAAGGTACAGACTGACCCTCAGGAAGATGTCTTAGGAAAATGTTTCTACTTTTTGCTTTTCAGGAGTTATGGCAAATATGAGATAGTTTTTTTTTTTTTTTTTTTTTTTTTTTGCGGTACGCGGGCCTCTCACCACCGCGGCCTCTCCCGCTGCGGAGCACAGGCTCCGGACGCGCAGGCTCAGCGGCCATGGCTCACGGGCCCAGCCGCTCCGCGGCACGTGGGATCCTCCCGGACCGGGGCACGAACCCGCGCCCCCTGCATCGGCAGGCGGACTCTCAACCACTGCCCCACCAGGGAAGCCCTGATATAGTTTTAATCAGCTTGATTTATAGAGTAAATAATAGAGTAGAGCACTACCTCTCTCGCATAAACTGGTTTTCCTTTTTAGTTAACATTGTTATGACTGAACATTTATTGTGTTCTTACAATAAGCAAGAACACACAGAATGATGGCCCCACTCCATCAGTCAGGGTCCAGGAAGGAAAAAGAAACCAGTCTAGGACTTAATAAACAGAGGTAATTTAATATAGGGAATTGGTCATACAAGTGATAGAAGTGCTGAGAAGCCAAACGGGAGAGTGAGGCAACTCAGAGATTAGCCACAGTGGTAAGGAGCTGTGACTCTGCAGGTTGGAGGAGCTACTGTTACTGGGTGTTACAGGGTCATTTGACAGAAGCCAGAGTCACAGTGGGGAATGTCCAATGGGTGCTGGGACCAGGGAGACTCAGTCATTGATGGAGATGCCAAAAGAAGCAGAAAGAGGGAAGGAAATACCTTGTTTCTCGCCAACTCTCAAATGTTCCATCAATGCCCCGCATTGGCCAAACCTGACAGGAAGCCAGAAGACGAGGCAGCCTGAGAAATGAGGTTCCTTGTCATTCAGAGATCATGATAAGAGCAGAAAATGGACCTTAGAGCAAACAGGCAGTCTACCTCCTAGAAGTGTCTATGCTGTGATAACTCATAGAATTGACATGAGGCAGAGAAAGAAGATTAGAAATTCAGAAGACTTTAGTCCTGGCTGGGTTACCAACTCATTAAATGGCTATGGAAAAGTCCCTTGACCTCTCTGAGTCATATGCAAAATGGGGATGGGGGGCAGGTATGTGACTTCTATTGTCTGTTCTGGTCCATAAACCTATGATTATGTCCCAGAAACATAGATACAAGAACAAAGGCAAATTTTCATGGAAGGCCCAGAATCCCCCATCGATTTCAGTGAGTGATGAGCTCCCACCCTGGTCCCCTTGGATCCCTGGTTAATTGACTTAGCCTTAGTTAACTGCCCAACTTCAGGTTGTTTGAGAACCTAATGACAAAGTTGCCTAAAGCCACCTCCTCCTAGGCGGGGCTGCTGGTTGTGGTTGCCTGGGGTGGGGGTGGGGGAATGCTTTAGCAGCTCAAGTTCTGAAAATTCCACCTGTTTTTTCCCAAAAGCCCCATCTTAGGGAAGGATCCCAAGAGGAAACGTATGGTCAGTGGAAAGGGAGTATATTGCCACTGGCCAAATGGCAGGTATAACTCCTCTTCCTCTGACCATGGCAGCCATTGAGAATCAAGGCTTTCTTTCTCACTGAAGCAGAATGGACCCCACAATTTTGCTCAGCTCATGAGCTTTAGGAATCCACTTCCAATCTAAGTAGACTTGTGGAGATAAACCTATTTGTGATGCTCACAGGAAGTGGGAGGCCCTTGCCTAGAGATCGCCTAAGACTTTCTCTGCCTCATGCACAGGGGAAGCTGACCCCATATTAGGGTCCTAAGTCCTAGGGTACTTAGGCCAAGTCTGAAAGTATCTGTGCTCTCTTGCCTTTGCACGCAGCACCTCATTTCCCTCGGGTGACTCTGGTGCTACAGGTCTTCCCTTCCCTGCACAGGGAGCAAATCCTCCCCCAAAAGACTGGCTTGCCCAGATGTTTGCTCTCCTTCTCCCGATAAGCTTGGGTTGGAGGTCATGCTGGTATATTATTATGCATTCCACCTGTGCCCTTAGGTATGTGGTCTCCAAGGCTTCCTCCATCAGCCTCCATACCTCTTTCCAGAAGAAACAATCAGATTTGAGATGAGGTCATATGTGAGAGACACTGCAGAGGAAGAATCAGAAAGACATAATGATTTGCTGCAGGAAAAGGAACAGAAGGCCTCTCTGAGGTAACCAACTTTCAAGATGGACCCCAATGACCCCTGTCCCTCATATTCACACCCCTGTGTAGCCCCCTCCCACATTGTATCAGGTTGGCCTGTGTGACCGATGGCTATGGCAGAAGTGATGTCACTTGTGAGATCAGATTATTTAAAAATCTGTGACTTTTGTTTTAGGGGTTTTCCTCTGTGTCTCATCACTTCCTCAGGACAGGGCAGGGGGGGCCATGTCATGAGGACACTCAGGCAGTCTATGGAGGAGCCCACGTGGTAGGAACGAAGGCCTCTAGCCCACAGTCAGTGAGGATCTGAGGCCTGTCAACAACCTTGCACGTGAGTTTGGAAGAGGATCTTCCAGCTCCAGCCAAGCCTTGAGATGTCTGTGGCCCCGGCAGACAGCTGACTGCTACACTGTAAGAGATCCTGGGCCAGAACAACCCAGTTAAGCTGCTCCTGGATTTCTGACTCTCAGAAACTGTGTTTAAGTTTTGTTCTTTTAAGCTGTTTAGTTTTGAGGTAATTTGTTATGCAGCAATAGATAACAGAATTTTCTCAGGTTTCTGCCTCAAGGGAGAAGATGGATCATGAAGCTATTAAACAAGAGAAGAAACTAAGGGTACCAAGCAGGTCACAGGAAGGGACAAGGGAGAAGGAGAGTTCCTACCTGTTTAATTTGCATAGAAAGGGCTTTACACACCATATGGCAAAGGACACTTGTATGGACACAGAGACCTCAATTTCCTAACCCCAAACAGTATAGTGTCCAACAATGGGACTGAGTGTCTGAAATTAGACCTATCTCAGAAATTTAGAAATGATGATGTTATGAAGTAGTAAGTTACTGAGGCTGCAGGCAGATCTGAGTCTGGGTATCGTACACAAATAGGGAGGTGGGGAGGGAATCCTTCCATTGGCTGGATTTAAAAAAGCACGTTATCACCATCATTTCCTCCCCAGTTCTCTATTATTTCCCCCTCTAAACAGCCTAGTTCTAGATATTTTGTTCTAGAGTTTTGTCCTGATCCCCTGTCATCCTCTTGAAGGCTCTTTTTGCATTGGCGCCTGAAGTCTCCCACCAAGGGGATTAGATGCCTGGCCAGATCCCAGGAAGCTCTCACCTCCAATCCTCCCACTGTCCCCACAAGTCTCCTTCTCTCCCCTCTTTATATGGCTGGGGCATCCTTTCTGCCAAAGTCTATATGTTTTCTTTCTAGCTTTCCACTTGGTCTCTAGAGCTATAACTCTGAAAGTATAGATCAATTCATCTGTCTAAAAGCCACACCCATAAATATACCCTTGTCTGATATGACTGAATCACTTTCTTATTGGAATGTTTTCAGAAATAGGAAAACAATCCTAGGCAAAATTTCTTGAAAATGTAGATTCCCTTCATGTTCCCAGTCTACTCCCTTCTTGGCCTTTTCTTCTTTCTCAGCTGCAGCTTCACTCCTCCCTCCTCAACACACTCAAACAGAGTGCCAGTGACTTCATAACCGATGGCTTTTTCAGCTTTCACAATCTGATATTCTTATGCATGTCATACGTCATGGTGCAAATGTCTAAAACAATCTAAAGTTAAGTAACTACATTTTAACAGGGATGAAAGCTTTAATCCCTGGATAAAGGTCTAGTGGTGGAATTTTGGGCATCCGACAGAAAGTGGAGAACTGGTCGACATAAGGTCTTCACGGAGTTAAACCCTCCTGAAAATCATACTCTCTACGTGGTGACTCCTACCACACACACATTCCCCACCCCTCCCTCCCCCCGCCCCTGTGTCCCAAGAGGGGAGGAAAATCTATGTGCATTTATAAACATGCTCTGCAGTTATCTGGGTATGTAATCACCGAAAGAAATGCAGCTGTGTTTATTCAACATGCACAGCCTTACACCTCGGCCATGTTGCTAAAATGCTTATGGGATAGATGTTTAGGCGCCAGCCTGCAATTCTGATGTTTATAACTTCATTATTTCCCAACTGAACAATTTCTTCCAACATGAAAAGGAAAACTCTCTTTCACCAGGGCTCGTTCTACATGCCCTGGGATACCCACCCGCATGGAAGACCCCCCTGGAGAGCCCAGACTAACTGCACAGGAGTTGTGGGAATGGGAGGAGGCCACTGAAAATCAGAAAGAAAACAGGGTAAGATGGGGGTCACAGGCAGGCCCGTGGCTTGTTGCGTTGAAAGAACTTCTAAATTGAGGAAGAACCTGTCAGAGTTACAATTACTTCAGCTTCTTGTGTGTATGCGGAATAGTCAAATGAGGATAAGATACACTATGCTGCTATGGTCTGAATGTGTCCGTCCAAATTCATATGGGAAACCTTAATGCCCAAAGTGATGGTATTAGGAGGTGGGGTCTTTGGGAGGTGCTTAGGTCATAAGGGCACAACCCTCATGAATGAGATTAATGCCTTTATAAGAGGCCAGACCGAGCTTCCTAGCCCCTTCCACCATGTGAGGCCGCAGCCAGAAGTCGGCAGTCTGCAACACAAAAGAGGGCCTTAACCAGGACCTAACCATGCTGGCATCCTGATTTCCAACTTCTAGCCTCCGGAACTGTGAGAAATAATTTTCTCTTGTTTATAAACCATTCGCTCTGCAGTATTTTGTTGTAGCAGCCCAAATCGACTAAGACATCAACTAAACTAACATGTTTGCTTGTCTTTTTGGGAGGAGCCATCTTTAAAGCCATCTATAAAACTTGTAGGGAATAGATTCAAACCATATATTTTCTTTATTTTCAGTTTACTATATGCATGTCTTTTTGCGGTCGGAGTGAAAGGGGGTTATTTTTAGTTTAAAAAAATGTTTCAAGTTTCACCACTTTCCATAAAAATCACCCATTTTCAGAGACTTGATTATCACAGATCAACAACTGGGGAGAGGGCTGCTTCAACAGACTCGGGTAGGAGGTGATGAGCCCCCTGTTGCTGTGGGTGTGGCTTGATGGGATGTTTTCCCACACTGATCTGGTCACTGGAAGCCAGGGGACCACAGATGTGACAGCTCAGTGGGTCAGATTCTTTTACAAACTCCCCAGAGTTACAAAGTCTTCAGGCCTCCTCTAATTCCTTTCCGTCTGTACTCCTTCCTGCACCCGATCTTTTTTATGGCTCCATGTTCTCATTAAACCTAAGTTACAATTTCCATTGTAGGTAAGAAACCCTCTTGCTTTCTTGTTACACAAAAACCAAGAGCAGACTACTAAAACAGGAAGTGTCAACCACAACTCTCTCTCACCCCTATACACACACACACACATTCTCACACACACCCCTTCTTTATTATCATTCTTCTTCATGGCACAGTCACCAAAACTGTGACTCACCAATCATAATAAACATATATGGCAAGTTCAAGGAGAATGCTGCTTTGACTTGGATAGATTTTGTGTATGGTCGAAATGGACTGGACTGAAAGTGGCTTTGAGTCAGAAAGTCACCTCTCCTTTAACAGAGGTGTTTTGGGTGCAAAATAAGCAAGCTGTTTGTGCAGGCAAAGATAGTACTTTTCATCTGGAAGTCCCTTGTGAGTGTAGGATTTCATGTATGGAAAACATTTGGAGGTCCTCTCACGGAATTTTCTCATTTTACACACGAGGAAATTAAGCTCCAGAGATGTAAAATGACTTATCTGAAGTCACATAGCTAGTTGGCAGCCCAGCTCTGAGTACTCAGTTCTCTTGGCTCTCACTTTTTAGATTCTTTTCAACACTCCAGGCTTTTGGTTATAGGTCATTTTGATTTGTTATCTTCTGTTGATGTTTGGTGATTCGTGGTTTTTTGTTGTTGTTGTTTGGTTGGTCATTTTTGTTACTTGTTTAAATTAAGACAGTCCATCATTGCCTTTTCTCGCAAGACTCAACTGGGATTCTGAGAAATAGAGATCCATCTAGACAGTGCAGCAAGGGGATAAGGAGGCTGAAAAGGAACACTTCCAAACATTTTCATGTTTGGGATTATCAATTCCTCCTTTGCAGCTATACTATGATATTATAGAATTAATGGGTATTTCCCCTCCAGTTCTCATGAATTTTACATTGGTTTCTTGATGCAAGTAGGGGGGAAAAAAGGTATTAATTACAGAAATGTTCATTTTAGACCTGAAATCTCTTCTAAAATATCTTCTGCTCATTCTTTTAATTTTAAAACTTAATAGTAAGATACAAAACAATGAAACTATTTTCGTGTTTGTGTGTGTGTATGTGTGGTGGGGGGACATGTTTTAACATCTGGTTTCGATATCAAACTAAAAATACTCCAAAGGTCTACATCGTCCTTGGTCCAACAGCTGAACAATAAATATAATTTAAAAAAATCATTCCCTCCTTAGTATTTTGCCAACATCATTCTGGCTTTGTCTAAAACAAAGAAACATCATACTGATCTAGGAAATTTTAAATTTTAATATCACTTTAAGTTATAATGTATTTTCCTAGTCAGCTACCTTTAACAATGACCCAAATAATTATAGTTTTTAAAATAAATTTCCTATGTTTAACTGAATTTCCCCTCCATTCAACTCATGTTCAGTGATGTCATCAGCTTAAGCAAGATCTCCTAGACCACTTGGCTGGTTCCACAACTATTATAATGATCCAAAGGGAAAAAGGAATGGGTTAACAGAAAAAAATGCTTTGGTTTTAAATAACATTTTATTCACTGGAATGGAAAAAAGGCAGGAAAATGCAGAAAGTACATAAACTTTGAATAAAGATTTCCATTTTTTTAAAGATTTTTTTTTCTTAAGTATGTTGAGGCTCTAGAATCAAAAAGATATTAAGGCCTCTTCCTGTCTGGCTTAGCAAGTACCCCATTACACATTCTTGACTGTTCCAGGTCTCATCAAAATATTTTCAAAGGGCACACATACTCACACACCACAAAAAAGTAAACATTGTTTCCAAGAAGCATGTATCATATTGTTAAGTATGTGGTTATTTCATCAGTCAGTTTTAAAGGTCACCTAAAATCCAGTATCTGAATGATGGAGGCAAGAAAGAGCACTTAGGTTCAAGAGAAGCCAGAACCCCACAATGGCTAAAACAAAGTAAGAAAATGTAGTTTTGTTTGTTTGTTTGCGGGCCTCTCACTGCTGTGGCCTCTCCTGTTGCGGAGCACAGGCTCCGGACGCGCAGGCTCAGCAGCCATGGCTCATGGGCCCAGCCACTCCGCGGCATGTGGGATCTTCCCGGACCGGGGCACGAACCCGTGTCCCCTGCATCGGCAGGTGGACTCTCAACCACTGCACCACCAGGGAAGCCCAGAAAATGTAAAAACAAAGTAAGAAAATGTAGTTTTTATATTTCCAGCTATTTCATTTTAGAACTAGAATAACAATGAGGAAGAAGAAATGATTAACAATGATTGAAAGAAATACTCTTTTATAGCTGCAAATACATTTTCAGTTCTTGTCCAGAGAACACTGCTACTTGGTAAAAATGGGATGAGAGCTCTTATGAAAGAGGAATTTCAGGATGGAAAGATGATGATTTTTTTTCAAATTTGAAGTTTATTCTTTAATGAGTTTTTTATTTTATCAGTTTTAGATTTATTTTTAAAAGTACAAAGATAAAACACAGTCCCCATATATCCCATACCCAGTTTGCCCTACAACTTACATTAGTATATTTGTCACAGTTGACACATTATTATTAACTAAAGTCCAGACATTAACTAAACTACTCAGATTTCATTAGTTTTCCTCTAAAGTCCCTTTTCTATACCAGGTTACTACATTAATTTTAATCATCATCCTTAGGCTTCTCAACTGTGACAGTTTCTGAAGACTTTGTGTTGGCCTTGAGAGTTTTGAGGAGTACTGGTCAGGTATTTTGTTGAAAGTCTGATTTATCTCATGTTTTTCTCTTGGTTGGACTGGGGTTATGTGTTTGGGGGAAGAAGGTCACAAAGATGCCATTTGCATCACACCATACCAAGGGTGCATACTATCAATGTGACTCATCACTGTTGATGTTAACTTTGACCTCCTTGCCGAGGTCACGTTTGTCAGATTTCTCCAATGGAAATTTACTTTTTCCCCCTTTCCATACTGTCATCTTTGGAAGGAAGTCACTATGAATAGCTCACACTTAAGGAGTGAGGAGTTATGCTCTACCACGATAAGGGCAGAGTATCTATATAACTTGGACTTCTTTTGCACCACGGATTTGGCTATTCTCCTCCATTTGTTTATTTGAGTCAATCACTGTTTTATATTAGTATGGACTCATGGATATTTATTTTATACTTTGGGTTATCATCCAAAACTATTTTTTGTTTTGTTTTGTTACTTTTTTTAAACATCTTTATTGGAGTATAATTGCTTTACAATGGTGTGTTACTTTCTGCTTTATTAAAACTATTTTATTTTGTTGCTCAGTTTGAGTCATTAGGAGTTCTTTCAGATGGCTCCTTGGACTTTGACAGACACACGTAATTCCGGGTTCTTGTTGCTGCTATTTGAGCATTTCCTTATTTTCTGGCACTATAGATGCTCCAGCTTCATCTTGCATGTTGCCTGCCCCAGTCCCAGCCGTTTCTCCAAGAAGCCCTGGTTCCTTTACTGGAGAATATATTAGAAGCCAAGATCCAGGCGCTAGGGTACACTCACTGCTTTTAAACCCACTCAGCTGACAAACAAGGAAATATATGTGTGTATGCTATCACTTGCAAACAACCATATCTATAATTATTTCTATATGCAACCATCTGTATCTATAGTATGCTAAACATGAGTTCATAGTGATGTCTCCAATTCTAATCCATTTCCACATGGATCATTCTAGCCTCCTCCTCTTGCTCATCTGTAATCTCCCACTTCAGCAGTGAGAAACCTGGCTCCCATCACTTGCACCCATTTATTAAATTGCTCAATTCCAGGATACATGTACAGTGGTACCAGTATTGTTAACCTGTACCCCCATGGGAAACAACTCTATCAACTACAGTACAGTATTTATGTACAGTTCCTTTTGCCTTTAGCCTTACAGATTCAACTCATTTCCAAAGTTACTTAGGTCAGTATCTTTCTCCTCTACTCCCTTCAGTGAGGTTGTTTCATACATTTTTAATATAGCTAGATTGTTCTGTCACATTTTACATTTCATCCTAGGATCCTCTGACCTCTTGATTATTTATTTACATATTATCAAACAAAATAACAAGTTTTATTCTCAACAAAGGGTAGAATAAGAGTGGGAAGGGGAGAAGCCACTGATGGAACTTGAAAGGAAAAGTACCAGTTTAGAGCTTTTCTTAACTTTCTTTCTAGTATCTGCTTAAAAATAGAAGTTTATTGAAAGCTAATATAATTTGTTTTTTTAAATGTATTGAAATCTTTGCATACAATAAAGGACATGGTAAAAATCAAAAGTAAGAGACATAGCTCCCTTTCACAATTAACACATGGATTTTTGTAGGAGCTTTCAGTAACTTTATTCAATTTTCCTACTTGTAAAATGGGAATAAAAAGTTTCTCATCCAGACTAAGAATTTATAGTAGGCATATGGATAGTATTCTGCCATTCAAGGGTAAAAATGTAACCACTACTTTAGTTTAATAAATGTAGACTCTATGCCTTGAAGGAAGTAAGCTCTACCCAGTTATATTTTTCACACAATTGTGAAATTTTACATTTTCACACAATTATATTCATAAAGCATTGTAACCCTGATGATTACTATTTGCTCATATCACTAAGCAATTATTTCTGTCTAGTAACCTGGGATCCTTGGGCATTTTAAGTCCTTACAGTATCCAAACAGTTACCAGTATATATCTAGATTTATTCTTAAGCACGTGGGAAAATTTATATAGAGAGATTTGGTGGTCATTCATGGAAGATTATCTTGACTATAATAAAATTCCCCCAAAAAAAAGAAAAGAAAAAGGAGAAAAAAAATCTTTGAGGATTAAAAAAATTTTTTTATCCCTGTAAGCCTGCATAAATGCCATTTATTTACTAACATATAATCACAAACTTCCAAAAATACACCTTAAACTCCTGCTGTGATCATGTGTTTTACTGAATTTTCAGAAAAGGAGACATCAAGAGTAAATTCAAGTCAACCTTTCAGGAGCAAAATGTGCCCACGGACCTTCTGAGTTTCTTTAAGGAAACCAGCATTTATCAATAACTCATTCCTACTCAACACTTTACATGCAGTGTAATTCACAAGTCTAATCTCTTTCTTTGTAGTAAGCACTGAGAAGAAAGCCATGTTTGAGGCCATTACTGAGAATTTCTTCTAAATACTGTCGATAGTTTCTTCTTCCCCGTTATTCTACTTCAAAAATGAAATATCTGAGAGTATAAAATCTAGAATTTCCTAGTTAAATATTCAGAGACAGTATATTGTCAAATCTTACTGAAAAGCCCATCTTCAATAATTTCAAAAAAATCTGAAGATACAGTAGGAACACCTATTTCTTTCCCTCACAGACTCCCAAGAATATCAAACAAGTTATTCTATAGATAAGTCACTACGCTTTTGTACTGATGTAAATTTGCACCACCCCTGCACTATCCCAAAGGCCACCTCAGACTCCAGCAGAAATGACAGGAAGCAAACTCATTCTGAGCAGGGAGGGAGACCAGAGCAGGAGGTAAGATTAGAGGCAAAGAACGGGATAATGAGAGCTCAAAGTCAAAGTGATGGCTTTAAAAAATATGATCTAGAAGGTTTTTTGGGGGGTGAGTTGGGGGAGAGACGTAAGCAATTTACCGAGACCACTGCCTCCATTAAGGGAGTCCAACGCTATAAAAGAAGGCGCTGAAAACAAGCTCACAGAGATGAACGCTCCTCCAACCAAGATCTGCTATAATTATTGTATTGCTTTGCAGTACATTAGCACAAAGAAATAGGTAGAATAATAAGGAATCAATAAAGTTTGATTTGAAAATTCTCAAATTCTAAAAACCCTGAACAACTGTTAGAGGACAGGCAAGAAGAAAAGAACAAATGACTGCCTAAATACCCACCCTCCGAACATCGATGCCTCATCAATTCCTTCTCCCCACACAAAAAATCAGCAGTCTCCTTGGTGTCAGATACCTAGAATCATGGTCAAAGAGGCAAGTGTGGACTCAGCAGGACTGACTGTCACCCTCAGAACCAAATCTTTCCAGTGTTTGAGGGTTCATATTACATAATAACTGACAAAGTCCAGGGAGGCATTGCTGCCAAGAGACAGGTACAGTAAGAGAGCCACAAAGCAGAGCTGGCTTTATTTGGAAGCACTTTGCCAGGCTTCACACCAACCCAACTTGGCAGCCATGTAATCCCTCAGGGGGAATATGAAGGAACTTTGAGAAAGTATTTGCTCAAAGATACATATCGTTTCCATCTACAGTACTGGAAGCTGCCAGCAGAGATCTCAACAGAGAGCTAGGCTCGGCATTTAACCATTAAACCTGACTTTCAGTCTCCTAACTCAGAAATACAGGGGCTTAATAAAGTAATCTTTTCATCCTGACTTAAGGGAAGTAATCCTATTAAGAGTTCAGCATGCCTGGGAATTTACCTGCTTCACTGTGGGTCGAAGGATTTAAGGTTAGATGGATGGGTAATGCCACAATAAAGAGGAGTGTCTTTACATAGACTCACCTCCCGGTGTGTAAGATTAATGGGCAGGGGACTGCAGAGTGCCCAGATAACCTACCTGCCACTCTGGTCTGAGGTCCACGTAACTGATCGCCCCTGGGGTTTGGTTGTGTACTGTATCCTTATGGCATGAGGAAAGTCAGTAGCTGTCTGAACCCCTGTCTTCCTGATCTGTAAGCTCCAAGTGTCAATGTCAAACAGGAGTTCCCCACAACCAGGAGCCTGGCTGCAGCGAGCATAATAGTCTAACTGCTCCCTCCAACGATCTGCAGGCAGAGCCACGAGTTCACGTACAATCTGATTCCTGAGCTTGGGAGACCTTGTAAATTTTTCAATACCTGGCACAGCAGCAACATCCACCTCCTCAACCTTTAACACAGATAAATCACAGCAGTCCAACACTAGCAAAAAATCCTCACTCCCATGATTCCCTGTGTCACAGCAGTACTTTGAGCTAGAAATCCCAGAAGCCTGTTCCTGGTTGTCATGGTTACCATCTTTACCAGACGTATCTTTTTCACCTTTACCACAGATTACAAGATCATTATATCCCATTTTAGATGAGACGGTCCTTGTATTTGTTACAGGAATATGGCAGGGTTCAGGCGTCCTAAATTTGCAGGCTTTGTTTGACTCTGATGGGTAGGTTTCCTCGGTGGAACTACTCTGTTTCTTGAATTTATTTCCAGACTCGAAGAAAAGCACTATGGTGCCCTCAATGATTTGACTTTCGAAATCCACATCTAAATCCAGTACATAGTGCTTCACAAGTATGTGGCTGGTGTTGGCCATGAGAGGCAGGTCATCTCGGGAAGGATCCAGCTTTATGTCCATGGTATAGGTGTTGTTCGAGAACTTTGTTAAAATCTCAGAAGGGGCTTCCTGTCAGTCCCAATCTTCCAGAGTCATAAATGGCTGCTTACCAAAAAACACCCGATGTCACAAATTAGGGTTCCACAACTTTCAGTCCCCTGGTAAAGAAGAAAAACACAATCACACAAAATTCCAAACAAGACGCTTTGCTCCTGCAACTGCTGCTTCTGCAAGTTGACTACCTCCTTAAATAATTCCCCAATGTAGTAGAAGCTCATGGCTAGAAGGCAGACTAATCTTTTTGACTGACATCAAAGAAAATTACATTATGGGTTTCTAAAAATATTTCAATTATCAATGGAATGAAAGGGGCCTCCACAAAACCAGAAGAATCATGTTCCTAACTAGAACAGTCCTTGTTTCGGAAAACAGCAATTGTTAGGCAAAAGTGTAACATCACTGTACCTCTTGGTTTAAAAGATATTAAATGTATCGTTTCTAATTTTGTGCACCAAAAGAAAAGGGATTGTTTCTCTACTGTGATTCTAAGTAACAAATGTGAATGAAGGCTAAATGGTCTCATATGTTTTATTCTTTGAGAGTAATCATTTAATACATACAATGTAACTCCAGGGATTATTGTACTTTTCACATTAGGACTGCTCTCATATCAGCACTTCCAGTAAATTACAGGAAAATGAGCCAATTTACCAAGAGTGCATTCTAAGTATTCCTTTGAGATTGTTCATGGAGATTTTTCAAATTTATAGTTAAATACTCAAGGTATATCATTACATCTTAATAGCTGAAAGCCCATTAACATTCTGGATAATAGCCTTCTTGTGGCAAACGAAAAGGTCTTCTCATCTGAAAAAAAAAAAAAAGGTATGCAAATGCCTATAAAAGGAAGGAGAGAAATTAAAACGTGGAAACAGATGTTGTAATAAAATGCCCAAGTTCTTCATAAAAGTTCTGACCAAAATGTAGTCCTATTTTATAACAGCAATCCAGCTGAAAGAAAAATTATCTGAAATTATTTCAGTCCCTGTTGTGTACCTAATTTCTTTCAGCATATTTTTTTTTTTAACCAGAAGTGGGGAAAAAAATGGCAGGGAAAAAGAAACAAAAACTCTGACAGAGTAGATTTATTTAAAATCACTTTTGTATTTCTAAATATCAAGAGGTATTCTTTTATCAACAGCAAAACAACATTACTTGCTTGACTTTTCAAGTAAAATTGAGCCCTCCATTTTTATTGTTTAACTCCTCCTCACTTCCCTTCTAACTTTTTCGGCCAATCTCCTAGACTCTTATTTCCTTTCCTTCTAGAATCTCATTCCAACAATCAAAACTATTGAACTTTCATTTTCTACCTCTCCACAGGCTATTTCCTCATCAAAATCTCACCTATCCTTAAAAGAAGCTGGCTTCCTGCAGCCTTGTACAATCTGGTTTCAGGCTATTTTTTCCAGTCATGGAGACCACACTCCCTCTGAATCCTTGTCCTCTAGTCAAAGGGCCTGCTCAGCACACTGCTCCCTAAAGATGACCTAACATCTTGCCTCCATGCTTTTTGGAGGCAAGTAGTGTGCCACACCTGGAGTGCTCCTGGCTCCCACCTCCCATATCCACCTGCCAAATTCTCTTCTCCCTCCACACAGTTCAAGTCCAATTGCCTCCTGAAATCCTTCCCTGCTCCCTACTCTCCCTCCCCCATCCCCACCAAACTGTATGTGGTAATACACACTTTGACTTTAAGAATGATAGGAATTGAGAGAAATCAGGGATGTAAAAGAATAGTCTGAGATTACCTTAAGGAGAAGCTGGCACTCACTTTAATCCTAGAAAAGTCAATGGGCAAAGGGAATAAGCCAGGGTATTTTCTTTTCTGCATAAGAACAATTGAACTTGTCACATAATGAATAATAAACTACAATAAAACTACTGGCTATATCTATGTAATTAGAAACAACGGATGCTAAAACTTCATCCTGCTGGTGTTTGGAGCTGCTGTAATGCAGTATTTTGTTGACTGGGCTATTAAAATTTTTTTTAATAAAAAAAAAAACTGAATACACACACGAGGAAAAACCTGAATCAATTAAGACAAGGCTTAACTTTGTGGCTGTCTCAACTATCAAATTTGAAAAAGAATACTTTAGTATTTCTAATAATATAGATAAAACCATTTATTGTCTAACCCTAATAGATTCCTTCATTTACTTGTGAAAGTTAATATCATTTAATAAAATATATTCTATAGAGTAGTTTTCATCACTTCTGTCCCTGGTGGCTGTCCCTAGGCTGCCTTAGAGCCCTGCCCATCCAAGACTGTTAATGTCACTTTGTTTGTCAACCTAACTGGAAATCCTTTTGTCCTCTTCAGTAGATTCTTTTTTTTTTTTAAATTGAAGTCTAGTTGATGAACAATATTATATAAGCTACAGGTATACAATTCAGTGATTCACAACTTTTAAAGGTTACACTCCATTTATAGTTATTATAAAATATTGGCTATATTCCCTGTGTTGTACAATATATCATTGTAGCTTACTTTATACATAATTGTTCATACCTCTTAATCCCCTACCCTTATGTTGCCCCTCCTCCTTCCCTCTCCCCACTGATAATCACTAATTTGTTCTCTATATCTGTGAGCCTGCTTCTTTTTTGTTATATTCACTCGTTTGTAGAATTTTTCAGATTCTACATATAAGTGATCTCATACAGTATTTGTCTTTCTCTGTCTGACTTATTTCACTTAGAATAATACCGTCGAAGTCCACCCACATTGTTACAAAAGGCAAGATTTTCATTCCTTTCTATGGCTGCATAGTATTCCATTGTATATGTATACCACATCTTCTTTATCTGTTCATGGACACTTACGTGGCTTCTGTATCTTGGTAAGTGTAAGTAATGCTGCTAAGAACACTGGGGTGCGTGAATCTTTTCCAATTAGTGTTGTTGTTGTTGTTGTTTGAATATATACCCAGGAGTGGAATTGCTGGGTCATATGGTAGTTTTATTTTCAGTTTTTTGAGAAACTTACATACTGTTTTCCACAGTGGCTGCAACAATTTACATTCCCACAACAGTGTACAAGGGTTTCCTTTTCTTCACATCCCCTCCAACATTTGTTATTTGTGTTCTTTTTGATGACAGCCATTCTGACAGGTGTGAGGTGATATCTCATTGTGGTTTTGATTTGCATTTCCCTGACGATGAGTGATGTTGAGCATCTTTTCATGTGCCTGTTGGCCATCTGCATTTCCTCTTTGGATAAATGTCTATTCAGGTCTTCTCTGCCCATTTTCTAATCAGGTTGTTTGTTTGGTTTTTTTTTGTTGTTGTTGTTTTGATTTTGGGTTTGTTTTTTTTTTTGATGTTGAACTGTATGAGCTGTTTATATATTTTGGATATTAACCCCTTATCAGTCACATCATTTGCAAATATTTTCTCCCATTTAGTAGGTTTAGTAGGTTGTCTTTTGTTTTTGTTTTTTTTTTCCTTTGCTGTACAGAAGCTTTTAAGTTTAATTAGATCCCATTTATTATTTGTGCTTTTATTTCCTTTGTTTAGGAGATAGAGCCAAAAGAACATTGCTGTGATTTATGTCAGAGTGTTCTGCCTGTGTTTTCCTCTGGGAGTTTTATGGTTTTGGGTCTTACATTTAGGTCCTTAATCCATTTTGAGTTTATTTTTGTGTACACTGTTAGAGAACGTTCTGATTTCATTCTTTCACATGTAGCTGTCCAGTTTTCCCAGAATCACTTATTTAAGAGACTTTCTTTTCTCCCTTGTATATTCTTGCCTCTTTTGTTGTAGACTAGTGACTTTATTCCTGGGCATTCTATCCTGCTCCATTTGTCTATATTCTGTTTTTGTGCCAATACCATTCTGTTTTGATTACTGTAGCTTTGTAGTATAGTCTGATGTCAGAGAGTGTGATTCCTCCAGCTCTACTCTTCTTTCTCAAGATTGTTTTGGCTATTTGGGGTCTTTTGTGTTTCCATACAAATTAAAATTTTTTTTGTTCTAGGTCTGTGAAAAATACCATTGGTATTTTGATAGGGATTGCATTGAATCTGTAGATTGCCTTGGATAGTATGGTCATTTTAACAATACTGATTCTTCCAATCCAAGAACATGGTATAGCTTTCCATCTGTTTGTGTCATCTTCAATTTCTTTTGTCAGCGTCTTATAGTTTTCAGAGTACAGGTCTTCTGCCTCCTGTGGTAAGTTTATTACTAGGTATTTTATTATTTTTGATGTTATGGTAAAGGGGATTGTTTCTTTAATTTCTATTTCTGATAGCTGTTAGTGTACAGAAATGCAACAGATTTCTGTATATTAATTTTATATCCTGCAACTTTACTGAATTCATTGATGAGTTGTAGTAGTTTTCTGGCATCTTTAGGATTTTCTACAAATAGTATCATGTCATCTGCAACTAGTGACAGTTTTACTTCTTCTTTTCCAATTTGGATTCTGTTTATATCTTTTTCTTCTCTGATTGCTGGGGCTAGGGCTTCCAATAATATGAGGAATAAAACAAGACAAGGGCATCCTTGTCTTGCTCCTGATCTCAGAGGAAATGCTTTCAGCTTTTCACTGTTGAGTATGATGTTAGCTGTGGGTAGGTCCTATACGGTCTTTATTATGTTGAGATATGTTCCTTCTATGCCCACTTTCTGGAAAGTTTTTTATCGTAAATGGATGTTGAATTTTGTCAAAAGCTTTTCTGCATCTATCAAGATGACCATCTGGTTTTTATTCTTCAATTTGTTAATGTGATGTATCACATTGATTGATTTGCAGATATAGAAAAATCCTTGCATCTCTGGGATAGATCCCACTTCATCACTGTGTATGATCCTTTTAGCGTATTGTTGGATTCAGTTTGCAAATATTTTGTTGAGGATTTCTGCATCTAGGTTCATCACTGATATTGGCCTGTAATTTTCTTTTTTTGTGATATCTTTATCTGGTATTAGGGTAATGCTGGTCCCATAGAATGCGTTTAGAAGTGTTCCTTCCTCCACAATATTTTGGAATATTTGGAGAAGGATAGGTGTTAACTCTTCTCTAAATGTTTGGTAGAATTCACCTGTGAAGCCATCTGGTCCTGGACTTTTGCTTGTTGGAATTTTTTAAATTACTGACTCGATTTAATTACTGGTAATTGGTCTGTTCATATCTTCTGTTTCTTCCAGTTCAATCTTGGGAGATTATACATTTCTAAGAATTTGTCCATTTCTTCTAGGTAGTCCAGTTTTCACAGTAGAGTTGTTCACAGTAGTCTCTCATGATCCTTCATATTTCTGTGGTGTTGGTTGTAACTTCTTTTGCATTTCTGGTTTTATTGATCCGGGCCCTCTCCCTTCTTTCTTGATGAGTCTAGCTAAAGGTTTATCAATTTTGTTTATCTTTTCAAAGAACCAGCTTTTACTTTCATTGATCTTTTCTATTGTTTTAGTTTCTATTTCCTTTATTTCTGCTCTCATCTTCATGATTTCTTTCCTTCTACTATCTTTGGGTTTTTTCTATTCTTCTTTCTCTAGTTCCTTTAGGTATAGGGTTAGGGGCTTTTTGGCTTTTTTTTTTTCCTATAAGTTATGATAATGTTTTATTTTATTTCTTTTTTCCCAGCTTCATTGTGATATAATTCACCTATATTTTATTTTTTTCCATTCTTTTTTTTATTGAAGTATAATTGATTTACAATGTTGCGTTAATTTCTGCCATACAGCAAAGTGATTCAGTTATACATACATACACATTTTTATATTCTTTTCTATTATGGTGTATCATAGGATATTGAATATAGTTCTCTTGAACTATATTGAATATAGTGTTACACAGTAAGACCTTGTTGTTTATCCGTTCTATATATAAGAGCTTTCATCTGCTATAGGGTTAGGTTGTTTATTTGAGATTTTTCTTGTTTCCTGAGGTAAGCCTGTATTGCTATAAACTTCCCTTTTAGAACTGCTTTTGCTGCATCCCATAGGTTTTGGATAGTCATGTATTCATTCTCATTTGTCTCTGATTTCCTCTTTGATTTCTTCAGTGAGCCACTGGTTGTTTAGCAGCATATATATATAATTGCTTTAAGTTGTTGATCTGTTAATTTCAAATGCATTTTAACAACCCAACAGTTGTACTCTCCTCACCTCATGATTACTATTTTTGATATCATATTTTACATCTAATTGTTTTGTGTCTCCCTTAACTGCTTATTGTGGATATAGATTATTTTACTACTTTTGTCTTCTAACCTTCCTACTAGCTTTGTGCATGGATGATTTCCTACCTTTATGTTTGCCTTTATTGATGAGCTTTTTCATTTTGTAATTTTACTTGTTTCTAGCTGTGGCCTTTTCTTTCTCACCTAGAGAAGTTCCTTTAACATTTGTTGTAAAGCTGGTTTGGTGGTGCTGAATCCTTTTAGATTCTGCTTGTCTGTAAATCTTTTGGTCTCTCCATCAAATGTGAATGAGAGCCTTGCTGCATAGAGTATTCTTGGTTGTAGGTTTTTCCCTTTCATCACTTTAAATATATCATGCCACTCTCTTCTGGCCTGCAGAGTTTCTGCTGAAAAGTCAGCTGATATCCTCATGGGAGTCCCCTTGTATGCTATTTGTTGCTTCTCCCTTGCTACTTTTAATATTCTCTTTATTTTTAATTTTTGTCATTTTAATGACTATGTGTCTTGGTGTGTTCCCCTTTGGGTTAATCCTGTAGGGGACTCTCTGCACTTCCTGGACTTGGATGACTGTTTCCTTTCTCAGGTTAGGGAAGTCTCCAGCTATTATGTCTTCAAATATGTTCTCAGCCTCTTTCTCTCTCTCTTTTCCTTCTGATATCCCTATAATGCAAATATTAGTGCACTTGATGTTGTCCCAGAGTTCTCTTAAACTGTCTTCATTTCTGTTTTTTTCTTTTTTCTTTTGTCTGTTCAATGTCAGTGATTTCCTCTACTCTGTCTTCCATCTTGCTGATCCCTTCCTCTGTATCATTTAGTCTACTGTTGACTCCTTCTGGTATATTTTTCATTTCAGTTATTGTATTCTTCATCTCTGTTTGGTTGTTCTTTATAACTCTTTGTTAAAAACTTCTAACTTCTTGCTCTGTGCATACATTCTTCTCCCAAGTTCTTTGATCATTTTTATGATCATTACCCTGAGCTCTTTCTCAGGTAGATTGTCTATCTCCACTTCACTTAGTTCTTCTTCTGGGGTTTTATCTTGTTCCTTCATCTGGAACATGCTCCTCTGATGCCTCATTTTGCCTGAGTTGCTATCTGTATTTTTATTTATCTGGTAGGTTAATTATGTTTCCTGACCCCAAAGAAGTGGCCTTCTGTAGGAGAAGTCCTATGTGTCCCAGCAGTGCACCCCCGTCTCATCATCCAAGCTATATGTTCTAGGGGTTTCCCCTATGAGGGCTGTGTGGGTCCTTCTGTTGCAGGAGGCTGACTATGTGGGTGGTCTGGTAGTCTTGGTTGGCCCCTAATACACTTGGTTGCCAGGCCCTGCCTTGTGCGGAGTCTTCTGGCTGCTGGTTGGCTGGGCCTGGTCATGAAGCAGCTGACTGCTGAACCCCAGGGGGCCTCTGGGCTAGTGCTGGCTCACTGGTGGGCAGACTCAGGGTCCAGTAGACCCCAGGGCTGTTGTCTACCCACTGGTGGGTGAAGCCAGGTTCTGGGGTTAGTGCTGGACTACTGGCTTACAGAGCTGGGTCCTGGAGTCTGGCTACAGGGCCCAGGGATCCCACAGCTTGTGTCAGATCACTGGTGGGGAGGGGCTGGTTCCTGACACAGTTGGGTACAGTATCTGGGATATCCCAGAGCTTGTGTTTGCCTGACAATGGGCAGGAACAGGGCCCAGCTGGCCCCAGGGCAGGATCTGGCCTGCTGTAGGCAGGCTGGGTCCATAGGCTGTAGGATCATAGTTTTCTTATACCTGGTGACTGCCCCCTGGAGTGTGGAGCTGGGTCCTGGCCCTCTGGTGGGCAGGATCATGCCTAGAAGCATGTCTAGAGGTGGCTGTGGGCTCAGGAAGTCTTTAGGCAGCCCATCTGCTGAGGGGTGGGGCTTGTTCCTACCCAGTTCATTTCTTGGCCTGAGGCATCCCTACACAGGTGCTAACGAACAGTTGGGTGCAGCCAGGTCTTAGAACTGAGCTAGAGGGAGGGTTCCACAAAGGCACCTACCAGCACCAGTGTCCACATAGTAGCAGCTCCCCAGAATGGCTGTCACCAGTGTCTATGTCCCTATGGTGAGCCACAGCTGACCCCCGCCTCACTGAGAGACTCTCCAAGACCACAGGTAGGTCTGGTTCAGGTTCCTATCAAATTACTGCTTTTGTCCTGGGTCCCAGAGCATATGAGATTTTGTGTGTGTGCTTTAAGAATAAAGTCTCTGTTTCCCACTAGTCCTTTGGGACTCCCGAAATTAAGTCCCACTGGCCTTCAAAGCCAAATGCTCTGGTGGCTTGTCTTCCTGGTGCAGGACCCCCAAGCTGGGGAGTCCAACGTGGGGCTCAGAACACTCACTCCTGTGGAAGCACTATAATTATTCTCCAGTTTGTGGGTATGGGAGTTGATTATATTGTGAATCCGCCCCTCCTACCCATTTCATTGTGGGTCCTTCTTTATGTCTTTAGTTGTAGAAGATCTTTTCTGGTAGGTCCTGGTCTTGTTCACTGATGGTTGTTCTTAAAATAGTTGTGATTTTGGTGTGGTTGTGAGAGGAGGTGAGCTCAGGGTCCTTCTACTCCGCCATCTTGGTCCCCACCTCTAAACCTCTTTCAGTGGATTCTTGAGTATACTCCATATAGAGGCAATTATAAATCTTTTCTCCTTTTAACTTTCCAAGTCCATGCCTGATGACTCATTCTTAGCTGATTATTTGGCCTCCTACCTGACTGAGATGATTTTGAATCCCTGAAACTCCACCATACCTCAAGGATTTCTAGTTCTTCACAATTAGTGCCATCTCCTGATTCAGAGGAAACATATCACCTTATCCAGATTCAGAGGAACCAATAATCCCTTCTCACCAAAGCCAATTTTTTCCCCCTGCATCCCAGCTTTTGGAGTCTGAGAGAGCCAAATGAATAGCACTCTTCTTGCACATCCAAATTCTGAACATACTGGGAAATAAGATGAGGATATGGCAAAGGGAGACCAAAATATCACATTATTGATGAAGACTAAACTGGAGAATATGACTTAGTGTGGGAGCCATATATATCTCAAAGCATTATGTTGTACACCTTAAAGTAATACAATATTATGTGTTAATTATATCTCAATGAAACTGGAAAGAAAACAAACAAGCAAAAACTACGTTTGGTCCTATTGTCCATTTTAACTAGTCTACTTTACTGAATTCTCAAGCTGAAAAATTCCTTAGGGCTCACTTCTAACACTCTAGTTTTACCAATGAAGACAATGAGGTCCAGAGAGGTAAAGCAATTTTCCCAAGGTCAATTTCTGAGGCTCTTCCACTTGCTGATACTTTTCCTTGAAATTCTCATCCTCATGACCATTTCCTTCATATTGTCCAAGTCATAAATCAAATGCTAAGACTCTCTTCCATACCCCACTCTACCTTTTTTATCTTCTTTCAGTTGTGTGGACTAGAATCAATTCAGAGTATAATAGCTTTAGAGAAAAAAGGAGAATTTTTAAGCAAGCCCAGAAGACTCAAACGATCACCATCACCTTCGCATGGTTTCTAACCTAAGTTATGTATAATGTGTAACTCTATTAAAACTTGTTTCTTATTACACCTATTTCCTTTTGGCCTTGGATTCATGGATGATCTAAACATTTTTCTCTGCAAGTACATAACTCTCACTGACATCAATCAGGGTCACAGTCCCATGTTTAGGGAAGAATTGAACTGACTGTGGTTGCAAACGCATATATCTGGCCACATTGAAAGGCCTCTCTCAGCAAATAGTAACCATATTTCTAAGCAGTTCGTTGACTTCAGCACTTTTTGCTATTATTGTGCTCCAATTTTAAATGCCAGCTCATCTCACTAAAACATTTTTCCATTCTCTGTCATAAGCCATAACATAAAATTCCTCCCTTTATCAAACCCAATGATTAGTTTCCAGTGGCTAACCACTGCTACCTCTAAAATAAGTGTACTATGTGGTGTGTGTTTTAAATGCTTAAATGATTGTTTCAGCAACACCATTAAAGGCTTTGAAAGATTTAATGTACAGAAACATTTTTCTTAAGAAAGGCTGGGGGGGGGGTGCGGGGGTTAGTGGAAGAGGATTAAATACTAAACAGAGCTATGGCACAGCAAAGAAACTGCCTTGTCACCTTTAATCATCCAAACAGAAGTGAGCACATTTACAAATGTGTGAAACAGCTTCCATTCTGGAACCCTCCAAAGAAAATAATTTCTCTCCTTTCAAGCTACAAAGCCCTCTGTATCACTCTCATGGCCCTTAACTTATCCTGCCTTGTTTTATAGTTACCTTCATCTTCCAAAGGTCTATAAAGAACTTGGGACTCCTAACTCATCTCTGTGTTCATGACCATGTTAAATAGAATACCCTGTACACAGTAGGTTCTCAATAAATATCTGTGGAATTTGACATCTGAGGGCATTTGTGATTTCAATGTCTAGTTATTTACAGCACAGGGATTCTGGTCTGCATAGGTTCTAGAAGAAAGTTATTGCTTAAACACCTTCTTCCAGACAGCTCTCATTTCTTCTTCTCATCATACACCTGTACTTCTTTCTGCCACATCTCTTTTCTTGTAAGCAACTCAAGGGAAAAGGAGAGAGTTTTGCATATATGCTTATTACATAGCATTGAGCATACTGGGAACAGTTACAAAATATTTAATTCTACAGATTACTTGTTCAGAGGAAGACAGTTGTCTTCTATTGCAAGTGTGTTCATTCTTTAGGATACAGTGATTGCTCTTAATGACAGTAATTAGGTTACTGAAGTATACTGTTTCTGGGCATACTTCCTCAGATAGTCAAATGCATATTGTCATAGAAATATAGCTTATTGATGTGAAATTTGATGATTTCAGAATTAGAAGGAATCTTAGAAGTGCAAATGTATTATGTTTAGAAATGTCACACTAACATGTTATTTTGTAACTTATTTCTCTCACTCAAATAGATGCAAAATATAGCCATGAAAATGCAAATAAATCTAGCTTATTTAATTGCTATACGTTGTCCTGATATGAATTTCCACAATTTTTTTTTAAATTTACTTGGTTGCACCAGGTCTTAGTTGCAGTAGGCGGGCTCCTTAGTTGCGTGCGGTTCATGGGCTCCTTAGTTGTGGCATGTGAACTCTTAGTTGCAGCATGCATGTGGAATCTAGTTCTCTGACCAGGGATCAAACCCAGGCCCCCTGCATTGGGAATGAAGAGTCTTAACCACTGTGCCACCAGGGAAGTCCCTGAATATTCCACAATTTAGCCATACATTTCCCTACTGATAGAAATTTCAGTTCTTTCAAATTTTTCATTATTACAATATTGCAATGAACATCCTTGTACATGTCTCCTGGTACACATGTGCAAGTGTTTCCTGGGTAAAACACCTAGAATTCCATTTTGCCTAATATTAATATTGTCACACCTGCTTTCTTCTTTTTTTTTTTTTCCTGATATACTGATATATCTTCTCTATCCATTTATTTTTAACTTCTTTGGGTTGTTTTGCCTTGGGTATCTTTTTAAAGCAACATTGGGCTGTATTTTTTTTAATATATAGTCATTTAGATAACTGAAATTAATTTTATTTCCATTTATCATGATTATGTTATAAGAGCACTAGTCTCAACCAACTTATTTTGTGCTTTCTATTTACCATGAATTTCTTTGCTTCTTAGCTTTTACTTTTCTACTTTTTGTTGAATTTTTCTGAATTCTCTTTTTTCCCTCTACTGTTTCATACCTTATACAATCTATTTCTTTTCTTGACTATGCCTACTTAAAGTCAATCTCTGAAAAATACAAGGACCATAGAAAGTCTTATCATGAGTCCTTCCTCTTCCCTACTCTATACCAGCTTCCATATTATTGTTGCTAATATCTTAGCATCACATTGTTTTCAACAACCTTCATCCAACTTAGGAAAAAGTCAGTACTTATTTGTTCACAAGCTTCCTTGCTCATGATGGATTCATACATTTCACTCCTTCTTTCGGGGTTCAATTTTATTACAGTTACTACTGCTACATAACAAATTAACCCAAAATTTTATAGCTTCAAACAGCAAGATTTTATTATATTCTTTATAAATATAAAATATATTTATTATACGCCTTATATATATTACTCAGATAGGGCATTCTTCTGAATCTTATGAATTTGACTATGGCACTCGGTGGAGAATGGGCATGTCTGGGAGGTCTGATGATCAGAGTGGCTACACAAAACCTCTCTAACATGGAAATCTCAGAATAGTCAGAAAACTTATACGGTACCTGGCAGCCTCCAGAGCAAGTGTCCCAAAGAACCAGTTGAAAGCTGAATGACCTTTTCTGATCTAGCCTCAAAGGTCAAGGCTTTGTGGAAGTGGTATCACTTCCACCAGATGCTACTGGTTTCAAAAGAGAGTCATATAGCCAGTCCAGATTCAAGAAGAGGGAATTCAACTCCACCTCTGGTTAGGTAACATTGGAGAAGAGCATGTGAGATGGTAGATATTGTTATGACCCCTTTTGGAAAATACAATTTGCCACAATTTCCTTTTTACTTAAGTATATCTTTAGTAACTCTTTCAGAAGGAATCTGGGAGTAGTAAACTCTTTCAACACTTGCATGTTTGAAAATGTCTTTAATACATCCTCACTATTAAATGATCATTTAAGTGTAGACTTTTAGGCTGACAGTTATTTTCACTTAGCACTTTGAATATATATTACTCTACTATATTCTGACATCTTTTTGCTGATAAGAAGTTTGTAATCAATTTGCATTTCTTGATATTTATTGTTTTTTCTCCCTAGTAGCTTTTATATTCTTTCATTATCTTTGAGTTTCTACAGTTTCATTCAATGTGACTAAATGTGGATTTATTTTTATTTGGCTTGCTCAAGATACAGTGTGCTCCTTCAGTTGAAGGACTTGGGAATTCTTTCCATGTCTAGCCCTGAGAAGACAGCAGATTTCCTTGCCTCTCTGTTGGGACAGTGTAACGGAATTTTCTTTCTCCACTGAATGTAGGGATCTCCCCCTTATGGCTTCTGGCTTTACACAAATAATTCAGTTTTAGTTCTCCACATGTACTGAGTCCATGGCTGGGTACCCCTTCCTTGGTGGAGATCAAGTCTCCCTTACCCACCCCCGCCACACCCAGCTATTAAGGCCTATACCTATTCCTCTGTGAGAGCCTCTTAGATTAGACTCCTATTCATCATACTAACTTTACATTCCCTCTCCATTTTGGTCAACTAAGATAAGCCTTTTTTGGTTTTGAATTTGCGTGTATGTGTGTCTGTGTGTGTGTAGCCATGTGTATGTTGTTATATTTTACCCAGCATTTCTAAATACCTGATATTGGGAGGGGGATTTCCTTTTAACTCAGTTGATCATATGGACCCTGCTATACCACTTAAATAGTCCATACCCACAAGTCCTTTGGCTCAAGAAATTTTCATGAAGGACATGCTTCACTGAATAATTTTATAAAGACCATAGCTATAGATACCCATTCATCATCGCAGAAGCCTGGAGAGATGATTAAAGATTAAGAGGATAAGAATATGTGCAAAGAAAGAAGCCAAGATGCAGAGAAAGCTGGATTATATTATTCATTCATTCAACAAATACGTGGAATCATCTTCAATTTTCCCTTTGTCTAGTAACTCTCTCGCTCTCCCCACCATGTCCTCAAGGAAAGCTTTCCTGACCTCACTGATTAAGTCAAATTACCCTATTATGATATCTCACAGCACTGTGTACTTTGCAGCACAAAAAAAGTTTTAGCTTTACATCTGTTTTTATAATTATTTAATTAATATTATTCTTCCTCTAAAATGAAGGGGAGTGCCCCTTCTGGTAGTAGCGGAATAGCTTATATCAGACCAATCCTCCCATTGACAACACTTATAAACTCTAGACAACAACAAAAAAAATCTGAAGGCATATGGGAATAAGCAAAAAGCTCACAGAAACTGTAGGTAGTTGACACCTGGGAGAAGAGAATGGCACTGAGCTTCCTGTTTTACAGTTTTTCATCTAACAGTAGGCCCTACTTGGTGCTAGGCAGAGCAGCTAAAATTCAGACTGAAATCTGCAATTTCAATGGTTGAAGAATCGGAGGACAGAGTTCAGAACTGACTCAGCAGCTAGAAAGTAAAGAAGGAAAACTTCAGGAAGGACGAGAGCCTCATATTCTACATATAAACTGCCCAATTTTCTAACTGACCCCATGTTCAGGGCAAACCAAACAGTCCTCTTATGCTAAATGAACAGAACTAAACTGAGATTTTTACTGCTGCCTAATGCAGGGAAGGTAAAGTCAGAAGTTTGAGTTCAGCCAAGTTAACTGCCTGATAAAATAAAACATTTAGTACTGCTTAGAGAAACATAAGGAACCCAGAGTTTCTATAAAATATCAACACAATGTCCAAGGTAAAACCCAAAATTATTAGGCATAAAAGAAACAAGAACATAGGACCCGTATTCAAAGAAAAAGCAATCAAGGGAAACTGACTTGAGTGGACCAAAATATTAGAATTAGCAGGCAAGGACCTTAAAGCAGCTATTAGTATTATAATTAAGGACATCAATGATGTAATAAATGAACTAAAAGGAAAACTGAGCAGAGATAAACAAAACTAGACTCACCAAGAAAAAAAGACAGTAAGTTCAAATAAATAAAATCAGAAATGAAAGAGGAAAAGTTACAACTGATACCACAGAAATACAAAAGAACATAGGAGACTACTATGAACAATTATATGCCAACAAACTGGACAACATAGAAAAAAATAAATTCCTAGAAACATACAGTCTTCCAACACTGAATCATAAAGAAATAAAAAATCTTGAATAGATCAATTACTAGTAAGGCAACTGAATCAGTATCAAAAACCTCCCAACAAACGGAAGTCCAGGACCAGATGGTTTCAGTGGTGAATTCTACCAAACACTCAAAGAAGATTTAATCATATCCTTCTCAAACTGTTCCAAAAAACTGAAGAGAAGGGAACACTTCCAATTCATTTTTTGAGGCCATCATTACCCTCATACCAAAACCAGACAAGGACACCACAAAAAGAAAAGAAAACAAAAGAAAAGAAGAGAAAATTACAGGCCAATATCCCCAATGAACAAAGATGCAAAAATCCTCAACAAAGTATTAGTAACCTAATTACAGCAATACATTAAAAAGATCCTGCACTATGATCAAGTGGGATTTATTCCAGTGATCCAAGGATGGTTCAACACAGCAAATCATCATAGGGATACATTACATTAACAAAATTAAAGATAAAAATCATATGCGCATCTCAATAGATGCAGAAAAAGCATCTGACAAAATTGAACATCCATTTAGGATAAAAACTCTCAACAAAATGAGAATAGAGGGAACATACCTCAACATAATAAAGGCCATTTAGGACAAACCCACACCTAACAACATACTTAACAATGAAAAGCTAAAAGCTGTTTTTCTAAGATCAGGAACAATACAAGGATGCCTACTCTTGCAACTTTTATTCAACTTAGTATTGGAAGTCCTAGCCATGGCAATTAAGCAAGAAAATAATAAAAGGCATCCAAATAAGAAAGGAAGAAGTAAAACCATCACTATTTGCAGATGATATACTCTATGTAGAGAAAACTCAAAGGACTCCAGCAAAAAACTCTTAGAAGTACAAATGAATTTGATAAAGTTGCAGGATACAAAATTAATATACAGAAATCTGTGGCATTTCTATACAGCAGTAACAAAATATCAGAAAGAGAAGTTAAGAACACAATCCCATTTACAACTGCATCAAAAAGAAAAAAATATCTTGGAATAAATTTAACCAAGAAGATGAAAAACCTAAACACTGGAAACTATAAGACACTGATTAAAGAAATTGAAGACATAAACAAATGGAAAGATATTCCACGCTCATGGACTGCAATAATTAATACTGTTAAAATGCCCATACCACCCAAAGCAATCTAAAAATTCAATGCAATCCCTATCAAAATTACACTTTTCACAGAACTAGAACAAATAATTCTAAAATTTGTATGGAACCACAAAAGACCCTTAATAGCCAAAGCAATCTTGAGGAAAAAAAAAACAAAGCTGGATGTATCATGCTCCCTATTTCAAACTATACTACAAAGCTATAGTAATCAAAATAGTATAATACAGGCATAAAAAGAGACACATAGATCAATGGAACAGAATAGAGAGCCCAGAAATAAACCCACACGTATACTAATTTATAACAAAGGAGCCAAGAATATACAACATACATACAATACAAAAGTATTGAAAATACTTTTCAATAAATGGTACTGGGAAAACTGGACAGCCACATGCAAAAGAATGAAACTGGACCACTACCTTATACCACACACAAAAATTAACTTGAAGCAGATTATAGACTTGAATGTAAACTGAGAAACCATAGAACTCCTAAAAGAAACACAGGTGGTAAGCTCCTTCACATCACTCTTCTATATGTGTGTGTGTGTATGTGTGTGTGTGTGTGCGTGTGCGTGTGTGCGTGCACACACGTGTGTGTGTGTGTGTGTGTATTTGGATCTGACTCCAAAGGCAATGGCAACAAAAGCAAAAATAAACAAATGGGACTATACCAAACTAAAAAGCTCTGCACAGCAAAGGAAACCATCAGCAAAACAAAAAGGCAACCTACTGAATGGAAGAAGTTATTTGCAAATCATATATCCAATAAATGGCTAATATCCAAAATATATAAAGAACTCATCTAACTCAATAACAACAAAAAAGGTGATTAAAAACTGGACAGAGCATCTAAATAGACATTTTTCCAAAGAAGACATACAGATGGCCAACAGGCACATGGAAAGATGTTCAACATCAATCATCAGGGAAATCCAAATCAAAACCACAATGAGATATCATCTTACACCTGTCAGAATGACTATTATCAAAAAGACAGGAAATAACAAGTGTTGGAGAGGTTGTGGAGAGGTGGGATCCCTCCTACACTGTTGGGGGGAATGTAAATTAGTACAGCCACTATGGAAAACAGTATGCAAGTTCTTCAAAAACTTAAAAATAGAACTACCATATGATCCAGGTACTCCATTTCTGGGTATAACAAAGAAAACAAAAACACTAATTTGAAGAGATATACACACCCACTACGTTCACTGCAACATTACATACATTAGCCAAGATACGGAAACAACCTAAGCGCCCACCGATGGATAAATGGATAGAGAAGATGTGAGTTATATATACATAATGTAATACTACTCAGCCATAAAAAAGAAGGAAATCTTGTCATTTTCAACAATATGGATGGACCTTGAGGGTATTATGCTAAGTGAAACAAGTCAGTCAGAGAAAGACCAATACTGTATGATGTCACTTATTTGTGGAATCTAAAAACCAAACCAAATGAACAAACAAAACTACACTAAACTAACAGATACAAAGAACAGATTGGTAGTTTATCAGTGGGGAAGGGGTTTGGGGGTGGATGAAAAGGGGATTAACTGTATGGTGAGAGATGGTAACCAGAATTTTTGTGATGATCACTTTGTAGTGTATACAAATATCAAATTATTATAGTGTATACCTGAAACTAATATACAGTTGACCCTTGAACAAAGCAGGGTTCGGGGTGCCAACCCCCTGTGCAGTTGAAAATCTGTGTATAACTTATAATCAGCACTTCATATACATGGTTCTGCATCAGCACATAACAACCATGGATCATGTAGTACTGTAGTTCGTATTTATTGAAAAAAATCTGCATGTAAGTGGACCTGCAGTTCAAACCCATGTTGTTTAAGGGTCAACTGTAATATTACATACCAATTTTACCTCAATAAAATATTTAAAAAATAATGAAGAGTGAGAACAAGCAGCACCCAGATCGTGGTTTCTAAATACCTTTTCCAATAACAGGAACCAGGCCTCCTTGGAGAAAGGGCTGACTCTAGTACTGGGACAGGGAAAACATAAGATGAGCCTGGAGCATCATATAGGCCCCAAAGTAAGGAAGTTTAAAAAAAAAAAAAAAAAAAGGAAGGGGCATCTAAAAAGGACATAGGAACCAACTGAAAGAGCTTCCAATGGCCAAAGCTGGAACAATCTGAGTAAGATCATAAACAGTGATAGTACTGGATTAGAACCCAAAGAATAAAATAAATACCTATGACAACTCTACTTTAATATAAACAAATGATTGATAAATGGGCAGAGGGGAGGTAGGGTAGGATACATCTTCCTTACAGAAGAATTCCAAATATTAGATGTAGGTACTACCTCTTCCAAGAAGTAGAGTTTAATTTCCCTCCTCTTGAGTATAAGCTGCATTTAGTGACTTGCTTCCAAAGAATAGAGAATGGAAAAGGAAAAATACTAAGTTTACAGTAGAGGAACCTGCAGACATAAACTTGACCACATTATCAAAGTTATTAAGTCATATCATTATTGCCTGATTTGATTTGATAAGAAGGGCACTTTACCTCTGTAGTATTCTTCCCAAAACCAATAACCTAAGCATAAGAAAACACCAGACAAACTTGACATTAAGGGGCATTCTAAAAAATACTTGACCAGTACTCTTCAAAAATGTCAAGGCATGGGGACTTCCCTGGCGATCCAGTGGTTAGGATGCCATACTTCCACTGCAGGGGGCGCAGGTTCCATCCCTTGTCCGGGAACTAAGATCACACACACCACGCGGCGTGGCCAAAAATAAAAATAAAAAACATTAAAATTCAAGGCATGAAAAGCAAGTAAAATCTAAGAAACTGTTACAGATTGGAGGAGACTTGGGGATATGAAAATGGAATGTAATGCGGTATCCTACATTGGATCCTAAAACAGGAAAGAAAGAAAAAAGGACATTCGTGGAAAACTGTAGTTCATATCATTGTACCGATGTTACTTTTATCATTTAACAAAGACATCATGATTATATGTATATTATGTATACCATTAGGGGAAGCTGGATGATGTATGTGAGAGTTCTATACTATCTTCACAACTTTTTTAGTAAATCTAAAAGTGTTCTGAAAGAAACCATTTATTTTTAAAAGAATAGTTAAAATTTTACAAATTTGGTGAGATATGTAAATCTAAAGATTCAAGAATCTGAACAAACCCAAACAAGACAAATGCAAAGGAAACCACACCTAAGCATATCATAGTCAAACTGCTGAGAATCAAAAACTTTAAAACTTGAAAGCAGCCAGAACAAAATATTACATTGGGGGACAGTAACACAAATGATAGCTGGCCTCTCATCAGATTGTCACTTGACTTATCAGAAACAATGGAGGCCCAGAAGACAATGGAATTATATTTTAAGTGCTCAGTGAACTGGGAGCAAAGTACATTTGCCTCAACTATATTAGTCCTAAAATCTTATAATTTGTTAGGAAGTCCTTATTTTTATACCTAGCAAAATGGCAGCCCATTTCTGGTTAAAATTATCCAAAATTCTGAATGAGTTGAGATTGAATTAATTTCTACTTTATTCAAAATTGGTATCTCCTCTCATTTATCTGTCTTTTTTAAAATTCTATTTCAAAACAAATATATTCTAATATACTAACCCTCCCTCCAAAATATCTAGCTCTTTCCTTCTTCAAGTATAAATTCTTACGAATATTGGACAAACGGACATAGCATGGAACAGGTTTTCTACTCAAAGGTTTGAGCAGCTATTAAACTCTCAAGTCCCTCAGAACTTTTCTTTCAGATCCTCATTTTCATATAGCCTCAATTTAACAGAAATCATTTGCTCTTAAACAGTTAATAAACTTTTAAAGTTGAAGTAATTTTTAAACAGCAGAAACAAGCCAATCAAAAGATCACCATTATCTCTGGTACAATTTTAATCTTTGAGTTTGGGACATGCTGACATGCTTTCAGTCACTGTATTTGGTTTCTGGCATTTTAACTTTAAGTTTTTCCCCTTTGTTCATTCCTTTTAATTTTTCTTTTACTTCAAGTAAAAATACAGTGTTAAAACAACATTAAGCTATATGTTTTAACTGAATAAGTACCAGGATAGTCGGAGTTTAAATTCCCTTGGGAACCATAACTCTAACAACCTTCCCCCTCCCCCATATAAATACATGCTACAATAGGGTCTTTCATCGCAAAACTCATACCCGCGAGGCAACGTCATTTATCACTGAGTAAATAATGCAAGATAACATAATGAAAAGGGGATTTTGCTTTATTCCCTTAAATATAAATAAAAATATATAGCACTTTGCAGGATTACCACATGTGGTAGGATAGTAACTTAAATACCAACCTTTAAGCCAAACTATAAATAAGATAAACTATGCTCTCTGGTCTCAAGTTTTAAATAGTATCTCTTTTCTTTAAACTTACTGCTTTCATGAAGCATATAAGAGTGACTGCATATAATTTGTGATCATTGGGATCATGTAATGAAAGATCCTATTGTGATATGTATATGCAAAAAACAAAAAACAACTAGAGTTAAGGTTGTTGCAGGAATTACAAAAAGTGCTTGTGATGAAGATAATGCAGTGAAGCCAAGTCAGAATCAGAGCCAAAGACCTTTTCCTGGATAAAGAAAGCAAATCACTGTCAGCTGTGGCTTGATTTATATATTATAACAAACCAGTCAAGGGGTGAGGGAGAAAGAGGTCGAAAATGTGAACACTGAAAACAAAAACTGATTCTACTCGCATCAGTATCAGTACACTGAATTATGCTTCAACATGATGTGGTATGATGGAATTCAGAGTCCCTCACGGCAGCTTGTGTTTATTCTGGCTGTTCTGATCACATGTTAGCATCCAGATGCCATTCCTCTTTGGTGCCTAATGTGTTTATGCTCACATTATCATCAGGCATTGCAAAGATCATATTAGAAGTGATTTCACTCCATTTTCAAAGAGGAAGGAATTTATCCCTTTGATTGCTACTTGCTCACAAAATACACCTTGTTTCAGTTTTCTAAAAAAGTGCCACTTAAACTAAATTATAGCAGAGTGATCGGAAAAGGACTCCTGGGAGAACTCATTACAGTTATACAGAAAAGGAGATTTTGCTCTTCTACGCCTTTTTCAAGAAGTCATACTTGCCCATGGAGGCCGGCCAGTGAAGGCACTGGAAAGGTTACTTACCTTCTTAACTTCGATATCTGATTCCTCCTTAGGAGATGTGTCTTCATCAACACTGACTTATTTGTTTTGGGAACTACCAACAATTAAAGATTTAAAATGAAATACCTAAATTAGAAAATAACCTTTCTGTGTCAAAACTATTAAAGACATATCAATAGAACACAACAAAGAATGAACCAATCAGAACATTGTCTGTTGTAGCTACACCTCTCCTATCAAGTTTGACCATGTCCTCCTATAATCCTTTATCCTTCCCTCTTCCCTTGGCCTTTGTCATCTTGCTCAAGGAACAGGACTTTATATATCCAGACAACTTTCCACTATCCAGGGGCAAATAACCTGATTTGTCAGGTTTTTTTTTTTAAAGTGCACTTATGAAAAACTTAAAACTAGTGAAAGGTAGTGAAAACATCTATAAGAGAGTATCTACTTAGAAGAATTTATTATTTATTCAGTGCTTACTATGTAGCCGCCACTCTCCTACTCTCTTGAAATCCTTTTTATTCTTACTATCCCCTTTTACAGATGAGGAAATTATCCCCAGACAGGCTAAGTGCCCAAGATTACCAACACGTGAACTCATGCAGCTGGACTCCAGAGTGTTCTTAATCACTATATACATGGCCTCTAGGGCATGGCAATCCTACAGAGTAACCAGGCCATGCCACCTCGTATCAATGTCATTTGGAAACCAAAAAAAAAAGGCCCATCACAGACAACAGCCAAGGTGAGGGGACTCCTGAGGGCTGAGTTCAGGACGGTGAAGGGAGAATAATTAGGTCAGGGAAGGGAGAAGTGGGTACAAACAATAGACACTGCATCTCTGCCCAGCTCTTGCCCCACTCTAACACTTAAAAGAAGAGACAGTTCAATGAAAATGAGAGATCAGTAACATCGTTCTCTGACAGGTAGGAATTTTGAGGCGCTTTTCAAACTTTATAATGTTTAGTGCACCTAACTTCACACATTTATTCTTTTCTTACTTTTGAAGAATAATGACTGTGTTTCTAAATATTAGCTATAAATAATTTTATCCTATATCCATTTTATACCATATTTTTATTCTTCTTTTAATCATGACTGGGGATTAAGTAACCCCACTCCATACCTCCTTCCATTACATTATTATTCAATACTCCTATTTACTGAGCATTGACTAGAGTAAGAAGTTGAATTTCCTAAGCTGAACCCATAATCACAATTTCAAGCCATTTCATGGATACTCTCACAAGGGCTTCTGAGTCCCTGCTTACTTAACTGTGACCACATCCACCGCATTAATGCTTGACCCCAGTAAAGTGCCCCCTTGTATTTTCCCATCTGAGTCAGCTGAGATTTGCAAGTTCCCATGTTTGCCCCCTGACCACACTCGGTTTGCCACCTCCCAGTAGTTATCTGGGTTCTGCACCATTCCTCTTCAATCCACCCTCATCTCCACCCCCAGGTTCACTGCCATGGCTTCTGCTTTCCACTCCTGCTCCTGGCCACAGACCACTGCCACCTCCTTCCTTCTTCCCACATCTACTTTCCCACCTCTCAGCTGACAGGAGCCTTTAAAGTTGCTCAGGCTTTCATGCTGGAAAGAAACAAGGATAACATAAATGTGTCTTCCCTTCTTTGGCCCAATAACTACCATTCTAGTCTTTGCTTTCATTTTGCTATCAAAGTTTTTCAACTGGTAATTTATACCTCTTCCATTGTATGATCACACATTTCTTATAACTGTTGAAATCTGGCAACTGACCAAACCACTTCACTGAAAGTTTACTTTTAAACATTCACAATGACTTACTTCTTACCACATCTAGCTTGACCTCAGTCCTCATTTTTCTTGACTCTCTGTGGCATCTGACACTACTACCTTCCGATGATTCCTAAGACATTGTACTACCTATCTTTCCTCTTACATCTCTGACTCCAGAACACTGGGTGTTCCCCAAGGCTCAGTCCTGGGCCCTCTTCCATTCTGGAGTCTTCCTTTTGCTCACATATCAGATACTCAACTAATCATTCTATGGAAAGGACTCAACACCTTATCAACAGCTCTGATCGTTAAGTCCCTGTCACCTATCTCCAGAGCAATGCTGCTCAAACTATCTGTGGTAAGGGGCTAGTCATTTTTTCCCGTTACAGTTCAATACTTTTGTAAAATATAATAAAAACAAATCACAAAAAAAGAAAAAAGCCATACAAAATACAAGCCCCTATTTTAAAATTATTAGATTTAATATAAACACAATCAGAACAAACAACAGCATAGGAAAAAAAGACGAAAATTACTATAACAGTTTCTAAATTATTACTCTTTATTTCTGCACTTCTCTTCTTGCAGACCAACTAGTTTGTGGGTAGACACTGGCCATGGACTACATTTCAAGGAGCACAGCTCTAGAGGCCTGTAGGGCATCCAGCTACCATCCTGCCACTCCCTTAACAGACAACAACTTCCATATTTCCGTCTGTTATGGCAGCATCACCTTCCACTGGGCCCAAAAGTTTTGCCTCATCCTGACTCCTCTTTCCTTTGTAACTCTATCCAATCAATTACCAACCTTTAAATTTTCTTCCTTCAAATTGTCTTCCATCCAACTCTTCTCCACATTGACTGCAACAACCCTAATTCAGAAGCTAAGATCTCCTACTTGAACTATCATACAACAACCTTCTAAACGAGTCTCCTTGTATGGTGAGCAGTCATTAGTGCTATTTACGAATATTTCCAGTTTCACCTCCCTGGCCCCTCCTCTCAAACACAGAAAACTACAGTTTCTGGAACCCTTGTAGTTGGTTACTGCCATGTGACTAGTTGTACCCAATGAGTTGTAAATGGAAGTGTGAGTGTCATTTCCAGGCCTCGTATTTAATTGCTGGTGCCTGACCCTCTAGAGCGTTCTTTTCCCTCTCTTAAGGCAAACAAAATATGAGATATTGGCTATTCTATCAGTCTGGGTCTCTGAAGGACTATGATAAAGGAGAGCCTCCAACTGAGCTGTGATGGACATGCAGCATGAGCAAGAGACATATCTCTATTTTTTTTAAACCACAAAGATTTTAAAGATGCTTGTTTCTATTGCTATCTCACAGCTTGTACACTCTGACCCAAGCCTCTCCTCTCTCCAAAACCACACCACCAAGACGAAGGTCCCTGAAGCACTAATTTATCATCATGTCCCCACTTTTAAAAAATAAAATAAAACAAAATGGCATGCCTCAAATGAATTTCTGTGGTTTAAAGAAAAAAAAAACAAAAAACGCAAACTCCTTAGTATCAAAGCTCTCACCAACCTATTTTTTCAAACATCCTACCAGATCAACCTCTTTTACCTGAATCTGCCAGACTCACCACCCCATACCATCCCCTGCCCAAACAAAGGAACAATTCCTCTCTCTCCTCCTTAAAGGAAAGGTCAGTTCTATCCATTCCACTAAACTTCCTCCACAGTCCTAAAATCAGCCAACACTTCATGAATACTTACTAAGTGCTAGGCTTTGTTCTAAAGTTAGTACTTTCAATGTACTAACTCACTTAGTCTCATAATGACTCTATGAGGTAGGTATCATTAAACTAATTTTACAGATGAGGAGACTGAAACACAAGGATTAAACAACTTGCTGAAGGTTATACGACTAATAAATTATGAAGCCGGATGAACCCAGCAGTCTGACTCCAAAGACTGTCCTTTTAATCACTGCCCTGTATTGTTTCTAGGACACTCTGATCTCCCTTTCACTGAACTTCCATTACACTGTGTGGATCTTCCTAGCACATAAAGTTGTGCCTTGCACGACTAGTCACAATTTCATGTGTGCAGCCTTTACCTATCAATACTAAGCTAGACTGTAAACTCTGGGGATATACCTTACCACTCTTTGTATCATTCAATAAGAAAATGTCCCCAAAGGAATCACTCTGCGATAAGTATGCTTCTACTGACAAGGATAGATATTAGTCACGTTTTTTTTTATTTTCTGTATTTTATAACACTTGAGATCTTGAGGCCTTGCTGATCCTGGAGAGACAACCCCTTCCAGGGCTAGCTAATATGCAAACCAGCCAATCCACAGTCCATACCCCCAGCCACCTCCTTTATCTAACTCACACATCAAGCCAATATTTCCCCTACCCTAAATCACCCAAGGCAAGATACCAGACAACTAGGGACCACCCTTGTAGCCCAGAGCCTCTGAAATTATTCAAACTAGCCAATCCTAAGTCTGCTGACTCTGTCCTGCCTTGCCTTTTCCCCAGAAACCACAATAAAGGCTCATGTCCATGCTTCCCCCTTACTCCTCCTGCCTCCTATCAACCCCGGTGCCTCCAGTGTGACCCTGCATAGCCAGCTCCCTTCTCCTGGGAACTGTAAATAATAAACTCTTCTTTCAAAGGCATTTGTCTCCATGTCTGTCATCCTATCATACCTGATTAAAACAAAACCCCGGGTATATTTTAAAACAGATCATCACATCTGGAGGTCCTTGGAAATGCAAACTGCACACTTGAGACCAGGCAGCATTCTATCTCCATTGGTGCTGGAAGGAAGGATTTTCAGTGGGCATAGAGGAGACAGAGGAGTGGTACATGGAACAGAATTGGTTTGGTGGTCTTCCTGCTTAGCATAAAGAAGACAGAAGCCCATCTTGTCTTCCAATTCCAATTTTAGCAGTTACTATCTCAGCACTGAATTGGTAATTGTAATTGTAGAATCTCCAAATCTTTAAACAACCCTACATATGTTAGTTGTTTTCTATTTTTTCCATAAGGATTAGCAAGAAAATCCCTAAGAGTCTGAAGACAACCATAGGGGCAACAAGGAAAGGCAAAAGCTAAGGAAAGTGTGGCTTATCTGTAGACAGTCTTAGGAAAAACAAAATCCAAGGAGAGGAGTGGGTGCAGGCAGTTCTGAGAAGAGAGAACACCAGCTTGAGCCTCTGCAACCTGCCACCAGGAAAAGAGTATAAAGATCCCAACCTGGATTTGAGAAGCAGTCTTAGTAATGAAACCCAAGGGGTTTCCTAACACACTCTCTCCTAGACAAAGCTAAGCAGTGTCCATAAATGCTTAATAGACACTTGTTGAATGGATACCTCAATCATATAAAATTGAATAGTTTTAAGATACTCACGGAGACGTAGATATAGTCCACTTTGTCCCCCCCGCCCCGGTATAAAACCTTTTTTCTTGCCCTTTTCTATATCTCCCCTGAGACAAAGGTACTTCTTTTCTCCTACAGGATAAAATGGTGCAATTTTTCACAGTGCTCTGAGGTTCCAGTGTTCCTATGGAATATCTGCACATTCAGCCATTGCTCCTCTGAAAAAATGCCAGAGGACTCCCACTCCACAAACACTCCACGTTTCAGAGGTTCAGGAAACAAGGTGGGGAACAGATCTGGACTATGGCAGGCCAGGAGAATACTATTCACCCAAAAACTTCCCTAGAACATATTGGTCCCAAGCTAGCAACATGAATCTAGAATGCCTTAGAGAAATCAGGTAGACCAGAGTCTTTAGCCTATGGGGAGTCAGTCAATTCAGAACTCCTCCGGACTACTCAGAAATCTTTGAGAAGGCACCTGACCTTTGCATAGCAATATTAACGACAATTAGCAACTCCATCTAACAACTGCTTGCTATAAGGCTAGGCGTATTAAGTACATCATTGCATCTATTTACCTCTATCTACCCAGTGAGGTAGGTTTTTCATCCTTTCTACAGATGAGTAATTTGAGGCTCAGATAGGTGAAGATACTTCCTTAAATTCAGTTATTAGATGGCAGAGTTGCAATTTAGATTCATATGGTCTGATTTCAGATCGTAGACTCTTAAAACTACACTTTGCCTGAAGCACAGACCAAGTCTAGATCAAAAATGGCCATTTAAAGCACAGGAAGTGCATTAGATCCTAAATCCATGAGTTGAAAGAGAATGGCGACATTGAAACAGGTAAAAAACTACTCCCGTATTCCCATACAAACATGGCTATCCACCATCACCAGTCTTCCCACCATTCACAAACACCATATTCTACTGCTTACTGGCAAGGCAATTTATACTATGTCACAGGTCCTGCAATTTATATTATGCTACAGGCCCTGCCTTTTAAGGAGTAATAAAATCTTACACATACACACCAAGTGAAAGGTATATTTTAATCCTGACCTAATAAAAGTTAACTATATAAAATTGCATAATACCAAACAACACTTTACATGTTGATATCCTATTTGTTAAAGCTAAAATCATGTATTAATGATGATGCAATAATATAACATTCTATATATCCCTGAATAGGCAACACTCTTACCATGAGACACTGGACTAGACATTCTAGGGGTTGGAAGATGACGGAAAGGTAAATAAGGATGGGATATTAGAACACAAACTCATGTTTTAGGTCTACTTCTAGGCTTCCAGGGATACCAGCCTTGTTGATATATGCTTCTTTCCCTCAAATTTCTTCCCACCATTCTCCAGAAGAAAAGACTCCTATAGACAAGCTCTGAATGGCTTCATCTCTTCAAAAATGGAATATCAGTTCTTTCACCTGATTTTCACATGACAGTTTCTAAAACCCTCATAAAAATCCCAGGTCACTTGAGGTCACTCACTGTCCTCAATGCAGTACAACAGTTGAAATAAGGTTTGACCATAGCAGATTCAAAAGGAAGGGGTATTATTTCACCAAGTGCTTTGCATACCACAGGGCCAAGATAAGTAACTATTGAACACTTTTGTGGATATAATTCAACTAATATAGCCTTTAAAAATAAAAAGAACTGGCTTAATATCTAATATTTAATGATGAAAGCATTATCAAACTACCCAGGAATTTTTGTTATGCTATGATAAAAATTAACAAAACTTTTAAAACTCTATTAGGAGAAGTAATAGAATTTATTATGTCCATAAATATTCATATACTGGAAACAGGATCTAGATTAATAGAGCTGGGTTACAGGGTTCAGTAGGGTAAAAATAAAGAAATTGGAAAAGAAAATATAGAGAAAAATATCAGCTTTTTAAGTAAGATTTCCTCTTCTAGAAATGTTGAAAACCACTGGGTTTTTTTGTTTGTTTTTACTTTTTGAAGCCACACCACATGGCATGCAGGATCTTAGTTCCCCAACCAGGGATTGAACCTGTGCCCCCTGCAGTAGAAGCACAGAGTCTTAACCACTGGACCACCAGGGAAGTCCCTGAAAACCACTGTTTTTAATAGAAGCTATTTTTGATATTTTGGCCTTAAAGAAATAATCTGAAAGTAGTTTATTAGTAACAAATGTTCTACCATGGAGAAAAAGTTACTGCTCTAGCTCGTAGGAGAATATATTTTATTAGCATAAAGAGATTACAGATGCAGACTCCTCGAATCTATGATCACAAAGGACTAGAAATCCAGTTCCCACTCACAGCATGAATCCCCTCTAGAACACACCTGCAGAGTCATCCAATGACTATTTCAAAAGCCCCAGGTATTTTTAATATTGTTTAAAAACAGCAGAACAATCCAAATGCCCATCAAGTGATGAATGGAAAAACAAAATGTGGTATATCCATACAATGGAATATTACTCAGCCATAGAAAGGAACGACATACTGATATATACTAAACATGGATGAAGCTTGAAAAAATTATGCTAAGTGAAAGAAAGACACAAAAGGCCAAATATTATATGATTCTATTTATATGAAATGTCCAAAACAGGCATATCCGCAGAGACAGACAGTATATTAGTGGTTGCCGGGGGCTGGGGAAAGGCAAAATGGGGACTGACTACTAATGGATAAAAGGATTCCTTGTGGAGTGATGAAGATCTCCTAAAATTAAACTGTGGTGATGGCTACGCAACTGTGTGAATATACTAAAAAGCACTGAACTGTATACACTTTTAAAGGGTGAATTTTATGGTATCTGAGTTACATCTAAATAAAGCTGTTCTTTTAAAAATTGGGGAAAAAAGAAAAGCAAACCATTTAAACAAAGTTTTACAGTGATTTTTCTCACAAGTGTCCTATGGAAGATAGAAAATCTTACATAATTTAGAACAAAAGACTCAATAGAAACATATAAATGATATTAGCAAGGATTATTAGGGATATTAGGGTTGACATATATACATTACCATGTGTAAAATAGATAGCTAGAGGGAACCTGCTGTATAGCACAGGGAGCTCAGCTCAGTGCTCTGTGATGACCTAGATGGGAGGGATGGGGTGGGCAGTGGGAGGGAGGTCCCAGAGGGAGTGGATATATGTATACATCTAGCTGAGTCACTTCACTGTACAGCAGAAACTAACACAACATTGTAAAGCTACTATACTCCAATAAAAAAAATAAGCTTAGTACTTTAAAGGGACTATTTTAAAAAGATACATATTGATTTCAACAGGAACTTACAGTTAAAGAATTATGCTAAGTACACGTCTCCTTCCAACATGGCACAGCATTTCAATCTTAGAACTTATTTTGATATTATTTTGAAGACTATTTCAAAAAGTGTTAGCCTTGAGTATTTGTTTAAAACAGTATTTCCCAAGCTTTAGTCAGGTATGTACCGTCTTCAGTATTTTTGCCATCCTCACACCATCTGTATTACTATTTTTTAAATATTTTCCTTCAATCCACTTCACCATGGACTCACCTTTTGTAATAACCATGAAATCGTGGGTTTGAAGTGCTAATACACACTTTTCCCCCATATATTAAAATTCAAAATATGCTTATCCATGTACCACTTTAAATCATCTTGTATACAGAAAACACTGGTTAAAAAAACCAGCTTTGCCTGGTAACATATCTATACTTTAAAAAGTGACAGGGAAATTAGAATGGTCAGAAAAACACTGTTAGGACTTTTCTATAAAGTAAGGCACATGTTCAACGGAAGCAACAGGGCTTACACTTGGCCAAGAGAAAGTCTTTGAGAACAGTACTGGCGTGGATGGTAGAGGAAAATGGCGGGCAGTAGGCCTCCATGAGGGAAGCAGCTGAAAGAACAGGGATGTTAGGTCTTCTCTACAAGTTCTTGGATACAGTATGATACAGTCCGGGTGCTACTGACATGTTCAGCTTGTCAAACAGAGCTGAATTTGGCAGAAGGAAGGCTGTCTGATGATCAGATGGGGCAGGGCTTTTTTTTTTTTTTTTTTTTTTTTTTTTTTTTTTTGCGGTATGCGGGCCTCTCACTGTTGTGGCCTCTCCCATTGCGGAGCACAGGCTCTGGACGTGCAGGCTCAGCGGCCATGGCTCACGGGCCTAGCCGCTCCGTGGCATGTGGGATCTTCCCGGACCGGGGCACGAACCCGCGTCCCCTGCATCGGCAGGCGGACTCTCAACCACTGCGCCACCAGGGAAGCCCAGGGGAAGGGCTTTCTACTGACTCTGCTTCTTCCTTCCTGTTGACACCCAGTCCTAAAAGCCTGCAGAGGGGCCCACTACTAAAGTAGTGACTCCAGGGCAGAGAAAGTCTGGGCTCTACTACATCTGTTCCTCTTGTGTAAAGGAAACATGAGTTAGATTTCATTTTGAAATATTAGTATGAAGGGTGGTTTGAAACAGATTCCTTAGAGAAGCTTATTCCCATTCCTGATGGGAGATGTCATCATACAACCCCTCCTCAAAAAAACTCACATTGAAGACCCTGGAATAATTGATCATCCCCTTTTTTACTCCCTTTTCCCACTGCAGGGGGAACAACTACTGTTGTTGGCAATTATCCATCCTAAGTAGGTGAATCAAGAACACGCCACTGTCTTTACTCTTATCCATTTAAGAAGTCCTAACTGAATTCTGGAATAGCGAGGAATACAGAAAGATAGTAACTGAAGGCTCTCTCCAAAGAGAACAGAAAAAAAAAAAGGAAAAAGGAAAAAAAAAAAAGCTTCCTTCCCTATTCTTGTTCATTAATCATTTTCCTGAGAGCTAGATATAACAACTTTTAAAAGAAATCTATGTAAGAAAAAATCATAAATCATTTTTTAAAATTTATTTATGTATTTATTTTTAGCTGCGTTGGGTCTTCATTGCTGCGTGCAGCCTTTCTCTAGTTGTGGCGAGCGGGGGCTACTCTTCAATGCGATGTGCAGGCTTCTCACTGTGGTGGCTTCTCTTGTTGCAGAGCACGGGCTCTAGGCACATGGGCTTCAGTAGTTGTGGCACATGGGCTCAGTAATTGTGGCTCGCAATCTCTAGAGCGCAGGATGAATAGTTGTGGTGCCTGGGCTTAGTTGCTCCACAGCATGTGGGATCTTCCCGGACGAGGGCTCAAACCCATATCCCCTGCATTGGCAGGCGGATTCTTAACCACTGCGCCACCAGGGAAGCCCCATAACTCATTTTAGATAAACCTACTCCTGCCCCTGAAAGTGATCTTAGGGTTCTGGTCAATAGGCTCACTGACATATTTTCTTAACACTCTTGATGCCTTTTAGGCTTCTGGCACATGGCTTGGAGACTGTGGAAAGATATACTTTCCTAGTATTTTCTCAAGTTAATTTATTCTTTGTGTGAAGCTTTGATATATAGCCCCATAACTGTAAAGATAGGCTTCCTAAAGACTGTTCAGAAAATACAAATTATAGAACTACAAAACCTTTAAGTCTGATTGGTTTTGTGTTATATTATACTGTCAAAATGGTCTTTGGGAGCATTTTAACCTAGGAAGACTACTGATGATTTCTCAAAGAATTTCATCCCAAGCATCAATTTCCATTGAACATTACACATTCAGGTAGCTTCATTACAAGCAATTCAGATTCACATCTGTAAATATCCTCAGAAACTCATGAAAACATTTGTTTTATAACCAGATAAATCGCAACTCTTCTCAGAGATCTACCACAGCGTGTCTCAAAGTGTGGTCTGAGGATCACACGCACTAGAGTCAAATGGGGAGGGTGTTTGTTAAAAATACAGATTCTTCTAAAATATGACACAAATGAACTTATTTATGAAACAGAAAAAGACTCACAGACACAGAAAACAAACTTATGGCTGCCAAAGGGGAAAGGGGGTGAGGGAGGGATAAATTAGGAGTTTGGCATTGGTAAACAACAAGGTCCTACTGTATAGCACAGGGAACTATATTCAGTGTCCTGTAATAAACCATAATGGGAAAGAATATGAAAAATTATATATATATATGAACTAACTGTGCTATACACCAGAAACTAACACAACATTGTAAATCAACTATACTTCAATTAAAAAAAAAAGATTCCTAGAAACTATGTCAGAGCTATTAAATCAAAATCTCCAGGGATGGGGCCAATAATCCACATTTTATATAAGATGGCCAGGGAATTCTTATGTACCTCAATGCTTCTGAACCACTTAGCTACTTGAACCAACTCTTGCCATCACAAAAACACAAAAACAGGATTCTCACAAGTCATTGCATATATAAAGTATACATTAAAAAAAGAATCAAGGAATAAATATTTGAAATGGAAAAGAAGGCAAAGTGAAAAGTTCTCTTCTATTACAGTCTGGAAGAATTTAGATTCTAGTGTGAACTGCAGCCATGAACATGAAGTATTCTCTACCTGTAAGACAAGTGTTATTTGTTACTATATTTATAGTAAAGATACCAATATCTCTTCTGTCATTCAGTGTGAAACACAGGATACTCTGTAAGAGGAATGCCATACTTACGCAATGATTAAAGGATGCTCCAGCATGCAATAAAGTCTGCACTCATTCTTTCTCAACACTGTGACTTTGCCACCACAATTTGGCACAGTGGTTCTCAACCACTTTGAATTTCCTGGGCCAGTGGTTTTCAAACTAGACATACATTTAAAATCATCTGAAGATCTTGTTAAGACACAGACTACTACTTGCATTTACAAGTTCCAGGTGATTACTGATGCTGTTGGTCCAGAGACCAGACTTGAGAAGGAAGTCTAACTTAGGCTTAATCTAACTCTGATCTCCTTCAATGAGTTCAGTGATGCTAAAAAAAAAAACTACTCCAACTGGCAAAGACTCTAACCACCGGTTGCAGGGCTTCTTGTGTAGGACCCTTGCTGTTCAGTATCTTCAGGAAGTTCCCATCATTCAAAACTTGTAAGGGTGATAAGCTTGTCCTTTCTTGGCAGCTCCAGGGATAAACACCCTTCCTATCCCTCCCCCAATTCCTAGCCTCTGTCTGACCCTACAGCCTCACTTCCTACCCTGAAACTATACTTCCTATGCAGGAAAGCTATTGGAAAGTCAAGAGGTCCGTCTGTTCCTGTCTTAGGGAACTACACTTCCTTTAGCTGGAAATCAAGGCAGGCTCCCTCCAGTTAGTGATTTATTTGATGACTGTCACAGGACTACAGCTGTACAAACGAACTCAGCAAGGAGTACACGTCTGGAGGCACAATTAGGTCAAGTATAAACTCAAAAGACTGTCCAGAAATAGAAGCATTCAGCTCTCAACATTTACATACTGGTCCTTCGTGGGAATAAATATATAACACAGATTTCTCCATTCAGAGATAGATCCAGAATTTACAGACTACAAATGGGTGCCCCATGCTCTCTAAACAGCTTTCAAATTCATCTCATCAAGGTTTAAAATATATTCCCAGCATCAGGTTCTAAGTGGTGAATTGCATATATATTCAGTTCATCCTTCCCAAGAAAAGATATTTCAATAAATTCTTAGAAATTGAAAAACATGTCGGAGCAAGGTAAGAAAACGCATTGGATAAAGCTTAAATATCTTTAGAGGATCTTCAGGAGCTCAATCATCTTTTCAATTTGAACATATAACTAACAATTTGGGGACCATGTTAAAATTAATTAGGAAGTTTAACAGGTAAGGCTAAACAGTTTATTTTTCTTTTTTCTATCCTTAAGAAAAAAGTAAACCTGGAGAACAAATACAGAACTACACCAATAGGGAAGGATGTTTTTAAAATGTTGGCCATAAGCTAGTTAAATGTTGCAAATACTGCATAACATTAATAATTTACTATGTATGGTAAAAATATATGACTTCCTTAAACCATTGTAAGAAAATGATTAAATACAACATACACTATAACCATGGTATTTCCAAAACCTAGAACACTTGTTTAACAAGAAAATATGTTAAGCCATGTTCTGAATCAAAAAAATTTGTTATAAAAAACAGTCCAAATCCTTGGGCATCCACTTGCTCTAGTGTGACCACTGAAGAGTCTTAGGTTTGTCCAACTACCAAATATGGGTGCAAACTGAGCACACAAATCATTTAATGTCATCTGCTACTGGAGACCAACTGATGGATGTAATGCTGCTGCTTTTTACCACACAACTTCTTTGACAAAATGTTGTTTTCTGGCATGTTGTCGTATTTAGCATAAACATCCATTTTCATGGTTTGGAGAGAGCAACCCATTTCTCCTTTGAGGTGCTAGATCCTAAACACCAAAACAAATCAGATCCATATGGTATAAAAAACTGGTCATGCGCTTCCCTGGCGGCGCAGTGGTTGAGAGTCCACCTGCCGATGCAGGGGATGCAGGTTCGTGCCCTGGTCCGGGAAGATCCCACATGCCACAGAGCAATTAAGCCCGTGCACTACAACTACTGAGCCTGTGCTCTACAGCCTGTGAACCACAACTACTGAGCCCGCATGCTGCAACTACTGAAGCCTGTGCTCCACAACAAGAGAAGCCACCGCAATGAGAAGCCCGCGCACCACAATGAAGAGTAGCCCCTGCTCACCGTAACTAGAAAAAGCCCTCCCACAGCAACAAAGACCCAACACAGCCAAAAATAAATAAATAAAAATAAATAAATTTATAAAAAATATTGTTAATCACCAGTAGAGGATTTAGCTATTATAGGATATTCCTTGACAGAAGCTGATTTTTTATACTACATCAAATAGATTGGCTTCCATGAAAAATAATTTGTATTACATTCCCCTGCCCTGCATATAGCCACCTGAGGACCTGGTCCTGCTCTCCAGCAGGCCAGCAGCAGACCCACACCACCCCCCACCTCTGAGCAGCCAACCACACCAGAAGCCTACCCCACCCTCCAGCAGACCTGCAGCCACCACAGGAGGCAGCCCTGCCTACCAGCATGCCCACAGCAGTCTGCCTCACCACAACAGAAGGGCACACACAGCCCACATAGGGACACCTCTAGAGCATATAATTCTGATGACCAGAGGGGAGTGCACTGCTGGATCCCACAGGATGTCTCCTACATTAAGGCCACTTCTCCAAGATCAGGAGACGTAACTGAACTGCCTAATACACAGACATAAACAAGAGAATTGGCAAAATAAGAAGGCAGAGGAATATGTTCCAAGTAAAGAAACAAGACATAACCTCAGAAAAAGAACTAAACAAAGTGGAGATAAACAATCTACTCAAAATGAGTTCAAGGTAATGATCATAAAGATGCTCAATGAACCTGGGAGAAGAATGAACACAGTGAGAATTTCAACAGAGTTAGAAGATATAAGGAAGAACCAAACAAAGCTGAAGAATACAACAACTGAAGGAAAAATACATTAGAAGCAATCAACAGTATATTAGATGATACAGAGGAATGGATCAGCAATCTAGAAGACGAGTAGTAAAAATAAGCCATGCTGAACAGAAAAAAGAATTTTTAAAAAGAAGGACAGTTTAAGAGACCTCCAGGAAAACATCAAGCATACTAACATTCATATTATAGGGGTCCCAGAAGAAGAGAGAGAGAAAGGGGCAGAGAACTTATTTGAAGAAGTAATAGCTGAAAACTCCCCTAACTTGGGGAAGGAAATAGACAAGAGAGTCTTAAACAAGATGAACCCAAAGAGGTCCACAGCAAGACACATTATATATACAATGGCAAAAATTAAACATAAAGAGAGAATCTTAAAAGCAGCAATAAAAAAGTAACAAGTTATGTACAAGGGAACTCCTATAAGGTTATCAGCTGACTTTTCAGAAGAAACTTTGGAAGCCAGAAGAGAGTGGCAAGGTATATTCAAAGTGACAAAAGGGAAAAAACCTACAACGAAGAATACTCTACCCAGCAAGGTTATCATTCAGATTTGAAGGAGAGATAGAGTTTTACAGATAAGTAAAAGCTGAAAGAGTTCAGCACCCCTAAACCACCTTTACAAGAAAAGTTAAAGGGTCTTCTCTAAATGGAAAAGAAAAGGCCACAACTAGAAATATGAAAATTATGAAAGGAAAAAATCTCATGAGTAAAGGGAAACATACAGCAAAGGTAGTAGATCAACCACATATAACACAAGTAGAAAAGGTTAAAAGACAAAAGTAGTAAAATCACCTGTATCCAAAATAAGTAGTTAGGGAATACACAAAACAAAAAGATATAAAAATATGACATCAGGGCTGCCCTGGTGGCGCAGTGGTTGAGAGTCCGCCTGCCGATGCAGGGGACGCAGGTTCGTGCCCCGGTCCGGGAAGATCCCACATGCCGCGGAGCGGCTGGGCCCGTGAGCCATGGCCGCTGAGGCTGCGCGTCCGGAGCCTGTGCTCCGCGACGGGAGAGGCCACAGCAGTGAGAGGCCCGTGTACCGCAAAAAAAAAAGAAAAAGAGACATCAAAAACACTTGGGGGGTGGTGTGAGTAAAAATGTAGGGTGGTTAAAATGCATCTGAACTTAAGAGATCATCAACTTAATCACATATATATAGGTTGTTATATATGAACCTCAAGGTAACCACAAATCAAAAACCTCTGATATATACACACACAAAAAAGAGAAAAGAATCCAAACATGGGATTTCCCTGGTGGTCCAGTGGTTAAGAATCTGCCTTCCAGTGCAGGGGACGTGGGTTCAATCCCTGGTTGGGGAACTAAGATCCCACATGCCGCAGGGCAGCTAAGCCCACGCACCACAACTACTGACCTGCATGCTCTAGAGCACACATGCCACAACTAGAGAGCCCACGTGCCGCAACTACTGAGCCTACACATTCTGAAGCCTGCACGCCACAACTAGAGAGAAGCTAACGTGCCACAACGAAGAGCCTGCGCACTGCCACGAAAGACCCCGCATGCCTCAACGAAGATCCCACGTGCTGCAACTAAGACCCGACACAGCCAATAAATAAATAAATAAATAAAAGTTAAAAAAAAAAGGATCCAAACATAATCTTAAAAATAGATATAAAATCACAAGGGAAGAGAGCAAAAGAAGAAAGGAACAACAACAAAACTACAAAAGCAAGGAGAAAACAATTAACAAAATGCCAATAAGCACATACCTATCAATAATTACTTTTGAACACAGAGGCAAAGGTCCTCAACAAGATACTGACAAACTGACTCCAACAATAAATAAATTAAAAGGATCATATACCATGATCAACTGGGACTTATCCCAGGGATGCAAGGATTTTTCAATATCTGCAAATCAATCAACATGATATACCACATTAACAAATTGAAGAATAAAAACCATGTGATCATCTCAATAGATGCAGAAAAGGCTTTTGATAAAATTCAACATCCATTTATGATAAAACCTCTTCAGAAAGTGGGCACAGAGGGAACAAACCTCAACATAATAAAGGCCATATAGGACAAACCCACAGCTAACATCATACTCAACAGTGAAAAGCTGAAAGCATTTCCTCTAAGATCAGGAACAAGACAAGGATGTCCACTCCTGCAACTTTTATTCAACATAGTTTTGGGGGACTTCCCAGGCGATCTAGTGGTTAAGACTCCACACTTCCAATGCAGCGGACGTGGGTTCAATCCCCGGTCAGGGAACTAAGATCCCACATGCCATGTGGCGCAGCTAAATAAATAAATAAACAAACAAACAACATAGTATTGGAAGTCCTAGCCACAGCAGTCAGAAAAGAAAAAGAAATAAAAGTAATCCAAACTGGAAAAGAAGAAGTAAAACTGTCACTGTTTTCAGATGACATGATACTATTAATAGAGAATCCTAAGGATGCCACCAGAAAACTACTACAGCTAGCTCATCAATGAATTCAGTGAAGTTGAGGATACAAAACTAATATACAGAAATCTGTTGCATTTCTATACACTAACAAGAAAATATTAGAAAGAGAAATTAAGGAAACAATCCCATCTATGACTGCAACAAAAAGAATAAAATACTTAGGAATAACCTACCTAATAAGGCAAAAGACCTATACTCTGAAAACTATAAGACACTGATGAAAGAAACTGAAGAGACACAAACAGATAGAAAGGTATACCGTGTTCTTGGATTGGAAGAATCAATATTGTTAAAATGACCATACTATCCAAGGCAATCTACAGACTCACTGCAATCCCTATCAAATTACCAATGGCATTTTTCACAGAACTGGAACAAAAAATTTTTTAATTTGTATGGGAACACAAAAGACCCCAAATAGCCAAAACAATCTTGAGAAAAAAGCACGGAGCTGGAGGAATCAGACTCCCTGACTTCAGACTATGCTACAAAGCTACAGTAATCAAAGCAGAATGGTACTGGCACAAAAAAAACAGACATATAGATCAATGGAACAAGACAGAAAGCCCAGAAAGAAACCCACACACTTATGGTCAATTAATCTATGGTCAATTATTAGGAGGCAAGAATATACAAGGGAAAAAAGACAGTCTCTTCAATAAGTGATGCTGGGAAAACTGGACAGCAACATGAAAAAGAATGAAATCAGAACATTCTTTAATACCATACATAAAAATAAACTCAAAATGGATTAAAGACCGAAATGTAAGACTGGATACTATAAAACTCCTAGAGGAAAACATAGGCAGAACACTCTCTGACACACGTTGCAGCAATATTTTGGGGGAACCATCTCCTAGAGTAATGGAAATAAAAATAAACAAATGGGACTTAATTAAACTGAAAAACACCAGTCAGATGGCCATCAATAAAAAGTCCGGAGAGGGTGTAGAGAAAAAGGAATCCTCCTACACTGTTGGTGGGAATGTAAATTGGTGTAACCACTATGGAAAACAGTATGGAGGTTCCTTAAAAAACTAAAAATAGAATTACCATATGATCCTGCAATCCCACTCCGGGACATATATCCAAAGAAAACTCTAATTTGAAACGATACATGCACCCCAATATGTATTGTTCATAGCAGCACTATTTACAATAGCCAAGACATGGAAGAAACCTAAATGTCCATCAACAGATGAATGGATAAAGATGTGGTATAGATAGATAGATAGATATAGATATAGATAGATATAGTGGAATATTAGTCATAAAAAAGAATCACTTTGCTGTACACTTGAAACTAACACAACATTGTAAATTAACTATACTTCAATAAAATAAATAAATAAAAATAAAATTACTTTAAATGCAAATGGACTAAATGTTCCAATCAAAAGGTCAAGGCTTTTAATGTCACCTACTTATTTCCTAGCTTGCAATGACAATACTTGTGATATAATAACAAAAACTAGGTCAGCTTGTATCTGTTGATAATATATATAATTTTTAACTCTTTGTAAAAGAGGTACAAGTTAGTACCCATTCTTGATGAATAATGCAGGGTAAGTTCATTAAGATAAGGCAAAAAAACAACTTCCACTGAAGTCTGGATTAATCAAACATAGAATAAAGCATATTTATAGGCGTATTCTACTAGTAGTTTATGTCCTGCTTACTGAGTCCATTGTAATTACCTGTCAATTAAAATTGTACAAACATAATTATATGTTCCAAATAAATATGAAACAATAAAGAGCAGGTGGGAGAAGGCAGGGGAAAAGAATACTTCTAAGAGGTTGTAAGATTTAATGATAAGTTGACATTACTTCAGCCAATGACTGAGATGCCCAAACACAAAAGAAATGTTCTGAAATTAGGTCACATAGCACAGAACCAGGGCCTTTTGAAAAGCAGAATATTTAGAGGTAAAGGATCACAAAATCAGATCAGGAAATATTGAAAAAGAAACAAAAAACAACTACTCACCTAAAAAAACACTGCAAGAAAACCAAACTGGATGAATTCCATGACTTTTTAAAACACTGCAGGAGGGAAGTACAAGTTCAGGGAATTGACAGTGTTAGAAAAAGAGTTGACTAACACTTACTGGATAGAGTAAGAAAACAAACATCCAGAAAGTCTTAGTTCTTGTCTTATTTCAGAATCTCTTAGGATGGCCCATGACTGCTTTTCCAACTTGCTCTGGCTACTTTCTCTCTCTCCCAAAATTACCTACTCAGTGCCAACAACCTTCATCTTCACTCCACTCAGCAAACCAATGGTCCATTCTTGACATTTTTATTACTTGGAATAGATCTACATCTAAAATATGTAATTTTCAAAATAAAATAAAATAAAATATGTAATTTCCATAATCTAATCTCAGAACACGACCTCTTATTCTCCCCACTCTTTCTCTGGCTTACTTGCCAACTCTTTTACTTACTGCATTGAGACCCCAGTCCCTCACCCTTCCTCTTATGTCCAATCGATCTGCTTCTTCTGACTCTAAGGCAGTGGTTCCAATCAGAAGTGATTTTGCCCCTCAGAGGGCAGTTGACAATGTCTGGAGACATTTTTGATTGTTACAACTGGAGGGGGCTGTTACTGGCATCTAGTAGGTAGAGGCCAGGGATGTTAAACACCCTACAATGCATAGGACAGCCCCTACAACAGAAAATTATAAATGTTTCTAAAGTTGAGAATACCTGCTCTATGGTCCTCTTTAGATAATGTGGTCTATTTCTTCAATCACTCTTAGGACATTTTAACCTAAATTCTCTTGCCCTTTCATCCTTCTGACACACCTGTTCTATAAAACATAACTCTCAACCAATTGAATCATTCCAATTTTCTACTTCTAAACTTGGTGTACAGAGCTCAACAAAAGCAAAACAAACAAATAAATACCACGTAATCACAAAAATAGCTGACAGTACATATTCACAGATTCCAACCTCAGCAAAACCCTCAGCATAATCAGGCAGGCAACTCTTCTTGTCTCTTGCTAGTCACCCCTTAACTCCTATCTTTTTCCCTCAGTGACTATTCTAAACACTACCTGTCCCCTCAATTCCCCACTCTCCCCCAAATCAAACACTCAATGTCAGCAACTTTAGCTGCTTCACAAAAGACATTTTGCTACCACTAGACAAGAACTTCCACATATTCCTTCCCCATCCTATGGGAGAATTTTTTACATCTATCCCCACCTTTCTCCCTAGGAGAATGGAAGAAATGTCCCTCCTGTCCCAGCAAACTCTGATCATGGCCTACGCTCTGGATATCATCACTTGCTGGTCTCCTCCTGGACCCTGCTTCATCAATTATCCAACCCCCTAAATCATCTACCTCAACTTCTTCCTCTTTTCCAGCCCTTTTATTTTTAGGAGAAAAAAAGTACAAATGAACGAATGAACAAAAACCTTTCCTTCCACATCTCTCTCATCATAGCAAAATTCCTTAAAAGAACTGCCTTTACTCTGTTGTCATTACTCCATCTCCCTGCTCACATCCCTACTATGCCACCAAGACTCCACAGTGGAGGCAAATGACTTCCTAGTTATCAACTTCGGTGGGTTCTTTCAGCCCTTAATTTTGGAGCATTAACACAAATTACCGTGCCCTCCTTAAAATTTTCTCCTCTTTTGGTGCTTGCAACACCATTCTCTCCTCCATACATACCTCTTTGGCCTTTCCTTCTCCCACCTCTTAGATGTCTGTGTGTCCTGTAGTTCTAGCTTCAATCTTTCTCACTTGTTTGTGCAATCCATGCTCTAGTCACTTCAAATCATACATCCGGCCCTGATTTCTTCTAAGTTTTCCTAGTGAATGACATCACCATCTACCCAGTTACCCACAGTAGAATCCTAAGGATCATCCTAGATTTCTTACTCTCACCTACACATAAACAATTGCAAAGTCCTATCAATTTAATCTAAGTATCTCTTGGATCCATCATATTTATTCTCTCTGCAACCTGTCTAATTCAGGTCATTATTTCTCACCCAGACATATTATTCTAAGAAGAATCATAATTAAGGGTATACAGGTAAAAAACTTGGAAGTCCCTTCTTACCAGTAAGAATGCTACACAAATACAATGAGGTATGATTCAAAAGAACACAGAACACTGGTACTCTTTTTTTAAAAAAATGGATTCTAATACTGTATAAATACAGGCAAATCATTTCATCTCAATCTTCAGATTCCCAAATGCTGAATGAAGGGTAAAAGAGATATATCTAAGGACCTTTGAACCCTTAACATTCATTCTATAATTCTATTTCTACCAGACAATACTCTGAGAGTTCCTACCTCCAAATATGCACCATACTTGCTACATATGCAAGATATTATTGGTGCCAAAAGAAACAGGCTGATATGTCCCCTTTGCTGCCAAAATATAGCCAGCATATCCTGATTACCATCAGTTTCAAAAAACTAAACCTTCAATTACAAGTGTCAAAGAAATAAAATGTAAGCAAAAGAAAAAGCCAAGAAAAAAGTGTAATGAAGCTGACTATATATATAGAAAAATGCTATTTCAAAATAATTTCTTCAGGAATCAAGCAACATAGAATGAGTTAGATATAAAATGAGTGCACTATAAACCACTGTGACAGTCAATAACAACGTTATGAACAGAAAGCTTTCTCTACCCACAAAACAGTAGTGTAGGAATTGTACAATATCTAAAGTCAAACACCAACACAATATATATGCAATATGAGATCATAAAAAGTTTTAGGATCTACTTTTCAAAGACAAGGAGATAATACAAACTAAGCTGTGAAAATGCAGTCTGAATCCCATTAAAATGCTGTCACCCCACTCAAATGAGAAGCACCTGTTACTCTTTTGACAGTTTGGGTTCAGTTGCTCTTCTGTTGTCTACTAAGCTCAGAAGTAATGTTCTGTTTTGAAGGTCATATAGAAGAAGAGGGTAGAGAAAGAGTGTGTTAGACAAAACAATTTACATTGTAAAGTTGATAATGACCTAATGGTTGGTCAACTCAAAATTTAGGATAAATCAACTAGAGCCAGTTGAGCTAGAGCCAATAGAGCCACACAGACTGGGTAAACTCCCAATGTCACCACCTACCAGCCTCGTAATCTTAAAAATTCATTTAATTTCTCTGTGCCTCAGTTTCTTCACCTGTAAAACAGAACAATGATAGTACCTACTTCATAGGTAAAGTGCTTGGAACAATGCCTAGCATACTGTAAATGCTATAGAAATATTGGGTAAAGTTATCATTATTATTATTTTCCTTCTTATTTTTTGACTAAATATTAGGTGAGAAGAAAAACAACACTATAATGTATGCTCAAGCTCCAGTTTAACACTGTTACCAGGTATTTTGTTCACAGTTCAATAACAATGTTATTTCAGTTGATATCTCCAATCCTGATCCTCTAGGCACTCACAGTCAAATCAAATCTGACTCAAATCAAATCTGACTCAAATCAAATCTGGTATGAGTGTTAAGTTCATACCACATGAAATGAGAAGTATAAACAGGCATAATTCACACACACACACACACACATATACACACAAAACAAGACACATAATTAACTGAACAGAATAGTTAACCTAGGAATAAACCTATGCATGTATGGTCAATTAACTTATGACAAAGGAGCCAAGAATATACAATGAGGAAAGGACAATCTCTTCAATAAATGGTGTTGGGAAAGTTGGACAGTCACATACAAAAGAATGAAACTGGACCACTATCTTACATCACATACAAAATCAACTCAAAACAGATTAAAGACTTGAATGTAAGACCTGAAACCATAAATCTCCTAGAAGAAAATATAGGTTGTAAGCTCCTTGATATCAGTCTTTGCGATGAGTTTTTGCGTCTGATACCAAAAGCAAAAGCAACAAAAGCAAAAATAAAGTGGGGCTACAACAAACTAAAGTTTCTGCAGAGTGAAGGAAACCATCAACAAAATGAAAAGGCAACCTACTGAATGGGAGAAAATAATTGCAAATCATATATCTGATAAAGGGCTGATATCCAAAATATATAAAGAATTCATACAACTCAATAACAACAACAATAAAATCCAATTTAAAAATGGGCAAAGTATCTGAATACCCATTTATCTAAAAAAGACGTTACACACGGCCAACAGGTATATGAAAAGGTGCTCGACATCACTAATTATCAGGGAAATGCAAATCAAAACCACAATGAGATATCACCTCACACCTGTTAGAATGCTTATTTTCAAAAAGACTAAAAATAACAAGTGTTGGCCAGGATGTAGTGAAAAGGGAACCCTTGTATACTGTTGGTGGGAATGTAAATTGGTGCAGCCACTATGGAAAACAGTAGAGAGGTTCCTCAAAAATTAAAAGTAAAACTACCATATGATCCAGCTATTTCATTTCTGGGTATTTATCCAAATAAAACAAAAACACTAACTCAAAAAGATATATGCACCCCATGTTCACTGCAGCATTATTTACAATAGCCAAGATAAGGAAACAGCCTAAGTGTTCATCCATGAACAAACAGATAAAGTGTGGTATATACGCACAACAGAATATTATTCAGACATAAAAAAGAATGAAGTCCTGCCATTTGTGACAACATGGATGAACCACAAGGGCATTGTGCTAAGTGAAATAAGGCAGAGAGAAAAAAATAAATACCATATGTTCTCTAACATGTGGAATCAATCAATCAATCAATAACCAGGCTCACAGATACAGAGAACAGATTGGTGGTTGCCAGTAGCAAGAGGTGGGCGGTGGGAGAAATTGGTGAACTGTTTTTGGTTTTTTTAGTATGTATGGTCAATTAACTTATGACAAAGGAGCCAAGAATATACAATGAGGAGAGGACAATCTCTTCAATAAATGGAGTTGGGAAAATTGGACAGCCACATACAAAAGAATGAAACTGGACCACTATCTTACATCATAAACAAAATTAAATCAAAGCAGATTAAAGACTTCAAATCAAATTTATTTTTTTAATTTTATTTTAAAATCAATTTTTTTAAATAAATTAAAAAAACAGAAAATTTTAAAAGTTTTTAAATAAGCAAAATTAAATATGCATCAGAAGTACAGCATATGGTAGATAATACAATGGAATGCTATTCAGCCATAAAAGGAATGAAAGTCCGATACATGCTACAACTTGGGTGAACCTTGCAAACATGCCAATTGAACTAAACCAGACACAAAGGATAAATGGTGTCTGATTCCACCCACATGAGGAACCTAGAATAGGCAAATTCATAGAGACAAAAAGTAGAATAGAGGTTAACAGGGGCTGGGGCAGGATGGTACAGGGAGTGAGGGGAATGAGTTGTTGTTGTTTAATGGGTACAGAGTTTCTGTATGGGAAGATAAAAAAATTCTGAAAATGGACAGTGGTGATAAATAACACTGTGAATGTGCTTAATGCCAATGAGCTGTACACATAAAAATACTCAATTTTATATTATGTAAATACATTTTACCATCTTAGAAAAACTTTTTAAAACTATAGCCTATATTTTCAACAAGAAGTTTTAACATGATTATCAGCCTTAATAGTATTAAAATAAAGGATAGATCATTTATTCTCAAGTTCCTAACTAGGGACATCAAAGGAGTCAACATCAACTCTTAGCTGGTCTTGGATTAAAGTACACACCTGAAAATGGGTACATACCTTGCAAATTTCATACGGAACATTATTTCACCTTGTTGATAGAGTCAATTTGTTTTTTACTTCCATGAGGGAGATAGAAGGAAAGAGAACTATACTGAGGAGATAACGTTATATGAGGCCAATGCATAATGGTGGTTTTATAAAGAAGTACTTATCCACAAAGAAGCAAGGTAACATAGTGCAATAGTACAACTGCCCAGGGCACCATAAAGGGTTGTGTAAATCAACTGACATTCAATTCAGACGTAGAGAGGGTTCCCATGTATTGGTAAACCATAATTTAAAACACTGAAATATCCCCCAAAATTCAAACAGACGTTGAAAGTCCATTATTTTAATACATATAATAAAAGAAAATATTTGAAAGCTCTACTCCAAACACTCTAAGAAAAACGCATATTGCATTACAAAGACACAATGAAAGTGAATTTAATAAATTAACATACGGGTAGAAGAACTGAGCCTCTGGCCAACAGCCAGCCAGAAACTGAAACCTGCCAACATGAAACTGAAACCTGCTAACAACACGAGTGAGCTTGGAAGCAGATTTTCCAGCCCCAGCTGGGCTTGAGATTTCTGCAACCCCAGACTTCAGTTTGTCTACACTTCCTAAGAAACCATGAACTACCCAGGGCCTGGTGCTCCAGCCGGGTGACAGGCCTATGCCTCTGATGTGGGAGAGCCGAGTTCAGGACATTGGTCCACCAGAGACCTCCTGGCTCCACATAATATCAAACGGCGAAAGCTCTCCCAGAGATCTCCATCTCAACGCTAAGACCCAGCTCCACTCAATGACCAGCAAGCTACAGTGCTGGACACCCTATGTGAAACAACTAGCAAGACAAAACACAACATCACCCATTAGCAGAGAGGCTGCCTAAAATCATAATAAGGTCACAGACACCCCAAAACACACCACCGGACACAGTCCTGCCCACGAGAAAGACAAGATCCAGCCTCATCCGCCAGAACACAGGCACTGGTCCCCTCCACCAGGAAGCCTACACAATCCAATGAACCAACCTTACCACTGGAGGCAGACAGCAAAAACAACGGGAACTACAAACCTGCAGCCTGCAAAAAGGAGACCCCAAACACAGTAAGTTAGGCCAAATGAGAAGACAGAGAAACACAGCAGGTGAAGGAGCAAGGTAAAATCCCTGCAGACCAAACAAATGAAGAGGAAACAGGCAGTATACTTGAAAAAGAATTCCGAGTAAAGATAGGAAAGATGATGCAAAATCCTGGAAACAGAATGGAAAAAATACAAGAAACGTTTAACAAGGACCTTGAAGAACTAAAGAGCAAACAAACAATCATGAACAACACAATAAATGAAGTTAAAAATTCTCTAGAAGGAATCAATAGCAGAGTAACTGAGGCAGAAGAATAGATAAGTGACCTGGAAGATAAAATAGTGGAAATAACTACTGCAGAGCAGAATAAAGAAAAAAGAATGAAAAGAATTGAGGACAGTCTCAGAGACCACTAGGACATTAAACACACCAACATTCAAATTATACGGGTCTGAGAAGAAGAAGAGAAAAAGAAAGGGACTGAGGAAATATTTGAAGAGATTATAGTTGAAAACTTCCCTAATATGGGAAAGGAAATAGTTAATCAAGTCCAGGAAGCACAGAGAGTCCCATACATGATAAGCCCAAGGAGAATTACCCCAAGATACATATTAATCAAACTATCAAAAATTAAATACAAAGAAAAAATATTAAAAGCAGCAAGGGAAAAGCAGCTATTAACATACGAGGGAATCCCCAAAAGGTTAACAGCTGATCTTTCAGCAGAAACTCTGCAAGCCAGAGGGAGTGGCAGGACATACTTAAAGTGATGAAAGGGAAAAACCTACAACCAAGATTACTCTACCCAGCAAGGATCTCATTCAGATTCGAGGAGAAATTAAAATATTTACAGACAAGCAAAAGCTAAGAGAATTCAGCACCACCAAACCAGCTTTACAACAAATGCTGAAGGAACTTCTCTAGGCAGGAAACACAAGCGAAAGAAAAGACCTACAATAACAAACCCAAAACAATTAAGAAAATGGTAATAGGAACATACACATCTATAAGTACCTTACATGTAAATGGATTAAACGCTCCAACCAAAAGACACAGACTGGCTGAATGGATACAATAACAAGACCCGTATATTTGCTGTCTACAAGAGACCCACTTCAGACCTAGGGACACATACGGACAGAAAGTGACAGAATGGAAAAAGATATTCCATGCAAGTGGAAGTCAAAAAAAGCTGGAGTAACAATTTTCATAACAGACAAAATAGACTTTATATAAAGACTATTATAAGAGACAAAGAAGGACACTACATAATGATCAAGGGATCAATCCAAGAAGATATAACAATTATAAATATTCATGCACCCAACATAGGAGCACCTCAATACATAAGGCAAATGCTAACAGCCATAAAAGGGGATATCGACAGTAACACAATAATAGTAGGGGACTTTAACACCCCACTTTCACCAATGGGCAAACCATCCAAAATGAAAATAAATAAGGAGACACCAGTTTTAAATGATACATTAAACAAGACAGACTTAATTGATATTTACAGGACATTCCATTCAACAAAAACAGAATACACTTTCTTCTCAAGTGCTCATGGAACATCCTCCAGGATAGATCATGTTGGGCCGCAATTCAAGCCTTCATAAACTTAAGAAAACTGAAATCGTATCAAGTATCTTTTCCGACCACAACACCATAAGACTAGATATCAATTAGAGGAAAAAATCTGTAAAAAATACAAATACATGGAGGCTAAACAATACACTACTTAATAAGCAAGAGATCACTGAAGAAATCAAAGAGGAAATCAAAAAATACCCAGAAACAAATGACAATGAAAACACAATGACCCAAAACCTATGGGATGCAGCAAAAGCAGTTCTAAGAGGGAAGTTTGTAGCAATACAACCCTACCTCAAGAAACAAGAAACGCCTCAAAAAAACAACCTAACCTTACAGCTAAAGCAATTAGAGAAAGAAGAACAAAAAAACCCCAAAGTTAGCAGAAGGAAAGAAATCATAAAGATCAGATCAGAAATAAATGAAAAAGAAATGAAGGAAACGATAGCAAAAATCAATAAAACTAAAGGCTGGTTCTTTGAGAAGATAAACAAAATTGATAAACCATTAGCCAGACTCATCAAGAAAAACAGGGAGAAGACTCAAATGAATAGAATTAGAAATGAAAAAGGAGAAATAACAACTGACACTGCAGAAATACAAAGGATCATGAGAGATTACTACAAGCAACTATATGCCAATAAAATGGACAACCTGGAAGAAATGGACAAATTCTTAGAAAAGCACAACCTCCTGAGACTGAACCAGGAAGAAATAGAAAATATGAACAGACCAATCACAAGCACTGAAATTGAGACTGTGATTAAAAGTCTTCCAACAAACAAAAGCCCAGGACCAGATGGCTTCACAGGCGAATTCTATCAAACATTTAGAGAAGAGCTAACACCTATCCTTCTCAAACTCTTCCAAAATATATCACAGGGAGGAACACTCCCAAACTCATTCTCCGAGGCCACCATCACCCTATACCAAAACTAGGCAAAGATGTCACAAAGAAAGAAAACTACAGGCCAATATCACTGATGAACATAGATTCAAAAATCCTCAACAACATACTAGCAAACAGAATCCAAAAGCACATTAAAAGGATCATACACCATGATCAAGTGGGGTTTATCCCAGGAACGCAAGGATTCTTCAATATATGAAAATCAATCAATGTGATACACCATATTAACAAACTGAAGGAGAAAAACCATATGACCATCTCAATAGATGCAGAAAAAGCTTTGGACAAAATTCAACACCCATTTATGATAAAAACCCTCCAGAAAGGAGGAATAGAGGGAAGTTACCTCAACATAATAAAGGCCATATAGGACAAACAAACAGCCAGCATCGTTCTCAATGGTGAAAAACTGAAACCATTTCCACTAAGATCAGGAACAAAACAAGGTTGCCCACTCTCACCACTATTATTCAAAATAGTTTTGGAAGTTTTAGCCACAGCAATCAGAGAAGAAGAAGAAATAAAAGGAATCCAAATTGGAAAAGAAGAAGTAAAGCTGTCATTGTTTGCAGATGACATGATACTATACACAGAGAATCCTAAAGACGCTACCAGAAAATTACTAGAGCTAATCAATGAATTTGGTAAAGTAGCAGGATACAAGATTAATGCACAGAAATCTCTTGCATTCCTATACACTAATGATGGAAAATCTGAAAGAGAATTTAAGGAAACACTCCCATTTACCACTGCAACAAAAAGAATAAAATACCTAGGAATAAACCTGCCTAAGAAGACAAAAGACCTGTATGCAGAAAACTATAAGACACTGATGAAAGAAATTAAAGATGATACCAACAGATGGAGAGACATACCATGTTCCTGGATTGGAAGAATCAACATTGTGAAAATGACTATACTACCCAAAGCAATCTACGGATTCAGTGCAATCCCAATCAAACTACCAATGGAATTTTTCACAGAACTAGAACAAAAAATTTCACAATTTGTACGGAAACACAAAAGACCCCGAATAGCCAAAGCAATCTTGAGAAAGAAAAACAAAACTGGAGGAATCAGGCTCCCGGACTTTGGACTATACTACAAAGCTACGGTAATCATGACAGTATGGTACTGGCACAAAAACAGAAATATAGATCAATGGAACAGGATGGAAAGCCCACAGATACACCCATGCATATATGGTCACCTTATTTTTGATAAAGGAGGCAAGAATATACAGTGGAGAAAAGACAGCCTCTTCAATAAGTGATGCTGGGAAAACTGGACAGCTACATGTAAAAGAATAAAATTAGAACACTACCTAACACCATACACAAAAATAAACTCAAAATGGGTTAAAGACCTAAATGTAAGGCAAGACACCATAAAACTCTTAGAGGAAAACATAGGCAGAACACTGTATGACATAAATCACAGCAAGATCCTTTTTGTCCCACCTCCTAGAGAAATGGAAATAAAAACAAAAATAAACAAATGGGACCTAATGAAACTTAAAAGCTTTTGCACAGCAACAGAAACCATAAACAAGACGAAAGGACAACCCTCAGAATGGGAGAAAATATTTGCAAATGAAGCAACTGACAAAGGACTAATCTCCAAAATTTACAAGCAACTCATGAAGCTCAATAACAAAAAAACAACCCAATCCAAAAATGGGCAGAAGACCTAAATAGATATTTCTCCAAAGAAGATATACAGATAGCTAACAAACACATGAAAGAATGCTCAACATCACTAATCATTAGAGAAATGCAAATCAAAAGTACAATGAGGTATCACCTCACAGCAGTCAGAATGGCCATCATCAAAAAATCTACAAACATAAATTCTGGACAGGGTGTGGAGAACAGGGAACCCTCTTGCAATGTTGATGGCAATGTAAATTGATACAGCCACTATGGAGAACAGTATGGAGGTTCCTTAAAAAGTAAAAACAGAACTACCATATGACCCAGCAATCCCCGTACTGGGTGTATACCCTGAGAAAACTATAATTCAAAAAGAGTCATGTACCACAATGTTCACTGCAGCACTGTTTACAATAGCCAGGACATGGAAGCAACCTAAGTGTCCATCGACAGATGAATGGATAAAGAAGATGTGGCACATATATACAATGGAATATTACTCAGCCATAAAAAGAAACAAAATTGAGTTATTTGTAGTCAGGTGGATGGACCTAGAGTCTGTCATACAGAGTGAAGTAAGTCAGAAATAGAAGAACAAATACCATATGCTAACACATATATATCGAATCTAGAAAATAAAAAAAGAAAGGTTCTGAAGAACCTAGAGGCAGGACAGGAATAAAGACGCAGACATAGAGAATGGACTTGAGGACACAGGGAGGGGGAAGGGTAAGCTGGGATGAAGTGAGAGAGTGGCATGGACATATATACACTACCAAATGTAAGACAGATAGCTAGTGGGAAGCAGCCGTATAGCACAGGGAGATCAGCTCCGTGCTTTGTGACCACCTAGAGGGGTGGGATAGCGAGGGTGGGAGGGAGACGCAAGATGGAGAAGATATGGGGATATATGTATGTGTATAGCTGATTCACTTTGTTATAAAGCAGAAACTAACACACCATTGAAGGCAATTATATTCCAATAAGGATGTTAAAAAGTAAGAAAATAAAGCAGAGATCAGCAAACTAGAAAGAAATTAATTAACATACAGGTTAGGATACAGGATTCTAGTTAGTATAATTTAATTTTCTTGTAATTACCACATATCAAATACTATTCAAAGAATAACAATTTTCATAGAGAAATGCAAATCAAAACTACAGTGAGGTATCACCTCACACCAGTCAGAATGGCCATCATTAAATTGTCTACAAATAATAAATGCTGGAGAGGGTGTGGAGAAAAAGGAACCCTCCTACCCTGTTGGTAGGAATATAAACTGGTACAGCCACTATAGAGAACAGTATGGAGGTTCCCTAAAAAACTAAAATTAGAATTACCATATGATCCTGCAATCCCACTCCTGGGCATATATTCAGAAAAGACAAAAACTCTAATTGAAAAAGATATATGCACCCCAATGTTCACAGCAGCACTATTTACAATAGCCAAGGTATGGAAGCAAACTAAAGGTCCATCAACAGATGAATGGATAAAGAACATGTGGTATATATGTACAATGGAATATTACTCAGTCATAAAACGAATGAAATCATGCCATGTGCAGCAATATGGATGGCAATATGGATGGACCTAGAGATTACCATACTAAGTGAAGTAGGTCAGACAGAGAAAGACAAATACCATATGATATCACTTATATGTGGAATCTAAAAAAAGGATACAAGTAAACTTATTTACAAAACAGAAATAGACTCATAGACACGGAAAACAAACTTATGGTTACCAAAGTTGAAAGAGGCAGGAGGGATAAATTAGGAGTTTGGGATTAACAGATACATACTACTACATATAAAACAGATTAACAACAAGAACCTACTGTATAGCACAGGGAACTATATTCAATGTTTTGTAATAATCTATAATGGAAAAGAATATATATATGTATGTATAACTGAATCACCTTGCTGTACACTTGAAAATAACAGAACATTGTAAATCAACTATACGTCAATTAAAAAAATAAAAATAAATTAGAAAAAAATTTTTCAAAGAACTAGAATACAATATTCAAAGAACAAAAAGCCAAAACCAGACTAATAATAATATTAGAAACACTTACATGGCTCTTAGAATATGCCTGGTTTGTTATAACCTGTTTACATATACTACTAACTCACATCCCTCACAACAACCTCAGACAACAAGTATTCTTATTATTCCCATTTTACAAATGAGGAAACTGAGGTGTAGAGGGGTCAACCATGTTGTCTGGGCTCGCTGTCCTACTAGTAAGTGGCAGAGCAAGGACTGGAATCCTGCAAGCGTGCTTTCCCGGTCCTTAATTTTAATTGCTATGGTTTACAATCTCTTGGTGATATTAAGGAGTACACTACATAAAGTCTAGGAAAACTCAAAATGCAAAGCAGTTTGGGGGCCAAATATAACAAATGTTCTGAGGAAATCACCAAATCACAACACAACAATAAATGAGATTCATAATGACTGCTCTAAGACATAAGGGAAAGTTAAAATATGTTCAGTATACTTACTGTTTTAGAAGGCAAAGAATTATTTAGTGCATTTAAATTTTTTCCATCCAAAACTGTCAATATGATTTTCATTTCTAAAGGGGTAAAACTTTCAACTGTCCAAAATTACTCATTCCCTGAGAGCTCTAAACAGAAAGTTACTGAGCAATCTTATTTGCCAATTATCTCATTCTTAATGAAATATGGTATGTGTGTGGTGTGTGTGTGTGTGTGTGTGTGTGGTGTGTGTAGGGGGATCATAAATAAATTAAGGTTTCCACGTGTTTTGATGCTAGGTATATAAGAACTTAATACTAAAGATATTGGAAAGTGTCAAATCATTTGGATAGATGAGTGAATAAACTCATAGAATTGTGTCATTATTATAAAAGCCTAGAATCTGATCACTCACAGTGAGTTTTAAAAAAAAAAAGTACAGGCTTTCAACTCATACATAGAACTGAACTTCAAGCTTGTCTCCACCAGTATAGTTACCATGAATTTTTGGCAAGTTAATTTCACATACCTGAACCAAAGTTTCCTTCCCTGTAAGTTGAGGATACTAATTCCTAACTCACAAGGTTCTTGTGTGAGTTAAGGAAAAAACACATGCAAAGTGCTGAACACAGTCCCTGGGATATAGCAGATGGTCAACAAACAGCGACTACTATTATTCCCTAACCTTTTTCTACTTTGTCCCCCAAATGTAAGAGCCTAATCTTACCAATTAGCAAGTCATTCATAGGCTTCTCAGAATTACAGTAAGTACAGTACCATATGCCCTATTCAAAAATGGAGCATATGAAAGTACAAGAAAATACAAAACCAAATCATCAAATGAGACAAAAACGTCGGAATCCTGTTTCTCCACCCATATCTCTTCTGGTTGGTTTTGTAATAACCCGCATTCCTTTATCAACAATACGAATCCTATCATTTTTTGGCGGTCTAAACATTCGTAGTTGGGTACTGTTGCTTATTTATTTTGACGGCTACCTTTGCGAGGATAATTGTAATCATTGCTTGAAAACAAAAAAGAAATACAGGACAGGAGCATTTTAATAAAATGCTGTAACTGTTTCATCTATCTCGACGGTTGACTGGATGCCATGTGGATCATTTATTATAGCAATATATTTTCACATTACTGCGCCACCCCCTTACCCAACAAACACATGCCTTAATGAGCAAAACTCCAGACTGACAGTGAACGAATGCTCTTTAGGGACACAATAATTCAAAACTTGGTGCTCTCAGTAAGGATCCTCGGGGAGGAGGGAAGGTGGCCGGGTGTCACTGCAAGTGGAAATGAACAGAATCGGAAACTGTTCTGTCTCCTTAAACAAGATTGGAGATGAGCCCTGTGGGGCTAGGAGCGGAGAGAGCCGGGTTAGGTGGGCCTTGGAGGCAACAGAGGAAGGAGGCGGCAACTGCAGTCTGGGAAATGTCTGTGCCACCGGGGAGAGGAGCGTCAGAGCCCATCACCACCCGAGGGTGGAGGCGGAGAGAAGTGGCAGGCTCAGCCCAGTCCCCAGAACTGGTTCAGCTTCAGGAGTCTGGAAGGACTGAGAGGGAATGGGAACCCAGGTGATCAAGAAAGATGAGGGTAGGGGTGGGCTCCTGGCTGCCTTCAAAGCGGGACGCTGCTGACCCCGCCGCCATCCAGGTGCCACTGGAGAGGAAGGCAGGGACCCAACAGGGAGCGCTCAGGTTACCTGTGTCAGCCGCCTGCCCGCTCGTCTCCACTTCCGCAGACTAGGTGTTACCACGGGCTACCCGGGCACGCGCCGAGTGACGTCATCCTCGCGCGCCCGAGCCGCCGTCCGCCTGGCCCCGCCCCTTGAGTGCAGGGGGTGGGGCAGTGGAGGTCTGCGCAGGCGCGGAGCTGCCTGGGGCTTGGGAAGGCGTGAAAAAGGCTTGTTTTGGATTTTGTAGGGTCGCCGTCTTACCCTCCTACTCCTAGTTGCAAAATCTTATAGGGACTTAAGAAAAAAAATGTTATTGAAATACAGACATGGACTTTTTATTCTTTATTTTGCTCTTCCTCTTCCGTATATAACTCTTGTTTGTATACTCGTTCGTTCCAGCACAGTTTATTTAAGTCCTATTGTGTTCCAGGCAAGCACTGTTACAGAATCTGGGATACAGCGATGACAAAACAGACACAATGCTTCCTCATGGAGAAAGCAAACATTGAATAATTCACCAAAGATATTTTAGGCGCATCTCATTTTATTGCCCTTCACTTTATGCCACTGGGCAACCCTGCCATTGTCAGATAATAGTTAGCATTTTTTAGCAATAAAGTATTTTTAATTAAGGTAAGTATTTTTTTTACATAATGCTATTGCACACTTAATAGAGTACAGTATAGTGTAAACATAACTTTTATTTTCACTTAAAAACCAAAAAAATCATGTGAGTTACTCAAAAACTAAAGGAGGATGTCAGAGAAGTGCCCTATGAAGAGGCTCATTCAGCTGAGAAGGGAAGAAGCCAGCTCTATGAAGATCTGGAGCAAGAACAACCAAGAGAATGATGGAAAGCTATGGGGAGGGGACTGAATGTAGTGGTGCCCTTGAGAAAGTGAGAAAATAGGCTAGGGGAAGAATAGAAGATGAGATTAACAAGGCAAGGAGAGTTCTGATCTCGCAAAGTTTCTTTGCAGGAGGCATGGATTTTATTTTAACTATAATGGGAAGCCAGTGAAGAGTTTTAAACATGCAAGTGACAGGATCTGGTTTTATAAGATCACCCTGCCTGCTGTGTATAAGAATAAACGATTTGGAGTCCGAGAAAGGGTTCAAAGAGAACAGTTGCTTTTGCAATGATCAGGTAAGAAATGATGGAGAGAAGTGAACAAATTTAAGGAATAATTTGGAGGTAGATATGACAGACTTGGAGATAGATTAGATAAGGCCATAGGGAAAGAAAGGTGTCAAAATGACTTCTAAATTTTGGGCTTTTGCAAATAGCTGGATAACACAGCTAAGACAATTTCTAATACTTCACAAGATTTTCCCCTCCTCCTTTCAACCCTGATCCCTTTGCTTCTTTGTTACCAAGCCCTCTCAGTTCTCCTCTTACCTTTGTGATCATCTCCCCTCAGTTTCCATCAAGGGGCTCCTTTTTCCTTTCCTTTTCCTTAACTCTTTACCCCTTGATCTTCTTATGCTACATCAGGGGCTGCAAGCCCAAAAGCCTACAGTGCCCAGGCAGTGAACACAAAGGAATGAACCTCGTGGATAGAGACTATGAAGAACTGGAGCTCATGGTCCCTACTCAGCTCTAATTGATTTTTGCCAACCAGCAATCTTTCCTAGTGATAGATCCTCCCATTTTTAAAGAGAAATCAATATGCAGATACATGAAATCTCTCAAATTTCAAATGTTGGTAACTAATTCAAATTTTGTTGAACTCTTTTTTGGATCAAACAAAATGCATCTGCAGGCCAGATGAGGCCTGCAAGCTACAACTTTGCCTCCTTGATGGATATCTTCCCAGGATGGTGATTTTTGTCTACTTTCATGTGACTATCACCTGTAAGCTGATAACTCCCAAGCCTATCTCACCACCCAAGCCTTTCAAAATTTCTTATTGAAGTACTCAGATTCCACTGAGATATCCAGTTGGCATCTCAAACTGGACATTTAAAACTGAACTCATTATCTACCCTGGCCCCCAAACCTAACCTACTCAAGTATTCTGTCTCAGTTAACAGCATCAATGTCGACCCACTCACCAAAGCCTGAAATCCAGCATCATCCCAGACTTGTTCCTCTCCTTGTCCTGATATTGATCTCTTCAATATTTATCACATCTGCCTATCACCTCCATTCTAACTAATCACTGCCTTTGCTCAAGCCTTTCTAACCTCTCTCTGGCAAGTCATGTGACCTCTCTACACCTGTTTTTTCACTTGTTAAATGAAAGGATTGAACTAGGTGATTCCTAGGATCTGTTCCATTGTCAAATTCTGTTTCATAGGGCTTCCCTGGTGGCACAGTGGTTGAGAATCTGCCTGCTAATGCAGGGGACACGGGTTCGAGCCCTGGTCTGGGAGGATCCCACATGCCGCAGAGCAACTAGGCCTGTGAGCCACAACTACTGAGCCTGCGCATCTGGAGCCTGTGCTCTGCAACGAGAGACCACAATAGTGAGAGGCCCGCGCACCACGATGAAGAGTGGCCCCCGCTTGCCACAACTAGAGAAAGCCCTCGCACAGAAATGAAGACCCAACACAGGAAAACTAAATAAAATTAATAAACTCCTACCCCCAACATCTTCTTAAAAAAAAATTCTGTTTCATAAAGCCACCAAATTTGTCAGAGTAGTTACTTATCACTTTTTTGTTGGTTTTTGGCCTGGCTTTTTTCTTTTTCTTTTTCTTTTTTTTTTTTGCAGCTCCACACTGCTTGCCAGATCTTAGTTCCCCGACCAGGGATTGAACCCTGGCCCTCGGCAGTGAAAGTGCAGAGTCCTACCCACTGGACCGCCAAGGAATTCCCTGTCCTGGCTATCTGAATACCAAGAATACTGCGGCTAGATTGACAGGAAAAACTGGACTTGATAAAAATAATCAATACAAAATGAAATTAACATTGACTAAAACTGGACACAATTTTATTGTAGAATAAACACTGGCTGAAAAAGAACTACTGATTGGTAACATTGAAAACTGAAAAAGCCGAGAAATACAGACAAGGTAAAATTTGTCGTTTAGTAAAAGTTGATGTAAAAATCAAATATTCAGGGATTCCCTGGTGGCGCAGTGGTTGAGAGTCCGCCTGCCGATGCAGGGGACACGGGTTCGTGCCCCCGTCCGGGAAGATCCCACATGCCGCGGAGCGGCTGGGCCCGTGAGTCATGGCTGCTGAGCCTGCGCGTCCGGAGCCTGTGCTCCGCAACGGGAGAGGCCACAAGAGTGAGAGGCCCCCGTATTGCGGAAAAAAAAAAAAAATCAAATATTCATGTCAAAATTGAGATCTACAAAGTTTGTGCAGAAAAAAAAAATTGGCCTTGGTTAATTACCCACAAAAGAAAGTTCATGATGTCAGAAGCTCCAATGGCTAGTATATTTCATGAAGAGAAAAAATAATACTGAATTATAACTTCAAATGTAAAAGAACTGGAATTGATTCCAGCTAAAATGATTTTAGTAAAAATGGAAAAACAAGACAGTTTAACTATAATATAAAGTTGATCATGGCATTAAATTGGCATAATGAAATTTGCTCCAGAAAGTACTATGTTTTATATTAAAGATTTCAAATAGAATTTTAAAACTTGGATTGCAGTCACGAGCATGGTCATTTCTGATATTAACAAGTTATAAAAAGTTGGTTTAGATGTAGAAGTTTTCTCATTTTGATGATTCGGGCTAAAAAGAACTCAGAAAACTAGAAAAGCGTGCAGTTAAAACTCTGTATGTGGCAGTTAAACAACTAGAGCCAAGACAGCAAATCACTTGATATGAGCTATTTTGTTTTTCTGAGTCATTCATATAGTACCAATCACCACCATGTCTCAACTGACACTTTGTTATATTTGTACTCATAAAAATAAAGACCCCCTTCCATTGTCTTTTTTTCTTTCTACCTGTTTCTCATGGTTATGTAGGAAAAGTCAGCTTTTACAGAATAAATTATTATGAAAAGATGTAATCTTTTTTTTTAAAGAAATCAATTTCTAAGACTCTGGTTTATGTAAAATATGGTGTGTGTTCTTGAAGGTTATTTGCACAACACTTGAAATTATAATTATGTAAGTGCCACCTTTCCTACAGAGGAGATCCTTTGGTTTTAATTTGAAAGATTAGATTATAAAAACCCTGATATTTTAATGTCAGTTTCTTATACCCCAAAATACATAGAAAAAGGTAAATCAAGTCAGTTTATATACTTGATACATAAACACAGCAATAAATGTTTCATTTTCAAACATGAAAAATAAATAAAGGTTATCTTGAAAAAAAATGAAAATTTAAAGAATCGAAACTCACTGTCTTTTTTAAATTCTCTATCTCTAGTTTTGCTTTTGTAGCTTCAGTCTTCAGATATTTTTAAATATAGTATTTATCTTTAGATGGAGAAGAACCCATCAAACTTGTAAAATACCCAGGCCAGCAACTGAAGGGAAAATATACCCCCAGCCCCACTTTGGCTTACCTTACTTTGCATATTACTTCTTAAAGCTAAATCTCAAAAGTCTATCAAAAAATTTCTCATGAATTTCTCACAAAAGAAAAGTATTTTTGATTGGGTCCAAGAGTGTTCAGGGACTTCTATTTATAATGCTTTAATGATCCATTTAAAAAATAGTTTTCTAGAAAATACTTTTTTTGATGAAAATTATTGGTGTAAGTATAATTTTGATTTCATGTTAATATACACAAAATCAATGCTTCACAGAATCAAACTTAACATCTTGCATTCACTCAATAGCTCCTGAAAATCTTTAGTCTTTCAGTTCTAAAACTCCTATTTTTGAGTATTTATTCATGCCACAAGCTGTTGTATTTTCATAAGGTCTGCATAATTGGAGTGCATATAGCCTGGTTTCAGGTATGCTTTTCATCAATGACTATTTTTCCCTCTGATGCTATCAGCTCCATGAAATCTGTTAATATTCCCACTGAGATTTAGTGCATTGGATTTAATTTCAAGAGAATTTCTGACTTGGCCCAGGTGAATTAAATACAATAAAGGAGGAGAAGGCAGAGACTGCTGGCTATCCCTCAATATCCAGGCTGTTTTCCTCACAGAAATAGAATCCCTCACATTTTAGATAACAGAATATCCTATCTTAGCTGGACACATGACCACTCAGAAAAAAGACAATATTTTCCAGCCTCCCTTGCAGCTAGATGTGGCCCTGTGACTAAGTGCTGGTTAATTGACAGTAAGAGTAAGTATAATGTAGCATCCCTTATAAAATAGATAGAACATGAGTTTGTTTTCTTCCCATCCTCCTTCCTGTTGACTGGAACGCAGATGTGTTGGCTACTCCTAGAGTAGCCAACTTGGTTTATAATTTAACCTTCAGAGGCTTATGGGAAAGCAATGAGATAGAAGGAGCCTATAACCCTGAGGACTTTGTGGACAGAGCCACAATACCAGCTCTGAACTATCTACCTCTGCACTTGTGCCAAGAGAGATAAGCCACTCTCTTTTTTAAAATTTTATTGAAGTATAGTTGATTTACAATGTTGTGTTAATTTCTGCTATACAGCAAAGTGACTGAGTTATACATATATATATTCTTTTTCATATTCTTTTCCATTCTGGTTTATCACAGGATATTGAATATAGTTCCCTGTGCTATACATTAGGACCGTGTTGTTTTTCCATCCTGTATATAATAGTTTGCGTCTGCTAATCCCAAACTCCCAATCCTTCCCTACCCCCATGTCACCTCCCCCTTGGCGACCACAAGCCTGTTCTCTATGTCTGTGAGTCTGCTTCCATTTCACAGATTATGTTCATTTGTGTCATATTTTAGCTTCCACATATAAGTGATATCATATGGTATTTCTCTTTCTGACTTACTTTGTTTTGTATGATAATATCTGGGTCCATCCATATTGCTGCAAATGGCATGATTTCTTTCTTTTCTATGGCTGAGTAATATTCCATAATATACCACATCTTCTTTATCCATTCATCTGTCGATAGATATTTAGGTTGTTTCTAGGTCTTGGCTATTGTAAATAGTGCTGGTATGAACAGAGGATTGCATGTATCTTTTCGTATTATAGTTTTGTCTGGATATATGTCCAGGAGTGGGATTGCTGGGTCATATGGCAGCTCTATATTTAGTTTGTTGAGGAACCTCTGTACTGTTTTCCATAGCGGCTGCACCAATTTACATTCCCACCAAGAGAAGCCACTCTCTTTTTAAAGTCACTTTATTTTGGGTCTATTTCTTCCACCTTACCTAACTGATATATAAGGACTAGGATTCAAAAGAAAAATATACAGTTAAGCCATTTTCAGACTTCATGCAGACCTGAATAGCAAAAAGGAAAAGCCTCCTGAAGGAAGCGCAGGCTCGCTTCAGTAACCCCAAGGCCTGAAGACCAGAAGACAAAGGCCTGTAAGAGATATTGTCTCATGGCAGTAACTCCTAAATTCAGTTTCTTCGTAAAGCAAGTACTTCATGTTTATAGCCTTACTCATTTTATCCTACCTGATATCCTGTCTTTCCCTTACTAACAGAGCCCTGATTTTGTGGAAGAAAATCCATCGACCTCAGAGAAATTAGGCCCCTTCACCACCCCAACAGATGAAAGATTATAAATCTAAGCCAGTTATGGAATCCCATTCCTTTCTGTCCCTTATTCATGGGCCCAGCTTTCCTTACAGCCAAGTGTAGCCATGTTGCCCAGTCTAGCCAATGAAATGGATAGGTAGCTGCTAAGAGCTCCTGGGACAGATTTTACCTCCTTATAAAAAGATAGCCGTAAAAGGAGAGCTAGCTGCATTGTACTGCCCTTTTCTTTATTACTTGTGATGCCAACGTAAGGGAAAAGATGGTTGGACCACCATGTTGACCATAGGTGGTCACAGGATGGAGTCAACATGCTGAGGAACGAGGGGGAGAAAAAGTGTAAGAGCCTGAGTCATTGCTGACATCGTTGAGCTGCTGACCAGCCCTTGATATCTTCCTCTGGTCTCTTAGTAAACAATTCTGCATCTGGTTTTAGCCTTTAGTACAGGTTTTGTTGTTTTTGTTGTTGCTGCTGCTTGCAATTTTTTTATTTTTTCTTCAATTTAAAAAGGAAAAGAAAGAGTCTCAGCATTTTTTTGTGTTACAGATTTCTCTCTTGACTCTTTTCCATAAAGACTTGTTTTCCATGCTTGCATAGTACTCAGTGCTGTCGCTTCTGCCGTTACTCTTGTGTTTCTTGCTTCTGTTGCTACTACCGTCTTTCACTTTTAAATGTGCTGAAGAAACCCTTCTACATAATTTTCTCTACCAATTATGGATTTAAACTGGATTTAAACTATATTTACAATAGCCTATCTGCATAGCTCTAATATCAATCCAGTTTTTGGTATGTCATTCCCACTGCTTTAGGCTAAACTGTGAAGAGTCCACAGAAAGGAAATGGGTCTTTGTGTTCAATAGAAGATATAGTTGTGCCTTGCTTGTTATAAGAGGCCCCAGGAATTCTGGGTATTTGTGTCCCACTAAATCCCCAATTTACTAAAGGAAAATCCATAATTATTACTGATCCTGTCACTATCTACTCATTCGACTTCTCTGAGCTTGCTTTGTTCTCATCTGTATATTAGAGAATGTCACTAAATGATTTTATGAGCTTTTTTTTATTTCAAAATTCTTCTTTTCCAACTTCACCTAGATACCAAATATATAAGCCTGTAAGTTCTTGATAAAATTTCCTTAAGAATAAGGAGGTTAGCCTAAAGCCTGTCTGCCATGCCTCTGGCCTATTTAATGCCACCAATAGTCCACCCACACGTCACACCAAAGGAATACGTGTGACAGACCCAGCTTGGGTTTGCATGTCATCATTTCCTAAGGCAGGAACTGTGGCAAAAAGATTCTGTCTAAAACTCACTGTGGGTTGATGAGAGACAGGTGGGATGAATGTGTCAAAATATAAATGCAGGATTTGAAATATTTGCAAGTTTCCAGGAGAAAAATCATACTAGAGAGGGACGGCTGGTAAATGAAAGTTGAATATAATGATTGACCTGGCAGCCATGAGCTGAAAGTCATCTCAGTGACTTGGTCAGTATGAGTTGAAGAGATTACTGTAGAATTTACATATATAGCTGTTTGGGCCACAGATCCTATCACTACAGAGAGCACTGGTGGCTGATGCCAGAAGTAAACAGAGAGAAGAGTCTGTGGCTTGAAGGGACAGGGTCACTTCCAAGGGCACTGAGTCTGAAAATGATGCTCTTTTTACTAAAAATAAAAAATAAGAGGCTCAGGGAGGAATCAAGGTAGTGTTGCCAAAGAGGATGATTCCTAAAAAAGAAAGAAAGTGGAATTCATGGTGAAATTTCATTTTTACTGGAGGAGACAACAGTTTTCAAAGAATTCCAATGAAAGTAAACACATCAGCATGGATGGCACAGAGCCTCTGACTTCTAGAAAAGAAAGTCCCTCTACCCCCAGCTCTGGTCTCTTTTTTTTCTCTAATGATGGAGCACAGTCAGTGGGAAAGGGTGTGTGTGAGACTTGGCATTGATACATTGCTGCTAATTGAATGTGTCATATAGCCACATTCATTTTTTTTTCTTCCAGCCATATTTCCAGATGCTACCATGTATTAGGTACATTTTTGGGCTCTGAGGACACAAAGAGGAAAAAATACATCCCTGACATCAAAGGACTTCCAGGCTACTCTGGAGAAAAAAAGTGGTTTATTACATTAGAGGCCAGAGCCCTAGACTTGTGTCCTATATGGGTTCCAAATAGCAAAACCAGTATGGCAAGAAAAGACAGACCAAGAAATGGGGGTAAAATTGGGTAGGGGAGTGGGATATTGAGAAACCAAGAAAGCTGAAGACAAGGTAGAATGGAGAGGTCAAAAAGAGCTGGCCTGGGCTTCCCTGGTGGCGCAGTGGTTGAGAGTCCACCTGCCGATGCAGGGGACGCGGGTTCGTGCCCCGGTCCGGGAAGATCCCACATGCCGCGGAGCGGCTGAGCCCGTGAGCCATGGCCGCTGAGCCTGCGCGTTCGGAGCCTGTGCTCCGCAATGGGCGAGGCCACAACAGTGAGAGGCCCGCGTACTGCAAAAAAAAAAAAAAAAAAAAGAGTTGGCCTGGGGTGGCCCTAGGATGGTCATTCTGGTTGACAGAATGGGAGAAGTTAAGTAGTTTGTCAGCCTCAGGCTAACAAGGGCCGGCAGTTGCAACGCCAAGTAACATTGTCCTTGGGAAGGGACTCAGTGCATATTTACTTATTTATTTATATACTAAAAGAATGGGTGAATGGTAGATAAGACTCTTTTATGATTTTTGTGCCCATGTTTTTGGTAGGTGGGAAAGCAGACACATGAAAATATAAACATTCTCTATGAATGGGACTGGGGGGAGGCATATTCCATCTACAGCCAGACACTGAGCCAACACAGCACAAGTAATACTTCACCCAAGCACAAACCCAAAGGTATAACTTTGGAAAGATGCCAGCAAAGCTCTCTTTGGTGGGCCCCTCACAGGCACTGGGTCCTGGCAACCCAGGCAATCACCCCATAGGAGGGCTCCTCCCACCAGTCCTGCTTATGCAGATGGAAGCAAGTTGCACTGATCACCAATGACACTGTTGGAAACAGCCAGAATTGGGGTCCATTTGCCCACCAAAAAGCAATGATTTTAAAAGCAATAGCAAAAACTTGCTATTTGTCCCAACCTAGAGAGGTATATTCCTAAGAACCTATGGGATTCAACTTGATTGAAGCCCTTTCAAAAGTCACTGAATTGGGACTGCCCTGGTTGTGCAGGGTTAAGAATCCGCCTGCCAATGCAGGGGACACGGGTTCAATCCCTGGTCCAGGAAGATCCCACACGCCGCAGAGCAACTAAGCCCGGGCACCACAACTACTGAGGTTGCGTGCTGCAACTACTGAAGACCGCATGCCTAGAGCCCGTGCTCTGCAACAAGAGAAGCCACAACAATGAGAAGCCCGCTCACCACAACGAAGAGTAGCCCTCGCTCACCACAACTAGAGAAAGCCCACGTGCAACAGCAAAGACCCAACTCAGCCAAAAATAAATTAATTTTTTAAAAAGTCACTAAATTTCTCTAATTCCATCACTGCCAATAATAACAATGTTTTAAAGATTCTGATTTTAAAACCCACTTAGGGCTTCCTTGGTGGCACAGTGGTTAAGAATTTGCCTGCCATGTAAATGGACTAAATGCTCCCACCAAAAGACACAGATTAGCTGAATGGATACAAAAACAAGACCCATATATATGCTGTCTACAAGAGACCCACTTCAGACCTAGAGACACATACAGACTGAAAGTAAGGGGATGGAAAAAGATATTCCATGCAAATGGAAACCAAAAGAAAGCTGGAGTAGCAATTCTCATATCAGACAAAATAGACTTTAAAATAAGGACTATTGAAAGAGACAAAGAAGGACACTACATAATGATCAAGGGATCGATCCAAGAAGAAGATATAACCCAAGAAGAAGATATAACCCAACATAGGAGCACCTCAATACATAAGGCAAATACTAACAGCCATAAAAGGGGAAATCGACAGTAACACATTCATAGTAGGGGACTTAAACACTCCACTTTCACCTATGGACAGATCATCCAAAATGAAAATAAATAAGGAAACACAAGCTTTAAATGATACATTAAACAAGATGGACTTAATTGATATTTATAGGACACTCCATCCAAAAACAACAGAATACACATTTTTCTCAAGTGCTCATGGAACATTCTCCAGGATAGATCATATCTTGGTAAATCAAGCCTTGGTAAATTTAAGAAAATTGAAATTGTATCAAGTATCTTTTCTGACCACAATGCCATGAGACTAGATATCAATTACAGGAAAAGGTCTGTAAAAAATACAAACACATGGAGGCTAAACAATACACTACTTAATAATGAAGTGATCACTGAAGAAATCAAAGAGGAAATCAAAAAATACCTAGAAACAAATGACAATGGAGACACAACGACCCAAAACTTGTGGGATGCAGCAAAAGCAGTTCTAAGGGGGAAGTTTATAGCAATACAAGCCCACCTTAAGAAGCAGGAAACATCTAGAATAAACAACCTAACCTTGCACCTCAAGCAATTAGAGAAAGAAGAACAAAAAAACCCCAAAGCTAGCAGAAGGAAAGAAATCATAAAAATCAGATCAGAAATAAATGAAAAAGAAATGAAGGAAACAATAGCAAAGATCAATAAAACTAAAAGCTGGTTCTTTGAGAAAATAAACAAACTAGATAAACCACTAGCCAGACTCATCAAGAAAAAAAGGGAGAAGACTCAAATCAATAGAATTAGAAATGAAAAAGGAGAGGTAACAACTGACACTGCAGAAATAAAAGCGATCATAAGAGATTACTACAAGCAACTCTATGCCAATAAAATGGACAATCTGGAAGAAATGGACAAATTCTTAGAAATGCACAACCTGCCAAGACTGAATCAGGAAGAAATAGAAAATATGAACAGACCAATCACAAGCACTGAAATTGAAACTGTGATTAAAGATCTTCCAACAAAGAAAAGCCCAGGACCAGATGGCTTCACAGGCGAATTCTATCAAACATTTAGAGAAGAGCTAACACCTATCCTCCTCAAACTCTTCCAAAATATAGCAGAGGGAGGAACACTCCCAAACTCATTCTACGAGGCCACCATCACCTTGATACCAAAACCAGACAAGGACGTCACAAAGAAAGAAAACTACAGGCCAATATCACTGATGAACATAGATGCAAAAATCCTCAACAAAATACTAGCAAACAGAATCCAACAGCACATTAAAAGGATCATACACCATGATCAAGTGGGGTTTATTCCAGGAATGCAAGGATTCTTCAATATATGCAAATCTATCAATGTGATAAACCATATTAACAAATTGAAGAAGAAAAACCACATGATCATCTCAATAGATGCAGAGAAAGCTTTTGACAAAATTCAACACCCATTTATGATAAAAACCCTGCAGAAAGTAGGCATAGAGGGAACTTTCCTCAACATAATAAAGGCCATATATGACAAGCCCATAGCAAACATCATCCTCAATGGTGAAAAACTGAAAGCATTTCCACTAAGATCAGGAACAAGACAAGGTTGTCCACTCTCACCACTCTTATTCAACATAGTTTTGGAAGTTTTAGCCACAGCAATCAGAGAAGAAAAGGAAATAAAAGGAATCCAAATCGGAAAAGAAGAAGTAAAGCTGTCACTCTTTGCAGGTGACATGATCCTATACATAGAGAATCCTAAAGATGCTACCAGAAAACTACTAGAGCTAATCAATGAATTTGGTAAAGTGGCAGGATACAAAATTAATGCACAGAAATCTCTGGCATTCCTATATACTAATGATGAAAAATCTGAAAGTGAAATCAAGAAAACACTCCCATTTACCATTGCAACAAAAAGAATAAAATATCTAGGAATAAACCTACCTAAGGAGACAAAAGACCTGTATGCAGAAAATTATAAGACACTGATGAAAGAAATTAAAGATGATATAAATAGATGGAGAGATATACCATGTTCTTGGGTTGGAAGAATCAACATTGTGAAAATGACTGTACTACCCAAAGCAATCTATAGATTCAATGCAATCCCTATCAAACTACCACTGGCATTTTTCACAGAACTAGAACAAAAAATTTTGCAATTTGTATGGAAACACAAAAGACCCTGAATAGCCAAAGCAATCTTGAGAACGAAAAAAGGAACTGGAGGAATCAGGCTCCCTGACTTCAGACTATACTACAAAGCTACAGTTATCAAGACGGTATGGTACTGGCACAAAAACAGAAAGATAGATCAATGGAACAGGATAGAAAGCCCAGAGATAAACCCATACACATATGGACACCTTATCTTTGATAAAGGTGGCAGGAATGTACAGTGGAGAAAGGACAGCCTCTTCAATAAGTGGTGCTGGAAAAACTGGACAGGTACATGTAAAAGTATGAGATTAGATCACTCCCTAACACCATACACAAAAATAAGCTCAAAATGGATTAAAGACCTAAATATAAGGCCAGAAACTATCAAACTCTTAGAGGAAAACATAGGCAGAACACTCTATGACATAAATCACAGCAAGATCCTTTCTGACCCACCTCCTAGAGTAATGGAAATAAAAACAAAAATAAACAAATGGGACCTAATGAAACTTCAAAGCTTTTGCACAGCAAAGGAAACCATAAACAAGACCAAAAGACAACCCTCAGAATGGGAGAAAATATTTGCAAATGAAGTAACCGACAAAGGATTAATCTCCAAAATTTACAAGCAGCTCATGCAGCTCAATAACAAAAAAACAAACAACCCAATCCAAAAATGGGCAGAAGACCTAAATAGACATTTCTCCAAAGAAGATATACAGACTGCCAACAAACACATGAAAGAATGCTCAACATCATTAATCATTAGAGAAATGCAAATCAAAACTACAATGAGATATCATCTCAACCAGTCAGAATGGCCATCATCAAAAAATCTAGAAACAATAAATGCTGGAGAGGGTGTGGAGAAAAGGGAACACTCTTGCACTGCTGGTGGGAATGTGAATTGGTTCAGCCACTATGGAGAACAGTATGGAGGTTCCTTAAAAAGCTACAAATAGAACTACCATATGACCCAGCAATCCCACTACTGGGCATATACCCTGAGAAAACCGAAATTCAAAAAGAGTCATGTACCAAAATGTTCATTGCAGCTCTATTTACAATAGCCCGGAGATGGAAACAACCTAAATGCCCATCATCGGATGAATGGATAAAGAAGATGTGGCACATATATACAATGGAATATTACTCAGCCATAAAAAGAAACGAAATTGAGCTATTTGTAATGAGGTGGATAGACCTAGAGTCTGTCATACACAGTGAAGTAAGTCAGAAAGAAAAAGACAAATACCGTATGCTAACACATATATATGGAATTTAAGGAAAAAAAAATGTCATGAAGAACCTAGGGGTAAGGCAGGAATAAAGACGCAGACCTCCTAGAGAACGGACTTGAGGTTATGCGGAGGGGGAAGGGTGAGCTGTGACAGGGCGAGAGAGAGTCATGGACATATACACACTAACAAACGTAGTAAGGTAGATAGCTAGTTGGAAGCAGCCGCGTGGCACAGGGAGATTGACTTGGTGCTTTGTGACAGCCTGGAGGGGTGGGATAGGGAGGGTGGGAGGGAGGGAGACGCAAGAGGGAAGAGATGTGGGAACATATGTGTATGTATAGCTGATTCACTTTGATATAGGGCAGAAGCTGGCACACCCTTGTAAAGCAATTATACCCCAATAAAGATGTTAAAAAAAAAATCTACAAACAATAAATGTTGGAGATGGTGTGGAAAAAAAAAATAATAATTTGCCTGCCAATGCAGGGGACACAGGTTTGAGCCCTGGTCCAGGAAGGTCCCACACGCCATGGAACAACTAAGCCCTTGTGCCACAACTACTGATCCTGCTCTCTAGAGCCCATGAACCACAACTACTGAGCCAGTGCGCCACAACTACTGAAGCCAGCGCACCTAGAGCCTGTGCTCCACAACAAGAGAAGCCACCTCAATGAGAAGCCTGTGTACTGCAATGAAGAGTAACCCTCACTCGCCGTAACTAGAAAATGCCCATGCGCAGCAATGAAGACCCAACACAGTCAAAATTAATAAATATAAATAAATAAATAATAAAGTAGCCCAGTCCCTGCCAGCACAAAAAAAATAAAATAAAACCCACTTAAAACACAAACAGTTCCATAAAAGGATTGATAAACACTAATCTTTAGCCTTTTCAGATGAAGGAGCGCTGTGATAAAGTTACTGTGGGGCCGCACAAACATTCCTCAACATTTTAATCATTTTAATCAGTATTTATATGTATTATTTCTTTTAAAAATCACATAGCTCATTGTTGCCAACTGAGTTTTAGCAGGAAGCCAGCAGTGATGTCACACTGCAGAGGCTCTCGGGAGATTCTTTTGAACACAGAAAAAAAGTTAATGTGTCAGCCATAATGTCTCCTGTTTTCCATCAGTATTTATTTCCATCCTTCAGAAAAACTGATAGTTCAATATTTTTTTCTGGATGAATTGAAAGAAGAACAGGTATTAGCAAATAGTTTCATTGATTGAAATGTACTCAGAAAAGGCCCATGGTCAATGAACTGTGAAATATTTCACAAAATATTACTATTACTGAACAATAGTAATATTTTGCAAAGATGAAACATATATAGGAGGAATTTTACGCATTACACAATTTTTTCCTACATTAGTAATGAATGAATACGAGTAAGAAATGAAACTAGCTTTTGATGAGATAATTTTGGCAGGATATTAATTTGTGTTTGTTCTTAGTGCTGTCGGAGTGAATAAGGAGGCATTGTCTTTTCCCATCTCAAGAAGCCTTTGTGTTCTGAGTTTTACACCCTGAGCCTAGGAATGGCTTTTGTGTTGGGAAGCTGAAGTTTAAGGCACCTGGAAATCAACTCCCTGCTACCCAGGGAGGATAACGGGTGATGGGAGAGTGGGGGTAGTAGTGGGGTGGAGGCAGAGCTGGCCAAGGGATGAGAAGAGTGGGAACCTTACTCTAAAGGGGGGGTCCCAGTGGTAGAAGGTCAGGTCATCCTGCGGATGTGAGGTCTGAGGAACATTCCAGAAGGAACAGCATATGCAAAGATCCTGTGACAAACAGATACACAGTACATCCAAGCAACTTAAAGAAGAGAGGAGGAACAAAGTAGGAAAGCATGTCTGAGAGATAGGGAGGGGCCAGCTTTTACAGGGTCTTGTATCTTGTGTTAAGAGATTTTGGTCTTTTTCTTGAAAGCAGTGGGAAACCATTGAAGAGTTTTAAGCAGGGGAGTAATGCAATCACATTTGCTTTACAGGCATTTTATCTTTACAGTAGTTCTCTAAGGTAAGCATAATGGCAGGCTCACGCAGCTGGCTTGGGGAAAGTTTAGCAACCCTGTATTCTCCATCAACCACCCCACATAAACATGCATTCTTATCAGACAAAAAACAAAACAAAACAAAAACACAGTGTGCTGACTATGGAAATGCAACTTCTAGACAGTCCTTAAGCACTCCTTCCTAGCACCTCTAGACCTGGAACTGCCACTACTTGTGTGCTATTATTATTATTTTCTGAGATAAAGAAATCAAAGCGCAGAGAGATTAACTAACTTGTCCAAGATCAAACAGCTAGCCAGTTTCAGAGAGAGGATGTGAATCAAATCTGATGAGAGTTCTTGCAGCAGATGTGGTTAGTACCCCACTCATATCCCCTTGGCCCACCTAGGAGAACACCTGCAGATAGTCCCCCCAACATGCCCACCTGGAAGGTCCCCTGCAGATATTTTCCCAACATGCCCATGGGCTTCTTGCATATCTCTGCATGGGGGCCTTCTCTGGCCACTGGAATTCATTTGACCTGTGCACAGGAATTTAGCCTCACAGAAGTGACACTCAGTCAGTGAGGACAGGAGTTAGGAAACGAAGAGCCCCACTTGCTTGCTCCTCCCGCAAATGCTTCTGAGGTATGCTCCACAAGTCTCTCAGAGGGTCCCCAGCAGGAATGTGTCTCAGCTGCTCACACAGGTAACTGGATCATTAATTTACCCTTTATTGGCTCTCCTCCCTTCTCTAACTCCCTTCCCTAACTCTCCCTCAGTGCCTCCTGGAATCAACTTCTATACAAATTACTTGCACCTTAATCCTTGTCTCAGTGTCTGCTTTTGGGGGAACCCAAACTAAAACAGCTTTTAACCAGTACAGTCTACTGCATCTCTTAGTAGTGGCTGGAGAATTTCCCCCAAATTCCCTTATTATGAGATCAATTTAGTGAGCACTTAATGGGTACATGACCCTGTACCAGCAGGTACAAAGGAGCCATTATGACACTTATTTTGTTCATTACTTTGGGCAGAAGGTGACAACTCCAAAGAGGGAATGAATAAATGATAGAAAGAGAAAGATGACAATATTGTGTGTAGGTGGCTCTGTATGGGGATATGATAGAGCAATAGCACTTATTTTCTAATATATTACTTTACGCTCTGATTCCAGGATATTAAATGTCTCCATCAGGGAAAGTAATGTCATGCTATTAATAATTAATAATATACACTCTTGGACAACATTACCCTATTCATTCTAGTTCTATATCAGTTGAATACAAATGCTGTTCAGTGTTTGGATGATTTATCAAGATATAAAATAAAGCTTGCCAAATCTTTAGCTATAGTCATAAGTAATTTCACCATATTTTATTTCATATTTTCTGTTTAAAAGGCCATATATTGGCAAACTTGTCATGGATGCACTTTACTCCTCAAATTGTCTTTTGAGCATGAACTCTAATCTTTAAAAGTGGCATACGTTTCATGACTTTTCTAAAAGTATAAGTCCAATGACATGGTACAGAATCCTACATGAATATTTCATAAGATTTGCAAATCTACTTTACTTTTCTAGTCGTCCTAAGAGGAAACACCAGATGGCTTGGCGTTAGCCATGCCAGCTTCTAGAAAGGAGTAGAGTTTACTTCACAGTTGACTGAAGACACTGACTATTCCAGTCCTGGATTTCCACTGATTTCTGAGCGTCGTTAAAACAAGCCTCATGGCTTTAATTAAAACAGCATTTGTGTAATTCTGTGTATGAACACACAGAACTCTAGAATGTCCCGGCATATTGTCACCATTCCTAGAGTGCTGAGGTCTTAGGGTTCCGAGGGGTTGACATGCAAGCCAAGGAGTTCAACTTACTAGAATTCTCTGGACATGGGGGCAGGTTTTGGAGGCGCCCAGAAGTGGAGGAAAACTGTTGTCAACTCAAACTGCCCCCAAATAGCAATGGTGAGAGAGTCTTTGGAATATTTAGCGTCCCATGAACATCGGATTTCTTGCAATCATGCTGGGGAGACTTCTTCTGTAATCATGTTATACTCTAGCAGACCTAGGGTTAAACTATTCTGGAGTCATGACAAAGGCATGGCGTGAAATGTGGGGTGAGAAAAAGGTACAAAGTCACAGGTTCAGTGATTGGGAGTCAGTCTATCTAACCTCTCCTAGATATGCCAAAACATTTGAGCTAAGAGGTAATGATAGGAAAGAAGAGAGACAGAGACAATTCATGCAGATGCTTGAGAGATAGAAGCACTGAGAGGAAGAATTGTCTGTTGACATCATATTCCACTGATTGACATTTCCAAGAAAGAAACTATAGCTGATCATGGCTCAAATTTCAAAACAACTGAAGAAGAATGAAAAGCTGTACTGGGTGATAAAAACCGTGTAGGTGACAACATGCACCAACAAATTAATATGAAAGGAGGAGTGAAACAGGGCCTGGATAGGCAACAAAGATGTCACCTCCAATCGAACATACAAATAGCTCACAGCATTATTTTTCTATCTTGATGAAAAATTTGCAATTTTTACATTGGTGCAGACCAAAGAAATTAGCAACTAACACATCTCAACTTGCATTACCCTTTCCGTGAACTTTTTTTGGTATTTTTTTTTACAATATCATCATGCTTACAATAGTTACAAAAATAACCTCGGGCTTCCCTGGTGGCGCAGTGGTTGAGAGTCCGCCTGTTCGTGCCCCGGTCCGGGAAGATCCCACATGCCGCGGAGTGGCTGCGCCCGTGAGCCCTGGCCGCTAAGCCTGCGCGTCCGGAGCCTGTGCTCCACAACGGGAGAGGCCACAACAGAGAGAGGCCCACGTACCGCAAAATAAATAAATAAATAAATAAATAAATAAATAAAAATAACCTCCCCTCCCTTGTGAAGCTGCCTAAGAGAAGCACCGCTCACCTTTCCCCTCAACCTACATGACATCCCAATTATCATTCGCTATTTTTTAAACAGCTTTATCAAGGGATAATTGACATACAATAAACTGCACATATTTGAGGTGTAAAATTTGACATGTTTTTGACATTGTGTCCACCTGTGACATCATAAAATTACCCTGGAAACTTTTTTCTTTTCCTCTGAAATCCTTCTCTCACGTTCCTCCCCCTCCCTAGGTACCACTGATCTTTTTCTGTCACTATAGATTAGTGTGCATTTTCTAGAATTTCATGTAAGTGGAATCCTACAATATGTACATTGCCTGGCTTCCGTGACCACATAATTACTTTGAGATTCATCCATGTTGCACTGTGTATCAGTAGTTCATTACTTTTAATTGCTCAGTAGAATTCCACTGTACGCATATACCGTAATCTGTTTATCTATTCACCTGTTAATGGACATTTGTATTGTTTCCAGTTTTCATTACTACACATAAGTTTTTTACAAATATTCATGTGCAAGTCTTTGTATGCACATATGCTTTCATTTCTCTTGGGGAAATACCCAAGGAATGGAATGCCAGGATAGTATGTTTAACTTTTTAAGGAATTGCCAAACTGTTCTCCAAAGTGGTTATACCATTTTAAATGTCACCAACAGTGCATGAGAGTTCCAGTTCCTCCACACCTTTGCCAACATTTGGTATGGTCAGTCTTTCTAATTTTAGTAGTTTTAGCAAATTAGCAGTGGAATCATGCTGTGATTTTAATTTGCATGTTCCTAACGACTAATGATATTGAACATCTTTTCATGTGCTTATTTGCTATCCATATATCTTCATTGGCGAAGTATCTGTTGAAATCTTTTGCCCATTTTCTATTTGGTTGTTTTCTTATTACTGAGTTTTGAGAATTCTTTCTGTATTCTGTGTATGTTTTTATCATATGTATGTTTTGAAAATATTTCTCCAGTGTGTGACTTATCTTTTCATTATTTCAAAGTATTTTTCAAACAGCATAAGTTCTTAATTTTGGTAAAGTCCAATTTGTCATTTTTTTTCTTTTATGGATCATTCTTTTGAGGTTGTATCTAAGAAATCTTTGTCTAGCCCGTGTTCACAAAGATTTTTTCTGATGTCTTCTTCTGGAAGCTCTATAGTTTTAGGTTTCACATTTAGGTCTAGGATACATTTGAAGTTAATTTTTGTACAAGGTGTGAGATATGAATTGAAATTTGAAATTCTTTTTTTTTTTTTTTTTGCATGTGGATATCCAATTGTTCCAGCATTTTAAATAAGTTCCTGGGTGATGTTGATATTGTTGGTCTGTGGGGGCCATACTTTGAATTGCACTGTAATAAAAGATATGCAAGTGAAAAAATAAGGAAATTCTTAATTTTAAAAAATGATTAAAAGAAAGGAATTGCAATCATAATGCATTACTTGGCTCTGCAGTTAGTATATGTATAGTTGTATTAGTCTACTGGGGTGTTACTGGGTGGCTTAAACAACAGTTCTGCAGGCTGGCAAATCCAAGATCAAGATTGTTCCTGGTGAGGACTCTCTTCCTGGCTTGTAGATAGCTGCTTTCTTGCTGTGTCCCCACATGGAGGAAGGCATTGAGAACTCTGGTCTCTCTTCCTCTTCTTATAAGGGCACTAGTCTCATCATGAGGACCCCACCCTCATGACTTCAGCTAACCCTAATTACTTCCCCAAAGTCCCATTTTCAAATACCATCACACTGAAGGTTAAGGTATTAACATATGAATTTGCAAGGTGCAGGGGAGATGCAATTCAGTCCATAGCAATGGTCATAATGATGAAAGTATTTGATTATTGATTTCTCTAAAAGTATTAATAAAACTAAAAAGGGAGAATGAGAATGGTGGGAAACAAACTAAATCTCCATCTATCAAAAGAAACTCTATACATAATGCCAAAAATTGATAACTCAAGAAATAACAGTGTAATGCTATTCTTTAGTGATATGAAGACAGCTACAGAGCTGGTGGTCTCTACTTACTATTGGTTCTAAAGAGTGAATAGATCTAGGGTTCAGGAGAGTGTGTGGCAGGAGCCTGCTGTTTTTAATTATCAGTCTTTTAGTATTATTTGATTTTAACAGTGTATGTTATTTTGCTTAAAATAAAAATTAATTAGATTTGAAAATACAGGCATTCTATACAGAGTTTGGTGTTTTTGAGTAAACTTAGGCCTTTTTTAGTTCAATGTTCTAGTGAAGGGCAGAGCTGAATAAGGCTTTTCAGGATAATTAAGCCAAATAAATATGGAAAATAGGCCTTTAATTAATTAATCAACTAATCTACCTGTTGGAATTATAAGCACCACATAGACCCAAGAATAAGGTTGCCAGATTTAGCAAATAAAAATAAGTATGTCCCATGCAGTATTTGAGACATACTTATCCTAAAGTATTATTTGTTGTTTATCTGAAATTCAAATTTAACTTGGCTTTTTGCATTTTATCTAAAAACTCTATCCAAGAGGTAGGTGATTCATGAAAATTGCTAGAATGGAACACAGTGGGGGTGGGAAGTGGGAGATTTTTCATTTACTCATCCTGCACTGAGGTGCGCCAGGGTTGATCTCAGGGTATTTCTGGGGTGAGATCCTGGTGTTGCAGCACTTTTTTTTTTTTTTGGTCCACTCCAGTCCTACCAGTCTGCCATTAACAGTTAGAGCACATGCACTTATAACAGGAAATGGTCAAGTTGCAATCCTTGAAAATGAATCTTGGCCCCCAGAAAGATAATTTCTGAGGGCTAAGAAAGAAAGTGGTCAGAAATGAAGCAAGTGTACATTTCTGTTACTTTTTACTTCATCCAAAATGTGGCATTTGAAGCAGGAGAAACTTAGGTCTATGGTTTCCTATTTATAGTTCAATTGTGATGCTGCACCAGATTCTCCTCTTCTGTGAATGTAAAAACTTAGAAATTATTATGGAAAATTTTAAACATATACAAAAGTAAAGAGAATAATTTAAGGAACCTCCGTGTATTCATCACCCCAACAACCATCAACTCATGGCTGGTCTTCCTTTGTCTCAATTCCTATTCTTTATCCCTCCTCAGTTATTGTGAAGCAAATTCCAGACATCATCTAATTTCATCTCTAAATATTTCAGTATGTATTTCTGACATACAAGCACTCTCCCTTTTAAACATAACCACAATACCCTCATCACAAACACTCCAAAATCAACGATAATTCTAAAAAGGCATTTTAAAAAATACTTGCTAGATGAAACAGAAATGCTCTCCTAGGATTTTAGCCAACACAAAACTTTCTGGTATTAATTAAACGATGTGAACAAGTTTAAATACCATTCTGGTACCACTTCAGAGGAGGTAAATTCAAACACTCCAACTGGGTATTAAAATAGCTTGCTGTTTTAATATTGAAAGAAATATACTACTGTTCAATCACTCCTTGATCCGACAGATATTTATTGAATACCTATCTTGCTAAGCACTGGATACAAAGATCAACACCTTTGCCTTTGAGGCATTGTGGAACACACAGGTTTATATCCAAGTACATGTGATACAAAGCAGAAGGAATTAGCCACAAATAAGGGTACAAGGCAGAACTAGCAACTTAAAAGAGTTCTAAAGGATGTGTGCTCATTCTGAAGTAGCAGAGGAGGACTTTTCACTGGAGAAATCATCATGAACAAAGGTATGAAGAAGACAAAATCTCCTAAATTATTCATTCTTCAAGAACAAAGACCAGGTCTTTCACATCTTTGCAAATCTCCTGCCCTGGCCTGTGACACCTAGCACAGTGCCTGACAGGCATGGACATTTACTGAAGAAATGAATATTAAATTCACTTTTTACCTTAGTGATTATTAATATTAATTCTCAGCCAGTCCTAAAAGCCTATGTTATACTGTATTGTTTTCATGCACGAAGACCATGCCACAGAACCCCTTCAACCCCCATGAGGAAGAGGCAAGCGTTAAGCTATTTTATGATGAGAGATCGATAGATCGCCCTGAATGTTTTCAGGAAGATGCCACTTCCCTTTATGTGCTAGTTTCTTTCATATGCTCAAGTATTTTGTTGGTGAATTTTTGCTGATCTCCTTTATTAGTTTAAAAGATGATCGAACCATCTGTGGTTCCCCCCGCCCCCGCTCTGCTATTGTGACCTGCCCATTCGCTTTCTAATGAGCAGATATGAAATTTGCTGTACTGACCATTTTCTCTGAAAATAAAAGCCAGAGTGCTTTGCTAACCATATGATTGAAATTTATTGCCACTGAAAGGACTGTGTGTGTGTGTGTGTGTGTGTGTGTGTGTGTGTGTGTGTGTGTGTTTAGGGTTTGGATGGGGCTCTAGATTAAAACTTCAATAGCTCTCTGTAATCATTACATGGACTGTACTGTCCTGAGTAAGATTTAATCCTATCTGTTCCATAGGAGAGAAGGTCTGCATATTTACCAGCTGGCCAGCAGTGCAGTAAATTTATATGAAGTTATTTTCCATATCATTTTATTTATTTATACAGGCCCGATTAGACCCTTTCAAAGGCTTAACTTAGTGTGGCAGTTGCAGACAGCTAGTTTACACCAAGCCTTTCTTGGCAAGACTTGAAAGCGAACGGTAAATGGTGTAAACAATTGTACGTGATTATACACTGCCAAATAATGTGCATCTGGGAAGGCAAACAAAACTTATTAAACAGACAACAAATAGCTGAGGTAAATATCAAATATGTTAACTCTACAAAACACGGGGCTGTATCTCGTCAAAGTCTTATTAACTCGGCACAGCTGGATTAAAATAAAAAGCACCATTTAGACTTAAAAGCAAGGGATCTCCAAGTTAAAAAGTCTGGATTCTGTTCCTGTCTCCATCACTAATTCACTGAGTGACATTGATTATTACTTTGATTTTTGTTTGAGTTTTCCCATCAATGGCAAAAGAATTTCAGGGCTCCTCCTGAGAGCATAGGAGAATGGTCACCATATGCCTTCCCTGGAAGGGAACACAAGAGAATTGCTGTCTGGTTACCTCCCAATTTATCCTGCAATCTCCGAGAGTCTGATGTCCTCTGGAAATTGAGTCGGCCTAAGTAAAACTTGGTGAAGGAGATGACGTTCTTAAGTCAGGTCACCACCGCGGCCGTGGCAGGCTTCGGAGGTAGGCAACAGTATGGGGACATAGTTACTAATGACCGATTCTGCTTCTGAGTCATATGGGAGAGGGAAGCACAAAAAGGGGGAGACCATGACAGCCCCAAAGTAGATAGTCATGCAGGACCCTTGTCAAACCGCTCTACAGCCAGAGGCGTTCGGAACCATACATGGTTATGGCCATCTTTGAGTGTTTTTAATAGAACTTGCTTTAAAAGCAAAGCGTTGTCAGTGAATTCTTGTACCTCGTTTTACCTACTCTTGTTCCTTTCCTGCCTCGTGCCCTGAAATGTCATCTACCTCACAACCTAGGGTTCCCACTCTTCTCTAGATCAGAAATGTTCAACTCGGCTGCACATAACAATCATCTAAAGAGATTTTTAAAATCCTGATGTCCAGGCTTGCACTCCTAGGATCTCTGAGAGTGGGACAGACACATCAGTATTTTGTTAAGTCCCCTGGGTGCACCCACACGGAGAAGCACTGAACTAATCGTCCAAATGGCTGATCATAATTTAAAGTACTCGTGCTCCTTGATCTTGGAGATTCACTTGAGTTACGTGTGGTGATTTTAAGTCCCACGTTTGCCTGGGCCACACAATCTGAATATATCCCAGATGCAACTGTTGCATTCTCTACTGCTTCTATCTTAATTCATGCCACTGGCATCTCTATCCTCTACTTCTGCAACAATATCTCTGTTCCCTTGGCACCTAGCGTGAGCCTTTGAAGCATAAATCTGATCATTTATCATGCTGCTCAAAATCCTTCAAACTTAGAATAAAATCCAAGGTTCTGACTATGGCCAGTTGGCCCTAAGTGACTAACCCCTGCCTCTTTCTCTCCAGCCTCATTGCCTCCCACTGTGTGATTTACTCTCCAGCCTCTGTACTGTGCCTCCGACATACCCAGCTGGGTCTTATCTCTGGGCCTGCGCACTTGCTCTTCTCTCTGCCTAGCATACTTCCTCCCAGATGTACACATGGCTTTGCTCTCTTCATGCAGGGTTTTATTCCTCACAGAATAACTTCCCTTAACTATATCTATCTCAACTATATCTATCTAACACTTCCTTTCATTTTATCCCCTTACCCTGCCTGCTATATTCTCTTTCATAGTTTTTGCCACTACCAGAAACTAGCAAGGTAAACTACTTGCTAGTTTATCTATCTAGTGCCCATTTTCTCCTAGAAAATAAAAACTCTATGAGAGCTAGGACTTTGTTTGGGTATAACCCAATATCTGGAACAGTGCCTAGAACATAGTAGGCACTCAATACATAGTGAATGAATGAATGAATGAATGAATGAGTAAATGTCCCTTACTTTTGTTTCACTCTTCTTGTCAAATATATCACAGTTATGAGGCTATCGCACAACGAGCTATTTAGATCAACCAGGTTTCTCAAACAAAGCAACATGTAGATGCATTTTTGCTCTCATTTATTTGGCTTCCTTTAATTAGAAACCTGAGTTTCCCTAGATCTCACCAGCTCATAAATATATTGAGTCACGTAAATAATCAGTAAAAATTTATTTTCATAGGAAAAGGTGACTGCTGCAAGTTAGGGTTGTCAGATTTAACAAACAAAAATATAAACTGTCAAGTTAAATTTGAATTTCAGATAAACAACAGATAACTTTCTAGTATCAGTATGTCCCATGCAATTGGGACATAACACTACAAAATTACTCATCGCTTATCAGAAATTTTAATTTGGGTGCCCTGTATTTTTATCTGACAACATAAATCCAAAATGCAGTGGAATTTGTTTTAATACAGGAACCAGTATGAAGTCAGATGAACTGGTTTTGAATCTTAGCTCAGCCACTTATTGGGTATGTGAACTCGGGGAAGTTATTTAAATTTGTCGAGCTGTAGTTTTCCCATCTCTAAAGTGGTGATAATAATACCTGCTTTGTGTGATTATTGTGAAGATTACATTTTAAAACTATCTAAATCACTTAGTTTAGCACCTGGCCTATTACGATCACAAATAACATTACTATCATCATTGTGACCATACGTACAGTGATCAGTTACCCGAGATTTGTCCAGGACTGAGGGGTTTCCTTGGTTGCAGGACTTTCGGTGCTAAAACTGGGAAAGTTCCAGGCAAACGGGGACAGTCGCTCATCTTGGTAGCTACTTAGAAAAAGTTTAGTACTGCTACACTACTGCTCTTACTTTAAGCTTTAAGTAATATATAAGGATTGTTTTCTATCCATTACCAAGAAATGTCTGGTTGCACTGGAAAGTTTTCCAGCTTCTATTTCAAAAAGCAAATCTATTCTTTTAACCTTAGACACATTTAGATCTGCATTACCGGAAAGACGTGTGTTTGAGTTGTATATACTTAGAAAACCATTCAAGTGGTGCTGTTAAGGGTTGATTAATACACTTTTAAACCATTAACTCTCAAAATGGGGAATTTGACTGCCAAACAGTTCTGTGCATTTATAGTTCAGCCTTTTGTTTTCTGCACCGAAAAAGGCTGTTAAGAAAAAACTTGTTTCACAGATGAAATGGTGCTAATTTATGCAAATACAATGATTGAAGCATCAGGGCTCAGAGAGGTTATATCTTAAATCTCTTAGGTAGGGAAATGACTAGGATGCTATCTAAAACCCTCTGTAATGATAAAATCTCTCAGATAGGTGCTTTCTGTGAGCTGGTACTTGCTAATATGGTTGAATTTGGAGAAAAATACATCCCTTTGGCAGTGACCAAGAGTAACTGAGCGGTTACACAGCCTCTGTGTACTGGATTTCCACCTTTAGAGTTAGTTTCAGTAGACAAAGCACAGAAGACTTGGTTGAGGATTAGGTAGCATCTTCGTGATGTAATGGTGTTTTACCAACAGAAGGTGGGGAAGAGGAAGAGGGGGAGAAAGGAGGAGACAAGCCCCAACTAGGCAACATCCTCATTTTATAGTGGGGGGAGTTGCTGGAAGAGAAACTAGAGATTCAAGCATATTATTTATTATATTATAATAATATTTGCATATAGTATATTCTTTATAGTTACAAAGATCATCATAGAAGAGCTAATAATTATCATTTAACTCTTGAAACTAGAAGAAGTGGGAGGAAGAGATGGGCTGGACAAAAGCAAACTAAAACATCATCTTTCTTTTTCATTATAAATTTATTTATTTATTTATTATTTATTTTTGGCTGCATTGGGTCTTTGTTGCTGCACGCGGGCTTTCTCTAGTTGCGGCGAGCGGGGGCTACTCTTCATTGCAGTGCGTTGGTTTCTCGTTGCGGTGGCTTCTCTTGTTGCAGAGCACGGGCTCTAGGCACAAGGCCTTCAGTAGTTGAAGCACACGGGCTCAGGAGTTGTGGTTCACGGGCTCTAGAGCGCAGGTTCAGTAGTTGTGGTGCATGGGCTTTGTTGTTCCGGGACATGTGGGATCTTCCCGGGCGAGGGATCGAACCCGCGTCCCCTGCATTGGCAGGCGGATTCTTAACCACTGTGCCATCAGGGAAGTCCCAAAGCATCCTCTTTCTTACCAGAGTCAGTAAATAGTCCAGAATTAAGTCAAGAAACTGAGAACTAGGCATAAAATATAGAGATGAGATGGAAACCACCAGAAGAACTAAACACAGAAATCTTTTTTGATTTTTTAATGATAGAACTGAGTGGGGAGAGCTGAGGTGAAGACAACTGATTTCATCCGGAGCTGCCCTGCTTGACTTACCGTCATGTGCACAGATTACTTAGATTAAAAAAATCAATATAAGATGGTAGTATTGTGGTACAAAGATGTGGTTATACTGTTCTCCTTAGGCAAAAGTGTGCACTATTCTCAGTATTGCTGTTTGGTGAGCTTTCAGGAAATGGAATTAGAGTTGTTCACACTTTCTTTGTGGTTCAGGGGCCTTAGAAACTACTTGGCAAAATTCAAAATATTAGGCAAAGAGATATTTTAGAAGAGGGAATAAGAAGAAGAGCGAGAAGAAAGGAAAAGAAGCCCAAAATCACTTCCTTTATGCCATCAGTAGTGGACATAGCACCTACCAGCTTTAAATGCCAAGAACCTTAGTGCAGTTGAACCTTGAATAACACAGGTTTGAACTGCATGGGCCACTTACATGCAGATTTTTTTTTCCACTGTACTACAAAATTCAATGTTGGTTCAATCCAGGGATGTGGAACTAGGATACTGAGGAAACGTGTGTACTATATATGGAGGGCCGACTATAATTTATATGCAGATTTCCAACTGCACAGAGGGTTGGTGCACTGTTCTGCCCTAAGTACTAGTTATATATGAAGAGGAGCATCTTATCACCTCTCACACCCATGCCGGTCCCCCTGGCTTCCTCTTGTTCTCTGCCTCTCTCTACCTTTAACGCTAAACAATTTATCATTTTTCATTTCTCCTCACTTTCCATTTGTTTTAAATTTTTTCAGACACGCAATATTATCTTCATTTATCGGCTGCTGCATTTAAGAAGTGTATGCCATCTGCACAGGGCAGAGGATTTTTTTAAAACCCGGAGCCTTCAGTCTTAGCAACAAACCAACCTTCCTCATTTCGAGCAAGTTTGCTGCCAGAGAGGATAAGAGTAAATCCCTGTCGGTCCAGCTGTTCATGGAGTACAAATAAACACAGTCTGAGAGTGGAAGACTGCCGCTTTGCTCTTTATTTTTCTTTCTGACTTGAACTTGCATTTTCTTTCCCAATCAAGAGCTGTTATGGCCCAACCTGCTTGTGTGAATTAAAAGCCTTCCAAGCATAAAGGAATCCTTCTTAGAGAATCATGTCAAGCTCAGATGCACTTTATAAGGGTCACGTCTCCAATCACTGTCAAATTGTCTCCTTTTGAATTCGCTGTCTTTCCTCCAGCCACCCCTTCTTATTCAAGGATTTCCTCCCATCTTTGCCTGGTTTCACACCATCCAGGCTGCATTCATTTGCAAAGGCTCTGGCCCAGGGACAGAGAAGTAAGGGTTGGGGGGAGAATGTGAGCCTCTGATGTAGGAAGCCAGGTGGGGGACACCTCTCTCCCCAAACCCCAGAAACTTTGAGCAATACAGACACTAAGCCCTCACAATTGTTGCTGTGGCATTGAACTGTGGTGGCAACGACAGTTGTGACTTCATTGAAGAAAGCAGAACAGCTGGCGAGGCCTGGTGGGTGTGCTCCTAATTTGTGCACAGATAGCTTTGTTGTTGTTCACAATGGGTTCCGGCCTTCAGTGACTGGAGCCAGACAAAAAAGTGCCCTTCTATTGAAAACGTGGCTTCCTCCTCCCCATTGAAGTCAATGTCAAAATTTGCTCTTGTGAGGGCCAAAGGGTTGAGCCCAACAGTTTTAAAAAAGCAACACGCACACACAAAAAGGCTGTTTTCAAGGCTGACCACACTTTTCTCATGAATCCTGAATGCCTACTGCCTTCTCTTGGTTGGTCATTGTGCAGAATAAAGCTACGGATGAGATTTCTGAAAAATGCTGGCATCTCTAAAAACATGATTCCTTTATTTCCAATTATACATTTAAGAATTCTCTGCATTTGAGAAATCACTCTTGGGTCTACGTGAAGCAAGAGGATGCCTTTCTAAGACTCGCTGAAGTGAAAGGAGCAAGGCATGTGCACACAGGGCCAGGTGGAAGTGGGGGAGATACCTAGGTAGTTAGCTCACACCTCTTCAATTTCATTGGTCTTGACTATCCTATAACCCTTCTTTTATCATGTTTTTCTTCTAGTGGACATTTGTCACTTCTTGGCCACCCAGTGGCCATTTTCCCTTCTTAGCAGTACTTGGTGATTCCTTCAGGAACTCTCTCTTCCTTCTCAGCACTGTGGCTTGGGAGGGATTAGACCTCATTTCCCACTCTTAGGCATGAACGCTGCTGGGCTTAAACCCATGAACTTTTCCCATTTACCTACTCAACTCCTCCACTGGTCCTCAGATAAGCCAGTAACACAGTCAAATTCATCAAGACACAAAGAGACATTTGAGACCTCTGAGAAAGACTAACTTTCTCTTTCTTCCACAGGTACTACCAGAAAAGATGCTCATTGTTCCTCTGGAAGATGTGGGAGGAGATCTGAGGTCTGGAGTTGCTGCAGCCATTTTGTTGCCACAAGTGGAGACCCTGGAACTGCCTGTGAGGAGAAGGGGATGGGAAGGAAGGACAATATGGTGTCTGAGGATGAAGCAGAGACAAAAAAGAACCAGCCCCCTAGTGTCCTTGTTCGCATTGCTAGATGAAGCCTTAACTGAGGCCAGTATCACCTGTGGACATTTTCATTGTATAAGCCAAGAAACTCACTTTATTATTTAAACCAGGTCAAGGTGGCTTCTCTGTTGCTCATGATAAAATAGTTCCAAATGATATAAGTCCCTTGTTAAGAATCCTCTATATCTCCCCATTGTCTATAAAAATGAGCTTAAATTTCTTAGCTCAGCATTTGAGATAGTCCACAGGTGGAACAGAGCCAACGTTTTTGTTCTGGTCAAATTAGTCTTATATCAGTTCCCATCATGCTCATTTTCTCTGCTTATTCCTCCTTAAAGGTCACTGCCCTTACATTTTACACCTTCTGTGGTCTTCCCAGGCTATACTTATCTCTCTTGATCTATGTTTCCCCTCACACTCTTCCAATTATTACTTAAACTGCTATATTTTCTTTGCCCTTTCTGTAGGCTCTCTTATGTTGTTAACCATTTTAATGTGTGTTGAGCTTATCTCCTTGTGAGCAGATACGATAGCTTTCTGATCGATGTCTATCTCCTTGCAGCTGGAACCGTGCCCTACACATAGTTGGTACTAGTTACTAGCTACATGGTGGATAGTTAGTAATCGTCATGTTTTTTGATCAGCATCGACACAAAGGGTTATGTCTGGGTTAGGTTAAGGACTCAAATACTACTTAGATACATGAGAGCAGTAAAACCAGGGGAGTCTGGCTAAATAATTTTCACCTGAGAATAAAATGGGGCCACTCCATTTTAAGAAAACCATTTAGATGAGACGACCTTGGTTAGTGGAGTATAACCTAACTCTTAACTTTTCAAATCACAGAACTCGTGGAAACAAATGAGGTAAACTGATTTGCCTAATACATCTCTGTTACGAAAACCCACTGGAGCTTACTCAATTAGAAGCAGGTATCAAGTGGCCATATAATATAGCCCTATAACTCGAGAGCTCCCTGTGGTCAAATACGTCTGCCAGGAAGGCATGCAATTTTGTGGTCCCAGTTCCCAGCTCTATGCAGAGCCTCTGTGCGATGACCAGCCAGTCAAGAGGCCCCCCCCCCACCCAAAAGCCTGCAGAGTGGCTGTGTAATGCTGTTCATTTCATCATTTCCTGCCTCGCTTTCCACCTACGGTCCCTCTGGCTTCATGGAGTCTGTTTACAAAGAGAAGTAAAGGTCCATATTCTGGCCTCCATGTAGGTTTTATTGTAACCCTTTAAAGCTTTACGACATTCTAAGGTATATTCCCCTGGCATTCCAGCATGATCCACAGTACAGGGGAAACAGGCTGTGCTTAGCATTTCACAGCCTGAACATTTAATGACGTCACTCTGTGAGATGAAGGGAAAGCTATAAGAAAAATCCAATTTGGGCTGCTCTAGCCACAGTTGCCTTCATTAGCCTCCATTTTTAATGTAATGAAAGGAATAAACCTAAAGTTGGCCAGCTAGGAAAGTATGAGCTTTCAGGTGTGCTGGGTTACTGTAATTTTTCTGCTAGCAGAAAACATGGTTAAGCCAGGGAATTGCTCTCTATCCTGAGAACACAGGCTAGAATGAGAAAGAAAGGTATGCACATAAATTTTTTAAAAGGCATTAAGTATGCTATCTGGTACTATCACCGTCTTGGCATCTCATTCTTTCCAGAAAGCTTAAGCACTCTCTCTCTGTATCGGTTCCTCCCTCTTGCTGTGAGCCTTACAATTTTGGGAAACATAAATATGCAATATTGAGCTGGAGTGCATCCCCCCTTCACTCTAAAGCTGCATTGTCTAACGTTGGCATCCCTTTGGAGTAATCTTTAAGCAAAGACGCATTTGGAACATCAGATAGAAGAAGTCACTTTTCCTCCTGAGTGTGGGCTTTCTTCTTCTGAGTAAATAGATGCTACAAAAGCAGCCGAGTCTCCATTTGGTGTATCTGAGTAGGTGTTTGATATTTGCACTGAGAAATATTGAATTCCTAGAACACCAAGAAGTGATTCAAGAATTTTCTCACAAGTCACTTAGACTTTAAATCAATTATCTGCATATTTATGAGCAGAAAAGAGCACCAACCATCAACTCTACCTTTTCTATGGGCATGTCTTGTGATACACAAGAATCTTAGGTGCTACGGTTAAAAAAAAAAAGTAGATTAGGCAGAAGGCCCTCAGGGTGATTAACTACCCAAACCTGTAATATCTGTGGAATTAAAACAGTCACAGCCTTTCTAAGGTCTCTGCTACATTGTGATCTGAGAGCTTGAATCATATGCCGTAAGTCAGCAAGTTACTTGCCGGCTGGTGGGCCTAGCCAGTCTCCAGCATCCACTCCCAAAGCACCTTTATTGCCCTCTTCCTTAGGTAGGATATGCAGTAACTCTGATGACTTGTTAAAAGTGTCTTTCTAGAAAAAGGGCAACTTCTGTCCTCTCTCACCTCCCTGCCCCGTAAAGACAGGGAATGCTGCTGACAGATATGAAAAGTGAAGAGATTTAACAAAGGGGTGGTGTGTATGATCAATCGCTCTTGAATGTCAAGGTCACTGTGGTTGTGTGACCTGGGGCACTTTGACCGATATGAGCCTTATTCTTTCCTTCCTTCCCTTATTCCTTCAGCTCCTCATTTATTCAACATTTATTTACTATGCGTCAGGCACTGGTCTAGGCAGCAGGGATATAATGGTGAACTAAACCAAGTCACTGCCCTCACAGAGCTTATATTCTGATGGGAGAAGGCAGGAGAAGACAGACAATAAGCCATAACACCTGGTTGTTTTTAGTCGGTTTGCTGGGACAAATGAAGCCACTTTATTCTCATTCTGTGGACAAGACTTTATATTTAATTATTTTAAAATAGGGACTCTGCCTTTTAATTTACCTTTATAACATCTTCTGAAGGGCTTATTCTGCAGCTTTCCTTGGGGCAACATTCAATATGAACCGGAGGTAGAAGAGAGGCAGGGCTTCCTGCACTTCCTAAGCGCATTACTTGCCGAATTCATTTAACCTCTTAGAGACTTCAGTGTGGCAAGAATGCCCTCCTGTGTTAATCTAAGAACCAAATTGGGGTGAGCTCTGGGACACAGCACTAAGAAATACAAAGGCTAATCCCGGGGATGCTGATTAAGGTGCAGTAATGTCACAGTGACAAGAAACAAGAGGGGAAGTAGAAGGTCATTTCTCTCTGAGTTTCTCTTCGGCTTCTAAGGGGGTCCAGATGCAATCTAACCTGGAACCATTGACAGTTACAGAAAATGCGTCAGACACTCGCCTAACCATATATCTAAACCCACAGACTGGTGACAGACACTGTTCCCTCTGGGCTCATTCATTTCCTCGTGGGTCCCGTCACCTCCAGCAACGGGCATTACCAAACCAAACTGACTAGCCTGAAGAAACCCCACCTCGCCTGCACCTCCACAGGAATCCTTGCTCCGTTTGGGCTCTGAACATTGAATTGTCTTGTGTTCTTTAGTGTCAACGTTAATATTTAAAGATACATAAATGATTGCTCTTAGTGGAAATTGAACGGACTATTGGTGAAATAAAACTGCAGGTAGAATATACCTTTCTCGATTTTCAATCTGTTTTGGACTGAAGTCAAGAGAAGACCGCAAAAGACCGCAAAAGCAAAAGACAACTTTGCCTAAATGTGAGAACAGTTGGCTTTAAAAAATATATATATTGTTAAGTATTCATGGAGTGGCAAGGAGCCAGGAAAGCACTCAGTGGAGTTTTCCATTCCACTCCCCACATCTTGTTTGCAGAGTGTGTACTTTTTTGTCTTAAAGCACCCTGCTCCCAAGTTGAGAGAGGTAGTCTGTCTTTCTTATTTCTAAGTAAATAAAACAATTAAAGAAGAAACAAGCAGGATCTTGATTTGAAGAACAGATAAGTAGATTAAGACATGTTAAGCTAACAGACCCTTTTCCCCTCGAAGACCTTGTCGTTGTTAGGGATGACAGTCTGGTCCTAACCCAACGCAGATGAAAGCTAATTGACTATAATTCCCCAAGCATGGGAGTGAGGCTGGGAAAGCCCAGGAACAGAACTCAGGCTAGAGATGGAATGATTCTATGTTGCTTCTGCAATAAATGTGAGATAAACTACTGATACAAGCAACAACATGGCTGAATCTCTGATTCCATTTACATGAAGTTCAAGAATAGGCCAAACTAATCTATGGAGTGTCCAGAACAGTGGTTGCCTCTGGGAGGCGGTTATTGACTGGAAAGGGGAATGAGGGAACTTTCTGGGGTGATGGGAACATCTTAACATCTTCAGCTGGGTGGTAGTTAGACAGATGTGTACACATATGGAAAAGTCATTAAGCTGTACCTTAAGATTTGGGCACTTCACTGCATGTAAGTTATATCTCACTTTTTTTTTTTTTTTTTTTTGCGGTACGCGGGCCTCTCACTGTTGTGGTCTATCCCGCTGCGGAGCACAGGCTCCGGACGCGCAGGCTCAGCGGCCATGGCTCACGGGTGCAGCCGCTCCGCGGCATGTGGGATCTTCCCGGACCGGGGCACGAACCCGCATCCCCTGCATCGGCAGGCGGACTCTCAGCCACTGCGCCACCAGGGAAGCCCTGCATTATCTCTTGATTCTTGCAAGCACCTCTGAGATTAGATGAGGAAGGTGAGGTGCATCAGAGTTAAAGGTTACAAGGATGTCCCAGGGACACCAGCGTGTCTTAGTCACAGTGCTTCTCATTGGGGCGCTGATGGCATTTGGGTCAGGACATGTCTCACTGTGTGTGTCTGTTCCATGGATTGCAGAACCTGTGCCGTCTCTGGCAAACGCTCTTCCCTGAAGATGAATGGGCTGAGCAGAAACTCGTAGGAGCACACTACCAATCCTGGTAGAGAGCCCCTGTGCTCACAGCATCCCTGGATAACCAGGCCTGAGTGCCAGTTAATTACTAAGTCACAGAGGAACCGGAACCCTGATGATGAGAGGACTTTTGTTTGGGCACTGATGCAGGATGGGATGCTGGGCTACGTCTTCTGCTTGAGTCCCTGTTTCTGCATTGGCTTGAGGCCCATCACACAGGTCCCTTCACTTTATCATGGGCCCAGCATTGCACATCCATCAGTGTGCTATTGGGATGGGGCTCGAGCTCACAGTCTGTTCCCTGGAGGGCCTGTCCTGTGACCATGTTCCTTTCCTCTGCTGCTCCACTAGAATCAAGTATCTGCAACTCCCTTTGGCCCTGGAACATACGAGGTTAGCCAGGATGCCTAACTTTGTCGCCCCCCACCCCCACCCCGCTCAGAAGTGAAGCCTCCGCCATTGGCAGAACCTCCAGCAGGGCCTTCTGCCATAGATGTGACTGCTAAAGATCAGGTGATTATAAGTGATGGTGCAAGGGCTTGAACCCAGCTCCCCTTACCTCAAATCTTGCTTTTAATCAGCTACACCCTGGGTTGGCAAACTATGGCCCATGATCCAAATCTGGCCCACTGCCTGCCAACTCAAGGATGTTTAAATGCTTCAATGGCTATGTTTAAAATGGCTATATATGGACTTCCCTGCAGTCCAATGGCTGAGACTCCACGCTTCCACTGCAGGGGGCGCAGTTTCGATCCCTGGTCCGGGAAGTAAGTTGCTGCTTGCCTCGCGGTGTGGCCAAAAAAAAAAGGGGGGGGGCAGTTATATATATATACAATTTTGCCTCTTGGCTCACAAAGTCTAAAATATTTACTATCTGTCTCTTTACAGAAAAGTTTTACCGACCTTTTCACTGTCATAATGCTTTTTTCCAGGGTAGGACTCTGACAGGGTTTATGAACAAATCTCCCCTCTTGGGAGCAGTTGTGACTTCTCTTATACTGCGAGAACAGGACAAGGGACGAGAAAGAGATCAACTGTATTAGATATCCACCTAGCCTATTAGGGAACAAGGAGAGTTAGATGTTAAAGGAGGGTGTAGGAACAATCAATTGCGTACACGGTTCCATCATTTTAAATCAAATAGTTGCATTTGATCTTCTCACCTGGGCTCCTCTCCCCATGACGGCTTGATGACCAGCTTCCACACTGAGCTGGTTGACATTAAAAAAAATCACTCAAGAAATGGCAGAAGAACCCCAATGTAAAACGTTAGTAATCTGACTAATTTATTGGATTTTTGCCTTGCGGTTCTTAGGACCACAGGCCATTCATCCATCAACAGATATGAGAATAGAGAAGAGGAGAGAAGAGTCCCCTCTCCCAAGGAACTTCCCGAAAAGTAAACAGATCTCTACCTTGCAGCTGAGGCAGGAACAAGAGGAGAGACGTGTGCCCTTGCCGGAATGGAGAATGTGAAGCCCAGGCTAGGTCTGGGTTCACCTGCCAGGTGAGCAAAAACCAGGGGGAAGGGCATTCTAGGCAGAGAAGAGCATGGACGTCTATTGTGTAGCATCTATTGTGTACTTTGTTTTTACGGTGTACATAAAATATAAAGTAAATAAAGGCATGGAAGCAAGGTGGAGCATGGGGTGTTAGAAAACAGTGAAGAGCCTAGTACAGCATCCACCAAAGGTGAATGTGAGGGCAAGAGCTGCCCTTCAAGGTCAGCAGGGCCAGACCCTGAAGGCTCCTGTAGGTCGTTGTCTCAGGTGGGGCTCCCCCAGAGGCAGCCCCTGAGACAAGGCGAGGTAGAGTCAGGACGGCCACAACCCCTTGCTACTTCTCCCACTGAGAAGTGGAGTCTTATTCACGACCCCTTGAAACTGGGCTGAACTTAGTGACCTGCTGACCAAAAGAATGTGGCAGAAGTGACATTCTGAGACTTCTCAAACTAAGTCACAAGAAGCCTTGTAGCATCTGCCTGGGTCTCTTGGAGCACCCTCTCTGGGAGCCCTGACCTGCCACGTAAGAACTCCAATGACCCTCCCACTGTCATGTTAGAGAGACCGTGTGTAGACCCTCCCAGACAAGTCTGGCCTTTCTGCCATCCCTGAAATCCCTGCCAGAGAGCCCGGCACATGAACAAAGCTGTCCTGGATGCTCTGGACTTTCCCGGTTGTAAGTTGAACACGTATGAGTAACCTCCGTTGACGCCACGTGGGACAGAAGATGTGCCCTGCTGAGCCCTGCCCAAATTCCTCACCCAGAAAGTGGTGAGAGAAGAGAAAATGGCTGTTGTTTTTGTCACTAAGTTTTGAGGCAGTTGTTACGCCTAGCAATAGATAACCGCTTTCATTGCCCAAGGCCGCTGTAACAAAGCACCACAAACTAGGTGGCTTAAAACAACAGAAATTTATTGTCTCACAGTCCTAGAGGCCAGAAGTCCAAAACCAAGGTGTTGGCAGGGCCAGGCTCTCTCTGAAGTTTCGAAGGGAGAACACTTAGAAATGCTGGAAATCCTTGGAATTACTTGGCTTGTAGACATATCACTCCCACCTCTGCCTCTGTTGTCACGTGACGCTCTCCCATGTGTCTCTGCCTTCACACGGCATTCTCCGCCCTGTATGTGTCTCCCCCCTCCTCTTATAAGACACAAATCTTATTGATGAGGGCCCATCCCTCATCTCAACTTAATTACATCTGTAAAAACCTTTCCAAATAAGGTCACGTATACAGGTACCTGGGGGTCAGGAATTCAACATATCTTTGGTGGGGACACAGTTCAATCTAAAACAATAACCAAAACACAAAGATTTGAGTACAAGTCGTTCATCTGGGGGATGATTCTAGGAAGCATTGGTAGAGGAGTGGGAGAGAAAGACAGAGAAGAAAAGGAAGCCAAAATAATGTGCATTATGGAGGGGTCGCTGCTGTGGGCAATTGAAGTTAGTCCCACTGGGAGCATCTGGGAGATAGTATGGAAAATACTTCAAAGTTCTTCTCTCTCTTCCTCTCCACTCCCCTGCCCCAGGGGCCAGGAAGATGGAGAATTTATCCTTCAATTCCCATCCATCACTGGCTGAGGGCTGCTCCCCAGGAGCATTAATTTCCTGACACTTATCGCTCACAACTAAGAGAAATCCCTCAAGTGAAGAGTAGCAGGCGCTTACAATAGGATGCTGTGGGCATATCCTGGAAAAGCGAGTGCTAGGGGATATGAGTGCGGCACTGACCACCTTTGCTACAGCCATGCTGAGGAGGTTATGGAAGCTGGAGGGAGTGGTGAATTGAACTATTTAATACAGCAGAGCGATGTGTTCAGATTTGAATTATAAATCACTCCGACGGGAGCTGCAGGGGGCTGGACTCTCCAGTTAGGAAGCTGTATCTGTAATCCAGGGGGAAAATCACAAATGCACAAACAAGTGCAATGGTAGGTCAGATGGAGAAGAAGGGATCCAATCAAGATATGGATAGATGAGGTAGAACCAACAGGAAATACAAAAAGAAGGTAAGGATAAATTTGAGGAAGTTCTGGGACCCTAAAGGAACTCTTCACATTGAGCTAAACTAAAGGTGAAATCTTGTCTTTCATTCAGATGGAATACAGATGTGATAGCACCTTGCCTCAGGGCCCTTGCACGGCTGTTTCTCTGCCTGCAACATCTTCCCCCACAGTCACGTGACCCACTTCCAGGCATATTGCAAGTCTTTGCTACCATGACCCCTTTTCAAGAAGACCTTCCCTGACTCCTTAATTTAAAATCGCAGGCTACCTCCCCTCTGTCATTTCTCCCTATTGCCTTATCCTGCTTTATCTTTCTCTGCTCGGCACACTCTGACGTACGTTCATTTTAATTATGCATTTGCTTATTGTCTGTTTCCTCCTACTCAAATATGAGCTCCACAATGGTGGGATTTTTGTCTGTTGTGGCTGCATCGCGGCATCTAGAATAGGACCTGGCACACTGAAGGATGTCAGTACTTGTTGAATGAATGAACAATTTAAAAAAATGTTGTTGAACACAAACAGACTGTAGCTGCTTCTGTCTTCTAAGGGGGAGGGATGAGGGTGACACAATTTATAGTCCAGGAGAAATAAAATTCTATATCACTCCCTTTCCCCTGCAAAGGTGAAGGGATAAAGAAGGGGAGATGCCTGGGCAGAGTGCAGGGAACATTTTAAAATATACATGGGGAAGACCTGTGGTTAGCCGGGGTATAGCAAGAGAAGACGGAGAGTGTAGGCATTGTTGTTTTGCGAAGGAAATAGATCAAAGAAAGCAGCCAGTGAAGCAGCCACTTCACTCAGTGTGGTAGAATGGGTAGAATAGCCAAAGGGAGTCTCAGACTCAGTTTTATGGTATTTGGAGTTTCTGCCATGTAAACCTACTCTGTCTCCTCAAAAACATTAGTAAAGTCTGCTACAAGCACAGGCCTTGTGTGAAGTTTCGGGAGGAAACGAGGAAAGGGCTGGAATTCTATATCTGGATTGACACATTATGAAGCAGGGACAGCAAGCAGAGAACCTGAGATGATACAGAAATGGGATTCAGAGGAGGCGGAAGAATGGAGCCAGGCATGACCTTGAGATTATGGGGCCCCGAGAATTTGTGGAAAATTTGGGAAATGCTTTGGAGTGAAGACAATCACTAATCAGACCAGTCACTTGGACTGCCGTAGTACAGTACATTCATACGGTGCTTTATAATTCAGAAAATGTTTCGCAGACATTATGTCATTTTTATCTTCACCCTGCACAACAGAGAGTTTGGGTAATTTGGCCAAGACCACTTGAGGGTCAAAGCTAGAGATGAACTTCAGCTCTTTGCACTGGAAGTCAAATGCATGACTACATTACTCCTAGCTTTTGTAGATTCAATATTTCCGCTTTCAGCTGTTTGAGAAGTTCAAGTGATGCAGTACCTTGATACTTTTGCTGTGGCACAGCTCGAATCTGTTCCGGGAGGCTGGTCTGCAGGAGGGAGGCCCTGAGCTAGTGAGTGAGTCTGGCCACTTGCCTGGTAACCTCGGCCCTCCTCAGCTCTGTTGCTCCAGCCTGTGGTACATGGTGGAGGGTTTGTAGGGTTGGAAGGTCTCGGGATCTATCTATGGCAAAGAGCAAAGGGCTAAAACTTTTCTCTTCTAACATGTTTTCAGGAGGGGAACTTAGAAGTTGCTTTTAAAGAAAAGAAAAAAAAAAGATGTCAATTTCTTATGCTGTATTTGGGTCTTCCATGGTTAAAAGCATGAATGGAGCATAAGTCTGGGTTTGGAAAATTTGGGAAGATATATTTCCACAATCCTTTCTCAGTTTAAGCTGTTGCTATGATATCTTACCCAAAGTATCCTGACTCTTTTCCCAAGAGATTGCTCTTCTTGGAAAAAATGCAATGATACTCAAGTTAAAAATGGAGTATGGGGCTTCCCTGGTGGCGCAGTGGTTGAGAGTCCGCCTGCCGATGCAGGGGACACGGGTTCGTGCCCCGGTCCGGGAAGATCCCACATGCCGCAGAGCGGCTGGGCCCGTGAGCCATGGCCTCTGAGCCTTGCTGTCCGGAGCCCGTGCTCTGCAACGGGAGAAGCCCCAGCAGTGAGAGGCCCGCGTACAGCAAGAAAAAGAGAGAGAGAAAAAAAAAGGAGCATGATACAAATTACTCTTAACACTGCTTCTTTTGGTGGAGGAAGGGAGGCATTTGTAGTTCTGATTAAAACTGGAGCAAAAATATGTTATACGGACCCTAACTGAAATGAGGGAGAAATGCCACTTAAAATTTTCTTTAACATATATGCTTATGAAGCAGGTTTGTGGAATGAGAAATAAACACACCTATTTTTAAGCCAAAAAAGTAATCCACGAATAGAACCCAGAGTGGCAGTGGCATAAAATTTAATTATTTACTCAGCTCCATTACACCTGTTTCCCCTCCTTTCTGTGAATGACGTTGATGTGCCCTGAACCACAAAGGTAAATTTGTAGAAAATTAGCACTAAATCTATTTCTGGTTAGTGAGACTGAGTAAGTGATTCCTTGCTTTCTTCCTTGTACTTTATTGCTCAACTTTTAAAATTATGAGTGTGTAGTATTAAATTTCAGAACAACAGAGCTATTACAAATTAAAATGTTATCATTTCATCAGGGTACAACCGGGAAGGCAGAATCGCTATGAGTTACAGAACTCAGGATCGATTACAAAAAGTAGACGTTACACCATGGCGAGAGGTGTTGGGGAGAGAAAAACCTGAAAGGAGGACTGGGGATCGGAGGACTCAGGTTCCAGTCAATCCTAGAAGCCGAAAACATCCCATCCCTGACCACCAAGAAGCAGCTGTGGGAGAAGATGTCTTTGGGGCTCCAGAGCCAAGCATCTGGTGATGGGCCAGAGGTCAGGAAGCAGATCAAGATACAGAGCACAGGAGACAGAACAAGCTGGAAACCTCCAGCACCTCCAGGAATGCCTGTCCAACTGCGATGACCATTCAAGTTGCGGCTGTTGCTTCCCTTCCTCATGCAAATTCCTCTTTGGACAACATTAACCTGGAACCACACAGGGAGGAGATTCTGGGAAACAAGTTTCCATCTTAACCAAGCTGACACCCAACCCCACAGATACCACGAAGCATCGTATTTATTTGATTCTGAGCAAGGTCCTTCATTAAATGAAGCTGGGCATAAGAAATCCCATATATAATCCGTTAACCCCATCCTGTATAAATTGAAACCTCAGAGGCACAGCCTCTGGTGTACCTACATCTTGTCACAACTTGTCTTATCACAACTGCAAGAAGCTAGTTATTGGAGAGGGGCTGTTTGGACTGTGGAAATAGCAGTATTTTCCATGCATTGTGTGTAGACAAGGAAAATCTAAACTGACATGCTCATGTTTTTACCCTCTTAGGGCTGTAGAATCAAAATCTCATGAACTACAAAGCTGCTTCTGTTCTGTTCATACATCATCTACTAATCAGTGTCAGATCACAGAAATTTCATCGTAAGATGTACAGTGTGAGCAGCCAGAAAAATGTCTAAATACTGCTTTATTTTCATCCCAGTGTTTAGCACAGTGGTTACCCAACTGTCTGATAAAATGATACAAAGACTTTGGTCTTTCAATATCACTTATTTTCCCCATATTTATTAAGCTTCTACTAGGTTCCATCCAAGTGTGTGCATTTAGGATTAAACAACGCATGATAAGGGAAAACTTTTAACAATGGTACCAGAGCACAAAAGAAGAGACACCCCCAAATATTCAAATTGGTTGTATGTAAAAGTCATTCCCATCACTGTCACTTGAGAATCACCAACCTTTAAGACTATATCACTCTATGATATTATTGGAAGTGTAATTAATATGTGCCAGATTAATTTTGATCATGTTTTGTTTACTCCCCCACATATACCTACTTTGTGCTTTATACACTCATGCTCTAGAAAGCATTGCCACACGCTTAGGATTTTTAAAAAATTTAAGGGATCCTGTATGCTTCCTCAGGAGGGACTGCCTTTTGTTCATCACTCTATCAAGAGTCTTATTTTAAAATCACATAATGAGTTCTTGGAACATTCTATCTAAAAGGATAAATGCAGGATTGCAACAAAATAATGTTATTAAAATTTGATAACCTGAAAACATCCATTTGTGGTTTTTTAGTACTTAAGTCTCCTTCAAGATAGTACTTGCAGTTGTCCTAAAGTGCATTATTTATGACTCTAGAGGAAGAGTAAAGAATTATAAGTTATTAAAAGAAATGTTGACCAGTACAATACAAACAGTGTGATGGCTTATGGCTTTCGCTTAGCTTAACCTTCTCTTTAGCCCCATAATAGAGTAGAAAGGGCATGAGGTTTGGAGTCCACCAGATTTGGGTTCAAAATTTTCTATTCCTTGATTTTTTTAGCCAAATGACTGCTGGCAGTATATTTATCCACTCCGAGGCTCAGATTCTTTACCTATAATATGGGAATAATAATTTTTAGTTTGAGCCAAATGATATTGCTGCTACTCAACCATTTTTGACTTATAAAAATGACAATTGAATGTGGTTCAGCCTAGAATATACCTTACAGGCTGGTGGGGAATGAAATATTCCTGAAGGTGAGGCACTTGGCTCACCACCAGCAACACTGTCAGCATTCACTGCATGCTAATTCTCTATTTTTTAATTGTATTTATTTATTTTTGGCTGCGTTGTGTCTTCATTGCTGCACGCGGGCTTTCTCTAGTTGAAGCGAGCAGGGGCTACTCTTCGTTGCAGTACGCGGGCTTCTCACTGCGGTGGCTTCTCTTATTGCGGAGCACGGTCTCTAGGTGTGTGAGCTTCAGTAGTTGTAGCATGTGGGCTCAGTAGTTGTGGCTCCGAGGCTCTAGAGCGCAGGCTCAGTAGTTGTGGTACAAGGGCTTATTTGCTCCGCGGCATGTGGGATCTTCCCGGGCCAGGGCTTGAACCCGTGTTCCCTGCATCGGCAGGTGGATTCCTAACCACTGTGCCACAAGGGAAGTCCCAATGCGAATTCTCTTAATGCTAGGAGGATGTCATCATGGGGTTCACTTCCCAGGTGTCCGACAGAAACCCAAGGCAGAAATTCTGGTCTAGGAGAGGAGACCTGGGCCCTCCCTGGCCACTTGCTCCTCAGCCAGCTGTGGGAAGGGACCTTCTAATTCCTCGTCTATAAAGTACTGGGAGTTAAAGAATTGCTTAGCCCTCCTCAGTGCTAACTTTTTTGGTTCTGTAATTCCATGTTCATTGACATTGGTTAACTCCTGATTGAATTATGTGAGTTTTGATTGTTTTAATACATGAGCAAGTATTTGGGTACTCTCCTTAAATACCTGGGTTTTAGAGTTCATTATGGTTAGTGTGTGTTTTGCTTAAACAACGCAGCCATTCTCACAGTCATTCTGGAAGGTGACTGTAGAGTCAAAATCTACAGTAGATTTTGACTGTAGGCTCAGATGTGCTTTGTGGAGTCATAAGTAGCTGGGAGAGGCAGGGCACTGTCAGCATTTATCCATTCATTCCACGAAATATTTGTGTCTGCTATTTGCCAGCCACTGTTTTGGGGATGTATGAAAGTGAACAAAACTCCCTGATCTTTGTAGAGAGAAAGATAGATGGTAAGCAAGAAATCAACCTAATAATGAGGGGAAAATATATTAGAAGGTGTTGGGACAGTGGTGAAAATAGAGTAGGGTAAGGTGCTAGGAGGCCAGCAGTGACCCAAACACTTTCAACCCCTTTTTGTAGTTCTCAAGATAGAGATTGGTCCTCTCTGAGCTTCCCTTCTGGCCTTTGAGGGAACCCTGCAGGCCACATTGATTCCACTGTGCCTTCAGCAGCTACCAGCTCCTGGTGGCAGCCACGGGGAATGGACTATTACAGACAGACCCCGTGAGGCAGAAAACACTCACTCCTGCAAACTATACACCCACTGGAAATGACACGATCCATAATTTAGTTACATGTTCAGCTACATCTAGCCATTGAGCACACACATACACAGGATAAAGACTAGGACAGATTTCCTAATTTTTTGAAAACAGTTTCCTTAATTTTATGTGAAAAAGTAGCCTAGGAAATTCCAAGGAAGGTAGAAGGCCTCAGAGTACCTAATTCTCTTACCCTTGCTCTCGCCAGTGGCTTTCCAAGTGTCCTCCTAACAAGTAACATCAGTATCATCTGGGAATTTGTTTGGGCTGCAAATCCTCTGGACCAGAAACACTGGAGTAAGGCCCAGCAATTCGTGGTTTAATAAGCCCTCCAGGTGATTCTGATCCAAGATCATGTTTGAGAATCACTGCTAGACCATACTTATGAAAATAATTGATAATAAAAATAATGTTTTATAGTTTTAATAGTCATTTTCTCACTCGAGCTGTGCTACAACAGTACAGAATCAGCATAGCAGACACGCACATGAAAAAAACAAAACAAAACAAAACAAATGAGGATACTTAGACTCAGAGAGTTTAAGTGAGTAACCCAGGATCACACAGCTAGTGAGCACTGAAGTAATGTCTTGGGTTCTGTTTCCTTGTTCCTTCCGAGCTCTCTCCATTTCATTCTCAGCTCTCTCTTCTTTATCCACAATTTATATATACTGGAACTGAGATGCCTGCCTTATACCCTCATATCAGTAGGAGACAGAAAATAGAGATCATAGTTGATATGGCAAAATATTGTTGACAAAAATCAGTGTCTGAACTGTAAGCTTCTTCAAGTGAAGGGCCTAGAGTTGCAGTTCAGTGTTTCTCTCTTTAATAAGAATAAAAGACCTTGCAAAGTTGGAAAATATTCACTCCAAGTAGCCTCTCAGGCTAGTTAGTGGTCTGACTGCTGTTTCCAGGATCCTTTGCAAAGGCCCCTGAGCCCAACGCACGCCATCGTACCAGAAGGATTCACTGGCTGGTGGTGAAGTGTCTGTGTGGATGGTGTGGTTTTATGAACCACACTGCCATCTTCTGGGGATCTCACCCATAGCCAGCTGTTCCACTTTTACTGCCAATGTTCCAAGTCAAAGATGGGTCCACTTATCTCAACTGGACCTACCTATTTCAATGAGCAGAAAAGATGACAATGATAATGATGATGATGATGATAAAATACAGAGGATACTGTGGTTTACAGCTGTTCTCACTGTTTTAAAAGCACATCCCATAAAGAGTAGAGCTGAGCAAACAAAAAAAAGAGAAGAAAATACACAAGAGAGTTGCTGCTATTTTTAAAAGGTGGAAGTGGATGGAATGGCCAGGGGGAGGAAGTGAAGAAAACTTGAAAATATATGATCTTCAGTGATTGGCTCTGGAACACGGGATCATGGGCACTTTGTAAATTTTCTTCTTCGTTTTCCAAAATTTCTACGGTAAATGGTTTGTAGGGTATATTGTGGACTCTATTAGTTTGCTAGGGCTACTGTAACAAAGTACCACATAATGGGTGCCTGAAAACAACAGAAGTTTATCCTCTAACATTCTGGAGGACAGAAGTCTGGAAGCAAGGTGTCAGTAGGGCCATGCTCTCTCAGAGGCTCTAGGGGAGAGAATCTGTTCTGTGTCCTTCTCTCAGTTTCTGGTGTCATCGGCAATCCTCATCATCCCAAACTCTGCCTCTTCCGTCCTCACGTGGTGTTCTCCCTGTGCTTCTGGGTCTCTTCTCCTCTTATAAGGACACCAGTCAGGTTGCATTAGGGTCCGCCTTACTCTGCCATGACCTCCTTTTAACTAATTACATTTACAGTGACCCTGTTTCCAAAGTCACATTCTGGGAGGTGCAGGAATTTGGGAGACAGTATCCAGCCCAGTACATGGTCACTGGGTTCAGACATCAGCTCAGCCACTAATGAGCTGTTTCATCCTGAGCAAGCTGCTGACTCTTTCTGAGCATCCGTTTTCTCATCTATAAAGTGAAGCCAAGAATATCAACCCCACAGGCCCTTTGAAAGGATGAATGTAAAGGGCTTAGCATATGCCTGGAGCAGAGTAAGTTCTCAGCAGGAGACAGCTATTTCACTCTCAGGAGGAAAAAAAAAAGCTTAACAAATTTAAAGAGGGGAGAGAAAAGGGACACAATCTCTAGACCAAAACACGCCATTTAAGTCCAGAGAACTTGGGGGAAAACAATTTCTACCTTTCTCTCTCACGTTATATTTAGTACTTAGTTAAAAAAAAAAAGAAAGAAATTTAGCCCAGGAGATGCTGGGTTGTGGTTAACTGATTGTTTCCACTCAAGAAGTAGTATTTGGGTCTGTTTCAGTCTCATGTGAGAGGCTCAGAAGAGAGACACTATTTTAAAATCTAAGAGTACCTGCAGCTCCCTTTCCCGTTCCCCCCACCCCCCTCCAGCTCTGTGCAAGCCTGACTCTCCAGGACTAGGTTCATTCTAACTTAACTTTATGGAAGTTTAGTTAGAATGTCCAAGACCTTTAGTGTTAATAGAAGGGACTTGTCAGAAAGTAGCCCCTTGTCAACCTGATTAAACTTCTCTTCATTAAGGTTGGGGACTGGGGACTTAGAGATATGTTATCTGGGAAGACCATGATATTGGCTTATTAGAAATCATTACCACTTTAGGATGCATCTGCTTTCCAGTAAAGCTCAAGAGACTAGGACATTCTCAGGGGAGGAAAAAAGTTGAGAAATTTCCAGAGGCTGACTTGCTGCAGGGTACATGTTTACCTGAGAAAAGGTGGTAACTGAAAAAAGACCCTGGGGCATCAACTGTGGTATTTACATGTGCAAAATGTTTCATGTCTCCTCTAAAAATGTCCATGTGGCTCTGTGTATGCATATGTTTACAGAATGTGTAAATAAATATGAGTAGAATATGAAACACATGTGCCTGTGTTTATAAAATATGCATCCACTTATGTTAATGGAATTACTTCCATCTGAGAATAAATGGTCATTGTCTGCAGAAGCACTAGGAATTAGGGAGATTCCTGGAATTTTTATCCTTACGCTTGGAGAAACTGAGTCACTAAAGTAATGTTTTTGTCATGAAAGGCAGGAAATGTGGCTTATGCCAACATTGAAAACTTTATTGCTTAAAGAGAATATAAGTTAGAAAGAAAGCTACTCTCAGAAATCCTACTTTCACAACAGAGGAACTTTTAAACTCAAATTCACTTGCAGTGTTCGTTGCAGTAAGCATCCCATGTATTCACATGTCCAGTTTTAAAAACTTCTCCAGGCCTCCCAACAATTTGATGTGCAAAAAAATCCCTGGAGACCTTGTTTAAAATGCATATTTTTGTTAATTATATTAATCATGTAGCACAATACATCGCTAGTAATTATCTTATAACTGAAAGTGTGTATCTTTTTTTTTTTTTTTTACGGGCTCTAGGCACACAGGCTTCAGCAGTTGTGGCACGTGGGTTTAGCAGTTGTAGCTCGTGGGCTCCAGAGCACAGGCTTGGCAGTTGTAGCGCACGGGCTTCATTGCTCCATGGCATGTGGGATCTTCCCGGACCAGGGCTCCAACCTGTGTCCCCTGCATTGGCAGGCAGATACCCAACCACTGTGCCACCAGGGAAGTCCCGAAAGTGTGTACCTTTTGACTATCTTCATCCAATATATATACTGGATATATCCAATATATAATTAACACTGCTGTATATTACATATGAAAGTTGTTAACAGAATAAATTCCAAGAGTTCTCATCATAAGGAAAAAAAATTTTTTTCTTTTTCTTTTATTTTGAAGCTACATGAGATAGTGGATGTTCACTAAAATTATTGTGGTAATCATTTCATGATATATGTAAGTCAAATAATTATGATGTACACCTTAAACTCATACTGTGCTACATGTCAATTATATCTCAATAAAACTGGAAGGAAAATGAAATTAATTAATTTAAAAAATAAAATGCATATTTCTGAACCCCACTTCCAAAAAGTCTAATTAATTAAGCCTGGGGACCACACTTTAAGAAACACGGCTCTAATGTTTGAGTGGTGGAATGAGGATCAGCTTTTTTAATGGGATGTGGGTAGGGAGGAACGTTTATATAGAAGATGACACGCAAACAAAAGGGAACAAAAGTCTGTCTACTCAATGCAACCCCAAAACCAATTGCACTGGATGGCTAATAGGAGTTAAAGTTGTAGCTCAGCTGCTCAAACACAGGTCTGCAGAGACTGAGGTCCTTCTTCAGACAAATCAGTTCATGTAGCCACAGCTGTATGCTAATCCAATGTCCACCTTTGGAGAAATAGGGCTTAATTTTAAAATTATGGGTTGCAACCTCATGATATCAATCTAATGGGTCTTGAGCAACATTTTTAAAAACTTTTGTTTTGAAATAGAGATACACAAGAAGTAGCAAAAATAGTTCAGAGAGGTCCCATGTACCCATCACCTAGTCTCCTTAAAGGCAGCATCTTATCGTCTATAGCACCTCATCAAAAGCAGGAAATTGACATTGGCAGAATACATTCACTATTACAGATTACTGACCTCACTCAGATTTCACCACTTTTTACGTGTACACCTTTATGTGTGTATGTATAATTCTATCACATGTACAGATTTCTATAACCACCGCCACTGTAATCAAGATACAGAACTCTCCCTCTCTATGAAAGTTGATGTTACCCCTTTATGGTTACCCTCTCTCCTATTCATAACCCCTGGAAACCACCGATCTGTTCTCCATTTGAGCAGTATTTTAAAAAATGAAATAGAATAGAACAAATGGAAAATAAGAATAGAAATAAGAATGGAAACTAAGAGAAGAAGAAATAGCTGAATGCATTTCAAAGGGGAAGAAGAAGTTTTGATTTGGGAGACTTTTGTTTCTGTTATATGTATGTATGTATGTACTGGGCTGTGTTAGAAAATATATTTCTTAGGGAGAGTAACAGGCAAGAAAAAAAATTGAGAAATGCTATGATATTAGACAGCCTGCATCATCAGCAAAAGCTTCCTGCTTCCTGGGCTCACAGTCAATGAGTAGAGGCCTTTTCTGTTGGATGATATCTGCTGTTGTCCTCCAGGCCCTTAGTTAATGACTGTCTGTTTCACATTTGGATGCAACTCCACCATCTGGACCCTAAGTGTTTGGATATTTCTGCTCAGACCTGCAGACCAGGAGACAAAGTGAACCAGAAGCAGGTAAAGGACCATGAGGGACTCAAGGACCATACAAGTTCCAGGCTTCCCTGCCCCCCTAGGCTCCCTTGGGGTCTAGAAGCTAACAGAAGCCAGCAGATAAACTCAACTCTACTGCCACCCCAAAGACTGTTCCAGTGAGCAGCTAAGGGTGTTCCTGGAACATTTTTTTCATTTATAAACCAATTTGTGGTGTGTGGTTCATACTCAGGCAATTTCAGGAAAACTTAAAAGGTTCATCACAATTTTAAATAAAAATATTTGTTAACGTTTTAAGTAATATATTTCATATTATTGACAGGGATAATATTTTGGTACTATTTGGTAATATTTCACCAAAATATATATATATATGGCTAGAAAGTAAATGGATTGATGCAGAGGTGAGGTTCCCCACTTTTTTCTTTTCTTGTTCCTTATTCCTAATGAATTAGAGCTTATTGTGAATGGTGCGTGTTTAGTGACTTTGTCAAACACGTTCAGAAACCACAGGGTTATTTCTCTGTAGGATGCCTGTTAGCGCCCTGCAGTTGTGATGTGGATGGGCTTGTTCTGCCCAAAAGCTGGAATATGGAATGTTTCAGCTCGGGAGACAGTGGTGAATGGTTGCGTGTCTAATCCATTCTTTGGTTGCATATATCCCTGGAAATAATTCCTTCACATTCTGTTGCAACATTTGGGCTTGAGTTTTTAAGTATATCCAACCTTATGCCATCGATCTATTTCACCAACGAGCAAAGGAAAACACCTAGAATTGGGGAGAGTCCAACTCTCAGGGACTGAGCCGCTTACAATAGAGCTTTGTCACCTTACAAAGTCCGGATAGCCTACTCTCAATGCTAAGAGTTTTTACAGCCTGAAGTGACTGAATCAGGTACTGCAAGGTACTGAAAATTTCGCTGCCAGATGTCACTTGAACAAACTTTATGAAGTCACAGAAACAATCTTTACTAAAATTATCATTCTTTACTTTAGAACCTCACGTGAGCATTCTTTACTTTGACAGCTGTTATATTGATTTTGGAAGAGCAATGTCACATGTTTACTGTCATTTTTTGCCACAGCTTTTTCTTTTTCAGTACATGCATTCGGATCACAGTTGCAATTTTCTCCATTTTCTTAAATACTGACTCAGGATCAGAAGCACGCTATCGACCATTGGCTGTTCTCTGGGGATAACCCTGAGTGTGGATTGACATTCGATGTAGCCTCTTTTCTTTACCTGGCAATGTCCCTTCTTGTGGACACAGCCGATACCCCATCAGAACTGACCCCATGGCAGCTTTTCCAGGTCACATCACATCTCCCAGTTTATTTAACCAAACAGCCACACACACCATTTTTCCATAGCATGCGTTCTCATTGGTAATCAGCAACAACAAAATCATTAATTCTTCTCCCTCATACAAACACTATGGCAGGGACCATGGTTTGTTGTCCCCACACTGTTTCCTCCTGGCTTTTCCCAGTGTGTCATTTCCAGGCTAACGTATTTAAGAGCTGATGTGCCTCCTCCGTCTCTTTCCATGCTGCAGTGATCTTGGAAGACCTTGTTCTACATGGCCCAGCTACAATACAGTAGGGGGTCACCCAGCTGCGTCAGACTTTATAAAGGCACAGTTTCAGGGTTTATTTGTTGTTACATGTAGTCTAGCCCTACTTGACTTTACACAGACCAAAAGTTGATTCATACTTTGGACACGAACACTTTTATCTAGCTTTAAAGTAAACTATCTGCTCATACACGTATGATAGCAACGGCTTTTCCACATTTTTACACCATTGAATTTTATGTGATGTCCACAGAGATGTTTTATATAGGAATTTACTCTGCTGTTTCTCCTGGCATGACATTTACAAATTTGGGACTGATTTTACAAGATTCTTGGCAGCAAAGCAAACTACTTGTTTTTATTAAAAGAAGTAGGAATTTGAATGGTGTCTCTATGGTTTTGGTCTCTTCTTTGGCCTTAGCAACAAAATTGAATACTGCAAAACATTACTTTGTGCTTATCCTAGAAAAACTCAATTGTTCTACTAGAGAGTTCAGAGTGTTTTATATAAAAATAAAGCAAGAGTTCGACAAAGTTTCATAGAAGACAGTACATGCTCAATTTGACTTTTCTTTTTCTGTTTCTTTTGTGAAACAATCACTTGTTTGATCCACATGGACTCATATTCCATATATACAAGAAATTCCTACCCACTGCTTATATCTGGGAAGCTTTTCTGAATTGTAGTTTATGTTACCATGCGCATTACTCTGTTCATGCCTCAGTGAACCATTTTAAAACCAGTAACCCAGTTTCATAAATTGGGAATATAAAATAATTGTTTTAACCCAGGTCCTCAAGAAAGCAGAGCCTGAGACAAGGATTAAAGTTCTGGTAATTTATTTGGGAGGTGCAAACCTAGGGCAGTGAGGGTGAGGGAAAAGGGGGTCTGTGAAGCAAGGAAAGATGTAAATCAATGTGAGGTAACACATTACTGCACTGGCCATGGCATCACAATGAGTCACAAAGAGAAAGAGCTACTGTACAGCAGGTGTGGCCACTTCCCAAGGGGGCTTCTCTGGAAGGGTTATAACTCCATGGAAGAGGGGGAATCTATCCGCCCAGCTCCTTCCTGTCTCCTGTATCCCAGTGGTCAGTGTATACCCCTAGATGGCCAAATGCCTGTCACTTCTGGGTTGTGCCATCTAGACCCTTGGTGGCTTCTAAGTCTCGTTTTTGTCCTCTGTCAAATGAAGACAATTACATGATCTCCTTGTGAGGTGTTTGGAGGGTTAAACAGGACAAAGAATTTAAAAGCTTAACAATTGCAGGTATTCAAATAAATGACTGCTAAAGGAAAAGATGATAGGAACTCCTAGGTGCTCAGCCTTTGATCAGAGTGCCTATTCATCTTTGAAATGATGAGGAACTTGCAACCAGCCAGACAGAAAGGAACAGTGGAGACAGCTCGGTGTGGTGACAGACTTGGAACCTGGTCCAATAGTGATGTACAGCTATTTTGACCATATTCATGAGAGTGGACGGAAAGGATGGGTTCCAAAACTGTTTCAGCAGGAATAATAATAAGCAAAAATTAAATAACTTTGGAAGGGAAAGAGCTGCTCGGCAGTGGCCAAACACAATACCTTATAATGGCTTCTTCAGAAAAATGTCTATTTCAACATTGTTCCGGGAATTCAGAGAATGCTGGAAATCACTTATTTTACCCTGTTTCTGCCTTTTTTTTTTTTTTTTGGTAAATATCACATAGACCAAGAGCAAAAGTTTACATCTCCATCTGTTGTCTCACTGGGGCAGAGCTGTTCCTTTAAATTTGGGAGGTAAGAAAATCAAAGTTCCCAGAGCTGTCTCTATTCCTCCACACAGAATTCTCTTATTTTGAATGGCATAGTCACAGAGTGGCAACCCCATTGCATTTCAGCCAAGAAACTCACACTTAGAAAAAATATTTCCAAGCCCTGATGAAAACAGATCCAGTGGTAACACAGCCAAATTAAACACTGAAGTCAAGACATGTAAAAATCGGTATCCTCATGTTGCATGCTACTTCTTTACATGGCATGCAACTGAATACCTTAAATCTCTGTTGAGTTCATTAAGAACATGACTTTTCATTCAGCAAATACTCCTTGAGATTTGGTGTAGTGCTATGGACATTAACAGGCAAGCATTGCATATCATTTGAACTTTCTATTATTTAGTGAAAAATATGTGACAGTTAACTAATACAGTAGTGAAAAGGATGTTATAAGGCAGTATGCAATTCTGGACTACTGTGTGGTAAAGATAGCTAACTCCAGTGCCAAAAACTCGGTCTCTGTGCAGTGGTGCCAAATCGAGTCACTGAGACAGACTTTTGGGTGAAGTAGAAAAGAATAGCTTTATTGCTTTGCCAGGCAAAAGGGTGGCAGGCTCATGCCCCTTCAAAACTGTGTGTCCCAACACAGGAGGATTCGGTAAGGAGTTTTATAGCAATGGTTCAAGGGCGGGGTTGCTGATAAAGATGAGGGTGTGTGCAGGGTCTGCACTCCTTTAATCTCGTCTCAGGTGGTCTCCTAAATCTTGATGAGCTTCTCTGATTTCTTTAACCTTGCCTCAAGTGGTTTCTTGGCTGCTCCTCCCTTGATTAAAAGCAAGGATGTACGGCTTCGCTGGTGGTGCAGTGGTTAAGAGTCCGCCTGCGAGTGCAGGGGATATGGGTTCGTGCCCTGGTCCAGGAGCGGCTGGGCCCGTGAGCCATGGCCACTGAGCCTTTGCGTCCGGAGCCTGTGCTCCACAATGGGAGAGGCCACAACAGTGAGAAGCCCGCGTACTGCAAAAAAAAAAAAAAAAAGCAAGGATGTGATTGCCATAAAAGTCAAGATAATGATTATCTCTGGAGTAGGGAGGTGGAAGGGAATTATGATGAAAAAAGGATACAAGATGACATTCTGAGGCATTGGTGATGTTCTTCAAACAGTACATTTGTGTTTTATAAACTTCTACATATGCTTCACAATTAAAAGTTAAAAAAAAAAACCCCAACCACATTAGTCAAAATTCAAAAATCTTATCCTCTTGGAACAAAAAAGTACATAAATAGAAAAATAGATGAATTTCAAGTAAAATCTGAGGTGTAATTAATAATGTACCAGTGTTAATCTCACAGTTTTGATGCATGTCCTATGGTGTGTAAGATGTTAAAAATCTAGGAGGATTTTTGGCGTCAGGAGCAGAAAGGTGCTTCAATCTGTCTGAGGAGCCAACAAAACTGGGCATAGGAAAACCACAGCACCACTGGAGACTGTAAATGTTAGAGTTTACAAGAAAGCACCAACAGAGGAACAAGGAAGGACACAGGAGGACCTTCAAGATGGGAGAGGAGTAAGATATGGAGATCAACTTCCTGCACACAAATACATCAAAAATACATCTACATGTGGAACAACTCCTACAGAACACCTACTGAAGGCTGACAGAAGACCTCAGACTTCCCAAAAGGCAAGAAACTCCTCACGTACCTGGCCGTGTGGCTGACAGGGTTTTGTTGCTCTGGCTGGGTGTCAAGCCCGAGCCTCTGAAGTGGGAGAGCTGAGTTCAGGACATTGGTCCACCAGAGACCTCCCAGCTGCACGTGATATCAATTGGCGAGAGCTGTCCCAGAGATCTCCATGTCAATGCTAAGACCCAGCTCCACTCAAAGACCAGCAAGCTACAGTGCCGGACACCCCATGCTATAAAACTAGCAAGACAGGAACACAACCCCACTCATTAGCAGAGAGACTGCCTAAAATCATAGTAAGTACACAGATACCCCAAAACACACCACCGGACGTGGTCCTGCCCACCAGAAAGACAAGATCCAGCCTCATCCACCAGAACACAGGCACCAGTCCACTCCACCAGGAAGCCTACACAACCCACGGAACCATCCTTACCCACTAGGGACAGACACCAAAAACAACAGAAACTATGAACCTGCAGCCTGTGAAAAAGAGACCCCAAACACAGTAAATTAAGCAAAATAAGATGGAGAAATACACAGCAGATGAAGGAGCAAGGTAAAAACCCACCAGACCAAACATGAAGAGGAAATAGGCAGTCTACCTGAAAACGAATTCAGAGTAATGATAGTAAAGATGATCCAAAATCTTGGAAATAGAATGGAGAAAATACAAGAAGCATTTAACAAGGACCTAGAAGAACTAAAGAGCAAACAATGATGAAAAACACAATAAATGAAATTTAAAATTCTCTAGAAGGAATCAATAGCAAAATAACTGAGGCAGAAAAATGGATAAGTAACCTGGAAGATAAAATAGTGGAAATAACTATCACAGAGCAGATTAAAGAAAAAGAATGAAAAGAATTAAGGAGAGTCTCAGAGACCTCTGACACAACATTAAATGCACTAACATTCGAATTATAGGGGTTCCAGAAGAAGAAGAGAAAAAGAAAGGGACTGAGAAAATATTTGAAGAGATTATAGTTGAAAAATTCCCTAATATGGGAAAGAAAATAGTCAATCAACTCCAGGAATCACAGAGAGTCCCATACAGGATAAATTCAAGGAGAAACACACCAAGACACATATTAATCAAACTATCAAAAATTAAATACAAAGAAAAAATATTAAAAGCAGCAAGGGAAAAGCAACAAATAACATCCAAGGGAATCCCCATAAGGGTAACAGCTGATCTTTCAGCAGAAACTCTGAAAGACAGAAGGGAGTGGCAGGACATATTTAAAGTGATGAAAGGGAAAAACCTACAAGCAAGATTACTCTACCTAGCAGGGATCTCATTCAGATTTGACAGAGAAATTAAAACCTTTACAGACAAGCAAAAGCTAAGAGAATTCAGCACCACCAAACCATCTTTACAACAAATGCTAAAGGAACTTCTCAAGGCAGGAAACACAATAGAAGGAAAAGGCCTACAATAACAAACTCAAAACAATTAAGAAAATGGTAATAGGAACATACATATTGATAATTACCTTAAATGTAAATGGATTAAATGCTCCCACCAAAAGACAGACTGGCTGAATGGATACAAAAACAAGACCCGTATATATGCTGTCTACAAGAGACCGACTTCAGACCTAGGGACACATACAGACAGAAAGTGAAGGGATGGAAAAAGATATTCCATGCAAGTGGAAATCAAAAGAAAGCTGCAGAAGCAATTACCATATCAGACAAAAATAGACTTTGATATAAAGACTATTACAGGAGACAAAGAAGGACACTACATAACGATCAAGGGATCAATCCAAGAAGAAGATATAACAATTGTAAATATTTATGCACCCAACATAGGAGCACCTCAATACATAAGGCAAATGCTAACAGCTATAAAAGGGGAAACTGACAGTAACACAGTCATAGTAGGGGACTTTAACACCCCAGTTTCACCAATGGGCAGATCATCCAAAATGAAAATAAATAAGGAGACACAAGCTTTAAATGATACATTAAATAAGATGGACTTAATTGATATTTGTAGGACATTCCATCCTAAAACAGCAGATTACACTTTCTTCTCAAGTGCTCATGGAACATTTTCCAGGATAGATCACATCTTGGGTCACAAATCAAGCCATGGTAAATTTAAGAAAATTGAAATTGTATTAAGTATCTTTTCTGATCACAATGCTATGAGACGAAATATCAATTACAGGAAAATAATCTGTAAAAATTACAAACACATGGACCCTAAACAATATGCTACTAAATAACCAAGATATCACTGAAGAAATCAAAGAGGAAACAAAAAAGTACCTAGACACAAATGACAATGAAAACAAGACGACCCAAAACCTATGGGATGCAGCAAAAGCAGTTCTAAGAGGGAAATTTATAGCAATACAATTCCACCTCAAGAAACAAGAAACATTTCAAATAGACAACCTAACCTTACACCTAAAGCAATTAGAGAAAAAAGAACAAAAAACACCCAAAGTTAGCAGAAGGAAAGAAATCATAGAGATCAGATCAGAAATAAATGAAAAAGAAATGAAGGAAATGATACCAAAGATCAATAAAACTAAAAGCTGGCTCTTTGAGAAGATAAACAAAATTGATAAACCATTAGCCAGACTCATCAACAAAAAAAGACAGATGACTCAAATCAACAGAATTAGAAATGAAAAAGGAGAAGTAACAACTGACCCTGCAGAAATACAAAGGATGATAAGAGATAACTACAAGCAACTATATGCCAATAAAATGGACAACCTGGAAGAAATGGACAAATTCTTATGAAAAGCACAACCTTCCAAGACTGAACCAGGAAGAAATAGAAAATATAAACAGACGAAACACAAGCACTGAAATTGAAACTGTGATTAAAAATCTTCCAACAAACAAAAGCCCAGGACCAGATGGCTTCACAGGTGCATTCTATCAAACATTTAGAGAAGAGCTAACACCTATCCTTCTCAAACTCTTCCAAAATATAGCACAGAGAGGAACACTCCCAAACTCATTCTATGAGGCCACCATCACACTGATACCAAAACCAGACAAAGATGTCACACACACACACACAAAAAACTACAGGCCAATATCACTAATGAACATAGATGCAAATCCTCAACAAAATACTAGCAAACAGAATCCAGCAGTACATTAACAGGATCATACACCGTGATCGAGTGGGGTTTATCCCAGGAATTCAAGTATACTTCAATATACGAAAATCAATGAATGTGATATACCATATTAACAAATTGAAGAATAAAAACCATATGATCATCTCAATAGATGCAGAAAAAGCTTTTGACAAAATTCAACACTCATTTATAATAAAAACCCTCCAGAAAGTAGACATAGAGGGAACTTACCTCAACATAATAAAGGCCATATATGACAAACCCACAGCCAACATCGTTCTCAATGGTGAAAAACTGAAACCATTTCCTCTAAGATCAAGAACAAGACAAGGTTGCCCACTCTCACCACTATTATTCAATATATTTATGTAAGCCACAGCAATCAGAGAAGAAAAAGAAATCAAAGGAATCCAAATCAGAAAAGAAGTAAAGCTGTCACTGTTTGCAGATGACATGATACTATATGTAGAGAATCCTAAAGATGCTACCAGAAAACTACTAGAGCTAATCAATGAATTTGTTAAAGTAGCAGGATACAAAATTAATGCCCAGAAATCTCTTGCATTCCTATACACGAATGATGGAAAACCTGAAAGAGAAATTAAGGAAACACTCCCATTTACCACTGCAACAAAAAGAATAAAATACCTAGGAATAAACCTAGCTAAGGAGACAAAAGACCTGTGTGAAGAAAACTATAAGACACTGATGAAAGAAATTAAAGGTGATACAAACGGATGGAGAGATATACCATGTTCATGGATTGGAAGAATCAACATTGTGACAATGACTACAATACCCAAAACAATCTACAGATTCAATGCAATTCCTATCAAACTACCAATGGCATTTTTCACAGAACTAGAACAAAAAATTTCACAATTTGTATGGTAACACAAAAGACCCCAAATAGCCTAAGCAATCTTGAGAAAGAAAAACGGAGCTGGAGGAAACAGGCTCTCTGACTGCAGACTGTACTGCGAAGCTACAGTAATCAAGACAGTATGGTGCTGGCACAAAAACAGAAATATAGATCAATGGAATAGGATTGAAAGCCCAGAGGTAAACCCACATACATATGGTTATCTTATCTTTGATAAATGTGGCAAGAATATACAATGGACAAAAGACAGCCTCTTCAATAAGTGGTGCTGGGAAAACTGGACAGCTACATGTAAAAGAATGAAATTAGAACACTCCCTAACACCATACAGAAAAATAAACTCGAAATGGATTAAAGACCTAAATGTAAGGCCAGACACTATAAAACTCTTAGAGGAAAACATAGGCAGAACACTCTATGACATAAATCACAGCAAGATCCTTTTTGACCCACCTCCTAGAGATATGGAAATTTAAAAAAAATAAACAAATGGGACCTAATGAAACTTAAAAGCTTTTGCACACCAAAGGAAAACATAAACAAGACGAAAAGACAACACTCAAAATGGGAGAAGATATTTGCAAATGAAGCAACTGACAAAGGATTAATCTCCAGAATATACAATCAGTTCATGCAGCTCAATATCAAAAAAACCAACAACCCAATCCAAAAATGGGCAGAAGACCTAAACAGACATTTCTCCAAAGAAGATATACAGATTGCAAACAAACACATGAAAGGATGCTCAACATCAGTAATCATCAGAGAAATGTAAATCAAAGCTACAATGAGGTATCACCTTACACCGGTCAGAATGGCCATCATCAGAAAATCTACAAACAGTAAATTCTGGAGAGGGTGTGTTGAAAACGGAGCCCTCTTGCACTGTTGATGGGAATGTAAATTGATACAGTCACTGTGGAGAACAGTATGAAGGCTCCTTAAGAAAATAAAAATAGAACTACCATATGACCTAGTAATCCCACTACTGGGCATATACCCTGAAAAAACCATAATTCCAAAAGAGTCATGTACCACAATGTTCACTGCAGCACTCTTTACAATAGCCAGGACATGGAAGCAACCTAAGTGTCCAATGACAGATGAATGGATAAAGAAGATGTGGCACATACATACAATGGAATAGTACTCAGCCATAGAAAAAGCGATATTGAGTTATTTGTAGCGAGGTGGATGGACATAGAGTCTGTCATACAGGCTGAAGTAAGTCAGAAAGATAAAAACAAATACCATATGCTAACACATATATATGGAGTCCAAAAAAAAAAAGTGATCTGAAGAACCTAAGGGCAGGACAGGAATAAAGACACAGACGTAGAGAATGGACTTGAGGACATGGGGAGGGGGAAGGGTAAGTTGGGATGAAGTGAGAGAGTGGCATTGACATATATACACTATGAAATATAGAATAGATAGCTAGTGGGAAGCAGCCGCATAGCACAGGGAGATCAACTCAGTGTTTTGTGACAACCTAGGGGGGTGGGATAGGGAGGGAGATGCAAGATGGAGGGGATATGGGGATATATGTATACATATAGCTGATTCACTTTGTTATACAGCAGCAACTAACACAACAATGTAAAGCAATTATACTCCAATAAAGATATTTTTTAAAAAAAGAAAAAAAGTAAAAAGCAAACAAAAAACAACAAAATAAAACCAAAAAAATCAAGGAAACTGGGTGAGGGATATATGAAGTCTCTCTGAACTCTGTAGCTTTCAATAAATGTGAAATTAGTTCAAAATAAAAATTTCATTTTAAACAAATCTCATCCTGGGACTTCCCTGGTGGTCCAGTGGTTAAGACTCTGCGCTCCCAATGCAGGGGGCCTGGGTTCAATCCCTGGTCAGAGAGCTAGATCTCACATGCTGCGACTAAAGATCCTGCATGCCACAGCTGAAGATCCCACATGCCGATACTAAGACCCGGCGCAGCCCAATACATAAATTAATTAATTAATTAATTAATATTTAAAAGACAAAACAAAACAAGCCAAATCCAAATCTCATCCTAACATTTGTAAATGTTTTTCTCCAATCTTTCATCTTTTTCTAAGTTTTCACTTGATCTTCTTTTGCTAATATGAGCAATAGCTATGAAAACCAGAGCTAATAATTGCAAAGCATTTATTTTATGCAAAGCACTGCTCTAAACACTTAATCAGTATTCACTCATTTCATCCTAACTGAATTCCAAGAGTTAGATGTGATTACTATCTCCATTTTTCCGATGGTGAAATAGAGACAGAGAGCTGTGTGTGAGGACTAGCCCAGCTGGCAGGCAGCAGAGAGGGTAAAACTCCAGCAGTGGCAACAGTCTGGCTCCACAGTCTGTGCTCGTAATATACTGGCATTACTGAGAGTTTGGGAAGTACAGAAAAGTATGAAGAAACAGAAAAAAAAAAACAGATGCAACAACTATTTTTTACTGTAGCATGCTTCCTTCCTGCCTTATTTTCTCTGTGTATTTTAATTGGGTAGACATCATTTGTAGCCAAATTTTCTTTTTACTCTAAACATCATGTCATAAGCATTTTTCATCCACTAAAAATCTAAACAAAGCATTAAAGGCTACACAGTATTCTGTGTATAGACACGCTATGCTTTACATACCTGTATCTAGAATGCTGGACGTTTAGGTTGTTTCCTTTGTCATTCTATACAAAGCTGTCATGAATATCCTCATTCTTTTTTTTTTTTTTTTTTTTTTGCGTTATGTGGGCCTCTCACTGTCGTGGCCTCTCTCGTTGCGGAGCACAGGCGCCGGACGTGCTGGCTCAGCAGCCATGGCTTATGGGCCTAGCCGCTCCGCGGCATGTGGGATCTTCCCGGACCGGGGCACGAACCTGTGTCCCCTGCATCGGCAGGCGGACTCTCAACCACTGCGCCACCAGGGAAGCCCGAATATCCTCATTCTTAATTCATGTTTCCTTTTTTGAGTATTTGTTCAATTTCTTCTTTTTTTGTCACTGACTTTTTCTGTTTTTCTTACCATAACTTACTATACCAAGCAATTCTATAAATTCACAGGGTACCATTTTAGTATAAATATTTGAAAGCTTTTAAAACTCTCTATCCTATACCATTCAAGAGTGAATGGCAGCTTTTCCATGCTATGGAAATGAGGTGAATAATACCTTTCTTTACATGTGATAGAAGGGAGGTTCCAAAGTGAAATGGGATAGAGACAATGACAGTAATAACTAAGGATGAGAACACAAGTAACAGCTCGAAGCTTCCAGTGATGTAGCAACTGCTCTTGGCATGCCGTATCTCACTTATTCCTTATTCCTTATACCATCGGTACCTAAATAGACATTTCTCCAAAGAAGATATACAGATTGCAAGCAAACACATGAAAGGATGCTCAACATCAGTAATCATCAGAGAAATGTAAATCAAAACTACAATGAGGTACAGGTTATCTATCCCCACTTTACAGGTGAGGAAACTGAAGCCCAAACCCAGAAGGAGTGTGCAAGGAAATAGGGATGATATGGGAGGGGGAGAAACTGTGCAGACAAAGCCCCTTGGGATATGTGTCTCTGAGCGCTTAAGCCAGATTTGTACTGAATATTTACAGGAAAACACACACACACACACACACACACACACACAAATCCCTTCAGGGTTGGAATCTTCAATTTATGACATTCTAACACAGATATTTGCATTAATTCAATCCACTTGGGGTGAGGCTGGGGTGGGAGTGTGGTGCCTGTAAATCTAGCACCTGAGTTTGTCAGACACAGGGAACATCAGACCCCACCCCAGACCCACTGACTCAGGATCTGCATTTTAACAAGATCCCAGGAGATCTGTGTGCACATCAAAGTCTGAGAAGCACTGCTCTAAGAGTTTATTAAGAAGGATTTTCTTTCTTTTTTTTTTTTTTTAAGAAGCATTTTCTTAGGGTGTGTTTGAGCCCAGTGCAACACCTACAAGCCATGAAACACATTATCCAGCTCGGTATGTTCACAAAAGTTGCGCAAAGAATGTTGGCTGACAGCAGAGGCTGTCTAGGGACTCTTGGAAAGGCAGGTGTGGGATCAGAGAACTTCAGCTCTGCCAACATTTTCCTGCCCTATTCCTACTTCTAACTGCAGCGAATTCCAATGTACTCTAAAGTTCCAAGGTGGGATGGGTTGAAGGGCATCTGGGGGAGTCCTATAAATAGAAAACAGCTGAGCCCCAGCTGCTGCTAGTATAAACTTCCCGGAAAAGACAAAGACCGCAAAGCCAAAACAATGCTACGTTGGGGAGGCAAGGGGCAGGAGGAGGATCTCTCCTCCTGCTTTTTACAGAAGTGAATTTTTCTTTCAAGAACTGACAAGCTCTTTAGAAAGGGTGTAGTTCAAGCTCCTTGTTTTACATGTGAAAGAACCGAGAGCTTTTACTGTGATCACACAGCTACTAACAAGGGGCAGAGTCGCTGTTCACATTTGGTTCCTTGGCTTCCAAGCCCAGTCCGGCCCCACATCACAGGTGATGCTAGAATGGGCTGGTACTCAGCAGCCATTTCCAGCTCCTTCTAGCATGCTTTCCTGCACCTCCTTCAGAAGTAAGAAACCTCCTTTCCAGACTCTGCTACAGTTGGATTCTGGGTATGATTTGGGTTACATGGATTAAATGCACTCCCACGATGCCTGAAGGTGGATTCGCGCGACGCATCTTTCCGTTCTCTCTGCCGGCAAACTCAGCAACGGAGGTGGATTGTTTGCCGCACAGGCGCCTGGGAGTCAAGAGACGTGGAGGGATACTAGTTTTGCCAGCACAGATCTAGGACGAGAGATGTGGCTCTGAGGGCTGAGGCCGCGAGACTTTCTGATCCCTGACTTGCATCGAAAGTACACCTCAAGGCTATAGTCCCAGGCGGCTTCCCGATTCCCCATATTTCTGAGGATGCTGAGGCAGCAGCTCCTGGAGGGCTATTCCTCCAAACCCTCTGATGATTCTGTAAGCACATAACTCACAGTATGAAGTCCCTTTGTGCTTCAAGTGCCGAGGGCATTTCTATTTTCTGCTGCTGAACCCTGATGAAAATATTCGCTCTCTTAAGTGTGACGCATAAATTTACAGTAAATTATATTAGGAAGGAGCTGCGCAAAGACCCATTTTTTCCTTCTCTCTCTGAATACTAACACACAGTATTTGAAACACAAATGTTTCACAACGCACGATTATTTTGGAATTTATATTATGTCGTCACCCAAACTTCCTGGAACTGTAAGTTATTGGAATATAAACATTGTCATAGGGCTTCCCTGGTGGCTCAATGGTTGGGAGTCCACCTGCCAATGCAGGGGACACGGGTTCAAGCCCTGGTCCGGGAGGATCCCACATGCTGTGGAGCAACTAAGTCCGTGCGCCACAACTCCTGAGCCTGAGCTCTAGAGCCCCTGAGCCACAACTACTGAGCCCACGTGCCACAACTACTGAAGCCCTCACGCCTAGAGCCCATGTTCCGCAACAAGAGAAGCCACCGCAGTGAGAAGCCTGCGCACCACAACAAAGAGTAGCCTCCGCTGCCGCAACTAGAGAAAAGCCCATGTGCAGCAGCAAAGACCCAACGCAGCCAAAATTAAAATAATTAAAATAAATAAATTTTAAAAATAAACAAACATTGTCATACATCAAAACTCTAGGTATCAGGGAAAATGTCAGAGGTTTCATTTAATTTGAAATAGTAGTGCTTGCTGACAGAACAAACAAACTTGACTCAACAAGAGTTACTGGGGGATAGGAAAATTTCAATTTTTCTTCTGAACATTTGTATGCAACATTTCTAATGCTGAGTCCTTTTTATTTTCTTACAGTGCAGCTTGCATTCATTCATATGGCATATTTGGCTCCAAAGGTTTGAAATTAATCATTTAGAGAAAACATTTATTTCAAAACTCTAGCTTATTTTAATAATAATAATAGCTGTTATTTACTGAGATTTTCTATGCTCCAATCACTGTGCTAAGTGCATTCTATCTTGTGGGCATTATTGTGTTGAATGTTTCCATAAAGGAGATGTTATTATTTCCATTTTACAGATGATGGAAATGAGATTCAGTGAGATTAAGCATGTTGCTCAAGGGTACACAACTAGTAATTGACAAAGCTGGCGTTTGAACTACTCCTTTTTGACTCGAAGGCTCATAAGCATTCTACCATCATCTCCCCAAATAGCACCTGCCTGAGAGAATAGGACATTTAGGATTTCACATAACTTTAAGAAGTTCAAGATGTCTGCTGTAAGTACTAATGCAACTAAAGGATGCTAAGGGAATGGCTTCCTTTAAAAAAAAAAAAACAAAAATCTTATTCCCTTTCCTGGTAAAAATTTTGGTCATGTAAACTTTTTATATATGTCTTAATTCACGGAGTTCTAGAGAGAGGGGTTAGTAATAGGTACTCGTGAAAGGTAAACTAGACCAAGGTGGGAGGACAGGAAATTTGCCTTTTTGTTTCTCCCTCTCGACTACCTGAGGATTCTGTGCCATCCACATTTTGACAAAGGTTCGTGAGGATCTAGGATCTGACGCTTACTGGATCTCACTCCAGGTGGGTGTGAGGTGCGAACTCATTAGTCATCAGGAAAAGCCCTCATCCTCACCTCCATCCCCCAAAATAGCTTTGTGCACATCCCTGCAACATCCGTCGTTTTCAGTGCTGTGCTAAGAGGCGCCTCAGAGATAACCTTATCTGTAGAAAAATGATCTTTCCTGTTTGCTCAACATTTATGACAAAAGGAGTGTGGGGAAGCAAGACTGCCACCCACAGCAAAGCGCTTTATTCACCGGGGCGTTGGAGTCGAGACCTTGGCAACTGGGTGCTGGAAGACTCGGGCTGGATTTAGTTTTGAATGTTGCCCCATACCCAAGTCCAACAGTTACGTGGCTGCAAACAAATGCTGGATTCCCTTCCCTGAGTACGGACGTCATGAGGGGTCGGGTCCCAGTTGTTCAGTGGTTGCATCAGCGGCTTTTTGCAAGAATAGCTGACACCAAGAGCTATTTTCCTGCGTTGCAGGCTCGAGGCCCCCAAAGCCCACAGGGCCTGCAGAAGTTCCCCTTACATCTGGACCTTGTGCTCCAAATCAAACACCACCCACTCTGCAGCACAGAAATAGCTGATTTGGCTTTCGGTGACCCTTCAGACACGACCTTTCTCCTATATTCTCTAAGCTTGTTTTTAATAAATGTTTAACTTCTTGATTAATTTCCTTAATTTCTGAGGGCAGTTTTTCACAACTGAGATAATGTGTTCTAAATGCTTGCTGAGCTGTTGGCGCACTTGAAACTGTAAACACTTCAGACTGCTTTTTGTCTCCCTGACACTCTCCCTTATTATGTGGGCTTGCATCGCCGCTGAAATTGAGGCTTTATTCTTTCCACCATCTGCATAATTGCCAGTGTTCAGAGATGCTTGCTTCTCCCTTTCTTTGCCACTGGGAAAAGAATTGTTTGTTCAACCTTCACTAAATTAGTATTTTTCTGGCTGCTTATCTCTCATTTCTTGAAGAGTGGTATGTAATTAACTCCAAAATTTTGACGGTTTTTCACGTTACTGTTTTTTCTTTGGCAGTTCACGTGCTTTCTACTTTCTTTCTCCCGGATCTGTTTATCTCAGGAAGGGGGACTTCTCACTCACATCTTTGTTCCATTTGCTTTTTATTTTTATTATTATTATTATTTTTTTTGCGGTACGCGGGCCTCTCACTGTTGTGGCCTCTCCCGTTGCAGAGCACAGGCTCAGGACGCGCAGGCTCAGCGGCCATGGCTCACGGGCCCAGCCGCTCCACGGCATGTGGGATCTTCCCGGACCAGGGCACGAACCCGTGTCCCCCGCATCGGCAGGCTGACTCTCAACCACTGCGCCACCAGAGAAGCCCTCCATTTGCTTTTTAAAAGGCTTTGTGGTTATTTGGAAGAAGGGAATGTTATCTGCTCCCGTAGAGCCTGAACCACCGGCTCCTTTGTTGTTTTGCCTGCACTCTCTGGGCCACATCCCCCACCCTTGGGATGCAGGTATTGGACTTGGAGGCGCCGCGTAATCCCATAATGGAACCACATTTAAAAGCCGGACGGATTCCTCAGAGTACTATTGCTGTAATACGTTCCCATTACCGGCATTTGCTGATACAGGGCTGAGACAGCAAAGCTACTAGAAGGATATTTGAAAATGGGAGAAAAGACCTGGATGATGTGAATCTTGGCAGATACTTTCCAGTGTTTCTTTTCCCTCCTTCCATAGCCCCTAACAGGCTTCCTTATTTTATTGTTTTGCTCTCTCTCCTTATTATGTTGCCTTTTCTTATAATAGCAAGTGATTTAAACTAGATGTCCTGTGATAGGATTTTCCAATCACTCATACACACTGGTTTTTTTTTTTTTTTTTTTTTTGCGGTACGCAGACCTCTCACTGTTGTGGCCTCTCCCGTTGCGGAGCACAGGCTCCGGACGCGCAGGCTCAGCGGCCATGGCTCACGGGCCCAGCCGCTCCGCGTTATGTGGGATCCTCCCGGACCGGGGCACGAACCCGCGTCCCCTGCATCGGCAGGCGGACTCTCAACCACTGCGCCACCAGGGAAGCCCCACACTGGTTTTTAAACACAAATTAAAGAATGCTATATGTACTCCTATACACCTTACTTTTTTCATTTAAACCTGTAACTTGAAGATTATTCCAATCTCCCTCTCTGTTCTTTTGCTTTGCAAAAAATAGTATCAGATAGTGCATTACAATTTTCACTTAGCCATATACAGCAATCATCTTTCCTTGCTTAAAAATATCTCCTTTAGGGCTTCCCTGGTGGCGCAGTGGTTAAGAATCTGCCTGCCAACGCAGGGGACACGGGTTCAAGCTCTGGTCCAGGAAGATCCCACATGCCGTGGAGCAACTAAGCCCGTGTGCCACAGCTACTGAGCCTGCGCTCTAGAGCCCGCACCGCAACTACTGAAGCCCGTGTGTTGCAAGGAGATTTTTGTTTTAAATTTTTTATTTTTGGCTGCATTGGGTCTTCGTTGCTGCGCATGGGCTTTCTCTAGTTGCGGCCAGTGGGGGCTAGCGGGGGCTACTCTTCGTTGCGGTGCACGGGCTTCTCATTGCGGTGGCTTCTCTTGCTGCGGAGCACGGGCTCTAGGCGCACGGGCTTCAGTAGTTGCGGCGCGGGGTCAGTAGTGGTGACTTGCGGGCTCTAGAGTGCAGGCTCAGCAGTTGTGGAGCACAGGCTTAGTTGCTCCGTGGCATGTGGGATCATCCCGGACCAGGGCTCGAACCTGTGTCCCCTGTGTTGGCAGGCGGATTCTTAACCACTGAGCCACCAGGGAAGTCCCAAAATGATGTTTAAGACGTTTAATTTTCCATTTTAGGATCCTGTCTTAGGTATCAGTAACTCCCCTTTTGCAGTTACTAGGTGCTCCATGAATATCTGTGGACTGGACTTGAACTGAACAGATGCATTTTTATGTAAAAAGTTAAATAATAGATTTGAGTAGTCAGAGGTGGGGTTTAGGGAGACTAGATTCCAAGCCTGCAAAGGCACCCAAGGTTTTTTCGGTTTCTTGTTTTTCTTGTTGCTTTATTTCTTTAGAACAGACAGAATTATTTTCAAACCTCTCATCAGAGTGGTGATGAGTGTTCTCATCACACCAGGGAAGATGGGAGGGAAACTGGTCTTCTGGGTCAGCACTGACATGTAATCTAGATTTTCTCTCTCTGAGATGATTTAGGTATAGACCTCCCAGGAAGCCTGCGGGTTGGACTAAATGCTCTCTTGAGGCCTTTGCCAACCGTATGGTCTTATAATTCACTGTAAAATGTTGGAATGACTAACTCACACTTACTTTAAGATAAAGCTCAGAAGATGGTGGAGATGTGAAAGGAAGTCACCCTGAGTGACCCTGAGAGCTTATAATTTGACTTTCTTTCACAAGTGGATAAGAATACCCCTTGAGTATCACGGTATTTTAATAGCTCTGAGGGCTTAATTTTTGAAGTGTGAATCAGATCCTGTTACTCGCCATTTATAATGCTCCAGGGCCTTCTCCTTGCAAGTGGGATAACATCCAAACCCTTATTGTGGCTCTGCATCGGCGCCTCTTCACCCCCCAGGACTCTGCTCATTCTGGTCCGCATCTCACTCACCTTCACTGGCATGATAGGATTCCTTAAAGCAGCTGCTCTTTAAGACATGCCTTAAAATCACCTGGACTGATGTCTGAAAATCTGATTTCCACCTGCCCTTCCCCTCCTCCACCTTCTGAAATAGAACTTTTGTGGGGGTAGGACCTCGGAGCAGGTATAATATTTTGAAACTTCCATGGGATTCTGATATACACCCACATTTAGGACTTCTGCCTCACGGGGAAGTTTCTGGGCCTAGCTGCTGGCCTGTCACCACATGGCTGGGGCCATACCCCCTGTCATCCAGGACTGCTGACAACTGGACTAACTTCTCAAAATCCAGCCCAAGGAAAAGAAGACACAGATAGAGGATCTCCGTCTCCAATCTGCCTGGAGCTCAGCATTTAACTTTCTGCCTCCTGTCTGAGGATTGCCTCTCCACCCAATATTCAATCCTAGATATGGACTCATCTTCAGGAGAGACCTCCCCGCTGCCCCCTCACAACTGTGCCAGTAGCTGATGGGCTCAGCAGGGCAACCACATCAACATATGACAAAACACGACCCGGTGCGCCCAGCTTCCCCGAACAAGGTCTGAGTACCTGAGGGTTATTCCAAATTTCCAAGGAACCTGTTGGGTTTTGGTGTTTTATGATCTATTTTGTTATGTATCTATGGCACGCCCATCTGCACAGCCCCCCTCAAATCAAGCCCTTCGGCTGCCCCTCTGGCACTGCTGGTTCTTACAGTAATCATGGAAACCCTCCCCTCATACCTCTGGAAGGTAAGCGCCAATACCTGGCCTCTTTTGCTTCAGACCCTGTCGTCCCCACTGCTCTCATCCAGGCAAATTCTGTGACTTCCTCTCCTACCCTCCACCCTGCCTGCAGAGGGGACAACACAGAACTGCTTAGTGATGCTGCAGTCCCCTCCCCAGCCCCTTCCTGATGTGAAGGGTGTGTCCCCTAGGACCCCACACTGGGGGCTCTCAGGGCCTCACATTCATTCAAGCACCCGCTTCCTTGCCTTTTGTTCTTTTTTTAAAATATAAATGTATTTACTTTATTTTATTTTTGGCTGAGTTGGGTCTTCTTTGCTGCGCGCGGGCTTTCTCTGGTTGCAGCGAGCGGGGGCTGCTCTTTGTGGCGGTGCGCAGGCTTCTCATTGCCGTGGCTTCTCTTGTTGCACAGCACGGGGTCTAGGCACGTGGGCTTCAGTAGTTGTGGCTCACAGGCTCAGTAGTTGTGGTGCACAGGCTTTGTTGCTCCATGGCATGTGGGATCTTCCCGGACCAGGGATCGAACCCGTGTCCCCTGCGTTGGCAGGTGGATTCTTAACCACTGTGTCACCAGGGAAGCCCTCCCTGACTTTTGTGGAAATTTTTAAGTAAACAATTTAGTAGAATTTAGTGCATTCATGATGTTGTGCAATCTCCCCTGTCTAGTTCCAAAACATTTGTATCACCCGTAAGAGATCCTGTAACCCTAAGCAGTCCCCATCCCTTCTCCCCATAGCCCCTGGCAACCACTAATCTGATTTCTGCCTCTATGGATTACCTTCTTCTGGACCTTTCGTAGACAGCACAGGAATTGCACTGTCCCAGCTTTGACACTGCTCTTGCAGGAGACCATAGCTACAGCCACTGCTCAGGTTACTTAAATCAGCCCAAGGCTGACTTCTAGCTATATGCACCCTGAACCAATAAACCGTGGCTGGGTGGGTGGGAGGCAGGGTCACAGGGCCTCCTAGGCAGGAGGGGCTGTTGACTGTGTAATTTCTTTTGGAAGGAAGTGTGAGAAAGCATGCCAACATGATATCCCTAAAACAACACTTGAAAGTAATTTGCAGAAGTCTGCTTTGCTAGGAGAGAACTTAGAAACCTAAGAACCTGTATAGAGAAAAAACAAAGAACAAGAATACTGAGGAGAGAAGTTTTACAACTTAATAATTTTCCAAGTGCTGAGCTGGGTGGTCCACAAGAATTCTCTATAATGGAAGCATCTAAATTTTGGTACACATTAGAAGCTCCCATATAGTGGCTTGAAACACACTACAGATTTCCAGGATTCTGATTCACTGAGTGGGAGAAAGGGTGTGTTGAGAATCTATATTTTAAAAATATACTCCTCTGTTGATTCAGAATTTGAGAAAAACTACCCTATAGGAATTTTCAGTAAGAGGAGAATTAAAACAATAGAAAATCAAGCCTCATTCTTGGTCTAAAAATTCCTTCTCAGCTGCCTGCCATCTGCCCTGGCTCTAGGCAGTAATTCAGCAAGTGAGAAATTAGAGTGCATTTTAAAGTTTAATAATGATAATTGTAATAATAATAATATACTAAAAAGGCAGTCAGGTGCTATGAACAGAAAGGGATACAGTCATGTAGGAGAAGGAAGGAATCCATGTTCTAATTAGGGATTTTCAAAGAGAGTGGTGGGACTTCCAAGCCAATAGGGAGTAGCAGGGACTAGGTGTATCCTTCCACCTGAAACACCTGGGAAAAATCTGGACAAAATAGCAAGGTGGTGAGACCAACAATATATATTGATCAATAACAAGATTAATATAAAACCCCAGTTTCTTTTTTTTTACTAACAATAAACCATTAGAGGTTGAAATTTTAAAAAATGCTATTTACTATAGCGTCAAAAATTATGAAATGCTGAGGATAAAATCTGACAAAGGATGAGCAAGACAGGTACACTCAAAAAAATACAAAACATTGCTGAGAGAAATGAAACAATATCTAAATGAATTGAGAGTTATGCTATAATCATGGGTCAAAATGCCTATCAAAATTCTTGCAAGATTTTGTAAGAATTGACAAGCTGACTCTAAAAGTCATATGGAATTGCAGGAAGCTAAAATAGCCAAAGCAACTTTTAAAAAGAACAAAGATGGTCAATTAACACTACCTGATTTTCAAGACTTATTTTAAAGTTACAAAAATCAAAATATATGGTATTGGTGTAAGACAGACAAATCAATCAATGGAACAGAATAGGGAGTCCAGAAATTAGATGCACACATACATGGACAACCAATTTTTCACAAAGGTGCAAAGGCAATTCAGTGGAGAAAGGATGGCACTGAACAACTGGGTATCCATAGGCAAAAAATTGAACTTGGATCCATGCCTTGCACCACATATAAAAATTAATTCAAAATGTATCATAGACCTAAAGATAAACCTAAAACTGTAAAACTTCTAGAAGAAAACTTGGAGGATCATTTTGTGATATTGGGCTAGTCAACGTTTTTTTTAAGATATGACAGCAAAATGCAATCCATAACACGTAAAATTGTTAATAGGACTTCATCAAAATTTAAAACTTCAGCTCTTCAAAAGACACTGTTAAGAGAATGAAAAGACAAACCACAGCCTGGTAGAAAGTATTTGCAAATCATATATTCGATAGAAGGCTTATATGCGGAGTACTTAAAGAATTTTCAAAACTCAGTAATAAAAACAATCAATCAACCCAATTTTAAAAATGGGCAAAAGATTTGAACAGAAACTTCATTGAGAAAGACATACGGTTGGCAAATAAGCATATGAAAAGATGCTCAATATCATTGCCATTACAGAAACTCAAGTTAAAATTACAATAAGATACACATACAGGGCTTCCCTGGCGGCACAGTGGTTAAAAATCCACCTGCCGATGCAGGGAACACAGTTTCGAGCTCTGGTCTGGGAAGATCCCATATGCCGTGGAGCAACTAAGCCCGTGCGCCACAACTACTGTGAGCTACTGAGCCTGCGCTCTAGAGCCCTCAAGCCACAACTACTGAGCCCCCGTGCCACAACTACTGAAGCCCATGCACCTAGAGCCCATGCTCTGCAACAAGAGAAGCCACTGCAATGAGAAGCCTGCGCACCACAACAGAGTAGACCCCTCACCGCAACTAGAGAAAAAGCCCGTGCGCAGCAACGAAGACCCAATGCAGCCAAAAATAAAATAAATAAAATAAAATTAATTTTAAAAATACCCATATAACCTGTTAGAATGGCTAAAATTAAAATTACTAACCAACCATACCAAGTGTTGGTGAGGAGGTAGATCAATGTAACTTTCGTAAATTTCTGATGGGTACAAAATGGTACAATGGCTTTGGAAAACAGTTTGGCGATTTTTGAAAAATTAACTGTATGCTTACCATATGATCCAGCCATTCCACCCGTAGGTATTTTCCCAAGAGACGTGAAAGCATATGTACACACCAATGTTTGCAGCAGCTTTATTTGTTACAGCCCCAAACTGGGAACAGCCCACATTTCTCAACAGCTGAAGAGCTAGATTGTGGTATATCTGTACAACGGAATGCTACTTAGTGATAAAAAGAGATGATTGATGCTAACAACAATGTAGGTGAATCTCAAAATAATTATGCTGTGTGAAAAAATAAAATGAGTGCATATTGTATGATTCCATTTACATGAAATCTTAGAAAATACAAACTAATTAATCTATAACAATGAAAAGCAGACCAGTGGGTGCCTGCATATGTGTGTGCTCTCACGTGTGCAGGTGGGGGGCGGGACTGGCGTGGGGGAGTAGCTTGGGGGGGTAGATTGTAAAGGGCATGAGGAAATTTGAGGTAGCGATGATATGTTTATTATTTTGATTGTGAGGTTATTTCCACAGGTATATACACATGTCAAAGCTTATCTAATTTAAAGGTATGCATTTTATTATCTGTTAATTACACCTCAACAAAGCTGTTTTTACAGAAGATCTTATTAAGGGTTCTCACTTCCTGTGACTCTCCCATAGCAGCAGGGAGAATGGGTCTAGAGTAGAATCTGGTAACACAGCAGCCTTGGGTCACTTGGCTGGTGGCATCTCCCAGGGACTCAATCACCTGCAGTGCCCGCTGAGGCAAGAAAATGTTCCAGAGGATGGCTCTGGCTGTATCTGAATTATAATCAAAGCTGCAAATAACCCCAAATGAATTAAGACTCCCCAGCTAATGTGTTGCTCCTAATTTAACTGGCTTCTGAATGGGAGCCTCAGCCTTTCTCAGAGGCAAAATTTCCCAAACGAAGTGACTTTAAACTGCTAAGTAATTGCAAACTGGGGGGGCTTTATCACAAGAACAATTGTTATTGTTCTTTGATTATTTGCTCAACAGGATTGTTCACTCATTACCATTAGAACCATTAGAACCATTGGGACTTTGATGTAGTGCCCCTTGCATCTCATAAATATTTTATAAGACAGACTGGAATGGAGGGTCCCCCAAACCTGCTCGGCCTCGGAGAGCTGTTGATTATCTGGACTTTCCGAGTGTTTGGAGAATCTTAAAGCGTATTTCAGAAAGAAATGAACAGCCCATACAATTCGTTCAAGTAACTTGCAGCTTATGACCCCTGTTGTTTGGAGACATCAATTTTTACTTAGCCCAAGGATCTAGGTTATGAGCTCTGAGGTCATCCCGCAGAACCAGTCTCTTGATGGTTCGACAGTTTTGAGATGCAGCCTATTGTACCTGGAGCAGAAATAGGAGAGAAAGAAGTCCTCTATTGTAGACTGTTTCTCATCAGCGGTGTGATGTGGATATGTCGTTGGACCCCTCTGAGACACAGGCAGGAGAATTGGTGGGAAGAGTATGAACTTTGCAGGAAGAATCCACGTGCTGCTCCAGTGCTTAGCTGCTTGTTATCAGGCGAATCATTGAACTGCTTTCAGTTCCCTCCTCTTGCACAACAACCGCTATCTTGGAGAGTTGCTATGATTATTGAATGTGATCGGCTGTGTGGAAACATTTCCTACTTGCTAAGATATTACTTTTCTCATCTGTAAAATGAAGGAATTCGATCAGGGGATTTGAATTGTCCCTGTATTAGTTCCCTATGGCTGCCATGACAAAGTACCACAAATTGGGTGACTTAAAACAAGAGAAATGTATTCTTGCATATTTCTGGAGGCTAAATCTGAAATCATGGGGTTGTCAGAGCTGTATTTCCTTTGATGGTTGGAGGGGAGAAACACTCCTTGACACTTACCACTTCTGGGGGTTCCAGGTGTTCCTTGGCTTCTGGCTGCAACACTCTAGCCTCTGCCTCTCTCTTCAGGATGTGAAACAACAGGAACTCTCAAACATTGCTGGTGGGAATGCAAAATGGTACAGCCTCTCTGGAAGGCAGTTTGGTGGTTTCTTACAAAACTAACGTACACTTACCATACAAACCAGCAATAATGGTCCTTGGTATTTACTTAAAGGAGTTGAAAAGTTATGTCCACAAAAAAACCTGCAAGAGGATGTTTATAGCAGTTTTGTTCATTATTGCCCAAACTTGGAAGCAACCAAGATGTCCTTCAGTAGGTGAATGGTTGAGTAAACTGTGGTTCTTTCAGACAATGGGATATTATTCAGCACTAAAAAGGAAAGAGCTATCAAGCCGTGGAAAGACATGACGAAACTTGAATGAATATTATTAAGCTAATCTGAAAAAGCCACGTTGTGTATAATTCGAACTATGACATTTGGGGAATGGGCAAGACTATAGAGACAGTAAAAAGATCAGTGGTTGCCAGTGGCAAGGTGGTGGGGAGGAATAAATAGGCAAAACAGAGGATTTTTAGGGTAATGAGAATATTCTGTATAATATAATCATGAATATATGTCATTATACATTTGTCCAAACCCATAGAACGTACAACACCAAGAGTGAACCTTAATGCGAACTATGGATTTTTTTTTTTTTTTTTTTTGCGGTACGTGGGCCTCTCACTGTTGTGGCCTCTCCTGTTGCAGAGCACAGGCTCCGGACGTGCAGGCTCAGCGGCCATGGCTCACGGGCCCAGCCGCTCCGCGCCATGTGGGATCTTCCCGGACCGGGGCACGAACCCGTGTCCCCTGCATCGGCAGGCGGACTCTCAACCACTGCACCACCAGGGAAGCCCTGAACTATGGATTTTGAGTGATGATGTGTCAATGTAGGTTCATCCTTGGTAACACATATACCACTCTAGTGAGTGATGTTGATAATGGGGTGGCCGTGCATGTGTGGGGCAAAGGGTGTATTGGAAATCTCTATACCTTCCTCTCAATTTTGTTGTGAACCTAAAACTTCTCTAAAAAGAAAAAATGGGGTCTTTTTGAAAATATGAAGCAACTGAACATAGGAATCTGGAGCTCCAAGGGGAGATCTGGGATAGAGATGGGAGTTTAGTAGCCATTAGGAAACAGATGGTAATTAAAGTCATGGGCTGGCCTTGGGAGACTACTACCCAGAGGGTCCATGAAGAGCTCCAGAGGGATAGAAGACAAAGCAGGAGGGCGTGTGACAAAGGAACCAAGAGAGTGTTGCAAGAAAAAGGGAGCAGTCGACAATGTCTAATGTTCCTGAGAAGTCAAGAAGAGAACTGAAAACGTATGCTGAGTTTAGCAACATGGAAGTCATCAGTGACCCTGGCGAGGGTTTATTCAATGGGCAAATCGGGTTCAAAGCTAACCAACAATAGGCTGTGAAAATGGAGCAAGTTTTTACAGTCGTTGACCCTTTTTACATTTTCTCAAGAATCTTGACTGTGAAATGGTAGCTGGAGAGGAGTGAGGGGGGGCAAGGGAAGGATTTTGTTTGTTTTCCTTTTAAGATATGAGGGATTTGAACATAATAAGATAATAAGACAGATCCATTTGAGAGGAGGTAGTTGAATGAACAAGCAGCAGACAGTCAACAGTGGGGCAGGGTTTGCTGAGACAGCAAACAGATGGGCTCCAAGGCTCAGATGCAGGATTGGTTTTAGGAGGGTCAGATTAGAGGCAGATGTAGTTCGATTTCTCACTTAGGCAGAAGTTGAAGAGCTCCTATCTAAAGCTTTTATTTCATCAATAAAGTTGGAGGTGAGGGGCTAGAGGTTTGAGAATAGGTGGGTGAATTGATTGGAGAAATGTCCAACAGTGTTGAGGGCAAAGTATGGCTGTATGAATCTATGGTGAGCCAGCTGGTATGACTTTCTCCAGTGGAGTGATCAGTGGAGAGAGCAAATAGCTGGGTTTATCCTGGCGGAGGCGATGAAAACACAGGAGGGCAAGGAGTTGAGAATATTGCCAAGAATGTCAATGAAATGATGCCTTGTGGGATCTCTGCTGGAAAAGGAAGTCTGGAACAAAGAGGCTGGTAGATTAGGAAAGAGTAGAGGATGACTACCAAACCCAAGTTCACCCCTCACTTCCTCTGTGAACGCTTCCCCGGTTACCTCATGGAGCAGTGATTCTGCCTTCTCCCTGGTTCCTGAGGAATCCATGTGCATATCATTCCTCACCTGATGCAACAGTTATTTGTATTTACGACACTCAACAAATATTTATTGCACTTACTATGTGCTGTCAAAGAATAATACAACGACCATCAGAGAGAGCCACACATACGTAACTATACTACTACTGCTACTAATTATAATAATGCTGAACTTATTTACTTGTCAGGCAAGTGAAGAAATTCACTCACTTGTTTTCTGGGAGGAGAAAACTCAGGGTTCTTTTGTTTTAGGAATTAGAAAAAATAGGTTTCGTGGTAGCTATGCTAATTGAAGATTGACAGCATGTACCCTGGATAGGATGACTTAGAAAAAAATCCCTTGTTCATTGGTCACAGAAGCATCTTCAGTGAGTTCTACTATGGGTCTAGCATCCTGGGTCTCTTCAGCCAGTTAGAATGAGTTGAGGTGAAGCAGCATTCCATTTTGATATCTCCTCAGCGAGTGCAGCTCTAAGTAAAAACATTACCCTTTCACAGTACGACGCATTGTTCTACGTCCTGGGGCAGCAAGGGCAGTTCCTGCCCTCCTTGGAGCTTGTAGCCCAGTGTGGGGGGCAGCAAAGGTACCGAGCACTGGAATAAGTAGATGATGGAGGAGGTCCAAAGGGCAGTGAGGGCCCACAGGAGGGGAGCTGACCCAGCTCCAGGGAGCTGGGCCTCAGAGACCTGTCTGGTGGCCAAGAATTACCAGGGACAAGTGAGCTCAGGGAGAGGGGTGAACTGTTTCAGGCAAGTGGCCCAGGCTTGAGGCAGGAGGGAACTGGGCTACAGAGATCTTGGAAGCCACACAGGCTAAGAAGTAGACTCCTGAGGCAGCTTCTCTGAGTTAGAACCTTCTAACCCAGCTGCTTAGCTGTGTGACCTTGGGAGGGCTACTTAATGTCTCCAAACCACAGTTTCCTCATTTGTCAAAGTGGAATCACAGCTGCATTTATTCATAAGGGTGTGTGGGATCAAATGAGATAATTTGTTTACAGCCACAATGCTAGGCATTTAATAAGAACTCAACAAACATTAGCTATGATTATTACTCAGAGTCAAAGAATGTAAAAGAAGGAAGGCATCTTGCAAAAACATTTAGTTTCACCTTCTTATTTTACAAGTAAGGAAGCTTGGCCCAAAGAGATTAAGTGGCATTCATAAGATAAGCTGGTTTCTAGCAGAGCTGGTCCTGGAATCTGGGTGTTTTCCTTCTTAGTCTCATCCCATGATACAGTAGCAGTATGTTTAGTGCTTGGGTTCAAATCCCCACTCAGCTACTTATTACTGTATGGCATTGGGCAGGAGAGAAAACCTGTCTAAGCTTTATGAAAATGGAGCTAAGAACCTCAGGAGATTGTCATAGGGATTAATCACTGTCATAGGCAGTGAAGACATATTCAAGAAACCCAGCCCATGGATGTTCCATTATGCCCTTTTTCTTTTTTTATTTATTTATTTTTTTTTCTTGAGAAATTATGCTTGGAAGAATTTATTAAAAGGAAAGATTTGGATATACGGGCAACACTTGGTGTACATGAATAGACATCACTGCATCATACATTATTATTATTATTATCACTTTTTTTTTTTGTCTGCATTGCGTCTTTGTTGCTGTGGCGGGCTTTCTCCAGTTGCGGTGAGCAGGGGCTACTCTTTTTTTTTTTTTTTTTTCGGTATGCGGGCCTCTCTCTGTTGTGGCCTCTCCCGTTGCGGAGCGCAGGCTCAGCGGCCATGGCTCACGGGCCCAGCCGCTCCGCGGCATGTGGGATCTTCCCGGACCGGGGCACGAACTCGTGTCCCCTGCATCGGCAGGCGGACTCTCAACCACTGCGCCACCAGGGAAGCCCCAGGGGCTACTCTTCATCGCAGTGCGTGAGCTTCTCATTGCAGTGGCTCCTCTTGTTGTGGAGCATGGGCTGTAGGCGCACAGGCTTAAGTAGTTGCACCACGCAGGCCCTAGAGTGCAGGGGCTTCAGTAGTTGCGGTGCATGGGCTCAGTAGTTTTGGCTCGTGGGCTTAGTTGCTCCGTGGCATGTGGGATCTTCCTGGACCAGGGATCGAACCCGTGTCCCCTGCTTTGGCAGGTAGATTCTTAACCACTGTGCCACCAGGGAAGTCCCCATTATTATTTTTAAAAACAGAAACAATTCAATGGGTATCATCAGTAAGAGTCTAGTGAGAAGTATTTTGGTATACTCATAGAGTGAAACACTTTCCATTAGCTAAAAGAATCTCCAGGTGATAATCTTGTGAGTGGTTTGTTTTTGGTTTTGTCTTTTAAATTTTTTTATGACTTCATCATTTAAATGTTTATTTTATATTGGAGTGTAGTTGATTAACAATGTTGTGTTAGTTTCAGGTGTACAGCAAAGTGATTCAGTTATACATATACATGTATCTATTCTTTTTCAAATTCTTTTCCCATTTAGGTTATAACAGAATATTGATCTCTGCTCCCACTGGCCTTTTTGGCTCCCACCCAGACGGTCCTGGGAGCCTCCCACTTGGTGTCTCTTTCTCAATTTTCTCTCCACTTCAATCTACCCCAAGCGTTACATCTAGGAAAAGTAGAATCTTGTCACATGTCATTTGTCATAAAACTTTGAAGGTCCTCTGCCATCCTCAGTGGTGCTTCTCGAACTATTTGTGGTGAAAGACTGGTTTTAAAAAACATTCCCAATCCATCGTGGGTCATTGCTTCTGTAGAATACAATAAAAGTGAATTTCAAGAAAAATGAGATGAAAAAGACATAAAATACAGGTCCCAATTTTTTTTTTTTTTTTTTTTTTTTTTTTTGCGGTACGTGGGCCTCTCACTGTCGTGGCCTCTCCCGTTGCGGAGCACAGGCTCCAGACGCGCAGGCTCAGCGGCCATGGCTCACGGGCCCAGCCGCTCCGCGGCATGTGGAATCTTCCCGGACCAGGGCACGAACCCGTGTCCCCTGCATCGGCAGGCGGACTCTCAACCAATGCACCACCAGGGAAGCCCAGGTCCCAATTTTTTATTATTAGGTTCCTTAGACATACACTTGTTGTCAAATTGCTGTGACTTTTTACTCCCAATCTCTATACTTATCGTAGACAGGTAATGAACGCTGCAGACCAGACCCCACCTGCAGTGGCAATGGCCTCCAGAACTACGTTCAAACGCCCTACTCTGATGTTCAAACCCTCCACAGTCTCAGCCAATCTACTCTCCAGGCTTCTCCACTATTCTTCTCTCATCACAACCTTCCACCTTGTCAGTCTGGTTGGCTCACTGTCCCTCAAACTCGACTCAGTTTTCTTATGCTATTTCTCATTCTTTTTAACTCTAGAATGTTCCATCCTGGATATCAACCCTCAATACCTATCTAAATCCTAACAATAGCAGTAGATTAAGCATCTATTAATTTTCAGGAGCTAAGCTTTTATGCATGATTTCATTGAACCTGTATAACAGGCAAAATGTTAATAATTATTTACATTTTTTGTAGATTAGAGGAGATTCAGTGTTATCCCAATAATGACAATCACTGGCTGAGGAATGATCACTTATCTGGACCAGTGAGAGCTCAACATTGGATTTTGGCTGGAACCGGGGGGTGGGGAGTAGCTGGGCTGGTAGAACATAGGTCTGGAAATGCCTTTGGCCATACACGCGCCTTCAAGGGGAGAGAGTGTCTGAGTGATGACACACGGAGGAAAAGAAGACTGAGAGATGCAGAGAGACGCTTGCCTCACCCCAGTTCCTAGACTTCTTTGGTTATTATTCACCCAGTTCCTCACTGAAGTCAAAGAACTTGTTCTCCAGCTCCTGAGACTACTGCCTGGGCAGAAGAAAGCTACCTCTCCTATGTCATGACCCTTCCCACAGCAGCCTGGAGCCAATGGCAGGTTGACACGGGGATAGAAGTTCTGGCCCCCTTGCCCTCTGAAGGGTCACCCCAGCTTCAGAGGTCCCCACAGGGCTGGCTGAGCCCTCTCCTGTGACTGCCCCACGAGCTCCATCCTGCTGCTGCAATAATCAGCCTGTTTACTACCATCAGGGGTAAGAAAAGAAAGCTGACTTTTTAGGTAGGAGAATGGATCACTGGGGAGTGGGGTGGAATAGAAAGAGAGGGGGAGGCATCATAGAAATGGAGCATGGTGTGGGAAGGAGTCTCAAGGAGTCAGTGGGTTCAGAGCAGGACAGGAAGACACTTCAGAACCTTGCCATATGAGCATCAGTTGAAGGAACTGAAACTGTGTAGCGGAGAAGTAAAGATTTCTGAGGAATATGACAGCAGTCTTCACACATTTTTTTTTTTTTTTTTTGGCTGCGTTGGGTCTTCGTTGCTGTGCCCAGGCTTTCTCTAGTTGTGGCGAGCGGGGGATACTGTTCGTTGCAGTGTGTAGGCTTCTCATTGCGGTGGCTTGGCTTGTTTCAGAGCACAGGCTCTAGGCACACAGGCTTCAGTAGTTGTGGCATGTGGGCTTCAGTAGTTGTGGCTCGCGGGCTCTAGAGCGCAGGCTCAGTAGTTGTGGTGCACAGGCTTTGTTGCTCCACAGCATGTGGGATATTCCCGGACCAGGGCTTGAACCCGTGGCCCCTGCATTGGCAGGCGGATTCTTAGCCACTGCGCCACGAGGGAAGCCCCAGTCTTCACACATTTGACAGGCAATCAAGTAGAGGCTGGATCAAACTCCTTCTGCTGGTCTTCCCACTTCCACCTTGACCGCCTATAGTTTATTCTCAGGCCTTTCATCATCTGGCTGTTGCTTCTCTTTTCAACCTTATCTCCTATGGCTCTGCCCCAACCTCCCCCACCCCTCTAGCCACACTGGTCTTCTTCTTTCTGGTCCTTGAATACTCCAGCCTATTTCTACCTCCGGGTCTTTACACCTGCTGCCCTCTGCTTGTTCTTCTATATGCTCATTTGTCCCATTCCTTCTGTTGTTCAGTCTTGAATCAAAGGTCATTTCCTGAGAAATCTTTCTGTGATCAGTTTCTACCTCGTTGCCCTGTTTCACATGCTTCATAGCACTCTTTGCCCCCTGTCTATTCTGTGATTCTGTTTCCTGAGAATGTAAGCCTCATATGGACAGAGATGGGTCTGTCTAGTTCACCACTGTAACCCCAGCGTGTGGTACAGTTTTAGCACACAGCAGGTGTTCAATAACTTATTTGTTGAGTGAATGAATGAACACAGGCCTAAGAAGTAGGTCTAGAGCTAATGGGTAGAGAACTTGTAGAGCAGATTTTTGCAGCTGTCGTTGGCAAGCTTAGAGCCTCACCACCAAGGCAACTGTGGAACCAACAGGCCAGCGGGAATGTGGGGTTTAAAATCAGAGAGACCAGGGTTTGAGTCTTGGCTCTACCACTTCCTGGCTGGCCACAGGCGTGGACAAGTTCTTTGACCTCGAAGAGCCTCAGTTCCCTCATCTGGAAAGATAGGAGCATGAGTGGAAGCCACCTGACAGGGATGCCAGGTTAATGAAAGGTTGTGACTACAGCCCTCTGTTTTTTTTTTTTTGTTTTTTTTTTTTTTTTGTGGTACATGGGCCTCTCACTGTTGTGGCCTCTTCCGTTGCAGAGCACAGGCTCTGGACACGCAGGCTCAGCAGCCATGGCTCACAGGCCCAGCCGCTCTGCGGCATGTGGGATCTTCCCGGACCGGGGCACGAACCCGTGTCCCCTGCATCGGCAGGCGGACTCTCAACCGCTGCGCCACCAGGGAAGCCCTCAACTAATGTTTTTAAACATATAAGATAATCAGACCCAAGTTTGGCAGTCAGTTTCTGCCATCTGGAAGAGTGATTTCAGGGACCCTGTTCACACCTGTGTTCCCTGCACCCAGAGATCTCTTGTTTCTTATTAAAAAGGAACTCAACCCTCGCCCCCCTCCAGTCACAGAAAAGGTGGCTTCTAAGCCCAGAGGTCTCTAGTTTCCCACAGGAAGGAATGCAACCTTCCAGAATAGTAGGAGTGGAGTTCCCACTCACAGAGACCTGCGGTTCCTTACCGGCAAGAATGCAACCTCCCAGTTATAAAAATCAGAAGCCCTGGACTCAAACCCAGGGTGAAATCAAATACCCAAGCCCAGTTGTGTGTTTCTCAAATTCTGCTTTAATCAAAAGTGAGGCTATCCTGATATCCCCACCTATTATAGCACCCGTCCCGAATTCTACACACGCTCTGAAGTCTGCTGGCGTAACATGGAAGAGCTAAATCGGATTCCATGTTCGATCTGTTTCTTTGACTTTAACCTTTGCTTTTCGTTGCTTTTGTTATTATAATCATACATAATGGCCCGCCTCAGGGAACCCTGCCCCTCTGCCTGAATGTTAAACTAAAGTGCCTCTGTTCAGCTCACAGGGAGACAATCTGACCCCGCCCACCTGTGGATGGCTGCAAGAAAGAAGAAATTAACACATCCCCTCCCTGAGGCTGGCCATTTTAGGGGATATTTGCAAAACTTATGGCCTTTTTACTTTACTTCCTCATCTCCTCCCCTTCTCTGTGCGATAAAAGAAACTGGCATCCAAACCCTGATAAGACGGTTTTTCAGGGACACTAGTCTGCCATCTTCTCGGTCTGCCAGCTTTCCAAATAAAGTCGTATTCCTTGCCTCAACAGCTCTTCTCCGATTCACTGGCCTCGATAACACTAGCACTGAACAGAGTCGTTCGCGTGACCACTTTGCCCACAGAGATCCAGGGGGCGAGCAGTCTCTGAACCAATTGATGCCCAGAAGAACAGTGTTTGACCAAAAGAACCCGGATGATCTGACCAATACCAGAAGCGAATAAGTCTACTTCACTCCAGTGTGGCCAGCTCCCCTTGTCCCTGGTCAGGGCACACGTCCTACCAGAGTTGCCAGAAATTGTACTGGACTCAATGGGTCCATCTTTTGGGGTGCTTAGCCAATGAACACACCAAGTACTTAAAAAAAAAAAAAATATATATATGGTTGCACTGGGTGTTGAGTGCGGCATGTGAACTCTTAGTTGCGGCATGCATGTGGGATCTAGTTTCCTGACCAGGGATGGAACCCAGGCCCCCTGCACTGGGAGCGTGGAGTCTTATCCACTATGCCACCAGGGAAGTCCCCACACCAAGTACTTTGATTAAACAGAAGCATTTGTTACATGTGACAAGGAGACGGGATAGTTCTCAAAGCACTGTCTCACTAAGAGTAAGTGCTCAATAAATGTTGTTCTATGAATCAGTGTATGAACTGCCTTAGGACTGCAGCAATGTGCCTACAAAGCAGTCAAGATGTGGCCTCGGAGCCCCTGTCCTCAGTATGGTATCCAGGAGACACTTTCCTGTGTCTGTGACTGTTTTCTCTGCAAAATGCAGCTGTTGTAAAGGAAGGTCCCCAACAGCTCTCAAATTACAGGAATCTTGAGAAGAGGCCTGAATTAAGGAACCAAAGCCGGGTCATCAGACAGGTAAGGAACAAGGGAATCCACGTCTCCTGAAGTTGGTCGGAAGAGCCAGGTGACAGGCCAAGCAGGGGTGGACAGAGGGCGGGGAGCAGATGGCAGGTGGCCACGGTGGGGGAGGGAACCGCAGCGGTTAGAGCCTCCTGCCGGAACCCGGGAGCAGCTGGGCTGCAGCGCTGCACTGAGCACCACGCCTACCCTTCCCAACTTACGTTTTATATCTTGGGGGGAAAATCATGATTGCACCTCTGTGGCAGGGTCGTTGTGGGGACTGAAAAAGAACATGTAGGTGGCCCAGGGCAGCACTCCACTACGCCAGTGGCAGTGCTTTGAGGAGGCGTGGCGCGGCGACAGGGGAGGAACCGGAGGTGGCGGTGGGCCGCGGGTGAGGGAGCAGCCCCGCTGTTGGAGGAACTGAGACTGGACAAGGATCCCGGACGGGGGGTGGGGGTGGAGGGCGGAGTGGGCGGGGCTGCAGTTGGAGGGGCGGGGCCAGGGCGCGGAGGTGTTCCTGTGGGCGGAAGGCGGTGACCCGCGCCTATAGGCTCCGCGGGACACCCCGCTGGGACCGGGCCCACTCCGAGCGGTGCTGACCCTCCGTCTGTCTGCGCTCCAGCCGCGTCCCACCGCGTCCCGCCGCCTGCACCTGCCGCCCAGCGCTCAGCAGCCCGGCCACAGCATGACGGACCAGGCGGCCTTCGACACCAATATCATCACCCTGACCCGCTTCGTCATGGAGGAGGGCAGGAAGGCCCGCGGCACGGGCGAGATGACCCAACTGCTCAACTCGCTCTGCACCGCGGTCAAAGCCATCTCCACCGCTGTGCGCAAGGCGGGCATCGCGCACCTGTGAGTCAGGCCTCTGTACCCCCGGACCCCTCACCTTGGCCTCTCTCTCTCTGGCAGGGGATCTGCCGAGCAGTCCGATGTCTGATCCTCTGCCCCTGCTGTCAGTCTCTGTCTGACATCTGGGACTCTCTCTCCCTCTCTCTCCCTCCCTCCCTCCCTCTCTGCCCCTCTGCAGAAGCTCAAGCGGCACTCAAGCCTAGTTCCGCCTTCCATTAAGCTTCCCACCTGGGGGCCTGTCTCACAGTCCACAGCTGCATCCACCCTGCCGCCTGCTCCCCTGGGCTGAGCAGCCTGCCTTAGCACCCCTCTGGCTTCCTCCTGATGAAATTGGCTGGCCAGGTGGGCACCTGGCCTGACTGCCATACCCATCCTAGCCTCAAACAGGAAAGTGCTGGCCCAGGTGCCTTCCTTTCCCTTTCTTTTCTTCGACCTCCTTCACTCCCTTTGGAATTGGGGTCCCAAGTCAGGTTTCTAATTCAGTATCTCCTTGACCCTAGACAAGTCCTGTTAGGAGCAGTGAGTGGAACCCCCACTGCGAGGAGGCCCTCCGTCCAGAGCTTTCAGGGGCGGCAGTGCTGGTGTGCACAGGGCTGCAGGAGGTCTGGAGTGGGGCTTGAGATGCTGTATTTCTAAGACGTTCTTCTGTGGTAGGTGGTGCTGAGACCGCTGGTCCGCAGATCACATTGTGTTTAGCAGAGCAATCACAGGACATGGGGATTCAAAGAGTACCTTCTTGTGTGGCTTGTTGTAAGTAACACAAGTGCCCTTTGGTTTATTCTGGTGTGCACGAGCATTTTATGTTTAGACTGGTCCTCAGTATAGCTGAAGGGTGCCTGGGTTTTCAGATTGCCCACACTCCTTCCTAATATTTCCCACACTTAGGAACACCTTAAACATTGTGCACAGTGCTCTTAGCTGATCTGAAAAAGTATAACCCCTGTAACCTAGTTTCCTTTTCTGGTCAGCTTTTTGCCTTTGGTCCCACAGTATGGCTTGGTAGAGCTAACTCTTTTTTTTTTAAATTTTTATTTTATATTGGAGTATAATTGATTAACAATGTTGTAATAGTTTCAGGTGTACAGCAAAGTGAGTCAGTCATACATATACATGTATCTATTCTTTTTCAAATTCTTTTCCCATTTAGGTTATTACAGAGTATTGAGCAGAGTTCTCTGTGCTATACAGTAAGTCCTTGTTGGCTATCTATTTTAAATATAGCAGTGTGTACATGTCAATCCCAAACTCCCAACCTATCCGAGCTAACTGTTAAGGAAGGAGTGTAACATCACATTTATTTTCAGATGTCAAGCAGGGATGGGACAGTACGTTAGGAAGGTGGTGATTCCATTACTATTTCACCTATGGTCCCTCTTAATACATTTCTAAGGAGGCTGTGCGTTAGGAAACACACTCAATTAAAATCTTACTTCAAATTTAATTTACAATAAGTAAAAGTGTCCTAACAGCTTTATCTGCCTTTGAAAACCAGGGAGCTTCTTCAACAAGAGTGCTTGTCATTTCTTGTATTATTTTAAACTGTGTCAGCACCTTTCACAACCCCAAAGAGACTCAGAAACACAAGATCTGCTTTGAGGTGCATCTTTCCCACCTTTTAAGTAATGTCAGATAGTGGGACCTTAGGTAGTGGGATTTTGATAGTGGGACCTGGACAAAGGGTGCTAATGTTGGCTATATAAATTATGTATATTTTTACACTAGGTACCTGTAAATACCAGGTTAAAAAAATATTGTTGTTGCTATAATTATAAATTCCTTAATAAGTTGCACTCAACAAACATTCAAACCACTCAGAAGGACACAACGGGAAAAGTGAAACCCACCTCTACCCATTCCCTGGGGTATCCACTATTCATAATTTACTGGTTATTTTACTAGATACTTCTTTTTTTATGTCTTTTTTTAAAATTGGAGTATAGTTGATTTACAGTGTTGTGTTAGTTTTTGGGTGTACAGCAAAGTGAGTCAGTTATACTAGATACTTCTTTATATTAATATATACATGGATACATATTTCCATATGACTCTTTGTAAATAGCAAACAGAATGGAATCACACTTAATGTATTCTTCTGCAGTTTGCCTTCATTATTCAACAATATATATATTCCACATCCTTCAATGTCAGGACATGGAAATCCACCTCCTCCTTTTTAATTGCTGCATTGTGTTCCACTGCATGGACATGTCATGAGCTATTTGACATCTCCCATATGTTTGGGCATGCCACTGGTCTTTGACTATTTCAAACAGCATTGTACCTGTGAAATGGGTGTTGATGCATGGCCATGTGGGTGGCTGACAGAGGAGGACATTAAGTACTCCTGTGGGAAAATAAGTTTGACTGTCTCAGTATCACATGTAGTTGAGCAGGGGGCAATAAGACAAGATCTTAACCTAGGCCTCCAGATTACACTCATGACTTCGATATCCTGGATGAAAAGGCCAGCATGCCTGCAAATAACTTGTTAGTGCTGATGACTTGCCCTAGAAGGGCGTCTAGCCAGAGGGACAAGATGATTGCAGATTGCGGGAGCCTTGCGGAACCAGTTTATGGAGCTCAGCCATGACTCCCCATTAGGGACAGATCAGGAGTTTAAACATAGAGCCTGGAGAGGGACACATCAGGAGTTTAAACGTAGAGCCTGGAGAGCTCTCTCTCTTTCTCTCTCTCTCTCTGTCTGTCTCTTTAGTTCTAGAAGAGACTGAGAGATGAGAATGATACAGAGTTTATGCTGTAGGAAAAATATTACAAGTATAGAATTATAAAACAATAAAGATCTGAAAGATACTTTCCTAGAGGTACCAAAAATATGATGTGGATGCAGAGGACTGTGGAGTATCAAGATAGGCATTTGCAATGGTCAGGAAAAGACGGTCATAGGCTTCATGGCTGGAGAGCATTTTAGGCTGGGCCATCGTGTGAGGAAATGTACAAAGTAGGAAGATGTTGCTGGAAAAGTTGCTCATTCAGTTTGACTGAAGCCTTCAAGTATTGTAGTGGTGGGGCATTTGCGGGTGTTAAATTGTGGCTGCATTGGGGGAACATCAAATGGCAAGGGTGAATACTTTATATTTGGGGGGATAAGCAAAGGGGAGAGGTACAGGTTTTGTTTTTTTTCTTTTTTTTGCTGTATGTGGGCCTCTCACTGTTGTGGCCTCTCCCGTTGCGGAGCACAGGCTCCGGACGCGCAGGCTCAGCGGCCATGACTCACGGGCCCAGCCGCTCCACGGCATGTGGGATCTTCCCGGACCAGGGCACGAACCTGTGTCCCCTGCATCGGCAGGCGGACTCTCAACCACTGCGCCACCAGGGAAGCCCGGTACAGGTTTTTGAATGGGGTGGTGGAATGAATGGAGATTCATCTGGGGCAGTTATTGCTGGAAGTACAGAGTTAAAAGAGAGAAAGCTAGGACATGTGGAACACCAACTGAAGAGGCTCCGGAGAGCTAAGGAAAGCAGCATTCAGAGCTAGGGGATTAGAGGGGAAGAGGGGGAGGACCTGGGAGAAGTCTGGGTGGGGATGGGGGAGAAGGACAGCAAGGGAGGTTCTCAAAGAACCCCGAGAGCAGGGCTGTGCTATTAAAAAACAAAAACAAACAAAAACGAAAAAACAAAGAACCCCCCCAAAACGCAGAATTCCAAAGGAGGAGCTGAGTTTTAGAGGCTGGAGAAGGGTAAGAAGATGATGCTGACATTTTGGTGATGTGGAACTTGAGGTGTTAGAGGGCCATACAGCTGGGGATGTTGCCCAGGCTGCAGTTAGTTGCGACAGTCTGGAATTTGGGTGTGAAGAGCTGACTGAAGATTAGGCCACTGGACTTTGGCACGTTCACCCTCAGGCAAGAGGAAGAGGAGAAGAAAATTAGGACCCGGTTTAGCAGAACGGGAACATCAAGGCTTTAAGAGCACATTTTTTTTTTTTTTTTTTTTTTTTTTTTTTTTTTTGCGGTACCCGGGCCTCTCACTGTTGTGGCCTCTCCCGTTGCGGAGCACAGGCTCCGGACGTGCAGGCTCAGTGGTGGCCATGGCTCACGGGCCCAGGCGATCCGTGGCATGTGGGATCTTCCCGGACCGGGGCACGAACCCGTGTCCCCTGCATCGGCAGGTGGACTCTCAACCACTGCGCCACCAGGGAAGCCCTAAGAGCACATTTTGGAGAGAGGTGGAGCTGGGCTCAAATTCCTGCCTCTGGTATTTAACTTCTGTGAGGATTTAGGCAATTGACGTAACATCTCTGAGCCTCAGCTTCCCCACCTGTAAGATGGAGACAACTTTTTTTTTAATCCTCAGAGAGTTGTATGCGGAGGAACTGAGTGCATTCAATTGATACTGTCATCATTGTTTTCCTAGGTTGAAGCTTTTTGTTTCTAGAAAACAGATAGCTTGTATCCTGCTTTTCATTCCTTAGTAGTTGCCCACATGCATTTCAACAGGGATATATTCCAGGCTAGGATATTATATATTAAGATGACTTTGCTCCCTCAGATTGGTTACCGGAAACTTCCCATCATGCTCACGTGACATCGGGAAAACTTTCTTATAAATTTGAGGTCACTTCTGTTGTTTGGTGGAAGAAAATAATAACTAACTTTAGTTTTAATTTTGGAATTACAGGTCAGTTAACACATACTTGAGCTTATCTTCAAGTTTGCAGAGTTTATAATCTTAAACTTCTGGAAATTTTATCATAGGTATCTTATATTCTTGAATTATCATCTCCATGTTACCAAAAAGGAATTGTAACTTCCTTTCCACACCCAAAGCAGAGCCAGCCACATACCACCCTATTTGCTCACTTGGGGCTGGCATGAACTCAAGCGAACCTTGGGGCTTGTGGCCTTTGAAGCTGCTCTGGTTGACACCTCTTCTTCAACGTATAGTCGTCCTAGGTATCCACCAGGGATTGGTTCCAGAACACCCAGCAGATACCAAAATCGCGAATGCTTAAGTCCTTTAGGTAAAATGGCTGAGTACCGTCCGCCCTGCGTGATCTCGGATTCAACTAACTACGGGGGGAAATTCGCAGATGCAGAACCCAGGATACCGAGGGTGGCCTGTATTTCTCATCCGACCTTTGGATGTTCTGGGGTGGGTGAATGGTTGGTCATTTACTTCAGAATCAATCAGTAACAAGTCATGTTACCTTCAACTTCAGTGATAAGGATTAAATAATAATCTGCCTCCCTTTTTCTTCTAAAAATGAGCTCTTCCACTTGGCTCTCATGCATGCTATCTAAAGGGTGGCCTGCTTTACACTGCCATGCTGACATCAGAAGGAAAAGGTCTAGTTAGTTAGCAAATCAAGGAAGTCATCGAAAGTTCTTCCCTAAGTGTGGCCCTGGCTCCGGTCCTTGTGTCTAGGGATCTGCTTCAGAAATGTGAAAGGAGCCTTTCCCCTGACCATCATTAATTACAGACTTTATGGCTGTGAAATGGCTGTAGAAACCGTATGCAAATTTGAAAAACCATGCTAATGTTTAGTCCAAATATCTAAGGATTTAAAAATACTGGCCAAATTAACCTATCCTTCTAAAGAGTTTCCCATCATATGAATGAAAATGACTTAACAGTTGTTTCAAATTTTCAGTGAGGTTTTTACAGTAAGCATAAGAGGAGATATTACAATACTCGCCCTGTGTTGTGGCCAAAAAAAAAAAAACAAAACAAAAAGAAGAGATATTACAGACAGCAGCTTCTCAAATTGATTTTTCTCCCCAAACTCCAGAAAGAGAAATTTTATGTCTCTGGGGGTTGAAAAACAAACAGTCACAGGGGCGTAAACCCTGACAGCATAAACTACAGGATGCTGTGCTGCCCTGAACAACTTGGGCTGCAGGGCCAACTAATATGAATAAAATTGAAGTGACATATCATAAGCATCTCAAATGAAATAATATTCCCAGGGAGACTTCAGTCAAATGTGAACTTTGAGCACTTCCTTTTCTTGTCACTTAGTTACCTGTGACACTGTTCCGCATTGCCTGTCTTCCCAGAAGCTGCCTGAAAAACTGGTTTAGAAGTCATTTCCCCTCCCCTTCATCAACCAGCCTGTACAACCAATCTGTGGGCTCCGTTAAGAACAATGATGGCTGCCATTGTCTGCTATGAATCAGGTGCATCACGTGGGGTAGCCCTCACCCTTACAAAGCCTGGAAACAATCAGGGAGCTGAGACAACTTGATGGAAGTCATATAATCAGTAAGAGGAAAGGCAGAATTTGAACCCAGGTCCCTGGTGCTGTGTTCTTGTCAGCACCCACCTTGCTTCTCAGCATGGTTGTATTACTGCTGCGGGGAGTTAGGGATGGAAGAGAATGATACCATTTCTTGTTCACTACCTTGGTGCCAGTCTCTGTTCTAAGCCCTTTACCTATGTCAACTCATTTACTCCCCCTCTCTACATACTATGACATAGATACACTAAATTCCCATTTTACCAAAGATCAGAGAAGCTAAGAGATTTGCACAGGGTTGGTTAACATGTGACAGAGCTGGGATTTGAACCCCAGGGTCTAGAGTCCCAGCCCATGGAGGAAAGTGCCTGATGATGCTGCCTTTTCCCCACTGCTCCTGCGCCTGCCCATCGGGTTATACGGTAAAGGCTCTTCTTCTATCCTTTGGGGCCTTTGATGGAATGATGACTGATCAGAATGCAGAAGAGTATTGTTTCTAAGGGATTTTCTGAAAACTTAGGAAGAAAATAAACTATGTGCTCTTCGGCTAATTAGTTCCTTGAGGATTTTCTTAGGGCTTTTTTCTTCTGTCAAAAGTTGTAGAAGCCTTTCCTGCTTCCGGCTTTTCATTGATCCATGGAATGTGTTCCCTCGGGGGTCTTGCTTCCCTTCTGGGGGCCCCTCCTGAGGCATCTTGGGAGAAGCCTGACTGAGCGTTTGCCTAGTCCTGCCTCATCATCCCTGGGCGGGATGACACAGGGCTGTGTGAGAAACTCCTCGTGTCATGGCTAACTTCCTGCGCTAAGGTACAACGTACAGAATCTGAGATGATTGGGTATAGACTCAGATATTGTCACTATTAACATGGCAAGCTGGGAATTCATTCTCCTGAATCCTGCTTCTACCTTAGAATCACGTTCCTGGGCCTTCTCGAAGACTTTCCTAACACAAGGTCTCACCAAGGGAAACCCTCCCAGAAGATGACCTAGAAGAGTTATAAAGTGCCTGAATTTTGAGTTTGAGGGTCCCAGAATCATCTATCCCCATGTTTTTTATGCTTCACAAGCAACTGGAGGATAGATGGGGAAAGGTCTTTCTGGTTAGAACAGAGGAGGGACCCTCCACGGGAGTAAAGAGGAGGAAGGAGGGGTGACCACCCAACCAGGCAGGGAGGCGGAGCCATCCAGTGGTCTGCATGGTTTGGCCATGAAGATGGCCATTTCAGTTCTGGTGTGGTGAGTGTCCCCTACAGTGTTCATCCTGCAGCTCTTATATGGCCCCTTCCGACTCCCCGTGGACAGGTGGTGCCATTCTCTGTGACCCAAGGGCAGGATCCACCTCAGAACCCTGGAACGGCAGTGAGGAACCTGGCTGGTGGTCTTGGCTGGACAATCCAGCTGCCCTGACGCTGACTGTAACCTCTTATAGCCCACCGCAGGGGAAAAAGACTTTGAGGTTTAAAAAGTTACTTATATAGGGCTTCCCTGGTGGCGCAGTGGTTGAGAGTGTCCTCCTGCTGATGCAGGGGACACGGGTTCGTGCCCCGATCCGGGAAGATCCCACCTGCCGCGGAGTGGCTGGGCCCGTGAGCCATGGCCGCTGAACCTGTGCGTCTGGAGCCTGTGCTCCGCAACGGGAGGGGGCCGCAGCGGTGAGAGGCCCGCGTACAGCAAAAAAAAAAAAAAAAAAAACAAAAGTTACTTATCTAAATGTGCACAGAGTAACTCCTCCCATTTGGAAATATGTGAAAAACAAATTCCCTGTTCCTTTGGATAAATTACTGACCCAGAGCTGTTCTTTGGAATCATTACTGGCTGGCTTATTTGGGCTCTTTTAAGGCTTTGTTATAGCTTCATTTTCGTTTGAAAAACATTCAAAGTATCCTTCAGCCGGAACTGCTCCTTTGCAGTGAGACCTTCCTTGACCATCTAAACCCCTTGCCCTGCCATCCCCCAGCATCTTGCTTCATTTTATTAGCGCACCCGTCACTATCCAACATGATCTTATTCATTCAAAAGCACTTGCTTGTTTCTTGTTTGCCTCACTCACTAGAACATAAGCTCCATGAGGGCAGGGATCTCATCCATCTTGCTCAGCACTGTAACCCCAGCACTCAGCACAGTGGGGACAATAGATATTTGTGGGATAAATGATCACTCACACAGGCCTCTAGGAAGCTTTTGAGTAAGAGGAACTGAGGCCTGACTGTTCTTCACCTCTCTCGCTGAGCCAGATACCCAGAACAAAGTGTAAAGTAGGCTTTTCCCATGCCTGCCTCAGTGCCTTGTCCAGCTGTCCCAGCCTCCCAGGCCTCCCTGGAACTGTCCCCATAGGCCGGTCCCTCTGGGAACTGTGCCAGTGGCTTCCTCCAAACTCCAAGGTGCCGCTCCTATACTTATTCCTTCAGGCTTGGGTTTCCCTTCTCTTCAGCGGATGCTTTTCAGCAAGTATTGCTAGAGGGCCTACTGTGTGCTGGAAGTTGGGACACAGTGGGGGAAAACACCCTCTGTCCTCATCCTCATGGAAGTACAGATTAAACAACCATGCCAACACGAAGATGATGAAGCCTGGGGGATCTTGAGAGGACCCTCCCCTCCCACAGTATTGCAGATCCCTGATGAGTGCTTCCTTTAGCGACCAAACAAGGGACTTAACATGAGGCGTGAAGGGCTGTGCTATACCCTTTGTGTATGTGTGATAAGTGTATAATCCTCCAACAGCCCCATGAAGCATCATTACCCTCCACGGTCATGACTGAGAAGGAGGACTCGGAGAGAGCAGGGGACTTGCAGAGCTGAGGGCTGAGCCAGGTCTCTGCCGCGAAGCCCATGTTCTTTTCCATCAGCGTTATTCACCCTCCTGAAGTCAGTAGTGACTTTAATGGTGGAAGTGTCGGGCTAGGAAGGAGAGCCAGTGGGTGCCAGCAGGGCCACTGAGGAAGACGCAGGCCATTGAGATGTTGGCCCCTGCCAAGCCCTAGTTCCATCCGGAATTCGGCTGCCTTCTTTCTTCATCAGTGTCGGCCTCACAATTGAAATGAGAAAGAGACTATGTGGAAAGAGAAGGGAAAACCCAGCTGCAAGTCTGATAGATCCCTTGGTCTTCTACTCATGAAACAGGAGGGACATGATGAAAAGAAGTGGGAGGAGGGCTGGAGGGACAAGATGCTGTTTTCCAGGTGGGCGAGGGAACAATGCTGAAAGAGGCAACACTGGAGAATGGGCTTGATGCTAACTGGAGTTACCTCCTGGAGAGTCAGGCCAGGCGAACCGTTTGGGTTCAGACAGTTTCTGATGTTGGCTGAGTTTTGTCCAGCAAGAGACATGCAAGTTATGTTTAGAGAAAATGCATTTTCAGGAGTTGAGCAGTGAATGCCATGACAATCAGTCCCCAGGCAAGTGCTCCCAGCAATCTCAGCGAAGGGCGCCATGGTACCCCTGCTCTCCCATTCTCAGCTGTCTGGTGGTATCTTCAATGCTCCTACTCTTTCCCTTCCCACATCCAGTCTCTTATCTGGTTCAGTGCATCCTCCTTCTAAAACATTTCCCCTCCTTTCAGTGTTCTTCCTCAACCCCAGGCTATGACAACCCTCCTCTTCCTTCATTCTAACAAACTAGGCTCCATTTTGGACCAGCCACTTGGATTCTGGAAGCTCCACAATTACTGACTTGCAGATACCTTGAAAATAAAGTAAGGACTCCAGACTTCCCAATCCCTTCAGCCCCTAGGACTCCTGCCAGAGGCAGTGAGGTGCCATTAGGAGAGGCCTGGCTTGAAAGTCAAAGTGAGCTTCTCACCTCCGCTCTGCTGCTCCAGTGTAGAGGAGCCCATTGGGGTCTTGGAGTGAGCATCCTCCTCCATAAAATGGGGTAGTGGGATCTGTCAATATTTCTTTTCTTTTAGGGTCTCATCAGCTATAAAACCATAGATCCCTTGGCTTCGTTTCCCTCTCAGGCTCCTTCCCACCCAGAAGGTTTCTTTGCTTGCTGTGTCTGTCAACTGATTCATTATGCATTAGCTCGTGTATTTGGGAGTGAAAATTGGTTCTTGGGGCAGGTGAAAAAAAAATCAATTTTTTTGGGTGTGAAATATATGTACATACGGTGCATAAACAGATACACACTTTATCTGCAATATTAAAATTTCATGGGGGAGTGTGTTAGGGGAAAAAAACCTCTTTAGGGGCCATAATGAAAAAAAAGCTTGAGAAACATCGATTTAACCACAAAGGTGTGCTGGGTACCATGATAGGCACTGGACAGGTGAATGACAATATCTCCTTCCCTCCAGGAGCCAATCCAGATGGATGACCACCTTTCTCATTCTATTTCTCCCAAACCATGTGTCTCCTTTCCTTTCTTCTAAATCTCACCAAATGCCCTTTTGAGTGAGTTTATAGATGCATTGACATATTCTGGTGGTCATGGCTTAGGCTTATATTTTTGTATCTTTTCTTCCCTGTAGCTATGGAATTGCTGGCTCTACCAACGTGACGGGTGATCAGGTGAAGAAGCTGGATGTCCTCTCCAATGACCTGGTTATTAATGTGTTAAAGTCATCTTTTGCTACCTGTGTTCTTGTGTCGGAAGAAGATAAACACGCCATAATAGTAGAACCTGAGAAAAGGGTGGGTCTGCTGCCCTATTGAGGATTTTAATGTAATCATTTTTCTTTCTGGCTTCATAAAGGACTCCACTTGTTCAGCCAAGCTGGATTCCTAAGACACAGCCTAGATCCCTCCTGAACCATCAGTCATCATTTCACAGATTCCACTTCACTGCCATATCTCAAACTGTCCTCTCCTATCCACACTTCCACCACAGTCCATGCCATTATCATCTCTCCTGCGTGCTCATACATGGGAGAGACTCAAATATACTCATACTCGTCTCCACTTCTAACTTTTTATTGTCATGTTCAAGGCTCTTCAAAGTCTGGCTCTGTTAACTACGTCCTTCCATCCACCCAATTCCCAACCTTCATAACCAACCTTCCTGCCAATCTAAGCTGTTCGTATCAGTGATTCATGCATTGGAATCCTATTAATCTTGTTACCGAACTCAGGATGCTCAAGAATCCAATACTGAGAGACAAGTGTTGGGTAAAAGGAAAGATAGCCTTATTGAGGAAGCCAGCGATCCTGGGGAGAAGGTAGACTCATGTCCCAAAGAACCAACTCCCTGTTGCCGATCTGGGGGCAAGAGTTTTTAAAGGGGAGTTTCAGGGGTGTATAAGCAGAGGGAGGGGGCTACATGCAGAACAGCACAGTTAGCTCTGATAATCATCTTGAAATTGGCCATGTGGTGGTCTGATCAGTGTCATCTTGATTGTTTTTAAGTACAGCTAATCTTCAATTCCAGGGTCAGTTTGTTCCCATCTCCTTGAGGCCAGTTCTTAAAAAGACCTGTGTAAGATGGAGGAGCTTTTGTCATTTCTAGTCTGGTCATCATGTAGTTAACTTCTGCCACCTGTGGGGAACTCAGTATCTGCAAAACAGCTTAAAGGATATGGCTCAGAATATTATCTATACCCCATGAGGAGGAACTAAAGCTTCCTGAGTTTGTTTAATGACTAAACTATTATTATTTTGTCTTATTTGATTGTTTTCCTTTGTTTTTTCATTTTCTCACTTCTCTGGTTAAACTTATTCTTTGGCTAAAGTTTTTCTACAGACAAGAGGCAGGCAGAGGACATTGGGGTGGGGGGAATCTGTCTTAAGAAAGCCCTGTAGGGTCCTGCTCAGTTACGGTCTGATTGCTTCTTGAGGGTAGAGAATGAATTGTATTCTTCTCTGTATCCCAGCCTCTAGCACAACATTGTAGGGGATCAACAAAAAATTATTGTTGAAAAAGTGAATGAAAGAGTATATCCAGCTTTCACTGAACAGCAAAAATCATAACAAAAAAATCCCCATTTGAGATGGGTTACTATCTTTCCCTGTTTGAGATGAACTGGGGACATGAAGGAGTAGGATGAGAAGAAAATCAATCAGAAGATGAATTTAAAGAGACTGCCTGATATCCAGTCTGACCTTTATAAGAGGGATGGGGAGCCACATCTGATTAACTTGTTTTACATCATTCTTTTTTTTTTTGTGTGGTACGCGGGCCTCTCACTGTTGTGGTCTCTCCCGTTGCGGAGCACAGGCTCTGGACGCGCAGGCTCAGCGGCCATGGTTCACGGGCCCAGCCGCTCCGCGGCATGTGCGATCTTCCCGGACCGGGGCACGAACCCGTGTCCCCTGCATCGGCAGGTGGACTCTCAACCACTGCGCCACCAGGGAAGCCCTACATCATTCTTAAAATACACTACGTGTCAGATTCAAAGTTCATGTTGTTCTCTGCTGGGCTTCTGAAGGTACTTGGCAGTTTTAGGCACGTGGATTGAATTTGTTGTTTAGTATTCTCTATGGGTCTGCCCAACTTCTCTGAGTACAGTGTGCCTTCGTGGTAAGTGTGTTCCTGTTTTCCTGATGACAGTTTCTCCTGCGTCAACCAAGGTGATTTGTTAAGAGCAAGCGGTCAGGGAATCAAAGAATTGCCTTAATTTGATGGAGAAATTTAACAACCACCTCTTAAAGTGGCTAATTTGGAGGTGGAAAATCTCCAGTGGTGTGCTGGTAAGCTGGCTCTCTATTAGAAAAAAAACCCTCTGATTTGTAGCACTTGCCACTTTCAACTGTGCAAATGGTCCCCCAGAGTTGATTTTGAGCTACCAACATGACATCACTGAAAACAGAGTTGGGAAGAGATGTGCACCATTGGCCCTTGAGAGCTGACTCCAGCCAGCTCCCACATACCCCTGAAAATCCTATCCAAAGAATTAGTCTTTAGTAGTCCTACAACAGCTGAGGGTTATTTCCTTTGGGAATTACAGTAGGCATATGGTTGAGAACTCTGTGCACTGTAACCCCAAGTATCATCTATAAGAACTGCATGAAAATATTCTTAGAGATCTTTTCCTTTTTCTTTTCTTTTCTTTTTTTTTTTTTTTGCGGTACGCGGACCTCTCACTGTTGTGGCCTTTCCCGTTGCGGAGCACAGGCTCCGGACGCGCAGGCCCAGCGGCCACGGCTCACGGGCCTAGCCGCCCCGCGGCACGTGGGACCCTCCCGGACCAGGGCACGAACCCGCGTCCCCTGCATCAGCAGGCGGACTCCCAACCACCAGGCCACCAAGGAAGCCCTCTTAGAGATCTTAATGTTGTCTTTGCTTCACCTGAGATATTGTGTTTTGCCCTTATGAATAAAGTTTTGTTTCTCTTCTTCCTTTGACTGCCAGGAAACTCCAACCAAAATTATGATTCATTCAAATCAATGATATAGGAAATTATTACTTAATTATCTGTATTCCTCGCCTTCATCTATATCTATGCCTCCTATTCTCAGTTGTGTTTCCTCTGCCTAATGATCTTTTGATATATATTTCTTGTTGTTATTTTCACTCTGTATACCACCTCATACCTTCCCTGACAGCGTATAAATAAGACACATTTCTTGAATTTTCGCCTAGATTCCCTCTTTTAACCCCTTAGTGTATACTCTTTATTTCGTTACAATGTGTTCTTTTTTTTTTTTTTCCTTTTTGGCTGCATTGGGTCTCTGTTGCTGTGCGCAGGCTTTCTCTAGTTGCAGCGAGCAGTGGCTGCTCTTCATTGCAGTGCACGGGCTTCTTGTTGCAGTGGCTTTGCTTGTTGCGGAGCATGGGCTCTAGGTGCGCGGACTTCAGTAGTTGCAGCACACAGGCTCAGTAGTTGTGGCGCACAGGCTTAGTTGCTCCATGGCATGTGGGATCTTCCCGGACCGGGGATCAAACCCATGTCCCCTGCATTGGCAGGCGGATTCTTAACCATGGCGCCACCAGGGAAGTCCCAATGTGTTCATTTTAAGTGTAAAGTTGTGTCTTCTTTTTTTTTTTGCTCAGGGTAAATATGTGGTCTGTTTTGATCCTCTTGACGGATCTTCCAACATCGACTGCCTTGTATCCATTGGAACCATCTTTGGCATCTACAGAAAGGTAAGATGTCATGGATCAAGCTCCTGGTTTGGGACCAAAAGGAGAGTTAAGGTTGAACATCCAGTCCCGTTTCACTATTGGTGGCACAGCCAGAACGTACATCATGAAACCTTGTGAGGCTTGAAATAGGTTTATATGTCAAGTTCTGACTTTTTAAGCTCTGCCTTAACGGCATAGTGAAAATCTATTAGGTTGTTAAAAGAAAATGTAGTTAAAGGTGGGTGGGAAGAGAAAGATATGTCACTCTTTTAACTGTACCTTGCTTCCTTTTGTGACAGAAAATAAAATTAAAAACAAAAGAGACAGTGTAGGGTAGCTGCAATGATGTAACTATGTGAACTGAGAACTGTGAGAGTGTGACAACCATCGAGAGTACTTATATCAAAATTGTCCTTTAAATCCTCTAAATCAGGGGTCTGCAAACTATGGTCTCCCTGGGCCAAATCCAGCTCATGGCCTGATTGTTATGGCCTGTGAGCAAAAAATAACTCTTTTGAACTTTTGAATAGCTAAAAAGAAAATCTAAAGAATAATATTTCATGACCTGTGACATTTATATGAAATTTAATTTTCACTGTCCATAAGGTTTTAATGCCATATGGTCAGCTCACTTGTTTACTATGTTGCCTCTGGCTGATTTTGCACTGCACAGGCAGGGTTAAGTGATTTTGATAAAGACTGTGTGACAGTAGAGCCTAGAATATTTACTATCTGTTGGTTTATGGAAAGAGTTTGCTGACTCTGCTATAAATTATAGAAAGCACACTGGTACAGTGAGGGGATCCAGGCTCCTGCCCTGGGTCTTTTCTACTTGGGTGACCTGAGCAGGTAACTCTACCTCAAAAGTCTCTCTTCCCTTCTCTTACTTTAAGTGTGTGTGTGTGTGTTTGGGGGTGGAGGGGGGCAGTTTGGTGGAAGTGCATTCAGATATATACAAGTGAAAATGGAATGAATAGCCACGGGCCCATCATAAAAAGTGATGAAATCTAAAATATGTCATCTTGGCTTCAGCCTTCTTGTTTATTTTAGAAATAAAACCTCACAGATGCCTTTGAGGCTGAGCCCTTTCCTTCATCTTAATGGACGAGGTGGCTAGTTCAGCCAACCTCTGAGGTTCCTCCAACTTTCCTATTCTGGGATACAGAGGCCATAACTTAAGAAGCGAGACCTCAATTCGTGCTTTGTTTTTCAAAGTGACTTGTTGTCTACCATTGCACATAATCTCCTTTCAAACATGGGAAGTAGGACCGCCATGGGACAGTTCTCTTTCCTCATTGAAATGTATCTTGTGTTTGTCTTGGCCGGGAGGCGGATCAGTGTGAGTAACTGAAAGTTCTAATACTCATACCAGAAAGACAAAGGCAAAGTAATTAATCTGTTTTCCAAGTCATACCATGAAACATCCCATTCTTGTTATAGACAAGGAGGCATGTAATTTTACCTGCAAGTTATCAGATCTATATAGTATAGCAAGCGAACTTTGCAGCAAAATTCTTCATGTAGAGGAAGACTTCTGGTAATGACTCAACCAGAGCTAAAGCAACACTAATGTTTGCCAGCCCCAGTTTCCATCTTAACCCCCCAAATAAAGACTCTTTTTAAGGGAAAAAAAACCTAGAAAACTGACACTGGCTATCAACTAAAAAAAAAATCAAAACAGCCTGCAACAGCAACTCGAATTACAAATGCTAGAACAACTCAACAATGAGTCTCCACGCTCTTCTCAATAGACCTGAAGTGACTCTCTTAAAAGACCGAAAGAGGTGATGAGTGTCACATTCCCTTTAAGTCACTTCAGTTTTCAAAAGCCTTATTGATTGTTTGAGGATTTATGGGGCATAAATATTGACCGTCTGATGCTTTAACGGAGACCTTTCCTGCTTTCCGTAGAGCTGGATCTGGGCTGGAGTTCAGCTCCCTGGTGCAGCCGCTCAGTGGCATAACATTAGTTGGTAACTTGAACTCGGAAACAGTGATCTGGTCTTGCCCACATGGTGCCTGAAAATAGGCTCCAAAGGGATCTCTTAGGGCCTGTGGTCCAGTGTTTCTACGAAGTTCCTGCCACAGTACCTTCGGAAGGGTCACCCCACCTGTGGCTGGAGACATTCAGAAAAGGTCGAATTCTAGAGTGTTTGTCCAAATATTGGGTCAAAATCTGTCTCCCTGTTGCTCATATGGCCTTTTGGAGCATCAGAAAATAAGACTCTTTTACATGCTTGGAAATAGCTTTTCTGCCTTCCCCTCCCCTTCTTTTAAATCTTCTTTGAGTTGAATATCTTTCATGTGAGATGGTTTCTCGACCTCTCTAGTGTGGTCACCCTCTATTGGATACCATTCTAATTTTCAACACCCTTTAAAAATATCCAGTCCCCACGACGAAAAGCAGAGTTTCAAAAGTGCTCTAGAAGCTTCAGAATCCAATTCACTTCCCTTAACTGGGCACAGGGAGACGTAATAGCCATATGGAGTGTGGTTTCCTGGCATTGATGCTTACTAGCTCTGTGGGACCTTGGGCAAGGTAACCTCTTGTTTCCGTATCCATAAAGGGGAGATACTGAAAATTAAGCATAACGGCAATGAAAATAGTGCCTGGCACATAAAAAGTGCTCTATAAATGGTAGCTATTAATATTACTTGTCTTGTTTTTTGTATTAAGATTCAACAGAGAGTATCACAAGTCAAACTAGCTTGAGGAAGGAAAGGAGGGAGGGAGGGAGGAGAGAGAGGAGGGAGGAAAGGAAAGGAAAATTATCGGTTCATGTTAACTAGAAAGTCCAGTGGGTAGCTCATTCAAGGACTCAGATGACATAAATGGGACACACTTCCTCTCCGTCTCTATTGCTCCCTCCTCTCTGGTGGCAAAATGGCTCCCAGTAGGTCTGGGCCCACATCCAATCCTTTCAGCAAATCAAACAGAAGATGCAAACCTCTTTTCCAACAATTCCAACAAGAATATCATCTCATTGGCCCTGATTGTCTTGGCTTTAGGTCACGTGTCCATCTCTCAACCCATCACTATGGCCTGAGGCATGCAGTGATCTGATTGGCCAGACCAGGGTCATGTGCTCACTCCTGGAGCTGAGGGCCAGGGGGGTAGTATTTTGAGGAAGGTTAAGGTGCATTTATCAGCAGAAGGGTGATGGGTGCTGGCCAGGCAAAATCAATGGATGTTCACTGCAGATTATAAATGCCTTGAGAGCAGGGACCTTCTCTTATATATTTTTTTGTCTGCTAGGCAGCCTGGTACAATAGTAGGTGAACAATATTGGCTGAGTTACTGGAGACTCTGCCATATGCCCTATGAGACCTTCTAGGGAGGGTTTGGCTGCCGCTCTGAGGGAAGACCATCTGATGATAGGACAGCCCCACCCCACTTCTGCCTAACTTTCTCCTCCACCACCTCAAGTCTCCAGAATCCATGGTGTCTTTCATACTCTATATGGAGTGACGTGGATTAAAACAGAGCAACACCTACAGCAGGTGGTGGCCTGGGCTAAGTAAAGGTAGGGTCCCGACGCTTTTTAATTTTGTCACGTGCTTTCTGCACATTGGTCCATGAACATCCACATGAGACTGTAATGGATTCCCTTGGAACAAAGGCATTCATTGCTGAGGGTTTGGAGGAGGGAATTCATGCATTAGAAAGGGGGACGGGGTAGAAAAGTATTCCTCCAAATTAATGACTAGATGGAATTATTTTGTCTTTCTTTTGAGTATATGGATCATAGATAATGTTACCATTTCTTATTCCATGCAAGGAAGTTGAAGGCTGAGATTATTTGGTGACAGTGTTTCAGAGAAAGGCTGTTCATCCTTGTGCCACAGACAGACATGGGTGGTTCTGGATGAGATGAATCTCTGGGGGACTTTTCTTGGTGGAGAACTGACTCCTCCAAGCCTAGGGGCTTCCAGTCAACTTACTTATTTACATGTTGTCTTTGTCTTATTTTGTGCTGCGCTTTCAGGGTTAAGTAGTTATGACAGAGGAAGCGGTTAGAGCCTGACTGTTTTCCTCCCACTATGTCACTGGCTTTGAAGGAAGCTGGTTCCTTTTTCAAGGTTGTACACTGGCAAAATTTGGAGTTTGAGAAACAACTCAAATTTCTGATACTGTGTTTAGTCTGTGTTTAACTGCACTGCACTACCCTGTGAATACAAACCAAACTAAATTAAATAATTTGACCCAACGCAACCAGCCAAGCAAGCAACCAACCACCTAGATGAAAACTGTTAAACACAAAGATTGGAGACAAGAGGAAAAAAAGAGAGAAATGGCTTTTGTGACATTTCCTTTTACATGAGTAGTTCTTAAGCTTCAGTGCAAGAGTCAGCTATGGTGCACGGTAAAATACAGACTCCCAGGGCTCACCTTAGAAAGTCTGACTTAGTAAGTCAAGGCTGCAGCCCCAGAACTGCGTTTTAAATAAGCATCTCAAGTGATTCTGATGTACATGGTCTCTGGACCACACTTTCAAAAGTTATAGGAAGAAATTACCAGGAATGTATTTCTTTTTAAAAATATTTATTTATTTAGGCTGCACTGGGTCTTAGTTGTGACACATGAGATCTTTAGCTGCGGCATGTGGACTATTAATTGCAGCATGCGAACTCTTAGTTGCAGCATGCATGAGGGATCTAGTTCCCTGACCAGGGGTCTAACCCAGACCTCCTGCATTGGGAGCATGGAGTCTTACCCACTGGACCACCAGGGAAGTCCCATACCAGGAATGTTTTTGCTGAGATGACCTCCATCTCTGGTATCATGATATAGATAGATGCCCTTACTTATTCTCAGCCCCTGGAATCTGTGGTTGGGGAGAGAATAAATGAAATTGGCAGAAACTGCCCATTTTCACTTCTGTTTAAATTCAAGTAGAGAATATTCAAGCTGAAAGATTTGTTTGAGGCTGTTTTGAGAACCATAGAAGCCAATTGTCAAGTGTTAAGAAGGTAATTATCAGTTAGTAATCATTGATTAGGAGCCATGCCCTTAAGTTTTTCCTTTCCTTAGTATTAGGGAACAAACAGTCACAAGACCCAGTGGGCTGTGTTTTTAATAAAAAACAAAGAAAAGATTAGAGTACATGTCATGTTCTAAATGTAAGTATTGTTTCATTAAATTTTTGTAGTTGTGTGTGCGGGTGCATGTGTGTTGGTACTGGTTTGTGATGCAAAATGTATTTTTTGTTTACTGTGGGTCATGGTCAAAAAAAGGGAAAACATTTGCCCTACACTGTAACAACTCTGGAGAGAGATTCTCAGTTGCCGTATTTCTGAGACTTTCTTTGGTGTGTGAGTATGGACCACACTGCTCACTGGAGTATGTGCTGCAACTGGCAGGAGCTCATGAAATTGATTTCCCTACCAGACTTGAAGCCCTGCAGCCCAGTTTTAATTTGTTTAAATAAAGATAGAGTAGGCAGGGGAAAGACATTGATGACTGTAATAAGATTAAATTAGTAGGAGCTGGCAAGGAGGCATGCTCTTTTTTTGAGAGTGATAATGGAGAGATGAGGGAATATCAAATTAGTAAAATTGGAGGAGGACCCTGATTGGAAAGAAGGATCCAGATGCACGAAATTTGGGGTTTGGTGGGAAGGCCGCTGTGGTAATATAATCAGGATATTACTGATGTGAGGAGGAAGGCCTCTCTGGGAAGATGCCCTATTTCATTACGAGAGCACCTTGATAATGCATCTTGCTAATGGATGAACTGCAAAAAAGAACCACAAAACAGAACACAACAAAAAACGTGTTGTGTTTTCTTTCTCGTCCTAGATTTCAACGGATGACCCTTCTGAGAAGGATGCACTGCAGCCCGGCCGGAACCTGGTGGCTGCTGGCTATGCACTCTACGGCAGTGCCACCATGTTGGTCCTGGCCACGGCGAATGGAGTCAACGGCTTCATGCTGGACCCGGTGAGAGACCCCAGGGGAAGCTGGGTGCTTCGCTGGTGGCTGTGAGTGAGTGTTTATTGTGTGTGTGTGTTGGGGGAGAGGCAGTACCTAGAGGTGGAAGATGAGGCCCGTGAAGGGGCAGAGATGATGGGTTGGGGAAGGGGGGAAGGGAGATGGAGGGACCACCATGAGAAGATTATCGAGGTGAGAAATGGTGTCTGTCCAGAGCATAAGGAGTCTTTCTTCCACGATGAATTCTTTAGAGTGGACGTGACTCAGCTGACTCAGATGCCCACTGGGCTGAGCAGGCCACACAGATGAGTGGGGTGTGCTGGGAAAGGATGGTCAGGGTGGTGGCAGGGCAGTGGCGGGGCACTGGGGAACTGGGGAGGTCTGTCAGTTGTTACTCCTTGGGAATAGAGGCTCAGTCTTGCCAAGGCTTCCAGTGTTTCAAGAAACACTGGATTTTTAGAAAATGTAATATTTCTGGATGTGTAAAACACTGTGCTAGCCAATTAAAACACGTTTGTGGACCAGATGGGGCCCGTAGATGGTCTGTTTGCCACCCACGCTATCCATTACTAGCTTATTTTCCTGAGGTGAATGGGTGTCCCGGCTGAAGCAGTGGACCACCTCATTTCTTCAAAATTAGCTCCGAAATTCACTTGATGTGCACGTGCACGCAAACCTTCAGTGAACCCTTGTGGATTTGAAAGGCTTTGACGAACTCAAGGAAGTGAAAATAAAGAAGGAAATGAAGATAATTCCTTAGTCTGTCCAACTTATAGAGAAAAACACCCTCGGGAGCTCCCTGGTGGTCCAGTGGTTAGGACTCAGCGCTTTCACTGCTGGGGCCCAGGTTCAGTCCCTGACAAGACTAAGATCCCACAAGCCACGTGGTTCGGCCAGAAAACAAAAAACGAAACAAATTCCTCACGGAGAGGAGCCCAAGTTGCCATGAAAAATATTCATTAACAATTTTTAATTTGTGGATAATTTCTTCCACATGTGTATTAATTGGACTTCTTTATTTATTCTGTTAGATGATAGTTTCGACAGAGCAGATGAATTGAGCAAAGAAATCTCTTTACATATTTGGCATAACTAAACCCACCATTGAAATGAACTCCACAGAATCATCTTCCGTAGGTCGGCACATTCATTGTGCATTGGGTCCAGTGTCCCAAGGGAAAAAGAATTGAGGTTATAGATACCTTTCAGTTTTAGAAATGTCCTCAGATGACATTAATGAAACTATTTATTTGGTGCTTTTTGCTGACAGACCGAACACCAGGTACGGTCAGCTGCTAGAATCCTGGGAGGGGCCGGTTGCTGGTGGTGGGGCCTCGAGGTTTGTGGGTGGCGGGTGGGAGAAATCGGAAGGTAGGCTGCCTCTGTCTCCCGCACGCTTGCACAACTGGACTTTGCCTCCTTGGAAGCACCCGAGCTTAATAAATCAACAAGGGTAGGGAAACAGCACAAGTTTAAGCCTCCAAAGGAGGTGATTTCAGGGTAAAGTAGGGGCAGAACCCGAGCGAAGTTCACTCTGAGCCCAGGGTACGGTTTCCGAAATCACTGATGTTTTGGGTTTATCCTCTCAGCAGGCGTTTACCGCTTCCCCAGACATGCTTCTGGTAACTTCTCTGTTACCTTTCAGCTGATGGATGTGTGGAAAACATGAAACCTCTTCTTATTTCCAGATTGCAGACCTTGTGTCGGGGAGTAAGTCTCTGTGTGTTTGATAGTCTTTTGTCCACCTCACACTTAATGGCCACTCAGTGTTTGGAGGCTGCGCTACCCCTTGCTGGCTGACCTCCCAGATCTGATGAATGCCTGCAGGGTAGGGGTCAACCTAGTGCTTTCTTTTCATTTTGGCTGACAGTTTCCGCTAAGAAGACCACAGCAGCTTTATTTGCATTTCTAGCAGGCTTTAAGGTTTGAAAAGCTTTTCAGTCTCTTTCTCCCATACAAGGGACTAACCTCCTTCACAGCTAGGATGTTCCGGCCAGGTACCAGGGCGGGGTGCCCGCAATGCATGGCTTCATGAGCACCTGTTGTGTGATGCCTTCATTTTCCAGACTTTTACCAAAAAAACCATAAAAGAAAAAAAGAAAAGAATCACTCACAGTGACACCTTTCAGTGACCACTGTTAATTCTAGTCTCTTTTCTCCCCCTACCCTCCTCTCTCCCTCCCCCACTTCCTCTCTACTTCCAACAGGAACCAAGCTTTGCTATGGGAATAAGTGGCTGGGAAGAGATGTGTCCAAGGTGGGACCTCCCTTCTTAACTCTGTCTCCTCCCCAGATGGGCGGAGCCTCAATCACTCTCTTATCAGGGACGCGTAGGAGCCCCAAACAGTCCTCAGTCCAGAGCTATAGGAGTTATGTGACACCTTACTCCAAAGCTCGAATCTCCTTTGAAGAACCTAAGCCTTAAAGGCATCAGCTTAGCACTGGGACTTTGTGGGAGGCTGAGTTCTGAGAAGCACTCTGTAGATCAGTGAGCAAAGGCACCAGAAGCTATATATGCTGTGAATCGAAACTCACGGTGCTCGGGGAAAGTGACATCAAGATAGAAACGAACAAATGGAAAGCTAAGAGCAGCCATGAACACTTTGGTGTAACTCAGCTGCCCATCTCTCCCGATATCCTACCTCCTGTCTGCACCAATTTTTTTTTTTTTTTCCAAAGGCATGGGTGTCCCAGGCCAAGGAGAAATCATTTCACAATGAAATCATTTCACAATGTTACAAATATTGAATCATTATGTTGTACACCTGAGAGTAACAGAATGCTATGTCAATTATACGTCAGTTGAAAAAACAAAAAGATAAAAAGCAAGCTCTTTGTGCTGAAGGACACACGTGACCTCAGGCCTCACGCCACCCCCTCCCACAGGCCTGAAGGAGATGTCACGACTCCACCTTTCCTTCCTGTTTCACAGGCCATCGGAGAGTTCATCTTGGTGGACAGGGATGTGAAGATCAAAAAGAAAGGGAGTATCTACAGCCTCAATGAGGGCTACACCAAGGACTTCGACCCTGCTGTCGTGGAGTATGTCCAGAGGAAGAAGTTCCCCCCAGTAAGTGAGGGCTGCGGGGTCGGGGTTGGGGGAGGGCCCCTGAGTTATGTGTTTATTCATGATCTACCCTGGAGAGAAAGGCGGCAGGGACAGAAGCGGGTGGATTCCACTGTGCTGGGGACTGGAACCTCTGCCCTGAGATGGCAACCCCTTTGCCACTTTCTCTTGGCAGAAGAAAATCAGGACTGTAAAGTCCGTCAGATGAATGAAGTCATGGCAATAAAACATGCTTCACTGCTGGGATCCCTGATCCCAGTTGGTACGAAACGTGGTCCTTGCAGCCCAGGCCCCAGCCCTGTGGCACCTGAAGGATTTCTATCCGTCACCTCTAGACTCAGAGGATCCATCGTGGCATCTCTCTAAAGAGGTTACAAATCACTGAACACGAAGAGAAGAAATGGCTGTTTGTAGAGACGGTTCTATGTAGGAATATCCAATCTTGTCCTACTCTTGTTACTGAAAGCTCGGCCTCTCTGTACACACCGGTGCCGAAGCAAATCTCGGAGACAGAGTTTTGGGTGAAGTAGAAAAGGATAGCTTTATTGCTGTGCCAGTCAAAGGGGGACACACTGGGCTCCTGCCCTCGAAAACTGTGTGTCCCAGGGACTTCCCTGGTTGTCCAGCGGGTAAGACTCTGCGCTTCCAATACAGGGGGCCCGGGTTCAATCCCTGGTCAGGGAACTAGATCCCGCAGGCCACAGTGAAGATCCCGCATGTTGCAACTAAGACCCGGCTCAGCTAGAATAAATAAATATTTTTTAAAAAGTTGTATAGAAAAAAGAAAGAAAAAGAAAGAAAGAAAACTATATGTCCCACCCTGGGAGGATTTGATGAGGGTTATATAACAGTGGTTCGAGGCTGGGGTCTCTGACAAGATTAGGGTGTGAGCAGGGCCTGCCCGCCTTAATCTCGTCTCAGGTGGTTTCCTAATCTTGACCAGCTTCTCTGGTCCCTTTAATCTTGCCTCAGGTGGTTTTTTAGCCGTTTCTCCCTTGATTAGCAACTGTTTAAATCTGCCCTTTGGAACTCAGGGAAGGTCATGGAGGCTGGAGTCTTGCCTACAAGAAACGGGGGACAAAAGGGCCTCCATGCCTGGGAGCCCCACCGGGCCTCACTCATTTTCACTCTTGCTTAATGCCATGGAAGGCTGCTGTGTTCTGAGGAAGAAGCCCAGATGTTGTTGGTTTGGCATTCAGGGCCCTCCAAGCTGGCCCCAGGCTCTCTCTCCAGCCTTATTATGTCTCCTTCCACCTTTCCCTAGAGATCCCTTCCTGCCCCCAGCTGCACCAGGCTCCTCCCAGGGCCCAAGGCAGACTGCATGTGCTTCTCTAGTTGCCCCACCTTTGGCTGGGCAGTTCCTGCTCCTGCAGAGATGAAAACCCCACCCTTGCCCCCTCTCCTTAGCTCTGCAAAATCTTTCTTCTCCTTCAGGGTCCTGCTAAATGCCTGCCCCACCCCGAGCCTGAATCCACCACACCCTCCTTAGGGCCTCCTCAGGTAATTTGAGCTATTGTAAGATGTAAGAGGCTGTCTCCATGATTCCATTTTCTGCTGCTTGGGGACAGAATTTTCATCCCATTTCCTAGCACAGCCCCAAACACACACCTTGATGGTGCTCTGTTTGACTATTGAATCAAATAAGCATAGAGGACATGAAGAGACCTCTTGAGGGGGCTATGTTCTACTTTGGTGGGAATAGGACTGAGTTGACGCCCTGCATTCAATTTGTGCTTTTCCTGGAATTTCTTTTCTGTTCTTTCCGGAGGAGAAGGGCCGAAAAAAGGACCATTCCAGGGCGCGGCGCTGGGCTTGCCACATTTGGGAGCGCCCCCTGAAGTTGGGCGCACAGCCTCCCGCCGCCCTGCCGTTGGGCTGGTGGAGGCCGCAGCACTGCTAGGGTTGCATCAGTCCTCCTGTTTGCACTATTTCTTTTTGCGACCATGGCCCCGCCTTAAGTATTTCCAATTGAGAAACAAAACCTCAGGAAACCGAAACTTAACCAGCCGCTCTCGCTTCTGTAATTACGCTTGCTGACCCCCCCCCCGCAACCGTCCAACCAATCAGACGGCGACTACTGTCTCTGTTTAAAAGTCAACCAATCGGCGACTAGTGTCTCTGTTTAAAAGTCAACCAATCGGCGACTAGTGTCTCTGTTTAAAAGTCAACCAATCGGCGACTAGTGTCTCTGTTTAAAAGTCAACCAATCGGCGACTAGTGTCTTTGTTTAAAAGTCAACCAATCGGCGACTATGTTTGTACCGGTCTATAAAAGAGCTGTACTAAACTCCGCCAGGACCTCTTAGCGTCACCGGCAACGAGTGCGCGGAGGTCCAGGTTCGAACCTGCAATAAATGACCCTTGCCGTTTGGCTTTGACTCTCGACTCTGGTGGTCTTGTGGAGGGGCCTCGCGACCTTGGGCATTTCACTCTCTCTTCTGTAACCCTAACTATTGCTGGTCTTAACCTTGTAGGACAACTCAGCCCCCTACGGTGCCAGGTACGTGGGCTCCATGGTGGCAGATGTTCACCGCACCCTGGTCTACGGAGGGATCTTTTTGTACCCAGCTAACAAGAAAAGTCCCAACGGAAAGGTAAATAAATCCCCTGAAGAGTGGTTGAGAAGCAGTGGATTTCCTTTGCAGCCTGGGAGATTTGACTGAGGAAGAAAGGTCATGGTAGCTGTTATGCTCTGCAGTAGGGTGCCAGGGATGTCTGTGGCATATTCTTTTCTAGATTAAAGGCTGTCCTGGTTAAAGCCAGGTGATATCAGCTAAAGATGATCTCTTGAGAGCCCTTTCATTGCTAAAGATAAGTGATGATGCTATGGTCAGAGGGTACTAAAAGTGCTTTCTGCTTCCACTGGATACACGTGGTTTGGCTTGGGCAAAATGAATGCCATTCATAAAATGAAATGAAACAGTCCAGCCTCATTACCAAGGCAGCAAATCACATATGAATCCCAAACAGAGGTCTTCTTTGATTGTTTTCAAAAGGCATAACATTGAAATGACTAGTGAGCTGACATTTGCTGCTTAGAAAATGCTACCTTTCTAGGGAAGGAAAGCATCTCTGGGGACACCTAGAGCTTTCAGGTAAGCTGCAACTGATGCATTGGTCTCATGCCCACAACCTTCTTACAAGCCAGGGGGTGGGCTGTGCTTGCTTATGCTGGAGAAGGGACACCCACTTTTCTTCGACACAGAGGGACAGTGTGTTTCCTTCTCAAGTATTGTCCCTTTGTTTTTCCCAAAGGACAGACAGGTTTTTCTTATTTTATTTTATTTTTAATGTGAGAGAAGGAATAGGAATAATCCCCATAGTTAGAAATGGATGTATTTCAGATGTGCTCAGATCTCTGTTTATGGCATGTGGCGTCCAGTTCACTGAAATCATTAAAACATTCACTCTTACCATAGCCACCTACCTCGGGCATCCCAACCTATGTGATTAGCCTGCTTTATAGCACTTTTCTCTAATGCCTCAAAAAATTGTTCCTTAACACAAATATTGAGGTTCCTCCTTTTCCTTTTTTTTCAGTTTTGCAAATCTGACCCTGACACCTGTATGGAAATAGAGTCAGGAAACACCTGCAAAAAGCTGTCTACTCAGTAGGCAGACTGCATGAAAATGCATACAATAAAAAAGTGAATATTTAAAAGTAAATTCCAAGATGTATAACATACTAAATCCCAACCCTCAAGCCTTAGGAGAATTGTAAAAGGAATGTGTACAGAGTTGCAAACAATATTATACTGTTTGGAGGAGCCAGTCTGCTTTCCAGATGTCTGCAGCCAGACACTACCATGGACTTTTAAATGCTTATAGAATAGGCAAAGGTCCATCCAAAACACACACAGAATCACTCATGAGGTCCAGTTTCCGTGCTATAAAGAGAAGGGAAACATCGGTTCTGCCAAAATGTCATTCGGTCCTGAGCCCAGGTGGTCTGCCTCACATCTGCATCAGGCAATCTATTGCTGGCTCTTGATGGATGGCTTAATTTAACCAAATGGTTAAATTAACCATCCAGTCTTAGATGCAACCTTGTGATGGAAAGTAAGGGAAAGTATCAGTTCATTTGATCAGCTCTGCACTATTTTGCTATGAAGCAGATCTCTTTTCTGTGTAATCTATTCTGTTCTGAGAATGCTGCTCTTGTTTTCCAGTTGAGACTATTGTATGAATGTAACCCCATGGCCTATGTCATGGAGAAGGCAGGAGGATTGGCTACCACTGGGAAGGAAGCTGTATTGGACATTGTTCCCACTGACATCCACCAGAGGGCGCCAATCATCTTGGGGTCTCCTGAAGACGTGACTGAGTTCCTGGAGCTATATAAGAAGCACGCTGCCAAATGAAGAGCTGGCCTTGCCCACACCAAACAGAATTGCCTTTTATCTGGACCTTTGATCTCACAGGGTGCTACCCGATTCTGACTGTGCATCAGATATTCCTAGACATAGAAATAAAAAGTATGGATATTTTCACCATCAAATGCTGTGTAATGCCTTATGCTGCCTAACCAAAATGCTATCTCAGTAATGCCACAGATGGTCACGATATGTTTTGAGTGGATAGAGGAGAAATAAACATATTCTTCCTTTTTCTAAAAAAAAAAAAAGTCTTCATTGCTTTGTGCCAAATAACAGTAATAATAATAACAGCTAATGCATATATCATTAGATAACTCATTTAATCTTCATAACAACCTTATGAATTGGGCACTGTGAATAACCCATTTTGCAGTTGATGAAATGGAGGACCGAGAGGTGAGGTAATCTGCCCAAGGTCACCAGCCCATGAGCGACAGAGCTGGGATATGAACCCAGGCAGTCTGGCCACTAAACTCGGAGTTAATGAATCGCTTCTCCTGTGTGTTGTCTGTTCAGGTCTGGGTGTGCAGCATCAACATGAGCAATGCTTTTAAGCCCTCCTGGGAACTGGAGAAGTGATATATGATTGGTGGTACCCATCTAGGACCTATTGGCCTCCTGTACATGGGTGTAAGCATCTGAGGCACAAATGAAGGTTTAAGTTATTACTCAGTGATAAGTTTTTTATAAAAACATAACACTTCATTGAATTAACATAATATAATAATTCCTAAGGTTTAATTACCATAAAGAAAAGGATTCATCATAAGAACAAGATTTAGGAAATACAATTGGTTGCAAACAAGCACTTTTCTATTAGGCTCTGTGTAAAAACAGTTCCTCCCTTAGCTGACCCTGGTTCTTTCTGGACTGGAATTCCAAGATTATAGCAAGTTATATCCGATGTTAAGAAACATCTGGCCTTTCTTAAGCTCTACATATATTAGGATTTTGCCAATGGAATGTAGGTGGAAATGATGTATACTAATTCTAGTTTGAAAACCCAATGAATAATCCTTCATCCACTCTTTTTCATGCATTAAAAGTCATGAGTTTCAATGACAGTATTACAACAGGACAGAAGCCTGGGTGTCTGAGCCACCACTCTGTCTACATTAGGTTGTGATGTGAAATAGAAATGAACCTTCGATGTACTAAGCTACTAGGATTTCAGGCTTATTAGTTATTGCAACATAACCTAGGCCATCCTAAGACTGAGCTTGGGAAAGCTTTTTTTGTTTTTGTTTTTAACTTCTCTGAACCCCAGTTTCTTCATTAAAAAAATGTTAATTGTAGTACTTATTGTTGTAGTCAAGGCCATATTCACTGTAAGTAACCTACTTAGGCCAACTAAATCAGAAAGGGAATTTGTTGGAAAGATTCATGAAGTCCAGTACCACTGCAGAGGAGGACAGCTTACAAAGAACACATCCTTCTTAGTTCCAGCATTATCATCCAATTCACTAGTGTCTGTGTCTCAAGCTAAGTTCCCAGGACAGAAAATCTGATTGGCTCACCTTATATCAAATGTCTACCTCTGATCCAATCAGCTGCAGCCAGAGACAGGGTCACACAAGCAAATGTGTCTTGAATCTTCCTCTTATGGGCAGGGTGCACTTTTCTCCAAGATGGGGATCATGGGCTAAGCAGATACCTCAAAGATATCTGCTATGCTACACACAGGGATGTTGAGGTTACATGAAACGGCATATGCCGGGCTGATTCTGCATTGTCACGAGCTTGGAAGTCACCACTCCAGCCTAACTAACTGCAAGTGAAAAACTGAAAAGGCTGAAAAGTCAAAAACTCTTCTTGGGTCCATAAGAGAAGGAAGGACACAGGGCAAACCATTGTCCCCAAGGTTGGCGAGACAGGTGAAAACAGGCAGTCACATCTCACCAGAGCAAAGACTCATGAAGGGAAATTGCTGCAGGAGCCAGTGCTGGGGTCTAAAGCCTGAACTGTAATTAACAGATTGCTGGAAGTTCAGCCTGGACAGTTCTGAGAGTTAAAAAAATTCAGGGCAACCTACAGGGGGCCCCCAGGATTGTGAGTTTTACCTCTAGGAGCTTGACCAGGATACCACAGTGAATGCTGGAGAAAATACTGGGCTTCTGGCTGGGGATGGGAAGGAAACATTTTGAAACACACCAGAGCACTCTGTTCTTAACAAAGCCTGCCCTCAAGGGAAATTAGTTAACTAGAGCAACCCAATCAAGGATTATCAGTCTTAACTGACCTGGGGAAGGGAAATACCCGACTCTAGCCAGTTCTAGCCATCCCATACCACTTAAGGGGGGAGAAAAAAACGGAGAAACACTTGTGAAGTTCATAATCTAGAAGCACAGGCTCACAAAATGCTGAGACCTAATCATAGGACTAGGTCCCTCCCCTCACATCTCACCACCTCCTTACTAAAAGCCTGTTTACAGCAGTTCCTTTTATCCAGTACACTATATCCAGCTCTCAAGAAAGAATTACAAGGCAAACCAAAGGGCAAAAAACCACAATTTGAAGAGACAGAGCAAGCTTCAGAACAAGACATGGCAGGGATGTTGGAATTACCAGCCTGGGAATTTAGAACAATTATGATGGGACTTCCCTGGTGGCGCAGTGGTTAAGAATCTGCCTGCCAATGCAGGGGACATGGGTTCGATCTCTGGTCCAGGAAGATCCCACATGCCACGGAGCAACTAAGCCCGTGTGCCGCAGCTACTGAGCCGGTGTGCCACAATTACTGAAGCCTGCGCACTCTACGGCCTGCATGCCACAACTACTGAGCCTGTGGGCTGCAACCACTGAAGCCCACGTGCCTAGAGCCCGTGCTCTGCAGCAAGAGAATCCTCTCAATGAGAAGCACATGCACCGCAACGAAGAGTAGCCCCCACTCGCTGCAACTAAAGAAAGCCCGTGCACAGCAACGAAGACCCAACACAGCCAAAAATAAATAAAATTCAAAAAAAAAATAAGACAATTATGATAAATTTGCTAGGGACTCTAATGGATAGACAGCATGCAAGAACAGATGGGCAATGTAAGCAAAGAGAAGGAAATCCTAAGAACCAAAAAGAAATACTAGAGATTAAAGAAAACATTGTCACAGAAATGAAGAATGGCTTTGATTGGAATTTGATGGTCATGGCTAAGGAAGGAATCTCCGAGCCTTAGGATATATCAATAATCTTTGAAAACTGAAAAGCAAAGCAAAACATAGACTGGAAAAAAAAACTAACAAACAAACCAGGATATCCAAGGACTGTGGGGCAACTACAAAAGATGTAACATGCATATTGGGAACATCAGGAGAAGAAGAAGAAAGAGAGAACGGAACAGAAGAAATATTTGAAATAATAATGACTGAGAATTTCCTCCAAGTTAATGTCAGACACCAAACCACAGATCCAGGAAATTCACAGAATAACACACAGGATAAATGCCAAAAAACCACACCTAAGCCTAACATCATCAAACTACAGAAAATCAAAGATAAAGAAAAAATCCTGAAAGAAGCCAGAAGAGGAAATAAACACCTTACCTACAGAGGAACAAAGAAGTACATCTGACTTCTTCTCAGAAACCATGCAAACAAGAAGACTTGGAGTGAAATATTTAAAGTGTTTAGAGGAAAAACCCATCAACCTCTGAATTCTGTACTCTGTAAAATTATCCATCAAAAGTGGAGAGGGACTTCACTGGTGGTCCACTGGTTAAGACTTTGCCTTCCAATGCAGGGGGTGTGGGTTTGATCCCTGGTCAGGGAGCTGTAATCCTACATGCCCCAAGGCCAAAACTCCAAAATGTAAAACAAAAGCAATATTGTAACAAATTCAATAAAGACTTCCAAAAAAACAAAGCGAAGGAGAAACAAAAACTTTCTCAGACTAACAAAAATTGAGGGCATTTTTTGCTAGTAGGTCTTCCTTGCAAGAAATGTTAAATGATGTTCTTTAGAGAGAAGGAAAATGATATAGGTCAGAAGCTTGGATCTACATAAAGAAAGGAAGAGCATCGAAGAAGGAAAAAAAGAAGGTAAAATAAAAACTTTTATTTTTTATTCTTAATTGATCTAACAGAAAACCGTTTTTTCAAAATACTAATAGCAAGAATGTATTCAGTTATGACTTATTCTTAATTGATCTAATAGACAACAGTTTGTTCAAAATAGCAACAATGTATTCAATTATATCTGCTTATGTATATATCATATATATGCACTTATGTATGCTTACATATAAGTGAAATGAATGATAGCAATTATACAGGGACAGGAGGATGGAACTAGAATTATTTTGTTATTATAAGGTACAACTACCCATGAAGAGGTATATGTTATTTGAAAGTGAAATTGGATTAGTTGTAAATGTATATTGCAAACTCTAGGGAAAACACTAAAAATAGTAAAAGGAAGTATAACTGATATGCTAAGAAAGGAAAGCACAGGAAATCATATAACATGACTAATTAAAATCACAAAAGGCAGAAAAAGAAAGGAAGACAACAATAGGAACAAAGAACAAGGGCAAAAAATAGAAAATAGTAACAAATATGGTTACTATTTTCCATTAATCCAACTGTATCAATAATCACTTTGAATGTCAATGATCTAAATACACCAATTAAAAGAGTGGATGAAAAACATGACCTAACTATATGTTGTCTACAAGAAACCCACTTTAAATATAAAGACACATATAGATTAAAAGTAAATGGATGGAGAAAAGTATATCATGCTAACACTAATGAAAAGAGAGCAGGAGTAGCTATATTAATGTTAGACAGAACATACTTCAAAGTAAGGAAAGTTATTAGGGATAAAGAGGGGTATTACATAATAATAAGGGAGTCAATTCTTGAACAAGACATAATAGTGTATGTGCCTAACAACTGAGCATCAAACTTCATGAAGCAAAATGGATAAAACTGTAAGGAGGAAGATGAATCCACTATCATAGCTGGGGATTTCAACACTCTTCTCTCAGAAATGGAAAGGCCCAGCAGGCGAAAATCAACACATGGTTGAACTTAACACCATTTATCAACAAGATATAATTGACATCTACAGACTACTTCATCCAACAACAGCAGAATACACATTTTCCTCAAGCTTACATGGAACATTCACCAATATAGACCACATTCTGGGCCATAAAACACACCTTGACATATTTAAAAGAATAGAAATCACACAATGTCTGCTTTTAGACCACAATGGAAATAAACTAAAAACCAATAACAGAAAGTTAAGTGGAAAATCCCAAAATACATGGAAATTCAATAACATACTTCTAAATAACATATGAATGAAAGAAAAACATCTCAAGAGAAATTTTAAAATATTTTGAACTAAATGAGAATAAAAATACAACTTATCAAAATTTGTGGGATACAGTGAAAAGCAGTGCTTAGAGGGAAATTTATAGCATTAAATGCATATATTAGAGAATAAGAAAGATCTAAAATCAATCTAAGTTTCCACCATAGGAATCTAGGAAAAGAAGAACAAATTAAACCCAAAGTAAGCAGAAGAAAGGAAATAATAAGAATTAGAGCAGAAATCAATGAAAGTAAAACAGAAATCAGTAACGAAAATCAACAAAACCAAAACCTGGTTCTTTGAAAAGATCAATAAAATTGATAAGCCTCTAGCCAGGCTAACTAAGAAAAAAGAGAGAAGACATAAATTACTAGTATCAGAAATAAAAGATGGAGCATTACTACAGATCGTTTGGAAATTAAAACGATGATGAAGGGGGCTTCCCTGGTGGCCCAGTGGTTAAGAATCTGTGTTCCAATGCAGGGGACATGAGTTTGATCCCTGGTCAGGGAACAAAAATCCCACATGCTACAGGGCAATTAAGCCCACACGCCACAACTACTGAGCCCACATGCTCTGGACCCTGCATGCCACAACTAGAAGCCCGTGCTCTGCAACAAAGAGCCCATGAGCTGCAACGAAAGATCCCGTATGCCACAATGAAGATCTGCGTGCCACAACTAAGACCCGATGCAGCTAAATAAATAAATAAACAGGGCTTCCCTGGTGGCGCAGTGGTTGAGAGTCCGCCTGCCGATGCAGGGGACATGGGTTCGTGCCCCGGTCCGGGAGGATCCCACATGCCGCGGAGCGGCTGGGCCCGTGAGCCATGGCCGCTGAGCCTGCGCGTCCGGAGCCTGTGCTCCGCAACGGGAGAGGCCGCAGCAGTGAGAGGCCCACGTACCGCCAAAAAAATAAAAAATAAATAAAAAATGGGCCAAAGACTTTAACAGACACCTCACCAAAGAAGATACACAGATGACAAATAAGCATATGAAAACATGCTCCACATCATATGTCATCAGGAAAATGCAAATTTAAACAACGAGACATTCCTACACACCTATTAGAATGACCAAAATCCAGAATACCAAATGCTGGTGAAGATGTGGAGCAACAGGAACTCTCATACTTTGCTGATGGGAATGCAAATTGGTCCCGCCGCTTCAGAAGACAGTTGGAGGTTTCTTACAAAACCAAACATACTCTCGCCATATGATCACACTCCTTGGTATTTACCCAAAGGAGCTGAAGACTGACATTAGTACAAAAACCTGCAGACTGTTGTTAATAGTAGCTTTATTCATAATTGCTAAGACTTGGTAGCAACCAGGATGTCCTTCAGTAGAGGAATGAATAAATAAACTGTGGTCCATCCAGACAATGGAATATTATTCATTGCTAAAAGAAATGAGCTATCAAGCAATGAAAAGACGTGAAGGAATCTTAAATGCATATTACTAAGCGAAACCAGCCGATCTGAAAGGGCTACCTACTGTATGATTCTAACTAGTTTACATTCTGCAGAAAGCAAAACTACGGAGGCAATAAGAATATCAGTGGTCACGAGGGGTAAGGTGGTGGGGAGCGATGGAAGGCAGGACACAGAGCATTTTTAGGGCAGTGAAACTACTCTGTGTGATATTATGATAGATAGATATATGTCATGATACAATTGTCCAGACCCACAGAATGTACAACACCCATAGTAAACCTTAAGGTAAACTATAGATTTTGGGTGATAAAGATGGGTTAATGTAGGTTCATTTTTGTAAAAAAAAAAAAAAAGAGAGAAAAAACAAATACCATTCTGATGAGTGATATTGTGATGTTGACAACAGGGAAGGCCATGCATGTGTGGGTACAGAGGGAAATGAGGAATCTCTGTACCTCCTCGCAATTTTGTTGTAAACCTAAACTACTTTAAAAGATAAAGCCTTATTATTATTTTTTTAAAAAAGCATAGTATGATGAGAATATAATTAAATGGTGCAATGGGTACCAAAGAATTAAAATATAGTTCCAACATATGCCAGCCCCACTTTAACTTTATTTTTGCATTTGAAGAATGTATATAGCACTTTCCTACATATTTTTATACATTGAAAACTAGACTTGGTATCTTGGTAAAACTATGTTATAGGAAAGCAGAAATTGTATTCTTTATTTTTTTATCTTTGTTTTCTGTTATCCAACAAAGCTGATGCTTAAGCATCAAGCTGGTTTCACTGGCACGTGAGAAAAGGAAGGTGTGATCTGCAAAGAAACAGAGTTCCTATGTGAAGCTGTTTAGAATGGCACTCAATGTTCAGTGCTCAAGTATGTAGTAAGTACTGTAGTCCTATGGGGGCAAGTGCGTAGGTATTTTGAAACATTTTGCCATAATTGTAATTTTTTTTGCATTTTTACCTGATGGCATTATTTCCTTTTTTTTGTTGTTTTTTTTTCCAAATTTATTTATTTATATTTTTGGCTGCATTAGGTCTTCGTCGCTGCCCGCTGGCTTTCTCTAGTTGAGGCGAGCGGGGGCTACTCTTCGTTGCAGTGTGCGGGCTTCTTACTGTGGTGGCTTCTCTTGTTGTGGAGCACGGGCTCTAGGTGTGCAGGCTTCAACAGTTGTGGCACATGGGCTCAGTAGTTGTGGCACACAGGCTCAGTAGTTGTGGCTCACGGGCTCTAGAGCACAGGCTCAGTAGTTGTGGCACACAGGCTCAGTAGTTGTGGCTCACGGGCTCTAGAGCACAGGCTCAGTAGCTGTAATGCACGAGCTTAGTTGCTCCACGGCATGTGGGATCTTCCCGGACCAGGGCTCGAACCCATGTCCCCTACATTGGCAGGCAGATTCTTAACCACTGCGCAACAGGGGAGCCCAGCATTACTTCTTATAATAAAACCCTTTCTGATTGAAAACTTCAAAAACAAAGTAAAACAAAAACCTACGTTGGGGACTTCCCTGGTGGTCCAATGGTTAAAGACTCCACACTTCCAATGCAGGGGGCCCGGGTTCAATTCCTGCTCAGGGAACTAGATCTCGCATGCTGCAACTAAGACCAGGTGAAGCCAAATACACAAATAAATATTAAAAACAAAACAAAACCCAAAAAACCTATGTTGGGATTCCATAAAGCATCTTAGCAGAGTTTTGCTAACAAAGCTTGGTCCCTCAGCTGATATTCTAGAGGCACATTCCAGGTCCTTGTCTTTGGGTGGAGGGCCCTGAGGCAGCAGCAAGATTGCCCCAGCCGTTAGGACGGTCTGCTTGACCTTATTTACTTAGACTCAGTCCTGTGAGCATCTTTCACTAAGCAGAGCAAAGCCATAGATAGCTTTGTGGTCACCAGTGTATCCTTGGCACTGAAATAACTGTGAGCTGGAGGCTCTTCTACCTTCCTCTGGGCTTTCGCCACAGCTGCTCTTTCAGTTTCCACCCTGTCCTGTGACCTGAAAGAACTTTGGCATTTGCTGAAAGGTCATCAGCTGCAATTTTAGACCATTGGGTAACAAACTTCTGACATTTAAATGCAGCTGCAAAGTGGTGGGATTGCTGTACCGGCTGTCAGCCTGGGCTGGACGGTGACAGAAGTAGCAGCCCCTTCCTCAGATCCCTTTATGGACGAGTGGTTGACTGCTTATAAGGGACACCAGCCAATACTCTCCCTTCTGACTCCCAAATTGTCTAGTCTTGTTCATTCTTAACACCCATAGTGTGTGGGCACCAGGGATTCTCCAGACAGTTGTGCTGAAGCACTAGTTTGTATACTTCCAATCTCTTGTGAACAAATACATAATAAAAATTAACTAGAAAGGCTAATAAACACATGAAAAGATGCTCAACATCACCAATCATTAGGGAAATGCCAATCAAAGCCACGATGAGGGCTTCCCTGGTGGCGTAGTGGTTGAGAGTCCGCCTGCCGATGCAGGGGACCCGGATTCGTGCCCCGGTCCGGGAAGATCTCACATGCCGTGGAGCGACTGGGCCCATGAGCCATGGCCGCTGAACCTGCGTGTCTGGAGCCTGTTGCTCCGCAGTGGGAGAGGCCACAATGGTGAGAGGCCCACGTACCGCAAAAAAAAGAAAAAAGCCACAATGAGATACCATTTCATACCCATTAGGATGCTAGTTATAAAAAAACAAACAAAAAAAAAAAACAGAAAATAACAACTGTTGGCAAGGATGTTGAGACATTGGAACCCTTGTGCACTGCTGGTGGGAATGTAAAATGTGCAGCCACTGTGGAAAATGATACAGTGATTCCTCAAGAAGTTAAACATAGAATTACCATATGATCCAGCAATTCTACTTCTGTGTATGTATATACCCCCAAAAAACTGAAAGCAGGGACTTGAACATGTATTCGTCCTACTGTGGACATGATAGCATTATTCACAGTAGCCAAAAGGTGGAAACAACCAAAGTGTCCGTCGGTGGATTAATGGATAAACAAAATGTGGTATATCCACCAATGGAATATTATTCAGTCTTAAAAAGGAAGGAAATTCAGACACATGCTACAACATGGAAGCACCTTGAAAATATGATGCTAAGTGAAATGAGCCAGCCACAGAAGGAGAAATATTGTATGATTCCACTTATATGAAGTACTTAGAATCGTCAAATTCATAGAAATAGCAAGCAGAACTGCAGGTTGTCAGGGACTGAGGATGGAGGGGGAAGAGAGAGTTATTGTTTAATAGGCACAGAGTTTCACTTTACAGTAAAAAGACTTTTTAAAAATGTACAGTTCTCTGAATTTTAACACATGTATAGGTTCAAGTTGCCATCACCATAATCAGGATACAGAACAGTTCCATCAGGCAAAAAATTCCCCATCCTGTCCTCCCTGCCCACACCAACTATCCCTGGCAACCATGAAGTTGGTCTCTAACTCTCTAATTTTGTCTTTTTTGAGAATATCATATAAAGGGATTCATACAGCATATAGTCTTTTTCCTTTTTTGCGGTACGCGGGCCTCTCACTGCTGTGGCCTCTCCCGTCGCGGAGCACAGGCTCCGGACGCGCGGGCTCAGCGGCCATGGCTCACGGGCCCAGCCGCTCCGCGGCATGTGGGATCCTCCCGGACCGGGGCACGAACCCGTGTCCCCTGCATCGGCAGGCGGACTCTTTTAAGACTGGCTTCTTTCACCAGCATAATGCCTTTGAGATTAGTCCCAGTGCCACATGGAACAATAGCTTGTTTCTTTTTATTGCTGAATAGAGTTCTATTGTATGCATCCACCACAGTTTCTTTACCACTATTGAAGAGCATTTGGGTGTTCGCTGTTCCTGACAATTTTAAATAGAGCTGCTATAAATATTCACGAATGGGTTTTGGTGGGAACATACAATTCATTTCTCTAGGGAAGACGTGAAGGTCCACTCTGAGTGGCATCGTTTTGTACCACCACAAAGAGGGGAAACCCTCTTAATCAGATGACATTTGACTTCAAAGGAAAATCTGGAAACCAATCAGCCGGGCCACTCTCTTTATCTTGTGGCCATTTACTGGCCCAGAACTCCTAATATCCAGCCACTGCTCTTTCTATAATTATGTCTGAAGAATCATGGTTGATCTCCCATGGGAAAGACAAAGCTGAGTTATTTATTGATGGCAACATGAAACATCAGGATCAAAGAAAGTTCCATTCTACAGTCCTCACAGTTTCCAGAAGCTCTTGGGGAAGAAAAAGAAAGTTTTCCAGTTTAGACGCTTGTGATGTCAAAATTCAAATGTTCTGACATGGAAGCTCCTCTTCTAGGGCTGTATCTTACTGAAGCCCTCACACGAGCACATACACAAAGGTAAGGATCTTGGTGAAGCATTGTTTGAGGAGCAAATATTTCAAAAATATCTGACCGTCCACACAGTGGGAAAGCAGTATGTCTCTGTGTGTCGACACGGATGTATTTCCCAGATGTTTTGCTGTGGAAGACACTTCTGATTGGTTGATTCAATATCAGTGCCCGACTCTTGCAGCAAAGCATCATCATATGCCGTAAATCTGGCCAATGCTTCAAAAGTGGAAGGCTACTTGGGGTGGGGGTGCGGGGTAGGCAGAGGGTGTTTCTGGGGAACTATTTCTTTCCTAATAAAAGGGAACAGATGTGGTTGCCCTTCTCCCCTCTTTCGGTCTTCAGATGTTCAGAGCTGTAGTGGCCATTTTGTGCCCGTGAGATGATAAGCTTGCAGGCAAAAGCCAGCCGACCGAGGATGACGGAGAAGAGACAGAGAGGGGTTCCTAATGGAACTGTTGACCAGCTAAATGAATGCCAGCTGCTGCCTCGGAGAAAATATGAGGCTAATGAACCCCACATATTTAAATCACTCTATGTTTGCTATTACTTGCAGCTAAACATATTCTGATTGAAGTAACTGTCAAAGGAAAAGAATCAGCTTGCACAGCAATGTGCATATTGTCCTATTTTGTAAAATGAAATTGTATATGTATACAGGATAGTTATACATACATCAACAAATTGGAAGCGTAATAACAACTAGCAAGTATTGAGCACCTACCATGACAGGCACATCTTATCACTTTAATCCTCACAACCCCTCTGTCAGGTAGATGTTTTATCGTTATCACCATTTACAAGTGAGGAAACTGAGGCTTCAGAAGCTTTTCCAAACTGTACAACTAGCAGATGACTAGCCTGGGACTCGGAGCCAGGTGTCTCTGCCCCCAGAGAAAGTGCTTGGACCACCCTATGCAGACCTCCTCCCCTGTTTACAAATACAGATCCCCACCACCTCTAATGCAGTTATTTCTGGCAGTGGGTTGGAGGATGGGCTGGTTCTGTAGTGTTTCCTTTCCAATCAGCAAGCATCATTTTTGCTATAAAAATGCAAATCTAGAGAAATTGAAAAAATAAAGAATTGATCACATAACCCTAGTGCTAGGCACTAGGAATAGTTTTTTCTTCCAGATTTGAATACCTATTATAAATATCCATCCGATCATACATGCTTTTTGGAATTTAAAAGCATCCTTTTCAAACATATGAAAGAACCCTGGCTAAGAAGTCCCAGGATTGCCATCATTTTGTTACGTGACCTGTACCCCAGATAAGATATCTGCCAATCTGCCTCCTGCAATATGAGGGAATGGGGCCCTGCAGTAGATACATGAGAAGAAACCTTTTGAGTCTTTGAATAAGAGGGTTTTATGGATCTTTTTTTTTTTTTTTTAGTGGCTGGAATTCTCATCTCTTACCTTTACTAAACAGTTGCTTCTTAGGATCTTTAAAGAAAAAGTTTCGTCAAGAAGAAGTAGGTCTGTGTTTCCCAGCTGCCCGGTTCTATTTACAGCTTGGCAGCGTTCAGATCAGCCAGTCCTGAGAGGTTTCCTTGAGGACTCGCCCAGTTATCTCAACCACGTGGCCTGGGGCACTTTCCCTTAAAGGTCCTGGCATGGCCAGTACAGATTTCTAATCAGCTCTGATACCGCAGAGCCACTGACCAGCCCTTAGAGATAAGGCTTTCTTCTGCAGGGAGAAAAGGATTTGAAAAACTACCCGCCGCAATGGGGGACAGAAGCCCCTTCGAAACGGACATGCTCACCCTGACCCGTTACGTTATGGAAAAGGGGCGTCAGGCCAAAGGCACCGGGGAGCTCACACAGCTGCTGAACTCCATGCTGACGGCCATCAAAGCCATCTCCTCGGCCGTGCGCAAGGCTGGCCTGGCCCACCTGTGAGTCTGCCCTGCTGCGACACGCAGTGATGGGGGGCCCCGGTGCGGGTGGGCAGAGCTGTAGGTGCTTGGGCCGAAACGGACTCAGAAGTATTAGCCCGTGAGCCCTGGAGGGAAGTTGCCTTTAAAGTTTCTGCCAGGTGTCCTTTGATAAAGGGGCCTTCGACTTGTTTCAAGAAAGAAACAAAATACTTGGAGACATGCTATGGAGAAAAAATATATAATTTTCCCAGTTACCATGTATTATAATGATAAGCTCAGGGGCTTGTTCCATTGAAACATATCCTGAGTTATCGTGACTTGTGCTTGCATTCTCACTGGCGCAAAGCAACCGCCAGGAGACTTGAGAGGACGCTTGACGCCCTTTGCAGATATGAGCGTTTTATTACCATGACCTTTGCCCATGATAGTCATTAGGAGGTAGAAATCATTTACTGAATCCCAGGGCCCGTCATCCGTCTCCTTTCTCACCATCGAAAAGACTCTTTTGCTTTTAAAACAATATTTTATTTCTTCTCTGTGACTCAATCTTCTCTCCACTTGGTGTGCAGGAAGCTGGGAGGTGCTGGGCCCGGGAGGAGGGAATGCAGAGCGTTCTTCCACTTCGCCCTCTTGGTGCTTTACCCAAGTTCATGCTACAGCTGCCAATCCTCACAGCCAAGGGTCCAGTTTAAGTCTGTGGTGAAAAGAAGCAGTCTTTCTTTGGGCTTCCTTTTTCCTGGTAGCGATTGCAGTGGAGATCCTCTCAGAAGATGAACACACCCATTGTTGTTATTATTATTATTCCAAAATGAAGAAATAACAAAGTCCAATAATTTGAAATATTTATTCTAACAACTTAGTACTTTTAACACAAAAAAATGTGATAATTGCGGCTTCCCTGGTGGCGCAGTGGTTGAGAGTCCGCCTGCCGATGCAGGGGACACAGGTTCGTGCCCCGGTCCGGGAGGATCCCACATGCCGCGGAGCGGCTGGGCCCGTGAGCCATGGCCGCTGAGCCTGCGCATCTGGAGTCTGTGCTCCGCAACGGGAGAAGCCACAACAGTGAGAGGCCCGCGTACCGCAGGACAAAAAAAAAAAAAGATAATTACAGAGTTTATTTATATAATGCTTGGTGACTCAGTAATGAGCTCCAAGTTAAAGGTGATTGTGACTGGTTTTCCCCCTCTCTGTATTGCTGTAACTGTACGAGTACCTCATTTGGCAATAACGGCCAGCTCTACCTTTAAAGACCTTCATGAACGTGAGACACAGCTACTTGCCTCTGTTCTGCTCCTATCTGGTGGTGAGCTGCGCTACGCATAGAGCAGTTTCCTGAATTGCCTGCTGACCTCTCAGTGTTACCCATGTTAATGGGCTCCCCAGTGCATCATATGGGCTGGGCAGGGGCTGCTGTGGTGGGGTTGTGCTAATCGCTGCAGAACTCTGACTTTGTGGCCATGGAGTGTCCAGAGGACGTGGACTCAGCGATTGGATAATTCAGGTGCTCCTCTGACTTGGTTTTTTGTGCCATGTGATCATGGTCAATGATCTACTCTCGCTAGGGCCTGTAAAATTGTAAAACGGATTGGATACTAATAGCACCTAACTCGTAGGGCTAGTTGTAAAGCTTCGTAGGTGCATGTGATGATGATTTCGACAGTGCCAGCCCCGTAATAAATGCTCCTTGTTACTGTGGTTCCAAGTCCGAACCTGGGGAAATTTGCCGGCTAACAGGGCGATGTCGCTGAGCCACCACTAGGTGGCAGACGCAGCCCGTGGAAACAAGCCGTCAGGATTTCGCATTTTCTCGGAGGCTGAGGCAGGTGTCCTCCATAGGGCAGAGACCACGTATTTTGCCAATTCAGGCGGCATCCTTCCCTGGGTACCTCTGTAATAGATACCCAAGGTGTCAGTGGGAGAAGTCCATTGGTTGGAAATTCCTTCTTTCTAATAAGATGCTGAGATAATTTTAAGAGGACCCTGGAATTTCTTCTCAAAGAGCTAAAAGTTTGCATCCTATCCCAGAGCAATTCTGCTCATGAAAACGGGACTTTAACATATTCCTGCCACTTTCCCACTTAGGGGGTCTCAAGCCCCTCATTCCTTTGCTTCCTCTTTTTGGGAAGACATTTCTAGGCACCTGCTCGATAAATGCAAAATGGATCAGAAAGTCTCATATTTTTCTTCTGTTTTCTCTGCTCCTTGCTGTAGGAAGAAGGGGATGCTAGAATACCACCCTGGAATCCTCTCCACGGCTTTCTAATGTCAAAACAGTAGAACAATCCATTAAAAAATTATCAGTAAAGCTTAAATGTTAGTTAAGATCTAAGAAATAGTCTTACGGGTTAAAAAGCACTTTTCTGCCCATGATCTAACTTGGAGTAGTTGTCAGGCGACTAGATCTCATTGTGACGATCTTCCATTCTTTCTGAAAGGAGGGGTGTGGATGGTGGGAGGGGGTAGGCAGAGAAGAATGCCCCGCACCTGCAGGGAGGGTGCAGAGGGTGGGTTGAGGGGCGGGATAAGGGCGGGGTTTGTGTGGAGGTGGAGGAAGTGTTTGCAAAGCATAGGACGGAGAGCCTGTTTCTCCAACACCCACAGGCCTCAGGCACCCCAGCTCTTCATTCTCCGGTAGAAGTCGTATCAAGATTCCAGTTAAACAACAGGATTGGGTTTGTGGACCCTTTAAATTCTGATGCAACATAACCCAGTTTTGTGGTTGCTGTTGTGTATTTGTTTGCTTTTATTTTGAACCAGAAGGTACAGTCTTTGAGGTGAGGCCACCAGTATTGTTTTCCAAGGCAGATCTCATCACATCAGATATCAAGCTATGGGGGGATCGGTGGGGGAGGGGAGAGGCTGTCAATCAGGGAAAAGGGCGGGAAATGAGCTGTCCCCTGCCCCGGCTTAGGGTGAATCAGTGGGTCTCAACCCTGGCTACCTGTTAGAGCCACCTGAGGATTGCTTCAACAAATAAATGGCGTTAACAAAAAGGAGAGGGGGGGAATTACTTTCCTGCCATCCATTCTTCTAATTCAGTGAACGTATATTGAGCATCTGAGCACTGTGGAAACAAGTACAGTGAGTCACAGCTCTTGCCTTCGGTGAGCAGATAATCCAGCAGGAAGGACATTCCCACAAACAGGTTGTGAGCTGCTCTGGAAGGGCTGACAAGGCTGTATCTGGTGTGTGTGGCACCAGGGAAGCTTCTGGAAGAGGTTAGGAGGGCAAGTAGAAGAAAGTTGTCTGTGGGCAGAAAGCACTCCCATGGGGGGGATACCATGAGTGAAGGGGGAGAGGAGAGAAGCAGCTTGCTGGGTGCTGGTGGCCTCAGGACCTTGGTGGCTGTTGGCATGAGAAGGGCTTGAGGGGGGTGGTAGCCATGTGGCTTACGGAGAGAAGAGCACGGGGGGTGGGGGACAGGGAACCCAGGGGTCTGTGTGAGGCAGGTGTGTGCCCGTTGGGTTCCAGAGGCTGAGACTGAGGGTGAGAGGGCCAAGAGGCAAGGCCAGTGTGGGACCAGGCCTTCCTTGGTGCGGCCTGAAACCCACTGTGGAGGACCTGGGAACTCTGGGAGAGACAGGGGTGATCTGACTGATTTTAGAAGGATCCCACCCACGAGGGTGGGAGCTGGAGATTTTTTTTTTTTTTTTGCCGAGCTACGCAGCTTTCGGGATCTTAGTTCCCCAACCAGGGATCAAACCCGGGCCTGGGGAAGTGAAAGCACTGAGTCCTAACCACGGGACCCCCAAGGAATTCCCTGGAGACCTTTGCATAGCAATCCTCTAAAACACAAAGCCTCCAGATAGAATTCTTACAGTAGTGTTCATTCTTACATTGCTTGGAATGGTGGTAAAGAATCAAATTAAACTAGTTAAGTCTGTCCCCCACTTTCCTTCTTATTCAAGTAATGCCAAGCTACAGCAGAGCAAATTTTAATTCAGCCCAGCAGGCCACTATTTGAGGATAATCAACAAATACTAGAAATTCCGGGGCTGGAAAGCCACGGTCCTTTACTTTTTTTTTTTTTTGCGGTACGCGGGCCTCTCCCTGTTGTGGCCTCTCCCGCTGCGGAGCACAGGCTCCGGACGCGCAGGCTCAGCGGCCACGGCTCACGGGCCCAGCCGCTCCGCGGCATGCGGGATCCTCCCAGACCGGGGCACGAACCCGTGTCCCCTGCCTCGGCAGGCGGACTCTTAACCACTGCGCCACCAGGGAAGCCCGGTCCTTTACTTTTTAGAGTTATTAATTATGGCGATGTGTCTGACTTTATGAATTCTCTCTCCCAGGGCCGGGGGCAGGGTTGCTCGTTAGTAAGATTGAATTCTGGTTCGTGTTTACTGGGACGACGAGGGACTTAGGACAATATCCCTGAGGTGTAAAGGAAGCAAGAGTAAGAACCAGCGCTGTGAGACAGGACGCACTTGGTCGTATTTATAAGTTGGAGACTCTGGAGCCATGAAGGGCAAAGAGGGATACAGCGGCGGTATCTTGGCGTCTGGGCATCTCTGCTGGAGTCCAGGCTCCCTTCCTGATTTCCTCCAACCTTTTGTCTTCTTAGGTACGGAATCGCGGGAAGCGTGAACGTGACAGGGGATGAGGTGAAGAAACTGGACGTGTTATCCAATTCCCTGGTGATCAACATGCTCCAGTCCTCCTACAGCACCTGCGTCCTGGTCTCGGAAGAGAATAAAGACGCACTTATCACCGCCCAGGAGAAGAGGGTGAGTGTGGCAGCCTTGCTGAAGTTCCCTTACTCACCAGTAGAGGGCGCAACTGAGTTGGGAGGACTCTGGTTGCCTTACTTTTTTTTATTTCTGGTATTTTCCTCTATTGCTTAATTTTTTGTTTTCTGGAAACAAACAAGGGATTACATGCTTCTTTAGTTGGAATCCTTATGCTGTCTAGTCAAACAGACTCCGTAATAAGGCAGTGATTCATTCAGGAAATAAATCAGAGTGCTTTACTGTAACTTCTCAGTGGATGGGGTTCATCATGGGTTTTCACTTACTGTACTGGTAACAAGTCCCAACATTTTGGAGCGCTTGAAAATCCAGTCCAGTAAAAAGTAGAGTTCTTGTGGTACTATACCGTCTCTTAATCTTCTCATCCCCACTATACTCCCAGCCCCTTCCCCAAGGGGGTTTGGTTTCAGCAGAGATTCCTTCATGCCTGACAAACTTAGACTAAAACATAAAAGAATTCATAAAGATCGTTGCTCTGGCCTTAATGCAATGGTAAACTTGGTTAGTGCAGGGCATGATTGGGGAGGGTCTATATTCACTATGTTTTCACAGTTTATTAAAAAAAAAAAAAAAAAAAAGCTGGTGGCCAAAAAATTCAACCGATATTCAGCTGCCGTACGGTAACGCCAAATAAACGCTAAGACTGTTGGCCCTTGTTTTGTACAGTGGGTCCTGGGGACAAGGTGCCATTTCCTTGTGATTAGCTGAAAGGATGGAAAAAGTAAAGTAAAGCCAAATTTATCGAACACTTGCTGTATGGTGGGGACTGTGCCAAAGCACGTTATACTTGTTGTCTCACATAATTAGGCTAAGTCACACCTATTATTTTCAACTTTCAACTTCCACCGATATGACCCTTGATTATCTCTCTGATCAAATCTCACGTTTTCTTTCCCCGTTGGCCTGAGCTACACAGGTCTTCACGCTAGTTCTTGAATACTCCTTGCTTGTTCCCACGTCAGCTTGTGAACCTTCTCCAGCATATGCCTGATGTTCAACAAATATCTGTTGAATGCATGCATGTGTGAAATGAAGGGGCTGAATTGGCTTATCTACAGGGAGAATGGGGAATTTCCAGGTTTATGAATTCCACTGCCCTCCCCGCTTCACCTCCTGTTGAACAAGGAAAAAAGAAAGGAGAAAAGGAAGAAATAAGAAAGAAAGAAAGAAAGAGAGAAAGAAAGAAAGAAAGAAAGAAAGGAAAAAAGGGAAAGAAAGAAAGGAAGAAATCTCACATTAAGCTAGGGCATTACTCATTGGAAAGTCAGGGGAAAGGAGATTAGTGGTGGGAAAAATGACTCCCATCTTACTTGAGGCTCGATCACCAGTGTTTAATTAGCCAGGACACCCCAGTCCCCAACACTAAGGCTCTCACAGAATCTTGCACATAGGAGGCCTGTAAAAAGTATCTGGTGTTTTCTTTCCCCCGAGCTGCCGGCGACAGCAGCGTGAGTGGGCATGAGGGACATGGTGTCTCAAGACCCCGCCTACTCTGTCTCTGGTCGTCACATCAGCAAGGTAGGGTGGGTGCAGCAAAACCCAGAGGAGTATTTTTATTCTCCTGATGTAGTCATACATAACAGCTATTTTAATAAGACACACCCAGAGGCCCTGGGACATTGTTCTGAGATTTTCTTTCAGTAAAAATGTGCTAAAATGAAAAAAGCTTGTCTGGGGAGAGGCTCAGAAGTATCAGTAAATCAGTAGCCGACCTTACTGTGGACGTGGGTAGAGCTTATCCAAGGTCGTCTTCAGCTTCTCCACCTCTTCCCTGCAAGGTGCCCATTTCAGACCTGGTTTCCTCTCACACCCTCAGCAGCTCTGAGTCCCCACTGGTCCCAGGTAGGAGGGGAGGGCGGAGCCAGGGCAGGTGGGAGGAGAGCTATTTGGAGGTGGGTGGGACCTCCATCACCCACTGTGGGTGTCAACTAATCTGTTTATGGGCAGGCGGGCTCTGAGCTGCACAGTTAATGTGTGCTGATACACTCTGCACTCCTTAAGTAATTGCATTTTTTGACAAGGATATCCCTTTGCTCTGAATCGCTTTTGGTGTAGCGTTGTCTGACACACACAGCCACGTACACAGAGTGTGTTGCTCGGAAGGTGACCTGATCAGGTGTTCTGCCCTCTGCGCATGTAGGGGAAATACGTGGTCTGCTTTGACCCACTGGACGGATCTTCGAACATCGACTGCCTGGCCTCCATTGGAACCATATTTGCCATCTACAGAAAGGTGAGTAAACAGTATGCTCTGTAACACCTCCTTCCTCTGGTGGTTCCAAACGTTCCTGGGCTGGGAGCCACAAGTCTGGAGTTCTAACCTCGGTCCTCCCACTAACCAGACACACTGTGGCAGGCAAGCCATGAACCTCGCTCTGCCTCGGGCTCCTCATTGAATACCCGAATCGCTCATTTCCTTCAGTCCTGTTCTCGGCGTTCCTAGGAAGGGAGGGTGAGCTGATAGATGGGGCCTTGTTCTGAAAATCTGGAGGCAACACAGATGCCAGACGTGGAATTAGGTTCCTGGTGGCATCTGAAGGCCCCTCTGTTCCTTCCTTGTGTATCTTAAATCTTACTGCGTTTGCTTTCTGTTGCTGCTGTAACAATTCACTACACATTTAGAGGCTTAAAACAACCTCCATTAATTATCACCCAGTTCTTGGGTCAGAAGTTTGGCAGGCATGGCTAGGTTCTCTGGCTTGTAAGGCCAAAATCTTGGTGTCAGCCAGCCTGGCATCCTATTGAGAAGAATTCGCTTCCAGGCTCGCTTAGGCTGTTGGCAAAATTCACTGAAACTGTCAACATCCATCCCCGCACATAGTTACAATTTGTGTGTGTGTGTGTGTGAGAGTGTGTGTGTGTGTGTGTGTGTGTGTGTGTGTGATGAGGACTTTTAAGATCTACTCTCACAGCCACTTTCAAATAGACAATACAGTATTTTTTTTTAAACACCTTTATTGGAGTATAATTGCTTTAAAATGGTATGTTGGTTTCTGCTTTATAACAAAGTGAATCAGCTATACATATACATATATCCCCATATCTCCTCCCTCTTGCATCTCCCATCCATCATCCCTATCCCACCCCTCTAGGTGGACACAAAGCACTGAGCTGATCTCCCTGTGCTATGTGGCTGCTTCCCACTAGCTATCTATTTTACATTTGGTAGTGTATATAAGTCCATGCCACTCTCTCACTTCATCCCAGCTTACCCTTCCCATTCCCACGTCCTCAAGTCCATTCTATACATCTGCATCTTTATTCCTATCCTGTCCCTAGGTTCTTCAGAACAATTTTCTTTTTTTTTTAGATTCCATATATATGTATTAGCATACAGTATTGTTTTTCTATTTCTGACTTACTTCAGCCTGTATGACAGACTCTAGGTCCATCCACCTCACTACAAATAACTCAGTTTCGTTTCTTTTTATGGCTGAGTAATATTCCATTGTATATATGTGCCACATCTTCTTTATCCATTCATCTGTCGATGGACACTTAGGTTGCTTCCATGTCCTGGCTATTGTAAATAGAGCTGCAGTGGACATTGTGGTACATGACTCTTTTTGAATTATCATTTTCTCAAGGTATATGCCCAGTAGTGGGATTTCTGGGTTGTATGGTAGTTCTATTTGTAGTTTTTTAAGGAACCTCCATACTGTTCTCCATAGTGGCTGTATCAATTTACATTGCCACCAACAGTGCAAGAGGGTTCCCTTTTCTCCACACCCTCTCCAGCACTTATTGTTTGTAGATTTTTTTTTTTTTCCTGTATGTGGGCCTCTCACTGTTGTGGCCTCTCCTGTTGCGGAGCACAGGCTCCGGACGCGCAGGCTCAGCGACCATGGCTCACGGCCCAGCTGCTCCGCAGCATGTGGGATCCTTCCAGACCGGGGCACGAACCCGTGTCCCCTGCACCGGCAGGTGGACTTTCAACCACTGTGCCACCAGGGAAGCCCTGTTTGTAGATTTTTTGATGATGACCATTCTGACTGGTGTGAGGTGATATGTCATTGTAGTTTTGATTTGCATTTCCCTAATGATTAGTGATGTTGAGCATTCTTTCATGTGTTTGTTGGTTGTCTGTATATCTTCTTTGGAGAAATGTCTATTTAGATCTTCTGCCCATTTTTGGATGGGGTTGTTTGCTTTTTTGATATTGAGCTGCATGAGCTGCTTGTAAATTTTGGAGATTAGTCCTTTGTCAGTTGCTTCATTTACAAATATTTTCTCCCATTCTGAGGGTTGTCTTTTCATCTTGTTTATGTTTTCCTTCGGTGTGCAAAAGCTTTTAAGATTCATTAGGTCCCATTTGTTTATTTTTGTTTTTATTTCCATTTCTCTAGGAGGTGGGACAAAAAGGATCTTGCTGTGATTTATGTCATACAGTGTTCTGCCTATGTTTTCCTCTAAGAGTTTTATAGTGTCTGGCCTTACATTTAGGTCTTTAATCCATTTTGAGTTTATTTTTGTGCATGGTGTTAGGGAGTGTTCTAATTTCATTCTTTTACATGCAGCTGTCCAGTTGTCCCAGCACCATTTATTGAAGAGGCTGTCTTTTGTCCATTGTATATTCTTGCCACCTTTATCAAAGATAAGATGACCATATGTGCATGGGTTTATCTCTGGGCTTTCTATCCTGTTCCATTGACCTATATTTCTGTTTTTGTGCCAGTACCATACTGTCTTGATTACTGTAGCTTTGTAGTATAGTCTGAAGTCTGGGAGCCTGATTCCTCCAGCTCCGTTTTTCTTTCTCAAGATTGCTTTGGGTATTCGGGGTCTTTTGTATCTCCATACAAATTGTGAAATATTTTGTTCTAGTTCTGTGAAAAATTCCATTGGTAGTTTGATAAGGATTGCATTGAATGTGTAGATTGCTTTGGGTAGTATAGTCATTTTCACAATGTTAGTTCTTCCAATCCAAGAACATGGTACATCTCTCCATCTGTTTGTATCATCTTTAATTTCTTTCATCAGTGTCTTATAGTTTTCTTCATACAGGTCTTTTGTCTCCTTAGGTAGGCTTATTACAAGGTATTTTATTCTTTTTGTTGCAATGGTAAATGGGAGTGTTTCCTTAATTTCTCTTTCAGGTTTTTCATCATTGGTGTATAGGAGTGCAACAGATTTCTGTGCATTAATTTTTTATCCTGCTACTTTACCAAATTCATTGAGTAGCTCTAGTAGTTTTCTGGTAACGTCTTTAGGATTCTCTATGTATAGTACCTTGTCATCGGCAAACAGTGACAGCTTTACTTCTTCTTTTCCGATTTGGATTCCTTTGATTTCTTTTTCTTCTCTGATTGCTGTGGCTAAAACTTCCAAAACTATGTTGAATAATAGTGGTGAGAGTGGGCAACCTTGTCTTGTTCCTGATCTTAGTGGAAATGGTTTCAGTTTTTCACTGTTAAGAATGATGTTGGCCATGGGTTTGTCATATACAGACTTTATTACGTTGAGGTAGTTTCCGTCTCTGCCTACTTTCTGGAGGATTTTTATCATAAATGGGTGTTGAATTTTGTTGAAAGCTTTTTCTGCATCTATTGAGATGATCATATGGTTTTTTTCCTTCAATTTGTTAATATGGTGTATCACATTGATTGGTTTGTATATATTGAAGAATCCTTGCATTCCTGGGATAAACCCCACTTGATCATGGTGTATGATCCTTTTAATGTGCTGTTGGATTCTGTTTGCTAGTATTTTGTTGAGGATTTTTGCATCTATGTTCATCAGTGATATTGGCCTGTAGTTTTCTTTCTTTGTGGCATCTTTGTCTTGTTTTGGTATCAGGGTGATGGTGGCCTTGTCTAATGAGGTTGGTAGTGTTCCTCTCTCTGCTATATTTTGGAAGAGTTTGAGAAGCATAGGTGTTAGCTCTTCTCTAAATGTTTGATAGAATTTGCCTGGAAGCCATCTGGTCCTGGGCTTTTGTTTGTTGGAAGATTTTTAATCACAGTTCCAATTTCAGAGCTTGTGATTGGTCTGTTTACATTTCCTATTTCTTCTTGGTTCAGTCTTGGAATGCTGTGCTCTTCTAAGACTGTGCCTATTTCTTCCAGGTTGTCCATTTTATTGGCATATAGTTACTTGTAGTAATCTCTCATGATCCTTTGTATTTCTGCAGCGTCAGTTGTTGCTTCTCCTTTTTCATTTCTAATTCTATTATTTGAGTCTTCTCCCTTTTTTTCTTGATGAGTCTGGCTAATGGTTTATCAGTTTTGTTTATCTTCTCAAAGAACCTGCTTTTAGTTTTATTGCTCTTAGCTATTGTTTCCTTCATTTCTGTTTCATTTATTTCTGATCTTATCTTTATGATTTCTTTCCTTTTGCTAACTTTGGGGATTTTTTGTTCTTCTTTCTCTAATTGCTTTAGGTGTAAGTTTAGGTTGTTTATTTGAGGTGTTTCTTGTTTCTTGAGGTAGGATTTTATGGCTATAAACTTCCCTCTTAAAACTGCTTTTGCTGCATCCCATAGGTTTTGGGTTGTCTTGTTTTCATTGTCATTTGTTTCTTGGTATTTTTTTATTTCCTCAGTGATCTCTTGGTTATTAAGTAGTGTATTGTGTAGCCTCCATGTATTTGTATTTTTGTACAGATTTTTTCCTGTAATTGATACCTAGTCTCATAGCATTGTGGTCAGAAAATATAGTTGATATGATTTCAATTTTCTTAAATTTACCAAGGCTTGATTTGTGATCCAAGATATGATCTATCCTGGATTATGTCCCATGAGCAGTTGAGAAGAAAGTGTGACAACATGGTATTATTAACTCTAGTCTCGATGCTGTACATTACATCCCCAGGACTTACTTATCTTATAATTGGAAGTCTGTACTTTTGACCACCTTCACTTATTTCACCTACCCCACCCCTTGCTTCTGGAAACTACCAATCTGTTCTCTGTATCTATGAGCTTTTTTTTTTTTTTAGAGTCCACATGTAAGTGGGATCATACAGTATTTGTCCTTCTCTGACTTATTTCACTTAGCATAATGCCCTCAAAGTCCATCCATATTGTTATGAATGGCAGGATTTCCTTGTTCTTTATTGCTGAATTTTATGTATATATATCTGTGAAAGAGTGATTTCATGTCCTTCAGGTGTATACCCAGAAGTGTAATTGCTGGATCTTATATAGCTCTATATTTAATTCTTGGAAGAACCTCCATACTGTTTTCCATGGTGGCTTCACGAATTTACATTCCTACAAGCAGTGCCCGAGGATTCCCTTCTCTCCACATCCTCACTGACACTTTTTATTGCTGATCTTTTTGATATTAGTCATTCTGACAGGTGTGCGGTGCTATCTCATTGTGGTTTTGATTTGCATTTCCCTGATGATTAGTGATGTTGAGCACCTTTTCATATAACCGTTGGCCCTTTGTATGCCTTCTTTGGAAAAATGTCTATTCAGTCAGATCATTTGTTTTTATGCCATTGAGTTGTGTGAGTTCTTTGTATATTTTGGATATTAATCCCTTATTCTATGTATTATCTCCAAATATTTTTTTCTTTTTCATTTTGTTGATGGTCTTAATAGCTTCTTAAAGCCAACTGATTTAAAAACAAAGAGGAATAATGGGGGAGGCTCTGCATGTGTGTGGACAGGGAGTATGTAGGAAATCTCTGTATCTTTCTCACAATTTTTCTGTGACCCTAAAACTGTTCTCAAAAAAATGAAGTCTTTGAAACAAAAAAAGAGGAATATTACTATACGTAATATGGGATATTCACACTTGAATTTTGGTGATTTTGAATACAGAGATTTTGTCTTAAAATTCAAATAAACCAGAGGCTTTGAATGCTAGTCCAAATAACCATAGATTTTCTCTGATACTGTTTCTAAAGAAGTGGGGCAAGTTTGAGAAATGAATGAGACATGAAGAGAAAGCTTTGTGATGCTTAAGCAATATCTAATGAGAGAGCAGCTTGCTTCAGAGACCTCATGGGGCTGTCACAGCCTCTTAGAACCCTATCAAAGCCAGGGATGGTGCCCGTTTCTGACCAGGATTTCTTTGATTTTCTATAAGCATCAAGATAGAAGTTTCAGGACTGTCAGAGAACTGTCAAAAGTATTTTCTTCCCCTTATCTCTGAAGAGCATTGCTAAAACACCCTTCATGATGTCCCATACTGCTTTCAGCTCCCTGTTCTATGATTTTCCTTTTTCTTGAAGTTGACATTTTCCATTTCCAACAGTCACAGATTAGACAAAGTGCAAACTCTCTCCCTTCAAGACATCCAGAACTTTTGGATACAATATATCATCCTTTAAATTCGTGGCTGAGCTCATTGAAATGAACAAGCAATAAACACAAGGTAAAGGGCGGAGGACCACAATCAGAAAAGTGAAAACCAGAGGCTTAAAAGGAGGACTGAGGGAGTTGTCCTGATGTGAGGAGCTGGTCTTGTTGATCTGAGTAAATCAAGGGTGTGGGTTTTAACACCCCTACAGGGTCAGGAGACCCCGTCTCCCATTACTATGGGTAAGTCAACCTCACCAAAATTCTACTCTTTTACTGACATAAGGATACATAGACCAGTGGAACACAAAAGAGATCCTAGAGATAAACCCACACACGAATGATTGCCTGATTTATGAAAAGGCAATACTGAAGTTTAATTTGTACAGGATGATCCCTTCAATAAGTGATGCTGGTCCAGGTGAATATCGGTATGAGAAAAAATGAACTTGACTCCTACTTCACACCATACACAAAGATTAATTAAAGACCAGAGACTTCACTGTAAAAAGTAAAGCTATAAAGCTCCTAGAAAAAAAACCACAGGAGAATATCTTCATGCCTTTGGGGAAGGTAAAGATTTTTTAAACAGGACATAAAAAGTACTAACTATGAAGGAAAAGGCTAGGAAACTGGGCTTCATTGAAACTAAGAACTTTGGTTCATCAAAAGACAGCATGGACAGCAAGGATGGACCTAGAGATTGTCATACTGAGTGAAGTAAGTCAGACAAAAATAAATATATGGTATCGCTTATATGTGGAATCTAAAATAATGGTACAAATGAACCTATTTACAAAACAGAAATAGGATCACAGATATAGAAAGCACACTTATGGTTACCAAGGGGGAAGGGGAGGGAGGGGTAAATTGGGAGATTGGGATTGACATATACACACTACTATATATAAAATAGATAACTAATAAGAACCTGCTATATAGCACAGGGAACTCTACTCAATACTCAATAATGACCGATATGGGAATGGAATCTAAAAAAGAGTGGATATATGTATATGTATAAGTGATTCACTTTGCTGTACAGCAGAAAGTAACACAACATTGTAAATCAACTATACTCTAATAAAAATTAATTTTAAAAAAAGACAACATTAAGAGAGTAAAAAGGCAACTACAGACGGATGGAAAAATTTTCAATGCATACATCCAACAGAGAACTCATGTACAGAATAAATAAAGAACTCCTACAAATCAATAAAAAATACTGTCAATCTTATCAAAGGAATGGGCAAAAGACTTGAACAGGAACTTCAAAAAAGAGATTTTTTTCCCCAGCTTGTTAATAAGCACATGAGAGATGCTCAACATCATTAGTCATCAGGGAAATGGACATGGAAACAGCACTGAGACATCATTTACCACCCGCCCCCAACCAGAGTGGCTAAAATGAAAAAGACTAACCATACCAACTGTAGATGAAGAAACTGGAATTCTAATATATTGGTGGTGGGAGTAGAAAATGATACAAACACTTCAGAAAAATTTGATAGCACCTGCTAGTATTAAACATATACTGATACACTATGGCCCAGCAAGTCCACTCCTGGAGTGCACCCAGGATAAATGGGTGCCTGTGTTTGCCAAAAGATGTGTACAAATTATTCATAAAAGACCCAAACTGAAAAAAATCAAAAAGTGTATCAACATAAGAATGGATAAATAAACTGTGATATAGTCACACGACAAAAAGCTACATAGCAATGCAAAAGAACAAACTATTGCTATGTGCAACAGCACAGATAAAATCACAAAGACATATGTTGTGAAACATAAGCCAGATACAAAAGAACACATGCTTTGTAATTTCATTTATAAGAAGTTCCAAAACAGTCAAAGCTAATTATTCTTTTGATGTCCAGATGATAAAGGCCAGAATAGAGGTTACCTTGGGGGAGGTGATAGTGACAAAAGAGGTATAAGAGAAACTGCTAGGTGGCTGGAAATATTCTATAAATTGATCTTAGTAGTTACATCAGTATGTACTATATATATGTAAAAATTCATCAAACTGTATAGTTAAGATTTGTGTGCTTTGCTATATGTAATTTATACCTCAATTAAAAGAAAAATAATCAACTTTCCAAAAAAAGACACTATAAATAAAATTAAAAGGCAGATGACAATTGAGGAAAATGTTTGTAACATATAAGGTATTTATATCTTTCATATATAAAAAGCTATTAAAATTAAAAATAAGAAGATGAGTACCCCGATAGAAAAATAGGCAATGACATCAAACAGGCAACTTACAAAATAAGAAATAAAAATGGTCAATAAATATATAAAAATTTACTTTATTAATTATACAAAATGGAGATTAAAGCAGATGTCTTTTTTTGCACCTATCAAATTGGCCAAGTTGAAAAGACAGTACTATCTTATGTTTATCAGATTCTGCACAGCAACTTTTCAATATGTATCAAAAGTATTTTACCCAATACTTTTATTATTTGGAATTTCTCTTGGGAAAATAATCAGAGAAACACATGTTTATGCACTAGATTTTTCATCTCAGAGTCGTTCTGATATTTTAAAACATTTGGAGACATCAAAAGGATAATATAATACTATAACTAACTCTACACACATAAATTTGATAACTTAGATGAAGTAGACCAATTCTTTAAAAAGCACACTACTATTACTCACTCAGTACGAAACAGATAATTTGAACAGCCCTATAATTACTAAGAAAATAGAGTTCAAAAGAGAGATCTCTAGGCCCAGATGGTTTCACTGGAGAATTATACCAAATGATTAAAGATGATTCAATCTCTTCTAGAAAAGAGAAGGGAAAGGAATACTTCCCAGTCTATTTTCTAAAGCCAGCATTACACAGATACCAAAACCAGATGAAGACAGTTCAGAAAGGAAAACTACAGACCAATATCTCTCATGAATAGATGCAAAATCTTCAACATAATATTAACAAATAAAATTCAACAATGCATAAAAAGAATTATATACCATGAGTAAGTGGGTTTACTCCAGTGATGGAAAGCTGGTTCAATATTCAAAAATCAGTCAGTGTAATCCACCACATCAACAAGCTTAAAGAAGAAAAATCAGAACCATGTCCATCAATGAAGAATAACCATTTGACAAAATTCAACACTCAGTTGTAAAACAAAACAAAACAAACAAACAAAAACTCTCAGGAAGCAAGAAATAGAGGGGAAACTTCCCTCAACTTGATAAAGAACATCTATAAAAAGACAACAGCTAACATTATATTTAACAGTGAAAGACAAAATGCTTTTTCTCTAAAATCAAGAACAAGGGAAAGATGTCCAATCTCACCACTGTTATTCAACATAATGCTGAAAGAGCTAGCCGGGGCAGTGAGACCAGAAAAAGAAATAAAACCATACGGATTGGAATGAAAAACTGTCGATAGGATGGTCCATTGTAGAGAACTCCTAAGGAATCTACAAACACCAAAACCAAAGCCGGCTTCCTAGAACTAATAAGTGAGTTCAGCAAGGTCACAGGATACAAAATCAACATACAAAGATCAATTGGATTTCTATATATCAGCAATAAACATATGGTAACTAAACTTTAAAATATGATACAATTTACAGTTACTCAAAAAAAAAGGAATAGTAATTCTACCAGTAATTACTGATGAAAGTAATCAAATAATATGTCTTGTATGGAGAAACATACCATGTTCATGGGTTGGAAGACTCAACATTGTAAAGGATGTTAATTCTCCCCAAACTGATATATGTATAGGTTTGACTCAATTTCTCTCAAAATCCTGGCAAGATATTTTGTAGATATAGATAAGGTTATTCTAAAAGTTAAGACTGTATGATATTAACAGAGGGACAGACTAATGTTCAATTGAACAGAACAGAGAACCCAAAAATGGTTTCACACAATTTATGGCTAACAGCTTTTGACAAAGTTGTGAAAACAATTCAATGGAAAAAGGAGTCTTTTCAACAATTAATGCTGGAGCGACTGCATATCCACAGAGGGAAAAAAAAAGAACTCAACCTAAACTTTATACTTTATACCAAAATCATCTCAAAATAGATTCCAGGTTTAAAGGTAAAACTTTATTTTTTATTATTATTTTTGGCTGTGCGGCACGGCTTGCGGGATCTCAGTTCCCTGACCAGAGATTGAACCCGGGCCACGGCAGTGAAAGGCCGGAATCCTAACCACTGCACCACCAGGGAAGTCCCTCCTTGCCTTTCTGAGCACAAGGAAGTAGGGAGGGATGAGCCCTTCAAGAGATACCTCGAAAAGTAGGTTGTGAAATCCAGTCTCAGGTGTGGCTCTGCCCCTCCTTCAAGGACATTCGCTCTTCTTCGTCAGCATGCCTGCCTTGCCCCGTCTCTCTGAATTCCCATTCCCATTGTCACTGTTAGTGCTGCTGGCCAAAGAGAGAGGCTTCCTCAAGAAAACGTCCAGAACTGTAGACTTGGGGACAGACAGGGGCAGTGTCTTCAAGGGGCGGCGCATGGACGGTGACGAGCTCTGGGCCCAGCTGCCTGGGTTGACTCCAGCTCCTCTTGATGTTGGGTGAGTTATCCAGTCGCTCAGGCTCTGAGTTCTTCATCTGAACGATGGAGGTCATAACGGTATCTACCTTGGAGTGCCGTTGTGTATGTAGAATGAGGTACTGCACAAAATCAGAGCTCAATGACCTTGGTCGTTATAATCATCAAGGAGCATGGGTTATGATTTTTAAGAGAAGGTGTAGTTTTAGCACTTTGGGGTGCTGTTCTTGGCAGGATGGAGACAAATACGTTCAGAAAACAGGGAGAAGTCCAAGAATGGCCTTTGCAATGGTTCAGCTAGAACCATTCATTAACATGGCAACCGTTTCCTCCAGATGCATTTGTTGTGACTTGAAATTCTAGAACTGCGTTTCCTTCAGTGGTTCAAGTAGATCTGAAATGCAGGCCTCTGGCAAAGGGTTCTCTCCAGAGACAGTAATGTTTCCCTTTTCTCTTTTGCAGACCTCAGAGGATGAGCCTTCTGAAAAGGATGCCCTGCAGCCTGGCCGCAACATTGTAGCCGCGGGCTATGCACTCTATGGAAGTGCAACACTGGTGGCTCTTTCCACTGGGCAAGGAGTGGACCTCTTCATGCTTGACCCAGTAGGTACCCAATAAGACAGTATGGGCCTTTGTGCTTTAATTCCTGTCCTCTGAGATAATTTCCTAGTCATTCCTAATACTTGCTCTTGGGGCCAGAGAGTCTAGTTTGGAGAGCCAACAGAATCATCTAAAAACATTAAGAACCTCTGTTCAAGTGAGGGCATTTGAGGGGTTCTACAAAGTCAGTCATAGCAACTCAGGCCCGGTTCTTAAGGAATTAATGACCAAAAAATGCATTCAATTTCTTTGGTTTATGGGAATACAATGACTTAATCCCAATGATGCCAATTTCCAGCCAGAAGCATGGATTCTTTAGAGTAGCACCATCCACTAGAACTTTCTGTGATGATGGCTATGTTCTGTAATCTGTACTGTCTGTTACGGTGGCTACTAGCTTCCTGTGACCATTGAACATTTGCTGTGTGGTTAGTGTGACTAAGAAACTGGGTTTCTAAATTTTATTTCTTTTTAATTAACTTAAATAGCCACATGTGACTAGTGGCTACCCTACTGGACACCAGTTTGGAGGACTTCCCCTAATACACATGTTCTTCCCAATGGGAGGAGTGACTGGTAGAAAGCTATTTTATCAGATTCTGTGTTGTTCTCCACACTTTCCACAATGAGAAAATGCTCAGTAGCAGAAGGGGAAGAAGCACAACCTCTGGGTAGATGAAAAATATGATAGCACAACGCCGTTTGGAGGACGACATAATTGGATAAAGACACAAGAGTTCAAAAATAAAGGGTGAGCCTTCATGGCAAATGTACATTAAAAATGTTCAGGAGAAATTTTGGAAAATATGTGTAACTTATAGAATTTCTCTTTTAAATGCTGGATGCTTTGCTTATTACTTGTGAACTACTTTGCTAAATATAATCAGGTCTTGTGAAAACTCAAATATTTTTTTTGCGGTATGCAGGCCTCTCACTGTTGTGGCCTCTCCCGTTGTGGAGCACAGGCTCCGGACACGCAGACTCAGCGGCCGTGGCTCACGGGCCCAGCCGCTCCACGGCGTGTGGGATCTTCCCGGACTGGGGCACGAACCCGTGTCCCCTGCATCGGCAGGTGGACTCTCAACCACTGCGCCACCAGGGAAGCCCTCAAATAATTTTGACCAAAGTCCATTTCAAAATTTCCAGTATTCTGTGAAGCAAAAGCTATTGTTCAGTATTTCAACTTAATTTGAAATTACAAATGTTTATTGAGCATCTAGTGTGTCCCCAAATACCATTGTAGGCAGTGGAGGGAGATAATGCACTGATCAAACAAACATTTTAGACAAACATTTCAGGATTTTACATGCTGGTGCATGTGAAACCGCACAACTCAGATTGGGACTTGAACTGTCTTTTAATTGAGATCACACACCTGGTCTCAGGTCTCAGGTTCTTTATGTCTCATCGCAGAAAGAATTCAGTGAGAGACAAAGTGATATGTGAGAAGTGGATTTACTTAGAGAGATACACATTCCATGCACAGAATCTGCCTCAAAAGGCGAGAATGGCCACAGGACATGGGGTTGTCTTGGAAAGTGAGAGTAGCCAAAGCAGAAACATATTCCACAGACAGAGTGTAGGCCATCTCAGAAGGCAAGAGGCCCGGAAATATGGGGTGGTTAGCTTTTTATGGGCTGAGTAATTTCATAGGCTAATGAGTGGGACGGTTATTCCAACTATTTTGGGGAAGGGGCAGAAATTTCCAGGAATTGGGCCATTGCCCACTTTTTGGCCTTTTATGGTCATCCTTGGAACTGTTATGGTGCTGGTAGGTGTGTCATTTAGCATATGCTGGTGTATTACATTGAGCGTATATACTAGGCTCAAGGTCCACTGGAAGTCAAGTCTTCTGCCATCTTGAGCCTAATTGATTCTAACCAGTTTTTGTTGTGTCCTCAATGGCTCTGTCATTCTTTTAAAGGTTGTGCCCTGCCCCCTTCTTTCCTGTTTCACATGTGAGTGGAGGGAAGGGGGTTACAAATTTCAAAACAGTTAAACTAAACTTTATAGTATGGAAATATGGTATCTTTTATTTTTTAAAATTTTTATTTATTTATTTATTTATTTTCTAAAAAACTAAACTTTAGAGTATGGAAATCTGGTATCTTTTATTTTTTTAATATTTATTTATTATTTTTAAAAATTATTTATTTATTTATTTTTGGCTGCGTTGGGTCTTCGTTGCTGCATGTGGGCTTTCTCTAGTTGCGGTGAGCGGGGGCTGCTCTTTGTTGCGGTGCGTGGGCTTCTCATTGCTGTGGCTTCTCTTGTTGTGGAGCATGGGCTCTAGGCGCACAGGCTTCAGTAGTTGTGTCACGTAGGCTCAGTAGTTGTGGCTTGCAGGCTCTAGAGTGCAGGCTTAGTAGTTGTGGTGCACGGGCTTAGTTGAGCCGCGGCATGTGGGATCTTCCTGGACCAGGGCTTGAACCCGTGTTCCCTTGCATTGGCAGGCAGATTCTTAACCACTGCACCACCAGGGAAGTCCATCTGGTACATTTTAAAGTCTAAATTTTTCACATATAAATCCATCAGAGCAAAACGCATTGCTGTGTCGGTTTACTGATGCTCTAATTTCTCCTTATTTTCATAGAAGCAGGAATCTGTAGTTCACAAATAATGTTACTGAGCCCAAGCTTGTTCTGCTTGCCGCATGACAGCCAATAAATTTGGAGACAAGGTGTTGAGGCAAGGAATAGCGACTTTATTTGGAAAGCCGGCAGACTGAGAAGTTGGCAGGTTAGGGTCCCCAAAAAACCATCTTACTGGGGTCTGGATGCTAGTTTCATTTATACAACAGAGACTGGGAGGAGGTGAGGAAGTGAAGAGGCCATTAGTTTTGCCTGTCTTGGCCAACATGGGGAGGTGATGTGTTAATTTCTTCTTTTGTGCAGCCATTCACAGGTGGTCAGGGTCAGATTATCTCCCTGTGAGCTAAGCAAAGGCACTTTAGTTTAACATTCAGGCACAGGGTAAGGGTTCCCTGTGGCAGGCCATTATGTATGATTATAATAACAAAAGCAACAAAAATCAAAGGCTAAAGTCAAAGAAACAGATCAACATGGAGTCTGATTTAGCTCTTCCCTGCTACAATAATACTCTCAGAATAGTAGCTGACAGTTAGACAGTGCTTATTAAGTGGTGGATAGGTATCTGTTCTAAGCAACTTGCATATATTAATGCATTTAAGCCTCACAGCAGCCCTGTGAGTGTAGGTCCTACTATTATTCTCATTTTCAGACGAGGAAAGTGAGGCACAGAGAGGGTAAGTAACTTGCCCAAGGTCATGCTAGTAGCAGTGGAGCCAAGAGTCACACTCAGGCTGTGACAATTGTGATTTATAAGAAAAAAATAAATTTGATCATTCAGATTGAACCAGGAGGGAAGGGGGCAGGGCACGACCTTTGAAAGAATGACATAGCCCGAGGACATGACTTAAACTGATTAGAACAAAATGGGTCCAAGATGGCGGACAAGTCGACTTCCACTAGACCTTGAGTCTCAGTATATGCTCATTGTAACACATCAGCAAGCTAAATGACACACCCACAGGTGCCATGACAGTTCCAAGACTGACCATAAGGATCAAAAAGTGGGCGGTGGCCCAATTCCTGGAAATCCCGCCCCTTCCTGAAATAGCTGGAATACTCCCCCCACTCATTAGCCTATGAAATTACCCACTCCTATAAAAACTGACAGCCCCATACCCTGGTGCCTTTTTCACCTTTTGAAATGGCCCACACTCTGTCTGTGGAGTGTGTTTCTCTCTAAATAAATCCACTTCTTACCTATCACTTTGTCACTCACTGAATTCTTTCTGCAGTGAGACATCAAGAACATGAGCTTCATTAAGTCCTGAAACCAGGTGTGGGATCTCGGTTGGAAGACTGGGTTTTGGCCAGGTTTGAGTCCTAGCAGTGTGGGTTCAAGTCCCAATCTGGGTTTAGGCTGTGTTCGAGTTCTGGCACAGGGGTTCAAGGTCCAATCTGAGGTGCACGGTTTCAAGATGACCAAAATATATTCCTCATATATTTGTTATTCATCCATGGTTCCTGGCTCACAGCTCCCAAAACCCTTGGAATTTCCTAAGTGCTGAGAGTGCTAAAGGGGTCTTTTGTTATGGAATGAGGTGACTTTTGGAAGGCTCCTAAAGATGGGGGCTGGTTTCCAATGGACCCAACCACGTGATTAGAGGGTTGGGACTTCCAATCTCACCCCCTGGCCTCTGAGGAGGGGAAAGGGACTGGAGGTTGAATCAATTGCAAACGATTTAATCAATCATGCCTATAATGCCTGTATAATGAAGCCTCCATAAAAACCCAAAGGACTGGGTTCAGAGAGCTTCTGGGTTGAGACTGAGGAGAGTAGTGAGCCTGGAGAGGGCAGTGGAGCTTTTCACCACTTCCCTGTGCCTCTCTTCCATCTGGCTGTTCCTGAGTTATAGACTTTTATAAGAAACCAGTAATCTAGTAAGTAAAGTGCTTCTTTGAGTTCTGGGAGCCACTGTAGCAAATTAACTGCCCTGAGAAAGAGGTCCTTGATGCCAAAATCTTGGCTTTCCTGCGTACTGCTGCTGAACAGAAATATGGAGACAGAGTTGTGGAGAAGAAAGAAAGCTTTATTTCTTTGCCAGGCAAAGAGGGAACACAGTAGGCTAGCGCCTCAAGAACTGTGCCCCCCTCCCTGGGGAATAGGGAGAGGTCTTATAGTCTGGGCTCCTGGTCAGAGGTATGTGATAAGGATCAAGGCAGTAACAGTCTTGCATTCTTTCTTCTGTAAAGTTTCAAAAGGGTGGGGGTGCTGACAAGATTAGGGTTGTGCAGGGTCTCAGGTGGTCAGGTCTCCTAATCTTGATGAGCTTCTCTGGTCCCTTTTATCTTACCTTAGGTGGTTTCACGGCAGCTCCTCTCTTAATTAGCAACTATTCGAATCTGCCCTTTGGAACTCAGGGAAAGTCATGGAGGCTGGAGTCTTGCCTGCAAGAAATGGGGGACAGAAAGGCCTCTATGCCTGGGAGCCCCACAGGGCCCTGCTTGGTTTCATCCTGGGAACCTCTGATTTATGGCCGGTCAGAATTATAGGTGACAACCTGGGTTTGGACCTGGCGTCTGAAGTGTCCCCACTTTGGGAGAGGGCAGACTTCTAGGACTGAACCCTTCACTTGTAGAATTTGATGCTATCTCTGTGTAGATAGTGTCAGAATTGAGTTGAATTTCAGACACACTGCTGGTGTCCGAGAATTGCTTGGTTGAATGGTTGCAGGAAGGGGGACCCCTTCCAGGGCCCGAGAATGGGCTCTTGTCTAACATTTGGAAATGAATTGTCCAAGGAGGCACGTGCTGACAGAGCAAGAGACTATTGGGAAGGAGCGCCCAGGTGGAGGGCAGCAGGGGAAGGGAACCCAGGAGAACTGGCTCACAGTCTTGGGTTTTATGGTAATGGGATTAGTTTCGGGGTTGTCTCTGACCCATCATTCTGACTGAGGGTCCTTCCTGGTGGTGCCTGCATCGCTCAGCCAAGAAGGATTCTGGGAGGTTGGTAGGATATATATATGGACTGGGGTCTCCTCTCTCCTTTTGACCTTTACCAAATTCTTCCGGTTGGCGGTAGCTTATTAGTTCCATGTTCCTTACCAGGACCTCCTGTTGTAAGATAACCCATGCAAGTGGTTACTATGGTACCTGACCAGGGCAGGCGGTTTCTGTCAGTGGTTCCCTTAACAGTATGGGTGGGACTCCTCCCCTACCCACCCCCGCAACACACACACATAAACACACATAAACGCACACACAGAGGAAGTGGCCTTGGCACACCAATTCACAGGCGGTTTTGTGTTTAACTATCATACCAGACAATTTTGAATAAACTCTCTCGATTACAAGCAAAGTATCTCCAAGAACATTCTGAAGTGGTTCTAAGGGTAGTAGGGAGGTGCCTTTGGCTCAGGGGGCCAGCTGAAGGATTCTAGAGACACGGCTCATGCTTTCCACCTTTGGTCACGATAGGGGGGCCCAGTCTGGATACAGGTAGGCCAGACAGTTTGATTACACATCAGAAAGAAGAGCATGCTCTCTGCTGAGCTCTCTTTATTAGCCTGAAAACCCTTCGGATCACATCGCCCTACTACAAAGGACACTTGAGCAAGGACGCAGTGTATGAAGCTGAGGACCAGTTTGAAAGGTTGACTTCAAGTTGAAGCAGCTTATGGCAATTGTCACAGGTAGAAAACCATAGAGGGTGGCCAGCAGGTTACTCAGGCAGGGCCTCACAGGCCAGAGTTCCTTGGTGGGGCAACTAAGAGCCTGCCTGATCTGTGAGTTTGCAGGGCTGGTAATTTGATTTTGTCAGAGCACACATTTTGTTCAGGCACGGAGAGACCGCCTCACGTTAACCAAACTCTCAACTGTGGTATAAGCCACGATGACAAGGCATTTGTTTACAAATAGCAGATACCATTTCTGGGTGACAAGGATGTGGTGCCTGATAATCAGGTACCCTCTTCTCAAAGCTGTGGGAGGCCCTTTTTGTTTTTTTTTTTTTTTTGCAGTACGTGGGCCTCTCACTGCTGTGGCCTCTCCCGTTGCGGAGCACAGGCTCCGGACGCGCAGGCTCAGCGGCCATGGCTCACGGGCCCAGGCGCTCCGCGGCATGTGGGATCTTCCCAGACCGGGGCACGAACCCGTGTCCCCTGCATCAGCAGGCGGACTCTCAACCACTGCGCCACCAGGGAAGCCCTGTGGGAGGCCTTTTTAATATTCAGTGGGTGCCAGTGATCACACAGTCAGAAAAAGGCATTTATTTTCCAGGTTAGAGTAAGGCTCTACAGCCAGTTCCTCCATCCCACAATAGGGAACAACTCTCCAGGGGCCTGAGTGTCTACACCCACAGCCCCTGGGGTGGATAAGTAAGAGAAGACATTATTTAGACAACAGTATCTGTCTTTGATCTTTGCTGATAAACAAAAAGAAAAGGATCCTGGCTAAACTAAGTAAAGGACTTACTGTATTAATGGGAAAGCTCAGGCCCCAGGCTAGACATGGGCAGGTCTGGGAAGCGGGATTCACAGGAACGGTCCCACAGGACAACCTGTCTGGTCTGGCCACCACCCCTGATGCTGTGTCTCTCCTCAGGTTTCAAATGCCAGGAAGGGGTATGTAATTTGTTACGCTCAGTCAGTTGCCTGACCTTGGGCTAGAAGAGGCCCAGCTTAGAGTCTTCTTAGACTGGCCTCCAATGAGAAAAGTTAATTATTCAAAGGAAGTTCGGGTACTTTTAGGACATGGAACTCCATGCTGAGCTGCTCCAAAGCAACAAATGTCCAGAGTAAGTGATTAAAGCTCACGACCCAGAGACCATCAAGTACTTCCCCGCAACATAAGAAGCTGGTTTACTAGCAAGGGAGAAGGCACTCTGGAGGAACCAGGAGGCATCGTGCTAAGAGGGGGCTGGCTTGGGCTTATTATAGCCCTTGGGGTTTTGCTTGATGATTCTAAGGAGTATTTGAGAAAGAGAGGGTCAGTTCTGGATTGGGTGTTGTCTAGATGTGGGTACAATGATTGATGGTGTATCTCAGTTTGTATGTAGGAGGTGGGAAGTTTAAAGTGAGGGTAGAGATTCAGTGGTAAAGAAGCACTCATCCCTCACATGTGGCAGAAGAGAGGCGTGTTGAGTTGTTTTTGCATTTGAGTATCCTCATCGTTGTCTTATTTCAGACACGGTCAGTGTGGACTTGTCTCTTTGTGGGAGTGTCGTAGACGTTCATTCGGAGCCTTCTAGCTGCGAGCTGTCGTCATGGGGGATTTTTATTTTCTCAGTCTTCAAAGTTTAATCAAAACTGATTAGATTTCCAGGGTCTGATTTTCTTCCTAGTGACTTAGAGAGACATCCAGCCTTTCAAAGTGAATCTGCAGCTAGCTAAGTACATTCCTAGGGATGAGACTGTCAGCGCTCTAATTCTGAGGATTTAAAAAACATTTATCGGGCTTCCCTGGTGGCGCAGTGGTTGAGAGTCCGCCTGCCGATGCAGGGGACACGGGTTCGTGCCCCGGTCTGGGAAGATCCCACATGCCGCGGAGCGGCTGGGCCCGTGAGCCATGGCCGCTGAGCCTGCGCCTCTGGAGCCTGTGCTCCGCAACGGGAGAGGCCGCAGCAGTGAGAGGCCCGCGTACTGCAAAAAAAAAAAAAAAAAAAAAAAACCATTTATCAACTGTTCCTCATGCTGAGCGAATACAGTTTCTGACTGAAGGGATTTCTCTTTACCCATATAAGAGTAGTTGGGATACAAGGAACTTTGAATGGTTTCCAACATTGAGTCGTTAAGATAAACAAAATGACTGGGCGCTTCCCTGGCGGTCCAGTGGTTAAGACTCCACGCTTCCGATGCAGGAAGCACAGGTTCGATCCCTGGTTGGGGAACTAAGATCCCACGTGCCTCACCATGCGCCCGCCGCCCCCCCCCCCCCAAGAAAAAGCTGAACTGAATGTGGAAGAGGATGGCAAAAACATTATACGAAATACAGGATAAATAAGTTAAAGAAAAATAACTGGACCACAAATTAGTGGTCTAACTGCATCCCCCACTTTCATGACAAATCCCATTTGAGTAACTCTTTCCTCTCATTGTTGATGGCCCAAATCTTCCTGAAAACATTAGGAATTAACCGGGGGTGAGAACTTGGGGGATAAATACAGCTAGGTTCTTTACAAATGAGTAACCTAGCTACGGTGAAAGTTACAAAGGAAATTTTCCCTCTTTTTCCTTTGAATTATTTTATTTCTTGTTATATCACTGCTTGAGCTGCCTGTGCAGACTCCATATTGTCACTGTTCTTTATACAACTCATCAAAACATCACTGGGCAGGCTGCAGAGGACCCGGCAAACCCCAGGGTTCTTTTAGCAGACCCACATCTTCTACTGTTCTCTGGTTGTTGGTGTGTGCTGTTGGCTTCTGTTTCCTGGTATCTCTCTTCTTCCTGGTGTTTCTTTTCACCTTTCTAGGCTCTTGGTGAATTTGTCCTGGTGGAAAAAGACGTCAAGATTAAAAACAAAGGAAAGATTTACAGCCTCAATGAGGGCTATGCCAAGTATTTTGACGCCGCCACTACAGAATATGTGCAGAAAAAGAAATTTCCCGAGGTGAGTGAAGAAAGCTAAGGCAGAAGCAGGGGGAATGCTGTCTCAGTGGGTTCCTGTTTTGGGGATGGCTGTTGGGGCCTGGCTGAAAGAGGTTGATGCCCCTGTTTATGGCTCCGGACCGTATGAGAATGGCAAACTCTGACTTTCTTCGTAAGCAATCAAAGTCTTTCATAGCTAAAATTTACGTAGTATAGATAATACTCTCCAGGTGAGTTTTTCCAGGAGAACTTGTCTATGAAGAAGGGAGAGACCAATATTTCAAAATCCAGAGTTTCAGGTCAGAGCATCTCCCCTGTCATGTTTTGCTCAGCTACCACCTGTGCTGATTCTGGTCACTTAATTGTATTTAGGTGGAATAATTACATTTAAAAGTACCATTCCTATGCTCTAATATCAGGGCCTGCTGTTTACTCCAAGTTTTAGGAAGGTCTTTGGCTCTCAGTGTGATCACCGAGTCCTGGACTTCATGTGGCTATTAATATAGCCCAAACCGGGCTTCCCTGGTGGCACAGTGGTTGAGAGTCCGCCTGCCGATGCAGGGGATGCGGGTTCGTGCCCCGGTCCGGGAAGATCCCACGTGCCGCGGAGCGGCTGCGCCCGTGAGCCATGGCTGCTGAGCCTGCGCATCCGGAGCCTGGTCTCCGCAACGGGAGAGGCCACAGCAGTGAGAGGCCCGCGTACCGCAAAAAAAGAACAAAACAAAAAAACAAACAAACAAAAAATATAGCCCAAGCAATCCAGTATGTATGTTTGCCGTACAAAGAGCGCTTTTAAGACAGGTGTGGGAAGGAGTCAGAGCATTTTCAGATCAAGAATGTGAAGTCTGACCTACACTGGAAGTGGCGGGAAAAGCAGTGGTGTGATGTGCCAGCCTGGCTGTCCCGGGAAGCCCTTCACGAGCTCCAGGGCGAAAAAGCTCAGGATTCCAGAGGGTCCAGAGCAGTTAGTCAACAGGGTGCTGGGACCTGCCTCTGCTGCCTCAAACGAAAGCTTTAGAGAGTTTTCTTCTTTCTCTGTTCTGTTTGTTCTTTAAGCAAAATTCTTAGAAGTGCAGTCTCCTGTACCTCTCCTTTGCTGTCATGCACAAACCTGTTAGACATCTTAAGGGCAGAAGTAACCAGGATATGAATTGTGAGGTTGATAAAGTCAAAATTATTTACAAGTTCCCAGTCTTGGAGATGATTTCACGGTGGTTCCCATTCTAAACTAAAATGCGCCTCTTCTAGAACCCATAAAGGAAGATACATATTTTACCACTGAAAAACCAAACTCGTATGAAAAAAAAAACATAATTTTTTTTTTTTTTTTTGCGGTACGCGGGCCTCTCACTGTTGTGGCCTCTCCCGTTGCGGAGCACAGGCTCCGGACGCGCGGGCTCAGCGGCCACGGCTCACGGGCCCAGCCGCTCCGCGGCATGTGGGATCTTCCTGGACCGGGGCAGGAACCTGTGTCCCCTGCAATGGCAGGCGGACTCTCAACCACTGCGCCACCAGGGAAGCCCCCTCTCCTGTACTTTTGCCCTCGGGAAGCCCCTCTCGAGTGTGAGCAGGCAGTGCTCCTCCCACACCTCATTCTTCCTGAGGCCATTGCTTCCCTGCAGGATCTTTGTGTTCCGGCTGCCATTCTCCCACACGCCGCACCCCTGGGAGATGCGAAGTGGTCCAGGCACTTTTCCTTACCCTCCGCCATTGTGGAAGGAGCAGTCCTCCTTTGCTGTTTGTCTCCTGACAGTAGCAGCTTCTCCTATCCCTGACTGCACTCTTCTATTAGTCATGATAATAGTAGCTAGTGTATACTGTGTCAGACACTGTTCCTAGTGCTTGTTGTGTACTAACTCATTCAATTCTCCAACAGACTACAAGATAAGTGTTAATACCACAGTCCCCATTTTACATATGGGGAAATTGAGGCCCTGAACAGTCAAGTAATGTTACCGAGTTCAAGCTCTTCTTGCTTGCTGCATGGCAATAGAGGCCAATAGAGAGATGATTTACTGGGGCAAAAAATAGCGACTTTATTGGGAAAGCCAGCAGACCAAGAAGATGGTGGACTAGTGTCCCAAAGAACCACCTTACCTGAGTTAGAATTCAGGCTTCTTTTACACTAAAAGGGAAGGGGGTGTGACTGGTTGTTGCAGACTTCTTGGTGTCAGAATCTTTGTTCTTGCAGCTGTCAACATAGGTCAAGTCAGGAAGTTCCTGTAAATCTACAACAAGACACATGTTATTCTCTGTTCTGCAACTTTTTATCTCTATATGAATGGAAAAGTGACCTTTGAAGGTCAGAGCCTTGAGAATGGGCTGTCCTGTATATTTCAGCCTAGAGGCAGCATTCTTAATTTGTAGCAAAAGCAATAGAATACAAAGGTTAAAGTAAAATAAACAGATCCAATATGGAGTCAGATTTGTTCTTCCTTATTCAGTAACTTGAGTAAAGATGACCTTATTTAACTGGTAGAGCCAGGATTAAAATCTAAGCCTTCTGTTGTGCAACAGATCTCTAGGGCTTTTTTTCATCTTGTAAAGCTGGAATTCTACATCCATTGGACAACAATTCCCCATTTCCTCCTCCCCTCCCCCATCCCTAGTAACCACATTCTCCTATGTGTTTCTATGTGCTGGATTACTTTAGATACCTCAGGTAAGTGGAATCATGTAGTGTTTGTCTTTTTGTGACTGGCTCATTTCACTTCGCATAATGTCCTCAAGGTTCATCCATGTTGTAACAAGTGACAGGATTTCCTTCTTTTTCAAGTCTGAATAATATTCCACTGTGCGTATATACCACATTTTCTTATCCACCTATCTGTCAATGGACACTCAGGTTGCTTCCACTTCTTGGCTATTGTGAATAATGCTGCAGTGAACATGGGTATGGAGAATCTCTTTGAGATTCTATTTCCTAGTTTTTTAGGATAAATACCCAGAAGTTGGAAGGATGTTTCCTTTTTTTTTTTTTTTAAAGTTTTTTCTTTCCTGTCATTCCCTCTTTAACCCTCTTTGCTCCAGTGTCTGCCCTTTATAATCCTCTTTTATCTGTGTTGCCAAATCCAGTGTCATGTTTCCACCTTATGTTACCTGACCTTTCCATGGCATTTAGGGCTGTTTACCCCTTCCTTGGTCTTGTGTCTGGTTTTACGTCCACCTTCCTAATCATCTTCTTAGCCTCTTTTACTGGCTTCCACACTTCTGCCTGCCCTTCAAGCTTGGTACAGGACTTTATTCCAAACAAACCTCTCAGCTCACACTTGGTAACCTGCCAGGGTGAACTCATCCAGTCACTTCTGATGGAATTCAGATCTGCTTGCTCCTCAGACACCTAGAACTCCACATGTCTAACTCTGACGCTCCTATCCCCCACCCCCCACTAAACATACACCCCCAATTCTGCTCCTTCCTGGTTCTTCTTCTCTTGATCCATACTGCCTCAACCATCGTGCTCATTCCCAACAACATTCGGGGAATGAGTCGAGAGGATTACCTCTTTCTTATGCCCACGTCTAATCATTCACTTGGTGTTATCAACTCTATTTCCTAAATATCTCTCATCCCTATGGCCATTGGTCTAATTCAGACCTATGTTCTTTTACCTACTGAGAAGTCTCTTAATTGGCATCTGAAGGTGTTTTTATATACTTAATATCATTATGTGAATAAAATGGAGGAGGCAAAACCTCCCATGTAATTTTTAAGGTAACAACCTGAGTAGTGCTTTCAAGAAATCTCACGTAAATGAAATTCAGTAGGTATTTTCCCAGCACGTACTTTTTGCCTCACACCAGGCTGGGCTCAGGGAATGCCAAGATCAAGCAGGAAGTCTTTTCCCCAAGGGCATCACAGACTGATGGAAGGGCTTATGAATATAAATGCTTATGAAATCAATGCATGTTATTATGGCTGATGCCACACAAAACACTGGATATCTGCCCCGAGGAAGTTTGGTGTTTCCCTGCACTGTCAGAGAATTATTAGATTAGACACAGAAGTCTCAGATGGGTCGCTGAATGAGGAAAAGCAAACCTGCCCAAACCATTTCATCAGATAGTCGTGCCTTACCTGACATGCCCTACTTGAGGGAAATGATGAACTTTGTTTTTTTCAGAACAAATATTCTTTTCATTACATGACTAATGAAATTGAGGTTTATAAGGAAGTTGTTGTATTTCTTTGCATGTTCTCTAAGGCTCCTTAAAATAATTTTGCCAGTGAATAAACACTGCTTACACTAAGTGCAAAAGTTGTCATGGTTCAAGGGAATCTGGTTTTCAGAAAGCTGAAAAGTGCTCTGAACTCTGGGGGCCAAGGAGGAGATTCAAGGAACAGCCAAACAGCTGGCGTTTGTCTGTACTTCCTTTTTCTTTCTTTAAAAAAAAAATTTTTTTTCTTGTTAGCTTCTGTCTTAGGACACATATTGTCTCTCACTTTAAGTAGTCCAACATTTAATGAGTCCAATCACTAGTTGAGGTTTGGGGGCTCCGAATGAATGGAATGCTCAGTTATATAATATTTTCAATTCCTAAGCTAGTGGGTGGAAGAAGGAGGCCCTGGAATGCAGAGGTCGCACCAGCTGGATGTGTGACCTGAAGCAGGTGCTGAGTAATTGCTAAGCTCACTGCATCTTGTCTCTTTCCTTCTAGGATGGCAGTGCTCCCTATGGGGCCAGGTATGTGGGCTCCATGGTGGCTGATGTGCACCGCACCCTGGTCTATGGAGGGATCTTCCTGTACCCAGCGAACCAGAAAAATCCGAAGGGCAAGGTAACTCTCCTTCGTCTGCTGGCTGAACCTGTTCAGGGAACCAGTCAGAATTCGCTTTCTCATCATGCCTGCTTTTTGGCTACTGCCCTGTCCTTGGCATGTCTGTCTGCGAGTGGGCAGGTGGAAGAGAAACGAAGTCTCTATCCCATTAGTGAATTCTGAGGCTGTGGTAGAAGGTGTGGAGAAGGAGGTGGCTGAAGTTGTTATTGGTGATTGTCGCTGGCCTTCACTTCCGCGGGCCTCATGCCCCTCAATTCACTGTGAGTCAGCTGTGTTCATCTCCCACTTTCCCAATGCTGTGTCTATCTTTTAGCTTCATCAGCAACTGATTTTGCATCATAGACCCTTTTGAGAATTTAATGAAACTTATGGACCCACTTCCCAGAAGAAGATTACATGTAAACATACACATTACATATGTTTTCAGGGGGTTCACGATGATCTGAGGTCTACCCAAAAATTCCATAGAGAGCTCCCAAAGTCCAGACTAAGCAGTTCTGCTCAGAACTCATTCAATATTTCTGGAAAGGTAGCTCCTGGAAGGTCTCACTGCAACTTTCTGATCCCAATGCGTCTGTTTTGAATAGACACCGCCATGGCAAGATGCCTGATTTTTAGCCAGTCACAGAATCATAGGTGGGTAGACAAATCCAGACAAAGCCCTGTTGTAGTCTCTGACACACTAACAAGTAGCCACATGTATATGTGTCTCTCAGCACGGGCGACCTGAATTATTGGAATGCCAGATTCAAAGCCACGGTAAGGAATCTAACACAGCACATGAGACCAGAGAGGAGATTTTAATATGCAGATTGGTATGTCAGACATCTTTTTTCACGTGAGCGTTTAGCTCACCTATATTAGCTAGTTGAACTAAGAGCCACAGATAAATCTGCACAAAATGTGCTGGAGGAAAGCAAAGTGTTACGGAGTATTAAGTGAGATAGAGTAGAAGATGTGGAAATTCTTTTTTGGCCGCGCCGCGCGGCATGCAGCATCTTAGTTCCTCGACCAGGGATTGAACCCACAACCCCTGCAGTGGAAGCGTGGAGTCTTAACCACTGCACTACCAGGGAAGTCCCCTATTTTTTTTTTTTTTTTTTTTTTGTGGTACGCGGGCCTCTCACTGTTGTGGCCTCTCCCATTGTGGAGCACAGGCTCCGGACGTGCAGGCTCAGCAGCCATGGCTCACGGGCCCAGCCGCTCCGCGGCAGGTGGGGTCTTCCCGGACCGGGCCACGAACCCGTGTCCCCTGCAATGGCAGGCGGACTCTCAACCACTGCGCCACCAGGGAAGCCCCACTTTTTTTTTTTTTTTTTTTTTTTAATGTGGATATTCTTAAGTAGAACCGCTCTTGTCACGTACGCATTTCCAACGGGGAGAACATTAAGACTAATCATTACTAATTATTAAGATGACTTAAAATGAGTCTTAAAATATCCACATATAATTACAAAAACATTTCCATAAGCATGTATAATTGCATATATAGATCTATATTCATAGCATCACATTGAAAGTATCATTGGTTTCTGACCTCCATGTTTTAGCTCTCAAGGTCTCTGTGTCCACATCTGTGTGTGTGGGTGCGTGGTTGGGTTCTCCTCCTATGTGCGCTTGTCTCTGTAGAGCAGTGTAGATTTTAATCGTGGAAAAAAAATAGATTGCATGGCCTGCAGGTCAAGGTACCATGAAGATCCGGACACTGTGTTTTAAGATGCGTTTACTACAACAATGGCATTTTAAGGTCAGAACAAACCTTGCCTCTGAGACAAGCTTTATGCAAGAATGTTGTGCTTATTTATTTGTTTACTTATTTATTTATTGTATCTGAATCAACATGATACAAACAAAAGCATGGTATGCTGTTTTCCCAAAATGGCAACAAATGCCCTCTACAGTCTTAATTTACTTTCTCCTCGATGCGTGGCTCTCCAACCCAGATTGGAGATATTTTGTTCCTCTCTTTGAAATAACAATAATTTAAAAATCAGCACAAGATATAACTATTTTCTCCAAGTAGTTTTAACAAACGCATTTCAAGAAAAGAATGGAAAGAAAAAGGCTGCACAGAGCTAGATCAACCACTTTGAAAGCTCATTGCAGAAAAGGAGAAAATTTTTTTAACTACAGATTTTGTACCTATGGGGGAAGGAAGGAGAAGATAGTATGATACGGAGTCAGAGCGTGCAGCTAGAATGTCACCCTGAATCTAATGTGATGTGTGTGTGTGTCCGCTGTGGGTCAGGGGATGGGGAGGGAGTCAGAACATAATGACAGAAGTAGACCCAGAAAGGACATTCAGTCAGCCCATTTCAAGTCAATTCACCATATTCTAACTGGACACAGGACAGACACCCGCTAGTTCTCACAGTGCCTTTTAGAAAGGCATTTCTTTCTCAGAACAGGCTCGGCCCTGGACACATGTACCTGGCCTGGCAAACAAAGGTGCAGGCTGATTTCCCCCACCCCCATTTCTGCCCTCCACTGGGAGCCCCTGTGCAATGTACACGGTAGCCTTGTTTGGACACTCTCTACATGTCAGGCAGTACTAGGAATGGAGATGCCACAAAGACCAACCTGACAGACCCCTCCCCTGCCCTCAAGGGAGGGCGTCCAATGAGGAAGGCAGATGTTAAACAAACTTCAGAGTCTGGACTGTTATGAAAGGGGAAGTACAGGATTTTGTGGAAGAGCATGCAATGAGAGAGTTAACTAACTTATTCTAAGGGGCCAAAAGGAAAGGCCATTTAAACACCAGCAAACTGTTCGGCCAAGTCGACATGTTCGACTTGTTGCTCGAGATGTTCCTCCCCACGATGCCGGACACTGTGGTTATCTTGAGAGACTGGCCAGCACTCCCGAGGTGACCTTCCGATCCCATCCAAGCTAGACCCTTGACTGGCCATAAGGCCTGGCATATAGAGGCTCCTAACCGGGCCCCGCAGAATCAGTTTACCTCACTGCGGAACCAGAGAGAAATGAGTACCTAGATCTCATACTCCCAAGTGAGAAGGCCAAGCTTTCATAGGCATAAAGGTCACAAGACAGGTAGATGTCGACCAGAGGTGTCCCCAAAGGCATATGTGGTAAGCGTCAGCTGAGGCACCCAGCCTCCTGGAGAGTGTAGGGCTTGGGCAGCCAGCTCCGCTGAGATGCGCAAATGCACTCGCACTAATGAGACAGCAGTTGAGTAATTGGAATTCCTCGTGGAACTTTAGGGGCGTGGCTTGGGAATTTTGACAACTTGCAACACTTGTCCACCTGACTCTGTTCCTCCGCAGCTCCGGCTCTTGTATGAGTGCAATCCTGTGGCCTACATCATCGAGCAGGCAGGAGGCATGGCGACCACAGGCACCCAGCCTGTGCTGGACGTGAAGCCTGAGGCCATTCACCAACGAGTCCCCCTCATTCTAGGGTCCCCGGATGATGTGCAGGAATATCTCACCTGTGTACAGAAAAACCAGGCAGGCAGGTAGTGAGTCTGACCCCTCAAGCCCTCTTCTCCTTGTGTTGTACCTTGTTAAGGACCCTAGATGAATGATAGGTGAGTGAATGCTGGTGAGGAGAAACAAAAGGCAAATCCACCAAATCACATCCAGAGGAGCAGAAGCCAAGGGCTCACGATAAGTCTAGAAGCCAGAGGCGAATCTGTGGTCAGTGTAAAGGGCTAAAAATAAAACCCACGTGTGAAAAGAACAACTTTGATTTGTCTTCTGTCATGAACAGTGGCAAATAGGGTTGTGATTCTAAGTCTAGCAGCCCAAGTAATCAGCAGCTATTCACCTGTGGGCCAAAGGGACAGAGATCAGTTAAGAATTTGTCTTGGTTTGCTTAAAATTTGAACCTAGTGTCTGAGTCCTATAGTGATTAATTTCCTTTCTTATAAAATAGATATGTCTATTTTTTATATATACTTATATATATTCAAGGTATATAAATATATACATTATATATATTTAAATATATAAACGGCTGACTTAATTTCTTAGAAGTTTTTGTCTTATTGTGGATAGGTTTTGAGTTAGAAATCTCATGGGTATTAAATTCTAAAATTTTGGATCAAGCCTTTATTAGGAGCAATTATTTGGATAACCAACAACTATTTGAATAGAAAAATGTGGTCACCTATTGACAAAGCCACATGCTAATTGGAATTAATATTTAAAAATTAATACCTACTTTTCTCAACCTCTTGACTTTTCCTTTTTAATATTTTCAGGAAATATTTTAATCTATCCTAGGCCCTAACCAGAGTGCACTGGTTAATGACCCTTCATTTGTCCAAATTATGTCTAGATTGGGACGGGGTGGCATATGCATCAGAAATCTCAGCTTGCTTTCCCAAGAGTTGCTATATATATTTATGGACCTGGAGGCCAAAAAAACCTAATGAAATATTCACAAACAAATCCAGAAATATTTAAAACAAAGATACATCAGGACAAAATCAGGCTTAACTCCAAAATTCAAGAATGATTCAATATTAGAAAATCCAGGGACTTCCCTGATGGCACAGAGGTTAAGAATCCGCCTGCCAATGTAGGGGACACAGGTTAGAGACCTGGTCCGGGAAGATCCCACATGCCGCGGAGCAACTAAGCCCGTGCACCACAACTATTGAGTCTGCGCTCTAGAGCCCGTGCTCCACAACAAGAGAAGCCACTGCAATGAGAAGCCCGCGCAGCACAATGAAGAGTAGCCCCCGCTCACCGCAACTGGAGAAAGCCTGAGGGCAGCCACAAAGACCCAGTGCAGCCAAAAATAATAAAATAAATAAACTAATTAATTAAAAAAAAAGAAAATCCATTAAATAATGCATTAGATTAAAGCAAAAGGCAGTGGTGGGGAGGTGGGGGCTAGGAGAAACCATGGGAAGAAACATTCCTTTCCCACTTTAGCTTTGGACAAGGTGGTTCATACCACCCAAAGATGGATTTCAATTTGGATATAATTCAGGATTCAGTAGTGTTCCTCAGTCCACCTCTGCTTGGCAGCAGTAACAGAAGCAGTAAAATTTAATACGTAATCAAAAAATTTTCATCTTCCTCCACAAAACACAAAGATTTTCTAGGAAAAATTCTGATTCTAACCAATGGGCTATTAATGCTTCATTAGACATTTCATCAGAAACTTATATCTCAAAGATTCAAACTGAAGTCTTCACTTCTTAGGAATAAATTGATCCAGTGAGCACATGGTTTCAGGACTACACAGCCAGGAGGGGAAGGATTTCTAGGTGAATGATAGCACCTTCAATCATGGTCTGTGTTGCTTTGATGAATGTGGTAGGTGCTCAGGGAAAGATCCATTCACTCACTTCCCTTCTTCAAGCTTGAGACTCTTGGTCCCTGCACCTCAAATCTAAGAACGGGAAACTAGGGAAGAGTATGGGACTCGCATTCCGTTCTCAGTGGCTACATATCAAAGATTTGAGAGCATTGGTGCAATGGTGCCTGGGTGACCAGTGCTTTCATAGGCAGGGTCTGGAAAGACCCTCAGAAAGAAGTTGGGCTCTCTGACCGAAGTGATCTGAGAATTCCTTTCCTCTTGGTTTCTCATTCCCTCCAGATTGCCTTCCCAGTTTAGATGCTTTTATCTATCTCAGGAGAAATCCAGTTGTTCTTTCCATTTTCCAGCAGCCCCCAAAGGACCCTCTACAGGTCTGGCCCCACTTGGGGAAGGTGGGACCATTCACTGGTTTCTATTGTATTTTGGACAGATGGGCTTCCGCAGCTTGGGGGGCAGACCCATTAACACATCAAAAGGAAAGAAGCATTTTAATAGAGACTCTTTAAAAATAAGAAGAAAACATGGTGTTTCAAATCAGTGGGACATGAATGACTGGTGTTTGAATCATAAGCTAGTCATTTGGGGGAAAAAATAAACCACAACCCAAAACATAGATCTGCAAACATGTTGCAGATGCATTCCAGAATTAAACATAAATAATAAAGCTGTAAAGGTATGGCAAAAAGATAAAGAAGAATATATTTATGACCTTAAACGGGACCAAAAGACACAAAGCATAAGATATAAAGGAAAGACATGTGAATATATCAAAGTAAAAACAATACACAACATAGTTAAAAGACAATTGATAGGAGAAAATATTTGTAACCTATAACAAAAAATGAACATCAAGAATCATGCATATTGAGAGGAAAAGGAAACTATCCTAGAGAAATACACTACAGATATAACACTGCCATTTGCAGAAGAGAAAACACAAACAGTCAATAAACATGTGAAAAGATGGTTAGACTACCTGATGATCAGGGAAATGTAAGTGAAATAACATCACTTTTCACTTATCAGATTGGCAAGGTACAATGAAGACTGAAAATATCAAATGTGCTAACAATGCAGGGAAATGACCCCGTTCCCTCTGCTGGTGAGACAGATGGTGGGGACAGCCTTCTGGGAAGGCGATTTGGCAGTTCTGTTTAAATGGACAGCCCCTCTGGCCCAGTAGTCCTACACTTTGGTATGTATAAAACAGCCTAGATTAGTCTTTTAAAAATTAAGTATTGCTTGTAATGGCAAAAAGATGAGAGCAATTTAAATGTCCACCTGTAGGGAGATAGTTGATTTGTTGTGCAGCAGTTTAAATAAGTTGGGACTTACAAACCCACTCCAGTCTTTTATGAATATAGAAATAAATACCTTAAATAGTTTTATACAAAGGCATTCTTAACATCAAAATAGACAAATGCAGACAGAAAGAAATATATCAGCTAGCACCCTAAGGTCTTTTGTTTCTTTTTAACCTGATGAGAATTAACATGTTCTTTACTCACTGGCTTCACTTTCATGAAATGGAATCTAATCGCTTTTTTTTTTTTTTTTTTTTTGCGGTACGCGGGCCTCTCACTGTTGTGGCCTCTCCCGCTGCGGAGCACAGGCTCCGGACGCGCAGGCCCAGCGGCCATGGCTCACGGGCCCAGCCGCTCCGCGGCATGTGGGATCTTCCCGGACCGGGGCCCGAACCCACGTCCCCTGCATCGGCAGGCGGACTCTCAACCACTGCGCCACCAGGGAAGCCCCGCTTTTTTTTTTTTTTTTTTTTTTTTTTTTTACTGAGGAAGAGAATACAAATGAGAAAGATATAGAGGGAAGGTAGGAAATGGTGGGTGGGTCTATAAGGTGGGTCTGTGTATCAGTCAGGGTTCTCCAGAGAAACAGAGCCGATAGGGGACACACACACACCTATGTTACAGTCGTTTTTTTTTTTTTTTTTTTTTAAATAAATTTATTTATTTATAGCTGTGTTGGGTCTTTGTTTCTGTGCTAGGGCTTTCTCTAGTTGCGGCGAGCAGGGGCCACTCGTCATCGCGGTGCGCGGGCCTCTCACTATCGCGGGCTCTCTTGTTGCGGAGCACAGGCTCCAGACGCGCAGGCTCAGGAGTTGTGGCTCACGGGCCTAGTTGCTCCGCGGCATGCGGGATCCTCCCAGACCAGGGCGCAAACCCATGTCCCTGCATTGGCAGGCAGATTCTTAACCACTGCGCCACCAGGGAAGCCCCTGTGTTACAGCCTTGAGGCAGAATTCCTGCTTCCGAGGGAAACCTCAGTTTTGCTCTTACGACCTTCAGCTGACGGAAGAGGCCGAAGGGGTTGAGGACAGGCCGTCTCAAAATGTGCTGCTTTGGCATATTGATTATTTTGAGCTGAAGGCACTTGAGAATCAGCAGATCCAGGAAGAGCTTTCTGATCTGCCCTTTCTACTTGAAAGCAGGTTATGAAATTTCCCATGAGAGATGTGTCCTCCCTGTACCAGGAAGAGAAATACATGCTTGTCACCAGAGACTGGGAGTCAACAAGGAAATGGATCTGTGTGAACAAACTTGCTAAAATAACCCTCATCTTCCACTAGTTTTGCACCCCTCTGCCCCCATATACAGCTTCTAGTCACTTCCCCACAATTACTGCCCTTAGGCCAAACCCCTTTGTCTTGTCATTTTTTCACAAATTTATCATTTCTTTGCCTAAAGGGTATAAAAGCTTTCAGCTCTGGTCACTTCCTTGGAACTTCATTCTCTTGTAAAAGTCCCCATGTATGTGTAAAGTTTAATAAAATGTGTATGATTTTCTTCTGTTAATCTGGCTTATGTCAGTTTAATTCTTAGGCAGGCCAGACACCCTAAGAAGGTAGAGAAGAAATTTTCATTCCCTACATGCCCACTCACATCATCGAGAAAAAACTTTAAAGTCAACGGATCGTAAATGTTAATCACTTCTACACGGTATCTTCACAGCAACTTCTAGGTTAGTGTTTGACCAAAGAACTGGGCACCATAGCCTAGCCAAGCTGACACATAAAATTAACCATCACAATCTGAAGTACAAACGAGGAAAGATGGCCAAGCTATAATCATAGGGGAAAAGGGCATTTTGCAAATAGATATGACGCCATGCCACTTTCATAAAATAAAATTTAAAAAAAGACAAAACTACATGATCCAGTCCCTCACATTTCATTAGTGGCTATAACTTCTGTGCAGTCTGCCAAGACCTACTTCTGTAATTATTTGTGCGTCCTTCCCCAGGGTTCTCATTGCATCTGTCTCTTCACTGGCTTCCTTGCATCTCTTCCTCTCTCTCTCTCTCTCTCTCTCTCTCTCTCTCTCTCACACACACACACACACACACATGAACCAGGTACCATGCCTGGTACTAGGGATTTAGCTGTGAAGTAGACAAAATCCCTGTCCTCAAAGAGCTCAGGCCTGGTGGATGGGATACACGTGTAACTCTGGGGATAAAGTACTGTGTGTTTGCTTTGGAGCCATTTAGAGGAGCTGCCACTCCAGAAGTGAGGAGTCAGGCAAGGCTTCCCAGTGGAAATGACGTTTAAACTGAGGCCTGAAAGTGGGACTAGAAGCTTGTCAGGAGAAGGTTAGGGAGGACAGAGAAGACAAGTGACAGGGATGAGCCCTAGAGGTGAGGGGACAGATGGGCAAAGATTTGAAAATGGTTAGAGTATGACTTATTGGGGGCACAACTGGTAATTCATTATGGCTGTGGGGGGTAGAGTGTGAGGAGGGTAGTGAGAGATGAGGCTGGAGGGGTAAGAAAGGCCCAACTCATGCAGGGTGTTTTGAGTTGGTTAAGGAGTATGGAGTTTGTCCCGAGGGCAACGGGGAGCCACTGATGAGTTTTAAGCAATGGAGGAACGTAATCAATATGCATTTTAGTAAATATTACCTACAATATAGACAACGGATTTGAAGTAGTCAAACTAGAGTCTTGTTAGGTCACCGTCAAGAAGGTTAATGTCATCATCTTGGCAAAAATTGATGGTGATGATGGCCCTGATCAAAAGCCATGAGGATGGAGAGACGTGTAGGTGTTTGAGAGCTGTTCATGAGGGTTCATGTATCGGTGATTGATTACGTATGTCAGAGAAAGGGAGAGGGGAGGAATGAAGGATATGGATGGACGTGCCATCCACAAAGCCAAGGAGCACTTGGAGATGACCTGGTTCTGGGGAAAGATGATGACTTCAGCTCTGTACGTTGGAGTCTGAAATGTCTGTGGGTTAGCTGAGTCAGGATGTCTCATAGGCAGTTGGATACATGGGTTTGGAACTCAGGAGAGCGACAGGAAGTCATCAGCGTGGAGGTGGTACCTGAATTAATTAGACTAGATGAGGTCATTTGGGAGGATCTGGAAGGAAAGCCTTACTGTAGGGACGGACCTAAGTTAGGATGAGAATAGAAGGTGGGGAAGTGGAGGATAGCAAGTTTAGACAAGCTGTTCAAGAGGTTCAGCTGGAAACAGGAGGAGGAAAATGCAGCAACTGGAATAACCCAGGGTTAAGAGGGGGTTTTGCTTGCTTGTTTTATGATGGACAAGACACACTTACATCTTTTTTTTTTTTGCGGTACGTGGGCCTCTCACTGCTGTGGCCTCTCCCGTTGCGGAGCACAGGCTCCGGACGCACAGTCTCAGCAGCCATGGCTCACGGGCCCAGCCGCTCCGCAGCATGTGGGATCTTCCCGGACCGGGGCACGAACCCGTGTCCCCTGCATTGGCAGGCGGACTCCCAACCACTGCGCCACCAGGGAAGCCCTGCACTTACATCTTTAAAGAAAAAAAAAGAAGGGACAAAAACAATGAAAAACAAAACTGCATGTGTGTTTGGGTAAAGACAAAGTAAAAGGACTGTTAATATCCCTGAATTAATAATTTTGGTTGTTCCTCTGAGGAAGGGGAATATTTAAGGGGATACATTTCCAAAACGGGCCTTTGCTTTTTCTTCACTGCTTGATTCTGAAAACTCCGAGAATGTGTTCATATAATGTGGATACATCAATTATTCCTTCGTCCAGAGAGCAGATCTTGTGTGCCTGCTTTGTGCCAGGTCCTGTCTTTAGTGCTGAGGATAGAGAGGTGAACAAAACAGAGCCCCCTGTCTCTGTATGGGTCTCTGTACAGACTACGTGCTGATGTGTGAAAGAGACACAATAAACAAAACCAACAAATAAAAGGTAATAGCATGTCAGATGGTGATAAATGCTATGGGAAAAATAAATCAGGGGAGGGGAGAACAGTACTACCGGGGGTTGTTTTAATTTTAGTTCCTGGTAAAGACAGGCTTCACAAAGAGGATGACATTCCAGCCAAATCCAGGGGGAAGGGAGGAGCCTTGTACACACCTAGGGGAAAGCCTTATAGGGAAGGGGACAAAAAATACATAAAAGTACATTTAAACTAAAAAAATGCTCAAAACATTAAAAAAAAATACTCTGTGCATGTTTTTAAGCATGCTACTTCCAGAATCTCACTCACCATATCTCAGGAATGGCCTGAGCACATTTTGTTGTTGTTGTTGTTTTTAATTTATTTTATTGAGGTATAGCTGATTTACAATGTTGTATAATTTCCACTGTACACCAAAGTAATTCAGTTATGCATATATATATATATATATTCTTTTTCATATGCTTTTCCATTATGGTTTATTTCAGGACACTGAATATAGTTCCCTGGGCTATACAGTAGGACCTTGTTTATCCATTCTCTATATAATAGTTTGCATCTGCTAATCCCAAGATCTCAGTCCATCCCTCCCCCCACCCCCCCCCACCCCCACACCCTTGGCAACCACAAGTGTGTTCTCTATGTCTGTGAGTCTGTTTCTGTTTCACAGATAAGTTCACTTGTGTCGTATTTTAGATTCCACGTATAAGTGGTATCACTTGATATTTATCTTCATCTAACTTACTTCACTTAGTATGATAATTTCTAGGTCCATCCATATTGCTGCAAATGGCATTATTTCATTCTTTTTTTGCGGTACGAGGGCCTCTCACTGTTGTGGCCCCTCCCGTTGCGGAGCACAGGCTCCGGACGCGCAGGCTCAGCGGCCATGGCTCATGGGCCCAGCTGCTCCGCGGCATGTGGGATCTTCCCGGACCGGGGCACGAACCCGTGTCCCCTGCATCGGTAGGCGGACTCTCAACCACTGCGCCACCAAGGAAGCCCTATTTCATTCTTTTTTATGGCTGAGTAATATTCCATTGTATATGTGTACCACATCTTCTTTATCCATTCATCCGTTGATGGACATTTAGGCTGTTTCCATTTCTTGGCTACTGTAAATAGTGCCACTATGAACCTTGGGGTGCATGTGTCTTTCAGAGTTATAGTTTTGTCCAGATATATGCCCAGGAGTGGGATTGCTGGATCATATGGTAACTCTATTTTTAGTTTTTGAAGGAACCTCCATACTGTTCGCCATAGTGGCTGCACAAATTTACATTCCCACAAACAGTGTAGGAGGGTTCCTTTTTCTCCACACCCTCTCCAAGCATTTGTTATTTGTATCCTTTTTCATTATGGCCATTCTGACTGGTGTGAGGTGGTGCCTCATTGTAGTTTTGATTGGCTGGTGCACATTTGATAGCTGGGAAAGTGAGTAGGAAGAAGATAAGTGCAGGTTCCCACCAGGTGAATTGTTAACTCCACCTGAGACCATGTTTTCTTAACAAAAGAGCGTCTCAAGGGGTTTTTTGTTTGGAAATGCAGCTCATCCCCGGGAAGCTATCTTCTTCTTGGAAGTTAGACTGACACCCAGGACAATATGACAGTCATGTGGCAAAAGGCTCCCAAGACATCCAGGGACAGTGAGGATGGTGGGCCAGCAAGGGCAGACCAGGACTACCTCCTACCAAAGGAAAACAAAAATTGCCACAGGACACAGCCTACACTCTGGAGACAGAGCACGAAACCCTGTAAGAGCACTTGTTATCAGAGATCAGGACTTTAGTGTCAAAAAAGACCACAGTATTCCCCAGCATGAGTTAGGCCATTTTGTGTCACCACCACTTTTTGAGCAGCATATATAATATTAAGTTTTCTTGCATTAACTCCCATGTTTCCTTCATATCTTTCTAATGGTCTTTCCTCCCTCACAGAGAAAAACAGGAAACATTTGACGTCATCAAGTGAAAGAGGTGCCAGAGAGTAAAGAAGATATTAATTTTCACCAAGTTAAATAGAAAGAGAAGGAAGCAAAGCTTGTTTTCAGTGCATTTTAATGTATGAGAATGTGTTGCTATGAGGTATTGACTGTTCCTGGTTTGCAGCGCTGACAAGTGCCTGATTTAGATGAGAGAGGATATGTGAGGAAGGGAAAAGATAACCAAACTTCTTGTGTCTTTTCTTCTGCCTACAAATCTTTAAATCCAAACTTCTCCCAACCATTTCCTTGTGGACTGTAGCATTTGAAGCATGTGAGGAAAGTCCAAGAACCATTGTGAGCTGAGAGATTTCTTACTTATCTCTCCCTTATGTTCAGCAAGTCTGACTTGTTTTTGGTGATGGTTTTTTTTTTTTTTAATTTATTTTTGGCTGCATTGGGTCTTTGCTGCTGCGCGCGGGCTTTCTCTAGTTGCGGCGAGCGGGGGCTACTCTTCGTTGCGGTGTGTGGGCTTCTCACTGCGGTGGCTTCTCTTGTGGAGCACGGGCTCTAGGCGCATGGGCTCAGTACTTGTGGCTCGCGGGCTCTACAGCGCAGTCTCAGTAGTTGTGGCACACAGGCTTAGTTGCTCCGCAGCATATGCAATCTTTCTGGACCAGGGCTCGAACCCGTGTCCCCTGCATCAGCAGGTGGATTCTTAACCACTGCACCACCAGGGAAGTCCCATCTTTGGTGGTCTTGACCAGACCACCAAAGTGCGGCTCTGCTCGCCGCACCTGTGTCCTCTGGGCTGCTAAGGAGAGCACGAGGCTAGCTGTGCAGGACAAGTGCAGTAGTTTCCTGGGGCTGACACAACAAATACCACAAACTCACTGGCTTAAAGTCACAGGAATTTATTCTCTCATGCCTGGAGGCCAGAATTCCAAACCAAAGTGTCTGCAGGGCTATATCCCCTCCAAGGGCTCTAGGGAGGAATCCTTTGTTGCCTCTTTCAGCTTCTGATAGTAAGTTCATGTTTCAGACAAGTTTTTTGTGTCGACTGAAAAAAAAAAAAGCACAACCTAAAAGTTGAGAATTATGCTTTATTTGTCAGACATTCTGAGGACTTAAGCTGGGGAGACAGCCACTCAGATAGCTCTGAGGGACTGTTCTGAACAGGTAAGGGAGGAGCCAGGATATATATAGGAGTCTTTGCAAACAAACAAACAAATAAAACCAGGTAGTCAGAACATCAAACGATTACTGTTAAAGAAAACCAGACATCTCAAGTTGACGAATTTAGTGCTTTTCTTTGAGTAGGAAGATGCCAGAGTCTGGACTTATTGAAACTACTCCTTTGATACGCATCTTAACTATCTAGGGCCGGTATCCTGTTTTTCTCCATCCTGAATCCCCTCAGGGTGCACAGCTGGGGGCAGTTGCAGTGGCAGAGGGCTTGATGGCTGCAACATCCTTGGCTTACTGACATAGCAGGAGACATTCATCCACATTTGTAAAATCAAAATTTGTTTTCAGCTTTGATTCCTGTCGACTGGCTTATTTTAAAAAGCTTTTATGATAGATGCTGTTTGGAACTTTTCAGTTTAAGTTAATTGTCTTTGAAAGTTACAGAACCTTCTAACATCTGTTTAATCATTTAGGTATTGTTTACTTTGGAACTTTTCACAAGTTTAAATAAATATAAATGTCTTTGAAAGTTGCAGAAGACATCTGAGAGGTCTTCACATTTTCATTCATATCAGCACCTAGGCATTTTCTTAGAGTCTTGGGCTCTACTTCCAAGATTATGTGGACAGCAGTATGAGCTAGCCTGTTACAGTGAAGCAAGGTGACAGTCACTAAGGAGTCCTTTCTAGTGGACTTTCAGAGACTGAAGGTGGCAGATTGCATTTTCCAAAGATGGCCACAACGTCTTCCATCCCACATGCTTTTCTGCTAAGTGACCTTGCCTCTCCCCACCAGGAGGTAGACTGTCAGCCCCCTCCCCTGTAACCTGGGCGTCCCTGGTGACATGCTCTGAATACAATGCGGCAGCAGAGGTTTCACTGGGGACTAAGACCAGGTCATAAGAAGTCTTGCAGTTCCTCACGGGCATTCTGGCTTACGTTCCCTTGGGATGTTCCTCTCAGAGTCACCCTTCGTGCCATGGGAGCCCAAGCCACGGAGAGGCCCATGTAGGTACTCTGGTGGGAAGCCAGGGCTGAATGCCCAGCCCACACCAGCATCTAGGACAGCCATGTGAGTGAGCCTGCTTGGATGTCGGCCCAGTCAAAACTGCTAATGATTCCGGCACACGTGAAAGACTTCCAAAGGAAAACATGTAGTTAAGCCCAGTCAGGAAATTGGAAAGATGGTTTTTCAAGCTGCTATGTTTCCTGGTAGTTTGTTTTCCAGTAATAGATAACCAGAATAGTCTTTTCACTGCAAGCCCCATTGGTTCCCGTGTCCTAAAAACCTGTGTGTGGGCCCAGCCTCATCTCCCACACCTCAACCTTCCCACTTTCTCTAAATGTTGTTTCTCTTTTCTAAGGGGTTCTGACCCGGGAAGTCTCTGCTCAGATACCCACCCTTTTATCCTGTGTTACTGCCCGGCTCCTCTGGGTCCATGTCCCGTTTCTCTTCCTTCTGGTGTTTCAACCACCTCCTCTAACAGCACCATCTCCTTCTCAGGGTTGGGAATGTCTCTTCCACAGGGTGATGACTGGGGCGCCATGAGTGCTGCATCAATTCCAGTTGTCTCAGTGTGGTCCCAACCAGTAGAAGGGACTCAGATTGGGAGCCTCCCAAATCTTCCTGTGGCTTGATCATGCTATCCCAAAACCCACAGAATTTTACTCCAAATGACACAACATCTGTCATTTTAGGTCAGAAAGTTGGAAATGTAAGCGCCTGCGAGGGAAGGCCACATTGAGGGTCCAGCACGGCACACAGTCCAGTGCAGATGGACTTGACCAGAGGCTGCTGGAGGTCTTGTGGGCTGCGACCCCAGTTCTCCTCCACCTCATGTCTTCAGAAGGAATTACAGGGTCTAATAACCAAATGCTTCCACCTACTTTTTATTTCCTTGAGTAGAAAGGAACATGAGAATTTTAAACCCAAAGACAGCAAATGAAACTATGTGCTTCCTTAGCCTGTGGAATGTAGGGAGTTTTTCTTTTTTAAAACAAATTCAGGAATTAGGCAGCTAGGTGTAAATTAGGCTTCAGACTATCTCTTTGGATGCTCTCACCTATTGCCCACCTCTGAGGCCGCAAGACTATTTCTGAAGCCCAGCCTCAAATATGGGAGCTTATCCTTCATCGCATATGGACACAAAGACAAACATTCTTGGCAATCCATTGTGTCTGGTCCTTCCTCAGTTGCAAAGTAGCCACACAGTCTTCGCTAGAAGTTGGGGAAGATGCACCAGAAATTGGCTCTGTGACGTTCATCCTGTAACTCTGCTGGGCTGTCACCATCGTGGGTCAAATGATCATGATCTCTAAGGCCCTTTTCTTGTTTGGGACTCGTATGTATGTGTGTTCACTTTTCTAAAATGTGAATTTTTTCCTTATTAAAATAATTTACCTTTGTCCTTTAGATTGTTTGCCAAATTTTGTTCTATTCAAGGGTTGGGTCAGACACAGACAATAGGCAGCTGACATATTCAGAACTATAAGAACCAGAAGGCCACGCAGCCATTCTAACAGACCACTGGCACACTCAGTTACGTCTTCAGGGCCCAATTACCTTTTTTACTCTACAAAAACTTAATGTATTAAAAACAGAAAGATGTACCACCTCTACTCTGAAATTGTTTTATTTTAAAGGTAAAACTTTATACATCCTTTTAAAACATGAAAATTCAAAATTCTTGAGGCAAGTCGATCATACAAACCTATTTACAATAGTATTAAAGGAGTGGTAACATTTCACCAGCATAAAATGTCACAGAATTCAAATCACAACTTGGATCTTCAACGATTCAAGTGTTTCATCCCACACAGTAAGGTCTGGTTAGTTTTAAAGAAAATTCTTCCTCTGGATGTTCTGTTCTCAATCCTGCCTTTGAGGTTTAGACAGTAGGATAACTGGCCATGGTGGCGATTCCACAGTTGTTGTCCCGGTCTTTGGCCATCTTTATGTAGCCGTCCATGCCCCAATCTTCACCCCAGCTAAAAGAAGAGAGGGTTTTCCATTTTATACAAAGAATCAAACACATTTATCTTTATTAATACTTAAACAGTGCCCCAGAGGTCAGGACAGACTCAGAAAGAAGCAAGAAAGGCAGTTGTTCTTGTTCCTGGTTGAGTTCTAAATGTGTAAATAACTTCAATCTCCAAACCTCTCACGGAACTGCAAAATTAGAGACAGAAAAAGGAAACTCTTGGGGCCAGATGTGTTTCAGATTTAAGAAAATTTTCAGATTTAGAAATGCAATGGTGCTGGGACTTCCCTGGTGGCGCAGTGGTTAAGAATCTGCCTGCCAATACAGGGGACACGGGTTTGATCCCTGGCCTGGGAAGATCCCACATGCTGTGGAGCAACTAAGCCCATGTACCACACCTACTGAGCCTGCATGCCGCAACTACCGGAGCCCGCGCGCCTAGAGCCTGTGCTCTGCAACAAGAGACGCCACCGCAAGGAGAACCCCGCGCATGCTACGAAGAGTAGTCCCCACTCGACGCAACTAGAGAAAGCCCGTGCAGCAACAAAAGACCCAAGCAGCCAAAAAATAATAATAATAATTAATTAATTAATTTTTTTAAAAAAGAAATGCAATGGTGTCAAAACTCCATCAATACTCTAGGCAAGCTTGAGAGAGTACCTTAATGTTATAATCAAACATTAATATGTCTGTGCTCACCCTAAGTGGCATAAAGACTTTGGAAGTGTACTTAAGGGTTTGAGAACCTGTATCCAAATACTGATTCCAAAAGGGACTCCCATTTCAATCTCAAATATAAGTATTTGGGGCACTTTATACCTGTTCTTGACAAGCCAGTATTTATTGTTATCTGAGTCTGCTCCTTCAAACCCATAGCCAACCGCCAGAACACCATGATCCAGGTCTTCACTGCTGCAGTGTGGGTCATAATAAATGCCTGGGAACATAAAATTCAAGGTTGGGGTGAGGACCTTCAAGTGACCCATGACAGTAACCCAGCCTATCAACTAGGATAAGAGAGACACCTCAAAATTCAGCTAAAGGACATAAATCTAGATAGGATTTTAAAACAAGGTCTATTTTTTTTTTATCTAGCCTAGGGATCTAGGTTCTTGTCTAGCACTAGCAGAAATACTGGCACAATCTCTTTTGTAAACAATGTGTCAGGAGACATAAAAGACCACTCCCTAAAACCTTATCATTTGACTTTCAGAATGTCAGTCTAGGGAAACAGCACACAACACAAAATTGCTTCAGGCAAGAGGTTCTTTCCGGTTTTAATTACAGTAGTAAAATTGTTTGGAAAATTTCAAACGTCTAACAACTGGAAAAAAGTAAATTAAGCTATATGAATCAAATTAAGTAGCCATTTAAATATATTTGTGAAGTGCTTAAAATCATGGGGATATGGTTCAAGTAATGTCAAACGGACACATCAGGCACAAATACTACATGAACAACTACGTTAAATCTACACACCCCCAAATTATACACTGAATTCTACACACCAAAGAGTCAATCTTGCTGTATGTCATGGTGGTTTTCCAATTTTTCTGCCTAAACTTCCATACAGACAAATGCTTACCTGCTTTATAGAACTGGAAGGTTGGATGGCTTGCATCTATAGCAACAGAGATGGGGCCCACAGTTGCCACTGCCTTCATAAGGGCCTTCTCTTGCTTAGGAATGTCCACGAAACCAGTGTCGTTGGCAGCAGAACTCTGGGGTCTGTAGTGGCAGGATTCATCCTTTCAAAGGTAATGGGGAAGAGACTTGATTAATACCATCCCCGTCCTGGGGTACATGAGTTCAAGACAGTCTGTAGCTTAATGATTTCCAAGTCAAGTTTGTTATAAAGCATCCCAGGAGACGAAATGATATTGGTTGTTTTGAAATGGAAAAAGTAGCTGGTGTCTATTCAATGAGACACGCTCAGTCTACCTGTCCATAAGAAACGTTTACTCTGGAGAAATTTATACTTACATAGAATGGTATGTATATTTCCACATGACACAGAAATATTAACAGCTTTATGGTAACTATCTAAACAGAGAACTGTGCAAGGCTAACATATTTTAATACTAGTTCTGACAGTCTGCAGATATAGAGTCTACAATCTAAAATGTGAATTCTAAATTGGTATCTGTTTTCCCCCAAAGCGTTCAACTTTGATAACGAGATAAGGAGCTCCTTTTACCTTTCCAAAATATGGATAGGATTCCTCTGAGTCCAGGCCTCCGTTGTCCTTAACATACTGGAAGGCATTATCCATTAGGCCACCATTGCAACCCTCATTGCCTTGAGGCCGAGAGCAGTCCACCAGGTTCTGCTCACTCAGTGAAATAAGTTTGCCAGTTTTCCGGAACATCTGTCCTTCAAGGGCACCAGTTGCACTAAAAGCCCAACAAGAACCACACATACCCTGAAAACAAAATTTAAAAGCTCTTAGTGTACAAAACAAATAGCAAGACTTTGACGATAGCCCATATATCTGAAAATGCTTTTAAAAACTAGTGAATTGCATCCAAACTCTAGTCATTCAGAGCAGGCCATGGGGTGTTTCCAAAAGGAAACCTCTTCTCCAGGCATTTGAGGGCTCTTCTGTCCACTTTCAGTGCTTCAGAAGGAAAAGTCTTCAAGAGCTGGCAAACAACTCTTCATCACAGCAAATGCATCTCTCATTCCAAGAAACTTATCAACACAATTCTTTTTCTCTCAAGGAAATTTGAAACCAAATAAAATGTTTTAAATTCTTGAAAAAACAAAAACAAAAAACGAGTGAACTGCATGTTGGTCCACAGCCTACCATTGCAAGGACGGCAACTCCAATTTGGCTTTACTCTTGGAGAGAGATCTGCTGAATACTGTCATACCTGATTCTTCACAGGAGTTACATAGCCTTTCTCTCTCCAGTCCATGGATGAGGGAATCAAACCAAAGACGGGTACTGGGAACACTTTCCCCTTCTTGCGCTTCTGGTTTCGAAGACCATTCATCACCTGCCTGAATTCTTCACTGGTCTTCAAGGAGAAGGAAACAATGTTGAAAAGCAAGAGGTTATTTTCCTAAAGTACTAAGGAGGGGAGGCACAAAAAGTTCATGCCACACTCACCATGTCACCAAAGGCATTCATTGCCATGGTGAAGCCATGTTTCCCTTGGCTGTATTCCTGATTGTGCAGGTCAATCATTTTCATATTCTTCTCCCACACTGTTCTCCTCCATCCTTCTTCATTCTACAGGCAAACAGGTAACCTATACTCTTTATTTCTATTTAAAACCAACCCACCTTCACCAAGTGGATTTGCAGAAAGAGAGGAAGAGAAACCATGGCCAGAGGTGGCTTTATACTCTTGGGAACTGTTTCCCAGCATCCACACAACAGCGTCGTATGCCCGTACTGTACTCGGTAATGGGTGCCATGAAGTTACTGCCCTGGTAAGAGGCAGCCTCAAGAGGTTACTATCTGCTATAAACTCCCAACAGCATGGACCATTCTCTGCGGGGTTTCAGATGGACAGTTTCAGATGTTACCAACCAAGCCATATAGTTTCCTGTGTGTTGCCTTCCACAATTTCCATTGTGCATTTAAACTGAGATCAAGTTTTGAAGCCGCTGAGGCTATTCCCAAGCAAAGGGCAGTCAGGATGAGTGAAGGATTCATGTTTCAAAAGCCTAGGAAGGGAAAAGAAATGAGTATCTGATTAAACCAATCTTACTAAAAGGCCATCCTACTTTTTCTGAGACGTTATACCCACTATGGTGGAGTAAAAACATTTATCTTCCCAAGTATTTACACAAGGACTGTAGGGGAAGGCTAAGTACGTGGATAGAGAAAAACAGCTCAGAGACCCCAGTTTCCGCGCCGGAGACGGTGAGGCTCTTGTGGGACTCAGAGCCGCGGCTAGGGCGAAGCTCCCCCCCGGGTTGCAGGCGGGGCCAGGCCAGGAGCGTGCCGCCCCGCCCCCCGCCGCCAGCGAACGCCCGCCGCTCTCAGAGGATGTTGACGCGGCGCAGGGAACAGCGGGCACTGCAGCCCGGCTTGCGGGGGTCAGGCTGCCCTGTGTGACCAGCGCCTCCTGGGACCCCTCCAAACCCCAAGCCTGGCAGTCCCGCTGGTTCCCGGGGTGACCCCGCCGCGCCAGGCGCCAGGCCCCAGCCCGGGGTGCTCACCTGCGGCAGGCGCAGCTGCGCAGGCGCAGCCAACAACTATGGATCCAGGGGCGTCGGAGATTGGGCTGTGGGCGCATGTCCTCCCATTTAAGGCTCCGGGATTCCGCTCGGCCGGCCCCGCCCCCCGCTAGCCCGCACCGCGATTGGCTGAGCTACATGTGGGCGGGGCCCCTGTGCTGGGACTCCGGCGTCTCACGGGGCTGGTCCCAACTTGGCCAGGTGCCAGCCTCAGTGGACCCGACGGCGGCGAGCTGGGCAGCGCTGAGAAGGGTGGACGGAGCCTCCTTGGGGACCCGGATCAACTAATTACCTCGATTGCGCTCGGCCGGTGGTTCACGAAAAGAAGCTTATAGGGAGCACCACGTGGATTATCAGCGCAACCCTGTGCCGCCTTTAGTCCTAGAGTTTTTGGTGAAAGTCTGCGGGAGGGCTGTCTAGTTTAGGGGTTCCCGCTTATTCCACAGCAAAGGTGGGGCGCGCTGGAGGAATGCGGAGCCCTCAGGCAGACGCCTTACCTCCCGGGCTGAGGGTGGTACAAGCTGGGTTTGAGAAGAATCGGACCGGAAAGGCAGTTCCTCAAAGCTCGGGACGCGCTGGTCACTCCCCAAATCCCGGGAGGGAAAGGGGACGGGCTGGGTGGGTCTCCAGAGAAGGCATGGCATTTTGTAATGCCCCTTTCCTGTCTTCCCGGTCAGGGGTTCCTCTCACCTCTCAAGCTTTCCTCAAAACCAACAGAAATGAGTTATTTACAGAAAAATTTAGTTTAAAAAAAGGAAAGGTGGAAAGTAGAAACTGTTTTACCTTCCCACACTCGACATTAAGGATTGTTATGTCTTCCTTAGTATCTAAGGTGCTTTTCTTGAGATTTAAGAAATTTAACTTTTACTTCAGTGAGTTCTACTTTACATTTAATGTCAGGATTTAAATGACAGTTAGTGAAACGTTTTAAATGGAGGAAAATAGATTTATATATTAAATATTAATTTATATAATTAATAATTTAAGGAACACAAGCCAGAAAAGTTGTGCATGTTTGTCCTTTACTACATAAAAATATATTCATTGTAGAAAATACCTTTTATAAAAAAATTATCATTACCTCATGTCCCTTTCCACATTACCTTTTTTCTCTGCATATTTTGAATTTTTAAAATAAAAATGTAGTTATGGTTCACTGGCCTTGTAAACTAATTTCTACTTAAGATTAAATGGATAAGCATTCTGGAAGCACAATCAGACACAATTTTACTGTGTTAATATGTACATAACATAAAAATGTCTATTTTAACCATTTTTAAGTGTGCAGATAAGTGGCATTAAGTACATTCACATTATTGTGCAACCATCACCATCAGCCATCTTTGGAACTTTTTCATATTCCCAAACTGAAACTCTGTACCCACGAAACAATAATTCTGCATTTCTCCCTCCTCCCAGCCTTTGGCGACCACTATTCTAATTCTGTCTCTCTGAACTTGACTATGTACCTCTCATAAGTGGAATCATCTAATATTTGTCCTTTTATGCCTATGTCACTTCACATAATGTCTTAAAGGTTTATTCAGGTTGTAACGTGTCAGAATTTCTTTTTTTCTAAAGGTGAATAAAACTCCCTTGTATGAATGTACCGTGTTTTGTTTCTCCAGTCATCCCTGGATGGATATATGGGTTATTTCCACATCTGACTATTTTGAATGATGCTGCTGTCAACGTCGTTGTACAAGTGTTCAAATTCCTGTTTTCAGTTCTTTTGGGGATCTACACGGAAGTGGAATTGCTGGATATGGTAGTCCTATGTCTAATTTTTTTCTATGTTTTCCATGGTGGCTGCACCATTTTACATTATACCAGCATTGCACAGAGTTCCAATCTTAAATATTTTCTTAAATTCTTTGAGCTGCCTTTTCGTAAAGTCAGTACTGTCTTTTGGTGCACAGAAGTTTTAAATTTGGATGAAGTCCAGTTTACCTATTTTTTCTTTGGTTGCCTGTTCTTTTGGTATCGTATCCAAAAAATTATTACTAAACCCAATATCAGGAGGCTCTTCCCTTGTGTTTTCACCTAAAGTTTTATAGTTTTAGTTCTTATGTTTGCATCTTTGATCCATTTTGTGTTAACTTTTGCATATGGTGTAAGGGAAGGGTCCAATTTCATTCTTTTGCATGTGGATATCCGACTTTCCCAACATCATTTGTTGAAAAGACTATCTTTTCCCTATTGAATGGTCCTGGCAACCCCATACAATTTAGAAAAATCAATTCGTTAAATATTTTAAGATCTTTGAGGAAATAGAAACTTTTCTTTCTCAGACAGGACTAGAGGCTGAAGCTCTTAGGTGGTTACAAAAGCGTGTTGTATTATAAATGACTGGAGGTTAAAAATTTTTTTAATACACCATGGAGTTCAACACAATCATTCACTCAAAAAATCTAAGTACATAATCTAATATATGGGTTTTACAGTTGCCCTTGGGTCAGAGGGTGGAAAAACCTGCCACTGCATGACCATGAGTACCTGGAGCAATAGCTTCTCTGGAGGCTGTTCCGAAGAGTGGCGGCTACTTTGTTTCTTGGAACGTGATGCAAATGCATCAGAGAACACTGGACTTTTAAAAATACTGAATGTGCCTCAAATCTACAATTAGACCAAGAAATATCTAAATGCCAGAGAAATATGGGAGAAGGCCATTTAAGCAAGAAACTGCAACATCTATTTATACAAAATCTGTTAAGTAATGTATTACAGAAAGACATTAGCTTAGCCATTTTGTTCTTATTTCTACTCTTCTATCTCATTTCTTTGCCAAATAACTTAGATGAGTGCTCATTATTAAAATGGTCACATTTTAGTCAAGTGACCAATCCTTAACTCTGCCTTTGATAAAATGCAGTTAGCAGAACTTCCTGATTCCTATTTAAAATGCAATACCTGTGAAAGTATATTCTTTTTTTTTGAATTATATTTTATTTTCTTATACAGCAGGTTCTTATTAGTTACCTATTTTATATATATTAGTGTATACATGTCAATCCCCATCTCCCAATTCATCCCACCCCCACCCCACCCCCCCAGCCACTTTCCCTACTTGGTGTCCATACGTTTGTTCTCTACATCTGTGTCTCTATTTCTGCCCTGCAAACCGGTTCATCTGCACCATTTTTCTAGGTTCCACATATATGCATTAATATACGGTATTTGTTTTTCTCTTTCTGACTTACTTCACTCTGTATGACAGTCTCTAGATCCATACACGTCTCTACAAATGCCCCAATGTCGTTCCTTTTTATGGCTGAGTAATATTCCATTGTATATATGTGCCACAACTTCTTTATCCATTCGTCTGTCGATGGGCATTTAGGTTGCTTCCATGACCTGACTATTGTAAATAGTGCTGCAATGAACATTGGGGTGCATGTGTCTTTTTGAATTACGTTTTTTTCTGGGTATATGCCCAGTAGTGGGGTTGCTAGGTCATATGGTAATTCTATTTTTAGTTTTTTAAGAAACCTCCATACTGTTCTCCATAGTGGCTGTATCAATTTACATTCCCACCAACAGTGCAAGAGGGTTCCCTTTTCTCCACACCCTCTCCAGCATTTGTTGTTTGTAGATTTTCTGATGATGCCCATTCTAACTGCTGTGAGGTGATACCTCATTGTAGTTTTGATTTGCATTTCTCTAATGATTAGTGATGTTGAGCAGCTTTTCATGTGCTTCTTGGCCATCTGTATGTCTTCTTTGGAGAAATGTCTATTTACATCTTCTGCCCACTTTTGGATTGGGTTGTTTGTTCTTTTAATATTGAGCTGCATGAGCTGTTTACATATTTTGGAGATTAATCTTTTGTCCATTGATTTGTTTGCAAATATTTTCTCCCATCCTGAGGGTTGTCTTTTTGTCTTGTTTGTAATTTCCTTTGCTTTAGAAAAGCTTTAAGTTTCATTAGGTCTCATTTGTTTATTTTTGTTTTTACTTCCATAACTCCAGGAAGTGGATCAAAAAAGATCTTACTGTGATTTATGTCAAAGACTGTTCTTCCTATGTTTTCCTCTAAGAGTTTTATAGTGTCCAGTCTTACATTTAGGTCTCTAATCCATTTTGAGTTTATTTTCATGTATGGTGTTAGGGAGTGTTCTAATTTCATTCTTTTACATGCAGCTGTACAGTTTTCCCAGCACCACTTATTGAAGAGACTGTCTTTTCTCCATTGCATATCCTTGCCTCCTTTATCATACAGTAGTTGACCATAGGTGCATGGGTTTACCTCTGGGCTTCCTGTCCTTTTCCATTGATCTATATTTCTGTTTTTGTGCCAGTACCATGTTGTCTTGATTACTGTAGCTTTGTAGTATAATCTGAAGTCAGGGAGTCTGATTCCTCCAGCTCCATTTTTTTTCCCCTCAAGACTGCTTGGCTCTTTGGGGTCTTTTGTGTCTCCATACAAATTTTAAGATTTTTTTGTTCTAGTACTGTAAAAAATGCCACCAGTTATTTGTAGGGATTGCATTGAATCTCTGGATGCCTTTGGGTAGTGTAGACATTTTCACAATATTGATTCTTCCAATCCAGTAACATGGTGTATCTCTCCATCTGTTTGTGTCATCTTTGATTTCTTTCATCAGTGTCTTATAGTTTTCTGAGTACAGGTCTTTTACCTCCTTAGTTAGATTTATTCCTAGGTATTTTATTCTTTTTGTTGCAATGGTGAATGGGATAGTTTCCTTAATTTCTCTTTCTGATCTTTCATTGTTAGTGTATAGGAATGCAAGAGATTTCTGTGCATTTATATTGTATCCTGAAACTTTACCAAACTCACTGATTAGCTCTAGTAGTTTTCTCGTGGCATCTTTAGGATTCTCTATGTATAGTATCATGTCATCTGCAAGCAGTGACAGTTTTACTTCTTCTTTTCCAATTTGTATTCCTTTTATTTCCTTTTCTTCTCTGATTGCCATGACTAGGACTTCCAAAACTACGTTGAATAATAGTGGTGAGAGTGGACATCCTGTCTTGTTCCTGACCTTAGAAGAAATGCTTTCAGTTTTTCACCATTGAGAATGATGTTTGCTGTGGGTTTGTCCTATGTGGCCTTTATTATGTTGAGGTAGGTTCCCTCTATGCCCACTTTCTGGAGAGTATTTATCATAAATGGGTGTTGAATTTTGTCAAAAGCTTTCTCTGCATCTATTGAGATGATCATATGGTTTTTATTCTTCAATTTGTTAATATTGTGTATCACATTGATTGATTTGTGTATACTGAAGAATCCCTGCATCCCTGGGATAAATCCCACTTGATCGTGGTGTATGATCCTTTTAATGTGTTGTTGGATTCTGTTTGTTAGCATTTTGTTGAGGATTTTTGCATCTGTATTCATCAGTGATATTGGTCTGTAATTTTCTTTTTTTGTGGTATCTTTGGTTTTGGTTTCAGGGTGATGGTGGCCTCATTTAATGAGTTTGGGAGTGTTCCTTCCTCTGCAATTTTTTGGAAGAGTTTGAGAGGATGGGTTTTAGCGCTTCTCTAAATGTTTGATAGAATTCACCTGTGAAGCCATCTGGTCCTGGACTTTTATTTGTTGGAAGATTTTTTTTTTTTCTTTTACGGTACGCGGGCCTCTCACTGTTGTGCCCTCTCCCGTTGTGGAGCACAGGCTCCGGACGCGCAGGCTCAGCGGCCACGGCTCGCGGGCCCAGCCGCTCCGCGGCACGTGGGATCCTCCCGGACCGGGGCACGAACCCACGTCCCCTGCATCGTCCCCTGCAGGCGGACTCCCAACAACTGCGCCACCAGGGAAGCCCTGTTGGAAGATTTTTAATCACAGTTTCAATTTCATTACTTGTGATTGGTCTGTTCATATTTTCTATTTCTTCCTGGTTCAGTCTTGGAAGGTTATACCTTTCTAAGAATTTGTCCATTTCTTCCAGGTTGTCCATTTTATTGGCATAGAGTTGCTTGTAGTAGTCTCTTAGGATGCTTTGTATTTCTGTGGTGTCTGTTTTAATTTGTTTTTCACTTTCTAATTTTTTTGATTTGATTCCTCTCTCTTTTTCTTGTTGAGTCTGGCTAAAGGTTTATCAATTTTGTTTATCTTCTCAAGGAACCAGCTTTCCGTTTTATTGATCTTTGCTATTGTTTTCTTTGTTTCTATTTCATTTATTTCTGCTCTGATTTTTATGATTTCTTTCCTTCTACCAACCTTCTACTTGTTTGTTCTTCTTTCTCTACAGCCTTGAGGTGTAAGGTTAGGTTGTCTCTTTGAGATTTTTCTTGTTTCTTGAGGTAGGATTATATTGCTCTAAACCTCCCTCTTAGAACTGCTTTTGCTGCATCCCATAGGTTTTGGATCATCGTGTTTTTATTGTCATTTGTCTCTAGGTATTTTTTGATTTCCTCTTTGAGTTCTTCAGTGATCTCTTGGTTATGTAGTAACGTACTGTTTAGCCTCCATGTGTTTGTGTTTTTTACGTTTTTTTCCCTGTAATTGATTTCTAATCTCATAGGGTTGTGGCCGGAAAAGATGCTTCATATGATTTCAATTTTCTTAAATTTTTCAAGGCTTGATTTGTGACCCAAGATGTGATCTATCCTGGAGAATGTTCCGTGTGCACTTGAGAAGTAAGTGTAATCTGCCCTTTTTGCATGGAATGTCCTATAAATATCAATTAAATCTATCTGATCTATTGTGTCTTTTAAAGCTTGTGTTTGCTTATTAATTTTCTATCTGGATGATCTGTCCATTGGTGTAAGTGAGATGTTAAAGTCCCCCACTATTATTGTGTTACTGTCGATTTCCTCTTTTATAGCTGTTAGCAGTTGCCTTATGTATTGAGGTGCTCCTATGTTGGGTGCATGTATATTTATAATTGTTATATCTTATTCTTGGATTGATCCCTTGATCATTATGTAGTGTCCTTCCTTGTCTCTTGTTACATTCTTTATTTTAAAGTCTATTTTATCTGATATGAGTATTGCTACTCCAGTTTTCTTTTGATTTCCATTTGCATGGAATATCTTTTTCATGCCCTCACTTTCAATCTGTATGTGTCACTAGGTCTGAAGTGGGTATCTTGTAGACAGCATATATATGTATCCTGTTTTGTATCCATTCAGCAAGCCTGTGTCTTTTGGTTGGAGCATCTATCCATTCACCTTTAAGGTAATTATCGATATGTATGTTTCTATTACTATTTTCTTAATTGTTATGTGTTTGTTTTTGTAGGTCCTTTTCTTCTCTTGTGTTTCCCACTTAGAGAAGTTCCTTTAACATTTGTTGTAGAGCTGGTTTGGTGGTGCTGAATTCTCTTAGCTTTTGATTGTCTGTAAAGCTTTTGATTTCTTTCTCGAATCTGAATGAGATCCTTGCCGGGTAGAGTAATCTTGGTTGTAGGTTCTTCCCTTTCATCACTTTAAATATATCATGCCACTTCCTTCTGGCTTGTAGAGTTTCTGCTGAAACATCAGCTGTTAACCTTATGGGAGTTCCCTTGTATGTTATTTGTCATTTTTCCCTTGCTGCTTTCAGTAATTTTTCTTTGTCTTTAATTTTTGTCAATTTGATTACTATATGTCTCTGTGTGTTTCTCCTTGGGTTTATCCTGCCTGGGACTCTGCGCTTCCTGGACTTGGGTGGCTATTTCCTTTCCCATGTTAGGGTAGTTTTTGACTATAATGTCTTCAAATATTTTCTCAGGTCCCTTCTCTCTCTCTTCTCCTTCTGGGACCCCTATAATGCAAATGTTGTTGCATTTAATGTTGTCCCAGAGGTCTCTTAGGCTGTCTTCATTTCTTTTTATTCTTTTTTCTTTATTCTGTTCCACAGCAGTGAATTCCACCATTCTATCTTCCAGGTCACTTATCCGTTCTTCTGCCTCAGTTATTCTGCTATTGATTCCTTCTAGTGTATTTTTCATTTCAGTGATTGTATTGTTCATCTCTGTTTGTTTGTTCTTTAATTCTTGTAGGTCTTTGTTAAACATTTCTTGCATCTTCTCAATCTTTGCCTCCATTCTTTTTCCGAGGTCCTGGATCATCTTCACTATCATTATTCTGAATTTTTTTTCTGGAAGGTTGTCTATCTCCACTTCATTTATTTGTTTTTCTGGGGTTTTATCTTGTTCCTTCAACTGGTACAAAGTCCTCTGCCTTTTCATTTTGTCTATCTTTCTGTGAATGTGGTTTTCCTTCCACAGGCTGCTGAATTGTAGTTCTTGCTTCTGCTGTCTGCCCTCTGATGGATGAGGCTATCTGTGTGAAAGTATATTCTTGTGTGCATCTGTCTAGATTTCTTTTGCTTACTAGTTAAACAGGATATGATTCTTTACCCCATCTCTGGAAGTTTTAAACCATAAGGGAGTGAACAAATCTCATGTGGTGGTATTCAACACCCTGAGACCACTTAACAGCTCTGCCCAATATAACAACTCCCTCCAATTTGATTAAATTTAATGAGCCGAGAATTATGCTTAAGAAACAGTATCCAGACAACTGTCCATTTGTGAAGTGGTTTATTATCACTTATAATTTTATGGAAAATAACCTGTTTATGACAACAGACTGTTGATATTTATATGAAGCCATTTATGAAACAACTTACTTTTCTGAGCTACTGTAACATTGCTTTTCCTGTAGGGTTAAACAGTCAGCCAATTCATTAAATCAATCAATCAAAAAGAATTAATTAAGCTCTGACCTTCTGCTCATTCTCCTTTGCTTGGTGTAGTTTGAGAATTTCTATAGAGACAATCTACATGTTCCTTCCCTGACAGTTTTCTCAGACTCAGCCTCTCCATTTTAAAACCTAAGATTCCCACCATCATCCTGATTTTACAGCAAATGGGCACAGAGCATGATAGATATATATCAATGAAATTATGGCAAGCGTCTTGGAGCAGTAGGTAAACTTGTGACCTTGTGTCACTTTCCCCACATTCCTCATCCCTACTCCCAAGTCTATAAACAACCCTCTGAACACAGGAGGATCTCTTCTGCAAATCTGACCTGGGTGTTCTGCCATCCACTTAACTTCTCCTCCTAGGATGAGAGAATATCATCTGGGCACAGGGTGCTATTAATAATAAAATGCATTTAAAAGAAGCAGTTGTGGCTTCCTTCAACCAGAACTCTGTGTTCTCTACTGAACTCTTACATGCTATTTCATCTGGCCATGTTAGCAGTGCTCCCCAAGAACGATCAGATTCTTTATTCAGAGAATAAGTTAGTTCTCAGAAATAGAGGCTGGGTTCCTCAGTGGATTCTATAGATTTGAGGATAAAGTTTAGATGTGCTTGAATCCACAGCTACAGGTCTGCTTCGAGGCTGATGAAACCAGGATAGGGAGGCAACAAGCATTAGGCGTTGAGGGGGGACATACAGGACACAAGGAAAAACAAAAATAAGCCACACAGTGGAGTCAGTAACTCAGTCAAAAATCCAAAGTTTATATTGAGATGATATCCTTGGTTTTGGTTTTTGAGGTGATCATACAGAGAATTGGGGATGCTTGATTACACAGTTGTTTTTCTTTTTTGTGGTCTTAGAATTTTTAAAAGCATGTTTCAGTGTGCCTTTAGAATTGGTGAATGAATGAACCTCATTTTTTAAAACCTGAGATTATCATTGGAGGTAAGTTGCAGAGCTTTTGTCACCAAGAAATGATCAAGCAAAAACACCCAGGAGGCACAGGGCAAAACACCCTCCTGGAGGCCGATGGGGTGGGAAGAGGCTCAGCCCAGGGCAGGCAGCATGCCTTCTGTGTGGCTCACCTGTCTTTTCCTCCTTTCACGTGACACCAGGTAAGTCAGCACTGGCACTGAAGTCCAGAGCCTGGCCCTGGGGAGCTTTGGTTCCTTATCTCACCATGTCCTCAGTGCTCATGTTTCATTCTCCTGGTGCCCTCTGGCACCCAGAGCCCAGTTTGCCAAACGAGTGATGGGGGCTGGGGGGGTGAGGGATGAGGGCAAAGTTCCCAAGGCTCAGATTCCTTTTCTAAGCTCTGCTGGCCTGAAGCACATTTATTTTTTCACTTTAGAAGGGAATGTGGCACCACCCTTGATTTTGTTATTTCCCACTGCTGTGACCATCTTCCTCTGTAAAATGGGGCATACAATAGCACCCATCTCCTGGGGCAGTGGTTCTCCAAGAGGGTCTCCTGACTGGTAGCATCTGCATTACTTGGAAACTTGTTAGAAAAACAAATTCTGGAACCCCCTCCCAGACCCACTGAATCCGACACTTGGGAGATGGAGATCAGCAATCTGACCCTGAGGTGATTCTGATGCACCCTCAAGTTGGAGAACCACTGTCATAGGGTTGTTGGGAACAGTCAATGAAGGAGCACATATAAAAAGCTCAGAACATTGCCTGGCACCTGTGTTATTTAGATATGAGAATCATGATTATCATCGCAGGAATCTTTTCTAATCATGCTTTAATTTCCAGGAGTACTAGGTACTCACAGGTGGAGATGCCCTTCCTGTGGAACAAACCCCAGGGCATTTATATACGCAAGCTCTCCCCAAAACACAAAGATTTCCTCTGTTTGACTACTTACCTTAATGATATAGGAATTGAATTTTACTTATGTCCTATTTGTTTTTTAATATATAACATTATTTTAACATATAATCCACCATTTTAAAGTGAATATTTTGTAGTTTTTTAGTATATTCACTATGATATGCAACCATCACCACCATCTAATTCCAGAACATTCGCATCACTCCAAAAAGAAACTTCGTACTTATTAGTCTCAGTCCCAATTCCCTCCAACTCCAGTTCCCATAATCTACGTTGGGGCTCTATGGATTTGTCTATTCTGGACATTTCATAGAAATGGAATCATGAAAAATGTGACCTTTTGTGCCTGGCTCCTTCAGTTAGCATAAAGTCTTCAAGGATTTTTCATATTATAACATGTATCAGTACTTCATCCCTCTTTATGGCTGAGTAATATTTCAATGTATGAATACACCATCTTTTTAAAATTCATTCATCAGTTGATGGACGTTTGAGTTTTTCTCACTTTTTTGGCTATTAAGAATAATGTTGCCATGAACTTTTGTGTACAAGTTTTTGCATGAAGGTAATTTTTTATTTCTCTTGGGTATATACGTAGGATTGGTATGTATAATTTTCTGAGGAAATACCAGACTGTTTTCCACAGTGGCTACATCATCTTACTTTCTCACCAGCATCATATGAGGGTTCTAATTTCTCCACATCCTCTTTAAGACATCTTATTGTCCATTTTGAAATGGTGTCCACGCTAGTAGGTAGAAGTGATAGCTAGTGGTTTTGATTTGCACTTCCCTAATGAATGATGATGTTGAATATCTTTTCATGTGCTTGTTGGCTACGTGTATATATTCTTTGGAGAAACATCTATTCAAATCATTTGCCCATTCTTAAAATTGGGTTATTTATCCTTTTATTGTTGAGTTGTAAGGGTTCTTTATATATTTTGGGTATTATGCATTTATGAGCTGTGTGATTTGCAAATATTTTTTCCCATTCTGTTGTTTGGATTTTCACTCTTTTGATAGTGTTCTTTTTCAAAATTGTGGTAAAATACACATAACATAAAATTTACATTTTAACCATTTTAAGTATACAGTTCAGTGGTAATAAGTACATTCACATTTTGTGCACCCATGACCACCATCTGTCTCCAGAATTATTTTCAACTTGCAAAACTGAACCTTTGTCCCATTACATAATAACTCTCCATTCCTCCCTTCCCCCAGCCACTGGCAACCATCATTCTAAATTCTGTGAATATACTACAAACCACTGAATTGTCCATTGTAATATGGTGACTTTTCTGATATGTGAATTATATCTCAATTTAAAGAAAAGCAAGGAACTTCCCTGGTGGTGCAGAGGATAAGACTCCATGCTCCCAATGCAGGGGGCCCAGGTTCAATCCCTGGTCAGGGAAGGAGATACCACATGCATGCTACAACTAAGAGTTCACATGCCACAACTAAGGAGCCTGCCTGCCACAACTAAGACCAGGCGCAACTGAATAAATAAATAAATATTAAAAAACAAAAAGAAAAGAAAAGTGAGAGAGATTGATTGAAATCATTGGACATTTTATGATGTCTCATAATGTCGCTATTGTCTCGTGGATTTTACTAAGAATTGTCTGCCCTTCTCCCAAGAGACCCCCTACCGGGATACTGAGGAGGAGGAAACAGTTTGTGGAAAAATGGTAAAAATGAGCATGGAGGTAAGACTCATCTTAACCAAATGTCTCATCTAATGATTTCCACGTGTACCAGCATAATAAAATCATTGGCATTTACCCCTGCTGAACACCCTCCGGATCTAGGCACTGAACCCCACAGTCAATAAAACCTGTAAACACAATGGGAAGTTGTCACCTCAGAATGGATAGTTTGATCATTTGCCCAGTGGATGAAAGGGCAGAAAATTGGGACTTGTTTGAACTTTTATTTCTGTTTTATCTTTTTGGTTTTCCTTTTGGATTGAAGAAGCAGTGAAAATCATTTATGCTTTCTCTTCTTCCTGTTTATCATTTTGATTGAGGTGGAAGAAAGCATTAATAAATAATCATGTTTTGCTGGACATAGTAAACTTTGAAAACACAAATTACAGAGCATCCCAAGGCTTCTATTTCAAAACTTTTCTATGTTATTGCCATGTTTGCATTAAAACAATCACAGAAAAATGACAAACCAACAGAAACAACAATTTTTATAGCCCTTGACTTCATGGTTTTACCACCGATTGCACTGGCTTTGAAACATAGATAACTCCAATCTCATCTTTGGTAGTCATGAACTTTGTACAAATAACTTATCTTGGGACTTCCCTTGTGGGGCAGTGGTTAAGAATCTGCCTGCTAATGCAAGGGACACAGGTTTGATCCTTGGTCCGGGAAGATCCTACATGCCGTGGAGCAACTAAGCCCGTGCACCACAACTACTGAGCCCATGCACCTAGAGCCCGTGCTCCGCAATGAGGGAAGCCATTGCAATGAGGAGCCCGCGCACTGCAACAAAGAGTAGCCCCCACTCGTAGCAACTAGAGAAAGCCCACGCGGCAATGAAGACCCAATGCCGCCAAAAATAAATTAAAAAATATAAATAAATAAAAAAAAAAAACCCAAACCCCAAATAACTTATCGTCTCCAAGCTTTGGTTTCATCCACTATAAAATGTGGATAATACTAATGACCGCATAAGACTGTATTAAAAATTAAATGAGATAACATGAGTATTGATATAAGCAGCCCTTTACAGAATTTCTCCCTCGAAAATGGACATATCCTTGAGAAATGACATTCAGTCCAAAGGCACACTATCATTGCAGTGAGCTCTGTTGCCACTGTCTGTTGATCATGTCATTGCTTTTACCATTCATCTAGAACCCTACTGTAAGGCAGTAGAGAAGTTTGTAACTCGATTCAGGGAAGCAGTCCTCAATCACCATAAAACCATGGGAGCTGGCACCCTTCCCATTCAGCGTGGTCCTCTGCCAGATCTCCTCCATTTTTTCCACGTTATTGTCCTAGTCTCCCTCCAGGGACTCATGAAACTATGAGTGGATTTGAAATCCTCTAAGAGGGCGATAGACTTGTAAAGTATGCTTCCAGTTGAGTGGTAGGCATGAGACAAAGGCTATTGAGGAGTTAAGGCCTCATGCACACAGCACTGGCCTGGAGTGCCAGGTCTGTGTCTAGAGTGACACGAATGACCAAGCATTTCCTTTACTGCCAGCCCTTTAGCCAGATCTGTAGGACTGGGTGTTGGCTCCATTTCCTCTCCACTCTGTTCCTCCTGCAGATACTGTATAAGGTGTTGGAATGGAAGGGCAGGAGCCTTGGGATAATAACAGCACAATGGCTAGATTCAGGAAGTGATGTTTTGCTATTCATTCTAGGAAACCTTGCTGAGTCTGCTTTATGTCAGGCCCTGTGCTGAGGAATCAGTGATGAACAAACACTGATATTTCCCTACGCTGGAGGAGCTCACGTCCATGCAGTAGGCATGAATCAAATATTCCCTTTGGATAATATATAGACTTGCGCTTCCTTTCTTCCTCTATTGACCTAACAATCTGTCACTTTCTCATGTTGTGGGTCCCCAAGTGATGAAGTTTCCATGTAGCCATCCCATCCCCCTGGTGGGGGGAGGCTCAGAATGTACGGCAGCCTCCTCTTCTCCGGATTTCATCAGGAAAAGGAGGAATCCAGAACGACGTTTAATAAAAGACCTTCTGACCTAGTGCCCTTCGTTACAGATCAAACATGCCTGGAGGATTCAGGTGTCTCTGCCGTAATCACAGGGCCCAGCATCTGCCACCTGGCTCTGCTCCAGCTCACCCAGTTGTGACCTGATGTTTGGTCTCAGTCTTCAGGGAGTCGTCTGACTGCACCATTGACCCTCAGGCTGCCCGCATGGTGTCCCTGTGGTGACCTCACTATTACCCTCTGCAGGTGCCCCCGTATTAACAGAGAAAACAAGGGCCAATATTCCAATCAGAGAGGACAGGTAGTGGTGGAATGGTGCAGCCTCACCACTTTGGAGTTATTTCTCAGGGGGGCAAAATGTTTATTTTAACAGAATGGGTAGGGAACCCATCCCCTGTCCACCACTGAGGTATTATCAATACGTCTAGGATCATAAATGGCATCAATAATACAAACGCTTCTATTTTAGATCCAATACTATACCATGGATATCTTACCTTGTCAATACATACAGCCTTCCATTGTTCAACCGTAATTCCCGTAACAATCTCCTTTTTACCTACTGATGGACAGTTAGATTATCTTTCGTTTTTTCTTTTATAACACTGCAGTCGATACCTTTGCACATATATCTTTGTAGATGTGTATAAATAGTATTATAAAATTAATTCCTGGAAATGGAACTACTCGCTGAAAAATGTTATTTCAATGTGTAATCCCACCTGTAGTGAATTTCCTCACAACTCGTAAACCAGCTCTTTTAATAGGCAAAATGTGATCTAATTTGCATATATTTTGGGGGGGGTGTTCTAATTTCAACTTTCTTATTATAAAATCAAAGTATTATTATTTTCACCATTGTGTTTATCATTATCATGGTCATTACCCTAAATAATTGATGTAAACTGTATTTACCATGTATTGAGAACCCATTCCATGCAGAGTTGATTTAATATAATTTAATTCACTCCTCACAACAATGATATGAGGTAAGAGTTATTCATTGTACAACTGAAAAACAAAATATAAGTTACTTTGCGCCCTTAGGCAAGTAATTTTAATTCTCTGTGCTTCTATTCTAAGAACAGAAAAAGGGAAATAATATCTTCCTTATCTACTACATAGGGGCGAAATATTTTTACAGTATTAAAGTACTATATATCTGCCAGACATTTTATGGTGTCTGTGAATTGTTCGGGTGACAACATGAGACTTGATATGTTCACAGTTTAAAAGTGCTGAGAAAGATGGCAGAACAGAAATAAGACTGAAAAGACATGAGGTCTGAGTGCTGGGATGTGGCCTAACCACCAGCAAGCTGTGCGACGTAAGTCACATAATCAATCTTTCTCTGGACCTCCTTTTCCTCATTTCTTTTTCTTTCTTTCTTTCTTTTTTTTTTAAAGCAGGCACAGCGTTTATTAGAAGCACAGTACTTGTGGGAGAGCACATGGGCAACCTTGCAGAGTGAGTTGCGCACTTCCTCATTTCTAACATATAAAATATAAAAGTAAGGAGTTGGACTAGATGGAGTTCAACTTTTTCAGGGTTAAAATGTCTAGAACTATTAGTTGGCTTAAATCCACAACTGGGCTTTAAAATCTTTTTTTGAGCAACATGGATAGACCTAGAGATTATCATACTAAGTGAAGTAAGCCAGACAGAGAAAGACAAACGTCATATGATATCACTTATATGTGGAATCTAAAAAAAAATGATACAAATGAACTTATATACAAAACAGAAATAGACCCACAGACATAGAAAACAAACTACGGTTACCAAAGGGGAAAGGTGTGGGGAGGGATAAATTAAGAGTTCAGGATGAACACATACACACTACTATATATAAAATAGATAACCAAAAAGGACCTACTGTACAGCACAGGAAACTCTATTCAATATTTTGTAATAACCTATAAGGGAAGAGAATCTGGAAAAAACCAGGTATATATGTGTGTGTAACTGAATCACTTTGCTGTACACCTGAAACTAACACAACATTGTAAATCAATTACACTTCAATAAAAAGAAAATCTTTGTTTATTGTCAGCTTTGAGGTATCTTTCGCAAACAGTAAACTTCATCAGTTTTAAGTGCACAGGTTGATGAGTTTGACAAATGCATCCAGTTGTGTAGCCACCACCACAGTCATGATACAGAACATTCCCATCACTCCACTAAGTTCCCTCCTGCCCCTTTGTAGTCCATCCCCTCCCCCAAGCCCAGCCCCTGGCCCTCAGTCATCTGCTTTCTGTCACTGTAGCTTTGCATTTATTAGAAGTTTATATAAATGGACTCATACAGTACACTTTCCCTGTGTCTGGCTTCTTCCACTTAGCACTATGCTTTTGAGATTCCTATCTTTGATTATTAGTGCATTTTGTTATAATTTGTATAGGTTCTTTGTATTTCATCTAAAATAGACTGTTTACGTCTTTGCCCATTTTCTATTGGCTCATTGCTCTTTTCATTGTAAATTTATAGAAGCACATTTTTAAAAAGTCAGTGAATAACATGGGAGTTGATTTTATTTATCTAAAGCTTCTTGAGTGTCTTTTTCCACCCAATGGCCTACTTGGAGCAGCGATGGCCATAGACGTCACCTTCTTTCTCTCTTCTGCCACCTCTGGAGGTGCTTCCTCCCTTCCACCTCCCAGCTACCCACAGAGGAGCACGCGCTGCCCATGTGGGACTGAGGGGCCCTGGAAGGGGAAAGGAGAGGACAGAGCCCCTGCTTCCACCCATCACTGCTCCTCGGCGCCCGTCTGGGGTGATGTCCCAGCCGCAGACTTCTATCTCCCGACCCAGTTCGTTGTCCCTGAGCCTGGGCACCTGGTCCTGGGACCAGACACCCTGCATGGCCAAAGCCTGGATTTGCTCTTACCTGCAGCCAAGCCTCCTTTTAGTCCTGTGCAATAGGATGAACCAAGGGGAGGAGGAGGGACTGTCACCCTCATCATGTTCTGCCTCATTTTCCCCCCATAAAGACTCAGAAAACCTCCGCAGAGAGGGGCGTTCTCCATGTTGGCCACTTCCAAATCCTTAGCGAAAAGGGAAGGCTGGGCAGGTGTACGGGGCTGGGGAACAAAGGGTGGTGGGAAACCTACTGGGATAGACAAGGTCACTCCAGCCGCACTCAGCCCGAGGCCGCCTGGATGCCACTCCCATGTCTCCTCTTTCCCAGGCTGCACTGTCGTGTTGCAATGATGGGAAGAGCCCGCCATCTCTTGCTGCCCCGAAGGCCTTGATCTACTGCACTGGGACATGTGTGTGCCCGGCTTCCAGGGAGACCTTGCTGCCCACAGGGGTGAGGTTCTACTGGGTACCATCAACGTGACACCGCCTCAGGTGTACCCAGGGTAGTGAGCTGTCCTGTACCAGCCTCAGTGCCTAACCACAAAGCACTTGACACCTGGGGGAAAATAGGACTTGTTTTCCAATCAGCCCATTGGCCAAACACTAAGGGCACACGACCTGCTTATAATCAGGGGTTACCCTGTTTAAATCTCATAGAAGGCTTAAGAGTGCTTCTCAGTCAGGCATAGGTGCATTTTGTTCAATTTTCCTTTTTATTCTGACTCTATCTAGTTCAAGATGGAATTGAAGAGGACATACAGTAGCATGGAGTAATTCAAAATGAGGATGGTGACAATGGTGAAAAAACAGTCTTGATTCAATTCCAACGCCCACTTAAAACCTCTTTTATTAAAAACTGTTAGCTGGAAAATATGTACATAACTGTCCTCCTATGATAATTTCAAATGTGTTTTTGTCCGAGAATTTCTTTATGGAACTCTCCAAAATTCCCAACTCTTAACTAACTGAATCTTCCTTAGAATCTTCAAATTCCCCAAGTCTTTAGAGATTTGATGGACCTCGTAAAAGGATTCTGGAGTTTTCGACTCAAGAGTCAACAAAGGCCCTCCCAAACCTTTAGTCTGACTCTTGGCTCCCTAAAGAGACTGGGAGCCGTTCTCAGCATCTTTCTGTGGAAGGACAATCTGCTCCATCCTCTGCTGCAACACAAATAACCATTGTGAAGCTCGATGGTGAGTTTCAATGAGTATATTTTACCACGTGTGACCCAGGTAGGCTCGGACTTAACAGGTATGTTTGCGCTGTTTCATATTCAAATGCACAGTTCCAACAGTTTAGTTTATAAGTTGTATTCTTTGTCTTCCTTGTATTCTGTCAAGCACCAGGTACAGTGTCATCCCTGTGTGGGTGCTCTGCAAACACTAATTGGTTGGTGGTCAGGAAAATGATGTTGACAAATGACTCCATGAAACTGATGAATCATTTGGTGGACGAGGCCAGGTACAGCAATTATGTATTGTTGCTTCACCCAACAGGTAATGTTTCATAACTCAGAGCAACATAGAATATTTTCCCTGTCAGTGCCTGGTCGCTATTTCCAGTCGGAGCCAAAAAGCCTTCTTTGTAGAGTAAAACTTTTCAACCACATTGACCCTGTAGGCAGACTTTTAATATGAGATATAGCTGTTTCCTTTGGTTCAGGCTACTACAAAAACCTGGCTCCCTCATACGTTGGCAATAGAGTAAACAAAAAGATGAAGCAAGAAGTTTGAATCAGCTAATGAAAACAATCTAATCCATGTGAGTATTAACACTTCAATGGTACTGTTCCCACCCCCCAACCCCGCGGAACGATCTGGACCTTTTAAAACAAATTGGTTGTGGAATAGACAAATTTACAGAAAGGCTTTTGATTTATCCATATGAGATTGTTGATATTCGATGATTTTTGACCTTCAGAATGGCAATTTCAAGTGGTTCAAATTAATAAAAGATTTAAGAATTCTTGCTTTGTTTAAACCTCTAAGCCTTTTCAAATGTTTTTTCACCCTATATGACATCCCTCTTTCCACCTTTTCTCTAACGAATACATTTGTATTTATTCTTTAATACCCAGTTGAAATGTCACCACCCTTAGAGGGCAGTTTATTTTTTTGCTTTCCCGTAGGTCATAATGCAAACTTCCATTGCAGGCACTTATTACACATATTATTGATATTTTCTTTATGTCTATTACTCAATTATGTTATGAAGTTATGCAGTAACTGGACTAAGTTTTGTAATTGTATGAATACTTTATTAAATGTAGGTAAAATATTTGCAAAATTATAAAGCAGTATTCAAATTGTAAAAAAAAAAAAGAATTCTTTTACTCAGAATATATCTATATAAACATAAATAAATACTAAAGTAAAGAAGCAAATTCTTAATACTTGCTTCATGGACTTCCCTGGTGGCTCAGTGGTTAAGAATCCACCTACCAATGCAGGGGACACAGGTTCTATCACTGGTCCGGGAAGATCCTGCGTGCTACGGAAAAACTAAGCCCGTGTGCCACAACTATTGAGCCTGTACTCTAAAGCCCGCAAGCCACAACTACTGAACCTGCGCGCCTAGAGCCCATGCTCCACAACAAGAGAAGCCACCACAATGAGAAGCCCGTGCACCGCAACGAATAGTAGCCCTCCTCACTCGCTACGACTAGAGAAAGGCTGCATGCAGCAATGAAGACCCAATGCAGCCAAAAATAAATAAATTAAAAAAAAAAAAAAGAAAACTTGCTTCCTGGCAAATTCATAATTACTTTCAGTTGATCTTCCTTTTCAGGTCTAAGTGAGGTGAAAAAGTACTTTACGTGTTTTCTTTTTTTTTAATTAAAATAATATTTATTTTATTTATTTATTTTTGGCTGTGTTGGGTCTTTGTTGCTGCACGAGGACTTTCTCTAGTTGCGGCGAGCAGGGGCTACTCTTCGTTGCGGTGCACGGGCTTCTCATTGCGGTGGTCTCTCTTGTTGCAGAGCACGGGCTCTAGGCACGTGGGCTTCAGTAGCTGTGGCACGTGGGCTCAGAAGTTGTGGCACATGGGCTTAGTTGCTCCGCAGCATGTGGGCTTTTCCTGGACCAGGGCTTGAACTGGTGTCCCCTGCATTGGCAGGTGGATTTTTAACCACTGCGCCACCAGGGAAGCCCACTTTATGTGTTTTCTAAACATTAAGTTTTATGTTAATTTTGAAACAAAACTCAAGACAAAAACTTTAACTTAAAATTTAAAACAAGAAAAGAATTTAGGAAAAGTTTAGAATTTTAAACATAAGGACTTTTTCTACAGAAGCGCAAATCTGGTACTTAGATGTATTTCTTTGGACGATCAGACTTTAACATTTTAGGTCAGGGACAAGATGTTGGGTCTGCACAATCATTAACACTTTAAAAAATGTGAATCCTTTAGATCAGGGTGGCATCCTGCACTCAACAAAGGCCTCACCACTCTCTACTGTTCCCCTTCAGCATTTATTTACATTTTCCTGGGGGCCCTCCAAGGCATTTCGATTTGCAACCTCTGTCTTGGATGAATTTATGTCTCATCGCTTTTGCTCCTCTGATGTGATGAGAACATTCTGAGTCAAGGAGTTCAGAGGAGAGACCCTGCTCTCACCATAGATTCCATCTCATGACCTGTCTTGTTCTCACAGTATAAGCAAAAGGAGATGAAATACCAGAAGATGCTCACCCTCTCATAATCCAGGAGATGCAAATTAAGATCTTTTTCTATTTTTAACCTCTCAGCTATGTGAAAGAGTAAAAGACTGATGATATTTACGGTTGGTAAGAGTGTGGAGAAATGGGTCTTCTTGTTTGCTTTTGTAAATTGGTACAATTTTTGGTTCAGCTACTGGGAAATCTTCATCATTTTTTAAATGTACATACTTCACATATTCAAATATTTTTATTGTAGTACTGTTTGTGATAGCAAGCTTTGGAAGATAAACTAAATATTTGTCAGTTGGGGATTGTTTAGTTATGTTGACATGTGTCCAAACATGGAAAAATGTCCAGCATTTATGGCTGAGTGTAAAAAGCAAATTCCAGAACAATGTGCATAGTAAGATCCCATTAAACAAAATAAAATAACTGTATCTATGTATTTTGATAAAAGAACATAGGTTTATATAAAGAGAAAATCTAGGAGAATATGTAGCACATAGACCAGTTATCTGTGGCAATGAGAAAGAATGGCCTATGTTGGAGACATCAAGTTTTTACTTCATGTTCTTTTTTGTTATTCACCATTATTTTATTTAAACAAAAAATTGAGTAACTTTTTTACAAAAGTCACATACTGAGACCTTTCCCCACCCCCAAATATATGAGGGTATATAGACAAAAGTTTTCTTTCATCTCAGTCCCCATCCCACCCATGTAAATCTACTGTTCATTTCTCATGCATCCTTCTGGAATTTCTTTATGTATATGAACACATGAAAATATAGATTCTTATTCTCTCCTTTTCTTTTTCCACAAAAGGTAGCACATTATGTGCTGCTTAACACTTAATTTTTCTCCCCCTTCAACGGTATACACTTTTGTACTCTTTGAAAAAAACATTTCATAGTGATACTGATTCCTTTGATATTAAAGCCTACAAGAAATGTTGGGCCTTGTGTGGAATGTGTGTGTGGAAGGGAGTTGCCGTTGTAGGGTGGGATTAGTCATCTTTCATAAAGATGGCCAGGCCACCTCTAGCAGCTGGAAAGCTAAGCAATATTCCTAAAACTGAGACATAAACAGCTATTTCAAGCAAAGAAGCGTATATCAGTAGATCTTGAATTTTCCCTCTATTGATTTTGCTCTACTTAGAAGCACCTTTTCATATCTCTAAACAGTTAGGCACCACCTGCTTATCTTGAAATACCTCTGTGAAGGCAGCCTGTGTTCTTTCTTCACGTCTGTCTTGAACACTTCTCTGCAGTGTGAGAGTGGTGTACAGAGAGACTCAGTATGTGGGCTCGGAGTCAGGGCTGGGACAGAGCAGCCATTCTAGCTGTGGGGCGGTAGGCAGCTTATGTAACTCCCCTAAGCCTCAGTTTTCTCACTGAGGAAATGAGGATACAAATTATATATTTTTCATAGGATTGTTGTGAAGATGAAGTAAAGCATTAGCTTCTATAGTAGGGCTAATATAATACTGTTTTATTGTGAGGTCAAAAAATCCTTCCAGAGGTCTTGCTTAATTCAGAAAACATTTATGCAAGGATTTGATTCACAGACAATCCCTACTTACCTCTTTACATCCTATGAGCCAGGTTACCAAATTAGTGAAATGAACCATAAACTATAGCGGTAAGTAAGCCTATATGTTAAAAGCCAAGGTACAGTTAACATTATTAAACTATGCCCCCCAACTGATAAAATCAGGCCTACATGTCCGAAGACTATACCCACAGAACTTAAAATAAAATCCATGGTCTCATATGTTTGACCTGTATGTTACAGATAACTTTACTTGCCTTATTAGAATTTAGGAGGTCCTTTGAGGGGTGCTAGGATGGCTTAAGTTTTCTTAAAAACTGTATGCGATTACAGTGAGATGATACTTCACACCCAGCAGAAAGGATACACTTCAAAAGGGGTGCAATACTTATTGTTGGTGAGGATATGGAAGAAGTGGAACTCTCACACATTGCTAGTGGGAGTGTAAAATGGAAAAAAACCCTCTGGGAAGGTATTCACTAGTTCCTCATAACATTAGCCATACACCTATCCACTGACTCTGCAATTCCAGCTTTAGGTATCAATATTTACCCAAGTGAGACTGTTCATAGTAGTTTTACTGATAATCGCTCCAAAGCAGAAACAGATGGACAGGTGTCCATCCACAGGAGAATGGATAAACACACTGTAGTATATTCAGACTCAACAATTAAAAAAAGAACAAATTCCTTTTACATGCAACAATATAGATGAATCTCAAACACACTATGTCAAGCAAAAGAAGGCCTATGTAAAAGGACATATTATCTAATTCTATTATATGAAGTCCAAGAACAGGGGAAATGAATCTGTAGTGATATCAGAACAGTGGTTACCTCAAGGGGAAGTATTGACTGGAAGGGGACCTGAGGGAACTTTCTAGGACTATGGGAATTCCTATATCTCGATCTGGGCATAATTCCATGGGTGTATGCATTTGTCAAAACTTAAGGAGCTCTACATTTAAGATCTGTGAATTTTACTCTATGTAAATTGTACAACCTCAAAAGAAACTTTGTTAGCATAAAAATGTCAGAGATCAAGGCAAAAAATGTTACATTGTAAAGTATAGAAACCTGTATCAAGATATTGGGCAGAGTTCTTCCTTTTCTCTGGGGAAGAAAAAAGCGCATCTGCATAAAGTATCCAAGAATCTTTCTCTTGATCCTAGAGCTGTGCCCAAAATAGGACTACTAAATATCTGTGCTTGTTGATGCTTAGAAAAAAGGGGGAGACAGTAGGCCTCCCTCTGAAAAGCAGCTGGGAAAGGAAAGGTTGACCTTCAACTTCTCCCCTTCACCAGTGCCTGCAGCTTGGGTTCACTGAAAGCCACGGGGCTGCCACTCCAGCAGAGCAAGGCTGTCTGAACTCAGGATGAGCTGTTGAGAAGCCTATTTACCAATCTGGCCTTACTTTCTTCTTCTTTAAATTATTCTAAAATACTCAGCTGACATGGGGTTTAAATAGCATTTTTTGACCATCATCTACAAATAATAAATGCTGGAGAGGGTGTGGAGAAAAGGGAATCCTCCTACTTTGTTGATGGGAATGTAAATTGGTTCAGCCACTGTGGAGAACAGTACGGAGACTGAAAAACTAAAAATGGAGCTACCATATGATCCAGGAATCCCACTCTTAGGCATATCTCTGGAAAAGATGAAAACTCTAATTTGAAAAGATATATGTACCCCCATGTTCATAGCAGCACTATTTACAACAGCCAAGCCATGGAAGCAACATAAGTGTCCATCAACAGATGAATGGATAAAGAAGATGTGGTATGTATATGCAATGGAATATTCTCAGCCATAAAAAAGAATGAAATATTGCCATTTGCCACAACATGGATGGGCTTAGAGATTACCATACTAAGCGAAATAAGTCAGACAAAGACAAATATTACAACACTTACATGTGGAATCTAAAATATAATACAAATAATCTTATTCACAAAACAGAACAGACTCACAGACATAGAAAACATACTTATGGTTACCAAAGGGGAAATTGGGGGGAGAGAAAAATTTGGAGTATGGGATTAACAAATACACAGCATTATATATAAAATAGATAAACAACAAGGATTTACTGTATAGCACAGGGAACTATATTCAATATCTTGTAATAACCTATAATGGAAAAGAATCTGAAAAAATTATATATATATATATATATATAAAACTGAATCACATTGTCACCATTTTTCTGTATGGAGAGTTTGTTTCTCTGCTCTGCTGGAAGGGACCTTGTCTCTACTAAACTATATGCCCCAAGCCATTCCATACAAAATAAACACTTTCAAAGACTTACAATGTTTATCCCTCTGGGGAAATCTTTCTTTAAAAAATGTATGGTTTCAGTCAACCATTTATTTAGGGTAGTTATCTGGTCTAGTACTCCAAATTTTTTGAGTAGATATAATTTTTTCCCCTCAGATTAGATTAAAAAAATGGTTAGTGTCTAGAAATTTGATATTTGATGTTTGATATTCATTTAAACTGCTAATATCCAATTGAATTCAACATTATTTGTTGATGTTAGTTGAAAATAGATTAGGAAGTGAAAAGTTCAGAGATGTCTAGTTTAGTTCTTTTTTCATCTTAGACTAGTAAATTATTAACCATATCTCTCTTTAAATGCCTAAATAGAAATCATTATTTAAAATTAATTTTTATTGCCTTTCCAACAGGAAAAAACTCTTTGGTAACCCTGTGCCTTGGCTAAGAGAAATATAAACAGAGAAGAACTGGGTCCCTCCTTCTCTTGCCTCATTCTTCTGCATCCTCAGGGGCCCCGTGGGCAGGTGGCTGCAGGGAGAGAAGTCTGAGAGGTGCAGTCATTTGGAGGCTCAGTGAGGGCAGAGAAGGAATTGTGGCCCAAGTGCTAGGGGTACACTTGTGTTTATAGCACTGTTTCACCGGGTGCACACCCTAGGTCAGCCCACGTGAACTTCCCAACCACCCAGGGAGGGGGTCAGTCATTAGGGCAGATATGACTCTGTACTTTCTGAGCAAGGAATCCAAAGAGCTTCCATGCATGACCATATATTTCTTGTCTTGAGTTGGTAACGTATCTGGGTCTACCCACCATGGCTTCTGCCTCAGTCCAAAGCTCCTTCCAATTTGTGATGTTGAGAATGAAAACTATGAAGAATGAAATGGCATCTTAATAAGAACATCAGCTACAGCACCAGAATGGTAACCTTAGATGCTACCTTTCCAATCACCATTTTCCATTGAACATTTCTGGGCCCAAACCAAAAAATAGTGTCTTCCTTTACCGCATTCAGTTCTTCACTTCTGGAGTGGAGTTAATTCCGCCTATCCCAGTGCATTCTGAAGGCAGCAGTGTGATTACAACTCGACAGAATCATGTTAGTAATCCTTTTACCTTCTCATTCCTCCACTGACTATACCTCCTTTATAGATTTGATGAACAAATGTGGCTTAGCAAATACTGTCATCTGGCTCCTCTGCTGGGATCTTATGGGCTTTTATCATTTTCTCTGTCCTTTATTCTAAAGCAACATCAAATGAGATAGAAATGCCAGCTACACAGCTTTTCTCCTGTTACTGTGTTGGCTCCTTCATTGAAAAAGCATAGGAAGGCTTCCCTGGTGGCGCAGTGGTTGAGAGTCTGCCTGCCGATGCAGGGGATGCGGGTTCGTGCCCCGGTCCGGGAAGATCCCACATGCCGCAGAGCGGCTGGGCCCGTGGGCCATGGCTGTTGAGCCTGCGCGTCCGGAGCCTGTGCTCCGCAAGGGATAGGCCACAGCAGTGAGAGGCCGGCGTACTGCAAAAAAAAAAAAAAAAAAAAGAAAAAGCATAGGAAAGTTGTTGGGTTTTACAGAAAGTCTTAAACCATTTGGAATGAAGGTTACAAAGATACAAAATTGGGGTAATAAATCCCTTCTGAATTAGGAGCAGCAGAGAAGAGATAAAGTATCTTGAACTAAACGCCTTGGCAATTTAAGTTAAATCTCTATTTGACCAACTAAGAAAGGTAAAAGCTGTTAATGACTTAAAGACTTCACTTCGATCACCTTCCTCCCCCAAAATACATCAGAAATACATCTACCTGTGGAACAATTCCTACAGAACACCTACTGAATGCTGGTAGAAGACCTCAGACCTCCCAAAAGGCAAGAAACTCCCCACGTACCTGGGTAGGGCAAAAGAAAAAACAGAGACAAAAAATAGGGACGGGACCTGCACCAGTGGGAGGGAGTTGTGAAGGAGGAAAGGTTTCCACACGCTAGGAAGCTCCTTCGCGGGCGGAGACTGCAGGTGGCGGAGGGGGAAGCTTCGGGGCCACGGAGGAGAGCGCAGTAACAGGGGTGCGGAGGGCAAAGTGGAGAGATTCCCGCACGGAGGATCGGTGCTGACCAGCACTCACCAGCCCGAGAGGCTTGTCTGCTCACTCGCCGGGGCAGGCAGGGGCTGGGAGCTGAGGCTCGGGCTTTGGTCGGAGCGCAGGGAGAGGACTGGGGTTGGCGGCGTGAACACAGCCTAAGGGGGCTAGTGCGCCATACCTAGCTGGGAGGGAGTCCGGGACAAAGTCTTGAGCTGCCGAAGAGGCAAGAGACGTTTTCTTGCCTCTTTGCTTCCTGGTGCGCGAGGAGAGGGGATTAAGAGCGCTGCTTAAAGGAGCTCCAGAGAGCGGCGCAAGCTGCGGCTATTAGCGCGGACCCCAGAGACGGGCATGAGACACTAAGGCTGCTGCTGCCACCAACAAGAAGCCTGTGTGCAAGCACAGGTCACTATCCACACCGCCCCTCCCGGGAGCCTGTGCAGCCCGCCACTGCCAGGGTCCCGGGATCCAGGGACAACTTCCCCGGGAGAACGCACGGCGCACCTCAGGCTGGTGCAACGTAACGCTGGCCTCTGCCACCTCAGGCTCGCCCCGCACTCTGTACCCCTCTTTCCCCCCAGCCTGAGTGAGCCAGAACCCCCGAATCAGCTGCTCCTTTAACCCCGTCCTGTCTGAGCAAAGAACAGACGCCCTCAGGCGACCTACACGCAGAGGCGGGTCCAAATCCAAAGCTGAACCCGTGGAGCTGTGCGAACAAAGAAGAGAAAGGGAAATTTCTCCCAGCAGCCTCAGGAGCAGTGGATTAAATCTCCACAATCAATTTGATGTACCCTGCATCTGTGGAATACCTGAGTAGACAACGAATCATCCCAAATTGAGGAGGTGGACTTTGGAACAACGATATATATATATATTTTTTCCTTTTTCTCTTTTTGTGAGTGTGTATGTGTATGCTTCAGTGTGTTATTTTGTCTGTATAGCTTTGCTTTTACCATTTGTCCTAGGGTTCTCTCTGTCTGTTTTTATATTTTTAAATTTTTTTTAGTATAGTTTTCAGCGTTTGTTATCATTGGTGGATGTGTTTTTTGGTTTGATTGTTCTTTCTTTTTTTAAATTACTTAAAAATTTGTTTTGTTTTTTATTTCAATAACTTTTTGATTTTTTGTTATTTTATCTTTTTCTTTTTTTCTTCTTTTTTTCTCCCTTTTATTCTGAGCCGTGTGGATGACAGGCTCTTGCTGCTCCAACCAGGTGTCAGGGCTGTGCCTCTGAGGTGGGAGAGCCAAGTTCAGGACATTGGTCCACCAGAGGCCTCCCAGCTCCACATAATATCAAAGGCAAAAATCTCCCAGAGATCTCCATCTCAACGCCAGGACCCAGCTCCACTCAACGACCAGCAAGCTACAGTGCTGGACACCCTCTGACAGACAACTAGCAAGACAGGAACACAACCACACCCATTAGTAGAGAGGCTGCCTGAAAGCATAAGGTCACAGACATCCCAAAACAAACCACCAGATGTGGACCTGCCTACCACAGAGACAAGATCCAGCCTCATCCACCAGAACACAGGCACCAGTCCCCTCCACCAGGAAGCCTATACAACCCACTGAATCAACCTTAGCCACTGGGGGAAGACACCAAAAAATCAGGAAATACAAACCTGCAGCCTATGAAAATGAGACACGAAACAGAGTAAGTTAAGCAAAATGAGAAGACAAAGAAACACACAGCAGATGAAGGAGAAGGTAAAAACCCACCAGACCTAACAAATGAAGAGGAAATAGGCAGTCTACCTGAAAAAGAATTCAGAATAATGATAGTAACGGTGATCCAAAATCTTGGAAATAGAATGGAGGAAATACAAGAAACGTTTAACAAGGACCTAGAAGAAATAAAGAGCAAACAAACAATCATGAACAACACAATAAATGAAATTAAAAATTCTCTAGAAGGAAACAATAGCAGAATAACTGAGGCAGAAGAATGGATAAGTGACCTGGAAGATAAAATAGTGGAAATAACTATTGCAGAACAGAATAAAGAAAAAAGAAAGAAAAGAATTGAGGACAGTCTCAGAGACCTCTGGGACAATATTAAACACACCAACAATTGAATTATAGGGGTCCCAGAAGAAGATGAGAAAAAGAAAGGGACTGAGAAAATATTTGAATGGATTATAGTTGAAAACTTCCCTAATATGGGTAAGGAAATAGTTAATCAAATCCAGGAAGAACAGAGAGTCCCATACAGGATAAATCCAAGGAGAAACATGGCAAGACACATATTAATCAAACTATCAAAAATTAAACATAAAGAAAAAATATTAAAAGCAGCAAGGGAAAAGCAACAAATAATATACAAGGGAATCCCCATAAGGTTAGAAGCTGATCTTTCAGCAGAAACTCTGCAAGCCAGAAGGGAGTGGCAGGACATATTTAAAGTGATGAACAGGAAAAACCTACAACCAAGATTACTCTACCCAGCAAGGATCTCATTCAGATTTGTTGGAGAAATTTAAAACCTTTAGAGACAAGCAAAAGCTAAGAGAATTCAGCAACACCAAACCACCTTTACAACAAATGCTAAAGGAACTTCTCTAGTCAGGAAACACAAGAGAAGGAAAAGACCTACAATAACAAACCCAAAACAATTAAGAAAATGGTAATAGGAACATACATATTGATAATTACCTTAAATGTAAATGGATTAAATGCTCCTACCAAAAGACAGACTGGCTGAATGGATACAAAAACAAGACCCATATATATGCTGTCTACAAGAGACCCACTTCAGACCTAGTGACACATACAGACTGAAAGTGAGGGGATGGAAAAAGCTATTCCATGCAAATGGAAATCAAAAGAAAGCTGGAGTAGCAATTCCCATATCAGACAAAATAGACTTTAAAACAAAGAATATTACAAGAGACAAAGAAGGACACTACATAATAATCAAGGGATCAATCCAAGAAGAAGATATAACAATTGTAAATATTTATGCATCTAACATAGGTGCACCTCAAAACATAAGGCAAATACTAACAGCCATAAAAGGAGAAATCGACAGTAATACAGTCATAGTAGGGGACTTTAACACCCCACTTTCACCAATAGACAGATCATCCAAAATGAAAAATAAATAAGGAAACACAAGCTTTAAATGATACATTAAACAAGATGGACTTAATTGATATTTATAGGACATTCCAGCCAAAAACAAGACAATACACTTTCTTCTCAAGTGCTCATGGAACATTCTCCAGGATAGATCACATCTTGGGTCAGAAATCAAGCCTCAGTAAATTTAAGAAAATTGAAATCGTATCAAGTATCTTTTCTGACCACAGCACTATGAGACTAGATATCAATTACAGAAAAAAATCTGTGAAAAATACAAACACATGGAGGCTAAATAATACACTACTTAATAACCAAGAGATCACTGAACAAATCAAAGACGAAATCAAAAAATATCTAGAAACAAAGACAATGAAAACATGACGACCCAAAACCTATGGGATGTAGCAAAAGCAGTTCTAAGAAGGAAGTTTATAGCAATACAATCCTACCTTAAGAAACAAGAAACATCTCAAATAAACAAGCTAACCTTACACCTAAAGCAATTAGAGAAAGAAGAACAAAAAACCCCCAAAGTTAGAAGAAGGAAAGAAATCATAAAGATCAGATCAGAAATAAATGAAAAAGAAATGAAGGAAACAATAGCAAAGATCAATAAAACTAAAAGCTGGTTCTTTGAGAAGATAAACAAAATAAATAAACCACTAGCCAGATTCATTAAGAAAAAAAGGGAGAAGACTCAAATCAATAGAATGGGAAATGAAAAAGGAGAAGTAAAAACTGACACTGCAGAAATACAAAGGATCATGAGAGATTATTACAAGCAGCTACATGCCAATAAAATGGACAACCTGGAAGAAATGGACAAATTCTTAGAAATGAACAACTTTCCGAGACTGAACCAGGAAGAAATAGAAAATATGAACAGACAAATCACAAGTGCTGAAATTGAAACTTTGATTAAAAACCTTCCAACAAACAAAAGCCCAGGACCAGATGGCTTCACAGGCGAATTCTATCAAACATTTAGAGAAGAGCTAACACCTATCCTTCTCAAACTCTTTCAAAATATAGCAGAGGGAGGAACACTCCCAAACGAATTCTAAGAGGCCACCATCACCCTGATGCCAAAACCAAACAAAGATGTCACAAACAAAGAAAACTACAGACCAATATCACTGATGAACATAGATGCAAAAATCCTCAACAAAATACTAGCAAACAGAATCCAACAGCACATTAAAAGTATCATACACCATGATCAAGTGGGGTTTATCCCAGGAATGCAAGGATTCTTCAATATATGCAAATCAATCAACATGATACACCATATTAACAAATTGAAGGAGAAAAAACATATGATCATCTCAGTAGATGCAGAGAAAGCTTTCGACAAAATTCAACACCCATTTATGATAAAAACCCTCTGGAAAGTAGGCATAGAGGGAACTTACCTCAACATAATAAAAGCCATAGATGACAAATCCAGAGCCAACATCATCCTCAATGGTGAAAAACTGAAACCATTTCCACTAAGATCAGGAACAAGACAAGGTTGCCCACTCTCACCACTATTATTCAACATAGTTTTGGAAGTTTTAGCCACAGCAATCAGAGAATAAAAAGATATAATAGGAATCCAAATCGGAAAAGAAGAAGTAAAGCTGTCACTGTTTGCATATGACATGATACTATATACATACAGAATCCTAAAGACATTACCAGAAAACTACTAGAGGTAATCTATGAATTTGGTAAAGTAGCAGGATACAAAATTAATGCACAGAAATCTCTTGCATTCCTACGCACTGATGAAAAATCCGAAAGTGAAATTAAGAAAACACTCCCATTTACCACTGCAAGAATAAAATACCTAGGAATAAACCTATCTAAGGTGACAAAAGACCTGTATGCTGAAAATTATAAGACACTGATGAAAGAAATTAAAGATGATACAAATAGATAGAGAGATATACCATGTTCTTGGATTGGAAAATTCAACATTGTGAAAATGACTATACTACCCAAAGCAATCTACAGATTCAATGCAATCCATATCAAACTACCACTGGCATTTTTCATGGAACTAGAACAAAAATTTCACAATTTGTATGGTAACACAAAAGACCCCGAATAGCCAAAGTAATCTTGAGAAAGAAAAACGGAGCTGGAGGAATCAGGCTCCCTGCCTTCAGACTATAATACAAAGCTACAGTAATCAAGACAGTATGGTACTGGCACAAAAACAGAAATATAGATCAATGGAACAGGATAGAAAGCCCAGAGATAAACCCATGCACATATAGTCATCTTATCTTTGATAAAGGTGGCAAGAATATACAATGGACAAAAGACAGCCTCTTCAATAAATGGTGCTGGGACAACTGGACAGCTACATGTAAAAGAATGAAATTAGAACACTCCTTAACACCATACAGAAAAATAAACTCGAAATGGATTAAAGACCTAAATGTAAGGCCTGACACTATCAAACTCTTAGAGGAAAACATAGGCAGAACACTCTATGACATAAATCACAGCAAGATTCTTTTTGACCCACCTCCTAGAGAAATGGAAATAAAAACAAAAGTAAACAAACGGGACCTAATGAAACTTAAAAGGTTTTGCACAGCAATGGGAACCATAAATAAGACAAAACGACAACCCTCAGAATGGGAGAGAATATTTGCAAATGAAGCAACTGACACAGGATTAATCTCCAAAATGTACAAGCAGCTCATGCAGCTCAATATCAAAAAAACAAAAAACCCAACCCAAAAATGGGCAGAAGACCTAAATAGACATTTCTCCAAAGAAGATATACAGATTGCCAACAAACACATGAAAGAATGCTCCACATCATTAATCATTAGAGAAATGCAAATGAAAACTACAATGCGATATCATCTCACACTGGTCAGAATGGCCATCATCAAAAAATCTACAAACAATAAATGCTGGAGAGGGTGTGGAGAAAAGGGAACCCTCAACACTGTCGGTGAGAATGTAAATTGATAGCCACTATGGAGAACAATATGGAGGTTCCTTAAAAAACTAAAATAGAACTACCATATGACTCAGCAATCCCACTACTGGGCATATACCCTGAGAAAACCATAATTCAAAAAGGATCATGTACCACAATGTTCATCGCAGCTCTATTTACAATAGCCAGGATTGGGAGCAACCTAAGTGTCCATCGACAGATGAATAGATAAAGAAGATGTGGCACATACATACAATGGAATATTACTCAGCCATAAAAAGGAACGAAATTGAGTTATTTGTAGTGAGGTGGATGGACTTAGAATCTGTCATACGGAGTGAAGTAAGTCAGAGAGAGAAAATCAAATACCATAGGCTAACACGTATATATGGAATCTAAAAAAAAAAAAAAGGTTATGAAGAACCTAGGGGCAAGACAGGAATAAAGACACAGACCTACTAGAGAATGGAGTTGAGGACATGGGGAGGGGGAAGGGTAAGCTGGGATAAAGTGAGAGAATGGTAGTGTATATATGGACATATATACACTACCAAATGTAAAATAGATAGCTATCAGGAAGCAGTCGCATAGCACAGGGAGATCAGCTCCATGCTTTGTGACCAGCTAGTAGTGTGGGATAGGGAGGGCGGGAGGGAGGGAGACCCAATAGGGAAGAGATATGGGGATATATGTATATGTGTAACTGATTCACTTTGTTATAAAGCAGAAAGTAACACACCACTGTAAAGCAATTATACTCCAGTGAAAACGTTAAAAAATTAAAAAAAAGACTTCACCTCAAAGTAATCTCTTCTCAATTTTGTCCAAGATATCTACTTGAGGCAAAGATAGTTTCCTATGGTACATTGCTTGCCAGTGTTTACATGCCTGCTTTAAAATAGCCAGAATGCTGTGTAAGTGTCTTGTAACACATTCTGCAGCCTTGCCGGATGACTCATCCACTTAACTATTATACGTATCCATTGTTAGTTTCCAGTTGCAGTCAGTTATATAGGTACATTTAAATACTTTGGCCAAAGAAGATCAGGCACTAACAAAATCCAGAGAGGTTAACTAAATTTGGGTGGATTGTGAAAGGGACATATTTTCCAGCCTAGACATTTTCTTTGGGCCATTCAGCACAAGTAGTTCTCTCCAGATGATGACACCAGGATTTGTCTGCCTCTCCTTGGCTGTGTAAGTTGTCAGGATGGTGTCTGACGCAGCTCCAGGGACCACTGACCATAGACCAAGAACACTGGATGCGGTATGGGATTCTTAAGAGTGAGATTTTAAAATTCATACTTTATTGTTTTATACAATATCCATTATAGTTTCAAAGAGTTCACATCTTCTGAGTAGCACCAGAAAGATCCATTAATGGAAGAAGAAATCCTTTCCAGGCAATTTAACAGGAAGTGGAAGAAGTGCTCACATGACCACTTGTGATGTTACTGGAGCCGGCAACTTCCTTCCAACCTTTATAGGATCCGGGCAGGAAGTGTTTTATTTTGCATGGTATAAAGTGATAGCAGCTGGTTTCTGATTGATTTTCTGTGGCTGTTGAGCTACTCGGTTCTTCACAGTGTCATCACTGGGCTCTTTTGTTCCTTGTATCTTATTCTGGTGCACCATCTCCATCATTATCACCTTCCTGCGCCCTCATAACTGGCCCTAAATGGCCTTTCCAGGCTCATCTCTCACTCTCTGCCATGAATGGTACCCTCCAGGAATACTGCCCTGACTCCTAGATGTTCCTATGAGGAGCCCTCATGTGCCTCTGTGCCTTTGTCCAAGCTGTTCTGTTCACCTGCAATGCTCTTCCTTCCCATTTCGCCTCTTTAAATGTCTGGTGAAATCCTGCTCTCCCCTCAAACCCCCTAGCAAATGCCAGTAAATGGATTTCCTCTCTGTGCTTCCATAGCCCGTGGACCTTAAAAGCTATGAGAGTGCCTGCTACAGTGTTTTAGAATTTTTTGGCCGTCTTTGCTAGGCTGAGCTCCTCAAAGTCATGTTCATGTCTAATACACCATTGAATCCATCCATGATCTCAATGACTTTGTCAGTAGGTGTTTGATTAGTAAGTAAGGTTTCATACTGCGTGGAAAATGTGAGCAGCAGAACTAAACAATGACTTCCAATTGCCTTAGATTTTCATGTTTTTCTGATTTGAAAAGTACATCCATTCATAAAATTGCTCTCATTCTGGTCATTTTAAAAATGAGAAAATGAAGTGGAAATATTCACATTTATGTCTATATTTTTTCTGTTTTCTCTTCCCCCCAGCTAATAATCTGTGATAATTCAACCAGGGCAGGAGAAGTTTTCTTCTATACTATATATGAAGAAAGATCTTCATGAATATATTAATAGTCAAACAAGTACAGGAAATGTCTTTGAATTCTTAAGAAGGAAAACACACTTACATGTTAGTATTATTATTATCTGCATTCAGATGACCAGAAAATTACAAGTATATCATCTAGTAATTAATTGATTTCTCTCTATCAGCAACAAGGACAACAAAAACAAGTTACTTCAAACGGTCAACTGAAAAAAACACATAACGTAAGAGCAATGAGTTTCAGTTTTATTCAGGGACCTTACTGAGGACTAGAGCCCAGGTGACAGTCTCTCAGCTTTTTTGGCTGGGAAATACAGGTGGTCAAGCATCCATCTTGGTAAAAGTTTACTGCTAATCACAAAAACCAGATACCTCAAGTTAGTGATGTTAGTGCTTTTTCTATGTATGGAAAGAATCTGGGATCATTGAAATTTCCTTAGATATGCATCTTAACTATGTAGGGGCCATACATCCAACATGCAGACTGCTTCATCCTGTATTTTTCTATCCTGAATTCCCCTCAGGGTGCACTGTCAGTGCACGGGTGACTGCAGTGGGTTAAGACGTAACACTTTGTATGACTGAGTGATGAGTAAGATTCTCTGTTCTTTTTGTTTACAAAGCTTTCAATTCAGATATTCTACAATTCAGGAAACCATCATCATTACCTTGGTACAGACAACTAACAGTGTGTAAGGTATTGTTAATAATGTTTTTTTTTTTTTTTTTTTTTTTGCGGTACGCGGGCCTCTCACTGTTGTGGCCTCTCCCGTTGCGGAGCACAGGCTCCAGACGCGCAGGCTCAGCGGCCATGGCTCACGGGCCCAGCCGCTCTGCGGCATGTGGGATCTTCCCGGACTGGGGCACAAACCCGTGTCCCCTGCATCGGCAGACGGACTCTCAACCACTGCGCCACCAGGGAAACCCTAAGTGGCTATTTTGGATGACAATCAAGATTTCTATGTAACCTGGAAGACAGAACAAGGATGGCAAGTGTCAGTGCACTTACGAATCAAAACCTGCTTTTGTAATTCTCCAGCCCTGGGGCTGTTGGAGCAGAGACCGACTAACCCTTGCCATTCCTGGCAGGGTCATGCCCTGGCCAAACCGCCTGACTTCCAGGTTTCTCCTAATGCTGAGATCCTGTGACCTTCTTTCCAGAGCAGCCAGAATTTCCATGCTTCCTAAAGCCTGGCCTTGCCTGGAGAACAGTAGGTGAGTTTTATAGTTTTCAGGGGATGGAATCAACATGGCCTTGAAATATTTCACAAGAAGTGTCCTGTGGGGCTCTCCCTGCACTTCTATACATAGCAAAGAGACAAGGCTTCTGGACAAACAAAACAACAAAAGCCACACTGCCCATGACCAACTGGTCACTAGTCTTGTGACATAAGGAGAAAATAAGGACCACTGGATGATTTTTTTTCCCCTAAGATTAGATTATTCAATGGAAAGAAATGTCCTTTGTTCTAAGACTCTAACTTACCTTCTTTTCTTTTTTTCGATATTACAATGTTTAAAAACTTTTTTTGCAATGACTGATGACATCATTTGGTAGCTGTTGCTGTTTCTAAGTGGTCTTACTTTGCAAAACAAAGTGTCAGGCCCCCATGACCTTTATGACATTTTACTAGTGCATGAAATTCTCAAAGTGGAACCACTGACACAATAATGCAGGGTTCAAGAGTCAGTAAAAGGAAAAGCTACTTATTATGGGAAAACAGCTTCAGGCTATAGCTTTTGGGGACAGAGAGAAGTAAAATTCACTTTCATTTCTCATTTGCAGGATGGCATTCTTGCCAAAATGATGAATGAGAATCAAATCAAGTCTGCCTTTGTCCGGTTTATGGAAAGATAAGTAAAATGTCATGAGGCGAAAGCAGTCAGCTAAATTGACAAATTAGAACCTTCTACAAAATAACCGGATTTGCATGTTTGCCCTGGGGCTGGGTGTTCTCTGCATGAAAGGGTCTTTAGTGGGGATCTTCACTGTCTACAGCCTGTTTTGACTGATAAGTTCGTCCAGTAGTTTCCCAACATGCTGGACAGAGACCCAGCTGGACGGCTGGCTCCCAGGGTCAGCAATGTCTGTCGGCTGGAGAACTGGGACCCCTGAGCGGGATGGCAGGGGGGCCACACAAATAGAAGAGACCAGAGCACCAGGAAGTGCCTCTCCACTGACAGAAGCCTGCACAGAAACTCAGGACATCAAACCAGACGGAGAAGTATGTCCACCATGACAACTGGTTAATGAGTGTTTACAATTGCACGAACATATAAAATAAGTTACTAAATGAGAAAAGTCAACATGTCAGAAAATCCTACAGCTCATATGTGTATATATATATACTTGATAGAGGTTCCCCAGATTTGAAAACAATTCTCAAAATTTATATGGCATTAACTAAAAATGAGTTTTGAAGCTGAGAGTTTTCTAAACAATCAATAACTATAATTATTAACTAATCATTTTCGTCTCTCATGATGGTGGCAAGATTGAATTTTCTTTCCATTCTTGCTAAAAGAATGATATTATAAAAGCTGTTATAAGCAGCAAAAAAAATGTAGTAAGAAAGCATCATGAGGTTGGTAGATAAAATAACGTTTTTCTGGGAAAATAGAAATCTAGACATTAGATTTCTATTTTCCCAGAAAAGAGAGCAACACAAATGCAATTTTTTGCTCAGCAATAAATGCTTCTGTCCTTGGATTTTTAATTGTCATGTGACCACACCCCACCCCCACCCCCAAATGTTTCATGTCTAATCCAGAATGGGGGGAAAGGGGGAAAAAGGGGGAAAAAAGTACCAAAAGATGTTTATCCCAATTTTATTTATAATGGGGGAAAATGTTTGAGTATTTCATGGTAAGGAACAGTTAGTTCAATCGGGATATGACACTATTTGAGTATTATGAGCCATTAAAACTAATGTTTCTGAAGAGCTTCTAGTAACATTGAAAAAAAGCCATCATGTTACATTAAAAAAAAAAAGCAAGTACACCAGAAACTAATAGGATATTATACGTCAGTATACTTCAATTTTTTAAAAAGCAGCATATAAAATTGTACATTTTGTATGATTTCAGTTCCATTAAAATATTGTATGTCTAGGAAAAAGGTGAAAGGAAAAAAAAACCTTCATTGCATTGCAATTGCCCCGAAAGCCAAAGGGGCACTGTTGAGCCCCAGGTAGGGCTGGCAAGGAAGGACCTGGCTTGCTGCCTTTCAGCACAGAGGTGGGAGCATGGACTGTCAGTAATAAATGCCTGGCTTCTCCTTCCCATGCGAGTACTGGTCACAGAATCACGTGATTTAGAGGAAACAGCCCTGGCCTCCCTCTAGGGTGACTGGCCTTCCCTTCTTGGAAGACAGGAAGCTCATCACTGACTCTGGCTGTGATGTAACCTGAGGGCTGTGCAGAACCCCATAGGGCTCACACTGGAGGATGGCATGGGGTGGGGGGTAAGAAAATTCTCGTGATGCTCTGTTAGTCACCCCGGTTGTGGGAAATGGGCACTCATGGCTGAATCAGTGGCAATCCAGGCTCTTGGCCAGAAGAGCAAGTCTTTATGGCCAGGGAATCCCTTACCTCATGCATCACATATGCATACACACACTTACACACAATACACACATACACACACACACTTATACACACATGCATACACTCATACACAAACGTATACATGTATATACACACTTACACACATGCACACACACAGTTACATGTATGCGTGGGCACATGCACACGCCACACACATACTTACGCAATACACTGGTGCACACTTGTGCACACACACACAGTATACACACATACACATGCACTCACAACACACCCACTACATTACAATATAAATACTTAGCAGAGGAGTATAAAGGGCCCCAGTTGTGGTCAGAGGGCCTGACATTTAGTCTAAATTGTAGTAATTGAACCGTGCTGTTTGATCTAAATCTCTTAAACTCTTTCCTTCCAGCCTCCAAAGAGCGTGGTTTAATCACACCATCTATAAGGTCTCTTTTCATTGTAAAATTCTGTGATTTCGATGGGACAACACACATTATTCACCAGAAGCTTGTCCCGGTCCTTTTGCTGTACTGCTGACAGGAACCCCACAGGCTGGAGTCACAGCCTTTGGCGCCTGGCCAGGCCACCCTCACCAAGCGTCAGCCCCTAGAGTGACGGGCATCAGAGTCCGAGCTCAGGGAAGCCTCTACTGTAGGTACCTGTGAAGCTTCTTTCCTGTCCCTCCTCCCCACTCCCACACACTTCTTTGATTCTTCTGGTCAAAGAATTGCCTTGTGAACAAGAGTCACGGGCAACCTTCTGAGGCTGGGCGTTTCAGCCAGGACTAGCCGCCGTTTCCTGGGGTCATTTCCTGCTCCGCCACACGCATTTCCAGAGATGCAGATGGAAGGGGGCTGACGACTCCTTCAGTCCCCTTTCAGGGGCACCTCCCTGACCAGGCATTCAGTGGGAACAGAAGTTTCTGTCCCTGACGTGGCCCCTGCCTGGCAGCTGCTGAGTCCTCTCACCAGCATGTGACCCTTGGTTGCAATGATAAAAGTGACCTCAACCTCAGGTGGCCATCCAAAGTACAGTCACAGTCCCTGAAAATAGCCCCCTGAGAGCAAATTCCTCGGACAGTCGAGTTGAGCCCCAAGGCTGGTTAGGGGAGCAGGTTCCAGCCCACCAAGCTCTGAGTCCCTGCTGTGAGCGTGGAGCTGGCACCCATGATAGGCAATAGGTGCTCAGCAAACGTCTGGGGAATGATGAATCAGAGCATGTTGCCCTCATAAATGGTGTGGCCTAAGTCGCCAAGAATCCAAAGTCCTGGGGCTTCCCTGGTGGTACAGTGGTTAAGAATCCGCCTGCCAATGCAGGGGACACGGGTTCAAGCCCTGGTCCGGGAAGATCCCACATGCCACGGAGCAACTAAGCCTGTGCGCCGCAACTACTGAGACTGCTCTCTAGAGCCCACGAGCCACAACTACTGAGCCTGTGAGCCACAACTACTGAGCCCATGAGCCACAACTACTGAAGCCCGTGCACCCGGAGCCCGTGCTCTGCAACAAGAGAAGCCACCACAATGAGAAGCCCACACACGCAACAAAGAGTAGTCCCTGCTCGCTGCAACTAGAGAAAGCCCACGCACAGCAACAAAGACCCAACATAGCCAAAAAAACCAAAAAAGCAAAAAGAATCCAAAGTCCTTAAAAGACTATTGGTGCCATCCAAGGTATGAATTTGAACGAAAAACAAACAAAAAACCCCAAAACACTGAATAAACAAAAAAAGAAAAGAAGCCAAACAAAATTCTCACTTCTTCCTCCCATGATAACCATTTTACAGGTTCTTTTAAAATAAAAAAATATCAAATCTTCTTAAAAGCAATCCTTCATTAAGCAATCCTTCTTAAAAGCAATCATTCCCCCCCATAGTGGGGGGCACAGGCTTTGCTGGGCTGCTGTGAACACATGGGTAGTACTGTATATTACTCAGCAAGCTTTACGGTTACCTGGATAGTTTTAGGTTCCAGCTTTATCTTTTTTCTCTTGTTCTTAAAAAACTGTGCTAAAATAAATATAACATAATTTTTTTTTTTCATTTTAACCACTTGTAACTGCATAGTGCAGTGGCAGTAAATACATTGACATTGGTGTGCAACCGTCACCACTATCCACCCCCAGAACTTTTTTCACGTTGCGAAACTGCAACTATCCTTTTACTCTTAATGAAGCTTTTCAGCTCAGAGCTACCCTTCGGTTTTACAGCCTGGCTGGCATCTAGCTGCTGTTGAGGCAGGAGTAGCCAGGCCCAGCCTTTCATTTTGGAGTGGCTTTTCTGGGGTCACACCATCAGGGTTTGCTAAGACTGGTGTAGACTCTGGACACTGACAGGGCCAAATGTAGTTTTATGGTTTCAGGAAATCCTGTGGTTTTAATTGTAAAAAAAAAGACCACCCAGAGTTCTGATTCATTTCCGAAGGTGTGGGATCCAGCTTCTGGAAACAATCAGAATTCTCGGAAGGGCCCTCCAGCCCATGCCAGGGAGGCTTTGGGTCCCTGGGATGCTCTTGTCCATAGGGGAACCTCAGGCACCCCAGGGTAGCCACAGCTCCCAGGGGATGAGGAACATGTTGCCCGAGTGCATTTTACAGCAACTCGAAGAAAAAGGGTCCATGAAAGGCTGCTTCTGGCTCCTAAGAACCTGTACCTTTTGATTCCCACTGTGGCTGCAGGAAGTGAGCTATGAATGGCCTGGTTTCTCCCCTTCGGCAGGAGGCAGAGCCGGCTACCCATGCTGGGGCTTTGCCAGGCAGTTTCAGCCTAACCAGAGTTCATGGCACTGAAGACTCCGAGATGCCGCCCGGAATGACCCCACAGCAATTCCCAGGGCAGGGCAGTGAGCTCAGTGGAACTTAAACTCTGCAAATTTGTGTAGTAATGATTCCGAAGTATGGCTTCAACATTTCAGGAGCTTAGGTGGCCCCATAACCTTATGGACAGGCACCTGCTTAAAACAAAATTATAAAGACTCCTGCAGTCCTCTGCTTCATTTGCACAGCATCCTCCCTCTGCCCCTTTCTCCTGTTAACAGAACTCCCTTCTTGGGCGAAACTGCTCCTTTCCCAACACTGTCCTAGGGTGCCCAGGGCCAGGCCAATCTTGTGACTCTCTCTCTCCCAACCACTGGGATGGCTCCATGATCCAGACTGGAGCAGTCAGAATCCTTCTTAGGGATTTTACTTACTGAGGCTGCCAGAGGCAGCCCTTGCCTCCTGGGTCCTAGATCCTGGTGCCAGATACCGTGATATGAAGCACTTTTGAAGCAGGAGAGATGAAGCTGACGTTCAGGAGGGAGTTAACTCACGAAAAGGAGGTTCTACTCCTCTAAGGCAATCACGATTTCAATTTCAATGTCATCCTTTTGACGCGTATTTACGTGTAGCTTTTAATTTTACTCCATTAATATTTCTTTTCTCCTTATAAAAGTAAGTCATGTTTATTACAGACCATTTAGGCAAAACAGAAATGAATTCTACTCACACAACCGTAGAGAAAATCACCCACATCACTGTAGTCTTTTTCATTCCAATCTTTTTTCTTTGCCCGTTTTTTTTTAAACCAGTCTTGAGATTTTACTAAAAATGGGTTTTGTCATTAGAGCTTTTGTCACTTACAGCTACCATGCAGGTCAAAACTAGGGTTTCTAGTTGATGGCCTGCAGCAGTGTGGTCTAAGTAAAGATGGGCGGGAAGGTATGTATCTTTTGTAGCAAGTTTTCTCTTGTTCTGCAGGAGCTCCCTCCACCTTTGTATAGGAATAGAAAGCTTCCTCTGTTCCCCCATTGCTGAGCCTGAATGATCCAATTTGGTTTGGGGGTTCACCCAAGGAAAATGGAAGGGGCCTCTTTTCCTTAAAGCAAAAATACACGTGCGGGGCTTCCTTGGTGGTGCAGAGGTTAAGAATCCTCCTGCCAATGCAGGGGACACGGGTTCGAGCCCTGGTCTGGGAAGATCCCACATGCCTCGGAGCAACTAAGCTCGTGCACTACAACTACTGAGCCTGCCCTCTAGAGCCTGCGTGCCACAACTACTGAAGCCCGTGTGCCACAACTACTGAAGCCGCATACCTAGAGCCCGTGCTCCGCAACAAGAGAAGCCACCACAATGAAAAGCCTGTGCACCGCAACGAAGAGTAGCCCCCGCTTGCTGCAACTACAGAAAGCCTGCACTAAGCAACAAAGACCCAACGCAGCCAAAAATAAATAAAAATAAAAATATTAAAAAGAAATACATGTGAAATCACCTGAGTTCTTTCTGCTTCCCCACACCATTCCCAACTTTAGTAATAATTAAGTACCTAATAAACTGGGTTGATTTCCACCCCTGAGAGTTTAGGTTTAATCACTTTCTGGACTGGTTTGTCCCACGAGGTGGGGTACTGGCAAATGAAAACAAAACAAAGAAAAAGAATCCCTTTTGAATTAAACACCAACAAACTAATGCAACAAGCAACAGTTTATTTATTAAAAAAAAAAAAAGGAAAAGAAAAAAAAACTAAAAAGAAAAGAAAACCTTTTTTACTACATCTTATAGATTAAGTAAAAATACCTGTATTAATATATATGTATATACATACTGCATATATATATATACATATGATATAACATTAAAATTACATGCTTCTCAGGACAGAAGAATTAGGACATGTTCCCTTATTTCGATTTAAAACTCTATCACAATTTAAAATCACTGCAAGAAAACTTGCTTCCTTTATTTTCTTTTTGAGACTTCAAGTACAGGAAGTTATCAAACCAGGATCTAAATGTGGAGAACCATCTGCTATGCACAAATGACAACAAACTGCCACAGATCATGAGTCGGGGGTCTTCTGAATTCTCACACAGGTCTTGGCTCCCTAAAACAGTGTCAGCCTTCTACCTGAGATGACAGGGGATGATGAAGCGTGACAGTCTGTAGGTTCCACGTGGATGTTCACACGGACGTTGAAACAAAAGCAAACACAAACATGTCTTATCGTAGCAACAACACTGGCCATGAAATTGCTCTAGAGGAGGTTTCTTTCTCCCCTTTCCTTGTCAAAGGAAACACAAAAATTGCCAAAAAAAAAAAAAAAAAAAAAACCTCGGGTGCAGCACCTCTGGCGATGATCAGCATACAGCAAGAGACAGAGAGGGAGCGTTTCTTTCGCGACAGCTCCGGGCTGACTTGGATGATTTCAAACACACCCTCTTCTGCAAAAGGCACTCACATATTGTCTGTTTATAAATCATACAGTGGGATTCCTTACATGGGAGTTTTTCCTACAAATATAAAAGAGATAAGCTGAGGACATGGTATAACAAAGAAAAAAGTATAAGAAATACACATTTTGGATAAATGTGCACTTTTTTTTTAAAAAGGACAATCAATATAATAGTTTAAAAAAATTTCATTGAAAAGTTAGGAATTCCAGTAAAATTATCAGTAAGAAGCAAGGTACTAGAGGATGAGAGATGGAGGGAGGCTAGCTTTTCAAATGGCCAAAGGAAAGGATAGGGTCTGTTCTTAAACTAGAAAGACCCTTCACACACAACGCAATGTGTGAGAGGAGGGAGGTAGTAGCAGAGAAATAGGTGAAGCGGAAGGGAGGGTGGCGTCCTTCAGGATGTGGGCGTAGGAAAGGACGCACCAGAATCTGCAGTGGGAAAGATGGGCTGTGTCCCCCTTGCCTCTGCAGTTGGAAGAGACCCTGCCCAAGCCAAAGGCTGCCCTCACCGGGACACGACCGAGCTAATGGAATTATAAGACGTGCCACTGTTGCAGCTTGAGGCGTAGGCCTCCTGGCCGTTGCCGTCGAGGTTGATTTTGAACACAGAGGACGCCTTCAGTAGGAAGTCCGCCGCATCCCGGCGCCCCAGCTCCCTCAGTTTGGACATGAGGATGCCGACCGTGCTCTCGGGGTAGGAGGTCCATTCCCGGAGCAGGGCGTGGACCGGGCTCGGGAGGAACTCCTTGGGAGACCCGTTGTTGGTGTTGTACTTTGCCACAAGGTCGGGGAGACCCAAGTTCATGGCGAGAAGGCACCAGTCCTTCCCCATGGGATCAGGTGGGTCCAGCAGGCGACTGAGTTTCCTCCGGGTCAGGAGGTTCAGATCTGATGCATGGATGTCCATGCCCAGGCTGGCCTGCGAATAGACGTCGTGACAGCCGAAGCACATGATGCTGCTGAAGCTCTCCCTGTACCCGCCCATGGTGTTAGTCAGCGAGGTCTCCTTGAGGGTCTGTGCCCGGAAGAAGTCTCGCGGCTGGTAGATCATGACGGGCTCGTGGTGCTCTCTCAGCTGCTGGGGGCTCAGGTAGTGCTTCACCGTCAGCAGCCCGGGCAGCGTGGTGGCCATGACGTTCTCGATGGTGCTGCACACCGAGTCCAGCAGGAGGCAGCACTTGATCTTTTCCGTCTCCAGACCGCGAACCTGGACCTCGATGCCCTGGCCGTGGTTGACCAGAAGCACCAGCAGCTCGGCCCCACGGTTGGCAATCTTGCAGCCGTTCACCCACAGGCGGATGTCCGCGTCTCCCTCCACGCTCTGCTGGTGGATCCACCTGCACAGGTTCACCTGCACCTTGTGAAAGATGCCGCACGGGAAGGGCGTGAGGTGCTCCACGGGGACGACGCGCACGCCGCCGTAGACCCGCACCTCGTCCTCCTCATCCGTCCAGGACCGGTGCAGGTTGTCAGTCTTGATCAGGGCGGGGATGTCCACCATGGTACCGCTGCTCAGGTCCCGGGCGCAGATATCCATGGCATCGAGAATCTGCAGCAGCTCCTCCACGTCGCTGTCGGGCACCAGGCGCTGGACGTCCTCCATGGTGTAGCGGCCCCGGTAATGGTGCAGGGCCCGTGGGGTCTCGACGGAGAGCAGCTTCCCCAGAACGTTGGAGCAGAGCCAGCGGGGGTCTAGGAGCAGCACGTCCTGGACGGTTTCACTCTGCATGATGTTGATCTGCCAGAGGGGACAACGGGAAGTCACTCATAGGAACCTAAATGGCCAGATGCTTCAGCTGCTCGGAGCACTAAAGGGCCTGAGCAGGGATGAAATCTGTGCAGATATTGTAAGGAATGACTCAGCACATTCATATGGACAGATCTCAAAAATCAATACTGAGCCAAAAAACCAGCTTGGCAATGTCAGAAGGGAGATTCTGAAAAGACTACCTTTGACCCTTATAAAAGGTCAATGTAATAAAAGACACACACAGAGAGAGAGAGAGAGGGAGAGAGAGGGTAGCCAAATGCAATGGGTGAGTTTTGACTGGATTCTGAGTCCCCAGATAAATACACAAATGAATAACATTAGCTATAAATGAAATTACTGGGACAAGTGGCAAGCACTTGAATGAGGACTATAAATTCAACAATAGTATTATAGCAATGTTATGTTTCCAGGAAGTAATAATCAATTATATTGTGGTTATGTGGGAGAATGTCCTTTTCCTTAGGAGGTACAAGCTAAATTTTTTAGGGGTGAAAGGTCATAATGTTTGCAAAGCAAATAAAGAAATAGAAGAGAAAGAGATAAAGCAAAGGTAGCAAAATGTAAACAACTGGTTAAATTAGGTGTCGAGGATATGAGGAGATATTGTACTAGTCTTCTAAGTTCTCTGAATGCTTGAAATTTTTCAAAAAAGATTCAGAATGTTACAATATTAGACTGTTAGGTAAATTTTTAACACACACACATATAAAAAAGGTCTAGAAAGATACGCTACCATGACAGTGGTTGGCCCTGGAGTGGGGAGAGAGGAAAGTGGCGAGAGGTGGCCAAAAGGGACTTAAGCTTTTCCTGTCACATTCATTTCTTTAAAAAGCAGAAGTCAGAAAGAAAAAAGTGGCAACTTTCCCCTTTACAGAACACTTACCCCTCCCTCCCTTCCCTCCCTACTCTGGGCTAGTTCTACAAAGAATGGTGATCCAAGGTGGACTCTGTGCTCACGTGGAGGCTGAGACCCTGGACCTGTTTGCACCAGAAGTACTTTTCTCCCCACAGTCTGGTTTAAATCTTTGAGATGCCTTGTAGATATGATTCTGTTCAAAATTGAGACTTCGAGTGTACATTTCTGGAATGTAGAGCAGTATCTACTTAATTTTTGGTAAGGCATTTGGTGGAATACTGCCTGCAATTCAGTCCTAGACACAACTATCTCCTCAGGGTCACAAAAGACAGACTGATAAACTGTCCCGTATTGGAGGAGACTAAGGAGACAGATGACTGAGTGCAGTGTGGGATCCTGAGCCGAAAAAAGACAGGACAACTGATGAAATCTGAAAAGATCCTTAGATTACTTACTAGAGGGCAGGAATAGTACTGGAGGAGGGGCTGGAGGCCAATGAGAATGGGGGCCACCTGATTTAGATTTCCCTTCTTTTTCATTCTGCCTTCATTTACTTATTAACGTCTCAAGGGCAAGGAGGGATGTGTTGTCAAATAATGTGGATTAATCACTATGAGCTAGAAAATTACTGGCAAATGCCACAAGGCAAGAGAATACTGTATTGAAAAGAGTGAGTTTATTATTATGGTTACAATATATATTTTTATATCTAGCACTATATTACAAGGTAAGGTTTGATCCCTTGCTTATCCCCACCCTTGGATTCGATCATTTAAAGTACCGCTGGAGAGACCTTCAAGATGGCGGAGGAGTAAGACATGGAGATCACCCTCCTCCCCACAAATACATCAGAAATACATCTACATGTGGAACAACTCCTACAGAACACCTACTGAACGCTGACAGAAGAGCTCAGACCTCCCAAAAGGCAAGAAACTCCCCCATGTACCTGGGTAGGGCAAAAGAAAAAAACAGAGACAAAAGAATAGGGACAGGACCTGCATCTCTGGGACGGAGCTGTGAAGGAGGGAAAGTTTCCACACACTAGGAAGCCCCTTCACTGGAGGAGACAGGGGGTGGGCGGGAGGGAAGCTTCGGAGTCACGGAGAAGCGCAGCAACAGGGGTGCAGAGGGCAAAGTGGAGAGATTCCCGCACAGAGGATCGGGGCCGACCAGCACTCACCAGCCCGAGAGGCTTGTCTGCTCATCCGCTGGGACAGGTGGGGGCTGGGAGCTGAGGCTCGGGCTTCGGAGGTCAGACCCCAGGGAGAGGACTGGGGTTGGCTGAGTGAACGCAGCCTGAAGGGGGCTAGTGCGCCACAGCTAGCCGGGAGGGAGTCCGGGAAAAAGTCTGGACATGCCTAAGAGTCAAGAGACCATTGTTTTGGGGTGCACGAGGAGAGGGGATTCAAAGCACCGCCTAAACGAGCTCCAGAGATGGGAGCAAGCCGCGGCTATCAGCGCAGACCCCAGAGACGGGCATGAGATGCTAAGGCTGCTGCTGCAGCCAGCAAGAAACCTGTGTGCAAGCACAGGACACTATCCACACCTCCCCTCCTGGGAGGCTGTGCAGCCTGCCACCGCCAGGGTTCCGTGATCCAGGGACAGCTTCCCCGGGAGAACACATGGTGCGCCGCAGGCTGTTGCAACGTCACGCCGGCCTCTGCCTGCCGCAGGATCGCCCCGTATTCTGTACCCCTCCCTCCCCCCGGCCTGAGTGAGCCAGAGACCCCTAATCAGCTGCTACTTTAACCCTGGCCAGTCTGAGCGAAGAACAGACACGCTCAGGCGACCTACACGCAGAGGCAGGGCCAAACCCAAAGCTGAACCCCAGGAGCTGTGCGAACAAAGAGAAAGGGAAATCTCTCCCAGCAACCTCAGGAGCAGCGGATTAAATCTCCACAATCAACTTGACGTACCCTGCATCTCTGGAATACCTGAATAGAAAACAAACCATCCCAAAATTGAGGCGGTGGACTTTGGGAGCAACTGTAGACTTGGGGTTTGGTTTCTGCATCTAATTTGTTTCTGGTTTTATGTTTATTGTAGTTTAGTATTTAGAGTTTATTATCATTGGTAGACTTATTTATTGATTTGGTTGCTCTCTTCCTTTTCTTTTTATATATAGATATATATATTTTTTTCCTTTTTCTCTTTCTGTGAGTGTGTATGTATATGCTTCTTTGTGTGATTTTGTCTGTATAGCTTTGCTTTTACCATTTGTCCTAGGGTTCCGTCTATTTTTTTCTTTTTTAGTATAGTTTTTAGTGCTTGTTATCATTGGTGGATTTGATTTTTTGGTTGCTCTCTTCTTTCTTTTTTTGAATATTACTTAAAATTGTTTTAAAATTTTTAATAAATTTTTTTATTTTAATGACTTTATTTTCCTTCCTTCCTCCCTCGCTCCCTCCCCCTCTCCCTTCCTTCCTTTCTTTCTTTTTTTGTGCCTTTTCTTCTGAGCCGTGTGGCTGACTTGGTGCTCCGGACTGGGTGTCAGGCCTGTGCCTCTGAGGTGGGAGAGCCGAGTTCAGGACATTGGTCCACCAGAGACCTCCCAGCTCCACATAATATCAAATGGCGAAAGCTCTCCCAGAGATCTCCATCTCAACGCTAAGACCCAGCTCCACTCAATGACCAGCAAGCTCCAGGGCTGGATACCCTATGCCAAACAACTAGCAAGACAGGAACACAAACCCACCCATCAGCAGAGAGACTGCCTAAAATCATAATAAGTTCACAGTTACTCCAACACACACCACTGGACGCGGTCATGCCCACCAGAAAGACAAGATCCAGCCTCATCCACCAGAACACAGGGACTAGTCCCCTCCACCAGGAAGCCTACACAACCCACTGAACCAACCTTAGCCACTGGGGGCAGACACCAAAAACAACAGGAACTACGAACCTGCAGCCTGCGAAAAGGAGACCCCAAACACAGTAAGTTAAGAAAAATGAGAAGACAGAGAAACACACAGCAGATGAAGGAGCAAGGTAAAAACCCACCAGATCAAACAAATGAAGAGGGAATAGGCAGTCTACCTGAAAAAGAATTCAGATTAATGATAGTAAAGATGATCCAAAATCTTGTAAATAGAATGGAGAAAATGCAAGAAACGTTGAACAAGGACCTAGAAGAACTAAAGAGCAAACAAACGATGATGAACAACACAATAAGTGAAATTCAAAATTCTCTAGAAGGGATCAATAGCAGAATAACTGAGGCAGAAGAACGGATAAGTGACCTGGAAGATAAAATACTGGAGATAACTACTGCAGAGCAGAATAAAGAAAAAGAAAAAAATGAAAAGAACTGAGGACAGACTCAGAGACCTCTGGGACAACATTAAACGCACCAACATTCGAATTATAGGGGTCCCAGAAAAAGAAGAGAAAAAGAAAGGGACTGAGAAAATATTTGAAGAGATTATAGTTGAAAACTTCCCTAATATGGGAAAGGAAATAGTTAATCAAGTCCAGGAAGCACAGAGCGTCCCAAACAGGATAAACCCAAGGAGAAACACTCCAAGACACATATTAATCAAACTGTCAAAAATTAAATACAAAGAAAAAATATTAAAAGCAGCAAGGGAAAAACAACAAATAACATACAAAGAAATTGCCAAAAGGTTAACAGCTGATCTTTCAGCAGAAACTCTGCAAGCCAGAGGGAGTGGCAGGACATATTTAAAGTGATGAAAGGGAAAAACCTACAACCAAGTTTACTCTACCCAGCACGGATGTCATTCAGATTCGACAGAGAAATTAAAACCTTTAGAGATAAGCAAAAGCTAAAAGAATTCAGCTCCACCAAACCAGCTTTACAACAAATACTAAAGGAACTTCTCTAGACAGGAAACACAAGAGAAGGAAAAGACCTGCAATAACAAACCCAAAACAATTAAGAAAATGGTAATATGGATTAAATGCTCCAACCAAAAGACACAGACTGGCTGAATGGATACAAAAACAAGACCCGTATATATGCTGTCTACAAGAGACCCACTTCAGACCTAGTGACACATACAGACTGAAAGTGAGGGGATGGAAAAAGCTATTCCATGAAAATGGAAATCAAAAGAAAGCTGGAGTAGCAATTCTCATATCAGACAAAATAGACTTTAATATAAAGACTATTATAAGAGACAAAGAAGGACACTGCATAATGATCAAGGGATCAATCCAAGAAGAAGATATAACAACTGTAAATATTTATGCACCCAACATAGGAGCACCTCAATACATAAGGCAAATGCTAACAGCCATAAAAGGGGAAATCAACAGTAATACAATAATAGTGGGGGACTTTAACACCCCACTCTCACCAACGGACAGATAGTCCAAAATGAAAATAAGTAAGGAAACACAAGCTTTAAATGATACATTAAACAAGATGGACTTAATTGATATTTATGGGACATTCTACCCAAAAACAAGAGAATACACTTTCTTCTCAAGTGCTCATGGAACATTCTCCAGGATAGATCATATCTTAGGTCACAAATCAAGCCTTGGTAAATTTAAGAAAATTGAAATCATGTCAAGTATCTTTTCCGACCACAATGATATCAATTACAGAAAAAATCTGTAAAGAATACAAACACATGAAGGCTAAACAATACACTGCTAATCAACGAAGAGATCACTGAAGAAATCAAAGAGGAAATCAAAAAATACCTAGGAACAAATGACAATGAAAACAGGATGATCCAAAACCTATGGGATGCAAGAAAAGCAGTTCTAAGAGGGAGGTTTATAGAAATACAATCCTACCTCAAGAAACAAGAAACATCTTAAATTAACAAGCTAACCTTACACTTAAAGCAATTAGAGAAAGAAGAACAAAAAACCCCAAAGTTAGAAGAAGGAAAGAAATCATAAAGATCAGATCAGAAATAAATGAAAAACAAATGAAGGAAATGATAGCAAAGATCAGTAAAACTAAAAGCTGGTTCTTTGAGAAGATAAACAAAATTGATAAACCTTTAGGCAGATTCATCAAGAAAAAAGAGGAGAAGACTCAAATCAATAGAATGGGAAATGAAAAAGGAGAAGTAACAACTGACACTGCAGAAATACAAAGGATCATGAGAGATTACTACAAGCAACTATATGCCAATAAAATGGACAACCTGGAAGAAATGGACAAATTCTTAGAAATTAACAACTTTCCGAGACTGAACCAGGAAGAAATAGAAAATATGAACAGACCAATCACAAACACTGACATTGAGACTGTGATTAAAAATCTTCCAACAAACAAAAGCCCAGGACCAGATGGCTTCACAGGCGAATTCTATCAAACATTTAGAGAAGAGCTAACACCTATCCTTCTCAAACTCTTTCAAAATATAGCAGAGGGAGGAACACTCCCAAACGCATTCTACGAGGCCACCATCACCCTGATACCTAAACCAGACCAAGATGTCACAAAGAAAGAAAACTACAAGCCAATTATCACTGATGAACATAGATGCAAAAATCCTCAACAAAATACTAGCAAAGAGAATCCAACAGCACATTAAAAGGATCATACACCATGATCAAGTGGGGTTTACCCCAGGAAGGCAAGGATTCTTCAATATATGCAAGTCAATCAATGTGATAAAGTATATTAACAAACTGAAGGAGGAAAACCAAACCATATTAACAAACTGAAGGAGAAAAAAAATATGATCATCTCAGTAGATGCATAAAAAGCTTTTGACAAAATTCAACACCCATTTATGATAAAAAACCCTTCAGAAAGTAGGCACAGAGGGAACTTAGCTCAACATAATAAAAGCCATAGATGACAAACCCACAGCCAACATTGTTCCCAATGGTGAAAAACTGAAACCATTTCCCCTAAGCTCAGGAAAAAGACAAGGTTGTCCACTCTCACCACTATTATTCAACATAATTTTGGAAGTTTTAGCCACAGCAATCAGAGAAGAAAAAGAAGTAAAAGGAATCCAAGACAGAAAAGAAGAAGTAAAGCTGTCACTGTTTGCAGATGACATGATACTATGCATAGAGAATCCTAAAGATGCTACCAGAAAAATACTAGAGCTAATCAACGAATTTGGTAAAGTAGCAGGATACAAAGTTAATGCACAGAAATCTCTTGCATTCCTATATACTAAGGAATGAAATACCTAGGAATAAACCTACCTAAGGAGACAAAAGACCTGTATGCAGAAAACTATAAGACACTGATGAAAGAAAAAAGATGATACAAACAGATGGAGAGATATACCATGTTCTTGGATTGGAAGAATCAACATTGTGAAAATGACTATACTACCCAAAGCAATCTACAGATTCAATGCAATGCCTATCAAACTACCAATGACATTCTTCACAGAACTAGAACAAAAAATTTCACAATTTCTTTGGAAACACAAAAGACCCTGAATAGCCAATGCAATCCTGAGAAAGAAAAACGGAGCTGGAGGAATCAGGCTCCCTGACTTCAGACTATACTACAAAGCTACAGTAATCAAGACAGTATGGTACTAGCACAAAAACAGAAATATAGATCAATGGAATAGGATAGAAAGCCCAGAGATAAACCCACGCACATATGGCCACCTTATTTTTGATAAAGGAGGCAAGAATATATAATGGAGAAAAGACAGCCTCTTCAATAAGTGGTGCTGGGAAAACTGGACAGCTACATGTAAAAGAATGAAATTAGATCACTCCCTAACACCATACACAAAAATAAACTCAAAGTGTATTAAAGACCTAAATGTAAGGCAGACACTATCAAACTCTTAGAGGAAAACACAGGCAGAACACTCTATGACATAAATCACAGCAAGATCCTTTTTGACACACCTCCTAGAGAAATGGAAATAAAACCAAAAATAAACAAATGGGTCCTAATGAATCTTAAAAGCTTTGCACAGCAAAGGAAAACATAAACAAGACGAAAAGACAACCCTCAGAATGGGAGAGAATATTTGCAAATGAAGCAACTGACACAGGATTAATCTCCAAAATGTACAAGCAGCTCATGCAGCTCAATATCAAAAAAACAAACAACCCAATCCAAAAATGGGCAGAAGAACTAAATAGACATTTCTCTAAAGAAGATATACAGATTGCCCACAAACACATGAAAGGATGCTTAACATCACTAGTCATTAGAGAAATGCAAATCAAAACCACAATGAGGTATCACCTCACACCAGTCAGAATGGTCATCATCAAAAAATCTACAATCAATAAATGCTGGAGAGGGTGTGGAGAAAAGGGAACCCTCTTGCACCGTTTGCGGGAATATAGATTTATACAACCACTATGGAGAACAGTATGGAGGTTCCTTAAAAAACTGAAAATAAACTACCACACGACCCAGGAATCTCATTACTGGGCATATACCTTGAGAAAACCAAAATTCAAAAAGAGTCATGTACCACAATGTTCACTGCAGCTCTATTTACAATAGCCAGGACATGGGAGCAACCTAAGTGTCCATCGACAGATGAATGGATAAAGAAGATGTGGCACATATATACAATGGAATATTACTCAGCCATAAAAAGAAACGAAATTGAGTTATTTGTAGTGAGGTGGATGGACCTAGAGTCTGTCATACAGAGTGAAGTAAGTCAGAAAGAGAAAAACAAATACCGTATGCTAACACACATATATGGAATCTAAAAAAAAAAAAGAAAATCATTCTGAAGAACCTAGGGGCAGGACAGCAATAAAGACGCAGACGTAGAGAATGGACTTGAGGACATGGGGAGGGGGAAGGGTAAGCTGGGACGAGTGGCATGGACATATATATACACTACCAAATGTAAAATAGATAGCTAGTGGGAAGCAGCCGCATACCACAGGGAGATTAGCTCCGTGCTTTGTGACCACCTAGAGGGGTGGTATAGGGAGGGCGGGAGGGAGATGCAAGAGGGAGGGGATATGGGGGTATATGTATACATATAGCTGATTCACTCTGTTATAAAGCAGAAAATAACACAGCATTGTAAAGCAATTATACTCCAATAAAGATGTTACCAAAAAAAAAAAAAAAAAAGTACTGCTGGAGGGGCCAGTAGATTAGCCGGTAGTTTCATTGGAATTTAAAGACTGACACAATCACTGCTTGAGGCTCTAGTTTTTAGGGTCGCTGGCTTCTTGATTCAAGTAGAATTTCAAACCTATGTAATCCATGGCCAAGGGCCACACATGGCACCTGAGACTGGGCAGGGAAGCTTCTGGTTTGCAAAATTCCTGGAACTGCTTCTGGTTTTTCATAATCAGAACTGTCTTAGCCCATACTAGCTTACACTGTCTCCTGATTTCACATGATGGAAGAACGTGAAGGCTATGCCCCGTTGAGAGGAACAGGCAGCATATGAAGCAATTAGAACAGGGTTCCCAAACTGCACCCCAGAGCTGAACCAGGAAGAGAGATTCCTATCTCTTGGTCATTTCTGGGGATCACTGCTTGCCGTGTCTTAGTGTCTCCACACGTTCTCTCCTTGAAGATACATCACTACTATTTCTTGATTGTCTGTGAGCCCAAGAGGTCTGTTTGGAGCTGATACACTCCATGGAGAGCAGCCATCCTGAAGGCTGCAGGAATCACAGCTAAGCATCAGCTGCCCCAGGGAGAGAGAGGAGAGGCCCCGTCACCCAGTGTAGCAGGAACTGTGCTCCCAAACTAAGAGAAGCCGGAAAACAAACCAACCAAAGCAAGACGAAACAACAGCTCTTAAGGTGAACAGGAGAGCAAAGAACCGCAGTTCGGGGAATCACTGGAGCCTTCCTGTGATAGTCGCACGTCTGGAAACATCATGGGTAATAGGCAGTTGCCACTCGGCCTCCGCAGCTCAGCCCACTGCTCAGCCCACTCAGACACTGGAAATGCATCCCAGGGCCCCCTCCCAGACCCTTGCCAGGGCTGGAGCCCTCACCTCGCCGGCACTGTGGAGCTGCTGGGCGATGCGCCGGAGGTCCACCTCGCTGGCCAGGGGGTTCAGCTGGTCCTGCACGTCGTACACAAACTGCTGCAATGACATCAGCTGGTTGGGCCCGTTGAGCTTCCTCCAGGAGGGCAGGGTGGAGATGATTTTCTCACACAGGTGAGTCATTGGAGGGCAGACCTAGAACATGCAGTACAGGCAGGTCAACGCACAGCTGTGGGGACTCAGGAGGAGCCGGCACAAAATGATGCCGCTCACATCTGCACTGTTGCATGTAATTCTTCGGATGCGCCAGTGATTTTTGGTTAAGTACTGGGGCAGTTTTGTTTTTTCAGTGTTGCCTTTAAGCAGAATCTATTTAACAAATATAAAATTTTATAGAGGCTTTCATTTCCACTGCTCGTCTTAAATAGATGGCAAGGATTCACAAAAAATGGCTTTGGCATTGTGGACTCAATTAACTAACGTTCATGAAGTCCTAATGTTTTCCTCCCTCCCTCTCTTGGAGTGAGGGTTTCAGCCAGGTGATGGCCGCTTTATGAACGAAGAGACAGGAAAAGAGAGTATCATTATCAACATTAGATGGCTTTTTACCAGTAAATTAGGTATTCATGGGGATTACTGTTGAAATATTTCAAATTTGATTAGTTCTTGGTAATTGGCTTGAAATGAGTTTTTAAGCTCTTAACTTGGTTAAATAAATCAGTCTATGTTACAGACTCATAATCAGCACACTTTCCTAGTTAAAAACGCCACGAGCCATACACTGCACTGCATCATTAATCAGGCAGTCCCTTCTCGAATCTCATCTTTTACACCCCCTAAATTCCACTCCCTATTCAACGAACAATATTCCCAGGGATAAAGGCAGTTTGTTTGGTGAGTTTCATCTGCCTGACCGCAGAAGTTGGGTGTGTGCGGGATGTGAAGCAGACATCATGCCACACCCCAGCTCAAGACTCTTCAGGGAGCACAGGCCCTCATCCCACCTGGTGAGCAGGCGCTGAGCCAGCCACAGACCACTGTTCCCGATCGCCACCCACTGGTTTCCGTGACCAGGTTCTCCAGAGCCCTCTAGGCTTTACCCTGCCCACTGACTCTGCCGTAACGTACCCCCCTTTAGAAAGCGAGGGTCAGGCTTCACGAGAGAGGAGAGGGTTCCTGAAAATTCCAAAAGCATGTCTAGAACCGGAGCCTGGTATTGTAAGCACAGCACTTCTATCAGGCAAACGGTGAGTTATTACTAAAGATGGCACCTGCCATGCAGGGGAGCGAGAGCCATGTCCTCCTTGTTACACTCGAGCTTAGAAGCAGGAACAGTCCCCGGAGCATTTTGTTTTAGGAGTTTTCCATTGGGATATTTGCCCATGTCTTACCCATTTCAGACAGCTTTTTGAATATTATGGATAGCAACCTTTTATACGCCAGGTGCATTGAGAATATTTTTTCCCCAATCTATCTCACCTTTTAACTTTGTTTATGGAATTTATTGGCCAGAAAAATCTTCTATGTTGTCAAATGTATTTGACAAAATATTGGTGTATTTTCTTTGAAAACTTCTGAGGTTTTCTAACTTGGCTGAAAAGGTTTCTCAAAGCACTTCTAAGTTATTTTAAAAATAAATGATCTTGCATTTCCATCAAGATATTACTTTATTTTTTACATTTAAAAGCTTTAATCTGCCTACAGTCTATTTTTGCGCTATGTAGTAAGCAGGAGTTCAACCTCATTTCCTTCTAGGCAAACAGCCAGGTGTGCCAGATCATTTATTAAATAAACATTTTCTCCATTAACTTTAAATAACATCTATGTTGTCTATTAAATTTCTGCAGATGTTCTGATTTACTTCGACACTCACTAATCTATTCCAATTATTTATTGGTTTATTGATTACAGAGCCTTTATAACATGTTTCATTTATTCTTCTATTGAAATTTTAAGACAAAAACCCAATCTCCTCAACCCCATTCAGATGCTGACTGGAACTGTATGAAGTTTATATAACTTGGGAAAATGAAACACTTAGTAATAAAGTCTTGCCATCCAAGAACGCCACCTTATTCCATTTGGACAGCTATTATGTTATGCTCTTCAGTGAATTTTGTTGGTGACGGTTTTCCTACTTTTCTGCATTTCCCAAATATTTCACAATAAGTCACTTTTGCATTGCTTTTGTAATTTCTAACAAACAATTTTACTTTTAAACAAACAACCCAAACTGTCAGAATTTCATATACTCTAACCTTGCCCATAACAACGCTTCATCTCATGGCCATCTCTCCTTGTTTCTCTACTCTTCCTTCCTTACCCCAGGGTAACAGGATAAAAACATGGCCATGCAGACACCGCGTACTGGGTCCCATGAAAACCAGACCAAACCCAGAGGGCCACACAAAGAGGCCCAACTCCTGGGTCACTGGATGGTCCGGGGGAAGGTTGGGTCCAGCCCTCCCCAGGTATACTCACCGAAACAATCTGGCTCCGTATTTCTTGCAGGTGATTTCGAAGTACCTTCATGTCCTTAGACCCAGAAGCCCCGGCATCCAGAACGAACAGCTTATTTGAAATGTGAAGATCGTTCCCAAACCTAAGGAAAGAGCAGTGACCTCCTCAGAGTGACACAGTCTCACTGGGTGTTTCCACAGAGGGCCAGGCTCCTGCTGGCCCAAAAGGTTGATGGGAGGCAAGGAAGTTCTGGTGGCCTTGTAGAGACACCCCACACCTGCTGTTGGCTGGACTCTGTAACGTCACCCTGGGGTGGAGGCCTGGGGACACCGCCTGCTCCGGGTGCAGACAGGCGCCCCAGCTTCCACAAAACGGGGGAAACAGCTTCCCCCGATGCAGGAAAGGGGAGGCCTAATGCACTCACTTTACAAGGCAGAAGAAGAGATGCTTCTGCAGGTTGATGGAGTGAGAACAGAGGGATGAGTATGAAATAACACCTTAGATCTAAAATCTTAGTAGAAGCCCTATTTCTCACATCAGGAAGATAACAGAGAAGGGTTGTCAGTTGATAAACCAAGAATTCACATTACCAGCATATTAAATAGAACTGCAGGTTCAAACTGTTTTGGGGATAGACACTAAGTAAAAATAGATACGTTTACATTGTGATTCTGTGCACATCCATATTTATAAGTGAAAAAGAAGTTCTCCAAAAATACTTGATACAAAATGCACTCTGATACTTTCCATCACGTCCTTCTCCCCTCCACTCCACTCCAGACCTCCTAAATGAATTTCATGATCCACTAGCAGGTTACATTTTGAGAAATGCTGATGGATGTTCTCACCAAAAAAAAAAAAAAAAAAAAAAGATAAATGGGTGAGGTGACGGATACGTTAATTAACGAGATGGAGAGAATCCTTTCACATTGTACACACACATCAAATCGCCGCTTCATACCATTTAAATATCTTACAATTTCACTTGTCAATTATTCCTCCCTAGAGCTGAAAAAAAATACATCCAACAACTAAAAGGAGTTACCCCTGGGCAGGGGTACTCGGGGGCGAGGACAGAAGTGAGAAGGCTGCTGGTTTTTATTATGTGCCCTTTACTTCTGTTCGATTTGTTATTATGTGTATTTGGTAAAAGAAATTCGACCAAGCCAAAGAGGCCTTTCAGTTCTTTAATTCCTTTCCCTGGGTCACATGACTTTGGCTGTATCACCCCTGAAGATGCAGCAGCCGACTTACCTGTTCCTGACCTCTTTCAGCAACGAGGTGTCTTTGTCATATCCGAACTCGCCTCCAGCTGGACGAGGAATGTTCATGATGTCGGCGTGCGTGGCCACCAGGACAACTCGGAGTGGGTTCTTCAGCTTGCCGCCAAAGGCTGAGGGCAGAGAGCAAGCCGTTTCACAGGTGGGTCCTCCATCCTGCCCAGCTGAGGTTGCGTGCTCTGCCTGAGGCCTGGGCCGTCTCGCCAGGTGGACATGCAACTTTGCCCGCAGACCCGAGGGCCCCAGGCCTGCTGCTAGGAGTGACCTCTGGAAGGCCTAGGCCTGGCCCAGAATGGAATGAGCCTATTTCCTGGGCCTCCGGGAAGATTGCTCAGAAGTGGAGTAGAAGCGACCACAGGGCATAAGGCAGCTTCTCAGATCTTCCTCCAAATAGGCCTTGTTTGCATGGTGAGGAGATGACCAGGGGGACACCCTTTACGAGATGAGAGCAAGCCCGCTGAATGCAGCACCAGCACAGAAATGGCTCAGAAGGGAGACTCCTGCAGTTCACACAGGCAGAGAGCCTCTCACTTATGGGCATGTTTAAAACGAAAACATGAAAAAGAGTGAGAAAGAAAGAGGCAAGGGCTTCCCTGATGGCGCAGTGGTTGAGAGTCCGCCTGCCAATGCAGGGGACACGGGTTCGTGCCCCGGTCCGGGAAGATCCCACATGCCGCGGAGCGGCTGGGCCCGTGAGCCATGGCCACTGAGCCTGTGCGTCCGGAGCCTGTGCTCTGCAATGGGAGAGGCCACAACAGTGAGAGGCCTGCGTACCGCAAAAAAAAAAAAGGCAAAATTGGAGGTACCCTGAGGGGAATTAGCCCAATTTATTTTATTATTGTAAGTTTTTCAAAAACAAAATGACTGCTGAGTTTTGCATTTCATCAGGGAAGGCTGCTTCTTTTTTTGTATGAAAAGATGAAAATAAGTCTGTCCATGCTGTCTTTTCCTTTAGGGATAAGGCTAAGATAATGCATTCAGTTAACACGGTTCCTTTTCTTTCTTTCTTTTTTTTTTTTTTTTTGCGGTACGCGGGCCTCTCACTGTTGTGGCCTCTCCCGCTGCGGAGCACAGGCTCCGGACGCGCAGGCTCAGCGGCCATGGCTCAAGGGCACAGCCGCTCCACGGCATGTGGGATCTTCCCGGACTGGGGCACGAACCCGTGTCCCCTGCATCGGCAGGCGGACTCTCAACCACTGCGCCACCAGGGAAGCCCCCTTTTCTTTCATTTTTGATGGAACTACAGAACGAAGGAGAGCTCATTCTATTAATTATGTACCCATTAGGTAAGGCACAGTAGCTGTCAAAGAGGTATTCCACTTTGCACCTAACAAAAATGACCACAGCCCTAAAATATAGAAAGAAAGCAAGAAATGGCTCTCAAGGAATTGCTCAGAATCGAGTCTTTGTGGCAGAAATATGCAATCATGAAACAACTCCTTGCAGAACAAAAAAAAACAGCTGAGCCCTAGGAAACTTCCAGAGTTGAAATCTCCTGATAGGAAGGAGGAACAAGGGTGCCCGCAGCTGTTGGCCACAAGCTGTTGGATCCGGGCGTGACCAGGGTGTGAGGTCAGCAGGAAGGGCACGCCCTCCCTGAGGGGCACCTCGGCTTACCTATGGGTTCTTCAACCGGGACAAGAGACTTCAGAAAACTGAGCCAGAAAACCACTTGATTCAGCTGGATCTCGTAGGGTTCTTCTAGACTGAAAACGATGACATGGATGGACGTGGGATCATTTGCAGCAAAATAGTCATAACAGCAGAAGTATACAGGATTTCCAGAGAACTCCCACACACTGAAATCGCCAACGCCTACAGAGAAAAAGAAAAAGAAAGATTATGATTGTGAAACACCACCACCAAATTTCAATCACAGTTTTTCTCAGCACTTTAGGGATGACCAGTAGGGACAGTGACATTCATCTATTTATTTATGCATCTACTTAAGTATAGATCTACATACGGAATATTTACATTTCCCTATTTCTTATGTCTATTTTTACATCCATGCCTTTTATAATATCTATATCCATAAACCTACTTATATCTGTATCTGCTTATCAATTTTCCTTAATGCCTTCATTATTGTATCTGTATCTCTCTCTCTAGCACATCTACTTATAATACCGCAGAGTGGTACACACACACACACACACACACACACACACACACACACAACACCCACACACGTGTGTGTATATGCATGCCTATAAGCATACACGGAAAGGTGTACGTGGACACATATATTATGTTTTTCACCCCCAAATATTGGTATATTCACTATGAAATGTAACCTTAATTTTGGTTAAACGGTCACTAAATTCACCTTCCACAGGTGAGTGAGAGACCTGTTTTGATCGGTCAGAAGGGAGCAGGGTGCCGTGCACAGGTGTAAGGTGCAGTAATTGATGAGTGGCTTTGCACAGGAAGGATGCAAGAGGAGCTGTGAGGAAATTGGGTCCAAGAGGCCACCTCTGCTGGGGAGGTGGCCGAAGGGGCGGGGGGAGGAAGGCTGTGGGTGTGGGTAGGGGGGCAGCTACTCTCCCACTCTCCCACACAGGAGCTCTGGGGACGGCTGCTTTTCCCGCAAGTCTCATGGGTGAGATTCTGACCTGGAGTTCCTAGGCACCCGGAACCTCCTAATGACTGTGCAGACACATGGACACAGTCACCTCTACGCTGCCACATCCCACCAGGTCAGTGACCACCTACCCACTGGCCTCCGGGAAGCCAGGCAGGACCACTTATGTTATAGGATTTCAGGCTTCCTTTCCCTAATTTTTCCCCTTGGTGCTTATCCTGTGCCAGAAATTCTGCAGTTGAGAGTCATTTTGGAAGATCCATAGGGCTTTTCTAGAGCACAGGCGCTCCTGGGGAGCATGGCCCTCTAAGTCTGGCAGCTAAGGCCTTAGTGTGAAGAGTTCTGGAACACAGAAATAGGCCCTTTGAGCTTGGGGAGCACTGCGAGGGACGTGGGACGGGGATAATGCCAGGGGAGGACGAAGGATGAGGGTAGGGGTGGTGGGTGCTCTCCCTATGCTGCGGGGCCGGCTTTGCTCCCGGCAGCTCAGAGAACACTCAGCTTTTAAGAGAGCAGAATGCACACGGACTTTTATTCTATTTCATTAGGGTCCCTGGTCCAGCAGCAGCATCACCAAGAAACTCCCCAGATGGGATGAATCAGACGCTCGAGGGCGGGCTGGCAAGTCTGTGTTTTCACATGCCCTCCAGGGGATTTGTGCGTATGCTGGAGTCTAAGAACCACTGCTTTAGGTAAACACCCTGAGTATTCTATTTTTCACTGGGTTTAGTATAATAAAAGGGCCTTCATGAATATGCTCCCAATTTCCACTTTTTGAGAGCCTCTCCCTGCTAGACATCATACTAGGACCTTCAATAAACACCAGCTCGTAATATCCTCACAGCCGTGGGAACTCAGCCTCAGAGAAACTGCTCTATCCCTGCTCCGGACCGTGTCTCGAAGAGGCTTGTGTTCCAGTGCCTTGGGCCCAGCTGGGGGCCCTGGGAGCTCCGGGGGAGCAGCCCTTGTGTTTCGAACTCGAGTATGTCAAAAAGCTAGTGGGACCGTATTTTATGAGATTTCCCATCCAAGTGGAAGTTCGGCAGTACTTTAAAAAATGTACTAATGTACTCAAGTCATTTATTAAGCACCTCTGTGTGCCCAGTGCTTTGCCAGGTGCTGGGGACACCAGGGGGTTTAGTTTTACTTTTTGGGGCTGTTAACTGGCCATGCTTCAGTCCTGGGTCACTCCCAACATCACTCTGCGCTGGCCCTTCTTCCAACCTTTGTGACGGATGCCCGCTGGGCCAGGCTCCCCGGGGGAAACTCGAGGTCCTTCCCATTTGGGGTGGGAGAGCCATACCGTTCAAATAGGCGTTCTGGATGTCGATGGCCTTTGTGGACTGGTCATCGGCGGAGCAGTGCGGGTGGTGGGACGGGGACCCGAACACCTCTAGCATCCCCTTGGTGAGGCCCGGCTCGAACATCATGCTGCGGCTCCTGACGTTCACATTCTCACAGCCCGGGTACAGGTTGTTGATGCTCACGGACACTGCAGGCCAGAGAGCAAGCAGGTTAGACCTTGCCCCCTGCCCTCCTTCCCAGACTTTGCCCTCTGCCCTTGCCCCACCCCTGCTTCAGCCTGCTTTGTGCGTGTGCCTCTCGCGTATGCTGGGCAGCAATGTTTCCCAGGGACACTGTGTTGATTGTTTGCTTCACCTCCCGCATCCTTTCCTGCGCTGCTCTGTGTCCCGAGAGGCTAACCCCATGGACTGCATCTCCTAGGCTTGCGTGCCATTTGCCTCCGGTGAGGGTCCACCATTGGGAGGCACTGTAGAGGCTGGGAGGAGAGAAAGGTCGAGGTATATATTTTCCCTCCTTACTGCCTGCTGCTTTTCTGATAGCAGTTGTGTCTCTGACCCGAGACGCCCTGGAGGCTTCTCCCCTGGAGCTCCAGCTTTCCCAGGATCCTGACTTCCTCCTCTTGCCTTTTCAGCCTCAGGGGTGGTAACTAATGGCTCCCCTCTGTTCCTAGCCTCCGGATGCTTCACCGTCTCTTGTGTGTTCTTGTGAATTGTGCCTGTGACTTTGAACTTTCATTAAATCTCCACCAGGACCCTGACTGATACAGATGAGATGAGTACCACTCTGGTACACGAGATTGTTAGGTTGAATGCAAAATGCATGGCATTAAGTAACGCTGAATCACACAGTGAGAAGGCCATTCCTTTATAAAATCCCCTTGAAGGTCTTTAAATTGCTCTAGTAGCAAGTCTCAATGCGTGACATTAAGTTTTTAGCATGGCTTCAATCCTTGCTAATCTTCCCTTTTAGTAAAGAGGGAGTGTAAAAAACTATATCCCAATTAAAAAAAAAAAAAAAAGAAAAAGATGGAAGCATGTTCTTCCTCTTTCTAGAAAAAAAAAAAAGAGGGAGTGGGCAACAGTATATAGCTAGATTTTAATCACATTGCTGTTCATTGCATTTATTTTTATTTATTGGTAGTAGTGACATGGGTTTTCCATTTATGGTAAGGACATTAGCGATTTCACTTTCAAACCTATGTCTTTTAGTAAATAAAAAGAATCAGTTTTTAAAATTTTACATAAATAATAATGGTAGAACTTTGTGGGGCAGGGGAATCAGCTGAATAACACATTTGGGTCCCCTCGGCCAGGAGCGGTGCCCTGTGTGCCCTTGGTCCTGACCTCCTTCCGGCTTTTTGCCCGTCTCTCGCAACAGACCCCCGACAGCACTGTGAAGGCAGACCTGGCCTCTCCGCTTCAGGGCTAGAACTTGGGTGGGCACAGGGGGAGGCTCCATGAGTGCATCAGGGAGGGGCTCAGTGAACCGAATCGCACCATATAGTTCGTACCTTTGGTTCAGAGTTAATAGTGACAGTCACTGCAAGAGACTAAAGAAATGACCATTTCACCTGAGCCACCTGACTTTTAAACTTGGTGATCCAAACACAAAGGTAACCCTTGTTCAAAGACCAAAGACTTCAGACTGAGGACAGGACAATGGGAATATCCAAGGGGTTGGCAGGGAGGAGGAGAAAACTGGAGCTCCCCACTGCCCCGGGTTATAAAAGTAGAAAACTTGGCAAACAGAAGTGCAAATTAGAAAACAAAATGACTCAACTCTCTAGGCCAATGTGATGGACATTTTAGTGTATTTCTTTAGAGATTTTTAGTCCAAGTCTGAGAAAAGCCATGCGACTTCACAAGAATGGGTTTGTCCATTTCCCTGTGCGTGGAAACCTGGGGACGACCCCTGTTGGGAATAAGCTTTGTCTTAGTGGCACTGTGGGCTGGGGCTTGCCGAGGGAGACCAGAATGGATTCGGTAAATGACAGGCACTCCGGCACCTCACGGACAGTTTTTGTTGGGAGGATGAAAGGTTAGGACAGAGTTTGTATACGGTATTATTAAAATAACAATTTCACAGGGAAACATTAAAATCATAGGAGGAAAACTTTTTTGCTAACCACTGACCCCTAGTGGTAAAAAGTGGCAGGCCCCGAGGGAGAAGCCGCTTTTGCACCCAGGTCAGAAGAGACTTCCTGCAAACGCTCCTCTCTGGTGAGCAGGCAACAGCCTCCTGCAGTGATCTTCCTGGCTGCGTGCTCCTCCACTGGCACCGGGGGTTTCCTTCCTACCGCAGAACCACAGTGCAGCAGCTGTGGCCACAAAGGCAGTGTATGCGTGGTAGCCACGTGCCGTGAGCGGCTGCCCCCAGGTCCCCACACCACCCCATCCTGTCTCCTGGCTGGTGGCTCAGCCTTTAGCCTCCAGTGCAATGCAAAGCCAAGTTTCTAAAGGCAAATGACCTTCCTGCTGCCTGAGTGATGGAAATGTGCCCACGTGGGCACCTCTCCCAGGGAAAGGAAGAAGGCCTGACCATTCTAGCAGAGGTCAGGGGCATCCAGAGCTCTGGCCTGGGACACAGCAGAGCATGGCTCCCAGGCACTAGCAGTGCCACTGTGAAGGGACAATGCTGCTGTTTCTGGAGACGGACCTCCTTCCCTGGAGGCCACACTCCGGAGTAGGCTTTCCTCAAGTGCCTAACAAAGAAACGCTGCTCCGTCCATTCCCCTACGGCACACGAGGCCCCTAGGACCTGCCAGATGCCTCTGGCTGGGTCTCCCGCAGGTGGCCCTCCTGCCGCTTCCTATTTGCGCTATGCTGCTTTTCCCAGGACTCCCTTCTGCTGTTTTGTTAGGGCCAGGCCCAGTCGAGGACTGGCGGGGTCCAGGCCATGCAGGCGGCTGCGCTCCCTCAGCCCAGGGTGTGCTCGCCTCCCGCTGGGCAGGGCAGGGCAGGAGGAGTGCCTGCTCCGGAGCCTCCTGCAGACACAGCCTCCTGGCTCTTCCCAGCGTCAGGCAGGACTAGAATTAACTGAGGACGAATCTTGTCACCTGCAGGGGTTGTCTGGATAGAAACTTCACCCACCCCCTTGGAGCAGACCAGCCACCTGGGCATGAAGCAGCGCGGGCCTCTTCCGTCCTTGCCCAGGCCCTGCGGGAGGCTGCCTGGCTCTGGCCAGACAGCTCTGGGATGAACTAGGTGTGACCTTAGTCCAGGGGTCACACACTCCAATGCACTCCTGAAATGTCATTTCTGCCACAGGGCAAACCTTCGGACACGGGCGTGGAGGGGTCTGCTCCTGAGCTCTCCCGCCTGGAGTTAGGGCGCTGTGTGAGACAGGGTGAAAGGCAGAGCCAGGGCCCCTCTACATGGGGTAGCCGCTCCTCTCCACTAACCGGCTCCAGGCGGAAATGTGAATCCAGTGTGGCCAGAGCTACCAACTTGTTACAAGAAACCAAATAGCCAACTTTTTAGGTGAGACCTCTTGATTTTATTTATTTATTTATTTTTGGCTGCATTGGGTCTTCGTTGCTGCACGCGGGCTTCTCATTGCAGTGGCTTCTCTTGTTGAGGAACACGGGCTCTAGGCTCGAGGGCTCCGTAGTTGTGGCTCACGGGGTCTAGAGCGCAGGCTCAGTAGTTGTGGCATAAGGGCTTAGTTGCTCCGCGGCATGTGGGATCTTCCCGGACCAGGGCTCGAACCCGTGTCCCCTGCATTGGCAGGCGGGTTCTTAACCACTGTGCCATCAGGGAAGTCCAGACATCTTGACTTTTAAACGTTGGAAGCTAATTCAATGTTTCTCCTTCCCCTCACACTACACAACGCTGCAGCTCACCAGGCTGCTGACCTCTGACCTTATTTCCCAGCGCCTCGAGTTACTTTTCTCTCTGCTGAGTGTAGTGGGGGAGGTTCTCCTGGTCCAGAGCACCTGTTGTCCTCGAGAGAATCTTGTGTCAGGCAGCCCCATGACCCAAGTCTCTCTAAGCCCTGGCTGAAGGACACAGTGAGATTTGCTGATAATGCAGCCATCCTGAGCTGCATTTTATCAAGAATCTACTTCTGGATTCTTCCAGATGTGGGAAATTGACCAGAAGGAAGATGAATGGAGACATTACTTCTGAGGGGTGAGGGTTGAGCCGTTCTCCCTCCGGGGGAACCCAGATGTCACTTGATATGTGGCTGCTTCAGGTTAGCCCATGGGCTCCCGAGGTATAAATTCATATCCAATACGACTTATAAAAATTCCAGGTCACAGATCTGGATAGCTCTCATCTCTTTGTCTTTCTCTGTCTCTGCTCTTTGTCTCTGTCTCTCTGGCCCCCTGCCGCCCCCCGCCCCGCCAGAGTCAGACTGGAGTGACCTTAACCCACAGCAGGAGAGAGCTGGTTCCCTCTAGGGGTGACACGAGGAACTGCTAGAGAAGCTCACTTTGAACCTTGAAGCAATACTGGTCTGGCCCACACATTAGAGGCTCAACTTAATCATGAAACCTGGAAAACTATCGGCTTCTGAGAAGGGGTAGACCTATCTTACATACTGAAATTGAGCAAAATTACAGTGGAAAATGGAAAACATGAGCACATATATGCCCCAAGGCAGACGGAGTTATAAGTATCATGAATAAGCCCTGGCTCAGAAGCCAGACACTTCCTGAATCGCCAGCTGTGTGACTCCGGGCAGTCTACTTGACCCCTCAAGGCTTCAGCAAAAGGGTGGTAAAAATGCCAATAAGTCTGTCACGTGGATTAAATGAGGTGTCACACGTACCACATTCTGCCCAGCTCCTGGCACGTCGTTAGTACTCAGTACGCATTAGCAACACGTGTTAGCAATATTGTAATCATTCTAATTGTATATCCATTTTGGTTACACTTCTCCCCCTAGTTTCAATTCTATTGCTGTGTTCGGAGGGGAGAAGTTGAAAGGGGCGTGCAGATCTTGGTCAGCTGTCCCTCACTCCAGCTAATGCTGCCCAGACATCCTTCCTCACGGAGACAGAAATGACATAGAAACACAAACTTTAAAACATTTGTTTTCATCCTAGGGAGCAGATATGACACCTTCGTAATATGTACAGAAAGTGAGTCTGAGGCACAGAGTTTCAACACTGACATTGTTTAGGAAACTCTCTGAAGGTCTCTATTCTTACCTTTGAAAACCTTCATTTCCTCACTCTAAAAGGGTGGGTTTAGGAAAAATGACACCCCAGACTGCACCACTTCCTCTTGCTCACTGCAGGTGTTTCTCCCTGGGGAGGGACAGGCCACCCTGGAGTTCCGGGTGTGAACCCGTTGATAATCGCGTCTGTGGGAGGTGGAGGCAGATGGCAAAATCGTCTTCCTGACTAGGGTCCAGGTGAACAGACGGGCTAACCGAAGAGCCATAAAGGAGCCTTTCAAAGTCACCACCCCACTTCCAGATACACGAGGACGGGCTTCCCCGTGCACCCAGTTTTGTGGCTCTGTGCTCTCACATTCCTGGATGTGCCCGCAGCATTCCAAGAAGAAAGCATAAGGGGTGAGGACCCGTCCTGCGGGCTGATATTCCATCCGTGCAACCTTGAACCTATGTCAGTCCAAACAAGCTCTTTGTGTCTTCAAGGGCAGAGTCCCCGAGCAGAACACGACTGTGCCATTTTGCACGTTCGTGATTGCGGACCGTGATTTCAGTGTGGCCCTTTCCTCGCTAGCACCGGGGCAGGGTGCGCTCACTGGCCAAGAGCCGGGAGGACCACACCTGGAAGCCACCAAGGCAGCGGGAACCGGTCAGCCTCAGGCCAAGTGCTCCAAACAAAGCCACACCTCCTCCCAGACCTTGACCTTGGAAGTACCCAGTGGAGAGACAGGGGCTGGTGCGGTGCCTACCTGCCGGCTTGGAGGCCAGGGGTGAGGGTGGGAACCGGGTGGAGTTGGTGGAGGACAGCCGGGGCCGGCGTCTTCGGAAGAAGCTTCTCAGCAGCCCACACTTGAGAGATTCCACCAGGGTGGTCTTCCCAGACCCCGAGTGGCCAAATAGCTTCAGCTTGATTCTCGGCTGCAGGTTCTGTGTGGGTCTCAGTTGCTGGATGAAGAGTCCTCGGTGCGTGTCCTGAATATAGATGAGAGAGGGACTGTTAGTCACAGGAGAAGCGCAGCCCGGAGGAAAAGGCACACGCTGATTCCCACGGCTCAGGACCGCTGCTGCATCCTTCCGGTCTGCGAGTTTTCTTTGCCTTTTTAAAAAAATTGAGGTTATAAGTGACCTATAACGTTATATTAGTTTCAGGTGTACAATGTAAATGATTTGATGTCTGTATATATTGTGAAATTTATCACCACAGTAAGTCTAGTTACCATCCATCACCACACATAGTAACAATTTTTTTCCTTGTGATGAGAATTTTAAAGATCTATTCTCATCAACTTTCAGATGTGCGGTACAGTCACCATGCTGTACGTTACATCCCCAAGACTTATTTAACTTATAACTGGAAGTTTGTACCCCAACCTGCAATTTCTACCCAGGTGGCAGATACAGTCTGTTCTGTCCCCACCGCATTAAAAAAATTTAAATGTAAAATAAACATACAATTCACCATTTTAAAATGAACCATTCAGAGGCTTTTGGTGCGTGTACAATGTTGTACAACCATCACTGCGATCTGGTCCCAGAGTGTTTTCATCCCCCCACAAGGAAACTCTGTGCCCACGAGCAGCCACTTCCCAGGCCCCTCTCTGCCCGGCTGTTGGCAACCACCGATGTGCTCTGTCTCAGTGGATTTGCCTTCCTCCATTGCATTTTGATGCACAATGAATTGCATGGAGCAACTCCTGCCAAGTGGTCCATTTAAAAGTGAAACGGGGTCAGCCCCGTTAGACTGGTCAGGTCACCTCCTCCTTCTCGGTGGAGGGGTCTTGTTCCTTTACGACGCTCTGAAGGTACGAGATGATGAGAAGAAGGGCATCACGTGGTACAAAGCTAAATGCTGGGGAGGGGCCTGGGGGCCATGACAACCTTTCCGCTTTCTTCTTTCTCAGCCCTACAGGGGAGAAGCAGGGGTCTCCACAGCCCTAGATTCACACATTCATCATCAAACATTTATGGAGGACCTCCCGTGTGCTGGAACGGGAAGGTCTACACCCACCCCAGATCTGCAGTTTTGGGGGGACACAGACATGCGAACAGTGTGACATCAAATATAACATGGGTGCTTTTGAAGGGATGGTGTTGCTGAGGTGCTCTGTGCCCCCAGAGAACCCACCTCAAGGGCTACGTGGCGGGGGGCATTGATCATGACACCCTGGCTCCATCCCAGACTCACACACCCGGCCCGCTTCCCAGCTCCTAACCCAGTAATAACAGCCTGTCAGAGCTGTGGCTTGCAGCCTGAGGTTGAGCCCTTCTCCCCTACCCACGAAGATCCCCTTTGCTTTAGCTTGTTAACTTCCACGCATCTCAGGAGACCTATCTTGCTGTGGCCTCTCCAGGAGGTTTCCTCACAGGCAGGCTCAAGCGCACGTGTGGCTCTCCATCGTCACCCCACTAGACTGTAGGGTAATCATGTGACACTCTTCTCCTTTAGACTCAAGGGCCAGACCTTGAGGGGTTAGACGGCATCCCCAGCACCTGGCACAGGTAGGATGCCCGATAAAGAGGTGTTGTGTCAATGATGTACTCAGGGGGTGACCCACGCAAGAGCGTTTCGGAGGCAAGTGTCTGCCTTTCCCTTTCAGTGTGACCTCAGACCTGGCCGGACCACTGCTTCCAGACCCAAATCCTGGGAGGCGCTGATTTACTGCTGATCTCTTCCAGCTGAGCCACCGTTACTTTTTCCACCAACGACCAAGGACGGGAGCGTGCTCAATAACAAACACGGCTCTCCTGAGTTCCTACCCCCATTTTCTCTTGGTAAACTCTGACCCCTCTTTCTCAGCAGGGGCAACACTGTCCCCTAGCTGGCATTTTGGAAATGGACGGTAGCAGCTTTAGTTCTCAGTGTTGGGGGATACTGCTGGCGGTGGGTAGGTGGGTGCTAGGGGTACTGACGTGTACATACAATGTCCTGAGCGGTAAGCATTCTCTTGAGTCGGCCTGACTTCTGAGTGTCTGCTGAGCATTTATATAAGAGAAAAACCTTGTTTATGATCATCTGAGCTTAGGACTTAATTGCATTTTACCTATGACCCTCCCAGAGGGTTTTGGGAGGGCTTGGTTTAATACATAGTGACTTTCCCAAGAACGCAACTATTTTATACGCTGGTGGAATTACATATACATGGGTTTTTTTCCTAATCTTTCAGGAGCTGTGATCCCCACTTCTGAAACGTCAGCCTGTTGCTGCTGTATTTGAGTTGCCATCCCTCCCACATCCGTGGCGTCTGTAGGTGTTACATTCAGTGATTCTGCAGATGGGTCCAAGTATCTGCCAATTTCACAATGTCTCCTCTTTGCCTGTGCTCCGCATTTACATACACATTCTATTATACTATATATATTCCTTCGATGTCTTTGTTATATTATCGTTAGGGCACTCTATTGATCTTTTATTTTATTTGTATTTTTAAAATATTTATTTATTTGGCTGTGCCAGGTCTTAGTTGTGGCATGTGGGATCTTCAGTTGCGGCACACGGGCTCTTAGTTGTGGCACGCGGGATCTAGTTCCCCAACCAGGGGTCGAACCTGGGCCCCGTGCATCGGGAGCACGTGAGTCTTAACCACTGGACCACCAGGGAAGTCCCTCTATTGATCTTTTAAAATTACCTGTGTAGGTACATTGTTACCTTTGAATTTTATTTTGGGAGAGTAAAGGGGCAACACAATATGTACATTATAAAGTATTGGGTCGGCTAGGATTGGAAACCATGGTTGGGACAGTGATCTGGTTTCTTTTTCTAACCTCAAGCACTGCATTGGGTGGAAAAAGCTGGGATATCTTGCCCACAATTTCCCTGAATTATTACCCAAGTCAGCACAGAAGCTGAAAAGTTCTATCCTGAGACAGTGACTCACTGGGGTGTTGCTGAGCAGGCATGAAGAAATCGGGTGCTGGCATTCTCCCCCATGCCATCTACTGCTGCCGATGAGCCCATGACCCCCTGAAAGAAATCTACCATCTCTCATTCTAATTTAATCTCCGAAACCAGCCCATTATCTTCCCTCTAAGTCAGGACCCGCTACACCTCCACCCACCTCACGCTGAGTGTCTGAACTAGAAGCATCCCCTTCCGCTAGGAGTACCTCACCGAATAAATTAAAAACTTCTCCGCCTATTTCATGACCCACAGCCACCTAACACGCCCAGCTCCTTTGTGTGAAGCCAGTATCTGCTTCTCCCGACACAGTGCAAAGGCACTGCTTCAGTCCCGTCATTAGGTCTGGACGCACTGCGCAGTGAATCGCTCGCTGCTCTCTTCTGTTTCGTGCCTTCCTGGTCCTGGCACTGTGAGTTTGGCCAACATGTCTGTCCTGTGTGAAGGACTGAGGGCACTTCTGCCCTTTCTGCACGAGTCCCCGCAGGCCCTTCCTCTCTGAGCAGACTTGCACCGAGGGACCCGATGGACACAGGTGCTACCCTGCGTGCTTCCAGCAGCAGCTCTGAACCAAAGTGGGCTTGCCCTACGCAGCTGACAGACGGTATGTCTCCACTTTGCTCAGCGCCGCCTGAGCCTGAGAGCCCCGTTCACTCCTCCCCACTCCACGCAGGGCAGTGGCGGGCCGGCAGCGGCTGGCGATCTGTTTGTCTGCTTCCCGGGTCAGCCCCAGAAATGGAGGCAAGAGGGACGAGAAGCCAGTGACAGTGGGCTGTGACCTTGGTCTGGTTAGTCCAGGTTAAACAAGAATCCTGCAGGGTCACGTTTACAGAAAATCCCCCACCCCTGATATCTGAGCAAATTCTTCATGCCCAACCTTGATACCTGATCACCCTGGCGCGCCTTCAGCAAGAATCCTGATGACTATTATAACCTTTAAAACTTCCTATTTTCCCGCTGCCTCAACATCCCCGCAAACAGGCTGTGAGTGCCGGCCCAGGTGCACCCGTCTGCAAGGTGGCCTCAGCCATAAGTTCCCCTTCCTACCCTCCCAAGGGTGACCCCGTGACATTCAAACGCACCAGTGACACTGCCCCCCGCTCCCCCTGCCTTTCCTCATGTACCACCCTGATCCCTAGCAAAGGCACTTGCCACGGGGGCTCGCAGCTTGCCCCGGGGGCTCGCAGCTTGCCCCTGGCTTGAGTCTGAGCTCTGTGGCAATGCTCTAACCCCTGTCTCTCTGGGACCTATGATATAAAAAGCTATGTTTTGCCCTGAGCCTCCCCTCTGTCTCCTCTTGTGGCCACAACCGGCTGACCATCTCATAAAAGAATCTAAAGCACTCAATCCAGCAAGAAGCCTCCCAGCCTTTGGGTTTCCTCTTAGCAATTTTCCACCCACTGACCTCCCCCCACCCTTGCTCCTTGGCTATAAATCCCCACTTGTCTTTGCTGAAGTTGGGGTTGAGCCAGTCTCTTTCCTCTGCTACACGCCCACTGCAGTACCCCTGGAGGGGTCATGAATTATTCTTTCACGAACGGAGGAGTTGTGACAGATGCATTTCCTGTCTGCAGGAGTAACTTCCACATTTGTATCTTCCAGCTTATGCTGTCTTTTCACTCACATCCCTTATTAAACCTCAAAGAAACCTTTGTGGTTAATGTGGTCGTTCTCTGTTTCAGATGTGGAAACCAAGGCTCAGAGGGGCCAAGACACTTGCCCAAGGCAAAGACAGAACTCACCACCAGGTCTCTTTTCTACCACTGCTGTCAGTGAAAGGGAGGTGGTGGGTTTCTCAGAAGGGGACTGGGGAGCAGGGAGCGGTAAACAAGGATTTGCAGATCGAGAGCAGAATCTCAAAGTGGGGATGTCTTGAGTTACAAGCACTGTGAATATCCAAGGAGGGCCATTTCCAGTTTGTCCCACTCAGAAGACACTTCCCAGTTAGTGCAGGGTCCCGATTTAAAGTAAGATTTATAAGTCATTGCTACGATAAAGGCAAGTAGAATGAGAAGGGGCCCCCCTGCTCTGGATTTGCATGGACAAAGGGCACATTTTGGCACCTCATTTTTCCTAAGCAAATGAGTTGGATTGCTGGCCCGTGTTAACAGGCTCCACGTCCTCGGGGAGCCCCAGGGAGGCTTCAAGTTTGTTTTTTTTTTTTTTTTATGAAATTGCAGATTGAGCCTTCATCTGGAGGGGCTGTGCTCATCTCAGAACCCATCACTAGCTCACATGTTGTTTCCCCAATAATAACTGTCCTCAGGAAATCTTTTGTCCGAGAAAATACTGCTTCACTGGACTGACAGCTCGGCTTTTACAATGTCCTCAATTCCAGACGATCATACGAACACACGTGCATTCTCACCTTTCAAGTGGAGGTGAATGGCGGGCAGATGAGAAAAATAATTCGCAGGCCAAAGAAAGGGGTACAGGGGTTGCAAGCCATCCCACGTTCCTGCCCTCTGCCCAGGGCCTTTGCACATCTCCTGGCCCTTCCTTTCCCCTTCCACCAGGACCTGCTGGCCTGGGCTGGGATGGACTCATTCACCCTTCACCTTGCCCTTGGGAAGATGAGCCAGGAAACTTCTCTCCATCAAGACTGACAGAATCCACCATTATCTTGAAAGGCAAGGAAAAGCAAGATATACTCGAGATTTCCTGTCTAAGGAAATTTAACCTCGTCCTCGGGGATGACCCCTCTTCGTGCTCACTAAGAACTTTGGAGAATCTGAACACAACTGAATTTGATATAGCAACCTGAGACAGAAGTTTCTGAAATCTCTTCCCTCCTGGTGGGTGATGCGTTTCCACTTTTCACCACTAGATGTCGCAGCAGGGACGCATCCAGACCGGGGTCCCCGGGAAGGCAGCTTGCATCAGCCTGAGTGTGTGCTCTCCAAGGCAGACTATGGTTTTGATGCGGACAGGGGCAGAGGAAGGTACGGAGTGTGCTCTTGGCTAGCTCTAGAAGGTGATAGGATATCGATTTCTTTGGAGGGGGAGCACTGAAGTCCATCCGTGGTCTATATTTAACAGAAGCCCTAAGACCCTCCCTGTGCCTGGGCTGGTCAGGTCCTCACTGGCTGGGCCGGGGAAGCATGAGCAGGGACACTGCCCGAGGGAGTGGAGGGTTCTTTGTTACCCAAGTCTTGGCTCATGCGTTGAAATATTCTCGTGTCCTGTCCCCCTCTCCCCCAAAGGCTGGCAGATGTGGCTGGGACGTGGTGAGGCCTCTTGCAAGCGGGCTGGGAAGCTGGGGGGAAGCAGCAGTGAACCCCGAGGAATCAGAATCCTAAACCAGAAGCTGGGCTTCCAGGTGCTCCCAAAGGTGCGTCTGTGAGAGTGGGAGGCTAGAGCACATGTTTCCCCGTTAGCTTTAACTATATACTTTAAATATTTACACAGGAAAGCGAGCTCCCATTTGTATTCTTGCCCAAAGCTCCCAAAGTAACCGAGCCTGGACAGCTCTGGTCCAAGCAGCTGTCCTATCTCACCTGGCTGCCAAGACCACCTTCTATCTGGTCTCCCGGTCTGAGCAGAGGGAAATTCCTAACCTACTTACTTAACGCACTTGGACCAATACCCAATCACCTTACCAAGATCTGTAAAGCTGGGCCTATCTTTCAGATCAGATCTCCTCGGGCATCATTTTCTGCTCCAAAGACCGCACTCAGACTCTGCTGCTAACCCCATCAGCCCCTCCTTTTCGATCTATTTCCTAGAACGCACCTGACTCTTTACCGCCTCAGGCCCTTTTCACTCATTCCCTCTGCCTTCTCCCAGCCCTTCCTCCGGTTGGCTCCTCTTTCTTGCCTTTGGGTGTTGGTTTAAATGTCACCATCAGAGAGGCATCCCCACACCCGTAAGTGGAAAGCAGCCACCACCTGCCATCCCCTTACTTTCTCTCATTTCAGCCCATTTGAATCCCCTACACTTACACCAGGGGGCAGCAAACCTTTCTGTAAAGCACCAGGTGGTCTCTGTTGTGACTGCCACGTGCGTGTCTAGAAACCAGCCAGAGACAGGAGTAAATGGAGGGGTGTAGCTGTGCTCCCATAAAACTATATTTACAAAAACAGGCGATGGGCTGGTTTTGGCTCTATGACCATTGTTTGCCACCCCCTGACCTATCTGGCATTTTCTTATTTGTTTATTGGCTGGTCTTGCCTCTTTTGTTCGCTGTGGTCTCTTTGGGGCCTAGAACAGTTCTTGGCCTATAGTAGATACTGTGACTATCTTTTAAACGAGTATTATTTGGAAACTGCATTGCTTTTTGAAGGCCTGGTTAATTTGGGTTTCTAGTTTCCTTTCTTCCAGCACCTTTTGCCCCCTGGCAATTTAGCTTTCACTTTCTCATCTGCAAAGGTAACTAAACGTCAGCAGATTGACAGGGAGGACCATCTCCAATCTGGGAAAGACAGATAAGAGCATGGAGAGATGACATGGCTTTCCACACGTGGCAGGATGCAATTAGACCCAGCAGGATGGGAGCAGCAACTCTTAATTATGCAAATGCAGTTTACTTGTGGTGAATTTTAAATTCTGGGCAAACTCCCAACTTTGTCCTATTTTTCAAAATATTCCTGGGCATGTTTCTTCACTGTCTAGTCTCAGGCTTAGGAAAAGCAACTACTTTTAATATCAGTTTACAGAAAAGCTGATTAGAGGGACAATCAAACAAAATAAAAATAAGCCAACTCCCCAAACCCCCTTGAAAGTAGTATTTTAAAATCAGATGAGAATGGACCTTGCAGTGATAGTAAAAATGGATGCCAACGCAAAATCTAAGTGCAAGCCATCCCCGCCTGTCACAACACGCACCCCTCCTTTCTCTAGGAGAAGGAGAAGTGGTTTGGCTAAGTAACAACACAGGTCTTGGGCAGGTTTGGAGGGCCGGAGGGGGCTTTGTTTAGTAGTGGGGGTGAGCCGGGGACAGTAGAGGGTGCAGCTCCCCTTTATAAGAAGATGGTGCCTACAATGCAAGGTGGAATTGTGGGAGCCTCCAGAGACCCCGTAGCAATGGTGTGCTGGAAAACCAGCTCATTGCAGGGGGCTTGGGGCGGGGGTGGGAAAGGCCTGATCTGTAGTGTTTGCTGATTCCTGTGGTGGAAATACCACCACCACGGCTGATTTCAAGCCCCGAATGTGGAAGGCACTGGACACGCAGTTGGGGAGAGATGTGTATTGGGGGCTCTCCCAGACAGTACCTGGGGCCCCAACATGCCACTACCCCCAAATCATCTCCTGCTGAACTGGATCAGAGAGGAAGATGGACTGTGTTCTTCCTACCCTCACAAGCCCCAGCTCAGCCGCCCTCTCCCCGCACCTGCCCAGATGTGCTGGCTGCAAGGGTCTCACTTCCCCGAAGTCAGCCCCCTGCTCAAAGGATCAAAATCTTCTCTCAGTTTCCTCCGGCCCACCCTCTGCTGTCCCGAGCTGGTCAACACGATGACTTTTTTTTTCTTTTTTTCCAAATTTCTGATTTCCGTGATTGGAAAGAGTCATGCATTCACTAGGGAAGAACAGACTAGAGAGGAAGATGAAGAATAGACTTTTAAACACATCAAGTTTGTGAATCATCAGATGGAGATCAGAAGATCTATGGACATGGGCTTCCCTGGTGGTGCAGTGGTTAAGAACCCACCTGCCAATGCAGGGGACAAGGGTTCGAGCCCTGGTCCGGGAAGATCCCACATGCGGCAGAGCAACTAAGCCCATGTGCCACAAGTACTAAGACTGTGCTCTAGGGCCCGCGAGCCACAACTACTGAGCCCGCGTGCCACAACTACTGAAGCCTGCACGCCTAGAGCCTAGAGCAACAAGAGAAGCCACAGGAATGAGAAGCCCGTGCACTGCAACAAAGAGTAGCCCCTGCTCACCGCAACTAGAGAAAGCCTGCGTGCAGCAACGAAGACCCAATACAGCCACAAATAAATAAATTAAAAAAAAAAATCTATGGACACGCAGGTGTGGGCTTCTAGAAGGAGATGAGGGGTGGAGGGAGGGTTGGAAAGTCCTCAGTACGTGTCAACAGTTGAAGTCAAAGGCAAAGATGACACTACCCACTGGGAGGGGGTTAAGAGTGAACAGATGAAACCCTGGGAACGTACCAACACCTAGATCAGGCAGAAGAACAAGATGACTTTGGTTCTATTTCCAGAAGGGAAAGCTCCATGGCTTACCCCTAACAAATGTTTAAAAATACGTCCCTAGACTTGCCAACTGATTAAAGGTGAAAACACAGGGAACATTTCTGTTGCTAATTTGGCCCTCAGAAACCAAATGGCATAGCAAGGCAATTTAAGGCCAACCTCCCTGCTGTCCCAGATGCAGACTTCTCCCCATGACTGTGCTTAGGATCCACGTGGGGTGGGTAGGACTGAGGGTGGCAACCTCAGGGGTGTTAGGAAAGGTGCAGAGGCAGGTTTTTCGGTTTCCACAATGAATGAGGGAGGGAATACCTTAGACATTAGACGCTTGGGGGTCCTCGCATCCTCCAAGGACAGGAAGTTCCACCCACCCCAAATGCTGCTGCTGTTAACACTCTGGTGAGAAACAGTGGCAAATACGGGGGAGACAATGACATTGAAAGGAAATGGTGATAAGATGCCCCTAAGTATAAATTACCCTCTTCCCGTTCCCCTCACCCATTGTACCGGGTTGTGGACAGTCTCTTCCTGCAGATGGTCCAGGTTATGATTGCACATAAATCTACTTTCTTGGCTTTCTCTGCAGGTAGAGCCTGCTCCTTGAGGCAACCGCCCACAAGTCCTCTGCGATGCGTTCTCCAGGGATGCACTGGGATATCGCGATCATTTTCAAGAATCAGGTTCCAGTGCTGGGTGTCCCCAAATCCCAAGCAGTTATTTATTTGGGGATTTATTTAAAAAAAAAAAAAGATAGAGGGTGGTTAGAAATGCTTGGCAGCCAACTCCTCCCTTTCTGGAGACTCAGAAAGCTGAGGTCTAGAGCCGTTTGAGGGAATGACAAAGGCAAGCGAAAACGCACGTCTCGCTGAACACAGAGCTGGGGAAAACTCTGCTGAAGGCAATGGGGCTCTGGGTGACCCCGCGGAAGGCGACCCATGCCTGCCACAGAGCACGTGAGCTCACTGGGGGAAAGGACCATCCCTGGCTGGTGAGGAATCAGCACCGAAGAAGCCCTGAGCCCCTGATCGAGCCCTGAAAGCAGATATTTCTGTTTGGGTCTGGATCTCTGCTCTGCACTAATTAGTACATTGCTTAACCTTGTGGAGTCCAGGTTTCCTGCAGGAACATCCCCATCGCAGGGATGTAAAATTACTGTGCTGCCACACATACTGAGGAGTAAATGGTGGCTGTTACTAAAAGTGACTCTCAAGTGTACCCTGCCACATTTGCCATTGCTGATGCCCCAACATCTGCTCCTGGGGGGGTGGGTCACAAGAGGAGCCTCAACATCTGCTCCTGGGGGGGGTGGGTCACAAGAGGAGCCTCCACGGAAACCTCCATGTTTCCCCGAGACTCAGAGAGTGGTCCACAGGATGCAAGCAAGGATGCCGACTGTGGCAAACACATGGTGCTTACTGTGTGCAGGCAATGCTCTAAGGACATCATTTACGTCACCCATCCGACCCTCATCACCATCCCGTGAACAGCACTATATTCAGCCCATTTAACAGACAGGGAAAGTGAGGCCCAGGGCTGTTAAACTGGTGGCTAGTTCATCCAGCTAGGTGGCAGCGTGGGGACTCCTGAGTCTGTGCTCTCAGCCTTTACCCCATATTTTGCCTCTCAAAGCAAAGATGAGAGGTGAACTTTTAGGTAGGTTGTGGGCTCTAACAGGGATGACGTACTCTATTCACAGGCATTGAAATGACTTTCTTTGTCTCCTTACAAAAACCACAGGATAATGGTAAACTACTAAAGGTTGTCATATTTCCTCTTAAAAAAAATCTAGACACCAAAAAACAAAGTGCAAATTAATGGAAGAAAAAAAAAAAAGGGAAAGCCAAACTGGGACCAGGCAAACACCCACGCCACCCGGAATTCAAAATTCTGGTCTGGAAACAGCCACCCTTCCCTGAGATGCATGGAGCTGTACCTCCTCTATATGTTCCTAATTATAAAAGCAGTCGAAACATATTACACCCATCCAATCCACCCAACCTTAGGTACTCTCCTTCCTGTCTTTTTTTCTGGGCATTTATCCGTTGTTTCCAATCTGCCATAATAGACACCTGGGTTTGCACCCAGCGTAGCAATCTGTTTTTAAATAAAAGGAAGGATCTTCCTAAGGGGTAGATGGGCAGTAAAACACAGCACAGTCCAAGGAGAAGCCTCGTCCCTCGGCCAAGGGTGACCCTCAGACCACTGGAGATCGTGGTTTGCAGTTGATTTTTGCTTAAAGATGAATAGACTGCACCTTCCCCTGGGGTCACTGCCGTATAACAAGAGTTTCTGAGATGGTGAACAGCACTCCAGGAAAGTATGCGGCAATGGGATTGTCCAGAGTGCTACCCTTGTGAGGGGGCTCCCCGCGTGCCAGCTGAGCCCACAAAACACCCACAAGGACAATGCTGGGGGGCTCCGATCAGGACGACGGTGCCGGGAGTGGCAGGTGGGCTAAAATCCCCGTCTCTGGAATTTGGGAAACCTGAGAATACCTGACTCAGCATGTTTATAGACCTGCTAAGGTGTTAAGCCTGATAAAGTGTTGCTTTCTACCAGTGGTCCATACTAGAGGCTAAATAATTAACTGTAAAAACGTGTGCGCATCCAGCCTGTGGACCAGATTTCGTTTCAGTTTCTTTCCTCTATGGATGAATACTATAATGGGGAATCAGTTTAAAACAGCTCTTATATTGTGACACTTTGTCTATGAACGTAAGACTCCACACACACTCCAATGTGGGGCTCCCTGCTATAAAATCCAGCAAAAGTCAGAGGTTGCAAACCGGTGGCCTGAGGGTGTGTTTCCTTTGGCTGAAAATAGCTTCAAATAAAGTGAATTTTAAGATTAGGAGATTTTATGTGAAAGTTCATTATTGATTTGCTGACAGACTCATAGGCTCCCCTGCACCCCCCTTGTTTTGCCTGTAAACAAAAAGTTTTCCCTTGTTTTTCTAGTTCAAATTCTCCTTCACAATGAGACAGTCTGTGGTGGTACAGAGTAGGAGAATTCGAAGCCCAGAGTTAATTTAAGTCTTTCCTGTAAGAACGTGTGAATAAGGAGGGATCTCTTTGTAGAACCTCTAGATCAAAGGGGAGACTGAACCCCTGCAGTGGCCTGGGGGATCTCAGTGTTTATCAGTTTACAGGATCCAAAGCACAAAGGTGTGAAATGAATTATCTTCCCCAGGTCAACTCCGAGCACTGGGGAAGAAATCATTCCAACCTACGGATGTGTCCCTTCTCACTCCCCCTCTCAACCAGGACCAGGAGACCAGGGGACCACTATGAAAATTCAAACTTTCAGTAGCTGTGAAAGTTACTGTGATTATAAGACATTATAATCCCTCCTCCAGGCACTTTTCAATTTATATGGCAGGATCTTTGTAGGATACCCCAAGCTTATTCTGGACAATACCTTTCCAATGAGCACTTAACTGAGCAATTTTTTTTATTCCTATAAAGTTTGTCTTTTGAAAAATTATTACATGATTATTATACGAAATTTGGAAAAAATACAGTAATGTTTAAAGAAGAGTGTTAATTAAAAAAGCAAAATCCAAAGACACCACTGTTACCCTTTTTTCCCATGCATTTTAAAAAGACATAACTGAGATTACAATGTGCACATAATTTATCTTCTGCTTTGAAGCCCAGGAACATCCTAAGCAATAAACTCCTGTTACTAAAACCTCTTCAAAAACATTTTAACGGCCCCAAACCACTCTCTTTTATAGCTGTCTGTCAATTTACTAGACTTCATTGTTGGTCATTCAATGTTTCCAATTTTTATTACTGTATTATACATAATACTGCAATGGATATCTTTGTGCATAGAACTTTTTTTCTCTGTGTTTCTTCCATTTCTTCAGGATAGAGTCACAGACATAGAATCCCTAGCTTAAAGGGTTTGACTATTTTGAAGTCTCTCAGTACATACTGCTATGATGTGGGCTGGAAAGGTACACCTGCATTTACTTATTTTTGTCATGTTTCCTCAAACCTTAGAGCAACAAGGTTTGATAAACTGGAGCACAAGTGATATCTTGGAGCTCGAAACATTAAGAAAGAAAGAAGCAGAGTCAGCTTTCTCATTTCCCCTCTACTTCACGGTGGGGAGGGGACAGGTATTACAAAGCGGGTAGGAGGGAAACCAGGCACAGCGACTGCAAAGAGGCCAATGATTTCCAAGTCTCGATACAGAAGAAGAAATCAGAGAGGTAGCCAATGTGTTCACGCAAATCGATATGCAAACCACAGCACAGGACCAGTGCCTTTTGGTACCACTTGTGTGTCCAAAGCCTCTTTTGTTCATCTTCATAGTTTACAAGGGAAAAAACAGAATCTTCCACATAAAAACAGAGCACTTCAGACCACAATTTCTCACCTTTCGGAGTCTTGTGAGGAGACCTGCTACCTGTTCATGCTGTTCCGATTTAGCAAGATCTTCTGCTGTCTTTCCATCCTGTTGGAGAAAAACGATTAGTATTTTCCTTCACGACAGAGAGCTGTGTGTTTCATACACCAGTACTGCCATCTAAGGCATAAACAGTGTAACAGGCATCAGAAGCAAATAAGGTGAACAAAAGACCATGTCCTGGATTATTTCCCTTTCTGTGGAATCCTTATTTCACTTGATTGTCCAAAAAAGGAAGATAAGAGGTAGAAAAAAACGTGCATCGGTGCTTTGAGGTCCAATGGCGAGATGTCTCAGGCCCACAGGCTTTAATCAAACCGGGCACCTCGTTAGCGGGCAGATTACCCTGTGTCCTGAGCCTCCTCTCTTCAGTTAGGCCAACGGTAAAGACTGCCATTTGCTGGCGAATTCTAGTTAGTGGAAGCTAACGTCTTAAAATCCTTCCATAGGGCTTCCCTGGTGGCGCAGTGGTTGAGAGTCCGCCTGCCGATGCAGGGGACACGGGTTCGTGCCCCGGTCTGGGAAGATCCCACATGCCACGGAGCGGCTGGGTCCGTGAGCCATGGCCGCTGAACCTGCGCGTCCAGAGCCTGTGCTCCGCAACGGAGAGGCCACAACAGTGAGAGGCCCGCGTACCGCAAAAAAAAAAAAAAAAATCCTTCCATAGACAATCTGTAGCACTCATATCAAGCTAGTTACTGTTAATTACTGTGCATTTCAAAGGAAAGGCTGAGTTTTACAATTTTTATCTGAAGATTTTCGGTGAACATAAAAGGAGGAAATAAGGGTCCACAGCACTTTGGTGTTCGCTTTTTAATTAGAGAATTTTCACAGGGCTGCAGTTTCACACTGAACGAATTCCTTTCTGTTTCCAGGCCGTGAACATGCACGATGATGGCTAACATTTACTGAGCGCCTCTTAATAATCTCAGTGCGTCGTGTGCAGTAACCTCAGAGCCACTCCAGGGCGGCAGGAACGCCGGCTGTTCACGCACTACCAAGGAGGGAACGGAGGCTGAGGGATCTTTCTGCTGCAGTTTTAGGAATTATTACAAATTTAAAAGTAGAAAAGATGGGAGGCAACTTCAAAAGAAATAAAAGCAGTATTTTTTTTTAATAAGAAGACTAAGGGGCCTTTGGCCCATCTCTCAGTGTTCACCAGTGACAGTTAAAGTTCTCTTCCCCGGGGAGGCTGGGGGAATGCCCGGATCTGACGGACAGCACACCTGCCAATCTCTCAACCCAGGTCACAATCCCTGCCGTCAGATCAGCTTTTCTCAGCCTCAGCACTACTGACATTGTGGCCAGGCCGATTCTCTGCTGTGGAAGGCTGTCCCGTGCGCTGTGGGATGGCTAGCAGCACCTTGGCCTCCATCACTAGACACCAGTAGCATCCCTCTTCCACCAGCTGTGACAACCCCGTGTTTCTGGACATTACCAAACGTCCCCTGGGGGGTGAAGCTGCCCAACTGAGAACCATAGCCGTAGGCTGTGGTCGAAGCTCAGGTGGGCACTCCGGAGGAGGCGTGCTTTACAGTCATGCCACCCGCCTCTCTCTGCCCCCCCTCAAGTCCTGAAATGGCTCCAACGGGCAGACGAAAGCTTCTAGTTTGCTTTGGGGTGAATTAGGTAATTTGTCAGACACCACATCCAAACCAGGGATGCATGCCAAACTGTCTAGATCCTTCCTGACGTGATAAGAACAGGCCTTCGTTCCCAAATCTCACAGCACGTTGGAATCACCAGGGTCTTTAAGAACTCCTGCTGCCAGGCTCCCACCCGTATGCTCTGCTTCTACCTCTCTGGAGTGCGATCTGGACATTAGGGTTCGAAAGCCCTCCCAGGTGATTCTATTGTGCAGCGAAGTTTTGGGACCGTTGCCTTAGTTGGAAGCAATCTGAGCTTCGACTTAAATTTTCTGTCCTCTGGTGTGACTGGCCATGAATTTCTCTTGAAGACCTCAGATCTGCATAGCACACAGACAGAGGATGTTCACTGGCCAAGTTACTCTCCACTGTTAAGTCTCTCAAATGTCAGGAAAACAGCCATCAATAACAATTCCTTACGTTTGCACAGCACTTCACAGTTTGCAAAACGTATCGCTCTAAAGGACACTGTTTGGGCTTCCAAAAGCAATGTCTGCCAGGGTAGTGGAAAGAGTTTGAACTTTGGAGTGAGAAGGACCCAGGTTTAAGTCCGGATTCTGCCCCTCCCCAGCTGTGTGGTCAGTCCCTCGGCCTCCCGAAGCCTGGGTTTCTTCATCTACAGCATGAGAAATGACACCTTGACTGCATAGGTTCTTGAGCAGATTAGAGAAAACCAAATGGAAAGAACCAACAAAGTACCAGGCGCAGAAAAAGCAAGCAGCAGTAATCATCAAAGAAAAAAAAAAGAGCTGAGAGTGTCCCAAAACTCCCTGACTTTCTGTCCAAGAGGGAAAAGGGTAGGAGCTGGATCTCTTCATTCTGGCCCTGTGCTACCATGCACCCCTGAGCAAGGTGCCAGGTCTGCAGCTGGCCCACAAGCGATCCTAGCACTCACTGCCCTGCTTGTCACACACAGTGGTCTGGGAGGTCTCACTGAGAAGGTTTTATATATATATATATATTTGTGTGTGTGTGTGTGTGTGTGTGTGTGGTACGCGGGCCTCTCACTATTGTGACCTCTCGCGTTGTGGAGCACAGGCTCCGGACGTGCAGGCTCAGCAGCCATGGCTCACGGGCCCAGCTGCTCCGTGGCATGTGGGATCTTCCCGGACCGGGGCACAAACCCGTGTCCCCTGCATCGGCAGGTGGAGTCTCAACCACTGCGCCACCAGGGAAGCCCGAGAAGGTTATATTTGAGTCAAAACCTGAAGGAGGTGAGTGAGCAAGACATTTGGATACCTGAGGAAGTCTTGCAAAGAACAGCAAGTGCAAAGGCCCTGAGGCAGCAGGATGACTCTCATGTTTGGAGAATATCAAGGAAGCTCGTGTGACTGGTGCAGACGGAGCAAGGGGAGGAGGAGGAAGAGATGGGGGACAGGGAGGCAATGCAGATCTTTAGGGACGTCCCCATCACAAGGACTTTTACGCTGAAGGAAGGTCTGAACAGATGAGGGACATGATCTGACATATGTCTGCACAGGGTCAGGCAGGCTGCTGTGTGAGGAACAGACTGTGGACAGGGCAGGATGGGAGCAGGGACACCAGTTAGGAGACCAGGACAAGTTACACGTGATCATGGCCAAGGGCTCACAGCCTCATGGGAGAATCAGCAGTCAATTCCAACAGAGCAAGAAAGGGGGCAAATCACACCCACTGAAGGGGACTGGGAAAGAGGAGGCGTCCTGGGGCTCCAGTTGAATACTGCAAGATGACAAAGAGTTAGTGTTCCGGAATCTTCCTGACACCAACATCACGCACTACTATGTGCCTGGGTGCCTCCTAGGCACTGAAAGGCTCTCCCTGTGAAGGCAGAAGCATGTCTTATTGCCTCATGGTAGGGGTATGTGTGTGTACGTGGGGGCACTATGTGCAAGGGGTGGGGCTGGAAACAGAGGAGGTTCCAGAGGGAAGGAACAGCACGTACCAACTGGCTGAGGTGGAATGAGCGAGGTCCCCGGACCTGCAAAGAGTCCTACTCAGTTTGGTATAGCCAAGGGGGTGCAAGGTGAAGGGTGAGGTGGGCAGTGGGCAGGGACCAGGCCATGGAGGGCACATCCTGAGGGCAACGGAGCCCCGGGATGATTTGCAACGGGAACCCACTGCAGACTGGCTTTTCCAGAATGATAAATGTGGCGCTGGGTCAGAACTGTCAGGAGGGCCATGAGGCTACAGGTGAGGGACCAGTTCCGAGGCAGAGCTGGTCCTGGGGGAAATACACTGAGATTTTAACCAAGTGGAGGCAGAGGACGAAGAGCTGTGAGTTCGAGAAGAATCCAGGATGTGGCCACCAGCGTGATGCCAGGGAAGGGAGCATCCACATTTCCTGGACCAGACGCTTGGATGTACGCAGAAGGCTTTTGCAAAGGGCAGACACTGAGGGAGGAGAGCAGACCCAGAGGGAGAGGATGCAGCGTGGAGGCAGGGGGCCTTCCACAGGTGGTGTTCACCAGGCTGGGTCCCAGCGCAGTGCTCAGGGAACAAGTGGGGCCGGAGACCCGGACGTGGACCTGAGTTCCTAAGTGCAGCTGCACCCCTGGGGCTGGTGAGAGGAGCAGGGGGCAGAGAGCGGGAGGGCAGCCGGCCAGGGGGCGTGGAACAGCAGCAAGAGCTTTGGAGCTGGAGGAGGGAGGCAGAGATGGGAGGGGAAGCAGGGGCCAGTAGGATTTTCTTACCCAAGGCCGGAGAGAGTGTCAAGGAAGTGTCGTGTCCTGGAGAGATAACTAGACATAACTGCTGGCACTCAGGTGAGCAAGACAACAAAGAAAGGTAAGGAAGGAGGTGATAATAGTACAACAAAAGTCAGAGTGGGGCTTCCGCTGGGGGCAGGGGCGGGGGTGAGCTGCGGCTGGGACAGGCCACCGGGGGTTTCTGGGGTGGCCTCGAAAATTCTACCTCTTGACCTTAGTGGGGTTACAAAGGTGTTTGTCAAATACACCAAGTTTTACTTTTGCTCGTGTCCTTTCCTTAAAAAAAATCTGTTTTATTTTACAATAAAAAAATTTTGAAGGCGAGGTGACTGGGGCTTCTGCAGAGTCGAGGGAATTCCGGGAGTCGAGGACAGACTGTGGCAGGTGGAGGAGAGGCGGGAGGGAAGGGAAAAGAGGACCGGACCTTCAGAAGACTCTTCTCAGTTATCCCGGCTGAGAACAGACTGGGAGAGGCAGGGTAACAGCTAGAGGAGCTGTAGGGTCGAGGGAGGTGGTGCCCGACGGGAAGAACCCTGCGGTCAGGCAGAGGGGAAAAGCTGGCTCACGAAGAGGGCTGGGCTGTGCCGTCCAATAAGGCGGCAGCCCAGCCCACACGCGGCTCCGCGGGGCTGGAAACATGGCCGAGCTAAGATGTGCTGTGGGTATAAAACGTACCCAGATTTCCAAGACTTCAATCAAAGAACTGGAAGTATCTCAATAATTTATAAATACTGATTACAAGTCAAAATGATAATATTTTGCATGTTATTGGGCAAAATACATTACTTTATATGTTACTTTTAACATATGAAAATATATCAGTGAAATTAATTTCCTGTTTCTTTTTCCTTGTCAGGTGCGGCCACTACAAAGTCTAGGACGACACAGGCAGCAAGCTGTCCTTCCGTGGAGCCGGCCTCAGCCCGCAGCACGGCGCCTCTGAGATGACCCACACCCTGCGTGGAGCCCACGTGGCTTCCCCGCCCTAGGAGACCCCCGTCTCCACCATGCCCGCTGGGGGGCCATGTACATCCAGCCCCACCAAGCCCCACCTTGGCCGGGCCAGTCCAGGCTGCGCTCCAGCTCACTGTTCTTCCAGCTCCGCCGGCCTAGGCCCTTCCTTCTCTCTCCACTCTCTCTAAGGAGTGGTCCTGACACGCCTGGAAACGTCCCTGGGGACTCTGGCTCTTAATTCTCACGGGTCCCATCCAGTAGCTGTGACCCTTGGGTCTGACTCTCTCCCATTAGACTAGAAGTTTCCCGAGGGAGGGGCAGCTTGCCTGACTTGGCCCCTCTGTGTTCGCTGTTCTGTGCCTGGTGCGCAGTGTATGCTCAGTATCTGCTGAATGAATAAATGACTGAGGCCCCGTGGTGGACTCGTAGGGACCAGGGAGAAGCGCCTGCAGTGAGCTGGGAAGGGTGGGGAGCAGAGTTACACCCGAGGGCCTCCTGAGGGGAGGCCAAAGGCACGGCGAGATGACCGCGGGCTCACAGTGGTCAGGGGGCAGCCCAAGGACCCAGCAGAGGCCGAAGGTCCCGGCCCACACTGCCGGGTAGGCAGGAGCAGCTGCTGGCATCTTCACAGCCGTCCTCGACAGTTTACTTTTTTTTTTTTTTTTTTTTGCGGTACGCGGGCCTCTCACTGTTGTGGCCTCTCCCGTTGCGGAGCACAGGCTCCGGACACGCAGGCCCAGCGGCCATGGCTCACGGGCCCAGCCGCTCTGCGGCATGTGGGGTCTTCCCGGACCGGGGCACGAATCCGTGTCCTCTGCATCGGCAGGCGGACTCTCAACCACTGCGCCACCAGGGAAGCCCGACAGTTTATTTTTTATGAGGCAACATCTGTAACAAAAAAGTGCTTCTCCCCATCAAAATGTACATCAGTGCTCTATCGTGGAGTAGCTGGACCGAGTGTCAAGGCATGGATGGTCAGGGTTTGATAATGGCTCATCAGGTCATTGCACGGCGGTAGGTGGGTTTGTGATGGACAAGGAGGTGCCCTAAGAAGAGACAACCCCAAGTAGAGCGCTGGTAAGCACTGGGCCTGCAGAAGAGCCCAGCTCAGGGCTCAACACTGCAGAGAACAGACCCACTGCTTGTGGGGAGGGAATCACATCCCTGTCACATTAGCGCAGCCAGGGAGGCAATGTCCTAGGCCAAGAGCCAGTACCCATTTTCTGTCAAGGGCCAGGTAGCAGATATTTGGGACTCTGAGGACCATAGGGTCTCTGTTGCAATCGCTCGTCTGCCCTTGTAGAGTGAAAATGGGCACAGACAATGTGTAAACAATGGGCGTGGCTGTGTCCCAGTAAAGCTTTATTAAAAGAAGCAGGCAGCAGGCTGAATTTGGCCTGTGGTCCATAGTTTGCCAACCCCTGTATGACTCTCCAGCCTCAGAGCCCTGATTTTCCCAAGGTTGGCCACCATATTTCAAGACTCCGATGGGTCTCCTTAGAGAAACACTTTATGTCAGCAAAGTCCTAGTGAGTTTTAGGAATCACCCACATGAGCAAATGGAGACTCAATCCACTGTTGGGCCAGAGACAACTCAAATGATAATGTTTCACCGCAGCGGTAAAAACAGCAACCTTATCTCTTAGCGGACATATTTTTCCTCTTTGGTATTTCTTGAAATGTGAAACAAAGGGTTTCTTCTGCAGGGAGGTACCAGGTCTGGAACGGGGAATGTCGGGAGTGAGACATTTAAAGAAATGAGATTTAAAGAAATCTCATTTTAAAATATGTTGTGGGCCTAAGAGCAAAGCCGGACTTTTTTAAAAAAGAGAGAACAGCTCTTGTCACCTGTTCCCCCGACGCTGGGGGGCCTTCCTCCTCCCTCCCTGGAAGGAGGGGGCACTTTTAGAAAAGATAAACACACAACCTAATGGAAAACACAAAGGCGTGTTGCGTAACGCAGGAAACGAAAAGGCCAGTGGGAAACAGCAGGTGTTCCTGGCAGTGCAGACCTGGTGGAAGAAGAGGAGGAGGCGTTCTCGGGATCTCACCCTGGGTTTGTGTGGGCAAATGTTTACGTAACTGCAGTGGAGGAGCTGAAGCTTAACGGCAGCCTGTCTGCTCTGGAGTGCAGCTGGCAAGCAATACCTTTCCCCTTGTGCCCTCGAGGCCTGAGGGGTTTGCAATTGCTTTCTCCTGCCAGAGGGCTACTCACCGAAGTCAGCGCCTCCACGTTGGCGCCTGTCAGACAGAGGTAGCGGACCACGTCCAGAATCCCGTTGTTGGCTGCAAGGTGCAGAGGCGTCCGTCCATACTGGAAGAGACAAGAAAGACCCAGGAGAGTCCTCACGGCTGCTGCTGAGGAAGACGTTTATGGAGTGACCTCACAGGGCCATCACTGGGGCATCTGGGATCCTCCAAGAAGAAATAGGAGGCGAGGTCTCCCTTCTCCAGAAACTTGCCATCTCCTTGGGGAGGCAAGCCAAGCAAAACATTTTCAAGTATTTCTCAGTTAAAAGAGTAACTTTAAAATAAAACTTAAAAGGATGAAAGAGTGGGAGGCTTATCATAAGATAACTAAATTAAGTCTCCTGCTGCGCCAGCAGAAAGGAGGCATGAGTCAGGGCTCAAGGGCCCCAAAGTTCCGGAAAGATCCGCACCACAGTTCAAATTTAGATACAGCAAAGGGAAAAGGCATGGAAGCACAGCCACTGAAGACACTCTAATGAGGTGAAATTCCAAGGCCATACCCACCATTTTTTATGCCTATGGGTTCCCAAACCCAAGGCATCTGGAGGCACTACAGTGAATTCATGGGGTGCTGAGGAACATTTTAAATTTTTGATGGAACCAGCAGGTTCAGACACCAGGGAAACTACCAGCTCCAGGTAGTTCAAAGTCTCAAAGTAGCTGGTACTGCCTTCCTTTCAATGACATCATGTATGCACAGCAGGGGGTTGGTCGCTGCTGTGATAAGAGGCAAATATCTTGAGAAAATCCACGTAGAATAGGATATAAGGGTGGTGGTGTCCACTCTGAGTCCAAGGTTTGAGGAGTTATGAGAACAGAACTTTAGGTATTTCTTTTGCTCCGGGGGAGCCATGAAAAAGATTACTAAGACACTATGGAAGACACAAATTGAGCAAGTGTGGGTATCTCTGCTTTATACTGTTTATGTGCAAATACAGGTTTCTGCTAGAAAGTTAACACATGCTCAGGTAGAAAATCCAAACAACATAGAAGGATATATGGGAGAAAAATGAAGTCTCCCTCCCCCTCCCCCTCCCCCAAGTTCCCCTACTCAAACCTTCCAGGCTTTTCTCTATGAATCCATAAATGGAGAGGAATAATCTGAAGAGCCAAGACATTAATCACACTCCACCTTCTATTCTGTCCCTTGCATTTTTCACCTAACAATGGGTTGTGAATAATTTTTCATGTCTATAAGGAAATCTATTACATTCTTTCAGACACCTGAATAATATTCAATATACGGCTATATCATCACTCATTTAGCCAGCCTGCTGAGGATGGACACTTAAGGTGGTTCCACTTCTTGCGATTATAAATAACGCTGCAATGTATGTGCAAATTTATGTTTTGTTTACTGTTAGCTTCTAGCGTGATTTAGAAAGCAGATACGAAGCTTTCAAATACCCTAGAGTTAAAGTGCGAAGGAAAGGAGGAGGTTTGGAAGACCTGGATGAAGAGTTTGGATTTCTGTGTAAGGAGGATAGTCTTGGTTACAGGATGCATAGTTTTAGAGAAGGGAAGAAGGTCAATGAAGAGACGTGTGATGAATAAAATGGACTAGGAGAGTTTACACTTTTGATGGCCCCCAGTGATTGACAGAACAAAACCCAAACTCCTTAGCATTACACTCAAGGTCTTTCACCATCTGGATTCAGTGCCGTTTCTAACTGCCTCCCTCCTCTTCTTGAAATATGCTTTCCCCTCTTCTTCATCTGTCCAAGTCCTACTCATTTAAAATGATCACCTCTGAAAAGCTTTTCCCGGTTTCTTTAATGTCCAGATGTCCATGTTTCTGGAGCACCTGTACCTCTATCACAGCAGTGACTGCAATATGAGATGCTGTTATATTGAAATGTCTGTGTGTCTGTCCAAAAGCAGCCTGAGGGCAAGAACCATTCCCTGCCGTCCATACCCTGCCTAGCCCTGCTCCCCACCCGCGCCTGGCACAGTGTTGTCACAGAAGGGCATTCATCAATGCTTGGCAGGCACGGAATTCTCTTGCAGGCTCCTGGATGTGTGTGCGCATCTGTGTGTGTGTGCGCGCACACACACGTGTGTATCGACGTGCTTTTTCTACTTTCGCTGATAAGAAGAGCCAATCCAGAAAGGAACAAAGGGTTAAGGGCCGTGCACTCTGCATCATCTAGTTCCTCTCCTCTCCTGCATTTCCCGATGTGGCCGAGTAAATAGCCACTCTCCGGATTTTCACATGAGAAGAATGCAGAAAAAGACATGTCTGTTTCACTGCAATGAGCGTCAAAAATAGTGACAAGTTCCTGTCACATACTGCTGACAGGGGTAGGATCTGAATGAACATTTTCATCTCCGGGGGAATTGAGTCCAGGTAAGGAAAAGGCAGGACACATCATGGGAAAGGAGTGACAGTCTGCCTGTGGGATATGGGCCATCACTGTGCCACCTCCATGCTGACAACCGGCTACCGGGGTGAGACCATGTAAAGCCAGATGTGCTTTCTGGAGAAATAATGCCTTTCTCTTACTTTTCTGTGCATCTTTTAAGCTCCCCTACAGCCCCCAGCATCTTTCCTAAAATAAACAGCGAAAAAATGAACAGGAAAACAAGCTGACACCAACCCTTCTGAAGAAGGCGTGAGACCCACAAAGTCGTGGTGTACAATGGCCAAGTCAAAGGTATTCAAATGAGTGCCACGAGGTTCCTAAGCTGCTTTTTATTCATTTAAAGACTCCTGGAAGGAAAGCCTAGGTCTTGATGCTGCTTAATATTGCATTTAGTTTCCTCCTTAAGCCACTTATATAACTGACTTGGCAAGGTTAGAATAGGATAAACTAAGAAAGCAACCAGCAGCTAATGGTTAAGACCTAGTATATTGTCTTTTCATATTTCCAGAATATGAAGATTACCAATTTCAATTCCCATTAGAATTAATCACGTAATACGCAAGAGGACTATTTTTTTTGATAGAAGCATCATTTTCCAGTTGTTTCAGATATTAATTCTTTTTACCTCAAACAAATCATAATAAAATTCTGCTGGTATCATGTCTACCATTTATAAACAAACATTTCCTGCAATTAAAAAATTAATTCTACCTGGACTTTGTTTTTAACATAATCATAACAGAATAGTGCTTGCCTTTCATACAGTTGCAGGGCTGAAACCACATGAATATCCAACTGTTCTATCATATTTGGTAATGAAAATCTAGATGGTGTTCAGGGAAAAGAGAAGGTGTTAGCTAATTTCTAGGAGTCAGCATATGGGGATTTTTATTTCTTTATCATTCACCAAATGATAGTATCCCCTTGGTCTTACCAAACTTATTAAGCACAAAAAAGATGTTATGAACTTTTGACCATAAAACTCTCAGTGGGGGAAACTGGAGAAATCTGGCCCCAGGAATTTCAATCACATCAGAACTCATTAGGTGTTTCCCTGAAGACTTAGTGCTCCAGGAAGGTGCCCCAATTTGTACCATGTTCTCTGATTCCTCTACAGGAGGGGACGCGCGTGCGTGCGCACGCAGGCACACACACACGCACACACACTCTCTCTCTTTCTCGATGCCCATAAATGGTAAGCCGGGCTTAGCAGGAAGTACTTATTAATGTAATTTTCTGTTACTCTAGGAAATTATTCAAAAGTCAGATGTAAAATATACTTCAAGTGGAGAGCCCTATAAAAAGGAACAGGTTCATATAAGCAATACTGACTTCGAACAACGAAAAGATGCAGAGAGAAACTTGCCCAAGCCCGGAAACACGTGGACAGACAGACACAGACGGACCCTGCAGGGATCTTCCTTCCAGCTTTACCTTGTTGGAGAGATCCAGATTGCAGTTGGCTTCACAGAGGGCCACCACAATCGGCACGTTGCCATCTTTGCAGGCCACGTGGAGGGGGGTGTTGCCATGCCTGTCTTGGAAATCGACGGAAGAGCCCTGGCTGATGAGAGCCTGGATGACCTCCATCTGACATCGTCTCACAGCAAGATGCAGAGCTATGTGTCCGTCCTGCAACAAACACCAGGGCCGTGAGCGCTTTCGCTTGGGCACGTGGGCCTGGACGCTTCCCTTTCCGGCTGCACTGGGCCAGGTTTAACTGGCAATGGGACCATTACTGCAAAGCCTGAAGGAGGATTAAAACCGTGAACTTTACTCCTGGTGGGGTCGGGGCGAGGCCCCATACATCTCACTCTGAATAATCCCAGACCAAGCTGAACGTCAGCTTAATTAACCTAGGCTTGGCCAGTACGTTCGGGTAGGAAGACTCCACACTCCTTTTTGTGTCTGAATTTATAGGACTTCAGTTATGTTTGGTACTCCAATGGCCTCTTTTATCAAGTATTCGAAAAACACTTTTCAAAACATTTGCTCAGCAATGTTTACTAACTTCCTAAGGAGAAAGTTTATTATTTTATTTGACACCAGGAGAAACTGAGAGAGCAAGGCGACTTGCTGTCATGGATAGGAGCATCAGTCCGGGAATTCACCTGCTCTAGAACCCCCGGTGAAGAAGCGTGTTGAGTTGTAGGCGCTGGGTAGAGGGAGTGTGGAAACATCTCTGTAACGTACTTGTTCTAGGGTTGCTCAGTGTCAGCACTACTGACATTTGGGACCTGTTCTGGGAACTGTAGGCTGTTCAGCAGCACCCGTGGTCTTTATCTTCTAGATGCCCCACCCTGGCTGTGACGACCAAAATATGTCTCCAGCCACTACCAATGTCTCCTGGGGGCAAGGTCACCCCACTTGAGAGCTACTTCTCTGTACCCAGAAAATACTCCACAAGTGGCAGTTCCTAAATTAACCACAGTGCGCCAGATCTAATAGCAACATCACAGCCTCATTGTAAGTACGAGTTCACTATAAGAACAGATTACGCTGAATGTGCTTAATTAAAAAAGGAAAACCTGGCCTGGAATTGAGATTGCCAAACGAATAAGAATAGTTTATTGTTTTTCTACAAAATAGCAGGTGATGGAAGTAAATAAACCACCTATTTCTTTGTCTATCTACAAATTAATAGTGTGTTGCCAATTTCAGTCCTAAGTGAGGATTTGTCTTGGGCTCTGTGATCATCACTGTACCTGCTGCAAAGCTAAAAAGGCTAAAAACAGAGACCCGAGTCATCTGACCAATTCATAAATTTTGTTACACCCCACAAATGAACATTAATTATTAAACAGCATCTAGAATCACAGAATCTTTGGAGAGGAGAAAGGATGATATAACTTGTTGCACTCAAGTTTGTTATTTTAGGTAAAGTCACTGAGAAGTCTTGTGGTCCCTCCAGCCCCCCAGATCGCTTTTCAGCAAGTGGGATATATTGACCCACTAAGCACCTTGTCGGATGCATTAAGGTCGGCTCCGTGCTCAGCCAGACACTCCACAATGTCGTGGTAGCCCCTGGCGGAGGCTGTCAGGAGGGGGGTCTCTCCTTCTCGATTCTTAATGTTCACATTGCAGCCGGCTTCGCAAAGGACTTTGGCCACAGGGTAATAGCCGTGCCAGGCAGCACAGTGCAGGGGTGTTTCTTCTTCCTGGCCAAGGAGACAAGTACATAGAGGAGGAGAATGCAAGACTATGAAAGAAAGTACGGGCATGGTGAGAGTCCTGGCCAAACCTGGCAGCAAACTCAAGGCAGCGGATTGAAAGAGCTCGTAGCTATTGGAGCAAAACATTAGTGTGAAATAACGGGCATGGGTCTGACGGCTTTCCTTAATTCGAATTCAGCTTTCTCAGCATTTTACTGACAACTGACTTTGCGGAGCCCACTGGAACCATGGCTCAGCTCTTCTGAACAATAGAGCCTCTGCGTGGGTGGATTTATATCATCTGTCTCGTAAAAGTGCTGTCTGTCCTTTACTTCATTGGAGACTACTAACCATGGGACAGCACTTCTCTGAGCAGGAACTCTTCGAATAATCTTGACACCCCAAGATTCCTGTCATGTATATAGCATAAAGATGAGTCACATAAATTGATTACTGCTCTGGCAAAGAAGGGGCCAAGACAACCAAGCTTTAACAAAAATGGTTGGTCGTGAGGTCTACATATTCATGATCGACATCATTAGACACATGTATCTGTCTATGAGGGGCGGCTGTACTGTAGTGGTTACGAACACAGACTCTGGAACCAGACCGGGTGGGCTTGAGCACCGGCTCCACCACCGTTGAGCTGTGTTACCTTGGGCAAGTTCTTGAACCTCTCTCTGCCTCAGTTTCCTCATCTGTAAAATGAGAATTATAGGGTTGTCCAGAGGATTAATGAACGGATGAATGAATGTTAGTGCTTTTGTTCGAGTCCCTGCCCTCTGTAATCTAAGCAGAAAACCTAACTTGGATAAAACTCCGTAAGACCCAGACACATCACCTGGCTGCCTGTATACCCATGCAAAAAGCAGAAAGAAGTGAGGACATCAGGTACCATGACCCACCTTGTCCTGGAAGTTGGGATTTGAGCCAAAGCTGCACAGTAACTGAACCACATCGGCATGGCCATAGCGAGCTGCCACATGAAGGGCTGTCTCTCCAGACTGCAAAAGACACAGCCAAAGATTCAGAGCCCCCTGGGAGCCGTCCCACTCCCACCCATGCCTGGCTCCACCTCCTCCCCTGAGGTGGTACCTGCCCCTCTCAGGCCAGATGCCCCTTTGGTGACTGGGCCAAGGACCCTGGGGTGGGGCACCCACTATGTAGCTAGAGTTAAATCCACACACCTGGCTCATCCTGTGTGTGATAACCCTCCCTCCCTAAGTAAGAGTGCGTTCCCTTTTTTGTGATAGCTGGTCTCAATTCTCATTATATACTGACGCTTCCAGCTATGTGATTTTTTTTCAAAACACAAAATTCCTTTTTTAATATTAAGTTCTTTAAACACAGGGTTTTATTTAATACCAAGTTTCTGATTTCATTTTGTCTATGTTTAGAATGTCATTTCTTACATTCTCAGAGATTTTAAAAAACATTACCATTAGCCCATACAATAACATTCTATGAATTAGTCATAGATGCAACTTCCTTAAGATTTTTTTTTATATCTGCCATGAAACTGTCAGAATAAACTGATCTAAAAACATAACAGAATGAGATACTTGTTGCCACCCGGCAGAAAACTGTTATAATAAATGTATGTCGGGACTTCCCTGGTGGTCCAATGATTAAGAATCTGCCTTCCAATGCAGGGGATGCAGGTTTGATCCCTGGTCAGGAAACTAAGGTCCCACATGCCATGGGGCAACTAAGCCTGCACGCCGCAACTACCGAGTATGCGAGCCACAACTACAGAGCCCACGTGCTCCAGAACCCACGGGCCACAACGAAGAGCCCGTGCACTACAACGAAAGATCTCAAGTGCTGCAACAAAGACCCGATGCAGCCAAAAATAAATAGATAAATATTTAAAAAATAATAATGAAAAAAAATAAATGTATGTCTTTAATGTAAATGTCCTCCCTTAGATATGGTGCAGTGCACAATACATACAACTGTATGTGGCAGCCCTGACTGAACATGACAACTCAGTCTACTGGTAGTAGAATCAGAGAGGGGTTGCATAATGGAATACATAACAGATGAGAAAATAGGAATCTTAAGTTCAGGTCCCAGCCCTGCAATGAATTCACAGGGCCGCTGTGTGGACTGAATGAAACATGGGTACGTGAAAGTAAGGTATCTTCCTAAACCAATCATTTTGATAACATCTTTACCCCAAAAGCCTTACTTTACTTGCATTGTCTCATTAACCCTTCTAGTGCCAGTGATCGTAAGGTCAGCACTGTCAGTCAGTCACATCAAAGAGGAAGAGAATGGTAGAGATGTGCACATGGCGGGTCAAGAAGAGGACCAGGACTCAGGTCACTTTCTGGTTGTCTTTCTGGCTGAACTGAGTTTTCATGTTATGGGGAAGATAGTTCACTGCTTATAAAACATGGAAAACCCTTGGCAGATTTCAAGTAAAATCAGATTTTATTTATGTATATTAAAAAAAAATTTTTTTTTTTGCGGTACGCGGGCCTCTCACTGTTGTGGCCTCTCCCGTTGCGGAGCACAGGCTCCGGACACACAGGCTCAGCGGCCATGGCTCACGGGCCCAGCCGCTCCGCGGCATGCGGGATCCTCCCGGACTGGGGCATGAACCCGCGTCCCCTGCATCGGCAGGCGGACTCTCAACCACTGCGCCACCAGGGAATCCCCCTGATTTTAATATTAGACTAAGCCACCAGCAAAAAGAAACTTCTACTTAAATTCTCTGTAGGAAGATTTTGGTCCTGAATCCTTGTTCTTTGGGTCATGATGCAGAAGGCATGCCTTTTATTACTTTCCTTAAGAAGAGGAGTGGCCTTACCTTGTCTTTAACATCCAAAGGGCATTTGTTCTCATTGAGAAATTTCAAGGTATCTACGTGGCCATGCCGAGAGGCCCAGTAGATGGCATTGGATCCACCCTGTACAAAAACCAAGGCAGAGTCACATTCCCAGGCTGGATCTGAATGCAAACATCACTCAGTTGCTATATTTCCCTTCCTATGTGATGACAACCTCCAAAGGAGCAACTCCCAAGAGGAATAAAACCCCACTTCGCTTTTCAGTTTGACAAAGGGACCAAGGTTATGTAAGACGTTAACATTCCAGGAAGCTGGGTGAAAGGGATAAGGGAGCTCTCTATACTATCTCTGCAGATTTTTTTTTTGGTAAATCTAGAATTATTTCGAAATAAAAAGTTGTTTTTCTTTTCCTAAAACCTTCATTTCAACTTCTGGTTAGAATTCCCTATATTGTCAAGGGCCAGATCTAGTCCCTTTACAGCTCAGTTGAAAGTCTATGGAAGCTGATGACAGACCCGTTGTAATGACGCTTAGCTGATCATCACTTGTGTCTACACTTCCAATGTGGTCTACACCTCAAAGCATATCCTCCTTACTCTGTTGCCCTAATTAATGTGCGGAAAAATACATTTCTGATGAGATTAATTGGATAATTAAAACATTTTCAATGTGACATCAAATAACACCGCTGAGTAAATATGATCAGTAAGGAGTCAATCTGGGGCAGGACACAAAGAAAGGATGATGCAGGGCAACTGAGCCACGAGGAAGATGAATGTTTGCCTTTTTCTCTGTAACATGTTAGACAGGAACAGGCTATTCAAGTAGTTCATCTTCCTTTATAGGAAACTGAGAAACGAAGTAGGGCATATGTGTTATTTTTCTCTATTACCTTTCGATTAGAGACATTTGGAAATACTTAAAAAATTAATTCCTTTGCAATAAAACAGAATTATGACCTTATCCTGGACATCGATTCTTGAGCCTCTTTTAATGAGCAACTGTAGTATTTGAATATTCCCACAGCCAGCAGCAATAAGTAACGGTGGTGTCCCATGCTGGAAAAGGCAAGAAAAAAAAATACCTATTTTTCAGGTTTGGTAGGAAAGGAAAAGCCCAAACTAGCCCTGCTGCCCCAGATACCTTCCTGTGTCTCCACAGACACAGGACACATTCCTGTCCTGCGTGACAGGAACGGAAGACAGTCAGAAGGACACAACATCTTCCTCTTTTGGATTCACAATCCAAAGTGACATTTTCATTTGCACGATGAGCACATTTAAATTTTCATGGTTAGAGGCGAGTGCTAGGTGCGTGTAGAAAGGCCCTCAATGCAAAAAGACCTTATTCCTAACTCAGCTCACTTTCTAAGCAGAAGTGATTTTCCCCACAGTATGGAGCTTACAACAGTAAGGGAGAATGAAGAGCAGATGGGGTCTTTCCACCTTGGACTTGGAGGTGCCCAATCACCATGACCCCCCGACCCCCACTACCCCTGGCAGGACAGCATCAGACCTTGTTGGGTTGGTTAACGTCATAGTTGGACAAGGAGCCCAGGAGGTGCTGCAGGCCTGGGACGTTGTCATCGTTGATGGCGTGGATGATAGCTTTCATCACGAAGGAGTCTTCCTCATCCTTGAGAGAGACATGGAAGAGGGAAAAAGTGTTAGACTGTTGGTCATGCTGCTCCTTCTACCAACATCAGAGAAACCAATGCTCATTTATTAAAAGGAGTGTTCAGGGGAAAGTAAGCCATTTAATCCCAAAATCCACCTGGTCATGAAGGGAAGCAGGAGGTCATTTTTTGCCCCTTCACCTACTATTTATCAGTGTCTTTATGCTGCCTGCATTATTACCCAGAGAGCAAACATCTCTTAAGATTCAGATTTAGAACAACGATTGATGACAAACTACACTTTGTGTTTACCTTAGGAATCTTTAAAAACATATAGTCCCAGAAACCACTGTAGAAAATTTCAGGTGTAACTCAGATTCTAAAAACCATAGAACCAAGGAAATGTTATCTTTGAATAAGAAAGTCTTACTTTGTAATTTTTGCAATTACAGATTGTCATTTTTTGAGCACTAGAAATTCTTCATTCTCTAGGTATTCTATAACATAGCAAAATTCTCTGAAAGCTGGTCACAATTATTTTTAAAAAAAGGTATGAAAAGGGGAGAAATGTAAAAATAAAGGCCAGAAATGGGAAAATGGAGGCATTTCATTTACAAAGAGAAAATAACTAGATACTGTGGAACAGTAAGTTTGTTAAATTTTTGCTACTTTGTTAAAGTACTTTCTTAAATATAAATAATAAGAAATTTGCACAATATGGTAAATTAAAACAAAAAAAAAATAAGCTAGAAAAGTCCCAAACAAAAGTTTTGGACTTACAGAGGTACTGCTACTAAAATTTCAAATCTGGAAAAGCGTACCTACAGAGGCTGAACCTCTGCCTATGGGGGGTGGAATGGAGAAGGCGTTTCTCTGAACTCTGCTTTCTCTTCTCTATAAATCTGAATCCAAACAAGCTTCATGAGAGACATAATAATATCTGCACAGAGTACATGTTTAAGAACACCACTGGTTTTGCTTTTCTATCACAATCCGAGTTGAAGACTAAGAGACATTTGACTGAAAGTGAGAGTGACAAGAAATGGGAGAATGGGAGGAATAAGCACGTTGTTGTAACACAGCCTCACGATCAGCAGGACACTGAGATGATGAGAGAGAGACCCTGAGGGCTGGGGAGGGGGGTCTTCCCACCTGGAGCTTCTACACAAGCCCTGTCCCTCTCTTACCCTAAACTCTTCATTGCAACAAACTGTCTCCCAACTGATTATTCAGGGCAATTTTAATTTGTAAGATTTCATTGTTCTCATCACCTTACTCAGATTAATAGTTTATATCTTGTCCTGGTTCCACGGCCACCCTCAAACAATTCCCCAGTCCAGCTTTCCTCCTCTTTCTCTCCCTTCTCCTCCTAACTTGCTTCTCTCCTACTTCTTTATTTCTTTTTAAAATTTCCTATCTCTTTTCAGGCTATAAGGTTAGATCTGGAACTTGAGTAAAACTACTGGCTTCAGGGAGTAAAAAAAGAGCTGGTGTCTGCTGATGTGTGATCCTGCCCTTGGAGTTCCCGGATTCCACTCAGGAAACACTGACTATTCAGTTACAGGAGCAGGCTGGTTCCCACAGAACCACCCTTTCTGCCTTTTCTGGAGTCCCCTTTACCTCCAGGATTCACAAAGCCCCGTTGTCTGACTGTTGGGGAAAGTCTCGTTGAATTCTGATGTGTCCAGTCATATCTGAAGAGTTAATCTGTGATTAGGTTTCAGTTTGGATTAAGGGAAAAAAGTCGTGGAGTTGTTCTCAAGAGCCTTTAGAAATCAATACAACATCAACAAAGTGAGTGGGTTTAGCCTTCTGGTCTACCATGAACTATATCAGCAAATTCCACTGCATTTCCCCTGATTTTCTGGTGTGTTTGTGTGTGTGTGTGTGTGTGTGTATGTGTTCAGAAGGAGGGTTGTCTGCCCCTTTTGTACTAGTACAGTCTAAGATTCTCCAAGGTTGGTGGAAACAGAGGGCTCTCGTTTTAGTTCATGAAAATTAGAATATGATCTTTCCTCTTCTACTGGCAAGCCTCTCTTTTATCAAACCGTGTTGGGGGTGAGAGGAGGGTGGGAAGGTGGTAGTGTTAGAGCTAGTAGGTATAGCCAATCAAAACAAAGAGGAAAAAGGACGAAACAGTAACAGAGTAGATCCAATCAGCCACCCCAACTCCCCCACTCAAGAGGAGGAAGAACAGGCCTGATGTTTCCAAGACTTCAGGTTTTCTGGGTTGCTGAACAAATTAAACAACCTAAACACGGTAAATACACAGTGCTAAGAACAAACCTATCTGGGGAAAAGGTTTGCTTACCAGAGTATCATCGCTTCTGGCAACACTCATGTTACTTCTGGACAAGAATGACCTGGATAATCTTTGGCACAGTGATATCAAGCGAACAGATTGCTTTAAAAAAAAAAGAGAGAGAGAGTGAAAAAAATGCAGGGGGAGAGGAGGAGAGAGAGCTTACATAACAATACTCAAATTAGTGCAAATGACAAAGCCTTTGAGATAGCATTCAAGGCTGACAGCGTGTATTATTCTTCAGGGGTGGGCGATCCCACAAGCAGGTTGGATCATATTTTTTTTATTTTTTATGGTACGCGGGCCTCTCACTGTTGTGGCCTCTCCCGTTGCGGAGCACAGGCTCCGGACGCGCAGGCTCAGCGGCCATGGCTCACGGGCCCAGCCGCTCCGCGGCATGTGGGATCTTCCTGGACCAGGGCACGAACCCATATCCCCTGCATCGGCAGGCAGACTCTCAACCACTGCGCCACCAGGGAAGCCCGGATCATATTTGCTTAAAGAAATTTCTGAAGGTCTTATAAATCAAGACAACAATAGAGAGAGATTCTCCTGCATTTCGTTATTAAGCTGCAGAACTGGATGCATCCCTTCTCTCTCCATATTCACTCTCTACTCTTTGAGGAATGGGATCTTACCCTAACAAAGCCCTTGCACGTCTCCCCTCAGAGAAGCATGGTATGCAAGGGTCTTGCCCTGTGTCCTCGGTGCCCAGGCAAGTTGGTAATGGCAGACAGTGTGACTCTCAAAACTCATCCAGTTGTTGGAAATGAGCAGGTTGGGGACTCTTTAGCCTATAGGACAAACACCTCTGCACTTACTCTCAAAGGCAGAAGCAACAGGTAAAGAATGTGTGTGTGTGTGCGTGTCTGTACATGAATGAAAGAGAGGGAGAGAAAGAGAAACTTATGGTGGTTCACTCTACATTTTAAGCCTTATTTTCAAGGCTTCTTTGAGACTAAGAGTCAAGTCTTGAGTAACCCATGGCTGTGGTCCTCCTCATCTCTATCAAGCCATCCCCAACCTGATGAGTACAATGAGGTACACTTCTGGCCCAGTGATGAGGAGACATGGCAAGTACCTGCCTCCTCTGGGCTTGACATGACCCTGTGCACAGGAAGCCATCCTGTCCCCTTCTTAACCCTGAATTTTCATTTGTTCAAGTTTGGCTGGAATGCCCTTTAGAGCCACATCCTACTCAGCCCCTGCAGAAACCATCCGCACTGAGAAGGGATCACATCGCAGACGCTCATGGTCACACCCCACCCCCATCCCAACCACTCACAGACCAAGGCTGGATTTAGAGAACCATTTACACAAGTTCTGGTATAATCATAATGCTATGGTGCCTACCGCAAGAAACAAATCTATTTAAAATGTGGCTTGTTGCCTTTAGAAAAAGACTGCACTATAATTTTATTGTACTGATTTAAAAATTTGCCTTGGGAATGGTTTTAATTTAAAAAAATGCAAAATTACATGTGAAAAGATGAGTTAATAGGACTGAAATAGTATTTTTGATTGTCTTTGAAAATAGGGCAACAGTGCAGATGACTACAGAGTGAATTTTTAAAAAGGATGCAGTTCTGCACTGCCAGTATCAGAAGAAGTGAGCCCTGAACAGAGGGAGAGCCACAGGGGACACAGAATTAGTTCATCCCTTCAAATCAAACAATCTTACTTTCCATTTTTTCCGGGCTGCGAACTTCTTGAATTTCTCCATGTTTACTGCCGATGCTTTTCTACTAAGTGCTTGTTGGGTATCTTTAGGCTAAAACGAAAATCCAAAAAAGACCATTTAGAGCTCTCAAATTATAGAAATGCGTTACATGACAACTTTTGAAAACCTCTCATTATTTGGGACGCTTACATATTCACCTTGCTGAAGTAACAAAACGAGTTGGGATAATATGCCTGATTCAGGAACCTAGTCTCCAGAGGCTAAACTCTTGTGGCTAAGGGTTTGAGCAAATCCATGAAGGCTGGATCTTGAGGGAAAGTTGAAAAGTTGAGCTTGGACAAGCTGAATTACAACTTTCCATAAGAGAATCTGGGAATGGCATGATTCACGGTGAGGCCACATTGCGAGGCATGTGAACTTAACATCATCAAGTCATTTAGAGCTGGTTGGGACCTCAGATGTTAGCAAATTCGGTCTATCTTACAGCATTAAAATCCCTCCTACTGCATTTTTTCAGGAGGCCATGCAACTCTACCTCTGAAGGAAGGAGACACCGTTGCCTTCTAGGGAAGCCCAGGCAACTGCTGGGAGCTGGCACAGACAGAGGTCTCCAGCTGCCCCAAACCTACTTCTGCAACGCAAGTTACTGCACCACAATAGTTCCATGATTTTATTCTGTAACTGCCATGCTTCCCCACTCTTAGTCCTTTCTGGTCTAGCTGAAGCAACTTCCGTTCTTTAACCCAAATGCTGACAGGCGCCAGGCAAACAGTGTAAAGGTGTATATACATCGGGGGTGGCTGCTGGCCTGGTACAAAGGCAACTGGGCAGAGTTTCTGGCAGCCTTGCAGAATGAGGGCTCAGTGTTGATAGATCTTCAGATTTTTCAAGAGAAGCTGGAAATCCAGATTTGATATGATACTTAAATGCTGGAAGTTAATTCAAGAATTTTCAAGAATATTGTTTGGGCTAATATCCCACAATCAAACTCGAGGCTGTTGAGTGGACCTGCCCTTCAGTTCCTCATCACAGTCCTGCACTGTGGTAGCTCGCTCCTTTCTACCTCCGTCATCATGAGGATTCTCTCAGCTGTCAGCTGTCTTAAAGTATAGCACCAACAGCAAACACAATACTCCAGACGTGACCGTGGTTAGAACCCACAGTGCCTAGTGATACCCTAGGACAAACGAATTCCAGGTCGCCCTATAATCCCCAAACCAATCACAATATGCAACTTACCTTGATCCAGGGATGCTGCAAACTATCTTGAATTGTCATTCTCTTCCTTTGTGGGGGGAGGGGAAAGAAAAAAAATGCAGTGACCATAGAAGCAAACACTAAGGTTGTTTCCATGCCGGCTGGGCCTACCAAGGAGATGCTCTGGAAAATGCAGTTCGGGGCCTGCTTCACGGAGCCGAAAACAACATCAGTCTTTGTGTGATTATTTCACTGTGCCCGCAGGGGCTGACTGAGCAGGTACAAAGGGCCCTGCCTGCATTTTCTGAAGCGTTTCACACGGCATGCTTCTCTTTGCCAGGAGGAAACAACCAGGGTCGCATAAAACGTGGCCGTGTGCACAGGACAGGTGCTAACTCTCGTCTAGCTGAGGCCACAGCTGGGCACCTTTCGGGTATAATGGACACTCACTTTGGATCCTTGACGAGGAGTCTTCTTATGAAATCTTTGGCTAGGGCACTGGTATTACTGAAGTATTCTTCCTCAAATTCGTAGTTGACAGCAGATACGTTCGCTAACGTTTCTTGTTTAGTGTCTCCAAGAAATGGGGATGCCCCACTTAGGCTGTTAATAAAACAGGGCACAGAACATGAGTAAGTCCCTCTTGTGTTGTCATTCTGTTCCTACAATATCTGATAAAGGGAGTGAGGAATAACATTATAATCTGGTGCTTGAGCGGTCACTTTAGAATTCAGTTACATTTTATAGGCCATTTAATTGTTATGCACAAAAGCTTCAGCTTAATGCAAAGGACAGTTAATTTAGAACAGCATTTAGTAGCTTAAAAAAAAGAAAAAGAAAGCCTTTCCTATTTTCTCAGCAGTAATAGACAGCCATGCTTTCTTTCAGTGATTATGCTGCAGTTTCTGATGATTCATTTCAAATTAGGAGAAAATGTTTCATTAGTATAAAGTAAACATGTTGTGGAGGTGTAAAATGAATATGCTTAAAAAGCATAGGGCTTCCCTGGTGGCGCAGTGATTGAGAGTCTGCCTGCCGATGCGGGGGACACGGGTTCGTGCCCCGGTCCGGGAAGATCCCACATGCCGTGGAGCGGCTGGACCCCTGACCCGTGGCTGCTGAGCCTGCGTGTCCGGAGCCTGTGCTCCGCAACAGGAGAGGCACAACAGTGAGAGGCCCACGTACCGCAAAAAAAAAAAAAAAGCATACATAAGCTGAACTGATCAACACGACACATAGAATGGTCAGTAAAACATACGGTCTCAAAGAAAAAGGAAAAGAACATGAGCTGTGGATCTGGGTACTTACAGAATATAGGTTATTACCCCAATACTCCTAGACACAAAATAAAAAGAAAAACAACATCAGAAGAATAGTAAAATAAATCAGAAAGGTGACAACATCAAGAACATGCTCCTTACCACATGTCTGCCTCAAGACCAAGAGGTTCATAGTTGACTATCTCAGGAGCTAAGAGGAAATGAACGCACATTTAGTTTGGGAAGAAAGTGAACCAACAGATTCTAATCTTCATGTATAAACCAGAAATATGTACCAGGGAAATGATGCTGCAGCAGGGTGAATTTTGCCAGCATAATGTTTATGAGAAATGAATGACCACAGGAATAAGAAAACTTACCAACAAACTCTGGTGTCCCAAATATGTTCTTGAATTCATTTCCAAAGTCAATTTTATGGGCCAACCCAAAGTCGATGATCTTGATCCGAGGTTTGGGAACATTTCTATCCAAAAGCATTATGTTTTCAGGCTTTAAAAAAAAGAAAAATAGTACAGCAATGTTCATAGGTGGAAATAACATGATGCCCATCAGATGAACGGATAAACAAAACGTGGTCTAGCCATACAATGGAATACCATTCAGCCTGAGAAAGAAAGGAAATTCTGACATGTGCTACAATATGCATGAATCCTGAAGACACTATGTGAACTGAAATCAGTCAGTCACAAAAGGAGAAATAGTGCGTGACTCCACTTACATGAAATACCTAGAATACGCAAAATCATAGAGACAGAAAGTAGAATAGTGGATGCCAGCAGCTGGGGGTAGGAGGGTTGGGGAGTTAGGGTTTAATGGGTACATAGGTTCAGTTTGGGAAGATCAATAATTTCCAGAAATAGATGGCTGTGACGGTTGTAAAACAATGTGAATATACTTAATGTCACTTAACTGCATACTTTGAAATGGTTAAAATGGTAAATTTTATATTATGTTTATTTTTCCACAATTAAAAAAAACCCTATCATATGTTATGCTGAGGACAAGATGGCAGATAGTTCTTCCTCTTCCCTGAAAAAACAACCAAAACGTAGGGATGAAAGAGTAGTTGCAAGAGAACACTAGGAAAAATAAATGTCTTGGTTTAGATTCTCCCAGGAGCAGACCTGTGACATGGATTTGGATGCAAGCAGCTTATGTAGGAGGGGACTCCAGGGAATACTTGGTAGAGGAATGGGGAGACAGGAAACAGAAGGAAGGAAGCTGATACAAAGTGTCTTATCAAGGTAGGAGTGACTGGAGCACAATCCCTTTGGAGGACTTGGGGAGAAAGGGCAGCACTCAGAATCTTTCAACTGAAGCACGAGGGAGTTGGGGTATTTATCCACCTTCTCCCCAGCTCCACTGCTAAGAGCTGCTTCAGTAGGCATTTACTCTTTGGCATTTCCAGCTCCCAGCAGCAGTCTTTAGGGTGTGTGTTAGTGAGTGTTGGGGGATCCAGATGGGGTCTTGACGGCTCTGCTACAATAAGTATGGAGAAAATCTTCCCTTCTCTTACATCTATCCTAGCTCCAATGGTCTGAATCACTCACTTGGCAATCAACCCCACACTTTTTGTGATAATCTTCTCGCTGCCTCGGATTGTACCTGAATCTTACATTGCCACTTCTGTTGCTCATATGTATATCTTCCCCTCTCAGAGAGACCATCACCTCTGTGATGGATGGGAGTATGATGTGCCTTTTTATGTCCGATAATGCCTTGCCTCCAGCCAAGCAAAGACCACAATTAGCCAGTCTCAGAGTTTGGTTTGATTGATTGCCAGAGACTGAGTCAGCCCAGAAGGCTTTGCATCAAGAGGGAGAGTAGAGATCAAGACACCTTCCATCTTATATGCCTTGTAGCCAGAAGGGGATGGAAACTGGGCAGCCAATGGGTACTCTAGGTTGAAAATACCCCATATCCAACAGCAGCCCCCTTTCTTAAAGACCTGGCTGGTAAGACCCCTTGATTCTTCCCCAAGAATTCTCAAATGTAATCATTCATCTTAAGCCTCTATCTCACACATTGGTTAGGAATTCCTGTAGTAGGCACGCATCATACACTTGCTGATTTATATTGATAATTTCATTGGTTAAACCCCTCTAGGAAAAAAACGTGTATCTCTTTGGGACGCCCTCAGTTTTTCTTAGCAGACAGCGAATGCTGTGGTACGTGTAAGCTTTTATCTGATTCACACCAAGCAACATACCTTGAGATCAAAGTGGGCAATCTGAAGGGAATGCAGGTAGTAAACACCATTAAGAATTTGTTTGAGAAATTCAGTTGCTTCCTCTTCAGTCAGAGATTCCTTTTCAGCTAAGAAGTCAAAGAGTTCACCACCTGCAACACTGAAAATCAAGAGGCAGACGTTATTGATGACAGTTCTGTCTCATATTGATTTGTTCTCTCATAGATGATTTGCACGCTCAAGTGTCTGGCAAGAAAATAGCATTGAGGACATGCTGAAACTGCTAAGCAAGGAATCAGAATTCTCTGTGCTTCTCCCTGTTGGATAAGAATTCTGCATTCAGGTACATTTGTGCTTGAAAGCACTTGGGTACTGCTTTCCTAATGTGCTAGGTTCACAAATAGGGGAGAGAGTAGAAATGTGATGGGGAAAAAAATTAATGCATCCTTCAGACATCTTAATTAAACATGTTTAGAGAGGAAGTCTTAACTCACTGATTAAAAAAAAACTACAATCCAACTTTGTATAGAATTTATAGACTATATCTTCCTAGCCCAAAGAGAGACACCTGGAAAATTCAAAATCTCTGTATTAGCCAATTTTTTTTAAAACACAAATCACAATATATGGCCTGACAAGGATTTTTTGTTTGTATGCTTTGTATTTGTATATATGTAAATACTTCTACGTTTATAAAAATCACATTTAGTAATGAACTTAACAAACACCTTAACTAATAAGAATAAACATACACAAAATCGAAATGCCCGTGGTTGTTGGGGATTTGATGAATCTGTCTCCCTGGCCAGACTGTAAAGCCCTAGAGGGCAGCGGTCAGCTCCCGGCTGCTGGCCCACTGCGCGCAGTCTCCCCATCCTTGCACAGGGCCAGCCACGCAGCAAGAATGAAAAAACTTTTAATTAAGTGGATGAATGAACACACTCCCCTAAAAAAATCCACGGTACTGATTCATGGCAAATAACAGGGAACTTTTAATAAGAGTTTTTATAAGTTAATCTTTATCAAGTTTAACCATATGTTCACAACATAATAATTAACTGCAATTATGCACATAACCATATGTGCATAATCTTTCTTTCAGCAAGACAGCTCCATAAACATACCTACCACATCTACATCCAGAATAAGAAAACTGGTGTCCTTGAGATGAAATTATAATGACAAAAAAGCTATTTTTGTAAAAGAAGAGTTTCAGATCCTGCACCATCACCCTCCAAGTGGGTGTTTTTCTTAGCCTGGCTCAGGATCTCCTGGCACCAGAATTGCTTGGGGTGTTTTCAATATGCGGACCCTGGGCCTCACGTCCAACCTGCTGCATGAGTTTCTAAGAGTGGGGACCAGGAAGGCAGCATTTTAAACAAGCACCCCAGGTGATTCTTAGCACACGAAAAACTGAGGATCAGTTTTCGGAAGTCTTAATTGCATCCTCCCGCTGCAAGGCCTCCCTCTGATATTTAAATTCAGGATGTTTATCCGGAGGGGAGGGCGAAGGGACTCCTCCACCTCCCGGGGCCCAAGAGCGTTTCTGCCACAGAGCCTGAGCCTTGCCTGGGGGGCAGAGGCCTGCAGCTGATGCAGCAACGCCCCTCCACCAACGCACCGTCCCGCCTTGCGCCCCTGCACTGGCTCCCTGCCCAACTCCGTGCAGCCCTTTGCGTCGCACATTTTGTCTTCTTTATTCCTCTTAAAACCAACAAAACAGGGAGAGGGAATCTTTCAACTCTAGGGAACAGAAAGAAGGAAAAAATGGGAAGTTGTGAACCAACTAACGCTGAGAAAGACGCTCTATCATCCGTTTGCTTCTCTGCTCTCTGGCCCGCGCGGCCATTCCTTAGGTAAACTGTGGCATCACGGCCGCACGGTGGGGAGATGGTCCAGAGCTGGCACATCCAACGCAAACCTTGATTCTGCGGCCAGAAGGTTACTCCTTCTTGCTGAGCCTCGTTTTCTTATCAAATGGGAATCATAGGACCCATTCCTCTGAGGGTTTTGAGGACTAATGATAATAAATATATGTAAAGCCCGCGGCAGGCAGGTCTAGCTTTAGGCTGAGGCCCAGTAAGGGGAACCGGTACTGTTATAAAGGAAGAATCCATGCCACCTGCCTAAGGGCGGGCTCCATCATGAAAGTCCCCTTCCTGCCCTGCTTCTCCCCTCTCCCGCTTTCAAGTCCATTGGTCTGGCTTAACCACTGTACTTCCGGTCAGGGGAGCATTACAGGTGCTCCTGTAAATATGGTGTCGGCCTTTCCTCTCTTTGCCTCCCCTTCAGTGGCTTCCCCACTCCCCCTTGCTCACACAGCCTGCTTGTGCCTTTACAACATTGATAAGTTTCCTGACAATAAGAAAGGGCTGGGGTTTGGTTGCTAGGAGTTGGGGCGAATCTTCCAGTGTCCACACAGCTGGGCCCGATGTGGAGGCATGAGTCCTTCCCAGGAACCTCACGGCTGCCCCGGCCAGGCCTTTGCTCCCCTTCCTTCTATGGCTGGCTTTCCTCCCTCTCGCCCAACCTGAGCTTCCCTCAGGCCCGTGACAAGAAGCCTATTTCATCTTCCTGAGACCTGGCGGAGGGTGAGGAGAGCCCGGTTCGAATCCTGCCCAGTTACCCAATCTCGCCACACCTGGGATTCCTCTTTTGTGAAATAAGAGACACCCCCTAGAGTTGTTCTGATGTCCCAGGATATGTTGAGTGCCTCAGCAATCAATCAGTACTGCTGTCTTTCTTCTTGCCTTGCTTCAAATCGTAACCCCCGCTGCCCCGACCACGGCAGCCATGGTGTGCTGGGCCATACTTAACAACCGGCTCTCTGGGGTTGGGCTGGGGCAAAGCCCATCCCCGAGGTGTCATATTCCCACCATGGTCATTTCAAGCCCCCCTCGTGATGATGGCGACTGTGGAGGTGGGAAGGATGTGCTCAAACAGCTCCGAGACCCGGCCCACTGAGGCACTGTGGATTTTCCAGAGATGGTGCAACAGCACTTCCCGCCCCTGCTCTGTGCTGTGACCTTGCATCTGAGGCTCCACCCCCTTGAATATGGATGGGCCCCATCATAGCTTTGACCAATAAGACGCAGCAGAGTGATGCTGTGTCACCTCCGGTATGCTTTTTCATGGGCCCAGGGCTTCCACATCCTGCCTCTTGAGTCCCTCCTGTAAGAAGTGTGATGATCCCGAAACCATACCGTGGCATGGAGAACCCCCAGAAGATGAGATGCCCCATAAAGAGAGAAAGAGGCAGGGCTTCCCTGGTGGCGCAGTGGTTGAGCGTCCGCCTGCAGATGCAGGGGACACGGGTTCGTGCCCCGGTCCGGGAAGATCCCACATGCCGCGGAGCGGCTGGGCCCGTGAGCCATGGCCGCTGAGCCTGCACGTCCGGAGCCTGTGCTCCACAACGGGAGAGGCCACAACAGTGAGAGGCCCGCATACCACCAAAAGAAAAAAAAAAAAAAAAAGAGAGAGAGAAAGAGGCAAAGGAGCACTGAGTGAGGAGGGAATCTTGGCAGTGAACCCTCCAGCCCAGATGAGGCCATGGAGGTCAGACTGTCCATCTGAGCCCTTTCGGAGTTCCTGACCCACCTAATGCAACGGTCATTTTAATCCGCTGTGGTGGACACCATGAGCACTGCACACATTCCCCTTGAGGAAGGACCTACTGTCCCCAGTGCTGGGCATGGAAGCAGCACAGCCCTCAGCCCTCATCCAGCAGGGCTCACCTCTGCTGCAGACCCACTGCCCAAGGTCTTGTCCTTTCCCTGGAAGCCCACAGCCAATGGCTACTGTGGAAGCGTAAAGCTGAGGTCGACTCACTTCTAGAAATGGCAAGATATTAAATAGTTTAGGCTTCGTGGGCCATGCAGCTTCTGTCACAACTACTCAGCTCTACCCAAGCAGCGTGAAAGCAGCCTTAGATCATACGTAAACGAAGAGGTGGAACTGTGTTCCAGTAAAACTTTATTTACAAAGAGAGGTGGCCACCTGATTTGTAAGACATGCCAGTTTGTGAACCCCTGATATAAAAGCCAGGTCATCTCAGCCTAATGTGGGGCAACTCTCAAGAGTCATTCTGGCTCCAGGACTCTGTCGGGCCAGCCGGGGCTGTCACTGAGCTGCAAGACAGCATGACTTTCTCTGCCCACTCCTACTGCTTCTTCTCCCTTGGAAGACTTGATTCTAAGAGTAGTTCTTAAGGAACATCCTGCATGCTCTTCTCCAGCTCAGAGTCTGCTTCCCAGAGAACCCACCCTGCCCCCCATTAAATTTGGGGGTAGTTTGTTATGCAGCAATAGCTGACCAGAACACTCACCATCTTGACTGGGTCTGTTTACTCAGTTCAGTCAAAGATCAGGTTTGCCTTTCTACAGGCTGGCCACCTCGTGCCCTGTCCAGTCTTCCTGTCCCGAGTAACTTAACTCCAACAGTGCTTCCTGACAAGAGAAGTGGTAACTGGGAACAACCCTGGAGCCCCTGGAGTGAGGGGCCAGACTGCAAAGTGGCAGTGCCTGACCACAACTGAGGGGAAGGAGGCAGGCGTCATCTCTGATTTTCTCCATCTACCCTGCTCGCAAGCCCTGTGCAAATCCCATGCTGTTCACGATGAGGTCCACACCATCGCTTGTGCGATGAGCTTGTGCTGGGAGCCAAATCGTTCAGCTAGGCATCAGGAGGGTAAGGACACCCCCCATCTCACTGGGCCTGGAACCATCACCGGTTTCCTGATGCCCTGAAGGTCTTATCTACATTCTCATTCTCCTGCACGCCAATATGGGAAGGCAGATGTTTTAGCTGCTTACAAAATCTTCAGTGATTAATCAAAGTAATTGAAACTAAGTGATTTCAGCAAAGGTTGGGGAGCGTGATAAGTATCCTTTGTTAATTTACCCCCGTTTGTCCCCCAAACTCAGAAGGTAGACAGTGACTTGAAGATTTTTTTTCATGGGAACTTTCACATACATGCTTAGAATCAGAACTCGAATGCTTACAATGCAGCTGCCACACAGCAGAATACTGTTAACAAAAAGATCAGTCAAAACCCTAGTATCTTCACTCTTTGTTCCAAATTTTACATTTTGCTCAAGAGAAGGAAGATTGATGGAGGGAGAGATGAGCAATTTGTTCAGCAAATTTAGAAAGCTAGTTTCACCTCCTTTATTAGGTCTTTCAGTCAGTGTTTTAAATTATAGCATCATCATGGAAATTGTGTGGAATGCATGCTAATAAGCATTGGCTGTTTTCATCAAGAGCTCTGGAAAATATGAAGTTTCCCTCTCCTCCCCATGCCTTTCATTACCACCAAGGCCTCCCCTACAAGCTAGCTCTATCGGAATGTCATTAGGACACATTACAGCTTTAAAGATAAGGTAGGCCTGCAGAGTGACAGAAGAGAAATTATTATAGGATTCCAATTTCAATATTAAAACACTATTCCGGTTCCCCGACTCTTGCTAGGCATGTCCAAGATACAACAGGACTTGATTCTGGACTAGATCTGGTCATAATCTAAACTGCAGGGGACTCTTGGTTATAAACTGATGAGACTTTTCAAGGAAAACGCTGTGATTCTACCACACTGGGCTGGATTTCCCTGTTGGTGTCTCAGAGCAAGTATGTGTGGTTGTTGAATTGGGGGCCAAGGCTACAATTCAGTAACCGAGTACGCTCTGCCAGGGCACACCATCGGGGTCCTGGCCAGCTGTGATGCAGAACCCTGGGAGGGGCGGCAAGAGGACTGGATGGGCCTCAGCACACAGGTCCCCAACTCCAGCTCTGGCCTCAGGTTGTGAGTAGCTGGAAGGGAAGTATGGAGGTCACGTCCTTTCTCTGGACCTCAACTTTGCTATCTGTACAGTGACAGGGTTGAACTGGTAAGCGACTCTCTAACCTTAGTGTACATAACAAGAACTGGGGGGGATTTGGCAAAAATCAACTGGCTAGAACCCACTTCCTGAGGTTCTGACTCAGCAGGTGGGGCCCCAGAATCTGCATTTTAACAAGTCCCTCAGGTGGTCCTGATGCTGGTGGACCACACTTGGAGAAGCCGATCTCTCATGTCCCTTCCAGTTCTGATAATACAAGATTCTATCAGCCAGCGTGCGAATGTAGCAGAGCTATGCTCCCATTACACTTACCTTTTCCTCCTGGGTGCACAGCTAATCTGCACTTCCCAGCTCCCTTGAGTCAGGGACTAGTTCTAGCCAGTGCAACGTGGACCAGAATGACGTGTGCCACTTTCAGACCCAGCCTCTGAAATATCTCACATGATCTTCCACTCTCTCTCTACCCTTTCTCTTTGGCTACCTGAACACAGATGACCCAGCAGAGGACCCCAAGGAGGACCGGGGACAGCAAAGACATTAGGTAGAAGGAATATGGATCCCTGAGTCAATGCTTGTAGGAGAGCCACCCAACCTGTAACATCCACATTGGACTTTGAGTGAGTGAGAAATAAATACTATTAGATTAAATCATTGAGATTTTGTGGTTATAGTCTGTCTTCTCTAAATATAAAACTATTTAGTCAGAAGTAAAAATTCAATCCATTTTTTAAATTAAAATGAAAACACCTAATGCAAAGCACAGAGTACACTAACTGTCCCAGACATCTACTGCTGTGTAACAAATCTCCCCAGAACTTAGTGGCTTTAAATATGTCAATTATTTTGTGATCTCTTAAAGCTTCGATGGGTCAGGAATCCAGGAAGGGTTGGACTGGGCAGCTCTGGCTCAGTGTCTGTCATGGGGGTGCAACCAGATAGTGGCTGAAGCCAAAACCGTAGGGTTGCTGGAGCATCTAGGGGCGTCTGGGTATCTGTCTCCATATAGTCTTGTGTCTCCATGTGGTCTCTCCATTTGGGGTAGTATGGGCTTCCTCACAGCATGGAGGACTCGAGACAAGTGGACTATTTACATGGCAGTTCAGGGCTCCAGGGCAAGTGTTCTAGGAAACAGGGTGGAAGCTGCCTCAGAAGTCATAGAACATCAAAAGGGAGTCACAGCCCATCCAGGTTCAAGGGGAGGGGATTTAGAATTCATCTCTTTTTTTAAAAAATGTATTTATTTTATTTTTGGCTGTGCTGTGTCTTTGTTGCTGTGCACGGGCTTTCTCTAGTTGTGGCGAGCAGGGGCTACTCTTCACCGCGGTGTGCGGGCTTCTCATCGCGGTGGCTTCTCTTGTCGCAGAGTACCGGCTCTAGGTGCATGGGCTTCCATAGTTGTGGCACGTGGGCTCTAGAGCACAGGCTCAGTAGTTGTGGTGCACGGGCTTAGTTGCTCCACAGCATGTGGGATCTTCCCGGACCAGGGATCGAACCTGTGTCCCCTGCACTGGCAGGTGGATTCTTAACCACTGTACCACCAGGGAAGCCCTAGAATTCATCTCTTGATGGGGGAATTTCAAGGGTCTAGACAGACACGTAGGACAGGGGATGATCTTGCAGCCATCTTTGGAAAATATAATGTCACGCTGACTATAACAGATGAACAGAAATTCTCAATCTTATTTATCCTACATGTGTATTTTATAAGGGTTAGGTACAGGTAGCTGTGTTAGTTTACTAGGGCTACACGAACAAACTGTATGGCTTCAGATAACAAATCTACGGTCTCACAGTTCTGGAAGCTACAAGTTCGAAATCAAGGTGTCAGCACTGCCTTGCTCCCTCTGAAGGCTGTAGGGGAATCTTCCTTAATTCTTCCCAGCTTTTAGTGGTTTGCCAGCAACCTTGGGCTTTCCTTGGTTGTTGATACATCCCTCAAATCCTATACCTGCACATGGACTTCCTTCTCTCTGTGTCTCTTCACACCATCTTCCCTCTGTGCATGTCTGTGTTTATGGCTCAATTTTACCCTTTATATAAGGACACCAGTCAGGTTGGATAAGGGCCCACCCTAGTGGCCTCATTTTAACCCGATTACATCCGCTAAGGCCTTATTTTCAAATAAGGTCACATTCTGAGGTACTGGGGGTTAGAGCTTCACCGTATCTTCTTTTTTCTGGGGGCATGGGGCACAATTCAAACCATAACAGGTAGTAATTGCTCACAGGCTGCAAACAAAGTATTACATATGGGATGTCTAAAGCAACTCAGGAAAAGGAGAGGATGCAACAGAGAGAGACGATAATTAGAATCTACTGATGTTTTTTGTTAGTCTTGCTTTCAGATTCTCCTGTGAAGGAAGGGTTCATCCATGCACTATTATAAAAACTTTTAAATTCACGTCAGAAAATGTGGGAGAAAAATGCATATCTGATCCCATCCTGAAGTAATTTCCCCAACACTTTGAGATGCGTCTTCTTTGAAACCTAACTCTCCTGGTGAACCGTGCTGTGAAGGTGTGAGGGGAAGTACCCAACCACTTCTCGGCTCTGCCTCTAAATAAACCCCAAATTAAAACCCAATGCTCCATTGTCATCACCAACTGCTGAACACTCTTTCTTGTTAATCTAGGGGAAGTCCTGAAGGGTTTTCACATTCTCACCTCTCACCCTCTAAATTTCCTGGGTTACTGAGGACTTTGAGGAATGCAAAACTGAAGCTGGAGAATCCAAAGGAAAGACGCAATGTGATACCTTCCTTTTTGCATCCATGAAATAGGTGTGAATTTAAGGTCAAAGTAGATTAGGAGTCTGCGAATAGCATTCTTTGATTATATACTGTTGCCTCAAATCACATAAATAATATCAAAGGAGTCCTAACCTTCATGCCTCCTCTTGAATTAGTGCAAGCCGTATCTGTAAACACATTTTCTGTCTGTTTTCACTTCAAATTTAAGCAACAACTTAAAAGGAGCTCTGGGGATTCTCAAGGAAAAGAATGCCTGGCACTCAAAATTCATGGGGGAAGTGATCTTTCATTTCACTCTGGGAGGTTATGCAAAAAGCAGGGAGAAGACTTCTGAAGACTTCTAGAATGAAATCCCTAAAGGAAAAATATGGCTCAGGTTACAAAGCATTGGAGGCAGGCATTCTGGGTTTCAGTCTGGACTCTGTGACCTCAGATAGGTTAAGTTACTTTCTGAGGCACAGTTCCTTTGCTTGTAGAATAGGAATAGTAACACCTAGTGTTCATTATTACCTCTGGGGATGAATGGGGATAATATGATGTAGGATGAGTGTGTCTGCCACATGGTCAGCGGGTCAATATTCCATGCAGCCATCCTGGGCCTTCACTCCTCTTAACTACAGGCGAGGAAAACCCTCGAAGCTACTCTCTGTGTATCTCTTGTCCAGCTGCCATCGTACGGTGTGGGCTTCTGATGTGGCTGTCATGCTAACAGTACAATGAGACCACACATTCGCCTATGGTTAAACAGAAGAGTTTTCCTGAAATGGGTGGACATACCTGGGGCCAAAAATCTGGGGAAGAGGTGGGTTCCTAGACATGAAATAGGTAAGTTGGAAGGGTGCCTCGGCCCAGTTTCCTTGGGTCTAGACATAGAGAAGTCTAGATGTGCCTGAGAGCAGCCGGAGGGCGCAGGGATGAGAGCCCTGAGGGGGAAGGTGGGAGGGGCGGGCAGAAGGCAGTGCTGGTAACCTCAACCCAGTAGGGTCCATCTAATGTGACTGCTGCCCTCGCTCCTGGCCAGCCTCAATCTTGCAACAGGAAATTAAGGACAAAGGCTTTTCCTCACTTAGGCAAAAGTGTTAAGAGAACATTGAGGCCTGGACGGAGGTGAGAGAGAGAGAGTCCTCAAGGGAAGTTCAAGCTCATGGGCCAAAGTCAGCACCACTCACACACCCCTCCCAAGTGGTCCCCGCATGGCCAACCTGGGAGATGTGGGCTTAGCCAGGGAGACGGCACATTCCCTCACAGAAGCCCTTCCATGTGGGGAGCACCGAACTTTAACTTGGTCTCTTGAAAATATTATACAAGAAATACATAAATATATTCTCCTTAAGAAAAATTAAAACACCCACATACAAAACTAAAGTTCCTTCTATCTCCCCTTCTCCCCAGTCCTGGCCCTCTCCCTCCCTACACCCTCCACAAAAGTACAGATGGTGCCAGTTTGACTTACGATTTTCCAACTTCCTGATGGTACAAAAGCCATAAGCATTTGGTAGAAATGAAATTTGCATTTTGATCTTTTCCTGGGGCTAGTGACGCCTGGTACACTCCTCTCCCGTGTTGCCGGGCTGCAGCAACCATGCGATCACGAGGGGAAACGACCAGTACTCTATAAGGTACCATGTTGCCAGCATTCACTGTGTATTGTATTTTGTGTTTCAAATCCCACCATGTCTACGAAATGTCCATCTGTGTCTCCTGCTTCTGGTGAGAAGAAGGGGAAGGTAATTACTCTTGAACTTAAACTCAAGACAACTGCCCAACTGTAGGCTGATGAAAGTGCTCTGAGCATGTTTAGGGGAGGCCAGGCTAAGCTACAGTGCTCGGGAGGTCGGGTGTATTACATGCATTTCCAGCTTATAATGGGTTTATCAGGACATAACCCCAACATCAGTCAAGGAGCACCTGTGTACACTATTATGGTATATAGGCCCCTGGAACTTTCTAGGGATGTTCTACAGACTACGCAGCATTCTTTCACCTCCATTTTAAGAACATAAATGGTACTCGACTGCCTGAGCCGTTCTAGAATTTGCTAGCTCACCTCAGCAATGCCCGTTGGTACAGAGCTCCTGTGTCCTCTTTTTCACTGCTGCCTGGCGCTCACAGGGATATCTAGATCAGGGTATACTTAGCTATTCCCCGACCGAGGGGCTTTAGGTTGTTTCCAGTTTTTCACGACCGCAAACTACAAGGCGGATGACCTTTTTGTGTCCCTGCCTCCTCTGAAAATGTGAGGTTTTTTTCTAGGCCCGATTTGGAATTTCTGGGTCAGCGGTTACTTTGTAGACATGATGGGATTTGAAACATGAAACACAATATGCAATACATGCTGGCAACGCGGTACCCTGTAGAGTGTCTGTCCTCTCCCTTCGTGTAGCTGACTGGGAGCTGCCCAGCGTCATGGGAGAGGACTGTACCACGTATCACTAGCCCTGGGAAAAGATCAAAATTCAAACTTCGAAGTATGGCTTCTACTGAGTGCTTACTGCTTTGGTACCATCATAAAGTTGAAAAACCATTAAGTTGAATTCGGACCATCTTTACTTTGGGGGAGGTGGGGGAGGGAGGGAGGGAGAGGGCCAAGGTTGGGGAGGGGGGGAGATAGAAGGAAATTTAGTTTTGCGTATGGACGTTTTAACTTACGTTCTTCCAGCTGCAGTCAATGAATGTGCTCTGATCACAGCCTCACTTGCTTGGTATTATTACTTTGGGCCAATTTGATGGATGAAGTAAATGAATCCCACTATTATCCCATTATTTCTCTGCTTAGTAGTGAGGCTGATATTCTTTCATATCGAAAGGCTAATCATCTTTCCTACATTTATCAGCCTTTCGTTTTTGTTTTTGTTTTTGTTTTTTTTTGCGGTACGTGGGCCTCTCACTGTTGTGGCCTCTCCCGCTGCGGAGCACAGGCTCCGGACGTGCAGGCTCAGCGGCCATGGCTCACGGGCCCAGCCGCTCTGCGGCATGTGGGATCTTCCCAAACCGGGACACGAACCCGTGTCCCCTGCATCGTCAGGCGGACTCTCAACCACTGCGCCACCAGGGAAGCCCCTTCGTATCTGAGTAGGTATACACTGTATGTCCACACCCTTTGCCCATTTTTCTATTGGACTGTCTTTGTTTTTAATTTTAATTGATTGATAGGTGTTTTTTACATCCTTTCGACATTAGGCCTGGATCTCTTAAGATTCCACATGTTTTCTTCCAATCTGTCATTTACATTTTACCTTTGCTTAAAGTGATGTTTTCTTAAATGGAAGTTCTCGACTTGCATGCAGTCCAACCTATCACTCTTTGTAGAAATCAAGATTTTCTAAACCAAATGTGAGGCAGGAAATGGCAGGTGGAGTTTAGCAGCTGTGTAATCCAGGGCACGGTACGTAATCTTTCTGCGTTTGCAGATGCTAACGATGGAGGCCCAGAGAGGCAGATGGAATGTCAAAGGTTTCCCAGCACTACTGTTCCTCCCTGCACACCTGCAGCTCTCCGCATTGGGAGCTACTTGAGGGCAGCATTATAGAGCATCGATCCCCTGAACCCATCACAGTGGTAAACTGGAACACTCCTGCAGCCGATTATGTGCATCTCTTCCCAACTCCACCTTTCGTGACATCGTGCCAGAACTGAAAAGTGACCACGGTTTTCAGCTGTGACCACGGTGGGATCCAAAGAAACAGACAAACATTACATATCAGGGTTTTTCTTCCCTGGAGAGCCGGTCGGTACACATTTACCAGCACACCACTGACAGCAGCATCCTATGCACAGCCCTCTGCCTGCATGGCCTTCAGCTGAGAGCTGCTGTTCCTGCACGTGGACAGCTCTAGATAGAAAATTCTTACATGGACCTGAAATCTAGCTCTGCTAACACAGTGCTGATTCTGCCTTCTAGAACAAAGGTCAACTAACTTTTTCTGTAAGAGGCTTTGTGTGCTATACAGTCTCCGCTGCAACTATCTCACTCTGTTACATATTCTTCTTGCTTTTTTCTTCAACCATTTAAAAATGTCAAACTATTTTTTTTCTCGAGGGCTACACATAAACCAGGTGGCAGGCTTTGGCCCACCGGCTGTAGTCTGACAAGCTCTGCTCACGAACAATACAGGATGCAGAATGTAAGCCACGCCGTGACCTACACAACCAGCTTTCCCGTATCTAAAAATGGTTCTCACGTACCCCTGGGTCTTTTCTTCTCAGGCCTAGGATTCTTCCAGGGATGTTCTTAAAGTCAATTCCAAATACAGGTGAAGTGATTTAGGAATGTTTCTAGAATCTGCTTCACTGGGCATTGACACTACAGGCCCAGTTCATGGCAGGAAAAGGTACAGAAATCTGGACTGAGGTCCGTCAGGTGCTCTGGGCACCTCGGGGAGTGTCACAGGATCTAGAAGACGCAGAGCACAGGGGACCTGTCAACGTGCTAGCTGTGTGATCCAGGACAAGGCACTTAACCTTTCTGGGCTCGTGGAGGATAAAGGTGGCTGCCCGTTTTTTGCCACTACCCACTGAGAGCTGTGGCCTCGGTCTCCTCGCCTCAAACCTGAGCATGCTCTGTGCTTGACCGATAGAAGATGAAAGAAGTGATGTTGTGTCAGTCATAAGACGCTGACAGTTTCTACATCCCGTTTGGAATTCTTGCCCTTGGAACCCAGTTGCCATGCTGTGGGAGAGCCCAAGCCGCTCTGCGGAGAGGCAGGCACACGTGGAGCAGAGCCAACACCCCCGGCTGAACTCCCAGCTGACGGTCAGTACCACCTGGCCCGTCAAGTGAGACAGCTGTCTTAGAAGGGGGTCCTCCAGCCCCAAGTAGTCACCTGCTGATGCTACAGGGAGCAGCGAGGAGCTGGCGCCATTGATCCCTGCCCACATCAGAGAGTCATGATCAAAACAAATGACTGTTGCCATTTTAGGCCGTTAAGCTTTGGGGTGGTTCGTTATGCAGCAAAAGACACCCAGAATGGGGCCTCAGAACACTACCTCCTTGGGCTTTTGCGTGCTTAATTAGCTCAATGCCTGGCACATAAAAAGTCCTCAGTAATGTCAATTACTATTCAGAGAAAATACAGCTGCTTGAGTTCCCTTCCGGGGATAGGGGAAATGTTTTACTTCCTTATCTTAGGGGGTTTGCTCCTAACGCTGAGCTTTCTAAAGAGGCTGATGACTTTTGTGGCTTCTTCATTAAATGAGATTCTATGAAAAGCACTTAGCAGAGTATGGCATAAAGTAGTTGCTCATGAAACATCAAAAACCCTTCTGCTTTGGTGCTCGGAAACTTTCACACAAGCTCTAGCTCATTTCACATCTCCACTCCCAACCCACCCTCCAGCCCACCGCGCAACCACCACACCTGGGCAGCTCTGCCTGGTCCTCTAACTCTTCAAGAATTAACAATTTCATTTCAGTTTCTTTGCATCCCGGTGGACATGGCACCTCCATGATTCAAGAATGACTGACTGAAGTAACTGGCAAGAAAACCTGAAATGGTATTAAATAAATAGCGAGTTGGTCTATGTGCTTTTAGGGGTGTACACTTTGTGCAAGAGGCACCAAACTTGTTGGCTTTGCCAGCTGTGGCAAGAAAAGGAAGATTCCAGTCTTGTACAAAGACATACATTTGGAAATAAGCTGGGGTCCCCAAAAGGTCCCTTGCCTCAAAAATCTGGTCTTCTATTGTCAGGAAGGACTAATCTGTGAAGCTGGGTTAAAGTATGACTTCTGTGAAGAGATGAAGATCTTAAAGCAGTCACTTTCATTCATGAATGAAAGAGCAGAATCATGACTTTCTTTCAGTATCCAGGATGGAAATAGGATGCTGGACTGGTAAACAGAAAATGCATCATGATTTATCAATACAGCAGGCACGATGCACAGGGCCAGGCCACATCACTCAGCTGTTAAGAAGGTGGCAGTAGTTGTGGACAAAGTATAATGAGCGATTGTGCTCCAGTCCGAGTGGTCCCGGATGCGATTATCCAACCCCCTCACTTAAATGACCACAGGCTCAAGTTCAAGGTCGAAGGAGAGAGCCGCAGTTTGCTGAGGCAGACTTTCAAACAGGAGGCTTCAGTTCTCAGCTGGACATGGTACTAAAAAAAATCCCTAATTATTTCTTTTAAATTGAAGAAGCTCTATGTGGAATATAATGAGGCATTTGCAAAACAAGCCAACAAACCCAAACCAGTTTTGTTTCTTTCTTCCTCTTTCGGGAATCAGAATCTACTTGCCCTCTGCCACTGACTAGATCAAAATCATCACGACTCTTGAAAATATGGTACCGGTTCAGAGACGTGGTTTGTTACTGCAGGTCTCTGGAGAAGAAAACCTTGATGTCTGTTTTTTGGGTGTCAGGGCCTGCTGCTCAGGCAGTGGGGTGACACATCATGCCGCAGGATGTCTTATTTAGGTGGTCATCACACCTACAGTAGATTCATGTAAGCCACAGCCCTCCCACCCCCAACCCTGAGCACTTCCTCATTTTCCGATCCCCTACTTGCATTTTCCCCCATACTGGCTAGGGAGTAAAGGGACATGGGAAGGAGAAAGGGATGGGGGAGGGAACATAAAAATATGCCAAATAGATAAAATCAGTTTCAAGTTTCCAGAAACCTCCCAGAAACAAAAAATGATGGAGTATATCCGTTTAGGAGGGAAAAAGGTATAAGACAGCAAGAACAAAAACCTCTGTAGAGCAATGGCTCAGTGTGCTTTCCCGATAATTCCATGAGACCGAAGGATGCCCTTGGAGAGAGGGAATAGTGTGCGAGAAAGGGCCGTGTTGGGAGCCCAGCATGCCGTCTGGAGAACCTTGCATTTCTGAGTTAGGGTGATGTGCAGCCCCAGATCTGGGGGCACCCAGGCCTCTGTTCTAATGGGGGTGGTGGGGAAGAAGAAAGGGAGGGTGGAGAGGGAGAGTCAAAAGTGTCGGCTCCGGGTGAAATTATAAAAAATTCAGATGAGAAAAAGCAGATGCTAGCACGCAAGGAAGGGAACCAGCGTCAGAGGAGATCCTCGGCCACTTGTGCTGGGAATGCACGGTGGATTTAAAACCTGAAGACAAGTGGTTGCCCATCCGTCCACATCCTGAGGAGAGCACACAGTCCCAGCCCTACATTTCAAGAGAGAGACAGAGTCTGGAGGATCCTCAGGAAATGCCACGCCGACAGTGAGGGCGATACACATGAGGCTACATGATACACACAAAGACTGCTCAGCCCTGAGGAGCTTAGGGAGGTCAGGAGATGCAGGAAGACCGGACACAGGTGGCCCAGGAATGCAGGAATCCCAGCTGAGGTGGTTCAGGCAAGAAGCTCGCTAGAAAGGCCACAGGTAGCCTCCTGGGCATGGTGTCCCACAGTTCAGTGGCCGAGCCTGCCAACTGGGTTACCATAGGAGGGGTACAGATGAACAGAAGTAGAGGGGTCCCAGCCTTCAGGTGTCTGGATGGGGCCCAGAGGTGCCCATCTGAACCTAAAGGATGGTCACCTCCAGCCATGAACAGCCTCATCGGTTTACCCCAAACCAGTGTCACATGACGAGGGATGAGCAGTACTGCTGTAGGCTGGGGGCTAGTAAAGAAGGCGCTGAGAGACAGACTGGTCCCTCCTTTCAATATGCCCATGCAGATTTCTTCAACAAAAGAAGGTACTCACGTAAAGGGACATGGGAAACTCAACAGCAAGACTGACCACAGCAACTGACAAGCCTCTTTCTACTTTAATGGCTCCAGAGGTCAATCAAAAGTGGGGCAAGGGCTTCCCTGGTGGCGCAGTGGTTGAGAGTCCGCCTGCCGATGCAGGGGACACGGGTTCGTGTCCCGGTCCGGGAGGATCCCATATGCCGCGGAGCGGCTGGGTCCGTGAGCCATGGTCACTGAGCCTCCGCGTCCGGAGCCTGTGCTCCGCAGTGGGAGAGGCCACAGCAGTGAAGGCCCGCGTACCGCAAAAAAAAAAAAAGAAAAAAAAAAAGTGGGGCAAATGGAAAAGCCGGGCAGCCAGACACCTCTTCAGCCTGGGTCATTGTAACTGGTGCAAGAACAAAAGGCCAGTGGGAAGTAAACCACACTGGAACAGCCAGAGATGGAGGCTGTTTCCAAAATCATTCTGGCTCGTCTAGTTGCAAACAAGGCAAGGCTATTATCTGGGGAAGCACAGGGATCCATCTCCTCCAACTACTCCTTGATCAGCTTCATTCTCTATGACAATCCATCCCGAAGGGCTCAGACGAAAGCTGCTGACTATTGCTAACGACCTGGAAATCACGGGATGAAAGACCAATGGCCTATCACATAGGTGGCACCGGCCAATCTGAAGTACGCACGGTGTGGGCCAGGCTACCCGCGATGTGGAAAGCTGTGATTTTAAATAGGTGTAGAGCAAAGTGGTCTTTCCCTTCAGTTTGAGGACGGATTTGAGGAAGACGAATAAGAGTTGGAGGAGGAAGAGGTGGAAAAGGTGAGGGAGTTGATAGTCACTCAGCAGGTGGGAGGCTCTCAGGTCATGCCCTACCTTGGCTTCCCCCTGAGAACGCCAAAAACATGGCCACCGGCAGAAGGTGGGGAGTCATGGGTAGAGGAGTGGCGTGAGGCTGAGCGCCTCCTACTGGCCACCTTGGTCGGTAAACGGAGGGAAGGAAAGGGAAGCCTGAAACCTGCTCCTTGGAAGAGGAGGCTGAGAGCAGAGAGTCACCCCCTCAACCGGAGGCCTCGAAGAAAGATGGAGATGGGATTTGGATCTCTTTTCCAACAGCATGATCAGCCTGGGACCATGCCGGGGTTTGAGAAGGGCAGGCTCTATGCAGAATGCTGTAACGGGCAAGGGTGACTTTTGATGGTCTCAAAAGCTTTCTTTTTTTCATTTGCATAAATGTTTATTGAGTACCTGCCATGTGATGGGATTATTATACCAGATGCCAATGACAATCAGCAGCTTTAATTTTAGCCACCTACCTCTGATTGTCATTGGCGTCACAATGTCAGGCATATTGTAGGTTCTCAATTCCTGACCCTCGGAATCCCATCAACTATCCTTCTATCCTACTCTTTCCTCATCCCATGCACCCAGCTTAAACATACGGTCCTATTCAGGCCCAAGATAGAAATTAGCTAAGGTGACAAACTGCTCTATTCTCAGGAGAGAGGGCAACTTTCACAGGTCACAAATGAAGCACAGCTTTTGGCTTTGTTAATTCTTTTCATCCCCACTGTCCTAACGCTAGAAAAGCCACTCATCGCTGTTCATCAGCATCTCCCTGCTAGTCTCCTTAACTGAATTCAACTTCAGCCGCTTTTACCAGGCACTGCCTGTGCACTAGTATTTATGCCCTCTTCTAGGGGCTTGAGATGGAAAGACAAGTAAATAAAACACTAGCATATCTCCTGGAAAGCTCACAATCCATTACAGGGGAACAACACAAAAAATATATATAAAAGTATATATAAATATATATAAAATATAGTATGGTAAGTGCTATAATCAACACACTTCTCAAAGGTGACAAAAACACACAGAAGAAAGCAATTAAATCTAACTGGGGCAGACAGGAGAGCCAAAGAGAGAGGGTGATGTGTGAGCTGAGCTTTGACAGATGGGTAGGAATTCTCCAGGTGGACAAGGTATGGAGTGAGAGGCAGAGGGGGCAGCATAAACACAGGTTGGGGGCGCCTAGAAGCCTGGCAGAATCTGAAAAAGACAAGAGATTCTCTGTGAATCATGCATCAGGGGCACAGGCAAAGGAGTGCAGGGGAAGTGGTTGGATATAAGGAGGGGACTGGACATGGGTTCAAAGATCCTACACCATTCTATGGATTGTGCAGGCAGGAGGGAGCCATCAAAGGTATCTTCTAAAGCTTTCTTGAGATATGACTTCCTATATAATTGACTCTTTTAAAGTCTACAATTCGGGCTTCCCTGGTGGCGCAGTGGTTGAGAGTCCGCTTGCCGATGCAGGGGACACGGGTTCGTGCCGCGGTCCGGGAGGATCCCACATGCCGCGGAGCAGCTGGGCCCGTGAGCTATGGCCACTGAGCCTGCGCGTCCGGAGCCTGTGCTCCGCAACGAGAGAGGCCACAGCAGTGAGAGGCCTGCGTACCGCAAAAAAAAAAAAAGTCTACAATTCAATGGTTTTTACTATATTCACAGAGCTGTGAAGTTATCACTACAATCTAATTTTAGAACATTCTCATGGTCCCAAAAGACACTTCATGCCCATTAGTAGCCACTCCTCATTCCCTGCCACTGACACCCCACGTTCTTGAGGCAACCACTAATCTACATTCTGTCTCTACAGATTTGCCTATTCTGGACATTTCATATTCATCAACCATATGATACCTGGTCTTTTGAGCCTGGCTGTTGTCACTCAGCTTAATGTTTCGAAGATTCATCCACAGCAGCATGTATTAGTACCTCTGCCTTCTTTATTGCCAAATAACAGTCCATTGTATAGATTTTTGTTTATCCATTTATCAGTTGATAGACATTTGGGTTGTTTTAACTTTTTTGGCTCTTGTGAATAATGCTGCTACATACTTCATGAATAAGTTTTTGTATGAACATATATTTCCATTTTTCTTGGGTACAATCTGAGGAGTGGAAATGTTGAGTCATATGGTAACTCTATGTTGAACATTTTGAGGAATGGCTAAATTGTTTTCCAAGTAGCGGAACCATTTTATATTCTCACTAGCAATGTAATTATGTTACATTACATTTTAATTACATTGCAATGTTAATGTTTTGGAGAATGTTCCAATTTCTCCAAAACCCCACCAACATTTGATATTGTCTGTGTTTTTTTTATTATGGCCATCCTACTGGATGTGACGTGGTCTCACTGTGGTTTTGATTTGTAGGAATACCTAATGATGAACGATATTGAGCATCTTTTCACATGCTTATTCACATCAAAGATTTTTAAGCAAGAGAAGTAGCTGTTGTATAATAAATCTGGGGGTGAGGTGGACAGAAGAGAAACTAGAGGATGTTGTAATAACTCAGGGGAGAGTTAATGAGATCCTGGACCAGAGAAAAAGTATGAGCATGGTAACAAAGAGAGGGATTCAGGAAATCTTTCAGAAGCAGCACCCACAGGATGTAATGAAAGATTGGCTGTGTAGGTCAGTGGGGAGTGAGGGGAGAAGGAAGCGGCAAGGGTGGTGCCAAGGTTTCCAGGCTGGGCAACCAGGACTATGGTGATGCCACGAACTGAGCTAGAGAAGGAGGGGGAGAAGTAAATTGGAGAGTGCAAGATTATGAGTTCAGTTAGGACATGTTAAGTTTGGGGAGATCCATTTGGGTAGACGTTGAACAGGCAACTGGAGAAGCAATTGTGGGGCTGCAGAGAGACTGAGAGATATAGCTGTAGGGATATCAATATATTGGAAGGTGATAGTTGAGTATCATGGTTGTATATAGATTAAAGAATTTTGCAAATTAGAAAGCTTCGGCAAGAGTCCTTTCAGTGGCAAGTAGAGAAATGGAAGGTAGATTAAAGTGATCTGAAGAGGGAATGAGAATCACAGGAAAGAAGATACAGAGTGCTTCCCATCTCCACGGAAATCCTTCCCACTGCCGCCATTAGACACATGGATGACAAGGAGCATGAAGACAACTCCTGTCCCTTCAGAGAGGGACACAGCACTCAAGGGGTAAGAGAGGCAGGATGAACACAACTCTCCTGCTGGGTGAGTTACCCTGGCAAAGGAGAACTACCGCCTGTCAAAGAGCCAGGACTTCGAGCCTTGCCCTCCATGTCTCCACCTCATCACTCCAATAGAGTTGTTTTTTTGTTGTTGTTTGTTTGTTTTGCGGTACACGGGCCTCTCACTGTCGTGGCCTCTCCCATTGCGGAGCACAGGCTCTGGACGTGCAGGCTCAGTGGCCATGGCTCACGGGCCCAGCCGCTCCGCGGCACGTGGGATCCTCCCGGACCGGGGCACGAACCCGTGTCCCCTGCATCGGCAGGCGGACTCTCAACCACTGCACCACCAGGGAAGCCCCAATAGAGTTTTTAATAAAGTGAAAAACGGGGAAAACAAAAGGGAGTCATGCTTCAAAAAAAGTCCTTCCTTTTTACGAATGTGTGATGGGCACACAGCCTTTGATAAAAGAGGGCATGAGATCAAATGGACCCTAACCATCCAGTGACAGATTGGTATTTTTCAGGTCTGGACAGATTTCATGAGGGGGTGCCAGGAAGTTCGGACTGTAAGTACTTAGTGTCAAAAGGATTAGAGAATCAAGAAGAAAACCCCTCTAAACCCAGAGCAAGATTATTTTCTATTTACCTCTCCAGGTCCATGTTCTACTCTTCTCCATCCACTTCTGGGTGCAGGGAGGCTGCTCACTGAGACTGAATGAAAAGGTTCCCTTGTCAATTGGCTTCAGGTTTGGTTTGGTCAATAGGCAGCATCAACAGGGAAGGAGAGTGAGGTCAACCCTGTTTCCCCTGCCAGGTTGCCAAGGAAGGGCCGAGTCCCTCTACTGAGCGCTCAGCTCAGGTCAGGTGGTTCTTCTCTCCAGGAAGTTATCCTTTCCTAAGTCACTCCCTCTCCTCCCCTTCAGATCTAAGGGTGGTGGGAGCACCTTGCTATCACTAGTTCCAGGGTGCTTTCCCAGTACTTGTTTTCTTTAACCCTTGGACACACCTTTATTAATTGTCTCTTTATTAAATGCTCTTCAAATATCCCTGCTTGGGTGTGCCATCTGCTTTCTGGTAGAATCCAGACTGACTCAAACCCTCAGGTTCAAGGTTTTATTCCTTACCCTCTAAGAAACTTAGTCAAGAGTACTACGTTTGGGCTTCCCTGGTGGCGCAGTGGTTGAGAGTCCGCCTGCCGATGCAGGGGACACGGGTTCGTGCCCCGGTCCGGGAAGATCCTACATGCCGTGGAGCGCCTGCGCCCGTGAGCCATGGCCGCTGAGCCTGTGCGTCCGGAGCCTGTGCTCCGCAACGGGAGAGGCCACAACAGTGAGAGGCCCGTGTACCGCAAAAAAAAAAAAAAAAAAAAAAAAAAGAGTACTACGTTATCTGAAGCCCAAGCAAGTCAATCAGCATCTCACAAAGAAAAATGTCTCCATCAGTAGTCAGCTGGCTCTTGAGCCACACGTGACCCCTTCCATCATATTGTGATGTTCTTCTGACTCTATCTGGACTTTGCATACATTTATTGGGCCAAGAACAGTCTTAAGAGCTGTGGGACCCAAAGCAGGATATGCTCTTGCCCTCAAAGAAACACATTGAGGGGGGCAAATACACACACCAGGGCCCTCACAAAGCCGCCCTGGACACCTTCATTCCCATGGGGACACTAGGACGTTTTCTGCTCTCTCCCAACATCGTGGAAACACAAAGAAATGAGGGGGTAAGAACAACATGACTGTCGGAGAAACAGAAACAAAGAGAGAAACAGAAAGGTTCTCAAGGTCCAGATTGGCTTTCAAAAGCTGCTAAGTCACTGCTTTGAAATTGAGAGGAGCAAATACGGCTCAAGAGCCACTGGAATGTGAGCATCACTGCCCTTGAAGGTCATGGTCAAGGTGACTGCAGCCCTAGATGAGGAACAGGGTGAGGGGGCAGACCGGGAACACCCTCCCTGCTCCAAGATGGTCTTTTATTTCATTCACCCTCCCCGCAACCCCCAAAGATGACGGCCTAGCCTTGTCGGCTAAGTCCTACAGGGGCTCAGCAGAACTTCAGGACTCAAACAAAAAATTTCCCTCCCTGAGAAGCTGTCTGAGAGTTAGAATCCCCCATCCCTCTATCAGGATTGGATAGGCACAGCTTTCCAAATCTGGAGGGTGGTGACAATACCACCCTCCTGGGCTTGTGCCCAAGGACTAAATGAGAAAACATAAGGCAGGGGCCCCGCAGAGACTGACTGACCCAAAGACTCAGTGAAGTGCAGCTTCTCTTTCTTCTCCAAGGAAAGCCTCTCTTGTCCTTTATCCTCTCTCTCAAGGAAGTTTATATAGAAAGATCCACACCGACTGCACATGACTAAATACAAGTGAACATTCTACCCTGTGTTTCTGAAACAATCAATTCTACTTGAATTTTATCATCAAAATATTGGGGGAAAATATTCTGTCATCTAGGGAGAACGAGGTCCTTTAGCCGATGTTTCACTTACACCTGATTTCATCAATAGAGCAGCATTCACGTTTCACTGTAGCCATGACTGGTAACTACATTCGTTTAGAGGCTGGAAATGAAACTGACATTTCAGGATGGAACAAGCAAATACCAACTGCTGAGGTTCCTCCTCTGCCTTAGAGTGATTTCGACCATAATGAAAACAAGTTAGACACATGATTAAAAAAAAAAGAAAGAAACATAAGAAAGTAAGGTAATATTCAGTTACTTGGAAAGACAAGTAAGGGAAAAAAGCAATATAAGGTTGTTTTTAGAACTATTTCTGTTTGTTCTTTTTTTTAAAACATCTTTATTGGAGTATAATTGCTTTACAATGTTGTGTTAGTTTCTGCTGTATAACAAACTGAATCAGCTATATGTATATATATATCCCCATATCTCCTCCCTCTTTCATCTCCCTCCCGCCCTCCCTATCCCACCCCTCTAGGTGGTCACAAAGTACCGAGCTGATCTCCTTGGGCTATGCAGCTGCTTCCCACTAGCTATCTATTTTACATTTGGTAGTGTATTTATACATCCATGCCACTCTCTTACTTCATCCCAGCTTACCCTTCCCCCTCTCCGTGTCCTCAAGTCCATTCTCTACATCTGCGTCTTTTTTTTTTTTTTTTTTTTAGATTCCATATATATGTGTTAGCATACGGTATTTGTTTTTCTCTTTCTGACTTACTTCAGTTTGCAGGACAGACTCTAGGTCCATCCACCTCACAACAAATAACTCAATTTCGTTTCTTTTTATGGCTGAGTAATACTCCATTGTATATATGTTCCACATCTTCTTTATCCATTCATCTGTCAATGGACACTTAGGTTGCTTCCATGTCCTAGCTATTGTAAATAGAGCTGCAATGAACATTGTGGTACTTGACTCTTTATGAATTATGGTTTTCGCAGGGTATATGCCAGGATTGCTGGGTGGTATGGTAGTTCTATTTTTAGTTTTTTAAGGAACCACCATACTGTTCTCCACAGTGGCTGTATCAATTGACATTCCCACCAACAGTGCAAGAGGCTTCCCATTTCTCCACACTCTCTCCAGCCTTTATTGTTTGAAGATTTTTTGATGATGGCCATTCTGACTGATGTGAGGTGATACCTCATTGTAGTTTTGATTTGCATTTCTCTAATGACTAGTGATGTTAAGCATCCTTTCATGTGTTTGTTTGCAATCTGTATATCTTCTTTGGAGAAATGTCTATTTAGGTCTTCTGCCCATTTTTGGATTAGGTTGTTTGTTTTTTTGATATTGAGCTGCATGAGCTGCTTGTAAATTTTGGAGATTAACCCTTTGTCAGTTGCTTCACTTGCAAATATTTTCTCCCATTCTGAGGGTTGTCTTTTTATCTTGTTTATGGTTTCCTTTGCTGTAAAAAGCCTTTTAAGTTTCATTAGTTCCCATTTGTTTATTTTTGTTTTTATCTCCATTTCTCTAGGAGGTGGGTCAGAAAGGATCTTGCTGATTTATGTCATAGAATGTTCTGCCTATGTTTTCCTCTAAGAGTTTTATAGTGTCAGGCCTTACATTTAGGTCTTTAAGCCATTTTGAATTTATTTTTGTGTATAGTGTTAGGGAGTATTCTAATTTCATTCTTTTACATGGAGCTGTCCAGTTTTCCGAGCACCACTTATTGAAGAGACTGTCTTTTCTCCATTGTATATTCTTGCCTCCCTTATCAAAAATAAGGTGATCATATGTGCGTGGGTTTATCTCTGGACTTTCTACCCTGTTCCATTGACCTATATTTCTGTTTTTGTGCCAGTACCATACTGTCTTGATTACTGTAGCTTTGTAGTATAGTCTGAAGTCTGGGAGCCTGATTCCTCCAGCTCCGTTTTTCTTTCTCAGGATTGCATTGGCTATTCAGGGTCTTTTGTGTTTCCATACAAATTGTGAAATGTTTTTTTTCTAGTTCTGTGAAAAATGCCATTGGTAGTTTGATAGGGATTGCATTGAATCTGTAGATTGCTTTGGGTAGTACATTTTCAGAATGTTGATTCTTCCAATCCCAGAACATGGTATATCTCTCCATCTGTTTGTATCATCTTTAATTTCTTTAATCAGTGTCTTATAGTTTTCTGCATACAGGTGTTTTGTCTCCTTAGGTAGGTTTATTCCTAGGTATTTTATTCATTAGTGTATAGGAATGCAAGAGATTTCTGTGCATTAATTTTGTATCCTGCAACTTTACCAAATTGATTAATTAGCTCTAGTAGTTTTCTGGTAGCATCTTTAGGATTCTCTATGTATAGTATGTCATCTGCAAACAGTGAGAGTTTTACTTCTTCTTTTCCAATTTGGATTCCTTTTATTTCTTTTTCTTCTCTGATTGCTGTGGCTAAAACTTCCAAAACTATGTTGAATAATAGTGGTGAGAGTGGACAACCTTGTCTTGTTCCTGTTCTTAGAGGAAATGGTTTCAGTTTTTCACCATTGAGAATTATGTTGGCTGTGGGTTTGTCATATATGGCCTTTATTATGCTGAGGTTCTCTATGCCTACTTTCTGGAGGGTTTTTATCATAAATGGGTGTTGAATTTTGTCGAAAGCTTTCTCTGCATCTATTGAGATGATCATATGGTTTTTCTCCTTCAATTTAACATGGTTTATCACATTGATTGATTTGCATATATTGAAGAATCCCTGCATTCCTGGGATAAACCCCACTTGATCATGGTGTATGATCCTTTTAATGTGCTGTTGGATTCTCTTTGCTAGTATTCTGTTGAGGATTTTTGCATCTATGTTCATCAGTGATGTTGGCCTGTAGTTTTCTTTCTTTGTGATATATTTGTCTGGTTTTGGTATCAGGGTGATGGTGGCCGCATAGAATGATTTTGGGAGTGTTCCTCCCTTTGCTATATTTTGGAAGAGTTTGAGAAGGATAGGTGTTAGCTCTTTTCTGAATGTTTCATAGAATTCGCCTGTGAAGCCATCTGGTCCTGGGCTTTTGTTTGTTGGAAGATTTTTAATCACAGTCTGAATTTCATTGCTTGTGATTGGTCTGTATTTTCTACTTCTTCCTGGTTCAGTCTTGGAAGGTTGTGCTTTTCTAAGAATGTGTCCATTTCTTCCATGTTGTCCATTTTATTGGCATATAGTTACTTGTAGTAATCTCTCATGATTCTTTGTATTTCTGCAGTGTCAGTTGTTACTTCTCCTTTTTCATTTCTAACTCTATTGATTTGAGTCTTCTCCCTTTTTTTCTTGATGAGTCTGGCTAATGGTTTATCAATTTTGTTTATCTTCTCAAACAACTAGCTTTTAGTTTTACTGGTCTTTGCTATTGTTTCCTTCATTTCTTTTTCACTTATTTCTGACCTGATCTTTATGATTTCTTTCCCTCTTCTAACTTTGGGGTTTTCTTGTTCTTCTTTCTCTAATTGCTTTAGCTGTAAGGTTAGCTTGTTTATTTGAGATGTTTCTTGTTTCTTGAGGTAGGACTGTGTTGCTATAAACGTCTCTCTTAGAACTGCTTTTGCTGCATCCCATAGGTTTTGGGTCTTCATTGTCATTTGTTTCTAGGTATTTTTTGATTTCGTCTTTGATTTCTTCAGTGTTCTCGGTTATTTAGTAGTGCTGTTTAGCCTCTATGTGTTTATATTTTTTACAAATTTCTTTCCCTGTAATTGATATCTAGTCTCATAGCGTTGTGGTCAGAAAAGATACTTGATACAATTTCAGTTTTCTTAAATTTACCACGGCTTGATTTGTGACCCAGGATATGATCTATCCTGGAGATTGTTCCATGAGCACTTGGGAAGAAAGTTTATTGTGTTGTTTTTGGATGGAATTTCTTATAAATATCAATTAAGTCCATCTTGTTTAATGTATCATTTAAAGCTTGTGTTTCCTTATTTATTTTCATTTTGGATGATCTGTTCATTGGTAAAAGTGGGGTGTTAAAGTCCCCTACTTTGATTCTGTTACTGTTGGTTTTCCCTTTTATGGCTGTTAGCATTTGCCTTATGTATTGAGGTGCTCCTATGTTGGGTACATAAATATTTACAATTGTTATATCTTCTTCTTGGATTGATCCCTTGATTATTATGTAGTATCCTTTTTTGTCTCTTCTAATAGTCTTTATATTAAAGTCTATTTTGTCTGATATGAGAATTGCTACTCCAGCTTTCCTTTGATTTCCATTTACATGGAGTATCTTTTTCCATCCTCTCGCTTTCAGTCTGTATGTGTCACTAGGTCTGAAGTAGGTCTCGTGTAGACACGATATATACAGGTCTTGTTTTTGTATCCATTCAGCCAGTCTATGTCTTTTGGTTGGAGCATTTAATCCATTTACATTTAAGTTAGTTATCAATATGTATGTTCCTATTACCATTTTCTTAATTGTTTTTGGTTTGTTACTGTAGGTCTTTTCCTTGTCTTGTGTTTCATTCCTAGAGAAGTTTCTTTAGCATTTGTTGTAAAGCTGGTTTGGTGGTGCTGAATTCTCTTAGCTTTTGCTTGTCTGTAAAGCTTTTGATTTCTCCATAGAATCTGAATGAGATCCTTGCTGGGCAGAGTAATCTGGGTTGTAGGTTTTTCCCTTTCATCACTTTAAATATGTCCTGCCACTCCCTCTGGCTTGCAGAATTTCTGCTGAAAGATCAGCTGTTAACCTTTTAGGGACTCCCTTGTATGTCATTTGTTGTTTTTCCCTTGCTGCTTTTAATATTTTTTCTTTGTATTTAATTTTTGCTAGTTTGATTAATATGTGACTTGGCATGTTTCTCCTTGGATTTATCCTGTATGGGACTCTGTGCTTCCTGGACTTGATTATTTCCTTTCCCATATTAGGGAAGTTTACAACTATAATCTCTTCAAGTATTTTCTCAGTCCCTTTCTTTGTTCTTCTTTTTCTGGTACCCCTATAATTTGAATGTTGGTGTGTTTTATGTTGTCCCAGAGGTCTCTGAGACTGTCCTCAATTCTTTTCATTCTTTTTTCTTTATTCTGCTCTATGGTAGTTATTTCCACTATTTTATCTTCCAGGTCACTTATCCGTTCTTCTGCCTCAGTTATTCTGCTATTGATTCCTTCTAGAGAACTTTTAATTTTATTTATTGTGTTGTTCATCATTGTTTGTTTGCTCTTTAGTTCTTCTAGGTCCTTGTTAAACGTTTCTTGTATTTTCTCCATTCTATTTCCAAGATTTTGGATCATCTTTACTATCATTAATCTGAATTCTTTTTCAGGTAGACTGCCTATTTCCTCTTCATTTGTTTGGTCTTGTGGGTTTTTACCTTGCTCCTTCATCTGCTGTGTGTTTCTGTGTCTTCTCATTTTGCATAACTTACTGTGTTTGGGGTCTCCTTTTCACAGGCTGCAGGTTCGTAGTTCCCGTTGTTTTTGGTGTCTGCCCTCAGCGGGTAAGGTTGGTTCAGTGGGTTGTGTAGGCTTCCTGGTGGAGGGGACTGGTGCCTGCTTTTTGGTGGATGAGGCTGGAGCCTGTCTTTTTGGTGGGCAGGACCATGTCCAGTGTTGGGTTTGGGGGTAACTGTGACCTTATTATGATTTTGGTCAGTCTCTGTGCTAATGGGTGCTTTAGTGTTCCTAGTGTCTTGCTAGTTGTTTGGCATAGGGTGTCCAACACTGGAGCTTGCTGGTCGTTGAGTGGAGCTGGGTCTTAGCATTGAGATGGAGGTCTCTGGGAGAGGTTTTGCCATTTTATATTACATGTTACTGGGAGGTTTCTGGTGCCAAACTTGGCTCTCCCACCTCAGAGGCACAGGCCTGACACCTGGCTGGAGCAGCAAGACCCTGTCAGCCACATGGCTCAGAAGAAAATGGAGAAAAAACGAAAGAATAAAATAAAATAAAATAAAGTTAATAAAATAAAAATTTAAAAATTATTAAAAACTTAAAAATTAATTTAAAAAAAGAAAGGAGAGCACCTAAACCAAAAAACAAATCCACTAATGATAACAAGTGCTAAAAACTATACTAAAAAAAAAAAAAAAGGGCTTCCCTGGTGGCACAGTGGTTGAGAGTCCACCTGCCAATGCAGGGGACACGGGTTTGTGCCCCAGTCCAGGAAGATCCCACATGCCGCTGAGCGGCTGGGACCGTGAGCCATGGCCGCTGAGCCTGCCCATCCGGAGCCTGTGCTCTGCAATGGGAGAGTCCACGACAGTGAGAGGCCCGCATATTGCAAAAACAAACAAACAAAGAAAAAAAACAAACGGACAGATAGAACCTGAGGATAAATGGCATAAGCAAAGCTATACGGACAAAATCACATAAAGAAGCATACATATACACACTCACAAAAAGAGAGAAAAGAAAAAAATATATATATATCTATATTAAAAAAAAAAGGAAGAGAGCAACCAAATGAATAAACAAATCTACCAAGGATAATAAACTCTAAATACTAAACTAAGATAAACATAAAACCAGAAATAAATTGGGTGCAGAAAGCGAACCCCAAGTCTACAGTTGCTCCCAAAGTCCACTTCCTCAATTTGGGATGATTCGTTGTCTATTCAGGTATTCCACAGATGCAGGGTACATAAGTTGATTGTGGAGATTTAATCTGCTGCTCTTGAGGCTGCTGGGAGAGATTTCCCTTTCTCTTCTTTGTTCGCACAGCTCCCAGGGGCTCAGCTTTGGATTTGGCCCCACCTCTGCGTGTAGGTCGCCTGAGGGCATCTGTTTGTCGCTCAGACAGGACGGGGTTAAAGAAGTAGCTTGAGTGGGGCTCTGGCTCACTCAGGCCGGGGGGAGGGAGGGGTACGGATGAGGGGAGAGCCTGCGGCGGCAGAGTCCGGCGGGACGTTGCACCTGAGGTGCACCATGTGTTCTCCCAGGGAAGCTATCCCTGGATCACGGGACCCTGGCAGTGGTGGGCTGCAAAGACTCCCGGGAGAGGAGGTGTGGATAGTCACCTGTGCTTGCACACAGGCTTCTTGGTGGCAGCAGCAGCAGCCTTAGTGTCTCATGCCCGTCTCTGGTGTACACGCTGATAGCCGCGGCTCGTGCCTGTCTCAGGAGCTCGTTTAGGCGGTGCTCTGAATTCCCTCTCCTCGCGCACCCCGAAACAATGATCTCTTGACTCTTAGGCAGGTCCAGACTTTTTCCCGGACTCCCTCTTAGCTTGCTGTGGCGCACTAGACCCCTCCAGGCTGTGTTCAGGCAGCCAACCCCAGTCCTCTCCCTGGGATCTGACCTCTGAAGCCCGAGCCTCAGCTCGCAGCCCCGCCCGCCCCGGCGGGTGGGGAGACAAGCCTATCGGATGGTGAGTGCTGGTCAATACCGATACTCTGTGCGGGAATCTCTCCTCTTTGCCCTCCGCACCCCGGTGGCTGCGCTCACCTCCGTGGCTCTGAAGCTCCCCCCTCCGCCACCCGCAGTCTCCACCCGCGAAGGGGCTTCTACTGTGTGGAAACCTTTCCTCCTTCACAGATGCCTCCCACTGGTGCAGGTCCTGTCCCTATTCTTTTGTCTCTGTGTTTTCTTTTTTCTTTTGCCCTACCCAGGTACGTGGGGAGTTTCTTGCCTTTTGGGAGGTCTAAGCTCTTCTGCCAGCGTTCAGTAGGTGTTCTGTAGGAGTTGTTCCACGTGTAGATGTATTTCTGATGTATTTGTGGGGAGGAAGGTGATCTCCACGTGTTACTCCTCCGCCATCTTGAAGGTCTTGACCTTCTGTTTGTTCTTTAAACAACATTTTTCAATGACGAGAGGCAGAAGGGAGGCTCCCAGGGAGTCATCGATGCTCTGGAGAGATTGTTACTGATCTACTCTAAATACTAGCCTAATAAGGGAATCCCACCCATGACCTGTGATCTGGATGCTCTCTCTTCTGTGGCACTGGCTCGGGGGGAGTCCCCCCCAGCTTCTTGTTCCCGAAGCTGATCCCAACCACACCCCAGAATTCTGGGCGCCGTGTGCCTAGACGTGGGTGCTGTATGAGCAGCGTGAGGCAAGCCAGGCAGAAGGTCTGGACTGAACGTGGACCACCAAACCAGCAGCCCTCGACCTGGGAGGGACCTGGGCTCTGGGGGCAGAAAAGAAGCTGAGCAGTGCAGCGAGGCTGTGATCGTGTCCAGGACGGCCCCCACCTCGGACGGACGAAACCAGAGAGGCAAGGAGAGGGAGCAGAGCAAGAGGGGAAACCAGAACGCCTGAGGGGTCATTTGAAGCCACAATTCTACAGAGTAACCTGTTGCATGCTCTTGAAGTGTTGATTAGGAGAATGGTTAACCAAGACAGGAAGAAGAATGAGATCTGTGACATGGCTGTGAGATTCCAAGAGGAAGTGTGAACAGTTCCCAGGGACTTGGAGTACCCCAGAGCATCATAAAGTAGAATCTGTGGTCCCTGAGGAGGGATTAATAGCCCATCACTGCAGCTATGGAAGTCTCTGAGGCTGGCAGGCAGCAGTGTTACCCCAGTTTACCAAACCTTAATAATTATACACCTTTCTTGGAGATAAGCAAAGATTTCAAATACTCACTATCTATAACTTACGTATACAGCACAGAGTAAATCGAGCCAGATATTAAAATTATGAATATATGATAAAAACTACACATCTATGAGCTCACAGATACTACGTGTGATTTGTTTTTATGATTTTTATTGTCCCAATTTTTCTAAGACCATCTGGAAATCAAATAATCCACTTAAGTGAATAAAAATGCCCATTTAATAAACGCCAAGGAAACACTTTCAACCGAATTAGCAAGAAGTAAGAGCATGGGGGAAGACATACATACAGGGTTTTATTTCTCAAGAGAATGCCTGAGTGGAAAATAACCTATTCTACACAAATTTAATTCTGTTGTGAAAGGTTGAGACTGTTGCCAAATGCATTTCAGTTCTCTGTTCTTGCCTAATAGTAGATATCTGAGGATCCAGAAGCCAAAAGTGTAACCCAGAACAGTTCTTGAAATTACCTTTGTGAATAAAAACAAAAGTTCAAAAAGTCAAAAAGAGCTGGCTGGAGCTCAGAGAAGAGAGAACAAATGTAGCAGCAAAAAAGGAAAAAAAAAGAAGGAAGGAAGGAAGGAAGGAAGGAAGGAAGGAAAGAAAGAAAGAAAGAAAGAAGGAAAGAAAGAAAGAAAGAAAGAAAGAAAGAAAGAAAGAAAAGGAAAGAAAGAAAGAAAGAAAGAGAGAGGGAGAAAGAAAGAAAGGAAGGAAGGAAGGAAGGAAGGAAAGCATTTAAGCAATCTTAACGTGTTTTTGTGTCTTGTGAGGACCAGGAGAGCAGCAGAGAATGGGGGTGGGAGACTGAAAGGCCCCTGGCGTCAGATACGCCTCATTTACCAGCATCACTTATGTCCCTATAACTGTGTTCAGCTTAGTACAACTTTGCCACTTTTAAGGTACCCTGAAACCATCACTTTAATCACTGCATTTGCTTCTTGAAAGGCCCTTGCAATTCTGGATTTGCTGTCAGTGAAGCATGAACCTATCCACATACATCCACTGTGCTGATGTACAATGAAACAATCATATTTATATTCTTATGAGTCTGCATCTCCGTTTGGCTACAAGAGAGTGAGCCAACTTAACAATGATCCCGCATAAAGTGATCTAGTATTACACAAATATCTGAATACAACTCGGCAGTTGTTTGCAATGAACAAACTGAATTCCAGAAATTATTAACTTAGACAAAGTCAGAAAGAGAGCTGAAAAGGAGAGTTGTTCTTCCATTGGTATAGAGTTTCCATTTTGCAAGATGAACAAGTTCTGGAGATATGTTGCACAGGTGAATACGTTATGCTACTGAACTGTATACTTAAAAATGGTTAAGATGGTCAATTTTATGTTATGTGTTTTCTACCACAGTAAAAAAGTAATAAAATTTACTTTATTAAATAAATAAAAATAGAGTGCATTAATTCCATGTCCTGCACCTGGCTACAACCACTGCATATTGCACTAAACTGAATTTCCTACGAGAAAGAGAAAGAGAGAGAGAGAGAGAGAGAGAGAGAGAGAGAGAGAGAGGGGGGGGGGGGGAGAGACTACTCTAACTTAAAGACCTGCTTTAAATTCCAAGCAGAACAAATAAAGGGGAAAATTTAAGGTTGGAGATCCAAACTGGCTTGATTTCTTTGGAACAATCCTCTATGCCAAGTTTACATGGCAATTCTAGGATGTTTACTTTATAAATCTTAACAGGGTAACCTTTCAGACAGGTCATCCAAAGCTCAGGTGACCCTCCTGAAGCAGGCCATGACAGGGTGATGTCCATTCCTGACTTAAGGTAGACCCAGAATCACCTACCCCACTCCAGCCCTCCTCTGCGCAAGCTTCCTGCAGGGAGGAAGCGTCACGCATCCCACTGTTTCTTGGTTGCCTGATGGAAGAACTACCATGATTAGGTGTTTTATTTTGTTGTTAACTGGCTCACAGAGTTTTTGGTTAACACATGAGTGGGCTCGCAGTCCAGCAACGGGTAGTTTTCTATTCTAGTGCTTCTCTATTAGTTTGCTAAGGCTCCTGTAACAAAGTACCACACAATGGGTGGCTAAAAACAACAGAAATTCATTGTCTCACAGCTCTGGAGGCCAGAAGTCTGAAAGCAAGGTGTGGGCTGTGGTTCCTTCTGAGGGCTCCAACAGGAATCTGTTCCAGGCCTCTCTCCTAGTAGCCTGTAGATGCTACTATTGCATCACTTCAATCCTCCATCTCCACAGGGCCTTCTCCCCAGGTCTCTGTCTCCACATGGCCTTCTTCTTATAAGGTCACGTGGGATAAGGAGCCCGCTCTACTCCAGTGTGACCTCATCTTAACTAATGACATCTGCAACGACCCTATTGCCAAATAAGGGGACACTTTGTGATAAAGGGAGTTGGGACTTCAACCTATCATTTTGGGGGAGACACAATTCAACCTACTACAGCTTCTCAAAAGGTGAACCCTAGACCAGCAGCATCGGCATCACCTGGGAATTTGTTTAAAATGTAAATTCTTGGGCCTTACCCTAGACATACTGATTCAGAAACTCTGGAAGTGCAGCCAAATAATGTGTATTTTAACAAGGCTTCAGGAGATTCTGAAGCACGCTGAAGTTTGAGAACCACTGTTAAACCACACTGGACATTTAAAAAATCATTTTGTAATGCTAAGTGTGTATCTTGCCTTTCCAACAGAATTGCTAGCCTTTTGGGGCTGTCTCTGACTGTATTTATCACATGCTGCTAATACTTATTGCTTACATAAAACAGGCTAGAATCTGGAGTTCTGTGAAGGCCACATGTGACCTTCAGGAAGGTTTTATTTTGTCTGCTCATGAATACTATGAACTGCCAAAATTAAAAACCTAGATACCAGACTTTTCTTGAAAAAGATTGCAGGGTCTGGCAACACTGGATCCAAAATCCCACATGGCAACAATCAACTGAAGAGCGGCTGAGGGTTCAGTTAGCCACAGTCCCCACCATTCCCTGATGCCTCCCTGATTCTGAGGCTTTGTGTAGAACAACCTCACTCACTTACATCACCTGTCCAGCCCCTAAAGGCATTTGGGTTTGACCCATGTCTGGGCAGAGGGAACCTAAATTATCCACAGCTTGAAATACTTAGCTGTTTCTGAGCAGCAAGTTTAGGAACAGAATTCTAGAAGCCAGTGTCTCTGATTAGCACTGACTTTGTTTAGCGTCACTTTTCACCAGGTAACAGGGCAAGCTATGAAATGACTCATGCGCTGAAGATCAAAGTTTTGTAGTGGCTTGCCCATGTGACAATGCACGGGTGAGCTGTAACAGAACAAAGAGATTTTTGTATGACTTCATTATGGAACGATGGGATGTGGAGGACATGGAATTGTGATTTTGAGACATCAGGTTTATTTCCTTGGTGTATACGCTCTGCTGAGCTGCAATAGCAGATAAGGTGTGGAAAGATTCTTTTCCAGAGAAGCATGTGGGGGAAATATCATTCTTAAAAACTACTTTCAGGGCTTACAGAAATTTTAAGTCAAATCCTGGAGTAGGATTTGACAACTGTGCCTTTAACACAGACACCAAGTAGCTTCTGTACAAAGAACGGAAAAGATATCATTTCTGTATCTTGCCCAGATCATTAGGGGCAGCTCATGAAATAGTGCATGGAGTGGCAGTTTGGGGTCTCTGTCTCAGTGGTAAGGACAGGGCCAGATGTGGGAGTGAGAACTCACACATCCACGTGGAAACAGGCTTCAATGAGGGAAGTTTCAACAAGGGAGCAAGCTTCATTAGTAAGCCTGAAGGAAGCTCTATTGCCATGGAGTTCATCCCAAAGCAACAAAATCAAAAAAATATATCCACTTAAAGATTTCTGAACCAGAGGATACAGACAAGGGGCCCCTATTAGGTCATAGGGCTATTTTCTGACAAATTCTTACATTTTATTCTCTCCTTAACCACCACTGTATCCCAGCATTCTTAAGAAAGGAAAGAAGAGATGGAATATGTCACTGATGACTAAATCTTCCTTTAAAGCTGTTAGAATTTACAACAACAATAATTTTCTCAAAGGCAAAGATGACTCTTTCTCCTGGGCAGACCTAATATTTTGAATAGTCTATTAAAAATGAAAACACCTCTTCATGGCAAAGTAAATATAGATATAAAATGGGACAGACTTGTGATGTGAAAACAAGGGTGCACTTTCCCTCCTTAGCCTTTGGTACCACTGTATTAGTCAGGGTTCTCCAGAGAAACAAAACCAAAAGGATGTACAGATATAAAGAGAGAAAGAGATTTATTTTAAGAAACTGGCGCATGCAATCATGGAGGCTGACAAGTCCCAAGACCTGCAAGGGGAGTCCACTGAACCCAGCTGGTGACCCAGTAGGGCCAATGTATCAGTTTCAGTCTGAAGACAGGAAAAAGCCAATGTCCCTGCTTGAAGGCCGTCAGGTAGGAGGAATTCCTTTTTATTCAGGGTAAGGTGAGCTTTTATGTTCCATGTGGAACCTCAACTAATTAGATGAGGCCCACCCCCATTGGGGAGGGCAATCTGCTTTACTAAGTCTATGATTCAAATGTTAACCTCATCCAGAAACACCCTCAAGACACAACCCAGAATAATGTTTAACCAAATGTAGGGACACCCTGTGGCACAATCAATTGACACATAAAAGTAACCATCACTACTCCCCACATGCCCGGTGGGTGAAAAGGCTAGGACAATCAGCTCACAGGGAATGCTGGAATCTGTAAGGAGCAAATACCCAGGGAAGACAAACATGCATCTGACCCTGTGGGGGAGGGGCCATCTTCTAAGATCCCTCCTGCTTCTTCCACCTAAGAGCTGCTCTTTGTGAGCTAACTTTTTTTTTTTTTTTTTTTTTGCGGTACGCGGGCCTCTCACTGTTGTGGCCTCTCCCGTTGCGGAGCACAGGCTCTGGACACACAGGTTCAGCGGCCATGGCTCACGGGCCCAGCCGCTCCGCGGTATGTGGGATCTTCCCGGACCGGGGCACGAACCCGCGTCCCCTGCATCGGCAGGCGGACTCTCAACCACTGCGCCACCAGGGAAGCCCCTCAACTTTTATTCAAGGTCTCCACATAATGAACTGTGTAAAGCTGTGCACCACTATCCACCTAACAGAATGGCTACAATTAGAAACAAATATTGACAATACAAAGGGTTGATGGGAGCAACTGGAACGTTCATTCATTGCTGGAAGGGCTGTAAAATGGTGAAGCCACTTTAGAACACAGTTTAGCAACTGCTTGTAGAGTTAGATGTACACTTACCACATGGCCCAGCAAACCCACTCAGTGTTATTTACCCCAAAGAAATGAAAACTTATGTTCACACACATGACTGTTTATGGTAGCTGTATGCACGATCACCAAATATTAGAAACAACCCAAATGTCCTTCAATGGGTGAGTAGATAAACAAACACCACACAATGGAATACCATTCAGCAATAAAAAGGAGCAAACGACTCATGCACAAATCTCAAAAGCATTATGTTGAGTGAAAGAAGTCGGTCTCAAAAGATTGAATACTTTATAATCCTACTTATATAATTTTTGAAAAGACAAAACTACAGTAATAGAGAATGGCTCAGTGATTGCCAGAGGGTAGAGGGAAGAAGGTGGGTGTGACTAGAAGGGGAGAGTACAAGGGAGTTTTGGGGGCAATGGGACTATTCTGAATCCTGATTTGGGTGGTGGTTACACAAATCTATACATGTGTCAACTTTCATAGAATTACACAACCCTCCCCCAACATCAAATTTACTGTATAATAATTTTAAAAAAATTTAAATCAAGTGGTAAAAAAAATCTGTATGTTATCCATTCTATGCACAGGATAAATGCACCTAGTGGAAAATACCTACGAATTGGGAGTCAGTCAACAGAAGCTGAATCCAGAATATACACACGCAGGTGGAAGTAACTCCCCGGCATCATTTGTACATTCTGATATACAAAGGGAGCAAATTATATTCTTGACTTACTACGCGTGACCTGGTAATTCTCTGAAAACGCAAAACAGTTGTGATCTACATAATTTCTTTCCCAGGAACTTTGCATTCATGGTCTCTGACAACAGCCTTAAGGGAGGAAATTTAGGCTTAGAGATAAATGGTAAAGGATTTGCCCTGGATTTTGATCTTGGTTCTGTCTGGTTTCCAAGTCACCATATAAAGCCATAGCAAGGATTACACTCTGATTCCTGTCTTTTCTCTGCTGAATCCTGAGCAGGCCTCTAATCCTCTGTGCCCTTAAAACCCTGCTCTTCCTTTAAAGCAGTGGTTCTCAAGGAGGGGGTGGGGGGATGGGGAGGAGGGTAGGGGGAGAAAAGAATCTGCCCCCCAGGGGATATGTGGAAGTGTCTGGAGGCATTTTTAGCTGTGACAGCTAGGGAAGAGGATGCTATCTGGTGGGTAGAAGCCAGAGATGTTGCTAAACATCCTACAACACACAAGATGGCCCCCTGAACAAAGGATTATGCAGCCCAATATGTCACTAGTGCAGAGGTTGAGAACTTCCCAGAAACATGTATTAAACACATCCATGAGCCAGACATGTTTACGTTCTCATCTCATTTATCTCCTCAAAACTCTTTTGAGGTAGGTATTATTGACCCCAATTTATAGTTAAGAAGGTTGTTGCTCAGACACATAAAGGTATGTGCCCAGATCCCAATGGTGAGGCAAGAGGCAGTGGGCATCCCAGGCCCTTGTGACAGCAAAGCGCAGGTCCCCATAGTGCAGTGCCCCCAAGGCTGGGCTTCCTCTGTATACCTCCCTTCACTTCCATCTCCCCTGGTCTCAAAAATCACCTCTTAGCCCTAAGAGATCTGCACATTAGGGGGAGCTGCTGGGCTGGCAGAAGGACACATCTTAATTCGAGGCTCCAGGAAATGGGTGGTTCACTAAGAACCACCCAGGATTGCTCCATCCATCCCTCCCTCTGCCCTCAGGGTACTAATGTGTGTCCTCCATCCAAACAGCCCAGAGACACTCCCAATGGCGTGTTTTTGATGACTTCCTCTCCTCTCCTGCCAGCCCATGTTGCTGGACTCATGACCAGGAGTGGGGCCCTCAGGCAGAGGGCCAGGGACAGGGGGATGCGTCACAGAACATCACGCTACAGTTTCCCACAATAACATCCGATGGGCAGGGTGTGCCTGAGAAAATCAGCAAAACGCTTTAAAAACAATCACTCACCCTGAGTGATTCTGGTTCACTTTTACCCTTTCATATGAGTGTTGACAGTTCCAACAGTTAAAAATGGGGTGTGGTAAGACAGAGGGAAGAGAATAGAGAAAGAAAGAGAAAAAGAGAAGTAGGAAAACAGAGGGGAGGCAGAGGAACAGCGTGACAGGAGGGAAGAACGTAAGCCTAAAGCTTAACATGAAACTCAAAAGGCAGACGACCTCAAGACAAACGGGGAAGAACCCCAAGATTGGGGACCCACCTGCAGATCAAGTGGGACCCCATCAACGGAAGCTGCTGCAGAATTACTCCAGATAACTGCAGCCGGCCTCACAGCGCACCGCCCACTGCAGTTCTCGAACTTGGCAAAGCCAAGTCAATCCCTGACGAGGCTCCGGGGCTGGTCACTGCGCTGTCCAGCTGCCGGGAAGCCTGCAGCCCACCCTCCTCCCCGCCCAGCCACAGCACTCACAGTTCCAGGATCAGGATGACGTCCGTCTTGTTCTCATAAACCTCGTGCAGGGTGATGACGTTGGGGTGCTGGATCTCCTTCAGGATGCTGACCTCCCTCTCGATATCCTCACGGCTCACGCCCCGCCGGCTGGATTTGGTCCTCCTCTTCTTGATGAATTTGGCGGCATACTGTAGACCAGTGCTTTTCTCACGGCATTTCTTCACAACTGCAAACTGCCCACTGAAGAGAGAAGGCAGAAGAGGTCCCAGGTCATTTATACATCCTTTATTGTTCACTAAAACCCAGGTTTGGGCAAGGATGTGGCCCCATGCCGGTGGTGGTGTGTGTGTGGCGGGGGAGGCGGCGGGGGGAGGACAACAGGATTACAAATAGGAAAGTCCAAATTGTGGGAAATTAACAAATTCACCAGAGAAATTTCTTCTGTATTTCAGTTCCATTAAGCCTGTCTCTTTATGAACATTGTTGCAAAGAACAAAAATTTATTTTCTTGAATTAAATGTTATTAATTGGTAATATGCCCCCGTTTCTCTGCTCTCCTCCATCTCCCCCATTTCAGATTCAGGGGCCACAGGAAGGAGCTCCCTCCTGTCTGACCTCATTTCCTTGTTCTTATCCTGTATGTCTAGGAAAGCAAGGGATCGGGACCAACAGAAAAATATATAGGGCCCTGCCTTCAATGAAATATTTCTAGCACCAATATTTGTCAATTGAAACACTCAAAACAACAACAAACAATACAGGTATACCTCATTTTATCATGCTTCACTTTATTGTGCTTCATAGATATTTTTACAATTTGAAGGTTTCTGGTAACCCAGTATTGAGTAAGTCTGTTGGCTCCATTTTTCCAACAGCATTTGCTCACTTTGTGTCTGTGTCACATGTTGGTAATTCTTGCAATATTTCAAACTTTTTGATTATTGTTATATTTGTTATAGTTATCTGTGATCAGTGACCTTTGATGTTATCCCTGAAAAAAGATTACAACTCGCTGAAGGCTCAGATGATTGTTAGCATTTTTTGGCAATAAATTATTCTTTAACTAAGGTATCTACATTGTTTTGTTTTAGATAAAATGTTATTGCACACCTAACAGACTACAGTATAGTATAAACATAACTTTTATATGCATTGGGAAACCAAAAAATGCCTGTGACTCACTTTATTGTAATATTTGCTGCATTGCCGTGGTCTGGAACTGAACCTGTGATGTCTCTGAGTCTGCCTGTGTATATTTTGTTCACACTTCAGGGACTGATAAGTCACATGACCTAAGTGAGACCTTTTGGAGAATGTGAGACAAAGATTTTTTCTGAGACACTTTGACCCCCCAAAACTGCTGCCAGTCATCTTATGACCACTCTTGATCTAAAGTAGAGGCAAAGCTGGTAAAAGGAAAGAAACCAGTAACACTGCAGTAACACTGTGGAATGGCTGGATCAACCTTAGCCTGAAGTTATCTGCCTTTAGATCTTTCAGCAACGTAAGCCAATAAAATTCCCTTTACCACTAAAACCAGTTTGATTTGGGTTTTTTATTTCTTGCAGAGGAAAGCACCCTAAATTCGACAGCAAGCAACCAGAGTCTCCTATCCACATATAAAAGAATATAATAACAGAGCTTGACAAAATAAAGTGACTATGTAAGCAGCTGAAATCTTGAGAAGCAAGTAGGCTACCCTGAAAGTAATGGAAGGATGCTTCCTGTGTCAATGGCGGCACCTTCACTTCCTCCCTAACACCCTAGTGCCCAGGGTCCATCCACCCATCACAGGATCTGTATATTTCTTGGCACCTTCTAGGGAACTGCCATGTGGAGAATTACCACAGTTATTTCTAGCTAGCTTTATTCTCCTCACAAGAAGACAAAAGGGAGACAGAAAAATCAAATTAAGGTTAATATTTTGATGTCAAAGAATCGATACTTTAAAACGTTACTCATTTACTTTGGCAGCGGGAGGCCAGTGAAGAAAAAATACATAATGAAGGATTATTTTTACAGCAGCGTCAATTTTTTTGCATGACAGCTTATTAACACCATCTTTCCCCCTGCAGCAGGATAGCCGAGAAGCTGAAGAATAAATCACATCGGAACCCTAGCACCTATTGCCCGTAAACTCACAGCCTTAAAGAGTCATGGGATCTGTTATGACTTTATTACAACCATTTCCTGATTTCTTTGGGGAGTGAAGAACTGGGCTTTCTCTCTGGTGGGGGGGGTGGGGTGGGAGGTGAGCAGCGGAGATGGGGCTTATGGAGGAAAGAGGAAAAACAGCCTGAATACAAAACAAAGTTAGTTACTGCTTTACAGAGGCCAGTGAAGTGGTGCTTGTATCCGCTCTCCTCTCAAAGACAGTACCAAGTCCCCACTGAGTGCTCTCAAGGGGCCCCGGGCCAGCCCAGGACCCCCAACCCATAGCAACCCATGCTTCCAGGAGCTGGGCCTTGCACATATCTTGCAGTCACAGACACTTGTCTCGGGGGCTGTAAAGGCAGACTCAAGGCAAACTCAGTGGTTTGAATCACTGCTTTAAAAAACAAAAGCAAAGAGCCAAAAGCCTGCTGAATGCAAGCCTAAACTCAAAGACTATTCCGAATGTGTTTTCACTGCCAAATGTTCCATGCTGACCTTTTTTTTTTTAAAGTTTTGGACATTCTTTTTTTTTTTAAGCTAAACTTTTAAAAAAAAATTATTTATTTATGGCTGCGTTGGGTCTTCATTGCTGCGCACAAGCTTTCTCTAGTTGCGGCAAGCGGGGGCTACTCTTCATTGAGGCGTGCGGGCTTCTCATTGCAGTGGCTTCTCCTGTTGCGGAGCGCGGGCTCTAGGCACCCGGGCTCAGAAGTTGTGGCTCGTGGGCTCTAGAGCACAGGCTCAGTAGTTATGGCCCACGGGCTTAGTTGCTCCGCGGCATATGGGATCTTCCCGGACCAGGGCTCGAAGCCGTGTCCCCTGCACTGGCAGGCGGATTCTTAACCACTGTGCCACCAGGAAAACCCTTCACGTTGACCTTTGATGCTTTTAATTATGGGAAGTGAGAGCATCAGGCCTCCCAACCCTAAGGGCTGAGTTCAGGCATGGTTCTGAACGTCCTGTGTGTCGAGGCCAGTAGTGTGTGCACAGATCTAAGCTGACCATGTTGCCCAGGTTTGCAGCGAAAACATCTGGAACCCATCCCCTCACCAAATCATTGATCCCCCACTCACACTTCAGGGTCCCCACATGAGGGGTGCTGGTGGGAGAGGAGGGGCCAGCAGGTGGGAAAGGCCCCCGCACAGGAGAGGATGTGATTCTAGTGCCCCACGGCAGCACGCTAGTGCTCTGAATAACCCTGGCTGCAGAGGGTCAGACGAGGGTGTAGAACAATTTTGGAAAACACCTTTTAGACTTATCTCAATGCTGTCTCTTTAAAGACACTTCTCCTTATTTATTGCCAATTCTTGAACAATCTGCCTCCCCACTCCCTTGCTCCAACCAGTGCTCCACCCCTGAGTCCACAGGGAACCTCATACCCCTCTGTGGCACCTGCTGTTTCCTGTTTCTTGCCCATTTCCACCCCTCCCAAGACCGTAATCCCTTCAGGACCGAGGGCTGTCGGGTGCATCTTCTATCCCCGAGGCCCTTGGTGCAGAGCCCCGCCAGGAGCCCACGCACAATGCTGATGTCCTGCTCTTGAATTCCGAATCTATAACCCTAAAAACCAGAGGTGCTAAACTGAAGCTGCCTCACTGTAATTCCATAGAGCCGTGGAGCCGCGAGGGGCTCACACTGCCTGTATTTGAATGCCTAGTAGCTGCGTACCTGTGGGCTTACTTAACCTACTTAACCACTCTGCCTCACTTTCCTTACCTGTAAAGTGGGTACAATAGAGTGCCTACCTGGGAGGGTTGTTGGGATGGAGGGAGCAGGGATAAATGAGCTAAGATGGGTCAAGTGGTTAGAACAGTTCCTGGCAATAGTAAATCTTCAGTAACTGTGAGCTATTTTCTTCCAAAACTGGGGGATTTTTTGTGTTTTTTTAAATTTACTTTTTGGCTGCATTGGGTCTTCATTGCTGCGTGCAGGCTTTCTCTAGTTGCGGCGAGCGGGGGCTACTCTTCTTTGCAGTGCACGTGCTTCTCACTGTGGTGGCTTCTCTTGCTGTGGAGCACGGGCTCTAGGCATGTGGGTTTCAGTAGTTGTGGCACGCAGGCTCAGTAGTTGTGGCTCACAGGCTCTAGAGTGCAGGCTCAGTAGTTGTGGCACACAGGCTTAGTTGCTCCGTGGCCTGTGGGATCTTCCAGGACCAGGACTCGAACCCGTGCCCCTGCATTGGCAGGCAGATTCTTAACCACTGCGCCATCAGGGAAGTCCCCCAAACTGGAGTTATTGTCATTAGCTCACGGTTGCTCAAATCTCAAAGCGCTGCAGTATTTACCCCCAAAATGTCACCTCTCAGGACTGCCTGGGGGAAGAGAGCCCTAAATGGAAAAGCAACACCAAACACACACACAGCAGGGCGATACTCTGTTAAAGTATGTAAAACTGCTGCTAAATCTGGAGGCTGGCTCCAGCCTTCCAACACAGCGTCCTGTCCCCCTTCTTCTCACTGCCCCACCCCGAGGGAGAGGAGCTGCTCAGGACTCCTGGTCCCTGAAGCTGGCTGCACTCAGTGCCTGGGACGAGGATGGAGTCCCAGCTGAGCCACATGCAAGGCCCACAGGGAGGGGCTTGGTGTGACTCGGTGATGCTCGTCGGGCATTTCCACAGGGCCACCTCCTCAGGCGACCAGCAGGCTGAGGACAGACTCCTCAGAGAAGACATTCTTCTCTAACACAGTGATTTGCTTTGCGAGGCCTAATTCCAGTTGGGCCGTTGGTTAACTGCTGCTGCCATCCTTCCCTGCCTGGGCACCTGGCCCCCGTCTCCCTCGCGCCCACATTCCACCCTGCATTTGGCCACATTGGGGGAAAGTCCTCTTCTCCAACACCCCCCCCGCCTCAATTGAAAAACAATTTGCTTGGGATTTTTGTGGCAAGGGCTTTTAAATTGTGGGCTCCCAGAGCAACATCCTGCTCCAGCTTCCAGGGTGAGCTCTGGGCAGGAGGAGGGTAAGCACACACAGAGAAGCCAGGCCACCACTGCTGCCCACTTGGGGGACTGCTTGTCGCTCCAGCCCCCCTCCCGTGACAAACACACGAGGCTCCTCAGTGAATGATGCCCACACAGGCTGTGGTGACGGTTCCGTGGATGGGGAATGTACCTTCCTCACTAGAAAGCAAAAACTCACTGTATATTATCATTTAAACTTGACAAAACAGAGTACAGGCTATCCTCATTTTTTGTGGGATCCATATTTGTGAATTCACTTACTCCCTAAAATTTATTTTTAAACGAAAAAATCAATACTCGCAGTACTTTTGTGGTCATTTGTGGATTTGAATAGCCAGACGTGCATGCTCCCAGCTGAGCTCGGGCAAGGCCACACTCTGCCTTCCTTTTTCAGCTCTCACACTGTAAACAGTGTCCACTTTACAGTCTGTTTAGTGCCATGGTTTTTTGTTTTGTTTTGGGGTTTTTTTTTAATTGAATTTTGTGTTTTTTGTTTGTGGTTTCACTATTTAATGGTCCCTAAACATGGCTTTGAAGTGTTGTCCAGAAGCATGGACGCTATGGTGCACCTTATAGAGAAAACGTGTGCTAGATAAGCAGTGCTGGCTGTGAGTTCACTGTTAGTGAATCAACGATATATATTAAATAAGGTACCTTTAAAAAGAAACACACATCAAACAAGGTTATGCATTGATCTGTTGATGAAAATGTGACCAGAGGCTCACCGGTACCTAACCCTGTATGTCCTCCAGAACCAATGGTTCAGTATCCATTAATTCAGTGTTTGTGATGAATTTATAGAACATACCACAATGAGAATTAACTGTGTGTCATTTTAAAAAACTCGACTAACATTCCGTCATTTAATAACTGACAGTTTGCTGCACTAGGTACAGACAGCCACACTCATTTTAAAATGAAAACTTTTACTTCAATGTAATAAACATTTATTAAGCTCTACTGGTCAGATGAGTATAAAAACAAGGAGACCCACCCTTGCATTAAAGAATTACCTACTTAAAAAAATGTGTTTTATACACAATCACAAATTTTATTAAAAAGAGAAAAACTTAGAGGGCAGACAGCAGAAGCAAGAAAAACGACAATCCTGCATCCTGTGGAACAAAAACCACGTTCACAGAAAGACAGACAAGGTGAAAAGGCAGAGGGCTATGTACCAGATGTAGGAACAAGATAAAACCCCAGAAAAACAACTAAATGAAATGGAGATAGGGAATCTTCCAGAAAAAGAATTCAGAATAATGATAGTGAAGATGATCCAGGACCTCGGAAAAAGAATGGAGGCAAAGATCGAGAAGATGCAAGAAATGTTTAACAAAGACCTAGAAGAATTAAAGAACAAACAAACAGAGATGAACAATACAATAACTGAAATGAAAAATACACTAGAAGGAATCAATAGCAGAATAACTGAGGCAGAAGAACGGATAAGTGACCTGGAAGACAGAATGGTGGAATTCACTGCTGCAGAACAGAATAAAGAGAAAAGAATGAAAAGAAATGAAGACAGCCTAAGAGACCTCTGGGACAACATTAAATGCAACAACGTTTGCATTATAGGAGTCCCAGAAGGAGAAGAGAGAGAAAAGGGACCCAAGAAAATATTTCAAGAGATTATACTCAAAAACTTCCCTAACATGGGAAAGGAAATATCCACCCAAGTCCAGGAAGCGCGGAGAGTCCCAGGCAAGATAAACCCAAGGAGAAACACACGGAGACACATAGTAATCAAATTGGCAAAAAATTAAAGACAAAGAAAAATTATTGGGCTTCCCTGGTGGTGCAGTGGTTGAGAATCTGCCTGCTAATGCAGGGGACACGGGTTTGAGCCCTGGTCTGGGAAGATCCCACATGCCGCGGAGCAACTAGGCCCGTGAGCCACAACTACTGAGCCTGTGCGTCTGGAGCCTGTGCTCTGCAACAAGAGAGGCCGCGATACTGAGAGGCCTGCGCACCACAACGAAGAGTGGCCCCCGCTTGCTACAACTAGAGAAAGCCCTCGCACAGAAACGAAGACCCAACACAGCAAAAATAAATAAATAAATGACTAAACTCCTACCCCCAACATCTTAAAAGGAAAAAAAAGAAAAGAAAGAAAAATTATTGAAAGAAGCAAGGGAAGAATGACAAAAAACATATAAGGGAACTCCCATAAGGTTAACAGCTGATTTCTCAGCAGACACTCTACAACCCAGAAGGGACTGGCATAATATACTTAAAGTGATGAAAGGGAAGAACCTACAATCAAGATTACTCCACCCAGCAAGGATCTCATTCAGATTCAACGGAGAAATCAAAAGCTTTACAGACAAGCAAAAACTAAGAGAATTCAGCACCACCAAACCAGCTCTACAACAAATGCTAAAGGAACTTCTCTAAGGGGGAAACACAAAAGAAGAAAAGGACCTGCAAAAACAAACCCAAAACAATTAAGAAAATGGTAATAGAACATACATATCAATAAGTACCTTAAACATGAATGGATTAAATGCTCCAACCAAAAGACACAGGCTTGCTGAATGGATACAAAAATAAGACCCATATATATGCTGTCTACAAGAGACCCACTTCAGACCTGGGGACACATACAGATTGAAAGTGAGGGGATGGAAAAAGATATTCCATGCAATTGGAAATCAAAAGAAAGCTGGAGTAGCAATACTCATATCAGATAAAATACACTTTAAAGTACAGAATGTTACAAGAGACAAGGAAAGACACTCCATAATTAATGATCAGGTGATCAACCCAAGAAGAAGATATAACAATTATAAATATTATGCACCCAACATAGGAGCACCTCAATACATTAGGCAACTGCTAACAGCTATAAAAGAGGAAATCGACAGTAACACAGTAATACTGGGGGACTTTAACACCTCTCTTAACACCAATGGACAGATCATCCAAACAGAAAATTAATAAGGAAACACAAGCTTTAAATGACACAATAAAGCAGATAGATTTAATTGATATTTGTAGGACGTTCCATCCAAAAACAGCAGATTACACTTTCTTCTCAAGTGCACACAGAACATTCTCCAGGATAGATCACATCTTAGGTCACAAATCAAGCCTCAGTAAATTTAAGAAAATTGAAATCATTATCAAGAATCTTTTCTGACCACAATGCTATGAGATTAGGTATCAATTACAGGGAAAAAAACCGTAAAAAACACAAACACATGGAGGTTAAACAATATGTTACTAAATAACCAAGAAATCAAAGAGGAAATCAAAAAATACCTAGAGACAAATGACAATGAAGATCCAAAACCTATGGGATGCAGCAAAAGCAGTTCTAAGAGGGAAGTTGATAGCAATACAATCCTACCTCAAGAAACAACAAACATCTCAAATAAACAATCTAACATTACACCTAAAGGAACTAGAGAAAGAAGAACAAACAAAACCCAAGGTTAGTTGAAGGAAAGAAATCATAAAGATCAGAGCAAAAATAAATGAAATAGAAACAAAGAAAACAATAGTAAAGATCAATAAAACCAAAAGCTGGTTCTCTGAGGAGATAAACAAAATTGATAAACCATTAGCTAGACAAATCAAGAAAAAGAGGGAAAGGACTCAAATCATTAAAATTAGAAATGAAAAAGGAGAAGTTACAACAGACTGCAGAAATACAAAGCATCCTAAGAGACTACTACAAGCAACTCAATGCAATAAAATGGACAACCTGGAAGAAATGGACACATTCTTAGAAAGGTATAACCTTCCAAGACTGAACCAGGAAGAAATAGAAAATATGAACAGACCAATCAAAAGTAATGAAATTGAAACTGTGATTAAAAATCTTCCAACAAACAAAAGTCCAGGACCAGATGGCTTCACAGGTGAATTCTATCAAACATTTAGAGAAGAGCTAATACCCAGCCTTCTCAAACTCTTCCAAAAAATTGCAGAGGAAGGAAAACTTCCAAACTCATTCTATGAGGCCACCATCACCCTGAAACCAAAACCAGACAAAGATATTACAAAAAAAAGAAAACTACAGACCATTATCACTGATGAATATAGATGCAAAAAACCTCAACAAAATACTAACAAACAGAATCCAACAACACATTAAAAGGATCATACACCATGATCAAGTGGGATTTATCCCAGGGATGAAAGGATTCTTCAATATATGCAAATCAGTCAATGTGATACACCATATTAACAGATTGAAGAATAAAAACCATATGATCATCTCAATAGATGCAGTAAAAGCTTTTGACAAAATTCAACACCCATTTATGATAAAAACTCTCCAGAAAGTGGGCATAGAGGGAACCTACTTCAACATAATAAAGGCCATATATGACAAACCCACAGCAAACATCATTCTCAATGGTGAAAAACTGAAAGCATTTCCTCTATGATCAGGAACAAGACAAGGATGTCCACTCTCACTACTATTATTCAACATAGTTTTGGAAGTCCTAGCCACGGTAGTCAGGGAAGAAAAAGAAATAAAGGGAATACAAATTGGAAAAGAAGAAGTAAAACTCTCACTGTTTGCAGATGACATACTATACATAGAGAATCCTAAAGATGCTACCAGAAAACTACTAGAGCTAATTAATCAATTTGGTAAAGTTGCAGGATACAAAATTAATGCACAGAAATCTCTTGCATTGTTATACACTAATGATGAAAAATCTGAAAGAGAAATTAAGGAAACACTCCCATTTACTACTGCAACAAAAAGAATAAAATACCTAGGAATAAACCTACCTAGGGAGACAAAAGACCTGTATGCAGAAAACTATAAGACACTGATGAAAGAAATTAAAGATGATACCACAGATGGAGAGATATACCATGTTCTTAGATTGGAAGAATTAATATTGTGAAAATGACTATACTACCCAAAACCATCTACAGATTAAATGCAATCCCTATTAAATTACCAATGGCATTTTTTACAGAGCTAGAACAAAAAATCTTAAAATTTGTATGGAGACACAAAATACCCTGAATAGCCAAAGCAGTCTTGAGGGAAAAAAATGGAGCTGGAGGAATCAGACTCCCTGGCTTCAGATTATACTACAAAGCTACAGTAATCAAGACAGTATGGTACTGGCACAAAAACAGAAATATAGATCAATGGAACAGGATAGAATGCCCAGAGAAAAACCCACACACCTATGGTCAACTAATCTATGACAAAGGAGGCAAGGATATACAATGGAGAAAAGACAGTCTCTTCAATAAGTGGTGTTTGGTAAACTGGACAGCTACATGTAAAAGAATGAAATTAGAACACTCCCTAACACCATACACAAAAATAAACTCAAAAAAAAAAAAGAGAGAAAAACTTTAGCTAAAAGGAGCAAAGCTTCATATAAAAACACCTAACCTAATTTCCAATGTGATTTTTTTGTCTAATTTACCAATATATGTAATTTAAACAGTACCCTTGTAGTCACTCAGTGAACTGTATCCAGGATGCTATGCAAGGCATTTTACACGTATTATCTTATTAATAATCACAACTATGAGATTCACATTATCACTGTCTCTTCTATCAATGAGAAAACCAAGCCTCAAAGAGACTTTAAAAATTGCCCCAAATCATTCAGCAAGTAAATTGCATAATTGAGAAATGAATTCAAACCCAAGTGCATTTGCCTCCAAAGCTCTATTCACTGAGCACAGTTGCTGTGCTGGGCTTGTGTCCAGTTTGTCTGAGATACAAGCCACTCCCGTAAAGTCACAGACAGGACTGGAGTATCATTCAGGAAAGAGTTTTGTGAGGGCAAGGCAAAGAGAGGGGCCTTGTGGTTAAGTAAGTTTGGGCAATGCAGCCTCCTCCTCCCCACTGAAAACTCAGACAGTGTTTTAATTAGCTGAAACCATGGCTTTAACATGCTCAGAGGGGCTCTGCAATAAAAAGAGAACCCTGTTTGTATGTGTGCTTAGGAAGCATGATACTAACAATAAGAAAGAACCACAGAAGGTGCATTCTCAAGGTCAGCACACAAGGATCACACACAGTTGCGGAAGCATTTGTGTATATTTCACTGCTCATTAAAAATAAACTTATTGTGGGACTTCCCTAGTGGTCCAGTGGTAAAGCCTTCCAATGCAGGGGACGCAGGTACGATCCCTGGTCAGAAACTAAGATCCAACATGCTGCAGGGCAACTGAGCCAGTGCACCTCAACTAGAGAGAGAAAACCCGCACGCCACAACTAGAGAGAAGCCCGTGTGCTGCAACGAAGAGCCCACGTGCCGCAACTAAGACCCCATGCAGCCAAAAATAATACATACATACATACATACATAACTAAACCTGTTGAAGTTTGTTTAATCCAGTAAGGATTTTATTTTATTTTATCTTATTTTATTTTGGCTGGGTTGGGTCTTCGTTTGCTGTGTGCGAGTGGGTGCTACCCTTTGTTGTGGTGCGCGGGCTTCTTATTGTGGTGGCTTCTCTTTTTGTGGCGCACAGGCTGTAGGCGTATGGGCTTCAGTAGTTGCAGCACGTGGGCTCCATAGTTGTGGCACATGGGCCCTAGAGCGCAGGCTCAGTAGTTGTGGCACTTAGTTGCTCTGCAGCATGTGGGATATTCCTGGACCAGGGATCGAACCTGTGTCCCCTGCACTGGCAGGCGGATTCTTAACCACTGCGCCACCAGGGAAGTCCCCAGGTTTTGTTTTCAAATTTATCTCTCTGTGGCAGTTTTGCTCTCACTTGGGGAAAGACTGGATGGACACACAATGTTAGAGAAAATGCTGCATTTAGAATGAAGAGCAAACTGGCTGGAGTGACAATTTTTTCTACCTTATGGGTTGGTACCTACCCTAGGGCCTGACATTTTCAACATCGACCTTGATCCAGACACTACATTTGAACGAGCTCCCACCAAGGAAGGTGGGTGCGGATTCAAAAAGAGTGACTAAAACAGGGTGTAATTTTTTCTTTGATTTTAAATATGTATCTACCCGGTGCATATGACAGTTAAAATTATTTTTGGTAACTATTTATGATTGTGACTTCCCCACATTAATGCTGGAAACAGATCTGGATTAAATCAAACAGCTGATCAGTTCCATCTCTCCCCTCCTCCCAAGATTTGCAAAAAGGTTTTTAATTAACACAAAATAATTTTTACTTTTGAATTCATATATCAAGCCCGTGGCAAAATTTTAGTGCTGGTTTATGGGTCATCTATTTGTCTTGAAGAACTGCATTCTGAGAGTGGCATTGACTCAAATCCTGCTAGAATACTGAAATTACAGGTCTTATATAAGAGGTGAGGTGACAGAAAAGATTTTTCAAGGATGAGTTAACATTTGATAATAATTCACATTTATGGCAGGGGATACAAACCCCAAAGGGTTTATAGAATAAGGAAGGGAGAAGCATGTAACGCTATAATGTGGAAAGGGCCACAAACAGGACATAGCCACTCAGGGCCACTCCAGGCGAGAGGGTGAGGTCAGGAGGCCCAGGCTGTGTCCTGAAGGCTGGGCTCCAGCCAGGAGAGGAAGAAAGTGTGTGTTGGAGGGACGCTTCCAAGAGCAGGAAGAGCGTGACCCGAGGCAGGGGGGCATGAAAGAGCCTGCATAATATTTCTGAGGGAGGAGGAAGTGATGGGGGAGGTATGAGGGATCCCCACAATCATGGCCCTGCCCAGAGTGGAGCAATGCCAGCCCCAACTCTGCCAACAACATGGGAAAGCAGGGAACTGGCTGAGCCTCAGTTTCCACATCTGTGCAAGGGCAACGGCAACATGAAATGAGGCCACTCATGTGAGTGCAGCACATCAAGCACATGTAAAGAATGAAAATTAGTATGCTGTCTCAGCTTCAGATTTCTCAAAGAAGCCAAGATGGTAGTATTTCAGAGGCTGAAAAGCAGCACCTAATTTCTTCTTGGCATTTTTCTTTCCAACATCTTTGAAATCTGAGTGTTAAGTCTCTACATTTTTTTTCCCCATTAGGACTCAACAAAGCTATTTTCATTTTGGGTGGGACCTATTTGATTTTTACCCCCTTGGTTCCTAAAGGATCTTGTGACGTTGTTTGTATGCTGAAGTTTTAGCCTGTAGGTAGGTGATGGGAAGCAGACTGCATTTTGTAAACACGGCCTCAGCCATATCTTCTATCTCACATGCTCTTCCGCAGTGTGGCCCTGCCTCTCCCATCATCCTGGTCCCCTGGAATCTGAGCGTTGCTTGATCACTAGAATGAGGCAGAGTTGATTCTGGGGTTTCTGCCTGGGTTGCTCAGCATGCACATTCTTTGGAGCTCCCTCTGGGAACGGAGCCACCATGCTGGGAGAAGCCCAAGCTCTTTGGAGAGGCCATGTGGATGTGTTCCCGTCAATAGCTCCAGCTGGGCTGACAGTAGCTTTAAAAGGCCAGCCGGGAGATTGGTTTAAGATGGCGGAGTAGAAGGATGTGCACTCACTCCCTCTGGCAAGAGCACTGAAATCACAACTAACTGCTGAACAATCATCGACAGGAAGACACTGGAACTCACCAAAAAAGATACCCCACATCCAAAGACAAAGGAGAAGCCAAAATGAGATGGTAGGAGGGGCGCAATCACAATAAAATAAAATCCCACAACTGCTGGGTGGGTGACTCACTAACTGAAGAACACTTATACCATGGAAGTCCACCCACTGGAGTGAAGGTTCTGAGCCCCACGTCATGCTTCCCAATTTGAAGGTCCAGCAACGGGAGGAAGAATTCCTAGAGAAACAGACTTTGAAGGCTAATGGGATTTGATTGTAGGACTTCTACAGGACTGGGGGAAACAGAGACTCCACTCTTGGAGGGCACACACAAAGTAGTGTGTGCATCAGGACCCAGGGGAAGGAGCAGTGACCCTATAGAAGACTGAACCAGACCTACCTGCTAGTGTTGGAGGGTCTCCTGCAGAGGCAGCAGGGGTGGCTGTGGCTCACCATGGGGACAAGGACACTGGCAGCAGAAGTTCTGGGAAGTACTCCTTGGCGTGAGTCCTCCCACAGTCTGCCATTAGCCCCACCAAAGAGCTGGGTAGGCTCCAGTGTTGGGTCGCCTCAGGCCAAAGAACCAACAGGGATGGAACCCAGCCCCACCCATCAGCAGACAAGCGGATTAAAGTTTTACTGAGCTCTGTCCACCAGAGCAACACCCAGCTCTACCCACCACCAGTCCCTCCCATCAGGAAACTTGCACAAGGCTCTTAGATAGACTTATCCACCAGAGGACGGACATCAGAAGCAAGAAGAACTACAATCCTGCAGCCTGTGAGGGAAAAAAAACCACATTCATAGAGAGATAGACAAGATAAAAAGGCAGAGGGCTAAGTACCAGATGAAGGAACAAGACAAAACCCCAGAAAGACAACTAAATGAAGTGGAGATGGGCAATCGTCCAGAAAAAGAATTCAGAATAATGATAGTGAAAAGTTTCTTGTAAACAAGAAATGTTTAACAAAGATCTAGAAGAATTAAAGAACAAATACCTAGAAAAATTAAAGAACAAACAAACAGAGATGAACAATACAATAACAGAAGTGAAAAATACACTAGAAGCAATCAGCAGCAGAATAACTGAGGTAGAAGAATGGATAAGTGACCTGGAAGACAGAATCGTGGAATTCACTGCAACAGAACAGAATAAAGCAAAAAGAATGAAAAGAAATGAAGACAGCCTGAGAGACCTCTGGGACAACATTAAATGCAACAACATTCACATTATAGGGGTCCCAGAAGGAGAAGAGAGAGAGAAAGGACCCAAGAAAATATTTGAAGAGATATAGTAGAAAACTGCCCTAATATGGGAAAGAAAATAGCCACCCAAGTCCAGGAAGCGCAGAGAGTCCCAGGCAAGATAAACTCAAGGAGAAACATGCTGAGACACATAGTAGTCAAATTGACAGCAATTAAAGACAAAGAAAACTTATTGAAAGCAGCAAGGGAAAAAATGACAAATAACATACAAAGGAACTCCCATAAGGTTAACAGCTGATTTCTCAGCAGAAACTCTACAAGCCAGAAGGGACTGGCATGATATACTTAAAGTGATGAAAGGGAAGAACGTACAACCAAGATTACTCCACCCAGCAAGGATCTCATTCAGATTCAACAGAGAAATCAAAAGCTTTACAGACAAGCAAAAGCTAAGAGAATTCAGCACCACCAAACCAGCTCTACAATAGATGCTAAAGGAACTTCTCTTAGTGGGAAACACAAGAGAAGGAAAGGACCTACAAAAACAAACCCATAACAATTAAGAAAATGGTAATAGGAACATACATATCAATAGTTACCTTAAACGTGAATGGATTAAATGCTCCAACCAAAAGACACAGGCTTGCTGAATGGATACAAAAACAAGACCCATATATATGCTGTCTACAAGAGACCCACTTCAGACCTAGGGACACATACAGACTATAAGTGAGGGGATGGAAAAAGATATTCCATGCAATTGGAAATCAAAAGAAAGCTGGAGTAGCAATACTCATATCAGATAAAATACACTTTAAAATACAGAATGTTACAAGAGGCAAGGAAGGACACTCCATAATTAATGATCAAGTGATCAATCCAAGAAGAAGATATAACAATTGTAAATATTATGTACCCAACATAGGAGCACCTCAATACATAAGGCAACTGTTAACAGCTATAAAAGAGGAAATCGACAGTAACACAATAGTACTGGGGGACTTTAACACCTCGCTTAACACCAATGGACAGATCATCAGAACAGAAAATTAATAAGGAAACACAAGTTTTAAATGACACAACAGACTAGCTAGATTTAATTGATATTAATAGGACATTCCATCCAAAAGGAGCAGATTACACTTTCTTCTCAAGTGCACACAGAACATTCTCCAGGATAGATAATATCTTGGGTCACAAATCTAGCCTCAGTAAATTTAAGAAAACTGAAATCATATCAAGCATCTTTCTGACCACAATGCTATGAGATTAGGTATCAATTACAGGGAAAACAATGTAAAAAACGCAAACACATGGAGGCTAAAAAATACGTTACTCAGGCTTCCCTGGTGGTGCAGTGGTTGAGAGTCCACCTGCCAATGCAGGGGACACGGGTTCGTGCCCCGGTCTGGGAAGATCCCACATGCCACGGAGCGGCTAGGCCCGTGAGCCATGGCCGCTGAGCCTGTGTGTCTGGAGCCTGTGCTCCACAACGGGAGAGGCCACAAGACTGAGAGGCCCGTGTACCAAAACAAACAAACAAAAAAAGTTACTAAGTAACGAAGAGATCATTGAAGAAATCAAAAATTACCTAGAGACCAGTTACAACGAAAACACAATGATCCAAAACCTATGGGATGCAGCAAAAGCAGTTCTAAGAAGGAAGTTTATAGCAATACAAGCCTATCTCAAGAAACAAGAAAAATCTCTAATAAACAATCTAACCTTACACCTAAAGGAACTAGAGAAAGAAGAACAAACAAAACCCAAAGTTAGAGGAAGGAAAGAAATCATAAAGATTAGAGCAGAAATAAATGAAATAGAAACAAAGAAAACAATAGCAAAGATCAATAAAACTAAAAGCTGGTTCTTTGAGAAGACAAACAAAATTGATAAACCATTAGCTAAACAAATCAAGAAAAGGAGGGAGAGGACTCAAATCAATAAAATTAGAAATGAAAAGGAGAAGTTACAACAGACACCACTGAGATACAAAGCATCCTAAGAGACTACTACAAGCAACTCTATGCCAATAAAATGGACAACCTGGAAGAAATGCACAAATTCTTAGAAAGGTATACCCTTCCAAGACAGACCAGGAAGAAATAGAAAATATGAACAGACCAATCAAAAGTAATGAAATTGAAACTGTGATTTAAAATCTTCCAACAAACAAAAGTCCAGGATCAGATGGCTTCACAGGTGAATTCTATTAAGCATTTAGAGAAGAGTTAACACCCATCCTTCTCAAACTCTTCCAAAATATAGCAGAGGGAGGAACACTCCCAAACTCATTCTACGAGGCCACCATCACCCTGATACCAAAAGCAGACAAAGATGTCATAAAGAAAGAAAACTACAGGCCAATATCTCTGATGAACATAGATGCAAAAATCCTCAACAAAATACTAGCAAAGAGAATCCAACAGGACATTAAAAGGATCATACACCATGACCAAGTGGGGTTTATCCCAGGAATGCAAGGATTCTTCAATATATGCAAATCATTCAATGTGATAAACCATATTAACAAATTGAGGATGAAAACCATATGATCATCTCAATAGATGCAGAAAAAGCTTTTGACAAAATTCAACACCCATTTATGATAAAAACCCTCCAGAACGTAGGCATAGAGGAAACTTACCTCAACATGATAAAGGCCATATATGACAAACCCACAGCCAACACCATTCTCAATGGTGAAAAACTGAAACCATTTACCCTAAGATCAGGAATAAGACAAGGTGACCCACTCTTACCACTGTTATTCAACATAGTTTTGGGAGTTTTAGACATAGCAATCAGAGAAGAAAAAGAAATAAAAGGAATCCAAATCAGAAAAGAAGAAATAAAACTGTCACTATTTGCAGATGACATGACACTATACATAGAGAATCCTAAAGATGCTACCAGAAAACAACTAGAGCTGATCAATGAATTTGGTAAAGTAGCAGGATACAAAATTAACGCACAGAAATCTTTTTACATTCCTATACACTAATGATGAAGAATCTGAAAGAGAAGTTAAGGAAACACTCCCATTTACCATTGCAACAAAAAGAGTAAAATACCTAGGAATAAACCTACCTAGGGAGACAAAAGACCTGTATGCAGATAACTATAAGGCACTGATGAAAGAAATTAAAGATGATACCACAGATGGAGAGATATACCATGTTCTTGGATTGGAAGAATCAACATTGTTAAAATGACTATACTACCCAAAGCAATCTACAGATTCAATGCAATCCCTATCAAACTACCAATAGCATTTTTCAGAGAACTGGGACAAAAAATTTCATGATTTGTATGGAAACATCAAAGACCCCAAAAAGCCAAAGTAATTTTGAGAAAGAAAAACGGAGTGGGAGGAATCAGGCTCCCGGATTTCAGACTATACTACAAAGCTACAGTAATCAAGACAGTATGGTACTGACAGAAAAATACACATCAGTGGGTCAGGATAGAAAGCCCAGCGATTACCCATGCACATATGGTCACCTTATCTTTGATAAAGGAGGCAAGAATATACAATGGAGGAAAGACAGTCTTTTCAATAAGTGGTGCTTCAAAAACTGGACAGCTACATGTAAAAGAATGAAATTAGAACACTCCCTAACACCATACATGAAAATAAACTCAAAATGGATTAGAGACCTAAATGTAAGACTGGACACTATAAAAGTCTTAGAGGAAAACATAGGAAGAACACTCTTTGACATAAATTACAACAAGATCTCTTTTGATCCACCTCCTAGAGTAATGGAAATAAAAACAAAAATAAACAAATGGGACCTAATGAAACGTAAAAGATTTTGCACAGCAAAGTAAACTACAAACAAGATGAAAAGACAACCCTCAGAATGGGAGAAAATATTTGCAAGTGAATCAATGGACAAAGGATTAATCTCCAAATTATACAAACAGCTCATGCAGCTCAATATTAAAAAAATAAACAACCCAATCCAGAAATGGGCAGAAGACCTAAATAGACATTTCTCCAAAGAAGACATACAGATGGCCAAGAAGCACATGAAAAGCTGCTCAACATCACTAATTATTAGAGAAATTCAAATCAAAACTACAGTGAGGTATCACCTCACACCAGTTAGAATGGGCATCAACAGAAAATCTGCAAACAACAAACGCTGGAGAGGGTGTGGAGAAAAGGGAACCCTCTTGCACTGTTGGTGGGAATGTAAATTGATATAGTCACTACAGAGAACAGTTTGGAGGTTCCTTAAAAAGTAAAAATAGAATTACCATATGACCCAGCAACCCCACTACTGGGCATATACCCAGAGAAAACCATAATTCAAAAAGACACATGCACCCCAATGTTCATTGCAGCACTATTTACAATAGCCAGGTCATGGAAGCAACCTAAATGCCCATTGACAGACGAATGGATAAAGAAGATGTGGCACATATATACAATGGAATATTACTCAGCCATAAAAAGGAATGAAATTGGGCATTTGCAGCAACGTGGATGGATCTGGAGAGTGTCATACAGAGTGAAGTAAGTCAGAAAGAGAAAAACAAATATCGTATATTAACGCATATATGTGGAAGCTAGAAAAATGGTACAGATGAACTGGTTTGCAGGGCAGAAATAGAGACACAGATGTAGAGAACAAACGTATGGACACCAAGGGGGGAAAGTTGGGGGGGGTGTGATGAATTGGGAGATTGGGATTGACATGTATACACTAATATGTATAAAATCCATAACTAAGAAGAACCTCCTGTATAAATAAATAAATTAAATTAAATTCAAAAATTCAAAAAAAAAAAAAAAAAAGACCAGCCAGGTGAGTCTTCAGATGGCTCAAGCCCCAGCCAACATCTTAGTGCTACCATGTGAGAGACCACTAGCAAGAACAGTCAAGCAACCCACAGAAGCAGAAGCATGAGCTCATAAAAAATTGTTGTTTCAAGCTATCAAGTTTTGGGGTGTTTGTTCCACAGCAATGGATAAGTGGAACAGCCACTATTTTTGTTTTTTAAACAGATGACCCCAGAAGCTACACGAAGAAAGGATTCAGTACAGAAGGTGAGGCGCCAGAAGGTGACCAGTGCTGCTGACGAGCCTAAAGGGAGAGCCTGGGAAAGGAGTGAGAGTGTCCAGACCATTCTGAACGCAGGTCCCCCTGGGGTGGGGTAGGGCCTCCCACAAACAGCCCCCTCGTTACATCAGCACGTGTGGCCTCACTTTTCAGGTTCTTTGCTTCTCATCTTGGCAGCAATTCCCCCTCTTTCAAGAAAAATGCTGCATCACTTACGAGGGACCTCTGTGCCAGAACCCCAAACCGACGACAACAAAACCCAAAGATCTCCCTGAAATGCTTTCGCAGATGTCTGCCTGAGCTGTGCTCATCTCCAACCTACCTTTCCCAGTCTCTCTGGTGAAGCAGGTCCCCACTCTGGGAAACACACAAGAACCAAACTCTCCAGCAGGACCCAGTAAACATATGACTGCTAATCTCCATCCTGACTGCTCTGAACGTCCAGGGCCTACCCCTAGTGACATCACCTGGAGGGGTCTCTGGTGAAGAGGAAGCACTTTGTCCTCGTTCAGTGGAAACCTCCCCTTCCATCCTAACCCACCGGCTGTGCAGATTTCAGAATATGATGATGGCTAACTCAGTATGGGAACCTGGTACTTCAGCACCAAGTTAAATTCCCTTGGAATGTTTCCGCGGTGCAGCCTACACTTGGAAACTGCTCTCTTTCTGCCTTTTGAGAAGCTAGCTACATGTGACAGCAAGCGAAACCACTTTTTTTTTTTTTTTTTTTGCTGTACATGGGCCTCTCACCATCGTGGCCTCTCCCGTTGCGGGGCACGGGCTCCGGACGCGCAGGCTCAGCGGCCATGGCTCACGGGCCCAGCTGCTCCGCGGCATGTGGGTTCTTCCCGGACCGGGGCATGAACCCGTGTCCCCTGCATCGGCAGGCGGACTCTCAACCACTGCGCCACCAGGGAAGCCCGCGAAACCACTTTTTACAAAAAAACAAAACTGGTGATTTATCACTATTATTAAAAAAAAACGACCCTCCAAAAATTATTTTGAACTGCTGCCATGGGTCAGTTAAAATGGCACGTGATCTGGAGAACAACAGTTCCCCCACCAGTGAGAAAACAGAGCAGGTTGCCAGGGTACCAACAGGGAGAAGCAGAGTTTGCCAAGGGGATAAACAGCAGCACTGTCACCCCAGGAACCGGGACAACACATGCGAGTCAGGAGTGAGATGCAGAACGTAAGTGCTGCCGGAGGGTATGCTGGGAGCCACAAACTGGGCAGAGGAGCTCGGACCAGAGGCCACCCCCTTGGGGAGAGCATCCTCCCAGAAGACAGGACACAGAGAAGTCCAGGAGAACAGGGCAAGACCCAGGACCCATGGCAAGGGCAGGCAAGGGTCTCACTTCCCACCCAAGTGTGGTGCTGCCAGTGGGTCAGAGAAACCAAATACACTGAGTATCGGGTGGCTAGAGCAGCCTCATTATAATTAAGAAATTAGCAAACCAGAGCAGGTGAAGACTCAGAAATAAGGAAGATCAGAAAGAGAGCAGTGGATATCTTTGTTCACTCCACTGGTCCCCAGGATACCTCTTTGGAGGGGGAAGGTCTGAGATCCACCTGGAAGAGCATTTCCCAGAGTGGGTTCTCCGGGGCTCGTATTTGGGATTAGCAGATGCAAACTATTACATATAGGATGGATAAACAATAAGGTCCTACTGCATGGCACAGCACACTATATTCAGTATCCTGTGATAAACCATTATAGAAAAGAACATGAAAAAGAATATATATGTATAACTGAGACACTTTGCTGTGCAGCGGAAATTAACACAATATTGTAAATCAACTATACTTCAATAAAATTAAAAAACAAAAAGGCTACTTGGAGAAAGAGTTTCATGGCTAAGCACTTTTAGGGAAAACTGGGTCAACAGAGTCACAACAGGCCTCTGTTGTGAAGGACCCTGCAGGCGGGGCACAGGATTCAGCGCTGCAGCAGGTTGGAGGGTGCTGTTCACCACTTTTTTGTCGTGAAGTCCAGTTTTCTAATAGAAGTTTGCTTTGTTCCTCTCTCCCGGTTAATGGTCAGCTTCTTAAGAGCTGGGACTAGACTTAGAGAAGGAACTTATGGTTACTGGGGGGAAGGATGGGGGAAGGGATATTTAGGGAGTTTGGGACTGACATGTACACACTGCTATATTTAAAATGGATGACCAACAAGGACCTGCTATATAGTACGGGGAACTCTGCTCAATGTTATGTGGCAGCCTGGATGGGAGAGGAGCTTGGGGGAGAACGGATATATGTGTATGTATGGCTGAGTCCCTTTGCTGTGCACCCGAAACTATCACAACACGGTTAATCGGCTACACTCCAATATAAAATAAAAAGGTTAAAAAAAAGAGCTGGGACTGACTCTGAATGCACCGTTTCCTTTTCCTTTTCAATCAAGAGCTGCATTTTGAGGTGTTTCCTAAGGCACGATATCAGTCACAGGCCTGGGTGGAGCTGAGTGCAGAGCTCGATGGAGGTGTCCATGGGGGTCCAGACCCTTTTGGGGCTCTGGCCTATTAGAAGGGTGGGGACCATCCGAGTCACGCCTGGGAGAGGAGGCCACCTGCTGCCTCGGACCTGGGGCTCCCCGGCCTCCTTCTGGCTGCTGGTCTGGGTTGCTCACAGGAGACAGGCAAACGCATGATGGCCTCGGTCCTAACAGAAGCCCAGTGCCACTGGAGACCAGCAGGGAATTTTGTGTTTTCCTTTTCTTTCAGACTGTCAGTTGGGTTGGGTATTTACCGTGGCAACTGAGAACAGGCTGAGTAGGTGTGGAGAGTGGGAGCTCCAAGGCAGAGCGCAGTGATACTTGCTGGATGGTTTACAGGTGACGTGTGGAGCCCTTGCCGCCGCCTTGGACCGTGAGCACCAGCCCTGAGAGGAGTGTGGTGGTGGAAAGGAGCCTGGATCCTGTGGAGCCCTTAAAGTGAGTCCTGAATGGCCTCCCCCAGCACTTGATTTTCAGGAGCCTAGAAAAAACATCTTGTTCTGGGTGCAGTTCCTTCAGTTTGCATTACTCATGCCTAATCATCTTGCCTGATTCAGATCCGGTCTGTGACTTAAGGAACTTACAACCCACAGGGATTAACAAGACTTTATACATTTCTCTATGACAGAGCTGCGCGTGCTACGTGATGGAGGTGTGCAGAGCAGGTGCGTGTCCTGCTCTAGCTGAGGGCTGAGGGGAGCTTTATCCACTGCTGAGCACCACTCCTGGTACCGAACTCAGAGCACAGACATGGTGTTTGAGAGCTGTTTGGTTTTGTTTTTAAAGCCAAAAGGGAAAGGAAAGAAGAAAACAAGTACTGGAAAAGTGTCATTTAATACAATCTAAACAATGCTCCAATGGACCAGACAAAACAAACAGCAATACTCCAAATGTTTTCTCCAAATAGTAAGTCCCACATCGGAACCAGGATTGCTCGTGGATCCAGTTTTATGGAGAGTCAAATGCCTTTACAGACAGGGCATCACTCCAGGGTCAGCTCGCCCATTTAATGAATGGTGACCACATCGGGGGACTGGCGACTGGGGCTTCCTGCCCCAGACAGCTGGAGCTGCAGGGGGCCCTCCGGTTGTCCCATCGAGACTCAGAGGGGTCCGTCCCTTGTTTGATCACTCCAACTTCAGCAAGCTACCCCCTGGGCCAATCCCATTATTTGATCATCCTGACTTTGTCATGTAATCCCCTTCTAGCTATTGGACTAAAGGTAACTGGGCCATAAGGTACGATCTGTTCTTAACTCAGCAAGCCGTTCTCAGGGGAAAAAAACAAAAAGGGAGCAGGAGGTTCATATAACTTCACAGGGAGAGAGAAGACAAACGAGGAGCTGAGCTGAAGTTCCTTATGTCTCAGCCAGAGAGAAAGATTCGTGCAAGGTGCTAGGGTTCAAGATGAGGGAACACGCTCCAGGGAACGAGAAAGGACCAGTTCCGCAATCTGATGGGTATGGGTTGTAAGTGCGCAAATACTGTATTGAGTTGCATAGACTAAATGTAACTTATAGGAACTGTGGGATGACCCCCGCCCTCCCATATGTACTCTGCCCAGTTCTGGAGCATTCGAGGTGCTGAACAAAGATGTTTGACTATTTTCATGTCTTCCCTCTCAGTTTAGGTAGAAATACTACTTGCTTGCGTGTTTTCATGAGCAGGTTTGGGACCCTCTGTCACACTTTGTCATGGGAAGAATCAGCTCTATCTTATTCCAGGAAGTCGGGTCTATATTAGTGAAGAGTTTGGACTTGAGTGACTTGACAGAAATTCAAATACGCTTGGCATTACACGGCTTTTAGTGCAGCCATAGACCGATGCTCTTTGGAGACACTGCTCACGAGCCTGTCTGGCTCTGGACACTGAATACAGCTGGGGCAGTGGCTTCCTGAGGGTTTGCCTTCTCTGGGGCAGCAGAAGTCGCAGGCCCAGGTCTCAATGAGGCAGCCAATTGCTGTCTGGCCATCAGCCTAGCTGGGAGGAGTCCTTTCACAGCGCTCTTGGCCAAGCCCTTTCCCATGATGTCTATGGACCTGTCACCTTGGCTCTGAATCAGGAGGGGACTCACCTCCCGGAGGAAGTCTGGGGAGAGGAGAAAACAGGTAGAGGACCGAGGGGGTCACTTCAGGCCAGGCAAGGAGAGGCTGGCAGGGAAATTCACTGCTGGAGTTACCTGAAGAGAGAGCCACGCAGATAAAACTGAAAGATGATAAGTTAAAGAGAAACCAGAGCTCCCGGGAAGGCTGAGTATTCCCTCAATGGAAGCAGAACTCCCTGGAAGCCCGCCACGTGGGCTGACCTCACCCCTGCGCCCCGACCAGAGCAAACATGAAGCTTATCGCTGGAGGCCGGGAGGGCTGTAAACAGCCCAGCCCAGAGCCCGAACACACGGATGACGTTTCTTCTCCCGGGAAGGGAGACTTCTGAGGAGCAGGTGCCCCTTAGCAGGTCTTAGGTCAAACATAAAAGAAAATGAAAAATAATTCACGTGTATGAGGTATGAAAGTGATTCTTCCCGAAGCAGAGGCTTCAAACCCCAAGGCCTTTTCGTGACATGTCGCTTCCTAAGCAAATGTGGAACCTGCATTCAGGGAGACTCAGAGTGATCATGCGCAGGGGCTTCAGAAGCTGTGTCTGCTGGAAACTTCTGGAACGGCCCCTGAAGAGGTGCAGGTGAGAAACCTTTCTCCCGCTTCCTCATCTGCAGTGTGGGGCACTGAGGGGCTCTGCGACCCCACCCCCGCCCCACTGATGGCCTTGGACTCCACAGAGCTGAGTGAGGCTGCCGGAACACCTCCCCGGAAGGTCTACACTGTCTTGTCACCCGATCAAGAGCCTGTGCTTATCTGCAGTTTCGTAGAAACACCTGGGCCAGGCTACTTGCTTTCAAGATCCACAACTTCGGGCTTCCCTGGTGGCGCAGTGGTTGAGAATCTGCCTGCTAATGCAGGGGACACGGGTTCGAGCCCTGGTCTGGGAAGATCCCACACGCCACGGAGCAACTAGGCCTGTGAGCCACAACTACTGAGCCTGCGCGTCTGGAGCCTGTGCTCCACAACAAGAGCGGCCGCGATAGTGAGAGGCCCGCACACTGTGATGAAGAGTGGTCCCCGCTTGCCACAACTAGAGAAAGCCCTCGCACAGAAACAAAGACCCAACACAGCCAAAAATAAATAAATAAACAAATGTGGGGTTTAAAAGAAAAAAAAGAATATTAAAAAAAAAAAAAGATCCACAACTTCCGGGCAGGTAATGAGGCCAAAGGAAACATGGCTATAGGCCTGGAGCAGTGGACAATCTAATGGGAACAAACACACTCGTGATGCCCTAGGCGGGCACACCAGAGGTTATGTGCAACACTCCAGGCCACTTGTTTAGGCCTTACGGTCTAGGGGCTGACTTCTGGGGATTCTAGAGCAACTTGAGAAGGGAGGGCAGCTGGACTCAAGTGTGGCTAGGTGGCTTCATGGTGGCAGGGGCTGTAGAAGTCCAATATACACAATTTGGAACTAACTTTCCACTTAACAGGCAAGTGAATGGCACAAAAGTAGAACCCATTTTTCTAGCTACTCTGTGACCTGTTAGGCAACCATGAGAGATACACCACTATTTATGACATTTAGAACCACAAAGAAGTAACACTAGAAGAATCGTCTATTATAGAGTCTGAATTTTAATCCCCTTCATAGTGATCTACCAATATATTAACTTCTAAAATATTGTTTATATCACATTTGTATATAAGATCCTTCCTGAAAATTGACACCACTACTCAGTACCAAGAGACCAACATGGTACATTCAGTACAATTTTGGAATTAATACATGTTGACTCAATCACCTTACAGGTCACCCTAAATTTATATGCTGACTACTTAACTGTTTAAATTGTTTCCACTGACCTTCTGGACATGGAAAAACAGTTGTTCCAGTATTTTAAAATATCACACAAGATGTCTCATCATTAGCTTTAGGAACTTCCTGGCCCTAGGCAGTCCATGTGCATTTACTTTTCTCCAAAATTTACTGGGCTCCAGCCTTGTGCTAGGTCCCAACTGGCCCCCCAGGAGCTGCCCACCTGCCTTAGAAGCTGTCAAAGGGGCAATCAGTGCATTTGATCTTGTACATTCATTTAAAAAGCAAAGGTGTATTACGGTTCTCATAGGGCTATTGACAATTCTCTGAATTCCCCCAGTCTCCTTGGGGCTAAGATCTCCTTAGGGCCAAGTGCTTTTCCCAAGCAGTTGCCTTAGGCTATAACTTTAGGTAACTGGGTAAATCCCCTAACTGAAGCACAATCTAAAGATTTTTTAAATAAGAATTGCTCATAGTCATTAAGCAATTTGTAACTGGCCCCTGAAAGGCCAATGCAATTTGCAAACTCCATGAGGTCAGATTTCTGAAGAAGGGAAAATGAGGAGGTTAGGTTCATGCTCTCATATGTACCCAATAGGAACCCTAAATGAGCTAAGATTTGGGGGAAAAAAACCCTCAAAAACTTAACAGACGATGGATAGAAAAGGGCTACAAACGGCTGGTCAGAGTCGACGGTGTAATAGACATGTAGGAAACAAAATTAATTCTCTTAAGCTTTCATTTTTTTCATGTATGAGGTCAATGGTCAATGGTCTTCCCTTAGGGAAGACTGGGAAAACACTGATAAAGTGGAACCGAAGCTTGAGTTTAGAAAAGACATGGTAAAAGATTGTCTGGCTTGACAAATAAAAGAAATTCCAATCCACAGGTCTGGGAAAGTTAAACCTCAGTGTGGCAGAAGCAATCTCTATTGCTGGTAATCTCGGACAAATGTTAAGGAGTGATGCTGAACTGATGTTCAAAAGAGGACCCACTCCCTACCTAAGATCAATTAGCTTGTTATTAGTACCCAGCAAAAACTGAGGATCAGTTATCGTTCAGATGAATTAAAAACAGCAAGTGATCAACAGCATAACCAGCAAGAACTTTCCCACTGTCCCAACTGGGTTCTAAGACAAGCAGAAATGGGAAATGCTACAGACAAGAAAATGTTTTGATTTCAGCAGGGCCTGTGACATAATTTTTCATGACATTTTTGTAGCTGAAATGGTGAATCACCATGTGGCGGATTTTGGCAGGCCATAAGACTCTCGAGTTTAGCGCTGTTCTAGACATTTTTCAGAGTATCAGATGAAAGCATACTTACCACATTTTAAAATAACTAGTCTAAAAGTAATGGCTGTATTTACTGACAGAACCTAGAGTCTAAATTATCCCAACAGGCTGAATAATAAAATTCGTAAGAGAAATAGATATCCCTAAAGTTAAGTTCAAGGAAATGAACCTCACGGGACAGCAGTTCTTATAGAAAACAGACGATGGTTCTATCTGACCACACATGACACAAGCACAGTGTAACCTCACTGTCCATACCATGCACTTGGTCCCAGTGTGCTGAAGGGGTGCATTGCTCCTGCTCTCAGCGCAAGCCTGGGCCTCATGCTGGGCACTTGCACTTGGTAGGAAAGATGCTGGCAGTGTAGGTGGCAGTCGGGGGAGGACAAGGACAATAGGGAGGTTTTGCTTCTGGTCATAAGAACTGTCACTATCTGAAAAGCTGTCAAGAGGAATCAGGCCATCAGCCAAGAATGAGTGGGAGGTTGGACGATGGTCTCTTAAATTCCTTCCAACCTTAAGATGCTCTGTTTCTAGGGGTTGCAGAAATCAAGACTCTGGCTTGCTATACTCCTCACTTAACTAAAAGAAAACATATTATTTAGTATACCTGAAATCCTATGACACTATTTTTTCTTCACGCATTTTCTGAATCTCTGTTATATTAATGATCTTCCCAGACTGAAACTCAAAATCAAATCCATATTTCCATCAACTTCTCTAGACTCTCTTTGGAAATACATTTTATGCATCTGCACCTTGAGATTAACTCTCCAAAGTGACAGACAGTATTAACAACCTGAGTGGAAATGCATTGTGGGGAGGGAAGAGAGCTCAGCCAGGAGGCAGCTGACCCCACTCTCCCATCTAGCAACAGTGGGAACGCTGATACTTTAGTACCCTTCCTGAACCTTAGCATGGTCATTTGGGAAATTAAAAGACACACACACACAACTGAGATTAAAGATGCTTAGCTTATAGGACTGTTGTAAGACTAAAAAGAAGTAAAAAGATGTGATTGTGTTTTATACACTCCATACTATCACACAAATACAATGTTAATAATTGGAAATATTTAAGTGATATCACAGCTGGGAATAAAACCTCTGTGTCCATGTCCAAAGATCCCTAATAAGTTCAGGTCAGTCTCTAATAGGGGATGACAAGGGAAGGAAAGAATTCTTTTAAGCAGGATTTAGAAACAGCCCATTCAAGTCTTCCAAAATGAAAACTTACAATAAATATCTAGACAGACAGATCTGCATGACATCATGTATCTCGAACTTTGGAAAGAGAGGACCTGGTTTCGAATCCTGGCCTTGCCACTTACAAGCTGCCTGATGAGAGCCTTAAGGAGAAAAGAGAATTTTTACTTTTATGAAAAAAAAAACACATTTCTGTTACTCTTTGGATTTCTTGCAGTTAGCAAAAACAGGTACTAACGTAGGTTTTTCATAAAAGCAAAGTGGTATAAAATGAACTTTTGGAAAGCGGGGGATACTCTTCACTTTATGCTATTTCAGCTTAGAAGAGGCTTCATAGGAATGCTCTCCTTTTGGGTAGTGGGAAAAACCTGTGCTATTATTGAATATTGTTGCTTAAAACCATCTGCATCTCTTAGACACATGTCAAGGCTCTTACACTGTCTTACTAGAGAAATAAGAGAAGGAAAGATTTATGCAATTTCTTTCTCACCCTGTTCTGGAGACGCTGTCTTGAGCGTGGGCTGCTGAGTGGATCTCCCATGAAGGCTGATGGCTTCAGAACACCTTGGCATGTGGGGAAGGTGCTAATCACTTGGACTTATGAAATACTGAAATATTCAGGGTGAAGAGACAGAAAGCATGAGAACAAAAGTGGCCAATTTTCACACCTTGGGTCCTTGACTAAAATCATTCTGACATCTTTCTGGCCTCATGGCCTCAGGAGTGACTGGATGGTCAAATTCTGTGGGGCAACCTCACCCTGGGACAATTATAGGTCCATCTCTTGGACAGCCATGGAGGAAAGACTCTAACTGAGGCTGTTTGAGGCTGTTTCTAACTCGAGTTTACCTATGGTCAAAGAAGCCTCAAATTTCTCAAGCTAACAATTGTGACTTTGATCATTCAAGACCAACATTTATCATGCACAAGAAAATAAGATTAACATTTTCTAACGCACAGACACGCTCTGTGTAGGTAAACAAAGCATTAAAAAATATAAAATATAAAATATAAAATATAGAAAGGGAGTAGAGAAAGATCTGGCCTTGTTTTTTCTCCCATTATTAATAACATATATGTGAAATATTATCATCTACCTGCCATGAAGACAGGGAACACTGAGGAAAGCTTCATGCCTGGGAGCTAGCTGTAACTCTGTCCCTATAAACCCGACAGCGATGGACTCGGCAACCTGTAGCTACTAGAACATACCGTGTGCTTTTGAATCTATGTCTTTGGGTCTGTCTACAAATCCCTGAACCTTACATGGTGAGGGAGAAGAGGAGTTCCAACCCTGCTAGGACACCTCATCTCCCTCTTCCTCTCAGCAAATGTTTGCTGAATGGGTGGATGAATTAATTTGTTTAGCCTTGGGCCTTGGCATTCCAAGCTTCTCTTGTTAATTCTTGATTCACTAACCCAATTAAAGAAAATGTTAGATGTTTTTCATTGTTAGGTCCACGGGATACGATAAAGACATATGTAAACAAACTGAAGAAAATGACTTTTAGGACGTTGAATTAACTTTAAAAATTCTGGGTGTCATGTCACTATATTACTGGTTCAGAAGAGTTAATATTTGTGGTTCAGGGCAAAGCAAACGGAACTGAACTTTGCACTAGTTCCAGAATTCTAACCTCTCTTAAGCAAACATACTTAGAATAAAATTTCACATAAGAAAAGCTTTAAAAGCTTGCAATTTAACTATATTAAGGTCAATTCAATTTACATTAATCTATTTAAGTCCCAGTGTCAATTAATTTGTCCAGAAATGTATCTAATAGTTTTTTCCTATAGTAATTGAATTACAAATATGTAATCTTATATATTTATATAAGATTTATATATTTACATAGTTATAAATAAATATGTCATCTTCCTAATTAGGACATAAATATAAAATTAAGTTTTAAGCAATAAACATTTATAAATTAAAACATGACTTATTTAAGACAGAGCTGTCCAACAGAAATATAATACAAGCCACAAATGCAAACCCCATGTGCAACTTAAAATTTTTGAGTAGCTACATTAAGAAAAGTAAAAAGAAACAGGTATAATTAACTTTAATAATATATTTTATTTATCTCAACATATCAAAACGTTATAATTTCAACATGTGATCAAGAATTAAAAATTATTATGACTTATTTTACCCTTTCTTGGGTGCTTGAACTCCAGTGTGTGCTTGACACCCACAGCGCACCTCAGTTGTGACAGCCACACTCCAAGGGCTCTATGGCTACAAGTGGCTGGTGGCTACTGTGTCACACAGCACCGCTTCAGGCTAATTTTATAGCCATAATATAAAACTGGGACATAGCGTGATTATTTTATTTACAGAAGGGAGGTGGAAAGGATACTTGTGAAAGCCCTAGGAGGTAAACCATTGCTAATTTAACACATTAACCATTGGAAGATAAAGATATTACCGCTGACCTTATTAGAAGAAGAATAGAGACCAACATTCTCTTGACAACCCAGACCAGGTATTCTGGATATTCTTCTTAAAATTATGTGAATATGTTTTCAATTCTTCAAAGATAGTCTTCTTTGTAAGCGTACACTGCTGTTTAGAGTACAGGAGTCAACTGGACAACCTGCGTGCTTTAACCAACTTTTATGCATTTGAAGGCATTTACTAAGACTCCGTACAGCCTTCTCTAGCAAATTCCTGCTATCATGAACCACTGTTTGGTGTAGACAGTCTTATAGCTCCAAAAAGGCAAACGTCAAGATTTCTAAGCAGCATACTACATGAGGCTACAAAAATACATCCACCCCAGTGAGAAACACAGAGATTATGATTCAGCTAACTTTAAAAGTTTGACCTTATTCGGTAAATTGATTTTGGATATGATCTTATTTATTTCAGTTACCCCCTTCTCCTACCCAAGGACTAAAGTAGAGAAGAATGGTGATGGATATGGAGAAGTGGTGGATGACTGCAAGGCCAAAGAGTATCTATGGTGTAAGGGGTGGGCTGGCCAGTGGGGGAGGTGCTGTGAGAAGGCCTGCTTGGAAATGGAGATATTGGTAGAGTCTCTGGTGACACCATGAAGCAGAGGAAAAGGATACTGGAAACGAGGGGGTCAAAGGAAGTAGGAGGCAGGGTAATGGTTATATCATCATCCACAGGGAGGTTAATGCAGCTGACAGGATGGCAGGGGAGGGGTGAAAGGGAAGCCTGCAAGCCCGGATTTTCATGTTCACTGACATCTGCCCTCTCTATGCACCATATTTCTCAAACACAGGTCTGATTCATTTCTCCCTCACTTGTGAGAGATCACAGTATTGACATCCATTATTTCCCCTTGCTTGGGAAAGTCATAAGAATTAACAAGCCTATCACGCAGGACTCACTAAATCTGCCATAGGCATTTATGTACAGTGTGCTTAGCGTTCCTGCCAGATGGCCAGTTTAAATATGCTGAGAAAAACTGGGGTCTCTGCCTGAATTCCAGGTGATTGTTACTTGCATGCATACATTCACTCATTCACTCACTCAGTGAACACTTCTTGAGCACCGTCTGTGTGTCAGGCACAGTTTGGTGGGAGTTTTTTCTCCTAAAATATCACAAAAGGGGGGAATCTGTAACAATGAAATGTTATTCTTCCCTTGCCTGGCTGAGAATTACATCTCTAGGACTCTTTCTCCCCATTTAGGGAGAAGCAACTGAAGTAGAATGTCAGTCTCAACAAACTTGCCAGCCACTCCTGACTACATTTTAAGGACTCATACTTCTGTTACACTGAAGAGCAGTGAAAACTGTCACTGAATGTCAACCATTACTGGGCCCCAGAAGGCTACAGTCCCAGAGACTCTAATGACTGTTGTTTCTCTACTGTTTTCTTCATGACACGTCCAGCCTTTTAACTCATTTCACCGCATTAAGGGTTGAATGTTTGTGTCCCCCCCAATTCATATGTTGAAGCCCTAACTTCCAGTATGTTGATATTTGGAGGTGGAATTTGGAACCTTTGGGAGAGAAGTAGGTTTAGATGAGGTCATGAGGGTGGGGCCCTCATGATGGGATTAGTGCCCTTGTAAGAAGAGACACAGCGAGAAGGCAGCCATCTTCAAGCCAGGAAGAAAGTTCTCACCAGAATCCAACAATGCTGTACCCTATTCTTGGACCTCCAGCCTCCAGAACTATGAGAAAATACATCTCTGTTGTTTAAGCCATCCAGTCTATGGAATTTTGTTATGGCTGCCTGAGCTGACTCATATATACCTCCAACTTCACTTTGCTTTAAATTATTTGGTACAATCAGAAAAGCTGCCAAGATTGTGGCAATTCTTTCAGTTTTACTTTGTGTACACTTCATTCAGATCTCGCTAGATACTCTAGCTCATTAAGAAGGGAATCAGAGGAGAAGGACGTACCTGGTAAGGGGCCACATTCCAGCAGAACACAAAATCTATCTTCGTTGAAAACATAAAGTTGATTGTTTTAAGTATATAGCTTTGAAGGCCTTCTAAATTAGTTTTCTTTTGAAAAGTTTAGTCATTTTTTGGTAGAATACTGAACTCTATATGTGAGGCCCTGTTCAAAATTTCAGTTACCTTTTCTTATTACATTAAGCCCAGAGTTTCAAATGAAAGAAAATAAGACGGAAGAAATGTTGAAAACTACATATGACCTCCGGGCACATGATCTACTCCAGGTGAAGGGCATAAGATGAATTGCTGGTTTGTTCCCTGGCCACGACCCTCTACCCCTGTGAGAAGTTTCTCCAAGTTTCCAAACTGGTTCAGTCAGGCAGGTTTTAAGGCTGGCTCTGTTTTGTAGGCTGGTCATGTGAGCACATTGCTTTCGACCCACAACAGCTTACTGTCCACATGGCCAAGAGGGAATTGGGAGAAGAATCAACTTCTAATTTCCACCCTGACCTAGCCATAAATAACATGTGGATCTCAAAACGGAAATGGGCTTAAACACCTCTGAAAGCACAGGACCTGGAATCAGCTTATTTATTATCGATAAGGATAACTACACAATTTAAAATCCATTTTGATTGCAGAATATTGTTTAAGTAAAATTAGCTAAGGGCTTCCCTGGTGGCACAGTGGTTGAGAGTCCGCCTGCCGATGCAGGGGACATGGGTTCGTGCCCCGGTCCAGGAAGATCCCACAGGCCGCGGAGCGGCTGCGCCCGTGAGCCATGGCCGCTGACCCTGCGCGTCCGGAGCCTGGGCTCCACAACGGGAGAGGCCACAACAGTGAGAGGCCCGCGTACCACCCCCCAAAAAAAAAAAAAAATTAGCTAAGTTTTTAAAAAGTCACAGCTTGTTTCCATCATCACGATTTGTGCTCTGGCAAAGCTGAGTCTATCTGCCTACAGACAGAAGAGCTTTAATGACAGATTAAGGTAACTCCCACCACTCACTGCCATTCCCCACTCCTCCCCTCAGAAGGAAAAATGGAAACAAAGGCACAAAAACTATGCAATTTAAGGATTACAGCTGGTGTGCAAGGAAGCTATGTTTTTGGAGGCTGGTCTGAACAGCTGAGTGAAACCGCCTGCATCGTGGTTTTAGATGATGAGTCTAAAAGTGGTCCAGGAGACTGAGCGGGTAGAGAGACCACTCAGAGAGGTCACCTCTGACTGGGGCACGCAGTCCCTCTCTGCTGACTTTACTTTTAAAAAAAAAAAAATTTATTGGAGTATAGTTGCTTTACAATGTTGTGTTAGTTTCTACTGTACAGCAAAGTGAGTCAGCCATACGTATACATATATCCCCTCTGTTTTGGATTTCCTTCCCATTTAGGTCACCACAGAGCACTGAGTAGAGTTCCCTGTGCTGTACAGCAGGTTCTCATTAGTTATCTATTTTATACATAGTATCAATAGTGTTTATATGTCAATCCCAATCTCCCAATTCATCCCACCCCTCCCTTTCCCTCTTGGTATCCATACATTTGTTCTCTACATCTATGTCTCTATTTCTTCTTTGTCTATACCAATTTTTTCAGATTCCATATATATGCATTAATATACAATATTTGTTTTTCTCTTTCTGACTTACTTCACTCTGTATGACAGTCTCTAGGTCCATCCACGTCTCTACAAATGACCAATTTCCATTCCTTTTTATGGCTGAGTAATATTCCATTGTATATATGTACCACATCTTCTTTATCAATTCCTCTGTTGATGGATATTTAGGTTGTTTCCATGTCCTAGCTATTGTAACTAGCACTGCAATGAACATTGGGGTGCATGTATCTTTTTGAATTATGGTTTTCTCAGGGTACATGCCCAGTAGTGGGATTGCTGGGTCATATGGTAGTTCTACCTCTCCGCTGACTTTGTAGTAGGGGGATGGAGGATAGCATCCCACAGAGGTCTGTGTCATCTCCATTTTACAGTAGAGTCAACACCAAGTTGTATAAAGGCCACACACTGAAATAATGATGATGTGTTCATATCACCTGTCCTCATGCACTGTTGGAACCATACTCTGAGTACTGCTTCTCCCTAAAACTTCCAAAATCCTCTTCAGAAGTTTAACTTTGCAGTCCTACCTGGGAGAGCCATACATGTGCTACGTTTATGGGGCAATCAGATCACTACTGGGACACCACGGAGGGCTGAGATGAAGGGAGTCTTAGAGCAGGTGGTAAAGTCATGCAAAGCAAGAGCAGGTATCAACCTGTGTAGTTACTCTTATGTTAGCGTTGTATACAGTAAGTGCCAATAACATCCAATAAACTAAACTTCGGAGCGAAAAATTCCTCCAAAGATAAAGGGATGGAGGATAGAATTCATTCCTGTGTAATCTGCTATGGAGATTGTACCCTTCAAACCCCAAACCAGGATATGTAGTATAAAAAAGTAAAGTATACTTATGAGGACAAAATATTTGAGATTGCTTCTGCACTGGAACACCCCACTCCCCATGTTAGTTTCCTACTGCCATCTCTGCAAAGTCCCCTTTACCAGGTTCCAGGGATTAGGAGGAGGACATCATTACGGGCCATTATCCAAGCCTACCACACCTGTAAAATGATCTAAACATAACCATAGACCTTCTTACTTATTTATTTTTTAAATTAGGAACTAAAAGGAATTGTCGGGAAGAAGGAGCAGACTGGGCAGTTCTATCTATAACCTGGAGGTTCTCTTACCCACAGTTAAAGCTGCTCCCCGCCTGCCCCTTCAATCACTATTTACATGCAGTAACTACTGTCTTTGAATAGATTAGGCCTTATTATTGGCTAATTTTCTATTTGTTTGTCATAATGTCCAGTTTAAGTGAAAAAAAATCTGCATATGCCAGTGAGTCCACACCAGGCCACTCCTAGGCCTCTGGATACACAGCACACACTCGTGTTGTACAGTATTGCAGTGCTTCAGAAGACCATGGACCACAGTGGCTGCTTTCTAGTAGCAGGTATTCAATAAATTTGTATTGGAAAGATAGATGGGTGGATGGATGTATGGGTGGATGAGTGGGTGGATGGGTGAGTGGGTGGATGGGTAGTGGGTGGCTGGATAGATGAGTGGCTGAGTGGCTGGCTGGCTGGCTGGGTAGCTGGCTGGCTGAATGGGTACGTAGGTGGATGGATGGATGGGTAGGTGGGGAGATGGATGGATGGGTGGGGAGATGGGTGGATGGCTGGCTGGCTGGCTGGCTGAATGGGTGGGTAGGTAGATGTATGGATGGGTGGATGGATAGGACAGAAGACATCCAGGAGCCTTCGGGATAAAAATAAGGCCATCAGTCTGTTTCTGCAGCATCAGTTATCTGATTTCCCTAAACTGAAGAAGAGGAATCCCTTTGCAAACAAATAGAAGAGAATGTGTAAACCTGTGGCCTTGACCCTGGAATAGAAGAGTTCAATCCTTCCTGCTCTTGTCTCTCCTGAACTTCCCCACTTCTCAAATAATGCAAAGTTCTTGAAATTCACCATCAGCTGGGTCTCTAACTGTTATTCTTCCCAGACCGCAGATGCTCTAAGCTTGAATTCAAGCTGGCACGTAGTTGTCTACATTTCCAAAAGTAGAGCACCTAGGATGTGAAGGTGCCGGAAGCTTCATGAATTACAGCAATGATGGTTTATGACTTCACCAGCACCCTTCCAGCACAGAGACTTTCCTAGGAGGTCCCAAACCTAAAGACAAGTTATCCTGGTTTTATCTACATGGCCTTAGCCATTGTTACAAGTTGGGATGGCTGCACGATGTTAAGTGTGGATAGTGGAAATGTTCTCGACCTCTTCCTTCACTGAAGCAAGGCACATTCAGTTTAAAAGGAAAGTCTACAATTATAAGTTATTTGGTGCTTCAAGCAAATATCATTTGTCAAGGAAGGCCAAGAAAATGAATTCTCTGATTCTTTCTGTTGAGGGTCCTTAAAAGACTTCCCTACATGATGCACTACAGAAATGCACTTGAAGGGGTGTGTGTGTGTGTGTGTGTGTGTGTGTGTGTGTGTGTGTGTGTGTGTTGGGTGCAGATGCAGTGTCCTTCTGCATTAGATGACTTACACCTTGGTTGATGATCTACAATAATTTAACTGTGACTGTAACCTGATGTATGCCCTTTGCTGTCATATCTCAGAGCACTTATTAAGGGTCTCTTGAGGGTACTGTCCTAAGTGTCTTCCTGGTAAGCTGGTGTGCATGGCATGAATGGGTTCAAAGGTACAAAGGCAGTGAAGATGCAGCCCAGATACAGTGAGGATGGAGCTATAAGAGAGCAGAGTTGGAAATTCCAGATGGTCTCAAATCCCAAGATAAGATGAAAATTCCCAAACCAGTGCTGTCAGATGTTAAAAGATAAACACGATCCAAAAGATGAACGAAAGGAAGATAAGACACGTGTTTAGAAATCTGTGACCATGTCCACAGAGAGCTGCTAGACAGCAAGAACACGACCACCTGCCTCAGCAAAATGACAAGTTTTGTTTGTTTGTTTTGTTTGTTTAGATAATAACCAATGTTAGCAAAAGTACAAGCAAACAGAACACTTTCAGAGAGTAGCAGTGAAAACGGCACAGCCCTTTTGGGAAACGAATTTAGCACTAGGTAACAAGAACTTTTAAAGTTTAACTTTTGGCTCAGTGAGTCTACTTCTAGGAATCTACCCTAAGGAAATAATCAGAAAAACAAGGACTTATTTACAAGGATATTTGAACTTATCCTGGAAAAAAAAGAATGGAATTAACCAGAGTGAAATGGCTGAGCCAATTACAGCAAATCCACAAAGTGCAATTTGATGCTGGCTTTGAAATTCAAAGAATATCATACAAAATTATCATAATATAATGTTAGGTAAAAAAGCAAGATAGGCAGCTATACATACGATCCTAATTTCATATTAAACATGACATATAAGTGCAAGACTGGAGGCTAATACAGCAAAATGTTAACATTTAATGGGATCCTTGGAGGAATAGGATTATGGGGTATTTCCATTTTCTCCTTCAAAGTTTCCCAGGTTTTTTCAAACTTTCTACACGAGCATGTGGTACATTTAAAATCAGAAGACTTCCATCAAAACATAGCAGAGGGCTGTAGGAATGAGGCAAAGGCAATGGAAATTTTCTGTGGTCTGTGGGTAGCATCTCACCCACTCCCTGTGAGCCCCTCTGAGCTCATGTTACAATTCTCGCCCTAATTCCAGCATCCCGCCCCAAAGAGTAGATGAAGGAGGAGAGAAGAGGAGGAGGGGGGGAGGGTAAGAGGGAAGGAGAAAGAGAGAAGATGAGATGGAAACTCTTTAGAGCAGAAATTTTTTAATCCTTGCACATAATGGAATCACCTGGGAGACTTTAAAAAAAAACCATGCTGGGTTCCACCCCAGACTCCCAGCATCACAATCTCTGGGATCAGGGCCCAGGCGCAGGTATTTAAAAATGCACCTTGGGGCCGGATGTGGGGGGTGGTGCTTCCCTGGTGGCGCAGTGGTTAAGAATCTGCCTGCCACCGCAGGGGACACGGGTTCGAGCCCTGGTCCGGGAAGGTCCCACATGCCATGGAGCAACTAAACCTGTGCGCCACAACTACTGAGCCTGCGCTCTAGAGCCCGCGAGCCACAACTACTGAAGCCCGCACACCACAACTACTGAAGCCCACGTGCCTAGAGCCCATGCTCTGCAACAAGAGAAGCCACTGCAATGAGAAGCCTGTGCACTGCAACGAAGAGTAGCCCCCACTCGCCAGAACTAGAGAAAGCCTGTGCACAGCAACAAAGACCCAACGCAGCCAAAAATTAATTAATTAATTAATCTAATAAATAAATAAAAATGCACCTCAGAATTCTCAGGTCCAGCAAGGTCCGAGAACCCAGATGTAGAGAGGAGTGGTTCTCAAATGTTAGTATACATTCAAATCACCCAGAAGTCTGGTTAAAACGCAGATTGCTGGGCTCTACTCCCAGAGTTCCCAACTGACAAGTCTGCGGTGGTGCCTGAGAATCTGCATTTCTGATGATTTCCCAGGCGATGATACTGTGGGGCTGAGGACCACACTTCAAGAGCTACTGCTGTAGAGCAACAGCTTCTTGGATTTGCCCCAGGGACCTTGAGTCCCATAGCAGATTCTCAGATAAATTTTAGTGACAAACCAGATTATTATTTCTTCCTCTAAACACTGACCAGCAGGTTTTTTTTTTTCCAAAGAAGGCATAGGTCCAGAAAATCAAAACAAAGAAAGAAAATGCCCATTCACTGAGCAGCTGCAGGGAACTGGGCACTGGGCTGGACCCTTCACATCCTCTAGAGCTCATGCCATCCTCCTGTGAGGAGGCACGGCCATCTCTATCACAGGAAAATGAAAACTGAGATCCAGGGAAACAGGGTCATTTGCCACGGATGGGCAGCTAGTGAAGGGTGAGGTCGAGATGCAACCAAGGCTTGTCAGATGCCCAAGTCCTGGCTTTTCTCCCTCAGAGAACATACACACATTTTACTAGATAAAACCTTTCCTCTAAGCAAGTATCATGCTGCCTGAAAACTCATGACCTATATAACACGGGGAAAATGCAGGAGCAAATATATGAGTTCATTATACTGTTTTTAAATTCTTACAGTTATTAGTACAGGAAAGCAGCAATGCATTCAGTATAAGAAAACATCTGTTCAGCCTGCCTTTAGCACAAATTCAAACGTATTTTCCATGTGTATGTCTGTGAAGAATGAGCCCATCAAAATCCACTGGAGTTTGGAATACACTGGACACTGATGTTAAAGAGCATTACACTAAAGCAGACATCCTGAATAGTCGGTAAAAGCAAGCCGTCAAGTCATGGGAAGCATCTGTAAAAGACGTGTGATTTGCCTACTTTGGTTTCAGGAGGTAACTATATTCACAGCCTCCCCCTGCAAGGCATGGCCAGGTCTACCCACACCTTCTGTTCTGCTCTAGATTCCACTTGTCAGGGGAGCTCCTTATTACCTGTGTGACGATTGCTTTGTTCCAACTGTCTGGAATGATTAGGTTTAAGAAATGTATTCTTATTTTCCCACCTCTCTTGGCCATTCTCTTCTAAAGAGAAAACTTTGTGTTTGCTGTTAGGCAAAAAGAGGGGTGGCGGGGAAGTGAGGTGTTAACATCCATTTATGGGCTATACAGAAGTTATCCTAGGTATTTTCTAAGAACAAGGCAGAACATTCTAGAAAAAACACAGAATGGCCCACTCAGTCGTATACTATCTGAGGAAATCTATTTAACTATCAATGTTCAAATAATATGGATGCCACTCTTCAAACTGTGTCTTTGAAACCCCCATGAAGACTGACATCCCAGGTACTTCTAGATCTGGGCTTTCATTTTACAAAATAAGGATCTCAGGACCCAGACACTCCTTAAGATTCACAGGTTCTATCATGCTCCAGAAAGCACCCAATGCTGACTCAAAACAACCATCCCTTCTGGTGCTAAGACTTGGTCCATTTTTCTCTTCTTTCCGTGGTTATAGTTAATCTTTTTGCCCAGCTCCAAACATATGAACAAGCAGTTCTAGCAAGCTGAAGACGGCATCAGGGGAAATGCTATCAATCTACGAGTCTTGCCTTCTGCCTTAAAGCTTTGATTACTGCCAGCAACTCTCTCCTTAAATCTGCATTCCACATCAGCCCTAATTAATTAAATTATTAAATCATAATTAATTGAATAAAAGTGTAATGGCCAGCTCTGGCTCCTCTTGGAGGAATGCCTAAGAGATCCAGCATAACCTCAAACCTCCTGTGGTATATAAAGTGGCTTGGAAGCAGCAATCTGAAAATCTGGTTCTAATTCAAACACTACTTGGGTTTGAAAATGACCTTAAGACCTTGGTGAGGCATGGCCAGTTGTCTATCCTAATATTTGATCTTTCCTTTGTCTTGAGTCCTAGAATTATCAATTTTCAGCTGATAATCAGGCCACCTTGATATAAAGACTACATTTCCTAGCTTTCTTGTGGCCATGTAACTACCTAGCTGTGGCCATGTAACTACATTCTGGTGAACAGGATGTGAGCAGAAGTATTGGGTGCAATCGTCAAGGAATGTCCTTCATGAGAAAGGGCATGCCCTTCTTTCTTCTTGCTGGATGGAATGAAGATGTGATGGCTGACGCATGTGCAGCCATATTGGCAGAGTGACATCATAAAAGAAGGCAAAGTGCTTGATACTACAGAGCTGCCACAGCAGCTCTGGACTCCTACACAAGATAGAAATAAAGTCCTATTTTCTTTAAGCTGTTATTATTTTGGGTTTTCTGTCAAACCCAAGCAGCCAAAACTAATCCTAACAAATATTCAGTAATGAAAATATCTTCAAAACTCCAAATGATCAAGGGTCAGCTTGGGTTAGAGTCACAGAGATCAGGGGCATGAAGTGAATCCTGTAGGACCATTTCATAAGCTTGCTGAGTTCCTGGACACTTAGGGAGATGGAAGCTGTGCAGAAGTGACTAGAGAAGGTCCTGAGGCCACAGGACACTTACATAAGGTGCTGGCTAGAGCTGGGAGCACTTCCAGAAGTCTGAGCCTTCCTGGTCAGGGATGGGCAGCAATGATGCAGCCATGCCGGAGAAGCCCCCAGCTGCGCTGTTCACCTCTGCAAACACACCACACCTCCACTTAGCCCCACTGCCCCAGCACCAGCCCCCCTGTCCTCCTCACATCACCTCCTGATGTCGTATTAATAAATGGCTGTGTGCAAGGACAGAACTCGAGTGTCACCAGCTCTTCAGGGAGCAGTGTTTCCATCTTGCAGAGACAGAGCCTTAGTTTTGGTGCCACCTGGGAGAAATGTGTAGCACACAATAAGCAGTCCAAGGAGGAAGACCAGCTCAGATCATGCGGGGGGAAGTGAGGCCCATTCCTCCCGGCAACCAGGGTGGTTTGCCAGCTGTGCAGATTCGGCAAGAAGGAAAGAAGATGGGAACTTGGGTGCACATTTCAGCACGTGATACCAGTCAACGTTAAGTCACAGGTAGTGTGAGGAACAAGTGTGTTCCAGATCCCAGGAGGCTAGATTCTCGCGTGTGATCTTGTATAGATCACAGCCGCTCTCAGGGCCACTGTTTGCTCATTTTATAAAAGTAAGGCTGGGGTCTTAAGAATCAGCATCTCAAAGGTGGAAGGGAAGCTATGTGTTCCAGAATCTCCGGGCGATTCCAACGATCAGCCAGGTTTGGCAATCTCTGACTTAGAAACTTGCCACTCAGAGTGTTCCGCGGACCTGCAGCATCACACTCATTAGAAATGCAAACTCTCGGTCCCCACCCACACCTACTGAATCGGAATCTGCATTTTAATAAGATCCCAGGTGATCCATGTACACACCAAAGTTTGGGAAATGCTGGCTTAGGTCCATGATGTCATGATTTCATGGAGAACATAACACATTTAGCCATTGTCCTGAGATCCAATCTCAATACTTGCTTTTCATCTTGTTTCATTTCTAAAAATAAGAACCACTTATTGTAAGGATTATAAGTGATAATGCTTATACATGTTATGGTATAGTATAAAAGGTCAAAAAAATTCTAGTTTTGTTTTTGCTACCACTATTATTAGCTGTGATATTCATTGGTCTTGATTTACCAGAACTCAAGAGAACCACTGGGGGAAGAGGAATTTCAAATTGTGAAGCAACTCTTTTTACTTGAGATACTTTATTCCCAACCCCTGGCAAGTCAACATTCTCCCCGATGAACCAAAAAACATTCAAAATCTCAGTCTTGGCCGATACTCCAAAGGCAAAAGAAAACAGAATGTCCTGGGACTCGGGGTCATCAACCAAAGTGCTGGCTTTAACCAACAGCAAAGCCAGCTCCTTAGGCACTCTCAGGAGGAAAGAGGCTTCCTACCCCGACATCACCATTCAAGGAGGTACAGTGTCATCATATTCATGTGACAGAAGAATCAAGGGACTGCCACCATCTGCCTGAAAAGCTGATGCCCCCCCAATTCTCACACTGGCACATACTCGTTGCCTGCCTATAACTGAACAGTGCGTAAGTGCTTTTTAAACAGATTTAACCAAAGTTGAACTGCTGGCAAGCAGATGGGCAGCCACATGACTGATGCAAGCTTCAATGTGTGTCACTGGGGCTTTTGCGAGGAAGAGGCAGATTGAGTGGAGGAACCAAACTCTCTCTGTTTCCTTTTCGGTCTCCCCCTTCTGCTTGACATCTGGTCTTTGTCGGGGGACTTGGGGCCCGACGCCTGATCTCTTCGCATAAGCCTGGTCCCCACTTTGCCACATTCCTCTCAATTGTAAGCACCAGGAGAAACCACTCTACGGGTTACAGTTTCAAACGCAAACAGTGGCCACAATGCAAACATTTGCTCTGGGGTTCCCAGCAATGCTGACTTTTGTAAAGAGTGAAGCAGGGTGAGCAGAAGCCTGGGGTCTCCCATCTTGTCCCCAGGTAATAGCTTTTGTTCCCAGGGCACAATTAAGTCACTGTTCACTTTTTGGTGTGTGGACCAAATACACAATGCCTTCCATTCTCAGGGACTAAGGAAAACAGGAGTTGGCATGAGGTGTCCACATTTTCCTTAATGAAATGAACAGCCCAACCCGAAATTCAAGTGCTAAACTTTCAACAGCAAACAAAAGGCTCGTGTTCCAGTCCGGTTCACTGAAACCAAGTGACTTTTATATCAGCCTCGAACCTTGGGAGTGTTTACTTACTTATTCTTCTCTTATCAGCACGTTTAGGGGTCAGTTCCACATGTAAGCAAGGAAAACAAATTGAGCAAATGACACTTAGGATGAAAAAAAAAAAATCGCTGAGACGCATAGCCAACACCCTATGTGTTCCTGAGTAATTTCTCTCCCTCTTCTGTCCCCCAAATCTAGGGAATCAGGTATTTCAGACATTTGAACAGAAAATTCAGTCTTTGGAATAAAATCTCCTAGGGTGGCTGCCGTAAATGATGATTCCCTTCCTTCAAGAAATTCCTGAGAAGAGGACATGCTCAGCGGGGTTTTCACTCCCTGCACGCAAGGTCTTTGGTTGTAGGTGTCCCACGAATTCTAGCTCTGCACACAAAACCTGTATTATTTACGCTGTGTGCAACTGGCTGTTCATTTGCGTAACAAAATAAGAAGAAGAATGGAAAAGAGCATGGCCCAACTGGAGGGTAATATCCTTGGAGTTAAAGCAAAGCACCTGATGATATATAAAAAGATACATACGGCAGATTTCCATCAAAGCCATTTTGAGATGTAATAAAATTAGTCCTAAACCCAAGTTTTCTCCCCTTTTCTGATCAACTGAAAAGTAGTATCTCAGAGTGTTAATAATTAGACAAGGTTGGAATCAGAAGGGAAGTTTCTAGTAGACAGAGAGGCTTAAACGGTCAGAATGAAGTGCGTATCCTGTAGATACAAGAGGGAAACGAGGTCAGGAGTCCATACAGGCCCAGGTGATATTTGATCTGCCGTGTTTGTACCTTCTGTCTCCTGGACTGCAACTCACAGAAATTCTGCTCTTATCACAAAAGAACAACAAAAATTATATTAGCAAGTGACTCAGTTATGCAAAGACCAACACTAAATGTGCAGTGCAAACTTCAAAATGAGGGGTGTAAGAATCAGATGCGGGAAAAACAAACTGCTTTTGTTTCATAAGCTCTTCTAACAACTTAAGACCCAGAAACACAAATATTATATCGCCAGCTATAAAATCATGACATTCAGAGTTTCTGAAGTTGTGTTTTATGGTGATTTTTTGAATCAAAAGAGAATAAGTAAAACTTTGTTTACATTATTGGTCAAAAGTGTTTTCTGTAATCTGAAAGAGAACAAAGCAAGGGGACAAATAGCTCTCAGCCCTGCATTTACAGCTGTTTGCCACCCTTTCTACAAATGACACAAGATCAATGGGCTGGAAGACCTCTCACAGGGAAAGCCTGAGTTTAACCAGAAGCCCGGCCTGGTGCAGTCCTCACTGTCCCCGCTGACCCCACTCCCCAGCAGTTAAGAGTTAGGCAGTCACAGCCTTTGTGCCTTAACTGACATCTGTTTCAGGAGATCTATTTTCACCTCAAGTGCTTGCCAAAGTGGGACACTAAAGTATTTCTATTTATCGGTTGCAAATGGCATCTCTGTGTGTGTACTTGGGTGCCCACAAGGTAGGGGGTGGTTTACAAAGGGCTGCTCAAAACCTAAGTCAAGGATCATCTGGGGTCTTTAAAAAATAAAGAGTCCAGGGCCTCCCTGAGGTTCTTATTCATTGGACAGGAGAGGCGTTGCAATGCCCATGTTAACAAGCCCCCCGGGCTCTTTGATGCTGTGAAGTCTGAAACCCCCAAACCTGGAGTAATCGTTCTCAACCAGAGTTACAGGGAGCCGTAGAGAATGCAGGTGCCTAGACCAGACCTGGACCAGTTAAATCTAATCTTGGAGGCTGGGCCTGGGTAGCAGTGGTTTCTAAAGCTCCCAGGAGATCCCCCAGAACCCCTGAGACTAACGCAGACTGGTGCCGCTTATGCAAAATGAAGATGGCCTAAGGCGTTCCCTATATCAAGAGAACCCCCCAACCCCCATATTTTTTCAATCACTCCTGCTAGGTTGACACTTCCTTTTTGGAGCTGACTCTATGTTCCTCTAAACTCCTTTCCCAGTATTAAGTCTGCTCATTACCTCAGCCCAGGATTACACCAAGTCCCTTCCTGTGGCAAGATCCTCCTTCCAACACAGGGCGTGGGTGATTAACAACTGCAATTTAAAAATGGATCTGCTCTGCAACAGTTCCAAACTATAAACTACAGCTTAGACAGTCCCCTTCCCCCTTTCCAAGGATTTTTGGAAAATGTTTTTTTAATGACTTCTGTGCATCCCCCAAGGTAAGTTTAGATAGCCTCCCCTTCTGTACCCTGGTGGGCAGCCACCTTGTGGAGTTTAGACCCCTGGATGGGGGCAATACGGTTAAGCTGCGGGGTGATGCCATGCATACTGCATCTCATTTTCAAACTCTCTTTAGCCAAGATTTGTTGAAGCTGAGGGACTTAAAGCAGGCTCAGGAAGGTAGTGACGCGGATGAAAAAACATCTCCCCCATGGACTGCATTAATTAGAAACTAAATTGCTTCAACAAACTCTTTTAAAAGGCAAGTACCCTCAAAAGAAGCGAAGCCTCATTCACCGGGGAATGTTACTTTAATCCACTGATCAAACTGGAGGGTTGTGGGGATGACTGTTGTTTGAGCCACAGAGTGTGAAAAGAAATGAATCCATCGTCAATATTTTAAAACGAATTCTCAGCATTGCCTAGACTTGGAAGAGCTGAGTGCTGGCCCAGTCCGCACATACAACCATCACACGGTGAATAATGGCAGCCCCCTTGGGATGGCCCTGTGCTCTCCAGCTGGACACAGGCCTCACTGCTCCCTATTGCCTGGTACCTGGTCAGCTTCACACATTTGCTGCTAGGAGCAGAGGCCCTGCTGACATCTGAGTTGGCAAACTCTTCTTTACTCAACGACTCACCCTAAAGTGACAGAACTGGGGATAGGATCTGCATTCACATTTTTGGTCTCCTACTCCTTAGCTACAAGGTCTTAGATGGTCACAACCTCCTCCTGGGATGGAGCCTTAGTTTCTTTAACATTACTATTCCAATTGACTAGTGACAGCTTCCTGGGGTGGCTATGAGTATTGAAAGGAGCTGAAGGTGAATATGAAAGTGTTTGGAAACTAAAGTAGTAGGCGCATGTAAATGACAGCTGTCCAATCAGCTCAAGACTGCTGCTGGGAACAGTTGAATCATGCTTGGGTGGGAATGCTATGGAGGGCAGTTGGGGGCAGGGGCGGGGGGGGGGGGAGAAGAGACCGGGCTCATGAATTAATGTGATGGCAGGCAACCTGGGGAATCCAGGTGCTAGCCCCCTGGGGGCAGAGACCACAGCCCTCACCTGGAAGAGCGCAACTCTGACCAGGGCTTCCACCTCGGCAAGGCGACCAGTGGAAACCAAGCCAGCTGCTGAGTTCAAACGAAGAGACTAGTTTGGGAGGTTGCAAAACGTAGTCTTACAACTGAGCCTCCTAGTTGCCCCATTACTTCGGGTCTGACCCAGCATCTCCAATCGAGACCGGGGTCTCCTGACGCACACCTGGTCTTTCTCTAACAGGAAGAAATACAGGCAGAAGAAAGACAAAGAGGAGCTGAGAAGACAGTCACTTATTCCTACCCCATCCCCCCACAGACCTTATCTTTCCCTTTATTATCAGTTTAGTAGGTTATTTGCATTTTGGCAGGATCTCCCTTTCCCAGGGCCTATCAACTGAGTCTGGAGGAGACGGCAGATGGCCTGCTACACAGCTAATCTGAGTACATATTCAAGACAATAAACAGCTACAGATTGACTTGGCACCAGCCACGGTGGGGGGGGGGGTGACGCCAAGCATTTCTCAAGTCCCCTCGACTTTGCCTTTACTTGCTGTGTCAATAGAAAGAGTATATTTTAATCTCCTAATAATTTGTTTTGGAAGGAACTCTATATTTCGTAAGTACCAACTATATCTTCAGATGAACCACTAGCACAAATTCTAGGGCACCTCTCTTTGCATTGGTAAACCTGATCAATCCGCGTTCTTGCTGTCTTGATTTCCAACTAGTCATCAAAATGTACAAATATCTTTTCAAACATACACACCGTACACTTCCAAACATACACACTGTACACTTCGAAACATACATGCTTTTTCCATATTGACCACAGGATGTGTCCCAGGTAGGAGTCAAATGCCCTGCTGAAATCCGCTGTGTGCCAGGACCACACTTCTCTGTTCCCGCAGCCCAGTCATCTTTTCAAATAAGAAAATAAGGTTAGCCTGATACAACCAGCTCCCCAGTGTTCACTGCTTTCCTTTCATCCTTCTAAGAAGTCGATTAATGTGTCTACCCCATCCTTGTTCTTCTTCAGGACACCAGTCTACAAAATTTTTTTGTTTTTTTTCTGTATTTAGTATCTGTCAGAATCTAGGCTAGTTCTGTAGTCAACAGTACTGATATAGTTCATTCTCCCCACCTTATTTCTGGTAGATCCTTTAAAAATCTCAGCTTATTTAGAACACTCCTTTCCCAATAAATATTTATCTCCTTCTACCGTTGCTCTTCAATTGGAGCACCCTCAAAATGATCAAGCTCACTTTATTTGCCATATTCTGTGTTCTACGGCCATCAGCACTGCTATTAAGGCTCATCCCTATTAAGTGTCCATCAACAAATTCATGAATAAAGATGTGGTGTACAATGTACAATGAAATACTACTCAGCCATAAAAAAGAAGGAAATTTTGCCATTTGCAACAACATGGATGGACTTGGAGGTTTATGCTAAGCGAAATAAGTCAAACAGAGAAAGACAAATACTGTATGAGATCACGTATATGTGGAATCTAAAAAATATATCAATAACAAACTAGTGGATATAACCAAAAAGAAACAGATACAGATATAAAGAACAAACCAGTGGTTACCAGTGGGGAGAGGGAAGTGGGGAGGGGCAACAGAGGGGTAGAGGATTAAGAGGTACAGACTATTATGTATAAAATAAGCTACAAGGATATATCGTACAACACAAGAAATACAGCCAACATCCTATAATAGCTATAAATGGAGTAAAACCTTTAAAATTTGTGAGTCACTATACTGTACACCTGTAACTTATATAATATTGTACATCAACTGTACTTCAATAAAAAAAGACTCATCCCTGTTTTTTTTGAACCACTGAGGACCTCTGTAACTACTGACTGTTGTTCTTGGGCACCTGGGTTATCTTATGGCCTTGCTACTCAAAGTGTGGACTGCGGGGGCTTGTTAGAAATGCAGACTCTTATACCGCATGCTAACACACATATATGGAATCTAAAAAAAAAAAGAAGGGTTCTGAAGAACCTAGGGGCAGGACAGGAATAAAGACACAGAGAATGGACTTGAGGACATGGGGAGGGGGAAGGATAAGCTGGGACGAAGTGAGAGAGTGGCATGGACATATATACACGAGCAAATGTAAAATAGATAGCTAGTGGGAAGCATCCACATAGCACAGGGAGACCAACTCAGAGCTTTGTGACCACCTAGAGGGGTGGGATAGGGAGGGTGGGAGGGAGACGCAAGAGAGAGGAGATATGGGGATATATGTATAGCTGATTCACTTTGTTATAAAGCAGAAACTAACACACCATTGTAAAGCAATTACACTCCAATAAAGATGTTAAAAAAAAAAAATGCAGACTCTTGGCCCCTCTCCAGACCTACTGAATCAGAGCCCGCGTTTTAACAAGATCCCAGGCGATCACGTGCACATGGTTAAAGTGTGAGAGGCACTGCTGTATGATATCCAGTTATAGTCAGGACTCGGCAGCCATGTTCCCACTACCAGTGCAGTGCCCACTCTCACAAAGGAGTTATTCCCCACACTTTGTCTCCCAATGGACTGCCACATCCACTGTGTGTCAGGATCTGAGTAGAGGCCCAGGAGTCAGTGAAGGAGAGGACAGCCTCTTCCCCTAGGAGGTCAGCATCTATCTAATGGGTGATACCAACCTGTAAACAAAGAACCACAGGACAACAGAGAAAGTATCAATAAAAGACGTGTATCGAGGGCTCCAGGGGAACTCAGAGAGGTACCTGGATCTTGAAGATAGGACAGAAAGTTCCGAGAAAGGAAGTGAGGGGCGGCATTCTAGACTGAAGGGACAACACGCCCAAGGAGGAGCCAAAAATCACATCATGTTGGAGAATGACCAGAAGGTCCGTCTGGCTGGGTCAGTGCAGGGACTGGGCAACGGTCAACCACTGGGCACAAAAACCACCCCAAGCTTAGTAGTTCAAATAACAATAACTGGCTTGCTCACAGTTCTGATGGTTGCAGTATGGGCTGGGCTCCACTGGGCAGGTTGTCCACTCCTCATGGTGCTATCCGGGCTCATTCACCTGTTTGCAATCCAGTGGGATTGGCGGGGGCTGATGGCCTCGCTTATGTGTCCGGTGGCGCCTGCTGGCCGTCAGCTGGGCCCCTCCCTCCACGTGCCTCTCACCCTCCAGGACGTCACCCAGAGAGCCCTTATGTGAGGATGACGTGTACCAAGAGAGCGAGGCCCGGCCTTGGAAGTCACAACATCCCTTCTGCAGGATTCTGTTGGCCAGGACAAGTCACAGGGCCAGTCCTGATTCAAAGGGAAGGGAAGAACAGCAATGCCGAACTGCCAGGGGGTGGGTCACCGAGAGGTTCCTTAGCGACCATGAATATTACGGTGCAACCCAGAACGGAAAGAGAGATTATTAGGGCACGAGTTTATACCTTCTCTGCGGGGCCCTTAAATTCAAAAGCACTCAAGTAGCCTAAAATTCTATTTACCTTTGTAGCCCCAACTGCAACGCCCGTAGTTCTCTCCACACAGTGCGTGTTTAATAAATTCATGTGGACTAATTAAATTGTCACAAATACACATAATTATAAACTCAGGAATTGGAATTTATCAGCAGAGAATTCCCAAAGGCCCAGTGAATAAAGAATAAAAAGTCTCTTTTGCTTACAAAAAACGTTGAGACGAAAGAATAAGAACGTGACCGTTTCACAAAGAACATGAATGTGCCCCGAAATTCACCAGTAGCAAATCTCCAGGGAGACCGTTGCTCTCCCTCCATTTACCAACCTTCACTCCAAATCCCATCATGTGTCACGAGGGAAGTAAAAAAGTTTAAGAGGTCAGCACCTGCTTTAGGTTCCACTGAAAAAGCAGAGCAGTCATCACGTCTGGGCGGAATCCTCTTTAAGTCACCCTTTAAACTTAATACACGGCAAATTGTCTTTCCTCGGCAGTAACAGCAGACCGCTGTTTCAACCCGTCCTCCTAATCTGGACAGCTGACAATGACAAGCTATCATTCTATGGGTTAGACCTGGCAAGATTTATTTCCTTCTGGACATTGTGCTTGAGATTAAGCTAAATGGTATGGTAAGGTTATATGGGAATCTCAGCTTTCTTCAGGTATAAATAATGTAGGGACTTGGATTAGCAAATGACCCAGTTCCTGACCCCTTTTCTGTAAAAATGTAACTCTTTATTAAAATAACTACTGTGGCAGTGCTATTCATCACATATTTCAGGGACCTTTCCGGTCAGGATACGGTAGGAGGGCGCCCCCGATGCTCTTCAAGTTAGGCTTGGCCACGTGACTTCCTTTGGCCACCAAAGTACTTGCCTTGGATGAAAGCTTCAAGAGCCAGTCCTCAATATGCCACATCCTCTTCCCTCACCAAGGTGACTGTCATTTTTCAGATGGTAGAGCTTTGGTCCCGTGGTCAGGACGTGTGAGACAGAGCCCCCAGCTCGCTCATACTGGGCATTGGCATTGTTCGTTACAGCGGCATGACTTTGCCTGTCCTAACTTACTATAACTACGCTGAACACGTAAGTATCCTTAATTGCTGGGAGGAAGAAAGTGATAGCCCGTTTAAGCAAGATGACTCCTGGTTTTAGAGCAGTTTACGTGCTCCTCACTTCCCTCTGCCTAATTGCTCCTACTTCTCTCTCCTTGCCTGCCCTGAATTTAGGAAACTGCTTTACTTCCTTTCTTTGCAGGAAACGCACAGAAGTGACTGGGTTAAGGGAGAGAGCTTGCGGCCTATCAAATTCCTCTCTGGCACGGGATCTTGGCTTTGACCCCTTTGACAGCATCCCCAAGTCTAGATCATAGGGTCAGGGGATATTCGTGTTGCCCATCGGGGCCATTTCATTCACAATCCTGACCCTGAGTAGCAAAGAGTGAGCCACTTGCCTAGAGTAAGTAGCAAACCCAGGTCTGAAACCCGGCTGTTTTCCTGGGCTCATTGCTGACTCATAGACTGTCCCCCCGACACTAGTACATACACTGTATGGAAGCCAGTTCCTGCCTGTCTTCTTTCCCCTGGAATCTGACTTGCCTTTTCTGTCTCTATACAGCTGGTCTGAGGGTTCCGAGGCTTGAGATTCCCCTGCTTCCCCAAGAGGTGTCTTTTCTCTGGTCCCACAGCTATATCGCCTCAAAGGCCAGCCCCGGGATGCCCAAAGCCTACCACTTCTGTTCACAGCGACTCAGCAAGGAAACCCTGCCCAAACTCCCCAGCACTCCCGCTGAGCCCTCCAGAGTAGGGCCTGGAACCCTGACTGCCCTGTTCCTACTTCACTCCTTCGAGGAGCCAGGACTTATGACAATCTCCACACTCCCTGTGCCCCCTTCCTTCACAGGCCCCCTGTGAAGCGCGGAGGAAGAGTAAATTACCTGTCTGCTCAAACCACGAGGGTATCTGGGCAATCGCAGTCTCTGCAAACCAGCCTCAAAAACTCTCCCCCATCCTTTCTAACAAAGACCTAATCACTATGAATGAGTGTCTTTATTAAGCCGCAGTCTGATGAACCATCGTCTGAAAGAGACTTCTTTAAGGGGACAACCCTTTTTTCCCCTTTCACATTTTAAAACCCATTTAAATAGAAGAATTTTAAAACAGTCCCATGCAGAGGAGACCTCACAGGCAGCGACTTTATCCCACACTTCTCCGTGACCAGACGCACAAAGAAACCAGACAGGGATACAACACACCCTTTTCCTCTATTTTTGGAAGAATTTAGAGCCCGCGCTCACAAAGGGAAGCTGGCCTGCTCTAGCAGCAAAAGAAGCAGACAAATGCCTCTAGTATCAAGGGCAGGCCATTTGAAAGGGGTCTGTGCCCCCAATTCTTGGTACCATAGCCTGAACCCCAAGAGGGTGGATGCTGAAGCCACCAGATGAGCTGCTGGCTGCCTGCCCTATGTCCACCCGCTTCTGTCTTCCCAGCAGAATCAAACTTTATTCACGGCAGCCACGTGCCTTGCCTCCCATGCTCCGGCGGTGGGGCCAGGGTACCGTGTGACATAGTCTGGCTGATAAGCGGACAGAGCCTCGGGTGGCACCTCTGGGACCCTTTACGCTTCCCATCCTCTTGCCTGAACCATGGGCATGGTGGATGGAGCTTTGGTGGCCACCGTGGAACCTCACAGATGACAGTGACCCCTAAGGATGGCAGGGGAGAAACCCAGGGGTCTGTGTCTCCAATGGCACCGAGGGGCCACCATGTCACACTCGGCCACTTACCTCCCCACTTTTGCAGGAAAAAACAATTAACTCTTTAACAGGTCAAGACTACTGTCACCCAACATACCCAAACATTACCCCAATGCAGAGCCTCTCCAACCTACCATCTGAACAGGGTCATACCCTAAGCAGACCTGGGGAATTTCTTTTTTCTATGGAAAGTCAATGACCCAGAGAAATTAAAAGTCAACAGGAGGCTTCATCAGACTAAAAATCCACTTTTGGCAGACACATTTGGTACATCTTGGGGTGATGCTGGGGGGAGAATAAAGGTTCGGCACTTGCTGCTCTTAAAATATGAAATAAGCACAAACTGCTCCTCATCTAATACAATAATTGTCTAGATATTTTAATTACCTATTATATTTGGACGGAAATGGGAGGGAAAGGAAGAAAAGATAAGATGGAAGGGCACCTAAATATCCATCAGTGGATGAATGGATAAAGAAAATGTGAGATACATTCAGTGGAATACCATTCAGTTCAAAAGGAACCTCTAGGCCACCACAGTGGACAGCACAGAACATATCCATAATTGCAGAAAGTTCTAGCGCACAGCATCGGTATAGACACTACTGTATACTACACTATACAGTAATGGGAAGAAGCCTTCCTGGGACACTGGGAACTTGGGGTGTACCAGTGATGACACACAACCTCTCTCTGCCTCAGTTTCCTCACGTGTAAAATGTATTACACCTAACATATATATATATGTTATACATAAGTTATAGTATTAGCATGTAACTTATAGGTCTGTTAAGCGGAGTAAACGAGATCACACCTGTAAGGCACATGGTAAGAGCTCAATGAATGCTAGGTATTATTTTGGGGAAGGGCGCAACTAGAATACAAATGCACACAAACACACATACATGTGGGACTCCCTGCAACGAGAGAGCATGAATGAGTCATCTGTACACCTTCCCCATCCACAGAAAGCGTAACAGATTCTGATTAAACAACTGAAATGGACAGCACCTCCAAGATGGCCCACCAGGTACCAGGCACGGTGACCAGGTGCAGGGAGGTCTGGTCTCCCTTCTCCCACCTGCCTATCAGGAGTCCAACCAGAGGGAATGAGGGGATGGGGACCACAGGTGGGAGGCCACATGGGTAGGCGCAGCCCAGAGCAGCCTCTGACTGAGCCCCCACTTGGCCCCAGCAGGCTGTTCAACAAGGCAAGTGAGGGATCCACAGAGGAAAACTGCTGCCCGTGTCAACAGGAACCCCTTTAATCACAGCCCTTCCCTCCAATGACTCTGCAGGATAGATAGCAGACACCCAGGGACCAGCTGGTACCAGGAATTGTTCATGTCCCTCAAGAGGGGCACCGACATGCAATGACCGTCTTGCACCTTGCCTATCTGCTACTGTGTACGTGTTTATGTGTGTGGACATATATATGTGTGCATTTATATATGTGGAGCATATATTCAGGTGATTCCAAGCTCCTTTACTTATTTAAGATTTTTTCACGGTTATAATATATCCCTTGATTTTATGTGCTTGCTTGTTTTATTTTCTCCCACTAGTCTGTGGGTTTATTCTCAGATTTTGTAATGCTGCCCGTTGGTTTACTCATGACAAAAGGATATGACCCATATTGTTTAGTATCTTCCTAGGAGCCCTCAAGGACGGTATGGACAGGCCAAGACACCCAGTGTGCAGATAAGACATCAGCCTGGGAGATTCTGTGACCATGATGTGAAGCCAGACAGATCACCTGTATCCTGCACTTGGCTTCCAAGGGGCTGGCAAGATGATAGGACGTGTGACGAGCTAAGTACCAGTTACCACGCTGGGCTCTCACTCAGGATCCTGATCACTGAAGTTAAAATTAAAGACTGATCATGGTTGGGTAAGTGAAAGAAGGAAAATGCTCTAAGGATTAATAACTGACTCTTCCAAGAGACACACTTGGCTAAAGGATTAGGTATTTTTAAAAACCCAACACATTTTTCTCTTAATAGATAACTTCTCAATAAGTAATGGTTTAAGTAATAAGAGGAGGATTCTGTAGGAGACAGGAAAAAAACTCTAATGACTAAAGTTGTTTGTCAATAAGAGCAATGAACATGGGGAATTCCTTGGCGGTCCAGTTGTTAGGCCTCTGTGCTTTCACTGTCAAGGGCCGGGGTTTGACCCCTGGTGGGGGAACTAAGATCCCACAAGCTGTGCAGCATGGCCAAAAAAAAAAAAAACAATGAATACTCGCTATTTTTTTATATTTATTTATTCATTTATTTATTTATTTATTTTTATTTGGTGGCACCGGGTCTTAGTTGTGGCATGTGAACTCTGAGTTGCGGCAGGCACGTGGGATCTAGTTCCCTGACCAGGGATGGAACCCAGGCCCCCTGCATTGGGAGGGCAGAGTCTTAACCACTGTGCAACCAGGGAAGTCCCTCGATGTTATTTTAAATTTGTAATTTCTTAATCTGCATGGCTTTAGAGCTCACAAAAGAGGCTTCTTTGAGTCACAGAAGGAAAACGAATATTCTTCTCGAATACAGCGCATCAGAGGCACGAGGAAGGGGCCAGATGTCGTGAACAGAGGGCAGGACAAAGACGAGAGGTGATTCTCCCGAGGTCCCGCCACGGAGGAAAAGGCAGATCCCAGGCTTCTGGACTCTTCTCAGGAGTCCCACGCGTGCCTCAGAGGGCTGCCTGGCGCGTGTGGGGCTGCCCGGTAACACGCTTTGAACAAAGGGCTCGAGACCAAAGAGGATTTGAAAACCACTGGCCTCACAAAGCCAGACACTGAGCTCCGAGAAGCCACCCGGCGAGAAAGGAGGTGCTGGCCCTCCGGGAGGCTTCCTGCAGAGCGGCCTCAGGGAGGATGGGGTTAGAGGCCAGGCCTCCACCTTCCTCTTTCCTTGACCCATAAAGGGCGTGAGCAGCTGCCGGCCAGACGGGAAAAGCTGAAGGTCCTCCATCCACCTCCACCACCAGGTCCGAGGAGCTCTGCCCGCCCTGCTTCCACCTCTGGGCTGGCCCCTCGGGAAAAGCAGCTCAGACGGCCCAAGCCCCCAGCCTCTGGGCCCTACCTCGGTGACCGCACCCCATTTCAGCCTGGAAGTTGTCCTCCTGAGGGGCTGGGCGCCACACAGGCCTGGGCCAGAATCCTCGCATCGTGTTCCGAATACCTTGGCCTTGAGCAAACGACTTCACCTCTCAGAGACCAAGGATGCCCTCCGTGGAAGGGCGGTGGAGTTGCTTCACCGGGTTTCGGCGCGAGAACACGGTGGCCCTACCTGCCGCACCGCCGCCAAACCCTCCTCCCTACCAGACCACGGGGTCACGCTGTCCTGTCCACCGAGGTACCCCAGGGGCCAAACGCTGACCAGTGTGTGGCAGCTTTCCCATCAATATACGGTGGTAAATCAGTGAGCCAGAGAGCAAGCTGGGCGTCGTGAGTAGCTGAGAGGGTGTGGGGGCACACGTGGGCACTTAACCCGGCCCTGCCACCTTTGACAGGGAAGCTCTGGCAAGCCCTCCAGCTTGCTGCCTTAGCCTCCTCACCCGCAACATGAATATGCAAGGACTGCAAGGATTAAAACGAGATAATACATGAAAAAGCACTTGGTGCGGTGCCCGACCCTCACAGCTGCTGGGCCACACAAGTTGCTGTTAATGAAACGTCCACCCCAAATTGCCTTCTCCTGTTTTTGGTCCTGCCTCACCAATGAGTCCCAGTGGCCAAGACTAGAAAGGAGATAAATGGCTCTTCCTCTGCTCCTCGGCAGTAATTATGATGGTCACATTTGCACTTGCTCCTTCATTCACAATACTTAATTTTCTCAGTTGTCTTTTTAAGAATAAAACAGTATCTCCCGCAGTGGCAGCACGTGACTACCTCCATTCCTTTCAATAATAATTTTTCTGTGCACTGCTTCATCATATTGACATGGAACTCACCTACTTTTTAGTTAGCCAGTAATTTTACAATAGTGCACTCTGCATACTTGTGCTTAACAGTAAGTTTTAAGGTGTTTCTAGTGCTTAGTTTTTTAAACTTGGGGCTTAAATTTTTTGTTTTGTTTTTGTTGTTTGTTTACTAATATTTCCCAAGGAAAGTACCAGATGACCCCAGGGTATCAGTCCCAGCTTCTCCCTGTGTCCATGAGACAGGAGACAGGCTAAAGGGAAGGACAGATACATTGCTTTAGAAGGTTAAGACCAGGCTTAGCTCTGATCTAATTGCTTCCTGATTTAACATCTGCTTAAGCACATGCTATATTAGGGAAATGCTCGAATGGGACAGCTAGATCAGAAACTGGGTCTTCTCAGAGCAATGAGGTTCAGAAAGAAGGAACTTACTTAGCTGAGAAAAAGGGATGTTATGTAAACCCCCAAGTCCTTAAAAGTTATACTAGTGAGGCTGCCCTGAGCACACAGCTCTCCTGTATCTGCTTTGCTGCGGCTCTGGGAGGCCGGTCCACAGTTCCTCCTCTATTCCAGCAAGTCACTTGGCTCCCTGACCCATCTAAAGAGGCATCATTACAACAGCACTCCAGGTTCTGGTAGAGAATTTGTCACCAGCTGGGCTTCTCTTTAAAGACCTCCTGGAGAACCAGCTGAAGCTGAGAGCAGAAACCCCCTGCTCCAGGTGTCCAGGGGAGGTGGTGCAGGAAGCCAGGGCGGGACCAGCTGCCTCTGTCCCTCCGAGTAGTCAGCAAGCCCAGAACAGTTGATGGGCTTTGCTTACTTGGATCCAGGTTGCCATGGAGATCAGGAGTCTCCCTGGATGCCCCCACTACAGGACCACTGGAGGAAGCTAAGTGAGCACCCCTAAGTCAAGGCAGTGCACGGGGTTGGAGGGGGATTGTGTAAGGTTGGGCCCCCCAATGTCCCGCTGAGTCAGAGGGAGTGTTCTGGCTTAGTCACTGTTATGTCTGGAGGGGCAGGATTTTTTTCTTTAAACTGAATTTTCTAGATGAAATGAAGATGACTTTTCTTTTTTTGGTATTACATTTTACTTGTTTTGCTTCCAGTATTCCACAATTATTTAATCATTAATTCAATTAATGATTGCTATTGAGCTTAAAAAAGATCTTGCGGGGGACTTCCCTGGTGGTTCAGTGGTTAAGAATCCGCCTTCCAAATGCAGGGGAGGGGACACAGGTTCGATCCCTGGCTGGGGAACTAAGATCCCACATGCCTCAGGGCAACTAAGCTGGAGCACTGCAACTACTGAGCCCTCGCGCTCTGGAGCCCGCGCAGCACAACGAAAGAGAAGCCCGTGCCCAGCAATGAAGATCCCGCGTGCCGCAAAATAAATAAATAAATATTTTAAAAAAATGCCTTGAGGCATTGCACAAGACGGGAATAATAATCATTTTCAAAATGGTAGTCAGCAACAAGAACGCTTAAAAGCATCAGTGTGACCGCATCTGAGAATATTCTCCTTTGACTCCCTTGCCCTCATTGAGGGCAAAACCTACGGTAAAATTTTAATGCATCTGTAGCTCCTTATGAACTAAACTACTGACATGAAAATAAAAATTCTATTTTTTATGCCTCAGGACAGGATTTCTGACCTGCAGGTCTGTGAGCAGGCTATGTGTTTGAGTATTTGAGGGCGTTTTTCTGAGAAAGGGGTATATAGAGCTCTCAACTATTCTCAGAGGAGTTCCCCAAAATGCTTACAGTCTACTTAATCGATAGCAAATTTCCCCGATCCAGTTCCTTTTATTCCCTTGAACATGTCAGAACTTGGTGGAAGATACATACGGGGATGTTTTCCTGCCTCGCCTTTCTGCCCACAAGTTACACACCTCATCCTCTCTCTTCTTCCTTTTCTTCCTCCTCTCCTCGTCCCCCTCATCTGGAGAATATTTATAAATAAATAAATACTGAGCACCATGTGCTGGACATAGTGTTCAGTGTTGGAGATACAAGGACAAATCAGACAGGGCCCATGTTCTCAGGGAGCTCAGAGTCAGATGGAAAAGAAGGACACACAAATAGATGATCTCATCCATGTAATGATTATTGAGATGCAGACGAACAGAAAGCTGGGGGAGGTTCGGAGATTGCTCTGTAGGTGTCAATTTCCAATCCCCAACCCCACCCTAGGTCACAGACAAAAATCAAGGAAGAACATATTCAAAGAACCTGATGAATGAGGTTTTGTTTGCTTTCTTGCCTAGTTGGCTGGCTGGAAACTTAAGTACTGATGAAATAAAATTCATATTTTACGGCAAGATGAGAAAAATTTAAACAAAATTTTTCTCTGCCTCTTTGGGCCTCTCCTCCCTCCCTGTTAGTGTGTGTTGTGCATCTGCATTACCCAGACCTCCTTAGGAGATAACATTCCTTCTTAATCTCATCAAGGGTCACAACTACTCAGGAGATAACCTTCGTTCTTAATCCTGTAAGAGGCCAAGATGACCCATGACCCACTACTCGCTTTGTAGGCCTGGATTGTGTAAACTGTCAACAATACTGTCATTTGATGTATAACCCTTTATCTCAAATACTTATTATAACTGTGCTTTGACCTCTAACGGTTGGTCGCAGTCCTCAGAGATTTCTGAAAGACTGTCTCCCGGGTTATCATCCTCAGGGTGGTTTGAATAAAATTTTCCATTTCTTTCTTAGATCAACTATTGATTAGTTTTTTTCGTTGGCAGTATCAATAAAAATGTCAAGGATGAGCTCAAGAGCAGTCTTAGATTCAGAGACAGAAAGCAGAATGGCTAGGAGGAAGGTTGGGAATGGGGAGTTGGTGTTTCATGAGTACAGAGTTTTCACTGGGAAGATGAAAAAGTTCTGAAGACGAATGAATGGTGGTGAGGGTTGCCCAACAATGTGAATGGACTTGATGGCAATGAACCGATCACTTAAAAATGGTTAAAATGGTAAATTTTATGGAATGTACATTTTCCCACAATTTAAAAAGAAAAAAAAAAAGTAGTGTTGATTTTTCTGTATGTGATTGGCAAAAAGAGATGCTACTGGCACCCATTTCTGCAGGGGTGCTAAAGAAGATGAGTCTGCTGGGCCCAGAGTCTCACAAGCCCTGATGCGTGCCAGGTTCTTTCTCAGGCAGCGTCCCTGTCCATGCTCAGGCCGACACTCCCCTCCTTTCTCTCCTCTGGGACGTTCTCAGGGTTGGAAAGGAAGCCCTGAGCATCCCTGACCAGAGCTGCGGTGTCTGTAGCCTCATCTGACCGAGTCCCCACACTCGGAATGGCCACCAGCTGCAAGCTCTCCTGCCTGCTCCTGGGCTCCCTGCCGGGGCCCAGAGAGTGGACCCCGGACAGCATCACGTTTCCGTCACTAGCAGCCTGAAAAGTGAGCTGCTTGTGGGGAGAGTTACATGGGCCTCCTGGTCATCTCAGAACTTGATCTTGGTTATCACAAAGCCCCCAGGCTTACTGGCAGCTGAGATTATCTGGAGTGCAGTTCATCTAGATTGCCTGTGGATTGCCATCCCACAGAGGGATCTGAAACTCCCGCATCAGCTTCAGGCTCGCATGTCTATCGCTGCAGGGAGATGACTGTACAGGCAGACGCTTATCTTTAAGATCTGCCGTCAGGGTTCTACACCCTCTGGTTTCGTTAAGGCTTCTCTGTGCTGATGTATCAGGCACCTGAGCTGCCTTGGAAGCGTGCGGGGTGCTGATCGCTTGCTTCCCCATGGCAGGATGCAAGGGACATCCTGCTGGGCTGGCCCCCAAGGATGCCCAGGGAACTCTGTCCCCGTTTCCCTGCAGCTCTGGAGGACTTCACCTTCTTCTCTGTCCTTCATCAGCTGCCAGCAGAGGCCTGGGGACTATCTCCCCACCTCCCTTTGCTCTGCTGTCCCAGTAACACCCTCAGCCACTGGGTCTTTAGGGACTTCATTACTAACTTTAGAGTGAGACCAATAGATCCTGGCCTAGGATCTAAATGAAGGGACATGAAGATGTCACCCACTTTTAAGAAGGAGGGTCTGTGGTTTGTAATTGCTGCCTCCCAACTGGACTGTATCCCAGCAACACTTTCAGGCTGCTGCCCACAGCAGATGGGGGTGGGGGTGGGGGAATCCACCAGCTGGGGTCCTCTGGCCTGGAGAGGAATGCCCTTCAACATCCACCCTTCCATCCTGAGTCGGCCCCTCTGGCTTCTCTGTGGGTGGAGCAACTTCTCCCTCCCAGGCTCTCTAAGAGTTCTACCTTGGGCACCAGGCTCTTCTGCACAACCCTGAAAAGGCTTTTATTTATTTTTATTATATATAAAAATATAACACACATATTTTTTTGTCTTTGCCTTCCTGAATATTGCTGCTTCTGGACGCTGAGGCATCTCATCCTTGTTCCTGGTCCCAAGTCCCTGAGATGACACAGGGGTTCAGACTCTCCTCTGACTGTCTGGATGAATGAGTTTGAGCACATTTTCATATATGTGGATAACTTCGTCTATGTAGTACCTCTTCAAGTCTCTTTCCTGATTGTCTTTTTATTGTTGTTTGAATTTGTAGAAGGTTCTTATAAATTCAGAACACAAGTCCTTTGTAACTTATATATGATGTAATACTTTCTTCCAGTCTGTGCCTTTCTTTTTTTAAAATTTATTTTTGATTGAAGTATAGTTGCATTACCATGTTCTGTTAATTACTGCTGTACAGCAAGGTGACTCAGTTATACGTATATATACATTCTTTTTCATATTCTTTTCCATTATGGTTTATCACAGGATATTAAATACGGTTCCCTGTGCTATACAGTAGGACCTTGTTGTTTATCCATTCTATATATATTTGTTGAACCTCTCACACTGTTAGTCAAGTAGAAACTGACTTTCTCATTATTATTTCACTGTATACTTTCTATGCTGTTAAGGAACATTTATGGCCAAATGTCAATCATTCTACAGGAGCCATTTTATGGCAAGTACGAAATTCACTTGTTTTTCCACTTTCCCCAAGTCTGCAGAGCCAATATTCAAAGGTTACTATGGTTACTGTCCTACAGCTGACAGGACTTGACATTCTGGGGAATCCTCCATCTCTTGGTTATTATTGTAGAGAAATGTAGAAGGAAGCTATTTTCTTCAAGATTATTTATTGACTCTAATAATCTTCATTCCACAGATATGGAAACAGAAGCCCAGAGGTTTACTTCTGAATCTCAGTAGGTTACAGCTGGAAGGAGATAGGCCATCCATTCCACACTAGGTCTACATCCAAGAGAAACAAAGGCGCAAGTCCACAGAAAGACTGGCTCAGGAGGTTCCTGGCAGCTTTAGTCACAACAGCCAGAACTAGTGCCCACCAACAGGACAGTGACTAAGCAAACTTTAGTTTACTTTTGCGATGGAAAACTACTCATCAACCAGAACAAAGTACTGACACATGCAACAACCTAGGAGGCTCTTTCAGTCATTTGTTGGGGTTCTGGGCTGAATTTTTTAATTAATTAATTAATTAATTTTCATTTTTGGCTGTGTTGGGTCTTCGTTGCTGCACATGGGCTTTCTCTAGCTGTGGTGAGTGGGCTCTACTCTTCATTGCAGTGAGTACTCTAGGTGCACGGGCTTCAGTAGTTGTGGCATGTGGGCTCAGTAGTTGTGGCTCGCAGGCTCAGTAGTTGTGGCTTACGGGCTATAGAGCACAGGTTCAGTCATTGTGGCACACGGGCTCAGTTGCTCCGTGACATGTGGGATCTTCCCAGACTAGGGCTCGAAACTGTGTTCCCTGCATTGGCAGGCAGATTCTCAATCACTGCGCCACCAGGGAAGCCCCGATTCACAATTTTTTTTTTTTTTTGGCGGTATGTGGGCCTCTCACTGTTGTGGTCTCTCCCGTTGCGGAGCACAGGCTCCGGACGCGCAGGCTCAATGGCCATGGCTCACGGGCCCAGCTGCTTTGCGGCATGTGGGATCTTCCCGGACCGGGGCACGAACCCGTGTCCCCTGCATCGGCAGGCGGACTCTCAACCACTGTGCCACCAGGGAAGCCCCCTGATTCACAATTTTTAAAGGTTATACACCACTTATAGTTATTATAAAATACTGGCTGTATTCCCATGTTGTACAATATATCCTTGTAGCTTACTTTATACATAATAGTCTGTACCTCTTAGTCTCCTGCCCCTATGTTGCCCCTCTCCCCACTGGTAACCACTAGTTTGTTCTCTATATCTGTGAGTCTGCTTCTTTTTTGTTATCTTCACTGGTTTGTTGTATTTGTTAGATTCCACATATAAGTGATATCATAGTGTTCGTCTTTCTCTGTCTGACTTATTTCATTTAGCATAATACCCTCCAGGTCTATCTGTGCTGTTGCAAATGGCAAAATTTTCATTCTTTTTTTATGAGGGATGTCTATTCTTAATAATCCTGAGGATAACCCAAACCAACAAACCACATAAAAATTAAATTCACATTCAGTGCTGAGTTCTGAAAAGTTGTGTCCTGTACAGCCTCGTGTGGAGGCGCGGCATTGACAGAAGTTCCGAAAAGCAGAACCAGCTACTGAAACTTGATGGGGAGATTCCAACGGAGAACCTCAGAGTGTGCACACCAGGAGGAAAATCAGTACCATGCTCCCCAAGACGGCAGCCAAATATGGGGAACTGGCTCAGAGACAGTTACTTAAAAGGAAAACCTTACACAAATAAGAACAATGCCATGCTTTCCTCTTTGAGTAAGCGAGGTAATTCTGAATACGTAAGTTTAGTTGTTCCTGTATAATCAAAGAAGCAATTCCAGCATTCTAGTGTTAAAGGAAAAAATAATGTAAATCAGTATAACTCTTTAATAACCAAATGCCTTTTACCGATGACATTTTCAAGCTTATATTTTGCAGAATAGACACAGCAATAAGAAAAATGTAGTCCACAAAATGATGAGAGAGAGAAATGCAAACAAAATGTTAGGACCCTCCTTCCCCTCAAAAAAAAATGCAAGGGGAAAGAATTATCCTTCCTATATTACATACGATGACACAGAGGTTCACAGATACTCAGTGACATACACATCACACAGCTATTTAAGGGGCAGAACTAGGGTTCTAACCTAAGCCTTCTGACTTCAGCCCCCACGAGAAAAAAGTCTGATGTTTAGAAAGCAACTCTGCCCCTCAAAGCTAGGGGAGGCTCAGTAGAGGTGGTGGTAAAGCACGACCTCTGTAGCCAAGCTGCCTGGGTGTGAATCCCGATTTACCAGCTGTGTGACATTGGGCAAGTGACTGACTAGGTGCTTCCGCAATGTTTCCTACAGAATGTACAATAGCACTTATCTGGTGGAGCCCCAGGTGAAGTGCCTGGCACACGACAGGCAGAGTGTCCTTACATGTGCGCTGTCCAGCACTGTGGCCACCAGCTGGGGTGGCTATTTAAATTTAACTTTAGGTGAGCTAAAATTAAAAATTCAGCTCCTCAATCTCACTAGCTACTTTTCAAATGCTCAACAGCCATGTGTGGCCAGTGGCTCCCGTACTGCACAGTGCAGATACAGAGATTTCCATTCAGAGAGCTCTCTTGGACGGGACTCCTCTAGGAAAGGAAAGGAGCCTTTTCCCTAGGAAGCCAGTGGCTCCTAAGTAAAAATCTGCTAAGATGGCAGGGAGGGTCTTGGCTTTATTATCATTGTTGTTACTGCTATTATCATTACATCAGGTATTTAAACCCCCCCTGTGAATTTTTTACTTATAAAGGTAAAAAAGAACGCAGATTGCTCTAGTCAGTGCAGATGTTTTTGGACTTGGTCTGAATCTTCTGGTAAAAGGAAGGGCGAGGAAAACAAAAACAGATGAGGTAGAAGGCAGAGAGAACAGGGCAGAAGAAAGGAAGCGAGGTGCATAGAAGCAGGGTGTGGAAGAGGGGGAAAAAGGATGTGCCTCTTGTCATCCCAAACCAACACACTGTCTGCATCAATCATGCCTTTTTATTTTCTATATTCTGATGCTTTGCTCTATTCCAGGACCTTGCAACCCAGGAAGGAACGCTCTCCCGGGACTAGGCAGTTCTTAGATAATAACACACCTGCCAGTGTACCTTTCATATTCAAACCAGCCAATCCAGAGCCCAGACCACCCCGCCCCGACCATCGCTATTAGGCCCTCACACTCTGGGTCAGTATCCCTCAGTCTCACTCCAGGGTCAGGTATCAGAGAGCTCAGACCACTCCTGTACCGCAGGGCCTTCTGAAGCTACTCAAACTAGGCAGTCTGGCCCATTCCTTTCTGCGGAAACCACAATATAGGCTCTTACCCACATTTTCCCCTCAGTCCTTCTGCCTCCTGACCACCCGGTGCTTCCCCTGGTGGCCCCCCCACCAAACGTGGTGTGCCCCCTCCTCTTGGGAACCGTCAGTAATAAACCACCTTTCCAGTGGCAGTAGTCTCCTGACCTGTTGACCTCACCATACCTGAATAATAACAAAATCTACATCTGGAAACAGCTGCACCCCACCACACCCAGTCTCACCACTGGAAAACTCAAGTTTGTTTAACTGAAAATCAATTTCCTAGCCAAAGAGCTGGAGTGTGTTATTCAGCTGTGCTGTGGGAAGGACTGAGGATATGTAAGTTCTGCAAGACAAACAAAAAAAGAAACAAAGCAAAAAAAACAAAATACCAAATCAAACCAAAAAGCCAAAACAAAACTCTTCTTTTAGAGTTTTTTTGGGACGCAGCAAAATGGTCCATCTTACAGGACCATGTGCAATCGCTCAAACCTAATTGTCAGATGATCACACAAACACCTTTATTTTACAGCTGGAACGTCTCGCCCAAGGTCACCAGCAGGGGCAAAGCTAGGATTGGATCCTAGATGTTCTGACTGATGTCTGTCTAGCATATTTTTCTCAGTCTGGTCCACACTCACCTAAAATGGAAAGAAACTAATAAATGACGTAGACTCTTGCTTGCGGTTGTCTAATCCTCTATATTATGTATATTTTCATTAAGCAGCCATTAAGATCTATTCATCCCAAGTAACTGCTGGAGTTGAGATGATTAATAAATAGTTTAGCTGTGGGTTCAGGAACCATTCTCAAGCTAAGTCCTTCCTAACATCTCAACAGGGAGCCTGCTCTGGGAGAAGCAGGGAGACCATGCTGCTGGGGGCCTCTGACTTTCTGAATAAAAGGTGGTAAGCCCTTCAACAGCTGGTCCGACAGCCTCTGCTCTTCAGGAGTTCTGTCCACGCCTGCGAAGTACAGTGGTAGCTGACAATATCTTCCAGATGGGAAGCAGATTTGAAAGCAAGCAGTGAGATGCTGAAAGCAACCTAGGGAGTGTGAGACCCACACACACAGTGTGCGAGGTGCAAGAGTGGGCCACAAACGTGCAGAAAATCGTTTACCTGCCACAAAGCAGAGCTGTTTTGCCAGTTCCGCCTGGGGGAGCTGGGAGCGGGGTGGGGCAGGGACTGAATGAAAATCTTCACTTTTCTATTTCATCCTAGAGAAAAATGCTTTTTTTCTTCCTGCATTTTGGATACCTGAGGGGAAGTTAACTTTATGTCAATCTTAAACTCTCATTTAAAATTCAACATTTTCAAGTCGTCCTGCCTTCCCTGTTTGAAGTGGGACATATAGAATCCACCTTGCCAGGGAGAGCTTGGAGGAGAGCACCATCTGTAGGGACCACCCAAATCTTGCTATGAAAAATAAATGATACGGTCACTAAATACAACGCAAAAATACTTACCTTCATAAAGATGTGGATTGTGTTTTGTAAGAAATATTAGACAATTTCCTGAAACGTGTGTACGTATATGTATACATGGATACACATACCTCTGTACACACTCAGATTCTCAAGTACCATATATTCTTGAGTAAGGTATTTATAAAATTTTTCTCTGCTCATGCATGCAATATTTAAAAATGAAAATCTGGTGAGCTCACTGTTTTATCTTTATTGTCAACAAGCATTTATTAACTCAAAATCATGACAGAGTTTTATTGAAACAGTGGAGCTGTGGGTGAATTTTCTTCTGTTTTTTCAAAATTTGGATAATGAATCATGTTCCTTGTATAATTTTTCCTAAGACAATAGATTTATATATTTAATCATGTATATTCCTCTTCTGAAACATTATCTGAAATAATTTTTTGGATAGAACCCTTGCCTTCTGGAGGATTATATATTTACAACTTCTATCTTTATTATATCACCACAAGTTTGCTTAAAATATGACAGATCACTAATTCAGGCTGCAATCGTCTTCTAAGTCCTCAATCCTTAAACCTACGGTACAGTGTTACAATAAACAAACTCTAAACACATAAGACTATACTGAATGTAATCTGGATATTTAAGTGAGCCTTGTACATTTTTCCCAAGTTTATACCACTTCATTCAACTCACAATCTGTATTACCAAATAATGCAATGCTTAATAAAGCAACTGCAGAAAAAAAAAACCCAGATAGGGATAAATGATAAATACGCAGAAAGCGCCACGAAATGAAAAGATAATCCTTAGAATCATTTAGGCTGATTGTGTTGTTTTTATTAACTACGTCAGAATCCGCTTATCTACCACCAGAAAACATTTATTAACAACAGTGTATTTTAAAGAAATTGGGTTCAAAATGATTAATAGTTATATTTAATTGGTGAGCAAAGGAAATTTTCTGAATGAAAAGCGATTTTTAAGAGATGAGCATTGAGAAATATTCAACCTTATGCCTGTTAAGGAGGCCACCATAATTTTGTTTTTTATAAAGGTTTCCTGCCCCTCCCCCTCACCTTCGGGGGCTAAGGCATGTTCCTTATCAGATCATTTGTTTTAGACAAGCAGAACTATCCAGACAAGAATTACATATTTTGCACATAAATGTGCAACCTTAAATAATACTTTTAGAACCTCCTTTGGGCTTCCCTGGTGGCGCAGTGGTTAAGAATCCACCTGCCAATGCAGGGCACGCGGGTTCGAACCCTGGTCCAGGAAGATCCCACATGCCGCAGACTAAGCCCGTGCGCCACAACTACCGAGCCCGAGGGCCACAACTACTGAAGCCCGTGCTCCGCAAGAGAAGCCACCCAATGAGAAGCCCGCACACTGCAAGGAAAAGTAGCCTCCGCTTGCTGCAACTAGAGAAAAGCCCGCACACAGCAACAAAGACCCAGTGCAGCCAAAAAATAAATAAATTAGTTAATTAATTTTAAAAAAGAACCTCTTTTATGTTAACATTCTCTAACTTGTTCTATATAATATATGCCATATTTTAAATATTTATTAAAATAATTCCTACAAAATGTCTACATGCTTCACGGTAGAAGCAACAAAAATTTATTTTCTGATTTGTCACCTGTCCAGTCACATTAGGATAATTAGTTATAAAATGACATGCTAACAATACGCCAGGTTATTTGAACATCTATTTAGGATCCTGATAACATTTCCCGTATTTGTCAATGAACTCTGTGGTGATAAGGGCTAGCAAACCTGTGCAGGGCATCCAATCATTTCAAGGCCTTGGGGAGTGGCTCTGCGTTGACTCTGAAGCCAGCCCTGGGTAACGGCAAGGGTGTTACACTTGACTTCAGACAGACTTGGGTTCACTTCTCACTGGCCATCTGTCTTTTGGTGACTTAGCCACAAAGCCAGTTTCTTCATCCTTAAAATGGGAATGATCCTTCTAACTGCATAGGGTTTGGCGAGGCTTCAAAAAGTCACTGAATGTAAGTCAACCAGCAGGGTAGGTACTTGATAAGTACTCATTAACATGCATAGGAAAACCTAGTTGGAACCCCTGCAGCACAGGGTAGGTCTGGTGAGGCAATGACATGTGCATTGCTTGCAGGTTCATATGCTGGACTGCTGACAAAGTTAGCAATGATGGGTGGAGCACAAGGTCTGGGACCAGGAGGCCAGACACACCTGGGCTCAGAGTCTGGCTTTATCCCTTACTCTCTGTGTGACATGGACAAATCCCTTTACCTGTCAAGCCTCGGTTTTCTCATCTGTAAAATACGTGTAACAGCAGCAACCTCTTATGATTGTTGTGATGACTGTGGGATAATCTGCAGAAAGCACTGCTAAACACTAACACTGTCTTGACTTGTCTCATGTTTTCAGGAAATGCTACCCATTACTATTAATAAGTAAGTTTTGCACCTTATTAATTTTTTATTGTTAGTCTGGGATTAAAGTGAGCTAAATCATTATGAAGGGACAGATTAGCACAAAAGTTTGCTGACAAACCCTATAAGTTATTTTTTTTAGTTTAACTAAGTCCCTGATTCTTTCTTATCAGAGCAAAGGGCTTATAAATACTGCTGTAGTCCTTAAAACAACCTGCTGATTTCAATTTCTTCAAAAATTCATTTAATTCTGTGTAGTTATCGATACCACTTTAAAAATGAGCAAAGACATTCTCTGACCTGAGAAACAAGCAACTGCTGAAAACAACAAAATCCAATTGTAACAAACAGGAAAAGCATAAATACATACGGACTACACAGATATGTGATAGATATATAACAGAAAAATGAATCAATCACATTAGTAACAGGAATGGCCCTACAGATCACGATAGCACCTGTGGGAATGTGATGTGTGATTGTAGTTAATGAAAAATATATTCTTGAGAGGTTCTAGGTCTTCTTACTACTATCTTCAGTTTAAAAATAAACCTCCCATTTCCCCTTTTGCATTTCTTCATTGGTTAACCACAGTGTTTTGAGGAAGTTTTCAGAAAGTCACAAGTTTCCTCCAGTGGCATGCAGTTTGCTCTACTGCCTTTCGTTGTCTCTTGTCATCATTCTTTAAGCGTTAGAAGAAGAATCACTTATACTTGAGCTGGTCATAAACTACACAGGAATATAGAAGCATTTACCAGAAATGGCTGATGGAGGAATAAAAGCAGTAACCAATATTCAATGTTTAGTAAAAGGATGTTCTATTTGAATGTCTTGATGTTGTCTTTACGTAACTACTTCTGATAATTTATACATAATAATATTACTATTTCTTTTTGAAAATCTGGAGTACTTTAATTAAAATGTGGGAAAGTATGAGAATGCTCCTGGAAAGTCTTTCAAATTACTTTCATTTCTGTGTGAGGTTGAGATTGGCATAGAAAACTGAAACAGATTTCTGTGGGATGTATGTCACAGTCCAAATGAACTTGAGTAAAGAGAAAGTTCAGAGAGAGGGTCTTTCCTTATTTCAACAATTATTTCTATCTCAAGTACATGTCAGCCCTAGGAATTAAAAAATGATTAAGACACAGGTTTCACTGAGAGTCTCACAGTTTAGGAAAGAGACAGATAAGTGAGCCACTACATTGTCATATAATGTGTATAATAATAGAATTAGTTTCTGTGGTCACACTGATACTCCTATTATCAACTACAATTATTTTTCCTATTAAACTAACTTAATAGCAGCCAGGAAAAGGTTACATCTAGCTTTTACCAGCACATATAACCTATACATCTTAAACTATACATCTATACATCTTAAGTCTATATAAAATCTACACATCCTGAACTTTAGTAACTGTCTTAATGTAAGTCTTATCACTTTTAGGACACTTAAGCTAACACCAAGAGTTTTCATAAAAGGCCTCCAAATATATATCAATATATAATCCAGTTAGGGTGTTTAGCCCACTGTTTAGAGTACAAAGGCCTTTACTGTCTAACAAGTACAAAGACATCACAGCTAAAGACTCAAAACCACCTAATTTTAAAAATTGTTAAAATTAAAACAACAAAGCCAATAAAAAACAAAACAAAACAAAAACAAACAAAAAACAACAAAGCCAACAGTTTATAAAGCTATACTAATTCATTGTTGTTTTGTAATTTAATTTTTTTAACATAGGTAAATTTAACATTTTTAATTAATCAGACGTAAGGTTGGTTTTGTTGTTTATTTATTTATTTATTTATTTTAATCTCTCACAATGAATTTTTAGTCATATAGGCAATTCCTGTAGAATGAGCCAGCAACAAAACATCTGGGCAGAAAGTCAGTCTTGCTTAAATATTGTATCTTGTACATTTCAGGATTTTAAAAGAATTCTGTTCAAATATTTGTTCTAACAGCAGGTCTCCAGGACGTGTGAACTGTGACATACTGGGGATTTCAGATAAAGGCCGTTTAAAGGGAGACAATAATAGAATCTTAAGTTGAATGGAAAGATATTGGCCTTTAACTGCAGACGTGCAAAACAAACCAATACACATACCCCTACACAGCCTCAGACATCTGCATTTATGATTGGGAAATGAGTGAATATTTACAATGATTCTCTTTGGGTGGGGGGGATTATAAGTGATTTTTCTTTTCTTTCAGGGTTTTTTTTTTTAATGACCATTTATTACTTTTATAATTAGGAAAGAAAAAATTCTTTTTTAAAAAAAAATGTACTCCAAAAGGGCAGATCCCTAAATCATTCTTTAGTGTAATTATTTGGTTCAGTTATTAGTATACTACACTTCTATAGGAAATTAACATCTTAAAATGTCTTTAAAAAGATTCCACAGCTATAGTCCTAGTGAATTCATTTAAACAATGACATTGAGATTGTAGCTTTAGCTTTAATTAGAATCCCTTTAACTTTACAGTAAAAATGGGAAGATACTGAATTCTTCAAGCCATCTGCTGAATTACAAAGCGTTTGGGACCAGTAAAACAGTTGTAATTCCTATAGGATTGTGGATCAAGCTGGCAGCCACTGCTTTTGTGAATGAGAGCACATTTTAGCTCCTCTCAGCCCCTGGGTGGCCTGAGGCTCTATCTGATGTTTATAGTTTTAAGCGGTGGATGTTATGAGGATGCTCCTTCTCCTTCTTGGGCCTGAGAACCAATCTGGTCCTCAACAACATTTTCTTCTAACTTTACAGCTGCACATTTTATTACACCTGCTGTTTCCTGAAACCCTTCTCCCTCCATTTAGCAGAGCGTGAGAACGCATCCTTTATGGCGTCCACTACTCCTGACGAGAACACACAGACACACACCTTACACATCACATACTACACACACGCACACACCCACACACATGCATCCCATATACCACACACATATACGCAGACCCTACCACACCCAGGAACATCTCCCCGGACCCCCAGCCTGTCCAGTGGGGGAGGTAAGACAGTGCTGTATCACAGGAGACGCTGATGTCCTCAACAGGACTTCCAAAACACATCAAAACCTCATCTCTCATCAGTATCAATTTTTTCTAAATACAATTTAATTAAATTAAATTGTCTCCACACCCATGTCTCAGCCAGTGAGGCCACAGCATGGTGACAGCAGACTACCCTTACTCCTGAGCTCCTACAGCACCTGGGGCTGACCTGAGCAGTAACCTAACCTAGAATGCAGTCAAGGACACCAGGTAGAACCCTGAGGTGATTGCCATTGATAACAGTGCATTGTATAATGGACATTTGCTAAGAGAGTAGCATTTAAATGTTCTCACTTAAAAAAAATTTATATATATATAAAAATTATATACACACACACATATACACATGAAGTGATGGATGGAACTAAGTAAATGGGAGGAATCCTTTCACAATGTATATCAAATCACCATGATGTCCACTTTAAATATCTTCAAGTTTTGTCAATTATACCTCAATAAAGCTTAAAAAAAAAATTCATGTGAGTCCTGCCTCACTTGGGAGGGGAGAAAAGCTGAGGGGCAGGTATAACTGACTTTATTAATAATAAAAAAAAAAGTAAAGTATCATTTTGTTCCATTTTATTAGGTAAAACATCTACTGTAGAAATTTTAGAAAACCGATGAGTAAAAGGGAAACAAAAATCACCAAAATGCAGTTTTCTACGGAAAGATAACCACCACTGGCCTTTGGTTTATATGTCTAACCATTTTCTTCCCTATACGTACAAACATATTAAGTTGCCTTAACAGTATGTCTTAGGCAAAAGACCTTTACTATATCATCACCTATTTTATTAAAAATAATAAACAGTTTAATAATTTTGTAAAGAATTGGTGAAGCAAATTTATGGATCTGGAAATACTCTAAGATATCCTGAATTATGTGAATTATGATATAAAGGGAAATAAAATTCTAAAGGACTATGTATCTAAATTAACTAAGGTAAGACTATAACCTTGCTTAGAGAAAAAAACCATATTTATAGACAGTATTACATTAAAAATATATTACATTATATTTGACATCAAAGGAGACCTTCACACGTGAGAACTCCACGTTAGGATCAACTGAACCTCCTTGTAAGTTATTCTTAGTGTCTATAATTTACAATATAAAATGCTGATCCCACAGAAGAACCAGTTTCAAATTTACAGGATTTGTTTAAACCACGCTCAAAAGTTAGGACTTATAATTTTTATGTAAATCAATATCAAAAAAATTAATTTCATGTCACTCCTAGGATTGAACACTAAAATAAATCTAAGAACACTGGGGATACAGCATGTTCACAAGCATCTCTCTGCTGATTTCTGCTTGATGCTGTTGAGGAAACAATAATCCAGAGTCAGGTAAACCCAGAAAAGGGGAGTTAATGGAAAAGCAGTTCATAAACCATGGTGAAAACACAACAGGGGCCATTACAAGAGGATTAGCCAGGGGCTAGAAACACACAGAGAACACGAAAAAGAGATATGGTCTCTGTGTCATCCAATCATTTACATCACGTAATTTCCAGCAGCTAAGAGCTGATGAAGATTTTTTATTTATTCTTTTGTGTGTGTGTGTGTGTGTACTCCCTTAGTGGATTTCAATCATACAATAGCAATATAGTGTTATCAACTATAGTCACCATGTTATACATTAGATCCTCAGACCTTATTCATCTTGTAGCTGAAAGTTTGCACCCTTTTGACAACCACTCCCTATCTTCCCCTGCCCCCAGCCCCTGGTAACCATTTTTCTATCTCTTTTTCTGTGAGTTTGACTGGGTTTTGGGGGCAGTTTTTTTGATTCCACATAATATAAGTGATACCATGCAGTGTTTGTCTTTCTGTGTCTGGTTTATTTCATTTAGCATAATGCCCTCAAGGTTTGTCCATGTTGTCACAAATGGCAAGGTGTCCTTCTTTCTCATGGCTGAATAATATTCTATACCACTTCTTCTTTATTCATTGAGACATTTAGGTTGTTTCCATATCTGGGTTATTATGAATAATGCTGCAATGAACATGGGGGTGCATATATATCTTTGATATCCTGTTTTCATCTGCTTTGGATATACCCAGAAGTGGGATTGCTGGATCATATGGTGGTCCTATTTTTTAATTTTTGAGAAACCTCCACACTGTTTTCCATAGTGGCTGCACCAATTTACATTCCTACCAACAGTGCACATGGGTTCCCTTTTCTCCACATCCTCACCAACATTTATCTTTTTTATGATAGCCATTCTAACATGTGTGAGGTGATATCTCATCGTGGTTTTGATTTGCATTTCCCTGATGATTAGTGATGTTGAGTATCTTTTCATGTACCTGTTAGCCATTTGTATGTCTTCTTTGGAAAAATGTCTATTCAGTTCTTCTGCCCATTTTCTAATCAGATTGTTTGGGTATTTTTGCTATTGAGTTATATGAGTTCTTTATATATTTTGGATAATAACCTTTTATTAGATATGCAAGTATTTTCTCCCATTCCATAAGTTGCCTTTTCATTTTGTTAGTGATTTCGTTTGATGTACAGAAGCTTTTTAGTTTGATGTAGTCCCACTTGTTTATTTTTGCTTTGGTGTCAAATCCAAAAAATAATTGCCAAGACTGATGTCAAGGTGCTTACCCCCTATGTTTTCTTCTAGCAGTTATATTCAAGTCTTTAATCCATTTTGAGTTGATTTTGTGTATGGTGTAAGATAGGGGTCCAGTTTCATCCTTGTGCATGTGGATATCCTATTTTCCCAACACCATTTATTGAAGAGACTGTCCTTTCGTAAAGTCTTGTCTCCTTTGTTGAAAATTCACTATAAACATGTGGGTTTATTTCTGGGCTTTCTATTCCATTCCATTTTTTTATGTATCTGTTTTATGTCAGTACCATACTGTTTTGATTACTATAGCTTTGCAATATTGTTTGAAACCAGGAACTGTTTATTTATTCCTTAATCTTCTGAATAACATGTCTTCCAAAAAAATATTCTTCATATTAACAAATACATTTGCACAAATCAAATCGACTATAGAAAACAAATCAAGGAAGAATACAACACAAGGAAGAACATAATTTTGAAATAATGGTCATCAACAGAAAGGTATTTCGCTTGTTCACAACAGTATCTACTGACAAGAACACCGAGTGTGCCTAAAGTTATTTTTGCTGATCCTTGAGTCAGAGATGGAATCAAAACTAAGTCATCCTATCAATAACTCAAAGTCAGTTTAAAGTAAACATTACAAAGTATCTGCACGAGGATCAACATTATGTTAAGGGCCTTAGAAGGTTCGATTAAAAGTCCAACAGCGTACGGGAGCCCTCAGGGAGCAAAGATTGGGAGGGGCAAAAACTGTCAATTAAAAAACTTCTAAGCCAAACCAGTTGGAACAGCATTATAGCATTAAAACAAAAAACAATTACCAAAATAAGCCATCTGTATTTTGCCACATGTGGTGTATAGCTCCATGTACATTTACTGGTAGATAGGCTGTAGTGTTTATTACACAATTTTCCCTAAGAACTCAAATCAATTTGCCTCTCCTAAGAAATTGGGATAATAACCCCCACGTGATCATAGTGACGGCTAATACCACCCATGAAAAGTGCTTTAAAATTTGTAAAGCGCTATGCAAACGCATTTAAATAGGCCGTCAGGACAGGGAGCTGAGAAGCCTGTGAGAAAATGAATGGACATAATGAGTTAGTTAAAGATTAATTGTTCCTGTCCAAAAGGGCTTCTCTGATAATGTTTCCTCACTGGTCCTTCAGGTAGCAGGTTGCCTAATGCACTTCAGACTTTCCCCCAGGCACCCGGCTCTGCTCCCCAGAGCGCTGCTTGCACACGTAGACACAAGCACATTCTGGACTGGCTGGCTTCTGATCCTGAAGGTAGCACTCAACCCATCTGAAGCCGCCTGGAACACACAGACACCACTTTTCCTGCCTCGTCCCACTCCTCGGATGCTCTCCTGAAACACAGCCAAATAGGTTCGGGCAGCACTGCAACACAACTACAACTTCAGGAGAGCTCAGGCTTCTAGAGGACATGCCAGTGAAGGGCAGGGAAGTCGAGGCTGCCCTGGCGGTGCCACGTGGCCTGGCTAGAAACAGGGCTACCCAGGTGGCCACGTGTTTCCTTCCTTAAAACACATCTGCCCCCAGTTTAGACACTCAGCATGGCCTTGTCTCTGGCATCTTTAATTTCACAACACTGTCCTGGTGTCCGGGCACAGCTACACATACTTCTTTGCCAGCAGCTGCCTCTGAATAAGCTTCCCTAAGATTCCATTACTTTAGGGACAATTTTTGTCCTTTATTTTATATGTAGACATACATACATATATACACACACATGTATATGCACACACAATTTTACAATGTGTGTGTGCGCATACAAACACACACAAACACATGTATTTTTTTTTAAACCCAGGCTTTAATTACATTATCTCTTCCTGTTTGCTCCTATCTGCTTTTACCACCTCCCTTTTATTCCATTCTGAGAATGAAAACATTCCACACCCTTCTGGTTATGCCTCATCAACAGTGGAAATAAAAGTAACCCATAGTTGAAATGTAGTAACATATGCAACTTATGTTAAAATGCATTGAAAATAAGGTACACTGATGGATAGATATAGGATAGAGGAAATAAAGCAAAATGTTAAGCAAATGCAGAATCTCAGTGGTGGGCATATCAGTGTTCACTGCATAGTAAATTTCTCTGCATATTCCATCAGCTTCTCTGCATATTTGAAATTTTTCTTAATAACATGTTGGGAAAAAAGAAGGGGATGGAAAAGGAGGGATGAGGCTTTTCTTCTCTTAAAGCATCAGAGCGTTCGGTTATGGACACCTGGCTCTGTGTATTCAACAGTTTCAACATTGAGTCATTGTCTGGCATTTTCAGATTTTTATAGGGGGCATGAAAAGTGCTGTCAAAACAAAAATGTTACATTATAATGTAAGTGGGATTAATTTAATACATTTCAGATCTCAAAATTTAAACAACAGGACAACAGTACAACAGGCACAGCCCAATGATGTAAACTAGGGATTGAAAACCTTTTTCTGTAAACGGCTAGATAGTAAGTATTTTCAGCTTCAAGGGCTCCAGATCTCTGCCACGACGACGCAACTCTATAGCATGAGAGCAGCCGTAGACCAAATGTAAAAGAATGGGTGAGGCTGTGTTCCAATAAATCTTTATGTGTGGATATTGAAATTTGAATCTCATCTAATTCTTACATGTCACAAAATATTATCTTCTTTTGACTTTTTCCAATCATTTAAAAATTTGAAAACCATTCTTAGCCTGTGGGCTGGACAAAAAGGCGTTGGGCCAGACTTGTCCTTCAAGTCATCTTTTGTGACCCCTGATATAAACCACAGTACCCTGGCCACTTCTGGCCCCAGTTATCCACGGCATATAAGGGCTTACAAATAGGAGGAGCTCAAAGGGTGTCATTAATGCCCATGTGGCCAGACAGAGAGCAGGCCCAGCACAGCACTAAAGCCCGTTCAGGAATATGAGATGGTGCCTCGAAAAAGGAAAATCAAGAGCCAGGAACACTCTCAGCACTACCTGTAACAGATCATGGGGCAAATGCCCACGGGACGCACAGGGGGAGAACTGCAGAAATAAGAGAGTCCAGGGGATTGCTCTGAACTGATACCCATCTTTCAGGCCCCTCCCCCCCACTTCCTCACTCCAATATTCTGTAACTCTCCTGTAAGCCAGAGAAAACAATAACAGTTTAATTTTAAGGTAACTAGCTTTTAAAACTATACGTAATATCTAGTCCTGTATGAAATCCTGAAGGATTCCATGCCCTCTGCCAGAGAGGGGGTGGCTTTTTCTTAGCATTAAACAGAAGTGATGACTTTTTTCTACTCGTCCTGGGTCACTAATCTTGCAGAGGTTTGCACTGGCCTGAAACCCACCAGTCTTTGCTGCCCAGTGACTGTGTCCTCGCCCCACCTCTCCCTCTTAACAACTTACAAAGCCTTCAGATGGTCTCACCTCATGACCCTTCTTTTTGCTATTTATTCTGTTTTCCCCAATTATAATACAACGTATTACATGCTCAGTAAAGAAAATGCAGGAAAGCCCAACGGGAAAAAAAAAAATCAGGCCAGCTTTCAAATATTGTTTCTTCTTTGAACAACAGGCTGGAGGCTGGTGGCCCAGTAATGCACTCCAGCAGAGGGCATGGGGCACAGCCCTCCACTCGGAGGGGACCGTGCACAAGAGGACTTGTGAACAAGCCACGATCCATCATGGGGTGCAAACGAGAAGCACACGGAACCAAACCCACTGCGTGCAACCCAGAACTATCAGACGATATTTTCCCTAAAAAATGGTTCTGTCTCTTCTCTCCCTCTCCTCCCTTCCCCCATCTCCTCCACAAATGCACCTCTCTCTAGCTTTCTCTCGCACTCTCTGGCTCTCTTCCCTCCCTCTCCGTCTCCTTTGAGGGAGAGGGTTAGATAGACAGATACTTTAAAATATATCTATGTCTCTACTTGACTTTCTAAAGGGTAAGCATTTCTTAAATTCATCGGTCTCTATCTTTAAAAGGCCTGATGCTAATCCTTGGTTCACGGCTGCTCTGTCCCCCTGGGGAAGGAAATTACTTATTTGAAGGGGAGATCTGCATGAATATGAAGAGGTCACGGATCTGGGCCCAATGAGTATCTTTGTTCCAGGGAGCCTGACCTTCAAAAGGGCCCCTTAGAGATATCCTTGGATGTCCTTTCCCACTGGCCACGAAGGCTCCCCACTGCACATCTTTTTCATGTAGCAACACCCAACCCAGTTCATCCAGGCTGTCCCCGAATGCCAGAATTCCACTGGAAAGTCAAGTTTAGAAATGAAATAACATGTTTATCTTTTTAAAGAGCCACATTAATATTCCTCAAATAGAGGAAAACTGCTCTGGAATTTTCGAAGAAATACAGTGGATGAAAGAACTTTTCGTCCGTTATTAAAACTAAAAGGGAGGGCACGCAGCTGCCTATTAACTGTCTCTGCTAACTTCAAAATGGGTGCAGAAAAGCAGACCTATTATCTGACCCTCAGAGAGATCGAGGCTGTTAATGTGCTGAATGTACATTGTACATACAAAACAAACTTGAAATCAACTTGCAGACTGAAAATCAAGCTACCTTTAAAAGACTAAAGGCAGGAACTGATAACACAACCTATGTTGGTAACACAGGGTCTCTGAGGTTGGTGCTAAAAGTCGAAAGAGCTCTCAACTGCTTCTCCTAGATCTCTGACAACCGCACAAAAGTGACAGTCTCAATGTTCAGCTATTTCTCACATTCTGGAAAATGCTACGTTGCTATGGTATAAGTTATGCTGAATGGAAGAATAACAGAACACAAGAGAAACCATGTAAGTTCCTTTTTTTTTTTTTGAAAAGGCGCTTATATATATACATATTTTTAAAAAAACATCTTTATTGGAGTATAATTGCTTTACAATGGTGTGTTAGTTTCTGCTTTATGACAAAGTGAATCAGCTATACGTATACATATATCCCCATATCCCCTCCCTCTCGTGTCTCCCTCCCACCCTCCCTATCTCACCCTTCTAGGTGGTCACGAAGCACCGAGCTGATCTCCCTGTGCTATGTGGCTGCTTCCCACTAGCTATCTATTTTACATTTGGTAGTGTATATATGTCCATGCCACTCTCTCACTTCATCCCAGCTTACCCTTCCCCCTCCCCGTGTCCTCAAGTCCATTCTCTACATCTGCGTCTTTATTCCTGTCCTGCCCCTAGGTTCATCAGAACCATTTTCTTTTTTAGATTCCATATATATGTGTTAGCATACAGTATTTGTTTTTCTGTTTCTGACTTACTTCACTCTGTATGACAGACTCTAGGTCCATCCACCTCACTACAAATAACTCAATTTCATTTCCTTTTATGGTTGAGTAATATTCCATTGCATATATGTGCCACATCTTCTTTATCCATTCATCTGTCGATGGACACTTAGGTTGCTTCCACGTCTTGGCTATTGTAAATAGAGCTGCGAATATTGTGGTACATGACTCTCTCTGAATTATGGTTTTCTCAGGGTATATGCCCAGTAGTGGGATTGCTGGGTAGTATGGTAGTTCTATTTTTAGTTTTTTAAGGACCCTCCATACTGTTCTCCATAGTGGCTGTATCAATTTATATTCCCACCACCAGTGCAAGAGGGTTCCCTTTTCTCCACACACTCTCCAGCATTTATTGTTTGTAGATTTTTTGATGATGGCCATTCTGACCAGTATGAGGTGATACCTCACTGTAATTTTGATTTGCATTTTAGAGAAACCATATAGGTTCTTGTTGGGGAAAACAGGAGGGCAAGATTAGGCTGTGCTTTTTAATTCTAAATACGGATAGTAGCAGGGAGGGAGCAGTGAGCTTAAAAATTAATGACAGCACTGCAGTAAGAAGTTATGGACATTCTTTCATTTAATGTACACAGATCTCTAAGGCAGTTCTTAGGATCCTATTTTGCAGATGAGGAAGCAGGAGTTCTGAGAAGTGAAGGAGACATCAGATACTCCACCACCCCAGATATTCTCATAAAACCCCAAGTTTAAAGGGCCAGAGGCAACAAGGAAGAAACTTACAGCAGGAGACCAGATCCCAGTGCAACAGAGGGGATCTGCCCTGCACTAAGGGGCAGGCAACCAGGACCCCTCCTCCTGGGCTCTCCCGGGCCAGCCTAAGCCTCTGGGGCTGGCAGCTTCCTTGCTCCAGGCAGCCTCAATGTAGTCAGTTATCCAGCAGGAAAAGGGATATGGGCTGCAGCCCATGTGGTGTTAAAGCTCGGTCTCCTCCAATGCAACCTGGGCCTTCCCTCCAGCTCTGCGGTCAAGAAATTAAAACAAACAAATAACCAAATAACTATGCCATTCATCCCCCCATTCATGCATGCATTCACTCCATCACTTTTTATTGAGCACCTACTATGTGTCAGGCAGGTACTGTTCTAGATGCCTAAGACAAAAGAGACAAAGATCTCTGCCCAAAGAGTCACAGAATAAAGAACATCCTTAACTTTAAAAAGGTAAGGTTATGTTAGTAGTATGTTAGAAAGTGCTAAGTGCTGGGGGAGAAATAGGGCAGAAAATGGGGTACAGTGTGGGGTGAGAGGTGATTTTAATAGGGTGGTAAAGTTTGGCTTCGTTGAGAAAGTTACACTTGAGCAAACGCTGAAGGAGGTGAGGGTTAACATGTGACTCTCGGGGGGAAGAGCATCCCAGGAAGAGGGAATAGACATCGCATTCCAACAATAAGCTTAAATGGATAAAGCGTCCATATATTGCTGAAGTACTCGGAAGAATGATTAATGTAGAACAGTGTTCAACCATCTGGATATTAGGCTTACACGGCACGTTCGTGTTAGTGTCACCGGCATTCTCTGTACAAATGTGGCTTACTATGTTGATGAACGCATATGATGAATTCAAACTACCTATGCATACAGGAGTATGAAATAATGTGGCCTGCACAGCGCACTGGGAGTGCTTCTGAAATCTAACTTTCCACTTCAAAGTCACTAGAACGCAGCAGCAAAGGAGGACTCGCGGTTTCTGCATTCCAGTCGACAAACGATCGCTTGCAGATAAGACCTCAGCCAGAAGATCCCTTCCAGTCCTTGGATTTTTTCCTGGCTTAACATAGCGTGCTATCAAAGGAGAAGTATTTTAAATGTCACTTGCGAGAAGAGGAGGATGTGAAAGAACCACCTGAGGTAAGTCCCAATACTTCAGCCAGTGACAGCTCAGAAAAAAGCTCAGTGTTTGGAAATGACCCAAAGAAAACATGAAGTTTGTGTTTTGGAAGACAGTATTGCATGAACATCTATAAAAGGGGTTTTCAAAGGCTCTGGGGATCTTTTGCCAGATCACCTTCCTTATAGGCCTGGATTCAGAATGCATCAGAGAAGCTTCCAGAAAAGTTCCCAGGGGGAGCAAGCTCTCTCTGCACTCTGCTAGGGGGGCTTGGCCAGCCCAGGCTTGTCCTACAACAGAGCATTCCCCCCACCGCCATGACTGGTGAGCAGTGATGGCAGCGGGGGCTTCCCTGTGGTACCGAGCTGTTGCTTCTGGACTTGCAGACCCAGCAGATGCAAAGAGCCCGTATGTGCTGGGCTCTGAGAGGGTGAGATCAGTGTCAGAGACCCAGGAGGCCCATCCCCTCCAAGCCCCTCATTCTAGCAAAGAGGAACTGGAGGGTAGGTGACCCACCCAAGGACACACAATGCTCAAGAGCACACAAGTCAAGGTCAAAAGATGAGTTTCCTCAATTCCCTTCTCGGATTTTTTTCAGTCACTGGGAGATCAAGACCTAGAGAGGCAGAGGGTTGCCCCAAATGAAACAATGTATCAGTGAAGTATGTAGACCCCAGCTCTCCTCACTTGAGTGTGCAGCCGCCTACTAGCCTTTGGTCTCACAGAATGTTTGTGGAATGTTTGTTCCATCAGCTAAGTAAGCACAACTAACATGGCCTTTGGCCCTCCACCCTTCAGGCATCCACTTTCACAGCCTGCCTGAGACCAGTGTGTTCTGTTCAGGTGGTTCTTTCCATCCCCTCCTCCTTGGCCCCACTGCCAAGAGTCTTCTCTGTTCTTATGGGAAGGAATTGTGTCGAACTAGCCTCTCGCTGCCTTTGAAGCAGAAAACAGCATATGGAGGTGGTTTAGTTTGGGTTCTGAGTTTTTCAGAGAAATGCCTTTATAACATTTCTAATTGGCCTCAACATCAAAGAAGGCGTGTCAGAGAACAGCAGAGAACAATTAAGGATGGCTGAATGGTGAGATGTCAACCAGATTTGGGCAGTGACACCACCATTACCATCACCTTAAAGGACCATTCAGTGCACAATTACACAGCAGTGTCTTGGGGAATGTCTTCGAAAAAGATACCAAACATACTTGGTTAGGACCACAGTGATCCTCTAGAAAGCTTCCCACCCACTAGCAAATGGAGTCAAAATGCTAACACTGGAAAATCCCAGATGTCCTTCAGTTGGTGAATGGATACACTGTGGCATGTTCATAGGACAGGGTACTACTCAGCAATACAAAGGGATGACTGATATAGCAACAACTTGGATGAATGTCAAATGCATTATGCTACCCAGACTTAAAAGGTACACATGCTATGATTCCATTTCTACAGCATTCTCAAAAACGAGAGACTAGAGAGGAACAGAAAACTGATAAATAGTGGTCAGATGCTGGGGACAGTGGGGGTGGTAACTACAAGAGGCACAAGGAAATTTGAGGGGATTACAAAACTACTGTACCTCGATTGCAGTGGCGGTTACATGACAATATGTATTTGTTAAAACTCATAACACCGTACAATATAAAGTCTAATGCTACTGCATGCAAACTATATCTGAAAAAAAGGTCCCCCCCGCAAAAAAATCTAGTAGTAACCAGGAAAAAGAGCAAAACCCAACAAAGAATTTAAATATTTGCTGTTTCTAGGTGAGTTCCACTTTAATATTCAAAAACAAACTTACTGGGGGAGAATGGATACATGTATACATATGGCTGAGTCCCTCTGCTGTGCACCTGAAACTATCACAACATTGTTAATTGCCTATACTCCAAGATAAAATTAAAAATAAATAAAAATAAAATAAAACATAAAACCAAACTTGCATCTCTCTGTACACTGGTGGCTCAACTGACTGGCTGTGTCCTTAGGAGCAACAGGGACAGGTAATTAAGCTCCTCAAACTTTCAAGCATCCAGTAGGAGTCAGGTCTAGAGAGAGGAGCTGGGGAAAACGGAGATGCCCCAGTGCCAGGCCTTGGAGAGCTCACAGGGGAAGGGGGAGGTAGACCAGAGTTCCCAACCTGCTGCTTTGGCTGCTTTGCAAAAGAAATACCACACCAAAAAAAAAAAAAAAAAAAAAGAAATACCACAGGTTTTTCTGGAAGTTGACATCACATCGTTCATTAATTCAACTCATTTTTGAGTTAAGCACAGTGAAAAACAGAGATGCAGAAAGTCCTGGAACTCACCCCCACATACAGAAAGACATTCATCCACCCCAATTGCTTCCACTGGGCCACCACAGGCTTCCACGGGATAAAATGGGACCCTGGGGAGACTGCAGGGCACACCATTCATACAGCTTGGATGTGAATGTCTGTGACTGGTGTCCCCTGGAATTCTGTGAGGAGGTGGTTCTGGCAGGAAACTCACCCCAGCTCCACCTGCAGGCTTCTGAGAAAGATGCAAGTTCAAGAGGTCAAGTCTGTGCTTCCCAACCTTTCTATCCCACCTCATGGACCATATAGAAAGGATATCTATGCTTCTTGCAGCCTGAGATAACCAGCCAGGGGGCTCCAATGATCCCAGGCCCTGCCTAGTTACTCTGAGAGTGAGGGCACCGAACCACAGCCCAGTCCACCTGGAACGTGAGGGATGCTCCTTGATCCTCCACTCGAGGAGCCTGGGAGGATCCAGAAGGGTGCTTGCCAGTGGGTCTAGAGACCTGGGAAACTGAGTTCTAGTGTTAGGGCACCTCTGGCCTACTTGGAGCCTTTGCGAAACACGTGCCCCCTCTTCCAGGAAGAGGTCCCAGAGCATCAGCTGGACTACAGTCCTGACCCCACCCCTTCTCAGCCTGCTGCAGAGCCTTTGGCAGGGTACAAACTGCTCGTCCTGCAGGATGGCCTTGCCTAAGAGCCAGAAGTTCTGTCCTGTGTGCTGCACATATCCTATCCACCTCTGTCAGGGGGAACAGACCGTCTTTCAGCAAATTCAAAGTACTGACTAGCATGTCTGTGATTTTTTTTTTGAGGATAGCAAACATAAATACCTAGGAGTTCATAGTTTCCTACAATTCAATTTCCTCAGTCTAGGTCAGGCTTAACTTTGAAGTCTCCCACGCTCACATGGACGGCTCAAAGTGGCTTCCTCTGCTGCTTCCCTATAGCTCCCAAGAACCGAATCTAGCTAGTCCTCAAACCTGTTTGATGGCCAAATGGCAACTAAGGAGCTCCCTATCTGGAAAAAGTACACTTGGAGTCACACCTCACACTTTATACCCAAAGGAATTCCAGATGGATGACAGAATTTAAACATAAGTACTAAACCATAAAAGTACTAGAAGAAACTACAGAAAATATTTTTTAATGAACTCAAAATGAGCAGAGACTTTCTAAATGTGATACAAAACCTAAAAAAGATGAAAAAACTTGGATAAATTTGACTACTTTAAAAAAATGTCCGCTTGGGATGATGAAAATGTTCTGGAGCTGGATTGTGGTGCATAACCAATGTGAATGTACTTAATACCACTAAACTGTACACTTAAAAATGGTTAAAATGGGGCTTCCCTGGTGGCGCAGTGGTTGGGAGTCTGCCTCCCGATGCAGGGGACGCGGGTTCGTGCCCCGGTCCGGGAGGATCCCACATGCCGCAGAGCGGCTGGGCCCGTGAGCCGTGGCCGCTGAGCCTGTGCGTTCGGAGCCTGTGCTCCGTAATGGGAGAGGCCACAGCAGTAAGAGGCCCGCGTACCGCCAAAAAAAAAAATCCACGAAAAATGGTTAAAATGGTATATTTTATTTTATGTATATTTTACCATAATACAGAAAAACATATCCATGGGGGGGGGAAAGACCAGAAACAAAGTCAAAAGACAAAGAACAACCTAGAGAAAAGATGTCTAAATCATGCCATGGGCATAAAGCAATTTTTAATATATAATGAGTTCCTACAAATTAATAGAGGTCTAAAAAGTTATTGAAAAATGAGCAAATAGTATGAACTGAAAGTTCACAGCAAAGACAAATAGTTCTTAAACACATGAAGAGAAGCTTATACTCATTCATATTTAAAAATTAACGAGGGAATTCCCTGGCGGTTCAGTGGTTAGGACTTGGCGCTTTCATTGCCGCGGCCTGGGTTCAATCGCTGGTTGCGGAACTAAGATCCTGCAAGCCATGCAGCGGGGCCAAAAAAAAAAAATTAATGAAACCACACCTATCAAAATAGAATGCACCCAGAAGTTTTAAAAGAAGGTGGAGAAATCAGCTTTCTCAATTTTGGGTCGTTGGGTTGTAAACTGGCTTATCTTCTGTGAAGAGCAACTTGGCGATATCTACCAGAATGACAAATGCTCATACCCTCTGACCCAGCTATTTCACTTCTAGGAATTTATCCTACAGATAATTTCAACCTTTTATACAAAAGTATTCACTGAAGAATTATTTGTAATAAAAAATTAGAAACGAACCCTAAAAGTTCATAGATAGGGAGAGAGTTAAATAAATTACGGTAAACTCAAAGAACAGAAAGAAGCCTTTCTCTTTCTGCAGTAATGGGATGATTTTCAAAATACGTTGTGAGGTGAAAAAAACCAAGTGTAGAACAATGCATATAACATGATACGATCTCAGTAAAAACATGAAAATATGCATAAGCTTACTGACTGAAATATGCACAGGCTCTACCTGGAAGGATCCCCAAGAAGCTGAGGAGCTGGTAGCTGGAAGACAGAAGGAGGGACACGACTTTCCCTGCATTGTTCTCTCTGACCTCTGTGTTGTGTGAAAGGTGTGACCCATTTCATTTTAGAAGACGTAAAGGGATCTATATGTCTCTTGTTCCCCATAACTGGTTACCCGCATCGGGTACTGATGACTAGGGCAAGTCCCTACACTGGTAGACAAGAAGGCCCTGCCTTCCCTAGAAGATGGGGAAGAAAAATGCCAGACTTAATAAAGCTGGAAGAAAGGGACACAGAAGGAGATGCTGTCCTCTCTCCTCTTCTTTGTGTCACTGCCCGAGCGCTAACATCCCACCAGAAGGCAGGGCTCTGTCAGGCAGTTCTGATGGTGGAGATGGTCTCTGGTGCCTCTTCCTTCCTGAGCTCCCTCAGTGTCAAGCAAGGACCTTGTCCTCATGGGGTGCAAACTGGAGTCCCATGAACTGGCTGCTGCTTCCAGCTTTGAAGTCTCACTCATCCATGTGAACAACACTTTCTGAGTCTCCAAGCACACATCTGGCACCAGCCTTGGAACTGGGCTCAGCAGTGAGTAAGACAGGTAAGCAGTTGCCTTCTCAGACAACTGCTTAAACACGGAGCTGGGGAAGCGCTCCAGCCAGTCCGTGCTGCTCATGAGAGCCTACTGCTCATTTTGCAGAAATTTTGTGAGCTGCGTGTTACACATAGCCACTGTTAAAGAATACAGAATCCAACAATGTCCCAATCCCGGCAATGACACCAAAAGCAAAAAGGATAGCACTACTGCAATCAGCAGTGCTGAAGTTGAAAGAGGGTTCAATTTACTGAATATAATTTGTACAAGGGTGAGAAATCGTTGGACAGTAGATCACATGCCAGATTGAGTGGCAATCAATTTACTGGGAAAAGAATTAGCAGATGGGGATGCCTTTCCATTTGTCAAAACATCATCAAGCACAGGTTGACCACAGCAAAAATTAACAAACGCATTCTGGCTATATATATGGAATTTATAATCATGAATATGGATATTTTGTGATTATTTGTAAATTGTTACACATCCTTTACATTAGTAAAATTTACAATAAATGTATGTATGATATACATGTGTACATTATATATATGTGTATATATATATATATATGTGTATATATATATATGTATGTAAGTATATACACACATACACGCATTTCAATTCACACTGAATTGAACTCTGCTACCTTGAGATTAACTTCTCTAAACTCTGGTTTCCCAATCTGAAAAAGAAGCATAAAACAACAACTTCCCACCTGCCTTCAAGGGTCAAAAGAGAAACTTCAAGCCATAAAGTTGAACCCTAGTTGTCTCCAATATCCTGATTCTTCCCATCCCACGGTGGCTGATTTTTAAATACCTGTTCGCAACAACTGTCCTTGGCTTTCGAGCAGCTGTCTTCTCGCCTGTAACCTCTTTATTACCACAAGAAGGAATGCTACCCGAGAAACAAGAGCTGCACCGCCTTGGAAACTGCTCTGGCTCCAGATGTCCCTGCCCCCTCAGAGCAGGGCTCCCCCAAGCTGGCAGTCCCTCCACTTGCTCCCTGAGTGGGAAGGCTAACTGACACCTTGTCGTAAGGCTGGCAACGCTCCCAAACCCTCAGCAGCAGGAGCCCACTTTCCCATCAATCCGTTTACAGGATTCTACCAGAGCCCTCTGTTTTTTTCTCTCTGGGTGCAACTCCAGCACTTTCTAGAGAATTAATTTTAAATCATAATTAAATCCTATCTTTTAAGAACACATGATACACCTTTCTACTCGCACTAGAATCAATTAAAATTTACTGGGGAAGAAGTCAATTCTATACTCAGACTTCCTTTTTGCCTTCTGAAGCCCCAGTTTTCCAGCATCGTAAAAAAAAAGAGAGCAAATTTGATGGTACTGAAGAGACTGCCGACTGCAGAAAGGTTTAACATCAAGTCCCATGGTTTTCACTTTTAAACTGCAAATATTCCAGGGCAAACAGTTGTGCTGTAGAGGCTGTGTTCACAGACTCAACACAAACATGTGCTGCTTTCTCTAAGAACCACGCTAGCTGTGACATGGGCACATCAACCGCTGGTGCCTATTGCCTCTAGTACCTTTCCCTTCAGTAACCGAGAGGGGGTCAACCACAGTGTATTCCCACTAGCCTCCCCCAGACTTTAAAATCAGACAATGAGAATAGGTAACATGGTAAAAAAAAAAAAAAAAAAGTACCAATAGATTTGGGGGAAATCATCAGGATTTCTGCAATGGAAATTATACAATGGAAAGGATATAGCCGTTTTGTTCATATCCTACTCTCCAGCTAGCAGTTGAAACTGGGACCCACTCTGGACCTTTACAGGGCTGTCACTACCCAGGGCTATTCCAAGGATGAAAACATACTATGCATCTTAAGGAACTTTTTAGTGATTACTTATCCACCTTTAAAACTCATAGGAACTATGGTACAGTCCTTCATTTCAGAATATTGTAATATGACCAATTAAGACAACAGGTATTTCTGGAATACTTTCTCTGTGCAAGATGCTGGGAACAAAAGAACTATGACACCTTAAGGGGCTTACAATCTAGGGAAGATAAACACAGATACACACACACACACACACACACACACACAGGCAGGGACGGCCAGCAATGCAACATGGAGAGTCTAAATGCTGGATGACTGTGCCAAAGAGGAAATATCCAGGAGTTTGCAAGAGGAGGGAACATTTTGAAAGGGGATGGTCAGGAGTGACTTCCTGGGAAAAATGGAATATAAATCCAGTATTCAGAGTAGGGAGGAGGACCCTGCACACTGAGAGTACAGATTCTGATCACCTGCACCAACAGAGGGGAGCAGTTCCATGGCAAACCCAGTGCTATTTCACAGCTGTCACTAGTGGACACCCCTCTCCTGGTTACTCTCCATCTCCTCCATCTGTCCACCCACCCTCCCCACCCCACCCCCAATCTGTTCTTCACCGTTCTCTGCCCAGCTGGAGGCTGCCCCATATCCTGCTCCCTGGGGGGCGGGGGGGGGGTAAGAGGAGGCACTGGCAGAAAGGAGGAGGGAGAAGTCAGGGTGTGTCTTCCCCGAAGTGGCATATGTGCTGAAGGCCCTCCTCAGTGGCCCCAGCTCAGCCCTAGGCACAGTATCAGCTTCCCAGACTGTGTGTACTTGGCCGTCCTTCACCTTGACTATCAGGAGTGGACTCATTTCTTTTTTTTTTAATTTTATTTATTTATTTTTGGCTGTGTTGGGTCTTCGTTGCTGCGCGTGCGGGCTTTCTCTGGTTGCAGCGAGCGGGGGCTACTCTTCGTTGCAGTGCGCATGTTCTCAATGCGGTGGCTTCTCTTGGTGCGGAGCACGGGCTCTAGGTGTGCGGGCTTCAGTAGTTGTGGCACGCGGGCTCAGTAGTTGTGGCACATGGGCTTAGTTGCTCTGCAGCACGTGGGATCTTCCCATACCAGGGCTCGAACCCGTGTTCCCTGCATTGGCAGGTGCCACTGTGCCACCAGGGAAGAGGAGTGGACACATTTGTTGCCAGCACCCTGCTTGACCCATTTCCCTTCCCCACCGTGCCCTCCAAATCAGCCCCTGTCCTTTCACACCCTCCACCACTGACAAGCTTCCCCAGGTGACTTCTGTATAAGTGCCCCTCCCCCAGGGAGCTGGGAGAGGGCACTCTTCACACCTCCTGCCACATCCTGAGACCTGACTTTTCACCTTTAAAAGCCCCCTGCTGGAAGAGGGGATATTGGAGGCAATAACTAAGCTATATGGGTTCCCCACAGTCACACAGCATGCTATGCCATCCAGCCTGCTGGAGAGGCAAGATCTGGGGCCTAAGAGAATGAAAAGCGAATAAAAAGCAAGGAGTTATCGAGCTTTGACTAAAAATTAGAAATCAGCATTAAAAAAACACACACACAAAGCTATTCAGCAGGTTAAAAACAGAGTCGTGGAGATGGCAGCAGAAGGCCCCCCTTAGGAGACAGGAGGGTGGACTGAAGTCTGGCAGTGATGGGGACCCAGCCGAGCCATGACTCAGAGAAGCCTGCTCAGCAGGATGGGGCAAGGCAGAAACTCCGATGTTGGTCATGGGTGGCTACCACACTGGACAAGCGACATCCGGAAGTCTCTCCAGGTCTTACTCATTGTCAGTGCCACCCCACGCCTCTGGGAAACAGCAGACACACCCACTCCAGGGATAGTACATAAAAGCCAGACTAAGACAACACCTGCCTCAGACCTCTGGCTCACACCATCTGCATCCTGCTCTCTTCCTTCCTAAGCTCTGGACACCCAAGGTCAATACCTTCCTTCAGGGGCACTTTCTTTGCTCACTGGGTGCAGGATCTTCCTTGCCTACTACCCGCTCCAACCCCTAGGTCCATTTGTTAACACTTCCCTGTCCTGATACTGTAGCCCAGTGGTTCTCAATGGGCTGGGGCAGATGTTACTAGCATCCAGAGGGCAGAAGCCAGGGATGCTGTTAAACATCCCACAACCACAAAGAATCATCTCTACCAAAATGTCACTAGTACCAAGGTTGAGAACTTTCAGTTTAAAGGAAGGAAACATCGGGCTTCGCTGGTGGTGCAGTGGTTAAGAATCCTCCTCCCAATGCAGGGGACACAGGCTTGAGCCCTGGCCTGGGAAGATCCCATATGCCGCGGAGCAACTAAGCCCATGAGCCACAACTACTGAGCCTGTGTTCTAGAGCCCACGAGCCACAGCTACTGAGCCCGTGTGACACAACTACTGAAGCCTGCGCACCTAGAGTCCGTGCTCTGCAACAAGAGAAGCCACTGCAATGAGAACCCCACGCACTGCAACAAAGAGTAGCCCCCGCTCGATGCAACCAGAGAAAGCCTGCACATAGCAACAAAGACCCAACCCAGTAAAAAATAAATAAATTAATTAATTAAATTTATTTTTTTTAAAAAAAGGAAGGAGACATATATTGAACACATTGTATGAGCCAGGCACTGTGCTGGATGTTTTAAAGTTCTTTAAACTTCTCGCTTCCATGACAGGGCAGAGAAACAGGTCACAGAGTAAGCCCTACCACCCATCACCCAATCTCCAGTCGTGACTTAGCAATTTTGGGTGTCCAATGGTTGCCTCCACCATCTTAAACACATTATCCAAGGCCAATGTCTTTCCGAACCTCGGTTTTCTCATCTGTAAAATGTGGATTAAATACCTCCCTCCAGCCCCTGGTCTAAAATGGGTTCCCAGTAAATCTTAGTGCCCTTGTCTCCTCCTTCATGTCTGAGTTCCAATTTCTTCCAGGGAATAAATGGGCAGACACGTGCGCGCACACAGATCCGCTCAGGCACCCACCTGCTTATGTTTTTCTGTCCCCACAAGAATCTGAATGAATGAGTGAATAAATGAATGAACCCTCCAATTCAGAATGGCCTCTTCTCGCCTGAACTCCAGAAACAGTTTTTCATACTGAATTCCTCTCACTCCTTATTTAGGTTTTCTATTATCATTGGTTGTATAAAGTCTGTCTGCCCTACTTGGTTAGGAGCTTGCTGAGATAAACGGCCCTGCCTGACACCCCAGCCAGTGCCCTATCATTCAGAAGTCCAATCAACCCTGGACGAATGAATATGTGATGGACGGATATCACAGTTCACACGACACTTCTGTTTAACGGTCTACTTATGTTACCTGTTTATAGTTAGCATTGTCAACTCCCTGATATTTCTCTTGAATTTACCTTATAAACCCAATTTCTGGGCATTTTCCTTTGCAAATTTGTGAGCATCTAATGTCACTTTTATAAACTACAGATATCTCTACTCAATGGCCCAAAGAATAAGGAAGCATCCTTTAAAGGGGCCTCTGGTGCGACCGCCATGCTCCTTGAACAAATGGGCCCCCAGTCCAGGGAACAAGGATGCACTCAAATGCCTAAGTGGGCATTCACTCCCAGCAGCTGGCAGAACCTCGCCATTAAGTAAATCCTAACAATTCAGCCTTTCAGCCACCAACCTAATAGGCTTTTCTTGGCACAGGCAATTCTGGCTTGGCCAAACACTTATTTTCACATCTTAAATCAGTACGTGTCAGAACTGAACGGAGGCTCAGACCTGCCGTACGTCTTGCCTTCTGCAGCAAGTTCATCTCAGAATGGAACTCACACACTCATTCAGATCCCTTCTTCCATAAAGATCTGTAAGAAAAATCAATGATTTGTTCATCTGATCAAATTCCTAGTCTCTTATTGGGCTGCTTAAGACAGTTTTTTCATTTAAAAAGCAGCTAGAAAAATGAAATTGACTTTTCGGGAAGTTACAGTACACCCTGTTAAAACATAAATTTGTGTGCTGACATACCTCAGGTTCTTAATGACGCCAGGATGACCGTCCCTCTGAGCATTTCCGAGCAGCTCTCTCCCGGCTCTTGTTCAGCTTTTAGTTGTCCTGGCTTCCCTGAAAGCATGTTTTCCCATCTTAATAGACCCTCCTTGACATGAGCTCCTCCCTCCCTCTTCCAGGGGCGTCTGGGTGCACTTTGGCAATGGCATCCCTGTAAGCCCCATCTCCAGCAGCCCGCTTTCAAACGCACGGCTAAATTCCTGGTTAACTTGTTTCTCGGGAGCTCTGCAAATCATTGACCACGCTACTGGGCGGACCCACCAGGGAGCCCAGCACATAAACCGAGTCCTGGGCCCGAGCCAGCCCGAACAGGCAGCTAGAAGGGCAGATCACATAAACGACGTCAAACTTGGTAGAATGAGCCCACCCCGCAGGCTGAGCCAAAGATGGGGAGAGAGACAGAGGAGAAAAGAAGAGAAGGAGGAAGGATGGAATTGAGGAGAAGAGGGCCGGCACCCCCACCCTGCCCCTGGGAGACCAGGTCAGAACCTGGGTGGGGAAATGAGGAACTAACAGAAAAAGGCAGGACCCCGGTGACAAGGATCCAGAAGCATATGTTCAGTCTCTCCTGCGCTATCTGTCTTATTAAACAGCGGCCCCTTCTCCAGCACTTACAGTGTGCCTGCTACTGGGCCAAGTGCCTTACACGCATTACGTGTGTCTTCACAACAACCTTATGAGGGAGGTATGCTTATTATCCCCATTTCACAGATGAGAAAACTGGGTCTCACAGAAGTCAAGTGACTTTCCCAAGGCAACAGCTAGTGCACTGTGGAGTCAGGGATTTGGGTCAAAAGCTCTGAACCACATTCTAATTTCTGGACATGTACCTTCATAAGGCAAATAAACAAAGCCTCCTGTGGGCTTAGCTGAATCCCACCCCATGTAAGAGACACAAAAAGCCATGTTTTCTACTCTCAGAAAACTCACACTTCAGAGAGAGCCAAGAATCACGTGAACAAGCCAAGTGTAAAATAATACCAAGTGCGCAGTTATTTACCGCACATTGTTAAGGGATATAGGAAATAAAAGAGAGAATCTGCACGACTAGCTGTGGACATGCTCCACAGAAGCCTGCAGGCCGAAACAGGCCAGCTCACTTTGCATTCGCTTTTTAGTTCTCCAGGTTAAAACTTGTCTCTAATACTGATAATTTTTTTAATTAAAACAATTTTTTTTTGCCACCCACCCAGCCTGGGCCGGAGGGGAGGAGGCTCGGGGTCGGCGAGGACACCGGCCTCGGCGCCGCCGCGTTGCTCCTCCAGCAGGCCTGGGCGCGTGGGTCGGTCAGGACCCCGGCCCCGCGGGCGGAGGGCGAAGGGCGGAGGGCAGGCTGCGCCAGGGGACGAAGCCCTGCAGCCTCCCCGCCGCCTCCCCGAGCGGGTGCCCGGCTGCGCCGCAGCGTCTGCACAGCAGAGCGGTCCCTCAGGTCGCTGTGGGCCCCTCCTCCGTCGGCGGCTTGGTTCAGAACACTTTTTTGGATGGGGTCAAAGGACACATTGGGGCGCGGGGTCAGGCGAGGGTGCGGGGAAGGGGCGCCAGAGACTTGGGAATGTTGGGAGCCCAGACCCGCCGGGACGCGGGGTCCTGCTCCGCGGTTGCTCTGCCTGACCTTGCCCTGTGGGTGCAAAAGGTTTTTTTTTAATGTTTTTAATTATCTGCATGAAAGAGAATGTTGCCTCTGAAGAGGAGGCCTACAAAGGATGGTCCATATTAATTGGTAACATTAATAAAACCGGATATACTCATTCAGTGCCCGAAGCATGTTTAGCAAAACCGAGGGACTTCCTGCTTCTACACCACCTCGACTTACCTTGCCTGTCCACTGCCGTATTTGCCAAGCTTTCCTATCTCTGTGTGCCATGGGAGGGGTGGGGAGGAAAGCAAGACCGATAAAACTTCATCCTGGAAAATATTCCACTTGTTCTAATTCACTTCCTCTCCCAAACAATTGAATCAGCTTCCTGAAGCTCCTGAGGGGGGGATATCGGCCAGGTGCTCAAATCTTATCCATTCTAAATGGGGAACTGTAAATATCTTCCCTCCATTCCAAAGCTAGTTTGAATTACATGGCAAAGAAATTCCTAGAACAAGGTCTCAAGCAGTCATTTTATAAGTTCTCCACCAAATGGGATGACAGGTGAGGATTCTCCTCCACTCCGATTGTTCAATGTGGAAATAGAGACATTAGGGAGAAAACAAGAGCAGAGGTGCCTTACATCAGCCAGGCCTTGTCCCGAGCACACGGGTGCCACTGCAATTATGGTCTGCAGAGAAGTGTAAGCCGGCCACGAAAGGGGAAGGAAATAAACCTGTGATTATCCAAAGACAGGGGAGCTCCTGAGGATATTTTGGTGGAAGTTTCTGGCATTACAAACAGCAGTTCACACGCTGATTCTAGATACTCTGAGGGGCAAGGACAACATTTAGAAAGACAACTTTCTATATTCACATTCCAAGTGTACATCAGAAACCCCTTGGCAGGATCTGGCTTCAATTACACTGATTTATGTACCAGTAAAATAGTATTTTTAAGATAACAAATAACTTCTTAGCTTTTTTTGGCTTACCAAATTTCTCAGGACAGCTCTTCCGGGTGTCAGGTGCAATTCAGCATTTCCAGCTCAGCAGTTAGCTGTGAAAAGTCTATTCTCTACAGTATTCGTATACCTACAGTGCCCATAGCTTTGTTTTTGTAAAGGGAAGCAGCTTGCAATTCTCAGTCTATTAAATATTACATCAAAAGGTTGCAGTCTTTCATCACTCTCCCAGAGACACATATTTCTGCCACTTACCCATAAACCACAGATGGAAAAAAAAGAAATAAATTGCACTCTACCCAGAGGAGGCAAAACGATTTAGAAGAACTTCTCAAAGGAGGGAGGAAACATTAAAACAGAATCAGCACTAACTACTGACCTCTTCTCCCCCAAGCCACTCCATCTATGTGCCAACGTATCCCTCTGTCACTATCTTGTCCTATCACCTGAGTCGTACCTACCCTCCTGCATATACAGCCTGGTCGTAGACGGTGGTATGAGTTGCTAGGCGGACATAGAGACAGGCAGTTCAGAGGGAAATCTGACCCGCTTCATGATGGGACCAAAAAAAAGGTACTGATTACCTCTCCTACACTTCTTTTGCAACTGGAAAATTCCACACTGGGGGGCCAGGGACAAGGGCATGGAGGACCAAAGTAAGGTCTCGAAAATCCTGACAATTCTTACAAGTTAAAAAGGGAAGGGTTGCATGGTTTCAAAAGTAGAAAACAATGAACTACAGAAAAAACTAACAATGGAAAAAAAAATGGAAATTCACTCATTCCTTATACGTGAAAACTTACTATATCAACTGTACTGGAGATATCTGAAAACCAGCCCCATTCATCACATTATATCTAAGAAAGAGTAATCAGACAGTTTTGACCGAAAATAGAATGTGTCCCACAAGAGTCCACACACAGAGCTAAATTTCCCAGCTGAAAGCCATCCGGCTTATGAATATAAGCACCATCAATATAAACCTTTCAAACACCAGAGATCGGCAGTTCACAGCATTCATTTGCTCAAACATTACATTCCTCATCCAAAGTTGAATGCTTGACAAAGGGAAGAATCAACAACTTTCTCCCCACCTCCTTCCCCTCCTGACATCTCTGAATGTATCAATACATTATAGTACTGAATAAAATTTCTCCAGTTGACAATTGGAATGTCGACAGGTAGGACATAGGGGAAAGCCCCGTGGTCACGTCTCAGAGGTTAGCAACATTATACTTAAATGACGGCAGTGTGGTCTGTAAGCCACACGAGCTCTCAACGTCACCTCCAAAAGACAGAAGCGATAAACAAGAGTCACTAAGGATCACACCTGTCAGTTATCACCAGAGATTAGTTACCAGCACATGACTGGTTTTGTTTTGTTCTGGACTGGGATTGAAAATAAGACCAACTATTTCAGGTTTCAGACTCCTTCCCTGTAAAAATCCTTTTAGTACATTAAACCTAGAATGGGCATATGACACTTTCTGTTTTACCTAAGGAAGATGTACTAGTTAGACAAAGTTTTGTGTTTGTTTTTTTTTTTTTTTTGCGGTACGCGGGCCTCTCACCGCTGGGGCCCCTCCCGCCGCGGAGCACAGGCTCCAGACACGCAGGCTCAGCGGCCATGGCTCACGGGCCCAGCCGCCCCGCGGCATGTGGGATATTCCCGGACCGGGGCACGAACCCGCATCTCCTGCATCGGCAGGCGGACTCTCAACCACTGCGCCACCAGGGAAGCGCGACAGAGTAATTTTTAAACCCATTTTTGTTAGATGATGTAGAAAAACCAAAGGTCAGTCATTTTTTCCTCTACTCTCTCCTAACTGTACATTTACAGGAATTAATTTAGAATGTAAACAAAGTGATAGACTGGATATATTATAAATAATTATACTACCATATAATCTCTCTCAAGGCCGAGGGTTGATGCATTCTGTTGTGATCACTTACCACAGCAAACCAAAGCAAAACAATTAAGTATCACCTTCCACATAAAGCCTCAAACAATCACACCCCAGCCTTAAACCAGACAGACTAGGGCCACTTAATGAAATGAGAAACTGTCTTTTAGTGGGGTGGCCTACTGGGCAGAGCCACGACTCTTATACATTCCATGACTCAAAGGTTAAATAACGATGAAAGTGTTCTGTGAACTTTCTAAAAAGCTAAATTATGCACTTTGGCACTTGGGTAAGACTACGGCATGTACTAGCACCATTCATAACTGTGGGGCACGAGCCATTTGGAAAAGGCAAGAAGGTCACGTGTGTTGTCAAGTGCCCACGAGAGTTCTGAACTCAAAGCGTCAGCCTCTTCATGGGGTGAAAATGGAAACCCACCATGAAGCGGTTACTAGTTACTCCTGACCATCCCCTCCAAGCACGTATTAAGATGGATAGGCACGAGATGGCTGCCCAAATCACTTCTGTTCGATATCAACATTATCTGGCTTCTAAAAAAATGAGAATTGCCAAATCCTAAGTAGTGTGAAGAATATAATGAAAACAGTCCTGCTCGGGAGTCTAGGTCCATCTCTTGCTACCTGGTAGCCAGCTACCTTGAGAAAGCCACTTGACCTAAGGACTGATGGGATGAAACAAGAAGGAAGGACTCACTGACTGCTCAGCTTCTTCTAGGTCTAAGTGCCCAAGGGTCCTGGGCTACCCTTCACCAACAAGAGCCCCTCCCCTCTACCAGCAGGTGGCATTCTTTGTCTCCTGATCAGAAATATGTTTCCATTAAAATCATGCTTTATTTCATGCATATAAAATGCCTGATTAGGTTAGGTTAGGTACACATTGCAACTGGGTAGAATTAGGGGTGAAAGTTCATAATTCATTCCCCTACAGGGTGTCCCAGAGGTCAGACCACCTAATCCTGACCTTGTCGCTCCCCCGTCATTCCCCCACCACACCACCTCTGAAGGTATCCACACACCCCCACCCCAATGCCTGAAGGAAATGGTCTCTACCTTTCTGGGGTTACAACTTTGCTGGGAGACCACAGGATACGTCTGATAATGTCACCTCTTCTGATATAACCCTGTATTGCAATTACTGAAATTCACCTGACCACGCATCTCTGTAAGCTTACTGTGTTTTTCACAGCTTTGCAGGGGCCTGCCAACGCTATGGGGCCTTTAGGTTCCTAAGCGGCTGGGTGAGACACAAGCCTAGGGTAAAAGGGCGAAGGAGGACCAAAAAGGCCGCTTCAACGTTCCCTGGCTTCCCCATCAATTAGCGCCTCCATAGCCTACGTTCCTGATGGTATGTCCCGCCAGGTCCCAGTGAACCTAATTTCTACATCCCCAGGTGGTCCGGAGGCGCATTCCCAGTGCTGGCAAGCAAGCATTCAACCCAACTGCCCCTCACTACTGTCACCGTGCCCTCCCTTCGCATGCTAGAATGCACAAAATTTTAAAATCCCTGATTGTTACCTCTAATACATATATTTGAACTTTATCTCTCTTAAACCTTTGCAGCCTTTCCCATCAGAGGAAACAGCTGAGGGCACACAGAAGCAGAAATGAGAAGAGAAAACTCACATTCAGGGAGGTCCTACAGGATGATCTCACTAGTCAACCTTGTGAGCCTGCGAGTCCCGCTTCCAAGGAGAAAACACGCTGGGAAGTCTCTCCCTCTCCCATCCCCACGGGATTGCCAGTCTTAGGACTGATTCCTGCAGTTCACAGTAAACCAGCAGAAAGATGTACTCAGACTGTCAGGGTTTATTACAATTCCTCACGTCAATTAAAATGCCTCTGGATTTTATGCCACAATGAGAGTGTTTTAACTTTAAATTATTAGCTTCCAGCAACCATCCAAACAAATGGAGAATACTTAATGCTCCACTTTGTTTTGTTTAAAACTGATCTTGTGCTTGGATACGCTGGCTGCTGTGCACCTTAGCCACAGAACGCAAAAGGAAAAACAGCTTTTATTTTGATGAGCTGCAGCCTTCAATATCCTAAGTTCACCCCCACCAGAGTCATCACTCATTGAGGGCCATATACATGTAACCATATATAGGTGCATGTGTGTGTGTACTCATGGTGCCTTACAAATATTAATCCACTTATTCAATCCGTCAGCATTTATTGAGCACCTACGTCATGCACCTCATTAGGCATAAGAGATAAAAAATGACAAGCAAGTCCAAGGTCACAACCCTGTGACAAGCTGTGGCGAAAGTAGATAATCCAACAAGTAATGAGTATGCGTTGTGGTAAATGCTGTAACGGGGAAAAGAGGTTATTAAAAATAATATCTGAGGCAGCGACTATGTGTGAGATGTTTACAGCCACTGCCTCTAATTCGTATAGCATCCTGCAAAGGTAGGTGTCTCCCCACTTCCCAAAGGAGGGGGCCGGGCTGTCCCACGCTACACACCACCTCTCCATCGGCCTCAGCACCCGCATCAGCATTTGCATCTCAAGTCCCCATTCTGGTCTCAGTATGGTACCTGCCGGCCTGCATTTGCCGATTCAGGCGTCGATGAAACTTTTGCCCAGAATGATACAGCACATTGCACACCCACAGGGGAGAAAAGAGCCCACAGCGCACCCTGAAGGAACTTTTAAGCCGGCTACATGGAGTCATACAAGAATATTAACAACACAAAGCAAGGATGGAGCATGGACGGGGCAGTCTGTGGTCATGACCAGTGGAGTGCTTCAGAGAGCAAGTCATTTGGCTTCTGAAAGGGAGAGATCATTGTGGAGAGATTTATTCAGGAGGTGGGACCCAGGTCTTCAGATCACATAAGGTCAGACGGTGTAAGAGAAAGAAGGCCAGTTCTCAGGAAGGCGGTGTTCACAGAGGTGCCAAGAAGGCTCGCAGGTTAGGCTGAACCACAGCCAGGGATGTAACTGGAGCGCGATGGTGGGACAAGCTGGCCTTCAGCTGCCCCGAGTGCCAACTGATAAGAGATGCTAAGGCACCTGGGGCATTAAAATGACCCAGTGTAACAGCACATGGAGAAATCCGCATTTAAAAGAACCCCTCCCAGAAACCACTACATGTGACAGAAGCAGTTCTTCGTTCTACCTCCTGGGATAGAGGGTGAAACCCAAAGGGCCTCCTGAAGTCAACACAGGTCACCAAACAATATTCTAACCATGACAGTCCTTTTCACTGCAGGGACTTGTTTCTACTTGAAGGGTGTGCAAGTTCAAGGCCAGAGCTGCATTAGTCAGAATCAGAGTGGAGAGGCCAAGGGCTGTCAGCAATGGGTCTCCCCCATGACCCTTTTCCCACAGGACCTCCCTTCCCCAAATTGGTAAACAGAAAAAAGAATATCAAGTTGCAAACCAAGTTATTAGCATGCCTGGAATACTCACATGTCTCAACCAGTCCTGCTGATGATATCTATATTTGTTTAACTCTTGACGGCTGATAAAATTCTTTTACTTGGTATTCACAACAGCCATGAAATAAGCACTAGGTCTCTCATTTTATAGATGAAGATCCTGAGGGTCAGAGATGGTAAGTGACCTATTCAAGGTTATACAGCTAGCAAGTTCTAGGGCCAATTCTGGACCAGAATATCTGTCCAGTGGTCTGTCTGCTCTATCACTACTACAAATAATCATAATACTTTATAAAGTTCTTTAGAGTTGACAGCTTTTACAGTACACCTGGGCAGTACACACACTAATATACATAGACACACACACACACACACACACACTCTCACCCTTGTACACACACACTTTCTGTTTTCCTAAAAGTAAAGTAACAATAGTAATAATCAAAATACTATATCCTACTTGTTTAAAAACCCATCCTCCCTCCTCTAGCTATGGACTTTGTCTTAGACCATTTATAAAGTAAGTGAGTAGCTATTGTGTAGATTACTGCTAAAGACATGTGGATGAAGTTTTAAACCATAGATGTTGGTTTGTTTACAACTCACTGCTTAGAACAAGCTTGCTTTTGTGTTAAACATCTGCCCATTTTCATTTGCTACTACTAAGCTCCTTCCTCTACTCCCAATCTTCTCTCAGTGACACAAGCAGCATCTTTCCTATATGTCCATCTTATGCCAGGATCTGTTTTCAGGAAGTGGCTATTTCCTGGCAGACATAAAATTCACAGGACTCGAAAAAAACATTGAAATAAAAAAATCAACCATTTACTGCATTTTTAAACAAAAGAAAAAGACCTATCAGACAGATCGGCATGGATACTTTATTTTTAAAAATTCCCAACTCCCACTTTGTCAAAGCACTTCTTTCAAATTCACAGGTCACACAAATTAAATTATTCAATAAACAATTTGTCAATTAGTCTTGCACAGTGGGGAGAAAATTATACACAGAAATGTAGAATGAGCCCAAATCAAAGCAAAATCTAGTGACAAATGAGCAAACTGCTCTCCAGCGCAGAGGCAGAGAGCCTGTCATCCCACCCACGAAATAAAGATCACAAACTCCCCCGCCAGCCACAGGGAGGCCTCATTATTTTTCCTTCTCATAACACATAATTCTACCAAAAGATCTTAAGGAAAATAAGGTCAACATACTTAATCTATAAAGCAATCATCTCACCTACTTTTAATCATCTTTCTTTATAAGAGAATTCATATAATCAGGCCACCCTACACAAACAGAATTTAAACATACTTTTTTGCCTTTTTCCCCTGCTCCCAAAGGAAAACACCACGTACCACTCATCTTGCTAAAAACCACAGGAATAAAGTGACTTAATTCTAGTTAATTCTAGTTAAACCAAGTATTTCAACCACATACCCTTAAACCTTAACATTAAACATATCCATGAAATATTTTTGAGAGCTATCCTTCTTACTTATTCACTCAGTAAATCTCCAATATATAGTAAGCTCCCCCAAGCACAACTTCCCAGTGATGTTCTGAATCCATACTAAATGTATACAGAAATATTTTGATAAAGTATCTTTTTAAAAATTGCTTTTGTTCTGAACTATTACTTGAACTTGAAAAAATTTTAGTTAAACGCAACTTTCACAATTCTCACAAGGTCATCTAGGGTGTGGGTAGTTTTGAATTTCCTTTTCATGGGGAAACAGGAAGCACTGAATCAGGACATCAGGTGTATACGGAAAAATACATATTTTGATACACATGTAAGTAAATACATACTTTTTTGTTGGTTTAAAGATCCTTTTGTCTACTTGACTCACGATACAAATACACTGCAGTCAAATTTCTTATGTTGAATTTAAATTTAGGTGTGAAAACTGGGTTTTCTGCTCAAGTTAGACCAGAGCATAACACACCCTGTCAAATCCCCAGTCAAGGGGAAACCCATCCAGCCCTTAGAGGCCCCCAAAGAATCATTCTTTGTTCACCTGGCACTGAAAGGCTTCACATTCAGAATCACAGCTCCTGCAGCAATGGAAGTATGCTCTGAATCCAGATAGTCATATTAGACTCTCAACTAGGGACGTGTTAAAAATTTAACATCGTGAATGAAACCAAAGCAACCACTGACACCAACTGGGTAATTAAACTCCTGGTTCAAGGAAGTTTCAAAATCCAAACCCAACATCAACATCTGGCAAGTCTCCATGTGTGACCTACCGATACTTGTGCATGTTATTCTGAAAATTCCGAAAGAGGGAAAGTATTAAACCTTTAAAAGCCTATGAATTAGTTTGTACTCTCTGTACACATAAGGGCTAACTCACAGTTAACTGGAGCTAACTCCAGTTTCAACTATATCTCAGCTTTTGCCTCACTGTCTCAGAAGGGCAAAAGCTGACAAGCGTTACTGCAGACAACTAAATCTATTCTTGTCCAGGGGTCTTGATCAATACACTCTGCATCATAATCTAACACTGAAATAGCTTCTCCACCGCCAGCTCCTTGTTTTAGGTAGTTTATTTCCGGTCCCTAGTCCTTGCTGGGTTAGTTAACTCTTTTCTCTATAATTTGCACATCTCCTGGAAGGACGAGGGAGACGCCTGAATTCAAACTGCATTTGTTTACCGCCCACTGCCCGCAGTACTGTGCATTCCCACAACCCAGAAACGTGCGCTTCCGGCACCCCCAGTACCTGCCAAGTTCCTCGCCGGTGTCGTAGTAATCATCCACGTTTTCCTGCCTGAACACGGTCATGATAAACTGTCACGCCTCACGGAAGCCCAGCGCACTTCAGCTCCGCTTCCCAAACCATCACCACCGCTCCTGCGCCTCCGTGGGCCCCTCATGCATCAGTCAACAGTCCTTTAAAAAAAAAAGGCAATAACAACAATAAAATGACAACCCAAAAACGAAGTACCCCTCCCAAGGGCTAAGACTCGCTCGCTGAAGACCACCTCTCCGGAGTTGCCGCACCCCGCCGGGTAGAGAGCAGCACTCTTTGTTAAACCCGGGCCAGGGACGCCCCCAGCCCCGCATCGCCGGCGCACGCGTGGGGCCGGGCACAACCGCACCCCAAGGTCCGCGTCCCCGAAAGCAGGGCGCTCGGCACGGATCAGAACCCGCTCCGGAAGTGGCTGGCCTCCCCGCCTCCCCTTTCTCTGCACACACGCCCACCCAGCTCCCCACCTCCAGGGGCGCAGCGGAAGAATGAAGCCCTCGCCGGGGCCGAACGCGCCTAGCTGGAAGCATCCCTCTCCTGCCTGGAGCGGCGGTGCAGCCCCCGCGCCACCTCTCGGCTCCCGCACCTCCCCGGCCGCCTCAGCCACCTTCTCTCCTCCCACGAGCCAAACAGTCCCCAGAGGCACATTCCTGGCGACTCCAGCTCCGTTACCCGGCCGACCCGGCGTGCGGCCGCCCGGGGGAGCAAGGGAGGGAAGGGAGCGGCCGAGGGAGGCGCGGCCGCCCGCTCCCGGTCTCCGCGTCCCGACACAAAGCGCCCGGCCCGCGCCACCTGTTCCCACCCGGCCCGCGGGGCTGGGGTCATCTCCTGGCTGCCATTCCCCTTTTCCCCTCAGTCAAGTGTACCACGCCTCGGCCTTCCCGGTTGCCCTGGGCGCTGCCCGGGCCAACCCCGCCGCGCCGCGGCCGTGAAAGCAAAAGCAGGCGGCGGGGCCCGGGAGGAGACGGGGAGCCGCGAGCGGCCACTCACCCGGGCGCCCGGGAGCTGCCCGGGTCTCTCCGGGGCGCTGTCGGAGGTCGACGGTAGGCGCCAGCGCCGGGGACAAGCGGGGCGGCCGCGGGAGCGCAGGGAGGCAGCGAGTGGGGGCGCGGACCCCGCGCGTCCGTCCGGCGTCGGCTCGGCCGGGCTCTCCCGCTCCTGCTCCGGAGCAGCCCCTCGGCTCCTCGCCGCCTTCCGGGCGGAGGGCGGCCGGCAGGCGGCCAATGGGGACCCCGCGGGCGGGCTGGCGACACGGCCCACCCACCTCCGAGCTGCCCGGCCGGGCCGGTGCTGCGGGTGCTGCGCGGCGCTGGCTGCTCCTCCCCGCTCGGCGCTCTGGGCTCGCTGGCGCGCTCTACCGCGCACACCCCCGCACACACCCACTCACCCCACACCCGCGCCAGGAGCTCAGCCAGCGCGGCCGCGCGCAACATGGGCGCCCCACCTGTGACACGCTGCTACGCTGCCCCCTTCGGCGGGGCTCCAGAGAAATGAGATTCCTTCATCCTGCAGAGGTGTCCTGAGCGCCCCGCGTGGTCCAGGCACGGTGCTTGGCACCGGAGAATCACAGAGACCATAATAGGTTTAAAAAAAAAATCCCTGCCCTCTTGAAACTTACATTCTGGTGGAGAAGCTAGACAATCAATATGTAAACGAATAAATGAGATCATTTTAGAAGGGATTGGTTCCATGGAGACAATACTGCAGGGTAACGGGATAGAGAATGACAGGGCGGGCGGGAATGGACAGCATTAGAAGGGATTTCTGTTCAGGATAGGTGTTTTGAGCTGAGATCTGAACTGTAAGAAGGTATGAAACCAGAGAAGAAAGGTTTGAGGTCTCAGAGGCCCGATGCAGCAACAGAAACGAAGGGTTGATGTGTGCAGTCCAGTACAGTATTGTCCATTGATGAGTTGAAATGTGGTTAGTCCGGAATGAGGTGTGCAAGAAGTGTCAAATACACATGGGATTCCAAGACTTGGTATGGAAATAAGGATGAAAAAATCCCTTGAATATTTTTTATATTAATATGAAATGCATGTTCAAATGATAGTATTTTGTACATATTGGGTTAAATGAAATATATATTATTAAAATTAATTTCGCTTTTTACTTTTTAAAATGCAGATACTAGAAAATATGGTACCTCTGTGGCTTACAGTTACATTCCTGTGGACTGTGCTGGTCTACATTGGAGACCCTTATCCATTCTCTTTACTTCTTACCTCAGGCCCCCACCAAGCCCTGGGGTTCAGGGGGAACAAAAAGGATGTTTCCCCATAGGGACTGCTGGGGATCCCTAAACAGAGAAAAGCTCCTATAGGGAAATTTGCCTTACTGCTGAGAGTTACAAAAACCGGTATGTGAACGCTCTGAGATTTCAGATCCATGTCATCGTTCAAATTTCCAGATTTTCTAAAATGAGATGGTTTAAACTCTCTTTAGTTCAATAGAAATTCTTGGGAGATAAAAAAAAAAGAATGCCCCTCAGATCTTACGTCAGACCCTCCTCTTAAAGAACATTTCGTTCAGTGGCCCACAGGAAGGGCACACATTCATGATCATGGAATCAAGGGAAGATTCCAAATTGGGTGGCGGCATCAACCTTAGTGATGGGTTTGAGAATTAATACAAAAGGATCTTGAGAGGTGAGATATACAGTCAAAAATAACAAAAAAACGTGGTTCATCTAGGGGAAATGCAAATGAATACATCTGTTGGCGGAAGATTAAAAACACAGATACTTGGAAAGTGCTTATGGATGACTGCTTTAAGGGTAATATTTTCCTGCAAAATACATGTTTAAGTGTGCTTTCCAAGGCAATGAGAAGAACTGCCTCTGTTTGGGGACTAGCATGTCTTCCCTATTTGACATGCTGATCACAGGAGATTTTCTGGAGTAGTGAAAAAGAGCAGGGGCTTGGCAGTCACACATTTGGATCTAATAGTGGTGGAAACATTTAACCCTAGCTGTGAATGACCCTGGCTGTGTCCCTTACCTGTTAGTTTCATGTCTGTACTAATTCAGGAAAACATTTTAGAGAGGGAAATGTGCCCCCAAATTCAATGAAGAAGCACATTCCTCCCCGTGAATGTGAGTTATCTGTAGTGACTTGATTCTAAGAAAATGTAGTAGAAGTGACACAGTGTGATATCCTTCTGAGGCTGGGTCATAACGTGTTAGAGCTTCTGCCTAACGTTCTCTTTCTCTCTCTCTCTCTTTTTTTCTCTTGCTTGCTCTCTTGCTCTTGTTCTCTCCACTCACTCGGGAAGCCTTCAGCTGCCATGGTTACCCTGGGGCTGCCATGTGGAGAGACCATGTGGAGAGACCACAGAAAGAGAGAAGCCCAAGGAAGCCAGCTGTTCCACCCTACCCCCACCCGCAGCTATTTGTGTCTCCACAGCCCCAATTCTGCTGGCAGAGTAAGTGATTGCTGCTGTTCTAAGTCATTATTTTGGGGTGGTTTATTACGAGGAAATAGATAACATGTAAGAAAACTTAATTCTTAACATGTACCAAATGCCAGGCAGACTAAATTATTCTCTTGCTTTATCTTCAAACAACTCTGTAAATTGTTTTCTCCACTTTATCTTTCTTAGTCTCGGTTTCACCACCTGCAAAATGAGGATAATAATAGAGTGTATTCCTCAGAGTTGCTGGGAGATTCTAAACGATAATGCATGAAACAGGGCTTTTTACATTATAAAATACATCAGAATGTTGGTGTTATATTTTCTATCATAGTCCAAGAAGGAAGAGCTCTGAGAGACTTTTCTCCTATGGAAGACAATACTATAATCCTGATATTATGAGATTCAAGCTGGAAAGGACTTCCATGAAAAGAAATTGAATATGATATGGACTATGGCTTATGATAATAATGGTGATAACATTTAAAACAGACTCCAGTATAGAATTTAGGACATTATTTTATAACTGCACTAGTCAGGGTAAAATAACTGCTGCTATAAAACTCCACAGATCTCAGAGGTTTGACACATTTAAGGCTTATTTCTTGCTCTCAGCACAGAGGTTTGCAGAGATTAGAGAAAGGGCTCCACTCCACCTAGTCATTCAGGGACCCAGGCTTCTGCCCTCTAATGGATCCATGACTCCTCAGTGCATTGAGTTTCTCAGTTGATCCTTTTCATCTATTGGCTGACGAAAGATGAGAGAATCCAGAGAGGACTGGAATTTTTTAGTGGGTCAGGTTTGAAGTCTAAGGCTTAACCATTTCTTGGGCAAGATGTTCTAAGATTAATCAGAGTGGAACACACTAGCTCAGTTCACCTTTGGATTACTTTTTAATAACATGCCTTTGGCTTTTATCAAGGGCTAATATTTTTAAATGACCCCATGAAGAATGTTTCTGCACCTGTGCTTTCCATGTTGAAGATATTGCCCATTATGCAGTTGAGTGCTTCTTAGGTAGACAGTCACATGATTGACTCTAATTCTTCTCAGCACCGAGTGCTAAGAGAACTCATTACTCCTGACCAAATGACGTTTCTTTTTTGTCAGACAATGAAAATTGTAGCGCTCACTCTGTTCTCCATTTTCCAAAGTGAGAAAGCAAGTGGCAAGATCAGAAAATGTAATCCTCCAAGTTATGGCCAATTTGCCATATTCGCTGAATAAGCTTTTATTGTCTAACACATATTAGATACTAAGGATGCAAAGATAAATAAAACATTCTCAGTCCTCGAGTAACTCAGTCTAGTGATGGAGACTAAAGAACAAAGAGACAATTCTATTAAAGTGTGGTTGTGCTAGATATAATCCATTTATTTCTCTAGATGTATTTTCTATCCTTCTCCACCCCTACAGGTCTGCAGGCTGAGCTGTAAGATTATTTTAACTCATTTCCTTATGTTCTGGCTGCAGGTTGGTTTGGCCAGCGGGGAACGTGGCATGGCGTCAAGGAGAAGGGAGAAGAATGAGGCCAGGGTAATTATTGTCATGCTTTTCTCACTGCAGGTTTGCCTTGGTCACTATCAAACAAAGGCTCCTCACCAGATAAACTCTTCTACGTGACTTTCTCTGTCCAGGTGTTGGTAACCACTCTCTCCCCTAGTCTCTTCAGACCTAGAGTTGGTGGCAGCTCCATGTTACTAACCTGGGGTTCCTGCCCCATCCCTTATGGCTCCCCTGCACCTCTCCCACACCTCCTTGAATCATCCTAATTTGAGTGTGCCATCTCCTTCCTCTGCAGCCCTGACAGACTGCTGTGGAAACACGAAGGGAGGGCACTTAATTCAGATAAAGGCCAGGGATGGAGGATGATGATAGGGGTGAGCCTGGGGTTCCAGGGGAGTTTTCTGGAGGAGTTGACAGTCCCACTAAAACATGCAAAAGAAGACTAAGAGTTAACAGAATAAAATGGTGGATGATGGGGTGGTGGACTGTGGGGTTGTAGAGGTGGGAGAGAAGGACATCTAGAGAGAGGAAAACAGTGAGGATGGAGTCGTGGATGTGAGACATAATGGCTCGTTCAGGAATCTGTAAGTAATCCGAATTCAGTCAGTGAAATGTCAAGGGGTAAGAGTAGAGAGGGGAAGCGTCTTTTGCACTGTGTCCAGGACTTGGAGGAGAGCGGAGAGGTAAACCAAGGGAGATCTTTGCAGTCCTGTCCATTGTGCTCGGCACTTAGGTCTTCGTTCTGAAGACTCTTTGATACCCAGTGTGATTAGTGCTAATCTGGCACATCCTTGGAGACGGTGGGTAGAGAAAAACAATGAGAAACTTTAATGAGGTAGAAATCACAGGACTTGGTACTAGAGGAAAAGGACAGAGTCAGGGCAGTATCCAAATTTTTGGTTGAGTGATTAGGTAGATATTGCTGCTATGTGGGCTGAAATACAGACGGACAAGCTGTTTGGGGAAAGAGAAGATGAGGTCAGTCCGGGAGATATGAAGTCTGAGGTGCCCATGGGGCATCTAGATAATATCCAGGTGGAGTTGGGTACCTATGGGATGGCCGAGGGTAATTTTGGTGTACACCAGAGGAGCTTCAAGCATGAGAGTAGATGAGGCCATTTAGGAACAGGATGAAGGACTAAAAAGGAGAGTGCTAGGGGCAAAACTCTTGAGAACAGAAGCATATTAACTCAAGCAAATACAGAGGGGCAAGTATGCCTCGCCAGTAGCTATAGATTGCCAATTAGTCTGCTGAGTAGCTATGGGTTTTACTTGTGTTTCTTGGAGTCAGAATGGGTACCACCAATGAGTGGTGAATTGAGACCTCATGAATATTGAGTGCCTTATGTGTATCCTGTATGTATAGTGCATCATAAATATTTGCTGTCTTCTTGGTCTAATAAGTTACTAGCTTCCTCTCCGTGTTTAACAAATCTCGTGAGTTTCATCCATCCCATTTATTTTCTTGTTTTCTGTAACAGAATTGAATATTCACAAACAAAATATCAAATGCACATTACACAACTCCTTCTGAGCTGTGAGCTGTTTGAAGCACCTCTCCGACCCCTTCTCCTGCCATTGTACCAGACTCACAGCCTTTTTGTAGCTCATGGGTTTAAAGATTAGGGCTTGACATTACCTGCCTGGCCCTCTGCACTGGAGTATGGGACCCAGAGTTTAAGACCCCATGGCATGGATTTTGCCTACTTGTCTACACCTACTTTCCCTCCGACTCAGTTTCTTTCCAATTTTTATTTATTGTATCCTGTGGTATCGAATGCATCGCTAACCCTCATTAAATCCTTTGTAAAAAAAACCCCAAGAGGTATGTAAATAAACACATACAAATCACTGACCAGTGTCTGAAAGGCCACAGGAGATTATAAACATCTGGGGATACAGATGCTTTGGTCCTTAGCCTGATTTCTTTTATTCCTGGCCCAATTTCTTTTAGGTTCAGACACTACCTGAAGCAAAAGATTGGTAACACTGAGCAGCACTTATAAAACTCATGGCCCAGAATGTCAGCCAGGTTCCTAACTAGAGGTACACAGATCTGTCTCTAAGCACTGTACATGTCACTTATTTTACTATTAAATGCAAATGTAGCATTCATATAACACGTACGCTTCTCTCTCCACAGAGTTCCTGCTATTGGATTTTTAGTGCAGTTAGCTACCAGATTCTACAACATTTCCCTATTTGCATAAAATGGATATAATTGGGATTATATCCATTTGGATATAATGGGGAAGAGGAAGAGTGGAACATTCAACAGAGTTTCTGTTTTGTCAAAACAAACTTAAAGCAAGACTGAAAGAAAAGTCATCCAGAAGGAAGTCAACATTATTCATCCATTAGAACTGGATGTACAAATCATAATTACAGATAAAATCTAAACCTACAGCCACATTGATTTAGTGAAGGTAGTTCTATTTATTTTCTACTGCTTCTAACTTTTTTTTCTCTTTTGGTAACTAATGAACCTCTTTAAAACCATCAGACAATATCATTGATTTCTATTTATTTTCCTTTCAGAAAAAAATTATGGTAAAAGTGTTTTGGGTCAGTATCAAAATTTGTCTTTTTGGGGGACACAGAGATATTAAATATTACAGGAAATTCAATATTAATGAAAGCCTCCAGGTTTCTTGGCATGATTTCATGAAATACAAGTCCCATTACTCAAGCCAGTGAAGTGATTTACAGCCTTATTCATAGCAGTTTGTTAGGGTTTATAGAAACATTTCTTTTTAAAAAAGACAAACATCATAAATTTTTCCAGAGGGTTTTGTCAGTCTGAAGATTTGCAAATAAAGCAATAATCTTTGACCCTTTCAGTGCTGTATTCTCATAAATTTGCACACCTATAGAAAATTGATGTTTTTCGTTTAGACTTAATAAGTCCAAATATATTCTTTTCAAAAAACTGTATAAGAATAATGGGCTTGGGCTTCCCTGGTGGTGCAGTGGTTGAGAGTCCGCCTGCCGATGCAGGGGACACGGGTTCGTGCCCCGGTCCAGGAGGATCCCACATGCTGCGGAGCGGCTGGACCCCTGAGCCATGGCCGCTGAGCCTGCGCATCCGGAGCCTGTGCTCCACAACGGGAGAGACCACAAGAGTGAGAGGCCCACGTACTGCAAAAAAAAAAAGAAGAAGAATGGGCTTAATTTAATTTGTTGTTTAAGTATTTCTACCATTTTCTTTTAATTTTAAGAAATGTCGGATGATGAAAATTTCTGAGGAAATACCACTTAAGAACACTACACTGGGTTTATAACCTCCTGGGAATTCAGAAGTACTTCTAGTAATTTAATGTTCACTCATTGATTTAATTATTTATTGAATGGTAAGGATAATGGTGAATAAGACAAACCCAGGGAATAATGACTAAGAAGTAGCCACGTTTTATATTTCTGTAGAATCCTCTTAAAGAAAGGATCTACTTGGTTTTTCTGAAATTTCCTGCTTAAGTTTCCTAGAAGAAATCCCCCCAGTGGAGCTCTCCAGCCACAATCAATGAGAGTAGTTCCTAATCAAGGTTATGCAATTAAAAAAGACACAATAGTTGAAAATGCATTTCCCACCTCTTCTGCAGACCTCCACGCCACCCCCATCTCTCCAGTCTACCTCACTATCTTCATGTTTAAAAAACATAGATTCCCAACCTCCCATCCTATCCTAACTTTTTGCAAGGGTGATTAATTTTTCAAATATTAACTAGATTCTTTCATACATTAAAGAAAAATTTACATTTTGGGGGAATTCCGTGGCAGTCCATTTGTTAGAACTCGGCACTTCCACTGCAGGGGACATGGGTTCAATCCCTGGTTGGGGAACTAAGATCCTGCATGCTGCAGAGCATGACCAAAAAAAAAATATTACACTTTAATTGACTTAAGTATGTCTTAAATACATCTTTTTAAAAATGGGTTTTGTCCATTTGATTTGCAAAATCAAATGTTTTGCAAATATTTGATTAGGTATTCGATTTATATAAGCTTTTAAAATACTTGTAGGCCCCTTGAGAGTTAGAGGTCCATGTTTTATATCTTTTAGAATATCTCAAAAAGCTAGTACTAAAAAAGCATGGTACTAGGCACACAGTGAAATTTTTTCCTGGACTAATTGCCTTTTGGTGTAATTAATTAGCTACAATCATGTTCTGATATACAAACAATTTTTGCTTTTAACCAAAATGCATTCTAGGAAACTAGAGCATCATGAAGCCCATGGTGTAAACATATAGTGCTTTTTCATGGAAAGAATGCAATAATTGGAGGTTGTACTACTGACTAAGGAAAAACTATGGCAGTAAACAAAAATATGTCATAAAAGCCAAGGCTCAGCGACAATAACTCCGTGAAAATTCAAAAGAGTAAAATTATGCTCCAAGCCTAATAAAATGGGCATAAATGCACTGTAGGTATCACCACAGCACTCTACTGTTATAGATACACGTGCGTATACATATGTATATCACATAAAATGCAACTTTATAGTATCATAAATTCTAGTTAAAGTAGTATGCCGAATAATATATACATTAATTAAACAGTTCATCAACAATAATTGTGCTTATCTTCTTAGAGTTTGGAAGGACATTGGGGGATAATTGGCATGGGCCAAATTTCCAATATCTGTCCAAGAAGGTTTGAGCTGATTCCCCTTTCTCTCTTGGAAAAGTTCCTTAAAGCAACAAGAAGCTTTGAAATTCATCAGTGCTGCTTCAAAGGATGGTATGAGGTTATGAACATGTGTTACTTGCTGACATCAATGGCTGCTACACAGAGAAGTATTTTTTTAAGAATCTCAAATGTGACCAAAAATCTCTCCCATTCACTGTTTGCTGCTTCCTCAATTTATTTACAAATTCTGTTTATCGTGAAATATAAGGAAAACTCCCAGAAAAGAATACACAACAGCATTTTCCAGTTCATTGGAAAACTTTGAACTTATAATAGTAGTTTTATGTATTGTAATAGAGTTATCAAGAAAGGTGTATAACATAATCTGACCAGCCTGAGCTGTTCCCTTGTTCTCTAACAGAAGCCGTGCAGTGAAAGCTAAAGGGCATTTTGAACTTGGCTGTATGGTGAACAAGAAACCCTAAAACCTTCTAGCTGTGAGGTATTCAAAACACTAATAACATCATTTAAATGCACATCTGTACCTGAAAGAAAGTAAGAAAGATACAACCAAAAGAATAAATAAAGGTACAAGTGGATCCTGACAGCACTGGGGATGGGTGTCAGGCTCAGGAATATAAGGGGTTGGGATTTTTAATACTCAAGTGGGACAGGAGTTGAGACTTTGGGCAGTTTTAGATAAAACACTCTTTAAGAGATTGAACCTTTAGTAAGAGTTGGACTGGATAAAAACTCACCCATTAATATGGGTTGATGACAAATACTGATCTGCCACAAGGTGTTTGAGAATTTGTAACATCAGGTCTCCTCCTCACATGGAATTGAGTTTAAAATTGACACTTTATGTTGGTCCAGAATCACCTACGTCAGGAAAGTAGTCCTGAGCTGGTAAACTCCTCTGGAGAGACCTGCCCTCATCTCACCCCAGGAAGGGTACCCAAACCCCGCTGAAGATGAGCTCATAATTGAAAACTGTAGAACCCTCAAGGAACCAGTACAACAGAACTAGAAACCACTAGACTTCATCAATGTCGGGAATAACTTCTCTCCCCAGAATTTTAGTTAATGGGACAATTGGATAGAGGTTGTAAAATAAGAATGTTTAAAATGATTAAAGCCATTGAAGAAGGAATCAAACTTAAAAATGATAAAAGGACACAAATGGAAAAGGGTCGTTAGGTTACTGTCAGGCAGTACGGAATGCAAGAACTTCCATGTGAAAAGAGGAAAAGTGGGAGCTGAGGGTCTTATACATGTTTGACTAAATCAGATCATTTTCCAAATACTGCATTCAGCCATGATTTTTTGAAATGTCTGCTTTTTCAAGGTAAGGATTGGGTGGAAGTACACCAGTTCTTAAGGAGAAATAATAGATTTGTGTGGTTAAAAAGTAGACCAGAGGGAATTCCCTGGCCGTCCAGTAGTTAGGACTCCACGCTTTCACTGCCTAGCTCGAGGGTTCAGTCCCTGGTCTGGGAACTAAGATCCCACAAGCCACGCAGTGCAGCAAAAAAAAAAAAAAAAAAAAAGACCAGAAATCCTTATGGAATTGGTTAGTGATTGCAAATTCTTCTTGTGATCATCTTTATGCATTTGAACACTTTTGACACTTTTAAAACCATAAGGCATTTTTCTTTCATCCCTTTAAAGATTATTTATATTTGGCCACGTTTAAGTAGGTTACATTTTAGGCTCCTAATTTTTCCTCTCAATATTAGTTGTGACATTGTTCTAAACTGTTCACCTGTCTTTCTGAGGGTTTCAGGATACAGACAAGGAAGCTTCTGTAAGGTAGAACTTTGCAGAAGAAGCGCAAGACTGGCGTTGAGGAGACCTGGGTTCCGCCACTCACTGTGCCATGATCACCACCATGGGGCCTTGTGCAAGTCACATAATAGCTCTCAATGCCAATTTCTCTCTCTCTTTTTTAAATGAAGCTTTGTACCAGACAGGAAATGTAAGTAGGTAATGTAGCAAACAAAATATGTGTGTGGACCAGATTCCACTGATGTGTAATGCACGCCTGACTGGGTTACTTTTTTTAATAGACTTTATTTTTTAGAGCAGATTAATTGAGGGGAAAGTTTAGGGGAAGGTACAGAGATTTCCCATAGAGTTCCTGCCCCTCACATGTACAATTTCCCCTATTATCAACATCATCAACATCCTGCACCAGAGTGGTACATTTGTCACATTGATGAACCTGTATTGATACATCATCATCACCCAAAGCCCATAGCTTACATTAGGGTTCACTCTTGGTGTTGTACATTCTGTGGGCTTGGACAAATTGATAATGACATGCATCTACCATTATAGTGTCATACAGACTAGTTTCACTGCCCTAAAAATCCTTTGTGCTTTGAGTATTCATCCTTCCCTCCCCCACCCCTAATCCCTGGCAACCACCGATCATTTTACTGTCTTCATAGTTTTTGTCCTTTCCAGAGTGTCACATATGTGGAATCATACAGTATGTACCCTTTTCAGATTGGCTTCTTTCACTTAAGAATGTGTTTTTAACTTTCCTCCATGTCTCGTCATGGCCGGATAGCTCACTTCTTTTTAGCACTGAGTAAGTTCATTGTCTGCATGTGACACAGTTTATTTATTCATCACCTACTGAGGACATCTTGGTTTCTTCCAAGTTTTGGCAATTATGAATAAAGTTGCTATAAACGTCCATAGGCAGTTGCTTGTGTAGACGTTAAGTTTACAATTTGGGGAGGTAAATACTAAAGAACGTGGTTGCTGGATCCTGGTTAGGTTTGTAAGAAACTTCTAAACTGTCTTCCAAAGTGGCTGTACCATCTTGCGTTTGAAGCAGCAGTGAATGAGAGTTCCTGCTGTCCCATATCCTCACCAGCATCTGGTGTCGTCAGTGTTTTGAATTTTGGCCATTCTAATAGGTGTGTAGTGGTATCTCGTTGTTTTAATTTACATTTCCCGGATGACAAATCATGCAGATGTCTTTTCATATGCTTATTTGCCACCTACATATCTTCTTTTTTTTATTTAATTTTTTATTTTATATTGGAGTATAGTTGATTTACAATGTTGTGTTAGTTTCAGATGTACAGCAAAGTGATTCAGCTATACATACATATATATCCATTCTTTTTCAGATTCTTTTCCCAGATAGGTTATTATAGAATATTGAGTAGAGTTCCCTGTACTATACAGTAGGTTCTTGTTGATTGTCTAGTTTATGTGTAGTAGTGCATACACGTTAATGCATATCTTCTTTGGTGAGGTGTCTTTAAGGTCTTTGGCCCATTTTTAAAACTGGGTTGCTTGTTTTTTATTGTTATAGATTTCTATTTCCAATCTGTGTCCCATGGGATTCAGTTCTTTGACATGTGTATTCTGTGTAACATGTATTTTGTGAGAGTGTTCCATGGTCAGATAATCATGGAGAATTCTACAGAATTCTCCAGTATGTTTGGTTAAACATTAAAGTGATGTTATTGTCATAGTGGTGATATTACCTCGCCATCTTCACAGCTTGGATGAATCTCCAAAAAATGGTGATGTCATTTAACATTGTGAATGAGGAAAGTGAAGGGTGAAGAGAAGAAAGGGCCACTAGAGGTGGCTTCCTGGACAAGAATGGTCATGAAGCCAATGAAATCTGCTACGGCTCAGCCCCTACAAAAACCACACACATTCTACAGTAGAGTTAAACGGTTTCTCTTCAGCTCAACTTCTGAGACCTTTAATATCATCATTTGTAGGGCTCCAAGTCAGGAATTTGGTAAGCCTGGTCTCCCTAAATTATTGGATCTTCTCTTTTGCTCAGGAATTCTAGATGTGCAAACTACTTTTTATATCTTCCAGTTCTATTGTTCTGCATATAAGGATATGGATACACTTTTACTTATGTGCTATTCCTAAGTCAATTTAGTTGGATATAAATATAGATTATGCCACTCCATCAAAATTATTACTGTATGTACTGAAGAATTCCCAAATTTGGAAACTTTCTGTTGAGAATATTAACTATCCCTTAGGCCCAGAACATGTCCTGTTTTCTCCATAAAAATTTCCCTAATACTTATGGTCTACGTTGATCTCTCTTCTCTAAACTGCTTTGACACTTTAGGTCTTTCTACACAATTTATTCCCATATATGTATTCCCTTATATAGCCTTCATTGTTCCATTTGCTGCTCTCATCTCTCAGTACAGAGTTTGCTTCTTCAGGAACGTGCCTTGTATAACTGCTGAGTGTCCTACACCTGGTACACACGTGGATTTCATTTAAAACTGCCGAATAATTGTTTCTTTCCTAGGCTTTCCTTCTTTACCTTTTGATTACATATATGTTAATTGAAAGCATAACAGTTCTACCTATTTTCCAAGTGGATCACTGTACTGCTAAATTAGATCAGCTGGCTTTTAATATGCACTGAAAGCTGTTTAAGCACACCAAGGCACAGGTGTTCTTAAGGTGCAAAATTTACAGCACCTTTAAATTCTGCATTGTGGCAATCTTTCCCAATGACTGATAGGTTGTCCACCTGCCAAAAAGCAGAGAAAATTTTATTTATTTTTTGCGGTAAACGGTCCTCTCACTGTTGTGGCCTCTCCCGTTGCAGAGCACAGCCTCCGGACGCGCAGGCTCAGCGGACCAGCCGCTCCGCGGCATGTGGGATCTTCCCGGACCAGGGCACGAACCCGTGTCCCCTGCATCGGCAGGCGGACTCTCAACCACCGCGCCATCAGGGAAGCCCGAGAATATTTTATTTAATGATGATCAAATGCATTGTATTTTGACAGTGGAATAAACCATTTTAAAATATGATTGCAAAAGACAGACTTATATGCAGCTTTGTAGATGTTAAACATATCATGGCCTGCCCTTGGAGTCTTTTGTGACGATAACTAGGATTAACCAGGTGGATTTATCAGTATTTTGATTACAATGCAGAGGCAACCAAATATTTGTTAAAAGCTGTCATCAGGGAAACCTAGGCCTTTCAGTCTTCTAGCTAGCAAGAATTGGGAGTTCTGTACAAATGAGTAACCTAGATACAGGAGCAACCAAAACACCCAAATTGGAAATGATTCATATGATTGAGGAAAACTCAGTGCATGGTTTTACCAGGGAAAATCACTTTGAAAATGAATAGCAAATGTACTAAACATCATTGAATTGAACACTTAAAACAAGTGAATTTCAATAAAACTTCTTTTCAAAAAAAGAATTGCAGAATTTTAGTCAGAGTGGCATTGAGAAAACTCTTGAAATTCTTCAAGGAGAGTACTGCTCTGATGTGATAGAACATACCATCTTACATGTAATATACAATATAACTATATTCTTTTTAAAAATTAAAAATGTTTTTTTAATTTTTTGCCCTTGCCACGCGGCATGTGGTATCTTAGTTCCCAAACCAGGAGGTGAACCCGAGCCCCCTGCAAGTCTTAACCACTGGACCACCAGGGAAATCCTAAATGTATTCTTAAAGTCTCTGGCTGAATTAGTCGTCAGAGAACTTACAGAACTGACATCCTCATCAATTGTTATTACAATAGATTTGTTTAAAATAATTGTTCAGCATTTTGTATTGAAGGACAATTTCAAGTGTAGTGACTTGCAAGATACTTTTTTTTTAAAAAATAAGCTTTTCATCATTTTATTGAAAACACAATGTGTTTATACTGGAGCAAGGCCATTAATTAATTCTTCACTTGAGAATAGACAGGATGATGTTGCCATGCAAGGACATTCCTCAGTAGTTCTCAGCATGCAAATACCTGAATAAAGGATGTGTTAATTGGCCTTGAAGGTTTAGGTTCCACCTATTATGATAATAAGGAAGTGACATCAAAGAATCACATGTGAGCAGCTAGCAGTGGAAGTTTCCAATCAGTCCCTCAAGTGTATATATGATGCCTTCTCTGCAAAGGATTCAAACCAGCTTACGGGACGTGGTCCACCCCTGAACTTAATAGGCAGTCCTAGGAGCTACCTTTTACTTTCGTTTTTTCATTTATGCTTCGGTCTTACAACAAGAGGATATGATCACCTGGGGAGACATCCAGTTTCTTTTCTAACATCACCTCTTGCAGTCATGTTTGATTGACAGTCAGGACTGCTGAGGTCTTATCTTTCCCTATTTCATGTTTTCTCGCACAAAATGCTTCAATCCCCCAGGCCGGATGGAGGAAGATGTTCAATGGTTGTCCTGAGTCACCGACAGCACTGTGGGTGGTTTGGTTAAACATTAAAGTGATGTTATTGTCATAGTGGTGACATTACCTCGCCATCTTCACAGCTTGGGTGAATCTCCAAAAAATGGTGATGTCATTTAACATTGTGAATGAGGAAAGTGAAGGGTGAAGAGAAGAAAGAGCCACTAGAGGTGGCTTCCTGGACAAGAATGGTCATGAAGCCAATGAAATCTGCTACGGCTCAGCCCCTACAAAACCACACGCTCCAGACACTCACTCATATGCTAGGTGTTGCTCACAACTCCAGAGGCCTGAGAGAGACAGAGACAGAGACAAGAGACAGAGAGACAGAGAGACAGGGACAGAGAGACAGAGACAGACAGAGACACAGAGACACAGAGAGAGACAGAGACAGACATTCTGATTAGCTGTTTTACAAGCATTTATCACATTCATTCACAGATGATTTTTTTTAATAAATTTATTTATTTAGTTATTTATGGCTGCGTTGGGTCTTTATTACTGTGTACGGGTTTTCTCTAGTGGCAGCGAGTGGGGGTTACTCTTTGTTGCGGTGGGTGGGCTTCTCATTGTGTTGGCTTCTCTTGTTGCGGAGCACAGGTTCTAGGCGCGCGGGCTTCAGTAGTTGTGGCACGTGGGCTCAGTAGTTGTGGTTCGTGGGCTCTAGAGCGCAGGCTCAGTAGTTGTGGTGCATGGGCTTAGCTGCTCCGCGGCGTGTGGGATCTTCCCGGACTAGGGATTGAACCTGGAACCCCTGCATTGGCAGGCGGATTCTCAACCACTGTGCCACCAGGGGAGCCCCAGATGATATTTTTTAATATAAATATTCTAGGGGCAGAATTAGCATACTGGGACCACACACACACACACACACACACACACACACACACACACACACACAGAATTTTGAAAAACATAAAACATCCTGCATATGTAAAGTACGATTAATTACTTATTTTTCTACCCCCACTGTATTTCTCCTGCTTCCTGTTCTCCTTCACGCTGGTGATGCTGTATTATAGCTATTTTCTCTCTGATATTTTGCCCCAGTTTTTTCCAGTTATACTTAGAACCTACTGAGTTTTCTGGAGAGAAACAAGACCCACCTCCACCAACTTTTAACCATTCCTGCTCAGCCTGGCTGCTCTGGTTAATAAGCAGACTCTGAGTTTAGAAGATGCAAGATAAAATGCCATATGGAGAGACAGAATAAAGTCGATTGCATAACAGCAAACCTGCACTGACCACAATTTTATCTTTTCTTTAATGATCCAGAAAGCACAGTGAAATCTTGAAGAATTATGAGCATCTTTTATGGAAATTCCAGTTAATAGAGATTTGGAGGGACTGAGATATTGCTAAAATCTGCTGTAATGCCACATAGAAAGTGAACATCTAGACCCCAAATAGCCAAAGCAATCCTGAGAAGAAAGAATTAAGCTAGAGGCATCACACACCCTGATTTCAAACTATATTGCAAAGCTGTAGTAATCAAAACAGCATGGTATTAGCATAAAAAACAAACATATACATCAATGGAACAGAATAGAGAGCCCAGAAATAAGCCCAAGCCTATATGGTCAATTAATTTATATCAAAGGAGTCAAGAATATACCATAGGGGAAGGACAGTATCTTCAATAAATGGTGCTGGGAAAACTGGACAGCTATATGCAAAAGAATGAGACTGGACCCCTCTCTTATACCATGCACAAAAACTAACCCAGAATGGATTAAAGACTTGAACACAAAACTTGACACCATAAAAATCCTATAAGCTAACATAGGCTTTAAGTTCCTTGACGTCAGTGTTGGTGATGATTTTTTGGACTTAACACCAAAAGCAAAGGCAACAAAAGCAAAAATAAACAAGTGGGATTATATCAAACTAAAAAACTTCTGCTCAGCAAAGGAAACCATCAACAAGATTAAAAGGCAACCTATGGAGTGGGAGATTATATTTGCAAATCATATATCTGATAAGGAGTTAATATCCCAAATGTATAAAGAACTCATAGAACTGAATAGCAAAAAAACCAAACAATTCAATTAAAAAATGAGCCAAGGATCTGAACAGACATTTTTCCAAAGAAGACATACAGATGGCAAACAGTCACGTGAAAAGATGCTCAACATCGCTAATCATTAGGGAAATGCAAATTGAAACTACAACGAGACATCACCTCACACCTATTAGAAAGGGTGTTATCAAAAAGATGACAAATAGGGCTTTCCTGATGGCACAGTGGTTGGGAGTCTGCCTGCCGATGCAGGGGATGCAGGTTCGTGTCCTGGTCCGGGAGGATCCCACATGCCATGGAGCGGCTGGGCCCGTGGGCCATGGCCGCTGAGCCTGTGCGTCCGGAGCCTGTGCTCCGCGACGGGAGAAGCCACATCAGTGAGAGGCCAACGTACTGCAAAAAAAAAAAAAAAAAAAAAAAAGAGAGAAAAAAGATGACAAATAGAAAGGAAACCCTTGTGCACTGTTGGTGGGAATGTAAACTGGTGCAACCACTATGGAAAACAGTATGGAGGTTCCTCACAAAATTAAAAATAGGTCTATCATATGATCCAGCAATTCTACTTTCAGATATTTATCCAAAGAAAATGAAAACAATAACTCAAACAGACATATGCACCCCTATGTTCACAGCAGCATTATTTACAATAGCAAAGATGTGGAAATAACCTAGGTGTCCATTGATGGATGAATGGCTAAAGAAATTGTGCTAAACAGTGGGTTATTATTCAGCTGTGAAAGAGAATGAAATCTTGCCATTTGCCACACCACAGATACACCTTGAGGGCATTATAAGTGAAATAAGTACTGTATGATCTCATTTACATGTGGAATCTAAAAAACATAAACAAAAACAAAAAACCAGCTCACAGATACAGAGAACAGATTGGTGGTTGCCAGAGGCGGGACTGGGGGATGTGGAAAATGGGTGAAGGAAGCCCAAAGGCTCAAACTTCCAGTTGCAAAAGAAACAAATTATGGAGATATAATGTAAAGCATAGTGACTATAGTTAATAACACCAAATTGCGTATTTGGAAGTTGTTAAAAGAGTAGATCTTAAAAGTTCTCAGTGCCAGAAAAACAAATTTTGTAACTATGTGTGATGACAGATGTCACCTAGACTTACTGTGGTGATCATTTCACCATGTATACAAATATCAAATCATTATTTGTACACCTGAAACTAATATAATGTTCTACGTCAGTTATACCTCAATTAAAAAAAAGAAAGTGAACATCTGGTACCGTAATATTTTTGTCTCTGTGTTTAACTTGAGCTGTTGAATTGATTTTGAAAGCCACACCCATTTGCCTAACTCAACTCACCTATTTGAGAGGTCATGAGGTGCAGAGAAATTGGTTAACTGAATAAATGGCTCTAGTTTTACCAAAAACTCTATGAATCTGGGTAAGCCATTTTCCCGCTTTAGACCTCTGTTGTCACTTTGATAAAAAGAGGGAGATGGGTTGGGTGTTGCCATGGACTGAACATTTGTGTTTCCCCTGCCAGCAGATTCATATGTTGAACTCCAGTGCTCAATGTGATGGTATTAGCACCTCCAAATCCCTAATCCTTTGGGATTAGGTGATGAACAGGATTAGCGCCCTTATAAAAGCGATCCGAGAGCGCTCCCTTCTCTTCTACCATGTAAGGATATAGCAAGAAGTTGGCAGTCTGCAGCCCGTAAGAGAGCCCTCACCAGATTCCCAACCACACTGGCACCCTGATCTTGGATTTCCAGCATCCAGAACTGTGAGGAATAAATTTCTGTTGTTTACAAGCACCCAGTCTATCATATTTTATTATAGAAGCCTGGACAGACTAAGACAGGTGTCAGGCTCTATGTCTGTGATTTCTCATAAGCTTTGCTGCATCCCAGAAATCCTATTATGGTCCTTAAGGTCAAGTGGTTGCTGTAAACGACCTCCCAAACCTCCGCCTCCATGTTACAGCTTATTGTCTCGTGTAGATTCACAGCCCACCTTCTGACTGGCATCTCCACTGAATGAGGATAAGGCCACCTACGTATTCGCCGTGTTTCCCTTTGGAGTATTTGTGTTTATTTATTGGTTCTGCCCTCATGGAATGTTGTTTCAAACTCCCACGAAGGAAGAGTAAAACAAGAAAATAAAACCTCACCAATTTTTAGTGGGAGCTGTGCACGTTGTTATGGTCTCTGCAGTTAGGTGTTTCATTTTAAATCTCAGCCCCATTCCGTGTAAACACGGGGAAGTTACTGAAGTCCCCTATACCTCGGCTTTCTCCTTAGAAAGATGGGGACAACAATTAGCCCCTACCTCAGAAGGTTGATGTGAGTTTTAAATATGTGTATAACCTGATGCCTGGCACACAGTAGGGCTCAATGAATATAAATTTTGTTTTTATTATTCGACCTACAATATCACGACCACACATAAAATTATGAGGGGTTGGATGATTACTGTTATAGAGATATAATTAGAATAAAAATAATGCTTACAATTAAAGAGCATCATTTAGTCTTAGACAATAGCTAAATTATTAGCCTATATCGCATGTTATCTTTATGATCATGGGAGGAAGGAAGACCTAGCATTGACTCTAATATAAAGGTCTAGAGAAAGAATAACAATTGAATAGTTAACAGTTTATGAGCTTAAAATTCATTCCTCAGCAAAAATAGAACAGTACATTTTCTCACATACTCTACGTTCTGAGGAGGGAAAAAATAACTCACAGAGGGAAAAGGATAAAAAAGTGTGGGAGTGTTTCAAATTGGGCTGAGAAAGAAGAGTCTCCTGGTTGCTCCTTTGAAGTTAGATTGAAATGAGTCTATTCCCTACCCAAGAAATGAAGGCATGATTTGCAGTGTATGTTGAATTTTTGCTAAAAATATGTAGCTAAGAGAAAGCCAAAGAAATATTTTCATTTAGGAGAAGCCAACTTTGCTGTTGTTTTCTGTGTGGGTGGCTGTGTTTTCATTCTTGCCAATCAATAACCAAAATTCAGAGTCTCAATACACATTCCCATTAAATGACTATAACCTGTCTTGTCTTTCGGGAGGTGAATGTTGAAAGCAGCAGGGTCTCCAAGGATAAACCTTTCTTTCTCTGGTTGAGGCGTGTATTTCCCTGATGTACAACCAAGAAGTTACTTCCAATTTTCTGTCAATGTTTTGTTCTGCTTGAATTTAAGCCCCATTCCTCTTGTGGGTTGCATGTGGACATAAACGAGAGCACTTGACATGTTATTCTTTGCATGCTTGGAGCTGAGGTGGGAGGCATGCAGGGTGCTGGGGGTGGTCAGAGCACAAGTTCAGAATCAGAGAGACCAGGATGGAAATGTGTAGCTACCTTGTACTTCAAGCCTCAGCTTCCTCATTTGTCAAGTGGGGATATAGTAATACCCGCCTCATGGGGCTTTTGTGAGAATTAATGAGGTAACATGTGGGGTATGATTTCATTGCGAGGTGGTATAAGTAGTGGTTAAGGCTCAAGAGATTTCAAACTGCCTGAATCTGAGTCCCCATCTCCATCACTTAATAGTCATATGATATTGAAAACACTGGGGTTGGTGGCTTCATTTAGAAAATGGGGATAATGATAGCTGCTACCGCATTAGGGGGTGTTGAGATGATTAAATGAAATACCACGTAATAACGACCAACACGTGCTTGGCTACTGTTGATTAGCAGTGTTTCTTCTTGGTCTTCTCTATTGAGAAATCTGTATTTCTTTAGTCTTTTATCATGGGGATTGTTTCTCAACCCTTTACCCTTCCTTAATTTCAGATTTTTCTGAACTCCTGTAGTAATTTTCGTACCTCTCTTACAGCACTTACCACGGGATAGTTAATTTTACGTGTCAACTTGGCTGGGCTGCAGTATCCAGTTATTCAAACGCTGGTCTAGATGTTGCTGTGAAGGTATTTTGTAGATGTGGCTAGCTACTTTAGTTGACTTTAGGTAAAGAATATTACCCTGGATCATGTGACCCTGGATCAGTCAATTGAAGACCTTAAGAGCAAAAACTGAGGTGCTTTGGAAAAGAGGAAATTCTGCCCCAAGACTACAGCATCAACTCCTGCCTGAATTTCCAACCTGCCAGCCTGCCCTGTAAATTATAGGCTTGCAGTCCCCATGCCTGTTCCTTCAAAGAAATCATAAATCTCAAACTCTCTGTCTCTCTCTCGATAGATAGATAGATAGATATAGATAATAGACAATGTGCATTGGTGTATATATATATATATATATATATATATATATATATATATACAGAACCTATAGGAGGAGAGCTTACTGGTTCTGTTTCTCTGGAGAACCTTGACTAATACACGCTGCTCCCCGCCTCTTTTTCCCCTTCGTATGCAGTTTAGTTGTATGCATCATCTGTCCTCCTGGATAGGAAGCTGCTGGATGACATGGCACATGCTACAGATCTTTGTATCTGACCCAGTTAGCACCTATGACTGTACTTACCCCATGGTAGATTCAAAGTCACAATCTTGCCTGCCCCCGCTTGGCTCTTTTCATGTGGATCTGCACAGTATTTTTAAAATTTTAAAAATTACTTGCCAATGTTAAACAAAAAAGGGGGTATTTCTCATAAAAATTTGTGGATTCAGTTTCTCTTATACAATCAGTAGATTAAGAAAGATGCAGCCCACGTTCCTCCATGGCAACAATTCAGGATCTTTTCCCGGACCGGGGCACGAACCCGTGTCTCAAGCGGACTCTCAACCACTGCGCCAGCAGGGAAGCACACAATTTGGGATCTTTATGGGGGTTCTTTGCCCAGGCAGAGCTGTTCTCTAATGCACTATGAACATCTGTGTTTGTCAGCTCTTTTTTTTTTCCTGCTATCAAGTCAACATCAATTTTCCTTGCAGAAGGAAGTTCAAGTCAGATCGAAGGCCAAGGAAAAGGGTCACTAGTTTGGTGTTAGGTTATTGTAAGCACAGGATCTTTGACAGCATAACCAGGTTAATGAACTTGCTGGGGTGCAAAAGGAAGCGAGTTCGTCCTTCCCCCAACACAAGCTCTTGCAACGGGAGATTCCCCCGTCCTCGCCCCCATACAACTTCCTGGGTTCACTCTATAGCCTCCTGGGCTGCTTCCATTCGTAAGAACAAGTCAGTTAAGAGCTTTTCAGGTATTAAAACATCACGTCGAAGTCCAAACTTCTCTGTCCCTCCATATTGAAACATTCCTCTTCCTGTCGTTGAGGCTGAGTCCGCTTGGGTCAGAAGTGGGGAGGGATGTGGGAATCTTCTTCCCCTTTTTCTTACCCATCACTGCTCCTCCCTACTTCTGGGTCTTTCTGGGTCAGAGCAGGGTTGAGGGGACCAGGAGGAACTCAGGGGTTTTGCTTGGTGGTCCTCTTAGCAGTGATCTCTTGACTCTGAATGTTGTGTCACAGGCATCACGTGCTGCTTATGAGGACCCCGTACAGGGCCGTTCTCTCTACACAGTTCCTGTCTGTGGTTGAGAAACACTCTGTCAGACCTCCTGCGGATGGCCCCAGCGTCCCACCTTTGCCCCTGACCCTCACAGAGAGTCCTCTTACTGGGAGATTGGGATTGACATATATACACTATTGATACTATGTATAAAATAGATCATGAGAACCTACTGTATAGCCCAGGGAACTCTACTCAGTGCTGTGTGGTGACCTAAACGGGAAGGAAATCCAAAACAGAGGGGATATATGTATACGTACAGCTGATTCACTTTGCTGTACAGCAGAAACTATGTGTTTGCCAACTCTTGATGCTTCACAGGTGTTTGTTAAGTACAGAAGGATCAGTGATCGGGGAATTAATTTAAATTTGTATATCTTTATTGGAATATCCAGTTTATTTTTAAAGTTATGGTGGCCCAACTATTTGCAGGACCTTTAAGATTATCTATCTATCTATCTATCTAAATTAAATAACCTGATTATGTATAACCTAAAAGTTGAATTAAATAACCTAATATTTACACGACCTAAATTCCAGGAAGGGAAAATAAATGCTAGAATGTTAGACCGGGGAAAGGGCCTCGAATGCAAAGTTCCAGCAGTGACAGGTTGTGACAGTGGTTTGCCCCGAGTCCTCTGAATGAAACCAAGGCCCTTAGTGCAATGCGCTGGTCATGGAAAACACATCCATTTTTATGGTATCAAGTAAATTTAAAATTACTATGAAGACTCCAGACTCCTTTGAGTTCGATTCCCCCTAGATCAGCCATTTCTTATTTTCCATTTGTTTACTACTTGTTTTACTTGCCTTGCTTCACTGTGCTTAATGAAATTTTTCTGGAGCCTCTCCTGATTCATCTCAGATTAGAACCAGAAGAAATTAACCTCCAAATACAGAACCGCTATGGTCTGGTTTCTGGGAAATGACTTAATACTGAGTGAAGTCATATTTTCTGAACTAGAAATTTGTGACTCTTTGTTAAAATATTGAGCTGCTACCACTTCATGTATCACACACGTGTATCATTTCACGTGTACATGTATTGAGGGCAATTCAAAGACAAGGGCCAGTCACATTTCTGGGTGAGTACGCATCGTGATGCAGAAACCAGAAGAAAGAAAATTGCCCGCAGACACCTGCCTAGGGTGAACTAACAGGAGATGAAGGGCAGAGCTCTGACTCAGTGACAGCAAAGCTGGGGTCATCTTTAACCAACTTGGGTGACACTTCATTAAGCCACACTGGGCTCATTACTGGTAACCTCTTCCCCATATGCATTTGGCGCCTCTAGGATGGGATGGGAGGGCAAGAAGTGGAGTTAACAAGGAAAGAGCTGCCATAGGGTCCCAAAGGGGCTTTACTGACTGTCTTGTGGATGTGGAGAGCTGTATGATGGTGGTACCAATTTTAATTATTAGCTGATGGAATTAACAAGCTTGCTTTGAAAGGAATTATAGTTAGGTGTCATTGGCTATGCCCCTGCCCCTCAGCCATACCACGTTAGCACATGCCACCTGCTAACACTGATGTCTCTTTGCCTGCGGGCTTTCTCTGTCTGCGTCCCACAGTAGGACAGAGTGCCTGGAATGAACACATGCAGCCCTCCCAGCAGCTTTAACTAATGATAGATAGGAATGGTGTAGAAATACCCTGGCGGAAGGAGATAACTTCAAAGTACTAATTCTGTGCTGTTCCCTAAGGTTTCCCAGCAGGATCAAGTTCTAGTCGCCCACAGTAGTAACTGGCTTGAGATCACACCCTTTATTAGCCTCCTTCCTTCCCAGTTTCACTTCTCCACTCCCTGCCTTTTGTTTTTGGCGCCTCTAGGATGGGATGGGAGAGCAAATAGGTAGATCCCAAATAGATCACTTGCACTTGAATCCTTGTCTCAGTGACTGCTTCTGGGGGAACCCAAACCAACATAGCTACTATTTTTCGAAAGCTTCTCCTTTGTCTGTGGAATAATACCGTGAATGCCTGGGCTGCCAGATGTTCATTCATTAATTCATTGACTCATTCCCTCTTTCCAGAAAATATTGATGGATTGCCTATTTGATGCAAAATCGCTGAGCTAGGTGCTGGAAAGACGGTAGTGAACAGGCGTAAGTCTTGTCCCCTAGAGCAGCCTGTCCCATAGAAATAAGTTATATGCCACACACGTAATTTAAATTTCCTAAGTAGCCACACTGAAAAAGAAAAAAGAGGAAAAAAGAGAGAAACCCAATATAGTCAAAATACTATCATTTCAATGTGTCCTCAGTCTTTGAAATTCAGTGTTTGTTTTATATCTGCAGCGCCTCTCAATTTGAGCCAGCCACATTTCAAGCACTCAGTAGCCACACGTGGATAGAGGCTTCTGCCATGGAGAACAGCCCAGTTCCTGAGGTTATGGTTAGTGAGCATGAGGAAGGAGAGGGTCACCTAAGAGACAATCACACAACAGCAGGTTGGTCATCTGAGCTGGTGGCCTCCCAGCTTGGTGTGTATCTGAATTGCCTAGAGAGCTAATACAGGACGCAGAGTCCAAGACTCATGGCAGTAGGAGACAGCCTGGGACCAGGTATCTTCACCGAGTTCCCCAGGGGATCGGATACACAGCAAAGTTTGTCTGCTACCGCCCTACCTCACCCCAAACCCGATCTCCTTACTCTCGGTTCTTTATGAAAGTATAGGGGAGGAAAAGTAATTTTCCCTTCACCCTTCCAGGTTCCTGGCTGAGTGCCCCTTGTGATAAAAGACAGGTTAACAAGAGAAAAACAAATGAAAGTTTACTAGCATGTATACCTTACATATACATAGGAGATGCCCAGGAAAACTGAGTAGAGCTCCCTGAAACGGCCCAAGCTACCTCTGTAAATACATCTTCAGTGAAAGACAAAAGAAAGGTGTTGGAGGTGTGTGGTGTGCAGGAGGCGAGCCAGCTGTGGGAGGGTACCAGGAAACGCCCAGTAAAGGAGAGTGAGGTTGTTCCGCAGACTTGAGGGGTGCCTTCTCCACTGACAAGTTTCTTGTGACTTACAGCCATCCTGCTACTCCTGGTATAGAGGGAGACATCCCTACAGATGGAGATTTCCCTTAGAAATGTAAATGTCCCTTAGTAAAGGATAACTTATACTCTGTTTTCGGACCTTCTCCCGTGTCTGCAGTTTCTCAAAATAATCTTTATGCCAAAGATGCATAGGCGTATTTTGGGGTGGCCTAGTCTGCTACTGTGCACGAGACAGCTGTTCTCAAACTCTTTTGTACCTTGGATACACCTAGGAAGTTTTTAAAAATACTGACGCCTGGGTCTCATTCCAGACATTCTAATTTAGAGGTCAGGATTGAGGCCTGTCCATCAAGGGATTCAAAGTCTCCCCAGGTGATTATAATAAGCAGCCAAGTTTATGAACCCCTGACCTAAAATACGGTGTGTAACAGACAGCACTTACTTCAGGGGTCCAGTTTTGTAAAAATATTATCTCTATGTATGTGTGCCCACAGGAAGGATCTTGAAAGATAGGTACAAAAATGCCATTCCGGGAGATGCAAGTATGGCTGTAGAGGTGTCCTTTCTGATTTTTCTGTGCTGGGTGTGCACAACTTTTGAAATACAAGCTAATGAAAAGACACCCAGTGAAAGAAACTATATGAGTTGGACCTAGTTTTATTTGGAGCTTTTCTTTGGGTTCTGCTTCTAATTTTCAACTATTATGTCTGCTCTGCTCTTTGGCAATGCCTTCCTAAGTGTTTAACTTGGCCTTGAATTGAATGGTGGGGTAAATGTTACTCATCCTTGCCTCTGGAAGGATGGCTCTGGCGGCCCCATAGAGACCGCTGGAGGGGGTAAGAGGTAGGCAGAGAAACCAGTTAGGTAGCTGGCGTTAGGCTTTTCAGGACGTGGTTGCATATGTGGGTGTGCCTTCCTGCACTGTTTCTGGACCTCTGGTCGGTGGGCCTTGAGGTTGTGGTCCTGAAGCCTCCTTGGCACCTGGGAGTCTGCGTGAGGCTTTATGCTGGGTTGGGGCTGTTGGGGATGAAACCCCCGTGAAATGTCAGGGCTTGGCTTCGGGCATAAACCAACTTGCATTTAAATGAAATATCGAATGAATTTAAGGCTATAAACATTGATCTTCTCTGAGAACAGTTGCATTTAAGTCTGAGCGGTCAACTTCAGCGGTGCTAAATTCTGTGTGTTTGTGTAGCTAATCCCTGATGTTTGACATTGATTTGAGTGCATTCACTCGGGCCCAGCCATATCTTATGGAAACGGAGTCTGTCTTCTATGTGTTTAGCGTTTCAGTTTATTCATGCAAGTCACATTAAAGCACTTTTTAAAGTTCACTTTGAAAATTGAAATAAAATGAAGCTTAAACTTAACTTGCTCACTTTTAAAAAGTTGTCTACACAGTGGTTTGATCTGTTCTGAAAGAAATGACAAATTGAAGCCAAAAAGAAAGGCATCATTTTCACTGTTGGATTTCATTGTTGTCTTCCTTGGTTTTCATATCCATGTTTACGTGTTTTGCTTTGCATTTCCTTCCCAGTGAACTCAGCCTGAATCGACAGACTGCTTTACAGTAGTCAGATGTTAAATTTGTTTTAGCACAGTGCAAACTAGTTTCATTCCTTCAAAATAGGCTTTTGTGGGGCTTCCTTTGTGGTCCAGTGGTTGGGACTTCGCCTTCCAATGCAGGGCGTGTGGGTTCGATCCCTGGTCCGGGAGCTAGGATCCCACATGCCTTGTATCCAAGAAACCAAAACATAAAGCAGAGGCAACTCTGTAACAAATTTAATGGAGACTTTCAAGGTGGTCCACACCAAAAAAATCTTTAAAAAAAAAATAGGCTTTTGTTTTGGAATATAAAATGACGAGGGAAATGCATGTAGCCGAGATCTTTACTTGAGCCTGTGACAAGGTTCAGACCTGTCTGAAGAGCTGTCATTAGGCGGTGATTTGCCTGAGTTGGTCTGCATCCAGCCTGTTTTGAGTTGCAGGAAGGGTGAGGAGGATTTTGGTGTGTCTGGGGAGAGATAGGGGCGTGGGGAGGGTGTTCTTGCCCCTGTCCTGTCTCTACCTTGCTGGCCTTGGGGAGCCATTGGTGAGAGATTCAGCTCCCTCAAGGTCCTGGTGACAAAATATGGCCCAGAGCCAGTGATGCTTTCTCCCCAGTCTTCGGACAATATGTCACTAGACTATCATTGAGTTTTGGTCCAATCGGGAGCATTCAGAGAGAGCCAGACCATGGACTTGGACCTCCATGTGATGGGCACTGGCGGCAGAGGCCAGTGTAGCTAAGAGCAGAGAGCCTCAAAGAAGAGACCAGGAGAGAGAAAGAATGTGGGAGTCCCTCTTTGGGGATGTAGGGGATATAGCTAGGGGTCAAATTTGTAGCCCAGATGAGACACAAGTCGGGGACACTCAGACAAAGCCTGTGACGCTTTTCAGTCAAGGATCAGAGAAATATGGGCTTTTCCCATTAATATGACTCCATTTATACCCATCTCCTGTATTAAAGGCAGACAGAATGGAATCACTTTTATTCGGGAGTGATGGTTTACATTAACAACAGAAATGCTTCCTTATCTGAATAGGTCCCTATGTGGGAAGGTCCGTGGTGAGCGGCTACACATCCAGTCTTTGGTTATGGTTACTAGAAAGATTCCTAGAAATCTTGCATAACAATAAACAAGCAATGTTTGGATTTTCACAGAGGAAATGCCCTTGGCCAGCAGTCCTCCACAGGAAATCTTCAGAAATGCATGTGATGCCCAAAGAGGTGTTGTTTTGGGAATACCTTGTAATTAGTTCCAAACTCTTACCAAACAGTGGCACAGCCTATAATTTCTATGTAAACTCAGCTCATTGTTTGAGTCATACTATGTTTCTTTCTTTGCTCAAGATGTGTCATCCATTAAGAAAACAACACCGTTGGCTATACAAAATAGGCAGTCACCCGAAATTGCTGGAGGGAAAGGTTACTTTGTTCAATGGGGTTGGCCTGTTCAGGTGAGAAAACCAGGAGACTCAGAGTCTGGAAGCCTGGGTTACTCCCTTACTCATTGTGTGACCCAGAGTAAGCATCCTCTGAGCCTGGGCTTCCTGTTTTGTAAAATGAGGGCCTAAATCCAGGCTTTTATTCAATAACTACTTGTTGGCTAACAGGTTTTTGTCAGGTGTTTCCATAAGACTTCCTCAACCCAATCATCACCACTTCATTTCTGATTTCCAAGGTCCACTTCAGTCCTAAGAGTTTTATGTGTCTGGGAACTTAAGTTTCAAATTCTGTGAGAAACTTACTTGCTGTGTAACAAAAATGGAACCATCTCAGTTGATTTTCCTGATTTTAATTTGCCAGTTATAAATATTCATACAATACAGAAATTTATAGAATAAAAGTCACTTGTAAACGTACCTCTCAGCCATAACCACAGTCTGTAGTTTGGTGTAGCCACGTCTAGACCTGTTTCTGTGGAGACTCATACACATTTATTTTTCCTAGGGTATTTTCAGAAGTCTTCCAAATCTCCGTATGTCTTTCCCCCACCTCATGTTATGTGGATATCTTTCCATGTCAATGTGAAAACTTTTCATGTCAAGAAATACAGATCTACATCATCATTTTCAATGTCTTCAGAACACTCCATTATATGGTTAGATCATAATCTATATAATATTCCTTGTTGATGGACATTGGGGTTGATTCCACTTATTGTATGAAAACAAAGAGAAGATGAACATCATTGTATATCCATCTTTGTGAATGGGAATATATCCCCATTTCTCTATTTTTTTCCCCTTTAGATAAATTCCTGGGAGTGGAAATCCTAATTCAAAAGATACCCAGTGAGGCTGTACCAATTTACATTCTTACCACAATGTTTAAGAGTACCCGTTTCTCTAGACTCTAGCTATATTAGCATTATTGTCCTTTTTAATTTTTACCAAACACCAGACAAAAGGCAGTATCTTGTTTTTATTTCTTTGACTACTAGCAAAGTTGAACATCCTCTTATGTGTTTATTGACAATTTTATTATTTTCTTTTGTAAATTGTCTATCTATAACTTTCCTTCATTCTTTTATAGGAAAATATTTTCTTATTGCTTTGTAAAGACTCTTTCTATATTAAGGATAATCTATAAGTGCTAATACAGACAATGTACCTTCATTCTCAAATTGCTCTCCTTCTAAGTTAAGGCTTAATTCATTCGTTAGTATATAATGTATAAAAGGAAAGTTTGAGGTATGTTGAGAAGAGTAGATTGCTAGATGGAGAAGGTCAAACCTTATTTTATATAATAATTTATTTCCAAACTTTACTTTTTTATTTTCCTTTTATTTCACTCCCACTCTTTGTATACAACCCTTTCCTAGCTCCAGATTCCCATTTCAACTCCCCAAAAGTGAGGCTATTAAGATACTGAGTGATTAGAGGATTTGAACATTTTGAAAGAGAAGTGGGTGGTGACGGCATGTTATTGAAACTTGAAAGAAAGCCAGTGTGATATAATTTCACACTGGGAGCTGATCACTATGGCAACAAAGAACGAATTTTGAAAAATAAGGTTCAATATAATAGAATTTGGGGAGAAAATTGATTAAAATAAAAGGACAGTTTATCTTCTGTTTTACTCTCAACCTGTTTATCATATGCAGCAAAACTCTACATGAGCACCCAAGAACATATTTCTGCTTTTTAATGCAAACACATTTTCATTATATTTACGTGGTATGAAGCCACAAGAAGGTAATGCTTTTGGTAATATTGCTTTTGTTTGTAATAATAGTGACAGTATCTCTTTGGAGTGTTTTACTTGAGAAGAAATAGTGTGATTTACAATATATACATAGCTTTGAATTCTTTTTATTTTCTACCTTAATACTTTCATCCACCCATTCATTCGTCCAACAAATATTAATTGAGGCACTGTGCTAAGAATTGAGAATACAGTGTTGAGGAAAATCAGACCTGGTCTGTATTCTCAGGAAGCTTACATTCTATAGGAGATATTGTCACATATTCTTTGAAACATGAATTCAACAGTATCTAATGTTCCAGTGTATGTATATGTGGTACTTTAATTATCTTATTATTTCTTGACATTCAGACTGATTTTAATTTTTTATGATAATAAATGATTAAATGATGAGCATATCTGTATGTTAATCTGAGTTTCTGATTGTTTCCTTAGGATTGCTTCCTAGAAAGGGAATTACTAGCTTAAAATATCTGAACTTCTCTCTTTAAGAAAATAGAACTTTAAAAAGGATAAAAATCACAGTCTTTCCAGTAAAAAGATTATCCTACCTATAACACAATTTCTAGAACTACAGCATGGCTAGGATAGGGCAATAAATTCCTTTATTTTATTGGTGTCTCCTAAAGTAGGTATGGAGTGCTGAATTTTGCTTTAGAAAACAAACCAAAGTTTAATAAAATGTCAAAACTCAGTACTACTCATTGTATAGAGGCTGTGTAGAGAAGGTCAGCTTTTGATCAGAAAGAAAAGAGATGCCGTATCTACACATTAAGTTTGTGTTTGAGGGAAAAACATGGTCCAGTTTAGACGTTAATCTCCTCCTTCAGGAGCTTATTCCCAGAAGTCAACAGGCACATTAGGAATGTCAGAGTCCAGTGGTCTAAGGAGTCAGTCAAGAGGTGACTGCCTTATTGGTCTGTCATCACTCATGACCATAACTCCCTGTGACCAGTGATGGCTTCTTGCTACCCCGTTTTTTTAAGGATTTCTCCTTTCTTCTGTCAATTATGTCATTTTCCAAAATATAGAGTATTTATATGGAATGCATTTTATTTGCTCAAAAGACATTTCCATTACATTTTGCAAATCATTAGACCCACCAACATAGTGTCTACAAAATTTGCATTTGCAAGAACCAAAATTATAAATGCTGCTTCCTTTCGTTTGGCTCAAAATATATCTGTTCCAGTGATTATTTCTCAATTAACTAACTTCTCCCTGATGAGGAAATGAGAGGAAAACTGCACAAGACTAGTGTGCTAGTCTTGGGTCTGAATTTATATGACTTCAGGCAAGTCACTGAGTCTCTCTGCGTCTGAGTTTCCCCACCTATAAAATGAGGAGGTTGGACTAGATGATCTCCAGTCACGTCCAGGGGTCCTTCTTTTCATTTTCATGCCCTCACTTGTGGTTTATCCCATTTTACTCATTACCATACTCTACTTTGTAAAAGATCTTGAGAATCAAACCTGTATATATGCTATTTATGAGTGTTGGACATTCAGAACCAAAGCATAAACTTCCTGAGAAAACAGTACTCTTGCTCCTCCTAGCTCCTCTCTTCCCCTCTCCCTCCTTCTCTTTATATTTTATTTTATTTTTAAAATTAATTAATTAATTAATTTAATTTTATCTATTTTATTTTTTGTTGCGTTGGGTCTTTGTTGCTGCTCACGGGCTTTTCTGTAGTTGCGGTGAGCGGGGGCTACTCTTCGTTGCCGTACGCAGGTTTCTCACTGCGGTGGCTTCTCTTATTGCAGAGCACGGGCTTCAGTAGTTGTGGCACTCAGGCTCAGTAGTTGTGGAACACGGGCTTAGTTGCTCCGTGGCATGTGGCAATTTCCCAGACCAGGGCTTGAACCCGTGTCCCCTGCATTGGCAGGCGGATTCTTAGCCACTGCACCACCAGGGAAGCCCCCTGCTCCTCTTTATATCTACTCCTCCTTCTTGTTCTGCTCCATATCCTCCTCCTCCTCTACTGCTTCTTCCTCTTTTCTTCCTCCTCCTTCCTCCCTATGCGGCTGTCCATCCCCTACTATGGCTTTGCTGTGGTTTTGTTCAAAATTAGGTGCCTCGAGGAGGACAGAGCTCAGCCATCTTGGTATGTCATTTAATTTCTGTGGGCTTTGAATTTTGGTCTTGCCTCCTTTTTCAGCCTAAACTCCCATGACATCCCCTTACACACACACACACACACACACACACACACACACACACACACATTAGGTTGAACCATATGAAATCACTGTTTTTGCAAGTAAAAAGCAATTTCAGATGGTTCAGTCTAATACAGTTTTCTGTTTGGGAGCTATGGTTACCAACTAAAATCAATCTCTTTGTCTTCTCTGACATACCGCTTATATGTTTCTTCCTTAGACTAGAGCTCAGGCCCCTTCTCAGTGTTGGTTCCCTGTCCTGCTTCATCTCCTGAACCCAGTTCAAATGGACCTCCTTCAGGACGCCTTCCACAGTGCTCCTGGCAGGTTAGGACAGCATTGTGATTTCAACCACGCCCAACAACCCCATCACCATCCCTTTCTATCTGTAGCTCCAGACACACATCAGTAATATACAAAAATATCAAAATATTAAATACATACATAAATAACAAAGGCATGCAAGATAAAGATCCTCCAAGCAAGATAAAGATCTCTCTAGACCCGAACACAGGACGGAGCAGTGAGCAGGGTTGCAACTATGACTGGCTGTTCTCTGGGTCTGAGGGAACAGTTCAATGTCTGTGGAGTAATTGGGACCAAATACCTCATGAGAGGTGTATCAGGCACACTGCCTAAAACTGGGGAGTTCCACCAAATCCTGGCACAAACAGAGGCTGAGGGAAGTGCTGGTACTACCTGAAGGGGCAGTGTCATAAACTTATGAGCCTGAGTGGCAGAAGGAAACAGATGCATCCTCACTCTAGGAAGGGGTCCAATCGACTAGGTAGGCGCAGTCAATACCTCTGTGATACCTTAATATTACCTTCACGTGGGAGCCCTGAGATTCTCCATTAAGATCTGGATTTCCGGGCTTCCCTGGTGACGCAGTGGTTGAGAGTCTGCCTGCCGACGCAGGGGACACGGGTTCGTGCCCCGGTCCGTGAAGATCCCACATGCCGCGGAGTGGCTGGCCCATGAGCCATGGCCGCTGAGCCTGCGCTCCGCAACGGGAGAGGCCACAACAGTGAGAGGCCCGTGTACCGCAAAAAAAAAAAAAAAAAAAAAAAAGATCTGGATCTCCCTGGAAGCACAGGGGTAGATTGTGGAGGAAACAGCAAAGTTGTCAGTAAGGGAAGACTAAACTAGAGAGAAGGGAACATATATACCCTTGAACTCCTACTCATGAGGAGCTCTCAGCCTCCAAGTCCAAAGCATGTGAAGAAAGCTGATGCTGAAAAAAAGATTTACTCCCAAGGAAATGAAAATAATGGAGCAATCTGAAAATGACTTTAAAGTAAATATGTCTGCAGATGGCCAATAGGCACATGAAAAGGTGCTCAACATCACTAATTATTAGGGAAATGCAAATCAAAACTACAATGAGGTATCACCTCACACCAGTCGGAATGACCATCATCAAAAAGTGTACAAATAACAAATGCTGGAGAGTGTGTGGAAAAAAGGAAACCCTCCTACACTGTTGGTGGGAGTGTAAATTGGTGCAGTCACTATGGAAAACAGTCTGGAGCTTCCTTAAAAAACTTAAAACAGAGTTACCATGTGATCCTGCAATCCCACTCCTGGGCATATATCTGGAGAAAACTCTAATTTGAAAAGATACATGCACCCCAATGTTCATTGCAGCACTATTAACAATAGCCAGGACATGGAAGCAACCTAAATGTCCATCGACAGAGGAATGGATAAAGAAGATGTGGTACACATATACAATGGAATATTACTCAGCCATAAAAAAGAGTGAAATAACGCCATTTGCAGCAACATGGATGGACCTAGAGATTATCATACTAAGTGAAGTAAGCCAGAGAAAGACAAATATCATATGTATCACTTATATGTGGAATCTAAAAAAATGATACAAATGGACTTATTTACAAAACAGAAACAGACTCACAGACATAGGAAACAAACTTATGGTTACCAAAGTGGAAGGGGTTGGGGAGGGATAAGTAAGGAGTCTGGGATTAGCAGATACTCACTACTATATATAAAATAAACAACAAAGTCCTACCTTATAGTACAGGGAACTATACTCAATATCTTGTAATAAACTGTAATGGAAAAGAATCTGAAAATGTATACATATGTATGTACACACATACATATATATACTCATACATAGACACATAGATGTAACTGAATCACTTTGCTGTACACCAGAAAAGAACACAATGCTGTTAGTCAACTATACTTCAGGGACTTCCTGGTGGTGAGTGGTTAAGACTCTGTGCTCCCAATGCAGGGGGCCTGGGTTCGATCCCTGGTCAGGGAACTAGATCCTGCATGCTGCGTGCCACAACTAAAAAATCCCACGTGCCGCAACTAAGACCCAGTGCAGCCAAATAAATAAATAAATAAACTAACAAACAAATAAATAAATGTTGAAAAAACTATACTTCAATAAATAAATAAAGTATATCTAAAATCAAAAGAGACAGAGGAAGGAAAAACATTCATTTGAACCTACAATAACTAGAAAAGGAGGTGTCATTTTGTTCTTTGCTAATTAAGGGTCTGAGGCTTAGACAGATTAAGAAACTAGCTCAGTGTCCCACAGCCAGTAAGTAGGAGAGCAGGGTGTCACAGTCAGGGGTCTGAGTACAAAGCCAATTAGTTAAGCACTGTATTATTATCCCCATCAGTGTCAGGGCAAAAATGTCTTTGCCTGTTTCAGACCATCCTGAAGGAAGAAATACAACAGCGTACTTCTTTAAAAATAATTTGGGGCTTCCCTGGTGGCGAGGTGGTTGAGAATCCGCCTGCCAATGCAGGGGACACCGGTTCGAGCCCTGGTCTGGGAAGATCCTACATGCCATGGAGCAACTAAGCCCTTGCACCACAACTACTGAGCCAGTACTCTAGAGCCCGTGAGCCACAACTACTGAGCCCATGTGCCACAAGTACTGAAGCCTGTGTGCCTAGAGCCCATGCTCTGCAACAAGAGAATCCACTGCAATGAGAAGCCTGTGCACTGCAACGAAGAGTAACCCCTGCTCGCCGCAACTAGAGAAAGCCCACGCACAGCAACAAAGACCCAACGCAGCCAAAAATAAATAAATAAAATAAATAAATTTATATAAAAATAATAATTTGGGCATGCAGAGATTTGGCCTGCACTGTATGCTGGACTAGAAAACGATAATTCATTCCATAGAATTCCAATTCAATAAATATTTATTGAGCATCTACATCTTGTCCAGCTCCCTGCTAAGTGCTGTGAGGCTGGGTGATGGTGGTTGGGAGAGAAAACAGTAGAATTTACAGTCTACTGGGGAGAAGGACCTGGGCCTGTCCACCAGTTTACCATAATGTTCAGCAAGATGTGGCTACATGAGAAAAGGAATGGTGCAACCAACCAGACAATCAGGATGTCAGAGAAAGCAGTGCTCGCGGAGGCATTCAAGTAGGGTATTGAAGCACGTGCATGATCTGCATAGGGTGATCTGCCACGAGAGAGAACTGCAGGGAACAGGAATAACTTGCCAAAAGGAAAGAGGCAGGGAAAACAGAGCCATTTTCAGGGCCCAGTAAATATACCAGAAGTATACCGATTAGCTAATCTAATCGCTATACCAGATTAGCGATTAGAGAAGATTCCACTGAGGAGGTGGAAGAATGCATTTGTATAGATCAGGTTAAGACCAGGCTATAGCTATCCCTTGCTTAGTAAGTGTCATTCATTCCTGCAAATCTTGCTATAAAGTGAAAAGCCATTAAGGGAAGAAAAATTTCCATTAATTTTAATAGGAAAAATTAGAATGTGTTCCAGACCAGCACTAAGATGCCCAAACCATGTGCATAGGTAGAAAAGTATATCACTTGAGCAATGATACTTTTATATAGGTCCTAAAGAACAGCCTGAAGGTCAATAAATACAGTTTGTCCATGATGCGCTAAAGGTTTTGGTCCCCAAGAAGGAAGATGATGGCTCCTGGTGGTTGATGGAGGAGAGACACCATGAAGTCTTTTTCTCTCTTCTGCTCCATTTTCTTCACCAATTTTTCTACCTTTGGAGGGCTCATGATTTTCTTGCATTAAAACTGCACAGCAAAATGAAATTTTAACTCAGAAAGACATTTCTGGGGCAAAATGAAAGAGCTGTGATGAAACACCTGGAAACAGGCTGCACAGCACGGGGGGAGGAGTTGTTGGAGGTGGCACTCCTACATCCCTCTGGTGTATCTAGGCAAAGCCAAACATCTCAGAGTCACCCGAACGTGGAACACGATCCTAAATCATCCCTCATGGGCGTCTCTGGGTAAACTCACGGGTATGGAGTATGGCTTTGCCTGAACTGTAATGTTGAGCGATCTATTTTGCTATTTAAACTGTGGGGTTAAAAGTCATTATGTTAGAAAAAAAGGAATTGGTTGTTTGCAAAGTAAACCTTTTCAAGAGTCTTTAGTGTGAAGTATAGCTGATTCACTTTGTTATACAGCAGGAACTAACACAACATTGTAAAGCAATTATATTCCAATGTTAAAAAAAAAAAAAGTTGTTAACGGAACAGTCCTTAACCTTGTGAAGCAGGTCTGTGCTTGGGAGGGTGAAAGCGAGGTGGAGGTTTCTGGTGAGGTAACTCAGCTCTTCCTCTTGGAGACAGATGCCACTACCAAGAAATACCTGCTTCCACCCCTGTGCAGGTAACCTCCCATTGTACTTGGAGGTAAACAGAGGCAGCTGCCTCGGTCCTCAGATACACTGTGGTGGCCTTTTTCTGTCAACACCTAAAGAATGGGATGTTTGAATTGCAAACAATTACGTATCACATTTTCATAATATTTGTGGTCTTATGAAAAGCGTGTTACCTCTGTGTGTGACCTCCTCGATAAATACCTGCTGAGGCCCTGGCAAGCTTGTTATCAAAATAGCGTAACAAAATTATCAAGACCAATTCATTTGTTATAACAAGAGTTGTTCGCTTGATTTTCTAGTTTGATATGTAAAGTAAGACAAATATTGACTTCACTGTTCAACCTGATGCTTCCAGCCTATATACCACTAACCTCCTAATGAGGAGACATCTGCTTCGAGTAGTTGTTATGAATGATATTTGGGGAACTGCAGGGAGAGTTCCACGAATAACAGTTAACATTTCCCCCCTTACTTTGTTGATTTAAACAGGGTTTTGCTCACCAGAGCTGGTTTTAAAATGAGGAAAGGGAACTCTCCAAATAAAATGCTGTTTGTTGGAAGATTTCCAAATCAACATGGTTTTATTTTGTTAAAAAAAAAAAAGAAAAGGTATAGCACAGGAAACTATACCAGTATTTTGTAATAACCTATAAGGGAAAAGAATCTGAAAAAGAATATATATAGACATATAACTGAATTACTGTGCTGTACACCTGAAAGTAACACAATGTTGTAAATCAACTATACTCCAATATAAAATAAATATTTTTTTTAAATGCAAAAAATTTTTTTTTTTACATTTCTAGGTACATCCCTTTCTCTGCATGTTTCCCTCAGCTCACAGGGGAAATATTCTGTTGCAAAGAACCTTAAGACCTTAGTCCAATGTCCCATCCCTCTGTAAAATTATTTCTGTCTTGTGGCCACCCATCCCCTCCCAAATACCTCAAGCAGTGCATTACATATTTGGACAGTACTGACTATTGACACGTTCTTTAAAATATTTGCCTAAAAATCTGTGTTCTTTTACTTATTGCTACTTCTACCTTCTGGTGCCACAAAGGAAAATGGTTTCCTATTTTACTCAATAACCCTTCAGATATATCTTATATCACTTCATATTGTTCTTGTGTGTTTTAAATTATTACTTATTTATTCAATTCATTCAGAAAAGAAATTTTACTTACTACCTTATCAGAAGCTGTACTTGAGACTAGAGGAGTACAACAGGAGGGAAAATGATGCAGTCCTTAACCTCTTGAGGTCTATTTACAGTTAAGTCTTTTTTCCAGGTCAAAATTTCTCATAAGAGTTTTTTTCAACTCAATAGCAAAAAACGAACAATCCAATTAAAAAATGGGCAAAGGATCTGAATAGACATTTTTCCAAAGAAGACCTCCAAATGGCCAACATGTGCATGAAAAGGTGTTCAACATTAATAATCATCAGGGAAATGCGAACAAAACCCCAATGAGCTATGACCTCACACCTGTTAGAATGGCTATGATGAAAAGGACAGAAGGTAAGTGTTGGCAAGGATGTGGAAATAAGGGAAGTCTGGTGAACTGCTGACGGGAATGTAAATTGGTACAGCCACTATGAAAAACAGTATGGAAGTTATTTAAAAATAGAACCACCATATGATCCAGCAATCCCACTTCCGGATATATATATCCAAAGGAAATGAAAAATTGAATCTTGAAGAGATATCTATACCCCCGTGTTCATTACCATGTCATTCACAATAGCCAAGACATGGAAACAACCTAAGTATTCATCAATAATAAATGAATAGATCCATGGATAAATAATGGATAGTATTATTCAGCCATGAGAAGGAAGGAAATCCTGCTGTTTGTGACGACATAGATAGAAATGATGGAAGTTTATTGAATATCTGGACCATTCCCAAATAAAATAAGATTCTGAAACATTACTGAACATAGGCTTCCTTACAGAAAAACTGAAAATTTTTAGGACTATTAATAAATGTGTTTGGTGCCACACTGAGACATTTTCTATAAGAAAGCACATGTTTTTAGAAATTATAAATAGCATTTATAAGATTGTCATTCTACAGAATGCTAATGTAAAGGACAGTTTATAATTGATTACTTCTTAGTTTTTACTAGAAATTAAGGTTTTTAAAGGTTAAAGATTCTAATTAAAATATTCTAATTAAGACTACTAAAAATTAATTGGGAAAACATCACTGTATGCAAAAGAAAGAAGATATAAGGCATGGAAGTGCATTTTGATAAGGGCAAAGAAGGTCATTTTGTCCTAATAAAGAGTTTACAAAAAGAAAAAAAGAGAAAAGGACGGAATCTGAAGGTGAAGAGAGAATCTTTGAAGTTTTGTGGAAAAGAAACCCTGGGAAAGGAGTTTTATATGTGATCAGAACTGGCTAAGATTGGAAAGAATTTTAATAGTAAAGGTAATGTGGTACAAAGTTAGAATTTGGTTTCTCTCTGTTAAGATGACTAAGTTTTCTTAGACTATTGCTCTGATGTTTTTTCCTTTTTTATTGAAGTATAGTTGATTTACAATGTTTTATTAGTGATCTGCTTTTGATAACATTATAACATCTCTTTACCTTTTAAGTAATCTGTTGCAACTCTCTGTATTTGCCTTTGAAATCTTTTATTGTCACTAGGCTAATTTATTAAGCATTGTTTCACAGTGACCTATGATCATATTTGACCAAGTGTTTTAAAACCTTTTGATATCTTTGATAAACTTCCTTAAATCAAATTCTAAATGAAGTTATTTTGACCTCTAGCTAACTTTGACATGCTTCAGAGAGCCCCTGGAACATCTCAGAGAGATATTAAACTAATTAGGCTTATTTAGTGTGTTAAATTGCATGGGAAACATTGTCAAATGAGTGGTTATAAACCTTCTGAGGTTATATTGTATGAGTAAATGTCATTACTATAAATGTTCTAGAAATTACATGGAATTTCTAATAATTGAATGTGTCCTGGTATAATGTTATTGGTCGTAATTCTAGTTAACATTTTAATATTGTGTGTCCAAAAATAACAAAATTTCTTTGACTATTACATTGTAATCAGGCCTTTAACTGTGACTTTTTGAGTCTTTTGTCGTTACAGACAGTTATTGTTTTACTATGTTGCTTTTGCAAAAATCCTTCATCTTTAAGAAGAACCATAGAAAGAACTTTTTGACAAGCAAGGTTTCTGATAACTTTCAGATCATACCACTGAATTGGGTAATAAAGAATTCTAATGTAAAACCTAATGGCTTCATAAAATTGTTAACAGAAGATCAAGATCAACAAGAATTAGATAGAGCTGAATGATAATTTTTATGACTTTTTTTCTGAAATATAATGGCTTTAATCTTTGTTTTCCAGATACAAGGGAACTTTCCCCTTAAGCTAATTATGGCTTACAGCAATTTGGTAAATTATACCTCTGTGAGCAGAATTGAAACATTTTTTCTCTCTAACTGATCCCTGCACAATCTAGAAACTCTTAATGAGATTGTTATTTTCATGATAATATAATTATTTGCATAAGTATAATGAGAATCTGTTTTTCTTATAATAGGACATAATTGGAAATACTGGTCATATTATCGTGGCTTTGACTGGAATGTCATATTTGAGAATGTGCATAGAATCAGGTAAGACCAGATGGCTTTAAAGAACTAAGGTGGACTTTACGGAGCCTTAAAGCTCCTTGGAAAAACAACCTGATACCTTGCTTACAGGGTTCCCAGAAACCTTACCAGGTAAATAAGAAAGGTCACTTTCTGGCAGGTACAGGAACCTCAAAATATTTTGAGAACATCGAGAAGAGAGGAACCAAAACAAATCTGTAGATATTGTAGGAGAAATCTGATGACAAGTCCTTGGCATGGCTCTCCTGGTCTTGAGAAATCTTTTAAAAGTTCAATCTGAGATTCCTTATGGAAAGTTCCAGCAAAGCCAATTTAAAAGAGCTTATATCGGGACTTCCCTGGTGGCCCAGGGGTTAAAACTCCACCAAAGCAAAATAAAACAAAACAAACAAACAAATCAAAGAGCCTATATGATCAATTTTACTTAGGTAAATAATAAGGCCAAATTTATTAAAAGCCAGAATTATTTTGCAAGCAAATTAGTCTTAAGTTGGCCATATGTGGAAGAAATGAAGGTAATTTTAGAGAGAAAAAATTATGCTTCAGTGGATATTAAATTCTAGTTAATAACTGTCTTTGAGGTTTTCTATTTAGCCTAAGTCTCACTATGTTGCATTATTGTAAAGTTTAATTGAATCATTAAAAGGACATTCTAAACTTAAAAAACAAAACAAAACAACAAACAAAAACAGGGTTCTGCTCACCAGAGCTGGTTTTAAAATGAGGAAATGGAACTCTCTAAATAAAATGCTATTTATTGGAAGGTTTCCAAATCAACATGATTTTATTAAAAAAAAAGAGAGAGAGAGAGAAAAGGTATAGCACAGGAAACTATACCAGTATTTTGTAATAACCTATAAGGGAAAAGAATCTGAAAAAGAATATATATATACATGTAACTGAATTATTGTGCTGTACATCTAAAGCTAACACGATATTTTAAATCAACTATACTTCAATTAAAAAATGCTAAAAAAAAAGAAAAACCATAATAAACAAACAAAAACCAATACAGAAAATAAGGAAGTCCTGCCACACTGTTCTTAATTGCTATTCGCAGGCGATTCCACTCAGTCATCTTCTTTAAGGTGAACATTCCGACTGAGGGTTTTTCCCAAATGTGCTCAGAAGGAGAAATCAAAGAAAATACAAAATGGGAGAGAAATTCTGAGTTACTATCACGACAAAGGGAAATAGATAAACTAGTCATTAATCTTTAGTAATCGGTTTTTTCTTTTCGGTCATTTTCAGTGTCTCTCTTCTCTCCAATTTCTCAAATACAGAAATAACCAGGTCAAACCCTGTGCAGGCTTTACAATTGGCTATTCCTCAGAAGAAAAGGGCAGTAAGTCTGCAGGTCTTGTCTCTGATTTTGGCTGAATATTTTTTCTTTCATCTCCATCTAAATGAAAGCAGATGTATAGTGAGGTTGAACTTCACATTCACAGCTGAATTAAATAATAACTCAAGAGAAATAAGAAGGCCTCTCAATGTTTACTGACACTTGACGACTCTATTAAATAATTAGTTAGGGCTTCATCATTTATGGTTAATAATAAGGACGATGATAATAATTAGTTATGCAGAAGTGACACATGAACCTTGAGGCATCGTGGGCCATCCTCCCTACTGAGATGTTAAAGAGCTTTCAGGATCTATCTAAATAAAGGCTAATTTAGTCTGAAGTAACTATGGGCAGTGGAGCAATTATATCAAAGGTATTTGCATCCTTGTATGTATTGTAGCTCTCAGACCTGGGACCCCTTGAGGTGTATGTATTTTTCAATCTTAATTGTAGAACACAAATTTAGCCCTTGTTTATATTCAGGAAGAGTCTGATTGAAGAATTCTTAATAACTACTGCGTGAAAACCAAGACTACACATGTATGTAATGGCTAGACAATTACGTTAATGGTTAAATAATGTTCTACCACACATTTTAATTATACATTTTATCGGCAGGTTGCTTTCAGAAGTGGCTTTCTCAAAACAAGGCTGAACCTGTTATCGTCACTTAGCAGAAAGGGGGGCGTATGGAGTAGACCTTGCTCAAGGTCAGAGAAGCAAAGTGGGAGATAGAATTCCCAGCCCTTGAGCTTGAGTTGTTTGCTTAGTTCTTCGTTGCTTCTGGTCTGTTGCCTAGAAACAGCGGTGCTTCCTTACCCAGTAGCATAATATCTGCAGAGCATGCTATATATCAGTGTGGAGTTTTTAAGTGGAGCTCAAATTCTTGTTAAGTCAGTTCTTTGAATTCTGTATGTGGCAAAAAAAAAGAAAGAAAGAAAGAAAGCAAGAAAGCAGAAGTTCTTCTGAAAAAAACATAGTTTGTGGAGGTTGAATTCTGTCAAGGTTTGAAAAAAAGAATTCTTCTCCCAAGGACTTATATAGTGTCACTTTTCTTTTGGAGTTTCCTTTTCTTTTTATTTGTTATTTACCCTTTTAATTTATTTTTTTGTCTTTAAGAGGTAATATCAGTATATCACAGCCAAAAGGAATCTGTGGCTCCTAGGAGAGAACAGTAATGGAAGAACTTTGAAAGCAACAAGAATAATAGCTGATAATAATTGGCCATTTACTAGATGCCAACACTGTTTTCAATATTTAGCTTGTAAACGGTGGCATCAGAATTTGAGCTTAGGACTCTTGACACCGACGTGCAACCAGCAGGCTCCTGACATTACCTCAGGATAGTGCAGTGGCTATGACCATGAGCTCTGGGGTCAGCCTCAACATCCTGTCCTGGCTGTACTCTTTATTACCTTGGACATATAGTTCTAATGCTCTGGTCTTCTTCAATGAAAAAAAGGGAGGGTAATAGTATCCACCTTTAATACAATTGTTACGAGGTGTCGACTGACATAATGCATGTCAGGCACCTTGCACTATGCCTGGCACATAGTAGGTCCTCTGTGTTAGCTATCACCATTATTATCTATATTATTAATCAGGAAAGATACCTGCACGGGAGACAGAATCTACGTGCAAAATATGGCAGCCTTTCAGAATTGGAACGGATCTTTAAGTTCACTCTTCAACTTCATTAATTTCTAATGAAGAAACTGAAGTGGGAAGGGCTAAGTGATTCATCCAAGGTCCCCAAATTAGACAACGCCAAAGTCAGTAGTGGTCAATGTTCTCAAGATGTGTGAGCCTTCAAGAGTGGGAGGGTGTGTGTGTGTGTGTGCGCGAGCAGAGGTAGAGGAGGGACCGCAGAAATATAATGGGAGATTCAGACAGCTTTGAGAGCCAAGCAGGGAGGTGTGCACGTGCGTTTGTGTGGTGGTGGGAGCATGGGTTTCTGGAAAGCCAATTTGGTGTAGCACGGACACTATGGAACAGTACAGGATTTGAGTATGCGGAGAGTCCTGTCTATGAATACAGCTGATGGACAATGAAAGATGCATGTGAGGCCCAGCCATGGAAACAGGATGTCAAGCACACCAGAAGGAGGGCCTCTCAGGTTGCCAGAGAAGGGGTCAGCAGGGAGGACGGGGAATACAGAACCCCTGCTACCCAGGGGACCGCATGGCCATGCCTGCTATAGTCCAACTGCCACCCAGCCCATTTACAGAGGCCTCTGCTCCCTCTGTAGCCCAGAGGGATCTATCTCTGGACCCTGCTGGCTGCTAGGTCAGCGGCTGGGTGCTCACTACTAATCACTGCAAAGAGCCTGGAACTTACTGCTATTAGCAACTGAATTTGCCAATCATAAATAACTTTATAATACCCAATGTCTGCCTATCTTGGACATTTTCCTAACTGCCTCTTATAGGATGTGACCTTGGGAAGGATATCTAAACACATGTAAAACAACTAAACACAATCTCCAAAATACTAAGGTTTTACTCCAAGATCTTCATGTACAGAATTTAATTCTAGCTCTAAGCTCTTTAAGAGAATAAATCAGCTCTAATCTGCGGCTCTTCATCCATTACCACGCTAACTTCTCCTTGCTGAGTACTGTCTGGGTTTTGTGTGGACAGGTGGGAGGCACCTCTCTTAGTGAGGACTGTGGGCCCTACAGGTGCTCACACAAAGCAGCATTACTGGTGGAACTGGGTTGGAAGACCACAGAAGACCACAGCCGCACCTGGGACAGCTATCAGGAGAGTCAGCCTTGAGGGACAGGTTGAGGATGGACAGGCAATGACTACTGAGATGGGAGAGAAACACTGGTGAGGGTTGGGAGGCTTGCTGGGGTGAAGCTTGCAGGACCGATTGCAAACAGACACGATGTGTGTGTGGATATGTTACAAAAAAGGAAGCCATAGGTTTCTTTTACTTTCCACCTGATGTAGGCTAAAGGTTTTTTTTTGTTGTTTGTTTGTTTTAATACATTAAGATATTTCAGAGCCCTCCTTTTGAGAGCCTCTCCTGAAAATGACCTCTTTGGGCATAGGGCTGTACTCCAGATTCTCCCCCAGGATTAAGCGTGGCTGCATATAACAGAAGACCCCAGTATGCAACCTAACAAACCAGAGGTTTGTTTCTCCCTCTTGTAAGGAAGTTCTGGAGGTAGGCAGTCTAAGGCTGAGATCAGGCAGTTGAAGCTCATATCACAGGGAGCCAGGCTCCATCAGTCCTTCTGTTCCACCGTTTCAGCAAGCATCTTCCATACTCAGATGGCCTCGTGGTTCCAGATGGCATCTGGAACTTTAGTCACTAAATCTGAGTTCGTTGTGGAATCAAGGAGAAGGGGAAGCGTGGAGGGGTACACCTCTCAGCTGAGTCAGTCCCCTTTATGAAGGATCAAGGGAGCACCACTTCACCTCTGTTTACATCTCATTGTTCGCTCTTAGCAACAAGGAAGCCTGGGAAATGTAGTCTTTGAACTAGGCTACACTACAGTTCTATTAGTGAGGAAGAAGGGAAAATAGATACTATAAAGGCAACCAGTGGTCCCTGCCACACCCCACCCCCACCCCATTACACTCTTTCATTCATGCCACTCCTTACTCTATATCAAAAGTCTCCTGACTTGTCTCTGATTCCCAGCTCTTTTCCTAGAATTTTTTTTCTAACGTGTTAGTGGCTAGGAGGGCTTAATATGCAAGGTTGCCTCAACGAGGAACTGTTAATGGCAGAATTTCAGGTAATTATGGAGATCTGAAGATAAGATGAGGGGAAAAGAGAAATTATTAGGCGAATGTACTTTACACATAGAAAACCTCATTGTAATGTCACCTCCTTCCCCTAATCTCAGGGACTTGCTTGCCTGCCTTCCCCCTTTTCTGTGAGTTTCAGAGCTGGATCAAACAGTGCTTCTCACCTCCAGGCTTTGGGCTGCTCTGATATCCAAGTCAGTGAGTTTTAACCCTGGCTATGCTTGAGAAATACCTCTCTGTCCATAACACATGTATCTGGGCTCCATCACAATATGTGAGGTTGTATTATGGTCATGTTTATTTTGAAAAAGCACCCCAGTTTATCCTGGTGGGCATTCTTTGTGAGAACTACTGTTTTTAGGCATTTCTGGTTAATGTGGGAATTTTTTTACTGCGTCAGCCTCATCTCAAAAATAATGAGGGAGACTTAGCATTGAGAATGACACCCACCCCAAATCCCATTAGCCTTGCCAGGGCAGCAGTGCCTGTTGGAACATGGAACATCTGGAGTTCTCCATCAGTGCCAGAATCACAGAGCCCTGTCACTGAGTGGTCCCTACGCTGAGAATGAGGAACATCTGTCTGAGATGCTTAAAATGGATTCTGCAGTTTGCTGAACTAGACTTTCCTTGAACCCAGTTCTAAAATGGGTGGCTAGCTTGATTATACAGTTTACCATAGTGAACATCTGTCATTTGTGTCTGGGAACATCTCTTCCTTTGGGACCTATTTCTCATCCTGGTCCATGTGGTTCTGATGCGGCTACACATCAGAAGACCCTGTTACCATGCCAACCACAGGGTTGGCACACCACATCAAGCGGGGTCAATCAGACTCTCTTTTCCACAAATTCTAATCATTAACAAATGTGGTTGGAAGAGAACCTTCAGGAGACAGCCTATACATTCCTGAAGTTGAGGTTCCTGAAACTTACCATTCCTACTTTTTCCAAAGTTCGGTTGTTAAGAAGTTCTTTTGATTTTATGTTACTGAGTTTATTCCCAATTAGCCCTTTTTTTTTCTTACTTGGGTTAGTCGGAATTGATTGTTGTTATTTGCATCCAAAGATCCCTGAATCATACAAAAATTGACAGGAAAGAGAATGAAGGAGTGGGTTGCAGAATATAGGTCCTCAAGGAATGGGGATTATTAGAATTCGTTATTAAATCAATTTTAAGAGAATGAGAAATTCTGGGAGCGTAGGAATAGGATGGTTTCTAACATCATTGGATATTTTAGCTGTATCAGACTTTGAACTTCCTCAAGACATGGGACAAAACTCAGAATCTTTATGAGATTGTGATTGAAACCCATTATTGTGCAGTCATTACCAAGAGTTTAAAAATAACATATAACAGAAGAGAAAATACGATAGTACATTACATATAGCTGGAGTAAGAAATATTTCACGTAATTTTTCATTCAACTGTATGTATGTGTGAACTTATTTGTGATAGAAAATTTATTTTACATGAATAATGTAGGTTATGGCCAGAAGTGCTTGAAAAACACTGAATACTTATAGCTTGCTTTTGGCTTGTGGACGTGGGGCTAAAATAGCTAAAAATGAAATTCACAGACTGACTCTGCAGGTTGCTAATTTAAGTACCAGTTTAATTTACAATCTGACCAGGTCTTTTACTAAACATTAGGGCTTTGACCAGGGACCTCGGTAACTGGAATGGGAAATATGGTGAGATTCAAAGTGTTTTCAGATCCTCCAAACTTTCTAAAGTCGGCATTTCCCTTAACAGATGAAGCCACATCTTCTATGTAGAAGAAAGACAATAATTTTCCACATGCCCTATCTCTTACTGATGCTCTAAAGATCTTAAACACAGTATGGTTTAGGAGGGTGAAGTGCAAAATTTAGACACTGTGTTTAGGAGAATCTAAAAGGATTTGTAAATTTATATCATTAAATGTCTAGATGGATTTTTCTGAAACGGATTCTGAGGATGTTTCACCAGGGATGCAAGTCTATGTACATGGGTGTACTTACTAGAAATTCAGCATAAAGTGGGCTAGGGTTAGCTAACCAGCTGTGGTTCTACTTGTTTTCTGGGTTAATTTATATAATCTTGGATTAAATGCTGGCCCTTACTAAATGACACAGAAAGACCGATAAGGGTCTTATAGGCAGGAACAGTAATTTCAAGAGTTTGTCTAACAGACGCTGAACTGGATCTATCACGTGTGCCTGGCCTGCCCCCTTATTCTATCTCCAGATAGGACTGAGAAGACTCTCCCTCTACCCTTGCCATGAAGACTGTGTTGATGAGAGAGGCATCACAATATTTAAAAAGAGCTTTACAACCTGTTCTTGAGAGATCAAAAATGCTGATGACAAATGCTGCGATTGAATCAGTTTCCTTGATCTCACTGTTGTTGAAAGAAGCTCAGAATGCCTGAGTTCAAATGACAGCTGAAGCCAAGTGGATACGGTCATTTCATTATGCAGCAGGGTAAGCACGGTGTGAAGAATTTAAGAGATTATCAGACATGTATACTTTTCTGGCTGTGGTGTTTAAATTACAGGCTCCTTAGAAATGAAATCAACAGGCAGTCCATGGATGAAAGGAAAATTTGACTCAAGCTATTACTTTAGAAAATGAGACTTCTTACCCAACTACATAATACGAGTCAGTCAAAAAATCTAGAGCCTCTTGAAGGAAGGTGTAGCTGAGTACCACTGATGAAAGGATGTGCTATATCACTGCATGCGTCTAACAAGTTCCTTCTGACATTCTCCCCAAATAATTGTGGCTATTTTATTGGGAAAACTATTATATGCTAAGATTAAATGAATTCTCAGTAATACAGAATGTCAGTTTAGTTTATTGATCAGAGTAATTGGCCAAACCCACTGAATAGTACCTAGAAAGCAAAATTCTATTTCTGGGGGAATTTCAGAGATTATGTCACAATCAGATATTTGAACATGAATGTCTAATGGTCCTTGATTGCATTCTGATATGTTTTCCAGCTTGGCAAATGCAAAACGTGGAATGATCCTGTATAATAGTGGTAAATTATAAATCTAATTAGGTGGTAATTTCCATTGTGGATGCACATCACACTGAATTTTATTACTGGAGCAAATTTATAAAGCTCTTGTACTTGATGGGCAGTTATTTAGCTGGTATATTTTTTATCTGTTTTAATAAATGGAGAACACCAGAAGTATCTTGCTTTCACCCGACAGGTCAGCAATATACATTTACCATCTTGCTGCAGGTATCAACTCTGACTCTGTGCCCCACCCTAATCCATGAAGATTGCAACCAAATTATCATTCTAAAGTATAAACCCCTAATGCTTGCACTGATGACATTAGGCTGACAGACTGTGGAGAATAGAAAGTAGCAGGTTCTTTAGTTACTCTCCTAAGGCACATGAATCAAAGATATTGTAAAATAACATATGAAGTTTCTGGAGTTCTAGCGCTCTGGGGAATATTAGGTTATTATCTTTTTCACTAGGAAACAGATGCCGCTTAATATTATGTCTCCTACCACCAAGAAAGAGGCATGGTTCAAAATGATCCTCTTTGGATACTGTGTGTTCTATTTGGACCAGTTTACCAAGTGGACCCCCCCCCCCAGCTGTCAACCTTGTATGAAGCCTAGAATAAGGTATGACTCTCCAGTGGACTTGCTTTTATTTTCCTCTTTGGGCTCAGAACATTCAATGATTTCTAGAGGATCTGTGGCATATCAGAATGTAGACGAAGCTCATGGCAAGTCCTTATGGGAGAATCACTACAAAACCCCCAGGGAATACTGAGCAATGTCATGCTCCCGTAAGCAAGTAACGATTCTCTTTTGAGAAACAGCTCTTGACTTGTTACTGGGCTCTGATCTAAATGCATGATCATGAACTGGATACTATCTGACGACCTCCCTCCTGCGCACACAAAGTCAGGCTGCAGTCATGGGGTGTAAGAAGCAGCTATAGGAGTAGGCCTGGGCTGGCTCTGAAGACACAAATAGGTTTCACGACCATGTGGTTCAGGCTCCCAGCCTGCCTACTCCGTCCACACATCTGTCCTTCCTTCAGCCCACACTTGTGCCCACGTGGAGAGCTCCCTGTGACTGAAGTTTTTAAAAAAGACCCAACTTGATCCTGTTCATAGATATTCCTTCTAGATGCCAGCCTCTGCCAGAAGTAGGTAATAAAAGCATTTCAATATGAGGGTAGTGAGGAAGGGAAACCCTCCCAGTGGGCAGGATTTTGAACAGTATATCTCTTTGTTCACTTTCCTAGAAGGGGAGGTTATCTGAAGTAATAAGGATTTACTCTGATTTCTGGATGTTGGTTCTGGCCAGATGACCAGGAGTTTGGAAAGAACAAGATTGGAAGATTTGGACAAGGAGGTCTGGAGAAGGCACCAGTCTTCTCAGAGTGGGTCCAAAGTGTGAGAATCTTTGTGTCTCATTTGGATGGTGGCAGAACTTGTCTGGAAGTTCTCTGAGCTTCCGTGGGTATAGCATGAAGAGAACCTCACTTGAGAGGGCCATAGGAGACATTCAACTTCAGGGAAGGGCATGGAAGTGGAGGCAATAATCATGAAGGCCTTGTGGATGGAAGGAGCTGCTCAAAGTCTGGGGAGGGAGGAAAAGAATGAGAGTTTGCACTGGCGGAGCACAGTACAGTGTAGGAGACTCTAGGCTTAACAAGGAACTTATATTCTGGGTTTTGACCAAGGCTAATAGACAGGTAAGACATGGAGGGCTTAATTTGTCAGAGGGAGTCCTGAATCAGCTAAGAGTTAAATACAACTGGTTGTTAAATACAACTAGGACTCCAGCTGGAGAGGGAACTCTGACATCTGTAGAAGGATCCAGACATGGACAGGACTGGTGGTCCAGGGCTTCAGGGCTTCAGGGAGGGACTCCCGTCTGGGGGTTGACACCATCAAATACCCTTTTTCTTCTTCTTTCTTTTGTTCTTCTTTTGTTCAGGATGGCATGCACGCCTGCCCCAAACCACTTGATTTCTCAGGCTCTCTAGCAATAACCATGTGACGTAAGTCTGAAAGTCCATTGGTAAGGCTTCTTGGAAAGCTATTATTTTCCTGTTAAAAAGAAAGACTCCACAGGCATGCACTGCTTGTCCATTGACTGGCTCCCTTTCTCCTGCCTGAACCCAGTTGTGTTGCCACCTTGCAACCATAGGATCAATGCTTCAAGCAAAGGATGGCGGAGAAAAAGTTAGGGGGAGCCTAGGTCTTTGATGATCTCCGCAATCTACCTACATCAGCTCTGGACTTCCCCCTCTGCACTTCTTGTTTAATGAGAACTTGTTTAAGGCACAACTGTTGAGTTTCTGGTACTTGCAGCTCAATGTAATCCTTACTGAAAAAGCTCTCTGGGTGAAGATGGACGCATGGATAGAGGCTTGAAGGATTGGAATCTAGTCTCCAAAAGTTGAATTAGGTTTCTTTCTCAGTGTCTCATTGTTGGACCCTGGACAAGATGAGAAGGTGATATTAGGGCAGAGAGGAAAGGACACTAATTCAATTGCCTGGTGAGGTATGGGCTTATTCTTATGCAATCAGTACAACAAATAATTAAACGGTAGCAAGGCCTCTTGGCAGTCAGCAGCCCCAAATCAGCCATATCTCCATGCTCCTGTATATTCTGGACTCTATCGACATGAGAATCCCGACCTGGGAAGATTTAAATCATGGAAAAGCAGAGGAGAAACAGTGGGCAGAACTACACATGCCCAGGATTACCAGTCAGTAAAGTCACCTTACCTCCTCGGGGGCAGAGTGGGTAGGAGAAGCCTGTATTGTGCTCTGAAGCAAAGAGAAACATGAGTCCTCCTGCATTCACACTTAGACTAAAACTCTAGTTCTAAAACTCTGCCAAATCCTTTCTTATGACTTGGTCAACAGGTTAGAGACCTAGGCCCCTCAGGGTCCATATCTTATTCCATCCATGATGTTAACGAAAATGTATGTAAATCATCAAATATGCAGAGCCTGACACATAATAAAGGTTCAATATGGTAAGAGAGCATCATTATTTTCTGTTGCTATTACTAGTAAATATGGGAGGCAGTTTAGTGTAGTAGAAAGACTATGACCCAGAGACTTGGGGTGTAATCCCAGTTCCTCTCTTAGTAGCTAAACGACTTGGAGAAGCAATCTTCTCTAAGGGCCTTATTTTCTTCATCTGTGAGGGTTTGATAATCTATGTGCAGTGTACAATTCTAGGAGTCACCAGCACATAGAAGACAGTGTAAAATGTATTCCCTGGGGTTGTGCAGTGTGAAGGGCCTGTAGCTGAGAAGTTCCCTCCATGGCGGAGCCCAGCAAGCTTTGTGACTTGCTTGGCTTGGAGTCAATGCTATCTGATTGCCCTCCCCCCAGTCAAGGGGTAATCCATTAGTCAATGGGATGTGCTTGAAATCACTGATGAAATGCCCACCTGGGAATTAGCCAGCCCAGTTGTAATGAGCTTTAGGCTGGTGAGATTGTACAATTTTTCAGGTGGGAAGCAGCAAATATATATCTAAGAGGGAAGGAGAATGCTTACTCATGTTCTGAAGTTCTAATCTCTACAGGAGATAGCCAATCAGGCTAGCCACTGGGCTCTTGAATTCTGAGCTTTCAAGACCCCTGGAGATAAGTTCTGACAGGCTACTGGAACATGAAAGGAGACTGAGTGGAAACAGGAGGGGCCAGCTGGTGCTGAGAAAAACTTGAGGCTCCTGTACACATACAGGGGAATTAACTATTGGGATGGTTGTCTATACATCATTCACCTCACCTTCCTCACCACCTTGCTTATTGTCTTCTTGTGGACATCTTCACTTCTTTCCTCTTTTGGCATTAGCCTGATGTTCGTCATGGATCAGAGTTCACTTAGATACAATATTTTAGGAGTGGTGTGTAGCATAAAAGGGTAGAGAACAGATTGATTCCCCAGTGTCATTTGGAAAATATACAATCCAGATAGCTCTTTAAAAAGTTAATGGTCTGGGCTTCCCTGGTGGCACAGTGGTTAAGAATCCACCTGCCAGTGCAGGGGACACGGGTTCGAGCCTTGGTCCAGGAAAAGCCCACATGCCGTGGAGCAACTAAGCCCGTGCTCCACAACTACTGAAGCCCGTGCACCTAGAGCCCGTGCTCTGCAACAAGAGAAGCCACCGCAATGAGAAGCCTGTGCACTGCAACAAAAAGTAGCCCCCGCTCGCCGCAACTAGAGAAAGCTTGCGTGCAGCAACGAAGACCCAACACAGCTAAAAATAATAAATAAATAAAATAAATTAATTTTAAAAAAAGTTAATGGTCCACTTTTGGTCAAGTAACAAAAGTAGAGGTTGGAAGAAGGGTTTTTTAAAAGGAAATACCTAAAAAGCCTGCCCCTTATTGGAGGTCCTTTTCTATGATGCACTCTGCTGCTATCATATTCTATCTACTCCAGAGTGGCCAGACTACATTTTAAAACAAATAATGTGGGTGCAATAACCCTGCACATTGCATAGTAAGGTGTATGTTGCTGCTACAAACTGTTATATCCATTATCTCTCCACCTCCCCCTTATGCCCCATTAAAACATCCTGTAAGCACCTCCCATTCATTGCCAAATACATTAATGAAATAAGCCTACTCTGCTGCTATCATATTCATAGCGGGTGTTTGAGTGGATGTTTCTGCTTGTGCAGGGACCCGATGATTCATTGCAGGGAGACTTTATAATAGAGCTAAATAAAGTTTTATTTTGGTAAATGTTTCACAACCGATTCTCTAGAAAAAAACAAAACCGAACCCTAATTTATAGCATTTGCCAATATCTGTGGTGTAAATACTATCACTGTGGCCAATTTCAATCTGCCAAAGTGCTCTCCCTGGATGCAGAGTTAGGAAGAGAAGCACATAAGCAGCTCACGTGAGCGGGTATGAGCTGCTATCTCACCACCAAATGAGTTCCAAAGCTCACTGTTTAATGCAGGAGAATTTCATACATCTGCCAATAATCCTGCAAAATCCAAAATCCAAGAGGATTTAGTTCAAAAGGTAAAGTGTTCAGAAAACAAAACCAAAGCCAAAAGGGTTCGGTTCCATCAACTCACAGATATGATTAACTTGAGCTTTTGAAGAAACAAGGGTTGGAGCAGAAACCACAATCCTTTAGCAAAGTGTCTGGAAATTATAGTAAGCACCAAGTTATTACTTGTAATACTTCAACCATATTTGATTATTGACTGTACTCTTATTTACTTAAATATTTTAATTAATTTTATTTAACTCTTTAAAAACCTTAGCTTCATCCCAAGCAACTATATTCATTAAAGCATGGAGTTGGTGAGCTGATTATGTTTTCAAATATACATTTAAACAAATATATAACCTTAAGTGAACCACTCATCGTTGGGGGAGAGGGATAAATTAAGAGGTTGGGCGTAACATATACACACTACTATATATAAAATAGGAAACCAACAAGGACCTACTGTATAGCACAGGGAACTGTACTCAGTATTTTGTAATAACCTATAAGGGAAAAGAATCTGAAAAATTGTGTGTGTGTGTGTGTGTGTGTGTGTATAACTGAATCACTGTGCTGTACTCTTGAAACTAGCACAATACTGTAAATCAACTATACTTCAATTTTAAAAAATTCATCAGATAGGACCTAAAATCACTTTGCATACCATCTCTGGTATCTGAACATGTACTTGGGCCATACTTTGTGAAACAATGAACCAAGTAAATGACGTCCATTATTAATATTTATCTTTGGAGGCTGAATATTGAAAGGCTCGCTCTAATAATGCAGGTGGTAAATTCTCAATACTATATTTAGAAAAGTCATCAGAAAACTTGGCTCCAAGTATCCTGAGAAACCTTTAGGAAAAATATATTTGAACTTTCTTTAAAAGGTCACTGCTGCTAAGCACATCTTTCTTCTGGGATGCTGACTAGATGTCTTAGATTTTATTAAAGCACCTGTCTTGGTGTGGGTGGAGGTGGAGGAACGCCTTCTGTTCGTCTGACATGTTAGTAGCCTAGGAAGCACAGGGAGGACCACAGGACTGTATACAGAAGCGTTCGTGAATTTCCTTCCCCTGCTTTTAAACATCTGCGGGATGTCTGTGCAGTAGGCAATACTCGGTAAACTGGAAAATGAGGAGCTCTGTGTTTCCACCTTGGGCCTGCCTCCTTGCTAGGTAATCACTGGGCAGCCGCCCAGACAGGTTTCCTGTTTGTCAAACCGGTTAGAGCAGGAGCCTGTCTCCAATTGTGGGGAAGATCAGATTTCAGAAATGGAACATATTTTGCCCATCCTCCCTCCTGAGTTGATCAATGGTAATTATTAACGACAATAACACATTGCAGGTAATTTTCTTTGAACTCATTGATTTCTAACCATGTTAGAGCTCTTCCACCGTAAATCTGGAAGAGATGTACTAGGCTCTGGCATTACATTTTTTCCCCCTTGTTTTAAAGGAGGCTATAGAGTTCAAACACAAATCCAAATCAAAACCCAGATTCTTCAGGTGGTTAATTGAATGAAAAGAAGCGTTGCTCATAATCACCAGCTATCTCCGATTGCAGGGTTATCTGTATTCATCCATAACTAGTAAATTCATAATTTATGAGGCCCTACACAGCCACTTGCCTTAACAGCCTTCATTTTAGAGAGCTGATGTCTTCCAGCCAAAGGATGCTTAACACAATATTTATTAACGTTGATATGCCTTGATCAACTGTTCTGAGGTACATGCCTGTGGTAAAGGAAGTACTTTCTAATTCATCTTTGCTGAATCTGACTTCACTGAAGAAGCCAAAACAGTTCAGTGCATTTTCAACCCTCCAATTATCAGCTGGTATGTAGCTGGTCCTCTAACATGTCAAATTTCGCGTTCAATGATTCCAACTTCTTTCTTGACAACAGGTACCAGAACTCCCAGTTTCTCAAGAGACCAGTCTGGGAGAGACCAACAGGAAGAGGACCCTTGCCTCTGGCAAGATTTGACCACAAGTTTAGAGCAGGTTACAGTCATGGTTTCTGTGAAGGAGGCTGTTCCTGGATCCGAGAGAAGGTCCAAGTCAGCAAATTTGAGCAAAAAGGGCCTCGTGGATGCCATAAAAAGGTCAAATGCACCACAGAGAAGACTCCCAAGCAAAATGGATTTAACTCGTGGGCAAGTATGATCTAAGAAGAGACATAACAGTCTCAAAGATTCTGACTTAAAATCCTCTTGGAGTAGGAGGGAAAACTACAGTCTGTGTGATGCACGGGGTTGGCAGTGACCTGGTTAGACCTGATGTTACCACCTAGCTTTGTGATATTAGGCAAAGCACTTACCTTTTTCTGTTTTCTAAGCAGAAAATGAGTTGGACAAAATACTTTCTAAGATACCCTCTAGTTCTACGGCTCAATTATGTATCTTTACTTCTGGAATCTCACTGATTCCTCTGAACAATTAAGTCATATTTCCAACTGGGATTGTAGTATCCGGAAGGAAGTTCATGATACGGAGATTAAGAGTTTCTAGAGTCTGCATTTTCTTCCCCAAGGCGTTTCAGTGCTTCCTTCCTTCTGGGCTTAGAATTCACTGCCCAAGAATGCCATGGAACATGCCTTAACTCCTTTCTGCTTAGTCTCACCAATGAAAAATGGAAGACACACACTGGCATAGAAAGAATGTAATAAGCTTTGGAGCCAGAGAGACTTAGGTTCCAATTCCAGCCCAATCACTTACTCTCTGAGTGATGTTAGGTAAGGATTCAAGGTACCTTGCCCTGTAAAGTGGGGATTAAAATGTCATGCCATGTGGAATTGTTGAGAGGATTAAATGCCCTCCGTATCTCAAAGGCATTTAATGGCACAGTCATTTAAAACTCACCTTTCACTCCATTCTCAGAGATTTCCACAATCACATGGATGGTCCGTCTTTCACGTTAGAAGTTCAGTTCCTCTTCCTCTTCACGTTCATTATTTTCTTTTGTCCCGACTAAACTATCGACTACCATGGTGAAGACATGAGCTTTTCATCATCCTGAAAATCAACTTCAGCAGCCCATCCTCTGACCACCACCTTCTATCTCCCTTATTCTAGAGCCTCCACTCCAACAATTCTGCAGCCTCAGCAAGGACTCTAATCCTTTGGTCCTATTATATTTTCACTCTCAGGGATTTACCATATTTTCATTTCCTTCCTACTCAGGTTAGGGTCCATGGTCCATTCTCCTCTTGCACATGCCATGAACTTCGTAGACCCTCTCCCCAGTGGCTTCTCAGCAAACCTGAAATCTTGATTGAACGCAGCTCTCCACCTCCTCTGTGCTTTCACTCGAGCAGCTAGTTATGGCTGGAAAATAGTGCATAACCGCCTTGACTCGTTCTTGCTTTTGTTTCATGATGACAAATCTCAATTGTACACTCAATGTCAACCTTGTTAAGCTTTTCTAACGGCTTCGTTTTCTCAGTATGTAATATGACTGCTTTACACCTTCTTCACTCCCCTCAAATCTTTTACATTCCTCCATGTCTGTCTCATATTCAGTTGAGGAAATGAAACCCCTTAAGCACACACTCCCTCATCTGCCTGTGCCTTCCCGTTAATGACTATGAAGGAGGGCCAGCACCTCCACTTTACTCTTGGGTTTCATCTCCCCTTACCTGCTCAAAGGCTTTATTCTTGCAGTTATTGACCCTCCCTGTCCTCCCAGTCTTCTTCTCCCCACCTTGGAACCTGCTTTGTGACAAGCTTTGAGCTGGCTCTGGAGAACAACGAACAAGACACCATTCCTTCCCTGAGGCTTTCACAAACAGATGCCTAGACCACTAGCTGTAAGACCATGTGATTTGTGCCTTTCTTGGGGGAGGTGCAAAGTTCTAAGCGGACACAAGTAGTTCAGGGATACACTGGGGTCAGGGAGTGGGGGTCAAATAATTCCTGTGTTCAGTGGAGATTTAGTGGTGATGTCATAAATCGTCTTTGCTTATTTGGCGGTGCATTAATTTTCTCATTGTTATTAATGATAATCTTTTATTAAGGCCCTGGACTCCTTTTTACTTTTTATAAAGTGAAATCCTTCTCATTCATGTAAGATCAGTCACCTAAATTGATGGAGATCATTAATAATGTCTGTTATGTGTGTTCCAAGTTTTTTTTTTCTATTTTTTACATGGTTACTCACATTTTATCACATAGAAACTTTCAAAATGGTATGAAGTCAAATTTACCTATTGCTTTATAATTTTGTTTTGTTGTCCTGAAATAAGACCTTTCTTCTCCAAAGCATATTTTCCCATTCATTCATTAATTATTAATGGAATGCCTACACTGACTCAAGAATTTTTGTTGGCCCTGAGCATATATACAAGGCAATATCCTTTGGGCAACTTGTAATTTTACTTGGGAAAGGGAGAAAATATCATTTGAATGATAATTTAGGATTGTCATCAAGGCTTTGAAGGACATAAACGAAGTGATAGGATTGACACCTCCTGGGGAAGGGGTGAAAGGGCCACTTGAGATCGAATGCTAAGAGATCTGAGACCAAAAGGATGAAGACGAGCCAACCCTCCATGTCCCCTGTGGGGGAGGGAAAGGTACGTAGGCAGAGGGAACATCGAGGACAATAGTTCTAAAGCAAAGAAAACTGTGGTGTATAGAAGCAGTGAGGACAGATTGTTGCAGATGGAGTTTTGTGGGCAAAGGAAAAGTGTGCTGAGGTGAGGCTGGGGGTTAGACAGGGTCTTGTGAATGATGAATTCTAAGACCAGTGGGAAACTACTGAAGGATTTTAAGTAGATGAGGGCACAAGAGTGCATGTGGTCCCCAGCAGCTAAGATGACATCAGCCCTGGCTTTTTTTTTTTTGTGATACGCGGGCCTCTCACTGTCGTGGCCTCTCCCGTTGCGGAGCACAGGCTCCGGACGCACAGGCTCAGCAGCCATGGTTCACGGGCCCAGCCGCTCCACGGCATGTGGGATCTTCTCAGACCGGGGCACGAACCCATGTCCCCTGCATCGGCAGGCGGACTCTCAACCACTGCACCACCAGGGAAGCCCCAGAGCCACATCTTTTATTTCCGTACTTACTGTTTAGATCAGGAGTAATTACGTGAAAGTATATTATATTATTCTTCTGCTTTCAACAGAGGGATATATTTAAGGTATTACACTGGAGGTTCTGCTTTAGGGAATACTCTATTTTCAAAGTAAATTGCAAGATTCTAGATGGTTCATGAACTCAGAAGCAGGATTCTTTCAACAGACACATGTAAGTGAATACTATGAAGAAGATGCTATGCAGTAAACATAGTTTTATAAGAAGCTGCCTTTGTTCTCCGGAGTCTAAAATCCATCAGTGAAGATAAGACAAGAACGTAAATACCTACAATATGTGATAAAGCTCTGAAAAGCTCCTCTAGTTCAAGAGAGAGCTATGCTTGAGGGCTGGGGAGACCAGGCAGTGTTTGAGCAGGTTCTCCGGGAGCTCTATGATAGATGCAACCCAGGGGGGAGCGTTTCTTGCTGTAGGAAATGATGCTATGAAAGTCAAGAAAGGTTAGGGATATGTGTGTAAGCCAACAGTACAGCTGGATGAAGGTGGATGTAGATCCAGGGGATTCGTGAGACACATGGCTTCATGGTGGCAGGTTGAGGACAGCACAACTGGTAAGGCTGTAGACTCGGGTTGGGCCACTACCTGAGTCTGGGTATTTGAAATTGAATACTAACTCCTTGATTCTCCTGGGCTCTGTTTGTCCTCTGCCGAGAGGTCCCTTTTAACATGGGCTTGCACTTTTTCCCGAAGGGATCTGTGTGCTTTGATCTCCAAAGGTTCAGATCTGTTTCTCTTTTTCAGAGGACTACCCTCAGGCTACTGTAGCCATCTGACCTTCAAGATCAAAGAGCTAGACGGTCAAGTCCCTCTCTGGCTCCTTGCAAAGGTGGATTGTGAAAGCTCCCTGGCCTCAGGGCAGGACAACGCCAAGGCGTAGTTTACCCTCCAGAGTTCCCTGCAGAACGAGGCTGAATCTACTCCATGGGACTTGGTCTGAAATTGTGCCCGCACTTGGCTTCTTCCTCTTCCTTCTGCTCCCCCACTTCTCAGCCAGGCTCCTTAATAAATCACTTGGAAAGGAATTCTTGTCTCCAGGTCCACTTCTGGGGAAACTGCCTAAGATGATGGCCAAGGGCTACTTTCATTTCTCCAGACTGATCCAGGGTGAGAAGTCTTGTTGAATGACCCTGAGGACCACTGAGAAACAGCTTTAGTGGAACAGCGGGACACAAGCCAAATTATAAGGATTAAAAGGAGTGGGTATCGTGGACAATTTGTCCTTCTTTTTGGGTGTCCTACACTTTTTGAAACCCTTGCAACGTTTGGGGTATTTCTGGCCTTTCGCATCTTGTCTCACCCAAAACAAAGCAGAACTCAGAAAATTGAGACTCCCAGCCTCTCTTGCACTTGGGATGCAAGAATGTGACTCACGCAGCACTGATCAGACACGCCCATATGAAACATCTGTTCAGAAAGGAACAACTTGGGTAAAGACTTACTTGTAGAATCTTCTATTATTTTTGTTGGGTGGGTGGCAACAGAGTTGTTAGCTTTTTGAGGAGCAGAGGTTGTGAGGTTGCAGTCCCAACTCAAAAAAATAAAGTGTCACTGTTGGGGTGTGACCGTGACCACCATGGTTCCCTGTGATGCCCAGGGAGGCAGCAGTAACAACAGCCACAGCGATGGCAATTGTCTTCTCATCCTGCCAGTTCTGTGGCCTGGTTTGGGCATTGTTCTTGGAAATGTAACTTCAGCCACCTTGGGTCACCAGCCATCCCCCAAAAATCTTTTTAATAAATTCCTCTTCTGAATACTTGGAGTCAACTTGGATTGTTTGCAGATAGGAATTCTACCTGAGAGAGCAGAGGATGAGAAATTGTGGCCAGTGCGGATGGGGGAAGAGGAGAGTGTCTACGGCAGTCTGGTAGCCTCTACGATGGCCCCTGTGGTCATTGTCTTTTAGTGTTCATGTACTTGTGCTGTTCCCTTCCACGTTGAATCAGGGCTGGTGTGTGGGACCATAGAATATAGTGGAAAGAGCAGTGTGTGGCTTCCAAAGCCAGTTTATAAAGGGATTAGAGCTTCTGCATTGGAGGATGATCACATATGCAGTGATAGCTTTGGCAAGGAGGATGACCTTCTTTTCTCGAGATGGGAAGAAGGAGGGAATAAGATTGTTAGGGTCAAGGATGAGCATAAAGGAGGCGTAGACTGAGAATTTCACTTTCTCAGCAAAGTAGAGGTCAAGCAAGATCACCTGCAAAGACTGAGGGGGGCTGGAGTGAGTGGGTCTATTTTTTAAGCTAACATTTACTGAGGGTTGATTCTGTGCCAGGCATTCTGTTAGCCTCTTCCATGCATAATCTCATTTAACTATTCTATCAACTCAACAAGACAGGCGCTGTTCTTTTCTTAATTTTATAAATGACAAAGCAGAAGCTAATAGTAGTTAAGGAACTCAGCAGATGAACCGGTTCTGTTGAACACTGAGGGTAAACTCTTCCTCATTCGCTACACCCCTTGAGCGGTTTACTTAAGGACACCTGCTGTGAGGAATTTAAAAAGTGAGTCTATGTGAGATAAGCCAAAAAGAAAAGGAAAAGATTTCTTCAGGAAAATATAGGACACTTGATATTCACAATTTCAACCACAAAAATAGCTATAAAGATAAATAGACTTTTGCCTAGCTGTTTAAAGAGGATTTTTAATATCCCCAAACAGCCAGTTATGTCAAGAAAGAGAGTGAATATTGTGTTTTTTTTTTTGTGGATATTGTTTTGCATGGCAAAATATAATGAAGCTTTGGACCTTACGTCAAAAAGTTCTGTACAGGGCTTCCCTGGTGGTGCAGTGGTTGAGAGTCCGCCTGCCGATGCAGGCAACACGGGTTCGTGCCCCGGTCCGGGAAGATCCCACATGCCGCGGAGCGACTGGGCCCGTGAGCCATGGCTGCTGAGCCTGTGCGTCCGGAGCCTGTGCTCCGCAACGGGAGAGGCCACAACAGTGAGAGGCCCACGTACCGCAAAAAAAAAAAAAAAAAAAAAAAAGTTCTGTACATTCCAGTTTCTTTTTTGTGGAAAGGCAAAGCTATCAGGGCACTATGAGGAGCCTACCTCTATTCATATCTAATGCTCTACATTACAGCAACAAAAGATAACTGCTTCTTTGCCAAAAATGTGGGCAGACATATCAGCTTTGGGGTTTGAAATTTGATTTATGCCATAAGAAGCCAAAGGTAGAAAGTAGAACAGTAAGAGCACACCTTGTTTGTCAAAACTGAGTTGGCCAGGTGTTTTAAGGCTAAAATATAGTTAAAATCCTATGATACTGGAAGAAGAATTGACAGATCAATGAGATAGATTGGCTGTCAGACTCCTGAATATGTCTTAGGAGATATATATAATTAAGGAAACATCACCAAAAAATGGCAAAGGACGTGATGTTGGTAAAAGCCAACATTGTGCTTGATCAGGAATGAAGTTAGGATAGTAACTATCAGCTCTGCTATTCCACCTTGTTCTGGAAATAATATAGAGATTAATTATGTGTTTTTTAGTGGGGAGGATCTTTCTAAGCATAAGTATTATGGAATCACAAAGAAATCACAAAGATTCATAATTTTGACTACAGTATATTCAATTTAAAATGTAAAACATTTATATGACTTTATAAACAGTTAAATGGCAATTGGAAAAAGAAAATGATAAGATAAAGAGTTAATGATGGATGATACTAGCATCTCTGATTATAGTAGCACCCCAACCAAAAAGCAGATCAAGACCAAGGAGTATAGGAGATTCACAGAAGAAACCACACTGGCTATCAAAGCAACGCAAATTAAAACAATGCAATGGTAATTGTCATCCAAGAAGCTGGGGAGTTGAAATGGCTGGTGAGAGTGTGATCTGCGTGCTGAGGTTCTGGGGGGCTTGCCCCACATTATGATACACAATAAAGTTCTATATTGTGTGTCAATCAGGTGTAAAGTTCACACCACTTGACCCCACAAGTGTACTTATGAAATTCTATAAAGAAGAAATCAGAAAATCACAGAAAGATTTGTACAGAAGGATGTTAATCACAGTGTCATACATAAGGGTTAAAAAAGTCTAAAAACATTCAAGAATATGAGACTATTTCAATAGAATATGGTTCAGTCACACAGAATATTAGGTCATTAAAATCATTCTTGAAGAATTTTTAGGGGTATGAGAATAATCACGACTTGTGAAAAAAACAGGATACAAACTTTTTTTTTTTTTTTTTGCGGTACGCGGGCCTCTCACTGTTGTGGCCTCTCCCATTGCGGAGCACAGGCTCCGGATGCGCAGGCTCAGCGGCCATGGTTCACGGGCCCAGTCGCTCCGCGGCATGTGGGATATTCCCGGACCGGGGCACGAACCCGTGTCGCCTGCATCGGCAGGCGGACTCTCAACCACTGCACCACCAGGGATGCCCAGGATACAAACTCTTATACTTCATTTTCTCAATTGTGTAAAATAAAGAATTCCACTGGAAACAGCATGGGACATCCTCATGTACAAAAAAAAGTGCCAAAATGTTAAGGGTTTAACACTCAGAGATTAAAAGTCAGGTGATTTTAATTTTCTCCTCCATAGCTCTCTAGATTTTCTTTGTAAGCATATTATTTTCTTTTATGATAAAAAAATTTTTTTAAGTAAAACTTTCCATGATCCATGAAGACGGGCCAATGGCCCTTCTGCAGTCAGTAAGGTTCCAACCTGGGCAGGGAATTAGCCTCTTGTTTTAGCTCCAAAACTAAAGCTTGGGATGGGATGGGGATTCCCAAGACATCTAAACTCTGGTTAGGGATCGTTTAGATGAATTCTATCTAAGTGTCCACACATTCTTTCTCTATACAAACTCAGAAAAGTGAGATGACAACAGATGTCAATTAAAGGGTCCTCCACCGGTTTCAGTCCGACGCCTCGCAAACATTAATGCACACGTGAATCAAATAGAGGTGTTGATAAAATACAAATGCAGTTCAGTAAGCCTGGGTGGGACCTGAGGCTTTGCATTTCTAATAAGCTCCCAGATAATGCTGGTGCTGCTGGTCAGTGGACCACACTTGGAGAGGACAGCCCAGCATTCCCTGCTTGCAAATAGAAAAGATTTAGAAACAAGTTCATTCAGCAAGCATTAATTAGATGAGTAATATGCATGTGGTGTCTGGGAGCCCGTATCTGGGGAGACTGTTCTGGGTTTAGGGAGTCATTAGGACATTAACAGATAATCTCATGGTGCATGTGCACTCCCAGGAGTGTGTACATGCATATACATCTTTTGACATGTGCATTTTGTGTATTTGTGGTGAACTTCTTTCAGTAAATTCTTGGGCATTTTGCTTCATCTTTCCTGAGGGTGTTGCATTAAAGATCAAAAGAGCAAACCACCAATCCTTTTCCCTTGTCATTTTTTTCCCCCTGTTTCACAAAATCTGTGGTCTCTGCATGTGTGCTCAGTAATAAGAGAAGCCAAAGCTTCCTATGGGTCCTAGGAAATGCATTATCTCATCTAAAAATAGACAAGAGCTCATTGTCTCATGCAGAAGTAAATCCCACATACTAATCCCGCAGAAAGTGATCTAGCCTTTTAAAAGATTTATTAGTTCCTGATCTTCACTCTATGCATGACTATTTTTCATCTCATTCTGTGATGGATAAACTGAATTAAGCAAGAGCTAAATAACTTCTTTTTAAAGATATACAAATCTTTGTGATCTAGATCTTCAGGTTTAGGAGGCCTCAAGGTATTTGGAGACTCAAAGCATTAAGGGAGAAGAAAGAGAAAAGTAACTGTTATAGAAACAGATGGGTTCCTAGCAGTGGTGTGTAGTAAATGTTTAAGAGTCAACTCTCAAAAAATAGGAAATATTGCCAGGCCTTGAGGAAAGGGCTTGTGTGTGTGTGTGTGGGGGGGGGGGTAATTGCTAATGGGTATGGGTTTCTTTTGGGGATAATGAAAATGTTCTGAAATTTGATAGTGGTGATAGTTGCACTAGCTACTGAGTTCACTAGAGATCAAAAAACAAATAATCTGATTTAAAAATGAGCAGAAGAATAGACATTTTTCCAAAGAAGATATACAGGCACATACAGATGGCCAACGGGTACGTGAAAAAATGATCAATATCACTAATAATTAAGGAAATGCAAATCAAAACCACAATGAGATATCATCTCACATCTGTTAGAAAGGTTATTATCAAAAAGACAAAAAATAACAAGTACTGGTGAAGATGTAGGGGAAAGGGAACTCTTGTGCACTATTGGTGGGAATGTAAATTGGTGCAGCCACTGTGGAAAATAGCGTGAAGTTTAAAAATTTAAAAAATGAAAGTACCATATGCTCCAACAATTTTACTTTTGGGTATTTATCTGAAGAAAATAAAAACACTCACTGGAAAAGATATAAGCACTCCTACATCATTACAGCATTACTTACAGTAGCTGAGATATGGAAGCAACCTAAGTGTCCATAGATGGGTGAATGGATAAAGAAGATGTGGTACACACACACACACACACACACACACACACACACACACACAATGGAATATTACTCAGTCATAAAAAAGAATGAAATTTTGCCATTTATAATGACATGGATGGACTTTGAGGGCATTATGCTAAGTGAAATAAATCATACAGAGAAAGACAAATGCCATATGATCTCATTTATATGTGGACTCTTAAAAAAAAAAAAAAAGACAAAAAGCCCTAGAGCTCATAGATACAGAGAACCCATTGGTGGTTGCCAGAGGTGGGGGTTAGGGGTGGGCAAAAGGAGTGAAGGAGGTCAAAAGGTACAAACTTCTGGCTATAAAATGAATAAGTCATGGGGATGTAAGGTGCAGCATGGTGACTATAGTTAATCATACTGTACTGCATATTTAAAAGTGGCTAAGAGAGTAGATTTTTTTTTTTTTTTTTTTTGCGGTATGCGGGCCTCTCACTGTTGCGGCCTCTCCCATTGCGAAGCACTGGCTCTGGACGCGCAGGCTCAGCGGCCATGGCTCACGGGCCTAGCCGCTCTGCGGCATGTGGGATCTTCCCGGACTGGGGCACGAACTGCATCGGCAGGCGGACTCTCAACCACTGCGCCACCAGGGAAGCCCTAAGAGAGTAGATCTTGAAAGTCCTCATTACAAGAAAATATTTTTTGTAATTATGTATGGTGATGGATGTTAACTAGACTTATTATGGTGATCATTTTGCAATATACACAAATGTCAAACCATATTGTACAGCAAAAACTAATATAATGTTATATATCAATTATATTTCAATAAAAAAAGAAATGCTATGCAAATATATTATTTAAGTAATCTCCTTTTTCCTATTTTCAATGGGAAAGATGACCAATGGTAGAAAACTGCTTAGCATTTGATGTTGCACCTAAGATTAGTCATTCTCAACTTCAGGTTGAGTTCAGAAGGATGGGGTGGGAACCAGGGGTGGGAAGAGACTGAAGGAATGTTCTCAGCATGAACAACTCTCAAATAAGTTGTTCTGATCAATCCCCAAAGATTGATTAGGATATTCTTTCTTATAGTGTGTAAAAGTTTTCCTTCTTTCCAGAACTTGTGCTCATTTTAATTTTTGGACCTACCTCTCTCTATTTTCTCAATAACAACACTTTATTCTATTACATATTGTCTTGTTAGATTTCCCTATTATTCTATGACATCCTAAGCTTTCTGAAAAAGAAAAAATAATTAAACAAGAATATGAACATATTTACTTGCTTAGGTTTTAAAAAAAAGAAAACATAATGTAAAGAGTTACACCAACATATTTAAAATGTTCTCTCTAGATGGTAGCATTTTGGATGTACAATTTTCTATATAATGTAGATGCTCTACAAAAAGCAGGTATTATTTGTATAATCAGGAAAAACTGAAAATCTGCATATAAAATTTTGAATACTCCATATATTGACATTTATATGTAAAAAAATATGAACAACAACAATACCAGAAGAAGATCAACCCGTAGGTTGGCATGGTTGTATCTGGATGTTAGATGCATTGATGATTTTTTTTTCTCCTGTTTTTCTTTCCAAGTTTCCTGTGATGAGCACACTTTTACACCTTAAATATATTTATGTTTTAAAAGAATGCATTGCATATAAATGATATAATGTAGTTGCTGTGAATGTGTTTTGTTTTAAATAATTTTCTTAAGTTATTTCTATCTTTTCCACTTTTTAAACTTAAAATGAAACTGTAGGTTACTGTGTGTGTATGCATGTGGGTAAAATTTAAAGTAAAACTGTAATCATTTTTTTTATGTATGACCAGAATCGCCATGTATTTGATGTTTCATTTAAAGAAATCAGCCATCCCTCAGGGTCACCGTCTCACTGTTCAGCGGGTGCTGGCTTCCAGAGCCTAAAGGGGGAACACTGGTTTTTCAATAACCACAGGTCAGGTACAGGCTTCAGAACAGAATTCTGACCTTCCGCTTTATAGGGGAAAATGCCCTTTAAGATGTGGTCTCTGGGCTGATCAGATCATTAATTTTAGTTTAGCAAGGTCATGGCAAAGAAAACAAGTGGTGACTTGCATGTTAATTTTAGTGTATTAACATTTCTTCAAGTTTTCTTTTGAAGGAATGGCGGTTTTTATGGAGTTAATGAAAAGGAATTCTAATCTTTGTTTCTAATTAATTTTTTCTATTCTCACTTGCATTTTATTTGTGAAAGTCCTTGTTAAGCTACATCTGAATGAAACAAGAATTCTCTGGGGACAGGGAGTACTTTCTCCTTATTTAAAAATCTACTTGTGGGGCTTCCCTGGTGGCACAGTGGTTGAGAGTCCGCCTGCCGATGCAGGGGACATGGGTTCGTGCCCCGTTCTGGGAAGATCCCACATGCCGCGGAGCAGCTAGGCCCGTGAGCCATGGCCGCTGAGCCTGCGCGTCCGGAGCCTGCGCTCCGCAACGGGAGAGGCCACAACAGTGAGAGGCCCGCGTACCGCAAAAAAAAAAAAAAAAAAAAAAAATCTACTTGTGAAAGAAAGCAGCACAGAACAGGGAAACTTGGAATTAATGTGATTGCACATTTGCATTCTGTATCCCAAAGAACTCTTCTCGCCAAAAGCTATTTTGTGTAAATTATAATGGCTGAGCCCTTAGGATAGAAGCAGAGTCGCTCGAAACTTGCACGTGGCGTAATTCGATGGCTCCTTGCACTATTTTGCTATCTTCATTCAATTTCTTTGCTGACATCCCAGAAACTGGAATCTTTTCATAAATCAAACTCTCCGTTTAAGAACCCGTGGGTGTTTCCAAAGCTGCAGCAAAATTACTCTTTGATTTTGCCATTCTCTGTATCTTTCCTGAACTGTAGCCACGTCCCCAAGCCCAGGGAATTCTTTTCCTTTAGCTAAAGAGACGCCATTACCTAAGCTTCCCTCAGGCTCTTGTGACATGAAATGGCAGGACTTTTATGAAAATGTGTTCAGTGTTGCTGAAGCATTGCCTTTGGCTCTTTGAGTCGCTGGAGTTCTGTGTTTGTTCAGCTGGAGAGGTCAAATGATTTGTTCTTCCAGAAGTTAATCATTTATGACAAATTTGCTTCGTTGACACATGAGCTCTGGGTTGCAGGCTAGCTGGAGAAGCACAGGCGAGTGCATTTGCCTCTTTACAAACGCTCATGTTCTTCAGGGTACCTCCCCCCATCCCCTTCATACAGTAGCCTCAGGCCACCGGTGTTTTCTTGTCACCTTCTCTCCACCATTTCCTTCTGTCCCTTCTGGACTCCCCTTTTCCTTGGTTGTCAGTTAAAGGCCCAGAACTTACCTTCACCTGCCAGGGCACATCAGGGACTCAAACCTGACTTCTCACGCTTGGTTGGAGGTGGATTTTCTGAGGAAGCTTAGCTTCAGGGTCCCTGGATCGTACTGGCCCTAGCAACGTGTTCGCAACGTCACATATTGTAAAAGGTACAAATGTCAGAAACTTTGGCCTCTCTCTATTCCAGCTTCTCCTCAGGTACATCCCCCCTCATATGGCTGGAGGTCAAGTGGCCGAGGCATTTTTGGGAACCGTCTAAGGGAAAGTTCAGTTGGGGACCCATCTAATTTGGGTTTAGTGGAATATACTTATTTGGTTTGCACTCCTCTCTGTCCACAGTTCAATTATTGCTCCTGTCCTCAAAGAGGAATGACCCACTCTGCTGCTCTCCTGGTGGAGAGACACCAGAAGGCCTGGTACCCAAATATGTGGGAGGCGGGGAGAAGTGCAGTCGACACGTTGTGGAGCATGCAGCCAGTCTGTGAAAACTCTTTCAAACTGGAAAGCTCATATGTGAAGGAAACTTGATAGAAATCTTCCCAAATTTGACAACAATTCCTAAAACATTATCAATAACAGTTGTGATGCTCTAGAGACTTCTAAGCTCTCAATTAAAAAAATTTGATCAACGATGCTAGAGAAAAGATCTCTGATCTCGTATTTGCTGCTATAGAATCTTTGTCATACGAAGAGGTGATCAGAGAGCATGTGGCCAAAAATGTAGGAAGGAAGTATTTTTGAGATGTGTCAGGACTCTATTTTTATATTACGTTAATTTTTATATTATTTCCTCCTGGGTTTTATGATGCTTGTGATATTCACCAGTTTTCCAAAATTTTTATTTTGTTGTAATTTCTGATTTCCTTCACATCGTACCCAGTTTTGTATCCTTTTCAAAAAAGAGGAATCCTGAGACTGTTTAAGCTTTGGAGGCTTCAACACCTACATCTACCCCTGGTTTCAGCTGTTTGAAACCCACTGTGATGCTTCTGAAAAAATAATTTTTTTTTTATTTAGAAGTAAAACTTCTAGATCAGGAAGTTTCAACTTGTAAGTTAAAACCTTGAAGGCAAAATTCCTCCTCTTCATCTGTCTCATCTACTGTGTTCCAAGGTACTTGTAACCAATATTATGAGCCTGGAGAGAAGTCCATCGATATTGGAAACTGCTATTCTGAATCCCCTCTCTGCTATTTCTGGCTCGTATAAAATGAGATTTCAGCTTAGAGGACATCCATTTCCACGTGTTAGAAGCACACTCATAAAAATATAAGGCAACAGTCAGTAGGAAGGAAGCCATATCTCGAGAATAATTTGGCTGTTTCTTAAGAACACTTAGTAACTGGGCACAGCCAAATTCAGTGTGTTTGTCTTCTAACAGATCACAATACCAGGTGGCACAGAAAAAGAAGGAGAGGAAATGCATGTGGCATGTTGCAAAGGGGATTGCCATGTTATGCAAAAAGCGTGGATCCCAGAGGAGGCATGTGCTGTCCTTGCTGTTCAGATGGGGCTTGTCTGGCGCTTGGTAGCAATGACTGGGGGAGTATCAGCCTGGAAGGATCTTCTCCCGGGGAAGGAACCTTATGGTGCCACTTATGCGTATAGGTCCCAAAGGATAAATGCCTTTGGGACATAGAGTAATTCAGATCCTATTATATTGTTGTGGTTCTCAAACTGAAGGACCAGCAGCACCTGGAGGCCTTGTTCAAACAGATTGTAGAACCCACCCCTGGAGTTTCTGATAGTAGGTCTGGGATGGGGCTTGAGAATTTGCGTTTCTAGCCAGTTCCCAGGTGATGCTGATGCTATAGTCCAAGTTCCACAGGAACCACTAGAAGCTGATCAGATTTGCCCTTCTTTATTCAGAGTGTGTTCTAGCAAGGAGTCAGCCACCAGCAATTACGTGTTGGCCAGGGGACCTGAAGCTAAGCTTCCTCAGAAAATCCACCTCCAACAAAGCGTGAGAAGCCAGGTTTGAGTCCCTGATGCTCCCTGGCAGGTGAAGGTAAGTTCTAGGCCTTACATGTTGGCAGAGAAGTGGGGAAGCTTTAGAGTGGAAAAAATGGGAACTTCACGTCCAGCAGAGCACCATGCACTGTTTATCAATGCTGAGGGAGTAGTGTACCACGCATCTTCCAATCCCAGGGAGAGACGCTGAGCACTTCTGGCCATTGCATCTCAGTATCGGAATCGCTAGATGGAACGGATGGGACAACACTCTACTCACATAGAGAAGAGACAGAGCGAGATCAGCTCCAGTAGTGGGTGTCCATCACCCATGGCCCGCAGAGCGTGGAAATCTCACACCTGTTCTTAACTCCTCGGACTGAAGATGGCTCATCACTTTTGCTCACACATCATTGGCAAAAATCAATCACAGGATCCTCCTAGATGCTTAGGGTCTGGGAGTTAGAGAGAAAGACAAGGACACATAGTAAGCACTAACCGTTTCTACAAGAGAACAGCACGTACACAGATCATAGGCAGGAGGTAGTGCTGCGTTTTTGAGAAGCCCTAGGTAGGCAGAAGCAGAGGACACAAAGGGTTCCGGGCAGCTGTTAGCACTGGAGAGGAAGACAGGAGTCCAGCTAATTTGGGAACTTGGGAGCCATGTTGGAGAATTTGTGTTTCACTCAAATGGGAGCCATTGAAAGGTTGAAAAAGGGAAGGGTTGAGATCAGATTTGTGGCTTTTAGGTTGTTCTGGTTTCATCCCGGATAATGGGTTAAAGCAGGGAAAGATTGGGCAAAGAGAAAACAATGAAACATGTCACTATTCTATAAGATACAGTACTAATGGATTCCTCATCTTTAGTTGACAGCAGATACTTAGAGTTCAACATGAAGGTAGTATTAAACAACTTCAAAGTTACCTGCTTCATTTAATTTTTTTTTTTGATTGCTAGTTTTATCATGGTTCTATCATGCTTCAGAAAAAAACGAAACTGAATCTTCTTTGGAGCTTAGATGTTTGAGCGTGATAATTTTTTCTTAGGGAAACAGAATGCCTTGTACTTCTAACGTGATAGGGACCCATTTTATTTTGAGTGGAAGGGAAACGGAGATCCACAAACCTGTAATTAATTGACTTGGCACAGAAAATCCTCACAGTGGGAGAAATCAGCCTAAAAATTTGGAATTCAAGGGATAATAGATTCTAGCTGCTCTCTGGCTTTGTCACAGTGTTGTGTCTGTTTTTGAGTAAATTGCTTACATGCCTGAGCATTCTCTTGGCCGCCCCATCAGATACAAGGGAGGACCAAACCTCAGATTTACTCTGTAGGCATAGGAGGAAAGCAAGGTCAAGTAAGTATCTTCCAAAAGGCATCAGTGAAGTAAATGCATTCTTCTAAGCATGTTTGCTCCATAATCCAGGAAACATAATCAGATCACTGGATGAGAGTTTAGGGAAAGAGTCTTTTTTATCTGCCCATTTCCCCACCTTCCCACCCCACTGTTGCTTTTATCATTCCATACGGGATAATGACTTATCTTTCTGATTTAACCACAGGGCATCTTACTGCATGGAAGAGTCTGGTATTCTCTCTCTCTCTTTTTTTTTTTTTTACTTTTAAGAGTAATGCAATACAGTTGGTTTTGAGAGCTTCACTAACTCTATTGCATTGTTTTCTCATGAAATAATTCCTGTATCTGCTTATTTCAAAATGGTTGGAGTTACACATGAGTCAACAAATTGAAAACTGTTTACTTCTTTTGCAGACTCTTGATACCAATGGTCTCTTTAGTGCTTTTCAGGATGTAAAACAAAAACAACAACAACAACAAAACTGGTGAATGCCTGTGTTCCTTTTTTTTTTTTTTTTAAGTCAGGGGAGCGTCAGGAAACACAATCCATGGAAAAGATCCAGGCCTCAGTTCTGTAGCCCTCTGTTAAGATCATGGCCACATTATTTCCAGGTCTTGGCTGGAAGGATTAGACTTATGAAAAATCTGCTTTGCACATTCTCTTAAGATTTTTAGAAAGCCTAAAGTTACAAGGTAGTAGATAAAGATTATGATTTTGTAACTTCAGAGCGCACTCCTAGTTCTCCATGAGGCTCTAACTACGTGGCGGGGATGGAAATTTAAGGTAAAAGTCATATGTGAATAGAACCCTTAAGATTTTATTTTTTTTACCTGATTTTAAAAGTAGCTTAGGCTCATGCTCATGGTCTTGTCCATTTGGGCTGCTATAATAAAATACCACAGACCCGTTGGCTTATAAACAACAAACATTTATTTCTCACAGTTCTGGAGACTGGGAAGTCTAGGATTACAGCACTGGAAGGTTCCGTGTTTGCTGAGGGCTTCCTAATTCATAGAAGGCACGTTTTCACCATGTCCTCACATGGTAGAAGAGGTGAGAGAGAGAGCTCTCTGGGATCTCTTTTATAAGGACACCAATCCCATTCATGAGAGTTCCACCTTCATGACCTAAGGACCTCCCAAAGGCCCTTCTTTGGGCATTAGGATTTCAACATCTGAATTTTGTGGGGACACAAACATTAAGACCATAGCACTCATTGAAAACAAAAAAAATACAAACAAGTAGAGAGATTTTAGAAAGCTTCATCTAATGTAGACTGTATTGTATATAGTATTTCACTTATTTTAGCATGACAACTTCCTCCATGTCATTAATATTTCTTTGCAAATATACTTTTAGTGGCTGTATAATTATTGTCTTATGAAATTTCCATAATTTAATTAACCATTTATCTATTGGTTGATACTTGGGTTGTTTCTACTTTTGGCAATTACATATAATACTGCAATGAATACCTTGGTGTATACATTTTTTGGTCTTTATAATATCCATAGATTCCATAAATTCCTCGAGTTAAAAGGCATAAACATTTTTAAGACATTCTTTTAAAGTTACCATTAAGATTTTTAGGAGATTTTTCTTATTTAACCTGTTGATGCAGTAAATTGACCTCATTTAAATAATAAAGTAGGAAACATTTGAAAGAGATGATACCCACCTAATTGTCTAGCATGTTCATAAGGTTAAATTAGGTAGGATACTGGTAACTCAATGCAGGAGAGCACCTGAATATCAGTGAGCGTTAACAACTTTTGCCATAAGCCGGCATGGGCAAAGGTCCAAAGGCAGAGGAGAATGGTGACAGAGCACAGCAATGAAGGGTTGAGGAGCCTCCATGTTCCATTTCCTCTGTCTTCTTGCAGCATCTTGGCCACGTAGGGTTCTTCACCTGGTGGGATGACTCAAACCTTCAGTCATGTGGGGTCTGAGGCCTTGGTTGTTTTGTCTTTATTGTATTACCTCAGTTTTCCATTGACCAGAAGTATTGGGCTAAGAATTGTTAAGAGGTACCCCATCAACCTTCTGAGTTCCAGACCTAGTGAGTCACGGCATCCAATGTCTTCCTGTCACCTCGTCGGTACAGAGACCCTCTCCTCTGCTTTTGGGCTCCATTGTATGAAGAGCTCAAACTGGCCATGGAACAGTCTCAGCTTCTCCTGTACAAGATCCAAAACTGTATTCCTTGGGCAAAGAATTTCTCCTTTGAGCATTAAGACTACCAAACCCTTTGATCCCAAGAGTTGGAAGGGAAAATAAATTTTCCCCATGAAGTAATCTGGTATAAAATTGAAAGTGGCCATTTCTACCCCCTGCCCTTGGTTCCCAAGCCTATGCATACTGGCTGTGGGGAAAAGAGAGAGAAGGCACACCTCTTTTAGAAGTAACCCATTCCCTCTCACACTCATGAGTCAAAACCCAGCAGCATGCCAAAGCTTACCGCAAGGAGCCTGGGAAATGTATTCTGGCCGTGTGCTGGCAGGAAAAGGAGATGAATCTTGTGAGCACACAGCAATCCCCACCACACCTCCCTTGCCTCGACCAATTCAGTTGTCGCCGCTCTTTGCAGTCTTTCTTCCTTGCATATGTTTCAAAATGCTGATGCAGTTCTAGTTTCATTAAAGATGCATTAAATACAGCTTTAGTGTTTGGTTTGTTTCAAAGAGAAGACAAGTCCCTCCTCCATTTTTAACCAAAAACCTGGACACCATTGGTTAAGCTACCTAGTTCTTTCAGTGGCCACATTCTAGGCTGCTATAGATCTTCACATTTGAAATAATTTAGGTTTTTGCTCTTGGCGTGTCGATTACTTCTTTAGGTAATTAAGTATAATTAATATAAATATAACTTGGTGCTGCCAGTTATGTTTTGAAAATACCTTAGAAATGATTTTCTTTACTTTGTATACAAAAGTATCCAGAGAACTCCAAGGTCAAACACTAAATTCAATCTTGTAAGTTTTGAGTACAAATCTTTTGTGTTGCTAGCAAAAAAAAAAAATCATGAACAGTGGTTTTTCGGATGAATTCTTAGTATTATTTTATGTAAGAACTTCCAGCTAAAGCCCCTTTGCTGATAAGAATTCCTCAGTCATAGCTGAGTCAGAAAACCTGGTGTAACCACTTCTTTGCCATGTGGCAGAGCCAGAGAGAGGGTGAGGAGGAATCTCAGTCAGCACTTATTTATCAAGTGCTTCGTGGCCACCGAGCACGGCCTGGAAACCCAGAAACCCCTGCTTCCTGTAATGATGGCTGCTGTTAAGGGTGGGATTCAGCATATTTGAAAGGCCAGTAACCTTTGGTGCAGGTAATTTAAAAAGTTTCATAGAACCATCATAGAAAGACTTTAGCATCAAATAAAGACTTTAGCATTTGTTCACTCAACTTTTTCTTTTTGTAAATTTCAAACAACCCTGATGCTCTTTTGAAAAAAGTCTGTCTAGACACAATGAAGGGGCTTTTGGAAATTAGAAGTATGCCAAAGAAATAGGTTTTTGGGGTCTAATTGAAATAAAATAATATATGAGATAGAAATACATATGATGTAAATAAATACATGTATAAAATAGATCGAGAGGGAAAGATGTTTAATTGGGAATTATTTTTTCAAAAGAGCTTAAAAGAGGAAATATTTATTTATTTTTCTTAACAATTCACAGAAATGCAGAACTCTTTTTAAAACTGGGCATCCCCTTATTTAATCAAGTGCACTTTTGTAGAGATAAAGTTACTGATACTCAGGCAAAATTGCTTACTGATAGGAACCAAAGATGTGATTGCTTTAATTGTTATCTGGAATAGTGTTTTTTTTAAATAGACCTTTATTGGAGTATAATTGCTTCACAATACTGTGTTAGTTTCTGTTGTACAACGAAGAGAATCAGCCATATGCATACATATGTCCCCATATCCCCTCCCTCTTGCGTCTCCCTCCCACCCTCCCTATCCCACCCCTCTAGGTCATCACAGAGCACCGAGCTGATCTCCCTGTGCTATGCGGCTGCTTCCCACTAGCTATCTATTTTACTTTCGGTACTGTATATATGTCTATGCTACTCTCTCACATCGTCCCAGCTTCCCGCTCCCATCCCACCCCTGACCCCGTGTCCTCAAGTCCATTCTCTGTGTCTGCACATTTGAAACCATACATTTGTGTCCTGTGTTTATGTGGTGTGTTTACAGGTTTTTAATTCAAAGCCTTTCAGCCTTGCTTCTTTTGGTTCTTGAGGTACTGCAGTAATACCTGCCCTGGGCCCAGAATATGTGGCATGTTAGGAGGCACAGCGTTCTGAGATACAAGGTTACCTGTCATGGGTTTGCTACAGGAAGTCTTCTTACATGTGGATATTCCTCGTTTGCCTTTTTTTCCTCTTTCTCCTCCACCTTTTCTACTTCCTCTTTGTTCTCCCTTTTTCCGTGGTTCTCTTTTTCTTACCGTCGTCCATCTGTGACTCCATGAGCCACCGTTAACAGGCTCTGGCGGGGGGGGGGATTTTAAACTGAGGAGAGTATGGGACTTCCCTGGTGGTCCAGTGGTTAAGACGCCATGCTTCCACTGCAGGGGGCGTGGGTTTGATCCCTGGTTGGGGAACTAAAATCCTGCATGCTACACGGTACGGCCAAAAATTAAAAAAAAAAAAAAAAAATTGGGGAGAGTAAATCTACTTTCAATTATTGGGAGAATGAGCTGGGCTCTTGCAGGGAACTCAGTCTTGGTATGAAATGTGGCCGAATTCTTGATTGTCTTGAAGCTATGAGATGCTGGGAGAAGGGGCTTGCAGTGGGGGTGGCAGTGGGATGGGCCCAGACTGCTTCTCTCTCAGATCCCTCCCCGTGCGTTCTCCCCTGCCTGCACGCCTCTGCATGACTCCCCCTCATACTTCCTTTAGGCCTGAACGGTGGCTTACCAGAGGCTTCCCCGACCATCTTACAGAGAAGGACAATGCCCTCTCCAACCCCCAGCCATGCCTCTTCTGCTTTCCCTGCTTTATTTTTCTCCATAGAACTTATCAGCCAGCACTCATGTAAGCTACTTGTGTCACCTGCTAGAATACAGGACTTTGGTCTGCTCACCTCTGTATCCCAGCATCTGGAGTAGTGCCTGAGCACGGGAGGTACTCAGTGGGTGTTTGTTGAATGAATAAATGAACAGCGTCCCTGAAATTTAAAAGATGCTGCTGCCCTTGCAGATGTTCCAATTGACCTATGGCTTCTGCATTGATAAAGATCCAGACATATCAGCCTTGCTAAATAGTGCATATGGGTAAATTTTTTCTTAGACTTTTGGGCATAGTTATTCTTTTCAGGGAATGCCAGTGTCTGAGTCTTTTCCTTTATCGTCTCCCTACTGTGGACACCAGCCTCAGCTTTCTTGTGGTGAGTAGTCTTGCCCTGAGAGTCCACGGGAGGATATATTTAGGAATAGGATGTGGAGAAGGTGTCAGAGATGCTCTGATTCATCAAAAAATGTGTAGGAAGAAAGGGTTGATTGTCAGAGCAAAAATTGAAGCAGAGAGATCTAACATCTGATGCTTTTATTTGGTGAGTTTGTCTTTTTCATATTTAATCCCAGTTTTGAAAGGGACAAATGAGGAAAAGTATGACAATGCTAACTGTGGTGGTTTAAAACCATGTCCACATATTCTTTGATACTCCTCTAATCAGGAGTCTAATTTCCCTTCCCGGGAGTATAGGCTCACTTCTGATGATGAGAATATGGTGAAGCGGCACAGTGACCCCAGAGGCCAGCCTTAAAAGGCAATCACCTGGCTATTTTTCCTGGGATTCTTGCTCTCAGAACCCAGTTGTCCTGCTGGAAGAAGCCCAGGATGCCTGGGGAGCCACGGGTAGCTGTTCTGCCCAGCTGAGCTCCCAGCCTAGAGTCAGCATCACCGGCCAGAACTGTGAGTGAGGAAGCGTCAAGAAGACCCCAGCCCTTGTCCTCTCTGACAGCAGCCTCGTGATTGACGCCGAGTAAGAACCACCTAGCTGACCCTGGTCAACCCATGGAAACCAGTGAGACTGACCTTTTACCATTTTTAATTTTTTTTTTTTTGTGGTACGTTGGCCTCTCGCTGTCCTGGCCTCTCCCGTTGCGGAGCACAGGCTCCGGACGTGCAGGCTCAGCGACCACGGCTCACGGGCCCAACTGCTCCGCAGCATGTGGGATCCTCCCGGACTGGGGCATGAACCCGTGTCCCCTGCATCGGCAGGCTCTCAACCACTGCGCCACCAGGGAAGCCCGAGACAGACCTTTTCTCCTCCTCTCCCTGTTCTTCTGAATGAAAATTGTTGCTGTTTTATGTTACTAAAGTTGGGCTGGTTTAATACACAGCAATAGATAATGAAAACACTAATCAATGGCAGATTTTTAAAAAATGATCAAAGGCCTCATACTAATCTCCTCTTAATATTTTTTCTTTCTCCTTTATTTTTTATATTTCTGTAAGAAAGTGTCCTGATGATAAAACATGAGTGGCGGTGCAGAGGTGGGTTTTGACTAAGCATTGCCCCAGAGGGTCCAAGACTGTCTGACCTGGCCACATCCATTAGCATCTGTGAGCAGGACCAGGTTACAAAGCTGAAGACGTCCCTTCAGAATCTCTCCATAGGGTGGTTCTCAGGTAAAGGGTGAGATACACTTAGGTGGATATTTGCTTTGTTTCTTAAGATAATCATGAATCATATGCTTTGGTTCAGTTTCTCTCCATGACTTTTATTGGACTTGGGGTCGGGTTGTGTGGTATCGCATGGCAGTGTGCAAACACCAAGTTTTCGAGGTAGGTTTTTGTGAGGGAGAGGACAGCTCTAGATGGCAAGGGCAAGAGGAAAAGTGGAAATCATGTAGGAGGGAGTAATAATAATTATTAACTCCCATTGTACCTGTTGTCACATTCTTCTTTTTTTTTTTTTTTTTTTTGAGGCTTAAACAACAAAAATTTATTTTCTCACAGTTCTAGAGGCTAGAAATCTGAGACAACATGTCAGCAGGATTGGTTTCTTCTGAGGCCTCTCTCCTTGGCTTGTAAATGGTCGTCTTCTCCTGTGCTTTCACATGGACTTTCCTCTGTGCCATCTGTGTCCAAATTTCCTCTTCTTATAAGGACATCAGTCGTACCAGAGTAGGGGCCACACTAATGACCTTATTTAAACTCTCCGAATATAGTCACATTCTTGGGTGCTTTCTTCCAAATTACTGCAGCAGGTAAGAGCAAGCAAAGCATTCTTCCAAGCAGTTAGTCTGGATTGACAGTCCCACTGACAAAGGAGGGGACCAAATGCTCCTTCGCACCGGTGTCGGCAGCCGGAGCCGGCGCCTCTCACATCATTCTTTTTACATAATATATATTTTACCCTATGGGTACCATTCAAAGACGTTCAAAACCACTCTTCTCACTTTAAATGGTGTATCATTAAATTTGCCGTTATAAAGTCATAGCTATTTTATATCTGGTATGGAGCTCTTAGCAATACCTCACTCAGGCATCTGCCCCACCTTCTGAAAAAAGAACTTTTCTTGGTTTCCTTAGAGTCTTGCAGATGAGAGGAAGAATTGAACATTTGTGAAGTCGTCTGGAAAGACAGAGAGGAGGGAGATGATCAATGCCAGGGGGGCTGCACTCCCTGGTGAGAATTCTGGAAGCCTAAGAGAGGGGTCTGCCTGACTGATTCTCTTCCAGCCTTTGTGAGACAGGCAAGGAATAGCTTTGAGATGGAATGGTTGGGGGCTCTTGGCAGAACTAAGGAAGGAGGAAGACCATTCCCTGGTCTGCTTTCCTTAGTCATTCTCTATTTTTTCCACATTTACAGAAGCGCTGTGCCACTGCAAGAGGAAGACAAGATGAGTAGCTCAGTTGACCACATGCTTATTGAGGACATTCTAGGTGCTGGGCTCTGGGGGGACAAAGATGAGTATGACACAGTCCCTGCCCTGAGACAGATTCATAACCAGTGATCTGTATATAACATGCTGAGGGAGTACGTGGGGACCCCTCCAATGCTGTGGCTTAAGGAGGCCACTCTTACTGATTGATTGGAATGCTGATGTTAAAATACATTACCTACTACCTTAAGATACATTCTCTTTCTCACTCTCTTGAGATCATACTCCTGTCTTGTCGCTTGCCACTTTTTAGGATGATCTGCGCCACTTCTTAGGAATGTCATAGAAGGGATTTGTGCATGTAACTAAATAAAAAAGTCGTATTTGAGGCTTCCTGGGTGAGGCACCATATGAAGACTCCCATCAATATCTTCTCATTGAATCCTCAGGAAAACTCTACTGAGAAGGTTCTATTATTATCCTTGTTTTACAGATGTGACAAACAAGGCACAGAGAGCTTCAGTCACTTGCTCAAGGTCACACAGCTGGCACTTAGTAGAACCAGGATTTAGACCCAGTTCCAGAGTCCATTCTTTGTACTTCTGCTTCCAACTGAACGCTGGTGTCCCTCCTAATCATGAGATTTTATTGCTCAGGTCATAAACTGATCCACCCATGGATCAGTACCCAGGTAGCTCTCAGGGACACCTCCAGAGAAGGCAAGCTGGGTGTGGGCTTACGCACGTGGGTCAGAACCCTCACCCTCTTAGGACTTGGAAGCAGGGGCCACATTGTGCCCACCCTGAAGCTCTTCCAATTTTGGATCAGTATCCTTTTCCTTTTAGCCAATGTCAGAATTTAATTTGTTTCCAGATGCTTGTTAGGGTCTCAGTCAAGCCAGAACCCTTTCTTCTTCATGAGAATCCAAGTTAGCTTAGCCATGTTTGGCTGCCCCAAATATGTAAGTTGGAAAACAAAGATTTTCCAAATACTCTTCCAGGATGTGTTCAGTGTTCAGATATCCTGAGCCACAAAAAAAGAAAAAAGTTACAAGATGCCTGTGGTAGGTAAGGTTTTCACAGTTTTCATCTAATTTTCACACTCACAGTCAAGTTCATTCTGAAGGACTTTTCCATCTTCTGGCATTCATATATGATTGTGTAATATTGTGAAATATTAACCAAAGTTTTCTTTTCCTGGTTTTTCCTTTTTTTTTCTTTACAGGTCCCCTTCATTGATACTCAAACTGATCTGGCACTAGAATCACCTGGGATCTTCTACAAACTAACCCTATCTGGGCTTTTGCCCCCAGAGTGCATGAATCAGTATCTCTGGGCGCCTGGCCCAGATATGTTTTTTTTTTTTTTTTTGCGGTACACGGGCCTCTCACCGCTGTGGCCCCTTCTGCTGTGGAGCACAGGCTCCAGACGTGCAGGCCCAGCGGCCATGGCTCACGGGCCCAGCCGCTCCGCGGCATATGGGATCCTCCCGGACCAGGGCACGAACCTGTGTCCCCTGCATCGGCAGGCGGACTCTCAACCACTGCGCCACCAGGGAAGCGCCCAGATATGGGTATTTTTGAAAAGCTCTCCGGAGAATTCTAATGTGGAGCCAAATTTGAGGACCACTGGAGTGACTAGGGGGATGCTTATGCAAGGGATAAAAATTCAAAGAGAGAAAAGAAATATATTCTTGGGTTTAAATTTTAGCAGACTAGCAGGGGAATGGAAAGGACACGAGACAGACATGGAAGAAAACAGCATGAGTCACAAGGAAGCAAGGCTTCCTTCCCCCAGGAAAGAAAAAATTCCTTAGGTTGTAAGAAAGGTGAAAGGGAGAACCAGAGGGAAAGTGATGGGGCTCATTTATTTTGTGGTCTTGGTGGCCCATCTAGACACAGGGACAGACCTTGATGGGGCACCAGGCAGGGCAATGGACATCTTCACAGACCCCTTCATGGACAGACCCATAGAAGATCCGATGCCACCTCCCTCCCTTGCCCCAGTCGCTCAGCACAACAAAATCTTCTTACACCTTTGATGCCATTCTTAGGAAGGAAGGAGGAATATTGAATTTTGATGGAGAGGGGGGCTCAAAACAGAAGTTTTAGGTTGAGTTATAGAAAATAAGGAATGCTAAACATCTCACACACCTGCTTCTGACATGTATAGACATTGCATTTGGGCCTATCTTTTGGCAGAAAGAATGATGAGGAAGCCTCTCCTCTGTTGGTCCTGTTGATTCTGCTCATCATCAATGGATTTACCTTTTGCCACCTGGTAACTGAGTCTTTTATGTTCTCAGCAGAGGCCCAAGGAAATAACAACAGTGGTGATTGAAGGTTGATTCTAATCACCACTTTAGTATGAATGTACTCTACCAAACTGACAGTGTTCCTTTGGGTAGCACTGCCAGGTAGTCCTGAATTTAATATCCCATAATCTCACCCACTATTAGAAGCAATTTAATGAATTGAGAAATTTAAAATAAATTTTATTTGTGTACTGACTATACACAAATAATGTGTATTCCCATTATTTTAATACAAGAGAGAAAAAAAACACAAAAGTGTCGTAAAACATCTCCATTTATTCCTGTTCCCCAGCTACCCAGCTCACTTCAGAGCAACCAGTGTTACCAGTTTCTGATGTGCCCTTTGGAGATGTTCAATGCAAACAGAAGCAAATGTGCAAGCATTTTCTTATTTATTTCTCTTTTCCCTCATGGCAGCTAATATAAATTGATCTAGACTTTGATTTCTATATCAGGACATGATGGGATCCTTCATTCTTTTTTTTTTTTTTTTTTTGGTGGCAAAGTATTTATTTATTTATTTTAACATCTTTATTACAGTATAATTGCTTTACAATGGTGTGTTAGTTTCTGCTGTATAACAAAGTGAATCAGCTACATATACATACATCACTGTATCTCCTCCCTCTGGCGTCTCCCTCCCACCCTCCGTAGCCCACCCCTCTAGGTGTACACAAAGCACTGAGCTGATCACCCTGTGCTATGTGGTTGCCTTCCAATAGCTAGCTATTTTACATTTGGTAGTGTATATGTGACCATGCCACTCTCACACTTCGTCCCAGCTTACCCTTCCCCCTCCCTGTGTCCTTAAGTCCATTCTCTATGTCTATGACTTTATTTCTGTCCTGCCCCTAAATTCTTCAGGACCATTTTATTTTTTTTTATGGATTCCATATGTATGTGTTAGCATACAGTATTTGTTTTTCTCTTTCTGACTTACTTCACTCTGTATGACAGTCTCTAGGTCCATCCAACTCACTACAAATAACTCAATTTCATTTCTTTTTATGGCTGAGTAATATTACACTGTATATATGTGCCACATCTTCTTTATCCATTCATCTGTTGATGGATACGTAGGTTGCTTCCATGTCCTGGCTATTGTAAATAGAGCTGCAATGAATATTGTGGTACATGACTCTTTTTGAATTATGGTTTTCTCAGGGTATATGCCCAGTAGTGGGATTGCTGGGTCATATGGTAGTGCCATTTTTAGATGTTTGAGGACCTCCATACTGTTCTCATAGTGGCTGTTTCAAGTTACGTTCCCACCAAGAGTGCAAGAGGGTTCCCCTTTCTCCACATGCTCTCCAGAATTCACTGTTGGTAGATTTTTTGATGATGGCCATTCTGACAGGTGTGAGGTGATACCTCACTGTTGCTTTGATTTGCATTTTTCTGATGATTAGTGGTGTTGAGCATCTTTTCATGTGTTTGTAGGCAATCTGTATATCTTCTTTGAAAAAATGTCTATTTAGGTCTTTTGCCCATTTTTCGATACGGTTGTTTGTCTTTTTGATATTGAGCTTCATGAGCTGCTTGTATACTTTGAAGATTAATCCTTTGTCAGTTGCTTCATTTGCAAATATTTTCTCCCATTCTGAGGGTTGTCTTTTCATCTGTTTATGGTTTCCTTTGCTGTCCAAAAGCTTTTAAGCTTCACTAGGTCCCATTTGGTTTTTTTTTTTTTTTTAATTTCCATTTCTCTAAGAGGTGGGTCAAAAAGGATCCTGCTGTGATTTATGTCATAGAGTGTTCTGCCTATGTTTTCCTCTAAGAGTTTGATAGTCTCTGGCCTTACATTTAGGTCTTTAATCCATTTTTAGTTTATTTTTGTGTATGGTGTTAGGGGGTGTTGTAATTTCATTCTTTTACATGCAGTTGGCCACTTTTCTCAGCACCACTTATTGAAGAGGCTGTCTTTTCTCCATTGTATATTCTTGCCTCCTTTATCAAAGATAAGGTGACCATATGCACGTGTTTATCCCTGGGCTTTCTATCCTGTTCCATTGATCTATATTTCTATTTTTGTGCCAGTACCATACTGTCTTGATTACTGTAGCTTTGTAGTATAGTCTGAGGTCAGGGACCCTGATTCCTCCAGCTCTGTTTTTCTTTCTCAAGATTGTTTTGGCTATCTGAGGTCTTTTTCTCCATCTATTGAGATCATTATATGGTTTTTATCCTTCAATTTGTTAATATGGCTTATCACAATGATTTATTTGAATATATTGAAGAATCCTAGCATTCCTGGGATAAACTCCACTTGATCATGGTGTAGGATCCTTTTAATGTGCTGTTGGATTCTCTTTGCTAGATTTTGTTGAGTATTTTGCATCTATGTTGACTAGACATATTGGCCTGTAGTTTTCTTTCTTTGTGACATTTTTTCTGGTTTTGGTATCAGGGTGATGGTGGCCTCATAGAATGAGTTTGGGAGTGTTCCTCCCTCTGCTATATTTTGGAAGAGTTTGAGAAGGATGGCTGTTATCTCTTCTTTAAATGCTTGATAGAATTCACCTGTGAAGCCATCTGATCCTGGGCTTTTGTTTGTTGGAAGATTTTTAATCACAGTTTCAAGTTCAGTGCTTCTGATTGGTCTGTTTTTATTTTCTATTTCTTCCTGGTCAGTCTCAGAAGGTTGTGCTTTTCTAAGAATGTGTCCATTTCTTCCAGGTCGTCCATTTTATTGGCATATAGTTGCTTGCAGTAATCTCTCATGATCCTTTGTATTTCTGCAATGTCATTTGCTACTTCTCCTTATTCATTTCTAATTCTATTGATTTGAGTCTTCTCCCTTTCTTTCATGATGAGTCTGGCTAATGGTTTATCAACTTTGTTTATCTTCTCAAAGAACCAGCTTTTAGTTTTATTGATCTTTGTTATTGTTTCCTTCATGTCTTTTTCATTTATTTCTGATCTGATCTTTATGATTGCTTTCCTTCGGCTAACTTTGGGGTTTTTTTGTTCTTCTTTCTCTAATTGCTTTAGGTGTAAGGTTAGGTTGTTTATTTAAGATGTTTCTTGTTTCTTGAAGTAAGATGGTATTGTTATAAACTTCCCTCTTAGAAGTGCTTTTGCTGCATCCCATAGGTTTTGGGTCTTCGTGTTTTCATTGTCATTTGTTTCTAGGTATATTTTGATTTCCTCTTTGATTTCTTCAGTGATCTCTTGGTTATTTAGTAGTGTATTCTTTAGCCTTCATATGTTTGTATTTTTTATAGATTTTTTCATGTAATTGATATCTAGTCTCATAGCATTGTGGTCAGAAAAGATACTTGATGTGATTTCAATTTTCCTAAATTTACCAAGGCTTGATTTGTGACCCAAGATATGATTTATCCTGGAGAATGTTCCATGAACACTTGAGAAGAAAGTGTAATCTGCTGTTTCTGGATGCAATGTCCTACAAATATCAATTAAGTCCATTTTTTTAATGTGTGATTTAAAACTTGTGTTTCCCTATTTATTTTCATTTTGGATGATCGGTCCATTGGTGAAAGAGGGGTGTTATAGTACCCTACTATGATTGTGTTACTGACGATTTCCCCTTTTATGGCTGTTAGCATTTGCCTTATGTATTGAGGTGCTCCTATGTTGGGTGCATAAATATTTACAATTGTTATATCTTCTTCTTGGATTGATCCCTTGATCATTATGTAGTGTCCTTCTTTTTCTTTTGTAATAGTCTTTATTTTAATGTTTATTTTGTCTGATATGAGAATTGCTACTCCAGCTTTCTTTTGATTTCCAGTTTCATGGAATATTTTTTTCCATCCCCTCACTTTCAGCCTGTATATGTCCCTAGGTCTGAAGTGGGTCTATTGTAGACAGCATATGTGTGGGTCTTATTTTTGTAACCATTCAGCCAGTCTATGTCTTTTGGTTGGAGCATTTAATCCGTTTACATTTAAGGAAGTTATCGATATGTATGTTCCTATTACCATTTTCTTAATTGTTTTGGGTTTGTTATTGTAGGTCTTTTCCTTCTCTTGTGTTTCCTGCCTAGAGAAGTTCCTTTAGCATCTGTTGTAGAGCTGGTTTAGTGGTGCTGAATTCTCTTAACTTTTGCTTGTCTGTAAAGGTTTTAATTTCTCCGTTGAATCTGAATGAGATTCTTGCTGGGTAGAGTAATCTTGGTGGTAGGTTTTTCCCTTTCATCACTTTAAGTATGTCCTGCCACTCCCTTCTGGCTTGCAGAGTTTCTGCTGAAAGATCAGCTGTTAACCTTATGGGGACTCCCTTGTATATTAATAATTGCTTTTCCCATGTTGCTTTTAATATTTTTTCCTTGTATTTAACTTTTATAGTTTGATTAATATGTGTCTTGGCATGTTTCTCCTTGGATTTATTCTGTATGGGACTCTCTGTGCTTCCTGGACTTCACTGACTATTTCCTTCCCCATATTAAGGAAGTTTTCAACTCTAATCTCTTCAAATATTTTCTCAGTCCCTTTCTTTTTCTCTTCCTCTTCTGAGACCCCTGCAATTCAAATGTTGGTGCCTTTAATGTTGTCCCAGAGCTCTCTGAGATTGTCCTCAATTCTTTTCATTCTTTTTTGGTTATTCTGCTCTTCAGTAGTTATTTCCACTATTTTATCTTCCAGGTCACTTATCCATTCTTCTGCCTCCATTATTCTGTTATTGATTCCTTCTAGAGAATTTTTAATTTCATTTATTGTTTGTTTATCACTGTTTGTTTGCTCTTTATTTCTTCTAGTTTCTTGTTAAACATTTCTTGTATTTTCTCCATTCTATTTCCAAGATTTTGGATCATTACTATCATTACTCTGAATTCTTTTTTAGGTAGATTGCCTATTTCATCTTCATTTGTTTGCTTTTTACCGTGCTCCTTCATCTGTTGTGTGTTTCTCTGTCTTCTCATTTTTCTTAACTTACTGTGTTTGGGATCTCCTTTTTGCAGGCTGCAGGTTCATAGTTCCCATTGTTTTTGGTGTCTGCCCCGAGTGGCCAAGGTTGGTTCAGTGAATAGTGTAGGCTTCCTGGTGGAGGGGACAGGTGCCTGTGTTCTGGTGAATGAGGCTAGATCTTGCCTTTCTAGTGGGCAGGACCACGTCCAGTGGTGGGTTTGGGGGTAATGTGACCTTTTTATTATTTTAGGCAGCCTCTCTGCTAATGGGTGGGGTTGTGTTCCTGTCTTGCTAGTTGTTTGGCACAGGTTGTCCAGCACTGTAGCTTGCTGATCATTGAGTGGAACTGGGTCTTAGCTTTGAGATGGATATCTCTGGGAGAGCTTTCGCCATTTGACATTACATGAGGCAGGAAGGTCTCTGGTGAACCAATGTCCTGAACTCGGCTCTCCCACCTCAAAGGCTCAGGCCTGACACCTGGCCAGAGCACCAAGACTCTGTCAGCCACAATGCTCAGAAGATAAGGGAGAAAAAAAGAAGAAAGAAAGAAAAAAAGTCATAAATAAATAAAATAAAGTTGTTAAAATAGAAAAAAAATATTAAAAATAAAGAAATAAAGAAGTAATAAAAAAAAGAAAGAGAGAAAGAAAGAAGAGAGCAACCAAACCTAAAAACAAATCCACCAATGGTAGCAAGTGTGAAAAACTATACAAAAAAAAAAAAGAAGAAACAGACAGTTGGAACCATAGGACAAATGGCAAAAGCAAAGCTATACAGAGAAAATCACACAAAGAAGCATACACATACACACTCACAAAAAGGGAAAAAGAAAAAAATATATATATAAAATAAAAAGAGGAAGAGAGCAACCAAATCAATAAACACATCTACTAATCATAATAAGCTCTAAATACTGAACTAAGATAAACATAAAACCAGAAACAAATTAGTTGCAGAAAGCAAACCCCAAGTCTACGGTTGCTCCCAAAGTCCACCACCTCAATTTTGGGATGATTCGTTGTCTATTCAGGTATTCCACAGATGCAGGTACATCAAGTTGATTGTGGAGATTTAATCCACTGCTCCTGAGGCTGCTGGGAGAAATTTCCCTTTCTGTTCTTTGTTTGCACAGCTCTTGGGGTTCAGCTTTGGATTTGGCCCTGACTTTGCATGTAGGTGACCTGAGGGCGTCTGTTACCTGCTCAGACAGCAGCGGGTTAAAGGAGCAGTTGATTCAGGAGCTCACTCAGGCTGGGGAGAGGGAGGGTTACAGAATGCAGGGCGAGCCTGCGGTGACAGAGGCTGGGGTGACTTTGCAACAGCCTGAGGTGCGCCGTGTGTTCTCCTGGGATGTTGTCCCTGGATCACGGGACCCTGGCAGTGGTGGGCTTCACAGGCTCCCGGGAGGGGAGGTGTGGATAGTGACCTGTGCTTGCACACAGGCTTCTTGGTGGCTGTAGCAGCAGCCTTAGTGTTTCATGCCCGTCTCTGGGGTCCGCGCTGATAGCTGCGGCTCACGCCCGTCTCAGGAGCTCATTTAGGTGGTGCTCTGAATCCCCTCTCCTTGCACACCCCGAAACAATGGTCTCTTGCCTCTTAGGCAATTCCAGACTTTTCCTGGACTCCCTCCCAGCTAGCTGTGGCGCACTAGCCCTTTCAGGCTGTGTTAGCGCAGCCAACCCCAGTCCTCTCCCTGGGATTTGACCCCCGAAGCCCGAGCCTCAGCTCCCAGCCCCCACCCGTCCCAGCGGGTGAGCATACAAACCTCTTGGGCTGGTGAGTGCTGGTCAGCACCCATCTTCTCTGCGGGAATATCTCCGTTTTGCCCTCTGCACCCCTGTTTCTGCACTCTCCTCAGTGGCTCTGAAGCATCCCCCCCGTCCACCCACTGTCTGTGCCAGTGAAGGGGCTTCCTAGTGTTTGGAAACTTTTCCTCCTTCACCACTCCCTCCCCAAGGTGCAGGTCTTGTTCCTATTCTTTTGTCTCTGTTTTTTCTTTTGCCCTACCCAGGTACATGGGGAGTTTCTTGCCTTTTGGGAAGTCTGAGGTCTTCTGCCAATGTTCAGTAGGTGTTCTGTAGGAGTTGTTCCACATGTAGATGTATTTGTGCGGAGGAAGGCGATCTCCACGTCTTACTCCTCCGTCATCTTGAAGGCGCCCCTCCTTCATTCTTTTTTATGGCTGCATGATATGTTGCTGAATGTATACCTCAGGATTTATTTAATCACTCTTTATGGATGGACAGTTTTAGATTGTTTCCCATTCATTAAATGTTTTAAAAGAATGATTGAAGATCTAGGATCCTCTGAAGACCTTCAACCTCCTCCTGTAGTATGACCAGTTTGATAATGATGTATAAGTATGAGTTTCAATTACTATGACTTTATCAGCATTTCAGTTCATTTAGAAAGGATTTTAACTTTACACATTAAAAGATACTTTGTCACTAATGTTACATTTAGACTCATGAGGTTTAATGAGCTTTTTTTCCCTGCTCTTTGTTAACCTCATAAGGTTTTATGTTCCCAATTTTTGCCATTTTGGATAATGTCTGTTTTAGTGCAATTGATAGTATGCTTCAGTGTGCTATCATGCTTTTCTACTACATCAAAGTAGAAAACTTAGAAATATTATTAACAACAAAGTCACTTTCCATTAACAAATAGAAACGGCTTGCTAGAGAAACACATCATACTTTCTGTTAGTTATATTTTTCATAAATAAATTCAATGTATTGGCCTCATCAGGTGTTAAGATTTTAAGCAATTTGTGGGTGAAAATGATGATATCTTCCTTCCCTACAACTGTCTGGTTGTGTTTTGAGATTCCATATTGATGTTAATTAGATTTAGAGCTATGGATTCTTATTACTGGAATGGACATGAAGAACACAAGAACTGGCCATTAGTAACATACCTGGGACTCCTCTCTCCTGACCAGTAGCTGCCTTTGCTTGGAAACTATCTGGGGGAAGGAAATAACCACCCCAGTAGGAAGATCATTCCACCTTTTTTGTTTTTTTCTAATTTTTATGCATAAATATAGTTATCTTCTTTTTAATCAAAATAACAGCATATCATACCAGCTCTTCTGGTAACAGAGGGATTAAGCTAAAAACAAATGATGGATGATATAAATCTAATATCAACAGAAATCTGAAAAGGCATGAGAAAAATTTTCAAAAGATGTTGATTTCCTTCAAACCCAGGGTCATCAGTATCAGAAAAAACATGTTAAAATTTTTCTTTTCCTTGACTGCTCCTTAAAATTCACCCAAATGATCCTTTGGATGCTAGGAAGATTCACTAATGTTTGGAAGCATAATCTTATTCTAAAGATCATGACTCCACATTCTGTTACTGTCTTCATACCTTATATTGCTGTAAGTTAGGACAGGGCTAAAAGTCAAGAGCTAGGTGATTTCCAGGTGACATTTGAAAATGAGATTGCTACAGTTGATTTAATACTCAAAAATTTTACATTCTTCCATGGGTAATATGGGCATAATAATTATAGTGATGTTACATTTATACATGGTGGCCATTGTTTTTGAGTGTCAAGTATCCATCTTCTACTCCCCTGAAATCACACCTCAATTTTCCTTTGGAAAACAGTACCTCTTCTATTGGATATAATGCTGATGGGACTGGTGTGCAAGCCATCTCTCATTCAGCTGCCATAGGGTGGGCATGTGTTCTCAAGTTCAATCACACTTTCTCCTTGGAAGTTGAATTTTAGGCAGAGAGGGAAAACAATTAGTATTTAGTCATTCATTCATTCATTCATTCAAGGGTATTACCCCAGAGATACTAACATTTAGCTCCCTCATGGGATCTGTTTCTAGCTTTGCCTCCCATTCTGTGAGCCATTCAATAAACTCCATTTTTCTCTTGAATTAGCTTGATCTGGTTTTGGTGCCTACAATCCAAGAACTCTAATGGATACAATGATGAAGACAGGATTTTGCTTATGAATAATTTAGATATCCTCAGATGATAGCCACACTAGGAATTCTATTTCTTTTGCAAAGATTTTTAACAACAAACCAAATAAATCATTGTTGGAAGTTTAGTTATGGGATCTTGAACAGCAAATGGACTTGGACAAAACCATATTAATAAGCAACTTACACAAATCTTTCTACAGGTCTATTCTTTTGGGATTATTTTATACTCTCCCTTGGATGAGTTATTCAAGTTGTTGGTACTGTCACTGTAGCTTGGAGTTGGGGACTGGTCTGGACCTGGCAGATTTCACAGTGAAGGGGAGGAGCTGTTCACCCAACCCTTATGCTGTTTTTCTCTGGTCTGGATCATTTGTGTCCCAAAAACCCATCTCCAGATTCCATTCTAGACTTTGAGACCCTTTCTCAAAGCTTCTCTTTATCACCTTCATGAAGCCCCACAGATGGACTCAATTGATCTGTGGAAGCAGCATGGATGTCAATTTATAATTTTAATTTTGAAAATAAACTTTTTTCAATAAGTGAGAAAACTGGCCTTACACTATTTCATCTCTGTATCTCAAAATCCTATCTATTCCTCAAGTCTAGTGAAAATTCCAAATATTTTTGTAATACTTTTCCAGTTGGCCACAGTCTCACATGCTATGATGTGGATAGTCTGTACCAGTTTTGTTGGCATTGCTTTATAATCTGGGCCTTTATTTACAAATTTTAGTTCTTCTCATTGTCCTTTAGATCCTAGATGTCAGGGATTTGCATCCCCTATGGTGGTGGGCCTGAGTGAATGACATCATTTTGCAGCTCACTTCCACCTTCTGTCCCAAACCACTGAGCTCAAAAATTGATGAACCCTATTACTAATTGATGGCATTCATGACAATGAGATTTCATGGCAGAAACAGCCATAGGGAAATAAATATTCTGGCAGCATATCAGAATCAAGGTATCTTGGGCTGTGGTCCACAGTCCATTGCAGTCCACAGACATGTCTCAAAATACGTGTTTAAAATAATTGGAATTCAAAGACTTTTAGCAATGCACATGCTTTCCACTTCATTGCAAGACCCTCCTCTCCCCTCTGCTCCCACCCCCATTTACACATTTATATTACTTGATAGGCTCTGAAGACATTTGAATTTGGGACCCTCATTATGTTTTAAATCTTGTTGCTATATCTCCAGACACTCTGTGTATCTGCCCATAGACCTCCATATTTCTCTAGTGTGTGTATTTAAAACTCCTTGACAAGAGTGATGCTTAACTACAGACCACTACAGAGCTAGGCCTTCACTAAATATTAGCAACTGTTGATGTTGAACTTGAGGTTGCCAGGCCAGCCAACCTGGGCCATAGATCAACAGCCAGTTTTCCAGCTATGAAATCATGCTTCAGGATGAGCTCTTCTCTTCTATGAACTTTGCAAATATTTGCTCCCTCAGTTGTGCTTTAGTTTTTCAGAAGAACAAATAGCTTGAATAAAAATTATATTTGTCAAAGTGCTTGTGTAGTGAGCCCATAGCCAACAAGAGTGGCATGACCATCTGGGTGTCTGTGGGCAAAACATAAAGATGCTAAGCTCTGTGATTGTTTTCAGCTACTGAAGTAGATGTGCAGACTAACTAGTCTACAAACTAGACATGCTAATAAAGACTAGACTAACTAGCAAAGCTTTTAGGAGAGCTTTTTTTTGTGTGTGGTACATGGGCCTCTCACTGTTGTGGCCTCTCCCATTGCAGAGCACAGGCTCCGGACGCGGAGGCTCAGTGGCCATGGCTCACGGGCCCAGTTGCTCCGCCGCATATGGGATCTTCCCGGACCAGGGCACGAACCCGTGTCCCCTGCATCGGCAGGCAGACTCTCAACCATTGCGCCACCAGGGAAGCCCTAGGAGAGCTTTGAATCGTAGCCAGAGCTGTGCTCACCCAGGTGATGAGTAAGCATAAGGGACCCTCAGAGGCTTCTTGTGAATTCTTTCTTCAGGTAGAGCTTGTCCTAAGATACCGTCTTGCTTTGTCGAATGACCTCAAGGCTCAGACTTGTTCTGAGACAGGCCAAAAAGGGTAGATGGAGAAGTGAAGAACCAGCAAAAGTGGCAGATGGCCTTGAGAAACAGTAGCAGGCATTCCTGGAAGATCTTTCACCTGGGGGTTTGGAGTTAGTAGATGCAAACTATGACATATAGAATGGATAAACAACAAGGTTCTACTGTATAGCACAGGGAACTATATTCAATATCCTGAGATAAACCAAATGGAAAAGAATATAAAAAAGAATGTATATATATGTATAGCTGAGTCACTTTGCTATACAGCAGAAATTAACACAACATTGTAAATCAACTATACTTCAATTAAAAACAAAAAGAAGATCATTCAGTACCTCAGAATGATTTTTAGAGAAGTAAAAATAAACAGAAAAAAGCAGAGAAGGAGGAGAGTTTTTACAAATAAGGTATCATATTATCTTAATGCATATTAGGACTCAATATATATATGTTGACTATTGATAAAGGAAAGCCTTTTCTAATTTTTAAAGTCAAATACTGTGTTACGTATATTTGTTTGTTAATATTTTACATTTACATACCATCTCACAGATTATATTCTTTCACTTATTACTCTGTTTTGAAAACAATACAGGAGACATAGGTAGGGATATACCCCTAAACAGAAAGACAATCGGCTTGCGATGCCCAGTTGGTCCCTGATGGCAGGTCTGGGGCTCCCACTAAAGCTTCCGACATCCATTTTACAGCTCCTTGTTTCTGAGATGAGTTTCAGTGCATTTTTGAAATGAGGATTAATCATTAAATAACATTCTCATCATGCACATTTGGGTTTATCTCTTTGCATTCCCCAGTTCTGGAGGATGAGGGGAGAAGGCAAATGCAAGGCTGGCTCTGCCTGTGAGGGGCACAATGGCTGTGGGTGCCTGACTGGTCACCATCAGACCCGTGTTCACTCTGCCTGGTTTCATCCATGGCACTTACGAGGCGTGTGGTGTTTACACTTCTGTGGAGTAACAGCAGGACACCCAGAGTTATAGTTTATCCTGTGTTACTTTTCTTTAAGGGCAACATTATCTATTAACCACCTTCCCTTTGCCTGCATCCAAGCTAGATGTTGTGAAGAGTAGAGATGTAAAATTTCTGAATAACTTAAAACTATGTTTTTGTTTTTTTTTTTTTGCGGTACGCAGGCCTCTCACTGTTGTGGCCTCTCCCGTTGCGGAGCACAGGCTCCGGACGCGTAGGCTCAGCAGCCATGGCTCACGGGCCCAGCCTCTCCGCGGGATGTGGGATCTTCCCGGACCGGGGCATGAACCCGTGTCCCCTGCATCAGCAGGCGGACTCTCAACCACTATGGTAAGGAAAAATCTTTTTTTGCGGGAAGTGGGGTAGGGGAGAATGGGAGGGAAATTTGTGGGCTTACGTCTCCCAATTCTGTTAATGAACATAAATATGCTAGTGCTAACTTAATTTGCTCATAAAACTCTTTTTTTAAAATAAATTTATTTATTTTTGGCTGCATTGGGTCTTTGTTGCTGGGCGTGGGCTTTCTCTAGTTGCGGCGAGCGGGAGCTACTCTTCGTGACGGTGCGCGGGCTTCTCATGGCAGTGGCTTCTCTTGTGTTTCACGGGCTCTAGGCACAAGGGCTTCAGTAGTTGTGGCACACAGGCTCAGTAGTTGTGGCTCGCGGGCTCTAGAGCACAGGCTCAGTAGTTGTGGCACACAGGCTTAGTTGCTCCGCGGAATGTGAGATCTTCCCGGACCAGGGCTCGAACCTGTGTCTCCTGCATTGGCAGGGGGATTCTTAACCACTGTGCCACGAGGGAAGTCCGCTTGTAAAACTCTTATGCTAGGAATATTCTGGGATGTGAAAAGCCATGATGTCTTGTTCTCATCGATTTCCTTACTTTCTGTCATTCCCCGTGTGACACTTTGTTCTCCACTTGAGCGCCCACGTCAGCTTTCTAACGCAGAGAACTTCTCATGAGGGCACTTTCCAGCCCCTCTTTTCTTTTTCCAACCCACCCAGGTTCATCAGCAAGCTTGTAAGGTCTGGAGCCCCCCAAAGCCGGTTCTGCCTCTCTGCTTCCTCACCCCTAGGTCTTCAGCCCCACGGGCCGCTCCCACGACCTTGAGCTTTTGGCCATGTCACTTTCTCTCCCTTTAGTGCTCTCCTTCCAAATTTCCTTCTCTAACCATTTCGTGAGTTTCATTCTTTTAAAAAGTGTAGCTCAACTGTCCCTTTTCCAGGAACTTCTCTGTCTCCTCCTTCCTCTAATAACTGATTCCCCCCGCATCTGTTTCCCATAACTTTCCTGTGTCACCTTTAGAGATCTGCTATTGTATCCTATAGAGCTAGTTGTTTAAGGGCTCACTTTGGAGAGTGGTGTGTGTGTGTGTGATTGTGAGGGGCACAGAGAGTCAGAGTTAAAGGAAGAAAGCACAGAGCTTGGAGAGCTGGAGCGATCCCAGTAAGGTGCACTCTCAAAGCCCACGCTAGTTTTCTCTATCGATGTCTGCCCTTCCTTTGCACTGCCTTCCCTCACACCAAGAAAAACTGACTAGGTTACAGAGGAAACCGTTCTTTCCTGGAAATTCCCTCACTTCACTGGGACTACCCTGAAGGCGGGGACTTCTGTAGGAGGTTCATCTGTACCTCCATCTAGAGCACTGCCTGGTCCAGAGCAGGGGCTCAATGATTGTTGGTAAAAGGGATGACATAGCAGACCAGAGCCTTTTCCTCCCTACATGACTCTTCCACCAGCCTAGGTCCTGTCCCTCACTTTGCACCGGAGACCGTCTCTCTCACCTGCCCCTAGCTGCTCCTGGATGACTCTAAGCCAGCTGCCTGCACTGAGACCTTGGCTGAGTCACACTTTACTTGCTTCTCTTCATCTGTGTATACGTAGCCGGTAGCGTGGTTGCTGGGTGAGTTTCAAACAACTGAGAGTCTGACACATTCGCCAGCTCAGGCTCTGTCCCCACCTTGCCCCTTCCTTGATAGAGACTTGTGTAGAAGTCAGCTCTTTCCCCATCCATAAGCTTCTTCTCTCTCTTAGCTGGGAATTACTTGTTCATGAATTCTTTCTCCCTTCAGGAATGTTTTTGGTGTTTTTTAATCTAATACCTTCTCCCCATAATAAACCAATAAAAGCAAAACAAACCCCCAATACAGCCAACGCTGTCTTCTCCTAGTTGTGATTCTGTGTCTTTACAAAACAAGTAAATTGATGTGAGGTCCTGGGTGAATTTCATCTCTTTGGCCCAACCATGCTTGATGCCCTGACATTAAAGCCTTAGGCAGTACTGATTAAAATCATAAGCTTGCTCAGATTTCACTCATCAATTTTTGTAGATGGGCCACAAAAAAGGAAGCTTGTTTTTAGTCAGTGTTAGTTGAGCACCAGTAATAGGTGTGGGGGATAGAGCAGAGGAAGTGTGAGAGGCAGGTACAGTTCTAGTTCTAAAAGCTGCCAATCCAAAAGATAAAGATTGAATTTCCAATCCTCCCTTAAGCTGGCTCCTTACCTGTTCCTAAAGGGTGGGAGGCATTTCTCTCTCAAAGTTCTTAGACTCACAAAAATTTTAAGCATCAGGACAAGAGAGAATTCAAAGTATTTCTAACTCAAGAAATATAATTACTCATTTGTTTATGTGTTTGAACTTGTCAAACCTAACTTTTTAATCATTGTGTTTGTTAGTAACGGCAACAAAAAGGGTAAAACCTTCCCCACACACAATGCTTTTTTAGTCCAACAGAGTTGAAGAAAATAATCTGGCTGGCACCAGGCACAAAACAATGCTGTGGAATTTGAAACATATGCTTGGTGAGATTAATGGAAAGAGAATTTTTAAAAGTATATTTATAGATTCAGAAAGTGGATTCAAAATGTCAGACTTTATATTGTTGATCATATATTCATTTGGAATTTCAAAAATGACCTCTGAAGCTCTGTGTTCTAGAAAAGAATAAAAGGAAGATTGAGAGACTTTGGTTTCTGGTGAAGATGGAGTAGCAGGGACTGGACTTACCCCCCGGCCTGAAACAACAACAAAAATCAGACAAAAACATACCAAAAAATAATGACCCTTAACACATAGAGCATTGGGTAATAAAGGACAATGGTCCCAGAACATGGGAAACAAATGAAGGGAGCCCTACAATTGTCCCAACTTATTCTGTGAAAACAGTTTCCAGTCTAAAATGCAGGAAACGGGGGACTCAGGTGAAATCTAGTGGTCTCCTTGAGTTGAGAAGAAGAAATACAACTCTGGGGAAGCCAAGGTTGCTAGCTTTTGCAGGGCAGAGCACCAGAGAGGAGAGAGCTATGAAAAGGGAGAACTCAAGATCTGAAGTATTCAGTTAAGTTCTAATCAGTGCATGTGTTTGGGGAAACTGAGGCTGGGGCAAGAATACCTTAAAAGATGAGAGGAAACTGTGTCCAGTGTTCACAGAGTGTCAAAATAGTGCCTGTTCCAACAGCCAGAGTGAAAAACCATCTAAAAAGCATCTTGTGTCAGGACTAGGGAAAACTTAAATCTAGATTAAATGCTGCTCTGGTCCTATCTAACAAATCATAAAAGCAAGACTCAAAAGATTTAAACTCTTTAAGTAATTTATTATTACTGTATCATTTCATAAAAGCTCAAGAAAATTTAGGGACTCCCCTGGCGGTCCAGTGGTTTAGACTCTGTTCTTCCACTGCAGGGAGATTGAGTTCTATCCCTGGTCAGGGAACTAAGATCCCACATGCCACTTGGCCAAAAAAATAAAAAGAAATATGAATCTTAAAAAAAAAAATTATAGAAATACAAAAATATCCAGCACCCAACAGAGAAAATCCATAATGCCTTGCTTCTAAACAAAAATTACACAGTGATAGAATTAGTAAACAAAGATATTAAAACAGCTGTTGTGACTGTATTTCATAGGTTCAAAAAGCCAAAGTTTATGTAGAAATATGGAAGAGAAAAAAAAGACCCAAATTGAACTTCTAGAGTTGAAAACTATGATATCTGAAAAGAAGAATACACTGGGTGAGATTAACAGCAGATTAGACACTGTAGAAGAAAATATTAGTGAACTTGAACATAGCAATAGAAACTATCCAAAATGAAGTTATAGGGAAAACAAGAACAAAATAGGAAGAGAATATCAGTGAACTCGGGGGCAACTTCAAGCAACCAAATATATATGTAATTGGAGTCTCCAAAAGAGAGGAGGCCTACAAAATATTTGAATAGCCAAAATTTCCCCATATTTTATAATAACTATAAACCCAGATCTAAAAACTTCATCAAACCTCAAGCATAAGGAACAGGAAGGAAATTACATCATGGCACATCATAAGCATATTACTTAAAGCCAGTGAAACAGAGAAAATCTTAAAAACAGTCAGAGAAAAAAGATAATTCTATATAGAGGGGAAAAATAAAAATAATAGCAGTTTTCTTGTCAGAACAGTACAAGATAAAAAATAGTTTACTGAAAGAAAAAACCTGTCAACCTATAATTCATTACCACTGAAGGCTTCTTTAGTCAAACAAAGGTGAAAGCATTTATCACCATCAAACCTGTACTACAAAAACATGATCTATAAAAGAAAAAACTGTAAGTTTTTAAAATTCAATTCACTAAAATAAAAACTGCTTTTCTTAGGAAAACAGTGTTAAAAGAATGAAAAGGCAAGCCATGGACTGAGAGAAAACATGTGCCTATCACATATCTGACAAAGGACTTATATAAATCATAATAATGAACTTGCAAAACTCTATAAGTAGAAAATTAAAACTCAGTGAAAAATGGGCAAAAGATTTGTACAAGTAATTCACCAAAGAAGATATATGGATAACAAATAAACATATGAAATATTGCTCAACATCATCAGTCATATACATCATCAGTCATAAAAGAAATGCAAATTAACACAGTGAGGTACCACACACACCTATAAAAATGGTTTAAATTGTAAAAATTGACTGTTGATGAGGATATGAAACAAAGTGAACTCTCATATGCTTCTGATGGAACTGTAAAATTGTATAGCCATTTTGGAAAAGAGCTTGGTAGTTTCTTTGAAAGTTAACAGACACATACCAAATGATCCAGCCACTGAACTCTTAGGTATCTACCTAAGTTGAATAAAATCATATGTCCATACAAACACTTGTACACAGATGTTCATAGTTGCTTTATTTTTAATAGCCCAAACTGGAAGCAAACCAAAATATTCATCAACAGGTGAATGGATAAAAATTGTGGTGAAATAGAATACTAGTCATACAAGTAAAAAGGGATAAGTTATTGACATACACATCAAGGTGGATGAATCTTAAGATCATTATATTATGTAAAAGAAGCTAGACAAAAATTGAGTACATACTGTGTGATTCAATTTATATAACATTCTAGAATATTCAATCTAATCCATAGTGACAAAAAGCAGGTTGCCTGGAGATAAGGGTGGGGAGAAGAAAAGGTTGGAGAAGAATGGGAAGAAGGAATTTTAAAAGGATGAAAGGAAACTTTTTGGATGGATGTGCTTATTATCTTGATGTGGTGGTGAGTTCACAGATGTACACAAATGTTAAATTTTTCATATTTTACACTATAAACATGAGTAGTTTTATACGTTAAATATGTCTTATTAAACTGTTTGAAATAAAAGGCTGTGATATAGAAACTCAGTCTGGGTTTAAGGAAGGAACAGGTGTTTCTATGAACTAGAGACTTTAATCAGTGAAATCATAGATCTATTAAAATATAACTATTATAAGTAATTTAAAACAACAAAATATTGGAATCCATGGAAAAATATTCAAGTCAGAAAATAAATGCACTTTGAAAACATATGGGTGAAGGTACTGTCTGTGTGTACAAGATTTGGTCATTCCAAAAATGTTGCCATCTGCTAAATAATTCTGTTTTAATAGGAAGGAATGATAATACAAATCTTGACATGATTTGGTAGTGCAAAAAATATCATCAAAATTGGTTAAATCTTTTCAAAATTATCAAGGAACCAAAAAACTTGAAATGCCATTAGCCAAGCAGTCATGGTAACATGGTCACTAATAGAAACAATGATAAAAAATGAAATTGTTCTTGTCTTAAGAAAATACCTTAAAAGTTTACAGTAAGTTTTAAGATACTTAATTTTAGACACATAGATTTTAAGCAATGAGGTGTTTTTTTTTTTTTTTTTTAAACACCCCAAAGTCCTAACGGAGTTAGCACTCAAAATATTTTGGGGCGAATTCCCTGGCTGTCCAGTGGTTAGGACTTGGTGCTCTCACTGCCGGGGTCCCAGGATCAATCCCTGGTTTGGGAACTAAGATTCCGCAAGCTGCACAGTGAAGCCAAAAAAAGGAAAAAAAAATTTTTGAATGAATTAATATGAATATTCATTACAGACTGAGTTTTGGGTCTGAATCTTTTTCTTAATTTTTGCAATTCACATTGCAACTGAAAGAGAACATGGCTCATGTGAATGGAAATTACCACTACATTTGCCAAAACTTTCTCCTCCCTTTCCATGGTATTTCCAGAAGCCATAACAGTGCCTGGTACTTGATAGATCCCAATTACTATGTTTTAATGAATTAAAGGATTTTAGTAATCATAAAATGACCTAGGTTCTTCCATCAGTGTCTCTTATGCTTTGATGACTTGACTCTGAGAGAGAGACCACTTAACTTTCCCCTCCTCCACAAATTCTTCTGTGCCTTCCAGTGAAGGCTTTACTGCCATGCCTGGGTCATTCATCATTTTGATATGTTCGTGTAGGAAGCTGACAGCCTTCAGGCATTGTTAAACAAGGATCCTGAAACTTGAAACACAAACTTGATAGATGTCTTGCTTGCTTAGCGCTGGTGGCCTTTTCTCTGAAGACCCAGACATGATCGAAATGCTTATGATCATGTAAGTTGAAAGCAGGAGAAAGAACACTCATTGCTATGATTTTGGACTTTCTTTTCATAAACTACTTGGAGAAAAATGGGTGTTTGTTTCTTTTCCTGGTGATACACCATAGGGAACACAGTTTGATCCATCACTCTGATTTTTGCCCTGAAGAAAATTACAAATAGGCACTTAACTTCCCAGAGACTTTGCTATTGCAGCAAAGATCGATGTGTACTTTAAGGGCATTTGGTTGACTTATTTCTTTTCCAATATTAAAAAAACAAAACAAAACAAAAAAACCCCCACAGACTTTTCTTTTAGTGCCTGTTATTTAAATAATTAATCCAATACTGAAAATTTATTGAAATAGATTTTCAACAGTGACAGATGCCCTGGAGCACCCTATTAGGCTTTCTATTGTATTGGGCTTTCTTATAAAGACAGATTTTTAATTCCACAAAATAAAAAGTACCCTTAAGCCTCAACCAAATTAAAAAAAGATCTATTCTGAGAACTTAAATGGTTTTACCTCTTAAACTTGAGCTAATTTGAAGCACACAATCAATGCATGAGTTATAGTGCTCGTGCAGAAGTGTGCTGCTGGCCTTGAGGCTAGCTAAAGGAGATACAAGCCAATTGCTAAATAAAAAAAAAATCCAATCAGATAGAAAGAAAATTGCTTACATAGTTTATTAATATGGTGATTGTTGGTGAAGAGCCCCTCATCTTCCTGCTTATATACTGTATTAGTCAGCTGGAGCTGCCATAACGAAATACCATAAACTGGGTGGCTTAAGCCACAGAAATTTATTTCTCATAGTTCTGGAGGCTAAGAAGTCCAAGATCAAGGTGCTGGCTGATTGGCTTCTCCAGTGAGGGCTCTCTTCCTGGCTTGCAGATAGCTGCCTTTTCACTGTGTCCTCACAAAGCAGAGAGAGAGAGATGGAGAGCGATGGAAAAAGAGGAGGGGTAGTGGTGAGGAGGCAGGGTGGGGTGGGGGGGGAGAGAGAATTTGTTCTCTCTTCCTCTTATAGGGACACTAACCCCATCATGGAATCCCCACCCTCATGATCTCATTAGGTAATTAGGTAAACCTAATTACCTCTCAAAGGCCCCACCTCCAAATACCATCACATTGGGAGTTAAGACTTCAACATATGAATTTTAGAGGGAAACAAACCTTCAGTCTATAACAGTCTACACTGATCCCCCCAGTTATGTTCTTCTCACATATGAAGTATATTCATTCTATCCCAATAGGTCCAAAAGTCTTAACTCATTCCAGTAGCAATTCTAAAGTCTGAAAGTCCAAAGTCTCATCTAAATATCATCTAAATTAGATATGGATGAGCCTCGAGTTATAATCCATCCTGAAGCAAAATTTCTTTCCAGTTGTGAACCCATGAAACCAGACAAGGAATGTGCTTCCAAAATACAATGACGGGACAGAAATAGGAGAGACGTTTCCCTTCCAAGAGGGAGAAATAGGAAGAAGGAAGCGGTGATGGTTCCCAAGCAAGCCCCAAATGTAACAAGGCAAATACCATTAGATCTTCAGGCTCAAGCATAATCCTCTTTGGTTTGATGCTCTGCCTTCCGGCCCACTGGGCCAGTAGTTCTACCTCCACAGCTCTGGGGGGTTGGGGTCTTGCCCCCAAGTATCTGGGTGGCTCCATCCCCAAGGCTTCTGCCCCCCAGAATCTGTGCAACTGCTGTCTGAAACCAAGGCAATGTGCCTCCACAACCTGCCTGAAACTGAAGAGGCAGCCCTGATGGTCTCTGAATCTCCTTTGGAGTCATCCTTCCCTTGTCTTGAAGAATAGTGCACGTTCCCAGCTGAATAACTCTATGGTCCCATTCCATGATATCTAAGAAGTCCAACAGCTTTCCCTCATTTTGTCCCATCTCTGTCCCCTTCAGTTCAAACTGGCAGTGTTTCTGCTCATATAATCCCATAATCTCTTTATCAAGTGATAGTCCTGCTATACTCTAGGTGTTCTCTTCCAAACACATTTTCTTGTTTTTTGCAATGTGGACAGACTAAGAATTTTTGAAATCTTTAAGTTTTGGTTTTTTCTTCAATTTCTCCCTTAAAAATCCCTGCTTCCATTTATTTCTCCCTTTTTGCATTTTACTATAAGCATCCAGGAAGAACCAAGTTGCTCCCTCAACACTTTGTTTAGAAATCTCTTCAGCTAACACCGTTGCAATATATGCAGTGTCGGACACCCTAACAACTTTTGTTAACTTTTTTGCCTACTTTAAAATAAATTTCAGCAGCTGTTAGAGTTTTCAAAATGCTTTCTTGACCTAGGACAAGAATACCCTTCCTCCTTCCAGTGTCCCACTTTATCTTCCTGTCTTTTGTAAATGTAATTTAAGGCCCCTCTGTGCAATATCCTCTTTATCTCTGGCTCATGAAAGAAGTGTGATATAATTCTAATGTGTTTTACATGCCATATATTTAATGTTAATCTTCCGTGATTCCTGACCTCAGTGTTTCCTCCCAATTATTTATTTTGCTTAAACTTTACAGAGTCTGCTCTGTTTATTTATTTATTTTTTCAAGGAAATGGTGCCCTACGTATCATCAATCCTTAAAATTTTGCCGGAATGTCAGGGCTTTGCCTACTATGTTATAAGCACTTGATGGATTAAATAGATAATTACTTATCTGTGCTTTGGACTCTTAAAATAGTCAAAACTCAGATTTTATTCATAGAATGTTCCAAGTGTTTTAAAAAATATGTGTACATTGCATGATTATATTGGCAAATAATGACCACCAAGAAAATGAGTAGTATACATACAGAACTTGGAATATAGACAAGGTGAGTCACATTTAACTGCCCTTGTTTTCTCTAGGTAGCAGTATATGTTGAATAGAAAGTACAGTAGTTCCCCTCATCTGAGTTTTTGCCTTCCTTGGTTTCAGTTACCTGCAGTCAACCATAGTTTGTTAATATTATATGGAAAAATCCAGGACTAAGTGATTTATAGTCTTCAATTGAAAAAAAAAAGAAATCTCTTTAGCTAAATATCCAGTTTTATTGCTCACAAGTTCTATTTTCCAGAAAACAGTAGAATCTGAACACAGCTCAACCATGTTCTTTGTCATTTTATAACAAGGATGACCTTTCTTTGGTTTCCAATGACATATTCCTCATTTCCATCTGAGAATTCACCAGAATGGCCTTTAATGTCCATATTTCTACCAACATTCTGTTCATGCTTATTTCTGTATTCTCTGAGATGATGGAAGCTTTTTCTCCAGATCTCCTCTTTTCTTTCTGAACAGCAGACACCCTACAAGGCTGGAGACTTGAGCTGTAATTCAGAGTATCTTAGAATGATATTCCACATTTGATTTTCACAGCTGTAGGAAATAAGGGTCTTCTTTAGGTGTACATGGTAGATTTCAGTTCACTTATGTGATGCTTGCACTTGGAATTTGAATCCCTGAGCTCATCCTTTTGTTTTACCACTTTGTCCAGTACCATTAGGAGCAAAAAGCCAACATCACTACATTTGTTAGATTTCCAAAATGCTGGAAAGTAACATATGCACTGTCACCTAGATCCTTGCTTCTTCTAAGTGGTTGATGAGAAGTACCCAATGATTTATATATGGCTACCAGTGCTCTCTTTAGTACTGGAAATATAGCTGACAGTATCTTTAAAACTAATCAGTTTATAGAGCTATTTCTGGACCATCCAGAACCAATTTAGAAAATTCATCCTTAAAATTCTGTTCCATAGAACCACTCTTGGTACCAAAATCTTTATTAGTCTGGGTTCTCCAGAGAAACATCATATATGTATTCTGAGAGAGGGAGAGAGAGAGAGAAGAGAGAGAATATGAAAGGCTATAAGACATTGGTTCATGCGATTACGGAAGCTGAGAATTCTAAGATCTGCAGTTGGCAGGCTGGACACCCAGGAGAGCCAATGATATAGTTCTAGTCTGAGTCCAAAGGCCTGAGAAGCAGGAGAGCTGATGGTGTAAGTTCCAGTCTGAGTCTGAGTCCAAAAGCAGGAGAAGACTGATGTCCCAGCTTGAAGAGAGAGAGAGAGAGAGAGAGAGAGAGAGAGAGAGAGAGAGAGGATTCTGACTTAGCTTTTTATTGTATTTAGGCTTTCAATGGCTTGGAAGAGTCACACTCACACCGGGGAGGGCAATCTGCTTTACACAGTCTATGGATTCAAACGTTAATCTCATCCAGAAACAACCTCACAGACACAATGCAGAATAATGTTTACCCAAATATCTGGTCATCCCATGGTGGCCCAATCAGTTGACACATAAAATTAACCTTCACATTTGCCAATTAGGGAGCACCACCTGTATTCAATAGTTGGGCTAAACCAAGAGCTCAATCTACTAAAGAAGGGGAGAAGGTGTGCTCCTCCAACAGCTGCTGGGATGCCAGCCCAAGTTATAGCTGGGAGTAGCTGTGCCTGGCCCCATGAGAAAAACCAGCTCAGATCAAATAGGAAGGAAGAAAAGCTTCATTAGTGACCCTTTTTGATTTCAGAAAAGCAACTTGATTCTCGAATGGGAGGTGATGTTGTTTGTAGTTATTTATTAAGAGTTAGGGGAGTCTGAGGAGAGACCCCATTCTCAAACTCTGCTCTGAAATGTGAACCATACATCCCTGGCAAACAGGTCTGGCCCCAGACCTTTTAGAAGGTTGATCTTTGCCAAGAGTGGAGGAAGACTCACTTTGGTCATTCAAAACCATTAAGTTCATTGAGTTGATAACCAGGCAACACACACACACACACACACACACACACACACACACACACACACACACACACCCTTTTCCCTTAATCAGTCCACACTTGTGCAGATTCTGAACCAAAGAAAATACCTGTACAGTTTTCTATTGTTCAGTCATCAAAGCAGGATTCTCATCGTCTTTTCATCTCTCTTTCTTTGGGATCATTGTTTTATTTAATTGCTTTCTCATCAGATAGACTTGACATCCATTATAAAGTCCCATTTCAAAGTGCTTTGACCCTTCATTTTGGGGGTGGTGGTGGTGGTGATTAAATTTTTATTGACTCATAACATGCCCGAAAGAGTACACAAGTCACTTTTTAACTTAATTGACTTTTTTTTAAAGCGAATACATTTGTGTAACCACCACCTAATTCAAGAAATAGAACATTACTTTAGTCCCCTCCTAGTCCTTTAAAAAAAAAAACAACCCAAACTTCTAAACCTTAATTATTGATTAGTAGAAACACAAATAGAGTGAGGACAATAGCAGTGAGAAGGGGTGAGACTCTGGCATGGAGACTGCGCACACTGGGCCAGCTTGATCGACCCTGACAACACAGGCATAATCTTGGCCACAGCTCAGCAGTGGAAAGATTCTTTGACAGGGTGCTGGAGGTGGCTCCTGTCATAGGACAATATTAAAGGAACTGGCAAAGTCTAGTGAGCAGGAGATGACGTGCTGGAACTCAGAGAGGTGGATGGTCCCATCTCTACCAATGTCAACTCTTCCAGGATATTGTCAATGAGCTGCTTCATTTCTGCCATGAGGCAGCTCATAAGCCAGCTCAGGTCTTTTTTTCTTGCCCCTCTCCTAATTCTTAAAACCCCAAATGTAAACCTATCAGTTAGTTCTGCCTAAATTTGTACTTTACCTAAATAATACAAAATTAGATAAATAAATAAAACATAGAATAATACAATATTTAATTTTTTGTGTCCTGCACTTTTCAATGTATGGTCTCCACAATGTCAGGTTTATCTGTGTTGTTGAATGCAGCAGTAGTTTTTACATTTTCACAGCTTTATAAAATTCCATTGCATAAATATGCTAAAGTTACTTATTATTGTATTACTGTTGGACACTTAGGTTATTTCTGCTTTGGGGAATTGATGAATAATGCTACTGTGAATATTATAATATACCTGTTTTGGTGGGTATGTGTGTGTTTCTGCTAGGTCTACATCCAGCAGTGGAATTCCTAGGTCATACTGCATGGATTTGTTCAGTTTAGGAGGCAACGCAGATTTCTGTAGTGGTTGTACCAGTTCAGACTCCCACCAGGTGTGTGTGAGAGTTTCAGTTGCTCTACGTCCTGTCATTGGTATTGTTATTCTTTTTAATGTTAACCAATTTGCTGAATATGTAGTGGTATGTTATTGGGTTTTTAATCTATATTTCTCTGATGGTTACGAGGCTGATCACATTTCTCATATATACTGACCATTTGTATAGTCTCTTGTGAAGTGGATTGAGTTGTCTGTGTTCCATTGGTTTAGAAGATGCTAAATGGATCCAAACTTTGATCATGTTCAATGTGGCTATTTTGTAACTGAGCGTATCATTTTCTAGGTGGCAGAGATCTGATCTCCAGCTGACACATTAGTCAAATATGTCTGGGTAATCATTCTGTTCTTAAATGAATGGATTATTATTTACACTATGGTGATGTCGTCATAAGGTTCTCTTTTTTTTAACTTTTTTTTTTTTTTTTTTGCACTACGCGGGCCTCTCACTGTTGTGGTCTCTGCCGCTCCGCGGCATGTGGGATCTTCCCGGACCGGGGCACAAACCCGCGTCCCCTGCATCAGCAGGCAGACTCTCAACCACTGCGCCACCAGGGAAGCCCTTTTTTAACTTTTTAAAATTTATTTTTATTGGAATATAGTTTATTTACAATGTAGTGTTAGTTTCAGGTGCATGGCAAGATGAATCAGTTATACGTATACATATATCCACTCTTTTTTAGATTCTTTCCCCATATAGACCATTACAGAGTATTGAGAAGAGTTCGCTGTGTACTGTAGGTCCTTATTAGTTATCCCTCATAAGGTTCTGTCACTTTATTAAAATAGGGATTCCTGGTGGCTGCCAAAGGCTCATTTCTGACCCAGGTTGGTTGCTGGAATTTTGTAGGAACACATACAGTGGCCCAATAATTCGTCTTGGTAACACTGGTCATTATCAACTGAATGTGTCTCTCCTTCCAAGTTCATACGTTGAAATCCTAACCCTCAGTACCTCAGAATGGGACTGTATTTGGGGATGAGGCCTTTAAAGAGGTAATTAAGGTAAACTGAGGTCATTAGGGTGAGCCCTAAACCAAAATGACAGGTGTCCTTATAAGAAGAGGAGATTAGGACACAGACAGGTACAGAGGGAAGACCCTGTGAAGACACAGGGAGAAGACGACCATCTACAAGCCAAGGAGAGAAGCCTCAGAAGAAGCCAAGCTTCACAACACCTTGATCTTGGACTTCTAGCTGCCAGGACTGTGAGAAAATAAATTCCTGTTGTTTAAGCCACCCAGTCTGTGGTACTTTGTAATGGCAGCTCTAGCAAACTAATACACTGACCAAATACTAGCAATCCATCCTGGAGAATCAAAACCGTTGAACCTTGGAGTTGGAAGTTCTGGTTCAACATCTTTGGAAAATAAGACATTCAGGCTCTATTCTTTTGGGGATAGAGCAATTTTGATCCTCCAAAGAAGTCTTAGGAATATTCCATTTGACCCTCGAACTACTCAGAGAATGTCCTTTCTGTGGGTAAGCAGTTCTCCCATACTTAATATGATCTGCAATTCCCTTCCCCACCCTTCTTCTTGGATACTTTCCACTACTTTCCAAAGCCAGAGCACAAAATCACTTCTCAAGTTGGTCCACTTAAAGCTGCTCCCAGCTGGAAAGCACTAACAGTATTCCTACCAACTGTGCTCAGCCACTCTCTAGCCATATGTGAACATTTTAAGTACAGCGCATTGTGGCAAGTTATATTATGGTTCACTCAATTCAACCACAGTGTTTGTGTGCCAGGCGCTGCATAGTGGGTGAGGGGTGCTGAGATGAATGGAACACTACGCCCACAATTAAGGAGCTAAATTGCTCAAATACTGTGAGGTAATCTGGTGACAGTAAGTGGGAAATGATACAATAGGGGTCCTGGAATTACTTAGCAAGAGACTGAGGAATCACTTGGTGGTGGATATTGAAAGATGGCCTTCCTCTGCCAAAAATAAACCTGTATACACTTGCCTGTGTGGCCCTGGGGGCCCCAAGGTGTCTGTCTTCTGAAAATGCACCAGGACCAGAGAGAAATCTGGAGAAAAATAAATGCATAAATCTCCCTATGGAATCAGGATCCCTATAGTTCTTTCTGGATCACTCTGTGTTTTGTAATTTCAATTCTCTACAATGTCTTGGGCACTTAGCACGGCACCAAAGAGCACATTTTTTGCTCCCATTGCACACATGCTACAATTTAGAAAAAATGAGAAACATCTCAAAGACCTGGGAAGAGGCAGAGTCTGCTCTGGAATTACAAAGAAGCGGAGGGCAGGGCCCTGAGAGGGGGTGCATTGGGTACAGTCTAGGAAGGGAAGGAGCAGGGAGGCAGCCTGTAAATTTTTTTTTTTTAGAAAAGGAATCAGGAGCTATTTCTTGGTTTGTGAGCTTTGCTAACATTTGAATTTTCCCTCAGAGGGCTGATCGTGTGGGTGGATGGTATTGTTCGATTGTAAAATGGGGCAGCATTTGGTGAGTGGTTCATTTAAGAGCAAATCACTGGTCTGACAGAACAACCCATGTGTCCTGTCCCATAAGCATGGGGGAAGGGGAGCTAGCACTGCATTTCCTCTAAATTGACTCTGTGAAGCAGGTATTAGTAACTCTAGTTTGCAGAAGATAGATTTAGAGAGGTTAAAGCAACTTAACCAAGGTTAACTTGAGGGCAGAGTTGGGAATTTGAATTTAGCTTAGGCTGTGAACATTCCACAAAAGAATAGTCTTTATGTTATTTATCTATTATTATTTTTTAATGCTAAAGAGAAGAAGTTCAGTGGTATCCAGCTGAGGGGAGAAGAAAGTGCACAGGTAGCTGCACTGCAGAGTCTGTGACTGGTCCAGATTTCCTTGGGTCAGCCTCCCCCGGAGCCCCTCCTTTCTGAGGTGGCAATGAGGTCAGCAGGGCTCCCCTTCATATGTTCACTCCTGGAGCAGAAGACTCCATGCTTGATGCCCTTCAGGAGGTCTGAGGATCACAAGGGTGACTGATAGGCTCTCTGGTCATTCTCAGAGGCCTTCCTCAGGCTAGGGAAGGCCATGCAGAAAGACCTTAAATTGACCTAGAATAACCATTATGTGAGGACTAGGCACACAGGGGTGTGAAAATGATTGTTTCTGAGACATTTTCAAAGCAGTGGGCTCCTCTCTTAAAATATCAGTTGATGTGTGTCCCTGAGAGTCCCTGTTACCACCTACCCCTTCCCCACTGCTGTCTCTTCCGAGAAATAGCCTAGGCACCTCTACTCCTCATCAGAAGGAAAAGCTGAGGCAGCAGCATGAGGGAAACTAGGAGGTTCTTTCACCTTGGCTTTTAACTTTCAAAAGAGTAGGCTCCTAGAGTGACATAAAAAGTTAAATTGCAATCACCCTTGTGCATCTTAGACAATAAAATGGATTTGGAACAATGCAAATGAAACAAGACAAAGTTTTTGTCCCCTTCTTTCTACTAGAAAAAGCTTCCTGGACCAAGGGAGTGTGGGGAAAGACACAGAAGAAATGTAAAGGGAGAAAGTTTGTAAGGTTCCCTAGTGGACCCCAAGTAGAGGAATGCCATTGGCACTCAAAGATCACCAGCCTCCTCTGGAGCCAAGGCCATCAATTACCAGCATCCAGGGTCCATATGGGAACTAAGAAGCACCTGACAACACCTGTTCAGTGCAACAACGTCATCACACTTCCCAGTGGCTTCATTTTTATATCAGTCCGACAGGAGTGTCACATGTTTGGGCTCTGAGTCTTTTCTCAGTCTTCATTTGACTTAACCCACATGTAAAATCTAGGCTTCCATTTTACCCAGATAGAGAATGGGTCCTAGTCCCTGTAAGGGAGCAAAATGTGCCACCCCAAAATGTGTCTCTCTGGCATGAGGAATAATGTAGGCTGAGGATTTTTAAGAGACAGAAGACTCAAGAAGTCTTTCTTTTTACCCCCTCTCTAGCTGCCTAAAGGAATTTAGATAAAGTGCTGTTTTGTTACTGAACCAAACTTGAGTTGTTCACCCAACCCACAACAAAGCCAATCTACTGACACTGGGTTGTGGTGAAGCAAAGTACAGCATTTATTGTAGACACCAAGCAAACAGAATATGTAACTCATGCTCAAAAGACCTGAACTCCCTGATAACTTTCAGGGATTTTTTTTTTTTAAGATGGAGACTATTTTTTAATATATTTATTGATTTATATATTTGGTTGCACTGGCTCTTAGTTGCGGTATGTGGGCTTCTTAGTTGCGGCAGGTGGGCTCCTTAGTTGTGGCTCCAGGGCTCCTTAGTTGTGGCATGCAAACTCTTAGTTGCAGCATGCATGTGCGATCTAATTCCCTGACCAGGCATCAGACCCAGGCTCCCTGCATTGGGAACAAGGAGCCTTATTCACTGTGCCACCAGGGAAGTCTCAGGGAAGGGTTTTTAAAGGCGATATCGGGGTTGGGGATGCAGCTCATGGACTTTCTTCTGATTGGTTGGTATTGAGGTAACAGGGTGGTGTTTTGGGAATCTTAATCATCAACCTTCTAGTTCTAAACAGTCAGGGGTCTACGTGCTTGTGGTCAGCAAGTAGTCACCATCCTCCACCTGGGGGTGGGGAGGTGGGGGATGTCTTAGCTCCTGCAGAACAACTCAAAGATATGTATCAGATTGTTATGTATATCCCTTGGAAACCAAGCAGGACCCTGTGGGGCTCCTGGGTATGGAAGCCTTTCTGTTCCCTGTTTCTTGTTTGTAGGGAACAGACTCCAGCCTTCATGACCTTCCCTGGGTTCCAAAGGACAGATGTGGACAGTTGCTAGTTGGGGAAGAGAGGGGATGCAGAGACAAGAAATGACCTGAGGCAAGATTAGAGGAACCAGAGAAGCTCATCAAGATTCGGAGACCACCTGAGATGAGATTAAAGGAGTGCAGGCCCTGCACACACTCTAATCCTCATCAGCAACTCCATCCTTGAACCATTGTTATAAAACGCCTTATCAAATCCTTCTGGGTTGATACACACAGTTTTTGAGGGCAGAAGCCTGCTGTGTCCCCCTTTGCCAGGTAAAGCAATAAAGCTATTCTTTTCTACTTCACCCAAAACTCTGTCTCCGAGATTCAATTTGGCACTGGTGCACAGAGGCCAAGCTTTCGGCATCACCTTGAAGAGAAACTAGGACTCTGTTTTATCTCTGAACTACTGTTTAAGCTACCACTACTTTTCTTGTTTGACTGCTTTTCCTTTGTTTCTACATTCCCTCACTTCTCTAATAGTCAACTGCTTGAGTCTGCTCTTTGGAAATCAGGGAAGACCTAGGAAAGTAAAGCCTTTATCTAGAAACAAGAAATGGGAACACAGAGGGGCTGTTATACCTGGGAGGGCTCTGCAGGGTCCTGCTTGCTTTCATGCTCCCAGAACAGAGGTACCACCAGAGATATCTGCAAAGAATGTGGGCTTGGTGTGGTGGGGGGGAACTCTGCAGGGACTAGAGATCTGAGTCCACTCTGTGTCCCATTGTCTGTGCATGGCTCAGCAAACATTTGTTTACCAAACACTTGCTTTTCCTTCTCCATGTGAATTGCCTTCCCCCCACTTAGAAGTCCCAAACCACTACCCCCAACATCCCCTTTTGTCTTTAGCTGAAGATGGTATTTAAGCTGAGGGCTCCAGTCATTTTGGTGAGTTACTCAGTTTCCCTGGGTATCTCCCACATATACATTAAACTTTTGTTTAATTTTCTCCTGTTAATCTGTGTCCTTTCAATGCAATTCTTAGGCCAGCCAGAAGAACCTGTAAGTGTAGACGTGAAATGGAGCAAGACCCTGTGGGGTCCTCCCAGGTACGAATCCTTTCTATGTCCATTTCGTGTTGTTACCAAACCAAACTTGGGTCCACTAGCCCATGTGCAGTAATGCCAGTCTACCAACACAGGGCTGTAGTGATGGAAAGCAAAGGCACTGATACAAGGAAAACAAGTGGCTCATGTTCTAAAACCCCAAACTCCCCGAAGGGTTCAGCGAAGCTTTTTAAAAGGTGTGCGGGGGCGTGTCTCAGAGTATGTGATCGGCTCATGCACAATTCTCTGACTGGCTTATGGTGAGGTAACAGGGTGGTGTCACAGGGGTTAACATCATCAGTCCTTAGGCTCCACGAGGCCTGGGGCTATGTGCTCATGGTCATCAAGTAGTTAAGGGAGGATATAGGAAAAGAGTCTGCCTCAGGAAGGTCTCAAAGGGTCCTGCTTTGTTACACTGTTTGCAGGAAATAGCAGATTCAAACAGTTGCTAATCCAGGGAGGGAATGCAGAAACAAAGGAGGAGCAATTAAGAAACTAGTGCAGTGATAAATCAGCATCCTCGTTCCTCCTCAAGGAATATACATAACAATATCTTTGAGTTCTTCTGTAGGAACTAAGGCCCCCACTCAAGTGGAGGATGATAACTTCAGGCTGAGCACAAGATTCCTGGAACACTACCCAGGTACCTCACCACCAATCAATCAGAAGAAAGTATGCACACGGTGGAAGATAAAGAAGACTTTGACACCCTCCGCAAATGATTCTCCTTTTAAAAACTTTCATGGTCGAGAAGAATCTTTGGAGTTGGTGTTTGGACATGGGTCCACTTTCTCCCCAGGTTGCCAGCCTCTTGAATAAAGCAACCTATCCTTTCCAACCAACACTTGCCTTTCAAGTATTGGCTTTTGAGTGGTGAGCAGCCGAACCTGAGTTCAGTAACAGAGGAAAATTTCTTTCCCCCGACATCACTTACAGAGGGTCGTAGTTAGAAGATGTAGGAGCCCCTCGCTTGGGTTTGGATGGACTGAGAGGAACCAACCTCAGGGTTCAAGTTAGGTCTTGCTCCCATGCCCCATGCCATCTGCTTCAGCATGAAGGTGCTTCCATAGGTGCTTTCTGAGGAGCCATGTTTCTGCAGGTACAAGAGTAGACAGACAGCTAATGTCTTGCTGAGACATTAGCTTATTTGTTCCTATGGCCCTCACAGGGCCAGCAGAAGTCTGCTGCTAAAGCTGGCTTTTTGGCACAATCGCTTCAGTGTTTTAGGTTCTTAAAATTCTATCTGTACAAGTTCAGACATGACCTGAGTGCTTGTCAGTTCAGGTTCAGCTCAGCTCTCCCAGGGCTTGGGCTTGTGTTACCTGAAAACTGGGTTCACCTCTTGGTGGGTGTTGAGCCAAAAGACACAAACAAGCCAAAGATTGGGAGAAGGAAGGATTTATTATTTATTATTATTACTGGGGATCTTTCCCAAAGCAGTGTCTCCTCAAACAGCAAAGCTGGTGAAGTTTTAAGCTAAGTGTACATGTATATTCATGAAGGGGCTTGGGTGGTCACCCAGTCCAGGCTTAGCTGATTAAAGTCACAAGGGTCAGAAAAGGTCAACATCATCATCCCTTAGGTTCAAGCTGATCTTGTGGTTGAGTGCTTCAGGCTAATATTTACCACTGAAACAGAACTGGGAGTCTTTACAACTGATGCAATGATCTTTGCTATTGGTATTTCTCTTGCCATGATAACAGTCTTCTACATTCTTTTGTTCCCTTAAGATCATTAATTACTGAGACCTGTTAAAGGGCAAGCATTGTGGTGAGGCTTAGATCACAAAATGGCTTAGGTCAAAAATGGCTTCTCTTCTGTCAAGGAAGCCATGCCTTTTTCTCTGGGGACCCCCTACACTATCTGCTTGCATTTGGGAGAATGAAATATTCTTCTCTCTCTCCCTCATGTACCCACTCTGCTGAGTGAGCAGCTCCATCTGCCTCAGACCATGTATTCTGGGATGTGTTGTTGACAAATTTGGGAAATTTCATTTTCCCTACCCAGTACCTACTGAGAATAAACCAGGAGATGCTGGAGGAACCCTCTGGTCTCTGGATGAAGACGGAAGACTTTTGGGAAAAGGTGAGCCAGCCTCGCCAGCACTGGATAAATTTGTTGGTGACACAACCCAGGAATGGAGTCAAAGCTGGTGACTTTCTAGAAACCCAGGACAAAATATCAGCCTTCCTTGCTATGGGCTGATGTCCTAGAATTCAAAGCAACTAAATATTAAATGAAGGAATGTATGGGGGACCGGAGATGTGCCACCCACATCCTCATTCAAAGGAGGATCTGCTCCCTGTGCTGCCTGGAGTGTTGTCAGCAGACAGCCCTCAGCTCTCAGGCCCTTCTGAGTCTGCCTCAGCTGCAAGGAGATGCCATGCTGAAGAGTACACCTTTCCCAGGGTGGGCCATGTCCAGTGATGATCAAGGCAGGGACATAAAGGCCATCTCAGCCCGCAATGACTCTGACATCAACTACCCAGAGTTGGGCCAAGCTTCTCAGGTTAAGGGCACCATCTCCCACAGGATGCTCTCACTTCAGACACAAACCACAAATTGCAGGTCCCCATGTTACCAAACTGAACTTGGGCCCACTCACTCAACCCACAGCAAAGCTAATCTACTGACACCTGGTTGTGGTGAAGGAAAGCACAGCATTTATTTCAGGTGCCAAGCAAGGAGAACAGGCAGCGCATACTCAAAAGACCCAAACTCCCTGATGGCTTTCAGGTGAGGGCTTTTTAAAGGCAACATTTGGGATGAGGGTTGCAGCTCATGGACTTTCTTTTGATTGGTTGGTGATGAGGTAACAGAGTGGTGTTTCAGAAATCTTAATCTTGGGGAAATCTTAAACTTGGGGAAGACCTAGGAGACAAAAGCCTTTTTCTACAAACAAGAAACACAGGACATGGTGGGGGCTGCTTTTGTATCAGGGAGGGCCCTGAAGGGTCCTGCTCAGTTTCAATCCCCTGTTTTCTTTGACACTCCTCCATCCTGAAGGGAACAGGGACAGGACAAGAAAGGGAATACTGTTTTGAATGGAGAGGTTAATCATAAACACAGCAGGGGAACTTCATTTTAGTGGGACTCAGCTTCACCCAGGCCACTCTCACTTCTGGCTGGCTACAAATTTGGAGGTTCCCACTAACACTGCAGGTCTGATACTTTTCTTAGAACAACTCACAGAACTCAGGAAAGCTCTACACTTATGATTAAAGTTTTATTATAGCACAAAGGATACAAATCAGGACAAGCCACAGAGAGAGACACATAATGTAAGGTCTGGGAGGGTCCTATAGGTAAAGCTTCTTGTCTTTAGGACATGTTACTTTGCAACACCTCAACGTGACAGTACACCAAGCCAGCCAGGGAAGCTCCCCCCAGCTTTGATGTCCATGATTTTTATCAGGGCTTCCTTATGAAGGCATCATTGATTAACTCATTGACCATGTGACTTAATCTCTAGTTCCCTTCTGCTCCTCCAAGGTCAGGCTGATTCAAGTGGCTCACACCCCCAAACCTCTAATCACATGATTGGTCTTTCTGGTGTGAGCAACCTCCATCCTTAGCCACCTCATTAGCATAAGCCATCAGGTGTGGTCCAGGGGCTCACCATGAATGACAAAGGCATCCTAATCATTGAAGGAATTCCAAGGGCTTAGAGGTTCACTCCCAGGAACAGGGTACAAAGGCCAGCCAAGTTCTTTATTGTACACAGCCCAATGCCAGACAAGTCTAATGGACCATTTCCCCCCTAGAATCCCTATGGAGGTGATGAGGTCACTGGGACAGTTCTACTTCCTTCCAATCCTTTCACATGGCTCCAAGGGCATTCTCTGACAAGGAACCTAGGCATTAACTCTGTCTCAGAGTCAGCTTCTGGGAGAACCTAAACTGTAGCAGTTAGCTCTGGGAGTGGCCCAAGAGAGTAGGTGATAAGATGAAGTATTGGAATTTGATCACACACCGCCCAGCTGGTCCTGAGCCCCTCATCACTGATTGTGGGTGAAGCCAGGATAGGCTCTAGCACAAGGGGACTGTCCAGTTGTTACACCTTTCACCCACCCATGGTGATTCAGTGCTCTAGTGGAAGAGAATATACTGGGGCGATGTATCAGGAGTTTGAAAGTATGGGAGATATAATGACTATAAGGACCATGGGATGGATGGCTGTTGCTAAATTCTATTGAAAATGATAAATTCTAGAAAACAATAAGAAAAGGCCAAGTGTGAAAGTCAGAGGGCATCCTTGGTACCTTATAAAGAAGTCTCATCTCCTGAAGTGGGAAGGCAGTAAAAGCTGAGGCTCTGGGCCAGAATTTAATCATCAGAGTCCTGAGCCTGCAAGACGTTAAACTCCAGCTGGGACAGTGCTGGCCTGCCAAGGTCAGGGCCCTGGCTGGGAAAAAATTGGATCCCAACACATGGATGGCACAACCGGGTTTATACTCCTTCAAATATTGAATTTGAAGGTTCCAACATAACCTCTGAGCCTGAAAAAGTGTTATCCCTCCCTTAAGAGTCAACACTGCTATTCTAGGGCTTATGGGATGTTTGAAACATCAGCACAGGATCAAATGTAACACTGTGTCAGGGGTCCAGGGGACCCACTTTACATCAAAGGAGATGCAGGAGCAGGCCCATGACCATGGGGTCCACTGGTGATGTCACAGGACCCCCTCCACCCGCCCAAGTTGCTGGTGTGGTTGAAGATTGGAAGAATGTGCATAGCTTCAGTGTCAGCCTTTTTTAAATTAATTAATTAATTTATTTATTTTGGCTGTGCCAGGTCTTAGTTGTGGCACGTGGGATCTTCGTTGTGGCACGCAGGATCTTTTGTTGCAGCCTGCAGACTTCTTAGTTAAGGCACGCAGGCTTCTTAGTTGCGGCGTGCATGCGCGATCTAGTTCCCCCAGGGATTGAACCCAGGTCACCTGCATAGGGAGAATGGAGTCTTACCCACTGGACCACCAGGGAAGTCCCCAGTGCCAGCTTTGAGGCAATACTTTATGAGGATGGGATTTCTTCTTCTGGTGAATCAAGGACCTTGTACAGTTCAGTGGGCTTGGTATCCAGGTGACCTACTTGATACTCCCTTGCCCAAGTGTGATAGCAAATGGACAAGGACAGCAACCCAGGCTTGAGGGGAGCTGAGGACCTGTCTCAGATGGGTCATTCTTCCAGGTAACCCACCAAGATGGGTAGATGTATTTTCTGAGGATGAGGACAATCTAGAATGGAGAGTGGAGGAGGGGTGTGACGAGTATCACAGGCAACACCGAGCCCATCTGAAACATCTGCCAGAGTCTCTTATGTTTGTGTATATCTTCACCAGCTGAAACCAGCTCAGGCATGGAATCTCACACATCTGAACATGCTCAGAGAAAAATTCTAGTGGAGTCCATTGCTCCTGTGTTGCCTAAAACAACTTGAGAAACCAAAAAGGAGCCTCCCTCCCCTGGCAGCTGTTCACAGGTCCACACCCTGGATCTCTTGCTTCTAGGAGCACAGAGGTAAGGTCCCTATGATGCTTTATAGTCACCACAGGGGCTGGACAAGGTCATCCCCAGTGGCGCTGAGATCTTTAGTGGCTGAAGATGATGGTGACAGTGAAGTCTTCCTGGGAACCACTGGACAAATAATGGGTTCTGGAGGAGATAAGGGGAAGGAGGGACCCTGCTTCAGCAGGGTCATCCAGGGTTTGGGAAGGGAGTGGAACTTGTTCTGGGTTTTGTTTTGGGGAGAGGAAGGCATGGGAAAGGCACTGTGGGCAGGAGGCCACGCCCAGGCAGGGACAAGTGGTGAGAAGGGCACTGATGAGTCAGCAGAGGAGAAAGAGCAGGTAGGTGGACCCAAGTGGGGGCGAGGAGGAGAAGAAGGGGGACAGCAGAGGGCCAGGGAATGGGGGTGGGCCTGGAGGTCCCGAGCTGTGTGGCCCAAAGGTCCGGGCCTGCAGGGGGCCAGCCGTGCCCTCCGCACATACCTTCCTCGCCTCTGGTGCTGCCTCTACCTGCTGGCCTGGCTTCTCTCCAAACGATCTCATGCCTGTGCCTGCTCTTTGCTCTACTTTCTCTGAGTCCTGTGGGCAGCCCTCTGTGCTGAGGCCTCCTCTTCTGCCCTCTGTTGTGTGCTTAGTCCTGGGGGAGCTCAGAAATGCCCTGGAAGAGTCCCATCCCACCCCCACCCCCCCACCTGCAGACATTGCCTTCGTCTTCATGCCCAGTCTGCCAACTGTTACAGACATAGCTCAGCTGAACCTCCAGCATCTGGAAATCACACTTGCCTTTCTCTCTAAAATGAACACTTCAGACTGTCACTTTATTTTTCTCAGCCTCTCAAGCTAGAAGCCTTTGACTTTTTTCCCCCCAGTGCCTCATCCAAACTGTCACAAAAATCCTGTGGCTTCCTCATGAGGTATTTTTCTCAACATCTTTCATTCCCTTTGGTACCAGACACACGACGCCCCAGGTCACCCGTACCCTATGAAATCTGTCAGAAACTCAGGATATGATCCCAGGAATCTGTATTTCTAATACCTTTCCAGGTAGTTTGCCTTGCACCAAGCAAGACTGAAATCTCTGTTCTAGAAGGAATATAATCAGGGTGGATTAGGTTATGCTCCTGTAACAAATTAATGCTGAGATCCCAGTGGCCTAACATAATGTTACTCACACAAATTCTCATATGGGTAGGGCAGTCTCCTCCTTTTGTAGCTACGCCATCTGGAATATATGGTCCCCAAGATGTTGAGACTGGGGAGGAAGTAGCTGAAGGGATGTTTCTAAGGGACAGGCCTGGAGTTGGCTAGAACTGAGCTGCAAGGGAGGCTGGGAAGGGCCTGGGAAGTTCCCAGGAGGGGGAAGAATCTTCGCTGCAGCGGTCTCCGGGGCTCGTCTGGGTTTCTTCCTCTCCATGACTGCGGTTGTTCTCAGGTCCCTGTTATACCAGGAGGCAGAAGCGACTTTTCACAGGTGTCCTGCAATGCTCTCCACCACTCACACCAACTGTTAAGAGTCTGTGTTCTCAGCACTAAAAGAGCGGGACTCAGCACTCCTCTAGAGCAGTCCCGGGGCCCAGCTGCACCCACCTTAGCGCGGCCCCTGTCCTCTTTTCAGCTGTTTGGATTATTCCAGGATGCTCAGGATTTCCCCCTCAACTTCCCTGGAATTTCCAGTAGAGGGAAAAAGTAGAACTTTCCAGGAGTTGCCTGAATGAAGATCATCTGACACTGACTTTAGCTTTGGAAGATGAACTGAGATAAAACAAAGAAGAGCTTAGTAATGTGGACCAAATGTTGAGGTACAAACCACCATTTCTGAGTGGTGGCTCCACCTCGTCTGTTAAAGTAGAACAGTTTCTAAACATTCAGAATATTTAGGAAGGCAGCACGACGTGGAGGTTAAGGACGGGTGGATTCTGTAACTAGCTTGCCTGGGTTTGAAATGCGGCCTGCTTCTTTCTAGTGGCTAGTCTTGGGCAAGTTACTCTACCTCGCTGAGCCTCGGTGTTCTCATCTGTAAAAAGGGACACATATGCATGGCCATCTCCTTAACTGTTACGAGTATCGAACTCAGTGATCACTGTACCTGGCTTACTGTGGATAAGTAAAAGGACGCTATACCCCGTGTTGTTATAAAATCCTTGTCTACCCTTAAACTTGAACATCTTGACTTTTATTTTTGATAGATAATCTGTAAATGTCAATTTCAGCAACAAATTTAGGACACTTATCCTAAAAAATGTACTCTGCCTATTCCTATGGAAATCCTATGACAAAGGGATGTGGGTGGGAGAAGGAAGCTCTGACAACCACGAGAGGGACCGTTGGTCTCCTTTGCTACGTATCAACAATCTCTGTTTGTCAAGTGGCAAACATTTTGTGACATGAAAGGTTTGAAAAGTTGTACAGGAGCTTATGGGAGGGGACTCTGTTCCTCAGATTACTCCCATCTGCAGGGTCCTCTGCTTCTGCTGGATCTGGGGGGTGTGGCCTAGGCCTGCCACCTCTGCTTTTGAGAAATGGACGAGAAGTAAGGGAGGGGGTGGGCACTCTAGGGATCTGAGTCGTTGTTGCCTTGTCTTGTGCTTTTCCCCTTTCTTCTCTGAGACCCCAGGTGACGGGAACGGCAAGAGAAGGTGAAATTAAGAAAATTAAGGCACGTGTGTGCCAGACCTGAAATACATTGCTCGACAGCAGGGTCTCCTGTCCTCGTGTGGGCACATGGGGGTTTTCTTTCAGGCTTTGTTCTTTTTTTTTTTTTTTTTTAAAAAACATTATATTTTATTTATTTTTTTCTTTGGCTGCGTTGGATCTTTGTTGCTGCCTGTGGGGGCTACTCTTCGTTGCGGTGCGCGGGCTTCTCCTTGCGGTGGCTTGGCTAGTTGCGGAGCACGGGCTCTAGGTGTGCGGGCTTCAATAGTTGTGGAGCGAGAGCTCAGTAGTTGTGGCTCACGGGCTTAGTTGCTCCGCGGCATGTGGGATCTTCCCAGACCAGGGCTCGAACCCGTGTCCCCTGCATTGACAGGCGGATTCTTAACCACTGCGCCACCAGGGAAGTCCCAGGCTTTGTTCTTGATAACGGGGGTGGAGGAGGCGGAAGTGAGGGTGTCATACACGAACCATAAAGAAAACTGGAGTTTGTGTACAACAATGGGGAAGATCTTGGAGTAAGTTTTTGCCATAAAATAAAGAAAATACTGGCTGAATTATTTTCCTTTCCAGGGCTAGGATAGAGCATGGTATGCAGAGGTTGCTTCTGATGGGCCTGTAAATTAATGTGAGCAAACTTTTCGGACCACTAGCTCAACATTTCTCTCTTGAAAACAATTTTTTGTTGTTGCTGTTAATCAAAGGTTTTCTAAGACTTTATTTGTTAATTAACTTTCCAGTTTCCTAAATCACATTTCTTAATATTTTAAAATTAAAGTTAGCCGAGGACATTTCTGCTTTCAGTAGTATCGGATTTACCAGCTTAGTTCAACTCTACCTAATTCCAAATAGCTGCAAGTATATATTTTCTCCTTTCAATTATGCTTTCGCTCTCCATTCTGATTATTGCAGTTTATGCAAATCAAGTTGGAGAAGAGATTTAATTCAATCAACTGTGGGTCTGCTTACACTAATTTGAATATTAGCTGCCGTCTCTATGTAAATGACTAGAGAGAAGGAAACTTGTTGCTATGCACCAATTGTGATGCCATTCTTACTGGCTAACCTTGTGTCAGATCTCAAGGTCAAGCTCAAAATCAAATTGGTTATGGGAGGTTGTTTGTGGGTCCTGGAGGAAGACACCACCTCCCAGGTCTGTGCTCAGGGTGATTCTAAAAGATGGCTGATTTTTTTTTTTTTAACATCTTTATTTGAGTATAATTGCTTTACAATGGTGTGTTAGTTGCTGCTGTATAGCAAAGTGAATCAGCTATATGTATACATAGATCCCCGTATCCCCTCCCTCTTGCGTCTCTCTCCCACCCTTCCTATCCCACCCCTCTAGGGGGACACAAAGCACTGAGCTGAGCTCCCTGTGCTATGCAGCTGCTTCCCACTAGCTAGCTATTTTACATTTGGTAGTGTATATATAAGACGGCTGAGTTTTTAGACACTGTCAGGAAGGCCTCCATCTTGTCCATTATTTATGATCTATGAGAGAGAAGGAAGGAAAGAGAGAGAGAGAGAAGGATTGTTTCTCTTTACTGAGAGTTCACTCCAGTCACTCAAACGAAGCAGCATTCTTCACATACCAGGTCGAGGAAGGCAGCTAAGGTATCCATCCCCCCACCCCCACCCCCACCCCGCGGAAAAATTGGAGACTAGGATATTTGGAGCCTTAGCGAGCTAGGAGGAGAGTCTTTCTCCAAATCTCACAAAGGATCAAGAACAGAGAAATTAATAGCATAGAGTGAATCTTTAGCCAACAGGGGAGCAGAGGACAAACTAAGAAAGAAGGTTCCTCGGGAACCTTGCCCCTGGCTGCCCACAAGCAAAACACTGTGTCTTTGAAGTGCTAATGTTGCTTTTCGTGGGGAGGAAGAAAAGAGAGGGGACAGCAGGGTTATAAACATGCTATTTGTTTGTCTTGAAGGTGCTAAACCAGTTTCCAGGTACAGGTGTTGTTTTGCTTTAGAAAGCTAGAGATGCGTTCTTCATAGGAAAGCTGACCAAATCCTAGAGCTGATTCTTCTTCCTCTTTTTTTTTTTTCCGCATACTAAACTGGGTCAGGGAGAGAGTTTCATATTTTTGTTGTTGTTGTTACACTGCCAGCTCAGAAGCAAGATGATTGGCTGAGACTTCGAGCCTAACAATTAATGTTAAATACAGGCAGCTGGCTGGGTTTTGATTAAATGCCACAATCAAGAAATCTGGCAATCTGGAACTTCGTGATAGCTGAAGCCTGTGTTTTTTTTTTTTTTTTTTTTTTCTGTTTTTGTTTTTAACCCCATATACACAATTGCTAATCTTTCGGGGTCTTTTCCTTTACTGTCACTACAGTTTTTCATGTTTAAAAAATTGGCAGAAATCGTCTGAAGACATGCAAGTTTCCTTGATTCTGAAACAGCTGAGGGCTTCTGTGTTGCTGCCCATGTGATTTGGAGTTTCTGCTCTATTTGATGAAAACGAACACCGAAGACGGTAATCAATTTGTTAGCACAATGTTTAATTATTCTTTTTTTTTTTCCTATTCAATTAATTGCTCATAAATGGGGAAACAAAAACTACTCAAATCAACCCCTTTTATTGGTAGGGCTATTCCGGAGACTGTATTTTTTGCTTCTGGCGCCACCTTATGGACGACAGCTATATTTCAAATATGGCAGTCAAGAATGGATTCATTTAGAAAGTGTTAGTATACTGTCCGTGTAACTTCTTGGTTTCGCGGACAGTATACTACAAGTGTGATGATCACCAAGTATAATGATCACTTAGTTTCTATTAGGGAAAGATTTCAGAAAATACCCTATAACAGGAAAAACTAATTGTGGTGAGTATGGAAATGTGTGCATCACTATGAAATATATGAAGAAAATCCAAATTTTGTAGTTCATATAAATCATCTGCATTTCCTTACAAGTCCTCAAGTCCTTTATGGGGGGGTGCACAGGGAGTGTCCACATTTTCCAGCTATCTCAAGATTTCAGATTTCTTCTCTCTGCTGAACTTGTGGTGGTGAAGAAGGAGAACTTGGGGCCCTGGGTCAGTGACCCCACACCTAGTTGCAGATGGGCTGAACCATTTTCTGGGCCTCTGCATGGAGTCTGCCTTGAGCAGCTGGTCCCTTCTGGCTTTCTGGGTATCATGTTGGGGATGGGTCATGAGTCAGTGTGCTCCACAGACCCCATGGCCCCTTAATTGTGACCTTGGCTGGCACAGGCCCTCTCATCACTTCTGGTCTCTCTACTGGGGAAGGGACAAAGTTCTGGATCTTCTGCAGACCATGTGCGGGCTCTGGGGTGTCAGTGACGTGTTCTCAGGCCATCTGTGTAGACGTCTTACCCACCATTGTTAGTCTTGCTTGTTGGATGTGGTACTACACCAATGACCACTCCCTAAAGACATGCTTGGGAAGTTGCCTGGTTTCCCACATCTACCCCAAGGTGGGAGTGAAGAATACATATGACTTGGAGCAAATCTGTAGAATCAATTTTGGCAAGCTTGACTCAGACACTCACAGAATTGTCAAAACTATCATATTTGCAGGGACTGAAAAGTACAAGTTTTGTAGTCAAAGCTGAAAATTAACTCTTTTTCGTGTGTGCATTTTAGATGTAATTATTTTGATTCCTCTTAGAGGCAAATGGATGTTTCTGGCAGAGTGGGAGAGCATAAACTTGGAAATGCAAATTGAAAAACACATCAATGTCTTTCAATAAAATGTTGCTTCTTTTCATTGTTATTATTATTAGTTCTAAAAATGCAAACATCTCATAGTTTGAATAAAAACTTGGAAAGCAAATTGCAGCGTCTATATTACTTCCTCTTAATGTTTCTTTCCTGACTTGACAAAAGTCAGATTGGTTGATATTTGGTTTTGCATTGACATTTTCCTTAAGAAGAGGTAGAAGCAACAAGATCGGAGAAGCTGGTGCATTTTAATAGGTACCCAATTTCCGATCACAGAGAGATGAGTCCTGGTATAGACAGTTTTCTTGCCAATCCAGTCCCTACACCAAAGCAGTATTAGCCCTTTAAACAAAATCACCTTTATTACTTTTTCCTTTGAAAAACCTTCAAGGTTCCCCAGGGGATATAAATTGAAGTTCAAGCTCCCTCTTCAGATGTACCTCCCACTACTCTCTTGTAGATTGCTTGCATGCAGAGAAACTGTTTCCTGTCTATGTCAGCCCGACAAGCTTTGTCCCTTCTCATTACCCCACCATGAACATCTATTTTTTTAATGCTATTTATATTTAATTTATTCTTCCAGGCCAATTCAAATCTCTTCTCATCTGTGAAACTTTCCCAAGTCAATCAGCCTCTCCCTTTTTTCATTTCTTAGGTCAGTGTTTCATAACCTGAAGTGAGCATCAGAATTACCTGGCTTGCATTTTCTACGCATGTTCTAGCCTCAGGCTCAGAGATTTTAATTCACTTGTTCTGGGATTGGGTCTACATGGTTCTGAGAATGTCCCTGTTTTTTTTTAAATTATTAATTAATTAATTAATTTATTTATTTTTGGCTGTGTTGGGTCTTCGTTTCTGTGCAAGGGCTTTCTCTGGTTGCGGCGCGCTGGGGCCACTCTTCATCGCGGTGCGTGGGCCTCTCACTATCGCAGCCTCTCTTGTTGCAGAGCACAGGCTCCAGACGCGCAGGCTCAGTAGTTGTAGTTCACGGGCCCAGTTGCTCTGCGGCATGTGGGATCTTCCCAGACCAGGGCTCGAACCCGTGTCCCCTGCATTGGCAGGCGGATTCTCAACCACTGCGCCACCAGGGAAGCCAGAGAATGTCCCTGTTTAAGAATCAGGCTGAAGAACGGAACTGGGTCATTTGTAGAAACGTGGATGGACCTAGAGACTGTCACACAGAGTGAATTAAGTCAGAAAGAGAAAAACAAATATTGTATATTAAGTCATATATGTGGAATCTAGAAAAATGGTACAGATGAACCGGTTTGCAAGGCAGAAATAGAGACACAGATGTAGAGAACAAACGTATGGACATTTGTTTTTTCCCCAAGGGGGGAAAGCAGGGGTGGGGGGATGGTGGTGGGATGAACTGGGAGATTGCGATTGACATATATACACTAATATGTATAAAATGGATAACTAATAAGAACCTGCTGCATAAAAAAATAAATAAATAAAATAAAATTAAAAAAAAAAGAATCAAGCTGAAGTTTAAGGTCTATCCTCTTCTAGTCCATTCCATTCAGCACTTAACCACTATTGCTTTGTCCTGTGTAACGTGGTGCCTGGGCAGGGTCTGAGATCAACTGTCAGACCGTCAGGGCTGAGGGTCCACACATTTCCCTGGAGTCCTTTGCGTGTCCCAACATAGCAGACTTCTGCTTGTTCATGGAATGCTCTAGAAACTCAAGGATGTTAAGAGTTACTATTGTTCCCACTTTCCTTGATTTATATTACAGTCAAGGACAGGGGCTTTTCCTACCATTGGTGTTCAGACATAGAGAGGCCCTGCTGGTCTATAGGATAAAACAACCAAATTCCTGAAAGAAAAAATCACCACAAGGGACAAAGAAGTACTAATTCATTAAACCCACATTTATTGAACACCTTTTATGTGCCAGACAGTGCGTTGGAGGTACATGATAACAGAACAGACAAGCTATCTCCCTCATTTCAGTGGGGACATGAGAGTGGACAGACAGAAAAGACGCGGAGGAGTGAGTACACAGTTCAGAGAGGGACCAGAGTTATGAAGAAGGGAATGTGCACCAGGTGAAGCAGCAGGGGAAAGAAGAGTGGGTCTTGTTCTGTGTGGGCTGCACCTCTCTCTGAAAGCTGGGGCAGCCCCTGATGTCACCCTTTCCTGGGCCTGCAGCCTCACTCCGGGAATGCTGGGACTCTCAGTGCAGGACAGGTTTAGGCCATGGAGGAAAAGACAATGTTACTAAGGACCAAATAATGGACCTGTGTTAACAGAGGTCAGCTGTTAGGAGGATACAGGCATGGATGTGGACACCGGCCATGCAGGTTTGGGTCTGGAGGTGATCATAGCAGTGTGGGCCAAGGCCCAGGGCTAGGTAAGTCACAGCAGGAACCAGGGCAGAGGGCTGGGCAGGCAGGACTCGAGTAGAGGAACTGCAGAGCTCCCACTAACCCTAAAAAATACTCTTTCTGCTCCCACCCGCTCAGAATCCTAGCAGGAAAGATACCCTACAAGGGTCTCTGGACACTCAGGTCCCTTACGTAGTCAGTCCTAAGGACTCACGTAGATGCTCCTGGAAATAGCAGTCACAGTTAACTGGCCAGTGGGTGCTCAGAGTGGGAGATGGGTGTGTGAGAGTGAATGAGTGGCTAAGCTGTGCCCACCCACCACTGAAGTCTGACCTGCTCTTTTTTTTTTTGCGGTACGCAGGCCTCTCACTGCTGTGGCCTCTCCCGTTGCGGAGCACAGGCTCCGGACGCGCAGGCTCAACGGCCATGGCTCACGGGCCCAGCCGCTCCGCGGCATGTGGGATCTTCCCGGACCGGGACACGAACCCCTGTCCCCTGCATCGGCAGGCGGACTCTCAACCACTGCGCCGCCAGGGAAGCCCTGACCTGCTTTTTAATCTCTCTTTTGCGAGAACTTTGAGGTCAAGGATTCCTTTATATTTGGCACTAATCAGGGCTTCTCAGAGTAAGAATTAGGAACTCAGCAAATACTTATTGGTTTCCATTTGACTATTTTGACTTCGGGCTTTGTTTTTTATTTTTCTCTCACTGAGGAAGCATTAAAATGACGACTGGCCAATGTCAATCAGATTGACATGGGTAAATCAGTGGTTGATTACATTTAGACTTTTTTTCTTCCTGATCCTCCTGCAAGTATGATTCCCAATTACATCCAAGGAAGAATTAAACAATTCTGTGATGCAAATGAGATTTAATTCATAATGCTCCTGGGAATCAAATACACACAACTGCTTAATTGCTGGAAACTTGCCCAAAGTTGGTGTTTCAGTTATTTAATGCTGACAAACAAACCACCTTAAAATTTAGTGGCTTAAACACTATTTTATTATCTTTCCCAATTCTATAGGTTGACTGGGCTCACTTGGAGGAAACTTCTCTTCCACAAGATTATGGTTGGGGCTGCAGTCATTTGGGAGCTTGATTGAGTTGAAAAGTCCCAAATGACTCATTCAAAGAGCTGACCATTGGCGTTGGCTGTTGACTGGGAACTCAGCTAGGGCTGCTGACTGAATGTCTCAGTTCTTATTCATGTGGCCCTCTCCATATGCAGCTTGGGCTTCCTCACAGCATGGCAGCTTGGTTCTTGGGAGAGGCATGCAAGAGAAAGGAAGCCGAAGTTGCCAGTCCTCTGAAGACTGAACTCACATTCACCACATTCTATTGGTCAAAGTAGTCATGGGCCAGCCCACATTTAAGAGGAGGGGAAATAATCTCTACACTCACTATAAGAATGGCACACATGTACAAGAAGTTTCCATCTTTGGAAACTATCTACCATATTGGCCCTCTGGCCACCACAATTCACATCTCTCTCCAATAAGCAAAATATACTCACTCCTCCCAACCAGTTAGCATTATGTTATTAGCTCAAAGTCCAGGATCTCATTATCTAAATCAGGTTCAGTTATGAATGGGTGTCTGTGGGTGCAACTTCTCTGGTGTGGTTCCTTGGTGTAGAGTCCTGTAAATTGAAAAGACATTATCTTTTCTATACACACCCAACATACAATGTGAGAAAAGGACAATATAACTATAGTAAATACAACAACAGGTGTATAGCTTTCACTAGTCCATAGTAAATCTGAAATCCAGTCATGCATATGTTAACAGGTTTTTTTTTTCTTTTCAAATTAAAAAATCAGTCTCTAGTTCTCCTGGGGAGTGGTTCTCTATGGCTCAACTCTTCAAATCATCCTTTCCTTTCCATAAGAAATTACCTATGCTTGCAGCTGAATGGTTGTCTCAGCCTACTTCCTTAGCATAAGAAGTTAGGGGTCCAGAGACCTCTTTTTACTTTGAACTGTCTCTATCTCTTTTAGTCCAAATTAGTATAATTCCTTAAAAAGCTTTATAGATTTCCTGTGTATCAAATTAGAAATCCACTCCATTAGACAAAGTCTGTAGCCAGAAGTCTCCTTGAGACAGGCACCTCTAAATCTTGGAATGAGAGTCAGAATGCTGTGGAAAAACTCCCTTAAGATTCTTGGAAGTCTTGTTGTCTAGCTGAGAAGATCTTGAGGCACTGTTTTAAATCCTCCTGAGGTCTTAGAAGGGTCTTACAACTGCATTCTTGCTTTGAACTTTACTCTGAGAACACATTTTACATGGAAACATGGACTTAACCTTTGCCTTGATGTCATTCCTTCTGAGAACATTTTGTTGAGTCCTGGGTCTCTATGTGTTTTGTAAATTCTGCTCTCAAACTGGACTGTCCTTTTTGAGGGGGTTTCATCTCTCCCTTTTCTCATATTTTCTCAGAGGCAGCTACAGGAAACTGGTTGTCACTCTTAACATTCTTCCCAGAAATCTCTTTGTCTAGGTGCATACACGTATTAGTTACCCTTTCTATTCTCAGCATCACTGCAGAAAATGTTGCCCAAATTTTATAGTGTTGCCAAACTTTCTACCTATCTGTGACATGGATTGCCTTTTCTTTAGCCTCCAGTGACAATTTCCTCACTCACTCTCCTTCCAGGCTCCATTAGTCGTTTCGTTGAGGTCCTTTTGGCTCCTGTCTGCCGCCCAGCTCCAAAGCCAAAGCTGCATATTTTAGGTTTCTGTTACAACAATACACACTTCCGGATATTAAGCTCTGTTTCAGTTATCTAATGCCACAGAATAAACCCTAAACAAAATAAACCTCAAAACTTAGTGGCTTAAAACAACATCCATTTAATTATGTCTCAAAATTCTGTAGGTTGAATGAACCCAACTGGGCAGTACGGCTCCCATGACATCAGCTGGGGCTATGGTCATCTGAGGGCTCTCCTGGGATGCATGGCTAAGCCTACTGACTGAAGACTTCCGTTCTCTTCCACTTGGGTCTCAGCATGTAGCTGTTTAGGCTTCCTCAAAATTTGGTGCCTGGGTTTCAAGAATGAGTGTTCCAAAAGGAAGGAGATAGAAACTGCTAGCTTAAGGTCTGGGTTTGAAATTCACTTCTGACATATTTTCTCAGTCAGAGCAAGGGGACAACTCAGATTCAAAGGGAGGGAAAAAAACTCCACCTCTTGTATGGCATGCTGGTCATCTTTGGAGACTACCGCTGCTGGGGAGTAATGATTGCCTCTTGTAATAAGAAATTACATTGAATCGGGTGCTACTTTTCTTTTGTGGAGGAGATAGACCTCACATTTCTAGAATCTCCCAATAATTTTTCCCTCTGATTCATCTTGCATACTGAAGGCATATTGATACTTATTGTTCAAACAATTGATGTTTTGCTTTATCTACTGAGAATCCGGTGTAAGACAAATGCATTTGATGTTTCTTTCTGTTGGGCAGTAATTCTTGGTAAAAAGTTGGAAAAACAGGGATTGAGGCTTGAAACAGGGATTGAGGCAAAGTTTTAATTTAACATCGATGTGTGATATAGTCACCACAGCACTCCTTTTTTGTAAATATGATTTTTGTAAACTTGCAAATTCTCTGACTGATCGTGACCTGGGTAATAGAACATCCATGAGGAATGGAGCCCTCCCTAAAGAGAAAAGAGGGAAAAATTTCCCCCACTTAATTTGTTTTAGTGTATGTCTTTAAAAAAAAAAACAACACACAGTTCAGAATGACATGAAATAGAAAATATCTCTCTGCTCAGTCCTCACCACCTTCAAAAACTCAGCACCACTCTTCAGAGACAACAGTGAATGCTGACAGATCTTCTGGTGGTTGCTATTATAAATAGATTTAATATGTTTATACCTCTCTTTTGTTTCTTTTAAATAAATTTATTTATTTATTTGGCTGCGTTGGGTTATCGTTGCTGTGCACAGGCTTTCTCTACTTGTAATGAGCCGGGGTTACTCTTTGTTGCGGTGCACGGGCTTCTCATTGTGGTGGCTTCTTTTGTTGCAGAGCATGGGCTCTAGGTGTGCGGGCTTCAGTAGTTGTGGCATGCGGGCTCAGTAGTTGTGGCTCACGGGCTCTAGAGCGCAGGCTCAGTAGTTGTGGCACATGGACTTATTTGCTTCGTGGTATGTGGGATCTTCCCGGACCAGGGCTCAAATGCATGTCCCCATCATTGGCAGGTGGATTCTTAACCACGGCGCCACCAGGGAAGTCCCTATACCTCTCTTTCTTGATTGGTAAATTTAAGCAGTATTTATTGTGTCCTTGGATTACAAAGCAGTTTTACCAAAATTTTAATGTGTGTCAAAAACAAGTTGAGTGTTTCCTAAGACACCCCCAGAGTTTCTGAGTTGGCGGGTCTGGGATGTGGCCTGAGAATTTGCATTTCTAGCAAGTTCCCAGGTGGTGCTGATGATTTTGTTGGGGACCATATTCTGAGAACTACTGTCATGAAAATAAACATTTTTGTTTTTGACTTAACACTACATCCTTTTCTCCTCTCTTATTTATCTACTGATTTTTCTGAATTATATATATTTTAATTCTGGCATTTATATTTGTGTCATATGAAAATATACTTATGTGTTTATTACTTGATTGGTCATCTTTAGGCAGTATCCAGTGACAGACAGCAGCTATAAAAGATGAGGAAATATGAGAATTTTATTTATTTATTTATTTATTTATTTATTTATTTTTTGCGGTACGCGGGCCTCTCACTGCTGTGGCCTCTCCCATTGCGGAGCACAGGCTCCGGACGCGCAGGCCCAGCGGCCATGGCTCAGGGGCCATGGCTCAGGGGCCCAGCCGCCCTGCAGCATGTGGGACCCCCCGGACCGGGGCAAGAACCCGCGTCCCCTGCATCGGCAAGCGGACTCCCAACCACTGCGCCACCAAGGAAGCCCAAAATTATTTTTCCTTTATAATTTTGTTACTATTATAAGTGGTGCCTTTGGGGAAAATTGTGTTTTTAATCATTTGGTGCTGTTATAGAGAAATGTAATTTATTTCTACATCTTGTTCTTATATCCAGTCACCTTGCTAATCCTTTAGTAATTCTAATTCTTTACTGGTAAGATTTTGCATGTTGATACCTGCAGCTCTAATTCGTTCATTGTTAATGTATAACGTTTCATTTTTCTCATTATATTACACATTCGTAATTCATTCTCATATGGATGGACATTTAGTGGTTCAGATGGTCTCCTCCTCCTTCTTTGCTATTAGGCAATAATGCAACAATACAATTTTAGCACCTGTGTCCTTGTGGACATGTGTGATTTTTCTTTTCCAAGACATACCAGGGAGTGGAACCACTGGATTGTGGAAACTCAGACACCACTTGTGCACAATTCATAGCCTGTTGGCCTGACCTGTTTTTCCAGTTATTGCCATGGCAACCGGCTCTGAGTGAGCTCCCAGTGACTTTGCACAGGCGCTCCCTCTTGTTTGTGCTGCCTGTCTCTTGTCTTCAGCCCAGGACAGGGCAGGGGACACAGAAGACCCTTGCTCAGTGTACACCTGTGCACAGTTGTGAGGTGTGGGGAGTTAACACCCCGTGGGGTAGACCTTTGGCACTGGGACAGAGGAGCCAGTGCATAAACCTCACCCTTCTCCCCCTGGACTAACTGCCCTGCAGTGTGTTTTTTTTGGCCTCTCGAAGGGGGATCTCATTAGACTCAGGCCCCTTCTGTGCCTCACTTTGGTCACTTCTAAGAGACCACTGGTCCCTTCGGGGGTGGTGCAGCAGAGTTCACGGGCTCGTCTCCATGCCTCCTGAAGCTGCTCTGAAGTCTTCCTGTGTCAGAGGGGTGGGAGGGATGCGGATGGGTCGTGAGGAAGAGACTACTCACATTCAACTGAGGTTTGGGGGCTTAAGTGACTCACATGGTGAATGCTGTGCGTGGGAACAGGTGGAAAGCTGGGTTTCAGCTTTGGGTTCGAACTAGACAAAATTGGTGCTAGCAGAAATGACAGTTTCGAGGTTGGTTTGGAACAATGAAAATCAGCTAAGGATTTAGTTGTACATTCAGAGTCAGGACGTAGAAAAAGATGTGACCTGGATGCCCATTACCAGCTTGGATTAGTAAACAGTGTCAGGGCAGAAGTCTCAGGTCCTGATTCTGTGTACTTAAGTACACAGTTGACCTAATTTGTAGATTATGTTGCATCACAGTCCATGGTATGATCATTCATGGTACAAATATTTATTGAGAACCTACTATATGCCAAATATTGCTCTAAGTGTTATAAAAATATTAACTAATTTAATCCTCATAACAACACTCTAAAGTAAGAATTATTATTATTATTATTATTAGCCGTGCCACAGGGTTTGCAGGATCTTAGTTCCCCGACCAGGGATTGAACCCAGGCCCCCTGCAATGGAAGCACCGAGTCCTAACCACTGGACCACCAGGGAATTCCCGGAAGTAAGAAACATTATTATCCCATTTTATAGAAGAGGAGATTTAGATACAGGGAGGTTCATTATGTACCTCAGGTCCCACAGTGGTTGAACCCAGGAAGTCTACACCTAGGCCCAGGCTCTTAACCACTTTGCTACACTGATTATTGATTCTCTTGTTAGTTGCTTCTTCCACCCATCCTTCCTTCCTTTCTTCTTTCCTTCCTTCCTTCCTCCCTTCCTTCCTTCCTTCCTTCTGTCCTCCTTTCCTTCCTTTCTTCCTTCCATCTGTCTTTCCTTTACTTTTCTTTTCATGTCAGATTTGTTGAGGTATAATTAACATACGGTTGGACTATATTATTATATAATTAATATATGGCTATATTATCTTATATAATGAGCATAAGGTTATAATATAATTAGTATATGGTTAATTATACCATAATCAAGATATAGACATTTTCACCACCCCAAGAAGTTTACTGTGTCTTTTCCTTCACCCCCAGCCTCTGGCAACCACTGATCTCTTCTACCTCCCTGTAGTTTTGCTTTTTGGAGAATGTCACAAGAGCAGAGCCGTGGAGTCTGTAGCCTTTTGAGCAGTCTTCTTTCACCGAGAATGATGTACATGAGCTTCGTCCCCGTCGTTGCATGTATTAGTGGCTTGTTTCTGTTTAGGACTGAGGAGCATTCTATGGTGTGGATGTTTATTTATCCATTCAGTAGCCGATGGATGTTTGGATTATTTCCAGTTTTTGGTGATTACGAATAAAGCTGCCGTAAATATTTGCCTACCGGTATTTGTAATGGGAATATATTTTCAATTTCCTGGGTAAATACCTAGGAATGGAATTGCGGCATCATATGATAAGTGACTATTTAACTTTATAAAAAGAGCCAAACTGCCTTTTTCGAAAATGCTGTACCATTTTGCATTTTCACCAGCAATGTATGATTTTGCCAGTTGCTCTACATCCTTTTCAGCCCTTGATACAGTAAGCCTTAAAAAAGTTTTCTTTAGTTGGTTTAATAGATGTTTAGTGGTATCTCACTATGGTTTTGATACGCATTTCTCTCATGACTAATAATGTTGAGTATGTTTACATGGGCTTATTTGCTATCTGCATGTCTTCTTTGGAATGCTTTTTGGAGATAAGATTTCATTTTCATTAACCACATGCTTATTAATGAATATCATTCAGTCCAACTCTACAAATGGATGTTCACATACAGTTCAGAGTTTTTATTTCTGGTCATTACGGAGGATGCAGAATAGTGTAGTAGTTAAGGACGGGAGCAGGGTTCAAACTACAGCTCAGTAACTTACGAGCCATGTGCCCTTGGGAAAATTGTTGTGTAATCCTGTGACTGTTTTCTCATCTGTAAAAGGAGGATAATAAGAGCACCTACTGTAAAGAGGTATTGTGAGGAAAATGTGAGATGATTCATGTGATGTATGTAACACAATGCCTGTGTAGGTGCTGTATAAGTGGTGCTATCATCATCTTCATCGTCATCTTCATCGCCATCATCACCATAATCATCATCTGGTCCATGACTGAGTCCCTGAAAGTATATATCAACTAACATACATTCAGAAAATTCACTCATTTTTATTTAATTCCAGAACTGTAAAGAGACCAAGTTCAATCCCCAAATATCAAAAAAGAAGGAAAGAAAATCTGGAGAATGTATCTTCATTACATAGTTCACGTGGCCAGCAATTTGAAGACCCTGCAGATACTTTATAAAATACCAGTTTCAATATGGAAAATCCCAATAATTTCCAGACCTGCTTTGGCATCGGGAAAAGTATAATATCTGGTTCTTCCATTTCTCCTCCAGATTCTCTAGCAGTCAATAGACTAATGTTTAAAACATGCTTAGACTTAAACAAACGTGTAAACCACTTTGCCACTTGCACACACCTTTAATTTTAATCAGGTGGAAATATGTCTTTGCTTTTTGTTGGTACAGCTCAATACTGACTCTCTTTTCTGATGGGACATCATGATATTATGAGATTGTAATGGGGTTTGGATTTGTGGAATGAATCTTGGGAAAACAAATTTAAACACAATTTAATGCTATAAAATGACTTTAGCTATTGATGTCGGAGACCAGCCCAAGAAGAACTCCTGTTCTTTTCAGGGGGAGGATATATAATTGCTCAATGAGTCCACTGAGGGGAGCCATTTCCATAGCAAAGATATTACAGACGTGGACTGGAGCTTGTGTCCAGGGTACGACATCAGCTTTAGGGTTTAAAATGCACAAGGTCTTCAGATTCCTAAAAGCACTGTAATTTTACAATAATCAGACAGAACCACAAGGCAATACAAACACTTAGCTGCAATGATTTAAAATAAAAACCTATTGAATTTAGGTGGTGATACATGGGAAAGTCAAGAACATCTTTTTTCTCTTTGCATTCCCTTTGGAAATATCTAGCACCAAATGAAAGTTAGTTGTAGGTAGCAATAGCAATAGATAACGTTTATTGAGGGCTTGCTCTGTGCTAAGCCTGTCATAAGTATTGACTTATTTAATCCTCACAATGATCCTATAATTTTGGGAGTAGTTATTATCATCCCCATTTCATAGTTGGGAAACAGAAGCACAGAGAGGTAAGTGAACTGTCCAAGGTCACAGAGCTATTAAGAAGCAGGCCGTCCGGCTCTAGAAACCACAGTCTTACACGTCACTATGCTGCCTTTTAGTGGGAGAGTTCATAAGGCTTAGCTGAAAAAATGATGAGTGAATGAAGGGGAAAGTGGGAGAATGAGACGGTGAAATAAGGTGGTTTAGGCAATTGTTCCAGTGATCAGAACTAATATTTTCATGGAGACCGAGAGAGAAAAGTCAAAACTGGTCTCCTAACAGTTGCATGAAGACAGCAGAAACATCAAGAGAAAATAGTTGAAGATGAATTTGTTTCAAATATATTTTAATACTGGGAACTTTGCCAAAAGTCCTTAAGGGTAATGACATTGGGGATATTAGCAGAAGGTTTTGACCCAGATGAACTGAACAGAGACATTGATGCAGTTTCAGTGAAAAACATGCTGTGTTCGACAAAATTGAACTTTGCTATGGTTTCATTTCTTCATATTTTATTTTATTTATTTATTTTTTTTGCGGCACACGGGCCTCTCACTGCTGTGGCCTCTCCCGTTGCGGAGCACAGGCTCCGGACGCGCAGGCTCAGCGGCCATGGCTCACGGGCCCAGCCGCTCCGCGGCATGTGGGATCTTCCCAGACCGGGGCACGAACCCATGTCCCCTGCATCGGCAGGCGGACTCTCAACCACTGCGCCACCAGGGAAGCCCTCCATATTTTATTAACATTTCCGAACTTCCCTCATCTTCCTGGGCTGTCTTTAAATTTTTTTCTCCCCTTTTTTTATTCTCATTTTTTTGCAGCTGTTTTCAAATACTCTGGCTTTGCCATGTTTTCTTGGCTTTGATGATATGTGAATTCCAATTTACCTGGTGATAAAAGAAGTCTCACAGAGAAATCTACAAAGTTAAACTGCTAAGCCAGTTTTCCTTGACTTAAAATGATTTCAGCCATATTATATGCAACACATAAAATGTCAAAGATGAAAAAAGTAAATGAATCATTTATAACCCCAAAGAGAGGAACAAAAATTTCTGAGCGATTCTTCTGAGAAAAAATATCTAACATGGAGCCTGAGAGATAGGCTTTGTGGTCCTTGGAGGAGCTCGTGACCCATCTCTGTGTTCACTTGCAAATTATTTTCTTGGCTAAAAAATAGCATATGTTAATTTAGAAAAATTGACTTATGGAGACTATCTGCTTTGCCAAGGGAAGTGAGAGAACCCAATTTTATTATGTTTGTGAGTCATCTCTTTTCCTTGGTTCTGTAAAAAGATTGTTATGAAACTCATCAAATATTACTTAGAAATAAAACTAATGTTTGGGATTCATTTATAAAACAGGAATTAATTCACATAATTAAATGTCATTTTAACTTCAAGGTGCTATAAAAAAGACATTTGCCGTTGAAGATCTGCCTGTTTCCAGACATCAGTTGTTTGTATAGAAGCCTTTCTGGACGCTCTCCCGTGCTTCCTTTCAGTTCAGAGTAAGAAAGATGGTCAGTCTTGGAGTTCTGGTCAACTGCTTGGCCTTCTGGCTGAATAGTGCAAAGAAAGTGACTTGTCTTTTATCCCAGTTTGATTTAACCTCATGAAGGGCTTGAGTAGCCAGATAGCGGTTCCCGGCCAAGGGGAGCCTAGGAGAGCTCAGCCAGGTCCTAGAGAAGGCGGGAGGGTGGGTGGAGAGGGGTTGAGCTGAGACTTATAACTAGAGAACCCACATCTCTCTGTAAGATCCAAAGGAAGTCGGGGTCTGGGGCTGTGAGAGAAGCCACCCAGAGCAGGGTCTGTGCAGCCACAAGCACACAGTGGGGATTGGACAACGCAGGTGAGAGCAGAAAATGTCTACAAATCTGCCTCTGGTGCGCCCCCGGGCCACTGCTGGTAGAGTGGTGTACTTGACACACGTCCCGTGGCAAGGTCAGAGCATTTAAAGTACAGTAAGTCCCCTATATATGAACCTTCAAGTTGCAAACCTTCCAAGATGCGAACGTGCATCTGGTTCCTTGTTGGAACTGTGCCATCAGCGTCAGGCGTGAGTGAAACTGCAGCTTGACCTCCGTCTTCTGTTGCTGACGATCCTTCAGTTCTACTATCTCCCACCTCCTCTCCCTCCTCCAGTCAGCAACCCTTCTTGCCTGTTCACTCGATGCCAGCCCCTGTATGCCGGCTGCTATACTGTACTACTGTACTTTTCAAGGTACTGTACTGTAAGATTAAAAATGTTTTCTTTATTTTTTGTGTTTGTTTTTTATGTGTTATTTGTGTGAAAAGTATTATAAATCTATTACAGTACACTACTATGTAGCCGATTGTGTTAGTTGGGAACCTAGTCTAATTTTGTTGGACTTACGAACGCACTCTTGGGATGGAACCTGTTCATATGTAGGGGTATTGTACGTGGTAGGCCCGAAACCACAAAAGCAAGAAAAACAGTAAAAGGACACATCTGACTATGTTAAAAAAAAATGTCTATCTCGTAAATGGCATTTTACGACAAAGTTGACACTGTCTCTTAAGACCTTAACCCTCGGTCTATGAATGAGGAGAAAGGAGCTGGGCAGGGAAGTGGTTTGGGTTGTGAAGCCTCACCCATGTTTGCCCTCTCATTGGGGACTCTCTCTTGTGGCCCTACAGACTTTCCTTCATCTTCCTTACCTATCCTCCCACCCCACCATATTGATGGAGGGCTGGGGGTGACTTAGAATCAGGGCATCCCAAGGCCCATGACTGGGTAGGTAAGCTGAGAGGAAGGGAGGGGAGAACCCATATATGAAGGTAGGAACTTCGCTTCTTTTATACTGTTACACCTGGGTGCATAATGGCTTCCACAGGCTTCTGTGGGTGAGTCTGAGAATCTATCACCTATTATATATATTTTATATAATTTCCATATAAAGTTTTTGGTAGAAAATACCCCCACATATGTTTCCTTTGGGAACCCAATACCTGACCCGTATTCCTTCTCTAGAAGGATCCTAGCATTTTTCACATCTTGATGGAGCCTCCTTTTCCAAGATAAAGGATTAAGATGAATATCTTAGAAACTGTATCTTCTTGGATTTCCTGTTTATCACACTGCGCACTTGAGGATGATGCATGTCATGCATGACAAGATACAACTGTTTATATGAGCATAGAAAACACTGCGCTTTGTTCTAAGTACTTTACATACTTTTACTCCTTTAGTCCTAACAACAGCCCCTGGGATGGATGATACCCATTTATAGATGAGGACACTGAGATAACAAGTAAGTTCCAGGTTGGCTCTGAGTTCAGCTGTCTTAACCATGCTACTAGTCGGTTTCTGAAAATGGAAAAGCAATTCATTCTTTTTTCCCTGTTTTTGCATTAGAAGGATTAGATCTTTGGTGCCCTAGAGCTCCTGGAAAATTTGGATATTAAATTTTCTAGACTCTTAAGGGAAACAGAACTAGTTTTGTTTTGGGGGAAGTTTCTGGGTCTAATGGGCTATCTACTCTAGTGTGAAACAGCTAGCTGAAAAGTGGGCTTGAGATGCAAATGGCTTTGGAGGTACCATGCGATCTCCAGGGGAAAGAAGAAGGGAAATGACAGAGGGAAATTATGGCCCAGGAAAATGGGGCTGATCCAAGAGAAGCTGCCCAAAGGATAAAAGGAGTCTCACCCTGGGAAGACTTGGATGGGTACATGGATTTAGCACAAGACTGTCATGAATGATGGAGCATGTTGAACTTTTGTGACTCAGTGAAGCAGCCCTGGTACTCACACACTTGTGTTTCCTTCTTTGGATTCTGATCTGGGTCTGTGAGTTGCTGTAACTAATAGAATGAAGCAGAGGTGCCACAGGGCCAGTGTGGACTCCAGTCTTAAGAAGGTCTAGTAGACGTGATCGTGTGTTCTTGGGAGCCTCGAGCCGCCATATAATAAATATGGATATCCTTGCTGAAGAGACCACATGGAGAGTTCTTTGGAGAGGCTGTGTGGAGAGGGAGAAGCCCTGACATTACATGGAGGAGATCAAAGGCCAGCCGATTGAGGCCACACACCTGCGAACCCAGTCAATTGGCTCAGCCAGCTTCCAGCTGTCGGAGCCATTCCAGTGGAGGCACCAGATATATGAGTGAAGAAGCCCCAGCAGATATCACATGGGACAGATATGTGTGTGTGTGTGTGTGTGTGTGTGTGTGTGTGTGTGTATGAGCCTATTGGTTGTTTCTCTGGAGAACCCAGACTATTACAAATGGTAAGGCTTGCTACATATATTCTTTGTGTTGCTGAATAGAATAAGCTCAAGACCTTCTGAACTGGGACAGTGGTGAATGACCCTTTGTTACATGTCTTAAAGCAATTATTGGATTGAGAATTTGGAGCTGTGTGTTAGGCTTCTGGTTCTGCCCCTCTGTGACCTTGGGAAAACCAATCAACCTTCCTGGACCTCAGTTTCATTATGGCTATAGCTCTCAAAAATTTCTGCAATTTAAATATGGTTATTAGGATAAAAAAAAGAAACAATGGACAGACGCCCTCCGGCGACCTACACGCACAGGCGGGGCCAAATCCAAAGCTGAGCCCCTGGGAGCTGTGAGAACAAAGAAGAGAAAGGGAAATCTCTCCCAGCAGCCTCAGAAGCAGCGGATTAAAGCTCCACAATCAACTTGATATACCCTGCATCTGTGGAATACCTGAATAGTCAACGAATCATCCCAAATTAAGGAGCCCTGTGGATGAAAGGCTCTTGGTGCTGCAGCCAGGAGTCAGTGCTGTGCCTCTGAGGTGGGAGAGCCAACTTCAGGACACTAGTCCACAAGAGGCCTCCCAGCTGCACATAATATCAAACAGCAAAAATCTCCGAGAGATCTCCATCTCAACGCCAGCACCCAGCTTCACTCAACGACCAGCAAGCTACAGTGCTGGACATCCTATGCCAAACAACTAGCAAGACAGGAACACAACCCCACCCATTAGCAGAGAGGCTGCCCAAAATCATAATAAGTCTACAGACACCCCAAAACACACCACCAGACGTGGACCTGCCCACCAGAAAGACAAGATCCAGCCTCATCCACCAGAACACAGGCACTAGTACCCTCCACCAGGAAGCCGACACAACCCACTGAACCAACCTTAGCCACTGGGGACAGACACAAAAAACAACAGGAACTATGAACCTTCAGCCTGCAAAAAAGGAGACCACAAACACAGTAAGATAAGCAAAATGAAAAGACAGAAAAACACACAGCAGATGAAGGAGCAAGATAAAAACCCACCAGACCTAACAAATGAAGAGGAAATAGGCAGTCTACCGGAAAAAGAATTCAGAATAATGATAGTAAGGTTGATCCGAAATCTTGGAGATAGAATGGACAATAGAATGGACAAAATGCAAGAATCAGTTAACAAGGACCTAGAAGAACTAAAGATGAAACAGGCAACGATGAACAACACAATAAATGAAATTAAAAGTACTCTAGATGGGATCAATAGCAGAATAACTGAGGCAGAAGAACGGATAAGTGACCTGGAAGATAAAATAGTGGAAATAACTACTACAGAGCAGAATAAAGAAAAAAGAATGAAAAGAACTGAGGACAGTCTCAGAGACCTCTGGGACAACATTAAACGCACCAACATTCGAATTATAGGGGTTCCAGAAGAAGAAGAGAAAAAGAAAGGGACTGAGAAAATATTTGAAGAGATTATAGTTGAAAACTTCCCTAATATGGGAAAGGAAATAGTTAATCAAGTCCAGGAAGCACAGAGAGTCCCATACAGGATAAATCCAAGGAGAAATACGCCAAGACACATATTAATCAAACTGTCAAAAATTAAATACAAAGAAAACATATTAAAAGCAGCAAGGGAAAAACAACAAATAACACACAAGGGAATCCCCATAAGGTTAACAGCTGATCTTTCAGCAGAAACTCTGCAAGCCAGAAGGGAGTGGCAGGACATATTGAAAGTGTTGAAGGAGAAAAACCTGCAACCAAGATTACTCTACCCAGCAAGGATCTCATTCAGATTTGATGGAGAAATTAAAACCTTTACAGACAAGCAAAAGCTGAGAGAGTTCAGCACCACCAAACCAGCTCTACAACAACTGCTAAAGGAACTTCTCTAGGCAAGAAACACAAAAGAAGGAAAAGACCTACAATAACAAACCCCAAACAATTAAGAAAATGGGAATGGGAACACACATATTGATAATTACCTTAAATGTAAATGGACTAAATGCTCCCACCAAAAGACACAGATTGGCTGAATGGATACAAAAACAAGACCCATATATCTGCTGTCTACAAGAGACCCACTTCAGACCTAGAGACACATACAGACTGAAAGTAAGGGGATGGAAAAAGGTATTTCATGCAAATGGAAACCAAAAGAAAGCTGGAGTAGCAATCCTCATATAAGTTTTATATATATATATATATATATATATATATATATATATATATATATATGTAGTTTGCTTGAGTGCAGTGTTTTTTGTTTTCTGTACTGAATTCATTAGCATGGGTCAGTATAAAATTTAGCATAGGTCAATATGTAATTTGTAAACTAATAAGGTCTTAAAGTGAGGAATTAAGTCTTTTAAATTTAATTATTTATTGTAAAGAGCAGAATAGCATACATAAACAGGTGCCTAAGGAAAACTTGTATTCTAATATGGAACTCTCATGAACACCTTTCTTTTTTTCTTCTAACGGTATGATAGTAGGCCATTTGATTTTTTTTATGGCTTTAACTTTACAACAATGAAATATTCGTAAATTTTAAAAAGTATTTTTCTTTATTTGATGCGGGTGGGATACTGGAGAAATGAAAGGTCAAACATCTATTGAGGAATCCATACTTGTCTATATATTGTGTACTTTTATTTCAAGAACTGATTTAAAATTCCTAAAAGGATGCTATAATAAGTTATTATGCCATTTTACAGACTGAATTAAGTGAATTTCAGGGAGGTATGAAACTTGCCTAAGGCTATCCAGCTACCAAGCGGTAGAAGTGAGAATTAAATCCAGGTATACCTATTAAAAAAAAGAAAAAAAAAAAAAAAAAAAAAAAAAAAAGAAGGCGAGGGCAGCACCAGGGTATGGGGTTGTTAGTTTTATAGGGGTGAGTAATTTCATACGCTGATGAGTGGGAGGAGTATTCCAGCTATTTTGGGGAAGGGGTGGGGATTTCTAGGAATTGAGCCACCGCCCACTTTTTGACCTTTATGGTCATCCTTGGAACTGTCATGGCACCTGTGGGTGTGTCGCTTAGCTTGCTGATGTGTTACAATGAGTGTATACTGAGGCTCAAGGTCTAGTGGAAGTAGACTCGTCCGCCATCTTGGACCTATTTTGTTCTAATCAGTTTATGTTGTGTCCTCGGGCTATGTAATTCTTTTAAAGGTTGTGCCCTGCCCCCTTTCCTCCTGTTTCATATTGAATATATAATATTTACCAGAGTATGTTTTAATAATTAATACATGATATATTGTATAATTAATTTATATATCATATATATAATGATATCTATAGGTATTTGTTCTAATAAGTCATTAAAAATAAAAAAAAAAAAAAGAAACAATGGAGCCCTTGTTACTGCAATAATGAGGTTTAATCATGGTGCAGGTGAGAACAATATAATAAGCTTTTTAAAATAAAGCTTTTAAAAGTGGGCATATTTTGTACTTCCTACTTTCTGCACTTTAACTTGTATGAGCTGAAAAGAGGCATATTCTTGGGGGTTACCATACTTAATCAATTACCCAGGGACATTAACTGGCACACCTGTTCACATTTACCTTTTTATTACTTGGCCTCAAAGCCAATAACGTTAGTTTGTCCAATTCGTTTTCATAATGCAACAATTGCTTTTAATCATACATTTTCTTCCAAGTGTCTGAGTGGATAGGAGAGAATGGCCACGTAAGTGTCAGGGACCATCACTGAAAGGGAAAGCTAAACAGATTCTTTTTGGCTTCAGAGGCCCGATCACCAGGAGGTGTGCCCTCTGGACCTGGGCCGTTATCTGTCTGGTTTTAGTGTGTGTTCACTAGAATGATTATGGGCCTGTGTAAGCACAGTAGCCCAGTCCCTGGTGAGCGTTAAGGAGGACTCTGACAGGTCTGTGCATTCCCAGGGCAGTGTCTCACGCCATTAAATGCCCACTGGTGAGGGGTGGCTCAGGTCATTCATGATAAAACAGCTGTGACACAGGGCTTGCGAACAGAGGAACTCTCTGATGGACACAGATGCCGGGGTGGAATAACTTTGTGGTTCGTGCCTGTTAAGTGCTTTCTGACTCCTGGGAAGACCCTCGGTCTTGCTTACTGGGACCTATTCTCTGGACACACAGTGACGGTAGATTGGTTGTTGCTGTTCCACGTGGAGTTCTGGAACTGCAAAGATTTAAGACTTAGAGATGGTGGTTTTCAATTTTAATTTTAACTATGGAGACTTTTGTTCAAAAGAAATGGGTACAGAGGTGCAGTGTGGGAAGCTGGTAGAAGGGAGTACTTCAGGTTGAAGGGGTCAAGGCAGAGCATGAAGGCTAACACTTCCTGGGGCTGCTCCCTCAGGCCTCACAAAGACCCCAAGTGGGGAGTCTCTGAGAACCAGTGGTGCGGCCCAACTTCTTCCTCCTACACATGAGGGAACTGAGGCCCAGGGACATGAGGGACCTTCCCAAGAGCACTCTGCGAGCAAGAGGCACAGCCTGGGTGTTTCTTCCAGAAGCTTCTCCACACCAGCATGTTGTTTTTACCCAAGGCTTGCAGCCATGATGGATTTTGGTTTGTGGTTCCTGTTGTAAGTCATGCTGGGCTGCTTCCCATGATCTCCTGGAAAAAGTTCTGTGGTCACATACATCCCTCTTGGAGATGCTTTGGTGAAGGGAGAGAGCCCCAACCTGGGAGCTGGCTGCCACATTTCTTAGTCTGGACTCCCACTGTCTAGCTTTGTGATGATGCGGAAGTCATTTTCTTTCACTGGGCCACAGTCTCCTCATCTGGAAAGTGGAAACCTGAACAACTGGAATTCTGGTCATATTAGCTTCCTATTGCCACTGTAACAAATTTCCACACATTTGGTAGCTTAAAACTGCAGAAATTTATCTTCTCACAGTTCTGGAGGCCAGAAGTCTGTGATTAGTTTTGCTGGGGTGAAATAAACATGTTGGCAGGGCTGTAATCCCTCTGAAGGCTCTAGAGGAGAATGCGTTCCTTGCCTCTTCCAGCTTCTGGAGACTGTGGACAGGTATGGGAGGGGCGGTGGGAGAGTTTGAAAGAGTGGTAAATGTCTTTCAAAGCCCCCCTAAAATTGAAATGTTTCAAGAAATAAAACACAATGATTGGAAACAAAATTTTGATGGTGGGCCAGACTGAGTATACCCATGAGCTAGAATCAGCTCAGAGGCCAGCACTTTTCAACTTCCAGTTTATGAGATACACTTATCAAACTTCATAACGTCTGCCCAGCTGAGGTTAGGTAACTGTTTCCCCCAACATCAGCATGAGGAGGGCTCAGTGGAGAGAATTGACGTCCACACCCTACCCACGAAGCTCAGCCTGCAATGTAGTTTCGAGTTGCCCTCCCATGAAGCTGTGTGTGACATTGGGCACACACTGACCCCTCTCCCCTTGAATCCTTTTATACTTAGCTTCAGCACTCGATCTAGCCCTTGGCATTTATTTCACAGCATATTGTGAGAATCCAAAGGAAAGAAACATTTCAAAACTTTTGGGAGGCTTCTCATATTGCTTGATAGAGCGAATATATATGAAAATGTTATGTAAATTGTGAAGCATCCTATAAATGTTGGTTGTGGTTTTCACTGTGGCTGCCAGTAGATGTCTTAACATTATTGCCTGAATAGATGGTGGGTTAGGCCTAACCACCAGTTATGATCTTTTTTGGGGGGTGCTTTTTTTTATTAGCAAAAGACAAAGGGAGTAGGAATGGCAAGTTATCACCTTTTGTTTTGAATCAGTGCGCTGTCCTTCTAGTTATTGCTGGTGAGCAGTGTGGCAGATGTTACTACTCTTTATTAGAGTCTGGTTTCCCTCTGCTTCCAGGCAGCTGGGAAGATTGTCCATCCCTGTCTCCCTGAAGTTGGGCATGACCATGTGACTTGCATTGACCAGTGAAATATGAGCAGAAGTGATACTCCCAGGTAAGACTTTAACCGATGATGCTCAGCTCTTCAGCCTCTTTTCCCAGCTTCAGCAAGTGTGGAAACATTAATTGATATGGAGAGGTGATGCTAAGTCATTACATGGAGGACAGCTTCCCTGAGGAGTTGCCCTGACCTCTCAGAGATACTTCATGCCACCAAGAGTTGGGGGTTTGTTTCCTTAGATTAATCCTAGCTTATCCTGACTGATACAAGATTTCTATCTATCTCTCTATCATCTATCTCTCTACATTAGGCCATTATTTAACAGGCCATTATATATTAGATATATAGTATCATTTAATATTTCATATATAATATATATGTGCATATAAATAATTGCCTAATAAATATATTATATTAAGACATTATTTAACAAAATGTCACAAAATGCTACGGAAGAGCACAGGCTTTGGAGCCAGACCTGGGTTTCATTGCTTTTGTGCTCAGTGGCCTCTAAGACTCAGTTTCCCCATTTTTGAGATGGAGAATAATAATTAGGACCAACTTCCTTTATCTGAATGAAAATGAGAAACTGTGCAATTTATATATATCACCTTGAGTTTTTAAGAGTACTGAGCATGAAGTCTGCATCCATTCAGTAGGGTGAGGCAAACAAGGCACCTAGAGGGCAAAATGTAAGGAACACCCACACTCAGGCTCATGCAAGAGTGGATATTTCCATGCCTGTGTAAACATCTGTAACTTCCTGGACAGGAAATTGTAAGCTTCTTGCTGGTCAGAGCCATGTCTGCTTCATCTTTCTCCAGGGCCTGGTCCCTTGAGTATGTAACATGATTTTCATTTATGCAGAAACAGACCAGCACTTTTTTTCCCCTTCAATCAGAGTGAGAACTGATACTTCAACAAAAATTCCATTGCTAGCCCTGGACCATCAACTTTTATAGAAATAACTGTAGCTCTTTCTTTTCTGCTTGTGGCAGCTGTGATGCTTTGAAACAAAAGGGGGTCTTGGGGGTCAGGAGTCAGGTTGGGTTATCAGGGGTGTTTGGTGATGCCCTTTCAGTTCAGATCCACTGTTTTGGGCAAACTCCCAATCCACTTTGGACTGTTGTCAATGAAAGAGCTAGAGGCAGTATTTATCCCAACTAGGCACAATTCCAAATTATTGGCTAAACTAGACTAAACTAGGACTCATGGAAAAAACTTGCCATTGCCTTTTAATAGCTGAGTCAGTTTAGAGGTTTGGATGCAAAACAATCAGTGTTTGAGACATTGCATTTAGAAATATTCCAAGTTTATCAGGATAACTTGCGGCATTGATCGTTGGTTTTGCTCCTTCTCTGGCCTTTTTTCTCTAGCATTTACCAATCTTCTTTGCAGAAAAAGGTGACAGAGAACGTTCCATCTATTCATTTTGCCTTCTTTCACCTGATCCAATGTGGGTTAGGAAATGAACTTGGGAAAAGGCAATAATCTGGTTTATTTAGTTAATGGGGAGGCTTGACATGTCAAACTAAACAATCCAACAAATGTCATGAATTCTGTGTACCAAGGTTAGTTACCATCCTAGATAAATAGGCAAATGATCATTTCATCCCACAGATACAGATGTTTCTTTTGTCATGTGATATGTACCTTCCCCCAAATCCTGAGTTCTGCAAAACTGAGCACTAAAAACAACAGGGCTTATTTTTGCTTTTCACCTCTCTAACTGGACAGCACAAACAATCATCCTAAAAAATAAATATGACTAGAATATAGAACTCTATCTTTAAAACAAAGATGAAGGTGGCTTGATTGAAGGAGATCTAAGGCAAGGAGAATCTGCTGAGTTCTGAAGACAAGGGTGTAATGCACAAAATTTGGGGAGAACTGCACAACATGCCCTTGCTATACAGAGCACACGGCTGGACTGAGCAAAGAAGAATGGGGGATGAATGGCACCTTGTACAGCCTCATAATCCTCCATGGTTTGCAGCTTTCATCCCTGTTTGTGTACGTGGCATTCAGTTGTGCTCCACTTTAACACACTGGGACAAATCACGTATGAATCCATGTAACTTCTACTTATATTATTAATCAAATCTGAAATAGGTTGTGTTATAGAAATACGCATTACGGCAGAACTGACTGGACTGTGTTTATGGTCAGGCATGACCTGTTATGATTGGGATCTAGGGAATTGTAAGGAGAACGGGAAGGTTGAATATTGACCAAAGAGACTCAGATGGTCTCTAGTTGACTTTTTTTTTTCACATAATTTTCTCTTCTCTTATCCAGAAGGGAAACTCTCAGTATCTTTTTGTATTGACTTATATTGAGTATAATCTCATCAAAGAAACTTCTGTCTTTTTAAAAATATTAAATTTATAAGCAAATGAGTTAAAATGCTTTAAATAAGTGTAGTGAAAATTTTCAGAGAAATGGATCCAGATTCGGATAAGGGAGGGAGGTTTGGCTTCTCAATTTCTCTTATTTTAGTCACCACTGGCATGGGAAATCGTTATCCTGAAGGCATCTAGATGTTTTAGGAAAAACAAAATTTTAAGCTTTTTTTTAAAGCTATTTTGATTCCTGGCAAAATCCCATATATGTTTGCTGGTTTTGGTTTAGTTTTTGCTGAACACTTTGTCTTATTATCTTTAAAATCGAAGTGTTGCTCAAGGGAGATTTAACCTGCACAATATGGTTCTGATTATTTGTGTATAACTCAGCAAAATTGTGTTTGGTCAGAGTTATTTATTTATTTTTTCATCTCTTTAATTTTCATTGAATCTCTTGAATTTTTCTTCCCATTTCCTTTCTTCGGCTTTAATTTAATGAATGTCCTTTTCATGGACAATGAAATATTTGCATTTTGAGAGGCTCAAACTTTGTTGAAACATCAGTGTTACCAAAGTGGGACATGATGCATTTCCTATAAGGAACGTTGGGTTGTTTAGAAGCTGGAGGTGGGGCTTGGAAATTTTTGACTATTTCTCTTATTTCTTGACTTGTCTTTTTGTGGATGGTTCTTAAGGCTACTTATGGTTGCTTCGGTGTTACCAAAAATGGTAAGACACCAAACAACAACAATAGCAACCCTCCCATTCTTATTAACCCCTTTTCCCCTGCAGAAACATGTAAACTAAATCTCTAGTCAACACTTTAAAAAAGAGTAGCTCAGAAGTAACATGTTTAAGGAATCTGAAGTATTTTTCATGGGCTCAAAAAGTAACAAGAGTATTTATGACCTGTCGACTTGGAGATAGTATTACATTCTGTTGGGAGGTTTAACTTATTTTCTCTCCTTAATTCTACCAAATGACTTCTTTTATCTAGTTTTCCCATCATTCTGCCTTCCTAAGTGGACTAACTAAGCATTTCCAGACTCCACCACCGTGACAAGTGTCAGGGAGCCCTTTGCTCCCAGACTGCTGCACTGATGTGCCAACTTTGGCAGGACCCCACGCGAGGACAGCTGGTATCCGAGAAACTCAGGAAGGTCCCTGGCTCTTCAGTGAGTCCCAGGCTCCTCACAGCCTTCATCTGCAGAGGGCAGGACTCTGGCACTTGCTCTTGGGTGTCAGCTGTCTCCAACAACTTCCCCAGGAGCTTTCAGAGTGTCGGTGAATTCAGGTGGGAATTGGGATCTGTGGAAAAAAACCAGGAGGGCAAAAAATGGGGATGAAGCATTTATTCTTTGCTTAAAATGATCCAACCGTGCCATGAAATGCCAGCCCATTTTCCCCCCACCCATGGAACCTATTTCCTCTGGATAACGCCTACACTCACAAGTTGAAATCTTGAATTATTACTGGCTTTATTTACATGAACTTTCCCACTTTAATTTATGATATGGTATGCTTGGGTTCAAACTGTATTTCCTTCGGCCTTCAGCAATGCAGATTACTTCAACTAAATAAAATTAATAACTTGTTTGGTTTCCAGATTCACTGCCTGGGGTGGATTGGAAGGTCAAGAAAAACAGAAGGAATGCAATTATACAAAACCCAATTTAAGAATAGTATTTCACGTTTTTTAAATAACAGCTTTAGTGAGATGTATTTCACATACCATAAAATCCACTTTTTAAAAGTATACAATTCAGTTGTTTTTCGTATATTCACAAAGTTGTACAATCATCACCACTATCTAATTTCAGAACATTTTCATCACCACCAAAAGAAACCTGGTACACTTTAAGAGTCACCCCTCATTTACCTCTCCCCCATCCTCTCTCAATCACTAATCTAGTTTTGTCCCTATGGATTTGCCTATGATAGACATATTATAAAAATGAAGTTATACAATATATTGTCCACAAGGGACTGGCTTCTTTCACTTAATATAATGTTTTCAAGGTTCATCTATGTTATAGCATGAATCAGCACTTCATTCCTTTGCTACTGCTGAATCATATTCCATTATATATATATACACACACACACACATATCTATTTCTATATCTATCTAGCTAGCTAGCTACACCTCATTTTATTTATCCATTTATCAGTTGATAGATATTTGAAGACATTTTTGGCTATTATCAATAGTGCTGCTATAAACATTCACGCACAAGCTTTTGTGTGAACATATGTCTTCAGTTCTCTTGGATATATAGCTAGGAGTGAAATTGCTGGGTCGTAAGATAACTCTATATTTAACCTTTTGAGTAACTGTTTGATTGTTTTGCAAAGTAGCTGCACCATTTTATATTCCTGCCTGCAACGTATGAGAGTTCTAACTTCTCTACACCCTCTCTGACATTTGTTATTATCATCTTATAAAAATTTTTAGCCATTCTACAGGACTTCCCTGGTTGTCCAGTGGTTAAGACTTCACCTTCCAATGTAGGGGGTGTGGGTTTGATCTCCTGTCGGTGAGCTGAGGTTCCACATGCCTCGCGACCAAAAAACCAAGACATAAAACAGAAGCAATATTTCAACAAATTCAGTAAAGGCTTTAAAAATGGTCCACATCAAAAAAAAATCTTGAAAAAATTGTTTTAGCCATTCTGTTGGGTGTGAACTGGTATCTCATTGTGGTTTTGATTTGCATTTCCCTGATGGCTAATGATGTTGAACATCTTTTCTTTCTTTTTTTTTTTTTTTGCGGTACGCGGGTCTCTCACTGTTGTGGCCTCTCCCGTTGCGGAGCACAGGCTCCGGAGGTGCAGGCTCAGCGGCCATGGCTCACGGGCGCAGCCGCTCCGTGGCATATGGGATCTTCCCGGACCGGGGCACGAACCCATGTCCCCTGCATCGGCAGGCGGACTCTCAACCACTGCGCCACCAGGGAAGCCCTGAACATCTTTTCATGTACTTCTTGGCTATCTGTGTATCTTCTTTGGAGAAATGTTTATTCAAATCTCTTACCTATTTTATTTTAATTTTTAAATTTTTAATTATTTATTTACATCTTTATTGGAGTATAATTGCTTTACAATGGTGTGTTAGTTTCTGCTTTATAACAAAGTGAATCAGTTATACATATACATATGTTCCCATATCTCTTCCCTCTTGTGTCTCCCTCCCCCCCACCCTCCCTATCCCACCCTGCTAGGTGGTCACAAAGCACCGAGCTGATCTCCCTGTGCTATGCGGCTGCTTCCCACTAGCTATCTACCTTACGTTTGGTAGTGTATATATGTCCATGCCTCTCTCTCGCTTTGTCTCTCTTACCTATTTTAAAATTGAGTTATTTGTCTTTTTGTTGTTGAGTTGTAAGAGTTCTTTACGTAATCTGGATACAAGTCCCTTATGTATGATTTGCAAATATTTTCACCCATCCTGTGGGATGTCTTTTCACTTTCTTAGTGGTTTCCTTTGAGGCTCAAAAGTTTTTAATTTTGATGAAGTCCAATTTATTTTTCTTTTTATGACTTGTGCTTTTAGTGTCCTATTAAGAAACTCTTGCCTAATCCAAGGTCATGAATACTTACTCCTATGCTTTCTTCTAAGGGTTTTTATAGTTTTAACTCTTATATTTGGATCCTTGATCCATTTTAATTTTTGTATATGGTGTGAAGCAGGGTTCCACGATCTTCTCTTTTCTTTTGCAGTGAATATCTGGTTGTCCCAGCACCACTTGTTGAAAAGACTATTCTTTCCTGTTAAATCACCTTGGCATCCTTGTTGAAAATCAAGGTTTATTTTTGGGCTCAATTCGATTCCACTGATCTATGTGTCTATAATTATGCAAGTACTGCACTGTCTTGATTATTGTAGTTTTGTAGTAAGTTATGAAATTGGGAATTAGGAAGTCCTCCAACTTTTTTTCAAGATAGTATTGTGAATCCATTGCATTTCTATATGAATTTTCAAACTAGCTTGTCAATTTCTGCAAAAACAGCATCTGAGATTTTGATAGTAAAATAGAATTTATTTTAAAAAGAAGAACTATGCAAAGAGATCATGCCTCAACCACTGCCATTATATTTATCTTAAAAAATAAGAAAACAAAATGATTGTGAAGTGCGTGTTTAGTGATCGAGAGAGGCAGAATAAATTGTAGAGCATATTTAGAATCAGGGAAGTCTGGTAGACTCCTTCTGGGTTCATCAATTACTAATACGATTTTATGTAAGTTATTTAACTTTTCTGTTTCCTCGGACAAATCGTAAAGTTGGGATAACAATGGGTACATTGAAAGGTGAATGTAAAGATCACAGGCAACTTGCTTTTTATGCTCCTGGCACAGTGCCTGGCACATTGGTGCCCAGTATATAGTAACAATTATTGCTGTTTTTGGACATTCCCCCATTCTTCTGTTAAGAAGAGAATTAGAAGAAATGAGAAAAACTGTAGACCTAATTACACAGATTATAAATGAGAATTCTTGATATAAACTTGTGAATAACTTAGTAAAAGAAGTCTTGGCTTCTTCATCTGATGGAATCTAAAACAGCAGAACAGCCCACAATGTGGGGCCTTTTAAAGTATACTATTTCCTGAAAAGAGAAGACGATAACATACCCATGATTTTCGATGTGTGCCGTGAGGTCCATGAAGGTCAAAGCTATAATACTAAGCTGTTATTTGCCTTTTCCATCGTCTTTCTCTTAGCGTGTGCTGTGGAGTTTTCCAGAAGCTAGATAACGTGTGATGATGTCATCACTCGGATAGCTAATGGAATGTGAGCTTCTGTGTTCTTGTGCTTTAGACATTTTTTAAAGCTTTAATACCAAATACAGTAGATATCAATACATGTAACCCTTATGAACAAAAGTTTGTGGTCCTCCATAATTTTTAAAAGTGTAAAGGGGTTCTGAAACCAAAAAGTGTGAGAGCTGCTGTACTAGACAAACCCTTACATAGAAATGATAACAGTTTTGAGTATCTTCTATCCGCCCAACACTGTGCTAAACGTTTTCCTGTGTTATCTCATTGAAGCCTGATGACAAGCCATCGTTGTATCTCATTTTAGTGATGAGGAAAGTGATCCTGAGAGGGATTAAATCAGTTGCTGAGGGTCACATGGCTGGTAAGCAGCAGTGCTAATATTTGAACCCATTATGTCTTGTTTCCTGGGCTCTGTCTGAAGATTCTGTAGCCTTGGAGATTCAAAGGATGTTAAACTTGACAGTGAACCCCTCCTCTGGGATCTGAGGAGCTGAAAGTCTGAGGTATGTGCTGAGCACACTTTTAGAAGCCAATTTTGGATTATGAATCTCTAGCTAGCTGATTGGAACAAAAACCTGAGGCCAAGATTGTGTCCAAAATATTCCCAGAGATCTTGCCTTGACACTCCCAGCTCTTTCAAAGAGGGGTTTGTTGGCTGCCCTCTGTCCTTTACCTCGTTAGACTTATGAGCTCTTAACTGCAGCAGACAGAGCTGGCCAGAACTTCAAGCCCTGCAGTGGGGGCTGATTAATCATGAGTTCCTGAGTGAAACTCAGGCGACAGTGCAGAACAGCCAGGAAGGTTACAGACGGGGCTGCACCTCAGCACGCAGGCTCCTTTTGGTGCCAGTGTCTCCACTTTCAGCATTTGAGAAACAAAAGTGGACCAGGGATAGCAAAGAAGGCTGGGGATAGGGGGCTTTCATATCCACTGTTAGAAAGAAAGAAAGAACAGGAAATAATCCCAACATTTGTGTATTGTGAAAAATTCCTGATCTAGACTTACATGATATTATGGATATCTGAAACTTACCTAATTAATTTCCATCAGTAAAATATCTTTTAATGATGACTATTTATTATGTGTGTGACCCACAGGAGACCCCAGACTTGACTTTGCCCCTGCCCCCAAGCCATGCCCAAGCCCACCTTTGGCTCCATTCTCCCCCAATTTCCTGACGAAGAAACTAAAGACCAAAGACTCTCAGTGGTTTGCCTGAGATCCCACAGCTGGTTTACAGCACAGACATCATGTTATTTTCTCTTTTCCAGATGTTCCATATTTCTGGATGTTAAGGACCAACAAAAATTTTTAAAAAACAGGAATGGGGGAGGGAGGGAATATAACAAAATTGCCAACTTTTTGTTTTTAACAAGTAAAAGCATTAAGAAGCCATAACCACTATCTGATGTCAGCACTTCTCATAAAAGAAAGGGCATTTATGTGTATTTTAGTGTACTTTAATAGCCTAAATTTAGCTCTGTGTACTTCCCTCTGCTTTTCTACCTTATTTGAAGGCAGGCTGGGGTAAACTTTGCCAAAGATCACTCTTTGTCCTTAAACAAAGACCACTGCTGAGCTATACTTTTAATTCAAGAAGAAGGTGGAGCACAACTCTCCCACGGGCTTTTCTTTGGGGATGAGAGAGAGCCCTGATTTCTGAATAGCAGGTGTGAATCCTAATACTTGTAAGCTGAGCACCCAAGGCTGGGCTGCAGGCAGAGTCCTCTGAGAGCCACATGAAAAGATGCCTGAATGCCCACGAGGGCAGTGTCCACCTGACATGGGTTCCTGGCTCCTTACCTGGGCCATTAAAGTGACGCATGAGAATCTGTGGGATGACTTTCCTTGTCATTTTCACTTGGATCCCAAACCTGCACGATGAAGGTTTATGCAAACCTTTTCTTTTCTTTCTTTTTTTTTTTTTGGCTACACTGCACACCATGTGGGACCTTAGTCCCTGACCAAGGATCGAACCCGCGCCCCCTGCAGTGGAAGCATGGAGCCTTAACCACTGGACTGCCAGGGAAGTCCCTATGCAAATCTTAAATATCTCTACTAACTGTCTAACCTTCTGTAATTAGGGCTCTGCAAGAAATAAAGGCTCTGGTTTTCTTTTTTTTAATTAATTAATCTATTTATTTATTTATATTGGGCTGCTTTGGATCCTTGTTGCTGCGCGCAGGCTTTCTCTAGTTGCGTTGAGCGGGGGCTAAACTTCATTGCAGTGTCTGGGCTTCTTTCTCACTGCGGTGGCTTCTCTTGTTGCAGAGCACAGGCTCTAGGTGCACGGGCTTCAGTAGTTGTGGCAGTCGGGCTCAGTAGTTGTGGCTCGCAGGTTCTAGAACACAGGCTCAGTAGTTGTGATGCAAGGGCTTTGTTGCTCCGTGGCACATGGGATCTTCCTAGACCAGACTCGAACCTGTGTCCCCTGCGTTGGCGGGCGAATTCTTAACCACTGTGCCACCAGGGAAGTCCAAGGCTTTAGGTTTCATGTAGGTTGAACACAGCTGACTGCAAATGACCACAACTAGATAAGGAGAAATAAGTGACCTTACTTGGATTCTTCCATGACCTTCATAGCAATAATCTTGAGCTTTCCATACTAATGAAGTGATAAATATTAAATCAGAGTGGGTGAGTGTGATGGCACTGTGTGTCTGTTAATCATAGGTGAAAAAATGCTTCCCCTAAGCTGCTCCATTTATTCCTGAGTTTCAGCAAAAAGGGAAACTCTCAAGGTTAAGATGCCCAGGACATTGGTAGGATGACCAAGAGGCTTGGTCATTTCAGGTGAATGGCTGACCAGTGGGGTGATTGAAAATTTCATTCCTGTAATTTTAGGAACTCCTAGGCCTTCTAAGGTGTTCTTGGAAGTCTGAATTAAAGTGGGCTATGGGGAGTTTCCAAGAGCAGTGACCCCATACCTAGGATGATGCAAACCCTTACCCTCATGCCTGGGACATTAATTATTAGATACTATTTCACACACAGAGGGTGGACCTCTTGGTTTACTGCCCTCTTCCTGACACCCTCGGCCTTAACTTACCATCTCTGGATTAGTTTGGAAGCTCTGAGATCAGCCTGTTTTTTCTGGGGGTTGCAGAGTTTGTCATGCCTTGGAGTGATAATGGGAGTTTAATCAGGGTTGAGGATACAGTTAAACCAAGCAAGTATTTCCTGATATCTACTGTGTGTCAGGCTATATCCGAGTCCCTGACTCTGGTCACCTTGTTGCAGGTAATGGACAGGAAAAAGCGTTGAGAAATTTGAAGTCCTTGGGAATTTGAGTCTTTGGAAAGGGTCAACTCATTACCATAAGAGTATTGATTGATTTGGCACATGATATATTTAGTACATACTTGATCTCACTGAACTATCCTTCAAGGCAGGTGCTACTATCTCCATTTTACTGAAGCTCAGAGAAGTGAGGTGTCTTGTCTGAGGCCACATGGCTTAATGAGTGGCAGAACCGAGGTGCACACAGCTCTAACTCCAAAGCTGACTAAGCCATGTTATAATGACTCCCAACCCACTTCTCCAGACTCTTCCCAGGAAATAAATTGTAACACGATACCTGAAACCACCAACTCATCCCAACTCAATGATCTTTTTAATTTTACCACTGTTTTGTAGCGTTTCTATAGCTATGCTGATCTCGCCAAACTTATCCCAGCTACCTCAAGGGTTATAGTGCTGGAGAAGATTGTTTTGGCATGCTTCTCTGTGTGGAGACCCAACTGACCAAAGCCCAACTCCACGAACCTCAGGGCTACAGGAGCTGCCTCTTTGACTCTGCCCAGCCTACTTAGAAGACTGACCCTCCTTCGGCTAGGAGATGGCTAATCTTTTTTCCTCCTTGCTGCTAAAAATGTCCATTGGTTATGGGTCCTGTCTTCCTGAATCATAAATTACAAATGTAGGTTCAAATCGGCCTTCAGCAGAATTGGAGATGCTCAGGCCAGTTAGATCCTCGGAGTCGGCTTGTACGACAGAGGCCATCACTAAATTTGAAAAAATGGGCTTTGCTACTTTCCACGCCTGGGTTGCAGAAATGTCTGAAACGTTAATGACCTTCTCTGTCCATTAAGGGATCTGATAGACATGAAGTTTTATTAGGTAAGGACCAAAAATGGATCAGGTTTTCGGTGCCGAAATTCCATTAGGCCTGCAATAAAGGATGCATTCGATCTATTTAGCAGATATATTTTGAGGTAGTGAAACGAAGTAAAATAATAAGACCTTTTAAATTTAATTTTTATTCTAGGCACCGATCATTTAAAAGAGAAATGTTCTTAGTGCGACTGGGTAATATGTTTTTCTGCTCTACTTTTCCTCAGAGGTCTAGTTACTTTTCTCTTTTCCCTGGGGGCAAATTTTAACATGTTGGCTCATGGCAATAGATACTGGGCCGTTCTTTCTCTAGACTGATTTCTCTTTGATTCTGTTAGCAGAAGGGCCACAGGGCGGGTGAAGCAAATTCCCCAGCCAGCCATCATGATTTGGTTCAGCCCTACCACCTTAGTATTTGTCTCATCTTCTTTACTAAAATGAAAAATCATTTGATTTGTTCTGAGTTTATTACTAACAAGCATATGTCCTGATAGAAGATTGGTTAAGAGAGTGAGTTGAATGTACCTGCGTACCACCTTTCTAGTTCTTGAAGAGATAGGAAAAGTTGTTAAAAAGAACATGTCCTTTGGTACAAGAAAAGATTTCATCACCAGGGAGCCAGAAATTTTATTCCTGGAATATAAGACAACATGTGGTTATACTTTCAGAGAAACCAGAGGGTAGAAAATGTGAGTGCAAAGCAACCTTAGGAAAAAAATCATTGTAGAGGTAAAAGCAATTTCAGTGACTCTCCAAATTCATCCATGTTTAGCTGCTCAGGTGCAGATGAAGAATAAGCAAAGCTGGGTTCAACCAGAGTTAGCTTTGCCCAGTGCTTATGACGGGAAGAGACAGGAAAGGAGAGTGGGTCCTATGTGCAGAGAGAGATGAGAATTTGTGCACAGAATGACCAGAGTGACAGGCTGTGGAGTCTAGTTTGAAAAGGGAGTGAAGTGACAAAACAGTGTGTTCACTGTTCCCAGGGGGTGATGAACTGCTGAAGATTGATGCCAGGAGTGGGGGAAGTGATCAAAGACAGACAGTAGGATGCTTAAATGTGAGATGCTGGTGGTGGTGCAGCTACACCTCACAACAAAGTCGAGGATGGGGCCACAGAAGTTGCTGTTTGTATGGACAAGGTGGAAGGAGGTAGCACTGTTAAGTGTGGAGGGCCAGGAACCCTGTCCTCCCAGACAAAAGAAAAAGCCCAGGAGAAGCCAGACCAAACCCAAACAACAGCAAAAACCCATCAGCACCACCACTAAAATACAGCCATAGACTGTTTAACAGGGATGTGCCACCCCCCCAAAAAAACCCAAGAATACTAAAAATAAGAAGAACAGACAAATTCTGGCCGGAGGAAAGCTAAGCACAGGAATATGGATGGCTGATAAAGATAATGTCTCAAGGGGCTTCCCTGGTGGCACAGTGGTTGAGAGTCCGCCTGCTGATGCAAGGGACACGGGTTCGTGCCCCGGTCCGGGAAGATCCCACATGCCATGGAGTGGCTGGGCCCGTGAGCCATGGCCGCTGAGCCTGTGCGTCCGGAGCCTGTGCTCCGCAACGGGAGAGGACACAACGGTGAAAGACCCGCGTACCGCAAAAAAAAAAAAAAAAAAAAAAAGTTGTAAAGATAATGTCTCAGGGAAAAACATTAAAGGAGGAAAAGATTTATTTCTGTTTGGTAAAATTTATAGTCCACAAAGGAGATGGAATCGTGATGAATCTTTATGTTCCAAACAATGTAGATTTGAAAAAAATATATATATATATATAAAGTCAAATTATTAAGAGAAACAAACTCACAATCATGTTGGCAAACATTAGTGAGATAGTGTAAGAGAGTATAAGAGGCATAATTCATAAACAGCAGTTATACATGTACTTTTAAAAAGTTTTTATTTTATATTGGAGTATAGTTGATTTACAACATTGTGTTAGTTTCAGGTGTACAGCAAAATGATTTAGTTATACATATGTCTATTCTTTTTCAGATTCTTTTTCCGTGTAGGTTATTACAGAATATTGAAAAGAGTTCACTGTACTAAACAGCAGGCCCTTGTTGATTATCTATTTTTTAAAATATTTATGTATTTATTTGTTTATTTTGGCTGTGCTGGGTCTAAGTTGCAGCATGTGGGATCTTTTAGTTGCAGCCTGCGGACCCTTAGTTGTGGCACATGGGCTTCTTAGTGCAGCATGCATGCAGGATCTAGTTCCCTGACCAGGGAGTCTTACCCACTGGACCACCAGGGAAGTCACTCTAGTTTATATATAGTAGTGTGTATATGTTAATCCCAACATCCTAATTTATCCCTCCTCCCAACCTTTCCCCTTTGGTAACCATAAGTTTGTTTTCTAAGTCTGTGAGTCTGTTTCTGTTTTGTATATAAGTTCATTTGTATCATTTTTTTAAATTCCATGTGTAAGTGATATGATATTTGTTTTTCTCTGATTGACTTACTTCACTTGGTGTAATAATCTCTAGATCCATTCATGTTGCTGCAACATGTACTTTTTATTTATACAAAGACATGCAGAACCTTCAAGATGGCGGAGGAGTAAGACGTGGAGAACACCTTCCTCCCCACAAATACATCAGAAATACATCTACACGTGGAACAGCTCCTACAGAACACCTACTGAACGCTGGCAGAAGACCTCAGACTTCCCAGAAGGCAAGAAATTTCCACATACCTGGATAGGGCAAAAGAAAACGAAAAAACAGAGGCAAAAGAATAGGGACGGGACCTGCACCAGTGGGAGGGAGCTGTGAAGGAGGAAAGGTTTCCACATGCTAGAAGCCCCTTCACGGGCGGAGACAGGGGATGGCAGGGGGGAAGCTTCGGAGACACGGAGGAGAGCACAGCAACAGGGGTGCGGAGGGCTAGGGGGAGAGATTCCCACACAGAGGATCGGTGCCGACCGGCGCGCAGGGGCTGGGAGCTGAGGCTCAGGCTTCGGAGCTTAGATCGCAGGGAGAGGACTGGGGTTGGCTGTGTGAACACAGCCTGAAGGGGGCTAGTGTGCCACGGCTAGCCGGGAGGGAGTCCGTGAAAAAGTCTGGACCTGTCTAAGAGGCAAGAGACCATTGTTTCCTGGTGCGCGAGGAGAGGGGATTCAGAGCACCTCCTAAACGAGCTCCAGAGATGGGAGCGAGCTGCGGCTATCAGCGCGGACCCCAGAGACGGGCATGAGACACTAAGGCTGCTGCCGCCGCCACCAAGAAGCCTGTGTGCAAGCACAGGTCACCATCCACACCTCCCCTCCCGGGAGCCTGTGCAGCCCACCACTGCCAGGGTCCCGGGATCCAGGGACAACTTCCCCGGGAGAACGCACGGCGCGCCTCAGGCTGGTGCAACGTCACGCTGGCCTCTGCCGCCGCAGGCCTGCCCCGCACTCTGTACCCCTCCCTCCCCTCGGCCTGAGTGAGCCAGAGCCCCCGAATCAGCTGCTCCTTTAACCCCCTCCTGTCTGAGTGGGAACAGATGCCCTCAGGCGACCTACATGCAGAGGCGGGGCTAAATCCAAAGCTGAACCCCGGGAGCTGTGCGAAAAAAGAAGAGAAAGGTAAATTTCTCCCAACAGCCTCAGGAGCAGCAGATTAAATCTCCACGATCAACCTGATGTACCCTGTATCTCTGGCATACCTGAATAGAAAACGGATCATCCCAAATTGAGGAGGTGGACTTTGGGAGCAACTGTAGACTTGGGGTTTGCCTTCTGCATCTAACTTGTTTCCGGTTTTATGTTTATCTTAGTTTACTATTTAGAGTTTATTATCATTGGTAGATTTGGTTATTGATTTGGTTGCTCTCTTTTTTTCTTTATATATATATATATATTTTTTTCCTTTTTCTCTTTTTGTGAGTGTGTATCTATATGCTTCTTTGTGTGATTTTGTCTGTATAGCTTTGCTTTTACCATTTGTCCTAGGGTTCTGTCTGTCCATTTATTTTTGTTTGTTTTTTTTGGTATAGTTTTTAGCACTTGTTATCATTGGTGGATTTGTTTTTTGGTTTGGTTGCTCTCTTCTTTCTTTCTTTTTTTATTACTTTTTAATTTTCTTAAATTTTTAATAATTAAAAAAATTTTATTCTAATAACTTTTTATTTTTTTTTTCTTTCTTTTTTTCTCCCTTTCCTTTTGAATTATTTGGCTGACAGGGTCTTGGTGCTCCAGCCGGGTGTCAGGCCTGTGACTCTGAGGTGGGAGATCTGAGTTCAGGACATTGGTCCACCAGAGACCTCCGGGCTCCAGGTAATATCAAATGGTGAAAGCTCTCCCAGAGATCTCCCTCTCAACACTAAGACCCAGCTCCACTCAACAACCAGCAAGCTACAGTGCTGGACAACCTGTGCCAAACAACTAGCAAGACAGGAACACAACCCCACCCATTAGCAGAGAGGTTGCCTAAAATAATAAAAAGGTCACAGTTACCCCAAAACACACCACGGGATATGGTCCTGCCCACCAGAAAGACAAGATCCAGCCTCATGCACCAGAACACAGGCACCAGTCCCCTCCACCAGGACACATACAGACTGACAGGGAGGGGATGGAAAAAGATATTCCATGGAAATGGAAATCAATATTCTTCAAGATATATCATATCTTGGGTCACAAATCAAGCCTTGGTAAATTTAAGAAAATTGAAATCATATCAAGTATCTTTTCCCACCACAACACTATGAGACTAGATATCAATTATAGGAAAAAACTGTAAAAAAAACAAACACATGGAGGCTAAACAATACACTATTGAATAACCAAGAGGTAACTGAAGAAATCAAAGATGAAATCAAAACATACCTAGAAACAAATGACAATGAAAACACGATGATCCAAAACCTATGGGATGCAGCAAAAGCAGTTCTAGGAGGGAAGTATATGGCAATACAATCCTACCTCAAGAAACAAGAAAAATCTCAAATAAACAACCTAAACCTACACTTAAAACAACTGGAGAAAGAAGAACAAAAAAACCTCAAAGTTAGCAAAAGGAAGGAAATCATAAAGATCAGATCAGAAATAAATGAAAAAGAAATGAAGGAAACATAGCAAAGATCAATAAAACTAAAAGCTGGTTCTTTGAGAAGATAAACAAAATTGATAAACCATTAGCCAGACTCATCAAGGAAAAAAGGGAGAAGACTCAATCAATAGAATTAGAAATGAAAAAGGAGAAGTAACAACTGACACTGCAGAAATACAAAAGATCATGAGAGATTACTACAAGCACCTCTATGCCAATAAAATGGACAACCTGGAAGAAATGGACACATTCTTAGAAAAGCACAACCTTCCGAGTCTGAGCCAAGAAGAAATAGAAAATATAAACAGACCAATCACAAGCACTGAAATTGAAACTGTGATTAAAAATTTTCCAACAAACAAAAGCCCAGGACCAGATGGCTTCATAGGTGAAAACTATCGAACATTTAGAGAAGAGCTAAAACCTATCCTTCTCAAACTCTTCCAAAATATAGCAGAGGGAGGTACACTCCCAAACTCATTCTACTAGGCCACCATCACCCTGATACCAAAACAAAACAAAGATATCACAAAAAAAGAAAACTACAGGCCAATATCACTGCAACATCACTAATCATTAGAGAAACGCAAATCAAAACTACAATGACTGGGCTTCCCTGGTGGCACAGTGGTTGAGAGTCCGCCTGCCGATTCAGGGGACACGGGTTCGTGCCCCGGTCTGGGAAGATCCCACATGCCGCGGGGCGGCTGGGCCCGTGAGCCATGGCCGCTGAGCCTGCACGTCTGGAGCCTGTGCTCCGCAACGGGAGAGGCCACAGCAGTGAAAGGCCCGCATACAGCAAAAAAAAAAAAAAAAAAAAAAATACAATGGCCTATCACCTCATGCCGGTCAGAATGGCCATAGTCAAAAAATCTACAAAACAATAAATACTGGAGAGGGTGTGGAGAAAAGGGAACCCACTTGCACTGTTGGTGGGAATGTAAATTGATACAGCCACTATGGAGAACCGTACGGAGGTTCCTTAAAAAACTAAAAATAGAACTACCATATGACCCAGCAATCCCACTACTGGGCATATACCCTGAGAAAACCATAATTCAAAAAGAGTCATGTACCACAATGTTCATGGAGCACTATTTACAATAGCCAGGACATGGAAGCAACCTAAGTGTCCATCGACAGATGAATGGATAAAGAAGATGTGGTGCATAGATACAATGGAATATTACTCAGACATAAAAAGAAATGAAATTGAGTTATTTGTAGTGAGGTGGATGGACTTAGAGTCTGTCATACAGAGTGAAGTAAGTCAGAAATAGAAGAACAAATACCATATGCTAACACATATATATGGAATTAAAAAAAAAGGTTCTGAAGAACCTAGGGGCAGGACAGAAATAAAGATGCAGACGTAGAGAATGGACTTGAGGACACGGGGAGGGGGAGGGTAAGCTGTGTCGAAGTGAGAGAGTGGCATTGAAGTATACACACTACCAAATGTAAAATGGATAGCTAGTGGGAAGCAGCTGCATAGCACAGGGAAATCAGTTCAGTGCTTTGTGACACCTAGAAGGGTGGGATAGGAAGGGTGGGAGGGAGACGCAAGAGGGAGGGGATATGGGGATATATGTATACGTATAGCTGATTCACTTTGTTATAAAGCAGAAACTAACACACCATTGTAAAGGAACTATACTCCAATAAAGATCAAAAAAAAAAAAATGCAATGCCCATGTCCTGGGATCCATTAATTCTTTAGGCTCTATAAACACACACACACACACACACACACACACACACACAGAAGAGTTTATGCAAATATACATAATTTGTTCTTATTTCAGAATCTGTGAACATTAAAAAAAAAACTAGCTACTGAACAAATATATTGTGTAAACAGCTAATAACACTAAAGTCCCAATTGCTATTAGAAGAAAATTCCGAGTTTATTAATAAATAGCTGATTGTTTCTATCTCACCAAAGTTTAAGTCTTAAAACCTAAAAGTGAAGGAATAAAATCTGCTCCAGCAATTTAATAGGATTCTGCCTCTGACTTTCATTCAATTCCTGTTCGTGTCTAAGACATAAGCCTTAAGAGTCATTAAATTCCCATTTTAACTGGTTGCTGGCTGTAAGTTAACACGCAGACTGATCTAGCTTCTTCCCCCCACCCCCCATGCTTACGCACAATGCTATCAATGTTCTGTGTTTTCCTTGCCTTGGATTGCCATTCCATCCCAGGAGTCTCACTTCCTTTTCTCCTGTGTTTTGGCTGGCATAATTTTGGAACTTAAAAAAAATATGCGTCATCTGTCCTCTTCTCATAATCTTCACCTGCATTTTAGTCTATTTTGGATATTTTTTTCTGCAGTGTCTTCAATGTGCCTTACTTCCTGTTTTCATAAGCTTTATATAACTTAAGAAAAATGCAATCCAAGACTTGTCTAGGTTAGAGGTTATTATATTTTTACTGTTATATGGAATAGATGGGCCTGCAGAGTATGCACTGGGCGTGGCTATTTGCAGGGCTGTCTCTAAATGACATTGACTAGAGGTAATTTTCCAGGGTTCTCACCTTGGTGACCTGGGGAGGCAGCTGGTGGGAGGTATGTGTAGACAATTAGCACATATATACCATACACCCTCTCATTTCCAAAGCAAAAAGGATGAAATAGTTTCTGCTCTTCTTCCATTAGTACGATTTCCTTGTTTTTCATGTTAACAGTACTTTATTATATTCAGTAAAATACATAAGTCTTAAGTGTTCAGCACAATGAATTTTAACAAATTTATATATGCTGATTAAAACATAAAACATTTCCATCATCCTAGAAAGTTATCTCATACTTCTTTCTGGTCAGTTCTTATCCAACAACCCCCAACTCCAGGGAAACACTGATCTGTTTTCTGTCACTATAGATTGTTTTTTATTTTGTTTTTTGCAGTACACGGGCCTCTCACTGCGGCCTCTCCCGTTGCGGAGCACAGGCTCCGGACGCACAGGCTCAGTGGCCATGGCTCACGGGCCCAGCCGCTCTGCGGCACGTGGGATCTTCCCGGACCGGGGCACGAACCCGTGTCCCCTGCATCTGCAGGCAGATTCTCAACCACTGCACCACCAGGGAAGCCCAGATTGTTTTTTTATGTTCAAGAACTTCATATAAATGGAATCATACATTTGTGTTCTTTTGTTTAGGCATCATTTTGCTCAACATATTTTTTTGAGACTCATCTATGTTAATTTGTTCTTTTTTTTTTTTTTTTTTTTTGCTTCGTGTTATTCTTTGGTATGGACATACCACAATTTGTTTATCCATTTTCCAATGGATGGACACCTGGGCTATTTCCACTTTATGCTTTTTATGCATAAATCTGCTATTTGTGGATCAGCTTGTTAGGAACCTATACAGTTGTTTCTCTTGGTATATATCTAGGAGTGCTGTTGCTGGGTCTTAGGGTAGGTGAAAACTTAAATTTATCAGAGAGTGCCAGTTTGTTTTCAAAGTGATTGTACAATTCTAAACTCCCACCAGCAATGTATGAGAGTTCTAGTTGTTCCACATTGTGTCAACACTAAGTATAGTCGGTTTTAATTTTAGCTTTTCTGGCGAGTGTATAAAGGTATGTGGTTTGCTTTGCGTTTCCCTGGTGACTAATGATGTTAAGCACCTTTTCATATGCTTATTGACCGTCTTAGTCCGTTCTGGATGTTATAACAATACCACAGACTAGGTGGCTTAAACACAAATATTTATTTCTCATAGTTCTGGAGACTGGGAAGGCAGTGCCTTATGAGGGCAAATCCCTGGTTTGTAGACAGCCATTTTCTTGCTGCATCCTCACATGCTAGAGAGATAGAGATAGAGAAAGAGAGAGAGAATGAGAGAGAGAGAAAGAGATCTCTTGTGTCTCTTCCCATTCATGAGGGCTCCATCCTCATCATCTAATCACCTCCCAAAGCTCCCACCTCCTAATATCATCACACTGAAGGATTTCAACATATGAATTTGGGGGGTACACATTCCATACATAACACTGAGCATTTGAATATCTTCTTTTTGTGAAGTATGTGATTAAGTCTTAAACCAATTTTAATTGGGTTATTTGTATTTTTAATATTTTATTTTCCTTTGAAGAGCTGAAATGATTCATATGCTTTCATCAAGAGCCAATTAGATGTCTGGATTGCCACAGGTTTTCAGATTTAATATCTTAAACATACAACAAACTGTTGAGGTCAATGCATTATTCCCATTTTACAAATAGGAAACTGAGCCTCAGACACATTGAAAAACTCCCTCAAAGTTGAAGCTTTTTGACTTGAAGTATACGGCCTCTGGTATGCAGCATCACCAGAGAAAAAGGTAAGAGAGAAGATATTGCAAGAAAAATTCAGTCTTTGAAATTGGTCCTGACTTAAAGAAAATAATCTTATATTTTAGAATAGCTATATATTTACATGAAAGTTGCAAAGATAGTGCAGAGAATTCCCATATCTCCAACTGGTCCTGTTCTTTTTTTAAATAATGGCTTTATTGAGATTTAACTCAAATACCATACAATTAATCCATTTACAGTTAAATGGGTTTTAGTGTATTCACATATATGTGATGTACAACCATCACCAATGTCAAGTTTGAAGCACTTTTATCGCCTTAAGAAGAAACCCTGTACATTTTAGTTATAACCCCTCTTCTCCCCTATAATCCCTCTCAAATCCTAGGCAACTGCTAATCCACTTCTGTCTCTAAAGATTAACCTATCCTGGGTAGTTCATATGAATTGAATCATATAACAGTGGTCTTTCCTGATTTTGGTCCTGGTTGTTTTAAGGCTGCTGTAGCCACCATCACTCTTGTCCTGTTCTCCCTGGACACTCTGCAAGCTCCATTTCCAGTCCCTTTGCAGGCAGGTGTGGCATGTGACTGAGTTCTGGCCTAAGAGGTCCAAGCAGAAGTGATGTGTGTGCCATTTCTAGGCTTGTATCTTTGAAAGCCAAACCAGGCCAAACATCCTAACCTCCATCCTCACACGCTTTTCTCACACTTGGACTGAATGAGAATTCTGAAGACCTAGGAGAAAGTGAAAGCACAAGGTAGAAGGAGCCTGGGACCCTGAAATAGGAGGAAAACCCCACTCCTATTGGACTGTGCCCTGGGCTCTGAACAAATGTTTATTGAGATTTAGGAGTTGTCTACTACATCAGCTAGTCCTAGCTACCTTTCCTACTAAAATACTCTGTGAAAGCCCATGATCGTGCATATCCCTAATGTATCAAGGATTCTGATCATGCGTTATCATTTTATTAAGGTGTCTTAGATTGGCCACCCACCCAAGATTAAGAATTAAGAATCATGATTCCTTTAATATGATTCCCTTGCACATGGCACTGGCCCACATTTTTGTTAGTTCCAAGCGGTCTAAAAACAGATCTTTCCTAAACTTATATCTCTCATTTTGTTGGAAAGAGTCAGAGAGGGAATTGTTATGGAATAAATCACATATATCCAAAAACATTTATCAAGATCCTTATAACAAATTCTTCAAGCTTAGTATTTATTTCACTGTCTTTGCTTCATAATCTCCCAGCACGTAGGAGACAACACAGGAAACACGAGGAACAGAGCTCTGCGCATTGCGGGGCATTTCATGAATTACAAAAATATGTTCAGTTCTGAAGATCAAAACCTCCACCCATCTGGGGTATATAAATCTTATACACAGAATTTATGAGGGGGGTTATCTTGAATTATGTGTTGGGTGTTGGGTTTGGCACATAATAAATATAAATGATCCTCTCAGGACAGTAGATTAACATCCAGGGGGAAAAAATATCAGGCATCTGTGGAATTTAAATGGGAAGATGTCCTACACTTCTCAGAGAGAAAAGGGCTTCCAATCCCCAGGAGACAGGACTGTGATATTTGTTTTTAAACCCCTTGCTAACTCCTTCTCCTGGGAGAAGGAGAGGTTTAGCTGCTCAAGCGTATTTGGAAAAGGAGCTGTGTAAGTTTGGTTTGCCCCTCTTGATCGTCTCACTTTCAAAAGGGTGTCTCTGGCTGTCTCCTGGGCTGCCAGCTGGCCATGCTATGGAGGTCTGTGGAAGGCCAACAGCACCAGTGACTGGTGGACAAATCTGTCTAATTCCCAACTCCAGAAGGAGGTGTTGGGAAGCCAGTTGAGGTTGACCACTTAAGCCACACCCTCCAAAACAGCTCGGATTAGTGATGGAGTTCACATTTTCATTTTCTGCATGACCCCGCGTCTTTCAACCGGTTCTTAACTTAGAGTGTGGGAGGATGGACCATGGAAATATTTATCGATCCCTTGGACTCCAACAGATGCATAGCTGATATATTGCATGTCATACATAAATCAGTGAACACCTATGGCATGCCTGCTATGTGCAAAATTGCACTAAAGACTGTGTGTAACTTCAAAAGAACAAAAACATTTCTCAAATAGTTTGAAATTCCTTGAAGGACAAACTTGCATGAAAGGTAAAATCAGCCAAAGATGGCATTTGTAAGGGTTGTGTGATGTGGGATAGACTGCAATTCTAACAGGAGTTCAGAGATATGAGATGCTGCTACAGACTAGTATTTCTGAAGGTTGAGCTTGGCCCTGCAGCTGTCTATAACACCTGGATGCGTGTAAGTTTATATACAAAGAAACAAAAATTTTCAGTTGACTTCAGCCTATGTGGTTTCAGTTTTCCAGAAGTTATTTCTGGTCCCTTCTGCCTTTTTTTCCTTCTAGTTGTGGTTGCTCCATGGCAGATAAGAAATGATATAACCACAAATACAAAGCAAATCTAAGGACTTCAAGTTAATGTGCATTTTGTATTTAAAAATAATGATCTGTATCTTTTGAAATGCCCATAGCACATCAATGTTAAGATGTGTCAATGGGAACAATGTAAGAGTCGACGTGATCTTCAGTCTTTCTTGTCATTACACTCCACATCAAATGGTTTTCTCCATATACTTCTCCTCCACCTATTCTTGCTCTGTAATGTGTCCTTCTTTAGAAGAGTGGATAAGTCAGCACCTTCTGGGGCATTATCATGAATCAAAAAAGGAACCAACATAGTCTGAAGAAAGCAAGTGGTAAGAATAGATATGAACATTGGAGATGGGAACACAAGGATGAGATTGTGAAGTCTTGTTCTTGAGATGGTTGTTGCCCTTTGGTTGTACTGTACCATCCCTGGTTCTAACTTCCATCAATCACCTGAATGTTGGCCAACATCTACTCAGCTAACCACAAGGCCTTAAAGAAGCACATTAAAGTAATTTCAAGTCACAACACGTGGGGCAGTGTCTCTGAGAACAACTCCCCAGTAGTGTTACTGGGAGAGGGGCACCTTCACTAGGGGCCAGAATTGAGCCTCCAGCTGGAAGTCTGGGCGTCAGACTCTGGTTCCTGCTGACTAGCCTGAATCTGCTGTTCACGTAGCCCCTCTTTCTCCTCTCCTTCGCTCTGCACAGATGGAGTTGGATTGGGAGACAATGACCTTAAGCACCTTTAAAACTGATTCCAATATGAGAACCCAGTATTCTTGCCAATCACACAGTTTGGTTCTGCATTCCTCCTACCTTGGACAGAGGGTCATTCCCAGCAGCTCCCTGAGCTGAGCCCTGTAGGAGGAGAAGGGAAATCTTTGGTTTTCTTGTGTGTGATAATGTCTTCCATAGTTAGGGGTGTTTTACCTTTAGCCATAAGATCAGACACATGTGCCTTTAGGTTATTGGAATATGGAATGATATAGAATTCCATATATGGAATATGGAATGATCATAGATCAACACTTCAGAGACTTTGAAACCAAGGGTATTTAATGGCTCACATATTCTTGATAAAATCATGCCTTCTTTTCATTTAGATTGATTTTTTAAATAAGCTGGACAACTTTTAACCTCTTTATTGTCCAACATTTGAGGCAACAGGCTACGAAATGGTTTTGTTATACTTCATAGAAGCAAGGATTCTACCTTCTGCACACCACTCAATCTCTCCGAGTTTGTAGTTTCTTGAAACTAAAGGACACATTATATGCTAGATGTTTAAATGATGTTTCAGGCACTTGTGTCAGACACTGTAGTTGCTTATCTAATAGTCTTTCCTTTTTCTTACTAAGAGAATCACACTTTGTTGGGTTGGCAATGTACCTACCTTACATATGTACTTTTTCTTACCCCTCTTGTATGTGATATAGTTGTAGCCAAGGAGATGTTAACAGAAATCACTGGATAAGGCTTCTGGGAAAGGAATTTTAAAGGGATTTTCCCAACTGACATATACTCTTGCTCTGGGCCCTTCTATCTTCCTTTTGTCTGGAATGGCCATTTGTAATTGTTGGTGCTCCAGCAGCCATTTTGGGACCATGAAGACAATAAGATTGTGCTAAGGATATAAGAAGCCTGCATCCTGATGACATTGTGGAAATTTCATACCAGTCATCAATTTCTCATCTCTACACTTCTTTTAAATCACTGTTCCTTATGTTTTCTGCTACAGTGCAGCAAAACTTAATTCTTTTTTTTTTTTTTTCGGTACGCGGGCCTCTCACTGCTGTGGCTTCTCCCGTTGCGGAGCACAGGCTCCGGATGCACAGGCTCAGCGGCCATGGCTCACGGGCCCAGCCGCTCCACGACATGTGGGATCTTCCCGGACCGGGGCACGAACCCGCGTCCCCTGCATTGGCAGGCGGACTCCCAACCACTGCACCACCAGGGAAGCCCAAAACTCAATTCTTAACTGATAAAACACTCAACCTTCAGATTGCTTTACTTAGAGATAAAACAGAAAAATGAATATTTGACATGAAAAAAATTTTTTTACACAAAATAGTTTTGGTGAAATTCTAACTTTAAATATTGAAGATGGGGCTTGTCTTATCTCTATAAATCCTATATAGCATCAAGTAGGCCTAGATTAAAAAACAAAAGCTGCATCCTTTTCAAGTTTAATATAGCCTGAGGAAAAATCCCATTACTTTGGCTTAGTTGTCATTATCTGCATGTGAAACCTATGTTAGTAGAAATTTCACTGGGAAGGGCATGTAGTTCAGTGGAAAGAATAGGAGCTTTGGCATCGGGATTTGGGTTTGAATCCTGACTCCTCTCTAAACAGGCTGTGTAATTGTAAACCCATTATTGTATCTTTCTCAGCCTTTCTGATGTATAAAATGAGGAAGGCCTCAGGTTAAAAAGGAAGAATCTGAAAAAGAACATATCAAAGGGACCCAGTGAAGTATCTGGTACCATATATGATCATTTTCCTGCATTTGTGTCTTGTTTCTCATCCTTTCACTTAACAGGTGTTTACTGAACATCTACTATATGTCAAGACTGTGTTGAGCATTTAGCTTTTTGACTCTCTGAGTTTGGCCCAGATGGAATTATGACTTCAGGGCTGAGCTTCAGAAGGACTGATGGTTGATCCATTTAAAAGCTTACTGGTACTAACCAGGGGAGAGTGAGTGAATTGAAACCTTCATCACAAGGTTTCAATTAAGAAACCAAATCGAAATCTTTCTTTGTGGCATGGTTAGGTTTGGTGATTACCATCCAAAACCAGATGTAAGGGCTAGAGTTGGGTCTGGTGGACAGGGTCAGTATTTGGAAGCTGGAACAAAACTTTGAAATTCCATCTGGAAAAACTTGTACCTCTCCAGGAAACAGAATGGTTTTGGGCATACAGAGACCCCCAAAACTGAAATGAAATGGGGCTTATTTCCTTGTGAGTTTAGTTTCATATGTCCTACAGATGTGAGACCAAGTACTTGAAAATATTTAAAGTCAATAAGTTATTTACAACAAGAAAGCATGTATTTTGCCCAAGGCAGACCCTGAACCTTTTCAGTACATCTTTTCTCGCTTATCTCTTGATGAACTTGTTCAACTGTGTGAACTCTCAAATGGTCAGCATATTTGAGTCTGTTCAACATGTATTATTTGCGGATCATGACATAAAATCAATATTTAGAAGAAAGACTTTGGGGAGAGAGAGGTGAAACAGTACAGAAAAATTTACCTTGTGAGAAATTAAGTTGTTATTCATTTTCCTTCTTTTATTCATCAAGACCCTGAGCTCAAGGGATTTGCAATTACAAAGAGCAACTATAATCGTGGTTCATATTTGCTGAACATTTTTCAAGTGTGGGGACTTTATGTGGCTTATTATCATCTTTAGTCCTGACCATTAATAACTGTCTTTCATGATACAAAACTCACTGTGGTTTCGTTGGGAAGCAGTGCCATAGGGGAAAGAATAGGGTCATTGGCATCAGTGAGACTGAGTCTGAATCCTGACTCTATAACTTTGAGCACATTAGTGAATGCCTCCCAACCACAGTTAATAATTCTCCATAGTTTTCCCCATTTTTCAAATGAGTAAACTGAATCTGAATGGAGTTGGGCCACCTGCCCAAAGTCACACAGATAGTCAAGAGAAGAGCCATAGATATAGAGAGATAGCGATCTTCCACCAATGAAATCCTGTGTTTTCCCACAAGCTCTTATACTGCCCAGATGTCAGGGACCCCAGTGGATCATGAAGGGACAGGAAACACCCTCCTTCCACACGTGAGAAAGCGGGGTTCTGAGAGGGTGAGATGGACGCCCCAGTGATGGCAGGAACCCTAACTCCAACCCAGATATCCACCTCCACACAGGACCTGAGAATGAAACATAAGTCAGCATAAGGTCTGGTTAAGATCCATTCTCCCGGTTTCCAACATATCACATTTCTACAAGATTTATGGTTGTTTTCTCCTCAGTTGGAACTAATGTTGTTGGATTATCAGGTTGTGTTTACATTTTTCTCTTATCTCGGCAGCATCGTTTTGGTCCAGCTGGCTGGTCTGCTCTCCGGGGATCAGCTTTTGCCATTTGACTCTTTCCCGTGTCCACACAACTTTCCCTTCAACTTCTTTGTGGCTCTGTGTTTCCTTTGTTATGAGTTACCTGTTTTCTGCCAGCATGGCTTTTTGTGTAATTCTCCACCTTTTGTTTTCTGGTCAGTGCAGAGATTATCTCCTAAATAGTCGTGCACACTGGGGATCAGCATTTGTGATCCTTATCTCTCTCTGGAGGAAAAGACTTCTTTCTCCAGTTTCTTAATCCTGACCTCATAGTCAGTCTTTTCTTTCCAATTAGCAAATGTTTTCCTACAGTTTTGAGTTTTCAGCAGTTTTGAAGCACACTTCCGGGAGATCCTCTATAACACAGAAAACATTTTTGCTTTGAGCCCCAGAACTTTATTTTGTGGAATTTTCTTTTTAAAAACAGAACAAAGAGCAGTTGCAGCTGCCAGTTCCTTGGCCCTAGTTGTTTCCTTCTAGGCCCTAAATGGTAACCAGACACTGACTCAAATTCCATGGCCCCATTGCATGCCGCTCCCCGCCCCCCGCCCCCCCCCCCCCCCACCGTTTTCCTCTTGAGGTTCATTATTTTCTCCAAATTAAAACGTTCTGGTTGGAATGAGTGAGTATAAAGAGACAGGGCAGCAGGGAGCTCCGGCTGTACAGAGGGATTAGATCTTGGGGAGGCCTTCCTCACTGGTTTGTGATACAATTAATCGGCCAAAAGGACCATAGCTTTGTATTTGAGGAGATCGGTTTTGAAAGGAAGTCTGCTCTCATTACCTGTGACAGTTGAGTTTTACAAACAATTCCTTAGAATATTTGAGACAACACAGAGATGTTGGCTTTATCCAGATATGAAGGTGTTATTCTTTCATTCATTCATTAGCTCATTCATTGATCTTTTCTGCAAATATTAACTTCATGGCTACTATGCAGCAGGCATTGCGCTAGGTTCTGAGGGCTCCAAGGCAAGCAAAAAACAGACTGGCCCCTGCTCTCTCAGATCTTACAAGGAAGTTAGGGTGACAAATATTAAGTAAATAATCACATGCATAAATGAACATCTGCAAACTGAGATAAGCTCACTGCAGGAGAGGAGGGTCTTTCCAGGGCAGATAACAGAAGGTCTCACCTAGGACGTGTATGCTTGTGTCTGTGTCAGGGCAGGCTTACTCCTGAGGAAAAGATCAGCGAGCTAAGATCTGAAAGGTGAGAGAGAGTTCACTGGGCGATGGCTGGGAGCCAGGTAGGGTATGCTTTTAGTGCATCATGTTCCCGATCTGACAGAGGGGGTAAGGTGCACAGGCCAGATGGAGGGATGAGCATGGTGCACGAGGAGAAATGAACCTAGGCCAGAGAGGCTGGATTTCTGAGTGCAAGAGGGAGAATGGAGCAAAAGCAACCTGAGAGTTAGCCCGATTCTAGGACAGGATGGGAGATTTAGTCTCAAGCCTTAGAGCCACTGACAGGTTCTACACTGGAAAATGGCAGCATTAAATTTACATTTTGAGAAGATTGCTCCTGTTTCCTGTAGAGAACAGATGCTCAGAAGGCCAGGGTAGTTCCAGCCAGTCATTCATTCATGACACGTGGTGAGAGGGAAAGAGATGGTCCCTGCTCTGTCAGAAGTTATTGTTGAGTGAGTGAGAACAGATAATAAACAAACACACAGATTAAGAGAAAAAATTCTTTCCAATGGCACTAAGTGCAATGAAAGAAATCGACCAAGGGGCATCTGGCTGACAGCACAGGGGCACTGTTGGCAGTCAGCGCTATCATCCCGGCTACTGAGTTTTCAGCGAAGGCCTCTCTGAGGAGCTGAGGTTTTCCTCCCTAGGTATAGAGTCCTTATGAGTCTCACGTCTTGTCTAGAACTAAGCCGATCTCCTCACCAGCTCACTGAGGGCTTGTCCTTACATGCTGACTCTGTAAGTGGACCCCTGGACCCCCCAGTTTCTCCTGGCCTTCATACAAGAGTGGAGTATGCGGAGCTTCCCTGGTGGCGCAGTGGTTGAGAGTCCGCCTGCCGATGCAAGAGACACGGGTTCGTGCCCCGGTCCGGGAAGATCCCACATGCCGCGGAGCGGCTGGGCCCGTGAGCCATGGCCGCTGAGCCTGCGCATCCGGAGCCTGTGCTCTGTAACGCGAGAGGCCGCAACAGTGAGAGGCCCGCGTACCGCAAAAAAAGAAAAAAAAAAAAAGAGTGGAGTATGTGATCCGGAAGGAACTTTCAAGATCATCTCATTCAACTCTCTCATGTTACAGGCAACCAAGCAGAAGCCCAGGGGGCACAGTTGTACTTTCAGAGGCCATGCAGCCTGTTTCCGAAGCACTTTACATCCCTGGGTGCATAGGAGATTCCAAATATCTGTGGAAAGTGATTAATGGTCTTTTTTTTTTTTTTCCCCTGGCATCTCCTAATGCAAAAAATCTTGGACAGCAACCAATTTAATTTAGACTCCAGAAATTGCTACTTTTTTTCAACCTGGCTTATATTAATGATATTTTTTAAAAGCCCTGAAGCTCTGAAGCATATTTAAGATCATGAAATAACATTGCAAAACTTTTGCCATTTATAAAATTTTATGAAATGCGAAGTCTAAAAAGAAAAAGAATTCTTTTTTTCTCTTTGGTTTCCATAAACTCAATAAGACATTTCTTATTTAAGATTTATAAAAATAAATTTTTTATATAATTGAGTCATTGGTTGAAGTTTAATCTAGAACATAGTTTTCATGACTGACCTGAAAATCCCTTTGGGGATCATAGTATAACCTAATCTGAAATAATGCTTCCTGAGCTGGTTATAATAAAGTTCTTTTATAATATATCTCTTAGGAGATTCCTCCTCCAATTTTTCTGGGAGGAGAGATATTGTTTTGGGAGAAAAGTCCATGTTTTTGAATCCATCAGATTTAGTCAAGGCCACAGGCATTGAAGAAAGAATTTGGTGGTAATATTTATCCTGGGAAAACATTTTATTGATACATTTCAGATATATCCTACTGCAAGGGAAGTTTCTTTTCTCTTTCAAATGAGATGGGTGTTTTACAATCTTCATTTTCAGATGAAGAAATTGAAGCCCAGAAAAATAAAGTAACCAAATTCACACAGTTAAACCCTAATCATTATGACCATCAAGTGGCTTGGAGGACATTTTGTATGACATTTCAGCTTAGATGAGAGAGTAGCTCAGTGCGGGTAAGGGTGGGCGGAGCTTCCTTGGAGCCAACACTCAAGCTTAGATATTCATGTCTGAATATCCCTTTAGGGCTCTTGTTTCCTCCTGTTGGTTCTCAAGAGGTCAGAATGGCACAGAGATACTGAGTTCCTTGGGTCAGCTGAGGAGAGGAAAGAGTCAGCTCTTCCTTGGAAAAGTCACAGAAGTTGGTGTGCTGAGATGCACTCGGCATCACAGCAGTGACTGCATGCAGCTGCCAGGTACTGAAGGTCGAACCCAGGTAACTGCGTCTAGTAGTTACCAGTGGCGGCTTTAACAACAAATGGCTTAAAACAACAGAAATTTATTATCTCATAGTTCTGGAGGTCAGCAGTCTGAAATCCGTCTCACTTAACTGAAATCAAAGTGTTGGCAGGGCTTTGCTCTCTCTGAAGGATCTAAGGGAGAATCTGTTCCTTGCCTCTTCCAGCTGCTGGTGGCTGCCAGGATCCCTTGGCTTGTAGCCGCATCACTCCAGTCTCTGCCTCCATGGTCACATTGCTTTCTCCTTTTCTGTCTATGTCAAATGTCCCTCTACCTCCCTCTTATGTGCTCACGTTTAGGGTCCACCCAGAAAATCCTGGATAATCTCCCCATGTTGTGATCCTTAACTCAATCATACCTCCACAGACCCTTTTTCCTGATAAGGTGAAATTTACAGGTTCCAGGGATTAGGACCTAATATCTTTGGGGCCGGTATGGAGCCCATCATATACTGAGCCTGGATCCATCATGCTGACATCATTTATTTATGGCTGACAAAGGACAAGGCTGTGGGCAAGAGGCCAGGAGACGAGAGCCTTTCTGTTCTCTAGACGTGGGGAGAAATGTCATAATCACTGTCTGGCAGAACAAAAGAGTGAAGGAAAAAGCTTAAGCAATACTCAGCTCCAGAGTGACCACATGGCATGATTACTGCTGAGTTTGTTTATGAGAGGAAAGAAAGCAGCCATGTTGGGAGACTTGTGTGGTTTTCATATCCTGGAAGTTATGTAGAAATAGTTGGACAGGAATGAGTTATTCAGGAGTATAAAACAATTTTTTTTTATCTTTGACTTTTCTTTTTAACATCTTCAGTGGAGTATAATTGCTTTACATTGTTGTGTTAGTTGCTGCTGTATAACAAATTGAATCAGCTATATGTATACATATATCCCCATATCCCCTTCCTCTTGTGTCTCCCTTCCACCCTCTCTATCCCACCCCTCTAGGTGGTCACAAAACAGAAGCTGATCTCCCTGTGCTATGGGACTGCTTCCCACTATCTATTTTATATTTGGTAGTGTATATATGTCAATGCCACTCTCTCACTTTGTCCCAGCTTACCCTTCCCCCTTCCCGTGTCCTCAAGTCCATTCTCTACGTCTGCTTCATTCCAGTCCTGCTCCTAGTTTCTTCAGAACCATTTTCTTTTCTTTTTAGAGTCCATATATATGTGTTAGCATATGGTATTTGTTTTTCTCTTTCTGACTTACTTCACTCTGTATGACAGACTCTAGGTCCATCCACCTCACTACAAATAACTCAATTTTGTTTCTTTTTATGGCTGAGTAATATTCCATTGTGTATATGTGCCACAACTTCTTTATCCATTCATCATCTGTCGATGGACACTTAGATGCTTCCATGTCCTGGCTGTTGTAAATAGAGCTGCAATGAACATTTTGGTACATGACTCTTTTTGAATTATGATGTTCTCAGGGTATATGCCCAGTAGTGAGACTGCTGGATCATATGGTAGTTCTATTTTTAGTTTTTTAAGGAACCTCCATACTATTCTCCATAGTGGCTGTATCAATTTACATTCCCACCAGCAGTGCAAGAGGGTTCTCTTTTCTCCACACTCTCTCCAGCATTTATTGTTTATAGATTTTTTGATGATGATACCTCATTGTAGTTTTTATTTGTATTTCTCTAATGGTTAGTGATGTTGAGCATCCTTTCATGTGTAAAACGGTTTCTTGTTCAAACAGACTACAAACCTTGAGCGGTTAAAATATCCTCCCAGAGAGGAGAAATGTAAAATGCCCTTAATGTTATTAATGTAGCCCTCTGGGGACAAAGAATCACATCATCCCCAGTCTCTTGTTGATTTTACTCCATGGAGCCTGGTTGTTGAGGAGGGGCTGTGAAGTTGAAGCATCCGGCCGTGGTAACTGAACGACGTGGTGAGGAAGTGTACTCCTTCCTGACTCCATTCGTGAGTCAGGAAGGGGAATGAAGATGCCTGGTTAGTGGAAGCTACACATTCTTGTCCATTTACTTGCTGTAGATGAAAGAACATACCACAATATTGCTCCCCTCCCCCCCCCCAAATAAATAACATTAGCCTGGATCTTCTCTCATAAATTGTAGAAACATCAGTAGCAAGGGCAGCCGAGAAGCTTCCCTGCCTTCCCAACACCTGAGAAAGTGGGGTGAGGTTTTTCATTGAGATTTTCCTAATGCAGGTCAAAGGCATTTCTAAGCTTCCTACGGGCCTTGGTGATTATTTTAAGGATTGAAAATACTTTTTTTCTTACATGACCACTTATCACCTTTCAAAATTCTGGGACTCCTTGAAGGCCCAAGGGTCTTACCTCTCTTCTCCTCTTTCCTTCTTCTTCCCTGACCATCCTAAATAATTCATACAATCAAGTAGTTTCCAGACATGATATTCAGGTAAAAATTCTTACCCAGCCCCAGTTATCCAACAGAGCCCTGAAAGCTGCTATTCTAGAATAGAACTACTCAAATTTAAGTTGATCATCATCAAGATGAATGGCTAGACTAGAAGCAGTTTAAAAGATTTCTTCCTGTACCCCCAACTCAATGACCTTCCAGCCAGCGTCCTACGGGATGCTAAACACTTTCTATCACCTGTTCACTCCTTTTGCTTGAATGAGGAACATCAACTTGGTGTTTCTTGTTGAAGGGCTATGCACTGGGGCACCCTGTCTTATTAAACTGTTAGAGCATACGAATGCCTGTGGCATTTTTTTTTTTTCCTTTGCCAAAGGCAGCTCTGACTAGTACAATTCCATTCCAGGGCACGACAAGAGCAAAACTGAATTGTCTTGGGACTTCCTGCCCCACCAGTGACAGTTTCACACAAGACCAGTCTCAAGGACCTGGTCTGTTGCCACCTTTATCTTTCTCAAGGCTGCATTGTGGAAGTAATATTCCTTTTCTGGCACATAAATGCCTTTTCATCCCTGCCCTTTCTAAGCCCATTTTTCCCAAACCACCAAGAGATTGACGTGCACTTGTCCTCCACATGGTGTAGGACATTCGTACTCTCCTTGATTGTATTTCTATTAGAAATAGAAATATTTCTTTTTCTATTGTAGCTGATTTAGTAACCAGGCCTAGGATATTGGCGATTGGATTTGTTCAATCGCCAGTTAACAGTAAACTCATTGAAACCTTCCAAATACTTTCCATTTTTCTGGACCCCACTCAGGCCCCACATTTAGAATGAAGCTGTCCCTTAAACTCCTTGCTGTAAAGTGACGTTGTACTCTGAGGTCCTCTTACTCGTTGGTACAGAGGCACCACAGGGCCTCCTTTTCCTCTATGGCAGCACACCGACCTGCTGGAGCTGGGGGAACTAACAAGTACCCATCACAGTTTTCAACAGATAGCGATTTTCATTTGAACTGATTCAGCAGGGACACATATACCCACATAGGAGAAATGCTGGGATCTCTTGACTGGTGCTTGTAGGGTGAAAAATATATACAATATAATTATTTTTCCACAATATAAACTGCAAGAAAGAGAGGCTAGACACTCCTATTTTGGTGGGCTAGGAGAGCTCCTAGCCTGATGGGGACAAACAAAAAAGAGAGAGAAAATATTGTATCGGCATGAGTTAAACACAAGGATGACCATATGTCCAGTTTTCTCATTCTGTCCCAGTTTATACTTATTGTTCAGGAATAATTATCTATAGCACCTTTTTTTAGCTCTTCAAGTATCTTGGTTTAGATATGAAATTATATAATCACCCCAGTTAAACAAAGGTTGAGAAACACGGGTCTGATACGACCCCCAAAACAGTTCCCAAAGGTAATTATTTTCAAGGCTCGATATCTCAGAGGAACGTTTGGGTTAGCAGGATGGCTTCCCGACAAATTAAATCCCACTTTTGATATGCTTCTAACAGATACAAAGGAAACAGGTCGAAAAGAACCAAATACAGTTTTTGCAGCTGAAACATTTAGATATTATTATAAAGGAGAGTGATGGGAGCCTTGCAGTAGAGAAGAGAAGGCTTAAAAAAATCTATTAGGAGTGCTTTCTTTGGACACTCTGGATATCTACTCTTTGGTGACTGTTTCTTAGTTATCTTAACTCATTAACACAGTATGAGTCGGATAACTTAGTTCTAACTTGATTCTAATTTCTTTCTCCTGCAAGGAGATGGGGGCATAGCTGAAGACAAAGCCTTGCTTGGCTTCCACATTCAGTTGGGTCATATGGTTGTTCCTCGATTGGTCACGTGGAGGACTTGGCATGGTCTATTCCAGAGAAAAGCTGGCCGAGTAGCTTTGTCTCTCTCTCATCCATCGATCTGGCTAACAATACGTTGGAACATGAGTCTCAATTGGTCATTCGGTTTTTCAACTCATGCATGAGAAACTATGATTTAAACAACTAAAGCAACAACAACAGCACGAAAACAAGATCAATGCTTGCAGCCAAGTTGTTTGAATGACCACTGCCAGTTTATTTTTCTCCTGCTAAAATCTCATCTCTGCACTTTGACATGTTAATTCCCTTCCTCCCGTTTGGTTTGTAAGCAAAGACACAAGGTGACAACCCATCCACAGCAGCTGTCAGGAAACCATTACAGCCAGTGTGAGCCCTGATGGACACCAGTTGTCTGACGGTGATTCTTCCCAGTATGCTAAAAACCCCCACAAAACTGTACTTTTTTGTTTCAGTTAGTTTTACAGGCGTTTCAAGCTGGAGCCTGCATTTTTCTGTGGTAAGCTCACCTTACCACCCTCAGGATTCCCCTGGAGGTCTCACTAACTTCGGCCACATTCATATTTTATGTGAGCCGAGCTGCACGAGCTTGATGCTGCCGTTTGTTTTTTCTTGCATTGAAGTAATTTGCTTTTCCCCTTCTGTGACCCTGGGTTTCAACAACTTGAAGCTGGCCTACAAACTGAGAGATGAGAAAATAGGCTCTAAGGTTATCACATCACAGATATATGCTATCTAAAAACTGAAGAGATGCTGACGTTGCTTTGTTTGAGTCAACACAGATGCCAAGTTATTTGTCCTTCATCAGTGTGGTTCTTGGGAATCCTTGGTGAATGAATACTTTCCTAGGAGGTTGGGTCTCATTGACGATGTTTGGAATTAAGTGCTATTTATGTCAAAGGGAGTCTTTAAAAAGATGGCCAACTCCATTTCCATTTTATATAGTTTTCAACATCTGTCTTCATTTTTCCTCTAATATGAGTAGGTATTCTGAATACATTTAACAATTTCTGTGGACTGACTCAGAACAAAGGAAGTTTGGATAAATAGTAAAAGAAAAATTCATTGAAAGTTTCTCTTTTGCCTGTTCTCTGCTCTTTTAGTATACAGATGCCTGGAAAAAAAAATAGACCATTATCTATATATGGTTTGGTTCAGGGTAACAGAAAAGTTGCTCTGAATTAAACATTTCTGTCTTATTGGCCTACTGGGACACTTAAAAATCCCAACCTTTAGACCACACACTCTTAATTGTGGCATGTGGGTTTATAGGAGTTGAAATTAAAAAACCCGCAGAAGGTTATTTAACAGTTCCAGCTTCTCTCCTCCAGATTCAGGCTTTTTGGCCAAAAATGGTGACAATTGGGTTAAGACGTTAAAGGCTTTTGTCTAAATACCAGTCTTGGTGGTGGTCGTGGAGGGGCAACAGTGCACGATGCCCAGCAGCCGTGATGGCCTTACTGGGAACTCATTGACTAACCCAGTCCCAGGAAGGCCGTGTTGAGCAGGATAATAAAAGGAAGAGGGAAGGGGTAAAGGAGAAGGACCTGAACTGTCCAGTCACATGATTTCCCTTATGTTGTCCTAAAGGAGTAGATAAGGTTCATGAAAATATGCCCCTGAAAAACCCAAGTGACTTTATCCATTGCTTAAAATGTATTTTTAATCTTTTACCAGCCTTATTGAGATAGGTCACACGTCATATCATTTATCCATTTAAAGTGTGCAATTTAATGGTTTTTAGTGCATTAAAAGGGTTATGCCACCTTCATTTAGGACTCCGCTTGTCTTGTCATCTTGTCCTCTCCTCCCTCTGCAACGCTCTTACCCCAGATATGGGTTCATTCCCTCCTCATGGCTCAACTCTTTGCTCAGATGTCGCCTGTAAGGAACTCAGAGCTTTCCCTCCATCTAAAATACCACCGCTGCCCATTGTGCCCTCTCCTCCCAGCTTTATTTTGTCTACAGCCCTCGCTATGGCCTGACTTAGCTCTCTGACATTTTCTCTTTTGTTTATGGTCTGCAGTCCTCAGCTCTCCCAGGGCAGAACCTTTGTCTCCTCCCTGCTGTTTCCTCAGTTCCCAGGCCCCGACCTGGCTAGAGTTAGGGCCTGGAGCGGGGAGCCGGTGTGGATGGCTGTCCTCTCCGCACCCTCCTGTAGGTGTTGGAGGAGGGGAAGTGATTGGAGCAGCAGCTGAAGAGAACGGCCAGCTCACCACCACTCGCCACTGGGCCAAACCCCTCCCGACACTGGCCCCGGGAATGGATGATGCCACGGCCACCAGGAGCTGCCCAACGTGGAGAAGGCCAACATGGGCCTGCGGTTCTGGGAACTTGAGTTCTCCCTTTCTGTATCTGGAATCCCTCTGCAATTACCTGGCGTCTCTGAGACTCTGTAAGAGGAGGATATTGGACCTCCAAGTCCTCGTAGTTCTGACACTCTGGAATTCTGACAGAATTCTCTGATTAGGCACATAATTGAACACATACAGGTAAAGTGTACCTGGAAGCACCCCATCTTTAATAAACCCTGTCTCTATGGCTAACTTTGCCATATTAAGCTGCATTTCTCTCTTCCTTCTTCTCCACTCCCACCACACTCTTTTTTAAGAATGGACTTTTTAAAAAAATTGAAGTATAGTTGATTTACAATGTAATGTTAATTTCTGCTGTACAGCAAAGTGATTCGGTTATACATATATATACATTCTTTTTTAATATTCTTTTCCATTATGGTTTATCACAGGATATTGAATATAGTTCCCTGTGCTATACAATAGGACCTTGTTGTTTATCCATCCTATATATAATAGTTTGCGTCTGCAATCCCAAACTACCAATCCATCCCTCCCCTCCCCACCCTCCCCCTTGGCAATCACAAGTCTGTTTTCTATGTCTGTGAGTCTGTTTTTGTTTTAGGTTCGTTTGTGCCATATTTTAGATTCTATGTATAAGTGATATATGTGGTATTTGTCTTTCTCTTTCTGACTTACTTCAATTAGTATGATAATCTCTAGTTGCATCCATGTTGCTGCAAATGGCATTATTTCATTCTTTTTTATGGCTGAGCAATATTCCATTGTATATATGTACCACATCTTCTTTATCCATTCATCTGTTGATGGACATTTAGGTCGTTTCCATGACCTGGCTATTGTAAATAGTGCTCCTATGAACACTGGGGTGCACGTATCTTTTTGAATTATAGTCTTGTCTAGGTATATGCCCAGGAGTGGAATTCTGGATCATACGGTAATTCTATTTTTAGTTTTTTGAGGAACCTCCATAACTGTTTTCTATAGGGGCTGCACCAATTTACATTCCCACCTATATTGTAGGAAGGTTCCCTCTTCTCCACACCCTCTCCAGCATTTGTTATTTGTAGACTTTTTAATGTTGGCCATTCTGACCGGTGTGAAGTGGTACCTCATTGTAGTTTTGATTTGCATTCTTCTAATAATTAGTGATGATGAGCATCTTTTCACCAGCCTATTGGCCAGGATGGACCTTTCTAATGCTTGGGGTCTTCAACTCATATGACAGAAGAAAGGGCAAAATAAAAATTATGCTTTGGATGTGCTATTTGAGCTGGAGCTAAATTTGAGTAAAAGCTTCGTCTGTGAGTTTACAAACATACAATTTAGGCTCTTACAGTTATCTAAATCCACTTTCTTGCCTTATAATTTTATGGTTAGAAACATTACAGTTGTTTTTAGATTTTCATTATAACTTCAGTGGCCACAGACTGAACCAAATAGTGTTTGTTTATTTGTGCAACAAATTATGCCCCTCAGCTAACTTTACTGTGTAATTTGCATTGGGTGTGCATTTCGCAAAAAAAAAATATATATATACATTGGTCTGAGGTTCTCCTCTTCCTTTTCTTCTCTCTTCTTCCCGAAAGCAGCACTGACAATAGAAAATTGGGAAATAAAATGCACATCTGGGCATTTTACTTATGTGTGTACAACACACATGCCTACAGATAGACAAACTCATAGACGGAGAATTATATAAAGATATCCAAATTCAAATTCCATTAACATTGATGCTGGGTAAACTTGGGGAAGTCAGCCTGCTTCACTGAGTTTTTATTCACATTTAGCTCCAGCGCCAAAGCACATGCGAAGCACACTTTTGATAAATGACAGAGATTTTTGTGTATAACCAGAAAAATAGTCCTCTGAGTTGCTGTTGAGTTCAAAGAAGAAAGTTTCTGAAATTCCATTTCCAATTGTGAGGTGCTTTCTAAATACACAGTAGAGGTGACTAGAGTAATAGGAAATGAGCACTCGCCATCTCGGCAGGGTGAAATTTATTTCAAGGTAAATTTTAAAAAATCTGCACGTAGGGAATTTGCACCTCAGACTGAATAGGATAAACTTCCTGCCGTTTGTCCATCTGAGATCCTCTGTGTGCCAGGACTGCTGCCTACCTGGTTGACCACATGGGGTCCCAGCTAACAGAACTGGGAAGACTCATGATGGAGGTATATCCCTTTCTGTGTTCTCTTCTGGTTATTCGAAGCAGTCAATAAATTTCTACGGAGACCTCATTGCCTGTGGGCATCCAGTGATTTTTGTCCACAGATGATTTTATCCTTAGATGTTACTTTTTCTTTGGTCTCACCTGTGACAAATGGTGAACCTGAGCGAGTGTTAAAGCTGAACTTATTAAAAAGGAATGGAAAACCGGTAATATGTTTAAGCAATTTGAATTGATTAGGCACTTGGGTGGGGGTAATTTTTTAGTTCAAAACAACATAGGAGGTCTAAATAAATTATTAGTTCCTTATATATGCCTAGCGTATTCTGGATTCTTGCTGAGATAAAATAATCATAGACATAACTAAAGAATAATGTAAATATGTTACATCAAAATACCTCTTTATAGTTCATATATTGTAACACTTTCAGATAAATCATACCCTGAGAGATCTTGTTTCTGCTATAGATCAGCTGATGACCTTGGCAATAGCCTCTTCGTTCAGGGTCTTTAATTTCCCACCTTGGAGGGTGGGAGGAGTAGCTTGGGGTCATCCTTGTAGCAAAGCTCCTTCTAGCTCAAAAAACCCTCTGGGACTGGTAACTTCTACTTTTAATTCTCTCTGCTTTGTAGGTTAGAAATGAGAGGACTCGCGAGTCTCTTGTGATTGGATAGAATGACTTATTTGAAATTTTTAAGAGAAAAATATGAATTCCCTCCTTCCTTCATTCCACACATGTTGCCAGACTCCTACTCTGTGTCAGGCCCTTTTTTTTTAATCTAAAGCTGAAAATACAGGAGTGACTAAGGTGGACAATGCCAAGATCTTCTAGTGGGGGAATAGTGACCCTCCTGTCCTGGGATTCCTGATAAAACTGGGAAGGTCCTGGGTAAACTGGGATCAGTGGGTCACACCAAGTGGGAGAGGCTGAGCATAAAAGAGTTAAAGAATGAGAAAACAAGATGGTTTCGGAGAGTGACAAGTTTTCTGTAGCAAATCCTCAGGATGACACATTTGGGGGTGGGAGAGAGTTGGGCTTTAGTGTGGGTGGTCTTCAGGAGGTCTCAGAGGAGATCACATTCACACTCAGTGGGAATGGATGAGAAGGATGCAGACACGTAGAGAGCTGGGGGCTTATGTTCCAGGCAGTGGGAACAGCAAGAGCAGGAGTCTGGGAGGGAGAAGATCTTGGCCTGATGGAGAAATAGAATGATGACCAGGATGGAATGTTCTGGAGGGAGGAGGAGAGGGATCAGGGCTTTGTGGGTGTCGGTAAGGAACTCAGACAATAATAATAATAGCTGATGTTATATTCTGGGCACTCACTCATTTCACTGCATCAATCTTCACGGTCACCCATTTTACAGATAAGGATACTGAGGCACAGGGACTTGAATAAGCAGAGTGTCTCAAGTCACACAGCTTGCCATGGTGGAGCCAAGATTCAGCCCCCAACAAATGATGCAGTATTTATAGTTGGCACTACACTTAACCAAGGGGAACCCCTTGGTCATCGGGAAGGTGTATCCTTCCTTCCAAACTCTCCGTGCCCACTGGTACCCACCAGCCCCCAGGAGTAAGGACAATCTCATCATTTTGACGCCCCCTCCCCCAGGCAGCTGCAGTTTTTGCTTAGCCAGTAGCAGACGCGGGAGGAGGCCTCTCCAGCTTTTGTGGATTTCCTCCAGCACTGAATGGGGGCAGTTATGAGATGGCTTAGAAATAGTCACTCTGTGTGTAATCAGGTCACTTCACTGAGAAAACATTTTTGTTTCAGCTTCCTTCCTTCCCTTGGTCTTCTCCAGGGAACAGTGTCTCTGACCTTCTAAGTCACAAAGTACAGAGATAATGGGGCACAGCAAGTCAACAGAGTCAAAAGAGGGGAGAGTCTGTGGTTAGCACACACACACACACATACACACACACACGAAAACTGTTAAGAGTCACTAGCCAGGGAATCACACTGCAAATATGCTTAGAAAAATATGGCTAAGAGATAGATGGAAACTTTCCTAGTCTGTAACTCTTTGTGGTTGCAAAGATCTCTCTTCTGCTCAGAGCACAGGAGGAAGAACTCACTCTGCTCTGAGAGAGCGCAGAGCATCACACGAGTGTTTCCTCCCCTTTGGGCCTCTGCTCACATTCAGCTTGGCCTTTGCGGTTTGGATTTACTCTGATGGGCTCACCAGATGTGCAGACAGAGTCAAGACATGGGGTCTCACACTTTCTTTTCAGACTGCTTAAGTACGAGACAGACCTTTTCCTATAGGGGAAAAATCATGCCTTCTAATTCGTTAGAGCCAGAGATGAAGAATAAAAGCTACATGGAAAATTCAAAGGATTGGGGGTTTTATTTTGAATTTTTAAATTAATATGGAAGAGATTTAACGAATTGCTCAGGCCCCGAAGTAATGGCCCTAAAAGGTACATTTCAGTATCATCTTTTTTTTTTTCTCCTTTGTCACAGTACACACACTGGCAGCTTAAGATGTGGGAATCAGGAGAAAAATGCAGAACGAATGTCATGTTTTGTTTTAAAACTTTCTCTACTATTGTTTGGTTTTGACATTCAATCTCTTTTCTTCATGAATTCCTAACTTCCTTCAGGCCTAACTATAGTTCTTTGACTTTTACAAACCTACTGACTATAAATCCTGTTTAATTATAGCATGGCTCACGTGTCCTGAAGAGTTATGTTAATGACTAAAATGCCATCGATTAGTAACCAAAGATAGATTTTGTGGAGAAAAAAAGGAAGAGAGGAAATCTTTGGGGTTCAGGCGGGAAAGCTAGACTTCTTTCCTTGGCCTTCTCATCACTGCCCCAGCTGCAGGTCTTCCCAGGTTACTGTGGACAAGGACACACCCCTGGCAATGCAGAATTTGTAGGAGGACTGGCGTGCTCTCTCCTTCTTCCAGTAACATCTTTGCCTCCCTCCGTGTCCCTCTTGCACACTCTTGTTAGTGTCTCAGTTCACACTGAGGCGTTGGTCCTCGCCATTCTGAGGAGCACCGACTGGATTCAGAGCTGATCTGTGTTCTGGTTCCCTCTCTTATCAGCTGTGTGACTTTAGGCAAGTTACTTAACCTCCCTGAGCCTCAGTATTCTTATAAAAAAATAATGTAACTACAGCCTCTGAGGGTTGTTAGAATTAGCTCAAATATTGTAAGTTAAAGGTAGGCATCTGGTGTTTTTGATTATTATTATCATTTTAAATCTTGAGCTTTGAGTCAAAGTCAGATATAGAGGAAGCTGAGGCCCTGGAGGCAGTGTCTGGAATTACTGGGGCGCGTATGGCACGGGTGTGGCAGTGGGACATGAGTGTGAGGAGGCTGTAACCGGCACTCCCGTCCTTTGCCCTGTGTTGGCATGTGTCGGCTATGTTCCCAATCAGGCACTATTAGGCTTTTTGGTCCCCTGTCAAAGGGCACATCTGGTTCTGGTGTATGTTCAGCCTGAGGCAAATCTTGAAGGAAGTCTTAAACGTCCCTGGTAAAAGGCACTAGACTCAGAAGTAGAAGAAAGGGATTCTAGTCCCATTCACCAGGTAACCTTGGGTGAGCCATTTCAGAACTCAGGACCCTCCAATATAAAGTTTACATCCTCCATAATACCTCATGTGGTTTCAGAGGGGAAATCAAATAAGGTGATGTGTGTGTGAAATGCTTTGCCTGCTCTAATAGTAATATCATTAATAATAATGATAAATTGTTTTTTTTCTCCCAAGGCCCAGTGTTCTGATGTCTATTTGCTATCTTCCCAGAGTCTTCTCTTAAAAGCTTTGCTTAAACTTATTAAGTATTCAAGTTATTTTTTTCAGTTTTCCCTTCCCTAGACGGCATATCTAATTTATGCACACACTGCACACACTGCGCACACTGCACACACACAAACATACTCATCTGACTTGTCCCGTAATCTTTAGGGTCTTGTTCCCTATTAGTCATCCTGAAGACTAACTAGCCTGACGGTATTTTCAGAGCTGTTGATGAGTTAATGTAACATAAAACTGCTTTTGGTAGAAAATACCAGACCAGGGGTCAGCCAACATTTTCTATAAAGGGCCAGTTAGTAAATATTTTCAGCTTTATGGGCCATGGGTCTCTGTCACAATAGCAACTCTGTTTGTTGTAGCAGGAAAGCCACCATTGATGATACAGAAATAAACAGGTGTGGCTGTGTTCCAATAAAACTTTATTTGCAGAAACATTTGATGGGCTTGATTTGGGCTGTGAGTGTAGTTTGCTGACCTCTGCAACAGACAGAAGAATGACAGTAATGGTGGCAAACCCAGATGTTATGGCCAGTTATTAGGAAAGAGCCTTAGAGCAGATGAGGGCTTTGGCAAGCCTTCCCTTCCACTCTTCCCTGCCTGAGTGTCCTGACCTGAGATGACAGCAGGGCTGGGTACACGTTCTCACCCCAGAACCCCAGAGCTTGCTGAGTCGTTGACTAGCCTGGGGGGTTTTGGAGGGTGGAAATTTACAAGTCGGCCAAGAGCCGTCTCTCTGCCAAGGACTGATTCAGGGTTCAGGGATTAAGCCTCTGGCGTGGGGATTAAACTTGAATTTCATAGGAACAGACGCTAGCGGCACCAGACGTTGGGCTGGGTCTGGTACGGTGTGTGCTGTTGGCTCTGAGAAGGTCCTCAATTCTATTATGGGCATAAAAGTAAAGAAAGGAATGAGGGGTCCTGGTTTTCGGCTTTCAGCCTCGATTTTTAAAAAAAATATTTCTACTGAATCTGAGATGAGAACATACTTTGGAAACAACCAAGAGCATGAAGGAATTTATTCCCAAGGCCAAGAGTGACTAAACTGCTGAGTGTTAAATTCTCAGTAGGGAAGGGATGAAGAGAAGCATGGGCACAAAACACATTTCATCCCGGGCGGCTTTGTTCTGCTGGCTCCATTGTGCTGCTTCCTGTGGTTCTGGAAAATGCCGCCCCCTTCCAGGAGCTCAGTGTGCATGTGCCGGCAGACAGGATGTTGCCTGTGACCCACGGTCATTGGGTACCTCTTGCTGTTGTCAGGCATCTGGTAAACAGTGCCCTTGGGGGAGCCTGTGAATGGTAGCGGCTGAGGAAGGTGTCTCAGAGCCAGTGCACCATTTTGTTTTCACATGGGGAACTTGAGACCCAGAGAGGAAGTGAGTGTTCAGAGTCTCACGGATAATTTGAGGTGAGTGGAGGACTCGAATCCAGTCCTCTGGGCTCCTGTCCCAGTGGTCTGCTCTGAGGCAGAACTGCACTGCTACTCTGTGAATCATCACAGAGGGTCATAGTGTCACAGGCACCAGTAGTCCCTTTGAAACCATATCACAGAACCAAAGGCTCTTTGACCTTGAAACGTAAAGTTTTTGCCTCATTCCATAGATCCAACTTCATGAAATCACATAAAATAACTTTTGTTTACTCACTTTTTGTTGGAGAATTTAATCCACTTACATTTAAGGTAATTATCAATATGTATGTTCATATTATCATTTTCTTAATTATTTTGGGTTTGTTTTTGTAGGTCTTTTCCTTCTCTTGTGTTTCCTGCCCAGAGAAGTTCCTTTAGTGTTTGTTGTAAACCTGGTTTGGTGGTGCTGAATTCTTTTAACTTTTGCTTGTCTGTAAAGGTTTTAATTTCTCTGTTGAATCTGAATGAGATCCTTGCTGGGTAGAGTAATCTTGGTTGAAGCTTTTTGCCTTTCATCACTTTAAGTATGTCCTGCCATCCCTTCTGACTTGCAGAATTTCTGTTGAAAGATCAGCTGTTAACCTTATGGGGATTCCCTTGTATGTTATTTGTTGCTTTTCTCTTGTTGCTTTTAGTACTTTTTCTTTGTATTTAATTTTTGATAGTTTGATTAATATGGATCTTGGCGTGTTTCTCCTTGTATGAGACTCTCTGTGCTTCCTGGACTTGATTGACTATTTCCTTTCCCATGTTAGGGAAGTTTTCAACTATAATCTCTTCAAATATTTTCTCAGACCCTTTCTTTTTCTCTTCTTCTTCTGGGACCCCTATAATTTGAATGTTGTTGTGTTTAATGTTGTCCCAGAGGTCTCTAAAACTGTCCTCAATTCTTTTTATTCTTTTTTCTTTATTCTGCTCTACATTCGTTATTTCCACTATTTTACCTTCCAGGTCACTTATCCATTCTTCTGCCTCAGTTATTCTGCTATTGTTTCTGTCTAGAGAATTTTTAATTTCATTTATTGTGTTTTTCATCATTGTTTGTTCGCTCTTTAGTTCTTCTAGGTCCGTAATTAAACTTTTCTTATATTTTCTCCATTTTATTTCCAAGATCTTGGATTATCTTTACTATCATTACTCTGAATTCTTTTTCAGGTAGATTGCCTATTTCCTCTTCATTTGTCTGGTTTTTACCTTGCTCCTTCATCTGCTGTGTGTTTCTCTGTCTTCTCATTTTTCTTAACTTACTGTGTTTGAGATCTCCTTTTTGCAGGCTGCAGGTTTGTAGTTCCCGCTGTTTTTGGTGTCTGCCCTCAGTGGGTGAGGTTGGTTCAGTGGCTTGTGTAGGCTTCCTGGTGGAGGGGACTGGTGCCTGTGTTCTGGTGAATGAGGCTGTATCTTGTCTCTCTGATGGGTAGGGCCACGTCTGGTTGTGTGTTTTGGGGTGTCTGTGAACTTAGTATGATTTTAAGCAGCCTCTCTGCTAATGAGCGGGGTTTTGTTCCTGTCTTGCTAGTTGATTGGCATGGGACATCCAGCACTGGAACTTGCTGGCTGTTGGGTGGAGCTGGGTCTTAGCATTGAGATGGAGATCTGTGGAAGCGCACTCACCGATTGATATTACGTGGTGCTGGGAGGTCTCTGGTGGTCCAATGTCCTGAACTCAGCTCTCCCACCTCAGAGGCTCAGGACTGATACCAGGCCAGAGCAACAAGACCCTGTCAGCCACATGACTGGGAAATCAGATGTTTCCCAAGGGTCCGCATTGATGGTTTATCTTGTGAAATCCAAAGTCCTCTGGAAGTGGTTCTGTAGTATGAATGATTGTACTAGATTACCTGTTTATTACACAAGGATATAACTCAGGAACAGCCAGATGTGAGAGATACATAGAGAAAAGTATGTGGGATGAGACATGAAACTTCCATGCTCTTTCTGGGTGTGCCGCTCTCCACACATCTCCCCCTTCCTTTTTTTAAAGTGAACCTGAAGCCTCAGTGTATGGTTGTAGCCTGGAAAATTCTTGACTTTTAATGCTTCCCTGAGATGACTACAGCAGGCAGATCTAAATTCTCTAGAAAGATATGAAGCCCCAAAGCAGGAAAACCTGGTGTGGAAATCTAAAATGTCCAGGATAGGTTAGAATTTAGAGTCACTGATAAGGACTTAGAACTCTAACAGTCAGAACTGAGTATGTGTCCCGAATGATTGCCTTGGAACCAGTTAATGACGGAGGGCTTCCTAGAAGTATGAGATACACCTGGGATGGCTCTTCACTGCCCTCACGTGGAAAAACCTAATGGAAACTGTCTATGAAGTAGGTTCTAGTCTCTACTGGTGATGTCAAATGTGTTAAAAAAAAAAAAAAGACTAAAAAAACCCGTACGTCTGGAGTTGGGATCTTTTCTGGATCCCACAATTATTCCTAAAGTGTTGGCTGGGGTCCAGAGGCAGGGCTATATCCCAAGGATCAACAAGGATGCAATAACCTTCCATGGCTCTATAGTGTGTGATGAGCCAGGCAACAGTGAGGCCAGTTAGCCGAGGTTTCCAGGGAACTCATGACAGCAAACAGGTCATCAAGTCAAGTATCCAAACTAGATGGAAGATGGAAGAGGAGTGCTTTAGGAGCAGTTCAGGGGAGGGGGTGGAGGCAGGTCAGATTTTTCTTACCTCATTAAGGTCTGATACCACCATCTGGTTCTGGAGCCCATCCTTCCCGGAAGCTTGATTCACCACCAGGCCCTGCACAACCTGCCACTGGAGAGTAGACTGGGTTTCAGAGTTAGCAATCCAGTTTCTTGCTGGAACCAGGATCCTGACACTATGGCTAGCTTCCTTGAATCCTGGACCCTAACCCCATACCTTCAGCACCAGTGTGGCACCCTGGGCCTGAGAGTTCCTTTCCTAGAACCTTCAGCTGCCATGGCCAATCTGACTTCTTTTATAGCTGTCATCTTTTCTAGCCTCACCTGCAAAATTGGCACTCCTCAGGGCTTCAAATTAAACTCAGATCTCAGTTCCTGTAACTGAGTGTCTGTACTGAGCTGCCTTTTCATTTCTCTTTCTTTTCTCTACAGAGGAGCTTGACCAGGGTAAGGGACTGAGGGCTGCTTCTGTCACCAAGGACCTCCCCTAGATCAGGCCCAGGGTTGCCATGTGCAGTGGCTCTCTCACAAAGCTCTCTCGAAGTTATCTGGAGATGGTGTGGGGCATGGTGGAGCTCAGCCAGACCTCTCATCCTGGATGATGACTTTATTCTTTATTTTCATGTCTGCTGCTGGGAATGGTTTTAAACCTCTGGAGTGAAGTTTGCCTTTTATAAGAATACTTTTAAAGAATGCTCAAAAAAACCCCACCCCACTATCTTAATCCCTATTCCATGTATTACACATGTTTAAGGCTTTTCTCCTTTATTTCCACTCTAAAGGTGACTTTTTATTGATGACAAATATGAGATTTTGGTTTCTCATATGCTTCGCAAAGAAGAGAATGTTATTATTCAAGTTAAACTGACACATTTACTTGATTAATGACCCATATTCAGTATAATAGAATCATAGTATTTCAACATGGTATTTTCAATCACAGTGTTTTGGTAGCTTAGGGACCATCTCGTGTAAGTCCTAATTTTACAAATGAGGAAACTGAGGCACAGAAAGGAAAATAACTTTTCCAAAGTCATCCTAAAGTATTCCTTTACAAATGCTCTTTTTTTTTCCCTCTTGCTGGTCCGGTGTTATTTTCTGCAAGCTACGTTTCGCTTAGTGATCTTGTCAGGTCCCTTCTGTGTTCTGCTTTTAGCTAAAGGATTATCAAACAGTAGTATTTTTAAAAGGCTAAATAAGCAAGTCCAGTTGTGCAAGTTGAAGTGTGAGCTAGAGAGTAGATCAGGATGTGGGCTTCAGAAGTCTGATAGCAACTTCTGCTTGCACGGGTCTCTTTGCTTCTGTGTCCTGGAGTCAGAAAATCCAGGGCAAGGCTGAGGGAACGTTGAGAGACCTAAGGGTCTCTTAGGTGGGGCAAGAGCCACCTTGGGTGTGTTGGCCAGGAGGCTGATGGAGCTGTGGAGAACCCGAGTAGACATCAGGCTGGGGGACTGCCTGGGCTGCAGTTTAAATAAACAGTACTTTTCCAATTGGCGTTTACCAGTTCACAGTTGTGGATGTTTGGGGGCAGCTCAAGAAAATGTTTTCACAGCCCTTGGGGACTGTGTAATGAGAATCACGTGTAAACTGAATGTCCAAGGAGCCACACCTGGGACATATTTGAACCATGGCGGATCCTCACGTGGGAAAATGTTTTGGGACCTGAACCGTTTTATGAAAAGATGTCCATGAAAACCAGCATAAATACACAGACAAACCAGTAACAACAGATACCACAGAGTCTAAGATTTAGGCAGAGTTTTCTGAACAGAAAAGCCTCATCAACACTGACGCTCAGAAAGAAAGCCAGTGAGGGAAAATGCCAGAGTCTGAAGAAAAAGGCTGTTTCACTTCTGCTTCTTGTGCATCTCCCGCAGGGGCTATCGGGTTACCTTCCTAATGAGAAGCAGGCACTTTAAAAATGACTTCATACCAAATGAAAAATGATGCTAAGCTGAGTAGGGCCTGATGGCGGGTGAGTGTGGGACTTGGTGGGGATATATGTGGCTCCTCTCATCTCCTGGGCCCAGGGTTACCAGGAAAATGGAGATAAGGAAAAGGATACAGCCGATCTGAACAAAAATGCCAACCCAGGCAGGGAGTGCCTTCAGACTCTGCCCTCATCATATAGGTTGCTTTTTTTTTTTTTTTTTGGCTATTAGAATGTGAAAAAGCTAAAGCAAGTCTTGCTTGTCTTGATTCAAGGAGTCCGGAGTTCTAGCATTTATTCCATAGCAAATAGGGAGCCACTGAAGGCTTCCCCAGACAAATGCAGTCCTTGGCTTGGCAGAAGGAGCCACTATGACAAAGTGTTTGCTTCTTCCCGCGTTGTTTCCCATTCTTGTACCTGAGCTCAGTTTACCAAATCCAGTGCACTAAATGCCCCATAGTTTCTCATACCGCCGTTCCTTTGCCAATGTTATTCTTTCTTCCTGCAATGGCCGTCCCTACATCTCATCTGCTGGCTGATGCGGGCTCAAAAATCTCTTTGTCCTGAGTCCTTTGTTCCATCCCTTAGCCTGGGACAGGTGTCCTAGTCATTGCCACATGTTCAGCTCTGTAATGGCATTAATCATACTCTATTATAGTCTTGGGGGACATTGTCTGCATTGCTCATGGACTCTAAGCTCCTTGGGTGCTCATTCATCTTTAAATCTCCAGTGTCAGTAACTAGTACAGCATCTAATCCGATGCGCGTGGTAGGTGCTCAATAAATAGCATTGATGGAGTGAATCAAAGAGTCTCAAGCTCATGGGCTTATAAAGCTCCACCTGATTGGCCAACTTTGGATAAAGACATTGAAAAAGTGGCTCATAGACAATCCAACAGAGAATCCAAGGAAGAGAATTCTGGGTTCTCCTTCTATGGTATATGGTGTCTCTGGAAGTCACTGGAAACAAAAGGCTTGCCAGACAAAAAATTTATTTTTCCTTTTACCTTTGCCTCTACCATCCTATCCATTCATAGCTCATTGCAAGCTCCACACGTTCAAGAAGTTTTCATTACCTCCCAGGGTTTGAGTTATTGTTCTTCATAGAACTCCGAGGGACATCACATAAGAGGAGTGGTATAGGCTAAGAAACTTCATGGTGGACTTTTCTGCTTTTGTTCAGTGTGATTTTGGGTTCTGTCCTTGGAATGCTTAATGTCAAATTGTATTACCAAGTAAATAAAAATGACAGTTATCAAACTACAAAGCACTTTTGGGCTGATGGTTGATAGCATATTTGCAATTTTCAGCTTTATTTCCTCTATTAATACAAGCAAATAAGCAATGTGAAACTTTAGGCACTGTGACAAGATATGTGGGTAACCTAGGATTCTCTTGGTTGTAAATAAAAAAGGAGCCTTGACAGGCTTAAGAGACAAAGGAATTAACCCACAGAGTTGAAAAATCCAGAGGAAATTTGGCTTCAAGCACGATTCAGGGGCTCAAGTGAAATCATCGGGCAATCTATTCCTGGCACTCAGGTCTGTCTTTGCCTGTACTTGCTTCATTCCCAGGTGGTATCTTGTGGCCGCCATAAGTCCAAGGTCACTCTCCCCCAGTCCATATTAAATGTAAAGGAAGAGACTGTTTCCTCTTGGAATCTCCTGCTCTTAGTCCTGCGATTCATTCTGATTGAACCAACTTGAGCCAGGAGTCCCCCTTCACCCATCCCTGTGGGCCATGCTGACACTTGCTTTATTTTGGAGACTGGGGTAGAGTCCCACCCAAGTCATACTTCCAGAGGAGGAGGCATGCCTCAAATCACCAAAACAAGGGGGGATGGATATTGGTGGCCAAAAATCAATCAGTGTCCACTCCATGGAGATAAGGTCCAGGTAGACTATTCCCAGAGCTTATGAAAGCACAGATGCCATGTGCTGACCACAACCTAGGCCAGCTCTGCAAACAATTTCTTTCTCGCTCAGTATCTAAAGTTTGGGAGATGGTCTTATACAGGGAAGAATAAATCCTTGATTGGATGAAAGGCAGAAGGTACTTTCCATATGCATGTGAGATCCCTTCTTTTTGAGCATCCTTTATAACACCTGACTATAGTAATACAAAGAGGATGTGTTCTAGTGACTGCTTCTTTGTCAGAACCTTTTGGTTGGAAGCCAAGCAAGGAAACAAGTGAAGGGCTAAGCCAGGGGCTCTGCAGCCCTAGGTGGGAGTGGAAGGCATTCAGGTCTGGAAGGAGCTGGGATGAAGGGACGGACAAGCCTCTATGCCCCAGTGGCCTCTGCAACTACATCCAAGAGGAGCATCTGTGGGAGGGTCATTTCCACCCATTCATGCACTCATTCATTCATCAACATTTTCTGAGCCCTCCTCATGTACTAGAAATACATGATAGTACCCAATAGATAGTATGTTCTCAATAAATACTTGTTGAATCAATGAAACCTGGGGAAACAGCCTTTCATTTCCCAGTTAGACATGTAAGGTCAAACATGAAAATACATCACTGATGTATACTTTAGTGTCAATGAACTTCTGTCCTGGTGGAAGTTCTGGTTAATAGATGTTTTCTGATTTGAATGGTGAGATAAGGGTGACAAATAAAAAGAATAACATTGCTCACAGTCAACACTGGAGTTTCCTACATGCTTTCCATGCTAATTTCACTTGCACTCACGAACTATTTAATCCTCTACAACAACTCCACAACTCTTACCATTCATTACGCTCATTTTACCGAAGAGGGGATAAAGGCAATGAGAAGTTCACCAACCTGCCTCTGATCATACAGATAACAGTTGACAGAGCCACAGTTTTCCTAGAGGCCAGTCTGCTTTCAGAGCTCAGTACTGGGCAGAGGGGGCGGGCTGGGTGTGCCAGGAGGGAGCTGGGAATAGAAGGACAGAGGTCACAGATGTATTAACACTGGCTACCAGAAAAATTGTTTACATTCAGCAGAATCAGGCAGCTCTTGGTGAGGGCTTTGGGGGTCTCTCTCTCTCTCTCTGTCTTTGTCTCTTTCTTATGTAGCACGGCTGAACACACAAGGGTGTCACTGTATTTTAAACTCTTGTGAGTTCCAAATGGGTCAAAGTCAACTGGACACCAAGCAGAAGGGGCTTGAGGCTGGAAGGCTGGGAGGAGAAGAGAAGTGGAGAGTGGGTTTTCCTCTAAGCCTAGTCTCCCCCTGCTTCTTCTTGTCAGTCTGTCATTTCCTCTGCTCTCCGGTGGAGACTGGAAATCCAACGCAGATATTTATTTTTAAATTTTGCTCTCACTGGAGCGAGATTGTGAGTGGGGACTCTTGAGTTTGATCATGGGCTTCACTCATGTGGGCAAAGGACTAAAGAATCAAGCTGTGACTTTGGAGAACAGCTCTTATCAGAATGTTTTGACGTCTGCCCATACACAAACAGAAAGCTTTGTGATGGCAAGTTTTTCCTTCCTGCTATTTCTGTGCAGTGACTTTAAAGAGGTGTCTGCCAGAACGTCGTTAAGAGAAAGTTCACATTGAATGCAGCGTGATAACTCTGGCTCTGTCTCCGTTTATTAAAAGCAAAATGTGTAAGAGAGTTCTGGTCTGGAGGCAAGCTGTGCTTGTAGGTCTCGTAGGTGTAGTGTTGCTGATACAGGACCTGATCCCGATCGAGACTTGACCCTGTTTTTGAAGACTGCAAGCTTCTGCCCACACGCACTTGGTCACCGTTTGGAAGTAGACTGAGGAGTTGCCACGTGCTGTTAGAATGGCTTTTCCTGGGACTGTTAGGTTTCCGTGTGAATTCCAAAATAATCTGTAGCATTTCGCTGCTGGGAAGGAGCTTGGGGTTCTTGTTATGGGATCAGAATGACCCTAAATGTCCCCAGTGCTGGGTTAATGAGAGAGCTGGACCTAGAATCAGGGCTTCCTCTCAAGAGAGGAGGCCCCACCCTTTCGAGAGAAGGGCATTTCTCTGGAAGGAGGCCCTGGCCCATCACTGTGATCCTCAGACAGCTCCAGCCAAAGGATCCCCTCTGTACTGTGTTGAACACTCAATGGCAATGGTCTTGCCTGGACTCCTGACCACTCAGAAGCACCCTCTGGGCCTGAGGTTAGTTCTGGTGGGCTGTGGAGGGCATGCAGCCAGCCTTCAGCACAGACCTCGCCGGGACTGGGCGAGAACCCTCGGGGGAGAAGTGGTCACATCTCGTCACCTGAGCCTCCTGTTCCTCTTGATGTTCTTATTCATTTAACTTTAATGGAATCTTATTAAGAGAAGAATCGCTGTGTTGTGTAAAGGGAAATCGCTCTGGATTCCAGTTGCCTGGGTCTGAATCTAAGCTCAGCCATTTACCAGCTCTGTGACCTTGGCAAGTTATTGAATCTCTCTGTGCCACAGGTTTCCTCATGTATAAATCAGGATAATAACTGGACCTACCTTCAAGAAATCCCCTGTGGGGCTTCCCTGGTGGCGCAGTGGTTGAGAGTCTGCCTGCCGATGCAGGGGACAGGGGTTCGGGCCCTGGTCCGGGAAGATCCCACATGCTGCAGAGCAACTGAGCCTGTGAGCCACAACTGCTGAGCCTGCGCTCTAGAGCCCGTGAGCCACAACTACTGAAGCCCGTGCACCTAGAGCCCATGCTCCGCAACAAGAGAAACCACCGCAAATGAGAAGCCTGTGCACTGCAATGAAAGAGTGGCCGCCGCTCGCCACAACTAGAGAAAGCCCGCACACAGCGACAAAGACCCAACGCATCCATAAATAAATAAATAAATTAAAAAAAAAAAAAAGAAATCCCCTGTGTACAAAATGAGATAAAGACATGTAAGTACCTGGAGCAGTACAACGTTCATATAGTAAGCATTTAATTTATATTATTATTATAGACATTAAATAGAATATATAGAGACTATACCTAGAAGACAGATGTTTGGGTCTCTTTCTGACATGAATTTGGTTATTTCGTTGGCTGTATATACATACCTAGTATGTTAAAAATGACTAAATGCTAGTCCTTTGAGGCTCTGTCTTATAATTGGAATTCATTGATTCATACAACATATACACTCCATGGCTGGCACTACACTAGGCTCTGAGAGTCTGGGAAAGAGCAAGGTAGGTGTTTCTAGCACTTCGAGTTTACAGTCCAGAGAGGCAGGTATCTAGCAAGCATTTGGATAATTCCTATAAAGGAATACAAGGAGTCATGGCAGAGGTAAGGTCTTCAGACCCACTGCAGCCTGGAGGTCTGGGAAGGCTCTGGGGGTTAGCTTTTCACTCTATTCTTTTGTGTGTGGGACAGGAGATGTACAGCATTTATCCACTGACAAATCAGCAGTGGCCATGTCTGAAGCTGACTAGCTTTGACGGAGTCTGGGAGGGAGTTTAAATTAGAGGAAGTTTCCTTCCAAGGATGAGAATCCGTGAATCCATCAATCACTCTGTATTAACTGAGCTTTCACCGAAGCAAAGCAGCGTGCTAGCGTGTGTGGTTAGCAGTGGGCCCTGGAGGTAGAAAGTAAGAAAGTGAAGAGAATGCCTGCTCTCAAGGAACTTATAATCTTTTATTGGGAAGGCAGAAAGTACACACACATGAAAAGACAATGGGAAACTATCCCTGACTTAAATAAGTGAAAATTATATCTGTTCCTTTCATTAGAAAAGCCCAATTATGTGACTAAGACAGCATAGGAACATGCATTCCCTCTGAGATGTCTAGGCCTGCCAGCTCCTCCTGCCTGGGAGGTGAAATACCCTTCTTGGAGAAAAGGAATGTCTTTTAATTTTCCCCATGGCTGTGTCTACTCAGGCAGCTTTACGGTCCCCTCCCACCTCCCAAGACTTCTCTTTTTCATCTCTGGCTCCAGCTGGATGAACCATGGCCTGGCTGTGTGCCCATAGTAGGTTGCATAGACCTAGCACCTCTATCAGAGCATTTTCCACGTGACCTGGGAGTAGTTTCTGGGTCTCTGCTACCTTCCACTATGGGTTGGGTTGGGTCTTACGTTTCAGTTCTCTATTGCTGCATCACAAACCACTCCAGAACTCAATGGCTTAAAATGGCAACCAACTGGTCACGATTCTGGGGTCAGGAATTTGGGTGAGGGTGGTGGCTTAGCTGGAGCTGGAGGATCCCCCATGTTCCCCCACCCCCGACCCCATCTGGGGCCTTGGCCTTGGCTGTTAACTGGGGCATCTTGTTCTCTTCCCTGTGGTTTCTCTCTGTCCAGCTGTCTGTCATCATTCAGTGGTCTGGCTAGAGCCTTGTCACGTGACAGCTAGCTTCCAGAGGGCAAAAATCACACATTGGCTAAAGCAAACTTCAGGGATGCCCAGATTCAAGGGGAGGGGTATTAGACTCCACCCTTTGATGGCAGGAACGGCAAAGCCTTGCTGCAGAAGAGCATGAGGGATGGTGGTAATGATGTGGCCACCTGTGGTACGTCTTATTTATTCTCAGCACTTAGCATATGCCTGGAACATAGTGACTGCTTACTAGTAATAAGATCTGGCATTTAACGAGCTTCACTTAACCTAAGTATTTCCATGTACAGTATTATCTTATTTAATCCTTCATGACTCTTTGAGCTGTTACTCTTCCCATTTTGCTGAGCAAACTGAGGCTTGGAGATATTAGGTAAATTGCTCCAGATTATTAAGTTAGTAAAATGTGGAGCTAGAAGTCAGAGTCAGCAGCCTGGCTGTAGAAGTTAAGCAGAGAACTCTCTACTGACAAGCTGAGTGATCAGGGTTTTTGTGGTTTACTCTTGCCTGGGATCGTTTGTCACCATTACAGCCTGTAGCTGCTTCGATTCTTATCCTGTTCAGACTTGAAGGAGGTAGATGGCACCTGATAGGTGGAATCCCTTTGAAACCGGAAGGGACATGAGCATGCCACGTGGGCTGGGCTCTAGCTTTGAACCTACTTCTGACTCCTCTTCTCCTTTTCCAGAAGGAAACACCTCTGGCAGCCCATGCCCCTCAACAATTGATTTCCAAAAGCAAAGCTTCTCTGTGATGTGATGTCAGTTGGTGGTAGAATAGTCACATTTTGGTGAGATTTTCATACAGGTTGTGTTTATTCACTTTTAAAGTTATGAGATCATGTCCTTTTTTGAAATTAATATTTCATTTTAAGAAATGGTAATAAGAATAGATTGTCGATGATTTTGAGTGAAGATACTTGGCAACAAAAATGAAGAGCAAGGGCGGAGAGCTTGCATTCACTCCTACTACTGATATTAGAACGTTGAGAATTTCACACTGTCTTTCTTAGAACTATTTCTTAGCCTTGCTATTGCACCAGCAAGGTGGATTGGGGATTCTTGTGATGATCTGATGGCATTCCTTGCAGAAAATACTTCCTTTGAAGAAGGTCTGTCATATAGTAATGCACAAGAGTGTGAAAGTATCATTATTATTGATCCCTATGGGATTCCTGTGCACAATGATGGTTGGCTTTCTTGTAACTATTTTCCCTCAACTGGCCCTGGCCAAGCAATTAATGTTCTCAAACCAACTCCATGAGACAGAGATGTGGAGCTGCAGAAACACCAGTGACTAGCTGAGAGCCCTGTAGATTCCTGAAACAAAATCGAGCTGTCAGAAGAAAAGGTCTTTTGTCCTTCATTCCTCAATCTTGAAAAATTATCTTGTGGTTCTCAAGAGTCCTGGCTAAAAGATTTGAACAGCAGCCAAATGCCACTCTTAAAGGAGCTAAGAGAACAATGATATCTTATCAGAAAGAATTTTAAGATTCTTAACATTGTGTCTAATGGAGCAGATTCTTGGAAGTTGACAGTGAGTGAGCACTTCTGATGCCCTCCATGTCCACCTCCGTGGGGTCACCTACCAGCTGTCCTGGGTGCATGGCTGCCAGGCTTGCGAGTGAGCAGGACGAGAAGACTGTGACCCTCAGGCTCTGTCAGGGGCCAGAGGAGGCCAAGCAGGTGCAGAACTTTGCAGTCTGGGTACAAGCTTGGATGTCTGAGGGTGGGTGGTAGAACTCCATGGCCCCCAGTGATCTGTGGCCCCAGAGTGTGTGCTATGCCTCCCTCGCATGTAATCCTAAGAGCACCTCTGGGCTTCCTGGGCTCTGGGACTGTGGGAGGAGATGTCTGTTGTGCTACTTCCTGTCTTCCCATGAGGCTGGGTGAAGGCAGATCTCTCTGCTTGAGCATCCCTGTGGGAATAGAGGCTTTCATCTGGTGCCTCATACAAGCTGGCCACTTTACCTGCAGTAATCTTCACCCCCATGAGGTCATGTCATGACTGCTCAAGTTTTCCCATTAATCTGACTTGAGCCCCAGGGATGAAGAGAAATAGGACCAGGCAAAGAAAATCTACAGGGAACCCCAGACAGTGGGGGAGCTAGCTGAACTCTGAGAATAGGCAGCTATAGAAGGAGACAAATCAATCACACCTGGACAGTAAAAATAATACAAAACCAGACATCTTGGAATGAGAAAACTAAGCTTTTAATTTAAAAATTCAGTAGCTCTGTGAAAGAAGGGCATAGTTGTTAAGAACAAAAAGTACTGACCTGGAAGATCAAATGGAAGAGAGACTTCAAAACAAAGAGCAAAGACATAAAGTCATCTTAATAAAAGAGAGGTGGTTGATAAATTAGTAATAAAAGTGTAATTGATCATTAGTGTAGAGAAAATAATGCTTTATCAGGCCTCAGCTGATGGGGTGTTAGGTGAGCGGTAGGTGGCTCAGCTGACTTGCCAAGAATGCTGAAGATACTGTTCTCCTGGATGTAGCTCAGATGTCACAGAGCAAGACTGTGTCCATCACTCTGCACCGGAAAAGGCAGGAGACAGGTATGCAAAGGTATTAATTCTCATGTTTGATCTTGCTATTCTTTTTATTGGCATGGCAGCCTGGGCCCACTGACAGACATGAGCAAAATGTTTTGGTTTGATGCCAAGAAGAGGGAACCATTGACTGGGTATTAAAGAACCTTTTAAACAATAAGAGAAGTTGAAAAACTAGAATGTATCATCTCAGGTGCTGGTTGAGATACCATCCCTTTCAATGATCAAAGGAAGAATTGAAACCAGTATTAGGTATATTCATTAGCTTTGGAATGCCAGCTGACACAGTCATGAGCAACCTTGCTTGGAAAATAAACTCCTGCAATGTGTCTTTGGCAGTTTTCTCAATATTGTAGTGGAATCACTACAAAGTTTATCAGAATATCATTAGCTAATTGATTTGGGCATGGATTTTTAAAAATTTAACCTTTGAAATGGTTTCTATCACAGATGGAGCTCTGGGAGGGCTTGTGTGTGATTTGTGTGTGCGCATGGTTATAGCAGAGGAGACTACTAGCTGTCCACCCACACTGCTTTCTGCCCACCTTTATACCAGCTACACTATAGCTCCCAGCATCCCTTGCAGTTAGGTGTGAATGAAAGCTCTCCGTGCAATGGGAAAAGAACACATATGTGCCATGTCTAAGCCTGGCCCATAAAATCTTTGCATTCCTGCCCCTTCAAGCCCTTTCCTGTGCAAATGACTCTAAGGCCTTAAAGTAAGGCAGAACTGTAAGATGGAAAAAGCTTGTGCTGCTGAATCTCCAGGTAGAGGAGAATTGCTTATTCACCAGGATCACCTCCATGTCCCTCTATGTCTGCAAAAATAAACTTTTGTTGCATCAAGTCATTGAAATGTTAGTGCTTCTTTGTTATAGCAGCTGGTAATACCCTAAGTGGGGGGCTGTGAACTGACCACTGTATTTACTCAATGGAAGTGTGGTCTTGAAATATTTGAAGGGATTTTCTAAAGAACTGTATCCATTTTGTATTGTCTAAAAGCATGTGCTTTTTCCCCCAGGGTGTCTTTGCATTCCCACATTCCTGTCCCTCCCAAGACTTTGTAGAATCAGTAATCAGTTGGAAAAGACGCTTGGGCATACTGCATTTAACCAGTGGTGTTTGGATACCAGCCACATAATGGGGCCTGTGCTAAGATGTGGGATACAGATGGAGTGCCTGTTTTCTGGTTGCTTGTCATTGGACTTTAATTCAACATTTTCTTGCATTGTAAATCCAGGCAAGTGTCAATGTTGGACAACTTCCATGACAGAGGACTCTGTTCCTCCAGTAGTCACCCATTTGATAATAAAATTACTAAAATAATTAAGAATGTCTTTCTAATATTGAATAATAATCTGTCTGTAATTAATATCTGCTAATTGGATCCAGCTCTAACAGCCATCTAAAAGCTGAAGACATTTTTTCTTCCCATTAGAATTTTTCTTCTTCATGTTGAATGTACTGAGATCTTCCTCTCATTCCTAACTTGACTTGGCTTTGAAGGCCTTCCCCATCTACTAGAGGAACATCCCAAGATGGCCCTGCCTATTATTTTAGTTTAATCAATCACTTTAATGAACTGGTGCCCCAGAATGCCAGGTGACAGTCTCCTCTGTGGTGTTTCCTCTGGCCAGGTCCTTACCTCTTAATTCTGGATCACTATTGTAACCATCTAGATGCTTTATTAAAAAAAAATTGTTTGCTCTTCCCTTTGTTTTGTCTTCTCAAATCATCCACTGTTCTTTCTCTGATAAACTAAATTTATCAAAAGCCTAATCTCATGGTCTAACTCCAATGAATTATTTACCCATCGACTGATTTCAACATATAACTTCCATGCATATAACTTTCAGCAGCCTTTTCTTCTCTACAACTTTAAGTCTGGATTCTACTCTCTGGTTTTCCAGTGTCCCCAGAATACCATGAAGAAGCACTTGGTCCTGAAGGCTGAATGAAGTTGGTGAAGGAGCTTGGACTTTGTTCCACTGTCCTGTGCTTCCTACACAGGAAGAGTCCTGGCCTCTTTTTCTGGGAAAGAGAGGTATGGGAAGCACAGTTCCAGGAGGTGAAAGTTCACAGGGTCTGCAGCACACAACTTCTGAGAGCATCAGATTGTACTTGAAAATGTAGGAAAGAAATGTCCCTTCAAATTTTTAATATATAGACTGCTTAATACACTATTTTATAATATTTCACACAATGAAGTACATAACTATTTCCAATTGTACATTTACTCTTTTATGTTTTTAGACATATGAAAGCTGTAGTCCAGAGTTTATCAAACTGCACGTCATGACTCATTTGTGGATTAAGAAGTCAATTAGGTTGTTTTTTTTTTTTACTAAATTTAAATTTTATTTTTCTCCATTTCTTAAAATGTCAGTAGATTAACAAAATATTCAAATGGTTTTAGATAATATTGTGTATATATCTGTTCTCAAAGTTTTTGAACAATATATGATAAATGTAGATGGAAAAAGTAATTGGATGATTTTTTTAAATTTAATTTTTACATCTTTATTGGAGTATAATTGCTTTACAATGGTGTGTTAGTTTCTGCTTTATAACAAAATGAATCAGTTATACATATACATATGTTCCCATATCTCTTCCCTCTTGCATCTCCCTCCCCCCCACCCTCCCTATCCCACCCCGCTAGGTGGTCACAAAGCACCGAGCTGATCTCCCTGTGCTATGCAGCTGCATCCCACTAGCTATCTATTTTACGTTTGCTAGTGTATATATATCCATGCGACTCTCTGTCTTTGTCCCAGCTTCTCCTTCCCCTTCCCCATATCCTCAAGTCCATTCTCTAGTAGGTCTGTGTCTTTATTCCTGTCTTACCTCTAGGTTCTTCATGACATTTTTTTTCTTAGATTCCATATATTGTGTTAGCATACGGTATTTGTCTTTCTCTTTCTGACTTACTTCACTCTGTATGACAGACTCTAGGTCTATCCACCTCATTACAAATAGCTCAATTTCGTTTCTTTTTATGGCTGAGTAATATTCCATTGTATATATGTGCCACATCTTCTTTATTCATTTATCTGGTGATGGACACTTGGGTTGTTTCCATCTCCTGGCTATTGTAAATAGAGCTTCAGTGAATATTTTGGTACATGACTCTTTTTGAATTATGGTTTTCTCAGGGTATATGCCCAGCAGTGGGATTGCAGGGTCATATGGTAGTTCTATTTGTAGATTTTTAGGGAACCTCCATACTGTTTTCCATAGTGGCTATACAAATTCACATTCTCACCAGCAGTGCAAGAGTGTTCCCTTTTCTCCACACCCTCTCCAGCATTTATTGTTTCTAGATTTTTTGATGATGGCCATTCTGACTGGTGTGAGATGATACCTCATTGTAGTTTTGATTTACATTTCTCTAATGATTAATGATGTTGAGCATACTTTCATGTGTTTGTTGGCAATCTGTATATTTTCTTTGGAGAAATGTCTATTAAGGTCTTCTGCCCATTTTTGGATTGGGTTGTTTGTTTTTTTATTATTGAGCTGCATGAGCTGCTTGTAAATTTTGGAGATTAATCCTTTGTCAGTTGCTTCATTTGCAAATATTTTCTCCCATTCTGAGGGTTGTCTTTTGGTCTTGTTTATGGTTTCCTTTGTTGTGCAAAAGCTTTGAAGTTTCATTAGGTTCCATTTGTTTATTTTTGTTTTTATTTCCATTTCTCTAGGAGTGGGTCAAAAAGGATCTTGCTGTGATTTATGTCACAGAGTGTTCTGCCTATGTTTTCCTCTAAGAGTTTGATAGCTTCTGGCCTTACATTTAGGTCTTTAATCCATTTTGAGCTTATTTTTGTGTATGGTGTTAGGGATTGTTCTAATCTCATACTTTTACATGTACCTGTCCAGTTTTCCAAGCACCACTTATTGAAGAGGCTGTCCTTTCTCCACTGTACATTCCTGTCTCCTTTATCAAAGATAAGGTGACCATATGTACGTGGGTTTATTTCTGGGCTCTCTATCCTGTTCCATTGATCTATATTTCTGTTTTTGTGCCAGTACCATACTGTCTTGATTACTGTAGCTTTGTAGTATAGCCTGAAGTCAGGGAGCCTGATTCCTCCAGCTCCATCTTTCGTTCTCAAGATTGCTTTTGCTATTCGGGGTCTTTTGTGTTTCCATACAAATTGTGAAAATTTTTGTTCTAGTTCTGTGAAAAATGCCAGTGGTAGTTTATAGGGATTGCATTGAATCTGTAGATTGCTTTGGGTAGTAGAGTCATTTTCACAATGTTGATTCTTCCAATCCAAGAACATGGTATATCTCTCCATCTATTTGTATCATCTTTAATTTCTTCATCAGTTTCTTATAATTTTCTGCATACAGGTCTTTTGTCTCTTTAGGTAGGTTTATTCCTAGATATTTTATTCTTTCTGTTGCAATGGTAAATGGGAGTGTTTTCTTGATTTCAGTTTCAGATTTTTCATCCTTAGTGTATAGGAACGCCAGAGATTTCTGTGCATTAATTTTGTATCCTGCTACCTTACCAAATTCATTGATTAGCTCTAGTAGTTTTCTGGTAGCATCTTTAGGATTCTCTATGTATAGTATCATGTCATCTGCCAACAGTGACAGCTTTACTTCTTCTTTTCTGATTTGGATTCCTTTTATTTCCTTTTCTTCTCTGATTGCTATGGCTAAAACTTCCAAAACTATATTGAATAAGAGTGGTGAGAGTGGGCAACCTTTTCTTGTTCCTGATCTTAGTGGAAATGCTTTCAGTTTTTCACCATTGAGGACCATGTTGGCTGTGGGTTTGTCATATATGGCCTTTATTATGCTAAGGAAAGTTCCCTCTATGCCTACTGTCTGCAGGGTTTTTACCATAAATGGGTGTTGAATTTTGTTGAAAACTTTCTCTGTATCTATTGAGATGATCATATGGTTTTTCTCCTTCAATTTGTTAATATGGTGTATTATGTTGTTTGATTTCAGTATATTGAAGAATCCTTGCATTCCTCGAATAAACCCCACTTGATCATGGTGTATGATCCTTTTACTATGCTGTTGGATTCTGTTTGCTAGTATTTTGTTGAGGATTTTTGCATCTATGTTCAGCAGTGATATTGGCCTGTAGTTTTCTTTCTTTGTGATCCTTGTCTGGTTTTGGTATCAGGATGATGGTGGCCTCCTAGAATGAGTTTGGGAGTGTTCCTCCCTCTGCTATATTTTGGAAGAGTTTGAGAGGGATAGGTGTTAGCTTTTCTCTAAATGTTTGATAGAATTCGCCTGTGAAGCCATCTGCTCCTGTGCTTTTGTTTGTTGGAAGATTTTAAATCACAGTTTGAATTTCAGTGCTTGTGATTGGTCTGTTCATATTTTCTATTTCTTCCTGGTTCAGTCTCGGCAGGTTGTGCATTTCTAAGAATGTGTCCATTTTTTCCAGGTTGTCCATTTTATTGGCATAGAGTTGCTTGTAGTAATCTCTCATGATCTTTTGTATTTCTACAGTGTCAGTTGTTACTTCTCCTTTTTCATTTCTAATTCTATTGATTTGAGTCTTCTCCCTTTTTTTCTTGATGAGTCTGGCCAATGGTTTATCAATTTTGTTTATCTTCTCAAAGAACCAGCTTTTAGTTTTATTGATCTTTGCTATCGTTTCCTTCATTTCTTTTTCACTTATTTCTGATCTGATCTTTATGATTTCTTTCCTTCTGCTAACTTTGGGGGTTTTTGTTCTTCTTTCTGTAATTGCTTTAGGTGCAAGTTTAGGTTGTTTATTCTAGATGTTTCCTGTTTCTTAAGGTAGGATTGTATTGCTATAAACTTCCCTCTCAGAACTGCCTTTGCTGCATCCTATAGGTTTTGAGTCATCGTGTGTCCATTGTCATTTTTTTCTATGAATTTTTTGATTTCCTCTTTGATTTTTTCAGTGATCACTGCGTTATTAAGTAGTGTGTTGTTAGGCTCCATGTTTTTATATTTTTTACAGATCTTTTCCTGTAATTGATATCTAGTCTCATAGCGTTGTGGTTGGAAAAGATACTTGATACAATTTCAATTTTCTTAAATTTACCAACGCTTGATTTGTGACCCAAGATATGATCTATCCTGGAGAATGTTCCATGAGCACTTGAGAAAACTGTGTATTCTATTGTTTTTGGATTGAATGTCCTATAAATATCAATTAAGTCCATCTTGTTTAATGTATCATTTAAATCTTGTGTTTCCTTATTTATTTTCATTTTGGATGATCTGTCCATTGGTGAAAGTGGGATGTTAAAGTCCCCTACTATGAATATGTTACTGTCGATTTCCTCTTTTATGGCTGTTAGTATTTGCCTTATGTATTGAGGTGCTCCTATGTTGGGTGCATAAATATTTACAATTGTTATATCTTCTTCTTGGATCAACCCCTTGACACATTATGTAGTGTCCTTCTTTGTCTCTTCTAATAGTGTTTATTTTAAAGTTTATTTTGTCTGATATGAGAATTGCTACTCCAGCTTTCTTTTGGTTTCCATTTGCATGGAATATCTTTTTCCATCCCCTTGCTTTTAGTCTGTATGTGTCTCTAGGTCTGAAGTGGGTCTCTTGTAGACAGCATATATATGGGTCTTGTTTTTTTTATCCATTCAGCCAGTCTGTGTCTTTTGGTGGGAGCATTTAATCCATTTACATTGAAGGTAATTATTGATATGTATGTTCCTATTCCCATTTACTTAATTGTTTTGGGTTTGTTATTGTAGGTCTTTCCCTTCTTTTGTGTTTCTTGCCTAGAGAAGTTCCTTTAGCATTTGCTGTAAAGCTGGTTTGGTGGTGCTGAACTCTCTCAGCTTTTGCTTGTTTGTAAAGGTTTTAATTTCTCCATCAAATCTGAATGAGATCCTTGCTGGGTAGAGTAATCTTGGTTGTAGGTTTTTCTCCTTCATCACTTTAAATATGTCCTGCCAGTCCCTTCTGGCTTGCAGAGTTTCTGCTGAAAGATCAGCTGCTAACCTTATGGGGATTCCCTTATGTGTTATTTGTTGTTTTTCCCTTGCTGCTTTTAATATGTTTTCTTTGTATTTAATTTTTGACAGTTTGATTAGTATGTGTCTTGGCATGTTTCTCCTTGGATTTATCCTGTATGGGACTCTCTGTGCTTCCTCGACTTGACTAACTATTTCCTTTCCCATATTAGGGAGGTTTTCAACTATAATCTCTTCAAATATTTTCTCAGTCCCTTTCTTTTTCTCTTCTTCTTCTGGAAACCCTATAATTTGAATGTTGGTGCATTTAATGTTGTCCCAGAGGTCTCTGAAATTGTCCTCAGTTCTTTTCATGCTCTTTTCTTTATTCTGCTCTGCAGTAGTTATTTCCACTATTTTATCTTCCAGGTCACTTATCCGTTCTTCTACCTCAGTTATTCTGCTATTGATCTCATCTAGAGTATTTTTAATTTCATTTATTGTGTTGTTCATCGTTGCTTGTTTCATCTTTAGTTCTTCTAGGTCCTTGTTAAATGTTTCTTGCATTTTGTCAATTCTATTTCCAAGATTTTGGATCATCTTTACTATCATTATTCTGAATTCTTTTTCAGGTAGACTGCCTATTTCCTCTTCATTTTTTAAGTCTGCTGTGTTTTTATCTTGCTCCTTCATCTGCCGTTTGTTTTTCTGTCTTCTCATTTTGCTTATCTTTCTGTGTTTGGGGTCTCCTTTTTGCAGGCTGCAGGTTCATAGTTCCCATTGTTTTTGGTGTCTGTCACTAGTGGCTAAGGTTGTTTCAGTGGCTGTGTAGGCTTCCTGTTCGAGGGGACTTGTGCCTGTGTTCTGGTGGATGAGGCTGGATTTTGTCTCTCTGGTGGTCAGGTCCACGTCTGGTGGTGTGTATTGTGGTGTCTGTGGACTTATGATTTTAGGCAGCCTCACTGCTAATGGGTGGGATTGTGTTCCTGTCTTGCTAGTTGTTTGGCATAGGGTGTCCAGCACTGTAGCTTGCTGGTCGTTGAGTGAAGCTGGGTGCTGGTGTGGAGATGGAGATCTTTGGGAGATTTTCGCTGTTTGATATTATGTGGAGCTGGGAGTTCTCTTGTGGACCAGTGTCTTGAAGTTGGCTCTCCCACCTCAGTGGCACAGCACTGACTCCTGTCTGCAGCACCAAGAGCTTTTCATCCACATGGCTCAGAATAAAAGGGAGAAAAAGTAGTAAGAAAGAAAGAAAGAAAGAAAGGAAGAAGGAAAGAAAGAAAGAAGGAAGGAAGGAAGGAAGGAAAGAAAGAAAGAAAGAAAGAAAGAAAGGAAGAAAGAAGGAAGGAAGGAAAGAAAGAAAGAAAGAAAGAAAGAAAGAAAGAAAGAAAGAAAGAAAGAAAAGAAAGAGGGAAGGAAGGAGGGAAGGAAGAAAGGAAGGAAGAAAGGAAGGAAGAATGGAAGGAAGAAAGGAAGGAAGGAAGGAAGGAAAGAAGATAAAATAAAATAAAGTAAGGTAAAATAAAGTTATTAAAATAAAAAATAATTATTAATAAAAAAAATAATTGTTAAGAAAAAAAATTTTTTAAAAAGAAAAGAAAAAAAAAAAAACGGACGGATTGAACCCTAGGACAAATGGTGAAAGCAAAATCTCACACAGAAGCATACGCATACACACTCACAAAAAGAGGAAAAGGGGAAAAAATAATAAATCTTGCTCTCAAAGTCCGCCTCCTCAATTTGGGATGATTTGTTGTCTATTCATGTATTCCACAGATGCAGGGTACATCAAGTTGATTGTGGAGCTTTAATCTGCTGCTTCTGAGGCTGCTGGGAGAAATTTCCCTTTCTCTTCTCTGTTCGCACAGCTGCCGGGGCTCGGCTTTGGATTTGGCCCCGCCTTTGCGTGTAGGTTGCCGGAGGGCGTCTGTTCTTCGCTCAGACAGGACGGGGTTAAAGGAGCAGCTGATTCGGGGGCTCTGGCTCACTCAGGCCGGGGGGAGGGAGGGGTGCGGATGCGGGGTGAGCCTGCGGCGTCAGAGGCCGGCATGATGTTGCACCAGCCTGAGGCGCGTCGTGAGTTCTCCTGGGGAAGTTGTTCCTGGATCATGGGACCCTGGCAGTAGCTGGCTGCACAGGCTCCCCGGAAGGGGGGTGTGGATAGTGACCTGTGCTCGCACACAGGCTTCTTGGTGGCGGCAGCAGCAGCCTTAGCATCTCATGCCCGTCTCTGGGGTCCTCACTGTTAGCCGCGGCTCACGCACGTCTCTGGAGCTCCTTTAAGCAGCGCTCTTAATCCCTTCTCGTCGCGCACCAGGAAACGAAGAGGGAAGAAAATGTCTCTTGCCTCTTCGGCAGGTCCAGACTTTCCTCCGGACACCCTCCCAGCTAGCCGTGGTGCACTAGCCCCTTGCAGGCTGTGTTCACGCTGCCAACCCCAGTCCTCTCCCTGGGATCCGACCTAAGCCCGAGCCTCAGCTCCGAGCCCCCGCCTGTCCCGGCAGGTGAGCAGACAAGCCTCTCAGGCTGGTGAGTGCTGGTCAGCACCGATCCTGTGTGCGAGAATCTCTCCTCTTTGCCCCCCGCACCCCTGTGGCTGCGCTCTCCTCTGCTGCTCTGAAGCTTCCCCCCTCTGCCCCCTGCAGTCTCCGCCCGCAAAAGGGCTTCCTAGTGTGTGGAAACCTTTCCTCCTACACAGCTCACTCGCACTGGTGCAGGTCCCGTCCCTATTCTTTTGTCTCTGTTTATTCTTTTTTCTTTTGCCCTACCCAGGTATGTGGGGAGTTTCTTGCCTTTTGGGAGGTCTGAGGTCTTCTGCCAGTGTTCACTATCATTATTCTGAATTGTTTTTTCTGGAAGTTTGCCTATCTCCACTTCATTTAGTTGCTTTTCTGGGGTTTGATATTGTTCCTTCATCTAGTACAAAGTCCTCTGCCTTTTCATTGTCTGTCTTTCTGTGAATGTGGTTTTTCTTCCACAGGCTGCAGAATTGTAGTTCTTCTTGCTTCTTCTCTCTGTCCCCTCAGTTGGTATTCTTTTTTTTTTTTTTTTGTAAACATATTATTATATATATTCAGTTTTCTCCCAAGGGAGAAACTGATTAGTGCTAACTGATTAGTGAATGAAGAGAACAAATAAAATAGACCATAAAAATGTGTTTTTTTGGGCTTCCATGGTGGCGCAGTGGTTGAGAGTTCACCTGCCACTGCAGGGGACACGGGTTCGTGCCCCGGTCCGGGAGGATCCCACATGCCGCGGATCGGCTGGGCCTGTGAGCCATGGCCACTGAGCCTGCGCGTCTGGAGCCTGTGCTCCGCAACGGGAGAGGCCGCAACAGTGAGAAGCCTGTGTACCGCAAGAAAAAAAAATGTTTTTTTTTTACATTTTGTGTTCCATACTTCTCTGACAGTTTTTTTTTTTTTTTTTTTTGAGACAGGGAGAGATTGATTGATTGATTAACGGATTCAATGAGTGCCATTTGACATAAACTCAATTACATTTCTGTCAATCAAAATGATTAGGAAGACAGGGAACATCTAAAAAAATAACAGTTGCTAACATTTAATGAACACATAGTCTGTGCTAAGCACTTACTTGCATGGTTAATACTCACAAGAACTCTTAAAGGCCATCCATGTCAGTGTATTTGGAATATTCCACAATAAATACGTGCTTCAATTTACTTAATCTTTTCCACTAATGATAAACATTTAAGTATTTTCCAGATTTCATTTTTACAATAGATTGTTATAAACATCTTTGTTCAGTTCTGCAGGAGTTATTCTGGGATAGATATTGATAAAGGGAGTTGCTGCCTCATAGGATGTATAGTTTTAAACACTTCTGTACATATGGAAAATCACATTCTTCACCACATCACTGTCTAGGTTTTCCTCAGTTATGTTTAATATTTTCACACAATTTTTTTTTGTCCAAACCTGTGCATAAATTTCCACCTCATCATTTTTCCTAGAAATATGGTGACTTAGAAGTTTGGAGAAATCCCTCTTAAAGTAGTATACTTTAAATGTTGGATAAAGTATTGTAAACAAACAAAACCAAAAACCTCTCAATGCATGGCTGAATTGGAAAGTAAATCAGAGAATTCTACAGAGACCAGAAAAAAAAAGAAAATGTGAACCCACAGAATAAGTGAGATTGTGTCTTCTTGGTTTCTTTTATCAGTTGTAGGTGGTCTCTAGCTAGGGTTTAATGGATCACATGTTCAGGGAAAAGGCAAAAGAAAAAAAAGAGAGAGAGAGAGAGAGAGAGAGAGTGAGACCCTCTATCAGTCAGAAACCACTAAAGGACTACCTCCTTTTGTGATAACTAGAAAAAAAATCTGGCCTGACAAAGTGCTATGATAGGCTGTCTTCCTGTTTCGGCCTTGACTCTGGGTGGAGCAAATAAGAAAAGATGCTCACATTTAAAAATTAGTAAGTTTCCACAGATGTTAAAAGAATAATAAAAGAACACAGCAAACAACACTAGATGCCTAGATAATTTAGATGAAATGGGCCAATTCTTCAAAAATCACCAACTGCCATAACTTGCTCAAGATAAAATAGATAATTGAATTCATAGTTAAAAACCTTCCAAAAAAGGGAAATCTTCAAAACCAGATGGTTTTGCTGGTGGTTTCTTCCGAACATTAAAGAACAAGTAATGCCAAATTTATAATTTCTTCCATAAAATAAAGAAAAAGGAATATATTCCAACCCTTTTTATGCTACCAGCTTTACCTTAATACCAAAAGTAGACAAAGATAGTACAGAGGAAGAAAACCATGGACTAATATCCTTCAGGAACACAGTATTAGAAAATTGAACCTAGCAATAGGTGGAAAGAATAAAACACCACACCCAAGTGAGGCTTATTCCAGGAATGCAAGGCGGGTTCAATACTTAAATATCAATGTAATTCACCATCTTAACAATCTAAAGGAGAAAAACCATACAGTCATATAAATTAATGCAGAAAAAACATTTAACAAATTTCAACATCTATTTATGATTAAAAACTCTCAGTACACTAAGAACAGAAAACAAGTAGGAGATGCAAGAAGGAATGCTATAAAGAAAGAAAGAAAAGTGTTAAACATATGGATAAATTTGAATAATCATTGGCTAAAACAGTGTCTAATTTGTGGAAATAATAATTCAAGATGGCAATAAATATATAACAACAGTTCTATGTAAATCAGAGGAGAGGTGATATTATAATGAAAACATATCAAGTTTTTTATATTATTCAGATGTTGGCAAATATAGATTTTTTAAGGTTAAATTATGTATGTTAACATTTATGGAGCAGTCATCGAAAGAATAGCAACAGAATATATGATTCTTATACTGGTGCAGGAGAGCAAGGACGTAAGGAGTAAAACAATCTCAAGAAGAATCTTAAGGAAGGTGAGACAGGTAATGATAATAATAGATAACAAAACAACAACAATCATAAAATAACTTTTATAAAAAGCACAAATAGGGCTTCCCTGGTGGTGCAGTGATTGAGAGTCCGCCTGCCGATGCAGGGGACATGGGTTCGTGCCCCGGTCCGGGAGGATCCCACATGCCGCGGAGCGGCTGGGCCCGTGAGCCATGGCCAGTGAGCCAGCGCATCCGGAGTCTGTGCTTCGCAACAGGAGAGGTCACAACAGTGAGAGGCCCGCATACCAAAAAAAAAAAAAAAAAAAAAAGCACAAATAAAAAATGCAAAGTAAGATTAAGAATGTGTCTTAGTCAGTGGGCCAGGTTGTGTTGTGGCTATAAACCAATCCAGATATCTCACTGGGACAAGGTCACAACAACAAAGTAGGAGAAATGATAAAGCAATGCACTCTACTGAAAGCTATTTTCAAACCCAGCTAAGACCCAATGGATATAAAATGCTGCTTTGGGTATAGCTACAGAGATGAGTAATAGGCATGATGCAGGCCCCATACTTACCCAGCAGGCATGTCTGACCCAGCAATGAGATGCTGCCAAAATCAACAGTCTCTTTAATCCACTCAACTAAGGATCGAGGTGAACATGCATCCAGAAAGATCTTTGCTTGTCTGTACCAAATGTTGATCTGGCCCAGAATGTTGCCCACCTATTTCCTTTAGTGACTGAGGCCAATACTGAGGTTGTGTGGATAATTTCCGTAACAGTCATGGTTTAGACAAGAACCAAGTTCCATACCTGCTAATGTCCTAGCACACAGGTGTGCATATATTTACTCATAAATTCTCACACTCCTTCTGTGAGCAAGGCTTCCCCGCGGCTTTGGAAGACCTTGCCCTTCCACAGGAGCTGTCTCAAGCCACTTCCCAGGAAGAGTTAAGGGTCTGTTTGTGTTTACAGCCATGGCTGCAGTCTACAAACCCGCTGGGCATCTGTGAGGTCCCATGAGGCTAGGAGGGTTCATTGTGAGAAACTTCAGGCTAGGGTGGCTGCAGGAAGAAAAGCACATTGTAAACATGGAAGTGGGACACTTTTTGTGGTGGTTGTTGTTTTAACATGTTCTTTGTTAGCATAGCTCCTTTTCATTCACTGTTATTTTTTACTTCTCTCTGTCCATTGTCAGCAGGGTCGCAGTGAGGGGTCCTGTCTATGAACTGCCTCTGATTAGAATTAGCTCAGCCGTGCTGTCTCTGTTGTGATTCCAAGTAAATGTGATCATTGATGGGAGGCCAATGGCTTAGAAATGGAGGGCCAGGAAAAACAATTACAAAAGAGACTTAGCAATGTAGGTTCATTTCCTTTGTGTGGCTCTGTGAGCACACAGGTGCCTCTGCTTTTCTCTGAATGTCCTGTGATACACATCATAGAAATGTGGACATTGCTTCTGTTTTGCTGTGACTTTCCACTTAGCTATTTCATTGGGTCCAGTACTCAGTCAGTTCAGCTGTTAAACACCCCAAGCTTCTACACTGTCTTCCAAAGAAGTCGCTCTGCATACAAGGAGAGAGGGTATAAGGTCATTGCCTGTTCAACTGCAAGAGAATACTAGAATTAGCTGGTTTTTTGTCTTGTTTTGTTTTTGATGTAACTCATATTTGTATATTCATTTTACAATTTGCAAAGCATTTTAAAATAGATTATTTCTTTTGCTTCTCTCAAAAACTTGATGAAGAGTATTCAAGAAATTGTTAATATTGATTTTCTCTAGGGAGTCAGGGAAATTACACTTATTTAAATAATTGCACTTATATAAATCATTTTATTTTTCCAGTGCACATACAGTATGTTTGTATTTAAAAAAGAGAAAGATTGAAGAAATATATAGAGAGAAATAATGACAAAAATGAGAAAAATGTAAGCATTGGTGAATCAGGCTAATGGCATTTGGAAATCTTTGTACTACTTTTGCAACTTTTCTGTAAGTTTGAAATTATATCAGAATAAGAAGTTACAATAATGGCATAAGAAGATAAGACATATAATTTTTGGGTAATGTTTAAAATGGGTAATTCCAATAAATTTGCTTGGAATTTCCCTAGGAATCCCAACAACAGATTGTAGGCTTTGCTTAAAATCGTAGATTTGAAATATAATAGAGTAAACTATTCAGGCTCGGAGAGAAGTTATTGTACATTTGAAGTACGGTGTGACTATGTAGTCAGTTCATAGCTTTCACTGAAATAGAAACCAAACTAAGGAATTTTGAATTTCCTTTGTATGCAGGTGTGCAATTACAGGGTGACTCTGCTTTTTTCTGAACATAGTATATTCCATACATTAGAAGGTGATAATTACCTTGTTAAATATCCATTCTCTTTTTTACATACCATGAAACTCATCAGTTTTAAGTGTATAATTCAACTACTTTACTAAATTTATAGAGTTGTTCAACCATCACCACAATCCAGTTTTTAAACGTTTCCATCACCCCAAAGGGATCCCTTGGGCCCATTTATAGTAAATCCCTGTACCACCCCCAGACACAGCTAAAGACACTCTCTGTCTTTATAGATTTGCCTGTTCTAGACATTTTATATAAATGGGATCATACAATATGTGGTCTTTCCCGTCTGGCTTTTTTCACTTAGCAGAATGTTTTTGAGGTCCATCACCCCTGTTTCTTTTCTGGGAATTTTTCCTTGGCATAAGAGGTTACTTAGAGAATAAGTAAATGCCTTACTTTTACTCTGAGGAGTAAAGACAGCAAGACACTAATACATACAAACAGGTCTGTCAACAGCTGTATCTGCATCGACAAGAACTCAGCCTGAGAAGTTTTTCTTGTCCAGAAGGTACGTTCTGGGAAAAAAACAGTTGGTTAACTGTCTACAGTATCTGCTAGAACCTAGGAGGTTGCCATTGATTAATTTCTGAATGACACAGCAGAGACCGAAAGATATACGATGACGGAGACTCAGGTACTACACAAAAGATGCAAAACCAACAGGGCATCTCATGTTGTCTAGAAATTATATTTATTAGACCTAAAAATAATTACATGCTCTCTTTCAAATGTGACCATTTGTGGGCACAAATACATTAACGTTTTTCATCTCACAAACAGTAGAATGATGTAATAAAGGTGAAAATACTGCAGCATCTGGGATGTGACTCACATATCTAAAGACCACCAAGTACTTCTATTCCAAGAAAAGCAGTGACCCCCAAAAGACATAGGTTTTGTGATCATATCATCTAGTACCAAATGTAAGCTATAAGGAAATGGTAAGACACAATTTGGTTTTAAGAGAATATTAGTCTCAGGAAATATTGTATTTATTATAAATGTATGATGCAAAAATATATTAAGCATTTGTTATCATTTTATAGTAATTTCAAGCATCCAGGGTTACCAGAAAATGGAAAAAAAACACATTAGATTAAAAAGCTCAGTGGGTAATTTTTTCTTATCAGTTTAAACAGTTTGAAAATGAATTTGCAATATGCAAACACTTTTCCTTTAAAATGACAAAAGAAAACATCTTTCAATTACATGTTTTTATTTATATAATTTTTATTTTTCAGGAAATCCTCATTAAGCTGTGGGCCATCGTGGGACAACAGTCTTCTTGTCAAGCATTTGCTGCAACAGTGTCTGAGGAACTGAAGGTGACGTGGATGCCACGGTTCTCTTGAGGGTACCCTGCAGTGTCATCTCTTGGTCTTGCTTTAACCTACTTTTTCAGAATTCTCTTTCCTTTTCAAACGTCTCTGATTCAGTAATAAATGTCATATCTTCTATGAAAATTATGAGATTTTCATATCAGCTCCTTTATAGAGTTTTGCTTTGTTTTTTTGTTTACTTCATCTGCATTTATTTTTCTAACTGAGTTGCCTAGGCTGTCACAGCATCACCCGCTGGTCAGTTTAAAGCCAGGCCTCTGATACTGTCATTATTCAGGTTGTTATGATTCTTTTAAAGTGAGGTATTTCACAATAAGTGTCCTGTACAGACAATTCTGTCACCTGAAAGCTCCATGTTTTTAGATTTCTGAATAAAAGCTGTTTTACCAAATCTAATTTTCATTAATTTGTTTTCTTGGGACACCCTAATTTAAAACAGAAAAAAACTCTAAACATTTCTACAGTATTTTCCTCAATGATCAAGGAATTGTATGATTTCAGGGATGGGCACATGCTAGTCAGCTTCTCACAGGTTAGATTCTGGGATGAAGATGAGAAAATGTAATAAATCAATATCTGAAGTTGCAAGTCAATGAGAATAACAAAGACATTTATGATCAGCCCAACTTCAAGCTTAACCACTGGGACATGACCATCTTCACTGGCTCCCTAGGTAATAAAATCCACACAGATGGAGCCGAGGAGCAGACTTGGCACCAGTGGTGGTCTTCTGCTCCACGCCTGTGACTGGTGCCCTAAGAGGTCCAAGACACCACATTGGATTGTTCTGTCATCACTATGAAATCCTGACTCACTTCCACCAAGAAACAGTCCATCAAAATAACACAAATATGACTGAAGCTGTAATTAATTGCTTCAGGGGAATGAGTGATCTAAGGGATCTTGGGGGTAGGCAAACTATCCCATTCCCTAAAGACATCACAGGGAAGGAGAAATGATGTTCTAAAAAGTCTAAAAGTGAGACTAGAAATTTGAGACTTTGGAACTTCTAACATTGAATCTGAACTCTCCCATACAAATGGAGTGTCTGCACATGATTTGGGCCTTTATTTTCTTCTGAGACTCACCACCCAACTTGGAATGAGGCCCTAAAAGAGTGGGGCATAGCTCCTGGTCCCGGTCTTGCAATGTGGCTTAGAACCTTCCTTCCATCAGAAGTTGTGTAATTTTTAGTTTTAGAGTATCCCTGCCTTACTTCCCTCCCTCCTCTGCCAGCCATGCCTCACATTTGAAATTCTTAGAGGATTATGCGGATGTGATGTACCACCATCTTCAACAACCACTACTAGCAGCATCACAATCATCATTATCAGGGTCATTGTTACTTAGAGGTGACAAGAAACAGTAATCACTGCAGAAGGACTTAGGCTTTGGAAGAGTAAACTTGAGAGCATCCTGAGTGAGCAGATGACATCCAAGGACAGCTGTCTCCACCTGTGCTCTCCCGTGCACATTCCTCACCCATTTGATTGGTGAAACCCCCAGACAGACAAACTCCACACACAACATTTCTAGCCTGCTTTTCGACTGGAATGCAGTCATTATGGCTAGCTAAAACATCAACCATCCTAAAGATTCAGTGGCGAAATTATTTCCTTGAATTTCTCTGGGGTTGATAACATTGCAACTCATTCTGAATTGGAGGATTATTAGCATTTGTTACGAATCAGTATGTGCATTAAGGGAGAGTAATGATGATATTTCACTTTGGGAAACAGCATAGTTTTCGTCAGCAAAACAGAAAAACTCTGACTTGAAAGAAATACAGGTTTTCTGCCTTCTTCATTAAGTACAAAGTGAAGTAATGTAGGCAAGTAGCATTTTAGCAGCAGTCTATTTAACTAGCAATCTTATCTTCAACAATATTTTATGTGAGGAGTATCAGGCTAGGAAATAATAATATAATAATGAATAATAATAATAGCTAACACTTATTGGCTATTTACTATGATTCAGGTCTTTCTTTTATGTATCAACTTTAATTAATTGGCAGTGGCTGCCTGAAGCATGGTGTTGAGATGGATTCCGAGACCATGTCTGGAATTAGTGAGAAAGAGTGTTATGATTGATTAATAATGTCTGCTTTGGGCACAGGAGGAAAGAATGATGGCGTATATCAACATATTAACAACCCATGGTTTAGTATTATCAATAAAGATAAAATGTGACAAAGCACACTGAGGGAGGCATAGAGTAGTGTGAAGTTCAGAGCAGATATTCAGGAAAAGCATTAATATGGATGGAGGTAGAATTTGACTTTAGTTTTGATAGAGGGTCAGACTGTGTTGGGTGACGTTGAGAGAAGAGAGAAGAACTTTTAAAGCAGAGGGAATAATTTGAACAAGTCATTGCAGCAAGAAGATGTAAGGAGTGTTAATGGACAGCCACTAGTTGGGCCCATCAGCTGCTTATAAGGAACAGTGGGAACTTAGCTGGGCAATAGTTTGGAAGAAAAGTAGAGAGGGATTCAATATTGACAAAATGATTAGGAATTGAGAGGTATTTAAGCTATTTTATTGGATGGTCAGATATGATGTGTGTCTTAGACCTATTCTGAAAAGAGCCCATAAAATGGATCCAAGGGAGAGGGATTGGAGAACACCATTGCTAATGCAATTGCAGTAGTCTGGTTGAGACATACAGGGTCTGACTGGGGTGTAGAAAACGGCTGGAGTGACTTCTGAAGGTAGATGTACAGCCTTGGTAACCAACTGGGCACCTGAGTGAGGACAGAGAAGCTTGTGTGTCATACATTTCTGTGACGTTTATTTAGCAGAAATAAGAATGCCAGAAAGTTTTATAATGATGAACTTTGTTTTCTTCACCTTGATATTAAGGTGTTGAAAGGAAATCCACATAAAAATATCTAACAGGCAGTTGGAAATTATATTGTGTGATCAGGAGACATACAAGGCCAAAATGATGATTCAGGGAGAGGTCTGCCTGGAGATGATAGCTGAAGAACTGAGAATTCAGGGACTTGCCAAGGATAGGGCAAAGAGACAAGGAGGATAAAAATGGATCATGGCACCTGCCTCATTTAGGGAGCACAGGAATGGAGCTGAGTCAGCAAAGGTGACAGTCAAGGAGAAATTGAAGAGAATGACCAAGCCCAGAACCATTGTACACAATCCTATCTTGGATTTTCTTGCACTTTAGATCTTCAAATCATGTTCTTATCTATTCTATTAATTAATGCTCATGAGTTTTGTTTTATAACATGTTTATATATATTATGGAACATCCCCGGACAGTTCCTTAGTTTTGTGCTATTTTTGAATATGAACAAGTAAAATTTAAGTTGTCAAAAAAAAATTTAAGTTTTCCTTGAGTCATTGTTTTCTCACATATCCCAAACATTGAAACATGAAGTGTTAAGTGTGAAAATGCAGTGTTATCATGCCAGGCTCTGTGTTGAATGTGCAGTCTCCATTCCCTTCTCTGCTCTCAACTTCCTCCAGATGTGGGTCCTCCTTTCTCGCTATGGACTTCACCACTGGGGCTCTTTCTCTGGGAGTCATATATAACTTCCATATATAAAAGCTGGAATCTGAAAATCTTGAAATCATTAAAAATTCTGAAGATCCTGTGTTAACTTTATTTTCTACACTCCCTATTTTTCCTTTTATCTTTCCTTTCTCCCTCTTTTCTCTTTCAAGAGAGGACATTCCTCAAATTCCTGAGAATTACATATTTATTGTTTATTAGCTGTTCTTTATAGAACTTCGTATATTTCTGTATTAGCCATGTATTACAATGGCTTGTTGGAAGAAGGTAAATACACAAACAGATTCTCATGCAATTAAATAGAAATGTCCACAGTGTAATTTCACAAAAGATAGAGGGTATTACAAACTAGGGCTACTCACATTTCTAAATCCTGGAATCAAGCTCTTTGGAAAAATATTACTAGAAAAGATCATAAGACTGGTAGAAAGTAGGTCCTGTAAAACACATCAAGGGAAGTAAAAAAGTGAATATATGGACAAAAATATCCATTTTCCCCTCTGCTTTATCATGTTTCATGATTTATTTCAAGCAAGAGCATTCATTGAAACAAACCATACTTTTTTCTTTTAGAGCAGTGTTTCTAAACCTTTTTTCTCTATTGCTCCCTAAATAGCCTTTTACACATTTTCCCCCAATCACCCCCCCAGTGAAATTATAATACCACAGACCATATACATGTTTATGTATTATATGTATAGTATATCTTTTATACATTTTGAGTAAGATTTTCTTACCCCTCTGAGGAACTAGTTTTTGATCCCTTGGAAATGATATTGACCTCTTGAGAATGTATGTTTTATATTGCAGGAAAATAGGAATGCCATATAAGCTGCTGAAAGATGGAAGGGCATAGGTATCAAGGTGGCTCACACTTAAAGGACAGTAAGTAATCAGAATAAAATGGGAGGATGTAGGTATGGCTTCCTGCAGATTCCCCTCTATATGTTCTTACTGAAGTAAATAAAAATAGTAAGTTACAAAATCTGAAGCAAGTCAGCCAAAGAAAACATCAAGAAAAAAAAATCCAGAAAACATATTTGATACAGTATTGGGAGATAAGCCCCTGAAAATTCTTAGAGTCCTCTTTTTGAAAGAGAAAAGAGAGAGAAAGGAAAGATAAAAGGAAAAATAGGGCGGGTAGAAAATAAAGTTAACACCAATTTTGTAAAGAATTGCTAATTTTGAAATAAATATTGTAAAGTACACCATCGTAATATCTTTGGGGGGCTCCGAGTATCTTTTACACAAGTGTTTAATATGTCACTTGCTATATGTCATTGAAATTTTTATTTTATTTGTGTGTGAGTGTGTGTGTGTGTGTGTGTGTGTGTGTGTGTGTGTGTATTTGTTTGAGAGTTCTCTGATAGGAGGAAACACAGAATACTGTGGAGGCATGTTGAAGAAAAATGCAATTGGGGGTAGGCAAGGGCAAGGGGGTAGGTAGGGGGAATCAAGGATTTAGTTTCCAGATCAAAGGTCAAAGTAGGAGCTAAGTCTTAGGAAAAAAATAGAAAGGCCATTTCCAGATCTGGGTACAAAGGTCAGAACTAGGTCAGTAGCCAGAGTAACCTAAGACTGTGTCTCAGAGTCCCTAGGGAGAGGGACCAATCTTCTCTGGGACCAATTGACCTCAACCATCAAGAGAAGAGAGAGAGGCAAGATGTAGCGATGAGGCCTGATGAGAATCATAGTGTTTTGTATTTGGAAGGGTCCATGGAGATCATCTAGAAAGCTACAAAGGACTTATTATTCTGCTAGAGTAGCAGAGGTCCACTGAGGCCCAGGGAAGTATCAAAAGTCCCGACACTGTTTGGAGATGAGCTGGGGTTAACACCAAGTGCCCTGGGCCTCACTTCTGCACATTCTTCTTTATACAAAATAATGATTTTCCAGAGCGTCAGTTTTCCTTTTCAAGGTCCATTTCTTGGTTCTGCATGATATTATATGCTGGAATTCTCACAGGCAAAGACCTGAGATATCTCAGTGATATTCAACAAGTGAACTCAAAGCATTAAGGAAGATAGGAAAGATTCTATAATGTTCTAGAAAGGTGAGACAATAAAAATCTGTATGACTTTGTCTAAAAATTTGTGTGATTAAAGCTTTCTAAGGTCACCAAAGCGTTCTTTAGGATGAAAGTCTTTAATTTCTGGCCTGGTGGCTTTTGTATACTAACTATTTTTTCCTTTCTCCAATTTTCAGTCATGATTCTTTTTATTTCAAATGTATGTATTCTTTTTCCCCTTGGAGAAATCTTTGTGCAGAGTAATTTTTAGGAGTGTATACATACCTCCCTATGCATTTCAGAATGAGAAAGGTACTACAGCCACTAGCTGAATATTCAACAGCACTTTTTGGGCTTATGATGTGGGATGGAAAGAAACAGCAATTAAACCTCTCTTCTTTCCACAAGCCACATGCAGACTGGCTCCAAGTGAAAGGTCTTCACACAGGCCAGTTTCTGTACTATGGATTTACCCACTTTCCAACAAGCCCTGAGAGGTATTTTAATCTCAGCCTCTGGTAGCTGAGGCCATCCCTTAAGCACAAGTGTGCCACTGTGCCAATCATGGAGTGGCTTTATTTGATGAGGACCACAGCTCTCTGGCAGATAGGCTCTGTTTTCATTTCCCAAACATCCTGGAGGTGAAGGAAGATTTTCTGACTGTGGTCAAGAAAGTCCCAATTATGAATGATTCCCTAACCAAGTGTTGAAACACTGCACTATGTAATTAAAATGCAAAACACACACAAACTGGCAACCATAGAGAAATTATTTTTCAGGAATTTTCCTTGAAAGTTTGGTTTTTCACTTCCTTCAAGTGTCTTCCCTCTACATCTACCTTGATTTCCTTTACTCTTCCATAAATAAAATAATCTCTTCTCATTTCTTTTATTGGTATTGTCTCTCAAGAAACATGGATATGATTTATTAGTAAAATATATTTTAGTCATTTGCTTTTCTTCCCATGTACCTCAAACCCTGTCCTCATTCTACGTTTCTGCTTCTGTAACAAGCAACTCTGTGCTACTAGGAAAATGAATGAAAAGAAAACTCAAGAGAAAGCAATTATTTCATTTAATCTAGTAAAATTTTGCTGTGGGTATTATAATGCTCTGTTATTGGGTGCATACGTGTTTAGAATACTTCCTTGGTGAATTGAATCAGTTAGCATTATGTGGTGACCCTTTGTATTCCTAATAATGCTTTGTGTTTAAAGTATATGTTGTCTGATAATAACATATCTGCAACAATTTACTTTTACTTGGTAGTATTTGCTTGTTATATTTTGTTCCATTTTTATTTTTTCAATCTTACAATGTTTTTCTTTTTTACTTTCCATATAGCTGAATTGGAGGGGGGCAGGACAGGAGACTAATGTGGGCCAAGATCAGTAGAGAGGGGACTGAGACAAGGGAAAGGAAGGACAAAGATGCATTTAACAAAAAGCATCTATAGTTTACTAACTATGCAAATGTATCTATGCATCTGTGTGTGTACATATATATATATATATATATATATATGTATGTGTGTGTATATATATATATATAAAGAATACTAAAAGAAGAAAGAGAAAGGAAAACTTCCAACTGCTAAAGTTCTTACAAAGTCAAAGAGCTCTCATCAAGCCAGGTGAAAATAGTTTTAACGTGTGTTACAGGGAAAAGAATACTTTCAGAATATATGAAGAATGTATATGAATTGATAAAAAAACACATCAGAAAAAAAGGGGCAAAAGATATGAATAGGCAATTCATAGAAGAAAAAATGGAAATGACCAGTAAATTATTATTATTTTTTTTTGTGACATTTTATATTTTGTTCTTCTGTATTTTTTTTAACATCTTTATTGGAGTGTAATGGCTTTATAATGGTGTGTTAGTTTCTGCATTATGACAAAGTGAATCAGCTGTACATGTACATATATCCCCATATCTCATCTCTCTTTTGTCTCCCTCCCACACTCCCTATCCCACCCCTCTAGGTGGTCACAAAGCACCGAGCTGATCTCCCTGTGCTATACAGCTGCTTCCCACTAGCTATCTATTTTACATTTGGTAGTATGTATAAGTCCATGCCACTCTCTCACTTCGTCCCAGCTTAACCTTCCCCCTCCCCGTGTCCTCAAGTCCATTCTCTATGTCTGCATATTTATTCCTGTCCTGCCCCTAGGTTCTTCATAACCATATTTTCTTTTTTTAGATTCCATATATATGTGTTAGCATATGGTATTTGTTTTTCTCTTTCTGACTTACTTCACTCTGTATGACAAACTCTAGGTCCATCCATCTCACTACAAATAACTCAATTTCGTTTCTTTTTATGGCTGAGTAATATTCCACTGTATATATGTGTCACTTCTTCTTTATCCATTCATCTGCTGATGGACACAGGTTGCTTCCATGTCTTGGCTATTGAAAATAGAGCTGCAATAAACATTGCGGTACATGACTCTTTTTGAATTATGGTTTTTTCAGGGCATATGCCCAGTAGTGGGATTGCTTGGTCATATGGTAGTTCTATTTTTAGGTTTCTAAGGAACCTCCATACGGTTCTCCATAATGGTTGTATCAATTTACATTCCCGCCAACAGTGCAAGAGGGTGCCTTTTTCTCCACACCCTCTCCAGCATTTATTGTTTGTAGATTTTTTGATGATGGCCATTCTGACTGGTGTGAGCTGATACTTCATTGTAGTTTTGATTTGCATTTCTCTAATGATTAGTGATGTTGAGCATCCTTTCATGTGTTTGTTTGCAATCTGTATATCTTCTTTGGAGAAATGTCTATTTAGGTCTTCTACCCATTTTTGGATTGGGTTCTTTGCTTTTTGATATTGAGATGCATGAGCTGCTTGTAAATTTTGGAGATTAATCCTTTGTCAGTTGCTTCATTTGCAAATAATTTCTCCCATTCTGAGGGTTGTCTTTTCGTCTTGTTTATGGTTTCCTTTGTTGTGCAAAAACTTTTAAGTTTCATTAGGTCCCATTTATTTATTTTTGTTTTTATTTCCATTTCTCTAGGAGGTGGGTTAAAAAGGATCCTGCTATGATTTATGTCATAGAGTGTTCTGCCTATGTTTTCCTCTAAGAGTTTTATAGTGTCTGCCCTTACATTTAGGTCTTTAACACATTTTGAGTTTATGTTGTGTATGATGTTAGGGAGTGTTCTAATTTCATTATTTTACATGTAGCTGTCCAGTTTTCCCAGCACTATTTATTGAAGGGTCTGTCTTTTCTCCATTGTTTATTCTTGCCTCCTTTATCAAAAATAAGGTGACCATATGTGTGTGGGTTTATCTCTGGGCTTTCTGTGCTGTTCAATTGACCTATATTTCTGTTTTTGCGTCAGTACCATACTGTTTTGATTACTGTAACTTTGTAGTATACTCTGAAGTCTGGGAACCTGATTCCTTCAGCTCCATTTTTCTTTCTCATGATTGTTTTGGCTATTTGGGGTCTTTTGTGTTTCCACACAAATTGTGAAATTTTTTCTTCTAGCTCTGTGAAAAATGCCATTGGTAGTTTGATAGGGATTACATTGAATCTGTAGATTGCTATGGGTAGCATAGTCATTTTCACAATGTTGATTTTTCCAATCCAAGAAAATAGAGTATCTCTTCATCTGTTTGTATCATCTTTCATTTCTTTCATCAGTGTCTTATAGTTTTCTGCATACAGGTCTTTTGTTTACTTAGGTAGGATTATTCCTAGGTATTTTGTTCTTTAGGTATTTTATTCTTTTTGTTGCAATGGTAAATAGGAGTGTTTCCTTAATTTCTCTTTCAGATTTTTCATCATTAGTGTATAAGAATGCAAGAGATTTCTGAGCATTAATTTTGTATCCTGCTACTTTACCAAATTCATTGATTAACTTTAGTAGTGTTCTGGTGACATCTTTAGGATTCTCTATGTGTAGTATCAGGTCATCTGTAAACAGTGACAGGTTTACTTCTTTTCCAAGTTGGATTCCTTTTATTTCTTTTTCTTCTCTGTTTTCTGTGGCTAAAACTTCCAAAACTATGTTGAGTAATAGTGGTGAGAGTAGGCAACCTTGTCTTGTTCCCGATCTCAGTGGAAATGGTTTCAGTTTTTCACCATTGAGAATGATGTTGGCTGTGGGTTTGTCATATATAGCCTTTTTATGTTGACGTAAGTTCCATCTGTGCCTACTTTCTGGAGGGTTTTTATCATAAATGGGTGTGGAATTTTGTCGAAAGCTTTTTCTGCATCTATTGAGATGATCATATGGTTTTTATCCTTCAGTTTGTTAATATGGTATAACAATGATTGATTTGCCTATACTGAAAATTCCTTGTATTCCTGGGATAAACTCCACTTGATCATGGTGTTTGATCCTTTTAATGTGTTGTTGGATTCTGTTTGCTAGTATTTTGTTGAGGATTTTTGCATCTGTGTTCAGCAGTGATATTGGCCTGTAGTTTTCTTTCTTTGTGACACATTTTCCTGGTTTTGGTATCAGGGTGATTGTGGTCTTGTAGAAAGAGTTTGGGAGTGTTCCTCCCTCTGCTATATTTTGGAAGAATTTGAGAAGGATAGGTGTTATCTCTTCTCTAAATGTTTGATAGAATTCACCTGTGAAGCCATCTGGTCCTGGGATTTTGTTTGTTGGAAGATTTTTAATCACAGTTTGAATTTCAGTGCTTGTGATTGGTCTATTTATATTTTCTATTTCTTTCTGGTTCAGTCTCAGAATGTTGTGCTTTTCTAAGAATTTGTCCATTTCTTCCAGGTTGTCCATTTTATTGGCATACCGCTGCTTTTAGTAATCTCTTATGATCTTTTGAATTTCTGTAGTGTCAGATGTTAATTCTCGTTTTTCATTTCTAATTCTATTGATTTGAGTCTTCTCCCTTTTTTTTCTTGATGAGTCTGGCTAATGCTTTATCAATTTTGTTTATCTTCTCAAAGAACCAGCTTTAGTTTTATTGATATTTGCTATCGTTTCCTTCATTTCTTTTTCATTTATTTCTGATCTAATCTTTATGATTTCTTTCCTTCTGCTAACTTTGGGGTTTTTTTGTCTTTCTTTCTCTAACGGCTTTAGGTGTAAGATTAGGTTGTTTATTTGAGATGTTTCTTGAAGTAGGATTGTATTGCTATAAACTTCCCTCTTAGAACTGCTTTTGCTGCATCCCATATTTTTTGGGTCTTGGTGTTTTCATTGTCTTATTTTTCTAGTTATTTTTTGATTTCTTCAGTGACCTCTTGGTTATTTAGTAGTGTATTGTTTAGCCTCCATGTGTTTGTAGTTTTTTCGGATTTTTTTCCTGTAACTGATATCTAGTCTCATAGCTTTGTGGTTGGTAAAAAATACTCGATACGATTTCAATTTTCTTAAATTTATCACGGCTTGATTTGTGACCCAGGATATGATCTATCTTGGAGAATGTTCCATGAGCACTTGAGAAGAAAGTGTATTCTTTTGTTTTTTGATGGAATGCCCTATAAATATCAATTAAGTCCAATTTTTAAAATGTATCATTTAAAGCTTGTGTTTCTTGATTTATTTTCGTTATGGACGATCTGTCCATTGGTGAAAGTGGGGTGTTAAAGTCTCCTACTATGACTGTGTTACTGTCTTTTTCCCCTTTTATGGCTGTTTGCATTTTCCTTATGTATTAAAGTGCTCCTATGTTGGGTGCATAAATATTTATAATTGTTATTTCTTGTTCTTTGATTGATCCCTTGATCATTATGTAGTATCCTTCTTTGTCTCTTGTAATGGTCTTTATTTTAAAGCCTATTTTGTCTCATATGAGAATTGCTACTCCATTTTGATTTCCATTTGCATGGAATATCTTTTTCCATCCCCTCACTGTCATTCTGTATGTGTCCCTAGGTCTGAAGTGCGTGTCTTGTAGACAGCATATATACGGGTCGTGTTTTTGTATCCATTCAGCCAGTCTATGTCTTTTGGTTGTAGCATTTAATCCATTTACATTTAAGGTAGTTATTGATATGTATGTTCCTATTACCATTTTCTTAATTGTTTGGGTTTGGTATTGTAGGTCTTTCCCTTCTCTTGTGTTTCCTGCCTAGAGAAGTTCCTTTACTATTTGTTGTAAAGCTAGTTTGGTGTTGCTGAATTCTCTTAGCTTTTGCTTGTCTGTAAAGATTTTAATTTCTCCATTGATTCTGAATAAGATCCTTGCCAGGTAGAGTAATCTTGGTTGTAGGTTTTTCCCTTTCATCACTTTTAATACGTCCTGCCACTGCCTTCTGGCTTGCAGAGTTTCTACTGAATGATCAGCTGTTAACCTTATGGGGATTCTCTTGTGTGCTATTTGTTGTTTTTCCCTTGCTGCTTTTAATACTTTTTCTTTGTATTTAACTTTTGATAGTTTGATTAATATGTGTCTTGGTGTGTTTTTCATTGGATTTATCCTGTATGGGTCTCTCTGCGCTACCTGGACTTTATTAACTATTTCCTTTCCCATATTAGGGAAGTTTTCAACTATAATCTCTTCAAATATTTTCCCAGTCTCTTTGTCTTTCTCTTCTTCTTCTGGGAACACTATAATTCAAATGTTGCTACATTTAATGTTGTCCCAGAGGTCTCTGAGACTGTCCTCAATTCTTTTCATTCTTTTTTCTTTATTCTGCTCTGCAGTAGTTATTTCCACATTTTATCTTTCATGTCACTTATCTGTTCTTCTGCCTCAATTATTCTGCTCTTGATTCCTTCTAGAGAATGTTTAATTTCATTTAATGTGTTGTTCATCATTGTTCATTTGCTCTTTAGTTCTTCTAGGTCCTTGTTAAACTTTTATTGTGTTTTCTCCATTCTATTTCCAAGATTTTGGATCATGTTTACTATCATTACTCTGAATTTTTCTTCAGGTAGACTGTCTATTTCCTCTTCATTTGTTTGGTCTGGTGGGTTTTTACCTTTCTCCTTCATCTGTTATGTGTCTCTCTGTCTTCTCATTTTGCCTAAGTTACTGTCTTTGGGGTCTCCTTTTCACAGGCTGTAGGTTGTTTTTCGTGTCTGCCCCCAGTGACTAAGTTTGTTTCAGTGGATTGTGTAGGCTTCCTGGTGGAGGGGACTAGTGCCTGTGTTCTGGTGGATGAGGCTGGATCTTGTCTTTCTGGTGGGCAGGACCATGTGCGGTGGTGTGTTTTGGGATGTCTGTGATCTTATTATGATTTTAGGCAGCCTCTCTGCTAATGGGTGCAGTTGCGTTCCTGTCTTGCTAGTTGTTTGCCATGAGGTGTCCGGTACTAGAGCTTTCTGGTCATTGAGTGGAGCTGTGTCTTAGCACTGAGATGGAGATCTCTGGGAGAGCTTTCACTCTTTGATATTACATTGTGTTGGGAGGTCTCTGGTGTACCAGTGTCCTGAACTTGGCTCTCTCATCTCAGAGGCACAGACCTGACACCTGACTGGAGCACCAAACCCTGTCAGCCACACGGCTCAGAAGAAAAGGGAGAAAAATCGAAAGAAAGAAAGAAAAAAAAACTAAAATAAAGTTATTAAAATAAAAAGTAATTATTAAAAATAAAAAAATTTAAAGTAATTAAAAAAGAAAAAAAAGAGAAAGAAAGAAGAGAGCAACCAAACCAAAACCAAATCCACCAATGAAAACCAGCACTAAAAAGTATACTAAAAAAAAAAAAAAAAAATGGACTGACAGAACCCTAGGGCAAATAAAAGCAAAGCTATATAGACAAATTCACACTTAGAAGCATACACATACACACTCACAAAAGGATAAAAGGAAAAGAATATATATATATATATATATTGTTGCTCCCAAAGTACACCACCTCAATTTTGGGATGATTCCTTGTCTCTTCAGGTATTCCACAGATGCAGGGTCCATCAAGTTGATTGTGGAGATTTAACCTGCTGCTCCTGAGGTTGCTGGGAGAGATTTCCCTTTCTCTTTGTTCGCACAGCTCCTGGGGTTCAGCTTTGGATTTGGCCCCGCCTCTGCGTATAGGTCACCTGAGTGCGTCTGTTCCCGCCCAGACAGGACGGGGTTAATGTAACATCTGATTAGGGGGCTGTGGCTCACTCAGGCCGGGGGGAAGGGAGGGGCACGGATGTGAGGCGAGCCTGCGGTGCCAGAGGCCGGTGTGACGTTGCACCAGGCTGAGACGCACCGTGCGTTCTCCCGGGGAAGTTGTCCCTGGATCACGGGACCCTGGCAGTGGCGGGCTGCACAGGCTCCCGGGAGGGGAGGTGTGGATAGTGCCCTGTGCTCGCACACAGGCTTCTTGGTGGTGGCAGCAGCAGCCTTAGTGTCTCATGCCCATCTCTGGGGTCCGTGCTGATAGCCGTGTCTCACGCCCGTCTCTGGAGCTCGTTTAGGCAGTGCTCTGAATCCCCTCTCCTCGCACACCCTGAAACAATGTTCTCCTGACTCTTAGGCATGTCCAGACTTTTTCCCGGACTCCCTCCCGGCCAGCTGTGGCACACTAGCCTCCTTCAGGCTGTGTTCACGCAGCCAACCCCAGTCCTCTCCCTGCGATCTAATCTCCGAAGCCCAAGCCTCAGCTCCCAGCCCCCGTCCGCCCCGGCGGGTGAGCAGACAAGCCTTTCGGGCTGGTGAGTGCTGGTTGGCACCGATCCTCTGTGCGGGAATCTCTCTGCTTTGCCCTCCGCACCCCTGTTGCTGCGCTCTCCTCTGTGGCTCTGAAGTTTACCCCTGCCACCCCTCTTCTCCACCAGTGAAGGGGCTTCCTAGTGTGTGGAAACCTTTCCTCCTTCACAGCTCCTCCCCTAAAGTCCTGTCCTTATTCTTTTGTCTCTGTTTTTTCTTTTTTCTTTTGCTCTACCCAGGTACGTGGGGAGTTTCTTGCCTTTTGGGAAGTCTGGGGTCTTCTGCCAGCATTCAGTAGGTGTTCTGTAGGAGTTGTTCCACAGGTAGAAGTATTTCTGATGTATTTGTGGCAAGGAAGGTGATCTCCACATCTTACTCTTCCACCATCTTGAAGGTCTCTCTCTCCCAGTAAATTATTTTTCAATGCACAACCACACTAGTAATCAAAAAATGCAAGTTAAAATGAGTTTTTATTTTTCACTTATTAGATTAGAAAATATTTTAAAATTAGATGATATTATATATTGATGAGGGCATGGGGAAAGGTAACTCTTCCTTTAAAGGAAATCTCTGGTCAAGAGTCAGTGTTGTACTACCTTTTTATAAGGCACTTTGCCAAGCCATTTAAAATTGCACTTATCATTTGAACCAGCTATCCCACTTCTTGGTATTGACCCAAGAGAAACACAGCCACATGTGTGCAAGGGGGCATGTACAAGATTGTTCCTTGTAGTATTTTATTAAATAGTTTTCTTTCTTTCTTTCTTTCTTTCTTTTTTTTTTTAAAGAAAAGCAACCTTGAATTTCCACTAACGGGGTTACAATTTCATAATGCATCCTATGGAATACTATGCAACAATTTTTAAAATGCAAGAAATCCATATTTACACTTATAGAAATACTTAAAGATTTCTTGCCAGTTAAAAACATTCAAAAGGGCTTCCCTGGTGGCGCAGTGGTTGAGAGTCCGCCTGCCGATGCAGGGGACGTGGGTTCGTGCCCCGGTCCGGGAGGATCCCACATGCCGCGGAGCGGCTGGGCCCGTGAGCCATGGCCACTGTGCCTGTGCGTCCGGAGCCTGTGCTCCGCAACGGGAGAGACCACAGCAGTGAGAGACCCGTGTACCGCAAAAAAAAAAAAAAAAAAATTCAAAGAAGTGAAGAATTATTCTATTTGTGTAAAAAATACTGACTTTACACAAAAATATTTGTATAATTTCATATGTCAATAGAAAAAGGGTTGAGTGGATACACACTAAATTCATGGCAGACATTATACATAGTAAAAGAACTGGGACTGGAGGTAATGGTTTAGAGTGACTTTACTTGTATCTATATTATTTCAATTTTTTACAATCAGAAATGAATTCATATTTTACTATGTAATTAAAATATTTTTTAAAAAGAGATGACCCTATATTTGACTAGTGGCTGAATATTTAGTATGATTTTTTAGTATGATTTGATTTTCACTGTTTAGATAGATTGGATCATATCAATAGTTTTTAATGAAATCATGAAATTCTCTAAATTTAAAAGACAGGCCAACCAAATCTATTGGTTGACCACTGCGACAAGAAAACTTAAAAAACTTCAGCTTTTAAGGAGAAACTTTATGTCTACAGTGAAATGAACAACTGAGAGCTATGAGCCAATCTCTTTTCTTTGCCATGGGGAACATTGATACCCCTTTTAGTTAAAATCGTGAGGGATTCTCAGTAGACAGTACTGACAGACAGAAGGTGGTTGGAACTGTCTGGAACAGGTCTTGCTCCTCATATCATTAGGTATATATTACCCTCTCAGCTTGAAAAGATCTCTTGCTTTTGAGTATCCCATGTACCTGTCTAGGTATCGCAAGCCTGGGAGGCATAGAATAAATAGTATGATCCTATAAAATGTGTCAATATCTTTAGGATTATAAAGATGGTGAGGGCCTCAAACCCTACAAACTGTGATGATTGAACCTTGCTTAAATAATATAAGGCTTTAAAAAATTAAACTCTGAGCTGCCATGGACTGTAGTCTAATCTTTCATGTCACAAAGCGACAAACTGAGGACCAGAAGGGTTAAGTGTCTTATCAAGGTCACTCAGTGACTTTGACAGTGACTCATATTCAGGTGTCTCCAAAGAGTTTGTAAATCACCCATGCAGCCTCTCTCAGGACCCAGGCACTCCTCAGGGGCTGCTCATCGGAGGGACTTGTCTAGAGCTGCCTGCTCATCTCATGATAATTCTGGCCGATGATCAATCCTGAACAGGAGTTTTTAAATTCAGAGTCCCCAGATAAAATTATTTACTTATGGAAAACTCCAGAGGTTATTTATTGTTTCCTTTTCTCAGGCTGTCATGACCTTGTATTGTTTAAATTCTACTTTCAAGTGAGATTTTTAAGCTATCGCCCCTATGAACAAAGAAGAAATTAAGTTGTCCAAGTATGGAGATGCCAAGTTTACACATGTGTAAACTGTGGAAATTTAGAGCAAAAGCTATTCTAGTTGAATACTTATTAATAAAAATCAGTTATCATGTTGTGTTAGGTGCCCTTTTCCCACAATTCTGAAGTATCTACTTCACAGCAAAGATGAAATGAGGAGAACATATTAATCTTTCCTTTACGTTTATTGGATTTCCTGGGTTGACACGGCTTGCAGTATTATTTTGCTTTGTTTAAAATACACAACATCTTTTTTGTAACTGAAACAGGATCTCCTCTTCCCTTCCCCCATTTCCTTTGTTCTCCTCCTCCCTTGTGTATACACACACACACACACACACACACACACACATACACACACACAATGTGATCTTCAAAATACATAACTAAAGCAGGACCTGGAAACTCAAAACACATCGTCATCTTTCTGTTGAAACTGCATGACAATGCAGAATATTCTTACAGTTTCCCCACCTTTCCCTTTCACTTTTCTCGGCATTGTCCAGGGAGATTGACAAAGGATGGAGACCGAGGCTAGGAGGCCCATTTATGACGCTTTGACTCCAGTACAGGCTCAGCTGAGGACACATCTGGAACCCATTTCCTGCCGGGGTGGACGGTGGATGCCGGGCTGCAGTCAGCACTGAGCAGAGTCTCTCTTGTCTGGCTGTCGACTGCCACCCTGGCCAGAGCCTGAGAATGTGGCTGCTAGTGAAAGTGTTTATGTGTGTATGTGACCACAGGTATGTGCCCTCAGTGACAGAGCCCCTACTCCATGTTGTATGTCCTGGCAGGCAAGTGGGACGTGGGATGGAGCCAGAGGGAGTGTCCCCGAGGTTTGGATGTCACCATCAGGAGAAGAAGGAGTGTCCTGGGTGTGAAATAGGATTGTGGCATTTCTTCTGGATTTGGGCTGGATGAAGCCTTTTGGGAATGACACTTCCTCCACAGTTAAGTTCAGTTATGGTGTTGTCCAGTATTAGGGGCAAGGGAAAGTGTGTGTTTGGGGGGTGCTAGCCTGTCTCCCAGTGACAAGTCCTCAGTTCCCTGCACTGTGAAGGCAGTTTCTGGATGAAGCAGACACCCTTTAGCAAAGGCATAACTGTGGTCATGTGGAGATGGTCTCCTCCCTGCCATCCAGAGAACTCTGAGCTTTGGCACATGCAACGAGATCCACAGATCGGGATGACATCTGTGCTTGGGGAAGCCCACTTGGTAAGAACACTCTTACCTCTTCCTAAATGTTCCAGGGAGAAAAGGTCTGTGGAAAATAATCTGAATGGTATTGTTAGATGTTATAGGGTCCCCTGCCCTGTGTTGGGCAATATGAAGAACACCAAAGTGGTATAAGTCACAGGGTTTATGTTTCGTTGTCATTTTTTAAAAGTTTTGCTTTTTGCCTTTTATCTTGAGCAGCTTCAAGCTTAGCGGGGAGGTAAGGCTGAAAATGAAAAGTCTCTTTGTGACCTTCCTCAGACGTGCATGTCTTTTGCGGGTTTGCCCTCGGGATGTTATAGCCTTTCCCCTTCCTTATTCTGTGCATTTTCCATTTCCAAGGTCCCAGCACTCCTGGTGGTACAGTCACACCCAACTCAGGATCTCTCAGTCACTAAACCCATGTATCTGTCACTTGATGTCCCTGGGCATCTCCCTCTTTCCCATATATGCCTTGAGTGGAAATGTCCCACACTGGGGGCAGCATCCTCTTCCTATTTAGGCTTTTCGGTTACCCACCTATTAGCCCAAGGTAAAAATTTCAGAGGCCTTTTTGAAGGCCCTTTCTTTCTCAATCTAAAATAAGATACACAGTCATGTCCTTTTAAGTTTTGCTTTCAGTGTATCTCCTGAATTCATTGCCTCTCCTCCACTTCCAAAGCTTTAGTTGAGGTCTTCAGCATCTCTGTTAGACTATCAGAGAAGCCTGGTAGTGCCCAGTACCATGAGATCAAATGCTCCTTTGCATCAGAGAGGTTCTTTAGCACCCCTTTTAATACACTGAGAAGAAATTCAGAAATGGCATAATCTACTGGAACATATATTTTGAAAATTTATATAGATCCCAAACTTTAATGAACAGAAAAATTACAATTAAAGAAGTGTGTAATAACATAATACATGCTTCAGCACAAGAAGGCATGGTGTACCCTGAAACTCAGAATTAAGTGTTCAGTTACAGCACCTGTAGGAAGAATCATCAGGGACGTCACAACTACAAAGGCATCCACCGTAGATGTATCCAAGGGAAGGCTCAGATATTGAGAGTGATGTTGCTGCTGGAGACATATTTTCCAATAAGGTGAAAACTCATGGTAAAGTTCTGAACCAAACAAAATACAATCTTCCCTTAATTTACAGGTGTGAAGTTTGCATCCCTGGAAAATTTAGTGTATATTAAAATCATGCCAAAAAGTCCTTTCATTTTTATATGTAACTGTCTAGCAGGACATTTAAAATAGTGCAGGACACTGGACCATTCATCATGGGAGATGACATGTAGCCCCCAGTCATTGCAATAGCTGACAAACCCCTCCACAAATTTCCAAAATGTACCTTAGCTATTGGTAGCATTTCCATGGTGAATCACTGTACTACCTTAATTTATTTATATTAATTTTTACTTATACAGGCAATATTCAACTATCTTTCCTTGTGAAAAATGAAGGTATTACAGTTGAAAGTAAATCTCCTTTGATTTCCATACCCACCTTGTCTACCTTACCCTCATCCTAGAGGTAACTTTGTTAATTGCTTAGTATGTATCATTCCAGAAAATTTTACTATATATTAACCTACAATTTATGATCCCCTAGAACATCTATGGTACCTTTTATGAGTTGAATGGTGTCCTCTTAAAATTTACATATTGAAGTCTTAGCCCCCAGTACCTCAGCCTGTGACCTTACTTTGGAATAGGGTAGTTAGAGATATAATTATTTAGGTTAAGATGAGGTCATGCAGGTGTAGGGTGGACCTCTAATTCAATATGACTGGTGTTCTTATATAAAGGGAAATTTGGACACAGAGATAACACAGAGAGAGAATGCCACGTGAAGATGAGGCAGAGATGGAGTGATGATTTACAAGTCGAGGAATGCCAAAGGTTGCCAGCTAACCACCAGAAGCCAGGGGAAAGGCATGGAGCAGACTCTCCCTCCCAGCCTCAGAAGGAACCAACACTGCCGACATCTTGATCTCAGACCTCCAGCCTCCAGAACTGTGAGACAATACATTTCTGTTGTTTAAGCCACTCAATATGTGGTACTTCCTTATGGCAGCCCTTGCAAATTAATACAGTCCCTTTTGTATGTTAGATAAGAGACGAGAAACTATCAGAATTAACATCGGCTGAGGAGGCTGAGGACTGGAGGCTGCTGCAGGTTGGATGAGCTGGGAGGTCCCCTCTTTGGAGACGTCAGTTGGGCTGGTCCTGGATGGATGAGCATACTGCATAGACCTGCGTACAAAGTGTGCCTTTCCCGTGAGCCCCATCTTCCAACAAAAGACTCATCTGTTAAATTAGATTTGCAATCAACTTGTTTCTGTCAAAAAGGAAAAGTGGTAATTAGCATTGAGACTTTTTCCCAAGCAGTTTGTTTTAGAAATGAAAAACACTGAATAACTCAAGCTGTACCCCAGAGCATGACAGAATTTTAACTGGCTGCATTTTATAGCCTGTGTGACAGGGAGAAATGTGATCTCCATCTCATTCTGGATCGTTCTCTACACCTTGCATATGTATGCATGATGAAATGAGTTCTAAAACACAGCTTGAGATGTAGTGCGTGACATACCACATATATAAATGAAATGAATAGTTCAAAATCACGAGCACTGAAAGAAAAAGCAGACCTTTAAATATCCAGTTTCATAAAGTAATGCATTTAGAAATAATTTGCAAACTGGAAAGGCAATTAAAAGGGTCCTTTTATTCCACTGTGCCATGTGTCACAACCTTTAAGGTTTAATGAGAGTTGCTCATTGAGTCTAGGATTTAGCCAAAGACATTTGGCTTGAGCAAAAACTAAGAAAAGCACTGCTAAAATGATTATATTCAATTTAGTGCCTTTAATACTTTCAGTGATGCCAGATTATTCTGAAAATAGAGCTTGTGAAACCTGAGTATTTTGTAGTATTTCACCTTCAAATGTGCTGGCTGAAACCAGACAGAAGCCCGCAGGTGTTGGGAGTGGGGCAGCCGCTGGCAGCGCAGCCCAGCTGTTGAGCCTCAGGAGAAAGAGGCTGAGAACAGGTCGGGGGAAGGGGTGGGGGGTGGAGAATAACAGCGTATATCCTCGCTCAGGTGTTTATGCGGAGCATATGTCCTTTTTGAAAGACTTTTCTTAGACTTTCATAGACTAAGCACAGAATAGGATCACGGAGGACTCACTGGAGAGCACTATTTTTTGATCCATTTCACAAGCCTGAAAATAATCCAGAATTAGAAGCGCACAGGGCAAATCAAACGTGTGTAAAGGTCTTTGATAGTGCCTCTATTTTTTTTTTTCTTTTAAAATCTATCTTGTTTCAAACTGCACTTGAGGCAGACATATATTATTGCTGTATCCAATTTTCTCTTGAGAATCTTTATCTCTTGCTAGTTTTCTTCCCACTGACCATGTATTGACTCAAGAACATTTTCCCTATAGTCAGACAGGAAATGGGAGAAAATTAAAAAACAGAAGTAACACATAATCTTTTTTCAGGATATTCTGATAATCTGTGGTATTCACCTCCAATGCTGATTTGAGTACACAGTAAGTTGTTAGGTGTATACTTTCTTAGCATTTTAAAAATAACTCTTAAGAATGAAAGGAGCTATTCTCCTCTCTAAATAGTCTAGGGGGGCTTTTGTCATCTCCTGTCGATAGTACATCTATGAAGCATAGTTGGTCTTTCCTTTGACAGCTTCTAGCTAATCCTAAATTTCTCAGAATGATATGGGAATTTGATGCTAAATCACTCAGGGATGGAGAGGTTGTCACTTTTTTGGTTTTGCTTCTGTACAACATAAGCTGAGAAGCACTAAGGCCTACAGGGAGAGGGAGGGCGCAAAAAGAACACGGTCTGAAGGTAGACCACGAACGATCCAAGGGAGGGGTTGACTGTCAGTGTCCTCTTCAGGTCAGGGGTGAGGTGACTGGTGAGCTCAATGTCCAGACCCCTTGTAGAAAGAGCTTTAAGCAACCCTTTGTAGCCTAATATCTTGGGATGACTACTTAGGGCCCATTGACTATACCGTCAGAGCGTCTGAGTGCTAGCCAGGTATGTAAACTGACCACCATGTCAAACAGACGCCAAGCTTCTCTGCTGGGTTATGAATTTCAGTGCAGGCTTTTAGCACCATGACATGGTTTTCTGGTCATGTTCTAACGCCTGAATAATCGGGACTGATCTCCCAAAGCAAGAAATCTTTTGCTAACTGCTGAGCTCATACCAACACAAGTGTGCTTGTATTTAATCAAAGCTACCGACATCTTTTCTTTAGAGATAAGTTAGAATTAAATCTAACTTCATCTCTAAGTTATTAAATTCCATACATTAATAGTTTAGGAAATCATTAAGTTTTAAGGCAGAATTGAATAATGGGGACACGGGGAATCCTAAAACCTCATGGCATCTGTTGTGTGCATACGGCACAGGCTGCAAGGGCTTCCCAAGGTTTCCCTTTCTCCTGTTTAATGATTTTGAAACATTTTCATAGAATTTTCATAATATTGGTGAGATATAGTAGGAGAAGCACAAAGTTTAGGGGAGGAGACAGATTTCCAGTTGCTGATGCTGACCTGTGGCAAGTCACCTCGTCTCCGTGGGTCTTACTTTCTTCACCCACAGAACAGACTTGCTGTGATGGGCCGGGGGCTCTATCAGACTCAGGCACTGGGAAGTGAGAGGGCAGTTCTAGGTAGTATTGAAGCTTCCTCAGTTCTGGTGACGAGGCCCCGTTGCCTCACAGCAAAAGAGCATGAGGTGGTCAGAATCAAGTGGTCAGTGTCAGATGAACTGTTCCCTGCTCCGAAACCTTCCCAGACGCATCGTCCTTGAAGGCATAAAGTCCAAATGCCTCAGTGTAATACTGATGACCTCCTTCCTCCAGTCACACCTGACTCTCCATTGCAGCTGGACCAGTAGTAGTTGCTCCTTCAACCAATTGCCTGCCCCACTGTCTCCCCATCATCCCTCAAAAGAGCTCATGTTTTTTTTTCCTGCTGTCCAAAACACATTTCCCTCTGCCAGTCCAAATGTTACCCATTCCGTTTATAGACTTGAACTAGCTCACTTTCCCAGCTGCCAGTTCCTTGAGGGGTAATGCTATAGGAAGGGAGAGACAAGGGAGCTGACATTACCGACCACCAAGGAATGGTATATTTGTCATCATTTTGTCCTCATCCCCACCCTGGTGCCATCCCCTCATTGTACTTATGAGAAGGATGAGGTTCAGAGAGGCTGAGTAACTTGGCCAAGTCACACACTACTAATCGGCTGCTTTCAGATTCAAGTCCAGGTCTGTGCGGTACTTCCTGCTGCCTCCCTTGCCTGTAGGAGGGGTGCAGTTCTTCTCTAAGGATGATATACGTAAACCAGCATTTATTTACTGATACAGCTGGAGAGGCCTTCAAATCCTTTTCCACATCAAATGCTTATCAGAGGACATTAGTTCCTTTGTAAACATTTGCCGATAATAGATGCCTGAACATAATATCCAGGCAGTTTTCATTTTTTGGAAATAAGGTAAAGGATTTGTGATTATTTTTCTAAAGCTATATAATGGAGGAATAGTTAATTTTGTTCATATTGAAACCTACTAATGAGTCGTTAGGGTTTATTTCAAATGATCTGGCAGCCACAGTTCAGAGAAATAAATTCCACATAATCTTATTACCAATGTAATTTCTTGGCATGTAATTGGCAATATCTGATTTTAGAAATATGTCTATTTGAGGGACTCTGTTGCCAGTAGCTAGCACTTCTTCACGTGGAGTGAAACTGGCCCCATGGAAGCAGCTGGGTTGCAGCTGTGTCTCCCGCTGAGGTTTGCAAGGAAGGTGAGACAGCCTTACAGGCTGCATGTTGGAAACGAGGCATTTCAGAACTTCTTGTGGATAAACTAAACTCACACCAGGCCGCACCCACACCAGATAAGAAGTTACCAAATCCTGACACTCTGTCAGAAAAGCTCCCAGAGATCTGTGGCCACGGTGGTTGAGGTTTTTTTCTTTTAAGCCCCCTGAGGTGATGATGACTCATTGCAAGGTTAATGCATTTCACCTTTTACCAAAGCTACAGCCAAAATATTTCTCCACCTTTATGACTCACCTTTTTCCCAGGCCTGTTAAATTTATAGGAGTTTAGAGAAAATACACAGGGAAGGCTGTGGCAGTCCCCATCGCCTGCCTGTTGAGCACGGTTGTCCAGTGGCGACCTGGAACTCCTGTGTTTCCCAAGTTCAGGTTTCACTTGGACCTCAGGCCACCGAAGGGTTCCAATGGAAAATGCACTCCAACTTTTAGAAAGCTGCCTTTCCAGTTTCAAAGTCATAAAATTTCTCTGGTTACTATGAAACGAGGCTCGACATGATAAAAAAGAGGATCTATTATGAATCAGCCAGGGAATATTTTTAATTGTGGGGGATCAATAAGTCTAAGTCTTGAAAGGGCCTTTCAATGTCCACTCCACTCTCGCTTGGCTGTGTCTCCCTAAACTTGACTTCTACCAATTTCCTACATTTATTCTTTGCTTTAGCCAACTGTCCTTCTCACATACTGGAAGCCTCACCACTGTACATTTGGCCTTTTCATCTTTGCTTATGATCTCCTTCTCACACCTGTGATTAGATCCTCCCTTCTTCAAATCCATTTATCGAAACCTTAACCTTCTTTCCAGGCTCCAGTTAAATCCTATTTCTTTTGTGACATCTTTCTTGATAAAAATTGCTTCCTCCCTTTAGCTTCTATAAGTGTTCTCTCTTATTGCTTTTAAGAGCCTTTCTTTGCTAGCGGTTCTGTAGCTTCAATATATCTAAGTGTAGGTTTCTTTCTATTTACTTAGCTTGTGACTCATGTCTTTCATCAGGTCTAGAAAATTCTTAGGCTTTGTTTCTTTGAAAACATTTTCTCCTCTCCTCTTTTTCTTTTTTTCTCTACTACTTTTTCTGGAACCCCTGTTAGATATGTATTGGGCCTTCTTATACTTCCTCTCAACTTTCATTACCTCTTTTTCACATTTTCTATCTCTTTCTGTCCTGTATTCACTATAATTTCTTTGGATTTATATTACAATTTTGATATTGTCAAATCTGCTGTTTAACTTTCCCACTGAGTTGTTTTTTTTTTTTTTTTTTTTTTTTGGCCGTACGTGGGCCTCTCACTGCTGTGGCCTCTCCCGTTGCGGAACACCGGCTCCGGACGTGTAGGCTTAGTGGCCATGGCTCACGGGCCCAGCAGCTCTGCGGCACGTGGGATCTTCCCAGACCGGGGCACGAACCCGTGTCCCCTGCATCGGCAGGCGGACTCTCAACCACTGCGCCACCAGGGGAGCCCTCCCACTGAGCTTTTAAAAAAAATTTATTGAGATAAATTTTACATGAATAATTTACTAAAATGCATACGATTTATGCATATAAGCTCAACCATTTAAAATTTACAGTTCAATGTGACTTTTAGCAAATTTACCAGTTGTGCAGACACCATCATAAGCTAGTTTGAGAATGCTTCTATCTTGCCATAAAATGGCTCATGAGCATTTAGAGTTCATCGTTTTTCCCACCCCCAGCCCTAGGAAACCACTAATCTATTTCTGTCTCTATAAATTTGCTTTTTATGGACATGCCATATAAATGGAGTCAGACAATACATGGTCTTTTGTGTTTGGTTTCTTTTACTTAGTATACTGCTTTTGAGCTTCATTTATGTTGTAGCTTGTGTCAGTATCTGGATTTTTTCATTGCTGAACAGTAGTCCACTGCATGGATGTATCACGTTTAATTTTTCCTTTCATCTGTTTCCACTGAGTTTTCAGTGTCAAAGACTACATTTCTTCCAATAAGTTCTATCTGATTCTATTTCAAGTTGGATTGGACAATTGCATTCGATCTAGTTGTTTTCTCTTACATTTATTTCATTATTTAACTTTATTTTAAACATACTTTCTAGTTAGCTTCTAATACTTCCGTAACCTGAAAATCATAAGGATCTGAATCAGGTGCTTTGAGATTATGTGATTCATGTCTATTTTGCCCTGTTTCCTCTTATGTTTGGATTTTGAGCTCATATTTTATGGGACTCTTGTATGTTCTGGATTGAGGTTTCCTGGTTGGCACACAGGACAGCTCTTTCGTAGGTTAATTTTTTGGTTTGGAGTTTCCTGGAACATGCTGTGGTATAAAAATGAATACCAAACCTGTGAAAATGCAAGTCTGTGGTTAAAAATTCTCACAAAAGACTATTTTTTTCTCTCAAACTAGAGTGTAGGAGGAGACAGATGTTTTCTCATATTCTGCCTGTTTTGATTTTCTCACTGTTTTTTTTTTTTTTCCCTTCACCTTTTCTCTGAGGGTTTGGTTATTGGATTATATGCCAGTGTGTCAGCTGCAACTTTCTGACTCATGCAGGTCCAAGTCCTTGACTCCTGGTCTTGGAGACATTAAAACTAGGACCTTACACTGTCCTCTGGGACACTTGTGTTTTCATTTTACTCTTCATTTTTGGTGCCTTGTTTTATACAGGCATGTAATCACATATGCATTTAAGAAAGTATGTTTGTTCTATTTTATTTAGAATTTTTGAGTGTTCTATAGCATGAGGATTTGCAGGATATTCAATGTGCTTGGGAACACAGATAGACATAAGCAGCTGATGCTTATCAGACATCAGTATGTCCACATCTGTGAGTTCATATGTGTGCTTTTATATGTGAAATATCAGTTGCTTTTCTAAAAATGTGAGCTAACTTACCACTAGATCCAGCGTTAGTACCTGAACAGGGTAATGTATTTCTTTATAGGGATAAAGTATACTTTAAGATAAATTTTAAAGGTCACATTGAATGTTTCTACAGGGTCAATGGCTTTTTTGAGCTTCTTGACTTGTGGTGTACTCTACTACACGGTAAATTTCTAGGAAATAATACCATAGTGATTGATGGATTTTATGGAATGTTTTGCATCTTTCATTTAATAGTTTTAGTAATAAAAAGGTATGCATTAAAATTCACAAACACTTTTGTATCCTAAGTGTTGTATGGCCAGAAGAAATGATCTTTTCTAAAGATCTTAATAATATAGCACACTGGGGGCCATAGTCTTGTCTAAACCAGGGAACAGAGTAGCTATCTCCTGGCAGTTCATTTCATCTTGAAGTTTCTGTTTTACGAAGGACATAAAACTATCTGACCTTGGAGGGAACCAAGGAAATTATATACTTCCCCAGGTTGTCAATGCCAAATAAAAACAATCTTGCATGATAAGTGAAGGCTTAACAATATCTTCTTGAAGCCTAATTTTAAAGCTTCGGGTATCTGTTTTTGAAAGTGTCTATCTTATTTCTCTGAATTTCTTAAGAACTTCCTCTCCAGTTTTTCCACATATTAGTTTCATAGGGCTGCCGTAACGAAGTACTGCAAACCTGGGGCTTAAAGCAATAGAAATTTGTTCTCTCATAGTTCTGGAGCCTAGAAGTCTAAAATCAAGGTGTTGGCAGGGTTGGTTCTTACTAGAAGCTCTGCAGGAGAATGTTCTATGCCTCTCCCCTAGCTTCTGGTGTTTGCCAGCAATCCTTGTCAATCCTTGGCTAGTAGACACGTCACTTCAGTCTCTGCCTTTGTTTTCACTTGATGTTCTCCCTTGTGTGTCTGTGTCTCCACATGGCCTTCTGATAAAGACAATAGTCATTGGACTAAGGTCCACTCTAATCTAGTATGACCTCATCTTAGTTAATTACAACTGCAAAAATCTTATTCCCAAATAAGGCCACATTCTAAGGATCCAGGTGGACATGATTTTTGGAGGGACACTATTTATATTTAACCCAGTACAGTTCAGTACTGTGGGCTGTGAGCTGGCAAGAGGAAGCATAGGCCCTGGAAAGAGGTGGTCACCATTCCAGGCACCTTATCAACACTCTATGTATCGCCTTCCAGTGGAGGTGTAAAGGGCAACCTCAAAGATCCAGGGATCCCTAAATGTGGGGTTTCAATATAGAGGCCCTCAGAGAGAAATGTCTTCTTTATTGTGAAAAGCATTGGCAATTCACAGTAGTCAGATCTTGCTGGCTCCATCCACGTGGGCTGTCTGGTAAGGATGGAGCATGCTTACAAAACATGAAAAAGGACAGAGCTTAACTGTAAAAGAAATATAGTTGGGGTTACCAGAAGGCTTTAATAAACAGAGAGACATTATTTTGCAAAGTCATCTTCCCTAAATCTTGAGGATTCCCAACATTCTCCTGGGCGGTTATGAATGTAAATGGAGCAAAACTGCCTTCAGTCACGACCCTCCACATCTTTTCCAGATTCCCCAGATCACACAGCTAAGAGCCCAGGGGTGTCTATAAATGTTTCCTTTAAAACACACACTCCCATCAAAACTAACCAGCATTATTAGAAAGGGAGAGTAAAAATATTCAGATTTTCTTAAAACCCATGAGAACTTAAACAGTTTTAATTTTTTTGGCTGGATTGCTGTGAGCAGTAATGTTTTTCACCAAGGGGCATTAAATGCCGGATCTCTATTCTCCCGTCTTGCATTTTTGTCCAGGCTACAAACCAGCCTCAGCTCTAGCTGCACAAACCTGTGGATTCCAATGAAGCTTCTTCACAGATCAGCATAACTCAGGTAAAAAAAGAGTTGCAGTGTGGAAGAGAATGCTTCTTGGAATTTATAACACTTCCTTACTTTGCTAACATTTTTAAAGAAAGTAATGCCTGACTGCCTGGGGGATTTTAGAGGAATTGTTGGCTACATACAAAAACTAAAAAATATGAATTAATTTAAATTCCATAATAGGTCCCTGTGGTTGCTGCCTATCTTAAAGGAAGGATTAGAAGAAGGAAAACATTTCATTCTATTCACCAAACATTATAGTTAATACTATTTTGACATGAAATCTTTGTTGATCTAATGTATTAGATGTAATAGATTTGTCAAAGTAGTTCTTCCTACCAGAGATCCTGATTTAAACCTCCTTTAAATCAACTTCAGTTGACTCAGTATGCTTACCCACAATGATTTTAATTCTGTAGAAATAATGACTTGGCTTTCCACTCAAGCTTTACCTTTATCTGTGCCTTTAAAAAGTTATCAAAGCCACTGGTACTGCTATTACACCAGCTAGGCAGGAAAGCTCACGGAGAAAAATAGCGTGTGTTGATTGCATGGTTTCTTTTTAAGATTTGGGAATTTTCACATCAATGACCTGAAGCTATATTCCTGAGCTTGTTGGGCAGGCTTGCTGTTTCCTTTTTAAGCTCTGCAACTTCTCAATGTTAAAGCATCGGGTAAGAGGTACCACGTTACCTGAACTCATGATAGGAAGAGATGAAGCTAACGTTTACTCTCTTCTTTTTCCTAATAATCACTTCTTATTCTTAATCACTTCCTAAGGTTGAAGTCTAAGCATTTTTTAGTGAACAATATGTTTTGCTACTTTTCTCAAACTGAAAATATGTTTTGTTTATGGTTGTTAAAATAATTACAAAGTGTTAAAGAATTCCAACAATTATAGCAAAGTAATTAAGATATCCCACCCCCAAAAGAAAAAGTTTTTTAAATTAAAACATCTCACAGTGGGTCACTTTGAGAAAACTAGTGTTAATGTTTTATGGTACATACCCTCAGGTTTTTTTCTGTGCAATACATACATTGCATAATCTATAATATGCTTACAGATTATATTTATAAAAGTTGTATTATACTATTTATAGAATACACATAATCTTCTTTTTTCACTCTGTGCTAATTCATGCATATCTTTCAATATCTGAATACAGATCCTCATCATACTTTGAAACAGTCCCACAGAATTCTTTTATGGGTGAACTTTAACCACTTTCCCCTTGGTAGACCTGTGATTTTTCTATGTTACAAGCATGACATATATTTTGTGCATGTTATCTTCTTATCCACAGGCAGTTTACATTTTGTGCAACTTGAACCAGTTGTTTGTTGTCTTACATGTCTTCCTCCCACTATAAATACATTTAACCATCCCCAACCAATCATTAGTGATCTACCGTTCTACAAAACTTAGCCTCAACCTTGAAGGGTCAGCAGAAGGGGAGGTGGATCTGGGTACCACTTTCCATCACTCCTTCTTACAGCTTACTGAGTCATTCTCCTTCTTACAGCTTACTGTAATATACATGTACATCAGTGGGTCCACACACATGTGCATGAATATACATATATGCATGAATATGCACACACACACCATATACAGGCATTCATATTCATGACTGTAAACATTTTAGGAAAATGAAGTTCTCCTTCCCTATAATGCTGACAAAATACATCTGCAAATATGCTGATTTTAACATTTTATAGTTTGTTCCACATTTGAGTATTATCTTTGGAAAGTATGTTTCAAGTACTGATTCCAAATATGAAAAATATTTTGAGTATTCTGAAAAAATGGAAAATGGTAAAAGAATCATCTTTCAAGTTCTTCATTTTAGGGCTATATGCATTTAGTGCTATTGTTAGGGGAAAGTATGGTACCATGAAATACTATAGCATTTGTGCTGCAGATCATGAAATCGGACTCCTTACACCCTTCTCATTAATAGAATAGTGCAGTGATGACTTAGGTTTGCAGAGCACCGTGTTCACTTGCGTTTTGCCTTTTGTTGTTATAATAGTCCTGTGAAAGGAGCTTGGCTGTGTTATAATCCACATTTCACAGATGAGGACCCTAATCCCCCAGAGGTAAATGACTTGTCCAAGGACACCTCTATCATGGGGCAGATGAGTCTTGGAGTCAGACGCCAGGGTTCTTTTCATCTCATCTGCGTTTCCAGCGTAGGTGTTACTGGTTAATTTATAACTCCATAAAGTATTTCTGTTATGATGGTTTTCCCTTACTTCAGAGTTTGGGTCCATAAGCACCATTTGGAATGAGATCATGTTCCTGTAAAACTTCTGTTAATAAAACTGTTCCACGACTGATTTGTTAAGGATCCGTCAAGCGTGAGTTTGCCTACCAGGTCCTGGGCATTTAAAAATGTTTCTAGGGGCCTGTTTAGGGAGAAAAGAAAGTTGTCTCTGACATGCTTTAATTTCTAATAACGTCATCACTGGGCTGGTGTGAGTGCTAGCTGTGCATGGCCCTTCTTGCTCCATTTCTGGCTGGACTCTCTAATTATCTCTAAAAAACCATCTCTCCCAGTTCTTTTATTCATCTATGCATTTTATTACAAAAAATATAACAAATTATGCTTTAGAGGTAATCGTAAATCCTATATATGTTTAGCCATAATCACCGTTAGCATTTAGATATATTTCTTCCATTTTTTTCCCCTGTCATGTCCAATTTTTTTTTAATGCCTGCATTTGCTTTGGGTTAGTTTGTTTTTAATCTTTTTACTTTTTTTTTTTTTTAAAAAAGTTGAAGTATAGTTGATTTACAGTGTTATATTAGTTTCAGGTATACAACATAGTGATACAATATTTCTTATAGATTATATTCCATTTAAAATGATAAAATATTGGCTATATTCCCTGTGCTGTACATGGCATCATTGTATTTTATTTAATTTATACCTAGTAGTTTGTACTTCTTAGTCCTCTTTCCCTATCTTGCCCCTAACTCTTTCCCTCTTCCCATGGGTAACCACTAGTTTGTTCTCTGTATCTGTGAGTCTGTCTCAGTTTTGTTATATTCATTTCTTTGTTTTAGTTTTTAGATTCCAAGTATAAGTCATAACAGAGTATTTGTCTTTCTCCGTCTGAGTTCACTAAGCATAATACCTTCCAGTTCCATCCATGTTTTTGCAAATGGCAAAATTTCATTCTTTTTTATGGCTTAGTAATATTCCATTTTATGTATACATACCACATCTTCTTTATCTGTTCATCTGTTGATGGACACTTAAGTTGCTTCCATATCTTGGCTCTTATAAATAATACTGCTATGAATATTGGGGTGCATATATCTTTTTGAATTAATGTTTTTATTTTCTTTGGATATATACCCAGGAGGGGAATTACTGGAACATATGGTAGTTACTAATTTTTGAGAAACTACCATACTGTGGAACTAGTGGCTGCTTCAATTTACATTCCCACCAACAGTGTACCGTGGTTTCCTTTTCTCCGCATCTTTGCCAACATTTATTATTTGTTGTCTTTTTGATGACAGCCATTTGTGTGAGCTAATATATCATTGTGGTTTTGATCTGTATTTCCCTGATGATTAGTGATGTTGAACATCATTTCATGTGCCTGTTGACCATCTGTATGTCTTCTTTGGGAAAATGTCTATTCAGGTATTCTGCCCACTCTTACTTAGGTTTTTAAAAAAAATATTGAGTTGTGTGAGCTCTTTATATGTTTGGATATTGACTGTAAGGAGTCAATATATTGACTGTATTATACTACATATATATATAGTATATATACTATATATAGTATAAATATTTATATATTTATACTATATATAGTATATATACTATATATATATAATATATATAGTATATATATTATATACTGTAAGGAGTCAGGTATATTATTTGTAGATATCTTCTCCCATTCAGTATGTTGCCTTTTCATTTTGTCGATGGTTTCCTTCTCTGTGCAAAATCTTTTCAAGTTTAATTAGGCCTCATTTGTTATTTTACTATTTCCCTTGTCTGAGGAGACCGCTCCAAAAAAAGTATTGCTAAGACTTAAGTTAAAGAGTGCACTGGCTATATTTTCTTCTAGGAGTTTTATGGTTTCCAGTCTTTCCATTTAGGTCTTTAATCCATTTTATTTTTGTGTATGGTGTGAGAAAATGTTCTAGTTTCAATCTTTTACATGTAGCTGTCCAGTTTTCCCAACACCACTTATTGAAGAAGTTATCTTTTCCACATTGCATATTCTTGCCTTCTTTGTTGTAGATTAATTGACTGTATGTGACTGGGTTTATTTCTGGGCTCTCTATACTGTTTCATTGATCTATGTGTCTGTTTTTGTACCAGTACCATACTGTTTTGATCACTGTAGCTTTGTAGTATAGTTTGAAGTCAGAGAGCATGATACCTCCAGCTTTGCTCTTCTTTCTCAAGATTGCTTTGGCTATTTGGGGGTCTTCCCATGTACATTTTAGGATTATTTGTTTGAGTTCTGTGAAAAATATCATGGGTATTTTGATAGGGATTGCATTATATCTGTAGATTGCTTTGGGTAGTATGGACATTTTAACAATATTAATGCTTCCAATCCATGAACATGGAATATGTGTCCATTATTTGCATACTCTTCGATTTTCTTCATCAGTGCCTTATAGTTTTCAGCATATAGGTCTTTCACCTCCTTGGTTAAATGTATTCCTAGGCATTTTATTCTTTTTGATGCAATTGTAAATGGGATTGTTTTCTTACTTCTTCTGATTGTTCATTATCAATGTACAGAAAAGCAACAGATTTCTGTATATTAATTTTGTGTCCTGCAACTTTACTGAATTCATTTATTAGTTCTAATAGTTGTTTTGGTGAAGGCTTTAGGGTTTTCTCATCTGCAAATAGTTGCAGTTTTACTTCTTCCCTTACAATTGATGTCTTTTATTTCTTTTCCTTGCCTGCTTGCTGTAGCTAGGACTTCCAGTATATGTCACATAGAAATGGTGAGAGTGGGCATCCTTGTCCTGTTCCTGATTTTAGAGGAAAAGCTTTCATCTTTTCACCACTGGGTATGATGTTACCTGTGGGTTTGTCATAAATGGCCTTTATTATATTGCGATATGTTTCCTGTATACCAAATTTTTGAGAGTTTTTTAATCATGAATGGGTGTTAAATTCTGTCAAATGCTTTTTCTGCATCTATTGAAATGATCATGTGATTTTTATCATTTGTTTTGTTAATGTGGTGTATCACATTGATTAACTTGTGGATATTGCACCATCCTTGCATACCTAGAATAAATCCAACTTGATCATGACATATGATCCTTTTTACATATTGTTGAATTCAGTTTGTTAATATTTTGTCAAGGATTTTTACATCTATGTACATCAGAGGTAATGGTTTGTATTTTTTTTTATAGTAGAATCTCTGTCTGATTTTGGTATCTGGGTAATGGTGGCCTCAGAATGAATTTGGGAGTGTTCACTTCTCTTCAATTTTTTTGGAATTGTTTGAGAAAGATAGGTATTAACTCCTCTTTATACTTGGTAGAATTCCCCTGTGAAGCTGTCTGGTACTGAACTTCTGTTTGTTGGTAGTTTTTTGATTACTGATTCAATTTCAATACTAACAATTGGTCTTTTCAGATTATCTATTTCTCCTCATTCAGTCTTGGAAGATTATATATTTCTAGGAATTTATCCATTTCTTCTAGGTTGTCTAATTTGTTGGCATATAACTGTGTGTATGTTTGTATTCTGTGATATTTGTTGTAATTTCTTTTTCATTTCTTATTTTATTTGGGTCCCTTCTCTTTTTTCCTTAATGAGCCTAGCTAAAGGCTTACCAATTTTGTTTATCTTTAAAAAAAAACAGCTCTTGGTTTCACTGATCTTTTCAATTTTTTTTTGTCCCTATTTTATTTATTTCCACTGTAATCTTTGTTATTTCCTTTCTTCTGGTGACTTTGGGCTTTATTTGTTCTTCTTTTTCTAATTCTTTTAGGTGGTACATTAGATTGTTTGAGATTTTTCTTGTTTCTTGAGGTAGGCTTATATTACTATAAACTTGCCTCTTAGAACTGCTTTTGCTGTGTCTCATAGATTTTAGAAATTTGTGGGGGTTTTTTTGTTTTTTTCATTTGTCTCAAGGTATTTTCTGATTTCCTCTTTTATTTCTTCATTGCCCCATTGGTTTTTTTTAGTAGTATGCTGTTTAGTGTCCATGTGGTTGTGTTTTTTCCATATTTCTTCTTGTAATTGACTTCTAGGTTCATACTGTTTTGGTCTGAAAAGATGCTTGATATAACTTCTAACCACTTAAATTTGTTGGAACTTGTTTTGTGACCTAGTATGTGAACTATCCTGGAGAACATTTCATGTGCACTTGAAAAGAATGTATTTTGGGGTGAAATGTTCTGTAGATACCTATTAATTTCAACTAGTCTAATGTGTCATTTAAGGCCACTGTTTCCTTATTGACTTTCTGTCTGGATGATCTGTCCATTCATGTAAGTGGGGTGTTAAAGTTCCCTATTATTATTGTATTATTGTCAATTTCTCCCTTTGTATCTGTTCATATTTGCTTTACATATATATGTACTCATATTAGTTGCATATATGTTTACAAAGTTTTTATCCCCTTCTTTTATTGATCCATTTATCATAATACAATGTCCTTCTTTGCCCTTTATTATAGACTTTGTTTTAAAATCTACTTGTCTGATATGAGTATTGCTACCCCAACTTTATTTTTGTTTTCATTTGCATGGAATACCTTTTTCATTCCTTCACTTTCAGTATGTGAGTGTCTTTAACTCTGAAATGAGTATTTTGTAGGCAGCATATAGATGGGTCTTGTTTTTCATCTAATCAGGAATCCTTGCCTTTTGATTGGAGCATTTAATCCATTGACATTTTATTTTATTTTATTATTTTTATATATATTTTTTGTGGTATGTGGGCCTCTCACTGTTGTGACCTCTCCTGTTGTGGAGCACAGGCTCCGGACGCGCAGGCTCAGTGGACATGGCTCATGTGCCCAGCCGCTCCACAGCATGTGGGATCTTCCCAGACTGGGGCACGAACCTGTGTCCCTTGCATTGGCAGGTGGACTCTCAACCACTGCGCCACCAGGGAAGCCCATCCATTGACATTTTAAGTGATTATTGATAGGTATGTACTTCTTGACATTTTGTTGCTTGTTTTTGTTGTTCTTCTCTGTTCTCTTCTTTTTTAGTTTCATTCTTTGTGGTTTGATGATTTTGTTTAGTGTTTTTTGTGTTCATTTCTCTCTAGTTTTTATGTATCTATTATAGGTTTTTTGTTTGTGGTTACTATGGAGTTCATATATATTGACCTGTAACTATATTTATTTTAAATTGAGATTCACTTAAGTTCAAACACATTCTAAACATCTCTACATTTTTATCCCACCCCCATTTTGTGTTTTTGATGTCATAGTTTACATCTTCATGTCTATCCCTCAACTGTTTATTATAGTAATAGTTAATTTTAAATTTTTTATCTTTTAATCCTTGTACTAGCTTATTTAAGTGGTTGATCCACAGCCTTTACCAGTGGGATTTTTTTCTTCCTCTAATTTCTTATTTCTTGTAAACTTTTCTTTTTCATTGAAAGAAGACCCTCTAACACTTCTTGTAAAGTCAGTTTATTAGTGATGAACTCTTGGTTTTTCCTTGTCTGAGAAGCTCTTTCTCCTCCTTTAATTCTGAATAATAGCTTTTCTGTGTAGAATATTCTAGGTTGTAGGTTTTTCCCCTTTAGCACTTTAAATATATCCTGCCACTCTCTTCTGGTCTATAAAGTTTCTGCTGAAAAATCAGTTGATAGCCTCTTGGGGGTTCCCTTGTATGTGACTCTTTGTTTTTCTATTTTGCTGCCTTTAAAATTATCTATATATTTTTAACTTTTGACATTTTGATTATGCTGTGTCTTGGTGTACGTCTCTTTGGGTTCATCTTGTTTGGGACTCTCTGTGCTTCCTGTACCTGGATATCTGTTTCCTTCTTCAAGTTCAGGAAGTTTTCAGCCATAATTTCATCAAATACATTTTCTATCACTCTCTCTTCTCTTTCTGGGACCCCTATAATGTGACTGTTAGTATGCCTGATGTCTCAGAGGTCCCTTAAACCATTCTCAATTTTAGTAAAAAAGTTGTTCTTTTTGCTGTTTTGATTGGGTGATTTCCATTATTCTATCTTCCAGATTGCTTATGCATTCTTCTACATCATGTAATCTGTTGTTAATTCCCTCTAGTGTATTTTTCATTTCAGTTAGTGTAATCTTCAGCTCTGGCTGGTTCTTTTTTATATTTTATAGTTCCTTGTTAAAATTCTCACTGTGTTTATCTATTTTTTCATTTTTCCTCAAGGTCACTTAGCATTCTTATTGCTATTGCTTTGAATTCTTTATCAGGTAATTATTTACCTCTGTTTCATTAGGGTTTTTTTCAGGGTTTTTTTTTTTACTTGTTCTTTCATTTGAAAGATTTTATTTTGTCTCCTCATTTTACTTAACTTTCTCTGTTTCTATGAAATTAGGTGAGACAGCTACCTATCCCACTCTTGAAGGCATTCCTTGTGTGTCAGTGTCCCATGAAGTCTGTGTGTGCCCTGTGGCTTTGGTGGGAGATCTGGATCTGAAGTGAGCATGGGCCATGTCTCCCCCTTGGGTGTGCTGGTAGCCACTACCTTGGTGAGAGATAAGACTGGATGGAGTTGAAGGGGCTAGAGCCAGAGTCAGGTGCAAACAGGGGCTTCTCCTATGCTCAGTGGCTGTCACCACCCTATTGGGTGTGGAGTTTGGCCTGAGGGGCTGGAGCAGTAACCTTAACAGGGTTCCCAGGTGTGATGGCAGTTTCTGTCTTTGGTTTGGGGCATAGTTAGGGCCTGAGGGCTTGGGGCTGCACTTCTGTGTTGGTTTCGCTCCCTCCTCCCCAGTTTGTGTGCCTTAGTTAGAGGCTGGGTCAGGGCCAGAGGGGTTGGTGCCACACTATTGGGCTGGTTTTGCTCCCTTCCACCATGTACCCTGTCTAGTACACTGGCAATAGCAGTGACTATCCTGGTCAGAGGCAGAGCCAGGATCCAAATAGGCTGTATTCCCTCCTAGTGTGTGTATTCTTGTTGGCAATGACAGCCTCTGCCTTAGTAGGGAGAAGTGCTGGAGAAAGAAGGCCTGGTGCTGGCTGAGGGGTGATGCACTGGGGTGGTCCTGGAAAGCCAGCCAGGCCCCAGGCAGTTTTCAGTCTTCTGCTTCCAGGTGTGACTAGGAGTAAGCAAGTCTGAGTCCTTCAGGAGTGGAGTCTTGTTTTCTTACAGCCCTCCAGTAAGCCCCACTGGTTTTCAAACCAGCTAAGAGGTTTCATCTTCCTGGTGTTGGACCCCAGAGCTAGGGTGCTTAATAGATGGCTTAAACCCTCACTGGGGATGATCTCTGAGCCTGTGACATACTCCTCTCCTCTTTTGTGTCCACCACTAGGGATGCGGGTCCCAACCAGATAGCTTCTCCTCTCTTCCTACCAGACTCTGTGTGGATCTTTTATAGCCTTGGTTGTAGATGAGCTGTCCTGCTAGTCTCCAAGTCGATATCAGTGAGGGTCGTTCTATATGTAGTTGTAGTTTTGATGTGTTAGTGCGGGGAAGTGAATTCTGTGTCCTCTTACTCTGCCATCTTGATCTCTAATGCTTTTGATGTGGTTTTAAAAATTTGGGTCATATCGTATTTTAAAACTTTGTGTCTTGTGTTTTTTTTTTTAAATTTTAAGTTATATCATAAGCATTTCCCCAAGTCATTATGTAACTCAAAGTACATTCTTATGGTGGACTATTATATATACAAAATATTTAACCTCTCTTCTATTTTAGGCTGTTATGGTTGTTTAGGCAAAACTGCAATGATGAAAATAGGTAAACCTAGATCATTTCTTGAAAGTTACTGGCAATTTACATTTCTATTGGTGGTGTATGTGAATGTCTTTTTCATGGTCTCTTCTAAAAACCTCATTACCTTTAAATGTTTCATTAAAACTCATTGCCAATTTTATAAGCAAAAATGGTATTCTATTCATTTATTGGACATAGACCTGTTTGCTCTTCCAAAGTGTTTTAGGAGACATTTCCAGCTTTCTTGCTTTGTGGCATTTTGCTTCTCTCTGTTTGGCTCATTTCCCTACCTCAGGGTGAAGGTAAGGCTGTCTGGGTCAAGGGACTGTTGGTGGAGGTGCTGACTTGCACAGTCTCTGTTCCTTATCCCCTTGTAGGTTAGGAGAATGTCTCCCGTCTACAGCTCCTGGCCCAGCCCAGGCTCTATCCAGTAAGTTCTGCTGGACCGAGGAGGGGTCTTCTTTCCCTCTCTCTGCCTGCTCTTCTGACAAGCGGAAACACCCAGGTACACAATGAAACAATGCCTCTTCAGCATGTCCAGCTACTAGCCCATTCCTATAGCATTTTACTTAGTAGGTCTACAGCTCCCTGGATGCACTGTACCACAGCTGCCTTTCTGATAGCTTGTTTTGGGGGTAGGTATTGCATTTTTATTGATGACAAAGGCAGAACTAATTGGATGAGAAGGAGAGAAACCATCTCATAAAAAAATGATACTCCTACAATAGAAAGAGAGTTTTCAAGTTGCTTGACACTCTCGTCTTTCAGGGCTGACAGAAAGGGGACAAGCTCAGTCTCAGGCTCTCCTTTCAGGTGACAGGGTAGTCAGTTTCAGGTGGTCAAGAGTCACATGCTAGTCCACAGTGTGGGCTTAAGGTAATGGAAATCTTCTCTAATTCTGAGAGTAGGTTGGCCTCCAGTATCAGTTTTAATGTGAGATGTTTCTTCTTTCATTGGATATATCTTTACAGATGTTTTGATTGGAATGTCAGAAGGTTCTATCAGTGAATTATAACCATGCTCTTTAATTTTTTTAAATTAGAAGTTTCCACTTGTTTATTTTATTTTAATGGCAATATGTGCCATCTGGCACTACTATTTGTGCAGACTGCATACCTTTATATGTTTCTCTTGCTTTTAAAGTGAAGAGGGCTTTTTGCCACCCAGAAAACATGTCATTCATTCTCTTCCTATGTTCTGTAGCAACATTTTGTACAGCAGATGGTTTTTCACACTCACTTCCTCAGAAGAACCTGCAAAGTAAGAGAGAGAATTGATATTTTTTTCCTCCTTTGGAGCACCCATCATGTTCATTCACCTCCATGAAGGCCATTAAACTCTCTGGACAGTGGTCCTTTTACTCTGTAAGGCTTGTCTGGCCCTCATATACACCAGAAGGTAAATAATAATGCAACATTAAGCATCTTTGTTTCTTTTAAAAAAAAAAAAGATTCTGAGCTTGATGAGTGAAAATGGTACCTCTAATTCTAACTTTTCTCTCTCTCTTTGTTTTTCTAGCCACGCCACGCAGTTTGCAGAATTCTAGTTCACCGATCAGGGATCTAACCTGAGCTCCTGGCAGTGAAAGCCTGAATCCTAACCACTGGACCACCAGGGAATTCCATAACTTTTCTCTTTTTAATTACTATAATTTTGTCATTTTCATGTATTGTCTTGGAATAGAGTTCCAGTTTCCTTGTTTATGAAGAATGATTTTGTTTTGTCTTTTTTATTTGTCCCAGGGAGGATTCTACCTTAAGTTCCTTATAACCTTCTCAGTTCCCAAATTATTTTTCTCATACTCCATCTGGACAAACTGCATGACTTTTTCTAATCTTCTTGCAACATCTTACCTCTCCTCAAAAGCTTTCCTTGATCCACCATACTTAAAAATACTCATAGTCTGATTTCTGTTCCCATTGCTCTTCTGATACTGCTTTCTAAAAGGCCATTCCTGACAACACAAATCAGTGGAGTGCCCTAGTCTCCATCCTCCTTTACCCCTCTGAGGCATTTGGTACTTGTCATCACCTCTGCTTCACATGGAAACCTTCTCTCTCTTTGACATTTGTGACCTGGATTCTGCTCCTGAGGGAGATCTATAACATAGTGAGAAGAGTCAGGGTTAAAAAAGAGTCAGGAGTCAACATGGTGGTGTGGGAAGATGCTGAGTTAGCATCTCCCCACAACTAGGGCGTCTGCCAGCCGCTGGTGGGGAATCCTGATGTCCAAGGAGATGGGAGGAACCCCCAAGTGAACCGGTAAGACATAGGTAGACTGAGGGGGGAGGAGAAGTGGAGGCCAGACAGGATTGGCACCTCTGAGAACAGAGAGATCAGGACAGGCAGATGTGAGGGACCCTCCGGGAGGAGTGGGAGAGGAGCAGAGGGCATTTACCCTGCCCACTGGGGCACAGGGAACCTGCTGAGCTCCCAGGCCGGTACCCCTCTCCAAAGGCCCCTCTAGGTTGCATGGGTCCTTGGGAGCATAGGAGGGAGGCCGGGGAGATCAGGAGAGGCTGGTGGGAGGGGCCCTCTGGGAGGAGTGGAGGATGTTTGTCCCACCCACTTGGGCATAGGGAGGCTGCTGAGTCCCAGGCACATCCTCTGCCTTCCAAGGGCCCCTCCAGGCTGCATGGGTCCTTCGGGGCATAGGAGGGAGGCTGGGGAGATCAGGAGAGGCAGGTGGGAGAGGTCCTCTAGGACCAGAGCAGCTGGAGAGGAGAGGAGGGTGTTTGCTCTGCCCACTCAAGCCCAGGAAGCCTTCTGGGCTCCCAGGTAATATCCCCTGCCCTCTGAGACCAGGGGTGGGGAGCATGCCTGGGCCCCATCTGTTCCTTGAGTCTAAGCCCTACCCCCCACAGCACCCAGGGCCTTTTCCAGCACTGTGGGTCCTAAGCATAAGATCCACCCACCACTAAAACATCCTTTGCTTAGGCCCCGCCCTCCACAGCCAAGGCCATTCTCACCCTTTTTTTTTTTTTTCTTTTTTTTCTTTTCCCTCCTCCTCTTTTGTACTATTGTGGTGCTGAGGTACCTCCCGGTTGTCGATTCACCTATATTTTTATTTTTATATTCTTTCTAACATATCTGTTAGTTTCCTAGTTTAATTTTATTTTTTACTTTGTTAGTGTTCTCTTTTTCTTTTCTTTTCTTTTTTTTTTTTTTTGCCACCTCAGGTGGCTTGGGGGATCTTGGTTCATAAGCCAAGGGTCAAGGTGAAGCTCCTGTGGTGGGAGCTCTGAGTCTGAACTGGACTAACAGAGAAACTCAGACCCCAGGGAATAGTCATTGGAGTGAGTTCTCACAGAGGTCCTCATCTCAGCACCAAGACCCAGCTCTATCCAACAGCCTACAAACTCCCATGCTGGAAGCCTCGGGCCAAAGAACCAGTAAGACAGGAATACAATCCCACTCATAAAAAAAATTAAAAAATGAGATGCAAAAAATTATGTCACAGATGAAGGAGCAAGGTAAGAACCTACAAGACCAAATAAATGAAGAGGAAATACATAATCTACCTGAAAAAGAATTCAGAGTAATGATAGTAGAGATGATCCAGAATCTCAGAAATAGAATGGAGGCATGGATTGAGAAAATACAAGAAATGTTTAACAAAGATCTAGAAGAACTAAAGAACAAACAAACAGAGATGAACAACACAATAACTGAAATGAAAAATGTACTAGAAGGACTCAATAACAGAATAACTGAGGCAGAAGGATGGATAAATGACCTGGAAGACAGAATGGTGGAATTCACTGCTGCTGAACAGAAAAAAGAAAAAAGAACGAAAAGAATTGAAGACAATCTCAGAGACTCTGAGACAACACTAAATGCACCAACATTCACATCATACGGATCCCAGAGGAAGAAGAGAAAAAGAAAGGGTCTGAGAAAATATTTGAAGAGATTATAGTCGAAAAGCTCCCTAACATGGGAAAGTAAAGAGTCACCCAAGTCCAGGAAGCACAAAGTGTGCCATACGGGATAAACCCTAGGAAAAACACACCATGACACGTATTAATCAAACTAACAAAAATTAAGTTCAAAGAAAAAATATTACAAGCAGCAAGGTAAAAACAAAAAATAACATACAAAGGAATCCCCATAAGGTTAACAGCTGATCTTTCAGCAGAAACTCTGCAGGCCAGAAGGGAGAGGCAGGATATAGTTAAAGTGATGAAAGGGAAAAACCTGCAACCAGGAATACTCTACCCAGCAAGGATCTCATTCAGATTTGATGGAGAAATCAAAAGCTCTTTAGACAAGCAAAAGCTAAGAAAATTCAGCACCGCCAAACGAACTTTACAACAAATGCTAAAGAAACTTCCCTAGGTGGGAAACGCAAGAGAAGAAAAAGACCCAACAAACCCAAAACAATTAAGAAAGTGGTAATAGGAACATACATATCAATAATAACATTGAAGGTAAATGGATTAAATGTCCCAACTAAAAGACACAGACTGTCTGAATGGATACAAAAACAAGACCCATCTATATGCTGTCTACAAGAGACCTTGGGACACATACAGACTGAAAGTGAGGGGATGGAAAAAGATATTCCATGCAAATGGAAATCAAAAGAAAGCTGGAGTAGCAATACTCATATCAGATAAAATAGACTTTAAAATAAAGACTGTTACAAGAGATAGGGAGGGATGCTACATAATGATCAAAGGATCCATCCAAGAAAAAGATATAACAGTTGTAAATACTTATGCACCCAATATAGGAGCACCTCAATACATAAGGCAAATGCTACAAACCATGAAAGAAGAAATTGACAGTAACACAATAATAGTAGGAGACTTTAACACCCCACTTACACCAATGGACACATCATCCAAACAGAAAATAAATAAGGAAACACAAGCTTTAAATGACACAATAGACCAGATAGATTTAATTGATATTGATAGGACATTCCATCCAAAAGTGGCAGAATACACTTTCTTCTCAAGTGCACATGGGACATTCTCCAGGATAGATCACATCTTGGGTCACAAATCAAGCCTTGGAAAATTTAAGAAAATTGAAATTGTATCAAGCATCTTTTCTGACCACAACACTATGAGATTGGAAATCAATTACAGGAAAAAAAAACTGTAAAAAACACAAATACTTGGAGACTAGACAGTGCGCTACTAAATAACCAAGAGATCACTGAAGAAATCAAAGAAGAAATAAAAAAATACATAGAAACAGATGACAATGAAAACACGATGACCCAAAATCTACAGGACACAGCAAAAGCAGTTCTAAGAGGGAAGTTTATAGCAATTCAAACTCACCTCAAGAAACAAGAAAAATCTCAAATAAACAATCTAACCCTACACTTAAAACAACCAGAGAAAAAAGACAAAGAAAACCCAAAGTCAGTAGAAGGAAAAAAATCATAAATGTCAGAGCAGAAATAAAGGAAATTGAAACTAAGAAAACAATAGCAAAGATCAATACAACCAAAATCTGTTCTTTGAGAAGATAAACAAAATTGATAAACCCTTAGCCGGACTCATCAAGAATAAAAGGGAGAGGACGCAAATCAATAAAGTTAGAAATGAAAAAGGAGAAATCACAACTGACACTGCAGAAATACAAAGATTATAAGCGACTACTACAAACAACTATATGCCAATAAAATGGAGAACCATGAAGAAATGGACAAATTCTTGGAAAGGTACAATTTTCCAAGACTGAACCAGGAAGAATTAGAAAATATAAACAGACCTATCACAAGCAATGAAATTGAAACTGTAATTAAAAATCTTCCAACAAACAAAAGCCCAGGACCAGATGGCTTCACAGGCGAATTCTAGAAAACATTTAGAGAAGAGCTAACACTGATCCTTCTCAAACTATTCTAAAATATTGCAGAGGGAGAAACACTCCCAAATTCATTCTACGAAGCCACCACCACCTTGATACCAAAACCAGAAAAAGATATCACAAAAAAAGAAAATTATAGACCAATATCACTGATGAACGTAGATGCAAAAATCCTCAACAAAATACAAGCAAACAGAATCCAACAGCACATTAAAAGGATCATATACTATGATCAAGTGGGGTTTATCCCAGGGATGCAAGGATTCTTCAATATATGCAAATCAATCAATGTGATACACCACATTAACAAATTAAGGAATAAAAACCATACGATCATCTCAATAGATGCAGAAAAAGCTTTTGACAAAATTCAACACCGATTTATGAGAAAAACTCTCCAGAAAGTAGGCATAGAGGGAACCTAACTCAACATAATAAAGGCCATATATGACAAATCCACAGCAAGCATCATACTCAATGGTGAAACACTGAAAGCATTTCCACTATCATCAGGAAAAAGACAAGGATGTCCCCTCTTGCCACTCCTATTCAACATAATTTCGGAAGTCCTAGCCATGACAATCAGAGAAGAAAAAGATATAAAAGGAATCTGAATTGGAAAAGAAGAAGTAAAACTCTCACTGTTTGCAGATGACATGATACTCTACATAGAAAATCCTAAAGCTGCCACCAGAAAACTACTAGAGCTAATCAATGAATTTGGTAAAGTAGCAGGATACAAAATTAATGTACAGAAATCTCTGGTATTCCTATACACTAATGATGAAAAATCTGAAAGTGAAATTAAGAAAACACTCCCATTTACCATTGCAACAAAAAGAATAAAATATCTAGGGATAAACCTACCTAAGGAGACAAAAGACGTGTATGCAGAAAATTGTAAGACATTGATGAAAGAAATTAAAGATGATACAAATAGATGGAGAGATATACCATGTTCTTGGATTGGAAGAATCAATATTGTGAAAATGACCCTACTACCCAAAGCAATCTATAGATTCAATGCAATCCCTGTCAAACTACCAGTGGCATTCTTCACAGAATTAGCACAAAAATATTTACAATTCATATGGAAACACAAAGTACCCCGAATAAACAAAGCAATCTTGAGAAAGAAAAACAGAGTTGGAGGAATCAGGCTCCCTGACTTCAAACTGTAGCACAGAGCTACAGTAATGAAGACAGTATGGTACTGGCACAAAAACAGAAATATAGATAAATGGTACAGGATAGAATGTCCAGAAGTAAACCCAAGCACATATGGGCACCTAATTTATGACAAAGAGGCAATAACAAATAACATACAATGGAGAAAAGACAGCCTCTTCAATAAGTGGTGCTGGGAAAACTGGACAGCTACATGCAAAAGAATGAAATTAGAGCACTACCTAACACCATACACAAAAATAAACCCCAAATGGATTAAAGACTTAAATGTAAGTCCAGACACTATAAACTCTTAGAGGAAAACACACTCTTTGACATAAACCACAGCAAGATCTTTTTTGACCAACCTCCTAGAGTAACAGGAATAGAAACAAAAATAAACAAATGGGACTTAATTAAACTTATAAAGTTTTGCACAGAAAGGGAAACCATAAACAAGACAAAAAGACAGCCCTCAGAATGGGAGAAAATATTTGCAAATGAAACAACAGACATAGGATTAATCTCCAAAATACACAAACAGCTCATGGAGCTGAATATCAAAAAAACAAACAATCCAGTTAAAATATGGAGCACATGAAAATATGCTCGACATCACTAATTATTAGAGAAATGCAATCAAAACTACAATGAGGTATCACCTCATGCCGGTCAGAATGGTCATTATCAAAAAATCTAGAGGCAATAAATGCTAGAAAGGGTGTGGTGAGAAGGGAACCCTCCTGCACTGTTGGTGAGAATGTAAATTGATACAGCCACTATGGAGAATAGTATGGAAGTTCCTTAAAAAACTAAAAATAGAACTATCATATGACCCAGCAATCCCACTACTGGGCATATACCCTGAGAAAACCATAATCGAAAAAGAGACATGTACCACAATGTTCATTGCAGCACTATTTACAATAGCCAGGACATGGAAGCAACCTAAATGTCAATCGACAGATGAATGGATAAAGAAGATGTGGCACATATATACAATGGAATATTACTCAGCCATAAGAAGAAATGAAATTGAGTTATTTGTAGTGAGGTGGATGGACTTAGAGTCTGTCATACAGAGTGAAGTAAGTCAGAAAGAGAAAAATACTGTATGCTAACACATATATGTGGAATCTAAAAAGAAGAAATAGTACTAATGAACCTAGTTGCAGGGCAGGATTAAAGATATAGACATAGAGAATGGACTTGAGGACAAAGGGTGGGAGGGGGAAGCTGGGACGAAGTGAGAGTAGCATCTACATATATACACTACCGAATATAAAATAGCTAGTGGGAAGCAGCAGCATAGCACAGGGAGATCAGCTCAGTGCTTTGCAATGACCTAGAGGGATGGGATAGGGAGGGTGGGAGGGAGGCTCAAGAGGGATGGGATATGGGGACATATGTATGCATATGGCTGATTCACTTTGTTGTACAACAGAAACTAACATGGTATTGTGAAGTAATTATACCCCAATGAAGATCTATTAAAAAAAAATAATCAGTTAACACTGCCATTAGCTTCTATCTGGTGCTGAGCAAGATGTGCATTTTAAACCTTATCTGTTTGTAAAACTTGGCTTATAATATCTACCTCATAGATCAAATGAGATAATGCAGGTCAGAGCATTTTTATATCCTACTTTAACATCTATTCACTCAACAACTATGCTTTTAGAGCCTTCTATGGACCAGAAACTCTGCTGAGAATAAAGATGCAGTTGTGACTCTGTTCTTAGGAACTTACAGCTTCTTTTTTTTTTTGCAGTACATGGGCCTCTCACTGTTGTGGCCTCTCCCGTTGCGGAGCACAGGCTCCGGATGCACAGGCTCAGCGGCCATGGCTCACGGGGCTAGCTGCTCCACAGCATGTGGGATCTTCCCGGACCGGGGCACGAACCCGTGTCCCCTGCATTGGCAGGCGGACTCTCAACCACTGCGCCACCAGGGAAGCCCAGGAACTTACAGCTTCTTGGCGGAGTCAGTATGAGCCAAATAATTTTGCAGAAAGATGTATAGTTGCAACTGTGATAAGTTCTGGAAAGGGAAAACATAAGGTGCTAGGAGAGGATTTAGTGGGAGGATTTGATCCACCCAATCAGAGAAGTATAAAGGGCTTCCCTGAGGAGTGACCACTGAATTGTGACTGATGCGTAGAGGGCAACTAGGTGAAAAGAGGAAAGAAAATGTTCTCAGGCAGGGCAAAGGCCCTGAGGAGGGAAGGAACCTAGCAGGCCCGGGGATGGAAAGATGGCCACTGGGGCTGAAGTGCAGAGGGAGGAAGAAGGTGGTGAGGTAGGTGAGGATCAGAACTTGTGGGGATTTGTAGGCCATTGACTTTGGTATTATCCTAAGAGTGATGAGAAGCCATTGGAATGCCTTTAGCAGTTGAATGCTGGGCATTGCCAGTGTCAGACATGTGTAGCTCAGATCTGACTTGCGGTGTGGAGGGGATTGGATGAAGGTCACAGTGGACCCAAGGTCACTGCTTCTTATTCTTTCCTTGTAATGACTGCTCTTCCTTATCTTGACCCCTAAATGTACTCCCTCCCTTCATGGTTTTTGGCCTTTATATCCTAATTTTAAAATTTTTTAAATTGAAATATAGTTGATTTACAATGTTGTGTTAATTTCTGCTGTACAGCGAAGTGATTCAGGTATACAAATACATACATTCTTTTTTTATATTCTTTTCCATTATGGTTTATCACAGGATATTGAATAAAGTTCCCTGTGTTATACAGTAGGGCCTTGTTGTTTATCCATTCTCTATATACTAGTTTGCCTTTGCTAATCCCAAACTCCCACTCCATCCCTCCCCCACCCCATCTCCCCCTCAGCAACCACAAGTCTGTTCTCTGTATCTGTGAGTCTGTTTCTGTTTTGTAGATAAATTTGTGTCATATTTTAGATTCCACATATAAGTGACATCATATAGTATTTGTTTTTCTTCTTCTGACTTACTTCACTTAGTATGATAATCTCTAGGTCCATCCATGTTGCTGCAAATGACATTATTTCATTCTTTTTTATGGCTGTGTAGTATTCCATTTTATATCTATATCTATATCTATCTATCTATCTACCTATCTATATCACACCTTCTTTATCCATTCATCTGTTGATGGACATTTAGGTTGTTTCCATGTCTTGGCTATGGTGAATAGTGCTGCTATGAATATAAGGGTGCATGTATCTTTCTGAATTACAGTTTTGCCTGGATTCTGTATCCTAATATTAACCACCGGCTGGATATGTCTATCTGGCAGCTCAGAAATTTGAGCACATTCCTTTAGTCTCTGTAGATGGAGCCTAGGAGAATACCTTCAACTGTCTAACTACCTTGGCCCTCATATCCCATCAGTCACATACATACCTAGTGGGTGATGGTCAACCATAGCACCTGTGTAAAGACTTCCTGGTTCATCAGGAGATTATCTTCCTGAGCCCCATCTTGGTCCTCAGATTTGCTCGGTTCCGGTCTGTCATACACAGTGCTGCTGTCAGATCAGTATTCCAATGGGCACCTCCAATTTTGACTTTTCTCTGCTTAACCTCCCCAAACTCTTTACATCTCTTCTACATTCTAGTCAAATGGATTTATTCACCATCTCCTACTTTTCTACCTCCATCTGTAGATGCTATGTGTGTGCTGATGCTTTCCATCCCAATGCCATTCTGCCTTTATTTCCATCTGTTGGAATCCTCGTCATCTTTTATGCCTCAGCTGAAATACCACTGTGGACAGGAAACCTTCACAGACTCATCCAATCTTACATGAAGTGTCCTTCCTCTGAACCTCTTATAGTATTGAAATAAAGTACTCTCTCTTCAATGACACATGTCACACTGGGATATGTACTATGCACATATTGTATATATGTACATACTAAGTCTCTCTACTTACCTCTTTTCCCCTTGAGACCTGGGACCACATATTACTCACCTGTGTATTAGTTATAACACTCATATCCATGCTTCGTGCAAGGAAGATGCTCAATAAATATTTATCAAATCAGCATATCTATTATGATAAGTAATTATGCATATAATTCAACCTCACTTTTCTTTCTTCACTGCTGTGGTGTGTTTGCTGCATCCTTTTGGAAGTTTGGAGAAAATAACTTTTTTTTATTATTCTCCCTCGACTACTCCCTAACTCTTTCCCATTTCCAAGTGTACAAATATGAGAAAGATATTCTTGAACTCTATGTTGTAAAGAGGAGAAAGCAAGAGGCAAACCAAACAATTCCTTTTACGTTTCATTCTGGTTAGAAGCCAACGTAAATTCTCGTGCTTCAGAACAAGCGTATTTCCTGCTGTGAAGGTTTGACTGTTTATCCTGGGACCCCTATTCACCACTGGCCGCCCTCGAACGACTATTAACCCCTACTTTGAGCCAGCAAACCAGATGTGGGTTTTTTAAGCAAATTATTGGTTACTTCACCACATGTAGTTTTCGCAGTTAAGTGTTTCCAGCTTCTCAGAGCATTCCACAGGAATAACATCATATTTTTCCTCCAACCTGTTAATTAACATAATTATTTATCATCCTGAAACCACAGCTCAAGTTTGTTAAGTGGCCGGCAGAACATATATTCACTGGACGGGACCCAGTGCTGCAGGAGAGTGAAGAATTCAGCAATTAAAAAAAAAAGGGAAGTCGTGTGGGTGATGGAGACACACTCCATTCCTCCTGTTTCTTAGGAGGCCCATCATTCTGTGCTTGGGCTACACCCCAGCTATTGGCTAGACTTCACCAATGACTAGTCATTGAGTCAACATTTTTTTTTAGAATGAAGTTCTTTTCATGTGATCTTTAAGTTCCCACCAAGCTCCAGTGTTTGAAATCTGTCTTTGTAGACCCAAAGGGTTCAATGGTGAAATGGGGTTAAACCCGATTTTTTCTGCCGCTTACCCAATCTCACGGGCACTTTCTTGGGATTAGCAGTGAGTTCCTCTTGACATTCTGCCCACCATACTCCTTCCTCAAGTTGCTGCTTTCCCATCAACTGGGAAAGAAGAATAGCATCTTTCCCTTTCAACAGCAGCTCTCAAAGTGTCTTCCAGGAACTCAGAGTGTCCCAGAGATCCTTTCAGGGGATCTGCTAGGTCAAAACTATTTTTATCTAAATGATCAAGTATTATTTGTCTTCTTCCCTCTTGTTCTCTCACAAGTGTACACAGGAGCTTTCCAGCAGTTCTACATGGGATATGACAGCAGATTGAAAACAGAAACAGAAGGAGAACCCAGCTATCTTCTATGAAGCCAGATATGACATTAAAGAGACTCATAAAACTGCAAAACATGCCACCCTTACCACTAATTTTTTTTTAATTTTGGAAAATATATCTATTGCACATAAAAATGTGATTTTTATATGAACATGTAATGTTTTATTGTTACTTTTTAAGTAAATTAAGACAATTCTTAGTTTTAATTTCTGACATAATAATCATCAATAAATATTATTTCCCACATAAACAAAAGTACTTTGGGAGTCTTAATAATTTTAAGACCGTGAAGTAGTGAGACCAAATAGTCTGAGAACCACTGTCTTTCACATATCATTTATTTGAAAAGTCCTAATGCTACCAAGCTTCCGTTATTATATTAGGTAAATAGCATGTTCCTTAGAAGTCAAGCACACCAGGCATACATAAATGTTTTAACACTTTGGCAAGGGTCACAACAAATGGTTCCATCCATAAGTTATCACAGTCAACTGAGATACCTCTCACAGGCCTGAAACCTGCTTGCTCTAGAAACCAACTTCTGGCATAGTTACAGTCAAAGTGCTATTAGAGGAAGCAGCTAAAGGGCTTGGACGAGAGTAGCTGGTGGCTATGGGCTAAAGAGAAAGAAAAGAGAGTCTTGGAATCTAGTTGATGTTTGGGGGAACACTCATCAGTAGGAATACTAGCTATCTACAAATTTTCTCCCTTCAGTGTTATTCCTTGAGAGCAGAAAACCCATTTTTGGAATTCAGCTACTGCCTGCACTGTGGTTTTTGTGAAGACAATAATTAGTAGCTTGCAGTGGATTTCATGTGAAAGTCACAGTGGCTCCAGGCAGGACCAGAGATGGATACATGTCCAAAGGTTTAAGTAGAAGTTTAAATGACTGAACCACAGAATGTTTGGATTTGATTCCAATTTCCGTAAAATAGACCCCATCTTGACACTTCCTGTAACTATATTCTGCTTCTCTCAGAGCTCATTGATGAAAAGCCTTTCCAGCAAACAGTGGTTGATTAGCATATTAGTACTCACCCTCACCATCCCATTCTAAGACAAACCTCACACACCCACGGCCCAAAGTCATTTCCATTCTGTTTGCAGAAAGCAAATAATAGCTTATTCACACCATTTTGACCAGGGTCACAATCTCCCTAAGGGTAGAGAGAACTGTAGCAACTATTCAGTTAATAAGCTTTTCTTGAACTACTAGAAACATCTCATGATGAGGGTGTGTAATCAGCGTTTGGATTATAAATCCCTTTAAAATTAATATCCAGATTTCAATGACACATTGTTCCTTCCTGCTCATGCATTACTACAGCCTCCTTCAAAATTACCCTCAATAATTTTAGGAGTCATCAAGGGGTTGTCTTAGTTATGCTAAGGAAGATCAATCAGCCTAGACAGTAACTCCTGAGTGTATATGTTAGCCATCTAACCCAAAATAGTACTCCTCCATCTTCAGTACTTTAAACATGCTATTTATCATTATTTGAACTTGTCTTTTTTACGTGTGTGTGTGCGTGCGTGCGTGTGTGTGTGTGTGTGTGTACTTACTCCCTCCTTCCATTAGAATAAAACTCCACGAGGCAGGAACTTGTCTTGCCTGTACTATATTCCTAGCACCTAGAACAATGCCTGGTGGCTCTCAGTATTTGTTGATCATGAGACTAAAGTCACAATACCTTCTCTGAAAATTCTTTTTCTCCAGGCACAGTCACTCTTCTTTGATGGGGTCCACTTTGAACCTCAGAGTTTTAAGCTCTACTAACATTTTTGTTTGTATCTTAGCAGGGATGGACTCAGAGAGAAGCGAAAGGCAGGATTTCTGTCACTTAGGTGTCCATAGTCATCCGGGGTGCTGTATCAGTCAGGGTCCTTTGGGAAACAAGATAATTGGGTAACTTAAGTAAAGGCTAATAAAGGGACTATCTGTAAAGGTGTGGACACGGTTTAAAGAATCAAATGGAGGATGCTGCCACCCACTTTGGTTAGTAAAGCCAGAGAGCTGTTATTACCCCAGAACCCCAAGAATGTGATCATAAAGAGAGGGCTACCTGAGAGGTAGGACCTGGGATGTTCAGGAGAGGAAATACAGCCACCTTTGCAAAGTGCTGCCGGAATAGAGTCAGAATCAAGAAGTGGAGACAGAGAGGTAGAAGGCTGAGGTGGGGGAGAGGGGAGGGAAGAGGAAGGGAGAATAAAGGACTCATGGACCTGCATGGTCGGAAAAGAAACGACATGCAGCACAACATCTTCTGGATTCACTGTGTGTTTGTGATTGCTTGATGGTAACATTGCAATGTTCTCAAAATCATGGCAACCATAATTTCTGGCTCTATCCTGAAAAAGTACCTTGTAGATCCTTAGGTCTTTGGAGTATTTGGAGCAGAGCATTTTCTAATATTAATTGTCTTTGTAGAAGAACTTGCAGGAGTCATTATGCTAACTAGCCCGTGTACATGAGGGTAACAAAGATCTGCCCCACCCTCTACCAAGGATGAGAAGGACAGAATAGGTTGTGGGGCAAGAGACAGAAAACCCTGTCCTGCGCCATATAGAAAGCACGTTTTGCAAAGTCTGGCACACGGTGAGTGACAAACACATGGTTGGTAATAGCTATATTAGATTCCCAACAGACAGCTTGAGTTTTTTAGATTTTCAAGGCCCCTCTTTGGAATCTTGAAGCAAGTGAAACTGGAATAAATAGTCAGAGCCCTTTGAGTGGTACCTCCCAGAGTTATTCTCAAAAGCGGCACATTCAGCCTAATTCACACACAGGCAGTCCAGCTCTAATCCTTGGCTCTCAAAGCACTGTGGGTGCCCCAGTGTATCTCCTCAGTACTTGCTGACCTCAGGCACACCAAAGTCTGCTTCCTGCCAGCCATATGCTCTCTCTCTCTCTCTCTCTCTTTCTCTCTCTCCTGATGGCTGTCTCCGACTGTAGGCACAGGTAGACCAGAAGTACTGAGGAGTTAAACCTCAGGAGCATCCCTCCACCAATAGCCTAGACTCAGTGGATAGGTACTCCACCCACTCAACCCTCAAGTGGGATAACCCCAAACCTGTTCTTCATAACCCCTTACCGTTTCCTAGCAACCCTGGGAATGCTAGTTGCCCCCAGCATGGTCCTGCTCACTAATGCACCCTGCCCTGGCTTTCTTCCTTTCCCTGACCCACTGTCCACTCCTCTCCTGGTTCTTTCTAGAATTAAGCCTGTTTGTACTCAAATTCTTGTCTGAGGGCTGCCTTGGGAGCAATCCAAGCCTAAGGTACTTCTTACTCTGATCTCCTTACCTTAAATCTCCCCCTTGCTTTAATATGGGAATCACTCTCATTGATTATTTATACCACAAAGTGAATTTAAGCCAATGTATCATCATTCCCAAAGTTTCTTACATTTTTAATGAGGAGGTCAACCAAATGCAGCCAGTCGTCCTTCTTCATGAGCTGTAGGGGAGTGTTCAACAGATCTGACCTCCTTTTACCTAAGTCACTCCTCTGCCTTGCACTCCAAAGTGTTGCAAAACTGTCCCTCCTCTCCCACCAATAACCCATTGATTCTATCCTTTGGAAAACAGTTGCCTTTTGGAAAAAAACAGGAACAGAGAACACCCATATGATTCTTGTACTTCTGCTCTTTTTTCCAGTGCTAAGGTAGGTAGTCCATTGATTTTGTGATAGCAAAAGCATCGACGGGTTTTGCTATCACATTTGTGTGGATAACCTCTAAATCTGTACCTCTGCCATTGATTTCTCATCCAAACCCTGGTCTCCCACTGTCTACTTGAACATTTTTACTTATATGTCCTTTATTCTCAAATACAGCCTACTGTATTCACATCTACTGATACAAAAGGCAATTCTTCAACTTCACTTCAAAATGTCCCCTCTTCCTAAGTTGCTTATTTATACCAAAGGTAACACTATTCCTACAATCTTTCAGTTTTAAAATCTGTTCACATGTGATTCTTCCTTCTGCTTTGGCTCCTCAACCCTTTACCGCTTCCTAAGTCTTCTCCAACCATACAAGCATCCTTTTCAGGTTGCTCTATAAGGGGCTGGGCTAATTCCCCCCCGCCCGCCCCCGCCCATATTCTTCATTCACTATGTCATTCTGCAGCTCAAAAAGAATGCCAGTAGCTCTCAGCTAACTTCAGGATAAAATCCAAACTGTGCATTCTTCTTTCTTCTTAAAAATTTTTTTTTTAAAATCTCCTCTAGTCTGACCAAAAACTCTTTACTCAGTTTATCTTTCTCTATTTCCCAAAGAAAATTGTCCTCTCCAACCGGCCTTCAGTTCTCCCTAAACATGGTCATTCTTGTTTTGGGTTTTGCTCAAGACCTTTCCCTATGTTGGTAGGTGACATATCTTGAGTATACCAGGGGTTATGCAAACACTTACATTGTATGTTATCTCATTTGATCTTTACCACAACTCTAAGTGCTAAAAATTATTACTGCCTATGTGTTATAAGTAAAGAAACGGAGGAACCAAGAAAGCTAAGGTATGTGGCTACATTATGCAGCTGGCAAAGGTAAAACAAGATGAGAACTCCCTTCTGCCTGAATACTGTTAAGAAAAAACCCAACACTTGGAGATCCTTTCAGTATGGAATCCTTTCAATGTCACATTTGAGCACTAACAGCCTTCAACAGGAAGTACTTCAGTCTTCAGGGAAATGTTCCCTTGTTTGACTTACAACTGAATATTTATTAGAACCCAGGTGCTGAAGTTACTTTAAATTAGTGAAGATTGTCAAGTTGCAAGTGATTTTTATGCAGATTTTTGTCCATTGGAAAAGGGAAGCCCCAAAGTTACAGCTTTGTTGTACTGTAGAACATTAACCAGTTTTGTTTTTAACTTAGCAAATTTATTTCAGTATTCTGACCCTCATTAGCAATATATACTTTGATTTCTCCTTTATTCAGCTGAGTCAGCTTTATTATACTACTGATTCCCTCATTAATATGCTAAGTGGATCTTTGAAAAGTGTATACTATAAATTTTTATGAGTCATGCTTTTAACTTTTAGAAAATGATACTTTGACAACACAGAGCCTACACACTTAATTATTGTGCTTAATAATTTAGTGCTTCCCAGTTTCAGAATACCTGCCCCTTATACATATATCCAAACTTTCAAAATTAAACAAAGACTCATCGGTCCTCTTGAAATATTCTCTGAATATTCTAGCTCATGCCCATCATTGTCTTCTTAGAACTTCTAGAAAACTCATTGGTCTTAATGACACGCTACTTTAATTTTTACATTGTTGCCTATTTATCTCTTTGTATCTATATACAACTATCCATTTATCTATTATCTCCTTTCCAGGTGGATGGAGAACCTTATGAAGCATTCCTTCAAGAAGCTTTTGAAAGTATTAATATATTCTCCCATCTCTGTGCTGCCCCCAAGGTGCTTAGAATAGTTTTGGGCACATAGTATATGTTCAATAAATAGACACGGAATAAAATTTAATTGAGCTTTGCAGGGTAGCCTTTGCCACAGCTCAGAATTCTCCTGATTTATATTTAAGCAACTCCAGACAAAACAGAGAGGTATTGTATCCAAGAACGAGTAGCCTTTAGGAAAAAATAGTAGTGACTAGGAGATTCTGTTATCACGCAAGGAGGGGAAAAATGTCTTGAGCGAGCCTAAGGTTAACTTTAGAATTTATCCACATAGTTAAACCTCATTCCACATGCCACTTTTCCAAAAAGCCAGCCTAGTGGCAGTCTGTGCCTTCTCTTTTCATCCACAACTCTGTTTAATTTCAAAACAAGGGCAGATAAAATATGCTAATACACAGCAAGTCTCCCCATTGCTATTCATTAGGAAGCCCTTTTCCAGTGTGCAAGTCCAGTCTTCCGTGAATTCACAAACAAATGATTGCCCTTGTTACTGGCATTCCACACCGGTGATAAAACATTTGAGTGAATCAGCCTTGGCCCAATTGTGTGAGTTTTCTTCTGGAAGGTGCTGCGTTCTTTGTCTTGAATATATGGGAGTGGATCTATGTGCACTTGTAGGTTGTTTTAAAATAAATGCCCTTCAACATACAGGGACATTAATGGGAAATCCTCTGAGACTTCCTTTGGGAGGTGGTGGTGGTGATGGTGATGGTGGTGGTGGTGGTGTGTTTTATGAGTTCAAAGTCTTTGCACTTAAGCTGGAGGAGCCTGCTGTAAGCAGTGAACTGTTTAACATGTCATGTGTTCCACAGCCCCTGACATCTTTTAACTAGAATAGCAGAGGGCTGGGAAAAGGAGCACGATGGAGTGCTAGCCGCCAAGAGAGAGCAGGATTGGAATGCTGGCTCTGACCACAAATTGGTACGTGGAACTTGTGTTTTTCATTAGGGTTGCTGTAGTAATGCTGGTTTCTAGCATTCCAAAGGATATTCAGACTTATATCAAATTAAGTTCTCCTTTAAAAACATCACTCTGTATTGGAACAACATGAAGGATTAGACTGCAATCAAGAAAACTCAGGAAATATAAAAAACTAAGGCACACTCTGGCCTTTGCTGATGCCATTGGTGTGAATGTACAGTGTCCATTGTCCATGACTCAGTAGGTAATCTGCAATGTATCTGAAAGATGCAGTATCACCTTGGGCTTTTAATTGACTACTTAGCTCAAGTTTTTTTTTTTGTTTTTTTTGATATTCTTAGTGGATTGTAGAAGACAATTCTGAGTGACCATAAGCAATTTATATACCAGAGCACAAATGAAGACATGAGAATATATTTTATACTGTGTATAAATAAACACGTAAACCATGTATTTATTTAAATGTGCTTATACATTCATTTGTGCAACCTACAGCTAAAATCCCAATGGGCAAAAGTCAAGTAAAGAAACTTGTCTCTAATTCTATAATCAAACTCTCATAATAAATCACTTCTCTCTCTCTCTTTCTATTTCTCAAACACACACACACCACATCACATACATACACATTTGTAACTGCATAATAACATTTCTGAGCTCCCAAATAAGCTTATATACTAGTCAAGAGAGGCTTGGCATTGCTGCAGTAACAGACAACCCCCTGACCTCAGTAGGTTAACACAATCAAATTTTATTTCTTCCTCATGTACCATCCTCCGTGAGTGTGGGCAAATCTTCAGGACAGTTGTCTTCTGTGAGTTGGCTGAGCAATCCAGGCTTTTTCAATCTTATTTCACTTCCATATCAGCGCGTGCATCCAGGACTGTAGCAGCAGGGAAAGAATATTCTGGAGAGTCAAGCACAGTGATGATCACGTGTTGTTTCCATGAACATTTCATTGATAAAGGTAAGTCACAGTCCCATGCATAACTTCAAAGAGGTGGAGAAAAGAGATCCTCCCATGGGTCTGAAAGTAGATACTGGTGAGCAACAAAAAAATCTTATAACATGATCAATGTAACCTAATGAGTACAACTGATTTTGAAATCAATCAGTTAATCTCTCTTACACACACACACACACACACACACACACACACATACACCTGTGTATGTGGAGATTTCAGGGGCACAAATGAAGGCCTTCCCTACTTTCTTCAAAACAGACTAACCCAGATTGATTGCTGAGGCCACTGCATTATTTCCCTGCAGGTGGGATATTTCTTTAACTGAAAGTTTACCATTCTTTAGGTGTTTCACATCACATCAATATCCAGTCTTTAATGAGGAAGATTTTCTATTCCTTTCTTGAAATTAAGCTTTAAAAAAAAAGGAATAACACAGGATTCTCTTTCTGAGTAAGAGTGAAGGGTGAAAAGAAGGAAAGAAAAAACTATGGGCAAGAGTGTGGGTGTTCGCCAAGCAGGACTCAGGGAACATATTTTGCTTCAGGCCAACATCCCTGGTGTAGACTTCCAAGTCCTTAAAAGGAACAAAGTGCATTTTCAGCTCTGATGGGATCAGTAGATGTGGGGAATGCAGTGGGCTTTCCAGGATCTAGAAAGGAGCAGTGAGGGATTCCATTTACAAAAGGCTTTCTTGGCAATGCTTCTCCCCCATGAAGGTTAAGAGAGAGGATTGTCGGGTAAGAAGAGAGGTGCTCTGTGTTTGGAAGGACTCATTCATGATGTCCAGAGGCATTGCCAACAATGGCAAGCAGTTTTGTGTATGTCCACGACCCTGTATGATCCAGCCCCTGCCTCCCTCTCTCCAGCATTGTCTCAGGCCACTCTCCATCCCCTCATCACCTGCCTCCTAAGACTATGTTCCCACCATCCTGGACCTTATTTTCTTCCTTGAGTGAGTAAGTCTCCCTCCTGCATAAGCAGTTCCTATAAGCGCTTCTTCATCTCTCCTCCCCTGAGGAAAGCCTGTTCATTCTTCAGACCTCAGCTCAAATGCCACTTCTCAGGGAAGCCTTCTTTGATGATCAGGACCACCATTACCTTCATTCACAGCAGTGTATGGCCTTCTTCCTAACAACTTCTACAGTTCGTGATTATACTGTTGTGATGGACGGTTACAGTGGTTGGAAGAATATGTCTTTCCTACTAATTTATAAGCTCCTCGGGGACCACATCAGTTTTTCTCACCATTGTATTTTTATTCCCTATCCTAGTGCCCTGAACATATTAGTATGTCAGTAAATATTGGCTAAATAAATGCAGTATTATACACATGAATGATCACAATCTCTCATAATTATATATCCTTATTTAGGTACCAAGTACCTTTACCTCCATTTTCTACTTGTATATCATAATAGACATGTTGAATGGTGAGAGATGCCCTCTGGTTGCGACTTGGGGCTGAGGTGGATGGTACCCCATAGCTATGACTGTCCATCCAGTGCTCTGACCCTGTGAAAGTTACCACACTCCCTTGGTTCCTAACCCTGTGTATGTGAAATAAGTGGTAGATTCAACGTATATAAAGAGGTCCTTCAAATAAAGAAGAAAAAATTTAACACTCAATAAGCAAATGGACAAATATATCAACAGGAAATTGGTAGGAAAGGAAATATAAGTAACTAAAAACACATTAGAGGACATTATTCAATGGTGAAATGCAAACAAAGGTGGGTCACAAAAGTATTCATAATTCCAATGTCCAGAGTAAATTTTTTTTTTTTAATTCCAAAATGTGATCTGGCCTTCCTCTAACTCACTCACTGTACGGCAGGAAAAAAATTACATTAAAAAATACTTATCCCCATCTAGTACCTATATTCTATGCTGAAGAAATAATTTAAACAGTCCATCACAGTTATGCTCAATGGCTCTAGGTAGAAATGCTAGTGTCTTAGAGTTCTACCCACTTCCCTTATTTCTCTGCAAGAACTTTGGGTGTATAAAGAACATTATTGGGTCTTCATGGTGTGAGGTTAGCAAGGAGGAAGCCATAAATCTGAATGCTATGTCCATGTAAAGTCTTCTTCCCAGTCTCTCTGTCTACCTGTTTGGTGGGCACCCTGCTGCTGAAGTCTGTAGACCATGAACTTGTTTGCTTGCTCTGCTGACTTGGTCGTAGCCAGGTAAACTCAGGTTCTAGCTGTACCACATCTAGGCTCTCACTGACCTTCTCTGTGTCTCCCCACCACACCTCCCACCTGGACTTCTGGCCTGCTTCTTGCTGCTGCCGAGGGGCCACTTTGCCAGGCCAGAGTTGACCCCACAGCAAAACTGCTGGCTGCCGACTCAGCATCTGTGCTATGCTGGAACGCTGGGAGGCTCAGAATGCCAACCCCAAAGACGACACCCTCCAGGCTCTTATGTGAAAGTCTAGACTCAACAAGGGGAATTTTGCTGGATTGACCCAATAGGAGTGGGACTAGAGGAAAGTATTTCAAGCTCAAGAAGAAAAAAACGCTGAAACCTGAGAAAAAAGAGGTGATATTTGGCCAGTCTAAAAGAAAGAAGGGGCTCCTTAGGGATGTCTGTGTAGGGATGACACCTGGATTCTGCTTCTATGCAATACCTGGATGGGAGCTGAACTGGGATGCTTGGGGGTTGGGTGGGGAGTGTGACTTAAGAGTGGTGACATTGAGAGCTGTTGTGAAGGATGCTTATGCCCACCTTTGTCCCAGAAATTTCAGCGTGTTGCCTGTGTTCAAGGGAGATACAGACTGGGGGGTGGGCAATGAACGTGTCAACATGATAGGTCAGCGAGAAATAACAATAGAGAGCCCTGCTAGAATGCTCTGGAAGACACAAAACTTCAAAAATTAGTCCTGATGGTGTAAGGGTATCAGATACCAATATATTAATAATTAATTAAAAGTGTAATATCTCAATATCTCCTGGAATGGAATTTCCTACCAGCCCAGTGGGATGGAATTCAGAACAGAGTACACTGTTCAGAAAGAGAAAACAAATGTGTTATTTCTTTCACTCTAGTATGTGGACGAAAGTTCTTGCCCACACATAGGAATGTAAATATATAAAGAGAGGTCAGGAAAAGAGAAGAATGAAATGGTTTTCAATAGTAACTTTTGTGGGTTGGGGGGTGTGGGTGGAATGAGGAGTGACGATAAGGGCTTTTCTGGGTTGTATTCTGTATTTATCTTTATTGTTTGGATCATTGACCTCAAGACTTCATTCTTGCCTTACTTGTATAATAAGAACGTACATTCAAAAGAGAAAGATTGAGCCAGACGATATTTACACGTTCCTGGCAGCTCTGTGAGTCTATGGTGCTATGTGATGACTTCTTCCGAGCCCAGCTACAAATGAGAGTTGTCCAGCCAAGGCGCACCCAACTCCTCACGTCCCCGTTCATCACCCTCTACAACAGGACCTTGTTGTTTTTCCAGATTTTACCTGTTAACCTCCCTATCTGTCCCTTAAAATCACCTGGGGGAGTTTTCAAAACACACCAGATACTTAGATCCCACCCCAGAGATTCTGAGTCAGTTGGTCTAGGGAAGGGGCCAGGCCTCTGTATCCTTCAAAGCTCCCAGCCAAACACAAAACCATGCTGGACACTTCCTGGGGATCAGCATGGACACAGCAACTGTTACCCGCCTCTGCCTTTGTCCTGCTAGACCCTCTGCCCCCAACACAGTCCCTTCTATCTCCTTCTATCAACATCCTATTTATCCTGGAAGGCTCTTCCCAAATCCCACCTCCTCTGAGAAGGCTTTGTCTCTCAGCTGTGATCTTTCCTTCCTAAGAACCCTCATTGGACTTTATTCGTCATTCTTATGTGATCTTTATTTTGGCATATTTTATACTGTAGGTAGTTGGGTGTTTGCTTATACACCAGACTGAAAGTGGTTTGAGACCAGTGGCCGGGGTGTCCTCATCTTATCCCAGTACCTCAGGGGATAGAGAGGGCTCTGTACACAAACAGTGGGGAATTAAATTGCACTGAACTTTCACAATTATTTTATCCAAACTACATACACGTGGACTACATTACCTAAAGGTTTGTGGGAAATGAAAGGATCAATAGATCATATTAGCTTTCAGAAAAAGCACAGCTAAACACGTCTTTGAAAATGTTTTCTGAAGAGCCACAATCTTGATGCACTTACTGTTGTCACTGAGAGTTAGATGGAGAAACTGCCTGCTGCTGGGACAGTCAAGTATCTATTTGAATGGAGGGTCTTGGATTTAGGAATTCTGATTTCACTGAAATGAGCTCATAAATCTCTTCTTCTTAATGTCCTCTAGGAGGAAAAAATAACCAAAATTTTCATCCAGAAAGTACAGAGGAAGTGAGTCCCAAAGAATTTATGAATGTCAGTTAAATGGAAAAGAAGAAGAAGAAACAAACAAACAAACAAACTATATATATATATATATATATATATATATATATATTCGTTCCAAAATATGTACACACCTCACACTCTGATTCCTGGAAATGAAAGTGCTAATGGGAGCGTACCCATAAAGAGGTATTGTCACCTGGTCCATATTAGGATGTGAACTTAAATTGTACAAGCCTCTGGATTTAACTACCAATTTATAGGGAGCGCAGGGACAGATAAATATGTTAAACAACAGAACAGGGGTGCAATTGGTGAAATCCAGACTGAGAAACTCTACAGTATCCTGACCTGGTTGTATCAACAGATAAATTGCAAAAGGGCATAAAAAAGGTAGAGGGGTAAATTATATATTAAAAGAGAACTTAAGAGACATTATCAACTCATTGCAATGTATTGCCTTTATTACGATCCTGATTCAAGCACTAAACTGTAAAACAAAAAGCATTTAAGAAACAATTAGGGAAATTTGAACACTGAAGACGTATTTGATAAAAGTAAAAATATTACTAGTTTTGTGATAATGGTATTATAAATATTATATTATATTATTGCGTATTATAATACCATGTAAAATGTATTATGAAGTTTAAATAAAGAGACAAATCTTTATATTTTGGAGCAACAATGTAGACTTAAAATTATATAGTGTCTGAGATTTGCTTCAAAATAACCCTGGGTTCTGTGAGTGAGGGTACAGATGAAATAAAATAGGCCATGAGTTAATTCTTGAAGGAATACATGGAGTTTATGATATGATTCTCTGCTTGTGTCATATTTTGTAAAACTATCTAAAGTATTAACAAAAATATATAAGTATGTATTATTCTAATTTCAGTAAAAGCAAATGACTAATAAATTCATACAATCATTACACTTTTAAAAATATCTGGGAATGGGTTTAGTCATGAGAACTGACTGGTTTGCCCAACTTCTGTTTCCTTGCAGAGTAAAAAAATAGTACATATACAAGATAATAACAGAGGGCAGGGTGGAGGGAGAAGTGGTTTTGATTTAGGAAAGTGTTAGATTTGTGATCTTGTTAAATTTTTGGCCTAAAAGCTGATTAAAAGAGAAACTAGTGTTTCAAAAATTTAAGGCAATTTGCCTCATGGTAAAAAAAAACACTGCCTGGTAGTGATAAGCAAACATCTGGAGGTTACAGACTGAAAAACTGAGCAGAGAACAACTGGCTTATATAGAGTTTTAAGCTTCCTGGGAACTCTAAAGGAGTTTGACAGAAATATAAGATCAGATGGAAATGCCAGATCAGAAGGTGAGAGGCTGGACTGCATGCAGCTGGGACCCTTCACATATGGGTGAGACGTTGGTTGCTGTTCCATGATGACCATGGCAAAGATGCCCACAAGCTCTATTTCTTCAGTTTAGTCATGCATATAAGATGAGAAGGAATCCTTAATCCACCTTTGAACATGAACTTCTGGAAAGTGAGAAAGAATGAAGGAAATAATGATTAAAATGAATGCTGAGCTGGGATGGAGCAGGTAGACAGGGAAGAAGTCAGCATGACTCCATGCAAGAGAATTTATAATTCCTTCCACTACTCCCTGGATTTTCCATTGCTCCTGCCTATGCTCACAGCAGGGCATCAGCTATAGTGATCAAAGATGACTATCCCAGGAAAGAATTATTACCAAAAAAATGAATTGAGAAAAGAGAACTGACTGAGTGATTCAGGACAAAGAAAAAACTCGTGGGGTAGCACTGCATCTGCATCATCGGACACAGACACTGTGAGAATGGGTGTCTGGGGCTTCAGGGAGTAGGGAAGGCAGCCAGAGAGGGTGAGTAAAGGGGGAGAGGCAGAGCCCAGCAAAAGTCACAGAAACGTGGTCGAGATGACATCAGAGACTGCCCAGATTCCCTTCAAGCATCCACCCCAAAAAGCACACCTGGGGTCCCTTGAAGTCATAGCTGCACCATGCATCTTCTACATCAAGGAGTTCTCATGAGGTTGTCCCTTCTATAGCTGTGGAACCTCAGAAAAGTCTCAGGAATTAGAGCACTAGGACTGTCTTAAAGGTAGGGGACAGTGGAGGGTTGAGAGTCTTGGTCGAAAATTTGTAAAGAAGCAGTCAGACATCTAGGTTCAACTGATAAATTGCCTGACGTGTACAGACTGGAGACGGGTTCTTAGAAATCTAAAAAAACTAAAAAGTTAATTCCAGGTAAAGCAAAATTTCGTACAAGAATGTCCTTTCATTACATTACATGGCTCAGTGTGAATAATATTTACATAGCCGTAATAATGTAAGTAATGAAAGTCCATTTATTTTTTTTAAAAGAGTAACATAGCTCTATTGGGAGGAAGGTGGAATGTATATAGGAGAGATGCATGGAGCTAAATCTGCAACTTCTACAGCATGAAGACAATGACTATTCAAAGGTGACTGGAATCAGGAAACAGTAGTATTTCAGCCAGTTATTTTGAAATATGGACATAAATATCACAACAAACATTAAAAATAGTTGGAAGTGACAACTATTTCCCCCTACAAAATGAGGGGAAAGTTAGTTCTAGCCACGTTCTTCTTCCATGAATGCTGACACAATGAGAGACTCACTTATTAACTGGTGTTTTCTTCAGGAACAAAGAGTCTGAGATGGGGATTTGGTAGAAGAGTAGAAGACCACAAATAAGGGAAATTATGGCATAAAAAGTAAAAGAGAAAGAGGATTTTCAGTGACTTCCTCATTTTTGCTTCTTTACTTTTTTCCTACACAATAGAAAAGACAACCAAGAAGCAATAAAGAAAAAGTACAGGAAACTTTTTTTTTAACTAAGGATAACTGCTGGGTCAAATATAAAAGCAATTTATCTAGCTATTCTACTTATCCATTTAAAAAATTAAAAACAGGACAAGTCATAAAAATGTTTCATAAATATAAAAATTAAAAATGTAATAATTTGAGGACATAGTCAGTTAAGGAAAGAAAGAGAAAAATAAGGTGAAGGGTGGGGAGTGAGAGATTATTGAAGGATGTAAGAGAGGGCCAGTGACAGAGAGAGCCAGAGCCAGAGCCAGAGCCAGAGGGAGATAGAGACAGTCAGGGAGTCAGAGACTATTGCTACCTAGAGGGTAATGCCCCAATTTTGAAACATTTAGGATACTGCTGTGAAAAACTAAACTTCAATCTCACAACTGTTGAGGTACTTGGGTGCTATGGTCTGAATGTCTGTGTCCCCCCACAGATTCTTATGTCAAAATCTTTTTTTTTTTAATTGTATTTTATTTTATATTTTTTGGCTGCGTTGGGTCTTCGTTGCTGCACATGGGCTTCCTCTAGTTACAGCAAGCACGGGGGCTACTCTTCGTTGCAGTGTGAGGGCTTCTCATTGTGATGGTTTCTCTTGTTGTGGAGAACAGGCTTAGAGTAAATTATACTTAGAGTAAATTATGAGTTGAGCAATCATAAGTTGGGGACTGTCTGAATTTTGTTATAGCAGCCGGAACAGACTAAGACACTGTGCATTGTGTTAAGATGCTCTAAAAGGAAATGTCCTCATGAGTTAGAGGAGTCCGAAATTATATTAAAACTATTTAATAACTGATACATTGAGGGCATTGCCACTGGTCAAATGAAATGAAGCTGCAGGTGTAGGAAAGGATTGGGTCTAAGCATCCTAAGGCCATCTGGTGCTGGGTGCAGGGATGAACACTCCAGCTTCGGATTTAAGGGAACCTGGATTAGTGATTAGGAACTGAGAAGAAAAGATGATACTAGAGAGAGGAGATGGAGGCGCTGGCAGAATCAGAGTTGATATTTTTACCACGCAGACTGTGGTAGCCAGCCTCCAAGATGCCCCCATGATCGCCACCTCCTGGTACTCATACTCTTGTGTAGTTCCCTCCCATGATCATTTAGTGTTGGTCTGTGTAAGCAACAGTATATGGCAGAAATTATGGTATGTCACTTTTAGTATTCGGTTATAAAAGACTGCAGCTTCCATCTTGGGTTCTCCCTTGCTCTCTCTCATAAAAGGAAAAAAGAAATGTTGGAAGTGGTTGCCTCTGGAAAACTGAAATTGAGGTTAGAAAGCATGAGGCAGGGTTTGTTAGATTTCTTTCTTCATTCGGGAGAGGGGGTGGTTATATCTGACCCTTAAGACATACACATATAATACTTAGAGTAAATAAATTAAATTTTAAAAAGTATACTTGTGTGTCAGTTAGACGATGGAAATAGTAGTTAATCAAGAAGAACTTACCTATGAGAGGTATTTTCAACCTAGATATACCACCAAGCTCAAGATAGATATTGGGAAATAATAGACGTATGTAAACTAAAATAGTACAATTTTTTGTAATACACATGGTATACCATTCCATATTTTCCCTATTTTAAAACATAAATGTAACGACTGACTTTTTAAAATTTGGTATTACTAAAATCTGTATATTATTTGACATTTGAGACTACTTTGAGGGCTTTTAAAAAATTCATACAAATGTGTATTAGTAACTTTCTTCTATTTTTCTTTACATTGTCCCACACAAAGATAGCTGGTGAATAAGACATCAATTCAGCATTATTTCTGCAAGAATAAGGTATAGCAAAGCATCTGTTTATATCACCCATTTGAAGTCATAACTGTAAGTAATTAATGTAAATGTTTTAAAAAGCATGCTGGTTTTAATGTTATAAATAAGTGCTTATATATTCCAGTAGGCATCCATAATCACTTTATTTTTCTGAAGCAATAAGCTACTTTACTGGCATTTCCTACTATTTATTTCCTTGTCTTCCTTTTTAGATTTTAATAGATTGTAGGTAGCTATAACATATAGACATCTACCTTTTACAGGTCTCAGGTAGTTGTAATACACGCACTTTGTTTCCTAAACACTTTTGCTAAAAAGACATGGAAACTGACTAACAAAATATTGGTTAACTCAGGGAAGAATGTGTGTGGGTACCAGTGTGAGTTTAATATCATGCTGCAGGTTAGAAGCATGGTCTCTGAACATGACTCACAAATAATTATTGTGCTATGAAAAGAATATAGGCAAGTGGAAGATAATGGGTCACTTACATGTATTTGTAAATGTGACTAGTATGAACTGCTGTTCTCTGTTGGCCACTGAAATCACAGGCTTGGCAAGTGGCTGGCTGTGCATGGATTGGCAAGTTGAATATTTCATTATGTGGGATGAATACTGTTTTCTCTTTGGACTTTTATGCCTTTATTAAAAAAGTCAGTGAAGTGAATGCTGGATTTTTAAAAAAGAAATTAACTGTTGCCTTCTTTAGTAAACTTGATAAGAAAATCAATTGCAATTTTATCAGGAGATGGCTCCTTTTTTTGATATGTCTTTCTGTGTTCTACTGTATGAAATAAATGAGTGGCATGAAATTAAAAAAAGAACTTACCTATGAGAGAACGTGTAATTTGCTACCAGAATACGTAGGAAGCCCCTAGCACAGTACCTGGGGCAGAGTGTGCTTAGCCATTGTTTTAGTTCCCCAAATCTGGAGGATTCAAATATATTCTGCCTCTACTGGGAGTCTCTTTGTTGAGGATGTGCTTTCACATTTGACATGAAAATCTGCCTTCGTTTTCCACTTTGCCTTTGTGTTTGTATGCATGTGTGTATTGGTGTGTTACACCACTGCCAACCAAAAAAGACTATTAAAAATCATTTTGCTATTGAAGCATAACATACATATGGTAAAGTACACAGATCTTAAGGGCACAGCTTGATGAAATTTTGCAAAGTGAACATACCCGCATAATCAGTACTGTGATCAAGGAACAACATTACCAGCGGCCCTACCAAATAACTGTTCTCTCCATCCTCTCCAAGGTAGACTTCTAACTTCCAAACCAAATACAGTATGTATTCTTTTGTGTCTAGACTTCCCCTTCCCTCAATTGTTTGCTTATGTGATTCATCAATTGCCAGTTACCACAATTTATTTATCTGTTCTACTGTTGACAGATGAATAACGCTGCAGTGAATATTCTTGTCCGTACCTTTTGGTGCATTTTTGTTGAGCAATTACCTATAGGGGGAGCCACTATGTCAAAGGTTGTATACTTTACGGTCAGCCTTGTAACATTCACCAAGTAGTCTTCCAAAGTGATTTTTCCCAATTTGCAGTCCCAAGAGCTGTATATATGGCCATGAACTTCAATTTTGCCCACAATTGTATTATCAGCTTAAAAAATAGTGGGCACCTTGGTGAGTTGTATCTTATTATGGTTTTAATTTGCATTTCCTTTTTGACTAATAAGTAGAGAAATTTTTCATAAATCTCATGGTATTATTTTTTGACTTGGCAATCATGGTGCTTCTTGAATCCATGATTTGGTATCTTTACTCAGGTTTGGAAAATTCTCAACTGCTCCCATTTAAAATAACACTTTTGGGAAGGCTTCAAGATGGCGGAAGAGTAAGACATGGAGATCACCTTCCCCCCCCACAGATACACCAGAAATACAACTACATGTGGAACAACTCCTACAGAGTACCTACTGAACTCTGGCAGAAGACCTCAGACCTCCCAAAAGGCAAGAAACTCCCCACGTACCTGAGTAGGGCAAAAGAGAAAAGAATAAACAGAGACAAAAGAATAGGGACAGGACCTGCACCAGTGGGAGGGAGCTGTGAAGGAGGAAAGGTTTCCACACACTAGGAAGCCCCTTCGCAGGCGGAGACTGTGGGTGGCAGAGGGGGAAGCTTCAGAGCCACGGAGGAGAGCAGAGCAACAGGGGTGCGGAGGGCAAAGCAGGGAGATTCCCGCACAGAGGATCAGTGGGGACCAGTGCTCACCAGCCCGAGAGGGTTGTCTGCTCACCCGCTGGGGCGGGGCGGGGCTGGGAGCTGAGGCTTGGGCTTCGGTCGGATCCCAGGGAGAGGACTGGGGTTGGCGGCATGAACACAGCCTGAAGGGGGCTAGTGAGCCACGGCTAGCCGGGAGGGAGTCTGGGAAAAGGTCTGGAACTGCTGAAGAGGCAAGAGACTTTTTATTTTCTCTTTGTTTCCTGGTGCATGAGGAGAGGGGATTAAGAGTGCCGCTTAAAGGAGCTCTAGAGACGGGCGCGAGACGCGGCTATCAGCGTGGATCCCAGAGACGGGCATGAGATGCTAAGGCTGCTGCTTCTGCCACCAAGAAGCCTGTGTGCAAGCATAGGTCACTATCCACACCTCCCTTCCAGGGACCCTGTGCAGCCAGCCACTGCCAGGGTCCCGTGATCCAGGGACAACTTCCCCGGGAGAACGCACGGCGTTCCTCAGGCTGGTGCAACGTCACGCTGGCCTCTGCAGCTGCAGGCTCGCCTTGCATCCATAACCCTCCCTCCCCCCGGCCTGAACGAGCCAGAGCCCCCGAATCAGCTGCTCTTTTAACCTCATCCTGTCTGAGCGAAGAACAGACGCCCTCAGGCGACCTACACGCAGAGGCGGGTCCAAATCCAAAGCTGAACCCCAGGAGCTGTGCGAACAAAGAAGAGAAAGGGAAATCTCTCCCAGCAGCCTCAGAAGCAGCGGATTAAATCTCCACAATCAACTTGATGTACCCTGCATCTGTGGAATACCTGAACAGACAGCAGTCATCCCAAATTGAGGAGGTGGACTTTGGAAGCAAATATATATATATTTTTTTCCCCTTTTTCTCTTTTTGTGAGTGTGTATGTGTATACTTCTGTGTGTGATTTTGTCTGTATAGCTTTGATTTTTACCATTTGGCCTAGGGTTCTGTCTGTCCGTTTTTTTTTTTTTAATTACTTAAAAATTTTTTTTCCTTAATATTATTTTTTATTTTAATAACTTCATTTTATTTTATTTTATCTTCTTCTTTCCTTCTTTCTTTTTTTCCTCCCTTGTATTCCAAGCCATGTGGAGACAGGCTCTTGGTGCTCCAGCCAGGCATCAGTGCTGTGCCACTGAGGTGGGAGAGCCAAGTTCAGGACACTGGTCCACAAGAGACCTCCCATCTCCACATAATATCAAACAGCAAAAATCTCCCAGAGATCTCTATCTCAACACCAAGACCCAGCTCCACTCAATGACCAGCAAGCTGCAGTGCTGGACACCCTATGCCAAACAATTAGCAAGACAGGAACACAACCCCATCCATTAGCACAGAGGCTGCCTAAACCCATAATAAGGCCACAGATACACAAAACGCACCACCAGATGTGGACCTGCCCACCAGAAAGACAAGAGCAAGCCTCATCCACCAGAACACAGACACCAGTCCCCTCGACCAGAAAACCTACACAACCCACTAAACCAACCTTAGCCACAGACACCAAAAGCAACGGGAACTACAAACCTGCAGCCTGCCAAAAGGAGACCCCAAACACAGTAAGTTAAGCAAAATGAGAAGATAGAGAAACACACAGCAGATGAAGGAGCAAGATAAAAACCCACCAGACATAACAAATGAAGAGGAAACAGGCAGTCTACCTGAAAAAGAATTCAGAATAATGATAGTAAAGATGATCCAAAATCTTGGAGATAGAATGGAGAAAATATAAGAAACGTTTAACAAAGACCTAGGAGAACTAAAGAGCAAACAAACAGTGATGAACAACACAGTAAATGAAATTAAAAATTCTCTAGAAGGGATCAATAGGAGAATAACTGAGGTAGAAAAACAGATAAGTGACCTGGAAGATAAAATAGTGGAAATAACTACTGCAGAGCAGAATAAAGAAAAAAGAATGAAAAGAATTGAAGACAATCTCAGAGACCTCTGGGAAAGCATTAAACACACCAACATTCGATTTATAGGGGTCCCAGAAAAAAAGAGAAAAAGAAAGGGACTGAGAAAATATTTGAAGAGATTATAGTTGAAACATTCCCTAATATGGGAAAGGAAATAGTTAATGAAGTCCAGGAAGCACAGAGAATCCCATACAGGATAAATCCTAGGAAAAACATGCCAAGACACATATTAATCAAACTATCAAAAATTAAATACAAAGAACAAATATTAAAAACATCAAGGGAAAAACAACAAATAACACATAAGGGAATCCCCATAAGGTTACAGCTGATCTTTCAGCAGAAACTCTGCAAGCCAGAAGGAGTGGCAGGACATATTTAATGTGATGAAGGAGAAAAAACTACAACAAAGATCACTCTACCCAGCAAGGATCTCAATCAGGTTTGACAGAGAAATTAAAACCTTTACAGACAAGCAAAAGCTAAGAGAATTCAGCACCACCAAACCAGCTTTACAACAAATGCTAAAGGAACTTCTCTAAGCAGGGAACACAAGAGAAGGAAAAGACCTACAATAATAAACCCAAAACAATTAAGAAAATGGTAATAGGAACATACATATCAATAATTACCTTAAATGTAAGCGGATTAAATGCTCCAATCAAAAGACATAGATTGGCTGAATGGATACAAAAACAAGACCCCTATATATGCTGTCTACAAGAGATGCACTTCAGACCTAGGGACACATACAGACTGAAAGTGAGAGAATGGAAAAAGGTATTCCATGCAAATGGAAACCAAAAGAAAGCTGGAGTAGCAATTGTCATATCACACAAAATAGACTTTAAAATAAAGAGTATTATAAGACACAAAGAAGGATACTACATAATGATCAAGGGATCAATCAAAGAACAAGAAATAAGGATTGTAAATATTTATGCACCCAACATAGGAGCCCCTCAATACATAAGGCAAATGCTAACAGCCATAAAAGCAGAAATAGACAGTAACAGAATTATAGTAGGAGACTTTAACACCCCACTTTCACCAATGGACAGATCGTCCAAAATGAAAATAAATAAGGAAACACAAGCTTTAAATGATACATTAAACAAGATGGACTTAATTGATATTTATAGGACATTCCATCCAAAAACAACAGAATACACATTCTTCTCAAGTGCTCATGTAACATTCTTCAGGATAGGTCATATCTTGGGTCACAAATCAAGCCTTGGTGAATTTAAGAAAATTGAAATCATATCAAGTATCTTTCCCAACTCCAACACTATGAGAGTACATATCAATTACAGGAAAAAATTTGTGAGAAATGCAAACACATGGAGGCTATACAACACACTACTTAATAACCAAAAGATCACTGAAGAAATAAAAAAAAACCTAGAAACAAATGACAATAAGAAAAATATGACCCAAAACCTATGGGATACAACAAAAGCAGTTCTAAGAGGGAAGTTTATAGCAATAAAATCCTACCTTAAGACACAAGAAACATCACATATAAACAGCCTAACTTTACACCTAAAGCAATTAGAGAAAGAAGAACAAAAAAAACCCAAAGTTAGCAGAAGCAAAGAAATCATAAAGATCAGATCAGAAATAAATGAAAAAGAAATGAAGGAAATTATAGCAAAAATCAATAAAACTAAAAGCTTGTTCTTTGGCAAAATAAAGAAAATTGATAAACCGTTCACCAGACTCATCAAGAAAAAAAGAGAGAAGACTCAAATCAGTAGAATTAGAAATGAAAAAGGAGAAGTAACAACTGACACTGCAGAAATACAAAAGATCATGAGAGATTACTAAAAGCAACTCTATGCCAATAAAATGGACAACTGTAAGAAATGGACAAATTCTTAGAAAGGCACAACCTTCCAAGACTGAACCAGGAAGAAATAGAAAATGTGAACAGACCAATCACAAGCACTGAAATTCAAACTGTGATTAAAAATCTTCCAACAAACAAAAGCCCAGGACCAGATGGATTCACAGGTGAATTCTATCAAACATTTAGAGAAGAGCTAAAACCTATCCTTCTCAAACTCTTCCAAAATATAGCAGAGGGAGGAACACTCCCAAACTCATTCTACGAGGCCACCATCACCCTGATACCAAAACCAGACAAGGATGCCACAAAAAAGTAAACTACAGGCCAATATCATTGATGAACATAGATGCAAAAATCCTCAACAAAATACTAGCAAACAGAATCCAACAGCACATTAAAAGGATCATACACCATGATCCAGTGGCATTTACCCCAGGAATACAAGGATTCTTCAATATATGCAAATCAATCAACGTGATACACCATATTAACAAATTGAAGGAGAAAAACCATATGGTCATCTCAATAAATGCAGAGAAAGCTTTTGACAAAATTCAACACCGATTTATGATAAAAACCCTCCAGAAAGTAGGCATAGAGAGAACCTTCCTCAGCATAATAAAGGCCATATATGACGAACTCACAGCGAACAACGTCCTCAATGGTGGAAAACTGAAAGCATTTTCCCTAAGATCAGGAACAAGACAAGATTTCCCACTCTCATCACTATTATTCAACATAGTTTTGGACGTTTTAGCCACAGCAATCAGAGAAGAAAAAGAAATAAAACAAATCCCAATCAGTAAAGAAGAAGTAAAGCTGTCACTGTTTGCAGATGACATGATACTATGCATAGAGAATCCTAAAGATGCTACCAGAAAAATACTAGAGCTAATCAATGAATTCGGTAAAGTAACAAGATACAAAATTAATGCACAGAAATCTCTTGCATTCCTATACACTAATGATGAAAAATCTAAAAGTGAAATTAAGAAAACACTCCCATTTACCACTGCAGCAAAAATAATAAAATATCTAGGAATAAACCTACCTATTGAGACAAAAGACCTGTGTGCAGAAAATTATAAGACACTGATGAAAGAAATTAAAGATGATACAAATAAATGGAGATATATACCATGTTCTTGGATTGGAAGAATCAACATTGTGAAAATGACTCTACTACCCAAAGCAATCTACAGATTCAATGCTATCCCTATCAAACTACCACTGGCATTTTTCACAGAACTAGAAGAAAAAATTTCACAGTTTGTATGGAAACTCAAAAAACCCCGAATAGCCAAAACAATCTTGAGAAAGAAAAATGGATCTGGAGGAATCAGGCTCCCTGACTTCAGACTATACTACAAAGCTACAGTAATCAAGACAGTGTGGTACTGGCTCAGAAACAGAAATATAGATCAATGGAACAGGATAGAAAGCCCAGAGATAAACCCACTCACATATAGTCACCTTATCTTTGATAAAGGTGACAAGAATATACACTGGATAAAAGACAGCCTCTTCAATAAGTGGTGTTGGGAAAACTGGACAGCTACATGTAAAAGAATTAAATTAGAACACTCCCTAACCCCATAGACAAAAATAAACTCAAAATGGATTAAAGACCTAAATGTAAAGTCAGACACCATCAAACTATTAGAGGAAAACATAGGCAGAACACTCTATGACATAATTCACAGCAAATCCTTTTTGACCCACCTCCTAGAGAAATGGAAATAAAAACAAAAATAAATAAATGGGACTTAATGAACCTTAAAAGCTTTTGCACAGCAAAGGAAACCATAAAGAAGATGAAAAGACAACCCTCAGAATCAGAGAAAATGTTTGCAAATGAAGCAACTGACAAAGGATTAATCTCCAAAATTTACAAGCAGCTCATGCAGCTCAATATTAAAAAAAAAAAAACCCAATCCAAAAATTGGCAGAAGACCTAAATAGACATTTCTCCAAAGAAGATATACAGATTGCCAACAGACACATGAAAGAATGCTCAACATCATTAATCATTAGTGAAATGCATATCAAAACTACAATGAGATATCATCTCACACTGGTCAGAATAGCCATCATCAAAAAATCTACAAATAATTAATGCTGGAGAGGGTGTGGAGAAAAGGGAATCCTCATGCACTGCTGGTGGGAATGTAAATTGATACAGCCACTATGGAGAAGAGTATGGACGCCCCTTAAAAACTAAAAATAGAACTACCATATAAGCCAGCAATCCCACTACTGGGCATATACCCTGAGAAAACCATAATTCAAAAAGAGTCATGTACCAAAATGCTCATTGCAGCTGTATTTACAATAGCCAGGACATGGAAGCAACCTAAGTGTCCATCATCAGATGAATGGATAAAGAAGATGTGGCACATATATACAATGGAATATTACTCAGCCATGAAAAGGAATGAAAGTGAGTTGTTTGTAGTGAGGTGCATGGACCTAGAGTTTGTCATACAGAGTGAAGTAAGTCAAAAAGTGAAAAACAAATGCCATATGTTAACACATATATATGGAATCTAAAAAAAAAGTCGTTAAGAACCTAGGGGCAAGACAGGAATAAAGATGCAGACCTACTAGAGAATGGACTTGAGGATACGGGGAGGGGGAAGGGTAAGCTGGGACAAAGTGAGAGAGTGGCATGGACATATATACACTACCAAATGTAAAATAGATAGCTAGTGGGAAGCAGCCGCATAGCACAGGGAGATCAGCTCGGTGCTTTATGACCACCTAGAGGTGTAGGATAAGGAGGGTGCAAGGGAGGGTGATGCAAGACGGAAGAGATATGGGGACATATGTATATGTATAACTGATTCACTTTGTTGTAAAGCAGAAACTAACACACCACTGTAAAGCAATTATACTCCAATAAAGATGTTAAAAAAATAAAATAAAATAAAATAATACTTTTATAATTTTCTTTTTCCTTTCCTCCTGGGTCTCCAATTACTTAGAGGTTGAAAATTTCTACCATATCTCATGTTTTCCACTCTTTCCTATATTTTCTATTCTCTTGTCTCCTTGTGCTTCATTTTCAATATTTTTTTTCTGATCTAAATTATTCCCTTTCTAATATGATGTTAAAACCATTTGATGAGCTTTTAATATCAGTTATTGTATCTTTCAGTTCTAGGAATTCCATGTTTAAAGTATTTTCCAATTTACAGAAAAATTTTATCTCATTTCATTCTTTGAACATATTCAGCATCATGTTTTCAACTCCAGTTTCTGGTTACCATTTTCTCTTTGTTTTCAGTCAACTGATTTCAAGTACATTCTTGTATTCTTGCAGGCCTTTTTTTAAAAAAATAAACTTTTTTGCTTTGGAATATATGTAGATGTACAAAGAAGTTGTAAAGGTAATACAGAGAATTCATATATAGCCCTCATCCAATTTCAGTTTCTCCTAAGTAGGAAATCTTAGGAGAAGATTACATCTCCTATCTTAATATTGTCAAAGCTAAGACACCAACGTGGTACATTACTATCAACTGAATTCTAGACTTTACCTGGCTATTTTTGACAGTGTGACAGGCATTTAAAATGATAAATTGTAAAGATAATTTGAAGCTCTGGATATTACTATCTTTCTTCAGTGAAAATTTACTTTCCCTTCTTCTGGCAGGCTTCTGGGCTAGGGGAAGATCATTTTATTCCACACAGGAATAGACATAATCTGAATGTATGTTTCTGTTATCCTAAGGGGTGACCCGTTTCTGGTTTGCCTTTATCTGTTGGTGTAGCCTTTTGGAGACCCAACTAAAGCCTGGGATGTTTATCAAAGCTACTTCCCCCTTGATGGACCATGGACTTCTTTTTTTCCCTTCGTATATGTGAGACTCTTGAAAGTTCTGTCCTGCTTTTCAGCCTCTCAGCCACCATGTTCACTTTCAGAATTAGTAGTCAGCTTGAGGGGAAATGTGGCCCCATATATGTACATCTTACTTGCCTCAGCTTCTTTCTTTCAGATCTTGAATCTGCAAGTTCTCCCTGTCTTGGTTACTCTCCGATGCTTTCAAGTGGAATATATATGTAATATTTTAAATCCAACTTTTCTAGTTGTTCTTGGAAGGATGGTCAGCCCAAAATAACCTACTCAGCCATTACTAGAAGTTAAACTCTCAAAACATTTTTTTAATTTAAAAAATTTGTGGTAAAATATGAATACCATAAAATTTACCATCTTAACCATGTTTAAGTGTTATAGTTCAGTGACATGAAGAACATTCACATTGTTATGCTATCATCACTATCATCCATCCACAGAACTCTTATTATCTTGCAAAACTGAAACTCTGTATCCATGAGTCAACAATTGTCATTCCCCCCTCCCACCAGCCCCTGGCAACAACCCTTCCACTTTCTGTCTTTATGAATCTGACTACTCTAGGTAATTTCTACTCTGGTCTCCTGGTGGCTGGCTTATTCCACTTAGCATAATGTCCTCAAGTTTCATCCATGTTGTAGCATGTGTCAGAATTTCCTTCTTTTTAAAGACTAAATAATGTTCTATTGTATGTATACACCACATTTTGTTTATTCATTTATCCGTTGATGATCTGTTGGTTTGCTTCCAACTTTTGGCTCCTGTGAATGCTGCTATGAACATGAGGGTACAAATATCTGCTCGAGTCCCTGCATTCAATTCTTTTGGGTACATACCCAGAACTGAAATTGCTACATCATGTGATAAATCTGTTTACTTTTTTGAGGAACTGCCATAACTGCCATATTGTTTTCCACAGTGGCTGCACCATTTTATACGTCCACCAGCACTGCAGAAAAGTTCCATTTTCTCAACAGTTTTGCCAATATTTATTTTCTTTCTTTCCTTCTTTCTTTCTTTCTTTCCTTCCTTCCTTCCTTCCTTCCTTCCTTCTTTCTTTCTTTCTTTCTTTCTTTCTTTCTTTCTTTCTTTCTTTCTTTCTTTCTTTCTTTCTTTCTTTCTTTCTTTCTTTCTTTCTTTCTTTCTTTCTTTCTTTCTTTCTTTCTTTCTTTCTCTTTCTCTCTCTCTCCCTTCTTTCCTTTTTCTAAAATATAGATGAGCCATCCTAATGGGTGTCAGATAATTTCTCACTGTGGTTTAATCAAAATTGTACTGAGTCCAAGCTCATTCTGCTCACTACAAGACAGGCCAATAAATTAGGGACAAGCTGTTAGGGCAAGGAATAGTGACTTTATTTGGAAAACCAGCAGACCAAGAAGATGGTGGACTAGTGTCCCAAAGAACCACCTTACGTGACTTAGAATTCAGGCTTATTTTATATTAAAAGGGGAGGGGACATGGTTGGTTGCTGCAAATTTCTTAGTGTCAGAATCCTTTGTTCTTGTAGCTGTCTACGCAGGGTCAGGATGTTCCTGTAAACCTCCAACAAGGCAAATGTTATTCTCTGTTCTGCAACTTTTTATGTTGATATGAATGGAAAATTACTATACCCTTAAAGGTCAGAGCCTTGAGAATGGGTTATCCTGTATTTTTTAGGCTAGAGGCAACATTCTTAACTTGTAGCAAACAAAAAAATAGTTTACAAAGGTTAAAGTAAAATAAACATATCCAATATGAAGTCAGATTTGTTATTCCCTATTACAAAAACACTGTTGATGTTTATTTTTTAAATTTACAGTTTGCACTTTATTATATATATGTACATTATCTTTAAATGGAACATATATGTGTCTCCATAAATAGTGGACAGCAGGGGCTTAGCTTGAGCTGAGCCCCTGAAATTTTACTTGTCAGGGTCTTCCAGGTAAACTAATGTGACAGACCTGCTGGAAGTCTGTCTGTCTTGATGACACAAAGTCTCAGTTGAGGTTTCAGGTGGTCCAATGCTGTCTGTCACTAATTTCTTTTTTTCCTTTTTTTAATATCTTTATTGGAGTATAATTGCTTTACAATGGTGTGTTAGTTTCTGCTTTATAACAAAGAGAATCAGTTAGACATATACATGTGTTCCCATATCTCTTCCCTCTTGCGTCTCCCTCCCTCCCACCCTCCCTATCCCACCCCTCCAGGAGGTCACAAAGCATGGATCTGATCTCCCTGTGCTATGCGGCTGCTTCCCACTAGCTATCTATTTTACGTTTGGTAGTGTACATATGTCCATGCCACTCTCTCACTTTGTCACAGCTTCCCCTTCCCCTTCCCCATATCCTCAAGCCCATTCTCTAGTAGGTGTGTGTCTTTATTCCTAACTTACTCCTAGGTTCTTCATGACATTTTTTTTCCTTAAATTCCATATATATATATGTTAGCATACGGTATTTGTCTTTCTCTTTCTGACTTACTTCAGTCTGTATGACAGACTCTAGGTCCATCCACCTCATTACAAATAGCTCAATTTCATTTCTTTTTATGGCTGAGTAATATTCCATTGTATATATGTGCCACATCTTCTTTATCCATTCATCCGATGATGAACACTTAGGTTGTTTCTATCTCCTGGCTATTGTAAATAGAGCTGCAATGAACATATTAGTACATGACTCTTTTTGAATTATGGTTTTCTCAGGGTATATGCCCAGTAGTGGGATTGCTGGCTTATATGGTAGTTCTATTTGCAGTTTTTTAAGGAACCTCCATACTGTTCACCATAGTGTCTGTACCAATCACATTCTCACCAGGAGTGCAAGAGTGTTCCCTTTTCTCCACACCCTCTCCAACATTTATTGTTTGTAGATTTTTTGATGATGGCCATTCTGACCAGTGTGAGATGATATATCATTTTAGCTTTGACTTGCATTTCTCTAATTAATGATGTTCAGCATTCTTTCATGTGTTTGTTGGCAGTCTGTATATCTTCTTTGGAGAAATGTCTATTTAGGTCTTCTGCCCATTTTTGGATTGGGTTGTTTGTTTTTTGGCTATTGAGCTCCATGAGCTGCTTGTAAATTTTGGAGATTAATCCTTTGTTAGTTTCTTCATCCGCAAATATTTTCTCCAATTCTGAGGGTTGTCTTTTGGTCTTGTTTATGGTTTCCTTTGCTGTTCAAAAGCTTTGAAGTTTCATTAGGTTCCATTTGTTTATTTTTTTTAAATTTCCATTTCTCTAGGAGGTGGGTCAAAAAGGATCTTTCTGTGATTTATGTCATAGAGTGTTCTGCCTATGTTTTCCTCTAAGAGTTTGATAGTTTCTGACCTTACATTTAGGTCTTTCATCCATTTTGAGCTTATTTTTGTCTATGGTGTTAGGGAGTGATCTAATCTCATACTTGTACATGTAGCTGTCTAGTTTTTCCAGCACCACTTATTGAAGAGGCTGTCCTTTCTCCACTGTACATTCCTGCCTCCTTGATCAAAGATAAGGTGACAGTATGTGTGTGGGTTTATCTCTGGGCTTTCTATCCTGTTCCATTGATCTATATTTCTGTTTCTGAGCCAGTACCACACTGTCTTGATTACTGTAGCTTTGTAGTATAGTCTGAAGTCAGGGAGCCTGATTCCTCCAGTTCAGTTTTTTGTTCTCAAGATTGCTTTGGCTATTCTGTGTCTTTTGTGTTTCCATACAAATTGTGAATTTTTTTCTTCTAGTTCTGTGAAAAATGCCAGTGGTAGTTTGATAGGGATAGCATTGAATCTGTAGATTGCTTTGGGTAGTAGAGTCATTTTCACAATGTTGATTCTTCCAATCCAAGAACATGGTATATCTCTCCATTTATTTGTATCATCTTTAATTTCTTTCATCAGTGTCTTATAATTTTCTGCACACAGGTATTTTTTTGTCCTTAGGTAGGTTTATTCCTAGATAGTTTATTCTTTTTGTTCCAATGGGAAATGGGAGTGTTTTCTTGATTTCACTTTCAGATTTTTCATCATTAGTGCATAGGAATGCCAGAGATTTCCATGCATTAATTTTGTATCTTGTTACTTTACCAAATTCATTGAGTAGCTCTAGTATTTTTCTGGTAGCATCTTTAGGAATCTCTATGTATAGTATCATGTCATCTGCAAACAGTGACAGCTTTACTTCTTCTTTTCTGATTTGGATTCCCTTTATTTCTTTTTCTTCTCTGATTGCTGTGGCTAAAACTTCCAAAACTATGTTGAATAAGAGTGGTGAGAGTGGGCAACCTTGTCTTATTCCTGATCTTAGTGAAAATGCTTTCAGCTTTTCAACATTAAGGACGATGTTGGTTGTGGGTTTGTCATATATGGCCTTTATTATGCTGAGGAAAGTTCCCTCTATGCCTACTTTCTGGAGGGTTTTTATCATAAATCGGTGTTGAATTTTGTCAAAAGCTTTCTCTGCATTTATTGAGGTGACCATATGGTTTTTCTCCTTCAATTTGTTAATATGGTGTATCACGTTGATTGATTTGCATATATTGAAGATTTCTTGCATTCCTGGAATAAACCCCACTGGATCATGGTGTATGATCCTTTTAATGTGCTGTTGGATTCTGTTTGCTAGTATTTTGTTGAGGATTTTTGCATCTATGTTCATCAATGATATTGGCCTGTAGTTTACTTTTTTGTGGCATCCTTGTCTGGTTTTGGTATCAGGGTGATTGTGGCCTCGTAGAATGAGTTTGGGAGTGTTCCTCTCTCTGTTATATTTTGGAAGAGTTTGAGAAGGATAAGTTTTAGCTCTTCTCTAAATGTTTGATAGAATTCACCTGTGAATCCATCTGGCCCTGGGCTTTTGTTTGTTGGAAGATTTTTAATCACAGTTTGAATTTCAGTGCTTGTGATTGGTCTGTTCATATTTTCTATTTCTTCCTGGTTCAGTATCGGAAGGTTGTGCCTTTCTAAGAATTTGTCCATTTCTTACAGGTTGTCCATTTTATTGGCATAGAGTTGCTTTTAGTAATCTCTCATGGTCTTTTGTATTTCTGCAGTGTCAGTTGTTACTTCTCCTTTTTCATTTCTAATTCTATTGATTTGAGTCTTCTCCCTTTTTTTCTTGATGAGTCTGGTGAATGGTTTATCAATTTCCTTTATTTTGTCAAAGAACCAGCTTTTAGTTTTATTGATCTTTGGTATAATTTCCTTCATTTCTTTTTCATTTATTTCTGATCTGATCTTTATGATTTCTCTCCTTCTGCTAACTTTGGGTTTTTTTATTCTTCTTTCTATAATTGCTTTAGGTGCAAGTTTAGGTTGTTTATTCAAGATGTTTCCTGTTTCTTAAAGTAGGATTTTATTGCTATAAACTTCCCTCTTAGAACTGCTTTTGCTGCATCCCTTAGGTTTTGTGTCGTTGTGTCTCCATTATCATTGGTTTCCAGGTATGTTTTTGATTTCCTCTTTGATTTCTTCAGTGATCACTTCGTTATTAAGTAGTGTATTGTTTAGCCTCCATGTGTTTGTGTTTTTTACAGATCTTTTCCTTAATTAGTAACTAGTCTCATAGCATTGTGGTTGGAAAAGATACTTGATACAACTTCAATTTTCTTAAATTTACCAAGGCTTGATTTGTGACCCAAGATATGATCTATCCTGGAGAATGTTCCATGAGCACTTGAGAAAAATGTGTATTCTGTTGTTTTTGGATGGAAATGTCCTATAAATATCAATTAAGCCCTTAAATTAATTAAATTTTGTTTAAATTAAATCTTGTTTAATGTATTATTTAAAGCTTGTGTTTCCTTATTTATTTTCATTTTGGATGATCTGTCCACTCTGAAAGTGGTGTGTTAAAATCCCCTACTATGAATGTGTTACTGTTGATCTCCCCTTTTATGGCTGTTAGTATTTGCCTTATTTATTGAGGTGCTCCTATGTTGGGTACATAAATATTTACAATTGTTATATCTTCTTCTTGGATCGATCCCTTGATCATTATGTAGTGTCCTTCTTTGTCTCTTCTAATAGTCTTTATTTTAAAGTTTATTTTGTCTGATATGAGAATTGCTACTCCAGCTTTCTTTTGGTTTCCATTTGCATGGAATATCTTTTTCCATCCCCTCAGTTTCAGTCGGTATGTGTCTCTAGGTCTGGAGTGGGTCTCTTGTAGACAGCATATATATGGGTGTTGTTTTTGTATCCATTCAGCCAGTTTGTGTCTTTTGGTGGGAGCATTTAATCTATTTACAGTTAGGTAATTCTCAATATGTAAGCTCCTATTTCATTTTCTTAATTGTTTTGGGTTTGTTATTATAGGTCTTTTCCTTGTCTTGTGTTTCTTGCCTAGAGAAGATCCTTTAGCATTTGTTGTAAAGCTGTTTTGGTGGTGCTGAACTCTCTCAGATTTTGCTTGTCTGTAAAGGTTTTAATTTCTCCATGGAATCTGAAGGCGATCCTTGCTGGGTAGAGTAATCTTGGTTGTAGGTTTTTCTCCTTCATCACTTTAAATATGTTTTCCAGTCCCTTCTGGCTTGCAGAGTTTCTGCTGAAAAATCAGCTGTTAACCTTATGGGTGATTCCCTTGTGTGTTATTTGTTGTTTTTCCTTTGCTGCTTTTAATATGTTTTCTTTGTATTTAATTTTTGACAGTTTGTTTAATATGTGTCTTGACGTGTTTCTCATTGGATTTATCCTGTATGGGACTCTCTGTGCTTCCTGGACTTGATTAACTATTTCCTTTCCCATATTAGGGAAGTTTTCACCTATAATCTCTTCAAATATTCTCTCAGTCCCTTTCTTTTTCTCTTCTTCTTCTGGAACCCCTATAATTCGAATGTTGGTGCATTTAATGTTTTCCCAGAGGTCTCTGAGACTGTCCTCAGTTCTTTTCCTTCTTTTTTCTTTATTCTGCTCTGCAGTAGTTATTTCCACTAATTTATCTTCCAGGTCACTTTTCCGTTCTTCTGCCTCAGTTATTCTGCTATTGATCCCTTCTACAATATTTTTAATTTCATTTATTGTGTTGTTCATCATTGCTTGTTTCATCTTTAGTTCTTTAAGTCCTTGTTACATGTTTCGTACATTTTCTCTATTCTCTTTCCAAGATTTTGGATCATCTTTACTATCATTATTCTGAATACTTTTTCAGATAGACTGCCTATTTCCTCTTCACATTAGGTCTGGTGGGTTTTTATCTTGCTCCTTCATCTGCTGTGTGTTTTTCTGTCTTCTCATTTTGCTTATTTTACTGTGTTTGGGGTCTCCTTTTTGCAGGCTGCAGGTTCGTAGTTCCCGTGTTTTTGGTGTCTGTCCCCAGTGGCTAAAGTTGGTTCAGTGGGTTGTGTAGGCTTTCTGGTGGAGGGGACTAGTGCCTGTGTTCTGGTGGATGAGGCTGGATCTTGTCTTTCTGGTGGTCAGGGCCACGTCTGGTGGTGTGTTTTGTGGTGTCTGTGGACTTATTATGATTTTAGGCAGCCTCACTGCTAATGGGTGTGGTTGTGTTGCTGTCTTGCTAGTTGTTTGGCATAGGGTGTCCAGCAGTGTATCTTGCTGGTTGTTGAGTGAAGCTGGGTGTTAGTGTTGAGATGGAGATCTCTGGGAGATTTTTGACATTTGATATTACGTGGAGCTGGGAGTTCTCTTGTGGACCAGTGTCCTGAATTTGGCTCTCCCACCTCAGAGGCACAGCACTGACTCCTGGCTGCAGCATCAAGAGCCTTTCATCCACACGTCTCAGAATAAAAGGGAGAAAAAGTAGAAAGAAAGCAAGAAAGAGGATAAAGGAAAATAGAATAATGTAAGGTAAAATAAATTAAAGTTATTAAAATAAAAAATAATTATTAAGAAAAAAATTTTTTTAAAGTAAAAACACAAACAAAAAAACTTATGGATTGAACCCTAGGACAAATATTAAAAGCAAAGCTATACAGACAAAATCTCACACAGAAGCATACACATACACACTCACAAAAAGAGGAAAAAATAATAAATCTTGCTCTCAAAGTCCACCTCCTGAATTTGGGATGACTTGTTGTCTATTCAGGTATTCCACAGATGCATGGTCCATCAAGTTGATTGTGGAGATTTTATCCGCTGCTCCTGAGGCTGCTGGGAGAGATTTCCCTTTCTCTTCTTTGTTTGCACAGCTCCCGGGGTTCCGCTTTGGATTTGGCCCTGCCTCTGCGTGTAGGTCGCCGGAGGGCGTCTGTTCTTTTGGGAGGTCTGTGGTCTTCTGCCAGCGTTCAGTAGGTGTTCTGTAGGAGTTGTTCCACGTGTAGATGTATTTCTGATGTATCTGTGGGGAAGAAGGTTATCTCCGCGTCTTACTCTTCCACCATCTTCCCCCTCTCTCCTGTCACTAATTTCTGCTCCAAGCCCAGTCTCTCTTAGGATCCATGTGGATCCTAAGAAAAAGCTCACATTAAGTACAAACTAAAAAAGTGATTTTGATTAAAATCTGTTTATGACATTGCTTTGAGTCTCCCTAAAGAGCAAATGCACACACCCAGCAAGAAAGGAAGTCGCCTGGCTCTGAGCATAACTTTCAATGTGGGAGCAGCTCTGATTGTGAGACACAGAACATGTGGTCAGAGCCTGAGGGGAACCTGCCCATGTACTTGCTCTCCTCGCGTGGAAGCTGACTGCCTTCCGAGGGGCAGTGGGTCTGGTAGGAATCGTGCTTTGTGCTGCAAGTGACAGCAGCGCCTGGGGGATGTCAAGATAGTTCTGACCAGACTTGTTAGTAAGCTCATTCGAGCCAACCTGGATTATCTCAGAAATATTTAGGGGAACTTTTTATGGAAAATAAATTTAGAGCCAGGAGCAGAGGACCAGTTGGGTGAAATACAGAGTGTTATTGTTAATGTGACTCCACTTGTGCCCCAAAGCTGGTGAAATATAGGGAAACTTAAGATGCATGCAGGTAAGAGTTTTTGGATCTAGTTGCTAAATGCCTGCTAGCTGGAGCCTGCTGGTTTTAGCAGCTATTTGAGGAAATCTATCCTCTCATCCTTCACACACATTCCTGAGATATAAATCAACCACATTTCTGGAGGCCATTTCTTCCACAGCATTTCATACTTTGTTGTACTAAAACAACACCAACAACCCCCCCCCACCACCACGTTCGTATATTTTCAAGAAGGGATATCATATGTACCTAATGCTAAAATCAGCCTCAGGAGTTTACTTTCTTGAAACACTACAAAAGAAAGATTTGTCACAAATTACTTGCAAACTTATTATTGGTGCCACATAACTGTATAAGCAATGATTTCAGCAGAAAAACAATAATCGTATGCAGTTATGTCTAAGTACCAGCACAACCCCCGTAATTATCAATAATAATGGTAATCAAACTAGCTTACTGTTAGGCCCTTAAAAGTTCTTGGTTTAGATGTAATGTATATGTTAACTGTCTAAATACACTTCGAAACAGGCCAACTTTTAATGGCCAGTGTGAATAGACAGGAAAATGGTGGTGGTGGTGGTGGTGGTGGTGGTGGTGGTGGTGCTGGTGGTGGTAGTGGTGGTATGTGTGTGTGTGTGTGTGTGTGTGTGTGTGTGTGTGTGTGTATCCAAGTTACAAGAAGTACTTTTTATATATGGGCAAAAACATGTGAATACAGACATACACACACTTTTATTAAGAACTTAGTATATGTATGTGTATGGCACAGTTTTTGTCCTTAATGGACATAGAAGCTAATTATATCTGGACACAGTGGGAGAACAGACCTTCCTAGGAGTGGGAAAAAAAGTTGGGTTATAACTTGAAGTACCAGATGAGGTGGGGCTCAGATTTGTTTAGGCCTGAAGGGTTAGCAAGAATGCCAGCACCAAAGGTTAAAGCAACAATGTGGAAAACTAGAACTGGTTGGCTTGAGATATCCCCAGAAAACCAGAGGGAGAATCTTTGAGATAAATCTCCAGTTACCTTGGCAAAGAAAATGGCCAGAAGATTTCTCAGAGCAAGGGAGGGAGCTGACCTTGAAAAGTAGGACAACTGGGTTGAAATTTATGCATTAAGTAACCTACGTGCCCAAAATTATAGCATCCTTTATTTTCTATTACTGGACTCATCTTTCTCTGGAGTCTTCCAGCTACTGTAAACTTGCCAAATTGAAAGTAACCCAATCTCTGTTGGTTTAACTCAAGTTCAATTCAAGGTTAAAGTCTCTATCAGGATAACGCCTTTCCTTTCCCTCCCTACTCTGAGTTCCCAAACCGGAGGCTCTGGGTGGGGGTAGAAAAGGTCCTCCCACTGCCTCCTGGCAATAAGAGCTGGAAGAACCAGAAGTTTGAATGTTATCTGCTTGATCTTCACAGCTTTCTAATGCACTGGGGCCAGAGGATGAGTAAATGGTGCCATCTGGTTCTACTGGGCACTGGCATAGGCAGTTGAAGCCTGCATGGCTGGGATAAGTTGTGGTTTCTTCTCTCCTCATGGATGAGGTGCCATGACTGATTGCTCTTGGGAACTTGTCCATCTCTCCAAGTTGATTAGGCCTAGACAGGCTTTCTCTCAACCATCCTTTGTGCACCAACTACAGCACTTGTAGAAACTGCTGGAGCCCTCACACCTGAAATGAAATGCAGGGAGACTAGGGAATGTCATTTTAGGCTCACCTGTTTAGAAATCTTGTACTGCCCAAGCTGTTCTACTGTGCTTGTGCAATGTTGGTTTCCATAGGAAAGTGGAAAGCCAGCTTGGATGTGCTGATTCCCCTCATTTATCTGAGATTTCCATTGGAGTTTCTATTGTCTCACCCTCTCCCTTTGGCTGACACTAAGGCTGTCAGGGACCCAGGCAGCATTCTAACTCTAGTCTTATCTCCTTCATCTCTCAGTCTTCTCCACCCCTTCCTGTTTATCTTCTACGCCAAAGAGGTCCTTCCTCTTCTCTTGTGTTGAAACTCCTCTTCCTCATATCCACCTCCTTTTCCACCTTATATCCCCATGAAAAGTCTGTTTTCTGAGTAGACCAGGACTGATATACTGGGGTACTTATTAGAGACATAAAGATGTATAAGGAGGAATTTAGAAAAAAAAATTCTCCAAAAAGCCTGGCTTTTAGAATATTGTATTCTTATGAACCCAGAATAATTAGCTTTGTGAATTGAAGTGGTATGGTTATCTCATTATTTCAGGGATACCTACCCTTCCTTCCCTAGGACAGTAGTCTTATGAATTATCCACAGTGGCAGGTGGGTCTCAAGGAATTTTACTTATTGGTGGACAAAAGATACATTGACAATATTGTCTGTGTACCGACATATCCCCAGCTAGTGAACAGATACACTTCTGAAGTTACCTCATCCATCTCTCAACCATGTTCTTCTTCTGTGTGTCAATTTTGAGGTAGACAATAAAAAAGGCAACTAATTATACCAAGGAATATGAACAAATGCACCTAATATATAATCCCCTGGAGTGATGTGTGAGTGCACATATACTCATAGGCTCTCAATACATTCTACTCCATGTTATAACTTGATATCAAATAGTACATGTCACTAGTTTGCATTTTTAATGCTTTCCCTTGATGTTCAACCTTTACTTCCTTCTTCAAGCAGTGATGCCGATGAGATAGAATATCAGCTCTACATCAAGGTGAGGCTCTATTTCCCATAGGCTCTTTCTGAGTAATTATTTTTCCACCTGAAAAAAATTTTAAGAAGTATAAATTATCTCTAGACATGAATGAATAGTTTTTGTTTTATAGGTGAGTTTAAACTCCAGAATACTCTTGCCTGAAATTCTTCCTATACACTGAATTAGATTTTCTTTTAAAGAGCAAGCCAAAGAGAAGACAACTGGAATTCCTAAAATCTGTCCATAAATAACAACAGTTCCTCTGGAGTTTATGTCTCAATCCTGAGTATTTCTACACTGTCTATCATCCCAGGCATAAAAAAAAAAAAGAATTTCATGGAGGTAAAAGATACCAATTTGTTGGGAATAGCAATCAGATTGTAGTGCCGTGACGTGCCTTATATTTGTTTAATTCAAATATATTCAAGAAATATCTATTATGTGCCATGCATTGGGCAAGGAGGATAGGCAAAGATAAGTTTATAATATTTTGGAATGATTAAATATTAAAAAACCATCACTTATTAATACATAAATATTTGAACCTGTATTATGTTAGCTTATTACAGTAAATTCAAATATGTTTATTCAGTAACCATTGATCAGATATGGCTTTGTTGCTAAGAACTTAGGGACAGGAGCAAGTAAGATAGTTTTAATTCATAATTATTTCTATTACTAATCTCATCATTCTTATCCCTCTACATACAGGTTTGATGTGAATCTTTTAAAAATACAAGATTTATAACTATTTTAACAAAAGTCAGGAATAGATTATTTGGATTTGCCAGTCAATGTTTAATAAGATGAGCTTCATGAATATATTTGAAGGTGTTCTCATTGTTATTTATTTCAGAAGACAACTCATAGTATTTTTAGTCTGGTAGCTACCATTCTCTTCTATTTGAAAACATTTTTTTTAAAAGTTTTTAAAATTGTACACTAGAAACAAGAAGACAGAAGCTATTCTGCTCTTGGTGAGGGAAGAGACTTACAGCATATATTAATAATAATAACCATGCACATTTGTATAGGTCTTTTTGTTTCACAACGTATACTTGCATGTATTATTTTACTTTATCTCATAATAAAGAACTCTAGCAATATTAAAAACATTTCAAGTAGGAAATGGACCATTGGTGTGGAAACATCAAAGTCATAGATTCAGGGTAAGGAACCAACTTCCTTCTAGTCTAAGGAATAAAGTCTCCCATCTCCCTTTCGGTTTTTTTTGTACGTGTCATGCTGGCCTTTTTAGTGTATGTGCCTTGTTCTTATTTAGATCATTGGAATATGTACTCTTTGAACCCATTCAAGAGCAGTTAAATAAAAGGAGATTTGATCCAATAAATCATAACTCTGTGAAGCTTCAAGCCAGGGAGAATTTTCTTCCCACGGACCACAGAATACATATTAATACTCTCCCATCCGCAGCAAGATGTTCCTGCTGATTCATAGGAGGCCCTTATTTTATTATAGAACTGCACTAGCTGCATTATACTGTAGAACTGAGTGATGAAGACACTTGCAAGAGGGTAAGCAACAGAGGAAGGAAAGGAGGAAAAGGAAGAAGGAACAAACAGAAAAGGTCAAAAAATTCTGTAATGAAGAAAGGGAGAAAAACAAATCAAGGGTGTGAGTGAGGAAGGGCCAAATCAGGGATAAAGGTCAAAGGACACTCAGCGTTTTTAGAAAGGATTGAATGATTTCTTCAAAAGAAATTTTTATACTCATATAGCTTGTACAATTTAAAAATAATCTAAATAGAAAACTTCAGATGCAATTGTGCTAATTTTTTTTTCTTTTTTGGTTAAGTCAGAACATTTCCATTTTTTTTTTTAACATCTTTATTGGAGTATAATTGCTTTACAACGGTGTGTTAGTTTCTGCTTTATAACAAAGTGAATCAGCTATACATACACATATATCCCCATATCTCCTCCCTCTTTCATCTCCCTCCCACCCTCCCTATCCCACCCCTCTAGGTGGTCACAAAGCATGAGCTGATCTCCCTGTGCTATGCAGCTGCTTCCCACTAGCTATCTATTTTACATTTGGTAGTGCATGTGTGTCCATGCCACTCTCTCACTTTGTCCCAGTTTACCCTTTCCCCTCCCCGTGTCCTCAAGCCCATTGTCTACATCTGCGTCTTTATTCCTGTCCTGCCCCTAGGTTCATCAGAACCTTTTTTTTTTTTTAGATTCCATATATATATGTTAGCATATGTTAGCATACTGTATTTATTTTTCTCTTTCTGACTTACTTCATTCTTTATGACAGATTCTAGGTCCATCCACCTCATTACAAATAACTCAATTTCGTATTTTTTTACGGCTGAGTAATATACCATTGTATATATGTGCCACATCTTCTTGATCCATTCATCTGTCAATGGACACTTAGGTTGCTTCTATGTCCTGGCTATTGTAAAGCAATTATGCTAAATATTAATAATGATTGATTCTGGGTTAAAATATGAGTTATTATTATTATTTCTTTGTTTGATTTTTTGTGCTTTTCATACCAGACCAAACCAGGCCAAACCAAAATAAGACTGAATGGAACTTCACAAACTTCTTTCTGGCTCTATTAGTGATAGCTGTCAACGTCGTCCCTTCTCGGGAGAAATCGTTTTATTTAGTTAATGCACAAAGCAATCACTCACAGCCATGACTGTGTCATAAGTCAACAAAATTTGTTGAATACCTATTGTGTGCAACGTGCTGAATCAAAAAGAAGATTTAGGAAGTTCTTGGCAAAGCTGATTCAAATTGCTAATCTCTAAACTGAAGTTAATTTTTTCTTTTCCTGGCAAGTGCTTATATGCCTTTGGTTCATTTCTGGTCTTTGGAAAGTAGAACATAGTATTAGTAAATGTAGGAAAACACATTCATGCACCCTGGAAAATTAGTGTTGATGCTGGTCATTTTCCAAATAAACAACTGAACTGAACTTTATTAAGATGAAAGACTTATTATAGTTAACTCCCAGAATTACTTGGTTCTGTCTCGGTCCTTGTTTTAATTGATTTAAATACTGAGTGATATCAAATTCCTGTTTCCCAAGTTCAAAGAGAAGTGGATGATCCAGAGAGATGAATGTTAATGATAAGAAAAGGACAAATTCAATACTCCCAGACTATCCAAATAAAAACACAATGTATTTTGATCTTTGGCCTACTTGCCAAGGAATTTAATCTCTAGTAACATAAAGCTTTTGGCCCAGGACTTTTAGAGAGGTGGAGTTGACCATTTACAAAAGAAGATAGTTGTGAATGATTTATACTTGTAAAAATAACTTGTAGCTCATTATTTATTCTTAAATAATAAACTCGTATTTATTTAAGACCGAGTCGCATGGATGATATTGGCACGAGATTTACTTGCTTACTTAAATGCAGTTGAAAACCTTTCGCTTTTAGCCTTTTTATGCATTTTGCAAGCTGAAAGAGCCAGTTTCTTTAGTTTAGTACCAGTATCTAACAATACATTTTAGAGCCTCTAGTCATTATATTGTGTTTTTATAGGGGAGCAGATTAACTATTTAAAAAATCAATTGGATTCAGATCATTCTATTGCTCGTTGATTATCAATATAGTATGGGCATGGACCCATCCTAGAAGCAGAGTGTTTAAGAGTGAAGGCATTGGGGTTAGCCCCACTTAGTCCTCCTTGGGCAAAGCTCTTTCCTCTCTGAACCTCATTTCTTGCATCTGTAAAATGGGGATTGAAATATCTTCTTCATAAAGTAATTGTAAGAATTAAATGAGTTGATGTGGTGGGGGCGAATTAAGCCAGTTCTATAATGCACGTTTAGTTCTCAGTAAGGGGCTCATTGCTGTTTTATTATTGACAAAGGTAGTTTATTCAAAGCCAATCAATTCCTCCACTGTCCTTGCTGAAAATGTACCTAAAGCCATTTCTAAGCTGTGATTCCTTCCCCACCTCAAATGTCTCCTTCACGTGCTCATTCACAGCATGGCTAGTCAAATCTCTTATGTGGGTGTCATTTCCCACATCATCACTCTTTTCTTTAATCTCTACCAGATTTTTATCGCCTTTTAAACAGCCCCTTCATTATAAAGATTTCTGAGAGAGGAGGTATAAGAGTAATGGTTAATCTTTTCTTTTATAGATTATGTTTTTGGTATACCGAAGACATATTTGCCTGGCCCATAGTTACAAAGATTTTTCTCCCACGATTTCTTCTAGAAGTTTTATAGTTTTAGATTTTACATTTAGGTCTATAATCCATTTTGAGTTAATTTTTGTATATGGTAAAGTATGGATCAACATTCATTTTTATACTTGTGGTAGCCAATTGTTCCAGCACTATCTATTTAAAAGACTATTGCTTTTCCTCTGAATTATCTTTGTACTTATCAGAAATCAATTGTCCATATATGTGTGGGCCTATTTCCAGGTTATCTATTCTGTTGCATTATTCTACTTGTCTATCTTGACAACAGTACCATAGTATCTTGAGTATTGTAGCTTTATCATAGGTCTTGAAGTCAGGTAGTATTAATGTAAGTTCTTTAACTTTATCCCTCTTTCAAAGTTGTTTTGGCTATTTTAGGTCCTTTGCATTTCCATATGAATTTTAGAATCAGCCTGTCAATTTCTATAAATAAAAGCCTGCTTGGATTTTGACCTGGAATGCTTTGAATATACAGATCAATTTGGAGAGAATTATTATCCTAATGATACCAAGTATTCCAATCCATAAACATGCTATATCTCTTCATTTATTTAAATCTTCTTCAATTTCTCTCAGTAATGTTTGGTAGTTTTAAGAATGCAGATCTTACATGTCTTTTGTCATAATTATCTCTAAGTATTTTAATATTTTGATGCTATTGTAAATTATATTAAAAAAATTTTTTTCAGATTGTTTTCAGTGTATAAAAATACAATAGATTCTTATATATTGATCTGGTGTCCTGTCACCTTGCTAAATGCACTGATTAGTTCAGGTAGTTTTTTTGTTTGTTTTGTTTCTTTTGGATTCTGTAAGATTTTCTATGTAGATGATTATGTGGTCTGTGAAAATCTGGAATTAATGCATTGGCTAAACCCTGTATACTACAATATTGAATAGAAATATTTAGAGTAGATCTGCTTGCCTTGCTGCTTGTATTTAAAGTAGGTTTTGTTAAGTCAGCATATCTAGTTGGATCTTACTTTTTCTAGTATGATAATCTCTAGATTTTAATAAAGATGTTTAGACCATTTCCAGTAAATACTATCATTGATATATTTGGATTTAAAGCTAAAATCTTTCTCTTTGCTTTACGTTATGCTGTCTGTTCTTCGTTTTCTTTTTTCTTTTCACTTTCTTTTGGATTCAGTATTTTTATGAATTCCTTTTATCTCCTGTATTAGTCCTATTTTTTATATTTTTGTAGGCTTGATATCTTTAGGGGGCAAAGAAAAAATCTGCTTTCAATGGCATTGGTCTCTCCATGGCATCACCTCTATAAATTAAAATCCTGTGGGTACAAATGAGACATCCCCTTTGTAGACTTCTTAGCAATAACTCTTTGCTGTATTATTTTAGTGGTTGACTTAGCGTTTACAGTGTGCTACATCTTTAACTTACTACAGTCTACCTTCAAGTGATATTATACAATGTTACATATAGTGCAACCACCTTACAACAGTATACTTACATTTCTCCCCTCCTAGCCTTTGTACGATTATTTTCATAGAATATTTTTACATATGTTATAAACAACATAATATGTTATTATTCTTTCTTTAAGCAGTTATGTTTTAAAGATGTTTAAGTAATTAAAAACATGTCTCATATTTACCCATGTAATTACCATTTCTAGTGTCCCTCATTCCTTTGTGTAGTTTTGTATCTCTCTCTAGTATTATTTTCCTAGTTCTTAAAGGATTTCCTACAAAATTTCTCATAATATAAGTTTGCTGGCAATAAATTCTTTTAACTTTTGTGTTCTAAAAAAGTCTTTATTTTGCCTTCATTTTGAATATATATTTTCATTGAGTATAAAATTCTAGATTGAAAGTTGTTTCCTTTTAGTACTTTAACAATGTTAGCCTACTGTCTTCTGTCTTGTGTTGTTTCCAATGAGAAATCTGCTGTCATTTACTCTATATTACTAGTTTTAAGCCATTAATAGTGGCATGTCTGGGTGGGTTTTCTTCATGTTTCCTGTGCTTGGGGTCCATTGAACTTCTTGGCTCTGCGAATTTATATTTTTTAAATCAAATTTGGAAATTTTTAGCCTTATTTGTTAAAATACTTTTCCCGCCATCCATCATTTAGAAGACTCCAATTACATATACATAGGCCAAGTGAACTTGTTTCATAGCTCACTGTTGCTCTGTTAATTTTTTCAGTATCTTTTTCTCTGTGTTTTATCTGGATAGTTTCAAGTTCACCAGTCTTTTTTTTTTTTTTGCTATATCCAATCTGATATTAATTCCAAGCTGTATATTTTCCATCTCAGGCATTGTAGTTTTATTTCTAGATGTTTGAATTGGGTTTTTCTTATATTTCCATGTTTATATTTAAATCTTTCAATCTTTGCCTAGTTCTTAAATAACTGCTTTAATATCTTCGATATCCTTGTCTACAAATTCTGTCATTTCTGGGTCAGTTTCAATTAACTGTTTTTCCTCCTCATTATGTGTTATATTTTCCTGCCTATTTGCATGCTTGGTAATTTTTTACCAAACTGTACCTTATTGGGTCCTGGAAATTTTTGTGTTCTTGTAAACATTCTTGAGCTTATTCTGGGATACATTTACGTTACTTAAAAACAGCTTGATCCTTTTGGGTCTTGTTTTTAAGCTTTGTTAAATGGAGCCCGATCAGTCTAGGGTTAATTTTGCCTCAGTACTGAGGTAGGACTCTTCTGAATCCTCTCCACAATGCTCCATGAGTTATGAGGGGTTTTATTTGTTTGTTTGTTGTTGTTTTACTCTGGTCAGTAGAAACAGAAATTACTCCCAGGCTGTGTGAACTCTAGGGATTTTTCTCTCTGATTCTTTCAGTTGGGTACTTCTCTGACATCAGATAGTTTCCTTGTATACATTCACAATCAGTACTGAGCTGAAGAGTCAAAGGGACTATTTGAAGTAATTTTGAGCTCTGTCTCTTTGAAGGTCCCTCTTCTCTTGTATTCTTCCCTGTGAACTCTAGACACCTTGGCCTCACTAGATCCCAACCTGTATCTCCTCAACTCAGAGACCTGGATTCCTCTCCATGGACCATGACCTAAAAACTCTCCAGGCAGTAATCAGGGGCCATCATAGAAATCACCTCATTTTTTTCCCAGCTCTTAGACTACCGTCTTTTTTCCCCTAAATGTCTTAAAAACAATTTTTACATATATTTTTAAATATATATTTTTTTGTGTGTGTTTCAAGTTGATGGGTAAATTTGGTCCCTGTTACTCCATCACTCACTGTGGCTTTGGGTTTCCTGCTTTGGAATAGGTTGGTACTTTCAAGGCTATCAGAAAAAAAACCTGCCTCACTTCTCACTTCCATCCTCAACTCTCAAAGTCTCTATGTAAATTTATATTTATCTAATAAATTAATAAAGAATTTAGCTTTATAGTATTTATTATGTGAATTAATACAGTTATATTACTTCATTTATATATGTCAGAGGGTCTTGTATGATGCAATATATGTGAGGTGTTTTTTGGGGAGGAAAAAGATTCACTGTGGTGCCCCCACTCATTTATTCTCTTTAAATGCCAGATATATTGCAGCTTACACATATCTACCTAAGCAGATTGATGCACTATATTATCTAGTTTTAACTACATGATGCCTCTGAAAATGGACAATTAACTCAACGAGGTTTGGCAAAGACACCACGGATAGGAGATAATATAAAAACAAAAGCCTAAGAAAATACTTTAAAAAAAAGAAGGAAGATATTACACTTATTCTATTCCAAGTTTGAGTGTTTTTTATATATATATATATATAACAGCCAAAATTTTGAGTTGCCTAACTCACACCTTCCCAGAGGAGATGGACAGAGGCGAGGCTCTGCCTTCTTGTTTCAGGTCTCGTACTGTGAACAAGTTTCCTTTTTGTGGATTATTTACTGCCATGTTTTTCATCTTTTTGTGCTTTCTGTTGGTGATTTTACTGTGCTCAACTGCTATCTACTGTTCCTAAGCGCAAGAAGGCTGTGATGTGCCTTCCAGAGAAAACATGTGTGAGATAAGCTTTGTTCAGGCATGAGTTATAGTGCTGTTGAAACACAAACGCACATAAAACAAGTTATGTATTTATTGGCTGATAAAAATATTGTGACCAAAGCCTCATAGGAATCTAACCATATGTTTTCTCTAGGAGCCAGAGTTCAATATTTGCTAGTTTAGTGTTTGGTGACTTAATAGACTATAATTGCTGCAAATAATGTGAACTGACTGCATATAAAGGGAAAACCCTACAAATCTAATGAGATTTTACAAAAAGTAGGTCAAAACATTAATATTATCAGGAAGTTTATTGAAAATTAGATTGCATGTACTAAAGTTACCAAGTGACATGCTTACAGAAATATAAGCTCTCAAGAACAATTGGTCCAGGATTTGGCAATCATCATAGTAATAATTGATTCAGAAAAAAATCATCAATGGATGACTGATGTCATCTGTGGATTACTATTTTCTGAGGAACAGAATATTGACTTAGTCTTGAAGTCTCTCTCCACACAATGCTATTAACACAAAAGGGAAAGAGTAATTTTACAGTAGTGAAAAATTACGTGGCAGGCACCACTTTAACTAAATGATCAAAGTTAACATCAAATGGAACAAAATGACATCATGTGCCTCTTGATAAGATGCACTGAAAAGGACACAGAATCACTTCTATGACATTTCTTCCAAAAATGTATAACCTGATTCTAATCAGGAAGAAACAAATCCAAATTGCTTGAATTTTTGAAAAATATCAAGGTCATGAGGAAGAAAGGAAGATTAAGGAACTGCTCCAGATTAGAAGAGATGAAGAGGCATGTGAAGTAACTGCAGTGTGTGATTCTCAATGAAATCCTGGATAGGAAAGGACATTATTGGGATAATTGGTGAAATTTGAATAAAGCTTGCAGGTTAAATAATAGTGTTCTATTAGTATTAAGTTCCTGGTTTTGGAGAGAGAATGTTCTAATTCATAGGAAATATGAACTGAAGGATTTAGATGTAAAGGAAGCCTCATATCTGTAACTTACTATTGGATAGTTCATAAAAAAATAAGGTATGTTTATTCAGAGAGACTGATAAAGCAAACATATATCAGTAAAATGATAACAGCTGGGAGAAATCTATGTGAAGATTATACAAGAGTTCTTTGTACTGTTCTCACAACTATATCACAATAAAAAGTAAAAAAATAAATGGACTTTTTCTATGATGACAATCATGATTAGTAGTATGCCATGTAGCAGATAGTTTTGGGGAAAAATTTCTATTTACTCTGGTCCTATTAGGAAAAGTGACATTTTAAACAATAAGTGGTTAGAGATGCTTTTTAAATAGAAACTTTGTCACAGAAAGAACATTTGGGGTTAGATATTTGAAAATATTTCTTATTATCATGACCCTTTAAAAACTTTGAGCATACTTATAAAAAATGCTGTATTTGCGCACTTGAATGAAAATGTGGTAATAACATTTTCTAACCTGTTGAAAAGTCTTCCAAATGTGGTGTTTCAGCAGAATTCTGTTTTAGATAATATTTCTTCATAACAAACAACTCCAAAACTAAGTAGTTTAAAATAATTTATGATTACTTTTCACAGTTCTGTGTTCAAAACCAACTGGATGGTTTTCACTTGGAGGTCTTACACACAGCTACAGGTACATGCTGAGCAGGGCTCAAGTCACTTGAAGATTTCTCATTCACATGTCTGGTGTCTGGGCTAGGACTTGGCTGGAACATTTGAGGGCTGGCCAGGCATCTCTTTGCTTCTTTCTCCATATGGATTGTTTGGGCTTCCTCATGGCATGGCAGTCTCCAGGTAGCCACCATCTGGTGGCTGTCTTTCCCCAGAGCCCGTGTTCTAAAAGAATCAGACAAACTCCAAGAGGCTTCTTCTTTTTTTGCTGTGTGTGGGCCTCTCACTGTTGTGGCCTCTCCCGTTGCTGAGCACAGGCTCCAGACGCGGAGGCTCAACGGCCATGGCTCACGGGCCCAGCCGCTCTGCGGCATGTGCGATCTTCCCGGACCGGGGCACGAACCCGTGAGCCCTGCATCGGCAGGCGGACTCTCAACCACTGCGCCACCAGGGAAGCCCCCGAGGAAGCCCCCGAGGAAGCCCCCGAGGAAGCCCCCGAGGAAGCCCCCAAGAGGCTTCTTATGGCCAAGCCTCAGAAGTCTGGCAGCTTCACTTTTACATTATTCTACTGGCTAGATCAGTCACAAACCAGCCAAGATTCAAGGGAACGAAAGAACAGACTCCTCGTCTCAGTAAGGAAATGACTTGCATCAGCAAGGAGGGAAGGAATTGATGGTGGCCATCTTGGTGAGAAGCTACCAACTTTTGAGTCTAATTTGTTAAAATACAGAAACTATGACAAGTTCTGATTACTCCATAAGGAAAACACTGATGTATGGAGAAATGGACATTTTCCAGTTAAACTTTAGGAAAAGACGATGATCAATTGGTGGATGGCATTTCAAAATGAATATCTTAATTCGGTCAGTACAGCCAACCATGTACTTCTTCCCTTTGAGTCCACCTTTGTGGGGTAACATCTTCATCTATGACAGATAATAAACTGAACTTAGAACCAGAGTTTTGAATGGTTGTATCAAAAAGTGTACAGTCAAAATTTTTAAAAAAGAATATATTCAATCACTTTATTCTCACTAAATATTGCTATTAATAATAGTTTTATTGAAAGAAGAAACTTTTAATTATTAATAAATATCATAAAATACTAACTACTTTTTATCATCCCTTTTAACTTCCATTTTTATATATAATTTACATACATGATATATGTGTACATTTGCACATTAGAGAAAGACATGAAAGTATTGTGCTAAGAGCATAGATTCTGGAGCAAGATGCCTGGGTTTATTACTTGCTGTGTGACCCAGAACAGGTTACTTGACCTCTCTGTGCCTCAGCTCTCAATTCTAAGTAGGGGCAATGATAATACCCTATCATAGATTGTGAGCAGTATTTGAGTTAATATATAGCTTGGCTTCTAGTATTTAGCTATAACTATTACTATTCAGCAATATCTTTTAAAATAAAAACATGCAGACCATTTGACCAAACAATTCTTCATCTAGGTATAACTATAGAGAAATACTCGTGAGCGCCAGAGGCTTTGTACAAGGATGTCCATTGAGGCAACATTTGTAATAGGAAAAAAGGTGGAAACCATCTAAATGTATAGGGGAAGAGTTTAATAAAGTATGGCAAATAGATATGGTGGAATACTTCACAGTAGTTCCAAAGAGGAAGTAGATTTTCATGTACTGATATGGGAACATCACCAAATATTAAGTTAAAAATCAAGTTGTGGCACAATAAGTATGACATGATTCAATATATACAAAAGACAATAACAAAATTAAGCCATACATTTGTATATTTGTAGTTGTATATAAATATAAATATTTCTATTTGTATATAAATATTTGCATTGTTATATAAGCCTATAAAAACATCTAGAAAGATATATGCCACACTTAGTTTACAGAAGAGTGGGTCAAACAGAACTGTGAGGTTTTCTGTACTTTATAAATATTTTATAAGAATGCATCCATATAATGATTATATAATTTAAGATATATTTAAAATATTTGTAAAAAGAGTGTGGGAGTCACTTATCTAGATTGTGGAAGGAAGACTGCATTGAACTTGACATGTGCACAATTAGTCTCATAATTAGTTACTTAATTGTGATCAGAATGGGGAAAACAGACAAGTGGGCATTTTGTTGTTCATTCTCAGACTACATTTCACCCATTACCTTCAATGTAGTAAGAAGAATTGTTTTTCCTTATTTTTTCAGCTAAAAAATGGTGGGGAGAAATTTTCTGAAAACATTTACTGTAGTCAGCAGCACAAACAGAAAATCTAAGAACTTATGCAGTTTGCTCCTTTCAAAATTCACCATCGATAAGCATTTATAAAATTAAAGAAACATTATCGATTAATCCCATGCATGGAAGAGAGTTTCCTTTAGCTACTGTAAGTATTCCACTCATTTCCTTGAGAAAAAAAGAAGTAGTATGACAGAATATTAAATTCATATCGTATATTATTCCTAAGTGAGAATCACTTTTCAAAAGTCCTGCTCGTAATCGTGTCTTGATATATAACTTTACTACATGCCTTGAAGTCATTGGCAGTTCTCCAAGGAGACCAAACTGAACTTCAAATATTATTTCAGACCACTGAGGGAAAGGGGAGAAGTAAGATTGATTTCGTTTTAAATGACTGGAGCCAGGCTCTGCAAGGGCTAGACTTTTTGCCTTATTCCTGTGGCTTTTCTTTGCCAATTAGGGAGCATCACCTGGATGGGAGAGTGGGCGCCATCTAACAAAGAGGTGGGGAGAAGCGTGCTCCTCCAACAGCTGCCTGTGTGTGTCAGCCCAAGTTACAGAAGGGAGCAGCTGTGCCCCCATGAGAAAATCCACTCATATCTAACAGGAAGACAAGTGACCCCTGCAACTGCAGAAAAGCAACTTGATCCCCTTCTGGAAAGTGATGGCCTTTGCAGTTTTTACAGGGTTAGGGGCAGTCAGAGGAGAGACCCCATCCTCAAAATCTGCCCTTTGGGGGGGTCATGTGGCCCTGACAGAAACCAAACGAAACTCCTGAGCCACAGAAGGAAGCCTTACCACGTGGCAGGTGCTTAAGGGCTTGTGGTTTAGGTGTTTGGCTTTTGGTGCCCGGAAGATGAGAGGGAAGAGGAAAAACGTGCTTTTGCTCTGCCCGGTTTCCACATGAAAGCAGAAATACAGAACCAGAGAGCTGGGAGCTCGGTGAGCGGTCGTCATCCGCATGATGGTATTTCCTACAAGGAAATCTTTTCAAAACATACTGGGGGACCCTGTGTCGTGAGCAGAAAGCAGTGAGGGGCAGGGAGGGAAGAGAAGGCAGGTTTCAAGCCCTCAACAGTCCAGGCCACAGAGAAAAAGGATTCCTAATCAAAATGCTTTCATCTTAACCAGTGCCCCTGGGGATCTGGGGGCTCTGCTTCCAAGTGAGGATCATGGAAGGCATGTGACTAACAGACCAAGATGAAACAGTATCCCTGCTAATACTGAAGCCATGTTCATGGAAACGCTGGATAGGTTTACCTCGTCCAGACATAAGGGAACCACTATGATACAGCCCTGGGACAGGACAATGAGGACTATTTCTGTTCTTTTGGTGTGTCTTTAACTGTTCTTAGTTTTTTTCAGATAGACAATACACTCACATGGTTCAATAACCAGAACATATTAATAGTGATACAGTCAAGACTGTCTCCTATCTTCCCAGACCCCATTGGGCAGCCACTTACTGTTAACTGTCCTTTCAGAGTTTCTTTATGCAGGTACAAACACATGCAAATGTAGATCATTGTCTCTCCTTTTATTTACTCAATGGCATGAAGTTATAGAGGGCTCCATTCCTTCTTTTTTTTTTTTTTTAACAATTTCATAACCTCCCATTGAATGGATGTATAAGAATTAATTTAACCAGCAGGCTGCTGATGAACATTAAATTGTTTCTAGTTTTTTGTGATTATCAACAAAGTAGCCAAGAATGACACTGTACATATGTCAATTCGATTCAACCTTATGCAAGTTTTCTATATAATAGATTTCCCAAAGTGGAATTACAGGGCCAAAAGGCACATGGATTTTGGAGATGTGTTTAAATTATTTTAGATGCCTATAAGCTATCTAGGATAATTTTCCACATTCTCACCAACAGTGTATATTCACACTTTGGACTTTTGCCCTCTGATCAGTGAAAACTAGTATCTCATTGTAGTTTTAATTTTGTCTTTTATAAATTTATTTATTTTATTTTTGGCTGTGTTGGGTCTTCGTTGCTGCTCTCAGGCTTTCTCTAGTTGCAGCGAGTGGGGGTTTCTCTTGTTGTGGAGCATGGGCTCTAGGCGTGTGGGCTTCAGTAGTTGTGGCAGTAGTTTTAATTTTTATTTTTCTTATGAGTGAGGGTGAATATCTTTTTATATGTTTAAGAGCTATTTGTACTTCCTTTTATGTAAATGGTCCAATGCATAAAGTCCTATCCATACCCTTTGTCCATGTTTCTGTTGAGTTGTTTTTTTTCTTATAAATTTCTATTGAGCTCACCCAGTGATTTTTTACAATTTTTGGTTATTGTATTTTTCATTTTTAGATTTTTTTCATTTGTTTCTTCATTACATATTCTATTTTCTGTGACTTTCTATTTTTCATTTGTTTCAAGCATTCATAATTGCTTTAAAATTAAAACATTTATATAATAGCTGCTTTAGAATACTCATCAGATAATTCCAACATCTGTATCATCTCAATGGTGATGTCTGTCGATTGCCTTTTTTCTTCTGAGTTGAGATTTTCATGGTTTTCAGTGTGATGAGATGAGGATTGTGTCCTAGACATTCTGAGTATTATGTTATGTGACTCTGGTTCCTACTTAAATCTTTTATTTTAGCAGGCAGTCAACTTGTTTAGGTTCACAATGCATGTCCTGGTCCACTCTGTGGGCTGTACTTCAAAGCTCAATTTCGTATTCAAAGACATGGCAGAGCTGTTCTGGTCTGCCCCACTGTGTGTTCCCCTGAGACCAATCTGAACCTGGGTGGTGTTTCAGACAAGTGTTCAGCTTTTCTGACCTTTTAAACCTTTGTTGTGTTGCTTCTTACCTGTTTTATGTACAGGTCACAGAGAGTTCTGCCCAGGATTCCAGATTTAGGAAATCACTTTCTCTAGTTCTCTACTTTCCATAATCCTCCCGCATGTTCCAGTTAGGAGTGGGGGCCGGGGGCATCTCCTAGTTGTAGAAGGAGGGATGGCTAAGTGGGTTCTACCCACAGCTCCCACCTGTAACACCTGGTGAGGAGGGGGAAAAGCAAATCTTTTTTGGGCTGTTTGCCTACAGAACAGCAGAAGGAAGGACTCATCTGGCTGAGTTGAAGGCTTTCAAGCCTTTATAAACCATGGTACCTCCATAAACCATGGTTATCTAGGTAGTAATTCTTGGATCAGTCCCCACATTTATCTCCTGAGGACAAACATTAATGCTCAGAAGCAGCTGGTTAAGCCCATAAGAAGGAAATACTTGAATAACTACCTCATAATATGCAAAGTCCTCTTCCACTAAGTCCTCGAATTTCACACTATTCTGCCTCTTCTAATATCCTGATTCTAAATTACGCTCCTCCAAGCCTGCCAGTCAAAGAAAGGGACCTATTGCTGAGCCAGCTGTGTCTCAGACACTTACCCCCCTGCCAATTCTTGAAGTCTCCCCCTGCAAGACTTAAGTATGTTCTCGGTCAAAGGCCTTCACTTGGAGCCCTTTCTGTTTTTCCCTCTGTCTAGATTCCATTGTCTTATACTCACATCTCTCCCTTTTTAACAAACAAACAAAAAAACCCCAGAACGTAAACAACAGCAGCAACAAGAACAACAAACATACAAAAATTTCCTTCTATTTACTGCTCTCCTCTGGCTATCATCACCTTTCCTTTTCTTTCCAGGACAATTTTTTCTTTTTTAAAAAATTTAATTAACTTCTTAAAACATTTTATTTTAACTTTTCCCCATTTTTATTGAAGTGTAATTGACACACGTCACTGCATAATTTAAGGTGTACACATAATGATTTTAATTACATATATTGTAAAATGATTGCCTCTATAAGTTTAGTTAGCATTTGTCATCTCATATAGATAAAATAAAAAAGAAAGTAAAAATTTGTTTTCCTTGTGAGGAGAACTCTTAGAATTTACTCTCTAAACTACTGTATATCACACAGCAGTATTAACTAGAGTCATCATGTTGTACATCCCATCCTTAGTACTTACTTGTTTTATAACTGGAAGTTTCTACCTTTTGACTACCTTCCTCCAATTTCTTCCCCCTCCCTGCCCCCCAGTAACCACAAATCTGATTCTTTTTCCCATGAGTTTGATTGCTTTCTTTCTTTTCTTTTTTAGATTCCACATATAAGTGAGATCACACAGTATTTGTATTTCTCTATCTGACTTACTTCACTTAGTGTAATGCCCTCAAGATCCTTTGCTGTCACAAATAGTAGGATTTCTTCATTTTTTTTTTTTTTTTTTACATCCAACCAAGTTTCCTAAAAGAATAACCCACAAGTCTTCATATCCCACTTCCCAGCTTTGGTAAACTCCCTCCACATCATTAAAAATATCCCATCAAGGTCCTCAGCAACCTGAACATTGCCAAGTCCAGAGAGAATATCCTGGTCCCATGTGACTCCTCACTCTTTCTCAAAACTCTCGACTTTTTGGCTTCTGTGACACTCCTCTCTTTTTCCTCCCATCCTTCTAACAGTCCTTGGTCTCCATCTATTTCTCAGCAGCCCATCCCTTCAACACAGATGATGCTGTGATAATGGCAATATTAATAAAAACCAACCTCAATCTTTATTGAACTCTTGTACTAGGTTCTAGGCCAGGTACTTGGAATGTGTTATCACATTAAATATCACATATTCTCACAACCCACATAAAACCCCTTTATGGAAATGTGGACCCCGAGAAATGTCAGGTTATTTGCCCAGGTTCATGCAGCTACTCCATGGCAGAGGACTTGGGTATCAGTTTCTCAAGGGACACATCCTTGGCCGGTTTCTCAGTTCACTTTGTATCCTCTCCTTGAATTATTTTGTCCATTTTCATCGTCTTTAATGAGTGATATCTGTGAAAAGTTTTTCCCAAACTAAGTTTCCAACTCCTATACCAAGCTTCCTCCTGAACTTGTCACTCTGGGTATCCCCTAGAAACCTCCAATTCACAGTATATCTATCTGAACCCAACATATTACTCCCTCCATGTCACCTGATCCTCCTTCCATATTCTAGGTCTTGGAAGTGGGACAGCCAGCTTCCACCCAGCTGTACAAGAGACACACAAAGAACTTTTGACTCTTCCCCTCTCCTTTACCCTTCGTTTATCATAAAATCTATTAATTTTTCTTCCTGTTTCTAGAATCCAGCTTTTCTTTTGTCTCTTCTTTTGATTATGGCAGTGGAGTCCTACCAGGTCTTTCTACTCCCATTTTATCTCTTTTAAGTCAGTAAGTTGTACTCCAAGAATCTTCTTCCCCCATAAAGTATAAAAATGACATTCTGGTTATCTGTTGCGATACAACAACCACATGAAGCCTTAGAAGTCTAAAACAAATTTTATTATTGCTCAAATTTTATGAGTTGATGGGGGCAATTCTCATTCAGGGTCTCTCATGAAGTTGCATTCAGATGGTGGCTGGGACCGGAGTCTTCTAAAGCCTTGACCTTGACATTCATGATGGTTTCTGGCTGGGAGCTCAGCTGGGGTGACGACCAGAGCACCTACATGTGCCATGTACCTGTGGTTTGGGCTTCTGACAGCATGGGTTTGCTTCTAAGAAGAGGTATCAGGTCCGAAGAGAGTGTTCCAAAAGACCAGGCAGAAGCTCTAAGACGTCTTAAGACCTACCTTCGGAATGTTGCTTCTGTTACCTTCAAGAAGTTGCTTAGACCAGCCCTAGATTCAAGAGGAGGGGAATTAGACTCTATCTTTGAATGTGATGAGCACATGTACAGAGAGATAAGTCATTGAGGAGGTTATCACGGAGACTATTTAGCTCAACGACTGTATCATTTTTGTGTGCTGAACTCTTTCATTGCTCCCCAGTGAGTAGGAGATGAAGTCCAAGCTTTCTCAAATACCACACATAGACTTTCCAGGGTTTGCAACACCGGTTTCTCCAACATCTTTTCCTTCCACTCCCAGCCTCCCACAATTGTTGTTTGCAAATCTCTCCACCCCACCTCTGCCATAGACCTTAATGGCTATTCTCTCCTGTGATCCACCTTAAAATCCCTACCTATCCTCTCACTTGGTCAACTCCTACTTTATCCTTTAAGACTACTTAGACATGAAGCTCACCTGAAATCCCAGCTTGGGTGGGGTGAGCCACTTTTGTGGGCTCCTATTGCACCCTGGGTGCACTTATCATAATACTTGTATTGATATACCTGTTTATGCTTCTCTTTCCCTCATACTCCCAGGAGGTTAGCCTCTCGAAGGCAGGAACCAGATCCCCGTCATCTTTGCACCTTTGATACACAGTGTCTGCACAGAGGAGGTGCTCTAGGATTGGTTGACATGACTGTGTGCTCACTGTGTGGCAGATCTGAGTCTTCTCCATCATCCATGATGCGGTTTTTCTACATAGAACATTGCAGCACCTTTAATGCAAGAAAACAGGGAGTAGAGGGTGTGGCTGCTTTGTAATGTATCAACTTGCCTAGACTGACCTACGTTTCCCAGAATTCCTTCCCCTTTATGTTTCAGGTTAGGGTGGGCCACAAGAGAGTCTCTTGTGGCAGATTTGGAGGGAGGAAGTGAAGGAGCAGCCGGGATGTAGCTCACAGGTTGGTGCTTCTCTGCTGGCTCGTTTTGTTGGTGTGAGGGCAGCAGCCAGGCTTGCAACAGTTCCTCTCCCTCTGTATCCTCCTTCAGCTTCTCTGCCTCCTGGGACAGCTCTGTGATGAACGGCACCAACTTGTCCTACAGGACATCAACACCGCCAAAGTCGGTGGCAGCAAGAGTTGACATGGGTTTGTCTGTCCCCTTGGATTCCAGCTAGTCCTTGCTTCTCTACTGCCTTCACTGAGACAGTAGCCTTATAAAGACTGCCTGCTCAACTCCCACAATTTTCTAAGGTAAAAATCCTGTGAAAAAGATATATCTATATCTATATCCATGCAGGCATATGTACATATATATACACATATGCATACCAAATACATATATTACCGCCTAGTGATTCTGCTTATCTGATCAAACTATGACTGATGTGGGTGAAGGGAGGTTACTGGGCAAAATTTAAGACATGTCAAAAACAATGACAAGCCACCTGGCTTTCGTAATAACAGTTGCTGTAATAGAAATACAACCCATCAGAGCGCCGTAATAGCTCATGTCACAGGACAGCATCGGAGTTCACAGTGAGCCTTTGGAGCCAAGAAGCTGGATTTCAAGGCTGGCTCCTCACTTTATAGCTATGTTCATTGGGCACACTCCAAGCCTCGGTTTACTCATGGGTACAATAGAGGGAACAATTGCATGAGATAATCCACATGAAGTTCTTAGTATGTGACTACCATGTAATTAGTGCTTAAACCAAGTTAGCTGATAGGAATCATGTAAAATATACAAATACTTGTAGATATCACACTTGACCCTAATTTATATTCTGTTGATTTACATTATGCCTATAACTCATAAACTGTCTTTATGAAGTACATGCGCACTCCATAAACTGAAGATTAGAGATTATAGTGCACTGTAGAGTTAATGAGTACAAATATTTTGAGACCATCCCTAGTCATTGATGGGTTAAAGAATTTATAGTAATAAACATAAATACAAGTATATTTATAGATACAAATATAAATAATGTCAGCAATATTAATGAGATACAATCGATGATTACCATGATGTAGTCAGCTTGTGCTAATTATGTAACTTCTTCATTTCTTTTGCTCTTTCAGAAATTTCCCTTTAGCCCTAGAGTTTTAAATTCTTCCTACTTTAAAAATTGAATCGATCCATATATTTAAAACTGCTTTGTACATTTAAACCTTATGTTTGGCTCTTCTCCCCATGTTAACTTTTTAGGGAGTCATTTAAGAAGGTAGACAGAGTCATGGCATTCAGAGCCAGCTGAAATATCGATCCTTCTAGATGGCATCCGTGACCTACCAAAAACTTAGCAAAATGAGGAAATGACATAAATCCTAGAAGTCCCGTTGGCTCTCGGCGATGCCGTTTGCAGGGAGTGTGCAAAACAGAGAGTGAGGGAAGGTCTTGGAATGATTTGACTTTTTTACTCTTCTTGCCTTTTGGAACATTTGATTTTTTTTTTTTTTTAGTTCTCTGTTTATGAATTGAAAATGCTTTTGTTTATTAAGCTAATTAAATTATTTTAAGAACATAAACAATGCAAGATAAGGGACTCAAACATTGTGAGTCTCTCTGTCTCTCTCTGTGCTAACAAACGGTCCATGTCATAATAAAACAAGTCTATTTCTAAATAAGGCAAAAACGACTGGGTCTCGTCTGGCGGAGCAGGACACCAAACACGGCGTCCCACTGTTTCTGCTGCCCCTGCTGCACCCTGGGAACTTCATGAAACCCAGTATTATGTAGCGGAGACCAAAGGTCAGTTCCCAGGCAACAAAAGACAATGCCCTTGATATTTGCTTATCACCCTTGAGTGAGTGGGGAAGGCTCTAGATCATGAGAATTTAAAGCAGCCCCTTCCCCATATCTGCCTGAGACTGTGATGATCTGAATTTGTACATGTTCTCACCTCATGAGCCTATCTATATACACTCGAGAGAACTCCACAGTTTGTATTCCCACCTGGCATATAGGAGGCATTAGACATTAATGGTATTCTATGGAATAAAGAAACAATTTGAATTTTTGTTTTGGAAATGAAACTTCAGTTCAAACATAATCTCATATGAAGTTCCAATTTATAAGATAAAGCAAAGCCAGAGCCTTGGCCACTCCTCTTTCTTCCCCCTTGAGTAAGCTTCCTAGGAGTCCTTGGAACAGTAACTTGAAGATAAAAGATGAGATGAAAATTCTTGCATTTCTAAATGCTACTTTCTGAAAAACCCACTGTAATGTTCTTCAGGCCCAAGAAATGAGGGAATGTATGTACCTTAGGCAGAGGCAGACAGTATTCATTCTGCTTGCTGTATCTCTGAGGGTGCGCCTCAATGCCGGGCACTGCACGTGACTGATGGAGGCTGAGTCTGCTTCCTTACAGATCCTGAACCCCAGCCAGCACAAGTGGTGACTCCAAGGCTACCTCCTGAGGGATGCAGATCTCCAAGCCCAAGGCCCAGGGGCCTGATGCACTCCTGTCTCTTTCCTGCCTGTATCTCTCTCCCTTCTTATACATATGGACCTCTGTCCATGGCCTGATTCGCCCCAGCTCCAGGGAATTCACCAGAAGCATTTATTTACCTAGAATCTAGGAGCACAATGGAAGCTGGGTAAATCAACATTTTTTAGGGACACGAAGGGAGCTAGTATTTGAGTTGCTATTCTGGGGCACATACTCTTAGATCAAAAAGAAAGTAGGTACAGTGTAGAATATATTCTCTCTTTTCAAGGTACTCATGGTGTCATTGGAAAGAGAGTACGTGCCATCTTGTGCTATAGATTTATGCCGAGGGCCAGGTGGTATCTTGGCCATGGAAGACCTGCTTGGTGCAAGAGTCAGGTTCTAACTATAACTGGGATCATCGATCGCTGTGAGCATGTGGTCATGATGCATAAGGCACAGTCTAGTCTGTTCATCTTAGCTTTTAAAGTACATTTCAGGAATCCAAGGAAACTTCTGTGTCATAATATCAAAAATGAAATTCAGGGAGGAAGGATGATACTCTCTTGCTGTTAAGGGAGGACTGGGTTTCAGGAAGCAATGTCTCTGGAGGCGGGGTTCCCTCTTCTGTGAAGTCCACTTGTTGCCCTTTGGACCTTGTTGTGCTGGGTGATGCGTCAGTCAGCAGGGTGAGACAGAGTGTGCTTGACTGGGTCTGAGCCTCAAAGCCAAATTCATGAAGATGCAGCCTCGTTTCTGACTTCGGCTCTCATTCCTGCCTTTCATGGGTTCACTGCTAGCTTTTGTAAATTAAATATCCACAAGCAGACACAATCTCTGGCAAGTTCAGCTGGAGCCAGGGAGACTAACATTCTAGATGGCTGGCTTGGTGCCCATTGTTTCCTGTTCGGATGATAGATTATGTGAACACCCAGATTATAGCCATGATATAGCTAGAGAGCTGACTTGTTGCATGTACAGTTGAGTAAATTTTTATAATGAGGATGTACAATTTTTCAAACATCAATTATGTTATGAGGCAAAATGATGTCTATTGCTTTGCATTCTATCAATACCTCAAGATTGTGTCTATCGTACATTCTCAATTCTTCATCAGGAACCCTCATTTGGGGACATACATAGCATGTTTTTCACTATTTTTTAAAGAAACAATTTAAGCAAGCACTCTTTTGTGAAGAGCCTTCAGATAAGAGAGAACAGAGACCCTGGAAAGGGGTGTGTGATGGCCACTTTCCATAACTTTCTCTCACTCCATCTTAGCCATCATGCCGATTTCTCTGTTTTCTTCTTTGTGATGTTACCTGAGCGGCATCCCAACGTGTCCCCTATTCTTACCTGGGGCTTGGAGAGCAGCACCCTCCCAGGACAGGGAGAAAGGAGGAAAGGAGTCCACAACTCTGGTCACTCTGACCTTTCCCAACTCTATTCTCTGGTTTGATTTTCTCAGCACCATTGTGTCCCTCCCATCCCCTCTCCTTCCATCTTTTTTCTCTCTTCCCTTCTCCCCTCTTTCCACTCTCCCCTGCTCCAGACTCAGCCACTATGTTGGACCAGGAGAGGATAGTTTCAGTGTGCTTCTTCTTGGAAATCTTTCTTTCTTCTATCTTTCTTTCTTCAAGGTGCTAGAGGGGTTGGGTGGAGGGGAACACAAAGTTCCAGATTCATGAAGGAAAGGAGTGCTGGTGGGACCAGGGCTGAAGCTCGCAGAGCTGGGGATGGAAAGACCACTCTTCGTTCGCAACGCCCCACTTTCAAAATGACCCAGAGAGGAAGCTGCAAAATTTCATCCTGCTTCTCAGAGGGCTGAGATGGCGTGACAAGAGCTGTGGTTGGAAATCAGCAGGTCGATGGTAAGGGAAAGTAGGAAGAGTGACAGTGGTGGGAGACACAGCATAAAGTGTCTCCAAGGAGTTCTCTCAGGGGGAATTGCTGAATTCCTAACTTCCAGCCCCTTGGAACACCCCATCAGCCTTCCTGGTGACTTTTTTTTTTTTTGCAGTACGCGGGCTTCTCACTGCTGTGGCCTCTCTCGTTGCGGAGCACAGGCTCCGGACGCGCAGGCTCAGCGGCCATGGCTCACGGGCCCAGCCGCTCCGCGGCCTGTGGGATCTTCCCGGACCGGGGCACGAACCCGTGTCCCCTGCATCGGCAGGCGGACTCTCAACCACTGCGCCACCAGGGAAGCCCCCTGGTGACTTTTCTACTCCTTACTCCATGCCTAATCCCTGCTTTCCTCTCCCCAGGACAAAGCACCCTTTGGGCTACTTAAGTGGTGAGGCCCTTTACCATAGATCCTGCTATGGCATCAGGCAAAGGGTCTCAGGTTAAAGCTGACCCCACACCACCACAGAGGACTACCCCAGCCGAGATAAAAGGGAAGCCTCTTTCTCCAGCCCTCCCGGAGTTTTCAGGGCTGCCACCTGCTTGCTTCAGAGACCTCAGTGCTCCCAGGGCAGAAAGGCCCGGGCGTTCATGTTCACATAGGCTGCGGCACTAATGGAGAAATTCTCCCGCCGGTCTACTGGGAGGAATAGCTCATGAAACAGATTGTAAAGGCCTGGGCCGGGACTCGCTCTCCTGTGACTTGGCACTTAATGTAGCTTTTTCCACTGGCAGGGACGAAGCAAGAGGCCAGGCTGCGCCCCTCAGATGATGGACGCCCTGCCCAAACCAGTCCTGTGCTCCCCAATTCTTCAATCCTGCCCTGGGCCCACGAGGGGTTTATTGAGTGGAACTACGCTTGACACCGAGGTGGCAGATTGGAGGCCAACCTCGTGACACGTTCCGAGTGTGAAATGACTTAAATCTGGGGGCCCGGTTCCAGGAGGCCCAGAGGCATGATGCTGGTGCCCAGACAGCGGCTGTCCCCCACCGGCTGTGAATCTGTTTCCCCACCCCTGGGCTGCCTGGTCAATATCAGGGTGTTTGCGGCTGGATTTGCCCCCGTGTCTCCCCGGGCGTCTGGGTTGCAGCGAGTGCACCTTTCTGGGCTGCGGGGGATGGGCCGCCGGCCAGCGTGCTGGGGGCTCCCCCCTCACCCCGAAGTCGCAGCTGTGATGACTTCATGACTCTCACATGGCCCTGGGGCCGGGGAACAGGGCCGGGATTGTATTCGCAGGCTGCAAGCGCACGTGTGAAAGAACTGCGTCAGGCTAGACCTCCTGCCGCAGGAGTTTGTGAAAATCCGCTCTTAACTCCAGCAAGAACGCCTGAGTGCCCCTGCCCACTCCTCCAAGACCCTTCAATAGACTGAGTCCTGAGGTCCTTCTCAGCCGTGGGCCACGTGGAGGGAATGATCCACACTAAACCACCTTTAGGTGGGTTTTCACGTTTTAGGGGAAATAATGACATTTTGCATTTGAATCTGCCCATGAGCCCAGGTCTGTATTAGAGCAGTCCTGGGGAAAGAGATGGCTCTATTTCTCTTAGTAGCTTGTTTGCCTCTCCCCCGGAGAGATTCAGGGGAAGGGCCGTGGCCACAAGACCCTCAGGACCTTGCTTCACCAATGTCCGGATGGTGGGAGAAATGAGACTTGAGACCCCATGTGATGTGATTGTCAAGCTTCCTGTCATTTCAATGTGGTGACAGTGTTCCTGGCCATGACTGGATGGGAGGAGCTTGTGCCCAGGGGCCATCAGGTATGTTCATTGCAGCATTGTTTGTGATGGTGACAAATTGGAATAACCTAAGTGTCTATCAAAGAGAATGGAGAAATAAAATATGGTGTATTTAGATGATGGCATTGTATACAGCAGTTAAAACAGATAACCAGACTGGGCTAGGGCTCAAAAATGAAAAAAAAAATTAATGAGTTGCAGAATGATAACTACAGTATGAAACCATTTATGGAGAGAGAGAGAGAGAAAAGAAAACAGAAAAACCCTCATGAGGCCAGGCTGTGCTTTCTGTTCTGTGCTGTGCAGAGGCCCGGAAGCCTGGACCCCAAGCTCCAAACTGTCTATGGGAAGGTGAGAGGGACTGAAATTGGGGAAGGTGGTCAAAAGTTCCTTAAGTAAATGTTCTAATGTTTAAGGGGAGAATGATTTCATTTATTTCTTATATAATTAAAAATCGATTATAAAATAGGGGAAAATGAGGTGTTAGTGGTTTACAAACTTAATCCACCCCGATTTAGCAGGTGTGGAGCTTTGTGTTTTTGACCTATTTGTAGGTAATTAGTGGTTTCAGTTCTTTTTTCTTTCTCTTTGCTGAGATGTAGCGAACTGATATGATAGAAAGGGTAGGACAAGATACCATAGTGTGTGTGTTCATAAATCCGCAAGGGGCTGTGTCAAGCGACACTCAAGAAAGTCCTTTGCTGAGCAGTTAGTCTGCAGACTGTGGCCTTGTTGAATCACAGGGTCATCACCTGTGATGACATCACAGGTCATCGTGACAAGCACCGATGCAGCACTTATTGCTCTAACTGGGCTGGGAGAAGGGGGTGGGCCAGGTACCCAGGTAACCTGCATTGGACGTAGTCCTGACACTTCCCTTTGCACCTTCCACTTGGAAAATCTTGCAAGCAGATGCATGTTGGAAATTCACTTTACATGGGGGTTAAGTGAATAATTTAGCTAAGAATAAACCCATATACGCTCACAGGTGGTGATTGCTATAATTACAGAGATTTTCAAGCACAAGATATAGTTCTGTATGTGTGTGTATGTGAATTAATAATATAGAAGTTTAAAGATAAGAAAAGGAAAACATGCTTTTGCAGAGAACAACCTTTAAAATTAGGAAAGAAATTATGAACCTATTAGGAAATGGCTTACTGTGTTTTATAATCAGTACCAATAATATTAGTTGTGTTCAAAATATTCTTTTCCTTAATTATAATAATTTCGTTCACATTGTAGAAAATTTAGCAGTTAAAGAAAAATATAAATAACAAAATTAAAAGCAGACAAAAATGAAGCGGTGGATAGCTCAATGATTTGATTATGGATGTTTTCTTCTAGATTTTTCTATTATTGATATCACAAAATCTTCATCCTACTGGTGATATTGTTTTGTAGCCCATTTTTATCATAATGTTATTAATAATTGAAAGTCCATCACCCAGAGAAGTTCCCTTAACACCCCTTTCTATTCAATTTCCTACTCACCCTAGGCCTTGGTGACCATTGATCTGATTTGTCACTATAATTTTGCCTTTTTCAAAATGTCATATAAATGGAATCATACTGTGTGTGGCCTTTGTGACTAGCTTCTTTGACTTAGCATAACACTTTTGAGATTCTTCCATGTCGTTGCATATATCAGAAGTTATTTCTTTTTATTGCTGAATAGAATTTCATTGTATGGGTCTATTACAGTTTGTTTATCCAATTATCATTTTTAGGATCTGCTGAGTTTTGAAATCTGTGGGTTGAAGTCTTTCATCCATTTTGGAATATTCTTGGAGACTATTTTTTCAAAATTACTTCTGTCCAAATCTCAGTCTCTCCTCTCTGTCTGGGATGAAAGTTGCAGTGGCTACTATGTTTGCTTCGGTTCCCATACGTCTTATACTTTGTTCTGTTCTTTCCATTCTTCTTCTCTCTTGCTTCAGTTTGAGTCTTTTCTGTTGACTTTAGCTATGCTACTTTTTTTTTTAATCCTTGAATACTCATGATGATATTGCCATAAATAAGGTTGCGCAAATAGAACCTGAAAATTTACTCCTATCCTCCTTTTTAAAAAATTGAAGTATAATTGACAAACAATATCACATCAGCTTCAGGTGTATATCATAGTGATTTGATATGTATATACATTTTTAAATGATCACTACAAAAAGTTAGTTACCACCTGTCACCTTACAAAGTTATTACAATGGTATTGACTATATTCCCCATGCTGCACATTACATCTTCATGACTCATTTATTTTATTAATGAGGTTTGTACCCCTTAATCCCCTTCACCTAGTTCACCCACCACCCTAACACCTTCTCCTCTGGTTATCACCAGTTTGTTCCCTGTATCTATGAGTCTGTTTCTGTTCTGTTTTGTTTATGTATTTATTTCATTTTTAAAATTCCACATATAATAAGTGAGATCATACAGTAACTGTCTTTCTCTGACTTAATTTCACTTAACATAACACCCTCTAGGTTCATCCATGTTGTTGCAAGATTTCATTCTTTTTTATGGCTGAGAATATCCCATTGTATATATATACTCCTATCCATCTTTTGTTTGGTTAACTCTTAGTCATCATCTAGACTTCACTTCCTCAGGAATGCCTTTTCTGATCTCCAAGATGAGGCCAGATTCCCTGTTATACACTCTCAAAGCACCACGTGCCTTTCCTTCTGAGTACTAACCAAAGTCATTATTTTGCTGGCATTTTACTTAACTGTGGAATTGTTTGTCTGCCTTCTCCTCTAGATCATAAGCTCCACAGGACAGGGGTTGTGTCTCCTTTTTTGTTTATTATTGTTTCTCCATCTGTAGCCTGGTTCGTAAAACATCATAGGATCTTAATATTTTTGAAATCTATATGGAATGTGTCCCTTTCTGGTTACTTGAAGGCCTGCCTTATCATAGCGTGGAGTACATCATCTGTGCCTGGACACCAAGCCACCCACCCTCGGGGATGGTCTTTACAGCAACATTTACTATGGACTGCCTCAGTGGACTTCAGAGGCCGAGGACAAACTGTTACGAAGTCTAAGCTCTCTCTGCTTGCCACACAACAGGCCACAAGGTGTTGAGGCAAGGAATATGACTTCATCCAGAAAGCCAGCAGACCAAGAAGATGGTAGACTAATGTCTCCAAAAAACCACCTTATTGGTGTTTGGATGCCGGTTTCTTTTATAGAATAGAGAATGGGGAGGAGATGAGGAAGTAAAGTGAAAAAGGTCATAAGATTTGCAAATGTCCCCTGGAACGGCCAGCCTAGGAGAGGAGATGTGTTAATTTCTTCTTTCTTGCAGCCATCCACAGGTGGACAGGGTCAGCATGTTTCCCTGAACAAAGGCACTTTGGCTTAACATTCAGGCCGAGGGGCAGGGTTCCCCGAGGCAGACCATTATGTACAGACAGTATCCTTTTAGTGAACAAAAGCAGCTGAAGGCAAAGGTTACAGTAAAAGAAACAGATCCAACGTGTAGTCAGATTTGGCTCTTCCCTGTTTCAAAACCACTTACGCAAGGGCACATCAGAGAACCTGCTGTCATAGCATGGATGGAAAACCAAGCTGAAAGCAGAAAAACAATTTGAACATAACTGTTGCAGACAGCCTTTGGACTCATGGAAAACTGCTAGCTCTCTTGGCTGAATTCTTGGTTGTAAACTTCTAATTCTGTGGGTTGACCTAGCAATTCTCATTTCTGGGAAACAATGGAGCCAATTCTCTGTTCTCCTGGTTTGCAAAGGATCTTCTGCTCTTTGTGACTACCATTAAGTTGCCATGCTGCCTTATTTTCACTACTGTGCTCTGGGAGGAGGAGATTTATTTGCCCTCCTTTCCTCCCTCCCTCCCTTTTCTTTCTTTCCTTCTCTCCTTCTTTCTTTCTCTCTTTCCTTCTTTCTTTCTTTCATTTGTTCTTTCTTTCTCTTTCTTTCCTTTCTTCTTTCCTTCCTTCTTTCCTTCTTTCTTTTTTCTTTCCTTTCTTTCTTTCTTTCTTTCTTTCTTTCTTTCTTTCTTTCTTTCTTTCTTTCTCTCTTTCTCTCTTTCTCTCTTTCCTTCCTTCTTTCTTTCCTTCCTTCTTTCTTTCCTTCCTTCTTTCTTTCTTTCTCTCCTCCCTCCCTCCTTCCCTCCCTCCCTTCCTTCCTTCCTTCCTTCCTTCCTTCCACTTCTTCCCTTTTTCTTTCCCCTCTCTTTCTATATCTTCTTTCCTGGCAAAGACAAAAATATATAACTCCAAACAGTGAAATTAGTGTTTCAGCCTGGGGATCTCTACATATGCATTCCAGAGGACATAAAGTTTGAACTGGGTGAGAAAGTTGAAGTAGGATTTTCTGCATAATACATCTAATTGCACATAAAGTGGGGAACTTTCCATTTTTCCATATCCATGTATATGGACATTTATGAATCTACAGATAATAAGAATAGGGAAAAGAAGAAATAAATAAGCATAGCTAATATTTACTTATCACATGCATTATCCCATTTAATATTCCCACATATCCAAACAGGAAGGTATTGCTAGTATCCATTTATAGAGAAAGGAACTAGATGCTCAATGGGAAACATCTCTCTAACTCTGAGAGGAAAATCTTGGAAGGTACCAGTGATGCTTTTAAAATTTATATTAACCCTTATTTTTATGGAAATGGCACTGTTAGCGAATTTAACTTGCCAGCGCATGTCTCTGATCATTTCCTCTATTGTTGAAAACCTCCCAGTGGTCCCCTATTTTCTAACCAAAGCCAGGCAAGTTGACATATCATGGAACTTTCCAGGGACTTGCTGTTCTAGTGCACACTGGGAATTTCCAACTTATTTTCCCATGGAATGCATTTTCTCCTGGATCATCTTCCAGTTTTCCAGTGACCTTGGATATGCTCACCTGTAAAATAAAATGTAAGTACTTAAATCTTGTTCCTCATACCATAGTTTACTCATTTCTGGCTATCTTGAAAGTTTGATGGAGCCAGGCAGGTAATGTAAATGCAAGAAGCCACAAAGAATGAAGTGATAGGTGATAACCGACCTTCCACAGAGAAGGGAGGTCGGGAGCATGACCCACTAGAAAGCATACACCTGACCAAAGGAGCTTCCAGCTCTAGCTGAATGTTGTGAAATGTAGGCTCACAATGATGGAGATTTTGCTATCCCAAGAGAATTTGGAAGCTGGATTTTGATTTAAACTATTCTGATTTTTAAAGAATGGCAACTAATGCATGTTTAAAACTCTTTGTGGGTGAACACTGTGAGCCAAGCAAAACACACACACAAACTGAGTTTGGCCAGTGCAACAGCTTGTTTGTGACTTTGACTCTACGTAATAAGATCTCTGCTTCCTTTTTCTGCAATAAAATGACACAAAATTCTTGAATATAAACTTCTTATTTTAGGGAGCAGTATACCAATTCTTTTTATTCATTTTTCATGATCAAATATAAACAAATACTACATACACACACACACACATTTGCATGTATACATATATGCAAATATAAACTGCAGTCACACCTACATTTGGCCAACACGTTTTCTAGATTCACCTCTGTGTGACCAGCCTTCGGACTGCTCTTCTTTTCCACATTCCCTAAAGAGCCACATGCAGTAAGAGACAGTGATCTGTACTCTTCAGTCCCAGGCTATCCACACCAGTGGTGATTGATTTAAACTACTTTTTATGGGATCTATTTGCATGTGGTATAACTGGTGGTGGTTTCTAGGTATCCATATGTTTGCACCTAATACCTTTAAAAATATCTGCAGAAGAAAATGAAAATTATATTGTAGGGTGAGCTTGTTTGCAGCCACATGGGTGAGAAAACTGGATAGAGGAAAAGATATTGATATTCTCCTTAAAAGGTCTATGCCCTGAATCCTGTTATAAATAGAGTTCTGGTTAAATACTAGTGAAGCACTCATTCGGTATGTGTGGGGATTGCTATTGGCATGTACACTTTTTGGAGGATGGACAACTGAGAGTCTGATGTGGCTCTTACCATGGCTGAGCTCGTGCTGAGTCCCTCTCGCCCACCCTCTCCCACTTCATGCCTCCTGTGTGAAGCTTCCTTTAACTGTCTTGCCCTCCCTACTTATGGAGGGCTACTCACTCCCTTTCCTGTAGTGCACATCTGGTGCAATGGGGGCACCCTATGGCAACGCTGTATGAGCATAAAATCTGCTTGTCCATCCCTCTCTTGGACATGCAAGCGTGAGAGCTCTAGGGGCAGTGTTATCTGTGAATTCCAGTTCCTTGCACTGCACCTAGCACACAGGAGACATTCAATAAACTGGAGTGCATGGTTATTTGAACACAACCTGGAAATTTAGAAAGTATCAGGTAGGATAACGACTAGAACCCTCTATCCATGGAATAGGAAGATTTGACATCAGAGCCTCCCATCATTTGGAGTGTTCACGTAGAAGTTGGATGACTGCTCTGGAAAGTATTTCTGTATGGAGTTAGGAGGCTGACTGAGAGCCTTGCCCAGGTCCCTTCTAGCTGTGAGATTTAACAAGCTTTCCCAGCTATTTGTTCTGGTGCCTGGGTAGTGGAGTTAGCGGAGCAGATACTGTGGACACTCCACTCTGTCCCCTCCCCCACCGCCTCAGCTTTACCATTTTTACACACGGGCATGACTGCCACCTGCCAGTACCTGCATTTCACTGCCTGGGGCTTTTGTCTGGCTTCTGGAGGCCACTCTACCTGCAGACACTGCAGGCTAGAGGTGCTGGAGGATTCACAGCTCCTGGAAGCATCCCTCAACCCATGAGTAAAGGGGGCTGGTGGATAAATACCCCAGCTTCGTTGCCTTACAGATGGGATACTGCTACCTGGCTTCCTGCCAGGGAGGTCAAGCTCCAAAGCCCACAGTGGAAATGAGCCTGATAATGCATGCTTTAAGGCCTTTCTTTTTTTTTTTTATAATTTTTAAACAAATTTATTTATTTTATTTATTTATTTTTGGCTGCATTAGGTCTTTGTTGCTGCACACAGGCTTTCTCTAGGTGCAGCGAGCGAGGGCTACTCTTCATTGCGGTGCTCAAGCTTCTCATTGCGGTGGCTTCTCTTGTTGTGGAGCACAGGCTCTAGGCATGCAGGCTTCAGTAATTGTGGCTCACAGGCTCTAGAGTGCAGGCTCAGTAGTTGTGGCGCACAGGCTTAGCTGCTCTGTGGCATGTGGGATCTTCCCAGACCAGGGCTCAAACCTGTGTCCCCTGCGTTGGCAGGTGGATTCTTAACCACTGAACCACCAGGGAAGCCCATTAATGCCTTTCTTGTCTCCCTTCCCCACTGCTCTCCTGGTGGTTCCTGGGGTCACCTCCCAAATACATGACTTACACTTGAATCCTTGCCATGGTGTCTGCTTCTGGGGAAAACCAAAAAGATAGTTGGACTCTCAGCACATTCCTTCCATGGGCTAATTCAAGAGATACCCACATTTTTTTCCCAAAGTGGAATTCAATGCAACAAATAGCAGATCCCAGACAGAAGATTTAGAAGTCACAGGGACTAGGGCCTTGGCTAGAAATGCAGCAATGGGAATACAGCTGCATTGTTTCAGAAGCTAAGTTAGAGCTCCCACACCTCAAAGCTGAGGCAATGTCTAGCACTAAAGCAAACAGTGTGATTGAAACTCTCCACAGTGCCTGACAAGCTCGGCCAGCAATTCTGTATGTGACACCTTTGGTAGCTGCTCTCATTACATGACACGGTGTGGTTTTCAAACGGCTTATGGCTGAATGATAGCAACAAGGGTTCAGGAGTCTCCAGAGATAATTGTGTGGGAACTAGGTAGGGAGACAGGTGAAAGGTAAATTAAAATCCTTGTGGATTATCTTAAACTTGGAGCCAGTTAATATGCTGTGGCAGAGACGGCAGATTTTATGGTTATGAAACTCTCACATAACAGCCGGGGGTACAGTTTTACAGGATCCCTCATAATGACCAGGCTATTAAGCAGGAACTGGATCCCCCCAATCCCCAACCCCCCACCCCGCAACTGCCCCACCTGAGATTTCTCCAGGGAAAAAGCATAACTAGAGGCAAATACACGATGCCGTCCTCAAAGCAAATCCAACCCCGAGAGTGGCAAGTCTCATGATTAATACTGACCCCGGATACACCCAGCCCTAGGATGACCATACAAACAGCTGAGCCAGGAAATACAACATGAGCAATGTGTGACTAAGGAGGAAACCCAGTCCGCTGGGACGTGCTGTCGGAGGGAACGAGCCACAGAGCTTGACCAACGTGAAAGTTCTAGCTTGGCCTGGTTCCTGCTGACAAAATCTGTGATCAGAACTGGAAAGAATACATGAGTGGTGGATAAAGAGGCTCCTTTCATTCCCCTCAGCTAAAGAGGGTCTGTTGCTCTTCTGAAAGCGGAACTCTAAGAGATTCTAACGAAGGCCTCAAAGCTGTAAGCTGAGCACAGGGTCAATGGCACAGTGCCTACTTTAACTTGACCAGAAGATTTTCCAAGCCAAGCCATGCTTTTATATGCATTGGAAGAGGTCTCTATGTCTGCCCGGTTCTGGGAGTCCAGACAACGGTAGAATAAAAACAAGTGGGGGAAAATGTAGTTTCAGTGGTTCCGTGTCTAAATACGCCACTTGAAAAAGAGTCCATTTGTTAAAAACAAAAGAAAAAACTTTAATTTTGTTAAAAGGCTCTAAATACAGATTGCCACTGAGCCAGGTCAGGATTAACTCAATGTTTGGGCTGAGTCTTTGGTTGGCACCTACTTATTTTATGGTATATAAGAATTGAGATGACAAGCATAAACGTAATTGTTAACCATGAAATTCTATACCTCCGTCCCATCTGATTTGAGGACCTGTCTGCCCTTCACTCTTCCCAAAACTCTGCGTGGCAGGTATTTTCAGTTCCGAGCTGGTCTAAATAAATCCCATGTTTGGGAAGGCTTTGCAGGTATTAACAATCTCAGACTCCTACAACGTGGCGTCCAGAAGACCTCTTCCCGTGTCTCACTTTGCTTTCATCCGGATAGAAGGTAAGTCAGTGCTTTGATGTAATACCGGGCAGTGTCTTTTCTCCTCAAATCCAATCCTGTTTGCCTCAAACAGTTCAATTCAAAACGGCGGGGCTTTGTAGGGGGCAGGACCCTCTCTTACTGTCAGGTTGCAGAAACATGGTCATTAAATTTGGGTTTGGCTAACATGCTGAGCATTGACTCAATATCACATCCATAACTTTATTATATCTTCTCATCTGCACTGTAATGAAGCACTTAGGAATCTCTTGTTTCAGGTAAAGAAACAACCTCTGTGAGCGCCACGGTCACTTGTCCCAGTTCCATCATCTGACCAGGGACAGATTTAGAAAGAGCCAAGCTGGAAACCCTGCTCTGAGCCCCTAGTTCTTTCCATTACAGATGTTTGAGCAATAATTAATTAGGGATGACAGCAGAGAGGAAAAATCTAATGTACCAATAAACTTCATTTTCCTGGCTGCTCTTAAAAAAGCACAAGAGTGTAATTTGAACAATAAATCATTTCTTAAAAATACGACTTCTGAATTTTTTCTTTCTTGCCTACGACAGACTCCTGGTCTCTTTCTCGATGTGGCTGCTCTCCTTTCTCTGATAGACTTCCTTTCTCCTAATGTGTTTCAAGTCCCCTGACCATGTGTGCTGAATGGAGTAAAAGATAGGCAGTATTGCTTTTCAAATGTCTCAGGAAACCCAATATCATGCATTCACTGCTCACTGCACTGAAATGGAACTTCTAACTGCAACAGAGTACACTCCAGGCACTCATCAGCCTAAGACATCTGCAACCTTTCACATTCAAAACATCTGATTTTTCTTTCCTTCCATTGGGTACTTTTCTTTTTTCTGTAAGCATTGGGAAGGTTTTAATAAGGTGGTCCTAGCTGGCAAGGTCAGGGATGAAGGAGTATTTGATGCTGGTTTAAAGTTTGGTAAAGTAAATGATTACACAGTGAGGAAATGAGAACTATTAAAAAAAAGTTTATCGTATTATCCACTTAGGAGTTATAGGAAATTTAGATTCTATTCTAATTACGATAATTTTGTTACAGGGTTTGGAACTCAGAGCCTTAATTCAGCTTATGATCACTGAAATTTCAAAGTGAAATTTCACTGAGCCATATCAGATGTTTTGCGGCAGAGCCGTTGAAAACAGAATGCACGTGAGCTGAAATGGGGGGAGGGCATTGTCAAATCCTGGACAGTGAACGTACAGGGAAAGGAGATACCCTTAAGAAAGACATAGGACGGGGATGTTTCCCCCAGCTCCCTCTACCTCTGAGGGAGAAATTACGGAAGTAATTCCCACACAACGTTAAATTCTTCTTTGGAATATCCCACAAACTCCCAACATTTGCCACGTGGTTGGTTCATTGATTTGTGCATAAAGCTATGTCACATTTTGAAATCCCTTGAGAAGCATTTCTCAGGCTGCAAAATCCAGGATGTGGTAAGCAGTAATTGATTTTCATCATACAAATGGATGGGTTCTGTTATCTGAACCAAATAGACTATACATTCTAGAAATTTGTATTTTGGCTATATTTCTTAACAAATAATGTTATTTGTTGCTTTAGTATTATTTTTTATTGTTTTTTGTTGTTTGTTTGTTTTTTGCGGTACGCGGGCCTCTCACTGTTGTGGCCTCTCCCGTTGCGGAGCACAGGCTCCGGAGGCGCAGGCTCAGCGGCCATGGCTCACGGGCCCAGCCGTTCCGCGGCATGTGGGATCTTCCCAGACCGGGGCACAAACCCGTGTCCCCTGCATCGGCAGGCGGACTCTCAACCACTGAGCCACCAGGGAAGCCCTAGTATTATTTTTTAAATAAAAGAGAGTTTGACAGTAATGAATAGTGTAACCATTTAAGGAAATGCCCAAATAGGGGAACTTATTGCTTCTCCAGAAAGAGACAAACACCTACCTCACTGGGATACTGGGTTCTGCCTGTAGGTTGAACCAGGATCATCCCTGATTGACAGCCTGTCCCTGTAGTTTCTTGTGACTTCACTCTTCCTGGATTATAATTCATCTACAAACCTAACTTTATAGATGCTTACACAAAGGTAAGAGGTATCAAATTCAAGCTTTATAAATTTAGCATTTTGATGCCTTTTTCCATTTAGGGTTTCTTTTTACAAATACTGCAGAATCTACCTGCAGAAGCCAGGAGAGTGGCAGGAAGCTGGGGCAGCATTCTCTACTGAACTCTGGTTTTTGTCCCGGGAACCACGTCAGCTTCCATTTGGTGTCACTCTGCTCAGCTAACGCTGTCTAGACCAAATCCCAGGCCAAGCGTTCCCCTCACAAGGCTCCCGCTGTATTTCCTCCACTTCATGCAGTCAGTAAGTGCCTGGTAGTGAGTGACAAATCTCCTACTGCTCCCATTTACTCCTTTGCACATGGGCTTTTACATCCACAGACACTTCATGGAAGATAAATCACAGAGAACAGCACAGGGACACAGTGAGCAGCCAACATGCTCAGCAACCTTTCCCTCTCATTCTGTGGCAGACCTGGATTCCTGGGTAACTGGGCATTGGTGTAGCCTGGAGGGGCTGAGAACTGACAGAAGAGGTAAAGGCAAGCCTTCTACAAATGTGGTTTATTTATACCCCAGACATTTAAAAGTCCCCAGAGCTCAAAAAAAAAAAAAATCACACTTTTAATTAAGGACATTTCCTTTTATGAGTTCCTGAAGGTAATGGCATTGTGCACAGGAATTTAATAGTTTGGGGGATTTTGTTTAAGTACTGATCATTCCCTTACACAATTGAAGCCTATTTCATGGGTCAATGTCTTCAGTTTTCAGATATCTTTCATCAAGACGGCCCTTCTTCTAAAGCAACAATTAAAGAAAAATTTGCTGATGTGAGTTTAAGGATTACAGGTGTCTGATGATGGCTTCAATAATTACCAATATGCATTTAGAGAAAACCTAGCTTTCCAATGTGGTAGCTACGGGCCATATGTGGCTATTTAAAGTGAACTTTAAATTAGTTAAAATGAAATGAACTTTTTGGTTCTTTCGTCACACCAGCCGCGTTTCAAGTGCTCACTAGCCACATATGGCTAGTGGCTGCCATATTGGATATACAGATAGAACATTTCCATCATAGCAAAAAGTTCTATTGGATGTTACTGAGTCCTAAAGCGTGGAGGCAGATGGACTGCACAATGGATAATCTACAGATGTGGGAAGTTGTCAGCCCTTGGAAAGTGGGCACCTTCTTGTTAAAGAGATGAACAGTGAAAAGTGATGTTCTGTATGAGCATACTACCAAGATGGAACAGGGGTGAGAAGTCAATGCCAAAATAGAGGCATGACATTCAAAGCTGAATGATCCTGGGCAGGAATGCAGAACCTAGTCCTATACCACGAGCAGACTTGGGGCTAAGAAATGAGTGATGCCAAAGTCTGTGGGAGCAAGAGAGAATAAAAGAGAAAACATACGAGCACAGTTGTGACATGGAGGGGATATAGAATTCTCAAAGAGTGTTAGTTTATTTCTGCTGCAACAAATTACTGCAAACTTTCTCACTTAAAACAGCACAAATTCATTGTTACGGTTCTGGAGGTCAGAAGTTTCACTGGGTTGTAATGAAGCAGTTTCTTCTGCACCCTTTAGTTTTCTTGCCTTTTCCAGCTTCCAGAGGCCTCTTGCACTGCTTGGCTTCTTGGCCCCTTCCTCCCATTCAAAGTCAGCAACACAGCACCTTCGAATCTCTGCCTCATCCCTATTTCCATCTTCAAATCTCCTTCTCTGATGCTCACTTATAAGGAACCTTCTGATTACATTTCCCCCACCAGATAATCCAGGATCATCTCCCCGTCTCAAGGTCCAGAGTCTTAATGACACCTGCAAAGTCCCTTTTGCCATGTGAGGTGACATACCCACAGGTTTGGAGAATTGGGATGTGCACATCTTTGGGGGAGCATTGTTCTGCCCACCATAAGTGTGGTAACATCGAAGAGTCTGCTCAAAACCCTGAGACCTCACAGATATTTATAATTTAGAGGTCACCAAGCTTTCAAACCACAAGAAACAATTTATTAATTTATATTCCACCTTGTTCCAGAGATGAGTTAAATTTATAAAAACATATACATACAAGATAGAGCTTCAAATATAAATAGGATGAAAGGAGAAAGATGGGCTGAGTAAGAATACAATGAGGCAAAGAATGAAGCTTAGAAATATGCTGTGTAACGACCTCATCTCCTCCATTGTGGGAGTCTTAAAGACAGAAGACTGTGGAATCGAAGAGTATGTTCTAAATGTTACCACCAGGGGATTCAGACAAGGAGTGTAACCAGAAATTCCAAATAATCACACCCTGAAGGTCAAAAAAATAGAGATGGAAATTGTGGGTATAGGGCAGGACATTTTTTTTTAATGTAGCAGAATGGAATGGCATCCCCCTTTTCCTTAAGGTTTGGGAAGGTACATCCTCTATCAGAAGTGATGCAACGTGCAATGTTTCTGACAGTTCAACTCTATTTCAGGCCTTGACTTCAAGGATATGTAGCACTTAGAGTTCATCAAGCTTTTAGACCCTAAGAAGTTATTTATTAATTTATATTCCCCGATTCCAAAAATGAGCTAGCTGATTATAACAATGTGCGTAATATAAGGTATGGCGTCAAATATAATTTGAGTGAAGGAAGAATCAGGAAAAAAATACAATGAGGGAAGGAATGAGGTTTAAAAAACATGCTGTGTATTGACTTGAACCTGTTTTGATTGGGTTGAACATATGGTCTTAACCTGATCATTTATATAGTTGGCAATGTTTTTGAGATGGAAAACAACAAAGGGTATCACTGAGAAAAGCTCTAGTTAGTCTTGTTACTAAAGTGAGACAAGAAATTCTTCCTGGAGTTCTCACATACAGAACATAATGTTTGATGTCCTCAACAATGTCTTATCCTTGAATGTTGGAGTTTTTTAAGGCTTTTTCTAATAATGACCCTTTATTTAGGCTTTTGGAATCCCCAAAACATAATTCATAAAAAGCAATTCTTCAGAGATCCAAGGAAATGAAATCTGCGTGCCTGGCTTCTTTCTGCTCCTCCAGAGTCTGGAGGATAGCTGAGAACACCTAGAAAAACAAATTAACACTGAGCCTTCAAATAGTTTTAAATACTGTTTCTTTCTATTGGACTTTTGGATAAGTACTGGGCACATGTCGGCTTGACATCCTATTCTCCAGCTAGTACCTGGAGTGTTTTATTTCATGTTACCAACCGTGTCATCCCATCTCTGTCCGGAAGAAAGCTGGGATAGTCCCCACTGACACAGGCTTCTTGGAACATAACTATAAATCTCCTCCAGATCATAGGAAACCATCAGACAATTGAGAACTTAAAAAAGTTGCCCTATATAGCATGTCCAAAGAGATCTGTCCTGCCACACGCCCCTTAGTATACTTAAGACAGACTACATTGGTCAACGCACTTGTCTCTACTTTGCACTGTGGTCAAATGGATATTACAGATGTTGAAGACAGGTAATTAATGACAGGGGCAGTGCTTTGAGATGTGGCTATCCCAGATACTTCTGTGAAGGCTGTCAACTTCCCAGCACCTCATGTTTTGTGAAAGTTTAGAGACAATAGCATACTGGTGAAAACAAACCCATCTCTCCACTGCCAGCTTCCCCTCTCTTCTCCCTCCCATCCCTTTCCCTCTCTTCCCCCATATTACCTACTTCTCCTTCCTCTTCTTTTTGTCCTCCCATTTTTCCCTTTGCCCAGCACACTGACAATCAAAGAACACCTTAGAAGTTCTGAATGCCAAGACATTATATCAAATAATTTTCATAGGGGACTGTTTTTAAAAGTGACACTTCAAGAGTACACTTCAAGGTGGGTCATGGTGTGCCCTGCACAATCAGAGAACATTTTTAACTCAAGTATATAAGGTAACATATCTCATCCCCCAATTTATCCCTACTGATCTGTACATAAAATGCAAGGGCAAGCACAGAGATTATAAAGCTGAACATTGGCTCAGTGAGTGAATGGTATGTTCTTGTTCTCAAATATTTCACTGCTATAATAAGTAAGGCAGCACAGTGGAGCTAGCTGGATGGGGTTCGTGCCAGGTTAGAAATCAGATGCCTTCGATTGTCCATGCACACCAGTGCTTCTGACACCCAAAATGTGGCCGAGGAGGGGTCCCCTTGTTCAGGCCAGCTTATGACATTCTAATGCAATCTAGAGCCTGCCTTTATCCCCATCCTCCAGAACCTGGGAACAGTGCAGGCACCGCATTGAATTCATCTCGCAGAATGGTGCAGAGGGGGCTATAAAATCTTCAAGCACAAGAAAGTCGTCTTTCTTGAACTTCGAGTTCTGAATGTGCACTGCAAGCTCTGCTAACAAGGGGGACTAAGCCAGCCCAACACTTCAGGGATCTTTCCAGAAAGTTTCAGCCTTCCCCATAGTCCCTGGGGGAATCTTTTCTGCTACTTCTCATCTCCTGAGCAATTTAAGAACAACATACTCATTTGATTTGTAAGGTGAGGGCCTGGTGAAACTGTGAATGAAGTGTCTTGAGGGGAAGAAGATAATGTTTTCCAAGTGCCTTGACTAATATGTTCAGACTTGGTTCAGACGGGTCTGTGTAATTTGTTTGCTCCCATCATGGAGTCACAAAGGCGTCTCTGTCTTGCCGGGAGCACAGAGAGAGGAGAGGGACAGGAGGAGAGCCCATGTGAAGAGCACACCATGCTGTTTTCTCAGGACAGATGCTGTCTACTGGAGAGAAGAAGCCATTGTGTTGGGTCTGTCTGCTGTGTGGATGGCACATGGGTGTACCCGCAGCCCAGGCCAGGGCACACAGATGCAATCCCAGTGTACTGTTGGGTTTTGCTTTTTCTGGCAGGGGGGCGAAAAGAATGTTAATATTTTGTGACCACTGAGACAGATGTCCTACCTTTACTCAGTTCACCCTAAAGGGTTAAAAAAATCCCTTCATTCCTTCTTTGTTCTCTGACCTATTTAAGACTTAGAACAGTAGAACCATCTACCTCCCTAGGGCAGGGAGAAGCTGCTTTCTTCTCAGACTTCAGATTTTAGCCTAAATGTCACTTTCTGAAAGACTCCTTCTCTGATCCCCAAGAAGTTAAGCCCCTTCCCTGACCCCCATGTGAATTTCAGTTGCAGCTTTTCCTGTGTCACAGATAAGGGGAGCCTAGTGTCAGGCTGGCAAACACAGATCCTGGAGGTGAGTTGCCTGGGCTGAAATTCCAGCTCTCCCATGGTCTGTGAAACTTTGAGAAATTTACTGCATTGTTTTATGCTTTAATTTTTTCATACATAGAATGAGGGTATTAACTGCTTCTCCCTCATGGAGAAATTACAATGATTATATAGGTTAAACAGACATAAAGAGCTTAGTGCCTCACACAGGGAGGCCCTATATATATGTTCATATTACTATTCATATATTTGCTTACTTATTTATGGTTTCTCTTCCCCCCAAACTAAGCTTCCATTAGGGCACAGGTTATATATACATATAATTTTGTTTTCATGTTGAATGAAAGGGAAGACAGGATATCAATCTTCTATTATAGAAAGATACAGTATTAAATTATAATCCCTGCCTCACACCATTTACAAAGATCAAGGATTAAAGACCTCCATGAGAAAAGTATAACAATCGTTATAAAATTTTGGAGAATATCATTATGACCTTGGGGTTAAGGAAGGGTTCCTTAAACAATAAAAAAGTACTTATCATAAAAGAAATGATAAATGCATTAAAATTCTGTGTAATAAAAATCATCAGAAGCATAATGAAAAAAATTGCATTCTTAGAAAAATATTTGCAACCACATAGCTGATAGAGAATAAGTATTTGACATATAAAGGAAACCTAAATGGTTAACAAACAGAAGAAGTTTAGCATCATTAGTTATTAGAGAAATACAAATTAATATCCCAATAAATAACATTTCACATCCATCAATTGGCAAGACTTAAAATCTCTGACAATACCAAATGTTGGAAGTATATGGAGAAGTGGGGTTCCTATGCCCTATTAATGGGAACGTAAAATTTTACAAGTATTTTGGAAAATAATTGGGAAATGATGAGCACTGAGATAATTAGAGTGGCTTCCCTCTGGAGAGGGTGAGAGGAGATGGGACTGGCAAAAGTCGTACACTGTAAACTTCAAATATATTTGAAATATACTTTTAAATATTTAAAAATAAATATGAACGTAATATTAAGATTTACTCAACTGAGCCGTTGGGGATGGCAATTCATTGTATTATTTTCAATTCTCATTTCTGTATGTGAAATACCTTTGTTATTTAAACAGCTAAAATTACTAAATATGAAGGCCTCAGAGATCATCTGGTGCAGTGGTCTCCAAACTCTGGTGCACATTCAGGCACTGCAGGGCTGCTAGATCACAGATCATGGGGACACACCCCAGAGTCTCCGATGCAGCAGGTGTGGGGCGGGGACTTGGAATCTGCATTCCTAACAAGCTCCCAGTAAGTGCTGACGCTGCTTGTCCACTTTGAGAACCACTGATCTAGCCCAGCTCTTTCATTCTGGAGATAAGGACCACATGACCAGAAAAGAGGAGTCATTTCATTTTTTTCCCTCCAAAAAATACTTGTAGGGTGCCTGCTGTGTGCCAGGCACAGCTCCAGTACTGGTGATCCAGATCTTAGCAAGATAGACACGCTCTCTGCTGTCCTAGAGATTTTGCTCAGTTGGGGGGAAGGGAGGAGGGTGTGAACAAAAAGTAAACAAGATAATTTCGGACAGTGGCACGTTCTAAGAAGAAAACCCAATAGGGTAATGTCAAAGGGAGAGTTGAAAGGGCAGGGGCATTATTAAATTGGCTCAGGTCTCTTTGAGGAGGTGACATTTAAGCTGAGATGGAAGGATGAGAAAGAAGATCTGGGGAAGTGAGCTCCAGGCAGAGGAGAGAGAAAGTTCAAAGCTTGGGGCAAGAAAGAAATAATGAAACCCCAGGGACTAGAAAACATATGAAAAGAAGTTTAACATCTTTGGTTATTAGAGAAATAACTAATTGCTGATTAGTAACTAACAAAGTAACAACTATTAAAGAAATAGTCACTCTTTTTAGATCATAGCAACCAAAAGGCAGACAGTGGGATGTGAAGTCAGAGAGGTAGGTGGGAAGGAAAGGAAAGGAGTATGAATTTCCTTCTCCATGGAGGCCCTGGGTGTTCTGACATCCAGGATTATAGGTTTGCCTCTCAATCCCTGGTGCCAGGTTCCTCCCACCAGCCCACACTGCATGGCACAAAACACAAATTAAATGCAACCCAAACAAAACACAGCAACCCCATCTCCAACCTCAATGTTAGTGCATTGTCCTCCTTGTGATCTGATCAAGTAAATCCAATACATTTTTAAGGACAACCCCTTCCACGTCTAAAACATTTAAAGGAGAGTGTGACAACAATGGTCAGAGATATTAAACTGCAAATAAAATGTATGTTTCTCTTGTGTACAGGTGTCTTTTTTCTCCTGAGAGCTAAGGTAACAGATTGCATCTATTACTAGTGAAAAATAATAGATTTATAATGACTCAGTCTTCTACAGACCATCAAAATGTCAAATGTGAATTTTATTGAAAAATTTTTACTTACCTTCTTAATTCATTTAGTCATGTGTGTATCAATCCTCTACTTTCCTTAACATTTGCATCTTCTTTAACTGGCAAATATGCGTCACACTCAGTTCCTCCTTTTTGACTGGGATATGGTCCATACCACAGTCTTAGACAATTAAATATTTTTAAATGGTTATCAATGTCATCTTTCATGAACAAATTTCTCTTTGGTTTCTCAGTATTTTTATTTTGCAGCTGATATTTTTGGCCCAAGGAAGATGCTCAAAAAGTGCTTAATGGCTATATCAATGGTTGAATCTGTTTCAGAGTTTATATTATTATTAAATGTTCTTATTAAAAATTAATTTATTCAGTTGATACATGTTTACTGTTCATATACTACATCTCAAAGCTCTTGGGATACAGCAAAAACAAACAAATAAAACCATTGTTATCATGGAGCCCACTTTGTAACTGAGGTAATATAATAAATAAATAAATCTATCATATCAGGTGATGGTGAGTGTGAAGGGAGACTAAAACAGCGTAAGTAGACAGAAAAAGAAGGAGGTGCATGGGGCTATTTTCAATAGAACAGAGAGGAAATTTCTTGAATAATTTGACATTTGAGCAAGGCTCTGAATAAAGTTAGATGGACAGATATCTGGGAGAAGCAAGGATAAATGTCCTGAGGTGAGAACCCAAGTGGCTGGAGGTGAGTGGATGAGGGGGGAGCCACAGGGGACTAGACAGAGAAGTGGTAAGGGGGCCAGATCAGATAGGGTTGCATAGTCTATGGTGAAAACTTTGGATTTTATTCTGAGACAGATAGAGCTCCTGGTAGATTTTGGTTAAAGCAATAATAGGTCCAACTTAGATCTTTAAAAAAAAAATCATTCTATATATTTATAAAATTTATTTTTTAATTGAAGTATAGTTGATGTGCAATATTATATGTTACAGATATACAGTATAGTGCTTCACAATTTTTAAAGGTTATACTTGATTTATAGTTATTATAAAATATTGGCTATATTCCTCGTGTTGTACAATATATCCTTGTAGCTTATTTCATACATAATAGTTTATACCTCTTAACACCCTACCCCTATATTGTCCCTACCCCCTCTGTCTCCCCACTGGTAACCACTAGCTTGTTCTCTATATCTGTGAGTCTGCTTCTTTTTTGATTATATTCACTAGTTTATTGTATTTTTTAGATTCTACATGTGAGTGATAACATACAGTATTTGTCCTTCCCTGTCTGACTTATTTCAGTTAGCATAGTACCCTCCAAGTCCATTTATGTTGCTGCAAATAGCAAAATTTTCCTTCTTTTTTATGGCTGAGTACTATTCCATTGTATATTTCTATTTGTAGCACATCTTCTTTATCCAAGTGGCTGGAGGTGTGTGAATGAGGGGAAAGCCACAGGGGACCAGACAGAGAAGTAGTAGGTGGGCCAGATCAGGTAGGGTTGTGTAGTCTATGGTGAAAATTTTGGATTTTATTCTGAGACAGATAGAGCTCCTGGTAGATTTTGGTTAAAGCAATAATAGGTCCAACTTAGATTTGTTTTTGTTTTTAAAAAGCATTCTATATATCCATCTATTGATGGATACGTAAGTTGCTTCCATATCTTGGCAATTGTAATTAATGCTGCTATGAACATTGGGGTGCATGTATCTTTTCAAATTAGTGTTTTTGTTTTTGGATCTATCCCAGGAGTGGAACTGATGCAGCTACTGTGGAAAATGGAAACTTCTCAAAAAAATAAAAATAGAACTACCATATGGTCCAACTTAGATCTTAAAAGCACTCTCATTGTTGTGTTAAAACAGACACACACGTTGAAAGGGAAGCAAAAGGATAGAATCAGGGAGAACATTAGAAGGTTGTTGCAGTAATCTTGGCAAAAAGTGACGGAAGCAGAAGAAGGGGGCTGAGAGGTGGCCATATTCTGGATACATTCTAAAAACAGAGCCATGAGCATTTGATAATATATTGGAGGAAGGATCTGAGAGAAAGGAGTCAAGGAAAGAAGATGTCAAGGATTTGGGCTTCAACAACTGGCAAGATGGAGTTTTCATTTACCTAGATGAGGAAGGTGGGGAAAAAGCAAGTTTGGGTGGGTAATCAAGAGCTGGATATATATCCAAGAAGGCAGGAAGATAAGTCTGGAGTTCAGGAGAAAGACTCAGGCTACAGACAGACATTTGGGAGCCATCAGGGTATAAATGGTATTTACTAGAAGAGATTATATGGGGGTGTGTATAGATAAGAGAGGCAATTTGAGGACTGGACTCTGGAACACTCCAAAATTCAGAGGTTAGGGGAATGAGAAGAATTCATTAAAGATATAAGAAGAAGGAGGCAGTGATGTGAGAAGAAAACTAGACATAAATGGTGCTCTGGAAGCCAAGTGAAAAAAAATCCTTCAAGAAAAAGAGCATGATCAACTGGCATAAATTCTGTAGACAGAACAAGAAAGAAGACTAAGAAATAACATTAGATTGGATTGACAGGAATTTTAATGGAGTGGGTAGAGACAAAAACCTGATAGGAAGATGTTCAAGAGAGAATCAGAAGAGATACTATGGGGACAATGAATTTAGAAAATTCTTTGGAGAATTTTTGCTGCAACAGGGTAGAGAAATGTGGCTAGTAGTGAGTGGGGAAGGTGATGTCAAGGGAGGATTACACCTGTTCACTGGAATAATCAAAGTGATCAAAACAGAAATGGACTCTTGAGAGAGAAGGGCACAATTGCAGGAGTGAAGCCCTTGATGACTTTGGAGAGGATGGAATCCAGTGTCTGAGGGAGGAGTGACCTATGGAAGGTATAGGAACCTCACTCACAGGAACAGGAGAGGGGTGAGGTATACGGGTCCAGATGCAGGCAGGTTGGTAGATTTGGAGGTGGGAACTTTTAGAGTTTCTCTTATTACTGATTCTATTTTTTCTTGAAGTAAGAAGGTCTTTACTTGAGAGAAAGGAATGAGGAATACATTTTAGTGTTTAAGGATAGAAAGGGAATTATGAAATAGTAGACTTGAAGATTGATAGTGAGAATTGATGAGGGAAATGTGTAGCATTTCTGGCCCATTGAGGTTTGGTTAAGAATTTAGATCAAGACCAGACAGTAAGCACAAAGTGTTTGGATTTAATCAGGTTGTGGCTAACGGAAGGGGAGATGGGGAAATGGAGTGATGGATAGTGCAAGGGACTGATTATAGTTATAGAGCATGGGATCCAAGTCAGGTCTGGAGGCAGAAGAGGACCTGAGGAGGTGAGAAGCAGTGAAAAGATAGGGGAGAGGAGCTTAGAGGTCCCAGGAGTCAAAGGGTTATTGAGCTTGGGCACTAGAGATAATGATCTGAAAATATAGGAGCTGGTGGTCATAAGGTAGAATATTTGAAATTGAGATGGTAGAGGGGGCTGCTTACTGGTGATGATAAAGTCTAGAGTGGGATGGATCATTTGATGTGGGTGGATAAGGTGAGGGTGAAGGGCAAGCTCACAGGTGGTGGGGAGGAGGAGGGAGAATTAAGAAATGAAATTATTGAAAATGTGGATATTAAAATCCTCAAGAATCATATTAGAAGTAGCAGTGAAGAGAATGACAGTAAAACAAGAAAAAACTAAACTCTTCAAGAAATGAGGGAGAGTTATTAGGGTGTCTGAAGATGTAGCATAGTCTTATGGCCTGAAGTTCAAAGGAGCTGAGATGGTGGTGGGGAATGAGGATGGAAGGAGGATAAATGGCCCAGGAAAGACAACAAGGAACAAGGAGGACACTGATCTCACTCCCTCCTCTGCTCCCAGAGGCAAGTGGAGGATGGAGGGGCATGGAATTTAAAAATAAGTAAGTAAATAAATGTCACCCCTCAAGAAGGTCGTAAGGGAAGCAGTATCTTCAGAGGAGAGCCAGGTGTCTGTTATGTACAGTCGATTCCCATTTTTCATGGTAGTGATGTTCTATAAAGTTGTTGTGAATATTGAATTAGCAAATACCATTGCTCCTAGGAAAAATATAAGCTCCTGGCCACAAGATTTTCATCAACTGCTCAATACACAACTGTGTTTTCTGTATATTTCTGTTTAAAGACACCTTATTTAATATATATTGTTGATTCATTCACATTAAAGTCGTGGCCAACAACTCTAACTCATGCCTGAGCAAAGCTTATCTAATGCACATATTTTCTCTATAAGACACGTCACAGCCTCCTTGCTCTTAGGAGCACCAGACAGCACTTCAGTACTATGCTGGGGCCATTTTAAACAGTAGAATCACTAACACAGACCATAAAAATGTGAAAGAAAGTGGCACTAAATAGATCATGTTTATAGTATGAGAGCTGAAACACAAAGGCAGGGTGTTGCCTTGTTTGATTTTACCTGGAAATGTGTCAGGTGACTCAAACTTTTCGCCACTATGCACGTGTTCACAAATAACTGTGAAAACATTGTGTATATTGATTTGGGGGTTACCAATAAATTTTAGCATGTAGGCAAATTTGCAAACATGTTATCTGTGAATAATGAGGATGGACCATAGGTGAAAGGAGGTTCAGAGAAGAGTTTGAGTCATAGAAGATTCTGCTGATGGCCTTGAATTTCAGCAGACCCAGTAGAGGTGCTTGTAGGCTGTCAAAGGGATATGAGATATGGTCAGGTTAGGGGACATACAGAACTTCGTGTGGATGAGAAGGCTGGTTGTGAGTGATGACTTGAGATCCTTGGGCTTTTTGACACACCTGAGACAAATAGAATTGCAGAAGGCAATGGTCTTTGGGAGTGGGATTATTTTGATGAGACTTTTGCTGTTGACATAACAAATCTTGCCCCCTTTCCATCTTTGTTTAACACAGTGCCACTTCTTCCTTTTTCTCTTCGTCTGCATCCTTTCTTCTTCCTCATCCTTCCTTCTCCTTGGTTTAACAACAGCCTTCTCAGAATTTCTAGAGGGATCAAAGAGAGAAGGATGGTACCCAGAGATTAAGAACTGCAGGGAGTGATGACCCACTCTGTGGGTTATGCCCATGTGCCCTTGGGCTGCCACAAGCCTCCTAAGGGAGTCTGTGGTCTGCTACTACTGGTACAGCTGGAGCCACAAGAATAGCATATACCTTCCTCCCACCTCCTCATCACCCATGAGCCTCCCATTGGTAGAACATGAATTGGAACCCTGGTGGCAAAGGGATCTTAAAAATGTAGTTTCTGCCCCTGGAATACAGAGCAAACAGAGAAAGACAGGAGTGGTGATGAATACCAACAGATAATACTTGGTGTACTCTCGACTTCTCTGTTTCTCTCATATACTCCATATCCACACACATTAGGGAAACCCTGAAAGTATTACTTCAAAGTATAAGTAGAATAAGATCATTTCTTACTACTTCCTCTTACTAGTGTTCTGTTCTGAACCTGCATTTTCCTGCATGTGGATTATTGTAATAGCTTCCTAACTCCTCTTATCCCATTTCCATTTGCCCCCTACAGTCTATCCGTAACGCAATGGCCAGAGCGAAACTTTTAAACATAAATTAGATCACATCCTTTCTCTTCTGGAAGAAATCCCATTTTATTTAGAATAAAAGCCAAAGTTCTTACCAGCATGATCTGAACCACCCTTGGCTCTGACCCCACTGTCCCTGTCATTTCCTGTGGTCTGGCCGTACTGGCTTCCTTGCCGTTCCTCGAACTCTCTAGTCCACTCCCACCGCAGGGCCTTGCATTGGCCATTCTCCACTTGAAACTATATTTCCTGGGGTATTCACACAGGAAGCTCCCTCCATCCTCAGGTCTTTGCTTCACCTTCTCAGGGAAGCTTACTCTGACTACCCTATTTAATATTGTAACTCATTCTTACCACCTCTTAGCCTAGCAGGACCTTTGGTCCTTTCCCAATAGTTCATAAGACATTTGGTCTACACCAAAATATCCTGGACATTTGGTTCTTTTCAAAATGCCCACAAGACATTTGGTCCATGCCAAAAGGTTCCTGATATTTGGTCTTGTCCAAAACAGTTTGGCATGGACCAAATATGCTCATGGACATTTTGGATAGGACCAAATATCAAGGACCTTTCGGCGTGGACCAAATGTCTAATGGATGTCTTGGACAGGACCAAATTCCTGCTAACCCCTCTTAGTACTTATGATCTCTCTTGCCTTGTTCCACTTTTGCTTTTTTTTTTTTCTACAGCACTTAAATCTTTTAACATACTCTATGATTTACTAATGTATTATATGTATTGTGTATTATATTTATTGTGTATTGTATTATATGTATTGTGTATTGCTAATCTACCCCCACTAGCCTATAACATCCGTGGGGGCAGAGATTTTTATTTATTTTGTACACTGATCTATCTCAAGCATCTAAACTAGTGGCTGCCACATGGTGAGTGCTCAATGAATATTTGTTGAATGAATACATGAATAGTTGCTAGAATGGGACAATAATCCATTCTGGAGATATGGAAATCAAATGGCCTATACATTTCAGAAATCTTTGTTCCTATTCTAGTGTTGTACAAATGAAACTTAAAACCTTCTAGTAGGGACCTCTGCGAGGAGCAGTATTGACTGGGATTGGAAATACCTGTGTGTGGGAAATACCTGAGTTGACAGAAATGTTTTCTATCTTGATGTGGGTGATATTTGGAAGAAAATTCTTTCAGTTGTACACTTAAGATCTGTGTATTTTAATGTATTTAATACTTCAATAAAAGAAAACAAAATCCATGTGAAATTGAGGAATGCTAGGAAGACTTACCTATGAAGAATTCTCATTTTGTCATACTATGGGAGACAGACACTGGAGACTTTCTAAACCCCTGCGTGGAGGAAGATTAAAAAAATTCTTGATCACAGCATCTCTTCTTTTTATTGGCTTTGGCATTTAAGATCTGATTGTATTTTTTTCTTTTTCTCCCAATCCCAAGTAAAACTAATGATCTTTCAAGTCATTGAGTAAGCCCTTATATTTTGTTTTGGAGTGGTTGACTTTGGCTCAATGAGATATGTGCATGTCTGCGTGTATATGTGTATGTGTACAGGAGCATCTATACTTACTCATGTAGTATGGACAGCAAGCCAGTTGTTTTATGTTATTGTCATTTCCCTGGCTTTAAAATAAATGAGTTTATTTAGATTTCCAGAAGTGAAACTGCTTCTGGGACATCTTTTGGCTGTTTGGGGTCCTTTGGGATTTGAGCTTTTTACAAAAGTTTCCCCTGTATGTGAAAACTGCAGGGAAGAGGAGAGCATGAACAGTTTAAAAGCAGGAAACACAGCTAAAAGCTAGATTTTAAATTCATTTCCATCTATTTATGGAAGACCTTTAAGTCCATCAGCCTTATTTGGGAAATTTCCTAGACTGAAAAAAATTTCTGCTTTTTCTGTTTTCTTTTAACTCATTCAATGTAAAAGTAAAATAAAATCTACAGCCACCACATTCTTTTCATTGATCAACGCTGTAGCACAAATCTCCAGAAAAGCTTTTCATTCTTGATCAGTTTTCTCATCAGTAGAATCAGATGCAGTAAGAGCTGGGAAAGCAACCTCAGAGTGACAAATGATCAAGCAGTGACTTGGTAATTCTCCTTACACCCTGTTTAGTGCCTAGTCGTTAAGGCAGAGAAGAGAGGCTAGAGGCAAGAATCAATTTTTCAGTTGAATATAGTATGTGCTTGGAATACTCTTTAATTATAAATAGTATAATTTAATTGTAACTATAGTGATGTAAGTTAGATTTCCCTTTCTGGAGGAAAAATCATGTGCTGTTTTCTTCGTCTGCTTTTGAGAATACTGTGTTAGTCAAATAGGGAGCAATGTGTGTGGGAAAACTTGGATGTGCCTCTCACCCACCATTCTGCCTTAATCTCCTCTGAACTTGACCGCATGCCTCTTTGGTCCATTTAGGAATAAAAATAAACTCTACTTCTCTCTTGATAATTCATGATAGTCTTCCCGGAGTCTTGATTAGAGAGGGAGCAGCAAGATGACGAATTATTTCCTTCATGTGGTAACTGAAGGGAAACAAAGTCCACACCATCACCCGCCTTCCTGGGTCTGTTCTCAGCCCATGTATCTATGGGCTGAGCACAGGGAACTGGCTCTGAAAGAGAGGCTGATACCTGTTTTCCATGGTCTCGCCCCTTAAGAAAAGAGGGAGGAGAAAAAGGAAAACCAGAATCTTATTATCCAAAGGCTGTTCTTTCTTCACTCAGTCTGCTTCATTTTGACGCACTTCACTCACCCTCACTAATTTTTGCTTGTTGAGCTCACTTATTTAAAATAAAAATACCTTCACAGAAATGGTTCAGTGCCATAGAGGTAGTGAAAGGGCCTGCACTTCTCCCAGATGCTTCCAGAAAATTTTTGCCTGGAAGGCGGTAAACATTCACAGCCTTCCTGGGGTCCAGGGGCCAGTTGATCCTGGGTAGTGAATTACTGCCCAGGTTCCATGGAAGGAACAGCCATGTGGGCAGAGATGCTTAGACTGCTGACATTTTAAAGGCTTTTGTGAAAGGAAAATGATTTGCAAGTGTTTGGCAAACAAAAGCTCTGTGTAGCTCTGTGCCACTTTCAAAGTCAACTTTAAACTCCTAAAACTTCTATGTTTATGAGAACACAAAACTTTTATGCAGCCTGATGCTTACAAAGAGCTCCACGGCACTCTGTGTTCAAAGGTTGAGCCTAAAGACTGAGAATCGGGGTTTTATATTCTGTAGCCATGAACCTTGGCTGGAGCCCAGAGAACTGGGGATAAATCCAGAGGAAAGCAGAGAGAGCCTCTTAAAGATGAATTTACTTGGTTTCACTCTTTCGGTTGCCTTTGGGCTGGTGCCTGTGCACACACTTTTGCAGTGGCGGCGGGGGGGCGGGGAGGGGATCAGTGAGTGGATGGCTCCGGCATGTGCTCCCCTGGAACAAGCAGACTGACGGAACAGGTGGCCCTTTTAAGTAGGTTCAGGCCCAAAGTGAATGGGCCTGATCAATTATTCAACATAAAATGATGGAAATAAACTAAACAGAAAGATCGCTCAGGTCTCCGTGCCTGTGGGAATCCTGGTAGTGATTGCAAGACTTTAACCAGAGCACCCCGCCGTCCTCGGCAGCCAGAGTCCTGGGTTAGAGCTGAAGAATCTGCTAGAAACTCACACCAATACATCACAGGTAAGCTAGATAATTGGGAAATTTAAAAAAAAACTGATTTCACAGACTGATAATGTAAATTAAAAATATTTAGAAAACCAGTTCTTTCATTTTAGAAAGGAGGGCACTGGGTCAGTTACTAAAGCTTTCCTATCTTCTGGGGACAGAGCTGAGAACAGCACTCAGGTCCCCTGGACTCTTGTTGGAGGGCTTTGCCCCCATCAATCATTTGATCCAAACATCACACACAGACCTGCAAAGAGACTTCCTAATACCCAGAAACTAGCATCCCTGATGAAAAGAAATATGTCCTTGTCCACTTTCCCTTCACCTTGACCTTCAGGCTGTCTTTGTAACCTCTTTCCTCCTTCAAAGATTTCTTTAAAATTGGGAGGTTGTAGGGGGTAGAGAGGCAAAGAGAAAAGAACATTTTAGAGCTGGAAGGGAGGATCTAGAACATTGCATTTGTTTCCTGGCCTCCTTTATCGATGAGCAAAAAAGAGGAATGCTTCTAGAAGGAGCTTTCAAATGTAGTTCCTGATTCAGTTAAGGTCTGGGGTGGGGCCTGAGAGTCTGCATTTCTACCAAGCTCCTGGGTGATTCTGATCCACAAGAGCACACTTTTGAGTCTTAAGGGAGTGGACCAAGTGGCCAGCTTCAGGTTGCATAACTAGTTAGTGGTTACTCCAGTGACTGTAGTGAATCTCAATTGATTTCAGATGGTTCAGACCCACGCAACTTTAAGCATGCTTCTTAAACTCTGAGTTATATTTTTCTCATCTATAAAAATTACAGTTTCATGGGATTCGTGACTCTTGTGTCTAGCCAGTGAGGATAACAGAGTCTTCATAGAGGCCTATATTCACAGTATATGGGAAAAATATAGAATTGGAAGCCCAGAGGCCCTGGGTGACCCAGCTTTGTGACCAAAGGAAACACTTCAGGCCTGAGTTGCCTTCCCTGAAATGAGAGGGAGATGGCCTGGGTCATCTTTAAGATTGCTTCTTTTTTAAGACAGCTTTTTTCTGGGCACACATGAAAATACAGTAAGAGTAACACTTGCCACGTGCCAGGCCCTATTTTAAAAGCTTTGCATATAGTAACTCATTTCGTCTTTACTACAACCCTGTGTTATCATCCCTACTTGACAGATGAAGAAGCTGAGTCCTGGAGAGGTTCAAGGTCATGCAGTTATAAGTGGAAGAACCAGGTAACATGGCTTCAGTCTGTGCTGTCACTGACCCAGTGAATAGCGATGGTAGGAGGTTCTAGTTATAGATCTCCTTCATGTGTGTTATTTGAACCAAGTAGCCATATTGCGAGTTGCCATAATCACCATCATTACCCCATCTCACAGGTGAGAAAACCAAGATTCACATAAGTAGCAAATGGAGAAGCCAGGATTTAAATGGAGTCTATCAGAGTCTATCCTTTGCAAAAGATGTGCAAAGCAGTGCCTCAAACCTGCAGCTCTAACTATGAACACCAAACTCTTTGAGACGTGGGAAAGCTTGGTCTCCTCAGCTGATGAGCCTGGCAGAGATGGAGTCCACCAAGTATTTCTAACAGTTGGAGGCTTGTATGAAAAATTAAACATAAATTGATTGTCTAAATGGATTTATTGTCCACTAAACTTGCTATAGGTACTTGTTAAATGTACTAATATAGATGTAGCTAATTTTGGGTTTCCTATACAGGCAATACCATTTATAAATAATAAAATGTTTGGTTTTTTATTTCCAGAAAAAGAGATCCCTTCTAGTTCTAACATTCCACCACTTGGAACATAATGTTCCTAGTTTAAATAAGTATAGTGATGTGGAGTTGCGGTGTCTTTGTTTCTGCCGTATACCAATGGTCCATTTAATGCCAAGTTCTTGAACAGAAACAGAGCCCCATAATTATGCATATTTCTATGGGAAAATTTGTCCAGCTTCCTTGTTTCACTCAAGGACATATTCTTCCAAGACATAAGGGGTGAGGGGGAAAGTGATGGAATCTGTAGGCTTTTAACATTCCCATGGCTGGGAGTATTCTGAAGTTATACTTTTTTGTTCTATCACCCAAGTTGAGTACCCTAATTTGGGGACATAACCCCATGAGATCACCACTGGTCCCTTAACTGCCCATTATCCCAGTGATGGTATGCAGGCACTGCACAGTGACTGCTACGTTGGGGCTGCAGCACGTGGGCTTGTCACGGTGAGGACTCTCACAATTAACTTGTTTTTTCAAAAAAGGAAAAAAAGGGCTTCCCTGGTGGCGCAGTGGTTGAGAGTCCGCCTGCCAATGCAGGGGACATGGGTTCGTGCCCCGGTCTGGGAAGATCCCACATGCCTCAGAGTGGCTGGGCCCGTGAGCCATGGCCACTGAGCCTGCGTGTCCGGAGACTATGCGCCTCAACGGGAGAGGCCACAACAGTGAGAGGCCCGCGTACCACAAAAAAAAGGAAAAAAAAAATTTGGACATCGACAGTTACCTGCTTGGTAGAGAATTATGTAACCATCCAAGAATGGTCAGATGTCCCTTTCAGAAAAATGCCCCCTGAGACCTTTCTTAATGACATTTTACATATGCATGACCGATAGCATCTTTACAAACGATGTATTTCAGCTCATCTCATTTTGTCCTCACAGGAACTGGGAGAAGCAGGTGTCCCCTCCCTTCTGTAGAGGAGGAATTAAGGCTCCCAGCAACCAGGAGTCACTTGCAGTGTGACCTCATCAGGACTGCAGTTCAGGCCCCTGGTTTCTTGTCCAGGCCTTTCTTCACTCGACCAAGGCCATGACTCTAACATCCTACAAATGTCCTGTGAAAACGTCCACATGAAATATATGCTCTTTTCTAAGTCTGTTTACTTCTGACCCTGTGGAAAGATTTGAGAGACATTAGTAACTTATTTTTGTATTTTCTCAAGTCCCTGTGAAGGAATGACTGTATCTGTAGTGCTTCTTTTCTGGGCCCTGGAAGGAATCCAAAGCTGTCTCTGTGTTTTCCATTTGGCAAATTTTCAAGAATCTCTTGCTGTTTCCTGGAGGTGGTCCTGCAGAACTCTATAGAGCGCCCCCTGACAGGTTGACCGAGGCAGGAATGCAGGCATCACGAAGCCTCGAAATAGAAAAGACTGGTGGGACGTGCAGGTGCACCCTGCTCTGTGCAACTCACTCTAAAGACAGGGGAAGGGCCCCTGAGAGAGGGACCACTTTTCAGCAGCAGATAACTACCTGTTGCTTTGTCATGGAACTTTTATTTGCTTATTTGTTGTGAAACTTTTTTTAAAAAAAATGAAGTATAGTTGACTTAATTGTGTTACTTTCAGGTGTACAGCACAGTGATTCATATATATATATATATACATATATATATATACACACACATATATATGTATATATATATATTCCTTTTGTCATGGAACTTTTAAATAGTGAATGAATCTAGTGAAATTTTTAAAATACAATTCAACTTATGGAGAGGAATTCACCTTGACTTTCTTGAAATAGTCATAGGTCACAGGTTTGAAAAGCAACACTAAGAAGAAACAGGGAGACTTTCAAAAGAAGGTTGATGGTGATGTGAGCCTCTGTATGACAGAGTCTGAGCTGCCCCACATGCCCAAAAGCTCACAGTACTTCAAAGACCCAGCCAGAAAAGACCAAGGAGAGGATAGGAGTCCCAGCTTCGCTGAAGCTTCAGAAACATCTACATTTACAAAGGGGTTTGCAGTAGAGGCTGCTGCCCATGTTCTTTCTGAAACAGGCCCAGAAAGTGAAACTTTAAAAGGCAATTAATGGGTGAGTTTTAAATATACTGAGGATAGAGGACACCCCTGGTGGCGCAGTGGTTGAGAGTCCCCCTGCCGATGCATGGGACGTGGGTTCATGCCCCGGTCCGGGAGGATCCCACATGTGAGCCGTGGCAACCACTGTTACCTTAATTTTAAAAAGCAACTGCAGTCCTCATAATCCTCTCAAGTTTAAGTCAATCAAAGTGAAAGAGAAAAGGCCTTGCCTGGGCATTTCTACTTAGAAGAGCCTAAGTTTGAATCAATGCTTATGTATGAAGCTTGTTCCTGATAATTTGAGCACATGCTTGGTCCTTCCCTTGTTTTCCCTCTCTCCTTTGCTTCATATGTTGACAACCTTTTTTAAAAGGCATTGGAAGACCTTGTTGTTGAAGGATTCCTGTGGGCAATCCCAGAACTTTGGAGCTGGAAGGGAATCTAGCAACCACTCAATGCCTTTCACAAATGAGGAAAACCAAGAGCCGGGACTTTGAACCCATGTGTGCACTGCACAGGCGCTGGGCAGACAGAGCTCAGTCTCCCAGGTGCTGGGGTCCTCTTAGCCGCCCCTCCCCTTTCTTCTGCCCTCAGGAAGAACATGGTCTTCAGAATCCCTCTATATAAAAGTGAGCCCCTATGGAGAGCACTTAGCCAGTTCCAAATTCAGAAGTCTAGGTAACAAGGCAGTTCCCTTCCATGTGTCTTTTCCATGAAGCACAATGGTACTTGTATTACTTTCCTGTCACTGTCCTAACAAATTACCACAAACTGGGTGGCCTAAGACAACAGTTTATTCTCTCACAATTGGAAAGGCCAGAAGTCCAAAATCAAGGTGTCAGTAGAGTTGCACTCCCTCCAAAGGCTCTGAAAAGGAATATTTTCTTGCTTCTTCTACTTCTGATGGTTCCAGGAGTTCGCTGACTTGTGGTTGCATAAATCCAGTCTGCCTCCATGGTCACATGGCCTTCTCCTTGAGGACTCTGCCTTCTCCTTTTCTTTCCCTTACAGGAACGTCTGTCATTGGATTTAAGGCCAACTCATCTCACCCAAGATGATTTTCTCATCTCAAGATCTTTAACTGAATGACATCAGCAAAGATCCTTTCTCCAAATATGGTCACATTCACAGGTTCTGGGGTTAAGACATGGGAATATCTTTTTGGGGGCCACCATTCAACCTGCTATAGTATTCATGTAAATAGACTCTCAGAAATAGCCCTAAATCCCCAGTGTAAATACTATAAATTCTATATTTGTGTTTCCCAGGGTAAGTTTCTTACACCTAGTTTTGAAGAGTTATTTTCTAAAATGAGTTTCATGGTGAGATGATTTTGATAATTTCGTATAGCAAAGTTAAGCGGTAGCAGCTTTTTTTTGGTTTTGCTTGTTTGTTTCTTTACAATTGGAATTTCTCAGAACCTTTAAGAAGCTGATGGACATTATGGCTTTTCAGAACTGGGATAATGATGCATGGTATTTCCCAGGTGAGTATGTTTTGTCTGGGTTTTCCAGAAAGCAAGGATTACGACAAGGCTTAAGTGCAAGCTTTCCACTGGGGATTATTTTCCAGGGAGGCAGAGTGAAGGGCAGGGCACAACACAGACAGATGGAGAGCAGTGCCAGGTGTGTCCTAGATCTGGCCACCTCTGAGGCTGTTAGTGGCCTGACCTCATGAGACAGCTCAAATTGCTGGAGGAAATGTATCTGGGGTCTTTCTACTGGGGAAGAGAGGGGGCAGCAGTAATCCACTGGCTTCCACCACCATTAGTCAAAGTGCCCCTTCACCACCCACACAGGCTCTGCACGTCTAAGTGCCTAGCAGGTCCTCACCACATCCCCTGTTTTTGTGTAATTGCAGCATCGGCACCTGCAGGAAGTGGGTCAGAGCCTGCACAGAAGCGATCACACCATAGTCACTGGCTTGCGATCAGCTGAGGCTGAGAGAATCTGAAGCTGTGCTTGAGAGGTGTCTGTTATGTTCCTGGACCCGTTAGTGGGAAGACATCCCAGGAAACAAGTGTTTCATGGAAGGCTCTTTGAGAAACCAATTTCAGTGTTAAATTGCTCTGATACGTTATTTCATTAATGAACTTGCTTTAATGCTACTTATGCTTCCTGGTATCACCACACACTCCCTCAGTTCTGTATTTGGGGATCACTGTCAATCATCTAGTTTGACAAAATACATTACCATGCCTTTTAAAATTTTAAGTCAGGAGAGAGTTCATTCTTGAAAGAACTGTTTATACATACTGGAAAGCACATTCCTGGAGCTGATTTAATTTTAACTTTATTTGTATTCATATCTGCTGACAGTAAGCTGTGAAAACTGGAAGATTTCTTAGGGTATGGACTACTTCCATTTTTGCTCCTTCAGCCAATGTGGTAAATATCATCTTACCAAAAGAGAAGGGAAAAAGAATACACAGCAGTTTCTTATCTAGCTCAATGGGAGGGAAAAAGAGAAAAGAAGAAGCAAAAGCAAGATCATTGCCTGGTGCAAATTTGGGGACAGTTACATTACACAAAAGGATTGGAAAATGGAAATGTGTTCCTTTGAAATGACTGTAATCTGCTGAATGTTGACGCTGAGAGGAAAGTAATGAAGGAGAACAAGGCAGGCGAGAGTATTAATTTTCTCTGATGATGGAGGCTATATAGTCACCTTTACAGGAAGAGATCCAGACATTGTGGAGGAGCTGATTTTCAAAAGACCCACTCTGCTTGCTGGAGTCCGTTTTATGGATGGTTGGTTGGCATGAAGGAGCTGTGAATCACAGGGAGCCTGTGTCCTCTCCACAGCAGCACCCAAGAAGCACAGGATCCAAACAGAGCCAGCAAAGTGAGAGTTAACAGGAAACCCTGAGATGGCAACATCCGTTCAATCTGGTTTTGGTGTTGCCATCAATGAAACAAGCTGGAATCATGAGCGTAGAGAAGGGAGGAGGCGTAATGGGCTGGTGGAGGGTGGGACAAAATTGTGTTGGCCCAAGTGTGGAAAAAACCCTGTTCTTTTTAAGATTCCTGAAATGGTCTTTTGGAAGCAGCATGGTAAAAGGAAAAGAACCTAGACTTTTCAGCCATTTGACTTAAAAATGAATTTCTGGATCATTTGCTCGTGAGCTGTGTAGCCTTGGGATAGTCATTGAGCTTCTATGCCTCAGTTTTCTAATCTGTAAAATGGAGAGAATAATACTATGTCATTTAGTGGCAAATAATAGAACACCCTACTCGATGTAGTTTAAACAATACAAGAGTACTTCCAGGCAAGAAGGTTCTGGGCACTCCTCCAAACATATAGCACAATAATGGATAAGGAAAAGGTATAGTTGAGGATCAAAAACCACATAAATATATCTAAAGACCACAAGTGGAAAAATAGTACAAGGTGCTTCAGGCCCAGAAGAAGGCACTATTTGCTGGGAGTTTGGCCTGGGCAGCATTACTACATGGGAAAAAAAAAGAAAAGAAAGAAAAGGAAAGGAAGTATAAGCCAGATCAATTGGATCAATGCTTGACACTAGGACCTGGGTGGGACTCAAGGCTACCAATCTATAAGACTAGAGGAAAAAGAAATGGTAAAAGTTTAGCCTCTTGACCAGGATATGAGTCAATCCATCCTCACTTGGTAACTAAACCCATGATATGGAAACAGGGCATGGAACTAGGGCCTCAGAGGGTTAGGGAGAGAAAGTATAGAAGTCATAAAATTGTATGACTCTAACAACATAGCCTCAAAATACAAAAAGCAAAAACTGATATAAGGAAAATTTGACTAATCCCCCAAAACCCACAGGGATATTTTAATATATATAAAATATGATGATTGGTTGAACAGACTTCAAGTTGACAGGAAAGTATGGAAAGTATGGATAGGACAATAAAAAGAATATATGTTATTTTCAACTACACATAGGGTATTTATAAAAATTTACTATGTATAGGCCGCAAAGGAATTGTCTGCAAATTTCAAACAGCAGTATCATATGAATAATGGTGTTCCAATTCAATGCAATTAAAGTAGAAATTAACAAAAAAAAGAGAATAAAAACAGACACATATATATTGGGAAACTTAGAAATGTACTGCCAAATAATTCATGGGTATATTAGCTTCTTATGACTGCTGTAACCAATTACCACAAACCCGGTGGCATAACCCAATAGAAATATATTTTCTCACAGTTCTGGAGACCGGAATCTTGAAATTAGTATCACTGGGTTGAAATCAAAGTATTGTTAGGGCTGTGTTCCCTCTGGAAGCTCCAGGGGAGAACTTGTTCCTTGAATCTTCCAGTTTCCGGTGGCTCTGGACGTTCCAAGGCTTTTGGTTACATCATTCTACTTTGTGGTCACATTGCCTCCTCCTCTTCTGACCTTGGGGAAATCTCTCTCTGCCTCTATCTTGTAAGGATACATGTGATGGCATTTAGGGGCCACCTGGATGTCCAGGATAATGTCTCCATCTCAAGATCCTTAACTTAGTCACATCTGCATTCTTTTTTTTGATCATATATCATTCACAGGTTCCAGGGATTATGATATGAATGTCTTTTGGGGGCCATCACTTAGTCCACCACATGGGTGAAAGAGAAAAATTACAGTGAGAATTGTGAATGACAATACAAGTCATGTATATCAAGACTTGTGGAATACAGCAAAAATCATACCTAGAGGCAAATTTATAGCCTTAAATGTGATTTTTTTTTAAAGAACATTTAAAATAAACAACTTTATTTAACTCAACAAGTTGAATCAGGAATCAAAATACTTCCTTCCAAAAGCAACAGGCCCAGACAAGATTTTGGAAATTTCAAGAAGCAAACATTCCCCATCTTATACAGATCTTTTCAGAGTCTAGACCTAAAAAGGTCAGCCACCCACATAGTTTTATCAGGCTAATAGAACTTTGATATGGAAACTAGACAGAACAGTACAAGAAAAAATAATTATAGGCCAATCTCACTTATAATCATGAATGCAAAAATCCCAGATAAAATACAGCAAATTGAATTTAATAGTTATTAAAAATATACAATGACAAAGTTAGGTTAATCCCAGGAATTATAAGGCTGGTCAATACTAGAAAATCTCTCAATGCAATACATACCATTAACAAATTAAAGGAGGAAAATGATATAATCATCTCAGTAGATGCCCCAAAAGCATAAAGTATAAATTCTTCCTCATTCATGATTAAAAAGTTAAAAGCATTTAGCAAAGAAAGACTGGAAAGAAGCCTCTGTAACCTGATGATTGGTGCCCATCAAACACCAACAGCAAGCATCATCTATATTAATGGGATTTTAGAAGTTTCCCACCTCAGACTGAGGAGAAACTTGCCTGCCTTCACTGTTACTTCTTTGGCATGTCCAGGTTTGGGTGGCTTATGCTAGTTTGTCATTTGCCCTTAGAGTGTTTAGATATGCAAGTGCAGGGGGTGAAAGTATCAAAGCATGGCCTATAGTAGGCTTCTCTTCCTCCATTGTCATAGAGTCCCAGCCAGGCATTCGGTAGCCCAGTTAACTCATATTTCTTCACATTGTGCGATACACTGTATGTTCATGTGACTAAGTTCTCTGCAGTGGAACACAAGGAAGGGATGTGTAGTACATATGGGTCTGCATCTTAAGACATGGGTGTGCCCCTTCCAAACTCTCTGCCCCTTCCCAATGGCTGGAACTTGGAAGTGGCAGTGACCTAGCTTCAGCCTTACAGGTGATGACAGTCCTGGTAATGATGGAGTAATAGGAAGGAAGGAGCTATGTTCCCTGATAGACCTTGTGGAACAGAACTGCCCCTCCCACGTGGAATGCTTACATCGGGGCTAAGTGATAAAGAAATGACAGTATATATTCTTGAAACCGCTGAAGCTTTGTGTCTTTTTGTTACAGCAGCTTGGCCTTACAACCAACAACCAACAATATGGGAATAATATTAAACACCACATCTGGATGGCAGTTAAAGACTTTGGATCACATGGTGCTATAGACCTTCAACAGCATCTTTAACATTTGGTTTCTTTAAAAAATGCAGAAGAGGGCTTCCCTGGTGGCGCACTGGTTGAGAGTCCGCCTGCCGATGTAGGGGACACGGGTTCGTGCCCCGGTCTGGGAAGATCCCACATGCCGCAGAGCGGCTGGGCCCGTGAGCCATGGCCGCTGAGCCTGCGCGTCCGGAGCCTGTGCTCTGCAACGGGAGAGGCCACAGCAGTGAGAGGCCCCCGTACCGCAAAAAAAAAAAAAAAAAAAAATTCAGAAGAAAATACGTTAGTTTTAAGATGCTGGATTGTAGATCTTCTGACATTTGTTATATAATTTTCTATCCTTTTCTGAAGGTTTGAAATATGCAATAATAAAATTGAAAGAAGAAAGTGATCAAGGGAATTTATTGCCTACAAGTATCTCCTGACTTTAAGATAATCTCAATTCCGTCACTCAGTAATGTAACCAGGAATTGCTTTATCTTCAACTTTGGTCTGCCTTCCTCTGGATTTTGGCTTCTTCTAAAATGCCCCTCCGGGACCCAAAATAACTACTAGCATCTTCTCAAATTCATGCTGCCTCATTCATTACAAACAGAAAAGACCATCTTTATCCCCAAGTAGGTAAAACATCAAACTTTCATCAAACATTTGTTAAGATTTTATTCTTTGCCAAGTACTAGTGACACAGAAATGACTCAGACATAGTTGCTTAAGTGGAAAAGTTCAAAATCATAATCTGGACATCCAAAAATATTTATGCTTCTTTCTGCATAAAGATTGCCTTTTAAAATGCTCATACTCTTCAATTTATGACATGCTCAGCAACTGACATAGACTTGGTCCCCATTCTACCTTACCTAGACTCTTATGTCCATGAACATGAGATGTTTACACTTTCTTTAGTCATTCTCTCTGCTTTGAAAATCATTTCATTTCTTCTCCACTAGGCCAAGTTCTACTGTGTCCTCAAAGCCCTCCAGTACATCTTTCTAGGGAGCATCAAGAAATAAGATCCATAAGCAAGTAAGTTTCTGGGGTGATTTCTCCCCAGCTACAATGTCATTGCCTAAGAGTTAGACTTGGTGGATATCACCTTCAAGCAAGTTCATTGTTCCCTCCTTTGTGTTCCTATAGCACTCTCTTTATATCATCAGTATGCTATTCAGATGCATGTACACAACTAACTATAACACGGCATGATTTCTCTTACACTGAGCTTATCCTTTCTTGAGGATAAGGACTCTTGAATATTCACCTTTAAGTTTTGGTCTTCTGGATCCTAACAGACACTTGTGGGAGAGAGTGCTGATTGCCTACTCAATATTAGTTCTCTTTTTCTTCCTCAATAATAGACTTGTGTTGAATATGTCATTAGGCTTAGTTAAAAAAAATGTGTCCCATTCTTCCTTCCACATAAAAATGGTCAATGTGCAAGTAGATATTTTTAGATAGGACTTCCAGGAAAAATTTTTAAAAGGGGCTCACTCACCTGGGAGGCAAGCACCCTTCTCCCCTTTCCCCTTTCTTTTGTCTTTCTGTTCAGAATTTGAATGCAATGGTTGAAGCACCAGCAGCCATCTTGTGATCATGAGTCAACCTTGAAGACATAAGCCATGTATTAAGGGTAGTGAGCAGAAATATAAAAAGTGCAGAAAGATAGAATAACCATGTAATCACAATTGTATTGCTGGGTCATCTACCCCTGGACTTTCTTATGTGAAAGAAAAACACATCTCCATCATTTTTAAGCCACTGTCACTTTAGGTTTATATTATTAGTAGCTGAACGTTATCCTAACTGTTATAATGCTTGATAAATGTTTACAATTAAAGTAATGAAGCATAATTTTCAGAAACTTATTCAACACAGGCAGCCTACACCAAAGGTAGCAAATCACTGGGCTGCAGGCTGAATCCAGAAACAAGTCAGGTTTATTTTTTTTTAAGTTGCATTAATGGCCAACATCAGAAAGCTGAGCAATTTCATATAAACATTTGGATTTCTTCTTATTTAAAATTTAGAAGGTTTCGCAACATGGGGTCCACATTCCTTCCTGGCATGAATCGCTGAATGATGGCTGGCCCTTGGAATGTGGCCAAGGGTCTTTATTTCAGCTGCATCTCAGCCCACCTAGCTCCTCTCACCTAAGGGAGCTGCCTAGCCCCTATAGGCAATTAAATGGGTGACTCCAGATCTTAGCTAATGTCAAGTCCCAAGCTGGATTTTCAGCCTCTGATCGAAAGCATACTGTATCATTAGGTATCTACCTTACTTTCCTAAACACAGCCTATGTGAAGCCTGGCAGTGGGCACTCCTCCAGGTGAAGGGCCAGTATTATATTTGATAAAATGCTTTTTATTGCTTACTTTGGTTAGTTCAGTGCAATGCTAGTTGTGAACCAGAATCCCCCAGGAAAAAAATTTTTTTGAAATGCAGCTCCCAAGCCCCACCAGAGAATTTCTGAACCAAAATTCCCTGGGATGGGCCTAAGAATCTAAGAGGTCAACGGACTTGTGGACTAGGGTGTGGCAACAATGGGTCCACCTGGTGCTCAGGTGACCTCCTCAGTGTATCACAACCACCGGCACCAAAGCCTCATGACTGAGAGACAGGGCCATTGGGGCCATTCTTGAATGATCTATCATTCATCTCTCCCTATCTGTCTCTCTCTCTCTCTCTCTCTATCTATCTACCTATATCTATCTATCTACCTATCTATCAAGTTCTTTCTTATAGAAGAAAAATAAAGAGGAAGAGGAGAAGTGGAAAATAAAAGGGAAAGAGGAAGGTGAAAATAGAAGGAGAAAGGAGAAGAAGCAATCAGCAGAAGGTAATCAACCAGATGAGAAGGAGACACTAAACCAGGTCACAGAAGAGCTGTCAGAGGCCCCTTTGTTAGTTATGGCAAGAGGAAGAAAAAAGCACAGGGACCACAAGCAGCCATCCCCAAACAGCTGAAGCCCTCTGAAGTTGGCAGAGGCACCTCGCGAGGTCCTTTCCACAGGTGTTTGTTGAGTGACTAATGTAGGTGATGGGATAGATCAGTGAACAACCTGAGACACTCTGTTCATGTCTTGCTTAGCTCCCCAGAGACAGACTGATGATAATCTCACCAGCAAGTAGACTTGTGATGCTCAATGGGGTTAAACCTACTCTCTAAGAAACTGAGATCAGATCGATGTTAACTATATAGAATCTAAGAAAAATGATCCCTTCATTGCACTGCAGTCTAAACTGCCTGATGATGCTTCGGAGGGTAGAGAGTTCTTTGTGCTTAAATGTCAGCTTTTAGGCAAAACCAGGTATGTTGTAGACAGATGAAAGTATTGGGTGCAGGATTGGGCTAGATGATTTTGTCAAGTCTGCCAACCAAAACTGCCAAGACTGCCAAAACTCGGTCATCTCTTATTTTCAGCCTCCCCTTTTGCAGTATCCCATTTCTTCACAGAACTCTCCAGAATCAATGAGAGTTGACTCCATGGTGTAAGAGACTGGGTGGTAAGTAAAAGATTTTCCAAATAGTCTTGCAATGGAGTAACCAAAGTGAACTATTAGGTAAGTGATCACCTCTCTCCATGCATTACTCATCATTGTCTAGGTCTTTGGATTAAAAACCATATTTTAAGAGATGTGTATTTAAGACATAGAGGCACTGGAAGAAAGGGTATGGAGTGTGTGAATACTCAATACAATAACTATTTGAACGCCCAGATGCTTAAAGCAAGATGATAGTTACATCTGAGCCATCGAGCACATTGCTACAGTGATCACAAGAGAAACAGAGAGCCAGAGAGGGTAGAAGCTCCATTTAAGGTCAAAAGTGGCAAAGAGAGCATATTTTAGGATGAAAAACAAATATCCAGTCTTCTGTGCATCTTTGCACGACTTACTATTTCAGCAACAGTGGGAAACTTTTAAACCACTTATGTGGGGATCTTCAGTCAGTAATGAACTTTATGTTCACAAGGGAAATCTCTTTTCCCAACCTAATGTTTTATGGCCTAAGTCATGGTAACTCATTTTTCCTCTAGCAATGTTAGTTTCAAAAGCGTATGGGATTCTGTGTTTCCCTAAAATGTGGGACCTCCACAAAATCCAGGCTTTTCCATTTCTCCTTAACAATCTGACGTGAAAACTAAATGCATAAGAAGTTTGACCTTGTACAAGGGCAATCTCTTTTGAGTTACGGATGAGGAAAAAAACAAATCTGAAACACAAGGAAGGATGCAAGGAAACGCAAGGAAAAAATTTTCCTCTGAACATTTTCATTTTTCAAAGTGCTGAAATCCCCAAACTGTTTAATGATTTATCAGCAAGCTTTCTCCCCAACAAAAATTTCTCTTCTAGCTTGAAACTAAATATGAAGAATTAAAGGAGATCACCCTCTCTCCGTTTCTCTCTTAGAGTGTGTGTGTGTGTGTGTGTGTGTGTGTGTGTACTTGAGATGATGCAAGAATTCTGCCATTAAAGACAGGTCAATGACACTCCTCTTAAGACTAAGTGCCATTACTTTGGAGACTAGTCTTGCCATTCTAGTAAGACATGCACCCGAGCTCAGCACTTCACCTGAACAAAGGATGATCCATCTGCCTTGGGCTCAGTCCAAACTCTCCAACAGTGACAAAGGCCCGCTTGAGTCCTTGCGTCTTCATGGTTGTATTGAATTTCTCCACACAAGAGACAGGTAGTACAAATCACAGAAGAAAGGATCCCTATGTGAACTCAGAATTTTTCTTTATTTCACAGTTAATGGGAAGCCAAAGCCCCAGGACACATAGTTCAATGTAGCCAGAGAGAATTTTTTTTCCTGTTCCTGCAGGGAGCAAGACAATGCCTGTAATTTCAATAAATCACTCATTTTCTCTTTTCAAAGGGGAAACTGACTTTAATGTTTTATGTATTTCAGGTCTCCCAGCAAAAGCTGGACCTGGGAAAAAAGGAACCTATTTTGGGAGGCTCCCATGAACTCTATGGGGTCACAAACCCGCTTTAGGAAATGATTGTTCCCTGGATAGTAGCCAAAGGCATGGCTCCTAAAGTGTCCAACAGCTTTCAAGGGTGGGAACCCGAGAGAGGATGATCTGAGAGAACTGAATGACATGCATTTGGGGAAACTGAGTCACGTGGGGGTCAGAGCATGTGATGTAGCAGCCAGGGGAACAGAATGCATTTCTGGGACAGAATTTGAACGTTAGGTGCTTGATTTCTACAGGCAAGATCTCTACTCAGTTTTACATAATAAGAAAGGAGCAGTGTGTTAAGTACTTTGTTGGTATATATTCTTTACTTACCTAGGCACTGTAGTTTAGATTTCAATTCATAAAATTAAAAAGAAATGTTTATGCTATGTCCAAATCTTTCAGAAGATTTCTTCTATTATGGAAGCTGGTTTCCTAGGATGAAAAAATGCCAACTCTGAGGAGCTCTGGGAACTTTTGCAGTGTGTGCCTCAGGCCCTGACAGTGCAGAGTGGGGCATGACACAGAGAGAAAGGCGTGTGCATGTCCTTTATAAGGAGTAAAGGTGACCTTCGGGAGTTCTGACCTCTTGTTTTAATCACTGCCTAACTGTCACTCTCTTTCTCCTTTCTTCCCTTGTGCTTGTACCCAATTTTCATTTCACTTAAAATAAAAATTAGAAATATGATGACCAGTATGATCAATAGGCCTAAGGAATTAAAGTTCCCTGGGAACAGCCATCAACTCTTGACTACCTGCAGTTGGTATATAAATACCCCAGCTCCCCTGTCCCTCAGGTGGTGGTTCTACATGGGCTCCTAGAGTTTCCCCAGCAGGATTAAGATCCAGAGACACCCAGCGGAAGCTGATTTAACAGCATACTCTCTGTGCTTCCCTTCCTTGTGTCAGTCCCCTGCTCCCTTCCTAGTGTATCTTGTTTTCACCTCCCAAACAAACTGCACTTGAATTTTTATCTCAGCATCATCTTCTGGAGGGACCCAGAGTAAAACACATATATTCTGGGCACTGAAATGTCAACACATACCATCAGGTAATGGCCGTTCCACCCAGGGTTCCCCTGTCCAACAATGCCTGATGCAGTTCTGCATCATCTTCACAAAGACCTGAGTTACGTGGTTTGGCTAATACAAGCTGATGCAGATTTTGCAATGATAGCTATCACCATTTTACTAGAGTTTATCTTCAGCATAAACATGTAAACAAGAAAATGATTCTGTGGGGCAAGGAGATCGAAATGAGAGCTTCTTTTCATGAGAGGGCCAGGGAGCTGAGAGAACCAGCTTTGCACCTGTCTGGCGCATGTGTGGATTCTTCTTCCTCTCCCTTGTCCTGGTCAGCCCTGCTCTTCTGAGTATCTCTCATGTTCTCACCCTGCTCTGGGTTTTCATTGCCTGTTTCAGGATCTGCAACAATCCTCATCACTCCCCATGGCCGTTCTTGGTGTTACCAGCTGCAGTGGTCCACAGCCCACTGGATGGGCAACACACTAATATATTTAATACTATTCATCGATGCTATTTATGAAGACCGTGGAGCCGTGTTTTTCAAGGATTATTTTTAATCCTCACAGTACCTTGTGAGGTTGTGACTTGCATGCTCTCCCACTCCCCCCTCCTTCCAGGGCCATCTCTGGGAAGGTGAGTTTCTTGCAGAGGACAAAGGAGAGTCACTGAACCATTGCTCAAAAACATTTGAGTCACATGATGAAGGAGCCAGGAGGAAATCTACCCCTTAGAAGCAGAGACTAACTTACCAATTGCCAATGTCATTCAGACCACCCTCACAGGAAGTGCAACAGAGAAGGTAACCAGGGGTATGACCAGAGACAAAAAGCAATTGTATCTTTTCAGAAAAGGTTGTGGTTATTTCAGGGATGACAATCAACCAGTGATCACTGACGATAACGATAATTACCAATTTCTAAATATCCACTTTGTGCCAAGAACTACACCAGATATTCTGATGTTGTCTCTAACCCATGCCTCCCCAACACCAACCCTAAAAGAAGGATATTTCCTCCCTCCCTCCCACCTCTATCTCTTCCAGTTTCTCTTTCTCCCTCTCCTTTCTTTCTTTCTTCTTTCCTCCTGTCCTCCTTCCTTTCTTTCTGTTCCTTTCTTCTTTCTTTGTTTCTTTCACAGGTGAGACTACCAAGACTCTAGGAGGCTGGGTTATTCGATCAACGTCACAGCTTCACCATAACAGAGCTGTGACTTAAGCCCAGATGTGTCTGATTCCAAACCCCATATCCTCCCATGTATTCCTTGGAAGATATAAAGCTTCTAAAAATATGCACAGATGTCTGGAAAATGCTTTTAAGAAGATGGACATCCAAGCATAGGCCTTTCTAAGATAGAAAGTTAGAGAAATTCTTAAATGGCTAAGTATAAAAACACAAATTACTGGCTTTTCTGCATTTGAAGTTTTAGGTAATGCATTACAATAGTTATTGAGAACTTATTGAAACAACTAAACTTAAAAAAATGGCATTTTCTCTTCTTTTATGGACCACTTACAAATTCACCCCCCCACAAAATAGTTGTTGAACAGACGCTATGTGTGTGTTTTCTTATAATAACTGATTGTGGTCTTGCATCTGGAATATTCTGAGTTGAACCACCAACAATGTATTCGAAAAAGAAGTAGTCATTTCTGAAAGAATTATAGCCACACGAGGATCATTTGGCTGGGAATTTCATCCCTTGCCTTCATGGATTTGACTAGGAGGCCCAACCCAGGACTGTACAAATACGGATCTGTTTTAAAGTTTCCGGTTACTACTGGCCATTTTTCTTTGTTGGACCACCATCTACAGGGTAGTGGGAAGCTCGATAGCTCAGAGAGAGCTGGTCACTCTTTAGTCATATATATAGTAAAACGTAGTGAAATTTAAATCCTGAGACTCAGAGCTTCCTTCCACATAGCACTGAGGAGACTTGAAAGCAGCTCCTAGGCCCTACGGGAGGCAGAGAAGGGTAAGGCCTCTCCCTCTCTCTCCTTCCCTCCCTCTGCACCTTCTTCCTTCTCTCTCAACTCAGCACTCCCTCCGCACTGGCCCCACCCAGAGAGAAGAGCAGAGAGCATCTGCTTCTCTTCTTTATCTCCTGGGGACCTCTCCTTCCTCCCTACCCTTTACTTTGTTTGTCCCAAGCAGTACCTGGATCTCCTTCCTAAAACTGAATGGAGGAATATGTTGCAGGGGAGGAAAACACATAAACAAAACAAAGCAGAATACCCAGAAGGAAAACCCACTGGAAGGTATTTCAAAACCACAGTGCCCATTACACTTATTTTTTCCACAATCTTCCCTCTTCCTCTTGAATTTAAGGAGCACGTCTGTGTTTTTCACCACTCTCCCCGGCACAGTGCCTAGCTTCAAGCAGGCACTCAATGAACGTTTGTTGAAAGAATGAAAATCAGTGTGAAATACCAGTATGGTCTCGGGTCTTGAAGAAAGTGTACGATTAGGAGAAAAAGGTAAATGAACAGGGCAGAGCTTCCTGCCTTCAATGAGAAAGGACTGAGCACCAACGATGCACCAGACATTGCTGCTTGGGTTCAGTTAGACACAGTGAAGAATCAGGAATGTTTTCTGCCCTGAGTTGCTCAAACATTGGTGGGATAGGCAATGTAATGGATCACAGTTGTTTTGTTTTGTTTTTTTTAACTTGCCAAAATCCTGACATAGAGATAAGATGTTATAATGTTGTAATAAAAATAATGAGATGGGTACTTTCAGGTACTGGATTTTGTGAGCGAGAGTAGAAATTCTATCAGTTACCTGGGAAATTCAGAGAGGACATCTCCTCCCTAGTCACACTGAAGGTGAGGAAAGCCATGGGTGGTGTTGTCTTCAGCATCCACATGTCAGGAACTCACGTGGCATGTAGTTTTCTTCACCTGTAAAGTTCTACCTAATAGCTGGGCTTGCATCAATTTGCAAGGTAGCTATCAAATTATCGAAGTGCTGTGCACATTCAGAAACATTGCAAAAGACAATATACGATTTTTTCAGTATTGGGTAATGAGTGGTGATAATTCTCATTGGAAATTTTTGATTTTTTTCAGAGACTTAAAGTTGAAATTAGTGAAATCAAGTAGTTTTGCTTTGATGCTCTGCTCACTCTATACAAAAATGGACATTCTGTTGGGGAAGAAATAAGTGGCATAACTAGAAATATCTTCTGCTTGACCAAATTTTATACCTCGTGGGAACTGCTACAACAGCTTCCAATCTGACAGAAAACTTGGATTCTAAATGGTTTTTCTGCTTGAAGATACAGCGACAAATGGAAATCACACAAAACTTAGGCCTCAGAATATAAAGAAGAATCTGTAGACCAATGACGCTCCGTATAGTAGCTACTACTCACCTGTGGCTACTGAGTACCTGAAGCGTGTCCAGCCCAAACAGAGATGTACTGTAGGTGCAAAACACACCATGCATTTCAAAGACGTAATTCTGCCAAAAAGGCAAAATATCTCATTACTAACTTTCAATATTTATTACATGTTAAAATAATAATATTTTGATTATATTGGGTTCAATAAATATATCACTAAATTAATTTTACCTGTTTTTCCTTTTTAAAATATGGCTACTAGAAAATTTAAAGTTACATATGTAGCTTTGCACCATTATCTATTTTTTTGCGCTACTTTAGACTGTAATGTTTGGAACACTCTCTTTTCTTTTTTCTTTTTTTTTTAACAGGAATTGGGAAAGTTGTCTGTTAAGAGCAACTGACCTGCTTTAAAAGAAAATCATAATCACGTGGGACTAGAAAAGACACAATTCCGTTCTCTTCTGTTTTGTTTGGTAAGAGAAAGATATCTGAAACGTCATGCTCAACTGATTTCTTTTTTTTGTAGTACGTGGGCCTCTCACTGTTGTGGTCTCTCCTGTTGCGGAGCACAGGCTTCCGGACGCGCAGGCTCAGTGGCCATGGCTCACGGGCCCAGCCACTCCGCGGCATGTGGGATCCTCCCGGACCGGGGCACGAACCCGTGTCCCCTGCATCGGCAGGCGGACTCTCAACCACTGTGCCACCAGGGAAGCCCTCAACTGATTTTAAAATTAAAAACAGGGAGCATAAATATCTTTTCCAAAAAATTGAATAAAGACTCAAAATCTACTTCAATTCATGCAATGGCTGATTAAGGGAAGAGAGAGAAGGAGAGAGACAGGAAGGGCGATGAGGGGGCAGGCTGTGGAGGAGGAAGAGCCTGGTCTTCCCTCTGAGTATTCTATACTCATATTTCCAAAAAATCTTGAAGGAGAAAAGATATGCATATGAGACAAACAAATATCTTCTCGGCCCATAAGTCAATTATCCATGCTAATTATGGTTATTCAGATGAATTACCCCAAATGACATACATTGAGAGAACCAAAGTCTACACAGGCTTTGCCCTGTGTTGTGCTTTTACTTCCAGGAATAACAGAAGCCTCTTCCTTTGATCACAGTGGATTCCTCCAGTCTGGACACAGAGTGGCTGGGTCCATTCACCTTTCCCGCAGCACAGCAGGTTTGATCTGAGAGCCTCTCTAGCTCCAGGGACTCCCCCAGAGGCAGGCACAATAGAAATGGACTGCCAGCCCACCCCTCCTCGCTGCCTCTGCCCAGGGAAGAGGGCCTAAGGACTTGCCAGGTTTCAGTTCCCTCTGCCAGGGAAGCCCCTGGCACCCAGCCTTGGGAAGAGGTCTCCTTAGACTTGAGGGCGCTCACACATGAGCTCAGAGCGAAAGAGGGAAGGCAGGGGTCTCTGGCTTCAGGCTTTCTTCTCCATCTGCAGGCCCAGCAGTGGGGTCAGGGGCGATGCCGAGAGCTGGGCAGTTGCTGCCCGCTCTCTCTTGGTGTCCCCTTTGCCGGAGATTGCCAGCCCGTGGCCCTATTGCTACAGTGTCCAAAAGCAATTCATAAAAGCTCTGGTCAGAGGTCCTGGGCCATGGTTTCCACTACAGAGGCGAGGAAGTGAATTATAAGACATCCACTTAATTTCAACACTGTTATTGCTGCTGTATATAAACAATGCTTTAATTTTTTGTATCCTACAAGCAAACTAAAACAAACAACCACTCAAACAAATAAACAAGGAAATCATTGACTTTTGAGAGGAAATTGATCCACGTGGTTTTACGTTGGTTCAAACTTCACTTTCCACAGATGAGAAATCTGCTGCAGTAACCAAGGTGTGAGTGACTTTCCCAAGCCACGTGGCCAGCTGGAATGTTCTTCCTGCTGCTCCTTTCAGCTCTCAGTGCTCCCCACTTGCTCACAGGCACTCCAAGGTAGTTTTGGCAGGGTGGGAAGGGAGGGAAATTCTGGAACCCAGGTCCTATCTGTGAACACCCTTAGCTTTCTGATCTGCATGTACCAGCAAGGTTCATTCTACCCTGGAGGTGAACTCATATCTGGCCCTTCCAGGCCAACCTAACTTACCATGATCGATCTGTTTACAGTTCCTTTTCTAAGTGTATTAACTGCTGCCCACAGGATGCTAAATATTTGCTGTGTTGGGTGCTACTGAAGTAACCTGTGAATGATTCCTGATTCATTTACCATATGAGGTAGATGCATAAGCCACTTGAATTTGTTCCCAAACCTGTGTATGTCAGTTGTCCTTATTTTTTTAACTGTCTAATTTAATTAGATATTACCAAATAAGTGAAAGATGAATTTAGCAAGAGAATTTTCTCAATGAAAATTAAGTTAAATTCTTTGAATAGTTATAGGAGAACTATAAAGCTTAAAGGAAAAACATCTTAAAAATCTAGAGAGATTCTGTGTGTTGATCGTGTCATTGGTTTTAAGATTTTGCTCCCTTTAAAAAGAAATTAAAACTGGAAAGGATAGAATACATATTATTGCTATGGCTCATGTATGGAAGACAATGTAGAATTCCAATCAGATGTCCCCAGCTCAAAGAATAATCCTTGGTTCCTATACCAAATGTTGGCAAATAAATGTAAATGTATATGTTTTGAGTTAAATTATGCAAAGCATGTATCACTTTTTAGTGAGTCTCCGTAATACCTGACTTTTCTGATTGACCTACCATGTATCTGTCATGTCACAAAGATGAGAAGTAGACTCCACTGTAGAAATTAGGAAGTGAGAAGGACACATATGTATTTCAAAGGATGAAAAGTTAAGATTTTTGTGCCTTCTATATGACTAAAGCAACCATTTTCATTGCCAGAAACCTTAAGAAAGTACTTTCCCAGACTTACTTTACCTTAGGCTTTTTAAGAACTAATAATAGAGAGTAAGTTTTGTTCCACATATTAAGTGCTTGTTGTCTTGTTTCTTTTTCTCTAAGACTAACCTAAGTGCTTGTAACATATAAAATCTCTACTAACTGCCTGAACAACCCTTCTGCTATAGAAGCCAATAAAGTTTTCTTTCTTCTCATTTATTTCCTGGTGATATTATTCTAGGATGCTTGACAAAAAAGTAGTAAATAATAGTAATAATTAGCTGATCAAATGATGCTTGAAGACAGTTTGGAGCCAGTGGCCAACATCTTGTTATCACTTAATCGAAGTTTGAATCCTGGGCCAGAGTTGCCTCATCTCTCTTTACAGAGATACTCCACTCGTAGCAAAGTAATAATCCTCACTCAGACAAAACTAGACCCCTTCAGCCCGTTAGCAAGATGCTGTACTTAAAAAAAAGTCCGACATCCCCCTAAATGTAATATAGAGCTTTACTGAAGTCTCTCAAGCTCAGTAGAATATGAAACCTCTCTCCTGTCTTCTCAAAGCCCTATTCATCACAACAGGGAAATTGCCCATGTGCCCCCTTCTCCCTTCTCACCACTCCCAATCAAGCATCAACACTCAACCCAGGTTTCTCAGGTTCTCTTCTCCACCCCTTTTACTAGCTCTGAGTAAGAATCCATCATTTTCTAGTCATCTAGTAACTTTCTACCCTTTCCATTGTAAATCAAGCGAGTATAGGTAGATGCCTTTCATCACCATCTCCCCAAACTAATACACCCAATTCAATGATCTGCAAAACAAGGTTCAGGAATAGACATTATTCTTCTTAAGTGCAGAAAAGTGGGAGAGGCTTTTAGTCCCTGTGGTATTTGGGCTTGAGTTCTGGGTCATTTACATGAAGAGCACTGAATCTGACACGTGTTAAACTCCTGCCTCTTAACCCTTGACAACAGTCAAACTAAGCTTCTCTGCTTGTGTGATCTTGAGCATGTCTCAGAAGCACCCTGAATATGAAGTTCCTCAGCCTTAAATACAGAAAATGACAACTCCTCACAGGCTGTAATGATTAAACAAGATACTCATTTGCAGAGGGCTTTACACTGTAAAATCACTTTCTTACATCGTGAATCCATAGAATGGCAGATAGAAAACTCCCAAAGAGGAATTATGACTCATTGAAAGTGATGTTCTGAAGTGTTCTCTGAAAAGGTGGGCTCATAGAATTGCATAAAACTTCCCTAGTTGAAGATGATAATTCAGCCTGAACTATTTTTCAAATGTTAAAGAATAAAAAAATTTTAAACATAAAATCCTGACTCATATAAAATTAAAAAGAATGCATGGCTAAAATTTTTATGTAACTATTAATTAAGGAGGGAACAAGTAAGATGGTACAACCAGATTAAAGGAAAAGGTGACAATAGAATCCTACCTCAAGAAACAATAAACATCTAAACAACCTAAACTTATGCCTAAAGCAATTAGAGAAAGAAGAACAAAAAAAAAAACCCAAAGTTAGCAGAAGCAAAGAAATCATAAAGATCAGATCAGAAATAAGTAAAAAAGAAATGAAGGAAACAATAACAAAGATCAATAAAACTAAAAGCTTGTTCTTTGAGAAGATAAACAAAATTGATAAACCATTAGCCAGACTCATCAAGAAAAAAAGGGAGAAGACACAAATCAATAGAATTAGAAATGAAAAAGAAGTAACAACTGACACTGCAGAAATACAAAGGGTCATGAGAGATTACTATAAGCAACTATATGCCAACAAAATGGACAACCTGGAGGGAATGGACAAATTCTTAGAAAAGCACAACCTTCTGAGACTAAACCAGGAAGAAATAGAAAATATAAAGATACCAATCTCAAGCACTGAAATTCAAACTGTGATTAAAAATCTTCCAACAAACAAAAGCCCGGGACCAGATGGCTTCACAGGCGAATTCTATCACACTTTTAGAGAAGAGATAACACCTATCCTTCTCAAGCTCTTCCAAAATATAGTAGAGGGAGGAACACTCCCAAACTCATTCTACGAGGCCACCATCACCCTGATACCAAAACCAGACAAGGATGTCACAAAGAAAGAAAACGACAGGCCAATATCCCTGATGAACATACATGCAAAAATCCTCAACAAAATACAAGCAAACAGAATCCAACAGTGCATTAAAAGGATAATACATCATGATCAAGTGGAGTTTATCTGAGGAATGCAAGGGTTCTTCAATATATGCAAAGCAATCAATGTGATAAACCATATTAACAAACTGAAGGAGAAAAAACATATGATCATCTCAATAGATGCAGAAAAAGCTTTTGACAAAATTCAGCACCCATTTATGATAAAAACTCTCCAGAAAGTGGGCATAGAGGGAACTTACCTCAACATAATAAAGGCTATATATAACAAACCCACAGACAGCATCATTCTAAATGGTGAAAAACTGAAACCATTTCCTCTAAGCTCACGAACAATACAAAGTTGTCCTCTCTCACCACTATTATTCCACGTAGTTTTGGAAGTTTTAGCCATAGCAATCAGAGAAGAAAAAGAAATAAAAGGAATCCAAATGGGAAAAGAAGAAGTAAAGCTGTCACTGTTTGCAGATGACATGATACTATACATAGAAAATCCTAAAGATGCTACCAGAAAACTACTAGAGCTATTCAATGAATTTGGTAAAGTAGCAGGATACAAAATTAATGCACAGAAATCTCTTGCATACACTAATGATGAAAATCTGAAAGAGAAATTAAGGAAACACTCCCATTTACCATTGCAACAAAAAGAATAAAATACTTAGGAATAAACCTACCTAAGGAGAAAAAAAACCTATATGCAGAAAACTATAAGACACTAATGAAATAAATTAAAGATGATACAAACAGATGGAGAGATATACCATATTCTTGGATTGGAAGAATCAACATGGTGGAAATGACTATACTACCCAGAGCAATCTACAGATTCAATACAATCCCTATAAAACTACCAATGGCGTTTTTCACAGAACTAAAACAAAACATTTCACAATTTGTATGGAAACAAAAAGACCCCCAAATAGCCAAAGCAATCTTGAGAAAGAAAAACGGAGCTGGAGGAATCAGGCTCCCTGACTTCAGACTATACTACAAAGCTACAGTAATCAAGACAGTGGTACTGGCACAAAAACACAAATATATATCAATGGAACAGGATAGAAAGCCCGTAGATAAACCCACACACATACGGTCACCTTATTTTTGATAAAGGAGGCAAGAATATACAATGGAGAAAAGACAGCCTCTTCAATAAGTTGTTCTGGGAAAACTGGACAGCTACATGTAAAAGAATGAAATTAGAACAGTTCCTAACACCATATACAAAAATACACTCAAAATAGATTAAAGACCTAAATGTAAGGCCAGACAGTATAAAACTCTTAGAGGAAAACACAGGAAAAACACTCTATGACATAAATCACATCAAGATCTTTTTTGACCCACCTCCTAGAGAAATGGAAATAAAGCCAAAAATAAACAAATGGGACCTAATGAAACTTAAAAGCTTTTGCACACAAAGGAAAACATAAACAAGATGAAAAGACAACCCTCAGAATGGGAGAAAATATTTGCAAATGAAGCAACTGACAAAGGATTAATCTCCAAAATTTACAAGCAGCTCATGCAGCTCAACATCAAAAAACAAACAACCCAATCCAAAAATGGGCAGAAGACCTAAATAGACATTTCTCCAAAGAAGATGTACAGATTGCCAAGAAACATATGAAAGGATGCTCAACGTCACTAATCATTAGAGAAATGCAAATCAAAACTACATTGAGGTATTACCTCACACTGGTCAGAATGGCCATCATAAAAACCTATAAACAATAAATGCTGGATAGGGTGTGGAGAAAAGGGAACCCTCTTGCACTGTTAGTGGGAATGTAAATTGATACAGCCACTATGGAGAACAGTATGGAGGTTCCTTAAAAAACTAAAATTAGAACTACCATATGACCCAGCAATCCCACTACTGGGCATATACCCTGAGAAAACCATAGTTCTAAAAGAGACATGTACCACAATGTTCATTGCAGCTCTATTTACAATTGCCAGGACATGGAAGCAACCTAAGTGTCTATCAACAGATGAATGGATAAGAAGATGTGGCGCATATATACAGTGTAATATTACTTAGCCATAAAACAAAACGAAATTGAACTATTTGTAGTGAGGTGGATGGACCTAGAGTCTGTCATACAGAGTGAAGTAAGTCAGAAAGAGAAAAACAAATACTGTAAATTAACACATACATGTGGAATTAAAAAAAAATTGGTTCTGATGAACCTAGGGGCAGGACAGGAATAGAGACGCAGATGTAGAGAATGGGCTTGAGGACATGGGAGTGGGAAGGTTAAGCTGGGACGAAGTGAGAGAGTGGCATGGACATATATACACTACCAAATTTGAAATAGATAGCTAGTGGGAAAAAGCTGCATAGCACAGGGAGATCAGCTTGGTGCTTTGTGTCCACATGGAGGGGTAGGATAGGGTGGGAGGGAGGGAGGGAGACGCAAAAGGGAGGAGATATTGGGGATATAGGTATATGTATAGCTGATTCATTTTGTTATAAAGCAGAAACTAACACACCATTATAAAGCAGTTATACTCCAATAAAGATGTTAAAAAACAAAAATTCTAAAAGGTGGACAAGTGGCATTGTTAAAGTAATGAAACACAAGGCCATTAGACTAAGGTGTCTCTACTGCCTCAGCAACCTACGTAAACAAACTGGACCCTAAGCCAGAGTCAATTCCTAGAAATCCTCAAAGTTAAGAAATTGAAACTTAAGAAATCCAATCACAAATAGCCTTTATTTGGGCTTTCCCAAATAAGGCAACAACTTAAGCTATAGCCAATCCAATGATTTTCCTTGCTTTGCTTCCGAGTCTTCTCCATAAAAGTCTTTCCCGTAGCTCCTGCTGATAAGTGCCTCTAACAACTTTTGTTTGGAAGCACTGTTTGCTCATATAAACTCTTGTAAATTTTAACGTGCCCCAGTTCATCTTTTAATAATTCATCAGTGGTCAGGAATAGTCAAAATAAATCTGCATCATAGTTGCAAAAGTGGCTTCTTGGTGGAAAAATGGGGAGATAAATCAATTGTGCATCCACTAGACACCATACTAGTTCTCATTATTTGCTGATTTAGTATTTGCATACTCACCTACTTAATAAAATGCATGAGTTAGAAAGCTTCATTCAGACATGAGTTATAATGCTGTGGGCCATGAATTAAATGTTAACATAGCTCCAAAACAATAAAAGACATAGATAACCCAGAAGGGTTACCTAGATAGAATACCCAGTGATTTCTTTTTGCTCTTTCAAAGTCTTTCACGATTTTTTCCTGACATAGGAAAAATCCGTTGCTTCAGTTGTTTCAATTAAGCAAGATTAACAGTGGTTGTCAGACTAAGAAATAAGTTCTTTTAACATTTCCACTTATCTACTAAGACCTAATTCTCTAACATTTAAAAATAATGTGACCCCATGCATTGTAATGCCATTTATATATGTCATATGAGATGCATGGAGTCAATGCAGGTGAAGGTGAAGTAAGGTACGAGGTGGACATAGAAGTTATCTCTTTCAACCCTGGAACTTCTCGAGGAAGCAAATAAGATGACGGCTATTTTGCAGAAGAGGAAACATAAATGCTAATAAGTTAAATAATACTAAAGAGGACACAAAATGGATAAATGGCTTGGATCCAGTTCTTCTAGATCCAAAACCAGAGCTCTTTCTACCCCCAAACACCCTCTATGTTTTATCAAGTGTTTGGAAACCACTTGTTTCACCTTTTTCCCTGGGTTGCTGTTGAAGCCTGGAAAGTTGATTTATAATCTCAGTTTATTATCTCAATGTCTTTACAAAGCTGTATTTATTTTGTTGATTTATTTTCCTACAGTCTTAACTTTGTTTTTTTCCTCCCTCAAAAGCACAAGCAAAGGAAAGGAGCATTGCTGGGCTTGGCTCTGAGAATGAAAACAAGCTACAAGGCTAAAGAATCTAAGAGGTACTTAGAGAAGCAGAAGCTGAGAGTCTCAGAGCATGACAAATTCTCATAAATCATGTGTGGTTAGATTTTTTTAACTGTGTCTGCGTTTCCTATCTATAACTATCTCAGTCATCTCAAGAAGCCAAAGGAAGAAACAGCTTACATAACTGTCAATTCTTTTGAATTTTGGATTAGTGCCAGTGTTCAGTAGCTGAAACAATTACTCAGAAGTTACAACACCAATATTTCAGTCTCTCAGCTCTCAATTTTTAGAATATCTGTCTGTGTACTCATCAAAACTGTTCTTAAGTCTCTATAGTACTACCTGGTTAGATAGATGGATAGATAGATAGATAGATAGGTAGGTAGGACAAATACAAACCTACCTACATAGATACATAAGCACATAGTTGCACAGATAATAATGCCAAATGGATCCTGAAGTTGGTCTGACCCTCATTTACATGATATACATCATATTAGAGGACTTGTTATTGCTGTGGGTATAATCAATAGATCCAAATTTTCATATATAAGTAATATACAAATAGGCCAGTTTTAATTCATCTCCATAAGCACATGGCAAGAAAATGAACCAAAGTGACTGAGTACTCAAGGCAGCAGAAAATCACTCATTCCATAAAGGAAACCATGGAAGGTTTCTATATGCATATTCTCTTGTATATTTGAATTATTCTGTATTTGGTGTCATAAAGAAAAATCAAAGGCAGCTGAGAATACACTGACAGGTTATAACGTTGTGTGGGGGCTTTTTACTTAGTTAAGCTGGTTCTGGGTTAGATAGAGTTGGCCACAATGTACATTTCTGCGTGATTTGGAAGGTGGCAGTGAAGGGAGGGCCATTACACCCACAAGGTCACTGCAGGGGGCCAAGGGCAGCTCCACATGTGTATGCGGATCTGCTTGCCCCCCACGGTGTCAAGAGGCCGCAGTTGGGCCTCAGATGCCTCAGCTCCTGCCCATCTCCTCCACCCGACTCTGTGGCCTGGGCCAGGTGCACATGTGGTTTGGCTATGAAGGCTGCCGGCTTCTTCCTGCAAGTCACCCACATCGCTGATGTTGGAGGTGGGGAGAGGGCTGTAGGCTGGAGTTTGTCCTCGTGGATTCCAGTTTGCCCTTGGTCTTCTGCACTTGACACCCAGCTTTACTTTTCCAACTTCAAGCCCTGCTGACCTGCAGCCCTTTCAGGACCGACTGAGACACAGAGCAATATCCTCTTAAAGACTCCTGACCAGCTCCCACCTGGTGGGAGGGGCCTGACCCTTAATCCATATCACTCATGGTGGCTCTGCTTCCCCAACTGCACCCAGACGGATCCACCTGGTTTAATAGCAAGAACGACTTTAAGTCAGGAGATTGGATTCTCACGCTGGCTTAACAGCTGCCTAGCTGTGTGCTTGACACATCACCTGACTTCTCTGTAACTCTCGTTTGTTAGATCAGATGAATATTAGTGGCAGCTCCAGCTCAAAGTTTGAGGCAGTTAGTGAAACACTACCACAACATTTACAACTTACTGAGACATTATATTCAGAGTTTTACACTTCGTAAAAAGCCAGGAGATTGTTTTAGTCAAATGAGGCCATCTAAGATTCCTTTTTAAAACTGCCTTCGTTTGCTGGTATTGGAGTACTAGCCTTTTGTCATAATGTTTTAAAATATTCATCAAGATGAGACAAGTGCAAATGATAGCGTGTCATATGACTAATTACAAAAATTCCCAGTGCATAAGTGTCTGTAAAATGGCTAAGAATATTTGTTGTCATAAGAGTTGGGTTGTCCTGAATACCTGTAAATGTCTGACTTGCAGGAATCCTGAGACTGAGATGCAGAACACATATATGCTGAATTAATGGGTGTGAGGTGGGCAAGAGAATGACCATGAGTCATTGGATAGCCCTCCTTTCTTTGCCCTGCACCTTTTTGGTAGTTTCCCAGGATATCTGTCTTATCAGAGCCATTGGGAACAAGTATTTCCCAGGAGCTCTTTCATTTTTATGCATCAAATAGCAAAGATGAAACACAAAGTTGGAATAAAAAGCAGATTGAAATGATTGCAGGATGGAATAGGGGCCTTCTGACAACTCCTTTCAATAGGATGACAATAGGGTGAATTCTAGCAAGAGTCCCCTCCATCTCTTAGTGAAAGGCGGCATAGTGAAAACATGGTGGTGAGAGACTGGATTCCTCACCACTATCTCTGTACCATGATACATCATCAAAGAAACAACAATGATGTTGATAAGAGCTACTGCAGTAATACCATCTTGCATTTCCAAGGGACCCATATCTGAGTTGCTTTTGTGCTCTTTCTCCCCCCACCCTCCCATTTAATGACACAGATGTCTACAATCCAAACGCACCTGTGTTTAGAAACATAAGGTTCATTATGAGAACAGAGCACTGATCTCCTCTAGACCGTTCCTCTGTCATGAACAATGGCCACATACATAACTGCAGAGCCAGCAGACCCAAAATTAACCTCCTCGATGGCAGATGCATTCTTGGACTTCAAAATTCTACACCAGTAGGAGCAAATTATAGGCTTAAGGGATTTATTTCTTATTACGTGAGGAATGCATGCACACTGATTCTTTTCCACTAGTGATAGATCAACAATGGCTTTCATTTAAAACACAAATATCTTATTTAACAGAGAGGATGAAGAAGGGGACAGGGAACAGGGTGTTTAGGTGACTCTCCAAAGGGTTGGAGGAGTCTAGGGAGCACCTCTTAGGGGTTTATTACAAAGCAAGAATGAAATATTTTTACTTCCTAAGTACTTAGTTCAAGAGTTAGGCAAATATGTTTCGGGGCATCTAATTTGTAGCAGGCACTGGGGCCATTCTTGAGGAACTTTTAGTCTGGGGAAGAAGAATAGTTTCCTCAACCACTTCTCTTGTCTCTCTCTGTCATCCTTAGCATAGCTTGTAACATCAGTCATTAGGGTGGCCTTTTGTGTTACCAGAAAATGTGGCTAATTTTGGTGGAACAGTTTCCAACACAATCTCTTGGCAAGACACAGAGGGCTCGGAAACTAGTCGTGGGTCATGGTGAGTGAGTGGTAAGGTATATATTCCAGGTCACCTGGGTTCAGTGTGTTTCCTCATCAATTCAACGGTACTTGAGTGCCTACTAGATAGATGGGCTTGCTTATATTCCAGGAAGGCAGGCAGACAGCCCACAAATAAATAAAGTAGAAAATAGTAATAGTTATAAGTATTGGGAAGCAAATATAACAAGGAGATGTGACCAGATGAATGGCAGGACATTTAACTACAATGGTCTAGGAAGTCTTCTTTGGGGAAGTAACACGTAGACTAAAAACTGAATGGCAAAAAGAATCCAGTAGTATTAAGATCTCAGGGGAGTTCCTCCAGGTAGAGGGAATTGAGAGTTCAGAGGCCCTAAGAGGAGAAGCCATTAGGCCTGTTGATGACACAGAAGGAGAGGTAGTGTGGCTGGGATGGGAGCTGGTGTTGGAGAGATAGAATAGTTGTGTAGGGTCTAGTAAGCCTGGTATGGAATTGTAATTTTAACTTATTTCTGTGGTTCTTGAACTTTTGTGCATGAAATTCACCTGGAGTGCTTGTTAAAACACAGATTGCTGGGATCCATAACAAGGGATTCTTTAGTGCATCTGAGGTGGGGACTGAGAGTCTGCATTTCTCCAAGCTCCCAGATGATTCAAATGTTGCCTGCCCACTTACCATACTTAAAAAAAAAAACTTTATTGGTATATAATTCTCATACCATACAAGTTACCCAATTACAGTGCAGAATTCATTCTTAGTATATTGACAAATATGTGCAAACCACAGTCAATTTTAGAACAGTTTCATTAACACAAAGGGAAACCTTGCATTCTTCAGCTACTACTTCCCTCTTCTCCCCACATCATCCACCCCTCCCCAGCTCTATGTAATCACTCATGTACTTTCTGCACCTATAGATTTGCCTATTCTGGACATTTTGTATAAATGGAATCATATAATATGTGGTCTTTTGTGACTGGCTTCTTTCACTTAGCATAAAGTCTTCAAGATTTATCCATGTTGTAGCATATGTCAGAGCTTCTTTCCTTTTTATGGCCAAATAATATTCCACTGCATGGACATACTACATTTTTCTTATCTTTTTGTCTCTTTATGGATATTTGGGTTGTTTCCACTTCCACTGACCATATATGGATTGACACCAATCTAGAAGCAATTGGAAGCCACTCACACCAATTTACATATTTAAAAGACCACTCTGCTTGCTGTATGGAAAATGGGCTGCAAAAAGAAAGGAGTGGCGACAAGGATGACGGTTGGGAGGCTACTGCCTTGAAGGCAAGAGAAATTGGTGGCCTAAATTAGGAGTGGTAGTATTAAAGATGGAGAGAAGTGGATGGGTTAAGAATACATATAGGAGGCAGAATCAACAGGATTTACTGATGGTTGGAATATAATGGAGTGAGGGCAAGAGAAAAATCAACATAGTGCCTGGATTTGGCACTTGAGCCACTGGGAAAATCATGATGCTGTTAATTGAAATGAGAGAACCGTTTTCAGAGATTTCTGGGATTCCACTGTTGCTGTGGGCATTAGGAAGGTGTTTGTCCAAAGAAATATCTCCCAGCAATAAAGAAAATTTTTGTTGAATGTCTACTAATTCTATTATTTCTTACTACACCACCAGACCAAATGTGAATGTTGCTGTAATTTGTGTTTGCTGTGTTATTTGAGAATATTTGTTTTTGCTACAGAAAATAAATGGGATGGATGTATGAGCTAGCAACTTATGAGGAATATACGGAATTCATAAGATGTGTTAAATACAGATTAGGTGGTAACCTGGGAGACACGTTATATGTAGACAAAATGAGAAGAGCGTATGTATAGTAAATAAAGATAGAAAGGAAGAAAGGACTAACAGACACCAAATATTCATGAGATATATGAGGCTTTGAATATTTACGATGTACTAAATATCCATGAGGCACACAGGCACTCAATATTCATGAGGTCTTGCATCAGCCACCCATTAGTGACATTTGTCATGGTCCCACATTCCTGTCCCCAAGAAAGATAGATAAAATCCAAAGATGTTTATCAAGCTAACTGACAAGCTATAGCTTGCATCTCTCCAATAGGTCAACCGAATATTGTTGGCTCTAGGCCCCTTCCATTCATTGGGCCCCCTCACTGAACCCTTAACTCTGGTCTTCATAACTTGGCTGTCATGGGAAGGCTGATGCAGCAAAGAGGAAGAGAGAGACAGGATGTAAAAACATTGCATAACAGAAGATTCTGGGAATGTGGTCGTTCCACCCTTACCAAAAGTATGTTAAATTCTTACCCCATCTCTGGCTTCTGGCTATATATTTTAAATTGACTTTAAAAATTTTATGATTCAAGGATGTTAATTTGGTCTGTCAGCCTTTTCCTTATGTGATCACCAGAAGAGCTGCCTGGTAATCTGTTTGAAGATCACCATTGCATCCAGGTAATTCCCCATGGGAAGTTACAAACTGTCACATATCAGAGCCCAAGAGAGGAAGAAGATATTGTCCCAGGGATCCAGGGATTAGCATGGCATGGATATTCTTTTCAGTGTATCAATCTTATTAGTTGGACACCAGTGCTAACTTTAAAACTAAAGATTTCCTATTATTTCTCCCATATTAACCCAGCAATGCCCTTTTGTGTGAGGCCAGCTAATCTGAAATCAGATGCATATATAATATTTAACTGCATTAATTATCACATAAAACACATCCGTAAATCATCTACACCAAGGGTCCCCAATCCCCAGGCCGCCGACCAGTACCAGTCCACACAGCAGGAGGTGAGAGGCAGGCGAGTGAGCGAAGCTTCATCTGCTGCTCCCCATGGCTCCCCATTGATTGCATTATCACCTGAACCATCACTCGCATTACCGTCTGAACCATACTCCCCCCACCCTCCACCCCCGTCAGTGGAAAAATTGTGTTCCACGAAACTGGTCCCTGGTGCCAAAAAGGTTGGGGACTGCTGAGCTACACAAAGTAGCTACAACTTCAACAGCTCCAATGTGAAGTGTTTAGCACAACTGTGACAACTTACAGTAAATGCTGAATTCAAGAAACAAAATCAAACCTAGTTGAAAAATTGAAAAAGAAATGTCCAAGGATGACATCTTCCTTACTAAAGCCTGAAACCCCAGAAGAGGAGAATGGCCTGAAGCATTAGGGCTGACCAGAACCAGAACCTGAACCATGGCCAGCCTTCCCTCTCCCTCCCACCACCCTTTAAATTCTTCTTGTGGAATGTATGGATAAAATTTTACAAAGTACAAGATTTAACCTTATTTTACATGCCCACAGAAAGCTGTAGAAACTCCAAACAAAAATGTGTTCACTACAATAGATAAATATTAGTGAGCTGGTTGGAAAATAGTTCAGCAAAAGAAAGGAAGAAGTCAGAGAATGCAAGAAAGAAAAAAGAGAACGTTATCCTAGAGACAAGAAGCTCTTGGCATTTAAAATAAAATTTTCCATTTGAAATCCTTCTCTCCCACAGTGGAATTTCAGAGCTCTCTAACACTTCTGAGCAGAACCCAGGTTGGAAGGTGAGGAAAGGGAAAATTTTTCCATTCAAAGTTCCCACCTTTCAAATCTATTTCCATTTCTTCATTTGGCACAGTCAATATTGGATCTGCCTCTTGGTTCCACGTCCATCTGGGGGAACCATTTGGCTGAAAGAGGAGGATTAGCAAATGCTTCCCAGATTAGTTGTGTCATATTACATTATATAGGCATTTTGTCCACGTTTTTCAGAAAAATAAAAAGAGACCAGTAAAATAAAGACAAGTACTTATAACAGTGGTCACACTGACTTTCACTGAAGAATAAGTTTCTATGTGCTTTTACACATCATCTTATTATTCCATCCTCACCACAGCTCTGTTTGAAAGATAAAGTGAGATTATATATCTTGTCAGGAGTCATTTCTGAGTGATGCTTGAACCGTGCTTTTATCCTAGAGAAGAGTTCATCTTGCATGCTCATGTCTTTCTCCATGGTCTGCTGAACTTTGTGAGCTAGGTACACTGATGTCATCTGACACTGTGCAGAGACGGCCAACAGTACACCCACCTTACGCCATTCAGGGACCACAGTGCCACCACATATGAGTCTCAGCATTGAGAATGAATGATGCTACTGTGTGGAGACAACATAGCTGTCCTGGGCTTCAGTTGAGAAGGGAGGAAAACAGAGTCTTCTTCTTGAGTGAGACATTAGGTTCCTGACCATAAACTAGGGTGAGTGGTAATGTTAAAGACAGAGAGAAGTGGCCATGCCACACGGCACAGAAAATCTCATTTGGATAAATGATTAATTTCACCCATGAGAGAGACGAGAGATTTGGGAGTTTGATGCCTGTGCATATTTGGGTGGAATGGGACTCTACAGTGATAAATGAACAATTACCAAACTAGTAATGAAAAATGCAGCCTTAAATAGATAACTAATGAGAACCTACTGTATAGCACAGGGAACTCTACTTGGTGCTCTGTGGTGACCTAAATGGGAAGGAAATCCAAAAAAGAGGGGATATATGTATACGCATGGCTGATTCACTTTGATGTACAGCAGAAACTGACACAGAAGGGTAAAGCAACTATACTCTAATGAAAGAAAGAAAGAAAGAAAGAAAGAAAGAAAGAAAGAAAGAAAGAAAGAAAGAAAGAAAGGAAGGAAGGAAGGAAGGAAGAAAGAAAGAAAGAAAGAAAGGAAGGAAGGAAGGAAGGAAGGAAGGAAGAGAGAGAGAGAGAAAGAAAGGAAGGAAGGAAGGAAGGAAGGAAGGAAGAAGGAAGGAAGGAAGGAAAGAAGGAAGGAAGGGAGAGAGAGAAAGAAAGAAAGAAAGAAAGAAAGAAAGAAAGAAAGAAAGAAAGAAGAAGGAAGGAAAATGCAGGCTTCTTTAGTAGCTTCTTGTATTGCTGAATTGGGGTGGGGGAAACTGGTGCTGATGGAAGTATGTTTCTCATTCAAATGCATATACCTTCCTCTCTCCTTTTGCAGTTTCTGCACAGTCCCCTGGGAACTGAACTTGGCACAGTGGCTTGGGCTGCCTGCTCATCCCACACCAAGGGTGCTGTCAGCACTCTGAAGATAGCCTGATAATCGTATTTGTTTTGGCCTCTCAGCCGCAAGGGCAGATAGTCATCATGCTGATTGGAAGGGATGTGTTGTGACAGGGGAAGGGCATGAGCCAGAGCTAGCCAGAAAAGAACACTCGGTGTTTCCATACAAAATAACTATTTCTAGAAACGTTCAAGGAACCACTAGAAACTTTCTAGAGGTTTCTAGAAAGAAATGAGGTGGCACTATGAGGACCAGAAGTCATCTCAAATTCATGGTGCAGTATGACCAAGTTTGGGTGGAGGCCAATGAGAATATGACCTGGTGGGCACAGCCCTGAGGCAGGGTGGCTTCAGATCCCATCACCTTGGAAACTTGATCCCATCTGTTTCTGTGGTTCATCTGGCCAGTTTGGCTTTGGCATCCAACCAGAAACTCCTCTTGTAAGGAGCTACAGGGAAACATTTGCAGAGGGCTCACTGTGCTTCTCAGATGACCCTGGAGTTCCTGGATCTGGTTTAGGTCTTTCCTTAGAATTCAGTATCTTCCAAGAGAAAGGGTGGGCTGGGATCGCACAGGGTCACTTCTTCTGGTCTTGGCAGTTCAACTTTTCTGCATTCCCAAGGAGTTCCTCACTGGATGAATTACTTCCTCTTACGTGATACAAATCAGAGAATATTTGGTGGGCGCCTATTTGGCACCCCATTCTATGGGGGATGGGCACCAGGAGATAAGAATCCTCAAGGATCTCACCACTTAATCATGAATTTAAAATTAATTGGATTGGGGTTCCCATGCTGATAATCATTCTGTGATATGGGAATGTCTCTGGACAACTTAATAGGACTAATAAACGTGTATGCTGTAATTTCTACCAATACTTTCATTTTATAGCTTAGTCCATAAGCTTACATGTTTTAGCTTCTTAGAGGCATACCAAATTACCATAAACTGGGTGGCTTAAAACAATAGAAATGTATTCTCTTACAGTTCTGGAGGCCAGAAGACTGAAATTAAGATGTTAGCAAGACTACACTTCCTCCAGAGCTCAGGGAGAGCTTTTATTCCTTGACTTCTAGCTTCTGGAGGTTGCTGGCATTCCTTGGCTTGTGGCTGCATCACTTCAGTCTCTGCCTCTGTGGTCACATAGCCTTCATCCCCTTCTTTGGATGTCTCATTCTCTGTGTGTTTGTCTTATGAGGACACGTGATTGCGTTTAGGGCCCACCTGGATAATCACAGACAACCTTCCCTTACCACGATCCTTAACTTCCTCACATCGGCAAAAAAAACTTTTTACAAATAAGGTCCCATTCACAATTTCCAATAATTAGGATATGGACCTAGATTTTTGGGGGCTACCATCCAGCCTACTGCACCTTGTATTGTGTAGCTTTCAAAGAGATTTCACATACATCATCTTATTTGATCATCTTAATAAATTTATGATCCTGGAGCTTGCAAACAGTAATCCAACTTTGATTCCTCCTCCCAGCTTTGATTTCAAGATATAATTTTCATAACTATGGGCTCTCCAGACTTGAGTTTGTCCTAAGTGGTCAGAGACAGCTCCTCTCATGCTGACCTTCATCATCTTCTTCTGCTCCAAGTCAGTAACTAAATACTCAAGCTTGTTCCTTCCAATCTCTCCTCTTGTTGCGTATTTGTATAACTGAACAGAATGAGACTAGAAGGCAGAAGCATAGAACACTCAATTTAATGTTTATTTCTCACTTTCCACTGTCAAGCAGACTATGAAGTCTTTTTTTGGCCTCTGACCACTATTTCTTTTCAAGATCTGTTAGTGGATACGTTAGTTTTCTATAGCTGCCGTAACAAATGACCACACATTTAGTGACAACACAGATTTACCATCTTACAGTTATGTGGGGCAGAATTCTGACATTATCTCAACAGGGTAACATCAAGGTTTTGGCAGGCTACTTTCTTTTCCGAGAGCTCTGGCCGGGGTGGGGGCAGGGAGCAGAACTCACTTGCTTGCCTTTTCCAGCTTCTAGAGGCTGTCCACAGTCCTCGGCTTGTGGTCCCTCACTCCATCTTCAAAGTCAGCAATGTGGCATCTCTCTGATCCATCTTCTGTTGTCACATCTCTCTCTCTGACCGCAGCTAGGAAATATTCTCATATGATTAAATTGGGCTCATCTGGATAAGCCAGAATAAACTCCCATCTGAAAATGTGAACCCTTAAGCACACCTGCAGAGTCCCTTATGCCATACAAGGTAACATATTCACAGGTATCATGGTTAATTTTATGTGTCAACTTGATTGTGCTAAGGGAAACCCAGAAAGCTGATTAAAAAAAAATGATTTGTGGATGTGTCCGTGAGGTTGTTTCTAGAAGAGATTACATTGGAATCAGTACAATGAATAAAGAAGATCACGCTCCCCAACGTGGGCGGGCAGCCTCCAATCCACTGTGAGCTCATATAGAACAGGAAGGCAGAGAAGGGGCAAATTCTCTCTTCTTGAGCTGGGGCAGCCGTCTTCTGCCCTTGGACATTGGGGTTCCAGGTTCTCAGGCCTTCAGATTCTGACTGACCTATACCACTGGATTTCCTGTTTCTTCAGCATGCAGATGGCAGATTGTAGGATTTCTCATCTTCCCTAATCAATTTTTAAAATACATCTCCTCTTACATAAACAAACAAATAAATAGATAAACAAATACATAAATAAAAACTCTGGAGAGCCTTGTAATACAACAAGTTCCAGGGATTAGGGTGGGGGCATTCACAGCAGATGAGCCTCAGGTCAAGCTGATAGAAAGTGGCAATCTTATTTTTCCAGGCATGGATGCAGCTAACACACCTCAGCATAATACATCTACATAGGGTCCTTCACCTCTATACAATGGGAAAGTGGTCTCAGCTGTGGCTCAGGACAGTCAAGACTGGCATCGGAGAGCCCACGAGAGAGGGGGCAAAGCCACCCAGAGCACTGGCTGTGGCTCATGGCAGTGCTCATTCGTGACCCTTCCTTTTCCTTCTCTTCCCCCCTCCCCTGAGCTAAAAGATGCTGGAAAACATTTACTTGGAAGGTTTGTCTTTTTCTCATCATTAAGATAAAACTTGGCATCTCTTATCCTAGCCTGCTTTTATGGATTCCTGCTTATACCCCCAGTCCCCTGCCAGGACTGGGTTTAGCCGATGAGCCCTCAGGTTCTCTTTTTCCATTTTTCACTCTTTCATCATATTAGCCAACAGTGACTCGCTTAAGGGCCATGAAACATTCCTGTAAGAACAGGCCATTGTGTGTTATCAATGGAGGCTTCAGAAACCTCCTGGTCAAGGCTGGTTTTTTTTTTTTTTTTAAATAGGGAGGAGGGGAGTTTCTGTCTCAATCAGACAATGAGGACATTATCTTTATTTAAGAGAGAAAGATCACAATAAAATCTGAGACATTGCTTACAGTTTCATCCTCATATCAGCCATATGTTGGATACTCGTCTTCTAAAGAGCCCCAAACAATGGGAAAAGGAAGGAAAAATAAAGCGAAGAATAAACCCTACTTCCACAAAGTAGTTTTCCCTTAAAATTTGCTTTTTAGCCTGTTTTTCCCTTGACACACACATGCACACAAGAATAAGGCACGTAAGTTCTTGATACAACTAAGTTATCATAATACCTCTATTCTGAAATAAAGCATAAGTACCTTATATTCAAAAGTTATCCTTTGGATTCACGAACACAGTAAGATTTGTAAAATAGATAAGTGGTTTCAGAAATATTCATGCTACTGATCATTTTTGATTGCTAAATTTCTTACTTAATGATATGAGTGAAAAAGTAGATTTCAACATCTCATGAATATCCTCTGGAAAAGTGAGTTTAGTCCACAATTGGATAAGTGGACTATATTCCTTTCTTCATTCATCTGAACATTTCCACCAGTTGGAAGAACTGTGCTCAGTGTTGGGGATGAAGTGATGATGAGGCCCATCCCTGCTTTGAGGATTCCATGGTTTATGATGACATAATTAATGACTCACCACTTTGGGCATTCTTACAGCATAACATTGCAAGGGGAAGCCTAAAGGTTTTGTGCAGGTCTGTAGTGGACTGCTGGTTTGTTTGTTTGTCTGTCCAACACCCCCCTCCCTATTCTGGTAATAGCATCTTGATTGTCCTCCAGGGAAATGCTCCTTCCTCGCTCTGCATCTGTGTGGTTTGGGGCAGGGCTCTACCTAACTCAGGGCCCCAAAGATGGATGCATGACCCAGGCTTAGCCAGTCAGAATACCCCATCCTTTCTGGCAACAGTAATGTGTTCAGGAACAAGCACATACCCGATGGATTTAACAGGACAAGAATCACTAACTAACCAAACATCCCCAAATCTCAGTGTTCGGTTTCTCTCTCACAAAAAACCCAATGCATATGTTCCTGATCAAATGGCTCTTCAGGATGGCTTCCTCCAAATGGTGACTCAGGAATCCAGGCTCCTTTCAACAATGGCTGTGTCACAACCTGGGACCTCAGAATCCCCTGGGCCCCTGGAACTACGTGCTGAATCCTCTGTACCAGTCAGTCAATGAGTGGAGAGGGAGGTCATGTGGAGATCACTATGCATGACCCAACCGAGATGCAAAATATAGGTTAACTGTATGCCCAGGAGGAAAAGGAAATAATTGGGGGACCACATAGTATTAAATGATTCTGCCACACCCAAGTTAATCACAGCCAAATTCTGGAATTGTTCTTTCTTGACATTACAAGGAAAGGATTTTGAGGGAGGCATAGGTGGAAAGGGGAAAGTTTACTAAAATGATAGAATCATGTCTGGACCTTATGGCCACTGCAAGGGAAGAACTCACCTGAGAAAGAAGTTAAGGTGAAAACAAGAGCTGAGAGATGGAGATGGCCCAGGGCCTTGACAGGTAAGGTCAGCAACATGCCTAAGGCTCAAATATACGGAGACAAAGCCCTGCAAGCAGGCTCTGGCTCTCAGGGCCCTTTAAGAGTGGGGTCAGCACTTACACAACTCAGTTGCCTCAAAACCTGCACCCTAGACACCCAGCATGCCTCCCTCCAGACCCCGCCCTGAAGTAGATAAATTCCTGGCGGTATTATTTGAACCCCTGGACCCATCTAGAACCTGTCCCATACCTTGGAATTTTCAGCCACATAAGCCAGTAAACATACTTTTTACTTAAACCCTTTTAAGTTGTTTTTTGTGTCTTACTACCAAAAGGATTCTGATGAATATGCATTAATGTCAAAGAGAACCAGTGCAAGGTTTTAAACAGGAGAGTGGCACAGTCAGATTTGCGTCTTCAAAGAGGCCACTGTAGTTGCACAATCTGTCTGCAACACACGCCAGCCGTTCTCTCTGAAAATAGGCAGAGTTATCTCACCTCTAAGTAGATCTTTCTCTATGTAATTAATGTTCATCTTGCCATCTGAATTCGCATCTGAATGCAAGTGCAAAAGATTTGTCTCAATCAAAATTGCCTTTACATTTGATGCTTTCGAGTTTCCTGCTTTTAGCTCAAAGTCTTTGAAGCTGGTACTGCAAGCAAGGGTTCTTCTGTACCTTTTCTAGTACCTCCAGGACCAATAAAAGTTTCAAATCTTATAGCAGAAAAACATACTGGAATTTTAACACCGAGTCTTAGGAAAGTGAGTGAAATGAGTGCTTGCCTTTGGGGATTAAATTTGACGTTGGGAAAGAACCAAAAAGTTTACATACTCTTTGTGCAGCACTGCCAACGTCACTCCCATAGTTGGCCCCAGTGGGGCAGTGGTGAACATTATCCTAAAGTCCAGAAAGTGGAATAGAATCCACTGTCATTGTAAACTATATCCCTAGACACTGACAGTCACTATCGACATTTCTTTCCCTTGCTCTCCTTGGTGTTGGAGTGTGTGTCACGAAAGTGCCAGTGTTTACATAAAGGTAACAACGGTTAAAAAAAAAAAAAAAAGGTAACAATGGACACAAACAGGACAGTGGGCCTTTGACATAACAATACTGCTGCTCTGGGCAGACAGAGGAGCCAGGTTGGGGGCGGCTAAGGCAGGAGCGAGCAGGCAGTGGTGTTTTGATGAGTCAGTTTTTAATGCAGATCGATTTCTGTTTACTATATGTCCTAGAATATTGTGGTACATGCTGCCTTCTTATTATCAAATACCAAAATTTCTTCTTGTCAGTGGTTTCTTAATTTTCTAGAGATAGAAAGCAGACATTTCCCTGGAAGCTGTTTCTACTGATAAGTATCCCAGATCATCTCAGGAATTCCAATTTATCTTATCTCCCCAGCAATACTGCCAAGGGAAACATCAGACTTCTCATTTAGAGAAGCCAGAAGGTCATTTGAGTTCATATAGGAAATGAACAGTATGTATATACTTTTCCATTTCACCATTAATTTTGGTTGCAGACTGTCTTAGAATATTAACAGGTGATTTCTCCTTCGAACTTTTTCTTTGGTCATGGTGTCTCTCCGTAGATTTGAGGATGGTATTAGGAGGCTTGGGTCTGCTATCCTAGGGAAAATCCCTTATGTGTTCCTGGTCCGACTTGCCCCAGTAGTAAAACAGAAATAAAGCCATTTTCTTGTCAGGATCTCTGAAACACATTGCTACATTGCCTTATAATTTTATTTTAAAATGAATCTTCTTGAATTCACACCCTTGTATTTTCTACCCTAAAAACTCTCTACAATAGACTTCTCCTTGTCTTAGACTGTTTTATGAAAATTTTATGAAAATTCTAGAGTCAAGCCACCATCCCCTTCTAAGAAGAGTTCCAAGAGGTAGATGCAAAAGCTCTTTGCTTTGCATTACTTTTAATCATTATAATTCATCCGGGGATCCCTGGAAACTCTTTAATGAAGACATAATGAGCAGTTATATGTTTATGGACAATCAAAACATAATTCTATGCTAAACATATGGATCTGTTGTCATTAATCTAGGTATTTACCTCGGTTTATCTCATCTTTACCCAAAATACTATTTTGTGCTAATGGAGTCTACCTGTATTCTAGAATCAGAAAGAATTCCTTCTCTTTCACTTAAGGACTTGGAAGAGGAGACAAGCAAGGATAATGAGCCCATTTTGGAAATGCATCAAGTTGTGTTTTGTCATACAAATCCCTAGCCATTTACAAGGTGATTTGTCAAAGTGTTGTTTACCCCACTTGGAATGGCTTTCCTTTGGATTCTCGAAAGCCCTCTCATCATAAAAGGCAGGATTCCGGGTCCCTGTCATTCATTCATTCATTCATTCACTTGTCAAATATTGATTAAGTTCCTAATATGGGCCAGGTGCTGTTCTAGGCACTTGGAATGCACCGCTGAACAAAAGCAACCAAATTTTCAGCCCTCATGGTGCTGACATTCCTCTCTGCAGCCTTCACTGGTCTCTCTTTCCTCTGAAGTTGCAACACTTATAGCTGAAACACTGAATTTAATCCTTACCCATGTACTCTTATGTGCAGTGCCCTAATTATTTCATGAGCTAGACTTACAGCATTGAGTTAAATGCACAGACCTTTTGGTCAGCCAGACTTGGTCACATCTCACCTGACGGGGCCTTAGCTTGAGCTAAGTCACAAACTCAGCCTCATTTTCCTCATCTGTGCAACGGGGAAAACAAAACCATCAAACCCACAGAATCGCTATGAAGATTGTATGAGATACTCATGCAAAGTACTTAGCCCTGCGTGTAGCACACTGAAACACTTTTTTTTTCATTTTATTTATTTTTATTTATTTATTTTTGGCTGCGTTGGGTCTCCGTTGCTGCTCACCAGCTTTCTCTAGTTGCATCGAGCAGGACCTACTCTTCGTTGCGGTGCACGGGCTTCTCACTGCAGTGGCTTCTCTTGTTGCGGAGCACAGGCTCTAGGCGCGCGGGCTTCAGTAGTTGTGGCACGCGAGCTTAGCTGCTCTGTGGCATGTGCGATCTTCCTGGACCAGGGATCGAACCCGTGGCCCCTACATTGGCAGGCGGATTCTTAACCACTGCGCCACCAGGTAGGTCCCTGAAACACACATTAAGATGTTAGCTATTATTCAGTGTTGAGTATGAAACACTCTACAGATTCAAGTATTCAAGAAATATCTTTAAAACTGCCCTCATCTTCATCACACTGGGCAGAATAGAAAGTCATTTTTAGTCATTGCTGTGACTTCTCTCTCTCTAGATTTCTTAAGAATTTGAGAGACTTCTGTTTGGAATTTGGGGGGAGGGAAGGGTCTCTCATGTCCCATTGGTCACAATCACCATGATACTGTTGCCGTACAGTATGGTGGCTTTCAGCTTTGGGACCACGTATAAGGCTCAGAATCTTTGCTAAGGCTGAGATCCCAGTTCCTGGGACCCTTATAGGTCCCTGTTTCCCCAAACTCAACACTTCAACCTGCTTCTTGGTGCGGGGGAAATCTCTGCTTCTCTCTTTTTGCCCTTGAAGATACACCCTTTTCAGTCCTTTGTATCAAGGACACCCAGAAAAATGTCTTCATCAATCCAGCCTTTTACAAAAGCAAGAAGAGATAGACTACTTGCTTCCAGAAGCTTCAGTTTCCTGCTCTGCCACAAAACTCCCCTGAGGCAAAGGAACCCCTCTGGAAGCAGGGAGTTGTCTGGAAAGGGGTCTGTAGTGAGAGCAGACTCAAATGAATATCTCAATACATCTCCTGCAACATCGGGTTGTTCTTTGCAGTTGGGGCTGTGTCTTGTGCCTTTTTTGTCATGTCACCTGACAAAAAGCACTGAACATAGGGAACAGATGTGGAATGAGTGAGCTAGGCCCATTCTGTGCATGTCTGAGTCAGATTGAAATGGATGTGACTTAGTTCCAGGACTTTGATCTGTGAGTCACAGGCCCATGGAGTCTCCACCTCACATCACTCCAGATGGCATCCTGTAAAATGCATGTCAGCCTTGGATCTCGTTCCTGGAGTGGGAGACACACTTCGTCTCCCAACAAGGGCCCATCGCCTGGACTCTGAGCCTTTCTCCCCTTTACTTTTATGCAAGTGTTGTAAGTAAATAGTACAACTCATATTTGGTGAGATACCCAGTCTCATCTCCTGATCCTTGGGACACATAATTCCACCCCTGACTGTAACATCATTCCCATCTCTTTCAAACAGTTACTGTTCCTTGTTTCCTTTTAGGTAATTTGCATTTGATAGAAAAGTTGCAGACTTTATCCTAGAGAGTCATCCAAGAACCATCCAAGGAAAAGGAGAAACACATTCAGAAATATTTGCTCAGCGTCAACAGAAAAGGAAAGAATATATTATTACCAACAGATTTCTTCTACAGCGAATTAGAAGGTATGCATCGTTAAGACCTCTTTATGATTTGAAGTGGAAAATTTTGGGGAAAAAATACCCAGAGGGATAAAATTCCTTCTGATTCCCTTTGTAGTTATTAAGAGGACAGACTGTAACAAAACCACGGGGTAAGAACCCCAGCTCCTGCACTCGTTGTCTCTAGGACCTGGTGCAATGCACTTAACCTCCCTGGGCCTTCATTTCCTCGCCTGTCAAATGTGTGTGATGATGCTGTTGCTCTTAGTATGGCAGCAGATGCTGGTGGCCCCCTTAAGCCCCCTGGGCGCCCTCCTCTTGAACACCAATGTCTTCTTACTGCAGCTTACTGAGCCTCTCTGGAAGGGGCTCTTGGACCACTCAGCCACATGTGAGGCAGGCCAGGAGTGCCATGGAGCTAATGGCCCCTGGGAGCAGCTCCTCTAACCAATGAAGGAAGAGATGGGTAGGAAATACTCCAGCTTTCTTGTCCCTGTGGGGAGTCTCTGAGGCGTCTGTTCACCATCCTCTCTCAGAGGCCCCCAACAGAATCAAGCCCAGCTCCCCACAATGGTAACTGCTCATGAATGCACCCACAGTGGCTTCTTTTCCTTCCCAATCTCACTCTCCAACCTGACAAAAACACCTTGGAATCACCTCCCAAACAAACCACTTCCTCTAAATTCTAGTCACAGAGAAATGTAACCTAAGACAACTATGAAGTAATTCATATCATAAAACGCTTAGATCTCTTCCTTACTCAAAGTAAGCACTACGTAATTATTGGTTAAACCAAGAAAACAATAATAAAGTAACTATATGTAAGTTATTTTGCCAGCCTGAGATAATCCAACAATAGGATAACATGTTTTACTGGGTTGGAGTTGTCAGGGAACCCAAGACCGAGGGAAAAATAACGCCTGAGAAAGAGAGCATCTGGTAACATAAGATTCAGTACCATTTTTTGTGTATCTATTATGTACAGAACAAATATTTTCAATAGCAAGGATAAAAGATGAGCCCTCGTATTTTCCCTCCAGGCCCAGAAATTTCCTGACATGTACATATACACATATTCACAAATATATACATATGTATTTATAGATCTGTACATTCACACTCAACACACACAATCCTACACACTACAGGAACACAAGCATACACATATTTACATGCTTTCTTTGATGAGCAGTGATTGGGAAGGCCATGGCCAAGGGCAGAGTAAGTTTCTGTAATAGGCACGTATTGTGTTGTATTGCACTGTATTGAGCTGTTACGGCGCAGCCATAACCATGTGTTAAAATATTGGAATACCTCCATACCAATTGGTCAGTAGCCACTGTCTTTTCTAGTCAACTATTTACAACATTTCATTAGCAGAAAGTGTAGTAGTAAATGTGCAATAAAGTGTTATAATCCCTAGTCCAGAAATAATTGGAACAGATTTGCTAATGTTGTCATGCTAAATTTATCTTTAAATGAACAGTACAATTTTATAAGTGACCAAGCAACTCACCATCAAGAGTGGTGATTTTTGTTACGGGAGAGGCCACAACAGTGAGAGGCCCCCATACCGCAAAAAAAAATAAATAAAAAGAGCAGTGATTTTTGTTAAGCATAAGGTCTGATAACCCTCACCTGGAAATACAGTAATAATAATGAAATAAAATAAAACAAAATAATAAAAACACCTTCAAATTAAATAATAAAAATTTAATTTGAATTTAATTAACATTGAGCAAAACACCATCTATTACATTATTGTTTTTAATGTGAATTTAATTGATTTTGCAGTTTCCTTTGTATTTAACCTGAGAACTTATATCAAGCCTAAAGAGGTAATACCTAGGTTTATGTTCTTATATATTTAAGTGACATTATAATAAAGATGAATTGAGTTGGGGTCCATGGCATTTTTCTCCTTTTACAAAAATTTCGTATCCAGGTCTGGGAACACAGAGCCTGGGGGCTTTAGCACCCAGCAACCCAAGTTTGCATCCTGACCGTGCATCAGACACCAGCTCAGTGTGTCTTGGGCAAGTCAGTTTACTTTCCTGAGCCTTTGTTCCCTCATCTTGAAAACAAAGCTAATCTCTCCCCCACCCCACCCCACCCGAACAGGGAGTTTTTAAAAGATGATGTCAGCAAAGCATCAGCCTCCTTCCAGCTGGGAAAGGGCATTAGTAAATGTAACTTTCCCCGTGTTTTCCCTTTCCTCTTCACTGAGGAGATGGGTCCTTTTCGTCAGCTGTTTGTTTTGTTTTTTGTTTTAACCTGTGAGCGTTAAAAAGCGAGTCAGGTCTTTACCCCGGGAAACTTGAGCTTCCCAGCAGGGCCCCTGCATAATCTTAGGGGGCCCAGCGCAACATGAAAGTGCAGGGCTCTGTTCCAAAGCAGCAAACAGTGCTATGGAAGGTATTAAAATAGAAAACCATTTCCTTTTTTATTTTCTTGGCTTCTATCTGCCATGGTGTTTATTTCCTAGTTAATGGCACGCCCCCTTGGGCACCAGGATGCCCCGAGGTGAGCGCAGACCCTCATGAACCCCTGGGGGCCCGCCGTCAGACCGTCGTGTGTGCGTGCGCATGCGCAGCGTACCGGCTGCTGCGTTCCCCCTGCCCATCCCCTGGGCCTTCTGCTGTGGCCACCGTGTGACACCGCAGCTGTCCCCATCCTTGTGCCCAGTTCCCCGCCGGGGACACTTGTTGGGTGGGAGCTGAAGGAAGCTGGGGAGGACCCAGAGCTCCGGAGAGTGGGGAGGGGAAGACCCAGAGCATGCCTGAAAGAGGCAGTGGGAAGCTCGACCTTGTATGAACAAGCTTTCAAGATCCAGTGCATACTCAGTTGTCACATCAGGCTTCGTTTACAAAACAAAGTGGAAGATTAGATTATTAGGAATTTCAAGATGGCAAGGGCAGAGTACTGAACTCTAAGAGCGACACTTCTGAGAGCAGGGCCCTGTTGCCAATGAAGGTGGCCAGTAGGCATGCTTACTGCCGTGGTTATTTCCCTAAGGACTTCACAGAAATCAGAAAATTCATTTCACACATGAAAAGACATGCATCCGAATGGGAGGAAATCGAAGGGTTCCAGAAGGGCCATGGGTGGCAGAAGCTAACTCCTTCCACAGCCCGCCTGCCGCTGCCCCTCCACCACCCCGAAAACATCAGGCACTACGACCAACTGGCTAAACTCAGATCTGAGTAGGTGTGTGTCGAGGGCAGAACTGGCTGGGCCATATCGGACATAGCTCAAGTGGGGTGTGTTTTCCTTCTGTCATGCACAGAGGAGCAGTGTTGCTGTCATGGGAACCGTCACCCTCTTGACAGCCAGGACTTCCCTTGATATGACCCATCCAGGCTGGGCTCCATTGATGCATTTTTGGTTGCTTTGTTTTCTGTTTTGGTTTCCATGCATTCTGTGGCCAAATATAGGATGAGAGATCCAGAACATTCCAAATTTTTCAATTCTGTTTATACATAATGAGTCCTAAAAAGAAATCCAACAAAGTTCATGCTATGAACCACCCAAAAAGCCAAACTGAATTTCAGTCCAGAATCTTCCTCCCCCAGAGTGAAGACTTTGTAGCCCCAACACCTAGCGTGGTGCCTGCACAGGGTACACGCCCTGTAAAAATGTTTGTTACGTGAATGGCTGAGGGAATGATACACTGATCTAAGCTTTGGTGTTCCCTGTTGCCGCAGTTTCCTTCCCTTCACAGTAACTAAGGCAAAGTAAGCAAAACAAGTATTATTCCCCAATGCACATATGAGGAAATGGAGGCTCAGGAGGGTTAAGTGCCCAAAGTTATCGGGCTGGAATTAGAATATAGGTTTCCTGAACCCCAATGCAGGGCTTTTGGCTTCTAAAGTAAACATAGCAAAATCCCACTGTCAACTTGAATGTATGTTGGCTGTGCCGACAGCCCTGCTTTTCTTAGCAAGGCGCATTTACTGTTATCTTTTAAGTTGTATCTTATAAGTTTTGTCTTATAAGTTACCCCTTTGGTGAGCCAGAGAGAGACAAAACACATTCTGGGGGGGAATCATGTTTCACTAGCTAGAGATGACGGTGAGCTGACAAAGGAAATACTTTAAGGGGATCACTGTCATTATCATCATCAAAAATGCATTTTTGAAGGACATAATTAGCTATGGAATTGTCTCTCCAGTGTCCTTTTGATACAGCTACTAGAGAAGCCCCCATTTCTGAGCAACACGTGCTTACGGAGATGGGGAAGGGCAGAATCACGATTATAGACCCAAGTTCTGGAACTAAACATGCCAAATTCCTGCTCTGCTACTTATTAAGTGGGTGACCTTGGGGGAAATTAATCTCTCTTGGCCTTAGTTTCTCATATGTAAAATTGAGATCGTAAAAATAGAAAACTTGGAGGGTGGTTGTGAGACATTACTGGTAAAGCGCTTAGCAGGTCCCTGGCATGTGGTTAAGAGTATCATGTGTGTTATCTACACTAATGAAGGCAGATGACTGCAGGAAGGAAGGGGAGCATTGCCTTCGGACATGGATTAATCGATGAAATATTCCCCTTGCATATAGGTCTTGGCACATCTGCATGTGACAGCATGAAAATATTAAATTCCCTTGTCCAGATGGCTAAATAAATAAAGTACATCAACTCAACTGAAATAAAGGTGCAAAGTTCTGTATTTTCAGCTCACTGTTAGTGGCTTCTTTGTGTTTTATAGGACTCAGACATAGGCACTAAGCTTGCCCCTAGATCTCAAGACACAAATCCTTCTGTGTGTTTTTTTTTTTTCTTTCTGCATGTGAAAAAAATCAAACTTGCTTTCTGGCCTTTTGAAAGACAGTTTCAGAAAGTAAAGCTGAGATAGAAAAATAAAACCTTATTGTTGCTAAATTCATCCCCAACTGTGATTGGGAATTTCATTGAAAATAAAAGTTCTCAAGATCATTTCTAGCGGAAAATTAATTATTCCAGGTTTATGTTTCCTTAAATGTATGCATGAGATAGAGTCTCTTTCTACAGCTTTGAAATGTACAGTTGCCTTGTGATCCTATTTCTCATATCCTACCACAGAAATCTGTTACTCCTTGCTTAGTTTTCCTCCTTCAAGACAAATCATCTGAAAGGCAGGATGACAGGGGATGGCGGGGCCAGGCCAGCAATATTTAGACAAGTGGAATCCAACCAACACTTTCAGGTCCTCTCCTCCTACAAGTCCAGCTGTAGCTGTAAGTGTGAGCCTAGTATCCCCATAATAATTGCACTTCCATGTAAACAGATCTCACGGAGACTTTAGAATGTACACACCAATTTGCTCATTTCTGCTGTGTGGAGAGCAAACAAAGCTATCCAAACCTCTGTTCACATTGCTTTTCTTTAGCGATAAAACCTATTAATGGGTATCTAGGTATAAGGACCCATTTGATTAATGCTAAACCTCCAAATAATAGGAAAAACCGCAGTAGCTGGAGAGAGGACAAAGTAATTTAAAGTATGTTTTGTGGTGTACTTATTCAACAGATACTGAGAAACTTCTGTTTTCTATAGTGTCCTAGGCTTTGGGCATGGAGCTCCGAACAAGACAGACATAGTCCCTTCGTTTTAGGATACACAGGTTAATGGGGAAGGCAGACAGTAAACAGATCTTTTAGGAAACACATTTTAGGGACATATATGCCAAGATAAGCAAACAAAACAGCAGCACCTTAATCTTCTTACGAAGGAGGAATGTGCATTGTCCTACCATGAAAACTGGGAATTAAATCTAAGACTCAGTTTCTTCATCAGTAAAATGGGAGTGATTCTACTTACACGTTTATGGTGAGGCTCAGATAGTGAGCATTAAGTTTGATTTTCAAATTTGGATAATATGAATCTTTATTGAGTTACTATTTTGTATCAAGCAATACACAGAGAACTTCAACAGAAAATTCCCCATCCAAACTTCACAGGACAGCCCCTGGGAATTGGAAACAACACCAAATGGAAGAATTTCATACTAAGAACCGGTTCCACATGGACTTGTTGCCTTGGTTGGACTATGAGAAGAAAATAAACCAATTTGGAATTGTCCCAAATAAAATCATGCTGTTAACTTTTTATTCTCCCATTCACTAAAACTGATATTCCTTCTTTATTTCTAACTCTCTGTAATTTGCCAAATTATGTTGGAATTAAACCAGCTCTGATTTGCGGATTTCTTTTCTAAGGAAAATGGTGATTCTCTTTGCTTCATACTTGCATGTGTAGGAGTCAACCAAGATTTGACAAATCAATTTGAAGCTGACACAGAGAAGCCTTAATTAATGGTTCAGCTTTTAAATAAGCTTGTGAGTCCCTTTGATGATTGGTGAGTCCCTGCTAATTTTAATGAACTCAGGGGAGAGATACGTGGGATTTAGAATGTGGCTACGGTTAAGAATTGGCCCACGTAAAAAATGACATCGTCTTAGCGTATTTTTTACCCCGTGCGTCTGATTCTTGGCCATTACAGTCATAGATATAAACAAGTTTCTGCTGTTCAGCATAAGATTACCAGTTTACTCACCCTTGAACAAATGGTCAGGTGATGCTCCGTCTCATGCAACATCAGCAAAATTTTGATTATGCTACTTGCCTTCCAGGAGAGAAGTGTCAGAGGAAGGAGGAAAAAAGCTACAATCTTTGAATGGTAATTAAGTTCCTCCATGGTCTCCCCAAGCACTGCCTATCTTTCCACCACTTTTATGTTCTAAAAAAATTACATTATGAACACACACACACACACACACACACACACGCACACAAAGATGTATCAAAGTATTCCACATTTAACATCATAATTACGCATTCATATTTAGAGTATGCAGTTTCCGCCTCCTGAAGCACTTCTCTCCATATTCTCCCCATCTCAGAACTTTATTTTTCAAGTTTCAGCTCAAAAGTCACACCTTGCAAGACCTCCTTGGATCTCCCCAAGTCCGGGTGAAGTTGCTTCAGATTCTCTACTCCCCTGCTCAGAGGGTTTCTGCTTACCAGGGTACCGGGTGTGTGGGGTGGTGGCCACAGATACCCTGCATTCTGGTTCAGACAGAAAATACAGCCACTGCCCATGATCCAGAAGAAGATGGACTGCAGTTAAGGACATGCTGACAAGGCAGAACAGCTTTGATTAGAGGAACCTCACCGAATAATCCACATACTGATTAACTCAGCCTCAGGCAATCAAGAATCCACAGTGTTTCATCCTCTCTGATTGGGCTTATGGCAGCATCTGTCTGTTGCCAAGCCTTGCCATCCTTGTACCAACTCCGGGGCGCGTGCCCCGTATTCATTCCTGTTCTCCAGGCCCTAGCATACCTACCATTGATTGTTTAGGGTTCTGGTGGTGAGAATTTGTGCCAGTGATTCCAAAGTTTGCTTGATTTTGAGTCCCACGGCCATAGCCACATCATGTGATGGCTTCCAACCAATCGGGGCAACACCAGCACCCACCTTCTCTTGACCTTGGTAAACACTGACCTGTTCTCTGTCCAAGTGCGAGATGAGTGAGATCCTACAGTACACAGCCTTTGGCTTCAAAGGCTTTATGTTTGCCTAGCGTAATGTATGTGAGCTTTATGCATGTTGTTGTATATATCGGAAGTTCATTCCTTTTTTTTTTTTTTTTTTTTTTTTGCGGTACGCGGGCCTCTCACTGTTGTGGCCTCTCCCGTTGCGGAGCACAGGCTCCGGACGCGCAGGCTCAGCGGCCATGGCTGACGGGCCCAGCCGCTCTGCGGTATGTGGGATCTTCCCGGACCGGGGCACGAACCCGTGTTCCCTACATCGGCAGGCGGACTCTCAACCACTGCACCACCAGGGAAGCCAGTTCATTCCTTTTCATAAGTATGTTTTCAAGTACAACTCTAGACCATCTCTTAACCTGAATTGTGCCTAGCTGATCTGTAAAAATTGTATTCTTTTTTCTGTCCCCCATGCCTCTCCAAAGTCACATGGCCTTGTACTTTTCACTGCAGTGACCACCGTTCATCCACCATGCTAAGCTCTATGGTTTAATTATATTTTAAAGTGACCCCAGAGCAGGAAAATTGATACCTTTGAATACCTAAGAAGCAAAGGCTTTTAAGAAGATGTTTTCTGCCCTCTTCTAAAAATAGTCATGATGTCATCTTGGGTCCAAGGTGTCCTCTGGGATGCGATTTAGAAGGACTTGAACAAGGCTACACATGAAAGTATTTTCTCCAATTATATTTCTTCTCTCTTTCCTTCCTCCTTTCTTTCCTCCCTCCCTCCCTCCGTTTCTTCCCTCCCTCCCTCCTTCCCCGCTTCCTTCCTTCCTTCTTTCCTTCCTCCCTTCCTTCCTTTCTCTCCATCTCTCAATTTTTTTTCTCTCTGTTTTTCTCTTTCTCCTGGTAAAAAGTTATCTTCCCACCTGGAGCAAATCAAGTAGGAAACTGGTTTTTAGTTTGGATAGCCTCAGAATTTGTAAACATTTTTTTTCTGGATCATCTGCTGGCAGTCAACAAACACAATTTCCATAGAGTGTATAAAGTGGTGATAATGCTCTGAAGAATAATAAATCAGGAAAGAGGATAGGAAACACCTGGGGAAAGGCAGTCAGTGAGCGTCCCTGCAATAAGCCATGCAGATGTCTGTGCAAAGCAGATTCCCAGCAGATTCCCAGCGAGGACCAAATCCCTGAGGTAGAAACACACTGATGTATTTCTTTATAATCCACTTTGCTGATTCTTTAAAAGGTAATCTTTTGGAAGTTTCTGACAATAGTAACTGTAAACACTGTTGACCTTGAACAACATGGGTTTGAACTGTGTGGATCCACCACTTATATACGGCTTTTTTTCAATAGTAAATAGTACAATATTACAAGGTTGATTGAATCCATGGATGTGGAACTGTGGATATGGAGGGCCGACTATAAGTTACACAAGGATTTTCAACTAAGTGGCGGGTTGGTGCCCTTACACCCTGCCAACACCACCCTCTCCCCATGCCCTGTGTTGTTCAAGGATCAACTGTATTAAATGTCTTTTGGATTAAAGAAGAAACTTAACACAGTAGTAATATCAAGGGCCACAGAAAGCCCTACATTTTAACCTCACCGAGGCATCTGTAATCCCGAGGATGATGACCTGGTCGGTTTCCTTTGACAGCATCTCTGACCACTAATCACAAGCTCTGATCCCAGCCTCTCAGGCTGCCTGGTGAGATTGCTGACTCTGACCCCACTTTATTTTTAGTTGAACCAAGGTTATAACAGACACACACACACACACACACACACACACACACACACACACACACACACACACACACACACACACTGAGTGAATGACCCACAAACTCTCAAATCAAAAAGTCAACTGGAAAGAATGTCTGTGGGTGTGCTGTTGCAAAATAGAATAAATTGTTTTCAGGACTTATGACTACTTTTTAGAAAGACAGTCTATCATGTACTTGCCCTTTTTTCCCCATGTTTCATGCTGCCGTCTCTCTGAAATCTCTGTCCAGTGCTCCTGAATTCCCCCACCATCGTTGGTATCAGCCAAATGATCTGGAGGGAAGATCTTCAACTGGAGTGTGTAGTTTCACTATCGAGTTACTTTGTATGAGAGTTTGGGAAGTAATTCCTCAATGGATCCCCTGCTAGTGCCTACCACACTTGAGGTGTTTTTTAAATAAAGCAATTCCTGAAAAACTTTACATTCTGTAAAATCATGCGCTTGAAATAAGCGGGCTTATGAATAAGAGGAGGGTGGCAAAGCGCTCAGTGCTGAGGCCCTGCATATCTAGAGCCTTAACAAAAGCAATGACTTGAACCCGGGGAAGGCATCATGAATTTTCTTGGCTACAGATATTAAAAATGAATAAAACCAGTAGAGTGAACCTGGCAGCAATCCATTAGATTGGATCACAGCTGCAGGAACTGAGACCAGGCTGGTGGAAGGGGCAGCTGCTAAGGTGAGAGCAAGTGCAACCTGCCCAGAGCCAATAGCATCCTCACAGCAGGGAGCCCGTATCTTGGGGGAGAGTGGGGGAGAGTGGGGGAGGGGCAGGAAAGATGGAATGCAGGAATTTGTGTCAAATTTTCCTAAATCATAGACGAAAGGGCTTGTTCCACAAGTACAGCAGCCAGGTTGAGAGATCTTCCTTGCCTGTGGAAGGTTATAATTCTACTCTTCTTTGCCTCCCATTGTCCAGGAAAATTTGTGTGTGAGCTAACACGAATTTCCTGTTACACTGGTAGCACTTCCCTGTTTACCATTTGTTTGGTAAACAATTCACATTACAGGAGCCACACCTTGCAGGAAAATACACTGTATTTGACCTGTTAGAGATTAGATTCTCTTAAATTAGCAAAAAGGTAAAGGGTGTTGCAGTGGTTACAGAATAAGAATGGTGACAATGATAGGTCCTATTTATTTAGTGCTTTCCGCAGGCCAGGCGCTTTGCTAAATATTTTATAGATATTATCATATTTAATCATTGCAGCGATCCTATGTCAGAGGAATTTCTATCCCTATTTTACCCATGACAGAGCTGGGTCTAAGAGAGTGCAGTAACTTGATCAATGTCACCTTGCCAGGCATAATGCAAAACTCACAACTCATTTCCAAACCTCATGCTCTTAATCATCTCTTGCTGATTCTGTGAACTTAGAGCTAAGTCTTAAAATGATTATTAATTAAAAGATGGATTTGATACCAGGAGAAAATTATAAAGTAGACCCCAGGCTACAGAGCTCTTCTCTGGATAATAAAACTGAAACATTTCTTATTTTTTTTAATTTAATTCAAAATTTTTTATTGAAGTATAGTTGATTTACAATGTTGTGTTAGTTTCAGGTTTACAGCATAGTGATTCACATTCTTTTCTCTTATAGGTTACTACAAAATATTGAGTATAGTTCCCTAAAAGCATAATTTCTGTGCCCCTTTTGCCTCAGGTTTCCATTCTCTGTACACCAAAGAGACAGCTATCCAATCTTAGTGGTATGTGAGCACCATCAAATAAGGTGGGCTTAACACATTGTTCTGTGCTGTATGTTAAATGCACTACAAACAGAATGCCGAGAAGGGCTGTAGGAGTCTTAGAGACCAGACAGGGAATGTAAGACTAAAATACCAGATAGATAAGGACAAAGAATTGGAAGGTTTAAAACAGCAAATGATTAGTCTTTGCTTTTGCCCTTTGTTTATTTGGCTTAATATAACAGAAATTTATTGTCTCACAGATCTGGGAGCCAGAGCTCAGAAATCAAGGCATCAGCAGGGCCTTGGTCTCTCTAAAGACGAATGGAAATCCTTCCTGGCCTCACCTAGCTTCTGGTATTTTGCTGTCAATCTTTAGTGTTTCTTGGTTTGAAGCTGCATCAAGCCAATCGCTGCCTAGGTCATCACCTGGCATTCTCCCTGTGTCTCTGTCTTCTTATAAGGACACCAGTCATATTGTGTTAGGGGCTACTTTTTATGACCTACTGCTTTTGTGACCTCATTTGAACTTAACTAATTGTATCTACAATAACCCTATTTCAAAATCTGGTCACAAGTTGATTTACTGGGGTTTAGGGCTTCAACTGATCTTTTTTAGGGACACAGTTCAACCCATGACATCATTTGATTCATTTTTTTCTAAGCACTGAACATATCGCTTACCTTTCATGGCATGGAATAATGCATCTGAGAAATAGCTCCTTTATTAAATCCTGCATTTATGCCTCCATTACTAGTCCCTGAGTACATTTGACAACTGCTTTTAGAAATGCTTAAAAACGTATATAAATTAACTACAGAAAGAGATATAATCTCAAATCTCAGTTACACGAAGAACCTGGAAATAAACACCAGAGAGGTCCAGAGCTCCAAAAATTAAGAAAAAAATTAGGAAAAAGTTGTCAGTAGCATATGGAATAATAAAAATGTTGCCAATGGAACACTAAGGGGTTAACCTTATTCTCTTCTTTGAACTTATCAGCTGATGCTTCAGAATCAGCTACCCTTACATAACATATTATTCTCGTAACTCTTGGCTTCCTTCTGGCATCAAAAATAACAGGAACATAAAAAAAGTGGAAAAAGGAGGAAGAGAGAATTTTGAAGTAGTGGCAGGAAATAACTGTACCATAACAATTAGTTTATTAGTACTTAGTAATGTATAACCTGGATTAAAAATGAAAACAAATTTTATAATTTTCTATTATTCCAAATGCTAAATCAATAGAATTGACTCTAAATCCATTTAAGTCTTTAGAATACCTTGAGAAACTTCTTCAATTATCTTATCAACCAATCATTCTACACTTACTGTATTTATTTATGTTTTCTCATAGTTTATGGTCTCAACAGTGACATGTATGAGGACCCTGGAAGCTGAAAATAGACACCGAGTGGTTTGTGTCAAGCCATATTATCTAATATGGGTAAAAATTTCAAGAGAGAAATAAAATTTTGAATGAAGAAATAAAATAAAAATAATGATTTTTAAAATCTCACATTAAAATATCCTCATTGTAGTAGCTCAGTGTGATGTTCTATAAAATTTGGGAAATTTATCAACAATCTAGAGGTCACAAAGTAAACCAAAAAGAACGAAAAAAGAAAAAAAATAGAGGTCACAAAGTAGATGAAGCCAAATCAACCCATAATCTCAATTAATCTGTATGTATCTCTATCCATTTCCCATCTCAATCTCTGTATCTATCTTCTTATAGGCAGAAAAATATGGATGTAAACTGTATACATACTCCTATGGATTTCCTTTTTCTATTTGCTTTGTTTTTGCCTTCAATTTTTTACTGTGATTCCCTTTAAACACTTCAATATCTTGTTACCTTTAAAGGGGAAAAAGAATTATGAAAAAAAGAAAGAACCATAAGAATTTGGAGACATGAGGTGTTAGATCCTTAAGGCTGATTCCCTCTGACCCAAGGCTTTCTCTTGTACACTGCTAATTCTTATGTATACTTGACTGATCTTTTTTATGTTTAATTAATGCACTAACTTTTCTCTTAAGACTAATTAACACAATAATTTACACTTTTTTTCCTGAGATAAGTGAGGGGGTCTGATTTAATGTGCTACTTCCCTCTCAATCAGGGTATAAGCAACAGAAGAAGTCTGATCTAACAATTTTTATAGAGCACATTATAAAATATTCTCCTATTTAATCATTATAGCAACTCCAGGAGCTAGATTTTTTTTTTATCATCTTCATTCTGTAGTTGAGGAAACACTTATACTTTTATTCATTCCTATACAGACTCAACTGTGTAGGAAAAAATTATGTTACACATCATTGGTTGTCTCCTGCAATACTGTACTTCAAGACCAGCACAATGTGTAGGTAATATAATCAACAGTGAGCATGCGAGCTTCTTAAATTTTTTCTGTACATACTGTAACTCAGAGATGGGAAAGAAAGAGTTCATTACCACAACATCATTAGCTTCTTCTTAGTTTTGTAGATGTCAATATGAAAATTTAATCCAGGAAAATCTTCATTTTAATATTTGAAAACAAATAGTTATTTTTCCTTATAAGTAATTACATAAAAGGTAAAAATCATAAATTTTAAAAAGGAAAGAGAAAATTTATAATGCCCACAATCTCACTACCTAGACAATAGGCAAATGTGTTTGAAAATCTTTAACATGAGTGTGTGTATGTGTTAACAATGATAGATTCATTATTGTTATAGAGTATCTTTTTCTAAATAATATACATGTGACTTTTATGTCAATAAATACATATCTACATTATCACTCTCACTAAATGAATATTTTCCCACTGTATGTGTTACGTAATTTATTTATCAGTCGTCTACTTTTTAAAATAAAAGATATTTTACATCAGAGCTGGGCATGTGTAACAAATATTGTATGTGAAGGAGAGAAAGGGTAGTTATAAGGATATTTCAAAGGAGAAGTTTAAGGAGAAACATCACAGAATTCCAAGTCTAAGATTAGTTTGCATGAAAGACCCAATGATGCAATATTCAAATATGGTTGAAGTTCAAGGTCATGGGGTCTCTGTGTTGTGGCTGGTGCCACGGGGAAGGTGTCGAGGCATAATTTGCCAAACATTTGTGTTTTCCTTCCATGCTCATCCATGTTTAAAACAATCCAATGTGTGGTTTTTAGCTCCAACCAGGAAAAAAGAAACAGGATGTTTTAGAGGTGACAATATTTTGGTGTTTTTTCAAATACTTGACAAGTAACAAATTTGACTCAGGGCTCGAATATTTACCTTATGAGCAATGCTTGACACCACATTGCTGTAGTGTCACTGACGATAAATCACGGCAACCCCTTGCTCCTTCAACTCCTGCTCTCAAAATTTTACCCTCTGCACTCAAAAGCCGAAAAGATTAGAAGACAATTTCAGATAAATTTCTTGCCAGTCAAAGACTTGCTGCTTGTTTTCCGAAATTTAGAAAACAAATCAATTCAGATAATCCTTCCTCCCTTGCTGTCTACACTTGATAGTTGAATATTCGATATTGGAACCAGGAATTTGGTATATTGGTATGAGGTGGATACATTAATCAACTCCCAAATGCATATTTCATGGGGGAGGAAGAAGGTTGGAACAAAACAGTGGAGATGTGAGAAACCTCAGTAGATCTTTTTGTTTAACTGTGACTAGGCAATGAAATATAAATTAGTGAAAAGACCTATCACTCTGTAAGAGAGTTGAGAAATGACTTGGGAAGTGGCAATGAGGAAGGAATTATATAGAGCAGAGAACCTCTGATATTATGGTCAATTCAAAAAATCTCTTCTCTTTAATGAAATGAGTTTAGAATTTCCTACTTTCCTTCCTCACCCCATCTTTTCTGCATCCTCTTTTTGTTTGTTGGCTTGTTTATTTATTTATTTTTTTCATAATCTAAGTGACTATTCTCATCATTGTCTCTGCGTAATGTATTGTATTATCTGAATCCTTGACTCAACCAGCAGCATAAATGAAATCAAGGCAGCTAATGAAACCAGAATTCGCTTCATAAACATGGAAACATCTGGAAGGCTTTGGATATTATTTTGCTTCTTCAGCTGGGGGTTTGTTTGCCCTTTGCTTCTGATCTGCTCCTAGATTTTCACTTATGAGACAAAAAATACTTTGACTAAAGCAATGTTTCTCAACCTTGCCGGATCATGAGCATTGCCTTGGGACTACTTGTTAAATGCACAGACCCAGGCATCATTGAATCAGAATTTCTAGGGAATTGGTTTGGAAATGTGTGTTTTTACCAAAGTCCCAGATGATCCTTGTGATCAGATGAGTTCAGGGCTCACTGGACTAAGACATGGACTTTTGTGACATGATCTAAAAGCAAGTCTATCCATGAGTCAATGGTATGGAGCCCCCAGTGTCTGTAAAGCATGAACAGCTCAAGTGATTCATGTCAGACTTTCCTCAACATCATGAACCTTAGCACCATCATTCGCAAGCTTTAATGTCCACCATTGAAATAAACTGCCGATTTCCTGTCCTGCTCCAGAAGATTTTAAATCAGTAGTTCTGGGGGAGGGCAAAGAATAGTTTGAGAAGCACTGATAAATTTAATGTCATCCATCATCCCTGCTTGAAGACCAGCTTTAGGCAAAATGCTAAAGTAAGCATGATTGTTCGCAATTAACTCTCTCTCTCTCTCCATCTGTCTCTTTTTAAGATTTGAAGTAACCTTACATTACCTCACAAGGGTTTGGATGCTCATGTCCCATCAGGAATCTATCCTCTTTTCCCCCAGTGTTTCATCCCTTCTTCCCATTTCAGCATACAAACTCTCAGACAATCCTCTCCCCCACACACACCTAATGCTGAGGTCTCTCTAAATTTCTCTAGTCCATAAAGATATCTCCCTTGAGCTTCAGATCTTTTCATTGGAAAACCATCTAGAGACTTGCTACCTGGATATCTCAGGTGTGCTTGAAAATTTGGATGTTCAAACCATATGCTGTCCTACTATGACTATCCACTCACTTGCCTAAGCAGACACTGGACATTTTTCTTGATTCCCTCCATTTTTTCTCAATATCGCACTCATAGGCAAGTCTTGTCAATTCTTTATCAAACACACCCATTTGCCTGAGTCAACTATTACTGTCCAGATTCTTAGACCAGTTCCTTGATTTCTTCCTCCCACAAAACAAAACAACATACAAGCAACATACAAACCCTGTTCCCACCTCTCGCTTTCCCTTTCCAGTAAATGACACCACCACCCATTTTAGAATCTCAGCTTGGAGTCTTCTCCTCCTCTCTACCCCTCCCTACCTGCATCCAATCCATAAGCAAATTCTCTGGATCTTACCTTTAAAACATATCCCAAATCTGAGCATCTCTTCCTCTCTCCGTTGCTACCACACTGGTCTTAGCCGCGTTGAATGTTGCCTCAAATACTGCAATGACTTCTCTTTTTAATTTTCACTCTTGCCACCACCTGGTGACCATTCGCCATAAAATAACTAGAATCATCATTCTGAAATGTAAACCATTGTATCACTTACTCCCTTTCCGGTGGCTTTCCACTTACTTAGAATAAAATCAAATCTCCTTTCAATGGTCTCCTAGACCCTGTATTATCTGGCCATGCCTGCCTCTCCTTCCTAATTTTCTACCCTTGTCCCCCTCCCATTCTCTCTGTGCAGCCACACTGGTCTTCTTACTGAGGTCATTTGCTCTTAATGTTCCCTCAACCTGCAACCCTTCTCCCTGAGGTCACTGGGGCACTGACACCTTCCCCTCAGGTCTCTGTTCACCAGTCTCCACCTCAGAAAGTCCTGCCGCCCCGGACTGGGCTACTCACAGTGCCACTCAGCCCTGGGACAGTCCGCATTTATGCTTCTTGCCCTGGCATCCTATTTGATTTGGCATTTTTTCCAGATTTTTTATTTTTTTGCAGTATGCGGGCCTCTCACTGTTGTGGCCTCTCCCGTTGCGGAGCACAGGCTCTGGACGCACAGGCTCAGCAGCCATGGCTCATGGGCCCAGCCGCTCCGCGGCATGTGGGATCTTCCCGGACCGGGGCACGGACCCGTGTCCCCTGCATCGGCAGGCGGACTCCCAACCACTGTGCCACCAAGGAAGCCCCTATTGTTTTTTTAGTTATAGAAAGGTGTAACTATTTTAGCCTGACTCCATAGTTGGCTCCCAAGATTCTGCCAGAACCAGAATCTTGGCTGCATGAAAGAGTGGCTCTCTCTTCATCACAAAGCAAATGTGTGGAACAAATGAATAAACCTCTCACTGATCTCTCTGCTTCTGATTTTTCTCTCTTTAAATCCATTCCAGTTGTAGAGTATGGAGGGTGCATTTTCAAAAGCATGTTGCTCTTTGCCAGGACAAAGGTGAGGCAGGCCAGCACTCAGGATATAATCTCTAAGGAGGCACAACCATTGCCTTATAAGTTGCGTCTCTAATTTTATTTTTTTGGTGACTGCTTTAAGGTTTACAATTTGTATCTTTAATGTATTACTGTGTATCTTCCAAAATATTATAGCACTTCAAGCCTATAAGAACCCACAACTGGATGCTTCCAGTTCCAACTCAGAATAGGGGGCTGCGTGCTGTGCACGACCCAGAGAGTGGGTTTCACCTTAACTGTTGTTAAGCCGCGCATCCTGGCCCTGCTTGTTGCATTATTGCTCTGCTTAAAACTGTTCTGTGAAATCTAAAAATAGAGCTACCATGTGATCCTGCAATCCCACTCCTGGGTGTATATCCAGAGAAAACCATAATTCGAAAAGATACATGCACCCCAATGTTCATTGATTGCAGCACTATCTACAATAGCCAAGACATGGAAACAACCTAAATGTCCATTGTCAGATGAATGGTTAAAGAAGATGTGGTACATATACACAGTGGAATATTACTCAGCCATAAAAAAGAAAGAAATAATGCCATTTGCAGCAACATGGATGGACCTAGAGATTACCATACTAAGTGAAGTAAGCCAGACAGAGAAAGACAAATATCATATGATATCGCTTATATGTGGAATCTAAAATAAAATGATACAAATGAACTTATATACAAAACAGAAATAGACCCACAGACATAGAAAACAAACTTATGGTTACCAAAGGGGAAGGAGGCGGGGAGGGATAAAGGAGTTTGGTACTAATAGGTACACACTACTATATATAAAATAGATAACTAACAAGGACCTACTGTATAGCACAGGGAATTAAACTCCATACTTTGTAATAACCTATAAGGGAAAAGAATCTAAAACAGAATTTATAAATATATATGTATGTATATATATATACAAATATATACAATCACTTTTGCTGTACACATGAAATTAACTCTACATTGTAAATCAACTACACTTCAATTAAAAAAAAAAAAACCTTTCTGTGAAATCTCTATGTCCCTCAGTGTAAAGCTCAAGCTCTCAGTGCTGTGTATAGGCTGTGCATCATCTTGTCCTTGCTTACCCCTGCAGCCTCATTGCTCCCCACTTGACTTTCTTATATTTTAAAAGCATGGAGTTGGTTCTTGCTTTTTTAACCAATCTGACAATCTGTCTTTTTTTGTTTTAAGAAACTGACTTACTGAGATATAATTCACACACCATATAATTTATCCATATAAAGTACACAAGTCAGTGAGTTTTATTATATTTATGGAGTTTTGCAACCGTCACCACAGTCCAATTTTAGAGAATTTTCATCCCCACACCCCAAAATCCTATACTTAGTAGCAGTCACTCCCCGTTCTGCCTCCTAAAGCAGCTCTATGCAGTCACTAATCACTTTGTCTTTATATTCGCTTATTCTGGAGGTTTTGTATAAGTGGGGTCATACAATATGTGGTCTTTTGTGACTGGCTTCTTTCACTTAGCAACATGTTTTCAACATTTATCTATGTCATTGCATGTATCAGTACCTCATTCATTTTCATTGCTGAATAATATTTCACTGTGTGACTATATCATACTTTTTATCCATTCATCAGTTGTTGGACATTTGGATTGTTTTCATTTGGAGGATATCATGAATAATGTTGCTATGAACATTTGTGTACAACGTTTATGTGGGCCTACGTTTTCATTTTCTTGTGTATACACTTAGGAGTAGTATTTGTGGGTCATGTTCACTCAAATATTTTGAGGAACTTCCAAAATGTTTTGCAAAATGACTATGTAATTTTACATTCCCACCAGCAATGTATAAGGGTTTCAATTTTTACATATACTTGTCAACACTTGTTATTGTCTATTGTTTTGATTATAGCCATCCTATTGACTATAATATACCATTTCCATATTAGTTTTTTTTTTTAAACATCTTTACTGGAATTTCATATTACTTTTATCTGCCCCATGTGTTCCTTTTTTTCCCTCAAAGCTCTTTTCCTGTCTTCTTCTGGATTCATTGAATATTATTTTTATGCTTCTATTTTATCCACCATTGCACTGTAAGTTGTACCTCTTATTTTACTTTTTTAATGATTGCTTTAAGGTTTACAATTTACGTCTCTAATATAGTACTGTCTATCTTCAAAAAATATTACTTCAAGTGCAGTATAGGAAACCCATAACTGCATACTTTCAGTTCTAACTTCCTATCCTCTATGCAATTCTTGTCATACTTTTTATTCCTACGGATGTTCTAAATACTAAAATGCATTGGTACTGTTTTTGCTTCAGACAATCAAGTATACAGAAGTTAAAAACGAAAAAGTATCTTTTATATTTGCCCTAATTTTCAAATCATTTTCAGCACCCTTCTTTTTTTGTTGCTTGGATCCACATTTCTATGTGGTACTATATAGACTCCACCCTTCACCCCCTGGAAGCCACTGCCCTTAGATACTGATTATATGAGCTTTAGTAATGGGAGGCAGAGTATACAGCAGCCACTGCTGGTAACCTGCCATCATCCCCTCACCTCATTTCACTGCAAACCTGCACAGCTTCTTAATGCCAGTACCTGTACCTCTTTACCTGAAGGAGTCCTCAACCAAATACCAATACTGAAGAGTATTTGTATTAGACAGGGTTCTCCAGAGAAACGGAACAAATAAGATGTATACGTGTATGTGTGTGTGTGTGTGTGTGTGTGTGTAAAGCAAAGAGAGAGATTTTAAGAAATTGGCTCACATGATTGTGGTGTTGCCAAGTCTGAAATCTGCAGGGCAGGTCAGCAGGTTGGAGATCTAGGGAAGATATGTTGCAGTTTGAGTCCAAAGGCAGTCTGCTAGCAGTCTGTTTCTCTTAAGGTCTTCAACTGATTGAATGAGGCCCACCCACATTTTAAGGGGTAATCTGAAAGTCTACTGATTTAAATGTTAATCAGATCTAAAAACAAAAAATACATTCATAGAGACATTTAGACTGGTTTATGACCCAACATCTCAGCACTCTAGCCCAGCCACGTTGACACAGGAACTGAACCATCACAGCATTCATGTTTAAGTTCCCCACTCCCTCCTGCTGGTGTGAAAACTCTGAGAGTTGTGTTGTATCATTTCCCAGAGTTCCATGTAGGGAGTAAGCTCCCATTGCCTACAGGGATGACTCGCTTGATAAGGCAGCATTTGTTGGTTTCATTCCCTTTGCTGTCCCACCTACCCACCCTTTCACCAGTGTCTTTTGGAGTTCTTTTCAAAATAAGCTCCTTGCAATTGAACTTGTCCCTCAATTTGCCTCTAAAAAAATTCAGACTAAGTTATGGAGCATGGAATCACCACAATACTACGTACAATAAGGGATTTTCCCTTAAAAGAAAAAGAAGGTTTTGACTGCTGGACAATAAAAAATTATTTTTCTACTAAGGCACAGGTATAATAGACATTATATCTCTATTGAACACTCCTTTCTGAACCAATCACAGCATTTTTTAGTCATGTCACTAATGGAAATTAAGCATTTTGAAAGTTAGAGAAGTATTTTTTTAATCTGAATTATAATAATAGATCTCAGAGACAAAATTATTATTAAAGGAATAATAATACCTTATCTATTAACATTAAGGGAATTTATAAATTGTGAAAAGAATGTAGACGATTTTATGGAAAGCTTAAAAGTATGATAAAGGAGAAGCCCAAATTTTGTGCCAAGGAACTAAACTCAAAACAGTGTAGGATAAAGATCTCAAGGCTGGAGGTTTTGTCTATATATGTGTACTTCTATTTTCATTTATTAGGCAAAATATATCATATAATCATGTCAGGTGAGTGTTTTGGTGTTTTGCCGATGCAGGGGACACGGATTCGTGCCCCGGTCTGGGAGGATCCCACATGCCGCGGAGCAGCTGGGCCCGTGAGCCAGGGCCGCTGAGCCTGTGCGTCCGGAGCCTGTGCTCTGCAACGGGAGAGGCCACAACGGTGAGAGGCCCGCATACCGCAAAAAAAAAAAAAAAACAGAAAAACAAAAAACTCCTCCTTACATATCAGTCAAAATAGTCATGAGCATTCAGCTAATCTGGTCATCTCTGATTGAGTTTTGGTAAATGGGCTTTCAGCACATGACTGTTGAGATGAGGGAGACTTCTCGGTACATTTGATAGCCAGTAAGCAATCTCTTTAAAGAAACCAACAATTGAGTTGAAATTAGCTGGCCCTCTCTCTCAGCACAGAGCCCTGCTATCACCACCTCCTCCAGATGCAACTTCTGGCAGAATGAAGGGATTTGTGGGTAGGGCCTGCTAAACCCATTCACTATAACCCGCGGGATTTTCCATCAGTGTGATGTCATCACACCATAAATAAATAGTAACATAATTGTATTCCCTTGTACTAGCCTCTCTGAGTCTCAGTTTTCTCTTCTGTAAAATGGAAAGAATAGTCACCCCTACCTCAGAGGGCGATGTGAGCATTAAATGAGATAGTATGTACAGAGTGCTTAGTTCAGCACCTGGCTCGTAGGACTTCTCAAATCAGCCCCAAAGAGGGCAGAGTGACCATGTCACTTTATTGATTTGCATAAATAATTCTTTTCAGTTCTTTCCTTCACTTTGCTTACTGTAAAGATCTCGATATATTATGGCTGTTCCATGTCCTAGAACTCCAAAGACCATCAATATCCCAAATACTTCTGTTATCAATGTGATCATTTTTGCAGAGAAAAAACATTTTAAAGTTCTCCATGTCACTGGTTTCTAAGGTGAGTTTGGGTATGCAGGGGATAGCAAAGATACTCCATTGGGATGAACAAAGAAAAATTAGAGTTTCTGTATCAGTTTTCTTTCTTTTGCATTTCATTTTTGCATTACTGCAGTAGGATGTGTATAGGATTTATAAATAAATGTACTAGTATCGCAGAGGCTTACTGTTCTGGGTGTACAGTCACAAAGTTTTGGAAGTCATTGGTATAGAACAGGAGTTGGCAAACTACAGCCCATGGACCAAACCTGGCCCTTGACTTATTTTTATAAAGTTTTATTGGGACATAGCTATATCAATTTCTTTACATATTTTCAATGGCCACCTTTGTGCTATAACGGTAGAGTAAAGTAGTTGCAACAGTGACTAGATGGCTTACAAAGCCTAAAATGGTTGCTAACTGTTACTTTATAAAGTTTGCCAACCCTACTCTGCAGGATGGTTTTATAGGAGGAGGAATACAACACACACTGCTACCTGGTTTTGAATACCTTTTCACTCCAGTATTATCAGATCCACCAGGCAACTCCAGAAGGTGGCTGATGTTTCCCAGCCTGTTACTACTCAGAGATTGGTCCACGGACCAACAACATCAGCATCATCTGGGAACTTGTTTGAAATACAGATTCTTAGGACCCACCTCAGACTTTTCAGAATCTGCCTTTGAATAAGTCCCATAGGAGATATGTGTGAACATTGAAGTTTGAGAAGCAGCAGTCTCACCTCTATAACTCTCAGGTCAAACATTAGTGGACTACTTGGAACATCCAAAGTACCTTAAGTGGATATTAGTTTTAGATTTCTTATTGTACGTATATTTGCTTCTGCAGTGCACTGATGAACTAACTGACTTGCCATATATGTATAGAGAATCTGGGGAGCTGGCATGGTCTGGCTCTCCTCCAGTTCACATTTATATATGGAAAGGCTAAGTCAACCATGTATAAGCTTTGGGGCCTCTCTCCTTTATTAAAAGAAAAAAAAAGGCATCATGGGCTTAAACCACGGTGATGTGTTCATTGATGGGGAAACTTGTGCTGAGGAAGGACTACTGACCTCTACATTTTGTTGTCCATAGTGTTTTAGTTTTTTGTTTTTTTTAACTAAAGTACAGTTGATTTACAACTTTGTGTTAGTTTCAGGTGTACAGCAAAGTGATTAAGTTATACACTTATATACTTATTCTTTTTCAGATTATTTTCCCTCTTATAGGTTATTACAAACTATTGAGTATAGTTACCTGCAATATACAGTAGGTCCTTCCTGGTTATCTATTTTATATACAGTATAGGAGTGTGTATATGTTAATCCCAAACTCCTAATTTATCCCTCCCCCTCCCTTTCCCCTTCGTTAACCATAAGTTTGTTCTCTATGTCTGTGGGTCTATTTTTTAAATTATGACAATTCGTAAGAAGATTAAAGACAGGTTTCCCTATCCTCCACCTCACAAAGAAGAAATGAGTGAAGGATTCACCCAAGGAAAGCAGTGAAGGACAGAATGAACTTCCTAAACACACAAGCTGACCCACTGGGTCAGCCACCTGGCCCGGGAGCCCGAAGGCCCTTCTGATCAGGTCCGCTGTGCCTTCTGGGTCAGAACCAGTCAACCCCTTCCTTCCTTGAGGTTCTGTCATGGGGTTTTCAATTTTCCTAATGAAGTATTAATGAGGTGGGTGTAATATATTGAATAGAGTAAGGCAAACTTGCTGGGCCTGGAGTTGAGTTATGTTTCATAAAGGGAAAAGAAAGTTATGAAATAAATTATCCCCTCTTTAATTAGCAGCTTTGGCTAGTCGACTTGAAATGGCTGAGCAAAGAGGGAAAATAAGCCAGGAGTTTAGCCAGAAACAAAAACACGGGTCTCATTTGCTGCTCATTGAGAGGTTTATGCAGTTTGGGGTGAATGTGTCGGGGAATCTGAGTCAGTTACTTGAAGCACCACAATGAAATGCTCTCCCTCTGCTCCGGATCAACCCTAAAGCAGGTTTCTTTCCCTTTTTATTCCAGTGTTATGTTCAAAATGAAAAAAATCTCAAGAACACTAGGGAGAAGAGGAAGCTAATTAGTACACATTCCAATGTTTCCTATTTACCTGTTTACCCTCCTGCTTATCTGTACCAGTGGGTCTTCCTTCCGTGTATCACTTTTACTTTCTCAGCACAGAATGCATATTCTCCGATTTTAACAGCACAGGCTGCTGGCCATCATTTCATCTAAGCCAGAGGTATAATGCTCTGTGTATGATCAGTACCTTGAAAACACATGTCATTTCAGCTCAGGTCAGCTTTGTCAGGGCCTAGTAGAACGTGCCAGGTACTGGGCCAAAGGGACACGAAAACGAGTGTGTGAGGGAGGGGGGCACAGGTGATGTTAGAAGAAAAGGAGAATTTTTGAGGGTTCATGGGAAAAAAACAATCCATTATGGAGAAATCTTGACTTTTTTACCATACTAGTGAGAGTACATTTGCATTATTTTCTTCATTTCACAATATAGATCATGCTCAAAAGAACATTGGCTCACTGCTTTCCCCCTGCAAAACTACCCACACCTAAAAACTGCACAAGTAAAGTGTGTGTGTTCTTCGTCCTGCTATTTCTCAGCAGAGCCCACGCATACCTTGAGACTCTAGTTTGAACCCCACCTTCCAGGGGTTAGGATCCACGTTCTGTGGCCAAAAATGGTTTCCTGCCTTGAAGAAAAATGACTGAACAAACTTTGTGTACGTGGCTGCCCAAAACATTTTGGTAAGCTAAATGTGAACGAGTCAAAAACATGTGGATTACATTCTCTTGAATATACCTGAAATTTTACGAGAAATGACTCTGTCCCCAAGCATTCTGTTCTCCTGAACTTTCTGTCTGGACTCCACATCTTACCGTGATTCCTGGAAGGGGCGAGTTTGGCCTGGCATTTTCCCACTGATGACGTGAATTTCTTAGAAACCGTAACTTCTTTCCTGCCTCCTGTTGGCAGATTTTGGGGAGGGGTCAGCTCACATGAGACCACTCTTAGCTTCTCAGTCATCCTTTCCCTGAATGGTGGTTCCCCACCACCTCCTCCCTGGAAACTCACAGGAAGCAAGGATTTCCCATACTTTCTTGAGAAAGTCTCATCCCCCTAGCCCAGGTCTTGAAGAAAAAGAATTACCCTCACAGCTTCCCATTTTAGAGAGGAGGAAAGAGAAAGGATCTGAGACATTTTCTTCTGCTACAGAGCTGTCATGAACAAGTCTGTAGCTCACGTTTTCTCCTTACTTTCATCCTGTCCACTTTGTCAGCTAGTACTTCATCTTCATGAAATTCAAACCGTGATATTCCAGGCCCTTCCATGCCTTGCTGTGGAAGAAAAAAACCGCTTTCCTAGAGGCCAATGTCTCTCCCACCCCCTTGATTAAGGCTGCTTGGCCCACCTGCTGCCGAGAAAGCAGAGGTGATTCAAACATGGGCACGGCCTCTCCGAGCTGGGGGCGGAGGGCTCATTTGAGGAAGAACAGACCACTAATAAATTGCAAGGTCATTACTCTTTATGCATACTTGTTCTAATAGGTGTTGCAGATTCCTGCCTCCTAATAAGGAAAGGAAGTAGAAAAACACATAAATTCTCTCAAGGGAGTCAGACAGCCCAAAGCCACGTTCAACAGCTGCAAATGTTACCATGAGCACAAAAGCAAAACAGGGCTTAAAGAAGTGATACATTGCCAGGGATTCTGGCAAGATTTCCTTGGATCCAGACTATGTTTTGTGCTGTTTCAGTTGAAAAGAAGAACAGCAGGCCTGCCTGCCGCATGGGATGGAATTCAGAGATTAAATAAACAATGGCATTAATTGATCTAAAAGGGATTCATTGAATGCATCCCAATGTTTGCCTTTATACCATAGATTTGTTTGTTTGCTTAGTTGCTTATTTTAACTTTTGCTTTTACCTCTCTCTCTCTCTTTTTTTTTAAGTCTCAGCAGTTCACATTTTGGCACAAGATGGAGGGTTTTTTTGTTTGTTTGTTTGTTTGTTTTTTGCTTTTTTTTTGGTCCAATGCCACAGTGTCCTTAGGTCTAAATTTTGAATGTTTGAAGGTTTGCTTGGGTAATGTTTTGTTCCCCTCCCTCCCTTCTTCCTTTCCTTCCTCTCTTCTTTTCTGAGATTTACTTTCTCTGGGTTGATCTGGAAATTTCTTAGAGATGTGCTATGCTTATTTATGGTGACAGCAAAGTGGAAATTCAGGTGCCTTTAAGAGGTCATTAGTCTACCCCCCTGAGAGTTTAAGGGCTTAAGAAGAAAATCCATGAGAATATATAGGACAGGAGTTCAAAGTAGACCCCAACATCCAGGGCAGCAGATATGAATTTTTTGTGTACTTTGATTTGGTCCAAATTTGCTTTTGAGTTTTGTTAATTAAGACCCAGTCTTTCCTATGAGCTACAACTAGTTTTTCACAAAGGATGTGTTCTAAACTTTATTTCACATTAACTGTTCTGTTTCATCTAGTCTTTCTCACACTGATTTCGGGAAGCTACTTTTGAGAAGAATGTTTGATTCTGATTTTTTTTTTAAGTAATTTGTTTCATCTAGTTTTGTACAAAGTGATGCTGGAATATTGAGTTCCTGGAGGGTCCCTTTTTTGAATAAGATGCAGAACCCCACAGAACTGAATGCTTCATTAAACAACGAGGAGATTTCCTCAATTACTTCCCAATATTTTTTTATGCTTCTTCTGAAATGCAGTATAAGTGAAAGTCTCCTTTACCCCCTTCTGGGGACCTTTGTCCCTTTTCCAAACCATAAAGTTAGTCCAGGAAAACAGGAAGTCAGGCCTACACTCAGTTCTTTTGTATCCAGCCAGGCATTTTTCTTTATTTCTCCATTTTGTGTCATAGACAAGGAAACCAAGATACTTTACGGAGTTTCACATTTAGCCAAGGACACATAGGCAACCATGGCAGAAACATAATGACTTAAACCCCAAGGCCAGTGATCCTCCAAATGTTCCAGGAAATTCAAGATTCCAAAACAGTGTTTCAGATGTAGAAACCTTCAGTTCCAAATAAATAGCTTTCGGGAAACTATCTGGCAATATCTATTAAAATGAATAATACATGTAGTCTTTGACCTAGCACCTCAACTTTGTGGTAACTTCCTTTAAAAATAAATGCCATAGTATATTTTATATATATATATATGTTTATATCTATCTACACACAGACACAGACACACACACACACACACACACACGATCCTCACTGTTCAATGAAAACATTCTAGTCTGTAGGGTTCTGCATAAATGAGTTATGCATAAGGTTTAATTAGAGAAGAAAGAAAAGTCATGCCAGGTGGAGACCCCCTCAGAGAGGGAGAGATGCCGCAGAGGAGGGGCTGTGAGCATCTCACCTGTATTTGTAATGTTTTATTTCTTCAGGTGGATGGTGTTAGTACAAGAGGATCATTATGTTATTCTTTACACTCTTGTACGTCTGAAACATTTCAAAATGAGTGTTGAGTTTTACAATGTTTTGAAGCCTAGAAGTTGGTAGGTTATTACAGAGTATTACAATCCCAGTGGGAACCACTGGGTGAGGGAGATGGAGGACAATATCCCTAAAGATGTCACACTTACCTCCCCCAAGTTGGGCCTCCCCACTGCTCGCTGTAGAAACGTATCATGACATCCCAGAGAAGCAAAACATTTTAACTTTTGAACACACGATGGTTCATGAATCATTATAGTTTGTGAATTAACAATGGCATAAATTGATTGAAAAAAGATTTGGTTATGATTATTGTAAAACATAGGTCACACTTCTATTTGCTCATGTAAACATCACAACTGCTTGTCGCAATAGAAACTGCAATGAGCATCATGTCATAGAAAGCCTGTTCTCACTACCAATAAACAGGTCGATTAGATGTGCTCTCCCCCTGGCTCTACCACAGTGACACAGTAAGCACTTAACCATGGACTTCAGGGGTAAACAAGATGCCAGAGTCATCTGGTATAACCCTGTCCTTCTGCAGGGATTTTAAGGAAGCAGATTCAGAGAGTTTGAATGACTCCTTCCCATCCCTACCTTCTGAATTTTGCACTGTATCACACCTGTCACCATAAATCAAAGGGCCTCTCCCAGCCTACTTGAATTAAACCATCATCCTAAAACATCAGCTTGCTTAATTATACTTAATTCCCTAAACTTTCTCCTGTGGTAGGACAGGAAGTGCAACTAGATATTGCTTTCTCTTGTAAATATTTGGAAGAGCTGTACTAGAGTGTTAGAATGAGTGTCTATTCCCAGTCAGAGGAAGTTGCCTTTCAGTGGTGGTGAACTACGGCCACTTGCCCCCAGAACGAGTCATCTATCACTTTACTGCGGAACGAGCTGTAACATCTAGAATGTGTTGCTCCTCTTAAAGGCTCAGAATACTACTCGGAAAGTTACTTCAAATACGGTTTATTGTCATGGTCAAATCAACTCAATGTGGCTGAATATAACTGCTATGTTATTTGAATCTTTGTTTATATATGATGACTGACTTTTCATCAGCATGGATGTGTTGTACTGTAAAATGCTGTGACTTCTGTCAGCAGCAAGGAAGGGAGTGATATTGCGAAGTGCACTAAAGCCGTCCCCAGGAGGCAGGTTGAATAGGAAGCGCTCAGGCAGATACACTGGTCTCCTGCGTGTCCACTCTCAAAGGGAGAGGAAAGCAGGAAGAGGAAGCTGCCCCTAAAGAAAGAAAGAGAAAACAAGGCAAAGCTGGACAGAAGCAGGCTCGCGGAGAAAGGACATTTGATCAGACAACTTACAAAGCATGATCCAGATGCCCTGACAGCTGATGAGATGTAAAACTGTGTTTTGTTTGTTTTCTTTTATCTCACAAGGACTCGTTCTTATCAGCTGAGGTAGAGCACAAATACTAAGCAGAAGTAAGCCAAGAATAATTCTAGGATACGTATGCAATGACAGGAAAGTATTTGCCTTACCTTTTTCTCCTACCTGTGTGTGACGCATTCATTTATTTATATTTGGAATGGAATGCAGTAATTTATCATATCTTTATTCCACAACTGAAGTTATCCTTTTCCTCCCTGAACCAGCATCTCCTCCTGAATTTTCTCTCGCAGTTGGGGCACCCAGTGCAGCGAGGCCCTCCAACCCGTAACCCTTGAAACTCTAGGAGAACTATAATTTTGCTCACTCCCCAGCAACGCACCCTAAACATTTCTTCTTGAAAAAACGAGGCGTAAGATCGCCTCTGGAAGCAATTATTGGTTTCTTTAAAGTCAGCTTTATTAAGATATATTTACATATCATATATATACCTTATATATAGATATATAAAATTCTTACCATTTTTAAGTGTACCATTCAGGGGTGTTTAAAATATTCACAGAATTGTGCAACCGTCAGCAATATCTCATTGTACATCTTTATCACCCAGAAAAGAAAGCCTGTGCCCTGTAGTGGTCACTCACAACCCGCCCTCAGCAACCACTAATCTACATTCTGTCTATGGATTTGCATATGCTGGATATTTCATATAAATGTTAACACATAACATGTGGCCTTTGGTGTTTTGTTTCTTTCACTGAGCATAATGCTGTGAAGGTTCAATCATGTCATAGCATGTAAGGGTACATTTCTTTTTCTGGCTGAAATATTCTATTTTATGGCTATACCACATTTTGCTTATCCACACAGCAACTGATGGATGTCTAGATTGTTTCTGCTTTTTGGCTACTGTGAGCAGTGCTGCTGTGAACACTTATTTACAAGTTTTTGTGTGGACATATGTTTCAGTTCTCTTGGGAATATACCAAGGAGCAGAATTGCTGGGTTATAAGGTAACTCTATATTTAACATCTTGAGACATTTTCAAACTGTTTTCCAAAGTGGCCACACCATTTTACAACCCCACTAGCAAAGTAGGGAGGTTCCAATTTCTCCGCATCATTGTCAATGTTTGTTATTACCAGTCTCTTTTATTTTAGCCATCCTCATAAATTGTGAAGTTATATCTTGTTATGTTTTGATTTGTACTTCCCTAATGACTAAAGATATTGAACATCTTTTCATGTGCTTGTTATCCATCTCTGCATATACTCTTTCAAGAAATATCTATTCAAAATGTTTAGTTATTTTAAATTGGGTTATTTGTCTTTTTACTGTTGGATTATATAAATTTATATATTTTGCATTCACATGCTTTATCAGATATATGATTGGCATATAAGGTGTAGGTATTTTCTATTATCTTGTAGATTGTCTTTTCACTTTCTTGATGCTACTATGTGCAGCATAAAAGTTTTTAATTTTGATTAAGTACATTTTAGCAGTCTTTTCTTTCATCACTTGCGCTAAGAAACCACTGTCTAATGTAAAGTCATGAAGATTTATCCCTATTTTTTTCTAAGAGTTTTATAATTTTAGCTCCTACATTTAGGTTTTCAATCCATTTGAGTTCATCTTTTACATGGTATGAGGTAGGAGTTCAACTTCCTTTTTGTGCATGTGGATATCCAATTTTCCCAGCACCATTTTTCGAAAAGACTATTCTTTCCCTGTTGAATTATCTTGATACCTTGTAGATGATCAGTTGACCCTAAAAAGGAGGATTTATTTCTGGATCTCAATTTTATTCCATTGAACTATATTTCTATTCCCATACCAGGAGAACACCATCTTAATTGCTATAGCTTTGAAGTAAGTTTTGAGGTCAAGAATTTTAAGTCCTCTAACTTTGTTCTTTTTCAACACTGTTTGAGCTATTCTGGGTCCTTTCCATTTCTGTGTAATAAAGAACTTGGCTTGCCTTTGTCCCCAGTTCCTGGGAGGTAACCTCTAAATCCTTGGAATTTCCTGAGTCAAAGAAGTATCTTTTATTCATGTTGGGTCCCTGGGACCACACCTGATAGTTTATGCTAATGAGGTGACTCATGGTGGTCCCTTAGATAGTTTATGCTAAGGAGATGACCCAAGATGGGTGTTGGTCATTCCAGAGAGACAAACCATGTGATTACAGTGTTGAGGCTTTGAGCCACATGATATCAGCCCAACCCCTGGGAAGGGGAGGGGAGCTGGAGGCTGAGTTTAACCACATAGCCAATGATTCAATCAATCATGCCTTTGTAATGAAGCCTCAGTAAAAACTCTGAATACTGAAGCTCGGTAAGCTATCCCAGTTGACAATACTCTGAGTATGGTTACACTTGGATGCTAAGAGGATGGTACCTCCCTGAGGAAAATGGAAGCTTTCCATTTGGAATCCTCCTAGATTTCACATGATGTGTCTCTCCTTTTAGCTGGTTCTAGTTTGTAACTGTGATCCTAAGTATAGCACTTCCTGAGTCCTGTGAATTGTTTTAATGAATTTTCAAAACTGAGGATGATCATGGGAACCCCTGAATTTGTAGCCAGCTGGCCAGAAGTTAGGATAGTCTTGGGGATCCCCGGAATTGTGGCTGGTCTCTGAAATGAGAACAGTCTTTTGGAGAACTGTGTCTTTAACCTTGAGTTTGGCTAACTCAAGTTAATATCCATATAAATTTTAGGATCAGGTTGTCAATTTCTGCAAAAAAAAAAAAAGGCAGCTGGAGTTTTGATAAGGATTGCAATGAATCTATGGATCAATTTAGGAAATGTTGCCATCTTAACAATGATAAGTCTTCTGATCAATGAACAGAGAATGTCTGTACATTTATTTAGAGTTCATTCTTTCAATAATATTTTATAATTTTCATTGTACAAACCTTTTGCCTCCTTGGTTAAATTTATTCCTAGATATTTTATTCTTGTTTTTTTTTTTGCGGTACGTGGGCCTCTCACTGTTGTGGCCTCTCCCGTTGCGGAGCACAGGCTCCGGACGCGCAGGCTCAGCGGCCATGGCTCACGGGCCCAGCCACTCCGCGGCATGTGGGACCTTCCCGGACCAGGGCACGAACCCACGTCCCCTGCATCGGCAGGCAGACTCTCAACCACTGCGCCACCAAGGAAGCCCTATCTTATTCTTTTTGATGCTCTTGTAAATAAAATTGTTTTCTTAATTTTATTTTTGGTTGTTCATTTTTAGTGTATAGACTACAATTGATTTTTGTATACTGATCTTATACCCTGCAACCTTGCTCAACTCATTTTTTTAGTTCTAATAATTTTTTAATAAATTTTCTATACACAAGATAATGTAATCTCAGAATAGAGATAGTTTTTACTTCCTCCATTCCATTCTGGATGTCTTTTAATTTCCATTTCTTTTTATCACCTAACAACTCTGGATAGAACTTCCAGTAAAATATTGAAGTCCCAAGAGTAGACATTTTTTGTCTTGTTTCTGATCTTAGGGAGAGAGCATTCGCTGTGGGTTTTCCACAAATGGCCTTTATCAGCCTGAGAAAGTTTACGTCTATTCCTAGTTTGTTGAATCTTTTTATTAAGAATACCTATTGTTTTCTGAAGAGCCAAAAAGAGGAGATGAATGAAACACCCTGTAAAACAACAAATATGAGATGCTCTTTCATTTAGCTAGTTCCTTCTTCTCCATTCAAGTTGTGGCTCTTGAGGAGGGAACCCCTGAATCATAGACAGGAGTCAACCGGGCTGCCCTTAATTGTGTACAAAGAATATGAGGAGATAACCCCCTCACACCCACATTGACCGGCATCCAAATCATCTAATCAAGAAAACATCCAGTTAAAGTGCTCCTGACTTCTGACCTGATGAGCAGCAAAGGGGTCTTGAATCAAGAATAACTATTTCAGGGAAGTATTTTTTAGTTCAGAGAAAGCTCCTGCTTCTTAATGGTCAGCAAATTGTCTCTTACTAGGACATTTTTCAACTTTTCTTCCCCGAAATGGTAGATACTTAAGCAAAGGAAAGAGAGAGGACTGAGAATTGGGGGTTCATTTATTCTCAGTGGTGGCTTAGTCCATCCTTCACGGCATGCACTAATTCTCATAAGCATGGCCTTTTGTAGTCCCCTGGTCCCAACTACACGAGAAGGGAATTTAAAAAGGAGATTCAGAGTGAGGAACTTTACCAGAGACAGCACTGACTAGAATATTTTCTTTAAAAAGACAACTCTCTATCATGCTATTATTGTTTGCATCATCCCAAGTGTGCAATGAAATATTTCTTTTCATCCCCTGCACAGGCTGACCAAATTTAGAGACCGCCATGTGAAGCTGTGTCAGGGCTCAGTAACTCAGAGTGCTCTGACCAACTAAGGTTGCCTGGCAAGGCCAGAGACACAGGAGGAGACGTGGTGTCCTATCTCAATTGTTCCCTCAAGGTAATTAGTAGTAAACTTCTCTTCAAAAGGTTGATGTAATTGTTGCAAAGGAAGCAAGATAGGGAAGCTGAGGAGAAATGTTTCCTGGTCTAGGGAGGAGAAGGGAGGGAGAGAGGAATTACATTTGCTGTAGACTAAGAAAAGAAGCAAGAAGAAGAAATGAATGTAACAAAGAGGGATTGAGAATTGACTTTGAAGTTTAGCTGGAGTTCCATAGTTGCAAACATTTTTGGATAAAATGCAGAAAAAAAATATTTGCTTTTCATGATCCAGGAGACTTATAAAAATGACTGCCTCAATTCTGATACCTTTCACATTGTGACTCCCACTGCTGTGTTTTTCCGAGCAGATCGTGACATGGTTTTGAGACTTCAAAAAACTCAGGTGCTGAGTCTCTTTTAAACAGGTCTAGAACTGGTACAGGTGTAGAAGGAAAGCCAGGGTCTTATTTTCCTCCCTGACCACTCCAATTTTCCCTGACTGTAAGAGAGACCATTGGAAAGTTCAGGTTGGGACAGAAACCAAGCAACACCTCCCAGACGATGCCAAGACAGGCCAGAGCTCCTGCAGTCACACCATTCATTGCACGAGCAGGTGTTGTGTGAACTCTAAAGCAGTGCTTCCCACTCTGCGCCAAGGAAGGAGGTCAGAACGAGTGATGGGAAAAATAAAAATACCAGTTCGCTGTTGCGGGATCTACACATGGAAGTTTGAGTGAATCACGTGCTCTCTAAAGACGGCTAGACAGGATTCTAAATCCTGACTGTGCACATGTAATTTAGAAAGCCCTGGACAATGTTTTTTGTTTTTAATTTTTATACAAATTTTAAAGGTTATTTTCCATTTACAGTTATTGCAAAATATTGGCTGTATTCGCCATGTTGTACAATAAATCCTTGAGCCTATTGTACACCCAATAGTTTGTCCCTCTCACTACCCACCCCTATACTGCCCCTCCCCGCCCCTCCCTAATGGTAATAACTAGTTTGTTCTATATATCTGTGAGTCTTCTTCTTTTTTGTTATATTCACTAGTTTGTTGTGTTTTTTATATTCCACATATAAGTGATATCATACAGTATTTGTCTGTCTCTGTCTGACTTATTTCAGTTAGCATAATGCCCTCCAAGTACATCCATGCTGTTGCAAATGGCAAAATTTCATTCTTTTTTACAGCTGAGTAATATTCTACTGTATATCTGTACTACATCTTCTTTATCCATTCATCTGTTGATGGACACAGGTTGTATAGACAATGTTTTATTTATTTAACTTTAATATTTCCTCATCTGTGAAAAAGGGATAGTAATAGTACCTGACTCATGAAATGATGTGTATAATGAACACACAATAAGATGTGTGTGTGTGTGTGTGTGTGTGTGTGTGTGTGTGTGTGTGAATAAAATTTTTGTATATATTTTACCAGATTTCATGAGTAACATTTTGGGCAGTAAGGATAGAAACACTCTAGTGTAGATTAGAGTTAATTTCTTCAATATCAGGTTTTTTAATCTAAATAGGAATTAAATATGAATCAAAAAAAGATTAATTTCAGGATGGAGAAAAACGACACTGTCTTAAGAGGGGCTGTGAGAGGTGGGAAAGAAAAGCTGGGAGAAACAGGAAAAGGTGCTTTTTCTTCTCTAGCAACAAGAGCACTTGGCCGACTCACTCGGCACCCCAGTGGGGTCTGCCTGAGGACTCCCAGTGTGGTGTCAACTCTGGGGATGAAAACCCTTGGCTAGTGGAGGGCCCACTGCAGGGCTGGGTCTCACTGAGACCTCAGAAATGTTGATGTGTTCCTGATGACACAAATGATGATATATTCATGTGCTCACTTGACATGTAACTTCTTGAGCTTTCTTCAACATTTGTGAAAGAGTCACTGAATCATCTTCAGTTGCAAAACTGGAAAGATAGAGGTTAGGGGCTCTGTGTTAACCGTTCGGAGTCTGAGCCTGAGCTAAAAACTCCCCACTTTCAGCTAGAAGGAGCTCTTGATTTACAATCACACCAGGATGGATTACCTGAAAACTCAACCTTCAGGCAAACTGTGATTAACTTGACCAAAGACATCTGGGAGAGCCATCGATGGCCTGAAATTATGACCTTAGTATTCTGGCCTGAAACTAGACACCACTGGAATTGCCTTCCTGAAAGACTCCAGCACAGGGGCCTTTGTTTGGTATTCCAACAGCTTTTTTTTTCTTGGAGCAGTTCAGTAAAAAACACCTCCACAGGGACAGTCCATGAAGAAACAACCACGACTTCCCAGCTTAGCAGAAATTGCTTTTTATAAAACAAACTCCATCTTGCTCAAATCATGAGACAAAAAAAAAATGAATGCCTCGATAATTAGCAACCGCTGAATAAGTAGGTTTATCAGAGCAGTGAACTAAATATAAAATTTGGTGCTTGAAAAAATCATATGCTCACAATTAGCTGGGCTTTCCTGCTGATACTGTAAAATCGCAACAGGCTGTCAGGATTCATTTTCGGTTGCTGTTATCAGCAGTGAATAGCGGTTGGAGTGAAATGCGAAACAGACTTACAGGTGCTAACGTAAGTAATTTATCAGTGTGAGGCAGGCTCCCTTTTGTTCTCTGAAAAGCCTTGGGAACTTCAGTGCCTTCTTTTGTGCCAGGGAGTTGACAATCCAGCAGCAGACACAGAAGTAGGACTTGAAAAGAGACTAAAGAAATAAAAAATCAATGAGCCCTCTCACCCAAAGGTGACTTTCAAAAAATTATTTGGGCATAAAACTAAAGTTTTAGACCTGTCAAATATTGATATTTCCTCTGTCTTTCCTTCTCTCTCTCAGCTTTGCCCTCTAATCTGGGTCTTTTGGTCCTCAGGGAACTTGAATGATTTTTTGTCTCTGCAGGGTACAAACCCCCATGCCTGTAAGGGCAAGAGGCCTGCAGAGCTTGTGCCCTCGGGCTGAGAAGATTGTGCTCACATTCACAGAAGAAAAATCAGGTTCACCTATTCCCTTCCCACTTGGACCACCTTGAGGGCACAGAAAACGAGTGAAATGAGAATATCTAGATTTATAAAATTAAGTCAATGTTCAAAAAAAGACAGAGCCAATAAAACAGGTGAAAAGGTAAAACTATTTGTGTCCATGAACTTTCCAAGAAAATTGCTGTGGTGGCTTTTCACATTTTAAAAACCAGACTCATACCTTCAGAGGAAAATAAACATAAATTAGGGGATTATACCGATCTCCGAAGAATAACGGAGAGTATTAAGTAGCTTTGGGAGCGCTGAAAATTTTACTAGAGTTTAAATCCCTCAAATGAATTGAAAATCTTTTGTTTTAATGAGAAAGAACAAATGGACGTGGCTGGTAACAAATAGTCCCACTTCTTGGATGAAGTTCTCACATAGGAAGGGACAAGGGAACAGGTGTGGAGAGATGAGCTATCGGTAGCTCAAAGCTGTTTTGAAATATGCTCATCAATTTAGATTTTACCCTCAACTTCCCTTAATTTTCCCACAATTTATTTCTTAGTATACCTTTCCTAGTCCTTAAACTTCCTTCCCCAAAGATTTTTAAACATGAAAATCAATTTTGAAATAAAGATTTGTTTTTCTATGGGATTATGAAGATTTTTGTGTAAATAATCTAAGTGAGAACCTTTAGTTTGAACCCTTAGAGGTTTTAGTAATTTACAAGGAATGGAGAGTATTTTCCTAAAGAAAGCACTGTTGAAATGCAGGCATACCTCATTTTATTATGCTTTGCAGATATTGAAATTTATAATTTGAAGGTTTATGGCAACCCTGTGGCATTGAGCAAGATTATTGGCGCCATTTTCCAAGAGTATTTGCTCACTTGGTGTCTCTGTGTCACATTTCAGTAATTCTCATAATATTTCAGACATTTTCATCATTATTATATTTGTTAGGGTGATCTGTGATCAGTGATCTTTGATGTTACTATTGCAACCCGGGGAAGGCTCACATGATGGCTAGCATTTTTTAGCAATGAAGTATTTTTTAATTAAAGTATATACATTGTTTTTTAAGACATAACTTAGTTGTACACTTAACAGACTACAGTTTAGTGTAAACCTTACTTTTATATGTACTGGGAAACAAAAACTTCACGTGATGTGCTTCATCATGATATTTGCTTTACTGCTGTGATATAGAACAGAACCCACAATCTCCGAGGTATGCTTGTACAACAACTGACAAGGGCAAACGTGTTCCCGAAGAGTATTAATTTGTTGAATACACTTTAAAAGTACTAAATTCAAATTACAGATTATCAGTAAATTTTGGTGATTTTTAAAAAACGTATTCAGGCTTCATTTTCTGAGGTTTCTTTTTGGGACCACTTGTTAAGATTTTTCTAATCTTAGAGCTTCTTAAGAGACTCCAGGATTTCAACTGACTTCCTCATTAGCCCCTTTCCTTTTCCAGTCATATGGGCTTCCTGTGCTGGCAGGAGTAGGGAATAGGAAAGGATCCTTGGTCTAAAGGAAGAAAGTTTTTTCTGTAATTGATTAGAGCTGCCCCTCACTCTTTAAATAACTTTGAAAAAATGTTTTTTAATTTTTAAATCCTAGATGATTTCTGACTAAAAACGTGTGATTCATTTGACATCATGTTAAAAGAGCACAGGATGGTGGGAGTGGGGGTGGATTTAGTCTTAAATCACAGTTTCATTGGGCAAGTCACCATGGTAGCAGCACCTTGCTTATCTACAACCTGGGGATAATATGCATTACATCACCTTATTGACGTTAGAACCCAAATAAAAAATGTCCATTGAAGGCACCTCACAGATGTGAAAGTGCCTTCTAAACAGGAGTTGTTATCAGAGCTATTTGTGGGAGGCAAGTGAGGGGGGTATGTCAGAGCTCAATTGTAGAAATGAGCAAAATTTGCAAGTTAGATCAGGGCTCCAGACTCTTCTTTTTGACAGTCACTGAGTAACGCCAGCTCTTACCATGGATGCAAAGTGTGGTTCCTACAGATATAATCTCCCTCTTCCATAATGAAGCCGACACACAGATTTCCAGAGAACGTGCAGTTGGGCCTTTATTTCAGGTTCATGTGATCTTTTCTCACCATACAAAGTCCACAAGGGAGAAAGTCTGGGCATCTTTCTCTAATCCATTCAGCTCCTTCCCCTGATTCTTGCCATGAATGTGGCAGGACTGGCAGTCAATTGGCACACACTAGGAAGGCCATGCTGTTTGTTAAATATTGAAATACTGACATAATGGTTGATAAATAATGGTCATTTCCCTGAACCCCACTGAGTGCTTCCCCTGACACACAAAGCTGGTGGCCCCAGATCCTCCCTAAGTTTTGACAAGTAGGGTGACACTGTTATGGTTGGCATACTTTCTGATAATCAAGACCAGCTGGTTAAAATTTTTAATATGAACTGTGGGGTGAAGGGCCTTAGTCTTGGCCGTCACTATCTTCAGTTCTGCAGTTGGCAGTGTCTGTCCTAATCCTTGGACCTTATTCCTTATTCCCCTAGGCTTCATCCCCTCAAAGGTCCAGCCTCTTTGTATCTGGCCTCCACTGTAGATTTTTTCAGTCGATCTCTGTTTAGTTGGATTCCACTGATGAATGTAGGAGTATGGAAGGTGAAGGAGGTGAGAAGCAGAGGCATTCTGCAGCGTAGTCACCAGATGGAGTGTCCAAAGTCAACAAGATCCTGCAGAAATCAAAGACTGAGCCTCTCAAGGTTACAAACATTGTAAGATGTCACTCCAAGTAGTGTTGAAAGCAGCTCTTTTGACCCTTTCCTGTTTACCCACTTCTGTTCCCCTCTAACCTTAAAAGAACCTAATTATAGGAATGAGATCACTAGGTAATTTAACCTAACTCCTGACTTATGCTCTCCTGAACGCACAGCATGCCTTGCCTAACCTGTTGGTTCTTTTCCTAGATAAAAAGAAGAATCAGGAATCAAGTAGTTAAAGAATGACTAGCTTTCTACCCCCAACAGCCCCTTTTGCAATCCTGAAGGCAGATCATGCAGGCAAGATAACATCTGAAGGAAGAGTCAGCCAGTCTGCACTCAATGGAGAATGACACAGAACCTCCTGCCTCCATGATTCACTGAGATCCTTCCCCCTTTTTTCCCTTTAAAACTGTCATGGCTGAGCAGAATCTTCGCAGTTGATCTCAGGACGAGTCCGATTCCTCCCCAGATTCCAGGTTTTTCTGATTAAAGCACCTTTCCTTTCTTTCTTTCTTTCTTCTTTTTTTTAAAACAACAGTATCTTTATTAAATAAACACCAATTTCCAAACTTGACAACAAATGAAAAGTATTACCTACAGTGGTGGAAGCAATACAGAGATCCCACCACAGGTGAGTAGTTTGTAGGCAGCCACTGGAATTGATCATTTTTTTTAACTTGTACAGCGTTTTATTTATTTATTTATTTATTTATTTATTTATTTATTTATTAACACCTTTATTGGAGTATAATTGCTTTACAATGTTGTGTTAGTTTCTGCTTTATAACAAAGTGAATCAGCTATACATATACATATATCCCCATATCTCATCCCTCTTGCATCTCCCTCCCTCTCACCCTCCCTATTCCACCCCTCTAGGTGGTCACAAAGCACTGAGCTGATCTCCCTGTGCTATACGGCTGCTTCCCACTAGCTATCAGTTTTACATTTGGTAGTGTATATATGTCCATGCCACTCTCTCACTTTGTCCCAGCTTACCCTTCCCCCTCCCCGTGTCCTCAAGTCTATTCTCTAGTAGGTCTGCATCTTTACTCCCATCCTGTCCCTAGGTTCTTCATGACCATTTTTTTTCTTTTTTTTTTTTTTTAGATTCTATATATATGTGTTAGCATACGGTATTTGTTTTTCTCTTTCTGACTTACTTCACTCTGTATGACAGACTCTAGGTCCATCCACCTCAGTACAAATAACTCAGTTTCATTTCTTTTTATGGCTGAGTAATATTCCATTGTATATATGTGCCACATCTTCTTTATCCATTCATCCAATGATGAACACTTAGGTTGTTTCTATCTCCTGGCTATTGTAAATAGAGCTGCAATGAACATATTAGTACATGACTCTTTTTGAATTATGGTTTTCTCAGGGTATATGCCCAGTAATGGGATTGCTGGCTTATATGGTAGTTCTATTTGCAGTTTTTTAAGGAACCTCCATACTGTTCACCATAGTGTCTGTACCAATCACATTCTCACCAGGAGTGCAAGAGTGTTCCCTTTTCTCCACACCCTCTCCAACATTTATTGTTTGTAGATTTTTTGATGATGGCCATTCTGACCAGTATGAGATGATATCTCACTGTAGTTTTGATTTGCATTTCTCTAATGATTAGTGATCTTGAGCATTCTTTCGTGTGTTTATTGGCAATCTGTATATCTTCTTTGGAGAAATGTCTATTTAGGGCTTCTGCCCATTTTTGGATTGGGTTGTTTGGTTTTTTTTATACTGAGCTGCATGAACTGCTTGTAAATTTTGGAGATTAATACTTTGTCAGTTGTTTCATTTGCAAATATTTTCTCCCATTCTGAGGGTTGTCTTTTCATCTTGTTTACGGTTTCCTTTGCTGTCCAAAAGATTTTAAGCTTCATTAGGTCCCATTTGTTTATTTTTGTTTTTATTTACATTTCTCTAGGAGGTGGGTCAAAAAGGATCTTGCTGTGATTTATGTCATAGAGTGTTCTGCCTATGTTTTCCTGTAAGAGTTTTATAGTGTCTGGCCTTACATTTAGGTCTTTAATCCATTTTGAGTTTATTTTTGTTAGGGAGTGTTTTAATTTCATTCTTTTGCTTGTAGCTGTCCAGTTTTCCCAACACCACTTATTGAAGAGGCTGCCTTTTCTGCATTGTATATTCTTGCCTCCTTTATCAGAAATAAGGTGACCAGGGCTTCCCTGGTGGTGCAGTGGTTGAGAATCTGCCTACCGATGCAGGGGACACGGGTTCGTGCCCCGGTCCGGGAAGATCCCACATGCCACGGAGCGGCTGGGCCCGTGAGCCATGGCTGCTGAGCCTGCGCGTCTCGAGCCTGTGCTCCGCAACGGGAGAGGCCACAATAGTGAGAGTCCTGCGTACTGCAAAAAAAAAAATTTTTTAATTCAAAAAAATAAAAATAATTTTCAAAAAAATATTGCAAAGGGCCATATGTAAAAACCAAAATTATAAATTTATTAGAAGAAAGTAAAGAAGAATCTCTTTACAGTCTTGATATGGAGAAGTTTTGCTAAGGAAGATTAAAAAAACCCAGAACCCAGAAGGGAAAATAAAATTGAATTTGATGAATTTAAGAGGAAAATTTCCTGCACTATGAAAGATACCATTAACAACATAAAATACAAACAACTAAATTTTAAAAACCAACTTGGGAGAAAATATTTGCAAAACATACAACTGTTAAAGGAAAGGCAGACAAATCATCCAGTAGAAAAAGGGTCAAAGGGTACAAGTAGTTAATCCACAGAAGGAAATACAAATGGCCAATGAACACTTGAAAAGGTATTCAGTCTCACGAGTAGTCAGGAAAGTGCAGATGAAAAGAAAATGTGATACTGTTTCTGCCAACCTGGCAAAAATGGAAAAGATTGTTAGCCTCTAGTATTGGCATGCTACAGATTCCCTTGCAGCCTGCTTCAGGGCGAGTACATTGGTAAATTTTTATAAGCAAATACTGAAATGTAAAACATGTGAATTACTTTATATCTATAGACAAACCCCTGCAGCATTTACAGCGACAGCTGGCAAGACACAGAGGGTTGAAAGCATCTAGGACCTGGTTACTTTTCCTGAGTCTGGAAATTACGAAGGATAGTGAGTAAGGAGCACCAGCAATGAATGGGTCCAAGAGAGGACTGTGGGAAGAACAGGAAAGTTAGCAGAAGGAGGAGCCTTCAAATGACCAAGGAAAGGTACTAATGGGACTTCTCTGATGCCCGGGGCCAGGGGCTGGGGTGGGGTCCTGGGCTGCAATCAGCTCACACACATACCTAGTTTATTGCACCTATATTTCCATGCAGCAGCAATTGCCTGAGACTCCGGTTTGCTGCATCGGCACAAATTACTCCCTATTGTTTATACCTGGCCAGTGTCAGGCATTTCTAATGGCCCTGTTAAAAGCTTCAAAAATGCTTGTCCCATGTCCTCTGGATTAAGTCCACATTGTTGTAAGCTTGCAGCAAGAGAACTTGATAGAGCAGGGGTGTGAGCTGATTTCCCTCCTCTTCCCCCATCCCTCTCTGTGGACTTGCACCTGTTTGGAAAAGTACCTGGACCCATGTGGAGCCCAGAGGGTAAAATAATACCCGAGTAGAGAGGAAGAAACCCACCCCCCATAACGTCCAAAGGTCACCACTAGGACTGTCCTGGGGAGCAAGTAGGTGACTAACAGCATGGGGAGGGGAGCTATCCGTGGCTGGCTGGCCCCAAGGTAAAAGATGAGACCTCCCTGTGGGCCAGAAAAGGCCAAATGAGGGAAACTTTCAACTTTATTTTGTGTTTAACATAATTTTTATCATGTTTCAATGAGGTTTACAGAACACACAGGACACTGACCCCTGTCTTCTGGAAGTTTACCGCTGGGTCCCTGAAATAGAGAAGCACAAACTCAGTGGATGGCTGCTCCACCCTTTCCATTGCTCAGCCCGTAAGTACTTGGATGACCTCATCTTTTTCTTCTCTCTTCCCCTCACACCCAACTCCCATCCAACAGCAAGCCCTGTTAGCTCCACCTCAACAACAGGCTCTGTGTGACCATTTCCCATTCCCTTGCTCTGCCGCCAACCTGGTCTAAGCACCTGCATCAGAAGCACTGCGATTACTTCTTCCCTGGTCTCCCTGCTCCTACCCTTGCCTGCTTCCATCTAGTCTCCACATTGCAGCCAGGGTGATCCCTGGAAGTCAGGTCAAGCCAGTCCTCCTTTATAAATCCTGCTATGGCTCTCATTTCAAAGGGAAAGTCAAGATCTCCACCTTGGCCTAGGAGCCCCACATAATCTGTACCCACCCCCTACCCTTGCTCTCTCTGACATCATCTTCCACAGCAGCACCCCTCCCCCACTCTCTCCAGCTGCAAGACTGTCCCTTGAGCAGCCCCCTCTCCCTCCCTCCTCAGGACTCTGGCACCATTTATTCTGCCTGCCTGCGTCACTCCCTTCTCTTGACTAACCCACTCCCCTTTTGCAAGTCTTTACCTAAAAGTCACCTTCTCAATGAAACTGACCCAGATTCCCACCCTCCCTCCCCTATCTAAAGCTTCAGTCTGTATTCTCCTGATCTCCCCTGTCCCACTTTGTTTTTCCCATAGCACCTAACATACTACATATTTTACTTATTTATTATGTTTATTCTTCACCGACTAGAATTTAAGCTCCACATGGACATTTTTGTTTGTTTTATTCCTTGATGTAATCCAGAGAGGTTAGAATGAACGAATGAATTAATTAAAATGGTCATTAACAAAGACTGTGTTTGTTAAAGCATAAATTAGTGTTAAAAAAATTAACAAAAGGGCGATCTCATGTTTTCTTAAATAAATGTATATCACCAAGGTGCAAGAAGACTTAATTTGGGGATCATTTTGCCCTTTCAGGCTGAATGCAGACAGTTCAAGGACACATGTGTGCAATTTAAAGATGGAGCTCTTCAAAATAAAAGACAACACCCAACTTTCTGACCTTCTCCTGAACTTTGGCATTTGTTTATCCAAGAAGTCAATTGGCTAAAGTATTTTGAATTCCACTTCAGTAATTCATAAATGCTTTTGATTACTGTGGTGATTATTTAAGGACAAGAAAATAAAATGCAAGAAAAGAAAATTAAATAGGTATTAAGTACTTTTGAACAGTGGATTCACATGCTGTCAGATCTAATGCATGTCAAGTCATGCATTTTCCAGCTGTTTTAAGTCTTAGAGCAGAGTTGACTCTGTCTTGAAAACTGTGTTCCTACAAAGAAGATTATTAGCACCAATTGGGAATACTCAGGTTGGCTCCAAACTGGCTAATCTCAGAGCGGCTGCTCCAGGAAAGACTTTTTCCCATAATTACAGGAGATTGCAACCATGGAAAAATAAAAGGCAGGAGAAACGGAGAAGCAGATATTCTGTAAATGTAATCTTGGTTAGAGAGAGAGAAACAATTGACACAGAGAAAACAAAGCTATCGTCTCTGATCCACAAACACAATTCAGTCCTGCTATTTTATTCTGTGAGTATCTGAAAATGAGATAGTAATTGTTCACATCTTTAAGTTGAATAAAATTATCTTTTGTGATTTCTGACAACCTTGATTTGTTTAGGGTTTTTGTACATGAGTGCATAATTATTTTAAAATATTTTACTGTGTTCAGGTTTGGGGTGCATATTTCAACATTGTATTTTTTTTTCTGGTTTAAAAAAATACATGCTTATGTAGAGAATTTTTCTCTACAAAGAGAAAAATGAAATCACCTAATATCTCACCATGCAGTTAACTTTTCGGCCTTCTTTCTTTTTTTTTAATAATCAAATGAATACATTTATTTATTTATTAACATCTTTATTGGAGTATAATTGCTTTACAATGGTGTGTTAGTTTCTGCTTTATAACAAAGTGAATCAGCTATACATATACATACGTTCCCATATCTCATCCCTCTTGTGTCTCCCTCCCTCCCACCCTCCCTATCCCACCCCTCTAAGTGGTCACAAAGCACTGACCTGATATCCCTGTGCTATGTGGCTGCTTCCCACTAGCTAGCTATTTTACATTTGTCGACCTTATTTCTTTTCAGTGTTTTTTCAGTGCTTGTATAGTGACTCCAGCTCTCCAATCAAATTATTAAGAGGTTGTCTCTCTTCTCTTCTCAGGGACCTCTGAACCTTCTTGACATTACCAAGAGATCAGGCCCCTTTTATCAGCCCTTTATTGAGAGAAAACCAGGACTTTTTACCATTGACTAAAGGGCTACTTCTTGGGGACTGTTGCCTTTGTTGCAGCCAAATTTAGGTAGTACAATGCAGGAGACATTGCCGGGAGGGAGGTGGGGACCTCAATCAGGTTAAGAGGGCCTGCCAGTCTAGAACATCTACCGCCACAGAAAACTTGAGTCTCGCTATCACGGTCACTGCCATTCTGGTAGAAGCTTCTCTGGAGGAAACCTCAGAAGCAAAGGAAGCTTCCTTTGGTGGTGTTGCTCAGGCCTTGCAACTGTAGACTGGCCTCCCTAAAGTCATGTCACACTTTCCATTGACCCTCCCCCCCCCCATGAGATACACTGGGTTTCTGTAGAGGCACATCCATGTGCAGAGGTATCTGGGTCAGGAAGGGGCTAATATCAGCCACACACTGTGCCTCAAACCAGCCTTTCCCTTCCACAATCAAAGCTCTGCTACTGGGTTCAATCCCAACCATCCAATACAAACACAAGCAGCGTATCAGTGGAGCTCTGCAGTGGGAATATCGGAGAGGTTGCCCCACCGTGTCCCTAAAAATCTGACCACACAGTGAGATGTTATAACACTGGAAATAAAGAAGGATGCCTTTCCCATTTGCCTTGTAAACATCACTGACTCCTAGTTTTCAGTAAACTGTAAAGTCAACCCATCTCTTCTGTTCTCCATCTTTACTTTTATCTGAAATGATTCACCCCAGATTGCTGAAAGCCAGTTACTATAAATTGTTTTTCACTTATTAAAAAACAGTATCAAAGATCACATTATAATTGAAGGCAGTTTTAAAAAGTAACAAAATGCAGGCAATGAGTGAACATCATTGTCAGTACAATTGGTTCGTTATCAAATGGCAGTTAGCTATGGCTTATTCATGATGGTGTAAATAGCATCTCCGCTGTGAGATTATGCACTCCAAGCAGAAAAATATTTTAATCATCAGGAAATTATGCTTACAAAAACCACCGAACAAAAAACTTGAACGTTTGGAAATATATACAAAATTTTTTAAAAGGATGCATTAAAATAAACATATATATGTGTATATACACATATATTCATATACATTTAATGTACATGTGTATGAATATACAAGCTCCAATATTTTCTTTCTGCCTATATATATATTTTGATTTTGAAAATTACTTGCTAAAGAATATACTTTCTACCATTAAATAGGTTACAACTTAACATGGGTATTATTGACACAACTAGAAGAGACTAATTCTACAGAGAACATCTAAACCATGCATGCAAACAAGCAACCAATACTCATGAATAAATAAACAAATAAAATATGTACACAGTTTATGTACAACCTTTGATTTCATACCTGGAGGTTCTATAGAAGAAAAAAGATAGGGAGAAAGAACTTTTATTATTCAGAGAAATCACGGTGCTTCAAGAAACATGTGAAGGAAGGAGTGGAAGTGCTGGACAAAGCATTGCTGGGATAAAATTCCTGGCATGAGAGAGTGTGGGTGATGACCTGGTCTTGTGAGTGAAAAAGCACATGAAATTGTAATGCAAACACCAGATGGCCTACGACCGGGAGAGTGGTTTCATAGGTCCTAGGAAGAAAAAAGACATTTGCAGGACATTTACAGCCCATCTTCTTTCTAGATTATTGAGAAAAAAGGTCAAGTTTCAATCTATATTTACTCTTTATAGAGTTCCTTCAAGTAATAGTGCTTCAGACCAATTCTCCCAGAAGGGATAAATGCAAATTTGCTGTCCAATAAACTTAAGAGTATTTCCATCAGTGACTTCCTCCCTTTGAGGGGAATAATTACCTTGGGAGTTAAACAGCACATAACTTTGCAGAAAACTTAAATTTTCATAATAGTGACAGACAACGTCAAGAGGGGCCTTTTGAAATAGTTGGGAGCAATGCTGGGAATTCCAAGTCAAATTTTTCTACTCTAAATTTATGAATCCTTCTTCTCAGTGTTACTTGCTCCCCATCTTTCGTCCCCACTGAAGATGTCCATCCTATTATCATAAAATGTTCATGAAAATTTCTCCTGGAGGTATCACTCCTTCTCTCTGTTTCTATCTGTTCCCTTTTCTTCCCCATCGAAGTCCAACCAGCATGGTGACCTGCATTGGGTTTTACTGGCCCTTTAGAGAAAGATGGAGGAAGGGCACAGTTCCACTGATACACATGAGCTCCATCAAACTTCTGGAACTTTTCCTGAAATGTTTACACTATAGGCACCTGGAGCACATTGACTTTCTCTCTTCAAATGTTTAGGTTTTCTTCTGCTTAGTAGCTGCTCTCTGCTCCTCACTTCCTGTCTTAGGTCAAGATAAATGAATTTTCCACCAGGAAAACCATTTGAATCTCTGAGGGTTTAACCCCTAATTCACGTTATCTAGTCCATTGCCTTTAGTTTTTCGCCAGCTCATTTTACAACACCTTGACTGTTGTCTTCTGCAGTTCTGTATCCACATGAGCTACAAGTCTTCTGAAAGCCCCTTCCTATACTACTAGCTGCCTCATTGTACCTCTTCTATATTCACTTCGCAGATAGAGGATCAAATGGTAGAAAGTTTTGACCAAACAGAGAAGAGAATGGATTATATGGGAATTAATTATGTAGTCATTTATTTTACTCTATAGAACATGTCTTCTGATATTTAACCACTCTGCTCCATCACCCATGCAAAGGAAGCATCTTTCAAAGACACCTCAGGAGGACTTTCAGCCCTTGGACCTGGTTTAGATATAGCAATATTACAGAGTTATCTGGGTAATCAGTTTCCAGTATGGTATAATCTGGGGGTTTGGAGATGTCTTCTTTATCTATCACAGTCCTTAGAATGTTATCAGTAAAGATTTATCCTTTTGGGTTAACATTATCATGATAATATATTCCAAATCTAAAACTGGGACCTACTGAGTGTATGACACACAGGGACAGAACAGATTATGTTCAAACAGATGAAATGCTCAAAGAAATGTATGTCCCTATTCTGTAAGTATGAACAAATTACTTGAAGTGGTATTCCTCAAAATGGCATCAGTCATTCTTACCTTGATGTGAATTAGTCTTATTATAAAATTACTCTCCTGCTTTCAACTACTTGCAATAAAGGGAAGAACATTTTTCAAAATGAAGAAAAGATTATCATGAAGTATAGAGCTTTGTCCCCAGCAGTCTTGGCCTGGCAGAGAATATGGACATCTGGGTAAATGATGGTCAGGAGGTCGGAAGGAAGGATTTGCCAAAATGGGTAAACTGTGCCTTCACTCCTGTAGACCGTATTCTCCAGAAAGCAGGAAAGCCAGTCACCATGTTGCTTCTGAGGTCCCAAAGGAAGTGCTCAGGGTACAGCCTTGTATCTTCTCCATCCATAGTCTTGGCCAAAAGCATAAACCTCTGAATAGTGCTTCCTGGTTTGAAGTGACTTTTGTTAATAAAAAGCTGAAAACAAAAAAAAATAAAATAAAATGGGCCATTGACTAGGGGAGCTAGATACTAGCCAGTCCCCCCACCAAACCAATGGTAGGTTAATAGACTTCTTAAAATCACTTTTATGGGGAGGTGTATTTAATAAAGTTGAAAGTACAATGAAGTTTTACAAGACATTTTCTTTTCTTCAATTGTGTCATTTATTGTGTTGCTTAAGGGGAAAACTCTTTTATACTCTTGCCAAAAAGAAATGTAGCGAGAGGACTAAAAAGGAATGCTGTCCTTTGGATTCTTCTCCGGATAATCCAAAAGGAAAGAATTGGCAAAATGATATTGAAATAATGGTGGATAGTCCTGCTGGTCCCATATTGGACTTTATCTTGAAAAGACTGTTTATTAGATTATACAGGGCTCTTAAAAATTCAAAGAACTCTTACTTTGACAAAACATTTTTCCATCATCTGGTTAGAATTCTTGAGCCAGTTAGCTCAGATCTGCTATTTCCTTTCCATGTGTTTTGCAAACCATGGGAAGAGGGAGTCATTATTTTGCAGGAGTCAGGAATGAGATGCAATTATGGGGGCCTGTGCACAGGATGGATGATATCGTCCCCCAAGCCAGCCAGCATAGAAGACCACTTGTCTGCATTCAGGGGCCGCTGATTGAATTTGGCCTGGTGTATCCTAAAAGGACCTTATCGGCCAGCTCTCCTTGTCTGTTTATTTAGAAAGAAACCATTGTGTGATGTGGTTATTCTAATGAGGACTGCAGAGCAAGTACTGCTTTTGACATGATGAATCTGCAGTGTGCATGTGTGTGTGTGTACACACACACACACACACAGAGTCCCAGAGGCCCTCTGCCTGGTACGTAGTCTCAGATGGAGGCTTGTGTATCTGAAATTCAAGCAGATAGATTTGGAGTCAGCCAGAGGATTTGCCATCCTCAGTCTTAACCCACAATATTTTGGGGGGACAGTTTAGATTCAGAAATCCAATGTGTTGGAATGTTGGAATAACAGCAATTTTTGGTAATTTGCCTGAGTGTGCATTTGTGCTTTCTTTGGCCTAATCTGCTTAATTGAGACCTGAACTCTGGCTGGCCGCCAGCATTCACAGAGCATGTGGGCACCAGATTGATTTACTTCTATTTCTGTCGACTGAAAAATGACATTCTTCCCACTCCGTTAGCCTCTCACCCTGGGGAAAGTCATATATTGAATCCACTTGCCTGAAAATAAATTAAAACTTTAAGTAAATAAAGATAGAAAGTGAATGTACCCATTTTCACACTTACCCCTCATTCTCTAAAAATCAAGATATGTTAACAAGGACTCCATCTCAAAGGAAAATCAGTAGTGAGCAAAAATTTGTCCTTATTGAACAGAAGAGGGTTCATTTGGAAAGAAAGAAGTATTCAAGCACATGTTCACATGACTGTTGAGCAGCCCCCATGTTCAAGCAGCAACAGGAACTCCAGACAAAGGTCTCCCAACTTTACTTAAGTCCAGAAAGGGAGAGAAACGTGTGTGCAGTGAGCTTTCATGTGCGCCAGCATGAAAGAAGGTCTGTTTTAGCGATGCAAGCAATGTGCCCAGAAAGGGAATTTGTTTTGTTCTGGGAGGTGGGAAAGAAAGGTTTGTGGAGGGGCCTCATCTGAACTGAAACTCTTCCCATCAATAGCAGCTGCGTACACGTCCTGACATGGAAGAGCACAAAATTGAATACACTTTCCTTCCCAGTAAATTGGAACATATATATGTATATGTACATATGTGTTTATATGTGTGCATGTGTATATATATATACACAAACACAGAGTAACTGTTGGGTGTTTTCAACACTAACTTTAAAATTGTATCTCATAAATTGTTGAGGCATTGTGATAAATTTAGGAGAAGAAAAGAGTTGATAATTTATGATGATGTATGTATTGCCTTAACTATTTTTCTATACTCTAAATTAGCTATACATATATACATATATACACTATAAGTTTACACAAATATATATATATAAGCATATATATGCCATTATTGGTTAGGTTTCTATCTTTTTAGATATCTAAATTAAACGTTTTATTCAAGAATAATTGACCTACAATGCTATGTTAGTTCCAGGTGCACAATATAGTGATTCAATATTTCTTTACATCACAAAACAATCACCATGGTAAGTCTAGTTACCAGCTGTCACCATACAAAGTTATTAAAATATTATTGACTATATTCCCTATATGGTACATTTCCACTCTGTGACCCATTTATTTTTTAACTTGAAGTTTGTACCTCTTAATTTCCCTCACCTGTTTCACTCAACCCCCGCCCCTGCCCCACCCTGCCACCTCCACTCTGGCAGACTGTTCTCTGTATCTATTAGGTTTTTTTGTTTTGTTTTGTTTGTTCATTTGTTTTGTTTTTTAGATTCCACATATAAGGGAAATCATATGGTGTTTGTCTTTCTCTGTCTGACTTATTTTACTTATCATTGACCCTCTAGGTCAATCCATGTTGTTGCAAATAGCAAGATTTCATTCTTTTTTATGACTGAGTAGTATTCCACTGTATACATATACCATATTTTCTGTATCCATTCATCTGTTAATGGACACTTTGGTCACTGCCGTAACTTGACTACTGTAAATAATGCTGCAATGAACGTAGGGATGCATATCTTTTTGAATTGATGTTTTCGTTTTCTTTGAAAAAAATACCCAGAAGTGGAATTGCTGGATCATATGGTGGTTCAATTTTTAATTTTTTGAGGAATATCCATACTGTTTTCCATAGTGGCTGCACCAATTAATATTCCCACCAAAAGTGCACATCCTTTTCTCCACATCCTTGCCATCACTTGTTATTTGTTTTCTTTTTGATGGTAGCCGTTCTGACAGGTGTGAGGTAATATCTCATTGTGGTTTTGCTTTGTATTTCCCTGATGATTAGTGGTGCTGAGCATCTTTTCATGTGCCTGTTGGCCATTTGTATGTCTTCTTTGGAAGAATGTCTATCCAGGTCCTGTGCCCATTTTTTAATCAGGTTGTTTGTTTTTTTGATGTTGAATTATATGAGTTCTTTGTATGTTTTGGATATTAATCTCATCAGATATATGATTCGTAAATATCTTCTCCCATTCAGTAGGCGGTCTTTTTATTTTGTTGATAGGTTCCTTCACTGTGCAAAAGCTTTTTAGTTTGATGTAGTCCTATTTGTTTATTTTTGCTTTTTCCCCCTTGCCTGAGGAGACATACGCAAAGAAAAATATGCTAAGACCAATGTCAAAGAGTGTACTGCCTATGTTTTCTTCTGAGAATTTTATGGTTCCAGGTTTTACATTTAAGTCTTTAATCCATTTTTTATTTCTGTGTGTGCTGTGAGAAAGTAGTCCAGTTTGATTATTTTGCATGTAGCTCCCTAGTTTTTCCAACACTGTTTATTGAAGATGCTGTCTTTTTCCCATTGTATATTCTTGCCTTCTTTGTCAAAGATTAATTGACCATAAGTGTGTGGGTTTATTTCTGGGCTGTCTATTCTGTTCCATTGATCTATGTGTGTGTGTTTGTGCCAGTATCATACTATTTTGATTACTGTAGTTTTTCTTTACAGTATAATTTGAAATCAGGGAGCATGATAGCTTCAGCTTTATTTTTCTTTCTCAAGATTGTTGCAGCTATTTGGGATCTTTTGTGTTTCCATACAAATTTTAGAATTATTTGTTCTAGTTTTGTGGAAAATGCCATTGTTATTTTAATAGGGCTTGCACTGAATCTGTAGACTGCATTGGGGAACATGGTCATTTTAACAATGTTAATTCTTCCAATACATGAGCACTATATATCTTTCCATTTATTTCTTCATTCTTCACTTTCTTTCTTTAATGTCTTATAGGTTTCAGTATACAAGTATTTTACCTCCTTGGTTAAGTTTATTCCAGGTATTTTATTCTTTGTGATACAATTGTAAATAGGACTGTTTTATTAATTTCTCCTGCTAGTTCGTCATTAGTGTATAGAAGTGCAATAGATTTTTGCAATGTTACTGAATTTGTTTATTCTAACAGTTATTTTGTGGAGTCTTTAGGATTTTCTATATCTAATCTCATGTCAACTGCAAATAGTGACAGTTTCACTTCTTCCTATCCAATTGGGATTCCTTTCATTACATTATCTTGCCTAGTTCCTCTGGCTAGGACTTCCAAAATTGTGTTGAATAAAAGTGGTGAGAGTGGGCATTCTTGTCTTGTTCCTGATATTAGAGGAAAAGATTTCAGCTTTTCACCATTAAGTATGATGTTGGCTGTAGGCTTGTCATATATGGTCTTTATTATGCTGTGGTGCATTCCATCTGTACCCACACTGTTACAGATTTTGAACCAGCTTGCATCCCTGGAATAAATTCCACCCAATCATGATATATGATTCTTTTGATTATTTTGTTGAATTTGGTTTACTAATACTTTGTTGAGAATTTATACATCTATGTTCATCTGTAATATTCCTGTAGTTTTCTTTTTCTGTCGTGTCTTTGTCTGGTTTTGATAGCAGGGTGACACTGGCCTCACAGAATGAGTTCAGAATTATTCCTTCCTTTATGATATTTTGGAATAGTTTGAGAAGGAAAGGTCTTAACACTTCTCTATATGTTGAACCTGTGAACCTGTCTTGTCCTGGACTTTTGTTTGCTGATAAAATTTTTACTACAGATTCAATTTTATTATTGATAATTAGTCTGTTCAAAATTTCTGTTTCTTCCTGATTCAGTTGAGAAATTTTATGTTTCTATGAATTTATCCATTTCTTCCACATTGTCTGTTTTATCGGTGTATAGTTGTAGTAATATTTTTGTATTTCTGTGATGCTGGCTGTAACTTCTCCTTTTTATTTCTGATTTTATTTATTTGGACCCTTCTTTATTTTTCTTGATGAGCCTGGCTAAAGGTTTATCAATTTTGTTTATCTTTTCAAAGAACAAGCTCTTAGTTTCACTGATCTTTTCTATTGCTACTTTAGACTCTATTTCATTAATTTCTGCTCTGATCTTTATTATTTCTTTCCTTCTACTAATTTTGGGTTTTGTTTTTTTCTTCTTTCTAGTTCCTTTAGGTGTAAGGTTAGGTTATTTGATATTTTTCTTGTTTCCTGAGGTAGGCTTGTATTGCTATAAACTTCTCTTTTAGAAATGCTTTTGTTGCATTACATGGGTTTTTGATCATTGTGTTTCCATTTTCTTTGTCTCCAGATATTTTTTTTATTTTCTCTTTGATTTTTTTCAGTGACCCATCTGTTGTCCAGTAGTATATTATTTAGATTCCATGTGTTTGTGCTTTTTACAGTTTTTTCTTGGTGTTGATTTCTAACCTTATATTGTTGTGGTTGGAAAAGATACTTGTTATGTTTCCATCTTCTTATATTTATTGAGTTTGTTTTGTGGCCTAGCATGTGATCTATTCTGGAGAATGCTTCATGTGCAGTTGAAAAGAATGTGTATTTTACTGCTTTGGGATGAATGTTTTATATATATATATATATATATATATATATATATATATATATATATATATATATATATATATATCCCTCTGGTCTGTGTCATTTAAGGCTAGTGTTTCCTTGTTGATTTTCTCTCTGGATGATCTATCCTTTGATGTAAGTGGAGTCTCATACTATTATTATATTACTGCCTTTAAGTTTGTTAATATTTGATTTATGTATTTAGGTTCTACTATGTTGGGTGTGTATCTATTTAGAATTATTATAACTTCTTATTGGATTGATCCTTTGATCACTGTGTAAGGTTCTTCTTTGTCTCTTGTTACAGTCTTTGTTTTAAAGTTTGTTTTGTCTGATACAAGTATGGCTTCACCAGCTTTCTTTTCATTTCCATTTGCATGGAATGCCTTTTTCCATCCCCTCACTTTCAGTCTGTGTGTGTCTTTAGCTCTAAAGTGAGTCTTGTAGACAGCATATACATAAATCATGTTTTTGTATCAGCCACTCTAGGAGGGTCTAGTCCATTTACGTTTTTATTACATAATTATTGATAGTTATGTGCTTATTGCCATTTTGCTAATTGTTTTGGGGTTATTTTTGTAGTTCATTTTTGTTCCTTTCTTTTGTTCTTTGCTCTCTTCTCTTGTGATTTGATGACTACATTTAGTGTTATGTTTGAATTTCTTTCTCTTTTTTTTGTGTTTCTATTATAGATTTTTTGTTTGTGGTTACCATGAGACTTATGTATATATGATTATTTTAAGTTGCCAATCTCTTAAGTTCAAACAAATTCTAACAACCTGCATTTTAACTATCCCCCACTCCACGTTTACTGTTTTTAACATTATATTTTTCATCTTTTTGTTTTGTGTATCCCTTAACTACTTATCGTGGTTGAGTTTACTTAGAGAAGTCACTTTAACATTTCTTGTAAAGCTGGTTTAGTGGTGCTGAACTCTTAGCTTTTGCTTGTCTGTGAAATTCTTTATCTCTCCTTCAAATCTGAATGATAGCCTTGAAGAATATTCTTGGTTGTAGGTTTTTTTCTTTTCATCACTTTAAATATATCATGCCACTCCCTTCTGGTCTGCAAAGTTTCTGCTGAAAAGTCATCTGACAGTCTTATGGGAGTTTCCTTGTATGTAACTAGTTGCTTTTCTTTTGTTGCTTTTAAGATTCTCTCTTTATCTTTAATTTTTGCCATTTTAATTACAATATGTCTTGGTATGGATCTCTTTGGATTCATCTTGTTTGGGACTATCTGTGCTTCCTGGACCTGGATGTCTGTTTTCTTTCCCAGTTTAGGGACATTTTTAGCTATTATTTCTTCAGATAAACTCTCTGCCCCTTTCTCTCTCTCTTCTCCTTCAGTGACCCTTATAATGTGAACGTTAGTAATGCTTGATGTTATTCCAAAGGTCTTTTAAACTATCTTCATTTTTTAAATTTCTTTTTTTCTTTTTGCTGTTCAGCTTGGGTGATTTGCACTACTCCATCTTCCAGTTCACTGATCTGTCCCTCTGTACCATCTAATATACTATTGTTTCCTTCTAGTGTATGTTTTTATTTCAGTTATTGTATTCTTCAGCTCTGTTTGGTTCTTCTTTATACTTTCTAACTCTTTGTTAAAATTCTTACTGTATTCATTCATTCTTATCCTGAGTTCACTGAGCATCTTTATGATCTTTGTCTGAACTCTTTATTCGGTAGATTGTTTATGTCCACTTTGCCTATTTCTTCCTCTGGGGTTTTATCTTGTTTCCTCTGTTTGGAATATATTCCTCTGTCATCTCATTTTGCTTAATTCTCTGTTGTATTTCTAATAAGTCAGTGCAGTTACGTTTCTTGATCTTGGAGAAGTGGCCTTATGAAGATATCCTATCTGGCCCAGCAACACACTCCCCTCTGGTTGCTAGGGCTACATGTTCTAGAGGTACTCTCTATGTGGGCTGTGTGGAAACTTCTGTTGTGGTGAGACTACTGTGGCTGCTCTTGTATATGGGGCTACCCCCTGGCCAAGTTGGCTGTCAGTCCCTGCCTCATGCAGAGGTTGCTGGCCCACTGGTGGGCATGGCCAAGTCCCAGGGTGGCTGGCTGCTTGGCCTGGGTGGTCCTAGGTCTGATGCCCACTGACTGGTGGGTGGCTAAGCCCACAGTGCTAATAGGGTAGAGGGATGACTCCAAAATGGTGCTTACCTGCACCAGTGTTCTCATGGTAGAATGAGCTCCTCCAAATAGTTGCCACCAGTGTTTATGTCTTCAGGGGAGTTCCAGTTGCCTCTTGCCTTTCCAGGAGGCTCTCCAAAATCTTTAAGTGGGTCTGATTCAGTTTCCTTTCAAATTACTGCTTCTGTGCTGGGTCTTTGAGCATGTGAGATTTTGTGTGATCCCTTTAAAAGTGGAGGCTCTGTTTGCTACAGACCTCTGGCTCTCCTATACACAATCCCTACTGCCTCCAAAGCCAACCATTCTGGAGAATCATGTTTCTGGTGCAGGACCCCCAGACTGGGTAGCCTAATGTGGGGCTAGGACCCCTCACTCTTTGGAGAGAACTTCTGTAATTGTGATTTTCCTTCCATTTGTGGGTCACCTTCCTGTGTGTATGGCTCTTGGTTATATGCATTTCCACCCCTTCTACCCATCCAGTTGTGACTCTTTCTTTATATTTTTAATTGCAGAAAATCTTTTCTGCTAGTTTTCAGATCATTCTACAATAGTTACTCTGTAAATAGTTGTAATTTTAGTGCGCCCATAGGAAGAGGTGAGCTCAGGGTCTTTCTACTCCACCCCCTTGCAGGTTTCTATCTTTTTTATTGAGAGAATAGACATAATTTTTCTATGTCTATGGCTATATGCTGTAAAGGAAACTATTAGCTTTCTGTTCATTTATGTATTTTTTCTTTCAGCAACATTACTACAAAGGTGATCTGCTTTACTTTCAAATAATATGGCTGGAAACACTGGCACTTTCTCCGGCTGACAACATCTATGTCTGTGGTTCATACATGGCAGCTGCATGGTGAGCTCAGTGCAACCAGCCATGATGGAGTCTAACTTTCCTTGTTCAAATCCTGGCTCTACTCCATTCACCATGCCTGATCCTGTAGTTACTTAAAGCATTAATTTTTTCATCTAAGAAATAAGGCTGGTGACTATACTGTGTCATAGGGTTGTTACAAGTCTTCAGTGAGACAGTATATGCAAAACATTCTTTGGTACATTCTTTGGTACAAAGTGAGCATTCAATAAATGTCATAGATTATTATATACACAGGGAAATAAGTAGACATAGCATATAACTTAGACAATAGGATTGGTTTCCTTAGAAATATTTTACTGTATTTCACTAATCTGTATAATAATTAAATTATTAGAATATCATAGAGAAAACAGCAGGCCAACACTTCCTGTTCTACTTGTAGTATTGATTTTCCTTCCAGATCTGCCATAATTCAAGTCCTGTTCATTTAAGTGCAGGGGGATTTGTAAAGGCCAACGAGGGTGGCCATTCTTAGTTGTTACAGCTCATCAAAACAGATTTAACATCAGTGGAAATAGTATTTTGAGGATCTTATTATCCATAGTGCCTCTGATGAATCACCACAGATAGGTCCCCGTAACTATACAAGGCATTCATGTAAATGCAATAAAAACCGGTCATTGCTAGATATTTTGGTTTTTAAGTCTTTTCCACAGGACCGTGATCTTTTTGAAGATGGCCATACTTATCACAGCACCTCCCACAGCACATGGCAGCACATTTGGCTTATCTAGGACTGTTGCCATGAATAGGGAAGAAACAAACACTGCTTCTTATTGTAGAGTGCAGGTTATATGATATGTGACTCAATCAGTTTGACTTAAAGGCACAGAATTATGTGCTCTTTGCCTGATTACAAATATTCAATGACTCTCAGAAAAATCAAGCCCAAATTCTTTAATCTGTGTAAGAAAGGGAAGATATATACAGTCTTTCTGTAATAAAGTATGTTAGGTTCTGAGAACACAAATAGTAGCTACTCAATATTTGTGTTAGGGAAGAGTGTTAGTGCCACAGGGCCTGGGCGTGTTATCTTATAGAAATCTGTGAGAAAGAATCCAAACCTTTTGAGAAAATAAAGCATAGACACTCATGTCGGTGATAATAGGTGCTGTTTTCTTGAGAAGAATTCCAAAATAAATTAAAATATTCAGTTAATAAATGTTCCATTCAGTACATGGGGATAGTTTCAAGCTATTCCCATTCACATGATGAAGACCTTCTTGATCACCCTGGCCTCTGATGACCCAATTCTCTACCTTCTAGATTCCTGGAGCCATGGTTGTTTGTGTGCATCCCCTGGCTCAGGACACCGTATAGAGTTCACTGTTTTCTGTGAAAATTCACCAGCTCCCGATCTCGATTCTAAGCTGGGTCCAACCCTGAACTCTATTTCCCTGTGATTGACTATGGCCCAATAGATATGAGCACCCTGCCATCACACAATTCCTTGTCAAGTGAGTACTTCATTTACGGTAGGTTCTTTGCAGCTTAGAGCACTTGGTATGTGGGGTTTTCATGTTTCTTCAGGAGTGACAATGTTTGATTAGCATTATCAAATTGTACTTTATTGCACTGTAAGAAATTCCCTCAGGAATGTAGATGAGCTTACTTATGTTGTATGCCAAACAAGAGCCATCTGAGTTACTTGAGCTGAGTTACTCTCTGGCAAGTGAATATTCTGCCCAGGGGTTAATCTGGGTGGGAGTCTCTCCAGTTTATGTTTTATATCTGTGTAAATCTACCGGCCAATCAGAAAGGAGATAACTAAATTCAATGGAAATTAGTAACATAGAAAACAAATATAAAAATAACATATTTATGAATAAACAAATATACCATAAGGAGACTTGAGAAAGATAAACGTGGGTTATTTGAAAATACTAATAAAATAGATGAACCTCTGGTAAGATTAAACAAAAGTGTTATTTAAAAAAAAATAGAAGATTGAATTTCCACTCTCAGTCAAGATGGAGTATGAGGAACAGGATCTACAAAACCACCTGAAACAACAAACAAACACAACAGAAAAAATACATGAAACAATGGTTTTCAACACTTTGGACATCAGCAACAAAGGACAGTGATCCCTGAGAGACACAGGAAAAATAAGATAAGGCCTAGGATTTTTCCATATTTGTGCACTGCAAGAGATTCCAGGCCACAGCATGAGGATGAAGAGCACAGGAGGGCGTCCAAGTTGAACGGCTGAAGCTAAACATCTGGATAGGCTAAGGTGGCTGGAGTTTACTGGGCAGCATACAAAGAGGGTAGCTGCATAGACAGAGAACTCCAGAGATCTGTAGAGGTTTTCCTTTATACAGTCAATGGAGTACTGAGCAGTGCATGTCTGTGAGGAGACTACTCAAGGTTAGGGAAAGATCTTCCCAAAAGACTCAGATACAACAGTGCCTGGCATGCACACAAGATTGGCAGCAGTGTCTATTCCTACCACAAGACAGGAAAACAACATAATTCATCTAGCATTTAGTAGAACATTTAGAAGTTGGGATAATTAGCACTAGACTAAACACTGCTCTGGTCCCAATGAACAAATATTAAAATCAAATGTCTCCAAGTAACTCAACAACATCCCAGAGAAAAGATAAAGGATATTTAAAAGAATGCAAAAATATCCATCATGTCTGGCACCCAATCAAAAATTACCAGGCATGCAAAGAAGCAGGAAAGTTCAAACCATAATGAGGAGAAAAATCTATCAAAAGTTTATACATTGCAAAAGAAAAGATCAGTTAACTTGAGAACATAGCAAGAGTCACTATCTAAAGTAAAACAGAGGAAAAAATTTCTCAAAACAAAAACAAGAAGCAGAGCTTCACTGAGGTCTGAGACCACATCAAGTGGCCTAATGTGCACAAAATTGAAGTCTCCAAAGGGAGGGGTAAACAACTTTTTATAAAATCATGGCTAAAAATTTTCTAAATGGATGAAAAACTATAAACCCACAGATCCAAGAATTTCAGTGAACCCCAAGCAGAAGAAACAATAAAAACCACAACAGGTGTAGCATAATAAAACCACTCAAAATCTGTGAAAACAAAAAGTCTTAAAAGATCTTTTGTTGGAAATAATGCAAACAAGAAGGCAGTGAAGAAACATCTTTAAAACACTGAAAGAAAAAAACCTGTCAACCTAGAATTTTATATGTAACAAAAGCATTTTTAAATGAAGAAAATAAAGAATTTTTCAAATACACGAAAGCTGAAAAAATTATCACCAGCACCTTCACTCAGAAGGAAAATGATAACAGATGGAAATATAGGTCTACACAAGGGAATGAAGAACTATATAGTGGACACTTCCCAAGCGACTTTCAGAGCAGTTGTTTCTTAAACATCATTGTCCACTTGGGGGGAATCAGTTCTTAGAGGGTTTTGAATTGGCTTCTTCCTAAAGCATTGTTATCTTCCTGACTGATTGAGAAGAAAATTAGAATAAAAAGAAATGGTTGTAAATTTGGGGGGAAAAAACAAAAGCATGGTACAGCCTTTTTATCACCTTGCATTGGCTAAACTACCTCTTCTGAATTTTTGTTTAACTTTTGAGTCAAAAGCATCTTACCAGTAAGTATCAATATCATATACATCATTGTGAAAATAATATTGCTATGAGATTGTAAGCCATATATGAATGTTTTATACAACTTTCGGGTTTACATTTAATCCTAATGTGTTCTCCTCCTTTCACATCTATTTATACTATATTCCTATTTACTAAGAGGGGAGTGGGCTTCTTTATAGAGCACTTTACTGTTAATAAGTCAACACCTGTTCTAAGTCTGGGATGTTCTTTTTGTGAAAAAAATTCAAAATTAAAAAATTACGCCTATGTAGATAAGTATATAATTTCTCTTATTATTTAAATCTCATTAGAATACATTGAATTCTAAAAGTTCTCATAACAAGGAAAAAACATTTTTTTCTTTTTTCTTTTTGTATCTATGTGAGATGATGGATGTTACCTAAACTCACTGTGGTAATTGTTTGAAAATATATGTAAATCAAGTCATTATGCTGTACACTTTAAACTTAAACAGTGCTGTATGTCAATTATACCTTGATAAAATGGGAAAAAAATGTAAAACAAAAAATAGAAGTAAACAGGACTTCATTGTTTAAACAAAAATAATTCCAAAGTCATGTAAGGTAGAAGTAAAATGTATGGCAACAATAGCACAATTATTGGGAGGGGAAAAGTGGACATATACTATGACAGAGTTCTTATATTATATGTAAAGTAAATATAACATCACTAGAAGGTGGACTGTGATGAGTTAAAAATGCATACTATAATCCCTAAAGCAAGCACTAAAATATCAAAACAAAGAGTTATGAGTAAGTCAACAAAGAAGATAAAATGGAATAAAAGATGCAAAATGTGAGGAAATATGTATACCTTATATATGTAAATATAAAGATACATCAGGAAAATAGGTGGGAAAAGATGTATTATGCTAACACTAACCAAAACTACAAGTAGAAACAGACAAATTCACAGTTATAATTGGAGATATCTGTATCTCTCTTTCACTAACAGATTATAGCTAATAGAGAGAAAACCAGTAATGATATAAGAGAGTTGAAAAACACTATTAACCAACTGGCCCTGATTGACATTTACAGAACACTGCACTCAAGGATAGCAGAAAACACATTCTTTTTAAGTGTTCAGGGAACAATTGCCAAATAGAACATATTGTGAGCCGTAAAACAGGTCTTAACATACATAAAAGGATGCAAGTCACACAAAATATTATCTCTGACCACAATGGAATTATATTAAAAGTAAAGAACAGAAAAATATCTTGGTGGGGAGGGGAAGAATAAAAAGAAGAACGTAACTTCATTCTGATTGAATTTAAAAGGTAATAAAGCATGATCAATGAAAAAAAGGATTAATATATTTAAAAATTTCTGCTCTGTGAGAAAAAAACACTGTCAAGAGAATAAAAAGACAAAACACAAACTGGGAAAATATATTTGCAAAAGATATATCTAACAAAGGACTATCCAAAACATACAAAGAACTTTTAAAACACAACAAACAAGAAAACAAACAACCCAATTAAAAAATGAAAGAAACAACCCAATTAAAGAAAACAAACAACCCAATTAAAAAATGAGCCAAAGACCTTAAGTGACACGTTACCAAAGAAGATATACAGATGGCAAATAAGTATATGAAAAGATGTTCCACATCATATGTCAAAAAAGAAATGCAAATTAAAACAACCATGAGGTACCACTGCACACTTATTAGAACAACAAGAACCCAGAACACTGACAACACCAAATGTGGACAAGCGTGTAGAACACAGTAATTCATTCATTGCTGGTGGGAATGCAAAATAATGCAGCCACTTTGGAAGACAGCTGGCTTCTTACAAAATGAAACTTTCTATAGATCCAACAATCATCTCCTTGGTACTTACCCTAAAGAGCTGAAAATTTATGTCCATACAAAAACCTACAAACATATGTTTATAGCAGCTTTATTCATGATTGCCAAAACTTGGAAGCAACCAAGATGTTCTTCTGTAGATAAATGAATAAATAAGCTGATGTATCTAGACAATGGAATATTACTCAGAGCTAAAAAGAAATGAGCTATCAACCTACGATAAGACACAGAGGATTATTAAATGCATATTATTCAGTGAAAGAAACCAATCTGAAAGGCAACATGCTTTATAATCCCATCTATATGGCATTCTGGAAGAAGTAAAACTATGGAGACAGTAAAATGATCAGTGGTTAGCAGGAGCAAGGGGAAAGATGAATGAATAGGTGGAGCACAGAAGATTTTTAGGGCAGTATAAATACTCTGTATGATACTATAATAGTGGATATATGTAATTATACATTTGTCCAACCCACAGAATATACAGCACGTAGAGTGAACCCTAATGTAAATGATGGACTTTGGGTAATGGTGATGTGTCAATGTAGGTTCATCATTTATAGCAAATATACCACTCTGGTGCAGGATGGTGATAATGGAGGAGGCTGTGCATGTGTGGAGGTCAGGGGTATATGGGAAACTTCCTCTCAATTTTTCTGTGCACTGCTCTAAAAGAAAAACAGGTCTTTAAACAAGTAATAAGGAGTTATTAGATCAACTTTAAACCAGTAGATTTGAAAATTTAAATGAAAAGAATTTCTGGAAAAATAAACTAGACTTAACATAAACAGAATAACTGGTTAAAGAATGGAATCAATATTTTTAAATCTTCCTTCAAAAATCTCTAGGATTAAATGGTTTCATGGTAAAATTAGCTAAGTATTCAAGGAACAGATATTCTAATAATATATAAATTATTCCAGCCTGTAGGAAGAAGATACTTTCCCCAACTCATTTGTGAACATTGTAAGATCTTGACACCAAGTAGGCAAAGAGTAGTACAAGACAGTAAAGTTATGTACCAATCATATTAAACCATTAACATTTTATAAAAGATATGACCAAATGAATCCAGAAAACAAGACTGGCTTAACACTCAAGCACTAGTCAAATTAAAGGAAAAATTATAGTAACAGAAAGCAGATCAGTGGTATACTAAAGCTGGGTGAGGATGGTTACTGACTACAAAGGGCCATGAGGGAGCTGTTGGTAGTGATGCAGAAGTTATAAACCTTTTTGTTGCATTGTTTGCATACATTTACCAAAGTCCATTGAATGGTATACTTTAAAATGGTGAGTTTTATTGTATATAAATTGTACCTCAATAAACCTGATTTCAAAATACCAATCAAAATGATAAATCTTTTTAACAAATTGAAAGAAAAAAAAACATGATTATCTCAAAAAAGATGTAATGGAGTCAAACTGACAAAGTTTAGCATTCATTTATTTTTAAAAATTTCTTAATAAACTAGAAATAAAAGAAGATTTCTTAACCTCATAAAAGATATCTACAAAACAATTAGGAAGAACATACACAATTATGAAAGGCTGAAAAAGATTAAAAAATCAAAGGCCAGATTATTCCAAATATTGAAGATCTTAAAGGAGTACATCAAGACATAAAAGAAATAAAACCTGTAAAGATTGTGAAGGAAGAAATAAAACTCTTACTATTTGCTTACAATAATATTGTATAGAAAATCCAAAAGTGTCTATAAACATAGCTCTTAGAAACAGTAAGGCCTCTATGGAGACAATCATGAAATTTTATTGAAAGAAGCCACAAATTAATGAAAAAATATATCATATTCATGGATTGGAAACTGATCTATAGATCAATAAAATTTTAGTCTTCTTTTTTGACACATAACAAATTAATTTCAAAATACATGAAAAACACAAATGTGCAAGAATCTCCAAAACACTCCTGAATGAAAAGGAAAACTGTGAGGTATTTGCATAGTTTGATACCAAGAATTACTATGAAATTATCGAATAAGACAGTGGGTATCACTGGAGGAAAAAACATGCATATATAAAATTTTGATTTATGACAGAATAAACATTACTGTTCAGTGAGGGAAATGATGGGTTTTAAATAAATAACATTAATACAATTGGAAAAAATTAAATTGGACTCTACCTCAAAACACACACAAAACTCAATTCCAGGTGTTTTACAGCCTAATTTTGAAAGGGAAAACTATGATAATGTTAGAAGATAAGATCAAACAAGATGCAAATTTCACAAGCCATACAGAAAAATATTGATATATTAAAATATATTTTAAAATATCTGTTAATGAAAATGTAGCCATAAGAAAATGGTAAGAGAAGTAAAAAGCTGGGAGAAGACATACATTACACATACTCTTGACAAAGATCTAATATCCAGAATATATAATGAATTTATATGAATCAATAACAGGCAGAAATAGAAAAATGAGAAAAGACATAAATAGGCATTTCACAAAAGCAGAAACATAAATGGTCCATAAATAAAAGTGTCTGAACTCATTACTAAGGGAAATAAACATTAAAATCTAATGCGATATCATTTCTCACACCCCATATTAGCAAACATTTAAAAAGTCAGGCAATAATAATAGTTTACAAGGACATGGAGCAACAGGAACTCTCGTAGAGTGTGGGTGAGAATATAATTTGGTTCAACCACTTTCAAAATTGTTCAAATAGGATTTTCACATAGGGTATGTGTATGTGATTATTTCACATATATATCTGTATATGAGGAGTACACATGTACCTATGTAACTTAGCAATTCCAGCAAATATATATACCAGAGAATGTCTTGTACATGTGTATCAGGAGTCATACTAAGAAAGTTCATGGTAGCTTTATTCAAAAGAGCAAAAATTAGAAACAACGCAAATGCCCAGCAGCAATAGATTGGATAGATATATTGAGATATGCTCATACAATAGACTATCATAAGTCAATGAAAGTTAGGGAACCTCAGCCATACACATCAATATGGATGAATCTCACAATCATATGATTAAGAGAAGGGAACATATTGCCAAAGACTTCATGCCCATGATTTTCTTTATGCTAGATTCAAAAATGGCAAAACCGACCAATTAATTTTCTTAATAAAAAAATTCATACAGAATTTAGGAGTGGCTGCTTTCTGGAGGTGGAAGAGGGAAGTTTATTAGGAAGAGGTATCTAAGGCAAGGGTCAGCAAATGTTTTCTATAAAAAGCCAGAAAGTAATTTTTTTGGCTTTGTGAGCCATATGGTCTCTGATGCTACTACTCAAATCTGCAGTTGTAAAAAGAAATCAGCATAGACAATATGTAAACAAATGGCCATGGATGCGTTCCAATAAAACTTTATTTACAGAAACAGACAGCAGGCTGGATTTAACCTGTGCTCCTGATCCAATGTATTAACAATGGATTTATAGTTGTTCAAGGATTTTATTAGAGTATATGCACACATGCACATTTATACATTTATATATATTCACTATTTATGCATGCTGTATTTCATAGTAAATTTTTTTTTTAATAATCTAGATATATGTTTTTTAAAAACTTCCCTAAGAGACCCTAGCCAACCACATATTGACTTCTTAATCAGACCATCAGGAGTGAAAGATCCCACTGCTAAAAGGCAGAGAAGATGTGAATCACACCCAAACTTCACCCAGTGCCTGGCACATAGTATATATCAGTGTCTGGTATTATTATTATTCTATTATTATTATTATTATTCCCAGCCATCCTAAATCTTGGTAGCCATTCTCCAATAAAATTCTTCCAGCTTTACACTCTGCTTCACCTCTATAGATGGGACTAGTCTTCCTTCTGTGAAGGGGCTGTCACCAGGTTGTCACTAGCACCTTTAGAATATCTTTGAATGGTATCTGGACTGTTTAGGCTCAGTTCGTCCTTCATCACATAGTAGCTGTGTCACCTTGGACAAATTACTTAAATTCTCTGGTTTTAGTTTCTTCATCTGTAAAATCGGAACAAAAAAAGTATTTATCTCAGGGTTGTAGTGAGGATTAAATTACTTAATATGTGTAAAATGCTTAGAACAGTGCTTAGCACATGGTAAACAATTTATACATTTTAGTTATCATTATCATAAACAACTTGAGATTATTCCATTACACCCAAAATTCTATTATTGTTTCTTGTCATTGTAGAGACTGCCTCCCTTAGAAATAAGGAATTGTATGACACAGTTATTTCTTATCTATTAAATAGTTGGATTTTTAAAATACAAACATATACCCTAGCATAATTGATTTGAGTTTTATTTTCATGTGTTTTACTTCTCTCACTGCCCCCTTCATTTCTTATTTTTCTATTATTGTTCACGTACGAGTATGATAAAAATTATCCACATCTGTTATTTATCTTTTCATCCTGGGGCAAGGCAAATGTGTATAGTTCCCTCAACATAACAGGAACCATATGGGGCCCATGGAATTATATGTATTATCAGTTTACAAATTCAAACTTTTCCAAAGGTTGTCCACAAGCAGCCCAGGGTTCTTGGGTGCAAGAGTTTGCACTGCGATGTTTATACTCCGCAAACATGTTGGTATAAAATGTGCTTGCAGCTGGTGCCTCATCAGAGTGATTGAGATTAAAAGTGGTTCCTAGTGGTTCTCAAGCTTTGCTGTACATTAGAATTGCTTCAGGGGTTTAAAAAATCCCTGTTCTCAGGCCACACTTCATACCAATTAAATTCAAATCTGTTGGGTAGAATCAGTGGCATCAGTATTTTTTTCTTTTTAATTTTCAAGGCGATTCCAATGTGCAAGCAATTTTGAGAAACAGCAAGAGCTTAAAAAAACAAAACAAAAAACTTTGCATTATTTGGTCACTATAGGGAAATGCCAAAAGGCCAAAACATGCTTTCACTTGGTGCTATTTCTTGCCATCCTGGTTAAGCGACGCACAAGTCTGGGTAAAAATTTCATCCTACTCAAATCCCAATTAGTATCCCTGAAGGACTACACCTCACGAATGTCCTTCTCAGAAACAGCAAGCACTGATTTGACTAAGCTCAGAGGATTTAATCTTGCTGTATTCGAAAGAAGAGAGACTGAGAGAAGAAACTCAATCCGTTTGTCCAATTTTCAAGTCAATTGCTATTCACTCAACAAGTTACATCCTGGGCTTAACACAAGCTCTGTGTCTGTTACGCTTAATCACATACAGTTGGCCTTCAAACAGAGATCAGAAGGTGACACACAAGGTACGTTCCAGGCACCAGCTGGCTCCAATTCAGTGTCCTGGAAAGAGCTGTGCTGAACAGTGGGTCACTTTTCAGAGGATGGCCCACTGGACGCCTCTCAGAAGACAATCTGCTTTGATCTCGAAGGGCATGCTCACTCTCATGAAAATCTCTGGGTCCCACAGCTCCCTACAATGGGCTCAGTGTCTATAGAATCCTTTCCCAAGTTTTCTTGTTGCAGAGAAACAATGAGGCATTTGAATTTTCTATGAAGAGATGTGTTGCCATCAAGAATTGGATCCCTCATCATGATTTCTTTAAAATAGAAATAATATTTAAAACATTAACTCTCCTTTGATATATAAAGTTGTCTTGCTGCATAGAACTGACATATGATTGGTTCAGGTGAGAGATTTTAGTGATTACAGATTATCTGTAAAATGAGGGACTATGCTTTGAAATGGTATAATCTCTGAGACTGTTTCTGGTTCTTAAGTTTAAGGTTGTCTGATTCTGAGTATGTAGAGGTAGCTTCATGTAGTATAGTTGAAGTCAGACAAAGGTTAAAGTACCAATTTTACTATTTATCTTAGGCAAATTACTTATTCTTTCTGGGCCTCAATTCTTACACTTCTAAAAAGGTGCTTATCATTGTAGCCTTTCTAGAATCAGGTCTGAACCCCAGCCCCAGCAAACTCAGCTATGTCATTTTGAACAAGTTACTTAACATCCCCATGCTTCATTTCCTTTCCTTATACAATTGCAATGTTTACAGTGAATATTTCATAAGGTGATCATGGGGATTAAGTTAATGTGTGTTAAACTTGGCACAGAATCTGACAAATGATAAACATTTAAATATAAAAATCATTGCTATCACCATCATCATTAGTGTAAAATGAGATTGCATAAATAAAGTAATTATAGATACTTGAGACATGTACACTCCCATCCTCCTTGTCTTCCCTTATTTCCAGGAATCCTCAATCCCCAAATTCGTCTTAATACCTGAGACCAAGCCTGTGGGAGCCTCAGTCTGAGCTGAGGAACCAGGGACAAACAGAGAAAAGGAACTCTTTATATCTCTTGTTCCAACTCCTTTCTTATATCTCTTGTTCCAACTCCTTTCTTATTTCTTCCTATTTTCTGAAACTCTGTATTAGCAAAATAAAGTTAGAGAAAAGTTAATCTTTTCCTTTCTTTACCTAAGCCACTCAATGCCTAAGAAAATCTTCCTTAGTTTTCCAAAAAGGTAAATTATAAATTTCCTCTGCAGGGATGAGCAAATAGAAACAAATTACCAAATTTTTAAATTGAAGTATAGTTGATTTACAACATTATATTAGTTTCAGGTGTACAACATAGTGATTCAATATTTTTAGAAATTATACTCCATTTAAATAAAGCTGTTACAAAATAATGATTATATTTCCCTGTGCTGTACAATATATCCTTGTTGCTTATTTACTCTATACATAGTAGTTTGTGTCTCTTAATTCTATACCCTTATTTTCTCCTTCCCCCCTTCCCTCATCCTACTAGCAACCACTAGTTTGCTCTCTATATCTGTAAGTTTGTTTCTGTTTTGTTACATACATTCATTTGTTTTATTTTTTAGATTCCACATGTAAGTGAAACATAAAGTATTTATCTTTACCAGTCTGACTTATTTCACTAAGCATAATACCCTCTAGGTCCATCCACCTTGTTGCAAATGACAGAAGTTCATTCTTTTTTATGGTCAAGTAATATTCTATTGTGGAAGATCTTCCACATCTTCTTTATCCACCTATCTGTTGATGTACTCAGATTGCTTCATATCTTGGCTATTGTAAATAATGCTGCTATGAACACTGGGGTGCATGTATCTTTTCGAATTAGTGTTTTCATTTTCTTCAGCTATATACCCAGCAGTGGAATTGCTGGGTCATTATGGTATTTCTCTTTTTAGTTTTTGAGGAACCTCCATACTGTTTTCTATAGTGGCTACACCAATTTACAGTCCCACAAACAATGTACTAGGGTTTCCTTTTCTCCACATCTTCGCCAACATTTGTTACTTGCAGACTTTTTGATGATAGCCATTTTGAGAGGTGTGAGGTGCTATCTCATTGTGGTTTTGATTTGCATTTCTCTGATGATTAACAATGTTGATCATCTTTTCATGTACCTGTTGGCCATCTGTATATCTTCTTTAGAAAAATGTCTCTTTAGATCTGCCCATATTTAAATTAGGTTCTTTGAGGGTTTTTTTTATATTGAGGTGTATGAGCAGTTTATATATTTTAAATAATAACCCTTTGTCAGTCATATTATTTGCAACATTTTCTCCCATTCAGTAGGTTGTCTTTTTGTCTTGTAGATGTTTTCCTTTGCTGTGCAGAAGTTTTTAAGTTTAATTTAGGTTCCATATTTTTTATTTTTGCTTCTATTTCTTTTGCTTTAGGAGACAGTTCCAAATAAATATTGCTACAATTTATGTCAAAGAGTGTTCTACCTATGTTCTCTTCTAGGGCCAGATTTATTAAATGCCCAGAACTTAAAAATGTTATTTGGCAGTTCTAAGGAATCAAAAACAATATCCTCTCAAGAAACAGAATTACTATGTGTAATATGTCAGGAAATGAGCTTAAGAAAGTCAGAAATTCATATTTTTGATAGGATTTAGGAAATTATTAAATACAGAATAGGCAGTTAGAAGAGGGAAAAATGCAACTTGAGTTAAGAAAAGACTGCAGGAAGGTAAAAAAAATATTTATGTAATTTAAAACCCCAAGGATGGCAGTGAGAAGCTGAGAGTATATTACAGCAAAGAGAATCAGTGATCACAAACCCACTTCAAGAAAATCATCTAAAAAAATACATTATCTTTGTTTGTATTTGCATGAAAATAACTTTGAAAAGTTACATAAAACACAGTAAAAGTAATTAAATATTGTGCGTGGTGGTAGCGGCTAAGGGTAGATGGAAGTGGAAAGGGAGAGAAACTTCTGCCTAAGAATCTATAAGAGAAATCTATATGTATTTAACTTTTGAACAAAGTGAATATGTGACATATTCAAAAATATATAAAAACAGTGAAAATTCTATAAACATGTTATTAAGAAATATTAGGGTAATATCAGAAGAAAAGATGAGACTTTAACATGGCTCTGGAGAGAATAAGTACTGGTAGTGTATGGGATACTGTCATATTTTTTTCAAAGCTTGTAACTTTTGACTCGTAAAACTATGTATATGCATTTTATATTAAAAAGAAAATATAAATTAAATCATTCTCCCAGAAATTAGAAGGAAAAGAGAGCTATAGATATTACCAGAAAGAAAAAACAAATCAGAGGGAGAAGAAAGAATCAAAGGTATGATAGAAGAAAAGTGTATTTAACTGAAGAAGTATTTGTATTATTAGAGCAAATGGGCTCACTAAATATAAGGCAACATAAACAAAAAAGGGACAGGCACCAAGAAAAATCCTAGGGAAATATTTACATTTCAGAGAGGATATTAAGCTGGCAACATTCTCCACAACAATAATAAATTACGGCCATGCTTTTTCCTTTTCCCATCTTCAGTACCTGCAATATCTTAATGGCCAACATTTAAGGTTTGCTAAGATCTAGGCACTGTGCTTAGGGTTTGCATGTGCCTTTTCACTGAATCTTGAGGACAACACCATGAGATAGGAATCTGAGTATCAGAAATGATAAATAACTTGCCGAAGGATTCAAAACCAATAGCTGAAGTCATACATTCTGATGAGATGGTCAATACTCCTAATCTCTGCATCTATAGGCATTAGAAAATAAGGTAGTAGGTCTCAGCTTCAGTGGCACATTGCAATCTCTTAGATAGCTTTTTAAAATCCTGATGTTGAAGCTTCACTCATAAAGAGTTTAACTTAATTGGTCTGGGGTTAGGGCCTGGTTATTAGATTTTATCTAATAACATTAGATTCTAATCTGAAGCCAGATTTGAGAACTGTTATATCAGAAAAAAACTTAGGGAATTTTGAGGATAAAAATGTGTTCAAGGAGACCTAGGAACAGATGAGACAAATGAGACTCTTAAGAGCAAAATTTAAGGCAACACCAAAAAAATCAGCAACCAAGAGAAACAATGTTTTAGTGTGAAATAATAAAAGATAAAGAATTATAATCCATGATGCACAAAATATCAAAATTTCAAATTGGAGGGATCCAATGCTGTACTTGTATGACTCACCTTCCTAAACTTGCCCCTGATAGATCCTGTCTTTATTTAAAATTTTGATATTTTATGAATCATGAATTTTTGTATTAATTTTGAGTTTTTAAAATATTGAGTGGTTTTGTATTGTTTTTTTCTGTCTTACATGAGTAATAGGAAAAAACATATCTACTCCATCTTCCTGGATGTCCTAAAAAAAGTTTTATACCTAACCAAACAATCATTCATTAATTGAAAGCAACTGAAAGTCATCCTCAGGAGTAAAAGGCTTCATAAAAAGTTTCATACATATACCTTTCCTTTAAAAATTGCTCAAAGAAATAGTGCAATATATTCAAGATGGGGAAGAGCTAGTATTATCTTCAAATACTAACAAACAGTAAAATCAGAAAATTCACAATTTAGTCTAGATAATTATAGTTAATGTAGATATGAAGCATAATGCAAATGTCAGCAGTAAGTCTTGAAATAGAAGACAAGGTAACATAAAAGATCAATGATCTTTATCCAAAATCCTAAATAATATCAGTAAAAATTAGGAAGAAGTTTAGGGAGGAAAGAAAGCATATCAAATGTATTAGCTTTCAAAGAGCTCTTATTTATTATTATTTTTTTCTTTATACTTTTTTAAGATGAAATTTACATAACATGAAATTATTCTTTTTAAAGCAAACAATTCAGTAGTGTTTAGTACATTCACAATATTGTGCAGTGACCACTTCTACCTAGTTCAAAAACATCTTCATCACCTTAAAAGGAAACCTCACAGCCATTAATCATTTGCTCCCATTCCCCTTTTTCCAAGGCCCTGAACCATTAACTGTATCCTCTCTCTATGGAGTTACCTATTCTGGATATTTCACATAAATGGAACAATACCATACCTTTTGTATCTGGCTTCTTTCACTTAGCATAATGTTTTTAAGGTTTACCCTTGTTTTAGCATGTATCAGGATGTCATTCTTTTTTATGACTGAATAATATTTCATTGCATGTGTATACCACATTTTGTTTATCCATCCATTCATTCACTGATGAACATTTGAACTGTTTCTACCCTTTGGCTATTGTGAATAGTGCTGCTATGAACATTCATGTATATATATATATATATATATATATATATATATATACCCATTTTCAAACTCTTAGAAGAAAACATAGTGGTATATCTTCATGATTTCAGATTTAACAATGGATTCTAAGATATGGCACCAAAAGCACAAGCAACAAAAGAAAAAATAGATAAATTAGATTTAATGACAATGAAAACTTTTTGTGCTGCAAATGATAACATCAAGTAACTGAAAAGATAATTCACAGAATGGGAGAAAATATTTACAAATCTGGGTACAAGGGACTTGTGTACAAAGTGTATAAAGAACTCTTAGAACTCAACAACAAAATAACAAACAACCCCATTTTTTAAATGGGCAAAGGACTTGAACACACATTTCTCCAAAAAAAGATAAACAAAGGGTCAAAAAGTACATGAAAAATGGTCAACTTTTTTCGTCATTAAGGAAATGCAAATCAAAGCCATAATGAAGTACCACTTCACATCCACTACGATGGCCAGAAATTTTTAAAATGGAAATAAGCATTGTCAAGTTGTGGAGAAACTGAAAACTTCATACATTGTGGGTGGAAATGTAAAATGATTCAACTACTGTGGAAAAATTTGGTGGCTCCTCAAAAAGTTAAACATAAAATTACCATATGTTTCAGCAATTCCACTCTTCAGTATATACCCCTCAAAAATTGAAAACAAATGTTCTTCACAGATTTAAACATGAAAATATTATAGTATATTTTTAGGTAAAAGTTAATTGTTAATAGAATAAATACATGGGGTTAAGAAAAGGAAATTTAGCAAACACATAAAACAGAAAACAAGAACAAAAAGATTGATGTAACACAACAGATATTTCTTAGGAAAATAAATGTAAATGGCTTAAATACTCCCATAAAAAAAGAACAAACAAAAACATTATCAGAGTAGTTCAGCTTTTGAAGTCTGTTTGTTTGTTTTTATAAAAGATGCACCTAAAACAAAATGATTTATAAATTAACATTTATAAATGAAGAAATGGACCAAAGTGTTTTAGACAGAGATATTTTGTTTTTGTTCTCTTAAGCTACCAAATTGCCTACAGAAGTGGACTACCAGGGAACCATCAGCTAATGAGTAAGTTAATGAGTTGTCAATTTGGGGAAACTTTAAAATTACAGGAAGAATTAAAAATAGCCTCTCAATTCTATGTCTACCGGATGCCCCAAAACCTGGGCCAACTAAAAAAACTTCTGATAATTCCTTCATAGAAAATTATGAGCACCATCCAAGTTGGGGTTTATGCAAATAAAACAGAATCAGATATGACTAAAAGAATTTCATGGTCTTGGATATTTGGTTAGGAAAACTTCCTTACAAGTGTTAGCAAAAGATCTGAATTCTTTGGTCTCAAAGTTTGGCCTCATTCATTCATTCAACTAAGGAATGCCACCTTTATGCAGGTCACAATACTAAATTCTGGGAATTCAGCAGTGAACATACATACCTTGAATTCAGACAAAGTCTAGTCTTCACAGGGCTTATATTCTAGTCAAAAGAAACATGAAATAAACAAGAAAATCAAAGAATAAATAAAATAATTTCAGATAACAATAAGTGCTACTAAGAAAACAAAACAATAATGGGTTGGAAATGCCTGGAGTGAGAGTCACTTAACTCTGGTGGTGATGAAAGTCGTCACTGAAGAGACAACATTTACATGGAAATGTTGAAAATGCAAGAAAAGTGCAAGAAAATGTTGATAATACAAGAAAAGGGCAGCCATGCCGAGATCTCAGAAAGATCATCCAGGTCAGCCCTGGGACTGGAAGAGCTTGCTAAATTAGAGGGACAGCTAGTGATCTCTGCCAGTCAGCCTCTCTGACCAACAAAAATCCATATGATTCCTGCTTCCCAGACAAAGAACAAACTCACCTACACTTCAATGGAAATATCCAAATGCCGCATCCATTCAATGCATGCAACTTAACGTCCATGATCTCTAGGTGATGTGCAATTCTTTTTTTTTTTTTTTCACAGAAAAGTCAGAATTAAATTTTATTTCACGTTGATAGAAACCATGAAAAAGATTTACATTTTCCCACATTACAGCACAACATTTCAATGGAATATTTCTTGCCATAAATTAGATTTTGCTGATTTGTGTAAGTGAAACAACAGTTGATGTGCAATTCTTTCAGTCAGATCCAGTTTTTGTTCCCTAGTCCATAAACTAAATGGCAAAGAATTTGCTCCCCCCACTCATCACACTCACATGAAATGCAGTGGTGGGGCAGAGATAGGATAACCACAATACAAACTCAGAAAAGAAAAAGCATGGGAAAAATGCAGCTGTCCCTGGTCCATAACAGTGATGGTCTTCTGGGCAGGCATTAGAAAGGCAGATCCCCTGTCCTCATAGTGATTTTGTAATTTTTATTTTATTTATTGAAATATAATTTATTTACAATGTTATGTTAGTTCCTGGTGTACAGCAAAGTGATTGAGCCATTCTTTTTTCAGATTCTTTTCCATTATAAGTTATTACAAGGTAATGAATATAGTTCCCTGTGCTATACAGTAGGTCCTTGTTATTTACCTATTTTACATGTAGTAGTGTGTATCTGTTAACCCGAAACTCCTAATTTGTTCCTCCCCCACTTTCCCTTTTGGTAACCATAAGTTTGTTTTCTGTCTGTGAGTCTATTTCTGCTTTGTAAAAAAAGTTCATTTGTTTCATTTTTTCACATTCCACATATAAGTGATATCTCTCTCTGTCTGACTTCACTTAATATGATAATCTCTAGGTCCATTCATGTAGCTGCAAATGGCATTATTTAATTCTTTTTTATGACTGAGTAGTATTCCAGTGTGTGAGTGTGTGCGAGTGTGTGTGTGTGTGTGTGTGACATCTTCTTATCCATTCATCTCTTGATGGACACAGGTTGCTTCCATGTCTTGACTATTGTAAATAGTGCTGCTATGAACTTTGGGGTGTATGTATCTTTTTGAATTAGAGTTTTCATTTTCTTCTGGATATATGCCCAGGAATGGGATTCTTGCTAATAAACTCTATTTTTAGTTTTTTAAAGGACCTTCATATGGTTCTTCATAGTAACTGCACAAATTTACATTCCTACCAACAGTGTAGAAGGGTTCCCTTTTCTTTACACCCTCTCCAGCATTTATTATTTCTAGGTTTTTGATGATGGCCATGGTGTGAGGTGATACTTCATTGTTGTTTTGATTTACATTTCTCTAATAATTAGCAATGTTAGCATCTTTTCATGTGCCTGTTGGTCATCTGGATGGCTTCTTTGGAGAAATGTCTATTTAGGTCTTCTGTCCATTTTTTGATTGGGTTACTTATTTCCTTTTTGGTTTTTGATATTGAACTGTATGAGCCCTTTGTGTATTTTGGGAATTTAGCCCTTCTTGGTTGCATTGTTTACAAATATTGCCTCCCATTCCGTGGGTTCTCTTTTCATTTTGTTTGTGTTTTCCTTTGTTGTGCAAAAGCTTGTAAGTTTGATTAGGTCTTAATGTTTATTTTTGCTTCTATTTCTTTTGCCTTGGGAGATTGACCTAAGAAAACATCACTATGATTTATGTCAGAGAATGTTTTGCCTATGTTCTCTTCTAGGAGTTTTATGGTGTCATTTAAGTCTTTAAGCCATTTTGAATTTGTTTTTGTGTACAGTGTGAGAGTGTGTTCTACCTTCACTGATTTACATGCAGCTGTCCTGCTTTCCCAACACCACTTGCTGAAGAGACTGTCTTTTCTCCATTGTATATTCTTGCCTCCTTTGTTGAAGATTAGTTGACCATAGGTGTGTGGGTTTATTTCTGGGCTCTCTATTCTGTTCCATTGATCCATATATCTGTTTTTGTGCTAATACCACACTGTTTTGATTACTGTAGCTTTGTAGTATTATCTGAAGTCTGGGAGGTTATGCTTCCAGCTTTGTTCTTTTTCCTCAGGATTGCTTTGGCAATTCTGGGTCATTTGTGCTTCCATATAAATTTTAGGATGATTTATTCTAGTTCTGTGAAAATTGTCATGGGTAATTTGATAGGGATTTCATTAAATCTGTAGACTGCCATTTTTAACAATATTAATTCTTCCAATCCAAGAGCATGAGATATCTTTCCATTTCTTTAATCATCTTCAGTTTCCTTTATCAATGTTTTATAGTTCTCAGCTGATAGTAATTTGACAGTAATTCTACCCTCTGATAGGAACTTCCCTGTCAGTTTCACTCCATGACTCCTAGAGAAGTTCTTCCTGGTTATTTCCCTTCCATGGATACATCTGAATTATAGAAAGTTCTGAGTATACTCTCCTTGAATAACATACACTTTCAATTTCTTCCTACAAGTGTAAGTTTAAGGGTGCAAAGATTGTTTTATGGCGTAAACAGGACTCATGTTTTCTTTGGGCATATACTTTCCTCAAACATTTAGAAAGCTTCTAATTTATCTGCTTCCATACGAAGTTTTTTCATGGACATTATTCTATAGTTGCTTTATCTCTATGCTTCTTCTCCCCCATAATTCCTTTCTCAATTTACTTTAAGACCTTCTGAAACATGACTTAGCTTAGATGGGCAGTAACATGCTTATAGCTGAGCATTCTTACTGAGCCTCTGTCACATGAAGGCATTTTAGCCTTACTTATTTCCTACTCTTGGGTCCAGGAGCAAGTGGCTTCTCCAACCTTGCAAAGCCTTTAATTGATAATTGGAAATCAGCCAATTCTTTAATCAGCTCATCTCTTCTTGTAATCTCTTTATATAAACCAAATGTAACAGCAAGTAACACACCATAAGATTCTAACTTCATTTTCAACAGACTCAGTAGACCTGTAGTCTGCCTTATAAGTTTTTGCAGGCAGCAATTTTACTAATTTTTAATGTTCTGTTACTGCATAAGCTGGGTGTCTATCTTTCCACCCTGTTTTATTTATATATCTCCTCCATCTAACTTTTTGACCAAGTCAATATCATCTATATTAAGTTCATATCATAGCAACATCTTCTTTCAAGGTATCAGTTTCTATATTAGTTATGGCAGGCTAAGTTGTGATAAAAAGAAGCCGTCTATTAACCCAGATGAAAGAGGATGGTGGCTTAGACTAGAATTAGCAGTGGACGTGATAGGACATGGTCAAATTCCAGATAAAATTTAGAGGCAGAATCACCAGGACAGGCTGATGCATTGCATATGGAGGTACTGGAAAAATAGATACATAACCTCCCAGGTTTTTGGTCTGCATAAATGGGTGAATGGTAGTCCCATTTTCTAAAATGGAAACATCTGACATTTGATCTAAGATATGAAAAATAAGAAGGATCGAAACAAACAAACACTTATGGGAAGAATATAGAGAGAAAAAAAAAACGATTAGTGTAGAGACCTCAAGAATGAAAAGAGCTTGGCTTATTTGTGGAACAGAAAGAAGGTCATTGTGGCTAGGTTGAGAATATATTTTTTCTTGCCACTGAAAAAAGATCATTTTAATTTGCCATTATTAAAACTATAAGACAATTAATATATGATAAAAACAGCATGAGAGATTATCAGTTTTAAAACTTCCTGAAATTGTTTTATAATATAAAAATATTTATCTATGAGATAGATGATATCAAATTATTTTCTGAGGAGTTAGTTTTATATCATTTGGGGTACATTTTATCATATCCTTAAATAAGGCAGGTGTATTAACCACTGTACGTGCATTTAAAAAGGATGACAAGTATTAAGTTCAAGTCCTCATCTACTAGAAATAGAACTTAACTACATAATTAAATTCTTCAAGTAATTAAAAATTGATAATGTTAAAATTTGATATTTGATTCCAAAAGTCAACAAAATCTTAACTTAGTTTACCTATTGTATTTCACACTGTTGGCCAGAATTTAACTGTGTTGAAATACTTAATTGTTGAAATTGTATGGAAAAACCCTACAGAACAAGTGGAATGCTGAAAATTATACCACTGGGCCTGAAGCCATAGAACAAGGTAAGGGCTTATAGGAGTGGCTTTAGCAGGAAAGTCTTATGAACCAAATTTGGATGTTGGGGGCTTTGGTTAGCATGAATTACTGACACCAAATCTTTGTGTCACATCTTCTGCTGTGTCAGTGTAGACACTGCCTAAGTAGGTTGCTATGATATTGAATTATTTTTGGCATGAAGACCACTTTCGTATGCTAAATAAATATGTTCGTACATCTCCCCTTCTCTTTGAATGTAATGTTTCTGTGGTCTAATGGAGATAATTACAGTAATTTGTATTCATAGAAAACATTTTATTCATGAGATTTCAAGTACTTGAGCAGAACAAACAACTATAATAATTTTCCCAGGTCCCTGAAGTCCCAATTGCATTGGAGCTTGCAGTTTTCCAGGGGCGCTGGGCCAATTCAGATACCATTCTGCCTCCATCCTTTTTCATTTTCTCTCACATTAGAAAATATGCTAAAGAACCATGCACCACACATTTTCTTCTGAGAAGTCTTTTTCCACAAAGGAAGTGTCCACAGAGGTTCATGTCCTGTTTGAAGCTTTTTCTGATCTTTCCTTCCTCCCCCACCCACACACGACCCAGCACACTGACAGCAGAACTAACTTCTTCCTTCATTTCAACCTCCATTTTACCCTGTTCAGACCTTGGCATAGTGAGGTCTATGAGCTTTGTGCTTAGGAAGTCCTGGATGTGAATTCTACCTCCTCCACTAACTAGTTTTATGCATTTGGGTCTCAGTGTGCTCCTCTCTAAAATGGACACAACAACCAGAATGATCAGAAAGAACTGTATTGAAGATCATGAGAAACAGTGCAAGATAAAGAACTTAAGACAAGCCTGGTGCATGGGAAGTGCTCACTCACTGGTAGTCATGCATAGCGGCGATCCCAGTAGTTGTCCTGGTTTCATCATCATTGTATCACTACTATTTTGGTCATTTCAATAGATTTTTTTCATACACTTGTTCACATGTCTTTCTCTACTAGATTGTCTCTAAGGCCCATAATGACAGGCCCCTGACCTATTTGGCCTTATTTTCCCAACACCAAGCACAGGACCTCCATAAATGTTGATTGAATCTGTGAATGAACTACTTTTGCCCACAGTTATTATTTTCAGTCTTTTTTTTTTTTAACTTTCTAGACAATTTATAATCCTCAAACTATCAACAAATGGCAGTTTAGACTCAGTTCCAACCGGCTCTCCCTAGCAAGCTATTTATCCAAACAGTCAAGGACACTGACAGATTTGAAATTCCACTCATGCCAAAAAGATAAGTCAAAAGAGCTCACAGCCAAGGGAGGAGAAAGGAAGAGCTCGCAAGAAGAGTTCTACTTATGGCTAAGTAAGATCACCAAATCCTTAGTAATGAGAACAGTTTAACACTGTTTCTTATATGAGTTGCAACATCTTCACTATCAATTAATTTTTAAATTTTATTTGTGCCTATTGATAAAATCTCATGGAATCTCAATGTGATGGGATTTGAAGGCCCCAAGTAGGTTTGATGGAATGTGTGAATTTTCTCTGTAACAACATCAACACATGCTTAAAGGAAGCTTCCATTTGATGAAGACTCCACTGCTCCCCTAGAGAGCATGTATATTAACAACTATAACAAATGTAAGCTGTATGATTGCCAGGTGTTTACTAAATGACAGGCACTTTCTAGATGCTTTACATATGTTGTTCATAATCCTCAGAGCAGTTCTGAGAAGCAGACATCAGAGAATCAGTAACACTTTTAGTTGCAGGTAAGAAAATCTTGGACTTAAATAGCTTAAACATTAATTATCTCATAGGACAACAAATATGAAGATGGACAGCCAAGGACTCATTCAGCAACTCCACAGTGTTACCAAGGGCCCTTCAAGCTCATTCCTCCCACCATCTTTAGCACATTGGTTTCATCCTTGTGACTGACACCTCATGAATTCAAGTTGGCTGCCAGTTCTCAAGGTGTCACGTCCACCAAGCAGCCCAAGTGAGAAACAAGAGACAAATGCCTCTTTCCTCTTGAGACCCTAACTTAAGAATTCCCTTTCCACTTCTTTGGGCAGAAGTGTAGATTATATATGTTCATCCTAGAAGCACTCACTGGTGAAGGAGAATGGGATTTTTATTGCTGTCTTCAGTCAGAATTTGTCCACTGGGCCTGGATCTTCCCTGAGTTTGAGAGATCTCTGCCAGTTATCTGAACCCCAAATCTAGGTCCTGTTTATACTGATCCCAAGTGGAATAGAAGAGTTCAGTCTTCAACAGCACCATCAAATTAAGAATATCTGAGGCTTGCAGAAAAAGAGGGAAGATCCTTAGGATCAGGGCATTCCTGAAAAAGCAAATCAAGAGAAGAGAGAAGAGAAAAAGTATTTTTTTAGATACTTACTGTAAGCCAGGAACTGTGCTATTCACTTTATCTCAATAAGATTCAGAGCAATTGGTTTTTCAGAGAAGGGCCCAGAGAGGTTAGGTAATTAGCCCAAGATCACACAGTGTGGTGCAGTAATTTGAAAACAAGTATTCTAATTCCACAGCCCATGACCTTTGCATGTTACTGCCCTGTCCTTTTGTATAAACGCACACAATGAGATGTCTGGAATAAAAATGTGCACCAGGAGCTGGAAAGTCTGAAATCAAGCAAAGGTTTGCTGGGGGAATGGAGATGTAGGTGGGTCGCCCAAGAAGCCCTTCATTCCTCTAATTGCCTGGTCTTATGTTTTCAGATCGAATTGATTGTCTTGCTGCCCATTTATTGGTCCCTCAGACTCAGCTCTGCTTCTGACAATTTCCCATAAACTGTCAGGATCCAGATTCTTACTTATTTCAAAGGAGCATACATTTATAGCCACGTGAACAACTTGGTCGCTGTGGGATGTGTGGGAACTGGTAGAATAACTCAGATCACTTGCGTTATATGGCAACCCTCATCTTCTCACCTGACAGTCTCCCTCTGAGATATCATCTGGGTTTGAAAGTGGAAATTAATTTTGAGCTGCGGCATATGAAAAATGACCTCTGCAAAGTTCTTACTGCCATATGCAATTCTCTGTGTGGGAATTCTCTGTTACTAGGGCTAATATAAGCGATAAAAAGTTCTGAAGAGCAAGCATCAAAGTATCTTTTGAGAAGTTTCTATGGGGAGTAAGAATGAAGAGAGATCTTGCACTTATGAAGGCTGTGTAGGTAAGTAAAGCTTCAGAGGCAGACAGATTTGGTTTGGTTTGCCAGCTTTGCCACTTACTGTCTTAAGATTATCAACCTATTTAATTTCTCTGACTTCCTTATTTGTCTAAACAAGACTGACAAAATTGACCTCGCAAGTGTTTGTGAGGCAAAACTAAGCACACTGCCTGGTACACGGCAGGTGCACACTCTTGTCATCTCCCCAGGTTCCCTTCTGAATTGGCAGGTTTCTGCCTACTAGGACCAGGACTAAAGTGCCAACCAGCTCCAAGGCTGGGAGTTAGATGAAGAAAAGTTAGTAAAACCAAAGCCCCCTTTAGCATTTGGTAGCCATCAAATAGGAGCCCCTGATGTCATAGGTGAGAGCCTGACATTATGGCTAAGGGAAGCCAGTTGCCCAGAAGTGGAAAAATTGTCTGGCAATTAGGAAAATTTATAGATATTTCTCAAAACTCCTTGGGTCCTGGGTTGGGGAAAGGGTAGTGTTATGTGTTTTATCAAGAGTTCAAATAAATCCAGGTCTCATCAGAATCACTGTTCAGAGATGTGAGAAGACAGGGAGACAACAAAAAGGCAACGAGAAGACGATGAAAAGTAGTATTTCTCAAGGTTTTATCAGTTGGGATGGCAGGCAGGCACGCACTCTATTTCTCTGTCTGCTCAGGTGAGCCTCTGGGGCTAGAGGGAGATTCATCCTCCCCTCACTTGTTTTTATACACAGCCTCCAAAGGAAAGACTTGCAAGATCTTGTTTTTTCACAAACTTGGATACCGTCTCACTCGGTAATCCAGAAAGCAGATGTTTTTAACTCAACCTTTGGAAATGAGAAATGAATGCCATTTCTTTCTTTCTTTCTCTTTCTTTCCTTCTTTCTTTCTTTCTTTCTTTCTTTCTTTCTTTCTTTCTTTCTTTCTTTCTTTCTTTCTTTCTTTCTTTCCTTTCTTCTTTCTTTCTTTCTTTCTTTCTTTTCCTTCTTTCTTTCTCTTTCATTCTTTTTTCTTTCCTTTCCTTTATTTCCCTTCCTTTCTTTTCTTGTCTTTTTCCTTCCTTCCTTCCTTCCTTCCTTCCTTCCTTCCTTCTTTCTTTCTTGATACAGAAAGTTTTGCACAATTTAAATATATTCTACCCAAGGAATATTTCAATTCAGGGTTTCACTTTGGCTTTATTTTTCCTTCTTTGCATAGATTTCCAATTTAATAGGGATACTGTAATACTTTGGCACAAATAGCAAAAAAAAAAAAAAAACAAGTACTTTTCCAGTACCAAATTATTTGCCCTCTTTGTCTTGACGGTGTCACCTGACCCCCCTGGGAAGGGTTGGATTTCTGCACATCCATCACGCCCACTGAGGCCATGTCAAAGCCCTGCCTAGCTTCTCCCTTGTGCATCTATGGCTGATTATTCACTACACTGTAGGCTGAAGACCAGAGCCTGAGATGGAAAAGGTGCATTCCTACCCAGCCGCTCAGGACACTGACCCTTTTGTGAGCCAACTCTACTCTCTTTTTCCCATAACTATGACCTTCCATCACTGTTCAGAGCCATTTCAAGGGTGAGCTTGTAAGGTATCACTTTTCCAGAAATTTTGTCCCATAACCATTGGCTTTCAGATACGAGGAAAAAGATATGTGTGTAATAAAGCCAAACATAACAATGCATCAGGATTCCTAAGTGCATTTTGCAATAGCAGATTGTGTTGCATGTCAGAGCTGACACATTGTTAATCTAATAAAAGCGCACAGGGATTTCTCTAAACCTTGGCCGTGCACACATGAAAATGCTATCGGACCATTTGACATTTTGTTTGAGCTCATCGTCTACCATCTTGAAAGTGCTCCAGCTTTCCTTTTGAAAATTCTTTCCTTATATGTTGAAGTCAGATTTCTATAAATTCTGTTTTTATATAAATTTATTTGTTTTTGGCTGCATTGGGTCTTTGTTGCTGTGCATGGGCTTTCTCTCGTTGTGGTGAGCGGGGGCTACTCTCCATTGCGGTGCGCAGGCTTCTCATTGAGGTGGCTTCTCTTGTTGTGGAGCACTGGCTCTAGGTGCATGGGCTTCAGTAGTTGTGGCACATGGGCTCAGTAGTTGTGGCTCTCAGGCTCTAGAGCACAGGCTCGGTAGTTGTGGCTTACGGATTTAGTTGCTCCGCAGCATGTGGTATCTTCCCAGAACCAGGGCTTGAACCTGTGTCCCCTGCATTGGCAGGCGGATTCTTAACCACTACATCACCAGGGAAGTCCCAGTTTTCTATAAATTCTTAAAGGAGCAAAGGTTTAGCTGACCAGAATCAGAATCATAAGTAGGCCTGGAAATTCCCTATCACTGCTTAGGCTAAGAATTTGGAAGGAATGGAGGAATGAATCAAACTATTTCATGTTCGAGATTTTTTTTTTCTGAAATCAATGAAGGCATTCTTTGCTATCATACATGATAAAAGCATTGAAACTGGCTAGATTTCCTTTAGTACCTTTCCCTAATTAAACCAGTTCTGAAATGTGTATTGTGCACAAGCAGAGTACCAGGGATTGCACACTGGTGCCCTCAGGACCACGTCATAGGGTAGCACAGAGAGGGTGTGAGACAGTGGAGCTGAGGGAATGCTGCCTGCAACGTGAGCGTGCTCTAAAGGGCAGCCACGACTCCACTCCCATGAGAATGAAGTGTGGCAACATTTTCCGATTTTTTTTTTTCCAAGAAAAGTCAGAAATCCTGATGCTTAGGTGGAATCTTTAAATGTTGGCAACTAATTCCGATCTTTTTAAAAAAATCTCTTTACAAGAGAAATAGTCTGACTGCTGAAATCAGCCTATATGATATCAATTTTTAACCTTCACACAGATTAGGACTTGGGCCTTCGTCCCATAGGGTCCCACAGTCTGGGGCTCCCTGGGTGGGGAGTCCCAGTGACCTCTTCCCCATGACATCCTGGAGAGTCTGTCACTCATCCTTCTGCATGGACCATGATCTAACCAGAAGGCTGCTTACCCACAATGCATCCTACAGGCCTCCCACCACAGTCAACACTCATCGGGAGTTGACTAATTATACAGTTGTTCGTTTCCTATGGGTTTGTAGCAAATTACCACAAATTTAGTGGCTTGAGACAACATAAATTTGTTACCTCACAGTTCCATAGGTTAGAAGACTGATGCGGTTCTCACTGGACTAAAATCAAGACAGGGCTGTATTCCTTTCTGGAGACTCTTGAGGAGAATGTGTTTCCCTCTTTTTTCCAGCTGCATGAAGCTGCCCTCTTCCATTGACTCATGGCCCCTTCGTTCATCTCCAAAGCCAGCAATGGCAGGTGGAGTCCTCAGGTCACATCACTCTGACCTTGCCTCCATATCACATCTTCTCTGACTCTAGCTCTCTGCCTCCCCTTCCTTTATTGAGGATCATTCTGATTACATTGGGCTCATCTCAACCATCTCCCTATTTTAAGGTTCTCTGATTGGCAACTTTAATGCCCCTTTGCCATGTAACCTAACATACTCACGGATTCCAGAGATTAGGACTTGGACGTCTCTGGGGGCCATGATTCCGCCAACCACACAGAGGAAGATCTGTTGAGATTCACATGGAAGAAACTGAGGTTGAAGCTCCAGAACAGAAGCCACAGGCTTTTACCCTTAAGGAAATCACTTTCCATTGACTCTCTGGGAACCCGTATGATTGACAGCAAATCCCTGCGAACTTATGATATGGTTGCTTAGCTAATTTGAGAGCTTTCCGGGCTTTTGCTTCTCATCAGCATTCCTTTTCTTGTTGAGTTGGGGAACCATGGGCTGCCACCAGTGTGCCCAAACGAGAGTGCAAACAGCCATGAATGGATCAAAGAGACTACCAAAGGATGAATATGGGTGGAACCAAATGTTCTCGATGTCTGCTTTAAATGTTTGTTTTTCCAGAATGTGTACAATGGCTTTACTCACCTTTCACAATTCCTGTATCTCACAGGGCGTGTCAGCATGACATTCATTCAGTCATTTTTGCATTTGAACCACAGGAAGTTTTCTTCAACTGATTTCTCTTCCTTAATCTTTTGAGGCTCACCATTTAACCACTTGCTTTGCTCCTTTGCAAAAAAGACAAAAAAGGTTCAGGTAGCAAATGCCATTTTCTGTCTACCCGCTTAAAATCCTAAAACCAAGGACTTAGTTTTATTTTTGTTTGTCTTTTTTTTTTAATAATTTACTAAACTTTATTGAAAGGCTTCATTATGTGTAACATTGTTAGGTTCCGGATGGGGAGACTAAGAGAATATTCGAAACTGAATAACATACCCCCTCGTCCTCATTCCCTTATCAAATGTACAACTGAGTAATAGAGGTAACAGAGGAAGAAGGAGGACTGACTGCTGGACAACAGAGAATGCTCCAGGGGGCTGCAAACGGGACATGAACTTCAAAGTGCCAAAGGAACATTGCTCTTATTATCTGGTTTTCTGCCATTCCAGTACTGTGATGAAAAGGAGAGAATATTCCAAGTTGGGTGGCAAGTTGAATGCAGGATGGGAGGTCAGAGTCAGCGCTGTGGGTGAGGACAAGAGGGTAATCAAGGATGGGGCTCCCTTAGATTTCGTCTCATTTTGCACATTTGTTGGCCAATGCCTTACTCAAAACTTTTATCATGGTCCTAAACATATGCCAACTAGTGAAATTCAAGAGACAAACATATCCTCTCGAAATAAAATCATAAAATTATTAATGTTGGTTATCACTTTCACAAATAGATTATCGTATCATAATTATTTGAAAAGAAGCCTGTCTTCCCCTCTAGGAGAAATTTTGAGGAAGAAATGGATTCTGATTTACCTTGTATTTCCAAACTTGAGTCATACCTAGCACCTTGTAGGTGCTTAATATGGACATGATTTGAATTCTACTCTGTACCCCATCACTTAACATCACAAAAACACAGGGCTAGGCAAGATTTTGGCTCCCTGACCTCCACTCCCTTGTGTTCTGCCTGTGGTTATGTTATGCAATTAAAGTTGATAATCAGCTGACCTTAATATAAGGGAGAGTGTCCTGGATTTCCCAGGAAAGCCCAATGTAATCACATGGGCTGCTAAGGGCAGAGGGGAAGGCAGAAAGATGAAGCAGAAGAATCAGAGAAAGAAGAGATGGACCACATGAGAAGATTTATACCATTTCTTGTTCTGAGGTTTAGAGACCATGTGTAAGGAATGGAGAGAAGACTTTAGGAACTAAAGGTAGCCCCAACCAACAGTCGGGAGGGAAACGGGGACTTCAGTCCTACAACCACATGGTACTGAATTTTGTCAATGACCTAAATGAGCTTGAAAGTGGATTCTCCTCCAAAGCCTCCAGAAGGAATGTAGCCCTGCTAACGCCTTGATTTTAGTCCAGCAAGACCAGTGTCAGACTTCTGACCAACAGAACTAGAAGTTAATACATTTGTATTATTTTAAACCACTAAGTTTATGGTAATTTGTTATGGCCACAATAAATAACTAATGCAAACACCAATTGTAGCTTCCTCAAAATCCTTTCATAACCATAACATACTTGGTCTTTCCAAAGAGAAGAGCTCCCTCCCTCAACTTAGCCAAGAGCAGCTATTACCCATTCCCTTCATCCTGTACTCCTAGAGTAAGAGGACACTCATAACAATGTTAGCCCTGTCTCTTTGTCAGCATCTTACCTGAAGCAGTTAATTGTAAGTTCCTTGAAAGTAGAGAACAGGTATTAGTCATCTTTATCTCTTGCTGTATAAGGCTTAAGAGAAGCCATTTATTTCTACCAAAGAGATATTCAAAACCCATCTGAGGGAGAGGTTTAAGTAGTCCTGATCAGAGGAGATGTTTTTTCAGACTGGATCTACAGTGGGAAATCTGACAGTTGGGCAGGAGTGCTGAGCTCCAATCTACCAAACCCAAAGGAGAACCAAGTCAGACAGAGCAACTACTGTAGGAACCCAGATATCTGGATCCAGGGATTGAAGGCAAGAGCACGTATGTTGGGAACAGTGGGGAAGGACCTGGGGGATTGCCTAAAATGTCTGCTGGGTGGGAGATTCACCTATTGGGCCCACTGGGATGTGATTGACCTGACTTAAAATGTCCAGGGCAGTGTGGGTGATGTGTGTTCAGAGAATGCCATTTCCCTAGCTGGCAAGTGACATCCATCTCCCTATCACTGGACCACTATCGAGATATAGCTTCCAGCCAATGTATTATCTCTGGTATTCTAGAGATTAACTCCACCTACAAAGAATTCTAGAGTCAAATTTACAGTGGGCCTTGCATTACCTCACTTGGTTCCATAATCAAAGTCTAAACCTTCAAAAATAATGTGTCCCGTCCCTTCCAATCTCGCCTCTCCATGCCCACCCTCACCACACACAAGCACTTGGCTTTAACTTGGAAAGTTCTATTGAAGAGCCCACCTTCCTTTGAGATATCAGCTAACCCCAAGATCCCTTTTGGTTCTGTCTCATAAATGCAGATTATCCCCAAATCACACTTTTCAGCTCACCAATCCCAAGTGGTAGCCTCTCCAGCCAACTTACCCCATGGAAATATATTTTAAACTCTTTCAGCAGAGAGAAATATTTGGGTCTTTGCCTGTTTTGCAAAGGCTGAGAATCAAATTACACACTCAGAGCTTCTGTTTTTTTAATATTATATGTCTGTATTATTTAAACATACATGGAAAGTAGCATTTTTTCCCTAACAAACTAAAGCTTGCTGGCGCCAGCATTGTATTGGTGACTGTGACCATTGTGTGGGTCGTGTCACCAAGATGCAGTCAGAGGTCTCAGTGAAATAGTCTGAATGCACAGGATGGAGCCAAATTGGGACATGGAATGTGGGCCTTCCCTTTGCTTTTCTGGAAAGGGATAATTACTGAACCCCCAAAGACTTTCCATTAATTACTCAAATGTCACATCCTCTGTCTCACGGTAGGCCATGATAGTCCCTCAGATACTGATTTGTTATTCTTCTTATATTGGTGGAGATTCTTTTTAATTAAAGGATTTTTCCATTCTCTAATCTTTTTTTAATTTTAAAAAATTTTCTTAGCCCATGTATCTAAGCCATGTAAACACATGTGTTTTGTGATGTGCCATGTTTCAAAAGGAAAAGAACAAGATCCTTTGAACATATTTTCTTAGCGTCTCAACTGATTAACAATCTATTTTATCTTCCATGTCTGTGAATAGTTTGCAAATGATGTGCCCCAAGTCTTTTACCCCTAAATTTCTCATAGTGTCATTAGTGTAGACTTCACTTGGGAATTGGTGAACATTTGAGCAGCAGCTGCACTGGTTAATAGTTCCACAGTCCAGGGAGAAAAAGTTAGCTGAATAAATTAATAATGTAAAAAAATCTTTCAGAGGCTTTTTTTAAATAATGATTAATTTAGGCTGATTATTTTTAAAATTATTAATTAATTTATTTTTGGCTGCATTGGGTCTTTGTTGCAGTGCATGGGCTTCTCATTGTGGTGGCTTCTCCTGCTGCGGAGCACAGGCTCCAGGCGCACAGGCCTCAGTAGTTGCAGCACGCGGGCCTAGCCGCTCCGCGGCATGTGGGATCCTCCCAGACCAGGGCTCGAACCCACGTCCCCCGCATTGGCAGGTGGACTCCCAACCATTACACCACCGGGGAAGTCCTCAGAGGCTTTTTAAGACCAGTTAAGAAAACAAGCTATTCACAACCACTTTAGATGAATTAACATTCTAAATTCTAATAACACATTTATGAATTTGTTTTATTAAGCAAGTCATTTCAATTTTCCCTGCTAGGAAGCCCCTTATTAATATAGTTTAAGTTATTATGTTTACCTGAGATAAGTAAAATTATATATCTTAAATATTTCACCTCACTTGATGATGCTTGACTCCACCTTTTGTCTCTTTTAATTTGAGGTATAATTGACATATAACATTATATTAGTTTCAGGTATACAATATAATGATTCAGTATTTGTGTAAACTGACATGATCACCACTAGATAAGTCTAGTTACCATCTGTCATCATACAAAGTTACAATTTTGTGTGCATGTGAATAAAGAAAACTTTTAAGATGAAATCTTTTAGTTACTTTCAAATATGCACTACAATATTATTGTAATGTATATCATGCTGTACATTATGTCCCCGTGACTTATGTATATTATAATTAGAAGTTTATACCTCTTTACCTCCTTTATTCATTTTGCTCCCCACCCCCAACACCATTCTAACAGGTATGAGGTGTTGTCTTATTGTGGTTTTGATTTACATTTCCCTGGTGATTAGTGATGCTGAGCATTTTTTCATGTACCTATTGACCATCTGCATGCCATCTTTGAAGAAATGTCTATTCAGATCCTCTGCCCATTTTTTAATCAAATTGTTTTGTTTTGTTTTGTTTTCACTTTGAATTTTATGAGTTCTTTATACTTTTTGGATAATAACCCGTTATCAGATATATGATTTGTAAATATTTTCTCCCATTCAGTAATTTGTCTTTTCATTTTGTTAATAGTTTCCTCTGCTGTGCAGAAGCTTTTTAGTGTGATGTAGTCCCACTTAATTCTTTTTGTTTTTGTAGCCTTTGCTTTTGGAGTCAAATCTGAAAAATCTTTGCCAAGACCGATGTCAAGGAGCTTACTGCCAATATTTTCTTCCAGGAGTTTCATGGTTTCTGGTCTTATATTTAAGTCTTTAATCCATTTTGAATTAATTTTGCATATAATATAGGATAGTAGTCTAGTTTCATTCTTTTGTTTTTTCTGTCACCAGTTAGCAAAACATCATTTATTGAAGGGACTGTCCTTTCCCAGTTTGATATTCTTGGCTCATTTGGCTATATATTTGGGCATATATGTGAGGGTTAATTTGTGGGATCTCTATTCTTTTCCATTGATCTATGTCTCTGTTTTTATGCCAATACCATACTGTTTCAATTACTATAGCTTTGTAATATAGTTCAAAATCAGGAAGTATGATGCCTCCCACTCTGTTCATCTTTCTCAATATTGCTTTCACTATTCGGTGTCTTCTGTGGTTCTATTCAAAATTTAGGATCTATTTCTCTGAGAAATGACATTGGAATTTTGATTGGCATTGCATTAAAATCTGCAGATTGCTTTGGGTAATATGGACATTTTAACAATATTCATCTTCCAATCCATGAGCATGGAATATCATTCCCTTTATTTGTGTGTTCTTCAATATTTTTCATCAACATTTTATAATTTTCAGTGTAGAGTCCTTAACCTCTTTGGCTAAATTTATTCCTATGTATTTAATTATTTTTGATAAAATTGTAAATGGGATTGTTTTCTTTTTTTTTTTAATGGGAGTATAGTTGCTTTACAATGTGTGTTAGTGTCTGCCATACAGCAAAATGAATCAGCTATATGTGTACATATATCCCCTCTTTTTTGGATTTCCTCCCATTTAGGTCACCACAGAGCATTAAGTAGAGTTCCCTGTACTATACAGCAGGTTCTCATTAGTTATCTATTTTATACATATTAGTGTATATATGTCAATCTGCAAAGTTTTGTTGAAAAATCAGCTGATAACCTTATGGAGACGCCCTTATATTTTATTTGTTGCTTTTCCCTTGCAGCTTTTAATATTTTTTTTCTGTATTTACTTTTTGTTAGGGTGACTAATATGTGTCTTGGTATGTTTCTCCTTGCTTTATCCTGTATGGGACTCTCTGTGCTTCCTGGACTTGATTGACTATTTCCTTTCCCACATTAGGGAAGTTTTCAACTATAATCTCTTAAAATATTTTCTCAGACACTTTCTCTTTCTCTTCTTTTTCTGGGAGCACTATAACTTGAATGTTGGTGCATTTAATGTTGTTCCAGAGGTCTCTGAGACTGTCCTCAATTCTTTTCATTCTTTTTTCTTTATTCTGCTCTGCAGCAGTTATTTCCAACATTCTATCTTCCTGCTCACTTATCCACTCTTCTACCTCAGTTATTCTGCTATTGATTCATTCTAAAGTATTTTCAATTTCAGTTATTGTGTTGTTCATCACTGTTTGTTCCTTAGTTCTTCTAGGTCCTTGTTAAACATTTCTTATATTTTCTCCATTCTATATATGAGATTTTGGATCATCTTTACTATCATAACTCTGAATTCTTTTTCAGGTAGATTGCCTATTTCCTCTTCATTTATTTGGTCTTGTGTGTTTTTAACTTGCTCCTTCATCTGCAACATATTTCTCTGTCTTCTCACTTTCCTTAAATTATTGTGTTTAGGGTCTCTTTTCTGCAAGCCACAGGGTTGTAGTTCCTCTTGCTTCTGGTGTCTGTCCCCAGTGGTTGAGATTGGTCCAGTGTCTTATGTAGGCCTCTTGCTGTAGGGGACTGGTGCCTGAGTTCTGGTGGGTGTAGCTGGATCTTGTCCCTCTGGTGGGCAGGGCCACATTAGATGGTGTGTTTTGGGGTGTCTGTGGGCTTAGTATGACTTAGGCAGCCTGTCTGCTAATGGGTGGGGTTGTGTTCCTGTCTTGCTAGTTGTTTGGTGTGAGACGTCCAATACTAGAACTTGCCAGCCGTTGGGTGTAGCTGGGTCTTTGTGTTGAGATGGAGACTTCTGGGAGAGCTCTCTCTCAATATTCCCTGGGGCTGGAGTTCTCTGGTGGTCTAGTGTCCTGGACTCAGCTCTCCCACCTCACAGGCTCAGGCCTGACCCCTGGCAGGAGAACAAAGACCCTGCAAGGAGCATGTCATGGAAGAAAAAAAAAAAAAAAAAGAAAGAACATGAACAGACAAACAAAACCCCTAAGACAAATGGTAAAAGAAAAACCAAACAGGAAGAAACACACATACACACAAACAGGAAAAAAAGAAAGAAAGGAAACAAAAAAGAAGAGAGCAACCAAAAAAATAAATGAACCCCAAAACAAACAATACAAATTAAACTAACAAAAAAAAAATCAAAAGCAGAAAGCAAACTAAAAAAAGGCAAAGAAAGCATAAAACAAACACACAAAAACAATTTAAAAAAGATAAAAGCAAAACCAAAGAAAGGAAAACAAAAGGATAAACCACAAAGCAACAAGTAAGTAAAGTAAAACTAGAAAAATATAAAATATAGTTAAAAAAAGAGATAAAACAAAGCAAGACAGAAGAAAAAATAATAATAATAAGGAAAAAACACAATATAATAAAAAAGTAAAGTAAAATAGTAAAGTCTAAAATATTTTAAAAATAAAAGCATAAAAAGAAAGAAAAAAATTAAAAGAATAATAGAAAAAAGAACAACAACAGAACAAAACAAATCAAAAGAAATAATAGTGATAATATTATCACTCAGCTGTCTCAGCTGACCTCAGCTGTCAGTGTCCTTGCTCCCACAGTGAGTCACAGCCAATCCCTGCCTCCCCAGGAAGTCCTCCAATACCTCTAGGTAGGTTTCTGGACCTGCTGTGGGCACTGTGGGGCCAGCTGAGGTTCTGACCTGGCCCAATTCCCATGTGTATTTGCCCCCAAACTCCACACTTGTTAAAACTAGACCAGCCTCAATTGTGGGAGCACTCATCTATTCTGATATTCCACAGATGCATTGTTTACCAAGCCAATTGCAGGGATTTAATCCATTGCTCCTGCAGCTGCATGGAGAGATTTCTGTTCCTCTTCTTTGGTCGCACCACCCCTGTGGCTCAGCTTTGGTTTTGGGCCCACCTCTGCATGTGGGTCACCCTCAGGCCTCTGTTTCCTGCCCAGGCAAGAAGGAGCAAAAGCAACGGCTGATTAGGGCACACTTACTCTGGCCAGGAAGAGGGATGGATATGGCAGCCACAATTGGGATGTTCAGGGAGTGCCTGCAGTGGCAGAGGTTGGCAAGAAGTTGCAATAGCCTGGCATGCATCATACACTCTCCTAGGAAAGTTGGCCCCAGATCGCAGGACCCTCAGTAGTGGCGGGCTGTGCAGGCTCCCAGGAAGATGTGGGCAGTGCCCTGCACTTGCTCTCAGGACCCTTGCTGGCAGTAGCAGCAGTGGTAGCAGTCTGAGCCAGCCTGGAGTCCGAGATAGCAGCTGCAGCTCACACCCACCCCTTGAGCTCATATAGGTGGTGCCCTGTGAGTTCACTGAGGAAGAAGTTCCTATGGCAGGCCCACCCCTCTCCTCATGCACCCCCTAACAATGGTCCCTTTCTTCACATAGGTGGTGCCCTGTGAGTGCAATGAGGAAGAATTTCCTATGGCAGGCCCACCCCTCTCTTCATGCACCCCCTAACAATGGTCCCTTGCTTCTCTGGAAGGCCCAGGCTTCTTCCTAGACTCCCTCAGCTGTAACACACTACCCTTAAAGCTGTCTTCATGCAGCCGACCCCAGTTCTCTCCCTGGGGTCTGACCTCTGAATCCCTAGCCTCAGCACCCAGCCCCCACCTGCCAGGTGGGCCAGCAGACAAGCATCTCAGGCTGGGGAGTGCCAGTCAGCACTGACCCTCTGTGCGGGACTCTCTCTGCTTTGCCCTCCACACACCTGTTGCTGCACTCTCCTCTGGGGCTCTGAAGCACCCCACTTTCCCTGCCAGTGAGGAGGCTTCCTAGTGTGTGGTAACTTTCCCTCTTTCACAGCTCCCTCCCAGAGGTACAGGTCCCATCCCGATTCCTTTGTCTCTTTTTTTTCTCTTTTCTTTTGCCTTACCCAGGTATGTGGGGATTTTCTTGCCTTTTTGGAAGTCTGAGGTCTTCTGCCAGTGTTCAGTAGATGATCTGTGTGAGTCGTTCCACATATAGATGTATTTTTGATGTATCTGCGGGGAGAAGGTGAGCTCCATGTCTTAATCCTCCACCATCCTGAAGGCTCTCCAAGATTGTTTTCTTAATTTCTCTCTCTGATAATTTGTTGGAAGTGAATCCAGGTATGAGAGATTCTTGTACCCTGCAACTTTACTTAATTTGCTTATTAGTTCTAACAATGTTTTGGTGTAGCCTTTAGGGTTTTCTATGTATAAAATCACATCGTTCACAGAAAGTGACAGTTTTACTTCCTTCTTTCCAATTTTGATGGTTTTATTTCTTTTTCTTGCTTAATTGCTATGGCTAGGACTTGCAATACTATGTTGAAAAAAGTGGTGAGAGTAGGCATCCTGGTCTTGTTCCTGATCTTAGAGAAAAACTTTCAGTTTTTCACTGTTGTGTATGATGTTAACTGTGGGCTTATCATATATGGCCTTTAATATGCTGAGATACATTTTCTCTATATGTACTTTGTTGAGAGTTTTTATCATAAACGGATGTAGAATTTTCTCAAATGATTTACATACCTGGAATAAATCCCACTTGATCATGGGAGATTAAAAGGATCATTATACTTCTTTTAATGTATTGATGAATTTGGTTTGCTAATAATTTGTTGAGAAATTTTGCATCTAAGTTCATCAGAGATATTAGCCTGTAATTTTCTTTTTTTGTGGTGTTCTTGTCCAGTTTTGGTATAAGGTAGTGCTGACCTAATAAAATAAGTCTGAAAACATTCCCTCTTCTTCAGTTTTTTGGAAAAGTTAGGTTTTAAAGAGAAGGATAGGTTTTAAATCTTTTGAATGTTTGGTAGAATTTACCAGTGAAGACATCTAGTCATGGATTTGTGTTTGTGGGAGACTTTTGATTACTTATTCAATCTCCTCACTAGTAATCAATCTATTCAGATTTTCTATTTTTTTATGATTCAGTCGTGGAAGATATTATGCTTCTTAAAAGTTATCCATTTCTTCTAGGTTGTCCAATTTGTTGGTGTATAATTGTTCATAGTAGTCTTTTATGATCCTTTGTATGTCTGTGGTATCATTCATAATTTCTCCTCTTTCATTTCTCATTTTATTTATTTGAGCCCTCTCTCTTTTTTTCTTGGTGAGTCTAGCTAATGGTTTGTCAATTTTGTTTATCTTTTCAATGAACCATCTCTTACTTTCATTGATCTTTTCTATTGTCTTTTTATTCTCTATTTTAATAATTTTCACTCTGATCTTTTTATTTCCTTCCTTCTACTAATTTGGGCTCTGTTTTTTTCTTCTTTTTCTAGTTTCCTGAGGTGTAAAGTTAAATTGTTTATTTGAGATTTTTCTTGTTTCTTGAGGAAGGTCACTATTGCTATGAACTCTTTTTGCTGCACTCCATAGATTTTTGGTATGTTGTATTTACATATTCATTTGTCTCAAGGTACTTTTTACATTTCTCCTTTGATTTATTGTTGACCCATGAGTTGCTCAGTAGCACGTTGTATTATTTCCATATATCTGTGATTTTTCCAGTTTTCTTCTTGTAATTGATTTCTGTTCATATCATTGTGGTCATAAAATATGCTTAATATAATTTCAATCTTAAGTTAATTGAGACTTGTTTTGTGGTTTCATATATGATTTATCCTGGAGGATTTTCCAAGTGCATTCAAGAAGAGTGGTTCTTTTTTTTTTTTTTTTTTTTTTGCTGCTTTTGGGTTGAATATTATATATCTATCTATCTATATCTATCTATCTATATCTATATCTATCTATCTATCTATCTATATATATCCCCCTATTAAGTCCATCTGATCTAATGTGTTATATAAGGCCAATATTTTCTTATTGATTTTTCTGTCTGGATGATCCATTCATTGATGTAAGTCCACTACTATGATTGTATTGCTGTCAATTTCTCCCTCTAGGTCTGTTAAATTTGCTTTATATATTTAGGTGCTCCTATCTTGGGCGCATAAATATTTACAAATGTTATAACTTCTTTTTGCATTGACTCTCTCCCTTTTTATCATTACATAATACCCTCCTTTATCTTTTATTACAGTCTTTGTTTTAAAGTCTATTTTGTTTGATATGAGTATAGCTATCCCAGATTTACTTTGGTTTCCCTTTGCATGGAAAATCTTTTTGAATCACTTCACTTTCAGTCTGTGTGTATACTTACAACTAAAGTGAGTCACTTGTAGGCAGCATATATAGGGGTCTTGTTTTTATCCATTCAGCCACTCTGTGTCTTTTGTTCAGAGCATTTAGTCTAATTACATTTAAAGTAATTATTGGTAGGTATGTACTTATTGTCATTTTGTTAATTGTTTTCTGGATGTTTTATAGTTCCTCTCTCTTCCTTTCTTCTTCTCTTGCTCTCTTTCATTGTGGTTTGATGACTTTAGTTTTATGCTTAGATTCTTTTTCAATTAACTTTTGTGAATCTACTATAGGTTTTTGCTTTGTGGTTACCATGAAGCTCACATTCACCAGCATATGTACATATATATATATATATATATATATAAAGTTGATAGTAACTTTAGTTTGAACGTATTCTAAAACTCTCCATTTTACTTCTCTCCCCATTTTATGTTTTTTTTTTTTTTTTTGCGGTACGCGGGCCTCTCACTGTCGTGGCATCTTCCGTTGCGGAGCACAGGCTCCAGACGCACAGGCTCAGCGGCCATGGCTCACGGGCCCAGCCGCTCTGCGGCATGTGGGATCTTCCCAGACCAGGGCACGAACCTGCGTCGTTCCCTGCATCGGCAGGCGGACTCTCAACCACTGCGCCACCAAGGAAGCCCCCATTTTATATTTTTTAATTTTGTGTTTGTGTATTCCTTAACTAATTATTGTACTTTTAGTTATTTTTACTACTTTTGTCTTTTAACCTTTACACTAGCTTTAGAAGTGATGAATTCACTACCTTTACTATATATTTACCTTTACAAGTGAGATTTATACTTTCATATGTTTTCTTGTTACTAACTACTTTCCTTTCTTTTCAGCTTAAAGAAGTCGCTTTAACATTTCTTATAAGGCCCATTTAACTTTTACTATTCTGGAAAGCTCAATCTCCCCTTCAATTCTGAATGATAACCTTGCTGCATAGGAATTCTTGCCTGGAATTATTTTCCTTTCAGCACTTTGAATATATCATGCCACTTTATTCTGGCCTGCAAAGTTTCTGCTGAAAAGTATGATTATACTCATTTGGGTATTCCCTTTTCTCTTGCTGCTTTTAAGGTGCTCTCTTTAACTTTTGACAATTTTAGTTGTGTGTTGGTGTGGATATCTTTGGGTTCATCTTATTTGGAACTGTCTGGGCTATCTGGATCTGGATGTCTGTTTCTTACCCCAGGTAAGGGAATTTTCAGTTACTATTTTTCAAATAAGTTTTTTTTTGCCTCTTTTTCTCTCTCTTCTCCTTCTGGGACCCCTATAATGTGAATATAATTCTGCTTAATATTGTCCTATAGTCCCCATAAGCTATCTTCACTTTTGAATTTTTTTTTTTCTGCTCTGTTTGGGTGAGATTCACTGCCTTGTCTTCTAGATCAGTTATCCATTTTTTGCTTCATCTAGTCTGCTGTTGAAACCTTCTAGTGTATTTTTCAGTTCATTTATTATATTCTTTATCTCTGTGATTTCTGTTTGGTACTTTCTTATATTTTCTATCTCTTTGCTGAATTTTCACTGTGCTCATCCATTTTTCTCCCAAGGTTAGTGAGCATCTTTATGTATTACTTTAAACACTTTATCAGGTAAATTACTTATCTCTGTTTCATTAAAGTTTTCCTCTGAGCTTTTATCTTGTCCTTTCATTTGGAATGTTTTCCTCATGTTTCTTTATTCTCTGTGTTTGTTTCTCTGTTTTAGGTGAAACAAATACCTCTCCCAGTCGTGAAGGGTTGGCCATGTGTAGGAGATGAATCTGATTTTTCAACATTGCCTTAGCTCTTGATTGGTCCCAGTTGTTAAGGGGGTGACAAGACTTGTTAGTGTTCCAAAGGGATGGCCCTCAGTCAGCACCTAGTTTCAAGCTGATTGGAAGTCAGACCCTTAGGCAGCAATTTTTAAGGTATGCAAATATATACAGTCCCATGGTACTGAAACTGTAAGCCTTGCTGGTCTCCAGACCAGGTAATATGGAGGTGTCCCTGCCTGACAGTTGCAAAATTCAGGGCTCCAGGCTAGTGTAAAAGCTCCTTTCTGGGAGGTACCAGTGATCGGTAGTAAGGCTGACAGAGGATGCTGAGATTTTGTCCCCCAGCTATGTTACCTGAGAGCATTCCTGTAGCTTCCAGATGTGTGGGAAACCTGAAGCCTGTCCCTCAGGATAAAGCTCCAGGACAAGTAAATAGGCCTTTATACAAAAAGACAGGGGTGTGTGTTTCAGTCTGCAGTCTGTGCAGTACCCTGGAGGGTGGTAGCCTGCCAAGAACTATCTCTGATTGTTAAAGTCCAATGGGACCCAGGAATGCAAGCCCCTCTGGCCACCAGAGGCAGGCAATCAAGGACTGTTCCCCAGTGTATATTGCACATGCCCACTGGCTTTAGTAAGGCAGCTGGAGAGACAAAAAACCATGAGTGCTGCTGGTACTAATAAAATAGAGGGAGAGTACAAAAAGGGTGCCTGCCAGCCCCTCTGTTCCCAGAGAGCCCCAATAGGTCCCTGCCCCTTCGGCAAGCACTTTAAGCTTAGCATACGAATCTCCTTCACATAAGTTTTAGAAGCTTTTCAAACTGTTGCTTTTGCACTGGGCCACTGGACAAGTGAGTCTTCGCACAAGTCCTTTAAGAGCGGTATCTCAGTTCCGTACAGCCCTTTGGGTGTCCTGGATGCAAGCCTCTCTGGTTTTCAAAGCCAGGCATTTTGTGGGCTTGTCTCTTTGGTCAGGTCCCAAGGGTTGGGGTGCCAGGTGTGGTGCACAAAATCCTTGTTCCTCAGGGAGAATCTCCTGATTTGTGAGATCCCTCCAGATGGTAGGTTGCTGTGTTAGAGGTGGGGTTTTTGGTGAGATTGTGTCTCTGCCTTTCCTTCCCATCTCAGTGTGGTCCTTTTATCGCTTGTTGTGAGGAGCCGTTCAGCTAGTTTTCAGTTGTATTTTAGAGAGAGTTGTTCCATATGTAACTGTAGATTTGGTGTGTTTATGGGAGGAGGTGAGTTCAGGATCTCCCTATGTCACCGTCTTGCCCTGCCCCTGCCCTGCAACTCCATCTTCAATTATAGTCAAAATCTGTTCAGCGCCTCTCCCTCTCTTTCCACTAAGAACCCCATTTGACTTCTAACAGCCTTTGTTTTGCTTGACAAGTGTTGCAAAGTCTGAGTCCTTGCTTAATTCATCTATACCCCAAGTCCTGGCTTGTTTCATAGGATGGCTGTAGAGAAGGACAGTGGTAAAATGGACCAGCAAAATCTTTCTAAGCATGCTGTTCAGCTAATGCTCTTACAAAGTAGGCCTTCCGCGCTTCTTCACGAGTGGAGGAAGGCACTCCCATTTTTGGTCCATCTGCTCCTTGCCACAGTGTGGTAAGGAGCACCTTAAATGTATTACCTTATTTCATCCACCCAGGACTCCTGTGATGAAAGTACCACTGTCCTGATAATTTTCTCTTCTACTTAGAAGACTAGGGATTTAGGCTGAGGACCATCTGATCCCAAAGATCATATGAATATATGTAAAGAAATTGGTTCCTTAAATCTAATAAAACATCCAATGAAATACAAAATTCTTAAAAGAAAAGCAGAAACAATTTCACAAGCCTAGCACTTTAGTGGAACTGAACTTATTGTTGAATTTAGGGAAAGAATTGTCTCACCACTAGTACTATAAGCAATAGTTGTAGTAAATAGTTTTGAGAAAAATGATAATGGAGTTTTAAAAATCTTTGTAAGCTAAATATTTCGGAGATAGCTCAGGTGGAGATTAAGACGGGGTTGTTTCTCCTTTCTCTTTTGAGAGCTCCCCAGGGAGAGTTATTTTCTGATTAGCCCTTGTATGGGGTGGGGTGGTGAGTCATTGTTGTACAGTAAGACCAGCTGGGCTTGTAGTAGCAATGGGAGAACAGCATTGCTAGAATCTTCTTAGAATGAAGAAAGTCAGTCACAACCAGCCTCTCCCCCCACCACTCCACTCTTCTATGCTGAGTAACAAAGATATTGCTCCAGCACATTCCAGATGTCATTCCCTCTGCCTGGGGAAGTCACCTCAACTTTTAACTCAAGCATCACAAAACACTGTCCTCCAGGTTTTCCCTGCTTCCTTGATATGACTTCTCTTGTTTCTGTTCTACTCCTCAACTCCACGTCTGCCTCACCAGGGCAGCTGCCTCCATGTATTGGAATCCCTGGTCTGCATGTTTACTTCTCACTAGATATCAAACCTTTGGAGTGTACACACTGCCTTTTCAGCTTGGCATACCCATGGCTTTTTTGAGTCATTTTGCATGTTTTGGGAATGAATGACACTCATCTGAACCCATTCTGAGGTCTATAAACCTATGTTTAAGCAATAAAAGTAAAAGACAAAAGGGCAAAACTGTTACACTTAGTGATTTGATTTTTAATTGGACTATGGAATTCTAGAGTACTGATAGAACTTTGTGTTTCGGAGTCTCACGTTCCTTATCTATAAAATGTGAGAGTTGAAATAATGAACTCTCGGTGATATTATTCCTCCCATCTCGATCCAGTCCAGTTTTCCTTGTATCACAGGTCCTACCAATGGAGTGTTTCTAGTCTAGCCTTGACTTTGTAGCCAAAATCTTAGCAATTTGAATTTCAGGAAGGTCATTGAGCCCTAAATCTCAATTTCAACATTTTTTATTGATTTGTTTAAAAGAAATGGTCACCAGGAACATTACAATTCAGATACGAAATACCGTCAGATAATGAAGACATAGATTATGTGATACTGGAAATAATAAAAGGAAAACCTTCCTTCCTTCCTTCTTTCCTTCCTTCCTTTTTTTCTTTCTTTCTTTCTTTCTTTCTTTCTTTCTTTCTTTCTTTCTTTCTTTCTTTCTTTCTTTCTTTCTTTCTTTCTTTCTTTCTCAAACTGTGGCTGTCTGTGCTGCAAAATACTCTGTGATGTAAAATGATATCAGTGAATAAATATCCACAATATCCTGAATTATAACCTTCAAAATTTAAGTTTTGTTTTAGCAAAGGAAATATATGTGATCTTAAGATGAGTAAATAGTTATTGATGATTAGATTCAATATGTTATGGGACAGGTAAAAGAATGAATGAATTCCACTTTATGAATCTAATCTAATCATAAAGAACAAAAAATGCATTGCAAAAGAAAAATCACTGTATACAGATAGAATTTCTTTAGGCCCAATTTTGTCTTGCAAATAGCAGGAAGAAAAATGTAACTTCAGAGCATATCATAACCAATTCAAAGGAAAGACTTCCTTAGATGTAAAATCAAAGTATCTTACAAATTAGAAGATATTGTAACTATCTCAATTTCAGGCATATGGAGAGAATTTGTATAGTACACAGCTGTCTTTACATTGTCCTTTTTGTTACTATGAAGTACAGTAAAAGACCCTGATCCCTGCAGGAATGAGATATGTTCCTTTTTTGTCGAAGAGAGTTGCACTTTCATGATTTCCCACAAAACAGCTGCAAAAATACCTCCAGTAGGGCATCTGGAATTCTTAAAAGTGACTTGAGGATTTGTGACTAATGAAACATTGTGAAATAACACTCACCATGTTGTAAAAAATTACCCTTAACCATTTATTAGCATTCTTTAAGACAAAAATAAAAGGTGCCCTAAGCACATTAGCCCAGCTTGATTGGAAGAAAATGCTAAAGTGACAGACATCGTATAAATAGATGCCTTGCCAGAAACAGATCTTGACATTATAAGACATATCAATATCTTTTAACAGTTATGAAGAACAGTGTGGTAAAATCCCACTGTGATGGCTGTAGCTTAAAGTGTTTGATCAGACTTTGGAGCATCATCAGTAGTAACTTACATGTTCTTTAAAAATGTGGTTTCCTGTTGAGACCAAGCACGGTTCCCAGAAAAAAAAAAAAAAGGAATTCTCTTAAAGATGTTTTTCATTTTTACCTCTCACAAAACAAGACTATCAAAATGAAAGCAATGGCTTTTCCATGAGAACTTGGGTCAACTAAACCATGTATTGTTCCATGTTAAAATGAAACATCTGGCTGACTTAAGAAGAAAACAAGCTTAATTATTTCTGAGTATCTAACAGAGAGAGGTTAACTTTAAAATCTATATGTCTTTCCAAGGTGGACATGGAAGGAAAAAGAAAAACTGTGAAGTTATTTTTGACTCAGGAAAGTAGATCTGGAGGTAATTTAGTGAACACAAATTACCACTGACAAGGGAAGAAATAATTTATTCTCCTGGTGAGTCTTTGAGTGGGCAGCATGGAGCTGTCAGCAGGGAAAAGGCATTTGGATGGATTTAAAAACAATTTAAACCCAAGTCCAAAATCCTATAAGAGATCCAGGACATCATATGAAGTTGTGAGACTCCTTAGAGAAGTTTCATTTCTAAACTGAAGCATGAGGGTGAAACTATGAGATATAAATTCAGGTGGAGAAGAGTTTATAGCTGGGAGATAAACAGATTGAGGGATAGCAAATCCTAATGTGTTTCTTAGTAAATTCTTCTCTTTTAGCCTCATTTCCTTTTTTTTCCTGGGTCCTCAATCTAACAGTCTCTACTCACCAGAGTATTTATGGATGTCTACTTGAAAGTCCTTCCTCAGCTCTGTGTGCTCCTCCTGATGGCTCCCTCCTGTGAACCTTGACTTCCTTCACTGATGGCCACTACCAGTCATAATGCACTTGGAAGGGTGTTGTCCTTTCCCTGCTGGAACCATGGGACATGGATGGGATAGGACATTGATTTGATGCCTGCCTACACTTCCCTTCAGTTTCCTGTTTCCTCTTCTCCACTTGGGCATCACTTAAGACTGCAGGGGTAATCAGATTTTCCTGAAGGTATAGAGGAAGGAGCTGCAAGGCAATTACAGCCTAGAAGAAAAAAACGTATAACTGTATTCTCAATCCATTTTCTCCCATAGCTCTAGGAAGAACTACTCAAAATTGGAAGGAAAAGCATCTCACAAAGGGTCTCCTTGGGGACACACTCAAATTATTAACCTTGGCCCCCTGGCTTGCACCTCTCTCAACCATTTCTTCTTCCAATCTGCATGGTGTGAAACTCCACACACTTTCTGGGAAAACCCAGTCCTCCTCAAAGGCTCCTCTTAGGGTCTGTCCTCTTCTCCACCCAGCACTATATTTCCTCCAGTTTAGAATACTCTCTGGGAAGAAGGGGGCATGAGAAGGGAACCATGATTGTTGGTCTTTGGAATTTTAAGTCTTGTAGAATGTAGCCCTCTAGCCATTAGCCCTCTTCACATGATGGAGCCACCGTTGAGTGGAACACACATACTGACACATATCACAAGGACATATTTTAAATCTCAGAGAGAGCATCGCCTAAACTTATAAGGAAGAAGAGGAATAATTATCAGACTGCCTCATAATTTGCAAAACTGCCTCTCTCACAATGGAGTTACACTTCCCTGTGTCACGCAGAGCACTATTACTGCCACCCCTGAATCCCTAACAACTTCCTCCTCTACTCTTCTCTCTACCATCTACCGGGAATGACCATATAGCTTTGGTCAAATCACTTCTTTAACCCCACACATTTTTATCACCCACTTTGAATTTGCCAAATAACTCAAACTCTTATCCAATGATCATCAAAGTTGATCCCTTTCTGGGGTAAGAAAGTTACAGTAACACCAGAAATTATTTTGTTGATGAAGATTCCATATCCAGTTATCATTCATCTAATTAGAGAAGTTAAAAATTTGAAAATCGACGGTAACTCAAAGGAAGCACTGGAGCTCTGTTCTAAAGACCAAATGCAAGAGGCGCTGAAAAGAACAGCACGTTTTCAACAACCCTTCATGCAACGCCCATGTTTCTGCAGATTGAAGTGATCGCCTCATTGTTCAGCATATTCTGCGACTCAGACATGTCCTGTCTTTAGCTCTGTGACTCTTTCCCTCTTTCTTGGGAGGAGGTATGTGTGTGTAAGTAGTAGCAGTAATAGAAGGAGTAGTAATAATAACAGTAGATGTGTGGACTGGAGCGGGGAGGGGGTGGGTGTGCACAGGAAAGAGCCACCAAGTGCTTTTCATGGCAAAATGGCTTAGAAAAGGCAAATATTGTGTGGAACCAAGAATGACCACAGATCTATAAATTCAGGACCTACGTTAAGCAAACTTGTCAGTGTTGTTTTCTCTTTGTGTCTTCCCAGGGAACAGATTATACAACAAATTATTTGCTCAGTGATCCCACAAAATTAGGGAATCAGAAAGTCACTCACACTATCTACAGTTTCTCACTGTAACTTCTTGGGTTCATGCTTCTGCATCTATTTTTTAAACTGGTGTTGACAGGGAAGAGGGAGTTGGGGAAGGGTATCTGAGAACTTTGGCCCACATGGAGGGAGAGGAGGCTGGAATGAGCTGCCTGAGGTCTCATTTCAATCACAATGTGCAGGCAATTACCTGTGCAAATGTGATCCTCTGAGTTTACACCAGGTCGCTAAGAACTGAGTATGCATTGGTAGGGCATTTGTTTTCAAGGCTATGTAAATGTACTGTGTAAGAAAAATGGAGAATTAATCTCTACTTTAAGAATAAATCAGTAATAAATTCATAACTTAGAGTTAGTTTTCAATTGTATTGTGAAAGATAAGTCAATTACATAACTAAAACAAAGACATTTGACTATTTCAAAAACTGATATAATTTAGTGTCTCAAATATTGACTAAGATGAATGCAAAATGATCAGGTGACTTTAATATTCCACTGGCTCTTAATAGAGCTCTTTAAAATGAGCTCCATTAATGGGTGCTTTTTTCTTTCAAGGATAAGAACATCACTTCCCAGCCAAGATTTTGAGTTGTTTTGATAGTTCTTTGATCATTCCCAGAACTGTTAGGGAATTCTCAGTTTTAAATCCCCTGAAAAAAAAAAAAAAAACAGGTACTCATAATCCAATATTTGATTATTTTAATGGGGCATTGGAGGTTTAGGTAGAGTTTAGGAGGTGTAGGTAGAGCCATGAAATCCAAACAAACAATTTAATTCTGCAACTCACTTAATAAAATTAGTTCCAGGACACACAAATCACTAAGTTGGGAGAGGACCTTCTAGAAGAGGTTATAATTAAAGTAAGAGGGCTTCTCATCAAGACAGGGCCTTAGGACTTTGGCTCTGAGGTATCGCCTTGTTTCCAGGAGAAGGATATAAGCTTTACACATTCTTTGAACCTATCTTCCCTGTTTAAAAGAAAAAAGGAGAGCAAGAGGGAGCTAGAGCCAGAGAAAGAAACAAAGAGAGGGAGAGAATTTTAAGGAAACTATGATGCATAAGGGATAAAAAGAAAAAATATCTGCTGGATAATTAGCAAATTCCTTCACAAAGAGAACACTTAAAAGTTTAAAGCTTTCAACACCAACTAGATCACATTGTTTCCAAAATACTGTTTACTATTATTTTCTATTTTAAATTCACTCAATTCAGGACCTTCTTTAAAGAGGGAAGTAAAGGAAGAAGTGGAAAGAAGTGCCCTCTTCTGTAACTACCATTTGAAATCTCAATCTGTTGTGAGGTTTTTGTATATTGTGTCACCCAAGAGGGGAAAAGAGCTTTAAATATGATTTCCAAGCTTGCTCAATATTCAAGTTTGCTCTTGACGTAAGCCAAATTAATTTGATATGCAAATTAACTACTTTTTAACAAAGCAAGTAAACTATATGTTTCCTCTTCTTCAGTTGCTAAAGTTAAGGGGTGAATTGTATTTTTAACTGAGCAAACATGAGGGCATGGTTGGGTTCCATATCCAGTGGGGAAAATGGAGAACTGGTGGCCAATTAGCCTACAAAATTGGCTGAATTTCAAGAAGAAAAATGGAGGTGAGGTAGACTTTCATATCTAATATTTTGAAAATAAAATATACTTTAAGTATAAAAGGATAAAGATAGGTAAGATAAGGAAAAGAAGCTTACTTCCTATCTGAGCAAAGAGATGAAAACAAATTCAAAACTCTGCAACCCCTCCTCACAGGGCCAAAGCAATAAGAAGGGCTGTGGTTCCCACCCCTAAGGCAACAGGAGAAGCAGGAAGTGGAGAGAAGCAGGAAGTAGTTCAGGCAACAGCCTCTGGAATGACCATGGCCTTACCCATTACTGTTCCTTGACTGTTACTCTGTCCTTCCTCTTCTCTTTCTTTCTCTTCCACTCCTTCCTTCTTTTCATGCTCTCCTCTGATACTGCATTAGGTCTGCTACATCCTCCACTAAACCTGTAACTGAAATTCAACAACCTCTTCCACTCTAAGGCTAACAAAAGGAGGAGGTTTGAATAGAAAGCAAGATTCTGGCAGTATCAGGGAAGAGTAGTGAAAGATACTCATTACTCCAAGCTCTAACTTTCACCTCCATGAGAAATCAGATGATTTTAGTCATTAAAAATGTGCATCGTTCAAAATATCATGACTTATAAGAAGTTGCATATGTGTCCCTTGGTAAATAAAATATGTACAACTCTTCAGTCAACACAGTTTATTTGGGATTTATCCTAATCAGTGGCTTATTTCCTCATTTAAACATCATGAAAAATTGCAAAAGCCTCCTCTCACTCTTCCCGTCTTCTGTCTCTTCCTCATCCTTACTAGTAAATTTATCTGGTGGGTGGACCTCACAGACCTCATAGGTCAATGACTGAAGTTCTTAATGACCCCTTGAGTTCAATCCCCGTGTACTTATAGTGAGGGTGGGAGGAAACATGTGGATCACCCACCTTTCTGGATATGATCCTGACTTTTCCTGCTAAGATAATCAGTAGAAATAACAGTTTAGTTGAGTAAACTTGTTCATACTCTCTGAGAATATATGCCAGTAGGCAATCTGATGACACCACCACAGGAAAAGCCCTGACACTGACACTGTTCAAACAGGGGCATTTATAAATGTTTCCAAGTATCTCCTTATTATATGCAGGCAGAAAATTGATTGAGACAATTATATTCCACTGACCTGAAAAATTTTTTTTGCAGATCTCAACTTTTTAGACCCTGGCTGTGTAACAACCAGTAAATTTTTACCTATGTACCTGCTTTGTGCATAGTAGGTACCCACTGAACACTTGTAGAAGTGAAGGACCCTCACTCCAGATCTTACTAAAATCTTATATCAAAGACAATTCATACATATATGAAACAATTCCTGAGTGACATAAAAAAATGCCATAATTATACCTGTCAGGGTCCAACCAGGAAAACAACCCACTCTGGGTATGTAAGGCAGAGGAAATTTAATTCCTTCCGTAGATGATAGAAGTTGAGAAGCAGAACCCAGCATGGTGGTGCAACCCAGAGATTGGCAAGAGCCAATTTGAGACCCTCTCTGAGGCTGCAGGAATAGAGAGAAAGATCACTGTTAGCTTAATACAAAGTCAAGGTCACGGGAGGCAGTGAGACTCATGGCAGCCTGGTGGTTCTGCAGACATGGGAGAGACACAGTTCTGGCAGTGGATATTGCCCAAGGCAAAGAGGGAAGGGAAAAATATTTTGGTTTCCCCCTTCTTTCCTACCCCAGTATCTCACCCCAGTGCCTCCCTTGAGCCACATCCTGCTGGAAGACAACTGATGGAGAAGCCTGGGAAACACAGGCCACAGGGGTAAACCTCCCAGTGATATAGAGCAGGACAGAGAAGAAGAAAGGCAAGGAATGAATCAGAGCAGATGGCCTAGATCTGGCACCGTGATGGGGTTTTAGCTTAGTTAATATTTACCCTGAGTGCAAAATAAATTCAGGAAAAAGTATTGTTCCTGACACATTATACCAGGAGTGCTCAATATGTATTTACACGTCACACACATACGTCAGGATGACTCAAAGAAGTCATCAAGAAGGTTGTATGCAAAACTGGGAATAGGGACATTTGGGATAGCATCCAATAATTTTAGAGTTATTTCTCTGCAGTGTCATCTAAACAATCAGAAAGGGTCACTCTGCACACCTGTGAGGTTATTGGGATCATTACCCTGAATCCAAGACAGCTAACTACTTAGTCTTCATTCTCTTTAAGAAAGCAAAACTTGGCAGGCCTGGGAAACCCGCAGTCTGCAGGTCACCCATCTCTCTCCAAGCCATTTGCACAGCTTTCTGTGAGCCTATGGTGGTGGCTTGTGGCTAAACCACAATTCTGAGGCAGTTGGCAAGCGGGGGCTGTGCCAGGCTGACTTCACCATGATGATATCAAAGTTGGGGTTGGAATGCCAGTCTCAACAAGCTGGTGTCAAAGCCAGCCCCCCTTCTCCAACCTGCTGCGTCTGTTGGCTGGAATAATTGGCCAACTTAATCTAGAGACTAAAGACCAAAGGATTATTTAAGGCCCCAGTAAACTAGTTTCCCAGTACCAGCTGCTCCAAGTAAGCACTTTGTATCATGTCACATACAGCGAGGCAAGATTTTACAGTCAGCTAAATCTAGCTCCAAATCCCAGTTCTTTTGCTTACTAGCTATATGGCAGCTCAAACTTTCACCTGTAAAATAGGCAGGATGAGTTAGGATTAAGGGCACAGTGCACATGTAAGCCCAGTACTCCATGTAACACACACTTTGTGTTCAACCAATGACACCTACTGTTAAGTGTGAATGTTCAGTAAAAGTTTTTCATTGATAAAAATGACAATCCATGAAGGAGATAGTTTTGCAAGGTGGAATATTGGGCAAGGCACTAAAATAAAATTACAGGGCAAGTAGCCAAATCAGTTGCACATGGATGTTTAAACGATGTGTACTTTCCTTGCTTGAGACAAAAATGTCCCCTAGTCTGCTTACCTGAAACTCGAGGCCATACTTTCCACACTCATGATGGCAATCCTGATCCATAAAGTCAACAGCCCCTGCAAAGGAACATTCCAAAGTGGATCAATAAATAGGAACTCCTAATTAATACCATTACCCCAACTTCATTGTGGCTGAGAAAAACCGGCCTTAAATATTTTTCACTTCTTGTATGTAGATTGTACTGTACTGACTGTGAATGATATGGAAGCACTAATATTTGCTGTAGTAAAACTGTGGAGACTAGGAGTTTCAAAGATTACTATTTGCTCATGCTGCCCGCACTCTCTTATCTGTTAAGTCTAGATATTTCTCTCCCCCCCTTCTCTTTCCTTTGCTCCTCTGCCTCTCCTACTGGTATTTCTTCCTTCCCCTGTCTGCTCTCTCACACACATGGATTGCTCACCATGAGATGAGACATATTTAATTGTTCATAGCAAAGCATTCAACAGGCCATCTAAAAATGTGTTACCTATCCAAGTAATTATATTAACGATCTTGTTATTTCAAAATTCAAGAAATCTGCACATAAGAACAGACCAAAAACTAAGCAACTGCTTTTCTTTCACAGGGTATGTTGACATATTCAGCAAATAATTTCCAAAACACTATGTGATGTTTGAAGTTGTTTTTCTATCTAAGACAATGTGTGTGGCTTTGAAAATCACATTTGTGCAGTATGTTTTTGAAGATTGGCTTGCCAGGTGACCAGAAATAAAAAGCATGTCCTTAAAATTCCCTCCTCCAAGGCCTATCTCCCCCAGTCGAGGGGGTTTAGTGCATTCCATCTTTACATTTTTTGCTCTAATGCCCTGTGTGGCCTTGCTCAGTTTAGATTTGAACCCAGTTCAAAAAAGCACAAGTCCAGGAAAAGACTGTGCAAGAGTTTTGTGCTTATGCTGCACTGTACATTCTTAACAATACTGGCCATTTAATCCATAAACGTCAATCTAAATTTTATGAGATTACCAATCAGCTTCTAAGCAAATATTACAAATTTAGAGGCAAAAATAGAGATAATACTAAATAAAGCAATGTTTTCCCAGAAGGTTATGTAAGACAATGAACACAAGTGCATTGATGAAATCAGCAAGGCAAACATTGGTGTTGTGTCTACTTTGGGCCTTGCACTGTTGCAGAGGAACACAAAAGTAAGCAGGATTCTAGACCTTCACTCAGGAAAATTCTGTTGTAGTACCAAGGACTTTGTTTTTCTGGGGCTTTATCATAACCGACTGCAAATTATCAGTTCATAAGAAGATCACTGTGTAATCTCTCTTTACCCAAGGATGTAAAAACACTGATCTTGGGGAGTACAATACAACTCACGAACCACTTAATTCTGTTCCAAAGTTTATTATTAAGTTTTAAATATGGGTGAGAGAAGAGTATTTTTATTAACTAATTCTTTAAAAGTGCTATATTTTTCAGTAGAAATTTTATCACAGTAATGATAAAAGCTAACAATTACTGAGTGAGGTCAACTTACTATGTGGCTGGCACTGGCCTAGTTCTAAGCATTTCACATACAATCACTTCTTTACTTCCCAGAATAGCCTTTGAGCTGGGGTTCAAGGTATCTATTGCTATGTAACTAACTAGCTTAAATTCAGTGGCATAAAAGAATAACCATTTTTACATGTTTGTGGATTCTGCGGATGAAGAAATCAGAGCGGATAGAGGAAATCAGACAAGGAGGAGTAGTTTCTACAGCACATTTGTTTTTTTAAACATCTTTATCACTCCTTCCATGGGATGGAAGGAGTGTCAAAGAATTTGTGACCACATTTGTTTTTTTAAACATCTTTATTGGAGTGTAATTGCTTTATATTGTTATAAATTTCTGCTGTATAACAAAGTGAATCAGCTGTACATATACATATATCCCCATATCCCCTCCCTCTTGCATCTCCCTCCCACCCTCCCTATCTCACTCCTCTAGGTGGTCACAAAGCACCGAGCTAATCTCCCTGTGCTATGCGGCTGCTTCCCACTAGCTATCTATTTTACATTTGGTAGTGTATATATCTCAATGTGACTCTCTAACTTCATCCCAGCTTACCCTTCCCCCTCCCCGTGCCCCAAAGTCCATTCTCTACGTCTGTGTCTTTATTACTGTCCTGCCCCCCTGCCCCTAGGTTCTTAAGAACCTTTTTTTTTTTTTTAGATTCCATATATATGTGTTAGCATACAGTATTTGTATTTCTCTTTCTGACATACTTCACTCTGTATGACAGACTCTAGGTCCATTCATCTCACTACAAATAACTCTATTTCATTTCTTTTTATGGCTGAGTAATATTCCATTGTACGTATGTGCCACATCTTCTTTATCCATTCATCTGTCAATGGACACTTAGGTTGCTTCCATGTCCTAGCTATTGTAAATAGAGCTGCAATGGACATTTTGGTACATGACTCTTTTTGAATTATGGTTTTCTCAGGATATATGCCCAGTAGTGGGATTGCTGTGTCATATGGTAGTTATATTTTTAATTTTTAATGAGCCTCCATACTGTTCTCCACAATGGCTGTATCAATTTACATTCCCGCCAAGAGTGCAAGAGGGTTCCCTTTTCTTCACACCCTCTCCAGCATATATTGTTTGTAGATTTTTTGATGATGGCCATTCTGACCACTGTGAGGTGATACATCATTGTAGTTTTGATCTGTATTTCTCTAATGATTAGTTATGTTGAACATCCTTTCATGCGTTTCTTGGCAACCTGTATATCTTCTTTCGAGAAATGTCTATTTAGGTCTTCTGCCCATTTTTGGATTGGGTTGTTTGTTTTTTTGATATTGAGCTGCATGAGCTGCTTGTACATTTTGGAGTTTAATCCTTGTCAGTTGCTTCATTTTCAAATATTTTCTCCCATTCTGAGGGTTGTCTTTTCATCTTGTTTATGTTGTCCTTTGTTGTGCAAAAGATTTTAAGGTTCATTAGGTCCCATTTGTTTAGTTTTGTTTTTATTTCCATTTCTCTAGGAGGTAGGTCAGAAAGGATCTTGCTGTGATTTATGTCATAGAGTGTTCTGCCTATGTTTTCCTCTTAGAGTTTTATAGTGTCTGGCTTTACATCTAGGTCTTTAATCCATTTTGAGTTATTTTTGTATATGGTGTTAGGGAGTGTTCTAATTTCATTCTTTTACATGTAGCTGGCCAGTTTTCCCAGCACCACTTATTGAAGAGGCTCTCTATTCTCCACTGTATATTCTTGCCTCCTTTATCAAAGTTAAGGTGACCATAGGTGAGTGGGTTGATCTCTGAGCTTTCTATCCTGTTCCATTGATCTATATTTCTGTTTTTGTGCCAGTACCATACTGTCTTGATTACTGTAGCTTTGTAGTATAGTCTGAAGTCTGGAAACCTCATTTCTCCAGCTCCGTTTTTCTTTCTCAAGATTGCTTTGGCTATTTGGGGTCTTTTGTGTTTCTATACAAATTGTGAAATTTTTTGTTCTAGTTCTGTGAAAAATGCCAGTGGTAGTTTCATAGGGATTGCATTGAATCTGTAGATTGCTTTGGGTAGTAGAGTCATTTTCACAATGTTGATTCTTCCAATCGAAGAACATGGTATATCTCTCCATCTGTTTGTATCATGTTTAATTTCTTTCATCAGTGTCTTATAGTTTTCTGCATACAGGTCTTTTGTCTCCTTAGGTAGGTTTATTCTTAGGTATTTTATTCTTTTTGTTGCAGTGGTAAATGGGAGTGTTTCCTTAATTTCTCTTTCAGATTTTTCATCATAAGTATAAAGGAATGCAAGAGATTTCTGTGCATTAATTTTGTATCCTGCTACTTTACCAAATTCATTGATTAGCTCTAGTAGTTTTCTGGTAGCATCTTTAGGTTTCTCTATGTATAATATCATGTCATCTGCAAAAAGTGACAGTTTTACTTCTTCTTTTACAATTTGGATTCCTTTTCTTTCTTTTTCATTTCTGATTGCTGTGGCTAAAACTTCCAGAACTATGTTGAATAACAGTGGTGAGAGTGGGCAACCTTGTCTTGTTCCTGATCTTAGAGGAAGTAGTTTCAGTTTTTCACCATTGAGAATGATGTTGTCTGTGGGTTTGTTATATATGGCCTTTATTAAGTTGAGGTAAGTTCTCTTTATGCCTACTTTCTGGAGAGTTTTTATCATGAATTGGTGTTGAATTTTGTCAAAAGGTTTTTCTGCATCTATTGAGATGGTCACATGGTTTTTATCCTTCAGTTTGTTAATATGGTGTACCACATTGATTGATTTGCATATACTGAAGAATCCTTCCATTCCTGGATAAAACCCACTTGATCATGGTGTACGATCCTTTTAATGTGGTGATGGATTCTGTTTGCTAATATTTTGTTGAGGATTTTTGCATCTATATTCATCAGTGATATTGACCTGTAGTTTTCTTTTTTTGTGATATCTTTGTCTAGTTTTGGTATCAGGGTGAAGGTGGCCTTGTAGAATGAGTTTGGGAGTGTTCCTCCCTCTGCTATATTTTGGAAGAGTTTGAGAAGGATAGGTGTTAGCTCTTCTGTAAATGTTTGATAGAATTCACTTGTGAATCCATCTGGTCCTGGGCTTTTGTTTGTTGGAAAAATTTTAATCACATTTTCAATTTCAGTGTTGTGATAGCTCTGTTTATATTTTCTAATGTTTCCTGGTTCAGTCTTGGAAGGTTGTGCTTTTCTAAGAATTTGTCCATTTCTTCCAGGTTGTCCATTTATTGGCATATGTTGCCTGTAGTAAGTTCTCATGATCCTTTGTATTTCTGCAGTATCAGTTGTTACTTCTCCTTTTTCATTTCTAATTCTGTTGATTTTAGTCTTCTTTTTTTCTTGATGAGTCTGGCTATCAATTTTGTGTATCTTCTCAAATTACCAGCTTTTAGATTTACTGATCTTTACTATTGTTTCCTTCATTTCTTTTTCATTTATTTCTGATCTGATTTTTATGATTTCTTTCCTTCTGCTAATTTTGGGTTTGTTTTGTTCTTCTTTCTCTAATTGCTTTAAGTGTAAGGTTAGGTTGTTTATTTGAGATTTTTCTTCTGTCTAGAGTTAGGATTGTATTGCTATAAACTTCCCTCTTAGAACTGCTTTTGCTGTATCCCATAAGTTTAGGGCCATTGTGTTTTCATTGTCATTTTTCTAGGTATTTTTTTGATTTCCTCTTTGATTTCTTCAGTGATTTCTTGGTTATTTAGTAACATATTGTTTATCCTCCATGTGTTTTTATTTTTTACAGTTTTTTTTGTCTGTAACTGATATCTAGTCTCATAGTGCTGTGGTTGGAAAAGGTACTTGATAGTATTTCAATTTTCTTAAATTTACCAAGGCTTGATTTGTGACCCAAGATATGAACTATCTTGGTGAATGTTCCATGAGTACTTGAGAAGAAAGTGTATTCTGTTGTTTTTGGATAGAATGTCCTATAAATGTCAATTAAGTCCATCTTGTTTAATGTGTCATTTAAAGCTTGTGTTTCCTTATTTATATTCATTTTGGACGATCTGTCCATTGGTGAAAGTGGGGTGTTAAAGTCCCCTAATATTATTGTATTGCTGTCGATTTCCCCTTTCATGGTTATTAGCATTTGCCTTATGTATTGAGGTGCTCCTATGTTGGGTGCATAAATATTTACAATTGTTATATCTTGTTCTTGGATTGATCCCTTGATCATTATGTAGCCTCCTTCTTTGTCTCTTGTAATAGACTTTATTTTGAAGTCTATTTTGTTTGATATGAGACTTGCTACTCCAGCTTTCTTTAGATTTCCATTTGCAAGGAATATCTTTTTCCATCCCCTCACTTTCAGTCTGTATGTGTCCCTAGGTCTGAAGTTGGTCTCTTGAAGACAGCATGTATACAGGTCTTGCTTTTGTACCCATTCAGCCAGTCTGTGTCTTTTGGTTGGAACATTTAATCCATTTACATTTAAGGCAATTATTGATATGCATGTTCCTATTACCATTTTCTTGATTGTTTTGGAATTGTTATTGTAAGTCTTTCCTTCTCTTGTGTTTCCTGCTTAGAGAAGTTCCTTTAGCATTTGTTGTGAAGCTAGTTTGCTGATGTTGAATTCTCTTACTTTTGCTTGTCTGTGAAGTTTTTAATTTCTCTGTTGAATCTGAACGAGATCCTTGCTGGGTAGAGTATTCTTGGTTGTAGATATTTCCCTTTCATCACCTTAAAAATGTCCTGCCAGTCCTTTCTGGCTTGCAGAGTTTCTGCTGAAGGATCAGCTGTTAACCTGATGGGGATTCCCTTGTGTGTTATTTGTTAAATGTTTCTTGTATTTTCTTCATTCTCTTTCCAAGATTTTGGGTCATCTTTACTATCATTATTCTGAATTCTTTTTCAGGTAGACTGCCTATTTCCTCTTCATTTGTTTGGTTTGGTGGGTTTTCACCTTGCTCTTTCATCTGCTGTGTATTTCTCTGTCTCCTCATTTTGCTTAACTCACTGAGTTTGGAGTCTCCTTTTCGCAGGCTGCAGGTTCGTAGTTCCCATTGTTTTTGGTGTCTGCCCCCAGTGAGTAAGGTTGGTTCAATGGGTTGTGTAGGCTTCCTGGTGGAGGAGACTGGAGTCTGTGTTCTGTTGGATGAGGCTGGATCTTGTCTTTCTGGTGTACAGGACCATGTCCAATGGTGTGTTTTGGGGTGTCTGTGAACTTATTTTGATTTTAGGCAGCCCTTCTGTTGATGGGTGGGGCTGTGTTCCTGTCTTGCTAGTTATTTGGCATTGGGTGTCTAGCACTGGAGTTTTCTGGTCGTTGAACGAAGCTGAGTCTTAGAGTTGAGTTGGAGATCTCTGGGAGACCTCTCCCCAGTTGATATTACATGGGTCCGGGAGGTCTCTGGTGGTCCAATGTCCTGAACTTGGCTCTACCACATCAGAGGCTCAGGCCTGATACCCAGCTGGAGCACCGTGACCCTTTTGGGAAGTCCGAGGTCTTCTGCCAGCATTTAGTAGGGGTTCTATAGGAGTTGTTCCACATGTAGGTGTATTTTTGATGTATTTGTTGGGGGGAAGGTGATCTCCATGTCTTACTCCTCCACCATCCTGAAGGTCCTTTGTGGCTGCATTTTTTAAATGCTACATATTGTTCTTATTAATACCTGCATTGTACAGTAGGAAAACTGAGGCATGGAGATGCCAGGAAACTTGTCCAGGATTACATATGGAGTAAAAGACAGAGGCAAAATATAAATCCAACCCACCCAGTTCAAGAGACCATGTTCTTTACCAGGACTGTGCTGCCTCTAAATTCAGTCTTGCAATTCATTCAACAAATGTTTTATGAGAGATTGCTATGTGCAGTCTCTCTTCAAGGCTCTGGGAATACAGCTCTAAATAAAGTAGACAAATGCCCTTCTCTTGGTGTTTTACACTCTGCTGACAGATAGTTGCAGACAGATAGTAGATAAATAAACATATAATATGCCAAGTGAGAGAGGCTAATTTAAAAATAAAGCAAGATGGATAAAGAGTCACAACTAGTTACTTGATCATGTCATTTCATGCAGGGTGGTCATGAAAGATCTCTGTGAAGAAGTGACATTGACCTGATTGGAATAATAATAATAATCTCATGTAGATTTCTGGAGGAATAGCATTGAATTCAAGGAATAACACTGCAGAGGCCAAAGGCTCAACAGAGGAGGAGAGGGAGTGGGAAGAAGTTTAGGTCAAACAACTTTAGAGGGAACAAACAACAAGAACAAAGAGTCAAAGTTGAGAGCTTCCTTGCCCAATACAAGCACCGACTTGCCAGCTTGAATACCTAGTGCAGACTGTTCCTGGGTCAGTGAGAGGAGATGAGTTTGGAGAAATACTAGAGACCTAGACCTTGTAGGACCTTGTGGGCCACTATAAGGAGTTTGGCTTTTACTTTGAATGAGCTGGGGAACAACTGAAGCTTCCGAGTAGAGACATTTCATGATCTGAATAGACTTTAAGAAGCAAGTGTGGAGGCAGGGACCAGTTAGGAGACTACTATAATAGCTTAGGCTAAAGATGATTTTGGGTTGGATCTGGATGACAGTGGTGAAGATGGAGGAAAATGAAAAGGTTGTTGGTCAATTTTGAAAGTAAAACTGAAAGGTTTACTCATGGGACTGTGGGAGAAATGGAGAAGTCAAGAATTGCTTCAAAGTCTTGTCTTGAGCAGTGGAGAGAATGGAGCTGTCACTGGCTGAGATGGAAGGAGCTAGGCAATAAGAAAGTTTAGGGGAGAGTGAAATGAGGGCTTCTGTGTTTGACACGCTATGTTGACAATGACTCTTGGACCTCCATGGGGAAATGTTGAGGAAGCAAACACACGAGTCTGGAGCTAAGGGGAGCAGCCTGTTTCAAAACACTGGAGTCATCTTTTCCTTTTTTCTTTTATTCATCATTTCCAACCAGTCACTAAATATGGTCAATTTTGCCTCAAAAAATCTGTCTCACCTGACCTTCTTTCACATTCACTGCCACCTTGATACAGCACAAGCACTTCCCACCCGGGGTTCATTGCAACTTCATCTTACTCAGTACCTCTGTCTTTCCTCCCTTCCATCATTCCTAACAATTGCCACCAGGTTAGTCTTAAAACTCTGATACCTTTTCATTCATCTGCCCCCAAAGCTCCCTAAGTTTCCTTAGCAGTAGTGCTCAGACTCCAAGGTATAGATGAAATCACTGGAGACAGTCATAAGTACAGATTCACAGGCTCCACTACCAGGGAATCTCCTGCAGCTCCAGGAGCAGCCCAGGGAACTTTATTTATGAAATAACCCAGGAAATTTGGTTCAAGTTTAAGATACATTGTTGTATTAGACAGTGTCTGTCCATGTGGGGTTCTCACCTCAGCTTAGCTGGCAAGTCCGTGAAGGACAGGAGTGATCTCACACTTGGTCTGAGTTTCCTCACCTAGAGTGGCACAGTGCCAGACACACTGCGGAGAGACAATGACTAAAAGAGTTAGTTGCACAAAACTTCATGAGTTTCTTTTCAAGAGCAGGCTTTGAAATCCTGTGGTACCTTACCTGTGCTCACAGATATTAGATCAATGAATTCTCTCTTCTGTGTTTTGATTTAATTTAGTCAATATGCTTAGAACTCCAGGAGTCTAACTCTTCAGCTACTAATTTCCTAACCCAAATCCCAAGTCCAAATGTGTGCTTCCCAGTGGGATGACCACATTCCCCTCAGCAACCAGACCTGTAAGACCCAAGCATTGAATCGGAGCCATTTCTAAGGCAGGTGTGGAAGAAATCACTCTGTTAGTGCCCAATTCTTGTTCTACTGATATTTTTCCCAAATTACTAACTAACAATTTTCTACTAGTTAATGAACACTTACTAGTTACAAGTCACCGTGTTAGGTATCTAATGTCCCCTAAATTCTACATGTAGGTAATATTTGTTACCCAGATTTTATGGATTAAAAAGCTTGAGTGTCAGAATTGTTAACTAACTTGCGTAAAATGTCTGATTAGCCCATGGAAAAGCTGGGATTCAAACCCTGTCTCTCCCCAGTGCTGGTGGCCATAGCCTTCTCTGGAGAAATCCCCATTCAGTTACTATCAGATTTCTAGGAAAACTCTTTGAAAAAGTTGCTTTTACTTGTTTTTTTCCCACTATTCCCTCGTGTTCTCCTTCATTCCCTAAAATCAAGTTTCATCCACCATTTTTTTAACAAGGTCACTCAGCCCTCATTTTATCTGACCTTTCGGCACCACAGGACATGACTGATCACCGCTTCTTCTCAAAGTGCTTTTACGTTTGGCTTCACACTCTCCTGTTCCCCATTGTACTCCCTGGGGCTCCTTCTCTCTCTAAACTCACTCCTTAGGTGATCTCATCTAGTGCCTTGATGCTAAATTACATCTCCTGATTTGATATTTTCAATCCCAGTCTTTCTGTGATTTCCACGTGTATGTATTCACTTGGTTGTTCAATGAGCATCACAAATTTAGCTTGCTCCAGGAGCGCTTCTGATTTCCCACCCCCAAAACCTGGTCAGATTTGATCAGAAAAGTCAGATTAGAGCCTGGAGCACTCCAAAGGCAATAGGAGAGGGAAGAAGTTTCAGTTCCCCAACATTGTGCTTGGCCATTGGTGGGGTACGGTTCAAAAAATTAGGCATAAATGGAATCATGAGCATCATTTATGTAGAGTAATTCCATGACTCACTTCCACAAAACATGAGTTCTCATTGAGCCTGTTACATCATGTCCGGCAGACTTCTCTACACATAACATAAGATGGATATTTTATTTAGAAGCATCTTTTTGAAACTGATTTCACGTGGAGAGAAAAGGTGGGCATTGAGAAGAGGAAGGGATAAAAGCTAAGTGACTCCAGAGCCTGATTTTATACTATAATCCATGCACACAGATGTAATATAAGGGTACAATGTCAATCTCATGGTCTTAACAACTGAAATAGAGACTGGCCTCACGGGAACTAGAACTGGACCAATCAATGTAAAATGAGGTGCCTCTATCCCTCCTTCAAGGAAGCATATGGTTACCTGTTGCTTCACTTTTTATCCTCTGTGGACCATAGGGTCTTCCTTAGCTCTGCTTCCCTCTCTTCCTCTCTCCAGCTAAATTTGTTCTATTTGCACATGGCCCATCCTGTCATCCAGCCCTGACTCAGCCCCCCATGTTTCAGTCCATCTCTGTGTCTCCTGGTTCAAATCTCAAAGAGAGAAATCTGATTGGTTAATAGACAACAATGGGTTGGCTGACCTTGAGTCAGATGCTTATATCTATGGCCAGTGAGAGTGGGACAGTGTTTTTCAAACATGGATATCTGGACTCACAAGATCCACGAGCTTGGGCATTTCCCAGTGAAAGGGACTGTTTTATAGTAGGTTTCAACCTAGTGCAAATTCTGTAGTTACAAGTTGCAAAGGAGAAAGTTTATGTTTTCCTGATATGCACTTCCTGAGAATAAACTTTACATATGATGATTAGTAAAAATTAAATAAATAGGAATCAAATACTTTGGAATCAAAGCATCAAGGTTAAAAAAAAAAGGAGAAAGGATTGAAATGAAAAATAAAGGAAAGAGAAGGTGGAAATCAAGAGGAAGAGAACAGAATGCATCAAATGAAATGTTTCCCTGAGTGTGTGTTCATTTGAGACTAGTGGATCAGTAAGGAAAGAATGAATTGGGGTTTTGGAGAAACAAAAATGCAAAAAGGAGGGAAAAAAGGGAAAATATTAGTTGGATTATAGCCAGTTTTCCAGCTCCAGACATCTGGAGCCAAAACAAGGAAAGGTGAGGCACTGTCCTTTGCTGCAGCTCTTGCCTCCACGGGGGCTAGTTACTCAAGATATTTACATTAAATTAACGTGGCTGGCTATGGCTGTGTTCAGCACTTGGATACGCGGTTAAATAATCAGTGTGGTTTGACTGCTGGTTTCTTTACTGTGGTTGAATAATTGGCGTTGTCTTGGTTGCAGCTACTTTAAAAATGTGTATGTGCACTTGTTTCTCTTTTTTCTCTCTCTTGAGCAATTTTGACAAGCCCTTGGCAGAAAAGTGGCTGACTGGCTTTTAAAGGGATGCTTTTTCTCCTTGTCATTTATGCTTCCCCAGATGCTTTTCAAGGATTTGAGAATCTTAGAGACTTTTCTTCCTGGGATCTAGATGAAGCTCTCTATGTCAGGAAAGAATTCAATTCACTTCTTTTGTTTGTAGCAGAGATAAGACTGAGCCTAAGGGCATCTGTGGTTTTCCAGAAATGGACTCCCCTTTTCGAGTGATGATTCACGAGGTCCTCAGATCCACCATGAGAATGGGGAAAGACAATTACAATGACCCTTGGATAAAACAACCCTATGGGCGGGCATTTTCCCCCTGTGCTAGTCATCGCTAGATGTCTAAAACCTAGAAGAGTCCTCGATATGTAGTAGGTGCTCAATATTTGGTAAATAGAGGATAGTAACGGTAAAAATTTATAATTCAGGATTGACGTAACTTCTATTCCAGAAATTTGCTTCATTTAGTCATTTTGTTGATTTGTTTAACAATTGTCAAATTACCACAAGCTGTCCTGCCCTGGGAAAGCCACTCCTCTCCAGATGGCTCTGTCTCTTCTCATAACCCCAAACCCAACCATGACTTCAGGCAAATGATGATCAGGGCAATTAATCCTCTCTCAGCAGCAAACTGACTGGGAAAGGAGCATCAGGAGACAACACAAGTCAGGCACAAGCCTCAACCTGACAACAAATTCCAATGATGTATGTATATAAGTCATGGATGAAGCCAGAGTCTTTAACGGCTACTCAGAAACCACAGGTTCTCAGGGTTCCACAGGATAAGGAACCCAATGCTCCAAGTTTGAAGTCACATACAGAGAGGAAACTAGTGCTTCAGAGTGGGAAGTGGGAAGGAAAGAGCAAAGCATTGTTTTTCAAATATGTCTCATCAATAATAGGGTATGTTCACCTCTACTAGAAGTCTAGAACATATATTTTATGTATGGGAGGATTCTTTAGAATTCATTGATCTTGCTATTTTAATAAGAAGTCATTTCCCTTTATAAAAGGCATTCTTCAACATCTTTTTTAAGAATTACTGACCAAGTGTAGGGAAATTCCCAGGAAAGGCAAACCTCTAAGCCATCACCCCTACACTGTGCTGGGTGCTGTGGAAGCAAGGTGGGGTGATGGCCAGGGAGACAAGCTTAGCAGGTCACTTTCTGGGTGTTCTCACTTATTAGTTTTGGCTGATGTCGGATCACTTAACCTTCTTCAACTTAAATGTCATCAATCTTTACCTTATTAATTTTCTGAAGACTTAAATAATAATGTTTGTCTTATACATAACAAGAGAAAGTAAAATTAAAGTTACAATGAGGCATAATTTTCATCTATCAGATTGGCAAAGATCCAAAACTTAATAACATGTTGCTTTGGCAATGATGCAAGCAGACAACACTCCCGTACACTGGCACAACTTCTATGGAGAACAGTTGACCTATTGAAACAGCACGTAAACCAGATGAAACTCGTTTTGCCTCCTTAAATAGGTTGATTGATTAATTAAACCTTGAGTTATTTTAAAGAACAGCACTGTGCATGTGCAAGTTGGAAGCCCACGTCTCCAGGATGACCTCGGAACTAAGAATCCTCAGTCCACTTAACTCAAATAGAAATGCTGCCACCAGAGTCCTTTATGAAGCAAGAAATACTTCAGTAAGGAAAATCTGACTTCCAACAGCACAAGTAGCTTATATGGACCTATTCAAGACTAGCCAAACATCTTCCAACTTTGAAATTCCCCTAACCCTTTAAATTTCACCCTGAACCCTGGATCAAGGAAATTTAAGTCCTGCCTCCTGTCTCCTCGCCGGTCAACCTCACAATAAAGCTCTTTCTCTTCTCAAAAGCTGGTGTCTTGGTACTGGCTTCTGTGCACATGGGGCAGTGAGCCCTTGCTCTGTAACACTACCATAAATAGACGTAACAATCTTCTATCACAATCTATCTATCACAATTGATCTTTCATAATTTAAAATGTACCTCTCTTTGATGCAGTAATTTCACTCCCTAAACTGTATCCTCTAGCTGTATTAAAGTACTTATGAAAAGATAAATATGCAAGGTTATTCACTGCTGCATTGAAACAACAAAAGATCGAACTTTAACTGCTAGTCAGTAAGGGACTGGTTAAATAATGTATGAAACATCAAAAAATGGAATACTATGCACTCATCAAAAGGATAAGCAAGATATGTCAGTGCTTTATGAAGTGATATGGAACAGTGTCCAAAATATATTAAGTGCAAAAAAAAGGCAAAGATCATTGTTTAAAAAAATTTATTTTATATACATATATAATATCTCTGGGAATGCATACAAGAAATTGATAACAGTGGCTGAGGGAGGTGAGTCCTTGGGTACAAAGGTGAGTGGAGGCTTTCTGGATACAGTGAACTTTTTTATACCTTGTATGTTTTGCACTATATACATATATTTCCTATTCAAAAATACATTTAATAATCTAAAAAAAAACTGGGAAAAAAAAACACTGTGAAAGGAGCTTCGGTAATTAAATGTATCAATATATCCATGCATGAAACAAAGGTCTATAGCATAAAGCCACCCATCACAAACTTCCCTCATTAGAAGATTATCGGAACAGAGTGCTGACCCAGGTAAGAACTCAATAAATATTTCTGTGATGGATAACTGAATTATATGAATGATTCTATTAATATAAATGGTTAATCGTTGAGGGAAATGTGTACAACTTTTGAATTCAAATAGCATGTATGGCCTCAATTTATTTTTTTAATGAACAAAAAAGGAATACTAAATATGGAAGCTTTAAATGAAAAGATTCAACTTAACATCCCTTCTAGGTTAAAACAGAATGCTTCCAGAAGATTTTCAGGGCAGTTAAACTATTCTGTATAATGATAGTATGATATAGACTGGTCAATACATGACATTATACATTTGTCAAAACCCACAGAATGCTCAACACAAAGAGTGAACCCTAATGTAAACTATGGGCTTTAGTTAATAATAATGTATTGATATTGGTTCATTGATTGTAACAAACATACAATACTAATAAAATATGTAAATAAAAAGGGGAACTGGGCAGGGGGAAGGGGGCGGGGGATATGTGGGAACTTGGTACCTTCCAATCAATTTTTCTGTAAACCTAGCAGTACTTATAAAAAATAGTTTATTAATAATAACAACGATAAAAGAACAAAGTTGGAAGATTTTTTAAAAAATACTTCAGAACTTAGGGGCAGGGCAGTAATAAAGACGCAGACATAGAGAATGGACTTGAGGACACGGGGAGGGGGAAGTATAAGCTAGGACGAGGTGAGAGAGTGGCATGGACTTACATATACTACCAGATGTAAAATAGATAGCTAGTGGGAAGCAGCCGCATAGCACAGGGAGATCAGCTCGGTGCTTTGTGACCACCTAGAGGAGTGGGATAGGGATGGTGGGAGGGAGACCCAAGAGGGAGAAGATATGGGGATATATGTAAATGCATATCTGATTCACTTTGTTATAAAGCAGAAACTAACACACATTGTAAAGCAATTATACTCCAATAAAGATGTTAAAAAAAAAATACTTCAGCTTCCCGGCACATATAGTTAGGCGCTCAGTAGATCTCTTTTGGCTTCAACTGAATCAAAACCAGTGAAAAATGAGCAGGTAAGTGTGAAAGCAGCTTTAAATGTAGGATGAGTGTGAACTCGTCTGTGATATACTTGATACAGTCCTGGGATACACATTTCATTAAAAAGCATTAAATAGTTTGTAATCTTTATTAGTCAATAAGATCATAGATTTTTTTCCCCAAAATACTCTATGGCAATACATACTTTTAGCAATAAAGACGTAAGCAATTCTAATGTTAACAATTCAAACCAAATTGTTTGAGAAGCGTTAACCACACACTGTGGAATTTTACATTAGCTTGCTGATAGATAATTTTGCAGTTCAAAGTTTTTTTGTTGGGGGCGTGGGGTGGAGAGGGGAAGCCTATTCCTTTTATATAGACTTTTACAAAATAAAAAGCAAATTCTTAAGACAATTGATAAGTTCTCTAACAAATTATGTTATTAATATTTAGATAACAGTTGATCCAGGTTTATGACATAGTTACAAAAAAGTTTCTTCTTGATATCAACAGTGAAAAACCAGATTTTAAAACAAGGCCTGGCATAGCTTTGAAACATTCTATAATGCCCACTAACGAATTGGCCTCAATTATGGGAGAACTTAAGATGTTATGTCCAAATGTGTATAAGGCGCTACCTTGGAAAAATTACTTTTTGAGGAAAACTGTACTGACTGCCAACTGCAAGCCACAGAGAGTAAAGCGTATTGTGCCTCAAATGATCTATTTGGATTTTAAATCTCTGTTTCATTAATATCTCTCTTTCAGAAAGTATGAAAGTCAAGTTTCCTGAGAATTGGAGCACCTGCTGATTCTGTGAGATTTCCTCTTGTTGAAACCCAGCCAGCATCTTTATCTCCCAAAGCAATGGTGTGGAGCTTGCTTCCCACCCCCTGGAGAACAGCTGCTCTGTCTGCTCTGAGCACAAGCTGGGTCGTGCTGTCACTTGGCATCCTGGGGTTATTAACGACGTTCTTTGAAGAATCAGAAGTTTGTTTCTTACATTTTTATTAATCTTCACACAGTGGTGAGCCCTTAAGCTCCTGCACCTCACACTAATTTGCCTCTAAAACCAAATAAAATAACTAGTATCAACTTCTCCAATGACCTGTGGTGAAAGACCAGGTTATTTTTTCAATCCATCACATAAAAATAAACAAAATAAAAATAAATGAATAAAAATAAAAACATGTGTATGCTCTACCATGATCTTAAGGTCCCAGTGTCTTTGTGGATATAAGGCTGCCATCACCTTCCTGAAGGGGTGGGGCAAAGCGATCTCTATCACCTCTTTATCAAGGGGGCTTTGTAAAGATGATGTGAAATGATAGAAGTTCATTCAAACTTTAATGCAACAAATTAACTGCTTTTTCTATTCAGGATCGAAAGAGTCACTTAATAAGTACAAACACCGCCCCGTCAAGTTCCCCAGCCTATTGCACTGCTGGCAGACATTTATCTGCTCAACATTAATGCTGTTGGTCTCCATATTCTCTAGCTTGGAAAAGTTCCCATCTGCAGAGAAGACACCATATCACTCAACTTAAATGATACCTACAAAATAGAAGCCCCCAATTTTTATTATTGGATTCAACAGCCATAAAATTATTCTTCCAAATTGTTATAAAAGTATCAAGTATGTCATTCTCACATTCTCAGGGGCCACTGAGGAACAGTGCATGGACCAGGACCAACTCATGGAACGCGTTGGTAGAGCCCTGGCACAAAGGACACTTTTCTTCCGATGACACTCTTGGTTTTCCTTCAGGGGCTTTCTCTCTCTCACTCCTAAGGTACATGGGTGCACGACCTAGACCAAGTGAGGTTTCAGCACTTTGCCTAAAACTTTTTGGGGAAAAAAATACTTTGGGCAAAAAAAAGTATTTCTATTGAGATTGCTAGAATATACACAGCATCTTTCTTATGTGTGTGGGTTTTTTTTTTTTGTATTATTATTGGAAAGATTCTCAGTAGTGGGCTGGGCCAAATGGTTGTATTTTACATTTATTTTACATTTTAAAGGTGTAGCTACATCAACTTCCAAAAAGGATTTGCATTTCCACCAGTAGTGTTTGGAGATATCCTTAGGAGAACTACTGTCACAGTTCTTCCACATTTTAGCCAGTCTAGTGGGTGTTAAAGTGATATCTCATTGTTTTCTCATTTCCTTTGATCTGACTACTAATTAATTTAAATATTTTTTCACTTGTTTGTTGACATATGGATTTGCACTTCTGTGAACTTTCTGTTTACATCTTTCCCCATTTTCTCTTAGACTATCTTTTTCTTATAAGTTTATAAGAGCTCTTTGCTTATTCAAAAGTTGGTCTTTTGTCATCTACTTTATAAATGTTCTTTCCAGATCTTGGTGTGTCTATTGACTTTGTCTCTGGTTATCTTTTCCATACACAACTTCTTAATTTTTTATATAGTCAAATATGTATGTTTTTGTTCCATTATCTTCTGATTTTCCAGTCTTGGTTATAAGAGTCTTTCTAAGTTCTAAGATATATGGCATAGCCTAGATTTTCTTATTTGATTTTTATTTTACTTTTTATATTTAAGTTTCTATCTGGAATTTGTATTTTTATAGTTCCTCTTAAATGGATGGCCAGTTTTTCCAGCATCATTTATTTAAGAGACCACACTTTTCCCACTGATTAAACCATAACCTTTGTGAAGTAAATATATGACAAAGGTTATGGTCTAATCAGCACCATACTGATTTAATTATTAAGGCTATATCATATGTTCTGATACCTCTCATTTCAGTTTTGTAATTTTCTTAGGTATTTTTAGTCATTAATTTTTCTATATGAATTTTAACATAATTTCATCCAATTCCAAGAAGAACCCTGTTGAGATTTCAACTGGAATTGCATTAAATTTATGTATTATTTGGGAGAATTAGCATTTTATTTTGTGGATACTTTTCTATATATCCAGATCTTATTTTCATTCTCATAATAGTATTTTATAACTATTCATATGGGTCTAAAGTCTTCCTTATAAAATTTATTCCTAAATATTTTATATCTTTTGTCACAAATATACAGAAAGTATTTTTCCAGTTTTCTTTTCTAAGTGTTCATGACTAGAGTACAGAAAAGTTCTTTTTATATTCATCTAGAGGTAGGGACTTTACCAAATTTTCTCATTGTATCTAGTGATTTTTTAAAAAAGCATCTCTTGGGTTTTCTAAGCATGCAATTATTCCATTAACTATGTCAGTTAGGGGTGGGCAAGTTATGCTGTAGTAACAAATAATATCAACATTTCAGGGGTTTATCACAACATAAGTTTTTATTTTTTCACTCATGCAAAAACTGCTGTGCGTCCAGGACAGCTGTGCTCTAGAGTATTGAATTTGCACCACAGGCTGTTTTGATCTTCTAGTCCCACCCCCATCCCTACCCCCAAAACAACTGGAGGCTTCTAGGTTCAGCAGGGCAGGGAAAGAGAGGGCAGGAGGATATAAATGCCTCATCTTAAAAGTGCTGGATGTCACTTCCAGTCACAGCCCACTGGCTAGAACTGGTTACATCATCCTGCCCAACTGCAAAGGGAGTCTGCATGGCCAAGAAAAGGTGAGGACAACCTAAGTATTGACCAACACTAGTAATGTTGGCCATGTTTGCTGAAAGAGTTTTTATATCTTCTTTCCCAATTTTTGTGTCTATCATTACATTTTTTGTTCTTATTATACTTGTTAAAACTTCTAAGGAAATACTAAGTAATAATGGCATTGACTATCCCTGCCATTTCCAATTTTAATTCAAACGGCTCTAGCGTTTTGTAACTTTGGTCTCTGGTTTCTGTATGTTTTACATCGTGGAATTAGTTTCTACCTATTGCTCCCTTGCCTGGGGTTTTTATTAGCAATGGCTGCTAATGTCTTTTCAGCATTGTCTGATATGATCATATCTTTTTCTCTTTTAATTTATTGGTACAGATTATGTGGCTACATTTCCTGCATTTGGATCTCTAGGATAAATCCCTCCTGGTCTTAGACTGCTATTATTTTGAAACTTTGACGTGTCTCAATATTATAGTGTCTGCATCTGGGTGGGTGGCACCCCAAACAGCTCATCCACTCAACCACTGACTCATCTGACCGTGAGAGCCAAGTGCACATGATGAGAAATCTGGGAAGTCAGCTGCCAGCTGATATTACAAAGAGTATGTGCACACAGAGAGGATGGTGTTGACGTTACATGTATTATCCAAGGAATAAGGGTTCTGTAGGGACCAGAACCACTTCTCTGACAAAGAGACAAACATACTGAAGGCCCAGATTAAAAGCAGGATGGCAATGCCATGACTGATGCTCAGAGAGAAATGCCAATTTGTGTTTACTCGCGTGCACGTGTGAGTGTATGTATGTGTGCCTGCATGTGTGTATGTGAGTGCATGCATATATATGTGTGCCTGCATGTGTGTGTCTGTGGGTGAGAGTGCATGCACGTGTGTTTGAAGGTACAGGCAGGAATAGATGGGGGTAAGTATTTGGAACTGGTTTTCCAAACTATTACATCCTGTAGTCATGGTCATGACCTTGGGCATTCTCCTGAAGAGTAACTGGAAGTTTTTAACTGGAGTAGTGATTTGATCAGACTTAGCAGCAGCATGGAGGATTACTTTAGAGGAGTGATTCCAAAATGCTGTCCAAAGTTGCAAAAGCTTCCGAAGTTTCCCTTGTGTAGTAACTTTCTGTTGAAATGAGAAGAAAAATAGGACAATGTATTAAATTCTTTAAAAGTCTAAATGCATTCAATTTAAAGGCCTCTATTCTCCAGTTATTTCCACCCTGCCTTTGTGGTTTCAAAGTTCCCTTTATTTAATAAAACACTAATGTTAATAGTTGGTAGTAAGGATTTTTTTTATTTGTTTGTTAATATTTGACAAAATTAAAAAGTTAGTATCTTTTTTCAAAGATAATCCAAATTTTTTTAAAAAATGAACTGATCTATGAAATCCCCAAGTCTGGGAACCACCGGCAGGATTATTTAACCAGAAATATACCTTTGTAATTTTTTCCCAAAATACACACTCCTGGGCCTTGGGGAAGAATTCAAGTGTAACAGAACTTGTACAGGTATACGTATTTTTCAAAAGCCTCCCAAGTGATTCTGAGACACTTCCCAGGCTAAGAACCTATGATTTAGAGAAAGAGTTGGGAAACACCGAGTGGTCAGCAATGGTGAGAAACTCTAAGAAGCCAGGGCAGTGGGAATACAGGAAGGTTGGATGCGAGAGACTTTTTCTTAGATGGAATTAATAAGACTTGGAATGGTCCTTGAGGGGGTTGTAAGGAAAGATGGAGTTCAGGAGAAGGCCTCAGATCTTCAGCTATGGGCATGACCCAACTTGTTGTGCATGAATGGGGTTCCCATCCATACGAGATTCCCATCCTACTTTGTTCCCAAGAATTCATTCCTCTTAAGAAAGCAATGGAGAGATAAAGAGAAGACTTGTAGAGAGAATGGGGTAGACCTGCAGGATATGAAGTAGGATTAGAATTCTAGAGTAGATGTTGTTTGGTTTCCACTGGTTGTCTGCCACCATGTATTCATATTCTCTAGTCATAAAAACAAAAATAAATAAAACAGGTGAGAGGACACCTATGACTTAAGCCTTCAACTAAGTGGTAAGCATCCTAGCCACCCCCCAATGGCCAGCTGACATATTGCAAAGTCCCCAAAAGGGCACAGATCTGCTTCTTATGGTTTTCTATCTGCCATATTGCTAAGCACCAAGAGGTAAGCGGTGCTTATCATGTACCTTTTGTTCTTTCACTGAACCACTCAACACTCTGGGAATATCATGTTCTCTTTTAAGGCTTCAGAACTTTTCCATATTCTTTAACCTCTCAGGGTCTCTATAGTATAAGTGGTTTTGACTAGTTCTGAGTTGGCTAATACAGAAGATAAGAAATAAGTTCTGATCTTTCATGCATTCAGCCTATCAAATCTTTTATTGACTGCCTGTGATGGGCCATCAGTTGGATATGGGATGTGAAGAAAAAGGAAGAGTCCAGGTAGATCTTTGACCCAAGTAATTGGGTATGATGGAAAGTGTATATGTGATTATCTATTGGTGCATAATAAAACCACCTCAAAACTTAGTGCCTTAACACTACATTCTTTGTTATTTCTCATGATCCTTTGGGTTGACAGGGCTAGGCTGTGCTGTTCTTTCATGGGACAAGACCAGAACTAGGGTGAGGTGAATGAAGTGTCTAGGGTACAAGATGTAAAGGGCACTCACTCTCAAGGTCCCTGCAGCATCACGATGAGAGTGAGTATCCCATTAAATTTTGTACCTGGTGCCTCACTCCCCTCACCCTAGTCCCAACCCTGGGTTGGGGTTTCTCTCATGTGCTTTTCTTCAGATGGCACCTGTGGAGTCATCTGAAGCTTCCACTGGGCTGGACATCCAAGATGTCTTTTTCACTCACATATCTTATGCCTTCCTCACTCACATGGCTGAAAAAGCTGGGAGCTGCCCAGGCATCTCTTTCTATCTCCATGTACCCTCTCCACATGGCAAGCCTGGCCTTCTTTGCAGCATGGGAGTCTCAAAGTAGTCGGATTTCCTACATGGTAACTGGCTTCTCCGGAGCAAGCATTCCAAGAGGCCCAGGTAGAAGCTGCAAGGCTTCTTGTACCCTCTCCAAGAAGCCCCAGAGTGTCAGTCCCTATCACTGCATTCCATTGGTCAAAGTCACTAATGTCTGCCCAAGATTTAAGGGAAAAGATGTTAGACTGCCTGATCTGAATAGTATGGATATAAAGGGATGAAGGAAATTGATGGAGACGAATTTTGGAGAATATATACCACTGAAAGACCAGGCAACAGGGCTTCCCTGGTGGCGCAGTGGTTGGGAGTCTGCCTGCCAATGCAGTGGACGCGGGTTCGTGCCCTGGTCTGGGAAGATCCCACATGCCGCAGAGCAACTGGGCCCGTGAACCACAATTACTGAGCCTGCGCGTCTGGAGCCTGTGCTCTGCAACAAGAGAGGCCGCGATAGTGAGAGGCCCGCGCACCGCGATGAAGAGTGGCCCCCGCTTGCCACAACTAGAGAAAGCCCTCGCACAGAAACGAAGACCCAACACAGCCATAAATTAATTAATTAATTTTAAAAAAAAAGAAAAAAGACCAGGCAACAAACACATTTTGGGGGTGGGAAATCAGAAGTCCTCTTGGGGTAAGCTAAGTTTGTGATGCTCATTGACCAATCAAGTGAATACATACACAGAGAAATCAGTGAAAGACTGGGATTGAAAATATCAGTGTAATTTAGATGCAATTTAGAATCTAGGCACTGGATGAGATCACCTAAGGAGTGAGTTTAGAGAGAAAATGAACCCTCAGTGAGTACAATGGGGAACAGGAGAGTATAGAGTCCCAGAATCCAAATGAAAAAGCACTTTGAAGAGAAGGGTTATCAGTCATGTCCTGTGGTGCCGAAAGGTCAGATAAGATGAGGGCTGAGAGGTGACCATGGATCGGGTAGAGCAAAATTTCAGTCATCCTTGATGAGAAAAATGGTGAGATGAATCTCAATTATAGTGAACTGAGGGGAGAGCAGACAAAGTGAGTAAAAGCAACTTTTTCAAGGAGTTTTCATAGAAATGGGATAGTTACTGAGTGGGGACTTGAGGTCTAGGAAACATTTGTTTTGTTTTAAGATACAACAAAGTATAGCTTATTGTAGGTGGATGGGCATGATACAGTAGAAAGGGAGCTAAGAAAACAGCAGAAGTAATTGCAAAGAACGTCTTGAGCAGGTGGGAGGCGACAGCACCAAGACAGACTGGAAACACAGGAGGTGGTGGTCGATGAAATGACATTCCAGTTAGAGATTCTGAATTGGAGACTTTCGAGGTAACACAGTTATGGTAATACCTAGATCTAGGGTACGGTTAAGAGTTGGTGCATGAATGTGAGAAGTCAAGGAACTCAGAGGTTGAGGTTGTCATGAAGAGTAGTGTGGAGAGAAAACCAGTGAGCCAGATGCGGAAACCATGAGGAAAAATGCACCCCTGAGGGAATTAAGCCCGAATGCCCAAATGCACCAGGGATGGTGCTGTGCTATGTCCACTGGACTGAGATGGAGCTGTGTGCCCTGAATGCCCTCCCCACGCTGTTGCCTGTTAGTGTTGACCACGAGGGGAATTCCACACCAGATCTGGAAGTGGCAGCAGCATCACATTCTTTGTAAGCTCTGAAGGTGGGGGAGGTCCTAGCGCTGTGGCAGCTGGCTAACTTCCTTGCTGATTTAAAGCTCCCCTTGGGTCAGCACCTGACCTGAGCTTCCCAAACTCCTGCCACTTTCCTACGTCAGCTTCTCTGAGTCCTGGACAAAGTGCGTATCAGCTCCAGGTTTGAAGGTGCCAGCTTCCCCTACGAGTCACCCCCTGTGGCACTGAGGTTGGAAGTGATGAGGGAGATGCAAGTTCCAGTTCACTCCAACTGGTTCCAGTTTTCCTCACAGGTTCAAGGTCCAGCTCTCCTTTCCAACCACCTGTCTGGCCAACCCCAGTGAATTCAGGCTCAAAAACAGACACAGAAGCAACAGACTGCACCGCCTACTGCCCAGCTACCACCTTGTGGGAGGTCCCCTCTCCATAATAAATCCTTCACCTGTCTTGCTCATGGACTCTCCTTTGTGGTCAAGCCCTGGCTGATACAGCATCCGCTGTGATGGACCAACTTCTCCTCTGTGCCCAGAGTGGTACTGTTACTGAACCAGGTTCATTTGCCCGACATGCAGCAAGGCAAACACTGAGATGCCAAGGTTTGCAGCAAAGGGCTTATTCACAAGGCAGCCAAATGAGGAGATGGGAGAACAAGTCTCAAATCTGTCTTTCCGAAGGAGAAGGGCTCAGGGTATCTATGGGATATAGCTGAGCTGTGCGGAGAGTGAGGAAAGGTGATTGGAAATAAGAAAAAGGGGAGGTAATCATCGTTTTGCACAGGCGCAACTAAGATGCAGGCGTCTTCGTGAGACAAGTGTTCAGAAAATGGCAAATTAGCATGTTCTTAGGGTGGAGTTTTCGGCTCTCCGGTATCAAGAGGTCATGCAGCAGACACTTGAGCATGCTCAATTGGTGGATGGGTGGTCTTAGCCAGTCTTTACTGGCTAGAGCTCAAACTGGACACAGTTGACTCCAAGTTCCTGAAAAACAGCTTGAGCAAACATCTTATTGTTTAGGCTACATGACACTTGAAGGACATGCAAATTTTTTGTAGCAAAAATTAAAGCAAGCTTGGTCAGTGAAGGCAGATTATCAGTTTAATGGATCTAACTGATGTTGACAATAGGTTTCAGTACTGGTTATGTACCATCCTTGAGAGAATGGAGGAAACAGCCACTCAACTCATTTTATGTCTTCTGAGGTTCCCAGGAGCAATCCTAGTTGAGAAGGTTTCCTGGAGGAAAGGTCAGTAGGTGACTGTTGTAGTAGCTGACAGCCATTTATAGAAGCTAGAAGTTTCCAAGGAGGAGAGAAGAGAATAGTTTGGAAGTGGGAACAAGGGAGGAACAACAGCCTGTGTACCCCACTTCGAGGGCTGGTGGGAGGTGGGTTATGGAAGAAAAATCAGCCAGGACTAAAGAGGGCTAAAATGGAGGCTGTGCCTCAAAAGACCAGCTGGGATTTGCTTTCCCAGGTTTACTGAGATATAATTAACATATAACATTGTATAAGTTTAAAGCATACGATGTGACAATTTAATAAACATACATACTGTGAAATGTGTACCACAGTAAGGTTAGTTAACACATCCTTCACCTCACATAATTACCATTTTTTGTTGCCGTTGTTATGGTGAGAACATTAAAGCTCTACTCTCTTAGCAACTTTCAAGTGTACAATACAGTAGAGTTAACTATAGTCACCATGCTGTACATTACATCTCTGGAACTTATTCATCTCATAAGTGAAAGTTTGTACCCCTTCACCAATATCTTCTCATCTCCCCCAACTTTCAGTCCCTGTCAACGACCATTCTACTCTCTGTTTCTATGAATTTGGTTAAGACTCCACATATAGGTGAGATCAGATCATATTTGTCTTTCTCTGTCTGATTTATCTCACTTAGCATAATGCCCTCAAGGGAATCCGTGTTGATGCAAGTAGCAAGATTTTCCTTCTTCTTTTTTCCCCCCTATGGCTGAATCATGCTCCATTAGATACACCAACCACATTTTATTTATCCATTCTTTGTCTATTGATGGACACTTAGGTCATTTTTCTATCTTGGCTACTGTGAATAATGCTGCAATGACCATGGGATTGTAGATATCTCTTTGAGATAGTGATTTCATCACCTCTGGATAAATACTCAGAAGTGGAATTGCTGGGTTATATGGTAGTTCTATTTTTAATGTTTTGAGGAAACTCCATACTGTTTTCCGTAGTGGTTGCACAAATTTACATTCCCACTAACAGTGTACGAGTGTTCCCTTTTCTCCACACCCTCACCAGCATTTGTTATCTCTTGTCTTTTTGATGACAGCCATTCTAACAGGTGTCAGGTGATATCTCATTGTGGTTTTGATTTGCATTTCCCCAATGATTAGTGATGTTGAGCATCTTTTCATGTATTTCTTGGCCATTTTTATGTCTTCTTTGGAAAAATGTCTATTCGAGTTCTCTTTCCATTATTTAATCAGATTGTTTATGTTTTTGTTATTGAGTGGTATGAGTTCCTGTTATATTTTGCATATGAATCCCTTATCAGATACGTGGTTTGCAAATATTTTCTCCCATTCTGTAGGTTCCAGCCAGTTTTACTTAGAGCAAGAATGTGGAGATCCAGCTCAGAAAGCAGGCCGGGAACATGGGAGATTTTGCTGAGAACAAACTGAGAGCTCCAGGGGAAGTGGGGTTTTGGGGGGTGGGGGTGGGGGGAAAGCTCACGATGGGAATCATGACTTAAGCTTAAGTCAGCTTAAGGGATGTACAGAGTGATATGGGGATTAGTGTCTGGGTGATGAGAGATGGCTTGGAGGTCTGGTGGCTATCAATGAAAACCTGGATGTGAGGCAAGGTGGTACTCAGTCTCTGGGGCTGAGGGGGGAGGAAGCTCATTCCTCCTCCTATCTCATCATCATAGCCTCCTTTTCAGCCTTGGTCTTTCTGGCAGCTGACAGCCATGCAGGCCTGAAATGCCACGAGACTGGGGTCCTGAGGTGACCCCAGAGCTCTCAAAGCTCTCAGGCCTTGCTGAAATCTTACTGAGAGCTCTATCAAGGCCAGGATGAGGCAAGTTTTTCAAACAACAACAACAAAACATGCGGACCTCTAGAATAGGTGTTCTCAAAAGTTGGTTCCCAACAGGCAGCAGCAGCATTCCCTGAGAACTTGTTAGAAATGCAGATCCTTGCCCCTCACCCTCACCCCAGTCCTACTGCATAAGGAACTCCAGGAGAGGGCCCAGCAATCTGGGTTTGAACAAGGCCACCAGGCGAGTCTCACACTCACTAAGGTTTGAGACTCACTATTTTAAAGGAACTCAACAAACATTGGCTTAAAATGCAGCTGACTGTTGATGTTGTTCTTATGAGCCTAAAAATCACAGAGTATTAAAAATGAAAGGACTTTTTCAAGTGTCCAATCTGGACTTGAACCTTACAGGTGAAGGGTCCATGCCCCAGAAAAGTATTGTGGCTGGTTTGAGCCCTCCTGGCAGGACGGAGATTACAATTCCAAATAACCAAACCAAACCAAAGACAAAAACAAACAAAAACAAAACAAAACAAACAAACAAAACAAAAACAAACCCAGAACCTGGGAAATGGTTGTTCTAATGAGCCATACAGTTGCAGCCTTTCTCTCTCTCTCCCTCCCTCTCTCTCTCTCTCTCTCTCTCTCTCTATATATATTTTTTTAATATATACTGCGATTGTTGTTTGTGTGTTTTCCATTATTCAAGTCAGAGCAACAGGGTCTGTCTCACTTCAACCTGGCTCTTTTGAGGTTTGTTTGGTTTAGTGTTGTTTTGGGGATTGCAGAGGTGCAGCTTCCTAAGGCAGACCCTGAGCCTCTGAGGAATGCAACAGGCTCCGCAGGAACAGGAGGCTTTTCTGCCGCCGAAGTCTGCAGACGCTGTGTCTCTATTCTAACTTTTGCCATTCCCATCTCACCGGGCCCCCGGGGACAGGCAGACAGCCGAACTCCGTGCGCACTGGAGCCCCGGCTCCCTCGGCTTCTGGAGAGGAGATTTAGCCTTAATTTTTGTGACAGATGGAGTTGATAGTCTCTCCACGGAAAGGGGAGGAAAAAAGCGCCAGTTTTTGACAGGCCGCAGACGCCGGGCGCCTCTGGTGGTCGAAGGCTGCGTTGCGCCGCAGTTAAGGTAGTTCGCAAACTCCCACGCCTGGATCGCAGAGGCTGCTGTACCTGGGCGGTTTCCCTTAAGCCGAGAGAGATTGAAACATGCGCTTTAATAGAAACCTTGGAGGGTACCAATTTATCCCCTTCCTCTATGTTGTGACTGCGGCCAGATGGTACTGCTCAATATCCCTAAAGATTTTTAATACTATTACTGTTTTTTCATCGCCGTCCGTGTTAGAAACTTATATTCTTTAAAAAAAAATTAATTTGGCTTATTGGATTTCTGGCTTGCAATTGGCAATGATGTCTGACCCCAGGGCCATACTTGTCATTGGCAACAGGGCGCTGGGGGGTGAAGGGGTGGTAGAGGAAGGATTTGCAAATATCTCATCAGTATCTCCCTAACTAAAGCGTGTGCCTCTTTCTTGTGAGCATTTGGATTTTTTCTTTTAAGTTTAAACATCCCGCATCAAATTCTCTGATTTCTCTCCTCCCCCTGTGATGATCAGGCAAGATGGGGATCTCGAAAAACAAACTGAATTCTGAATCCAGTAGAAAGCACACATGGGGGCCAGGGACAATTAATAAAAGTACCTAAAAAAAAAGAAGAAGAAGAACCAAACAAAAAGGACCGTGGACGAGCCGGTTGCAAACAGCTGCCCCTGAGCTCTGCCCTCTGGTTCTGTGCTCCAGCAAGGGCTCCATATCCGAGCCTCCTTAAGAGTAGGAGGAGCTCCCGGGCCTCTGTCAGGCTCCTTAAGCCGCTCCTTTCAAGCCCTGAATGCCTGAATGTGAGCTGCCCACCACCCTCCCCGCCCTCCCCCACTCCGCAACCCCACTCCAGCGGCTCGTAAAAAAAAAAAAAAAGTTTCAACAACAACAGGCGGGACCAATAGCATCTCGAAAAGCCGGGAAAGGGGGCCGAGCAAAGGGCGAAAGAGAGTGGAGAAAGGAGAAAGCGGGCAGGCTCGGAGCGCGCGGGGCCAGGGCTCGGCGAGCCGGAGGAGCGTTGCTAATGTTTTTGTTTGTTTGCTTTTCCATGCATGCATAATGAGGGGGCACCGCGGCACCACGCGGGGGCTCCCGGCCCACTTTTGTATTTAAAGCCTCGCTGCGAGCGAGTCCGCAGCCAGGCTCAGCGGATCCGCTCCCCGGGCTTCTTGTCACCCGAGAAGCCGCCACCGAGGGAAGCCCAGGAGCCGCTCTCCGGCCGCGCTGAGTTTCCCGTTCTCCCCGCGCCGCCCGAAAAGAGCTCCCCGGAGCTCGGCCGAGGCCGGGGTCGCCGCGGGCGGAGGGGGAGGGGACGCGGGCGGCCGGGCCGCGGGAAGGCGGGCAGCGCCGGGACGCGAGCCAGGAAGCGGCGCGATGCGAGAGCCCGCGGCGGCGGCGGCGGCGCGGCGCTGAGCCTGGGAGGAAGGAGCCGCCGCGGCCGCACAACGGATCTGCAGGCGCGGAGCAAAATGCACCCACGGCGCCGCGCGGTCCCGCAGCCCCGCCGCGACCCCGCGGCCCGCAGCCCCCGGGGGCGGCAGTGAGCGCCTCCCGCCACTGCCGGGGGCCGACCGGAGGGGTTCTCCGCGGCCTTGCACTTCTAGGAAGCCCCTGCAGTCCCAGCGAGAGCCGACCTTCTGCAAGCAGCGGGGCACCAGCCAGCGGCGCGCATGGATTTATGAAAACACTCATGCAAGAAGTTGGCAGGACTGGGGCAAACTTTTCCGCCGGCTCCGCGTCCGCCGCTCCCCGCGCCTCGTGTCCTTTCCGCTCCTCGCCCGGCGGCCGCCGCTGCCCGCGATGGTGGCAGGGCTGCTGGGCGGCGGCGGCGGGGCCCGCGGGGGGACCGTGCCGGGCGCCTGGCTGTGCCTGATGGCGCTGCTGCAGCTGCTGGGCTCGGCGCCGCGGGGCTCCGGGCTGGCGCACGGCCGCCGCCTCATCTGCTGGCAGGCGCTGCTGCAGTGCCAGGGGGAGCCGGAGTGCAGCTACGCCTACAACCAGTACGCCGAGGCGTGCGCGCCGGTGTTGGCGCAGCGCAGCGGGGGCGACGCGCCGGGGGCCGCCGCCGCCGCCGGCTTCCCGGCCTCGGCCGCGTCCTTCTCGTCGCGCTGGCGCTGCCCGAGCCACTGCATCTCGGCCCTTATTCAGCTCAACCACACGCGCCGCGGGCCCGCCTTGGAGGACTGTGACTGCGCGCAAGACGAGAACTGCAAGTCCACCAAGCGCGCCATTGAGCCGTGCCTGCCCCGGACGAGCGGCGGCGGCGCGGGCGGCCCGGGCGCGGGCGGGGTTATGGGCTGCACCGAGGCCCGGCGGCGCTGCGACCGCGACAGCCGCTGCAACCTGGCGCTCAGCCGCTACCTGACCTACTGCGGGAAGCTCTTCAACGGGCTTCGCTGCACCGACGAGTGCCGCACGGTCATCGAGGACATGCTGGCCGTGCCCAAGGCGGCGCTGCTCAACGACTGTGTGTGCGACGGCCTGGAGCGGCCCATCTGCGAGTCGGTCAAAGAGAACATGGCCCGCCTGTGCTTCGGCGCCGAGCTGGGCAACGGCCCGGGCAGCAGCGGCTCGGACGGGGGCCTGGACGACTACTACGACGAGGAGTACGACGATGAGCAGCGCGCCGGGGGCGCGGGCGGCGAGCAGCCGCTGGACGACGACGACGGCGTCCCGCACCCTCCGCGCCCGGGCGGCGGCGCTGCTGCGGCGGGCGGCCGCGGGGACCTGCCCTATGGGTCCGGGCGCAGGAGCAGCAGCAGCGGCTGCCGCTCGGCGACCCGAGGCGCCTGGACCCCGCTCGCCTCCATCTTGCTGCTGCTGCTGCTACCGCTGCTCTTTTAACACTCGCGGCCCCCCGCCGTCGGCCACGGGAGGGTCGGCGCCGGGGCACCTGTGGCTCGGGAACAGAGGGGTGGTCGGGGGTATTTTCCAAAACGTTTTCTAGGTGGTTTCTGCCTAGCCGGTCTCCCCGCCTTGACTCTTGGCACGGCCTTCGCCTCCTCTCCCGAGCAGGACTTTTTGGACATCCTCCCCTGCCCCCATTCCGGGTTCCAGACACTCCCCGCAGAAACCAGCCTAACTCCGGACCCCCGACATGAAACGGGCCTGGGAGGACGGAACCGTAGTCCTGGACTCCGAAGAGAGGATGCTGACCAGTGGGGTCTTAAGAGTTTCAAGGGACTGGGTTCGGAACAGGGGTTTTGAAGGAGGATTTATATTTGCAGAGGGGCTGTTTATTAGCGTTTCTCCTGCGAGGGGGGGGAAAGTGCCGGTAATCGACTTTTATTGTGGCCAGTGAAGACATTGCAGTCGTAACCAATTCATTCGTTTAGTCTTGGTATCCGCGCCCAGAATCCTCAGTTTTTTTTGGGGGGTGGGGTGGGGGGCGGGCGGGCAAGCATGAGAGGGGTTAATTTTCCTTAATTAGTTTTGGGTAAATTTTAGCCCTTGACTTTAATTTCATTGCCACCACTCTGATCTCTTAGCACATTTCTTAGGATTAAGGATCCAAAAATTCTGATCTAAACAGTTGCTAGTGGTGTTGAACAATGCAACTTTATATTTAAAAGAGCTCTGCACTGCCATCTATGAAAGCCTCTTTATGATGTTTGTTTTGTTGTCATTTTCTTTACATCAAGAAATTGTACGTACAAATATGCGGAGAATATATATTGCCTCTGCTTTTATCAGGGCGCTCACCCCTGGTACTTCGTATATAAAATGTATTAAAACTGGGGTTTGTTACCAGTTGTTGTATTTTGTATATAGAATTTTTATAAATTGTATGCTTCAGAAATAATTTATTTTTTAAAAGAAATTAAAAAACTTAAATCCGCATCCATGGTACACCTTTCCTCCCTGAAATGTAAAGAATCCGTTTGTCACCAGGGATCCAAAACCACAGTCCGTTGTGAAGTGTGCTCTATCTAGAACAATTTTGAAATGTACAGTGTATTTTATAGATTTGAAGTTAACATTCTTATTTTCAAGAGAATTTATGGACGTTGTAGAAATGTATAAACGCATTTCCAAACTGCCTTAAACATTGTATTTTTATAGACATTGTTTTTTAAAAAAAGAAGTCCTATGTTTTAAGTAACGGTGGCTTTGTGTATTTTTTTGTTGTTATTTGATTTTATTAAAATGTGTACATCAGTAAAGAGTTTTAAATAATGAATATGGTGTAGTTACTTTCCAGAGTTACATTGTGGTTAACCCAATAATGGGTGAGGAGGGGGGTGGAGGAGCCACTGGGAATCTATCAACCATCAACTGAAATTAAAATACAGTACAAGACAAGAAATGAGGGCTATTATTTCTGCCTTCAATTTAATGAACAATTAGACATCTGTAAATGAGGCAGCTACAAGATATAATTTGACTGGTCTCCATTGATATTTACGTTTGTGGAGAGGCTTCACATCATTTGGGACTAACCCAGACACTTCTTTCCCCTCCCCCTTTCCACTGGGACCCTCCCCTTGCCCCCCACCCTCCGGAGCGTCCTCTCTGGCTATTAGACATTCTCGTACGATCAAACATGCCAATAACATCTGTTATCAATAGGTCTTAGGAAACCTGGGAGACTCAACTTCAAAGTCATTTTCGCACTTTGAGTAAAAAAGTACAAAATTTTGTTACAAAACATTCGGGCGGGCAAAAGTAAACATACTGGGGAGAGGAACAATTACCAGAACTTGTAATATTGTTGTGAGGAGTTGTTTAGCAGTGGGCTGAAGGCTGGGCTCCTGCCAGAGCTACTGATCTACACTCAAACGCCCTTAGATAAATAATTACACTCTTAAGCTGTGTCGAGTGCTGATACACTTGACCTTGTAAATAGAAATGTTTGCAGTAGGAATAAACTCCGGCATTGGAAAATCTTTTAAACATTAACACAAAAGAGAGCGCTCTGTCCTCTGGGGATTTGAGTCTGAACCTCGCCAAGCTAGGCACTTGCAAGGGGGAAAAAAAGTTTATTTATCTTCTATTCCTGGTGTTTATTTAAAGCTTTTCATTTTAAACTCGGTGATTGGAAGGCAAGTCAGGAGTTTAAAAGTCACCACAAATAAACTTTGTCTGAGGGGTCGACAGATTAGCAAGATCTCGTGTCTCTTTATATGATATTAACATGTGCTGAGAAAACACAACCAGATTTCTCTGCTGCCTGAAGTAATTAACAAAGCTATGCCCCCTTCCAACTTCCTCCCACCCACTCCCACCCCCTACTTTCGAGGTTCTTTTGCCTCTAATTCACTCTCTTCCCAGCTTTTATGGAGGGCTTCGAGGCAATTATTGCATCTAAAACCAAGATTCATATATGCATAGCATCAGAAAGTCTGAGATAGTTGTGGTGTCAGACCAGCCCAGGAGAGTGGTGTGTGGCTAGAACCCCGTCACCTGAATGGTTGAGTAAACATATTGTTAAAATAAAGCTGAAAGCGTTGTTTCTTTGGGAAGTGAACAAAGAGTATTCCAAGAGACTTGTGAATGAAATCAGCTTTCTTTACAAAACGACGAGTTAGCAAATGCTTCTGCGTTTGTCCTTAAATATATTTAAATCATCTCCTCCTCATGTTATTTTAACACATTCTTGACTAAAAGTTAAGTCTTTGTCCCAGTAAAAGGCCCAGTTTTCCCCAGTAAGGAGTAAAAGGCATTAGCACTAGAAAAGGCTTGATAATTAACTGCTACAATAAACTCACGACTTGATTTTACAGGGTCCTGTCAAAAGCATCTGCCCGGAGTAAATCAACACAGCTCGCTCTTGGGGAGTGAGGACGTGAAGCTTTATGCTTTCTTCCTTGGAGAAAGTGAACAGTGATCGGTGGTCCATTTTAATTTAAACAGTTCTATGCTGGAGCCCTGGGGCCCCTCATCCTTCTGCAGACCTAGTAGATTCCAGAACAGGTTGCTGAGATGTTAGGTTACGGGATTGTAGGTTGCCATCTGTTCCTAGACCGAAAGGATTTTTACAGTTGTTGACATCTGTAATATCTCACGGTGTCTGGGGAGCCTTTGGAATTTTGGACATTTGAGACGGCCAAATGTCTCATGGACAATGCCTGGAAGTACCATTACGGAAGGCAAAGGTATCCCTGACTTTTCCCGGAGATCTTAAAGAGCGCCAGACTTCTAACAGAAGTCTTCCAGAGTGAGAGCAACTCCTTTTGGATTTCATAGAAAATCTGTGTCCTCCCGGCTGCCCCCATTTCCCCGTTAGCAGGTTTGCATCCTCAGTGACAGTTTATTTGTCTTTGGAGGCACCTCAGTGACAAATGTTTAAGGGAGTGTGGGACAATGGTGGAGAACAAGGGGGCAGTTCATTGAGCTGACAGTGACCATACAGTAAATGGAAGGAGGTTCAGGCTTCACTGCTCACCCAAGGACACGGCAACGCTTTTGTGTATGACCACAATGGACATAACATAAGGTCTCTGTTTATTTTCAACAATATCTAGCAATGTACGCGGGCAATATACGTATGTCAAGTGAAAAAATGGCTGGAGGGAACTAAATTCTTGCACTAAGTGGTAGGACATCCCTTAGCGTGGGCAGGGCCCTGACCAATGTCCATAAGTAAGGAACAGCTCCTGGTGCCAACTGCCACAAACTTAAGGGGACGCCACGCTCTGACACATCTGGGGTGCACTGCAACTCTCCCACTGGGGTCCACATGGGTGAAGACGACTTAGAACCAGCAGTCTCTCTTGGTTGACGAGTCAAGAGAAACCGCATGGACTGGAGGGGGTCTCTTACTCACCACTCCCAATGTATGCAGCCCGACTCCATCCCAGCAATGCTGTGTTGTATAGAATAAAAAGAGGGGGAAAGTGACAAGAGAACTTTCAGAAACCTCAAACTCTGCATTGAAAACCTTTCTACTTTCAACTTTACCTTGCATGATTAGTTCACTGGTTTCAACCGTGGAAGTTCTCAAACATAACCTCGTGTGCCCCTTTTTGAGCCCGTAAAAAGAAAAGCACACATTATTTGGTTTTTGACCTCATACCTAGGACCTTCTGAAACACTGTCAGCTGACCCGGTTTCTCCCAGCTCCCCAAGAACAAGGTTGTTGGGAAGCATCGTATTACAATGGGAAGCATCGTGTTACAATGCCTATGGCCCAACAGCAGTTCCCGTTCCCGAAGGCTTGGGTTTCCAGTGGGTCTTGCAGCCTTGTGGGTTAAGTAAAGTTGGAGGTTACTGTATTCTATTGGAGGGGTTGCTTCTGCTGGACAGTTGTAAAGCTTCACCCCTGACTATTTGAATGACATAAGTAATGTGCTATTAGCATAAATACCTTCTAAGGCATCCATTTAATCAATTTCTTAAATAACAGAATGATCTACTAGAAAATAGTGGACTGTATACACTATATTTTGGCACAAAGATGGTCATTCTCCCACTAGTAACCAGGGGCTCTAAATAAATGATTTCAACAATGTTTTATTAAAGGACGACAAGAGCCCTCGAGCTGCATTAATCGGGGAGAAGTCGAGTGGCACTTTTGTTATGGAAATGTTAAGCACATAATAGCACTGCCAAACAATGTACAGCCACTTCATTCTTTCAGCCATGCTGACACCTCTTAAAGAGGAACGGCAGGGAAGGATGTGGGAAAGATCTGCTTTGCGAGGAAGCTTTCAGCTCATATTTTGGAGGGCTACCTCCAAACCCTGTGTAATATGCATGCAATGGAAGCAAGAAAGGCTGCTGAGATACTGGAAGGGTTTCCTTACCTTATTTCAGGAGCTTGGGCTCCCTAAGAAAATCAAATGTCTACATTTTTTGACATGGCATTTGTCAAAATTATATTTTGGTGATTTTGTAGTGCTGCGAGTCCAATTTTATAATGTGGATCAAAGACAGTTTCTCTCAATGGTGCTGATATATACTGTATGTAGCTTTACCGAGTTCCCCTTAAGCAAACAGGGTGAGTCTGCAAACAGGTGAAAACACACGTCACCAAGGACATCTTCAATCTGTAACAAAAAATAAAGGCATATTATCTATTTCCAGACTTTATGGACACCATTATATTCTCTGGTTATTAATATGAATTTTTCTAAGTTTATTTCTATATTTAAATATAATATATTTGTGGGTTCTTGGATGGCAGAATGGAGTCATATCTCACAACCAAATCCTATTGTATATTTTGATCACTGATCAGATGTTACTAAGTACCATAATAAGGAACAATTCAGTGAGATTTGAGGACTTTCTCATAGACATCTCTGTTATGAAAACGCCAGTCAATTAACCTTAATTTTAACCCCTGTCTGCTGTTACCTACCAGGTAGTTACACCTGTTTGGAGCATCCTTCTGTAGTGAACATTGAAGTAAGCTCTTACGGTGACTAAGACCTATGTCTGTAACCCTGAACAAGTGAGGGGAGGGGAGGGGAAACAAAAAGAGTTTGCTTGGTTCCATAGGCATCTGTTGAGGGGCTACCAGTGTGTACATGATGCGGTCTCATCCCTGCACAAGCTGGCCATCAGGATGTGTCCTTTCAACCTCAAACAGAGAGCACAGAGGAGGAGGATTGGATGACTTAGCCCGACTCTGCGTGTAAGGAAACTTGGAGAAGGCGACACTGAAGCTAAGTATGAGGACAGGAAGGGACATTAGCAAGAACAGTGGGGAAGACATTTCCATCAGAGGGAACCACACGTCCTAAGACATGGAGGGATTGAACAGCATTTTGTGTGTGTGTGTGTGTGTGTATGTGTGTGTGGTATGATCGTGTCACCACCAAAATATAAAGTGGGAAGTAACAAGGTTGGGGCTTGAAAGAAGGGTTAATACCAGGTCACAGAAGCCTTGAATGTCATTCTAGGCATTGACATTACCCTGCTCAGTGCCCATGACAGGAAACCTCTGAGAATTCCCAGCTGAAGGCTCCAGAGGTTTACCTTCTTGAACAGAGTACGTGATGGTTTTAAGGCATGAAGACCAGAGACTGGGACAACAGTTACTACCAAGTCCCATAAAAAAAGAAAGTCAGGCAACTGAGCTAGAATAGTGGCAGCAGGAGGAGGGAGAAGGCAGATTCAAGACACTATGACTGGTCAAACGTGGAGCGTTCAGGGAGGGCAGAGGCTAATACGACCGCTGGACTGCTGGGTTTCTGGCTCAGAAAACTGGTGGATGATGTCATGTTCCGTCCTCAAGGAAGAAAGATTGAGGGGCTAGTTGTGTTTGAGGATATAAGGAATATCCAGTTGGCGGTGCACTGCAGAAAACCAGCTATAGGGCTGAAGCTCGAGACAGGAGTCGGACTTGGAGAGTGGTAATGGTGAAGACTTCTAGGAGTGAGGTACCCAAAGAGTGCAGAGAGAAGAGGGCAGTGGGCAGAGGAAGGAGTGCCCAGGAAAGGAATCCCAGAAGGGAAAAGAGAAGGTCAGAGGCATCTTAGGAGGAGCAGGAATATGAAATCATGAAGCTTCTGGACATGGACAACTAAATTTGCAAATGCTTAAGAAACCAATACTATTGCTTAGAAAGAAAAATGAATTCACTGGAGTTCTAAGAAAATATGTGACCAAAATATTCTTCATTATAACAGTAGTAGTAATCACAATTATAATCACAACTAACTGTAGGGAAATAAAAAGTACCAAATATGCCACGGCAGTAATATAATAGTAATAATAAAAAATAGTGATAGTTAATATTATTGAGTGATTATTATTATGTGTCACACAGTGCTGAGCATATAACATTTCATCGTTACAGAAACTTCATGTTGTTTTTATTATTATTTCCATTTGACAGATGAAGAAGCTGACGTTTAAGTAAATTGACCAGTGTTATTCAGTGCGTAAGTTGGTGAATATACAATCTAGGTCTGTTTGTGTCCAGAGATTGAGGTCATAGCTTTTGTAACATATTGATTCTCAAAAGGTATATGGTGGCATTGCAGGTAATTAGTATTTTCTTCCTTATATATTTATATGTTTCCCAAATTTTATCAATGAGTGTATATTACCTTACTCTCAAATTTAAATGTGGTTTAACTAGTAGTATTCAGAACCACAGGAAGAACTAAGAAAGCGTAGTTTCACACCTGTGATAACTGCTACCTTTACTTACACTTCAGAGGGCTGTGCCCACCCTTCCCTTCTGCTCAGTCTACCTCAAATTCTCATGAAGAAGTGATCTTTTATGAAGCCTAAAATAATTCAAACTGTAAAATTACTCTATTTGAAAAAGCACATGACAAATAAAAATAAATCGTAAAAACATTGCTTCTTGTTAGAGCAAGAAAAGTCTCAAGAGATCTTTTACTCATCAACTCATTCATTTATTCATTCATCCATTCATTCAATCAATGTTTTCTGAGCACTTACAATGGTCCGAGTGACACTCTAGGCACGAGCATACAGCAGCGAAACAAAACGTGAAACTTCCTGTCCCCAAGACGTGCAGGCCATGCTAGAAACCTGTTTTCTAAACTTTTACCCTTGTGCTTTGTGGTCTTGTAAGAAGACCATTCGTTCTTCCTCTATTAAAGAAGGACCACACCATCTTCTGTCTCTATATCTGTTCACTAAGCGTTTTGTCTATCTTTCCTTTCTCAAAATGTGTTCGTGCCTCACAGACACGTGTGGGGAAATATAAACTTTCGTATGTACGGCTAATCATTCTGGGTTTTTTAAATATGTTTTACAAGTGGAAGAATTAAATCCCATAATTTCCAGTTCATTGTACAGTTGTCTTCTTCTAGGAAAGTTCTGATAGAAGAGTTAAGCCCAAAATTATTATAGCACTTTTAGGAGCTGAAGTATGCCCTAATTCTTGACATGTGCCTAAATGAAGATGTATGATTATATTCCGGCAGAACAAATTATCTGTGAGTAAGTTAATCACAAACTTGCATATTATTTTTTAAAATAACCGTTAGTAAGCTCTAGAAATAGACAACAGGCTCATATGTCGTTTAAATTGTCAAATGGAGTCCTTGTTCACTGTCACCCTACTGTTTTTTCTTTTCGCAAAATTCAGTCTTTGGAAACAAATAGTATTTTTTTTAAAAAAGAACTGCTGATATTTAGGATGCTGGCAGGAAATTGGTTATTTTATTACTTGGTTTCTGTTCATCATAGACCACCCCAAAACTTAGTGACTTAAAGCTGTTATCATTTATTTGTTCACGATTTTGTTGGTAGGCAATTTGGACTGGACTCAACTGGGAAATTCTCTGCTGACCTTTTCTGGACTCACTTGGCTATGGTTAGCTGGGGGTCAGGTAGGGAGAGGGTGTGTTCTTGATGGCCTCATTCACATGATTGGCAGTTGGCTGGTGTGACAAGGGCAGCTGAGACATGTGTTCCTTACATCTACCAGGCTAGCCCAGGTTTCTTATTATGACAGCTGGACTCCAAAAGCACCAAGAGAAGGAAAGCACCAATGTGCAAGCACTTTTCAAGCTGCCACTTGCATCACATTTGCCAATGTCCCCTTGTACAAAGCAAGTCATATGACCAGGCCCAACTTCAAGGGTAGAGAGATAGACTCCACCTCTTGATGAGAAGAAAGGCAAAGTCCAGTTGCAAAGGAGCATGCACTCAGAGATGGGAAGAATTATAGAAGCCAGTTTGTAAACACTTCCTCAGTAAAGAATATGTTCCTAGAATTCTGCTGGCATGATAGGAAGAAAAAAATGGAAGAGAGCAATTTATAGCTTTAATTTTCAGAATTTATAGAATGGTAGGTCCAAAAAGCTAAACAAGGCCTGAAATAGTATTCTATTTTTTTATTCACAAAAACTTGCAATGTGATATGATACCTAGTAGGACCATTTCTTCACTTTCTTCTACTTCAAGACGTTTTACTTTACGTAACACTGTACTTTTTGTTTCCAGAAGAATTTTAGAATTAACTTCTGAAATTTCTTTAAAAAGCCTTTGTTGAAACTTTGATTGGGATTGGGTGTAATTCATAGATCAATATGGAGACAAGTGGTAGCTTTATAATAGTGAGTCTTTCCATCTTTCCAATTAGGTAAATATTATATTGATCCATAAATAGGTCTTACTGTAAATTTTATATCTTCTTTTTTATTCAGGTTTTGTTTATTTCTTTTTAGATTTATTTCTAGGTACTTCATAGTTTCTGTTGGATGATGATGGTAATGATCATGATGATGATGATAATGATGATTACATTGCCTAATTCATCATTACTGATTATAGGAAACTTGGGTTTTGTACGTTGTTCTTGTATCTAAACACCTTGTTGAACTCTTATGGGCTCTAGTTATTGGCAGGAGACTCTCTTTGATTTTCTAGACATATAAAAAACATATTAATGATTCTCAAACTTTTTGGTCTAAGGAAGATTTGTACTCTTAAAAATTACTGAGATTTTGTCTATGTGGGTGTGAAGAGTTAGGGGGCACAGTTTCTAAGACTGCTCTGATTTCTGACACCAGTGCAAGTTTGAGGTTCAATAATTCACTAGGAGGACTCACAGAACTCAGTGAAAGCTGTTATACTCACAGTTATAGTTTATCACAGGGAAAAATTTCATAGGGCAGAATCAGGGGAAGTATTATCTGCAGAGCTCCCATGCTCTCTTCTCATGGAGTCAGGATATATGTGAAAATACACGTAGATTATTGCCAACCAGGGAAGCTTGCCTGAGCCCAGGGTTCAGAGATTTTTTTGGCTCCGTTATGCACACATGATTGGTTGATTGATCGATCAACCAATCGTGAGTACATAATGGTTGATTGATAGTGGTTGATCTCAGTCTCCAGGTCGACTGATACCATGTGACCCATAAATCACGTTATTGGCCTTTCTGGTATAGCCAGCTCCTACTATAAGGTGTGGCCAGCCCCTATCTTAAATGACTTCCTTACTACCTGTTTAGCTCACCACCTCCAAGCAAACAAAAATTACCTCCTAGAAGCTGAAGGCAAAGACCAGACCTCTTTTGGGGCAAGGTTATCCCAGTGGGTTATGTATATCAATATTTACCATATTATAAGTCAGAGCAGATATATTTTAAATGTAGAATAAATAATTAAAAATAATAAACCTATTACATGTTAACATAAATAATACATTTTAATGGAAAGTAAATCTATTTTCCAAAAAAAAAATTAGTAAGAAGGCAGCTAGATTTTTATATCTGCTTCTGCATTCAATCTATTCCAATATGATACATGAGATACCCTATATATATATGTATATGTGGATATATATAAGGCAGGAATAACTTAATTGTCTTTTCAGATAATTGTGGACATTCTTCTTTGATACACAACACTTAATAAATGGTAGATTTTTAAAGGTTAATTATAAGGTAGATCTGAAACCATATCAATAGACATTTCATAATCTGTGATGTTAATTCTTCTATCTTGACATTTATATGGAACTTTCAGCCATGCATGATTTTGTAACACCATCCATTGGTCTTTTGAAAAATATTTTTTATTGAATTATGAAGATAATTCAAATATCAACACATATTAATTTATAATATTAAATAAACAATGTTTGTTAGTATCACCACCAGTCTCATCATAAAATTCTCTAATTATTGGAATTATATTAGGCTCATAGTGCAGGATACAAGTTTTCCAAAATTCTCATTTTTGCATGCAAGATCAAATGTTATTGTTGGCAACAAATTCTGTTATTTTCCTTTCATTGTGTTTATTTCTAATAAAATGTTTGCCAAATATCCAAGTCTGAATAAAAACTAGTTTATCTTTCATTCTTTCCTGTAAAAACAGTGTTCAATGGAAAATGGCTAGTTCAGTTCACAACTCAAGCAACCACACAACCACACAGGTGTTTTTCCTTGAGAAAAACATTTAATGCAGAAAAAATATATTATGTGTTCTTCCTATTTTGTCATACAGAATATTAAAAAGATGTGTACTCAAGGGTAGAATTTAAATAAAATTTCTATTGTTTCATTAAGGACGTTCTTATGTGACACCATCAAATATTTTTAGTATAAGTGCATGGCAGTGAAAAATATGACTACTGGTATAATTTTGTGCAAGTGCCCTGATTTGTGCTAAATCACTATCAGTTTTAGTCACCACTGCTTTTGCTCCACCATCAAATGTCAACACAGTGAAAAGGGAAAATAGTGTCTTGGGATTATTATGAAAACAGTTTTGACCTCGTGATATGCCTGAAAGTTATTGGGGGATCCTCCAGGAATCCATACACCACTTTTTGAAAACTGCTGCTACACTTTTTCCTTTCTAATGTTTATAATGTTTATACCTCATAATTAATTTTCATGTCATATTGCCCTGGCTAGGATTGCCAGTACAATGTTAAATAGAAAGGCATGATAATAGGTGGCCATTCTTCTTGTATGCTGAAACTAGGAGTATTAGTTCTGTTTCTATTATGATGCTTGATATAGGTTTCTAGTACATGCTTGATGAAATTAAGGAAAAGTTTTTTCAGTTTATTTATTTTCAGTTTATTTTTTGTTTATTGGTCTACTGAGAAATTCTACTTCATGAACTATTGTTGGTGATTTATACTTTTACGAAATAAAGTCAATTTCATCTAGATTTCTAAAACATTTCTATACATTGTATAAACTATTCTCCTTCAGATTTTTAATATCTAAATTTTGTGTTTATGTTTTCCTTCTTTCTTAACATTTTATGTGCCTTCTCTCTTTTGATATTTTGTTCATGTTATTGTTATTTTTTCAGACAATAAGTTTTGAGTTTCATCTATGAAATTCATGCTGGGATTGTTTCTTCTGTTGTTAATTTTTGCTGTATCATTACTGATTTCATACTTCTTACTTTGCTGGGTTCTTGAGCTAAATGCTTAGCTTATTTATTTTTATTTTTTAACCATTCTAATTAGTTGATTTCTTGATACAACTTTTCCTTTGTGCAACTTTTAGGTCACATCCTACAGGCTTTGATGAGCTATTATTTTATTGTGATTCATTTCCAAAGAACACATACTTCCCATTTTGGTGGCTATTTAACCTTATAATTATCTATGTTACTTTCTAAAGTTTTTTAAAGATTTTGGGTGTTATTTTCTCATTTTATAATTTTAATTAAAATGAGTAATGTACATAAGCTTAATAATTTCTATTGACACTTTTTGCAACTTAATGTGATTTTATTTATGGCTGTGAATATGATCAAATTTTATATATATTTTAGGTACATAGAAAAGGAAAGAGTAATCTCTGATTTTGTTAGTGTTCTTCTTTGTAACAGTGTGTTAATTTAATTATCTTAATTCTATATATTTCTTTTTCTGTTGTTTTCTTAAAGAGATAGGTTAAAGTCTCTCACCATGTTGTGGATTCATCTATTTCTCCTTCTATTTCCATCAAGTTTTGCATGTATATTTGAAGGCATGGTGTTAAATGAATTTAGGTGCATGACTATTTTCTGTTTATGGCAGAAAATAACTTTTAACAATATCAAATGTAACTCTTTGCCCTTTTACTGATTTTGGCCTTTAATTCTATTTTGTCTCAAAATAGTGTTGCTATACGTGCTTTTATTTTGTTAATTTATACTATTTACTTAAAAAAATAAACTTCAGGGCTTCCCTGGTGGTGCAGTGGTTGAGAGTCCACCTGCCGATGCAAGGGACACGGGTTCATGCCCTGGTTCGGGAAGATCCCACATGCCATGGAGCGGCTGAGCCCGTGAGCCATGGCCACTGAGCCTGCGCATCCAGAGCCTGTGCTCCGCAACGGGAGAGGCCACAACAGTGAGAGGCCCGCGTACCGCAAAAAATAAAAATAAAAATAAAAAAAACTTCACTTTGCTTTTTCATGTTGCAAAGTAATACATATACATTGAAATTTAGAAGATACAGTTAATCAGGAAGAGCAGAATAAACACCCATAATAATAACACCTGGAGATAATCTATGTATATTTACATATAATCTTTCAATATCTCTATATATTTAACAAAATCAAAATGTACATTTTATTTTATAATTTGTTTAATATACTTACATTCTCCTTAACACTATTTTGGGAGGTGATATAACTCCTTAAATCTCCTCCTTTTCAATATTTTGTGTTATTTCATTTTAGTTCTTATAAAGAGCACATAGTTGGTTAGGGTAGATTTTATTTGATTGGTTAGTTGATTGGTACTATTTTTTAATCTAATGGAGATTTTATCTTTTCATAAGGGATTTATGTTTATTTACATTTACTGGTTATTGGTTTGTTTCAATTTATTCTTACCTTCTTAGTTTGTGTTTTAAATTTACCATGCTTTCCTATTTTGTTTTGGTTTTTAATCCCACTACATTGCCTTTGTTGGATTGATCATGTCTTTTTATACTGTTGTTTTGCTGTGTGCCCCCCACCCCCACCCCAACTCTCCCAATTGTTTGAAAGTTATACATTTCATTTCTATTTTTTCCTAGTGTTTATCTTAATATTTAATCCATATATTCATTATTTTCTCTCAATGTTTAAGGTTAGTCCATATTGTCCTCCTAAAGAAAAACATCACTTTTCCTAAGACTTTCTTCCCTCCACCAATTCCATGCTGTGTCATAAATTGTTTGCTCTGTTTTGCTATTCACATTTTTTCTTTGCAATCCATCTTCTCTTACAATTAACAATACATATTACTGGCTTTTTTTTGGTGGAGAATAGCAAAATTGAGGTAATCAATTATATCTACCCTTAGAGAATTGTTATGAGATAAAAGCTAAGTAAGAAAACTTATTTGTCCAGGTAGAACCAAATTTCCTTTTAGGGAAGAAATGGTCTATTTAGGAAGAATCTTGATAAGTTATTGGGTAGGGAAATGCAGGGGAGGCTCCAGAATGGAAAGCTTGACTAGAGAACACAAAAAGATATTTCAAGTGCTTTTTATGAGAAATAACCATGATGTTTGGTGAGGAAATCAGAAGTGAGAGGAGAAGAGAATAAGAAAGTGGAGACTGAGATAAGACAGAGAAACACGGCAAGAGATGGAAGCACGGTGTGACAGAAATAGTGGATGGACTTACAGAGAACAAGGACTATCTAATATTCACTTTAAATTATCGGCTGTATAGAACTTACATACATACACTTCACTGTTATTTATAAAACTCCTGTAAAAATATACCCTCCTTGATGCTCTTGACTTTTGTTAAGTAATAGAACTGTGGTTCAAGAAGACAAACTGTGGTTTGTCTCACTATAGGTTAGTGTTGGAGTAGATAAACAGTTCCAAGATGCAGACAGAGCAGTGAGAGTACAGGAAAAAGAGGAAATTAGACTTAGAGGGGACTAGAAAAAAGTGATGCCCTGGGAATTGAGCAGGTTCTTATAGAAAACCCGGGACTCCCTACAGAACTAGGAATGGAGGATCCATATCTTAATGTGAAAGGACATGGGCAAATGGTCAAAGAATGGCAGCTGTTACTGTCACTGGGAAATGGGGACAATTTCAACCCTACCTTCCTCAGAGAGAAAAATGCATACCAAATGAGTTCATCCTATGAAGTTAATGCTGTACTATAGATGCCCATTCAAATCTGAAGTGCCATTACAAATTATGCTACCCTAGTGGCAGGAATAGAGTCAACTCAAATGTATCAGGCCCCCAGGGATTCTCTTCTTCACCTTCAGGTATAAACATTTCCCTCTGGGAAGGAGGTAGATGTAGCTTTCATTACAGATAACGTTTAAGGATTCTTTACATATGACGCTGACATTTAGTCTCCCTTGGTGAGTTTCATTTTAAACATTCCTTTTTCATTTCAGCTTGTATAAAACATCCCAGAACGAAGCCAAATCTTTGGAATACATTCTTTTTGTCAACTAAGCACATTCCAGGCATGCCATCTGACTTTAATTTGTTTGTGATGCCACCAGCGAGAATGGTTTCACTAGGAAACAAATATGCTTGGTCTTAAGTGAGGTCTTAGCCCTTTTGGGCTCTTCGTTCAACCAGTATTTATTAAGTGTCTCTGTGTGCCAGGAACTATGCTACATATTATGAAGACAATGTCACAATTATCATTGTCATTATCCTCATCATTGGTCAGCAATGAATAGCAAGTAGAGGGACGGCTGGGCAGTGGTGCAAGTTACCCCACAGTTCTATCAACTCTCTCCCAGCCCTCCAAATAAATATTAATATGAGCTACAATGAAAGTGATGACATGCTTGCTAATTCAGCATGATTTCAAGACAAGTTTCCCAATCTCCCTTGTCATTGACACCCCTAAGGTCCCAGATACAGAAATGTTGAGATGTCGCCGGTAGCAGCAATTTCTCCAGCTTCCTCATTAGTTCCTCTGCTTTCCCCAATTCCTCTTCCATTGGCTCCCCTCCCCAGTGGTGGCTCTTACCCACCAGTTCAGTCTGTGATGCTGTTGGACAGTCTGCTCCACTCTTGATGTGGCTGACATTGCAGGGACACTTCTGTGCACACAGGTTTCAGAGGGTGACAAGCTGGCCTGGGCCTGACGTGGGCCTCCCAAGCTCAAGTGTCCCTGGTGCCTAGTTGTCCAAGATAGGGGATGTTATGGTTGAATTTTTCCCCCACAAATTCATATGTTGAAGTCCTAAACCCCAGTACCTCAGGATGTGGAACTTATTTGGAAATAGTGTTGTTGCAGATGTAATTAGTGAAGTTAAAATTAAGTAATACTGGAAGGGACCAAAATGACTGGTGTCCTTATAAAAACGGGAAATTTGGACACAGGTGCACACATACAGGAGAACCTGTAAAGATGAAGGCAAAGATCAAAGTGATGTTTCCGCAAGCCAAGGAACTCTGAAGATTGCCAGCAAACCACCAGAAGTCAGGCGAGAACAGATTCTTCCTGGCCACCTTGAGAAGGAACCAACCTGTGGACACTTCGATCTCAGACTTCTGGTTTCTAGAACCGTGAGACGGTTTGTCGTTTAAGCCACTCAGTTTGTGGTGTTTGTTATGACAGCCCTAGTGATCTAATACAGGATATTTGAGAAGGAGTTGAATTTAACAGAAGGATACAAACTTTCAGCTATGAGATGGATAAGGCCTGAAGATCTACGTAAAATGTGGTGATTAGAGTTGATAACACTGTACTGTATAAATGAAATTTGATAAAAGAATAGAACTTAAATATTCTCTCACACACACATACAAAGCTATAACCATGAGGTTATGGATGTTTTAATTAACTGGGTGAAGGGAATTCTTTCACAGTGTGTCTGTATATCAAATCACCGCTATGTACAATTTAAATACCTTACAATTTTAATTGCCAATTATATCTTAATAAAGCTGAAATTTTTTTAAAAAGGAAGTTGCATTTAGAGGGGTGACAGGGTTGTGGTTTTAAGTTTTTTTGGTTTTTTGTTGAGAATCCTGGTACTGTTGGTATACTCTTTAGTTAGACTTCATTTTAGAGAAAGCCTATTTATTCCCCCTAATGCAAACATCATATCATATAGCGATAGCACATTATGTATGATAACAGCTCCTTCCAAGGTCACATGTTGAAACTTATCCGGTGTTTCCCAGACCTTAGTATGCACAAGAATCATCTGGGGGAACTTGTTCAAAGTGCAGATTCCTGGGCTCCACTCCTATACCTACTGACTGAACCCGATTCTCTGAGGGCAGAAGCATGACAATCTGTGCTTTTGACAGGCATCTCCTGATTACACTTTGAGGAACATCAATATGAGTTGAAGGAGTGATGGGATTTCATGCAAAGTCTATTGAATGAGGTGGAGGCATCTTTTGGTGTAGTTTTATGGAGAGTCCTGAAAATTGCACTGTAGAAGCAGTAACCCTTTTAGCTAACATCTAAAAGAATATCCCCAAAGTACTTATTAGCATCTTCAGTTAAAATGATCTTGTAACAGAATCCCTCTCCACAAAAACCACACCATCATAGTTTAATGAAGGAGAAAATTACTTCTAATTGGGTTTATTTCCCCAAGTAAAGGCAAGAGTCAAGAAGAGCCAGAATAATTCAATAAGTGTTCAGCTCCCTTCTAGGCATAAGAGAAAAAACAGTGATTGAACCATCCCTGGCCTCACTGAGCTTACACTCTAGAAGGGAAGGTAAACAAGAAACCAAGAGCAGATGAGAATTTTAGCCCCTACTGTCACTTATTCTCTTACACTGTGAGTCTCAGTTTTCCTTACGTAGAAAATGGTTACATGGAGATATTAAAAAAGACATCTAAAATTTATGTATATGTGTAAAATTCATGAAGTTTTAGAAAACAAAAAGATGGTACAATGATTGATTAACTTAAACATCCTATTAGAGATTTAAAGCTATAGTATTACTCTGGAAAATAGTACTGCTAATACTCTCTGTGACTTGCCCGTTCTTTCAGAGACATTTTGTCTGTGAATTCTAATTAGAAAAAGGAAAGACTTGATGATTGGATGGTGTTCATTGCTCCTTTTAATAGGCAACACCCAGGACAGAAATGTATTTCTAATTTCCTCAGTTATCCTAACATTTCTACAAGGGCCACAGAGATCAAGTTTCAAGAAAAGTTTTGAACATTGGTTTTCAAACAAGATGGAAAAGTGTTAATAAGAGAATTAACATTCCAAACCACATGAAAAAGTAAAGAAAATAAGAATTCCTGTTCATAACAACTACTAACTATTAGATTCCTATGTTATTCAATAAAGTTTAGGAGACAAATAGCAGGTAGAGGGTAAAACAGGCTGTATTTTCAGTCTAAAGCTAATTCAATTTTGCTAGACGGTGCCAAAATGTAAGTTGCCCCAGCGAGCACTGTCATAAAATCTCACACAATTACAATTGCATAAATTGTTTTGCCAATGTTTACAGAGATATTTTCTTTTAATATCCATAAGTGTGTATTGCTCAAAACCCAATACTAGACTTGAAAATAGAACTTTGGGGAAAAAACAACAATCCACTCCAAACAGGAAGAGCCAAACTATATATAATAAAACAGCGAAGCTTGTTTTTCTTCTAAGTTCCCAGCCTCTTATTTCAGGGTTTTGTGTGGCGTTTTAGAAAGAATACCGAAGACACGGTTCCTAAATCCACGGTCATTTTAAGAGGATACAACATGCCTATTAATAATTGTATTACTCCTTTATTATTGCTAAGAATAATGATGGGCTGGAAGCTTTGGCCCCTGAGCCGAATTTATCCTGAATGTTTTCAATTAACTCTTGGCACCGGCAGGAAAGCATCAAACCTTTCCCAGGCTGAAATATGGAAAATCTGCAGGGAACATCTCAGCAGGAGAGGAATTTCATTAAAACGAGCACATCATAATCCAACGACTTCTGCTCTCCCTCTAAGCCTCCCTATTGATAATGAGTCCGAGGCGATTTTTATGGATTTGCAAAGAGAAATGACTTCATAAGATCTTTTCAGGGAGGTTGCTTTGGGCCACGCCTTTGAATGATTATCTGCTCGCTGATGAAAAAATAGTCATTTAGCTTGACTGTGATGCTGGGTAAGAGGCTGGGCTGAAGGGTGTTGAGCTCAGATTCAGCCTGCAGACAGCGGCTTTCTGCAGTCACCCTAGGATCTGACACAGCAACAGCTTTTCCCAGGTCTCTGCAGAGTGACATTCTGCTATAACCTGGGTTTTGAATGACCTGCTTGTGGAAGCGAGAAGCAGGCTTCTAAAGATCAACCACCATACAATCTACCAAATTTCAAAGGTGTAAATTTATTTCAGAAAAAGTTCAATTGCCCTCCTGGATGGGGAGGGATTGGAAACCACTGAGGAAAGCAATGCAGGGAAGTAAATGAATTTATTTATGGGTTTTAAAAATGAACATTTCTGTCCTGCACCTCCTACCCCAACTCAGCTTTGGATTCCCTTGTTAAATGTGTCATGGGAAAGAAAAGAAAGCCTCAGTTTCCCCACCTGAAAAATCATGACAATGTAATACTACAGAGGCAGGAAGTACTGTATTAAGAGATATCACATAGGACAAAATGCTCAGCAAGTGTTATTTGTTAGAATTTTTTTTTTTGCCATATTAAGAAGTAAAATATCAAAATACTTGACCAGTAACCCTAAAACTGTCAGGGGCATCAAAAACAAGGAGAGTCTGAGAAACTGTCACAGCCAAGAGGAGCCTAGGGAGACATGACAAGTAAATGTAATATATCCTGGATGGGATCCTGGAACAGAAAAACTTTTAGATAAAAACAAAGGAGATCTGAATAAACTATAGACTACGGTCAGTAATAATTTATCTATGTTGGTTCATTGATTATAACAAACGTACCATACAAATCTAAGATATCAAGCAATAACAAGGGAAACTGCAAGAATGGGTAAATGAGTATTCTCTCTACTATCTTTTCAATTTTTCTACAAATCTAAAGCTGTTCTAAAAAATAAAATCCATTCAGACCATACTACAAAGTTACAGTAATCAAGACAGTATGGTACTGGCACAAAAACAGAAATGTAGATCAATGGAACAGGATAGAAAGCCCAGAGATAAACCCACGCACATATGGTCACCTTATCTTTGATAAAGGAGACAAGAATATACAATAGAGAAAAGACAGCCTCTTCAGTAAATAGTGCTGGGAAAACTGTACAGCTAAATGTAAAAGAATGAAATTAGAACACTCCCTAACACCATACACAAAAATAAACTCAAAATGGATTAAAGACCTAAATGTAAGTCCAGACACTATAAAATTCTTAGAGGAAAACATAGGCAGAGCACTCTATGACATAAATAACAGAAAGATCCTTTTTGACCCACCTCCTAGAGAACTGGAAATAAAAACAAAACTAAACAAATGGGACCTAATGAAACCTAAAAGCTTTTGTACAGCAAAAGAAAATATAAACAAGTAGAAAAGACAAGTCTCAGAATGGGAGAAAATATTTGCAAATGAAGCAACTGACAAAGGATTAATCTCCAAAATTTACAAGCAGTTCATGCAGCTCAATATAAAAAAAAAAACAAACAACCCAATCCAAAAATGGGCAGAAGCCCTAAATAGACATTTCTCCAAAGAAGATATACAGATTGCCAACAAACACATGAAAGGATGCTCAACATCACTCATCATTAGAGAAATGCAAATCAAAACTACAATGAGGTATCACCTCACACCTGTTAGAATGGCCATCATCAAAAAATCTACAAACAATAAATGCTGGAGAGGGTGTGGAGAAAAAGGAACCGTTTTGCACTGTTGGTGGGAATGTAAATTGATACAGCCACTATGGAGAACAGGTTGCAGGTTCCTTAAAAAGCTAAAAATAGAACTACCATATGACCCAGCAATCCCACTACTGGGCATATACCCTAAGAAAACCATAATCAAAAAGAGTCATGTACCACAATGTTCATTGCAGCTCTATTTACAATAGCCAGGACATGGAAGCAACCTAAGTGTCCATCGACAAATGAATGGATAAAGAAGATGTGGCACATATATACAATGGAATATTGTATATGGAATATAATGGAATATTACTCAGACATAAAAAGAAACGAAACTGAGTTATTTGTAGTGAGGTGGATGGACCTAGAGTGTCATACAGAGTGAAGTAAGTCAGAAAGAGAAAAACAAATACTGTTTGCTAACCCATATATATGGAATCTTAAAAAAAAAAAAAATGGTTCTGAAGGACCTAGGGACAGGAAAAGAATAAAGACGTATACGTAGAGAATGGACTTGAGGACACGGGGAGGGGGAAGGGGAAGCTGGGACAAAGTGAGAGAGTGGCATGGACATATATACACTACCAAATGTAAAATAGATAGCTAGTAGGAAGCAGCCACATAGCACAGGGAGATCAGCTCGGTGCTTTGTGACTATCTAGAGCGGTGGGATAGGGAGGGTGGGAGGGAGACACAAGAGGGAGGCGATATGGGGATATATGTATACCTATAGCTGATTCACTTTGTTATACAGCAGAAACTAGCACACCATTGTAAAGCAATTATATTCCAATAAAGATGTTAAAAAAAAAAGTCCATTCAAAACAAACAAAAAAGTCAGCATTATTTGAAATTATAAGGTAACCTTTTATGGGTAGCATTCTATCCTACTAAAAGTGAGATCATGTACACATTTTAGAACAGGTGAATAAAGAACATTTATTTAACACACACACACATACATGCACACACACAACACACCACCACACGCACACACACACGCTCACATATGCACACACGTGCACTCACACACGCACAGAACCTGCTCCCACTACAGACGCAGAATGCTGGTTATCTCACTGTGGCTTTTGTGGAGTAGGATTCAGAACACTTGTTAGTCAGCTACCTATGTGTCTCATGTGCTCAAGCCATTTCAGCTGTCACGTCCTGGTGGACAGCTCTGGGCCTGCTCTGTCTGTGTCCATTCTGCATGTCCAGTTCCCCACAGGACAGACTTTCTCTGGACTTTGAAACTAAACAGAAAATGGGTGCATTCTGGGGGTGTTTTCTCATAACACACCCCCTCCCAGCTTCATAGGACGGATGAGAACACCCCAGGCTGCTGGAAGCAGTCTAGTGAGGGATGTTCAGAGTCTTAGCCTTCCACATTTCCGGGCCCCATGTCCTGCAGTTCTTCCTTATTGATGTCATATCAGTCTCTTCCATCCATTTCACCCTACTTACTGCAGTCCTCTAAACTGTCCTTTGAATAAATGAGATTATTGCAACATCCTGCATTTGGTCTTTTTGCATCCCCACAACCTTTCCCAAACAGCACTTTCACTCCATCACTTGTAGTAGTGTGGCCGGCTCTTCCTTTCCTAAAGCAGCAGTTCTCAAATTTGCATCCAAATGACCTGCGGGAATTATTAAGATACAGATTTCTAGACTCACCCAGAATGTCTTCAGTTCTGGTGATCTGGGGCAGAGGCCTGAGAATTTGCTGACTTTCCCAGGTGATGCTGATGCTGGGGTCAGGGGACCACACTTTGAGAATCACTGCTCTAAAGTATCTACTACAAACCCTCTAGTCTAGATGTTAGTATTTCTCTCTCTATTTCTCTCAACTCTCCTTAATTCCACTGCACAGTCTCCCAGGCACCTGCCATGTCTCCAGTTTTTCAGCTGCACACACCTTGCTCGCACACTCCCATTCTGCTCCATTTCCTTATGTTAGTTTTTCCCTCTCCACCAATCCCTCTTTTCCACCCTTTGAAAACCAATTTGGGTCTCATCTGTTGCAGGCTCTTTCTCAAATAAACTTATCTGACCCTTTGGAGTTTCAGAGTATACCCTCCCCCCAAACAAATAGGCAAGCTCACCTTGAACCACAGTTGATTATGTGCAGAACTCTGCACATGGTTCTGTCCCCTCCACCCTAAAATCCAGACCTAGTGAACCAGCAACTCCAGAGGTAGGGCCCAAGAGGCTGGATATTTTCAAAGTGCCCAGGCCTGCTGGTGGTGTTTGAGAGGTTCTGGTCTACACCTATACCCTTTACTTTCTCAACATTTGTTCACTTCTTTTTTTTTTTTTTTTGCGGTACGCGGGCCTCTTACTGTTGTGGCCTCTCCTGTTGCAGAGCACAGGCTCCAGACGCGCAGGCTCAGCGGCCATGGCTCATGGGCCTAGCCGCTCCGCGGCATGTGGGATCTTCCTGAACTGGGGCACGACCCGTGTCCCCTGCATTGGCAGGCGGACTCTCAACCACTGTGCCACCAGGGAAGCCCCCGTTCACTTCTTAAATCGTGGAAATTGGCTTCTACCTACCTCAGTACTCTACTGAAATAGTTTTCTTAAAAGTTTCAGTGATTTTCTCATAAATAAATCCAATGGTTTTTCTGGCTGATTACAGATTCCTCCTTGTTACTTTCTCCACTCTTGGCTTTCCTGTCACAGGCTCATTTTGGTTCTCTTAGGGGTCTGCTATTCTGATTCTTCTCAATTCTCTCATCCTATAGTGTATACATTGACCAAGACTCTAATTTTACCCCTTTGCTTTTCACCCTATATATGCTTCTCTTTGGAAGTTTCATCACCTTGCATTCCCTCAACGCCCACCTCTATGCAAGTGATTTCTTGAGCCATGCCACAAGCTCAGACTCCCTTAAGATTGCCCCCTCCATTTCTATCTGCTCACTGGATGTGTCCAACTTAGTCAACATTTCTAGAACTTTCCTTATCGCCCTCACATAAAAAACTTTTCTTCCTCCTATGTTTTTTTATTTATATTAAGGCTGCCACCACTCTCAAAGAAATCTAGTCACCTGGTTTTGATCTATGACATCAATCAGCTTTGACTTTTTGGTCTGCCCCACACCACACATCTAAGATGTAGGGAATCTCACTAATACTGACGTTTCCAAGGACTCACACTGTTCCCTCATCCACTTGTGTTGTTATGACTCCAGCTCAGACCTCATCACACACTGGTATTGCCTCGCTGGTGTACTGGACTCAAACACATGCTTATCCAATCCTTCCCATAAACTATATTCTGTTGTATGTACACGCACATGTAGATGTAAAATGAGACATCTCTACCTCATTTTAGCCAGAGGATTTGTGGCAATGTTCGTGAATACATGCCATAAAAGAGAAAATGTAAGGGATAAAAGTCAGAATCATGGAAAATAGACATGAGAATGGAAGACCAAGGTCTAGGAGAAATTCATTACAGAAATACAGGCCATGTGTTTAATCTAGTAAAAATCAAATGGCAGATTTGCACTGTGTGTCCTGGGAGCCAAATAGAAAAGGAAAACAGTTAGATGATTCCATTCTCTATAAAGACAAAACTGAAGAGTTTCTCGGAAGCAGCAATGTGTCTGGCACTTCATTTGAGAATAAAATTTCCCCAATGAAAGTTTCTTAAACTTTCCATCTTAAACTTTTTCTAAACCATAGCTCCAATCATAATATTTTTCTGTTTAAAACTTTTAAAACTATCCTCCCATAAATTGAAATACAAATTGCAAACTTCTCAGACTGTGACCTGAGCTTGGGGGAATGATTAAATACTGTGTTATCTTTCCATCTTCCCTCTCATCCCTCCCTTGTATGTTCCTGCATTCCAGGCAAACAGAATTATCCCCAGTATCTGGTATCTGCATCCACCCCAGGCTTGTCAGGAATGCTTCACCCCCCCGCCACCTTGCCGTCTCCTTGGAAATTTCCCTAGTTCTCTCTTCTAGTTTTCTCTCCTTTCTAATTCTTCATGACTGTCTGTGGCCCTCTGGCTGGTTTTGCTGTCCTTCTACTTCATGCGATGAATTATGTCTCTCCTAGTGGACCTTCAGCTCTTCCAAAGTAGAGGCTGAGACTGCTGAGCCTTCCTCAGCAAAGACCATTCTGTTGAAGACCCATTTACTAAACACTTAAGCTCAGACTTTGAAATGTGAGGAAACAGATGGAATTCTCGACGGGTCTGTTCAATATGAAAGTGTAAATTTCCCAGGGATAATGAAAAAATGTATTTATTCATTCCATTACATTCCAAACAACATAGGAAGCATTAAATTGGTCTTTGTTAGTTTGTTCTCCTAGGAGGAGAGTCAAGAGTCTTCATTTTGGACATCTGCCTTAGGGCCCACAAGTTAAAGCCATCTCACTCCTCAGGAGCTCACCTAGGTGCTCAAAGAGTAGTTTCCAATGAGTGAATGGTTCTTTGTAAGCTCCAGATTTTCTCAGGTATGACATTTGCAAAGTCATGTGAGAACAAAACTATTTAACTACTTCTTTCTTATATTTCTTTCCATCCTTTGTAACAATACGGTAACATGGAATAATCTGGGATATGGAGAAAAAAAGTACTTTCCTTCTCTCTTTACTAGAAATGTCTATAGCTGATTAACAGATGATATTAACTTACTGAAGCCACTGTTCACCATCATAATTTGTTTCATAATCTCAAATGATGTCAATTTGATACAATAGCTTTCTGTCTCAGACCCTCCAAAACCTTTCCTTCTTCCTTCTCTCCTCCCTCTCCTTTCTTTTAGCAATCAGAGTTTGAGCAATGAATTCTCAAAATCCACATTCATTCCATAGTCCACTGAACTTCACTTTTTGTAAGTTTTGTATGCGTTTTCTTAACTAACTTCATTCTTGTCACAACCCTGTAAAAGCAGCCCTACTGTGATCCCGTTTTATAGGAGACCACACACAGAAAGGCAGAGTTACTTGCTTTCTATCACAGTGAGTTTGTGAACACAGGCTGCCTGGTCCTAGAGTCCGTGTTCTTAACCTTGACACTCTACAGCCTAAACTATACCTAAATACATGATGTGGTGCCCAACTCTACCCAACTGATCATTGCTTCCACCCTAATTACCTCATTCAATCCTCACAGCAGCTCCCTGTGGCCTGCAGAATGGATGTTACTATTAGTCCATTTTGCAGATGAGAAAACTGAGTCCAAGAGAGGGAAAGTGATTGTCTTAAGGTTTCAGGTTAGATTGATGGTTGAGCTGAAACTCAATCTAAGAAGCTCCTTGTGCCCGGTATTTTTCCAATATATATATTTTTTCCAGTAAATACATTATTTCATACATATATGAAACATCTCTGTGTAAATAGCTTTAGTGAGGCATAATTTACATACCATGAATTCACTTATTTAAAGTGTACAATTCGGTGGCTTTTAGTATTTTCATAGAATTGTGCAACCTTCATCACTATCTAATTTTAGAACTTTTCATCACCACAAAAAGGAACCTAGTACCCATCAGTAGTCATTCCTCATTTATCCCAATACTCTCTTCCTCTCTAGTCCTAAGGAATCGCTAATATACTTTCTGATCCTATAGATTTACCTATTACGGACATTTTGTATGAATGGAATCATACAATATGTGATCTTTTGCGTTTGTCTTGTTTCACTTAGCATAATGTTTTCAAGGTTCATTCATATACCATCTATCAGTACTTCATTCCTTTTTATTGCCAAATAATGTTTCACCATGTACATATACCCAATTTTGTTTACCCATTCATCAGCTGGTAGACATTTAGGTTGTTTCCTTTCCATGTTTTGGCTATGATGAATAATCCTGCTATGAACATTCGTATACAAGTTTTTGTGTGAACATATATTTTCACTTGTCTTGAAATGCTGAGTCAAATGGTAACTCTAATGCTTAACTTTTTTAGGAACTGCCAAATTGTTTTCCAAAGTAGCTGTACCACTTAACATTCCTGCCAGTGATCTAGACAATTCCACTTACATTACATCCTCACTGTCACTAGCTATTATCTGTCTTTTTTATTTTAGCCATATTAGTGGTATGAAGTGGTATCTCATTGTGTTTCTGATTTAATTTCCCCAATGACTAATGATACTGAACATCTTTTCTTGTGTGTATTGATAATTTGTACATCTTCTTTGTAGAAATATCCATTCAAGTCATTTTTCTATTTTTAAATTGGATTATTTGTCATTTTTGAGTTGTGAGTTCTTTATATATTCTGGACACAAGTCCCTTGTACCTAGATTTGCAAATATTTTCTCCCATCTGTGAGTTGTCTTTTCAATTTCTTTAGGTTATCATTCACAGCACAAAAGTTTTTAAATTTTAATTAAGTCCCATTTATCTGTCTTTATGTTGTTGTAATACCTAAGAAACTATTACTTAACACAAATTCATTAGATTAACTTTGATGTTTCCTCGTAAAAAGTTTTTTGTTTTTTGGTTTTTTTTTTTTTTGCAGTACGTGGGCTTCTCACTGTTGTGGCCTCTCCCGTTGCGGAGCACAGGCTCTGGACGTTCAGGCTCAGCGGCCATGGCTCATGGGCCTAGCCGCTCCGTGGCACGTGGGATCACCCCGGACCAGGGCACGAACCCGTGTCCCCTGCATTGGCAGGCGGACTCTCAACCACTGTGCCACCAGGGATGCCCTGCTTGTAAAAGTTTTATAGTTTTAGTTATTACATTAGGTGTTTAGTATATGGTCCCTTTTTGATTTATGTTTTGTGTATGGTGTGAGATAGGGGTTCAACTCTAATCTTTTGCATAGAATATCCAGTTGTCTCAGTATCATTTGTTGAAAGATTATTGTTTTCCCCATTGTATTATCTTGGAACCCTTGTAGAAAATCAAATGACTATAAATATATAAGAGTTTATTTCTGGATCCTCAATTCCATTCCATTAATCTATATGTCCATTGTTATATCTTACTACAGTTATATAGTAAGCTCTGGATTTGGGAAATGTGAGTCTCTCAACTTTGTTCCTTTTGAAGATTGTTTTTGGCTATTCTGGGTCCGTTACATTTCCATAAAAATTTTGAAATCAGCCTGCCAATTTCTTTTTTAAAAAGTCAGTTGGTATTTTGATAAGGATTGCATTGAATCAGTAGATCAATTGGGGGAGTATTCCCATTTTAAAAATATTAAGTCTTCTGATCCATGAACCTGTGTGTCTTCTCATTTATTTAGCTCTCTTAATTTCTTTCAATAAATTTTTGTATTTTGGTGTACAATTTCTGTTGTTAAATTTATTCCTAAGCGTTTTATTTTTAGTGCTATTCTAAGTGGAAATATTTTCTTAATTTCATCTTTTATTTTCAGAATGTGCATTGGTACTGGAGAGAAATACAATTGATTTTTTTATATTGATCTTGTATCTTGCAACCGCAATGAAACCATTACTTATAATATTATTTTTGTGGATTCTTTAGGATTTTATATATTCAAGATTATGTCATCTGTCAATAGAAATAGGTTTACTTCTTCTTTTCCAATCCAGATGGCTTTTTATTTTTTTAAACATCTTTATTGGAGTATACATGTTTATATTAACTTGTTAATGTGACGTTTGGTAAAGGTTCTGTAAATCTTTAGTTAAGGTTAACTTTAAGTAACCTAAGTGTCCATTGACAGATGAATGGATAAAGAAGATATGGCACATATATACAATGGAATATTACTCAGCCATAAAAAGAAACAAAATTGAGTTATTTGTAGTGAGGTGGATGGACCTAGAGTCTGTCATACAGAGTGAAGTAAGTCAGAAAGAGAAAAACAAATACCGTATGCTAACATGTATATATGAAATCTAAAAAAAAAAAAAAAAGTCATGAAGAACCTAGGGTCAAGACAGGAATAAAGACACAGACCTACTAGAGAGAAAAAAAAAAAAAGCCATCTGGGTAATCCAGATGGCTTTTTTTTTTTTTCCTGTCTAATTGCCCTGGCTAGAACCTCCAGTACAATGTTGACTACAAGTGGCAAGAACAGGTATTCTTGCCTTGTTTCTGATCTTAGAAGAAAGCATTCTGACCATAAACATTAAACATGATATTAACTCTGCATTTTTCATGGGTAGCCTTTTCAGGTTGAGGAAGTTCTCTTTTATTCCTAGTTTGTTGAGTGTTTTGTCATGAAAACCTGCTGGAATTTATCAAATGCTTGTCCTTCATCTATGTAGATGGTCATGTGGTTTTTGTTCTTTATTCTATTGATAAAACTGATCTTTCAGATGTTAAACAAACCTTGCATTCTGGGATAAATCTTACTTAGTCATGATGTATAAACCTTTTAACATGTTCATGGATTCAGTTTGCTATTTTTTGAGGATTTTGGTATCGATAGTCATAAGGAATATTGGTTTATAGTTTTCTTTTCTTGTGATGTCTTTGTCTAACCTTGGTATCAGGTTAATACTGGCCTTACAGAAGGAATTTCTGATTTTAAGATTCTCTTTTACTTTTGGCAGTATGATTATGATGTGTGTAGGTACAAATATCTTTGTGTTTATCTTACTTGGAGTTTTGAGCATCTTGAAAATCATTCTTTTTCATCAAATTTGAGAAATTTTTGATTCTATTTCTTCAGATATTCTATCTGTTTTTCCCTTTTTCTTCTTTGCTTCTGGGACTCCCGTTATGCATATGTTGGTATACTCAATGGTGTCTTACAGGTTTCTGAGGCTCTGCCATTTTTTTCCCATTCTTTTTATTTTCTATTCATTAGACTGGATAATCTCAATGGACCTGTCTTCAAGTTCTCTGATCTTGTTTCTTACAGTTTACCTTTGCTGTTGAGTTTCTTTAAGGCATTTTTCATTTCTGTTATTTTATTTTCAAAACAAGAATCTCTCTTTGGTACTTTTTAATGTAATTTCTATGTCTTTGTTGATATTTTCTATTTTGTGAGACACCGTTGTCATAATTCCTTTAACTCTTTACACATGATTTCTTTTAGTTCTTTGAACACATTTAAAATAGCTGATTTAAAGTCTTTATCTAGTAAGTCAAGTATCTGGGTCTCCTTAAATGCACATCCTGTGGACTGTTTTCCTTTGTTTCCCCTCCCCCGATATGGACAATATTTTTCTGTTTCTTTGCATATCTTATAACTTTGTTGAAAACTGAACACTTTAAGTAATATAATGTGGCAATTCTGGAAATCAGATTACCCCCATTCCAACCCACTCTTTGTTATTGCTCTGTTGTTATAGCTGCTGCTTACTCACTTAGTGACTTTCCTGGACTAATCCTGTAAAAGTTGTATTCTTTGTAGTTTGCTGAAGTCTTTGCTCAGTTAGTTTAGTGATTGGATAACGATTGGTTAGAGATTTCCTTAGAGACCTTTAAGCAATAAGTCTTCCATTCTTTGCAAAGTGTGTGTGTTGGGATATACACTTGATGTCCCAACATTTTACAGCTCCGCCTTAGCCTTTACTTCCTGCTTTTGTACAAGGCTCAGCCAGAGGTGAGAATGTGGGGCTCTTTCAGGTCTTTCCTGGTCATAAGCACAACCCCACATGCACAGCTCTACATACTTATAGCCTTGTAGATTCCCAGGAATATGTCAGAGCTTTTCAAAGCCCCCTGTGGATATCTCATTCCCCAGTTCTTCTTTTTACGTTTTGGCAAACATCTTGTTTGCCCTAACTGATATACCAGCTTCAAGTAACTGCAGTGGTGAACAAATGCCTCTGATTGTTTTCAAAAAATGCACTGGGGATAGGGTGTTTTTGGTGGGGTGAGCTCTAGGTCAGGTTAAATGAAGACACAGCTTTGCAAATGGGGTTTTCCATGGAGCTGCAAGTCAAGTCAAATAGTGACTGTGCTTTAAGGATGGAACTTCAAACCTGGACTTCCTTCCTCATGGCTGCCATCACGGTTGTGAGGCTACTGGTTTTCAAGGCTACTGTGGAGCTGGGGAGAAGGGAATGAGAGTAGGTCAAATTAAAAATAATGCAAATTCTGCTGTTCTTAGTAATGTTTATCAGTTTCTTTTTTTAAATCAGATTTTCTTGAATAAACCTTCTTTAGATTCTTGCAGGCCTTTGGTTAATTTCCAGAGTTATTAAAATGTTGATTTTGACTACTTTTATCAGTGTTTCTGTTCATTTTATGGAGAAGTGAGCTTACATACGTTCTCTCCACCATTCTGTAAATCCCACTATCCACTGAACTTCCGAAAGTTGATCTCTCACATCTTAAATGGGATTAGATGAGCCAGAGACAAATATCTGTAATAACCAACCAGTTCCCTGGCACTGGCATTCTCCTTTTCTGATTATTTCCATAAACAGAGTTGTCCAATAGTGCTAGATTGTTCACTTTGTTGTTATATACCAAAATTGGAAATAACTGCAAGAGATATCACCTTCAGTCCACTTATCACAGTGAACTAACATGAATAGATATCTATGCTAAACCCTTGAAAACGATAACATTACTTTGGAGCCACTTGGGTACTCATTAAGCAGTCTGGAAAGTTAGCACATCCCTACTTTCCTTCAGTTGAAAACAAGTTAGATAGTAGAACTAACTAAATTCAGGTAATAGGGCAAAGGATAAATTTAGCATAGTAAAACCTGTCCAATAGAGTAGTGCTTTGTCAGGGTGTGTGTTTTACCTTATGTACCAGTCATAGATACATAAAATATATCCAAGATATTCTCCTCCTAATCCCCAGAATCTGTGATTATTTACCTTACAGGGCAAAAGGGACTTTGTAGATGTGATTAAGGATTTTGAGATGGGGAGAGTAGCCTGGATTATCCAGGTGGGTTCAATATCATCACAATGGTCTTAATAAGTGAAAAAGGAAGCAGGAGGGGGATAGTCTGAAAAGGAGTTCGAAATGATCCAATTGCTGGCTTTGAAGATAGAAGGGGGCTGTGAGCCCAGGAATGTCTGCAGTCTCTAGAAGCTGAAAAAGGAAGGAAATAGAATCTCCCCCAGACCCCCCCATATGAAATCTTATTTTTTAGCTCCACGAGAGTCATTTCAGATTTCTGATTCCAGAACCATAAGATAATAATTTTGTGCTGTTTTAAGCCATGAACTTTATGATAATTCGTGTAGCAGCAATAGAAGACAAATTGCATACCTTTATGGACATTTACGTTATGCAGGAAATTCTAAATGTACCTGCTATACAATAGTTATAGTCCCATATGCTGGTGATGAGATAACTGTAGGGGAAAGCAAGCATGGAAGGGAACAGTGGAGAGTTGAATGGCTTGTAAATGCAGCTAGGATGCAAGCATATTGTAGAGTTTAAATGCATTTTTTTTTCCTGGCAGAGTAATGTTTTCAATAACCTCTTTTTGTTCAAGGTATATCTAGAACCTAGCGTGAATTTAGAGTCTAGGACAGTTTATAAAATGTGCAGAGGAACTTCATTTACATCTTCATTTCTTATGCCTATATATAAGAATTCTTCTCAGGGATTTCTGCACTTGCTTGCTAACTCTGAGAAGCAAGGCTGATTTGGGTCACTGCTTTCTGTTTCATCAGGCCTCATACCCACCACTGCCATCTTGCTTGCCTCTAGCATCATCCCACAATTTATGCAGAATACTGAACCAGATTTTTTCCAACAATTTTTCCATTGCAAATACTGTGTGGAATTTGCCTATTGGCAAAGGTAGAAATTTGCCAGAGTTTTTGTTAACACTGTGTGTGGGGTAGTGGGGGATGGGAGACTGCAAACTACTCCTGCATCATCTCAGAGACAACAGAGTTGCACATTATTAGTGAGACTAATAATTGCCCCAACTCATTGCAAGAAGGTGAATTCTCTTTCTAAAGAAATCACTGTTTGCAACTTTTAAGAATTTAGGCCTTAAAGACCACATATGTGGGCCATTCTTCATGTGCCACACTCTGTCTACCATCTATCATTGGACCATTTTTTTGTTTGTTTTTGTTTTCTCTCCTGTGCCTATTTGGGGTATTAGTCACTAATGATAGCACACAGTTAAGGGGAAGGTAACTTGAAGTACAAAAGCCTGAGAGTATATATCAGGGGATGAATAAGGAGAAGGAAGGGGAGATAATATGGAAAATGGCTTTTGCAGGAGAGTCTGTTCTTTAAAAGCATATACACTTTCTCAACCTTCGAAGCTAAGAATTATAAAAACATCTTTCTGTTACACAAGTAACCTGATACTTATACTTATCCTCATTCTCAATTTTTTTTTTTTTTTTTTTTGCCATCCTTCTCTCTGCAAACAGACCTCCAGTGAAACACACATATAAATACATGGCCACCCCACATTTATATCTCTGCCAATTCTTCCCTCACATGTAAACTTTAGGAAGTTCCATTCTAAATAGTTTTCAAATGCAAGCTGCCACTTTGATTTCATCAAATCAAGCCCTTGTTGAGATCAAACCTTTGAAATGAGAAAAGATTTTTAATCCATTTACACCAGATGGGGTCCAACTCTCGAAGTCTTGAGATCTACAGGATTAGAATTTCTCAAACTCTTTCCATACTCTTATTTCCCACATACCCAGCATATTTTACAGCTACTTTAATCAAATTGTATCAGCACTTGCATTTGAACAAAATCAGGGAAAGAATGTTCTCCATAAACTAGCCTTGCTGTAACTGTTGGAGTACTTTAGTGACAAAACGCTGCCTTTCTCTACAGGGATCAGCAAATACAAATGAAAACAGGACTTATTGAAAATAAGCTTGAAGCTAAGCCTTTCAGTAAGGGGTAACAAAAATTTTTTTTAAACGGCAGATTAGAAGAGAGGTATTTTTGTAATAAGCTTGAAACATTTATGTGAGAATAAATGAATGAAAGCAGCAAGTTTCTTCAACTATAGCTAGTGAAATTCTGAATTTATAAAAGCATTGTCTAAAATTATTTTGTGTTCATTTTCATCAAGACAGAAATATCATTTGTCATGGAATCTGCCCTTGATTTAATTATCTTACGAACGGCACCTTCTAGAATGGTTAAATTTCTCGTAGCTTCCACTTACTCTGCAAAGTCATTTCCCTTTTTTTCTGCTGGCATTTGCCAGAGAACAAAGGTGACACTTTATGTTCCCTGATTCAAATGACAACATAAGGTAATTTGTGAAGTTATGTGCTACACAAACAATGCCGGATAATCTAGGCTTGGCAACAAAACCCATGGCATCAGGAGTCTGGGTGTTGTAGTGGGCAGACAGCATCTCAGTCCCTCAGAATCTATGTGACAAGCACAGATGCCTCTCCAGAGCCTACTTTGTGACTCCTGAGATGTGATCAAAGCACTACCTGTGAGAAGGAGCCCTAAGGGTGGTAAAGGCTATTTGTCATTTGTGGCAGGTACAGCCGAATCTCTTCCAACATCATCTCAAGCTTAAGCAAATAGACGCTAGATTTAAAACGTTTAGTGTCTCAGGAGGAACAGGTAGTTGGGAGCTTACATGTAACAGGTAATGTATGAAAAATACTATGCCTTGGGGCTTCCCTGGTGGCGCAGTGGTTGAGAGTCCGCCTGCCGATGCGGGGGACGCGGGTTCGTGCCCCGGTCCGGGAGGATCCCACGTGCCGCAGAGCGGCTGGGCCCGTGAGCCATGGCCGCTGAGCCTGCGCGTCCAGAGACTGTGCTCCGCAACGGGAGAGGCCACAACAGTGAGAGGCCCGCGTATCGCAAAAATAAATTAATTAATTAATTTAAAAAAATATGCCTTAGAAATGTAGAACCTTGTCACTTGCTGGCTAAGAGCACAGAGGGAAGGGAAGAGTTAAATAAATAACTGGGAAAGCAAAGAGGGGTTACCACAACGAACATCAACTGAGCACTTGACTGCTTAGAAGAGTCCTGAGGAATTTTATCCCAACGAGCTTTAGTCCCCCAAAGTCACTTCTGTCTCTTGGAAGGTCAAGGTGAGTAGGAGACGGCAGCTGACTTGATCAGTCCACTGAGCGTCCCCTCAGGCCTCTCTGTGTTGAAGCACTTCAGGCTGGCTCCCAGTGCAGCACTAGGGCCTTTGCTGGAGAGTGTTGGAACCCACTTTACCTACAACACTAAGCCTGTTGCCCCTTAACCGTGACACAGAAATGTGGGACATAAGTACCACACTCCCTTTGCCCCTTAGCTGGGATCATTCTGCAGTAGGTGTTTTATACCATTTCTAGAGCCTTCTGGTGAGATTACGAATCACTTGTCTTTGGTATTAGGAGGCTTAATAATGCACCCCTTTGTGAGTGCCTTCCCTTCCGTGTGTCACCTCCCCGTGCCTGTGGGACCTCCTTACGTCTCAAAAATACAAAACCAAAAACGCTATGCTCATAACCCATGTCTCAGGTTCTGCTTCAACCCTTTTAGAATCATTGAGAAGGGGGCACTTGGTTCCCTGGTCCTCAAGTGGTTACTAGAAGTAGGGTAGAAAGAAAGCTGAAGAGCGAAGAAGGTTAGAAACGAATTGGGGACTGGAGGACTGGGTTACACCATGTAGAAATAGTGGAAAGAAACTTTCCTGAGCTAAAACCCCACTTCCATCCCTTAACAGGCAGGCACGGTGGGCAAAGTGCTCCTGTTACGGAGCCTCATGTCTAAAGTGTAGGGAGTGCCTCCCCTTGGGAGCCCTCGGAAAAGATTTATTTACAGGGAGGGTGGTTCCCAGCAGGTGTGCCATACTTGATGCCCCTTCTCAAGCTCACTGGGCTCACTCTGCACAACTTCACGGTTGCTCTGGGCTCCCTCTAGTCTGTGGTACCTCCCTTGGAGAATGCCCAGCTCAGAAGAGCAGGAGGACTAACATGTGAAGAAATATTTGACCAGTGGGAAAGATGGAGCGCCCAGATCAATGCCACCGTCTTCAAGCGAAGCAGTCAGGACGCTTCTCAGGAAGTCTAGGTGGAATTGAACTACATTGCCCACCGCGGCAACCTTGACAATTCATTCTTATGTTGGCCCTTCTTCTGGGGATCATCACACCCCAAATTACCTGCTTGCAGCCATGTCCTTCTTTCAGGTCCTCTTCTTGGGGAAATCCACACTAAGACACGTGAGTTGGAACTTTTTAAGGTAACATCATATTTGAGGTAGTGCTATGCAATCAATAGACATCAGTAAAATCCTGGGAGACCACATTCATTCAAATAAGAGCACCATTGTGGTGGCCACCTGAGAAGCTCCACACCTCTGTCTGTGCTCCTGGGTAATTCACACCATTTTTGGATTTGATTTCCTCTTTGGAAAGTCTTCAGACCTGCTTCAGAGCTGCCTGAGGACCTTAGAGGCTAGTTCTTTGGGGAAAGGAGAAGGAAGTTAGGGCTTGTGCAGCCCCCTGCCTCCTTGGGTCTTAGATAAAGGGCAGCGGGACCTGGTCCACACACACAGGTGATCATGTCTCTATCCACAGGGGTGAGCTTCAGGGAACTCTCCAATGTCAGGGTACCCACTGTCCCCAAATAAATAAGGAGTCACCTTGCAATATCACCTTCATGTAGGCTCCTAATCAGTGACAATTGTTTTACATTTAGTTCATAAACTAAGAAAATTAAAACTTTGCTCTAGTTTTAGATGTTCCCTCAAAAGCACCTAATTAAAAAATAATAATAACATAAAATGTGACGGCTTTAAATATTACCATCACAGTTGAGTCTCTACAAAACTCTTTTGTTTTTCATCATACAGTCATCACTGCTTCCACGTCAACAATTGCTTTCAACATCACGAGGTGGCTTTATTTAATTCATAGCTCTTTAGCAGGAAAGTGTTTCCTCAGGTGGGACCTAGGTGGTGAAGACAGCAGCCAGGGAGCAGGGTAGTGTGTGGGCAGAGAGGTCCCATGATGGATGGGGCCCCTTAACCCATAGAAAGTGCTCTCCGGACCCTCCCCAAACTGACAGCTCAATCCTCCCTTTCACTTCACTGGAGAAACACTGGAGAAGGGTTCAGTTTCTCACATTGTAAACATTTCTCCCACCTCCTGGGGAGATGCTGTGAATATGCAAACAGAAGAATGTGGGTTTCTTTATTTAGATTGCCTTCAAAATTGTTTTAAGTAGAGGGGCCTATATTGACATGAAGCTAAGGTGCAGTTTTATCTCTCTGGATGTGAATATGTACTATGTGTTGAGGAGCCATGAGCGCTATTAAGAGGCCATATATGTATGTGCCCTGTTTACACATCAGGGAGTGTGGGATGGAGAGGTGATGCTCATAGGTTGCTCCAACTCTCTTTATATCCCCTCTCCCTGAAAGAGAAAAGAGCAGCGGCCACAGCCAGGGCAGTGTTTAACTTTGGAAGGAAACTAAGGCTTCAGCTGCTCTTGACCTCGGAGGGTCATCTCCAAGCAGACGGGCTGTCCAGAGAAAGGGGGTGAATTAGGACCAGGAGGTGGAAGGGAAGGGGCGGTTGTCCGTTTAGAGAAGGGTGCTGCTTGCGTGCTGGGCTGCTGCAACAAATTGCGGGGGGCGTTCAACTCAGATGGTAGGCAGGAGGGAAAAGAGAAGGAGGAAGAGGAAAAAGGGGGGGAAAGAAGCAAAAAATGTGGGAGCGGGGTGGAGAACAAAAGGCACTATTTTGATAGCTCTTCTCTGAAAGGCCCATCATCTCCATTTACTGTGGCTCAATAGCGGGGCTCAGAGCACAGCCCCGTGGGCCAACTTGTGCCTCTCTGGGGAGGGGATGTGCACTTCCCAGGAGGACCGTGAAAGAGCAAAGAGGAAAGAGTAGGAGAGGCCAGCAGGAGGGAGGAGAGGGGAGAGAGAGAGGGAGTGGGGAGAGAGAGAGGAGAGAGAGGGAGAGGGCTAGGGAGAGGGAAAGGGGTGGGAAGGAATAGAGAAAAAAAGAGAAAAGGGTGGGGGAGGGGAGAGAAAAGAAAGGGGAAAACCCCCTTGCTGACACGGGGCATAACTTAATTTTCACGGTGCTGGGACAGCTGTATCGTGTAATCTGCCATGGCATGCCGTTAAAGCTTCAATGACTTTACTGACCCAGAAGGGAAACTCAGACCGTGGAGAGGCTTTTGAAAAGAAGTGGTGATCTTTCACGATTTATGAGCTTGTCTTAAAGAAACAGACTCCACTCACTTTAAATTAATCACCCTTTCCAGGGTGCATAGAAATCGGGGTCTCCGTGCTGCGCCTTGCAGTGGCCTTGAGAGCTGGGTCCGCCTCGACCCCGCGGGGCGGCCGGGAGGTGCAGGTGGTGGCGGTGATGGCAGAGGTGGAAGGTGGAGATGATGGAGGCTGCGGAGGTGAAGGCGGTGGAAGAGAGGTTTTTCTCGGCGGTCGCCTTCCCGAGACGAGACGGGTGCCCCCGCGGAGGCCCGGGAAGCGCGAAGGGGTGGCAGGGCTGCAGGAACTGTAACTTGCAAAGGAGGAGCTCAGGGTCCTCGGGAGGCCGGGAGGTCAGAGCAGGGGTAGCTGGCAGGGGGTGGGAGGAGGGCATGTGTGTGGTGGAGAGAGGCCTTATTCGCGTTCTTGGACTTGCATTCATTGTGCAAGAAGAAAAAAGAAACCAGGAGAAATATAAGGCATTTCACACCCTGATGAAATGCGAGACCTCCCGTGTGATTAAACCGCTGAAAGGAAAAGTGGGGTATTACCAGACCCACTTTATCCTCTATCATTTTACACATTTCCGAGAGCAAAACGTAAAATCCTATCCTAATGTGCATATACTTGTTTAAATTTTTGGCAAAATGTATTTCCCCAAAAGGGACCTTTTGGAGACCTGACAATCCTAAAATAATTAGCTGTAATATCCAAGTAAAGAATCCCAAGACAAGAGGTATTCTTTAACCAAGCAAAATATTGCATTTATCTTCAAAACACCTTTGCAAACCTTCGAGCTTTCTCTGGGCAACTGAATAACCTCTGCAGAGGGCAAATGAGTCTACAGTAAGGAGTACCCTGCATAAGGTCTTCCCTTGATTCCATTTGGGGGTTGCCTTTTTACCTATTCTGTATGTCAGGGGGTGCTGTGTTTTAACACATTTTGGAGCCTTTTGCTTTTCTTTCATTTCACCAACAGGCTGCCGTCAAACAGCTCCTGATATAGTGAAGGCTACTGAGCTCCTAAATGCTCTGCCCCTCAATAAAACTTTTTGCTGGTGGTAGAAATGGGATCCAGCTTAAAAATATTCGGGGGACAGCGGATAGATTCAATCTGTTCTTCCTATTTTTTTTTTTTTTTTTTTTTGCGGTACACGGGCCTCTCACTCTTGTGGCCTCTCCCGTTGCAGAGCACAGGCTCCGGACGCGCAGGCTCAGCGGCCATGGCTCACGGGCCCAGCAGCTCCGCGGCACGTGGGATCCTCCCGGACCGGGGCACGAACCCGCATCCCCCGCATCGGCAGGCGGACTCTCAACCACTGCGCCACCAGGGAAGCCCTCTGTTTTTCCTATTTTTGATAAAATGTTGTATCTGGCCTCTGGACTGTGATTGGAACAAACTCCCTTCTTAAAAGATGGTGTTGGTCCATATTTTAAAGTCTGGTAGCAGTCAACAGACTTCTAAGGACTCATATACTGCGATGATGGAAGAGAACAAAAGCAGTGACAATAGTTCTTGGTCTTGTGGGATGCTCAAGCGTGGTGTCACTGAGGTAGCCCTGCACCCTCGGACATGCCCTAATCCTTCTGAGCTGTCAGCGAGCAGGTGCATCTCCCAATGAGGACTGTCACCGGGCGTGCACTTCTTCTGCCCACCACCAGTCAGGGTTCAATGATTTGAATTTTGCATTTACAAGCTGCAGTACCATCACAGCACATTATACAGAGTTTATGCATTTTGTATAGATTTTATAGTTATTCTGTTCACCTTAAAAATTAGGCAGGCAGGGTGAGGGAAATCCCTGATGACAGGTTTCTGTTCCTGACGGAGCATCAGACTCTCCTGGGAAACTTTATAAATACAGAGCCTTGCCCGACCCGGACACACCGGGTCAGGGCTTTTAGGGTTGAGCCAAGGCAGCATCATTAAAAAAAAATTTTTTTTTAATGTATTGAGTTGAAATTCTCATAACAAAATTAACCATTTTAAAGGGAACAGTTCATTTAGTATACTCACAGTGTTGTGTAACTACCACCTGTATCTAGTTCCAACATCTTCCATCACTCCAAAATAAAACCCTGGTCCCACTAAGCACTTCCTCCCCTTTTCCCTTCCCTCCGGCCCCTGGCAACTACCAGTCTGCATTCTGTCTCTGTGGGTTTATCTATTTTGAGTATTTCATGTAAATGGAATCATACTGTATGGGATGTTTTGTGTCTGGCTCAGGCATGCGTGCTTTGAAGGGGTGTGTTCCAGTTGGAGGACTCAAAATGGTCCCTCTAAAGACAGATACATCTTTTTCTTTGAAAAGTTTTCAATTTTAATTATTATCAAACAACTTTACACATCAACCACAAAAAATTTAATAATTCCATTTACTTCACAATCCATCTTGCAGCAGCAATTTAAATTTCTTTATGGTCTCTGAATTTTTACACACCTATGTGGATTTAACTTATTGTAATGATGGAATAAATTTTAAATTTTGCTCTACTTGCAGTTATTATTATTTTCTATATACTTCTATGTGTGGCTAATAGTTATATTTGTTTACCTCTTTAGGCTGTAAAATTTATCATTTTAATAATATACTATAATTTTCCAAACACATTTCTATTTTTTTCTACTTTTCGATATTACCATCCCAAACATCTTAGTTTTTGAAATTGCTAGGATGTTTTGTATGACTGGCATCTTCTTAGCATAGATTTCCAGAAATAGCATTATCGAATACAAAGCACAGATTAAAAAAACATCTTTTCCTCATTAATGAAGTAGTTCATGTTTGTTCCAATCACAGCTCTCAATCAAAGAGCATTTAACACTTACAGTGAAATAAAAGACCTCAGCCTTTTTGTGTGGGCTTTGTCGTGTCACACATTCAGAACAGAACAGTTTCTCATATCAAAGTGCATAACACACCGAGGCAGAGATGGCATGTCAATGCAATGTGGTCCACCATGGGGGCTGGTCAGTCTGTGCTTGCCAAGATCTTACAACAATCCCCTGGGATCAGATTCAGGAAAGAAGAGAGGAGACTGTGTGAGAGAATGAGCTGCCTCAGGAGAGCCTGTGGTTCATTGCTCCTTAGAAAGGAGCCTAGACATAGGACACTGCCAACAGGAGCCTTGAATAAAGATGCTTACTCCGTCTGAGTGTGGGAGGCCATTTTATAACATCATTAAATAGTCAACGAAGAGCACAGAGTTGGTGTTGCTGGAAGTCTTAACCTGAGAGTTCAATGATAATAGCCTCATTACAGGGAAAAAAAAAGTTATTCTTTTATATCCACAGAAGGGAGGGTGAGGCCCCAAAGCTACTTGTGAAGGAGCAGATCAACCATGAGGAATGTATTCCATTCAAGGAGATACTGTTAAACAACCAGGTGTGAAACATTCCTAGATGTTCTCTGAGACACTTAGTCTTAGAAGGAGGGAAATAATAAAGTCACCTTTAACTTGAATCTATTTATTGCATTGGGGTATTTGAAAGCACAAAATGTTCAATCTGCTTAGGGAGAAGTTGGGGAGATGAATCATTACAATTCCAAATTGGTCGGAGCTAAATTTGTATCAGGGCGGATTTTGTGTAGACTAGAAATGGACCACGAGGTATTTATTCAAAAACATGTCGTCAGTGATTGTAATCAATCTTCTTCTCTCTGGAGGTGTTGGCTGCACTATAACAGGGCTTGTCTGTTGAGGAGATAGTAATCAAAAGCATTGAAAGTTGATTCCTTCCCGTGCAGATTTTCTGGAATTTTCTCATGCTACATGGAGACTTTAGACTTAAGGTGTGGAGCTGTATTTTACAGATTTTCTGGGTCAAGAGGCAGAACATCAACTCGATATCAGGAGACCTGGAGTCTCTAAATTGGCCTCCCCTCTGAGCCTCCTCCTTTTGCCTCTCTTCGATAGGGCTTCCTTGGCATCTCTTGGATTCTTTTCTCCATGACCTTGGCTTGCCTCTAGCAGTGGTTTCCAATGGCAATGACTACGGCCCCACTTCCATGAGACCTTATAGCTTCAATGTCCAACAACGTCCTGACTACAACTTTGGAGTCTTTTAATTCAAACTTTTGATATAAAGATTGGATGCCTGTTTCCATACAGCCACGCATCACTGTGGTCTAATCAAATATGGCCAAGAACCAAAGTCACCAGGCATAAACATGGCCACTTAAGCCATCTCTTTAGCCACTACCCCAAAAGTGGCTTGGGCAGGCATCTCACTTCAGCATTCAAGTTTGTTTGTTTGTTTGTTTTTTGCCTTCAACTCATTCACTTGTTTATTCATTCATTCATTCACTCAACCAAAATTTAGTGAGTATTTGCTTTCTGCCAGGTGCTAACTGGACTCATCACTGTAGTTATAAAATATACAAGACATTGTCCCTACCATCCAGGAGTGTTCCATCTAGAAGACGTGCACTTAACTGGTCTCGGAGAGGATGGGAAGGTGAGGAAGGTGAGCTTGGAGTAGGACTCAGGTGAAATGTGGTGGAGAGATGACATTTCACATATGCGCAAAGGCTGAGGGGTATCAAACATCAAGGTATGTTCTGGGGACTGTCAGCTGCCTATTTGGGGAGCAAATGCACTTGTGGCTGGAGGAGAGCTTGGCAAGGACCAGAGCATGAGGGTTTCATATGCTTTGTTAAGTAGCTCGAACTGTTGCCCATTTTCTAACAGGTGGATCACAGACCCCTCCAGGGAATCAGGAAGGTGTTCCTGGAGATCAAGGCATTAAAGGTGTTGGGGGATATACTTAAAGTTTTGTTAAAAACAATCAGCAAATGAGCTATTGTTTTTATTCCCTTAAAAAGGGGACAGTGAGTGTGACTGACAGTTAGTGGATGCCAATAACCCTGATGAAAATTATCACTTGGTTTTAAAATTGTTTTGGTTTTTAGTCATACAAAGTTTATGGATCGTTGGTTTGAGGGTGAATCATAAAGAACAAAGGTATCAAAACACAACAGACTAGTGAGGAGCATAAAAGTGAAAATAATCCCCCAAAATTGCCTCCAGACGGCCATCACCATATCAGTATATTTACTGATTGCCCTGATAAAAAAGAGTCCTTCAAAACTCATTGTGGAAAGAAGACACTGGCACTTATAACCGGTGTGGCTTTACACTTACTACTAATAAGGATCTCTGACACTTATAATGTTTCATTTGTATAATGATAGTAGACAGTGACCTGACACCTTTTCTTTCCTCATCTTTTAAAAGCCAAACAGAAAAATTATTGAAAAAATAAACACCATAATTTTTAAGTGCAAATTCAAGAGTTCCAAATATCAGGCCCTAAAGAGACTTTTATGTCAATTGTGAAGCTGCAACAAGTTAGTTCGGTTTCAATCTGCAACATATAAGATATATTTTTACCCAAACCAAATGTAATACATCACTTAGTAATATATTCATCAACAAATAATGTTTTTCCTTACACACGATGAATTTATAGTCACCTGAGGACTTGGGGCTTATTAACTGGGAAAAAGTCAAAACTTATCTTTATGTACTACTGATGTTATTGGTTATTGATTTTTTATGCTAGAAATGAATTTTACAACCTGTGCAAATAGACTTACACATAAAATAAATACTTGAGATGATTTTTATCACATTCCATAAAAATCAAGAAATGATTAAAAATGTTCTTAAGGGGCTTCGTTAGATTACACATTAGAATGAAAAGTGTTTTGGCAACTGACAAAAGTTGGAGCTGCTGATGAGGTTAATGGGAAGCCAACAGAAATTTTAAACAGGAGAAGGATTTGACCCAAGAAGGGCACCTCGGTCCCCTCCTGGTGCTAGCGTCCTCAGCTCTGTTCAAAGGCAGGTTTCAGAGCATATCGTACAACATTTACCAGAGGACAGTTTGATATTAGAAAATGTCCCTAACCCCCTGCTTTGAGACGGATTGAAATTACACAATTATATGCACTAAGTTTCCAACTGACTTTTGTCCTACAAAAAGTCAAACAAGTGGCCAGTGAAGAGAGTGTTGGGAATTCATTCTGCACTAGGGTTAACTTCCCACAAAGGATGTCTTTTGTAGGGGGGAAATTGCAACAGTGCCACAAAAAAGGAAGTCGTCACGTTATCTGGGCCCAGGAAACTTGAGCACATCTGGAAGCTGGTGTTTTAAAATGTAGGTTTTGTTGTTATTCAGGAATGGTGAGGTCAACAGATCAGAAAATGAATATCAATGGGCAAAGAGTTACTCACGGTTCCCAAGAGGAGGGGCCATGCCACACTACTCAGGGCCACATGGGGAAGCACCAGGGTCAGGCAGGAGGCAGACGGAGCAGGAGGAAAGGGTGGACAGAACCTTGATTGCGGTTTCTGCGGGAAGGAATGGGTGAGGCAGTGCAAGCAGGTTTAGGATTGGCTTGTCTGAGTAATTTCAGTGGACACTGGGGTGTAGGGAGTGTCTCTAATTGTCCGGAATCTGGCTGTGGTGTGATCAGGGAAGGGAAATAGTGGCCTGGAGTGTGAGAATCCAGTAAAGGAGGGGGGTGGATATGGGCTCTGGATTGGTTGGTTTTCATTTGAAAGACATTCTCACTGGTTTACCCTTTACTGTCTCTACTCTAGGAATTGGAGCCCTCAGAGGGGCAGTCCCTACCATGTCAGCAAGGCCCCTTGATGATAAAGCCTCAGAAATACAGAAAATAAAAGGTCACAATTAACACAACTGGTCACTTTAAAGACACCGAATAAATGCCAAACCTGGTGACTTGGATTGACTCTGATGGTGCGTGGAGGGGAAGGTGAAGGCAGATCATGAAATGTGGTGCATCTCAGCTCCTCAGAGTAATCCACCAATTGCTTCACCTTTGTCACAAATGCATGTTAACCTGCATGACTGTGTCAGTCATGTGCATGACTCTGTCCAGTTTCTCTAACAGCACAGAACCCAGAATTCCTTTTTCAGACAGGGGGAGAGATTGTGCTTGTCAGAAAAGAAATCTGGGCCACACAAGCCAATCCTGGTTCTTCTCTCTAGGATTCACATTTCCATTCATGTTTTTAGCTGAAAACTTCTGCTACTGCCCTGTTAGCTTCAAGGAGTGGCTGCTCTTCGTTTAACCCATGTGCGTTCCTCCCTTATAACTGGCTGCACAGCTGTAATGTTCAAAAAGACTTCTTGAGGCAAGGAGAGAACAAAGGAGAAAAAATGTAGACAATATCTTATCAATTTCTGGGTTATAAAATGGAGATCACTCATCTTTAGCCTGTGATGCATCCCAGGGGTCCCCTTCTGCCCAGAGCCCAGGTTGTGCCCAATGACGGAGACCATTTCTAACCAACACTACCCAGGAGTGAACTCCTCAACATTCAAGTTTTTCAAAGTAAAAACCAAGAGAAGGAGCCTACTTTGTCTCTTCCATCTACCTCAGTCCCAGTCTCCCAATTCCTGTTTCCTGTCTAGGGAATCCAGTCTTTATCTGGGTGAATGACCTCACCATTAGGACGATTCTTGGCCCACAGATATTTCACCTTACCCCTGCAGGTCTCAGCAGAACAAATGTGTCTCAGTAACACATAAAATTCAGAATTCTAAGCTGATCCCCAAGATTCAAGCTCCCTGGGACTTGTGATTATGATGAAATTGTCACCCCATGACTGGGCTATGTTATATGGATGGCACAATTGGCATGAAGAAATGGAAACTATCCTCTGTGGGCCTGACCTAATCAGGTGAGCCCTCGAAAGGGATTAGGCTCTTCCTGGTGAAACAAATTTGAAGTACGGCAGGGATTTAACATAAGAATGAGTCTCGGGCTTCCCTGGTGGCGCAGTGGTTGAGAGTCCGCCTGACAACGCAGGGGACACGGGTTCGTGTCCTCGTCCGGGAGGATCCCACGTGCCGTAGAGCGGCTGGGCCCGTGAGCCATGGCCACTGAGCTTGCGCGTCCGGAGCTTGTGCTCCGCGACGGGAGAGGCCACGGCAGTGAGAGGCCCGCGTACTGAAAAAAAAAAAAAAAAATGAGTCTCCATTGTTGGCTTTGAAGACAGAAGGGGCCATATGGCAAGGATTGTGAGCAGCCTACAGGAGCTGAGAGCAGCTCTCAGCAATGAAACTGGGAACCCAGCCCTACAACTGCAAGGAAATGGACGTGAACTTGGAGGAAGGCACCAAGCTCCACTTGAGAAAGTAGCCTGGTGGACACCTTGATTTTAACTTTGTGGGACCCTGAACAGAACACCTAGTCACTGTGCCTGGGTGTATGACCTAAGAACCGAGACATAATAAATGGGTGCTGTTTTAAGCCATTACATTATGTTTGTGGTCACTGGTTACGCAGCAACAGAAACTAATACAAAGTCCAACCTCCTTGAGCAATATGCAGACATCTAAGCAGGTCATGATATACACACAGTCTGTTGCAGAAGAAGAATTGACGTTAGTGGGTTCTGTTGTAAAATTATTCAATGTGCTCTTGGATCTGCCATGCAAATGACAGCTGGAGTGTCTTATTTACAATACAAAACCCACTGCCTCTTACCACAGAGTTGTTTAGGTGGGTTTAAGAACAGGTAAATCACCTGAATGGGTATCACCACGCACCCTGATTTCCAAGAAAAAGGACAATAAAGAGTACAAGGAACATCTTGAAGTGGATTGTTGATGGAGACTACTTACCAGAATGGCTGGATTTCTCTCCTTTCTAGATGGTAAACAAAAACAGTCTATCTTGTCAAATTACTTAACAGTTGATGCCTTCAATCTACTTCTTTTCAAACAATGATGAAGTTAACAAAGTATTCTGGGTGCTGCTGTCTGTTTTTAATCCGTGCCCCAATTCACTAAGAGATCTGCCCAAGAACCTAAGAGTTGGGTTCGTGACACTACAATTGAGGTCACAAGGCCCCGTGTCGTACAAGACTAAATGGAACCATGTGGCATCACCATATTACCAGAGACAAGGCGGGCCGGGGTCTTCCCAGGTGGACTTGACAATAGAGAAATGGTTTTCAGTCTTTCCGAGCCAACATATATTGACATGGTGGTGTTCGCATGTGTAACCTAGGCATACCCAGATGTTCCATGCCCTGTGAGTAAGGATGAGATATTCTGTGGGCTGTGTGCAGTTCCCAGTGTTAGCTAAAGTCCCAGCCCATTGCAAGTATTACTTTAGAGAGCCTTATGGCATTGATTTTCAGCTATAATTCCTGAGGATAAACAAAATAAAGGGAGCACACATTTTTTTTTTCTGACTACTAAAACTGCTGACGAGGGGTCACCTGATGTATTCACATTTACAGTTTCCAAGAAGAGTTCTCAGGGCTGGTGAAGAGATATTTAGTTACAAAGGGAATGATACCATGTGTGTCATCTGTTTGAGTTCAGTTATGCTGCCTGATTTACATCAGAACTAAATTATCTCTGGTGCAATTCCACAGAGAAAGCTGTGACCTTCTTAAAGTTTCCTGATCTCTTTGCGCCTTTCTTTGTCGTCTAGAAAATAAAGATAATTCCTGTCTCATAGGATTGTTGTGAGAACTTAATGAAACAATGTGAGTAAAGCAATTTGCACAATTATTGGCACATATTAAAAAATAAGTGAGAGCTATCTTCACAACCACCACCATTATCACCAACATCATCATCGCCATCACCATCATAAGCACCATTATCACCGCTACCACCACTATCATCATCACCCATCATCACAATCATCGTCATTATCATCACCCATCCTCACAGACATCACCATCACAGCTTCATCATCAGTATCACTACCATCATCATGACCGTTACCACCATTATTATCAACATCATTATTCAAAAAAAGTGAAAGCTTCCTACTGTTTCGTCTACCTTATTTCATCTAGCTTTAAGATTACCTTAAATATATCATTATTTACATACCAGAAAAATGTCAAACCACCAAGACAGAAGGCATAGTCAGTATAAAAAAGCCCTCATAGATGTCTAGCTTTCCACTCCAAGGTCATTGCTATCATCTGAAAAATTTATATGTTGAAATCCTAACCCCCCGTGTGGTGGTATTAAGAAGTGAGGCCTTTGGGAGGTGATAAGGTCATGAGGGCAGAGCCCTGATAAAAGGGACTAATAACCTTATAAAAGAGGTTTGAGAGGGCTTCCCTTGTGGTGCAGTGGTTGAGAGTCCGCCTGCCGATGCAGGGGACACGGGTTCGTGCCCCGGTCTGGGAAGATCCCACATGCCGCAGAGCGGCTGGGCCCGTGAGCCATGGCCGCTGAGCCTGCGCGTCCGGAGCCTGTGCTCCGCAACGGGAGAGGCCACAAGAGTGAGAGGCCCGCGTACCGCAAAACAAAAAACAAACAAACAAAAAGAGGTTTGAAAGAGCTCCCTAGCCCCTTCTGCCATGTGAAGTTACAGTGAAAAGACAGTGTCTATGAACCAGGCTCTGGAAAGATGTACAAGGTAACTGCTAATGGCAGCTGCCTCCGTCTGTGTGGTGGGAAGGAGTAGGTGGCATAGCCAGGAGAGCAGGTCTTGATTTCCACTGTGCGCTCTCTTGTACCTTTTGGAATTGTATATTATGTGCAAAACAAAACAAGAAAGCATACTAAATAAAGATGACATCGATGCCGTTTTACACACAGGAATCAAAAGGTGAGGTGCGTATATTGCAAAACCTCCGTTTCTATTCTACCTTCTGCTTCTCCTATCTCCTTTACTCCCATTCCCCGGCTCTTTTTTGTCTAGTTTACCCCCAATGGGATTAACTTGAAACAGGCAATGTAAAAAAAAACAAATAAAAATATTCCCCCCAAAATGCAAAACAGAACAAGAAAAGAGAGATTTTCAGAATTAAGAGAAGGCTATACAGAAGTCAATCTGAATATGCTGGACTTTTGGAAAAGATTTTATAGTGAGGGAGGAATTACTGTCTTGTCTCCCTCGACACAGCTTTTCTTCCCCTCTAATTTTGTATTGAATGCTTACACAGAGGCAGGGGTGGAGGTGGTTATGGCTGCAGGCGACTAAAGCCACGCCCACAGAACAGATATTCTCAAGGATGATGAGGAAGGAACTGCCAAATCAAGATGATTAGTCTGGGCTTCCCTGGTGGCGCAGTGGTTGAGAGTCCGCCTGCCGATGCAGGGGACACGGGTTCGTGCCCCGGTCCGGGAAGATCCCACATGCCGCGGAGCGGCTGGGTCCGTGAGCCATGGCCGCTGAGCCTGCGCATCCGGAGCCTGTGCTCCGCAACAGGAGTAAGGCCACAGAGGTGAGATGCTCGCATACAGCAAAAAAAAAAAAAAAAAAAAAAAAAAAAAAAAAGAACTAACATTACATATAAGCAATTGGGATTTTCTTCATGATCTATAAATGGAATATATAAATTATGATCATCCAAATCATTTGTGAACTCTCTGATCAAGAGGATCTCACAGTCACTGTTACATTGTGCATGCATACATGAGTGAAGACAGGTAAACGGGCATTCGCCCACTGGACTGTGGTCTAAAAGACAGTCATTGGAAAGCATGATGCCACGTCAGTCATGGATTATTTTAACTATCTGTCAGTGAGTGTTCGTAGAACCTCTTTGTGTTTACTGCTCTTTTTCCCATATCTCATGGCTTACTCTTGGCTACTTTACAGATATATAAAGTTTTGTGAGACTACTTTGCCTTTTGGGAATGTTCTGCAGAGTGGCAGATAATTCTGATATTTGAACCAAAATTCCCATGAATTTTCTCATGGAACAAAATAGATTGGTGGTGAATTGAACCAGCCTGCATTAGCGTGACTTGTACAGTGGTAGGACTCCGGGGCTTAAGGGATCTTCAGATGATCCTGTTCAATCTTTCATCTTCCTACTGAGAAAACTAATCTTTGGAACAGATTGTTATGTTCCCAGGATAAGGCAGCAAAGCTAAGATGGAAATTCTGACTTCCTGAACCCCAATTCAGTAATCTTTCTCTTTTAAAATCTAATTGACCACGTTGTTACTGTGGCTATCTTGTACTCTCCTGGGGATAGTCAGTCTCTGAATGATTTCCAATAATGTGTGTACAGTATATGTAGTTACATAAAAGTTGAAAAATATTTGATCCCTGGATGTACTTTATTTATTTCTTTTTAAATATTTATTTATTTAGGCTGCACCAGGTCTTGGTTGCGGTGCTCGGAATCTTTGTTGCAGCATGCAAAGTTCTTAGTTGCGGCACGCATGCGGATCTAGTTCCCTGACCAGGGATCAAACCAGGGTCCCCCGCATTGGGAGGGTGGAGTCTTACCCACTGGACCACCAGGGAAGTCCTCCCTGAATGTCCTTTAAAGTCACCTGGCTCATAATGTTGGTTTTTTTTTTTTAAATTTTTTACTGCTGTAATTATCGATGCTGTTCTGTTTCTTGTGGCCATTCTGTTCCTTCAGTGACCTCCGAAACAAAATAGAATTGTGACAGGTAAATTACTGAGCTATTAGTGTGTGTGTTCTTCCATCTTGGTATCATTTCCTTTCTGTTCCTAGAAGGCCCGTTGACGTCCCTTGCCACAGGAGAGGATGGAGGAGCATAGTCAAGAAGATGGAGGGAAAAGGTTCCCCCCAAAGAGAAAGAGATGGAGGTGATGGGGTTTCTTGGTCCCTGAGCCTGTGGTGAGGGTGAGGCAGGCAGTGAAAGGATGGCGATGGGTGGTCCTTTGGGATAGACAAGTACCTCCCACTCATTTTCTACCCAAGGTGGAAACAAAGATGCTAGACTTCAGGATCCTTTAATGGCTTGGCCAATACCAAAGCTCCTTCTTCCCAACATTAGCTCTGATTGTGGTGCCTGGGAAGTTTGCACAACCCCGTAGGATGTCTGGGGAAGGCCTTAGATGAATTATCTATTGCTATGGGACAAACCACCCCAGGACTTAGTGGCTTAACATAACAAAAATCATTTATTTTGCACATGAATCTGCAATTTCTGTTGGTCTCTGTTCCACCTAGGGTCTGCGGGAGCAGCTTGAGTTAGGGCTGGAGAATCTACTTTCAAGAATCTCCTTTCAATCCGCCTGGCTGGGGATTTGGTTCTGGCCGTTGGCTGGGAGCCTGAGGGGTCGGGGGCTAAGGGTCTCAGATCCTCAGATCTTCTCCGCACAGTGTCTCCAAAGGCTATTTCGGCTTCCTTTCATGGCGTGGCGGCTGCCATCTAAGAGCACGTGTCCTAAGAGATCCAGAGAAACTTAACTTCAGAAGTCACAGGGTGTCGCTCCTGCCTCTTCAGGTTCTGTGGGAGGGACATCAACCTCATCTTTCAATGGGACAATTGTCAGAACCACACTAAGTGGGTGAGATGAGCCATCTTGGGCAGGTTTTGGAAAATACAGTGTGCCACACCCCCAAACCACTCTGATTGAATTCGTACCAGCCCAGCACAGTGTCAAACTCAAATTGGTCAAAGTCATATCATTTCTTACACTTCCCAGTGTGTATAGAAAGACCCATATCATCTCAATTTATGCCAATATCATACTTTATTCTAATTGTTTGCCAGTAGATTGTATTTATGCATAATGATGTATAGAACATGTTTCAGAGGTACTTTCTTTTCATTTTATATTTATTTCCAATGGACTCTTTAATATTTTTTGTCCCACAGATTTTTCATCGAAGTGTTTATCTTTTATCCAATAAATCATAGGCTCATATTATTTAACCATCATTTTACAGTGTAGTCCTTCCCCAGTCTAACTTGCAGTTTGCATTTTAACATTGATTTTCTAAAGGTCGGCACATCTGTAGGTCGATTTTAAGATGGCTGGAGAGTTCATTGATTATAAATCCCCCTCTGGCAAACAACCTCTGACATATTTATGAAGACAAAAATTCTTTTTTTTTTTTTTTTTTTTTTTTTTGCGGTACGCGGGCTTCTCACTGTTGTGGCCTCTCCCGTTGCGGAGCACAGGCTCCGGACGCGCAGGCTCAGCGGCCATGGCTCACGGGCCCAGCCGCTCCCCGGCATGTGGGATCTTCCCGGACCGGGGCACGAACCCGTGTCCCCTGCATCGGCAGGCGGACTCTCAATCACTGCGCCACCAGGGAAACCCAAAAAATTCTTTAATTTATTTACAGTGAGTCATCTCAGCTAAAACTCATAAAAGCCAATGTGTGATAGTCCTTTACTCCGTTTAGCTGGTCTAATGGATTTGGAACAAACCCTTAACTCAGAGGATGATCCTGTGAGGAAAATCATTTGAAATGATCACTAAAAATGAAAACAAACCCACAGATAAGACTTCCCTAAAATGCCTCGCACGTGGTCTCTCCCTTCTTTTCCTGAGAGTCTTCCTTTCAAATGCAGATAGTACAGGGGATTCGGGAGAGGTCTATTCAGTGAGGTCCCTAACACCTTACTGGGGATGCTGCTGGAAGAGAAACATAATAACAGGGCTGGTGTGTGGCGTGGTGTTCAGAGACGGTGCAGAAAGACAAACTCCATAGCTGGCCTCTTTGCAGACTCCCAGTGGCTTACTGCTTTCTCCAAACGGCCTTTGCCTCTAAAGACAACATGTGGGTCATCACTATTGTTGATATGTCTTGGATTTAGATAAAGATATATGCACACCTTGTAAAAAAAAATCTTTTATAACGAACCAGCAGCTTACATCCATACCTCCTTTCTCTGACCTGAATGGAAACAGAAAATGTCTGCTAGGTTTTGGTAAGAATGCTGCTTTAATTTAACCCTTGGGGTCTATTGCACAGGGTGAATAATTTCAGTGCCATTTACCCTCAGAGGCTGGTTCATCAACACCAAAACTCCCCCACCCTGCCCAAAGCATCTTATGTGTGTGGACAACACCCTTCGAGGTCTAACATCTAAAGTGACATATGACGGCAATTTTTCAGGATAAGAGCTCAAGAATTCTAGAGGAGGGGCCTCTCCGAGTACCTGCCTGGCCCATGGCCTCACCTAAGGAAAAGTGGCTTGGGTCCTGGGTATCTATGAATCCACCCACAGAGGACTAGATTAGCCAGTGAGAGAACTTCTCCCAAGGAGCTCCTCTGAGGGCTGGCCAGCTGGCCCAAGGTGGATCTGCCCGACTGGGCTAAGAGACCCTCTTTACAAGCTCACTTGAAGCTAGAGGGGTGATGATGGGAGGCCGACTTACCCTACCCCTAAACCTGCAAAGAGTTAGAAATGCATAGGCAGGGAAAGCAGAAGACAACAAGTTCGCAGAAGCCTTGCACATTCTGAACATTCAGGGAGTCAGAAGTTACGGGAAGAGTAAAACCTAGACCTGCGATTCTTCAGACTTTAATGTGCACACATATCTTCTGGGCATCTTGCCAAAATGCTGATTTTGATTTGATAGCGCTGGGATGAGGCCTGAGACTCCACATTTCTAACAAGCTGCCAGGTGATGCCAGATGCTGCTAGCTCAAAGGCCACCCTGATAGCAAGCGTCCAGACAAGCAATAATTCTCAGCCTTGGCCATGCACGAGAATCACCTTAGAACTTCATAAAAAATGCAGTCTCTGGGGATGGGACGTGGGCATCAGTCTCTTAAAGCCTCAGGTGATTCCAACATGCGGCCAAGGTTGAAAAGCACTGTCTGAGAGGGATATTAGTTGATGGTTGAGGAGCAGCAGACACTGAACCAACCCTATCCCTGAGGGCCCACAAAGGAGCAGAAGGTATCCATTTCCATGGACGTGACTACTACACTTCCATATGCTCTGGTTCCATGACTTATGCACTTCTGTTTTCACCACCACCAGCCCAGGAAGCCCAACATATCTCTGTTCCTAGAACTGAGGGAGCATTTAGTGAGAATGACAATGGTAATCTTTCCTTTCCTTCATCTACAAAATGTACAGCTGGGGATGGAGGGGTCTACATGAGCAATCCAAAGTCTCATGGGTAACCGTGTTATTTCCCCACAGTCCTCTTCATACCACCACACATTCCCATTCTATGCACTGATATCTTTTACAGAAACACCCTTCCCCTTCTTTTAAAGCAAGTGAGTAGATGTTTCAAGCCATAAATTTACGTACGTCTAAGACCGTGCCTAGCATGCGACTTCATCATGTCCATTCTCTGACCCTTCTCAGCAGAAGAGAGCATCTCTAACATCCAAAGGAGACAGAGCCCACTCGTGTAGCTGTGAAAGCAGTTTGAGAACCCAAGACAAAATTCGCTGATCTCTTGAAGCAGGAAGAGTTTTCTCCAAAATAACCAAGTATTTCTGTTGATCTCAGAGTCAAGGGAAATGGAGGGAAGTGTAAGGTAACGCACCGGTCTCTCAGGAGCAAATATTCTGACTATACAGGATCAAAGGTACTTAAGTGGCTCATTTAGATAGAGACATAATGTAGTTTGGAATGAGACACAGAGTTCAAGTGGTGAGAAATAATAAGCCTTGATTTTCGGCACCTTAAATCCCAAGATAGACATATACTTAATAAGAACACAGTCTGGGCTTCCCTGGTGGTGCAGTGGTTGAGAGTCTGCCTGCCGATGCAGGGTACGTGGGTTCGTGCCCCGGTCTGGCAAGATCCCACATGCCGCGGAGCGGCTGGGCCCGTGAGCCATGGCCGCTGAGCCTGCGCGTCCAGAGCCTGTGCTCCGCAACGGGAGAGGCCGCAACAGTGAGAGGCCCACATACTGCAAAAAAAAAAAAAAAAGAACACAGTCTGTGACATCATATCAGAGACCAAAGCCTGGGGCTTCCACTTCCTACCTTTATAAATTTGGGTCATATCAGTTTCCTCCTCTGTAACTGAGGCAGTGAGTCTATTTGTCTGGGGTGGGGGATAGATGAACTAAGTGCCTAGCACAGGGGAAGTGGTCAGTCAGTGGGAGCCGTTGGTACCCATTGTTAGAGAATGGAAAATTATTGAAAGCAGGGGAGTGATGTGAACAATACCAGGAAACATGTGTGTTTTTAACATCTTTATTGGAATATAATTGCTTTACAATGTTGTGTTAGTTTCTGCTGTACAACAAAGTGAATCAGCTATATGTATACATATATCCCCGTATCCTCTCCCTCTTGCGTCTCCCTCCCACCCGCCCTATCCCACCTTTCTAGGTGGTTACAAAGCACTGAGCTGATCTCCCTGTGCTATGCGGCTGCCTCCCACTAGCTATTTTACATTTGGTAGTGTATATATGTCCATGCCTCTCTCTCACTTCGTCCCAGCTTCCCCTTCCCCCTTCCCATGTCCTCAAGTCCATTCTCTACATCTGCGTCTTTATTCCTGTCCTGCCCCTAGGTTCTTCAGAACCTTTTCTTTATTCTTTAGATTCCATATATATATATGTGTTAGCAGAAGGTATTTGTTTTTCTCTTTCTGACTTACTTCACTCTGTATGACAGACTCTAGGTCCATCCACCTCACTACAAATAACTCAATTTCGTTCCTTTTAATGGCTGAGGAATATTCCATTTTATATATGTGCCACATCTTCTTTAGCCATTCATCTGTCGATGGACACTTAGGTTGCTTCCATGTCCTGGCTATTGAACAAATTGACACAGCCACTATGAAGGAACATGTTTTAAAAGATGAGTGTGGCAACAGTGTAAACCCTTTGGAGGAAGCTGTACTGGGGAGGAGGTGGTAAATGAAGAGGCAAATTCAGAAGTCCAGGAGTAGAGTGTTGAAGGCAGAATTGATAAAGCCTGGGGAGTTTGTTGAGGTTCAGACAGATGGGACAATAAATCCTCCCAGGAAGGTGGAGAAGTCAAGGATGATGTTGGGGTGCGTGTTCTGGGTGACCACGAGGATGGGTTGTAAGGCTTGCAAGGAGCTGGAACACACTTCACTTACCTCTGCAGGGCCCCATCCCCACCCCCGCAACATATACAAGCTGGAAGATGCCGGAGAAATGTCTATATGCAGGCTGTTCCTCGGGTCACATCCACGACATGCATGCTGCATCGTTTAATCATAAAACACTGCCAACAAAAAGGTGTTTTAGATTACAGGTCACACACCTCCAAACATTAGATAAAACTTGAATAGTATGAGCTTTTCTCTTGCTCTTCTGCAGTAGAAAAAAGAATTTTAAGATGTAAGAAACAAATAAACAAAACCAAACCAGAGTTCGAAATAACCTATTGAGGTGCCTAGAGAGATAAATAAGCTTCAGAAAATAAAAATTTTACCCATTTATTAGTCCTCATGCAGAGTAACCAACAAGTACCAATTCTGAACCCTTTCCCCACACCTGAACTTCCCCAAGATTGTGGAAATTCCAAGACTGAGTGTCTTTGGGGCTAGCTGGCTAAACGGGGAGGTCAAGGAAGGTACGTCCTTATGTTTCTTCTTCCAACACAGCAACATATTTTTTCAAAAGTTCAGTGGTTTCTATTTCAAGGTAAATATGTCTTATTATCAGTAGTTTCCCTTCATATTTGTTTTTTCCTGAAGTGTTTTGAGATGCCCAATACAAAGCATAAGACATGAAGGTTGTACATTCCTGCTATTATTGTTCATAAACTTGATATGATGACACAGTTTTGGATTTTTCCACCTTTTGTTACAAAAAAACAAGTTACCAACTTCTCTATAATTTTTTCCTGCCTATCATTTTTTCATTGAATCAAAATATTTACATCATTTGTGTTTTTAATTAATTCCCAGATATTTATTGATTTGTTGGCTGCTTTTCCAGACAATAAAGTGGCAACCACTATTTTTCGAGTGGAATCAAGTGAACGTTATTGTAACTCACTCTGGGTATATACATAAAAGGGGCAGGGGACTACGGAAGGAAAATTGATTTTCTATTTCTTATTTTAATAAGTCATAGAAGTACAAATAGGAGAACGATTACCCGCATTACCAATATTAATTTACTAGGTGTAGATGAAGAACAAAGCAATGAGGAACCTCAATGGCAAGAATTTCTCAATATCTATAACATTACTAATTCATATTTCCCTTGAGTGAACAATTCCCCTCTAGGGATATATCCTGTGGATATACTTATAAGTGCTCAGGATGCATTAGCAAGTAACTAGAGAGTTTCCAACTCTGTGCTGGGTAATGTGCTGGCCAGACAAGAAGAAAAGGATATACTGGTGTCTGTTGAGTGAGACAAGGTGGGGAGGTGGTTTGCAGTTGTGACCCAGGATGCTAAGAGAAAAGTAGAGGGAGGAAGAGAGTTGCCTTCGAGAGGTGGAGAACCATCACAGTTATGGGAATTAATTAATTCCGAGGTTTATGCTGCTCAGCACAGAGGTCTGAACCAGGACCTCTGGGTAGAAGTGAGAGGAAGGCAATTATAGCTCATCCCTCATAGTAACTACTCCTTCCATTTTCTGTATTTGATGCCTTGACATCTGGGGCAGTGCAGGGACTGCCCCTCCCAGGGCTAACTAATTCCTGGAGAGAGCAAATGATTTGCCTGTGAGTGTGCCCTTCATATGCAAACCAGCCAATCCAGAGCCCACACTGCAATGCACCTCCTCTATGGGGCTCTCATACTCTTGGCCACTATCCACCTACTTTAATCACCCCAAAGCCAGGTACCAGCTCCTTTGCCCCAGAGCCCACTGAAATTATTCAGACTAGCCAATCCTAAACCTACCTAGCCTTCCTCACCAGTTACTTCCCATGAAAACTGCAATAAAGGCTCTTGCCCACGTTTCCCTCTCACTCCTTCTGCCTCCTGATCAACCCTGGTGCTTCCCCTTGTGGCCCTCTGGGGTGTGCCACGCCCGCTGTTTCTAAGAATCTGTGGGTAAAAAAACTTCTTTTATGACAGTCATTTCTGTAACTGGGTGTCTCACCGTACCTGATTAAAACAAATCTTGGGTGCATTTTAAAACATCCCTGAAAAGAACTTTCAGATAACTAGATGTCTTTGGAAATGAAGTGGGCCTCCATGGATATAGCAGTTCCCTGTCCTGAAGCAGAGTAATCAGAAGCCAGCAGTCCAGAAAAGGAAGTTTAACAGATTGTATGTGTGTGTATTGGGGAAGGAAGTTAGTGTCTCAAGTAACTTTTAATTTTCCTCTTATGTGTATCACTCTGTATAATCAGACACGTGCAGTATAAGTCCTAGGTCATGTTACTTATTTCTGTGCCTATGCACTTATATTCAGTTGTATGCTATGTTCTGAAGAGTGCCTGGCACACTGCTAGTACTTATAAAAGATTAAGCCTAATGAAATCTGATATCATGCTCTTCTGTCATGAGTAGCTATATAGTGTGTCATTTTGTAAGTGTTCCTAATCTGCCTTTGTCTGACATGTTTGCCTCAAAATATTGGTGGTGCAGGTGAGATGGAGAGCTTGGCAGAGAAGGGAGGTCAGCATTAACTAAGCAGGTTAACAATTAGCATTAACTCGCATTGGGGTTGGGCTCCTCTCTCATCTGGAACTCTTGTGAGGAGCTTCTTACTGGTAGTTACAAAATCACCTCCAAGATACAGGATACAAAGCCAGTTAGAAAAGCCAGAATACATAGAGGAGAAAAATATGACTGGAGTTTGGGAGCCAGAAGTAGGATTTGGTAGAAGTGTCAGAGCTGAGCCTTTAGAACCTAACAAGGAGGAAATCAGAGCAAAAATCAGAAATCAGAGCAACTTATAAAACAACCTTGGGGTTCCCTTGGCTGATGGATAAATGTGTGATTCCTGAGGGTGTCAGGTTGGCCCAAAGGGTCAAGCTGAACACTGTCTTAGGTTGGGTTCCTCTGGGAACATATTCTGAGTTGAAGGCTTATTGGGGAGTGTTCTTGGGATCAAGGTTTCTAAGGAGGTGAGGGAAGCAAGATGGGGCAGAGGGAGAAAGTTAACTGTGATGTGATTGCAACCAAGACCTCAGGTGATCCTACAGGTAGTTCTGGAACTGGGGTAGCTGTTTAGAGTTACCCTCAATCGAGACAAAGAAGCTGGGCTTTTGTACCTTCTTGTTGGATTTGGGTTACTTTGGGGAAGACAAGGGCAGTTCATGGAGATGCAGCTATGAACATCAGCAGCTGGCACTCAGGACACCTGGAGGAGTGAGCACTTCCGTTCCGGGATGGGATCTGCGTGACACATCCACTCAGCACCCCATGAAATAGAAAACTGGCGCATACTATTTTCAGAAATGTGGGTTTTACAGCCAGTCTTTCCTACCTTTGTCTCAAAGTAGCATCAAAAATATTAAGCTCTGCTGGACCAGGAATTGGGATGGTCCAAATCTGTCAATGATGGGCTCTTGTAGCTCTTAGGAAGGTCTGAACAATCCACATATTATGGGGACTCATAGCCCAAGAAGGTTACTCTAACCTGTAACTGCTGACTCGGCTAAGCCAGGCAGCAGTGCCACAGTAGACGACATTGGTGTCTGGCTGGGAAGGGGTTCCGTTAATAGCAAAATGAAGGACCCGAGGTGGTCACCTGAAATGTGCTCATCGGATATAATTTATCCTTCCTGGGAATCCCTTGCACCATTTCCCAGATTCCTCTGACTCAGAAGCATGATGATTTCAATCAAGACCCGGGGAAGCAATGCAAAATAATCAATTGGAATTTCTCTGCTGCTTCGTTGCTTGCCTCCTGCCCCATCCTCCCCAGCGCACATGCAGACAGACACGCACAAGTACAGTACTGTTCTACCATATCCTTAATTTTACAGATCTCCTGCTGAAGTTTCTGACTAATGGTAAGTTATTTGTTCAGAAAGATTTTATGGCTCTCATAAAACGTCAATTACAGTTTTAAAATAACTTGTAGTTTTTCTGTAACATGATGCTGCCATCTTGGTTCCCAGAGGGTGTATTAAATTCAAGTAGCAATAACAAATCATTTAAGCAATAAATAAATAACCTGAGACAGAGTGTTGTTAAGAGTTAATAGTCTCCCATACACTCAATAGAGGGTGAGGCTTCACTCAATTAAAGTGACCCCGGGAGGAGGGGGGGCAGGGGCCAAACTGCACCCAGTCGTTTTGTTGAAGGTATTCAACCCGCACACATTCATTTCCTTCTTTATGTTGTCTCTTTTCAGCAGGGAAGGCTCTCTGCAGTCCCTGGGTCCAGAGAACAATTACGGTACAGTCTCAGAGAACAGAAAGAAAACTGGGGTCATAAATATGTTAAATGGGTGCGTGGGTTTAAGTGGCTTTGTAAACGGAACACGGAGGGAACCTCAGACTAATTAATGAATATGAAGCAGTGGGAAAGCTGGGGGGTTTAGAGGAACAGTCTTGCTGTGGGGTGAGGATACGACATCTGTATAATTATTTTCCCCCAGGAAGGTGCACTTATTTATTTTAGAAATCTTTTTTAAATTTTTTTTCAAGATGTCAAAGTGTCTCGATGGAGAATACCAGATGTGGGTGAAAAAACAGAAATCCTGTTTATACTGTATTTTCTCCGATCAAATTATAACCTTGGCCTGAAAGGATGATTTTACAGAATTTTAAAAAGTGTTGTCCTTGTATTTTGAGAAAGAAACATCAGAAAAAGGAGGAATTACATACTTTTTATACAAGATTGCAGCCCATTCAAATACTCCTTACCTAGTAAATGGCCTTTGCTAAATAAATTCCATTTGGATCAAAGCAAAGATTAAGATTCTAGGATGTGGCATTTCCATATGCTCTAAAATATTTCAGATTTTCTGTTTGGAGGGTTTCCTATTTTTCCTTTTGTTCTTTCTTCATCTTTTTTTCATTTTATTAGCACAAATACATTTATTTTGGAAAGTTAAAGCCTGCCTGTATGTCTCATATAGCCCATTTTGAATTCACAAATGACTTCTTCAGCTAGGGCTATGTAAGGCGAGCCAGCGCTGGCACTCTGAAAATGTCCCTGAACTTGGAGGATGCTCACAGTGTAAGGGCCAGCCAGAGACCAAGCACCAAACAGAGGCCACAGAAGAGATACAAATGGACAAAGGGTAGGAGAGAGAAAAGAGAGAGGGAGAGAGACTGAGACACAGAGAGAGAGACTGAGAGAGTCAAGGGGAGATGGGAAAAGTAGACAGGCACAAAGCCACAGAGGGACACCAAGGTAGCACGAGAAAGAAAACGAAAACCAAAAAATCCAGAAACAAAAGAAAAGTGGCTGGCACAGACCTCGTTGTTTAATTGATTAAATGGCTGAGCTGTGAACAACGGACTAAATTGAACCATTGATCTAATTCAGTTGTTAAGATACTAAAATGAGCAGACTAACTGCTTGTTTGGGGGGCGGTTTCAGTGATCTTAGCTGCAACATTGAAAAAAAAGCCTTGCTAACACCTTTCTATATTGACAAAAGCAACTCATTTTATTTTTATTGCATTCAAAGCTGCAGAATCACTGAATTATAATCTGTAAATGTATTTCACAAGTGACATTTATTCTTCAATAAGTTTTGTTAAACACCTACTACAGGAATGGCAGGATAAAGGTTTTGTGCAAAGAATACAAAAATGCTTGAGAAACTATAATTGTCCCTCAATATTAAGGAAATGATATTCAGGGTGACATGATAAACACACGTCAAACTAAATTTATGAAGTCAAGAACTGAACAGCACAAGAAACTATGTAAGTGATGTCACAGGAGAAAACAATCAATTATCCTAATGAGCGGTACAGATTACAAATGTTTTGAGGTCTGAAAAGAGAGGACTTACCAGGAGTTAGCATAATCTGATGGTTCTATGAAGACGGATGACTTGCTTTGAGTTTTCAAGGACCTCTGATTCCCCAACTAGACCTCTGATTCCCCAACTAGGTGCAGAGGAGAAGAGGAGGACATTGGAGACATTTGATTTGTATAGTATCCATTTTTATTGTTTTATTTATAAGGAACAATGAAAAACATAAATATAGTCATATAAAGTAATTCATATTTTTTACTAAAATTTCGACTTATTATATCACAAATTCAAAGAAAAGTTACCTAGTCAATCTTAAGGCCACTAATAGCATTACTCCATGGAAGAATCTAATGTTGCGAATAGCTGTTAAAACACGATAGTACCCCCAGAATACCTTGCTCTTTTGTCACCATCTATAAAAACTGTCAAAATCTGACCTTCTTATGAAGTGGTCCTTCCTCTATCAGACTGGGACAATGTCCTTCTTCTCTCAATATCTTGTGGCTCTCAGGGCATAATCTGAAAACTCAAATGTGTCTTGGGTAGAGAAGGGAAGCAAGCCAGTGGTTGCCTGGGGCTGAGGGTGGGTGCAGAGAATGGCTAAATGGGCACAAGGTAACTTTGAGGGTGATGACAATGCTCTAAAAGTTTTGATTGTGATAATGGTTGAGCATATCAAAAGTTTACTAAAATTATTAACTTGTACAATTACTACAGGTGAATTTTATATCTGTAAATTATATCTCAATATACTGTTCTTTTTTAAAAAAGTGTCTACCAGACCAGACTGGTAATGTATAGTAGGCACAGGTCATATTTGCTGGGATACAGACACATTCTTTCTTCATGGTAAATGTTTAAGAATATCCTTCAACCCACAAAGAGATAACTGTCTCCCCCATTTCATGAAACACAAGGTTTTCTTTTTCTATTTTTCATTTCCTAATTTTGATAGAGATGAGTATAGAGAAATATTTCTTAAACAAGAGGAAGCAACATTATGATCACATAACAAATGATAATCGATGATTCCCTACTGTGGGGCCACATTAGGGAGTGGTATGGCCTGTGGTGGACTAGAGAGGCGTACCCCATCTCAAGGGACCAGCCACCATGCAGCTCCATTTGTTGCTACCATGGAAGAACGTCGGCCCAGTGTTGCCAGATATTCTATTTGTCCAAGAGAATTTTATAGTAATATCTTTAGATTTTTAAAATGTCAGTTCAGATTTTAAAACAAAACACCATGTGGTCCAAACAAAATAAAATCAATTCAGCAGATAGGTTGAGACTTTGCAAACTTGGCTTTATAGTCAGAACCTTAAAATTCAGCACTTAATTGCAGATTTCCCAGTTTTGTTCACTGTGGTTTTTCAGGGGACTAATTTTGACTCCCCAACTCTTTTTAGTTCCTAGAGCTGGGGGTTAGGATAAGGAGTTGTGGCCTGTGTGTGTATGTGTGTATGTGTGTATATACTGGCCTCCACATAGTTCCTACCTTTGTGCTTAATATATATTACAAATGCACAGTCAATATCACTGATCTTGTCAATATAATCAAATGTTATTTTAAAAAATGTTTCTCTGAAGACTAGTTCAAATATGTATACTATCTCACCCATCTAGTAAAGTAGAGCCTGGGACTCAAACCCACGTCTAACTAGATGTTACTTTAAGTGATAAACAATGATTCATCAGATTTTCCTTGGTGAGATCTATTCTGTCAGGAAGTAAAAATACCATTTTTCCTTAAAATGGACCATTATATTATTCCTAAAATACGTCAGAGACTAGATTGGCTGTTACCAAATATTGTTCTTTCTTTCTAAAGACTCTATTTCCCAGTCACCTTTGCAGTTAGTTTGAGGTCCTTTGACTGCATTCTAGGCAATACAATGCAAGCAGATGTTATGCACACCATTTCCAGGACTGCCTACAGAAATCCGCTGCACAAACCTCTAAAATCCCTCTACTCCCATGCTACAGCATTTGCAGAAGCTACATGTTGAGGATGGAGTAAACATGAAATGGAAGAAGCCTGGATCCCTGAGTTACAGCTTGGAGGAATGTCACACATGAGAGCCACCTGACCTGCATCAAACTGGAACACAAGCGGGAAATAAACGTATTGCGTTAAACCACTGGGATTTGAGGGTTATTTGTTACAGCAACCAGCACTACTTGACCTGACTAATGCATAACTACTTGTCTTTTCAGAAATAGTCTAGGGAAAAATTGATTCCACCTATAGATGGTTCAGATCTTTCTGATGTAATTAGTAACAACGATTACTAAATAAGCATATACTTTCTGTAGTTAACAAAGCTCCTTCACACATTATTTTATTTAATGCTTATAATGTAACCTGTGAAGGTACAGAATAGGGCTTATTACCATTGGTAGAGATTAGAAAACAGAGGCGTAGAAAGGTAAATGGAAGGAGCTGCTTTTGAATCCTCATTTAGTCCTCCTTCAGCTACCACTCTTTATGTTTAGCAGAGACTCCTTAAAGAGATTGAAAGGATGTGGAACTTTGTTATCTGATTATTTTCTCATTTTCATACTTCAACTTAATATTTACACTCACTACTTGTGCCAAGCCTTCACCATGGCCGAGGTTCTTGTGCTCATGGTAATTCTAATTCCTTCAGTTAGACTTTTGTAAAAAAGAGAAGGGGGCTGTGCAACTTCATCTACTCCATATTATGATTAATGACATCTAGAAACTTGGATTTTTACAGTGCAATGTATCACCTGGGAAAGTATAGAATTGCTCAGAATTTTTCATCCGTGAGTGAAACACTCACGGATGAAATAAGTACAATTAGCCAAGTTTTGCTATGACTTCTATTCCACTTCATATTGTACAAACTGATAAAATTTTTCTTGCATTAAAGCAAAATTTAAAATATTCTATGAATAGAATGTACTTTAAAAAAAGTCAAAACACCTTCAAAACCATGTTTTGCCAAAGCGAGCAAATGACATAGCGGAAATGAATGAGCTCAGGGAATTTCCAAACTGTTATCCTCTAAGGGGTAACTCCAATTTCACCTATTTGGTTAGGCTTTCCTTGCCCCTCTCAATCAAAAGACACATTTCAAATCCTTTATGACTGTCTTGCTTCACTGAGGCCCTAAGCATAGCCTACTCTGTGCCCCGCCTCATTGGTTCCAATCAGGGGTAACGCTCCCCGCCGCCCCTGCCCCCCCCCCCACTGCCCCAACACTTTGCAATGTCTGCTGACCAGACCTGCAGACTGACTGTACAGCTTATGCATGCTCAAAGGGCCGTGAGTTCAGAGGACCCCAGGGCTGGTTTAATGCTCCGCTGTCACTTTTTATAATTCTTTTTTTTTTTTTTTGCCATATGTGGGCCTCTCACTGTTGTGGCCTCTCCCGTTGCGGAGCACAGGCTCCGGACGCGCAGGCTCAACGGCCATGGCTCACGGGCCCAGCCGCTCCGCGGCATGTGGGATCTTCCCAGACCAGGGCACGAACCCGTGTCCCCTGCATCGGCAGGCGGACTCTCAACCGCTGCACCACCAGGGAAGCCCACCCTTTATAATTCTTAATCATTCTATCTTTGAACTTGTATTTCTCATGTGGGATCTGATGGGACAATGGAGCATGCGTGTGAACAGAGGAGATGCGTGCCGTGTGTGTGGCTCTGCCTTTCCTCACCATCCCATTCGCATTCAGCATTCACGATGCCCCATGGGCACAGAATTCCGGTGGGACTGCCCTGAGCGGGAGTCCAACAGGACTCACCGGTGGTGCACGTTAAGTGTGTTTCACCTGTGACTGAGCCAGCAGGGTCACGTGTAGCCCCAACAAACCACACCTTACGTGTGAACCAGAATTTTCTTTGAGTGCAGAAAGAAGACAGTGGCATTCTGAGAAACACAAAAGACTGAGGAACCCTATCATGTCCCTTCTTATTCACGTTGCTTCCCTGTGTTAGCCCACCACTTATCCTGCAAATGATGCCATAGAAAGAAAGGGAAAGATAGAACAATATAGTTTCTTTTCTTTTCAGACTTTCCTAACCCAGCAGTGACCCAAAGTCAGACAGCATGGGTAGAATGTGCACATTCACTGTTCTAGGTGGAGTGAAATATGAGTTGTGTTATTTCGGTGATTCTGCGTATGATGTAAGGGCTTTTATTTACGTTAAAACTGGTATTCTGCAATATAAACAGTGAAATTCATGCTAACAATTTAAAGTTTTAATTTTTCTTGTTAGAATGACATTAAATAACAAATTTCTAAAAACACCATGGCAAGTAGAGAGAGAGAGAGAAACTGTGGAAGAAAGGGAAAAGCTGTATATTTAAATACATTTAATGTCATATTTTCCCGGCTTTTTTGTTTTTGGGTTTTTTTTGCAATACGCGGGCCTCTCACTGCTGTGGTCTCTCCCGTTGCGGAGCACAGTCTCCGGACGCGCAGGCTCAGCGGCCATGGCTCACGGGCCCAGCCGCTCCACGTCATGTGGGATCTTCCCGGACCGGGGCACGAACCTGTGTCCCCTGCATCGGCAGGTATACTCTCAACCACTGCGCTACCAGGGAAGCCCCTTCCCGGCTTTTTGAACCACATTTTCATTTTGCACTGGGTAGTTGGCCCAGTTGGAGACATTTTTGATTGTCACAACAGGACTGGGGAGGTGCTACTGGCATCTAGTGGGTAGAGGCCAGGGATGCTGCAAACACCCTGCAATGCCCAGAGAATTATCTGACCGAAAATGACAGTGGTGCCCAGAGTGAGAAACTCCGCAGCATGTGGGTCCACTGATAACTTTTCCAAGTAGACATCAAATCCCTTTGGTTCATGGGACATCTCTTCTTTAATTCATATAGTATACTTCCTGGCACAACTGATAGAATTTAAGTAAAAGTGATCAATAAATATTTGTTCTGTTAAAAAGGAAAGAAAATAATCTTTCAATGTTCTTTGTTAGTTGCTATTGTGATCCTCATGATACACTTATTAAGCAACTTGTCCAGCTTGCAAGCAGCTTGCCGGGATCAAGTCCATGACAAAACTGGAAATAGTAGTCTAGTCTCTGACCTTTATTACACCATGGATTTAATGACTTCTTTCAGAATTGATGTGTAGCTGGAAAGGCATAATTTTGAAAAGATCTTGCCGCTACACTTAGGAGGCAAGAATTAGGGAAAGGAAATATTCACTTGTTCCTGGCTTACAGGCACTGGTGTTGGGCACATTACATTTAATCATTTGTTGTAAATGGTTATCATTTGTACCATTTCATTGGTGAGTAATTTGAGGTTCAGTGAGATTAAGTAACTTCCTCAAGTTCATGTATCTAAAGAATGTCACTGAAACAAGAGTTTAGGATTAACATATACATACTACTGTATTTAAAGTAGATAACCTGGGCTTCCCTGGTGGCACAGTGGTTGAGAGTCTGCCTGCTGATGCAGGGGACACGGGTTCGTGCCCCGGTCTGGGAGGATCCCACATGCTATGGAGCGGCTAGGCCCGTGAGCCATGGCCGCTGAGCCTGCACGTCCGGAGCCGGTGCTCCGCAATGGGAGAGGGCACAACAGTGAAAGGCCCGTGTACCGCAAAAAAAAAAAAAAGATAACCAACAAGGACCTTCTGCTTAGCATAAAGAACTATACTCAGTACCTCGTAATAACCTGTAAGGGAAAAGAATCTGAAAGAAAATAGATATATTTTTTATGTGTAACTTTGCTGTACACCTGAAACTAACACAACATTGTAAGTCAGCTATACTTCAATTACAAAAAAAAAAAAAAAAAAAAAAAAACTGGTAAAATCCAAATAAAGGCTAGTTAGCTTAACAGTATTGTTAAAAAAAAAAAAAAAGAAAAAAAAAGGATGTCGACTGACTCCAAAATCAAACTCAGGTCTGTATGATCCTGAAACATGTGACACAGGACTGGTCCTCCCTGCGGCCACATTTCACACCTAAGGGTTAGAAGGTGAACCCAAAGCCAAATTCCATTCCCATCCCACCTCTGTGAAGTGTCCCTTCCTAGGAGGACCACATATCCAGTCAGAGCCAGGACACCTTTGGCAGGGAAAGAGGGGCTGCTGTTCAGTATGAGGGATGACAGGTGTGGACTGCTCCTCAGAGACCAGCCCGGCACCCTACTCCTGAAGGAACCCCAGCGGAGGGCCCACAGCTGCAGAAGGGAGGTTAACTGGTCAGCACCTGCTTCCCTACAGCGACCACCGACATGTCCGCTGCACTTATTCACCAGGAGGAAGTATTGATAAAAATGGAAAGTGGAAAGGGACGTTAAAAGCACAGGAGACATTTTATAATTCATCATAAAATGAGTCCTGCACCACATTTTTTGGCTTCAAACGTATTTGTAAAACAAAATCATCAAAAGTCCTAGTATCCTAGAATGCACATCACAGCCATCTCAAATGCAATCATTTCTCGTCCCCAGAAGAACTCCTGATTTCAGGCCTGGGCCAGAGTCCCCTCCTCTCCTAGTGTCTCCTTTGCTGTGTACCAGTGCCTGCAATCGAAGTGAATGTGAAAAAAAGGATTCTGATTTGAACAACCTCTGGAAGATATGAAGCTGATATTCTGGGCTTATGCCATATACATGGTGTGGTGGCTAATTAAGTAGGCTAGCATCAAAAGGACCATAGCTCTTTCTCTCAAACAACTTTATTTCTTCTCTTCTGCTTCTTCCACCTCCTCCTTCTTCTCTTTTTCAGCTCCTACTAATAAAATACAGGCAAATTAGACATGCACTACTGGAAGACGCTGGAGGACAGGGAGCTACCTAACTTGAGTGGGACTGAAGGTTCAAATCGGGGCAGGAATCCAACCCCACATGTGAATCTCCCCTGCTGCTGATGTGCTTTTCACCCTCCTCCCCTCAAATTTCTCCTGGGCACCAGCTAGCATCAAGAGGTACGAGTCTCAATTTGATGGTGGGCACACACATTTGTTCCCATTCATAGAGAGCCATGACCACAAAGACCAGGAAGTAGGATGTAGACCACAGCCCTTAATTTGGACTATGTTCATACACCAGGTCAGTCCCACTTAGGTGGCTGGATTTGCGATTTCATGAGTGAGAGACTCCTCGTTCGTGGTTGTGTCCCCTTCCGGGACCAAGGAAGGCAATGGGTCAGAGACCTGCGCTTTCATCTAAGATCACACGGACTCTTGGCAACAGACCCTTCAGTTCAAGCTTGCTCACTTTTGGAATCCCGCCAAGCCTCACACTAAGGAAATGATAGCATTTGATTGGGGTGAGGGGGAGACACCTCACTTTACATGAAAGATTCGAAGGGTGAATGAGAAAAATACATTCATTGCTATATAATAGGTGTAAAACACTTTAAATATGTAGAGGATGGCATTTAGTTAAAATAAGTTAATTAATTAAAAGCTGGCTTCTCCTTAAAAAGCCATGTAGTTATCTTGAGGGCTTGTGCAGCCCTGGTAGCAGTCGAAGGCAACATGGAAGCAAGAAATCCATCGTAATAAACCTTTGAGCTTTGCCCTATTAAAAATGTCGGACTAATAAATCACACTTTTAATGACTAACGGAGGGGAGATCAATAAGTTTGGGAAAGCCATCTATAGACGTATCATATGGTGCTACTTAATGTAAGATCACTAAGGTGAAAACATTTCACAGCAATCAAAAATTCAATGTTAAGATCCAAATTAGAATATTAAGATTACATTAATTCTTAGGCCAGAAATCTTGGCTTAAATCCTCCTTTTTTTTTAGGCATCATTTGGTCTTTCAAATTGTACATGTGTTTAAAAATAAATAGCTGTATGTCTTGCAAATTTCTTTCTATTTTCAGAATCTGCAAAATGCAAAAAAGAAAAAAAAAGAAAAAAGGCTGTTCTGTAAACCAGAGTTTTAAAAAAGCATTCCTAAATTTGGCAACTATTTGGTATACTGAAACAACAACAGGAAGTCAGATTAAACAAAAGGGCAGAATTTACTGTTGAGGCCATGAATGTAAGGGTATACCCAATGGCCCTGCAGGCTTCAGTGCCAGGAAAGATCAAACTGTCAAATGCAAAGAAAAATAGATCCTGTAAAAGAAATAATCCCAGGCTTATAATTATTCTTAGTGGCTTTTTCTTCTCTCTTCCTTATACCTCCCTACGCTGAGTTATACATGTATTCACAGACATTTCATTGGGAACCAAAAAAAGCTAATCCCACATCTTTTATAAGTTATCCATTTTGGTAAAAGTTTCAAAATTGCCTTATTTAATGAGTTTCTCTTCACAAGTACAAAAGATATAAATAAGGTGCAGTGATGGGCAGTAAAGGAGGCTCTTTTGAGGTCTTGGGGAAACTGTTTAGCAGGGATTGAAGACCACTTCTAATGCTCACTCTAAAAGAAATATTTTAAGCAAACCATAAAAGTGGGCTTGACCCTTCCATGGGCCCATCATAAATCAATTGTTAAAGCAAGGGTGAAAACTGGGAGGAGGTCAGAGGTGGGAGAGAGGTCACAGAGAAAGGACAGTGTGAGAACCCACAGCAAAAACTAGGGGGGAAATGGGGCAATCTTTTGACTGAGTAGCATCATTAATTCAGAAATCCTGGTTATGTTGCTTATAACTACACTAATGAAATTGTAAGCCAGATGAAAAATTCCCACAGCAGAACTTAAGACTTAAGGTTATGTTAGTTATAAATTCCCAATTCTGCAAAAGGTAGATTGAACCTTCATTAAAAGTAAATATCAATCCACCCAGTCTTCAAATCCTTAGGAAATTTCCTCCAAATATGCACCAATATCTGCTTTCTATTTATCATTAAAGACTAGATCTTGAAATACACAAATGGTAATCAGACATCAATACTTCATTCATGATTTCTCCAAGTATGTAATTTTTGCCATATTCTGAGAAAGAGAATACTTTTTGCCAAATTGATCTTATACTCACAAGGAAAGCTTTGTGATACCTCCTTCACTAATAGAGAATATTGAATGATGAGTTAGTTTGTTGACTAATTTAAAAAAAAAAATTTGCTTTTGTAGAAAATTTTGTACCAAATGTAGAGTTTGAATGATCTATATATCTAATCATTTGTTTCCATGGGGTGGAATCAAGTTTGAAGCCCAGACAATTAAAGTGATTCACATTTAAATGAAACGTGGCTTGATTGATTTGTAATGACACAATTTATTTGGTAATAATGACATTCCTTGAGTTTGGCCAGGAAAACAAAGGTTGATTTATTTCCTAATAACAAAGACAAATGGCCTTCTGCTCCAGCCTCTTCCTCATTCTCAGCAGCTCAGGGCCAGGTTAAAAGTGGACTCTGCTCTGTTTTCCTTCCAGCTAGAGGAGAATTCCGGACAAAATCTTTCAGAAACGTGCACCACCATGGTACCGATAATGGAAACGAGACAGCTGTACACCTGAAACTTTTAAAGAACACACGCTATTTTTTCTACTTGCAGTTTCATAATTTGGCATTTAAAACAGAGTCATGCCAGAAAAATTATACCTCATGCAAAGCACCTTAACATTGACATTTGTAAAGATATAGCTCTGGGTAGTGTACATTGTGGAGACAGATAAATATTGGGGTAAATACTATGATGGCATCATTATTATAATGACATTGCCCATATTTTAAAGAATATTATCCTTAAAAATGATTCAATGTTTTATACCGCTGATTCATTTTAAATAAGATTTTAAAAACACAAATATAAGTTGAATATAAGTAGGGAGTATCTACCTAAGGTTAATAAGGAATAACAAAAGTAACATAAGGGCAAACAGACTAATAAGACAATCAATTCTTAACATATATATGGTTTCTATTTTATGTGATAAAGATGAGTGTTAAGTTCTTTTTAAATTCCTATTTTATTTTTTAAATTGAGGTATATTTGACAAATAATATATTAGTTTCAGGAGTACAAGATAATGATTCAATATCTGTTTATATTGTGAAATGATCACCACAAAAAGATTAGGTAACATCTGTCACCACACATAGTTACAAATTTTTTTCTTGTGTTAAGAACTTTTAAAACCTATTCTCTGAGCAACTTTCAAATAGACAATACAGTATTATTAACTGTAGTCACCATGCTATACAGTTCATCTCTAGGAATTATTTATTTTATAACTGGAAGTTCATACTTTTTGACCCCTTTCACCCATTTCATTCAGCCCACAACCTATTTTATTTTAATATGTTTTTAAATGTCCAGAGAAAAACAGAGGTGCTTGGAACTTTTAAGAAAACAGAGTCCTGAAGGACCTTCAAGATGGCAGAGGAGTCAGATGTGGAGATCACCTTCCTTCCCACAAATACATCACAAATACATCTACATGAGGAATAACTCCTACAGAACACCTACTGAATGCTGGCAGAGGACCTCAGAATTCCCAAAAGCCGTGAGGCTGATGGGGTCTTGGTGCTCTGGCTGGGTGTCAGGCCTGTGCCACTGAGGTGGGAGAGCTGAGTTCAGGACATTGGTCCACCAGAGAACCCCCAGCTCCAAGTAATATCAAACAGCAAAAGCTCTCCTAGAGATCTCCATCTCAATGTTAAAACCTAGCTCCACTCAACAACAAGCCAGCTACAGTGGTGGACACCCTATGCCAAACAACTAGCAAGACAGGAACACAACCCCACCCATTAGCAGAGAGGATGCCTAAAATCATAATAAAGTCACAGGCACCCCAAAACACACGACAAGACGCGGTCCTGCCCACCAAAAGACAAGGTCCAGCCTCATCAACCAGAACACAGGCACCAGTCCCCTCCACCAGGAAGCCTACACAGCCCACTGAACCAACCTTAGCCACTGGGGTCAGGCTCCAAAAACAATGGGAACTACAAACCTGCAGCCTGCGAAAAGGAGACCCCAACCACAGTAAGCTAAGCAAAATGAGAAGACAGAGAAATACACAGCAGATGAAGCAGCAAGGTAAAAACCTACCAGATCAAACAAATGAAGAGGAAATAGGCAGTCTACCTAAAAAGGAATTCAGAGTAATGATAGTAAAGATGATCCAAAATCTTGGAAATAGAATGGAGAAAATACAAGAAATTTAACAAGGACCTAGAAGAACTAAAGAGCAAACAAACAATGATGAACGACACAAAAAATGAAATTAACAATTCTCTAGAATGAATCAATAGCAGAATAACTGAGGCAGAAGAACGGATAACTGACCTGGAAAATAAAATAGTGGAAATAACTACCTCAGAGCAAAAGAGAGAAAAAATAATGAAAAGAATTGAGGACAGTTTCAGAGACCTCTGGGACAACATTAAACGCACAAACATACGAATTATAGAGGTCTCAGAAGAAGAGAAAAAGAAAGGGACTGAGAAAATATTTGAAGAGATTATAGTTGAAAACTTCCCTAATGTGGGAAAGGAAAGAGTCAATCAAGTCCGGGAAGCAAAGAGAGTCCCATACAGGATAAATCCAAGGAGAAACATGCCAAGACACATATTAATCAAACTATGAAAAATTAAGTACAAACAAAAAATATTAAAAGCAGCAAGGGAAAAACAACAAATAACATACAAGGGAATCCTCATAAGGTTAACAGCTGATCTTTCAGTAGAAACTCTGCAAACCAGAAGGGAGTGGCAGGACAAATTTAAAGTGATGAAAGGGAAAAAACTACAACCAAGATTACTCTACCCAGCAAGGATCTCATTCAGATTTGACGGAGAAATTAAAAACTTCACAGTTAAGCAAAACCTAAGAGAATTCAGGACCACCAAACCAGCATTACAACAAATGCTAAAGGAACTTCTCTAGGCAGCAAACACACGAGAAGGGAAAAACCTACAATAACAAACCCAAAACAATTAAGAAAATGGTAATAGGAACCTACATATCGATAATTAACTTAAATGTAAATGGATTAAATGCTTCAACCAAAAGACATAGACTGGCTGAATGGATACAAAAACAAGACCCATATAATGCTATCTACAAGCGACCCACTTCAGACCTAGGGACACATAAAGACTGAAAGCAAGGGGATGGAAAAAGATATTACATGCAAATGGAAATCAAAAGAAATCTGGAGTAGCAATTCTCAAATCAGACAAAATAGATTTTAAAATAAAGACTATTATAACAGACAAAGAAGGACACTACATAATGATCAAGAGATCAATCCAAGAAGAAGATATAACAATTGTAAATATTTATGCACCCAACATAGAAGCACTTCAATACATAAGGCAAAAGCTAACAGCCATAAAAGGGGAAATCGAGGGTAACACAAACATAGTAGGGGACTTTAACAACCCACTTTCACCAATGAACAGATGATCCAAAATGAAGCTAAATAAGGAAACACAAGCTTTAAAGAATACATTAAAAAGGATGGACTTAATTGATATTTATAGGACATTGCATCCTAAAACAACAGAATACACATTCTTCTCAAGTGCTCATGGAACATTCTCCAGGATAGATCATATCTTGGGTCACAAATCAAGCCTTGGTGTATATATGAAAATTGAAATTTTATCAAACATCTTTTCCTTCTACAACACTATGAGACTAGATATCAATTACAGGAAAAAATTCTGTAAAAAATACAAACACATGGAGGCTAAACAATACACTACTAAATAACCAAGAGATCACTGAAGAAATCAAACAGGAAATCAAAAGATACCTAGAAACAAATGATAATGAAAACAGAACGACCCAAAATCTATGGGATTCAGCGAAAGCAGTTCTAAGAGGGAAGTTTATAGCAATACAATCCTACCTCAAGAAACAGGAAACATCTCAAATAAACATCCTAAACTTACACCTAAAGCAATTAGAGAAAGAAAAACAAAAAAAAAAAAAAACAAAAATTAGCAGAAGGGAAGAAATCATAAACATCAGATCAGAAATAAATGAAAAAGAGATGACGAAAATGATAGCAAATATCAATAAAACTAAAAACTGGTTCTCCGAGAAGATAAACAAAATTGGTAAACCCTGGTTCTCTGAGAAGATAAACAAAATTGGTAAGCCATTAGCCAGACTTATCAAGAAAAAAAGGGAGAAGACTCACATCAATAGAATTAGAAATGAAAAAGGAGAAGTAACAACTGAAGCTGCAGAAATACAAAGGATCACGAGAGATTACTAAAAGCAACTATATGCCAATAAAATGGAAAACTTGGAAGAAATGGACAAATTCTTAGAAAAGCACAGCCTTCCGAGACTGGACAAGGAAGAAATAGCAAATATAACAGGCCAATCACAAGCACTAAAATTGAGACTGTGATTAAAAATCTTCCAACAAACAAAAGCCCAGGACCAGATGGCTTCAGAGGCGAATTCTACCAAACATTTAGAGAAGAGCTAATACCTATCCTCAAACTCCTTCAAAATGTAGCAGAGGGAGGAGCACTCCCAAACTCATTCTATGCGTCCACTATCACCCTGATACCAAAACCAGACAAAGATGTCACAAAGAAAGAATACTACAGGCCAATATCACTGATGAACATAGATGCAAAAATCCTCAACAAAATACTAGCAAATAGAATCCAACAGCACATTAAAAAGGATCATACACCACGATCAAGTGGGCTTTATCACAGGGATGCAAGGATTCTTCAATATACGCAAATCAATCAATGTGATACACCATATTAACAAATTGAAGGAGAAAAACCATATGATCATCTCAATAGATACAGAAAAGGCTTTTGACAAAATTCAACACCCATTTTTGATAAAAACTCTCCAGAAAGTGGGCACAGAGAAAACCTACCTCAACATAATAAAAGCCATGTATGACAAACCCACAGCCAACATCATTCTCAATGGTGAAAAAGTGAAACCTTTTCCTCTAAGATCAGGAACAAGACAAGGTTGCCCACTCTCACCACTATTATTCAACATAGATTTGGAAGTTTTAGCCACAGCAGTCAGAGAAGAAAAAGAAATAAAAGGAATCCAAATCGGAAATGAAGAAGTAAAGCTGTCACTGTTTGCAGATGACATGATACTATACATAGAGAATCCTAAAGATGCTACCAGAAAACTACTAGAGCTAATCAATGAATTTGGTAAAGTAGCAGGATACAAAATTAATGCACAGAAATCTGTTGCATTCCTATACTCTAATGATGAAAAATCTGAAAGAAAAATTAAGGAAACACTCTCATTTTCCATTGCAACCAAAAGAACAAAATACCTAGGAAGAAACCTACTTAAGGAGACAAAAGACCTGTATGCAGTAAACTATAAGACACTGATGAAAGGAATTAAAGATGATACAAACAGATGGAGAGATATATCATGTTCTTCGATTGGAAGAATCAACATTGTGAAAATGACTATACAACCAAAAGCAATCTACAGATTCAATGCAATCCCTATCAAACTACCAATGGCATGTTTCACTGAACTAGAACAAAAAATTTCACAATTTTGTATGGAAACACAAAAGACTCCAAATAGCCAAAAAAATCTTGAGGAAAAAAAACGGAGCTGGAGGAATCAGGCTCCTTGAGTTCGGACTATACTACAAAGCTACAGTAATCAAGACAGTATGGTACTGGCACAAAAACAGAAATACAGATCAATGGAACAGGATAGAAAGCCCAGAGATAAACCCACACACATATAGTCACCTTATCTTTGATAAAGGAGGCAAGAATATACAATGGAGAATAGACAGCCTCTTCAATAAGTAGTGCTGGGAAAACTGGACAGCTACATGTAAAAGAATGAAATTAGAACACTCCCTAACACTGTACACAAAAATAAACTCAAAATGGATTAAAGACCTAAATGTAAGGCCAGACACTATAAAACTCTTAGAGAAAAACGTAGGTAGAACACTCTATGACATAAATCACAAAAGATCCTTTTTGACCCACCTCCTAGAGAAATGGAAATAAAAACAAAACTAAACAAATGAGACCTAATAAAACTTAAAAGCTTTTCCAAAGCAAAGGAAACTACAAACAAGACAAAAAGACAACCCTCAGAATGGGAGAAAATATTTACAAACAAATCAATGGACAAAGGATTAATCTCCAAAATATACAAACCTCACCTCAATATTAAAGAAACAAACAACCCAATCCAAAAATGGGCAGAAGCCCTAAATAGACATTTCTCCAAAGAAGATATACAGATTGCCAATAAACACATGAAAGGATGCTCAACATCACTAATCATTAGAGAAATGCAAATCAAAACTATAATGAGGTATCACCTCACACCTGTTAGACTGGCCACCATCAAAAAATCTACAAATAATAAATGCTGGAGACAGTGTGGAGGAAAGGGAACTCTCTTGAACTGTTGGTGGCAATGTAAATTGATACAGCCACTATGGAGAACAATATGGAGGTTCCTTAGAAAACTAAAAATAGAACTACCATATGACCCAGCTATCCCACTACTGGGCATATACCCTGAGAAAAATCATAATTCAAAAAGAGTCATGTACCAAAATGTTCATTGCAGCTCTATTTACAATAGCCAGGACATGGAAGCAACCTACGTGTCCATCAACAGATGAATGGCTAAAGAAGATGTGGCACATATATACAATGGAATATTACTCTGCCATAAAATGAAACGAAATTGAGTTATTTGTAATGAGGTGATTGGACCTAGAGTCTGTCATACAGAGTGAAGTAAGTCAGAAAGAGAAAAACAAATACCGTATGCTAACACATATATATGGAATCTAAAAAAAAAAAATGGTTCTGAAGAACCTAGGTGCAGGACAGAAATAAAGACGCATATGTAGAGAATGGACTTGAGGGCACGGAGAGGGGGAAGGGGAAGCTGGGACAAAGTGAGAGAGTGGCATGGACATATATACATTACCAAATGTAAAACAGGTAGCCAGTGGGAAGCAGCTGCATAGCACAGGGAGATCAGCTTAGTGCTTTGTGACCACCTAGAGGGGTGGTATATGGAGGGTGGGAGGGAGACACAAGAGGGAGGAGATATGGGGATATATGTGTATGTATAGCTGATTCACATTTTTATACAGCAGAAACTAACACACCATTGTAAAGCAATTATACTCCAATAAAGATATTTTAAAAAACAGAAAACACACAGAAACAGAGTCCTTCATGGAAGCACCTGAAGTATCCATCAACTGATGAATGGATAAAGATGATGTGGTATGTATATACAATGGAATATTACTCAGCCATGAAAAGTGTGAAATACAGCCATTTGCAGCAGTGTGGATGGACCTAACTATGATCATATTAAGAGAAGGAAGGTAGACAGAGAAAGACAAGTACTGTATGATATCACTTATATGTGGAATCTAAAAAATATTACAAATGAATCTATTTACAAAGCAGAAACAGACTCAGAGACATAGAAAATAAACTTATGGTTACCAAAGGAGAAAGGGAGGGGGGAGGGATAAATTAGGAATGTGGGATTATCAAATATACACTACTATGTATAAAATAGGTAAGCAATAAGAATTTGCTGTATAGCACAGGGAACTATATTTAATATCTTGTAATAACCTATAATGGAAAATAATCCGGAATACAATATACATGTATTCCTGAAAGGAAGGCATGTAAAACACAGGGTTATGCCAGAAAAATTATACACCTCATTCACAGCACCTTAACATTGACATTTGTAAAGATATAACTGTGGTTAGTGTATGTTTTGGAGACAGATAAATATTGGGGTAAATATTAGGATGACATCATTATTATAATGACATTGCTCATATCTAAGGAATATCATCCCTTAAAAATGGTTCAATGTTTTATACTGATGGTTCACTTTAAATAAGATTTAATGTATTCCCTGAAAGGAAGCTGCAGGTATCTAAGAGCTGACAGAAGACTTCGGGAACAAATTGCTGTTTGCTGTCTAAGGCAGCGTTCATTCATTCAACACCCTTACTGTGTGCCAGGCGCTGCTCTCCAGCTCACAACAGAGCAAGGAAGGAGGCTGGCTGGGGCTTTGCCCTCCTGAGCTTCGGTTCTAATGGAGAGGTAGGAGGACAGATGATTGAAATGTAAGCGAAAAGGACACTTCCTGACAGTGATAGGGGCCAAGGAAGAGGTAAATAGGGCAAAGTGATAGAGCAGGGACTGTGAAAGCTCAGATGTATACAGTCAGACAGGTGACCTGTAAGACACGTTGGCGGGGGATACTGTAGAGGGCAGTCTGCTACTTAGTGCAAGTAAAGGAAACTTTTTTTTTTTTAAGTTTTTTAAAAAAGAGAGGTTCAAGGTATAACAAACCATTCCTGAATACCTAAAATTCACAATGAATAAATGCTAATATATTGTCATTTGGGCTTCGGTTCATTTTTAATGAAAGAAATGAGAATATTACAGCTGAAGTCGGCTCTGTCTCTCTCTTTCTCTTCGGTCTCTCTATTCCAATTCCCTTCCCTTCATCTCTCCCTCCCTGCTGGAGACAATCACTATCATGATCTGGTGTGTTGTTCTTCCAGTCCACCCATGTTTATATATCAGAATCCATATTTTCTGGATTCTGATCTATAAATACACATAAAAATATACATAGGTATATATGAGTACATATCTGAGATATATACATATTCAGTAAGGTGGGAAACCACCAAGTTAATATACAACATTAATTAACAAAATTAACAGCATTAATTCATATGTAGAGATAACCAGATGGTAGATATAATGATGATAGCTTCATTTGCAAAGTAGCACAAACATACAAGTACTCAGCAATAAATTTCTTGAGAAATATAAAGAATTTTTTAAATGCTACTAAGTACTTAAATTAATGAAAATAAATATCGAGTCTTTGGAGAAGAAACTAACATAAAGATATAAATTCTCCCCTCAACTAATCTATTATTTTACTATAATTCTATTAAAAATTCAAAAACATTTTTTGTGGAACTTGACACAAAATCTACATATGATATTCAAAAAATTTAAGAAGCACTAAGCCAAACTTTAAAACCCAAAACAAGAAGTATGTCCTATAAGGTGACTAAAATTATTATAAAATTGCAGAATTGGGAACCACATACATTGGCACAGAAATACACAAATAGACATTGTTCTTCATTGTAACCTGACAATTTTTGTTATGAGAACATTCCTGTATGGTGACTTCTTTAGCCAGTAAATAATTCATTCTCTAATTTGTAATAAATAATTTCACTTTAGAAGGGAAAAAAGCATCTGGCTGATGTGGTAAAGTCTCTAAGGCAGGAAGATCCATTGACGTCTTTATCCAAAGAAAAACCATTTTCTGGTGGCTGACCCAAGAAATGCAGGAGAAATTAACTAGCTTCTCTGGACCATTTGTTACTTTACATGGAACAGCAAGTTGTATATAAAATATTACACTTATAGAATCATATGAATGTTTAATGTTAGAGTGTGAAGAAACCAGTGTTCCTTTAGACCATGTAACTCATTTTACAAAAGAAGAGACTAAATTCCATGGAATTTAATGGCAACAAGATCACCCAGTGTTTGTCAGTATGGTTCTCATGTGCTGTGTAATACCAGGAGCCTGAAGGAAGCTTTAAGGAGCCCCCAGGATGAAATCACAGCAGACATGACTGTGACAGCAAACGCTGCTGAAAACAGGTGGAGACCTTGAGACAAAATTCATGAAAGCTGAAGGTGCCTGCTGCCCCTACCTGAGACAGCTGTTATCTGTGTCCCCCGTTTTCCCAACCAACTTCACCCTTGAAAGACAGAAGCAATTCTCTTTTCTAACTGTGATTCTCTCTGGAATGCTGTCAGAGAGTTTTTGCTCATTTTCCTTAATTACCATTCTGCTATTTAAAATTAATTGACTCAAATGACAAGTGCTCAGGCCAGAAGCCACTATTTGGGTGATTATGCCCCACGTCTTTATTTGCCTATGAGTATAATGTAATAAGACTCTGTTCACTTAATGAAAGTTACCATGCAGTTTTTGAAAATATGCTAGAGATTTTTTTCAAATATTACCTCATGGTATCAACACTAGGAACTAGGTGTTACCATCTCCATTTAACAGACGGGGAAGCTGAGGCTCAGGAAGGCAGGTCACTTTCCTAAGTGACTTTTCTTCCTAAGGGAGAGAGGGCAGAGGCAAAACTCCCATCCAGGTCCAGCAGACTCCAACCCTACGCTTGCCATCTTGCGTGATGCCAACGGTCAACTCAATGTACATTGACTCTGGGCTCACTTGGAGAGTTGCAGTACCCTGATGACTTGGAGTTCTGTAAGACTGGGACTCCAAAGAAGTATAAGGTGCAATTACCTAGAATTTAGATCAGGTTGTTGGGTGGCCATCTCTCCTAATGTCGCCAAGCCTCCTGGGCTTCAGCATTTCACCACGTCTTTGGAGGATATTGGCAGCGTTTCATTTTGCTTCCACTTAACTTCAAGAAATTCTGCTTACATCAAGCATTTTTATGTTCTTGGTGATTAAAGAGGTGTAGCGTCATGTACAAGAATAAAAAAAAGTAGCTTGAAAAAATAACGGTAGTGAGATAGTGATATAGATATCTTCTACCCCATACCCTTCATTCACTCGGTCCCTGCCCTCCAGGATCTTTTCATTCCTTTAGTCTACGAAGCTCATCCTTGCCCCAATAGCATCTTTACATTTACAGTTCCTTCTGCCTTAAAGTCTGGTGTACTAGTTTTTTTCATGGCTGCCTCTTTCCCTTTAGGTCTTGAGTCGAATACTCGCATCCCAGAGAAACCAGCTCTAATCCCCTATCTAACACAGCTTCACAATTATTCTCTATCAAATCCGTTAGTCTGATTCTTTCATATCTTTTGTCTCAATCTGAAATTATCCTGTTGATTAATTTTCTTGAGTTTAGAGATTCTTTTTGGTCTTTACTGAATCTCCATCACCCAGAATAGATCCTAGAAAATGGTGGTAGCTCAGTAAAAATGTATTAAATTCCTCATTGAGTGAATGAGCAATTTGCCTAATAGAAACAAAGAAAATGACTTGAAAACACTTTTCAGCTACATTTCCCAGAAAGAGATTTAGAAATGAAAATGGGGGGCAGATCATACTTTTATTCGGTTCCAAAGCCTGGTCAATAAATGCTGATTTCAGAGGCCAAAGAAATCTGAGACTTGACTGTCTCTGGGTTTCGCATCCCAGCTCAGAGAGCCCCTCTTGTAAGTATAACGGCCTATTCGGACCCTCTTCCCTCTGCTCCTTTGGCATGTGTTCTGGGCGCTGCAAATGTTGCTATTTACTGGGTTTTGTCAAGCCAACACAAAGTAAATATTTTCAGTTTCTGAATGCCGGCAAGAGCAGGGGAGAGATCAAGTGACAGTGCCTGGGAATCAACTCAGCCTGTGCACCAGAGGCTGGGTTCTCTGTACGCTGGGAGGCGGGGACTTCCTACACACATGTCCAGGGCGGAGTCCCTCCAGCAGCTCTGTGAACGCGGGAGTTTATGCAGCTCTAAGGAAGAAATCAACAACAATAACAAATCAAGTGTCAGGTGCTGTCAAGCCCACGCATTCTCCAAGGCTTGTAAATACCTCCATAACAGACAGAGATGCCAGTAATCACAGAAGTATGGAACTGGAGGATGGGTGGGGAAAGATGCCCAGTAAATCAGGAAGAGGAGCAAAAATAGCCCTGCTGGATGATCATTAAAACAAAACCTTGGGGCTTCCCTGGTGGCGCAGTGGTTGAGAGTCCACCTGCCGATGCAGGGGACACGGGTTCGTGCCCCGGTCCGGGAGGATCCCACATGCCGCGGAGCGGCAGGGCCCGTGAGCCATGGCCGCTGAGCCTGCGCGTCCGGAGCCTGTGCTCCGCAACGGGAGAGGCCACAACGGTGAGAGGCCCGCGTACCGCAAAACAAAAACAAAAACAAAAACCGTGGTAGTTCTGAGCTCAAATGTTTAAAAATCACACTTATCGCAAATAAACATCTCCGAAAGTTGTGCCTGTTGCTTGTTTTCTCCCTGAAGAGAGCAAGAGTCTGGCATCGGATAGAATACTTGAAGAACCATCTGAAATGAAGTCACACTGAGGCTCAGAGAGTCACATCTCTGTTCTCGAGCAGGGTGGGTGGCATCTAAGGCCTCCCAGATGCTCTTTTCCTCTTGGCCAACAGGAGAGAGAATTAGGGCTTGCCCACACAGGCCCCAACAAGGCACTTTTATTTAGTTTCTAGCATGATTAATCTAATTTGTTTTAGGTTCTGGGAAACTGGCTATACTACAAGGTAGCTTCCTGGAAACTTTTGAAAATTTACATCCAAAAATTCTTGAGCACGTTAGACATTAAGGGACCAATTGTATGTGTTTCAAATCAACAAGCTGTGACATAGGTGAAACTGATCTATCTAGAAAAGGTTTATAATTTAGGAAAAATTGGGTTTTGATAACAGCCTACATTTTTTTCAAGCTTTCTATCTTAGGCTCACTTTTAAAAGCTTGTTAGAATCCCCCAATAAGAAAGATACTAAATCTATCATCAGAAAGGTATCTAGTGGGAACCTGCTGTACGGCACAGGGAGCTCAGCTTGGCTCTGTGGTGACCTAGATGGGTGCCATGGGGTGGGCAGTGGGAGGGAGGTCCAAGAGAGAAGGTATATATGTATACATCTAGCTGATTCATTTCGTTGTACAGCAGAAAGTAACGCAACATTGTAAAGCAACTAAACCCCTATTAAAAAAAAAAAAATCAGCTAGCACTCCCATCTGCTGCTGTTTTAACATTTTAAAAAGATTCACTAGGAGTGGAGAAGCTTCTCTTAGAAGCTGGCAGACCTCTCTTTGTGTCAAGTACAGGCAGCTGGGATCACCCTAGAGGTGAGGCACAGCCCTGGAATGGGAGCACCCGATTCTGTCTGTGTGGAAGAGAAGAACTGAAAGGGAACAGAGCTCATCTCCAAAGGAGAAAATGGACTCCTAGATAAGTTAAATAATTTTCCGAAGGAAACATAGCCAATGAGCTAATGAGAAAGCCAATGAGCTAACGAGAAAGCCAGTTCGAGAAGCTCCATCTCTTGGTTTCCTGTCCACAGCCATCTCTATTCTGTTGCCCCTGCAGTTTAGATGTTCCCAAGGGGTGCAATTCTAGAAGCCACCTCTGGAGGTGCTTTTCCATATTGAAATGGTCCAGCAGGGCAGTTTCAGGACATGGGGGTTTCAATCCAGGGCTTCATACTACATCCCTGCCTTCCCATATCCAGAAACTGGTTTTTAAAAATATTTATTCATACTTTGCAAGAGTAGCTTGTAAATCCAAACCAAACCTCTAAAAAAAGCCACAGACCAAAGCCCTTTCTACTTGCCCTAGACCTTTAGCTCTATGTGGAAATCATCTAGGCTTTTCAGACGCTTCAAAACTATGTCAGGTTTGGAAGGAAATGGCCTAGCAGAAGATATTTTAGCAGCTGCCTATTAGGTTCAAATTCAAGGTTGTCCTCTCAAACTGATTTTATTTTCTAAGAGTCAAATTTATGTCATAGTCTTACTAGGAATATAGTAGATGTAGCTCTCCTTTTCTCAAAACAACTTCTTCTAATTCATAAAGAACAAAAACTTGACCTTTCTTTTTTGTCTATGAAATAATTTAAAGTAAAATTCTCTTGACAATGGAGCTTTGTTTTTAAAGTAAGAAAAATCTTATCACCTACTCATGTTACAAATGGGAGAGATTCTTTAAAAATACTTGACAGGGGGACTTCCCTAGTGGCTCAGTGGCTAAGAATCTGCCTGCCAATGCAGGGGACACGGGTTCAAGCCCTGGTCTAGGAAGATCCCACATGCCGCAGAGCAACTAAGCCCATGCGCCACAACTACTGAGCCTGCACTCTAGAGCCCATGAGCCACAACTACTGAGCCCGCATGCCACAACTACTGGAGCCTATGCGCCTAGAGCCCGTGCTCTGCCGCAAGAGAAGCCCCTGCGATGAGAAGCCTGCGCACCGCAACGAAGAGTAGCCACCGCTCACCACAACTAAAGAAAGCCTGCGTGCAGCAGCGAAGACCCAAAGCAGCAAAAAAAAATTAATTAATTAAAAATAAATAAATAAATATAAAAATTTAAAAAAATACTTGACAGTATTGAATGTGGAATTTAGTGCTTACCAGAATTATACCCTATCTTTGTTCATGTGCGTGTTCCAAGAGATAACATTTGTCATGAACAAAGCATTGTAGCAGATTTCATTCAGAGGATCTGGCATTAACTATAGTCGCTTATCCTCAGGATCCATTAGTTTATTCACATAAATTAATGCATGTGCTCCAGTTTCTGGTCAATCTTTTGGAAAGCTACCAAATTATATGGAAAAATCATTTGAGTAGTAAATCAGATATTATTGGTCAATTTGCAATACCTGATTTAAAGACATGGAAGCTTTAAATAAAAAAAAAAGAGAAGCTACCATGAGAAGTCTGTGCTTAGCACAACCATGGGACATGAGATTCAAGTGAATGAAAAGTGAAGAACATTTCTTCATTGGGACTATTATGTCCATTAAGAACTGCAGTTCTTCAAAACTATCCTGTTCTGTAGCCCTCACGTGGTATACACTCAATCTAGCCACAGACTAGTGGGCAGAACTTGTTTCTAAAAAGCAGTCCATCTCAACCACCTTCAAGATTAAGTGAGGCGATCACATCAGGTTCAATTCATCTGCAAAATCTGTGTTCTAAAATTCTACAGTGCACTTCTGTTGCAAAGTTTGTCAACTTGCAGTAAAATTAGCTCATTCAGTTAAGAATACAGGGGAGTTTGAACTTCCTCTGTAAGGACCTTGACCATAATAAGCCCTGTATTGTGCTCACAGACCTACTGACTGTAGACAACTTTCATAGAACAGTTGTTAACATATACTTGCTAGTTTTCCTTTCATATTATGCATATCGTGATTCTCTGGAAACTAAACACCTATCTGAATCAAGATATTAGAATTTAGCATCTGAGAAGAAACTCTGATCTATAAATTTATCTGAAGAACTTGTTTGAAATGAGGAATTTATAATAATCCTGCTCTAAAGAGTTTATTTGTGAGAAAATATTTATGAGTGTGTGTGTGTTGATGGAGTTTTAATTTACTCTCCCTCACTAGAGTGTAAGCTACATGAGGGCAAGAATCTTTGTCTTGATTTTTGGTTTCTTTTTTCCCCCACTGCTCTTTTCTCAGAGCCTAGATCAGTGCCTGACATGTAGAAGGCCCTCAATAAACACCTGGGTGAATGAATGAATGAATACACAAGCATGGGGTTTCTACTTTGTGTGGTTGACTGGGAGATTTCACTCCCACCATTGGAACACACTACTGGGGAATTCAGCCAGACTGGGAGATTTTCATCTTGAAATCTTGGTGGGTAGAGTACAATGGAAAGTGTGTATTCTTTTGGCTGCCATTTTAATTTCTGAGATGTTTTTCTAGAAGATTTGCTAGCTACTTCCTTTCTTTATTCATAAACAGAGACAGTTTATGACCAACTTATGGTGTTTGTTTTCAAGGAAAGGGAGAAGTGGGTCCTTGAATTTTCCAGGACCACCTATATTAGACAGAGTAGCCAGGCAACCAATACATTTTAGTTCATCTGATTTAGGAAAATATTCACAACAAATATTCTCTGTGGCTAGTGAGTCCACAGATTTTTTGAAAACATTTTTTCTCTGCTCCATCCCTGAATGCAAAGAAGCAAGGGTAGAATGCCACATAATTGGCTTTTCTGGATCTGTCATGATTTGGCCAGGATGGGTAGTTTCTTGCATTCTCCATTTCCAGGCCCCAGGAGGAGTACCTTGTGAGTGGACTTGCCTGATCAATGCTGGCCTCTCCTGGCATAGAGACAGAGGAAATCAGGAGGCCACTGGCAGATGCCCACTTCAATCCAACCAAGATGCCAGGCTGAGGCAGAAAGGGGCCCCACCATACATTTACCTAAGGGTGCCTTGGCTCACAACACTACATAAAGGAAGGTGCACCTTTTATCACCTCTCATCATAGATATGCACACACTCAGGTAGAGAGCCAAAACGGATTTACTGCATTTTTCCACTGAATTACTGAGGAAGATGGGAACAGACCGAGGACTACGTATGTGACTTTGGATCCCACTCCTGTAGTACAGAGCCTGACATATTAACAGATGCTGGCCAATGTTTTTGAATGCTAGAGTGATCAACTGGTCCCGGTTTGCCAACACTTTCTTGATTTTAGCAGTGAAATTCCAATGTACAGGACAAATCAGATGGTTGGGCACTGTTCAGAATGCCACAGAGTTGCTCCCTGACTTGTAGAATTCTGAGTTAAGGTGAGTTTACCTCTTGCAAATTTGTGTGTCTCATCAACCTGGGGGCACACCATGTACAGAAAGTCAACAAAAAGTATTCTATTTTAAAAATGAATATATTTCTTGGATTGTTGGAAAGTTCTTTGTTTCATTTTTCAAACACCTGTCAGAATAATCAGTTAGCATGAAAAACTAAAAGGTTGTAAGTAGAAAAGAACAAACTCAAATAAGAAGCATGACAAATGATTTCAGTTACAGGGCTTATATATTGCTCCCCTTCCTCCAAATTATTTGTCAAGTGACTTATTGCAGATGTACTGGTCAGTACAAAGGGATCAGGGTAGTAGGTTGGATATTTTGGTATGAAAAAATAATTTAAAAAAAATAAATGCCAGGAAAAAAAAGATCACCAAAAATTTTCTTATACTAAAACAGGGATAAAATAGAGATTTGACAAAAGAAATATCCCTCCATTTAGTAATTCTGTTTTAAATACATCTTGCATTTTTAGGAATTTCCCCAAATGAAATGCCACAGAGAAGAATGCACATTTTACAGTCCTAAACATATTTAATATACTGTTTTTACAACAGCTGTTGCTTTCACAGAACTTTAACCCTGCTGTGTAAATGCATCATCAGGAAAATACTCAGGTTGTCATGGAGACAACCTTAGCCAAGGCCCTTTGCTCTGTTGAACTGGTGTCAGCTTTCAGCCTCCCTGCATTCCAGTCTGGCATCAACCCCAGGCTACAGCTCAGACTTCATTAGAGGCCCTGATGAAGGACAGCGCAGGAATCTGAGGCAATTACTAGAACTGTATGACTGCTTTCCATCAACACACCTGATGGGAGAACTGAAAATTAATTCCAGAGGGAACGATGGTATTAATCAAGATTTTTCTGGCATCTTCCATGAAGAATGTGTGATCGACTCAGCTGTCTTTTTCTAGCTAATTTTAGGCCCATCCATTGTCTTAGCAGAGAGAGAAAACATTACAGCTGACATTTGGAAGATTATTTAAAGTATCATGTGACAACTGCCACAAGTGTAAGGCCAAATCGTCAGTGTTCCTCAAAGAGTTGGTGAAATTTCTATAACCCCATGAAGAAAATATAGAACCACAGTTGCACTGAATTATGCATGCTATAACCCATGAGAACATCTTCTTAAAAATGTTGAATACTGTATTCGACTTTAAACAAAATTGAGCTCAAAGGGGCCATGCAAAAAATATTGAATTAAAAAGCAAAATTGGGGCTTCCCTGGTGGCGCAGTGGTTGAGAGTCCGCCTGCCGATGCAGGGGACACGGGTTCGTGCCCCGGTCCGGGAAGATCCCACATGCCGCGGAGTGGCTGGCCCCGTGGGCCATGGCCGCTGAGCCTGCGCGTCCGGAGCCTCTGCTCTGCAACGGGAGAGGCCACAACAGTGAGAGGCCCGCATACCGCAAAAAAAAAAAAAAAAAAGCAAAATTGATGGTCACGTGGTCCTTCTTGCAAAACTTTGCAAAAGAGAAGAAATTGAAGTTCTAGCTTGGCTAACTACTTCAGAGAGCAAATTCAAACAAAATTTTTCTAAAACATCTGGGTTTTACAGGCTTGTAGGCATGCATACCTGCATGCATGCACACATTACATTTCCGTTATCCCTGAAAGGTCCCAAATGGGTTTATTTTATAAAAACTTTTACATATATGCAATTTAACCAAACAAAGCACTTCATTGGCCACAAAGGACACTTACCAAAATTGTTGTCAATGAACTGACCCAAAGTTGAAACACAAAATGAATTCAGTGTTTTAATCAGTCCACATCAAATGGCCTTGTGTGGTGGCAATTCCAACAGACTAAGAGACAACTAGCAGACACATGCAAAGCTAAGTTCATGCGGAATCATCCTTAGAAATATGACTGAATCAGGCTTGTATGTAGGTCACAAACGATTGTGCATAAGTAAGCGAGAAATGTATGACAATCGCCATGTTTAGTAAACTGATGACAGGGTGAGGGAAAGATGGAGTCGACTTTAATTTGTTTCCTTATCCCTTCCTTGAAAGATCAGCTGGCATCTGTGCTCTCGTAAGAAACTTTCACTGGAGTCAAGCAGGCAGTGTCCTCTCCCTGCTGTTCACTTCCACGGGTCCTTATGATTTTTTCACTCGACAGCAGTTCACAGAGCACATTCTCTGTGCTGGCCACTCTGCACGGTGTGTAACGGTGAGCCAGTAGGTGTGATATTGCCCTCATGGAGCTTATGTTTTTCTGAGTTGTTTCTTTGTCAGTGTAGTATTTGCTTATATTGTGGTACATTTGCTTCTGTGTTGCCATCTTTACAAATGCCCCCAGAGGGCAGGAGGTATGCAACGAAAATAAGTTGTTTTTTAAATACAGCCAGACAGTCTGCCACATGCAAGCAAGCAAGCCCTCTGTGGTGTCATGAAAGAGAGAGTGTGGTGGGCCTTGGAGAGCTGGCAGGTACACCTGTGTGGAAGTGTTTGTGTGAGGGGGTGGGATGGTAGTGGGTGCGCCTGGATCTGCAGGTGAACAGAACCAGCCTGAGATACAACCAGGCCCAGATCAGGGCTTCACTTACTCCTGGTACCAACATGCAATGGTGGCCTCATTAGGAACAAACAGATATGGGTCCTGTAACAAAAACGCATTTTATTTTTGTTTTTGTTTTCCCATTCACTCGATTGAATTGGTTATAATAAATCAGAAAAAACATAATTAGCATTCTTTGACAGAAGTCAATGTTTCCTGAAGTTATCAAAATTGAAACACTGCTTGGGACTAAGTATTATTCTTCACAATGCCTGGCTCTTTATTAATGGTACGTAAGTTTGGGAAACATCTAAACAGGCTTATTATTCTCAGTCATCAAGCATTTCTTCTTATGCCAATGTTTTGTTTTTTGACTTAGCAAGATTGAGAAATACAAACGTAATCAATGTAACTTTTGGGATAATGACTCCTGTTGCAAACTCTCAACGATATTGTTTTGAGCATTGACTATGTTGGTTTTAGCATTTGTATTTTTAGGAAAGAATAATAAAAGCCAAACGATAATTATTTTTCAGTTGTTTAAATTTGAGGTTTACCAGTTGAACTTAGAAAGTCACCTTCAGTGGCTCACCTAGCCTTACTATTTCTGTTACCCAGCCCTGTTGATTACTTTTTCTGAAACATCCATCATCCCAGTCCTTTTATATTTTTCTTATTGATTTGTAGGAACTCTTACTATATTAAAATATTGAACTCATCATTCGTGAGGCAAGTTACAGGAGTCAGGAGTGGGGGAACACAATGTATTCCTGTTGCGAACTGTGATTTCTGAAAGAAAATATGATGTTTAAATCTTAAGATGGTTGTTCTAAGATTGCTGACTGCTTCAGATCGTCCTGTTTTGCATCATCCCTGGCCATCTGCTTGAGGCATATTCTATCCTCCCCCAAAGGCTTACCCTACAGACAACTCATGCTTTTCAAGCACGCTGTCTCTCTTCTTCTAGAAAGCGTTTTCCAACCATCCTCTCCACACTTTGGGTTGCCCTCTGTTTCTGTAGCACTGCCAGCCTGTAGCCCTCTAACATGGCATTTGGCCTCAGACCCCCTTGCATGATTATTCAGGTGTTTTATGTATTTGTGTCTCCACTCCAGGGACAGGGTCTCATGCTTACTACCTGTCCTCCACAAACATCAGCACTCTCGGTAGCTACAGACGTATGTTCCCAAAGAGACAATAAACTCCTTGAGGACCAAGTTATGGGTTTCCTTTCTCTCCTCCATATTTGCCACACACAGTGCTGGGCCCAAAGACAGTGCTCAGTACTTGTCAGTGGATTGGGCAGAGGTTGTGAGAAATGGCAAGGGCCAGACAAACACACAGTGACTTCAACTTGTCACCAAAGGGAAGGAATGAGAACATTTTGCATCCTGCTCACGTTCTGCATAGTAGACTAGCATTGAGAAGCCTCAATGGGACCCCTCAGCAAAGTTAAATATCATGATGATAATAGCAGAGAGCTGGAGCAATCTTTATTGAGCCTCTATTACTTGCAACCAAGGGTTTTGAGTAGCACTGTGATTTTTTAGTAATTACCTAGTAAAGGCAGAGTAGAGGTGCCACATAATTTAAAAAATCAGGATTGATCATCCTGTACCTATCATTCCATTACATTTTTCTTCTCTTAATAAAACGTGATGAAAAGATTTTCATGACGATTAAGCATTTTTTATGAGATTTTATTAGCTGTAATATTAATTACTTTTATTCGATTATGATTACTGAACATTCAGGTTGTTTCCAAATTTCCAACATTTTAAACAATACTATAATTTTATTTATATAAGTTTAGGTAATTGGCCGTAGGTGTATATAAATATACATATATTTATATACACTTGAATACATTTTAAATACACTTTATTTATATAAATATATTTATATAAATAAAATACAATTTTATTTATATACCTTTGAGCAGCATCCCTGATAATTTGATAGGTGCAAATTCTCAAAAGTGAAGTTTGGGATTGAAACACATTCTTATTGTCGTGTATTGATAAATTGCCTTCCAGAGAGATAAATCACTTTACAGTCCCCTTCTACCACTCGAAAACGTTTTGGGGCTCATTTTCCCACACCCTAATCAGCACTACTTTCTTATAAGGGTCTCTGGATCTAGGCTGCAGTGTTTTTGTTCGGGATCCTCTACTGGTCAGGGATGTGACCCAGTCATGAGACCTCAGACACATCACTCAAACTTGGCAGCCCCCAGTTCCCTCATCGGTGAAGTGGGGTTGAAGTACTCCTATCACATCCTCCCCTTCACTATGTACCCAGCCTTCAGGTGCTTTTCCTAACCTACCTGCCCTCCCCATCAGAAAATAATGTAGTGTGAGACGTGCCTTCTGCCTTTGGTCCATTATGCATCCGACAGCTACTTACACAGTGTTACTTGAGAGCATTTGCGGAACAACTGTCCAAAAACCTCTCCTGCTGAAATTTCATGCAACTTAAAATTCTAAGGTTACAAATGATAAAGAACGTGGTCCTTTGTTGAAACACCCTGCACAATAATCCAAGGCTTAAAAAGAGCTCCAGGAGTAGAATTTTCATAGGAAAAGTTTAAAACAGAACCAATTTAAAATTTTGTAATCAAGTATTGGAGATAGGCTAGCTATGAAATAGCAATTCTGCCATGGTAGACTGAGTAGATCAAATTCAGGTTGATAATTTTTAAAAAATTTTAAGTATATAAGTTATTATGCTTTTCTAGAAACATAGAGTGGTCCAAAAGCTGAATATTTTCCACCATTCTGAGTCTTAAATAAGACAAACTGTGAACATTTGGATGGAGAGACACACTGAAAAACAGAAAGTACCTCTTAGCAGGTGTTTTATCTGCAATAAAAGAAAAGAAAACTTTTAAAGTATGCTTAAAACTGTTGAGGATTGAGATCTTGAAAATATTCTGTCTTTGTTTTATTTTAGTGAACATAGGAATATTATAAAGTTTTGCATATGTTTATTCATAACTTTAGTATTCGTAACCTTATTTTCCCCCATAATGTCTTAAGATTTTGATTATAAAATTCTCCTATTCTAGAGATTTCAAAAAACACGATCTTCCCAGTTGGCAAGAAAATGCTGTGATAAACGTTAGTGTACAGACAAACACCTTGGTGCTTCTGAGATATATTCATAAGTGTTAAATACTGTGATCTTGAATAAGTTACTGTACCTCTCTGTGCCTGAGTTTCTCCATCTATAAAATGGAATATTGTTTTCACGAACACTATCTTCGAGTGTTCCTGTGAGAAAAAATAAGTATACTATATCCCATTTTCCTGACTCTAAGACACACCATTTTCCATTTTTTTGCATATCTGAAATCCTCATCACTAATGGAATCTCAGTTTACGGTTGGTGAGACATCATTCTGTTATTCTTACACCTGGAAAAACATCAAAATTCCAGCAACAACAAAAAAAACGTTCCAGCAACCACATTTGCAGGATGGATATCAGCACATGGAAGAAAATCCTGGCGACAACAGTGGAGCATTCTTAGTTTCTAGGAACCAGATGGCTGTGGAGAGGAGGTAGGTGAGGGGTAGAGCCAAGTGTGTCTTGTAGTGTTCTGGAAGCCGGAACCAAAAGTGGACGAGTTCTGCATAATTTGCAAAGCCAGCTTCAGCATCCAGGACAAGGGACTTTTAGTTCCTGTACGGACTCTTTCAAAAATGACTGTGTCCCCGACATTCTTATTGTCACAGGAGAAATTGCGTGGAAACAAAACAAATGTTGATGACTCTGAATGTGAAAAAGTTTAGTAATACCTCAATCATTTCGTTTTGCTCATTTCCCTTTCTACATATGAACAGTGATTCACAGCGCACCTCCACGCCTAAGTAAATCTGAAAGAACTTTTTCTAAACTCAGTACTGAAGGGAAATTCCAAGTGACAGGGAATCATTGTGTCAGCGTTGAACTGACAGCACTTTTTTCCTTCTCTTGCTGTTCCATAGAGGAGAGTTGCGTCTTACACTCTTTGGTGATTTAATTTTGATGAAATACAATATATGTAGCAGTTCAAATGGTATAGAAAGTGCAATATAAGATTGCTCTTATTTTTCCTGGGGGATAGGATTACGGATATTTAATGATTTTTCCTGGATCTTTTCTTTGTTTTCTAAATCGTCTACCTTGGACACTTCTTTTTTAGTTGAAAAAGTTGTTAGAAACACAGATGCTCCTGAGAGGGGAACACATGCAGTCACTGACTCCTTGAAGTAAATGATCGGACAAGGGCACCGCCTGGAAGGAGCATGGAGAAGGGTGTGGCCTGGCCTTCACAGTTCTGACTTCTGGTAGACCCTCCTGAGCAGTACAGGTGGTCCACCCGAACAGTCTCTTCACAGGCAGGAGGAAGTCAGCAGAGATGGCCTATGTTGTCTCTTCCAGCTCTGACATCCAGCCTGAAGGTGGGTCTGACAGCCCCACAGCTAGCAGAGCTGTTCTCCTTTCCCACCAGCTGCTCCCCGCAGCCCCCCCCCCCATCTCTCTGGGGCAGCACAGCCTGACAGAGATACAGTGAGGACCTCACATGTGATTATAAATGTTCTACTAACTGCATTCAAAAACTAAAGAGATTGAGTGAAATTATTTTAAATAATATATCTTATTAACCCAATATATCCAAAATATTATTATTTTAGCTATTTATGCATGCCTCGACTGTGCCAAGCCCTGTGCTAGGCACTGGGGGAGAAGGATAAATAGACAGCTACAGCTCCTCCTGTCCCAAACGAGATTAGTTCGTCAGAATCTGCAGTTAACACGCATTTCTTCTAAATTGACAGATGAGAAAGGCTGAACAGATCACATTTCTTTTAGACCTGATTTATAATTCTCATTGTTACCCTGATTTCTTTCAGCCCATAATTGACTTTGAAAGCTATTATAAGCCTGCTGCTCAGGACCACATTTAATACCCACTCAGCATTAAATAAATACATACGCACACATGCAAGGCTGTAAGGAAGCTTCCAGCTTTCATCTCTAATACTTTTACGGGGATTAGTATGTACACTTTGTTTCCCAGAGGCAACCCAAGGAAGGAAGAAAGCATCTTTGTAACATTATTTGGAGGACACCTGCACAAAAATATGTCTTCTTCCACCTACAGCCTGTCTAAAATTTCCTCCATTGGAAGTTTTCTTTGGGTTGAGAATTATCTTTATCATGACTTATTTTTTAAGCACCTACTTTTTGCTAGGTACTGTAGAATATACCAAGAAAATGCCCTCTACTTTCCTGCTGTGAGTTGAGTGGCCTGATATACCTGCAGCCCTATTCTAGGAAACTTGGACCCCCATCCCAATGGGGGGCTGCCATCTTTCCCACAACCACTTGGATCACAGAGGAAAACCGAAGGTGGCATGAGAATATATAACCCTGATGCAAAGCTTCAGAGTCTCTAGGGAAAGAGCCAGTGAGAGAAACATCGTTACTACAAGTGGGAGGTCTTCAGCCTACATGACGAAAAGACTAAGGGACCTGGAACAGAACCAAGACGCCGAATAGGGCAGCACAGACTATCAGGCAGACAACCATGACACAGGAAAATAGTGTACTGGTGGTGGAGGGCTCCTGTGGGTTTTGGGGGAAAAAAATAGGATGGAGGAGGGAATATGGAGGGGCAATAACATAGTCAACAAAATAACGTCTCCTGATGCAATCTTGATCTAACGCAGCTTCTGCTCCGACGGGCTGGCCTGGTGATGTAGGATGTTGTTTGTAAGCCAGGCTGCATCACCTAGTTCATTAGGGATGTTCAAACACTTGGCTCTGTCCTCTGGGAAGGAACCAGCTGTGATGCAAGGCAGTGAATACAGTGAGTAGGAGCAGAAAAAGCGTGTCAAGAAAGGAACTAATAAACCTCAAGAGTTTCTTTTGACACCTCCATGTTCATTTTGAAACTCCCCTAGGAGCCAGAGCATTAAGCAACTTTTAGCATCATTACTCACCAATAACAGGTAAGGGAACCCCATCTGTGACTTGGTAGAGCTCAGTGTGCAGGAGGAGAATATCTTTTAGCACAAGGAAGTCTTGATGAAGAAGAGTGGCTCAGAAGTGGTTTAAGTCACTTGGAACCGGGCAGGCTACTAAAAGTGCCCACGTGGACAGATGAGTGAAGGCATGAATGCCTAGGAGGTGTCTGCCAGGACACATGACTTTGAAGACCAGAGCTCTGCTACTATCTTCCTAGATGCCTCAGCAGTATGTGGGCCCTTGGGATTTAGCACAACCTCAGAGGAATTTATGGGGGGAACCTTAGATGAAGATAAAGTTTCCACCACACTGGGAGAAAGAGTGCTCCAAATGAGAATTAATTTGAATTTTAGAGAAGGAAGTCATAATCCTTCTACACCTAAAGTTATGGACTAAGCTTCTTACCTTTTTATATATGTTTAATCTGGTGAAAAGGGGACTTGGATGAAAGATGGTGCTGGGGCCAGGCTGGGGGTTGGTGAATAAGAGGCACAGTTACAAGAATCTTCAAGTATCTGAAAAGACCCCACATAGAAGACGGATTCAACATGTTCTGCAGGTGCTGCATTTAGAACAATGGCTGGAAATGCTGGGTTTTACACTCAGAATACAGAAATCTTTTCTGGTTGTTGGGAATGTCTCATAATTGAAATGCAGTGAGTGAACTTCCTGGCATTTTGCTGAATTTGATCATTTAAAAGGATATTGGCAATTTTTTTGGATTAGAGAACCAGCTATCTAGGGTGCTGAGGAAGAGAGTCTTACATAGGATGGAGTCTGGGGCGATATGCATTTTAGGGATGGGGTTGGAGGTGGGCACTAACATGACACCTACTAAGGTTGAGCACCTACTGTGTGGACATTCTTAGTCGTTTTGGCCACCCATCACCTGAATCCTTTTTCTGACTTTAGGGAATGTCCTACCTTGTGCATCTTAATGTCACCTCACAGTGTACAGTTTGGAAATGCAAGATAATCACTCTCCCAGCCTCACTTTCTGGCCGTGCAAGCTCCAGTATCCAGGGCATGGTGACAATGACAGCAGGGTCCCTGTCAAAACCTGCTCTTCTGTGTGACGTAGAGTCTCCTTTGTTGAGACAAGTCTGAGCCTCGCTCTCCAGCCCTCATAGAGAATGATCTCTGCTCTGCTTTAATGTTTTACTATAGAGAATTTTAAGTGCACACACACACACACACACACACACACACACAAGAAAAGCAAAATAAATCCCTCATGTATTCACAGCAATAACTAACATTTTGCCAATTCTGCTTCCTCCCTACCTCATGACTTATTTCCCTGGAAATTTGTTGATGCAAATCTCAGATATTCTGTTATTTCCCTTGTAAATACCTTAGTATATTAGCCTCTCTTTAAGGCCTCTGTAAGAATCATAACCTTCATGACAATATCACACTAACAAAATTCACTGTAACTCCCTCCTGTCAAATACCCAGCCATAGTACAATTTCCCCAATGTTCTTTTTAAGGTAGGTTTGCTTGAATCAGGATCCGAACAAAGCCCACCAGTTGCCTTTGATTGTTAGGTTTCTTATGTCTTCTCTTTTATTCAACAACAGCATCTTACATTTTTTTCATACCATTGACTTTTTGGTAAAGCACTTCATTTTTCCTATAGAATCTAATATACTTAATGCAATGCCTCTCTGTTTCATTCAGCCTGAGTGGACTTCAGTTGACTGCAACTAAGAATTGTGGCTGGAACACAAGCCCTGTAGGGACCCCAGTTTTACAGAGGAGGAAACTGAGGCTCATCTGGTTTGAGTCATGTGCTAAGTTTTTAAAGCTAGTGAGTGTCACAGTGGGAATTGGAATTCAAAGCTTCCTGAGTCAGCAACCATAGGGGATCATCATGCTTTCACACAGCTCCCTTCCACGCTAGCATTCTACCTAATCTTTCAGCTCCTTTCCTCAGTCCCATGTTTATGTCAGCCAGCAGCACACGCCAGGAATCCAGAACACCTGGGTTCTCACCACCAGCCATGATCTCGGTTCAGCTCAACAAGTTTTGGCTTTATTATAGTCTATTACACTTCCTGCCAAAGACAGGTGCAGAAATGAGTAAATATAAATGTATTTTATGCATTGATGTATATCAATTCTGAATGCACTAAGCTTGTGGTTCTCAAAGTGCAGTCCCAGGACCAGCCGCAGCAACAGTGTCTGGGACCTTGTTAGAAGCCTCCCGCCTCACCCCCCACCTAGTCCTACTGAATCAGAAACTCTGGAGTTAGGGCCCAGCCATCTGTGTTTTAACAAGCCTTCTAGGTGATTCTGACACCTGTTCAAGTTTGAGAACCACTGCATCAAGCCTTCCCACCTGTGTAGGAAATGAAAACGTCATGTTAACATAAATAACATCATGTTAATATGAAAAAGTCCAAAACTGCTGCCTGGTAGCACCTCTAATACTGGACATCGAATGCCCTCTCTTCGGTGGTTACACACTTTTTACCTACCACTAAGTTTGCAAGTGGGTTTCTTGGTATTTAGGAAAATGTTACTATTTTTTGTTTTTATAAATAAATTAATTAATTAATTTTTGGCTGTGTTGGGTCTTCGTTTCTGTGCGAGGGCTTTCTCTAGTTGCAGCAAGTGGGGGCCGCTCTTCATCGCGGTGTGCGAGCCTCTCACTGTTGTGGCCTCTCCCGTTGCGGAGCACAGGCTCCAGACGCGCAGGCTCAGTAGTTGTGACTCACGGGCCTAGCCGCTCCACGGCATGTGGGGTCTTCCCAGACCAGGGCTCAAACCCGTGTCCCCTGCATTGGCAGGCATATTCTCAACCACTGAGCCACCAGGGAAGCCCAATGTTACTATTTTTTAAATGTCGTAATTTAATCTCTCATTCCCATGAATGAAATCACTGTCCTCTGTGGTAAGCCCCACCACGTGCCTTGTCTTGTTCTATCCCTATTTCCTTACACTTAATCATTCAGCTAAAATTCTTATCATTGGAATCTTGCCACCTCACTCATGATGGATAAGAGCAGGCTTTTGGCTTGCCATCCCGCTGACTTCTGATCAGCATTCCTGGGGGGCAGCATCTGATCCCCGGTCTACCTCCCCAACTCCCACCCCCTGACTTCCCTTGGCATCAGCTTCCAGGGCTTCTGACAGGCTGGGGTCATCAGCTGTCGCTGGCCTGTCCTCAGGAGTGCGCTTGGTCCCTGCTCAGCCTGAGCTCTACATTCACATTTTAATCCCTATTGGGAGACAAAGAAGAAGCGCAAGACCAATCTTTGAAAGACACCATCCATTTTTTCTCTGCTGTATCAGCTTTTTTTTCTCTCCTAATCTACATTCTTTCTAAGAGTGATACTTCAAGAATTATTTAGCACTTTCTTTCTCAACCTACTCATAGATTTCCCTTCACACCCTCTGCAACTTTCTGAGCCATACTAAATTTCCCACCAGTGAGAAATAGGCTGGTTTTACCAGATTATGTCAAATTACAGCTGTGCAGTACACAAAACATACACACACACACACACACACACACACACACACACACACACACAGGTTTGCCTCTCCATTCCATAGTGTTCTCCCTTCAGAAAGTTAATGAAATATCCCCACAGCAACTCAAACCACCGACAGTGGTTTTTACATAGTAACAAATTGGAAATTTCTGGAAAGAATTTGCCCTATAATGTTTGGACTTCAAATTTATAGTTTGTGTCGGATCATGTCTTACCCAAGACATCACTCCCCTTCATGAAGTGAAAAGTAAATACATCTCTAGTGTTACCAAAACAAGCTGCTATTTACCCAGAGCCAGTTATCTGAACCCAATCCCTCTTTCTTGGAGCCTGGAGAGGGGGACTGGCCTGAGACCACAGTCTTTACAGAGTGAACAGGCAGCAATTCACAGGCCAAGGTGCCTGGCCTAAGAGAGCAAAGAAAACTCCTTTATCCCCCACCTTCCCCGGGTTTCCCTAGTTCTTTTAGGGCTGTCATGGGCTCTTAACATGATATAAGAAGGTGCCCAAGGATCGCTTACTTCTTTTGGCATGGGAACATTTCAGGGGTTTATGCTCCCCCATCAATCTCTCCTTGCTCTTAGCTCTTTCTCACCAGGCTCCAGAGTGAAAAATTAGAAGGCTCCAATCTCGCATATAAAACCATAACTAATTATTATTAGATCAGTTTTCACTTTTTCCCAACCCAAATGTCAAAGGCAAAGGTTTTAATTTACTGGCTCCAGTAGGCCTGAAGTGAGGGGAAAAGGAAAGTGAGAGCTTCCAGGGATGCACCAGCTTCATCTGCCTTAAAAGGTTTGTAAGTGAAAAAGCTTTTAGGCCATTGAAAGTAATGGATGTTAGTCTTCTCACGGGAATCGCCCCTCAAATGCTGCAAACGTTGTTGGTGTTCTCTGAACCGAGGAAAAATGCCTGTGGGGAAGCCAGGGTCACTCTAAATTCAGATATGAGGCCACATAAAAGCCAGGCACTGAGGGGGCGGAGCCACCAAGTTTCACCTCTGTAAGAGACCCCTGGGGTAAACCTGTGAGTGCCACAAACTCTTCAAATCCTGGGTGCGGAAACTGAGTTTGCAAGGATGCAAGGCCACACACCTCCAGCGTCGGCCTCCTTTCCTTTGGCTGTCTGGTGATCACCATTTTGTCATCACAGGGCAGGAAAAGGGACGGTGTAAAGATAAGATCCCGAGATCCTGAGTTCCACTTCCGTGTTTGGTTGCTAAGCAAAAATTCCAGATGACCCAAATCAAGTATATTAAGTTCTTCCAGGAGGCATGTAAAGTCTCAGAATCAGAGCAGATGCACACGCACTGGGGGTTTAGAGCTTGAAGTTTGAGATGGGACCTCCTAGGACTGAGTCTCCATTCTGTGTTCACAAATGTTCACCTTGGAAGTTGCCCAAGGGTTACTAATCTCTGTCTCTAAGGGCTGTTTCCTCATTGGAGAAACAGAGATCATAACACCTTACTTGTGGAATTTCTATGAGAACTGAAAGTGTTTAAAGCAGTTATTAGCACATAATAAGCCCTCATAAATCATAGATAATGTTATTATTATTACATCGAAGTTAACAGTAGTTGTGTATTGGAGTAATCATTCAAGGGGTATTGGATTCCAAATTAAAATCCTATAAAACTGTTGGGTGCTTAGAAACATGAAATTAAAAGAAAATAACTCGAATTATTATGGGACCCTAACTTTTGAGACTTAACTCATTCGAATGAAATGTCAAAACTGTATTTACTAGTTATTTACTAGTGCAGTGACTTACTCTCTCTCTTCTCCCTTCCTTCATTAAAGGTCTTTGAGTGAAAAATACATCCTGAGTTTACCTTGCCCCCATTAGCTTAGTCTCCCTTGTGGCTTCAGATCCACGGGTCTCCCCCGCACTGTATGTAAGGCAGTACGAACCTGATGTACCACCCCTGTGTCTTCCTACCATCCTGTAAAACAGGGTTGTCTGATTTTCAGCTCCCATTGGTTTGTTATAGCCAGTGTTTCTGTGACTACCTGTAACACAGCTCTAGGACTGGAATGTACCATAAAGAGAGGGTGGAGATTTCTCTGCAGGTATAAAAGGTGAAGAAAGGGAGGAGGAGAGGGGAATGGGCAGGGGTAAAAAAAATAAGGAGAGATGAAAAAGAAAATAGAATTTCCCTCTTTGCCAAATCAGAGAGGGATCTGCATGTGATCTGACAAGTTTTGAAGGGTTTTGTTTGTTACTTTTTGGGAAGAGCAAACAAGGTCACTTGCATAAGAGTTAGGAAGACAGCTATTAGTGTGTAGACTGCAGATTCTGGAAAGGCAAAGACAGACCATTTGAGGTGGCAGCCTGAGAAAAGAGTATTGGGGGTGAGAAATGCCAGGAGTAAAAGTCACCTTATTTTCAATGACCCCAAGTGAGGTGACAGCTCTCACCAGGCAAGAGACATGAGGGATGAAGAAAGGAAGGCGAGTTACTAGCTTCAAAGGGAAGCCTTTAAATTAATGTTACATTTTGCACTTTTGAGATAAATTCTGTACCACTGGTACTTGTAAGATATATGGATGGGCTAAGAACAGAGCCCTGTTGTGAGGAGTAGCTATTTTCTAGAGAAATAGCCGATTTTAGAGAAGTTAGGATAGAAGACACAGAGCTTGCACATCTGTTCAAATCAAGTGTATGTAGGCATATCATATGTGTATGCATGGATGTCTTATTTTATCCTTGAAAGATAGTCAAATTAGGGTTTAGGGGAATGGAATCCTTCTGGTCATGTAACTTCACTCTCGTCTTCACTCTTATCCCCAAACTGTGAGTGTGAATTTTTCTTGAATAAATAGCAAGTCCCATCTTCCTCAAGTCTGGCAGTGTCCGTGTGAGGAAAGAGAGATTCCAGATCTCCGGAACTGAGATCCCAGGTCCTGACTGCTCAGCCTCAAATTCATGACACAGAAAATGGACCATCGGGCTATGCTGCAGTGCAAACAACATAAACTCTTCATCAACAAAAGTGTATTTCTTCATATAAACGATATCATATGATATTTGTCTTTCTCAGTCTGAGTTACCTCACTTAGTATGATAATCTCTAGGTCCATCCACACAGGGAACTATACTCAATATCCTATAAGAAACTATAATGGAAAATAATCCAGAAAAGAATATATATATGTGTGTATGTGTATAACTGAATCATTTCGCTGTACACCTGAAAATAACACAACATTGTAAATCAACTATATTTCAATAAAATTTTTTTTGAAAAGTGTATTTCTTCCTCACTCAGGTCCACTGCAGGTCTTTATAAACAACCCCAGCAGCTGTTTTCCATGTGAGCTTCTGGTGTTACCCCTCCACACCCCACCCAGTCAGGAAAAGAGAGACGGAGAATTAACTGCTTTCCCTGGAAGACACAATGACATTTCATTGGCTTAAGCAAGTCACGTGACCACACCTCAGCTCGAGGAAGTGAGGACCTAAAATTTCCTGAAGGAGAGAAGAACAACAGTAATCCTACCACAATGTCACTCTGTAATTCTGAAAACAAAAAAGCAAACTGTACCACTGTCCTACCTAAATGGTCTCATAGTTCAGAGGCATTAGCCTTTTTTCATGGTCAGTCCACCCTACCCCTCAGCTTCTGTAACCAGGCCTCTTATTCCGTGACGCACCATGCCTTAATTATTCTGACAACGCTGGCTCTTTCCTGAGACAATCAAACAATACACCTCAATTAAACTCAAATTTTACCCATTTCTGCTAAATTTTTGACATAGCTTAATTAGAAACTTAGAATTTTATAAACATGGAAATTAGTCAAATGGTCCCAGAATTCTAACGCCATGTCCACACACGCAACCTCTCTGCCATTAATTATATGAGGGTTGCCATTGCTTCAGTGACTTGCATTTCCAAGAGTAATACTTCTGAGATTATTCATTTTCTCCTAAGAATTTTACCTAAAATTTTATTAAGCTACAAATGTTGGACAGTGCTTTCTGAGTTATGACTTCAAAGATCCTATTTTTTTCCACTTTATTATAATTATTTTTTCGATCTCATCCACCTCCAAGTCTTTGAAGCGCAATGCAGCACACTAAGAATGTAGTTTGCAATGAAGCTCTCAAACAACAGTGATGTTCCATTAAAAAATGTTGCCACATGTAAGAGCAGCAAAAGAGTGTAAGGTACCTAGGAGAGAATCTAACAAAAGATGTTCAAGTCTTAAAAGGAGGAAATTATACAATGATGTTGAAAGGCATCAAACAAAATCCCAATAAATTAAATATTTTTAACATCAAAAATCTGGAAATAACCCAGATATTCAATGCAAAGAGAATGAATATGTCATACACATGGATAAGAAGACTCAATATCATAAATGTACCAGTTCTCAAATTCATCTATCAATCCAGCACAAATTCATGTATATATGACAAATATGTAAGGTGGTACAATCCCTTTAGAAGATAATGTGTCGTTATCCGGTAAATGCGGAGATGCACAAGCCTGATGACCCAGCACCTCCACCCCAACGTGCTGCCCAGCTGCACCACAGACCTGGCTGAGAAGTCCATAGATTAATTGTGTTTAATAACAAAAATCTAAAAATGGTCCCATGGGAATGAATGAATGAACCAATCAATCAACCAATCAATGATAAAGTCATACAATGGAATATCCCTACAATAAAATAACTGAACTCCAGCTATATGTATCCATCTTAATAAACTTTAAAACTATAACGTTGGGATATATATGTAATATATATGAAATATCTATCTATCTAGAAAGAACACGTACAACGTTATTCCTTTTATATGGCATTTCAGAATAGACAAGACTAATGACATCTTGTTTAAGGATATAGTCACATGTAATAAAACCTATGGAGAAAGACAGGAGAATAGTTACATCATATTCAGGTGAATGATCTACTCTTTGTGAAAGGATAGGGCTCCAACTTGGGAGGGGCACGCAGGAGGTTTCAGAGGAATTGGTATTATTCTATTTCTTAAGCTTAGTGGTGTACATGTGGGTTTTCATTTTCTTATTTTATAGCTTTTATGCAATATATATTATTTCCTTACTGTATGTATGAAATATTTCATAGTAAGTTCTTTTGCCAATTTCCAGGGATTGTTCTGTATAAGGATCATAGTAAGTTGGTTGAGCAATAATAACTTCTGGGCATGTGAATAAGACAGACAATAAGATTTGTCGTTACCATCAGGGAATCTCCAAAATAAATGTTCACATAGCGGACTGGGTTGAGAGCATCACCTCTGGAGATTACAAAAATATTCCTCATCCCTTTTTAAATGATGTGTATTTGTTCTATTAATTTTTTAAAATGCACATTCCCTAGTATGGCACTCGGAAGTCACTCAATAAATATTTGTCAAGCAAGTGAGCAAATGGATGAAAATAAGCAAATTCTTCCATGTTTTAGAGTTATTTGTGTACACATTGTCTGCTTCCACCCAGCCCAGGTCAACCCATAGGTCTGCTATAAAATCCTGCTACCCATGTGCTGAATCTTACCCAGGTCCTGAGTCAATAGAAGCCTGGATAGTTGGGTGGAAAGGAAAATTTCCTCTCCACTGATGACTCAATGTCTAGCTAATGTCTGATGTCTTGACCTGCGTCCGGTGTGCCTGGGGTGAACTTAGCTTCAGGACACAGCACCAGACATGCCCATCATTTCCACCTGTAGAGCATTGCCTTTGTAGAGACCCAGGGTTGCCCAGAGATGTGGAATGGGTAGACTCATGGATTTCAGGGACTCTGGGGTCAGGGTGGCGGGCTCCTGACACAACTGAGCATGGCTGTGGGGCACTGTGGGATTCTGGCCTAGCAGAGGATGTGGGCTGGGGGGTTGGGCTTCCATTTTAAGGCAGCCATGATGCACCATGTATACAATAAAATGAAATAGTCCTATGCAGAGAGAAGAGTGAACAAAGAGAAGAAGAAGAGTTAAAAATCTGGAGGGAGAAGTTTTATAATGACCTCTTACCTCATGTGAAGCTAGGTGATTCAATAAGCCCTGAAATAACAATAACATAAATAAATAATAATAACAGAAGAAAATTAATGCTAGCAGCAATACTCACATAGTGTTCACCTTGTGCCATCACTTTAAACATAATGCATTGAATTCTTGCTTGTGAGTTAGATATCCCCATTCTACAGGCAAGAAAACTGAAGCATAGAAATTTTAGCTAACTTGCTCAAGCCAAGGGTGGAACAATAACTTGAATCCAGGCAGTGTGGCTCCAGAGGTCATGCTCTTTATCTTGGTATTCTTCTATCTCCCAAAGGGTCTTCAAGTAGGTTTGGTTACTTGCAGACATTCCCTGACTAAACAAGTAAAACAAATTTTTTTGAGAAAGCCATACTGTTGCCTTGCTCTGTAAGTTCCATCCATCATGAGCAGGTGGACAAGCTTCTGCCTGGACCCTGGGTCTGAGACCCCTTCTGGCTGTCTGAGGACTTGAACTTTTAAGATCGATAGCCCAGTTCCCCAGAGACTGGACCCCTCTGCCTAATGCCAGTTCTCCCCCATCTTCATTGCTCTAGTGTCCACTCTTCTGAGGAAATGACCTTGAAACTCAAAGTTCTGAAGTTTTCCAAAACTCGTGTTATTCAGAATACAAGTTCTGAAAGAAATAGAAATAGTAACAGAAATAAACTCACTGACATAGAAGACAAACATGGTTACCAAAGGGGAAAGGTGGTGGAGGGATAAATTGGAAGTTTGGGATTAACATACAGACTACTTTAAATAAAATAGATAATCAACAAGGGCCTACTATATAGCACAGAGAACTAGTCAATATCTTGTAATGGAAAAGAATCTGAAAAACAATAGATTTATATAAATATGTACAAATGAATCATTTTGCTGTACACCTGAAACTAACACAACGTTGTCAATCAACTATAATAAAAAATAAAGACAAAAGAACCAAGTTCTGAAAGATGTTAAGTGTTCTGCTGAACAAACAAAAAACGTTTTTTTAAAAAGTGAGCAAAATATCATGCTGATCAACTTGTCTATCTACGTGCAGCATCTAGACCAGGAACTGGCAAACTGCAGCCCCCTCACTTGCTGGTACAGTGACTGCATTTCCACCATTAGGTGCTTACACATGTGGCTTTCTTTCCTAGTGATGCCACGTTAATATGCAATTTTGCCCCCAGAATGCTTCATCATGAGCTTCCCTACCCTAGTTGCATTGTTCCCTTTATGAAAACCAATACAATAAATGGAAAATATGTGCCCTGCTATCCTCTGAACCAGTATGCATTACCTTTATTTTATTATCAGAATGATTTTTTTCTAGAGCAACAGTTATTCAGATTCCTTTCTGGTTGCTAGAATTCACTTCATTTAATAGAAATTAAGTGAACCTGGCCAAAAGCGGAAAGAGAAAAGAAATCATCTTTAATACTTCAAGAGGCAGATATTATTACTCATTTTTCGGCAGAGGAATCCAAAGCTCTGAGAGGTTAAGCAAAATGCCTTAACATCATAGAGGCGGAAATGACAGCCAACGCAGCATACTGCACAGAGTCCAGGAGTAAAGAAACCTGGTTATGCTTTTTTAACTCATTGTTCCCCAAACAGATTTTTGTTTTTTAAGATGATTCCTTATAAGGTCCTAGGAGTTGGTGCCCTGAGGAAATGCACTTGGGAGAATGCTTCTCGATAGCGGGGAGGTCATCAGTGGTCAGAACCGAACCGTGCCCTTGGCTGTGACTTTGTGGAGCTCTTGAGGTTCAGTTGGAAGAACCCAGATGTCGGTATTACCATGTTGGAGATCAGGTATCAGCCCATCACCAGGAAAGTATTTTAAACAACCCAGTGTTGAGCTCCCACCTCTGTAAACCCCATGGGGTTATGGAGACAGTTACATGAGATCATGTATTTCGATCTGAATTGAATGACGTATAATAGACTCTCAGAAAAGGGGACATTATATTACATTGGGTGGATGCAGGTAGAAAAAGGAAGGAGTAAAAGTGAAACAGAAGCTCGACTGAAAAAAGTGTAAGCCTTCTGTGCCTGATTTCTCCATCTCATCTGCCCTTCCCCACTCGACCTAAGCCCATCACTCCACTTACAGCAGACAAGAGCTGCCACGGGTGGAAATGGGGTACAGGAACAGCAGAACATTATACCAAATAACTCTGCGTTAAAAACCAAACAAACCCTAGAGCATGACATTGTTCCCTTCACCACATGTCTCCTCAGCCTCTAAGCTGGGATGTTTTACCCTTCCTAATTCTGAGGACAGCCCATCTGTTGGGTTGCAGGAGGTGGAGGAGGGGAAGAGGGAATACCACCCTTTCTTTTTGGCAAAGGTCTTGTAAGGACCCACCTCCAGCACCGTCCCCCCACCCCCAAGGAGGGAGCTGCCTGCCAGCTTGGAGGCAGGACCCCAGTCTCCTCCAATCAAAGAGATTGAAGGATTTAAAGGACTAGCCTTTTACTGCGGTCCGATTTCTAAGCCTCTTTTACTGGGCTTACAAACCAGATCCCTGCGGGTTTTGCCTTTGTCCTGGAGTCTGCTAGGATGCTGGAAAGACAGCTCTTGTGGGATGGAATAAGCCCTTGATGGGGGACAGGGGTCGGCAAACATTTTCTGTAAAGGGCCAGAGAGTAAATAGTTCAGGCTTTGCGGGCCATATGGTCTCTGTCATTAACTACTCAACTCTGCCCTGTAGCAAGAAAGCAGCCATAGATAGTATGTAAACGTGGTTGTGTTCCAAGAAAACTTGGTGTATGCTGAAATTTGCATTTTATGTAATTTCCTTGTGTTACAAAAGCTGCTTCTGGGACTTCCCTGGTGGCGCAGTGGTTAAGAATCCGCCTGCCAGAGCAGGGGACACGGGTTCAATCCCTGGTCCAGGAAGATCCTATATGCCACGTAGCAACTAAGCCCGCACGCCACAACTACTGAAGCCCGTGTGCCTAGAGCCCGTGCTCCGCAACAAGAGAAGCCACCACAAGGAGAAGCTCGCCGCAACTCGAGAAAGCCTGCACGCAGCGACGAAGACCCAACGCAGCCAAAAATAAATAAACAAATATATAAATAAATTCTTTTTTTAAAAAAAAGCTGCTTCTTTTTTTTCCTAACCACTGAAAACTGTAAAACGCATTCATATCTTGTATGCCATACAAAAATACACAGTGGTTAGGACTTGTTCCATGGCTGACAATTGCTGAGCCCTGATCTAGGAGTTCCCTGGATGAGGGACTTCAGACAGGCCTTACCTTCTGAGAACATAAGTCGGAGAACCTACCAACCAGCAATGGGATAAAATGAGATAATGTCTGTGAAATTGCCCTGATAATTATAAGGCGTTTTTATAAATTAACATTAATATTACTGAGGTAAGTCTTCAAGCAGAAAAGTTGGTTCCAATGTAGAAAGATGTGTAAATTTTCCAGGGATCCTTTTTCAAAGGAGCATTTCAACCTCTGTGAGAAAAATATAGTTCAAATGATCTCTTTCAAGCGTTTTGTATTTTGTAGGGAATGAAAAACCACAACCAAAATGTGACTTGTGGCTTTGGATGTTGGAGGGTTTTTGCCACCACTTATATTATTTTAAAAGTCATAAAAATCAACCACAAAATATCTAATTTCTCAAATTATTATTTATTACCATTTAATTAATCATGTTGCTGGTTGAAGCTTTTCTTCCACAATTTCCCCCTTTTCTGTGGTTTTTCCTTTACGCTAACAACACCTGAAACAGAGCATTAGCCCCTGATGTCAGGGAAAACAGAAGCAAATGCAGCACTTTGAGGACATGAATCATCTCCCAGCCTCAGGCTGCCAGATATGCTGGGGGCCACAGGGTAGGAGAAACTCAATAGAAAAGGGGGTCTCAAGTGGGACCCTTCAAGTCTTGTATTCCCCTGAACTTTTTTCCTGTGGGTTGGGAGAATCACACTCACACTGGCTTCAAGGGAAACCTACAGGGCCAAGGAGAGCTCCTGGCCCAGACGCAGGAGTCTCTTTCCAAAGGCAGGTTTCCAGTGAGCACTCAGGGCCCATGGCTTCACAAGGGCATTAACAACCCTGATAAAATGGAGGCCAAGTGTGGGCAGGACATGTTGCCAGGCAGAGAAACCAGGAAGCCCGGAAGGAGGGAAGGCGAGGCTAAAGAAATGTGGGTGCACTTCGTTTGATTTTATTTTTAAAATTTTAAAAAACTAGTTTTTTTAAAACTTTTTATTTTAGTCATTCATTTCAATTTTATTTTATAAAATGAGAAATGTAGAAGTGGACATCAAGGATGACTGGGGAAAAGATCTAATCTAGATGAATTATCTGGGTTTCATCATGAATTTAACAACTCAAAATCAACCCTAGATGCAAGAGAAAAGGTGGAGGGGCAGGGGAAGGAGGAAGAATGAGGAAAGAAGAGGGGAGAGGAAGGAAGTAGAGAAGGAGATGGAGAGAAAGAGAAAATCACTGAAAGAGAGCAGACCTCCTTCTGCCCTGCCATTTTGCCCATTAGGAGAGCTCTGGGGTGAGGGGTGTGTCTTCTGCACCCTCCATGAGGCTTGCTCCTTCCCTAAGTGTGGTCATCTCCCATCTAGCATTTACAGATGCACATTTTCCATTTCACAGATGCAAGTCAACTTAGCCGTGAAAGGACTAAAATAGGCAAGATAGAGGCCCCGTTTCCCCCTTGCCCTCTACACTTATCCTCCATTTTTCCTTTCCTTCATTTTCTTCTATGTCCCCTCCCCATGAACCTTGACTAGCTGAGAAACTCGAGGTTTGCACAGTTTTCACAAGTTATTGGAATTGCACCAATGACCCCAAGCAAGAGGCGCAAAAACAAGAATCAACTAATCACCAAACACAAGGGTTCGCTAAAAACGAAAACTGCCACTTGAGCCAAAAAGTGCAAGGACCACAAAGCCCGCAAAGGACTCTGAAAACCATGGCCCTGCTTAACTAGGGGGGTCTGCAAATTATCCCCGGTGTGCGCCAACTGAACAGAGTCTTGAGCCTCCATTTGAGTTCCTCCCATCATTTTCTTGTGGCTATACTCAACAAAAGACCAATCTTGACAAAACCTAAGTTGTTGGGTGCTGATATGTCGCGCTCCTGAAGGATTTTAAAAAGCTTCCCCTTTGCACGTGGATTTTCGTGCCCGTGGCTGTTTTGAGGGTTGCTTTCCTGCACAGGACCTGGAAAGATCCCACGTGAGCCCCCCACACCTTTCCCTTTACCTCTTCCATACTGTCCCCCACATTCATAAATCTAGCAGACCAGAAGTTCGTGGCAGAATGTTATATGGGGGAACCTAAGGGTGGTAGGCTTAGGGCTAGTGGAGAAACCACGAGTTTGGGTTTCCACACCCAGCCTTATTTCAACCAGGTTCCCTCCAGTTTTGCTTGTTGGACATTGAGTTCGCTTAGACAAATTTTAAGTAAAAGTTGGAAAACCACCCTAGAAACTGAGAAGAACACCAAGAATGGAGGCAAATCACAAGTCACTCAGCAGCCCAGGGAGGGGGATGCTGTGAAGGGAGGAAATGTCTCTGTCTTTCGAGTGCTGGCGCTCTGTTTATTTATTTATTGTCTATTCCATTCCCTCATTTACAGCTGCCCCTCCCAGAGTTACTTTCCAGCCCAGACTCACCGTCTTCCTCTGCTGGCATTGCCTGGAACTAGAACGTATAACCACATGTTGTCCGTGTGGGTACAGCGCAGTGGGTGGAAAAAGAAGGAGCTTTGAGACAGACACATGTGGGCTAAGATCCCTGGCTCTGCCACTTATGACACCTACAACTTTGAGATATTTTATTTAACCTCTATGAGCCTCAGTTTCCTTTGTGAAAAAATGAGAGTACAAATATTTAATACCTCTAGAAGTCAATAATTTTTTCCTTCCCTTTTTCTTTTTAACTATATCCACTTAACTTCCATTAAATGAAGAAATGCAGATCTCCCAGGAATACAACATAGCACGATAGCCCCACTTCCAGCGTTAGTTTTAGAAAGGAAAAAACACATCTAGGACAGGGAAGCTCAACATTGGGGTATGCTCATCAGAGACCATCTCAGACAAAACTGTCTTTTTTACTTTTTTCTTTATAATAGACTTTATTTTTAGAACAGTTTTATATTTACAGAAAAATTGAGATTATAGTCTAGAGTGTTCCCTTATACTTCACATCTAGGTTACCCATTATTAACATCTTACAATTAACGAATCAACAGCAATTCATTATTATTAACTAAAGTCCAGATTTTATCGTTATTTCCTAAGTTTTTCCCTAATGTCCTTTTTCTGTTCCAGAATTCCATCCAGGATAACACATTACATTTAGTTATCAAGTCTACTTCGATTCCTCTTGGCTCTGACTGTATCTCAGTTTCCTCGTTTTAGATGACCTTGACAGTGTTGAGGAGTGCTGGTCAGGTATTCTGTAGCATGCTCCACTAGTGTTTTTCTCACGATAAAACTGGGGTTATGGGTTATCAGGAGGAAGACCACAGAGATAAAGGGCCATGCTTGCTACATCACATCAAGGGTACACTGTGACCATGACTTATCCCTGTTAATGTTGGCCTTGATCAGACTGAGAAAATGTTTATAGGGTTGCTCCACTGTGAAGCACCTCCTCCTGAAAAACCCACTGAATGCGGTTCCATGTAGGATCCTCTCTGTTTCTCACACCCCTCGCCCCGCATCTGCCATGCCAGCTTCCCTTCAGTGCATGAACTGCATAAGCCTGGGACTCCAGCTCTTTCCCTTGCAATTTTAGCAAATTTCAAAGATTTCTAAATATTCTCAAAATGTCTTTTCTCTCACCCAAGTCATGAACTTTCCTGTTTTCAGCAAAGCATGACTTTTAGTTCTGAGCTCACAAAGTGAAATGTAGGATGATTATATACCCACATCTACATTCTTGGTAGGAGCAACCCTTCTGGTTGCTACAACTGCTCAATTCCAAATACATTTTCATGAATCAACAGGAGAATGGACTGCAATTTCCCGGACAAATGTTCCTCCCAGACAGTGATGCCGCTATGAAGAATGGGCAAAACGGTGTAGGTATGCAACTCAAGGAGATGAATGAATCAGGCTAGGCTAGGTGTATGCTGCTGTAAGAAACAACCCTCAAATTGCAGTGACTTCATATATAGTGTTTCTTCCTCATTCGTGTGAAGTCCACTGTAGATCTGCTGATTCTCAAGCATAATCACCTTGATTGGAGACAGAGTGATCAGTCTTCTTTAATTCCATATCGCCTGACTCAGCTCCTGGCTCCGTGATCCCCTCACAAGGGGAAGAGAGGGCTGAGAAGTCACATGGTACCTTCATGGCCTCACCTTGGCACTTGCACTCACACTCCACTGGCCAGAACAGAACACGTGGCCCCACCTAGCTGCATGTGGGCTGCGTCCTGAGAATTCTTGAATCATAGGCTCAAGTCCACCCTTCTACACAATCAAATTTTTCCTTTTAGGATCAAATTCTGTGCGTGACAAAAAGCCTCCCCAACTTCTTCCCAGATTTTCCCCCCAAACGCATAGAACTAAATCAGCCAAATGTTGTTAAATTTCAATAAGCTTTACCTTCACTTTACATTGATATTTCTCCCTCAATATAATGTAACCATTGTTTTAAAGATCAGAAGTGGATCCTGCCCAGTACGACTATTGCTCAAGACTTAACCCTAGTTGGTTAAATGCTCACCTTGTTCTTGACTCGCCTCAGTTTTTTAGTTGTAAAAATACAAAACATTCTACAGTCTTTTTTTCTTGTTTTGTTTGTTTCTCCACAAGGGCATGTTGATGTATCCTTTCCCCTAAATTTGCAAACTTAACTCCCTTTATTTCTACTCACCAAAACTGATGTTTTTTTCTCCCCCTATTAACTCCTTCCCCATCTCTTCCTGAAATTCTTTGTCTGCCCTCTGCCCACTCCACAGGGGGTCACTTAGGCTGTTGTCACTTCACCAACCTGGACCTCAGTTTCTTCATCTGTAAAATGAGAGGTTAGAATGAGCTGTGCCTTCCAGTTTCGATGGTCTAACAATGTGTACAGAACCTTTTCTATTGTTGTCTCTTGGCATCTGCTTCAAGATTTTACCCTTTTAAATCATGGGATGTGCTCATGAGGCAGTTAAAACCTGACTTGTTTTAAAACTGAAAATAAATAAGCCTTATGAATTAAACCTTGGATTTGAAATCTCTCCTTTACTTTAGAAATTTCACCTTTCTTTAATATTCTCAAACAGTTCTTCATGAATTGGATCATTTGGAATCATTCTTTAATTTACATGACTCATTATAGAGTTTACTCAAATTTAAGCAGTGCTGTGAATCATAAAGAGTGAAAATATAAAATTCTCCAGAAAAGAATAATGGAATTGATTCTTAGGTATTTTCCTTCCATGGTGTTCCCAAAGACTTAGTTACTTGAAACCAGAACTAAATAGAATTATTGAGTTAATTTTGAAGTTAATGGCTACCTACGTTAATGAGATGCTTATATAGAAACTTAATCCTTCACTTGTAAATAGGTGATTTTCTTGTTTGTTTTAATTGCATAAAAATATTACAATAAAGAAGTGAATTTTTTCGGAAAATGGGATCAATCCTAACTCTGTCTCCTTAAGAGAATTTTTGTGTTTGCCATTTCTTTTCAAGATTAAACATTGAAGGAAAACATAGATTTTTCCTCAGTTGCTATGGTTATTTATTAAGCAGTATCAACTTTTAAAACCATTTAGCCATATGTAATGTTTAGGTCATGGCAGTGAATGCAGTGACTTTCCTGCCAAAGCTGAGCACATATCCGTGGACTCTTGTTAGCAAATGGTAGCTGGTCCCATTATGCCCCTATCCAGGAGCACACAAGAATTCTTCGCGAGCTTTAGTTACAATGAGGACCATTAACAATGAATTCTACAGTGGTCTGGGCTTTTCAAAGATGGTGTAAGGAGAGAGGATGGCAGGTAGACATGAAAAGTATAGATACATGGAACACGTTTTGCCCAACTGCTTTCCTCTCTTAACTTTGTTGTTGTTGTTGTTCTGTCCTTGCTGCTAATGCTGAAATGTAGAGAAAGTACCTCAGCTGCTAGAGAGAGCTTTCTGTTAGCCATTCCATATTATCTGCATCATTGAATACCAATTAGTGCGTGATTTCCATGTTGGCGCTGACTGAAGTTTTGGAGTATTTTAAAACAGAATTCTGGGATTTCAGCTGTGAGAGTTTACTCTAACCCTGTGCTTTGACTGTAGAATACCCTTCTGGCTCTAGGAGACAGGTCTGTGGGGGGTAAGAGCACTGAACTTGGAGTCTTAGCCCAGGAATTGGCTTCTGACTGCCATTTCCCAGTTTGTGACCTGGGATGAATCATTTATCGTTACCATTTTATGAAAAAATGAGTGGGTGCAAATGCTACTGTCACTTGCAAAAGGCATTTTGTAAACAATAAAAATGTTATGATTTATGATAACACTATTGTAATCCAGGCAGCCTAGTGTTGGCATAGAGACAGATAAATAGATCAATGGAACAGAGAAGAGGATCCAAAGATAGGCCCATACAAAGGTGCCAAGGCAGTTCAATGTTGAGAAGATTGTGCTTTGTGTTTGTAGCAAGTGGCAATAGAACTACTGGACATTCATGTGCAAAAAAAAAAAAAAAAATGAACCTCAACCATACTTTCCATCATATATAAAAATTAACTCAAAATGGATCATAGACCTACATGTAAAACCTAATGCTATAAGACCTGTAGAAGTAAACGTAGAGAAATATTTTTGCAACCTTACTGCAGAGAAGGAAAAAATAGACATAAATGAATAAGTTTAGTAGAACTTTATCAAATATAAAATCTCTATTCTTAAAAGGCCCTGTTAAGAAAATAAAAAGGCAAGCCACAAGGTGAAAGAAAATATTCACAACACATTTATCTGACAAAGGACTTGAATTCAGAATGTATAAGCTTTGCTTATGACTCAAAAATAAGAAGACAATCCCATATTTTTAAAAAGTAGGTTCAAATAATTGGAACACACAAATCACAAAAGAAAATATACAAATGGTCAATAAGCATATGAAAATGTGTACAGCATGATTAGTTATTAGGGAAATGCAAATTTTAAAACCACAAGGAGTTAATTGCTAAATATCACTAAGAATGGTTAAAATTAAAATACTACATGTTGGCAAGGATGTGGAGAATATAAAACCCTCATACACCACTGGTGGGAATATAAAATGGGACACTTTGGAAAACAGTGTGGCAGTTTCCTATAAAGAAAAAGTGTATGTTGAACATATACTTACCATATGTTCCAGCAATCCCACTCCTAGATATTTATCCTAGAGAAATGAAAACATATGCCCATACAAAGACTTGTCCTGAAAGTTCATTGCAGCCTTATTCAGAATAGCCAGAAACTGAAAACAACCCAAATGTTCATCAGCAGTTAAATGTAGAAACAAATGATGGTATATCTATACATTGGAATACTATTCAGCAATAAAAAGAAAGGAACCACTTACACACAACAATGTGGATGAATTTCACAAACATTATGCTGAGCAAAAGGAGACAGGTACTATATATATATATATATATATATATATATATATATATATATGCAGTATGATTGCATTTATATAAAAGTCTAGAAAATACTAAACTCATTTATAGTGACAGAAAACAGTGGTTGCCTGGGAACTGACTACAAAGTAGCATAAGGAACTTTTTAGAGTGATGGAAATATTTCACATCTTGAGTATGGTGGTGGTTACACATTTATAAAAACTCATTTAACTTATAATAAATAAGATTGATTTTACAAATAGCTTAAAATGCTATATAAATGTAAATTGCCAGGAGAAGAGGTGTAATGTAAATAATTGCATATGTGTGATATTTGAATTTATATGTTATACCAATAAAAAATGTAGGTGCTGGAATTCAGATCCCAATTTTGCCTCTGATCATTCCCAGCCATATGACCTTGGGCAAGTTATTCAATCTCCCAGAGACTCAATTTTCAAATCTGTAAAATGGAGACTATCATAGTATCTACATCACAGAGCTTTTAAGAACTAGTAGATGTCAAGTGTTTAGAACAGTAAGTGTTTGTAAATATCAGGTATTATAATTATTAATGGACTCTAAATTAGTCTTTTCGTTCCTTCTTCTGTTAACTAGGTTATATCCAGTCTCCAGTGAGTAGGAACAATGGGGAAGAACCTCACAAACTGTCTCCACTGTCTTGATCCCCTTTCTTACCCTTAATCCACTAAGACTTCCCCTTTCCCAGGAGCTTGAAGAACCAAGCGTTAAGGCAGATCCTTTCCAGATCGGCATTCACACCAAATCAGGAATCCTCCGATAATTTTCAAGCGCAGATGAGGGACTTTCTTATTTCCCACCAGCATCTGCACTTACAATGGGATAGCATTCATAGCTCTGTTTGTCACATGAATTTTTCAATTCTTCTTTTCCTTAAGCTACTGAATAAAAACCAGACAGCCCCTCATTGGCACCCCATTGCTCTCGGCACAGTCTGTCTTCTCACACCCCTGGAGGCAATTCTTTATCGCCAAGGGGGAGGAGGAGTGAGGGGCAAGCCTGGAGGTTTTCTTACTCCTTCAAAATAATTTTCAACCTCATTAAGTGGAGCTCTTTCCAGCACACTGTGTCACCTTAGAAGCCAGGAAAATAGGCGGGTGTCTCTACTCTCAGCCCGTCCTTCCTGTCCTCCTAAGCTAAACTTTAACTCCCACAAGGACCCTTCAGCCAGGCCCAGCCCTTGATCTGTTCCTGGCCGGGGTGCTTTGGGTCAGGGGGTTGAGCCTGAGGTTGGAGGTTATGAGCCAGTCCTGCAATCTCTCTCCTGGCACCTGCTTTTTTAGGATCATTTCACCTGGCCCTCCGGTGCCTTGCTGGGGTGAGAGTCCTGTCCCAAGCACCAGCTGGCTGGGCATGGTCCTGGCACCAGGCAGTCTCCTGCTCCTGAGGGTTGGATTCTGTTTCCTGTATCCCTGTCCATTGACAATGAGTATTAGACTCTATGGTCTCACAAAAGACACAGGTCTTAGGGTTACTCAGCCCTGATTCCGAGTCTGATCATGCCTCTTTTTAGCAGTGTGGTTTGGATGAGTTTTTAGCTTCTCTGAACCTCGGTTTACCCTTTTATAAAATGATATAGTAGGGCTTCCCTGGTGGCGCAGTGGTTGAGAGTCCGCCTGCCGATGCGGGGGACACGGGTTCGTGCCCCGGTCTGGGAGGATCCCACGTGCCGCGGAGCGGCTGGGCCCGTGAGCCATGGCAGCTAAGCCTGCGCGTCCGGAGCCTGCGCTCCGCAATGGGAGAGGCCACAACAGTGAGAGGCCTGTGTACTGCAAAAAAAAAAAAAAAAAAAAGATATAGTAATGTGAACCTTTGAGGTTGTTGTGAGGAGTGAATTATATCAAGTGTGTACTCTTAACACCATGTCTGACCCACACAAGTAGGCCTTCAATGAAGGGTGGATATTAATACCATATTTTGTCCATTCGAAATGACCATCTCCTTTCACATTTTAATATCTCTGAAATCAGAACGTGTGTTACAACAGACAGCATCTCAATCACCGCAAGCAGGAGACTGGTGTGACATGGCCTGCCCACATATTGTCGTTCCTGGAAACTTGGTTATTCCTGATGGAGGGACAAGACCACAGTCTGAATGCCTCCCATTAACACCTCTGGGGGTATGAGGAAAGCAAGCATCACATCTTGCTGAGGGGTGTCAAAGACTAGAAAGAAAGTCCTGAAGACAATAGCGGAACCGTCTTTACGAAGTGCTGCCTCACCAGCGCTCTCCTCTTGATGGCCCAGAGGATGATCCTGTGTGCAGAAAAGCATGTACATTGACAGATTTGAGCTGAAAAAAACTGTTCAGATGAGCACATGCTATATGTGAAGAAGGTTTAAGTCAAATAATTTGCCTCTCTTTCTCTTCTTAGGTGAGCACAAGAATGATATAAGACGGTAATCTCTGAATCCAAAAGAGCTCTTTCAATAAGTATTAAATAAGCCCAAGTGATCTGAAAGTGTTGTGTTACATTTGAATAGGGACCATATTTTCTTTCTTTCTTAACGGCATATAAACTATGGTGCACCTTACCACTGACAAAATAAAATGGCACAAACAGGATCGCCCAGAACATGATTATTTCCTCCCTCTTGACTTGGGAAATTCCATTTTTCCGGGAATTCTTTTGTGATTGAGTCCCTGGGGATGGCAACAAATTTCTTATCATTGCTCTTGTGCTCTGGCCCCTGGAGGACTTGGGTAGGAGCAATGCTACTTCCTCAGCCCCCAGCTCTGCTCACTCTTGGCACCGTACTCTTTCCTTCAGGCATCCCTCTGAGGTCCCAGCTGGGCAAATCATGGGCATGTCCATTTTTTATGTCTATGACTGAACCTGTCCTAGTTATGACACCTACAGCATGAAGATTTAAGCTAGTCATTTGCTCTACCTGATGAGAAAGATAGAACTAATTTTTTTCCTGGTGATCCAGTGGATAAGAATCCATCTTGCAATGCAGGGGATGCCAGTTCGATCCCTGGTCAGGGAACTAAGATTCCACATGCCGTGGGGCAACTAAGCCTGCGTGCCACAACTAGAGAGAAGCCCTCGCGCCGCAACGAAGAGCCTGCATGTCGCAACAAAAGATCCTGTGTGTCGCACCTAAGACACGACACAGGCAAAAAAAAAAAAAAAAAAAAAAATATTAAAAAGAAAAGAAGCCTATGATCAGTTATTTTAAAAAAGTAAAAGACAACCAATAGTGTTATACCTTAGTAGATATCCTCTCTAGACAGTGGTTCTTAACTCTGCATATTAGAATCAAAAGAGGTTTTTTTTTTTTGGTTTTTTTAGTGCTGATACCTGGGCTCTCTCCTGGATCAATTAAATAAGGGAATCTCCTAGAAATGGGGGCTTCATGGATTCTGCAACACCCCCCCAGCTAATCTGGATTGCAGTGAGAGTTACAAATCATTTATTTATTTGTTTGTTTATTTATTGGCCACGTTGTGTGGCATGCAGGATCTTAGTTCCCCGACAGAGATCAAACCCGTGCCCCCAGCAATGGAAGCGCAGAGTCCTAACCACTGGCCTGCCGGGGAATTCCCCATAAAGCACTAATTTAGACTTTCAGTAATGCTGACTTAAAGTGGGCTAGAGTCGTGCCCTCTTCCCGTCTCCTATGCTAAGGTCCAATTTCAGGATGCCTTAGGAAGCACACGAGGGGATTTGTGGTTGGCCTACAACAAAACACATGACATTTTAATTATTTTCATTCCTGTTTAATTGTTTAACAAAGGTACTGGAAGAGTGCAGAGACACTTTCCATCTCTCAGGTTAAAGCCATAGAATTTGAACAGCTACCAGTAACCTCAAATCTCACAGTTAAGCTCTGACACCTCCTTTCATATTGAAACTAAGTGAATTTTCTGGGATTTTTTTATTGTGGTAAAATATATACAATATGGAATTTATCATTTAGACCATTTTTAAGTGTGGCATTAAGGACGTTCATTCACATTGTTGTGCAACCGTGACTGCCATCCATCTCTAGAACTTTTTCATCTTCCCCAACTGAAACTCCATACCCATTAAGCACTAACTCTCCATTTTTCTCCCCTCCCAGCCCCTGGCAATGACCAGCTTACTTTCTGTCTCTATGATTTTGACTACTCTAAGAGAGAAGGAGAGGTATCAAGAAAAAGATGGGTTAACAAGAAAACCTACATTACTTAGTTGAATTTCCTTTGTTGATGATTAAAACTTGGTTTGAGGTGATGGACTCCACTCTTATGCTTTCTTCGCCAGCTGTAAACATAAATTGACCTAGACAATCTTTAACCAAACCAAGGTAGGAAATGTGGGGAGAAGTGCTGGGAAGGAGGGTTTAAAGAAAATGGGTTCAGGATGTTGGACATGATGTAAACAAGTGTGCCAGATTAAATTATTTCCTGGGGTACAACACTGAGAGCATGATTTTATGAGAGATGGTTGAGAGGGTAGGGAAATAGAAAGTAGAAAAGGGAGTTGCAATGTGACTTTGACCCTAAACCATAGGAAACTCCACTTGGTCTAAAAGTTCCTCTGAAATGAAGAGGCACTTAGAGAATATCTTGTACTTTTGTTGTTATTGTGTGCAGAGATACACAAAGAAACCCCTCAAACTGATCCTACTGTGTAAACCTCCCTGCTTTGCTCTGGCATATGGTGTTGTCCCTCTTCTTTTCTCTCCCAACTCCCTTTACCATAGCCCTTAGCAAGTGTGCTCCATCAGACAGTGGACTCCAGCATGGGGAGAGAGTGCTTTGTGATTGGATGCTGGGCAATTATACATGGAAGCTATGGATAATCATACCCACATGGGACAAGAAATGTAAGCCCATAAGTTCTTGTCTTGGTTGTTAACCTGATTTTCTATTTTGTGCCACAAACACTGTGTGTTTTGGTCACTGTTTGTTGAATAAATAAGCAGCTATAGGACATGAGTTTGAAGTTTGCAGTGGAAAAAAAAAAAAAGCTGCCAATATAAGTGAATACAAAGACCCTTTTAAAAACGGAAAAATCAGCTTTAGAGGCAAATAAGTAAGAAGTGTGTGTGTGTGTGTGTGTGTGTGTGTGTGTGTGGTGTGTTGACGAGAACAAATATTGAAAATATGAAAGACTTCCAGTTGATGGTAGCCAGCCTCCAAGATTGGAGGAGACTCCAGCCTTCCTGACTCTTGGCATTCATACCCCGTGGAGCCCCTTCCACATCAGGGCTGGTGTGTGCAGTCAATGGAATGCAGCGAAAGGGATGGGAGGCCACTTCTGAGAGTTGGTTACAAAAGAGTGTGACTTCCACTTGGGATCTCTCCCTTGGTACACTGACTTTAAGGAAAGCCAGATGCCACATTTTGAAGAAACTCAGGCAACGTATGAAGAGATTCATGTGGTAAGGAACCCACATCTCTGGCCAACAGCTGGAGGAACAGAGCCCTGCCAACAACCACAAGAGTGGGCTTGGAAGCAGCTCAACTCCTAGCTGAGTAACCTATAGCCTCCCTGAGCCAGAGCCATCCAGTGATGCTGCCCTCAGAAACCGTGACATTATACACATTTCTTGTTTAAGCTGCTGAGTTTGGGGTAGTTTGTTACACAGCAATAGATAACTAACACATTGTTTTGTAAAATTATTTCCTCACCTAATTCTAGAAGTTAGGTGTTGGCTTTCCTAGAGAGAAGATGTATAGAATGCAAAGAAAAGTGACGAAAAAAACAAGATGGAACACATATGTGATTTAGCCGTCACATCTTGCCATCCTCTCTGGACACTCTCTGTGTGTCCCGAAGGAGGCAGCCATTCTTCAGAAGAAGTTTCATTTCCAGCAGGAGTCTGTCTAAGGAAAAATAAAGAAATAAAATAAGAAACTCTTTGCAGAATTTTCTAAAAGGACAAAGTGGTGAAATGTTCAAGCTGAATACGAACTACAAATATTCATGCAAGTAACTACAACCACACACCTATATTCAAGATGAAAATCCCCAACCTCCCACTCCATCCCTCCACAAACCCCCTCCGCCTTGGCAACCACCAGTCTGTTCTTTATGTCAGTGATTCTCTTTTAGCAGATGTATGTTTTTATATTATATATAGAATGGATAAACAACAAGGTCCTACTGTATAGCATAGAGAACTATATTCAGTATCCTATGGTGAACCAAAATGGAAAAGAATATAAAAACTGAATATATAACACTACATCGTAACTCACCTATACTTCAATTAAAAAAGAAAAAAATAATTTAAAGCAGAAAACACACACACACAACGCACACACACACAAAGATGAAAATCCCCGAGGGTGATGGTTGCAGAGAAATTTAGAGGAGAATCTAAGAGATACTTTAGCTCAGAGAACTGCTGTCCAGTAGCCACTTAAAAATAAAAAGTTAAAAACAAGCTGCATTTGTAATTGCATTTAAACCTTTCTCAACAACTAGGGGAAACAACGATGACAGCTGCCCTGAGTGTCCAGCAGTGTGCCAAGGACTTTCCAGGTGTAACATGGGGCTCACAGACCATGGTTCAGTTCAACCATGGCTTCATCCAGTGCGAGTGTCTCCATTTAAACACCCGCTCCTGGTAGGAAGGCAGCAGAGCAAAGTCTGCAGGCCTGGCTGGGTATCTTTGTCCACTGGTGAGTCAGTTCAGGTGGCATAGAGTTGCCAGCAGCGAAGATGGAATCATCACTTGGGGAATGTCCTGGAGGAAGGGATGCATGGGGGCTCAGGGGTGTGGTGGTAAGAATGCCCATCAAGGCCCTCCCTGTGATCCTTCTCTTGATGCCCTCGCCCAGCACCCCCACTCCCCCATTGACAACTCCCCGGGATGCCATCCCAAGCATCAGAACCCCATCATCCTTCTCCCCACTAACCCACTCCATACTCCATCCCCTAAGGTTCCCATCCCTGCACTCTCTTAATCCTCAATCCCAAGTCAGGTTTCACTATTCACAATAGATCTTATAACTTGTTAAAGCCAAATCCCAAGTCATTAGCTGCAGAAAAACTGGTTCACTGTTTCTCAAGAGAAATGGGAGAGGTGATGACCCACTTCTTCTGAAGCAACCAAGAAAGGGAAGATGCAAACCCCACCCCCCAATGCTTGACACTGTTAACACTAAACTTTTACATCCTTCTACTGATACATTATCTCATTTTATCTTTCAGAACAGCCCAAGGAGGCAGATACTACGCTGTATTTTTTTTCAGGTGGTACATTCAAGGCTGAGAGAAGGGGAGTGACTTGCCCAAGGTGACACAGCCAATCGGCGGGCGGCCGGGATTGAAAGCTGAGGCTGTTGGTCCCCAAAGGCTGAGCAGGCTCTTCACCCCTAGTCTATCTGCCCCCATCTGATTCTCATCCAAGTTCCTGCATGATAAAGTTGTTTTAAACACTGTTAGAGAGAAATATTCCAGGTACCTAGGTTTAGAAAAACATTATTTGCTTGCCGATCAATTTTTCCTGGCAACGGTCCTGAGAGACCAGACGTGTTTTGTTGGATAGCAGAGCACTATTATTGAGAAAAGAAGAGAGGCTCAGGCACAGCTGGGGATCTGCTGTCTGTACCGTGTCCTTGCGTGGCCTCCTGGGGCAACAAACTCCCCTTTGCTGCTTCAGATGCTGCGAGTGGGTCAGAAAAACACACTCAAGGTTTCCCTTTGCTGATGACACTTTTCCCGCTCCCTTTTTAAGCAGCAACAAATCTCCTTCAGACAGTCCCAAGCCTCCCTCCTATTTTGAATGTTGGGGCAGTGACCAGTTTCAGCTGGGTATGAAAGTCATGTGAGTTTTAGACTTTTACACTCAAATGTCTAGTGCTCTTTATCAAGACGATGTGCCGTGAGGGAGGGAAAGACGATTTCAACAGAAATGGCCTGGGCAAGACATCAGAAAATATCAATCACAAACCGGAAAATGACAATAACAATAGTAATAAAAGAGCTAGAAAATATTCACTCAACATTTACTATATGTTAACTATTCTAAGCGTTTCATGTGTTATATTATGTATGAACTTATCTGTTCTCCAAACAGTGCTATGAGTTAAATACTAATAATTATGATTTCATTTTTCAGAAGAGGAAACTAAGATGCGAGAAAGTTAAGGAACTTGCCCAAGTTCACAAAACTATTGAGAGTTAGTCCAAGATTTAAACTCAGGTAGGCTGGATCCACTGAGCTCTTAAATATTGGAATACTCTGAAATGATTATAGCTTGAAACTGTAATTATTTAATTTGAGGGGAAGAGTCATAGTTATTATTGGAGGAGATACCCAAACATAACTAATATATTGGTTATTAAAGGATAATGCATAGCTAGGGAAGGAAGAGCAATTGCTTATAATAGAATGGCTATTTAGAGAGGAGAAATGTCACCTGGACATCCTGGCAGATGAGAATCCTGGAGAAAGGGAGGGAAGCTGCCTGAGGCAGCTGACCTCAGACTCTTCAGCTTAGGCAGAGCCCAAGGTGAGCAGAAAGTTCAGTGGGTCTCTGGGCTGGCATTCAGGAACATTCTCACGAGGGGCAGGTGTTCTCCAATAACTTTGAAATCCGGTGAAAACTCCACATATGTCTGATTTAACGTGTGTTTTTAGAAGCCTCCTTCCCAGACTGAAATTCCTGCAGGGTCCCTGCAGAAATCGGTGTCTTGCTCCACTCTGTGCCAGCCCAGAATGCCTAGCAGAAGCCTGGGAAAAGACAGATAACAGTCCTTTGGGGAGGGAAAATAAAATAAGTAATTCAGGCAGGCAAAGGGACTGGTGTGTCAGTTGGCAAAATCCTTCCATGAGATGACCACCCCCCTTCCCAGCACTCCGACCTTCCTCTTTGGGATGTATAGTTTCAGAAGTGTCTCCCTAATGCTTGTAAATCTTCCAGTCTTTTTGAATGTCAAGTTTAAAAATATTTCAATGTGTCCCGGTCCTGTCCTGTGACTCTGGAGCGTTGAATGCTACAGCAGAGATAGTGTAGGCCGCTCAGAACTACTGCTCCAGGGAGCTGAACTGTGGCTTCGTAAACTTACCATGTGAATCCATGATGTCATCTGTTCCCTCAGAGTTTTGGCTCCAGAGCCCCAGACCACCCACGCAGGCGGCTATTCTCTCTGCGCTTCGTAGGGAGGGACCTGCCTTTATAAATGATTCAAGGTCTAAACGGAGGAGGTAGCTTGAATTGTTATACAAAAGTGTTGCCTGCGACAGTGATAAGCATTTGGACATGTCGATGTGGTAATTTTTTTCTTATTTGAACATTTGAAATTCTCTTTAACACACAGTGGAAAGGCTGAGAGAGTGAGGCCAGAGAGGTTTCAGAAACAGGTTGGAAAATCTGTGATAGAAAAGTATGCAAGAGGGAAAATATGTAAGATGGGACCTCTGGAAATATTGGGGCAATAAGTAATTAGATCATCAGAGATGTGAGATTCACACGTGACTCCCCCCTCCCCTAGTTATAAGAGGGAAATTGAAGGGGGGGTAATGCCACATTGCTGAGATATAAAGAAATGAATTTTTCCAAACAATTAGAAGAAAATCAAGACATTTGGATATTTCTGAATAATCCTTAGTTGGGAAGGAAGAAGAGCTCATTTGGGACCACAGAGTGAAGGCACATGTCTTCTAGACCAATCTGCCTTTATAACAAGCAGCCCTTGACCACTGGGGCCCTGGTAATGTGGCAAGTGATGGGAGGGAAGGGACCCTGTCTGCTGTTTTCCTCGGGGATAGTTTGAGGGTAAAGTGTAGGGACAGTGAAGGAGAATAATCAGATCCTAAATTTATAGCACTGCACACATTGATATTGCTACATAGAAAGAAAAGTTAACTTAGAAACTGAAATACCAGTTCTGCTTTGTCCCTAGAGAAACAAGTCCTCCTAAGGCTGGGGGTCTCGATCTTTGCTGAGTCATAGATTTCTTTAGCAGTTTGGTGAAGCCTATGGATAAATAATCTTTTTAGAATTAAGCAAAATACATAGGATTATAAAGACAATTAATGATATCAAAATTTATTTATCAAAATATTTCAAAAAGTCGAGGGGGGAAGGAGTCAAGATGGTGGAGTAGGAGGACCCAGAGTTCGCATCTCCTCACACCTAGGGTACCTACCAGATGCTGGTGGGGGACCTCAACACCCAAGGGGATGGGAGGAACCCCTGAGTGACTGGGTAGGATGTTGGGGGGAATGAGGGGGGAAGAGAAGTGGAGGTCAGATGACACTGGCACCCCTGAGGGGTGGATGGGGGAAGAGAGGGATTCCCATGCCTGAAGAGGCCCACTCACCGAGAGGGAATCAACGGGACAAGGGGAAAACCTCAGGGGTTTGGAGGATGGGGGTAACATGGCTAGTTTTTACCTTGCCACTCAGGCCCTGGGGAGCCTGCTGGGGTCCCTGGCCTGGTATTCCACCCTCCGAGGCCTCCTCTGGCTGCATGGGTACTGGGGCCATGGAAGGGAGGGGGGGAAGAAGAGTAGCGGTGAGTGGGGAGGGACCCTTGCGGAAGGAGGATGGGGAGGGAACTCCACTAGCATTTCCCCCACACACTCAGGTCCTGCAGAGGCTGCTGAGGTCCTGGGCCTGGCCTTCCACCCTCCAAGACTGGAGGCACCCTGGGACCCCCCTCTGGCTGTGCTGAGCCTAAGCCCTACTCTCCATCCCCCACAAGAGCCTTCTCTGGCCATGGGTCGTGAATATAGGCCCCACCGCTGCCTAAACCCTGCTCAACCTAAGCCCTGCCCCCCACAGCCAAGACCTTTTTTGGTTATATTCTTTTGCTACTGTATTTCTGTTTTAACTTCTGGTTGTTGTTTCATTTATATTTTTATTTTTTCTAATATATCTGTTAGTTTTGTAATTTTATTTTATTTTTTATTCTTTGTTATTGTTCTGCTCTATTTTTTTTTTTCCACACTGCATAGCTTTCAGGACCTTGAATCATGGGCCAGGGGTCAGGCCTGAGCTCCTGTGGTGGGAGCACTGAGTCTGAACCACTGGACTAACAGAGAACCTCAGACCCCAGGAAATATTTATCAGAGTGAGGTCACCCAGAGATTCTCATATCAGCACCAAGACCCAGCTCTACCCAACTGTCTGCAAACTCCAGTGATGGAAGTCTCAGGTCAAACAACCAGTTAAGACAGAAACAGAGTCCCACCCATCAAAAAAAAAATAAGATGACAGAAAAAATGTCACAGATGAAGGATCAAAGTAAAAACCTACAAGACCAAATAAATGAAGAGGAAACAGCAACCTACCTGAAAAAGAACTCAAAGTAATGATAGTAAAAATGATTCAAATTCTCAGAAATAGAATGGAGGAGCAGATCGAGAAAATAAATGTTTAGAAAGGACCTAGAAGAACTAAAGAACAAACAAACAAAGATGAACAACACAAGAACTGATATGATAAATACACTAGAAGGAATCAATAGCAGAATCACTGAGGCAGAAGAATGAATAAGTGAGCTGGAAGATAGAATGGTGGAAATAACTGCCAAGGAGCAGAATAAAGAAAAAAGAATGAAAAGCATTGAGGACAGTCTCAGAGAGCTCAGGGACAACACTAAATGAACCAACGTTCAAATTACAGGGGTCCCAGAAGAAGAGAAAACGGGTCTGAGAAAATATTCAAAGAGATTATAGTTGAAAACTTCCCTAACATGGGAAAGGAAATATCCACCCAAGTCCAGGAAGTGCAGAGAGCCCCATATAGGAGAAATCCTAGGAGAAATCCACAAAGACACATATTAATCAAACTAATGAAAATTAAATTCAAAGAAAAAATATTAAAAGCAGCAAGAGAAAAGCAAAAAATATAAAAGTGAATCCCCATAATTTATCAGCTGATTTTTAAGCAGAAACTCTGCAGGCCAGAAGAGAGTGGCAGGATATATTTAAAGTGATGAAAGGAAAAGAACTACAACCAAGATTACTCTACCCAGCAAGGATCTCATTCATATTCGACAGAGAAATCAAAAGCTTTACAGACAAGCAAAAGCTAAGAGAATCCAGTGCCACCAAACCAGCCTTACAACAAATGCTAAAGGAATTTCACTAGGCAGGAAATACAAGAAAAGAAAAAGACCTACAAGAACAAACTCCAAACAATTAAGAGAATGGTAATGGAATATACATATCAATAATTACCTTAAATGTAATTGGATTAAATGCTCCAACCATAAGACACAGACTAGCTGAATTGATACAAAAATAAGACCTGTATATATACTGCCTATAAGAGACCCACTTCAGACCTAGGGACACATACAGACTGAAAGTGAGAGGATGGAAAAAGATATTCCATGCAAATGGAAATCAAAAGAAAGCCAGAGTGGCAACACTCATATCAGATAAAATAGACTTTAAAATAAAGAATGTTACAGAAGATAAGGAAGGACACTACATAATGATCAAGGGATCAATCCAAGAAGAAGATATAACAATTATAAATATATATGCACCCAACATAGGAGCACCTCAATACATAAGGTACATGCTAACAGCCATAAAAGGGGAAATCAATGGTAACACAATAATAGTGGGGGACTTTAACACCTCACTTACACCAATGGACAGATCATCCAGACAGAAAATTAAAAAGGAAACACAAGCTTTAAATGACACAATAGAGCAGATAGATTTAAATGATATTCATAGGACATTCCACTCAAAAGTGGCAGAATACATTTTCTTCGCAAATGCACATGGAACATTCTCCAGGATAGGTCACATCCTGGGTCACAAATCAAGCCTTGGTAAATTTAAGGAAATTGAAATCATATCAAGCATCTTTTCCAACCACAACACCATGAGATTAGAAATCAATTACAGGAAAAAAAACTGTAAAAAACACAAACACATGGAGGATTTAGCCTTTAGGTTATTTAGCAGCACACTGTGAACACTGCACTGCTAAATAACCAAGAAATCACTGAAGAAACCAAAGATGAAATTTTTAAAAATACATAGAAACAAATGACAATGAAAGCACAATGACCCAAAACCTATGGGCTGCAGCAAAAGCAGTTCTAAGAGGGAAGTTTATAGCAATTCAATCTCACCTCAAGAAACAAGAAAAATCTCAAATAAACAATCGAACTTTACACCTAAAGCAACCAGAGACAGAAGAGCAAAGAAAACCCAAAGTCAGCAGAAGGAAAGAAATCATAAATATCAGAGCAGAAATAAATAAAATAGAAATGAAGGAAACAATAGCAAAGATCAATAAAACTAAAAGGTGGATCTTTGAGAAGATAAACAAAATTGATAAACCATTAGCCAGACTCATCAAGAAAAAAAGGGAGAGGACTCAAATCAATAAAATTAGAAATGAAAAAGGAGAAATTACAACTGACACTTCCTTCCATGGCCCCAGGATCATAAGAGACTACTATGAACAACTATATGCCAATAAAATGTACAACCTGGAAGAAATGGACAAATTCTTGGAAAGGTACAACTTTCCAAGACTGAACCAGGAAGAATTAGAAAATATAAACAGACCAATCACAAGTAATGAAATTGAAACTGTAATTTAAAATCTTCCAAGAAACAAAAGTCCAGGACCAGATGGCTTCACAGGCGAATTCTATCAAACTTTCAGAGAAGAGCTAATACATCCTGCTCAATCTCTTCCTACAAATTGCAGAGGGAGGAACACTCCCAAATTCGTTCTAAAAGGCCACCACCACCCTGATACTAAAACCAGACAAAGATATCACAAAAAAAGAAAATTACAGACCAAAATCACTGATGAACTTAGATGCAAAAATCCTCAACAAAATACTAGCAAACAAAATCCAACAACACATTAAAAAAATCATACACCATGATCAAGTGGGGTTTATCCCAGGAATGCCAGGATTCTTCAATATATGCAAATCAATCAACGTGATATACCATATTAACAAATTAAAGAATAAAAACTATCTGATCATCTCAATAGATGCAGAAAAAACTTTTGATAAAATTCAACACCCATTTATGCTAAAAACTCTCCAGAAAGTGGGCATAGAGGAAACCTACCTCAACATAAGAAAGTCCATATATGACAAACTCACTGCAAACTTTCTCAATGGTGAAAGATCAGGAACAAGACAAGGATGTCCACTCTCGCCACTCTTCTTCAATAAGTGGTGCTGGAAAACTGGACAGCTACATGTAAAAGGATAAAATTAGAACACTTCCTAACCCCATACACAAAAATAAACTCAAAATGGATTAAAGACCTAAATATAGGACTGGACATTATAAAACTCTTAGAGGAAAACATAGGAGAAACACTCTGACATAAACAAGATCTTTTTTGACTCACCTCCTAGAGTAATGAAAATAAAAATAAGCAAATGGGACCTAATAAAACTTAAAAGCTTTTGCACAGCAAAGGAAACCATAAACAAGACAAAAAGACAACCCTCAGAATGGGAGAAAATATTTGCAAATGAAGCTACAAAGGATTAATCTCCAAAATATACAAACATTTCATGCAGCTCAATATCAAAAAAGCAAACAACACAATCAAAAAATGGGCAGAAGACCTAAATAGACATTTCTCCAAAGAAGACATACAGATGGCCAAGAGGCACATGAAAAGATGCTCAACGTTACTAATTATTACAGAAATGCAAATCAAAACTACAATGAGGTGTCACACCAGTCAGAATAGCCATCATCAAAAAATCTACAAACAATAAATGCTGGAGAGGGTGTGGAGAAATGGGAACCCTCTTGTACTGCTGGTGGGAATGTAATTGATAGAGCCATTATGGAGAACAGGTTGGAGGTTCCTTAAAAAACTAAAAATAGAATTACCATATGACCCAGCAATCCCACTACTGGGCACATACCCTGAGAAAACCATAATTTCAAAAGGACACATGTACCCCAATGTTCATTGCAGTTCTATTTTCAATATTCAGGACATGGAAACAACCTAAATGTCCATCGACAGATGAATGGATAAAGAAGATGTGGTACATATATACAATGGGATATTACTCAGCCATAAAAAGGAACAAAATTGGGTTATTTGTAGAGATGTGGATGGACCTAGAGTCTGTCATACAGAGTGAAGTAAGTCAGAAAGAGAATAAATATCATATATTAACATGTCTACGTGGAATCTAGAAAAATGGTATAGATGAACCTACTTCCAGGACAGGAATAGAGACACAGATGTAGAGAACGGACATGTAGACATGGTGGGGGGTGGGGACGGGGACGGTGGGATAACTTGGGAGGTTAGGATTGACATATATACACTACCATGTGTAACATAGATAGCTAGTGGGACCTGCTATAAAGCACAGGAAGCGCAGCTCTGTGATCTGTGATGACCTAGATGGGTGGGAATGAGGGGTGGGGTGGGAGGGAGGTCCAAGAGAGAGGGCATATATGTATACATATAGCTGATTCGCTTCATTGTATAGCAGAAACTAACACAACATTGTAAAGCAATTATACTCCAGTAAAATAAATATTTCAAATAGTCATTTACATATGTGCTTCTCTATTGACTCTTTAAATAACAAGATCCAGGGGTGAGTTTAGTAACTATTATGATTCCCAATTCCTGGTGTACGTAAAGAGCAGTCCTGGTAGCTTCAGGTATTGTGTATGATATGTAGGATTCTGAGGTTTGCATTGGTGGCAAAGTCACAAGCCTTACAATTTGTGGTCAGTTGCTTACATTTATAATTGAAGGAAATGCTGAATTTCAGCTAGATGTTAAAAATAGAGATTATCTTTTCCCCTTCAAGTTCATGGACACTCCTGCTAAGAGCCCCTATCCTAAGGAAGGCATTTTCAGGCAGCCAAATGACCTCAGCATTGGAGAAGAAAATCAGTTCTGACTAGTGAGGTGTCTGACCTCAGATTGTTCCTCAAATCATTTCATAAAGAAAATACCGAAAGAATCATTTTCCTAAGAGTTCCTTGTGACACTGGGGCACAAGGAACTATGCTTCAAGACCTCTCTAAAAACTGTGAAACCAATGCAGACTCTCCTCTTTGGAGGCGAATGCCCTGGTGGGGATGGTGGGGATGCCAGATGGAGGATGATGGGCTGGTCATCTCTGATCTACATGTTAACAGTGCTTGGCCAATAAGACAGTGTCCAGTGGAGGTAGAATAGGCAGAAGAAAAGAAGGAAATGGGGGGAAAAAGACCCTCAGATATCGTCATTGGGCTGATTAGACTGGTTTGTGAACCCATATGAGCATTCTTCTGCGGAAGCTTGGAAATCCATGGGGTGGGGAAGGCTTCCCTGGTTGGGTCCTGTATTAATAGAGATAGGAGACTGTCAGGCAGCACTGAAAACAGGCTTTATTGGTTGCCTAATCTGGCATCCAACTTCACCCTTCCTTTTCCTAACAGTATCTAGAACCTCATATTGCCTCCAACTCCTCCCACCACCCCATGTGATCTCTGTTTGGGGGGAATCTTCAGGAGTAGGGCATGAGCCTAGCTTAAGCCCATCATTGTGCTTTCTTCTTCTGGCCATAGTCATTGATTCAGGGGTGGGCATGCCACCTAAACTGATGCAATCCAGGTGACTTTCAGGATTCTTGCTGGGAAGCCTGGGACAGAAGCATTCTCTTTTCCCCTGAATTGGCAGAGGGGAGATATGAAGCCTGAATCTGCAGTGGTCATTTTGCTACCAAAAAGGAAGGCCAGTTTGGGGATAAAGCCAACACAGAGAGCAAGCCATAATTAATGGAACCTCAGAGAAATGAACCAGGGCCCCAGATGAAACAAACTCCAAATCTCAGCCTACAGTTGAATTTCCAGTTAGGAGAATCAATGAATACCCTTCTTATTTAAGCCAGTGTGCATTAGGCTTCCTGTTATTTGCAGCCCAAAGAATCTTAAATGATAAAGCAGGCTTCCTGGAAATAATTAGGCAGACATAAAGCACCAAATTCTTTAAGGAATCCCTAGCACTTCCCAAAGTTTTACCCAAACATCTACAATTCCGTATACTCTTCCATGTTGCGTCTTCAAGGGGCTGAGGTAGGATGTGTGTCTCAGAGTCCAAACTCCCAAAGTGAATTCTCAACTCCATCATTAACTTATCTCATGACCAAGAGCAAGACACTTTGCCTCTCTGAGGATTAATGTCCTCATCTGTAAAATTAGACCACAGATGTAAGTGGTTGGAGTAATTGATCCCCAAAGTTTCTTCTACCTAACATAGATCCAAGTATATCACAAAGAGGTGGACTAGTATTAATAGTCACCCCAGTTTGACGGATGGCTTGGAAAAGTGGTTACCTCTCTAGGATACATTCATAGCTGTGTTAATATTATAGAACTGAAGGTTTTATGTGACCATGAATATTAACAGCCAAGGGAATATAAGACTTTATGTTTAGAGATTTTCAGTCATTCATTCATTCAGTTCTATATATCAGGAATTGTAGCAGGCAGAAATAAAAGATAGGCACAGTCTTTGCCTTTAAGTGGCTCCCAATGTAGCAAGGAAGACAGCTGGACTGCCATGTACAGTTACGCAGGTTTTACGCTGAACAACTCTGGGGTTGCCTTTCATGCCGATATCTATGTGAGAGCTCAGGGAGACAAACAAGTAAAAGTAATAATTATATAAAGTGCAATATGCTGGACAGTATATATGCTCTGATCCCATCTGTGTAAGAAAAGGATGGTGAGGCATGTATCTATGCTATATCTATACTTTCAGATGATCTCTGTAAAGACACATGAAACTGTTAACTGAAGTTAACTCTGGAAAGTGGAACTGGAGGGAAGTTGGAATGGGGAAGAGGGAAACTTTACACTTGATATCCTTTTGTCCTCTTTTATTTGTTTCCTATGAGGCAAATTTATCATATATCAAGATACAACTTTCAAACTTCAGTAATTATAGCCTAGTTGGTTAAGTGCTCAACGGAGATACCCCTGATCTGCAACATCCTGGAGGTAGGTCCAAGCCTGCCTGGTGTGATGGTTAATTTTACGTGTCAACTTGACTGAACTGAGGGATGCTCAGATAGCTGGTAAAACGTGATTTCTGGGTGTGTCTGTAAGGGTGCTTCTGGAAGAGATTAGCATTTGAATCTGTAGCCTGAGTAAAGATTTCCCTCATCAATGTATGTAAGCATCATCCAATCTGCTGAGGGTCTGAGTGGAACCAAAAGGCCGAGAAAAGGGGAATTTGATCTCTGCCTGGGTAGGGACATCCATCTTCTCCTGCCCTCAGACATCAGTGCCCCTGGTTCTGGCCTTCAGACTCAGACTGGGACTTATCGCATCGGCTCCCCTGGTTCTCACGCCTTTGGACTCAGACTGAGTTATACCACCAGCTTTCCTGTTTCTCCAGCGTGCATAATCTCAACATCCATGATCATTTGAGACAATTTCTGTAATGTACAAATAAATATACTGTGGGTTCTATTTCTCTGGAAAACCCTGACTAATACATCTGGGATGACAGGAGCCATTCAAGTGACAGAGGAAGAGAAGAGCATTTCAGACCAAGGGAACTGCATGGACAAGGTACAGAGGCAAGGAAGGTTGTTGCTTCTTCAAAAAATTGAGAACTTGGCATAGTCCTCATGGAGGGTATATGGGAAAATGACAAGAGCCGAGACTGCAAAGAGTATTCAGGGCTCAAGATTTAACCATACCAAGGCAGGTGGCATGGATCCACTGCAGGACTTCAAATAGGGGAGTGACATGTTTATATTTGGGTCCTCGTTCATTCTCAGGGTAAAAAGGAGGTTAAAATGGAGACCATATATGTGGCATCCATACACACACACACGCATATACACACGTACACACACATATAAAACCTGTATCAGAAATGTTAGCGAACACTTTATCTAGCCTTCCCTATTTTTTCTTCCTTTGCTTTACTTTCTTTTTAGTATTCAAATCTTCAGTCTTAGAATTTATGTTTGTGGTGGTAAGTAGCTTTGTTTTGCTTCCAAATGTTTAACCAATTGTCACAATACCATCGATTGAATAGTTTATTCTTTTTTTCACTTATCTGAAATGCCATTTTTGTCATATATAAAATTCCTGTAGCCATCAGAGACAGCTTCGGAACACTTCCTTTTCAAGTAAGTCATCTATTTTGTGTCATGGTTTTCAAAACACTATAGCTTTATATTTGTTAATATCTGATAATTCAAATATTCCCTTATCATCTTCTTTCCCAAAATTGTCTTAACTGTTTTCATAAAAGTATTCTCCCAGATTAATTTTACAATCAGTTTGCCGAGTTAAAAGGGAAACTCTCTGGGATTGTTTTGGAATTGCACTCAATATATAAACTAATTTGGGCATAATTTAGCACTTTTACCACTATAAATTCTTAAATTCATTCAATCTGAGATAGTAAATTAGTCTATCCCTCACTTTTTAAAAGAAAATAATAGTTTTTAAAAGTGTGTTAAGAAAAGAGCACAGAAGTAACTTACATATTTGGTTTCCTCCCGACCCTGTACAACCAAACTTTGAAATGATCTTTTGTCATGGAGGTTCAGTGTGAAAAATTCCAGTACTTTGGGCTTCCCTGGTGGCGCAGGGGTTGAGAGTCCGCCTGCCGATGCCGGGGACACGGGTTCGTGCCCCGGTCCCGGGGGATCCCACATGCCGCGGAGCAGCTGGGCCCGTGAGCCATGGCCGCTGAGCCTGTGCATCTGGAGCCTGTGCTCCGCAACAGGAGAGGCCACAACAGTGAGAGGCCCGCGTACCGCAAAAAATAAAAAATAAAAATTCTAGTACTTTATGAAATAACAAGGACAGAGCAATGATAATTCCATTACCACCATGACACATGACACATTTCCTCATAAAGCCTTCCAGAAGTTAGCAAGACATGTCCTGAAATAGTCTCATTTACTTTTTAGCAAGACATGTCCTGAAATAGTCTCATTTACTTTTGTGGTAAACAGGTCCCCTGCCAAACAAAGCCACCCTACTAAACTTTCAGGTGAGAGTATTTCTTTTTTTCTTGTTTTTTACTTTTCAAGGGCAGCCCCCCCACAGAACTCCAAAATAATGTCTCCTATGAATTGAGAAGTCTTAGCAGCCTGGGGACATAAACACCCCATATTTTAAGGAATCTCATTACGTTTTGTTTCGTGCTAGCGACTCTCGACTAGATGCTAAGACAACTTCATTCCCTGTAGCAAGTCCTAGGGAGAGAAACGGTTCTCTTTAGGACTTTGAATGTAATGACATCTGCCAAACTAATGTTAGGAAAAACACACTGAGGGTCCGTGGCCAAATTCCATGGCAACAGCTGCTGAATCACAGGTGTTGTCAGGAAAGCCTCCAGCCTCGCTTAAACGTTCCGGAGAGTTCTTTATTATTTTAAACACCACGTTTGGAGAGTGCTTAATTTGCTCGAATTCAAAACATTCCTCATGGGCAAAGTGCAATATAAACAATGCTCCAGGAGAAAGTCAAGTTACCCTAATTTGTTATTTGCAAACAGGGTCGTGAAAAACAAAGTGCCTAAGCATTTTCTGACGGTGATGTTGCCACTTAGGCGTTTAGGAAGGTTATGCAGGAAAAACATTCTCCTAGTTCACCCGACCATAATGTGAGATTTTTGACATTAGTTGGGGGACGTGGAGACTTCTAGACAAATTCAGTGCATCTGCCTTTTCAGGGGGGACGAGATACCCAGCTAGAGGCTCTAGGATGGGGGTGCCGGAGCAGTTTGAACGCACTCACATCTGCCTCATGAGCTCTAGTCTTAATCTCCAGTGTGGCCTATGGTTTAGAAAGTGAAAAAAATCACCCAGAAGCACAGAGCCCATGGGTACTAAATCCCACTTCACACAAGAACATACCTGAGACCATGTGTGTTGTCGTTGTGCCCGAGCAGGGCTTTCCTTTCTGATTTAATATGGCCCCTACTGTCACATATGATTTCATTCATTCATTCCTTCATTTTTCAAATATTTAGTAAAGAGCTGTTGAATTCCAGGCCCTGTGCTAAAGCAAAGACACACAATGGATACAGATATCATCTTCATTCTTGAGGGGTTGTGGGTGAGGGAAGGACAGACGAGAAATAACAGTTACAGCAGAGGAGTGAGTGCTCCCAGAAGACAGAACAAAGGAGGATGGGTCAGGTCACAGGTTTCTCCATTTGTCAGGGGCAGTGCACCACTGCCCCTCCAGGAAGAGCTCCAGCCTCACGACCTCAGCAATCAACCCATGTCAACCTTCTGACCGGAGCGACTGGTCTGGGAATAAACCTGTTATCCAAGCTGGTAGGGAAGACTGTCCTTTCTCTCTGCTCACCACCCAGGCCATCAAAGCCACCATGACAGGAAAGAACAGTGTCAAGTCCCTGAGAGGAGAAAAGATGAGGCAGAGACACAGCCTCCTGAGAGCATCGAGACCCAGGGCCATCTCCACCCAGACCTCTCTGTGGTTTGACTATTTCATTCAATAAACCCCCTCCTCCTTTTATTTCCTTTGCTTGAGCTAATTTGAACTGGGACTCTGTCCCCTGTTGCCAAGAGAGTGCCATTTATTCCATGTACCAAAAGATGGGTATAGGCAGGAGTTAGGAGAGCATGAGGGTGGATGGATGCACTGGACCCAGGCTGGGGACCAGACGGAAGCTTCCTGGTGGAAGTGGTACCTAAACAGATGTAGCTAACAACGACAAGACCCCGAGGCACTCAGCTCCATTGTTTTGTTCCCCTTTATAAAATGAACAAACAACTCATTTTCTTTCCCTTTCTCCTCTGAGAAGAAGTGTACTATACACACACACACACACACACACGCACACACACACTCGATGGGACCCTCTAAGGGTGGGTGGGCAGGGTCCTGGGATGAGCGTCCAGTATTGTTCCCTGGAGACGGAAGCGAGCTGACTAAGGAGCAGAAGTGCAGAAGGAAGATACCTCAGAGCTCAAGGTGATGTAGCTTTGCGCTGTCAGGACGCCATTGGCATATCCATGGACGGCCGAGGCACCTGCAGGCCTGAGCTTCTGTCACTGAAGCAGATCGGAGGGTGACCCCTCCCCGTCCCACAGCGGTCACTAGCTGAGCCAAATCCTTCCCTCCCAAGGACCATGCTTCCCATGCTTGCTCCCACTTCCCCACACTACCCGACTCCATCACCCCCTGGGGGAGAAGGGGAGCCCCTTCCTGAATGTTCAGGGGGCTCAGCAGCTAGACAAGGCAGGGAGGGACATTTCACCAGAGGGAACAAGAGACACCCAGGCACGAGAGCACAAAATGGAGCACTATGTCCAGAGTGGTGCCGAGTGGTGTCACCGTTAGGCTGGACTGTATGTCACCAGCAATGCATATGTACGTGACCTTGAAAGGCTGTATCAGGGGAAAGTGTTTTGCGGTTGTAAAGTGCTCAACAGAGGTTAATTTCTGTTATGATACATATCGAAGGGTTGTTTTGAGACCCAAATGAGATCACACTCCCATAAAGTGGCTCTGAAGGCCAGGAAAGCATAGCACACGTGCTAATTAACAGAGTTTGGTGTACAGCTGGGTTACAGTTCAGACCACAAAAGAAGAGTAAGAATTGAACTAAAAATTTCCCCCAAATCCACAGTATTAAATGTGTTTGTTGTAAACTGAGTATTTTAATTAAAATACTTCCTATCACCTCTTTACAGATAAATGAATGATTTCATTGTCTATTAAAAATAATTTCCTGCTAACAATTAATTAGACCACCAAGCTTCATGCTTTGAGCCTGAGTTGTTTTATTGATTTACCATATCACCAAACCCACTCAATATGGCATCTAAAATATATACGTATGTATGAATGTATGTGTGTGTATGTGTGTGCACATATTTTTTGTTTTCAAATCAAAACAAAACAAAGCATTACCTTAGGACATCATTACCTCACTCTCAAAATGCTAAAAAGGTGTCTTAGTTGTTCATTCTGTCTGCTCATAAATTCTTCATTCCCAACAGCTGCTCAGAAACTTAACAGCATTTAAGTTTTTTTTATAGCACTGGATTTGGGTGTAATGTGGCTTATTTCATTATGAAAAGACATAAGATAGAAACTAGAAGTATAATTACAAGGAAGGAAAAGTATTATCTATTCAAGGTGCTATGATTATTTACCTAGAAACCCAAGAGAATTACTTAAAATATCACTGACACCAATAGGAAAATTTGGTAACATTGATGGCTATCCAATAAATACCAGAAGGACCATGGTTTCCCCACCTACCTACAAAACCATTTGGAACATATTATGGGAAACAGAAGTCTTTGGATGTATCATAGAGGTGCTGAGTGTTGTCCCTTTGGGCTCCAAAGAATTCTGATTGTGACCATGGCTTCACCAAGTCTCCCATAGAAACAGTTCCTCAGTTCCTAGTCTCTCTTCTCCAAACACGGAGGCCCTGACTCAGCTCCAAGGTCAAGGTGAGACAATGACATCTTACTCATTGTGATACTTCTCGAAAAGCAACCTAAAAATAAAGGTAGTGTACAGAGATGCTTCCCTGCCTCCTTCATAGAAATACCTTTTTCTTTCTCACCCATGAAGCAGTGTGAGCATCTTAGAACAACATCTTCACAGCATGTGCAGACCCTGGTTCTACACACATCTACCCAGTGTCCCCTCAGCGTGGTTTTTCCTAGACAAAAGGACAGTCTCCCCTCAAGAAACATTTGTCTCCATCTCCTGCAATAACAACATCTGCAATTTGTAACAAAAGACTGCTTTCAGTTTCCACCTACCAAGTTCACAAAAATTTAAAGTATCTGTATCCCCCAATGTTATGGGAGGGGCTTCCTCAAAGTTCAAGGCCCCATTTTGTCTGCACTGACCTGGCTTGAAGCTCGCTTAAGCTGAAACCTTGAAGGCAAGCAGAAGTTCACCCAAGAGGAGGAGAAGAGGGGATGGGGAGTGGTCTTGGCAGAGAAAACAGGAGGCGGGAGGGATAACTCACTAGCAGGAGAGTGTAGCTGAGACACTGAGACTGGACCCTGCAGATTGAAAGTGACAAGGGATAGATTAAAGATATAAGTAGGAGGTCCAGACCACAGAGGTTAAGAAGACACTAAATAGTCACTTCCCTTCATCAGACTTGCTTCCTGTACTGTATGTTGTAGATTCATAGGAAGATGTCAATGAGAAAAAGCTCTTTTGCTTCTAATTTGCATGATGTCTTTCTTGTCTAGGTTATTCCCCCACAAAGGGAACATAGGTAATGATGGTGACAGCTACTAAGAAACCAAGAAAAACCCCATCCACCACAAACCCCATTCTTCAAATCCTAGAATTCATGGCTCCTGCCATTAGAGCAAAACTGGAAAAAGGGCCAGAGTCAGAAAGGTTGGCATAGATTAGTGAGTTCTCAACCCTTCCAGGGAATTGGGTGAGGTTTTGTGGTTCCCGCTACAGAGTCAAAGAGCTTGTCCAAGAGTTTGTCCGCATGGAAGCCAATCAACTATGGCCATTGGTAGAGCTAGACTGCCCAGGTTCCAGATTGGCAATGTGCACCAATGGACATTCCACACATTAATCAATCATGTTAAATAGACATTTTAACACAGGGTATTCACTGCAAGAATATACAAACATTTTTTTAAAGGAAGCCATGTAAATGTCAGACGACAGGCAGGTTTTTTCCTTTTTAATCTATCTTTCTAGGGAAGCCACAAAATAAAAAAACTAAAAATCTTGTGCTTGAATAATATTTAACAGTGTGGAGCAGTTCTCAAAATACATCAAGTTAAAACCTGATTATCAAACAGTATACTAATTATGATTTCCATGTCATGACACATGTATGAAGAAGATACAAAACTCAGAAGGCAATACTCTAAAATATTAGCATTCACTTTCCCTGAAAAGTATGGCTTTGGGTGGTTTGCTTTTCTTGTCATTCTTTTCTGTTTTTCTCCAAGTGTTAAAAAATGTAATATTGTTATAGTCAGAAAAAAAGACAAAAAAAAAAATATTCAGAAGATCCTGTTTTACATGGCAGCGCGTTTTCCTGACTGGTTGTGCATCTGAATCACATGGCGGTCTTTGTGCAAATAAACAAAGGTGGGATTTACCAGAAGGTTCCAGAAAAATGAAACGTTTCTATGAGAATTATCTGTCCATGTCTATACTGGAGCAAGAAAACACAGACACAAATACACATGCTTTTTCTGTTGTGCTACCCTAGAATATTTGGGAGCTTGGCTCCAAGTCCAGGATTCCAGTTGCCTCCTCCAAATCTGAGAGCCTCTTGCGTCTGTGAAACGCAAGCTGAAGCTCCCGTGGGAGAAGACACTCCTCAGCTTCCTGCCTCATCGCAAAGAAAACTGCCCTTGTGTGCTCAGGCCTCACCATCAGGGCAGAAAATGAGAACCGCTTGGAAAAACAGCAAGATGCCTGCAATAGTTTGTTTGGTGTCTCACAAAATAAAGTCCATCTTTCTTCACCAGATGAGAGTCATTGCTTTCAGATGATTTGGAGGGGGAATCATTCCCTGCTCTGAAATTGGAAAGCTGGCAAGTTTTCCAGAATTATGTTTTCATGGACAGGATGGAGAACCTTATGAGAAAATGAGAAATACGATTTCAGGGGCCTTGATTTCTATAGGACTTTTGCCTCCTATAGATTCTTCCAGATGTTCATGAGATCTATTCAGTCAGAATCTCCAGGGATGGGGCTCTGGCATCTACATTTTAATAAGATTTACAGATGATTGCGGTGGAGAGCAAAGTTTGAGAATGACTGTTATGGCAATACACCAAAGGGGAACTCGAGTAGAAAAACAGCAACGGTTAAAGCATATGCAGCATTTGCAGTCATGATATTTAAATTCAGCCTTAAAATTATTTTTTTAAAAGACTGTCTCCTTTGCTAGAAAGGGCTCCATGCCATTATTTCACTTCATTCACAGAATACTCTCACAGTCTGAATAGGAACAATAAAGCAACCCAAAAGCACACCCAGTCACAGCCCTAGGATGCCACATAAATCAGCTTTGGGCAAGCTGGACCGAGCGGGGTGAGTGCTGCCGAGGCAAAACAGCCCGTCTGGTGACCAAATACTTTTTGCCTATTAAGCGCATGTGTTGACTTTGTGTGTGGAAATAGAGTCCAGTTACCACAAGCCCAAGGGTCAACAGCCACTTGGCGGCCTCTTTGCACTGAACAAGCGCTGAATTAAATACAACCAGGATTTGAACAGCTCAGCATCCTGCTAGAAGTTACTTTTCAATATTGCATGAACACACGTCCTTATTTGTAAAGGGGATTTAAACCCATTCCCCAGGTGTAATTGCTAATAGCACCTCTTTCACTCCCAGACTTATCCCAGTTTGTGGATAAATCATATGGTCACCTAACTTCAAGGTCAAGGTGATTGCACATTGGCTAAGCGAGTGTCGGGAAGAAGAATGATTAGTAACTCCCCCAAACAGTCATGAAGCAATAACCAGCCAGCGCCCTTCACTTGGCAAACAGCAAAAACAACTGTTAAGGAAGCTTCCCTCCATCCTTTCTCTCCACCCCTTTCCATTCACTGTATATATTTTTAACTCTTTCAGTTTCTTTAATATCCATCATCATCTGAGCAGCACAGGGCAGTAACTGTATGTCAATTTTCACTTTGCAGCATGCATGCTTTATTCCCAAATTACCCCAGTAACCCAAATAAGAAAGGAGAAAACACACAAAGAATTACTGTGGCCATCTGGAATGCATAATGTGGAAAGATCTGCAATACATTACATGGTCTGGAAAGTGGCTGGTCGAGTTCCAGAGAGCTAAGACAGACTTCAAAGTCTGGCTGTACATCAGTGGAACTGCTGATCGGCTCCGATATTTAAAGTGGGTGTAGATGAATGAATTTATTACCGTTTTTATCTTCCAGGCTCAGATGGGGAAATGGGATCATAGTCAGGTTCTCCTTTAATTTCATGCTGAATTTTTTTTTCTTAGATTTTCTTTTTCTCCTCCTTAATGCTGTACTATGTTTTGATTTTTCTTTCTGGACTGAAACATTCCTTCCTTATCTCTGCTATTAACCTGAAAACTGACTCATTTGTATGCATAACTTAACTCCAAAGACTGGTGACCTGATCGTGAGATGCTGTGGACAAAACAGTCTCAATTAAAAATATGTATATAACTTCATAGTCTTTCTTCTTCCGCCAATGGAGCAAGTCAATAGTTGAGATGTGAACTCAGCTGCATGGAAATTATTTCTAAAATTGAATTTGGGTGATATCTAGTTGCATTTCCTGATTAGAAATACTTTATGAGTAAAACCTAGACTCAATAAATATTTGGAAACACTTGATTTGAGGACTGCTGTCAGAAACTCCCTTTAGGAAGGGATGAAAGAGTAGTTCTTTGGTCAACAGCCTGAAAATCCCCTGGAGAAACAAGCATCTTCTCATCTCTGCCAAGTGGGTTGCTTTTATCTCCATACAAATTTATCTTGACCCTTAAAAGAACCCCAACAAATAGAACCCTAAGCCAACTCCCTGGCAAATGCCTCCATGTCTCCATCCTCAAGAGCTCTTAGGGTTACTTGTCTAAACTCTAAACACAACTCATTAGCTAGGAAGAAGCATTGCTTTGGATCTCTTCGGGGAATGAGAAAAAAAGAATTATTTTTCACACACACGCAAAGGAAAGAAGCACACCAAGAAGGGAAGGGTAATAGTCTTATGATGACCTGCAATGACTGTGTTCCTTCTTTACTACTTTCCAAATATGCATTGGAAATTTCTCAGATTTCTACAGTAATTAGATTATTAAAACATAGCTGAAGTTCCTCCAAAACATTTAGGAATAGCTCAGGACAATATGGTAAAGTAAGGTAGAGTTTCAGTTCCAGGTTCCATCTCAAGTTCCTGGCTCCTTTTTCACTTTCAAGGGCTCTGTCTCTACCACCCTCCCCCAGAAAGCACAGAACAAGATATTAATTCTTTAATGAGTGGCCCCTCTCAAGAATCTTTTGTATTTTAAAAGGGAGTTGGCACACGGACTATGTTTAACTGAAGGGGAAGAATTTCTCATGGTAGGACATGAAGAAAGAAAATTGTGGGGGGCAAAGGGGGCCTCTGACACCCTTCAAACTATATCATGATAGTGCTTTCCTATACTCAAAGGATGATGTTAGCTAGAGCTCTGGAGGTCAGTGAGCTATTTGGATGCTTTTAGAATAAAAACATAATCAAATATGTTTTCTATCCATGTGCTATATTCCCAACTCAGTTATAAGACTTTTTCAGAAAACAGCTGACAGGTGCTCTATATTGATTTCCTAAGACTGTCATAACAAAGCGTCACAAACTGGATGGCTTAAAGCAACATGACTTAGTTACCTCACAGTTCTGGAGGCTAGAAGATTAATTCAAGGTGTGGGCAGGGCCATGTTTCCTCCAGAGCCTTATAGGGTAAGAGTCTTCCTTGCCTTTTCCAGCCCTGGGCTTCCTTTAGCTCATGGTAGCATAATTCCAATCTCTGCCTCTGTCATCACATGGCTGCCTTCATGCCACCAATCTCTGTATCATCTTCTCTGTGTGTGTGTGTCTCTGTATCCAAGTTTCCCCTTTTCATAAGGACACCAGTAATTGTCATTTAGGGCACATTCTCATAATCATGTCTGAACTTGAGTATACAGTAATCCTTTGGTATCTATGGGGGATTGGTTCCAGGACCCCCGCAGATACCAAAATCCAAGGATGCTCAAGTCCCTTACAGTCAGTCTCCCCTATCCGCGGATCCGCATCTGGATCAACCAACAGTACCCGGCGTAGTATTTTTTTCATTTACAGTTGGTTGGATGGGTGGAACCTGCAGAGGTTCAGAGGCTGGCTGAGTTCACAAAGATCCTATTGACTAAATGAAGTCACATTCACAGTCGCTAAGGGTTAGGACTTCAATATATCTTTTGACAGGGACACAATTCAACACATAACATGCTCCTAGACCAGAACAATTGAAGAAGAACAAAGACTGGGATCATCTCCTACAGGACAGCCCTTAGCTCCTCCTTGTTGGAAAGATGTAATTCAATCTTGAAAAGCCAAGGACATGACTATTCTAGAGACTCCAGATAGTTCTAGAGTAGTGAGAAGACAGAGAGCTTCATGTCTTCAGTATCTTGGTGCCTCAGTCTTCACATGTGCAAATCAGGGACTGTAAAACTTACCTGTCCTGCTTCCACAGAAGAAAGAGAACTGTTTAATGTCCTGAATAACCAGCATATCCCAGTGGCAATCATCTGGCTGTTCCCCACGTGAAACCTCCCCAGTCACTTTCACCTTGTCCTTCAACTGTTCTCTTAAGAAAAGAGAAAGAGACCTTGAAGAATATGTATTTGCACTCTGTGGGGAATGAAAAGGGGTCCAAAATTAAGAAAGAATATCTGTTTCTCCCCTGACCCACAGAGACATGTTGATTCCCCATTTAACTCAACACTTCCTCCTGCCTAAATTCACAAAGTACCTTTCTCTCTGCTCTGTAATTGACAAATCTCACTCCATCATATCCTGTATTTTTTCCACTCTTTGTACGTCCTAGAAATCATTTAGCATAGCAGATACCTAATATAATATAAGTTTAGGGCTAAATCCTGAAATATGGGCTCAGTTTCCACCCTAAAAAATCCTCCCTAATGTACTGACCCTTAGACCTGAAAGTGCCCTGGAAGAGAATCCATCCCGCTCAGCTTAGCTACTCATTGTGGTTCCCTGTGGCACACAGAACAGAGCTTTAGCTCGATACTCATGGCCTTCAATTACCTAATCCCTAACTGACCTTAGTGCCACTGTCTTTCTTTACATTGTCTCTTATCCTCTACGTGCTGGTAACGCAGCTTACTCATCTTTCCTATTCCACACACATTTGCCCCCTTCTTTTAATAAATGTTATTCAAGTTGTTCCGTTTTGCCTGGAATAGCTTTAACCATACACATATTTAAATTCTGCATATTTAAACCCTAAGTAACCTTTAAGTTACTCTCAAGTTACCCTTCCCACCCTCCCAGTTGGAATCCACTTGTCCAAACAATCACTCGCAGCATTTGGATCTACATTAACATGTTCTATCTTGCTGGAGTAATTTATACTTATCTACCACCACCACCCCTTACCACTCTGAAATCTTATGAAATGGGAACCTCAATTTATCCTTCTCAGCTTCCCCTCCCCCTATAAACCATAGCTCAAGGCTTGCACAGAGTATATGCTCATAAATACTTTAGTCCAGTTCTGAATAAGACTCAGCTCAGGCTTTGATCTCTGTTCCTAACACAAACCATGCCAAGTTATTGACATTTTATTAGTCATTTATACTTTAGCATAAATGCGGTTCCAACATTTTCATGAGACTGTTGTAAATATTACAAAACATGTGTGCATGATGACAAGGGTCAGAGGGCAGAATTGAGATGATAGAGGGTTCCACTGATAAAAAATTCCCCTCCATTCTCTTAGGAGACATGAACTTCACTGAGGTGTGTCGCTCATTCTGCTGCCTATGAACTTGTGACCAAGGTGGATTCAGAAGTAAAACCTCGCAGAAGAAATCATTTTTTTAAGTAACTACATTTCAGTATCTCCCTGAATCCCCCTCCTTCTCTTTGGCAAATTCTTACCCGAAGAGCTCTCACCCAGCAAGTGGTTTCTCCCTTTTTAAGTTCTTCATTTCATTCTCACATGGTTCTTGATTTCTGCATTCTCCGTCTTGTGGCTAAAGCCTTGCTAATAGAAAGGGAGGCTTCCTGTGGATTTGCATTCAATCTTAGGATAAGTTTCATTATGATATCGTGTCCTATAGGAACTTTAAAAAATAGCGATTTGGAGCTCTCCCTACGGTTCTAAGTGTCTGGTGTCATAATTCACATGCGTCTGCTTTCAAACCCACCACCTTCTGGGGCCAAGGGAGGATCACATTACCACACTGAGTCAGCTGGTGGAAGCAAGAAGGACTTCCAGAATGACAGTGCCATGTGATGACAGAACACTAAATTTTCCTTCCACCTGGGCAGCTTTGAGAGAAGTGCTATAAAGGGGGCTGGCCAGCTGATGAAACGTTCAAAGCCTTAGATCCCTGCAATTTTATCTCATCCCAAGTAAATTCCTTTCTGAGCTGAGCATGTTCAGGTAGGCACATGGAAAGGAGTTAGAGTGATCATCAGGTCCACTTCCATGTCATCAGATGATCTCCAAAATATCTAGAATTAATAGTTCAGTGGGAAAGGAATAGCACTTGGAGCCAGCCACAGTTTTAAGGTCTCAGTGAGCCTCAGTGGTCTCATAGGTGGGATGGGGATAGCTGGTGACCCCATAGAGCTGTGAAAAGAAGAACCAGGTGAGTAGATTGCCTAGCACAGAGTCAAGCTCATAGGACATGCTCAAAATATACTCTTCCCCCATCATCCTGCTGTCCCCTTTGTCATTGACTCTGCCTATAAGTAGGGATTCCACAGCTTCATTCAGTCATCCATCCCAGAATTTCACTCTCCTGATAAAGGTGGATAGAGCAAACACTCCTCATCCAGGGACCCTCACACCTAGTGCTGTTTCCCTCCAACCCATGAGCCCTCCATACAAACACCAAACCCCACTGTCATTAATTTTCTCCCCCACTCCTCAGGCTTCTCACCACAACTTAGAGAGGAAAAAATAAAAACTGAACAAACGATTTCCAGTGTAAAAATCTGGCAAGGGATTTAAAAAAAAATTACCAGTGCTGTTCAACAGAACTTTCTACAGTGATGGCAATGTTCTGTATCGGCACTGCCCAATGCAGTAGCCACTAGCCAAATGTGGCTAGGGTGAATGAAGAACTGCACACTTAGATTAATTAAATTTTTAAATTACTATTTTTAAATTTAATTTTAATTAATGAAATTAAATAGGCAGGTGGCTACCATATTGGACGGCACAGATATAGACCAATGTTTCTCAAGCTTCAATGTACATATCCTCATGGGGATCCTGTCAAAATGCAGGTTGTGATGTGGCAGGTCTGGGGTGGGACCTGAGATTCTGCATATCTAATACATAATGCTGATGTTGCTGGACCAGAGACCATACTTTGAGTAGCAAGGATCTAGCCTATATTATGCAAAGAACTGGTTTTTGGAAAAAGACAGCAACCTGAAAAACAACAGAGAAAGGATATGAATAGATAGTTTACAAAAGAGGAAATCCAGAGGGCTATTAAGCATATGAAGATGTCCAAACTCATTAGTGATCGGTGAAGGCAAAATAAAACAACACTATTTTATCACTTAACAACTGTAAGGTTGGCAACGATTAGAAGGCTGGATGTCACCAAGTGTTAGTGGAGATGTGAGAGTATAGGAGTGCCATGTTCTGCTGAAGGCTGAGTGGGCTGGTGCAGCCATCCTGGAAAGCAGTCTAGCACAATTGACTTAAATGAAGTAGTTGCATACTCATGACCCAGCCATTAATTTCCTGAGTATGTATCTCAAAGAAATTCTCACACAGGTCATGTAAGAAGGTTGTGACAAGTAAGCAGAGCCAAGTTAGGCCTCCATCACTGGGGCAGTGGGTGGTAAAGTGTGGTGGGTGCACAGCATAGGATACTACCCAGCATTTGGAAGCGATATTTGTGATGGGCCTGTAGCAATACTGATGGGTCATAAGATGGTATCACTGAGCGAAAAAAATATGAATCAGAATGAGACATACCATACCATGTTCAGAGATTAAAGTAACTGCTACAAAATCACCAGTCCTGTTTTGTAAAAATACATTTTAGATGTATGTATTGTATACGGTTGGAGTGAGGGGGCAGAATGGGAGTATGGAATGGGGATAAAAAGGAAGAAATGAAGCAAGATAGGACCTTGCATGGACTGTGAAGATGTGGCATGTAGCAAAGGAGAAGTCTGGAATTCAGTACCCTCGACAAGCTGGCCTGCATGGCCTGACCAGCCTCATCTCCTACTGTGTCCCCAATGTTAACCCTCCCTAGACTGCTGGCAAACTGATTCTACTGCTGTCCTCCAGACATGCATGGGCCATTCCTTCACCGACTCCTTTTCCAAGAGTGGAATCTTCCTAATCCCCTGATCCATGTGTACCCTGGGCTATTTCCTTTGGGAAATCTCTCCAATCATCAAAACGGAAACGAACACCTCTTTCTCTGACATCTGCCATGCCTATGTTCTGCACCTCTCTTTGGGCACTGATCATACTGAATTGCATCCTTGGCTGCTGTTTTTTGTAATGACATAAAGCTAAGCAAAAGGGCAACCAGGGCATCAACATCAACAACACCAGTCCCCGGAGGCTGTAAGCTTCTGGAACACAGGGTCAGGGTCTCGCTTCTCTTCCCAATCTTCATCAGGGTCTATCACTATATATTTCAAAGACCTGCTTTACAAGAGCTGACTGATTAGGTTAACCCTCATCTTAAAAACTATTTCTTTAGGCAAAAAAAGTGCAGTATTTAGTCCTCAAATTGAATAAGTCAGGAGTGTGTGGAAAAACAGGGTTTGCAGACCAGTGTCACTAGTGATCCTTATAAATATTTTTATATCCATTAAACTAAAGCAATAAAGATAAGACACTCTGTAAAGATAACATCAACAGTACTTTATATATCCTAAAATAATCATGATGAACACACTGTCCAGTTAATCACAATTTACCGTTGCTTATTGTCTAGAATCTTTTCAGGATATCTTTCTTCAGCAGTTTTAATGTGGTGCTTGTAAATTTGACATTCTTTGTTTATAAACACTGGGTATGATAATAACTACCATTTGTTGAGTATCTACTCTATTTCCAGCTGTACAGACTTTAGCTCATTTTTCTCCTCACAACACTGTAGGTTATACTGTCGAATTCCCATTTTATAGCTGAGGAAACAGAGGGTCAAAAGCATTGAAGTAACTCCCTCAAGGCCATCAGCTAGTGATCAACCAAGCAAACCTGGTTTCAAACCAGGTTCGTTTGGCTCCCAAATCCAAACCCTTTCTACAATCCACTTCTGCCAAGGAGTTTTCTAGTGTGTCTGGTTCTCCAGGCCAATGTCTATTTGATATTATGACTCTGAACATCTAAGTCATAAAAAGTAGCCTGTGATTTACATAAATCAATAGTTCTCAAATGCATATGCACTTCTAGAACTATGATTACAGCTGAATTGGTCTGGGGATACAGTTTTAAAAGCTTCCAGGTGATTCTAATGTGCAGCCAGAGTTGAGAACCACTGACACAGACTCAGAACAGGTGCCCAGATATAAGTCTACATACACTGGAATGGGAAGGGACTTGTATAATAAAGTTGCCCTCTTGTACAACATAGGGAATATAGCCAATACTTTATAATAACTATATACGGAGTATAACCTTTAAAAATTGTGAATGTATTGTACACCTGTAACTTATATAATATTATACTTCAACTATACTTCATATTAAAAAATTTAAAGAAAAAGAGATAAAGCTTTGATAGCTTTATCACAAAATTTAAATAAAGACACAACACAATAAGTACAGTATTCTAAAGCTGAAAAAATAAAGTTGCCCTCAGCCCTTTTTCTAAATTAAATCTCTGTAAGGACAAGTTTGCCATCATTTTTTCTAATATGTGACTAATTTTCTCTCATCTTTCTCCAGCTTCTTCTTGCCTTTTTGGATCACAAATATCAAAACAGGAAATAAATATTCTGTTAAGAGTCTGATAAGTGCAGAGCATCAGAGCAGTGATATTTTCAGGACTCCCTTGGTCAGGGTAGGCTAGCTGCTGTAACCAATCAACCCACGTCTCAGTGGCTTAAAAGATAGAAATTTGTTTCTCATGCTCATAACGGTTCAGCAGGCTGCCTTCCACAAAGTGACTCAGGGACCGAGGCTGTCCACATCTTTGCCATCTTCTACAGCCTCTGACCCCTCTGTTGGATCCTTTCTATCTGGCTGGCAGATGGGGAAGAGAAGTACATCTTATGAGGGAGGATTTTACAGACCAGGCCTGGAGAGTTGCATGTCCTTTCTGCCAACATTGCTGTTTAACTCAACCCAAGGTTGCTTATGACCTTCAGATGTTTCCCTGTAACTTTTATCCAAGTTGTCTTATCTACTTTAAAAAGGAATTAACATAATATTTATTGAGGACCCACTATGTTGCAGGTTCTAGCTAGTTATGTTTCATATGTTATCTTATTACGTTATCAGAATAATCCTGTGAGGGATGTGCTGTGTCATTATTCCCATTTTACAGAGGGTATTGAAGCTAATGGAATTTAAGTGACCCAACCACACTTAGATATCAGATACTAGAGCTCAGGTCTTCTACTACTTTCCATTGGAGTGTTTGGCTTTATTTTTAAGAACATTATATCGAAAGCTGCTCAAGATGTCAGATTACAAAAGAATAATTTACAGAGGTAGACAGACCCACTTTCCCACCTTGCCTCCCGAAACTGTACAAAGTCCCCTGGATCTCTCCACAGTGTGCATGGTCACCTCAGTTAGATGGCATCAAAATGTCTCACTCTTAGTTATTCTTTAACATTTGTTTGAAAATAAAATCAAAGTCTTTTGATATCAAAATCTAGTTCATTATTAAAATTTTAATTTAATACAAATCCTACAGACAGGTGTAGGATTAAGGTGGATTGTCTCAGAGTCTTTCAACCTCTAATAAATCTGTGTGAATATTTTGGCCCCATTGACAAGAAGTTGCTTCATTCCCAGAGTGAAAATTTTCCATATTTTAACCGCCAGAAAGAAAGCTCTAGCCTGGGAACATTCCCCCCAATACCTAACCAAGTTTCTCACTTCAAATCTCTTCCCACTCAATTCTTAAATATCCAGACATTGAATCCAGCCTATAGATCCTCCCAGTTCTGCTTCTGTACTTCCTAAAAGAGATGTGGTTAGACCTCTCATTCACTCATTCAACACATTTTAGTCAAATGCTCACTTGGAGCCAGGTGCAGAACTAGATGCTGGGAGGGATACAGTGATGGAGAAGGCCCCAAACATTGCTTCAATGAGCTCACAATTTATTGTGGAGGAGGAATACACAACCATCCATGACATCCCCTGATATTCACTCAAGGATAGAGGTGGGCTAAGAGTTATAGGGACATAGAGGAGAGAGAAACTAATTCTGCTGGAGAAGGGAGAAATGAAGTGGCATTAGGAGTGACATTTGAAGTGAGCATTAAGGGAGGGTGGGAGCTTTTAAAACAGAGAATGAGAGGAAGGGCATTCCAGGTCAAAGGAATGGCATGACCAAAGGCTCAGAAGCACATGGCCTGGAATGGCCAGTAACTGGGTGAAGCTCAGACATGGTGCTCAGAGATGAGAGCAGGGAGAGAATTTACTAGTGGAAGCAACTGGAGTCATTACAGTTTACTGTTGCTGTTATTATTTTCTTGTTGCTATTTGTTTTTGATATTTTGTTTCAGAGAATAAATAGAAAAAGAGCATCTGCAGCTAGGAGGACCGATGAGGAGACTGCTGCAACAATTCTGAAGAGGAAATGATGAAGGACTGAATGAGATCTTTGGGGCAAGGGAGGAATGACAAGATAGAAGAGTCATTTCAGAGATGGAATTAGGAAGACTTGGTATCTCCAAGGGATGGAGGAAAGGGAGCAGCAAGCAGTGCCTGCCTCCCCCATCTTGGGACTGGGCACTGGCAATGTGGGGGCACACTTAACCCACAGAGCCAGTGTCGGGGGAGGTCAAGCAGGAAAAGGACTATGATCAGTGAAGACAGGACTGGGGCTATAACAGAAGACAGTGTCTGAAGCGACCACCCTGAGTTTCTGGGTGGTGACCAATGGATAAGAACCCCATTGCAATAGACACCTGAATGCTGACTGTGCCTTTTGCTGATGACATAATGATGAGACAGGCAGTAGCATTTGGTTTTAAGACCAGGAATCTGATGACTGGCCCCAACTCTGCTCTGCCACTAGCTGTACAACCATAAGGGTCTAGTCACTTAATTTCTGTGTTTCAGAATATTCATCTTTAAACTAAATCTTGTAGTAAATAACCTCCAAGGCAGGGTTCTAAACTCCTTTTCTGAGGACTGGACCTAGCTCATAATGAAAGATCCACAGAGAAATAGGGAAAATCAGCATAGTATCATATAAATATTTAGGGAGACATACAATAACTAAATAACTATAAGGTTGGATGGATGGATGGATGGAGAAAGAGGGAAAAAAAGAACTACAAGGTTGAAACTACATTTTCTGCAAAGGACTTTCTTTTATTCCAAGGATATATTTTTACTTCATTTTTGGTGTTAAAATTGTTCTTTCTTTTGTCAAACAGTGGTGAGAGTTGATAGCAGTTTTTTTAAACGTTTAATTTTTAAACTTTAAGGTTTTTAAACTCGAAAACGTTCCAGACTTCTGTAGTTCTCAGGGTTTGTTTTTGTTTTCTTTTTATTTAAAAATTTTCTTATTCTGTAAAATTGAACAGCCTGGGAGCCAATTTCCTAGCATTTCTCCCAACTGTAGAGGCAGGGGCCAGGCTACAACAGCAGAATATTGTTTTCTTTTTACAGCACCTGCCCCTGCCCCTCACCCTCACCCTACCCGCTTGAGCAGCTGTTATCCAGCAAGCACCAATGGCCCACTGATGAGTGGAATGTGATCCCATCCCAACCCAGAAATTAGGGGATTTGCTTCTGGGGACCTTCAAAGAGAATCCACATTTTTTTGGTCTTTTCTCCTTTATTCCTTTTATTCTCTCTCCTGCACCAAAAACAAAAAATAAAAGAAAAAGAAAGGCAAGCAAATCAGTGGGAGGACAGAAAATTTGTTCTCCAGATGATATTTCTGTTCATCCTGGGATCCTTTAAACATCCAACATCCCAAGCCAACCTCCCCCCACCTACCACTGGAGCTGAACCAAGGTCTCCTGTTACATGGCCATAGAATTGTCGGCCAGGACACATTTTTTTCCTTCCAAAGAGTCATTTGCAGTTGGAAGGTATAGAGATTGGTTATGCTAAGGCTTCAGTACATGATCAGATAACACAGATTAAGTTGATGTATGACAGGATCTCACACTATAGGGCAGTTGTGGGATACCCCAACTGAAACCTCAGAAGATACAACCATTTTCCTCCTAAAGGAAACTAAAGACGGTATCACAAAGTTATACACTGTCCCTAACCCTATTGTGTACCGACTAATCATAATAGACATACTAAATAATAGCTATTATTTTTCTGGCATTTACTATGGACAAAATACTCTTAACACCAACCTCTAAAGTAGAAATTATTTCTCTCTTAATTAGAAAGCTGAGACTCAGGGAAATTAGTTCCTTGCCAAAATTATATAATGAGTCAGTAATGGAGATGGGATCTGAATCCAGATTTGTCCAGTCACAAACCCTAATTATGGCACAATCCAGAGTAAGCCCCTCCCCCGTTGTCCCAAGGTATGAAACCATTTCCAAAGCATAGCAAGACAATGGCGTGAAGAGATGGTCCCTCTTGCAATCTGACAGAGAAGCTAGACCTGTAAACAATGAGTTAGACTACAGGGCACATTCAGAGAAGGGTTATTATGCTGTGGCAAACAAGATGCATTGTTACCTCAGAAAAGCCTTCCATCAGGATCGACATTTGAGGATCAGGGGCTTGGGCTCTGGAGCGACTCAAAGTTCCTGCGAACAAAAATGCCAAGATTATTATTTCACAAGAAAGATAGTCAAAGTCATGTTCAAAGGCAGAATTCAGCTTTCTTTTTATGAAACCAGGCTATTAGTCTTTAGTAGAAAATTATCACCTTTTTCCAGATGAGCTTGTTTCTGAGGTAGCTAGTGAGGAAACCACCCCCAGCTCTCAGTATAGGTGACCGAACTGCCTCTGGGCACTGCCATAAACATCAGTAATAAATTTAGGGCCTACCCTGAAGCTTCAAAGATGGCAAAGCACAATGAAAGATGGATTTGCTTTGAAAGGACAAAGGGGCTTGAAGAGGGGCAGGGTGAGAAGAATCAGTGAGGAAAGGGATACCCATGGTTTCTGACTAGTACAAGCAGCAGGACTGAGGTGCAGCATTAAGACAAAGCAGGACCAGGTAACCTGGGGGAGAGAACCCAGTGTGGTTCAGAAAGTCTTGTGAAGATGAAGAAAAAGTTCCAGGTGGAGGTGAATGAGGTTAAAGGAGGATCTCTTAGTCAAAGATGAGAGATATGAGTGTGTTTCAGTGCTGCTGAAAGCAGAGAGGGAAATGTTGAAGACACAGGTCAGAGGAGAGACAGCTGGGGTAAGACTTGAAGGGTGTACAGAAAGTTTAAAATAACCACTACAGAGGTGTGAAAGCACTACAACATTAGTAATATGGTGACATCCTGAGCAGTGCTAGGAGCCAGACTGAGTCTAGTTTGGAGACAGTATGGCCCGCAGCTGTGGAGCTTCATGTCATCCGCCATCCCTCTGCCATGCGGGCCAGGAGCCCAGGAACAGAGATTGGGGTCTCACCAGATAGGTAGGTACAATAATCAAGCCAAGAGATTAGGGAATTAAGGAAGCAATTGAAGTGAGAGGACATCCCATGTTGCAAGAATATAGTCCTGCACTCTCTCAGGAATTATATTAGAACACTGTACTCAGTCATAGGGGCCCAGGGCCTTCAGATGGCTTCGGAGACACTACTTGACACTGAACTAGAGTCTCCTCCAGTCTTTCCCTGTGCCCTTGTTAGTTTGTCCCTGATTGGATCAACAGTCTTTTCAACCTTCCCCCATCCCTAGGAATAGCCATTGGGACAATGTTACCTTGGTCTTTATTTGGGGGTCTTGGGAGTGAAAAATGCAGATCTCCATGATCTGGGAAGAATTGGTTTGATTTAAATTCCTGGAATTTAAATTGGTTCAAGATGGCAGAGTAGAAGGACATGTGCTCACTCCCTCTTGCGAGAGCACCAGAATCACAACTAACTGCTGAACAATCATCAACAGGAAGGCACCAAAACTCACCAAAAAAGATACCCCACATCCAAATACAAAGGAGAAGTCGCAATGAGATTGTAGGAGGGGCACAATCACAATAAAATCAAATTCCATAACTGCTGGGGGAGTGACTCACAAACTGGAGAACAATTATACCACAGAAGTCCACCCACTGGAGTGAAGGTTCTGAGCCCCACATCAGGCTTCCCAACCTGGGGGTCCAGAAAAAGGAGGAGGAATTCCCAGTGAATCACACTTTGAAGGCTAGCAGGATTTGATGGCAGGACTTTGACAGGACTAGGGAAAACAGAGACTCCACTCTTGCAGGGCACACACAAAATAGTGTGCACATCAGGACCCAGGGGGAAGGAGCAGTGACTCCATAGGAGACTGAACCAGAACTACCTGCTAGTGTTGGAGTGTCTCCTGCAGAGGCAGGGGGCAGCTGTGGCTCACAGCAGGGACAAGCACACTGGTAGCAGAGGTTCTGGGAAGTACTCCTTTGTGTGATCCCTCCTGGACTCTGCCATTAGCCCCAACAAAGAGCTTGTAGTATCCAGTGCTGGGTTGCCTCAGGCCAAACAACCAACAGGGAGGGAACTCAGCCCCACCAATCAGCAGACAAGTAGTTTAAAGTTTTACTGAGCTCTGCCCAACAGAGAAACACCCAGCACTATCCACCACCAGTCCCTCCCATCAGGAAGCTTCCACAAGCCTCTTAGACAGCCTCATCCACCAGAGGACAGACAGCAGAAGCAGGAAGAACTACAATCCTACAGTCTGTGGAATGAAAACCACATTCACAGAAAGATAGGTAAAATGAAAAGGCAGAGGATTATGTACCAGATGAAGAAACAAGATAAAACTCCAGAAAAACAACTACATGAAGTGGAGATAGGCAACCTTCCAGAAAAAGAATTCAGAATAAAAATAGTGAAGATGATCCAGGACCTCAGAAAAAGAATGGAGGCAAAGATTGAGAAGATGCAAGAAATGTCTAACAATGACCTAGAAGGATTAAAGAACAAAAAAACAGAGGTGAACAATTCAATAACTGAAATGAAAAATACACTAGAAGGAATCAGTAGCAGAATAACTGAGGCAGAAGAATGGATAAGTGACCTGGAAGAGAGAATGGTGGAATCCACAGCAGTGGAATAGAATAAAGAAAGCAGAATAAAAAGAAAGGAAAACAGCCTAAGAGACCGCTGGAACAAACTTAAATGCACCAACATTTGATTTATATGGGTCTCAGAAGGAGAAGAGAGAGAAAAAGGACTCAAGAAAATATTTGAAGAGATTATAGTTGAAAACTTCCCTAACATGGGAAAGGAGATAGCCACCCAAGCCCAAGAAACACAGAGAGTCCTAGGCAGGATAAACCCAAAGAGAAACACACCGAGACACATAGTAATCAAATTGACAAAAATTAAAGACAAAGAAAAATTATTAAAAGCAACAAGGGAAAAATGACAAGTAACATACAACGGAACTCCCATAAGGTTAAGAGCTGATTTCTCAGGAGGAACTCTAAAAACCAGAAGACAGTGGCACTATATATTTAAAGTGATGAAAGGGAAGAACCTACAACTAAGATTACTCCACCCTCAAGGATCTCATTCAGATTCGATGGAGAAATCAAAAGCTTTGCAGACAAGCAAAAGTTAAGAGAATTCAACACCACCAAACCAGCTCTACAACAAATGATAAAAGAACATCTCTAACTGGGAAACACAAGAGAAGAAACAGACCTACAAAAACAAACCCAAAACAAGAAAATGGTAATAGGAACATACTTATTGATAGTTTTTACCTTAAACGTGAATGGATTAAATGCTCCAATGAAAAGGCACAGCCTTACTGAATGTATACAAAAACAAGACCCATATATATGCTGTCTACAAGAGACCCACTTCAGACCTAGGGACACATACAGATTGAAAGTGAGGGGATGGAAAAAGATATTCCATACAAATGGAAATCAAAACAAAGCTGGAGTAGCAATACTTATATCAGAAAAAATAGACTTTAAAATAAAGAATGTTACAAGAGACAAGGAAGGACACTACATAATGATCAGCGGATCAATCTAAGAAGAAGATATAACAATTATAAATATATATGCACTCAACATAGGAGCGCATCAATACATAAGGCAACTGCTAACAGCTATAAAAGAGGAAATCGACAGTAACACAATAATAGTGGGGGACTCTAATACCTCACTTACACCAATGGACAGATCATCCAAACAGAAAATTGAAAAGGAAATACAATCTTTAAATGACACAATAGGCCAGATAGATTTAATTGATATTTATAGGACATTCCATCCAAAAACAGCAGATTACACTTTCTTCTCAAGTGCACATGGAACATTCTCCAGGATAGATCACATCTTGGGTCACAAATCAATCTTCAGCAAATTTAAGAAAACTGGAATCATATCAAGCGCCCTTTCTGACCACAATGCTATGAGATTAGAAATCAATTACAGGGAAAAAAACGTAAAAAACACAAACGCATGGAGGCTAAACAATACGTTACTAAATAACCAAGAGATCACTGAAGAAATCAAAGAGGAAATTAAAAAATACCTACAGACAAATAACAATGAAAACACAACAATCCAAAACCTATGGGATGTAGCAAAAGCAGTTCTAAGAGGGAAGTTTATAGCAATACAAGCTTACCTCAAGAAACAAGAAATATGTCAAATAAATAATCTAAACTTACACCTAAAGTAACTCGAGAAAGAAGAACAAACAAAACACAAAGTTAGCAGAAGGAAAGAAATCATAAAGATCAGAGCAGAAATAAATGAAATAGAAACAAAGAAAACACTAGCAAATATCAATAAAACTAAAGCTGATTCTTTGAGAAGATAAACAAAATTGATAAACCACTAGCTAGACTCATCAAGAAAAACAGGGAGAGGACTAAAATCAATAAAATTAGAAATGAAAAAGACAAGTTACAACAGACACTGCAGAAATACAGAGCATCCTAAGAGACTACTACAAGCAACCCTATGCCAATAAAATGGACCACCAAAAGAAATGGACAAATTCTTAGAAAAGTATAACCTTCCAAGATTGAACCAGGAAGAAATAGAAAATATGAACAGACCAATTAGAAGTAATGAAATTGAGACTGTGATTAAAAATCTTCCAACAAACAAAAGTCCAGGCCCAGATGGCTTTATAGGTGAATTCTGTCAAACATTTAGGGAAGAGCTAACACCCATCCTTCTCAAACTCTTCCAAAAAATTGCAGAAGAAGTAACACTCCCAAACTCATTCTATGAGACAGCCATAACCCTGATACCAAAAGCAGACAAAGATATTCCAAAAAGGAAAATTACAGACCAATATCACTGATGAATATTGACAGAAAAATCCTCAACAAAATACTAGCAAACAGAATCCAACAACACATTAAAAGGATCATACACTATGATCAAGTGGGCTTTATCACAAGGATGCAAGGATTCTTCAATATATGCAAATCAATCAATGTGATACACCATATTAACAAACTGAAGGATAAAAACCATATGATCGTCTCGACAGATACAGAAAAATCTTTTGACAAAATTCAACACCGATTTATGATAAAAATCCTCCAGAAACTAGGCATAGAGGGAACTTACCTAAACATATTAAAGGCCATATATTACAAACCCACAGGTGACATCGTTCTCAATGGTGAAAAACTGAAACCATTTCCACTAAGATTAGGAATAAGAGAAGGTTGCCCACTCTCACCACTATTATTCACCAAAGTTTTGGAAGTCCTAGCCACAGCAATCAGAGAAGAAAAAGAAATAAAAGGAATACAAATTGGAAAAGAAGAAGTAAAACTGTCACTGTTTGCAGATGACATGATACTATACATAGAGAATCCTAAAGATGCCATCAGAAAACTACTAGAGCTAATCAATGAACTTGGTAATGTTGAAGGATGCAAAATTAATACACAGAAATCTTTTGCATTCTTATACACGAATGATGAAAAATCTGAAAGAGAAAAAGGAAACACTCCCATCTACCATTGCAACAAAAAGAAAAAAATACCTAGGAATAAACCTACTTAGGGAGACAAAAGACCTGTATGCAGACATCTATAAGACATTGATGAAAGAAATTAAAGATGATACAAACAGATGGAGAGATATACCATGTTCTTGGATTGGAAGAATCAATATTGTGAAAATGACTATACTACCCAAAGCTATCTACAGATTCAATGAAATCCCTATCAAATCACCAAAGGTATTTTTTATAGAACTAGAACAAAAATCTTAATATTTGTATGGAGACAAAAAAGACCCCAAATAGCAAAAACAGTCTTGAGGGGAAAAAATGGAGCTGGAGGAATCAGACTCCCTGACTTCAGACTATACTGCAAAGCTACAGTAATCAAGACAATATGGTGGTGGCACAAAAACAGAAATACAGACAAATGGAACAGGATAGAAAGCCCAGAGATAAACCCATACACCTATGGTCAACTAATCTATGAAAAAGGAAGCTAGGATATACAATGGAGAAAAGACAGTCTCTTCAATAAGTGGTGCTGGGAAAACTGGACAGCTACATGTAAAAGAATGAAATTAGAACACTCCCTAGCACCATACACAAAAATAACCTCAAAATGGATTAGAGACCTAACTGTGTGACCAAACACTATAAAACTCTTAGAGGAAGACATAGGAAGAACACTCTTTGACATAAATCACAGCAAGATCTTTTTTGATCCACCTCCTAGAGTAATGGAAATAAAAACAAAAATAAACAAATGGGACCTAATAAAACTTAAAAGCTTTTCCAAGGCAAAGGAAACTACAAACAAGACAAAAAGACAACCCTCAGAATGGGAGAAAATATTTACAAACAAATCAATGGACAAAGGATTAATCTCCAAAATATATAAATGGCTCACCTCAATATTAAAGAAACAAACAACCCAATCCAAAAATGGGCAGAAGACCTAAATAGACATTTCTCCAAAGAAGACATACAGATGGCCAAGAAGCACATGAAAAGCTGCTCAACATCACTAATTATTAGCGAAATGCAAATCAAAACTACAATGAGGTATCACCTCACACCAGTTAGAATGGGTATCATCAGAAAATCTACAAATAACAAATGCTGGAGAGGGTGTGGAGTAAGGGAGCCCTCTTGCACTGTTGGTGGGAATGTAAATTGATACACCACTATGGAGAACAATATGGAGGTTCCTTAAAAAACTAAAAATAGAATTATCATATGACCCAGCAATCCCACTACTGGGCATATACCCAGAGAAAACCATAATTCAAAAAGACACATGCACCCCAATGTTCGTTGCAGCACTATTTACAATATCCAGGTCATGGAAGTAACCTAGATGCCCATCGACAGACAAATGGATAAAGATGATGTGGTACATATATACAATGGAATATTACTCAGCCATAAAAGGAATGAAACTGGGTCATTTGTAGAGACGTGGATGGATCTAGAGACCGTCATACAGATTGAAGTATGTCAGAAAGAGAAAAACAAATATCGTTTATTAACACATATATGTGGAATCTAGAAAAATGGCACAGATGAACCAGTTTGCCAGGCAGAAATAGAGACACAGATGTAGAGAACAAGCATATGGACATCAAGGGGGGAAAGGGGGGGTGGTGGTGATGGGATGAATTGGGAGATTGCATTTAACGTACATACACTAATATGTATAAAATAGATAACTAATAAGAAAGTGCTGTATAAAAAAACAATAAAATTCCATAAATAACTAAATAAATAATAAATAAGTTCCTGGAATTCCCTAGAGAGAGTCTGACAACCTTGGAAGATGTATGAATTGCTGTTGTTGTTGTTCTTTGTTTTCTTAGAAGGAAGGTGGATTTGCATTTTCATTTTTAAATTATGATGTAGTATGTCAACACATGCTTCATATACATTTTATAAAATTAGAGATGTATATAGAGTTCAAAAAAAGTGAAAGTACCCCTTTACCCACAGTCTTCACCCATTTCTCTCTTGCCAGTAGGTAACTACAAGTAACAACTTGGTGATTCATCACTCCTACCTTATTCTGTGCATTTACAACTTTAGATATACACTTACATATGAATATACATATCTATATTCACGTTTTTCATAAATCGTATCAAGCAATACCTATTTTTCTGTGATCAGTTTTTCCATGCCATATAAATTCCTTTTTCTTTTTAAAATTTTATTATGGAATATTTAAAAACAGAGAAATAGAAGATTGAGTATAATAATAACCTATGTACTTGCCATCTAGATTTATGTAACTATTCATATTTTCTATATTTCACCAGATTTTTTGAAGAAATGAAACTTTGCAGATAGAGTTTAATTGCCCTTCTTAACCCACCCCAGTCCTATTCCGTTCCCTAGTTTCCCAGAAGAAGCCACAATCTGGAGAAATTGTTGGGTATACTTAAACATTTTTTTTAAAAACAACACATGTATGCTTCCATAATCTAATTACGGCATTGTTCTGAGAGTTTTAAAAATGCAGGAATGGTCTCATACTGTACATGGCTTTCTGTGACTTACTTTTCTTCCTCATTAATTTTCTAGATGTATCTATATTAATACATGAGTGCTAATTAACATTTTTAATCGTTGGTTTTCTTTGAATATATGACATCTGCTTTATCCATTCTTCTTTTGGTAGATATTTAAGTTGTTTCCAATTTTTGTTGTAACAAACTCTGCTGCTGTGAACATAGTCCATGGCCCCTTGAAGCAGATGTGTGACAGTTTCTTTTAGACACATGCCTGTCCCTTGCAGGACTCTTCAGAACTTTTATTAACAATGAACATTAGTCAACTGTTAATTTTACTGAAAAAGTGACATGCAGGTATGTTCAGTCAAAGAATACAAAGTATCTCTGCAAACAGGTTATGTTGCTTTCTTTGCAAGTGTTGCAGGTTTTACTGAGTCCCCAATTTCCAAGAAATTGGAAGTGAGGAAATAATATCATCTGCTGAGATTAAAAACTCCCATCCACCCACAGTGGATCACAACAAGGATGTTCACAGTCCGTTGAGTGAATGACTCCCAAGCCAGGCAAGATTTAACTGTAACCTGAATGAAACATTCATGTTCTGAAGAGCACAGCTATCAAAAACGGCCCTGTCTTCTGGGGAAACAGAAAATGGGAAGCCCTAGGGCAAAATTCAACAATGCTAGTCCAGGTATCATACAAATATAAGGGGAAGCCTGAACTACAGATTTCTAAACCAACTCTGCAGAGAGATGATGGGGACATAGTGTTATTCTGTATTCAATCCTGATATTCCCTATTTTCGCCCCGATTATCAACCAAAGACTACATTGGGCATTAGGACTTTGAGTGTTTCTAGTTACAAGCCATACTTTAAAAATGTAAAGTAATGAATTGGCATTCTGATATTATAACATTTGCATGCATATTGTTCTTTTAAGTCCCACTATGAATGGGGTCCCTTCTCAGAATGCTGATAACCTCAGGTACAGAACTGAGACCCTAAGCTCCACAACTGACCAGTGGTAAAATATGGGTAATGAATGCACCTGGGTGGGTTCTTGGTCACACCACTCTGACTCTCTTTTCCTGGGTCTACAACATACATGAATTCTATTGTGACCCCGTGCACATGGTTTCTACAGTTTATATCTTCTGCGTTCCAGAAACCCTGAAGAACATCCTGTATCTTTTTTCTGGCAAACACAAGTCATGGTGGCTCCAAATCCCAACAATTATAAGGAGGCAAAGTATCAGCTAAGTGGGTGAGTCTAAGTGTATATGCCTCAGCTTAAAAGAAGTTACTGCACCTCTGGGAAATTAAAGTGACTTAACCTTTTCATTGTATTGTATTTTTCTTTATACCTTTATGCGGTTTTTCCTGTGTTATACATTTATACCATCTTGATGAAAAATGGTTATGAGAAATAACATAAGCTAGATATTGAGGGTTATTTGTATATGGCTTAATTGATGTTCCAAACATCAGGAAGAACACTTCAAGGGATGTAAGGAAAAGTCACATATTTGGTTTATGAAGTGAGAGCATTAAATGACCCATCTTGCAGAATGCTGGGTGAAATAAGATGGTGATTAGAGCAAAGAAAAAGGAACTGTGGTTATATTGTACCCTATGACCACTTTCCCACCAAATAATAATAGTTGTGATAATTACTAGTTTGTTCAAATAAGAATTTGCATCTTTAAATATGTATAAATCACCAACAATCCCTGATGTTGTTTCTGATGTTTTGGCATCACATTAAAAAGTTCCAGATTTTTAATGAAGGTCAGATTCCTTCATAACAGGAAAACATCTGTCATAAACACTATACAAATATTTACAGGGCTAGGCTGGGTAGTATGCAGTCTCCCCTTCCTAATTGGAACTGTGTCCTCAAGGGCAAACACAACAAGCAAACAGCAAACAAAGCAGGTCACAGGGTGCTGATATGAGGGGCACTGACACACCATCAACATGGAAATTCTCCAAGTTGGGCAAAGAAAGCACGTTGTAGGTAGTTCCCAGTTTTTTGAGGTTCTTTGATAGACTCTTTGCTATATGTTATTCAATGAGTGTCTCTCTTCCTTTGTTCTTTTCATTGCAGAGGTTCTCTTTTCTCCTTGAGGGATACCTGAGCCCCAGATGTGTTATTTTTCCTTGATAAACTCCTCCACACCTCTATTCTGTCTGATTTAATTCAGTATAGCATTTTCATTTCACCCCACATTGATATAACATTTATCTCTAACCAGGAATATCTACATCAGTAATGCCAAAAAAGAAAGGGACTGGAAAGATTTGATCAGCTTTTCAGTAAAAAAGATGATAGAAATAACAGAGCCTTAATGAAAAGAAACACCATCTGTCTTCCAACCTCTGTTCCTCAGTCCCATGGTCACCACCATCACACAAAGTGGCTCTCCAGATGTAGATCATTATTCTCTACCAGTTCTCTATAAGTCAGTGGATGAGAGGTAGAATTTTGCTTTTCATGCTGTAGTCAACCACAGTGACTCACATGAACTCTAAATTAATTATCATTTCCATCAGCTTTAAGGTTTGTGAATCTGTAAAAAGGCCAGAGTCTAGGTGTCACAATGCTTTACTTAGCAATCAATATCAAAGCTCACTCTAGGAAGGCAAGAATCCTTGATTTGCATACTCTCCCATTATTCTGATTTGCTACCTTTCACCCCAAATGTGGGAAGAAGACAGATAGTGTGAGCTTGGAGACTGGCAGACAAAGGGTCTAATTCCAAATCTGTCACTTCTTGTGTAACCTGAGCTCATTAATAAATTTCTTTGCCACCAGTTTTCCATATCTTAGAAATGGAGTTTTTGCAGTGATAGAGTCAATGTTGTAAAAGCACTTAGCCCATGTTTTAAGCCCAAAAAGGACTCAATAAAGAATATTTCTTTTTCTGCAATTCTATTCCCTCTCCTTCCACTTGCCTATACATTTTAATCCAAACTTGTAAATAACTCATGGGTCAAAGATAAAATTAAAAGGGAAGTTAGAAAATATTTTAACCGAATGAAATGAAAACACAGCATATCAAATTTGAAGGACACTGCTAAAGCAGTACACACATAGAGGGGAATGTATGGCACTCAAATGCATTTATTAGAAAAAAAGGAAAGTTCTCAAATAAATGGCCTGATTTCCACCTTAACTCTCTAGAGAAAAAAGAGTATATTAACTCAAAATAAGCAGAAGAAAAGAAATAATGAAAGACAAAGTCCAAATCAATGAAATAGAAAACAGTGAAATAATCAAGAAAATCAATAAAATTGAAACCTGGTTCTTTGAAAAGATTTTAAAAATTGATAAATCTCCAGCCAACCTGGTCAGGAAAAAAATGAGAAAAGACACAAATTACCAACATCAAGAATGAGGGAGGTGGCAGCACTATAAATTCTACAGATACTAAAATAATAGTAATGGAATACTTTGAACAGGTTTATGCTAATAAATTCAAGAACTTATGTGAAATGGACAAATTTATTGAAAGACACAACTATCAAAGTTTATTCCAGATGAAATAGACAAGTTGAAGACCATATGTCTATTTTAAAAATTGAATTTTTAGTTAAAACATTTCAACAAACAAAGTTACTTTCTAGCAAATTCTATCAAACATTTAAAAAGGAAAGAATATCAATTTAAGACAAATTGAAGAGAAGGGAACACTTCACAACTCATTCTATGACGTCAAAATCAGAAAGATACCCAAGCCAAACAAATACATTACAAGGAAATAAAAACTATAGGTCAATGTCCCTCATGAATATAGATGCAAATATTCTTAAATTTTAACAAACTGAACCCAACAATATATAAAAAAGGATAATACATCATGACAGGAATAAGAGTGCAAGAATGGTTTAACATTAGAAAATCAATCAATGCACCATACAATCATCTCAATCAATGCAGAGAAAGAATTTGACAAAATCCATCATCAAAATCTGATAAAAGCTCACAACAAACTAGGAATATAAAGAAACATTTTTAATCTGACTAAAGAGATCTACAGAGACCTACATCTGACATCATACTTAATGGTAAAAGATCCTATGCTTTCCCCCTAAGGCCAGGAACAAGGTAAAGATGTCCACTGTTGCTATTTCTATTTGACATTGTCATAAAGGTTCTAGCCAATGCAACAAGGTAAGAAAGTGGAAAAAGATGCCCACACTGGAAAGGAAGAAGTGAAACTGTCTTTATGCACACATAACATAAAGTCTATATAGAAAATTTTATAGAATCTACAAAAAGTTGCTAAAATTAATGGGTAAGTTTACCAAGATTATATAAGATTAATATATAAAAATCAATTGTATTTCTAAATACTAACAATGAACAGTTGGAATTAAAAATTTTTAAATATCATTTATAATAACAAAAAATATGAGATAAGTCTGACAAAAGAAATGAAAAACCTGTAGACTGAAAACCACAAAATATTGCTGAGAGAAATTAAAGAAGCCCTAAGCAAATGGAGAGATACACCTTGTTCATGGGTGAGAAGACTCAATACTTTTAAAATGTTAGTTCTCCCCAAATTGATCCCAATGAATATCCTAGCAGGCTTTTTATAGAAATTGACAGTCTGAGTCTAAAATTCATATGGAGATGCAAGGGACCTCAAAGAACCAAAACAATTTTGGAAGAAAAGAAAAATATTGGAGTATTCACACTGCCTGACTTCAAGACTTATTATAAGGTCACAGTAATCAAGACAAATGTGGTATTGGTTTTAAAATAGACAAATATACTAATGGAACAAAATGGAGAGTCCAGAAATATACCCAAACATATATGATCGACTGATCTTGACACAGGTACAAAGGCAATTCAGTGGAGAAAGGATAGTCTTTTTAACACGTGATGGTGGAACAATTAGATAGCCACATGCAAGAAAAACAACAACAACAAAAAAAGGAGCCTTGTACCGAATCTCACACCATATGCAAAAGATTAACTTAAAGTAGATCATGGACCTAAATGTAAAACTTAAAACTATAAAAATTCTAGAAAGAAAAACAGGAGAAAATCTTTGTGACATTGAGTTAGGTAAAAATTACTTAGATACAACACTGAAAGGACAATCTATAAAAGAAAAATTTGATATATTGAGATTGATCAAAATGAAGAACTTCTGCTCTTTGAAAGACATTTATAAAGAGAATGAAACAAGCCACAGATTGGAAGGAAACACTTGCAAATCATACATCTGGTAAAGGAATTTTACACAGAATATTTTTAAAAACACCAAAAACAATAATAAAAACCTAAGTTTTTAAAAATAAGTGAAAGGTTTGAGCACATACTTCACCAAAGAAGACATAGGAATTGTAAGTAAGCGCACAAAAAGATGGCCAACACCATTAGTCACTACGGAAATGTAAATTAAAATCACAGTGAGATACCATAATATATCTATTTAAATGTCTAAAATTAAAAAGACTGACCATTTCAAGTGTTGGTTAGGATGGGTAGCAGCAAGAACACTAACTAATACAGTGAGGCTGGGAATGCAAAATGGTACGACCACTTTAGAAAATAGTTTGTCAGTTTCTTGAAACTTTAAATATACACCTAACAAAATATCCAGTCATTCCACTCCTAGGTATTTACCATGAGCAAAGAAAACACAAAGATTTACACACATATGTTCATTCCAGCTTTATCTGTAATAATAAAAACAAAACAAAACAAAAAACTAGGAACAATCCCAATGGTCATCAAAGTGGATAAACAAATGCCATATGTTTATATAATGGAATACTGTTCAACAATAAAAGGAAGTGAGCTACTGATACACACAATGACAAAATGAATCTCAAAATATAATGCTGACTGAAAGAAGCCAGATTAAAAAGCGCAAATATTTTATGATTCCACTCACATAAAATTTTAGAAAATGCAAACTTATCTACAGTGACAGAAAACACTTCAGTGGTTGCCTGGGGACATGGGGTGAAGGGGAGAGGTGGAGGGAATTACAAAGGGGCACAAGAAAACTTTTAGGAGTGATGAATATGTTCACTATGTTGATTTTGGTGATGGTTTCACAATATAAACCTTACCAAATTATACATTTCAAATACTCCAGTTTTTTGTAAGTCAATCATAGCTCAATAAAGTTGTTAAAATTAATTAATTAAAAAACATTATCCAAATATCAGTTAAAAATGAATATCCTAAATTAGAAACCATGTAAAAATATGCCTTGAGGTGCACATGCCCTGATGAGTTGGTCAGTGGAGACTGACTTCATCCTGGCCTCCCAGTTTGGGGCTCACTCTTGTTTCTTCTTGTGTTGCAGTTGTTGATACTGTTACTCTATTCCTCTACCAGCTGTGTCTCTGGTTGGGGAGGTGGGTAAAGGATCTCATGTGATCTCACAGATTCTTCACACCCTCAAATCAATTTTGAGGTTCCATCACCCATCCTCCCATAACCACTTTTCAAATGAATAATGATCATTTTATCTTTTTTTCAAAGTATTATTATTGCTCTTTTTATTAAGCTGGTTGTGGGTACATGGGCATGTGTTTCACTATTATTATTTTTTTAAGCTGTATCACTCTACTGTATACACTATTTTATGTGAATTAGTTTTTTATTTTTAACATTTTTAAATTTTATTACAATTTTTAGAGGTTACTTTCCATTTACAGTTACTACAAAGTACTGGCTGTATTCCCCGTGTTGTACATCCTTGAGCCTACCTAGCCCCCAGTAGTTTGCACCTCCCACTTCCCCACCCCTATTTTGCCCCTCCCTCCCACTGGTAACCCCTAGTTGGAGTATATGATGCTAAGTGAAATAAGTCAGACAGAGAAAGGTAAATACTGTATGATATCGCTCATATGTGGGATTTTTTAAATATAGCAAACTAGTGAATATAACAAAAAAGAAATAGACCCACAGATATATAGAATAATGATCGTTTTAAATGCTGCCTCTTATTAAACGTCTACTACGTGCCAGGTAGTTGACATGTATTAGTGCAAATGCTCACAACAATCCTATGATATATATAATTTTCGCATTTTTCAGATGCATTAACTTGACTAAAACTGGTATTGATAGTAAACAATGGGGATAGGATCAGGACCTAGACTTGCTCACTAAAACGTCACTCGCCAGATAAATTCCTCGTGGTGGCAGATAAATCAGTGCTCTGGTGGCAGCACAACTGTCATCCTTGGTCAAGAAAAGAAACAAACCAGATAGGAGTGGAGCACTTGGACTTGCCCCCCTCTGGGTGTTTTCCCCTTCAGGCTTCAGAACTGGCCTTTGAAAAACGTTTAGCCAAGTCCTGAAATGTGTTTTACCAAACACTTTTCCCTTGATTTTTAAACCCATGTGTTATTTCAGGAATAATAGAAACCATATGTCTCTGACATATTTACACTTAAATCATCAAGATGTTTTGTCAGAACTTTTTGATGTCTTCTGAGATTTTTTTTTTTTTAATGAGACCCTCCTAGAAGCAGCAAGTCCCCATCACAAATAAACAAATTAAAACAAGAAGACTGACTCAGGACCCAGTTTCAGGCTGGCCGTGTGGGACAGACTTGAGACTGGGCAAACTGTATCACCCTTCCCTTGTCTCAGGAGGAGATGAGAATAGAATTTGGTGTCTAATGGTCATTTCAGAGTTTAATCCTGTTTCTAGCTTCAGGTGAAACCATGAAAACTTGCATTCAGTGAGAAACTCTACAGATCAGGTGACATTGCAAAACCTGTTCTTAGAATATTGGAAAACCAAATGCAAAAGACAGAAGGCAAATCAATGTACCAGTTTATGAGATTTGATGAAGCTTAAAGCCTAGATTGAAAGACCTCTGAGAAAATGACCCCTTTGCAGAAGATGTGATCGCAGTTGTTCAGGCAAGCTGGCCCGTGTTATTTCTAACAGCTGTCCCAGCACACCAACAGCCTAGAGCCTTCCTTCTTGTTGGGGATACTATGCTGAGCTCACCCATAGATCACACAGCCTGGTCCCCTAGAATTTTTCTGAAGACAAAGATAGGTGAGGGTTTCCAAAAGTCGTTTTCATAAGGTCAAGTACATTGGAGAGAAGCCAAGTGAACTTTGAGAGTCAAGGCATTGTTCTCAGAGCATCTCATGGCATCACCAGAATTGTGCTGGTGATGAGTGGACAGAAACAGGTGCTGGTTTCAGATCCCAGCCCTTCTACTTACTAGCTGCGTGACCTTGGCAAGGTCTTTAACCTCTGCAGCTCCTTCATCGCTAGAAGGACCCAAGAATGGGTTGGTATGTGAATTCGTAATACTGACACGCATACAAGAGGCTTGTGATAAATTGAAGTTTTCATCCTGACACCTGAAAGAGTGGAGAGAAAAATCTTTAAATGTTGATTCAAAGGAGCAGCACTTTGTGCTTCAAGATCTTGCTAATACACTTCATAAAACACATTATAAAAATATACAACCATTAAATTTGAGAGATGACATCATGGTCCAGTGTCTCGCCTTCCCTGCTCAGAATCCTCACCTGGACTACTTAGTTTTCAGTCCACTAACAAGTATCTGTTTATCACATAAGGCAATGTTTTCCATATCCATAGAGTATGAGGTTATCCATGTCTGTGTATTTTGATATTTTATGTGTCCTTAAGAATTTTAGAGCTAAAGTGTTGCCCAGTTTTGGAAATGAGGAGGAAACTGAAGTCAGCAATGTTGAGGGACTTGTTCAAGGTCACAATGTTATTTATTAACGTTTGGGGATGATCTTCCAGGCCAGTGTTCTCGCCACATCACTCCAGTTTCCAATCTGCAGTACCCTTTGTGTTTGTTCTTCTCTTCTTTCCTTTAAGCACATTACTGTATTTAAAACATAACCCAGAATCAATGTGCTCTATTAAAAAAACACCCTTGTCAACTCCACAATTGTACCTGGCCCTCTCAGCCTAGGCTTGTGGCCAGAGCGTGAGGAAAGCTCCGTCCTGGGGGACTACTCAAAGCATGGGGCCAGTGGACTGTTAGGAACACTGCAGTCGGCTGACACATGGGGCCGCCTGCTTGTGATTTCTAGAAAGCTCGAGGGAACTGATGGGTTTGGGAAACATTTCTGTAGAATTTTGCTAATAGAAAAAAGAAAGGGAATCTGGTCTATGTCAATTGACAGATTACTCCAGAAGAATGTCCAAAAATATAAAATATAAATTGGCCAATTCAAGAATGTCTGGAACAGGGAACTTTGCTGAGATGCCCATGTGTGTTGAGGAAAATGATGACGTTTGCATTCAAGCCAAACTCCAGAGTCACAGTTTCCACTTTTTATCCATTCCCACTGCATCCTCATATGCTTTTCTGACTTGGGTTTCCTAAACTGGGTTGGGGGTGGGGCTGGGGTCCACATGATCTTGATTCCTGTTAGCCTTGGTTACATTTACCCTGCTCCACTTCACCAGGCCCGTGTGGCCAGTGGCTCCCAGAGGCCCCCCACCTCTGTGCAGCAAGAGAACTCAGAGCAAAATAAGAAAAGGCTGAGCTAGCTTAGGGCCAGGACTCACAGATGTTTCCAAGGGAGGAATTGGTCACCAACAGGCTCAGCAAAGGGGAGAAGTGGCCTCCGGTTGCATGAAGGGGAAAAGATGAAAGCACACGCTCGGAGGAATAGTGCTGCTTGGAGGTAGGGAGGGCTCATGTGAGAGTAGGACAACTGGGAGGACCCCTGCCCGCCTCCCAGACCATGCCATGGTTTTTCGGACAGCTTAGCCGGAGATGCAGCCCAGCTGTTCCCAGCTGTGGGAGCCAGGCACAGAGTGGGGAAATGTGGGAGACCCATGAGGACATCAGCTACCTACCCCACGTGTCAGCTGGCTGCTCCCCTCAAGGAAATGCCTGTAAACTTGTCCCTTTTCTTCTCTGTCTCTTGGTCAATACTTATAGGTACCTAGATTTTAGGACCTGTGGCTACGTAACCTTCATTTTACCACTGAGGGATCCTGGATGCCTTGGTGCCCCACCCATAACCCATTGGCACTCACAGGTCTATGGCTTAGTTTCTCACTGTAGCCACTGAGGACCCTGCAGAGGGACTGTTCCACCCCATGAACACGCTCTGCTCTGTGTCAGGGAATTTACAGGTCCAGGGGGCCGCCCACACCCAGTGACATCTGGACACATAATCCAGATGGAACAATTCTGTGTCCTATAAAGAGTACCAGCAGGAATGAGCAACAACTGCCTTCAGGGGTAAATAATTCTCTAGCCCACACTGAACTGGCAGCTCCCCAATCTTCCCTCTTTCTTCCCTACACCCACCAGTGCTTCTGGGGATCACTGCCCAAGTAAATGACTCATTTAAGAATACTTGGTTTAGGGTCTGCTTCTGCGGGAACTTAACATAAAATACTAAGTGTCTGTCATTCAATAAATACTTCTTGAACAGGGATGCACCGAGGATTGTGCTAGACACCAGGGGTGCAGAGAAGGAAGGAGTAACAGGAGACTGAACAAGACACACTCACTCAGTTCCCGTACTCTGCACTTGTGTAAAGGAGATAAAGGCAGATGTTGTTTGTGCATCTGCCTTTATCCCCTTTACACAAGGGCATACAACATATGTCAAGTAGCAGAAGTTGTAAAGTTCCATAAAAGAAGAGAAAATATTACTATGGAAATTCAGGGAGGAAACATGGATGTGGCTGGGGGCTTAGATGGGGAATTGGGAAGGCTTAGCGGGGAGGCAGAGTAGAGCTCAACCTGACGGCAGGGGAGTCAGTTGGACAGGTAGACACAGGTGATGAATGTCTTCTCCGAGAAGAGCTGACCACATGAGAGCACCACTCTGGCCCTGTTGGCAGATCCTGGTGAGGCTCGAATCCCCAGGCTGACCAGTCAGCTTGGGTGAGGGGGCTGTCAGGGAGCTCAGCTCAGAAGCAAACAAGCTTTACTGGACAATTCAGCCTCCCGTGGGGAGTCTCTTGAAAGTAAGTTATTTTATGGTACTGACAGTTCTCCGGCAAGGAGGGAGTCCAGAGACTGTAGTAGCCATGTCTTTACTTCTGCATTCTGATGGTTTGACATCTGGGACCTTGCTGATTTTGAAGGGACTGCCCCTCCTCCAGTTAGCCAGCTCCTAGAGATAGAAGACAATTTGCCCACAAGCACACTTTACAAATATAAATCTACACAGCAACCACCTCCTTTATGGGGCTTTCACTCTCTGGCTCACTATCTGCCTGTCCTACCACCCCAGGACCAGGTACCAGACAATGCCCCTGTGCCCCAGGGCCTGCTGAAATTATTCAAACCAGCCAATCCTAGTTCACCCTGCTTCACACTTTCCTTCTCATGGAAACCACGGTAAAGGCTCTTGCCCACATTTCTTTCCTCTCGCTCCACCTACTGACCAACCTGGTGCTTCCCCAGGTGGCCCTTCATGGTATGGCCTGCCCCCTCCTCTTGGGCTCTGTGAGTAACAAGTCATCTCTTCAGTGGCACTTATCTCCTTGTCTGTTGGCCTTACCATACCTCCAATTTTCTATTAATACCCTACATTTTAAAACAGAGATTCACAGAGCAAAGGCAGTAAGAAGAAGATTTTAATACATACGTGACCAGAATAACTTGTACCCAGAACATATAAACAATGTCTACAAATCAATAGGGAAGACAGACTATCCCATTATTAAAATGTGCTAAAGAATTGAGTAGACACATTACAAAAGAGAAAGTCAAAGTGGTAAATAAGTGTATGAAAATATGCGTGATATATCATAATACCAAGAGTTGGCAAGGATGGAGAGGAACTGGAACTCAGACTGCTGGTGGGAACCAGCAGTAAATTGATACAACCACTCTGGAAAATTCTTTGGCAACATCAACTAAAGCTGAACATATGCCTCTATTGTGACCCAGCAAATCCGCACCCAGGTATAACCCTCAAATTGGTCAGATTAAAATGTCAGTAAATTAAAACTTTGCAGAAATCTTCAAAATCTTTTAAACAAATGTATATATATCATCACCAAAACACATGTACAATATTAGAATGTACATAGCAACCGCCTCTGTAATAGGTTCAAAGGAAAATACAAATGTTCATCAACAATGGAATGGATACAATAGCAGAATGTTCCTACTGAGGAATCTTATACAATAAGAACAAATTCTATCCACACGCAGCAAGAAGGAATCTCACAAACACTATGCCGATGACACTACAGAGTTCATATGAATGATTCTATTTATATAAATATAAATAGAATCATTTATATACATATACATATAAAGACAGAGCTGGCCTGTGGTGACAGAAGTCAGAACAGTGGTTCCCTTGGGGAAGGAAATTGTCTGGGATGAGGAACAAGAAACTTTTCTGGAAGGCTGGTAATGTTTTATGTGCTGGTCTGCATATAAGTTACATTGTCCCATACACTCATGACTTGTACACTTGTATGTATCTTATACTTCACTGTAGATAGTTACTAGAATAATCCCCTGATCTGCCTTCCTATCAATTTATTATGGAGATCTCTCTCAACAATTAGTCATTCACTTTGTTTCTGCTTAAACTCCTCTCAAGTAACAGACAGGCAAGTAGAGAATTCTTTCATAACAGAATTTAGAAGACGGGGTAGAAAGAATTCTAAGAAGCAAATCACCAAATGACTAATTTGCTGAATATCTAAATTCACCTATAATCTTGTAAATATATTCATGAATATATTCTTGAACATAATAACAACACACTTCTGGATGCATTCATGAATTAATCAGGCTTCCACGCTTCACCTTTGAGGACATCCTTCTTCCCTTTGGTAGTTTTTTTCATGTATCTTTGAACATCATTTTTATTGTTCCCAATTTGTTCTTTTTTTCCCATCCTTTCACCAAGGCCTTTTCTTAAATTTGTTTTTCCAATAGTAGCCAAATTGTAACATTTTTAATTCTAATGAAACATCATATCCTCCTTCAAGCATTTCTATTTATGGTGAATGGTGTATTAATCTTACATGGAAACTGTAAAATACACTTTTCTGAACAGTAAATATGTTCATAAGAAGCACAAATCCTACTATGTTCCTTAATAATTACTTAAATTGCTACTCTGAAAAGAATTAAAAATCAGACACATGTAATTTTGTAGATATCTCCAAAAGTGATAAAAACTATATCATCCAATATACATTTCTTTAAATTATATAAATAATTAAAAATTTTAACAAATAAACATAAATTACTATTGGAGAAGTTAGTCAAAGAATTCTACAATTGCTAGAATTTTTGGTGAATGAAAAAATGGCTTTTAAAAGATTTCAGAAGAACTCACAATAAACTGAAAAAGTCACACAGGAATAACTGAATTGAAAGTAATTCAAAAAATGTTATAAGAAAGATAATTATAAATACTGAGAGTATGAAAGGGAACCTCTCCACCTTGGGAAGGCCTGAACACAGAAGCATAACCACTGCCATCTTCCTTCCTCACTGTCTTAACATGCTAATGGGTCTTCACGTTTCACTTCAGCTTGTGTTTGACAGTAGAAATGAAGCCCCCATTTGTGGAGAGAAAGGGACAAAAAGAAGAGGAAGAGAAGGAAAATGTATTCAAGGGACATTTATTATGATTTTCTCCCACCTTTATTGAGATATAATTGAGATGTAACATTGTATAAGTTTAAGGTATTGATTTGATACACTTACATGTTGCAAAACAATTACCACCAGTAGCCTTAGGTAACAGCTCCATCCTGTCACATAATTACCATTTCATTTTTGTGGTGAGAAGGGATATTTATTGAACACTTGCTCTATGAAAGACACTATAAAATTGTACAAAGATAGTTAAAGTTTTCAAGGTAATAATAACAAATTATTATTATTACGTGTGCACTCGCTCGGCTCTGTCCTCAGCCCAACATTTATCGCTTTAATCCTCACAACAGCCTTATGAGGTGGGTACTAGCATCATCATGACCATTTTATGGATGCAGTAACTGAGGTACTGGGAGCTGAAGTAACTTGTCCAAGGTCACGCAGCTTGAAAGTGACAAAGCTGGGTTTGAACCTTTGTAGTTTATGCTGCAGAATCTTTGTGCTCTGTGTAGACAGTGATCAAGCTCAGAGCATGTGACCATTTAGCAGTAGCTCCATCAAAGGGTCAGCTGAGAAATAAAAGGAGGCAAAGAATCATTTAGCTACTTGACAAGAAAATTACATAAAAGGAAGCCTTCAGATGAGTGTTGCGCTCTGCCTTTCCATGGTCAGCCTACCCCTATTATCTTGTACCGGTGCCCTCATTACCATGTCAAATTAAGAGATGACATCAGCTCTCTTCTGCTGCCACTTTGCCACTTTGCCCCAAGCCCTGCTCTCATTCAGCCAGGTTAAAGCATCTTCCTTAATGACCAGTAGGAGCTCAGTCTTGTACAAGGAGCTCTCGGATGATAAATTAAAACCAGGGACCTCTGTTTAGTGCATGAACTTGGCCATCACAGTCACCCTCATTATGCTATGATGTCACCCAGGGCCAGGGGGAAGTTCTAAGGGCTTAATCCCTGGGAGGCCCAGGAGGCCTGTGAGGAATGTGGAGTGGGCATCATGGCCTCGGTGTACCTCCTCTCCTGGGGAGAGCCAGCAGACATGGGTGAAGGGACAGGGAGTGTCCCCAGTTGTGCCTTCTTTCCACTAGGGAAGCAGCACAGTGCAGTGGACCAGAGCATGGCCTTTTGGACCAGACAGGTCTGTGTTGAATCCTGGCTTGGGCATGACCTTGCTGCGTGGCCTTGGAGAAGTTTCCTCAGTTGCTCCAGTCCATGGGGTAATGATATCTAGCTTGTAGGGTTGTGAGGAACAAATGACATAGTGTGTTTTAGTGACTGTTACAGTTCCCAGGTGAAATAAGAACTTGGGGTTTCTGTCAGGAGAAGAGAAACTCTGTTGTCATTAAAAGTATCTCCAAACTCCTCAGGAAAAGCAGGACCAGGACCTCCTGTGACTGCCCAGGCCTGTCACCAAAGACCTGGTCTTTGATCCTACCCTATGATCTTGAACAAGCTGCTTCACCATTCTGAGCCTCAATTTCCCCTTTTGTGAGATGGACCTCAGATTTGTGAGCCTTGACCCAGATAATGGAGGTCCGAGAACCCTGCCCAGTGCCATCATGTATTTCTAAATTGGGATGGGAAACAAATGTTTGGGAAGCACAGAAAATGAGGCTCATGATTTCTTCCCAACCATGTGAAAGCTTTATTATAACCAGCTTCCAGACAAAGGCTCTCCAACTGCTCTGCTGAGCTCGTGTTCCGTCACAGAAAAGTGTTGTTTTCTGACCCATTCTCTCTCTTCTTGCATCGGCTGCTGGGACTGAATATTCACATTGGCTTCTAAACTCTCCACTTCTGGTTGATCCACACGGGTTACAGGCCAGGAACAGGAAGTCCAAAGATGAGCTTTGCCTGCATCCTTTCTCAGTAACCTCCACTGCTATCCACACACCACTGTTTGCACTGTGCTCCTGGTCACCCACCAGGTAAGTCCCCAATCTGCAGTCTCCTTGGCATCCTCTCTGTCACTGCTCCAAGTTTTCAGTCTCTCCTCTGCTTGGGGGACAAGTGAGAACTCCCACAGCGTGCGCTTGAGAGGCAGACAGGCCCTGAGATCTTAGAACTTTTCATTGGTTGAGACTTTTGGAGCACACACACATGCACATGTTTAAACACTCTCACGCAGATACATTCACGTGCAAACATATATGTACACACACCCTCCGCCATCCACAGAGGAGACAGGATTTCACATGCATGGCACACGACCATTGGATGAGAGTCCCCAGCCTCTCATGGAAGTTTTTGCAGATGATTATAGATGGGTTTTGAACAGTGAGGGGAAAAACTTGGCATAAAGGCAGCTGTGAGCCATGTCACAGTGATGACTTAGAAGCTTCATTAGATCCAGAGTCAGCCCCAGTGGTGCGTGCTTATGGGAAATATCTCTGCCACAAAGACAAGGCCACCCATGCAAACTGTTGCCTTCTTGCTTATCCACATCCTATTTATAGCAGTAGTTCTGTGAAACAAATGTTTCGACCATACATCTGCAAGCATTTCTGGCTCTAAGCTCATTCCTTCTTGCTCTCAAGATGCACCACCAGAAGTTCCCCACTAGGGTATTTCTAAGGGTAACAGGGGGATGCACAGTCACCTCCAACAGAAACTCTGCTGAACCAGCAGCAGAATCCATGCTGTTGGAAAGTCAAGCCATATATGGTTCTCAAAGAAAGGTCATGGCTCCTGTCCCCTCCCAGGCCACGAGAAGACCCCCTCAGACATGCTGGCTGATGAAGACTTGTTTCCCCTGGAGTTGGAGTGGATGGGATGAGACAGAACATGCCCACGGCGGTGCCAGTTCTTCTTACTCAAGAGCCACGTGCTTTATCATGTCAAATGATGAAAATATTTTGTTTTCTACCTTGCTTGGGGGCTTCCCATTTTGGCAGGGATTACATAGATGCCAAAGCAAACCGTCTGCTAGGAATGTGAGCAAACTGGCTGGTGAACAGAGCCCTCAAGATCCAACAAGCTGCTGCATTTTGAATCCAAGGAGTCACTGCTCACATTCTCTTTTTCTGGGGACTTTGCAGGGCTGTAATCTCCCCACTTGTGAATGTGATACTGAAGGTCGATTTTATAAGAGCTCTGACTCTGACATGAATTTGCTCAATCTTCTTGGAAAATATCTCTAAATTACTTGTGAATTTGTTTCTCCAGCTAAAAAATCGGGATGATGCTTCACCTCTCACCCCACCCTCACCACTAAATACACCACACGCCCCAGCCAAACTCACCCAGCCCTGCCCTTTTGCCCTTGGGCCTTTGCTCAGGCTGCTTCCCCTGCTCCCCCTAGAGCAGCCTCCTTTCTTTTTCCACTTCCCTTTAAGGTGCAAGACAAGGGCCACCATTCTACTGAAGCTTCCCTCAACCATCCCAGAAAAAATAAATTATCCCCCTCATGGTTTCCCCTGGCTGCCTTAACAAATACCACACACTGGATGGCTTAAACAATAGAAAGTTATTTTCTCACAGTTCTGGAAGCCAGAAGTCTGAAACCAAGGTGTGGCCTGGGCCAGGCTCCCTACAGAGGCTTTGTGGGAGAATCTGCTTCTTGCCTCTTGCAACCTGTGGCAGCTCCAGGCATCCTCGGCTTGGGACTCCAACAAACCCACCTGCCTCCCTCTTCACATCACCTTCTCTGTGTGGCTCAGATCTCTCTCTGCCTGTTCTTATAAGGACACATGCCATTGGAGGTAGAGCCCACCTGGGTCATCCTGGGTGATGCCATCTCAACATCCTTAATTACATCGACAAAGACCCTTTTTCTAAATAAGGCCATACCATCCTGAATGTGCCCCATCTCATCAAATATGGTCACTTTCATAGGTTCCAGGGATTTGGACACACACAGATCTTTTTGTTGACCAGCTTTCAACCCACCATTACCCCCTAACCAAAAACCCACCACCCCACCCCACCGCATACTATAGCCCCCCAAATATGTCTATCACTAAGTTATAGCACTTAGCACACTGAGCCATAAATGCCTCCCCTTGCTGCCACAATCAAGTCTTTGAACTGCATAAACTCTGCTGGCTCTTGCTTTCAGATCACAAAGTCATTATGTGCTTGTTACAGTAGACGAGCAGTAAAAGTAAAGCCAGATTCTCCCATGCTCAGCCTAATCCAGTTTCAGGGTCTTGCCTCTGCTCCTCAAGGTGGCCAGACTTAGCAGTTTTGTTTGTGCTCTCCCCACAACATTAACACTTATACAAACATGGAAAATATATATTTATACACACCCACCCATACACATACACAGGGCCTTTCAAAGAATTTTGTAAACCTCTTTTGCTGCTTAAGATTATATCATGGATGTCCCTCTCAGTGAGATAACTGAACCTTTTTAGTAGTTGCGTAATACTCCACTGCATGGAGACACCACGGTTTAATCAATCAGTCCCATATAGATAGATATCAGATTGTTTATCTGTACTTTACCACTAAAAATATGGCCATGGAGCTTTCTCTTATGAATATGGCTGGTACATTTCTGATGATGATGAAGTTGGGTTTTTGGGGGGTTTTTTTGTTTTTTTGTTTTTTTTACATTTAAGGCTTTAGTACATCTAAACCAGTGGTTCTCAACTGGGGGCAATTTCATCCCCCCTCCCCATGATGATATCTGGACACATTTTTGTTTGTCACAACTGGGGAGAGGAGGAGGCTACTGGCATCTAGTAGGTAGAGGGCAAAGATGCTGCCAAACCTCTTACAGTGCACAGGTTGGCCCCCACAACAGACAGTCATCCAACCCCAAATGTCAACAGTGCCAAGGTGGAGAATTCTGCCTAAAATACAGTTTTGTAAGTAGGGTGAGGCAAAGGTGTATCTTTGTTTCATTTATAGGGATCGTTAATTATGTCCATATCCATTATTTATTAATCATTCTTTTCTCACTGAAATAAAATGTTATTTAATCCCATATTTTCTTCACATATATCTTTATTTCTGCACTCTGTTTTCAGAGCCTCTGATCTTTCCACTGATCTGTTTTTCTATTCTTGTACCATTGCTATCCAATTTTGTTTAGCTTGTTATTTTTTATTACAAAATGCAGACATATACTAGGTATAAACTCCTTATTTTTATAGCCTTACAACTAAATCTGCTTTACAAACTAAATGGAAATAAAATCACAAAACCAGGGACTTCCCTGATGGCTCAGTGGTTAGGAATCCACCTGCCCATACAGGGGACATGGGTTTGATCCCTGGTCCAGGAAGATCCCACATGTTGTGGAGCAACTAAGCTCATACACCACCACCACTGAGCCTGTGCTCTAGAGCTCATGAGCCACAACTACTGAAGCCTGCATGCCTAGAGCCCATGCTCTGCAACAAGAGAAGCCACCACAATGAGAAGCCCACTCACCACAATGAAGAGTATAGCCCCTGTTCACTGCAACTAGAGGAAGCCCGCGTGCAGCAATAAGGACCCAACGCAGCCAAATAAATAAATAAATTTATTTAAAAGAAAATCACAAAACCAGTACACTTCAAATTAACACAAATTAAAAATGTGTTGCCATAACACAGTTCCTGATCAGAATTGAACAAGGTACTCAGTCCTACAGGGTAGGTCCCTTCTAGCTGGGGATGCCGAGAATATTTGTCACGTGAAGGCCTTATGCTGTCTTGTTGTTTGACCTGATGTCCACTTTTGTTGTCCCTAAGCCACAATGGTATTTGGCATTCAACACAAACACATTGTCAGTGTTTTAAATCTACCTCTATTCTTATTAGTACAGGACTATTAAATCAGTGTTACTTATCACCAGTACAATAATAAATGCATTGTAACCGTAAAAGCAAATATAACAAGGAGATTTTGTGGCAGTCCTTAGTTATCAGTGGCCAGCGGATGACCCAGAATAGGATTATGTTTATTTGTTGCCATTATAATTTCAAATAAAAAATATTTTAGGTTTGCAGAGAGAATTGTCAGATCCCAACAAATATCCACAGACACCAATTTGAAAACCTCTCCGCATGTCTTTCTCCTGTCATTTAAGTTTTCCTCCAGAGCTGCCCGCTGCCAGGAACATGAGGGCTCACATGGTATTTTCCCATCCTAGTTTCAGTGCCATACTATTTTGATTCCAGAAGTTTTATAGCTGGCTCAGCAAGTCCTCTCTGCCATTCCTCGGTATTTTCCTTTATCAAATTTTTATTAGAAAATCTTACACATTTGTACTTTCATATATATTGCAAATAAAGAGGTACAATTCCTAATGCCCCATATTAAAAAAAGAAGAATCCTGATGGGAAATGCCTTTCATGTAGCCAGTGATTTCATGAGGGTCCAGACTTGAGATGTGAAATTTTTCCTCCAAGAACGTGGTATATTTCTCTATTTGTTCTACCTTGTTTTAAGTCCTTCGATACAGTGTATAGCATTTTTTGTTCTTATTAAATTTATTCCTGATTATTTTATAGTGTTCATATGTTTTGTAAATAGGATTTTCCTTTTCCCTTTTCTAACTAATTATTGCTATATCAGAACAAAAGGGCTATTCATTGATTTTGTATATTTATATGTATAGTCAACACATATACTTTATTAAAATCTCATGAATTCTAAATGTTTTTTTAATAATCTTTCAAGTTTTTTAAGAATAATTAATATTTTCTGAAAGCAAAGATTATTTGGGGGATTTTTCATTCTAACATGTATTCTGCTGATTGAACTTTCTAAAACCTTTGAACAATGTTGAACAATACTGGTGGCCATGGGCACTCTCTTATCTTTGAATTGTTGAAAATATTTTACCCCTTCATGTTTTGTTTATAGTCTTTAGCATATTTACTTAGTTTACTTCTGTCTAAACTGAGTTAGAAGAAGATGAAGAACATTCTTTAAACTTCATCACATGCTTCTTTAGAATCTATTAATACCATTATTTGTTCTTTCTCCTTTAATTAAAGAATTATATTTCTAGATTTCTTGATGGTGAACAATTTTTTCAATTATAAATCCTACTGTGTTATGCTATAATATTCATTTTTTAAGCATTTTCCTGAACTTCCTTTGGTAATTTCTTATTCAGAATTTGTCCTCTTATTCATATGTTGATTGTTCTATAATTTTTGTTTCAGTGCCATCTTTCTCAAATTTTGATACCAAGGTTATGACAGTTTGAAATGAACTGGGGAAACTGCTATCATTTTCGATATACCAGAAAATTTTAATAACATAGAGATTGTCTATTCTTTGACTATAAAATGCATGTTAGCTGTGAAAATCAACAGAGCTTGGTAGATTTTTGGTATGTTTATGTTTTCTACCATTAGGCCTACTTTGTTGCTTTACATTTTGTTAGAAAATCATCAATTTCCAGTATTTTTCAAATGTATTGTAGAGTTGCATAAAACAGGGGTCCCCAACCCCCGGGGCCTCACAGCAGGAAGTGAGTGGCAGGCAAGCGAGTGAGCAAAGCTTCACCTGTATTTACTGCCGCTCCCCATCGTTCACATTACCACCTGAGCTCCACCTCCTGTCAGATCATCGGCGGTTTTAGATTCTCATAGGAGCTCGAACCCTACTGTGAACTGCACATGTGAGGAATGTAGGTTGTGTGCTCCTTTTGAGAATCTGATGCCTGATGATCTGAGGTGGAGCTGAGATGGTGATGTAGCTCTGGGGAGCGGCGGCAAATACAGATTATCATTAGCAGAGAGGTTTGACTGCACAGAGACCATAATAAATCAATTGCTTGCAGACTCATATCAAAACCCAATCAGTGAGTGGCAAGTGACAGCCAAGCTGCATCTGGTGGCAGGCTTTATAGTGACCAATTAAGCTGCATCTGGTGGCAGGCTTTACAGTGGCAAGTGACTTGATGTACTTCAATTGTACAGCTGCATCTGGTGGCAGGCTTTAAGTCAGAATCCAACACTTATTTTAGTCCGTGCGTGGCCCGCCCATTATTTTATTTGCCACTTCCGTCGCGCCTCTTTCCTGCACTGCGCACTTGTCTCAGTCACAGTTTTGTTAAGCCCACAAGCTAACCCTAGCCATGAGTAAAATCAAACATTGCTGGAGAACTTCTTTGAAAAGGGGGAAAGAACCGATGATGAGACAGCAGAAGACCCTAAGACTGACAACAAAAAGCTGCATTTAAAAGAAAATACCAAGAGTCCTACTTAAATTACAGGTTCATTGAAACAGGGGATTCACATTCTCCAAGCCCGCTTTGTATAATATGTGGCAACTGGCTATCGAACGAAGCCATGAAACCTTCAAAACTGCTGCGCCACATAGAGACCAAGCACCCTGCATTGAAAGACAAGCCTTTGGAGTTTTTCAAAAGAAAAAAATGTGAACACAAAGAACAGAAGCAATTATTGAAGGCCACCACTTGATCAAATGTGTCTGCACTGAAAGCAACATTCTTAGTGACTAAGCATATTGCTAAAGCTAAGAAGCCCTTTACTAATGGTGAAGAGTTGATCCTGCCTGCTGCTAAGGACATTTGTCGTGAACTTTTAGGAGAGGCTGCAGTTCACAAGGTGGCACGTGTTGCTCTTTCGGCTACCGCCATAACTAGACGAATTGATGAAATAGCAGAGGCTATTGAGGCACAATTGTTAGAGAGGATTAATGAGTCACTCTGGTATGCAACCCAGGTTGACGAGTCTACCAGTGTTGACGACAAGGGAACAATGCTTGCTTTTGTGCCATATATTTTTCAGGAGGATGTGCATGAGGTTATATGTTATGTGCACTTTTGTTGCCAACCAACACCACAGCTACGGAACTATTCAAGACTTTGAAAGATTACATATCAGGAAAACTGAATTGGTCATTTTCTGTCGGTATATGCACAGATGGAGCGGCCGCCATGACTGGACGGCTTTCTGGTTTCACTACTCAGGTCAAAGAGGTCGTTTCTGAATGTGAGTCTATGCACTGTGTCATCCATAAAGAAATGCTGGCTAGCTGAAAAATGTCACCTGAACTTAACAAAGTTTTGCAGGATTGATTAAAATTATTAACCACATTAAAGTACATGCCCTTAACTCACGTCTGTTCAAGCAGATCTGTGAGGAGATGGACGCAGAGCACACACGTCTTCTCTTACACACAGGAGTGAGATGGCTTTTCTAAAGGTAGATCACTGGCCAGAGTTTCTGAGTTACGAGAGCAGCTCCAGAGATTTCTTTTAGAAAAACAGTCACCACTGGCAGCACATTTCAGTGACACAGAATGGGTTGCAAAACTTGCTTACTTGTGTGACATATTCAACCTGCTCAGTGAACTCAATCTGTCACTTCAGGGGAGAACGACAACTATGTTCAAGTTGGCAGATAAAGTAGCTGCATTCAAAGCCAAACTGGAATTATGGGGGTGACAAGTGAACATTGGGATTTTTGACGTGTTTCAAACATTAGCAGAGATTTTGAAAGAGACTGAGCCGGGGCCTTCTTTCTCCCAGCTGGTGCATGATCACCTATCTCAGCTTTCAAAAGAGTGTGGGCATTACTTTCCAACCACAAAACACTCCCAAACTGGGAAGGAATGGATCTGTGACCCATTTGTGAAAAAGCCAGGTGAATCGACTTTGTCCGTGCTAGAAGAGGATTAACTGCTTATGATCGCAAATGACGGTGGCCTTGAAAGTACGTTTGAGACAACTTCAAATCTCCATACGTTCTGAATTAAAGTCAAAGCGGAATATCCTGAGATGGCCACAGAAGCACTGAGAAGCCTGTTTCCATTTCCAACATCCTATCTTTGTGAAGCAGGGTTTTCTGCAGTGACAGCAACCGAAACAAGATTACGGAGTAGACTGGACATAAGCAACACACTTCGGTGTCACTGTCCCCGATCACCCCCAGGTGGGACCATCTAGGTGCAGGAAAACAAGCTCAGGGCTCCCACTGATTCTGCATTATGGTGAGTTGTATGATTATTTCATTTTATATTACAGTGTAATAATAATAGAAATAAAGTGCACAATAAATGTTATGTGCTTGAATCATCCCGAAACCACCCCCCACCCTGGTCCGTGGAAAACTTGTCTTCCACGAAACCAGTCCCTTGTGCCAAAAATGTTGGGTACCGCTGGCATATAATATCCACCTTTAGTTTTTTTTAGTATCTATCATTATACTTTATTTTTTATTCTTTATGTTGAACTTTTGGTTTCTATCTGTTTTTCATTCCATTCTATGGTTTTATATATTTTATCTTTTAAAAAACTAGTTTTTTATTTTATTTTTAAAATTTCATTAATTTCAAGTTTTATTTTATTAATCCTTATCTCCTAATTCCTTTCATTTACTATATTCTTCTTTAGTTAATTTTCTTAATATAATAAAGGCTATGTATTATAAATATACCTCCCAGCATAGCTATGGTTGTATTGCCTAAGTTTTCATTTTAATTTTTCTATATGATTTCTAATTCCAATCTTTACTCTTTCATATAGAGAGTTATTTAGATAAATGTTTCTAAAGTTTTAACTAATTAAGATTTGGGGTAACATCTTTTTGTTAGAGCTCTTCTAGGTTTGAGGGTTTGGGGATAAAGGATATTTACAAAAGCTCCCTTATTTGAAATTTCCTAGGTCTTCATTCTAATCAAAGACAAAATCAATCTTTGTCCCCACTCCATGAATTATAAAAGAAGACGGTATATTCTCTGTGTGCAGAGATAATACAGTTTTACAATTGTCAGATTATTAGATTTTCCTAATTTTTTTTGGTTGAAAAAATTTTATTTAACATTTAAATCACAGTTTCTAGTCACATCTCACCCTGTCTATAAGATTCATTAACGCACCAAAACTTCTTGACAATGGTATTTTTCCTGCATGTGAATCTTTGCTGTGCTTTCATCTGTGTATATTTCAGAACATTTTGAGTCTTTTTTCAGATGAAGGTGTTGCATTTTCTGTATAGTTACATATATAATCTCCATTTTTTTTGTCCTTATATTAGAAGACGTCCTGGCAGAATAGAGGATTTTTAATCACGTTCTCTTTTAATAGTTTGTAAATGTGCTTCTATTTTCTTTTAACTTCTAGAATTGCAGATGAGAAGTCCAATACTAATCCGATTCTCTATACTTCGAAGGTGAGCATTTATATTTGTCTGGAAGCTTATAAGCTTTTACATTCATGTTTACATTCCAGAAATTTCATCAGGAAATGTCTAGATCTGAGCTGTCCTGTGTGATGGTGACCTGCCACGTATGACTGTTTCAACATAAATGTTAGTTAAAATTAAATACCATTTAAAAGTCAGTTCCTCAGTCGTACTAGTGACATTTCACACACTCGGTAGCCCCGTGTGGATCATAGCTACCGTTCTGAATGGCACAGAACATTGCATCATTGCAGGCAATTCTATTGGCCAGCTCTAGTCTGGTCTGTATTATTATCATTATTAATAATACTACTATTAATCCTACATGACACTTGCTGAACCTTTCTTTTTCAAAATTGAAGTTCTTTAGTTCAAAATGATTTCTTTTATTATTTATTTATAACTTCTTTATACCTTTTTTTCCTATTGAAATTCCTCAATATGATCTTCTAAATTCTCCAGGTCACTTATAACTTCACTCGTTGCTTTTTCTTCCTTCCTTCTTTCCATCCTTCCTTTCACATTTTTCCTTTGTGAAATATTTAATTTAGTCATCAGCAGTGATTATTCTCTTTATCCCTTCTTCTGTTAAATATTTTCATTAGAAAACATTTTAGTTAAAAATTCTTTGGGGAGGGCGTTCTGTGAATGTATCTCCCTGAGAGTTTACTTTTTTTTTTTTTTAAGTTAAGCATTCCTTTATCTCTTCTACTCTGGTTGACCCATCACATTGGTCTTCCTCCCTCAGTTGATTTCATTCTCAAACACAGCATACTTTTGTACTTTTTCTTGCTGCCTGTAGCTGTGGCTCTCAGGCAGTCTTGGAACCTGTATTAGTTTCTCCTGTTCCATAGGACCCCTAGCTGGCACCCAGACATCACAGACAACTGAAGACCCACACCAGGTTCCCTTTAGAGCCTCAGATTTCCATTGTTTAATTTGCTCTCCCAAGTAGTTAGAAAGGCCAGCAATAAGAACAAGGCTTCCAGATGCCATCATCTAGATTCTAGGCTCCTAAAGCCTCAGATTTTCTCTTATCTGTCATTGAAGTAGAGCCCCAGGAGAGTTCTGGGTGGAACTATTATCAAAGTTGACTCCAATTGTTGGCCTCAAACCACTGAGAATTTTTTTTCCCCAGAAACCACTGGCTAGAGTGAGAAAGGTGGTTTTCACAAGGGAGTACAAATTAGTACAAGCATTCTGGAAGACAATTTGGCAATATGATTCAAAATTCCTAAAGCACAAATTCTCCTTAACCAATCAATTGTATATTTAGGTGTTTATTCTGAGGAAACAAGTAAGGATATATACAAAGATTTAACTCTTAGAATATGATTTAATAGTACTTATGGTAGTAAAACATAAACAGATGATAGATAGATAGAAAATAGCTTAAATATCCAATAATAGCAAATCAGCTGCAATAACTGTAATATATTCATTAATACAAAACTATGTATAATGATGACTTTTATAATGAGACTGTAGATGTTCATAATGAGACTGTAGATGTTCATGATACCAGATTAACTAAAAAACAATGCAAATGAGTATGTGCACTGATTCTACTTTATACTGCATCTAAATCTACAAATATCTATCTATAAAATATGTAAGGACATACCAAAGTGTTAAGAGTGGTGGATTGAGTGATGTTTGATCATTTAAATTTTTATTTTCTTATTTTTCAACATTGAGCATATTTTGCTTATGTGATTTTTTTAAATAGCAAACTTATATTTAAACATTTATACCAGAACTCCAAATGAACTTTTCAAAATGTTCAAGTGTTCCAGCAAGCTACATGGTTACATGATCCCAGCTCCCTATTCTTGTCCCTTCCAGAGTTAGCCTCGCCCCAGCTGAGCCTGCCTCTCCCCCATCACCTTCCAATACTCCATCCCCATTGGATGAGCTGATGTATGACATCATCATCACGGTCTTAGGGAAATCATACTTAAGGAGAGGGAGCAATGCTTCCTTCCCCATTCCCCTTCCTGCTCTTTCTCCAGGTTCTTGTTTCACCAACGAAATCTAAGAGGGAGCAGGAATGGGGGAATCAGGGCATCGCACGTGCTGGAGCTGAGGGTCAGAGAAGAGCAGCTGAGGCTGTGCAGAGATGCCTGTGGTCCTGCTCCAGCTTCGAGACAGTGAGGGCTGCAGGGCTGGGTCCATCACCAGGGCAGTGGCAATAAACAGGGTACCAAGTCAGACCAGGGCCAGCTACAAGGCTCATCGATGACAATTTACCTGCTGGTCTGGGCTCCTTCAATGTTCCCTAATGAATAATGACATTAGTCTCAGAGTCTGGGATGGAAAGACAGAAATTTTAAATCTGTTACTGCCTGCTCAACCCTGTTCCAGGCACCACTTGGTGAAGAAGGAGCATACCATCTTCTCTCCACCGGGGTCTTGAAAGAAAGCGCCAGTGCTGAACAATGTAGAGATTCTCAGGCCACTTAGTAACTGTCTTGAGGCTGACATTTTGTTATACCCAAGTTTTACTTTCTGACAAAATAAATGAGAAAAAAATGGACAAACTCTTGTTGAGCAGAATAATAAATCAAGCTGCCACTTAACCCGCTTGGCAAGTTAAGTTCTCTTTAATGTACTGACAGCCTTGGAAGCTGTCTCTTGGCCCAAGTCAGGATACTACACAATGGAGCCTTCCCACCAAGACAAGGCTCCCTCCTCCCTGGAGACGTGTGGCCTTTCCAACCTCTGCTCTACTGATCAGTCTGTCGCTGGTGGCATCTTAGGCCTGGGGGTGGGGGCGGGGTCCCATGACTTTTCCCACCCATCCTTCTCCATCCAGCATCAGCCCATGAGAGTGGGAGCCCCTCAAGGGCAGAAATCCTTTCTACCTGTAGCCAGAGAGCCAGCAGGGCTTTGGTTATGTGCTAAAGAGGTGAGTAAGAGACCCAAGACTCAGATATGGTGAGGGGCTGCCCCTTGACCTGGGTCCTTTTAGTCCTGACAGCTTACTAGAGGATGAGGCAGGAGGGGACACATTCGAGTCTTTAGCATAGAGTTTGGTAGGGGGGCTGGGGAGGGGAGGTCAAAGTGATAATTCCCCAACTGTAGACAGGGGACCAGAGGCCAGTTTCTCTTCAAGTGAAGTGACATCCTCAGGGGCTCCCAAGGACCCTTCATCTTCTAAAATAAAATCTCCATCATTCCCTGCCTTTAGACCAGTGTTCCTCAAATTGCCGTGTGCACACAAATCACCTGGGGGTTTTGATAAAAGGCAGATTCTCATAGGTCTGGGGTGGAGGGCTGAGATCCTGTGCTCTAACGAGCTCCCAGGTGATGCTGCAGCTAGCTGCTGGCCCACAACTCAGGTTCTGAGTAGGGAGGCTTGAAGCGACACACATCACACAGAAGCCTACTCTTTCTACACTTGGAGTGGCCTTCATCAGCCCCCCGGCTGGATTTCCCTCCTCTAGTGGCCTGGGGAAAAGACAGAAAGATGCTGAGAAGAGAGGATGGCCTTGTTTACCAACAGTTCCAACAAATGCATCACCTCTTTCAAGCTCACCAGCATTCTGCAAAGATACTCTTTATATTCTTCACATCTGAGATTATTCTGGGCATTTAAGGGGTTAAAGGGGCCAGAGACAGAGAGAGAAAGCTCCCTTTTCATGGTATTTCTAACAAGCTGAACCTGATCCAAACCTTGTTTAATGAGCACGTATTTTATACAAATAAGCTCACAGGCACATACTCATCTCTAATTAAACCAGAAAGGACTCATTTGTTCTAATTGGACTGCATAACTCAAGAATTAATTGTGAGATTGTTTAGAATTGCAAGCTTGTGACCCATTCACCAACAGGGGAAAAAACCCTACTTTAGGAATTTCACTGTATGTAATTTTTCTGGACTTTTTTCTTTTTAATTCCTGGAACGCTTAATGCAAGTTGAACTGATGATTTACAAACAAAAGCAAAAACTTCTAAGGGCAGCTTACTGTTCAGTTGTACAAAAGCCTTGGCAAAGGTGAAGATAGCAACTCAATTGATCATAATATTCTAATGCGCCCCTGAGAAAGTACCCTCATAATTAAGCATTTGCACAATTTCTATGGTGGGAATCATGTGTCACATCATTTATCAATATCAAAAGAGTCACTTTTGTATTCGGCAGTCCGGAGTGCCTAGAAACAACAGACCCTCTCACCCAATGCTAGTCTCAAGACACATTCAGCTGAAGGTGCAAGAGGTTTTTATTGGTACATCTGGTGCCCTTGGGTGGCACTGATTACCATTGAGTTTGCAAAGGCTTACTTGACAGGGCTTGGCATCATAAGTTCATGAGCTGCCCTTCTCTGCTTGGGCTCTCTCTTTTGCATCGTGTTGGTACAGCTTGCTGAGAAACACTGGTTGTTTGCCTGCAGCCTTTTCAGCTCATCTCGCTGCAGCTCATGCTAGCCCTTTGGTCTACAAAAGTTTTTTTTGTTTGTTTTTAAGTATATAGCTGTGCCATCCCGACTGCACTCCGTTAACCCATCGGGATAGGGGTTGGTGTCTTTAGAGGACTGAGCAGGCTGGGACCCCTGTGCTCTTTCACACCTGGGCAAGGGTGGGAGGGGTCCACTGGTATAGCTCATGCTCAGCTAGCTGTGCTTTGGTTACTAATACTCTGCCAGGGGCAAAAGGAAACCTAGTTCACTGCCAAGAGCTAGCTGGAGCTTGTGATGCTGACGCTTGGAAAAGTCTTGCTTTGACTTGTACACGGAAAGAGTACGTTTCAAGTTGAATGTCAGCGATGGAGAAAAGGGGGATGTTGGGGATGGTCTTCCCGTGAAATGCTGCATTTCATGCGAATGACACTTTAAGAGAGCATATTCCTGAGCAGGTCAGATTTCGGCTGGGTGTTTTCCCACCTCACAGCCTTTACCCCCGCAAATGTACAAGTTTACACAGTTTCTTGTTATCAACTACAAACCCTGGACGTCCTTAAGTTTTAGGGATGGAAATGGAGATAACTTTGCCAGAATTACATAGTGTGAAGCAATCCAAAGCAGACTGTAGTCATCCAGGTTGAGAAAATGGATCTGAACTAAAACCAGGAGAACCATTTTATTTTGGGAATGGATTTTCATAAAGATCAAGAGAGACCCACTGGCTGATAAGTGTGCCCAGCAAAGACCCGTGTCAACTATCTATGAAACAGGTCTCACATATTATGCCAGGACATGTGGAAGATGAATGGGGAATGAAATTCTTCCCCACAAGGAGGGAACAAGCTTAACAACTCTGAAACCCTGGGCAGAATGTAAGTGAACTTCTCACTAGACTGTGAGGTCTTTAAGGACTGGTTTAGACCTCTGAGTTCCTGTCATCTAACATGGGGCCCTGTCCCAGGCTTGGCAAATATTTTTGGAACGAATGGATGAACAACATGAGACAGAATATAACTAAGGTAAAGCACAGATAACCACTGCTCTAGCAGCTCGGAAGGGGACAGACCACAGTGAGATGGAATAAATGAGGAAGGACCCTGGAGGATGAATTAAGCCTCGATTCAGACAGTGATCCTAAATATACCACGGCCTCTAAATCTCCTGATTCTTATTCCAGACTTTTTCCCACTCTTCTAAGCTGCCTTGGACCATAAACTGTTTGAGGTTTTATTCCCTGCAGAGGAAACTTGATTTACAGACTCCTAATCCCACTGCCCATATTGGGTAACAATCTTAGCATCATGAGCTTAAGCGTGCAAAATACATGCAAAAATAAAGAGATGATAACTTTTGTTTCATTGTGCTTGCTGCACAGGAAGAATTTTATTAGCCAAAACCTTTTAATTGTATATATTTTTACATATACAATGATATGCATACATAAGAGAATTTTAAATATTTTAAGATTTAGTTGTTTAAAAAAATTTAAGTATATGTTGTGTTGGTTAGGCCAGGTTAAGGTATGCAGTGGTAATAAGTGAGCTCTGAAATCTCAATGGCTTTGCACACCAGAAGTTCATTTCTCACTCTGCTATATGTTCAGGCCACCACTCCAGTTCCTATGAAGATACAGCTGAGAAGGGTCACACTCCAACTCTTGTACACTTTAGCCCAGAAATGACACAAACCATGTCCATCTACAGCCCATTGGTCAGAACTAGTCATGTGACTTGCTTAACTACATGGGAACTGGAACTTATGGAGAGTGGAGGGAATATGTAGGGAACACCATCATCCTTTCCAGAATCACTCTCTGCAAGAAAATTCCAGGACCACCATGATGGTAAATGCATTGCTCTAATGAGGTGTAGTCCTCAAAGAGAAGATGTTCTTCCTTTCTTCTTAAGAGACCCTGCAGTGGTGGGTAGCAGGACATGGGTAACAGATTACCTGAGATGGGGCTCCCACTGGCATCCCTGCTCCCCTAGCAAATATGAAGTCCAAAAACAAACAGGAAATGGCAGTCACCATGGGCTAAAAACTTACCAGGGAAGTCATCAACCTCTAACAGTAAAACTTGAACTCCCAGCTAAGAGGCCTCTTTGATCTTCAAGGTCACTGATGTAGCTCTCAGTTGGTGATACCAAAGTGCCCATAAAGAGTCTAGAGCAGGAGCCACAGCCTACGGGGCAGGGCAGATTGCAGCCTGCAGGGAGATGCTGAGGATGGAGTAACTGTTGGGCCCAGTCTCCACATTCACAATGTCCCCAATGTTGTCTTTGTTGTCATTTCTAATGAGGGACATCATAAAATTCTGGAAATACACCATGTAGACTGAATGTTTAAAATATATCATAAGTTTTTTTAAGACCCATAAGGTGTTTCTTGCTTTTTTAAATACTGGGGACTTCAAAAATTGGATATTCAAAACCTCAAAAGTCCCTGAAGCTCTGAGAGGACTTACCAGGGATACATAATCCAGTGAGTGAGTCTACAAAATCAGTTTCCAATGTATGTGGGTGTTAGCCCTCTGGAGACCAGCAGCTCTAACCTGAGACCACCACAGGGTCATGACTAAACTCTGCCCCAGCAGGGTGACAGACCATACTGACAAAGGCAAGAAGACCCACCTGTGGTGGAGACCTTCAAGCACAGCTTTTCCACCCACCACCCACCATGTGGTGTGTAGCTGGCCTCTAATGTCTCTGAGGGATGTCACTTGAGCTGCCAGAACCTCAAGGTGTATTTGACGGCAGTTGGTCAGATTTTTCAGGTTAAGAGGATACAGCATTAAGCCAGTGTGGAGATTATTGCCTTTCAGGGCTGGAAGGCTGGTCCTTGGGGATGGGGGTCTGGTCTGAGGCCCACTCAAGCCCCATCACCTGAACAAATATCTCCCTGTCACACCGATGTCACAGGCGAGAACAGCTGAGGTTCAGCCAACCATCTGTTGAGGAACGGTCTCTGCCGTGTCAACTCTCCTGCTGGGGGCCCATCCTGCACTCTGACAGTGTTCCTTGAGTTCTCCTTAAGTGAACAAAAGAAAACCCAGGATGTCATTTATCCAGGCTCACTGACTAAGCCAGCACAGTTGACTCTACCATCCTAAAGACACCTCACTGATCACCAGCTCCAAAGAATCTCAAAACTGGGCTCTGTAAATCCTCCTCTGGGAGACAGATTCAAACCAGGAGCTACGATGTCCTCTGGACCCCAAAACACCACTCCCTGTTGAGGGAAGATGGGAAGATGGATGGTCCTCCAGAGGCTCCAGACTAGGTGACAAAGCAGAGGAAGGCCTGGCCTTGGGGCAGGGCAGGAGAAGCTTGCCTGGAAATGCGGTGTTTGTTCTCGGTGCCTCCAGCCCAGGGCTGCCTGGGAACTGAGCGAGCAGCAGGAGCCCAGGCTGCAGGTGTGCAGCATCTGTGTAGACGCTGAACCTGGGCCAACTTCAGCAAAGGCGAAGATGAAATTGGGTTGTGGGACAATTATTTTGCTTTCCTCTGCCAGCGGCAACTTGTGTTTGAAACTGCATTTTGTACTAAAATATGGAAAATGTGGTTGAGTTTCTTGTACAAGGCAGCAGACAGGGCCAGATTTAGGTCATCCATTTTCTGAGCTAAGAAAACACTTATCGGGGCTTTCAAAAAGTTTTCTCCTACTTTTAAAGGTGTGTCAGTGAAAAGTATTTAATAAGTGCCTGATAATGAATGGCCATAGACACCCTTCGTAAAAGAAAGTCTTCACAGACACAGGCAAGTGGGACTTTATTATTTGGCACAGGTGAAATGGATGTGAGTGTATCCTGCAAATCTGAAAAGTTCAAGAAAACCTTAGATGGTGAATTTGGGATGGATGGTCCCTCTCACCTTGGAGAGCTTTCATGGTGATGTACCGGCCATCTCCGTTACAGACACTGTTCTCCAATTCTTTCCTTCCTTTCAGTTTCACAAATAGTCACATGCCCAGGAAATTCTTCAAGGAATGTTCAGGCTGTGCTCCTATTATTAGGAGTACACTGGAGAACTCTGCTTTTAGAAACTCAGGGATTTTGTTTTATTAAAATGATGGCCATTTGAACAACTCATGTATTTGGACCTCTCTGGCTCACATCAACTCCAGAAGGACTAATCTGAAATATATGTAATGAAGGAAATAATGTCCCGTTTGGAATTTATCCAAGCAGATGACCAGGTCAGGAAGGAGTCAGACTCTTCTGCAACCACCGCCCACCCCCCGCCACCTCCATGGTATCACCTTCTGGGCTATGGACATGCCACGTGACCGAAGTTACTTATTGCTGGCCAGCAAATGGACTCTTCTCTGTGGATTCTTTAAACTCTTCTTCCTCCTGCAGCAATGTTCCATTCTGATTTATTTATATGGATCACATCTATGAGAATAAAGTGTTGGGGTCATTCATTGAGTGTTGGAAAGAATGATTCTAACTTATCTGCTCGAATTGAGATTCTCCAAAGCAATGAGGATAGAGAAGGTCTTAAGAATGGATGGATATTTTTTAAAGACATGGAAATGTGTCTATGGGCCTTTGCAGTGTACTAAGTATCTGCATGCTTTCTAAAGTAAAGTAAATAAGCCAAAAGCCTAGCTCCAGCCAAACAAGTCCTTAAATTACTGTATTTAAAATGAAAAGAAAGCAGAATTCCAAGTAAAAAGAAAAAGAATAATTTTGTCTATAAAGATCTAATTAGAGAAGAAAAGCCTCTGGCTGAGGAGGTATGAGAATCCAACCTATAATAATAAAGTGCTGGAGATACACAATGATTTCGGATTTTTATTTAACAAGTATGCTGTGGGAAGCAAGGTAGATATGGCAGACTTGGAGTACTTACAGTGTAGTGACAATAAATGGGTTTGAGCAAAAGGATATATTAATAAAAGAATTACAAATTGCAATAAGTGTTATGAAAAGAACAAACAAATGGATGACTTAGAGAAGAACAAGTCATAAGAAAAAGGCCATCAGAGGATGCCATATTTAAGCTGAGGCCTAGAGTGTGAGGAGGAGAGGGAAGTGTGCTTCCAAGTAGAAGGCTTGCATAGCTGGAGAGGCAGGGAATAGTTGTGCACATTTCAGAAACTGAAAGAATCCCATGTGGTGTGGCTCAACCCGAGAGACCAAGGGGAAGAGTGAGATGAAGCACAGTGAGAGGTAAGCAGTGGCCAGATCATGAGGGCTTCCCAACCACAGTGAAGATTTTGGATTTTACTCGATGTGCAATGGGAAGGGGTCAAAACCAGTAATTATGATTTGATCTGGCTTACACAATCAAAAGATTATTCTGGATCACATATATACAATGGAATATTACTCAGCCATAAAAAGAAATGAAATTGAGTTATCTGTAGTGAGGTGGATGGACATAGAGTCTGTCATACAGAGTGAAGTAAGTCAGAAAGAGGAAAACAAATACCATATGCTAATGCATATATATGAAATCTAAAAAAAAAAAAATTGGTACTGATAAACCTAGTTGCAGGGCAGGAATAAAGAGGTAAACATAGAGAATGGACGTGAGGACCCAGGGTGGGAGGGCGAAGCTGGGGCAAAGGGAGAGTAACATCGACATATATATACTACCGAATGTAAAATAGTTGGCTGGTGAGAAGCAGCAGCATAGCACAGGGAGATCGGCTCAGTGCTTTGCGATGACCTAGAGGGGTGGGATAGGGAGGATGAGAGGGAGGCTCAAGAGGGAGGGGATATGGGGACATGTGTATGCATATAGCTGATTCGCTTTGTTGTGCAATAGAACAAACACAGTATTGTGAAGCAATTATACTCCAGTAAAGATCTATTAAAAAAAAAAAGAAAGTAAGTGATTTAGGAACTGTTAAAATCGTCTACAGGAACTGTTGGAATAGTCTACATAAGTGACACTAGTGGCCTGAGTGAGGGCAGTGACATGCAGGCTGAGAGTGGTAGACCAGTTGGACTTTAAAAGTTTTGTCTTGGATATGTCAACTTAGATATATCTGCAAAATATCCAAGGAGAGATAGTGAGCAGACAATTAGATACACAAATCTGGAGTTTACAAATATAAATTTGGAAGCCAGAAGCACAAAGCAGTATTTACATATCTGGGAATGAGTGAGTGTGAGAACACAGAGTGAGAAGAGGGGTGAGAACTGAGCATTAGGAGCTGCCAGAATGTCCATATTAAGTAGCTGATGTGTAGTCAGTAGAGGAAATAGCTTTAAGTCTTTTAGCCCTAGCTCTGTTACCAAGAAGTCTGTGTCCTTGAGGAAAGAGACTGGATTATGTGGACCCAAAATCTCTTAGTTTTTACTGCTCTATGATTTTATCAAAAGGCATTTTCCCAACCCTGCAATCAAAGGAATGTTGGGTGAATTCAAGGCTTTCATTAAAGAGGTCAGCTAGGATGACACCCACATCATCTTCCCCATGTTTCTGCAGACAAAATGCTGGGCTGAGTAAATGCTGGGCCTGATCTTCCTGTGGATAGAACCCTCAGATCATAGCAAAGAAAAGTTTAAATGGTAAGAAGGACCAGTGATGGATATTTGTCAACCTAGAGGTTAAATTTAAGTGTGCTTTGGGGGTGAGAAAATAACCAGAAAAAGATTAGGAGAGCCAGGAAATTCTCTTTCCAACCAGAGAGACTTGAGCACACCATCAGCTCTTCAGTGAATGAAAGTGGACATTTCTTATTCTGCTTTGGTGAAAATAGAAGCAAGATGGACTATCTCATCCTCTGGACCACCTAAAGAAAACACATCTCAAGGCAATGGGAGGGAACCTCTCTCAGTGACATTCCTTTGTAAAGAGCTTCCACAAAATGAATGTTTTTTTTTTGTAGAGGACATTGAACTACATATGGGTTCTCCTAGGTCCTGAGTTACTCTCTTCTGAAGGTTATATAGTTTGGGAAGCTATAGTCAGGAAACAAATAGGGGTTATTAATAGAATTTTTAAAGGGTTAGTGTATGTATGGTTGGTGTATCAGTTTGTACTTGCTGTGTAACATGCTGCCTCAAAACTTAGTGGCTTAATGTATCAACCTTTATAATTTCTTACAATTCCATGGGTCAGCTGAGCAGTTCTGGTTTGGGATGTCTTGGATGATCTCTGCCATCAGCTGGATGAGTTTCATATCACCCTGCCAACTAGTGCAGGTTCTTTTTTTGCTGTAAGGATTGTGGGGCTCCAAGAGAGCAAACCTCTATGTATGTATACTTTTCAAGCCTCTGCTTGATCCACATTTGCTCCTTGGTCAAAGCAAGTCATACCAGCAAGAGCTGATTAATCTGGGAAGGGACCAGTCAAGGGTATGGATACAATGAGACATGAATAATTGGGGGTCATTACTGCCACCATCTACCACAGAGAGGAGCTATCTGATGCTATGGAAGAATCTGGGGTTAAAAAAGAATAACTTAGGTACCTACCATGAGAACATCAGCCCCTGAAAATATTTTATAATTATCTGAAGAAAATTTAAAATTTCAATTGGCCCAAAGCACTCTTAAAGTTAAAAGACAAATATGAACTGAAGAAAAAAAATTTCCAACATAGAAGACACACAAAGGACCAATACCCCAATGTATAAAAAGCTGGTACAAAACAATGAGGAGAAGACAGGCCCCATAGTGGACATCTGCCATTTTCTAGACTGGGCAGTTTCAGAGCGCAGCGACCGTTGAGAGCAGGTGAGTGATGGGAGGAAACGTGTCCATTCGTGGCAGCTTAATCCACCCCCACCTTCCCCCACAACCTTGGCTGTGTTTTCTGTCCCCAGTCCTGCTTTTGTTCTTAGTCATTTTCTGAGCCTCATTTTTTACCCTTCCCATCAATTCCAAGAGCCAATCCTTACCCTAAAAAATCAATTTCCCATCTGCTTAAATTGGTTTCTATTGTTTGCAGCTCAGAACTTCAACTGTTACACACCCTAATAGAAAAATTTGCAAAGATTATGAACAGAAAACTCATAGAAGGCAAAATACAATAAATCAATGAGAAGGATATCAATCGTATTGTAGTCAGAGATCAGCACATAAACATAATGCTGATGTTCTTTATACGTAGCACAACAGAAATAAAAAATGATTAACAATCTCCACAGCACAGAGAATGCAGAAAACACGCACTTTCCAGTATGTCTCTGGATATGTACACTGTGTAATGTTTGGAGAAGGCAATTGGACATTGTGTATCAAAACATAAAATTTCATGTTCAGCAATTCTACTTCTTGGACTTCTCCGAAATTATGTGATATATGGATATATAATATGGATGATGATATATGATATATGGATATATGATATATGGATATATAATGGATATATATGCATCTGGAGGGCCACTGCACAAATGAGAAAAACTTTATGTTAATAAATAATATAATATTATATATATAATATATATTTATAATAATATAAATAATATTAATGTAATATTCTTTATATTACATTTATATTATGTTAATATATTATATGACATAATTTATATTATATATGACTTAAAATATAAACATATAATATACTTAAAATATATTTTTATGGTATTTAGATTGTTGTTCAAAGTGTCATGAAAAGCCACTAGATTTCCTAAGAAGGATGAAATAGGACCCGATTTACGTTGTTAAATAATATCCTATGCTGCTATGTAAGGCAGAAAGAGAGGAAACAGTGGCTGGAAGCAGGTGCACCAAACAAGAGGCTCAGTCCAGGTGAGAGAAAGTGGTGTCTGGGACGAGGTCAATAGCTGTGAAGATAGAAAGACATGGACACATTCAGGATATACATTTTGGAGTTAGACTTGAAAGGACTCAGTGATGGATTGGATGTGGAAGGTAAGGTAAAGAGAGGAATCACAGAGGAGTCCCAGATTGGATCCCCTCAGTTGGGTAAGACAGTGATGTCATTTATGGAGATTCAGCAAAGGGAGAGGGTGAGCAAATCCATAGCTCCTTATGGGCATGCTATTTTCAGTGACTTTTAGAGTAGAAGTGTTAGTGAAGCATCTGGATAAATGAGCCCTCTGGATTCCAAGTCAGGAATAGACATGTAATCATGAGAAATATCAGCATACAAATGGTATTTGAAGCATGGGACCAGGGGGCATCACCTAGAGCCCCAGAGAGAAGGGGTTCCAGGATGTAGTTCTAGACATGCCCCAAAGTTGAGACATGGAGAGGGAAGAAAGATTCAGCAGGAAATTGAGGATCTCCCAATGAGATAGAAATAAAACCAGGCAAATATGAAAGCATAAATGCCCAGAGAACCCTGAGATGGGCAAGTGTTTATCTGCAAGGGTCTCTGTCCTCCTTGGAGGAATGACCAGCTCTGTTCTATGCCAGAGGCAGTGGAATGCTGGCAACACCTTAGTGCTGCTGGGAAAAGACTTTGAGGATGGTTGCATTTCAGGTTGAGGAAGGGCTTCTAAATAGCAGATCTATTTACAACAGCCCAGAAGCTGGCTCATAGATAGGCCACTGAAAACTGCTGACTGTGGAGAGGTTTGATAATCAGGTGTATCTGTCAGGATAGGCCAGGCTATGATGCAGTAACAGATAAGCCCTGGAATCTCAGTAGCATAATACAATAAAACTTTCTTTCTTGATCATATAGAAGTCTGAAGGGATTTGGGTGCCATCCTCTGCCTTGTAGCCCTCTGGACCATGTGATCTCCAAGATCGCCAAGGTAGGGGAGGGAGGAATGGAGGAAATATACAGTCTCTTGGCCAGGAAGGAATAGACAATACCCTGACATCAACTGATTAGAACAAGTCACATGACCCAATCTAATTGCAAGAGAGTCTGGAAAATGCAGAGGGGTGAGTGGACTGTTCAGTGAGTGGTCCATTTTCTGCTGCAGCGGACCATATGCAAAATTCAAGGAAGGAAATCCACCTTTGGACCCTTCCAACCTGGCAACCTGTGCCTCTTTCCCTTCCACCATTTTTCTGCTAACTCAAGCTCCTACCCTGTCTCCTTTCCTCAGGACTTGGCTCTGCACCACTCAAGAACTAATAGCACCTGAAGGAGACAGTGCTTCCATGGGAATCTGCTTTTACTCATTAAAATACAAAGCAAGTCTGTGTAATGATAGCATTTCTGGCCCAGTAGCAAGAAGAGAGAGACCAACATGCCAATTATGCATTTATCTAATTTGTGTAATAATAATGACTTCCTTTTATTGGGTGCTTACTACATATTGCTGTTATTATTTTTACTGTTATTACTATTATTTTGAAAAGCAGGGTAGTCAGATCCCAAGTCTGAGACTTAGCGACCTTGAGGAAGTTCCTTAATCTCTCAATTCCTCCACATACTCAGACATGTAACATGAAGTAGTGGTGCTGCCTCCTTGGAGCCCTGTAGAGGATGGGAAATGCCAGATGTAACATTCAAGTTGTTATAAACAGAAGAAAGACTAAGAATTGGGCTTCTGAGGAGCCAGGATTGCAGCCCCAGCTGGTCCACGGGACGTTTTTTCCTGAGAGGAAGAGAGAAGCTGGTAGAGGAGAAAAAGGAAGTGAGGTCATTCTGATGGAGACCTTTGAAGCAAGGCTTGAGGCCCTTATTCTTGGTCTGGGGTGCAGCTGCGGATGGATTCTGGGACCATCACACCACAGTGCCAACAACCACGTAGCAACCAAAGCCCCACACCATGTGGCCCCCCAAACTTGGAAAAATTCCACGTGGGCTCTCAAAGCCCGTTTCCCTCACAGGAGTCCCAGTTACCCTCTGAATCCTCCTTGCATGATGACTGGCCTGTTTCCATCTAAGGGAAGAGGCTGGCAGTGTGCTAAGAGTATTGACACAGCAGCGGTCTAATTAAATCCTCACGGGAAAAACAGAGCTACGAGTTGGGGCCTTCCCTGATGCCTTTCTCTGAGCTCCTGCCATCCTCTGCTACCAACGCTGGAACTAATGGAGTCACTCTTGCCATGATGGCACTCTCAAAGGTGCTGAAATGTTATTTGAAACCAGACACTTCTGTGGAGAGACCCCTCGGTTAGTAATTCTGGGTGTGACCCAGGCCAAGCAGAGACCTGGATGAACTGATCCACAGTGTGGTGAGACATGAGTGCAGGGGGAGCAGGGACACTGGTGACAGACAGGCCCCGGGAGATGGGAACTCACAGTCCTGGCCCCTCGAGTCACCCACAGGCTGGTCTCAGGTCTTTCCTGCATGAAGCCATCTCTCAGTCACTTGAGCTGAGAACTCTGCCATCCTAGATGAGACAGCCATGGGAGGCATGGGAGGAAAACTAGCAGACAAGATCATCAGGACTTTATTTGATACAAGCCTCCAAAGTTTCCATTTCCTCCTTCCTCAAAACCAGGGCTAAGTATATTTCCCAATTCCTGTTTTTTTGTTTTTTGTATTTTTTGCAGTACGCGGGCGTCTCACTGTTGTGGCCTCTGCTGCCACGGAGCACAGGCTCCGGATGCGCAGGCTCAGTGGCCATGGCTCACGGGTCCAGCCACTGCGCGGCATGTGGGATCTTCCCGGACCGGGGCACGAACCCGTGTCCCCTGCATCGGCAGGCGGACTCTCAACCACCGCACCACCAGGGAAGCCCTGTTGTTTTTAATAATAATAATAATTGACATAGATTAAGTATTTAAAACATACTAGACCTGCCTTGTCCAATGTGGTGGCTACACAGGGTTCTTCAGCACTTACCATGTGACAAGTTGGATTGAGATGTGCTGTAAGTATAAAACACACACCACCTTCTGAAGACTGTGTTTAAAAAAATGTAAAATGCCTCTTAATAATTTTTATATTGATTATATGGTAAATGACAATATTTTGGACATGCAAAGTTAAATAAAATGTTATTCACATTTATTTCACTTTTTCACTGGTTTTTATTGAAGTATAGTTGATTTACAATGCTGTGCTAGTTTCAGGTATACAACAAAGTGATTCAGATATATAAATGCATACACATATATGTTGTGTATATATATGCTTTTTCAGATTCTTTTCCATTATAGGTTACTTCAAGATATTGAATATAGTTCCTTGTTCTATACAGTAGTTCCTCATTGTTTATCTATTTTATATATAATTTCACCTTTTTTAAAACATTTTTTAATGTCATTACTAGAAAATTTAAAATTCTCATCTGTGCCTTGCATGATATTTCCTTTGGACAGGACCAGGTTAAATGGTGTACTGCATGCTTTTCATATTATCATTTCATTTAACATGTTTTTCATGTCAGAGCTAAAGATGTTTTATTTTTTTTCCCTTTATCATGGCATCATCACAATCAGGAGTTTATAAATCATCTGTATGTATCTTGCTACACTCAATGTGGTACAAAGTAGATGAGATAATCTTTCTTCTCTAGCATTTATTATAGAACATAGCTAGACTTACTGCAGTGGGACTAATATTTAACAGATAGCTACGGTATTTGCCTGTTGTTGGTTTTTTCTTTTTACTGTTAAAAAGGTCATTTAATCTTCAAACGATGTCCCTGAGGTCACTTGGATTTTACAGATGGGACCTGCCCAGGGTCACATGGGCCCATCTCCTCTCTGACTCCCCTCCTACCTCAAACCCCTTTACTCACTCTCTCCACACCAGCCACTCAACTTCCACTATGTTCTCTGTACACGCCAGGCACACTCTGCCAGCTCTTCTCTCTACCTGGAATGCTCTTCCCTCAGATAGTTACTTGACAGATCTTTGACATTATCCAAATGAGATTATATTTCAGCAGAATTTTAATTACTGATCCCCAGCTTCCTTTAAATTTTGCTGTGTTATCTTTATGAAATATATCTTGCCCATCCAATCTTCATGCCCATCCATTCTCTTCCAGCTCTACTTCATCATTTTTACTAGCATCTTCTAACTATTATGCAGTTTACTTGATTGTTATGCTAAAATGTAAGCACCCCAAGGGCAGGGACGTTAGTCTGCTTTGTTTCCTGCTATGACCCAACCCTTTAGGATGGTACCTGGCACAGAGTAGGGTGCAGTAGCTTAGAAGATAATAATGGGAGGCTTGAATAAAAGTGATTGACTTTTGATTAGGAGGTGGTTCATCAAATTACAAGAGAGCAGTTTCAGTGGGACACAAATGCAGATGTCAGGACACAGAGAGCAGAAGAACAAATGGGAATCGAGAAAACACAGAATCCAGCCAGCTCCAGCAAGAGGATGGGCAGAGTTGGGAAGCTTGAGGAGAAGGCAGGGTCAAGGGTTTGCCTTACGATGGTACAGACTTGCTTACGTTTGTAGATCAAGCGTAAGAAGTTTGTGATCAGGAGAAGATTGATTAGAGAGAGAGAAAAATTAACAGAGTGAGGTCTGGGAAAAAGACACCAAAAGCATGCCATCAGTGGACGTAAAAGTACACTTCAGTGTACTACACAGTAGACGTAAAAGGACACAGTATACATAAAAGGTGTAAAAGTAGTCTCATGCTTCAGAGACTGCATCAGGAGATAATTTGGTTGCGGCAAAAACATCATCTCCACTCAACCAAAAAAGAAGCAGTTTCGAGAAGTTATGAACCCTTTTCAGAAGCCCTTGGGGCACTTCCTCTCATGTCTCATTGGCTAGAACTGGTCTCATGCCCTCTTGTAAGCCAATTAAGAGTATTGGAATTATCATGATTTTTTAGAGCAATCTGGATTTACCCCTGAGCTGGACATAGGGTCACCTTCTCTGATGGGCGATTACCTAAAAAATTTGGGGTTCACCAGCCAAGCAGCAGCATCAGCTACAGGGAATAACTCTTTTCGTGTAGGATTCAGTGTTATTTAGCACATCTGAACTCGACTTGAAATCATCTTGAGTATCACAGTGGGGTGCAGCCCACACTTAGGGGAATTAGCGGATAATCCATTAAACCCAGCTTTGGTTGTCTTTAAAAGTAGGATCTGTGATCATAAATCGTATGGAGATAGAAGTGGGGCTGAGGCTGCATCAGGGAATGAATGAGGGAAGAGGTAGTGTAGAGTCGTAACACATTTACCAGAAGATGCTTTCCTAGCCAGCCAGCAACTCAAGACCTTTTAGCCACCTCCCCTCATCAAAAAGCCCTTTCTATGTATCTTCTTCACACAGGAAACCATCTTCAGGATGGTCAGAACTTGAAAAACTTGTTGCCAGTAAGTTATCAACAGCCAAAGGAGCCTAAAATAAAATTTTTCTATGGAGATTTACATTTATGTGGGAGAAAATACCTCTACACAAAGAAATACTTGCGTTAGTGGGGAAATTTGGAGCATAGAACGTAGCAGGTATAAGGAATATTCAAGATAAGGGACCTCCCTCTTTAACTGATATTTTCTCAAATTGTACCTCAGAGGTACACCTACTAACTGAGAGGAATGCCTGCCACATGTGTATAACATATATGCAATGTATACAAGTAATTGTAAATTAATGAGATTAAGAGTCATTTTGGACTTATAGAATTCAGCTCACTGCATTTTAGTTTAGGGTCTCAGAAGCTCCATTTTGCCCAGAATTGTGCCAGTTTTCCTGTGCACCAGTGTATTTATTAATAGCAAACACCCCCTTTGCTCTCAAAATTAAATAGTTATCCTAATTATATTAATCTACGTGTGGACACTTTTAGATATATATTTACTCACAAACCATGTATGGACATGAGAAAGAGACACTTTACACATCAAAAAGAGGCGGTGTTCTAAAATCTAAGCAAGTGTGTTGTTCAGACTTGGAACCCATCATCCCTTAGGAAAAATGGTGGTTGGGTTCCAGAGACCTTTTATGAGTGGGGATCCCCACTCTGCTCTCTTTCACCCTGCTCTGCCCCAAAAGGCTAGTCTGAATGGCCTGTACTCCCTTGTATGGCCCCCTTTGTTCTTTGGCTTCCGGATGGGTTCATCCAATGGAGAGAGGGAGGTGGAGGTAGAGATGTTGACTCCCCTGGCTCCCTGCTGACTTAACACAAGCCGGTTATGTTTCTCTAGCAAAGGGACCTGGCTGGTGGCCCTCCCCACAAGGTCTCTGTCTCCAAGTTATGGCAAGTTCTTCTCCCATTGTCTCTTCAGGACTAGACGTGGCACCTAATGTTCCCTGTTTCCATTCTCCAGGTTACTGCAGTATCCCCTGTGAATCTCTCTATATCCTGCCCACATCTTTGTAAAAAATGCCCTTAAACTCTCCTAAGTTACCTAATTTGAGTGCCATGTGTTTCCTCCCTGACTCATACAAGATTCCTTTGTGGACCGCTCCAAGAAACCTAGTACCCTGTAACACAGTGTCCCATGGGAAACTCATTCCACAGAGCAAGGCAGATTGCTGGGAAATCACCCACTTCCAGTGGTGCCGCAGAAGCAAGGGGGACTCTCACCCTCCTGTGTTGAGTAAATGTGAGTGAACAGCCTCACCCTCCAGTCCCAAGATTCCAGCAGATCCATGGAATCTGAGGGGAGGGCAGCAAGGTGTCCAGCACTGCAGGCAGCAATCATGCATGGACAAGGGAAGCAGCTCGACGGCTTCAGCTATCAGTTATGAGTTCAACTGAGGGTTTATAAGTCAGAGGTGGCTTAGGTATATGCGTGCCTATGTGCGTAGAAATAGTAACTGACTCACCATGTATTTATTGAGCGACTCCTATGCACCAGGCATTGTGCTTGGAGGACTTTACATCTGTATCTCTTTAATCCTCAAGATATTCAAGAATTACAGATAGATAGATGGATAGATAGATAGATAGATATTGATAGATATACACTCTTCTTGATATATGTAATATATACATATCATATCAAAAAATCCACAGTTAAAATTTGAGCTTAAAGGTACAATTGAGACAAAGATCAACTCCTTCCAGAAACTGAGATCCAGAGAAGTGAAGTGGCTTACCTGTGAAGGCACATTGGAAAATCATGGTGGAAATCAATGGATTTCATTCCAGTCTCTCAGGATATCTGTCTGAATAGTTGGCAATCCCTCTTCAATGCATAAGCCATTTGATATTTTCTGGTTGACAATAAATATAGCTGCAAATCGATATATGTATGCCCATGAAGAAAGAGTCTTCCCCTTCAAGCAATGAACTCATTCCATCCGTGATTAACACGAATATGTTATACAAGGCACAGTACCCAGGGGATTCTGTCATGCCCACTATGGGAATAGTCACACTGACAAAGGAACCTTGAGAGTCCCTGTGATAAAGAATGCTATTTCTGGCAGGCTGGGGAGAGCAGACCAAGATGTCCAGGAGGACAACAGACATATTTATGAAGGAGAAAAATGAACGAAGAAAATGTGCTGTCACAGTCGTTCAACTTCAGCTCAGTCTGTAGGGAAATCCTGTAGTTCATTTGCTCAGGGGGTTGTCACAGACCTTCAGGAGGAGCCATAGAATGTGCGTTGGTGATGAACACACCTCAGGGACTGGCCCCAGTCTCTTCCTTCCTTGGCTCCCTTGTCTATTTCATATTCCCAGTCAACACTGAGGAGACCTGGGAGGATTCCTATTTCCCCCCCAAGTCCTGACCCTGCACCTCTCTCATGAACTGCTATAAGCTCTGGGCCCAGCCGGACATCTTCATAGAAGCAGGAAGGGAGAAACCACACGTGCCATCCTGTCTTCTCACCCCTAACTCATTCAACACCAAACACTGATCAACACAGCATTCTCCCAAGCTCTGATGCTCTGCACATACCAGAAAGAATGAAGCCATGAAACATTATCCCTCCTGTGCTCTCTTGCCTTGGTCTCATGGTATGTGCAGTTTGGGCAGAACACACAGCACCGAGATGGCCGCCAGAACACTCGCAAATCTTCTTAGTGCTCCCTGGAGTCTCCCTGTGTTTGAGCCAAAAAATGACTCATGGATGATCAGTTTCATGGTGCTAAACCCCAATCCCATGATAGCGTCATACTTCATTGGCTTTGACATGCTCCTTTGTAACAATCTTTAACAGAATTAGGTTCCTCTTACAATCACTCTCATGAAGTAATATTGACTACACTGGGTAATTTGTCAATCAAAGCCATTAATTTATAATCTAGATATTGTACTGAAACCAAGAGACAACATAGCATTATGGATCATGACAAGCTGTAGTTAGAAATTTTAGGAAGGTCTCATTGGGGATTCATTTGTTTTTACCATATTAGATTCCTTTTATAAGCAGGAAAATGTCTGAATACTTCCCATCAGCCCCGCATAGATGTTATCCATGTTTGTATTCATTTTAAAGATCCAAAACAAAATTAAATCAGTATTTGAGGAGGAAATTTATGGTGAACTCTGTGGCTCCTTCTACAATTCTTTACTTTCAAGGTAATGCTAGCCCAACAATATTAACATTAAGAAAAGACTAATAATGATAATAAATTATCATTGTAAAAGTGCTTAGTATTTAGCACTTCATAGTTAAAAGTTCCTGTTCCAAGTACTGTACATCTACTCTCTCGTTTAAACCTCACAACAGTCTTATAAAATAGGACTACCATTATCCCCATTTTATTGATGAGGAAGCTAGTAGAACTTTAAGAGGTCAAGGTAAATGTCCATGGTCACATTGCTGAGTGTGACAAAGTGAGGATTCCAGTGCCTGTTCTCAAAACAAAGTTGGAGGGGAGGGAAATGAGATTTGATTTACTCTTGTCCTATTTTTTTTGCTGTATGTTTGTTTTCGCATTTTCATCTTTCTGCAATGTTTGGAAGGTAGAAAAGAACAACTGAAATCTCAAAGCAATTTACCATTTGTTGAGTCAGACACAATTGACCCAAAACAACCGGGCACTTTTTTATTTGAAGCTTTATGTGTTAAATCATAGTTTATCTCTGGACAGAAAAATGATGATGTCAAAAAGAAAAAAGAGAACAGCTCATACTCAGCCCAACATAAGCAATGTTGAAATCTCTGGAATTACATAAGGGCATCCCACATTAGTTATTTATTTATGCTTCAGAAAAGGTGGTGGTGGTGGTGTGTGTGGGTATGGGTGTGTAACAAAGAGATAGGGAGAGAAAGAGAGAGGTTTGTTGTCTGTATTTTTGAGAGTCAGGTCTATAGAATAAGACTTCCTGTTCCAGGCAAGTTCGCAGTGAGATAAATTAGAGCTAGTACTTAAATGATGTGTGTGTGTGTGTGTGTGTGTGTGTGTGTGTTTTGGGGATGGGGTGGGGTCAGAACGAAGTGGAGTAGCATTCCATTATGAGGAGGTTAGTCTAAATCTCTCAAATTTCCTCTAGTTTAAAACCTTCAGAAGGGTTGTAAGTCTTCCACTGCCAGGTGGAACAATGAACTTGTTCATGCATTTGTTCATTAATGTCTGAGTTCATTCAGTTGTTCTTCCATCAAATTCTTACTTATAATATTCACATTTAAGAGAGTCTGAAATTACATACCATTTAAGTTGCAACATAGTATATATAATTTTCCCAATTTTGTAGGAAAAAATATTAATATAATGCAATATAATATTTTCTAATAAGTTACACATTGCATCACATTATATACGGTGCCTTCTATATACATGTAGTATTTATTTTAATCTTACACACAAGTAATAGCAGAATTATGGGTGATTTAACTTTTGTCTTTGTATTTTTTTGGTTCTTCCAAATTTTCCACAATAAAAATATATTACTTATATGCTTAGAAAACAGAATGATAATTTTTTTCAGGACACAGTCTATAAGTAAATCACCCTACTTCTTTATTTCTCAAATAGAAAAAGCCCAGTTTCCAAATCCTATAGCGTCAGCTACGTCAAAGAGACATTCAGCCTATGTGAACTTGTTAATGACCTCTTTCTCATCAAAATTCTTTATCTCCACCTACCAAGTACTTTCAGAGTAGGGGGAGGAATGGACTCTGAGCTCCCCTACACACACACACATACACACACACAGGAGAATGTGGAAAATGGAAGGATCCCTGAGTGACTTGGTTTGACAGCTATGACTACCCAATGCCCACTGTGGAAATATGACCTCTGGGGGCCAGAGGAGTCCTGATCTGCCCACTCCCACCTGATCACCCGTCTTCCCTTTCATATAAATGAAATGAGCAGCAGAGCCCAGTCTGCCTTGCTGAAACACTGAGGATATGTCAGTCTAACTCTAAACGTAATCTAGCTCATAAACACTTACATAGAAAAAGCAGTTCTACTTGAAATCCTAAACTGCAAGGCAATTGATGCTGCTTTGTATCTAGAGGATTTAGGCCATTGGATGTAACTGCAATGAAAGAAAGAGTGAGGAGAATATTACTAATGGGGCAGTGTATTTTCTGAGGGGAAATACTGGACAAATCTCTCCACATGATCAAGAATGGCACAGAGGCAGGGCAGCCAGGTGTCTGTGGAGGAGTCCGCTGGCTTCTCCCCGAATGAGCACCAAGACACCTGCCATCCTAAGTTCAGGGCAGGGGTGGGATCGCTGTGCCAGCTGCTGGGACTAGCAGGGTGTCCCTCAGCTGTGCTACTAGGTTGGCTCTTGTTAAAATATTTAGAAAATTTAAGAATCTTTTAATAAGTTTTAATAAGCTTTCAATATGCTACAAGCATCAAAAGCAACACATGTCCTCTAAGGCAACTACTCCCAGCCTAGAACCAAGGAATATGCGACTATAAGAAGTGATCTCGGCCTCTCCAAGAACTTAGCAGGAGAAGTAAGACTGAAGAACATGAAATAAATAAAAAACACCAGAAAATATTGTATATAAATATACATGAAATGACTATGAATTTTCCCCACACACTTGAGTACAAGGGATGTACCACTTTCTTATTCTTCTAGAGCAGAAAAATCTGGTTCGAGGTTCCTACCTATGTGACTAGCAGAACATCTGATGTCAGTCTTTGTGGGCCCCCTTCCCTCCTCCATCACATTAGAGAAGAATCCCTGGTTATCCCAGCCCTTAGTCTGTGAGAGACCGTCCCCTCTCATCCCTTCTGCTTCTCAGCCTGCTGTTCGGCAAGGGCCAGTCTTCATCGTGAGGCGGTCACCAGCACATGCGAGATAGACATGGAGCCCAGGCCCAGGGTGGGCAATAAGGTACTCTCCCTTACCTGCTCCCTCCAAGGTCCTGCTCCCTCCTGGGTTATGAGGTGTTGCTATGGGTCTTTGATGTGCCCAGTCAAAGTGAAACAAGGCATAAAATTATATGTGAAAACAAGGCAAAAGTTAACACCTCAATAGCTTGTCCCCAGAGATTTATGTGTATGTGGTACAGAATAACAGTACCTTGCAAAGCACGGTCTTAGTTAAGAAGACAAAAGATTTCCCTACACAATGCTAGATTGAACTGAATGAAACTAACTAATAGCTTTTCCCAGAGTCACCCTGAACTATCCTGGTCATAGCACGTGCTTGGCTGGAAAGCCCAAAATGGCCTGGGCAACACACAGAGAGTGCCTGGAACTTCCCTTTGGCTAATGGAAAAGCCTCTTGGTCACCAAGACCTTGCTGAAGGCTGGAGTATATATCTTCAATTTGCAGCCACCCCTTCCCTTTTCCCTCTTTCCTCTTCTCTCTTTTCCCATCTTCTTCTTCAACTTCCTCTTCCTCTTTTGCTCCTTCTTCCCCCCTCCTCCTCCTTCTTCTTCCTCCTCTTCTTCCCCCCGCCACTCTTTCTCTATACCCCTTTACTTTAATACTCCTTTGATAAGGATGGAGTAACATTGTGCTTCTAGGCTACCTCAAAAATTTCCTCCAACACTTAACTCTCTGGGATTTTTTTTTTCTTCCAAATCCTTCATTTCTTTTATTCCTTTATCTGAGGCATGATCTGACAGGTCTTTTTTGTACATCCTCCTGGGAGATAGGGCAGTGGTGGCAGGACTTAGTTTCATATAGACCTAGAACTAAACGTTTAAATGCCACTTTCAGTTCTTACTAGCTGTGAGACATTGAATGATTTCTTAACCTCTCAGAAACCATTTCCACAGCTATGCAATGCTAATTTCCCCCTCTGAATGTAGTTGTGAGGGTTGAATGAGGTGCTGGGTGAATTCACCACGCATTTCCCCTTCCCCCACTGTGCAAAGGGATGAATTGCTCCTTGTGTTTAAGTGGAGAGGCAAGACCAGGGAATTCACTTCATCTTGCTCATTCTTTTTACAAACTGTCAGGGTAGAGAAAAGACTATATTTGGGGGAACTGTACAACTTTATATGGATGGTAGGATCTTTTCTCTACCACTCTGCATTCCTCTCAGGCAAGCAGAGCATTTTAGAAATATAGTTTTATAATATGCTCTTCCAGTTACTTCATACACTTGGGCTTAGAAATTCAATCTTTAGGAAGATACCACCACCTTCAAGAAATGGTTTGGCAATGTGGGCAGTATCCTGCCATCACTTAGAGGTTATTTAGTTTTCCTAAAATACAGGGTGGTCAGCCAAAGTAGGGTTCTTCCCCACAAATTTTTGAGACAGCTCGAAATCTTCTATCTCTGGGCAAAGAGAGAAGTTTTCAAGAATATCATACCATTGGTACTCCTTCCTCTAGCCCTTTGACAGCACAATAAGTAGAAGGCTTCTGCAAAGCACTGAGTGGTAATCTCAGTTACTGGGATCTGAATCATGGAGATGCTGCATAGCTGTCTGTGGTAGATTTCATAGGACACAAAGTCTTTGCAGCTCCTCTCATTGAGAGGTAGAGTCTGTTTCACATCTTTTCATCATGGGCTGGCCTTGTGACTTGCTTTGACCAATAGAATGTTGTTAAAGTGATGTTGTATGAATTCTGGAGCTCTGGTCTAAAGAGAGCTTATAGCTTCTACTCTTGCCGTCTTGGGCTACCTTGAGGCTGCCATGTAAGGAAGCTGCTCTAGCCTCCTGGAGGATGAGAGGCCATATGGAGGAGAACCCAGGTACCCAAGCCAAAAGCCAGCATCACCTGCCAGTCATGTGAGTGAAGTCATCTTGGATTCTGGCCTAGCTGATCCCCTAGATGAATGTAGCTAAGTGAGTGGACCTAGGGAAAACCAGCAGAGGAACTGCCTTGTCAACCACAGTATCCTGAAAAATAATATTTCATTCTCATTTTAAACCACTAAATTTGGAGGTGTCTTGTTACACAGAAAAGGCTACAGAAACAATATTTAAAAGGAGCATTTTCCATAGGAATCTAACTCCTCAACCTTGATCTCCATGTATTAAGAATAAAGGCAAAGAAAGTCTCAGGCAAATGTAGATTAGGCCTCCACCACAGGATGGGACGGGAGTCAGAAATGAAGCCTGCCCCTAATTAATGCGGCTACCCTGGCTTCATTCCTTAAATGTTCACTTTCAAATCTTCTACATTCAGTATTGCGTTTCTCCAGAAAACTCCTGTTGAAATGTAAATGTGTCAACAGAGTAACATATCGATACTAATTTGTTAAAGGTAATTTATACCTTAGTTAAAATAGTTTTTTATTTAAGTAACAAGTTTTTGAGCACTGGGTTAACAAAGGATACAAAGATTATAATAATAACACTCTAACAACAATGGCAGTGTGCAGTCTATGAGGTACATAAATTGTTTGGAATGATTCTGTAGAAGATATTTGCTCTTCTTCCTCATTTATTTGTTTACTCAATCATTTTTTTATATCAGTATGGACACATGGGTATTTATTTTATGCTTTGGATTATAACCCTATAGTATTTTGTTTATTTTATTGCTTAAATTTTTCCAGCTTTGGCCATTGGGAGCTCCTCTAGTTGGCTCCCATGTTCCTTTGACAGACTCCTATTGTTTTGTTGTTTTGTTTTGCCTTGTTTGAGCACTTCTTTACTTTCTGACATTACAAGATGCCCCAGGCTAATCTTATATATTTCCTGCACCAGTCCTACAGTCAACCATTTATCCAAAGAGTCCCTGCTTCTTTTTACTGCAGAATGATATTAGAATCTGAGATCCAGGCATTAGGTGCACTTGTTGCTACTAGGGTCATATTTACTTTTCACTTAAAAAAAAACCCTAAGTATGTAGTGTACCTTGAGATACTAGCTAGCAATAGTAGTAGATGTATATAATCTATAAATACATAAATATAAATATGTTAGGAATACATGTCCCACTTTTTTTTAACCCCTGCGTAATGAAAAATTGCTTGGTGACTACTGCTCTAGAGCACTGTCATTAAAGGGACTCAGCTGTCCCAAATCCTAGTCTCTGTGATTCTCCAGTCTGATTTCACGCTTCCAAGAGAGACTCTATTTCTCCAGAGCTGGGTGTCCACTTCTCAGCCAAGGGTGGTAAGACATGGCTTCCTCAGGAACCCCTCTGAGTCAGGAGGGGTCCCAAGAAGGAGCTGGTGCTGTGAACTGGGCAACTTCCCCAGGAGATACTCACTGACGAGGGACACGAGGGCAAGGTGGCCAGAGAAGGATAGCACAGTGAGAGGAGCTGAGCTAACCCTGACCTGCAGCAGAGCAGACTCTCACATTCCTCCTGGGCCACCATCACCTTGGGTGGCCATCTCCTGGCTATGTGCCCCCTTTCACCACAAACACCAATGGAGAGACTTGGGGCTGGCCAGTGCCCCTGTGGCAAAAGAACAAGAAAGAAACTCTTCACATCCAACTCTACACACCCATTCTCTATCCTGGGAAGAGTAGCTTGTATACATACATGTAAACACAGGAACACAGAACGCGTCAGAAACATCAGGAGGACTCAACGCCCTCACCCCCAGGTCTCTTGAGGGGCCTTGTGCATCACCTCATTTGTCTTCTAAGCAGTCAGTTGGAGAAAGGGAAACGTGGGGCCTCCGCTTCTCCTTTAAAAAAAATACTCTGCAAAACAAAGTGCCTTACTCTCGTGGAGAACGTTCTCAGAAACCCCATTACTCCTATTGGCTGCAAATACGGCAAACTACCGTTGCTGACTAATGCAGGAGTTTGACCTTGGTTTTCAAGGTCAAACTGTAAATTCGTTGGGATGTTGGCAGTGATTTTGGCAGAGGCCATGCTAATTAATGGACTGGGTGGGAGAGATCCAGAAGATTTTGTTCTGGATAAGACAGGATTGGGTTACCCTAAAAAGCAGCCTTATTCCTGGAAGCTGGCCTAGACGTTTTCAACTTTCCTATTAGAGAGAAGGAACAACATTACTTATTACCTCTGGGAAATGTAGGGTGTCACAACCTGAGACGTCACGTCAGGTCTGCGAAGAGGCGCTCAGGATACTTGCCCATCAAGGTGGGAGCCGGGACCTGCCTTCCCCCTTTCCCCTCGCTTCCACTGGCCTTACTAAGAAGGCTTCAGGTCTGCAAGACTCGCTTCTTAGCAGCTGGAATTCCAGCTGAGAAGACTCCCTGTGGCAGCCGCTCCAGCCCCCAGCCTCTCCTGCTCTCCTCTGCTGCTGTCCTCATGAAACACTCACTCCCCACAGCCTGGCCAGGGAAACAAATGCATTTCTGTCCATGAATCCACAAGACTTCAGTTTGGGGTTAAAAGCATAGAAAATCATAGTATCAGTTATCAGTGTCGTAGCTCTAATGTTACCCTCGTCAAATCACTGCTGATTAAAACCAGCCCTGTTAATAAACCACAGGCTTTATTTCCCCTCAAATGTCTATAACCACTTTCTGAAACCCCTATTAAGAGGCAAAACCCAAAGAAAAACACAGCTTTGGAGCCAAAGTACTGCTTATTCCCCAGAGAAGAAGTGAACAAGAAAGAAACAGTTCTTTTTTCTCACCTTTCCCCCAATTAATGGGGTCAAAATTTTGTCATAACTAAAGGGAGAAATCAATGAGAAGCAGGCGGGCATTATCCGTGGTCTGCAACATTAGATCAGCTGAGAACAGCCCTCCTCTGCCTCCTAAAAAACTACATTTGCCAGCAATTCCCTGTGTCTGACTCACATCCTTATTACCTCCTTCTCCTCTTGCTTTCCCCTTAAGGGACTGATTTTTCCTCCCATCTAAGCCAAAAAGAATTTCTCTGGATTAAGGAGACTGATGAAAGCATTTTTAATATTTGAGTTCAGGTTTGCAAGCTCCATAAAACCGACGTTTCCCCTGCTTTGTCTTCTCCACCCCAACTCCCTTGTCAATAGTTTTTCTCCTTCATTTGCGCTACAGAAACCAGCCAAGGATCTTCTCTGGGTGGGATCTCCGGCTCCCTGGCCGCTTCCCCTGCAGGACTCCCTGCTCCCTGCAGCCTCCACTCTGGGGCCCCAGATGCAGGATGTGACATCTTTCAAAAATCTTTCAGAAAGTGGGGGTGGGGGCCCGAGGGTGGGGTGGGGGGCTACTTATAATATGACATCTTTCACGTTGATGCCATACGCCTTTCAAGTAAAGACTGGTTTGACGTGCTAAGCCACTTGGAGGGGAACAAGTTTCAAGCCTGAAGGGGAACATTTTGACAATTCCTTCCAAAGAAAACTGGAACCTTCCCCATCCACCCTGCCTTTGACTAATAGGAAGTGAAAAGGAGGGAAGCAGAGCCTTCCCAGGGCAGGAAGATAATGGTCTCTGTTCTTTGTTCTTCCCACATTTGCATCACTGTTACAAAGTTACTTTCCCTAGCTCCTCAAATTAATGGAGGCTTTGCCAAATTTACCTTAAATTCCAGAAACCTTGAAACTATCATGTGTAAATAAGATTGCTTGAGTCATCTCACCAGGAACAGCCAAATCCAATTCAATTAAATGGTTCTTGGGAGACAAGGGGCATAGTTTTTTTTTTTCATTCTTGTTGGTTTTTGTTTTTTTTTTTAAGTTGTACTGATTGGGCCACCCTAAGACTGTTCTGAGCTTGGGGACTGAAATCTGATGGTTCCATTGGGCAGCTACACCATACCACCCAACTGCTTGGCCTTACTGTTGTACCAAAAGATCCCCTGGCTTCCGAGCAAAGCATCATTTTGAAACAGTAAAAACCATCTGCCAGCAAATGCCTCACTCCGACATTTTCCATCCCTTTTCACATCCAGTCGCATCACCACCCACAGGATGATTGTTTTCAGATGATGGCAATGGAACAAATGACACACTAAATGACAGATTGGTGCGTGTGTGTGTGTGTGTGTGTGTACATTTGATGATTGGCTCTATACCATTCTTTGTAAGAGGGCATGATAAATGTTATCTCAAGGTACAGCACCCTGAAGAGAACGGCTGACACACAAACAGTGCAGTGAATTATGCAAGAAAATTGTCCCTCTAATGGAGGAGAGATGAACCGTTTTGTCTAGATTGAGTAGATTTTAAAGTGTGAGTCCTGGCCACTCGGAAACCAAGGGCGCAGAAGTGGCTGCCGTGGGGTGGCTTGAGGACAGGAAGATGAGGGCCAAAAAGAGCCTGCCGTGTGGCTGACAGGGCCTTCGTGCTCCGGCCAGGTGTCAGGCCTCAGCCTCTGAGGTGGGAGAGCCGAGTTCAGGACACTGGTCCACCAGAGACCTCCTGGCCCCACGTAATATCAATCAGCAAGAACTCTCCCAGAGATCTCCATCTCAATGCTAAGACCCACTTCCAGCCAACGGCCAGCAAACTCCAGTGCTGGACGCCCCATGGCAAACAACTAGTAAGACAGCAACACAGCCCCACCCATTAGCAGAGAGGCTACCTAAAATCACACTAATTTCACAGACACCCCAAAACACACCATTGGACATGGCCCTGCCCACCAGAAAGACAAGGTCCAGCCCCATACACCAGAACACAGGCAGCAGTCCCCTCCACCAGGAAGCCTACACAACCCACTGAACAAACCTTACCCACTGGGGGCAGACACCAAAAACAACAGAACTACGAACCTACAGCCTGCCGATTCTTTTTTTTTTTTTAACATCTTTATTGGAGTATAACTGCATATATGTCCATGCAACTCTATCATTTCATCCCAGCTTATCCTTCCCCCTCCGCATGTCCTACATCTGCGTCTTCATTCCTGTCTTGCCCCTAGGTTCTTCAGAACCAATTTTTTTTTTTTTTAGATTCCATATATATGTGTTAGCATGTAGTATTTGTTTTTCTCTTTCTGACTTGCTTCACTCTGTATGACAGACTCTAGGTCCATCCACCTCACAATAAAGAACTCAATTTCACTTGTTTTTATGACTCAGTAATATTACATTGTATATATGTGCCACATCTTCTTTATTCATTCATCTGTCAATGGACACTTAGGTTGCTTCCATGTCCTGGCTATTGTAAATAGTGCTGTACTGGGATTGCTGGGTCATATGTTAGTTCTATTTTTAGTTTTTTAAAGGACCTCCATACTGTTCTCCATAGTGGGTGTACCAATTTACATTCCCACCAAGAGTGTAGTAAGAGGGTTCTCTTTTCTCTACACCCTCTCCAGCATTTATAGTTTGTAGATTTTTTATGATGGTCGTTTTGACCGGTGTGAGGTGATACCTCATTGTGGTTTCCTTTTTTTCTTTTTTTTTTAACACCTTATTGGAGTATAATTGCTTTACAATGGTGTGTTAGTTTCTGCTTCATAACAAAGTGAATCAGTTATACATATACATATGTTCCCATAGCTCTTCCCTCTTGCATCTCCCTCCCTCCCACACTCCCTATCCCACCCCTCTAGGTGGTCACAAACCACCTAGCTGATCACCCTGTGCCATGTGGCTACTTCCCACTAGCTATCTATTTTACGTTTGGTAGTGTATATATGTCCATGCCACTCTCTCACTTTGTCACAGCTCACCCTTCCCCCTCCCCATATCCTCAAGTCCATGCTCTAGTAGGTCTGTGTCTTTATTCCCGTCTTACCCCTAGGTTCTTCATGACCTTTTTTTTTTCTTTCTTAGATTCCATATATATGTGTTAGCATATGGTATTTGTTTTTCTCTTTCTGACTTACTTCACTCTGTATGACAGACTCTAGGTCCATCCACCTCACTACAAATAACTCAATTTCGTTTCTTTTTATGGCTGAGTAATATACCATTGTATATATGTGCCACATCTTCTTTATCCATTCATCCGATGATGGACACTTAGGTTGCTTCCATGTCCTGGCTATTGTAAATAAAGTTGCAAGGAACATTTTTGTACATGACTCTTTTTGAATTATGGTTTTCTCAGGGTATATGCCCAGTAGTGGGATTGCTGGGTCGTATAGTAGTTCTATTTGTAGTTTTTTAAGGAACTTCCATACTGTTCTCCATAGTGGCTGTATCAATTTACATTCCCACCAACAGTGCAAGAGTGTTCCCTTTTCTCCACACCCTCTCCAGCATTTATTGTTTCTAGATTTTTTGATGATGGCCAGTCTGAACGGTGTGAGATGATATCTCATTGTAGTTTTGATTTGCATTTCTCTAATGATTAATGATGTTGAGCATCCTTTCATGTGTTTATTGGCAATCTGTATATCTTCTTTGGAGAAATGTCTATTTAGGTCTTCTGCCCATTTTTGGATTGGGTTGTTTGTTTTTTAGATATTGAGCTGCATGAGCTGCTTGTAAATCTTGGAGATTAACCCTTTGTCAGTTGTTTCATTTGCAAATATTTTCTCCCATTCTGAGGGTTGCCTTTTGGTCTTGTTTATGGTTTCCTTTGCTGTGCAAAAGCTTTTAAGTTTCATTAGGTCCCATTTGTTTAGTTGTTTTTATTTCCATTTCTCTAGGAGGTGGGTCAAAAAGGATCTTGCTGTGATTTATGTCGTAGAGTGTTCTGCCTATGTTTTCCTCTAAGAGTTTGATAGTTTCTGGCCTTACATTTAGGTCTTTAATCCATTTTGCATTTATTTTTGTGTATGGTGTTAGGGAGTGTTCTAATTTCATTCTTTTACATGTAGCTGTCCAATTTTCCCAGCACCACCACTTATTGAAGAGGCTGTCTTTTCTCCATTGTATATTCTTTCCTCCTTTATCAAAGATAAGGTGACCATATGTGCATGGGTTTATCTCTGGGCTTTCTATCCTGTTCCATTGATCTATATTTCTGTTTTTGTGCCAGTACCATACTGTCTTGATTACTGTAGCTTTGTAGTATAGTCTGAAGTCTGGAAGTCTGGTTCATCCAGCTCCATTTTTCTTTCTCAAAATTGCTTTGGCTGTTTCAGGTCTTTTGTATTTCCATTCAAATTGTACAATTTTTTGTTCTAGTTCTGTGAAAAAATGCCATTGGTAGTATCATAGGGATTGTACTGAATCTGTAGATTGCTTTTGGTTGTATAGTCATTTTCACAATGTTGATTCTTCCAATCCAGGAATATGGTATATCTATCCATCTGTTTGTATCATCTTTAATTTCTTTCATCAATGTCTTATAGTTTTCTGCATACAGGTTTCTTGTCTCCTTAGGTAGATTTATTCCTAGATATTTTATTTTTTGTTGTTGTTGCAATGGTAAATGGGAGTGTTTCCTTAATTTCTCTTTCAGATTTTTCCATCATTAGTGTATAGGAATGCAAAAGATTTCTGTGTGGTAATTTTGTATACTGCTACTTTACCAAATTCATTGATTAGCTCTAGTAGTTTTCTGGTAGCATCTTTAGGATTCTCTATGTATAGTATCATGTCATCTGCAAACAGTGACAGCTTTACTTCTTCATTTCCGATTTGGATTCCTTTTATTTCTTTTTCTTCTCTGACTGCTGTGGCTAAAACTTCCAAAACTATGTTGAATAAGAGTGGTGAGAGTGGGCAACTTTGTCCTGTTCCTGATCTGAGAAGAAATGGTTTCAGTTTTTCACCATTGAGAATGATGTTGGCTATAGGTTTGCCATATATGGCCTTTATTATGTTGAGGTAAGTCCCCTCTATGCCTACTTGCTGGAGGGTTTTTATCATAAATGGCTGTTGAATTTTGCTGAAAGATTTTTGTGTATCTATTGAGATTGATAATGTGGTGTATCACATTGATTGATTTGCAAATATAGAATAATCCTTGCATTCCTGGGATAAACCCCACTCGATCATGGTGTATGATCCTTTAATGTGCTGTTGGATTCTGTTTGCTAGTATTTTGTTGAGGATTTTTGCATCTATATTCATCAGTGATATTGGCCTGTAGTTTTCTTTCTTTGTGACATTTTTTCTGGTTTTGGTTTCAGGGTGATGGTGGCCTCGTAGAATGAGTTTGGGAGTGTTCCTCCCTCTGCTATATTTTGGAATGGTTTGAGAAGGATAGGTGTAGCTCTTCTCTAAATGTTTGATAGAATTCACCTGTGAAGCCATCTGGCTCTGGGCGCTTTTTTTTGTTGGAAGAGTTTTAATCACAGTCTCAATTTCAGTGCTCTGGATTGGCCTGTTTATATTTTCTATCTCTTCCTGGTTCAGTCTCGGAAAGTTGTGCTTTTCTAGGAATTTGTCCATGTCTTCCAGTTGTCCATTTTATTGGCATATAGTTTCTTGTAGTAATCTCTCATGATCCTTTGTATTTCTGCAGTGTCAGTTGTTACTTCTCCTTTTTCATTCCTAATTCTACTGACGTGAGTCTTCTCCCTTTTTTTCTTGATGAGTCTGGCTAATGGTTTGTCAATTTTGTTTATCTTCTCAAAGAACCAGCTTTTAGTTTTATTGATCTTTGCTATCGTTTCCTTCATTTCTTTTTCATTTATTTCTGCTCTGATCTTTATGATTTCTTTCCTCCTGCCAACTTTGGAGGTTTTTTGTTCTTCTTTCTCTAACTGCTCTAGGTGTAAGGTTAGGATGTTTCTTTGAGATGTTTCTTGTTTCTTGAGGTAGGATTGTATTGCTATAAACTTGCCTCTTAGAACTGCTTTTGCTGCATCCCATAAGTTTTGGGTCATCTTGTTTTCATTGTCTTTTGTTCCTAGGGATTTTTTGATTTCTTCAGTGATCTCTTGGTTATTAAGTAGTGTGTTATTTAGCCTCCATGTGTTTGTATTTTTTACAGATTTTTTCCTGTAATTAATATCTAGTCTCATAGTGTCATGGTCGGAAAAGATATTTGATACAATTTCAATTTTCTTAAATTTACCAAGGCTTGACTTGTGACCCAAGATATGATCTATCCTGGAGAATGTTCCATGAGCACTTGAGAAGAAAGTGTATTCTGTTGTTTTTAGATGGAATGTCCTATAAATATCAATTAAATCCATCTTGTTTAATGTATCATTTAAAGCTTGTGTTTCCTTATTTATTTTCATTTTGGACGATCTGTCCATTGGTGAAAGTGGGGTGTTAAAGTCCTCTAATATGATTGTGTTACTATCAAGTTCCCCTTTCATGGCTGTTAGCATTTTCCTTATGTATTGAGGTGCTCCTATATTGGGTACATAAATATTTACAATTGTTATATCTTCTTCTTGTTTGATCCCTTGACCATTATGTAGTGTCCTTCTTTGTCTCTTGTAATTGTCTTTATTTTAAGGTTTATTTTGTCTCATATGAGAATTGCTACTCGAGATTTCTTTTGATTTCCATTTGCATGGAATATCTTTTTCCATTCCCTCACTTTCAGTCTAGATGTGTCCCTGGGTCTGAAGTGGGTCTCATGTAGACAGCACATATATGGGTCTTGTTTTTGTATCCATTCAGCGAGGCTGTTTTCTTTTGGTTGGACCATTTAATCCATTTACGTTTAAGGTAATTATCGATATGTATGTTCCTATTACCATTTTCTTAATTGTATTGATTTTGTTATTGTAGGTCTTTTCCTTCTCTTGTGTTTCCTGCCTAGAGAAGTTCCTTTAGCATTTGTTGTAAAGCTGGTTTGGTGGTGCTGAATTCTCTTATGTTTTTCTTGTCTGTGAAGGTTTTAATTTCTCTGTCAAACCTGAATGAGATCCTTGCTGGGTAGAGTAATCTTGGTTGTAGGTTTTTCCCTTTCATCACTTTAAATATGTCTTATCACTCAATTCTCGCTTGCAGAGTTTCTGCTGAGAGATCAGCTGTTAACCTTATGGGGATTCCCTTATGTGTTATTTGTTGTTTTTCCCTTGCTGCTTTTGAGAATTTTTCTTTGTATTTAATTTCTGATAGTTTGATTAATATGTGTCTTGGTGTGTTTCTCCCTGGATTTATCCTCTGTGGGACTCTCTGCACTTCCTGGATTTGATTGACTGTTTCCTTTCCCATATTAGGGAAGTCTTCAATTATAATCTCTTCAATATTTTCTCAGTCCTTTTCTTTTTCTCTTCTCTTCTGATACCCTTAAAATTCATATGTTGGTGTGTTTAATGTTGTCCCAGAGGTCTCTGAGTTTGTCCTCAATTCTTTTCATTCTTTTTTCTTTATTCTGCTCTGCAGTACTTATTTCCACTATTTTATCTTCCAGGTCACCTATCTGTTCTTCTGCCTCAGTTATTTTTCTATTGATTCCTTCTAGAGAATTTTTAATTTCATTTATTGTGCTGTTCATCTTTGTTTGTTTGCTCTTTAGCTCTTCTATGTCCTTGTTAAACGTTTCTTGTATTTTCTCCATTCTATGTCCAAGATTTTGGGTCATCTTTAGTATCATTACTCTGAATTCTTTTTCAGGTAGACTGCCTATTTCCTCTTCATTTGTTTGGTTGGTGGGTTTTTATCTTGCTCCTTCATCTACTGTGTATTTCTCTGTCTTCTAAAATGAGTTAAGAAAAATGGCTTAACTTACTGTTTTTGGGGGTCTCCTTTTTGCAGGCTGCAGGTTCGTACTTCTCGTTGTTTTTGGTGTCTGCTCCCAGTGGCTAAGGTTGGTTCAGTGGGTTGTGTAGGCTTCCTGGTGGAGGGCACTAGTGCCTGTGTTCTGGTTGATGAGGCTGGATCTTGTCTTTCTGGTGGGCAGGATCCCATCCAGTGGTGTGTTTTGGGATGTCTGTGACCTTATTATGATTTTAGGCAGTCTCTCTGCTAAGGGGTGGGGTTGTATTCCTGTCTTACTAGTTGTTTGCCATAGGGTGCCCAGCACTGGAGCTTGCTGGTCATTGAGTGGAGCTGGGTCTTAGCATTGAGATGGATAACTATGGGAGTGCTTTCACCACTTGCTATTACATGGAGCCGGGAGGTCTGTGGTTGACCAATGTCCTGAACTCAGCTCTCCCACCTCAGAGGCTCAGGTCTGACACCCAGCCAGAGCACCAAGACCCTGTCAGCCACATGGCTCAGAAGAAAAGGGAGAAAAAAGAAAGAGAGGAAAATGGGTTTCCCTGGTGGTGCAGTGGTTGGAAGTCCGCCTGCCGATGGTTCGTGCCCCAGTCCGGGAGGATCCCGTGTGCCGCAGGGCAGCTGGGCCCGTGAGCCATGGCTGCTGAGCCTGCACGTCCAGAGCCTGTGCTCCGCAATGGGAGAGGCCACGGCAGTGAGAGGCCTGTGTACTGCAAAAAAAAAAAAAAAAAAAGAAAGAAAGAGAGGAAGGAAGAAAGAAAGAGAGGAAGAAGGAAGAAAGAAAGGAAGAAAGAAAGAAAGAAAAGAAAGTTATTAAAATAATTATTAAAAATTTAAAAGTAATAAAAAAAAACCCAAAAAATCATGGACAGACATAACCCTAGGACAAATGGTAAAAGCAAAGCTATACAGACAAAATCACACAAAGAATTATACACATACCACTCACAAATATAGAAAATATATATATATACATATACATATATACATATATATATGTGTATATATATATATATATACATATATACATACATATATATATATATATATATATATATATATATATATATATATATATATATATATATATATATATATATATATATCATTGCTCCCAAAGTCCACTGCCTCAATTTTGGGATGATTCATTGTCTATTAAGGTATTCCAGAGATGCAGGGTACATCAAGTTGATTGTGGAGATTTAATCCGCTGCTCCTGAGGCTGCTGGGAGAGATTTCCCTTTCCCTTCTTTGCTCGCACAGCTGCCGGGGCTCAGCTTTGGATTTGGCCCCGCCTCTGCATGTAGGTCGCCTGCGGGCATCTGTTCTTCACTCAGACAGGACGGGGTTAATGTAGCAGCTGTTTTGGGGGCTCTGGCTCACTCAGGCCGAGGGGAGGGAGAGGCACGGAGTGCGGGGCAAGCCTGCGCCTGCAGAAGCCGGCGGGACGTTGCACCAGCCTGAGGCACGCCGTGCGTTCTCCCGGGGAAGTTGTCCCTGGATCACGGGACCCTGGCAGTGGTGGGCTGCACAGGCTTCCTGGAAGGGGGGTGTGGATAGTGACCTGTGCTTGCACACAGGCTTCTTGGTGGCAGCAGCAGCAGCCTTAGTGTCTCATGCCTGTCTCTGGGGTCCGCACTGATAACCGTGGCTCGTGTCCGTCTCTGGAGCTCGTTTAGGCAGTGCTCTTAATCCCCTCTCCTCGCGCACCGTGAAACAATTGTCTCTTGTCTCTTCGGCAGTTCCAGACTTTTCCCCAGACTCCCTTCTGGCTAGCTGTGGTGCACTAACCCCCTTCAGGCTGTGTTACGCAGCTAACCCCAGTCCCTCTCCCTGCAATCTAAGCTCCAAAGCCCAAGCCTTAGCTCCCAGCCTCGCCTGCCCCGGCGGGTGAGCACACAAGCCTCTCGGGCTGGTGAGTGCCGGTCGGCCCTGATCCTCTGTGCGGGAATCTCTCCGTTTTGCCCTCCACACCCCTGTGGCTGCACTCTCCTCAGCGGCTCCGAAGCTTCCCCGCTCCACCACCCGCAGTCTCCACCCACGAAGGGGCTTCCTAGTGTGTGGAAACCTTTCCTCCTTCACAGCTCCCTCCCACTGGTGCGGGTCCCATCCCTATTCTTTTGTCTCTGTTTATTCTTTTTTCTTTTGCCCTACCCAGGTACGTGTGGAGTTTCTTGCCTTTTGGGAGTCCTGAGGTCTTCTGCCAGCATTCAGTGGGTGCTCTGTAAGAGTTGTTCCACAGGTAGATGTATTTCTGATGCATCTGTGGGGAGGAAGGCGATCTCTACGTCTTACTCATCCACCATCTTGAAGGTTTCCTCTCAGTGTTGGCTTCTTGAGTTGAAGCTACAACCTTCCGAAATCTCCAAACAATGAAGTGGAAAGTCTTATTCCACACGTGCTGTGATGTCATGGCAAGACCGCTTCTACAGGGCTGACACCACTTGACTGAGTGGCTTGGGACATGACCACTGAAATCCCTCAAAGCCATTCTTGATCAGTAGAAAATTTCCCCCTCATGAAATAAATGACCCCAGCACATCTCTCAAACTCCCACTGAAGAAATTTAGGGATATCCAGACATCCCCACGCTCACAGCTGTGTGTCTCAGTGTTAACTTTGCTCCTCTGGGGCTTGGCAGAGCCCATGATGAAAACACCAAAATAGCCTGAGAAGTGCACGCGCTGCCAGAGAAGTCACTACCACAGACACAGAATCCAATATGGCACAGCTGGAAAGTTCAAAGGGCCTGGACAAGTTCCCAAATTCTATCAGGATTGCTGAGTGATCCAAACTCATTCTTCCTGTCACTGCTTTTCCAGCGCTTAGAAGTTCTCACACATAAGATTAAAAATGTGGAGGTTTTCCCTTATTATAGAATTGTAAATAAAATATCCCTTAAGAGAAGGTATCCTTGATGAATAAACACATGACTTTCATTTGCCTGGCTCTGCAAAAGTGCTTTTAAAGTAATCCCTGCAAAATCTCCATGGACCACGACTCACAGGCTGCCTGCTCCCCAATCCTAGCACAAGGATAACACACACCATGGTTTTTTCTTTCCTCTTTTTAATCAAATGCATTACAGCATGCTATTACTCCTGGGGCTACAGTTCTACAGATGGTTTTCCAGCAGCACTGTGGACTCCATTTAGAAGGAAATGGAACAGTTTTTCCCATCTTAGTACCTTAAATCAGTTTGTTTTCCCCAGGTCTCCATGCATGCTGACCTCACTTTTTAACTGAACTCCAAGAGGACTGAGTCTGTATCACAGCAGACTGGATCATGTGTGTCTGGTATTACATACTGGTGCCAAAATAAAAGTAGCTTTCTGTCCTCCTTGGGGGAAAGGGGGAGGGGTGTGGGGTTGAATAACCTAAGGCCAAAACAATACCTTGAACTTCTTTCATGCTTGATTCGTAGAGGCCATTCATTAGGTTAACTCAAATCCATAAAATATATCCATATAATATTTTTTACTGATTCTGTCCAGTTTGTGTTCATCTTGGTTTGAAAGTCCTTTGGTGGCACAACAAAAATAGGAGCCTGTTCATTTTCCATGCATATCCTCCCCAGGAGCAGCTCCAAGCTAGTGCCCATCAAAGCTCACATCAGTCTTTTCTCCAGGATGACCACTAGTCCCTTAGTGGAAGTCTCCCTTCAACAGCTGATGGTAACAGTGGGATTTGCACCCACTCCTCTAAATCTGTTTACTTTGAGCCAAAAACACAAAAGAAACCCTTCCTTTTGATCACATACCCAGTCCCAGGTATCTCCTGAAGACAATTCCTGTCTACATTGATATTATGCTGATAGACAATATTAACAGGTAATCCCATTTATTTGTTAAGATGTTCCAGGCACTCTGCTATATACCTCATCTCGTTTACCCCACATAGCAATCTATAAAGTGCATCTTATTAACCCTTTGAACTGAAAACTAACTTGACAGTGGTTATATGTGTCCACGGTCACTTAGTTAAAAGAAATAGAGTATGAGGCTCTGGGAACCTAAATCTGAAGAAGGCAAAAGCAAGGAACAGAAGAATGGACAGTGAAAATTTCAACACCATGTGATAAATCCCGAAACAGAGTCATGCAGAAACCATGGCGTTCCAGAAGAAGGCATGATTAACTGGGTAGGGTACATGTATGGGAAGACTGAGGGAACTGCTCAGAAGCGAGGAAACTTGAGCTGGACCTTGAATGATGAGTAGATACTGACAAGGCTGATATGGAAAAAGAGAAGCAAGAGCCCGGAGGGGTATCCAAGGAGATGGTACCTCATGTCACAGGGGCCCGAAGAACATGGCGTGGTCCAGAGCCCCACATAGTTTGGTGTAACAGGAGCAGAGAATATCTGAGGAAGAGAGAATGGAGGACAAGAACAGTCAGTTGTCTGGGATCAGATTGCGAGGGCTTTTTATGCCCTCTTTAGGACTCTGCATTTTACACTGTAGGTGACAGCATGCCCTCAAGGGCAGTCATTATAAATTTGTATTTTGGAAAGGTATCTCTGAGAACAGCATGAGCTAAAGGCAGGGTGACCAGTTGTCTGTTCTAGCTAATCTGTAACAGAGATTGAGAGGAAAGGGAAATGCATAACAGATTTAAGAGGAGATGCAGTAGGATGTATGAGCATGGAGGGAAAGCAAGTAGTGGTGGAAAGAAAGTTGGATTCTAGGGTAGCAGTAGTGTTTGGGGGTGGATGGTAGTGACCTAAAGAATGCAAGGGAAAACTATTTTTTGTCTGGGGGAATGCAGAGTTAAGATTGTATTCCATTATGGTTTCCATGAAACACTGATGTCTTCCACATGGACATGTTGGAGGCCCGTCAGAGAGAATCTGGAAGGCGCTGGCCAAGGTGTAACCGTCAGTATGATTCTGAAACCCCTCAGGAGTAAAGTTGACATCCAAACTTTTCACAACCCTAGAGATCTTGGTAGAAAGAATCCACACAAACAGAGGCCTCCTCCCTCATTCAAGCAGCCGTCTTCACCTTTTGGCACTTGTCTAAGCCTCTTAGCCAGACCCCAAGGTGAGGGATGCTCAATGAAGGGCCTCATTGAAGAATAACACCCAGGTAGGTTCCACAGCCCCTCTGCCCATTCTTGAAAGTAGAGAAGAAGTAGGAAGGTCTGCAGCTCAATTGAACCAACATTTACGTGGCATGTGCTATGTACTGTGCAGAGCATTGGTCCTCGGAGCTAAGATCATGATGCTTGACTTAAAGGAGGTCACAGTCTGTGCAGGACTAAGAGGATAGGAGGGGGAGTGACTGAGAAAGGTGCAGATGGAGAAAAACACAGACCCAGAGGGTTATCAGGGAATGGAGTCTTCCTTGTCCCAGGCCAACCTGACTGCATCCTGCTCATGGTCAATAAAGACAAACCCAGGTCCGGGACGCAGCACACGAGAAGGAAAGCTTCCATCTTCATACTGAGGTGGCCAAAATATTTACTGCTCCATGTTTCTTTTTCATAACACTCATAATATTAATTACAAGTAAAATCAGTGACTTACTTGGTAATCATTTTCTTCATGTTTGTCTATGCGTATCTTGCTTAGCATGGTTCCAGGTACATGATTGGTGCTTAAGAAAATATTTGCTAAAGGGGAAGCTTCTATGGGAACTGGAGGAGGAAAGAAACCACATCTCAGGCAAATAAAATCACGTGCCCCAGAGAAGCCACCCAGCCCCCTCCCCCAGTACGCAGATGCCAAGGATGTAACATTTCACAAACCAGACTTACTCCGCAAATCCTTTCTTCAAGCCTAAAATTTCTCACGAAGATTACCACTATAAGCAGTAAAACATAGGAATCTGTCTTGAAACAAACATACTCTAGTAAATATTATTCATCTTCCCGGGTTGCATTCCCCATTTATTTATCCTCTTGGATTTTCATTCCTGAGACTTTATCCTCTGAATGATTTCTATCCATAAATAACCTGTGTGTTCATTTCAAAGGTTCCAGCTATCCATGACCACTTGAGAATTATAATAAAACCCAGCCCTTGACTCTGGCATCTCCGACTTCTGCATGCCCTCCTTTTGATGCAGTTAATTGAGAGCAACATGGAGCTTCTCTGGATTAGGTAGTGAGTCTGGATTGCATGGAAGTGAGCTAATATGCAAATGGACTTTTGGGAAGTCAAAGGACCTGAAATAAAGCATATGCCCAGTTTTGAAAATGCAGAATAAGCTGACACATGAAATTTTATTTTGCTTGCAGATGTATTCTTTGAAGGCAAGGCATGTAAATTACCCATCTTTGTTGAGACAGTGCCTTATCCAGCAGTTGGCATGGAGTAGGTCCTCAGCAAATGTTTGATGAACTGAGCTGAGCATTTATCACCACTACAAAGATTCTAGAGATATCTGCCTACTGGACCAACATGGCATTCATTTAAGATCAAATGAAAATTTTTGCCCCCAAAGAGCTTACACTGTTCTACAAGGCTACACTCAAATGGTGGAGCTGAAAAAATTAATAAGCTTACCAACAAATCTCTTTTGGTTCCAAAGAGTGTAGAGTGTGTGCATACACACACACACACACACACATACTCAAATATGTACATGCACACACACTCATGGAAGTGTGCATGGGAGTTCCTGATAAATTAAGTATATTCAAGAAAAGGTAAGGAAACATAAAAAAAGTGAGTCCTGCCGATTAGAAAAACTAAAGAGAGCTGAGGGCAGCCAGCCTCTGACTTGTGGCCTTTTTCTGAACTCATATTTCTGCATGACCAGCCCAAACCTAGCTTCCTTCACAAAGATTCTCTTGACCATTCTCATCCTTGGGTATTGCTCCTTTCTTAGAACCATAGCAAATGTTTGGTCTGGTGAAGGGCCAAACGAGTGGGCTGTAGAATGAAGCCAGTTGGTGAACCTATCAGAAAGAAGCTACATGTTACATACCTTTCAGAGCCTGCTAGTTGTAAGTGATTCCTGTCACTTACACTCCATCACCCCCACACCCCTGTTCCTCTCTATCACTCCATCCTGATAACAGATCAAGCTTATCATTCCCTAGAATTATGTTATTTGTCTATTTACTCATTTATTCTCTGGGTGTTTTCTCAGAACCCTTGGCTATTCTGTTAACCTCTGTAACTCCAGCCCCTAGAAGAGTGTATGGCACATGGCGGACTATCAGTGAAGATCTGTTGAATGAAGGATTAATTTAAGAATAGATATTTATACGGTGATTCTGACAAACTTCTTTGGATGAGTAAATATTTTATGTAAAATACGGTGTAATATGTGTAAATATATGATATGTAAAATACTCGAAAAGGTGCCTGGCATATTGAAACCACTCAACATGTTATATTTTATTAGTAGTAGTAGTGCTATAATCACTACTAGTTTTTATTGTCCCAGTCTCCTCTTTCTGCACCTTTTTTTAAGTTCTTACTAGCTTTCATCTCTTTCTCAGGCACCCAGTTACAGCTTTTCTCTCTCCTCCTTGCTATCAGCCCTAATTTCCAATCCTTCCCTCTATACATGTGAATATATACGTGAAAAGTGGATCGTTCCTTAAAAGTAATAACCTCCCAGAGATATTTGCCTTTCAGCAATCATCAAAAAAACACTCACCAAAGAGGTCACACTGAATGAAGAATTTCAGATACTAACTGATGGGCTGAAATGTATATCTAGGATCACTACTTTTTTTCAGTGTCCCTAATATTACACTCTGATATTATCACATCTTACAGATCAGATCTTTCCTTAAAGGTCAGTGCTAAAGACCCAACTTTTGACAAAAGTCTGAAAATAATCTGTGTCTCCTATATTAGCTTAAACTAGGCTTTATGCAGCAAAGCAAAATAAGTAACATTTGTCTTTCTCCAGCCCAGCCCAAGCCTTGCTCTTTCTTGCACTCCCTCCACTCTCTTGGCTAGCCTGTGCACTCTTTACATGACTGTCCCTAGCTGTCCTGTTGAAACTCACTATTTGAGAACAAAATTTTTCTATCAGTCAATTACTTGTAAGTAAGAACTTTAGTCAAGGTGCTCCACGTGTAGAAGTACTTATCTCTCCTATTTCATTTTTTAATTGTAAAATGAGAGGAAATCGTTGGGAAAGAAATTTCAAGAATCTGTGAACTGGCAGGGCAGAAAATATTTGGGAGGAGCAGGGTGGAAAATCCTGGTTTCTAAACCACTTGTCACTGATCCATCCAACAGATTAGAAAAGCCAATCTTGGTTCACATTTTCTCTTCTGTCCATAGGTTCTAAATATATCTCTCAGAGACAATATATTTGGATAGAATTTTTTTTTTTTTTTTTTTTTTTTTTTTTTTTGTTGGCGGTACGTGGGTCTCTCACTGCTGTGGCCTCTCCCGTTGCGGAGCACAGGGTCCAGACGCTCAGGCTCAGCGGCCATGGCTCACGGGCCCAGCCGCTCCGTGGCACGTGGGATCTTCCCGGAACGGCTCACGAACCCGTGTCCCCTGCGTCGGCAGGCAGACTCTCAACCACTGCGCCACCAGGGAAGCCCTGGACAGAATTTTTATAAGGAAGAGTTGAATTTGCTAATGAAAATCATATTTGGTGTACTCATCAGATTGAAAGGTATCCCATTATTTATAGCCCTTTTATCTAGGTAAAGAAGGAATGACTGTGAACTAAAAATATCCTAAGATATTTTCAGCTTGGTCCAAACAGAATGCATTTTCTCCCAGTTTATATTCAGAGATAATAATATTTAACAGGCCTATTTGGGGGCAGTTTTGCCCTTTCTCTTAGCTGTGAGTCCATCTGCTCTTCATATAAATTTGGCTTCAAACTCCACATCATTAAATTGTGCAACAATGCTATATATGACTTCCCTTGAGCGTGAGAGAGGTTTCGTTGTGAAATTCTCTGTTAGGTGGAGCACTTGGTTTCAGCTGTGTAGCATTCTCTGACTGTAGGCTGAATATGGAATCTAGGATTTAGACAAGTTGCCTATAATCTTGATTTACTCAACAAACACACACAAACTCCCTCTCCTCTCCCTATATGTTTTATCAGGATGAGTGAAAACCCTTGTTGAACAGGTCTTAGCCTTCCCTGGTGTTTGATGACTCCCAAATAGGGGTCATTCTCCTATTTCCATGATGCTGGCCCATGGGGTAGGTAAACGGGAGAATGAAAATTATTTACATTCACTAGTCAGTTTCCCTGTCCTTTAAATTACAGGAGAGGAAGCCTATTTGGGGGCAGTTTTTCATAGAGAATATCATAAGATCTTATAATGGGAGCTTGGAAAGCATCTAAACCAAACTTTCTTCTTCATCACAGATGTTAGTCACTCAGTCACTTGTCCATAGTCATCTGCTTGATAAGTGGCAGGCCTGGACTTAGAGCCAAGTTTCTGATTCCTTGAGCTCAGGGTCCTTTAAAAGCCAAAATTCTTACATTCTTAGGCTCTTTACTGCAGACAATAATCCAGATAGATAGATAGATAGATAAACTATCTATATATAGCAAACTATATATCTATAGTCTGCTAATGCCATATCTACAGAGCATTAAGTGAAATGAAAGTTAGATCACTCTCTAGAATATTCAAACAATTCGGGCAAGACTAGAGGATTATTTTCCCTTTAACTGATCAAGAAAATTCAACTCATCTGAACTCAAACTATAAAAGTATAATGTTGATGTCTTTTATGTTATTCATCTCATTACTTATAAGAAAGTAATTACATTTCAGGAATAGATATATTATATATATATTACAATCCCTCTGCCTGGATCCCTCCCCATTTATGGGGGCATCTGACTCTCTCTCACTTTTTGAGTTTTAGATGAAATGTCACCTCCATTTCCTCACCCCCCCCAATATAAGGTAAGTTTCCTCAGTTATTCTTCCTCATAAAATTTTAAAAATTCCTTCTAAAGCACAAATCACAATTTTAAATTGTATATATATATATATATATATATATACACACACACACACACACATAGTTTTTGAAAATGTATAATTAACTTACACATGAAATACATATAACATTGTATATATTCATGTATTTCAAAGAGCCTTAAAAATGCAGCTCTTTGGAACGGACCAGACATCAAGATACTGGGAGAACGCAGAAATGTATAAACGTAGATAGATCAGTGGCTTTCCTTCTCTTTCTCTTTCTTAAATAAAAGCAGCCTTCAGCTAGGAAGGCTTTCCTCAAAGGTTCTTAATCTGGGAGTCTGTGGAATGAAGGTCCAAAAGGATCATCGGAGAATCTGCGAACACCCTATAATTACACGAAAAAAATTTCTCTATGTGTGTATGTGCATTTTTCCGGGGATTAGGGGTCAAAGTTTTCATTAGATTCTCAAAGAGGTCCACTGGTTTGTGTGAAAACCTAATGCTTAAATAAAAGAAAAAGATGCTGTTCCTCATGTAGGGACTTTGGCCCTTGTCACTTCCCTCATGAACTCCCCCTTCCTCCATGGGATCCCCAAGGAGGCTCCATGAAACCCCCTGGGCTCTGCAGAGCACATTTTTAAAACTCTTGCTACAGGAATCACTTAAATAAAAATCTAAACTCAAGAGTTTTGAGCTATATGTTGCCCATAGACACTCCCTTCAACATCTGTGGATGGCATGTGGTCCAGGCCTGCCAAAATGAGGAACTTATAAAGAAATTAGGACATGATGAATATCTGCTAATAACTTTGGGACTTTCACTGCAATACTATGTCTAGAAGCAGTCTTGCTCCATTCAAGAAAACAGGTTAAATATTCTCCAGACACATCTCTTAGAATTAACTACAATAGCAGGAATTAGAGTATCTTCAGAGTTAATAATATCTGAACATTCTAACTTTTACTAGAATTAAATAAAAAATAAACTCTCACAGCCAAATAAAAAATGTACTTTAGCCCTAAATCTACAGAAGGTAAAACATGAGGATAGAAGGAAAACATGAGATAATGTTGGTCAAGCTGATATTACCCAAGTGATAAGAAAGATCATCATCGATAATTTTGAGCATTCAGTATACTCATCTAAAAATATTTTGAGGTGCAAGTCATGTAAAATGTTTGCACTAGTCTGGGTTCTTGGTAGCAAGCAACAGAAATGGACATTGGTTAACTTAAGCAGAAAAAGGAACTCAATGAATGGGTGCGGGTACCTCAGGGAATCTACGAGAAGGCTGGAGAACAAGATGTGGAGGGACTCTGGGAAGGCAAAAAGCAACCAAGATCCAGCCACAGGAACTGTCTCTTTAGGACATGCCCAGTGGTACCAGGGACAACAGGCACTCATTGTCACCACCCTCCATCAATAGACTCTCCAGTCCACTGTGCTGGACATCAGCCTCTGCAGCAGGAGCAATGAATAGTCTCTAACTAACCCTGGTCTTTGTATCAGTCCCTGAAGACCCTCTGGAAATTCTGTTCTGTATTTTAAAAAGATAATTTGTGGTGGTGTGGAGAATGCACAGACTCAGTAAGAGATTAGAGGGAGGGTGACCAGTTGTAAGGTTTTTATAATAATATAAGCAAGAATTGTCAAAAGTCCTGTGCTTGGTGTACTCAGGGCAGGAGTGCATCTACCCAGGAAAGGGCTGAAGACAGTGGTTCTCAAACTTTAGAGGGTGTGAGGACCACCTGGAGGACTTGTTGAAATACAGATCACTGGGTGCCACCCCCAGGGTTTCTGATTCAGGAGGTCTAAGGTCAGACTTGAAAATTTACTTTTTTAACAAGTTCTCAGGTGATGCTGATCTGGTTGGTCTGGATCCACATTTACACCTCAATTTAAGAGACAAGTGGGGTTAGATGTGTGGTGAGCCCGAACAGTCATCTTAAGAGTGGTGGTGGGATCTTGAGTTTTGGCATGAGCATGTGAGAACAACACAGAGATTGCTTATCCTGACAGCTCTCCCTGAGAATTTTGGGCTGGGGTCAGGAGGAGGGGGTTTCATAGAGACAGAAAGAATAGAACACAGCAGACTTCCCTGACTCCACCAGCAGTACAGAGACCAACAATGCGGTAGGAGAACTTCATGACTACAGTAAGTCCCCTACATACGAACGAGTTCCGTTCCAAGAGCACATTCGTAAGTCCAATTTGTTCATAAGCCCAACAAAGTTAGCCTAAAGTACCCAACTAACACAATTGGCAATAAAGTACTGTACTGTAATAGGTTTATAATACTTTTCACACAAATAATACATAAAAAACAAACACAAAAATTAAAACATTTTTAATCTTACAATACAGTACCTTGAAAAGCACGGTAGTACAGTACAACAGCTGGCATACAGGGGCTGGCACTGAGTGAACAGGCAAGAAGAGTTACTGACTGGAGGAGGGAGAGGAGGTGGGAGATGGTAGAGCTGAAGGATCGTCAGCAACAGGAGACAGAGGGCAAGCTGCAATTTCACTGACACCTGACGCTGATGGCACAGGTTCTGGCTCCTTGCTGGATTCAATTCTATGTACCCTCTTAAAATAATGATCCAGTAATGTCTGGGTAGTAGCTCTTTTTATCTTGTCATAGATGACACAGTAGCACTGGATTACATTCTGTATTCAGGTTCTGTGCCTCAAAAACTAACAGTGCCTCCTCAGATAAAGAAAATCCCCTTGCCATTTCCTGCATCATGAATCTTTTCATTTCTTCAGTTGCTTCTGCCTCTTGTCTCTCTTTATTCTTTCTCTGGGCCTCCAATTCAAGCAGGCCTTCATTAGTAACGCACGTTCCCATCTTTGAAAGTTCTCAACTTGAAGGTTCGTATGTAGGGGACTTACTGTATTGATTTTCATCAAATGCACGTAAACTCCCTCCCACTGGGGATAGAACTATCTTTTATTCATAGTTTTTATTCCCAAAGTACCTGGCACACTGGAGATGCTAGTACATTCTTAATTGATTTCGTTAGTTCTAGACTAAGCTATTTATGATCAAATGTCAACTTATCTTCTTCTTTCTCCATCATCTCCCTGCAGAAGATCATATCCATTAATATCATTGGTGGGATTTCTCTTTCTTGTAAATATTGAAAATCAAACCTCAGAAGACCAAGGTGGATAGGAAAGAGATCAGCAGCCATATTTTCCAATAAATGTGCCCAAGAATTAAGCAATAAAACACCTGACAAAAAAAAGATCATGGAATATTATCTAACCTTTAAAAAGAAAGAAATCCTGCCACATTTGTGACAACATGGATGAAACTAAAGTTATGCTAAGTGAAATAAACCATAGGACTTAAATGATGAGTTAAAGTTAGATTTTAACTCATCATTTAACTATTAGATTTTTAACTCATCATTTAACTATTAACTATTTTACTAGTTAACTATTTAACTAGTTAACTAACTAGTTAGCTATTTTAACTCATCATTTAACTATTAGATTTTTAACTCATCATTTAACTATTAGATTCTATCAAGCAGATTCCTACAAGCTGATGGGAATTAGGCTGTTGGCCAAAGGGAATTATACCTTTTGAGATGTTCTGTGGTTATTCCCAACCTTGAGAAGGCTAGATGCAGTTAAATTTGTAGGGGCAGAACTCAATTCTCTCCTTCCTCATCATCACAACAAATGAACTCAGAATTTACCACCAACATATTTCTGTTGATTTAAAGAATAATTTTGTAGGGAACCATCTCTGAGTTTTCTGTCTTTCAGGGAATTATTACAAATGTGGACCATCTTGAAGAAGGAAACGATCAAAGAATTATTAAACATGCTACAGAGAAAATGAATTTACTGAAGCAATAGAAAGTTTGAAGATGTTAGAAAGACAGAATTAGTAGTAGACTGTTAAGATTCGAAGATAATAGTATTGTGTTGGCATGATCTTAACAGGGTCCTTAGGCAACGTGGTTAAAAGACCGAATCATGAATGTCAAAACTGGATCTGTTCAGGAGGTCCTCATAATGGATGCCCTAAATAAACTCTGGTTTCATCAAAATATTTCATGAATTACTAACAAAAAATCCCAGAAACTCGGTTACCAAGTTTTCTGGGACAATCTGATGTTTCAGATTTTTATTGGAGTCTGCCTTCAACCAATCGTTTCATGTCTCTGAGACCCTATTTGCTCATCTATAAAATGAAGTGTTAACGAAATTATTTAAATATACCATTCCTCTTTTAATACTCAGTGAGGTCTATAACTCTTCTTTCAGACACATTGCCTTTATTTTTTAAAGCAAAAAATTACACAGGTAATACATGAAAATATTTCTTTATAAAAGGAATAAAACATTATAAATTAAAGTCGACTTTATCATTCCCGATCCTAATCCCCCAACTCATCTCTTCTAATCACCATGATTACCTGCAAATTTTTTAAATGCTTTTGCTTACATATATCTGTGCATGGAAAATATAGAACCCTGTTTTATTTGTGTGTTTTCACATGACATGTATTCTATTAAATATGTCATTCTGTGATTTGATTTGATTCTTGTTTGTTCCACAACATTCGTAAAGATCTTCCCACATCAGTACATTTAGATCCACCTAATTTCATACTATGCATGTACCGTCATGCTCCCAGTCATACCCATCTTAATGAACATTTGTTTTACTGGACGTCTTTGAAAATGCCTTCTTTTGTGTACATGGAAATGCTAGAGTCGGTAGTGCAAAATGAATTTTCTGAGTCATGGATTTGAATCCTTTAAATTTTACTATCAACCAAATTATCCTCCAAAGTAGCTATACCATTTGATACCAGCAGTTCATGAGACTTCACTCTTCTCATGGAGAAGACTCTTGCTCATGTCAAACTTTAAAACATATATACAATGGAATATAACTCAGCCATAAAAAGAAACGAAATTGAGTTATTTGTAGTGAGGTGGATGGACCTAGAGTCTGTCATACAGAGTGAAGTAAGTCAGAAAGAGAAAAACAAATACCATATGCTAACACATATATATGGAATCTAAAAAAGGTTCTGATGAACCTAGGGTCAGGACAGGAATAAAGATGCAGACATAGAGAATGGACTTGAGAGGAAAGGGTAAGCTGGGACAAAGTGAGAGAGTAACATTGACATATATACACTATCAAATGTAAAATAGATAGCTAGTGGGAAGCAGCCACATAGCACAGGGAGGTCAGCTCGGTGCTTTGTGACCACCTAGAGGGGTGGGATAGGGAGGGTGGGAGTGAGACGCAGGAGGGAGGGGATATGGGGATATACGTATACATATAGCTGATTACTATTTTATGCAGCATAAACTAACACAACACTGTAAAGCAATTATACTCCAATAAAGCGTTAAAAAAAAAAAAACTTGCCACCAGACTGGATGGAAAGAAACATGTCGTGTGACCCTGATTACAGGTGACATTGAGCACTTTTTCACATTACCTCTTTTTACATTTCCAGTTTACATATTGTGCCCACTCAAAACTTACTGGACATGGTCTCAATGGTCTGAGTTCAAATCCTGTCTCTGGTATCTCCTGGCTGTGTCAAGTCACTGAATCTCTCTGCCCACAGTTTCCTCAGCTATAAAAGGAGAATAACAAGGCCTGTTCTGTTTGGCTCGGTAACAAAAACTGATTGAATATTTTCTAGGCATTGTTGAGAGCTATGCAACTATATCAGGCAAAGGTGATAAAAGGAACAGAATCACTAGGAGTGATATAAAATAAGGGATTTATTACAAGAATATGACCTTTCACAATGATGGGGAAGGATTAGTGCTGTTGTTATGACTGGCACTGGCTCTAAAGTCAGCAGGGCAGGCGGTTGGGAAAGAAGTCGAAAGATAAAGATGGAGTTGAAGTGGAGAGAGCAAGGACAAAGTGGGACCCCTGACAATGAGCTGGAACCCACAAGGACAGACAGAAATCCACACTGGTCTCTTCAAAAATTCAAATTAAATGATGTGACTCTGGTGCCTTTCATCACTAAGCAAAATACACACTTGGCCCAGAAGTTGAAGAAGCTGAAGGATAATCCAGTGGACCTGGGGAAGCTACCATCAAGATACAGGAGCCTGGTGACGCAGTGGTTAAGAGTCTGCCTGCCAATGCAGGGGACACAGGTTCGTGCCCCGGTCCGGGAAGGTCTTACATGCCGTGGAGCGGCTGGGCCCGTGAGCCATGGCCACTGAGCCTGCGTGTCAGGAGCCTGTGCTCCACAACGGGAGAGGCCACAACAGTGAGAGGCCTGCGTACCACAAAAGAAAAAAAAAAAAAAAAAAAGATACAGGAGCAGCCACATGTGAGAGGTGCAACAGCACCAGAGCTTGGCCTCATGCTTCTGAGGTTAATGAGAACACTGCTACATGTCACTTCTGCCTCCAACATCTTGTGGCTCTTGTCAACCTGGAACACTGCAGGTAGAGATTTCTGGGAAATGTAGTTCCACCTCAGCTAAGCATGCACACAAACAACATTATAAATCCACAACAGCAACTCCAGGAGATAATAACAAACATCAGCTGTGCTAGTTGCAAACCCATTATCAAAATGTTTGATCTGTGCACATCATGCTCATTTCATTCTAAAGGCTGCATCTTTCTACACTGGTCCATGAAGAGTAACATCAAGGGAGAGAAGTGGTCAATTTTCTCTGCCTTCACAAGTCACAAGGAAAACAAAATTTTATAATAAAAGAGAAAAACAAAATTTGACAAGAGAAGAGACTGATAACAGAGGCTGAAATAAAATCTGTGGATCTGTATGCTGCTTTCAGGGAAGACAGAAGAAAGCTGAACGTAATTCCCTTCTTTGTAGATCCCAGCCATGCAGAAGTGCTCGGAGAGCCCAACCTCATGCGTTTTCCCTATTGCCAAGTGAAGTGCATCTTTGTCTCTTGGAACAGTCCTGCTTTACAGGAAAAGAATTAAAAAGCGAGGACCATATAAGGACTACACTAATTATGAGCTGGAATGTGTCAGCCAGAAATGAGTTACAAGCTGGCCAGGGCCTGCAAACTATAGTTAGATATTTAATAAAGTTCAGGCATGCAGCTGCAAGCACTCCTGGATGCTTGCCACCTTTTATTATGGTGGCGCCTGGCAACTGCTTGTAGTTAAGGGTCTGTCAGCCTTTCCATTAGACACTCCATCTTTTCAGGACTCTCTAAATCTCTTTTTTTTTAACCACACAAATTAGAAACTTGTATGTAGCTTGTCCAAAATGAGGCTATTTTGTGGTTGTTGTTATTGTTTTTCAGATTTGGAGAAGCTCAATCTGGTTTTGCCATTTACGGTACCAAAAAAAAAGAAGGAAAAGGAGGAGGAGGAGCAGGAGGGGAAGGGGAAGAAGAAGGGAGAAAGAGAAGGGAAAGAGGGGGGAGAGGAGGAGAGGAAGAAAAGGAGGAAGGCATCCAAAAAAGACAAAGTTAGTAGACAGATTGTCAGTTTGGTCCCAAGTTTTCCTACAGAAATGATGTGCTTTTTCTGGGACCACACTGAAAAAGGAAAATACACTTCAGCAAAGTGTTTTATATAAAATCTGTTTTTAGATAAGTCCAAAGATAGCTAAAGATGTGGAAAAAAAGCTTTCTGTTTCTTAGCTTGGTATGAGATTGTTAGCTTGATAACAAAAAAGAAATCAGGGAACAATTTTATGCTTCACCATATATTCTTCCCCACCCCTTCACCTCTGGTAACCACTAATTTCAAAAAGCAATCTTCCATTGGGAAAATTTTATACACAACTCAAGAATACTGGGTTAAACAGGAGAACTTGTAGTAATTCCTCAGTTCTAAGGAAGGAAGGAAGGGAGGAAGGCAGGAAAGAAGGAAGGAAGATATCACCTCTGTAAATGTGCTCACTGGTGTTAAGATGCATCCCAAATTCAGAAAAAAATATAAATAAATAAATATATGCATATTTGAGGGAAAGAGAAAGTGTCTTAGAATAAGAGAATAGGGCATATAACTCATTATCATTTACAAAGAAATTTCAACCAAATTTTGCCCAACCTTTCTTCTCTGCCCTCGATGAAATACCAGGCAGATTCCAATTATTTTTCTATCTATTATTCAGGTTTCCAAAAGCCAGTTAAGTGTAGAATGAAACTTTCAAGATCTTATTGAATTTAAAATTTCTCCCCTACCTCAGCTTGAGCCTAAACCTGCTTGGAAGTCTGCAGGAGTAGAAGGGATGTGTTGAACCTCTCTGTGATTTCTTTTACCTTGCCACTATCTCTTCTCCTCCTCCCCCCCTCTGCTGCCTCTGTCTTCTCCAACTTTGGAGTGAGGTGAGGATTTGGTCTTAGTCAAACTGACCTCACAGCCAGTTCACCCAAGACAGTCTTGACTTACCTTGGGGGCTCCCAATCATACCTGTGGTCTAAGATATTTCTATGAAGTGTTTGTAACCAACAGTTACATGAATTTCACTAGGAGGGGTCTGGTAAACCTCCACTCCCTACATCCAGCTCCTATGATAGTTTTGTCTTGTAGCATGGGAGAAAGCAGAAGACAGACTTTCCATTAACATGTGGTTAAATCTGAGTGATGACCACAGTGACAGCCTCCTCCCTATACCTGACTTTTTTCAGATACAAAGGGACAACGTTTCCTTTATCAGGACAGAATGCAGGGCATAGCTATTGGCATCTTGGTATACCAGGCAGTTGTGCTAAGATTTAGACTACACTACAGCCTTCAACATGCTGAAAGCAATGAGGCTACCAGGTGGAAGGATCAGTGGGAAAGATGAGAAATTTGTAGGCTGCTTGCCTGTGAAATATGTGTAAGAAACAGAGGCCAAGAAATCCCACCATGTAGAGAGTAATATGAAAGCTTTTACTACAAAGGTTTTTGGCATATTATTTAATGTACATCTGCAACTATTTATTTTATACTTTGATAAGTAAATATATTGTAGATAACAAGAGCCAGATTTCTCATTACTGTAGAAAGAATTAAAGCTAAGGAAAGGGAGAGACTAGAATGAACTCATGTGTTGGATTGGAACCAAAGGTATGAACTCATGAATTCAATGTGAACTCATATATATGCAGATAGATAAATATAGAATATAAATGTATTTGTGTGTACATATGTTTCCTAGTTCTGTCTGCTGAGGGAGCCTAGGAGCAATGACAATCTCATAGCAATCTGAGTACACCCAGCACCCAGATCTTGTTTCTAAATAACAGTTTCCAATTAAAAGAATCAGAGCTCCTTGGGAAAGAGGTTGATTCCACCATTGGGCCAGGAAAAATACAAGATGAGCCTGGAAGGTCTTGTGATGCCAGAAAATAAGGAAGTGTTTGAGAAAAGATAAAGGCATGCCAAAGAACAAAAACCCAATCTAGAGGGGCTCCCCATGTCAAAGCTGCAACAGTTTGATCAAAAAATAATTATAGGGGCTTCCCTGGTGGCACAGTGGTTGAGAGTCCGCCTGCCGATGCAGGGGACACGGGTTTGTGCCCCGGTCTGGTAGGATCCCACATGCCGCGGAGCGGCTGGGCCCGTGAGCCATGGCTGTTGAGCCTGCGTGTCCGGAGCCTGTGCTCCACAATGGGAGAGGCCACAGCAGTGAGAGGCCTGCGTACCATAAATAAATAAATAAATAAATAAATAAATAAATAAATAAATAAATAAATAAAATAATTATAGTACTTATTGTAACCCATAGAATAAAATAATTATCAATGAATGCATAATGGCATAAATGAATAATTGGATCGATAAGTGAATTGTGGGGGGCAGGCAGCTGTTCTTTACAGAAGAATCCCAATTAATTAATGTAGGAATGAGAGAAATTTAAAAATCACCATTAGGCAAATACCACGGTAATGATTGTTGCAGGCAAGATGTACCAAAGTATGCTAAAATCATTGGGCAAAATTTGAGGAAAAACAAGATATTAGCATAGTCGCAATGTATCTCACCTAAGATATTTATCAATTATATAGGGGAAAATAGGAACATTACAATGAAGAAACCCAACAGACACTTTAATCAAGTGATTGAGATTAATATCATAAGCAATAAAACATTTAACATCATGAACACCCTGTTATGATGCACTAAGAAGGACACAACATCACTTCTGTGGTATTCTTGCCAAAAATGCACAATCTCAATATAATCATGAGAAAACACATATTGAGAGACATTCTACAAAAAAAGTGACCAGTACTCCACACAAGTGTGAAGGTCATGAAAGACAAGAAAAGAATTCAGAAATGTCATGACTCGGGGAGACTAAGGTGACACAGCAACTGAATGCAGTGGGAGTGGGCCCAGGAATAGGAAAGGAGCATTAGAGGAAAATTTGATTAAATTTGAATAAAGTCTGTAGTTCACTTAACAATATTGCACAAATGTTCATCTCCTGTTTTGGTAACAGTACTCTGGTTACAAAAGCTTTCAACGTTAGGGAAACCGAGTAAAGAGAATATGTGAACCCTCTGAACAATATTTTCAACTTTTCTATAAGTCTAAGATTGTTGTAAAATAAACTGTTTACCAAAAATGTCCTATAAAGGAGAAAGGTATTTTGTGTTTTTAAATTATTTATTTATTTATTTTATTGAAGCATAGTTGATTTACAATATTATATTAGTTTCAGTTGTACAACATAGTGATTCAATTATTTTTATAGATTATACTCCATGGAAAGTTATTACAAAATAATGGATATATTTCTCTGTGATGTACAATATATCCTTGTTGCTCATTTATTTTATACATAGTAATTTGTAACTTTTAATCTCCTACACCTATCTTGGCCCTCTCCCCTTCCCTCTCCCCACTGGGAATCACTAGTTTGTTCTCTATATCTGTGAGTCTATTTATCTTGTGTTATATTCATCCATTTTATTTTTTAGATTCCACACATAAGTGATAACATACAGTATTTGTCTTTCTCTGTCTGACTTATTTCACTAGGCAAAATACCCTCTAGGTCCATCCATGTTGTTGCAAATGGCAGAATTTCATTCTTCTTTATGGCTGAGTAATAGTCCATTGGATACAATACCACATCTTCTTTATCTATTCATCTGTTGGTGCACACTTAGGTTGCTTCCATATCTTGGCTATCATAAATAATGATGCTATGAATTTTGGGTGTATGTATCTTTTTGAATTAATGTTTTTGTTTTCTTCAACTATGTAGGCGTAAAATTGATTGATCATATAGTAGTTATATTTTTAGTTTTTTGAGGAACCGCCATACAATTTTCCATAGTGGCTGTACCAATTTACTTTCCCACCAACAATGTAGGAGAGTTCCTTTTTCCCTACACCCTCTCCAGCATTTATTATTTATAGACTTTTTTGATGATAGTTATCCTGACAGGTGTGAGGTGATATCTCATTGTGGTTTTGATTTGCATTTCCCTGATGCTTAGCAATGTTGAGCCTCTTTTCATGTGCCTGCTGGACATCTGTATGTCTTGTTTGGAAAAATGTCTATTTTTTGGGTTTTCTGCCCATTTTTTAATCAGGTTTTTTTGGGGGTTTTTTTGGATATTGAGTTGTATAAGCTGTTTATATATTTTGAATATTAACCCCTTATTGGTCACATCATTCACAAGTATTTTCTCTCATTCAGTAGATTGTCTTTTTGTCAATGGTTTTCTTGGCTGTGCAAAGGCTTTTAAGTTTAATCTGGTCACATTTGTTTATTTTTGTTTTTGTTTCATTTGCCTTAGGAGACAGATCCCCAAGTTTATTGCTATGATTTATGTTAAAAACTGTTCTGCCTATTTTCTTCTAGGAGTCTTATGGTTTCTGGTCTTACATTTAGTTACATCTTTAATCTATTTTGAGTTTATTTTTGTATATGTTGTGAGGAAATGTTCTTACTCTTTTACATGTAACCGTCCAGTTTTCCTAGCACCACTTAGTGAAAAACTGATTTTCTCTATTGTATAATCTTGTCTCCTTTGTTGTAGATTAATTGACCATAGATGCATGGGTTTATTTCTGGGCTCTACATTCTGTTCCACTGATCTATCTGTCTGTTTTTGTGCCAGTAGCATGCTGTTTTGATTACTGTAGCTTTGTAGTATAGCCTAAATTTAGGGAGGGTGATACTTCCAACTTTTTTTTTTTTCCTCAAGGTTGCTTTGGCAAATTGGGGTCTTTTGTGGTTCCATATGAATTTTAAAAGTATTTGTTCTAGATCCATGAAAGAAAGTCGTGAATATTTTGATAGGGATTTCACTAAATCTAGAGAATGCTTTGGATAGTATGGTCATTTTAACAATATTAATTCTTGCAATCCATGAACATAAGATATCTTTCTATTTCACTGTACCATCTTCAATTTCCTTCATCAGTGTTTTATAGTTTTCAGAGTATAACTCTTTCACCTCCTTGGTTAAGTTTATTTCCAGGTATTTCATTCATTTTGATGTGATTTTAAATGGGATTGTCTTCTTGTTTTCTCTTTCTGATAGTTCATTATTAGTGTTTAGAAAAGCAACAGATTTCTGTATATTAATCTTGTATCAGTGCAAATTTGCTGAATTCATTCATTAGTTCTAATAGTTTTTTGATGGAGACTTTAGGATTTTCTATAGATAGTATCATGTCATCTGCAAAGAATAACAGTTAACTCTTCCTTTTTGTTTCTTTTTCTTGTCTGACTGCTGTAGCTAGGACTTCCAATACTATGTTAAATAAAAGTGGTGAGAATGGGCATCGTTGTCTTGTTTCTGATTGTAGAGGAAAAGCTTTCACCATTGAGTATGATGTTAGCTGTGGGTTTGTCATCAATGGACTTTGTTATGTTGAGATATGTTTCCTCTATAACAAATTTGATGGCAGTTTTATCATGAACAGATGGTCATTTTTGTCAAGTATTTTTCTTTATCTACTGAGATTATCCTGTGATTTTTTATCCTTCCTTTTGTTAATGTGGTGTATCACATTAATTAATTTACAGCTATTGAACCATTCTTGCATCCCTGGAATAAAGCCTACTAAACATGGTGTATGTTCCTTTTTATATATTATTGAATTCAGTTTGCTAATATTTTGTTGAGGATTTTTGCATCTATATTCATCAGAGATATTGGCAGATTGTTACAATTACACAGATTGTTAAATAATCATACAGATTTAATAACAGTTTGAGCTCAAGAGAGTAATAAAAACTGTGACTATCAACCAAGTTGGCACTTTACAAATGATCTTCAATTCACACAATAATCTGGGCTGGGGGGGGGAGCGGAGAGATGTCATTTGAACTTTAAAAATGAAGAAACCCTAGCTCAGACATGTAAAGTTCCAGTGTCAAAACCAGTGAAAGGTAGAATTAGAATCAGTAAAACTGAGTGTGACTGACTCTAAACCCCAAGTTCTTCTTCAGTGCACACCTCCACTGTAGAGAAGCCAGTTCTGCATGGAGCAGGACATGTTTTGTGGATGTCAGTATAATTAAGAGCCTTACAGCTCAGTCTCTAGAATCAAATGATCAAATTCCCAGCTCTGCCATACCCTGGCTATGGAACTTTGGATTCTGAACCTTATTTTTCTCATTCGCAAAATGGGGATAATAGTGCCTACCTCACAAGTTCATTATGAGAATTTAAAAGATCTTAATACTCAGCATAGTTCCCAGCACATAGAAAGCTCTCAAGAAATGGTAGCTTTGTATAATCAATTAACATCCCTAAAAATATTTGAATAAAAGAACGTCTGTAAATATTGCTGAAGATCTAGTATCTAAGTGCTCTTTATGAAAAGCTCAGTTATCATGCTGCTGTTCATAGGAGATTTTATCAAAGGTTGGGAGTGGGGCAAGCTGTACTTGGATTCAGCATAACTTAAAACAGCTTACAGCATTTTTTCACCATCTTCCCTTGCTATGCATACTAAGCATTGGATCTTCAATTCTGATCCATGCAAAGAAAACTTGATATTGCTTGTATTCGTTTTCTATTGCTGCTGTAACAAATAACCACATACCTGGTGGGTTGAAACAACAAAAATTTATTTATCTTACAGTTTTGCCGGTTAGAAGTCCAACATGGTCTCACTGGGAAAAACTCAGAGCTGTGTTTACTTCTGAAAGCTCTAGAGGAGAATCAGTTTCCTTACCTTTCCCAGTTTCTAGAGACTGCTCATGTTCTTTGGGTCATGGAACCTTCTTCCTTCAGAGTCAGCAAAAGTGGGACTCCTTCTCATATCACATCACTCTGACCTTTCCATTGCCACATCTCCATCTCTGACTCTTTTCTGTTGCTTTCCTCTTCCATTTACAGGGAAGGAAACTGGGGCTCAGCAAAACTAAATAATCTGGCCAGCTGGTGTATAGTAGAGCCAGGATTGAAACACAGTTTTACATCGCTCCAAAACCTCTACTCTTAACCACTATGACAGAATATAAATCTAAGGTATGAAAAAGAGTTCAGGAGTAATTCATTCTCCTATTAAAAAAATAAAATAAAAAAGACTAAAGCCTTGAAATGAATGTGTCCCCGTGGGACACAATTACTGGCAACACCTTGTTTCCACCCAGCACCTTGCTAGGGAGAAGTTGGTTTGGAAGCCACTTTTAGGGTTCTGCACCGAAAAAGGTAACGTGATGCTTGAGTTTATGTCTGCTTCTGAAAGGGCTGTAGGCTGAGACTCCACAGTTTCCATCCCAAGGATTTCTTGACTCAATCACACTCCCCTCTCCCTTGTAGGTTTCACCCAAAACAGACACATGGTTTCTATTCTAGACTGAGTCTTCACTGGACACTCCCAGGAAAGCCTGCCATGTTGTTTTCCAGCACATTCTTTTCAAACAAGAAACAAGCCAAAAATTGTTTCTGTTCTTTCACTTAAAAAGAAATTATGAAGCTTTCCCTGTGTGTGCAATGTCTTTATAGTTGTCTCTAGTAAATTATTTTCACATGTTGTCTACCAGACCCACTGACTCTGCTGAAAACCCTTATCCTCATGCCTGGGATGACCTCTCACCCAAGGGGCCGGTACCCAAAAGGCAACATGGGCCAACTGTGCTGTATGCTTCATTACCCGGGTAATTGCTGAGGCAAATGAGTTCTAGCTAATTACTAGTGTGGTCTTAATCCCAGCAACAAGTGAAAGCAAGAACTCTCACTGACATTTCACTCTATACTATAATGAATACAACTTGCAGTTTTAGTTGATGCCAAAACATTCACTATTATGAACAGAATCTGAGATCCCAAGGGAATTAGATAGATGAGCGTTTAAATGTATGGGATTTTTCTTTCCCTACTTTTAATTTGCTGCCAGGTATATTTTTAGTGCAACTCGATTTCCTCTTTACCCTAGGCAACAGCATGAGCCTTCTACTATAAGTTGCAATTACTATTAAGAATCACCTGACTTTAGAACCTGTTGAAAATACCATATATCAGAAGTGAAGACATCGTTTGTAAGGATAAAAATGAAATAATAGATTTTAAAGTTCTTTTCAAAGATGAAAGCACAATACAATCATAAGGCATCATTATTATCCCCTTATAACTATGATCTATAATGCCCATATAAAATATAATTTGTTAATTATTACATGTGGTGTCAGTGATAAGCAGTAAAATGTAGCCCCTTTGGAAAAAGTAATCCAAGAGTATTTTCTCTCATTCCCCAAATGCATATTTGAATTGCTCTGATTTGTGGATGCTTCCAATTTCCTAAGAAGAGTTACCTTTGAGACTGATAGCACAGGTGGAGATAGGAGCATAGCACATTATTTAGCAGCCAGGCCAAGACTAAAATTCAGGTCTTCTGATGAGTAACTAAGTGCCCCTCAGCAAAGTATGTAATCATTTTGGGTTATAGCTTTCACAGCCTTTAAAATGGGGCTGATAACTTACATCTAAGAATGTTACAAAGATAAAGTGAAACAAAAAGGAAAAAGCACTTTGGAATGTTAAAGGTATATGAAATCAAGGCTTATAGGAACAGTAGAATGCACTATTCATAACAACATTAGTAGTTTCCTCATGAAATGAGGACATTTAGCTTATTTTCTTGTTAAAACTGCTTTAGTACCATGTTTCTGCACTTAAGCGTTTTGGCAAGGGTGAAAGTTTTGTTTGAGCTACAAAACCAAATAGGAGAAAGGAGACTGTCACCAGTTCTTCTCTGATTTGAGCCCCAAGAAAAGACAGTTTAAGGATTTGTACATCTCCCAATTGTGTTGAATTTGGTTTGTTCCCAGCACTGCCTCACTTTATCTAGAAATCTCTCTGCATTCTCAAATGAGCAATGTTCTCTAGGGAAACAATGGCCTCAGTCAAAAAGGGAACTTCCAAGAAGAATCCCTCCATCTTAATCTTTTTCAAAAGGAGGTTTGGACTATAGTCCAGGGCCTCGGGGGCTTAGATGAATTTAGAGAAGAGATGGGGATTGTAAATGCAATTGCTAATCCACCCCACTAGCGTTTCCTATCTTGCCAGAACACAGATACTGATGGGCTCTCCTTTTCCTAGAGTACATAAATAAAAGCAAAGCTGGGCACAGGCAAATTTACAAAGTATGCACGCACTCAGCCAACTAGTATTTATGGAGTGTCTGTGTGTACAGAGCATGCTGTAGGTTCAGGAGACTCAGCAGGGAACGAGACAGATATTTATCTTTTACTCTAGCAGAGCAAGAACGACAGGAAACAAATCAATAAACAAGAACATGTCAGTTATTACAAAGCCTTTCTAAATCATTAGAATAAGGCTACATGATAGAAGTAAGTGGGTGATCAGAAAGTTCTTTCTGAGATGACATTATAAACTGAAATATCAAGGACAGGAAGGCTCGGGAAGACTAATGCCCCATCTTAGAGTGACCTCCCCACCTTTACACTGCTCCTTTTCCCTTCTTTGCTTCCCCTACTGCAGATCTAGGGCACCTACATTGAAGTAGCCTTCCTAGTTGCTTGAGCATCTTCTTAGCTTCTTGATTCATTCAGTCAAGACTCAAAAAAGGTTTTAGCCTTTGTTCGCCACCTCTATCCTAAGTGTTGGACCACCTCAGACCAACCTGCAATGGTGGTATTAATAAATCTATGTTACTGATGGAGCTCAGAAATAATAACCACCACAGCAACCAAAATTTATTAGGTGTTTACCACGTATCCAAAATCTGATAGATCAAAGCAAAAGATCGATGGCCACAGCAATCACCAGAGACTTAGGACCAAGGGTCTGCATTTTCCTGGGCTATAAAAACTTGCAGGGAATCTATGCACCCAAGGGACAGTAACAAAATACCAAAATCAACTGACAGATTCTTTACCTCAACTGTGGCAGTGACTGATTGAGCCAGATTCATTTTTACTTTAAATATATATATATAAAATATTTAATGTGTACATAGTTTACATAAAATAAATATATATATTTATATACATGAAATCTTACTAGCCCTTGAGAACTTTTCTTTTTAATGTATTCTTATCCAGAGTAAGATATATATATTAAGTGAGCATCGTCTTTGATTAACTAGTTAAAATGCAATTAATGTTCTACACTTGCTAATTAATTTTACTGATCAATATCTCATTAACAGTCCAAACACAGCAAATAGGACTCTTTTAGGGAGTGGAGGGGGGAAGGGCACAGAATAGGCATTAAACTGGTAAACATCAAAACCTTGCCCTAATCAGGGAGCTATCATGACTTTTCCCACAGGAAAGGGCTTTTGTGATAGGAAGAGTCAGATCCTCTAAGGGTCTAGTTATTGCCCTAGCTTCCTGAACAGAGGTACCTACTACATTGTGGTTACCTCTGGCTATTATTTTAAATTAGCTGGTAAAAGCTCAAGGTTCTTGGGGATTAGGATATATAAATATAAACAAATAAGTAAATAAATAAATAAATATTACATATTGTATTCCTTTAACTAAATTCTTTTAATATATGTCTTTATGAAATCTAAGGTGAAAAGAACTCCTTATAGATTCAGTTAAAGAGTCACATTAGCTGTGTGAGACTGACCCAGCGACATTAAGCAATTATCTTGGTGCCCTAACTAGGTAAGTAAAGTTTTTTTGTTTTGTTTTTTTTTACATCTTTATTGGAGTATAATTGCTTTACAATGGTGTGCTAGTTTCTGCTTTATAATAAAGTGAATCAGTTATACATATACATATGTTCCCATATCTCTTCCCTCTTGCATCTCCCTCCCTCCCACCCTCCCTATCCCACCGCTCTAGGTGGTCACAAAGCACCGAGCTGATCTCCCTGTGCTATGCGGCTGCTTCCCACTAGCTATCTATTTTATGTTTGGTAGTGTATATATGTCCATGCCACTCTCTCATTTTGTCACAGCTTACCCTTCCCCTTCCCCGTATCCTCAAGTCCATTCTCTAGTATGTCTGTGTCTTTATTCCGGTCTTACCCCTAGGTTCTTCATGACATTTTTTTATTTTCTTAAATTCCATATATATGTGTTAGCATACGGTATTTGTCTTTCTCTTTCTGACTTACTTCACTCTGTATGACAGACGCTAGGTCTATCCACCTCATTACAAATAGCTCAATTTCGTTTCTTTTTATGGCTGAGTAATATTCCATTGTATATATGTGCCACATCTTCTTCATCCATTCATCCGATGATGGACACTTAGGTTGCTTCCATATCCTTGCTATTGCAAATAGAGTTGCAATGAACATTTTGGTACATGACTCTTTTTGATTTATGGTTTTCTCAGGGTATATGCCCAGTAGTGAGATTGCTGGGTCATATGGTAGTTCTATTTGTAGTTTTTTAAGGAACCTCCATACTGTTCTCCATAGTGACTGTACCAATTCACATTCCCACCAGCAGTGCAAGAGTGTTCCCTTTCTCCACACCCTCTCCAGCATTTATTGTTTCTAGATTTTTTGAAGATGGCCATTCTGACCGGTGTGAGATGATACCTCATTGTAGTTTTGATTTGCATTTCTCTAATAATTAATGATGTTGAGCATTCTTTCATGTGTTTGTTGGCAATCTGTATATCTTCTTTGGAGAAATGTCTATTTAGGTCTTCTGCCCATTTTTGGATTGGGTTGTTTGCTTTTCTGTTATTGAGCTGCATGAGCTGCTTGTAAATTTTGGAAATTAATGCTTTGTCAGTTGCTCCAGTTGCAAATATTTTCTCCCATTCTGAGGGTTGTCTTTTGGTCTTGTTTATGGTCTCCTTTGCTGTGCAAAAGCTTTTAAGTTTCATTAGGTCCCGTTTGTTTATTTTTGTTTTTATTTCCATTCCTCTAGGAGGTGGGTCAAAAAGGATCTTGCTGTGATTTATGTCATAGAGTGTTCTGCCTATGTTTTCCTCTAAGAGTTTGATAGTTTCTTGCCTTATGTTTAGGTCCTTAATCCGTTTTGAGCTTATTTTTGTGTATCGTGTTAGGGAGTGTTCTAATCTCATACTTTTATATGTACCTGTCCAGTTTTCCCAGCACCACTTATTGAAGAGACTGTCCTTTCTCCACTGTACATTCCAGCCTCCTTTATCAACGATAAGGTGACCATATGTGTGTGGGTTTATCTCTGGGCTTTCTATCCTGTTCCATTGATCTATATTTCTGTTTTTGTGCCAGTACCATACTGTCTTGATTACTGTAGCTTTGTAGTATAGTCTGAAGTCCGGGCACCTGATTCCTCCCGCTCCGTTTTTCATTCTCAAGATTGCTTTGGCTATTCAGGGTCTTTTGTGTTTCCATACAAATTGTGAAAATTTTTGTTCTAGTTCTGTGAAAAATGCCAGTGGTACTTTGATAAGGATTGCATTGGATCTGTAGATTGCTTTGGGTAGTAGAGTCATTTTCACAATGTTGATTCTTCCAATCCAAGAACATGGTATATCTCTCCATCTATTTGTATCATCTTTAATTTCTTTCATCAGTGTCTTATAATTTTCTGCATACAGGTCTTTTGTCTCCTTAGGTTGGTTTATTCCTAGATATTTTATTCTTTTTGTTGCAATGGTAAATGGAAGTGTTTTCTTGATTTCACTTTCAGATTTTTCATCATTAGTGTATAGGAATGCCAGAGATTCTGTGCATTAATTTGTATTTTCTACTTTACCAAATTCACTGATTAGCTCTAGTAGTTTTCTGGTAGCATCTTTAGGATTCTCTATGTATAGTATCATGTCATCTGCAAAGAGTGACAGCTTTACTTCTTTTTCGATTTGGATTCTTTTATTTCTTTTTCTTCTCTGATTGCTGTGGTGAAAACTTCCAAAACTATGTTGAATAAGAGTGGTGAGAGTGGGCAACCTTGTCTTTTTCCTGATCTTAGTGGAAATGCTTTCAGTTTTTCACCATTGAGGATGATGTGGGCTGTGGGTTTGTCATATATGGCCTTTATTATGTTGAGGAAAGTTCCCTCTATGCCTACTTTCTGCAGGGTTTTTATCATAAATGGGTGTTGAATTTTGTCAAAAGCTTTCTCTGCATCTAGCGAGATGACCATATGAGTTTTCTCCTTCAATTTTTTAACATGGTGTATCACATTGATTGATTTGCGTATATTGAAGAATCCTTGCATTCCTGGAATAAACCCCACTAGATCATGGTGTATGAGCCTTTTAATGCGCTGTTGGATTCTGTTTGTTAGTATTTTGTTGAGGATTTTTGCATCTATGTTCATCAGTGATATTGGCCTGTAGTTTTCTTTCTTTGTGACATCCTTGTCTGGTTTCTTTCTTTGTGACATTTCCTTATGTATTTCAGGGTGATGGTGGCCTCGTAGAATGAGTTTGGGAGTGTTCCTCCCTCTGCTATATTTTGGAATGGTTTGAGAAGGATAGGTGTTAGCTCTTCTCTAAATATTTGACAGAATTCGCCTGTGAAGCCATCTGGTCCTGGGCTTTTGTTTGTTGGAAGATTTTTAATCACAGTTTCAATTTCAGTGCTTCTGCTTGGTCTGTTCATATTTTCTATTTCCTCCTGATTCAGTCTTGGCAGGTTGTGCATTTCTAAGAATTTGTCCATGTCTTCCAGGTTGTCCATTTAATTGGCATAGAGTTGCTTGTAGTAATCTCTCATGATCTTTTGTATTTCTGCAGTGTCAGTTGTTACTTCTCCTTTTTTATTTCTAATTCAATTGATTTGAGTCTTCTCCCTTTTTTTCTTGATGAGTCTGGCTAATGGTTTATCAATTTTGTTTATCTTCTCAAAGAACCAGCTTTTAGTTTTATTGATCTTTGCTATCGTTTCCTTCATTTCTTTTTCATTTATTTCTGATCTGATCTTTATGATTTCTTTCCTTCTGCTAACTTTGGGGGTTTTTTGGTTCCTCTTTCTCTAATTGCTTTAGGTGCAAGGTTAGGTTGTTTATTCGAGATGTTTCCTGTTTCTTAAGGTAGGACTGTATTGCTATAAACTTCCCTCTTAGAACTGCTTTTGCTGCATCCCATAGGTTTTGGGTCATCGTGTCTCCAATGTCATTTGTTTCTAGGTATTTTTTGATTTTCTTTTTGATTTCTTCAGTGATCACTTCGTTATTAAGTAGTGTATTGTTTAGCCTCCATGTGTTTGTATTTTTTACAGATCTCTTCCTGTAATTGATATCTAGTCTCATAGCATTGTGGTCAGAAAAGATACTTGATACAATTTCAATTTTCTTAAAATTACCAAGGCTTGATTTGTGACCCAAGATATGATCTATCCTGGAGAATGTTCCATGAGCACTTGAAAAAAATGTGTATTCTGTTGTTTTTGGATGGAATGTCCTATAAATATCAATTAAGTTCATCTTGTTTAATGTATCATTTAAAGCTTGTGTTTCCTTATTTATTTTCATTTTGGATGATCTGTCCATTGGTGAAACTGGGGTGTTAAAGTCCCCTACTATGACTGTGTTACTGTCAGTTTCCCCTTTTATGGCTGTTAGCATTTTCCTTATGTATTGAGGTGCTCCTATGTTGGGTGCATAAATATTTACAATTGTTATATCTTCTTCTTGGATCGATCCCTTGATCATTATGTAGTGTCCTTCTTTGTCTCTTCTAATAGTCTTTATTTTAAAGTCTATTTTTTCTGATATGAGAATTGCTACTCCAGCTTTCTTTTGGTTTCCATTTGCATGGAATATCTTTTTCCATCCCCTCACTTTCAGTCTGTATGTGTCTCTAGGTCTGAAGTTGGTCTCTTATAGACAGCATATACATGGGTCTTGCTTTTGTATCCATTCAGCCAGTCTGTGTCTTTTGGTGGGAGCATTTAATCCATTTACATTTAAGGTAATTATCAATATGTATGTTCCTATTCCCATTTTTTTAATTGTTTTGGGTTTGTTATTATAGGTCTTTTCCTTCTCTTGTGTTTCTTGCCTAGAGAAGATCCTTTAGCATTTGTTGTAAAGCTGGTTTGGTGGTGCTGAATTCTCTTAGCTTTTGCTTGTCTCTAAAGGTTTTAATTTCTCCATCAAATCTGAATGAGATCCTTGCTGGGTAGAGTAATCTTTGTTGTAGGTTTTTCTCCTTTATGACTTTAAATATGTCCTGCCAGTCCCTTCTGGCTTGCAGAATTTCTGCTGAAAGATCAGCTGTTAACCTTATGGGGATTCCCTTGTGTGTTGTTTGTTGTTTTTCCCTTGCTGCTTTTAATATGTTTTCTTTGTATTTAATTTTTGACAGTTTGAGTAATATGTGTCTTGGTGTGTTTCTCCTTGGATTTATCCGGTATGGGACTCTCTTTGCTTCCTGGACTTGCTTAACTATTTCCTTTCCCATATTAGGGAAGTTTTCAATTATAATCTCTTCAAATATTTTCTCAGCCCCTTTCTTTTTCTCTTCTTCTTCTGGAACCCCTATAATTCGAATACCGAGTGTGGAGCAAGCCTGCGGTGGCAGAGGCCAGCATGACATTGCACCAGCCTGAGGCACACTGTGCGTTCTCCCGGGGGAGTTGTCCCTGGATCCTGGGACCCTGGCAGTGGCAGGCTGCACAGCCTCCCCAGAAGGGAGGTGTGGAGAGTGACCTGTGCTCGCACACAGGCTTCTTGGTGGCGGCAGCAGCAGCCTGAGCATCTCATGCCCGTCTCTGGGGTCCACGCTGTTAGCCGCGGCTCATGCCCGTCTCTGGAGCTCCTTTAAGCAGCACTCTTAATCCCCTCTCCTCACGCACCAGGAAACAAAAAGGGAAGAAAAAGTCTCTTACCTCTTCGGCAGGTCCACACTTTTTCCCGGACTCCTTCCAGGCTAGCCGTGGTGCACTAACCCCTTCAGGCTGTGTTCACACTGCCAACCCCAGTCCTCTCCCTGGGATCCGACGGAAGCCTGAGCCTCAGCTCCCAGCCCCGCCCGCCCCGGCGGGTGAGCAGACAAACCTCTCGGGCTAGTGAGTGCTGGTCGGCACCAATCCTCTGTGCGGAAATCTCTCCACTTTGCCCTCTGCACCCCTGTTGCTGCACTCTCCTCCACGGCTCTGAAGCTCCCCCTCTCCGCCACCCACAGTCTCCGACCACGAAGGGGCTTCCTAGAGTGTGGAAACCTTTCCTCCTTCACCGCTCCCTCCCACTGGTGTGGGTCCCGTCCCTATCCTTTTGTCTCTGTTTATTCTTTTTTTCTTTTGCCCTACCCAGGTACGTGGGGAGTTTCTTGCCTTTTGGGAGGTCTGAGGTCTTCTGCCAGCATTCAGTAGGTGTTCTGTAGGAGTTGTTCCACATGTAGATGTATTTCTGATGTATCTGTGGGGAGGAAGGTGATCTCCACCTCTTACTCTTCCACCTTCTTCCCCCTCTCCTAGGTAAGTAAAGTCGCCCTTGAGAACTTTGAATCAGGTCAGTGTGGTCATGTCAGTCCTTCAATAAACTTTCAATGATTTCCCACTTCCCACACTGGGAACTGCAAACAGGTGACTTACAGGTGACCTACAGGCCTGCCAATGTCTTAGCAGGGAGTTCAGGAGAACACACACAATGTTGTAAAGAACAGAAAATTACACATTAAAACTCCCAGGTTCCCCAGAATCCTTTGAAAAAACAGACTTTTTGGCATGTTTGGGCCCCATTTCCAGGTGGCATAACCAGCTGGAATTGAACATCAACTGTCTACAAGTTTCCATAAAAAGCAATTTCATTAAATGTCAGTTTCACATAATTTTATAACTTCCATTTTTGTTTCTTTGATTCCTGAGAGATTTAGGAGTGTATTTCTAAATTTCTCAACCTATCCTGTTCCTAAAGTTATCTTTCTGTTATCAATTTCTAACTTAATTGTATTCTTTTACATAATGAGGTCTAAATGACGTTCTCAGTTTTTGTTGAGAATTACCTTATGTGTAAAAACAAGGTTAGTTTTCATAAATCTTCTGTATGTTCTCTACTGGTTGGGAGAATTGTTCCATATATGTCTATTAGATCTGGTTAATCTATACACTTACTGAGTGCTTATCTGCCTTGCCTAGAAATATCTGAGGGTATAGTCTGAAAACCTCCCACTAAGATGGATGGTTTGTTTGTCCATTACTGTAATTTTGTCAAATTTTGAAACTCTTTCAGTAAGTGTGATATTCTCCAGCATTTTCCAAAATGTCTTTTGCCTTAAAATAAGCTTTATCTAGTATTAATCTGGCTATACCAGTTGTCCTGAGTTCCTATTTGTCTGGCATAATTTTTTCCATCCATTTACTTTCCATCTTCTGTATCTTTTCATGTGGACTTGTGCATATCTGAATTTGCTACACTGATGTTTATTTGTTGGTTTGTTCACCCAGTCAGAAAGTATTTGTATTTTAACTATAAATTTTAGTCTCCCAATATTTGTTTTGATTGATGATATATTTGGATTAATTTTTACCATTTTGTTTTGTATTTTCTCTTTGTCCAACTTTTGAATTTTTGCCACTTGTTTCACCTTCTTTTGGCTTGATAGTGTTGCGTTTCCCCCTCATTTCACTTTTTTCCTCTTCTGATATGAAAATCTTATTTTGTACATCTATTCTGTTATTGGTATCCTAGAAATGATCACTATGCATATTTAACATATTTAACTTTAAAAAGTAAAGGTTAATCAATATTTTTATCTTCATTTTGAAAAACATATGAATCTTAGAGCACTTAAATATTGATCATGCTTTCTGAGTTACCATCTATGTATTTGAGGATTTTGTTTCTATATCGATTTTATATGCCCATAAATTAGATTTTTAATTGTTTACACTTATCCCCATGTATACCATATTATTTATTCACCATTTCTTCTTGAATCTCAGGTGCTCCTCTGGGCTCATTTTTCTTCTTTCCAAAATACATTCTTTAGACTTTTATTAATGAAGAATTAATGGTAGTAAACACCTTCAGGGTTTTGGATTTTGGTTTTGGGAGGTTTTTGCTTGTTTGTTTTGTCTTAAAAGGTCTTCATTTTGGCCTCATTTTAAAAAATATATTTTCACTGGATATTCAATTTTATATTTAGTTGTCTATATCAACAATTATTTTCTCTTTGGTACATTGAAGAATATTATATTTTCTTCTGGGTTCCACTTCTGCTGTTGAGAAGTTAGCTGTCAATCTAGTTAACATGCCTTTGTAGATATCTTTCTTTTCTCTCTGGTTGCTTTTTCTTTTACTGATTGCTTTCAAGATCATCTCTTTGTCTTTGCTGGTCTGCAGTTTCACTACGATGGTTTCAGATGGTTTTTTATTTTAATTCCAGTTGAGATCCATTGAACATCCTTAATCTAAGGATTGTAGTTATTCATCAATTAAGGAAACTTCTCATCTGTTATCTCTTTGACTGTTATCTCTCCTCAATTTTCTCTATTTTCTCTTTCTGAGTTTTCAGTTAGACACTTGCTGGACTTTCCTACTATATCCTCCATATCTCCTAACTTGTGTTTCATATTTTCTATATTTTTATCTCTGTATTCTACTTTCTAGGTAATTTATTCATATCTGTCTTCCAGCTCATTAATTTTCCTGTTGGCTGCTTTCAATTTGCTATTTACATACTCTGTTTTTTTATTTTAATTATTATATTGTTTATTTATGGAAATTTTATTTGGTTTTGCTATACAAATCTACTTCATCAATCTTGACAATTTCTTGTTCTTTTACCATCTTTTCAATATCCTCATTTATTTATTTAAATGTATGAAATATATTTATTTTATAGTCTATATCTGATGTTTATGCAGTTCTGGCAAATCTGATTCTACTTTGTTTTTTGTTGACCCTCTCTCATGGTATCCAGTGTCCTTGTATATTAAAAAAAATTTTATATTATGAATTCATGTTCCTCTGACTTTATCTATGGACATTCTCTGAAATCTGTGTTTAAATCATATTCCTCAAAAAAGCCTCTGTTTGCTTCCACCAGTTGCCTGCAGGTGCTTATCAACACGTGCCACTTTGACCAAATTTTTGTCTGAGAATATTTTTAGACTACTCAGGTAGGGTGAATTATGGTCTCTAAAGAAAAGTGAACTCAGATTTATGGTTAGAAATTCTCACATGACGTTTTTGGATTTTTTTTTCTTTTCTTTTCTTTCTTTCTTTCTTTTTTTTTTAAAATATCATTCAGAGCAAAGTCCAAGATAGTCAAGACCCTTTTGTGGGGTGGACTTTCTAGTTTGCTCATTGTGAGTGTCATCCTTTAGGGTCCTGTTTTTAAACAGGGTTTGTCAATCAGACTTCTTGCCGTCACTGGGATTTAGGCTACATCTTTTGACTTCCATGCTGTAAACCATTGAAACCAAGTTTGTACACAAGGATACACTGACAGATACCTACAAGGGGAGAAAAGGCGTTTTCTCATCACTTCTTGCCTTGGGTTATTTTCTTTACTGTCCACTCATTTGGGCTTTTTAAATGTTTTATTTTAAAATATATTATCCAACATTTTAAGGGTTCTACACCTAGAGAAGAGAGAGAGAGAGAGACAGTCTGTGGTATTTTTGGCTAACATTCTTCTTTCCCCCATCAGATTGTAAATACTGTAAATAAAGCTACTGTGCTCTGTTTAACTAGGTGTTCCTGGTACACATTTAGCATTTAATAAATGTTTGTTGTTTGAAATAAATCTGTTCTCTATTATTTGAATAAGATTCTGAAAAGACCTACAGAAAGAACATAATTTCCCTCTCTTGGCTTCACTCTTTTACTCAGTCATAGTAGTATTCCTTTTTGATTAGCAGATAGTCTTTATTCATAACATGTTAATTCACAATAACCCTCTGAATCAAGTCACCACATTTTTTACTGGAAAACTCAATTATCAGGAACGAGCCCAACATCAGTTGTTTGAAGTGAGATGATTATATAAAGTGTAGGAAGGCTTGACTTGGCAGTGCAATTTATCTATATTTAAGCTTGCTGTAGAATTCATTACCCAATGGTATCAAACTTTTACACCTAAGTGACCCTTTCATAAGAGATGAGTGAATACATAAATGGGGCCTGAAGCTACAGTTTTTTTAATCTTAAAAAACTCATTAAAATATTGATTTTAATCACTTAACTTGATGCTTCTTTTTAGCAGAAATATTTTAAATTATTTACCAGTAAATTATATATCACCATCATCACCACCAATTTCAGAGCCAGGTGTCCATCAGAAAGGTGTACTGCATTTGCATTATGGCTTTGCCTACTTCCAGGATATGGGTGTGTACCCTATTTTTGAAAGCACCGCATTACCTAGTTAAAAAGGAGAGATATGTGACAACTCACAAAAAAGGACTACTCTGAATAGAGAGCTCTTTCACAACTCAGATGTTTCAACTCTAACCTTACCATACAGCTCTAATTCAGGAGTAGTGAGCTTAATCACCTAAGAGGTATTGCTTGGAACATCACTGAGCATAAAGGGCAAGGTAGGGACCATGGCAAAGCAAGAGGACAGGACCTGTCCAAAGGGGTGGGGTTACCACTCACCTCCAGCCAAGTGTTTCCACGTGGGAGTACAGGTCAGTGCTGCAGATCTCCTAAACCAAGAATCCAGGTTTTATGTGCACTCTCCTAATTTTAAAAGTTTGTCTCATTCAGGTGGAGTGGGGAACTTTGTGTGATTAAAAAGTTATAAAACAGATTTGATGTTTCTTATGTGATCAGCAAGAAAATATAGTGGTAAAGAGCCCAGGAATCAGATTCCTCATTGTTCAGATAAGATATACCACTCATCAGCTGTGTACTGTTTGGGCCAGTTACTTAGCACCATGGGACACAGTTTGGTCATCTGCAAAATGGCAGTGATAACAGTCACTATTTCGTAATGGGGTTGTTGAAAGGCTCAAATGAATGCAATTCATGGAAAGGATTTTAAATATGTCCTAGTGTGGCAAATCATATTTTCCAAAGATGGCTCCCATCTCATGTACTCTCCTGCAATATGAATTTGCCCTCCTCCATCAGGAGATGGAGTGTATTTCTCCACTCCTTTGAGTCCAGGCAGACCCTGGATCTGCTTTGACCAAGAGGATATGGAGAAAGTGATGTTGTACCTGTCCGGTCATAGCCCTTAAGTGGCCTGGTAATATTCACTTCTGCCTCGTAGAAGTCAGCTACCAAGTAAGAAGTACAATACTATGAAACCACCATGCTGAGAGAAGCCCAACTCACCTGGCAAGGCCCTGAAGGATGAAATGCCATGTGGAGAGAAAGAATTCAAGGAGCACTTGAAGTCTCAGATACGTGAGTGAAGAAGCCATCTTGGAAGTGGGACGCACAGCCTCAGCTGCCCCAGCTGACCCCATGTGGAACAGACACAAACCACCCAGCCAAGACTTTCCCAGAGTCCGGACCCCCAAAACCACAAGCAAAACAAATTATTATTTTAAACCAGTAACGTTTGGTGTAGTTTTTTACACAGTAATAGATAACCAAAATACCTTTTATAAGATGCTCAAAAAATGATACCTACTATTATTTTATACTAGAAGTGCATGAACTCCCTCAAAAAAACATTACAATAACTATCCATAATCATTTCATTGGTAAAAAAAAAATTTTTAATTATTTTTAAAGTGATATTTTAAGTGCTGCCACAAAAGGGAGGTCTTCAGTAATTCCCCAGAGATTTTATATATATATATATATATATATATATATATATATATATATATATATATATATATATATATATATATATATATATATATGAAGGGATGAATAAATTTAATCTAAACCATATAATATTGTTGGGAAATACTAGACTTGTGCAGAGCAAGCTTCATTTTTAGAGTACAAAGATAAACCAAATGCTCTCATATTTCACATTTTTTAGAGCCAATAAATATCCTTGGGAATGAACATGGAGGAAAAGATTAGAGATGAATCTCTCCTGCATGTATGTTTACCTCTTAACTTATTCCTGTTCTCTAAAGTGATTCATAAGATGGAGGCTGAGTCATGACTCCTCAGACATGTGAAATCTCTACATTGTAAAATGCATGGATAGGCAACTAATCAGGTGTCATTTGTTCACCCACAATTTGGCTGGTAAATACACTCAAGCTACATTAGTAAAATACACTTAAGCTGATTTACGTCAACAGACACAGCACAGTAGCATCTTCTCAATAATATTGTATTCAGATAGAACTACAGACTTTACTGAAATCTTTAACCAGTCTCTGCAGCACAGTAACCCCTCCCAGAGTCAGCTGCCTTCCAGTTGATTTAGGTTAACTCCCCTCTTCTCACATTGAAATTGTTTTGTAAAAAAGGGGCAATGTCTTCACTCTTACAGAATTCCCTTAATACCGCTATCTCCCCACTCCCAGAGAGCTTTGCCTATGGTAGATGCTCAGTAATTATCAGTTAAATTAAACTTAAAAAACTGAGTAAGACCCAGCCTTGTCCTAAGAGAGATTTCAATCTAACAGAAATAGGGCAGAAAACAGCTATTGACCTGGCCTACAGACAGACTTATCAGTGACCTAAACACTTTGTTTTAAAGAGTAATAAATTATTTCATGGATCTAATCCCTTTACCCTTGAGTGCAATTTCTACTGTGGCTTGTGACTGGAAACAGGAATGGAGCTCTAGATTATGAGTCATGGGCTCTGAGAGCACAGCTTTTGACGGGAAAACGTTGTATAAAGGGAATTGACACAGAGAACAATAATTAAGATAATCATCACCAGTCATCGCATGCTCACTGTGTGCCAAGCGTGGTATAGAACACTGTCTATATATTATTTCATTAATCTTTACCACAGGGCAAAATGAGTATAATTATCAGGATTTTATAGTTTGGGAAACTTAGGTTTAGAGAAAATTTAATATCTATCTCCCTCCACCCACCCATCCCATCCACCATCACCACCAAAAACATTAAAGGTGGGAGTGAGACATTCCTATCCAGTCAGAGTGATTCTGGAGGGATTTCAACAACAAGACCCTCCCTCTTGACCACGTGAGTGGCCCATTAGGTTCGCTTTCCCAGATCCCTGAATGTCGTGCCAAGTCATAGGAGAGACAGTAATTGGGGTGAGTCACCTAACAACAGCATCTTAAAAAGAGTTCTGTGCTCTCAAATCCACACAACTTCACTGGCTCCTTCTCGAGGCCTGATAAGGCAGCTCTTTATTTCTTCCAACAATGTAATTTTCCAGCCAGCATCCTTCCAAGTGTTTCTTTCTTTATCAGACTGAATTTCTACTGTGTTCAAGCAAGCAACAACTGATAACTTAGTACTAAAGAACATGATGAAAGAAGCATGGTTATCACACTGAGATGGGCACAAGGAGGTGAGGCCCCCATCTGTGTTGGGGCAGGGCTGGGAATCAGCTCAGACAAGCACTCATGAACCTGATCAAACCAGTGCCTATGGTCACCCAGACAGCACACCTACAGCAGGTGAAGCCTCAGGAACTGGGAAGTCGCTGCCCCAGGGGAGGAATGCCAAGACCACAGGCTTACAAGGTTGCTTCCGAATGCTCAGGATGAATTAAAGCTACAAAACACATGCTCAGACCTAGAATTCCCACCGCCAGGAATGGAAGACAACGCATGGCTTTTCTGTGAATGGTAAAAGTGTTTCTTATCACCTTAGAGTGAACTGATGGAAAAGCAAACGCAAAAGATTGATACTGTTGTTTGCTGAATCCAAATACCAGTGAAATCCACAACCTTGCAAAGTCTCTTATTTGAACACTTGGGCCTTGATCAGGAAAGAGTAGAATTCTTCCAACTGGAACAGTGACATCTAGAGGGAGTGGAGATTTAAATAAATAAAACAGAGGGAGTGGAGAATCTCAGGAAGTCCATTTCATTCTCACGAGAAAACAATGAAGCAGATGGCATTTTATAGACAAGAAAAACTTATAGGTTTCACACTGTAAGAGGCAGAGCCAGAACTCAAACCAAGAAAGTCTGATCCAGAGCCCACGCTCTAAACCACGGTTCAGCAAACTTCCGGTGAAGGGCTTTGCAGGTCAAACGGCAGCCATCTGCTCAAGGATTCAGCTCTGCCGATGTAGGCAAAAGCAACCATATATAATACAGAACAAATAAACATGTCTGTGATCCAATAAAACTTTATTTATGGACACTGAAATGTGAATTTTATATAATTTTCAGAGATCACTAAATACTATTCTCCTTTTGATTTCTTCAAATAATTGTAAAATGTTAAACACCATTCTTAGCTCAGGAGCCAAGCAAGCACTGCTGAAGTCTGCCAACTCCTGCTCTTAACCATATGATATTGTGTCAGAAGAACTGACACTGATCTTTTAAAATGGGTCCATGAGTCCTCGAAAATGTACCCTTGAGAGGCTCTTCCTAGGTAAATACAGCATGCGTTTGCTCTCTGGCTTACGAGCAGTAGGTCATCATGCTGCCAGTGATGGCAGAGCACGTTTTGAAAATGTCCATGTAGGCCCCATATGTAGCTGTACAGAGGACAGAGAATCGGGTATCCATTTCAAAAAGATGAAATAAAAGGTCACACAAGCAGGAGGATCTTGAGTGTTTGGGGAAAACACCCATGCTGATGTGAGGCCAGCCGAATTAGAGCTCTCTGCTAAGGAACTAAAATACAAAGAGATAGGCAGGTTTACTTTGCTTCCTATAAATGATTTATGAGAACTTTAATATGGCTACTGAGTATGCTTTAGGTTCGTTAGATATTTTTTTCTTTTGACCAGGGAAAAATTTGTCAATTGAAGACCTCGACGTGTGAGCTTAGGTTCCAGAGTCAAAGATATGTTTGAGCTCTTCGGAAGAAGTTTCTCTCTGACCATTCTTCTCCCGGCTGCCATTTTGACCAATGTATGTTTCTCTGTGATCTCTAAAACTCAGACACCAATAATATGTAAAAGACACAGTGTCTACTACAAATTCTACATTTGCTTTCAAGAAAAGCAGGGAAGGGCTACCCTGGTGGCGGAGTGGTTGAGAGTCCGCCTGCCGATGCAGAGGACGACGGTTCGAGCCCCGGTCCGGGAGGATCCCGCATGCCGCAGAGCGGCTGGGCCCGTGAGCCATGGCCGCTGAGCCTGCGCTTCCGGACCCCGTGCTCCGCAACGAGAGAGGCCACAGCAGTGAGAGGCCCGCGTACCGCAAAAAAAAAAAAAGAAAAGAAAAACGAAAAGCAGGGAAGGCAGGAATGGGGCGGAGATGGGGGTCAGAGCAACTTTAGACTTGGCCACAGAGGTAAGATACATTCAACCTAAGCACAGGCAGAATCTTACTTCCATCTTCATGTAAGTGGCTAAGAGTATTGAACTTTGTAGAAAGCCTGCACAAACCCACTACATTTAGATTTATCACAGGATAGCACGTGAAAAAGGTGTGTATCCTCTATCCCCAGGGAGAGGGGCCTTGAGATTTAAAAAGTAAAACTGTGTCCAGAGAGATAAATATGTCTTCCCTTAAATCTACCCTATTTTTGTTTGATTTCCAAGATAGTCCACTTTTGGAAAAAAACTTTCTAAGTCTTATTCTGGTTGTTTTCTATTTGCTGGTTTATACGGAGAGTAGCAGAGAGGGGTAGAAATGGGTAGAATGAGGATAAAGGGAGTTGGTTGAGAAAGTCAGGGTTGATAGAAATTCTTGCGAGCAAATCATTTCAAAAGGTTCGACTACTGAATTTGTACGAGGCATTCCACGGATGATGCAGAGGCAATAAAATAGAGTTTAAAGCCCTTATTTGCAGGGAACTAGTCAAATGGGAGGAAAGTAGAATAAAATATATGCAGTAAATGATGATGCTTTAATTCAAGATTAGGAAGGAAATACTCTTTTAGCACTACAAGAAGAAAGAGAGTCTTGTTTGGGGTTTTATTTTTACATTTCAGATGTTTACTTGAAGATCCTTCTGCCTTCCCTCCTCTGGCCTCAGAATCTGAAGATCCGTATCCCTACCCCACCCTCAAAGGGGATAGAAAGTCACCAGCAACTTCATCAAGAGCTACCTACAAATGTAAGTGAAGGGCTTCCCTGGTGGCGCAGTGGTTGAGAGTCCACCTGCCAGTGCAGGGGACACGGGTTCGTGCCCCGGTCCGGGAAGATCCCACATGCGGCGGAGCGGCTGGGCCCGTGAGCCATGGCCGCTGAGCCTGCGTGTCCGGAGCCTGTGCTCCGCAACGGGAGAGGTCACAACAGTGAGAGGTCCGCGTACCGCAAGAAAGTAAGTGAAGTTTGAGGGAGGGCAGGGTCGGTTCCTCTGATCCTTAGGCCAGACGGGTCTGCTTCCTGTTTTTGTATGGCACACAAGCCGAGAACAGTTTTCACATTTTTGAATGGTTGGGGGAAAAAATAAAAGAATGAAATTCTAATTTCAGTGTCCATAAATCAGTTTGACTGGGACTCAGACAGGCCCTTTCGTTTATATACTACCTATGGCTGCTTTCCCGTTGACTAGTTCCACCGAGTCTGTATGGCCCACAAAGCCTAAAATATTTACTGTCTGGCCCGTCACAGAAAGGTTTGCCTATGCCTGGGTGAGAGGGGTAACGAGTCAAAGGACTGAGGAGGAGAGGAGAGAGTCCAGGTGGCACTGCCACCTCCATCTGAATATGTATGTGGGGACACTGGGAGAGCCTAGAATGAATGCCTTGTGCCCTCAAAGAGATCAGGACGAGATGGAGAGGCTAGGAGATCCACTCATGAATGCACCTATAGGTGGCATCACATTGTTTAAATCCAAATTAAAGGATGGACTGAACATTCTTTGGAATTCTACTGGAATGCGCTAGAGCAGCAGACAGAAGCCTACTTTAATATAGATTAAACCTTCCAGAAAAAGTGCAGTATGTCTGTGTGTTTAACAGGAAGGGCTGAGTATGTAGAGAGATGCATATTACAAATATATTTTCAAAGGTTTGTAGTAATGAGTGGGACAGATGCAGAAGCCTGACACTTCACTCTTTTTTTTTAATTGAAGTATAGTTGATTTGTAACGTTGTGTTAGTTTCTGGTGTACAGCAAAGTGATACAGTAGGTCCCTATGGTTTATCTATTTTATATATAGTAGTGTGTACCTGTTAATCTGAGGCTTCACTCTTGACTGTGTATACCTCAACAGTATTGCAGTAAGTATCACAATAAGCATTTTTAGTAATTTAACAGAGCACTGAAAACGGAAGATAAAAAAGGAAGAAAAATAGGTACCACTAAAGAATTGTAATCGCGAGTTTTGTGGATTCAAAGATGGTAGAAATCACATTTGGCATTGCAAGAAAAAGGAAGTAGAAGCAGCAAATCAAGGAATTCTTTAGGAGGATGTGACATTTGCAATAACCCTTTGAGCATCTGTAGGATTTGACAGGGTGAATAAGGCATCGTCTGCCAAAGAAATGAACAAAGGCACAAGGGTGGGAGTGCTCTGGTTATGGTGAAGAAAGAGTCTGACCAGATGGTCTCCAGGCTTGTTGATTTGGGAACTGTGTTTACAAGACTGATTTAGTTGTATGGACACAGATAACTTCACAAAACAATCAGCTATAAAGGAATGTTTAGCTACTCATCAGCAGAGATTGCAGCTATAAGAAAACTACAAGAAAAAAGAAAGAAGAACATTTCTTTCACACTAATATAAATGCAGATGATACTGGGCCATCTTGAAGAAGTCCAGCCACACTTAATGCAGAATAACCAAAAGTGGATCAATCCAGTGACCTCAGTTTTCAAATTAATTAGCAACCATACCTTTTCCTGACACAAATGAACTTGGAAAGCCAGGTCCCAGGTTTAAGGATGGTTGCTTTGCCTTCCTAGCAGTATAGTCTAAAAGTGATTCTCACCTGCATAATAAAATGTCGATTCTTGGACCCCGGTCCAAAACTACTGAATCAATATCTCTTCAGGTGGCAACTGAAAGTCTATTTTTATCAGGCTACCAGGTGATATTTATGGACGAAAGTCTGAGACCCTCAATTCTAGTATGTGCACGGCATAGTTTCATGGTGACTACTATGAATGTTCCTACTAAGCACAAGTTAGAGCATTTGGAGACATTGCTTCTAACTTGACTGTTCCAATTCACTCACTGCAAATTAAGGAATATAGGGTGACTTTGTTTCTGGCTCATCTGATCTCCATTCGGGACTACTTGGACTTAGAATCAATGTTTCTCATCTTCCCCAAACCTTCTCCCTACAGTTTCTAAAAGAGGGAAGGGAAGTAACTCCCAGAAAGCACAGGGTCTGATAATTAGATGATATCAATAAATGCTGTCTGCCTCCCTCCGTTTGATTCATCTCTTAACTCTCTTAGGTAGTTTGTCTTAAGGATTCCCAAAAGAAAAGTGACAAATGATCCCAGGTCCTTCAAGAACAGCCACAGTGACTCCAAGGCTCCCAGCCTCGTGAGTACTTTTCCTCCAGATCAATGGCTGCAGGCCATGCACTCTTGGTGGCACTGACTTGTAGTGGCTCCTTGCGCATCTCCAGGCAGTCAGGCTCCAGCTACTCTCTTGAGCAGGGGTTCTCAAGTTTCGCTCAACTGTGGAACCCTCGATTCCAGTGGGATCTCATGCTGAGGGCAGCACCCGAGTGATGCCCAGTCACTGTGGTTGAAGCAGGGTGTGAAGACCTGCAGCCTGCCTTCCTCAGCCCCACTTCATCCTCTCAGACCAACTCCCTTGCTCGGGGGCACAGTTGGAAAATCATCCTCTAAGTCTTAGAGATTTTTGGAGCCTAAGAGGTGGAAGAAATGTGGTGTGAATGCTGTAAAAGTGACAAGGATAGACTCTTGATCACGGGAAGGAGAACAAAGCCCTGCAATGAAGTCAGAAACAACTTTGAAACATTGCTTTCATTATAAAATGAGTAGGTGAAGTAAAACTGACCTACCCACATTAGTGACAGCTTTGAGAAGTGTTCTCACTGATCCTACTGCCCTAATACACCACCCTGAACTACTTGGGATATTTGGACAAGTGGTAGATGGAAAGAGAACAGGTGTAAAAATCATATAATGTTGAATAAAGGTCCTGAGCATAAGAACATATCAAAGCGACACTATAGGAAAGAGGATTGTCTTCGAGGGGCTTGGCTGGAGAATGTCAACAACCTGGGGCATTCCCCCAAACCACAGGACCTGGGGGTCTGACACTTCCTCTCCAGGTGGGGCGGGGGGCCTGGGGAAGGACAGAGGGGTAGAAAAAGCTGAGGGATGGAGAGAAAGGGAAGGGGGAGGGACACAGAGAGCCCAGAGGAAGAAGGAAACTTTGGGATGTCCAAGGAGCAACAGAGTCAGCTTCACGACCTTTCAGCAGCTTCCAGGTATCTTAGGGTAAAGCCCAGACTGTGGAAGGTGACCACTGAGGCCCCTCTCCAGACGCAGCCCCTGCCCCCCTTCTTCAATAATTCATCCAGCCAGCATTTATTGAGCACCTACTATATGTCATGTAAATGTACTATGTGCTAAATACCAAGGAGTCACCGTGTCCACCCTGGAAGAGCCCCCTCTGTCTCCCTTCACTCCTGCCGTCACACTCTGCCCCCTGCCTGGACACTTCTCTCTCCCCTTGTGACCAGCTCTGCTCTTCCTTCAGATGGGTGTTTCCAGAGGCTTCCTTCCACCATCATCCCATCCCTGACCCTCCCCTGTGCTTCCACAGCTCACACTCCACTCTCCCAGACGTTCTCACACCCTGTGCTCTTGGAGGGCTAACTGCCTGCCTTCTTGGCTAGTCTGGCGCCAGGGAGAGAACAGCAGTTATGTCTGAGGTCAGCCTTGGTCAGTGGATGTTCCCTGAGGGATCTAAGCCCTACAGAAAACAGGTGACTATCCTCTCAATCCTCCTAAGGGTGGCATGTTGCATAGGGAACCAGGGGTTAGATTCACTGTGTCCTCAGGAACTTTTCAATCAGCTCTGTATCAACAATATCACCTGCCCAGCTTATAGGAACAGAACTGGCAGGGAAAATCAGGGCTCGCTTTCAGATGCTGGGGAGACTGAATGATCTGGGATTCTTTCAGCACCAAAGGGGTACTGGGCCTGTAGGTCCCTAGACTTAGAACGACTTCTCACCTTGCCTTCCTCCCTGGCAGCATTTACTCGCTGGGCGCTTTTGTTACTTTCCCTTGCAGATGCCTCTGTTTCTCATTAGAGCTGGGGGCCTGACCCCCTGAGAGCTGATAACAATTTCACCCCTAGACAAACCTTATTGGCTAACTGGAAAAGGCAGGTTAATGGTGTCTGCACGGAAGGTATATTATTAGAAGTAAGTCTGTGAAGCAAACTCCCAATGACTCTAATCTTCGGAATGCTGACTCCAGAGGTCAGTAATTGCGTAGTGCAGAATTCACCAGAGCAGCAGGCCTAAGCCTGTCTTCAGACCTCTTTGAAATGCAGTTCCTGAGGTCAGGGAAATAATTGCTTCATTTGAAGGGGGTGGAAGAGAGCTGAGGGGAGAAGAAACAACCTTCATTATTTCTCCAGCTTATCAATGCACCATGTTCTCCATATCCCGATCTAATTAAAATAACACAGGCTGTTTGAGAAACTCAATCATTTCCACAGTGATTTTTGTCAGTTTGCCCCTCCTGCCAGCTCAGAGATGCCTAATGGCCAATAAGCCCAGGCTGTGGGACTCCTTCACTCAGTCATTAATTCAGCAACCAGGGTGCTGTGATGCTCGTTAACGTTCCTTACCCCTATTCTGTGAAAACCCTTAATTAACAGGGAGGATATTTTAATGTCAGTGCTCTGCAACTTTCCGAAGAAAAACGTCAGTGTCATCAACTTGAACTCTTGACAACCACTCCTAACACGAATCTTCTTCTCCTCAACCAGCTGGGCTACCTCTGGGTTCACATTCCAGATAACACAGGCCATGATAGTCTGGGAGCATGGTATCGACTCTCCAAGAAGTACCAGAACATGGAATCATTCAGAGGATCCCTCGGAAATTCGGCCATTGTATTGGGACTCTGGTCATCTGAGAAAAGTTCTAGTCATGATGCATTTTTTATGTTCCTGGAAAAGGCAAGAAGGACAAAGAGGAAAGGGGGGTATTGCTCTTTTTGGGGGGCTAATTCTGCATAACTCTTGTGGCCAGACTTAATTCCACCGCACAAAGAAAAGGAAAATAATGAGCGAAAAAAAGATGTGAAATAAATAAACCCAAATTCACATACTAGACAAGAAAGAAGTAGGGGGAAAGTCGGGGGGGAAAGAAGACGTGATCCCACCATGGCAACGTCGGTATCAAGTTTTCTGGCCTCGTGAGACACACGCATTGCAAGAGTCTCTGGTGTGTATACAGCTCAGCCTGGTGTCCATCATGGGGGAACCACTGCAGACACAAGGGGGCAACCGCTGCCTGGTTGCCTTAGAGACCTGAGGCATGAACCTTTCATCCCCACAGCCTTGGGGCCTTGGAGTCTGGCCCTTCGATAGCCACACAAGCCTCCACGTCTGACTTGGCACTTGGCTCAAGACTCTTCCAGTTGCACTTGCCAGGGCGTCATTCTCAGAACCAGAGCTGAGAGCCCCCTGGGACTCAGGGCCCTTCCAGCATCTGACCTAGAATCTGCCAGCCCGGCCACTGAAATGGCACTTTGACTTGCCCTGTTGGTGAACAAGGCCCGGGTTAGCACGTCTAATCTCTATGGCCTGTAGAAGCAGTCAGCATGCTTAAGAGCTAGGGAAATAATTTAAAGATAATATGAAAGTCAGGGTAGTGGATATAAACCAACTCCATGTGAAGTAAGAAAACATTTCAAAACAAATTACCACTTCTCTTAGTGTACCCTAAGACACCAACTTTATAAATGTTATTAAAATAATTTTAAAGATCATTTTAAATTTTCCTCTTCTGTTAATCTTAATTGCAAGGGAGATGCGAGTGTTCAGGCCACAGCAGAAAAGTATTAGAAAGAAATATATCAAAGCCCAGAGTCTGGAATTTTAAAAATGAGATTCAGATGTGTCTATAAATCTGACAGAGAGTTGCAAGGAGGCCCTTCAAGCCGGGGTAGGCAAAACATGCCTGGAATTTGGTCTGTGACCTCACCTGGCCACTTGCTTCATTAAATCTGCTGCTTTGGGGCACACACGGGTCTGAGGTCGGCTGGGATGTTTTCATCCCTCTTACACCAGCAATATTGTTTGCTCGCCTTGGGGGCTGCCCAGCGTCTGCCTCCTGCTCAAGTGTCATGACTCAGGCAAACTCAAGAGGCAGGAAACTGAGCTGGATGGATCACTGGTTTGATCTCAAGTGACAGATCCCTTGTTGTGACTTCTTTCAGCGTCAGGAGATTGTTGACGGGGCTGGGGAGGCTGGGGGCAGGCAGAATCAGAAAAAGGGCAAGAGATTATTCACCAAGGTGGCGCCCCAATCCCACATGCTACCTGCAGGTCTACACATCTGTCCTGCTCCTGATGAAACCGTGCTCATAGGGTTAACAGAAACTGGTGACTCACAGAAATTCTTGAGCTTATTTTAAAGTTTGTTAAAAATCCCTCTGCTTGACACGGGGAGGGGGAAGGGTAAGCTGGGACGAAGTGAGAGAGTGGCATGGACATACATACGCGACCAAATATAAAATAGCTAGCTAGTAGGAAGCAACCGCATAGCACAGGGAGATCAGCTCGGTGCTTTGTGGCCACCTAGAGGGATGGGATAGGGAGGGTGGGAGGGAGACGCAAGAGGGAGGAGATATGGGGATATATGTCTATGTATAGCTGATTCACTTTGTTATAAAGCAGAAACTAACACAACATTGTAAAGCAATTATACTCCAATAAAGATGTTAAAAAAAAATCCCTCTGCTTGTATCCAGCCTTCACTGAGCAAGCTCCCGTTAATTACTGGCATTAATTATTTTGTTACAAATTGCACACCCTCCAAGCTTCACAGAGCCTAAACAATAAGATGTTTGCCAGAGTTGTTTTCCAGGAACTTAGAGTCGGCTGTGTCTAGATCCAGCCTGAGCTAAGACTGGTTGAGACCCTAAAACTGGGCCTGCTCAGGTATCCAGAGAATGACCTTTTGATGTCAGAGGGCCCAAAACTCCACCCTCATATCATGCTAAGCCTCCATATTTTAACCTACATCCCATGAAGAAGCCTGTAACTCAGATAGGGCTGCACAGAACACCGATTAACTTCACCTTTTCCCTACCCCCATCACCTTTCCCCACCACTAAGACCATCCTGCTTCTTTATCCCATAAATGTCTCAAGCCCCTCACCTTTGGGGAAGCAGATCTGAGACTTGTTCTCTCCTGTCCTTGCTTGGCTGCCTTGTGAATAAACCCTCTCTTTACTGCAAACCTCAGCATCTCAGATTTTGGGTTTGCTGTGCATCGGGCAAACGAACCTGTTTCGGTAACACTGATGCCACCTGCACATCTGTATATCTATCCAGGGGACATGGAAAAGTGCCCAGAAGTCTAGCACAGGGAGGCGTCATGAAAGAAACAGCAGGAATTCTGGAGCCAGGTAATTCTAGGTTCAATGCCTGGGTTGTTTTTCATTCCCTAGGTGAGGCCAGGCAAGCAACTTAGCCTTTCTGTGCCTTGGTTTTCACCTCTGTAAAATGGAGTTAATAACATTCGTGTGCCACAATTGCCAAGAAGAACAAATACAATAAGATATGCAAAGTGCCTGGCACAGACAATTGGTCCTTTATTAAGATGTACCAGATCCTATTGCTTTCCTTTTCCATATTATCTACAACAGAATTGTCCACTTATTAAGGCAAGTAAAGGAAGACCTGGGAGACATAATTCTGTTCTCTTAACAAGGGGGGCAATGTAGACATGATAAAAGATGACGAAAATCAAGGCTCTTTAACCTGAGAGTCACTGGCAGCAAGAGGAGAGATTTATGGTGAGAAAGGAGATTCAAGTGGCATAGGACCTTTTACTTGGAAAAACATTCAATACTTTTTCGCAACCAATCACCCAGCTGAGTGACTGAGATTATCACGATCTGTTGGATTCATTTTCCAAAAGCCTGACTAGTCATGGAAATACTTTATGGGAAGTACTTTATAATGACCTTGTTTAATGGTTAAATTTGCTTAATAGTCGAGCCCACAAGTTCATCCTACTCGGTCCCCTTTCCTGTCTCCTGGCTTGCCACCATGTCACAAAATCCAGCTGTCCTCTCTTCTTTCTGGAGTGCAGACTTTTACCACAAGGTCCCTGAGAAAAAGGAAGACAGAGAGAGAGACAGAGACAGAGAGAGGCCGAGAGAGGCCTCCTTCTACGGCCCAGCTCTCCATCCCAAGACAAAGAGCACGTACTCTCAGGAGGGTTGACAGTGAGGGTCTCCATTGCGTTACTGCTCCCTCGAGGCCCAAGGACACCTAGTGATTGCTAATAATACTAGTCTAACTTCAGTATGTTAGGGGTTGGTCATTTTTACATATGCCCAAGTGTAGACCAGCTGGTTGGTATAGATTCTTCCCCACAAAGTGAAGGACATACTCCATAAACTTCCCAAAGTCCTCACCATGTCAGGTCTGAGTCTCCCGGAAACACAGTCACTCCACAAAGAACACACACAATTTCATAGAACAGACAGCCATTTGCAGTGCACACACACAAATTCTCCCAAAGAAACCCAGCTAAAGCGTGCAATATGTGTAGCCAAAAACAAACCTAACAAATAAAAATAAAACCTCATTCTGTTTACTCCCCAGTTTTTCCCAGCAGTGGTTGGGTGGGTATTTGCTTACTGATTCATTACGCATTCATTCATTCATTCATTCATTCAACAAATAGTCATTTGTCGCAGGTACTGTTCTAGGAACCAGGAATACTGCTTATTTTCATGGAGTTTAAAATTAATAACCCATTATAATCCTTTCCCAGAATTAAATACACACATACATGTATACATACATTTTAAAAAAAAGAAAGCCTGTAATGGCCTATATGGGAAAAGACTCTAAAAAAAGAGTGGATATATGTTTACGTATAATGGATTCACTTTGCTGCACACCTGAAACTAACACAGCATTGTAAATTAACTACACTCCCAAAAAATAATTAAAAAAAAAAAAGCATGCTGGTCTCAAAGGCTTGAATTCAAGTCTTCCTCTCTGGTAAAATAAAACATTTCTAACCTTTGAAGTAATCATTTTTCCATTCTGCCCATTTTGGCTTTAAAAAAAACCATGAGGGACTGCATCCTGGATACACGTGACCTTAGCCAGCACTTGCAGATTCCCGGAACGCTGCTTCCTCTTCTAGATGGTCACAGCCCATCCGTGTAATGATCCATTGCATTCCTGCCCAGGATTTACCTTTTCAGGATCTACCTTTTTGTTTGAAAATACAAACATTCTCCGCTTCTAATCTTCCAGCCCATCTCTTAGTCTTCACAGAACTTGTCTGTGTCTCTATATTAAAATGTTCACGAGATCAATTATCGTTGCTGCTACGTATAATGTGTTCTGGTACCCCAGGTTTACAGTCTCCTTTACCTAAGGACGTAGGCACTGACATTTTGTTGAGCCTTTATTTAGTGCAGTCACTGTGCTGAGACCCTCACATTCACTGTCCTCTTTACTTCCCACAGCAGCCCCGTGAAGTCATTTCTTCACGGATGAAATGCTGAGACTCACTGAGTAACTCTGCAGCCACTTAGTCATGGGCAGAACCAGAAGCTGGCCTCAGCAGGGCAGGTGGAGAGAAAGGCCGAGGAGAGAGTCTGTCCTTGACCAAGGGGCAGGTGCAAAGCGGGAATACTGACTGGATTTTGAGGTTCATGCCTCCCTTTCACTCCGTCTCCCCACCGTCCTCCAGCTTGGTGTGTGGGCACGGATTTACTCAGCCAAGTATTACTCAAACATTGACTTCTCAAGTTCTGTTGACTGAAATGGAATTGGCAGTTGGGTTGTTTTCCTTTCCTTTCCTTTTGTTTCAGTTACATAGAAAATAGAAGGCCTTTTCCACATAGCCCTCCATAGGTATAGGACACAAGCGGAACGCAGTAGGTGGGGGACAAGTCCTGATAGCCTGCTTCAAATGTCTCCCGAAACTACTTTATTTCCCATTTGAAGGAGAACAATGATGGGCAAAAAATGTCTTCACTGAATCTAAATTATCCTTCTTTGTAAGTTTTATAAGTGGAGGTGAATCAAACTTAAGATTTAAGGAACAAAAGCCCAAAAAGGAAGTGTCTAGAAGTGCTTTCCTGCCCCTTAATGTGTCCTATGTTCTGGAGATACTGAATTGCATCCAGGAACTGCCACCTCCTCCAAGAAGCCGGCCCTGCCTGCTGTCTCCCACAGATGGAGTCTGTCTCCTCTACGGGACCAGGAATGATGCCATATGTCAGGGAGCCAGATCAAAGTTCAGCAAAAACCACAAATGGATTTAGGCTCTTCAAGTCTGGACCATCAACCTTCCACCCGCATTTCGCGTGCAGGCCTTTACACGGCAACCATGTCTAGATTTTTAGAAGCTTTTTCAAGATGCATTAGGATTTTGGGAGGGTTTCCTTTTCAGATAAATGCTCCAGTGTTGACTCCTCTGTGTCTGAGCTGGCTCAACTAAAAGCATATTCATTTCTGTGGGAATGTTGGAACATGGGGTGGAGGAGGTTCCTTCTGCCCACAGCTGGCTCTCATCTCAGAAGTGCAAATCTCCAAAGCTGATAGATCATTATTCAAAGTGGTGGATCTGACAGTAGGACATAGCTCTCTAATGACTGCTGGGATTTGGTGCCATTACAAACAACCTTTTAGATGAAAACAAAATGTTCAAAAGTGGGTTCAAAAGAGAAATTGCCTGGGCTTCCCTGGTGGCGCAGTGGTTGAGAGTCCGCCTGCCGATGCGGGGGACACGGGTTCGTGCCCCGGTCCGGGAAGATCTCACATGCCACGGAGCGGCTGGGCCCGTGAGCCGTGGCCGCTGAGCCTGCGCGTCTGGAGCCTGTGCTCCGCAACGGGAGAGGCCACAACAGTGAGAGGCCCGCGCACCGCAAAAAAAAAAAAAAAAAAGAGAGAAATTGCCCTTACAGCCTCTTCTTTCTACCATGGTTCAGGAGTAGAGCTTTGAAGCTTCCTTGCCTGAAACAGTTCTCATGGTGACCTTTAAGCAAAGTCATCCAGTCCGTGCTCAAAACAAACTCTGCAAAGACCTTGCCTGCTCACCTGAATATTCAAATATGAATTATTTGGAAGCCACAGCTGATTAAAGATGCATAACAGTATCTTGATCGACTAGCATATGATATTTGGTGATGGGATACACCCCTATTTCTGGAAATAAAAATCCTCTCAGAAATACTAATTTTTCTCAAACACTTTTTCCTGTCTAAAACACCCGAGGGATAAGATACAGTCAAGCAGCTGACTCTGGGTGAAGTTGGGGTTGATAGAGAATAGGGTACCCCTTAAAGGGATGACAGGCTCTACAATATTACAATCTGTCAGGGAGAGAATGGAGTTTAGAAAGCACCACAGGTGATTGGGATGTGCTCACCCAACATCCCCATCTCTCCCTCTGTCTTTGAGGAAAACTAAAAAGTGAAAACATTCATTCCCCCGCAAAACAACCAAACACCAAGAAGTTACTGAGGTACATATAACTTAGAACAGATGCTTCAAGTGATCATTTATCCAGCAAGGCTCTGTTTACTGAGAAGGGCTGCAGAAAGCCCCTAGCATTACTCCACTGAAGAATGTCATATGACAGATACATCCTAGTACTTTGGGGCAGTAATTATTATGGTCCTGTATGTGCTACCAAGCAAAAATAAATCTACTATTTGCCATTTAGTGATTACAACTTATATTTATAAAGCTAGTTTAGCAGTTTTTACTAAGAATATATACATTTTTTTCTCTTTTTCACTAGCATTTTTTAATGTTTTCCCTTACATGCATTCTCTATCATTTACCAAAATTTGCTTATAAAACTGTTAGACAGGACAGAGTGAAATATTTCACTCACACTATTTTCTTAGACTATTCCTAAGTAAAATAAACATAAATGGCTTGGATTTTTTTAAATACTCAAGAGGCTGAATATAAAATAAATCATCAATTGCTTAAAAACTTTCATTGGAAAAACTTGCAAATAGATTTATTCTGCCTCAACCCTGTCCTCATTCCCATATGGGAAAAATAAAAGCAAACTATTTTTGTTTGAATTAAAATCCTGGCCTTCATGGTATTCATGGTTGCTGAGAGTACAACACACAGTCAGCAGAACCCCCTGTGGTGTGAATCATTGAGGAAGTTATCAAGTCTACATAAGTTTTCCTAAATAAGAAGCTTGACTTAGACCTTTCATTTCTGAAGAGACTTACTTCTTGTCTTCATCTTCATTCTTAAGCCATCACCAGAAGAGAAGTTGGAGGAGTCTGCAGGAGAATTTCCATCCTAGGCCAAGCAGCACAGCTTTGGGCTCGCGTCATTGCCTGTGTACTTGGAGCTGCACAACCAGGAAGGATGCATGGGCTCCACTCATGTGTGGGCCACTGAGAGGAAAACTGGTTCCATGTGCACACACACACACACACACACACACACACGCAATCTCACACCTCATTTTGTATCTGGCCTTCTGACAAGCAACATCACATAGTGATGTCAAGGAAACAGGGAAAGAAAAAGTCCAATCTGTTATTGCTTAAACCTACTTACAAGAGAAAATGCATTCAGATGACCTATTCAAAAGGTTTGAACTTTATTCCAAGTGGCCAATAGGAGAATGTGCATAAAATGAGCCAGTTTTCTACCTCTTTAAAGAATATGAACTATTAATATTTTTAGTTATAGGATTCATTTTGGTCAAGTGTCCACATCAGTCTCCAAGGAGTTTCCCCCTTTTTCCTAGGTTTAAAAAAAAATCATGTGTCAAGAATCAAGTTAAAAATCACTGTTGGGGGGTGGAGTGTCTTGTGGACACAAGTGCTATTGGCTTTCAAAGCTGGATGTTTTGGGGACCCATCTATCAGGTGGAAGTCTTGAAAGCTGGGGTGCTAGATGTGGGGTTCAAGCCCTTTGCTCCTCAGGGAGAAGCTGGGAGTGAGGAGTTCCCGCTGGCACGTGTCACAGCACCGAGGGTGGGGTTTGTGCTGAGGTTGTATCTCAGTCTCTCCCACCCATTGTGAGGTGGGTTTTTTCTCGTTCTCCTGATGTGTAGACATAGATCAGTTGGTTTCTGCATTTCTTCCAGAGGGAGTTGTTCTTTTGTAGCTGTAGATTCACTGTGCTCCTCGGAGGTGAGTTCAGGAGCCTCCTACTTTTCCACCTTGAGCCAGAACCTGAAATCGCTATTGACATTCAGGAATGAGAGAAAATGGGTGGTGAGGAGATGAAAATGCCATTAGAACAGAAAAGGAAAGGAATTCTGGTATAAGTAGTCAAAGCCACTTAGCAATTTGGGATAAGGGTTCTTAAACACACACACACAAACCCACATACACCCTTCCTTCAGCAAAACTGTCACAGGATTTCTCCCCGGCATTCTCATTTCCACAGCTCTAAGGCTGGGCCACGTTATATTAATTAGTCAGTTTCATCCTCAAGCCTATGTAGTTCACAAAGATTTTGCCAATGTCCCCATGAGAATCATGAGTCAGTTACCCTACAGTGGCTCAACAGCCCAGAGCCCTGGGCCCAGTGTCCTCTTGGTGGGCACTGAGAGCCTCTGCCTTCAGTCCAACCCAAAGCACCCCAGCCCCGTTGTCAATAAACATGTGTTCCCACAGTGTCAGCAGTGAGTTACTGGGGAGATCTGGGGATGCCTCATTGCTCAGTGTCGCTATACTGTGGTCCTGAATTGATTTCTCCAGGCTGTCCCTTTTTCCAAGTTTACTTATGATCAAGAGCAGTACACAGTGTTAAAAAGAGCCAGGCTGCACACACACTGAGGTCACTCTCATATCCCAAATGGCCTATGGCAGAGTCAGCAATAGGCCAAAACATGTGCAAGAATAAAGATGTTTTTCTTTCCCACATCTCCCTTTTCTGTTATGAAGTTGGAAGCACAGTTGCTGGCTTGGTCAGGGGAGGCAGCTGTCCACCTGTGTCCTAAATCTGCTACCCTAGTTGCGACCCCATTACATCTCCATGGACGCAATTTCCCATCTCTCCAATTTCTCTCTGCCAGTAGATCATCTGTGGCTGAAGGCTGAAATCTGGAACCAGCCTCTGACTCCAGGGATGAAACATTCTCTTTCAAACTGTTTCCAGAACAAGGGAGCAATGCCAGCTATTAATCTCAGAACATGGATTTAACAATACTTTCCAAAAAGACAAAATAATTTTCAGTCCAGCAAGAATACACACCCTAAGTGAAACTGATTAATGAAGTGCATTACTATTATACACAGAATAAACATTATTTTTAAAGAAGAAGGAACTGGAGCTACCTGCTAGCAGCTTATTTTCAGTCACCTGTAAAATAATATTGCCACGCATTCACATTACAAAGCTAGTATTAATTTGTTAATTAACATATTATTGCCAATAATTTTAATCATGTTTAAGAGGTTCTTCAAAGGCATGGTATTAGGATTCATGATTCATCTTGCTACTGTCTCCACCTATGGCCTTACTAAATCCTAAATACTGAGATGACAATGGTAAAATTAAAGCATCCTAATCAGAAGACACAAAATAAATGTGCCACGTGGCCATGTACCCATTTTGATTCTTTGTATATGTAAATATAAGTTAATTTTGGATGTCTGGTTTGAATGGTATATTTCCCTTTCCAAGTTTTTAATTAATTAATATTCTACTGACAGCTCTAGAGACTCAGCTCTAGATTGATTTGATAACCTTAAAGGGGAGCTGAGGACCTTAGACTCCCCTGGGTCTAGGTTGGGAGGAAGCGTGGCAAAGGCATCGAGGGGCAGCTGGGATGGTACATCGCTAGCTGTGTGACTTTAGACCAGTTACGGAACTTCTCTGTTACTCTGTTTCCCAATCAATACCGTGGGAAAAATAATAGTGTCTCTCTCATAAAATCTTTATGAGGATTTAACAAATTAATACGTATAAAGTTCTTCAAACAGGAAATACTTAGTAAGCACAAAGTAAATACTAGCTGCTTTCGTTTTTAATGGACTTTTCAACCACTTACTGGACTTTTCCACTTGACAGTGCCTCAGAATCTGCACGTCTATAAAAGGTATTGCTTTTCTCTTCAGAGCAGCTCCCCCACCCAACTTCCTTGGAAATAAGACTGCAGGGCAGTGGCGCCACAATTCAACAACCACAGAAGTGTCACCACCATATCTGACTCCTCCTGTCCACCGGCCTGTCCTGCCATCCAACCTGCCACCAAAGTCTCTTGATTCTTCTTTCAGAACCGGTCACCTTGTCACATCCTCTCCATTCCAGCTGTAATATTGTGGTACAATAAGAAATGTGTATTTGGTCTTTATCCCAGGTTCCTGGCACAGAGCTTTTAAAACCCTTGGAATTTCCTGAATGATAAAGGTGAGAAGAGCGTCTTTTGTCATTCACAATAAGCCCCTTTCAACCTTACCTGAGTTTATGCAAAACCCCACTTGGATAATAGGGTCTGGTGCCAGAGGAACCAACCATGAGATGAGAGGATTGGAACTTTCAGCCCCACCATCCCCAACCACTGGGGACGGGGTAAGTGCCGGGAATTGAGTTAGTCACCAATGGCCAATGATTTAATGAATCGTGCCCACGTAATGGACCCTCCATAAAATCCCTAAATGCAGGGACTTGGCAAGCTTCAAGGTTGGTGGACACATCTGCAGGCTGGGAGGGTGGCGCATTCGGGGACAGAAGTTCCTGCACTAAGGATGCATCCGAACCTCACCCTGTGTACCTCTTCATCTGCCTGTTCATTTGTATCCTTTATAATAACCTTCATAATAAACTGGAAACAGCAAGTTAAGTATTTTTCTGAATTCTGTGAACCATTTTAGTACATTATCAAACCTAAGGAGGGGTCAGGGGAACACTGATTTGCTGCCAAGTCAGAGGTGTGGGTAACCTGGGAACCCAGTACTTTGGATTGGTATCTAAAGTGGGGACAGTCTCGTGGAACTAAGCCCTTCAACTGTAGGGTCTGTGCTAACGCTGGGTAGTTAGTGTCAGAATTGAATTAAATTGTAGGACACCCAGTTGGTGCCCACAGGAAAGTGGAAAATTGCTTAGTGGGGAAAACCTCCACATTTGGTGTCAGAAGTGCTGTGAATAGAGAAACAGATTTCCTGTACAGCCTCCACATTCCAGCAGAGACCCTTGTTACTTCAAACCTCAGTCTCACCACAGCCTCTGGTTAGCAGACTTCCCTCCCCCAGCCTCTGAGTCCCTGAGTCTGATCACCCCTCTGAGTCAATCTTCATGGAATGGGCTGCTCATTGACACATGTGCTGTGTGGTACTTCAGCTACAAGAAGCAGAGCCTCACTCAAGGTTGCCTCTGTTGATGGAAACGTGTCTATGGGGAATGCACCACGTGTCTTTGCCTCATGCCTAGCATTGCCAGAGAAAATTGGGGACACACTTATCCTAAAAATCATTTGTTGCTTATCTGGAATTCAAATTTAACCGGGTGCCCAGTTTTAGTTGGTTTTTCTGGTGTTGTCATTGTTATTGGGTTTTTTGGTGTGTTTGCTAAATCTGGCAACCTTACCTCACATACAACCAGGAGGACATCAAGGGTCTTCCGTTTACAATGGCAGCTGTAGTGTCTAAACAAAACAGATCTCACCCGTCCACTGCCTCTAGGGGCTGGTGGGTGATGAAAATGTGTGCAGTGGGGCTTGTGTAAGATGATGTATGGCAACTAACACTGGTCTCACATGTTGGGAGGACACCCCGGGGAGCTTTGCAAAGTGTTATAAACTGGTGGACCCTCATCATACTCCACCAAAAGCAAGCTGCTGCTACTCACCTCCACCCATTGTTGACACCAGGGATGTGGCATAAATATTCAAGAAATTCCCAATTATTCGAGAGCTTTCTACTTGAAAGCTTTTGATATTTTAATGTTCACAAGTAATTTAATAATAAAACGTTGTTCTGGCAAGCCTGTGTGGACAGACAGAAAAAAAGGTGTGCTGGCCACACCACCTGGCCTGTAGTTCACCATCTGTTGTCTCTGCTTTATAGAAACTCTAGAGATCAGTCCTCAACTGGAAAGTAGCATTCCTTGCCCCAGACGTGGCAGGCCATTACAGTGGCTCAGCAGTAACACTGCTCTTGACCAATGGACTCTCTTGGTACAACTTGATTTGAACTCTCTGAAAGACAGGATCTGATTGGGCTAGCCAGTCAAACTGCATAGAGTATTCTACTTGGTCATTGGCCAGCCTAGAGAAGGGTACACTCTAGTCCAATCAGCTGTACCCTGGGAGGAGCATTACAAGGTCCAGACACGCTCGCATCTCTCTCGCTCTGTCAACACCAGTCACACCGGGTTTCGTTCAGTTCCTCTTTCTTCCATATTCTGTCCCACCGCAGAGCTCTCTTGCATCTTTTCTCTGAGGTCATGTCTCTTCTCCCTTATCACAAAATTAACACCTTCACATACTTCAGCTTTCAGCCTGTCACTTCCTCAGAGAATCCTTCCCTGGCCTCTGAATAGGTCAAAAACCACCACTGTATGATCCCACTGTCACTGTGTACCCAATGATGGTATTCAGAACATCTACTGGTACTGTGCCAACACTGGCCAACAGAACATGGGCCTTATCAGAATGGACTCTGGGACGACTGCGGAGGATTCCTTCTGTGCCAGGAACTGACTAGTGCTAACTCATGGGGGAGCTGTACTGGAAGTGCTGGAGACAGGACTTGTGGGGCATCTGCCACAGGGGAGGGGGCCCTCAAGGGGCCCAAGGCAGCAGGTACACTGGTGTTTTAATTATCTACTGCTGTGTAACAAGCCAGCCCAAAACTTAATAACTTAAAGCAATAATTTATTATTTCTCATAGTTTTGCAACCTGGGCTGGTTTCATCTGGGTGGCTTTTCTGCTCCAAGTGTTGGGGTAGGAATGTCTGAGATGGCTTCTTCACTCACAAGTCTGGTGTCTTAGCTGGGATGCCTGAAGATCCGGGACCTGGTTGAGCATCACTGTCTCCATGTGACCTCTCCCTATGGCTAGGTTTCCTCACAGCACTATGGTCTCAGGTTACTGGGTCTAAGGTAGATGGCTTCCAAAAGAGTAAATTTAAGCAAAAACCATCAGTCCTCTTAAGGCCTTAGCTCAGAAGTCTCATAGCATCCCTTCAAAGCCTTCTCCTGGCCAAGGCAAGTCCCAAGGCCAGCCTAATTCAAGGACGAGGAAAGACTTCACCTCTTGGTGGGTGGAGCCTCACTTGTGTACAGAGGGAAGGAAAGGATGGTGGCCATCTGAGGAAAATACCTACCACAATCAATGTGGATGCACTTAAGTACCTTAACACTGATACAGCAGTTCAAGTGCATAGTGGCTGGATATCAGCCAGGTATGTGCCGCTCCTTTAGCTGATTGCTGCAGTTTTACATTTGTTCGTGATTTATTTGACCAGAGTCTCCAGGATGGCAGGAACAGTGACTGTGTTTGCACTAGTGTCAGGTGTACTGTCTGTCACATTGCAGCATTTGATAAGTATCTGTCGAATGAAAATTCCCTTTAAAAGACTGCATCCAAAAGTATCACTGAACTGCTTCAAGTGACTAAAATGCTTCAACTTTTGTGTGGTGAAAATTTTATAAAGGGTTTTTAGAGGGGGAAAAACAAAGTTTAGTGTCAGAGTCCTGTTCTGGCAGAAGAACTACTTTTGCTTCAAGGCACTAGAATGCGTATTTTGGCACCAGTACCAGGTGTCCGTGGGAGGCAGAGGGGAGAAAACTGAGAAAGACGTAACACAACAGGTTTCTCAGTCCCTCCCCTGTCTTATGGATGCTCTTAGCGCCCAGCATGGATTCCCTACGACTGATAAAATCATCAGTAAGAAGAGCCACCCACCATGAGCCACCTCCCAGGAAGGCTCTCCTTAGCAAGAATGAATGCTTTCTTCCAGCATGGAATGCTTCGCGTGAGGCAAAGATTTTATTTGGGAAGCAGCCTGGGGTAAAGAAAAGAATTGGAGTCAGAAAAACTGGGGTCCTTTCCAGCTTTGCCACACTCTAAGGAATAACCCCAAGTAAGTTACTTTTTGCACTAAACCGCCCTCCAACATCTGCAGGGGGCCCAGCTAGCTTCAGGTCTCAACCCCTCCTGACCAGGTTAACTAAGTCACCTTGTGCCCTGTTACACGATGTGACCATCCCACTCTTCCAACCTGTTTGTGCCCACCAGTGATGCCCATCTTCCTGCTGATCCAGCTGTAACTGAGCCCAAGCTCATACTGCTTGTTGCAGAACAAGCCAATCAATCGAGAGATGAGGTGTTGGGACGAGGAATAGTGACTTTATTGGGAAAGCCAGCAGACCAAGAAGATGGTGAACTAATGTCCTAAAGAACCATCTTCCCTGAGTTAGAATTCCGGCTTCTTTTATACTAAAAGGGGAGAGGGTAAAGTCCTGGTTCCAGTCAGACTCCAGAGGGGATGCGCTAATTTCTTCTTTCCTGCAGCCACTCCTAGGTGGGCCTGGTCGGGAGGTTTCCTGTGAGCTAAACAAAGGCATTTTAGCTTAGTGCTCATTACATGGGAGGCAGATTTCCCAGAGGTGGGCCATTATTTGTGTGTGTGTGAATTAGTTATACATATACATATCTACTTTTTTTTAGATTCTTTTCCCATATAGGTTATTACAGAGTATTGAGTAGGGTTCCCTGTGCTATACAGTAGGTCCTTGTTGATCATCTATTTTAGGTATAGTAGTGTGTATATGTTAATCCCAGCCTCCGAATTTATCCGCCCCACCTCTCCCCATTATGTATAATTTAAGTTTATAGGCAACATCCCTTTAGAGATTAGCTTGTAGCAAAGGCAATAGAATACAAAGGTTAAAGTAAAAGAAATGGATCCAATATGAAGTCGGATTTTTTCTTCCCTGTTACTCAGTCTTGACAATCTGAGATGTATCACTGATGGATCCCATCTGCCACATCTGCTAACTCCCCAGACATTGTAGTATTTGCCTCTGGAGTCTGCTGCCTCCCATCTCTATTCCACACACCCACTGCCACTCCCAAGTCTAGGTCCTCCTGGAACCCTGCTCTGGCTTGGTTCCTACATCCCTTGGTTCCTACAGATTCCAGGCTCTGCTCACTTCACTGCCCCTAAAGATTTCTGACTCTCCTTGCATCGGAGAGCAGACCCTGGCGGTTGTCTACCCAGGAGCCCTGAGGTAGACTTACCATTACCGTGAAGCCACTGAAGCTGAAACTCCCAGGCCACTCACTGGGCTGGGCTCCCTTCCAAAGCCCGGGAAAAAGCAAGCATCTCACTTTCAAAGTTACATATGTGTGTAAGATATTTTCACCACAATTGGGTGTGACCACTGTCATTTTCCACCCCCGTTTCCCTCCCTCACACTTCCCCCCCTGTTGAATGGTGGCAGGGTGTCTGTGGGTAGTTTATGGTGTACTGATAAGGGGAAGTGAAGTTGGGGATACATTCAGTCTGGTTTTAGTAGACTATGTTTATGTGGTTCACTGCAAGGTAAACCCACATTGGCTTAAAGCAAATAGTGAGGTTTAGGAACCATTCGGATTACATCCAGAGAGTTTTTTTTAAAGCTGTAATACATTAAAAAGAAAATATAAATTGTGAATAAAGGTTACCAGTAGACTTTTGGATTATTTGATGATTTGATTAATAATTCAAATCATGGGAAACAATTTTAATTTCTTAATCGTTTGGCACAAAATACTGACACCAACAAATTCAGCACAAAACTCACAACATACATTAGAGTGAGGACATTGGCAACTAAGTGCTTTATGAGTGTCATGAATAAAAGATTAGTCAACACACTAGGCACAGGACAACACATAAGAGAACTTGAAATACCCTGAGACCTTACATCTCATTTATGAAAGAAATGGGTGGCAGTGTCTTCAATTTTAGCAACAATCCTAAATCTTTAGTGGCATTACTAATAGCAAGTTGTCAAGCTGAAAGACATTTTTAAAAACTACCAATTTTAAAAATATTTTGATCTACCACATTGGGAAAAGACTGAATTATCTTTCTATCATCACTGTAAAAATTATATAAAATCATTGTCAGGTGAAGAGGGTTTTAAAGAAAATGTTTCATAGGGATGTGCCAAGCAGTTATTTAAAATGTTATTATTTTATTTATTTATTTTTGTTCCTAATTTTGTATTCATAACTTTATACACCTACTCTTAAAGAGGGAGCCCAGAGCATATAAACATCTAGCAACATAAAATTGGATCTGCCTTGCCAGTAGTCAATACCCCTTCCTCTCTCCTAAGAGAATTCAAATTTTTTTCAGGGACCCACTTTCCTCCATTTAACCCTCAGTTTCAAGGAAGATGGTTCCAGCCCCTGTCTCATGGGGTTGCATTCCTTCTGCCAGCAATTGCCTTAAGCATACACATGTGATACAATTCTGACCAACAGAAAGGACAAAGGTCTAAGGCAGATTTAGGAAAAGGTTTATATCTTTGATTAAAGAAAAAAGAAAAGCCATTCAGAGGGGGATGCCCTATCTTTGTCATCTAGACATTGTTGTGCTTGGATGTGATGTGTGGAACTGGAGCAGCTGTCTTGTGACCATGAGGAGAGCTAGTCTCAGGACAACCCGTCAGAGAATGACATAGGGAAAAGTGCCAACCCAGGCTTTACATGCAGACTTCTGTGTGAAGTCATAATATATTTTTCTCTCTGTTAAAGCCATATAAGTCAAGTTTTCCATTATTTGCAGCTCAAAGCATCTCAGCTGATACACTTACTGGCATGGCTTTCCAGTGCCTCCAACAAGTCTCTTATGGGCGATTTTCTAGTTCTCTGTAGTCTTGCCCTACCCTACGTATCCTACCATATTCCCAGGTCTCCCAAACACACACATCCTCTAATCTTAATGGGACAACACGGTACACATGGTACACACTCCTTCCCACACTACTATGAATGAGAAATTAGTCACATGCCCTGTCTAGTTTTCCCTCCCCTTTATCCTCAGGGTACCACATCCAACTCAAGCTGTAAGGTCCACATGAAGACTTCTCTGATTATTTCAGCTTACTCATCTCTCCTGTATATTTCTATATCTATAGTTCTTTATCATATAATATGGCATATAATATTGAATTATACAAAATAATCAAAAATATCTCATCCCTTTTAGTCTCCTCTCATTAATTATAGCTCCATGAAGGTATCCTTTCTATCTCTAAAGATATAGTAAGAATTCTAAAAACACTTATCCAAATTCCATCATCTTAGAAATACTTTGTAATTAAAATTACTTACAGTACCAACAATATATTTTCAACAACTTTCCTGTCAGTTATGTGCACAGTATGGCTTGAAAAAATTTCCAAACATGTTTAAAGTTCAGCCCACCTCAAGAGCTAAAGATGCCTGATGCTACAACACTGAAGACCTTCTAAAATGAATAAGAACTAAGAGCAATGTTAGGTCTGAAATGCAATTCTTTCCATTTATGTGTAAATGTGAATGAGTTTTTTCATAATGAATAACTCAATAGTTGCCTTATAAGCTACTTAAAATGATTTTTAAATAATCACTTACCTCTCATTGCTGTGTGTTGAGTAGCTAAATTAGCACTATCTTTGAAAATGAAGACAGATACATATGCATTCTATATAGGCAAAGGCTAAAACAAGACAGGCAGCTGCATTTTAGCTGGCATCTAGCCTTGAGTTATGGCCAATATATAATGCATATATTTTATTTTTTTTGTCACTGAAACATACTTTTGTATTTGACTTTATGGTGGTATATTTGCAAACATCCCTCCTGTCTGTGGATTTTAAGAGTACAGGTTTCTCTCTTCTGAGTTTTGAGTCAAGAAATCTGCTTGCTGGAGCTTGTGAACCACACCAGGATCTCCTGCCATCCTCCACCCCCGCGTTCCCCACCTCTCCCCTCCACACCCTTTGGCATAGAAAGCTGCTCCACATGCATTGAAACACTCAAGAAATGCCCACTGATACACATCTACATATATTTATTCATTTATGAACCTAGGGGCAGAATAGGAATTATGACACAGTTGTAGAGAATGGACTTGAGGACACGGTGGGGGGGAAGGGTAAGCTGGGATGAAGTGAGAGAGTAGCACTGACATATATACACTACCAAATGTAAAATAGATAGCTAGTGGGAAGCAGCCGCATAGCACAGGGAGATCAGCTCGGTGCTTTGTGACCACCTAGAGGGGTGGGATAGGGAGGGTGGGAAGGAGGCGCAAGAGAGAGGGGATGTGGGGATATATGTATCCATACAGCTGATTCACTTTGTTATACAGCAGAAACTAACACAAAAATGTAAAGCAATTATACTCCAATAAAGATGTTAAAAAAATAATAATGGTACAAAAGGACAAAAAGGTAACTATGGGAGGTAACATATGTTAATTAGTTTGATTATGGTAATCATTTCACAGGGTACACATATATCCAAACATCATGTTGTATATTGCAAATATATACATTCTTATTCGTCAAAAATAAGATTTTTTTAGATCTAAAAAAATAAATGGTAACTTTTATGTAATGTATATTTTACCACGATAAAAAAAAAAAATGAAGCTGGAGATTTGCTTCTATCATAGACTAGAAGTTAGTGTAACGTACTTTTACTGTGTTTACCTCACAGGGAGCTAGGCAATGACTCAGTGTCATTCGTCATCCCCACACACTTTGGATGTGGGAAGGACTGATTTGTACTTGGATAGGAAGGGTGCTGGAACTGAGAAATAAGCTATAAATAAAACCATGACAAGTGTCTTTTTAAAACCTTGAATTAGAGTCTAGATTTCAAATTGCATCTTATTTTATCTGAGCAGGATCACTTTCTGTAAGCAAGAATCTGTCTGCATTAGTTTATGATCCCCTCAAGGCCAAGATATGCCTTTACCTGTCTTTTCAGTACACTCTCAGTACCTCTCATGTGAAAATACTATTACATTATTGGGAAAATTGATGAGAGAAGTCTAATGTAACTAGAGTGCCCACCACCCAAAACCTTTACGGAAACACTAGAAGTTAAAATGCTAAAGACTCTACTCAAATGGAGGTCAGATTCAATTAAATGGAGTCTTCCAAACTTTCAAAGCCAGTCAGTTTTCTTCTGCTTCAGAGAGCTTTCTTTTTCGTTTCTTTTTTTTTTAATTTTCTAAAAGTTTTAATTATGGTAAAATATGCAAATAAAAATTACCATCTAATTTTTTTAAGCATATAGCTCATCAGTGTTAAGTATATACACATTGTTGTGTAAACAGTCTCCAGAACTTTTTCATCTTGCAAAACTGAAACTCTATACCCATTAAATAACTCCCCATCCCCTCTTCCCTCAGTCCCTGGTAGCCATCATTCTATTTTCTGTCTCTAAATTTAACAACACTGGATACTTCCTATAGGTGGAATCCTACAGTATTTGTCTTTTTGTGACAGGCTTATTTCACTTAGCATAATGTCCTCAAGGTTCACCCATGTTGTAGCATGTATTAGAATCTCCACCGTTTTTAAGGCTAAATAATATTCCATTGTATATATATGCCACATTTTGTATATCTACTCATCCACTGAGGGACACTTGGGTTATTTCCACTGCTTGGCTACTGTGGTTGCTATGAATATGGGTGTACCAATATCTCTTGGAGGCTTTGCTTTCAATTCTTTTGGGTACATGCCCAGAAGTGGAATTGCCGGATCATATGATAGTTCTATTCTTAATTTTTTAAGGAACCACCACAATGTTTTCCATAGTGACCTCACCATTTTATATCCCCACCACCAGTGCATGGGGGTTTCAATTTCTCCACATTCTTGTCAACACTTGTTATTTTCTAATTTGTCAATAGTAGCCATCTTAATGGGTATGAGGTGGTATCTCATTGTGGGGTTTTTTTTTAACTTAATAGACTTTATCTTTTAGAGATGTTTTAGGTTCACAGAAAAATTGAACAGAAAGTACAGAGAGTTCCCATATGTTCACTTCCTCCACACATGCACAACCTCCCATACTGTTAACATTCTGAACCCAAGTGGTATGTTTGTTACAACTGATGAACCTATGTTGACACATCATAATCACCCAGAGTCCATAGCTTACCTTAATGTACACTGTTGGTGTTGTACATTCTATGGATTTTAACAAATGTACAATGATGTTTGTCCACCATTATGGTATCATACAGAATAGTTTCACTGCCCTAAAATTCCTCTGTACTCTACCTATTCATCCCTCATTTTCTAGCACCATTGTCCATAGTTTTGCTTTTTCAAAGATGTCATATAGTTGGAATGGTACAATGTATAGCCTTTTTGGATTGGCTTCTTTCACTTGTTAATATGCATTTAAAGTTCCAGAGAGCTTTCATTTTGACTACCTTATTCTCACTTAAGTTTGCTTCTCACTTTGTCTATGATCTCTAATGAAAACATCACTAAAAGAAGGAAACTTCCCAGGCTCCACAAAAACATGGTTGTCAGTGGCCTATCAGCCATTGCTGGAAGTCTGGACCAAAGAGATGCAAGACATCTCCCTAGGAAGAAAGGAAATCCAAGGCCAAATTTTGCCTTGATCAGATTCCCCTTTAGCCTAATCTCATAGCATAGCCTCCCATATCCAAGAAATCTGCCACTGTTGGTCAACGGTGGCCATGTTATATTAGCAATGTTAGATAACATGAGATGTTTTAATGGAAGAATTTTAGAACCCTGTACAAACTCTTTTAATCTCCAAACACTTGAAAACTAAATGATACACATCTTTTTTTTAAAAATTCCATGAATCAAACAGGATGTCTCATAGGAAATAAAATAAGACATAGAACATAGAGAATTTCAATGAAATGGAAGCTGTTTTTTCAAAAAGAAAAATCAACAAAATTGATCAACCTCTAGCAAAACTGACAAAAAAAAAAGAGAGAGAGAAGGCACAAATTACCAATATCAGGAATGAAACAGAGGATAGTACTACAAATCCTACAGACATCAAAAAGATAATAAGGGAATACTACCAACAACGTTTTTCACATAGATATGACAACTTAGAGGATATGAACCAGTTTCTCAAAAAGCACAAATAATCACAACTCATGCAATATGAAATAGATAATTGGAAAACTACACAACTATTAAGAAATTGGATTGGTAAAACTCCCAAAAAGAGATCTCCAGGTCTAGATGTTTTCATTGCAAATTTTCCCAAATGTTTAAAGAATTAACACTAATTCTACACAATGTCTTCCAGAAACCAGGAGAGAAGTGTACACTTCTCAATATTTTTAATGAAGTTAATGTTACCCTGATACCAAAACCAGACAAAGACAGTAAGATAAGGCAAAAAAAGTAAGTAAAATGCTTACAGATGGGAAAGGAAGAAATAAAATTGCCTCCATTTTGAGATTATTTGATTGTCTACAAAGAAAATTTCAAGAAATCCACTCCCCAAAAAATCCTAGAACTAATTAGTGAATTCAGCAAGATCACGGGATACAAGATCAACATACAAAAGTCAGTTGTATGCCTATATATTAATTGTGAACACATGATAACTGAAATTAAAAATATAATTTATAATAACTCAGAAAAATGAAATACTTAGGAGTAAATCTAACAAAACATGTACAGGACTCAATGGCTGAAAACATCAGAACACTGGTGAAAGAAATCAAAGATATGGTATGTCTCATATGGACATGGATTGGAACCCTCCACCTAGTAAAGATGAAAGTTGATAAAAAGATTTAATTTGATTTCTATCAAAATACTAGCAAAAGTTTTTATATTTAAGACAAGATTATTCTTAAGTTTATATGGAAATGCAAAAGGAACTAGAATAGCTTAACAATATTGAAAATGAAGATTGAAACAGAAAGAGTGACCCAATTTCAAGACATTATATAGCTACATGAATCAAGTCTATGTGGTATTGGTGGAAAGATAGACTGATTGGAACAGAAGAGAGAACCCAGAAATAGACATACAAATATACTCGACTTTTTGACAAAGGTGAAAAGGAATTCAGTGGAGGAAGGATAGTTCTCTCGACAAATGGTGCTGGAACAAGTGGAAATCCATAGACCATAAAAATGAGCCTCAATCTGAGTTTATACCTTATACAAAATTTAACTCAAAATGCATCATGGACTTAAACATAAAATGTAAAACTATAAAACTTCTGGAAGAAAACTTAGGAAGAAATCTTCAGGATCTAGGGCTAGGCAAGGCTTGATTCCAAAAGTATGGTTCATTAAAGAAAAAATTGGAAAATTGGACTTCATCAAAATTTAAAACTTTTGCTCTGTGAAAGAATCTGTTAAGAGAATGAAGAGACAAGCTACAGACTGGGAGAAAATAGTTGCAAACCACATATCAGACAAAGGACTACCATCTACAATATATAATGAATTCTAGAACTCATTAAGAATAAAACAATCTGAATAGAAAATAGTCAAACATTATGTACAGATATTTCACCAAAGAGGATGTACAGGGGGCAAATAAGCACATGAAAAGAAGTTCAGCATCATTAGCGACTAGGGAAAGGCAAATTAAAACCACAATAAGATATCACTACACACATAATCTGAATGGTTAAAATAAAATATAGCAAGAAAGACAAATGCTGGGGAAGATGCCAAGAAACTGGATGACGGATACATTGCTGGTGGGAATGTAAGATGGTACAGCCACTCTGGAAAAGAGTTTGGCAATTTTGAAAAAAACTAAACATAAACTATCATATAGCCCAGCACTTATTCTCCTGGGTATTTTTTACAGAAAAATGAAAACGTATGGTCATACAAAAACTGTACATGAATGTTCATAACAGCTTTATTCCTAATAGCAAAAAACTGGAAACAGCCCAAATGCCCTTCAACACATGAATGATTAAACAAACTGCAGTGTACTGATATCATACAATATTACTTAGCAGGAAAGGAATTAATAATTGATACATCAACAACCTGCGTGAGTCTCCAGAGAAATATGTTAAGGGGTAGTCAATTATGATAGGATACATACATATGATTCCACTTACCTAACATTCTTTTTTTAATTTATTTTTTCCAGCTTTATTAAGGTATAATTTATATACAGCATTGTATCAGTTTAAGATGTACAGTATAATGATTTGACTTGGATGCATCATAAGGTGATTACCATGATAAGTTTTGTGAACATCTATTTGAATTAGTGTTTTCATTTTTTTCCAGATATAGACTGAGGAGTGGAATTGCTGGATCATATGGTGGTTTTATTTTTAATTTTTTGAGAAATCTCCATACTGTTTTCCATAGTGGCTGTACCAATTTACATTCCCACCAACAGTGCACAAGAATTACCTTTTCTCCACATCCTCCCCAACACTTGTTATTTGTTGTCTTTTTGATAATGGCTATTCTGACAGGTGTGAGGTGATATCTCACTGTGGTTTTGATTTGCATTTCCCTGACGATTAGTGATGTTTTCATGTGCCTGTTGGCCATCTGTATGCCTTTTTTGGAAGAATGTCTATTCAGATCCTCTGCTCATTTTTGATTGGGTTGCTTTTTTTTTTTTAATGTTGAGTCATATGAGTTCTTTGTATATTTTGGATATTGACCATTTATCAGATACATCATATGCAAATAGCTTCTCCCATTCAGTAAGTGGCCTCATCATTTTGTTGATAGTTTCCTTCTCTGTGCAAAAGTTTTTAGTTTAGTATAGTCTCATCTGTTTATTTTTGCTTTTGTTTCTCTTGGTTGAGGAGACATATCCAAAAAAATCACTAAGACCAGTGTCAAAGAGCATATTGTCTTGTGTTCTTCTAGAAGTTTTATGGTTTCAGGTTTTATACTTAAGTCTTTAATGCATTTTGAATTTATTTTTTTGCATGGTGTGTGACAGTAGTCCAGTTTGATTCTTTTGCATGCACCTGTCCAGTTTTCCCAACACCGTTTACAGAAGAAGCTGTATTTTCTCTATTGTACATTCTTGCCTTTTTTGTCATAGATTACCCATGTAAGTGTGGGTTAATTTCTGGACTCTCTATTCTGTGCCTGTTTTTGTGCTAGTACCATACTGTTTTGTTGGCTGTAGCTTTGTAGTATAGTTTGCAATCGGGGAGCATGATACCTCCAGCTTTGTTCTTCTTTCTCAAGATTGTTTTGGCTATTCAGGGTCTTTTGTGTTTCCATACAAAAAAATTATTTGTTCTAGTTCTGTGAAAAATTCCCTTGGTGTTTTGATAGAAATGGCACTGAATCTGTAGATTGCCTTGCGTAGTATGATGATTTTAACAATATTAATTCTTCCAGTCTAAGAACATGGTATAGCTTTCCATCTGTTTGTATTGTCTTCAATTTCTTTCATCAGTGTCTTATAGTTTTCCGAGTACAGGTCTTTTACCTTTTTAGGTAGATTTATTCCCAGGTATTTTATTCTTCTATGAGTTTGTAAATGGAATTGTTTCTTTAATTTCTGCTTCTTACAGTTCATTGTTAGAATATAGAAATGAAACCGATTTCTGTATATTAATTTTTTATCCTGAAAATTTACCAAATTCATTGATGAGCTCTAGTAGTTTTTTGGTGGCATCTGTAGGATTTTCTATGCATAGTATCATGTCATCTGCAAACAGTGACACTTTTACTTCTTCCTTTCCAATTTGGATTACTTTTATTTCTTTTCTTTTTTCTTTCTTCTGACTGCTGTTGCTAGGACTTCTAACACTATTTTGAATAAAAGTGGTGAGAGTGAGCATCCTTGCTTTGTTCCTGATCTTAGAGAAATGCTTTCAGCTTTTCATCACTGAGTATGACATTAGCTGTGGGCTTATCATATATAGCCTTTATTATGGTGAGGTATATCCCCTCTATACCCACTTTGTTGAGAGTTTTTATTGTAAATGGATGATGAATTTTGTCAAAAGATGTTTTCACATCTATTGAGATAACCGTATGATTTTTATTCTTCAATTAGTTAATATGATGTTTCACATTGATTGATTTTCAGATATTGAACCATCCTTGCATATCTCGGATAAAACCCACTTGATCATGGTGCATGAGCCTTTTAATGTATTGTTGAATTCGATTTGCTAATTTTGGTGAGGATTTTTACATCTATGTCCATCAGTGATATTGGTCTATAATTTTCTTTTTTTGTGTGATATCTTTTTCTGGTTTCGGTATCAGGGTGATGCTAGCCTCATAGAATGAGAAGCATTCCTTCAGAAGCATTCCTTTCTTTGGGGGATAATTTGAGAAGGACAGATGTTAACTCTTCTCTAAATGTTTGGTAGAATTCACCTGTGAAGCCATCTGGTCCTGCACTTTCATTTTGGGGAAGCTGTTTTATTACTGATTCAATTTCATTACTGGTGATTGGTCTGTTCATATTTTCTATTTTTTCCTGGTTCAGTTTTGGATATAACATTCTTGAAATGACAAAATTATTGAAATGGAGAAGAGATTAGTGATTGCCAGGGGCTTATGGTCAGGGAGGGAAGTGCAGGTGGGAATTAGGAGTGTCTGTAAAAGGGCAAAATGAGGAATCCTCATGGTGATGGAAATGTTCTGTATTTTGACTGCATTAATGTCAATATCCTAGTTGTCATATTGTACTGTAGTTTTGCAAGATGTCACCATTGGGAGGAACTGGGCAAAGGGTATAAGGAATAGCTCTGTATTATTTAGTACAACTATATGTGAATCTACAATTAACTCAAAATAAAAAGTTTAATTTAAAAATGTTTTGTACATTGATTTGTTCAAATGTTTATTGAACATCTACTACAAGCCTCTCATTGTATTAAAACCAAATGAATCTCCAGAGTTTATAGCTGCCATTTCAACAGTGGGATTATAAAACAAGATCCAGGAGCTTTCCCATGGGCTGGAGAAAGGATTCTCTTGGGGGGTAAATTCAAATTGTGAGGCAGAAAACACTTCAATCAGCTCTCCAACAAATGAGAGAGAGTGTATTGATAAGTCTCTCTAGATGCATCCAGATGTTCAAAAACAATGGAGGGGTTGAGTAGTAAGTTCTCAGATCATTTTCCCCATCTGAGGCCAATTGGACCCTGTACCTTCAGCTTTGTTCTCTCAGGAGAGAATGACCCTTCAGAGCCCTGTGTGATGCTGGCAGCCAGGATTTCGGGGCTCCCAAGGGAACTTGCCAAATTAGCCTCAGCCCAGAGCATGCTGGGAGAGGGAGAAGGTGTCACAGGGGTTAAGAGTACCAGCTTTGGACCTACAAGTATCTGGGTTCTTGTTCTTTCCCTGCCATCTCTTGGTTGTGTAATCTTGGCCAAGTTACCTATCCTTCTGAACCTTACCTTTTCATCTACAAAGTGAAGCATTTACTTCCTGGGGTTGTTCTTTCATTTGTTTAATACATTTTAATGGAGCACCTACAATGGCAGGCACTGTTGAAACCACTAGAGAAACTGCAGTAAACACCACAAATTAGGGAGGGAGGGAGGGAGGGAAGAAGAAGGGAAGAAAGAAATTCCTGTCTTTATGGAATTTACATACTATTAGGAGTATTCAGATGACAAATGAAATACATAGTACATTCAATAGTGATAAACACTTTTTGGAAAGAAAAGGGTGGGACAGAAAGGAAGACAGAATGTGCTAAGGAATGGGGTGGGACTTTGATTTGGGAAAATGTGGTCAGGTGAGTCCTCATGAGAAAGGTGACATTTTGAGCAAAGGTTATTAGGAACTGAGTGAGGAGGCCACACACCTGTTTGGAATTTTGGATGAGAAAAAGAGAGTAGTCAAGGGATGACTGTGTAATGTGCTCCACACAATACCTGGGATATTGCTGGTGTTCAAGTGAGAGAGAGACAGAAAAGGCACTTAGCAAGGTGTTACCAGACTTAGCAGAATAAATTCTACCCACAATATTGGAAATGCACGTGGTTTCGGGTGTAATAAAAAACAAGTCACTGCCTGAGTGCTCTGCGATCCAAGGCTTTGTCTCAAAGTGTGGCCTGCAATTCAGCAGCATCAGCATCGCCAGGAGCTTGTTAGGAATGCAGATCCTCAGGCCCCACCTGGGACCTTGCTGCATCAGAATTTCTGGGGCTGGGGCACACTCACCAGCTCTGTAGGGCACTCGGGTGATATTCGAATTTTGAGAACCACAGGTCTAGAGGGAACACAAGAACGCTTACCATGTGACTTTGAGGATGACACTCAAAGCAACTCTAGCACATTATATCAGTCCTTACCCCAAGGTAAATTCTCAGAAAATTCAGGCAGACCTGCAACTCAGACCCATCTCCATTAGCCCCAAATCTCATGTTCTTTCCACTGCTCTCACACCTTCACTTGACATCAACACAAACACACAGCAAAGAGGGGGTGTGCCCTTTACCCTGAGGCTCCCTGCACCCTGTTAGTTGTTTAGGGTCTCCAGGGTGTTGGCACGTTCCAGTATCCCCATGGAGACCACGGACTCTGCAATCCCTTCTTGGAGATTACTGGACACACAATTAAAAACAGAAAAGGCAGTATCTTGCTCACTTAAAGGCCAACTTTTTGCTTATAATAATTTTTTTTTAAAACCAAAGAGAAAACAACTTTAAAAAAATCAGTCCGGGGCTTCCCTGGTGGCGCAGTGGTTGAGAGTCCGCCTGTCGATGCAGGGGACACGTGTTCATGCCCTGGTCTGGGAAAATCCCACATGCCGCGGAGCGGCTGGGCCCGTGAGCCATGGCCGCTGAGCCTGCGCGTCCGGAGCGCGTGCTCCGCAACAGGAGAGGCCACAACAGTGAGAGGCCTGCGTACCGCAAAAAAAAAAAAAAAAAAAAAAAAAAAAATCAGTCCTCCATCTGAGCCTTCACAGGTCTATAGATTCTCTGCAGACTCTGGCGTCTGCAAGTCTATTAGTGACATTGGATGATGGCCCATGTGCTTCCAGGATCCTCCTGCACCGGAGGCGGCCCGTGGTCCTGCAGGCCTATTCAGTTTGTGCAGTGGAGGGGACACAGTTCCAAGGGTTAAGAGCTGGCAGCGGGGCACACAGAAGCCCAGCTACTGCCGCCACGGACCGTCATTCAGAGCCCCATGTAGGTCTCTTTTGTGCGGTGGGTGAGCTTTCCCACCATGGGTTCCGGTGACTTGGAATGCCAAGGGCCTAAACTTAATTAACTTCTCCGGGCCAGGACTCTTCCATCTCAGCCTGCATCCTGCTTCATGGGGCGGCAGGACGAAAGTGCTCTCTGCACAAACAGAGGCCAGGGACCTTAGTGGGAGCGTTGGCAAATACAACGGGGCCAGTGGCATCCTCATTAAACTCTGATTAGCAAGTGGACTTGATCCAGGCCAAATCAGAGCTGAATGAGATTTCTTTCTTTCTTCTTCTTTTTTTGCTGCCAGTTGATCAGATGTAGGCAATTAAGAACCCTCACACCTCCAGCCCTTGTATTTTTTTGAAGCAGGGAGCTCATACCAGTCAAGCCATAAAGACACTATTGTCCTAAGAACAATATTCCCCACTAATCTCACTTCTGGCAATTTACTTTTTCTTCCCAAGCAGATTTAGAAACTTAAAAAAAAAAAATCCTTGAAAGAGTACGGGGGTGGAATACTCCATGGTATCTAATCCCATCGCAAAGTGGGAGTTTTCTTGTTCCATTCAGCTTTTCTTTGAATGAGCACTGGATAAATAAACTTCTACTGCATCGCCACATTGATGCAGAGACCGTGAGGACCCAATTATGCATATGGGGCGTGTGCATTCTAGTTTGCAAATCAAACACAAAGAAGGCAGCACAAGCGTTCCCTTGTAATCAGTTCTCACTACAAATTTACAAACCTGCGAGGTGAGATTGGCCTTTGTTAAGTATTTAAAAGCAATTATTACCTTTCTTTAATTTTCTGGTGGTAATTAGACTTCTGAATACAGTCCAACCTGATCTGTGCCTGGAAGGATTCTTGTGGCTCTCTGTGGTCCGGGGGAGGGGGGTGGTGAGGTGAAGGGGACCTTGGAGCCAGCCTTGCAGGGGTTCCTGAGAACTCCACAACTTTTCCAGCCTGAGGCCAAGAAGTCTGACAGGCAGACACTGAGAAGCTATGTACTTTTTGCCTATAAAGAGAGAAGATAAAAGACAACGGGAGAAGTGAGACGTGCAGAGAGCAATGGGAAAGACAGAAGCTCAGGGTGGCAGGGAAATAAGGCAACAGAAACTTGAGGCAGAAAAAAAGACAGTGAGGATTATCTAAAACGAGGTAGAAAGGAGAGTCACCTCACCGTTGTTACTGTGTTCACATCTTTATCCTCACTCACAGGATTCCTGTTAATGAGCCCGGCACCTCTGAGCACCCGGGCCTCAATGTCTTTGGGTTCTTACAATGAATGAAGACGCTAAGAGTCTCTCTGAAAAGCAAAATCAAAGGGGAAAGAAAGGAAGAGAATCCAAAAGCCCTGAAAAATAGCTAACCCAAAAGCTAACCCTTTCAGCAGGCCCCAAAGGTCATCTAACTTGGCAGGCAAGAGGGACCCAGGAAAGAATTGCAAACAGCTCCAGCCTGCCCAGACCCTAGGTGGAGGCTGGTCAGGAATTCCACACCCTGTGACAGTGCAGAGCCTGGCACTGTTCCTGATGGTTGGATCATCTCCTGAAAGCTAAGGTTGACATATCCTCTGGATCTCTTATAAGGACAAACCATCATTCAACCGTTGAGCTACTGAGGATTCGGATGGCTGTGCCCATGTCGGGGTAAGGAGGGGGGTCCTTTGCGTCTGGAGCTGGTACGGGAACTAGACCAGAAGTCAGAGGTAAGTGTAGTTACTATGGAGGGAGCAAGGGTAGAAAGGACATAGGGTGGGCAATCTCACTGATGTCCAGGGAAACCCAAGGCAGAGTTCCTGGGCTATGAACCAACAAGAGGTGGGAGTTGCCATCTGCTCTGTGGATGCAAATTGTATCATTTCTCATCAGGTGCCTCATTCTCTCCCAAGATGGAGGTGAGGAACCTCTCCCTTTTATAATGTAGTGTTTTGAGTCATTTAGACCTGGGTTCAGGTACTGGCTTGATACTTACCAGATGTGTGATGCTGGTAAAATTCCTTGATCTCTATGAGCCTTGGTTTGTCTGTTTGTTTGTTTTCCTAAGTAAAGAGAATCCCTCCTCCAGAGGATTAATTAAAATAAAGTATGTAACTTAACACTTGCCTGTGACAGACAATAAATAAGCCAAACATGGCAAAATTGTTCTAATAGATCATTCAGGTCTGTTGATTCTGTTTAGGAGACCAGGCTAAAAAGAGAAGCAAGAAAAGTAGCAATGTAACTGATGGAGAAAATAGATAGCTTTAATACACATAGAGAGAGATATGAATGCATTGCTATAATTCACAGTCAAATTCACACTTGTACTATATTAGGTACTGAGTGACCGTAACACGGCTTCTCCAGAGTCTCCACTGAGAATCAACTATTTGATAGGAGGTAAAAATATGAACAAGCACCTTATCCAAGAAACTAACCTTTGGGGTGACTTAAGCAATGTAGCTCCCCTATGAGGCAGAATGCAATAAGAGGCAAAGGAGTTGAACAAAGAAACGCAGGGGCACATTGAGGAAGGAGAGATTAGTTCCAGATAGGAGGATTAGGAGAGGCTTTAGGTTGGAGCTGGCATTAAACCAAGACTTGGAGATAGGTAGAAATAAGAAGAAAGGGGATTCTGAGAGGCAGGAAGCAGGAAATGCAAGGTACGCCTGAGAAAGGATGAGTGAGGATGAGCCTGTGTCAATGGGTTAGGTGACAGGAGAGCTCGTTTGTCTTGACAGGTTGGACCTTTATTTTGTCTGTGGTGGGTAGAATGGAATCGTTTGACTAATGTCACTGGAGGAGTATATGTGTGGATTGGAGGTGGGGAGACACCAAAAGCCAGGGGCCAGCAGAGTCCTTTACGGCAAGAGAATGGACAGTGGCCTGAAACAGGATGGTGGGAATTCATATAAGGGTGTGGATACAGGTACATAGGGAAATTGTCCTCAAGAGGACTGTCAGTGTACTGAATGTAAGGGGCGAGGTAGAGGAAATCATTGTAGAGAACGTTGAAATCGGAGCCCGAGCACCACAAACACTGAAAGAGGAAGAGAATTGGGATGGTCAACATATTGAACTTGGGACCCCCTATGTAGGAGATGACAACATTTCAGCCAGTCATTTGTCAGGTCCTGCCTTTGTACTTATGGCTTTGAATCTCACAACTGAAATTAAGCCTAGGAACCTACCTTGAGAGCTGGGTTAATCAGGGTCAAGTATAGAAAACAGAAACGTGTCCAGGTCTCCTACACAAAGGGAATGTAATGCAGGGAATTAACACAGAGATGATGGAAGCACTGAGAGGCCAAACAGGAGATGTGAAGGCAACCCAGAAATTAGAACAGCAGGAAGCTGATACCTCCCCTGAGGCTGAAGGGACAATGAATGAAGGAGGGGTCACCAGCACCCAAAAGCTTGAGCCATCTCACAGGAGCTTCTGGGGAGCTGGACACAGAACAGGAGGCTGTTCAGCAGAGAATGAGGCTTCACAGAGACCGTGTGCATGACAAAGAAGGCTCCCGCATTCTTCTCGCCTGACAAGGAGTGGGCTGCTGAGGGAGGATGGGTATCTTGGGGTGGAGGAAAGAGCAAGTGTGATGGTGACTTGAGAAGAGATGGAAAAAGAGCAAGTACTACAGGCAGTAGCATCCCAGGGCTGGGGGAAATGAGGAAGGGGGCAGATGGCAGGGCAGGGAGAGAAAAGGTGCCTGCAGGCCCACCTCCTACTTCAGGCCTCCACTAAGCAGTGCCCAGCAGCCTCCAGGGCGCAAAAGCTGGGTGGATGGCCCCACTGCATGAGCTCTCTGCCTTCCTCGGGCCCTGACACAATAGGGTGGCCTTGTCCTAATTTCGCCACTGTACCATTTATTACTGAGGGAATCTGCCCCCCTGATGTCACTGTTACCCCATTCAGTGAGATCGTCAGTGAGCTATAGCACATCAATGATTTTGAAATATTTGTGTATGGCCTTTTTCTCACACTTCTCTCTTTTTCTTGTTCAAAAAGTCTACTGATCATCAGTGCTCTTATTAAAGCTTTTCCAGAGATATTCATTGAAGGAAGCTAAGGAGCTTCTGGAAAATAAAGATTGTAAAGTGTCATCCAGGGGAACACCAAAGGTTATCTAATACAGTGTTTTCCAAAGAGTTCAGGTCTTAAGTATCACCCAGGCCTTTGTTAGAGTAATAGAAGAAAATCAATAAAATGCACCTAAACCATTGTAAAAAAGGCATAGCTTCTCTGGCCTTCATTCATATCTACTGAATCAGGACCTCAAGGTGATTCTTAAGATAAGATCCTGCAAGTATAGGGAACACTGGTTTAATCCAACATTTTATTTAATCAACATTTCAAAGATGAGGCCCAGAGAGGTGAGGCACTTCCCACGAGTTCACAGAAAGTAGGATGAGACCCCAGGGGCCTACACTCCCAGCCCAGCCCACCTTCTGATACTGCGTCCCGGGAGAGGATAGGGCTGTAGGTGAGTAAACCAATGTTTTGGTGGGACAAGAGTTTTGGTGTTGATTTTTCTGTGCATACTTCAGAGAACGGTTGACATATATAGGTGTGTGTATATGTATACATATATACACATACATGTATATACACGGGGCCTAGAACTATCAGGTAATGAGAAAATATCCGGTGAATGAGTGAGTGGTGTTATCCCAGGAAGTGGCCAGGCGGCTTGTTTTCTCATCAAGGAAGTTATCACCATAGAGATTTTCTGCCCGGAAGCAAGACCTTCCCTCTGCAGAGCCTGTCGGCAACGGTAAGAGTGCCGATTTGCTGCGCTTTCCAAACCTGCCATGTTGAGGGAAGGATCTCTTTTGTATAAACCTGTGAATGGTTCTTTTACCGGCATTTCCCGGGAGTGAGGAAGTGTGAGGAGAGATCCGCAGAGTTAATTAACTACCCCACCTCCCTCCCTCCTGTTTGCCCAGCTCATTCAAACACATAAATGCCACTACAAACAACCACTAAATCTACGGAGGCTTGTTCTGGCTGTCAAACACAGCCGTAAAAATAATATGCCCTCCAGCAGGAGAGGGGAAAGCTAGGATGGCAAAGCACTCACTAATTTTCAACAATCCCTCCTTAGAGACATAATCTTCAAATAAATATTTAACTTGCTCCGTCTTTGGTCTTAGATTATTTACAAATCAGGCTTAAAAGGCGATTTAAAATGATCCTTCCCTGAGCTATTTGCACACCTAGAGTTGCCCCCGGGGGTAGGAACGAGCCTTCCCGGAGGCCGGAGGCTGGCCTGTGTGGCCATACAAGGCCTGCCAGCTGGTGGAGCAGGTGGGCTGGCGGGCGGTGGGCAGCCTGCGCTCCCTCTGTCAGGTCTCAGTGCCCTCCTGCTCTTGTGAGGCAAGGGCACGGGCAGGCCTGCCCTTAGAGAAAAGTGGGACAGAATTTCCATCCCACGGTCACTCAGAACACCAGGATTATGAGGAAAATGAAGCAAACCCTAATTCCTGGGGCTAAGGATTTGGAAAAGAAACTCTGAAAGAAGTTGGGATGCTAGCTCCTGAGCACCTAGAAACGGATCTGAGTTTGGCACTGGAGGTAGAGATGAAGGGTGTATGGAGGCCTTCCGACCCTTGGATGACATTTTCCAAGAATACTTAAAACTCTCAAGAGGTTAATAGGTGGCCCGAAGAAAACAGGGATTTGTGGTCACGTAAGTGTGAACCCACGTGTTCTCTTGTTGGAGACACACGAGCAGGGGTTGGCGCATTTTCATCTCTAAGTGGCCAATAGTAAATATTTTCTGCTTTGTGGGCCTTCTGGCCTTTGTCTTAGCTAGCCATCTATGCCGTTTCAGGGTAAAGTAGCCATGGAGAATATGTGAATGAATGGGCGTGGCCCCGTTCCAATAAAACTTTATTTACAAAAGCATGTGGCAGGGCAGAATTGTCCTATGGGCTGACGTTTGCTGACCCCTCTACCAGAATGTTAAAAGCTCCGCCGAGCCCTGAATTAAAAAAATACTGATTTTCATCTAATCCGATCTTTTCCCCAAGCATCTTTGACCACAAAACCCTTCTTTATCCCCACGTATCTATTGACATTTTGTGCAAAGCTAACAACCCATGGAACAATTTGGGAAGTAATATCCTGGGGAATGTGCTGGGAAGGAAAAACCTCTCTGTAAAAAGTTATAACACCCTGGCAATCTAAATATCTAATGCTGGAGCAAAAGCTCTGGTCACCTGAGGAGAAAAAATCATTCTCCACTTCTAGCTGGGAAGAAAGTAAGCAGAAGCAGAAGCCAAACAGTAATCAGAGACCAAGGGAATCTTCAGTGACAGAACCAGAAATCGGCCCTAAGGAGGCCCATGGCACGAGCTGGGACACCAAGGAAAGAAGGGCTCAAACGGGCAAGTCCAAAATCACAGGCTCACCAGCATGGCTCTGATTGTCCAAAATCACAGGCTCAACGGACATGACTCTGATTGTCTCTCAAGCTCCTGAACGTTCTCAAGCCTGCTCAGAGAACAGTGGAAAGTGTAATAATCTGATAGGCTAACTGCTTCAATAAATAATGCCAAACACAACAGAAGTTTATTTCTCATTCGTATAAAGTTTCAGCAGGTGTTCCTGGTCAGTGGGCAGCTCTCCTCGACACAGTAAGTCAGGGACCCATGCCCTTCCTTTTCTGTGGCTCTGCCATTCCCGAGGGCCTCAGAGTCCTCTGCTGGATCCTCTGCATCTGACTAGCAGTCAGGGAAGAGAGAGGGCGTGGAGCAGGGAGCAGAGGCCTCTGGGGACCAAGCAGCCCTGTGAACACCTTGGGCCGTGCATAGTACAATAGAGCAGGAAGTCCAAGGTTAGGCGCTTGGTGCCTCCCTAGAGAACCAAAGACAATTCCAAGCCAAACGTACCGACTCTGTAAGTCTGCACATTGAATCTTTTTTTTTATGTAAATAGTCATCTTTATTATAATTCATGAATACATTAGAAACTGACACAGACCTCTTTAATAAGACACCTAGGTTCTCATGGGCATCTGCTTTCCACTCATTGTTAGAAAAATCCACAGCTGACTTGAAGAATGTTTTTTAAAAAATGGCCAAGAAATATCTTAGTGTCATTATGAGAAGTTTTCATCTCGTGGGAAACCTGAAAGGCTCTCTGTGCCTCCCAGGTGAAGGGCCTAAACTATCTTAACAGACCTTCCCACATTCAAGTGTCTTCTGGAATTCCTTATAAATTTCAGTGGGCACCCAGCCAATAGAACATTTTACTACTCTGCTGGTTTTTAAGGTACAGTTCTAGGATTAAACACTGTGCCCAAACTTAACCTTTTCAAACTGTCCAGGCTTATCTTCAAAAAAGAGTGTATTACGCACTTTACCGACTCTCCCTGCCAAGTAAAGGACCCCAAAGCATTAAGTGTTAACTGCAAAGAAGTTAGATGAGGTCCTCTTCTCTCCCCAGATCGAGCTGCCTGGAATCCCGGGCGAATGCGAGCATCACAAACACAGGGCAATAGTGTTTCCCAAAAAGTGCACGTTGAGTCTTAACTGGATCTTCATTCTCCTTCCCATTCACTACCAGTTCTCTTCCCATTTATTCACTTTATTCTCTTTTAATGTCTCAGTCAGCTACCACAGTTCTTTTTTAGGCATAGGAGGAAGTTATTAAATCAGACGTAGTATTAAGCCATATTCAAGTGGGGAAGAGCAAAGAAAGAGATGCCCATTGAGGTGGATATTATTCAAAACAAACAAAACAACAACCACAAAGCAAAGCAGAGCTTACAGAAACTCCTGTGAGCTTTTTCTTTTTTTGAGACACCCGCCCAGCTTGGATGGCTCTCTCCAGGTTGGGCTGCCCAGTGACCCTCCATCACCAGGAAGTCCACATCAACTCTGCATCCTTTCTAGAAGTCTCACTGCAGGCACTGACCTCATTCACAAACAGCCGTGTCCTCCTTCCATTGAGTCTGGGTGGATTCTGAAGCACAGTCAAGGCTGGACAGAGACCATGTTAAGGTGAGTCCGACCAGCCCCTCCCCAGCATGGGCGCCACCTGGTGGTTCCTGACCCCCAGCTGCTCACAGGCCACCCAAGCCCCGCAGACAAGCACAGCCTGCAGGACCCAGCCAGCCAAAGTTAAATTCTAAAAACCAAAAAGTAAATTAAATTGTAAATTTTAAATTAAATTTAAATTCTAAAAGGCGAGGATGGAGAGGAGAAATAAACTTAATTTAGAAAAAATAAGTACTTCTCCAGATAGTTCTGGAATACTCGCTGCTGTCTTTCTAAGGGGTGAGAAGCGGAGGAGGATGACACACCAGAGGCACACGCTTAAGTGCATATTTTGATATTTCTAACCAACTGTTAACCATAGTTCTTTCATCAGGGAAACATGTCATCTTTTAAATACTAGATGTCAATGAATGTGATTTTTGGAAAAACACTAGGGACAATTCACAGGCCACACGTTTTCCACCCTCTGAGTCCTCACGTCATACATTTACTCCACCCTCCTCCTCCCCCGGATGTTGGATCTTTCTGGAATTTAAATCATAAACTCAAACTTTTCTCCCCTATCTTAGTCTTTCATTAATGTAAGAATAACTCGTACATACACATTATATTCATACATTAATTATTTGTGCATGTAAGCATCCATACATATGCACATACACAAATATATTACACAGTTCCCGAATTACAAATACATTTAGTCTTCACCACAACACTGTGAGACAGGCATGGCAAAGATATCTCTCATTTCACAGGTGAGGAAAGTGAAATCAGCTGGGTGAAAGAGGTCCTGGAGAGCCAGCGAGCTACAAAGCAGGACCATGACACAGAGCAGCAGAATCGAGTCCCCTCCCCAGAGGCTCTGAAACAAGAGTGGAGGGTGAGGCCCTGAAGGTGCCTCCTCTGTCCCCCTCGTGCCTTGTATCTATCCACACACATCCACATCCGCACTGCAAGTGGAAGCTATTCTTATGTCCTTCTAGTCTGCCTTAGGAGAGGAGGGAGAAAGAGGCCAGAACCCAGAGGTGGTGAGCCACAGGTCGGCAGGGATGTCAGGACGTAAGCTAAAAGTGCAGGAGGCCCGCCAGAGCAGAGCATGGCCATCTGCTGCCCTCTGTGTGTCTCTAGCTGTATCTCCTAACATCAGATCTAACCACCCACAACTGTGAAGTCGAAGAGCTGAGGCTGTATCTTGAAATAAAAATCAAACACGTATACACAAATACACAGATGTGTTTTGAAAACTAAGAGAGGCAATGATTTCCTTACTCTGACCAAACACTGTTGCTTCAAGAGGATCTGGATAGCCTCAGAGGTTACAGCGTCTTACCCTGAACCCATTAAGACTGGCAGCCACTCCTTTTGGCAGGAAAGTGTCTGGTGGCTGGATGCAGAGGGCCTTGGGTGTCCGAAGCATGGTGCTGGTCAACCCTGCCACTTCAGTGGCCTGGAGACTGAGGTTTGTATCCATTTATGACAAAGCAGCCTGATCCCCATGCTTCTGTCACTGTCAGTGTCAGAGCTAGTTCACCCTGGTAAAAAACTGCACCCTAAGACTCTCAAAGTGAAAAGATTAGTGTTCCTGATAGAAATCCAGAGGCATCTGTACTATCAGAGGCATCTAATCCATCCAGGTGCTATTGTTTTCTCTAAAAGTATTGCTGCTTCTCCTTTTCTTCTACAGACATTTGTCTTCTTTGAAGAAAACTTATTTCACTCTCTGTACCTTGAGCACAGATGTCCAGTGATGGCCGAGATGCGAATGCTAACATCTAAGATTCCACTCCAGCTATAATCCTAAATTGCCCGTGTGGACAGAACTTCACTGGCCTCTGTAACTACTGTTTTTCTTGGAGGTGTATGAATTGTACAGTAAATACAGAGATAAATGATAGTGCTCATGATGACAAGGAAAGAACATTATAAAAAAATGTTACATGACTCAAAGCAAATTTATATGAAGTGAATTCCTGAGGGAAAGAAAAAAGGATGTACAAGATACAGAGAAATTAGGATTGGAAGTTAGGATTTCTCTCTGGGGCATCCCAGCAAGTTTTAAGGACCACCACATCTTATAGAGCCTCATGCTAGATCTCCGCCATATATTTCTGCCATCAGTAGCTAACACTGAGAGCCAACATCATCCCCCTTGTGGAATTTGGGTAGCCTCCAATGGTCTATGACTGCGAAACAACTTCATCTCCAGGGCAAAAGAATGACAATGAAATAAGGCTGGAGATACAGAGTGACCGCTTATACGTTGAGTCAGTGATTGCAAGGAAGCAACGGAAGGACAGGCCGGGATCTCCTTCTCATGGTCTTGATGGCCCTTGTCACATTCTATTATGTGCTGAACTGTGTCCCCCCAAAATCCATATGTTGAAGCCCTAACCTCCAATACCTCACAATGTGACTGTCTTTGGAGACAGGACCTTTAAAGAGGTGATTAAGAGAAAATGGGGCCGTAAGGGTGAACCCTAATCCATTCTGACTGCTGTGCTTACATGAAAAGGAAATTGCACACACTGATACTACGGATGTGCACACACAGAGGAAAGACCATGAGAGGACACAGCAGGAAGGTGCCCATCAGCAAGCCAAGGAGAGAGGCCTCAGGAGAAACCAACCCTGCCGACACCTGGACCTTGGACTCCCAGCCTCCAGAACTGTGAGAAATAAAATGTCTGTTAAAGACACCCTTCCTGTAGTATTTTGTTTTGGCAGCCCAAGCAGACTCATATACACCCCAGGAGGCTTAGACGGGACCAGGGAAAGCGTGGCCTTGGAATGAGGAGGCTTGAGCTTCATGTTGGGCTTTGCCGTTAGGCTTTGTCACTGTGAGTTCCATTCTCAAAAAAGGTCAGAGTTTCTGAGCATCACTTTCTTCCCATGCAAAATGTGAGGGTTGATTGGCATGGACTCTGAGGTCCCTTCTACACCACACGTTATGGCTGTACCACCTTCCACTACAAGGATGCCTCGCCCAGATCTCAACTGTACCACCTCCCACAGCAGTGGCCCCAGAAGCTACAAGCACACTGTTGCCTGGGACCTGAGATACAGAAAACAAACTCTGCATTCTCCAGTGGCAGGAATTGATGAGCTGGGAAGCAGTGATGCGGGTTTTGTCATTCTCTCTAATTGGTTCTTGTTGAAAGCAGAGGTGCCTTTGCCTGCAGACCTTTGCAATCCAGACTGCTCAGGGATTCAGCCTGCCCCCTCACACGTTCTTCTCACACACACCTCTCCCACAGGGTTCTTTCTGGCTTGGATTGCCTGCCAAACTCCCAATTAAATATACTATGCAAGGTCTGTGCCTGAAGGAGGAAGCCCTTATTTGCTAAGGGGTTTAAATCACTTGACATGTGTGTGCCAATTTTCCCCTCCGTATCATTTTTACTGATCAGCCCATTCTTTTTCCCTTTTTAAGAAAATGACTGCAACTTATTATTTTTAAAGAAGTCTTGATGGGATTTGGCTCAGGTGCAAAACAATATTTCAACCAACAGCAAAGAACACGGATGATTCCAAAGAATAAAAGGCAAAGGCACCTAAGACCACTTAAGTAAAGGTTAACTGATAATGTTCAGTGTGTCCGATCTGACAGCACCACGTGTGTCCCAGCTCATCTCCAGCAATCTTAGCAAGTGGGGCACATGAATCCAAACTACCATGATTGTCAGAGGAGCTGCTGCCTTCCTCTTCCTTTTCATTTCTTTTCTTGTTTGCTAATTAACCTCTGCAACCTAAGTGAGTCCTGTATGTAGAGAGAGAAAAAGTCAAGAGTGACCTGCGAGGTGGATATGTTGCACCATCGCATCACTTTAAACTTCATTTTTTCAACCAAAATGCCCTCGAATTATAGGAGAGTTAATTATAAAAAATGACCTGAGAAAAAAAAAGAGTTTTTGAATAATGAGAAAATTTCTAAGCGTATTTAGTTTACATTATTCCTGTTTCAACCTGACGCTAGGTAATTGAGTTTCATCCTCTCCCAGGGCTTTTTTAAGGTCATATCTAAGCAGAAAACATTCTCATTTGGAGGAGTGGCTCAAAACTGAATAAACAGAATTGCATAAATTCATACAATAACAAATAAGAAGAGAAATAGCTAGACTAGATGTTAGTTACATAATAGTGGGTCCTAAAGCAGAAAATCTCTGCGTTTTGAAACACTAAACTTTGTGCGATTTGAGGCAGAGACTGATAACTCCAATATTATTGACAGCTCTGATGTCAGTTATATATGGCTCAAATGGTGAGGTCCAGGAAATGCATGGCAGAATCAGAACACAGATGACAGGATTATGACCAGACTCAAGACAGGCATGATGTTGGCCACTCCTGGAGGAGATGTCACTGTCCTGGAGTGAACACCAGCTAGGAGTCACACACATATATGATAAGCAATTCCTCCCTAGTTTTGAGCTTTAGTCCACTTCAGTGGGTCATGCTGGAGCTTCCTGGGCATCTTTGATGTGATCCACACTAGCTGAGAGTAATGTGTAAAAGTGGCAAGCAGACTTCATCCTAGTGCTTTATAAACATGTTAATAAAGGCAAGACTTAAGATTATTCTATTTTATTATTTTTGATACTATTGTTAATGAGATTGTTTTATTAATTTCCTTTTCAGATAGTTTTCTGTTAGTGCACAGAAACACAACTGATTTTTGTATGTTGAGTTTGTATCCTGTAACTTTGTTGAATTCTTTTATTAGCTCTAAGAGGTTTTTGGTGGAGTCTTTAGGGTTTTCTAAATATAAGATCATGTCATCAAAAAAGAGAAAATTTTACTTCTTTCTTTCTGATTTGAATGCCTTTTATTTATTTTTCTTGTCTAACTGCTCTAGCTAGGACTTCCAGTACTATGTTGAATAGGAGTGGTGAGAGTGGGCACCCTTGTCTTGTTCTTGATCTTAGAAGAAAAGCTGTTAGTTTTTCATTGCCAAGCATGGCAATAGCTGTGGGTTTCTCATATACAGTGTTTATTGTGTTAAGTTACATTCCTTCTAACATTCTGCATTCAATTACAATGTGTGGGGCTTTCCCCCACACCAACAAGCAGTTATCAGATGCCAGCTGGGTTTCCTATGATTTAACTCAATTCTGACACTATCTACCTGGAGATAGCATCAGATCCCAAAGTCCATCCACTGGCGTTTTTATGGAGGCTTCATTACATAGGCATAATTGATTAAATCATTGGTCTTTGTTGATTGGATTCAATCTCCAGCCCCTCTCCTCTCCCTGGAGGTGGAGGTAGTTGGGGTTGGGGGGTAGTTTGAAAGTTCAGACCTTCTTACTGCATGGTTGGCTCCACTGACAACCAGTTCTCATCCTTTGGTGCCTTCCAAAAGCCACCTGATTAACATAACAAAACTCACCTTATTGTTCTCATCACAGGAAATTCCAAGTGTTTTAGGAGTTCTATGTCAGAAACAGGAACAAAGACCAAATATGTATTTCTTTTTTTTCTTCTTTAAAATGGAGAAACAACAGAACCATATTTTAAAATGTTACTGATCTGCATTTTGTAAGAATCCATTCAAAAAAAATTTTGACATAGAACATTATATTAGTTTCACGAGTACAACATAATGATTTGATCTATGTATATATTGTGAAGTGATCACCACAAGAAATCTAGTTAACATCTATCACCACATATAATTACAAAAAATTTTTGTGTGATGGAAACTTTTAAGATCTACTCTCTGAGCAACTTTCAAACATATAATACAGTATTATTAACTATAGTCACCATGCTGTACATATTTTTATTATAAATCACCATATCACACCTTCTATACCTAATTTGCTGACCATTTTATTATAAAAGGGTGTTGAATTTTGTGAAATGCATTTTCTTCATCTACTGAGATGATTATATAATTTTAATCCTTTATTTTGTTAATGTGGCCTACCACATTTATTGATTTGTGTATGTTGAACCATCCTTGCATCCCAGGGATAAATTGCATTTGATCATGGTGTATGATCTTCTTAATATGCTGTTAGTATGCTGTTGAATTTGGTTTGCTAGAATTTTGTTGAGGATTTTTCCATCAATGTTCATCAGGGATATTGTTGCATTTTCTACACGTATAGGCAGCTCATGGGGTGGGGAAAGGGGCAGCTATTCTGCTAATCATATTCTGTGGCTATTTGTCTTTCCTGGAAATATATGGAATTCTTAGATACTGCTCTAAAAATGAGTCAGCATTTTGATGTTATCATATTATGAATGAATGTTAGTCTACCAGCTCGGATAAACCATCACATGCTAATTTCTTTTAAATCGATTAAATTAGCCTAAAGGGGGATTCAATCTCAGTCTTTATTGGGGTGCCCTTCGCCTTCTCTGGGGCACAATGGTCCAAAGGGTTCATGTAATACCTGGTAAAAAGGGAGGGGAATTTTTCTAGTCATCTATTGCTACATAACAAACTACCCTAAAACATAACGATGTAAGACACAAAAGACACAAAAGACTCATATGATTTCATTTATATGAAATTTCTAGAAAAGGAGGAGCTTCAGAATCAGAAAACAGATCTGCAGTTGCCTGGGGTTGGAATTAGGAGTGAAAATTGACTTCAAAAAGCACAATGGAACTTTCTGGGTGATGGACTTGTCCTAAAATTGACTTTGGTGACAACTTTTTATATTTACTAAAACCCATTGAATTGTTTTCTTTAAATGGGTGATTTTATGGTATATAAATTATACCTCAATAAAGATATTTTTTAAATGGTGGCATAAAATAACACTTAGTGACATAAAAAAATAACCACTTTGTTATGCTTATGAATTCTGTTGATGGGAAGTCAATCAGGGCTGAGAGAGCGTGGCATGTCTCTGCCCCACAATGATTGTGGATTCTGATGGGAAGACTTGTATGGCTGAGGGCTGGAATCCTCTGGAGGCTTCTTCACCTGCAAATCTGGCACCTGGGCTAGATTCTGAGACAGAGCTTCCCTGTAAGGAGTGTCTAGAGAACCAGCTTTGCAAAAGACCAGAACAGAAGATGCAAGATTTCTTCAGGTTACATGCAAATCTCTAGGCCAAGTTAGATTCAAGAAGAGAGAAATAAGACCCCTCCCTTTAATGGGGGTGACAGGGCCACACTGGAGAAGAGGAGGTGGGATGAGAGATATTGTCCAGACCATCTTCAGAAAATAGAATCTGTTGCAGGACACTGGTTTTCAGAATGTCCTGGCCCCTTGGTCCTTGCCAGTCTTCTCATTGTTCTGATCCCTGAGGCCTCCCTGTGGGTGGGTAGACTTTACTTTTCCAAGAGGTAACAGAGATCATTTACAAAGAGAGATTCTGCAGCTAGGGTCCTTGCCCTCCCCAATGGTGTCTCAAAGGCTTTTGCCATCTGAGGTCCTGCTGGGACATTTCACCGTGTAGGCCCGGGTACCATCACTTAAGAAAGCCGCTGCCCTCTGACCATGTTTCTGATTTAGAAACTGTCCCTCGTTGCTGCTCCTACTGTTCTGCTTCCAAGGCACTTGCTCTCCTGCCTCCCTCTCTGAGACAACTTCAGAAAGCATCTTCAATGAGCCTTACTTCTCATAAAACACAAAAAGAGATTGCTCACAAGCAGTAGCATTTATTTAGGGTTTTGTAAAATCTCTAAAATTGAGGAGAGAAAGAGAGAGAGAGAGGGAGAAAGCCCACCATTTTCTTTAAATTGGGGAAGGCAAAACAGAGAACAAGGCACATCAATTTTTCAATAAGTCATCCTGCCACGATTGCCAAATGTACACCTGCACACAAGAGTGTGTACACACGCATGAGAGACGGGGTTGGGGAGGAAGGTGTGGGAAGAGAGAGAGATCTGTCAAAGCCTCTGCAGTAACTTGCATACGTTTCTCAAATAACAGAAACAGAGTCCTGCTTAAGAGCAGAAGGTAATAAATAAAGAAAAGAGGAGCAGCTGACTTCATGTAAAGAAGAAAATTTTAATGTTTTTGTCTTTTTTGTGGAGACACTTAACGCCAGCTATATCTCATATTTGTGGGAGATAAAACCCTAATTTTTAAAATTCACAAGCTCTTTTAACATAACCCATCAGTGACAGGCTACAGATCACTTTTTAAACAAATTCACTGGCTTATATCTTTATCTATCAAAGAGTTCTTTAAATGACCAGAAGAAAATTTACTCTAGGTGAAGTTCAGGGGAAGATAGAGAAATAAAATTTTATTGCTGATAAATTAAGTTTTACCTGTTGTACAGCAGGTACTGTGCAAGGAGCTTTCCATTTGTTATATAGTTGAATTGTCCCAAATATGTGAGGGAGCTATTCATATCTAATCCTATTTTACAGATTAGGAAACAGGGACTATAGGAGGTAAATAACAAGCAAGTCTGTAACTGGGGAGGCTCTAAGTCAATACAGAGCTGCGTGTGGCTTCACCTGGGGCTTCCTGAAACACCAGGAGTTGGATTCCAAGGCTCAGAAATGCCTTGGGGTCTCCTAAAGTGATAAATTGAGGCCCATCTGATGCAGTCACTCTAATAGGCCATCAACATCTTTCCCTCTAGCTCCAGTTCCCTCCTCTGGGCCCCACTGAAAATATAGCTCATTTAGGAATTCTTCCCCATTAACTCCATCCCTGCCACCCCAGAGAGGGCTTTGCTAAATGCCCTGCTAATTCTTCCCTCAGCAGCACTCTACACTTATTCTTAACGTAGCACTGAACCTTCTAGATTATAAATGGCTTTGAGTGTCCATGTTCCACAATAGACTGTAAGCTTTTTGAGGGAAGGGACTGTATCCTACTCAGCATTCATCACGGTGCTTGGCATGTCATAGATTATCAGATGCTTGACTACATGGATTAGTTATTAAAGATCCCCCAGCCATGACCAGTGCCAGAGCCCCTTCCATGGATTTCATGAAACATGATATTAAACTTCCAAATCATAAAGAGCTTTTTTAATGAAAAAAGATGGACAGGAATGACTACATAAAAATTTTAAACTTCTCTATGGTGTGAGACATACATATAAACAAAATTTTAAAGGGAAGTGACCAGCTAGAAGAAAATATTTGCAAACTAAAAAAAAAAGAAAAAGAAAAAAGATTTTATATATATAAAAAATTTAAGATATAAAGAATCCCTACAAATCAATATTAAAAGATACATAGCATAATAGGGGAGAGAAGATTATAAATAGGTAATTCAGAGAAGAACAAATGCAAATGGCTAAAATACAAAAAGATGTTTAATAATTAAAGAAATGCAAACTACAATGTCTATCAATGTAGCAAAAATTTTAAAGGTGGAGTTTACTCAATGGTAGTGCTGGTGTAAAGAAGTGGGCACCCTCATACAGTATTGGTATGAATTTTCTGAAGGGTAATTTGTCAATATTCATCAAAATCTTAAGTGTGCACAACCTTAAATTCCATGATTCCACTTTTAGGAACATATACTACAGAAATATCTCTATCATGTACACATAAAGATGTATGTACAAATACATTCTCTGCCAACACTATAGCAAAACCATAGCAAATTATAGCAAAGAACTAAATATTATAATAAAAAAATGTATTTGCTAATAAACTTATAGTAAATGACTAAATATTGATCAATAGTAGAATGGTAAAATAAATTTTCTAACATTTCAGACCAAGGATCAATAAATTTAATGAGGTTATTCTAGATGTGTTAATATATCTATGTCAAATAGCTGAAAAAAGTAGATTGCTGAATCAAAACTACAATGAGATATCATCTCACACCAGTCAGAATGGCCATCATCAAAAAATCTAGAAACAATAAATGCTGGAGAGGGTGTGGAGAGAAGGGAACACTCTTGCACTGCTGGTGGGAATGTGAATTGGTTCGGCCACTATGGAGAACAGTACGGAGGTTCCTTAAAAAACTACAAATAGAACTACCATATGACCCAGCAATCCCATTACTGGGCATATACCCTGAGAAAACCAAAATCCAAAAAGAGTCATGTACCAAAATGTTCATTGCAGCTCTATTTACAATAGCCCGGAGATGGAAACAACCTAAGTGCCCATCATCGGATGAATGGATAAAGAAGATGTGGCACATATATACAATGGAATATTACTCAGCCATAAAAAGAAACAAAATTGAGCTATTTGTAATGAGGTGGATGGACTTAGAGTCTGTCATACAGAGTGAAGTAAGTCAGAAAGAGAAAGACAAATACCGTATGCTAACACACATATATGGAATTTAAAAAAAAAAGTCATGAAGAACCTAGGGGTAAGACAGGAATAGACCTACTGGAGAACGGACTTGAGGATATGGGGAGAGGGAAGGGTGAGCTGTGACAGGGCGAGAGAGAGGCATGGACATATATACACTAACAAACATAAGGTAGATAGCTAGTGGGAAGCAGCCGCATGGCACAGGAATATCAGCTCGGTGCTTTGTGACTGCCTGGAGGGGTGGGATGGGGAGGGTGGGAGGGAGGGAGACGCGGGAGGGAGGAGATATGGGAACATATGTATATGTATAACTGATTCACTTTGTTGTAAAGCAGAAACTAACACACCATTGTAAAGCAATTATACCCCAATAAAGATGTTTAAAAAAAAAGTAGATTGCTGAACAATATAATAGTTAATTAAATTTTTTGAAAAAAAAATATGCAATTTGTTTGTGGATATTTGCATAAGCACTCCAAAAAGTTCTAGAATGATACACCCAAAGCTGTTAAAAAATATTTATTGCTGGGACTGGAAATGGAGTGAGCAAGAAAAACCATTTCTTTTTTTTGTACTATTTAAATTTGTTACAATTAGTTTACATCTCTTTTGTAATATGAAAAGAAGCAAGAAAGTTTTTTTTTTTAATTCTGTCGTCTCTTTTATTAGCTATATTGCTATTCTTTGTAAAGATAGGTACAATGTGAAAAAAGAGAGAGACTGAAGCTAGGCAGAGGGAACTCTGGTTTGAGAATGATGCAGTCCCAAAACTCCATCATCAACACCATCTTCTCCTTACTATGCCTAACTCAGGGAAAAGGTTCTTTGATAATTGCTTGACTAACTATTTTATTGAAAGTGTCAGTGTTTGGCTTACAAAATTCAATGGCATGGTCGCTTCCTTGAGGAGCTTATGAAGTCTGGTGAGGAGACCAACAATTAAAATATAAAATTATATATCCAGTAAGGAGGGACAGTATATGTATAATGGAGGCCGAGAAAGCCAAGCTAATGAATCAGCCAGGAAAATTCAGGGAAGGCTTCACCAAGGAGGATGTTCATAAATTAAGACCTAGACATTAAGCAGATTTTTTTCATAATTAAAAATGTAATTTTAAATAAATTTTTGTGTAATTAAAAATACACAAAATTGGGTTTTGCATAAAACCATAAAAGAGTTTGAGACAAAAGTAAATAAAGAAATTAAATACCAAGTGAGAGAGTGGTAAGTGATTTCTAAGCTCGTGTCAGCTTTAAAAGCATCCATTTTGATCACTCAAAATATTCATTGAGCACTTGTAATATGTTCAGCTCTAAATTGGGTGTGTGGGGAGAGGAGATGATAAAATGATGTGCCAAGGTCTCAGTCCTTAAGAAGTTGATCATCTTGATAAGGAAATCAAACTAATGCATGAAAAATATGTACCTAGCCATGCCCAGCCCATTAGGCCCTTCAAAATATTAACTTATTGGGGGTTCCCTGCCGATGCAGGGGACACGGGTTCGTGCCCCGGTCCGGGAAGATAGCACATGCCGTGGAGCGGCTGGGCCCGTGAGCCATGGCCGCTGAGCCTGTGCGTTCGGAGCCTGTGCTCCGCAACGGGAGAGGCCACAGCAGTGAGAGGCCCGCATACCGCAAAAAACACCAAACAAACAAAAAAATTAACTTATTGACATTACATAGCTAGGCACTAAATTGTATGGTGTAGATTCCAAAGATAATGGCCGCGAAAGACACAAATCAGATTTGTAAAATGAGGTACGGAATGTAAATATTCCCCTATATTAACACTTTTGATGAATCTAGTTTTTTAAATAAAGTTTTATGAAATCCAAATTCTAACCAAAATATACACTAACAAATATGTGAGTATGTAATTACTACATACACTACAAATGTTGGTCATAACATAAAACTCTCAGTGTCAACTAAAGAAATCAGAAAAAGTATGACACAGTAGGGCTTGAGTTAGGCCTACTAAGACACGAAAGATTTGGATATAATGGAGATTAGGAAGAACATGCAAGGTGGGAAAAATGCCAAGCAGTTCCAGGATTCACCATTCTGAACAACTTAATGATCCTACACTGTTCTTATTACCGTTGCTATCTATCCGTAGAATGCCCAGGGATGAATGCAGTTTGCTTTTGAAAATCATCACCAACGCTAGAGAAGGAAGCTGGCGTTTGATGGCTTACAAAGGCAGAAGTAACAGGGAAGCTCCTCAGGAGTACCAAGGACATCCATAAACTGTATATTTGAAGGTTCAAGACTTTTGCTTTCTTGCCTCTAATTAGTCTGAGTTGTACACTATTTGTTTCCAAGAAAAATGTGTTAGGAGAAAATAGCATTCCTAAAAGTCTTAGACACTATTGAGGTGATTTTACAAAAGCAGATGGAAGTGTCATATGAGAAACTAGAACTTTGGAACAGGCGGGGGGAAAATAAGCTGGGGGAGCTTGAGGGAAGGGAGGCTCTTGTTAAGTTTATGGCCAATTAACATTTGCCATACTTCAGACTCCAGTGTTTAGCAAGGGCTTCTCAATATTAAAGGCAGCTCTGTGAACAATGGAGTCCTTTTTTTTATGCAGTTCACAGCTGTCAGAGATCATTTAACTCCCTATATATTTCCAAAAAGCGATGCCTTTAATAGGCGGTATAAACACCAGGGTTAGAGCACACTGAAGCCTGCCATAGACGCAGAGTGTTAGGGCATCACTCGCATCTGTCAGGATCTGGAAGGGAGGCCTAAGTAAATAATGCCATAAACTGCCTTTAGAGAAAGAACGGAAGACAGGAAAGGTGGGGGGCAGGCAGAATGGGAGGAGGAAAAGATGAGGAAGACAGCTGGAGAGAAAGAGAAGGAAAGAAGAAAAATAATACAAGGATGAGTGAAAGAGATTAAACTTCTGCCACAGAAGCTGAAAATACATTAATTAAAACTTCAATTCCTTTCCAAAAATGATCCATTTCCATTCAAATGTAAAAGTAGTCATAAAGTAACATGTTAAATCTCACCTGTCTGGCCTGAACAAATTTCCTAGTTATTAGGAATTCAACCAGAGCTCTATTATCTCAACAGAGTTTATATTTAATTTCCAATTTGTTTTCTTTCTTTTACAAGAGATCCAGGTATCACATATAACGTGCACTGATTTTTCTGTTTCTCTGAGTACTTTCAATGGCCTTACTGTTCTCCAAGACTAATAAAACCAGTGGTGTGATGTTCCTCCATTTGGGCTGGGATTCTGTATTAGAAATATAAATCCAGTACAGTTATTAAAGAGAGACTATGAAACTTAAGGAAAAGGCTCACACTTCTAATTCGGCAAGTGTAACCTGCAAGATTAAATGTTTTTGTGAGCTCAGCAGTGTTTGTAAAAATGTAAGAATCTTAAAAATCTTCCCTTCAAATGAATAGTGGGAAGAAGTAAAATGATCTTCATTATGTGATGTTAAGTAATATCCGAAATGCACTCAAGAATTTTAAACATAATTTTAAAAATAGCCAATCGTTAAAAACTGAATTCCTGTGCGTGTCATATACCTTTATCTTCTTAAGTAATACCTGCATTTGTAGTAAAAGCATAAAAAGCTTAGCAGTACAGAAAAGTTTCAAGAAGGAAACAACTTCTACCAACCAGAAATAAGCAATGTTGAGTCTATAAATATTATTATTATGGAATTTCTCTGAAAAATGTATTTTATCTAAAAGAATGAATGTTACGTCCATTATATCTCAGTAAGACTGGAAAAAATAAACGGAAAAATAAAAGTTTGATAGATAAACAGACATAGATACAAATAATGTGTGCCATTTAAAAAGAGTTAATCTGACATTTTAACATTTAATAAAGGATAAAGAAACTGAAGTAGAGGAAATTGCAGAATTTTAGATAAATGTTTATTTGCCATCAAAGATTAAGAAAAAAGTTGTTAAGTCATTAGCAGCCTAGAGTCACCATTGGCTGCTGGCAGTTTAAAATACACATTCTATTTTTAAGCTGTTTGGATTGATTGTAAATAGTTTGGATTGAGGCCCTCTTTCTCTTCCTCCTGCCTCCCCTATCCCTCCTAATTTTTGTTACTTTATACTATTTTTATATTGTCAGGATTTGAAACATTTACATAAACCATAATTTTCCCATTAGTTTCTTAGTTCTATATTGGCATGAATTTCATGCTCACAACTAGTCTTCCTACCACTCCTTCTTTGTTCTTGAGTTCTTTATTTTGATTCATCCCTTGCCCCACATTATTCTTTTAATGCAAAAAAAAATTATTTTGTAAAATATATTCCAAGGTTTTTCAGCGTAATGCAAGTCATGGAAATTGAGTAAATGTAATTGTGCATTTAGTGAGAGTTAGGGAACACATGATCTGCTTAGGCACCTCAAACTTGAAAACACAGCAGGTCACTGGAGATGCAATTTGTGGGCAGGTTAGATATGCCTCCAAAGAGAAACCATGCAGAAAACTCTAGGGGCTGACAGAAGAGGCCTAGGAAGACAGGATAAATGTTCCAAATCAGGGGGAGGGGAATGTCAGCTACATGCAACCTCTTTAGAAGTGCCCAATTAGGGATCAAATGCCTCTTGAAGTAAGTGGGATCTGAGAGTCTGCCTTGGTACATTAATTATTTAGAGGCAAGGGGGACTACTTTTTAGGGGTGATTTGTTTCTTCTTCATGCCATCTCTGTTTAGACATTTAAAATTTACCTCAAACTCAGCCGATCAAAAACTGAACACACCACCTTCCCCTATACATCTGGACTTCACCATGTGTTCCCTAGTTAAGTGAGACGGCAACCTCATCTCCCACGCCCCGCCCCCAGTTGCACAACTCAGAAACTTTCTCTCCCTTACTCCTGCATCCTATTTCCAATTCACTTCAGTTTTCCCCACTGTCAAAAATATTCAGAATTATTTCTTAGGATGATAAGTTATGGCTCTTTCTCATTCTATTCTCCAAAACATAGAAACATACCTATAAAACAGCACTTGTGTGATTAAATGGCCTAATGAATTTTTTAAGTTATTGTTTATATTTTACTCTGAAAAGGCAAATTTCTCAGTTTTCCATAAAAGTGAAATCCTATTAGCAGGAAACAAGATTTATAGTCTAAACTAGGGGTCAGCAAAATTATTTGTAGAGAGATAGTAATTATTTTTGGCTTTGCAGGTCATATAGCTCTGTTGCAATTATTCAACCCTGCCACTGATAGTCATAAAAAAGCAGCCATAGGTGATATGAAAACAAATGAATGCAGCTGTGTTCTAATAAAACTTTATTTATAAAAACAAGGGGTGGGCATTTAAAGAAGAATTAATACCAATTTTCCTCAAACTCTTCCAAAAAATATAAAAGGAGGGAACACTTTCTAATTAATTCTATGAGGCCAGTAAGGGTCTAATATCCATAATATATAATAAACTCTGTCAATTCAACAACAAAAAGACAACTCAATTTAAAAATGGACAAGGACTTGAATACACATTTCTCCAAAGAAAATGTACAAAAGACAAACATGCACATGAAAAGATGCTCAGCATCATTAATCATTAAGGAAATGCAAAATCAAAACCACAATGAGACACCACTTCACACCCACTAGGATGCTTATAATCAAAATAAGTGGAATTTAGTTAAGATAAAGAGAGAGTCTTAAAAGCAGCAAGAGAAAAGCAACTAGTTACATACAAGGGAACTCCCATAAGACTATCAGCTGACTTTCAGCAGAAACTCTACAGGCCAGAAGAGGGTAGCACAAAATATTTAAAGTGATGAAAGGGAAAAAACTACAATCAAGAATACTCTACCCAGCAAAATGTCCATTCAGATTTGATGCAGAGGTCAAAAGTTTTACAGACATGCAAAAGCTAAATGAGTTCAGCATAACCAAACAAGCTTTATAAGAAATGTTAAAGGGACTTCTCTACACCGAAAAGACCAGAATTATTGGGTTGGCCGAAAGGTTCGTTCTGGATTTTCCGTAAGATTTAACGGAAAAACCCGAACGAACCTTTCGGCCAACCCAATAGGAATAAGAAAATTATGAAAAGAAAAATCTCATTGGTAAAGGCAAACATACAGTATAGGTAGAGGATCAAGCATTTATAAAGCTAGTAGGAAGAGGTTAAAAGACAATAATAGTAAAATCATCTATATTCATCATAAGTAATTCATGGAAACATATCCATGAAAGATAGCATATCAGTCCAAAATGGCTGATAATGAATTTAAAAAGTAACATCATGCAAGTGTTTTGAGGGACGACACGGCCTCGCTACTAGGATAGCTTAGCATTCATTTGGGGAAATGGCTGAGTGTAGCATGAACTCCCAAAGACTGGTATGTGTTGCCAAGGTAACCAGAGAAGGGATGGCCAGTGTCATCTGGGCTAGAGTGTGAGAGGTGCGGAGGGCACACCTGAGGGGGCAGGGCACACATCATCAGGAGCACAGAGATGGGCCTCCAAATGAAAGGCGTTTGTTGCTCTCAGGTACATTCTTGGCATTTCATTTGAGAAAAATGTCTGACAGCCAAAATGTCAGGAACATGCTTGTAAATAACAAATTCCTTAGAGTTACTGAACACATCTCACCCTCTTTGTCAAAAAAAGCTTGCACTCACCCCTTTGAAACTTACATAGACATACTGTTTGCGCAACAGGGCCTCTCCTGTCAGATATAACACATTTCCCCCCCTCTGGCAATGATTTTGAAACACGTAGTTATCCACTGGAGACTTAGTCTTGAATTCTGGCACCTGGGCATGCATCACCATGCTTTGTCAAGCTCTTATTAAATGTGTTGTGGGAGAGAGCAGGCAAGGCTGCCACCAAAAGCACAGCTGAAGATACAGGGTCTGAATCATTCATTCATCTGCTCATTCATTTGTTCTTTCAAGAAATATTTGAAGAGTTAGTTCATGGTACAGGTCAGAATCTGTGCTAGAGATCCAATAATAAACACAGTCCTCAAGGAATTTAGGGTCTATATGGAAAGTCCGATAGGACATGAATAATTATTATACAGGATGACATGCAATATAATAAAATTAAAGATGGAATGCTGTGGAGGTAAATGTGGCAGACACCTACTTAAGTAAAGGGCAGAAGTGGGCAGGGAAAGATCCCTCAAGGAGATATCTGAGCTAAACAGTTGCTCTGAAGATGGAAGCAACTGACTTGTCAAATTGTACTCTGATATTTAGCATAGTGGCAGAGAGCATAGGCCTGGGCACTGAAGCTGAACTACCTGGGTAAGGATCCTGGCTCTGCCCCTCATCAGCTGTGTGAACTTTGGATAATTAACAACTCTGTACCCCAGTTTCCTCGTCTGTAAAATGTGGACAGTAAATGAGTTAATAATAGAATTTCGACTCAAATATAAATATACATATAAGTAGAACTATGTGTAAAAATAAATAAATATGTGTAGGACAGTACCAGGCACAAAGTAATTACTATATCAGTTACCTGTGATATATGGTATTAATTAATATGAGTTGCTTCAAATGTCTTTGGGAAGCAGTTTGAGTAGAAACGGTAAATGTATGGTTATATTAATAAAATATTGTTGCTGTAGTAACGAATAGTCTATATAATTTCTTTTTTGATAAAGCACTAGTCTGAACAAATTTGACCCAGGATCTCATGGTATACACAAACACACACACACACACACACACACACAAAGCTATATTTGCCTTGAAAGCAAAACTATAGTAATATCTTAATCTTAAACATGAATTTCTTCTATTCTAAATTTGTGATTTGCTTTGTGGCAAAATCTATGTTTACCAGACAGCTACCAATCCTCAAATTTCACTATGTTTTAATAATTTGGGATTCAAAGGGGACTTGTGGTTTAACAAGCCAAATAAAGAGAATAATGTGTCTCAATCTTAACATTGTTGGACAGGTAGCACCTCATGTTAAACATCGGCCCAGACATCAGACCATGTTGGCAAAAAGCCATGGATCCTGACATCTGCTTCAAAAACTGCTTCCCACAACTATCTGGCTGGAAACAGAAATATCAAAACATTTCACAGGTAAATAAAAACTCTTTCTGGTGGGTGAAGCTTCTTTGCGCTGGAAGTATTTAATTTGTGATTCAAAATTCAATTCTGGGGTAACGTGTAGTAACCAGATCTATAGGTCTTATCTAGGGAACCAGAAGTGGACGTGATGGGCCCGGGTTCTGCCCACAGAGCTGAGCCACCCAGAGGACAACTCGGCAAGTAAATAGGCAATTGCCACGTTGCCTGGAGTTTCACCTACCTGGGCTGGGAGAAGTCATAAAAGACGTGTGAGCTCAGGAATGACACTTCACCCCAAGCCACAATATGCATTTCCAGTATCAGTCACTCACATTTGGTGCTGCGTCTACCAGTCACAGAAACATAGGTGAGAAGCAAAACAAACCTATTAGCCAATTTTACATGGCTGAGTTCATATTCTCAGTGAAAACACCTGGGTTTCTCAATGACCACTGAATCATCTACTGCTCCACATTTTTCCCCCTTTCAAAATATTTTTAGACTCTTGGAGGTTACATCTTTGTTTATATTGTTTTCATTACAACTATTGATCAAGTAAGGGGTATTTTTTTGGCTCCAACTCTTTGCATAGAAATTATAGCATATCCAGAAGTAAAGCCACATCAAACGTAGTGCAAGCCTTAAAATACTAAATACTGTAGTTTTTTAAAAGCGTGGATGATACAATCTGAAGTACTCAATTCTATGATGCAGACTTACACAGCATGCACTGGGAAAGAGGTAAGGTTTGAAATGCACCTTGAAAGACAGATAATCCAGGCATGTGTAAGAGATGGAAAGTCTCTCCTCAAGATTTAGGGAGGGAGGAAGGCGTTGATAGTCTGAAATAGAAGATCAAGCTGCAAAGATCTGAAGTTGGGAATGAGCTTGACGTGTTTGTAAACATCAGGGAAATCAAACTAGAGCCAAGGCCCTAATGCAAAAATGGGGTCAGATAAAGCAGAACACACCACTCTTTTTTGATGTGTCTGTGCTTGTACGCATAGAGAAAGGTCTTCCCCACAACAGAGCACACAACTCAATTAACTAAAGTCCTCAGATAATGAAAATCCTTTTTTTACATTCAATGGCTGGGAAGTGATTTTCTTAATTATAATCCTGTGTCGCTGCTTCTATATCATGAAATAAAAATAAGTGTTTCTGCGTTTATACCCTGCCATTTTGCAAAGTATATTTAAGATGGTTTGCAAAGACAAAGTACAATGAAAGCATGAGATAGAACTAGATACGAGGAAGAATAACAAGAAAACAAAAGTATGTATTAAATGAAGCCAGAAATAAGCTTAGTACTAATTATATGTCACATGGGGCCATAAATTTGTCTTCTGGCAGCATGAAGAGAGAAACCTGACGGTTACGGGAAAGTGGTCATTTAATCTGTCAGAGTCACACATATCGTTAAAGCCATTAGAAGCATTAGGAATCATCCACGTCCAACCCTGTCATTTCAAGATGTGGCAGCTGGGGCTCCAGATCCTATGAGTACAATCACAGAGCTAGTTAGGGCAGGACAGAAGTCAACTTTCAACAGTGTGGAAATTACTTCCAGAGAGGAGATTAAGAATTAGAAGTGAACCAATGAATAGAGGTCGCCTTCCCATGGATTTGGAACCTCCTTTGAGAGCAGTCAGATTTCTTCTGCAAAAGCCACCACTGAGATGTGAATTAAGGAGTATTATAAGTTCCTAATTAGATTATCTTAATTGTTGCTATACTCAACTACAAAACTTGAAAGAATGTTTGAGATCTGAAAAGTCTTTATGAGATGATGCGTTTCTTGTACCTCGTTCAGCTTCAGCAATAAACTTCATCTGCTGATTTCACCGTCTCAACAGGCAGATCCATTTTCTGGTACTTGGGTACAGGCATTTTCTGTTTGGGTTTTTATTCATTCTAGGGAGTGTTGTAATCACATATCTTCACTCTGGTGGAAAAGTGTGTTTTTGCTAAAACTATAATTTACTACTTCGGGGTCTCTCCCACTCATAACAAAATGTTGACTCTACAGGAAAGACCTCGTTACACAACTTTGTTGTAATGAGATAATAAAGGAATAATATTTAATACTTGCTGGAGACAGAGATACAGCTGTAATGTCTAATTGAAATAATAACAAGAAAGAAACGTGACATCACACCCACGTGGTAAAGATAAAGATGAAGCAGAATCAACAAAGGTGGGCCACAAAAGACATTTTGAATTTTGGAAGGTGGAAGTGAAGAAGCAGCCATATCATTACTACATTTAAAATGTCAGTTGAGGGATACCACGCTCTACTGAAGCTCACATCATTGACACCAGGCAGCAGCCAGGCCTCCACTGGTCCACCATCCCCAGATTATCCTCTGTCTTCTCCAACTCCTGGGCCAGGTGCATGCTTTGCTCAAGATCACCCCCATCATTGAAGTTGGAAGTGATAAGAAACTGATTATTGTTCTAGTTCCTTCTCGTGGTTTGTAGCTCCTACTCATGGCCCCAGCTGGTCTTTGTTCTCCCCCTCTTTCATCTTCCTTTGCTTCCAGCTTCTCCAAGACCAGACACAAAGACCAGTTATTCAGCAACCAAAACTGCATAGGGTCAAATCCCCCTAAAAAATCTCTAGTGGTATTTGCCTTTCTTGGCATGAGATAACACTGTTCCTAATGGAATCAACAGCTCTCATTCTTCTAACACTTGGGACTTTTCTGTTCTTTTAGAGTTTCTACAATTGTGCGGGATTTTTTATTGAAAAATAAAAGCATTATAACATCATTAAGGAATATTTTGAAAACATGAAAAAAGATCACTAATCCATAATTCCTACTTTCCATCAGGCCAAACGTTTTGTGTATTATCTCATAATCTACACCAGCACATGAGGCCATTTAGGGCTTGGCTTAAGTCTGTGTGGGCTGCTATAGCAGAATACCACAAGCTGGGCGGCTTATAAACAGAAAGTTATTTCTCACAGTTCTGGAGGCCAGAAGTCCAAGATCAGTGTACCAGCATGGTCAGGTTCTGGTGGGAGTCCTCTTCTGGATTGCAGACTGCTAACTTATCACTCTTTCCTCACGTGGTGGAAGGGGTGTGCTAGCTCTCTGGGGTCTCTCTCATAAAGGCACTGATAAGGGCTCCACCTTCATGACCTAATCACCTCCCAAAGACCCCACTTCCCAACACCATCACATTGGGCATTAGGTTTTCAACATATGAATTTTAGGGGTAGGGGGAGGTGGACACGAACATTCAGACAATAGCAGGGCTAAGTTTTAATAAAGATTTTCTTGTAGAAATTTGTTCATCACTGCTACACAGGAGAAGTTTCCCAACATGCACAGGGTGGTCACAAATTAATAAGACATTCTTATGTGTGCTTTATAAAAACGTTTACAGTCATATTGCAGTAGCTTTATTGGACGGTCTATGAAGGAAGTTCAATGTGCCAAAGTACTATTTGGTTTATAAGATTATATATACAAGATTTCTCTGAAGATTTTTTTGTTTGCCCTGATCTAACCAAGTTGTCCAAATGACAGAATCACGTTCAGTTACATATATTTGCTGTGCCCAGATTTCGGTTTCCAAATGCCATTTCCCCCTAATAGCAACCAGTGGTCCTTGGAGAAATGACTCATCCTGGGTCTGACAGAAGCAAAGTATGAGAGGAGCCTAGAACCTCTGTCAAACCAGAGATCCAGCAAGCTATTAAGACTACTGGGTTGTTTCAAAGGAGACAAGAATCAACTTGAAGTGGCTCCTACTGGCCAAAGATGAAATAATTTGAGCATCGAAAAGAGTCATGGTGTAAGGGGATCAGTATATGCCACCCCAAAATATGACACTTTAACATAAGAATTATTTTGAGCTGAAGGCAATTGAGAAACAGCAAATACAGAAACAGCTCTTTGCTCTCCTTCATCTGTCTAAAGGGAGGACAGGAGTTTCCCTTTGTGAAGGTGTTCCTTTCTCTAACATCAGGAAGAAAAAAATAACATTTATCACTGGAGTTGGATATGGTACCAAGAGGAGACTGCACAAACAAGTCTTTCTAAAATGACCCTTATCTTCCATTAATTTTTTTCATATATTTAACTTTCCACAATTTACCACCCCTAGCAAGCCAAGCCCCTTTTCCTTTGTCTCGTCACTTCCCCACAAATTTATTGCCCTTTGTTAGAACAATTATAAGTGTAGAGGTTTACCTTCCTCTTTGCACCTTCACTACCTTTTCTTTGAGGTCCCCATGGGCATACATTATAAACATTTTCTTCCATTAATCTGTCTTTGATCTGTTTAATTCACAGTGCTCAGGGACTGGACCTAAGAGGGTAGAAGGAAAAATTTCTCCTCCCATAAAAATGCAATGGATTGAAACATACCAATTATGTTAAAAACTCAGAAAAATCCAACATGACACTAGAAATAATAAACAGTAAACATTGGTCACTTCTAGAGGAAACTAGGGAACTAACTCATTATTCTGAAAACTGGTAAATTAAAAAAATGATCAAGCATTCAATCTACCCTTCTTGTTCAATCTTTTTTTCAGAACAGCCAAATAGCTGATGAGGGCAATAAACACACAAGGAATCAGAGAATTAGAAAATCACCATTTGACAGCTCTTAATGATCATTAGTTGTTGCTAAAATCTTTAGGTGAAAGATCAATAAGAAACCAAGCTGACAACACCAAAGGCCACTGATCAACATTAACATCACCAAAAAGAAAGACCATCAAAGAGTAGTGACCTTCTGAGGTGAGGAGATGGGAAGGAGACAGCCCTACCTAAGATGTATCCTAGCTGCAAATATTGAACCTGAATCTAATCAAGCCTCCATATTAAACTGACGGTTCACAGCTAATACAGGGGCTAGAAGAGCATGGCAGATGACACCATGGGATACCATCATCGAAATCCAGAATGTGAGGAGTGTGACAGAACAGCTTTCTCCAGGATAGATACCTTGGGGTCATCTTTCACCTTTCCAATACATCAGTCTTTCTTCTTATTCTGCCTCCAAACCATGTTATTATTCCTTTGCTATCTCTGTTAAATGTACTGTTTGTCTTCCTTCCCATGAACTGTAACAAATTTATTCTTGTCCTGATAAGCAACCTTTTCATTTTTATCGTGTTTAACACAGTTTTTAATTAAATATTAATATCAGGAGACTTCTCTGGTGGTCCAGTGCTTAAGACTAGGCGCTTCCACCGCAGGGGGTACGGGTTCGATCCCTGGTCAGGGAACTGGGATCCCACATGATGCCAAAAAAAAAAAATTAGTATCAGTTTTTGTTTAATTTGTATTCCCTCAGTAGATTCTAAAAGCTCCATGAGGTCAAAGATCATAACTCTTTTGTTCTTACTTGTTACCCTGACATACATTAAACATGCCACAATCATATGTTCAGTGACTGAAAGCTTGAATGACAAAATGAATAAATGAACAAGTGTACCAGCCTTCCAGGCCACAATGTTACTTCCAGACTTATTTTCCCCTTTCAATTCATCCTACATACCACTGCCACATGAACGTTCCAAAAAAAAAAAATTACAATTATCCTGTTACTCAAGTGACTTACTTTCATCTATAGCATCAAGCTAAACTTCTCTGCTTCCCTCTGAGGCCTTCAAAATATGTCCCATCATTCCTTGCTTACTGCAAAACATTTCCCACCAGCCCCTAACTTTTCTGCTTCATGGTTTCCTGGCCCTGCCACCTTCATCCTTGAGTCAGCCTTTTGCTAGAGCTTCTTCCACCCCCCGGGAGGAATCCTCTCCTTCCTTCTGACTGTCTGAATCCCACCAATTTCCAATATTTCCTCTACAGTAGCTTCCCCAGACCTCAATCATATTTCCCAGGTGCCAGAAGCTCAGAGTGCATTAAATAACTTCAACCTCTTTCATGTTCATTTGACAAAATGAAATACAAAGGAACTCAATTGGCAGCTCTGAGCTACTTAGAAAAACAGATCAAAACCCTCGTGTACCAGCTCCCAGTTCAATGCGCCCTTCACTCCACACACAAGGGACCTGTCTACACTCCACCTTATTCAAGGGCTGCATATTTTGCTGTGTTCTCCAAAGCCGTGGGCTCCAAAGTAGGGAAAGCCTACCCCAGGGATGCCCAATGGCATATAGTGAAAATACATGGCACTCCTATTCAATTATATTCTTCATGTCATCCTTTTAAATTTTCTAGTTCTATATGTGTTTTAATGTACATCATATACTAGTATCGTAGGGGATGAATATAAATTATAAATACATGCAATGCATATACAGAAGTGCATGCTTTTGTATATATAAAATGTTTTTAACTGATAGGGTTGTATCTTACACACACACACACACACACACACAATTAGTAGCATCTACACTAGGTTGCCGAGCCAACTCTTGAGCATCAGTAGCCCTAAAATAAATATCTAGTGCTTATAGCTAACCAAGAAACTGTGGAGCCATTTTGAAGGAGGTCTCCCTCCTCAGCTCCCTCCCCTGCTCTTTGAAATGTCAATTTTTAAAAGCCCTTCAGTAAACCCCATGGCTTCAGGCAGTTTCAATCTGTTCAAATTCCTAAGGACACTTAAAGGCAAGAGAAGTCTTTCTTGAGGATTGTAGAGAGGATAAGTAGGATAGAAAGCTAAAGGTCATGACCCTGCTTACTAGAGCACCTGGGCAATATTTTCCTATGAGTTCACTAATAGTGAGTTTATTTTGGTAACTTTCTGGAGATAAATCAAGTTCTAATTGAAAAGCAAGCATTTGTATATTGGGAGAAAGGAAAGACACGTGCTAGGAGAAGCCACACGGCAACGTTATGCCTGACGAAAGCTAAAACCAAAATTCAAATATTTGCACAGCTCTGGATACAGAATTCAAATCACACATTTATAATCTCTTACTAGGTCAAGAAATTACAACATAAAACCTTTGCAATAGAGGGTTCAAACAAGGTTTGCTCATTCTGGAAACAGGGATGAAAGAAAACTGACTGCCCAAATGAAAATAATTTTTATTTCTGTTCTGTATGGAAGCATATTTTACTTACAACAACTTAGCAAGGAGGTCTTTCTAAAGAGAAAAAGAAAAAATTAGAGCAAAGCACAATTCGTGGATTTGCTGATCGCTCCTACCTTCAAGTTTCAGTCCCTCATGATACTGACTGTAAATCTTGTCCTACTTTCCATGGGACAGTCTCTTTAGGAAAAATATTGTGTACTTCTTCAATGTTTTGGTCACCTAGAGAATTCACAGAATAAGATTTGTCTCAAACTTCAGCAAGAATTTTCAAAAGTTTATCTATTTTCTTCCCATAAAACTTAAGACACTGACCCCAAAAAAGATGATTTGTAAATTGCTAAGTACTTCATTAAGTACTTCTCGAGACAAGATTTCTGATTCCAAAATTAACCAAACACAGTGAGTTGCATTCAGTAATTTATTCCTTGGATCTAGTAGTTCTCTTCCGTCAATACAGTCAAATGCGTTGGAAGTAGAATTAATTATATTTATAAAGCACTATACAGAAAAGTGCTGCTGGATAACTACAGATGTTCACACAGCTGTTGACTGCACCCCAAATCCACCACCATCTCCTGTACAGGAAATTATTATTCATTCTTTCTGGCTTCCTTCCTGTAGTCAGAAACCTGTCGAATGATGACATAATCAAGTATGCAGCAGCCTTTGCTCATCTAGAATTACAATACATGGGCAGTTCATTCCCAGAGGCTCAGTCCGTCCTGCCTGTGACCTCACAAAGAACTGCGAGGTGAGTGAGGGACCAGGACAGCCAAAGTACCGCCCCCAAGGGAAGGCGAGTCATACTCCTTTCTGTGAGACACTTGGATTTCAAGGCCAAAAGGAAAGAACTGAACACAGGTTAATGTGGTAATAATCGTCAGTCACTGCCTGTAGAAAGTTACTGGAACGACTTGAATACGGTTAATTTTGTCCTCTCAAGATTGAAATTAAATAATCTTCAAGTCTAGAAATATGTTTAAGACAAAAATCAATCCTGTATTTTACTGGTGAGTCGAATCTCTAAGATTCTAAAAACCTAGGTAAAATTGTGAAAAATCCATCAATTTAATTATTAAGACATTTGTCTCTGTCAGAGAAGCATGCACCGGGGACAGATGCAAAGAGACCACCAGTATCGGTAGCAACTTTGAAGTCAACTGCACAGAACTGCACAGTTAAAAGGGTCTCTGTGCAGAATGATGGGGTGGGAGGGGATTGGGAGGAACTACACTAATCAAGGACAAATGTTACCTGCGTTCCTGAGCTGTGAAACAAGAAATTGTATTTGGCTGATGAAACCCACATGAGGTAGAAGTGAAGGTTGTTTTCATTTTTGCAAATATGTGACTCTTCACTGGCCAGTTAACTCAGCTGTTTGGGGCTTAGTATTTAACAAGGCTCAAGGATTCAAAACCCACATGGCCCAGCCGAGCAATAAACATCACAATGCAAAAGCTTCCTTTTCACAACCAAAGATTGATCTACTATCCCCAAACAGTCTCCTTCTAAAAGTATGATCCTTCATGCCGAAGTTAGTTTAGGGTAAACTGCTAAGCAGGATTGGAAGAGTGAAGCATTCTGTGTGACCTTGGGCAACTCACTTAACCTCTATGAGTCTTAGCATCTGCCTATGAAAATTGCAGTTTATAATACTACTGACCATGCGGGGCTGTTGCAAAGATTAAAGGAGTTACTACATGGAAAACTCTTAGAAGAATATGAGGAATGGTATAAATGCTCAATAAATGTTACCTGTAACTAATATGATTAGTTTCCTTATAAAATATTAATGTTGGGTCAGTGGAATTGCCTTCTTTTGTGAAGACAAGAATCAAGGGACCTAACATTAGAAACTGAGGAAGAAATGGTTAAGAGCAAGAACTAAAATGATAGTTAAGCAATGGGATTCAGTGAGTCAAAGTCAAAAATATCCTTGAAGAAGCTCATGTAAGGGGCTTCCCTGGTGACGCAGTGGTTGAGAGTCCGCCTGCCGATGCAGGGAACACGGGTTCATGCCCAGGTCCGGGAAGATCCCACATGCCGCAGAGCGGCTGGGCCTGTGAGCCATGGCCGCTGAGCCTGCGCGTCTGGAGCCTGTGCTCCGCAGCGGGAGAGGCCACAACAGTGAGAAGCCAGCGTACCGCAAAAAAAAAAAAAAAAAAGAAGCTTATGTAAGGGCACACTGTGAAAAGCAAAGGAATCAGGAAGAGAAGCCGTGTTGAAGACTCATTTGATCGATATTAAGGAGCTGAGTGGGATTTGGAATCTCCATTAGATGTGTGGGCATTTCTTGAGGCAGAGAGGCAGCAGTAAGAATGCAACCATGCAGGTGGAGCTCTTTCCCTGGAGGACAAGGATTACCCTTGCAGGAAGAGGCATTTTGCTGCAACCCCAGACGAAAACAGTTTCTGTTTGTGTGATACTGAGGTTGTAGGTGGAAGGACACAATCCATTAGCCTGAAGAAAAAAAGATCTGCCTAAAAACCTAAGTGTGCACCAGGAAGGCTGGCCCTGGCCTCACACCCGCTCCCAGGAGTCCGCTCCGTCGGTGCTGAGGTGTTGCGTGGGGCGGGGGTGTTGGCGTAGTTGCTGAATCAGTCCAGTGGGATCAGAAGCTAAGTAAACTTCCTCCGCAACAATAAAGACCTGTTAAACAAAGGATTATCCCCAAGTGGGGAAAAAAAGGATGTCTTTGCTGTCACTCATCGGTCCCTTCAGGGAACAACCTCGTGAAAGCCAGTCTCAGCCCCTTACAAATAGAGCAGCTTTCCCAAATCTGATTATGAGCCCTTTGGGCTTTGAAAATTATGGCAGCTTATGAAAAGTAACCACAGAGCCCTCTGTGGGTGTGGAGTAGGGCCCTGGGGGAGCGTCCTGAGCAGGGAAAAAATTCTAGCCCGGGCCCTCCAGGTCTAGTTGCCAAAGAAAAATACAGAGCCTTCCATCAACACGGAACCTTTTGCAGCTTTGTCTTAAAAGACAAACAATAAGTTCTTTCTGTTGTTTTGTTTTGCTTTGTTTTACTCATGTCAATATGTGTGGTTAATATAAGGTCTCTCTTAAAATTACAAAGGTTGCAAACATGATATAAAATAGTACAAATGAAGGACAATTGACACATCTCCCTTCATAACATCGTCATAAAGAAAATGAGAAGTGCATGATTTTTTAAATTATTATTCCTGAATTATCCCAGAGAGCCAGAGGCTAGGGATCAGCATCAGGTAGGGCTGATGCTAATGGCTGCACCGTGCCTCCCCTGCAGTGACAGACCTTGCTAATCAATCATGGTACTGTTTCTACTAAACTAAATAGTCCAGGCATTCATCCATCCATCAGAGGTGGCATGGAAGTGGAGACCAAGTTGGGAAGATATCTAGGAATCTCTCAATGAATTCTGAACAAAAATATTTATAAGAGGGTAGTTAAGATGGAGCACCACAGTGCTGAGAAAAGAACACTAGATTAGGACAATGGTCATCAATCTGCAGTGTGCATCAGAATCCCCTGGGGGACAAACATCTGCCTTGGATAATAAACTCACTACAACCTCACAAGGGACCCTGAGTTGGAACAACCCAGCTAAGCTGCTCCCAGATTCCTGCCCCACAGAAACTATGAGATGATAAATGTTTGTTCTTCTAAGCCTCTAAATTTCTGGGTAATTTGTTACGCAGCTATAGATAACTATTACATACATTGGTTAGACTAATAGTGGCCCATTGGTTAGACTAATAGTTAGACTAATAGTGGTTAGACTAATACAACAAGGTAGCCTTTCCACCTTAGAGCACATGGAAGTATTTTGGATGATAGGAATGTATGTCCTTTCAGTTCACAAATAACCATGTGTCAGGTGTTGTGGAAGAGATGAATTAAAGTCCTTGTTTCCAGTGTCCTCAGTCACCAGACATGGAAAACCCCATTTCATCAGGGAAAAAATACTGAAGATCTACCAAACCTTTCTTGTAGTATGACACTACCTGTATAAATATACACGTGTACATAAAATGTGGAATATTTTCAGAGTATAAAGTGCTTAGGGACACATCTGGCAATCACCAAATAACAATCACCTAAACCTTACTAGCAACCATCTTGTTAAAAAAATTCCCCTTCTTTTCACCCACAGTGGAATTTCCCTTCTGCCTTCAGAATGCATTTTCCCAAGCTCTACTGCCGGAATCACATCAACCATTTGAAGGCTGCACAATGACTGGCTATGAGAATTCTCCCCATGTTGTAAAGTACATACACCAACATGTTAACGTTGATTATGATCATTGCTGGGTGTTTGAATTACTGGTAATTTAATCTTCATTGTGATTGCCTTTTTCAAGTTTTCTGCAATAAATATGTATTAATTTGGAAAGGACACAAAAGAAAATAAAGGCAAATTCTTGCTAAAAGTAACTACATATCCACCAATTAACGAATATGTGCTGTTTCTTTCAACATTTCAGAATCTGTTTCTACTGAGTTCCCAATTCATCAGCACAATGTACTAAACTTTAGCCAATGTGGCCCAAACCTTTCTCACAGATAAGAGAAACCCTGTGACTGGTTCATGTCCTAGAAGGAAAAATGTAAAAGCTTATTACCTGATTGAAAAATTTCCTTTATTTTCAGGTCTTTCTAGGACTGATGTCTATGTCTTGTTTCTAAGGGTCAGACCTGGAAATAGAAGGTGGGTTTGCCATGGAGCCTCACCTCTCGTAGCTCGCCTGGTTCTGACTCCTACCTGCATGGTAAAAGCGAGATTCCAGGCAACCCAGAGAATCCAGTGTGCCCTGAGCCTGGTCTCCAACTTTTATTTCCGGTCTTATCTTGGCTGTTGTATTCTAATCCCAGCTTGATCAAAAGCAAGGGACACTTTAAGTCTTCTCTTGACTCGTCAGTTTTCTCTTGAGCCCATTTCTCCGCCTGAATCTTCTTGTCCCTTCCCATTGCCAGCCTCATCAGCTGAAACCTGGATTATCTCAGGAACCTCCTCACTGTCCTCCTGGCCCCTACTCTCCTTCCTTCCAATCCACCCAGCAGAACATCCAGGACTGAAAACCCCATGCTCGTCACGTCACTTATTCAAATCTCTCCCGTGTGTTCATGTTGCAACAACCTGAAGTCTGAAACACAACACAACATTCAACATCTCCAGACTCTATCCCTTCCCAACAGGTACCACTTTCTGAACATCCCTCCACAGCTCACCCACAATTCCATCTAAACCACACATGTTTATTGAGCACCTGCTATCCCAGGTGCTATATTTAGAGTAGGGGAATAGACACAGAAAGGTTACAGGCCAGTCAGGGAGACAAACAATTGGTAGATAATTATGTAGAGTGAACTAAGAACTCTTATTGGCGGCGGGGGTGGGGGGTGACCCTCAAGTAGCACCATGGAGAAAAACATAATCCAGACTGAAGAAGAGGGTGGGTGGTCTTGGAAGGATTTTCAGAGGAGGTGATGCTTGAGCTAGAATTAGAAGTAAAGTGGAAGCGACATGGCTAAATAAGTGGACAGGGGGCTTTCCAGGCAGAGGGAAGAGCATAGACGGTCTTGGAGGCCTGAGGAACTATTCAATCTAGGAGGAACTTATGAGATATTTGGGTGTGCTAAGCCAGGGCCAGGGAAGGGAAAAGCTCACTCTGCCGGTGCAAAATGGTAATAATAGACTGAACCTGGGCTTTGAGGTATAACAACAGTGCTCAGATCACAGACTAACCAAGCTACTTAGCCTATTAGAACCTCAGTTTCCCCATCTCTAAAATGGGGTGAAAAATCCCAACAATGTAGTGCTATTTTGAAGATTGTAAAACAAAATGTACATATATCACTAAGCTGAGTGCCTGTCCCATATGGAACTTTGAAAAGAATGCATGCTTCTATTCTCCTTCCATTCTTTAATAAAAACAATAGCAAACTATTATGTAGCATTTGCTCTGCACCAGGCACTTTACTAGCATTTTTTTACTCATTGAATCTTAAGCACAACTGTTTGAGATGGTACTGTTTTCATATTCAATTTAACAGCTGAGGAAGCTAAAGTACAGAGAGGTTAAGTAACATCCCAAGGTCACACAGCTAATGAGTGGCAGAGTTTGAATTGGATTCAGGCTGTCTGGCTCCAGAGTTTGCACTGTTAACCACTATACTTACAGCGCCCATTCAGACTAGTTTGCCTGAGACAATCCTTGCTGATGCCTAGTTTTCAAGAGTAATTAATAATAGGGCCCCTTTTCATTCTCAAAATTTCTCCGTTTTGGACAGTCAATTAGATGATCACCTAACTGCACTGGGAATCTCCTCCAGTCCCCATTGCTTAGCCCAGGTTTTCTCCAAGATACACATTGTCACTGACCCTCGGATCTGCGGGCAATAACTGGGATCAATCCTTTAGGAGGAGGTCCCTGCCTCTCACAGAGGGCTACAGGGAGCCTTCTGATTGCAATGCTAATGATTTGGGGTTTGGTGCTAATTCCCCTGAAGCTGAAGTCAGTGAAGGTGGGGATGCTGCCAGGTCTAAAGACAGATCCTCAGGTCTGGGCTGAGTCTGACATCCCCTGGTCAGAGCCAGGCGGTGGCAGTGTGTCTCCCTTTCATTGGGAAGAACACCCTCTGAGCAAGCATCCTGCAGGTCCTTCCCGTGAGTTGAGTCCCCATAGCTTTACAGTGTGTAAAAAGACTATGGTGCCTTTTTCTTAATATCTTCAAACTAGACCCAGCCCCTCCCCTCCTGGAGCTCACAGAGCTTAGAAACCAGTGACAGAGCAAGACACTAATCATTACAGGAGTAAATGTATTGGGTTGGCCAAAAAGTTTGTTCAGGTATTCGTAATATCTTACAAAAAACCCGAGAGAACTTTTTGGCCAACACAATATGAATATATTTTTTAATGTGCAGTATTAAGAAGAGACAGGCTGCTGGAAGAGTGTTAAGCAGGGTTATCTGACCCCGTGTAGAGGGGGGTCTTAGAAGACTAGTTATATTTGCCCCCAGCTATTTTATAAGCAAGCTCCTGTAGGCACAGCCTCCTGGCATTTATCTTTGCCTCCCCTACAGCCTCAGCCCCGGGGCATATAGTAGCCCCTCAATAAAGGTCAGCTGCAATAAAGAAGTTACCACACCAATTCGGTTCAAGGTTTTACTCCCACCAGAGTTAATAAAAAGCTCTGGTTACATGCTTCTAAAGACAGGGCCTGTAATGTTTGCTTTTCCTCATTTTCAAGGCAGAAGTTCTAGAGTTCCAAACATTTCAGAGAAGGCTCAAGGGAGAAAGTTTGTGTAGCTAATGATCCAGCTTGGGATGGTTTATCTCAAAGCCGGGGGAGTTTTTGCTGCCTTTACCCTGTCAGCAGGGAACTGGCTCTGAAGATGTGGGAGATTACAGGAGCTTTCAAGACAAAGGAACATAAATCAAAAAGAATGAAAAGAAAACAAGATCCTTGATCCTCCTCCTGTTAATGTTCTTTTAAAAGTATTTTGTAAGAGAGTAGTGTCAGGGAGGGAAAACAAAGTTTATAAAAGGGAATTAAGCCAGAAGGGAAATGGCTGAAGGCAATGTAGAGCCCGGGTCTGCCCCACCCCCCTACTCCCCAACACACACGTTTTTACCTTTTTCTGACAACCTTTAACAACCCAAAATGATTAACGAACAACTGGAGAAAGGTGTCAAAGAGATAAGCCGTTTCCTCCCTCTCTTCCCCATTCTTTTTTTTTTTTCATCTTTATTAGAGTACAATTGCTTTACAATGATGTGTTAGTTTCTGCTTTATAACAAAGTGAATCAGTTTTACATATACATGTGTTCCCATATCTCTTCCCTCTTGCATCTCCCTCCCACCCCTCTAGGTGGTCACAAAGCACCAAGCTGATCTCCCTATGCTATGCGGCTGCTTCCCACTAGCTATCTATTTTACGTTTGGTAGTGTATATATGTCCATGCCACTCTCTCACTTTGTCACAGCTTACCCTTCCCCCTCCCCATATCCTCAAGTCCATTGTCTAGTAGGTCTGTGTCTTTATTCTGGTCTTATCCCTAGGTTCTTCATGACATTTTTTTTTTCTTAGATTCCATATATATGTGTTAGCATACGGTATTTGTCTTTCTCTTTCTGACTTACCTCACTCTGTATGACAGACTCTAGGTCCATCCACCTCACTACAAATAACTCAATTTCGTTTCTTTTTATGGCTGTGTAATATTCCATTGTATATATATATGTGCCACATCTTCCTTATCCATTCAATCTTGAGAACAAAAAGCAGAGCTGGAGGAATCAGGCTCCCTGACTTCAGACTATACAACAAAGCTACAGTAATCAAGACAGTATGGTACTGGCACAAAAACAGAAATATAGATCAATGGAACAGGATAGAAAGCCCAGAGATAAGCCCACGCACATATGGTCACCTTATCTTTGATAAAGGAGGCAGGAATGTACAGTGGAGAAAGGACAGCCTCTTCAATAAGTGGTGCTGGGAAAACTGGACAGGTACATGTAAAAGTATGAGATTAGAACACTCCCTAACACCATACACAAAAATAAGCTCAAAATGGATTAAAGACTTAAATGTTAAGGCCAGAAACTATCAAACTCTTCCCCACTCTTGTTAACAATACTATTTGGTTCAGAAACTCTGAGCTGTAGATCTTCTTTATGATGCAATGGTTGGGCTCCACTTAATAAATCAAGATCAGAGTGCATTTTGGACAGAGAGGCATTCTACTCTGAAGGAACCAAAGTAGATCTGATTTGGATTTGAATATTCACTCTTCAACAAAGTTGTCCAAGTGTTATGGAAGCCCCAGGCCCTCTATAAATCAAGAAGCAAGCCAGATCCCCTTACCAGAACCCCAAGTAGAAACCATCCCACTCCAGGGCCTCCTTGGGTTTCTAGAAAGGCTTCTCCAAGAGGCATTAGCAGGACCTCAGACAGAAACATTAATTCCTACCCCAGGATCTGCCATGGTTAGGCTACTCCCACCCAGTGAAACTTCTCCTCAGGAATTAGAGTTGCCATATAAAATTCAGGATGTCTAGTTAATTTTGAATATCAGATAATTTTTTAGTATAAGTAAGACCAAAATATCACATATTTGGGTGTCCTGTACTTTTATTTGCTAAATCTGGTAACCCTTCCAGTTATCAAACTCAATAGATCCTAAATATGTAGGGTTGCCAGGGAAGAAAACAGGATGACCAGTTAAATTTGAATTTCAGATAGTGAATCATTTTTCATTACTAAATATGTCCCACACTGCATATTTAGGACACACATAAAATGAAAAAATGATTTGTTGTCTATCTGAAATTCAAATTTAACTGGCCATCCTGTATTTTCATTTGCTACATCTGACCACCCTACTCACATGTCTTGTTCCCTCCAACAATTTCATGGACATGGATGTAAAGCTGAGATGAAAATGAGGACATTCTGGGCTGGGAGGAAGAGTAGGGAAACAGCAAGTTGTTGAAGAGTATGTGGAGAGAGAGACAGGGTGGGTCAGAATCACACAGCTTTCCTTTAGTAAGCTTTCCTTTCCTAAGTCTTCAAAGTTAAGGCTTAGAGATATTCCTATTATTATTGTGTTTTTTTGAAATTCCTATATCTGAATTATTTCACCTTTTCTATTTCTAATGTTGTTTATTCTCTTTTCTCTCTCTTTCTTTCATGTGTGTGCACGTGGGCTTCAGTAGTTGTGGCACGCGGGCTCAGTAGTTGTGGCTTGTAGGCTCTAGAGCGCAGGCTCAATAGTTGTGGCGCATGGGCTTAGTTGTTCTGCGGCATGTAGGATCTTCCCAGACCAGGGCTTGAACCCGTGTCCCCTGCATTGGCAGGCAGGTTCATAACCACTATACCACCAGGGAAGCCCCTGTTTGTTTTTCTAATCTGAGAATGTTCTCTTATGGTGGTACTTTTACTCTCTTGCTTCAGAATTTGGGGGTATGAGCTCACTTGCAGCAGAAGCAGTTCCTCAAGTGTGTCCTCCGTGCCCCAGCTTATGGAGGTCCCTCTCAGTGATTTTGAGTTTACTTTGCTGAGCCCACAGTCCTTACCTGTCCAGGGCCTCAGTTTAGTTTCTGTGTTATCAAGGTAGCAATTCACCTGCACGCTGCCCCCAGTGTGGCCTTGAGGTTCTGGTGTGTCACAGGCACTCTGTGTCTACCACCAAACTAAGGTCACATGGGTACTGCCAGTTAACAGGCCTGGGTTAACACTTTGTACAATATTCGAGAAGAGCAGGCTGAATAGGAGGCTCTAAGTTGGGGTGGGGTGGGCTAATGACAGGACCTTCCTCCTAGGATTTGTATGACGATGAGATGAAGAGTCCTGGCACACAGTGAATGATCAATAAATGTGAGATATTATTATGGTTATAATTGTATTGTTGTTATGGTTAATAATAAAAAGATTAACAAGGCACGAAAATTGGCACACAGGCTATACATAATAAATGTTAGCTCTTATTAAACAGTTTCTGATCACTTCAAATAACAAGGATGTTTCTATTAGACTTGTTAATTTATTCTATGACTACGTGTATCCACTATGTACAAAACATCGGGCTAAAACCCCGTAGTGATTGTGTGTGGCTTTTGTGAGGACACAAAATAAATATATATTTATAAAAATAAATATTTATATTTTTAAATATTTAAATATTTATAAATAGTTAATTAATTATATATATTAATTATAATATATATTATAATTAATATATATAATTATATAATATTATATTATATAATAATTATATTATAATTAATTATATATTAATTATATTTAATTATAAATTTAAATATTTATAAATAAATATTTATAAATATTTATTTATAAAAATAAATAAAAATATATTTATTTTTATCTGATAAATATGAAGATTGCACCATACTACCATAGGGCGCACGTGTGTGTATGTGCGTGTGTGTGTGTGTCTGTGTGTGTAAGTAGACAGGGGCGACACATCATTAGTAGAAGGATGATGGTGACAACTACGACAACACCTGAGTTATTGTTGCTATTTTTAGGCAGAAGAGAGAAGTCCCAAGAACATAAATTAATATAAATCATAAATGAGGAGGGACATCTCTTCTGAGAAAACCGAAGAACAGAAGTGGTTGTTAAATGCGCCAAATGAGTCTTGAGGGGAAATGAAGAAACATGTCAAATGGCCTCAACTTCTCAGAATAGGAGACAGTCTCACCATATGTATCAACTGGAAGCTTATGGAAGATGCCAATTAGAAAGATGCCAATTTAATTCAAAGCCAATTAGGAGCCTAGTGTTTATCCGGGTGCTTTTGTGAGTGCTTCTTTGCCTGTTTGGGGGGGGTTACTTTTGATTATTGAGTTTTTTCCATTCTCTGTTTCACCTTCTGTAAGCATGTATAGCTAAAATGGGTCTTTGCTCTTTAGTCTACCCTCCAGCATGGAACGCACATGGAAACACCCGCAAAGATTCAAATATATTTTCCAAAATCATTACACTCTTAACTCTGTTAAAAAGTTAGAAGACAATATCATGGGGGCTGATCAAATATTTCCAGTATTTCTCAAGATGTGTTTAGGAACGATAACACTGATCATTCAAAATAGTGCTTTTGGGGCTTCCCTGGTGGTCCAGTGGTTAAGACTCTGCGCTTCTACTATAGCAGGTGCGGGTTGGATCCCTGGTCAGTGAAGATCCTGCATACCACGGCGTAAGGCCAAAAATTTTCTTTTAATTTTTTAAATAAAAAGTTTTAAATTTTTTTTAAATTAAAATTAAAATTTTAAAATTTTTTTTATTTTTTTAATTTAATTTTTTAAATTAAAATAAATTAAATTTTTTTTTAATTTTTTAAAATTTTAAATTTAAAAAAAAATTTTTTTTAAATAAAAAGATAAAAGAGTGCTAGCTGATAGAAACACAATGTGGCTCACATATATAATTCTAAATTTCTAGTAGTCACATCAAAAAAAAGTAAAAAGAAGCAGGTGAAACTAATACTGGTATTTTACTTTAACTCAATATATCCAAAATATTATCATTTCATATTTAATTAATATAAAATTATGATTGAAATATTTTATAATTTTTACTCATCCTAAAGCTTCAAAATCTGGTATGTCTCAATTTCGGTGCTAAATTTTCATCAGAAATCCTTTATCTATATTTAGAGTTCATGAAATTTACAATTGAAAAAGTAGATTTTGTGCCAAACTTGTTCTACACCTATTTAAAACCTCTTCAATAATGGAAGCATTTTAAAATTTAACTTAAGTAAATTAAACAGAATTAAAAATCCAGTGTTCAGGTGCACTAGGCACATTTCAAGTGATCAGTATTTGATAGCACAGATCAAAAGGATAGTTACAAATTTCCAACACCCAGGTTTCAGCTCTTAAAGTAGCAGAATTCATTTCTAGTTTAGTGCCATACTTCTTTTTCTGTTTTGTTTTGTTTATTGAATATAGTTGATTTACAATGTTTCAGGTGTACAGCAAACTGATTCAGTTATACATATATATATATATATATATTCTTTTTCAGGTTATTTTCCATTATAGGTTATCACAAGATACTGAATATAGTTTCCTGTGCTATATAGAGGTCCTTGTTGTTTATTTTATATATAGCAGTGTATATCTGTTAATCCCAAATTCCTAATTTATCCCTCCCCCTCCCTTTCCCTTTGGTAACCATAAGTTTATTTTCTATGTCTGTGAGTCTATTTCTGTTTTGTAAATAAGTTCATTTGTAACTTTTTTTTGGGGGGGGGGGGCTGCAGCACAGCAGGTGGGATCTTGGTTCCCCAACCAGAGATCAAAACAGGCCCTTGGCAGTGAGAGCACAGAGTCCTAACCACTGGACCACCTGGGAAGTCTCGTATCACATTTTTTAGATTCTACATATAAGTGATATCATACAATATTTGTCATTCTCTGACTTACTTCACTTAGTACAATAAACTCTAGGTCCATTCATGTTGCTGCAAAAGGCATTATTTCATTCCTTTTTGTGGCTGAGTAATAGTCCATAGTGTGTGTGTGTCTGTGTGTGTGTGTGTGTGTATATACACACACACACACACACACATACATACATTCATACCACATCTTCTTTATACACTCATCTGTCGAAGGACATTTAGGTTGCTTCCATGTCTTGGCTATCGTAAAGAGTACCATATTTCTTGTTCTTTCAGTCTCCTTGAGTGCCACCCAACCTACTCCATCTGCAATAAGATTAGCCCAGCCTTCTGGGAGATAAAAACTGAAAGAAAAAGGATTGACAACCAACTTTTTCCAAAGAACAAAGCAAGTTCATCATCTGAGCTCTACTGACATTTTCACAATGATTACACTCAGGTCTGTAAATATTACAGAAGTACCATAAGAACCCCATCTGCACATAATTTGGGAGTGTTTTTGCACCTAGTTTTTCATATTTCCTCTTGGGAATCACAGAACATTGGTACATGGTAAGTATTCAACAAATGCACGTTAGATGAACAAATAAATGACCATTCAAGTGCTAGTTTTCAGTTAATTATTTTCACGAAAAATCTGATGGAGATCATTTAAGGAACATTCCTCTGTCCTATTCTTTGAGCAATGTCTTTGACCAAGAGTGTTTCATCCAGAAGTGCTTGAAGACAGCAACAGAAAGATAGAGGAGGAGAAAGGTGCTGAGGTGGGGGAGCCCCCAGATGCACAACCAGAATTTTAGCTCCCACCCTCTCCTCCCCTCGTGTAGTAGTGGAACTGGACTGGCACAGCCAGGAAATGGGCCAAAGGTTTGTTCCATTACAGCAGGAATATTTCAAGACAGAAGGGCCAGCCTACACTAGAGACCAAAGCTGGCCCTGTGGGAACTGCTGAGAGCACCTCAAGGTGGCTGGGAAGGACTTATAAATATATAGGAAAAAATGTGGATTGTGCAAACTCAAATGATCTCAACAAGGAAGAGATGGGGAAAGCTCCATTTAAAAAAAAATGCAAAACACTTAGGAATTGGACAAAGAATTACCAAATTAAGTCCACTTTGAGACAGTCATGCGCAAAGATGGAGAAGATGCATGAGTGGTGCCCGCCTTTAGGAGTGATGCCAGCGGAGCAAAAGCCCAAAACAAGGTTAGGCTTGAGGGAAACAAATGCTCAAGTTATAAAAAGGATACTGGGAGACTTCCGGGAAGATGGCAGAAGAGTAAGACGCGGAGATCACCTTCCTCCCCACAGATACACCAGAAATACATCTACGCGTGGAACAACTCCTACGGAGCACCTACTGAACGCTGGCAGAAGACCTCAGACCTCCCAAAAGGCAAGGAACCCCCCACGTACCTGGTTAGGGCAAAAGAAAAAACTAAACAGAGACAAAAGGATAGGGACGGGTCCTGCACCAGCGGGAGAGAGCTGTGAAGGAGGAAAAGTGTCCACACACTAGGAAGCCCCTTCGCGGGTGGAGACTTCGGGAGGCGGAGTGGGGGAACTTGGGAGCCGCGGAGGAGAGCGCAGCGGCAGGGGTGCGGAGGGCGGAGCGGACAGATTCCAGCGCAGAGGATCGGGCCGACCGGAACTCGCCAGCCGAGAGGCTTGTCTGCTCGCCCGCCGGGGCGGGCGGGACTGGGAGCTGAGGCCCCGGCTTTTGTCGGAGCGCCGGGAGAGGACTAAGGTTGGCGGCGTGAACACAGCCTGCAGGGCGTTAGTGCACCGCGAGAGAGTCCGGGGAGGGGTCTGGACCTGCCGAAGAGGCAAGAGACTTTTACGTCCCTCTTTGTTTCCTGGTGCACGAGGAGAGGGGATTAAGAACGCTGCTTGAGAGAGCTCCAGGGACGGGCGCTAGCCGCGGCTAGAAGTGCGGAGCCCAGAGACAGACATGAGACGCTAGGGCCGCTGCTGCCGCCACCAGGAAGCCTGTGTGCGAACACAGGTCACTAGCCACACGCCCTTCCGGGGAGCCTGTGCAGCCCGCCACTGCCGGGGTCCCGGGATCCAGGGACAACTCCCCCGGGAGAACGCACGGCGCGCCTCAGGCTGCAACGTCACGCCGGCCTCTGCCGCTGCTGGCCCGCCCCGCACTCCGTGACCCTCCCTACCCCCCGGCCTGAGTGAGCCAGAGCCTCCGAATCAGCGGCTCCTTTAACCCCGTCCTGTCTGAGCAAAGAACAGACGCCCTCCGGCGACCTACACGCACAGGCGGGGCCAAATCCAAAGCTGAGCGCCTGGGAACTGTGAGAACAAAGAAGAGAAAGGGAAATCTCTCCCAGCAGCCTCAGAAGCAGCGGATTAAAGCTCCACAATCAACTTGATATACCCTGCATCTGTGGAATACCTGAATAGACAACGAATCATCCCAAATTAAGAAGCCCTGTGGATGAAAGGCTCTTGGGGCTGCAGCCAGGAGTCAGTGCTGTGCCTCTGAGGTGGGAGAACCAACTTCAGGACACTGGTCCACAAGAGACCTCCCAGCTGCACATAATATCAAACAGCAAAAATCTCCGAGAGATCTCCATCTCAACGCCAGCACCCAGCTTCACTCAACGACCAGCAAGCCACAGGGCTGGACATCCTATGCCAAACAACTAGCAAGACAGGAACACAACCCCACCCATTAGCAGAGAGGCTGCCCAAAATCATAATAAGTCTACAGACACCCCAAAACACATCACCAGACGTGGACCTGCCCACCAGAAAGACAAGATCCAGCCTCATCCACCAGAACACAGGCCCTAGTCCCCTCCACCAGGAAGCCTACACAACCCACTGAACCAACCTTAGCCACTGGGGACAGACACAAAAAACAACAGGAACTACGAACCTTCAGCCTGCAAAAAAGGAGACCCCAAACACAGTAAGATAAGCAAAATGAAAAGACAGAAAAACACACTGCAGATGAAGGAGCAAGATAAAAACCCACCAGACCTAACAAATGAAGAGGAAATAGGCAGTCTACCTGAAAAAGAATTCAGAATAATGATAGTAAGGTTGATCTGAAATCTTGGAGATAGAATGGACAATAGAATGGACAAAATGCAAGAATCAGTTAACAAGGACCTAGAAGAACTAAAGATGAAACAAGCAATTATGAACAACACAATAAATGAAATTAAAAGTACTCTAGATGGGATCAATAGCAGAATAACTGAGGCAGAAGAACGGATAAGTGACCTGGAAGATAAAATAGTGGAAATAACTAATGCAGAGCAGAATAAAGAAAAAAGAATGAAAAGAACTGAGGACAGTCTCAGAGACCTCTGGGACAACATTAAACGCACCAACATTCGAATTATAGGGGTTCCAGAAGAAGAAGAGAAAAAGAAAGGGACTGAGAAAATATTTGAAGAGATTATAGTTGAAAACTTCCCTAATATGGGAAAGGAAATAGTTAATCAAGTCCAGGAATCACAGAGAGTCCCATACAGGATAAATCCAAGGAGAAATACGCCAAGACACATATTAATCAAACTGTCAAAAATTAAATACAAAGAAAACATATTAAAAGCAGCAAGGGAAAAACAACAAATAACACATAAGGGAATCCCCATAAGGTTAACAGCTGATCTCTCAGCAGAAACCCTACAAGCCAGAAGGGAGTGGCAGGACATACTGAAAGTGATGAAGGAGAAAAACCTGCAGCCAAGACTACTCTACCCAGCAAGGATCTCATTCAGATTTGATGGAGAAATTAAAACCTTTACAGACAAGCAAAAGCTGAGAGAGTTCAGCACCACCAAACCAGCTTTACAACAAATGCTAAAGGATCTTCTCTAGGCAAGAAACACAAGAGAAGGAAGAGACCTATAATAACGAACCCAAAACAATTTAGAAAATGGGAATAGGAACATACATATCGATAATTACCTTAAATGTAAATGGACTAAATGCTCCCACCAAAAGACACAGATTAGCTGAATGGATACAAAAACAAGACCCTTATATATGCTGTCTACAAGAGACCCACTTCAGACCTAGAGACACATACAGACTGAAAGTAAGGGGATGGAAAAAGATATTCCATGCAAATGGAAACCAAAAGAAAGCTGGAGTAGCAATTCTCATATCAGACAAAATAGACTTTAAAATAAGGACTATTAAAAGAGACAAAGAAGGACACTACATAATGATCAAGGGATCGATCCAAGAAGAAGATATAACAATTGTAAATATTTATGCACCCAACATAGGAGCACCTCAATACATAAGGCAAATACTAACAGCCATAAAAGGGGAAATCGACAGTAACACATTCATAGTAGGGGACTTTAACACCCCAGTTTCACCAATGGACAGATCATCCAAAATGAAAATAAATAAGGAAACACAAGCTTTAAATGATACATTAAACAAGATGGACTTAATTGATATTTATAGGACACTCCATCCAAAAACAACAGAATACACATTTTTCTCAAGTGCCCATGGAACATTCTCCAGGATAGATCATATCTTAGGTCACAAATCAAGCCTTGGTAATTTTAAGAAAATTGAAATTGTATCAAGTATCTTTTCTGACCACAACGCCATGAGACTAGATATCAATTACAGGAAAAGATCTGTAAAAAATACAAACACATGGAGGCTAAACAATACACTACTTAATAATGAAGTGATCACTGAAGAAATCAAAGAGGAAATCAAAAAATACCTAGAAACAAATGACAATGGAGACACAACGACCCAAAACCTGTGGGATGCAGCAAAAGCAGTTCTAAGGGGGAAGTTTATAGCAATACAAGCCCACCTTAAGAAGCAGGAAACATCTCGAATAAACAACCTAACCTTGCACCTCAAGCAATTAGAGAAAGAAGAACAAAAAACCCCAAAGTTAGCAGGAGGAAAGAAATCATAAAAATCAGATCAGAAATAAATGAAAAAGAAATGAAGGAAACGATAGCAAAGATCAATAAAACTAAAAGCTGGTTCTTTGAAAGGATAAACAAAATTGATAAACCATTAGCTAGACTCATCAAGAAAAAAAGGGAGAAGACTCAAATCAATAGAATTAGAAATGAAAAAGGAGAAGTAACAACTGATACTGCAGAAATACAAAAGATCATGAGAGATTACTACAAGCAACTCTATGCCAATAAAATGGACAACCTGGAAGAAATGGACAAATTCTTAGAAAGGCACAACCTGCCAAGACTGAATCAGGAAGAAATAGAAAATATGAACAGACCAATCACAAGCACTGAAATTGAAACTGTGATTAAAAATCTTCCAACAAGCAAAAGCCCAGGACCAGATGGCTTCACAGGCGAATTCTATCAAACATTTAGAGAAGAGCTATCACCTATCCTTCTCAGACTCTTCCAAAATATAGCAGAGGGAGGAACACTCCCCAACTCATTCTACGAGGCCACCATCACCCTGATACCAAAACCAGACAAGGATGTCACAAAGAAAGAAAACTACAGGCCAATATCACTGATGAACATAGATGCAAAGATCCTCAACAAAATACTAGCAAACAGAATCCAACAGCACATTAAACGGATCATACACCATGATCAAGTGGGGTTTATTCCAGGAATGCAAGGATTCTTCAATATACGCAAATCAATCAACGTGATACACCATATTAACAAATTGAAGGAGAAAAACCATATGATCATCTCAATAGATGCAGAGAAAGCTTTCGACAAAATTCAACACCCATTTATGATAAAAACCCTGCAGAAAGTAGGCATAGAGGGAACTTTCCTCAACATAATAAAGGCCATATATGACAAACCCACAGCCAACATCGTCCTCAATGGTGAAAAACTGAAAGCATTTCCACTAAGATCAGGAAAAAGACAAGGTTGCCCACTCTCACCACTCTTATTCAACATAGTTTTGGAAGTTTTAGCCACAGCAATCAGAGAAGAAAAGGAAATAAAAGGAATCCAAATTGGAAAAGAAGAAGTAAAGCTGTCACTGTTTGCAGATGACATGATCCTATACATAGAGAATCCTAAAGATGCTACCAGAAAACTACTAGAGCTAATCAATGAATTTGGTAAAGTAGCAGGATACAAAATTAATGCACAGAAATCTCTGGCATTCCTATACACTAAGGATGAAAAATCTGAAAGTGAAATCAAGAAAACACTCCCATTTACCATTGCAACAAAAAGAATAAAATATCTAGGAATAAACCTACCTAAGGAGACAAAAGACCTGTATGCAGAAAATTATAAGACACTGATGAAAGAAATTAAACATGATACAAACAGATGGAGAGATATACCATGTTCTTCGATTGGAAGAATCAACATTGTGAAAATGACTCTACTACCCAAAGCAATCTACAGATTCAATGCAATCCCTATGAAACTACCACTGGCATTTTTCACAGAACTAGAACAAAAAATTTCACAATTTGTATGGAAACACAAAAGACCCCGAATAGCCAAAGCAATCTTGAGAACGAAAAATGGAGCTGGAGGAATCAGGCTTCCTGACTTCAGACTATACTACAAAGCTACAGTAATCAAGACAGTATGGTACTGGCACAAAAACAGAAATATAGATCAATGGAACAGGATAGAAAGCCCAGAGATAAACCCACGCACATATGGTCACCTTATCTTTGACAAAGGAGGCAGAAATGTACAGTGGAGAAAGGACAGCCTATTCAATAAGTGGTGCTGGGAAAACTGGACAGCTACATGTAAAAGTATGAGATTAGATCACTCCCTAACACCATACACAAAAATAAGCTTAAAATGGATTAAAGACCTAAATGTAAGGCCAGAAACTATCCAACTCTTAGAGGAAAACATAGGCAGAACACTCTATGACATAAATCACAGCAAGGTCCTTTTTGACCCACCTCCTAGAGAAATGGAAATAAAAACAAAAGTAAACAAATGGGACCTAATGAAACTTAAAAGCTTTTGCACAGCAAAAGAAACCATAAAGAAGACAAAAAGACAACCCTCAGAATGGGAGAAAATATTTGCAAATGAAGCAACTGACAAAGGATTAATCTCCAAAATTTACAAGCAGCTCATGCAGCTTAATAACAAAAAAACAAACAACCCAATCCAAAAATGGGCAGAAGACCTAAATAGACATTTCTCCGAAGAAGATATACAGAGTGCCAACAAACACATGAAAGAATGCTCAACATCACTAATCATTAGAGAAATGCAAATCAAAACAACAATGAGATATCATCTCACACCAGTCAGAATGGCCATCATCAAAAAATCTAGAAACAATAAATGCTGGAGAGGGTGTGGAGAAAAGGGAACACTCTTGCACTGCTGGTGGGAATGTAAATTGATACAGCCACTGTGGAGAACAGTATGGAGGTTCCTTAAAAAGCTACAAATAGAACTACCATATGACCCAGCAATCCCACTACTGGGCATATACCCTGAGAAAACCATAATTCAAAAAGAGTCATGTACCAAAATGTTCATTGCAGCTCTATTTACAATAGCCCAGAGATGGAAACAACCTAAGTGTCCATCATCGGATGAATGGATAAAGAAGATGTGGCACATATATACAATGGAATATTACTCAGCCATAAAAAGAGACGAAATTGAGCTATTTGTAATGAGGTGGATAGACCTAGAGTCTGTCATACAGAGTGAAGTAAGTCAGAAAGAGAGAGACAAATACCGTATGCTAACACATATATATGGAATTTAAGAAAAAAAAAATGTCATGAAAAACCTAGGGGTGAAACAGGAATAAAGACACAGACTTACTAGAGAATGGACTTGAGGCTATGGGGAGGGGGAAGGGTAAACGGTGACAAAGCGATAAAGAGGCATGGACATATATACACTACCAAACGTAAGGTAGATAGCTAGTGGGAAGCAGCCGCATAGCACAGGGAGATCAGCTCGGTGCTTTGTGACCGCCTGGAGGGGTGGGATAGGGAGGGTGGGAGGGAGGGAGACGCAAGCGGGAAGAGATATGGGAACATATGTGTATATATAACTGATTCATTTTGTTGTGAAGCTGAAACTAACATACCATTGTAAAGCAATTATACTCCAATAAAGATGTTTAAAAAAAAAAAAAGGATACTGTATTACTTTCCTATCGTCACTGTAACAAATTGCCACAAACTTCATGGCTTAAAATAACACGAATTTATTATATTACAGTTCTGGAGGTCAGAAGTCCAAAATCGGTTTCACTGGACCAAAATCGAGATGTCAGTGGGCCTGCATTCCTTCTGACAGCTCTAGGGGATGTTCTTTTTCTTTGCTTTTTCCAGCTTCTAGAAGCTTTCTGCATTCCTTGGCTTGTGGCCCATCATAGCTCCATCCTCTGCTTCCATGGTCACTTCTCTTCTCTGGTCCTCCTGTCTCCCACTTACAAGAACACCTGTGATTACATTCGACCACCCAGATAAGCCAAGATAACTTCCCCATCTTAAGATCCCCAACTTAACCACATCTGTGGGGGGCTTCTCTGGAGGTCCAGTGGTTAAGACTTTGCCTTCCAATGCAGGGGGTGTGGGTTTGATCCCTGGTCAGGGAGCTAAGATACCACATGCCTCGCGGCCAAAAAACCAAAACATAAAACAGAAGCAATATTGTAACACATTAAATAAAGACTTTTAAAAAATGGTCCACATCAAAAAAAACTTTAAAAAAAATCACATCTGGGATTAGTACATGAACATCTTTGGGGACCATTATGCAGCCTACCACAAATAAACAACTATTTTCAGGGAAAAATAAATTTTTCTTGGCGGCAATGGCATAATGCTAAGTGATGGCAAAAAGGAAATGAATCTCCTTAATTCCCTTATGGCTTTCAAGTTCTCTGACAGAGAGATTGATCCCTAAATTGATAACTTTGGGACTCACAATCCCCTCCCCCAGCCCCTATAAGCTAATACATCACTGTTTCACCCAGGTCTCTATGGCTCACAGCATGTTCCTCTGTTATAACATTTAAACACTCAACAAATATTTACTGAGCACCTAATACGTAGAAGCAATAATCTAGTCATCCAGGATACATCAGTGAACAAAAGTTCTTACCTCAAAGAATTGCCAGGCTAGAGGGGAAGGCATACAATAAACAAATAAAGAAGAAAATTACACGACATAGTTGAAAGTGGTTAAGTGCTATAAAGAAAAATAAAGCAGAGGAGCAGGGTAGGGGTGTCATGTAAGTTAGCTGCAGTGCTAAATCAAGTGGTTAGGAAAGGCTTGGCGGAGAAGACGGCATTTGAGCAAAGACTTGAAGGATGTGAGGGAGGGAACCACACACTTTCTTGAATTCGCTTTAAAAAAGCAACAGCAAATAACGCAAAGGCCCCTTGGAGGGGCCCCCTGGGCGTTTGGCATGGATGGAGGCTAGCTGTGCTACAGGAGAATAAGCAAGGGGGCAGTTGCAGGGGACAGTTCCTAATGGGAGGGTCAGCTCGAGGAAGGCCTTGTCACATCAGGGTGTATAGGACTGTGAGCTCCAGAGAGCGGGACACAGCCTCATTCTCTTTGGTGTCCTGGCACCTTGCACCAGGTGAGCATGCATCGTTAGCACTTGAGAAATGCAGCTGGAGAGAAGAATCTCTGCTCGAGACATGGTTTTCTCTCTCCATCTTCACTGCACACTTCACCTTCCCTGCACACTTCACCTTCCCTTTCGGCATCCAGGACAGATGCCTGGGATGCCTGTCAGCACACTGTGCAGAAACCGCCCTCGAGGCCAAGAATCAGGAGTTGCAGTTTCAGGGGCCAGAATCCTGTGCGCTCAGCTCGCAGCCTCTGCCTCCCGCTCTGCTGCTCGCCCACAGCCCCTTCCTCACTCTCAGTGTCCCCAGCCAATGCCATCCCCCCTGAGCCCAAAGCCCTGGCAAAGCCCTGGTCCTTCCATCACCTGCGGGGTGCACTGGCTCAGCTGCAGTCTGGAGAGAATGGGAGAAAGTCGGGTGGGGATGGGAAATGTAAGAAGTCAGGGTGGGAAGAAAAGGTGAGAAACAGACGAAGCTCGTCTGGGGGACCGGGAGCCGGAGGGCAGAGGACGCCAGGAGCCATTTGTCCCCGTGCTGCTGAGTAACAAAGGGTTAAGCGATTTGCATTACTGTATTTGTGTGCAGCCTCAGAAGCCTGGAGCTGCGCCTGGGTGGTCTGGTACAGTCTCAGGCAGCGACCTATTAGTGGCATCGCCTCGTGATTTATGCAGCTGTCAAGCTGCCTTCACCAGGACAAGTGAACTGCGGGCACCGGCCGGTAGCCGTGCTCCTTCCGAGCGGAGAAGTAAATGGGGGCCAAAGAGAAAGGAAAACAGCTCAAGGTGCCTCCCCTCATCCTCTGGGGCCTCTAATGACGAGTCCCCTCTATAGAAAAACATCCAGCTGCCCACAGGAGACCGGCTCACAGAGCCCCACTGTTTGCGACGGCCGGGCGGGCTTGGCAGGGAGCCACCACTGATGGACCAGGAGAGGCCAGGCCGACAGACAGACGGCCCCCACCCCGCTGGCCAGTGTGGCTAGGACACAGGGCCCGCTGTTTCAGGCTCCAGGGTGATGGTGACAATGCCACGGTGTGGACCGTCCTCTTACGACCAGGGAAGCATCGTCACCCCGAGATGCCACCCACGAGGTCCGCCGCTGCTCTGGTACCCCAGCGGGCGCAGCACCTCCTCACCACGCAGCACAGGCGCTGGGAGCGTGGGGGAGATGCCAGCCCTGCTAAGCATCCCGCTCCTGTGACCTCTCCTTCACCCATGCCCCTCCCGGGTTGCTCTGTTAATAACCACCAGACCCCACCAACACTACACACACACCTACCCACACCTGCACACACCTACATACACACACGCCCCTACACACCTATTATCCACAGAGGCCGTGGCCCCAGAGGAGAGAGCTATCTCTCTTATTCAGTGTTTGATTGACAGTGAAGTAGCCCAGGACATGTGCAAAACTTTAGAGGCCTGGGACTGTGTGTGTGTGTGTGTGTGTGTGTGTGTGTGTGTGTGCGCGCGCGCGTGTGCAAGAGAGAGAGAGAGGGCGCACAGCAGCAGAACTACCCTTCTTAACACTGTCAGGAGGGACTTTTCTTTAACGGACCTCTTTTCTCTCTGCTGCCAACTGGCATGTGGGGCATTGTGTCCGTGGGACAGCAGTGGAAGGCAGGTGTTCCGTATTGGATTTGGTTTCCAGCCAGAACATTTTGGAGGTTGGGCCTCGGGCAGGGACGAACTCCTGATCGCGGCTGAAACAGAGGGAGAGCTGCGTACTTTCAGCCCAGGACCCAGGGAGGCGGCGGGAACTGCTTCTTCCCTCCCTTCTCCTGGGAGTCCTCTGCGCGCCCTTGACTGCCAGGACCGTGGCTCCACCATGGGGGTGCCCTTCAGAGGGGATCGCTTAGCTGGACTCACACAGACACAGGTGGCACTGGCAGCTGCATGTCCCCGGGTCTCTTGACTTGGCCATTTCACAGTCCTGTCAGCACAGAAGGGAAGGGACAATGGCATTTATAACAGGCTTCCTGTTTGTTCAGTTAGGAAGCTGCTAAGGCCTCACTTCGAAATGGTGTCTGAAGGTAAATGTGCCAATTCGCCCTCCAAGCCCCTGACCCCCCTCGTCCCTGCCCATTCAGCGGGAAGTTTAAAAGGTTGACAGTTTCGTTCAGGGCATGGCAGCACTTGTAGTCCCCACTGCCAGGGGCCTCTTGAGGACCCTTATGCCCTTCTGTTTTCCAGGGCACCATTCTTCTGCGCTGGTCTGTGTATAAAGGGAGCAGCTGCGCTGGAAGCCGGGGCTGTACCAGTCTTGGCCAACATTCCTCCTGTAATTCCCCTCTTGGCCCTCGCCCCTACGCCCTCACGTCCAGTCACGACAGACAGCTCGTGGTTCCTTGAGCTTGCTTCCAATTTCAAATCTAAAACATGGACCTTCTAAAAATAAAAATAAATAAATAAAACATGGACCTTCTGTGCTGTCCCCAAAAGATGTGTGATCACCTCCCTCATAGGAACCCCTCCCCTACCCCATACCTTGTAGGACGCACACAACGCAAGGACTCCTTTCGGGAATTGTTTTCTGGGAAGCTCCCCAGAGACCCTGGACAGAGAAAGTCACAAAGAGGTGGAAAGGATCCTTTCCCTTTTCTGTTGCGCTTGAGAAAGAAGGCTGGTGACAGAAGCATAAACTGTTATTGTTTGTCAGGTGCTTCCCCGCTCCCACCCCACGACAGACTCTGTGGGGAGGCCGTGCCTGGAAATAACAGTGGACGGGGCCCAGAGTGATGTTTTTCTGCTAATACTTCACCTGTAGGGCCTTCTCTAACAAACTTAACAAAAGGATTGTTTTCTTTCCCTAAAGTTGAGAGAGGGTATAACTTGACATGAGAGGCAGGCTTTCTTCTGGGGAGGTGTGAAATCAGTTTGCATCTCCTCTGTTCCTACACAGCTTCAGTCCTGCCGCGTCCCGTCCAGGTCATTGCGATGACTTCGAAAAATTCACCCTTCCTGCTTCCACCATATTCACTTTTCTAAAATACGAGCCAGACGGCACCTCTCCTTCCTCTAAAATCTTCCCCAGCACTCCCTCTGCCTACCTCCCAAACTTGAGAGTGGCATTCAAGGCCCTCAACAAGATGGATCTATCCAGTCTCTTCTTCTATCTCCTCCCTGCAGAAGATACAGACGGTACGTGTCAATCTGGGTCTGCAAGAAGCAGACACCACAATGGGATTAAAAGTGCACAGATTTGGGGCTTCCCTGGTGGCTCAGTGGTTGAGAGTCCGCCTGCCAATGCAGAGGACACGGGTTCGTGCCCCGGTCCAGGAAGATCCCACGTGCCGCGGAGCGGCTGGGCCCGTGAGCCATGGCTGCTGAGCCTGCGCGTCCGGAGCCTGTGCTCCGCAACGGGAGAGGCCACAACAGTGAGAGGCCCGCATACCGCAAAATAAAAAAGTGCACAGATTTGATGAGGGTTAACACCTGTGGAAGGGGAAATGGGGAGGGAGCTGGAGAAGGCAGGAGGAACTCTCATACTGTCATGGCAGTTTGACCCCCAGTGAAGGAGGGAGGGAGGGAATGTTGGGTAGAAGCATCTGGGACTGCCGTAGAGCCTGAGAAATTTGCAACAAGGCCATTGGGGAGTGATGTCGGACCATATCCAGGAAGAGTCAGCCAACAAAGGAGTTTCATGGCTCCCAGGAATGGACAAATTTTAGTATCCCTGCCTGACTCTGCCACTGGCTGAGAGCAGCCCATGAGAAATGCACATGACCTTGATGAAACCCAGTGTGGATTGGTTTGAGGATTTCAGAGAGTAGCTGGGGCCCTTGGTCAACTGCACTCCTTGGAGATGGAGGTCTGCAAGGGGTATTCCCATGGGCATTCCCATAGCCACCACAAGATAAAAGTCAGCCAAAGAGATGACCTACAGTTTCCAGGGCATGACCTTTAATTCCAAACATACACACATTTGCTTGTGCCTTCCTCCTTGCCTGCCATGCTTTTCCTCCCATCCCACCACCAAATGAAATTCTACTCATCCTTCAAGGCTCCACTCTAATGCCACCATCTCCAAAAAAAAAAGCTTTATTTCCTACATGATGATCCTTTGCCCACCCCTCTATTATAGCATCCCTTTGGATTAGAACTAGCTGTTTGCAAGTCTATCTCCTCTCTGTCCTTGAGGGAGGAGACTGTTTCATTTCTCTTTATACGAAGTAGTCTGGCATCACATGTCACATTAATTCATTTATTTATTCAACAAAATGTATTAGTTGTTTATTATTATGTGCCAGCACTATTCTAGGCCCTGCTATCCTGGCAATATACAAGACATGGAAGGAGCTTACTTTCCAGTCTTGGTGAGGGAACTAGAAGGATGACAATGTTGAGAGTCAGAGCAGTAAGCAATAGTTGATACCATACCTCCCAAGAGAGAAAGGACAAGTTCAGAGATGACTAGATACTGGTTTTTTAAATTATACAGCAATAATTTGTGAGATCTTGGTATGCTAAAGTTGGGGAGTTAAAGCTGAGACCTCTACAAAAGTTGGAACTCTCAAAAGGCTGCAACACAATGAAAGGATTAATGAACATCAATGGCCCCATGTGCCCAACAGAACTACCAGGAAGCCTGTATCTACAATGGTTCTGGGTGGGCAAAAAATACACTGTACCCGTGTCTTGCACTAGTTTAAAATTTTTACTTTAACTGTGCAGCATGGGTTATGAAACCCCAAGCAAAAGCCAAGAAATTAACAAAGAAACATAAAACAAAAGCTCTTCTGAAAATAATTCTCCATTAAGAACTACAAAATGCTTGAGCAAACAATCTGCTATGAGGGAAAGTACCAGATACAACAGATGATTAAGTAATCAAGGGCTTCAGATAATAGAAAAACAATGTAATATAAACAATAAAGTAAGTATGTTTAAAGGATAAAAGGATAAAAACTTAGAAATATAAGACTTCATTATAAAATTTCATGTGTATAAAATTTCACAACATTTTAGACTTCATGAAAAATGAACAGGTATATTTGAAAAAGAACCAAATGAAATTTCTACAAATGGAAAATCTTTTCATTAAAATTTAAAATTGAATAGGAAGATCAAAGAACAGATTACCCAAGATAGATTTGAAAAAATTATCAAATACAGCACAGAGAAATAATGATAGAAAATGTGAAACAGAGGTTAAGAAACACGGATGATATAATGGTATGGTCCAGCATATGTCTAGTTGGAGTAGAAGCAATATGCAAAAAAATAATGTCTGAAATTTTTCTCAAATAGATGAAAGACATGAATCTTCAGATTTAACAAATATGAATCCTAAGCAGAATAAATAAATATAAACCTACACCTAGAATAGCATAATGAAACTGCAAAACACATATGTTAAAGAGAAATTCTTTAAAACAACCAGAAAGAAAAGAGAGATCTCCTACAAAAGAACAAATATTAACTAACATAACCAAATAGCTATAGTAAGAGAGTGAAATATTGTGAAAATCTTGAGGGATAAAAATGTTCAACCTAAAATTCTATACTCAGATAAAATTCTATATTTTGTTATATAATCAAAAACACATAAGTACGTTTCTGAAAAATAAATCCTGACATAATTTATAGTTCACAGATCCTCACTGGAAAAGATTTGAAAAGATACACTTCAATGAGAAGGAAAGTTAAACCAAAGGAAGGATATTAAGAGGTGAAGATACCAGAGGTGAAGATCACCTGACAAGTTGTTTAAAATTTAGGTAAATCTAGAAAAACCTTGGGAGGGAGGAACACTCCCAAACTCATTCTACGAGGCCACTATCACCCTGATTCCAAAACCAGACAAAGATGTCACAAAAAAAGAAAACTACAGGCCAATATCACTGCTGAAAATAGATGCAAAAATCCTCAAAAAAAATACTAGCAAACAGAATCCAACAGCACATTAAAAGGAACATACATCATGATCAAGTGGGGTTTATCCCAGGAATGCAAGGATTCCTCAGTATATGCAAGTCAATCAATGTGATACATCATATTAACAAATTGAAGGAGAAAAACCATATGATCATTTCAGTAGATGCAGAAAAAGCTTTCGACAAAATTCAACACCAATTTATAATAAAAATTCTCCAGAAAGTGGGCATAGAGAGAACCTACCTCAACATAGTAAAAGCCATATATGACAATCCCACAGCCAACATCATTCTCAATGGTGAAAAACTGAAACCATTTCCTCTAAGATCAAGAATAAGACAAGGGTGCCCACTCTCACCACTATTATTCAACATAGTTTTGGAAGTTTTAGTCACAGCAATCAGAGACAAAAAAGAAAGAAAAGGAATCCAAATCAGAAAAGAAGAAGTAAAACTGTCACTGTTTGTAGATGACATGATATTATACATAGAGAGCTCAAAACTCTCCTCCATGAGGTGAGTGAAATTTCCTAATAAATCCAAATGAAACCTCATAAAAGAATTTCCTTCTGTGACTCCAAAGTAGCATCACCACACATAAATCTAGTGAGCTCCCCCTTTTCAATCATGTCATATGATATAAAAGGAATATATTTTTAAAACCACCTCATGTCTCTCTAATATATTTACAGTCTGAGTCACTTTACCCAGTGGTATATGCAGCAATGAAATACTTAAGAGGAAGTATTAAAAAAGATTTCTCCCGTCTCTTGGGTGTTTCCCTCTGAAAAGCTGGTTTCCATCCGTGTCTAGAATGCTGCTCTTCCCCAGAGCCACCTCCTGTGTACATCATAAGGATGGGGACACAGACAGAGCCTAGACTTGGAAGTAATTTAACAGTTTAAACTATATTTGAAATGTTTTCCTGTTTGCCAGACCCTGGTTTTGATCCCTTGTCTCCTAATTATGCCAGTCTCCAAGTCAGAGAAGGATAAAAATGACTCCAGAAATGTATTATAGGTATTCAACAAAGGAGTTTTGTTTATTCATTTCTTTTCATTTTAATGCTCTCACATTATCCCTTCAACATTTGGATTTGCCCAGGAGGGATTCATATTTCATTAAGCAACATTCGTTCCTACTTTACTGTACTTCCCAATTTTTTCTTGCATTTTAAAAGGTGAGTTTTGCAAAAAGTGGGCTACAGAACTTATACCTTTTGAGTTCAATGCTACTTTAATAATTAAATGTAAATAACAGGGTAAAGAAATGCATACAGTCTAGAAGGAGAAAGACATGATGTAGCTAGAAGCATCTTTCTCCCATCTCCCCTCTCTTTCTGCTCAGCAGACACTATTTGTGTCTGTGTTGATTTTCCAAACCATAAGCTCCCAAAAGGAAGACTTCTCAGCCTTCTGAATTCTATCTGTGACATGCACCTTCCTGCAACTTGAGCTGTGAGCTTTCCTTCCCTCTAAGCATTGCTCTGGGCCAGTCCCCGGTTCAGCCCTTTGGCTCTGTAGATCCCGAGAGAGAGATGGGCAGGCCCCCCAGGCCTTGGCAAGGACACCTGTCTGATTTCTCTTCTAGCATCCAGCATCCTTATCACAGCCTCCACACAGAACTCCACCCTTCAGAAGATTCCCAATGCCAATGGGATTAATAACGTCCTCGCTTTAAAGGTGGTAAAAGGGATGTTCCCCAGTTAGGGAAATACCATAGGTTTTGGAGTTGGGCAGACCTGGATTAGAGTCTTGGCTTTTACACTTATTAACTGTAATCCTGTACAAGTTACAAACTTCCCAGAACCTCAGTTTCCTCATCTGTGAGATGCATATCATAAAACCAATCCCTTTAGGGGATTACATGAAACAATATATGTCTCACCTATACTTCTGAGGGTCACGTTGTCTGGTACATATCAGATGTTCAACAACAAATATTAATTTCCTATGCCCTTTCTGGAAGTCCCACCCTTTTCCAATCAGCTACTTGATGAGCTAACTTCTAATCTGGACACTTTGTACTTTTTTTCACAATATCATCTCTGAACAAAACATATTTCCAATCTAACTTTATGACGTGTTTAAGGATTGGCATCACTAACCCCAATTCCCCTTCCTAGGTATTGGCTATAACAAACATCACTATCGTTTTTCTGGCCATCTTAGATGACAGGTCAATCCATCAGGCACTTAGTGAGCCCGCGATCATGCCAGGCACTATGCTGGATGCTTGGGATGCAGAAATGCGTCAAAGACATTTTAATGAGAGAAGCTCATTTTCTGGTATAACAGCAAGCTATCCTAATTCCTTTCCTCACTAAATGAATCATATTCATTTTCCTCAGTATGTCTTTTGGAGAAATGTTAAATTTTCAGAAAATTTGCAGCTATAAAAGGAATATACTATACTGGGCTGTTGTTTGGTAAGTGATGGGAGTAGGTGGGGAGATACTGCAATGGATCTAACTTGCTTTTCATTCCTATTGACAAACTAAGTCTCTTGATGTGTTTAGGAAGGTAAAACATATCATGTGCAGCAGGACAAAAGCTATTACCATGGGGCTTCCCTGGTGGTGCAGTGGTTGAGAGTCCGCCTGCCGATGCAGGGGACACAGGTTCGTGCCCCAGTCCGGGAGGATCCCACATGCCGCGGAGAGGCGTGAGCCATGGCCCGTGAGCCATGGCCGCTGAGTCTGCGCGTCCGGATCCTGTGCTCCGCAACGGGAGAGGCCACAACAGTGAGAGGCCCGCGTACCGCAAAAAAAAAAAAAAAAGCTGTTACCATGGAAGTTTCTACCATTTTTTCTCACTTCCTCCTGTGGAACCAAAGAGGAGAGCAGGAGAGGTAGAGACAATAAAATGTCATTAGATTGATTTAAGGGATAAAAGCCAATGAGAGCAGAGAAAGAAGGAAGATGCGTTACATGGACTGCTCATAAAAGGATCCTGTTTTGTGTATTAACGTCTAAGGAAAATGTGTACAAATTTATATATCTTTACATGAAATTGTACATTAATGAACCTTAAGAAATCTAACCTAACACGTGCTGAGGTCTGCCAGCTTATGCTAAGCTGACAAAGGTATGAGAACCCAGGAAAACACCAATATTAAGGTTAAGAAAGGAATATTGTACTTTCTGGTATCATCTATGGTATAGAATGGTAAGGAATGCACCTTATTTCTCATTTGTTTGAGGTTGTTCTGATACAAACCAACCTCTTTCCCATCCTACTACAGCAAGCAAGAAGGAAGGAAGGAAGGAAGGAAGGAAGGAAGGAAGAAAAGTTAGAAAGTGAACGCTGCCCATCATAAGATGGGCAGATCCCAGAGAGCTTCCTACATCAGACGCTACCCTTCAATGTGACTTTTCAATACCGACCGCTGGAGGTCCTGCTTGCTTTGTATTATCAAGAAATACAGTACCAGTGCCCTGTCATGATCATAGGGTTTCTCTGCTTTGTACTAAACTCTCAGAGTATTTCTGCCTTAGACTGTAGAGTTTGAAGATTCAGGGGAGCACAAATAATTTTCTAAAATTCTTCAAGGGACTCAGTAGAGCCATTCTCTTTTCTTTCTTCTGCCCTTTCACAAAAGTCCTCTGAGATTTTCTGAACCCAGGACCCTTGGAGATAGATTTTGACAAAAATGAACTGGCTGATTCAGATGCAATGACGACCAAGGCCGCTGGCAACCTAGGGAAGCACTACAGCTAGATGCAGTGATCATCCTAACCACAAATGCCTTTCAGAGGGGACCTCTGGGTGTTTTCAAAATTCTTAACTGCAGTCGTTTCTTGTAGTTTCCTTGGCTTTTACTCAAAAGACTGCATCAAGCTTTGTTCTTCCTTGCTTATTTTTGGAAAAAAAAATACTAAAGACGATAGTCTCTAACAAGACTACAGACAATATAGACTGAAGACTATAGATTAAAACAAGAGGGCCTGTTTTTTGCCCCGCTGTAGACTCGAGGCAGGTGTCCAGTCCTGTGTTGTCACTATGGTGTGTGTCTGGGCTGTGGGAAGTTCTGGGCTCTGCACCGCTAACACTGATGGTCAGCAAAACACACTTTTCTTCTCCCTACCTTTGATATATTTTACAATATATATATCAATATCCTCCATGGGTCTGCTCAATTCTTGTTGCTTTTTAGGTGGCTTATTGTCCCTTACACAGACTCTGTCATCTATTCACATTGCTATGGACTGAATGTTTGTGTTCCCCCAAAATTCATGGGCTGAAATCTAACCGCCCCCCTCCCCGTGACGGTATTTGAAGGTGGGATCTTTGGGAAGTGATTAGGTCGTAAGGGTGGAGTCCTCCTGAATGGGATTAGTGCCCTTATAAGAGATCCCAGAGAGCTCCCCAGCTCCTTCTACCATGTGAGGACACAGTGAGAAGACAAACTTCTATGAACCAGGAAGCGGGACCTCACCAGACTCTGAATATGCTGGCACCTTTAGGACAGACTAAGGGTTGCATGGAGCAGGCGATCAACAGGCTTCCCCATTGGCAGGGCAACCTCCCTGATTCCAAGTCCCTAAGAAGCTGTGCTGTTGCCAGAAACATCATGAGATACAGGTAAGGACTCTAAAGAGGTTCTCTTCCCTCGTTTTCAAGAGAAGGATTACATTCTCCTGGGCCTTATACTGTATCTATATTGCATCACTGGATGTTTACAACATCTGACAGTCAGCAAAATTGACTTTACTGTAAAGGAGAAGGCTATTTGAGGGAGGACTAATGCTTTAAAGTGGCCAGTTCATTAGTATTGGGTTGGCCCAATACTAATGTTCGTTTGGGCAATGAATGTTTCCGCGACGTCTTACTGAAAACCCCGAACAAACTTTTTGGCCAACCCAATAATTATTTGTTATCTTATGGTGACTCTCTATATAACCTCATAGCTCTAGAAACTTGAATAGAAAATACCTTGGTAATGAGGACCCCACCCAATCTAGAAAAGTGATTGATTGGTTGATAGGCATTTGTAGGCAATGAAATGTCTCAATGCCCTTGACCCCTAGCAGCCACTGGCAACACTAAAAGGTACTCCTTTCACGGAGAAATGTGTCTGGTGCCTCCCCTGGAATGTTGTAATGGTCCTGTTTATCATTATGATGGCTTATAATGAACAGAAACAATGTGTTTCCCGGTAAGTCTTCCTCTTGCACAATTTTTAAAAATTATTTTTGGGAATTCAATGCCAGGCAAACAACTTGTCTTAAACATGTTTTTCATCATTGAAAACTATTTCCTAATTCTACATTTTTCTAATTTTCGCTGGGAGAGGCAGGGAAGGGGAAATCTTCAAAAAGAAAAACATAACAATTTTTCTCATTTGTTTTCCCTGGACTTTCGTGTCTTTCACCAAATTAAGAAGCCCTACTACTTTCTCTCTCCTCTCCTCCCCATTCTGTCTCCTCTACTCTTGAGGCCCAAGATTTCGAGATTGGCTTTGGGCCCCAATACATTGGTCTCTGCTCCCAAACAGCCAAAGATCATGAACATTTTCTCCACTGGCTTTTGTTTCTCCGCTGCAGCTCTTCAACAGACCATCATTATAATAGTTGATGGCAATAATAGGGGCCTTGATAACGCCCTGAAGAACAATTTTGCCTTTGTCACACACTCCATATAAGTCCACCTTTGTGTAAGTCTGGTTGACTTATATGTTGCTCATCTGTTTTGTTAGGTTTGGAAAGTCCTCCCTTCTCAAATAGAAAGCTACGTCTTATCAAAAGGAAGTAAATCTGAAGCTCTGGAAGTTCAAATTCAATTCCGTTAGAAATAGATACCTCCTGGTTATTTAAATAGAGGCTAAAGTTGGGTGAATCACCTCAACTTTTCATACTGGGGACACTTGAAGCCATGAATGTGCTGAGCCACAGAGCAGCTGTCAGATGAGCTGGGCTTTTTGTTACTAGGCCAGACCCACATCCATGCCAGAGTTTTGTGGTCCTTCAGCAAAGGGCATCTACACAAACTCACACACACGCATGTGACAAGCACACGTGTGCTTCTGCACGTACACACAGAGTGAAGGCTGAGGGTTTCCAAAATTTTAATTTGTCCTACGTTAGCCTAAAATTTTTAAAGTTCTCTTTGTATGACCGTTTCACAGACATTGACTGCTAATAAATGGTCTCTTCGTTTTAGGACAGGAATTCTAGTTAAGTTATTCTGAACATTAATATGATTATACACACACATATTTAGGTATTATTTAAAGCAAAACCAAATATTTACATAATAAATAATTACCTGCCAATATAAAACAACGTATTTTTCCATTACTGGAAGTAACAGAGTGAATTTGCCTCTCGGACTTTTGCTGACCCCACTGTACAAAGGAATTTTTTTTTCCTGAACAAAAGCTTTTTCCATGTCCTTGCTCTTAAAGATAAAGCAGTTTGCACACAGCTCAAGAGAGACGCAGCCCCTTGTTTCTGGGGTGCCAGCACAGCGCCTCCCCCCAGAGTCACTAGGATCTTCCTTCCCCGTCTCTCCCTTGGCAGAATCAACTGCACGTGGACTGGGTTACCTGAGGAAGATGAAACAAGGTTGATAAATTGCATTGTTATCACTACTGTGCCCAGAGGCCCAAGCAACTAGGCACGTCTGCACATTGCAAAATAAATATAATCAGCAGCCCTTTGAGTCTGCAGCAGTGAGCTCAGCCGAACCCAGGCTGAGGGCCCACGCATGGTGTCAATCCTTAACTTCCCAGGGGTTAGCCAGCTCTCAGTTCATCCCATTGCAGGGGAGCCAAGCCCTCTTTTCCTTTCACTTCCACCATTGCCTGATCCTTTGCTTGACTCACACGGTGTGTTGCCGCCTGCCCAGAACGTGGAAGGGCCAGCAGAGGACCGAAACCATCCAGTCTTGCTGTCTCTACCTCCCCACCTCACTTAGCTCACGCTTGCATTTCTTCCTTTCCACAGTAATTGTGCATCATTTTCCCTACAAGTATTACTTTGCAATGGTTCTCATTTTGCTTAGTCAATACCTAGTTTATATGAAAATAATGATCACAGATAGGAAAAGGTTTCATATGTGTTATCTCAATTGTCTACCAGCTGTTAATTGAATGCCCAACTGAGGTAGGTTAGAACGCTACCTATTTTATGAATGTGCGTTTTCCAGAGTGAGATTGAATGATTTCTTCAGGTTCATATAAAGAGAAAGTAGCAAAGCCAAGTCACAAACCCATGTCTGATTCCAGATCCAGGGCCCTTTTTATTATACAATGCACTATTTTTCAATGAAAGTGAAATTTACATTAACATAAAATTAACCATTTTAAAGTGTAAAATTCAGTGACCTTTAGTATATGCACAATGTTGTACAATCACCGCTTAGGTCAAGTTCCAAAACATTTTCATCACTCCAAAGCACTAGTGGCAACTGCTCATCTGTTTTCTGTCTCTCTGGATGACCTATGCTGGATATTTTGTACAAATAGTGTCATACAAAATGTGACTTTTGTGTAGGGCTTATTTCACTTAGCATAATTTTTTGACCTTCACTCACATTGTAGAATGTATCAGTACTTCAGTCCTTTATAGGATTGAATAATATTCCACTGTATGTGTAAACCACAATTTGTTTATCCATTCTTCCATAGATGGACACTTGGGTTGTTTCCACCTTTTGGCTATTGTGAATAATGCTGCTAAGAACATGCATATACATGTATTTGTTTTCAATTTGTTTGGGTCTATACCTAGAGGCGGAATCACTGGATTATACAATAATTCTATGTTTAACTTTTTAAGGAACCACCAAACTGTTTTCCCCAGTGGCTGAACCATTTTACATTCCCATCAGCAATGAATGAGGGTTCCAATTTCTCCACATCTTCTCCAACACTTGTTTTCTTTCTTTAATTTTTTTTTGTTACAGCCATCCTAGTGGATGAGAAATGGTGTCATATAGTTTTGATGTGCATTTCCCTACTGACTAATGATTCTCTCCTGTTGCAGAGCACAGGCTCCGGACGTGCAGGATCAGCGGCCATGGCTCACGGGCCCAGCCGCTCCGCGGCATGTGGGATCTTCCCGGACTGGGGGACGAACCCGTGTCCCCTGCATCGGCAGGCGGACTCTCAACCACTGCGCCACCAAGGAAGCCCATGACTAATGATTTTGAGCATCTTTTCATGGGCTTCTTGGCCATTTGTATATCTTCTTTGAAGAACTGTCCAAGTCCTTTGCCCTTTTTTTAGTTGATTTGTCATTTTCTTATTGAGTTGTAGGAGTTCTTGATGTTCTAAATACTAGACCCTTATCAAATTTATGATTTGGAAATATTTTTCTTCATTCTCCAAGTTGTCTTCTCACTTTCTTGATAAGTCCTGTGATATGCAAAGGTTTTTAATTTTGAAAGAGTCCAATTATTCATTTTTTCTTTTGTTGCTCATGCTTTTGGGGTCATTTTACTTCTTTTCTACCTAAAGTACTTAGTCTAGCACTATACACCTAGTAGGAAGTCAACAAATGTTTGTCAAATGGTTTCCTATATCTATTTGGCTGAAGAGAATGGTCTCTAACATCCCATCCAACTCAAACATTCTAGGACTCTAAGGCCATTTGAAATCATATTTCAGATTATATCATAATTTTCTTAAACCAACAGATTGTTTCTCATTAGACTCTTAGAAAAATCAAGAAGACATAAATCAGTTTGGGCATACATGGTTTTTGCATGTCTATATGGTATGTATGTGTTTACATGGTATGCATGTTTTTACATGGCAAGCACGTTTACATATATACATGGTTCTTACATGTTTGCATGATATACATGTGTACACAGTATATATGATGTTACATATTTACACTGTATACATGTTTACATAGTATATGGTACATGTGTTTTTACAAGGTGTGAATAGTTTTACATAGTATAATGTTTCCCTTTCTAAGAAAGAAATGGCAAGTTGCTAGTCTTCTGCTCAGGAATCATCAATGTCTGTTTTGCTGTTCTTGGCTACTGGACAGCTCTGACCTCCTTTTGAAAATATAGACCTTTGGGTACACTTTTCTCAGGCATAAATCATGAGGGAGAGGGAGTAACCTGAACGTTTAATAGTGTTGTAATTGCTCTTGGACTGCTACACTACCTCTAGCTTATTATTCCCAAAGAAATGATACCATTTCAGTCTTTCTGGGGTGATCTATGGCTATGCTTTGCAGACAAGCAATTTATGTGGCTAATAAATCCAAGAGGAATTTCCCAGGTACGTGACAGAGAGGACTGGCTGCGTCCGCGTTGTCACTCGCTTCTCCGCATCCTCCGGACGGCGGACGGTGGAAGGCACCCCCAGCTAATACAGCCAAGAGCAAGCCCCACCCTCCGCCGCCCCACTGCTTCCCACACTCTCCAGCTCCTCCTGAGAGTTTTACAAATGCCTCTCACACAGTTCTTACATAGACAATTGTTAAGCACGGCTTTGATCCAGTGGCTTCTCATCTACTGCCCAGTTTGGAATATTCGCATTCACAGCTGCTAGTTCTTTAAAAATGATTTCTTAATTATCTGTGCAAACCAATTCAAATAATACACCGATCCATCTTGTGGGTGTGGGGCCGAAGAGGAGAAATACGCATTGCATAACCACCATACCCTCTGAAATAAGGAGGAAAGGACGGCTCAGTGGGATCTGGGGAAAATAGGAGAAGTAGTTGTAAAAGCATTGTATTTGAGTTCTGCAAAGCCAGATATAAGGAAATAGCTCACAAAATCATAATTATTAATTCCTTAGGAAATAGAAAATTTCAGAAAAATACTGGTTGCATTTCTTAGACCTGGACCAATTACATTGTAAGAACAGTAGAGGGATTTCTCATCTAAAAAAAGGGAAACATACAAAACAAACATACAAGCAAAAAAAAAAAACCCATTTATGCCTGTTTCCTCCCCTGTAAAATGGGTTAATGATAGTATCTATTGCATAGGGTTATTGAGGGAATTTAATAAGTGAATGTGTGTAACAATGATTAGCATGTTTATAACAATGATTAGCACATAGTAGGTACCTCGTAAATTTTGGCTACTATTTGAAAATCCCTTACCTTAGTGATATAATAGAGAATAGAAAAAATGGAGACAAGAAGGTGGTTCTTTTGAACAGGAACTCTTCTTTCTTGCTCCTTTCTGTCCTTTCTTCTACACACATAACTTCTTCTTTGTTCCCTCTCTAGAAAGCTTTCACTTCTGTGTACATGTGTGCCTGTGTGTGTGTGCACCAGCTCATGTGAACACGCATGCCATGGTAATGGGAGTAAGTAACGTAATTCTGATGCTGCATCTGATCAGAGTGGCCAGACACTAGAGATACTAGAATTTATAGGGAATCAATCAGCAACAACTAGGAAAACTACTTCCTTAAAAATCAATCATATGTGCTGTATTTCATACTACTTCACCATTGTCTCTAGCCTCGTACTTACCACAAGGTTCTGACTTGTTCGTTGTGTCCCTCTCCATACCCATCCTTCCCCCAAACCCACTAGACTGAGACAGAGACCCTATCTTATACTTTCTGATTTCTCAAACCCACACAAACACACAAAGGTTGGCTAGATGAACAAATGGAATAAACAAGAAAGAACCGCTGCTGAAATAGCTTTCTGTTACTAAAGTGATAAAACAACTGCTAATCATAATCATTGGAGGAATCCCTTTATGCCTGGGAAGTACTTTTCCCTTGCTTTCTAAAGAATCAGACTCCCAAGTTACCAAATTAGAAATGATTTAGCATTGGAGTATTGGAAAAATTACATATTTTTGGTGGAATAAAAGGGCCAGAATTGGCCCTGAAAGTCATCTAATCCAGCTAGCTCATTTTGTAAAAGGAGAAAATAAGGCCCAGAGAGATTAAGTGCTCTGTTTAAGGTCACACAGCTATTAATCCTCAGAGCTGGAAACAGAACCTCTAATATCACTACATATTTTACTAAACATCTTTCATCCCATAACAGGCTTTAATAAGCTTCCTTTATTTTTATAACTGTCCTTCCCAAGGTACAATTCTAATGTTTTTCCTCATCTATAAAAATCCTCAAATAACCAACTTGGCAAGTTACTAGCATTTACATTGTCCATTCAACTAAGAAAAATTGAATGGTAACTTACAAGTGGGAGAGTATGCTGGCTGCTCAATTATCCTTTTCTTAAGCAGAAATCATGAAACCTGCTTCAATTTCGATGAAGGAATGGGAGCTATAAAAATCCAGGCATCCTTGTGAATTTAATGAAGTCAAAAAGAACAATGACAGCAAGAATAACAAAAATCTAAGACTTCAAAAAGTGTCTGCCTCACTTTCAATCAGAGGAAAAATGCCCTTTAGAGGTAAGGGTGCCAGATTGAACAAATGAAAATACAGGACAGGTACTTCCCTGGTGGTCCAGTGGTAAAGAATCCACCTTATAATGCAGGGGATGCAGGTCTGATCCCTAGTCAGGGAACTAGGATCCCACATGCCGTGGGACAACTAAGCCCGTGTGCTACAACTGCTGAGCTCGCGCCTTCAACTAGAGAGCCTGCATGCCGCAAACTACAGAGCCCATGCACTCTGGAACCCACATGCCACGCCTAAAGAGCCCACGTGCCACAACTAGAGAAGAGAAAACCTGCACACCACAACTAGAGAGAAGCCCTTGTGCCGCAACGAAAGATGTATTTTATCTGGCAGCAATATCTGAGGGAAATGGGCATTTCAACAATTGGGCTATGGCCCACTCTGCTGCATTCCCCGTGCCTGGAGACATGTGACCCTACTATGAGCGTTACACGGAACAAACACATGGCCTCAGGAATGAAAACCCCAGAATGATTAGGGAAGAATAGGATTCCTGCTTGTCAGCCAGATCAGCTCTCCTATCCCAGGCAGCCAATGAGGTGTTGGCCAAATTCTTCCATCCATCCTCTTTTCCATTGTGAAAGTTTGCTGCATAAATTATGGGCATTCTTTACAGCATGGATGAGTTCCTGAATGGAGTACAAATGAAATCACATTTCTAATTGGAAAAGGACATCTTTATTTACAGCAACACTTAAACTCTCTATCACACTCACGCACACACAAACACAGAAACAAATTCCACCCTCCCTTACCACAAAAGATCACTCTATAATTAAAACTGTATTGTATTTCCATCACAGTTTTTCTGAAACTGAGATAAATAGATAGATCTCAGTTTCACATATATATATATATATATATATATATATATATACACATAAAATTAAGATATATATGTATATATCTTGATCACAGCCTGGCACAAAAGACTACAAGTATTTCTAACTGTTTTCAATGAAAAAATCTGCATTGCCTCCTCACAGCTCACTTCCACTGAACATTCCAACACCACCTGCTTCTGTTTAAAGCAAAGAGTTGCCCAATTTTTCCCCCAAAACTGGGTTCAATTTAATTATGGCTTTTGTTTTAACCGACACAACTTGGTGATTAAGGCAACAACAGAAACCAAAAGAAGCTGGCATCAAGTTTTGTTCCAAATAATTTGAGAAGCATCCTTATATATTCTTTGTCCCTGTAATACTGCCAACTGTGACATTAAAGACTCTCCAGGGGAAATATCCCTGTTAGGACCACTCATAGTTAATAGCATGCCTTTCCTTTGGAAACTTGAAAGGACCCTCAAAGGTCTCTAGATACTTTAAATCAGAGCCTGGCTCTTCCTGATTACTTATGAATTACGTCAGAACCATCTAAAATTCCATGGCAAAGACACAGTAGAAATGCCCTTATGTGTGCAACTGGTTAATGCCCATGGATTATTCATGAAGCACCACCATTCCAAATTGGTCTCAAGGAAACAACAGGACAAAGGACTCAGCAACCATCCTGACTAACTGGAAATCTGATCAGATGAGGTTAGTGTAGTCATCAGAACTAAGGCCCTCATCAGATCTGATTTCCGATGAGTTTCAGCTGAATCTGAGTGGAAAATACAAAGCAGCTGCTATTGCTGAGACTGCAATGGTAGGGGCTAAGCTCCTTCCAGATCTACAAGTCTTGGGTAGTAAAGGACGCTCAGTAACATTCCCTCAAAAATTCATGGATATGAACTCTGCTGCATGGCCCTTAATGGGTAGCCAGCTCATTTTTAGGAGGGCCAAAGACTGGGAACTAGGTGACGTATAAACATCTGAGGATGGATCCCAACCCAACCTTGAGGAGCTTTCTCAATGGAAATGACAAAGCTAAGAGTCAAAGACAATACATGGTCTCTGGGTCGCTGCCTCATTTCAAATCCAAGCTGGGTTTTAGTGTTCTCTTTTTGTAGAAGGAGACTAAGATACACAGAAAGGGTGACGGCTTTGTCAGAAGAAGATGTGGGTGTGGCACATACTCCTGAGGCTATAAAGCAGAACGCAGGGATTTGGGTCAAAGCTCAAAAAATGACTCTCAAACCAGGGACCAATGGGGATGGAGACACTGAATGCTAACACAGACCTTAATGGTAGAAGCTGGGTGGAGAATTATCTTGAAAGGTAGGAGAGAGAATAAGACAAAGAGCTAGAGAAGATAACAAGAGAGGGAGAAAGAGGGAGATCCCCAAAGCAAAGTAGGGAGTGGTGCAAAATCACACTGAGGTATTTCTAGTGGGTGTTATTGGCATGTGGATAGAGCACCATGGACATAAAGATGCGCCCAGCAGGCCCCCTGCCATGAAGGACTGGTCTCAGCCACTGGGCGTGCTGTTGGCTCAAAGCCTTTACCATCAGCCTCTCCCAGGACTGCCTCAGCTGCAGAAGCTGGCTCAGCCAAGTCACACCCCTCCCAGGGGCGGCCCATACCTAATCACTGATCCATGTCAGCCCAACTTGGGGCAACTCTGAAGGGCCATTCTAGCTCCAGAATCAGCTCCCATGGAATCAGCTGAGACTGCCGTGTGCCTGCATTCTGCCCACCCCGATCCACTTCCCCTTCCCAAGGACACTCCTTAATAAACATCCTGCACACCAAACTCCATCACAAATCTGCCTCCCCACCTTGACGCCATCTATATCTGGGATTTCCTTGACAACTTTCTAGGGAAACCTTGCTAAATCTCCAGCTGAACCATGGGATTATGCTTGGACAATTAATTTCTCATGCCTGAAAAATTATCCACAGGAAACTGGGATCATCAATTTGTTAAGGCATTTGACTCAACAACATGTGTTTCTTGGATACCAGAATTATTAGCATTAGAACAGACTTATCAAATAAAAAGCAGCAGCATAGAGAACTAGCATGGATAAATTTGGTAAAGGGGGAGCTCTGCTGGAACCTTGTTTTTGTTTTCAGTTGTGTGAATCATTTTTGGCTGTGGAGACCTGAGTTAATGGTGATCTTTCATAGATCCCTTTAATTAAAAGCCAGGATGAGGAATGCTGTTCAAATATTGTTTGCCATAAATCACTCTTTATCTCCACTCAGAGACGGCTGAGGAGGAGAGACCTATGTTCTAAGATAAGGGCAGAGCCTCTCCCTCTTTACTCCCCTTGTACTCTCTTAAAAGTACAAACCTGAACACTAACTTCAAGGTCACCCTGAGTTCTGGGAAGCTCAGCCCCTCATTTGTTTGGATCTCTCCTAGTACATTCTGGGCGGGGCTTCCTTGACCACTAACCTATGTGCATAGCCATGGAAGAGGCAAAGCTCCATCTCTGAGCTTGAACCTGTTCTCACCTATTAGCTTATTGGCCAGAACATAGGCCCAGGAGCTTGAGTTTGAAGGAACAGAGACTCCTGATTTTGAAGTCAGCAGACAAGCTGAGCATCCCTGAAACTAGAACAAATCTAGAATCCGAGGTGCTCCCTATCTTCAGACATTGAGGCCAATGTCATTGGAAAACTGAGAGGCTAGGAGAGACCAAGACTGGACACTTGTTCTTGGAATATTCAGACATCTCTGGGCTCAGCCTAGTCACCACCTGTCACTTCTGCAAAGCAGCCCTCAGGACATGCTGTACTTTCAGCATTTTGTTTATGGAATCATGTTTCTTAGACGACTTTGCAACAAAGGTGGTCTTCTAAGCCAGCACTCCCAGAAGGACCCGTGTCAACCGGAGATGATACAACCCAGCAGTTGTGCACAAGTCACAGCCCTCGCTGACAGGAGAGGGGGTGGATGGAGACCAGGAAACAAGGCCATGGAAACCAGAGGCATAGCAGGAAATGTTAGATCAAATTTCTTTTCCGCTGCAGCTGGAATGGTGGTGTCCTCTGAACATCCCAGGGCCGGGCACAGTTAAGCAAGGGCTGTGGAGCCAGTGTGACAAAGGAGACTGCCTACCAGGAAGGAATGAGATGGGCTATGGCACAGACACTGGGATGTCAGACACTGACTCTGGAGGCCCTCTGGAAGGAGGTCCTTCTGATTATTAAGAGCTTTTTCTCTCTGCTTCTCAACTTTCAGATATGTAAGGATTACCAAGAGTGCTTTAAAAAGCTGATCATAGATCCTGTCCTAGAGTTTCTGATTTGATGAGTATGGAATGAGAGCCAGGAACCTAGTTTATTGATTTAATTATTTTTAAAGCGAATCATAGGTGATTCAGATGCATGGACCACAATTTAAAAACCAGAGCTCAGATCTACAGGGAGAAGTTTCCTTCTGTGGTTTTGCCATATGCTTCCCTGCCAGCAAGCTAGTCTGGATTATTTTGCATAAAGGTCAATCATAAATTCCTAAAACATCGATAGGATTTGAACAAACATAATCATTCTAAGGGGAGTAGGATGGGAAGTAACAAATCTTAAACCCTGAGTACATGTTAGAAACTGTGTTGGCAGCTTAACCTACTATTAGTTTATTTCCTTCTTACAAGACCCCTGAGTAAAAAAGCATCTCAGTTTTATAAATGGAGAAACTGAGGCTTGGAGAAGTTGAGCAGTAATTTGCCAAGGATCACCAAGCTAAGGTAACAGAGTGAGGATTTAAACCCACATATAACTAGCTCTGAAAGCAAATATGCCTGAATAGAAGAATCATCCAGGATATTTGTTTAAAATCCGATTCTCAGTCCACTCTCCTGGAGATTCTGATTCAGCATCTTTGTGGTAGAGCTCTGGAATCTGTATCTTTGGCAATTAACCCTGGTGACTCTTACCTTTTGAGTTAGGAAAATACTACTACCCATAGCACCCCCTAATAAAGTGCACACATTTGTGGATTCTTCCAGTGGGATTAGGAGGCGCAAAAGATCCAAGTTTTTGCCTTTTGCCTTCAGGGCAAAAGTGTTGCTTTTGAAAACACCTGATAATTTTCTTCAAAACTTGTCTTGAAAAATAAATGTGTGTTGCTATTCAGATGTTTTCCTTCCCTACATTGTTTCTTTTCTTAGAGAAAAACACTGGATTGGGATGAAGGAATTTCCAAAGCTATGTAATAACATATGAGGGTGGGCAACATTTTTCACATGACTCCCAGTAATAAAAACACAACAGATGGTTGAAAAAATAACCACAGAATTAGAGCAACCCCTGTGTTCCATACAGAGGTTAATTAACTTGGTTGGAGGATCAAATTTCCACACTCCAATATCCCAATAGTCTCTGGTGTCCACAAACTTTAAGGCGCACCAGAAGCACGTGGTGTAGGGGACGCTGCTAGGTAGGTGCTCAGGCACCACCCCCAGAGATCCTAATATAGTTGGTTCATGGTGGGGCTCAAGAATCTACATTTTGAAAGAGTACCTGGAGTTATTTTAATACAAATACCTACAAACCACAATTCAAAAAACTGTCTTAATATATCAAGACCATCTTGAGTAGTTTTTGGAAGTAGGTAGAGAACGGATGGAAGGATGAGTGGATAGGCAATAGATGAATAGGCAACAGAATATCAACCAACACATGTTACGGAGTCCAAGCTCATACTGCTTGCTGAACGACAGGCCAATAAATCAAGAGATGAGTTGTTGGGGCAAGGAACAGCGACTTTATTCCGAAAGCCGGCAGACCAAAAAAATGGTATTCTAGTGTCCCAAAGAACCGTCTTACCCAAGTTAGAATTCAGGCTTCCTTTATACTAACAGGGGAGAGGGTGTGGTTGGTTGTTGCAGACTTCTTGGTGTCAGAATCCTTTGTTCTTGCAGCTGTCCACGTAGGTCAGGTCAGGACGTTCCTGTAAACCTCCAACAATTTATCCTCTGTTCTGCAACTTTTTATCTCTATATGAATGGAAAAGTGTTATACCTTTAAAGGTCAGAGCCTTGTGAATGGGCTATCCTGTATATTTCAGGCTATAGGCAATATTCTTAACTTGTAGCAAAAGCAATAGAATACAAAGGTTAAAGTAAAAGAAACAGACCCAATATGGAGTTAGATTTGTTCTTCCCTATTACACCCAAACAGACCATAGGATTTAGTGGAAACTTTGCCTTATTTTCATTACTTATGAGTAATCCTACGGATTATTATAAATAATTTAACAGTGTTAAATATACAAGAGCTATTACTTCATGCATCCAAATTTTTTAAGTGTTCTACACCATTAGACCACAGTGTCTCTCACACCTCTTACTAAAGCAAGAGTACTCCAAGGAACAGTCGTGAGGTAGTTAACTGAAGCAAATCCTATTTTACTATCACTGTCCATGACAAAATTGGGCTGTTCTCTGAGAGGAATGATGGTATCCTTGGAATATAATAAAATAGAAGTGGGTAATACAATAAACTTTTAACAACTTGAAACTTCTGGCATTTGGACAAAACAAGAATATTAAACGATTTAATAGGAACCCTGTTTTGTGTTGTTACATACTAAAAATGAAAATACAGTCATTTTATCAATAAAATGTGTGATAGACTAGGCATCACAAATGAAATGGGGAGTGGCGTATCTAATAAATTTTGTAACAATTGCTTAGCAATTTAGTGGAAGGAGACCAATTTGGCTTATTTTCTCAAACCATATATCAAAATAAATTCTAGATAGATAAGTGTTTAAAACTAGAGAAAAAGCAATGTAAAAGTCAGAAAGCAAAGTACAAATGTATGACAGATAATGGTGTTAAAAAATATTATGTTAACTCTATAAAAAATTCAAACACCAAACGTATACAAAAAACAATAAAATACTGTCCCATACTCTCATTTCCTGCTGGTAGGAGTGTAACTGGTATGGCATTTCTGGAAGCTAATCTGATAATATGTGTCAAATGCATTATAAATATGATTACTGTTCAATCCAGCCGTTCATCCTCTAGGGGTTCATCCGAAAGTAAATAGACAGGTCTGCAAAATTGTATAAATAATGACATAAGAATGTTCATCACAACATTGTTTTTAACAGCTAAAAATATTAGAAACATCGAAATGTCCATCAATAGGCCAGCTCTACAACGCAACCGTAGGGAGCCTTTAAAGAATCGTGCCTTTATTTTTTGCATGAGAAGCTATCAGTGTAAGTAAAACAATTCAGGGAAAACATATCATGTTTGCACAATAGTGTTAATGTACTTAATGCCCTTAAATTTTACATTCAAAAATGGCTAAAATGGCAAATTTTATGTTATGTATATTTTACCACAATAAAAAAATTTTATTAAATCTAATTTTCATAAATGTTATAAAAATAGTTATTTAAAACAATAATAATATATCATTATTAAGAACAATATTTATTCTCTTAGTGGTGGAATTATGATTGATTTTTATTTCTCTATCCTTTGATAAAAATCTGAATTTTTATGTTACAGGTATAATTTTTATTATTTTATTTATTATTGGCAAAGATAATAAAGCTACTTCCATTTTGAAACTAAATTTGTCTAGTATGTACTGAAAACAAGCAGAAAAAAATTATAAAAATTCATAAAATAAAAAAGATAAATTACCAGCAAATATATGGGAAAATGATCAACAATAATCGCACACAAGGTAAAAATAAATGCCATTTTTAACTGCCAGTTTACACTTTATTTTAAGACAATACCTAATGCTGGTAACCTATGCCTTTGATTACTAGTGCCTCTCTATTGCCACAAATTTGAAAAATAATTGTCAGTTAATATCTATCTACTCCTACTCATTTCCTTTACTGTATCAAGCCCTATGCTGTGCCCTGCTGTCAATGACATAAGAGCCTTCTCTCCATGCCACCTAAACCAGGCATCGTCTGGTACCATTATTCCTCATTCATCTAGAACCACTTTTCCCACGTGCTTCACACCCTACTCCCCATTCCAGCCCTGTTTTTCCTCATTTTGATCTCATGATTCCTTTTCCTATTTTTGGCCTCTCTTCATTCCTCAAACTGAATTAACCATCTCCCTATTACTCCCTTTTGCCACCCATGAAGCAAGCCCTAATTAACACATTTCAAGAGAAAGGTGATTGTAATTCTTAATTTTCTTTTAGTATGTTGCTCTCTACCAAGTCACAGAGTTTGTACCTCATGTATATCTCAAAACTAAATTTGATGTACAAGCTAGAAATTTAAGGATGTCTCAAGACCATCATTCCCTATGGCATAGGTCATTCCACACTAATGGAATAACTTTATGGTAATTCATATCTTCAAGTTACTGTTTTATTTTGATTTCTAAATTAACCCTATTCACATGAGTCCTTATGCACCTCGGCCATGGTTGTTATTTCATCTACACAGACACATGCAGATCACATATAACTGTCTCCAGATGTGTCACATGGGGATGGAATTAAGGAAGGAAATTAATTAACCTCCGTGTCTTGTGTGAGATCTGGCAGAGCACAAGGTCCCAAGAGACCCTTGAGCCACTCTATCAAAACGTGACCAGTTTTCCTTAGCCATACATTTACCAAACACACAGGGAAATGCAAGGACAATGAGTAACTGAAGCCAGAGTTTGCATTATTAACGTATCCAAGTTTTTAGTTTTGGAGATTCTGTGCATTTGACATGGAGAGTAGAAAATGTATCTGGCTTATTCCTTTAGTGAAAACACCTCAGTAAACACCTTTTTCTCAGTTCATTTTCTATCCTGGAAGCAAAAAATTTTAAGTGGAGAGAAACACTTTGGAAGTTTATTTGTACTCACAGAGAAGGTGTCTGAAAAGGAAACTGCACCAGCTTCAGCTCTGCCTGTGATAATCCTCATGATCTTTAAGATATTTTTTACAGAAAAAAATATTTTTGAAGATTGAAAACATTTCAGTATGTGGTCTCATGTTTTGGGCAGAGGTTGAGAGCTTCTGAGCGAGATAACAGAGCTATACATCAGTACATAAGCAGCCCATCCTGCCAACAGGTTTACCTTAGTTCTCTAGTAAACCCAAGTTCTATGTGGCAACTGTGAGCAGTTTAGCTCAAAGGAAAACTTGTCAGACCCATTTCTTCCTCAAGGGTATCAGAATTATTTGTTTTTAGTAAACCAACTTCATTCTTTTATCCACAAACATCTACTGCGTCACTTGGGCCAATTCCTGGTACAAAATAAATGGGCCACACCTTTTGGCCACGAGGAGGGGATCTGAGTTATATATAAACATTCCCAGATAAGGCTATCTTTGACCATCTATGTTGACTAAAAACACATAGTGGAACCCAGCCTACCCGGAACTGTCAGGCAACTTGTAGACATGTGAGCAGCCATGACACGTTGCTGTTTCAAGCCTCTAGTTTTGGGATAGTTTGTTCTGAAGTATTATAGTGGCAATAGGTAACTGTTACATGCACTACTACCAATAACATTTCTCTCTGTATTAGCAGTATTCACCAGTGTAATTAAATAAGAAGTTGAAAAGAGGCGGGAAACTATCAACATATGCAGAAGTTATGATTACATACCTGAATAACCCCCGATTATCAAATTAGCAATGATTATAAACAATAAAAGGAATTTAATAAAGTAGTGGGATACAAAGCTATTATACAGAAAGCGATGGCTTTCAAATATATAAAGAATGCAGTTGGAAGATTAAGTGAAAAGAACTATAATTGCAACCAAAAAGATTAAATATATAGGAATAAACTTAATATTTAAATGTGGGTTATGTTTAAGAAAACATTAAAACACCATTAAGGTACAAAATAAAAGATGTGGAAAAACTTGTGAGGCATACCACTTCCTTGGGAAGGAAGACACAGCATCACAAAGGTGACGCTCCTCCCAAGTTGATTCTTAAATTCAGTGTAACATTGATGAACACACAAAAGATTTTGGTCTTTGTTTTGTCTTACTTTGCTTTGTTTTGAAGCTAGACAGGCTAACTCTAGAGTTAATATAGAAAAAATAAATTAAAATGCCTGAAAAACTCTAAAAAGGAAAGGTAATAAGAGAGGACATACACTACCAGACAGTAAAACTTTCACCAAAGTCTCAGTAATTAAAACAGGGGGTACTTATATGTGAACATACCAAAGGAACAGAACTTTTTTAAATCTAGAAATGGACTCAAATATGGTGGGAACTTTAGTACATGATAAAGATGACATCTCAATTCAGTGTGGAAAAGATCTCAGCAGTAAATTTATGAGGAGAAAAATAAGTAAATTGGCTCTAGACGTCACACAGTACTCAGAATAAATTCCAAATAGATTAAAATTTTAAATGTAAAAAATTGAAACTGTAAGAGAATTACAAGAAAACATAGAACATTTTTATAACTTTGGATTGCAAGTGGCCTTTGTAAAAATTACTCAAAATTTGAAAACCAGTAAGGAAAAGGTAATAAATTGACAACATAAAATTCAGAAACTTCAGTTTAGCAAACAACACTAAAAGTAAAGCAAAAAGACAAATAATAATTGAGAAAAATATGCACAAGTCATAGTGCATTAAAAAAGCTATTTTCTTTAATATTACATAAAGAGATCCAGAAATATAATAAATAAGACAATATGGAAAAGTGGGCAAAGGTGTCAACAGGGTATTTACACAAAATGAACAGAAATGGCTGTTAGATATAGGAAGTGATGTTTAATCGCACTTAGCGACACTCTGGGGGAAGCTAGGGTTGCCAGGCATCCTGTACAGACAGGCATGTCCTCTAGTAAATAATTTTGTCCTTCACCCTGTACTGACTTTGTCAGAATGCCCTAAATGGCCAGAACACAGATTTTTGGTTTTAAATGAATTGCAACAATTTGACAGTTAGAGCTATTTTCTCACCATGGTAAATGGCAGTACTGACTGAAAATCATTACCTCCATAGGTAAAGATCTGGACAATCCTCCATGGTCCTCCATGGTCTCTCCTGCAGGTTTGGCTGAGGGAAGACCAAACACAGAGACTGAGAAATAGAAGTACACATTTTTCATATTGAAGAAAGAACGAAACTATTAAAGTTCCAAGTCGTGAACAAGTAACCATTATTAATTAGAGATAAATTTGAATCAGTACACACACTCTAAAAATCAGTCAGTCACCAACAGCCTCACTCATCGAGCTGTGCTTCTGAGTCAGTGGGTCAGCAGCCCCCTAACTCCAGTAACCATACTGTCACCACGGAAAGGCCATTAGTCCCCAAACACCTATTTCTGACAGCCCACCACTCCTTGAACACCAGGCTTTCCAAAAACCTCACATAGGGTCAGCTCTGGCTTTCTTCAGAGACTGAAACTTTCAAGACTATACTTTGCAGGCAAAAGTAAAGTTCACCCTTTTTGTACCAATATCGAGTTCACTTTATTGTTAGTCCAGAAGTTTCCAATCCTTTCGATGGTTCAACCTGCTTGCAGTTAGTTATGGGTTTGGACTTGTGAAAGACACACTGAAACTGCCATGAGATTACCAAATTCAATCTTTTTCATGATTGTGATGGTTGCTATTATATAGATACATTGTTTATTTATGTGTATTTGAAGTCCCAAGTGCCAAAGCAAAAATATAAATTTCATGGTGAATTTTCTGAACAGTGGAAATGAGGGAAAGGTCTTTTTGAAGCTTTTTGTGCGGCATATGATTATTCATTCAGTTTCAAAGTCATTCAATATGAAAGTCAGATGTAAGCTGGCATATCCTAACAGTAAGCATAAGAGATGCAAGATTTCTCCAACTAGTACCAAAGAAAGTAATAAAATGACAGGTTTTTTGATTAAGAGAAATTCAGATGATGAAGATCAAATAATGCAGCAGATGTTACAATGGCCTTCTACATAATATATTGTCAGTCTTTCAGGTCAAATGACCAAGTGTCCTGCTACCAGAAGTATTTTCTAATTCCAAAACGCAAGCAAATTTGCAAGCGCCAAGACGAACTCTACCGCAATAATAAAAGTGTACTAGCTCCATTTACTATTACAGAGATTATCAAAAATCTGAACACTTCACCTTTTTATGTCACAGCCTTGGATACTAGTAATCACAATGCAGAAAAAATTTCCCTTGTGCAATATTTTTCTCGTGAACAAGTTTTGAGTATAAGGCCATTGAGAGTAAAGTCCCTTCCATATGATACTTTAGAAATGGCAGCAAAGTTTTGCAGAGACTCACTTATTGAGTTAGGAGTGAATGAAAAAAACAATGGTACTGCTTTTGGTGGAGATAACATACCAATTTTGGTGCATGTTCGTTCAAGTAAAGATACAAACAAAACACTCAAAGTTGAAGCAAAGCGTAGGTGGTTCTATGGAAGGTGTTGGCTGTCTTGCCCATGTTTTACATAATGCTGCTCAAACAGCATCTGGTGTCCTTTCTTGACATCAATTTCTTTTGCTGTCCATTGAATGTTCTCTTATTTCAGCATTTATACAGTTTGAACAGAATGATTAAAGGAGTTTTGTGATTTTGTTGGCCTTTAGTACTCTTCAAATTTGCTCTCATTCAAAAACCCATTGGCCTTCTTTAACAAATAACAGTGGATAGAATCTTTAGTTTATTTGAAGCACTGGAATCATACCTTAATTCTGAAGGAGAGACCCCAAATTTCTTGTTGACTTTTATATAATCCATTTGAGTAAAGCCTACTTATTTGCTGTTCACAGTTTTCAGTATCCCTTTAGCAACAAGAATATGCAAATTGAAAAAGCAAACCATTTTGTTGAAGTACTTCACTGCTTAAAGAAACTCGTTAAATGTGTTTAAGAAAAGAATTGATGGAAAATGTATCCCTTCAAGTAACAAGCAAATGAAAAGATGCTCAATATCACTAATTATTAGAGAAATGCAAATCAAAGCTACAATGAGATTATCACCTCATACCTGTCAAAATGGCTATCATCAAAAAGCCTACAAATAACAAGTGTTGGTGAGGATGTAGAAACAAGGGAACCCTTGTACACTGTTGGTGGGTATGTAAATTGGTGCGGTCACTATGGAAAACACTATGGAGGTTCCTCAAAAAACTAAAAATAGAACTACCATATGATCCAGCAATTCCACTCCTGGGTATATATCTGGAAAAAAATGAAAACACTAATTCAAAAAGATACATGCACTCTCATGTTCATAGCAGCACTTATTTACAATAGCCGAGACTTGGAAGGAACCCAAGTACCCATCAATAGACAAATGGATAAGTGGATATATATATAGGAATATTCCTCAGCCATAGGAAGGAATGAAACTCTGCCATTTGCAGCAATGTGGATGGACCTAGAGGATATTATTTTTAGTGAAATAAGTCAGACAGAAGAAGACAAATACTGTATGATAAACATATCTGGAGTCTAAAAAATAGTACAAATGAAATTATATAGCGTAACAGAAACAGACTCACAAGTATAGAAAACAAACTACATCAGTGGGAAGAGGGGAGTGGGGGGGCACATTAGGGGTATGGGATTAAGAGATATAAACTCCTATGTATAAAACAGAGAAGCAACCAAGATATATTGTACAGCACAGGCAATTCTAGCCATTATCTTATAATAACTTTTAATTGAATATAAACTGTAAAAATACTGAATCACTATGCTGTACAACTGAAACTAATATACTATTGTAAATCAACTATACTTCAATTAAAAATTAAAAAGGATATAACAATTTTTTAAGTTGCTAAGCAACAGACGCAAATGTAATCTTGAAGAATGGAAAAGCAAGGTACGCCATGAAAAATGTTATTATGTATTCCGATAGATCTGAAGAGCAATTCTTAGAATTGTTAACTTTATGCAAGTGCGTGGTCAGTATACCGGCTCATAATGTTAATGTTGAGGCTGTTGTCTTACTAATAAATGACCAGTGGACAAAAGAAGGAAGTAAAGTGGATGTGACCACTGTATAATCTATGTTCCAGTGTAAATAGACTCTAACTGCAAGTAATTCCATCAGCAAATTCTGCAGAACAAGGAACTATTATGGAAAGTTAAATCACCAGAGAAATATAATTAACAAAAGAGGTATGTAAGTTAGGTACACCTTATTTCAGATAAACAACAAATAGAATAATTACGTCCCATGCAATATCTTTTCATCTCATTGCCAATTAGAAATAATTCAAAAACAGCTGATTGTCCCATGTATTTATTTGTTAAATCTGGCAACCCTAAAGTCCAGCCCAAAAGGAGCAGAGAGACACTTACAGGAACTCACGTGGCAGAGGTACACTTTCCATTGCAACTGAACCTGGGGAGTCTACCTCTGAGGTTGCTGGCTTACATCCTTTTACCACGTGACACCTGAAAATTAAGAAACTCGGAAGAATTCAGCCAAGAATTAGAGGGAAACTGAATCCTGACGACTTCGAGTGAGCTCTTAATTGCAACCCTAATCCCAAACTTGTCAGTTACATGAATCAGTACTTCCCCTTTTTTGTTTAAACCAATAAACCATGTCTTCTGCCCTTAACATCCAATGGTTCCCCGAAATACAAGGCTCCATCCCTACCTGTACGCTCCAGACTCAGGTGCTTAGTGTAGTCCTCCAGCAAGCACATCAGCTCACCCCATCAGAAGCCAGCTGCCTCGGTGGGCACTTGCACACAGGACTCTGCCCCTATTGGAATTCATCTCCATCTTCCTTTCCTCTTGTCCCTGGAGCCACTGTACACCTTAGGCAACTTCCCCTCCACCAAGCCAAATTTCCCAGCCAGACCTCCATCTCCAGGAACACCTGGGTCACGGTGTGGAACAGATGCCTAGCAACTTTAGTTTGGGGTCAGGAAACCCAAAAACCATCAACCATCTCAGGGACCAGAAACCCAGAACTTCCGGGAAGAGGGGATGGCTTTTCAAATTACCTTTCAACCTCTGGAGTCACCCCTGGCCACAAATATAAATTACTGAAAGCAGAGTAACTAGACCATGAATCCCTACAGAGAGATTGCCAGTGTCAGCCCATATTCTCTCCAACACTGAATTGCCTTTCCTCTGAATGTGAGTTATGAATAATCAGCCCCATCCCAGGCCGTATCCTTCCCAGCAAGGAACAGACCCTGATTCAATCGTGCTGTATCCGCCCTAAGGGTGTTTGCACATTCACGCATATGTCCCCCTGACATTAGGTGTGGGCTCTGAGGCTTGGTGCGGTATAACTGCAGGGAACCCCATGCCCGTTGTAGTCAGTTATCAGCAACACCTTCTGAAGCACCATGTGAACAAGATGAACAATGGTACCTGCGTTCATACCACCCTCTGAGCCCTTGGCATGAGCACAAAGCATTTGAAAATGTTTCCTCTTTTCCCTCAGTGCTATTCAGTTAAAGAGCTTCCTGCTTTGGGGGAACTTCTTGATTTTCCTTGTGAGCATGATTTGGGGAAGAGAAGAAGCAAAACAGAGTTAGAAGCAGAGGGAGACTGGGGGTGAATCCTGGACCCACTAGCTCCTGTTTGGCCCTGGTCTGTATGAGCCCCTTGTGTGTAAATCCTATCTCCCTGACTCATCTCCTACATGTGTCTGCAGTAAAGCAAAGACCTGGGGTCCAGGCACAGCTGGCTGTGTGGCCCAAGGCCAGTCACTCAGCCTTTCGATTTGTTTTGATTTTTTACTCTTTTAAAACTTTTTTGATATAATTGTAGGTGCACATGAAATTGTAAGAAATAATAGAGAGATCCTGTGTATTCTTCACTCAGTGTCCCCCAAATGGTAACAGCATCTTACAAAACTGTAGTACAATATCACAGCCAGGATATTGACATTGATAATCTATCCATTTCATGCAGATTTCCCCAGTCTTACTTGTACCCGTGTGTGTGTGTGTGTGTGTGTGTGTGTGTGTATTTAGTTCTATGAAGTTTTATCACATGTGCAGATTCATGTATCCACTGCAGTCAAGATATAGAACAGTTGAATGCTTTTTAAAATTAATTTCTATTGGAGTGTGGTTGCTTTACAATGTTGTGCAGAACAGTTGAATCCTTTGTGTTGCTCTTTTGTACCCACACCCTCCCCCGCCTCCATCCCAAACACCTGGCAACCACTAATCTCATCTCCTTATGGCAAATTTTGTCATATACTTTGTTACATGAATGGAATCACACAATATGTAGCTTTCGGGGAATGGCTTTTTACCCGAAGCATAATTCCTTTTCAAGTTGTTGCATGTATCAGTAGTTTCTTTTTTTAATTGCTGAGGAGTATTCTATGGTATGGAAGTACCACAGTTTAACTATTTACCCATTGAAGGATACCTACGCTATTTTCACTTTTTGACTATTACCAATAAAACTGCTATGAACAGTCATGAGCAAGTGAAACGCAGCAGGACCCTATGGTCCTTCCCCCTCCCCCCACCCATGTCCTCAGCCTGCTTTTGTCTGTGGAAAAAATTTAGCCAGAGAATAAGTTTAATTAGAGAAGTGAGAAAATGCAGAAACAGAGGGAAACAGTCAAAGGAGACCAAATAATAAGTTTTGTCATTAAACATAGTCAAGGACCTTTAGTTCCAACTTTAGGGCTATAGATAATATTCAGAGCCATATCCTGTGAGCTGTCTTATAGATGCTGAAACCCCCAGCAGGTGGAAGAAGTTAACTACATGATGACCAGGCAGTAGCCATGACACAATTCCAGGAATTGGCCTCAAAGAAATGGGAACAGACAGACCCTGGAACTGAAGATTAACTGTACCTAATACAATCAAGATGATACTGGTCAGACCACCGATGACCAGTTTCAAGATGACAGTCAGAGCTGACTATACTGTTTCTACATGTAGCCCCCTCTCTCTGTCTACACAAGCTCTTGCCCCCTGCTCGTCAGGGGCGGGAGTCGGCCTTTGGACAAGTATCCGCCCACCCACCACACCGGTTGCCAGCATCCAAAATAAAGCAAACTTTCCTTTCCACCAACCCGGCCTCTTTATTGGCTTCTGAGCAGCGAGCAGCCGGACCCCACTCTTGGTTACACAAGTTTTTGTGTGATCATAAGCTTTCATCTCTCTGGGATGAATGCCCTAGAGTCTAACTGCCAAAGCATATGGTGGTTGCATGTTTAGTTCTATAAGAAATTGACAAACTATTTTCCAGGGCATCTGTACCATTTTACATTCCCAGCGCTCAGCCTTTTCAAGCCACCATCTCTCCCTTGGTTTGAAGTCCTTGAGCTTCAGCTCCACAGAAATATCACTTGCCTGAGTCATGTCCCCAGACTTCTCAAGTCCTGCCCTTTTCACCTACTTGTTAACAAAGTTCCTCTGGACTGCAATTTGTAAGAGTCAAATAACATTACGAATGTGTAGTATTGTCAGATTATTAATCTTCCTAGACTGTAGGCTTTGCTTTGTCTACAGCCTTTCTCACTCCAAAAGCTAAAGGTTGCTTTTCTGGGCTCAGGATCCAAAAGCTAGGTGAGATAAGAGTCGGAGGGAGCCAGAATGAGCCACACTGCCCTGAACTCTCCACCTCTCTAAGGTGTAAAGACCCCCACCTTAGGTGGCTTCAGTGCCTTTTTTTCTCAACACTGTTCTCGGGGTCCCACATGCTACTTTTGCCTTTGCCTTTGCTGACTCCAATCATTTCAGTATCTTCTTTGCAATGATCCACCTAACTCGGCCCTACAATACTTGACCTCAGACAATGTGGTTGTGTATGAGAATGAGGAACTACTGGGTGCCTTTGGTTATGTTGAGTTCAGTGGTCTGATGAGGGATCCAAGGTAAGCCCAGGTTCACTGAAAGCTCAGCACATGGGGGCAGGGCCCATCTGTGGTCCATCTCCTGGGAGTGTTTCTGGAGGAAAGCTATCACATCTCCTCGAAGTGCATGAACATCACAGGAAGGCACCTCAATCCTGATGGACAAACTCGTCACCAAGGACAAGATCTATCACATTGTGAACAAACGTGGCTGGAAGAAGACACCAAGATTAGCTTCCCCAAACAGGGAAATGCTGCATCTGACAATATCCATGCAGATATTGTCTTTGTGTTTAAAGATAAACCCATTCACACCCCCTTGCCAGGATGGCACCCGTGTGCTCCACAATGACTCCATCAAATGCAAAGCCATGGGCCTGGGACAGACCGTGTGGAGGCAGGAGGTAACAGGGGAAAGCCATGATTAAATATGATATGGACATTCTTTTTCCTTCCCAAATACTGCTTATTTCTTGTTATCATTCCTTTTTCCCCCTTTTTCAGTCATTCTACCACCCAGCTTCTTCTCCCTCTCAGTCTCATTTTTCCCCAGGCAGATGAATGCCCCAGACACAACAATTCTTTTCCAAGGCCTTTCCCCAGCCCTCCCAGGGACCACCACAGCAATACCCACAACACACACCCTCACCCAAGACACACCCAGCTCTGTGTCCACTGGACAATGGCTATGTTTTCTAGAGTAGAAAAAATGGTAACTTTTCAGAAAAATGTTCCTGTTCCAGAGCCCCTCACTAACTGGGTGGCATTATCACGGGTGGGAGGTAGGGAAGCCAGCCCAAGACAGGAGGGAATTTTCATATCCCTGGCTTTAAATCAGTTCTCATTCAGCTACTGAAGAGTGACCTGAGTGCTACTAGGAGGTATGGGAAGATTTCTTGCTCAAGCCTGAAAATATAATGTCTCCTTCCTCTCCCAGCACTACTAAGACATTTCCACAATCCTTGTCTGCCCAGCGAGTCCCAGGGAGCAAGTGTTCTCAGCTCTGATATATCCTCCTCACTGGACTCTCCCTTTGTCTTATTCTGTTCCCTCCTTCTGCCATAAAATATATCTTCTCCCATTTTTTAAAAATTCTGACCAAGCTGGGAGGACTCTGGTTCATAAATCAACTGTGTAATTTTTTTTAATTTTAAGACTTTATGTTTTAGAGCATTTTTAGGTTCACAGCGAAATTCAGAGGAAGGTATAAAGATTTTCCATAGATGCCCCCCTGCCTCCCTACATGCCCAGCCTTCTTCATTATCAACATCGCTCAAAAGAGTGGTGCTCTTGTTACAATTAATGAACCTACACTGACACATCATCATCACCCAAAGGCCATCATTTATGCTACAGTTCACTTTTAGTGTTGTGAGTTCTATGCATTTCATCAAATCTGTAATGACAGGAATCCACAATTATAGTATCATATAGAGTATTTTCACTGCCCTAAAAATCCTCTGTGCTCTGCCTGTTCATCCCTCCCTCCCTCCAACCTCTAGCAACCACTGATCTTTTTACTGTCTGTATAGTTTTATCTTTTCCAGAATAGCATCTAGTTGGAATCACACAGTATGTAGCTTTTCAGATTGGTGCATTTCCTTAGGAATATGCATTTAAGATTCCTCCATGTCTTTTCATGGCTTGATAGCTCATTTTTTTTTAGAACTGAAAAATATTCCATTGTCTAGATGTACCACAATTTATTAATCTATTCACCTACTAAAGGACATCTTGGTCTTTGTAATTATGAATAAAGCTTCTGTAAACCTCTGTGTGGAGATTTTTCTATAGACATAAGTTTTCAACTCATTTTAAATACCAAGAAACATGATTGCTGAATCATATGGTAAGAGTATGTTTAGTTTTGTGAGAAACTGCCACACTACCTTCCCAAGTGGCTGTAAGTGGCATTAAGTACATTCACATTACTTTGAAACCATCACAATTATTAATCTGCAGAATTTTTCAACATCACAAACTAAAATTGTATTCATTAAATGATAATTCTCCATTCTTCCCTCCCCCAAGCCCCTGGCAACCAGCATTCTACTTTCTACCCCTATGAGTTTGGCTACTCTAGGTATATAAGTGGCATCATACAATATTTGTACTTGTGACTGTTTTATTTCACTTAACATAATGTCTTCAAGTTTGATTCATGTTGTACTATGTGTCAGAATTTCTTTCTTTTTTAAGGCTGAGGGAATTACATTGTATGGATATACTATATTTTGTTTATTCATCCATCAGTGGACACTTGGTTGTTTCCACCTTTTGACTATTGTGAATAATGTTGCTTTGAACATTGGTATACAGATATCTGTTTGAGCCCCTGCTTCAATTCTTTGGGGTGTATACCCAGCAATGGAATTGCTATGTTCATTTTATATAATTCTATGTTTAAGTTTTGGAGGAACTGCCAAACTATTTCCAGCAGCACCTGCACCATTTTACCTTCTCACCAGTGGTACCCAAGGGTTCCAACTTCACCACATCCTCATCAACACTTGTTATTTTCTGGGGCTTTTTAAAATAATAGCCACCCTAATGGTTGTGAAGTGATATCTCATTGTGGTTTTAAGTTGTGTTTCCCTGTGATTAGTAATGTTGAGCATATTTTTGTGCTTATTGGCCATCTATGTATCTTCTTTGGAGAAACATCTATTCAAGTCCTTTGCCCATTTTTAATTGGGTTGCTTGGGGGGTTTTGTTACTGAGTTGTAGGTGTTCTTTATATATTCTAGATATTAACCCCTTCTCAGATATATAATTTGCAAATATTTCCTCTCATTCTGTGAATTGCCTTTTTACTCTTCCCTTTGGTACACAAAAGTTTTTAATTTTGATGAAGTCCTATTTGCCTATTTTTTCTTCTTGGCTGTGTTTTTGGTATCATATCTCCAAAGATCACTGGCAAATCCAATGTCATGAAACTTTTCCCATAGGTTTTCTTCTAAGAGTTTTATAGATGTAGCTCTTATATGTAGGTCTTAGTCCATTTTGAACTAATATTTATGTATGGTGTAAGATAAAGATACAGCTTTATCATTTTGCCTGTGAATATCCAGTTTTCCCATCACCATCTGTTAAAAAAGACTACCCTTTCCCCCATTGAATGATCTTGGAATCCTTATCAAAAGTTATTTTACCATATAGGTAGTTTATTTCTGGGCTCTCTATTCTATTCCATTGGACTATGTGTCAGTCTTTATGCCAGTATCACACTGTTCTGATCACTGTAGCTTTGTAGTAAGTTTTGAAGTCAGGAATGTGAGACCTCCAACTTTGTTCTTCAGTTTCAAAATTATTTTGGCTATTCAGGATCCCTTGAGATTCCATACAAATTTTAGGATAGATTTTTCTATTTCTGCAGCAAATGTCTTTGGGATTTTGATAGGAATTGCACTGACGCTGTAGATTGCTTTGAGTAGCATGGACATTTTAACAATATTAAGTCTCAATTTGTGAACACAGGATGTCTTTCCATTTATTTGTATTATCTATCATTTTTTTCAGCGATTTTTCATAGTTTTCATGCATAAAGTTTTATATGCATAAGATTCTCAGGAAGCATAAACAAGAAACTAATAATGACTGTCACAGGCTGGGAGTAGAGCAGATGGAAGCTTTTATATACTTATTGTACCTTTTTTATACTTTTCATTTTTGCCACAACAGGGTGAGGTGAAAGTGGCACATGGGGCACAAAACTTAAGGAGATGCTCACTCTCAGGTGCCAACACTGACCTTGCACAAAACTGGGAGTGAGCGCCTCCTTAAATGATGGGCTCTAGGCTCCCACCCTAGTCCCTGGCCTCTCGGAAATTTTACTGAAAAAAATGACTCACATACAATTCTCATCTCAGACTCTGCTTCTGGGGAACCTAACCAGAGACAACCTCTAGGGTCTGCTAAAATGTCAAACCCTCAGAGAGACTTCCCTGGATTCCAGCTTTCTAAAGTAGGGGACCCCTAACACCTCCTATTCTCTATCACAAATCACTGTTTATTTCCTTCATACAACTTACCTCCATGTCTACCACTCATTTATTTACTTATTGTTTCTCTAACCACAAGGTTGCACCCTCCATAAAGACTGGGACCACTGTCCTAGCCCAGTTTCTGGCATGTAGTAAGCACTTAAAATATATCTGTTGAAGGAATATGTGCATGAATTAATGAATTTACTCCCTGAATGTCAAAATAAAGTTCAAGGTGGGTGACATTTTTCGTTGATAAAATAAGGATTCTAAATTCAAGTATCATCATGATAGTAAGAGGATGTATTTTTAAAGGGCTTTTTAAAGGTACAGTTAGACACAGTACTATGAGGGAAAATATTATTCCTGACGCCCCGCGAGGCCCCGGGTCCGCGAGGCCCCGGGTGGGTCCGCGAGGCCCTGGCCTGGCGCGCGCAGAACCTCGTGCCCAGAGGTTCCGACGCCCCATGAACCGTCCCACACCCCGATGCCAACGGTTGCCTCAGCGCCGTAAGCTTCGCGTCTACAGACTTCGGGGCCGCCCAGAAGCCAAAGCCCGTCTAAGGTCCGACCCCGCTGACCCGCTAGCATGGGCAGCTACCTGAGCATGTACCTGGGCACGGCCAAGGCCACGCAGCCAGCCCACGCCCGGAAGCGCCGGTCCCCATGGTTCCCATGGACCGGGCCCGCCAGCGGCACCTGCCTCCCGATGGGCCGGGACGGGCGCCCAATCCTGTGCTACCACCGCCGCCGCCAGGATCACGAGCTCTGGTTCCGCTGCAGGCGGCCGCTCCCCGCCGCCCTGCGCAATTGGAAGTACTACCCGGTCCGCGGGTCCTCGGTGCCCCAGGGCTGGAGGCGCCTTCCCAGCGGGTCGCCCCTCCGCACCTCCTCGGGGCTGGGGTTTTCCGGCCATGGCAACGGTTTCACGATGAGGTCCCAGTGGAACCTGCCCGCCTCTCCTGCCACACGCAGAGCCTGGTGGACATCCGTACCGCCCCCGTTGAAAGCCTAGGCAACTTGTCCACGTGTCCGCCCAGCCAGGAGTCCCCGGACCCCTGTGCCAAGGAGACCGCGCTAAGGGCCCTCAGCCGATGCGAGGAAGGACAAAGGCGGCTCGACGGGCCTCTCAGGTCTGAGAGCCCCGAGCCCAGGCTGTCGGCCTTCCGGCCCGTGATGAGGAATGTAGTGGTCCCTGTCTTTGTGCCCAGGCCGGGGCCTCTGAGAAGAAGCATCTGCTCCGGGTGCAAGCGCCTCCGAGAAGAGGACACTGAGCCCCGGCCTGATCAGCAGCCCTAGCCTGAGCCTTCCCTGTCTGCCGCCCACCCTGCTGTGAGGCCCCCCCACCCCCCACCCACCCAGGGCACAGTCACAGAGCCTCGCTGGAGAGATGGGGGCTGATCAGGACTCCCGGGCCTGGGCCTCCTGCAGCCTGACGTCCCCCTTGAGTCCTGAGAGCCAAGGCCACCTCCTCCTGACACTCAAACCCACATTTCTTTTACCCAGCTGACCCCTGCCCTACCCCTGCCTGAGTCACTGGCACGGACCACCAGGCCAGCTCCCTCCACTCCAGCCAGGAGCTGCCAAGCCCCAGAGCCACCTCTCCTACCTGCAGAGCCCGCCCCGAGGAAGCACTGCTGACGTCCAGGCCTGCACTCTCCTCTGCCCACCCACCCTTGCTGCCTTTGCACCTGAGAAGACCCTTCTCAGAGGACCCTTCTCAGGAAGGCGTGCTTCTCCCCTATTGCCCACTTCATACGGTTTAAAGGTTGTTCTTATTTTAAATAATACTAAAATAGCTTCATTATCTTAAAAAAAAAAAAAAGTTTCTCAGAATACTACTTCCATCCAAATCACTGTTCAAGAATACATGTTTTTTAATACTTAAAAAAATAAAAAAAATACTATTCCTGAAACTCATTCCTTTTTGTCAAATCCATATACCCCATCTGGCTCTGTTTTTTTCAGCCCCTAGCTGCTGCTTTTTCTTTTCTTTTCTTTCTTTTTTTTTCTGAAATATTCCTACATATTTCCATTATGTCATGTATTTTGTAACTATAGCTTAAATATCTGATTTCTTAATACTCTCTGGGCCAGCAGGTCTGTTTTGCCTTAGATAAGACTCATATTTGTAACACAATGATATGATCAGTGCACCTAGGGACCCTCTTTTATCTGCTTTATCCTTTATACAATGTAAATGCTCTACAAGCTTCCAGGACACAAAGACTTTTTTTCCAAAATATTATGCCAATTCTAAAGACGTCTTTTCCCCCTCAAGGGCCTATGAATGTTTGTAGACATTGGAGATTCTTACAATATTCCTTTGTAGCAAGCAAGAGCAGAGACTTGGGAGAGGATTGAGATATGGAGACCCTGGGGCCTGGGAGATTATTGCACTTAGGAAAATACTCAGAGGGTGAAATTTCCAAGAAAGCAGTTGCTCCCAACATGCAAAAGGCTTTGCTGGTCCCCTAGCCAAGAGGACGGTGCCCAATGGGACCCTCTGTGTGTGAAAGCATTGTGTGGATGTGTGCTTTCCATGGATGTGGTCTTTGCTCAGATGTTCAAGGATTTGCTCTAGGAGTCAACAAACCTTCTGAAAAAGGCCAGATAGTAAATACTTTAGGCTTTGCCAGCCACATATTGTCTCTGTTGAATCTTCTTTGTTTTTTACCTTTAAACATATAAAAATGATTTCTAGCTTGAGGACACTGTGAATAAGACTGTCTTTGTCTGCCATAATTTGCCAACTCCTGATCTAGAAGACAGTAAGGAAGGAAGGATGTTACCCATGCTTCTCCTGGTTTCCTTTATGGTTTCTTGTCTAAGCCTTATTATCTGCCTTCTCCCTAATACTACTACTTACCCATTCATTGGTGTGTATCAGACCCTGCGTCAGGTGTTTTAAATTCATTGCAGAATCTCATTGACTAATCCATTGAGGTAAGTACTATTATTATCCCCATTTTGTAGATGGGAAAACTGAGGCTTAGGGAAGTTAAGTAACATTCCTAAGTTCCCACTGCTAATAAGTCACAGAGTCAAGAATCAAAATTAAGTCCGTCTGATTCCAACTCTCATTTGTTCTTTGCAGTAGAACGTGACAATAGCAGCCCTTCCTTTACATATTTCCAATCCATCCTACACATTTTACCCATTGAATCTTCCTCAAACATCAGTTTGATCATGACATTCTCCTTCTTAGAGTCCTTCAGTGGCTCTCCATTTTTTACCCAGTACAGTAAAGGCACCTCCATTTAGCTCTTGATATGACCCCAACTTAGCGTCTCAGCTTTATTTCCATGCCCGTATATTTCCCCAGTCCTCTGGTCCTGCTGAATTGTCCTATTTGTTCTCCCATCTGGCAGCATGGCCCTCTTCCACCACCATGTTTTTCCTCCAAGAGCATTCTCCTTCCCACCTCCCATCTTCACTTACCCACCTTCTGCCTTCTCGCAGACTCAGCCCAACTATGTCTCCTTCATGAGGCCTGCTGTGGACCCTTTCCTTCCAATCAGGATTTGATGATGCTTCTCTTAGCACAGCTATGGCCCGTTGCTTGCCCCTTTGTCTGGGAGTTAAACTTGGGGGCTGATGTTTAGGGTGTGGCGTGGACATGATCCATGCCATTTGAAGGTCCCCTTCTTCCAAGTGGCCCGCAGCTGGGCTTGGATAAGCCTGTCGTTGGCACCTGTCCCTCACTAAGACCTTCTAGTTTCCTTGCATGCTCAGTATCTCCAGGACCTGGTTCTTGTTTTGTTTGATGATCTACTGCATGTCTCAAGGGCATAATTTTGCTTTAGCTAGAGTTTCATTAAATAGACTTTCCAGTTGTTCGTCACTCAAGCCTGGTCTTGCAAGATGGAAAATTGAATTTGGCCAATTCTGACACTCCCTCCTCAGACCATGTCTCAGGTTTTCAGCTCTCTTGCTAACTCCAAGACTCACACGCATCAGGCTACCTACATTTTTAAGGTATCGCCTACCTGACACACTGTTTTCAAATATATTATCACATTTAATCTTTACAAAAACCCTGTGAGGCAAATGGTGTAGCCTCATTTTACAGATGAGTAAACTGAGGTTGATAAGAGTTAAAGGACTTGCCCACAGGTCAGTGTTCTTTACTGAGCTCATTTCCCCCAAATGCCCCTCAGGGACAATAAGCAGCCGCTCCAGGCTCCCAGCCTCTCACATCCAGAGGAATCATCTTCAGTGCGTTTCAGTAAATGCTGTAGCCAAAACCTCAGGAGGGAAGGGGAGCGGCGGGGAGTAAGAAGGACAAGAAATATCTGAAGGCATTTCTCCCAGGAACCTCTTGCCCCTTTCTATGAGGCTCAGACCTTCTGTGGGATGAAGGAAAATTTTCCTTACCTAATATTTTTACTGTCTTCTACCCTGTCAGGCTTGCCTTTGCTGCACCCCAGTCTCCTGTGGGGACTTGTAATATGAACATTTCATTTCTGAATCTGCTACATCAAACACCCTTCGGGTAAAAAAGTGTGTGTGCGCACACACACGCACGTATACACATATATATGTATTTAATAGCTCATGGGAAAACCACATAAAGTTACCCTGCAAAGTACATGTGATTTTCACATGGTGTGAATTTCACACGTCAAGGGTAAAACTGAAAAAGATGTGGCTATTTTAAAAAAAATTTAAACAAAAAAGAAGACAGTGAACAAGAATGAGGTAGGAATTGAAATTGCTGAAATGCTCATTCGAAAAACAGACTAGGTAAAACTCCAGACCCACCAACAAGAAGTGAGACAGGCCTGGGGTGAGGAGGGTTGTCCTGAATGGCCTGGTTGCCACAGCTTCCAGCTAAGAACTTTCTTTCAACAGCCATAAGGCGGCTTACAATCTCTGACACTCTTGTCCTTTTTTATTAATGTTTTAATTTTATTGGAGTGTAGTTGATTTACAGTGTTGTGTTAGTTTCAAGTGTACGGCAAAGTGACTCCGTTTTACATATACATATATTCTTTCTTTTTTAGATTCTTTTCTCATATAGGTTATCACAGAATACTGGGTAGAGTTCCCTGTGCTATACAGTAGGTCCCCATGGGTCATCCATCTTATTGACACGCTTGTCCTTAATCAAAATTATCAAGTAGTGCTTCCCTGGTGGCGCAGTGGTTGGGAGTCCGCCTGCCGATGCAGGGGACACGGGTTCATGTCCCGGTCCGGGAAGATCCCACATGCCGCAGAGCGGCTGGGCCCTTGAGCTATGGCCGCTGAGCCTGCGTGTCCGGAGTCTGTGCTCCGCAGCAGGAGAGGCCACAGCGGTGAGAGGCCCGTGTACCGCAGAGAAAGGAAAAAAAAAATTATCAAGTAGGTAAATTTTGTCTCTGAGGAAATTTTGTCAAACTATTTCTGATGTTGTTTCCTTCCTTCCTTCATTCATTCAAGAAAGAGTTCTTGATCTCCTGCTGTGAGCCAGGCAGCCTTTTAGGTGCTATAAAGGTAAAATTGACATCTGGTCCTACAGAGAGACTGGACTTCACCATGGATAATAGAAGCAACAGCAACCATTTGTTAAGTGCTCCCCATGTGCCATTAGTTATTCCATTAATAGGCACAAATATCCCACAAGGTCCGCTTCTCATTATGTCTACTAGGGAAATGAGGATGTTCAGGAGTTTGTCCTGCCCCATGCTCAATGGTTTCTGCCTCTAGAGCCCAGCCTTGATCTACTGTGCCCTCTAGCCCAGAGCTGTTTTGTACAGATAAGATGCAAGCCAGGAATATAATTTTCAATTTCTAGTAGCCACATTTCAAAAGAGGTGAGAAGAAACAGCTGCAACTAATGTTAATTTTATATTTTAGTTAACCCAAAATATCCAAAAATACTATCCTATCCACATGTAATAAGTACAAAAACTATTGAGAGGGTATTCCCTGGCGGTCCAGTGGTTAGGACTTGGTGCTTTCACTGCCGGGGCCCGGGTTCAATCCCTGGTCAGGGAACTAAGATCCTGAAAGTTGCATGGCGTGGCCAAAAAAGTAAATAAATATTAAAAAAAAAAAAAAAGAAAAAAAAAACTATTGAGATACTGTACAATTTTTTTCTTCTTCGAAGCCTACTGCATGTTTTACGTTTACAGAACATCTCAATTTGGACTGATCCCATTTCAAGTGCTGAGTGGCCACCTGAGGTTACTGGTGACAGTGTGGGACGGCCCCGCTCTCCATCCCTGGGGCGAGCACAGTAGCAGCCGTCCATAGCAGGGCAAAGCATGGATCAGCCTCTCTGAGGGCACAGAGGACAGCTCGGTACTCCCGCATTAGTGGAGGGATCAGGAAGTGAAGCCTTCGTGGAGAAAGTGATATTTGAGCCAGACCTTGAAGATGAGGAGGGAGTGGGTGGGCACAGGGCAGAGGTCATTCCGGGCTGGGGGTGCAGTGTGAGTAGAGGGAGAGACACCAGGAAGGGCAACACCAGTCCAGGTTGCCGACACGTAGGGTCATGGGGAACAGCGTTTTTACCCCTTCTTACCATGCCCCGTGGAGAGAGATATGTGTTACACATATTTACCCACACATTGATGCAGATACACACATGTATATACATCTACATACATATGTATGTATACATACACACCTATATAACTGACCTTACTACATATGACACACTAAGATATCTTCTGTTCTATTTAATTCTCTTCTATTATAATTTTTTGATGCTCGTGGGATCCACCAAGTGGATTTCACAGCCACTCTGTGAAATGGTTGGGACTCACAGAGACAATGAGGAGAACATGCACTGTCTACATCTCTAGACCCGCTTCTCCCTCTTCTTCTTACTTCTGCTTTCCCTCAGTGCAGGTGAACCAGTGGAACTGCTTCACCTCTGGCTCCAAAAGGAAACATATGACACTAGCATGACCCACCAGAGCGATGGATCTGGTGGCTACCATGACAGATATACACATAAGTGTGTGGCCAATCAGAGCCAACTAGAGCTAATCCCACAATTTTTGCTGAGTGATCAGAGCAAGGAAGAACCTTTTACGCTATACTTGGGAGGTGACAGGAGCAGAGGGCCTGCTGAGAGGGAATTCAAAAGAGAGGAAAGCAGGTCCAAGAGCAGAGAAGAACAAGTTTTCAAAGTATTGTTTGTACCCCTGGATCAGGCCATGCCTGAAACCCCACCCAAAAATCTACCATGAGACTTTTAAATTATGTGAGCCAGTGGATTCCCTTTCTTTCCTTACGACCAATTGGGTTGGGTTTTCTGTCACTTGAAACCAAAAGAATTTGATTAAATCTCCATAAGTGCCACTGTGGATACTCAGTGCCTTTTCATTGCCTGCTTTTGAAAAACTCCAGGCATTTTTCTTCTGAGCAGTTCTCTGTCCTTTACAATGTTCCTTCCCTCTTCTCCCCAATTCAGAATCCCTTTTCTCCATGCATTCTTTTCACCATAGCATTAATGTCTCATAAAATCTTAACCTGGCTGCTTCTCCTAGGGATATTTGCATTTTTAAACTCGCTGGCCAAAGAAATAATCTAGAATAATTAGAATTTCAGCAGTGAGGCAGATAGGTGGGGGAGATACCTGGGAACACACATTCACCTGGTATCTACTCTGAAAGATTGTAAGTCCAGTTCTGTACACAGGGACCAGCTTTCAAAAAGAATTTAAAAGGCACACTTTTGTTGTGGTGGTAGTGGTTGCTAAGTGATGAGTTCTTTCCTGAAACTTCAAGCTTCCCTCTGGATTTGTGACTCTCCAAAACCCTCTAGCTTAATTTGAAACAAGGCACCCAAAGAAGTGTCCTGCGGATACGTGGTTCCTTATAGGAAAGTATGAACCCTTCAAAAATAAATGCACTGCCAACATTTCAGAGCTGCAAAAGGTTGTACCTAGAACTGTCAAATGTCAAAAATAATTACCAGGCAGGATGTTACTCACACATCTAGCCAGCATGATCAAAACTAATCCTTCCTGCTTTCATCTGTCTGAACAAAATTAGGTAGGAAAGCTGCCCAGCCTGATGCTTTGAGGCAACAAGGATTTGGAAAGGGAGAGTCCTCAACCTAATTCTGGAACATTCTCTTTAGCTGTCAGGGGTAATTTTATATACCCACCAGTCACTTTTTTAAATTGAAGTATAGTTGATTTTACAATATCATGCTAGTTTTAGGTGTCCAGCACAGTGATTCAGCTATATAGAAACATATACATATTTATAGATTCTTTTTCAGATTCTTTTCCCTTATTGGTTATTACAAAATATTGAGTAGAATTCCCTGTGCTATACAGTAGGTCCATGTTGGTTATCTATTTTATATATAGTAGTGTGTATCTGTTCATCTCAACCACCTAAGTGGGGGGAGGGACAAACTAGCAGCTGCTGTTTTTATTTGTGTGTGTGTTTTTATACACACACATATAATTTTGCATAAATGCACAGATTGATTGTATCATACTTACCAGGGTTTTTAACATTTTCATTGCAAAGTAAAATATAATACAAATGCAGAAAACTATTCAAACCAAATGTACATTTCAATGAATTATTATAACCACCACCCAGGTCAAGAAACAGAACTTTGCAGCCACCTTAGAAACCTCTGTCAAATGCTCCATTATAGCCACTACCTGTCTCCTTTTTTAAAAATACCACTATATGGACTTTGTTAATTATCTCTTCTTTGTGTTTCTTTATGGTCTTATCACCCAACTGCGAAATCCTAGACAGTATAGCTTAGTTTTGCCCATTTAAAAAGAAAATTCTTCATTTCTTCCTGTCATAGTTTCCCCCCCTTCTTTTCCTTACAGATTATCTATCAAAGAACCTGGAATGCTGTGTTCAAAGACGTTGGGGGGTTTTTTTCCAGTTTTTTTTTCTTTTGCGGTACACGGGCCTCTCACTGCCGTGGCCTCTCGCGTTGCGGAGCACGGGTTCCGGACGCACAGGCTCAGCGGCCATGGCTCACGGGCCCAGCCGCCCCGCGGCATGTGGGATCTTCCCGGACCGGGGCACGAACCCGTATCCCCTGCATCGGCAGGCGGACTCTCAACCATTGCGCCACCGGGGAAGCCCTCCAGTATATTTTATGCCTGCTTGCCCTCATGCCTTCCTCCCTCACCCATATTCCACAACTTTTCTCCCCTACTCTGCACCAAGCAATCATGCTAACAACCGTGTACCCTTCAGTCTTTTCCTCTAAGCTCGTAATTCACATGCAGGTAACTTCTTGAGAGATGAACCCAAGAAGCAGGAATGAGGGAGAGGAAGAGTTAAACAGTGTTATCACATCGTTTGCCTCTGTGGGCACCAGACTCAACCCTCCGAGGAACTGCAGAGACCACGCGTCCGAGCTGCCAGAGCATTTGTCCACCAACTCATCCCTCTGCGCTGGGGCTGCACGTGGGCTGAGATGCTCCGGCAGGCAGGCAAGTGCTCTCCTGGACATAGGAGGAAGCCCTGAGACAGAGCAAGAGAGGCCCTGAGGCATGCACATGACCGGGGTGCGGCCAGCATGCAGGTGACCATGCACCACAGAGGCACCCAAATCACAGGAGGACCACAGGGAAGTGACACAAGGCAGGGAGAGCGCCTGCTACTTCCCCTCCAACCCAACCTGGCTCCTCCAACATCTCTCCCTCCATCCCAAAGATGGCTCTAACTTTCCCGCCTTCACCATCTGTCTCATGCTTTTTCCTTCCCATGCAATGATCACTACCCCCTGACTTTAATCTGAGCTTAAAATAATTCTACTATCTTTCAAAATCACACTTTGAGTACCACACTTGAGAGGCAGCATCTGTGGACTTTGGGGCCCAACGCTAGTACCAAGTCCTGGCTCAGCTCTTCCTGCTGCATCTGAGACTTAAAGTGCTTCTCTGGGGTCACGGCGAGGCGTACGGATTCACCAAGCACCGACGCACCAGCATCTGACTCGGCCAGAGAGTCTGCAGAAGACAACATCTCCCCTGCACTAAAGGTCTCAAAGCAAATGCCCGGAACGTTCCAGCCAAATGAGCTCTGCTTCCCTGGAAACAAGAAACACCTTCAATAAAAGAGAGCAGCAGAGGGACAGAAGGAACAGGCTTTGATAACTTGATAAAACTAGTCTTCTCTTACTAATGCCTTCCCCCTTTCCCCATTAAGTTTCTAAAACTTCCTGAAAATGATTAGGTAAAGGATAGGGTGAGTCCACTGTCTCTAGATATATCAAAGAAGATCTATTTTTCCTGTTTAAAGTTTCTTTTAATTTCTAAACATGGTTTTTTTCTTTTGTTCCCCCCACCCCTGCTCTGCTTTCACATCATTAGGTCCCAAAGAGGTTAAATTACCTTGAGTACTTTTTGAAAACTGACAAATAAGCAAACACATGGAAATAAAGTTAGTCACAGCAGCAGATGTTTGCTCAGACCTGATTAAACAAATAAAAATCTGATTCAAGGGGAAAAAACTAGTCTTCAGCACAACCTTTATACAAGTCTTATCCCCTCAAACCCCTCCAATCAGTTTTCTCCAACCCCCTTTTCAGTCACTGTGGCCTGGGTCAGAGAAAGAGATTGAATCACCCAATAAGAGCAATCATCCGATCTGCACAAAATTTAGATTGCTTCCAGACTACACTGGAAGATAAAAATTTTCTCTCCAGGGAAAAACAAATAAGAGAGGGGTAGGGAAGTATTCACCTTCACTCATGAAAGGGGAAGCGTCTGGATTTGACAAGCTGGAGACAATTCAGGTATGTGCCACCGGTCACATTGTGTAAATGTCATTTCCCACTTGCCTCTGATGTTAAAAATTTCAAAACTGACACTATCTCATGGTCTGAGTTATTCCCTGCAAAATGACAACAAATAATTTTACCATAAACAAGTTAGCACAAAAGTCCTCCACTCCTAATTTAGTTTCGGGAGAACGATGTTAATCCTTTAATTATGCAGCATGTTGATTTGTCAAACTGACTTTTTTTCTGCTGAAAAATACTTTGCTATCACAGAGGGTGTGATAAATATCTGCTCCAAGAATTTAGAGTGTTCTAGAAAAGCTTTCTTCTGAAAAAAAGGAAAAAAAAAAAAAAAGCAGAGAGTGGATGATCTCTCTCAGAGAGTAGACAACCAACAATGCAATGACCTCCCCACTTCTGCCAACCTCTTGCTGGAGGAGCTACAGACAAAAGCCACGGGAGCAGGCTCTCAGTGCTGGCCAGCCTGCAGTCAGCTACTAAAGGTGCGTTTCCAAAGGGTAGAGCTAACCTTGAGCGAAGTTCCCATATTAGCCCTGGAAATGGGGTAGCTGTGCTTTGGGAAAAGCGCACCGAGAAGTTGGGGCAGGAGTTCCGGCTGTGCCACGTGGGAGCTGTATGATGCTGGCCGAACCCCAGAACCTCTATGAAAGTCACTTTCCAAAAACAGGAATAGCAACCTCCACCTTACAAGACTGTTGTTAGGATTAATGAGATAGTCATACGAAAGCACTTTTCCAAGTGTAAACTAAACATATGATAGTAGTGGAATATTAGTTGGTTGCTCCAATAGGCTGTGTTTATAGCGATTTCAGCCCACTTCCCACACTACCAGGCTCCCTTGAGTCCCATGGGAACTCCAAGCACAGGCAAATAACTTGACTCAAACAACCTACACATAGTTGAATACATTTTAAAACCGAAAAAAGTAAACCTTTCCAGGACTAGAGCCAATGATACAGAGACAGATCAATAGGATACACTAAAGAGTCCAAAAAAAAAGGTGAAGGTGGCATTTCAAATCAGTGAGTAAAAGATGGTATTGGGGAAACTGGCTAGGCAGAAAAAACAAACAGCACTCAATTATACATCACTTCTTGAATCACGTTAATTCTAAATGGGTCAAAGACTTAAGCTTAGAAAAATTAAACCATAAAAAGTACCAGAGAAGCAAAACTAGATATGCGTAAAATATGGTTGAGGATATCAAAGCATGATGGAAAAAGCTCCATGACAGAAATATTGATAAGTTCAACTACAAAAAAGAAAATCAGTATGGAAAGATATATATGTATATCTATATACAGCAAAAGGAACAAAGCAGATGATCAACCACGATTTTTTTTAAATTGCAACATACTGTGACAGACAGAAAATTAATATAAAGAATATTCTTTTTTTTTTTTTTTTTTGCAGTACGCGGGCCTCTCACTGTTGTGGCTTCTCCCGTTGCGGAGCACAGGCTCCGGACGCGCAGGCTCAGCAGCCATGGCTCACGGGCCCAGCCGCTCCGCGGCATGTGGGATCCTCCCGGACCGGGGCACGAACCCGTGTCCCCTGCATCGACAGGCGGACTCTCAACCACCAGGGAAGCCCAAGAATATTCTGTACAATAAGAAAAATCTGAACAATCCAATGAGGGAAAAATGTGCAAAGATCCAAAAGCTATAGTCTGGAAAAAGAAACCCAAAGAGGCAGTTAATAAATGAAGGGGCTTAAACTCATTCATAATAAGATTCATATTAAAACAGACATAAAAGTCATTTTGGGGGCTTCCCTGGTGGCGCAGTGGTTGAGAGTCCACCTGCCGATGCAGGGGACACGGGTTCGTGCCCCGGTCCGGGAAGATCCCACATGCCGTGGAGGGGCTGGGCCCGTGAGCCATGTCCGCTGAGACTGCACGTCTGGAGCCTGTGCTCCGCAACGGGAAAGGCCACAACAGTGAGAGGCCCACGTACCGCAAAAAAAAAAAAAAAAAGTCATTTTTGCATATAAGAAAAAAGTTTGATTATATCTAGTCTTGTCTGGGATGAGGGAATAAAACAACGTTTTTTGGAGAATACTATTTCAGAGAGCCATTTGGCAATCACTATCACAAATTTTAATGCACATATCCAGCAATTATATTTCCAGAAATGTAATTTTCCTGCAGATGTGTAAAAAATTATATGAACAAGGACATTTTTGGCAGCAACGTTTGCTTGCATAAAAGGGGAGGGAGTCCTAAGTGCCCACTATTAGGAGACTAGTCAAATAAAGTATGAAGTATTCATACAATGGAATAATAAAACAGTTTAATAAGAATAAAGGAGATCTATTTATACTGCGCAGGCTCTAGAGCGCAGGCTCAGTAGTTGTGGCACACAGGCTTAGTTGCTCCGTGGCGTGTGGGATCTTCCTGGACCAGGGCTCAAACCCGTGTCCCCTGCATTGGCAGGTGGATTCTTAACCACTAAGCCACCAGGGAAGCCCTATGGTCCACCTTGACTATAAAACTCTCTGGAAGTATACGAATTCCTTACTTGGGAACCTGAAGAACATGAAAACTGTCTACATAAACTCAAAACCTCCAGAAAATTTTGAACATAAATGTATCTGGCGTAAAATTTGTCTTAGGTATAATTATTTTTTTTTCTGAGTGTATTTATGGATACTCCACTTCATTCCAAAAAGAACTTGATTTATTAAAATGTATGAAAATTGTTCTATAGTATTAAAATAAGTGAGAAAATCTAACAGAATGCAAATGGGGGAGGATAAATAAATGAAGTTAGAAATAGGATAACTGGGGGGAAATTGTATGCTATGACATCCCGGTGTCTCCCTAGCTTCAGTGGTCCAATGTCTCTGCAAAGACAGAAACAACAGTTTCAGATTTCACTGTGCCCACAAGGTTACAGAAAACCAATCACTTGTGAAGCGTCCAGTTATTCAGGGTGGTGAATCCTGAGAGAAATTTCTTTCATGATTCCTATAAGAAAATATACTGCTACATTAACAGTGTTCTCAAGAAAATCGTACAGAGGTGAGTTTTCATGGGCCAGTATCTATCTGGATTATGGAAAATAGAAGGGAAAATATATTATTTCTCTTTACTTTTTAGTGTGGGATCTTCTTCAAAAAAAAAACAAAACAGAAAAAAACAGACATGTACTCACCCAGTTCATAATCATGATATGCAATTTAGATCACCAAAATTGCAACCAAAAAAAATGCTAATGACAAAACAGTGTTTGCCTACCTGCTATCTCCAGCACCTAGCAGGGTGCCTGGTGTATGTAGGCATTCAATAGAAGTGTTCAAACGTGATGAACTTGGATTTTGTGTAAACATTCTAAAACATTCTCTTCTGCTGTTTTCCATGATGTTTTTTATCAGTGACAAAATGGACTACAAGGTGGGAAAACACACAATAGAAGCTTGGAATTTCTTTCAAAACATACTCCTTCCTTTCTCTACTTGCCCCAGGAGTTGGGAGGTGGGGCAAAACCGTTAAAAGATAAGTTTTCTGGCATGAAACCAGAACAGTTCAAAAGGTGCTATTGTACTGCTGTCAGCTTGAGGAACTGTGCCACAGAACTCGTAAGAATGATATGGGAAACCTGTGATTTAATCAGCTGCAGACTCGTTACCCACAGGACCTACACAGAGATGCATCCATCCATCAGGGTGTCAGGTACGTATTTCATAAAAGGTTGGGGGGCAGGGTGATTTAGGAGTTAGGGCAGAAGTTGAAGGCAGAAGCTGGAGTCCACCCAAGCACTTCTCCCTGGTAGGGAACCTTATGCTGGTGGCAGCTACATGGCCTCTCACCTTTAAAAATAAAGAAGTAAATCCACCGCGCCCTTTGGCGAACCCCCCACCGAGGACTGACACAGACTGTCTTTTCACTCCCTAGTAACAAAACTCATTATGACAGTCAAATGTTTTACCCTCTAAAGGTCTAATTTTGTACTCATATATTAACGTAGCAGCCCTTCCAACATGGAACACGTCCCTAACAGAAGTCTCTAGAGGAAGGGCAGTTGCACCAGAATGCGAAGGTCAGCAAGGGAGAGAGAAAACCCAGAAGCACCTCAAACCAGCTAACCGCTCACTACTTATCAAACCATACCACCATCTCTGGGAGTCGTGAAAGCACTAAACCGCCTTCTGTTAGTATAGTCTCATCCTCGTAAGGCAGTCAACCAAAGTAGCACAAAAATTGAAATCCCGACGGCCAGTTGAAGCCAGGCCGAGTGCCCTCATGTCCCCTCAAGCCTGAAAGAAACAGCCACACCAATGGCCAGCCAGGCTTCTGAGGCTGGTGAGGAAAGGGGGTGGACCACACACCCATCAACCACAGGCTCACTTACTCCTTTTTTCATTCGCCTACTGCTTTCCTTTCCAGCGAGACTGCAAATCCATGCCTTCTCTTCCCTTTGTATCTCCAGCATTGCCGAAGAGTCCTGAATGAGTTAAACATCATCCATCAATGCTGACTGATCAATACAGTCCTGTGTGAACAGCCAGTGGAACACATGCAACGGCACCATACACACCAACTGAAATAGGAATGTATCCTATTTTTAAAGACATCTAAAGAACAAAATTCTACATATTTTATTCTGCAATCCAACCCAAGACCTTGAACTGCACTATCAAAGTTCCAAAATTCTATCACACAAGTAGGAAAGGATGCAAGTGACGAGACCAAAAGGGGCTGAAGAATGTAATAAAAATTAACACCCCTTTTCCAGGAAGATTAAAGGCTCCATCGCTATTCCTTTGCAGATGAAGAGAGTCAGCTACAAGAGATGGATTGTGAAAATAACTGCACAAAGAACAAGGTGTCAGAGGAGGGGCAGGCTGGGATGGGAGAGTCCATTGGGCAGTCCCAGGGCTCCTGCTACCACATGGCACTCTCTCCCTTACCTGAGACTTGAAAGAAATTCTCTTGCCAGGCCCCCAAGGTGTCACTGCTACAAAACAAATTACAGATGCCCTAAGAAAGTCCCTTCTGCAAACAGTATCTCTTGCTAGACATAAACACCTCCTTTCAAAGCTTGAAATTTATTAGCGCCCAAATGATGTTTATGACCCTGCAGCTTGTGATCCTGTCATGGATTCTATCAACCAAGGAGACTGGATTAGCTCATGGACCTAGGCATTTACGGCTCTGAAGTGAGCCACTGTTCAAAGAGGGCCGAGGACAGATGGAACTGATCTACCCACAGGTGGATGAGCACCACCGGTGCAGAACGGGCCTGGGCTGCCTGAAAGAACACCCAGGACCAAGGGCTAGAGGCAAAATAATCAATTGGGTATCAGCACCACAGCCAACAATCAACCAGGAGCCATAACCGAAAGAAGCTGGCCACCGGAGGGAAAAAGCAACCAAGTGCTGCGGCAGTACCACAACCAGCAAGGAAAAAGCAGCAAGGTTTTTTCATAGAAATCAAACTGCAAAAGATGAATAAATGTCAGTGGAATTTCTTCTTAAAGGAACTTTCCGAGTTATCTATTTAAACAAATACAAGAGGAATGCATTTTCGACATTGTGGTTTGGTTTGGTTTTGATCTTTTAATTTTTAAAAAGCTAGGGTTGTGTGCCTTTTTGAAATGCAGTTTCAACATCTGCAAACTTAACCAGAACACTTCAAGAGAAGAGGAAAATTTGGACAAACACTGAAGGTTACTCACTGGGTTAGGAGTTCAGGGAAAGAGAAAAAAAAAAAGCAGAGTCAATTGAAATTTATTGAAATACTAAACTCCCTCAAAATATAGATGGTATAAAGAAATAATCACTTTAGTATTTTGTTATCATCTTCTGCAGTAGCTCCTAATTTTTCTTAACACTAGTTAATTCATAATTCATTGTTATAAGGAAAATATAATATGACAGTAATGAAGACATTAAATTACAAACTTTGACCTTTATCTTTGGGCTCCATCTCTAGAAAAAGAGTAATTGTATCAGGGTCTTTTAGAAAGCCCTTTCAAAGAGAAACTTCTAGATTTATTTCCTGGGTAGCAGGCTCTGAAAGGTCAAGCCAATCCTGAATGGTGTTTCAGAGCTTTAAGTCTTTTGAGAGCTGAGACTACATCTTTATTCACACATATTTGGACGTTATTTGACATATGAAAAAGAAAAAACTGCTCAGTCTTGGGTAGGGTGAAAAAGATGAAAAAAGCATGGTCTCCACAGATTCAAGGAGCTTACCTTCCTATTAGGACGTTTGCACAAATAACTAAAACACACACGTGTGTAAAATGTATAATGGAATGGACTAAATGTATGCTCTATGTATTTATTTCCTTATACACACTTATACATGAAAAAGGTATCCCTCAAATATGTGTGTGTGTGCGCATCTGGGTGCATTATGTATATGCGTATTCATATGCATATGTATATGTATATTGTCCGATATATGTATAGATCGTCTAAGAGCTTGTGTAGGCCTTCTCCATAAGCGGCATGTGTGTCCTTCTGTCAGCTTGCCCACTTGCCATTCTCATGGATGTAGATTATAGAAAGGTGGTCTGAAGTTGTTAATCAGTTCTTGGGCTATAATAAAGCACTGCTCCTAAAAATTTTACTCACTCTCTGATTATTATCCTTCCCAAAACTTACTCTATGCCTAACCAATAGCAAATGAATGTACAAATTGTATTTATTTTTAAAGTTTCTCTTTACACTTTCCCTTACATATTTTGTCAACTTCAGAACTCCAGCAATATTAACCACTACTACATCTGAATGTGACAGGATTAGGACAGTAGCAAGATAGGCTTGATTACTCATTCCCAGCTTGCCAGTCTACACATCATTTTATGTTTGTCATGCAGTTTTGTCAACTCTCTGTCTTACATGTTAAAGAAGCTTTCTGGGAAAGAGTTAACCACCAGTTGATGAGCGATAACCTTTGTTTTAGCTTGAAATCTAGATTCTGCCAAGTCTTTGGAAAAGTCAAATTGGACAATTATCTACATAGTTGAGGGGTAAGACTGTTGCCTTTCTGGTCTGGGTGATCCGCCGTGATTACCAGCAGATTCTTGTCGAATGCCCACTGGGTGCATATCCTTGTGGAAAGGCATTTTCAGTCCTTGCCCTTAGACAACAAATGAGAATATCTACACAGAGCCATTGAATTACCTCGAGGGGCCCTACTTCTCTCGCTCTCCATCCTGGTGGAGACCTGCCTGTGTTTTTCTCAGGACAGTGCTGGTGTCTGCAGGGCTGGGGCTGGGTGTGAGGGGAGCCGGTGAAGGCAAGCCCTCCTGCACTCTAACCAGAGGAATCACGGCGTGCCTGCAGCAAAGAACTTAACCTATTTGTGTCTCCATCTCCCATTTGTAAAACAGGGTAATTATAACCTCCCTGCCCTATATGCCTGTTGGGAAGGTTCATTAATGTTTGTAAATCACTTTGAAGATGGAGTGATTGCTCACTGCTGTGGCAGGTGGAAGATCTCTGGCCCCAGTCCTTCCTCCCTGTTTCCTGGCAGCTGTCTTAGAGGAGAGAGAAAAAGTAACAAATGACTCTTGCCAGTCCCTTTTCCTATTTACATTGAATATCCAAGGGTAAACTTATTAACACTTTTTCCTAAATTTCTATGTTCTCAGTTCTACATGTTTTCATCACAACCCAGAAAGCATTAATATTTTTAGATGTGATAACTTAAAGTTAACATCTTTGTAAAATTGCACAAAGAAGGGCTTCCCTGGTGGCACAGTAGTTGAGAGTCCGCCTGCCGATGCAGGGGACACGGGTTTGTGCCCCGGTCCACGAAGATCCCACATGCCGCAGAGCGGCTAGGCCCATGAGCCATGGCCGCTGAGCCTGCACGTCCGGAGCCTGTGCTCCACAACGGGAGAGGCTGCAACAGTGAGAGGCCCGCGTACCACCAAAAAAAAAAAAAAAATTCCACAAAGATTATGGAATTATCATCAATAGTTTTTCTATGCATCAGTTTATACCCATGTTATGTTCAAGGGTATATTTCTATGAATTTAAAAACATGAATCTTGAATGCTATCTCCTAGTATATCTAACACCTAAATCAGTTAATGTTCTTCAAAAAAAAAAAACACATTTTAAGTTGCACATAAAACACATACATACACAAATGCACACTTAAGTGTGTGGAGTGAACATAGATATATCATTTTATGTTAAAAACGCAAAACAGTGTACTTTAAAAAAAAAACCCACTTGGGTATTAAAATGTCTCACAAGAACCACATTTTAAGGATGTATTAGTTTACTTTGGTTGCTTTTCTTTAATTTCAAAAATATAACATTTAAAAAATAAACTTTTGGACTTCCCTGGTGGCACAGTGGTTAAGAATCTGCATGCTAATGCAGGGGACACGGGTTCGAGCCCGGGTCCGGGAAGATCCCACATGCCACGGAGCAACTAAGCCTATGCGCCACAACTACTGAGCCTGCGCTCTAGAGCCTGCGAGCCACAAGTACTGAGCCCATGTGCCACAACTACTGAAGCCCGCGTGCCTAGAGCCCGTGCTCCACAATGAAGAGTAGCCCCCACTTGCCACAACTAGAGAAAGCCCATGCGCAGCAACGAAGACCCAATGCAGCCCAAAATAAATTAATTAATTAATTTTTTTAAAATAAATAAACTTTAAAAACCATTTTGACTTAAATGATCATCATTAAGGTGCTAGCTACATGAAACATGGTACATCCAAACAGTGTGTGGGATGTGTGTGTGTGTGTGTTCGCGCACATGTGTGTGTGTATGGAATGGAATTCTAGATATGTTTTTAATTTAAAAAAAAATAAAACATACTTTTCATACTTTTCATACCTATGTACTTTTCATAGGTTATCATTTATGTTTTAAAAAGGGATATATACAATCGTCCTTTGGCATCTGAGGGGGATTGGTTCCAGAACCCCCTCGGATATCAAAATCCATGAATGTTCAAGTCCCTTATACATATCTAATGGTATAGTATTTGAATATAACCTATGTACATCCTCCTATATACTATAAATAATCTCTAGATTACTTATAATACCTAATACAATGTAAATGCTATGTAAATAGTTGTAAATACAATGTAAGTGCTATGTAAATAGTTGCCAGTGTATGTCAAGTTCAAGTTTTGCTTATTGGAACTTTCTGGAATTTTTTTTCTGAATATTTTCCATCCATGGTTGGTTGAATCCACATATGCAGAACCCTCGGATATGGAACCTTCAGATTCAGAGGACCAGTATATGTGTGTGTAGGCATGTAAATATATGAATACAGAAAAAAAAGGAAATAATAGTTACTTCTGGAAAAAGAGATTAGAGGACTTAGATTAAAGGCTGTAGGAAAAAGTCTTAACATTTATGTATACTCTGTTTGGCTTATTTAATATTTTTAACATAAGAATGCACCATTTCTAATTAAAAATGTAAGAGTCACATTAGTATATTTTGTTATTAACTTGACATCTATGATATTTTGTCTTGATGACATAATTGTTTTACAGTGTATACTACTAAGGAAAATTGTCAACTATGCAGAAAGTAAACTGGTGTCATAATATTTCAAAATTGTCTGACTTAGGGGTGTATGGGAAATCTCTGTACCTTCTGCTTAATTTTACTGTAAACATAAAACTGCTGTAAAAAATAATGTATTTTTTTAAATTGCCTGCCTACAATAGGATGAAAATGCTGTAAAATATCACCCCAGCTATGCTCAAATGAACCTCAAGACCATTTTCTTGGCCTAAAAAGATATAGATACTCACTGATGAATATGTAAAATATTTATCCATTACTGTAATGTGATCACGCATAGGGAATTGCTTTATACTCCTCTCCCAGAATTAATCTTCTTGTAAACAAGGAAAAGATCTTTTTCATATAATTTCCCCCAGAAGTCTAGCTCAACACGTGGCAAATAATGATATTCAAAAAATATTTATCAAATAAATAAACGGACCTCTCTCTGTGATATCTTGCCTATTCTAATTTAATAGGTTTCTTTAATGTGGAACTTTTCAAAACCTTTAATAAATAATTTCACGTTGTAAATTCAATGAGTTAAATATAGTACACAGCATTTCCTAAACTTATTTTATCATCAAAAATTTTGCCCACAAAATCCTTTGTAGTATTAGAGGTAATAAAGTCTAGACAACCTAATATGGAAAATATTGCATTGGCTTTTAATTTACACCTCATTGTTTCCTAAAATTCAAGGTCAGCAGAGACCTGTAGTGTTCAATGAATATTCATGGGGTCCCTGCATCTCCCGTACTCCCCTATTGTTGGGTCAGGGCCACATGATTGTAACTGGCATATAGGAATATGAGAGCAGGTAATGCGCCATTTCTATTCCAAGGCACTTGAAAGTCGATGGATCTCCATCATCTTTCCCTTCCTTTGCTGGGACTAGTCTGGAAGTCAGTTGTTGAAGTGATGAGCTCACAAGTTGAAGGGAATCTCCAACTCATCAGATGTAGAAGACCACCTGCCAACTTACATCAGGGCTTGTGGTGAGCAAGAAATGTACTTTTGGAAACAACCTAAATGTCCATCGACAGAGGAATGGATAAAGAAGACGTGGTACATATATACAATGGAATATTACTCAGCCATTAAAAAGAATGTAATGCCATTTGCAGCAACATGGATGGACCTAGAGATTGTCATACTGAGTGAAGTAAGTCAGACAGAGAAAGAGAAATATTGTATGATATCATTTCTATGCAGAATCTAAAGACAAGTGATACAAATGAACTTATTTAAAAAACAGAAACAGACTCACAGACTTAGAGAACAAACTTATGGTTAGAGGGGTGGGAAGGGTAGACGGAAGGGATAGTTAGGGAGTTTGGGATTGACATGTACACACTGCTATATTTAAAATGAATAACCAGGGGATTAGGAACCAAGATGGCAGAGTAGAAGGACATACTCTCACTCCCTCTTGCGAGGACACCAAAATCACAACTAGCTGCTGGACAATCATTGGCAGGAAGACACTGGAACTCACCAAAAAAGATACCCCCCATCCAAAGAAAAAGGAGAAGCCACAATGAGACGGTAGGAGGGGCGCAATCACAGTAAAATCAAATCCCATAATTGCTGGGTGGGTGACTCACAGACTGGAGAACACTTATACCACAGAAGTCCACCCACTGCAGTAAAGGTTCTGAGCCCCACGTCAGGTTCCCAACCAGGCAGTCTGGCAACGGGAGGAGGAATTCCTAGAGAATCAGATTTTGAAGGCTAGTGGGATTTGATTGCAGGATTCTGATAGGACTGGGGGGAAGAGAGACTCCTCTCTTGGAGGGCACACACAAAGTAGTGTGTGCATCAGGACCCAAGGGAAGGGGCAGTGACCCCAGGGGAGACTGAACCAGACCTACCTGCTAGTGTTGGAGGGTCTCCTGCAGAGGTGGGCAGTGCCTGTGGCTCACAGTGTGGACAAGTACACTGGCAGCAGAAGTTCTGGGAAGTACTCCTTGGTGTGAACCCTCCCAGAGTCTGCCACTAGCCCCACCAAAGAGCCCACGTAGGCTCCAGTGTTGGGTTGCCTCAGGCCAAACAACTGACAGGGAGGGACCCCAGCCCCACCCATCAGCAGTCAAGTGGACTAAAGTTTTACTGAGCTCTGCCCACCAGAGCAACAGTCAGCTCTACCTACCACAAGTCCCTCCCATCAGGAAACTTGCACAAGCCTCTTAGATAGCCTCATCCACCAGAGGGCAGACGGCAGAAGCAAGAAGAACTACAATCCTGCAGCCTGTGAAACAAAAACCACGTTCACAGAAAGACAGACAAGATAAAAAGGCAGAGGGTTATGTACCAGATGAAGGAACAAGATAAAACCCCAGAAAAACAACTAAATGAAGTGGAGATAGGCAACTTTCCAGAAAAAGAATTCAGAATAATGATAGTGAAGATGATCCAGGACCTTGGAAAAAGAATGGAGGCAAAGATGGAGAAGATGCAAGAAACGTTTAACAAAGACCTAGAAGAATTAAGGAACAAAAAAACACAGATGAACAATACAATAACTGAAATGAAAACTACACTAGAAGGAATCAATAGCAGAATAACTGAGGCAGAAGAACAGATAAGTGACCTGGAAGACAGACTGGTGGAATTCACTGCTGCAGAACAGAATAAAGAAAAAAGAATGAAAAGAAATAAAGACAGCCTAAGAGACCTCTGGGACAACATTAAAGGCAACAACATTCATTCACATTATAGGGGTCCCAGAAGGAGAAGAGAGAGAGGAAGGACCAGAGAAAATACTTGAAGAGATTATAGTCAAAAACTTCCCTAACATGGGAAAGGAAATAGCCACCCAAGTCCAGGAAGCGCAGCAAGTCCCATACAGGATAAACCGAAGGAGAAATATGCTGAGACACATAGTAATCAAACTGGCAAAAATTAAAGACAAAGAAAAATTATTGAAAGCAGCAAGGGAATAACAACAAGTAACATACAAGGGAACTCCCATAAAGTTAACAGCTGATTTCTCAGCAGAAAATCTACAAGCCAGAAGGGAGTGGCATGATACACTTAAAGTGATGAAAGGGAAGAACGTACAACCAAGATTACTCTACCCGGCAAGGATCTCATTCAGATTCAACAGAGAAATCAAAAGCTTTACAGACAAGCAAAAGCTAAGAGAATTCAGCACCACCAAACCAGCTCTACAACAATTGCTAAAGGAACTTCTCTAAGTGGGAAACACAAGAGAAGAAAAGGACCTATAAAAACAAACCCAAAACAATTAAGAAAATGGGAATAGGAACATACATATCGATAATTACCTTAAACTTAAATGGATTAAATGCTCCAACCAAATGACACAGGCTTGCTCAATGGATACAAAAACAAGGCCCATCTATATGCTGTCTACAAGAGACCCACTTCAGACCTAGGGACACATACAGACTGAAAGTGAGGGGATGGAAAAAGATATTCCATGCCAATGGAAAACAAAAGAAAGCTGGAGTAGCAATACTCATATCAGAAAATATAGACTTTAAAATGAAGGATGTTACAAGAGAAAAGGAAGGACACTACATAATCATCAGGGGATCAATCCAACAAGATATAACGATTATAAATATATATGCATCCAAAACATAGGAAAACCTCAATACATAAGGCAACTGGTAACAGCTATAAAAGAGGAAATCGACAGTAACACAATAATAGTGGGGGACTTTAACACCTCACATACACCAATGGACAGATCATCCAAAATGAAAGTAAATAAGGAAACAGAAGCTTTAAATGACACAATAGACCAGAGAGATTTAATTGATATTTATAGGACATTCCATCGAAAAACAAAGGATTACACTTTCTTCTCAAGTGTGCACAAAACATTCTCCAGGACAGATCACATCTTGGGTCACAAATCAAGCCACAGTAAATTTAAGAAAACTGAAATCATATCAAGTATCTTTTCTGACCACAAAGCTATGAGATTAGAAATGAATCACAGGAAATAAAAAACACAAACACATGGAGGCTAAATAATACATTATTAAAAAACCAAGAGATCACTGAAGAAATCAAAGAGGAAATCAAAAAATATCTAGAGACAAATGACAATGAAAACATGACGATCCAAAACCTATGGGATGCAGCAAAAGCAGTTCTAAGAGGGAAGTTTATAGCTATACAAGCCTACCTCAAGAAACAAGAAAAATCTCAAATAAACAATCTAACCTTACACCTAAAGGAACTAGAGAAAGAAGAACAAACAAATTCCAAAGTTAGCAGAAGGAAAGAAATCATAAAGATCTTAGCAGAAATCAGTGAAATAGAAACAAAGAAAACAATAGCAAGGATCAATAAAACTAAAAGCTGGTTCTTTGAGAAGATAAACAAAATTAATAAACCATTAACCAGACTCATCAAGAAAAAGAGGGAGAGGACTCAAATCAATAAAATTAGAAATGAAAAAGGAGAAGTTACAACAGACACCACAGAAATACAAAGTATCCTAAGACATTACTACAGGCAACTCTATGCCAATAAAATGGACAACCTGGAAGAAATGGACAAATCCTTAGAAAGCTATAACCTTCCAAGACTGAACCATGAAGAAACAGAAAATATGAATAGACCAATCACAACTAATGAAATTGAAACTGTGCTTAAAAATCTTCCAATAAACAAAAGTCCAGGACCAGACGGCTTCACAGGTGAATTCTATCAAATATTTAGAGAAGAGCTAACACCCATCCTTCTCAAACTCTTCCAAAAAATTGCAGAGGAAGGAACACTCCCAAACTCATTCTATGAGGCCACCATCAGCCTGATACTAAAACCAGACAAAGATACTACAAAAAAAGAAAATTACAGACCAATATCACTGATGAATATAGATGCAAAAATACTCAACAAAATACTAGCAAACTGAAGCCAACGACATACTAAAAGGATCATACACCATGATCAAGTGGGATTAATCCCAGGGATGCAAGGATTCTTCAATATTTGCAAATCAATCAATGTGATACACCATATTAACAAACTGAAGAATAAAAACCATATGATCATCTCAATAGATACAGAAAAAGCTTTTGACAAAATTCAACACCCATTTATGATAAAAACTCTCCAGAAAGTGGGCATAGAAGGAACCTACCTCAATATAATAAAGGCCATATATGACAAACCCACAGCAAACATCATTCTCAATGGTGAAAAACTGAAAGCATTTCCTCTAAGATCAGGAACAAGGATGTCCACTCTCACCACTATTATTCAACATACTTTTGGAAGTCCTAGCCATTGCAATCAGAAAAGAAAAAGAAATAAAAGGAATATAAATTGGAAAAGAAGAAGTAAAACTGTCACTGTTTGCAGATGACATGATACTATACATAGAGAATCCTAAAGATGCCACCAGAAAACGTCTAGAGCTAATCAATGAATTTGGTAAAGTTGCAGGATACAAAATTAATGCACAGAAATCTCTTCCATTCCTATACACTAATGATGAAAAACCTGAAAGAGAAATTAAGGAAACACTCCCATTTACTACTGCAACAAAAAGAATAAAATACCTAAGAATAGACCTACCTAGGGAGACAAAAGACCTGTATGCAAAAAACTATAAGACACTGATGAAAGAAATTAAAGATTATATCAACAGATGTAGAGATATACCATGTTCTTGGATTGGAAGAATATATATTGTGAAAATGACTATACTACCCAAAGCAATCTACAGATCCAATGCAATCCTATCAAATTACCAATGGCATTTTTTACAGAACTAGAACAAAAAGTCTTAACATTTGTATGGAGTCACAAAAGACCCCGAATAGCCAAAGCAGTGTTGAGGGAAAAAAACGGAGCTGGAGGATTCAGACTCCCTGACTTCAGACTATACTACAAAGCTTCATTAATCAAGACAATATGGTACTGGCACAGAAACAGAAACACAGATCAATGGAACAAGATAGAAAGCCCAGAGATAAACCCACACACCTAGGGTCAACTAATCTATGACAAAGGAGGCAAGGGTATGCAACGGAGAAAAGACAGCCTCTTCAATAAGTGGTTCTGGGAAAACTGGACAGCTACATGTAAAAGAATGAAATTAGAACACTCCATAACACCATACACAAAAATAAACTCAAAATGCATTAGAGACCTAAATGTAAGACCGGACACTATAAAACTCTTAGAGGAAAACATAGGAAGAACACTCTTTGACATAAATCACAGCAAGATCTTTTTTGATCCACCTCCTAGAGTAATGGAAACAAAAATAAACAAATGGGACCCAATGAAACTTCAAAACTTTTGCACAGCAAAGGAAACCATAAACAAGACGAAAAGACAACCCTCAGAATGGGAGAAAATATTTGCAAACAAATCAATGGACAAAGGATTAATCTCCCAAATATATAAACAGCTCATGCAGCTCAATATTAAAAAAACAAACAACCCAATCCAAAAATGGGCAGAAGACCTAAATAGACATTTCTCCAACGAAGACATACAGATGGCCAAGAAGTACATGAAAAGCTGTTCAACATCACTAATTATTAGAGAAATGCAAATCAAAACTACAATGAGGTATCACCTCACACCAGTTAGAATGGGCATCATCAGAAAATCCACAAACAACAAATGCTGGAGAGGGTTGGAGAAAAGGGAACCCTCCTGCACTGTTGGTGGGAATGTAACTTGATACAGCCACTATGGAGAACAGTATGGAGGTTCCTTAAAAAACTAAAAATTGAACTACCATATGATCCAGCAATTCCACTACTGGGTATATACCCAGAAAAAAACATAATTCAAAAAGACACATGCACCCCAATGTTCATTGAAGCACTATTTACAATAGCCAGGTCATGGAAGCAACCTAAATGCCCATCGACAGACGAATGGATAAAGAAGATGTGGTACATATATACAATGGAATAATACTCAGTCATAAAAAGAAACAAAATTGGGTCATTTGTTGAGACGTGGATGGATCTAGAGACTGTCATACAGAGTAAGTCAGAAAGAGAAAAATAAATATCATATATTAACGCATATATGTGGAACCTATAAAAATGGTACAGATGAACTGCTTTGCAGGGCAGAAATTGAGACATAGATGTAGAGAACAAACATATGGACACCAAGGTGGGGGAAGCGGCGGGGGGTGGCGGTGGTGGTGTGATGAATTGGGAGATCGGAATTAACATGTGTATAAAATTGATGACTAATAAGGACCTGCTGTATAAAAAAAAAAATTAAATTAAATTTTAAAATTTAAAAATAAATAAATAAAATAAAATGAATAACCAGCAAGGACCTACTGTATAGCACAGGAACTCTGCTTAATATTATGTAACAACCTAAATGTGAAAAGAATTTGAAAAAGAATAGATACATGTATATGTATAACTAAATCACTTTGCTGTACACCTGAAATTATCACAGCATTGTTAATCAACTATACTCCAATATAAAATAAAAAGTTAAAGAAAAAAGAAATATACTTTTGTTGTGCTAAGCTGCTGAGATTTCAGAGTTCTTTGTTACGATAGCATAACCTATCCTCTCCTGACTAAATGTATTAATGGTCGTGGCATTCCTTCATATAACAAATACATACTGAATGCCTACTATGTGTCCAGCATGATATTTGAGGCATCCTATAATAAGCATATTACAAAACTGCCAAAAGAGAAAAAATAAAAATATAGAGACTGAGGGTTGAACAGCCTCATTCCTTTGAAGGAAAAGTGCTGAAGCTGGGTGATTTTTGTCTTGGCAAGCCTAGGAGTTTCTTCAGAAGAGGCTGCCAAAAGCAAGCTTAAATGCAAAGAATGCAAATCTGCCCTAATTAACTAGTGTTTTACTTTGTCTGAATTATTCCATACTTTCCTAAAGACTAGGTGTTCTCTAAGTAAGATTGGGAAGCAGTATGTCCAGACATTTTTCTGCTGTCCTGTCATATCTGTACAGAATTCTTGGCTTTAGAAAAATAAAAAACAACTACAAATCGAAAGGGAACACTGCAAGTGGCCTAACATATCAGAAATTGTCACCAGTCCTTGTCAGTCAGCATTCCTGTGTCTTTGTCATAATTAGCCAGTGTGTCTATGAATTTTCTGGATTAGGGCTGCTTAATGTCAGGCCTCTTAAGAGCTTCATAATCTCCAATGAAATATTCACATGAGATAAAATTCCACTGCTCTTATGTACTCTGATTCAACATCTATAACTGCCTTGCGATATGACAGCGAATCGAAGAGGAGGAAAAATGTGGGGGGACATTGAGGCAGAATGCAGAAGAGGCATTTTAGTCCACTGTTCATCATTTTGTGTGGCAGAAAGTCCGGATAAAGGGAGCTACTCGGTGTCCACTTCTCTGAATCTCAAGCATATCTTCTTAAAGTTGAGAGTCTGCCTGCCGATGCAGGGGACAGGGGTTCGTGCCCCGGTCCGCGAAAATCCCACATGCCGTGGAGTGGCTGGGTCCGTGAGCCATGGACGGCTGAGCCTGCGCGTCCGGAGCCTGTGCTCCGCAACGGGAGAGGCCACAGCGGTGAGAGGCCCGCGTACCGCAAAAAAAAAAAAAAAAAAAAAAAAAAAAAAAAATCAGCAGGATTTCAGCAATCACAGTGATCCAAAAGAGTTTGGAATTTCAACACAGACTGTGAGACAAACCTCAAGTCATGGGAAAACAAAACTATCGTTAATTTTCTGTCTCTAACCAGCTTCACGACTTTGCATGATGGAATATCCACAGCCACTTAATGCTGCCTGTCCCTCCCTTCCTCCTGCTGCTGCTCCTCCGACTGAGGCAAAAAGCATTTTTAAATGGCTCTGAAGAACCTAGGGGCAGGACAGGAATAAAGACTCAGACGTAGAGGATGGACTTGGGTACACGGGGAGGGGGAAGGGTAAGCTGGGACGAAGTGAGAGAGTGGCACGGACATATATACACTAACAAATGTAAAATAGATAGCTAGTGGGAAGCAGCCACATAGCACAGGTAGACCAGCTCGGTGCTTTGTGACCACATAGAGAGGTGGGATAGGGAGGGTGGGAGGGAGACGCAAGAGGGAGGGGATATGGGGATATATGTATATGTATAGCTGATTCACTTTGTAAAAAGCAGAAACTAACACACCATTGTAAAGCAATTATACTCCAATAAAGATGTTTTTTTAAATTTTTTAAAAAGTGTTTTTAAAGGATTGTTTTGGAAAGGTTGTTCCCAGGTCTCTGTGTACTGGCCAGGGCCTAACCTCGAGTTTATAGAACTCCTGGGACTCTTCATGGAAGCTATAATGACAGTCCAATTTGAAATCTGGTGTGTTGGGCAAGAAAACCACAAATGCTGTCTAGGCACTTTATCAACCAGGCCCTGCCTTTGAAAGATAAGCCCCTCCAAGGCAGAGGTCACGGTTAGAACGAGCTATTGCAGCTTAGCCTTCTGGCCAAAACTCTCAAGAATTAGGAGGGGCCCTGCCCAAAGCGAGCTCTGAATACACTCATTCCCTCTTATTATTATTTTCATTTTTAGCTCACTAATAACTTATTTAATATTGAGTTAGTGCCCACTGAGGTAACTAACCAGATTCTCTTCGAACAGAATTGTAAAGTGCCTCTGAGCCCTTGATAACCAATAGCTTGCCTTGGGTTTTTTTTTTTCTTTGAAAAAATCTCTTATTATCTTGAAATGTTTTCCTTTATTAGACATTTTTTCAAATTACAAAAATAATAAAATTTTTTTAAATAAATATTTTTTTCAACTTTCCACAAGATGCATGAAGAAAAAGCTGTCTAACACGTCCATGTGCATCTTCCATAACATTCTCTAGGCACATATACAAGCGTTACCGAGTCCAAGCTTATTCTGCTCGCCACATGACAGGCCAATAAATAGGGAGATGAGGTTTTGGGGCAAGGAATAATGACTTTACTCAGAAAGCCAGGAGTCCAAGAAGATGGCGGCCTAATGTCCTAGAGAACCATCTTACCCAAGTTACAATTCAGGCTTCTTTTATACCAAAAGGGGAGGGGGTGTTTTTGGCTGTTGAAGACTTCTTGGTGTCAGAATCCTTTGTTCTTGCAGCTGTTACCATAGGTCAGGTCACAATGTTCCTGTAAACCTCCTACAAGACAAATATTATTCTCTGTTCTACAACATTTTATCTGTATATGAATAGAAAAATATTATACCCTTAAAGTATAACAGAGCCTTGAGAATGGGCTATCCTGTATATTTCAGGCTATAGGCAACATTCTTAACTGGAAGCAAAAGCAATAGAATACAAAGGTTAAAGTAAAAGAAACAGACCCAATGTGGAGTCAGATTTGTTCTTCCCTATTACGGAAGTACATGCAAATACAAAAGTACACACACATATACATATAGATGGGTTCATTGACAATTGATTGGATAGCTTTTGTTTTACAATCTAAAATAGTGCTATCTCCATTACTTTGATATTTTCTTTTTCAATCTACAGCAGTTGTGTCTACAATTTGGTTGTTCAAACTCTAATCCTTTATTTCTACTTTTTTATACATATATGCATACACACATTAATTTTACATAAATGGAATTATATCATATTTGACAAAGATCTGCTTAGTGCAGTCTTTTTTTTCTTTTCTTTTTCTCTTGACCTCATTTTTTCCTATCCCCACAATTCCTCAGTATCCCATGTTAGTAGACTAAAGTTATTGTCTTTATTTTTCTCTATGCTCATATCATCATAAACACACAGCTGGAATTTTGTTGGTCCATGTTTAATTTACAAATTGGATCACTTCATACAGATTCCTCCACATCCTTTATTTTCTCATTCCATACTACTCTCTCTACTATATCTCTAATTCTTTGTTTTCAGTACTTAAAAATATACCTTGGTGAGGTGATCCCCTTTAGCTCTTTGCTTCCAGCTTGCATTTGTTTGTGTTTTTGCTTTTCCTTTACTAACAATGCTTCAGTAAATGTGCTTATAAATATAACTTTCCATATTGATGCTTTAATTTCTAAGGAATACAGTCACAACAATGGACTGCTAGGTTGGAAACCATGTGATTTTTAAAATTTTAATAGATCGTTTTAATGGCTAAATTCATTAGCAGTTGCCTGGTTATTTTCATAAACACAGTGTTAATTCACCTTGCTACTAGCCATGTGTAGGTATTACAGTCTTTTAAATTTTTGCCAGTGGTATTTCATTGTTACTTTATTTGTGTGTGTATGATTTTATTGGTGTGTGTATGATTTTTTTATTTTTTCTTGAAATATAGTTGATTTACAATATTATATTAGTTTCAGGTATGCAACAGAGTGATTCAATTTTTTATTGATTACACTTTAAAGTTATTATAACATATTGGCTATATTCCCTGTGCTGTACAATACATCCTTGTAGCTTATTTTCTTTGTTACTTTAATTTGTATTTTCCTAATTACCAGTGTGTTTGAGTACCTCTTCATAACTATTTTAATTATGTTGATTCACTCATCTATAAATTACCAATAATTGTATTGGGTTGGTTCTCTTTTCCTAGGTTGCCTCTTAAGTGACACACCTACAAGGTGAACAGAAGACAGATGGAATTCACAGCCAAGGTCTAGAATAACTGGGAGGTGACTATAGTTAATAATACTGTATTGTATATTTGAAACTTGCTGAAAGAGTAGATCTTAAAAGTTCTCATCACAAGAAAAAAAATTTTTTTTGTAACTAAGTGTGGTGATGGATGTTAACTAAACTTATTGTGGTGATAATTTCACAATATATACATATATCACATCATTATGTATACCCAAAATTAATATAATGTTAAATGTCAATTATATTGCATTTAAAAGAAGAATAACTGGTAAGAACATGTGCAAGGAAAAGAGGGGATGGGAACTGCAGTTAATTTTGCCAAAAGGCCAGTGATAACTGGAAGGTAGCTCTACTTTGAACACAGATCTGAGGATGGGCATTAGGACACTCTCTCCTTTCTCAGTCATGAATTAAGCAGACTCTCCCAAGAGTTCAAGTGCTGAACTGGCCTAAATTGTGGAGGAGCAAGTTTGGTGGAAGGAAAGGGGACAGAAAATGAAGAGGAAAGGAGAAGGAAAGTAGCATGTGGAGAATGCCTGCCTTGGGCCAGTTACTGGAGTAAGCATTTTGCAGATATATTCCCATTTTTTCCTTGCAATGAACCTATAGATACTTAGGTTCTCTTCTCTACAGAGTCTCAGAGATACCAGGTAACTTGGTCCTTCATCATTCAGTTGATGAGGGATGGACCTAGGAGTATAAGCCAGGTCTGTCTCACTCCCACATCTATGCTCTTTCCCAGCCAAAGTGAAAATACCAGTGGAAACTTGAGTAATAACACTGTGGCCTGCATAGAAAAGTCAGGTACATACAAGGTTCAATGCCCACCATCCTGGAAGCCTTGTTCATAGCTTTGGGTTCTACTCCCCTAATACCTCCATTCCCATAGTCAACATCACCCTCATATGACCAGCCAACCCGAATTTGGCAATTCGGTTTCACAGTGTTTTTGATCTTCAACACTTATTAAGACTCTCTTGTGGGCATTTCACTAAGTGAGATAAGTCAGCTAGAGAAAGACAAATACTGTATGATTTCACTTAGATATAGAATCTAAAGAAGCCAAACTCATAAAAACAGAGAATGGTGGTTACCAGGGGCTGGGGTGGGGGCGGGGGAGAGATCAGGGAGATGTTGTTTAAGGGAACAAACTGGCCACTAGTAGATAAATAAGTCCTCAAGATCTAATGGGCAGCAAGGTGATTACAGATAACAGTGCTGTATTATAAACTTCAAAGTTGCTAAAAGACTAGATCTTTTTTACTATAATCTCTTCAAATATTTTCTCGGGTCCTTTCTCTCTCTCTTCTCCATCTAGGACCCCTATAATGCGAATGTTGTTGTATTTAATGTTGTCCCAGAGGTCTCTTAGGCTGTCTTTATTTCTTTTCATTCTTTTTTCTTTATTCTGTTTTGCGGCAGTGAATTCCACCAGTCTGTCTTCCAGGTCACTTATCTGTTCTTCTGCCTCAGTTATTCTGCTATTGATTCCTTCTAGTGTAGTTTTCATTTCAGTTATTGTATTGTTCATCTTTGTTCTTTAATTCTTCTAGGTGTTTGTTAAACATTTCTTGCATCTTCTTGATCTTTGCCTCCTTCTTTCTCTGAGGTCCTGGATCATCTTCACTATCATTATTCTGAATTCTTTTTCTGGAAGGTTGCCTATCTCCACTTCATTTAGTTCTTTTTCTGGGGTTTTATCTTGTTCCTTCATCTGGTGCATAACCCTCTGCCTTTTCATCTTGTCTAACTTTCTGTGAACGTGGTTTTTGTTCCACAGGCTGCAGGATTGTAGTTCTTCTTGCTTCTGCTGTCTGCCCTCTGGTGGATGAGGCTATCTAAGAGGCTTGTGCAAGTTTCCTGATGGGAGAGACTGGTGGTGGGTAGAGCTGGGTGTTGCTCTGGAGGGCAGAGCTCAGTAAAACTCTAATCCGTTTGTCTGCTGATGGGTGGGGCTGGGTTCCCTCCCTGTTGGTTTTTTGGCCTTAGGTAACCCAACACTAGAGCCTACCCAGGTTCTTTTGGGGGGCTAATGGCGGACTCTGGGAGGGCTCAAACAAGGAGTACTTCCCAGAACTTCTGCTGCCAGTGTCCTTGTCCTCATGTTGAGCCACAGCCACAAACCGCCTCTGCAGGAGACCCTCCAACACTAGCAGGTAGGTCTGGTTCAGTCTCCCCTGGGGTCACTGCTCCTTCCCCTGGGTCCTAATGCACACACTACTTTGTGTGTGCCCTCCAAGAGTGGAGACTCTGTTTCCCCCAGTCCTGTCAGAGTCCTGCAATCAAATCCCATTAGCCTTCAAAGTCTGATTCCCTAGGAATTCCTTCTCCTGTTGCCAGACACTCAGGTTGGGAAGCGTGATGTGGGTAGTTGAAAGCTTCCCTAACATAGGAAAGGAAATAGCCACCCAAGTCCAGGAAGCGCAGAGAGTCCCAGGCAGGATAAACCCAAGAAGAAACACGTGAAGACACATAGTAATCAACTTGACAAAAATTAAAGTAAAGAAAAATTATTGAAAGCAACAAGGGAAAAATGACAAATAACATACAAGGGAACTCCCATAAGGTTAACAGCTGATTTCTCAGCAGAAACTCTACAAGACAGAAGGGAGTGTCATGATATATTTAAAGTGATGAAAGGGAAGAACCTACAACCAAGATTACTCTACCCAGCAAGGATCTCATTCAGATTAGACGGAGAAGTCAAAAGCTGTACAGACAAGAAAAAGCTAAGAGAATTTGACACCACCAAACCACTCTACAACAAATGCTAAAGGAACTTCTCTAAGTGGGAAACACAAGAGAAGAAAAGGACCTACAAAAACAAACCCATAACAATTAAGAAAATGGTAATAGGAACATACATATTGATAACTACTTTGAACGTGAATGGATTAAATGATCCAACCAAAAGACCCAGGCTCATTGAATGGATACAAAAACAAGACACATATATATGCTGTCTACAAGAGACCCACTTCAGACCTAGGGACACATACAGACTGAAAGTGAGGGGATGGAAAAAGATATTCCATGCAAATGGAAATCAAAAGAAAGCTGGAGTAGCAATACTCATATCAGATAAAATAGACTTTAAAGAATGTTACAAGAGACAAGGAAGGACACTACATAATGATCAAGGGATCAATCCAAGAATAGGATATAACAATTATAAATATATATGCACCCAACATAGGAGAACCTTAATACATAAGGCAACTGGTAACAGCTATAAAAGAGGAAATCGACAATAACACAATAATAGTGGGGGACTTTAACACCTCACTTATACCAATGGACAGAGCAGCAAAACAGAAAATTAATAAGGAAACACAAGCTTTAAATGACACAATAGACCAGATAGATTTAATTGATATTTATAGGACATTCCATCCAAAAACAGCAGATTACGCTTTCTTCTCAACTGTGCAGAGAACATTGTCCAGGATAGATCACATCTTGGATCTCAAATCAAGCCTCAGTAAATTTAAGAAAACTGAAATCATATCAAGCATCTTTTCTGACAACAAAGCTATGAGATTAGAAAACAATTACAGGGGAAGAAAAGGTGAAAACCACAAAAACATGGAGGCTAAACAATACGTTACTAAATAACCAAGAGATCATTGAAGAAATCAAAGAGGAAATCAAAAAATACCTAGAGACAAATGACAACAAACCAAAACCTATGGAATGCAGCAAAAGCTGTTCTAGGAGGGAAGTTTATAGCTATACAAGCCTACCTCAAGAAACAAGAAAAATCCCAAATAAACAATCTAAACTTATATTCAACGGAACTAGAGAAAGAAGAACAAACGAAACCCAAAGTTAGTAGAAGGAAAGAAAGCATAAAGATCAGAGCAGTAAAAAATGAAATAGAAACAAAGAAAACAATAGCAAAGATCAATAAAACTAAAAACTGGTTCTTTGAGATGATAAAATTGATAAACCATTAGCTAGACTCATCAAGAAAAGAAGGGAGAGGACTAAAATCAATAAAATTAGAAGTGAAAAAGGAGAAGTTACAACAGACACCGCAGAAATACAAAGCATCCTAAGAGACTACTACAAGCAATTCTATGCCAATAAAATGGACAACCTGGAAGAAATGGACAAATTCATAGAAAGGTATAAACTTCCAATACTGAACCAGGAAGAAATAGAAAATATGAACAGACCAATCACAAGTAATGAAATTGAAACTGTGCTTAAAAATCTTCCAACAAACAAAAGTCCAGGACCAGATGACTTCACAGGTGAATTCTATCAAACATTTAGAGAAGAGCTAACACCCATCCTTCTCAAACTCTTCCAAAAAATTGCAGAGGAAGGAACACTCCCAAACTCATTCTATGAGGCCACCATCAGCCTGACACCAAAACCAGACAAAGATACTACAAAAAAAGAAAATTACAGACCAATATCACTGATAAATATAGATGCAAAAATACTCAACAAAATACTCGCAAACAGAATCCAAAAGCACATTAAAAAGATCATACACCATGATCAAGTGGGATTTATCCCAGGGATGCAAGGATTCTTCAATATTCGCAAATCAATGTGATACACCATACTAACACATTGAAGAATAAAAAACATATGATCGTCTCAATAGATGCAGAAAAAGCTTTTGACAAAATTCAACACCCATTTATGATAAAAACTCTCCAGAAAGTGGGCATAAAGGGAACCTACCTCAACATAATAAAGGCCATATATGACAAACCCACAGCCAACATCGTTCTCAATGGTGAAAAACTGAAAGCATTTCCTCTAAGATCAGGAACAAGACCAGGATGTCCACTCTCACCACTATTATTCAACATAGTTTTGGAAGCCCTAGGCATGGCAATCAGAAAAGAAAAAGAAATAAAAGGAATACAAATTGGAAAAGAAGAAGTAAAACTGTCGCTGTTTGCAGATGACATGATACTATACAAATGGCCAGAGAATCCTGAAGATGCCACCAGAAAACTACTAGAGCTAATCAGTGAATTTAGTAAAGTTGCAGGATACAAAATTAATGAAAAGAAATCTCTTCCATTCCTATACACTAACGATAAAATACCTGAAAGACAAATTAAGGAAACACTCCCATTTACCACTGCAACAAAAAGAATAAAATACCTAGGAATAAACCTACCTAGGGAGACAAAAGTCCTATATGCAGAAAACTATAAGACACTGATGAAAGAAATTAAGGATGATACCAACACATGGAGAGATATACAATGTTCTTGAATTGGAAGAATTAATATTGTGAAAATGACTATACTACCCAAAGCAATCTACAGATTCAATGCAATCCTTATCAAATTACCAATGGCATTTTTTACAGAACTAGAACAAAAAATCTTAAAATTTGTATGGAGACACAATAGACCCTAAATAGCCAAGGCAGTCTTGAGGGAAAAAAACAGAGCTGGAGGAATCAGACTCCCTGACTTCAGACTATACTACAAAGCTACAGTAATCAAAACAGTATGGTACTGGCACAGAAATATCGATCAATGGAACAGGATAGAAAGCCCAGAGATAAACCCACACACCTATGGTCAACTAATCTATGACAAAGGAGGCAAGGATATACAATGAAGAAAAGGCAGTCTCTTCAATAAATGATGCTGGGAAAACTGGACAGCTACATGTAAAAGAATGAAATTAGAACACTCCCTAACACCATACACAAAAATAAACTCAAAATGCATTAGAGACCTAAATGTAAGACCAGACACTATAAAACGCTTAGAGGAAAACAAAGGAAGAATGCTCTTTGACATAAATCACAGCAAGATCTTTTATATCCACCTCCTAGAGTAATGGAAATAAAAACAAGAATAAACAAATGGGACCTAATGAAACTTAAAAGCTTTTGCAAAGCAAAGAAAACTACAAACAAGGCAAAAAGACAACCCTCAGAATAGGAGAAAATATTTGTAAACAAATCAACAGACAAAGGATTAATCTCCCAAATATATAAACAGCTCATGCAGCTCAATATTAAAAAAAAACAAACAAATGGCCACGAGGCACATGAAAAGCTGCCCAACATCACTAATTATTAGACAAATGCAAATCAAAACTACAATGAGGTATCACCTCATACCAGTTAGAATGGGCATCATCAGAAAAGCTACTAACAACAAATGCTGGAGAGGATGTGGAGATAAGGGAACCCTCTCACACTGTTGGTGGGAATGTAAATTGATACAGTCACTAAGGAGAACAGTATGGAGGTTCCTTATAAAACTAAAAACAGAATTACCATGTAACCCAGCAAGCCCACTACTGGGCATATACCCAGTGAAAACCATAATTCAAAAAGAGTCATGTACCACAATGTTCATTGCAGCACTATTTACAATGCCAGGTCATGGAAGAAAGCTAAATGCCCATCAACAGACAAATGGATAAAGAAGATGTGGTACATATATACAATGGAATATTCCTCAGCCATAAAAAGGAACGAAATCAGGTCATTTGTAGAGATGTGGATGGATCTAGAGACTGTCATACAGAGGGAAGTAAGTCAGAAAGAGAAAAACAAATATCGTATATTAACTCATATATGTGGAACCTAGAAAAATGGTACAGATGAACCAGTTTGCAGGGCAGAAATAGAGACACAGATGTAGAGAACAAACGTATGGACACCAATGGGGGAAAGTGGTGGGGGTGGGTGGGGGTGTGTTGAATTGGGAGATTAGGATTGACATGTATACACTAATATGTATAAAATGGATAACTAATAAGAACCTGTTGTATAAAAAAATAAATAAAATTCTAAAATTTAAAAAAAGGCTAGATCTTAAGTGTTCTCACCACAATAGAAAATGAAAACTATGTCATGTGATAGAGGTTTTAGCCAACACGCTCAGTCGTCATCATATTGCAATATATAAATGTATCAAGTCATCACATTGTACACCTTAAACTTACACAATATTATATTTCAATTATATCTCAGTGTTTAAAAAGACTATCTTTTGTGTCAGTCTTCTTTAGAAAGGGTAGTTTTAAAGTCACCAAGATTAAAAGCAAATATTCATTTTGTCACAGACTGAATGAATATCTCAGTTTCTGAACAGCTGGTGATTACAACCAAATTTATCATTTACCCATTAGCATTACAATCTGTTCTTGTAATGAAAGACAGTTATATAAAAGGACAAATGTTAGGCATCTATCCAAAGGAATGTCCTTGGAGTAACAGCTTCAGATACCAATCTAGATATAACCGATCTATTAAGAGGATTTCAAAGGAATATTGGGAGGGATTTTGGGGTAGTGATTTTTATTTTCTCCATTTGCAACTTAACAGTTACCCCACTAATATGTCCTACTTGTCTTGTCTTCTTTTTAACTACTCTGACTTTTCCCATCAGAGAAATCCACAAATATCTCATTCTGGAATGAAATCCAATCATTCAAGATCAAATCTCCATTTAGGACTTCAAAAAATAACCTTAATATATAAAGCATCCTTGGATTTTTCCATGAAGTAATTGACTGTGCAAAACAGAAAATATTACTCATAACATGAAGTTATCAGCACTGTACTAGAGAAGACACAAAACAGCCGGTCCAGCTGTCTCAAAGGCTCTAAGGGGCAGACACTCAGTTGAAACATTTGCTTTGACTTCTCATTTGACTGTCAAGTCTAATTACATAAGGGTGATTTGTGGTCCACACTAATTAGCTAAGAGGTTTGGACATTAATCCACTACTCAATAAGCAGCTCTCTGCGATGAGGTGATTTTCAAAAAAGACCAGTTCTGGCTTTATTGGTCTAGGATCTATTAGGATGAGGATATATGCACACATGCTCCTGAATGCCAGCTGAAGACATGCAGACTGTACACTTTTACACAGAGAGCTCTTTCTTCCTGGTTCCCTCTATGTCTTGTGGGCACATCACCCAGGAGCAAGTAGGGTGAGTTGAAGAAAGTGGGGAATACCACAAGGAGAACTTCAGTAAAAAGGAACCTGTGTATACCTGATAAAGGACTAGTATCCAGAATATATAAAGAACCCTTACAACTCAAGAATAAAAAGACTAATAACCCAGGTAAAATTGGGTTAATTCACGTTTTTCCAAGGTAGATATACGAATGACCAAGAAGCACATAAAAAGGTGTTCAACATTATTAGTCACTAAGGAAATGAGAATCAAAATCAAAATTAGCTATCACTTCTCACCTACTAGGATGGCTAGAATAAAACATCAGATAACAATAAATGTTGGCAAAGATGTGGAGAAATTGACTTTATAGATAAGGAAACTGAGACACAATGAGGATACATACCTTCCCAAAGTCTCAAAGCTAGATTCAAACAAGGTTTTTGTCTTTAGAGTTCATACCACTATGCTATTTTGCATCCTCTATGTTCTGGAGCTTTCAGAAAGCTACTATGAAAATATCATAATCAAGCTAGCTTGGACAGTAATGGGATGGGCCAGAAGAGGAAAAAAAACATGTGGAGGAATTGAAACCCTCATACACTTGTGGTGAGAATATAAAATGGTGTTTTAGAAAATAGTCTAGCAGTTCCTCTAAAACTTAAACATGGAGTTACCATATAACCCTGAAATTTCATTCCCAGGTATATACCCAAAAGAAAAAAACATACATCCACACAAAAGCATGTACACGAATGCTTATAACATTATTCATAATGGCCAAAAGTAGAAACAACTCAAACATCCATCAACTGATAAATGGATAAATAAAATGAGGTATATCCATACAATGGAATATTATTCAGCATAGAAAGAAATAAAGTAATGATACACACTACAACATAGATGAGCCTTGAAAACATTATGCTAAGTGAAAGAAACCAACCACAAAAGATCACATATGATATGACAATTCATAAAAAATGTCCAGAATGGGGATATCTGTAGAGACAAAATAGAGACAGAGAATAGACTAGTGGTTTCTTAGGGCTGGGTGGATGGAAGGGGAGGAGGGATAGAGTGGAGATAGATAAAAGCTATGAACTTTCTTTTTGAGGTGATGAAAATGTTCTAAAATTGTGCTAATTGTGGCAAATATCTGTGAATATGCTAAAAACCCACAGAATCATTCACTTCAAATGGGTGAATTGTATGGTATGTGGATTATATCTCAACAAAGCTTTTTTTTAAGGAAATAAAAAGGAAGCTGTGAGTATGATAAAAAAAAAAAAAAACTCTCGCTGGCTGTCACTGGTAGAAGTGAATGGCAGGAGGACAGAAGAAGAAAAAGAAGGGCTGTGGAGAACCCATGGTCCCATCCAATGGCAAGTTAGTAAATCAGATGAGTGGCCTAAGAGTCACACAGCTGGCATGACAGCATCAGAGCCCCTTCATTCATTCAGTCATTTAACAAATGTTTATTGAGCACCTTCCATGTGCCAAGTTATGTCCTAAGAAAGTGAGATATAGCTGTAAACAATTGTTTGAAAAAGAGAGAGAGAGACAGTGAAGGATGTTTACCGTAGTATTGCTGTGCTCTCAAAAACTGGAAACAACCTGACTCTCCATGAGGTATGGTTAAATAACCATGATGGAATTTTGTGCATCTATGCATTTATTTTAAATTATTATTGCAATCTATATCAACGGACCTGCTAGTATATTGAATCGTATGAAATTACCAATCTTATAGGTCAAAATGGTCAAATATTGGCAAATATTGTTATGTTAAAAAATACATTGCATGTAGGCTCATCAGTTGTAACAAAGGGACCACTCTGGTGGGGGATGTTGATAATGGAGGAGGCTATGCGTGTGTGGAGACAGGGGATATATGGTGAGTCTCTGTACCTTCCAATCAATTTTGTTATGAACCTAAAACTGCTCTAAAAAATGAAGTCTATTAAACTAAAAAAAAAATGCACACTGTGTTTAATAATATATGTATCTATATTTGTATATGTTTTCACTAGGATAGGGGAAAATGTGAAAGATAAATACTTGGCTGTTACTATTGTGTATGCCAGGAGGGAGAGAAATGCCTGTGTGTGTGTGTGTGTGTGTGTGTGTGTGTGTGTGTGTGTGTGTGTGTGCACCTGTGTTGAGGAAGCATTAGCTTTTTCTTTATATATCTTCACATTCTTTCATTTGTGACAATTATGTATTACTTTCACAATTAATAAGCATAATCAAAAATTACAAATAAAAAAGAGAACACAGGAGGTGCTTATGGAACTGAATCCACGATCCAGATTCATCGTCCTTTATCTTCAAGTTTAGTTTTAGGGGCAGACTGTCTAGACGTGAACACCCACCATATGCCGAGGAAGTTTCATAGAAATGGGAATTGGCTGTGGATCTGGACTGTCTCGATAGCTACTCGAAAGGAAACACAATAAAAATAGTTTTGTAACATTTGTGATAAGACTACAGTACAAAGATTGATCAATTGACGTCATTAAATCAATTGCCCTTTGTGAGAGTTTCTGAGGACAAAGAAGTCCAGAGGTATTTTATGTGCAACATGAAATACGAGGTAGGAAATCAGCAGAGATAAGATTTCAGTACATTGATGTGTACCTTGATGGATTCCAATTTCCCTCCCTAACTCTTAAACGAAATCACAAACATTTGCTTCAAGTCTGGAACAAACTTGGAGCAAAGAGCTTATCTCTTCTTTTTTTAATGAATTGCACTTTATATCATGCTCCTCCTGGGCACCTAAGAACACTGGCAGCATCACAACTCGAGAGGCATGGTGGGATCGTGGTTACAGGCACAATCTATGGGCACAGGATGCCTGGGTTCAAACCTCAGTTCTGCCACTCACTGATTTGCACAACCTCCTCCACCTTCACGTGTGTCCAGTTTCCCTATGTGGTCATTTATAAGGTGGGGATGACCATGAAAAAGCTCCTCTAGGGACTGTTATGAGGATTAAATGTGCTAATATAGGTGAAGCATTTAAAATTGTGCCTGGCATTAAACCTTATATGTTTTGTGCATTAAAAACTTCTCACACCTAAATAGACATTTCCTCGAAGAAGATCTACAGACTGCCAACAAACACATGAAATGATGCTCAACATCACTAATCATTGGAGAAATACAAATCAAAACTACAATGAGGTATCATCTCATACGGGTCAGAATGGCCATCATCAAAAAATCTACAAACAATAAATGCCGGAGAGGGTGTGAAGAAAAGGGTACCCTCTTGCACTGTTGGTGGGAAGGTAAATTGATACAGCCACTGTGGAGAACAGTATGGAGGTTCCTTAAAAAACTAAAAATAGAACTACCATACGACCCAGCAATCCCACTACTGGGCATATACCCTGAGAAAACCATAATTCAAAAAGAGTCATGTACCACAATGTTCATTGCAGCTCTATTTACAATATCCAGGACAAGGAAGCAACCTAAGTGTCCATCAACAGATGAATGGATAAAGAAGATGTGGCACATATATACAATGGAATATTACTCAGCCATAAAAAGAAACGAAATTGAGTTATTTGTAGTGAGGTGGATGGACCTAGAGTCTGTCATACAGAGTGAAGTAAGTCAGAAAGAGAAAAACAAACAGCATATGCTAACACATATATATGGAATCTTAAAAAAAAAATGGTTCTGAAGAACCTAGGGGCAGGACAGGAATAAAGACGCAGATGTAGAGAATGGACTTGAGGACACGGGAAGGGGGAAGGGTAAGCTGGGACAAAGTGAGAGAGTGGCATGGACTTATATATACTACCAAATGTAAAATAGATAGCTAGTGGGAAGCAGCTGCATAGCACAGGGAGATCAGCTCAGCGCTTTGTGAGGGGTGGGATAGGGAGTGTGGGAGGGAGATGCAAGAGGGAGGAGATATGGGGATATATGTATATGTATAACTGATTCACTTTGTTATAAAGCAGAAACTAACACACCATTGTAAAGCAATTATACTCCAATAAAAATGTTAAAAATAAATAAATAAAAACTTCTCACAAAAGGTAACCCTCCTACACTGTTGGTGGGAATATAAATTGGTGGAGCCACTATGGAAAACAGTATGGAGGTTCCTTTAAAAACTAAAAACAAAGTTACCATATGATCCACCAAACCCACTCCTGGGCATATATCCAGAGAAAACTCTAATTCAAAAAGATACATGCACCCCAGTGTTCACAGCAGCACTATTAACAATAGCCAAGACATGGAAACAACCTAAATGTCCATCAACAGATGAATGCATAAATAAGATGTGGTACACATATACAATGGAATATTACTCAGCCATAAAAAGAATGAAATAATGCCATTTGCAGCTACACGGATGGACCTAGAGATTATCATACTAAGTGAAGTAAGTCAGACCGAGAAAGACAATTATTTTATGATATCACTTATATGTGGAATCTAAAAAATGATACAAATGAGCTCCTTTACAAAATAGAAACAGACTCACAGACATAGAAAACAAATTTACAGTTACCAGAGGGGAAGGGGAGAGGGAAGGGATAAATTAGGAGTTTGGGATTAGCAGATACAGACTATTATATATAAAATAGACAGCAACATGGTCCTATTGTATATTCAATATCTTGTAATAAACTATAAAGGAAAAGAATCTGAAAAAGAATGTATATATACGAATATATATGTATATATATGCATATATATGTATATATATGTATATACATATATATAATCACCTTGCTGTAGAAACAGAAACTGACACATTGTAAATCAACTATATTTCAATAAAAAACAAAACAAAAAAACTTCTCACAGCTTTGGCATGTCTTTCAAAAACTGGATATTACATGCTATTTTCTCTCATTCACTCACACATATGTATTGATTGACTCCTGCCTTCCAGGCACTGTGCTAGGTGTTCAGAATAGTAAATGAATGAATGAATGAGTCTCACAATTTCTCTGTTGAATGGTCCATTGCACATTTCAAAGTGTGCATATAATAACCTATATTATAAATCACTATATTTTTTCAAAGCAGGGAACAAACAGAAGTTGTTGGGGTTATATAATTAGTGGTGAAAGAATACACAAGTTTGAAATAGGACAGCACACACTAGATCCTCAAGGAGGAATGCCACTAACATGAGTGTGGCCACAGGACTTGACACCCCAACTGGGCATTTGTGGTGTGACTATAAATTACTGAGGCTAAATCCACAATCCAGAAATTTGACCTTGTTACCTCATGAGTTTGGTGAGTAACATCAATGCTTGGCCAAGTTTAGAGCACTATGTCTGCAGGTAACCATGCAAATTCACACTGGCCCACATGCACAGGCCTGAGAGAAAGCAGAGAACCAAAAAAGGGGTCTAACCAAAAAATGCTGAACTATGTGCCCCTCTTTTTAAATCTTTTCTCCCTGGGTTTCATGGGACAAGAGGAGAACACTTCAGTGTCCTGGTTTGTGATTTCTATGTGTTTGGATGTGTAAACAAAGGAAGAGATGACTATGGAAACACCAGTGATCACTGGAAACTTAGGTCACCAGCAGCGTTTTCGTGGCTCAATGATTTCTCCAAATCAGTGAGGCTATGGTTTTGAGGAGACCTGACAATAATACAGCAGACCCTGTTTGATACCCACCCAGGTCCTTGGACTCTTTAATCAGTAGAAATTGATAAGAGGCCAGATGAGGAATTCAGGCAAGGCTTTACTAGGACTCATGCTGCAGCAGGGTGGGGCAGGGAGGGTGATGGGGAGGCTAATCTGGTCCCTTAAATGGGGTGAGGGCAGATCGGTGGGTGGCTCAGGAGGCATGGCTTAAGTGGCCTGCCACCCCCTTGGTGGTGCTGCATGCAGGGATCATGTGCTGGACCCTGCTTTCGCTCTTGGCGCCTCAGAAGTGGCAGCTGGGTTTTGGCCTTTTTGTATCTTGCTGTTCATAATTTGCCCCAACTGCGCATGCATGCGGTTATTTTTTGGTCCCTTATAATTTCTTCGTACTCTGATGCTGGAGGAGACGTCTGTCCAGGTGCAAGCACTCTGGTAAAGGATCCCAGGCCCCAGCCTATCTCACATGCAGGAAACTGCTTAGTGTACCCTGAAAGCACTGGCCGCTATTCCATTCACTCATTTGTTTATTCATTCTGCAGTTAGAGCTCTTTCTATGTGCCTAATGGTATGCTAAAAACTGAAATTACAAACAGTTTTTCAAATTCAGAGCAAAAAAACAGGTACTCTCCTCTAAAATGTATAAAGGTTCACTCAGAAAAGAGTCAAAGTTCCTAGCAAAGTAAATACACAATTTGGTATTGCTTTCACGTGGGCAACCATCAGCCTAATATGTCATTATATCAACTGACCACAATTCAGGTACTGATTTCTCCGGAGCTGGGACAAAGCTTAGGAAGTCTCGAGAAGCTAGAAGATAAGTAAGTGATCTTTCCCAGCATTGCTCCTGAAGGAACACTAGTCAAAATCATGCTTAGAAATGTCATTCCTATTGAGGATAAAGAAACAATACCTACCTGGAAACATTGCCATAACAATAGGCATCTTTCTGTTTTTCACGAGGCAAAGTTCAGCTTTAAGTAACATTCCCCTCAAGTAACCCCCCCTCAGCTGGTTGGGGGTTGCCTCCCTGAGTACACCTCCTCATCTGGAGACATTCTTTAATGCCCATGCTTCTCTGCAGGCCTCAGCATCGTATTGTCACTGGGCAGCTGTAAAATCTTTATAGCAGCAGGAATCTATTGACAGGTGGGTAAACCGTACATGCAGTAAAAATTCTGTGTGTCAGAAGTCAGGGCAGAGTCAGGCATCTTGTTGCATGCCTGCTAATGTAGAGTTTCTTGAAAGTCAGAGAATCCTTTTATTAGGGCATTCCCACCTGTTCACTCACCTTGCCCCACCTAAAAGATTAATACACAAACAACCAAGCAATTAAATAAGGCAACCAGTTGAAAAATTTGTTCAAAAATATGGAAATTTAAAACACAGAGAAATCATATTTGTTTGAGGACCTAAAGGATCCAGATATAATACTTGAGCTGCCCAAGAGGTCGGGGTGGGTCTCTTTTTCAACGCAGGAAAATTTCATTTTCACTGTTGCATTGTGAAAATAACTTACAATGCAAAAGGTGCCCTAATTCTGCCATTTGCACAGAGGAGTTCTCTGAGGGTTATCTGCTACCTGACCTGTCCCAGGCTCACACCCTGTCTAGACCAAGCTGGCCATTATCAGCAACCTTTAGGTATTAATCAAGAACCTACTCTGACCTGCCTAGCCTAACAAGCAGGGTGTGATAGAAGATGCAAGAGGAAGAGGAAACTCTGTTGCTCCAATGATTATAACTCTAAATAAGGAAGCTTCAGGCTTGATACTCTCCATTCCATCTGAGAGATGGCTGAGATGACAGGGTGCTTTTCAAGCCCTTGAACAAAAGAATCCATTTTTTTCTAACTGCTTACTGAACAATCTCTCTGACCCCTGGTGGAAGGGAAGAAGCATTTGAAGCCCTATCGCCCTGAGGGCTCCCATCAGTAGGTCCAGGTTCATTCATAAATTTCAGTCTGTCTAACAGAACCCTAAGATGACCTTCCACCACATCTTCTTGCCCAAGACTCCTGTGGGCATGGAAGGAGGAGGGCCGTTGGTGGTCTCCTCTTCCCAGCCCCCCATGCAGGGTGCCCCACCTACTTATAGATACGTGGTCAGCTCCAAGGAAATGACAAGTGGTCTTGGTGATTTTATTCCTCTTATTCCTCTTTTGCATAAGGATTAGGAGCAAGTACTTCCAAAGGAATATAACATTCTTAGGAAGAAAAGGCACTCAGTTGAGAACCATGCCTAACCCTGAACTCTACCTCTGCTCTAAACATGCCCTTGTAGGGAGCTCCATGGCCATGGTGATACAATGGTACCAGGTGACCAGGCCCACGTGATGGAATGCCTGACTTAACCCATTCATTGAACAAATACTCATTTACACATCTGCCATGTTCCCGGATTTTCCAATGCTAAATTTTCTGGCCAAATCATTGAAGAGTCTAATTCCCACGTATGAAGTGGTAACAGGGACAGGAATGGCACAGAGATGTACAAGTTATGTACTGCACAAAGGTACTCAACCAAGGAGGTGAGTAGGAATTGAAATCTAGCCCATGCTCCTTTTACCAAGCCGGATACCCATGGGGCTACATCTGCCCAGGGGAGTACACCTTTCCCTAATGTACAAGAAAAACATTTTCTAGTCAAACAGAGGCCGTATGCTATACAACACACCACAGTATCCCATTATGAACTTTACCCCCAACAGATGAGGTAATTTGCTATTGCCTCAGTCTCCCCATCTGTAAAATGGGGACAATAGCACTTCTTTGTGTTTTATGCCTTGAGATAGTCATTATAAGAAGCAGACTGAGCTCACTAGAAAGAAGGTCTTCAAAGAATGTAAAGCTCATATTAAATATTAGACTTTATTTCCTCACTTTGTCCCAAGAAAGTACTACTTACTAGCTATCGGTCATCCGATGATCAGAGAGGAAAATAAAACTATTTTGTAGCCCTTGCCAAGGAAAGTTAATGAAAACTCTTATTCCACTAGCTATGTAACGGCCAGGAGAAAGACCCACCTAGGACTAGCTGCACAGCTAAATGCCTATTCAGGAACCCAATGGAAACTTCAGATCAATTCCTAATCAACTGTGCTCTCAAGTTTTATATGAAAACAAAGGTCATGAACAGGACTACTAACCAATTTTTGCAAAGAGATGGAGAAGAAGGGGACTTTCTTTCCTTGAAAGCAGATAGTGTGCCTCTCTCATCCTTGAGTTTCAGGGCCTGAATTGAACAGTGTTGTTCAATCAATGTTTGTTGACATTTGTGCTGAGTAGCCCAACATGTGCTTCCAAGTGGCCGATCCTCCCCTTCAGCGGAGAGATAGGGATCCAGATAAAGGATTAGGAGGGTCCTAAATAATTCATATGGAATCATCTAATTTGGTTAAACCTACAGAAAAGGGACTTAAATTTCCATGTTTAGAAACTTCCTGTATCTAATCTAAATCTTGCATGTTCTTATTCCAGCGTTAGTAGCATCAGAAAGCATGGCTTTGAAGCAATCATTCTGATTCTACTGATCCAGACTAAAAGGTTGACACTTTAAGGAGTACAAACTTAACTATATGAATACACTCCTTTCAACTTCTAAACGGATTTATCTTTCCAGGTAAAAATCTAAACGAACTCATGTTAGTGTCATTCGGTCATTCTATGACCGCTTGCTCTAAGGACAGTGCTTCTGAATTTCTTTTTGCCCAATTCATCATTCAGTTATAGACTGTATCTTCAGCCTTGAAGGCCAACAGATGGCTTGCTAATTATCTAACTTAAGGAAAACGTCACGACAATAGTAAAGAGAAAGCAAGTCCTGTGGTCCCCATCTTGGTGGCTGGCAGAACCTCACTATCTGAAGTCAGGCTGCTCTTTTCTTCCTCTGATTCCCTTCTCTCCTGAGAGTTAAGGAAGCAGTTTGCAGAGGTAGATTCTCGTGAACAACACTCACCCAGGCTTTAAACGCGTTTCCTCTGGTTTCAACAGCATCAATTCCTGCAGCACACACAGTAACTACTCAGCCACTGAGTGGCTTCATTTTCCTCCCAAGCATCTGGCTACTTAGGAACGTATTGACCGCCACCTTGTGGAACCAAAGCAAACACACTTGTAAAAAGTCTGTTCTATTCAATTTTTTGTCACTCGAAATTTTTTTCTCATTTTTTATCACTTTTTCTTCTCCGGGAAGGAGTTTCCATGCTGCTCTTGTCACAGGAAGCATCTCGCACCTGGCAGGGAAAAAAACAATCCTGCTTGCTTCACGGACTGTCATTCTTGGTCAAAATGGAGCTATGACACACGGAGAGCAAAAACTGCCATTCCCTGGAAAGCTCCTAAACCTCACCGACAATGCCAGGAATTGAACCACAATCCCAGATAATTATATTTACAAGAAAGGGCCTGCCCATAATCTCTCCAAAAAATAATGTTATTCACATGTGTTTCGTATAGAGATCCACATACATTGGTGTAGCCATGTTTGGATTCTAATCTTAAGCTAGAAAATTAGCCTGACCTAACAGAAGTGTTTTAAATTGCCTGCCCTACAATATATCACATCACTTGCTTTCAATGCAAGACTTGGTCTGGTTTATTTTCCATTGCATTTTTCTGTTGCAAAGACATTTCTATAGCTGTATATATCTCTATAGATGGCTATAAGGGAAGTAAGGCTATACCCATGTTTGGATAAACATATCTATCTGTTTTACCTCAGACTGAACTATCTCATCATGGGAAAGTTTGATGGGAAAGTTTAAGTCTGTTAAATATACACCAAAGTTTTTAAAGTGTTTGATTATAAGCAATGTGTCTGTTTTTAAAAAAATACAAAACCTTTTCACTTTGGAAGAAGCTAGTTTTGTACAGTTCTTCTTAGCAGCTACGATTTTTAATATCTGAGTAGATAACTTATATTACTGCAGCTTTGGCCTGAACCAACATAATGGTTACTAAAACTATACAACATGGGCATTAAATCTGAACAGATACAATGTAGGAAGCAGCTAGAACCGTCTTTCAGCAAAGCTCCTTCTTTCATGAAACATACTATTTTTACTGGAAGAGAGAACTGACTCTAACCAGGGTTGTGATTTTCTCAGCACAAATACCTTTACAAGGCCTAAGAGATTCTGGAGTTGAAAGTTCAGTAGAGGAGCGGGGGAAGAATGTGGGGCTCTCTCAGAAAAGCTCAGGAATCTCATAATACTAATGTAAGAACATCTGGGAGGGAAAAAAGTGTGACACGAGGCAGGCCCTAGAAAGGGAGCCAAGCAAATGCTTTTTCCCATGTTGGTCAGGAGCCCTGTAAGTTTCAGTCTCAGGTTTTCAGAGTATGGTCAAAGCTAGGAGGGAACATAACAGGTCGAAAGTCCCAGGAGTGGAATAAGTAATGCAAGGAAAATGAACAACAGATTGAAAAATAAAATGCATTCTTGATACTATGCGATAGGCCCTATTTTTTATCTCTAAGTCCTCAAGAAGAGAAATAAAAGAGAATCCAACTGGAAGTAAGAAAGATCCATGAGCTCTTTCTGAGGAAAGGAAGTAAATTAGTCACCAAATATTTATTCAGAATGTTGTGGTGGCCATTGGTGCTGTTCATCAGAGTGATCAGTCTCCCAGGTTCAGGGGAGAATTGTACTTCCTAGCTCCCAGGTGATTGGGTGAGGCCATGGGATTGATTTTGGTCAATGAGTAGAGAGCAGAAATGACATGGGTCACTTCCAGGACAGAATACTGACTTGCTGCAAGACTCAAGTACTCTATTCCATGTGGCTCAGTGGCCTGTAATTCAAGGTGGTAGCTGCTTAGCCACCCTGGGTCTCTGAGAGAATGAGCACAACCCCTTGGCTATCTGCACTGAAGTGTAATGTAAGTGAGAAACAAACCTTTGTGGTTTAAGCCATTAACATTTGGGAGATGTTTGTTACTGCAACATGATGAAGCCAATCCTGACTGATACATACCCGCAATAGAGGCAATATGCTTGTCTTTTTGAAGTGAGCAAAGGTGTGTGACACATCCTTATATTCAGGCAAAGAGTACCTGAAGCTTGTAGTGGAAAGGCAGGGAGGGCATTGTTTAGTGTGAGAAAAACCTTACATTTAAAAGCAGCTTTCTGTCTTCTCAAAGGAAGACTGAATTCACCTACCAGGCTATTGTTACCTTATTTTAAGAAAAACACCAAGATGTGCCCTTTGGTTACATTAGTGCAAATGAAGAACGCTCCCAATGGTTGTTAGAAAAAAAAAACAAACTCTAATTTAATTCAGCTCTTTTAGGGAAAGGAGTTAAGCCTAGATGTGGAAATGTCAATTGTTCCACAGAGTTGAGTCAATGCTCATTACAGATAAAATACACATTCATAAAATGTCACTAAATTTGCTGTACTTTTTTGCCATTTTGTATCTTCTCAAGCAACAGATATTGAAAGTACAAACCACAGCGTGGGGGCAGGGGTCCATTAAATCCTCTGACTATAAAAGGAACTGTTGCTCTACAAGCACTGAGGAACCGCCAGTTTTAAGCAACAGATTCTTACTTCATTTCTAAGAAGGCTGGAACTGACAGTACAGTCAGTGCCCTGGATGCAAGGTGGGGATGAAATCTCCACAGAACACCATTCCTCCTTCATGCACCACTGCAGTTCTGCTACCTGGTGTATATGAGACCCACTATCTTTGAATTTCCTGCCCTCAGACTGATTAATATTGACATACACATATATGTATGTCCCTACATATAGGTTCATTCTAAAGGCAGATCTTGAGAAGGTCAGAAATGAGACAAACTTGAAAGACCATAGACAAGGTCACCCATAGACAGACCTGGCCAAGATAGTTAAGATGCCACTTCAGTCTGACTCTTTTATCTATGGAATTCAACACCAAGAGGCAAGGCTTTCAGTTCTAGCTCCAGCTGGCCACGTGTAAGTAAATGAAAGCAAGATGCTGTTTGCCACACTGCGTGAATGTATTTAGAGCTTGGCACCAGCAAATTTATGTTCTATTTTTGTAAACCTGTTTGTAAAATATACCCTCTACTTGACCAAGAGTATAATGATGTCTACAGCTAAAACTACCAACAAGAGGAAGGTCTAAGGATTTCAGAACTAAACAAACTGTTGTTCTGTTGGTTTTCTTAATCTACTGCTTATTGTATTTAGTGTCTTCCTCATAACAGGCACCATATTAAATGCTTTTTATTGTTTATTGTCTTTATTATACACAACATCACCTATATAGCATAAAATGCCATTGTCCCCATTTTAAGGAGGAGAAAAATGAGGCTTAGAGAAGTTAATTAAACTGCCAAGGTAATCAGCACCTTAACTGAGATTCACAAACAGGTCTGTCTGTTTTCAAAGCCCGGGTATGTATTTCATAACATCATTCTACCTGACTACTTTCCAGAAACTGCAGCCATCTGGTTTGGGGCATCGTGGACACTCTTTGATCTTTTTTTTTTTTTTTTCCTTCGGTACGCGGGCCTCTCACTGCTGTGGCCTCTCCCGCTGCGGAGCACAGGCTCCAGACGCGCAGGCTCAGCGACCATGGCTCACGGTCCCAGCCGCTCCGCGGCATGTGGGATCCTCCCGGACCGGGGCGCAAACCCACGTCCCCTGCATCAGCAGGCGGACCCCCAACCACTGCGCCACCAGGGAAGCCTACTCTTTGATCTTTTATAAACATTTCACATTTGGAAATGGTGACTATTCGTGTCACTTTCAAATAAAGGAGCATCAAGGAAGTCAGAATTATAAGATCATAGACCTGGAAAAGGCCTGAAAGCTGAACAGTGATGTGGTGGACTCCATCACGCACTAACAAAAGGTGGACAAGTCAGTGACTATAACTCAGTGTAACCATCTCAACAGCCAGCTGGACTGTAGACTCCGAAATGAGTGTTATTTATCGAAGTGAACATGTGCTGTAATGTATCAGTTTTCGGGTGTTTATTTTTAAAATCAACCACTTTACTGAATCATCACACCTTGTATGTGCATCGTAAACAATAAATCCAAACATCAGTTAAGGACAACACTACATTACTAATTGTATCGTAACCAAGATAAACCATTCTTCATCTGAAAAAGCTTTCACATCTTCATCATATATATTTTTTCAATGACTACAACATTAAGTCTTTCATTGTGGACCTGTATATTTATATATATTTATTTTATGTATATTTGGTAGATTGTGTGTGTGTGTGTGTGTGTGTGTGTGTGTGTTTTTACTGGTCAAGTTATTTTAAAAATCACTAGTCAGTTCTCTGTGTTTATGATAAAGGGTGTACCTTCTCATCAGTAGAAGTCATTAAGTTATTTGGAAGCTTTTCAATTTTAAATAAATGTTGATATTTTCTCCCTCTTTTTAAATAATTATTTGCTTTGAATTCATCATTAATCCATTTATATTATTCTTACCCAAGTAATTTTTTTTTTTTTTTTTTTTTTTTTTTTTTTTTGCGGTACGCAGGCCTCTCACTGTTGTGGCCTCTCCCGCTGCGGAGCACAGGCTCCGGACGCGCGCTCAGCGGCCATGGCTCACGGGCCCAGCCGCTCCGCGGCATGTGGGATCTTCCCAAACCGGGACACGAACCCGTGTCCCCTGCATTGGCAGGCGGACTCTCAACCACTGCGCCACCAGGGAAGCCCACCCAAGTAATTTTTTAAAAACAGAATTCACTTGATATTTGTGATCAAATCTGATAATCATTGTTTCATGCAATCCCCACTGAGTAAAAAATTATTTAGTATATGAACAAATAATTAAAGCCAAATTATTAGTTTTTATGCATTCGAAGTATTTTTTAGGAACAAATAATCATACTAAACATAACCTTTTATCTTAGATATCTTAATTTCATAGAATATTCATATATAGAAATAAATGCAAACTATATGAATATTTGTCATTTTTTATTTTCTCAAATTTCTCTCTGGAAACTTTTTAAATTTAAAAAATTTGTTAAAGTAGGTTAAAGCATGCTACTTTTCTCTTTTCTTGTAAATTGTTTTCAGAAATAACATACATAAAGAAAAGTTCAGAGACCATAAGTATAACACCCAATGAATTTTCATAAAATGAAGAGACACATGTAACTTGCACCCAGATCATGAAACAGAACATGACCAGCACCCCAGGGCCTCCTCCCAGTCACAACCTTCTGAGAGTAACCACTAAGCTGACCTAACCCCATGGCTTCGTTTTGTCTCTTTTCATATTTCATATAAATGGGATAATCCAGTATGCACTCTTTGTGACTGTTGCCTTACTTCAATATTGTGCTTCTGAAATTCATCTCCATCGTTGCATACAGTTGCAGTTTGTCCATCCTCGTTGCTGTATAGTACTGTATCGTAGAATATACTACAATTTATTTCTCCGTTACACTGCTGCATGGCACATGCATACACCAAAACATTATGCCTATTTATCTAAAATTCAAATTTAACAGAGCCTCCTGCATTTTGCCAGGTAACCCTAATCCTTGCCATCACTTACCTTTCTCAGTAGAAGTGCCTACTTTCTTTAAAAAACAAACAACTAAAGCCACTTGCTACCCTTGTAGAATTGCATCTACAAAATAAAAGTGAACAGTTAACAGTTGTTCAGTTCATTTGAATGGACAGGGAAACTGGTTTGTTCAGGAGTATCTCTTTCTCCAGACAAAAAAAAAAGTCCATTTTCTGTAATGAAGTATGTCTTTTAGCTATCTACATTTATTAAATCAACTGGAACATGGCCAAGTCTTTATTTTTGATGTGTAAACAGCCTTAATTGTGTTAACAGTTTGCTTACAAATATAGATGTTGTAGTTATAACAACGTTTATTATTTCAATGAAGTCCTTTTATTCTTCAAAGCATTTTACAAATTACAAATTAAGCCCTGCAACAGCCCTTCACCACCACCCCAGGGAAAAAGGGAATACAGTCCCAAAGTCAAGATATGAACCAACTGGTCACAGAGTAAATTTCAAACCTAAATCCAAAGATCTGGTCTCCATGTTCCAAATACCAAACTCACATCAAGGGGGAGCATTAATATTCCACCTAACAAAAACTATTGCCATTCTGCTTTTCCATCTAAAAATGGGAAAGAGAGTTAGGGGTCAGGGAATGCTGAACTTTCAACAGTGCTTATTTTCTTTCTTAGATATAAGCCTCATCAGCAAGGTTTCAGCCTCAGTAAAGTTCCGATTTGTTTTTTGATTCTAAAAATGTGTACGTATCAAGACCACCAGGTTCAGACAAGTGATAGCCACAGAAAGCCAGAACAATATAGATTCGTGAAAATTTAGGGGGTGTCCAGAGGAAATTCTAATATTAAATTCCAAATGATCATTGGCTGAGGAATTCTGAATTAGAAATATTCTGCTGTTATCTTCCAGTGTGATTACTAAACTAGTACTGAAAATTACAGAACTAGTACAATAAGACTGGTCTAAATTTCTCTCTTGACTTTCCCAGCCACAAAAATCTTGGCATGGGGGAACACTGTCCTAAAATGACTATTGTTCAATCCAGATCCTGAATGAAAGTGAGACTCTGAGGTTGTGTTGGGAACAGTTGGGATATTTCTGGGGAAAGCATCTCTAATTCCATATTTGTCTTCAAATATTAACCAATGATTTATGAAACTTTCCTTGACAACTAATATTTTAAAAAATAGAAATTGTGTATTTTCCAGAGTAGTTTTCATCCTGAATTATCCCCTTAGTTCCTCTGGAAATATCTTCATCAAATTGCTTACACTAAAGACATTTGTCTCTTTCTTTGCACTTCTTTTCTATTGAATGAAGGAAAATGGCCATTTAAAATGGAAAAATGTAAGTCTAAGTATGATTGGTGGCTATGTACTGAAAAATAAAAGCGTGAGATCTAGAGGATATACAATTGGGGGTGACAAAACATAAAGTTTTGTTCACAAGTGCAGAAAGTTAGACAAAATATATTCTTTAAATTAAATGAGCCAAAGATACACTATTGGGTAGGGAAGAAAAGTTGGCAAAGAGTCACAAAATTAAAAAGGGAGAGATTTTTTAATGACTATCTTTACACAGTCAACTATGATCCAGTATGGACAAAGAAAAATACGTTTATTTTATTAAGTAGACAACTGTTTAGCTGAAAAGGGGATTTTTAAGAAGTGAATTAGTGATGTGCCTTCAAGTCCATGAAAGGTCTGAAAGGTTCCTATTTACCCCACAAAACTGGTCATCATCCCATGACCCCCACCCCTGCCATCTTCCTCATCTCCATAAATGACCCATCCATTTCCTCATGTCACACACCCAGGAGTCATTGTTAATTCTCTTTTCCTCATTCTTCTCCTCATTCAATCCATAGCCAAACATTGTTTTTCCTATCTCCAAATTATGTCATAAATTGGTCCACCCGTCCCCGTCCTGACCTACACCTCCCCCTGTTCAGGCCCCTGTGATAGCATCAGGGCAGCAGCCTCCTACATGCCCTCCCTGCTTCCATGCTGCCCATCAACAGACCGTTCCCCATGTAGCAGGCAGGGCACCTTTTAAACTCTTAAAATTAGGTCATATGACTTCCTGACCTTTTTTTTTTTTTTAATTAAAAAGAAAACTGAGGGCTTCCCTGGTGGCACAGTGGTTGAGAGTCTGCCTGCCGATGCAGGGGACACGGGTTCGTGCCCCGGTCCGGGAGGATCCCACATGCCGCGGAGCGGCTGGGCCCGTGAGCCATGGCCGCTGAGCCTGCGCGTCCGGAGCCTGTGCTCCGCAGCGGGAGAGGCCCCAGCGGTGAGAGGCCCGCGTACCGCAAAAAAAAAAAACACCCTACTGTTCCATCAAACTTCTTAGTACAGCCCACAAGGAACTGCACTAGCACCATCAAGATACATTTGCTGAATAAATAATACATACAATAAAGGAGGATTTTTAAGGGAGACTCCCAAGGAAAGAAGTAAGCCCCGGAGAGTAATAGCAAAAGATGGGTAGGGAGGCAGGAAAGATGATCCGTAAGTGTGTATGTTCTAAGCAGTTCATTGCCTGGTCTTTGTGATCAACTCCCAGAGAGGCCCCTGAAGCTCTTCTATCTTCAGATATCGTCTCTGCTTGCCCTCCCATCCCACTTCCCAGACTCCACACTCTGGTTCCATTACTTCAAGGTAGTGACTGAGGAAGCCAGAGTCTTTTGGGGGTCTTATCAGCCAGTTCCCTGGGTGCCAGGGTCTCTCCCTGCTGGTTGGCACCCTGCATGGGGGCTCCTTGGTCTGTGGGGATGGTGACTGCTGGGCTGGACCAGTTTCCTAGACACCAGTGATGTCACGAGCCTTCACGGGGCTGCAAGTGGCTGAGATAAGACCAGGCAGATCTCAAGAATAACAGAACATTGAGTAGAATTCCCTGCGCTATACAGTAGAGGTCCTTGTCAATTATCTATTTTGTATATAGTAGTGTGTATATGTTAATCCCAAACTATATGAGAAAAGAATCTGAAAAAGAATGGATATATGTATATGTATAACTGAATCACTTTGCTGTACATCTGAAACTAACATAACATTGTAAATCAACCATACTCCAATATAAAATAAAAATTAAATGAAAAACCAAAAACAGAAAAGAATCCAGAGATTATCGAGAAGTCTTTTCTCTTAGCCACACCTTCACTATTTCACACTGAGATGAGATTAGACACTAACCCCCAGAAACATGTCATCATCTACTATTTGCCATCTGTTGTTTATAATACACTTCCCATTCCTAACATTCCTAACTGTGTGTTCAGTTATTCTCAATTATTTGCTTATGCTTACCGTTGTATAACTTGAGTTAGGGAATCCCTCCAAGTATGTCACTACAGTTGGATATCTGAATTGGGAAAACACCAATTTCAGTTAAATTTTGGTGTGTATCAGGTCAACAGTAAGCCTCACAAAATGCTGCCCTGACAAGTTTAATTCCTATCTGAGTGTACTGTGCCTTTTTAATGCCATCCATCCAGCAACAGAAACTTGACATATAAATGTCAGGACTAACAAATATAATTTGTGCAGGCGTGTGTGACAATTACATGATTTATTTGTCGACAACTACAGGAAGGCCTATTTCAGTTAAAAAAACAATAGCGTATCATTAGCACTAATGTAAAATTACAAAACTAAAAAAAGCAATGCAGGAAGGGCTAATTAATAATCATTAGTGTCAATTTGAAAATGTGTTTTCAATTCTTGGGCTGTCTCATAAGAACAACAACAACAAAGTAAACATATTTAAAGGTGACACTAATAAATTGTGACCTGGCCAGATATATTTTAAGTATTGTTAGAAAACAAGGACAATCTAAATATATTTATTTAAAATCAAAGGTTGCAACTTGAGAGAACAGTGTAAACATTACATGGAAATAAAAGAAATCAGACAGGAATTTCATTTTTATTCCCTACTGTCCTTTTAGATGTGCTCTGTGGGGCTATTTCTTCCCATGACCCTAGAAGAAAACTTGATCAGTCCCCTTTATTATTCTGGTCCCTTTTATACAACATGAACAGCTTGTACTCCAAGTCACATAGCAGTGTCAGTTTCAGATTTAAAATGCCCCATGACATGTAATAGGTAAAGCTTTCATCTTGTTTTAAATTTTAAGGAATGTCTCATGACCTCCAAATCTGGTCCACTGCAGAGAGGAAGGCTGCAGTTGGAGGAGGAGATGCTGCGGGCACATTCTCTCTTTCCCCATCTATATCTTCCATTCCTCTGCCCGCATCTGGTAGCCCTCCAGGGTCGGAGCAAGGAAAGGAGAAGAGAAAAGGAGGCAGGGAAGTTCTTGGATGCTACTGTCTGAGAACAGGACCACGGTGCTCTCTGGACTTGACATTTGTTTAAAGCTGACTTTCTTTCTCTTGAATATTTCTGTGGGTTTTTCAGATACCTTTTCCCCCTATTGGTAGGGATTTTGTACTTGCAGTTCCTTCCATCTGAGCAAATGATTCTCTAGTCCAACTGGTTGCTGGAGCCTTTTCCTGCAGCGAATAGACTTCAAGTGGCAGGCCTCTAGTGTCTTTCTGTTGAAGAAGCCATGCCCGTCCAGATGGAATCCTGGGGAGGAAGTGAGACAACCCTGCTCTGGTTTTCTCTCGTGAGAAAGCCTGGTCCATAAGAAACACTCATGGGTCCTGTGCTCCTACAAACTCTGAATGCAGGTTGATTCCAGAGATGCGGGAAGCTCTCCCGTGGTTCACCATCACAGCAGCGGGGCAGTCGGTCAGTCATCCTATAGACTTCTAAATTTGAGTCCAACACCGGCTCACTCTACCTACCAAACTGCAGGGGCCACATATTAAGCTGCCCAAATTTTCCCATTAAAATCAATCTCCCTGGGCTTTAGGTAAGAGACAACCATAGCTCTCCCTGAAGGCTGGGGAGGACTTGCAGCACATAGACAGATGGTTTTAAAAATCCTCTCCTCTAATCTCCAAAATCTGTCTGTTATAACCTTAATGTGGGTGGGAAGGATACAGGATTAATGAGACTGGGCTACAATGAGATATCATCTCATACCAGTCAGAATGGCCATCATCAAAAAATCTAGAAACAATAAATGCTGGAGAGGGTGCGAGAAAAGGGAACCCTCTTGCACTGTTGGTGGGAATGTAAATTGATACAGCCACTGTGGAGAAGAGTATGGAGGTTCCTTAAAAAACTACAAATAGAACTACCATATGACCCAGCAATCCCACTACTGGGCATATACCCTGAGAAAACCATAATTCAAAAAGAGTCATGTACCAAAATGTTCATTGCAGCTCATATCCAACCTGTTCTTCACCCTCATTTTGGAATTATATACATGGATATACATATATATATATATATATATAAACACACACACACAGTTCTCCCTCCTCCCTAGGCATTCGAGGGGGATTGGTTCCAGAACTTCCCCTAGATAACATAGTCCACTGATGCTCAAGTCACTTTTGTAAAATGGCATAATATTTGCATATAACCTACAAACATCTTTAAATCATCTCTAGATTACTTTTATTTTTTAAATTTAGATTACTTTTAATACCTAAATACAATGTAAATGCTATGCAAATAGTTGTTAAGTACACAGTAAATGCTGTGTAATTAGTTTCCGAGTGCAGCAAGTTCAGGTTTCGCTTTTGGGAACTTTCTGGAATTTTTTTTTCCAAATATTTTTGATCCGCAATTGGTTGAATCCATGGATGGAAGGAATGCAGATATGAGGGGCTGACTGTACCTTAATTATGAGGAGTGGGCCTTAGCCAGTATTTCCATTTTAGTAACCTGCTGCACTAATTTTTTTGAAACATTCACTGCTGAGGCTGGTTAGACTCTCCAGGTGAATCAGCTGCTAAATACGCCTGGGGGAAAACCTGCTGCCATAACATACTAGAACATGATTCCACAGGCTATCAAAATATCAGCATAGGTCTACTGGAGGCAAAAGGAGAAATCAGATTAACTTCTTAGACCACTCCCAACTCCAGTGCTATGATCATGACCAGGTGATTCAACAGAACACCGATGGAAGAGCCTACTGGCTTTTCTGTAACTCAGCCCCACGTCCATCCCAAGACCACCACCAACTCCATCTTTACTGCTCCTCTCCTCTAACACTGGCAGGCTCCCTGTTTCCCAGGGAGCTAGGAAACATACCAGCTGACTCCAAGGACACGTTCACAAGTTGAAGACAAGACCAGGCTACCAAACACCTTGGGCAAACAAGAGGATAACACCAGCAGCAACCACAAAAACTGGGGAACAGTGAACGTTCTTATAGCCCTGGTACCCTCCTGAGGAGGCAGATGGAAGTTCTGGTATATTCAAGCCCCTACCTTATATTCCTGAGAGTAAAACTCTCTGAACCTTTGGTGGCCATATAATTTATCATCCATAATGAGGCAGTTCTGAACAACTTGTATGTGGAATCCAAAAAAAAAAACCAAATGGTACAAATGAACTTATTTACAAAACAGAAATAGAGTCAGATGTAAAAAACAAACTTATGGGGGGGAAACTTACCAGGGGGAAAGGAAGGGAGAGGAATAAATTGGGAGATTGGGAATGACACATACACACTGCTATTTATAAAATAAATAATTAATAAGGACTTATTGTATAGCACAGGGAACTCTCCTCAGTACTCTGTGTAATGACCTATATGGGAAAAGAATCTTAAAAAGAGTGGGTATACATATATATATAACTGATTCACTTTGCTGTACAGCAGAAACTAACACAACATTATAAATCAACTATACTCCAATAAATTTTTTTTTAAAAAGTCAAGTCCTTTATGAAGTGTCTTTATTGGTGAAAGTACAAATGGGTTAACAGTCTGCATAACTCACTGCCAAACCCAAGACCAGAAACTCATGTCTGAGAATTTCAATGTGAATATACCCTCATTTGATTTTTACATGAAACCACATAATTACAGGATTCCTGCATCTTTGGAAAATACTAGCTCTTCCTAATTGATCTTTTTCTCTTAATGCAGAAAATTTGCCCTTTTAAATCTTCCACTTTCAACTGTTACAATCATTTTTAAAGGATTTAAGCCTAAGCTATTAACTATGGCTTCAGAACATCAGTCTGAAAGATGGGAAGCAGAAATATGATTTATGTATAACACATCTCAACTAGATAAGAAGAAAACATTATCAAGTGTAATACCCACCACTGTTGGCCAGTTTATTTCCTAAGCCTTACTGAACCTAATCACCTAAAGAAAATTCTGGTGTTATATTTCTCGTTATTTTCTTAACATAAATATTATATGGATCATTTATTTCAGATGACCTTTAACATCAAGTTACTTTTCCTTTATGCAATGTGTGAATATCATCCAAATGACCTCATTAATCCTATTAAATTGGAGGGTTTTGATTGAGAGGCTTGAATAGGGAATGTTTTGTCCTTTGAAAAGGATAATGGTTTATTAATATCAGTGGCTCTGTTTCTGAATTAACATGGAGTGGTGTGAATATTTCACATATATACAGCTCATTAAATGGATAAACATAATCACCATTCCATACTAAAGTAGCAAAAGGTTGCCCAAAGAATAAAAATTCACTTTCTTATTTATCATTATCTTCCTCAGCCTTTCTCCTTAAATTCTACACATACCTTCCGGTAACATTGGTTCTCCAGTTGTTAGGAAAGTTCCACTTCTCCCTCATAAATGAGGAGAAAAAGTACCTTTTTACTTTAACTAAAATTTTACATGGTATTGTACAATTTTCAAAACATTGCTTATATGAGTTTGCCCATTTAAAGTAGCACTTTGTGAAGGTCAGAAAAAATTAATTTTCAATGGTTCAATGTAATATATCTCATTGGATCCTTACAACCATCTTGTGAGAAAGATATTATTATTGTTGTTTTACTTATTAGGCTGATTTTTTTAAAAAAACATCTTTATTGGAGTATAATTGCTTTACAATGGTGTGTCAGTTTCTGCTTTATAACAAAGTGAATCAGCTATACATATACATACATCCCCATATCTCCTCCCTCTTGCGTCTCCCTCCCTCCCACCCTCCCTATCCCACCCCTCTAGGTGGTCACAAAGCACCAAGCTGATCTCCCTGTGCTATGCAGCTGCTTCCCACTAGCTATTTTACATTTGGTAGTATATATAAGTCCATGCCACTCTCTCACTTCGTCCCAGCTTACCCTTCCCCTTCCCCGTATCCTCAAGTCCATTCTCTACGTCTGCGTCTTTATTCCTGTCCTGCCCCTAGGTTCTTCAGAACCGTTTTTTTTTTGTTTTTTGTTTTAGATTCCATATATATGTGTTAGTATATGGTATTTGTTTTTCTCTTTCTGACTTACTTCACTCTGTATGGCAGTCTCTAGGTCCATCCACCTCACTACAAATAACTCAATTTCGTTTCTTTTTATGGCTGAGTAATATTCCATTGTATATATGGGCCACATCTTCTTTATCCATTCATCTGTCGATGGACACTTAGGTTGCTTCCATATCCTGGCTACTGTAAACAGAGCTGCAATGAACATTGTGGTACATGACTCTTTTTGAATTATGGGTATATGCCATCATCAAAAAATCTACAAACAATAAATGCTGGAGAGGATGTGGAGAAAAGGGAACCCTCTTGCACTGTTGGTGGGAATGTAAATTGATACAGCCACTATGGAGAACAGCATGGAGGTTCCTTAAAAAACTAAAACTAGAACTACCATACGACCCAGCAATCCCACTACTGGGCATATTAGACTGATTTAGAAAGGTTAAGAAATTGACACAAAACCATTCAGTAAAGTGCATGCCCAATATTTAGGTCCCAAATCTTCTAATTCCAAATTCTTTTTTTTTCCTACTATGATGTGTTAAATGCAATACATAGTTCAGGGCTTTCAAGGTGTCTTGTGCAGAAAGTTCAGGGTCTAAACAAGCGCAAGAACCACTGAGATTACCTTTATTTAAGTGCTGGAAAACAAATTATAAGGACAAGGAAAAGAGAAGCAGAAGGAATATAAAGAGTCCTATTGTATTCTTGATCAGCTGGGACTATCAAACCCCGCTTTATGGGTGGAATCAATGCACAGAACTACATGGCCTCTCAGACCATCCGCTTTCCCTTTAATTTGTGTTTTCCTTTTTCAAAAATGATTTTTTTTCCTAACTGATGTAATGATGAGGGTTACATCTAACTGCTGAGGGTCAGCTCTTCATAGAAAAAAGCCAGAATCATCTAATTCATCTTTTGAATGATCTTGATTCACACATGTCACTGGTCCTATCAACACACCAATGGTTACCAAGTAGAACCAGTGTCGATAACCTGCAAGGCAGACCTGCCAGCATTTTTAAGCTGCTTCCCAAGAATTCAGACTCACAGGTAGCAACAAGCACATAAAACCTGAGTGTTCAAGAATTGGAAAATAATAGATCTGAAGCAATCTGACATCTTCTTCAAACCTTCTCCAAATTCTCAGTCCCTTCTCTATCACATCCCCCGTAATAGAAATCCAGGGCTGCACAGGAAAAGAAATGAAAGTTCAGATGCATCTTGTCTACTCAAACAGAAGACATCCTTGGCTAACTTGTCATTGTATAAATAACATACTCTCTTCCACTAAGAGACCCCTGCTCTGAAGAAATGTTAAGAGTGACCTAGCCTTTCACATCTGGACAGCACATCTTGGCAAAGCAATGTGAGAGAACGGTCTTCAGAAAATGGAAACATATTTAGAACCCGCACATTACAGGTAAGTTAAGCACGAAGGGAAGACCTAAATTCGCTTTGCAAACTAAATTGGTAAAATATGTTCTATCGGGGTGAGGGGGGAGGGGTGTGGGCATAGTATATATTGATACCCACCTACTCAAGAAACCTCGAAAATTCCAGAGTTGTTAAAGTGACAGACTCAAGATACAGAGAAAGCTGATAATTCTGAGCACAATGCATTTTACTTCCGATTTTCATTTTTAAAGATATGCTTGCCTGACTTTTTTCAGACGTGTCTAAATTTCTCTGCTCCTGGACCCTGAGGATGAGTACCAAATGTTTATGGCAGGCTAAAGTGACTGCATCTTTGGAGGATATTTCCCTGTTTCTTATTTAAGGCACTAGTAATTAATCTGAACTGTCTTTTTTCAGACATAGAAGAACCAGATTCTCCTTTCCTTCCTGTCCCCTCCCCACCCTTGCAGGAGAAACGCGGAATGCTTTTCCTGTCATCATAACCTTCTTGGATTTTTGAATTGTATTTTCTGATGAATCTGTTAAAGCTTCAGGCAATTTGAGATCTGAGGTATCTGAATGGCAGGAAGTGATTTACTAAGATATATCCCCAGAGAACAAAGATTGGAACCAATAGTGATTTTATTAATAAAATGAACACAGATTTTCTACATATAAATCACATCAGCATATGTTTCTAGGCTCAATGCCCATAAGCTTCCAATTTAGACTAGAAAGTAAAAAAAAATCACATTCAACAATCTTATATTGTAGATTTGATATGGAACTAGTGAATTTTGTTCAGCAAAACCATTCACCTCTAGGGAAAAAACCTAGTACAATAAATTGACTAAACCCAAAATATTCTTATGGCAAATTGTTAAAATAGTTTCAAAGAAAAATCATGAAAAAAATAACATAAGAATGCTCCCATAAAACACAAGTCTTAGATTCATGCTAATTTGTGGTGGGTTTGACATTTAATAATATATTTCTAGTTAATTGCTTTACCGAAATCTCCCTCCGGCCAACTGTCCGGATAATGCATTCCTTGCTTTTTAGTCAAAGAAGGGAGAAAGGGGGGGAAAAAAGCCTTACATCTAGGCTTCTTCAAATTATTTACTAAAAAAATTTTAAGCAGCTCTGAGGTTAAGGATCTGAGCTCATTATTTATTTATTTAGAAACATGCATCTGGATCCTACTAGGTGTCAGACCAATAAAGCCCTGCCTGTCTTTAAGGAATTCACAGTCTAGTGGGAGAAAATGGCATGTAAACACTTAGAATACGATGTGTGAGTGCTAGCTCCAGTACCAAACACTCCACAAACAACTCCGTTCAGGACGGTTCTCATCACCTCCAGAGATGAGGCAATTAATAATAGTGTCTCTGTACACAGGAAGCACAGGACTCTCTCATAAACACTTTATGTTATGTTAAGGCTAGAGTTAACAATTCAGATAGATATTATTTGCTCCATTTCACAGATAAGAAACACAGCTTTACCTTGTACACTATTGGTGGGAATATAAATTGGTGCAGCCACTATGGAGAACAGTATGGAGGTTCCTCAAAAAACTAAAAAGAGCACTACCATATGATCCAGCAATCCCACTCCTGGGTAGATATCCAAAGGAAATGAAATCATTCTCTTGAAGCAATATCTGCTCCCCATGTTCACTGCAGCATTATTCACAATAGCCAAAACATGGAAACAACCTAAGTGTCCACGAACAGATGAAGGGATAAAGCAGTGTAGTTTGTAAATATAATGAAATATTATTTGGTCAGTAAAAAGAAGGAAAGCTTGCCTTTTATGACAACATGGATGGACCTTGAGGGTGATATGCTAAGTGGAATAAGTCAGAGAAAGACAAATACTATTTGGTCTCACTTATATGTGGAATTTTAAAAAGTGAAACTCACCAAAGCAGAGAGTAGAATGACGGTTGTCAGGGGCTTAGAGGTGGAGCAAATAGGGAGATGTTGACAAAAACTGCAAACTTTCAGTTATAAGATGAATATGTTCCAGAGATCTAAGATGGAAGTGTTAACTAACCTTATTGTGGTAATTATTTCACAATTGTATACATATATCAAATCATTACGTTGTACGCCTTAACCTTACACAGTGTTATATGTCAGTTATACCTCAATAAAGCTGGGTGAAAAAAACTTGCATTTCAATTCAAAAGCAGCCATAAATGATACATAAATTAATGTGCACAGCTGTGTTCCAATAAAACTTTATAGACACTGGGAAAAAAAGAAACACAAGTTCGGAATGTTTAGATCTTTGCTGTTCGATGGGTACAGTTTCAGTTATGCAAGATGAATAAGTTCAAGAGATCTGGTGTACAACATTGTTCATATAGCTAACAATATTGTATTGTGCACTTAAAAATTTAAGAGAGTACATATCATGCTTAACATTCTCACAATGGTAAAAAAAAATTTTAAGGAAAAAGGAAAAAAAGAGATCTGCAGTACCATGGGGGGTGGACAGAAATGGAAATGAACTCAGTATCTCATGTCTCGATGACAGTGAAGGGAGAAAACAAATAGCAAAGTACAATGTCAATACCCAAAATTCAGTGTATTTTCTCTACACCAACAGTGAACTATCAGAACTGACATTTTTTGACTAATGAATTTTTTATTGAAATATATTTGACATACAATATTATGTTGGTTTCAGATATTCAGAACTGAAATTTTAAAAATACCATTTACAATAGCACACAAAAATGGAATAATTATAAATCTAGGAAAATATGTACAAATCTATGACCAGAAAACTATGAAACAGTGTGGAAAGAATTCAAATAAAATCTAAGTAAATGGAGAGATATTCTTTAAAAGAAAAAAGAAGATATTTAAATCAATTGTCTAAAGCCACATAGCTAATTGTCAGGAAAGCCAATACCTGAAGCTCCTCTGGCTTGACATTCATGCTGACTTAACTAAGCTCTGTGCAAATGTCTCATTGTGGATAAACCAACCTTCAGTAGCCCTTTTGTTGTATTACTGCAAACTGCAAAATATTGTTTCACCAAGGGAAACTCTTACTGAATTCTCAAGACAATTTGCTTTTGGAAAATTATAACTCTATTCCACCAGAGCATAAATTATAATACATTACATAGTCTTAGGACCTAAGGCTCCATTTTAATGTGAGAGCTAGAAGTGAAGAACTTCTAAACACCTGGAAGTGCCTTTTTACCTTATTCTAGAGTTGCTCCCTTATGTATCCCAAGATATCTGAAATCTCTTGCAGCTATTTGAGCTCATGTAAAACTAACCCTGCAGAGAACCATCAGGGTTTGTAGCAGATGTTTAGAAGCAGGTTGGTTAGATATTTAACTAGCTGAATTAGATGTTCAATTAGTTAAACTGTTAATTCACAGGTTCAGATGAGACAAGGCTTCCCTCAGTGGGTCCAGCCATGACTCAGTTCCACACTAAACCAAGCTTACAGATGGGATGGAGCCCATCATGTGACCCTTGGTCTCCAGTCACAGAAAAACTTAAGAGTCCATCTGACTGGGAGGCCTCCTTTGCCCTGCCCAGGACCCCAGGGCATCCAGGATGTCTTGGAGACCTCCCTTCAACAGACCTAGACAGCCATCAGCAAACAGATCCACCTTCTATCTTGACTGGTTTCTTCAGAGGCATTTACAGATGGGTCACCTGTTCTCTTTAAATCCTATAAAATGTTTCTGAGTATACAGTGCAGGGTACAGCCACCATTTTCTAAATAATTACACATAGTGATTTCCTTACCTTGCCCTAAAGGGGAAAACGTACACACCTGCGGCAAATTCACTAAATGTGTGTTCCCCAATTATGCTTATATTTAGGACAATATATTCTTTTTCATGTCTTAAATATGGCCAAGTTAAAGCCTACATTGTTTTGGCTATTGAAGATACTAATAAGTGAGAGAAAAAGAATGTTGATTGGTTTCATCCCATAATACTTTTAAGGGAAAAGTTTTCCTCCTATTAAGACAGGAGTATTACTTCAGTGTTTCAATTATTAGAGTATTATTTTCCGGTACTTTTTTCCTAAAGAAAAAACAGGTCTCATAGACTCACCCTTCTGTCCCTTTCCACTAATAGTAGAATTATCAGAGGTTTAGTGTTTAATTTGGTAATTGAGGTTTTGGTTGTGCAGGTGTTGGAGGATGTAAGGATGATTCTAGCACAAAAACTGGTTGGTCCATTGATGGAAACAGGGATCACAGGAGGTGAATCATTCTGAGGTGAAGAGAATCAGAAGCAGAGAAAGATCTAGACTGGAATCACAGATTTGGGAGTTATTATACAAAAGATGCTGAAGTGGGCTCTAGAATTTCTACCTCCCCCTGCCACACACACACAAAACATAGGCCTGTCCTTGCCTATGTAGGTGAGGCAGAGACCTCATTCTGATCAGTGTGTTGGACAGATCTTGCAAAACGCTACATTCCTAGTTCATATATTTGCAACCTACATGGGATGGAGTCAAATGCATGTAGTCGTGCTAATTCAATTGTTCTCACCCTAAGACTAAGGCATACCCAAGCACATCTGAGAACAGGCTATGTGCACAAGGGCCAAAGGAGTCACAGGGGAAATTACCAAGGTTAATTGATGCTAGGTCCATTTCACGATAAGAAGCCAAATAAGAGAGGAAGATTTCTGAATAAAATATGTGCCTGTTGTGCAGATTACCCTGCCAGTCTTAGGGACACATGCCTCATGTCCTAAGTTGAGACAGGTTTCTTAAAAGCAAAGAAACACCCACGGATACTCCATGGTGCTTTGAGAGCACAGATGGAGCCACGCTGGGGCAATGGCTTTCTCAGAACAACCTCTATGCAGAGGTGAGCACCATGAACAAGAGCCACCAGCAGTCTTGGCATGAGCTTTGCCAAGCCTCACCCCTGCAGTAGGCATCCCAACTGGCAGTGGTGTCTTTTCTTTTTAAGATTTATTTTATTATTTATTTTTTTATTTTATTTATTTTTGGCTGCATCGGGTCTTAGTTGCGGCACGCAGGATCTTCACTGAGGCATACGGGATCTTTTGTTGCGGAGCGCAGGTTTCTCTCTAGTTGTGGCATACGGGTTTTCTCTCTCTAGCTACAGCGCACAGGCTTTGTTACCCTGCAGTATGTGGGATCTTAGTCCCCTGACCAGGGATCGAATCCGCGTTCCCTACATTGTAAGGCAGATTCTTTACCACTGGACCACCAAGAAAGTCCCAGCAGTGGTGTCTTAACAGGTGAGAATTAACGATGATGCTCCCAACACAGACCCTAAAACCTTAATACCAGGTATCAGGGTCATCAGGAAAAACAATATGGCAGTCTGTTCTTTCCAGTGTGAACCCCACCTGAAAAGGCGGGAAACGGCAGATGCCACGCAGCACCCAGGAGGCACATGAGAAATTACTCCATGTGGACTCCTAACACTGTGTAAGAGGAATCTGGGAATCTGGAATTTTCCGAATTTGTAGAGATAGAGCCTATTTGTTACTTATTTTCATCTTAATCTTACCCTTAAGACAGTGTGACTTCAGAAGGACAAGTCAAACTGAAAAACAGGGCTACACAAGTAAAGAAAAATAAATTTTATAACTCCCACCATTTCCCCATGCATGAAGAAGTATCTATATCCAGTCACCCCTCATAATGCAGAAGTTTCTGATTTTTTCCCTAAGAAAATATTAAAAATGACATCACAGTTTCCTTTTCACCCCCTGGCAATGAAATGCTTACAGCAATTGCTTGTCTCTTAACCTCTCTTGTAGTCATAGCGGCCCCCTTTTGCTTGAAGACAAGAAAGAAGAATCTTGTAGGATCCTGCTTTCTAATATTCATGGTTATCAGAAAAGAACATGTCCTTGGAGAATTCAAGGTAAACCTGAGACACAATAGCAGGCACTGTTCTCACAGCTAATTGGGGGAATCTGGATGGTGCCCAGGTTTGAACCACACAGAAGTAATTATTCCTTGCCCTTCACAGATAACTTTAGAAAAGCATTCCCTTACATTTATGAACTTTTCCCTCTGCAGCATGAGAAATGCAGGAATGTAGCTCAGCCTGCCTTGCTTAGAGGAGATCTGTTTCCCAAAATTGAGTGCATTTGTTTAACCTCGTTTCCAAAAAAAAAGTTGAAAGTTTAGCTCAAGATTTGCTTTTGGGGAGTGGAGGGATGGAATTTTATCAGATTAGTGGGAAAGTGATGGTGAGTGTCTGCCAAAGAATCATACTGCTTTCTTTTTCTTTAAAAAAAAAAAAATACAAAAAAACCCCATGCTGATTTTGCAGTGGGAAGTCTGCCCATATGACAAATTAGTCAAGATGAAATGCAGTGGTTTGGCCTTTCTGGAAATTTAATTCTCAGGTTTTGAAAAATCTGGGGAAAACAAGAAATCTTATTGTTAAAGGACAGTAAATTAGCATAGTGGCAGCAACCCTGGTAAGAAAAGCTCGTCTGCAAACAGGAAAGAAAGTTTGGAGACATTCTGAAGTGGAAAGGTTGCTTATAAAACAGCCATTTAAAATAACTACATGGAGATAATCTAAAACACGGAGAGAAAGCAGCACAGGAATAAAGGGAAGAATGAGGAAATTATGTCCAAGGAACTGAAAGTCCCATACGGTTTTTATCCTTTGCTTCATTTTGCCCAAATGTCAGGACCCAGGTGCCTTTGGCTAAGATTTTAAACAGAGTTTAGACCAGAGTTAAAAACTTAAAGGTAAAAAATCTGAACCAGGGAATTCCTTGGCGGTCAGTCCGGTGATTAGGACTCCGTGCTCTCACTGCCTAGGGCGCAGGTCAGGGAGCTAAAATTTCATAAGCCACCCGGTGCAGCCAAAAAAAAAAAAAAAAAAACCTGAACCAGAGGAGAGAATCAGAAAAGAAGAAGCAAGGTCAAGAACATAAGAAGTGAGAGCCAGGTGGCCAAGCCAAGGTCAGGAACACTCAAAGTCAAAGGAAAGGGACAGAAAATCACCAAGTTCAAGCTCACTTACTAAAAGAGAGCAAGGCCAAAGAGGCCAAGGAGTGCTTTAACACTGCCGTTTTCAGACTTTTCCAAGGAAACCCTAATGATAGAGAAGAGTAGATTCACAACCCCTAGAGATTCTGAGACACTTAGGCAGCATTTGTAAATATTATATAGCTTAAGAATGAATGGAAAATTTGCATTTTCCCCATACAGTAGATTTGTTGTTTCCAATATAAAGCTAATATAAGATCAGTTTCTTCCACTGAGCAAAACAGAGTGCTCCGGAGGACACACCATATGCAAAAGCACAGGAGAAACCCCACCCTCATGCACCTGGGAGATGAGAAGCCATGCTTGAGAAGCTCTGGGCTCCACCGCTATCCTTGGCTGCACTTCCACATGATGTTGGACCCTCACCATCCATAGGACTCAGGACAAAGCCTGCTTCATCCACAGCCATCAAGGTAGATAGGGAGTGCAGCTGTGTTTGCTACTTGGCACAAGGGGCGCCAAGTAGCAAGCACAGTTGTCTCAGAGACTTGTCTCAAGGCCACAATAATGTCTATCTGTTACAAAATATTTTTCCAAATGCCATGGAAGCCATATAAATGGGTCAAACAAAGGAAAATGTGGAGACATATGCAGCTGTAGGAGCACAGGGTACCAACTTCTAGCTGTCCATGTCCCTGACCCACATCAAGAACTCAACTTTTGAGTTCTTCGATATATGAGTGAAAAAAAAGATGTAGAATCTAAGAGCTAAATGGAAAATTTTTTAAAGGAGAAGAAACCAAGTCCAACAAAGAAGAAATAAACAAAAATTATAATTCACATCCTGACATATCAAAGCTGTTTTTCGCAGATTCTCCATTTTAATAAAGGACAGGACTTCCCTGGTGGCACAGTGGTTAAGAATCCGCCTGCCAATGCAGGGGACATGGGTTTGATCCCTGGTCCAGGAAGATCCTACGTGCTTACACAGCAACTAAACCCGTGCGCCACAACTACTGAGCCTGCACTCTAGAGCCCACAAGCCACAACTACTGAGCCCATGCGTGGCAACTACCAAAGCCCGCGCGCTCTAGGGCCCATGCTCCACAACAAGAGAAGCCACTGCAATGAGAAGCCCACGCACCGCTACAAAGAGTAGCCCCCGCTCACCGCAACTAGAGAAAGCCCCCACGCAGCAACCAAGACCCAACACAGCCAAAAATAAATAAAAAATACGTTTTCAAAAAAAGAAAAGAACAAAGACAGGCTGGGTGTGGAATTAAGTTTGGGTGTGGGTTGCCCAAAAGGTAGTAACCCAGGCAAAGTCAATGAACAAAACTTTATTGGGGCAGGGGTGGGGGTTGAGATGAAGAGTTATTATTTAATGGAAATAGGGATTTAGTTGTGTAAAATGAAGAGTTCTGAAGATGGATGGTGGCAATGATGGCATAACAATATAAATGTATTAATACTTAATACCACTGAACTGTACGCTTAAAAATGGTTTAAAATGTGATACACACACACACACACACACACACAATGCAATATTATTCAGCCATAAAAAAAGAAGAAAATCCTGCCATTTAAAATAACATGATGGATCTTGAGGGCATTATGCTAAGTGAAATAAGCCAGACAGAGGAAGACAAATAGTGTGTGATCTCACTTATATGTGAAACTAAAAAAAAAAACTGAACTCATAGATACAGAGAACAGATTGGTGTTGCAAGGCGGGAAGTGAGGGGTGGGGAAATGGGTGAAAGTGGTCAAAAGGTACAAACTTCCAACATGTACAATGTGGTGACTATAATTAAAAATACTGTATTATATATTTTAAAGTTGCTAAGAGAGCAGATCTTAAAAGTTCTCATTACAAGAAGAAAAATTTGTAACTACGTGAGGTGATGGATGTTAACTAGACTTACTGCTGTGATCATTTTGCAATATATACAAATATCAAATTAGTATGCTGTACACCTGAAACTAATATGAAGTTACGTGTCAATTATATCTCAATTAGGATGGTAAATTTTATATTATGTGTAGTTTACCACAATTGAAAAAAAAATCTTTATGGGAGAGTGCAGTCCCAGGGAGCAGGAATAAGGGAAAGGGGAGGCAAAACCAGAAGGGAGAGAGAGACAGAAGAAAGAGGCCAGCGATACAGGGGGCTAGCTGCTCCATCCTGCAGGATTGTCTCAGGAACTTCATGAGGGGAAGGGAAAAGCAATTAACTCCAGGCTCCACCCTGCAGGTTGGACACAGTTTGCCTCACAAAGTAATCTCTTGTATGCATCTGGAGTACACATCAGTGAGAATCAAGTGGTTTCATTGCCTGAGGCAAGACACAGTTGAGTTGCACACGCATGTAACTGGTCAGAGCCCTATGAAATTGATTATAGCAGTGGTGGCTGGAGGAAGAGACAGATGAGGCCATAGGGATGTGAAATGATGTTCAGTCCACAGATGAAATACAGAAACAAAGGGAGACAAAAATACTCTAAGTAATGCTCTGATGCAATGCTAAGCAATGCTCCAGTTTTGAAATTATCATTAAATACACTATTTTACAACTTCTGATCATTTGCCTACCACCTTTTACTATAGCTACATACCACGTTTATAATTAACTGGATTTTTTTAACATCTTTATTAGAGTATAATTGCTTTACAATGGTGTGTCAGTTTCTGCTTTATAACAAAGTGAATCAGTTATACATATACATATGTCCCCATATCTCTTCCCTCTTGCATCTCCCTCCCTCCCACCCTCCCTATCCCACCCCTCTAGCTGGTCACAAAGCACTGAGCTCATCTCCCTGTGCTATGTGGCTGCTTCCCACTAGCTATCTATTATACGTGTGGTAGTGTATATATATCAATGCCACTCTCTCACTTTGTCCCAGCTTACCCTTCCCCCTCCCCATATCCTCAAGTCCATTCTCTAGTAGGTCTGCATCTTTATTCCGTCTTGCCCTCAGGTTCTTCTGACCATTTTCTTTTCTTTTTTTTTTTTTTAGATTCCATATATATGTGTTAGCATACGGTATTTGTTTTTCTCTTTCTGACTTACTTCACTCGGTATGAAAGATTCTAGGTCCATTCACCTCACTACAAATAACTCAATTTCATTTCTTTTTATGGCTGAGTAATATTCCATTGTATATATGTGCAACATCTTTATCCATTCATCTGTCGATGGACACTTAGGTTGCTTCCATGTCCTGGCTATTGTAAATAGAACTGCAATGAACATTTTGGTACATGACTCTTTTGGAATTATGGTTTTCTCAGGGTATATGCCCAATAGTGGGATTGCTGGGTTGTATGGTAGTTCTATTTTTAGTTTTTTAAGGAACCTCCATACTGTTCTCCATAGTGGCTGTATCAAGTTACATTCCCACCAACAGTGCAAGAGTGTTCCCTTTTCTCCACAGCCTCTCCAGCATTTATTATTTGTAGATTTTTGGATGATGGCCATTCTGACCGGTGTGAGATAATATCTCATTGTAGTTTTGATTTGCATTTCTCTAATGATTAATGATGTTGAGCATTCTTTCATGTGTTTGTTGGCAATCTGTATATCATCTTTGGAGAAATGTGTGTTTAGGTCTTCTGCCCATTTTTGGATTGGGTTGTATGTTTTTGTGATATTGAGCTGCATGAGTTGCTTGTATGTTTTGGAGATTAATCCTTTGTCAGTTGCTTCTTTTGCAAATATTTTCTCCCATTCTGAGGGTTGTCTTTTCATCTTGTTTATGGTTTCCTTTGCTGTGCAAAAGCTTTTAAGTTTCGTTAGGTCCCATTTGTTTATTTTTTTTTTGTCTCCATTTCTCTAGGAGGTGGGTCAAAAAGGATCTTGCTGTGATTTATGTCATAGAGTGTTCTGCCTATGTTTTCCTCTAAGAGTTTGATGGTGTCTGGCCTTACATTTAGGTCTTTAATCCATTTTGAGTTTATTTTTGTGTATGGTGTTAGGGAGTGTTCTAATTTCATTCTTTTACATGTAGTTGTCCAGTTTACCCAGCACCGCATATTGAAGAGGCTGTCTTTTCTCCACTGTATATTCTTGCCTCCTTTATCAAAGATAAGGTGACCATATGTGCGTGGGTTTACCTCTGGGCTTTCTATCCTGTTCCATTGATCTATATTTCTGTTTTTGTGCCAGTACCATACTGTCTTGATGACTGTAACTTTGTAGTATAGTCTGAAGTCAGGGAGCCTGATTCCTCCAGCTCCATTTTTCCTTCTCAAGATTGCTTTGGCTAGTCGGGGTCTTCTGTGTTTCCATACAAAATGTGAATTTTTTTGTTCTGTGAAAAATGCCAGTAGTAGTTTGATAGATTGCTTTGGACAGTAGAATCTGTAGATTGCTTTGGATAGTAGGGTCATTTTCACAATGTTGATTCTTCCAATCCAAGAACATGGTGTATCTCTCCATCTGTTTGTATCATCATTAATTTCTTTAATCAGTGTCTTATAATTTTCTGCATACAGGTCTTTTGTCTCCTTAGGTAGGTTTATTCCTAGATATTTTATTCTTTTTGTTGCAAAGGTAAATGGGAGTGTTTTCTTAATTTCACTTTCAGATTTTTCATCATTAACACTGGATTTTTTTAAAACTAACTCATTCTTTTGATTTAATTTTTGGCAGGTTATTGAGGTATAATCTACATACAGCAAAATTCACTCTTTTAAGGTGTGCAGTTTGATAAATTTTGATAAACACAGTTGTGTAACCACCACCACAATCAAGATACATATTTCTATCATCCCATAATTTCCCTTGGGCCCCTTTATTGTCCAAATCCACCCCTACCCCCAGGCCTTGGCAATCACAGATTTCTGTCCCTATAAATCTGCCTCTTCCAGACTGTCTTTTAAAAAAGAATCATACACTATGTTACTTATACAATGGAATATTACTCAGCTATAAAAAGAATGAAATAATGCCATTTGCAGCAACATGGATGGACCTAGAGATTATCATACTAAGTGATGTAAACCAAAGACAAATAACATATGATATCACTTATACGTGGAACATAAAAAAAATGATACAAATGAACTTATATACAGAATAGAAATAGACCCACAGACATAACAAACATGGTTACCAAAGGGGAAAGGGTGGGGGGATAAATTAGGAGTTTAGAATTTTCATAAACACATTACTGTATATAAAATAGATAACCAAGAAGGACCTACTGCATAGCACAGGGAACTATGCTCAACATTTTGCAATAACATATAAAGAATCTGAATATATATATATATGTATGTGTGTGTGTGTGTGCATATATATATATATATATATATATATTCCTGAATCACTTTGCTGTACACCTAAACTAACACAACACTGTAAATCAACTATACTTCAATATAATAAATAAATAGAATAAAGCCAACATTACACACAAAAAAACATACAGTATGTGATCTTTCTACTTAAATTGGTTTTCTGTTTATTATAAAGCATGGGTGTGATATGAGAGTCATATTGTAATACACATCAAAGCACATATACCATTACAAAAATTAAAATATATCACCTATACCATATCTTCTACCATCATTTGAAAAACACCAAATGGATTTGACTGGGCCGGGTTGGGAGTGAGTGTAAACTAGCATGAGACCAAAAGGTGCGCGTGAAGAACACAGGCAAACATCAGCTGCTAGAAGGTATACAGTGCAGACAAAGGATATTTGAGCATATAGGTGGGCAATGGGAACAGAGGATCCATGAAGAATTGACCCCTGGAATTTCAGGCAAGTGTTCCTTGATTCAGACCCAGGGTTTATGGGCTATTTACAACCTCTGTGTGAACACCGGCCAGAACAGAGGAGCACTCTGTATTCAGAGCTTCTGGAACACGAGGTTGGTGTCCAAGAGAAGGACTCAAACTTGGGAAATAAGTCTGGTCTCCAATTAGTTCATTCACTCATTCAAGAAATACTTATTGAGCACTTACTATGTGCCAGGCACTGTTTGTGTTTCTGAGGGATACAACAGTGAAGAGAAAAAACAAGTCTTCAATGGAGTTTACATTCTAGACTTAGAGACAGATAATCAATCCATGAATATATAATATGATGTCAAACAGTGATAAATCCTAGGAAGAAAAATAAAGCTGGCTGAGGGGATACAAGTGGTCCTCTCTTAGATAAGGTGGTCAGAGGAGACCTTTCTCAGAAAATGCTTTTAAACAGAGACCTGAATGAAGAAAAGCAGCTGCTAAGGGCCACTTCTAGGACTGAGGGTCAGTCAGTCACCAAACTCCCAATTCAGACTAAAACTCATTGTAAATTAAGTGTAATTAAGACAATTCAAAACATGCACAGAGAAAAATAAATGCAGGTATTTCTCTACTCTTCATAAACCTAAATGACCATTTTGTTTAAGACAATATGACCCAGAAATTTGCCACTTTTGGCTATTGGGTTTACTGTTGCATTGTTTAATCATGATGTGACAAAACAATAAAAAATATAACTGGTTATTGGCTTAAGGACAAGACTACTTAGGCACTCATGAGCAGAAAGTCATAGGCTTTTAAGACAACCTGTATGGGATGAAACAACACAAAGACAAACCTGGTCTTCTGATAATGAGGCTCTGGGTGAGGTTGCCCTGAGAAGATTATGATGGCTTTTATCTTCCTGGTGAGTGGTGAGGGTGTGGGATAGTCTAGGACACAGGTTGGCCAATTACAACCTGAAGGCCAAATTCTGCCCTAAGCCCCTTCACTGGAGCACAGCCATAACCATTCACCCTTTCATTTATGTATCATCTGTGGCTGCTTCTGCCCTACAACCACAAAATACCACATACTGGGTGGCTTAGACAATAGAAATTTATTTTCTCACAGTTTTGGAGGCTAGAAGTCCAAGATCAAGGTACCAGCAGGGTCAGTTTCTGGCAAGAGCTCTCTTCCTTACTCATAGACAGCTGCCTTCTTGCTGTTTTTCCACATGGCCTTTGCTCACTACATGTGTGTGGAGAGAGAGACAGAGAGAGAGAGAGAGAGAGAGAGAGAGAGAGAGAGAGAGAGAGAGAGAGAGCGAGCAGTCTCTGGTATCTACTTAAAAGAGCACTAATCTCATTGGACCAAGAGCCCACCCTCATGACCTCATCTAATCCTAATTATTTTCCCAAGGCCCAGTTTCCAAATACACATCACATTGGGGGTTCGGGCTTCAACATATTAATTTGAGGGGACACAAGCATTTGATATATAACAGGCCATTATTTTTTAAATGAAAACCAATGTTTTAACCAAGTCTCATTTTATCAGTTAGGATTTTTTTTTTCAATCCATCCTCTGAAGAATCACAACAAACCACTTTCCAGAGTCAGCACAGAAAGTATTGAGTATAACTTCGTCTCTCAGTTAAAAGTAGGTCTTCTATTAAATGTAGGAGCAAAGGAGGTCTTTTATTGCCTCTGAAAATTCAGTAAGTACTCATTTAGATCCCACAGAGCACATGGCACTTGGGAGATTACCACTTGGAATTCTAACTAACCTTTACTTTGCTGGTTTTTCTCCTTCCATCTCACTCTAGGCCCACAGTATAGTTCTCCTTATTCTTCATCAACTGGTAAATCGCCAAGAGATAGAAAACCTAATGGAAAAACACAACATAATCAAGAGCCCCGATGAAAGGTAATGTGGGGTGTTTTCCTCCTTGTGATCCAAATAGAGAAACAGCTAATCTTGCAATTGTGTTCATCTGCCTGTCTTCTAGACCTGCAAGTCCCATTCATCTCTAATAGCAATGTGGAGAAAATGGGTAAAAAATCTAAGTAGGAGGTAAGGGGGACTTGTGTTTGGACTGTATACCATTTCTTTCTTTCTTTCTTTCTTTTTTTTGGCTGCTTTGGGTCTTTGTTGCTGTGTGCAGACTGCAGCTAGCGGGGGCTACTCTTCATTGCAGTGCACGGGCTTCTCGTTGCAGTGGCTTCTCTTGTTGCAGAGCACAGGCTCTAAGCACGCAGGCTTCAAGAGCTGCAGTGCATGGGCTCAGTAGTTGTGGCTCGTGGGCTTTGTTGCTCCGCAGCATGCGGGATCTTCCTGGACCAGGGATCAAACCCATGCCCCCTGCATTGGCAGGCAGATTCTTAACCACTGTGCCACCAGGGAAGCCCCTGGACTGTATACCATTTCTAAATTCTCATCTCAACAGCAAATTAAGACCAGAGAGGAATAATTTAAACTATTTATTTATATCATACTTTAAAATAAGAAGCCAGCTGGAAAGATGGCAGCTTGAAGCCAGTGTGTCTCCTAATGTCCCTTTCTAAAGTAGTATAACAACTTGATCAGACAAGGCAATATGAATTGCTTTATCTCTTAGGGAAGGTAATCTGCCACTCTCTATTAAAAAGTAAAAACTGCCTACCCTCTCTAACTCAGGAAGCCCACTTTGAGTAAAGTGGCAATACATAAAGATCTATGTAGTAGTGCTTTGATTGCTGGTTATTTGTAATGGTTTAAGTATTGTGGAAGAAAATGCTAACCAAAGACACAATGCGTTGTGTTTGGGTTGACAGACAAAAATTGCTTTCTTTTAAATCTACTACAGTAAGAGATATCTAAGTGCCTTGTTCATCTACCACCCCCAAGACAAAATGATCTGGAGTACAATGGACCTTAGGAAAGGTTTAATAAGCTTCCTGATGAATCATTTACATTAGCTATTACATTTTTAAATCATCATCAATTTTCACAATAACCACTGTTTTATGACCACCTATGTAATTATCTAAACAATGTTCCTAAAATGTTTGAAAGAACTAAGCTTTATAAAGAGTCTATACATGTCTACAAAATAAAGTTTATAGGAAAATTCTTGCCTTTTTCTCCTCATGTGTCAGGAACTTAAGAACAAATCTTAAAAGCACTTACTTTTCAGCTTCTCCTTAGCCCTGAGAATGGAGCTAGCAAGAACCTGATGGTTTAGTGCTCAACTTTCATTCTTAAAAGGAAAATTCATATTTCCCTTTTAAGAATGATTTCATATTTCTGAACTTATATTTCCCCTAAGAAAGAAGTGGATATACATTTCTTGTATGATGTCTATCAATTGGCTGAATAAATTGTGAGACCTAAATAATATGAAACATTACACAGCTTTATTTTTCAAAGTGAGTTTGGATCTACATTTATCACACCACAGGGAATTCTACATTGTGTAAAGTGAAAAAAGAAATTTGCTGAATTTCTTCAGCAAAGAAAAATGAGACCATAGGCCAAAAAAATCCAGTTTAATACATAGAGTATATGTATGCTGTAATCCTAGTTTTAAAAAACAACCAAAAACAACCTCTATGTAGGTATATTAGGTATATGAATATATGTGTTCCATCTGTGTGTGTGTGTGTGTGTGTGTGTGTATATATCTTTGTATGAACAAAAAAAGGATTGGAAAGAAAGCATTAATTCTAGGCTATTAACATTTGGTTAAAGCAGATGCAGCTAGGGGGAGGGAATACCGTAAAATTTTTCATTTTACATCTTTATATTGTTTAAATAGTTATAATGATCATAAATTACCCTTGGAAATAACAACAGAAAAAGTAAAAAAGGAAAATAAAGGGGGAGGGGAGCATAGATGGTGCCATTAAGTTCTTGCAAAGTTTTTTTTTTTCTTTTTTTTTTCTTGTGGGGTGATGAGGGTCTGGATGTGCACTCAGGGAGGACCTCTCCCTTGCTCTGCAAAAACTCTAGGAGGCAGGTACACCCATCTCCACTGGACAGATGAGCCAGCTGAGGCTGGGAGAAGCTGAGCCGTGTCTCTCTACCTCCCAGTTCCAGTCTCACACCCTCCCCACACACTACATCACCAGCACGGGTTTAAACACTGGTGTAATAACTATCTGTGCAAGCCCACCTGTCAGGCACTATGCTAGGCACTGGTTGGGAAGGCTGGGGCCGCTCTTTGAATAAGTCCCAGATGGGCCCTCTGCAGGAAAGGCAGCCTTGCACGCACTCACATCCCACCTCATGCCCCTAATCTCTCCTCAGAGGCAGGGGCTGCAGAAAAATCCTGACATTTACTGAGCACCTACTATGTGCCAAGCCCTATCATAGGCGGTTAGCACGTTTGGGCTCATGTAATCCTTACAAGAATCCTCTGAGTTAGATTCTATATTATTCCCTTTTGACAGACCAGGCACGAAGTGGTTCAGTAACCTGCAGCAGGTCACACATCCAGTTAGTGGCAAACCTGGATTCACACGCAGCTATTCTGGCCCTAAGTCCCGGGGTCTCATCCACTATGCCCTAAGGCCTCCTCCTTTGGGACCCAGCTCCCCAAGACTCAAAGAAGGCAAGCGCCTCGTCCCCAACATGCCTTGCAGCCCAGTCCAGCTGTGACCAACCATCCTGGCTGCAACCCCCTCTGTGGGTTCAAGGCACGAGGGCCTTTCCATTTTAAAACCCGGAGCGATTGGTCATCCCAAGTCCGGGACTCCTTCCACTTCCCCAGAGTATGAATGGGACCTGAATGCATTTCCTCCTTCCATGCATATACGCCAAAGGAGAGACTCTCTACCGGTGGAAACGCAGGCATCGGCCACAGCGCGTCCCCCGTCCCACTCTCTGAGCCCCAGCCTCCTAGGTCGGACCTCTGAGCCACCACCCCTCACCTCTGAGCCAGCGCCCGCCAAAGGTTTCAACCGGCCGCGAGAGCACGTGGAATCGCCACCGCCCGCCCAGCGGAGCCGCCACCTACCTCCACAAACTCCCCCAGCAAAATTTGCTTCTGCGCCTTCCCTGCGCGCCGCAGGCTCACCTCATGGCGGAAGTGACGCAACCGGAAGCCGGAGGCGGATCATGCTGGCCGAGGGGGCGTTGTCTGAGTGGTTCGGCTGCCGGCGCTGAAGGCGGAGGCAGCGGCAAGAGAAAAGAGGTCGGCGGCAGCGGCAAGAGAAGAGAAGGCGGCTGGGCGTGGAGCGGCCTCCTAGGGGAAGGTGAGCGCCAGGCCAGGAGGCCGGCCTCTCGAGGGCGTGCGGGTTCGGCGCAGTGGGAGCACCCCGGCTGGGTTCCCGAGGGCCGGGCAGGGCATGGAACCACCGCCGCCCTCACATCCCCGGGCACCACGAGGGTCAGTGGAGCTGCCAGGGCAGGCGTGTTAACCCGCGGCCGCGCGGTGCTCTGGCTCAGAGACTAAGACGGGTCTGGGGCCTCGAGCAGGGCCTTCCCCTTCGTGCAGCTCCCTCGGCATGGAAACCCCACCCACCTCTTGCAAAGTTTTAAATGTCAATAATTTATTTCCAGTAATCTATATTGTTTCCTTGTTTTAGTTAATTTTTTAACTTTAGGTAATTGCTTTAATTAATTCTTTCCACTTGGAATTCTTCCAGGATTTCCTTTTTTTTCTATTTTTTCTTTTTTTCACATCTTTATTGGAGTATAATTGCTTTACAATGTTGTGTTAACTTCTGCTGTACAACAAAGTGAATGAGCTATATGTATACATATATCCCTATATACCCTCCCCCCTGAGCCTCCCTCCCACCCTCCCTTTCCCACCCTTCTGGGTCATCACAAAGCATAGAGTTGGTCTCCCTGTGCTATGCAGCAGTTTCCCAACAGCCATCCATTTTACGCTTGGTACTGTATATATGTCAATGTTACTCTCTCACTTCGTCCCAGCTTACCCTTGCCCCCTGTGTCCTCAAGTCCGTTCTCTGCATCTGCGTCTTTATTCCTGGCCAGCTACTAGGTTCATCAGTACCAGTTTTTTTAGATTCCATATATGTGTATTAGCATATAGTATTTTTCTCTTTCTGACTTACTTTACTCTGTATGACAAACTCCAGGTCCACCCAACTCACTACAAATAACTAAATTTCACTCCTTTTTATGTTTGAGGAATATTCCATTGTATCCGTGCACCACATCTTCTTTATCCATTCATCTGTCGATGGACATTTAGGTTGCTTCCATGTCCTAGCTATTGTAAATAGAGCTGCAATGAACATTGTGGAACATGTCTCTTTTTGAATTATGGTTTTCTCAGGGTATATGCCCAGTAGTGGGATTGCTGAGTCATAAGATAGTTCTATTTTTAGTTTTTTAAGGAACCTCCATACTGTTCCCCATAGTGACTGTATCAATTTACATTCCCACCAACATGCAGAAGGGTTACCATTTCTCCATACCCTCTCCAACATTTATTGTTTGTAGATTTTTTGATGATGGCCATTCTGACCAGTGTGAGGTGATTACTCAATGTAGTTTTGATTTGCATTTCTCTAGTGATTAGTGATGTTGAGCAACTTTTCACATGTTTGTTGGCCATCTGTATGTCTTCTTTGGAGAAATGTCTATTTAGGTCTTCTGCCCATTTTTGGATTGAGCTGTTTGTTCTATTGATATTAAGCTACATGAGCTGTTTCTGTATTTTGGAGATTTCTCCTTTGTCTGTTGCTTCATTTGAAAATATTTTCTCCCATTCTGAGGGTTGTCTTTTCGTCTTGTTTATGGTATCCTTTGCTGTTCAAAACCTTTTAAGTTTCATTAGGTCTCATTTGTTTATTTTTGTTTTTATTTTCATTACTCTACAAGGTGGGTCAAAAAGGATCTTGCTCTGATTCACGTCATAGAGTCTTTTGCCTATGTTTTCCTCTAAGAGTTTTATAGTGTCTGGCCTTACATTTAGTTCTATAATCCATTTTGAGTTTATTTTTGTTTACGGTGTTAGGAAGTGTTATAATCTTATTCTTCTACATGTAGCTGTCCAGTTTCTGCAGCACCATGTATTGAAGAGGCTGTCTCTTCTCCACTGTATATTCTTTCCTCTTTTGTCAAAGATAAGATGACCATATGTGCGTGGGTTTATCTACATCTATTGAGATGATCATATGGTTTTTATCTTTCTGTTTGTTAATATGGTGTATCACATTGATTGATTTGCTTTTATTGAATAATCCTTGCATTCCTGTGATAAACCCCACCTGATCATGTGGTATGATCCCTTTAATGTGCTGTTGGATTCTGTTTGCTAGTATTTTGTTCAGGATTTTTGCATCTATGTTCATCAATGATATTGGCCTGGAATTTTCTTTATTTTGTGACATTTTTGTCTGGTTTTGGTATCAGGGTGATGGTGACCTTGTAGAATGAGTTTGAGAGTGTTCCTCAGTCTGATATATTTTGGAAGAGTTTGAGAAGGATCGGTGTTGGCTCTTCTCTAAATGTTTGATGGAATTTGCCTGTGAAGCCAACTGGCCCTGGGCTTCTGTTTGTTGGAAGATGTTTAATCACAGTTTCAACTTCAGTGCTTGTGATGGGTCTGTTAATATTTTCAATTTCTTCCTGGTTCAGTCTTGGAAGGTTGTAATTTTTTAAGAATTTGTCCATTTCTTCCAGGTTGTCCATTTTATTGGCATATAGTTGCTTGTAGTAGTCTCTCATGATCCTTTGTATTTCTGCGGTATCAGTTGTTACTTCTTTTTCATTCCTAATTCTGTTGATTTGAGTCTTCTCCCTTTTTATCCTGATGAATCTGGCTAATTATCAGTTTTGTTTATCGTCTCACAGAACCAGCTTTTAGTCTTACTGATCTTTGCTATTATTTCCTTCATTTCCTTTTCATCTATTTCTGATCTCATCTTTATGATTTCTTTCCTTCTGCTAAGTCTGGGTTTTTTGTTTTGTTGTTGTTGTTCTTCTTCTTTCTCTAATTGCTTTTGGTGTAAGGTTAGGTTGTTTATTTGAGATTTTTCTTGTTTCTTGAGGTAGGATTGTATTGCTATAAACCTCCCTCTTAGAACTGCTTTTGCTGCATCCCATAGGTTTTGGGTCATCGTGTTTTCATTGTCATTTGTTTCTAGGTATTTTTTGGTATCCTCTTTGATTTCTTCAGTGATCTCCTGGTTGTTTAGTAGTGTATAGTTTAGCCTCCATGTGTTTGTATTTTTTACAGTTTTTTTCCTGTAATTGATACCTAGTCTCATAGCATTGTGGTCAGAAAAGATGCTTGATACGATTTCACTTTTCATAAGTTTTCCAAGGCTTGATTTGTGACCCAAGATGTGACATATCCTGGAGAATGTTTCATGTGCACTTGAGAAGAAAGTGTACTCTGTTGTTTTTGGATGGAATGTCCTATAAATATTGACTAAGTCCATCTGCTCTAATGTGTCATTTAAAGCTTGTGTTTCCTTATTTATTTTCTGTTTGGATGATCTCTCCTTGGGTGTAAGTGGGGTCTTAAAGTCACCTACAATTATTGTGTTACTGTTGATTTCTCCTTTCATGGTTCTTTTCATTTGCCTTACATATTGAGGTGATCCTCTCTTGGGTGCATAGATATTTACAATTGTTATATCTTCTTCCTGGATTCATCCTTTGATCATTATGTAGTTTCCCTCCTTTTCTCTTGCAATAGTCTTTATTTTAAAGTCTATTTTGTCTGATATGAGTATTGCTACCCCACTTTCGTTTGATTTCCATTTGCATGGAATATTCTTTTCCATACCCTCACTTTCAGTCTGTATGTTTCCCTAGGTCTGAAGTGGGTCTCTTGTAGACAGCATATGGGTCTTGTTTTGTATCCATTCAGCCAGTCTGTGTCTTTCGGCTGGAGCATTTAATCCATTTCCATTTAAGGTAATTATCGATATGTATGCTCCTGTTACCATTTTCTTAATTGTTTTGGGTTTGTTTTTGTGGGTCTTTTCCTTCTCTTGTATTTCCTGCCTAGAGAAGTTCCTTTAGCCTCTGTTGTAAAGTTGGTTTGGTGGTGCTGAATTCTCTTAGCTTTTGCTTGTCTGTAAAGCTTTTGATTTCTCCATCGAATCTGGATGAGATCCTTGCTGGGTATAGTTATCTTGGTTGTAGGTTTTTCCCTTTCATTGCTTTAAGTATAACCTGCCACTCTCTTCTGGCCTGCAGAGTTTCTGCTGAAAAATCAGCTGATAACCTTCTGGGGATTCCATTGTATATTATTTGTTGCTTTTCCCTTGCTGCTTTTAATATTTTTTCTTTGTGTTTAATTTTTGTTAGTTTGATTAATATGTGTCTCAGTGTGTTTCTCCTTGGGTTTATCCTGTATGGGACTCTCTGCACTTCCTGGACTTGACTATTTCCTTCCCCATGTTGGGGAAGTTTTTGACTATAATCTCTCCTAATATTTTCTTAGACCCTTTCTTTTTTTCTTCTTCTTCTGGGCCACATATAATTTGAATGTTGGTTCATTTAATGTTGTCCCAGAGGTCTCTGAGATTGTATTCAATTCTTTTCATTCTTTTTTCCTTATTCTGCTCCTCTACAGTTATTTCCACCATTTTGTCTTCCAGCTCACTTATTCGTTCTTCTGCCTCAGTTATTCTGTGATTGATTCCTTCTAGAGTATTTTTAATTTCAGTTATTTTGTTGTTCATTACTGCTTGTTTGTGCTTTAGTTCTTCTAGGTCCTTGTTAAACATTTCTTGTATTTTCTCTATTCTGTTTCTGGGATTTTGGATCATCTTTACTGTCATTATTCTGAACTCTTTTTCAGCTAGTTTGCCTATTTCTTCTTCATTTATTTGGTCTTGTGGATTTTACCTAGCTCCTTTGCCTGCAAGATATTTCTCTGTCTTCTCATTTTGTCTGATTTACAGTATTTGAGGTCTCCTTTCCCTAGACTGCAGGGTCACAGTTCCTCTTGCTTCTGTTCTCTGCCCCGGTGGTAGGGTTGTTCCAGTGTCCTGCGTAGGCTTCCTGATGGGAAGCACTGGTGCCTGTATTCTGGTGGGTGAAGCTGAGTCTTTTCCCTCTGATGAGCAGGACTGTGTCAGTTGGTGTGTTTTGGAATGTCTGTGAGCTTAGCATGACTTTAGGTAGTCTGTGTGCTTATAGGTGGGTTTCTGTTCCTGTTTTGTTTGTTGTTTGGTATGAGGCATCCATTGCTGGGAGCTACATGCAGTTGGGTGGAGCTCTTGGCGATTAATCTTCCCTGGGGCCAGGAATTCTCTAGTAGTCCAGCGTCCTGGACTCAGTGCTTTCACCCCAGAGCCTCAGGCCCAACTTCCATTCGAAAAACCAAGACCCCACAAGTTGCTCGTCCCAGCAATAAAGGGGATTAAAAAAATAAAAAAGACTAACAAAACCCCAGGCAAACAGTGAAAAGTAAAATCAGACACACAAAAACAGGGCTTCCCTGGTGGTGCAGCAGTTGAGAGTCCACCTGCCGATGCAGGGGACACGGGTTCGTGCCTCAGTCCAGGAAGATCCCACATGCCGCAGAGAGGCTACGCCCATGAGCCGTGGCTGCTGAGCCTGTGCATCCGGAGCCTGTGCTCCGCAACGGGAGAGGCCACAACAGTGAGAGGGCCGCGTACCGCCAAAAAAAACCCCACAAAAACAGAAACAAGGAAACATGCACACACAAAAAAGAAACAAAAACAGAACCAAATAAAACAAAAAAAAGCAAGAGAACAACCAAACAAACAAAAGAAACGAAGAATGAAATAAAACTATTAAAAAGAAAACTAGGAGGTGGAGTCAAGATGGCGGTGTGGCAAGACACGGAGTAAGTGTCTCCCCATAGTGAGGGCACATGCCGGCCGCTGGTTGGGGACTCTGACGACCAAGGAGACAGGAGGAACCCCAAAGTGAACTGGTAGGAAGTAGGGGGACTGAGGGGGGAGGAGAAGTGGAGGCCAGACACAATCGGCAGCCCTGAGGCCAGGGAGATCAGGAGAGGCAGGATGGAGGGACTCTCCAGGAAGAGCGGGAGAGGACCTGAGGGTGATCGTCTGGCCCACACGGGCAGGGGAGCCTGCTGAGCTCCCAAGCAGTACCCCCTCTCCAAAGCCCCACCCAGGACACATGGGTCCTGGGAGGTATAGGAGAGCGGCCGGGGAGATCAGGAGAGGAAGGGTGGAGGAGCCATCTGGAAGGAGGGGGGGAGGGGTGGAGGGCGATTGCCCTGCCCACTTGGGCCCGGGGAGCCTGCTGAGCTCCCAGGCTGCTCCCATTCCTCCAAACACCCCTCCAGGCTGCATGGGTCTTGGGGGTATAGGAGGGAGGCTGGGGAGATCAGGAGAGGCAGGCAGGAGGGTCCCTCCCAGATCTGAGGACCAGGAGAGGAGAGAAGGGTATTTGCTCCACCCACTCGAGGCCAGGAAGCCTGCTGGGCTCCCAGGAGAGGTCCCCTGTCGTCTGAGACAAAGGGTGGGGGCCACTCCTGGGCCCCTCCTGTTCCTTGAGCCTAAGCCCCACCCTCCACAACCCCCAGGGCCTTTTCCAACCCTGTGGGTCCTGAGCATTGGTGCCGCCCACCACCCAAACCTCGCCCTTGATTAGGTCCCGCCCTCCACAGCCAAGGCCTTCCCCCCTCTTTTTTTTTTTTTGGCCATCCCACGCAGCTTGTGGGATCTTGGTTCATGTGCCCAGGATCAGGTTGAAGCTCCTGTGGTATGATCTCTGAGTCCAAACCACTGGACTAACAGAGAACATCAGACCCCAGTGAATATTCATCGGAGTGAGGTGCCACGGAGTTCCTCATCTCGGCACCAAGATCCGGCTCTACCCACAGCGTACAAACTCCAGTGTTGGAAGCCTCAGGCCAAACAACCAGTAAGACAGGAATACAATCCCATTCATAAAAAAAATAAAAAATGAGACAGCAAAACAATTGTCACAGATGAAGGACCAAAGTAAAAACCTACAAGACCAAATAAATGAAGAGGAAATAGGTAACCTACCTGAAAAACAATTCAGAGTAATGATAGTAAAGATGATCCAGAATCTTGGAGATAGAATGGAGGCACGGACTGGGAGAATACAAGAAATGTTTAACAAAGATCTAGAAGAACTAAAGAACAAACAAACAGAGATGAACAACACAACAACTGAAATGAAAAATACACTAGAAGGAATCAATAACAGAAAAACTGAGGCAGAAGAATGAATAAGTAAGCTGCAAGACAAAATGGTGGAAATAACTGTCGAGGAGCAGAATAAAGAAAAAAGAATGAAAAGAATTGAAGACAGTCTCAGAGACCTCTGGGACAACACTAAATGCACCAATATTCAAATTATACGTGTCCCAGAAGAAGAAGAGAAAAAGAAAGGGTCTGAGAAAAAATTTGAAGAGATTATAGTTGAAAACTTCCCTAATATGGGAAAGGAAATAGTCACCCAAGCCCAGGAAGCACAGAGAGTCCCATGCAGGACAAACCCTAGGAAAAACACACCAAGACACATGTTAATCAAACTAACAAAAATTAAATTCAAAGAAAAAATATTAAAAGCAGCAAGAGAAAAACAAAAAATAACATACAAAGGAATCCCCAGAAGATTATCAGCTGATTTTTCAGCAGAAACTCCTCAGGCCAAAAGGGAGTGGTAGGATATACTTAAAGTGATGAAAGAGAAAAGGCTACAGTCAAGATTACCCTACCCAGCAAGGATCTCATTCAGATTCAATGAGAAGTCAAAAGCTTTTCAGACAAGCAAAAGCTAAGAGAATTCAGCACCATCAAACCAGCTTCACAACAAATGCTAAAGAAACTTCTCTAAGCGGGAAACACAACAGTAGAAAAAGACCCACAAAAACAAACCCAAAACAATTAAGAAAATGGTAATAGGAACATACATATTGATAATAACCTCAAATGGAAATGGATTAAAGGCCCCAACCAAAAGACACAGACTGGCTGAATGGATAAAAAACAAGACCCCTATATATATGCTGTCTACAAGAGACCCACTTCAGACCTAGGGAAACACACAGACTGAAAGTGAGGGGATGGATAAAGATATTCCATGTAAATGGAAATCAAAAGAAAGTTGGAGTAGTAATATTCATCACAGATAAAATAGACGTTAAAATAAAGACTGTAACAAGAGATAAGGAGGGACAGTACATAATGATCAAAGGATCAATCCAAGAAGAAGATATAAGAATTATAAATGTTTATACACCCAACATAGGAGCACCTCAATCGTAAGGCAAATGCTAACAGACATGAAAGGAGAAATCGACATTAACACAATAATAGTATTTACTATTTACACCAATGGACAGATCATCCACACAGAAAATAAATAAGGAAATACAAGCTTTAAATGACACAATAGACCAGATAGATCTAATTTATATTTATGGAATATTCCACTCAAAGTGGCAGAATACACTTTCTTCTCAAGTGCACTCAGAGCATTCTCCAGGCTACATCACATCTTGGGTCACATATCAAGCCTCAGTAAATTTAAGAAAATTGAAATCATATCAAGCATCTTTTCTGACCACAAATCTATGAGATCAGAAATCAATTACAGGGAAAAAAACGTAAAAAACACAAACACATGGAGGCTAGACAATACATTACTAAATAACCAAGAGATCACTGAAGAAATCAAAGAGGAAATCAAAAAATACCTAGAGTCAAATGACAATGAACACACGATGATCCAAAACCTGTGGGATACGGCAAAAGCATCCCCCAAGAAACAAGGAAAATCCCAAATAAAGAAGCTAACCTTACACCTAAAGGAACTAGAGGAAGAAGACCAAACAAAGCCCAAAGTTAGCAGAAGGAAAGAAATCATAAAGATCAGAGCAGAAATAAATGAAACAGAAACAAAGAAAACAATAGCAAAGTTCAATAAAACTAAAAGCTTGTTCTTTGAGAAGATAAACAAAATTGATAACCATTTAGCCAGACTCATCAAGAATAAAAGGGAAAGACTCAAATCAATAGAACTAGAAATGAAAAAGGAGAAGTAACAACTGACACTGCAGAAATACAAAGGATCATGAGAGATTACTACAAGCAACTATATGACAATAAAATGGACAACATGGAAGGAATGGACAAATTCTTAGAAAAGCACAACCTTCCGTGACTGAACCAGGAAGAAATAGAAAATATAAACAGACCAATCACAAGCACTGAAATTGAGACTGCAATTAAAAATCTTCCAACAGGGCTTCCCTGGCGGCGCAGTGGTTGAGAGTCCGCCTGCCGATGCAAGGGACGTGGGTTCGTGCCCCAGTCCGGGAAGATCCCACATGCCATGGAGCAGCTGGGTCCAGGAGCCATGGCGGCTGAGCCTGCGTGTCCGGAGCCTGTGCTCCGCAATGGGAGAGGCCACAACAGTGAGAGGCCCGCATACCGCAAAAAATAAATAAATAAAACTTCCAACAAACAAACGTCCAGGACCAGATAGTTTCACAGGTGAATTCTATCAAAAATTTAGAGAAGAGCTAACACCTATCCTCTCAAACTCTTCCCAAATTTGGCAGAGGGAGGAACACTCCCAAACTCATTCTGTGAGGCCACCATCACCCTGATACCAAAACCAGAAAAAGATGTCACAAAGAAAGAAAACTATAGACCAATATCACTGATAAACATAGATGCAAAAATCCTCAGCAAAATACTAGCAAACAGAATCCATCAGCACTTTAAAATGATCATAACACCATGAGCAAGGGGGATTTATCCCAGGGATGCAAGGATTCTTCAATATACACAAATCAATCAATGTGATACACCATATTAACAAATTGAAGAATAAAGACCTTATGATCATCTCAATAGATGCAGAAAAAGCTTTTGACAAAATTCAACACCCACTTATGATGAAAACTCTCCAGAAAGTGGGCATAGAGGGAACCTACCTCAATATAATAAAGGCCATATATGACAAACCCACAGCAAACATCATTCTCAATGGTGAAAAACTGAAAGCATTTCCTCTAAGATAGGAACAAGACAAGGATGTCCACTCCCACCACTATTATTCAACATAGTTTTGGAAGTCCTAGCCACGGCAAAGAGAGAAGAAAAAGAAATGGAATACAAATTGGAAAAGAAGAAGTAAAACTGTCACTGTTTGCAGATAACATGATACTATAAATTGAAAAACCTAAAGATGCCACCAGAAAACTACTAGAGCTAATCAATGAATTTGGTAAAGTTGCAGGATACAAAATTAATGCACAGAAATCTCTTCCATTCCTATACACTAATGATGAAAAATCTGAAAGAGAAATTAAGGAAACACTCCCATTTACCATTGCAGCAAAAAGAATAAAATACCTAGGAATAAACCTACCTAGGGAGACAAAAGATTTGTATGCAGAAACCTATAAGACACTGATGAAAGAAATTAAAGATGATACCAACAGATGTAGAGATATACCATGTTCTTGGATTGGAAGAATCAATATTGTGAAAATGACTATACTACCCAAAGCAATCTATAGATTCAATGCAATCCCCATCAAATTACCAATGGCATTACAGAACTACAACAAAAAATCTTAAAATTTGTATGGGTACACAAAAGACCCCGAATAGCCAAAGCAGTCTTGAGGGAAAAAAATGTAACTGGAGGTACCAGACTCCCTTACTTCAGTCTATACTACAAAGCTACAGTAATCAACACAATATGGTACTGGCACATAACCAGAAATATAGATCAATGGAACAGGATAGAAAGCCCAGTGATAAATCCACACACCTATGGTCAACTAATCTATGACAAAGGAGGCAAGGATATACAGTGGAGAAAAGACAGTCTTTTCAGTACGTGGTGCTGGAAAACTGGACAGCTACCTGTAAAAGAATGAAATTAGAACACTCCCTAACATCATACACAAAAATAAACTCAAAATGGATTAGAGACCTAAGTGTAAGACTGGACACTATAAAACTCTTAGAGGAAAACATAGCAAAAACACTCTTGAGTAATGGAGATACAAACAAAAATAAACAACTGCGACCTAATTAAACTTAAAAGTTTTGCAAAGCAAAGGAAACTACAAACAAGACAAAAAGACAACCCTCAGAATGAGAGAAAATATTTGCAAATGAATCAATGGACAAAGGATTAATCTCCCAAATATATAAACAGCTCATGCAGCTCAATATTAAAAAAACAAACAACCCAATCCAAAAATGGGCAGAAGACCAAAATAGACATTTCTCCAAAGAAGAAATACAGATGGCCAACAAGCCATCTGTGAAAGCTGCTCAACATCACTAATTATTAGAGAAATGCAAATCAAAACTACAGTGAGGTATCACCTCACACCAGTTAGAATGGGCATCATCAGAAAATCTACAAACAGCAAATGCTGGAGATGGTGTGGAGAAAAGGGAACCCTCTTACACTGTTGGTGGGAATGTAAATTGATACAATCACTATGGAGAACAGAATGGAGGTTTCTTAAAAAACTAAAAATAGAATTACCATATGATCCAGCAATCCCACTACTGGGCATATACCCTGAGAAAACCATAATTCAAAAAGACACATGGACCCCAATGTTCATTGAAGCACTATTAACAATAGCCAGATCATGGAAGCAACCTAAATGCCCATCGACAGACGAATGGATAAAAAGATGTGGTACATATATACAATGGAATATTACTCAGCCATAAAAAGGAACGAAATTGGGTCATTTGTAGAGACATGGATGAACCTAGAGGCTGTCATACAGAGTGAAGTAAGAAAGAGAAAAACAAATATATTAACGCATATATGTGGAACCTAGAAAATTGGTAAGATGAACCAGTTTGCAGGGCAGAAATTGAGTCACAGATGTAGAGAACAAACGTATGGACACCAAGGGGGAAAAGTGGTGGGGGGGTGGGGGTGGGGGTGTGATGAATTGAGAGATTGGGATTGACATGTATACACTAATATGTATAAAATGGATAACTAATAAGAACCTGCTGTATAAAAAAATAAAATTCAAAAAAAAAATCTAGAAACAATAAATGCTGGAAAGGATGTGGTGAAAAGGGAACCCTCTTGCACTGTTGGTGGGAATGTAAATTGATACAACAACTATGGAAAGCAGCATGGAGGTTACTTTAAAAACTAAAAATAGAACTACCGTATGACCCAGAAATCCCACTACTAGGAATATACCCTGAGAAAACCGTAATTCAAAAACAAACATGTACCACAATGTTCATTGCAGTACTATTTACAATAGCCAGGACATGGAACCAACCTAAATGTCCATCAACAGATGAATTAATAAAGAAGATGCAGCACATATATACAATGGAATATTACTTAGCCATAAAAAAATAATGAAATTGAGTTTTTTGTAGTGAAGTGGATGGGCCTGGAGTCTGTTATACAGAGTGAGGTAAGTCAGAAAGAGAAAAACAAATACTGTACGCTAACTCATACGTGGAATCTAAAAAAAAAAAAATGTTACTGATGAACCTAGTTGCAGGGCAGGAATAAAGAGGTAGACACAGAGAATGGACTTGAGGACATGGGGTGGGAGGGCGAAGCGGGGGCAAAGTGAGAGTAGCATCAACATATATACACTACCGAATGCAAAATAGTTGGCTGGTGGGAAGCAGCAGCATAGCGCAGGGAGATCGGCTTGGTGCTTTGCGATGACCTGGAGGAGTGGGATAGGGAGGATGGAAGGAAGGGTCAAGAGGGAGGCGATATCGGGACATGTGTTTTCATAGGGCTGATTCGCTTTCTTGTGCAACAGAAACTAACACAGTATTGTGAAGCAATTATACTCCAATAAAGATCTGCCAAAAAATAAATAAATAAGAAATAAAATAGAATATCATTTTAAAAATTGTTTTAAAAATAAAAAATTTTAACATTTTAAAAAAGGAACAAAAACACAAAACCAAAAAATAAAACCAAAGCAGGGTGCCAGCTGAAGAATGAAACAAAGAAACGAAACAAACCAAAAAAAAATTATTTAAAAAAAAAAAGAAAAAAGTGAAAGGGGAAAGAAGACAACAACAGAAAAGCAACATAGAAATATAAAAAAAATAAATAATTTATTAAGGAAAAGAAAGACAAACAAAACCCCAGAGAAATGGTAAAAACAAAATCAAACAAAAACAGAAACACATGCAAAAGAAACAAAAACAGACCAAATAAAACACAAAGCAAGAGAACAACCAGACAAAGAGAAGAACCCCAAAACGAAATCAGACAATTAGAATCAGAACTAAGAAAAACACAAAACCTAAAATCAAAACCAAAATAGTGTGCCTACTGAAGAATAAAGCAAGGAAACTGAACAAACTGATAAAAATGATTTTTAAAATAATAATAAAATAAAAAGGGAAAATACACAGAACAACAGAAAAGCAAAGTAGAAATGGAAATACAAAAAAATTTAAGATATATTAAAGAAGAAAAAATAGAACACAGAACAACAGAAAAGCAAAGTAAAAATAGAAATATATTAAAAAAATAAAAAATATGTTATAAAACACGAAGTTCCTAAAAAACTAAATTTTAAAAAAAACCTAAAACAACAACAGGACTTCCCTGGTGGCGCAGTGGTTGAGAGTCCGCCTGCCGATGCAGGGGACACAGGTTCGTGCCCCGGTCCAGGAGGTTCCCACATGCTGCGGACGACTGGGCCCGTGGGCCACGGCCGCTGAGCCTGCGTGTCCGGAGCCTGTGCTCTGTGACGGGAGAGGCCACAGCAGTGAGAGGCCCGCGTACCGCAAAAAAAACAAAACAAAACAGACAAACCAGAACCAATTATGTTCCCTGGGGTCTCAGCTGTCAATGTACTTGCACACGCTGTGAGCCACAGCCCATCTCTGCCTCCCCAAGAGGCCCTCCTCTGCCTCTGGGCTGGTCTCTGGACCTGTCGTGGGCCCTGTGAGGACCACTCAGACTCTGATCTGCCCCAATTCCTGCGTGTGCTTCCCCCAACGTCTACAGCTGCCAGAGCTAGACTGTTTTCATTTGTGGGAACACTCATTGTCTACTCAGATATTCCACAGATGCAGGGTCTACCTAGGTGATTGTGGGGATATAATCTGCAGCTTGTGCAGCTGATGGGAAGATTTTCAATACTCTTCCTTAGTCGCCCCATCCCTGGTGTTCAGCTTTGGTTTTGTCCCCACCTCTGCGTGTGGTCCACCCATAGTAGTCTGTTCCTGAGGCTTCCTTGGAGCTCTTGGGTCTGCCCCAGTGAGGATAGGGCACAGAGGTAGTATGAGCTCTTGGATCGTGGGAGCCCTGGCAGCAAAAAATGTGCAGGGAAGCCGGTGGCCATGGGCACGAGAGATATAGCCCTAGTGAGGGCCAGCCCTGGCTGGGCTTTTTCTGGTGCCTGGCAGCCAGTGTGTGAGGGCCAGCCCTGAGAGGGCTTCTTTTATTGTTCGTTGGCAGGCGCCGGCATGTGGGGAGAGAGAGGCTACAACAGTGGCTCCTCCCACTGTGTGTCACTCAGCAGTAGCACCTGCTTCCATGGCAGTCCAGTCTTCCTCCATAAGCATTCCCTGCTGTGGATTTCCTCCCTCCCATTCCCTCAGTCTGTCTCCCCACAGCCAACAGCAGTTCTTGCCCCAGGCCAGTTCCCTAATCCCCACACTCCAGCTTCCAGCCCCTTGCACACCTGTGAACACACGTCCTAGTCTGGGGCACACAGGGCCGCCGTACAGACCATCTGTGTATTTCTCACATTGTCCCGTCTGCCACAGATCGGCTGCTTCACCCTCTTCCGACAGCTTCAAATGCTTCCCTTCTGTCCCAGTTGATTTCCCCGTCAGAGAGGGGGTTTCCCTGAATTCAGGAATCTCTCTTCTGCTTCAGCTCCCCCACCCTGGGGTGCAGGTCCCATCCTGCTTCCTCTTCTCCTCCTTCTCACTTCTTTTTTTTTTGTCCTACCCAGTTAGGCAAGGATCTTTATAGTCTCTTCCGGTGTCCAAGGTCTTCTGGCTAGTGTTCAGCCAGTGTTCTATGAGAATTGTTGCATCTATAGATGTATTCCTGATGCATCTATGGAGAGAGGTGAACTCCACATCTTCCTACTCCTCCGCCATCTTAACTCCACTGTCAGGATTATTTTTGATAAATTAGATTTATCTAATTTAACTAGCAGTTACCAATTTTATTAATAGGATTTATACATATTCAGGAATAATCTAGCATTAAACAATGGTGTGTAGAAACGAAGAACTAAGTTGTAAGCAATCAAAGTTTAAATGTTTCTAATGTGAAAGAAAAAACTTGAAAAATCAATAAGGGACCATAGGCCTTTGATTTGAATAAGTTCATCTATAATTTGCCAATGCCTTCAGACCAACTTTATAGGTATATATCAAGCTGCTGAGATTTACCAAGTAAAATCACTCTCCAAGTTTCAAGTAAGTATGTATAAATGTGTCCACTAGTGAAAATATCAAATAACATTTTGATAGGACTGTAGAAAAAGATGACTACTGCCTTAAGTACCCTAGCTTAAAAGAGTGCTCTTTGGGGGCTTCCCTGGTGGCGCAGTGGTTGAGAGTCCGCCTGCCGATGCAGGGGACACGGGTTTGTGCCCCGGTCCGGGAAGATCCCACATGCCGCGGAGAGGCTGGGCCCGTGAGCCATGGCTGCTGAGCTGCGCATCTGGAGCCTGTGCTCCGCAACAGGAGAGGCCACAATGGTGAGAGGCCCGCGTACCACAAAAAAAAAAAAAAAAGTGCTGTTTGGGAGACTGACCTTGACTACTGGAATGAGATGACATAAGAGAGGATAAAGATGCCCCACAACCTTCAGCACCCTACCATTTATACACCCCCGTTGTCTTTAGACAGGATCAAGCATAATTCTGACACCATGTCTGCTCTGGAAGCCCGAGGCTGGGGGGTGCTGGGAAGGGTAGGGAAAACAATCTTAGTTACAGGTTGTCTGATGACAATGACCTTGGGCGAAAGTACTCAGGACACCTGAGAGGAAATGTCTGCGTCTTCCCAGGCCTAAATTCCTTCCTACTGAGGAGAACATGCAAGACAATGTGAATATGTAACTACATGATTTGACCACAACTACATGACTTGATCAAAGGTGAAGGAGCAATGACAGATCAGCATCCCCAGGAGCTCTGTTGAGCCTACAGCCTCAAGTTGACTCTTTTTATAACTCAAATACATGCCCTTCATGACCTCCTTGTGCAAGGAACAAATCTTCCCAAACTCCTCCCAAGAACTTTCTTCAAGGTAAGCTAACTAAATCACATGTGATTCTGCCTTTAATTACTGCTTATGACATTTGCATATGGTTTTATGCATTAGAACCCTGTTGCCAAAAAGAATCAAGACAATCGGGGACAGAGAAAGCACAGACAGATCTTTAACTCTACTTGGTCAGATATCTACCAGGTAAATAATTCCAGAGCTCTGCCTAGTTTCTCAATACAATATTAATAGAATAATGATATACCCTTTGTTATAGTTTCTTACTCTGATTTATGTAAGGTATAATTTACCCCAACCCATCTTCCTAAGGTGACAGACAGCCTCTTAATCAGGCCCAATTGCTGTGTCCAAAAGCACAGTTTTGACTACTGATGATAACTCTGAGATAACTCAAATTGTTCCATTGCTCTGTGTTCCCCACTTTGTAAGGTTTCCATCATCCCCTTACAGAACTGTATGGATTTGTTAACCCCACTCCAACTCCCAGTTGAGGTAGAAGGAGACTTCTCATACTCCCAAAAAGAGACCAAATCACAATCGCACATCTCTGATCGTTGGGTTTCATCTTGCCCTAATACCACTTCAAGACCAGTCCCTTTAAAGTGTTCAGTTCCGGACAACTCAGGACATGTCTCAGGAGATCCAGGAAACATCCCACAGCCCCATCAACCTCCATTCTATGTAGGTCAACACTAGTTACCTAAGAAGTGCATGATGAGGCGCACCCTGAACCCCCATAGCTGGGTTATAGAAAACATAGAAATAGTTAGCACACCACTCAACACATAACTATTATGAAAGGTGATTTGGGATAAATGGTGGCCTGTCCTAGGCTCCATTTACTCATTAAAATAAGCTCTTCCATCTGATGAGCAAGGCTTACATTCTTAACTCACTCTCCCACTCTAATGCCACGAACTGAAATGTGATTGCTAATTTAGTACTTTTTCCCTTTGGTGAGGAGACGCTGGCTTGAGTTTTTGCTTCAACTTTCCATACTCAGCAAACATCTTGAGCTTTTCTCTGCTGGGAAAAGGGTGATGTTGGCTTTGATTTCCTGCCCCATAATTTGTGTCGTTTTCCAAGAAAATGTGTGAATATTCACAACCGACAAACAAATTCAGGCATATATAAAATCCTTACTCATGTGTGGTTCATACTTTCCTCTCCTCTGCAAATGGGATCTGTCAAAAACAAATTAAGTAATTACAGAGTGTTGCTGCAGCTGTGTGTATCCTTCATTACATTATGACTGTGGTTAAGGGATGACTCTCTCCTGCCTGGTTTTTAAAATATTTATAATGGAAGGCGGGTTGTCAGGGCATGTTCTACTGTTGCCAGAAAAAACAAAAAGTAAATGAAAATGACGTTGATGGCATGGCATGGCTGTGTGTGTGTGTGTGTGTGTGTGTGTGTGTGTGTGTGTGTGTGTGTGTGTGTGCGCCCATGTGCATGTACAGTAAATGTTCTACTATGTTGTAAAAGTTATTCTAGTTACCTGTTTTTTCTAATTTATTTTTAAAAGCCCATAAAAATAGAACAGTGTCTGTCAATTCTCAAAAGACTCAATAAATAAAATATCCTTAGTACAAACAGTGGGATTTACTAACCCCAATTTATCATTTCTTTTAAAAAATCAGCAGTCTCCACTGAAAAATAATATATAATTAAATAACAAGTATTTATCCAAGAAGATAACATCTTTAAGACCTAATGATCCTGCAAGGTGAGTGGTTGGTTACTTTTTGTTGTTTGAAATCTGTAAAAGGAAAAGAATAAAAAGTAAAGAGGAATGAAAACTGGTTGATTATTCTAGAATGTTTGCTTTAAAAATCCTACATTAGCCTTTGGACACTGATAACCTCAAAATCCTTAATTTCAGCATTCTAAATTAGTAAGGATGAGTGAAGCAAACTTATCATTGAAAAGTTTGTGCCTACTTTCTTAGGGAAAGTCCTCCATCTTGAGGTAGGTAACTTTCAACAAACTGGATTTTCACAACTGTAAGAATACATGCATTTAATGTAAATACCAAGCAAAAGGCATCTGGATAAGAGAGGAGTTGTTGCACATGTATTATGGATTAAATTTATATCAACTTTTTAAGATAATACAGTTTACTTTAAAATATAACACTCAAAGAATGTTAGCGCTTCAACTGGAAGAAACAAAAAAAGTTAAAATAGAATTAAAAGACACCAAAGAAACATAAACATAAACCAAGAAACAGGCCATAACTAAATGAATAAAATGTAGAAAAAACAAAAACAAAAAAATTAACACATACCCAAGTTAGAAAAAATTAGAAGATCCCCATTGTGCCAGATAAACAGAGAAATCAAGGCCAGAGGAAAGTGAGGACCAACAGCAGCTTCAACCTCAATCACAGACCATAGAGGCTCAGGATTAGTGCCTCTATGAGGACAGGAGATAAAATGTCTACACAGAGGGAAGACCTGTAGTTGGACATCCCATGTAAAGCATGGAGCCTTGAAGAACTACCTCCTCCATGAAAAGACTAAAGTCACTCCTCCCACCTAACTGTAAAAGCAATTCAAAAGCTTACCATCTCTCCAGGGACTTGGGTGAAAAACAAATCAACTGTGAGAAATCAAAACCCCAGGTACCCATTACACACAGTTGTAGGGTTTAAATCATGTAGCTGCTACAACAAACCATGCAGTTGATACTGACATAAAAATTGTTGATATATGGGCTTCCCTGGTGGCGCAGTGGTTGAGTCCGCCTGCCAGTGCAGGGGACGCGGGTTCATGCCCCGGTCCGGGAAGATCCCACATGCCGCGGAGCAGCTGGGCCTGTGAGCCATGGCCGCTGAGCCTGCGTGTCTGGAGCCTGTGCTATGCAATGGAAGAGGCCACAACAGTGAGAGAATGGAGGATAGGAATAAAGAAACTCAGTCTTTCCAAGACAAGTTAGGAAGGCAGAAAGCAAAAGCAAAAAAAAAAGAAAAAAAGAAAAGGCACGTGAAATAGAAACACAAAATAAGATAATTAAAATAAGTCCAATATGCTAGTAATCAAAGTGACTGTAAATGAAACAAATGTGCCTGTAAAAGCAAAGATTCTCAGACAAGATTTTAAAAAACAAAAAGAATCCAGCTATGTGCTTTCTATAAACATATCTACAATGGCTCAAAAAGGTCAAATGTAAACTAATGAAAGGATGAAAGAGAATATACCAGGCAAATACTAAGAAAGAAGAGGAGGAGACGGAAGGAGGACGAGGAGGAAGGGGAAGAAAGGGAAGGAGGGAGGGAGAGAGGGAAGAAAGGAGAGAGTGAAAGAGGGCAGGAAGAAACCAGTATAGCAATGTTAGACCAAGAGATCTTAAGACCAAAAAAAACACTATTTCAAATTAAGAGGGTCATTATTTAATGATAAAAAGAGCAATATACCAGGAAAATATACTTGCTTTAAATCTGTATGCACCTAACCCGGTAGCCACAAAACACATTAAATAAATAATTTTGAAGAAATATTGACTGAAATTAAGACTACATTTGATTTCTTCTGTTTACTAAAATATTTTCCACTATTAATTAGTTCCTAATTAAACATTAACTTGTTCATTGTAAAAGATTTTGGTGACAATTATGTCTTAAACTACAAATTAATGGTAAATAAAGCAAAGTCCCTGTCCTCATGGAACTTGTATTCCAGTAGGCAGATACATTTATTTCAAAATAAAATTTGAAAACACATGGCTCATATGTGAGAAATAATACTAATATCTAAAATAATATGCAGCACTCATATGATTCAGTTATATTGTCCAATGTCTAAATGGTTCTCTGATAATAAATTACATATTATTAAGAGATGTGCTACTGTTTTAAGAGCTCCACTTTGTCCAATGGGTTTCATATGTTTGTTCACACATATATTTGTTTCTCACTTTTATTGAACATGATTACAAAGTTGACACCCCACAAGATGAAATAATGAAAGACAATAAGAATGATCTAATGTTAAATATACAAAGCATCAAAAGAATAAGAGGTTACTGCCAAGTGTGCTTGTGGCCAACTAATAATGGTTATAAAAATAATGATTTCATAATCATTGGCTTGTTACATGAGAAATGTAGCTAAAAATCCACCACAGTTCCATGATTTAGGAAGTATAAATAGCAACACAGCACTTTAGGACACTCTTTCATCATTTGCTTTACTCTCCTAATGTAAAAAGCATAGATTCACTTACAATTCTTCTTTGACCATATGTATGTATTTCCACTGAATCATATATTAAGATGATATAATGATGTAAATACTTAAGTCTTCATAAAGTGCATCTCTTTTCATTAACTGCCAAAGTTAATATACGCCAGAAGAACAAACTACAACATAACTTTTTTAGATACGGTCAAAACACAGTTGGCACAAACTACCAAAAGAAATGTAGTCAAGTAGCAAGTGATATTTAATTTACAGCCTGAAATATTTACAGAAACTATCAAGCATTGATGATGAATGATAAGACTGTACTTACAAATAATTTCTGCTATAAATAACATGCATAGTTTTAGCCAGTATAAACACAATTCTAACAATTAGAATGAAAAAAAAAGTCCTGAGATTACATCTGGTCCCCCCAAAAAAGTCAACTTGATACCAAAAGAAAAAAAAAAAGTTTCTAAATGCTTAGAAAGCTTACCTAGAATGAAAACAAAAGTTTCAAATTAACCTTATATTTATGGAGCCCCATTTTGCTGTATGGATGATTTGTCATCTCTGGATTAGTGAGAACTTCTAAAAGTTATGTTTTCCCCATAAATGGGTCAGGTAACTGAGAGTTTTATCTGGGAATCTATGTCCCCAGATGGTCCAGCATTTGCTTGGAAGAAGCTTTCCTTGGATTTAATTTTCTGATAATCATGCATTGAAATGACTCATGGTGCTTTTGCCCATTTTATCCAGCCAGGTCTACCCAGAATCTCTATGTGTGTGTTACTTAACTTGCACCAACTCTGAGGAAGAGGGAAATTAACCTGAAGTTTTTGTGCATTCCTAGAGTCAATGAGTTTCCACTTTCATGTCTTCAAGGAGGAGGGCGGTGCAGGGAGAGACAGGCAGTGAGAATGTGACAGACTATCCCTGCATAAAGGTGAGACCCCACAGGGTAACACCTGCCCAGTGAGAGTGAAAAAGTGCTAAACTCCACCACACAGGAAGAGGACTGCAGGGAAACTTGCTTACCCCATCCTTGAAGCTAAAGGGGAAGGAGAGAAGGGGAAATATCTCCTGGGGGTTAGTACTCATTCAGTGGCCCTCACTAGGGTTTTGGTACCAGTTCTGAGTACTTAGATAACCCAAAGAATCTGAAGTGGAGAAGTCAGCTTAAAGTAGCTGCAGACGGAATTATTAAGGAGAATAAAGACGATATTATATTTAAAGGGATAATGGATGAGATTTTTCAGAATTGCTGAAAGATACCAGTATTCGGATCATGGCACTCAATGAAACCCAAGCACAGTGAAACTGAAGAATGTCAGAGATGAAAAGAATTTTTAAAAACAGCCAGAGAGAGAAGATAGATTACAGAGAAATGGCAAAAAGACCAATGTCTGACTTCTTGATATACATCCACCAGAAGCCAGAAGATAACACATTGAAAGAAAGAAAATAACAAGCAATCTGGAGCTCTAGTTCCAGCAAATATTCTTTTCAAATAATAATGGTAGAATCCAGGTGGTGAGTATATGGGTATTCACTATAACATTCTTTCAACTTTGCTATATGTTTGATAATCTTCATAATAAAATATTGGAAAAATACTTTTCAAGAATGAGGTGCAATAAGGACATTTTCAGATAAACGGAAACATTGTAAGGACTGTACTTTAGGCAAGAGTATTGTCTAAGAGCAAAAGGATTTGATGTAAAAAAAAAGGTGAGCAGAGATACTATAGTAGTAAATAGACAAGTAAATCTTTAAAAGTCTCTGTCTAAAACAATGATAATACCCTGGTTTGTGGCAGAAAATATTCTAGAGATAAAATACAACTGCAATAGTGTATAAGGGGGAAGGAGAGTGAATAGAGTTTAAGCTTTCTGAGGTCTGTTTTATCAAAGAACAATAAGGATACTGATTAACTTTGACAAGCATATACCTTAAATTAGCTTTCATAGTGACTTAAAGATAGAGAGGACATAAATTCCAAACAAAAACAGAGTTAGAAAAAAACTTAAAAACAAACATACATGTTGCTGCAAATGGAATTATTTCCTTCTTTTTTATAGCTGAGAATTATTCCATTGTAGTTATGTACCACATGTTCTTGATCCATTTATTTGTTTATGGACATTTAAGATGCATCCATGTCTTGGATATTGTAAATAGTGCTGCTATGAACATTGGGGTGCATGTACCTTTATTTTTTAAAAAAATAAATTTATTTATTTATTTGTTTTTGGCTGCATTGGGTCTTCGTTGCTACACACGGGCTTTCTCTAGTTGTGGCGAGCAGGAACTACTCTTCGTTGTGGCATGCAGGCTTCTCATTGCAGTGGCTTCTCTTGTTTCAGAGCATGGGCTCTAGGCACATGGTCTTCAGTAGTTGTAGCACACAGGCTCAGTAGTTGTGGCTCACGGGCTTAGCTGCTCCGTGGCATGTGGGATCTTCCCAGACCAGGGCTCGAACCCATGTCACCTGAATTGGCAGGAAGATTCTTAACCACTGCGCTACCAGGAAAGTTCCTGCATGTATCTTTCAAATTATGGTTTTCTCCAGATATATGCCCAGGAGTGGGATTGCTGGATCATGGTAGCTCTATTTTTAGTCTTTTAAGGAACCTCCATACTGTTCTCCATAGTGGCTGTACCAATTTACTTTCCCACCAACAGTGTAGGAGAGTTCCTTTTTCTCCACACCCTCTCCAGCATTTATTATTTGTAGACCTTTTGATGATGGCCGTTTTGAACAGTGTGAGATGATACCTCATTGTAGTTTTGATTTGCATTTTTCTAGTAATTAGTGATATCTAGCATATTTTCATGTGCCTTTTGGCCATCTGTATGTCTTCTTTGGAGAAATGTCTATTTAGATCTTCTGACCATTTTCTGATTGGGTTGTTTGTTTTTTGGACCTAGAGATTATCATACTAAGAGAAGCAAGCCAAAGACAAATATATGATAACGCTTATATGTGGAATCTAAAAAAAAATGATACAAATAAACTTATACACAAAACAGAAATAGACCCACAGACATAGAAAATAAACTTATGGTTACTCGAGGGGAAATGGACAGGGGGAGGGATAAATTAGGAGTTTGGGATTAATGTATACACACTACTATATGTAAAATAGGTAACCAACAAGGACCTACTATATAGCACAGAGAACTATACTCAATATTTTGTAATAACCTATAAGGGAAAAGAATCTGAAAAAGAATCTATACATATATGTATAACTGAAACACTTTGCTGTATACCTGAAACTAACACAACATTGTAAATGAACTATATTTCAATTAAAAAAAACAAAATTAAAATAAAATAAAAAATAAATTCAAAGGATGTGAATAATTTTTTTTAAAAAAAGGAAAGGAGGGAGGACTAGAAAAAAGTGAGACAAAAGGAAAGTCCATAATAAAGCTAAATGGACTAAATGAAAACAAACTGAGTTTTTAAAAAAAATTCAGAAGGCAGGTTATGCAGTTTGTAAGTGATGCGCCTAAAATCAAAGGACATATAATGGTTGATAAACATGGGAAATATATATACTAAGTATACATACACCAATCAAAAGCTAAAGTAGCTATATTAGCATCAGACAAAATAGTCACTAAGGCAGTAAGATTTCTATTTCTCAGAGTAGAATGCTGAACTGAACATCCTTCACCAAACTTTGAAACTCCCAAGTCAAGAGTAATGACTCTTCAGACATGGTAACTTTGCTTTTTATCCTCAGTCTCTATAACCCTCTACCTTCATTTCCCTTTGACATAAGACATACCTGGAATCCTCACAAAATCCGGTCCCTCATTCTGAGTTCTCTGTCCCAGTTCTTCCACCTTTATTATAATAGACTTACCCTCTGGGTTTCTGCCTTTCTCCAAACTTATTCCACTTCCCCCAACCCTCAAAACTCAACTTTTCCAGCAATTCCCTGGCAGTCCATTTGTTAGGACTCAGCTTTCACTGCCGGGGCCTAGGTTCAATCCCTGGTCAGGGAACTAAGATCCTGCAAGCCACACAGTGCGGCCAAAACAACAACAACTACAACTCGATTTTTCCATCTCAATCCTGGTGTTGAGGATTAGAGAGATCCAGGTCCCTTCTTGACCTCTGAACCAATTGCAAAATTGGGTAAAACAGATGAGATGCTTTATCTTTAAAAGATAAAGCTGCCTTTCCCAAATTCTTATATTTAAGATCTTTTCTGAATACAGTGGCCAAAGACATTTGTAATGATTTTTGTCACCATAGCTATACTTTGAGAATGGCCAACAGTTAGTCTGTCTCACAAAGCATGTCACATGAGAGTGATTAGTGAGTAACCAAGCAATAGACTGGAATTCTCCTTCCAAGCATACTGACCTGAAACAAGCACAGGGCAGATTGTGACTTGTTAGGGAAAAAGTGAGGGAGGGGGCAGTGGCTAAAGGTGACAACGAGAAAGGGCCAAAGAGAACAAGAACAAAACAGAGTTTACTTACTTTTTAACCTGGATTGACACTGAAAATGTTAACATATTATTGGAATTGGACATTTACCAAAACCTGTCAAGAGGAAAGGAGAAAATAAGTTGATCCCATAAAGTACAAATCCCTTTTTCTTTTTACTAAAGGGTGGAGGGCAGAATTATGATTAGTATTGAATTTCTATATTTTTTTTCTCTAAAACACTTTTAGCCAAATGAGAAAGGCCTTGACTCATGTAGAAGACCAGGATCTAGGTGAAAAGAGCTTATTTTCAGCCATAAATATCAATTCACCTTCTAGCTGGAAAGAGAAGGTATAAACAAGAAAAAAGGCTAAACTAAAAGAAGAGATTTAAACACCTGCTCAAGAAGTACAAGAGATATCACAAGACCAAAAGTGAATGTCAAAAGAATTGTATCCCAAAGAAATGCTAAAAAAGATGGGCTGATAATATTACTATAGCATTCATTTCCATGCTGAAAGATAAGCAAAGGCAAAGAAAAGAGCCCCACATAAGCCTCTCTGAATAAGTACCTGGAAACACAGGGAGAATCTGAGAGAAAAAGAATGAGCAAAATGTTGCATAAACAGTAGCAGAAGGGGGTGAGAGCTGGCGAGGAGGGGTTGCTGCCTCATTTGCTCAGCCCACCGCCCTGTTGCTAGGGGAGAGTAACACTGTGGGAGTGAGTCAGGCAAGACAGAAGAGAACAGGAGGCGTCCTATCTCTGCTAAGTCAGCTGTGGAGATAATGTAGCGCAGACATTGGAGACCCGCGGAATGGGAGCTGATGAGACAGGGAGGAAGAATGCATCCCAGCTCCCACTCTGCAGCCACATCAAAGATTTCAAGGATCAGCGAAAATGCCCAACCCATTACGCAAGCAATCCTGGATACCCAGAATCTAATCTGGTTGATGAGTTTATTCAGGCCACTTTTTTGTGGACTTGGTACAAAAATGCTCCAATGACTTTTCACTAGGGAAGCAAAACAGAAAAAAACAATCTTCATACACCACCCTCATCAACATTCTCCAATGGTAATAAAACAATTCTATAACTCTGCTAATTCCTTAACATAAACTCATGATCCCCAAAGACCAAATTATAGTCTCAGACTCCTTTCTCTCTCTTTTTGAGCCTAGATAACCAGCCTATGCACTTATTTTCAATCCCAGAAATCAAAGGATAGGTACACTGCTCCCTCTACTGGCTTTGCAAGTGCAGTTAAAGATGAATTTAACCTCAGAACTCTTAGCCTTTTAGCAAGATTCCTCTCTCCAGTGACCAAGAAATAGAGGGATGATGCAAGTTTCTTTTTTTTTTTAAACATCTTTATTGGAGTATAATTGCTTCTCAATACTGTGCTAGTTTCTGCTGCACAACAAAGCAAATCAGCCATACGCATACACATGTCCCCATATCTCCTCCCTCTTGTGTCTCCTTCCCACCCTCCCTATCCCACCCCTCTAGGTGGTCACAAAGCACCGAGCTGATCTCCCTGTGCTATGTGGCTGCTTCCCACTAGCTATCTATTTTACATTTAGTAGTATATATAAGTCCATGCCACTCTCTCACTTCATCCCAGCTTACCCTTCCGACTCCCCGTGTCCTCAAGTCCATTCTCTACGTCTGTGTCTTTATTCCTGTCCTGCTCCTAGGTTCTTTAGAACCTTTTTTTTTTTAGATTCCATATATGTGTGTTAGCATACAGTATTTGTTTTTCTCTTTCTGACTTACTTCACTCTGTATTACAGACTCTAGGTCCATCCACCTCACTACAAATAACTCAATTTCATTTCTTTTTATGGCTGAGTAATATTCCATTGTATATATGTGCCACACCTTCTTTATAAATTCATCTGTCGATGGACACTTAGGTTGCTTAAAGTTAACCTTAACCAAAGATTTACAGAACCTTTACCAAACATCACATTAACAAGTTAATGTAAACATGTATACGCCAATAAAGATGTTAAAAAAAGTTCAAACCCTTAAAAATAAATTCTATTCAGTTATTTTTACTGATATTTGCTGGAACTATTGAAATTTTCTGATGTTGATGACCCTGGAGAGTCAAAGACCAGAAAACAAATTTAAGAAAGGAAAATAATAATACAGCCATTTCAGATGTTTCAAAGCAATGTTCCCACACATTTCCTTTTATCTCTCTTCTCAATACTTGCAAAACTTTTGCCACCCCATTCTTCCATCACTGAAATGTACAAACATATACAGTGTCCACCTTCAATTTTTTCTGAATTCCCAGAAAAGTGTTTAGATGTACAGATTTTTTAAGTAAAAGTGAAAATCTTGCAGTGTCCCTGGTAATTGAAAACTAATAGGCATAATGGCAATGGTCTAAAGATGCCAGCAATTGAATTCCCCTTACAGGATGGCTTAATGGCTATTTCCCCCTTATCGATTACGTAGCAAGTAGTCCAAAGTTGATGTTTCAGAATGTATCGTCTCTCTTCCAAGGTTGCAGTTACACCCCTAACTGATGTATTCAACCAAATTCACTTATTTGGTCATCTGGTAAATATTTACTGAGCACCTATAATGTGTTAGGCAATGTTCTAGGTGCTGCGGACTTAAGAGTGAACAAGTGACCTCATCCCCTGTTTCTCATTGAAAAGACAGAAGCCAGCTTAGTGAGTTCCCATTCATTCTCCTTACCTTTCAATGAGTTTGTACACCTCCACATATACTTGGTCAAATTCTAACTCTGTGAAGTCTTTGACCAGCCTGGGCCATGAGTCTCACACCAACTCTGATTTTTCTGAAATGTCCTGTTATTAAGCCACTACATATTTCCTATCTAGACATGGGTTGGTATACAGCTGTATGCCAACAAATTAGATGTTATTCATGTCTGTTATTGCCTTGAATTAGTATTTAAAGATTTCATTGCCATCTGACTTTTCACATATATCTGTGGTTTTTCCTCAACTAAATTAAAAGTTCTTTGAAGCAAGAAATACATGACCTGACATAGAATTATATAAGAAATCTTAAAAAGGATATAAAAATAAAATCATATTAACAACCCATCTGTTTTGAAAAGAATATTACATTAAATACAGTTCATCAGCAAAGTTTTATATACTGTAAAACTTAAGCTGGTTATTCATAAAAATTAGATTTTTTCATGTTAAGATGTTAATTTTAGGGGCTTCCCTGGTGGTCCAGTGGTAAAGAATCCAACTTCAATGCAGGGGACACAGGTTCAATCCCTGGTTGGGGAACTACGAACCCACATGCCACAAGGCAACTAAGCCCGTGCACCGCAACTACTGAGCCTGCACGCCTCAACTAGAGAGACTGCGTGCCGCAAACTAGAGCCCATGCGCCTGGAGCCCACATGCCACAACTAGAGAGAGAAAATCCACACGCCACAACTAGAGAGAAGCCTGCGTGCCACAACGAAGAGCCCGCATGCTGCAACAAAAGATCCTGCATGCCGCAACAAAGAACCCACGTGCCACAACTAAGACCCGATGCAGCCAAAAAATTAAAAATAAATAAAAATTTTAAAAAGATGTTAATTGTAATCCTCAGGGCAATTTCTAAGAAAATAATTCATAAAACATAGTGAAAGAAACAACAGCAAGAGAATTTAAATGTCATACTAGAATATATCTATTTAACACGAGAAAAAAGGCAATAAAGAAATTAGAGGAACAAAAAGGATATAAGATATATAGAAAACAAATGACAGGCAAAATCCTAGCTTATCAGTAATTATATTAAATGTAAATGGACTAAACATTCTAATCAAAAGGCAGATACTGGCAGATTAGATTTTTTTAATGATCCAACTATATGGTGTCTATAAGAGACATTGTTTTGATTCAAAGACACAAATAGATGAAAAGTTTAAAAATGGAAAAATGATATAGCATGCAACCAGTAACCAAAAGAGAGCTTGGGTCCTATATTAATATCAGGTAAAACAGACTTTAGGAAGAAGATTTTATGATGATGAAAGAGTCAATACATCAAGAAGATATAACAATTATAACATATATGAATCTAATAACAGAGTCACAAAATACATGAAGCAAAAATTTACATAAATGAAGGAAGAAATAGACAATTCAGCAATAATATTTGGAGTTTTCAGTAATCCACTTGCAATAATGGGTAGAACAATTAGGCAGAAGTTCAAAAAGGAAACAGAAGACTTGAAAAATATTATAAACCAACTAGACCTAACAAATATTGATAGAACACTCCACCCAGCTACAGCACAATACACATTCTTTTTTTTTTTTTTTTGCGGTACGCAGGCCTCTCACTGTTGTGGCCTCTCCCGTTGCAGAGCACAGGCTCCGGACGCGCAGGCTCAGCGGCCGTGACTCACGGGCCCAGCCGCTCCACAGCACATGGGATCTTCCCGGACCAGGGCACGAACCTGTGTCCCCTTCATCAGCAGGCGAACTCTCAACCACTGTGCCACCAGGGAAGCCCAATACACATTCTTTTTAAGCATGCATGAAACATTCTCCAGAATGGACTGTGTGTTAGGGGAATAAAGGAAGCCTTAATAAGTTTAAAATGATTGAAATCATACAAAGTATGTTCCTTGACCATAATGAATTGAAATTAGAAATCAATAATAGAAGTAAATTTGGGATTTTTACCAACATGAGAAAATTAAACAACACACTTTTAATAACCAGTGTATCAAAGAAGAAATCACAAAGAAAATTAGAAGAAAGTTTGAGATGAATGAAAATTAAGACACAACATGGCAAATTTGTGGAATGCAGACAAAGCAGTGCTTAGAGGAAAATTTAAAGCTTTAAATGTCTACATTTAAAAGGAAGATCTAAAATCAATAACCAAAGCTTCCACCTTAGACTAGAAAAAAGAAGAGCAAACTAAAACCAAAGCAAAAATAAGAAAGGAAACAATAAAGATTAGAGTGGAAATAGATGAAATAGAAACTAGAAAAATAACAAAACAAAAATAAACTAGAAAAATAACAAAATAGATGAAATAGAAACTAGAAAAATAACAAAGTAACAAAAATAACAAAATAGAAACTAGAAAAGTAACAAAACTAGAAATAGATGAAATAGAAACTAGAAAAATAACAAAAGAAATACAAAATTGACATATCTTTAGCTAGACTGTTCAATAAAAAAAAGAAGATTCAAATTACTAAAACCAGGAATGAAAGAGGGGACATCACTATCAGCCTTATAGAAATAAAAAGGATCATAAGAAAATACTATGAACAATTATATGCCAACAAATTACATAACCTAGATGAAATGGAAAAATTCCTAGAAAGACAGAAACTACCAACACTGACTCAAAAAGAAATACAGACTCTGAATACAGATTCTGCTGTAAAATTAGTAATTGAAACACTTCCTACAAAGAAAAGACAAGACCCAAATGGCCTTACTAGTAAATTCTACCAAAGAGTTAAAGAGGAATTAACAATGCTTCTCAAATTCTTCCCCCCCAAAAAATAGAAAATATGAAACACTTTTAAATTATACTATAAGGCGAGTATTACCCTGATACCAAAACCAAGGACATCATGAGAAGAAAACTACAGACCAATATACTTCATGAATATAGGCACAAAACCCCTCACCCGATACTAATGAACCAAACCCAGCCATTTATAAAAAGAATTATACACCACTACTAAGAGTGATTTATCTTAGGAATGCAAGATTGGTTCAACATATGAAAATCAACCAGTGTAGTACACCACATTAATAGAATGAAGAGCAAAAACTACATGATCATCTTGAAAGAGATTGGCTAGATAACATCTTTTATGATAAAAACACTCAGAAAACTAATACAAGGAGGTGTCATCAATCTGATGAAGGTCCTCTACTAAAATCCCACAGCTAACATCATATTTAATGAAGAAAAACTAAATACTTTCCCACCAAGATCAGGAACAAGACAAGAATGTCTGCTCTCATCACCTCTGGTGATCATTGTACTAGAGGCTCTAACCAGAGCAATTAAGCAAGGAAAAGAAATAAAAGCATCCAGATTGGAAAGGAAATTATCTCTATTCACAGGTGACATGATCTTGTATATAGAAAATCCTAAAGAATCCAAACAAAAAAAAATATTGGAACTAATAACTGAATCAGCAATGTTGCAGAATAGAAAATTAATATACAAAAATCAATTGTATTTCTATACACTATCAATGAACAATACAAAAATGAAATTTAAAGAACAATTCAATTTATAATAGCATAAAAGATAATAAAAATACTCAAGAATGAATTTAGTAAAAGAAGTGTAAGAATATACCCTGAAAACTACAAAGCATCATTTAAAAAACTTAAAGAACACCTACATTAATTGAAACACATCCTGCATTCATGAATCAGAAGACTTAATATTATAAGATGGCAATACTCCCCAAATTTATCTACAGATTCAACATAATCCCTTTCATAATCCTAGCTACCTTGTTTTGCAGAAATTTATAAGCTGATGATCCTAAGACTCAAACGGAAATGCAAAGGACCCAGAACAGCTGAAATAACATTGAAAAAGAAAAAATTAGAGAACTCATGTTTTCCAATTTCAAAACTTACTACAGGGAATTCCCTGGTGGTCCAGTGGTTAGGACTCTGCGCTTCCACTGCAGGGGGCACGGTTCAATCCATGGTTGGGGAACTAAGATCCTGCAAGCCATGCAGCAAGGCCAAAAAAAAAAAAAAAACTTACTACAAAGATACAGTAATCAAAACAATGTGAGGGCTTCCGTGGTGGCTCAGTGGCTGAGAACCTGCCTGCCAATGCAGGGAACATGGGTTCGAGCCCTGGTCCAGGAAGATCCCACATGCCGCGGGGCAACTAAGCCCGTGTGCCACAACTACTGAGCCTGCACTCTAGAACCCACAAGCCACAACTACCGAAGCCCAGATCCCATGCTCCACAACAAGAGAAGCCACTGCAATGAGAAGCCCGCACACTGCAAAGAAGAGTAGCCCCTGCTCTCCACAGCTAGAGAAAAGCCCACGCACAGCAACGAAGACCCAACACAGCTAAAAATTAAATAATTAATTAATTTTTTTAGAACCCAACAATGTGAGATTGGCATAAAGCTAAACATATAGGTCAATGGGATAAATAGACCCATACATCTATGGCCTGGTTTATATACCAGAAATAAATCCATATATCTATAGCCATTTGATTTTCGACAAGAATGCCAAGGCCATTCATTAGGGAAAGAATAGTCCCTTCAACAATGATCCTGGACCACCGGATATCCATGGGCAAAAGAATAAATTTGGATCCCTACCACAAACAATACACAGAAATCAACTAAAAGAAGATCAATGTCCTAAAGAGCTAAAACCATAAATCTCGTAGAAGAAAATCTTCCAAGAGGGGAACTCTTCATGACCTCAGATTTGACGATGCATTCTCAGATATATCACCAAAAGCATAAGCAACAAAAGAAAAAGATAAGTTGGACTTCATCAAAATTAAAAGCATTTGTGCATAAAGGACATTATTAAGAAAGTAAAAGACAACATGCAGAATGGGAGAAAAAAGTATACATATACACATCAGATAAAGGTTTAGTATGTGGAATAAATGAACTCCTACAACTCAACAGTAAAACAACAAACAACCCAATTATAAATGGGCAAAGGACTTGAATAAACAGATTCCTAAAGAAGCCATATGGCCAAAAGGCACATGAGAAAATGTCAACATCATTAGGCATCAGGGAAACGCAAACTGAAACCACAAAGAGATACCATTTCACACGCACTAGGATCACTATAATCAAAAAGATAGATAATAAGAAGTGTTGGCAAGGATGTGGAGAAATTTGAACTGTCATACATTGCTGGAGGGAATATAACATGGTGTAGCCATTTTGAAAAACAACTTGGAAGTTCCTCAAAAATAAAACACAGGGTTGCCATATGACCCAGGGTTTTCACTCCTAGGTATAAACTTAAGAGAAATCAAAATATATTTCCACACTAAATAAAACTTGTACACAGATGTTCATAGCAACCAAAAAGTAGAAGCAATCCAGTTGTCCTCAACAGATAAATGAATCAACAAAATGTGTATACTATTCATGCAATGGAATATTTTTCAGTCATTAAAAGGAATGTAGTATTGATATATACTGCAACACAGATGAAAACATTATGCCAAGTGAAAGAAACCAGACATGAAAGATCACATATTGTTCTTTTTAAAGATATTTTGGCTGTCCTGGGTCCCTTGCATTTCCATGACTCTTAGGATCATCAGCTCGGCCATTTCCACAAATAGAATCGATTTCATAGAAATGAAATCTATTTTGCAAATAGGCAAATCTATAGAGATAGAAAGTAGATTAGTGGTTGTCAGGGGCTCAATGAGTTGTCAGGGGGAAGAGAAAATGACCACTAATGGGTGCAGGATTTCCTTTTGGGGTGATGAAAATGTTCTAAAATTAGCTACTGGTAACGGTTGCAGAACTCTGTAAATCTGCTTAAAACTACTGAATTGCAGACTTTCAAAGAGTTAATTTTATGGTATATGGATGTGTGGTATATTTCAATAAAGCCGTCATTTAAAAAAATCCAGTCCATCCTAGAAAATTGGGATGGCATAGTTATTATATTCATTTTTCTTTCTAGCCCTCACAATTTATAGCAAGATGGCTTGTACATAGAAGTGCCAAAAACACATACATGTATGAATGCATATTATTTTGCATTGTTCACAAAATGCCCCAAATATTAGTTGGAGTTTCTCAAGGGATTCAAACTCCTTGAGGCAAAGCCCATGTTTTAAATTTCATGAACATTCACCACTATTAGACCTTGCATAATGATTACACTTAGCCTGGAAATAGTTACAGTGGGTAAAAATGCTCAGCATCTTAATCCACCTGTAACTCATGATTGTTAAGGAGGCCATGCTGTCATGGGAGGACTCTGAAGTCAGACTATCTAGGTTTAAATCCAACTTCTATGACTTAATAATGGTATGATCTTGGATGAATAACTTAACCTCTGTAAGCCTTATTTTCCTCATCTGTAAGGACAGGATTAATGATAATATTGATAGTAAACACCTTCCAGGGCTGTGTGAGGCTTAAATGAGACAAGGGGTGTAAAGTACTAATATGGCCTTATTATTCATTCGTAGAGTTGCTCGACATTCACTGAGCACTGATTTTAATGCTCTGCCCTCAGAGACAAATCAATGCAGTGAAGTGCTCTCGCTTGGAAAGACATCCAAAGAACACAAGAGGGGTTCCCAAAGGGTGAGAGGCTCTGTGTGTATGTGGATGGTCAGAGGCACAGGGTATGAAGAAAAGTTTTATGGAAGAAGTACCACTCGAACAGAACGTTTATTTAACTTAAAAAAAAGTATTCATTCCCCAGGTTGAGAGAAACAGGGAAATAGGACATTCCAAATGGATGGAGTGATAAAAGGAAATCATCATTTTTTCAGGGGGCTGTGATTAACTCAACACAAGAACAGATCCAAGGTGAGAGCAGTCACAGAAAAGGCTAGGGAAGCAGGAGCCGGATCGTAGAAGTCCTTGTTTTCCCCCTCACTAGGGCAGACTGAATTTCCTGGCAAGCGGGAATCACCCCTCCCCCACTCCAGCAGAGTCATTTTCTTTGGTTGGTTTTCTTTCCAAAGGTCATAGAGCAAAACAGAGGAAAGACTGAACCTTTGAGGCAGCTTGAGTATTTCCAGAGTGTTCTGGTGATGTCAATGCTGACAAAGCCAGTCATTCGTTGGCTGATCATCACTGAGCACCCAGAGGCTGCAGGACAATTATCAGGAGTGACAGTTTTCCTTGATAAATGCATCTGTACTTTGCACAATTCCCAGTTTCCCTTGCGTGCTCCCAGCATGCACTACTCCCACATTGGGCACCGGAGGTTGAAACAAGATGGCAGCTCCCAGAGGAGTGCCTTCAATTACCCACAACAAGCATCTGGGCATAAGCCCCCATCATAGGTGATTATGGCCACAGGTTAATCCAGCAGTTCCTCCTAATTGATAGCTTGGAGTATTGAAGAAGCCAGAAGTGACCACAACTCTCCAAGTTTTTGGAAAAGCCCAGCTGGCTGAGTGTCAGCTTTCCGTTAGACCAAATCTTGGTGTGTTGTTTAACCACATCACCCTTTCCTGGAATCTGGCCCTTTGGCTGACACTCCTCTGTGGAGACAGAGTGTCCCTTTTGTGGTTCAGAAATACCATGTAGGCTTTTCTTCTGCCTCAGCATTCCCATTTCTCATTCTTTCGACTTCTTCCAATCTGTTCTTCGCTTCTCTCAGAAATATGCTCAGTCTTTCCTCCCTCGTTTTTTCAGTTTATTTTCTTCAGACTTGTTTTATTTTTTTCTTTTCCTTCAAAAGACCTGATGTCCCTTTCTTTTCCTGCTCCTTGATTTCTCCATTTCTCTCTCTTTCCCTCTGCCCTCCTCCCTCCTCTCACTTCCTGTCTTTCTATTTTTTTCTAAACTGACCTCAGATGAAAACAATAGATTAATCATATTGTATATTTCATAACACTCTCAGCAGTTTCCATGCATGGCCCTCTTTTATTTGGTTCATGTTTTTTCTAATTTCTTGTTTTTAATAATGTAATAAGCACCAATGAATCTAACAACTATTGAAACAAAAAGGGGGATCTCACAATATCCTACAGCAAAACATTTGGTAGCCTTCTATCGTAAGCCCTGGCTCCCCCACACAGGGTATCCACCATGCCGAATCCTGGCCATCATTCCTTCCTTTATTTTAATACAGTTTTATTGTTTCTACATGTAGTTCTAAAAAATGTCTTACTCTAGTTTTTTAAGTTTATGAAAGGTATGGTGCTTTTATCTACTTCTTTCTTTGTTTTAGCCTTACTTTATAGATTTCTTTTTACTTTTTATTTTGAAATAAGTTCAAAGTTACAAAAAAGTTTCAAGGATAGTACATAAACTCCCATAGAGCCTTACTGATATATATTATTTATATTTTACTTATGTATTTGTTTGTTTGTAGAGAGAGAGTTATTATTCTCCAACTCATTTGAAAATAAGTTGCATATATCTTCCTTCTTAAGCCCCTAACACAGGGGTCCCCAACCCCTGGACCATGGACCAATACCAGTCTGTGGCCTGTTAGGAACTGGGCTGCACAGCAGAAGGTGAGTTGCAGGCAAGTGAACAAAGCTTCATCTGTATTTACAGCTGCTCCCCATCACTCGCATTACCACCTGAGCTCCGCCTCCTGTCAGATCAGCAGCAGCATTAGATTCTCATAGGAGCACGAACCCTACTGTGAACTGCGCATGTGAGGGATCTAGGTTGCGCACTCCTTATGAGAATCTGATGCCTGATGATCTGCGGTGGAGCTGAGGTGGTGATGCTAGTGCTGGGGAGTGGTTGCAAATACAGATTATCATTAGCAGAGAGGTTGAACTGCACAAAGGCCATGATAAATCAATTGCTTGCAGACTCATATCAAAACCCTATTAGTGTGTGGCAAGTGAAAACAAGCTTAGGGCTCCCACTGATTCTGCATTATGGTGAGTTGTATAATTATTTCATTATATATTACAATGTAATAATAATAGAAATAAAGTGCACAATAAATGTAATGTGCTTGAATCATCCCGAAACCATCTCCCCCCACACACCCCTGCCTGATCCATGGAAAAATTGTCTTCCATGAAACCGGTCTCTGGTGTCAAAAAGGTTGGGGATCACTGCCCTAACACATCAGTGTGTATTTCCTAAGAATAAGGAAAATCTCTTACATAACCACAAATGAGGAAATTTAACATTGATACTATGCTTATACTTTAGCAACAGTCCATTTTTAACTATCCCAATACAGTAAATCCCCCACATATGAACCTTCAAGTTGCGAACGTTCAAAGATGTGAATGTGCATTTTCATGTCCAATCATGTAACTTACTTCAAGTGTCTGGCATTATCTGTAAAAATTGGGTACCTAGACTAACTTTATTGGACTTATAAACAAATTGGACTTGCAAACACACTCTCGGAATGGAACTCGATCATATGTAGGGGACTTACTATAACAGCATTTACAGCAGTTTTTTCAAGTACAAAAATCTGATTCAGATTTGCACATGACATTCAGTTGTGTGTCTCTAGTCTTCTTTAACCTCAAACATTTCCTCCACAATTCTTTACTCTTCATGACATTTAATATTTGTCTGGTATCTTGTTAACATCACTCAATTTGGGTTCTCCTGATGTTTCCTTTCTATTGCATTCAGGATATACTTTTTTGGCAGGAATACCACAGAAGTGATGCTATGTGCTATGTAAATCACATCCAAAGGCCCCTCATTAGTGACTTTAGCTTTGATCCCTTGATTATGGTGCTACCCTGTTTCTCTAGATGACATATTTGCATATATTCTTTGGAAAATTACTATTTCACTTAATAGCACACTGTTAAGACTCACCCACATTGATGCATGTCACTTTTCTCTCTCTCTCCCACACCCACCCACAGACACACATACCAACCTACACACACACACACACACACACACACACACACATACACACACACACACACATTTTCTTATTTTCTTTCTTCCTGTCTTCAATTTTCCAGCCACATTCTTACTCAAAATCAATTTGGAAGTATACAACTCTTAGCTGAAGTATGTACCATCTCTTGTTCAATTACTACAGACTAAATCTCCAAAGATTGGTGTATAACATGCCAAAGATATGTGTTGTTATGAAAATAGGTGGCTTAGCAAAGAAGCAGATACCAAAGAGATCATAAAGGGACCCTTCGCCTTTTACTCACTCACCCAACTAACCTGTCGACATTCATTAACTGAGTAACTATTATGTTCCCAGCACCAGGCTTGACTAGAAGGGGCCATAAAAGTACAAAACCACAAAGGGCTTAGAAGCCCAATATATAGACACACACCCCACCAGCAGTTCACCGTGGACACCTCTCTCACACTTCAAGGCTCAGCTCAAAAGTCACCTTCTCCTGCCAATGCAGGGGACACGGGTTTGAGCCCTGGTCCGGGAAGATCCCACATGCCGCGGAACAACTAAGCCCGTGCGCCACAACTACTGAGCCTGCTTTCTAGAGCCCGCGAGCCACAATTACTGAGCCTGTGCTCTAGAGCCCGCAAGCCACAACACTGAAGCCCGCGTGCCGCAACTACTGAAGCCCATGAGCCTAGAGCCCATGCTACGCAGCAGGAGAAGCCACTGCAGTGAGAAGCCCACGCACCGCAATGAAGAGTAGCCCCCACTGGCGCAGCTGGAGAAAGCCCACGTGCAGCAACGATGACCCAACGCAGCCAATAAATTTAAAAAAAAAAAAAGTTACCTTCTCTGTAAAGCTACCCATCCCTGCACCAACCCTACGTACCTGAGAACCTACTACTTGCCAAGCACAGTATTACATGCTTTCCTCAGAGCAGTTCAAGAAGGCTCTGCCTTCTTATTTCAGCTCTCCTAATACAAACTATGTCCTTTCCGTGGTCTATTTAGTGCCACATTTTTCACAACTTTGTGCTTTTTATTGATGATTTCACTGTTTAAAATGACCCCCAAGCGTAGTGCTGAAGTGCTGTCCAGTATTCCTAAGTGCAAGAAGGCTGTGATGTGCCTTACTGAGAAAGTATGTGTATCAGATAAGCTTCCTTCAGGCATGAGTTTTAGTGCTGTTGGCTGTGAGTTCAATGTTAATAAGTCAACTATATATTAAATAAAGTCTCCTTAAACAAAAACATACATAAAACAAGTTTATGTATTGACCAATTTACAGAAATGTGACCAGAGACTGTTAGGACCCTAATTCTGTATTTTCCCTAAGAGTAATGCTTTGGTATCGGTAGTTCAGTGTTCCTGGTGACTGTAGAAAATAATAATACTGTGAGTAATAAGAATCAACTCTAGTAGGTGACAAATAAATATATGATGAAAAGATGAAGGAAAGAAGCCATCTGTTGGAAAAATGACATTAACAGAGGAAAAGCTGCTTTATGAACCCACATGAAGCCAAATATACATAAATAGATTTTATATTAATATGATAAAGAAGTGACAGAAAGTAGATTATCCTATAATAAGGAGAACATGCAAAGGGGAAGGGGTAATACATGTACATTTCCTACTCAATGGGAAGAAAATGTTCTGTGACAATTTCTTTCCAAAAGAATGAATATTTATTATGCAAATTCAAGCACATCTGGCTGCCGTGAATTTAACACTCCATAATTAATAACTTTCTGTATCTCACTGAGCACATTAAAAATCTGTATGTTTTACATTTGCAAAAATATAATAGCACATTTTTTAACCACAAAGGTTTTCAAGGGCCCACTGTAACTCTTTTCCAAATTTTTATTAATACTTTTTCCTTACTAAAAAACACAATGTGATTATCTCCATTTTTTTAAAATGCACTAGAAGATTTATCTTTGACCTCTTCATAAAGCAAGGAGAAGAGAGCTTTCAATTGACTTTGTAAAGCACATTCTACACTGTTGCATGATGGGAGAGGACCTGACCTGACAGTTCCTTATCCACATGATTGTGGTAAAAGTAGACATAACATTATGGCTCAAACAGAACAAAGATGAGCTTACAAAGTACATGGTTTAAATAATTCCAGAGCTTTGGAACACAGATCTCTTTTTTCAAGACACGAATCTCATGTAACCATAATCATGATTGGTGGTGGGGAAGTTTAAAAACAGAGTGTCCCCCAAACCCTCCAGACTTAGTTATACCACAGCTAAATCAGGTGATTCCAACACATGATTCACATCCCACAAAAAATGAAATGTTTACAAAAACAAGGCTCCCAAAGGATAAAGTAGCCTTTTCTCAAAATCCATTCAAAATTTTAAGCCAATCTTTCTATGTTTTGCTTGCCATAACTACCAGGTTTCCTATTCTAAAATAAAAGGTTCATACAAACACACACACAATTTTCACATCTAAGTTTTAGCATTCTGACATATTTTAAAAGCAACTTTGCCTTAGCAGATTCAGGTCACAAGTCAAGGCTATTACTGTAGTGATTTGTATATACATACATTTTTTATTACGGAAATTTTTAACCATACACAAAATGGTAGAAGAAATAGTACAGCAAACTCCCATATACCAATCACCCAGCTTCAGAAATTATTAGAGATATTAGAGATATTTTTAAATGCAAAGAAAAAATTACACAGCATCATACCTTTTCCTGCCTACAACTACAGAAACAATAATATGACCACCAACACTGAATGCATTATAGAATATGAGCTGTTTGACCTGCAAACACATTAAATTTTGACCCTAAAGTGCCCAGGGGAGTAGCTGCATAGAGCAATTTTCCTAAATCCCTTGTATAATAAAATTGATGGTAAAAATTCACGTTGACTGTAACATATGATGTTTTTAAATTTTTTTATTGTTATAAAGTTATGCATTTTCATTTTGTAAAGTTTGCAAACACAGTCACACAAATTTGCATATGGGTGGGTATTTTATGGTATTATGAAATAACTTCATTTTTTTGGTGAGATAACAGTATTATGTTTAAGTAAGAGTATTATTTTTAGGAGATGCATTAATGAAGTAATTGAAGGAGAAATGTTATAATGTCTGCAACTTGCTTTTCAAATGATTCAGCAAAAACTGTATATGTGTCTCTGTGTGTGTGTGTGTGTGTGTGTGTGTGTGTAGATCCAGGGTTGGCAAAATATTTCTGTAAAGGGCCAGACAGTAACAGTTTTAGGCTTTATAGACCAAAAGACAAAATCAAGGATATTTTGTAGATAACTGTATAACTAGTTAAAATGTTGCTGCTTAAAAATGTAAAAACCCTTCTTTAATTTATCAGTTTGTACAAAGACAGGTGATAAGCAAGATTTGGCCTTGGCCTTAGTTTGCCAACTCCAAATGTAGATAGACAGATACATAGATACATATAGATAGATATAGATAGGGTAAATATGAGAAAACTAACAACTGTTGAGTCTAAGTAGAGGGCACGTGGATGTTCATTGTATTAGTCTTTCAAATTTTCTGAACGTTTGAAGAATTTCATAATAAAAACTTGGGGAAAATACAAACACATAAAAACACAATGAAAATAAATATCATCCACAATACAAGTACGTAGATAGAGATTAACATCTTGGTAGATTTTAGTTCTTGGAGGTGTGTTTTTTCCGACTATAATGAGATCCTACTCCGTATAAAGTTTTATAGCCTGCCTTTTTCATTCACCATTGATTCATAAGCATTTTCACATGTCATCATCATATAATGGACATATATATTCCACTGAACAAATGTTTTAAGATGTCTTAACTATTTCCCAATCATTGAACATTCAATGTGTTTCCAGTTCTTCACCCACACAAATAAGAATTTTTTAGCTTTTTTTCCATTTTCTACTTTTTATTTTGAAAAAATTTAAAGCTCTGGAAAAGTTACAAGGGCAATACCATGAACATCATATACCTTCCACCTAGGTTCACCAATTGCTAACAGTTTAACACATTTGTTTTATCTCCCCTCTGTATATTTATTATTGTTATTTTGAGAATCTTGAGTATATTACTCTTAAATTTCTTACTAAAATATTTGAAAACCACTGAAGAGCTGATTTCCTCAGGGTTTCCAGTTTTCACAGTAAATGTCCTCTGAGACCTAACTGATATTGAGTGGCAGAAAAAAGACTCAGAAATATACATATATATTAACAAACCTAGTAGCTATTTTTAAGGACAAACTCAAATTAAAATCTTCACTTTGCCAACAAAAAGTTACATCATGTATTATCAGGAGTTAGATCTCTAATGCTTTACTTACTCTGTAAAGAGACACAGCCCCAAACACATTTTTCCAAAATGAGAATGTGACGTGTTAGTGTCATATCACACCTCTGTTGTAATTTAATTTTCTCTTTATACACATTTTGCTCTGTCTCCATCCTCATCCAGCTTTGTGGGAAAACTCACCAAAGCTGCTTTGAATGTTTTTCTTTGACTCCACTGCCACCTAGTGTGGAGAAAAAAGAATTCTGGGCTCTGTAAAAAAAACTGAATGTGTACTATCAATATTTGCTTACTTATCTGGATTCAAAGCCTGTTTTATTGCAGAATAAACTCTTGGGAACTACACCCACCATGGTCTTCTTGCTTTGCATTAAGTAACAATTCTACGAAAAACAATCATACTTCAAAAATTAGACTATTTTTCACGTAATTGTGAAACAAGGTGGGAGATAAGGCTTGGCATTCCCAACGTCCCTGTGGCCCACGTGGCCCTTTCACTCCAATCACATACTCAGGTCGTTAAGGTGGTATTTTCCTTCTTTCCAGTGTGATAGGTTGGAAAGAGGGTGGAGAAAAGAGGGAAAGAAGGAGAAATTCAAAGGAAAGAAGAGGAGCATGAGAGAGGGTCATAGATGATGGGAAACATAATAATAAAGACGCTAAAAAGACTAAAGATGGGGTATAGATACAAGAAAGAAAATGGAGAGCGAAAGCAGTGCAATGTTAGAATAAGAGACACAGAGCCTAGAAAGACAGGGAAATATAGGGGAAGATGCAAGAAACCAAGGCATAAAGAGGAAAGAAAAGAAAAGGGGAGGGTGAGGGGTGCCAGGGTTAGGTGGTCGTTCATTGATCAGCCTTGGGAGGGACCACCAGGCCAGGCCCGCACACCTTGGGCAGTTTAGAGATCTCAGTCCCCCCGACCCCACATCCCACCCCATTGCGCACACACTTCTGCTCCCCAGCCCTGCTTCGTCCTTTCCCTGATGCCCACCGCCTCCTTTCCCACAGGACAACTAGGGTATTTGTTACACAAGCTGTCCACCAGCACTGGAACGTAAGCTCAAGGAGGGCAGAGATCTTGGCCTTTTTTTTCTTCCTGTTTTGTTCTCTGATGTATCCCGTGTCTAGAGCAATGTCTGGTACATTATGACATGCATTTAATAAACATTTATTGAATAAATGAAGGCATGGGGGGCACTCTAGAAATGGACAAGAAGATGTATTTGTAACGTTTGTTTTGCTTTATGAGAGTGATACCTTTTCTCCTGGGCAGATCACATTTTCATTCGCAGGTTACCAGCTGGTTTTCAACACATCCTACAGACTGAATGTTGTGTCCCCCTCAAATTTATATATTGAAACCTAACGCCCAATGTGATGGATGGTATTAGGAGGTGGGGCCTTTGGGAGGTGCTTAGGTCATGAGGGTGGAGGCCTCATGAATGGGATTAGTGCCCATATAAGAGACCCCACAGAGCTCCCTCGGGCCTTCTACCATGTGAGGACACAGGGAGAAGTCTGCGACCCAGAAGAGAGCCCTCGCCTAACCACACAGGCACCCTGATCTTGGACTTCCACCTCCAGAACAGTGAGAAATAAACTTCTATTTTTCATAAGCCACGCAGTATTTCATTACAGCAGTCTGAATGGACTAGGACACTTCCCTTCCGAGGAGACAAGCACTTGTTAAAAATTACTGGCACTCCACTCAACAGTGGTTCTGAAAGTCAAATTCTGACATCAGAAACAGAGGTACCGATAGGAAACATGTAATAGAATCAAATCACGTTTTAGAGACGACAAAGCAAACTAGAGAAGAGACAGGTCCTCACTTCAGGCTAAATCTTAGAAAGAATGTTCTAGAGCAAGAAAAGCAAGTTATAAAAGGTTGTTTTGTCTCTTGCTATTTAATATGTTTAAAATTTCTCCTTTTCCTACATTTTCCTCCTTGTAAATTATACTAGATGTCTTATCTTTCCAATACCAGGCTCAAACAGATAAAATGATAACTGAATTACTGAACCTTATCAGTATAATAAAAGATTCTGAAAACTCATTTAAAAAATTACTTAGGGGCTTCCCTGGTGGCGCAGTGGTTGGGATTCCGCCTGCCGACGCAGGGGACGCGGGTTCGTGCCCCGGTCTGGGAAGATCCCATATGCCGCGGAGCGGCTGGGCCCGTGAGCCATGGCCGCTGAGCCTGCGCGTCTGGATGACTGTGCTCTGCAACTGGAGAGGCCACAACAGTGAAAGGCCCGCATACCGCAAAAAAAAAAAAAAAAAAAAATTACTTAGGAGTTAGAAGATGACATGAAAAGATAGCAAAATCTTTAAGAAGGGCTATAGAAAGGGAAAGCTTAAGGAAGACGTTTCTCTATCTGAAATTTGAAAAATGTCTGTGTGACAATGGCACACTTCATTACATAATTGGAAACATTAGTGGCAGCTGAATTCAGTACTCAAAAATCAATGAAAAGGAATGTTTTCAAGTATCTCATGGATGGGTCTTCACTAGATGGAGATACAAAGGCTGATTTGAAAATCTGGTGCTTGAAGGACGTTTGTAAAATGTTGCTGATTCTACAAGTGCTCACACAAATAGGTCTTGCCAGCCAGACACTAACATTGCTTTCAGATCGCACATCAAAATTTTCCAAGCATTCACACATATGTTATCTTAAATTTGGTCCTCCCAATATGTCTGTGGTATAGATAGGACCAGGTATTATCTTCAGCTGCACCGTTTTGTGGCTTTAAAGGAGGGAAGCTGGATTTACCCTATTTTCCCATCTCAGCCTCCCATGTCATGGACATGATAGTCATGGCAGCCCAGGACCAGAGGTCTCTCCCACCTTCCACCAGACCACTGTGTGTCCTGGAGCAAATATCATGGCGCTGTGCATCCTAGTGGGTGAATGCACAAGGGGTTCTACATCTCAGATGGGACTTCTAAATAGTTTGGAGGAAAGAGCTGGCACAGCTTGGTCACTGTCTGTGACCACAGGCAAGTAAACTCTTCAGGCTTTGGATTCCTCATTTATAAAGTGATCATGTAGTTCTGTGTGGTCTTTAAGGTAGTGGATTCCAGACAATGAGTCCATGGGTCAGTTTGAAAACAAAATTTTTTTTAATTTTAAGGATTAACATAGGCTTGCCAACCCTTAATGTGCAAAATAAATTCAAGACGTCGACAACTACAACCATCTACTCACCCCACCCCTCCTCTCACCCTCACTACAATCAGTGAAGAATTGACATAGAGATCCAAATGAGGACCCAGAACCACTTTGTTACGGGGTTGGTCAAGTGCCAAGTGCTCCACAGAGTAATAGGGTGCCTCAGAATGCTGAATAAGGGGATGCTAGCTGGCATCTCTGGAGGAGTTGGGTTTAGCAACCACGCCTGACGCCAGTCATGCAGCGCAGCCTGTCAGGGAAGGTGACTCCTCTGCCTAGAGGAGCTGGGCCTGTGCTCCCCACACCTGTCCTGGTGGCTGCTTCTGGGGGCTGAGAAGTGGGCAGCTCAGCTACTGCCCCAGAAGATTCTGAAGCAGGTCAAAACAGAATGTTAAGATAACTTTAAGGCCATATACACTATAGGCCAAAAGTCATTGCTTTTTCTGTTTTCCATTCCAAATGATATTCCATTCAATACTCAACATCACTCACCAGAGACCTTGCAATGCACACCAGATAGAAGTCTAAAATACTCTAAATAACACAAAGCCAGCAACACATAAACGCCCAAATTTTAACCTAAACCTACATCAACAATTCCATTTCCAAAGAGAGGTTGAATTCCAAACAGGAAATCCTTTGATCTGGGTCAATTAAAGTCCAAAGACATTAAGGTTCAACATTTTCTCTCTCTCAGATTGCTGTATGGTACAAATCTTCTCAAGAACACAATCCTGACAGCAGAACTGTCTCTTTCATGAGTGTTACAGACAGAAGCTCATGGATCCCAGTGGCACAAAAGGCACTTTTAGGAGCAAGCCAGAGGTTAGACGTACCATCCACATGCAGGCTTCCAATGGGATGGATCCTGAGAGAGGAGCCATGGAAATTGTGGCACTCCTGTATCTCCTTGATTGCCCTATCTGTGCTTCTCAGCTGAGGTGAAGAATGTATCCCACATCTTCCACTCCCCAGCTCTATGCTCAGGAAGATGCTAGGACTCTCTGTGCATTTTTAGGCCATTCCCAGTACTATTGGTACAACGGATACCAGCTGTCACGTTGAGGGTCTGGCTCAAGTTCCCATAGAGAACAGTTATATACATACAGTGGAATTATTAGCCAAGCTTAAAAAAGAAGGAAATTCTGACACATGATACAACATGAATCAGCCTTAAAGACATTATGCTAAAAGTGAAAGAAACTAGTCACTAAAGGATAAGTAAGATTCTTCTTATATGTGGTACTTAGAATAGTCAAATGCATAGAGACAGGAAGTAGAATGGTGGTCGTCAGGATCTGGAGGTAGGAGGGAGTTATTGTTTCATTGGTACACAGTGTCAATTTGAGAAGATGAAAAAGTTCTGGAGATGAATGGTGGTCATGGTAACCCAGCAATGTGAATGTACTTAATATCACTGAGCTGTACACTTAAAAATGGTTAAGATTGCAAATTTTATATGTATTTTACTACAATTTTAAAACTTTTAATCATAAAAAATCTCTTAGCCTGCTTGTAGAACTACAAACACCGTTGTACGATTCTCTTCCATGATTCTTTCCAGCCCTTAGCTATGCAGTGATGCCAGAAACAATGAGACCGTCAAAGCATCGAGGCTCTTTTACTAAATTCTATAGCCAACCCAGCCCTTCTGAACTCTCCATTTTGATTCATAGAGGAAGGCTCTTCCTCCAATATTTCCACGTCTAGGCCTATGCTGGGAAGAGAGCTTCCACTCCATGCTCTTGCCATCCAAAAGGAAGAGAAGCACCTAATCTGATCGATGAGCTGACATTCACAGGGTGTAGTTCACCGGTGGGCAAGGTCTGGGTGAGAGTTCACTGCACCTGTATGTCTCTTTGTGCAGTTAAGCAGGCTAAGCCCAGCCCAGTCTAGCAATCCAGAATTCTATCTCTGCTCCACCTTCTCTGCCTGTGACTGGGTGTGAGTCAGATCAGCCTTGTGGAGTGGACCCGGTTGAATTTGTTTGCAAGGGAGGGAGAAGACTGCCCTCTGGACTGGATTTAGAGTGTTGCTGAGCCCTTGCCCAGCCCAGGACCAAAGTGATAGTTTGATCCCCATCTGGGTCTCAGTTTCTTGAGCCTCTTCTCCTCCAACAGGGGCAAGAGAAGCAAAACTTTACCTTTATCTGTCTTAGACTTTCAGCTGGGGCTCTTGACAACAACAACAACAAATTAACAAGAGAAAAACAAAGCATGCAGCTCACATCAGTCAGGAGAAATCTAAATGAAGAATAACTCAAAGCGGTGGCTTAGAACTCTAGCTTATATAGCATCTTCAACCAAGAACAATAAATCTCTAGAGAAATGATAGGACAAAGGAAAGCAGTTTTAGACTTCCAAGAGCCGCAAACTGTGGGGAGGTAACCATATGGGAGGACACTAGTGGAGTAAGATTTGTCTGCAGATTCTTCTGGTGTCTCTGGGCTGATAAGAGTCTATCTCCAGTAAAAGGAGAATTTATAGGGAGTTCCCTGGTGGCCTAGGGGTTAGGATTCTGGGCTTTTACTGCTGTGGCCCAAGTTCAATCCCTGATCAGGGAACAAAGATCCTGCAAGCTGTGCCAAAAAAGTAAAAAAATTTGAAAATTAAAAAAAAAAGAATTTATACCCTGGCTTTAGGCGGAAAGCAGGGAGCTTTTCCTACATTTGCTGCTTCTTAATTGCTTTCAGCTCAAAACAACTTTTTCTGTCAAAGAGACATATTTTGGGGTGACATATTCTGGTTTTCTTCACAAGAAAGGGGGCAGCAAAGAAAAGGTAGAGAATGAAGGTTTCATTCCCCTCCAAATCAGAAAAGTAGAACAGATATTCTTTTTTAAAATCTCATTTTAAATTGAATACATTTTGCTTTATGCAAAAATCACTTTCTTGTTTCTTTGTTTTTCATTCTGTTCATATGCTGAAAGTGTCCTAATTATCATCGGTCCATGAACATACATTTGAGGAACACTTGAGGAGTATTCCTCTGAAGTACATTTTGCTCTAAAATTCTGTGATACTATTACTGTTGTCTCTGATTCCACCACGCCTCCCAGAATCCCAGGAAATGAAGGGGTAATAAAATATGAGTGTGGAAACCAGGTTTTAATGCCTTACAAAATGCTTTATGCAGATAAATATTTGACAGATAAAAAAAATAAGGTCTTTTCTCCTGTGCCAGGGCAATACAGGACCTCATCTAAACAAGCCATCTGTTTATCTAAATCCAGGGTCTGCTTGGACTGGGACACTCTTATGTAGATGGAAAAAAAAAAAAAAATACCAGCAGTGACACAGCTCTGGGGCACACTGCATCAAAAATGATTTCAGGGGCTTCCCTGGTGGCGCAGTGGTTGAGAGTCCGCCTGCCGATGCAGGGGACACGGGTTCGTGCCCCGGTCTGGGAAGATCCCACATGCCGCGGAGCAGCTGGGCCCGTGAGCCATGGCCACTGAGCCTGCGCGTCCGGAGCCTGTGCTCCACAACGGGAGAGGCCACAACAGTGAGAGGCCCACATACCGCCAAAAAAAAAAAAAAAAAAAAAAAAGATTTCAAAATAGATACTCAGTTTATTTTTACTTCATGAGGCTGCCCGAAAATTCAGGTTTCTCTGGTTCATCTCCTTTGTGTTAGTATTTATTTATTAAAGTGAAATGATCATGTCTTTGTCATTTTATACACACCAGGAGTAAAGTTAAAAGTTACTTTAAACTGCCTTCATTCCATGAAGTTCTCCAGGTATCTGGGTTTGTGAGAACTCATCTATTTCTCTGACAATTATTAGCTCATTCTCTCCACCACGTTCCCATGTAGAGAGGGAGAAAGAGAACTCTCTGTCCCCACCCCCACATAAAAAGCCATTCTCTCTTTGCAAGTAATTTTCTTTTCAGCTGACACGTCCTAGATTGTTCTAAAAAGAACAGCGGCATGAGAAAATACAAGAACAGATGATTCAAAGACTCCCTGGGAACTGCCGAGCCAGCTCCTAATTGCAAATGCAAGGGTAGGCGAAACATCTGTATTCTGAGTCACTCCATTTTTCTAGAAGGGAGGATGTCGTTAGCCCTCCCGCTGCATGAACCTCTGTGGTCTGTAAGTGGGCCCCAGAGCTGGTTCACGGTGTGCTAGATCTAGATCTAGAGACCGCAACTGAGCTCCCAACCCCCGACACACACACACAAACTCAACATATTTTGAAGTCATCTTAATTAATTGACCACCTGCCTCTGAGAGTTTTTTTGTATTTTTAATAATGAGTATGCAAAGCAACATGTATGTGTCTGTGTGTGTTTGGGGAGGAGAAGGAAGTAAATAATCTTAAAAACCTACACAGGTTTCTGACCTTGATTCTCTAATGCCTGGAATGATACAAATTCAGGGATATGGCCTTTTGTGGAAAGAGATCCTAGGAAAAAGTGAAAAGGGAAGCAGATTTTTTTCTAGAAAACTATAAAAAGAGTTATTCCAAAAGAGAGCTGGTTAAGGCTTTTTGATTAATGAATAACAAAAAGATGATGGCAAGAGAAAAGTAAGACACTGATGAGTGAAAACAAGAACTAACAGCAGTGAAGGCAGAGTCAAGTTCACCAATGTGTTTTTTAGGCGTTACTGTCTCTTCTGATGTGACTCCTATGGGGAAATTTCACTGTTTATACAGAGAGTGTAAACAAATCTGTTGACCTAACAAAACACTGGTTTTCATTCCTCACACCTTCCTCCCCCAGCCATGGTAAATAGCTTGACATTCAGGCTCAGGGGTTTTGGTGTGAGTCAGAGGTTCAAATCCTGGCTCTGCTATTCATAGCTGGGTGTCTTAGGACAAGCTTACTACCCCCTCTAAGTCCCAGTTTCCACACTTACATGATGAGGATAATGGTCAGGTCTGTCTTGAAGGGCAGCTGTACAAATATAAGGAGATAATGCAGGTAACCGCCACAGTGCAGCTCCTGGCACAGAAAAAGGGCTCCAGAACTGTTGGGGTGGAGTGGGATGGCCGTTTGTCGTTGATTTATCTAGATAAAGGCTCACACTTATGAACACCTGTTCTCCAGGGTAGGCACCAAAACCTCAGACCCTAAAGTGACAACATCACGAGAAATGCTTGTACAAAATAGCTCTGGGTAAGGAAATGCAACAAAACCTGAAAGAAGAACTGAGGATGCCAGAAATACCCACTTTGAAAACTCTGACAGGCTCAAGTGATTGCAAGAGGAAGATGGCACATTACAATACGGACTCCCTGAATTGGCCACGGGCGCTACCTGGTGATTCCAGATACTAAAATGGTCTGTCCTCAATCTGATTTTGCCCAAATGTCCTCAGAGGAACACTTGAGAATGTGATCTTTTCTATCTGGTGGAAGAAATTGGGAGACAGATGGTGGCTGGAAGTAATTGTAGGAAGGACCTGAGATAGGACAGCAGTAGGAAGAACACACCTTAGGAAGTGTGAGAAAGTTATTCATTACCCTCCTTTCCTCTCATCCTCCCTTTCACCAATCTCTCCCCCAATGCCATGGCCTAGAGCACTGGACAGTCTTCAAACTTGACCAGAAATGATACCATTGTAATGTAACATAATGATGTATTATTTTGTTATTACTTATAGTAGCTAGTACTAGACCTCTTCTTCCACGAGGTCTATGTTTGTTGGGAAAAGGCCTGGGTCAGTCCACTCAGAGAAGGGGAATACCTACGGGGTCACAGATGTTGGCTGGTACCATGGCTTCTTCAAAATTATCCTGCATGGGGTAAGATGCCTGTGATACTCCTGGAGTGGAAGAGGAAGAAGAGTCAGGAGAGAAGAGGAAATTGGAAGAGAGAGAGAAGAAAGAAGAGTCAGTGAAATGATGGGAGGCTGGGTAGCAATGGAGGAGACAGCTCCTCAAGTTCTCACGAATACCACTAAACCCATGAAAACTTACTGAGTTCAGAGGTTACAAAACAGAATACACATGCAGAATCAGGAGCTAGAGAGGCAATGTGATTAAACATACAGGTACCTACTAAAGGCTCAAAATGTCATGAGCAGGTATGGAAAGGTCAAAAAGACCTAGAGAAAATGAGAATGTATGAAAGTGGCATGCCAAGCTGAGGGAACTGCCTGGGTTCATGCATACCTGCAACCATGCACACCATCACTCATGCATCATTATTGGTTGAACTCCTATTGTGTGCCAGGCACCGCACTAGGCTGTGGAACACCATGGTGACAAAACCAGAGTTCTGGCTCTCCTGGTGTTTGCACACTAGTGGGAGAGGCAGACATTGATCAAGTAATTGCACAAGGGACTTCCTTGGTGGTCCAATGGTTAAGGATCCACCTTCCAATTCAGGGGATGTAGGTTCAATCCCTGGTCAGGGAAGTAACATGCCACATGCCACAGGGCAACTAAGTCCGCACGCCACACTACTAAGCCCATGCACTGCAACTACTGAGCCCATGCACCACAACTAGAGATTCTGCATGCCGCAACTACAGAACCCACGTGCTCTGGAGCCCACATGCCACAACCAGAGAGAAGCCTGTGCGCCACCCACGTGCCACAGCTAGAGAGAAGCCCACGCGCCACAACAAAGATCCTGCATGCTGCAACCAAGACCCGACACAGCCACAAATGAATATTTTTAAAAAAGAATCCTCATAACAAGCTTTTAAAAAAAATTGCACAAACATTGGTAAAATTATGATCGTGAGGAGTGCTATATAGGAGGAGCATATGATACTATGAGAGAATATAACAGAGAGATTGGCCCAGCCAGAGAGATCGGAGAAGCTTCCCTGAATAAGTGATCTTATTGATCTTACTGATCTGAGCATTGAGTGATGAGATGTTAACTGGGTGAAGAAAGGGGCGGAAAGCAGCCCAGGAAGAAGAATATGTGTACAGGCCCTGGGGTGGCAGGTTTGAAGACTGAGAGAAGGCAAAGTGTGGCTAGGGAAAAGAGACCCCGGGGAGAATCGGCAGCATGACGCTGGAAGGCGGGGAAGGTACAGGCTCCTCGGAGACTGCGGACCATGTGATGGTGTCAGTCTTTATCTTAAGGGCAGGAGGAAGTCATCATAGGGAAGTTGACAGGAACCCCCAAGGAAGTCTGAAAATGGCAAATGAGACCCCTGTTTACACTTTATTTCCACTTTCCTCGGCATCTCTACTGACTACCAATCAATGACAGCTTGTTATTGTAATAGCATGCCCAAAATCAGAAAAGTAAACATTTAATTAACTGTTAACCTAGTGATTTCATTTAAATAATTAGTATTTTTAAATGAATTTTCCATCAACATACAAAAAAACTCTCAATTCTGAACCACCATCAAAACACAAATGCCCAGTATGTAAATTCATAATTCAGTATTTAGTCTTCCATTACTTAAAGAATACTGAATTAGGAATCAAACAACCTGAGGGTTTTTTTTTTTTTTTTTTTGCGTTATGCGGGCCTCTCACGTTGTGGCCTCTCCCGTTGTGGAGCACAGGCTCCGGACGCGCAGGCCTAGCAGCCATGGCTCACGGGCCCAGCCGCTCCGCGGCATGGGGGATCTTCCCGGACCGGGGCACGAACCCGTGTCCCCTGCATCGGCAGGCGGACTCTCAACCACTGCGCCACCAGGGAAGCCCCCAGCCTGAGTTTTAATTCTGACTCTGGCACTTATTAGTCACAGGGCTTTGGGTTATTCCCCAAACCTCTCTGTCTCAACTTTCCTCATCTATAAAATAGAGTAATAACCCTTGCCCAACGTACCTCACAGGTTAAAGTGAGAGCCTTTTGTAACACCAAATAAAGAGATTATTATTAACCTTTCTCCAAATTGCAAAGGCAAATACACGACTTATTCAAATCAGATAACTTTTTTTTTTAACCTCACATATCAAACTGTTTTGCAATATTGTTACAAAATAATGCTTTATCTTTAAGGTCATTGCCCTCTAATACATTACAAAACTAGTTGTGTACAGAAAACCACCAAAATTCTTTGAAAAGTTTTTCCCTTATAGGTTATTACAAAATATTGAGTATAGTTCCCAATGCTACATAGTAGGTCCTTGTTGGTTATTTATTTTATATATAGTAGTGTGTATATGTTAATCCCAAACTCTTGATTTATCCCTCCCCCGTTTCCCCTTTGGTAACCGTAAGTTTGTTTTCCATGTCTGTGAGTCTATTTCTTTTTTTAATAAATTTATTTATTTATCTTTGGCTGCATTGGGTCTTCGTTGCTGTGCACGGGCTTTCTACAGTTGCAGTGGGGGGGGGGCTACTCTTCGTTGAGGTGCACGGGCTTCTTGTTGCAATGGCTTCTCTTCTTGCAGAGCATGGGCTCTAGGCACACGGGCTTCAGTAGTTGCGGTGCACGGGCTTAGTTGCTCTGTGGCATGTGGGATCTTCCTGGACCAGGGCTCGAACTCATGTCCCCTGCACTGGCAGGCGGATTCTTAACCACTGTGCCACCAGGGAAGTCCCTGTGAGTCTATTTCTGATTCATTAGTATGATGATTTCCAGGTCCATCCACATTACTGTAAATGGCATTATTTCATTCTTTTCTTCGGCTGAGTAATATTCCATTATATATATATATATACCACATGTTCTTTTTTTTTGGCTGCATTGGGTCTTTGTTGCTGCATGTGGGCTTTCTCTAGTTGCAGCGAGTGGGGGCTACTCTTTGTTGTGGTGCATGGGCTTCTCACTGCAGTGGCTTCTCTTGTTGAGGAGCACGCACGGGCTCTAGGCGTGCGGGCTTCAGTAGTTGTGGCACGTGGGCTCAGTAGTTGTGGTGCATAGGCTCAGTAGTTTTGGCGCATGGGCTTAGTTGCTCCGTGGCACATGGGATCTTCCCAGACCAGTGCTCGAACCTGTGTCCCCTGCGTTGGCAGGCAGATTCTTAACTACTGCACCACCAGGGAAGTCCCAATGTACCACATATTCTTTATCCATTCATCTGTCGGTGGATATTTAGGTTGCTTCCATGTTTGCCTATTGTAAATAGTGCTGCATGTATCATTTGTATTTACAAAAAAGAAAAAAAAAGATAAACAAGAAACAAATAAATTTGCTTATCTATGGGGGTTGGGGGAAATTGAAGAGATGGAAAGAGGACAGGACCTGTCTGAATATAACTTTTATATAGTTTCATATTTTGAACCATGTTAAGCATTTCACATATTAAAAAAAATAAATTAAATCAACAAGAATGGGTGGGTAGGAGGCCCTGAAAGTGAAAAAAATGAATTACCTTGATTATAACCAAGTTAATAATACAATTACAAAGAAAAAAGAACTAATCCAAAAAATATCTGAACATAATAACAAATTATTCTGACTATACACTTTCAGTGGGATATATTCCAAGGACAAAAAAAATCTCAAACGTTACTTGGTAAGCTTGTTTTGGATAATGTTGGTGAAGTAATTCTGAAACTGTTTTGTGTATGTTACAGAAATGAGCAAATGAGTAAATATATTGATGTTTTGAGGAAGCAGGGAGTTCACTGTGGGAAAACAAAGAGACAAATATGGAATGGAGGTAGAATTCTATACTACTGGATGGGATATCAATTAGAGTATCATTATGAACTCATGGATTTTAAAAAGTGTTTCTAGTACTGTCCATTGAGAGGACCTAAAAGCTATTTCACCCCAGAGCAATGAGCACACATGGCACCCAGGGCTTGTTTTCTAAACACCATTCCCCAAACCCTTTGGGAAAATGCATAATTTCAAGGTGAGCCTGGAACATTTTCTAGTGCCAGAAATTAAGGAAGTACTCAATACTGAGGAAGATATGTCAAAGAGATATAAGAACCCATTTAAGGGGCTGCCACTTGCCAAATTTGGGACAATATGAGCATCAAAGTGAATAATGACAGGAATGGATTATAACACACTGAATAAAATAGAATCCATGAGTCTACACTGATTTTTTTTTAATTTTAAAGCAATTAGGAGGAGAAAGGAAAGCCTTCCTTTATAGAAGAATGCTAACTAATAAACATAAAAGAGATGATAGAAATAAAAAGTCACTATTTCACAACTACCGTATTAATATTTGATTTCAGGAGAGAATCATCAATGGATACTAAAACCATTGGGAGAAATATGGGGAAACAGGATCTTCACACAGTCCAAAATATCCCATCACAAGTCACTTATTAACTACAAAGGGAAAAAATGAATCTTTATAATGGAGAAATATAGTAGATAACACCTTAATCAAATAATCCAACTGATCATCATTAAAAGGACATATTCACATCATATATCCTCTGTTGTGACACACTCAGATGTGTGATATATCACCTATTAGTATTCCTGCCAAAAATGTTTACCCTAAGTCTAACCATGAGGAAACAATCAGACATCTGCAAAAGAATGCACTTGGACTCTTCAAAAATGTCAATATTATGAATAATAAAAAAAAAAAGACTGTCAACCTGTGCTACATTAAAGAACAGAGACATGAAAATAAATACAATACGATGCATGATCCTTGCTCAAATCTAGAATACCAAAAAAAAAAAATGTTAAAGGACATTACTGGGACAATTGCAGAAACTTAAATATGGACTGCATATTAGAAAGTAGTATTATGTCAATATTAAATGTCCTGAGTGCGATAATTGCACTGTGGTTACAGAGGAAAATATCCTCATTTTTAAAAGATACATGCTGAGAGTTTGGGGGCCTAGGTGTCTAGATATCTGCAACTAACTCTCAAATGGTTCAGCTAAACAACACACATATGCACAAAGGGAGGAAAAGAGGGAGGAGGGAAAGGAAGAAAATGTGACAAAATGTTAAAATTGTTGAATTACGTAAATGGTATATAGATAGCCATTGTACATTTCTTGCAAATTTTCTATAGGTTTTCTAGTTTTCAAAATACAATGTGGTTGGGGGAGAAAGGGAGCTTTTTATATGGTCACTGCAAGAAGACAGCATAGTTAGAGATACTTAGATAACCTGAGAACCAGTAAGTATTCTTTAGTTGGGTGAATCCTTGCCAAGAGTTCAAGCTCCAGCAGAAAGCCTCCGGAAGATATTGGAGACAGCCAAAGTTAGCAACAACAAAATTAACTAGTTAATACAGAACACCCAGTTAAATCTGAACTTCAGATAAACGAGCAATTTCTTTTTTAGTATAAGTATGTCCCAAGCATTTTATCTGGCAGCCCCACTCAGAGAAGCACTGTGGACTGTTCCATGCCCAGGGGATAAAGTACAACAGTTCAAGAATACTAGAACCGTTCAAGATTAGAGCCATTGATATTTTTTATTTACTATTTTTATTTAATCAAAGTCTACTCCATTTTCTGTAATGAAGACTACTCTTCAACCTATATTTTCTCCTTACATATGGTTGGTACAGCCCTAATTTAGGCTTCATTTTCTCTCTCTGCATTGCGAAGCTTTCCCCCACTTCCACCACCTTTGACTTCTAAATACTACTTTCCCATCCTCTTCACTACCTTTCTCCCTTCTCAATTTTTACCTGTTTGGCTCAGGAGAGAATAGTTTCAAAGCAATAGATGATACTTAGCTGAGACTGCTTCTGGAAATTTGAGTCATTGTGTTAACCCCACCCAATGTCATTAGTTAAATGCCTTGACCTAGGCTGGTTGGGGATCCTCCCCTCCCAACGGAACCCCTGGATGTCTTGACATAGCATTTTTGGTACATTTGGCATCCATCAGGCCAGAGCAGCTCAGAGAAAAGTTTTATGTATTACACTCTCTGAAATTCTCTTTTATCAGAAATGCAAATCAAAACTGCAATGAGGTATCACCTCACACTGGTCAGAATGGCCATCATCAAAAAATCTACAAACAACAAATGCTGGAGAGGGTGTGGAGAAAAGGGAACCCTCTTGCACTGTTGGTGGGAATGTAAATTCGTACAGCCACTATGGAGAACAGTATGGATGTTCCTTAAAAAACTAAAAATAGAACTACCATATGACCCAGCAATCCCAATACTGGGCATATACCCTGAGAAAACCATAATTCAAAGAGTCATGTACCACAATGTTCATTGCAGCTCTATTTACAATAGCCAGGACATGGAAGCAACCTAAGTGGCCACTGACAGATGAATGGATAAAGAAGATGTGGCACATATATACAATGGAATATTACTCAGCCATAAAACGAAATGAAATTGAGTTATTTGTAGTGAGGTGGATGGGCCTAGAGTCTGTCATACAGAGTGAAGTAAGTCAGAAAGAGAAAAACAAATACCGTATGCTAACACATACACATGGAATCTAAAAAAAATGGTTCTGATAAACCTATGGGCAGGACAGGAATAAAGATGCAGACATAGAGAATGGACTTGAGGGCACAGGGACAGGGAAGGGTAAACTGGGACGAAGTGAGAGAGTGGCACTGACATATATACACTACTAAATGTAAAACAGATAGTTAGTGGGAAGCTAGTGCATTGCACAGGGAGATCAGCTCGGTGCTTTTTGACCACCTAGAGGGGTGGGATAGGGAGGGTGGGAGGGAGGCGCAAGAGGGAGGGGATATGGGAATATATGTATATACATATAGCTGATTCACAATGAAACTAACACAACACTGTAAAGCAATTATACTCCAATAAAGATGTTAAAAAAAAAATTCCCTCTTATCACTGAAGCTCCTCCTTTTTTGGTCTTATCAGCTTCTCTTATTTTTCTTAATGTCTAAATGCTGGACAGCCTCAGTGTTTAATTCTGGGCATTATCTCTTCTCTCCCTTGGGTCCAGTGCTTCCCGAAGTTCAATCATATGTATATCGTCTTCATGATTTTTGACATCTCTCAATAATTATTACTAGTTTTCTTTAAATGGATATGGGGTTTTTTTGCAGTACGTGGGCCTCTCACTGTTGTGGCCTCTCCTGTTGTGGAGCACAGGCTCCGGACGCGCAGGCTCAGCGGCCATGGCTCACAGGCCCAGCCGCTCCGCGGCATGTGGGATCTTCCTGGACCGGGGCACGAACCCGTGTCCCCTGCATCGGCAGGTGGTCTCTCAACCACTGCGCCACCAGGGAAGCCCAGATATGTTTTAATTTATATCTTTTTAATTAATTTTTATTGGAGTACAGTTGCTTTACAATGTTGTGTTAGCTTCTACTGCACAGCAAAATGAATCAGCCATACGTATACATATATCCCCTCCATTTAGGACACTACAGTGCATTAAGTAGAGTTCTCTGTGTTATCCTAATTTACATATTTTATACCACAACTATAAAGAGGAATTTAATATCATAAATAGAAATCTAAAAATAAAACCTCAAAATATATAAAATGTAATTTTTTACTTAGATTTAAAATAATCAATAAAACAAATTATTAACATATAAACAAATTATTAAAATGCACACCCCAAAATAAATTACTCACGAGAATAACTGAGCTTTTCAGGATCAGTCAGGAATAGTGACTGGATGTTTGGCATCACGTTCCCTGTCTTGGGCTTACAGTTAGAAACTGAATATCAGGAGGGAAGGTAATTTGCTGAAGATCAAAACAAAGTAGAGGCAGAGCTGGATCTATAGCCTGAGACTAATGAACCGCAGTTGCAGAGAGTGGTCTCAAAAATAGAATTCAGAAAGGAACACCAGCTCCTGACGGTGTGAGGGCTCAGTCAGGGGACAGGAGCTTGGTGCATGGTAGAGTAAAAAGAATATAAACACTGAAGTCTACAAGGCTGTGGTCACGTTGTGAATAGGCCGGTAAAGCCATGTTACCATAAGCCTATGACTACTCTTTGAACCTCAGTTTTCTAGCTAACTCACAAATTGTAGAACTGCGAGAAGACAATCAGACACAAGTACTGAGTGCTCAGCCCAGTGGTTACACAATCAGTAGAAGTTTCCTTCCTTCCTCTCCCATCTTTGTATCACCAACACTGCCACAGACCTACCCACCACTAGCTATATCTCCTTTTGAAGGAAATATGGATTTTTTTTCTTCTGAATAATCCAGTCCTGATTTCTCTCCATCACTGCCCTGTGTCCAGTGCTGGGAGAAAGGACTTCATCTGTGCTGGGCTGCTTGGCAAGGAGAGAGGCAGCAGCTTCCTGGTGTCTTTTGGGGGTTGGGTCTGTAAAGATGAAGATGGCCTAGAGATGACTTCTAAAAGCCTCAGGTAACCCTCAGCTTTCAGTTGCAATGGGAGGGCTGCAGGTTTTAGGGGGTAGCACATGAGCCCAGGGATATTCTCAGGTTCCTGATCCAGTGGATACTCAAAGGCCTCTTGGGAAGTTCGACCCCAGGAAAGCCGTGGAGGGCAGGGCTGTGGGGAACCTAAAAAAGTCTAGAGTGCAGCATTTGATAATTGTGAAGATGAGAAGCAGGCAACGGGACCTAAGAAATAGCTGGGAGTTGGGTATTCAGTTTCCATGGGAAAAGGGGCAGCTGAAACTTGGAAGTAGGGAGAGGAAGGAAAGATGGGGCTGCTAGTCTCCGTGGCAACAGGGAGGGGAGCAGAACTTTCCATCACTCAGAGAGTAAGATTAGTTGAGGGAAAAGTTTGAAACATGTGGCCCATCCCCAGACTGGAACATGGGGGAAGTAGACTACCGAAGAGAAACATGGAATGATTTCAGGAGTGTGAAAATAACAGCAGGACACAGTCAAGCAGAGAACTGAAATTGGCACTTTCAGGTATACTTGAGATTCCTTGTGTTCTTGAAAAGAATCCAGATGTTTCTGGATTCTTTTTTTTTTTTTTTTTTTGCGGTACGCAGGCCTCGCACTGTTGTGGCCTCTCCCGTTGCAGAGCACAGGCTCCGGACGCGCAGGCTCAGCGGCCATGGCTCACGGGCCCAGCCGCTCTGCGGCATGTGGGATCTTCCCGGACCGGGCCACGAACCCGTGTCCCCTGCATCGGCAGGTGGTCTCTCAACCACTGCGCCACCAGGGAAGCCCCTCTGGATTCTTTTTGATGCCAAGGAAGACAGACAGCAAAGCAGGAGATTGCCAACTGGGGGGAAGTAGTGGACCACCCACAATGAAAATCTCCTGGGAGTTGCAGCTAGATCCCAAGAGGGATGCATGATGCCATCACGTGTAGTAGGATGGGTCCAAGCTGGCAACAGCGAACCACTGGAGATGGACTAAGCTGACAGAACTAACCACGAGTCCATGAGTCTCAGACCTCAGCATCAGATATCCAGCAACGAGGCAAAGAACAGAGCCTAGAAAGACCAAAGAAGCAAGAGGACCCCCTCAAAGAGCCTGTGGATGTGTATCTAGGCACACTTCTTTCCAATCATACGACTCCAGATCATCACATCTCCAGATAGCATGCAAAGGAAGTGGAGAAGGAAATCTGAACAATAGGGTGTATACCCAAGAGACCAAACCATCAAAGATATGATTTAAATTAGCAAAGACTTGAGATATGTTAACTGGCAAGTTAAATTTTTTCCCCCATAGTTCCCAGAGGGAAGTAGAGCCCCAGAGTAACATTAGCTCAAATTTAGGAGGAAAAAAAGTACATTCATCTAAGTGAAGTCTTAAATTTTCAATTTCAGGACATTTTTTACCTTTACCATATTTTTCAACACTTTTAAAACAGGGACTGTGACTATTTCTCTCATATATCAGGCACATATCAGGAATTCAACATCTGTTGAAAAAAATGAAACGGATGAATAACCCTAAATAAATGGCTGACTCTGGAACAGCACAGTCTAGGTTTTAGTTCATAGTGTATACTAGCTCACTGATTTTCCTAAGGTTTGAAAACAAGCACTGGAAATAAAATTCCTTTACTTTACACAACTTCTTAGGTCATAAATATAAGGTCCTGAAACAATTTAAACTAAGAGACTTTGCGGCAGGCAGAAACGGGATCCTGTTAGCCCTCTGTAATTTGTTAATGACCTCTAAGGCAGACAGCCCCCATATTTCTGCTCCAAATTGTTGGAAATATGTCTGGACCATGACACAATCACTGCAAAGATTCTGAGAAAATCAGTATTCCCTCCAGTGACATCCAAAAAAGAATCAAACCAAACTTTTCAACTGGATTTTATGAACTTCATGACCAATTTAAATTCCCATTACAGTACAATATTGACAGAAAGAGGGATCTTACCTGTCAATATCTGTTGATTAGTATTGCATCTTGTTTTAGAGAGCCTCATTTATCCTCAAGATGAATCTTAAAAGTACCTTTTGAATAGAAGTTAGGCTTTGGGAAACACACTGAAGAAAATGCAAATAAAAAATATTTTAAACTCTTAAAAAGATGTGTCCTCTACTGCTCCTGCAGAACTCTAGACAGTCAAGAGTGACATTCCTAAACCGGTTGTTCCATACAGAGTTACTCGGCTGGGTGTGGTGGTGCTGCTCTTCCATATAATAAATTAATAATGTATCATCACACTCCCTTTGGACTCCATAAAAGGCCTTTGTCTGCCTGTCAGATTACTGCCTTGATTGTCATGTATTTTCAGAACCAAAGTATCTAGATAAAGCATTGTACAAAAGTTGTACCTACCTGTTTTAAATCACCTTTAGTATAGACAGTGGTTAAAAACAGACTCTGCCTCATTAGGGTTTGGATTCCAGCGGTTCCATTTACTTCACAATAAACGCTATTTCGCCCACCATCTTTAAAAGGGGGATAATGCTATTCTCCTAGTGGGACTGTTGTGAGGATTAAATGAGTAATTATTTGCAAAGCCCTCATAACAGTGCCTGGCAACAGCCAGTACTAATGTGTTCATTTTAAGACCATTATCCCCACAGAATCTCATGGCTTTAAATTTAAATACCCTTAAAGAGAAATCAAAACTGTTGCATTTTTCTCAAAGCTCCCTAATTTTATTAGTTGCTCGAGGCTTTCCAAGCATTTAGAACACTGCAGATAGCAAGGAAGGTAAAGTCAATGGAAAAGAGAGAGAGAAAAAAGGAACCCAGTTGTTTGCTAGTTGCATTAAAACAGTCTCCGTTTGAAAATTCGAGTATGAATGCCCTCCTTGGTCATCCTTTGCATTTACACATTTTCTGCGAAACCAGATTTTGTTTTTAAGAGAAACAAATCCGTACACAATCGAAGAAAAAAGCACAGCATTTCTTTCTCTGAGCCATACTGTGATCCGGATGAACAGCGGAGGCTTAAAAGCTAGGGTCGGCCATTAAGACCTCACTGAGACGTTCAATCACTCGAATTATCAGTAAAACAGCACGAGCGCCACGAGGCCTCAGACCCACGCTGAACTTGCCCTGGAGTGGAGCATCCAGGGGCAAAGCGAGTCTCCGACCCGACCCGGGCACACGGCTACGCCTCACCGCGGGCTTCGCTTCTCTCGCAGAGAACCAGAGGCTTCCTCCGCACACCTCCCCAGTGCTTTTAAAGCCCAGGAGAGAGAGGAGCCCAGGCGAGGACAGCTCCGAGCGAGCAAGAGCGGAGAGCCTACACTCCGACCCCGACGCAACTCCCGACTCCCGACTGCCGGAAAATGCGCCCGCGCGGCGGCGGCGGCGGGGGCGGCGGCGGCGGAAACGGGAGCGGCGGGGTGGTGGAGTTTCCGGCGTGCGCGGCGGAGCGCTCGGACTGGGGCACGGCCGGATTCTAATAGCGCACAATGAGACAGCGCTGAGCGCCGGAAGTGGGGCTGGAGGAAAACACGGAGAGGGAGCCCGGCCGGGACAGGAAGAGGCGGGGGGCCGCGGCGGAGGTGGTGAGTGCTCACGGGCACCGTTTCCCCCCGTGTCCCTGTCAGACTCGCGTCCGGGGAGGGTCTTGGGTGGGTTCTCCGGTCTGCACAGTCGAGGGTGGGCCCGGCCCAGGAGATACGTTGGCTGCATCCTCCGCCGGCCTCCTCTCCCCAGTTGCGAGGTCCAGGGAACCCCCGAGCCGGTGGGGACTGAGCTGTCGGGCTCGAGTCCGCGTCTTCACTTTGTGTCAGACCCTGCGGGGGCTGGAGAAGAAGGGATCTGGGTGGAGGCACTCGGCCCCAGCCCCCTGCCCGGCAGGGGAGACCCCGGAACCCTATCGAGGAGGCAGGTCACTTCCTGCTTCCTGGTCCCCGCGGTGGCTTCTTGGCCAGGACTGCGGAGACGCCTCCTGTTTCTCCGCCTCCGACCCAAAGGGTGGAAAACGACGCAGATCGGGGGTGGGGCGGTCCCATGGGGATCGAAGAGGGAGAATTGCTGTTCGTGACAAAACCAAACTTGTTTGGGGTGGGAGGATGAGGACTGGGGGGATTAGCTTGAGTTGTCCCTTGGTCAGAAAGCCAGCCCCACTGACCGGAGCGGAGCCTTGGTCGGGAGCCCTCCGTAGCCCAAGAGATCGAAGCCTGTCGTTCTGAATAGTCTCAAGCGGAGCCGAGGTGCCGGGGTACGTAGAAGGGACTGAAAAGTGGAGTTGAGAGATGTACTGCGTTTACAAAGTTTCGGTTACTTTGTAGTAACACTTAAAAGTAATTGCCAGCTTGTTTTTAAAAGACTGGGGAGTTCTCTAAAGTATAGGCTTGGGGTGAGGTATTTGGTTTTGGGGGGCTTTGGGGAGTTCTGAAGAAAAGAGCTTTTGTTATATCTATATAATATCTATGAAGAATACTATAGAATTAAGCCTCCTAACTTCTAGCATAACGCACTAATTATTGGAACGTGATGGAAATTAGGAAAAGAAGGGTTTCTTACAAGCTTTTGAGCATCTGTGCAATAAATGTGTGGTACTTTGTGAACTTAGTATGATACCTTGTTATAGTTGGTCTCCAAAATGCCTTCTTCCAGGTGAAGAGTAAGAAAATTGAAGTCAAAGATCATGGGAGATGCCACAAAACCTTATTTTGTGAGGCGTGCTAAAGAGCGAGGGACTACAGATGATGAGGATTTCAGAAGGGGTCACCCCCAACAAGATTATTTAATAATGGATGATTATGCTAAAGGCCATAGCAGTAAAATGGAAAAAGGCCTTCCAAAAAAAAAAGGAACACCAGGGAACTATGGGAATACCCCCAGAAAAGGACCATATGCTGTTTCTAGCAATCCATATGCATTTAAGAACCCAATTTACAGTCAACCCGCTTGGATAAATGACAACCACAAAGATCAGAGTAAAAGATGGCTATCTGATGAACTTGCTGGTAATTCAGACAGTTGGAGAGAATTCAAACCTGGACCTAGAATTCCTGTTACAAACCGACCAAGAAGAGACTCTTTTCAAGAAAGTGAAGATGGGTATAGGTGGCAAGATGGAAGAGGGTGCAGAACTGTAAGACGACTATTTCATAAAGACCTGACAAGCCTCGAAACTATGTCAGAAATGGAAGCAGGAAGCCCTGGTAATATTTCCAACTTGTCAAGTTACAACCCTGACGTCAGCAATGTCTTTTATTATTTTCATTCAAATGAGCTTTACTATTTTCAGCAATGCAGTTCCAGTTTTTCATAGTTTCTGCTTATTAATGTGATTATTTTAAGGATTGTAATCATGTTTTTTGGGCAACTTCAATATGTTGCATGTATTTCCCTTTAAAAGTTTACTTTGCCACAAGGCTTATTTTACTTTAGTAAAACTATATTTCCCATTGGTACTTTTTACAGAAGAGGGTGATGATATCCCCCTGGGGATATATCGTAATTTCTGAGGGGTATGTATGTGTTTTCTAAATTATGTATTTTAATTTTGTACTTGAATAATGAATGTATCTGTAATATAAACGACAGAATATAAAGCTTAAAAAAAAACTTATTCTATGTAAAAACACGATGTAGACTGCATATATCTCCTGCTGCAGAGGGATATGTGTCTTTTGTATGGATCTCAATCTCTAGAGAAGGATAGTGCAAGATTTTTTTTCTCAAAAGTGAACATGGTAAACAGGTTGAAAAACATTGTTTAGAAAGTCAGAAATTCAGATAAGATAAAAGCTTGTCCTTTTAGTTTCAGTAAAACCAAAAGCCTTCTAAGTACCCTATGTGCTTGATAATAATTGCCCCAGAGTTATTATTTATACCTTTTTCTAAAAGGTGAATAGATTTTGTCCATGTAGCAGAAGAACAGAAGAATCAACCAGCCTCGTAAATCTTTAAGCTAAAAAGAACTTGAAGGAATTGCAGTGCTCTGTCATGGTGTATCAAAGGTAGAATCACAATTTTATTCAATACAAAGCAGGTAGCTGTGTCTCTGGAGAGGTTAAATTTATCCAGACTTGTGTATGCAGAGTGGTAGATGAGGAAGTGGAACTGAAATCAAGTACTGTGCTGCTCTGGCCATGAACTCGGCCTGGAATCTGTCAGAGGGAACTGAACACGTATTCATAATTTCTGGCCTTTCGATTCTAAAAGTTTGTGTATATTTAAGTAGTTCTTTATTACTGTGTCCAGGCGAGACATGGACATTCTAATTTAGTTACCAATTGTTGGTCTTTCAGAAAAGAAAAAGTTGATCTTAAGCAGCATTACCAAAAGAAAGATTTATAGGTCAAAAGTTTGCAACCAGATAGATATTAAAAGAGACTGTTTACAGACCAAAAACCTCTTATTCTGTATTCTATATTCTATATTCTTATTCTATATTCTGCCTAGTCTTAAAAGCAAAGCTTAAGTGATTTTGAATAGGACCTGCATTTTTACTGTCTTTTTGTTGAAGTCAATCCAAAAGTCCTGTGTTTGCGATATATGAAATTATGTGTGTGTGCTTTCAGTTTCCAAATGAAGGACTGTTCAGTTTCTATCCCTTGAAAAGTCTTCGTGAAGAAAATATTAAGCTTTGGCATAACATTGCTTACTGTAGTGAGAAATTCAGTTTAAAGTATAAACTTTACACTGTACTCAGAGGATCCTAAAAAGGATCTCACTAAAGGGACTGAAATTTTTCTTAAATCAAACTTATATCTTAATAAGGAAGGAAGATATTAAGTTTGATTCCTTAAATCAAACTTAATATCTTAATATTCCTTAAATCAAACTTATATCTTAATCATCTTATTAAATGATGCAAGAAGATATAATGAAAATTATCTTAGAGTTGCTTTGTTTTTTAATGCTAACTTTCTATTTTTCAGTTCTACTTGACTGCCCCTACTTCATTCCTCATATATCCTAGATTGCCAATTTAATATATTTGGGACAATGCCATTAATGATCTTAGCTGGAAAATATCTGCTCAAATGCACTTGTCCTTTGTGAATGGAGTAATGGACCATATGCAAATGAAATATGAGAAACTTGGAGTACTGTATATAGAGAATTCATATTACTACAAAAAGCCTGGGATGAGCCAGGTAGTCTTCCTCTAAGTAATTATGAGAATTTTTTTTAGCAATACCCAGCTTTGCCTTTCTAGATTCCCTTCAATGAGATTTTAACTGTTTTTACCATGCAGGCCTATGAAACTCAGTTCAGAAGTTTGTATTGCCTTGTCAGTTCCTGCCTTTTTTTTTTTTTAACAAACTAAGTGGTAGGGAGTTCTGGTCTATTTTAGATGTGAATGGGTTTGCTACAAGAAGGGATTTTTCTTATACTGTTAGATAGAAAGATGAATTTCAGAATTCCATCCATGCTCTAATCTCTGTTTTAAATCCCTTTATTGGATTTAGTCATGTGTCCCTGGACAAGTTACTTATTTTCTTGGACCAGCATGTTCTCTATCTGTATAATGGGGATAATATTAGCATCCATGACAGGATCACTGTAGGGATTAATCTGAGGCAGTGCACATAAAGTGCTTACATTGCATCTGTCACATGATAAAATACTCAGTATCGGTAGCTGCAGTTATTGTCATCATCAGACAATTTGTGCAGCCATCCACTTCTGTGTATAAAATAAGGAGTTAACTGTGCTCTTTGGAGGGAAATTAAAGTCACTCTTTCTAGAAAACTGATAGCAAATATAGTAAGAAGCCTTTGTGATCAAGAGAGAGGAGATGAAAAAAGGAATTTGGTTTCATATCAGTTTTTGTTTTGTGAACTAACAATGGACTTCTCTGATGATGTTGCATATAATGAGTGTTTGCCTAAGAAACTTTGCCCTGAAAACTGAAGTCAGATGCAGTTATTTAGAGTTTGTAACGATAAGCAAATTAAATAAGAATAGACACACCTCTGAGTTAAAAGAATTGCTTATCTCAAAGGTTTATGCGGACCAGGAGTACTGTCCTTAAAAGACTGTGATAATTTAATTGGGCGTAGGGGGAGTGTTAAAAAGCAATAGACCGTTTTTGACTACTTACCTTTTAGTATTCTATTTGTCCCATTTTGATTGCTTTAAAAAAAAAAAGACAACTGTATTTGTCCTAATACTTGTTTAATTTTTTTAAATTGCTGCTGTATTTGCAGAATTTCATTATATTCATCTTAGGGTAGTTTGAGTACAGTGCTTGCTGCTTTTCCTTTAGAGCTGTTGGCGATAGCTGTTTTTAAAATTAGAGGTCCTATACGTCCCTTTCCTGACATAATTTCTTTTCAGTCGACTGATTCATCATACTTGCTATACAAATAATGAGTTCCACTGAAAACTTGACATGGCAGTTGCCTCAGGCAGAGCATTTCAGTAGGTTTATATTTTCAGAGTAATTTTTGGTAAGCCATTTAAAAACTATTCAGTCCACTTATCACAATTTTAATTGCAGAAATGAATTTCACTTTACTCTTATATGGTACTAGTAGCTTCATTTTCAGAATTTGATAGAAATTACCAAAGCTATTAAAAACAATTTTTTGTAGATCAGTCCCACAAGCATCTTCAGTTTTACTGAAGTTGAAAAGTTATAATTTTAAAAAAGGAATAGATTCATTTATTAGTTATAAGGACTGTAGAACTAATAGCAGGGTTTATAAACAAATGAATTAGTCTGTACTTGTAGAAAACTTTTATTTCAACTGCTAATTGTTTTTTTTCCTTTGAAATATGCTCAGTGTGCAGGCCGTTCAAAGAAGCTAAAATGAAAGTAAAGATAAAGTGGGTAATAGTTATCCTCGGTAAATACAGTTTTGGCTTGGACTTCTTGATATTAATGTGGGGGAGGGCCCAATAATATGAATGCTAAATTTACAATTTAGTGATGGATTTTCACTCCAGATAAGAATGTAGTTGATTTCTGAGTTCTTTGGAGATAGACTGTCCATCTTTGCTCCATTGAGACTGTTCACTTATAAAAAATGAAAACAGATGTGGATAGTTTTCATTAGAATACCAGGTGTACTAGGAAGCGTTAGATACATGTACATTATATATTATGATATATTAATTACATTAGAATTACAGGTGTACTTCAAAGGATAATTTTTACTATTGCTTGAGTATGCTCAGCAGTATACCAGGAAGAGATGATAAAATCAAATTTTATGGTTGAAGTAGAATTCTTTTAAGTTTTCCAAAAAGGTGGTTTCTGTGGATTGGTGTGTCCAAATGTGAGGAGCTTAAGAGTATTTAAGCATTTTATCCATGGGAGAGGTATACCTTTCCTTTTGCTCTGTGTTCAGATGCCATTCAGATATCACATGATTTCATTAATAAATATGTAAGTTCTGCTTTTTACTCAGAGTGGTGTTATTCAGTATTGCCAATAATATTTTCCCACTAACTTAAGAAAACAAGAAGCAGAGGTCCAGACCTAGGAAGCCACGGAGGACTAGAAATGAGGAAAATGAACAGGATGGAGACTTGGAAGGCCCTGTGATTGATGAGTCTGTGCTTTCAACTAAGGAGCTACTGGGCTTACAGCAGGCTGAGGAGCGATTGAAAAGAGACTGCATTGACAGGCTGAAAAGGGTAACAGCCTTTTGTTAGTTAAAATTTGTTAGTTAAAATCCTTGTTTTGGTTTAATCTATTAGTAATTGGGAACATGTACTTTGATGAATTATATATCCTGCTTTGGTATTTAAGCACTACAAGTCAAAAGTGATACTGTTTGATTTAATAGAATTACTTTTTTTTTAAGAATTATTTTTAAAAAATGATTATTAGCATAGTGATAAAGAGTGATAGTACTATATTAACAGTTTTTAAAGTGAATGAGAAATCATCTCCTGGCCAGTTTTTGTTTACCTGTATTTTGTCTCTGTACATCTTTCTCTCTATATGTCTCTATAAATATGTGCTTATGTGTATGTCTCTATAAATCTATTCAAATTGTAGCGACCGAGAAACTACCCTACAGCAAAGTACACCTGCAAACTCTGTGATGTTTTAATTGAATCCATTGCATTTGCTCATAAACATATCAAAGAGAAGAGACACAAGAAAAACATTAAGGTAAGTTTACTATAACCCAAACAAATATGTTTACTTGTCAGTTATTACTTGTCATCTTTATGACTTTCCTTAAGATTATGGTATTAGTAATTTTGCTACTTATATTGCTGAATTTATTTTGACCAAAATATTTTATACTGGTCAGATATGTTTGCTGGGCCGTCTTGTGAATTTCCTTAGGACAGTATCAGGATGAATGAAGCCAATGGTAGAACCTAGATATATGTCCTTAGGTCAGTAATAATAAAGTAAATAATTTGCCATTGCTATTTCTGAAGTTCTTTCTTTACACTTTTTCCTTATTCCTGTCTTCCCTCTATTATCATTTTATGTGCATAAAGAAGTGTGTGCGTGTTTGATAAGATGAAGACTAAAACAGCTAAAGTGAGAAGGAGGGCTAAGAAAAATATTCCAGAATACTGTACAGGGTGTTGTCTCTGTGAATGGTAGAAGGTAAAAACTGTGTGAATCATTTTTAATCTCAACATTGATATTAAAAGGAGAAGCAGGAGGAAGAGTTGCTCACCACGTTACCCCCGCCTACACCCTCCCAGATAAATGCGATTGGTATTGCCATTGACAGAGTGGTACAGGAGTTTGGCTTACACAATGAGAACTTGGAACAGAGACTAGAAATTAAACGTATCATGGAAAATGTGTTCCAACACAAGTTACCAGGTATTTTCTAGATTTGTTTTTCTTTTTAGCTACCTAAAAGTACCCCATTCATTTTTCCTACCAGTAGTAATTTTTGCCTAATAGAAATTGATTTGCCATGTCCTGAAGCTCTCAATTTTATTGTATGTTTTTGTTTCTCCTGGCTTACCCTAAGGTAACAAAGACTTTTACATATGTTGTCATTAACCTGTCTTCATTGTGAGTTTCATTGTGTCTGTCCATTTACATGCCCTGTATTATTAGAGCACCATGGGACTCTTGTATATCTGTTTACCTTTCTATTTATTTATTTACTTTCTATCTCTAAGTTCAGTTTCTTTTTTTAATTGAAGTATAATTGACGTACAATATATTAGTTTCAGGTGTACAACATAGTGATACAGTATTTTTTATACATTACAAAATGATCACCACACCTTTCTACCTATTTACATTGACACAATATTTTGAGTTAAAATAAAGAAAAGTATCCTGGAGTCATTTTCAGGTTATCTGTGTCCATAAAAGGTTCTATTTAACCACACTTAAAAGAATTGCACCATCTAAAATGAGCTTTCAAAACTAATTTGTAAGAGATTTTGTGCAGCGTTGAATTGATTTTTCCAAGTTATGTCTGTGGAGCCATGGAAAACTATTTTTTTTGAAAGCTCCACAAGTGATTCTGATCCACAGCCAGGGTTGAAATCACTATTTGAATTTATCGCCATACCACCCATAAAACTGTTCTACTGAAAGATCATTCATATAGTATATGATTCATATTAATATATATCTGTTAAAAAAAATAAAGGGCAAGACTCTGCTCATCCCCCTGTATAGGTATCTCATCCTTTATGTTGTAGGCAAGCTCCTGAGAAGTCATTTGTAATTTTGATTTTTGCCATAGATTTTCATTGTAAAATTGAATGTGCTTTGTCATGGAAAACCTGTTAAAACCCAAAGAAGTTGTTTGACTTAACAAACCTGGAAAAAAAAATACAAAGTCCCCTGGCGAGAAGGGGTAATTTTTTGGCACAACAATAGTAAAACATTGGGGAAAATGCTGTAAAATAAATATAGGTGGTACACATACACACGTCTTCCTCTGAACTGTGAATCTCTTGCTGCCTAACATTTTAAGTTATATCAGTGATACTATAATTATTTTCTAAACTTTTCCTAAAGGGATTATATTATGTTAAATTAAGCTTTTTGTTCATAATACAATGAGTATTCATATTGAAAAGTAACTTTATGCTGATTTTTGTGATTATTGTTTTACTGAAACATGATCTTTATAGTAAATTATACCTATGTACGCTTTCAAAAAGGTGAAGTGTTTGTATTAACTCTTCAGTATATACATACTATCAGGTTTACAAACGTATGACAAAGTTAGGCATCCCTTTTCAACTTCCACATTTAAAAAATCATTTCAAATAGTATTTTCTGCACAAAACATGAAATAGTAAAGTAAGTTTTAACATGTTTTACAACTGATATGAAAAGAGTGGCTGTTAAACTAAACTGCAGTCAATACAGTTTTCCCTTTTAAATAAAATAAAATGAAGACAAGAGCAAAGAGTCACCCATTCTTGTCCTTTGCTTATGCCAGACTTGAACACTGTTTTTCTTTTGTGTGTAGTTCTAATTGATGGTTACATTTCTGAAATAGCAGTGTCTTGTAATAACTTTTGAGAAATTTTACTTTATTTATGACTTGTATTTATTCAATTTTTTTTGTTTTAGATTGTTCTCTGAGATTATATGGGTCATCCTGTAGCAGATTGGGTTTCAAAAATTCGGATATAAACATTGACATTCAATTTCCAGCCATTGTAAGTACAAAGTGAAATGTTAGAATTTTCAGAGTGGTACAGAAATTCATTTTTTTCCCAAAAGTGAGCTATATATGGATATATTTTAGATACTTGAAGACAGTTTAAGTGTGATGTTTTTTTCCTAAAACTGCATTGTTTTTAAAAGTATAATTTTTTTCCTAAAATTGCTGTTTTTATGTTCTTCTGCATGCCTTCAATTTTAGAGCATTTCTTTTTATTCTACAGATCTTTCATACTTTCTTCAGACACTGGTCTTCTAACCATGTGAATCTGATCGGGTAATTTAGGTCTGTTAACTTGAAAGGATTAAATTATCTTGATAAGTCAACTTTCCAATGGCAGGAAAGAGTTTCAGATTTCAAATTGTGTATCTATATAAACATTTATGACCTGCAAGCTTAATTTGTTCCTGAGTTTCCTTATATACACCCACCTTGTAAAAATAATTACGCTTTTGAAGAACTACACCTAGCCTAGATTTCTGGTTTAAACATGGTTCAAAAAGATGTTGATAAGTCAGAACTTTAAAACTGGAAGGCACTTTGGTAGATTATCCATTTACTTACTGGTGGTTCCTGCAGGCCAGTTTGCAAATGGTTTATGCCCATTTACTTGTGTTGCTACTTAAAAATAAAAATGATTCCTAGTCTCCTCCCCCAGATGTTCTGTTTCACAACTTCTCATTCCTTGCCATCCCTGACTGCTATAGCTACCTGGTCAGCTGACCAATAGATTTTACTGTTCTTTTAACCTTAAATTCTGCTTAATAATTTACCAGCATAGCAGTTATTTTGATTTCATGTCATTCATTCATTTAGCAAATATTCAGTGAGTTTGAGTATATGTCAAGCACCATACTAGGTTCTAGAGGACAAAACAGATACCATTCCTCCCTCCTGGAATTCATACTAGGGAAGGAGATAAGTAATTATGTATGTATAATTAATTATAATGAGAGCTATGCAGGGAAACAAGGTTCTGTGAGAGAAAATAAAAGAGTGTAGATATAGTTGTCCTGAAGGCCCCTTTGAAGGGATTACATTTAAACTGAACTCTAAAAGATGAAAATGGGTGGGGACAGTGAAAGGGTAAAAGAGTGTTTCAGCCTGAGGGCACATCATTTGCAAACAGTGAGTTTGGCCTATTCAAGGCACGCTAAAGGGAAAATTGTAAGGGCTGTGGTGAAGGCACCTTGAGAAAGAATAGTTTAAGATTAGGATAGAGGAGTAGTCTGGGGCCCAACGTACAGGAAGCCAGAATTTCATTTTGACCTAAGGGCATTAAGAAGCCAGACTGAGAGTTTTAAGGAGGGTCACAACTAGATCTAATGTATGATTTTAAGTGGTTTTGGTTCCTGTGTGGAGCAAAGATTAATAGAGAAAGGCAAGACTAAAGTGGAGACCCGGGTAAGCAATCTGTTGAAGTAGTCTCACAGAGTGAGAAGTAATATTGTTAACAGTTTGACAACCTCTAGCCACAACTTTGAGATTTGCTGAGAGGCTAACTACCTCGGGAATTAGTGAATCAGGAGTTAACTGCTTAGTAGGTCTCTTTTTGCCCACACTCATCCTCTTTTTGCTCATCTCTCTGTGTCTGACTGATGTGTGCACACAGCACAATGATTAATTCCTTTACTCTGGTAGCAAGGTGCTTTCTAATTTGGAAAAGAATTTGGGTAATTTCAAATGACTGTGTATTATCTCAGTGAAGCAAAAATACTTATGGATTATTTGATATATTCACTGATTTATTTCCTAGATGTCTCAGCCAGATGTTCTCTTACTTGTCCAAGAATGTTTAAAGAACAGTGGTAAGGCCAAATTCTTTCCACATTTTGCTCTTAAATTTTTCTTTTGTCTATAATTTGAATATCTTATTTCTCAAACTTTGAAAATAAGAAGTCATGTTTTTTGATTTACTTATATGGGTAATATCCAAACAGAAAACTAAAGCAAATGCCCACGAATTATTAGCAAGTTAATTAGAGTCTTGTTAGTTGTCCTACTATGCAGAATAATTATTTTGTAAGTAAAGCTTTTAGCTAGGTGATAATGTCATAATTTAGAAAGATTATATTAGCCCTAGGCTGAGAGTAAAAGGAATCAAAATATGTAAAATTTACTCTTGAGGGTAAAAAACTAAAGGATAATCTTTTTAATTCTATGGTTTAAATTAATACTTTACAAATAATAAATAGTGTGGCCCAGCCCAGATGAATGAATCAACAAATCATTGTTCCCAGTTAGGTTTATCAGTTGTCCAGAGTAATGTCCAACTGGGGCTTGACGGCTTATGTGCTTTCCATAGGCCTCATTCAATTGTTTCATCCCTTGAATTAGTCTTTCCCATCCTTTTTGTTTTGATTGAATGAAACATTTAAACATTTCTTCTTACTTCAGTCAGTATGTATTTTGACCCCATGTATTTTAGTAGCTTTTGCAGCAATTTTTTTTTAATGTCCTGTTCATATTTCTAATTATGTTACCCACGTAACATTTAAATGTTCTAATTCAATAATGTAGTCATTTCTAATCAGACATTAGTTTTTCAAAATAAGGATTTTAAATTAATGTGATTACTTGGTTCTTGAATATAATACTTTTTTCCTTTTCAAGTCACTTTTATTTAATGATCATCTCTTGAGAACCTTATTTTGTAATGGTCTTTCAAAAGGTCAAACAGATAATTCACAACTGGTACTTGTACTTTATCTAGTTGTGCTTTTAAACAAAGGCTTAGTTAACTAACCTATCTGATATTCTTTTCTTTTTCCAGACTCTTTTATTGATGTTGACGCAGATTTCCACGCTAGGGTGCCAGTGGTGGTGTGCAGAGAAAAGCAAAGGTCTCTGCTTCTTTAAGCTGTTTATTAAGTACCAACTTGCCAAAAGCACTTGTACTTTACTCCATCTTAATGTCCAGTTTCTAGAATTGTAAGCTCCTATGTGGTTAATTTCACAAGCTTCCTGTTAGCATTCTCCCTCTACTGTTGGTGTTTAACACAAGAGGAAAAAGTGGTTTATTTTTAAAAGAGTAAAATTACTGAAAAAGAAAAAATATAGGAAGGAAGCATTTTGACCCATTTCAGTAAAAAACACCTCTGTCAAATAGTTACTTGCTCTAATCACCTTTATTTGCCATCCTTTTTAGAAGCATTTTAAACAGTGCTGAGTAACAGTTCACCCGGCTCTCTCTCCATCTGGAAGCATTACCATTACCACTGTAAATGGGTAGTTTGTAGGCTGTAATGATTTGCCATTAGGCAGATTCCTCCAACTAGGGAAAACACTTCATACTCCCATTCGAAAGATTTTACAGTATTCTCCTTACTTGCATTTTCCCCCCAAAATAATTTTAATATATGAAAACATGAAGTTTTAGTTCTTGAAAAATAAAGTTTACTCAGAAGACAGCTGCCCTATCTTTTTTAATACAATATTGAGATGACCCATAAAGGTTTAGTGAGTTAGAAGTATTTATTATCAGTGTAAATTAGTTGGTGGTGGTGTAAAAGACACCTGATACCTGTATAATACTTTCTCTTTTTCCTTCCCATTCTCACCCTCTACTCCCACCAGTGGTCTTCTTTGTAAAGTGAGTGCAGGAAATGAAAATGCTTGTCTGACAACAAATCATTTAACTGCCCTTGGAAAACTAGAATCAAAGCTGGTTCCTTTGGTGATTGCATTTAGGTACTGGGCAAAGGTAGGTTTGAGTTCTTTAAATGAATGCACATTCTGTGTGTGCATAAGCAGTATGCTTTGATTTTTACATGGTTCATTTAATCTTAAATGTTTGGATGCATATTTATAGACATCAAGGGAGTTGGCATCTGAGTATTAGAACAGAAATTTTAATGTGTACAGAAAGGAAAACTCAGTTTCTATTTCACTATGACATATTGCTCAAAAGATCAAAATGCTTTATGATGCTTATTAAAAATTAGATTTGTGGGGGCTTCCCTGGTGGCACAGTGGTTGAGAGTCTGCCTGCAGATGCAGGGGACACGGCTTTGTGCCCCGGTCTGGGAAGGTCCCACATGCCGCGGAGCGGCTGGGCCCGTGAGCCAGGGCTGCTGAGCCTGCGCGTCCGGAGCCAGTGCTCCACAACGGGAGAGGCCACAACAGTGAGAGGCCCGCGTACCGCAAAAAAAAAAAAAAAAAAAAAAAATTAGATTTGTAAGTCAAATCCCAGAGTTATGGCCCAAGTGTTAACATTTTTTTTCTTTTCTTTGTATTTCTGATCCCTCACCAAACAAAAGTAAAATTTTGATGCTTTAAAAAAGACCTCGAAAGCTATTTCCATATATTTGTTAGTGGAAGCAACCAGCTGGCATTTCAGTGATGTGTCGTAAATCTAACATTACTCTCGTCAGCTGGAGGCAAATTCAAAAACACATAGTTTGAATAACAGCAGAAGAGAATTCTGTCAGTCCCTCTCCCGTTTCCCCCTTTCTAGTGGTAGAATGGCACAGCTATTACCCTCAGAAAAATGCAACTCTCCCAGAATCATATTTTTTTGTACAAGTCTATCTCACACCATAATTCTTTCCATGATTGTGTAGCAGGGATTTTTATGGATTTCTCAGCTGACATCCTTGGAAGCAAGTTCACTTTATTTCATGAATTTATAAGGTTGTCTGTGCTTGATCAGCTTCACTAGCTAAAACCCCCCATCCCTTAGTCTCAGTTTGGGGCTGGATCTTGTTCACGTTGTCCTGCTCAATTAAGAGAGACAAAATTACACTGCTTAAAGATTCTTGATGTAGGCTGTCAGGAAAACCTGATAAAAACATGTGTGTGGATTAAGGCGAATTATGGCCATCAGTGAGAAGTCAGTTTAGAGTGCAGGACTCCCACAAGTGGGTTAAGAAGTCATTTTCTGCAGATCAAGAAAATATACTCATCACAATATTCCTACCTTTGTACCATATGAATCAAATACACTGTAAATAAACCAGGTCTTTGCTGAGGAAAAGACAATGTCTAAAAGCATTTATAAATGAAGCTGCAGCTTCATAAGATGAATCTCATCAATAGTATGTGACCCACCAACTGTTTACTTTTTAACTAGTTTCCAGAAGTGATTCTCAGGCACAGGAAAGTTTGAAATGAAGCTTCTTATACCATTTCCAATAATATACCCAGAGACTCCCAAAAAATGAAAGCCACTATCTGATCTTGCTTTACATTTCTACGGTGTTTTAAATATGGTATCCTATTGAAATGCTCAAATAATCATGAGAGCATCTAACATTTCCCCAAAATGTAAGGTCTTATCATGATTATAAAATTGAGATTCTGTGTAGAGAAAAGCCAAAGCTTTACCGATTAAGACATGGCAGTAACAATACGTAGTTCCTGTTGCTTGGGTCCAGGACCCAACAGGGACAGAGGATGTCCCACTCTTAACTGGGTGAATTGATAATCACAATGTGCTGTCTTTTGAAAGCAGCCTCCTACTTCATCACTAAGTAGGCCATGCTTTCTAAGTTGTTATTTCTGCTAGCGCTAATGAGTTTGCCTACATTCTAGCCTAATCACCTTTCTGACCAAAGCATGCATTTTCAAGGTAGTAGCTAAGGGTGAGGGGACCATTAAACTGAGCAAAGCCAATTGGCTTACAGTTGGAATTGAACCATCATTTTGACTCCATTAACAAGTTTTTGAACCAAGTGAATGGAGTTACCATGGATATCAAAAAAATAAAACAGCAAATATTATTTTTAGGGCCCTTCACAAATGAGTTTAGTTAAAATGAAAAATTTGAAATTGAAACTGTCACTCAAAACCACAATCTGTGGTTACTCCAAAAGTACAAGGAAGTATTTTGTCACTGTGGAGTTTTATTTGGAGGGGTAAATCATGTGACACACAGAAATGAAGTAACGGGTTTTAGACCAAATTGCATAAATGACAAGTTTACAAAAGAATGTACTTTTTGACAAGTACAAAAGAATGCTTATCCTCTTTTTGACAAGTACAAAAGAATGCTTATCCTCTTTTCTCTCATTTGTAGCTTTGCAGTATAGATCGCCCTGAAGAAGGAGGTTTGCCACCTTATGTGTTTGCCCTGATGGCCATTTTCTTTCTTCAACAGAGGAAAGAACCCCTTCTGCCTGTTTATCTAGGATCATGGGTATAAAACTTTTTTGCTTATGTATCTGATACTGATTTTATTACAGGGCCACAATCCCCTGTGTATAATTTCAGAGTGTAAAAACCTAACCAGAACTGACATGAATTTATTTATCCTACTATTGTGAATATTCATACCTTTCACTGCTGAAGTATTAATGTATTTGACTCAGGATGCTGCCCTGTACTCTGCTTAGGGACACTGTTACTTTTCTAAACTGAAAAAACTCTTGACTTATGGAACACATGATCTTGAGGTTTTCAGACAAGAGAATGTGAATATATTATCATTTGGTACACACTTTCTTTGGGTACAGTTTTATAATTTGATACTTGAATTTATATATCACCTCCAGACAGACTGTAGGAAGCTTTTGGTTCGCTATCACTTACTTTCTGTTTCTAGTCTTTTGATTCTCTTTATGCCCCATTCCCTGTGAAACAAAAGAAAATATAAGTGCTGAAATTGCTACCTATAGCACAAGATGCAGAACTTAGCAGTCAGTCACCTCTTGAATAATATATTGCTATAATCTTTAAGGTGAATTAGACTTCAGTGATGTGACTGTTCTTTCTTTCTGGATAAATTAAAGTTGAGCTGATGTATTCAAATAGTAAGATTTAAGAAGAAGCCACCTCAAAGTCAAAATGAGGTTATTCTCATTCTCTTGGAAACCTCACTGTTAATCCCTAGGTGTTTATCTTGATAAAAATCTTACGTGTACACTTACTTTATAAAAAGGGTCACTGGGTGAGAGCTTACTTTGGTACATCAGTATTTTAACTAGTCTTCTTACCATATGCAGGATTCTTGTCATTTAAGGAGGAGATGTTCTAGAGCAGTAGCCCTTAATTATGGGTCTATAAAAAAAATAAGATTTTAAGGAATTTTTTTATACTTAATAAGTTGAGAATTAAGCAGGGACCTTTGTCTGCCAGGCCCTGAGAATAAAGACAAAAGCAGAGTAAGTCCTATATAAACTCTGTCTTGGCATTAGGGATTGCAGTCTGCTGTGCTGTGACCCAGTTGCCTAAAGGGAGCTCTCTTTGTGCTTGTGGTACTGAAATGAAAAAATGCAGGGTATCCTTGCTAGTCTGCTCTCCTGATAGAAAAAAGGGTGAGAGAACAAAATCAACCCTTAGTTGATAAATAACCCTTTTCATCAGACCCAAATAGGATTCTGTGAAAGTCTTTGAAGTTTTCTTTTCACTTTGATCCAAGAGAAACAGGAGTTTAAGATGGAACCAAACCAGTTGGACTCCTATGCCAAACAAAAAGCCTTAGAAGAGGTTGATGCATTGCCATGCTCACTAATGTCTTAGTGAAATCTGCCTTTTCTTGTGTCCTCGTCATCTCTAAAGTAGGCATCTGTCACTGATGTGAGGATGCAGTAAAAAAAAAAAAAGTGCTTCTATTCTGCTGCTGGGATTCTCCTCAGGATTTGCTTAAGAGAAGCATGAATACCCTTTCCTGTGGCCAGTGTATTATTTCCTCGGGAGTAGTACTGGAAGTCCTCTAAGATGACACAGAATTTGCTTTTGATTATACCATTTATTTATTTAAGATTTTTTTTCTTCTCTAGTCTTATTTATTTATTTATTTATTTTAACATCTTTATTGGGGTATAATTGCTTTACAATGGTGTGTTAGTTTCTGCTTTATAACAAAGTGAATCAGTTATACATATACATATGTTCCCATATCTCTTCCCTCTTGCGTCTCCCTCCCTCCCACCCTCCCTATTCCACCCCTCCAGGCAGTCACAAAGCACCGAGCTGATATCCCTGTGCTATGCGGCTGCTTCCCACTAGCTATCTACCTTACGTTTGGTAGTGTATATATGTCCATGCCTCTCTCTCGCTTTGTCACAGCTCATCCTTCCCCCTCCCCATATCCTCAAGTCCGTTCTCCAGTAGCTCTGTGTCTTTATTCCTGTCTTACCTCTAGGTTCTTCATGACATTTTTTTTTTCTTAAATTCCATATATATGTGTTAGCATACGGTATTTGTCTTTCTCTTTATGACTTACTTCACTCTGTATGACAGACTCTGGGTCTATCCATCTCATTACAAATAGCTCAATTTCGTTTCTTTTTATGGCTGAGTAATATTCCATTGTATATATGTGCCACATCTTCTTTATACATTCATCCGATGATGGGCACTTAGGTGGTCTCCATCTCCAGGCTATCGTAAATAGAGCTACAATGAACATTGTGGTACATGACTCTTTATGAATTATGGTTTTCTCAGGGTATATGCCCAGTAGTGGGATTGCTGGGTCATATGGTAGTTCTATTTGTAGTTTTTTAAGGAACCTCCATACTGTTCTCCATAGTGGCTGTACCAATTCACATTCCCACCAGCAATGCAGGAGTGTTCCCTTTTCTCCACACCCTCTCCAGCATTTATTGTTTCTAGATTTTTTGATGATGGCCATTCTGACTGGTATGAGATGATATCTCATTGTAGTTTTGATTTCCATTTCTCTAATGATTAATGATGTTGAGCATTCTTTCATGTGTTTGTTGGCAATCTGTATATCTTCTTTGGAGAAGTGTCTGTTTAGGTCTTCTGCCCATTTTTGGATTGGGTTGTTTGTGTTTTTGTTATTGAGCTGCATGAGCTGCTTGTAAATTTTGGAAATTAATCCTTTGTCAGTTGTTTCATTTGCAAATATTTTCTCCCATTCTGAGGGTTGTCTTTTGGTCTTGTTTATGGTTTCCTTTGCTGTGCAAAAGCTTTGAAGTTTCATTAGGTCCCATTTGTTTATTTTTGTTTTTATTTCCATTTCTCTAGGAGGTGGGTCAAAAAGGATCTTGCTGTGATTTATGTCATAGAGTGTTCTGCCTATGTTTTCCTCTAAGAGTTTGATAGTGTCTGGCCTTACATTTAGGTCTTTAATCCATTTTGAGCTTATTTTTGTGTATGGTGTTAGGGAGTGATCTACTCTCTACCTGTACAGTTTTCCCAGCACCACTTATTGAAGAGGCTGTCCTTTCTCCACTGTACATTCCTGCCTCCTTTATCAAAGATAAGGTGACCATATGTGCTTGGGTTTATCTCTGGGCTTTCTATCCTGTTCCATTGATCTATCTTTCTGTTTTTGTGCCAGTACCATACTGTCTTGATTACTGTAGCTTTGTAGTACAGTCTGAAGTCAGGGAGCCTGATTCCTCCAGCTCCGTTTTTAGTTCTCAAGATTACTTTGGCTATTCGGGGTCTTTTGTGTTTCCATACAAATTGTGAAATTTTTTGTTCTAGTTCTGTGAAAAATGCCAGTGGTAGTTTCATAGGGATTGCATTGAATCTGTAGATTGCTTTGGGTAGTAGAGTCATTTTCACAATGTTGATTCTTCCAATCCAAGAACGTGGTATATCTCTCCATCTATTTATATCATCATTAATTTCTTTCATCAGTGTCTTATAATTTTCTGCATACAAGTCTTTTGTCTCCTTAGGTAGGTTTATTCCTAGATATTTTATTCTTTTTGTTCCAATGGTAAATGGGAGTGTTTTCTTGATTTCACTTTCAGATTTTTCATCATTAGTGTACAGGAATGCAAGAGATTTCTGTGCATTAATTTTGTATCCTGCAACTTTACCAAATTCATTGATTAGCTCTAGTAGTTTTCTGGTAGCATCTTTAGGATTCTCTATGTATAGTATCATGTCATCTGCAAACAGTGACAGTTTTACTTCTTCTTTTCCGATTTGGATTCCTTTTATTTTTTTTTTTTTCCTTCTCTGATTGCTGTGGCTAAAACTTCCAAAACTATGTTGAACAAGAGTGGTAAGAGTGGGCAATCTTGTCTTGTTCCTGATCTTAGTGGAAATGCTTTCAGTTTTTTGAGGATGATGTTGGTTTGTCATATATGGCCTTTATTATGTTGAGGAAAGTTCCCTCTATGCCTACTTTCTGCAGGGTTTTTATCACAAATGGGTGTTGAATTTTGTCAAAAGCTTTCTCTGCATCTATTGAGATGATCATATGGTTTTTCTCCTTCAATTTGTTAATATGGTTTATCACATTGATTGATTTGCGTATATTGAAGAATCCTTGCATTCCTGGAATAAGCCCCACTTGATCATGGTGTATGATCCTTTTAATGTGCTGTTGGATTCTGTTTGCTAGTATTTTGTTGAGGATTTTTGCATCTATGTTCATCAGTGATATTGGCCTGTAGTTTTCTTTCTTTGTGACATCCTTGTCTGGTTTTGGTATCAAGGTGATGGTGGCCTCGTAGAATGAATTTGGGAGTGTTCCTCCTTCTGCTATATTTTGGAATGGTTTGAGAAGGATAGGTGTCAGCTCTTCTCTAAATGTTTGATAGAATTCGCCTGTGAAGCCATCTGGTCCTGGGCTTTTGTTTGTTGGAAGATTTTTAATCACAGTTTCAATTTCAGTGCTTCTGCTTGGTCTGTTCATGTTTTCTATTTCTTCCTGATTCAGTCTTGGCAGGTTGTGCATTTCTAAGAATTTGTCCATTTCTTCCAGGTTGTCCATTTTATTGGCATAGAGTTGCTTGCAGTAATCTCTCATGATCTTTTGTATTTCTGCAGTGTCAGTTGTTACTTCTCCTTTTTCATTTCTAATTCTATTGATTTGAGTCTTCTCCCTTTTTTTCTTGATGAGTCTGGCTAATGGTTTATCTACTCTTTCTTCTCAAAGAACCAGCTTTTAGTTTTATTCATCTTTGCTATTGTTTCCTTCATTTCTTTTTCATTTATTTCTGATCTGACTTTTATGATTTCTTTCCTTCTGCTAACTTTGGGGTTTTTTTGTTCTTCTTTCTCTAATTGCTTCAGGTGCAAGGTTAGGTTGTTTATTTGAGATGGTTCCTCTTTCTTAAGGTGGGCTTGTATTTCTATAAACTTCTCTCTTAGAACTACTTTTGCTGCATCCCATAGGTTTTGGGTCGTCGTGTCTCCATTGTCATTTGTTTCTAGGTATTTTTTTATTTCCTCTTTGATTTCTTCAATGATCACTTCGTTATTAAGTAGTGTATTGTTTAGCCTCCATGTGTTTGTATTTTTTACAGATCTTTTCCTGTAATTGATATCTAGTCTCATGGCGTTGTGTTCGGAAAAGATACTTGATACAATTTCAGTATTCTTAAATTTACCAAGGCTTGATTTGTGACCCAAGATATGATCTATCCTGGAGAATGTTCCATGAGCACTTGAGAAAAATGTGTATTCTGTTGTTTTTGGATGGAATGTCCTATAAATATCAATTAAGCCCATCTTGTTTAACGTATCATTTAAAGCTTGTGTTTCCTTATTTATTTTCATTTTGGATGATCTGTCCATTGGTGAAAGTGGGGTGTTAAAGTCCCCTACTATGAATGTGTTACTGTCGATTTCCCCTTTTATGGCTGTTAGTATTTGCCTTATGTATTGAGGTGCTCCTATGTTGGGTGCATAAATATTTACAATTGTTATATCTTCTTCTTGGATCCATCCCTTGATCACTATGTAGTGTCCTTCTTTGTCTCTTCTAATAGTCTTTATTTTAAAGTCTATTTTGTCTGATATGAGAATTGCTACTTCAGCTTTCTTTTGGTTTCCGTTTGCATGGAATATCTATTTCCATCCCCTTACTTTCAGTCTGTATGTGTCTCTAGGTCTGAAGTGGGTCTCTTGTAGACAGCATATATATGGGTCTTGTTTTTGTATCCATTCAACCAATCTGTGTCTTTTGGTGGGAGCATTTAGTCCATTTACATTTAAGGTAATTATCGATATGTATGTTCCTATTCCCATTTTGTAAATTGTTTTGGGTTCACTATTGTAGGTCTTTTTCTTCTCCTGTGTTTCTTGCCTAGAGAAGTTCCTTTAGCAGTTGTTGTAGAGCTGTTTTGGTGGTGTTGAACTCTCTCAGCTTTTGCTTGTCTGTAAAGGTTTTCATTTCTCCATCATATCTGAATGAGATCCTTGCTGGGTAGAGTAATCTTGGTTGCAGGTTTTTCTCCTTCATCACTTTCAGTATGTCCTGCCCCTCCCTTCTGGCTTGCAGAGTTTCTGCTGAGAGATCAGCTGTTAACCTTATGAGGATTCCCTTGTGTGTTATTTGTTGTTTTTCCCTTGCTGCTTTTAATATGCTTTCTTTGTATTTAATTTCTGACATTTTGATTAATATGTGTCTTGGCGTATTTCTCCTTGGATTTATCCTTTATGGGATTCTCTGTCCTTCCTGGACTTGATTAACTATTTCCTTTCCCATATTAGGGAAGTTTTCAACTATAATCTCCTCAAGTATTTTCTCAGTCCCTTTCTTTTTCTCTTCTTCTTCTGGAACCCGTATAATTCGAATGTTGGTGTGTTTAATATTGTCCCGGAGGTCTCTGAGACTGTCCTCAGTTGTTCTCATTCTTTTTTCTTTATTCTGCTCTGCAGTAGCTATTACCACTATTTTATCTTCCAGGTCACTTATCCGTTCTTCTGCCTCAGTTATTCTGCTATTGATCCCATCTAGAGTATTTTTCATTTCATTTATTGTGTTGTTCATCATTGTTTGTTTCATCTTTAGTTCTTCTAGGTCCTTGTTAAATGTTTCTTGCATTTTGTCTATTCTATTTCCAAGATTTTGGATCATCTTTACTATCATTATTCTGAATTCTTTTTCAGGTAGACTGTCTATTTCTTCTTCATTTGTTAGGTCTGGTGCGTTTTTATCTTGCTCCTTCATCTGCTGTGTGTTTTTCTGTCTTCTCATTTTGCTTATCTTACTGTTTGGGGTCTCCTTTTTGCAGGCTGCAGGTTAGTAGTTCCCGTTGTTTTTGATGTCTGTCCCCAGTGGCTAAGGTTGGTTCAGTGGGTTGTGTAGTGTAGGCTTCCTGGTAGAGGGGACTAGTGCCTGTGTTGTGGTGGATGAGGCTGGATCTTGTCTCTCTAGTGGGCAGGTTCACGTCTGGTGGTGTGTTTTGGGGTGTCTGTGGCCTTATTATGATTTTAGGCAGCCTGTCTGCTAATGGGTGGGGTTGTGTTCCTGTCTTGCTAGTTGTTTGGCATAGGATGTCTAGCACTGTAGCTTGCTGGTCGTTGAGTGAAGCTGGGTGCTGGTGTTGAGATGGAGATCTCTGGGAGATTTTTGCTGTTTGATATTATGTGGAGCTGGGAGGTCTCTTGTTGACCAGTGTCCTGAAGTTGGCTCTCCTTCCTCAGAGGCACAGCACTGACTCCTGGCTGCAGCACCAAGAGCCTTTCATCCACACGGCTCAGAATAAAAGGGAGAAAAAGTAGAGAGAAAGAATTAATAGAAGTAGGAAGAAAGAAAGAGAGAAAGAAAGAAAGAAAGAAAGGAGGGAAGGAAGAAAGAAAGAAAGAAGAAAAGGAAAGAAGGAAAGAAAGGAGGGAGGGAGGGACAGTGGGAGGAAGGAAGGAACAAAGAAAGAAGATAAAGTAAAATAAAGTAAAATATAATAAAGTTATTAAATTAAAAAAAAATTTAAAACAACAACAAAAAAACGGACGGATAGAACCCTAGGACAAACGGTGGAAGCAAAGCTATACAGACAAAATCTCACACAGAAGCATACACATACAGACTCACAAAAAGAGGAAAAGGGGAAAAAATCATAAATCTTGCTCTCAAAATCCACCTCCTCAATTTGGGATGAATCGTTGTCTATTCAGGTATTCCACAGATGCAGGGTACATCAAGTGGATTGTGGAGCTTTAATCCGCTGCTCCTGAGGCTGCTGGGAGGGATTTCCCTTTCTCTTCTTTGTTCTCACAGCTCCCAGGGGCTCAGCTTTGGATTTGGCCCCGCCTCTGCGTGTAGGTCGCCGGAGGGCGTCTGCTCTTCGCTCAGACAGGACGGGGTTAAAGGAGCCGCTGATTTGGGGGCTCTGGCTCACTCGGTTCCGGGGGGGAGGGAGGGGCGCGGAGTGCGAGGCGAGCCTGCGGCGGCAGAGTTCAGCGTGACATTGCACCAGCCTGAGGTACGCCGTGCATTCTCCCAGGGAAGTTGTCCCTGGATCCAGGGATCCTGGCAGTGGCGGGCTGCACAGGCTCCCCGGAAGAGGGGTGTGGATAGTGACCTGTGCTCGCACACAGGCCCGTTGGTGGCGGCAGCAGCAGCCTTAGCGTCTCCCGCCCGTCTCTGGCGTCCGCGCTTTTAGCCGCGGCTCGCGCCCGTCTCTGGGGTTCGCGCTTTTAGCCGCAGCTCGCGCCCGTCTCTGGAGCTCCTTTAAGCAGCGCTCTTAATCCCCTCTCCTCGCGCACCAGGAAACACAGAGGGAAGAAAAAGTCTCTTGCCTCTTCCCAGCTCCAGACCTTTTCCCGGACTCCCTCCCGGCTAGCCGTGGTGCACTAACCCCTTCAGGCTGTGTTCCCGCAGCCAACCCCAGTCCTCTCCCTGCGCTCCGACCGAAGCCCGAGCCTCCGCTCGCAACCCCGCCTGCCCCGGCGGGTGAGCAGACAAGCCTCTCTGGCTGGTGAGTGCCCGGTCGGCCCTGATCCTCTGTGCGGGAATCTCTCCGCTTTGCCCTCCGCACCCCTGTGGCTGCGCTCTCCTCAGCGGCTCCGAAGCTCCCCCCCGGCTCCGCCACCCGCAGTCTCCGCCCGCAAAGGGGCTTCCTAGTGTGTGGAAACTTTTCCTCCTTCACAGCTCTCTCCCACTGGTGCAGGTCCCGTCCCTATCCTTTTGTCTGTGTTTATTCTTTTTTCTTTTGCCCTACCCAGTTACGTGGGGGGGTTTCTTGCCTTTTGGGAGGTCTGAGGTCTTCTGCCAGCGTTCAGTAGGTGTTCTGTAGGAGTTGTTCCACGTGTAGATGTATTTCTGGTGTATCTGTGGGGAGGAAGGTGATCTCTGCGTCTTACTCTTCCGCCATCTTCCCCTCCCGCCTATTCAAGATTTAATAACAAAAAGTATGTGGTGGCCAAATACTAGATTGAATTCTGTGTGTCAATTATGGCAAACTCTGCTGCCTGAACCAAAGTGATCTGTAGCTTTCAGCATTTTTAAACTAGTCAAGTATCAGTGTGCTGGCTTCTGCTAGGGTCTTTTAGTCAAAAATGTGAAGCAAGTGAGAGAAAAGAAATTCAGTGCCTTGTTCATGCCAGATACTTTATATCACTCTTTCTGCAGAAAATCTATTGAGAACCTCAAAATTACGTGCATGAAAGTATCTAAACTGTTAACTCCTTCAAAATTTTTAAAGCACTCTGTATGTTAGTCATTGTACTAGGCCCTGAAGGTAATACACAGATGAGTAAGGCTAAATTCTCTGTCAAGAAGTTTAGAGTATTGTATCTCTGTGCTCAGCTCTGTGTTTTCGAAAATCTTTCAGCCATTCTCTCCCAACCTACTCAGATTTCTTCCATGTTGGAGATTATCTCTCTGACCTTTTACTCCCAATTAAAATTCCCATTTATTATCATTAGATATTGATATGTGAGTTGTGAATGATGAATAGGCTTAACCCTGTGTTCTTGGCATCATTTATCCCCTACAACAATATTTTACTAGTCTCCTAGTAGATATTATTTGGAATCTTCCTTATTTTAGATTATGTAAACGTAACCCTTAGGAAATAGTTATTTACACTTTAAGAATGCCAGATAATATAGTAGAAAGAAGAGTAGTGTTAAAGTTTGGCAGCCCTGAGATTCACCCAGGATTTGCCACTTAAATCCTTGTGACCTTGAACAAGTTATTTAATCTCTGAGCCTTGGTGAAAGACTCATCTGCAAATTTTTGAAATGAGATCAGGAATGTAGAGTTCCTGGACCTCTACAGGTAGGAGAACAGATGTAATCCTTTCCCCCTTCAATAGAAAGGCAAGTTCCACTTACGGTATGTAGGTGTGAACTCCTAAAACAAGTGATCCTTCTGGAAATAACAGCTATAAATTCTCAACAAAATACATAAAACAACAACGTGAAGGCTCTGGAGACTGAACAAATGCAAACAGACTTTGGAGAGAAGTCAAAACCTGTAGCAAGTGACCAACACAGAGTGAGTTTCTGTTTTTCAGTGGCTTTACCCCTGAAGGCAACCCTGGTAGAAAAACCAGTACTCTTTCTGGCCAGAGGAACTAAGGCCACCAGATAATAAGGGGAAGAAAAACCAGAAAGGGAAGATATAGAGAAGTGGAACCCTTAATTCTGTGTGGGAACTCAGTACATCACTGACTGACTTCTGAACCAGTCCAGCATGCCATATAAGGAGATTGGAAGTCAATGCTCTATCCTCGCAAAAAGAAAAAGACTGAACATGCTGAAAATCAACAACTCTTTTTAGATCCATTAGAGAATTGAGGTCATGAGGAAAACCACTGCCCCCAAAATTGGAGAGACAGGCAAATATATAAGTTGTCAGAGCATAAGCCCAGAATCCTGCCCATGGAACGGCCACCAGGGTAGGAAAACATGGACTCTGATTCTGGAGGCTCAGTTTGGATAAGCTTGAAAGTGAAAAACAATAAGGGGGCCAGTCTTAGGGGGCTGATTTCATGAGTTTTATCTGCAAAAATGCCCACCAGGTTCTCAGGGTAAAGATCTAAGAAATATCCCCTTTGAGGGAAAAGCTAGCCATTTTGAAATTGCCTGGAGCATTCTGCTGTTAGAAACAGAAACCTGCCCTCAAGGGAAACTGTTTTACCAGAGCCTGACCACCTTGAGTTTTATCAGGGCCTAACTGACCTGGGTAAAGGAAAAATACCAACTCCAACCCTCTGTAGTTTCCTGTCTCACCTCAGGTGGGCAGGACTAAGAAGCACTTTGTGAAGGTCACAGCCCAGGACCACAGTCTCACTAAAAGACTGAGATCTGAACATAGGACTATAGAATGCTTCCCCTCCCCTCACACCTTACTACAGCATCATTAGGCCTCCAGTGTAATAATGGGATTACAACAGACAGACCTCATATAAGAAGAAATCTCTTGGGAAACCCAAAAGCAATACAGGAGACAAAAACAAGGATACCAGCATAAGTTATAGCCCCTTGACATGTACAGCTACAACAAACAGTACATAGCCTGACTCCTAGCCAGGTAAAAGAAAACCTCACACCCCAGGCCTATACTTTACCCAGCTTTCCACAAAAAAATAACAAGGTATACTAAAAGGCAAATAACATAGTGTGAAGAAACAGAGCAAACATTGGAATTATCAGACCAGGAGTTTAAAAAACAAGAATATGCTAAGGGCTCTAAAGGAAAAAATGGTCAACATGCAAAAACAAATAGGTAATATAAGCTGAGAGATGAAAACTCGAAAGAATCAAATGGAAATACTAAAAATCAAAACTAACAAAAATGAAGAATGCCTTTGAAGGATTCATCAGGAAACTGGACAAAGCTGCGGAAAAAATCAGTGAGCTTTATTCAATGGAAACTTCTCAAACTGCAAAGCAAAAAGGAACAAAAGAATGAAAAAGAAATGGAACAGAATAGCTAAGAACTGTAGGACAATTACTAAGGGTTGTAATGTATGTATAATGGGAATACCTGGAAAAGAAGAAAGAGAAACAGAAGAAAAGTTGAAGTAATAATGACTGGGAATTTTTAAAATAAATTACAGACTTATAAACCATACATGTGAAGCAGACTGAAAACAGTTAAGAGCCAAGGCTTACTAAACTGAGCTGAGGTTGGAGCTGCTGTCTACCAGAGAGGTGACAATCTGCATTTTGTCTAAGCAGTTAATTACCTATAAAGCAAAAGTAGCTACACGTATTGGAGTAACATAAAGAATCCAGAATTTTCACAATACATTATAGTATCACAATATCCAGAATGCAATCCAAAAATACGCAACAATACAAAGAGCCAAGAAAATGGGACACACTCTCAAGGGAAAAGAAATCAACAGATGCCAAGCCCAAGATAAGATACCAAAGACTTTAAAAGCAGTTATTATAACTGCTCCATGAGACAAAGGAAGTACACTTGCAATAATTTGAAGAGATAGAGAATATCAGCCAGAGAATTAGGAAGTGTAAAGAGAAGCAAATGGAAATTTTAGAAGTGAAAGATATATTATTTTAAATTAAAAAAATTTACTGGATGGGCATCATAGCAGAGTGGAGGTGACATAGGAAAGAGTCAATAGATATGAAAATAGATAAGTAGAAACTAATCTAAAGAAGAAAAAGAGAAAAAGTTTTAAAATAAATAAATAAACCTCAGGGACTTGTGGAACAATTTCAGAAAAATCTAACCTATGGGTAGTTTGAGCCCCAGAAGGAGAGGAGCAAGAGAAGGGGATAGAAAAACAAAGTTTCACAAATTTGACAAAAAGACAAACTTACAGTCTCACTAAGCCAAGTAAACCTCAAGTAAGATAAATTCAAAGAGAAGCATGCTTAGCACATCATAGTCAGGCTGCTGTAAACCAAAACTAAAGAGCAAAACTCAAAAGCAGCCAGAGAAACACCTTACGTAAGGTGAGAAAGGTAAATAAGTACATATCAAGTGGTGGTCATTCTCTGAGGAAAAATAAACCAGGATACGAAGGACAGAGTGAAAGAGGAGGAGTTAGAGTCAAAGATATTTGAGCAGAGCCTGAATGTGTTCCTCACTGCATGGGTTAGCTGATTTAGGGAGAAGAGCCTTCCAAGCAGAGGGAATAGCAGATGTCAGCTCCAAGCCAGGAGGACAGATCGAGAAAATGGGTCAGAGAAGTAGCAAAGGACCAGATTACCTAGGCCCTAGAAAAGACTGAATTTCATCCTGAGTAAGAAGGAAACTGTCATGAGCAGGGGAGTGACATGATGTCTTCTGTTTTAGGATTGCTCTGTCTGCTAAACCAAAGAAGTAGTCCATTTGATGTGGAAATACATTGGGGAACTGGGGCTACCACAGACACACCCCACCCCACAATTCACTATGTACATTAACTTGTCTAAAAGGCTGTGATACATCCCTTTGTACCTACAGTAAAGAAACCTGTTCATATTTGTTCCACATTTCTTAGACCTTTTGAGCCTAGACTTTTCTTTAGCATCTTAACAATGTCAAAAGAAACACTTTATATTTTTTAAACACTTACTATATGCCATACCCTGTATCTGAATGCTTTGTGTCCATTATTTTATTCCATAACTATCCCATGAAGGAGATTCTGGTGTTATCCCTTTTTACAGGAGCCTGAAACCTAAAGAAAATGAGGACCTTACTGAAGGTCTCACAGCTAGTACATGAGGGAGTGAGATTTGGGCCCAGGTGGTTTTATTCCAGAACCATGACCTTAGGCCTAGGCCATGTTGCCTTCTCTTAGACTATTTACTAAAGAATTATTTCCAAAAATCACCAATTCTTTTGCAAATCAAAACCTTGACTTTTCCTTTAAATTTACAGATGTCTCAAAGATACTCCTTTTATAAAAAATACCTTTTATATTTTCAGTGAACTAAAGTATGTTACTTTTCATTTCTTCCAGGATTAATATGCTCTGATTGATATAAAATCGTTTCTGCCTTATAATAGTATGTGTCTAATTTTTCCCAGATTGAAGGATTCTCATTAAACAAACTAGGGAATTTCAACCTTAAAGAAATTCAGAAAGACTCTGTGGCCTGGGAGTACACTGATAATGCTGCAGGGGACGCAGACTCAGCAAAAGAAGAGGCACCAAAAGAAATGCCCGTTAAAAGGGGACAGGTCTGTTCTCCCTTGTTTCTAGTTTTACTGTCTATTTTTAATTTGTTGTTAATTGTGGAGTTTATGAGTTACTCAGTTCTTCCTCTCTTCTTTCCTCAACTATCTTAACTATTTCGTGGCTGTTTAGTTTCTAGTCTATCCAGTCCTTTGAATAGACAAGTAATGAGAAAAGGTAAAATTCAAATCATTGAATCCACAGTTACTTACGTGGTTTCTTCTGTGTGCAAGGTGCTGTGAAAGAGGCTGAGAATTCAGAGATAAACTCCAATCTGTCCTCTAAGAGCTTAGGTCTTAGATAGTATTATGAGGTTTAAATATATGAAAAGTTAACTAACCTCAAATTACTAAAATAACAGTGAATAAGTCTGTGGTCTAGTGTACTTGTCCGTATCCATACTATTAGGGCTGGGCAGGAGAATTTATGCAAAAGGAAAGAATTGCCATTAGAATTTCAAACAAAAATCTGAACAATGTAATTATACTAGTAATAACAATAGGATTCTGACCCAAATTGGTAAATGGTCCTTGACTCCATGAGCTTCCCCATAACCCTTTGGGGTAAAATGACAGTAATACCCACAAAATACTTCTGAGACCTGGATTCTTATCCTAGCTCTTTGCAAACAGGTCATGTCACTCTTTTAGTCCTTATTTACTCATGCCTAAAATGAGGAGATAATGGTGAATCATACGTTCTCCAGGTGTGTTTTCTGGAATCCTTGAGAGTTGAGGGGAAGAGGGTGGGGGTGGCACTCTACCCCTGCTGCCGCCGGAGCACGCTGCTGGTATCAGTTTTCTATTTGGGGTTCCAGGAGTGGCTAAAAGCACAGGCTGTGGAGCCAGAATATTTGAATTTACAAACACAAATGCAGCTCTCCCACTTCCTAGCTGTGTGTCTTTGGGCAGGTGACTTAATCTTTCTGTGCCCCAGTTTCCTCACCTGTGAATGGGGATGATATTGGTACCCTCTCATAGTCACTGACTTATAGAATGCTTCACTCAGTGCCGAGCATGTGGTAAGCACTTAGTAAATGCTAGTTGCTAGTCTTATTTTATTTGAGAAAGAAAGTGTTCTCTACGTTAAAAAAGCAGAAACAATAACAACAACAACAACAAAAAGTGTAAGTACCACTGGTCTAGATATGTCAAAGGTCTCTTAAGTTCCATGTTATGATATTATCAAGTCATTTCAGTGAGATGCTTAAAAATCCTTAGTAATGCTGAATATATGGATAAAGAGGTGAGATCTAATGAAGCTTTCCATTTCTGGGGTTTTCTTTGTGTCCTCGACTATAGTGTGTGGGACCTAGACAACTTCCATTTTTAATCAGTTTTGCTTCGTAAGCCCACCTAATAACTTTATCTTATTTCACAGAACCTTTGTGGTTAAGATTTAGTGAATAAGTATGTGGCATTAATAAAATACCATACCACTTGTTTTGAAGCTTGATATAGTAAAGTGTGATTGGAAACAAATTTGTATACCCTAGAAGGAAAAGCTATTGCTGAAAGTCCAATTAAATACTTTATCTTTTCATTTGAATGCTAATTGGAGAGAGAAATCATGCTGCCACTTCTGAAATTGAGACCTCAACAGTGTCGAAATTGCATGGTGTGGTGAAAGAACACTGGACTGGGATCAGGAGACATTGTCCTCATTTTGCTCCTGACAAGCATTGAGACCTTTGACAAGTCACTCTTTGGACTTCAGTTCCTTCTCTTGTAGCATATGGGAGTTGAACTAGATTACCTCTTAAGAGCATCTTACAGTTGTGACATTGTTTCAATGGTATATGGATTTCTTGTATTTAAAAAGACTATACCTAAATGAAAAAATACAGAGAGCAACCAGTCTGCCAGATGCTTTCCCTTGTTTTCTGATTTAATCCTCATAACTATCCTGTGTTATAGGTGGTATCATCCCTACTCTGCAGATAATGGTAGCGACCATTTTTTGAACATGTGTGCCAGGCACTGTGCTAAGCTCTTAACAGACACTCTCTCACTCAGTCCTCCCAACAACCCTATGAGGTGGGTACTGTGATCCCCATTGTTCAGATGAGGAAACTGAGGCTTAGACAGCTTGTATACCTTCACCAGGATCAGACACAGCCAGTAAATGGCAGAGCTGGATTTGAAAGCTAAGCATGTCCCACTCCAAAGCCAGTTCTCTTAGCCTCTGTGCTATACTGCCAATCCAAGAAAGAAGAAGCTAAGTCACAGAGCAGTTAAGATCTGTGAAGTGGCAAAATTGTATTTGGACCCATTTTTTTCTTTTCTAAGTCCTTTGTACTTTCCACTATATTCCATCACAGTATGTCCCAACTTGTCATGAGTCTGTGAGTGGAAAACTTAGTATTAATTTCTGATATCAAGAGTTATTTATTTGACTTTAAAATCAGTTGCTACCGGCAGATTCAATGAACTTAATGTAGCTTCTCAGAGCAAGTGAGAGGAGTGTTTTTCCTTTTGCTCTGTGCCTCTAGCTGTAGCCCATTTCTGTGTGTAACTGTGTAAAGGCACCCTCCAGAGGCAGGAACAGGGAGAGCTCAGTGCTGAGGGTAGTAGCAATCAGGGCACAGTTCTCTCCACCTGCCCTTAAGACTTCAAAATAAGGAGTGCTGCCTGGTTACATAAAACTGCCTGTCTATTCCTATGATAATGACTAGATTTTAACATACTTTAATCCTGGGAATTCAGTGAAGGAATGCTGTTTTCCCACAATCGAAATAGAACCTAGAATGTGGTTATCTAGATAGACTGTCAAATTCATATCTTTGCTAAGGTTTTTCAGATTTTTTTTATTTGATGCTTGAATGATCTCTTATTTTTCAGATTGTACTGACATCTGAAATAACCTGTATATTTTCTCTTTGCTGTTAATAGGTATCATTAATATTTGATTTAAAACACCAGCCTTCAGTACCGGTTGGGCAGCTCTGGGTGGAATTGCTTCGATTCTATGCTTTAGAATTTAATTTGGCTGATTTAGTGATAAGTATCCGTGTCAAGGAATCGGTATCTCGTGAATCAAAGGATTGGCCCAAAAAGCGCATTGCCATTGAAGGTACCTCAAAATGTTTATCTTTAATTTCCCCACCCCACCTTTTTTTTAAGGTGTCAGTCTAACAGCATGCTTTTTATTTCAGTCTTTTTTCAGCTCCTACATGTAAGGTAGGCCTGACCCCAAAAGTGAAATAGATAGCTAGAATCTTGCATGTGTTACAGTGAGTCATCCCAAGGGAACAAATTGTTCATCCTGGGTTTTTTAAGTGCTGCAATAAAACATCTTAATCACTTAAGCAACTAAAAGAATGGCTGGCTGTGTCCTTATTTTCTTTGTAAATTGCTTTAACAACTTGAAATGCTTAAAAAGTCTTTTCCAAGTGATGTGTAAATCCCACTTTCCTCTTTGCTGTTCTCATTTCTGGATTTTTAGATTCACTCCTTTCATGGATTGTTGTTGATGTTGTTTAGTTTTACAAAGGTTGAGGAAAATACCTTTTCTCATGAAAAATAACATTCTTCATTGGATTCCTCTCCATAGAGAAAAAGGATAGTTATTTTTGGAATATTTGCAATAACATTTAGAACTTATTCATGAAAACACCTTTTCTCTTAAAAAAAACACTTAAACTCTTAAATGAGTTAAGGTTCATTTAACTGAAACCATTGTATAAAAGACATACTGATGTGCCCTGTAGATTTCATTAAATGTATGAGATCTCAGCTTTACAAAGTCAGGAGGTGGAAACCCCACTAGAAATCTTAATTCTCCTCCTTCAGATAATTTAAAGAACCTCCTAAATGGAATTTTCTTATTTTTGCTTGATTTTTTTCAAGCCTTATATTGCATAAGAGGGTTTTTTGCATTTTGCATAAATTCTGTGTGCAGTCATGGGGATCTCACATTTTTAAACCCTCCCCTGCAGTTTCTCTGGCTCAGCTCTTCTGGCCAATTGCCTAACCTGCTGGAGTTCTAGGGGAGGAGAAAAGATTGAGAGAAGTGGTGTCTCCTCCTGGTGCCTCCCTCTCGCCCCTGAATTCAGTCCAGCCAGTTCAGTGATGGGGCTTCCCAGGGCAGAAGAGTGGAGGTAAGCTCTACAAACCGCAGGGCCTGGCTGAGTGGGGAGGCTGAGCACTCAGCAGAGCCTGGCGGGAAGACCTCGCTTCCCGAGGGCACAAGAGCCACACTGATGACATCTTTTTTTTTTTTTTTTTTTTTTTAAGCTCCGCAGTCACAGAACAGAATAGGGAAGGGGTACTGGTTCTGAACAGAATGGGTTCTCTTCAGAGAGCAGATGTTTAAGAAAGCATTTCTTTTCGTTTTTAAACTGTATCTTCTTACTCCCCATCCCCAGTTTTTTAAAAAGCTTATGATACATGATAAATTTTACTGTTGCTTACTTGTTGTCTTTATCTATAGCAGGCTAATTTTTAAAACATGAAATAGAAGTGTATGAAGTAGCAGATTTTTTTTTTCATTACAGATCCCTACTCTGTTAAAAGAAATGTGGCAAGGACCCTAAATAATCAACCTGTGTTTGAATATATACTTCATTGTTTAAGGACAACGTATAAATATTTTGCTCTTCCACACAAAATTACAAAATCCAGCCTTCCAAAGCCTCTGAGTACTGATACCTGTACTTCCAAACATTCTAAAGAAGTAGCAAAACGTGATCCAGATGTACAAGCGAAAGATGATAAACTCAAAACCTCAGTTTTGGCTCAAGGTCCTGGTGCTGCCAGTTTAACTGCGAGCACCTGCAAGGTACCATCACTTACTCTTAAAGAGACTGCTGAAACCTTTGAAAGCCCATCAACAGAGGAAATGGGAAACACACACATCAGTGTCCACCTGGAAAACTCAGACTATATCAAGGCAGAGGTCACTTGCGATGACTCTGAGGATGTTAAAGTACATCATCAAGAAACAGGAAGTAAAGATGAGAAAGAAAAATGTGGAATGGAGGGCAAGCATCCTTTGACTGCTGATGATCAAGCTTTAAGTAGTAGCAAACGTGGAGAGCTTGTCATCTGTGGCAGCCCAGGAAGTGACGAGACTCATGGCACTTTGCATTTAAAAGGCTTCGAAAATCCTACAGCTAAAGGGTGTGACGAATTTGCTACTTTAGATGACAAGGCTGATGTTGATGAAGAAAGCATTGAAGGTACAGATGAACTTGGAGATGCTCTAAGCCATTTTACCCCTTCAAGACAGGGCCAGACATCAGGAATCATTCACTCTGATGAAGAAGAGGAGGAGGAAGAGGAGGAGGAGGAAGAACCCAGGCTCTCCATTTCCCGAAGGGAAGATGAGGATGATGTTGCTAACGAAGATGAGTTAGACAACACCTACACTGGATCAGGGGATGAGGATGCCCTGTCTGAAGAGGATGAGGAATTAGGTGGATCTGCTAAGTATGAAGACTTGAAAGAATGTGGAAAACACCAGGTGGATGGAAATCTACTAATGGAACTTAATAAAATCAGTCTTAAAGAAGAAAATGTATGCGAGGAAAATTCAACTGCGGATCAGTCTGATTTCTTCTATGAATTTAGTAAACTCATCTTCACCAAAGGCAAGGTAATCAGTGCCACTCCTAGACATGGCACTAGGAGACTTGAAAGAGTTTTAATGCATGTACTTCCGATTTTTGTGTACTAAAACAGGGCTCTCCTCTCTCGGTAGTGGTTAACAAGTTGCTCTTTCACTCCAGTGCAACCACTAGGTCCACTTCCCTCCTTAATCTCTTAGGAATTTGCAGAGGAGAAAAGTAATGCTGTTGGTAGTAAAAATAACTGCCTTTTGCTCCTGCGTGTACCAAAAGGGTGTCCCCATCTCAGATACTTTGGAGTGGCCACACCATTATATTTTCATTCCTTTGGAATGTGAGAAGTAGAATGTGTACTTTGGAAAAAAGATTCAAGACCCCTTTATTTGGTAAATAAAGTTTTATCTTAAATCTTTTATTATTTGCTTTGCCATCTTCCTGCAGTCTCCTACAGTAGTATGCAGTTTATGCAAACGAGAGGGTCATCTAAAGAAGGACTGTCCCGAAGACTTCAAAAGAATCCAGCTGGAACCTTTGCCACCATTAACACCCAAATTTTCAAATATCTTAGATCAAGTTTGCATTCAGTGTTATAGTAAGTTATTAACATTTCTTTTGATTTGTCAAAATATTAAATTGGCATTTTCTCAAGAGTTATCTGAATCACTAACCTGTTAGCTTCATTATAGGGGCTAAGTCTGTTCCATTCTCCATTGTATCCACAGTGCTCTGTGTATCCTGTTCCATTTGGGACATGCAATAAAAAATTGTTAAAGAAAGACACGGAGGGAGAATTTTTAAGTCTTAAGACTGGAGTACTATCATTTCCTAACTGGTATTCCTTGAAATGTTTTTCTAGGTGCCTGCCATTAATCGTATTTCGTCACAAGGAGTATTCCATAGGTCAAGTAGGGAATAACTCTATATCCTGCCCCCTCCCGTAGAGGTTTTTAGGGCACATTAGCATAATAAAGCCTTCTGAGAAATGCTATGGTAAAGAACTTATTTAACTCTTTAGTCTTATGTAACCCTTTTCCAAAATTTGAGCATAGAGTACTTTTTAATTAATGCTAATTAATAACCTTTATAACAGCCCTTTAAGGATCACCAGTTTGGGGAAGTGTTGGTATACTGAGGTATAAAGCTCTACAAGGAAAAACATTACATGGAGAGGCATGGCAGCTGCTTAGAGTGAAAGAATGTGATCCATCACATTGCTGTACCTTGAGATGTCTGTCTGTGCCAGAAGACACTTATCCTGAATCAGGGATTTCTTTTTTAAACCTCTTCAGAGAGTATAAGTGAGGAAAGAAAACTATTGGTTCTCTTTAGAAAAAATACATACATATGCACATGCTCACAAACTATTGTGTTCACCCTGGCGAGGGGGGCGGGGGGGCAGTGTGGGAGTTTGTGTAGTTCCCTGAAGGCTGCCTTCATAGGGCTCTGGGTCTCTCTGAAACCCAGGAGCAGAATCCTTGTTCAGACTGCTTTACATCTCAGGAGCAGTTCTTGGTGATAGACTCTTTCAAAAGGCATCTTTATTTTACATTGCTTAATGCTGTCTACTGAGAAGACACACAAAATTTAGAGTTTTGTTTATTTTTTTTTTTAAGCCGGTTAGGTTTTATTAAAAAATATAGTTTTTCAGAGAATGTGAACAATCTTTGTTTCTGAATGTATCTGTTTATTTTAAACAGAGGATTTTTCTCCAACAATTTTAGAAGATCAGGCACGTGAACATATTCGGCAAAACCTAGAAAGTTTCATAAGACAAGAGTTTCCAGGTAAATAAGTTTTTACCTTTAAGAAAAGAACGATAGTGTGACTTTCCTTCAGAATGAGTACATGTGTTACAACAACATTAATTTTGAGACTAAGAAAGCAGTGTTACAGTGATGGTGGGGACAGGGCTTCAGTTGTTCTGTGATATACCTAGGGTGGCTTTTGGTCTTCCCAATCCTAGTTTGCCAATAGAAAAGATAGAAGCAGTGTAGTATTTTGCTTAGCAGATACCACAAGTGAACTTCATTTAGTATTAGGTTTAGAGTCAAAATTCAGACCTGTAAAAAGTGAATTTATTTAGAAAGTAGTAAGCTTACATTATTAAATGTTCTGAGATGATCCACATTTTCCTTGAAATGTCCTTGCATTTAAGAAGAAAGTGGCATTTGATAATCTTGCATGTCTTCTATAACTTGTATTTATTTATTTATAGTAAATTTTGAGAGAAAATAATTTATAATAAATGACTAGTTAATAAAAGAACATAATTATAATGAGATTGTTATAGGACAGTTAACAACTGGGTATTTTTGATTCATGAGAGAGTTGTTTCGATCAGAAGATTAAATGTACTCAGGTAATTAGGTATGACTTTTCATATATCCCTAACAGGAACTAAACTGAGCTTGTTTGGCTCCTCCAAAAATGGATTTGGGTTCAAACAGAGTGACCTTGACGTCTGTATGACAATTAATGGACTTGAAACTGCTGAGGTACAGTGACCACGTAAAACTTCCATTTGCTGTGGAGTGTGATTTGACAATCTTGACTGACAATACAGCATGGTATTTTCCAGATTTATCAGGGTGTATCATACGGAGTATGCCATTTGGCACAATCTGTCTGGTCAGATAACTTAGAAGTTGAGAAGTGAATGTGAGGAGTAGAAAGGCTTCTGCTTGCAACTTGTAGTGCAAACTAGATTTGAAAGCAACATCTGGGAATTCTAGAAAGCTAAACCAGCCTCTCCCGTGTCCCAGTGGCGTAGCCGCTAGGCTGACTCAGGTACATAAATATACCAACGTGAGGTTTTCTGAGAAGTTTTTTAGGAGGCAGGCAATGTGGTGCAGTGATAGGAGAGTGCTAAACTGAATTCAAGACAGACTTGGTTCATCAGTCCTTAAACATGTGGTCTTTGGTTGATAATCTCTAATATGGAAGTGAGATCCTCTTGCCTCAGGAGATGGTTGTGCTCATCAGCTTGGATCATGTATGTCAGGAGTCAGGGAACTATGGCTCGCTGCCTGTGTTGTAAATATCAGTTTTTATTGGCATACAGCCACACCCCTTCATTTATGTATTGTCTACATCTGCTTTCACTCTGTAACTTCACCGGTTGAGTCCTTGCAACAGGCCACATGGTCCACAAAGCAGAAAAGGTTTGCCAGCCCTCATGGATATGAAGGCATTTATAAAATGTAAAATACTTTTGAAAAGGTGTAAAGTCTGAGAAGTACTGAATTTTTTATTTGTAACAGTCCAAATGCTGTATATCCAAAGGAGTGATTGCTGGGATCTTTTTATGCCTTTTTTGAGTTTCAGGTTTTTATCCTTTGAGGATGTATCTGACTTGGGAAAATAGTCAAAAGTTATCTAGCATGACTATGGTGAATAGGTGGCTAAGCAAGATTGGGTCCAATATATGGAATGACCTGATTATATCGGGTGGCCAAAAAGTTCGTTCGGGTTTTCCTGTAATGTGGAAAAACCCAAACGAACTTTTTGGCCAACCCAATACATCATCAAGATTGAATTTTTACATGATTAATAAACTAGTCTTGAGGGCATTTTTAAATTAAATTCCAAATATATTCTGGGAAGTATATAGCCATCAGAAGGACTTAATGTTTCAGCCCAAATGTTTTTAAATATTTGAAATATTATTCATATTTCCTGTATGACTTTCTTTTTGTGCATTATATTTTTCACTAGTTCTGTGGAGAAATAATCTGAGCTTAATTACTCTCCACAGCATTTCATCAGCTCTTAATTAAAGTATAATGAAGGTCTACCCAGAATGAATAAGACGGGCCACAGAAGCTCCCTCTTATTAATTCTGTCACATAGAGAGTACTTCTGAGTGACATAATTACATAGCGGGGAAAAATGGAGATCCTCGCTGGTTCAGAGACTTTTCTGGAGACACTGATTTCAGCCTTTCTTGTGCCTCCAAGAGCAACCCAATGAGGGTTTCCACATCCTTAGGATATCCCTATGAATGAGGATTAACGCTCACCTAAAAGGGAAAAATGTATGTAGAATAATTTGAAGTTAATTTTGTTATTTCTGGAGGAAATGGAAACTATGACAAGGTTAGGAACCTGTCTTCCATTTCTGATTCAGTAGTTTGTGCCTTTTTGTTTGTTTGTTTGTGCCATTTTTCTTGCAGGGGTTGGACTGTGTAAGAACTATTGAAGAATTGGCAAGAGTCCTCAAAAAACATTCAGGTACCTCTGTAAGCTTTTTCTAAAAAATATTTTTGTCTTTTTTATTAGTGTTTTGCATACTTAGAATTTATGAATGCCGACGAAACAGTGTAGTGGTTCATATAACATTTGTGGTATTGGTGTCTTTAAAAAAATCTTATGTGATTAAGTATGAAAAGCTGAGGAATTGGTTATAATATGTGTGTGCATGTTTTTGCCTCAGTCAGTTTTATTTCAAGACAAAGTATATACCACGCAGGAAATTTTGGGAATCGCTTTGCCTTATCAGCATTGTGTAAATCAAAGTGTAGGGGCTGCTCGCAGTGATGTGAAGTATAGTGGGAAGCACCATGGACTAGGGTGATGGATTGTACTTACAGCTGTTTAGCTGTGTGTGACCCTGAACAAGTATTTACAGCTGTAAAATGTACAGATTCTGTAAATTGTGCACAGAGCTGAAATGCCATTAGCATATTCTCCTGCCTCTCTTTGTCAGAGGCAGCTATGGATGCTGTTAACAGTGAGAGTCTTCTTTTAAACTGTGGTTCATCCAACTTCTGTGCTAAGAGTTGAAAATGAAAGTGAGCAAGATATTGTCGTTGCCTTTGTGGAACTTAAAATCCGTGCACCATCCATGGAAAGCTTTCTTATATCTTAGTCAAGAGTAGACCTAGGGCTTCCCTGGTGGCGCAGTGGTTGAGAGTCCATCTGCCGATGCAGGGGACACGGGTTTGTGCCCCGGTCTGGGAAGATCCCACGTGCCGCGGAGCGGCTGGGCCTGTGAGCCATGGCCGCTGAGCCTGCGCGTCCGGAACCTGTGCTCAGCAACGGGAGAGGCCACAACAGTGAGAGGCCCGCGTACCGCAAAAAAAAAAAAAAAAAAAAAGAGTAGACCTAAATTCACAGCATGGGCATGCACACATACATACATACATACATACACATAAATATGCACCTGGAATGCCCCTTTTTGTTGCATTCTTTTTTTAAATAAATTTATTTATATTTTATTTATTTTTGGCTGCGTTGGGTCTTCGTAGCTGCACGCGGGGGCTACTCTTTGTTGCGGTGTACGTGCTTCTCATTGTGGTGGCTTCTCATTGCAGAGCACGGGCTGTAGGTGCGTGGGCTTCAGTAGTTGTGGCACGCAGGCTCAGTAGTTGCGGCTCATGGGCTTAGCTGCTCCGCGGCATTTGGGATCTTCCCAGACCAGAGCTTGAACCCGTGTATCCTGCATTGGCAGGCAGATACTTAACCACTGCGCCACCAGGGAAGTCCCTGTTGCATTTTTTATTTACAGGAGTTTAAAGAGGATACTGTGTTATTTAAGTAATGGGGGAAAAAAACTTAATTTTGATTTACTCCTAATGAAAACCTAGCGCATCAGTATTTTTTTAATATGTTTTGATATGATTTTTTTGGTCATTGAAGCAAGCATTTTGGGAATTTTACCTCTAAAGATCATATGCTTTTTTATTTTATTTATTTTATTTTTTTATTTTTTTATTTTATTTTATTTTTTTAACATCTTTATTGGGGTATAATTGCTTTACAATGGTGTGTTAGTTTCTGCTTTATAACAAAGTGAATCAGTCATACATAAACATATGTTCCCATATGTCTTCCCTGTTGCGTCTCCCTCCCTCCCACCCTCCCCATCCCACCCCTCCAGGCTGTCACAAAGCACCGAGCCAATATCCCTGTGCCATGCGGCTGCTTCCCACTAGCTATCTACCTTACTGCGTTTGTTAGTGTGTATATGCCCATGACTCTCTCTCGCTATTTTTATTTTTGAAGATTATGCAAAGAAACTAAATTACTAAGCTTCCGTGACTATTAGTTATTTAGTACTGAGCTAGGTTTTGACTTTTGATTTTGAAATAATTTCAAAGTTAAAGGAAAGCAGCAAAAATTGTATAAAGAACTCTGTCTATCCTTCATTCAGATCCACCAGTTGTTAACATTTTACCACATTTGATTGATCATTCTATCTCTTGCTTGCTCACGATTTTTTTCTGTACCATATGAGATTAAGCTGCAAACATCACGTCCCTTTCCCCTAGATACCTGTGTGTATTTCCTAAGAATGAACCATGTTAAAAATAGGTCATTTTTAGACTAGAAATGACTTTTACATACAGATTACAATGTAATGCAGATTGCATGGAACAAAAATGGAATAATAGCTACAGGACTATGATTAAGAAAGCAGTCTCCCCATGTATTTTATTGGGTACCTGTTATGTGCTCAGCACTGTGTTGGGCACTTCGGGATGGTAGAAAAATAAGTCTGTATAGGTCTTTGACAGCTTTCAGATCTCAAACGTAAGATAATCTCACAGGCTGTGTAACAATGTGTGGTAGTATTCATTTATTAAAATGAGTTGTAGAAACTACAGCAAGTATTAAATAACTTCTGAAGAGAGAGATTCTGGGAAAAGAGTTGGGTAGGGGAGGTTCATGGAAGAGATGGGCTTTTTCTGATCTCAGATGATGATGAACATGATTTGAAGAGGATAGGAAGAGAAGTCATTTCTAAGATGCATGGATGTGAGTGCGAGAATCACTGTAATATATTTTTTAGGACAGTGAGAAGATTGGTACATTTTGAGAGGAATTTCAAGTGGGAACTATTAGGAGATAAGGTAAAGTCTGTAGATATTTGGAAGCCACTGAAGTTTCTTCAGAGGGGAGAAACCCCATAAAAGCAAAACTTAAACTTTTTAGGGAGCTGATATACTCTTAGGGAAGATATAATCTAAGTGACAGGGCAGAAGGACCTTAACCAGTTGCCAGTGATCCTAAAAGGAAAAGAATACGAGAGATTCCAAAGGGAAATTTCCTAGAATTGGAACCTACAAGTAGGAAATAAGGGTTCAGGCTGATGTCTGGGTATTTGAGAAATGAGAATGTTTGCAGAGAACACCAGCGTGCCATGAAGCTATAATCTCCGAGAGTTAACAGTACAGCAAGCAGTTAGAAATATGGAGTTGTCAGTTAGGATTGAAGAACAAAATGAAACAGTTTTGTATTGAAATGCTTGAAGGAAGAAAGAGAGACAGAAGCCAAGAATAAAACAGAATTCCATGGGATCATTTGAGAGAAGTTGAGGACCAAGCTTTAATTCTTGAGTGTAGAAATTAGGGAAGGACACTGAAAAAAGAGCTATTGGAATGGTAAAATAGGAACCAGGATGATGTGCTATGAATAAATCCTAGAGAACAGGCTTAGAAGTGGTTAGCAGGGTCAAATTCTAGAATGGGAAGGAGATTGAGAAAAAGGATATCTAATTTAGAGCCAGTATAGCAAAGTAATTAATGGGGCTTCTAGAATCAGACTCTCTAGTTTTAAATCTTGGGTTCCTGCTTTCTGGCTGTGTGATCCCCAAAAGTCACTCAGCTTCATTATGAGCACTCAGTTTCTCATCTATAAAGCAGGAACAACAGAAATAGCATTTAAGATTAAGCAAGGCAATACATTAAACTACAGGGCCTGACATAACACAAAGTGTTCAGTAAGTACGAGCTTCCTTGCCTCTCCTCCCTATCAGTGTGTTAGACTTCTATCTCCCACACAGACCTTTTTTGCTGAAATTTCTTTCATCTGTGTACTTTTTTTTCTATATTCCAGACCGCTAGGTTTCTGCCCTCTAGCCATCACCACTTAACTCTCTCAGAAGGAGCTCAAACCCCAACATCTCAGGCTGAGCTCATCTTTCTCTTTACTGCCTCCCTTCTGCTACAGCCACCACTACCGGCTCGTCCTTCTGAATCCTCTTTCTTGCTTATTGACATTGGCTTCCTTGGAATCACCAAAATGAATGAAGTGATAATTAGCCTGTCCTAGACTAGGTTCAGTAGATTCAGTCATACCTAGATTTGAATCCCAGCTCCACAGTTCACCAACTGCACATTCCTAAGCACGTTCATTTCTCGGGGTCTCTGTTTCCTCATCTTTTGGGTAAGGGTGAATGGTCTTAGGAGGTAATGTTTGTAAAGGAATCTAGGTGCTCAGGAAATGGTCTTACTGTTACAGCCCTCCTTCTTCCTTATCACCCCTACTTCTACTTCCCCAACCCATCCAGTTACGGATGCTCTCACACATGTCTTACTGCTTCTCTGCCAGGTCAGTTTTTTTGTTTTTTGTTTTTTTTTTGCAGTACGCGGGCCTCTCACTGTTGTGGCCTCTCCCGTTGCGGAGCACAGGCTCCGGACGTGCAGGCTCAGCGGCCATGGCTCACGGGCCCAGCCGCTCCGCGGCATGTGGGATCTTCCTGGACCGGGGCACGAACCCGTGTCCCCTGCATAGGCAGGCGGACTCTCAACCACTGCGCCACCAGGGAAGCCCTGGGTCAGTTTTTATAATGGTCACTTAGTCTCTCTTCTGGGTGCCTCCAGTCTATCCATTGCCAGGGACCTTGTTTAAATAGATGTGGTCAGTGATTCTCCCCAACTTACACCAGTGCATTGGCATTTCTTTGCCTCTAAGGATGTATATGTTCCCTATTTGGACTCCTCCCAGTTTTTACCACATCTCCTATTACTCATTATTTCTTTCCCTCAAGTCCACTCTGTAGCCTGAACGATTCCATGGAAGTTCTCTGAACATGCCGTTCTGCTTCAGGCATCTACCCTTCCCCTGTGCAGTTTTCCTTGCCTGGTAAATCCCGTCAGCCTTCTCTTTTTTTGCCTGTTCTTTTTCAAAGCCTAGCTCAAGCAATTTACTTCTCTGTTGAAGTCGATTCCTTTCTTTTACTGACATAGCTTCTAGCTCCAGGATGAGTAATTTTTGTTTTGAGGATTCTGATGATTACCCCTATGGGCTTTTCTCCATATTATATGTGTAGTCATATGGAGAGAATAGGTAGGGCCCACATAGTCCAGATTCTGTAGTAGTTTCCTCTTTTGTGATGTTTATCAGACTGACAGCCCTATACACATGCACATGATCCATTGAGTTCCTGAAGAGCAGTGGCTGCCTTGTTCATTCTTGTACTTCAGATATTGATGTGTTTAACAAATGTAAACTTTGCCAGAAGAGTCTTCCCAGATGTTTGTTAATAACAGAGAATTCTTTGACTAGTCTTAGTGACTCACATTAACATAAGAGCAACTTATATCCCCTGCTGCTGCATTTAATGACACTATCTTATTTCCCAACCTAGGGCTGAGAAACATCTTGCCTATTACAACAGCAAAGGTGCCAATTGTAAAGTTCTTCCATTTGAGAAGTGGTCTGGAAGTGGACATCAGTTTGTATAACACATTGGTAAGATTTTCTTTAGACTTTTTCTTTATGGAGATGAAGGGGAGCAAGTATCTCTTAATTTACACAATCTTTCAGTAAAATTAAACCATTCATTTCATCCAGTTCATTCTTTCAGTAGTTATTTATGAGTGCTTGCTAAGTGCCTGGCAGTGTTCTGAGGCTGGGGATATAACATAGAATTGAGTTAATATTAGTATTCATTTAAAATGAGGTCAGAGTGGCAAGTGCTTTTTGTTTGGCTTGAACTTTGTTTTAATTTTGGAGCGTGTATGTGTGTGTGTGTGTTTGTGTGTGTGTGTGTCTTTGGTCTCATACCTGGTTTATTTCAGGGCTTTATGGGACCTCTCTGGCCCCTAAGGACATTTAATTTGAATAATGGGCAGGAAGTGGGGGGTGCAGATCTTACATTGACTTAAATGGAACTGATTATTTTAATAGCCTATATTTTCTAGGAATGTTTAGACTAAGGAGGCCTGAGATCAGATGTCACTTATAATTCTTATCTAGTAAGTTAATGAAGTTTGTCTTCAGGGGAAAAATATTAGTTTCAGCCTAAATGTCTTCATCCTAAAATGAATTACAGTGTAAACCTTTTCAGAATATTCCGTCTTAAAACTTTTTCTTCTAACTGGTAGACTTATAGTGTAATTTCCCTTTTAACAGGCCCTTCATAACACAAGGCTCTTATCTGCTTATTCAGCCATTGATCCCAGAGTGAAATATTTGTGCTATACCATGAAAGTATTTACAAAGGTGAGTATGCTTCCTCTTGTGATTTATCAGGAAATTTCATTACATCTTCAACCTTGTTGAAAACATAAGTCCATAACAGAAACAGACTCAGTGATATAGAAAACAAACTAGTCGTTACCAGTGGGAAGAGGAAGTGGAGCGATAGGGGTATTATGGGATTAAGAGACACAAAGTACTATGTATAAAGTAAATAAGCAACAAGGATATATTGTACAGCACAGAGAATATGGCCATTATTTTGCAAAAACTTTTTTTGGCCTCACCGCACGTCTTGTGGGATTTTAGTTCCCTGACCAGGGATTGAACCCAGGTCCTCGTCAATGAGAGTGCAGAGTCCTGACCACTGGACCTCCAAGGAATTCCCTACTTTGTTATAACTTTAAACGGACTATAGTCTATAAAAATATTGTATCACTATGTTGTACACCTGGAACTAATATAATATTGTAAATCAACTATACTTCAATTAAAAAAAGAAAAAGAAAAGATAAGTGTGTATTTTTAAAGAACCATAGCCATGTCAAATGCTTCTTTTAACTATTTGAGAAGCCCTACTCAGCAAGCTAAAATTTTGTTGCTTAAATTTTACGTGGTAACCTAATATTGCTTCTGGCTGATAGTTCCACAGCTTTGTTGGGGTTTGTTTTGCTTTGATTTTTATTTATTTATTTATTTATTTGGTTGGTCTTATTTGGTTTTGTTGGCATATTTTAGCATTTGAAAATGTAATTTTTATATTAGTGCCCTGTAGAAGCACCTTATTCTTAGTGACAATAGAATAGATGCAAGTGTAGCAGAAGACATTGGTGGTCTTTCCTTTGTTCCTCCTTTTCCTTCCCCCCAGATGTGCGATATTGGCGATGCTTCTAGAGGCAGCTTATCGTCATATGCATACACGCTTATGGTGCTATATTTTCTCCAGCAGAGGAACCCACCAGTCATTCCTGTCCTTCAAGAGGTATTAGTAAAAGAAATTGTATTTCTCATCTGTAGAGCTGGGTGATCTTTGAGCCCTCTTCCTTCTCTAAAATTCTGTGGTTCTGTAGTTAAAATTTTTACTATTTTCCTACAAGTTTTTGTATCAATGCATTAAGTTTGTAATCCATACTAATAGTTTAAAAATTAATTTCAGATATACAAAGGTGAAAAGAAACCTGAAATATTTGTTGATGGCTGGAATATTTATTTTTTTGATCAAATAGATGAACTGGTACGTATTTTAATAGTAAAGAATTTTTACATCCTTGACTGAAAGTTACCTATCCTATGCTGTAGTGTAGATGGTCAACAACTATATTATCACTTGTAATATTTATTTATATTATGACAGTAAAAAAAAAATAGCACATACAGATGATTCCTTTGAAGTTGAAAACATTTTTTTTAAGCCAGGTGAGTTTCTAGGGACTATATTCAGGATTTCTTTAATGCCCAATAATTCCAAATGGTCAAGTAACTTTATTCCAAATGAACAAATATTTGCTCTATGGTTTCCTATAGAGAATTTGGAAAGACTCTCAGTTACAGAGATATAATAACCAGATGTCACCAAGGCTCTTAAAATTTATTTCCAGATTCTTCCACAAACATGCATTCTGAGGTTTGGCATTTAAAACCCTGAGCTCTTTCTGTCTCCAAGTCATAGGGTAGAGATTAATAAACTCATGTAAATGATATTTTAAAATATAAAAGAAAAGTTATATAATTATATTTTTATGTATTTAAACTCTAGTTAATTAAAATAAACCCAGATTTACTCCCTAAGATACAAATGACTATTGATATTAACACTTTACTATAGAGCATGATATCTCTTGTTCCTTCTATTTCTAGCCCACCTATTGGCCAGAATATGGAAAAAATACAGAATCTGTTGGGCAGCTATGGTTGGGACTTCTTCGTTTCTACACAGAGGAATTTGATTTTAAAGAACATGTTATTAGCATCAGGAGAAAAAGTCTGCTTACAACTTTTAAGAAACAGTGGACATCAAAATACATTGTTATTGAAGGTACAAATAAAATCAAACTTAAAACTGAATAGAATATAGAGATTGAACTGTGAGGGTGTTCTTCATCCTTGCAGAGCTCTCCCAGAGCAGCCATGAGCCACTGATCGGGGTGCGCCTTGCAGCCATCCCGTTACTGTCCACATCAGGCAGACTTGTCTGTTTCCAACTTAAAGATTTATTTTTAAATGGCTGATGCCCTCCCATGGAGTCTCTCACAAATCCAAAAGTCTTTGTTCACCATGACAAGCCCTTTACCTGTGTTTAACAGGTACTGGAGAATAAGGTTGCTATAGAGGTAAGCCAGCTTCAAAATAGTGGGACTTTTAAAACCTTCCTAAGTGAGGGTTTGAAGAGTACCTCCGAAAGTCAGTTTTCAAGGTCCTTATTTGCTGTTTATTGATGGAGAAGTTTACCTATAATAGTTAGATATAAAATTTGCCATTTATTTCGCCTGTGCTGAAGCCTTCCTTGAATGCTAAGATCCGTGGGCCATTGTGTTTGTATTGATATTTGATTGTTTATTTCCACTTTGGGAGATTTTTGTTTCTATCTTTGTAGATTTTTTATTAACTATATATATATTTATATATTCACCAAATTATTTTCAGTGGTTGCTCAGTACTGGTTTTTTTTTATTGTTGTGTACTTGTTTTACAATATTATATTAGCTTCCTGTGTATAAAATAGTGATTTGATATTTTTATAGATTATTCTCCATTTAAAGTTATTATAAAATATTGGCTATATTCCCTGTGCTGTACAGTATATTCTTGTTGCTTATCTATTTGATATATAGTAGTTTGTGTCTCTTAATCCCATACCCCTATCTCGCCCCTCCCCATTTCCCTTTCCCTACTGGTAACCACTAGTTTGTTCTCTATATCTGTGAGTCTGTTTCTGTTTCATTACATTCATTTGTTTGTTTTATTTTTTAGATTCCACATATGATAAATGTGGAATTCCACACATTCCACAAATGATAAATTTGTGGGATTTTTAATTTTAAAGACAAAATGGAGTTTAAATGTTTAAAAATGAATTGAGAAATGGCTTAAATATTTTGTTGATTTGGGTCTTTTTAAATTTATTTTTAATATAATCATATCACCTAAATAATGTATTACTTTAGGTTATGCTTTTATCATTACTTCTGCTTATTGACAGTATTAAAATACTGTGAACATTTGTAAAATTAAATTCAGATGACAATGAGTTATAGATACAGTTTTAACTTTTTGGTATCTGATATGTCAAAAACATAGAACTTTGTCTTAAACCTTTCCGCTATCAGAGTGGGTTCTTATGGTCTGCCAATTATTAATATTTTTTTCTTAATTTTTTGAAGCCTCATTATCTTTTGCTTTTAACTTTACATTATTTACAAACGAGCCATTAGTAATAGGCTATATTAGAAGGAAGACTTTTAACTAGTTATTCTAGAACTGAGAAATTTCAGTGGTGGTAGTTTGTAGTGTCTGTATGATAGCTAATATCGTAGTATCTCTGCTACACCAAGCAAACAACCAAAAATACTTCCACATAGCACACACATAAAAATCACCAGAAGAAAGCATGACCAAACCTACTAGAAAGGTAACCTTCTCATAGCAGTTATTAGTACAGGGTTATACTGAGTAAAGGGTCCTATACGCCAGTAAACTCTTAGTGGGTCTAAATCCCAAATGGTATACCCCAGTTATTATACATTAGAAGCATAACAGACAACCAGAAGGAATGCCTCTTTTTACTTCGTTACTCTTTTTTTTTCTTTTTTTTTTGCGGTACGCGGGCCTCTCACTGTTGTGGCCTCTCCCGTTGCGGAGCACAGGCTCTGGACGCGCAGGCTCAGCGGCCATGGCTCACGGGCCCAGCCGCTCCGTGGCATGTGGGATCCTTCCTGACCGGGGCACAAACCCGTATCCCCTGCATCGGCAGGCGGACTCTCAACCACTGTGCCACCAGGGAAGCCCCCTTTACTCCTTTTGTATGTACCATATACATCCTCCATTTTCTTAATGAGATGATCCCCAAAAAAGGTTTTGGGTTTATTTTTTCCTTTGCTTTCTTGAATATGTTTCTGGACATTTATTGGAAATAATTAAATATCTATACATAATGTTTAAATTGTGAATTATTCTGTATATTTTTATTTTAAATCCAATATAAAATAGTATTTTGACTTAGAAATAGTGCTTTACCTGAATTTATTTCATGAACCAGTTTATTCAGATCTCACATACATCTTTGACATCAGCATTTTTTTCATCATTTCTACCACTTTTTGGATCATCTAACAAATAATATTTCAGATACATCATGTTTATATCTATCTAAGATATTTGAGATGCAGACATTTCAGATCATGTGGGAGGGACTTCCCTGGTGGCGCAGTGGTTAAGAATCCACCTGCCAATGCAGGGGACATGGTTTTGAGCCCTGGTCAGGGAAGATCCCACATGCCGCGGAGCAACTAAGCCCATGCGCCACAGCTACTGAAGCCCACACACCTAGAGCCCATGCTCCGCAACAAAGAGAAGCCACCGCAAAGAGAAGTCCGTGCACTGAAACGAAGAGTAGCCTCCGCTCGCCACAACTAGAGAAAGTCTGCGCACAGCAACAAAGACCCAACACAGCCAATAAACAAATAAATAAATGAATAAATAAAATTCTAACACAAGCCATTTGATTAAAAAAAAAGATCATACAGGAGTCTTTTTTTTGGCTGCATTGGGTCTTCGTTGCGCATGCAGGCTTTAATTGTGGCGAGCGGGGGCTACTCTTCGTTGAGGTGTACGGGCTTTTCATTGCAGTGGCTTCTCTTATTGCGGAGCATAGGCTATAGGCACGTGGGCTTCAGTAGTTGTGGCTCTCGGGCTGTAGAGCACAGGCTTAGTAGTTGTGGTGCACGGGCTTAGTTGCTCCTCAGCATGTGGGATCTTCCCGGACCAGGGATTGAACCCGTGTCCCCTGCATTGGCAGGCAGATTCCTAACCACTGCACCACCAGGGAAGTCCCAGGAGTCTTTATATAAAGCTTTTACTGGAAATGGAGATCCAGATAGCCATTGGTATGCTACTGGGGCAGGTGTGTGTGTCTGTGTGTGTTTTCATTTATCTTAGGTTTTATGAGCTTCATGATAAATTATTTTCTAAAATGATGTTTTAAAGGCTGTTAATTAGCAGGAGCATTCAGTACTAAAATGTTTTAAATATATTTGTGACTTCTGTATGCCTCTAAAACTAGCATGATTAGGTAATATCAGACTAATACGTCTTCTCCAAACAGTATTTTGTTGTTCAAAATGAAGCACCTTCTCATAATATGAAGGACTCTTTAAGGATTCAAATATAAAGCAATACCCTCTTTTCTGATGGATACTTTTGTGGGAAAACTTGCCTTATATTTAGGAATATATATATATATATTACTTAGTTGTATTATAGACTTAAAACTCATTAAAAAGGCAGTCATTTAATACTTTTATTAATGATAAAGTATGTAACACTTTCTTCTTGTTATATAGACCTCACTTAATGTATGAATACTGGTATTTCCTATTTGATTATCTTTTTATGTTTTCATTAATTTTCTTTACTTAGATCCATTTGATTTGAATCATAATCTTGGAGCTGGATTATCAAGGAAAAGTAAGTTATTACTTCGTTTATAAATATTAATGCCATCTCTTTTACTTTTAATCCCTCCAATTGAGCCTTTACTCTTTTCTCCTTAGTGACAAATTTTATAATGAAAGCATTTATAAATGGGAGAAGAGTATTTGGTATTCCAGTCAAAGGATTTCCAAAGGACTACCCCTCAAAAATGGTAAGTTTTGGAAATACAAAAAACCAATTCTAAAAGCCATTTAAGCACCTAATTTGTATACATTACTTCAATAGTAATCTAAATACTCTGGAAGTTTGGTGAGTCTAGCCAAGATAAAAACCTTTTAATAAACATCCCTGTTTTGAAGCCATTTATCAGGAGAACAGGAAGAGATAGCCGGAAGTGGAGTTTGGGTGGGAAAATTAATAATTTTGTTGCTGCTGCTTTTTGTCGGTAACACACATTGGTGGCACTGCTGTTCCACCAAGCATTCAGCTCCATACCAGCCTCTGCAAACCCAGTTTGCACATATCTAAGGACATCCCCCACCCCCTCATATGACGTCTAGATTTTTCCAGTCTGCTTGCAAAGAGTAATAAATCCCTTAATGGGACAAGAGAGAGTCAGTGCTGCCTGTGCTAAAGATCTGTCTGTTCTCATATAACCTAATAATCAGGTTTTTATGGAACCACACTCATTAAAAACAAAACAAAACTGCATTATAAAAATTCATTTCAGTGAGAGAAAACGGGAAGGGGTTAGGAACTAGAGAGTTTTATGTTAAAAACAAAGGGGTTTTTTTCCTGCATTAATTTTCTTAATAAAGACTTTTTAAATGAACCTTAAGTTATTGGGTGTATAAGCATGTTCAGCATTTGATTACATCTCTACATCTATTTTTTGCTAGATACTGCTGTGGTGGTCTTCTACACCAGTGCTTTTGAAACTTGTTCAAACAAATCACCTGGGGATTTTGTTAAAATGTAGGTTCTGATTCAGGAGGTCTGGAGTGGGGCCCAAGACTGTATGTCCTACAAGCTCCCAGGTGATGCCACTTCTGCTGGTACCCACCTTAATTTTGGTGGCAAAGAGGCTAGAGTCCAGACCATTGTCTTTCCTTTCCTCTGATATTTTCCTTCAGAAGCCACAACAAAGCAACAGCACATAGCTTCTTTCTTTTTAGGTTTTAGCCTTTTCATTTTATGAGAAAATGAAGTCTTTGTACCTGGCCTCAGCTTCTCCCAAGTCCTAGGAAGCTGACTCACAGGGATGTGTAATGCTTTTGTTCAGAAGTGTGGAAGGGAACAAGCTACCTTTATGGTTAAACAGTGTCCTGCATGACGAATAGTAATAAAAATGAATTTAGGTAAGCCTATCCTGAATTAGACCTCTTAATGGTTTTGATTTTGGAATTAAGCAATATAATAATAACTATTAAAATTAATATATCGATGTTGGTATGTCAGTGAGATTCCTGATTGATATTGGTTAGTTTTTGTGTTTGGATCTCATATTAATAGTTCAGATTTTTATGTATTTATATTCTGCTAGGAGTACTTTTTTGATCCAGATGTGCTAACTGAAGGCGAGCTGGCCCCAAATGATAGATGTTGCCGAATTTGTGGGAAAATTGGACACTTCATGAAGGACTGTCCTATGAGGAGAAGGTAAGCAGATATTCAAAAGGGGTGGTTTTGTTTTTGTTTTCTTGCTGTACCAGTTTTTAAATGAGGTTCTCTTGTAACAAAATAAACTTGTATTAAATCCAGCAGTTCTCAGATAAATTTGAGCTTTTTTTTACCATGAAAATGAAGTGATTTAAAACATGGCTTTAAGTGCAGATGACTAGGATTAACTAGGGTGTACAGGAGACAGTCTTCCAGGCCCGGTCACCTTTCCTAATTTGGGGCACAGCCCTAATCATCACTTGATCATTTGGTTATCACACTCTCCAACAGGGATATAAGAACAAAAGAGGAAACTGAAATTCTTCCCTTTTACAGCAGTGAGGAGTTCAGAATCATTTCAGTCAATGAAAAGTAAAATGGGTTTTTTTTTTTTTTAGGATCTCAATTACACTTCTGTGTACAATAACTGGGGTGTACTTAATAATTGCTATGGTGACCTACTCAGTTTGGGCCCCATGCTTTCTTATGATAATGATTGCAGGAGGGCAGAGCGGGTTAGGTTAGGTTAGGTTGCTTGCTTGGGACACATTCTTATTTTGGGGTGGTGGTGGTATTTTTAACTGGATGATAATATTCTCATTTAAAAACTTGCCACTTAGAATAAGTCACCATCTGGAATTCAAGGCTCTTATTTAGTACTTTATTTTTATTCAGATAATAGTCACTGATCATGTAGGTCAAGGAAGAAATAATTTTGACAGTTTAAGAACATAAATCTCCTTATAACCATTGTTTCCTTGTGAACCTAAAGTTTCATGTCTCAAGTTTCCAGTGCTGGTAAAGAATGCTCATGGGCCAGAAAGGTTTAAGAAATCACTCCAAGGATAATTTGAGTTTCATTGCATCAGTATCAGAGTAGGTATTATATTAAGGAGTTCCACTAGTTGCAAAAACTGGTTTTACAGCACTAGAGTACTTGTGAAAATGAAAAAAACTACACCCTTAAGCCCTGAGGTTGCTTCTTAATAGAGAAGATGAACTTAAATTGTTAAATTCTTGTTTTTCCCTCTGATGCCGCCTATATCTGGTTGTCTCCTAAACCTGAAGTGGTCTTAGGAATTTATTTAGGTTTTTGTTCAGATTTTTCCTACTAATATTATATCTTCTACAGAGTGAGGCGACGGCGAGATCAGGAAGATACACTGAACCAAAGATACCCCGAGAACAAAGAGAAAAGAAGCAAAGAAGACAAAGAAATTCAAAACAAGTACACAGAGAGGGAGGTATCAACAAAAGAAGATAAGCCCATGCAGTGCACACTTCAGAAAGCCAAGCCAGTGAGAGCAGCTGTTGACCTGGGGAGAGAGAAAATTCTCAGGCCACCAGTGGAAAAATGGAAGAGACAAGACGACAAAGACTTAAGAGAAAAACGTTGTTTTATTTGTGGAAGAGAAGGGCATATTAAAAAGGAATGCCCACAGTTTAAAGGCTCTTCAGGTATGCACACCCATCACACCTTGATGTTTGCACTCACATCTCAAGGGAAATCTCTTTTTTAGAGTTCTTAACTATTTTATTTATATTTATTTCTTTAACAGATCTATTTACTGGAAAAGATTTTGTTTTTAAGAAGGTGAACCCACCTCTCCTGCCTTTACTTCTGATCCTCTCTATGTCTTGAACACTTATTGCTGGTTTTTTGAGAGGCTTATCAGAGTCATTTGGTTGACTTTTCTGATAAGATTATCAGTGAATCGAAGACCTGGTAATCCCCAGTACCTAAAAAATGTAACCTAAGTGACCAGAAAACAAGCTACCACTTGAGCTTTGCTACTCAGTGTGTGCACTTTTGAAATGGAAGCGCTGCAGGGCCATGGGGGAGTGATCTCAGGACACCATACAGTGCGTGCAGGAGCCGCTTGTATTGTTTTTAAATACATGTGCGCACAGGCCTAGAAAGGGGACTAGAAGTAGAAGGGTTACACAGTTAATGGTGCCTCTACCTGCAGCGGATTGTCTTTGCATTTCATCATTTTAATAATTTTCTGCAGTGAGCATGATTATTCTTATGATGAGGAAAAATATATTGATACTATCAGTCCATAGTTGAAAATCATCCACAGATCTTGCCCCTTTGAGTTGTCAGATCTTAATCCACTTTTTCTATTAAATGGGTGAAGTGTCCGTTATGGGCATCTTTTTAACAGACTGTTAAGAGTAAGCGTTCTTTGTGTGGGGGGGATAAATTATGGTTTACAAAGCAGTTTATACGCTCTCACTTTCTTTTCTCAGAACAAACCTGTGAAAGTGGATGAAATTTGATTAGCATGGAAATGAAACCCTGAGAAATAATGTTTTTGATTAAAGTGGTAACCCTGTTCTTGTCCTCGATTGTAAATGATGTTTATGTGCAGCATAAAAAAATGTCAGCACTGACAATTTCCTTAAAATACTCACTCTAGTCCTTGTTGTTCCTGGAACACTAATACCTCTCTTCCATTCTATGATATCATATCAGCAATATAGTATCTCTTTTTCTTAAGGTAGAAACTTTTTAGATCAGCTATCCTTATTTTTTTTAAATGAGCTTTATATGAAAAGAAGTATATTTTTAAATTGTTTTCATTATTGATTTTAAAATAGGACTTAAATGTTTATGAAAGTTACAGCTTCAGCTTGTCCTACTTCTAAGGAATTCAAATTCAAACTTTTTTGCCCTAACAAGGGATGTATACCAGAATAAAATGATCTTCTTTTATAATTATAAGAGGTAAAATGTTTAAAAGAAATTAAAAGCAATAGCTAACATTCATTGAGCACTTATGATGGGTAATTTCATCTCATTTTCACCACAGCCCCATTAAATGTGGTATTATTGATATCTCCAGTTTACAGATGAGGGAACTATAAACGGTATAGATAAGATGTAATATAGTCTTACCAAAATTCCTTTTGTAGGCTACCCTTCAGAAAACTCAGGTTTTGTGTTTACTCAGAGCAGGAGCATTGCGTTCTTCTTCGGTACAAGAGTGGTGAAGGAATGCCCCTGTCCTCCCGCAGCTTGGATGATCTCTTCTTTCTAGCTAGTAGCAAGTTTTAAGTTGCCTACTAGTGAATCTCTCAAAATAGTTAGAGCAGGGAATTCCCTGGCCGTCCAGTGGTTAGGACTCGGGGCACTTTCACTGCTGTGGGCCAGTCTGTGGTCGGGGAACTAAGATCTGACCAAAATTTAAAAAAAAAAAAGTAGTTAGAGTGGTGATTCTGGCTGCCTAGGGGGCAGTAGCAAATCAAAGAGAGATGGGATGTCCTGGGGCAGGGATGGGGTATTATCAAAGCTACGGAAAGCACTAGAATCTTGGTTTCTTCAGACTGCAGTGTTTTCACATTAAATCAAGTAGTCATAATATAAAAGTAAAATAAAAAGGGGAGGAGTGGGGCTAGAGTATGGTGAATTTCCTCCAAGAGCAATTAAAAATAATCAACTTCTTTCTGTCTAAAAATGATGTTGCTCCCTCTCATTTCTTCCAATATGTTATTATTTTGTCCACACAGTATACTGAGTAGAGTTTCTGTCATATCAACAGAAAATCATTCTGTGAAAAGTTTGAAACAGGGCTACTACTTTGGATTTAAAGTAGGAACAAAAAGTGCTGATTTCTTTCTCAGGTCTGTCTAAATCTGATTGTGTATTTGGATCCCCTTCTTCACCTAGCCCTTTGAGACCAACTGGCACATTTGTTCAGGTAAACCTAGCTCAGGCCTGAGCAGGAAACCCTCCCATCCTCTGTCTCTCCTGCAAACACGTACTGAGTGCTAGCAGCTCTGTGCCAGGTGCTCGGAGGTGCTGGGCTGCCCCAGGCCCTGTCTCCATCCTCGTGGCTCCTCTGCTCTGCCCGAGGCACAGGTTGTGATGAGCTTGCTGTGCACCAGCTCACCGGGTGTGCTTTAAGGGGTCCTGCAGATGTGTCTTGCTTGTTGATTAACTTGCAAAGTTCTGCCACCCACATGCCTAATTTCAGCTCTCCTTGGATTTAGTTACAGTTTTCAGGCTGTTTCGGATGCTGTTCCTTTCGACTTTGTAAACCAGTCTATTTCGTTTTTTAGGCAGTGCTTTTACATGAAGACCAAAAGAAACAAAAAACATCTATATTTTTGAGTCCCCAGTCAGGTATGTGGGTTTGAAAAAAAAAAAATGTGTGTTATTTTATTTACTGCATAGTGTACCACATGCCTTTTGAGGCACTTCCTTTGAATAAGTGGTTTTAACAGGGATTGGACATCAGAATCACTTGGGGAACTTTTAAAAATACAGCTACCCTGACCCCACCTTCATTTCTTTTTTTTTCCTTTTTGCGGTACGTGGGCCTCTCACTGTTGTGGCCTCTCCCGTTGCGGAGTACAGGCTCCAGACGCGCAGGCTCAGCAGCCATGGCTCACGGGCCCAGCCGCTCCGCGGCATGTGGGATCCTCCCGGACCGGGGCACGAACCCGTGTCCCCTGCATCGGCAGGCGGACTCTCAACCACTGCGCCACCAGGGAAGCCCAACCTTCATTTCTTAAATCAGATGCTTCAGGGGCTAGGCTTAGGCCTGTGTATTTTTTAAATGTTCTAGGTGATTCTTATACCATCCTTGAGTAGGAACCATAGTCTAGTTATTTGTTCCTCTTCTATACTTTTTGTTTCTGCTTTGAAATTGCCACTGTCTTGTCAGCAGTGTATTCTCATGGAGATTATTTACCATGCACCAAAGTAAGGAAAGAAAGTAATCATTGACCTGAACACTCTCTCTCTCAGCTGCGTCATTTATTCATTCCTTCAACAAATATTTATTAAGCCACACCTCCCACCCACCCGCCCCCTCTAAGTTCAGGGTGTGGGCCTAAACACTGAAGATACAGCAGTGAATCAGCAAAGCCCCTTCTCTCATTTACTCTGCATTCTTGTCAGAAGAGAGACAAATATTTCACGTGGGACAGATGCTAAGAAATATAAAGCAGGAAAAGGGAAAGAGAATGTTGGGAGGGAGGAGGCCTCTCTGATAGAGTAACATTTAAGCAGAGAATCAAGTGAAAGAAAGAGGCAAGCCAAGAGGAAATTGGAGTTAGACTCTTACAACAGAGCTGAGAACAGTTTTGTCCTGAGTGGGTGACACTAAGTGGGATGAGGGTGAGGAGGGTTGGTTGGAGGGGAGGTCAAGGGTATACAAGTGTGGGTCATGCAGCTCCTTCAGCAATGGTAGGGATGGGATTTTTATCTCTACATGAGATGGGCAACTGTTGGAAGGTTTTAAGCAAAGGAGTGGTATTATCTGAATTGTTTTAAAAGGTTCATTATGCCGTGAGGAGGCAAGGGTGAAAATTCAAACCAACAGGGAGGCTCCTGCTACAGTTTAGGGGAGAGTGGAGGACGGCTTAGATGTAGGTAGAAGGGGTGGAGGAAGTGAGGACTGCTAATGTTCTGGAGACTTTAAAGGTAGCGCCAACATGATCTGTTGATGGGTTAGATGATAAAGCATGACAGAAAATCATGAGATTTTGAGAATCAGAGCAGACATTGTGACTTTTGCTCTGAGCAGCTAGAAGAATGGAGTTTGAATTTCCTGTGCCGGGGAACCGTCAGGGAGAACAGATTATGGGGAGAAATAGAGTTCGGTTAAGAGACCTGCTAGATATTGGGTAGAGATGTTGAGTAGCCAAGTAGATATAGGAGCCTGGCATTTAGAGCAAAATCCAGGCTGCAGATACAAATTTGAGCATGCTCAGTGTATAACAGATGGTAGTTAAGTCCTGGGTCTGACTGCGATCACTTAGAAAAGAGAAAAAGCATGTAGAGGCTCAGGCAAAATAAACCAAGGAGACACAGGAAAAATGGTTCATGGGGAAGAAGAAGCAGCAAGTTGGGTCCCGGAGTCCAAATGGAGAAAGTGCCTCAAAGAGGGAGAATTGACTTCATGCAAATTGCTGCTCATAGGTCTGTGCACCAAAGACTGAGAATTCAGCATTTTATTTGGCAACACAGAAGTCACTCACTGTGACTTTGAAAAGAGCCATTTCTTTGGAGTGGAGGGCAGAAAAACCTGATTGTAGAGAGTTGTGGTGAGAAGTGCTAGAAGAACTGTAGGCTGCTTAACTTCAGCTGTGGGTTAGTGCCAGGTGGGGTTAGTGCCCCATCCCCACCCAGGCCCCAGGCCTAAGGAAAGATGCTAAAAGGGAGGGGGAAATGGGAGGCTGTGAAGGCCTTCTCTTTCTCTTTCTTTCTCTCTCTCTAATCTTCAATAAAGTAGAGTTAAAGGAGGAACATTCTATAAGCAAATAGAGCATGTGTACTCTTTTTAACTTGATTGTATAGTTGATGAGAAAAGTTAAGTTTTTGAAATTTTAAAGCTTCATTGATATAACCTGACATTTTTATATATAATGTAAAACAAGCCACATATTTTATGCTCAGCTTTTACATATTGTGTCTTATTGCTAATGTGCAAAGAATGTTTGCTTTTAGATTGGAGAGGTGCCTGTGTTAGTTTACAGAGTATGAAGAGGCTAATCTGTATCTACCATCAGGTGTCGTTTTCTGAGAGATAGCGCTCTCAGAGCCTCAGCAGCCTCCAGAGTCCCACCGTAGAGAGAACTCTTCCCAGCTTTCACCAAACCAGGCTGAAATAAGCCAGGGCACAGTGATCTCACCCTGGGAAAGCTGAGAGCTCCAGGCAAAGAGTATTTGGTTGTTTCTACTTTGAATGTTAACAAGAGAAAAATTAATTGAATTATTAAATTATTTAAGTACTTCCGTTTCTGTCAGTACCACGATGAATTATCTCCAGTATATAAAATGATCTACATAGAAGTAGGCATTTATTTTTATGATATGCAAATTTTACAGTTGGGTTTTTTTTTAATGATTGGAAAAAACATTTGAAATGGCATCAAATCTCTTTACAATCAAAATTTAAAAGGCCTGAGTATTGAGGTTGGTATGCAGAGTGAGGTAGAACAACTCAAAGAGAAACAGAAATCTTCAGAGAATTGCCACCCTTACCCAAAAGGGGAATATGGTGTCCATGAAAGGTAAAGACATAGGAGACTGTAAGAACAGGCGAGAGCAGCTCTTTCCTGGGAAGGTCTTGTAATTGCTGTCAGTGGAATGCATGGACTTAAAAATAAGAAAAGTTCTACTGGGAAAACACTCAAAATGAAATTGTGTGAAAAGAGAATGGGGCCTATCGTGAGAGGATTTGATTGACAATGGCAGCAGCCATGAAAGATGGATGAGATTGACAGGCTGCCTCTGAAAGCTACTTCAACAGATGAAAGTGTCTGGGAAACAGACTCCACTGCAGTTTGTGGGATTGTTTCCCGTAGATCCTCTGAGAGTTTGAGGATCACAAGGTTACCAGATGTAAGCAAGGCAAAAGAGCGTTGTTTTTACAAGCTTCAGCCTTGAACAGGCATTTCCAGAACATTTTACATAAGAAAATACTGATCCTTGCTTAGTTGAGATATTTGTTTTGCCAAGGATAAGGTGTTTCTGAATATCGGCTTTGCCATCAGATTGCATGGTGTGATTTCTAGCTTTGTGATCTTATCCTCCACTTCCTTCAGTTTCCTCATCTGTTACAAGGGGATAATAGCACTACTATCACTTGCCTGGTACGGCTGTTGAGAAACCCTCATAAAAGCACTTAGAACAGTAGCTGCATGCAGCGAGGGCGGAGGTTGACAGGGGGTGCTGATGGGGTTGGTATTCCCGCAGGGCATCTGTCGGCATTGCTTCTGCTAAAGGCTTTACACATCTTGAGAGTAAAACTTTATAATTGTATAATTTTTTAAGTGGGGGAGAAATACAGATATTAGACATATGCCTAGAAATGGCATTACCAATTGACAGTAAGTTAGGATTTCAATAAATTTTCTTCTGAGTAAAAGACTTACATATTTATAAATCTTTTGAATAACTGTAAAACTTTATTTTTTTCCTGTAGTAAGTTTATTACAATAAATAGGTTTACTTTATACCAGAAAAGAAAAGAAAACATAGGTGGTTAAAATTTATCCTTTCCAATAAATTAAACTTCAAGTTTAATTTATTGACAACTGTTAATACTGTCAAATTTACCCATGGTAAATTTATACAAGTTATCTATGTTGTTATAGATGTGAAATATGTCTCAACTGTAAGTAGTATTAAGTTTCCAAAAAGCTCTTCCTTTTCACAGGCTTATTTATCTGTGATGCACGGGTAGTTTCCTAACAAGAGCCTGCTGGTGTGGACAGCCCCTGCTCTCACACATCAGTTATATTGACCTTAGAAGAAATGAGCTGCTCTGAGCTCCAGATGTCACATTTATAAAATTGGCAGTAGCACCATCTGTGTCATCGGGTGCTGAGAAGATTAAAGCACCCATTCAGTAGTAAGCACTCAACCAAGTTCTCTTTTCCTCTCCTGATACCTCCCTCCATTCCTTTCCACTAAGCTACGTATAGTTCTTCACTCTCAAATGTGATAGTAGTAGATAGAAAATTCCATGAATTTCCTTGATCTTCATTGTTTCCTCCCTCCTGCACATACACACAGCCAACACAGTGCCTTAGATATTCAGTAAGTTTGGAAGAATAATCAAGAATACGAGTGTTAAAATCAGACTTACTTGAGTCTGAAATCCAGCTCAGTCATTTACTAGCTGCATTACCTCTGTCGAGTTATCGAACCTCTCAGTGCCTCAGTTTCCTTGTCGATAAATTGGGGCTGATATCTCACAGGGCAATTGTAAGGATTAATTTCATATATGTAAAGCCCTTAACACAGCATCTGGCACACATCACTCAATAAATTATTACTACTCTTATTACTGTGGTTAACGCAAAGTCTCCAACCATGCTGTACTTCTCTCTAACTTCTAGGACGAATATATAATGGAAATTTTTAACAAAACAGGAGTATGTGGAGATTGGAGAACCATAGTCATAAACTGTTCAGTATGAGAATCTCAGAAAACTAACATTTTTCTATTTCTTAATCCTCTACCGTTTTTGCAAAGAAAATTACTTTTCCAAAGAAACTACCTCTGTCTCTTCGTTTATTCCATTTTAATCCCAGGATTTGAAATCTTAAAAATTGGAGATACTGTAAGAGATTGGTGGATATCTTTTCTCCTTCATGATGATGTATACTTTTTTCCTTAACCAGAATGTTAAAGCCTACTTATTAAAAACAAAAACACAGTTCTCTTTATGATAGTAAATTTAAAATAATAGAAGCACTTTTTAGAAACCATATGGGGAGATCTTAGTATCAGTGAATATAGATCATTCTTTTTCATACCCTTCTTGATATTCCAGTATATGAATATACATTATTTATTTAACCATTCCTTATTAATGAGCTAGCTCTTTTCAAACATTTGTTATGTCAGTGTCTTCAAAACTTTTTTGCTCGCATACTCTCCCCCAAAATGTTGAACCACCAATGTATCTCCTTGTATGTGTTTAAGTTTATATCTCCATTTTTCATCATAATTGCAAAACATGTAATTTCTGGAGGTTTTTTGTAAATATTGGCATTTTAAAAACAAAACTTTTAAATCAAGCTTAAATGTATCAAATGAAATGTAAATATTATTGCAGAAATTTTACATCTTTTTTTTTTCCGCCTTGAATTCTTTTGTTTCACTTCCATGGAATTTTATCTTAAGATGGTACCTTTTAATCATATATATTTCAAGCATTTTATTGACCAGCCTATCATACTTATCTGCAACAGAAGTGTTTATATAGATTGAATTTTTTTATATAAATTGAATTTTTAAGCTTTTTATTAAATCTCAAAGTGTAAACATTTCTTCTAAATTATTTTTATAGTTATAAGAATAATATAATTAGCCAAAACAAATGTTACAAATTTTGATTAAAAATTGCTTTTTATGTTTACTTACTGAAAATGACTGTCCTTTATTTAGATGGGATTTTTTTCCCCATGCATTCATTCAACTTTGGATCAGTACTACTTACTGCAGGACTGAAACAGTGAATCATTTCTGTTCCTAATCTTTTTGTTTTTATACTTGGTAAACATTGAGAAAACTCATTAGTCTTTATGATAGCAAATTAAAAGTAATAAGAAATACCTTTAGGAGTCTGGGAAGGGAAGATGTATTACAACAGTGCCACTCAGTTATTTTCATTCCTTTTTAATTAACTGACCAAAAATCACATAATAATGCATCATCAGAAATTATTTTGATGGTCATCAGCTATCAGTGTAATTTTATGAAAGCTAAAAATTTGGGTTTTTATTAGAGGCATTCACATTTTATCACAGATACCAGCATTCTGTGTGCCTCCCTGCCTCCCAAAGTTTTTTTTTCACCCTGGGGCAATGTACCACATTAAGAGGTGGATGGTTAGAAGGTATGCCTCTCTGTCTTGTGAAAGGGGAAAGAAAAAGTGGTGTGATTCCTGAGAACCAGCCCAAAGCCTGGGCCACAAAGGCATTCTCAGAAAGAACTCAGAAATTGAAGCACTGTGGTCAGCTCTCTGATTGCCCAAGGAATACGTTAAGCACTTGTCCTGTTAAGCTATTCAGGAATACAAGTACCCAAGGTTGAAGACCACTGTTTAAACATTATAATGTATATTTGCATGTTTGTCTAGTTATTTCCTCAGGATAAATACCCATTTAGGAGGATAATAGGTTTAAAGGTATGCATGTTTCGACAGAGATACAATTAATGCCGTGTTGTGATTGTTGACAATCTCAGAGAGTCATTCACAAACTTTCCATACCCTCACTCCATTAGGGTAGTCCTTTTTTGCCAGTCTGCTTGAAGTTCTACTATTACCATTAAACACTAACATTTCCCATGTTCTCATTTGTATTTCTTCATGTTATATCTTTGTATTTTCGTTGAGGATTCATTTTTGTCTTTAGTTCTTTCTACTTAGAAATTCATTCATGCTTTGTCAAATGAGTTACAGTAGGCTTCGCCACTACCACCAGTTTATTATTCTTTCAGCCTCATTTATGATTTATTTTGCCATACATAACATTTGTTTGTTTGTTTTAGTAGTTTGATCTAGCCAGCTTTAGGGTAGTTTCAAGTCATGCTTACACAATTTTAAGAATTTCATGTTCTTCCCCCAGATTACATAAAAATTCATATTTTATTTCTAGCAGTTTTATCTTTTTTTGTGGCCGCACCATGCGGTATGTGGGTTCTTAGTTCCCAACCAGGGATCGAATATGTGCCCCCTGCACTGGAAGTGTGGAGACTTAACCACTGGACTGCCAGGGAAGTCCCATAGTTTTATCTTTTTACATGTGAATTTTTTATATGAAGTTTCTTCAGGTATGATGAGATTTTGTGTATATATATATATATATATATATATATATATATATATAGGACTACATGTTTAAGTGATGCAGTAATAAAACTGTAAGTACTATTCTTAGAAAAGAATGGTTTCTTAACATTTTGGGGAAAAATTTTTTTAAAGGTACAGATAATATAACAACTACCCATCTACTAGAGAATTGGCGTTATTTTTTCACATTTTCTTTTCAATCATTTGTTAATAAAAGGTTAAGATGGTGACTACCCCAGGCCCATTCTGTCTGTCATGTCCCCCTCCATCCCAGAGGATCCATTATTATGACTTCAGGTACCAGTTCTTTTTAAGCCCTTACTTATGTATCCTTTAATATACGTATCCTTGGTGAATATTTAAATTTAAATGACATATCACACTGTATAATAAGAATGTTCTACAACCTGCTTTTTTATATCTATTTAACGAAATTACTTTGAAATTTATATATGTTGTTGTATATAGATTTAGCCTCTTTCTTTACAGTATTGCATCATACAAATACAGAATATTTTATGTAGCCATTACCTAGTACGTGAACATTTAGATTACCTCTGATTTTTTCCTATTATAAACAGTGTTGTAATGATCATTCTTGTGTGAGTCTTCTTGAGCATGTTTTAGAGATTCTATAGGGTTTGAGTACCTAGAAGTCAAATTGTTGGGTCATAGCGCATTTTCATATGTGCATATGTGCCTTTTCGGTTTAGTTAGATATTGTCGTATACCCTCTCATTGGTTGAAACAATTATCACTCCCATCAGCAGTTTTTATTCTTACAAATCTGATGAGTGAGAAATACTTTGGTGTTGTTCTAATGGGTATTTTTTTGACTCTGGTGATGCTAAGCACCTTTTTCTATGTTAACTGGCCAGTTGGAGTTCCTCTTCTATAAATGGTCTGTTCAGATCATTTGCCCGTTTTCCTGTTGCATTATCATTTCCTTAATAATTTACAAGCGTTCTTCATTCTGAATACTGAGCATTTATTATTATATACTTCCTTAATATCTTCCTCCAGTATGTCTTGTCTTTTACCTTGTATCTATTGCCACTTCAGTTTTTAATTTTGAGATAATCAGATGATTGGTTTTCCCTGATTAGTTTTCATGGACATGTGATTCATGATTTTAGGGTTATCTTTCAGAAATTCTTCCCTAGCCTGAGGTTATAAAGATATACAACTGTATTTTTTTCTATTAGCTTTAAAACCTTATTTTTCCTATTTAGATCTTTAATCCATCCGAAGTGTGTGTAGAATATGAGGTGCAGTGATCTAAATTTTTGTCCTTCAAGTGAAAAGCCTGTCCTCAATACTTTGTGCAGTTCAGAATATCAAAGATGTGTATTTTTGACCAGTAGACACTCCGTGGTATAAATATGGTATTTATACACAAGCAGAGTACTTTGAATCTTCCTGACATAGCACTCATTTTTCACTGTGAGTTGACTATCTAGATGTCCTGCTTCGAAAAGTTTGCTTTTGGGGGGCATAAGTTTATATTTGCATACTTAATATTTTGGCTTTGGACATTTTAGAAAGTATAGTTTAAGCAAAATGAAAATAAAAGCCATTTATACTTGTCCCGTTCTAGAGCATTAACTATTGTTTAGGTTTTGGAGGTAAAATCTTCCCAGCTTTTTACATCAGTGTAATGATAATAGTTAGCATTTATTGAGTACTTTCTATGTGCCAGTTTCAGTTGCTTTACATGTATTAATTAATTTAATCATCACAATAACTCCAAGGGGGTAGGTGTTATTGCCCTTATTTTACAGATAAGGAAAATGAAGCGCCAAATAGCTGATTGGTAGGGTTTTTCCTTTTTTAATTTTTAGTTTTAATGGAAATATTATTCATGTGGTTTTATAAACTGCTTTTTTCATGTTATTAATTATCCTCTGCATACCTAATAATCCTATTTTGTTCATGATATACTTAGTCATATCACAAGTTCTGGACATTTGAGTTGTTTGCATACTTAAGTTATTGTAAGGTTTGTATGAATATTCCTTTACCAAAATTTCTACCCACTTCCCTGTCCTTCTGCTTTTCCTTCAAACAATTTGGTGGTTAGGAATTGGTATCTTGTTTGCATTTCTTTGATTACCCATTGATATTGAATATTTTTTTGTGCTGTCTTTTTCTCTTTCATATATTGCTTTTTCTTTCACCAGCTATCTATTGGTGTTCATCTTTTCTCTATTGATTTGTAACTTCTTTAGTACTAAGCATAGAAAGCCTTTTTCATAAATAAAATATAATGTGATGTACTTAGGAAACTGTTTCCCCACCCCAAGATTGTATAAATAGCCACTACTTCTTATACTTTGACTCTCTTATATTTAATTCTATAATTCATTTGGAATTAGGTGGGGAGGAAAAGTATGATGTGAGGGAGGAAACTTATCTAACCCTTTTCTTCCAAAATTACTTATTTGACACAATACCAGTTATTGAACAATCCATACTTTCCCCCATTGATTTGAAATGTATATAATCAATGTGTATAACCTTTGTTATATACTACTTTCTTACAAGTAATCACTTAAGAATTTCTCAGTTTTCTTGCTTCGTTGATCTATTTGTTTAGACTCCAGAACAGAACTTATTAACTGTTCTGTGGTATGCATTTAATTAGCAGTCTTTATTTCTGTCCTTTACCTGTAAATATAATAAATTTCCTTTTTTTCTTTTAAATCAATGACTTATGGCTACAATATCACCATTCACAGCTTCGTGTCGTCAGAGTAATGACGCAAGATATATATTTCTGACCAAAGTATTCTTTGCAATCTATTCTGTTTGGTTGCAGATGCAGAGCAGAGCCTTTAAAAGTTCACCTGGCCTTCTGTACCAATATGTAAATAGTGAGCATGCAAATGTATTAAAATGATGTCACTCTAGCAACTCGTCTGCATTTAGAAAGAATGTGACGAGGCTTATGTTTAATAGATAATGTTCTATATATACCTTTTTACAATATATCTAGCCAAATTACTTGATTGAAAACAAGTGACCAGTATGAAAAGTTTCTGTGAATAATTAACAATAAGAAGTAACTGTATGGCGTTTACGATAAAGTGAGGCTTGTTTCATTTATGTTGGGTTTTGTTTTTTCCCCTCCTCTAGGTAGCCTTTCCAGTAAATATATGACTCAGGGAAAAGCCTCAGCGAAGAGGACCCAGCAGGAATCATGAGGGAAGGAAAATGCCGCACTCTAAATGGCCACTCAGGCGTTCCTATTCACTTTGAAAATTAGGTTCATTTCACAGGACACAGCAGCATAGATCAGGCTTCAACTTAACATTTAAGGGAAATGTCCGATTTTTTTTTTTAACTTAATGAAATTGTTAATGAGGAAAAAAAATTTTTATATAGTCTTACCTACTACAAATCCCTGTAGATTTAAGGATTTTAATAGAAAGCCATGATGTATGTATTGAAGACAGGTTTAAAAAAAAAATGTAATTATGGGCCAGTATTCAGGAATACAATTTCATGCTTTTTAATTCTTTCAAAGCACACTAAAATTGGTGTGATGAACTCCAAGTAAATTAATCCTTTTTTTCCCTTATAAATCCTTTTTGTTTGTTTGTTTTGAAGAGGGGAAATTATATTTATTGTTGTTGACTGAATCCTTGTGTGAAAGCGTGTCAAATATGTGTGAACTGCCACTACTGTATTTACGATTTACAAACCTTACTTTATTGATATTTGTAGAAGAAGTGATAACGTGAACATGAGTACCTATTTATGTGAGCCTTCCGTGGATGAGCAGTGCCACTGAGGGGCTTTTAGTTTTCTTCCCTCTCTAATTTTAAGTAAGTTGACATATAACTACTACGGTCATAAAAATGAAGTAAGGAAAACAAGAGTCCTGTTTGCTGCTAAAAACATTTTCAAAGGAAAAATGACAAAAGTAATTTTTACTTTTTATGATATTCAGAAATTAGGGTGGAGGACTTTTAAAATCCCTGATTATTAAAGAGGCTATCTCTGCCAATCATGAGTTTGATTGGTCTGACTGGAGCCCTCCTGGAACTGTTTCTCTAATTCACAAGCCCTTCAGAAGTAGTACATGGTCTAAACTATGCCTCGGTTTATTTATCATTTTGAAATAAAATCACATTTTCAACCTGTAACTTTATCCATATTACTTTCCACTGAGAGTCCTACATTTCCTGAGGAAACTAGGTCAAGGATTAAGGGCAGTACAGATCTGCTCCTCTTTATCCCGTGTTCCCTTTACATGTGCTCATTCGATCTGGTGTTTATTGACACCCGACGCCTGCCAAGTCCTGAGAGTGTGCCAGTAAGAGGCACAGATTTATGGGGGGTGAATGCATAGGAAGGGCTGCAGGGGGTGCTTGCTGGGCAAATGTTCCCAGATAGAAGAGGGCTCAGAAAGTAGCACACCTTGTGTGCCCTTCTTTTAAACAAATTACTTGGAGTCGTTTTCCAGCTAAAAAAGAACCATATCAAAATTAACTTTAGAGGGGAGTTCCCTTTGGCTTAGTGGTTAGGATTCGGGGCTTTCACTGCTGTAGCCCAGGTTCAGTCCCTGGCCAGGGAACTGAGATACTGCAAGCCACGCGGGGCAGCGAAAAAAAGAAAAAAAAAATGAACTTTAGAGTAGGGAAGTTGTGGTAGAAAGAATTAGGCATTATTCCTTACTCAGTTTTGAATGAACAGAAACTCATGAATTAACAAGTGAATTAAGCACCCTGGGCTAAAACTGCTCTACCTGACTTTCCTCCGCTGCTCCTCTTTTCTTCTCTTGCCTTCGTACATGACAGTCGACTGGACACGTAATTCTTGTCACTTTCTTTGGAAAGACTGTTGATGGCATTCTGTTGTCTTCTGGCATAGTAACGAGATTGGGGCCAACCTGATTTTTGTTCCCTTATAGGTTTTATTTTTCTGCTTGGATGCTTCTGTGTTTATTTCTCCCTGTAACTTTTGTATCAGTGACATTTGTCTGAAACAAAAGTGAATCCAATGTCTCTCCCCACCTAAGGTTTTTTTTTTTTAATTTGAGAGAATATCTATATTCATAATTTTAGTTCTCAAAAATACTTTTGTCTATTCTCAAATGCCTCTCCCTATCATCTCTTTCCTTTCTGGTTAGGAAAGCTTGTCAAGTTTAACCTCCACGTGACTGGCTTGATTTTTAGTGTCATCCTGCTGTTTGCTCTTTCTAACATGAGGTTTGTTATTGCACTTGTAACTTTCTTGAACTTACCTAACCCACCACCTTCCTTTTTCTCTTATTCTTTTAGTTTGTTCTTACTATCTTCCTTTTCATAGAAACCATATTTTCATATATCCTTTGAAGAATGTTGAAAGTTTCCTACATTTTATTCTGATTTCTAAAGTAGATTCTGCCTAATATTTGATAGCTTTTTGATTTTCAGTTCGTCACACTGAATCAGTGGGACAGTGACTAGTATTTGCCAGCAGACCTGGATAATGTATTGCCCTTGGTTCTCTTCACTCCCTTTACTTGGATGCTGGTCACAGCCCCTTCTCAGCACCCCAGCTGGGGGACAGGAACATCTGCTCCATGCTGAGTCCAGTTTCCAGGGTGTGGCTATCTTGCAGATGCAGCTGGTCTGTCTCTTACAAGCTGCAAAACTGCCCCACCACCAGGGTCCTCCCTTCCTCTTTCTCTCAAGAACAAAAATATGAAATCCATTTTTTATACCCCCAATCTACACTTTTTAATCCCTTGCTCAGTGTGTACAGTAGCAGGAATGTGCACACTTAGAGATGTTATTAAATGTTCTCAGATAACTTCAGTTTATTCAAATATATGTGTGTGTGTATATATATATATATATATATATATATATATATATATATTACCCTAGTGGAAAAAATCCTGGGTAGATAAGTCAGTAGGGTTCAGTATTACGGCAAAACAAAATGTTGAAAAGCAAACAGAATTTAACAAACCTCCCTAAAATTGCAAAGATGTGCTCGGTACTTCTTTTTCTTTGAAAGCAGGCTTGTTTGGACAGCAGCAGTCAAGAATTTAGCACACTTTCCACTGAGTGGAATTCTAGGCTTAATTAGATTCTGGCTCTGCCATTATTCCAGCTGAGAGTGTGGCAAATCCCTCTGACCTTTTAGCAGTTCATTTTCCTTGCCTGTAAAATGGAAACCATACCTGCCCTTGCACAGTAGTGAGGATCAAGTGCGGTCTTACTAAGAAAACACTTTTTTAAATGTCTAGAACCCTGAAATTAAATCCTGAAGTGCAGTGTTGAACATTCCCCTATTGTAAGTTTTTAACCTATTAGTGGAAATCTAGAAGTGGTTACAGCTTGGGACCACTTCAACAGTCTCCACACCCGCCTAACTTCAATACCACACAACAGCTGCTGCTCTGAGATAAAGGAGCACACATTTTTTATATAGTCATGAAGACACTTTCTTCTAACATGCCAGTTTCTTTCAGGGATCTGCACCATTTTCAAGTAACATTAGGTATGCCTGATCCACTGACAAGCAGATTATGTGGCTGAGCACATACATGCAAAACAGCCAACAAGTTAAAAACTGAGTAGTGTGTATTAAATAGAGGAAAGAAAGCTATTAGTCATACACAGGATCCTCAATCAGAAAATTCAGGACTGGATTTTTTAAATAGTGTCTAAGGCACTATACTAAAGGGCTTGAGTTTAAGCATCATTTATAAAATAGCCATGCCAACGCTCCTCTGTGTGGCTTAAAGTAGTGAGGCTCCAATGAGATAATGTGCTCAAGGGTTCTTCTGAAACCTGAACAGTGCTACGCAACTGTATAACATTTTTTCAATAATTGATAAAAATACATGGCATCTTTTTTTTACATTTTTATTAATAAACTTTATTTTTTAGAGCAGGTTTAGGTTCACAGCAAAATTGAGCAGAAAGTAGAGAGTTCCCTTATGGCCCCTGCAGCACACCAACCTCCACCACTGTCCACATCCTGTACCGGAGTGGGACATTTGTTACAATCCATGAACCTACATGGGCACATCATTGTCACCTGGAGTCCACTGTTTACATTAAGATTCATTCTTGGTGTAGCACATTCTGTGGCTTTGGACAAATGTATAATGACATTGTATCATATGAAGTATTTTCAAAATTCATGGCATCTTTGAATATCTATTACCAATTAGCACCGTTTATGGAGTGCTGCTGTGTGCTGTGCAGTCTTCCAAGAGCTTTTCATTTAATCTTCATATCTTTAGGAGACAAGGCATGAGAAGGAACGTGATCACCCACCTAGTCACAGATCACCACCTAGTCAAATCACCCACCTAGTTAAAGATGAAACCAAGAGACGATTCCACACTACCTCGCCTAATCCCACAGTTTCTTCCGTGCACAGCGGGGCTTGGAAAACAACTATTCTCTTACTGTCAATGCGATCGCGTCTAAGTAGCAGAGAGAAAATTACTTAACTAATTCTGAACTATCCAATCCTGTAGGCTCTAGAGGATGAAAGATAAACTGGGTTCTAATAAACACTTCACACTCCGCGCGTGGCGGGGAGCGAGAGGAAGCCCTCGCCCAGCCCAGCCCAGCATTTTAAAATAAAAATAAAAAACACTTCACTGATTAGTTCTTTCCACGTCAAAACACTGAGCAAGAATCTATCCTCCCCAGCAAGACCCCACACAACCTCCTCCTTCCTTTTTCCCTTTAGCATTTAGAAATGCCGCCTTTCTTTTTTTTTTTTTTTTGGTACGCGGGCCTCTCACTGTTGTGGCCTCTCCCGTTGCGGAGCACAGGGTCCGGACGCGCAGGCTCAGCGGCCATGGCTCACGGGCCCAGCCGCTCCACGGCATGTGGGATCTTCCCAGACCGGGGCACGAACCCGTGTTCCCTGCATCGGCAGGCGGACTCTCAACCACTGCGCCACCAGGGAAGCCCGATATGCCGCCTTTCTTGATGTTCTCCTCCCATCTGCTGCCCCTACTGCACTTCTCTCCTACCAGGATCTCCAATTCTTCCTTGGACCTTCCGTTTACCAGGCTTCCTGTGTACGCCTTGGGTATAGTGCTGGCTGCACAATGCCTGGGGCTCAGGAATGTTTGCCGAATTAAAGGACAGAAGTCCCTGAGCAGCCACAAGATCTGACAAGCAACAGGTATTCCATCAAGCTATCGACTGGTACTTGCTATAAAAGTATTCCCCGAGCTGCCCAGTCACATCTTACAGTAAAGCTGGATTCCAACCTAAAGCAAACATTGTGTTAGTACCATATTTCAACATCCCAACATCCTAAGCAGCTTGGGGAAAGGCAGGGGAGAGAAGGAGGATGTTTACTAAGAATCTGCGGTAATTCTACGCTCTTAAGAACTGCCAAGCTGGACCAAAAAGGAAGACGGAAACGTATGTAGCTGTCCGGGCCTCGAATCCATTCTGCCCTTGTGAACCGCACCTACGGCCGGTAGACCCCTCTGAGTTCTTAAGCGGCGGGGCAGCACCTTGCCCAGAAGTCAGGGCGTGGAACGGCGCGCCTCCAGAGTCCACAAGTCCGAGTTCATTCCATGTGCCCCAGTCCGGCTTGAGTCAGCGCGCGTGGATCTGCCGCAGAGCTACGACCTTGCCCTCGACCCCTGTGTCCCGCGTCACATGACCACGGCCCGGGCGCCAAGCCACGCTCTCCGCCTGTCACTCATACGGCCCGCCCAATGGCGACGGCGTGGGCGGGCCCACGAGGGGCGGGGCCTAGGGCGCCGTGCGCCGGAGCTTGTGGCGTCAATGCGCCCGCCGTGTCCATGGAGAGAGGCTGAGGTGGCCGAGTTCCGGCCCGAGGTATCGGGGCACCGGGAGGGCGAGGATGTCGGCTTCGTTAGTCCGGGCCACTGTCCGGGCTGTGAGCAAGAGGAAGTTGCAGCCCACCCGGGCCGCCCTCACCCTGGTGAGTGGCTGGGGCGCGCGACCGGGCCCGTTATATTGGTTCACCTTCGCCCCCGCGAGGGGGGGCACGGTGGCAGGGCACAGCACGGCCGGGCGGCAGCACCCCTGACCCGCTCCGCAGCCGCCGCATCGTCCCCACCCCCAACTCGCCTCTGCTGTGGAGATAAACAAGCACGGGCGGGGCTGCTCCTCGGGAGCCGGGCGCCCGGGAACTACGTTTCCCAGCAGGCCGCGCGCCGCCGCGTGCGGAGGGGGGAGGGGCGGCGCGAGCACGGCCCCTTGGGGGGTCAGGCGCGGCTTTTCCGGAGCTTGGGGTTGCGGAGGGTCTTGCTGCGGCAGCAGTGCTTGAGGTCGCGGGTTACTTAGAGGTCGAAGTGCCAGGTGCCGGGCGCAGCTGGGTGAATGAACCAGGGTTCCTACCCTTGTGGCGCTTGGGGAGAGCCGAGCCTAGCCTCGCCCGGCCGCAGGACCACAGTGTGATGCGGGAGCGCCGGTGAGAGCGCGGAGACAACAAAGCCCACCCGCTTGCAGAGATCAAGGCTGCAGTGCACAAAGGGTTACTTCCTGGTGTCTGGGGTTGAAGAGGCTTTGAAACGCACTCTGTGCCTCCAGGGGCCCTAGGCCGTGGTGGCTCTAACAAAGGACAAAGAAGGATAAATTACCACCCTGAGTGAGTTTACAGCGTTCTCTGGGTGAAAGGTCAAACACACTCAAAGGAAACTTGCGGCAGATACTTACAGAACTTACTGTGCATGCTGGATCCCCGACGTACTGCACAGTTTTGTTTTGTGTTTTAAATTCACATAAAATTAACCACTTGTAAGCGTTCGATTCGGTGGCATTTAGTACATTCACAGTATTGTAAAACTGTCACTTCTATGTAGCTCCAAAACACCTGGCCCCAAAAGAAAACCCCCTGTCCATTAAGCAGTCACTATTTGCAGTTTTGAAAGATTAATTTCATAGGAAATCTTATGATCAGTTCAGCATTCTTCTCACACACACCCCACTCTTGGTAAAGAAGCCTTTGTGCAAACATTCAATTCCTGAAGACTGGGGAAAACAGATTAAATTGAATCATGGATTCCGTTCAATTTAATGCCGTGAGAAGGCCTGTTGCCGGAAAATTCGTTTCAGCAAAACAGGAGAAAGTCATGATCAGGTGGAAGAATATATTTTTATAATGAGTCACTGTTTTAGGTGCATAAGGAGGTTATTCTGTTTTTATGTGATACTGTATTCTACATTCCTTTTTTCTGTACCATCAAGCCCATTTTCCTGTCTGAAAGATACACTGTCAAATCTTAGAATTCTCCAAGATTTGAAATCATAAGAACTAGAAAGCACTACTCATACTTTGCGTCTCCTTTCAATCTCAGTAAAAATTATTCAGAAATCAAAAGAATTCTACCACTGGTACTGATAGAGCCAGGAAGAGTCAGAAAGTGTGGAGACACTTTTTTGCCTTTTCTTTCTCCACCATTTGGCATGGGTCATACCCTTTCTCTCCATTCCTACTTAGTCATCAGACATTTAAGACCTACGTTTCCCACCCTCTTGGGACACAGTCATGGGCCAGGCCTTTGGCACCTCTAGAAATTACTAGGAACAATAACCCAGCCCACTTTCTCAGACCTGCTCTCAATCCGTGCTTGCTCCTTTATGCTTCATTACCTGTCCCGGCTTACCAGGCCAATTCTGCTACCAGCACTGCTTTGTCATGTCAGTTCTCAGTTCACAAGGGCTCTGTGTTGCCTTTGATCAACATTTCCAATTAGCATGCAGGAGTCCATTGTCTGAATTTATCCTCCTTAACTGTCTAGCGGACTTTAGTCCCTTTCCCTGTGATCTTAGCTGGTGCCAACGCACATCCCTGTTTCTTTCCACCAAAGGTCTGTGGTAGCAGGCTTGCAGTTATTTTAATCCTGGCATGTGTTCCTAGTCTTAACACACTGGCATGCATGTATGGATATCTGTGCTTAATTTTCAAGTGTTTTTGCAAACGTTTAACACCATATTCATTTAAGTGCAAAAGCAGTGAAATCATCAAAGGACTAATGAGTGAAGACAGATGAGAGCAAATGAAATGAGATAGTTCAATGAAATGGGTAAGAAGAGATGATGAATGTTAGCTAAGTATATAAATTTTGACATCAGGAATTCAACATGTTGCAACCTTTGAGAAGTGCTGTACCTGTGCAGTCTAGTCAGTGAGAGGTTAGGAAAAGGTATTGATGAAATAAAAGCATGATTCCATGTTTTCAGAGCCAAATTACCTGTGTTAACTGTTGTTAATCCAGGAGAGGATTGATGGTTTGCTGGAGAGAAAGACTTTAAAGACTGGTCACAGGCACTTTTATGCAACCAGGGGTGGGTCCTTGATAGAATAAGGTTTCAACCCACCACATCAAAGTCAGTACCCTTCATCCAAGGAGGATGACATCCCCCTTCCCTACTTCCCTGCAGGCCCAGGAATTGCGAATGAATTGTATGTATAGGAGCCAGAGTAAAATATGACTGAAGAACTTGAAGATTTAACACTACACTGCAGGCAGAGGCCTTTATTTCCATTGTTGTACAAAGCAGAATCATTGCAGCCCTAATTAGGGTTAGGGATATACCCACAACTGTCCTAAAGCTCAACCAAAGATGTGAAGATTAATGGTACATAGCCAGCATCATTCTTGATGCACAAGAGAGAAGTTAATTCATTACATACAGTGGGTACCTTAGGGCTTAATTTCTAGCAGCTCCTGGTTGAGAAGGGTCTGGAAACAATATGATGTTAAATACATGGGGGCTCAAGGAGGTGTTTATTCATTGAAGGAGTAGCCCCAGAAGTCCTTTGGAACAGTGACCAAGCTGTAAGATTGGTATATGGAGGCAATTTAAGGGGCATTACACAGGAAACAATTGGAAGTAGCCTGAATGAAAGGCCAAGTTAAATAAGTAAGAGTAAATCCTGTTGGCAAGATATGTAGTCATTGCAAGTAATGATTTTTTTTTAAAGGTTTGGGAGTCATAACTCTTAATTCTTTGACTTACTAGCCCTGTGCAAATTATTTAATCTTTAATACCTAAATCACAGAACTGAAAGAATAAAAAGATGATGCATATAAACCATTAAGCACCTAGAAAGTACTCAAGAAACAGTGACTATATATGTATGTTACTATGTATCAAATGAGTAGCATGTTAAACTTTCAGCAGTAGGCTACAAAATTGTGAATATGTACTATGATTACCTGCATGTACAGGAATAGGCAAAGACAAAAGGGAAACAGCATCATAATGCCATAGCTGTTAAAGAATGACTCAAACAAAATATACTGAAATTTATTCATTGGCTGCCCTTTATCTACCATCTTTTAAACCTTAAAATACCAGATTTACAATGAAACGAAACTAGGTTGTAGTTGTTGGCTCATGTTTAGTATACATAATCATGGAGTTAACTTCGGGTTTTAATCTTGTTTCCTTAAACAGCAAAAAATGAAAATTGCCTGGGGGAATGACTAAGGAAATGCAGTATTGAGGATGGAAAGTTTCTGCTACAAGGAATAGAAACGCTATGGCATTGGATAAAGTAAAAGTATGTTGCTATGAAGTAGTCAAAAGATTCGTTTATCTGCAGTGCCTTCTCCCATAATTTCAGCCACAAAAACAGACTAGAAGTCGTTTTTTTTTTTTAAGGCCAAAATATCTCACTCAAAGATACTCTTTCACTTGAAAGAATGTCTTGTTCTGTGATATACATATGAGAGAAATAATATTTCATTGAGTTTCTTGAATTTTATTTCACTGGCCAAATCTCAGGTGAATTAGACTCACTGATTATACATAACTTTCTTGGGTGGGTATGGGTAACTTAGTTGTTTGGGGGAGTATGTTGAAACTGGAGGGCCGCTAGGCTTGCAGCATGTTGTTTTGCTGAAGTTTTTATACTATTTCCCAGAATGATCTTAAGTCCCAAACGTTCCCCTGTTTAGTCATTCTGACTTGTTCTGAAATTCAGATCCATTGCTTGGAAAGTTCTAATAACCATATCTTTACCCTGAAGTGGACTCTCAGCAGGGTTATACATCATCAGTAACACTCCTCCCAGTGGGGTATATTGGATTATTGCCTGACACTAGGAAATTAAGACATGTTTTGGTTCCTGTAAAGACATGTTTTGGTTCCCAGGCACGCAGGTAATTTTTCTCTTAAGCCCCTTTCTGTATGAAATGTTGAACATCAACCACTTTGTGGTAAGTGGACCACTCTCCATGAATTGCTTTTGTTTGCTGTTTAAGTGTTTTCTACTAAGAGTTGAGAAAAGAAGGAAATATATTGCTTTTGTAAAAACCAAATTAGATAATTTAGAAAGTCACATGAGACTCAGGAGTTCCCTGGTGGTCCAGTGGATAGGATTTGGCGCTTTCACTGCCATGGCCCAGGTTCAATCCCTGGTCAGGATGAAAAGAAACACGTGGGGCAGCATGGTATGTGTGCCCTGAGCTTACACCTCCCATCTGCTGGCAATAAACCAACGCTCCGCATCAGGTTGGACTTCCAGTGAGTATTTTCCCACGACTGTGCCTTTTTTTTTTTAATTTACTGGAAATCTTTTCATTGTAATTTGACAGTAATTAATTTCTTCAGGACTCACATGGGAAATATCACCATGAAAATTAGGAAAGCTAGTTTTTACTGGCAATCATTTAGAAGTGTAACTAAGCATTTTTTAAAAATTTTTTCCATTAATATCTCTCTAACTATTTGAGGTTAATATACTGTGATCTTAAAAAATAAATAAAAATAATTCTCTGCAGAATTTCCTCCTTCCCCCCACCCCCCCATCCTATTCCCTGTCGTTGATCTGCTTGGTTCCTGTTCTGAAAGAACTGTGGGAAACAGCCTTTATAAACCACCCACTGGTAGTGATTTATTCAACTTTTTTTTTTTAAGTGACACACAATAAGAAATACATACACACCGTATGTTAATAACTGAATCAAAGTTTCACTGTTTATCAAGTGCAGTGCACTGTTCTGTGATTTTTGTTTTTGTTTTTTGGCTGTGTTGGGTCTTCGTTGCTACGCACGAACTTTCTTTGGTTGCGGCGAGCGGGGACTACTCTTCCTTGCGGTGCACGGGCTTCTCATTGTGGTGGCTTCTCGTTGCGGGGCACAGGCTCTAGGTGTGCGGGCTTCATTAGTTGTGGCACCCGGGCTTCAGTAGTTGTGGTACCTGGGCTTAGTTGCTCCGTGGCATGTGAGATCTTCCCAGACCAGGGATCGAACCCATGTCCCCTGTGTTGGCAGGTGGATTCTTAACCACTGCGCCATCAGGGAAGTCCCTGTTTTTGTTTTTGTTTTTTTAATGATAGTCTCAACCTTCTACATTGGTTTCATGACTTTTCTAAATTTGTCCAGACTCTGCTTCAGCATCTTCATCTGGCCAAGCCCCAACCAGACAGGGTGAAAGAGCACACTCGGGCCATCCATCAGGTCTGTACCCCCAGCACAGGCTTGAGTTCTGGCTACGATTACTACCTAGTTGTAGATCATAATGTCCACTCTGAGATTTCACAAACCAGGAAAATGCCTGTATAGAAAACTGGAGGACCGGCTCAGCATTGCCAGCTAGAGGAGCTAGTAAAACGAAACGTAGGAAGGACATGATCTCTTCATGATAATATATTCTCATTATTATAATAATAGCTGGCTTATGTTGAGCTCTCTGTTCCTGGCGCTATTCTAAATGCTTTTCATGAATTCGTTCATTTAATCCTCACAAGAATCCTGAGGAGGAGGGACTTTTATCCCTGTTTAAGCCAAGTAATGGGCTGGGACACAGCTAGGAAGTGGGCCAGGAATGCCCTGGGACAGGCTTTCTCCCTAACAGCCTCCTCAGGAAATTGGGGTTTGTAATGCTGATCTACGCATGAAGTACATTGAGACGTTTTCTTATTTTTGAGGACAACTGGGCTTGGTTAAACAGCATTTCTCCTGAAAACTCTTCCATGTTCTTGTTTCTATTATTGACTAGCTTAGTTCTGAGCATCATCTAGGTGCTCAGATGCTGATGTAATAATCTCTGTGGATAGGGACTTCCCTGGAGGCCCAGTGGTCAAGACTTCGTGCTTCCAATGCAAGGGGCGCAGGTTCGATCCCTGGTTGGGGAACTAAGATCCCACGTGCCGCGCAGCCGAAATCAATCAATTAATCAATCTCTGTGAACATTTGATGGGACTGGCACGAGAGGCACACTGGGTTATTTGATGCTGGTAACATTTTTTCCTCTAGGTGTACATTTTGATGGATCTGAAATAGATTTGGGGTAAACAGAATGAGCAATAGAGTTAATAATGATCAATAGGAAAAATGCCTGAAGATTGGCTTTCCCAATGTGGTACTTGATATCATTCATTGACTGTCGAGTGCCTTCTGTGTGTCAGGCAATGTGCTTGTTGCTGGGCATAAAGTAGGAATTTGAAATAGATGCTGACTAGAAAAATTATATTTGTGATGTGAGTGGATAGTACCACAGAGATTATGACAGGGAGCTGACCTTGACTGAGGGGGTGGGGGCAGGGGATGAAGAGGATGTTGCTAGTGGATATTTTTAAAAATGCTTTTAATTGAGTAGAGTTCATATGCTTGTGTATGAAATCCACAAGGTACTCTGGTGAGAATGGAACATAAATTCACCACATGAATTTGCTAAAGATAGACTTGAGTTGTCTTAAATACTAGGAAATATAAGGCTGAAGAAGGCAAAGTTTGTAACTAACAACTTAATAACCTTCCCTTTTTTCAGACACCTTCAGCAGTAAACAAGATAAAACAGCTACTTAAAGATAAGCCTGAACACGTAAGTAAAACCAATCAGACAAATATTTAGTAAAAAATTGAAGTTGTATTTTCACAATGAATTTATCTTGTGATAAACAGTGTGCTTTCATTAATTAGGGGTTTTTATTTAAAAAGTAAAAAATGCTCATGATTTTTAAATGCAAGTAACACAACAGGGTATTATGAAAAATATGAAAAGGAAGTCACTCTCTCGCCCCACATTCTTTATTCATTCTCCCTTCCAGGAGGCTGCCTCTTCGTGTCCTTGCACAGATCATCTGTGCATTTTATTACCTAGGCCAAGGTTTCTCAGCCTCAGCACTGTTGATGTTTTGGACTGGATAGTCCTTGTTGGGAGTGGATTGCAGGATGTTTAGCAGAATCTCTGGCCTGTGCCGGAGTTGTGACAACCAAAACTAATTCCCTGAGGGGAACCGCTGGCCTAGACTTTGCTTGTTACATTTGCGTGTGTGTCTCTTTTCCTACTTAGGTGAGAACATACCACACACACTGTGGTTGCACTTTGCTTTGCCCCTAATAGTATAGCTTGAAGATCTTTCCATATCCTTACATAAAGATCCTTATTCTCTTTATGGCTGCATATACTAATGTATTCCGTTGAACAAGTTTATCTAGCCACGCTCTCATATTAAAGGTCTTTTGGGTTGTTCTCATTCAGTGCTTCCACAAACATTATTCAACAAATATTTAGCATCTGTAGTGTGCCAGGCCCGTTGTTCTGGACCTGTAGGCATAGCTTATTTCATCTACATAAGCTGTATTCTTAGATGTAGAATCGCTGGGCAAGGGGTGTGCGAACCATCTTAATCTTAGCACATTGTTCACTGCCTAAGGGATACTGTAAATGACTTCCAAGACTATTAATATTCAATAATTAGACTACAGAGTAGTTTCTAAGTTCCATTGTACAACCTGTATTACAGTGTAACAGGAGTTCGATCATCTTTCCCCTAAGAATTATTAAATCTAAGTATATCAGTGTTCCAACTCAATTCCAACTAAATTTGGGTAGACTAATGACTAGAGTATAAATTGACCAGTTGACACAATTTCACTTTTGTAGAATTGAGGGATGTTTGTTCGTTTTGACATGAAAAGGGTTGAGCAAACACTTCTTCAGGTGTCATTTGTGGCATAAGCAATCCCTTTTCCAAACTCCAGGTACCTAAAGCTGTATTTTCACATACTCTTTAATAAAGTGTCTCTCTATTCCTAATAGTTGGACTTCCTGCTTGTTTGAGTCTTCCTATTTGCAAAGATAAAAACTAAGTTAAACAAGTATTTATGACGTGTGCTCCAGAATTTCAGCCAGGCACTTTATTATTTATCATGTTGAATATGTGAAATTCCCTCACACATTCTCTAAGCTGTCACTGTGAAGGTGAATAAAGCTATAGTTCTGTCTCCTTGTTTGAAGACAGAAGAGAATACTCTGAATGCTTCAACTCATCAAAACCACCAAATATCTTAACATCTAACTCATGCTCTTCATCAGGTGTCTTCCCACTTTATGTTTGCTTTCCTGGAGCAAGCACATGTTACTGCTGTTCAGGGAATCAGGATCTGCTTGCTAAAATGATACTTCTTATGATAATGCTGTATACGCACATGAAAAAGCAGATAGGACTCAAGAATAGATAGAAATTGGGTAGATATTGTTAGAAAACTACATTGAGGTAGACATTGGTATTTTAAAAGTGCTGTTTGGTCACTTTTTAAACTTCTTAACGTCTGTGTTGACTGCAGTCTTTTGCTTTCTGGTACTTGAGAATGTTTACAGAATTAAGGCCCCATGTCACATAGAGGCAATGTGATTGCCAGGTGATGACCTATGAACCTTGGTGAACCTAACCATAGGGAAATATCCTGGGAACATCTCACATGGTGAGGTGGAGCAAAAACATTTTTGAGCAAGTCCAGTTTTCTTATGTAGTCATCTCTGCCATCAGATATTTTTTTCCTTTTTTTTTTTTAAAAAAAAGGTGATTATTCATTTTTGGAATTAAAACTCTTTCCTTAAAAATGTTATTCCCAGAAAAAATGGTTAATAGTAATGGTTAAGTAATAAACATACTTTAGGTGTAGTGGAATATTATGTAGGCATTAGTTGCAAATGATAATTACAAAAGCTAATTGCATGGGAAAATGATGTCTTAAGTGGGAAAAAAAGCAGAGAATAAATTTTTTATTTCTGCTCTAATAAAAACTATATTTAGGGAATTCCCTGGCAGTCCAGTGGTTAGGACTCTGAGCTTTCATGGCCAAGGGCATGGGTTCAATCCCTGGTTAGGGAACTAAGATCCCACAAGCCGCGTGGCACGGCCAAAAAAAAAAAAAACACCATGTTTAGATTATATATGAGACAAAGACTGAAAGAAAATAGGAAAAAACACACAAGCTCATTTTTAGGGTACTGGTGACTGTAGTTTTAGGGTGCAGTGTTCCCTCTGTATTTCTTTCTTCGTATATAATTGGTTTTTATTCTTTTTGGATCCCTGCCAATGTTGTAATGATATTTGTACAGTAGTTAAATTTTTTAAATGCTAGTTTCCCATTCTGCTTATACTTCCTAAAGGGACTATTTATAGCCAGAAATCTAATATTTATCTTTTAGCTTTTGAAGAAAATATTATCAAATAGGGCTTTTATTACTATAACTGTTTAATCTGTACTACATTAAAACTAAGTTTATTTTTACAATGCCTTTTCAGGTTGGTGTGAAGGTTGGTGTCCGAACCAGGGGTTGTAATGGCCTTTCCTACACTCTGGAATATACAAAGACAAAAGGAGACTCTGATGAAGAAGTTGTTCAAGATGGTGAGTTTTATGCAAACTTTTTCTGGACACTTTGTTCTCCCTAAAATGTTTGGCCTTGTGTAGCATGGAGAGTAATGATGATAATAGTAAGAATGGTGTATTTAGTGCTCACTGTAAGGGAGGCATGGTTCGACGGGCTCTCATATATTAACTAATTTATACACAGCAACTAAATGAGAATGGTACTGTATTGTCCCCATTTTGCAGATGAAGAAACTGAGGCACTGAGAGATTAAATATGTTTGCCTAAGGTCACACAGCCAGTAAGTGGCCTTATGAACATTTGAACCCAATCAAGTTCACTCCAGAGGCTGTGCTCTTAGTAACTAAGTGATAGATTATTGGATAAACTTGTTTATTTGTTTCAGTTATGAAAGGTTATCATTGTGTGCAGAAAGATTTTAAGATGATAAAACTTCAGAATGAACCAGCCACTTTGGTGTGAAGCATCTGTGTCAAATAAGTAATGTCATTTCTTCCTTTAGAAGAGTCTATTTCCAATTTTTATTAAAAATTTCAGTGCTGGGCTTCCCTGGTGGCACAGTGGTTGAGAGTCCGCCTGCCGATGCAGGGGACGCGGGTTCGTGCCCCGGTCCGGGAAGATCCCACATGCCGCGGAGCGACTGGGCCCGTGAGCCATGGCCACTGAGCCTGTGCGTCCGGAGCCTGTGCTCCACAACGGCAGAGGCCACAACAGTGACAGGCCCGCGTACAGCAAAAAAAAAAAAAAAAAATTGCAGTGCTTTAATTATATTTTGCCCCTCCCCCCCAGTCCCTGCCCCTACCCAATAATCTGATAAAATCTATTTAAAACAAAATAAATACTGCTACAACCTCAGGGGAGTTTCAGCGTGCATGGGTTCTGCAGCACTGGCTTTGTGTGCGCCATTAGCCAGTTTTCATGGGTTCTTGATGTGTATTCTTTTTATTGCACTTAAGTTACTGATCAATAAAGACATTTGTTAATATATTATTTTTAAAATCAATATGTAAAAGTATCTTAAACCTGAAAGTTTTCATCTTAAAGAAGAGATCTAATAAAGATAGTTCATATTTAAGTAATGATGCAGTTTTTTATAAGGAAGAAAGCTTTCTTAATCCATTAGTATTTACGAAGGTTCCCACCTCTACCAACTAGTTAGGTAGAGATAACTAGGGAGTTATGTTATTGTCAGTTTTCTGGTCCATAAGCAGAAAAACAGAACTGCTTGTACTGATTCATGATTTAGTCTTATTAAACTAGCCCATTATATCATAGTCCTTTGTGTTTCTCTAGGCTTGGCAGTGTGTTGTGTATACAAATGTCATTTCAGGATTTTCATTAATCTCATTGACTCCATCTTTACAGAACTCTTACTGAGAATATACACATTTTCTTCATGTAGCAAATTGAAGTATAGCGAAGAAAGGCAAATTCTAGTTTTACACAGAATTGTCATGGAATTTGCTGTACACAACTGTCTAGCCTAATACAATTGTTTTTGACATAGATTATTGTGTAGGAAAGGGGACAGAAAACTGAGCACTGCATCCCTTAAAGGAAATAATGAGACAGATTCAAAAGCCTCTTGTTTGACGTTTGTTAGTGGTTACTATTTAAAGTTCAGTTGTGCTTTGAATCAGCAGGTTCCATGGGATGGCAGGCTTTATATGACTCATGTTTTCTTCTCCCCCAGGAGTCAGAGTGTTCATCGAGAAGAAAGCACAGCTAACACTTTTAGGAACAGAAATGGACTATGTTGAAGACAAATTATCCAGTGAGTTTGTGTTCAATAACCCAAACATCAAAGGAACATGTGGCTGTGGAGAAAGCTTTAATATTTGACTCCTCAGGACTGCTCAGGCTGTAGGCCCCAGGAGAGCTGTGGAAGCTCTATGGCTTATTGCAGAAGTCATAGGACTGTCGCATGCTTAAGGTTTGTAAAATATGGCTGCCTTACAAGGAAAATAAAGTGATGCATTTGAAAATGAAGCCAGTGTGTTAGATTCCAGAAGAATTGATACTTGTGTCCTTTATAGGGGACAGAAAATGAGAATCTGTTGCTCTCTTTGTGTCGTTTTTCTGATCTGTAAAGAAAAAAAGTTTTACCCTGCAATTAAATTCTCCTTCCTGCATCCTTTCTGTTAGAGCTAGTTTCATGGAAGTTGCCTTCCTGGGGGGGATTTCAGAAAACATATTCTTAATAGGTGTAGATTGGTAGATCTTTTGAAAGGATTGAACGTACTTCTCCCAACAAGATGGATTTTAAAATTCAGAGGCAGGAAGTCTTGACTCCTGGTGTGGTGTGGTGGTGCATTGTTTTTCTACCCAAACTGGGCACAGCGTTTCTACATTTTTATCTAAAACTTCATTGTCTGATACCTCATTTGCTTACCCTGCAGCATCCCCAGCCATTAAAGTATTGGACAGAGATTTCCTTAACTGTAGTGCAGAATAGTTCTGAGTGATGGGATCAAAAGGTAAATACTTCACCCACCTGTTTTTAAGTCCAGTTCTTTTGCCCACCCTAAGCGTCTGCTCGGATATGGGATCTCAAGCGGACTTAGATCCTTTTAATCAGAAGTTCTCTTAAAAGCCATCTAGCCCATCCCCTCAGTTCTATACCCTGGGAAGCTGAAGGGCTTTTGTCCCCCCTCACACTGCAGGCTGGGTAGGGGCACAGCCGGGACCACCCACATCTCCCCATCTTGTAGGTGACACGCCAGCCCTGCGCTCCGAGGCAGTCAGTGAAGGTAAACGGGTGGTCTGGCTTCTTTATCTGGTGAACATTTGGATGAGATTTCTCTGTAATTTGGAGAGTATATTTAGTTTTATTTTATTTGGGGTGAGAAGAATCTTATTTTAAATCCCATTTATGTGAATTACCATCTTGTTTCACCAGGACTGTGGAACAGTCGTTTATACTAGCAGGGAAGAAGACATTGTAGCCACCCAGAACTGTTCTTTTGGAAGGTAGTAGTAATTGTGAAGCAGAACATGGGGATCTTTTCTTATAATTCCCAATACGGTGTGTACACTCTGGGTCCTAAGTCCAATTGCTAAAATTTTTAAGCCTAATATTTTAACCTGACTTTTTTTTTTTTTTTTTTTTTTTTTTTTTGCGGTACGCGGGCCTCTCATTACTGTGGCCTCTCCCGTTGTGGAGCACAGGCTCCGGACGTGCAGGCTCAGCGGCCATGGCTCACGGGCACAGCCGCTCCGCGGCATGTGGGATCTTCCCGGACCGGGACACGAACCAGTGTCCCCTGCATTGGCAGGGGGACTCTCAACCACTGTGCCACCAGGGACGCCCTTTAACCTGACATTTTATCACCAACTTTTCTTTAACAGTGTTCCTTTTGTCATTTAGTTATTGATTTTCCTGGGTTTGACGTATTAAGTGTTCTGTGAGGTGACATATTTGCTTTTTTTGAAAGCCAATTCTTATGAATTGCAGTAGCTGAGTTCCTTTATGTTTGTCATATTTACTAAAATACCAGGCACAAAATGCACCAAAACCTAGAGCAGTAGCTTTATGTAAATGCTCATGAATTTGTATTAATATAACTGTCAACCCACTTATAATTTGTGCAATACTGTATATATGTAGATTGAGTTGCCAATAAAAAGAAAATATAGCCTCTTTGTGATCATAAAATTGCCTTTTCTTTTAAGAGAGCAGGGTTTGTGAATAGCAGCCATTGTTGCTACTAATAAGCAATGTTCTATTTTCCTAACCAGTCTCCCTGCTGCCAGGATTTTCCCCACCTGATTCTGTTGCATCCACTCTTTTAGTTGTTGGGGTCCCCTTGCAGCCCACTGACAGACCATTTCAGATTGCTCTGGGCTCCAGAGTCCTCATTCCCTTTCTCCTTCTGTATCGCCTTTCTCCCTTTTTCACTATAAGGGTCATTCACCTCATCCAAGCTGCTTCTACAGCATCCCACGCAAATTTCATCCTTACTTTCTCACATGTTGTTATTCACAGTAGGGAATGCTTTTTCCAACTCTGTTGTCTGAGCTTTATGTTCATCTCCCTGCGGTAGTTACCTTCAGGCATATTTGTGAGCACCTGCTCTCCACCATCCCTTAGGCTTCACAGATAACCAGAGACCGTCTCTGAAAGATCTTAGCGTTGACAAATGAGACAGACACCAATGAAAAGAATAGGGTAAGTGTTGCTAATAGCATTTATTCCATACTTGCTACATGCCAGGAACTGTTCTAATTAACAGTCTTCACTACAACCCAGTGAAGTAGGTCTGATGACTGTCGTTTTCGTAGATGAGAAACTGAAATATGGCATGGACAAAATAGTTGACCTAAGGCAAAGTGATAAGTGGCCAAGTCAGGATGACACCCCACACCATCTGTCTCCAGCCCTGTGCCCCTCGCAGTTAGGCTGCACTGCACGTCACGATAAGAGCCGAGATTGCAGGTGCCCTTCTAAAAAGGTATCTAAGAGGGCTTCGCTGGTGGCGCAGTGGTTGAGAGTCCGCCTGCCGATGCAGGGAACACGGGTTCGTGCCCCGGTCCGGAAAGATCCCACATGCCGCGGAGCGGCTGGGCCTGTGAGCCATGGCCGCTGAGCCTGCGCGTCCGGAGCCTGTGCTCCGCAACGGGAGAGGCCACAACAGTGAGAGGTCCGCGTACCGCAAAAAAACAAAAAAAACCAGCGTGCTTGATTTTGGCATACATCCAGTCAATCCTTATTATTTGAAGATTCCCTACTTGTGAGTCTGCCTGCTTGTTAAAATTGATTTGTAACTTCTAAATTATGTGTTGATCCGTTGGTGAAAATGTGGTGATCAAAGGCTCCCAGGAACCCAACCCTGTATTTCCTCTAGGAGCAATGGTTCAGTATTCTAGAATTCAGTGTTGGTGGTTACTTTGTAGAACATAACTACTGGGAATAATAAGAATCAGCTGAACAGTACATCCACTGAAATGAATTTTATATGATGTATGCATATACACAAATGCATGGAAAAATATGAAAGAATATGCACAGGCATACAAACAGTTATACAAACAGGTAATGAATAGAATTACGGTATCTTAAATTTTCTTATTTTTGCCAACCTGCATTTTCTAGTTTTTTTCATAATAACTATGTATTACGTGAATTGTAATTATTAAAATGGATTTGGTGCATCTTCAAACAGAAAATGAATTCATCATATTCAGGTATTTGATCATTTTCATTGTATAATAAAGATGAAAGAATACGGGAATAAGAAGGGCTTTTTTGGTTTTGGCATTTTTTCTTTTTTAAAGTCAGAATAGTAATTTCAAAGGTAATAGGCTGTTTCCAACCTTTAATCCACTTCGTTGTTGCTTCCCTTTACTTTCACCCCGGATCTTCATTGTACAAGCATACCTGGAGGTTTATCATTAACCACTTAAAGTTGATAAAACTGAACCTATGATTAAAAACCAAACCCACATTCTTAACAGGTGAGTGGATAAACAAACTGGTACTTCCAGATAATAAAGCCATGAAAAGACCTGGAAGACACATAAATGCATATTACTAAGTTTTAAGCCTACCTGAAAAGGCTACATCCTGTATGATTCCAACTTGATGACGTTCTGGAAGACAAAACTATAGAGACAGTAAAAAGATCCGTGATGGCCAGGGGCTTGGGAGGAGGGAAGGATGAATAAACAGAGCACGGAGGATTTTTAGGGCAGTGAAACTACTCTGAATGATACTATAATGGTGGATACGTGTCGTTACATGTTTGTCAAAACTCAAGAAATATAGAACAACAGGGATGAACTCTAATGAAACTGTGGACTTTAGCTGATAATACCGTATCAACACTGTCACATCAATTATATCAAAGGTACCACATTAACACAAGATGTTAATGATAGGCAACTGGGAGTGGGGAGGGTTATAGGAACTCTCTGTAGTTTACACTCAATTTTCCTGTAAATCTAAAACTCCTACAAAAACAAACAAAAAAAAACCAGTCTATTAAGACCAGAACAAAACAACTCATTCAGTTTCTTTTGGAAATTGTAAAGAAATGTGTTGCCTTGTACAGGACAAAAAGCCTTGGCTACTAAGTTTGACAGTTAAGGGCTTCCCTGTTGGCGCAGTGGTTGAGAATCCGCCTGCCAGTGCAGGGGACACAGGTTCGATCCCTGGTCCAGGAAGATCCCACATGCCACGGAGCAACTAAGCCTGTGCCACAACTACTGAGCCTGCGGTCTAGAGCCCATGGGCCACAACTACTTAAGCCTTCGTGCCACAACTACTGAAGCCCATGCACGCCTAGAGCCCGTGCTGCACCACAAGAGAAGCCACCACAGTGAGATGCCCACACACAGCAACGAAGAGTAGCCCCTGCTTGCCACAACTAAAGAAAGCCCGAGCCAAGCAACGAAGACCCAATGCAGCCAAAAATAAATAAATAAATAAATAAATTTATTTTAAAAAAGTTTGCCAGTTAAGGACAATATAAACTTCACCATATTGTTTCTCTATCTCTGTGGCCAATTCCTTTTCCAGATTGAATACTAGCAGTGACAACTTTGTTTATTCCACATTTATGAGATTTTTAAAAATATTTTGTGTTTTTTTAAATTTTTTTGTGGTACGTGGGCCTCTCACTGTTGTGCCCTCTCCCGTTGCGGAGCACAGGCTCCGGACGCGCAGGCTCAGCGGCCATGGCTCACGGGCCTAGCCGCTCCGCAGCATGTGGGATCTTCCCTGACCGGGGCACGAACCCGTATCCCCTGCATCGGCAGGCGGACTCTCAACCACTGCGCCACCAGGGAAGCCCTATTTTGTGTGTTATTCTTAAAATCAATGTGATTTTCTTTGCCTCAAGTAGCACTACCATGTCATTTTTTTCTAAACTAAGATCTCATTGTGCTTTTTTTTTGAATTTTATTTTTTATACAGCAGGTTTTTATTAGTTATCTGTTTTATACATACTAGTGTATAATGTCAATCCCAATCTCCCGGTTCATCCCACCCCCACCCTCCCCACCCCATTTCCACCCTTGGTGTCCATACGTTTGTTCTCTACATCTGTGTCTCTATTTCTGCCTTGCAAACCGGTTCATCTGTACCATTTTTCTAGATTCCACATATATGCATTAATATATGATACTTGTTTTACTCTTTCTGACTTACTTCTCTCTGTATGACAGTCTCTAGGTCCATCCACATCTTTACAAATGACCCAATTTTGTTCCTTTTTATGGCTGAGTAATATTCCATTGTATATATGTACCACATCTTCTCCATCCATTTGTCTGTCGATGGGCATTAAGGTTGCTTCCATGACCTGCTACTGTAAATAATGCTGCAATGAACATTGGGGTGCATGTGTCTTTTTTTGGTTTTTTTAACATCTTTATTGGAGTATAATTGCTTTACGTTGTTGCGTTAGTCTCTGCTGTATAACAAAGTGAATCAGTTATATGTATAAACATATCCCCATATCCCCTCCTTCTTGCATCTCCCTCCCACCCTCCCTATCCCACCTGTCTATGTGGTCAAAAAGCACCAAGCTGGGCTCCCTGTGCTTTGCAGTTGCTTCCCACTAGCTATCTGTTTTACATTTGGTAGTGTATGTATGTCAATGCCACTCTCTCACTTCATCCCAGCTTACCCTTCCCCCTCCCCATGTCCTCAAGTCCATTCCCTACATCTGCATCTTTATTCCTGTCCTGTCCCTAGTTTCTTCAGAACCACTTTTTCTTTTTTTAGATTCCATGTATATGTTAGCATACAGTATTTGTTTTGCTCTTTCTGACTTACTTCACTCTATGACAGACTCTATGTGCATCCACCTCACTACAAATAACTCAATTTCGTTTCTTTTTATGGCTGAGTAATATTCCATTGTATATATGTGCCACATATTCTTCATTCATCTGTTGATGAACACTTAGATTACTTCCATGTCCTGGCTATTGTAAATAGTGCTGCAGTGAACATTGTGGTACATGTCTCTTTTTGAATTATGGTTTTCTCAGGGTATATGCACAGTAGTGGGATTACTGGGGCATATGGTAGTTCTAGTTTTAGTTTTTTTAAGGAACCTCCATACTGTTCTCCATAGTGGCTGTATCAATTTACCTTCCCACCAACAGTGCAGGAGGGTTCCCTTTTCTCCAACTCTCTCCAGCGTTTGTTGTTTGGAGATTTTCTGATGATGCCCATTCTAACCAGTGTGAGGTGATACCTCATTGTAGTTTTGATTTGCATTTCTCTAATAATTAGTGATGTTGAGCAGCTTATCATGTGCCTCTTGGCCATCTGTATGTCTTCTTTGGAGAAATGTCTCTTTAAGTCTTCTGCCCATTTTTTGATTGGGTTGTTTCTTTTTTTAATATTGAGCTGCATGAACTGTTTATATGTTTTGGAGATTAATCCTTTGTCCGTTGATTCGTTTGCAAATATTTTCTCCCATTCTGAGGGTTGTCTTTTTGTCTTGTTTATAGTTTCCTTTGCTGTGGAAAAGCTTTTGAGTTTAATTAGGTCCCATTTGTTTATTTTTGTTTTTATTTTCATTACTCTAGGAGATGGGTCAGAAAAGATCTTGCTGTGATTTATGTCAAAGAGAGTTCTTCCTATGTTTTCCTCTAAGAGTTTTATAGTGTCTGGTCTTACATTTAGGTCTTTAATCCATTTTGAGTTTATTTTTGTGTATGGTGCCAAGGAGTGTTCTAATTTCATCTTTTACATGTAGCTGTCCAGTTTTCCCAGCACCACTTATTGAAGAGACTGTTTTCTCTCCATTGTATATCCTTGCCTCCTTTGTCATAGATTAGTTGACTATAGGTGCATGGGTTTATCTCTGGGTTTTCTATACTGTTCCATTGATCTATATTTCTGTTTTTGTGCCAGTACCATATTGTCTTGATTACTGTAGCTTTGTAGTATAGTCTGAAGTCAGGGAGTCTGTCCTCCAGCTCCTTTTTTTTTCCCTCAAGATTGCTTTGGCTATTCATGGTCTTTTGTGTTTCTATACAAATTTTAAGATTTTTTGGTCTAATTCTGTAAATTGGTAATTTGATAGGGATTGCATTGAATCTGTAGATTGCTTTGGGTAGTATAGTCATTTTCACAATATTGATTATTCCAATGCAAGAACATGTTCTATCTCTCCATCTGTTTGTGTCATCTTTGATTTCTTTCATCAGTGTCTTATAGATTTCTGAGTACAGGTCTTTTACCTGTGTAGGTAGGTTTATTCCTAGGTATTTTATTCTTTTTGTTGCGGTGGTGAATGGGATTGTTTCCTTAATTTCTCCTTCAGATCTTTCATTGTTAGTGTATACGAATGCAAGAGATTTCTGCTCATTAATTTTGTATCCGGCAACTTTACCAAATTCACTGATTAGTTCTAGTAGTTTTCTGGTGGCATCTTTAGGATTCTCTATGTATAGTATCATGTCATCTGCAAACAGTGACAGTTTTACTTCTTTTCCAATTTTATTCCTTTTATTTCTTTTAATTCTCTGATTGCCGTGGCTAGGACTTCCAAAACTATGTTGGATAATAGTGGAGAGTTGACATCCTTGTCTGGTTCCTGATCTTAGAGGAAATACTTTCAGTTTTTCACCATTGAGAATGATGTTTGCTGTGGGTTTGTCATATATGGCCTTTATTATATTGAGGTAGCTTCCCTCTGTGCCCACTTTCTAGAGATTTTTTATCATAACTCGGTGTTGAATTTTGTCAAAAGATTTTTCTGCATCTATTGAGATGGTCATATGGTTTTTATTCTTTAATTTGTTAATATGGCGTACCACATTGTTTGATTTGCATATATTGAATAATCCTTGCATCCCAGGGATTAATCCCACTTGATTATGGTGTATGATCCTTTAATGTGTTGTTGGATTCTGTTTGCTAGTATTTTGTTGAGGATATTTGCATCTATATTCATCAATGATACTGGTCTGTAGTTTTCTTTTTTTGTAGTATCTTTGGCTGGTTTTGGTATCAGGGTGATTTTGGCCATGTAGAATGAGTTTGGGAGTGTTCCCTCCTCTGAAATTTTTTGGAAGAGTTTGAGAAGGATACATGTTAGCTCTTCTCTAAATGTTTGACGGAATTCACCTGTGAAGCCATCTGATCCTGGGCTTTTATTTGTTGGAATATTTTTAATCACAGTTTCAATTTCAAAACTTGTGTTTGGTCTGTTCATATTTTCTATTTCTTCCTGGTTCAGTCTTGGAAGGTTATACCTTTCTAAGAATTTGTCCATTTCTTCCAGGTTGTCCATTTTGTTGACATAGAGTTGCTTGTAGTAGTCTCTTAGGATACTTTGTATTTCTGTGGTGTCTGTTGTAACTTCTCCTTTTTCATTTCTAATTTTAATGATTTGAGTTCTCTCCCTCGTTTTCTTGATGAGTCTGGCTAATGGTTTATCAATTCTGTTTATCTTCTCAAAGAACCAGCTTTTAGTTTTATTGATATTTGCTATGGTTTTCTTTGTTTCTATTTTATTTATTTCTGCTCTGATCTTTATGATTTCTTTCCTTCTACTAACTTTGGGTTTTGTTTGTTCTTCCTTCTCTAGTTCCTTTAGGTGTAAGGTTAGATTGTTTTTTTGAGATTTTTCTTGTTTCTTGAGGTAGGCTTGTGTTGCTATAAACTTCACTCTAAGAACTGCTTTTGCTGCATCCCATAGGTTTTGGATTGTCATGTTTTCATTGTAGTTTGTCTCTAGGTGCTTTTTGATTTCCTCTTTGATTTCTTCAGTGATCTCTTGGTTATTTAGTAATGTATTGTTTAGCCTCCATATGTTTGTGTTTTTTACATTTTTTCCCTGTAATTTGTTTCTAATCTCATAGCGTTGTGGTGGGAAAAGATGTTTGATATGATTTCAATTTCTTAAATTTACCAAGGCTTGATTTGTGACCCAGGATGTGATCTATCCTGGAGAATGTTCCATGTGCACTTGAGAAGAAAGTATAATCTGCTGTTTTGGGATGGAACGTCCTATAAATATCAATTAAATTTATACAGTCTATTGTGTCATTTAAAGCTTGTGTTTCTTTATGAATTTTATGTCTGGATGATCTGTCCATTGGTGTATGTGAGAGGTTAAAGACCCTCACTATTATTGTGTTATTGTCAGTTTCCTCTTTTATATCTGTGAGCATTTGCCTTATGTATTGAGGTGATCCTATGTTGGGTGCATATATATTTATAATTGTTATATCTTCTTCTTGGATTGATCCCTTGATCATTATGTACTGTCCTTCCTTATCTCTTGTTGCATTCTTTATTTTAAAGTCTACTTTATCTGATATGAGTGTTGTTACTCCAGCTTTCTTTTGATTTCCATTTGCATGGAATATCTTTTTCCTTCCCCTCACTTTCAGTCTGTATGTTTCCCTAGGTCTGTAGTGGGTCTCTTGTAGACAGCATCTATATGGGTCTTGCTTTTGTATCTGTTCAGCGAGCCTGTGTCTTTTGGTTGGAGCATTCAGTCCATTCACATTTAAGATAATTATCAATATATATGTTCCTGTTACCATTTTCTTAATTATTATGGGTTTGTTTTCGTTGGTCTTTTTCTTCTTTTGTGTTTCCCACTTAGAGAAGTTCCTTTAGCATTTGTTGTAGAGCTGGTTTTGTGGTGCTGAATTCTCTTAGCTTTTGCTTGTCTGTAAGGCTTTTTATTTCTCCACCAAATCTAAATGAGATATTTGCCAGGTAGAGTAGTCTTGGTTGTAGGTTCTTCCCTTTCATCACTTTAAATATATAGTGCCACTCCCTTCTGGCTTGTAGAGTTTCTGCTGAGAAATCAGCTGTTAACCTTATGGGAATTTCCTTGTATGTTATTGGTTGTTTTTCCCTTGTTGCTTTTAATAATTTTTCTTTGTCTTTAATTTTTGTCAGTTTGATTACTATGTGTTTCAGTGTGTTTCTCCTTGAGTTTATCCTGCCTGGGCCTCTCTGCATTTCCTGGACTTGGGTGGCTCTTTACTTGCCCATGTTAGGGAAGTTTTTGACTATAACCTCTTCAAATATTTGCTCGGGTCTTTTCTCTCTCTCCTCCTTCTGGGACCCCTATAATGTGAATGTTGGTGCATTTAATGTTGTCCCAGAGCTCTCTTAAGCTGTCTTCATTTCTTTTCATTCTATTTTCTTTATTCTGTTCTGCGGCAGTGAATTCCACCATTCTGTCTTCCAGGTCACTTATCCATTCTTCTGCCTCAGTTATTCTGCTATTGAGCTCTTCCAGTGTATTTTTCATTTCAGTTATTGTATTGTTCATCTCTGTTTGTTTGTTCTTTAATTCTTCTAGGTGTTTTTTCTTTAACTCTTCTAGGACTTTGTTAAACACTTCTTGCATCTTCTAGATCTTTGCCTCCATTCTTTTTCCAAGGTCCTATATCATCTTCACTATTATTATTCTGAATTCTTTTTCTGGGAGGTTGCCTATCTCCACTTCATTTATTTGCTTTTCTGGGATTTTATCTTGCTCCTTCATCTGGTACATAACCCTCTGCCTTTTCATTTTGTCTGTCTTTTTGCGAATGTGGTTTTCGTTCCACAAGCTGCAGGATTGTAGCTCTTCTTGCTTCTCTCATTGTGGTTACTCTTTTCTCAGTCGCCTAAAAGGCATTTTTAACTTTTCATTCAGTTATGATTTACAGATATTTATAATATTATAAATATGGGATTTAAAAAAAACTATTGCATCAATAAACATTGTAACAATAATGCAAATCAAAAACAGGAAAAAAACCCTCAGACTTTCAGGGTGAACCCTGTCCATTTTCATTTTTCCCTCATATAAAGGCACTATATATTGAAATCATTGGATAAATACAATGTTGTATTTTCTTTACAATAATGTATATGTATTTTTCATATTTTTATATAGTTTGACAATTAAAATTTTAAAGGAAACATTTCAAGTTAAAATAACACAATTAATTATTATTAAACATGGTTTCTTTTTAATTTTTCATATTGTAAGTAAAATGTATAGAAAAGTGTTCATGCATATAACTTTTTTTTTTTTTTTTTTTTGCGGTACGCGGGCCTCTCACCACTGTGGCCTCTCCCATTGCGGAGCACAGGCTCCGGACGCGCAGGCTCAGCGGCCATGGCTCACAGGCCCAGCCGCTCTGCGGCATGTGGGATCCTCCCGGACCGGGGCACAAACCCCCATCCCCTATATTGGCAGGCGGACTCTCAACCACTGCGGCAGCAGGGAAGCCCCATGCATATAACTTTTTATTTTTTAAAAAAGATATTACTTTAGAATAAATTTTCAAGAAATAGATCACTGATTTTTTAATTTTTTGACACTGCAGGTCAGAAATTAATTTATACCCAGACAGTGTGTTATCTTGAGGCACATTTTTCTTTAATACAGTTTGGACTTTATACATCTCATTAGGTAAAATTATAGAGTGCCTCATATCAAAATAATACTGAGATATATCAGTGATTCAAGTGTAAAAACTAAAACCCATAAAGGAATAGAAGTAAACATTAAGAATATGTTTACAGTCTTGGAGAGAAGACCTATTTAAGCCTGCAGCAAATAAATAAGTAAAACAATTGACAGATTTGATTAAGTGAAAATTAAAATCCTTTGCAGAGCTAAGGAAAAAAATGCAAGTTGAAAAAATATGTTTGCAACACATGACAGCCTAATTTCCTTAGTATAAAGAGTGCTCATAAATCAATAAACAAGGACAAACAGCCCCATAGGAAAATGGGCAAAGGACCAGAAAAAGTAAGAATAAAAGTGACCAAGGGGCTTCCCTGGTGGCGCAGTGGTTGAGAGTCCGCCTGCCAACGCAGGGTCATGGGTTTGTGCCCCGGTCCGGGAGGATCCCACATGCCGCGGAGCGGCTGGGCCCATGAGCCATGGCTGCTGAGCCTGCGCGTCCGGAGCCTGTGGTCCGCAATGGGAGAGGCCACAACAGTGAGAGGCCCGCGTACCGCCAAAAAAAAAAAAAAAAAATGTGACCAAAAAATATATATGAAGTTACTCAATTTCTTTCATCACTGAAGAAATGCAAATTAAATCAATGAGATTATTTGTATTTATCTGATTGACAGAGATAAGGTTCGGTCATGCTCAGGGTTCCTATGTAAAATGGCACCGTTTCTTAGAATACACATTCTCTGACAAATATCATAGCTTGAATTCCCCAGAAAGCAGAGTCCAGAGGCAAAGGCTTACATGCTGCCAATTAATCCCAGGAAGCAGGAGAGGAGCTCAATGAACAGGGAAGGAGGGAGACCAGGAAGGAGAGTGAATTAAAGAAATTAGGTGAAAACTGTAACATATTTTTAAACTTTTTTTCACATATCATATAGTTGGTAGTGTTTCTATTTTGAAACTTTTCTCTGTGGGTAAAACAAATAGGCAATTTTGTGGTATTCCAAATTCCACATCTTCAGTGTTCTCAAGAACCAGGATTCTCAGGGTCAAAGAGAAGGGATAGGGCTTCCCTGGTGGCGCAGTGGTTGAGAGTCCGCCTGCCGATGCAGGGGACACGAGTTCGTGTCCCGGTCCGGGAGGATCCCACATGCCGCCGAGCGGCTGGGCCCGTGAGCCATGGCTGCTGAGCCTGCGCGTCCGGAGCCTGTGCTCTGCAACGGGAGAGGCCACAACAGTGAGAGGCCCACGTACCGCAAAAAAAAAAAATAATAATAAAAAGAGAAGGGATGGAGATGTAAAATAAGAGAGATTAAGTAAAACTCTGTAGCCCTACATTTGAATTGGAAACATCACTTTGAGACTATGACATACTTTTTATAAAACAAAATAAACCATTTTTTTCCATGTCTTTCTGCTGAAAAAGCTTTGTAAAAAATGACAACCCCAGTAGCAGTGAGGACCTCCAGCACCTTGGTTACTCTCCAAATCATCTTCCATTGAAAGGAACCAGGGCTCCTTGGAAAAATCACTGATACCAAGTCTGAGACAGGAAATGTACGAGATGAGCCTGAACATCATATCATATTAGGAAGCAAGGAAGTTATCAAAGCTACAGGAGTCATATCTGAAAGACCAGAAGCCAACTTGAAGGTTCCCATTAACCAAAAATAGCTTAATTTAACCTCCATACCCCGCCTCCCAGCCCTCAGTACAGGATCCCCTCTAGTCATGAACCATGAAAACTGAATCCTGTCTCAATAGAAACCTCCCATCTCCTGTGCTGAATATGTGGAATGCCAAGTTTGAATCTTCTTTAGGCTATACCTGGGGGAAGGGGGCACTAACCAAAAAGGCTTCAGATTGACCCAGATCTATTTGATTTTTCTATTCCCCACCACCTCAACCTCACCCCATCCCCTCTCACTCACCCTTAACACACGCAGCCATCTACTCAGTCCTTCCCTCATCAAAAAGGCCTTCCCTATTCTTGCCAGGTGAGAATGGCTTTACATAATATTCTTTCCATATCATCTCAATGGCTAAAGTGATCTGAGTCAACCAGGTCTTGGCTCTTGCCATTTCAAGAGAGGGCTTTTGAAATTCGTAAAGACCTGTATCTCTCAGTCAAGCCTTTCAAACAACCATTGATTCAATGCTCAGGAAGTCAGAGGGAAACCCAAAACTTAAGTGTCAGAGAAGAACAAAGTGTTTATGTCTTCAAACCTGTTATCCTTCAGCTACTGGACCTGTCAGTCAATCTCAGCATCACTAAAAGTGGAACACACAGACATTATGTGTTCCTGAGGGGATGCAATTATGATTTGCACAGCACAGAACCAACTGTGAACTAGTCATACCTTAAACACTGAACCTGAATCTAATCAAGTTTTAAATATAGCTTTCAATGCAGAGGAAATACGAAGGTGCAATAAAAGTTAAATAACACCCTGAAAAAACAGATAAGTCATAGAACATTCTGTGGGACAAAAGCATGTATAAAGAAGGGGAGGGGGTATATGCTGCAGATTCAGAAACTAAAGAAACAGAACAATGAAATGAAACATGTGGACCTTGCTTGGGTCCTGACTCAAACAAACATTATAAAAATACATTTTTAATGCAATCCCTGATTTTTTATGCAATTAGGAAAATTTGAATATAGACTAGGTATTACCCGATATCAAGGAATTACCACTTATTTTGTTAGACGTGCTTTTTAATAGAAAAATGTTCTAATGTTTTAAAGATGCATATTGAAATATGTTGGGGTAAAACAACATGATATTATGGATTTATTTTAAAGTAGTTTATACTTTACTTTTTCAAAATATTTATTTATTTATTTAGCTACACCGGGTCTGAGTTGCAGCACACTGGCTCTTTAGTTGCGGCATGTAGGATCTAGTTCCCTGATCAGGAACCGAACGGGGGGCCCCTGCATTGGGAGAGTGGAGTCTTAGCCACTGGACCACCAGGCAAGTCCCTATTAAAGTAGTTTAAAAAAAAAAAGAAGAATTCAATCTAAATGTACCAACCTGAGAAAATGTCTATAATACATTTTCTCAGGTTGGTACATGCAAAATGCAAGTTGAAGATAAAAATATATAACATAATTATATTTCATCAATATAAAATTTTGTAGTTAGATGATAGATATAGAAACTTGACCCTATACATGTGGATAAAATAGGAATAAAATGCACAGAATTTAAATAACAGTTACCTTGGGGGAAAAGTGTTGCTTGGAAAGAAAGAGGACTTTGAAATATAACTTTTAATAATTGTTTACAGTTGTACTGTAATTGACGAATATTTACTTTTTGTTCTTTAATTATTTGTCAAATAAAAAATTAAAAACCTTAAAACCACAAACTTAAAATTTAAACCTATTCTACTTATTACATATATAGAAAAATGAAGAGAGAACATCTGGAAGGACAAGAGTTAATGGTGATTTCCTCTGAGAACAGGCATTTGGAGGAGCTGGCAAGACAACTAGAAATTTCATCCTGCAGACCTCAGTACTGATTGAACGTTTTATAACAAGCATGAGGTAAATTCACCATTGAAAGAAAAAGGAAAAAAGTTAATACACAAACTCAAAGCCTAGAAAAAACAATTAAATCAAACATCTTTTTATATACAACCTATCAACTTCTTGAGGATGCATATTTCATCAAATATCTGCTCTTAATAAAAAAGAGAAGAAACAGTAAAATGTTACCAACTGGTTAAAAACAAACACCAAGTTGTTGTGATCAGCTTTGGGTTTAAAATCCTGGATTCAAATCCCAGAGTTGTCACTACGACTATATGACATTGGCCAAATTACAACATCTCTCTTAGCCACATGACAACTATGAAAGGGGTTAAATAACAGGAGAAGCCCAAACCAAATCCTTGTTCGGCCATTTACCATCTGTTGTGTCCTTGGTTGAGTGACAATTTCCCTGTGCCTCGGTTTTCTCATCTGGAAAATGGAGGGAACAACCTCCTAGGATTGTGGTGAAGATTAAAGGAGTTACATACAAAACATTCAGAACAATGCCAACCCCAAATAAACCCTTCAGTAAGTGGGGTTATTATCACCTCCTATGCAGGAACTACAAAAACTTAAATGAGATTCTGCACATTGAGCACTTTGCACAGTACCTTGGTAGCCGTTATACTCATCAATCCAGGATTAAGTGTATTTTTTTATTGTGGTTAAAAAAATATATATACATAAAATGTGCCATCTTAACCATTTTTAACTGTACAATTCAGTAGTGTTAAGTATATTCACACTGTTGTAAAATAGATCGCCAGAACTTTTTCATCCTGCATAACTGAAACCTTGTACCCATTAGACAACAACTCCTTTTTACCCCTTCTCCCCAGCCCCACCATTATACTTTCTTTTTCTATGAATTTGACTACTTTAGGTACCCCAGACTAGTGGAACCACACAGTATTTGTCTTTTTGTGACTCGCTTATTTCATTTAGCATAATGTCCTAAAAGTTCATCTGTGTTGTAGCATGTGCAAGGATTTCTTCCTTTTTGAGGCTGAATAATATCCCATTGCTTGTATATACCACATTTTGTCTATTTGTCCATCCGTTGATGGACACTTGGGTTGCTTCCATCTCTTGGCTATCAGGAGTAGTGCTGCTATGAATATGAGTATGCAAATATCTCTTCAGCACTCTGCTTTCAGTTCTTTTGGATATATACCCAGAAGTAGGATTGCTGGATCATATGGTAGTGCTATTTTCAATTTTGTGAGGAACTTCCATACTACTTTCCCTAGCAGCTGTACCATTTTACCTTCCCACCAACAGTGTGCAAGAGTTCCAGTTTTATCACATCCTCTCTAACACCTGTTATTTTCTGTTTTGTTTTCTTTTAATAGTAGCCATCCTACTATCAAGTATCAGGTGACATCTCAGTGGTTTTGATTTGCATTTCTCTTATGATTAGTGAGGTTGAGCATATTTTCATGCAGTTGTTAGCCATTTGTATTTCTTCTTTGGACATACATCTATTCAAGTCCTATTTCTCTTAAAAAAGAAAGAGAAGAAACACTAAAATGTTACCAACTGGTTAAAAACAAACACCAGTATGGTTATGATCAGGTTTGTGTTCTCTCTCTCCCTCTTTTACTGTGTCCCCCCATGGCAGACAGAGAGAGAGTTCTTTGGCATCCCTTCTTATAAGGAAAGGACACTAATCCTATCAAATCAGGGCCCCACCCTTAGGTCCTCATTTAACTTTAATTCATAAAGCCCCCATCTCCAAATACAAGCACACTGGGGGTTAGAGCTTCATGAAGTTGGAGGGGGACTCAACTCAGCCCATACCACTGAGTAAGTGCATACAGGTTCCATAAATCTGCTGTGGCTTGTCACCCTTGCCATGAGCTTCTTCAAGCTACGGCCATCTCACAATGCCTATATCACTGTAATCATCACCCTCACCTTCATCCTTATCATCAACAAATTGTAGTTTTCTTTCCAGGGAGATTCTCTCAGGCCCCCTTGATGGAGCTTTATCAAGACAAATGTCTAGCATATCAAGGAAACAAAGTCTTGTGGACTTTTACAATAACCAAGAAGAGGCGGATCCACTAAGGCCTAAACTGAAATTCTTCAGTAACCTGAGTCCTCAGCTAGAGCAAAATCTACTGCAAAGCTGCTCTCCTCTTTGAGCAGGGGGCTGAATGCTGAAGGTCATAAAAAATTCAACAGGTGCAAGTACTGCTCATGAACTCTAATAATTTATTTTGCATTCATGGTGCATTTAGGTTTATAGGACATTGTCAATAAATTGTTGCAATGTGCATTTATGTTTATGATTTATAAATATTGTAAATACTATGATGATTATTGAAAGGCATACTGACAAATCTTACTGATTACCAATGTTTAAATATGTCAGTTTTGTTTGAAGGGTAAAAACTGTCCGTACTTTTTAATTCTCAAGGCTCTTATCTCTAAAGTGGACACATTTTTTTTTTTTTTTTAGTTTTTTTATTATTCACTTTATTTTCCAGTTTGGGTCACATATAATGATTTTTTTCTTTTTTTTTAACATCTTTATTGGAGTATAATTGCTTTACAATGGTGTGTTAGTTTCTGCTTTATAACAAAGTGAATCAGCTATACATATACTTATATCCCCATATCTCCTCCCTCTTGTGTCTCCCTCCCACCCTTCCTACCCCTCTAGGTGGTCACAAAGCACCGAGCTGATTTCCCTGTGCTACGCGGCTGCTTCCTGCTAGTTGGCTATTTTACATGTGGTAGTGTATATATGTCCATGCCACTCTCTCACTTCGTCCCAGCTTACCCTTCCCCCTCCCTGTGTCCTCAAGTCCATTCTCTATGTCTGGGTCTTTATTCCTGTCCTGCCCCTAGGACACATATCTAGAGGTATCAAGTAAAACAAGATTCCAAATATGGAGGAAATGGTCCCCGTTCTTGTGACAGCTACTTAATAAAGTAATAAAACAAAGGTAAAAGCTAGACAACATGTAAAGCTGGCCACCAAGAGAGTAAGTCACAAACTGAACACAGCACTTTCCTCCAGGCTAGATCTTATAGACACACACACCGTCGGTTTCAAAATCATTTTGGAAGGGACTCAGAAAACCGCCCTGCCTCATCCATAGGTTCCTTAACTTCAAGGGTCCCAACTCTAGTGGGGAGCTGACCCAGGTCATGCCTATTTCACGGTCCTGCAAACACTCAAGGGACCCAATTAAAAGCCACAGGCATGATGGCAGCCAGGCCAGGAGACCCAGTGGCCACTCAGACATCTCAACGGAGTCAAGTTAACATTGATTGTTATGGAGACGGCCAGTTTTCTTCATGAATGAACAGCTGTTCCATCACTCTGTCCAAAGGAACACTGCCAAAGTCTGGGGGCCCAGCTGGCTCCCAACAAAGGCACACACTGCCAGAGAGGGGGCTCAGCGGGAGAAGTGACCCAGCCTTCTTTGACAGGTCAATTGAGCTCTGCTGTAGAAAATGCTTCACACAGGCCTGTTTTCTCTCCCCCTCACCCGCAGGGCAAACATGGCTTGATTGTTAAAATGACCATGAATAACTGTGGCTGGCTTTTTTCCCTGTTGGTGGCTGCACGTACTGATTTTTCCACTACTTTCAAAATCCTTTCTAAAGGGTGTTGGGAGGAAGTTCTAGAAGACAAACACTCCGTATAAATGAACCCCCAAACAGAGGGGTGTTATCACCGACCTCAGAGCAGCCTTTCAAGTATGCAGACTCTGTCCGTAAGACACCACCTTCTCACTAATTGAAAGGATGCTAATTCTTGCTGAGTCCCTCTTGCTTGCTCTACAAAGTTGAAGCTGGTTGGATCTAAACTTTGTGCTGTGTTCTCTCTTTGTATCTGCTCTTTGTAGAACATTACCTGTGGTGGAGGATATAACTATGGAGACTGGAGTCCCTGCCCTCAGTAAACTCACAGTCGCTTGGACCCGCAAGTGCACAAGAAGATGGGGTGGAATAGAAAAGTGGCACTGAGCTGATACCCAGCTTGCCAAAGTCAAGCCTGTGTCCTCACAAACTCCAGAGCTAAGCAAAGGGAGGATGAATCACAGAAATACATGGCTTTAAAGCACTGAGGTCAGGACTGTGCACCCATTAAAAAGAACAAGGCAGAGCCATATGTGCTGACAGGGAGCAAGCCCAGAACACACTGGACACTGACAAAAGTAAGAGCAGAACAGTGTGTATGATGTGTTCCCATTCATGCTGAAAGCAGGGAATGGGGAGGAAGAGGATATAAATATGCAGAGAATAAACACAGAAACATTCCCAAGAAACTGGTAACAGAGATTTCCTTTAAGGACAAAAACTGCATGACTAGGAGTTGGAGAGGGGGGTGAGTGGGATGGGACATACTTTTCACTATTTTTGAATTTGTTATAGTATGAATGTACTATCTTTCAGTATCTTTTGAATTTAACTTAAAATAATTTCTAAGACACCTATGAGTAGCGTTCTTCATTTGTGGTATAGAGAAGCAAAAATGTGTGTGTGTGTCTGTTTATTCAATGCAATCTCAATCCAAATCTCAGCATGCTTTTTTTCTGATTCTAAACTGATTCTAGAATTCAAATGGAAGTGCAAAGATCCTGGAAGAGCCAAAACAAGTCTGGAAAAGAACAGAGTTGAAGAACTAACGGTACATGATTTCAAGAACTATTATATAGCTACACTATTTAAAACACCATGGTATTGGCGTAATGGTAGACAAAATGATCAGTGGTATAGAGTAGAGTGCGCATGCATAAAAAACTCTAGAAGGATATACAAAGAACTAATGGCATTTACTATCTTCTCGCAGGCTGGGAGTTGGTTGGATGAAGAGCAGGAGGGGGAGCTTTATACGTATTTAATGTGTGAATCATGTGAATGTATTACCTATTCAAAAAATGAAATTCAAAAGCACTTATGCCGCTTCTTAAGGCACAGTTTATGCTAAATTTCGAGAGCAAATTATCAGGAAGTATTGCAAATCTTCCATTTTGGTAAGAAAAAAAGTCAAATTGTCCATCAGATCAATTTAAGCCAAGGTTTGGATCCTGGGGCTATTGTTGTTTACAAAGACACTAAGTTATTTCTGAGAACATTAGGAAATGTTGCGTCTGAGCAAGGTATTTTTTAACCCTATGCCGTGGTCACATCTGGTCCCAAAGCAAAGAAACTCTTTATCAAGAAAGAAGGTGAATTTCTGGTTCCCTCCTCCATCTGAGATCTCAACCAACAAGACTTTTTCCTTTTCCTTCCTTTTCTTTTTTTAATTGAAATATAGTTAATTTACAATGCTGTGTTTTCTTTTTTAAGGCAATTTTATCGACGTATGATTGGCAGACAATAAACTGTACACATTTAAAGTGTATAATTTGATGTTTGACATATGTATTGAAAATTGCAAAATCTCTCAACACGAAGACTCCATCCAATCCCCAACACTAAGAGACTTGACCAAACTCTAACTTGGCTCCTAGTAGCCTAACGCTGTGTCCCTGGGTTGACCCAGCCCCCCTAAGTTCCTGCCTGGAAAAACCCAGGCTGCCAAAAGAATTTACTGTTTGTTCCAGCCAAGACCTGATAAGCCCCCATCTCCCTTTTCTTAGAGCATTTATGTTAGAAAACTTGCAATTGTAAGTCCTTTGTCCTGTCTCTTTGAGAAGTATATGTATCTTCTACAACCCAGGAATGTCTTTCTCAAACGGAGCCTTTCCTTTGAAATGTGACCATCAAGAAGGATAAGGCCCCTGTCATGCAGTCTTTGTGGGAGGGTAGGAGCCAACTTCAATAAGCACCAGTTAGCAGACACAGGTGGCAGAATCATATCTCTCTCTTTTTTTTTTGAGAGATATTTAAAGTATTTGAATATTAAAAATTCTAATTTTTCATAAAGATGCATTATAATTGCAAGGAGCTTACAAGAATTATCTTCCTATTAAACATCTCCTAGAAAATACATATTCCACTAAAGCAAAGATTACTAGCTACCCTCCAAAATATGCGTTACCACATTAATAATGCAGAATTTTATTTTAGGAAGAAGCGCATGAGGGAGAGACTTCATTTCCCATTCCCTTCTTTTGTTTTGCCCACAAACCGTCTGCTTGTAGAAAATACACCCATAATTATCATTAATATAATTGTCTCAGCTTTTAGCATCCTCCTTAATAAACACGTCAGGATGAGGAAATGCTAAGAAAGGCAAACCTTTGCCTGGAATGGGCATTACCTCTAATCACATCTCTTAATGTCCTCTAGGACTTCTCCTTAGTTCACTCTGGCGTTTACTTTTTAATTTAATTTAATTTAATTTAATTTTCACCTCAATGTTTAAAAGGCCCTCCCTACCCTCCCCATCCATTCCTCAACCCCAGGCAACCACCGATGTGCTTTCTGTCCATATAAATTGCATTTCCGAGACTCCCTCCCCCAGTTTTATTGAGATAGAGTTGACCCACATCACAGTATAAATTTAAGGTTGTTGAAGAAATTCAATTGACTATGAAGTTAAGAGGAAAAAAAGGGAATTTTATTAGAACCAAACTGAGAATCATAACCACGGAAGCAGATTCTCAGAAAGCTCTGAGAACTCTTCCACCTGTTGGAAGTCGAATACACTTTTTGAGACAAAGGGTCATACATCAAAATGACATACTGATATGTTACATAAAGTTCACCAAGGATACATAGTCCAGGTAAGCACGTACAAAGCAAGCAGCAAGTCACCATGACCCCCCACAGAGCTGCGAAAGAACGCTATTCTTTAAGTTATATTACTAGCATCAGAAGAAAGGAAAAAAAAAGATCTTTACGGTTGAGCAGGCTCTCCCATCTCTGAGGAGCCCTGGTTAATGTGTAATGCAGATGCACACTGCACATCAGGGAGGGAGGAGGCCCAAACAGACACACAAAGAGAATTTTATATTTAATTTGTTCTTGTCCAGTCTTAAAATATAAATTTTATTTCATCAAGGTGCACAGCATAATGGTTTCATTTACGTATATTGTGAAATGATCACCACAATACGTTTAGTTAACATCCATCATTTCACACAGATACAACAAAAAGAGAAATCAAAAAGGAAAAACGTGTTTTCCTTGTGATGAGACCTCTTAGGATGCCCTTTCTTAACAACTTTCCTACATATCACACAGCAGTGTTAACTACCGTCATCATGCTGTACATTACAGCCCTGGTAGTTATTTATCTTGTAACTGAAAGTTTGTACCTTTTGATCACCTTTCAACAATTCCAATTCTAAAAAATGTAGACTTTTAAAATATATATGGAATCATACAAATATTTATTCTCTTTTTGTCTGGTTTCTTCACTCAGAAAAATTGAGAGCCATCCATGTTGTTGTGTGTGTCAATAGTTCATTCCTTTTTATTGCTGAGGAGTACTCTATTCTGTAGATATATTACATTCTTTCTTATCCATTTACCCACGGATGGGGGTAGTTTCCTGGTTGGGGCTCTTGCAAATAAAGTGGCTATGAACATTTGTGTACAAGTCTTTGCATGGATGAATATTTCCTTTTCTTTTGTTTAAATATCTAGTAGTGGAATGGCTAGATCATATGGTAGATATATGTTTAACTTTTTAAGAAATGGCCAAAGTCTTGGTTCTACTGGTTTTTTTTGTTTATTTCTTTTTTCAAATTCCATCTGATATTTTGATGGAATGTTCTGATAGATGCACTTGTGTGCACATAAAGACAGTTTTACCTGTTCTTTTCCAATCTGGATGCCTTTTATTTATTTTTCTTGTCCAACTGTACCCCTAGTACAATGTTAAATAAAAGTGGTGAGAGAAAACATCCCTGTCCTATTCCAGGTCTTAGGGGGAAAATATTCAGTCTTTCACCATTAAGTATGACGTCAGACAGGTTTTTTGCAGGTGCGCTCTATCTGATTGAAGAAGTTCCCTTTTACTATTAGTTTGTTGCAAGTTTTTATAAGAAATGAATGTTGGATTTTGTCAAACACTTTTTCTCCATCTATTAAGATGATCATATGATTTGTTTGTTCTTGTTTTTTTAGCTAATATAGTGAATTATAATAACTGATTTTCAAATGTTAAAATGACTCTGCATTCCTGGATAAACCCCACTTGGTCATGTTGTATTATTCTTTTAATATATTGTTGGATTCAACTTGTTAAAATGTTAGAACTTTTGCGCCCATATTCATGAAGGATATTGGTCTGCGGTTTTTTTTTCTTGTGTTACCTTTGACTGGTGTCAGGATCAGGGTGATGCTGGCCTTATATTGTAGAATGAGTTAGAAAGTATTGCTTATTCTTCCTCTTCAATTTTGAAGGAAGAGGTTGTGTATAATTTTTATTATATTTTCCTTAAATCCTTTTTAAAATTCACCAGGAAGGCCACTGGGGCTTGTGTCTTAGTCCATTCAAGCTGCCATAACAAAATAACAGACTGGATGGCTTATAAACAACAGAAATTTCTCTCACAGTTCTGGAGTCTGGAAGTCCGAGATTAAGGTGCCTTCACGGTCAAGTTCTGGTGAGAGCCCTCGTCCTAGTGCAGAGAGCTGACTTCTCATTTTATCCTCACATGGTGGAAGGAGCAAGGGAGCTTTCTCCGGCCACTTTTAAAAGGGCACTAATCCCATCCACGAGGGCTCCATGCTCATGAGCTAATAACCCCAAAGGCCCCCACCTCTTAATATCACCTCGGGGGCTAGGTTTCAACATATAAATTTTGGAGGGACACAAAGATTCAGACTGTAGCAGCTTGGAGTTTTCTTTATGAGGTGGTTTTTAATTACAATTTCTTCAGTAAATATAGGGTTACTCTGGTTATGTATGCTTTTCTTCAGTGAGCTAGGGTTTATGTCTAGTGTTTATATCTCTCAGGAATTTGCCCATTTCATCTAAGTTGTTGAACTTATTGGCATTAAATTGTTTATGTTATTCCCTTGTTATCTTTTTAACATCTGTAGCTGTCGCCCATCTCATTCCTGATATTAGTAATATGTGTCTTTTCTTCTTTACTTGATCAGTCTGTCTAGAAGTTTATCAATGTTATCAATCTTCTCAAAAACCAGTTTTTCATTAATTTTGTCTATTGTTTTCTATATCACTGATTTCCACTTTGATATTTATTTCCTTTCTTCTGCTTCATTTGGATGGAAGAAAGAGAAAAGAAAGTATACATCCCCTCCTTTTGAGGCTATGTCCCAGAAACTATTATACATACATCACTTCCCCTTACATCCCACTGACTGTAAGTAACTTAGCCACATGGGCAGGCTTTGCTTCCAGGGAAGCTGGGAAAATGGAAAGTATATTCAGGGTGGTCACATGTCCCACTGAAACTCAAGATTGCTACTGCTGAAAAGAAGAGAACAGATAATGGGGGACAAGGATTAGTCTCTGCCATCTGTAAAACTAAGTACAGAGCAAATTCTCAAAAGAATCTATTGTTGTGGGGTTAAAGAGATGATTCCAACTGGATAAATGGAATATAGCTGGGAATTCCAGAGAACACAAACCCTTATTTCCCAGAGTTAGGTGTGAAAAGAACATTTGTCCCTTTTTACTTCGAACTATTTGGACCTGTAACACAGTACTTCTCAAACTTTAATATGCAGATTAATCACCCGGGCATCTTGTTAAAAATGCAGTTTCTGATTCAGTAGGTATGGGATACACCCCAAGATTCTGCATTCCTAACAGCTCCTAAGTGAGGCCAGTACTGCTGGTCTGAGCATCATATTTTGAGTAGCAGAGTATAGAACCTGTAATGGGTTGAATTGTATCCCCCAAAAAGATATGTTCACATCCTATCCTAACCTAACCTCCAGTACTTGCGGCTGTGACCTTATTTGGAAATAGGGTCTTGGCAGATATAACTAAGATGTAAATTAAGATGAGGTCATACTGGATTAGGGTGGGCCCTAGATCCAACCACTGGTGTCCTTGTAAGAGGAGAGGATACACAGAGATCCACACAGGGAAGAAAGCCATGTGAAGAGAGGAAGCAGAGACCAGACGTGGTGTAGCTATAAGCCAAGGAATACCAAGGATTGCCAGTAGCCACCGGAAGCTAGAAGAGGCGAGGAAGCATCCTCCTTTATGCTCGCATCCTTCAGAGCGAGCGTGGCCCCGCCTGTGACTTGAATTCTGACTTCTAGCCTCCAGAACTGTGAGAAAACATGTTTCTGTTTTTTTATGCCACCCAGTTTGTGGTAATTTGTAACGGCAGCCCCAACACACTAATACACACCCCTTGATTTGGTGGGGGGGGGCGGCTGGAAGAGTCTCTCAGAATCGTACATTGTCAAAATTGTGTCATACTTCATTTCCTTCACCCCCAAGGCAACATTTCTCAAAGCATAGAGTAATGACTTAGGATCTTCTCTTAAAATCCACATTTATGGGCGCCACTCTAGCCATGGAATCAATATTCCTAAAGATTGGGCCCAACATTAGCTTTTCAAACAGGCACCCCAGGTGACAGGCTCTGTAGCTGTTTCCTTAAGGTCCTGCGATGTACACAGCTTCATTATGTGATGTGGATTCAAGGCCAAGATGCCGACAGTTGCCTCTCCATTTAAGGTCCACCCTGAAATCTCACTGTGAAGACCTCAGTCCTTCAGCTAAATGGGTAAAGGATTAAAAAGCATATGCCTCATTGTTACCGACCTGGGTTCTTGGACTCTTTAATCGGTAGAAATTGATAAGAGGCTGGACAAGAATTCAGGCAGGTTTTGTGGTTACACAGGTAAATCCATTTGTCAACCCAGCGAGTGTCTGTGCATTTCACTGTATCTAAATATTCCATACAAGAAAATACCAAAGAGTTTCATTTCTACCTCATGAAAACACCACTTTTGGTGTGTTTTGTGTCCCCTCAAAATTCATAAGTTGAAGCTGTAACCCCTAGCATTTCAGAATGTGACTGTATTAAGAGATGGTCTTTAAAGAGGTAATTAAGGTCATTAGGGTGAGCCCTAATCCAATATGACTGATGTCCTTATAAGAAGAGGAGATTAGAACACAGGTACAGAGGGGAGACCATGTGAGGACACAGGGAGAAGACAGCCATTTATAAGCCAACGAGAGAAGCTTCAAGGGAAACCAACCCTGCTGACATCTTGAGCTCAGACTTCTAGCCTCCAAAACTATGACAAGGAAATTTCTGTTATTTAAGCCACCTCATCTATAGTACTTTGTTATGGCAGCCCTCGCAAACTAATACAAATGTGTATTAATAAATAATTTATACCAGGATGAAGCCTGATTAAGTAACATTTTAATTATAAGAGTACAACCTACCATTTTTTTATCATTATTTTTTAAGACTTATTTTAAAGAGCAGTTTTAGGTTCACAGTAAAATTGAGAGGAAGGTCGAGTTTCCCATATACTTCCCCCTACTTCCACCCCATGCGTTAACATCCCCATCAGTGTGATACATCTGGTACAACAGATGCACCTACACTGATATATCATGCCAGAAGTCCATAGTTTACCTTGGGATTCACTCTTGGTGTTATACATTCCATGGGTTTTTAAAAAATGTATAATGACATGTGTCCATCATTACAGAGTCCCTAAAATTCCTCTGTGCTTCACCTACTCATCCTACCCCCATCCCAACCCCAGGCAACCACTGATTTTTTCCTGTCTCCATAGCTGCCCTTTCCAGAATGTCATACAGTTAGAATCATACAGTATGTAACCTTTTTCAGACTGGCTTCTTTCACTTAGTGATTGGCATTTAGGGTTCCTCCATGTCTTTTTCATGGCCTGACAGCTCAGTGCTTTTTAGCGCTGAATAGTATTCCATTTTCTTGGATGGACCCATGTTTATCTATCCATTCACTACTGAAGGACACCTTGGCTGCTGCCGAGTTTTAGCAATTATGAACAAAGTTTCTATAAACATCCATGTGCAAGTTTTTGTGTGGTCATAAGTTTTAAACTTCTTTCGGTAAATACCAAGGAGCATGATGGCTGGATCCTATGGGAAGGGTATGTTAAGTTTTGTAAGAAACCACCACACTGTCCTCCAGAGAGGTGGTTCCATTTTGTGTTCCCTCCGGCAATGAATGAGAGTTCCTGTTGCTCCACCTCCTTGTGAGCATTTGGCGTTGTCAGTGTTCTAAGTGATTTTTTCCTTATCACTAGTCCTGGAATCTTAGGCAATTCACAAGCCCATCTTCAGCAACCCTCTCTCCATTCTCTCCTCATTCTTCTTTGCCACACGTGCCCCTTTCTAGCTGCTCCATCCATATGTGAATGGTGCTCTATTCTGATAGGGGAAAAGGAAAAGATCTTTTTAAAAATTTAATTTAATTTTCTTTTGCCTTGTTGGGTCTTCGTTTCTGTGCGAGGGCTTTCTCTAGTTGCGGCGAGCGGGGGCCACTCTTCATCACGGTGCGCGGGCCTCTCCCTATCGCGGCCTCTCTTGTTGCGGAGCACAGGCTCCAGACGCGCAGGCTCAGTAGTTGTGGCTCACGGGCTTAGTTGCCCCTCGGCATGTGGGATCCTCTCAGACCAGGGCTCAAACCCGTGTCTCCTGCATTAGCAGGCAGATTCCCGACCACTGCGCCACAAGGGAAGCCCAGAAAAGATCTTTTTAAAATGTCTTTTTAAAATTTTTAAATCAAATGTCTTACTGTCTTGATATATGTATTTTTCATCTCTGGAGGGTTTGCTTAAAAATACACATATATAGGTAAACACACAAGGAGATACAGTACAAACGGTGCAAAATCAGAAGTCTGGAACAGTTAGGCTTTTCAGGGAGATAGTTGGGGTAGGACAAGCTACTTCTGAGCCTCCCAAAATGTGCCCCTTCTCCTGCCCCTTCTCCTCCCCTGGGGTAAGCTGGCCGCACTGTTGTATTTCTTCCATCAATAATTCAAACTTTCATGTCTCTCTACTCTGACTCCTTTCAAATGTCAGACTGTAGCCCTGATTGATCCTCTCTTTTATGCAGGTTGCTCTTCCTGGCCAGCTTGAAAAGCTTTCACGGCTCATTACCATAGCAATAGGAGCACAGTGCTGAAATCAGCACCAACGAAGGGCAGGGGGGTACCTGCTCCCACACACAGCCATTTCAGGCCTGCTAAAGGGGCAACTCTGCATTTCCTAGCTCACAGACATTAAAAATAGGGAGAGATTATCTCTTGGGCAAACTACTACACACCTCCAGACCTCTTTCCTCTCCTGTATATATCTGATAGAGTTTTTCTTTAACCCAGTGCTGAGGAAAACCTCAAGATGGTTCTGTTTAATCTCACCCAATATAGGGGTGACCCAATATATAGGCCAGGGGACTTTCTGTTCCACAATACACCATCCCTCTAAGGGCTTAGAGCCACCCTACAACTCACGAGGCTTGCATCCTGGGCTACGGAATGGGGGAGAAGTGAGTTGCTTGGGACTGAACACAATTTGGTGACTGACACAGGTACAGCATGGGGGCTTCTGGCTGTGGAGGAAGGGGGCCTCACCAGTCTCTGAGAAGGTAGACTGAGGTGAGGCAGTTCTGTGGCTCACTCAGATGGAGAGCAGGTGGGCCGCAGGCTGGAGAAGCCCCCATGAGGCCTCCTGGATGTCAAGAGGAGGCTGATGGCCTCTAGAAGTGAGATCCACCCTTCAGATTCTGTACCCCCATCCAGACTTCATCAGTCTCACCCCTGTGTCCAATCCCCTCCCCCGAGTCCAGGGACTCCTTTCCAGATTCAGGTACAGAAGGCTTTTACTGCTTTCATGTCTTCCCAATCTCTTCCTACATGCATGCATCCCTCCATTTCTCCCTGGCGCCTGGGCTTGGAAAATTCAAACACCAATAATTGAAACTTTTTTTTCTTTCTGGTTTTCCTGTGCTATTCAGAGCCTCAGGCAATGAACAGAGTACCTAGATCAGGAGTCTATGGACCCCTTCTTAGAATAAAAATGTTAAATGTATAAAAATAAAAGAAAAAGAAACCAATCATGTTGAAATACAGTTGTCAATATATTAAAAAACAGATTGTGATATAGTAATATACATGCTTGTTTAATATATCAATAAGATTAAGTACCTTGATTTCAAAGTGTTGATATGCATAAATGTTATTTAGAGATATTTGATACAAATATGGTATGTTATGAAAATATCTGTGTTTTCTACTGGTTACAAAGTCATGGGTACTGTGAATACAGTGAGGTCTAATGCTACATTAAAATGGAAGGTATGCTGAGTCTCAGAGGTTATTTCAAGAACTGTGAAGGGCTGAGGTTTTGCCCTCCTTCAAAGGGTACAGATTAGCATATCATGGTGTCACGGATGCTCATAGAAGACAGGAGACTTCTGAGGCAGAGACAAAGGACAGTTGATTAATCACAGCCAGAGCAGTAGGCAAAGGCGTCAACATTCATGCCAGTCCTCTGAGCCCCATTTCCCACAAGGTAATGTGAAGAGTACTATTTATATTAACATGGAATGAACTCGTTTTTAAATAAAGTAATACATATTTTTTTAATTTCTAAAATATTGATAGTGGAACTCACATGATCAAAAACTCTTTGGGATCACAAATAATTAAAAAAAATAAGTTATCACTTTATTTTTTTTTAATTTTTATTTTATTTTTTGGGTGCACCACACAGCTTGTGGGATCTCAGTTCCCCAACCAGGGATTGAACCTGCATCCTTGGCAGTGAAAGTGCCGAGTCCTATCTACTGGACCACCAGGGAATTCCCCATCAATAATTTTTAAGTGTGTCTACTTAAAATTTTGTGGTCCTGAGCCTGAATAACCAAAACAATCTTGAGAAAGAAGAAAAAAGCTGAGGTATCATGCTACCTGATTTCAAACTATACTACAAAGCTATAGTAATTAAAATAGTATGGTACTGGCACAAAAACAGACATGTAGGTCAGTGGAACAGAATAAAGACCCCCAAAAATGAACCCACACTGACATGGTTAGTTAATCTATGACAAAGAGGCAAGATTATACAATTGGGAAATGATACTGTCTTTAATAAATGGTGCTGGGAAAACTGGACAGCTACATGTAAAAGAATCAAACTGGACTACCTTCTCACACAGTGTACAAAAATAAAGTCAAGATGGATTAAAGACTTGAATATAAGACAAACAAAACAAAAATAAAACGGGACTACATCAAACTAAAATACTTTTGCACAGCAAAGGAAACTATTAACAAAACGAAAAGGCTGGCTACTGAATGGGAGAAGATATTTGCAAATGTTATATCTGATAAGGGGTTAATATCCAAAAGATATAAGAACTCATATAACTCAACATCAAAAAAAAAAAAAACCTGATTAAAAAATAGGCAGAGGATTTGAATAGACATTTTCCCAAATGGCCAAAAGGCTCATGAAAAGATGCTCAACATTATTCATCATCAGGGAAATGCAAATCAAAACCACAATGAGATATCACCTCATACCTGTCAGAATGGCTACCATCAAAAAGACCACAAATAACAAGTGTTGGCAAAGATGTGGAGAAAAGGGAATGCTCGTGCACTGTTGCTAGGAATGTAAATTAGTGCAGCCACTATGGAGAACAAAATGATCCAGCAATTCTACTTCTGGGTTATTTTCCAAAGAAAACAAAACACTGGTTCAAAAAGATATATGTACCCCTATGTTCATTTCGGTATTATTCACAGTAGCCAAGATATGAGAGCAATAAGTGCCTATCAATAGATGAATGGATAAAGAAGATGTAGTATAACTATACACAGTGGACAATATAATTTAGATTTTTGGATTCTTGTGTTTCTCTATTTCCAGTCACAGTTCCTTGGCACACATAACACATTTTCCTCCTTTTCTTTGGCTCCCAGCTTCCTTACTTTTTTATTCACGTCACGTGGTTTCTTCTGACTGTACCATGTGAAGAACTAGTTGGCCGCCAGCCCCAGCTGTGGTCCACCAAGGCTGACGGTGGAAGAAGATGCCCTTGATGATGAAGAGCAGCTGCATCGCTTTCTAAGCAACATCCTCTCTCTCCGCAATCTCCACCCCCATCCCCACCCCACCCGCCCCGCTGGGCCCTGATTTACTGCGTTCTTGATGTCTCTCCTGATTGATTGACACTCACTGGGCTCAGGAATGCGCTGGAAAACCAGTCAATACTGAAGTGTCAGTGTTCTGCGGGCTGTTCTGATTATCTATTGCCGCATAAACAACCATCCCCAAATGCAGTGGCTTAAGACAATAATCATTCTGTGACCCTCCCGAAAGCCCTGGTGCTGACTGGACGCAGCTGGGCACTTCGTGCTCAGGGTCCCTCCTGCAGTCACAGTCACATGGAAAACCCAAAGGCTGTCTTAGTCCATTCAGGCTGCTGTAACAAAATACCACAGACTGGGTGGCTTACAGACAACAGAAATTTATTTCTCATGGTGCTGGAGGTCAGAGGACCAGGTGAGAGCCCTCTTCCAGGTTGCAGACTGCCGACCTCTCACTGTGTCCTCACATGGTGAAAGGAGAAGGGAGCTTTTTGGGGTCTCTTTGTAAAAGCACTAGTCCCTCCCAAAGGTCCCATCTCCTTATACCATCACCTTGGGGGTTAAATATCTGGCGGTGGGACACGTTCAGGTCACAGCAGTGGGTGACTCTGGAATTCGAGGGGGTATCATCTGGAGGCTTCTTCACTCACATGTCTGGCAGTTGGTAGCTGTTGGCTAAGACCACAGCTGGGGCTAGAGGCCAAACACCCACATGTGGCCTCCACGTGGCCTGGGCTCCCTCACAGCGTGGTGGCTGGGTCCCAATGGCGAACATCCCAGAGAAAGCCAGAGGGCAGCTGTGCTGCCTTGTATGACATCAGTTACGTTGTGCTCTATTTGTTGGAGCAGTCATAAATCCCCACCCAGATTTATGGGGAGGAGACACAGCCCCAGTCTCAATGGGAGGAGTGTCAAAGAATTCTGGGGCCAAGGCAAGTCAGTACTTTTTTTCTTTCCCTACTTAGTCAAGGCTGGACCAGCTTTAATAACATACTAGGGCTTCACTTTATTGATGTAGGTAATCTGCCTTGCTAGGAATGGCAGAAATTGCTAGCTGTTGCTAAACATTGCTTCTTTCTTCTGTGTGCCCACAGCTGGGCACACAGCTACACAGAATAGGAGCCTCTATTTCCCAGCTACCTTGCAGCTAGAAATGGACATGAGACAAAGTTCTGGCCAAGGAATGTAAACGGAAATGTCATATGCAACTTCTGAGAGGTGTCCTCAAAGGGAGAGAACAAGCTCTCTTTTCTCCTTTTCTCCTTCATCTGGGTGGAATGTGAAAGGGACAGCTTCAGTTTAAACAGCCATCCTGGACCATGCAGATGAAGGCCACACCTCGGAGCAGTGGAGCTGGAATTCCTGCTGCCTCTGCAGACCTGCTACTTCAGCCAAGACTGTCTACTTGGAGACTCATCCGTGAGAGAATGGAACTTTGTGGGCTTAAGCCACTATTATTTGGGTTTCTTGTCACTGGCAGCTGAACCCAATCCTAAAATGATAAACAAAGCAAAGCTCCCTTTCTGTGCTTAAAGTTCATGTCCCATAGGGTGGAACCCTACAGGGAATAAAGATCTTTTCCAGGTCCTTCCATAGGGTGACTATCCTTGTACTGCTCACTGGATCATTAGGCTCTCTGTTGAGACCAGAGAATCTAATGGCATTGGAGTAGGAGCATTTTTTGCTGTGTAGGATCCCCAGTTAAGGTCAATAGCAGACCTCTCTCCACCCTCATGAATCACTTTTTAAAAACAGACTTATAAACAAGACTGATTATAATCATCAAACTTGCCAAGAGACTAAACTTCATTATTCCAATCACTAAAAAGAAATGATAATTACAAAACATGATAGAGGTGCTAAATATCGCTACAATGGCAATCATATTACAATATAGAAATACACCAAATTAACATGTTATACGCCTTAAATTTACACAATGTTATAGGTAAAATATAATTTAGAACAACAAAAGAAGTCTCCTCACATTTCCAAATGCTCCTTCGGTGCAGGATACCACCCTCAGCTGAGAACCACTGCTCCAGACCAAGGAGACTGACCCACCCACTTTAGTTCTTTCTTTCTGAAGACGATTACTGGGCACGAACCATCCCATACCCACAAGGGTGTGATCTCACTATGTCACCCTAGGTGACACGAAGTAGTTCTTAACACAAGTTGTGAGAAGATCTTGCTGGGCGTGGGGAACTTACCAGATTTGGTAAGATGGTCAGTCAGTGGGAACATCAACAAAAGCTAGGACAGCAGAATCGGATGCATGTACTCTACTCCACAGTGCTTAACTATATATTTGCGTGAAGAAAAGAATCCACATCAAAACGAAGGGCAGAAACGACTGAAATACAATTGACATTTCAAACTGTATTTTCAAGAAATATCCTCCTTTCTCAAACATCACTGAAAAATAAGCAATAGTGGAAGAGTCGTTGAGCCAGGCGACTTCTCAAGTTTGTAAGTTTTCAAGTATTCTTACCTTTGCTGCAAAGTTAAAACAAGCTGTGAATCCCTCATTCTAGATATACGTCTCAAGGTTAAAGAACTAATCTACCGTAGAAGTCTTTTGAAGGGGCTTTTGAGAACCAAAGACGTGCAAGCATTAGTAAAGTAGAAGAACCTTCTTTTCTTCAACACTGCATCTGGGTGCAAAAAACACACAACACTATTCCCGTATATCCTGGGCTGGGGTACTGTTTTATATATGCCAGACTTCATGCCGTCAGGCTGGTCTCCAGATTTCAGGATACCCTCAACTTGGCCATTTTGTTTTTTCTCACCTGCTCAATGGTCATTGCCTGGCCCCCTCCTCTGCTCCTCCAGCTGGGTCTCCCATAATCCTTTGCAATTGGACCACACCCTAATAGGTACATCACAGCAAGTAGAGGAAACTATGAAAGCAGCTCTGGAAGAGCATCAGTTTTTTGTTTGTTTGTTTTTGGTTTGTTTTGTTTCTAAAATACTAGTTTCTTTTATTTATTTATTTATTTTTACATCTTTGTTGTAGGTGTCTCAACACATCCAGGCACCTTTCTACTGCTTTGCTCAGTATTGCTCAGGCTATTAAAAACTGATAATGTGTCCTTCTCAACTTCAAATCATATGAAGGTTCATGACATTATGAGGCTATAATCACATTCTTTTACAGCCCCAATCAATACAAGAGACTGAAGACAGTCATTCAAATGCCTAAAATTATGAGGTATCTACTTAGAATAAAGATTATGTCTATCTTCCTTTGTACTATAACAACTGGCCTTTCAAAGGTTTCAGATGATCAATAAAAAACCTTCTTTCAACATAGGATTGCCAGACTTGGCAAAAGACAAAAACCCCCAAAACCGAGAAAACAGGATGCCAAGTTAAATTTGAATTTCAGTTAAATAACGATATATACACATATGGTATCAGACCCATGCAATGTTTGGGATATACTTACACTAAAAATTTATTTGTTGTTTATCTACAATTCATATATATCTGACAACCCTATGCAGGTAACGAAAAGACTCTGTGAGTTAGAATTCTTTGGGCTGCTTGTGACAGAAATCCAGCTCATACTGGCTTAAGTAAAATGAGGAATTAATTGGCTGATATAATTGAAAGTCCAGGGATAGGACTGGCTTCGGATATGGCTGGATACAGAAGATCAAATGATAGCAACACTAGATTTTGTCTCTGTCTTTTTCAACGTGTTAGGCTGATGTCTCCACATGGAGGCCCCAAACAGCGCTAGGCTTATCTTTTCCTAGTATGGGTTGCCTTAGTGGCAAAAAGAGCTTCCCTTTCCCAGCAGCTCCAGCAAATGTCCTGTTACAGAGTCTCAATGCATGAACTGGGTCATGTGCCCATGTGTGAATCAATCACTACAACCCCTGGAATTGGACATTGTGTTAATTTCCGGTGGCTGCCATAACAAATTAGCAAAACTGGGTGGCTTACAACAACAGAGGTTTTATCCTGACATGGTAGTGAAAGTACAGTTGTGCTCTCTCCAAAGGCTCTAGGGAGGAATCCATTGCTTACCTCTTCCAGTTTTTGGGGGCTCCAGGCATTCCTTGGCTTGTGGCCACATCGGTCCAATCTCTGCCTCTGTGGTCACATAGCTTCCATCTCTCTTCTGTCCATAACTCCCTCTGCCTTTCTCTTATAAGGACACCTGTGACTGCATTTCAGGCCCAGATGGATAATCCAGGATAAGCTCCTCCTCTCAAGATCTTTATTTAATCACATCTTTTGCCATATGGAGTAATATTCACAGATTATTGGGATTAGGACAGTGAAATAAATCTTTGGGGATAACTGCTCTGTTTACCACAGGCATTTCGGATTGAAAAGTCAGTAAGAAATACGTACCTGAGGAAGGGAAAAAACGGACGCTACAAAGCACACACAGCAAGAGGTTTACGACAAGGACTTTCTATTCTATTCCATTCCACTGATTTCATGTATTTAATACCTGGAGAGAGCCTCCAATGTCCTGGGCACTGTGCTGCCCACAGGAGCTTGTAGTCTAGTCTGGAGTATTTATCTAGCACCTACTGTGTAAGTACCAGGGAGGAAACCACGCTAACAAAGGGCAGTCCCTCCCCTTGGGAACTTTACTGATTTCACATTGTGGGCGGACTGTGGTGGGTACTACGGGAGTTGGCTCTGACTGGGACTTTTGGGCTGAGTTGTGAGGAAAGGAAGGGGGAAGGGGGACCTTCTAGGCAGAATAGCAGAGCAAAGCTGGTCTGTGGGGAGCACAGGAGAGTGGCCTGGCTTGAGGAAGTTTGGACAGAGAGTCTAGGACGCTAAATTCTATATAGGCACGGAAAAGCCATGGAAAGTTATTAAGAGAGGGGTGATGTGACCAAAGTGGTATTTGGGGAAAATTACAATATTGTAGAGAATGGTTTGTTGAGTCTGAGGTAGACCCTTGGGTCTACCTTTCTATCTTACTGCATTTCTATCTTACCCTCCCATCTATAATGACTCCCCAATCCGAACTAGTCCCCTCGCTGTTCTGCTTCACGCTTTTCTCTTTCTAGGCCCGTCACCATGCTGGTGTATTTCTCCACACTTCCAGGCCTGTGCCGAGCTCCTGCCGCGCACGCGGCTTCCCCAGCGCCGAGCTCTGCAGCGCCATGGTGGCCGGCAGCAACCAGCAGCTTCTCCAGGCACCTGGAGCAGTTTTGTAAGAGAGCGCCTCCCGTGAGAAACCAACCCATGAACAGCTTTCCTGGGCAGCTTAGAAGGTGATTTCTGGAAAGTTCTGGAGGGCAGATTTTCAGCAAGTTCTGCTGATGCCACAGCAACTTCTCTGCCACTCAGGGAGCCACAAGCCCTGTCCACGGAGGTCTCAGTCTTATTCCTATAGCCTGTGGATAGAGAGGCAGCTTTCTCAGATGCTCTACCTCAGCCCCATGGGGCAGCAGCTGCTCAGACTACCTTCCGTTCCTATATTCTTCACAGTTCTCTTTGCTTTTTACTAGCCAGACGCTCATGAGTCCAATCTGCTGCTATGTTAATGATTCTTTGTATTTAAACTTACCCTGTTTAAATTACTGTGTGTTTTCTCTCTCTCTAGATTAGATCCAAGCGGATACACCATCCTTCTACACCTTTGTAATTTAATGTTATAGCCACTAGCCACATGTGGCTATTGAGCATTTGAAATGTGGCTGGTACCAAGAAGGAACTGAATTTTTAATTTAATTTAATTAAAAAAAAAACCTGAAGCAGTGTACTTTTTTTCTGTTAAATATTTTATTGCATGTAAAATGTCCCATTTGTATTTTATTAATAACATGTTGAAATGATAATATATTACAGGGGTCCCCAACCCCCAGGCCATGGACCAATACCGGTCTGTGTCCTGTTAGGAACTGGGCTGCACAGCAGGAGGTGAGTGGCGGGCGAGCCAGCAAAGCTTCATCTGTATTTACAGCCGCTCCCCATCACTCGCATTACCACCTGAGCTCTGCCTCCTGTCAGCATTATGGTGAGTTGTATAATTATTTCATTATATATTACAATGTAGTAATAATAGAACTAAAGTGCACAATAAATGTAATGTGCTTGAATCATCCGGAAACCATCCCCACCCCCCCAGTCCATGGAAAAATTGTCTTCCCCGAAACCGGTCCCTGGTGCCAAAAAGGTTGGGGACCACTGATATATTAGATATAGTGGGTTAAATAAAATACATTTACATTATTTTCACTTGTTTCTTTTTACTTTTTTAATGCAGTTACTGGAAATTTTTAAATTATATATGTGGCTTGAATTCTATTTCTATAAGGACAGCCCTGTCCTATACCCATTTTCTGTTCAGTCTCTCCTGATTTTCCTAAATAGACATGACTTCTGCCTCCTCCACAGCTCTTCGAATTTCTCTTAGGATATTCGTGGGGGGCATTTGCTAGTTATTTGCCTCCTCTTTCTACAGGCACCTCAATCTCCTTTTGTGGAATTAGTGGCCACATACAGCTACAGAAACCAGAGCTGTCCCTGCTAGTCTGGGAGATGGGCATAGAATCAAAGTCCTCCAACTGGAAGCTTCCTCTGGACAGCTCCCTCTGTATCTTGAGCAAGTGTTGCAAACAAGTGGGGTCAGTTGGAGGTCCAGTGATACAGCAGTGTGGCATATATACTATACTCACCCTATCTGCTGTGTCACTTTTGCAGTGATTTCTGCTGCCTAGCCCTCTGCAGCATCTAGGTTTTCCAAATTGAAAATCAATCAGTATGATTTCATGGATTCTCACCATTGACTCTCTGAGAACCTGACATTTGTCCAATCAATTCCTTTTTTTCCTTAAGAGTTACAAAGGCTGTTTCTGTTGTTTGCAACCAGAAACTCTGATTGATTCTGTATCGTTGTTCTACTATGTATTACATTTATTTCTAGCAAGTTCTACCTATGGGGAAAGTCTCAGTATTGCAGGATAAACGGAAAAGGCCATTTGGGAAGCACGGGAACCAGCCCCACAGATCTACATGCCAAAAATGACGGGTGCCATCACTGAGATAAGTGCCCAATGATCTTTTTTAGTTCTTGGGTCATCACTTTGCTCATCCCAGAAATAGAGTGTAATGGATCAGCTGAGAGTAGGGGTCTGTAGTAGGCAGAATAATGGTCCCTCAAGATGTTCATGTCTTTTTTTTTCTTTTCTTTTTATTTACTTATTTGTTGGGCTTTCTTTTATTTATTTATTTATTTATTTACTTATTTTGGGCTGCATTGGGTCTTCGTTGCTGTGTGCGGGCTTTCTCTAGATGTGGCGAGCAGGGGCTACTCTTTGTTGCGGTGTGTGGGCTTCTCATTGCGGTGGCTTCTCTTGTTGTGGTGCACGGGCTCAATAGTTGTGGCTCGCAGGCTCTAGAGCACAGGCTCAGTAGTTGTGGCACACGGACTTAGTTGCCCCGCGGCATATGGGATCTTCCCGGACCAGGGCTTGAACCCGTGTCCCCGGCATTGGCAGGTGGATTCTTACCCACTGTGCCACCAGGGAAGTCCAAGATGTTCATGTCTTAATCCCCGAAACCTGTAAACGTTACCTTAAGTGGCAAAAGGGACTTTGCAGATGTGAGTAAATTAAGGACCTTGAGCTCCAGAGATTATCTTGGATTATTGGGGTGGGACCAATGTAATCACAAGCATCCTTAGAAGTGAAGAAACTTTTCCAGCTGGATCTGAGAGATGTGACTATTGGAAGCAGGATTAGAAAGATGTTACTGATTTTGAAGATTGCTGGTTTGGAACATGAAGGAAGGGGGTTATGGGCTGAGGAATGCCAGCAGCCTCTAGAAGCTGGAAAAGGCAGTGAAATGGAACTTCTCGAGAGCTTCCAGAAAGGAATGCAGCCCTACTGACACCTTGGTTTTAGCCCAGTGAGATTTTTGACCAACAGAACTCTGTTGTTTTAACTCTAGGTTTGTGATAATTTGTTAGGGTAGCAAATAGAAAACTAATACAACAGTCTATCCCTTGAGCTGGAGAGGCCATCACTTTGATTGACAGTCTGACCAAGGCTGTATTCCTTGGAGAGTAGGAGGTAGGTTCCTGTATGAAAATCAGGTGCTATTACCTAGTGAGGGAAAGAATGCTGAACAGACAAAACCCGGGGGCCTGCTGCAACCAACCACCACAGCCCCTTGCACATTGTTTAATCAAAATCTATCCAGTTGAATTTTTAGGGCCATAAAGTGATTAGGTTAAACGTTCTGGGTGAGAAGCCTTGAGGAGACAGAAGAGAACTTTATAAGAAATGTAAACCCAAATTTACATATGCAACACTGCATATATAAATATTGCATCTTAAAAGAACTTTAAGAACTACATCTTAAAAATTCCAAATTTTGTCATAAAGATTCTTATGAAACTTGGAAAGGACTGATTCCCCCGTCAATAAAGATGTAGTTAACTCAGCCAGCTTCCCTAGTACCTAGACATATGGACCTCTTCTATAAAGTGTTTAAGAATCACTGGCTTAGTCACTGACTAATTAGCTGTTGATAAATCACAGACACTAATGGGAACATACTTAGAGGCAAATGAGGTGGAAGTTATGGTCCACAGTCTAAGAAGGCAAAACATTGCTACCAGAGCCAAAAGGAGCAATAAGGGAAGTTACCGTGTCTGAAGGTGGGGAGAAGGTCAGAGCCAAGGGATACAAGTCAAGCCTATGGAAAAGCCAGGGCTGACAGCCAACACACGCTCAGCTTTTGAACACTTAGTCTGACCAGGTGGCAGTCTAACAATGGGTAATGAAAACATCTTTTTGGAATATACTCGAATATCACTCTAAAGGGGTCATTATTGTCAGCTCATGAAGATACTTTTCCTGCAGTTAACGAGATCCATGCTCAGGTGGTAGTAAGACATCTTGGTCACCTGTTTGAAGGGGAGTCTGTTCTGGTTGAAAACAGTTTTGGCTGTGAGCGTTCCCTCAGGAGTTTGCGTGTGTTTCTGCTTGTTTTTTGGTGTTGGGGTTTGGGAGGGGCGAGCCAAGGGACTCTTTCCCCAGACACCAGAGCCAGGTAGGTTTAAAAAGAGATGGTTCTAGGAAAACTGTTCTCAATCTTGGCCACATGTTACAACTATCTGGGAAGCTTTAAAACAAAAATACCAATGTTCGGGCTCAGAACTCCAGAGGTGGGACCGTGGTCTCTGAATACTCTAAAAGCTCCCAGAGAATTCCAATGTCTGGCCAATGCCGTCACGGTTAAGAACCACTGCTTTACAATTTCCTAGTATGGTTATCCTATAGGTTGCTAGTTTTGTGGCATCTTCTCAGGCAGGTGTGGCTCATCAGTGCTTCTCAAACTTCCATGTGCCCGAAGGCCACCTGGGCGCTGTTTAAAATTCAAATTCCCAAGCCCCATCCTTAGAAAGTCCTAGAGAATCCCGCTTGCGCAACGCCCAGGAATCTTCGTTTTCTGTTGCACGCCGTCCCAGGGTCGCAACCCGCCAAATTAGCGGTGAGAGATAACAGCTGTGGGGAGATTAGGACCAACTGCGAAGGGCTGGTGGAAGAAAAAGGACTACTGAGGAGACGTGAGTGTGACCAGGAGTGTGGCGCTGGGTGTGGTCAGCTCTGGGTTCCGGAAAATTCCCTCGGGGCGGGGGCGGGGGTGCTGGGGGGCGTGTCTCCCCGGGGCCCGTCTCCCCGGGGCCCCGTCTCCCCGGACCCCTTCTCTCCGCCGCCGCGTCCCACCTTTACGCGCCTCCTCCGAAAGCCTCTGGACCGCTCTGCTCGGCTCTCTGAGCCTCGACCAGAAGGCGCGCCGGGAGCCGCAGTGGGGAGGGGAGGGGCTGCTGGCGGAGGGGAGGGGGCGCGACGGGGGCTTCCCGGCTCCAGTCACAGGTCGGCCGCGGGCCAGGCCGCGCGCGCGCGCGCTGTGGGGCCGGGTGTCCGGGCGCGGCCACGGCCTCGCCTCCTCGCGCTCGCGAGGCCGCCTCCTCACCGCGCCGCCGGCGCTGCCCGGGGGCGGGGACTCGCAGCTGCGGAGGCCGGAGACGCGGCGGCGTTGGAGGCTGCGCGGGGCGCGGAGCGGGCGGGAGCGTGAGGCCGGCGGCGGTGGGAGAGCGGCCCGGGCGGCCTGGGAGCCGGGCCTCGCAGCACCGAGCGGCCACCGGAGCCGCTGCAGGAGGTGAGTGGGCGGCGCGCGTGCTCGGCGCGCCCTTCGGCCGCACTGGCCGCCTTGCTTCTCCTTGTCCCTCCTCGGCCCCGGGCCCGCGCCCAGAGACCCCGCGCCGGGTCCCGGAAACACCCCCCGGCTTGTGCCCGGGCCTCAGCCTTTTACCGGAGTCGGCTCGGGGCCGGCCCCGCGCCTCCCCGCGCCGGAGCCTCCTTCCCGGGGCCGCCCTGACCCGCCGGGTTCCGTCTCCCGGCTTGGGCTCCCCTGCGGAGGCTGGTCTGGGGCGATGCGGGGCCTTTCTTTTTGTTGTTAGCTGTGTCACGCGCGTCGGCATCCAAAGTCAAAAGCGAGCATTCTCCAAAGTCGCGCTAGTGCCTGCCGTGCGGGCGTGATTGGCACGCGGGGAGGGCGGGCTGGCCGCGCCGCTCATCTCTTCCCCCTCAGCCCCGCGCGCGCTCGGGCCGCCGCGGTGCCCAAGTTGGCAGCGGTCGCGTCCTGGCAGGTGACCGGGAGCTTGACGCCGGGTTCTCGTTCTGCGAGCCGCCAGAGCTCCTCTGAAGCCCGTCTCAGGGATGCTCCGGGTTCCCTCCTGTACCAGTATTTCCCATCTTTGGCGGCGTGGAGGATCCACAGAACTTTTGTTCTGCTGTAGGAATAGTCTTATGGGTTTCCATACTCTTTATATGTCACACCCTATTTAGTATTCTTAATGATTGTTTTTTGGTAAAACGAAACAGGCAAAATGCCTATTTTGATGAGTGTTCTTTTTAGCGGAATTTAAGAATCATTGTATTCGGCAAGTAATGGTGCTTAAGATATCCCGTTTACAAATTTGCAAAACCAGACTCGTGTGGCTTTCACGGTTTTGAGATTTCTTTTGTCTGGTTTGTGGTCTTCAAGGCCCAGTTGCCCTAAATTAGGCAAATATGGAGGGACATTCCTAGGAGCAGAGTAAGATGTCCAGTAGCCTGCTTAAATATTTAACAGCTCTAGAGTGACTCTGTTTGACTCATGGCCATGAGATTGACTCAAATTTGGCAGTTTTAGTATTTCTGAATTTTTTGTAGCGTGAGACATGAGAAGTGGAATCTCTTGTTGGTCCTTGTGGGTCTCCTAGGGCATCCCTAGCTCCTTCTACTTGTGTTAGAGAAGATTAAGCCAAGCTCATGCTATCGTGAAGAATAGTTTTACTTTATTTGTAAATAGAAACCAGTAACTTGCTAAGGCTTGCTGTTCTTAGGTCAGAATTCAAGTTTTAAGGGGCCAGGGGTGAAAACACTGAGTTCATAGGATGTTTAAAGAAAACAGGTTAACTCTTCAAGACATATTTTGTTCTCCTGTGAAGATACCACTTTTTTTTTGTTTTTTGGTTTTTCTCAAAAATGAAAGACCAACGATGAGAGAGGAAGGGATGCTGGTGGGGGGGGGGTGTCAGATTTTGGGGACGTTGCCATTAGGAGCTAAGGATGCCGTCTGCTTTCTAATTGCTGGCCCTAGGTCCAGTTATTGATGGGGGAATGAAAAGATTTTGCATTTATATAGTTTTTTTGAGGGGTGCGGCTGAAACAGCAGTGAGGATGGTTGACCATGTTAGGCCCAGGGCTACCTTCAGTCCATTTATGTGGCCACCTTCCCAGCAGGGAGGGAACTGCTGACTGTGCTGAAGATCCTGTGAATGTTGCAAGCTGGCTTTCCGCATCTGAAGCACAAAGGATAGCCAGGCAGAGCCTGGGGAAACTGCCTCTGCCGGGAAGAGTTAGAAGGTGGCCTGTCGCTTCAAGCCAGCTGTGCTGCGTGGGGAACAGGATCCCATCACGGGCGGTTTAGTGAAAGGGAGCTTGAAGGTAGTGTGGTTCCTGAAGACCAGCCCTGCTTCTAAACAGGCTTGGGGTGGCCGGGAGAGGGGGAGGCAGGAACAGGGATGAGGCCCTGTGCCTGGGGCTTTAATTCAGTTGTATTATTGTTGTTTTTATTTTTCTTTAGAAAAAAATAAGGTGCCTTAGAAAAAGATTAATTTCTTTTTTAATGACCTGGGGAATGGGAAGTAACATCTGTAATTGGGATAAGGAAAAAAAGCACTTTTTTTTGTTTAAAAAAAAAAACTTGGTTAAAATTATTTTCTAAAAATTCACAGGAGTAAAAGGAACGGTCTTGATATGCTCTTGGCGTTCGCCTTAACAAAGTGTGAATGTGATTTCACTTGCTCCCCCAAGATGGTCCTAAATTGTGGTTATTTTCTTTTCTAGACTTTTTCAAGTTACTGATGAAATTACACTGAAAGAGAGACTTGGCTTGAAGTTTAAGGATTATTTCCAAAATTCCCAGAGAGACTACTTTGCTTCACAAAGAAATTTCCCCCATTTTCAGGAAAAAAAATGCATACCTTCTCAGATTTTTACAACATTTTGATCTTATTTTCCTTCAAGCCTGCATTAATAGAACTTCCTCTAACTAAGGTTTTGAACATTAATTAGTGCCTGACAGGAAAAATATATATGTAAAAATACTATATAATATGCTTATAGTGATGTATATTGTAGTTTGCTGTGGTTTTCAAGCTTTTTTGCTCATTCTTGTTAGTAAAAAAATTTTAACACCTAAAACGAATACAGTGTAATATGTCAATTATATCTCAATTAAGACCAATTTTTAGCACTCCTCTTATGTGTGTTTGTTACTTAATTATAAATTATATACATGTGCTGCCGTCATCGTTTTCTTGTATCTCAAGGTTCAGTGTACACTTAGGGATGGATTCACTGTTAATCACAGTGGAGGTAAAACCCTTTTTCATATACTCCTTGAATTTTGAGTATTTTTGGCCTGGTTCTTGTCAGATCTGAGTACCTCATCATTGTTTTTACTTTGTGATGTGGCTCAGGTGAAGCTGACTCAGGGCGGGAAGTGTGTTCCCAGTCTTGGGCTAGTGTTCACCTCTGCTTGCGTTTATTAGTGTAGCTTTAATTTGTGCTTTCGGTAGGAATCTTAAAGCTATTCATATCCTCTGTGGGGTTTAGTTTAGTTATAATTTGTCCATCTACCTCACTGTGCGCTTGCCAAAGTCAAAGGAGTGCTTCAGGCATCTCAGAGGGCTGGTGACAGGTGACCCTCGACAGAGGGTCTTTGTGAGGTTGCAGTCAGTCAGTTCCTGCTTTTATTAGCACTATTAGTATTTCATGGTAGTATAATTAGTACGGTGTAACATAGTGTAAAATAATTAGTATATACATAATATATTTAACTTGTTATATGTAATATTTATATTGCTAAAACATAGTTGCTATTCTACTTTTTGGATAAAAATAAATGTAACTTCTAGGATTTTTTCCCCAGCCAGGTGGAGCATCTTTTATACCTTCTGGGATGCATGCACCCTGCTGGTAGACAGTTGGTTCTCTCACTTTAGCCACACTCTCAATACCACAGCAGTTCCTTTCAGTTAAGTATTTACTTGGTGGCAAGTAAATGCCCTCATTTAATTTTCACACCAGCCTTAGAAGACAGACTCCAAGGTTATCCCTTTACAGATGAGCCCAGGAGGTTGGGAGGAGAAGAGGAACTGCCCCGTCAGCAAGTCAGAAATGGGTCCTCACGCTGCCCTGCATCTCCTCTCAGTTACCTGCCCAGGCTCAAGACAGGGACCTGGGTCTTCTTAGTGTCCCTGGTGGTGGGGTCCAGCACAGAAGGGAGCCTTGGAATGTATTTGAGTGAGTTCAGTGTATTTCTCTACTTCGTAATACATATATATGTTGTCATTGTTTTGTTTTAGAAGAAGCTGTAAAATACTGTGATTTAATCTGGGAATGCTACAAATACAGCTTCAAAACTTGCTAATGTTACCATTATATGTCTTCCTAACATCTCAATTTTTTATTGTTACTGTTTGGCTTTTGTATTAAAGATACGCTCATTGAGGGAAAAAAAATGGTATAAAGCAAAAAAATGAAAGCTTCATTCCTCTATACATTCTGCTCCCTTACTACAACTTGTATATATCCTTCCTTATAAACATTTGCTATACATTTTCTATGGTAGAAAAATATATTGATTTATTGAGTTTATTTTTAAAATTTTTTCAACAAAAGTAGGATATGATAATTACTATTTTGTAACTTTTTTCATGTAACAGTTTGTATTTTGATCATCTGTTGCTCTGTAACAAATCATCTCCAAGCTTAAAACCATCATTTTATTATTGCTCCTGATTCTGTGGGTTGACTGGGCTGCAGTCTTTTGAGGCCCAGTTGGGCTGGAACTTCAAGATGGCTCATTCGCTATTACCAGTTTTTAAAGTATTGCCTTGGTGAATTCTTGGACAGAATTTTAATATACTAATGATTGATTTAGAAAAATTTTTTTTAACTATTTCTCTGATATCAGTGCTGTCAGAACTGGAGGGTCTAGCCCATCAAAATGCTCTCTGTCATTTGTATCTGTGTAGCAGATAGATGATTCCTTATCTTTCCTCTGTGTTTTCTGTATCAGTGAGGGAGGTCCTGTAGAAGCCATGTTGCTCTGGAATTAGTGATCACTTCATTCTGATTAAAGAAGAGGTACCTTTATCCACAGGTGAACAGTGACTTTGAGATGGCCAAAGGGAGAAAAAGACCCTCGACGAAGTTTCTTTAAATGGAGTCCATTTGGGGTTACTCTTTACCTCTTAGGGAGGTAAAAAGAAACCTTATTTCTCTAGGGCACACAGTAGTAGATAGGTTTAGGGACAATGTTTGCAACTGCAGATGGGAGGTGTGAGAAAATAGTAGAGTAAAATGGAAGGCCAAAGGCCATGAAAGAGCTGGGAGGAAAAAACTCAAACTCAACCTTTAAACAGTAGGGAAATACAAGTATTTCTCCAAAGATAAACAACACACCCCCTCCAACATGTCTTTCCGCTTTTTGAAAATAAATGAGTGCAGCCAGAACAAGATTCACTTGTCAGACTTGTCCAGTGAGCTCTGGAGAGGACAGTGGTTCTCAACCTTGACCTGCATCAGCATCATGTGGAGGGCTTTTAAACACAGACCCCAAGTCGCTGACTTGGTAGGTCTGGGGTGGGCCAGAACATTTAAATTTCTAACATTCCAACATGATGCTGATGCTGCTGGTCCAGGGAACACACTTTGAGAACCACTGAACTACAGCAGGTGTCTAAAGGTACAGCAAACCTTTTCTGTAAAGGGCCAGATGGTATTTTAGGTTGTGCAGGCCCTGTGGGCTATGTCACAGCTACTCACTTCTTGTAGCCCGACAGCGATAGACAATACGTAAATGAATGGGCATCGTTGTATCCCAATAAAACTTCATTTAGGGACACTGAAGTTTTAATTTCGTATATTTCAGTACTTTTCATGTCATGAAATATTATTATTCTGATTTTTTTCACTTAAAAAACTTAAAATCTGAGCTTTCAGGCAGTGTACAGAAACAGGTGGCTGGCAGGATTCGGCCGTTAGGCTGAAGTTTGCCAACTCCTGAACTAGACTAGGAGGAATTTGGGAACGCCTGCCAGCGTGTAGTCTTGGTGTCTGTAGGGAAGGTGGCCCTTCTTCAGAAAATCAAGTGCTGGAAGAAGCACAGTGGAATTTGGTTCTCCTCATTCATTTTCACTCATTCACTTCAGTTTTTGGTATTTTCACTGCATAGCGCTAAACATGCACATTAATTTTTAGTTTTTCTTTTTAAAACATTTTATTGAGTATAATTGACATAGCATTAGTTTCAATCATACAACAAAATGATTCAATATTTGTATATATTGTGAAATGCTCACCACGATGAGTCTAGTTAACATCTGTAACCACATAGTTACGATTTTTTTTTCTTGTGATGAGAACTTTTAAGATCTACTCTCTTAGCAACTTTCAGATATGCAATACAGTATTATTAACTACATTTACCATGCTATTAAAGGTTTTTCTTTCTAAACTGTTAGCTTCTAGAATTGGGGAAAAATTGGAGGTTGGGAAAGTGAGAGGAGGAGAATCTGTGCACTTCCTAGTAAGTTTTTTTTTTTTTTTAAGAAGATGTTGGGGGTAGGAGTTTAGTAATTTATTTATTTATTTTTGCTGTGTTGGGTCTTCGTTTCTGCGCGAGGGCCTTGTCTAGTTGTGGCAAGCGGGGGCCTCTCACTATTGCAGCCTCTCTTGTTGCGGAGCACAAGCTCCAGACGCGCAGGCTCAGTAGTTGAGGCTCACGGGCCTAGTTGTTCCGCGGCATGTGGGATCCTCCCAGACCAGGGCTCGAACCCGTGTCCCCTGCATTAGCAGGCAGATTCTCAACCACTGCGCCACCAGGGAAGCCCCTAGTAAGTTTTTAAAGCAGTTTAAGGAGAATACAATGGACTTGTCCTTTAACCCTAATGGTTTAGAGCAGGAGTTGGCAAAGTTTCCGGAAGGGAAAGATAGTAAATACTTTAACTGTTTCAGTCTTCGTAATAACCCATCTCAACTTTTCAACTCTGCCTTGTAGCTAGAAAGCAGCTGTGGGCAGTACTTCAAGGGCTGGGCATGGCTGTGTTCAGCAAACCCTTATTTACAAAACGGGCCACCAATGGCCTGTGGGCCTTGGTATGCTAACCCCTGCCTTGGAGACATTCTTGGGATGGAGTAGAATATCTCTAAACCCTCCAAAAAAATGCTGAGTGGGGCGTCCTCCAGTCTGTTTGCTTCACTATGGTGACTTCGGAACTCCGTGCAGGGCACCTCTGGCTCTGGCCCTCCGCCATCCGGGTGAAGTCAGTTCTTCTGAAAAGGAATAAAGGTGCAGCTCCCCTGCTGTTTGGAGAAGGTGTGTTGTTTCTGCAGTGATGACATTGGTCAAACAAGCCAATCCGATTTGATTGCTCCCATATATTTGCCTATATGATTTAAAACCTCTGTGTGAAAATGAGGAAATGAAAAAATTATTTAACTAGGAAGTTCAAGGGGCTCATGCATTTGGCCAGTTGCCCATTTTCTTATGCTTTTTCTTTTTCTGAAAAAAGTAATTAGAGGTCTCTTTGCTTATAAAAATTTTTGTCTTACAAGCAAACAATAATTTTAACCAGTAGATTGAATTTTTAAAATTAAGCCAGTAGAAAGAATCTGCAGGGTTTTTTTTTTTTTTTTATGACTTTTTCAACTTACCAAGAAACTTTTAGTGCAGACACATACCACTTTCTTTCATTCCAGGGAAACCTGGAATTTCACAGAGTTCGGCTGATTTAGGTTAATCTTTTTCAGCATGTCAGGTGACTGTAATCAAATATGAGACAAAACACATTCTGAAGCCTAAATTATAACTATTAATCTGTCTGACACAGTCTGTCTCCCACCCACTTCCATCACCCTGCAGTCTACATAAATTCTAAGGTGGAGGAGAGGAAGGCGTTTGAAATGTTTGACAGCTGTAAACTCTGGCTCTGAGTTCCCGCCCTCAGTCTTCCTCAGGCTTTGGCATTTACCACCTGTGTTTGTCCCTTTGTCTTCAGTAGCAGGGTTCCTGCAGTCCTGGAAGTCCATGGTGAGGCACGTTGCAGGCCCTCCCTTCCTCTTGGCACAGCTGTGGTCATCTTCTTACCTGGGCAGCCCTGTGTCCATTGGGAAGTCCAGGGCTCTCCTAACCATCCCTCTGGGTGGCTGCACACCGTCCGGCTGGCCAAGTGCTGGGTCACAGTGATGGGCTTCTGAGACTGTACTCAACTTCCTGGCATCTCTCTTTTGCATAATGTGGTCCTGGTCTGGGATGCCTACTGCTGCAGCGGTATCCGGAGTCAGACCCAGGAGATGACAGTTACTGCTGCTTCAGTTGACAGCAGAGTCAAGGGAAGAATGCAGATGGCTGGTTCCTATAAAGTAGAACGATTGAGGAAGGAAAGCATTCATCACCTTTTTCTTATAGAACAAGAAAAAGACCAGATCTGGAAATGATTTGTTATTCATCTTTCCATCTCTAATAATGATAGTCAGCATTTATCGAGCAATTGACACTATGTGCCTGTTGTGGTTCTAAGCACTTCTCATATCTTTACTCGTCTGTTACTCACTTGAACCCTCTGAGGAAGACGGTGAGGCACAGATGGGTCCTGTGACTCCGAAGAGGTGGAACCAGGATCCGACTCTGGCCATCAGTTTCCAGAGTTTGTTCTCTTAACACTGCCCTGAGCTTCCTGGTGCTAGCACAGCACCTGTCCCCTAGTAGTTGCTCATTAAATTTTTTACTGACTGGCTAAAGGAAGGAGAATGTTAAATGATCATTTGTACACGTCCTTGAAGTGAGAGTTGAGTTATATTGTTTTCAGAGCTAAAGTATACCCACCCTGACTTACATCTGCAGGAATAACAAAAGGTCGAGTGTCCCATCTAAAAGTTTATTTTTAGGGAATTAAGCATATGACAAAGATGGCCTTTCAAAGAACTAAGTAAAAATAGTTTATTCCATAAAGGATGCCCAAGGAACTGGCCAGCCATTACAAAAAAAAAAAAAGTTGTTTTCTTTGTATTTCCTTACTCCTTACATCAAAAAGGAATTCCAAGTAGATGAAACATTTACATATAAATATGAAAACATAGATATGTTGAGAGGAGATATGGGTAAATGTATATATAAACTTAGAGTAGGAAATGTCTTTCTAAACATAAGCAAAATCTAGAAGCAATAAAAAGAAAAGAGTGATAAGATTAGGTTATTTTAAAAACACCACCACCAACCAAAAATTATGGGCAAAAAATTTTACAGAGAGAGAAGGAGTGGGCCCAGTTGTTCATAATTTAAGAAGCGTCCCAGGCGATTCTAATGCTCTCTGAGGGTTAAGAGCAGCTGGAATAGAGGGATACAGCCAGTGGAGTGGGAAGAGGAGGATTTTAATTTTACACTTCGTGTGATTTTTCTCCCCAATTGTATTTGTCTTCTTATATTTTAAAAAGTTAATGAGTAAAAAAAAAAAAAAAAAAAATTTGTGATCAAAATCAAACAGGATGAGGCAGTAGAGACATTTTTAGCAGATCTATAAAATTTCCTAGAACTTTAGTATTTCTGAGCATTAGTCCCTGTTAGTATGTACAATGTTTGCTGATATCAACTGTCAGTTGAATTTAAAACTGTTTTCCCTCTTTTGTCCCGAGAGATCAGAAGCTGGTGAAGAAGCCATCAGCCAGTGGAGGCTGGACTCAGCCCTCAATTCATGGGAATTCTGGGGGTGCTTTGTTTTAGGTGATTCAACTAGATTGCTCATTCAGAGAGAGAGGATGTCTCCCAGGGACACACTTAGCTACAGGTACCATGGGGGAGAGCCAGCTTTGTCAGCTCTTCTGTGTTCTCACCTGCAGGAACTTCACCTCAAAGCTGAGTCCCTGGTAGTCTCCCTTCCCCCTCCTCCCTCACCTCCTTTTCCTCTTCTTCCATTGCTGGCCACACCTGGCATAAAAGCATATCTGTTCTGAGGGAGACTGTTTATTGTGTGTGCTGCCCTCCCTCTGATAAGGACCTTTGATCTGGCTCAGTTTCCCTTGTCCTTGCTGACCAGGGCCAGGATCCAGCCAGACCTGGCTTGGGGTTGAGGCCCGTGAGTGAAACATAGCTCCTTTCTTCTCAGCTGTATTTGTGTTCCTTTTAAGAAGCTCCATGCTCCCTGCAGCCCTTGAAGTCTTCTCCTAACTCGGCTGTGCTGCACAGATATGGCTTCAAAGGGAGAGAGAACAGCGTTCAAAGGAAGCAGAGTATAAATGCCTGTTTCTGCTGCAGGCAGGGCACCTCCGGTCCTGGCTTCACACACTTCTAGAAGGCTTTCCGGCTTTGCTCAGGAAACACTTTAACTGGGTATCTTTGACAATTCTGTCACAGGGTAAAAAACCCTCCCTGGTTAGGAATCAGATCAAAAAGGCTTTGGGGAATAATGAGAAATGGAGTCTTTCTAGTGTGATATAGAAGCACTATTATTTGCTATTGCTGCTTAAAGAGATGATGATTTCTCAGATTGTACTGGGAGGTAGGAACTATAATTATAGACAAGAAAACTGAAGTGTAAGAGACATTGTTACCTGCCTGAGGTGTTGAGCCTGTGTGTGATGGGTTTCTAGGACGGTGCTTGCTCCCACAAGCCTGTCCCAGGGGTCTGGCCACACTGCCCAGGGCACACACCACTGGCTCTGGGTGGGCTACTTACATGGTCTTCTCCACCGACAGCTTTGCATTTCAAGGAGAAGACGCTGCCAGCCCGTGTTTCGGGGCAGGACACCTTCGTGTTGGTTGTGATGACGCCTGTGGCATGCCTGGGGCGTGGTAATCCTGGTACTGAGGCCTGTGTGTTTGTTTTTATTTGGCAGATTCTCAGCCTGGTCTGTGAGATGATGGGATTGGGAAACGGGCGTCGGAGCATGAAGTCGCCGCCCCTCGTGCTGGCTGCCCTGGTGGCCTGTATCATTGTCCTGGGCTTCAACTACTGGATTGCGAGCTCCCGGAGCGTGGATCTCCAGGTGTTCTGTTTGTGTGGATGTCACAGAGTATTTAAAGCGGCTGGGCGGTGGGGTCCGAGGGGTTTGCTGTTTATCACCACCTAAGGTGTTGCATGCTGTAATGCTCGCTGCGGGGCTCTGCATGTCCCCCCACCCAGCCCCCGGCCTGACGGCACGCCAGCTCTGCTCTTGGGTGGGAGAGGACCCCCTTGTGACTTCTTAGGATTGCTGCCAGGACATGCCTCTGCTTTTCCTGTGAGTTAACAATTTTCAGTCAAGCCTTTTGGGCTGGTTCTGGGAAGACAACTTACATTAAGTACCCTGCCCACAGCCCGTTCTGGTCCTCCAGTCCACAGTCAGAATCTAAGAGTGGTGTTGGTAATGCACGTGGAGAATGGGCCTGAGAAATACGTTTTTAGAGGTACCAATCTTTATCGGCATCATTTACTGATAATAATAACTTTATCTTTCCCATTCATTGCTGCCCGTCGTGGGTCAGGCAGTGCTGAGCAGTGACAGAGACTCTCATTGACCTCAGTTTAGTCAGCCTCTGAGGAGCCCGCTTCGTGACTAGGCCTCCATCTTGGTCCCCCATCCTGTTTTTGGCCTGCCCAGCCCAGGCTTAGCAAAGAATCCCTCTAACTCGTCCCTCCACCCCTGATACCTGAGCAAGGTCCTCATCCCTTATCTTTGATGTCTAGCCCTGGGCCTGCCTTTAGCAAGACTCCTGTTAGGCCAGTTTAGCAAGAATGTCCCCACCCTCTTAGTGCTTTTCCACCCACTGACCCCCTCACTCTGCTCGTTGGCTATAAATCCTCTGCTGTCCTTGCTGGGCTCAGAGTCGAGAACAGTTTCTCTCCCGACTGCAATAGTCATGACCCCTGTTGCAGTAGCCTTGAGTCAAGTTTTCCTTATCGTTTTAGCAAGCGTCAGAATAATTTTTCTTTAAGGATATATTGCATACATTGCCTTCTTTTGTACACAGACTCTCTCGGGTTGGGATTTTATGTTCCCCATTTCACAGGTGGGCAAACTAAGGCTCGGAGAGGTTAAGGGCGAGGGGAGCTGGGATGCCAACCCAGTCTTTCTGATGGCAGAGCTTGAGTTCTTAGCTGTGGAAATCCATCCCCTAGGGGTGTTTTGTCCTCCTCTCATGCTTACCTCCCCCCGGTTGCAGTGCTTTTGTCTGAGCTTCCGCTGGACCCCTGTTCTCTGGGCAGATGGGGTCTTGGTGTGCAGAGAATTGAATCTGTTTTCAGAGATTGTGTCTTACAAAGAGGGCTTAAATGCTCTGTTAGTGAGGAAAAGGAACTAAATATTTGAGCACCAGCTCACTCCAGGTAAAGCATAAGCCATTTTATGTACAGGCAGACCTTGGCAATATCCTGAATTCAGTTCCAGACTGCCACAATAAAGCCAATAGAGCAATAAAACAAGTCGTGTGAGTTTTTGTTTTCCCAGTGCATAAAGAGTTATATTTACGCTATATGGTAGTCTGTTAAGTGTTCAATAGTGTTATGTCTAAAAAGTACATACTTAATTTAAAAATACTGCTGGGACTTCCCTGGCAGTCCAGTGGTTAAGACGTCTCGCTTCCAAATGCATGGGGTGTGGGTGCGATCCCTGGTTGGGGAACTAAGATCCCACATGCTTCGAGCCACAACCAAAAAATAAAAATACTGCTAAAAAATGGTAACCTTCATCGGAGCCTTCAGGGAGTCATAGTAGTAACTTCAGTGATCATGATTGCAGATCATCATAACAAATACGATGTCCTTGCAGACGCGCATCGTGGAGCTGGAAGGCAGGGTCCGCAGGGCGGCAGCAGAGCGAGGGGCCGTGGAGATGAAAAAGAACGAGTTCCAGGGGGAGCTGGAAAAGCAGCGGGAACAGCTGGACAAAATTCAGTCCAGCCACAACTTTCAAATGGAGAGCGTCAACAAGTTATACCAGGATGAAAAGGCAAGACCTGCTTGGTTTTCCTCTTAATTCTGTTCTAAGTACCATTTATACCCTGTCGAATTCTCCTCAATGGGAGCATAAGCCGCTGTGTGTGTATGTGATGTAGTTGCGTGGAATGAGCCTCTTGATCAAGCTTTGGATATCTCCTCATATCGCCATTAGGCCCTGGGTGGGTTTGTTGGAAAAACTTTGGCAGTGCTGATAAATGGGAGAAATGCAGAAGAACTGTCTGAGCAGCACGTTCATCCTCCTGTTACCTTTTTTCCTTACTCTCTACAAGTATGCATTAAGTACCTACTCTGTGCCAGGCCTGTGCCGGATGCTTGTATCTCACAGAGGAATAGCATTTGTGCCCTTGAGTATCTCACAGTGAGAGGAGATGTAGACCTCCTAATATATACTAACAAAGAAAGTAGGGGACCCAAGAGTGCTGGTTTTTAAATTTAAAAAATACCAGATCCTGCACAGATTAAAAAAGGGGCTTCCCATTAGTGAGCGTATCTAAGCTTTATGTGTCTTGCTTTTTCTGGTTTTCTTGGGACTGTGTGACTCCACTTTCCTGTTTGTTAAATTGTATAATGGTGTGAGTCACTAATATCTTCCTTTCTAAAGTGCATCAAACTCATGACTATTTATTTCCTCGCAAGATTTGACTATTTCCTACTAAAACCAAGTCCACATTCAAGATAATGGATCTCAGGATATGACCTCCTTCCAATAAATCAAGCATTTCACAGAGAGAGGCACACGGATTAGTAAGAGCCAGATCTGTGTAAAGTGCTACTAGTTACCAGATAATGAATCATTTCTAGATAGGGCCTCAGAATTTTCCTATGTAACTGGTTTAAAAGGTGAGAAGTGCTTTTTTTTTTTTTTAATTTGCGGAGTACTTTCTCATAGTCACAGATGTGTATTTCTTCCTTGGGAATTGTTCCAGTTTTAATGCTGTTATAGGAAAATGCTCCCTATAACTTTATAATAAGGTGCTTTCCTATAGGAAAGGTCTCCCTTTTTCTCATGTGTGGGTGACACTATTTGTGCTCCTGAAATCCCCTTTAACTGGATAGAATGGGACCTTGCCATTTCTCACAGTGTGTACACATGCTTAACCTCCTGAAGCACGCTTTGGGAGGCTGCAGAGTTTATTCTCAAGGGATAGAGTGGGCAGAAACTCCATCTGGGATTTGCAGGACGTACCGAGAAGGTCTCTGGCACTCTGGCCCTCTGCCCAGTTAGGAAGGAGGCCTGTGATGGGACCTGGGGAGTGTTGGGCTGGGAAAGGGGACCCAGCAGAGACCAGCAGCCTTGCCCCATTGGGCCTGGGCTGGACAGGGCAAGGTGGGAAGGACCGTATGTGCTAAGGTCTGGGACCAGCCAGAGCAAGGTTTTCCCATCTGCAGGGAGGGAGGAAAAAGGAGGATGTTTTGTGTACCTGTCTGCCTGCCTCTCCACCCCTGTGTGTATGTGTGTCATTACCTGAAAATTTGACTCTTTTTTTCTGTAGGAAGAATTGTCTTTTGTTGATACTCTGATTCTCTGGCCTTCTACATTTTGTTTTTAACTTTTTTTTTTTTTTTGAAATGGTAGTGATAGAAGATAGAAGGGCTGTTCATGTCTGCATGTGGTGTTTGGTTATTGCTTTTAACTGTCCTTGTTTTCTTAACCTCATCAGTCTCCCGAATGCCTCTGAAATTTTACTGGCTCGTGAAATCCAAAGTTCTGGGAATGACTAATCTCTCTTTTCATACTCCTCCATGCTTCTGGATATTTTTGTGCATTGCACAAAGTGTGGGTGCCTGTTTGGGGTGGGGAGAAGCAAGAGCGACTGCAGGGTAATTTCTGCTCATGGGACCTTCTGCCTTGGCCTTGGTACGCCGAGGGGCTCCAGAGTCCTGTAAAACAGGTTGCAGGCAGCCGGCCTTCCCGTATCGTATGGGCGGAGTCCTCAGAGACTGCGCTGCCCAGAGCCATTTGTTCTAGCGAATTCATAGTAACACAGTCGATGAAGCTTCATCACCACAGGCAAGCCCTAGATACAGAAATGCTGGTTTATTGAGTGTAAGCTTTGGTGAGGATAAGCCTTCAGACTTGGAATTCTTTGAAATGTGATTGACTGACTGTTTCCTAAAAGCATCTGCCTCTGTAGGAGGAAATGAGAGGGAACATCTCCCAGCCAGAAACCAGGTGACTGTTACACCTCACTTCTGAACACTTCAGTTTTACGGCTTCTTTTTAAAAAAGGGGACATAATGCGGGATCTTAGCACTCCTGTCCCACCCCCAAGTTCATGAACTGTTTGAGCATCCAAGGGGAGGGAGGCTCTTGTAGTCACAGTAAACATCTAACAGTGGATATTGAAAGTCGAGGAGCCCCAGTATAGAAGGTAAAGTACACATTTGAGAGACAGTCAAATAGCCGCTGGGAAAGGGTGAGAGTCCTTTCATTTGGAGTTTTAAGCTTTTATAGGAGATGTGATACAAAGTTCTTTTCATTTTGGGGGTGGGGATGGGGGCTCGTTTCTTAGCTCCAGGAGGATTTTTGCCGTAGTTTGGGGTGAGGGTGAATGGCACGGGGCTTCCGGCCAGGCAGCCCTGGGTTCGAATCCTTGTTTTCCTTAACTGTATGATTTCAGGCAAGTCAGTTAAGTTCCCTGGACCTGTTTTCTTAGCCGCCAAGTGGAAATAACAACAGAATCCCTTTTGCAGGGTGGCTGCAGTGATTCAGTGTAATATTTGTGAAGGCTTTATCACAGTGCCTGACGTGGAGCAGAAGCCCAAAACGCGGTAGCTAGTATTATTACAACTAGTCGTCTTGGTAGTAATGGTGATAGCATAGGGGTAGAGGTAGTAGTAAACCACAGCATCTGGAGTGATAATATTATTATTATTATTTTTTTTTGGTATGGACTCTTCTTTTTTCTTCTGAATTAAAACCATGAAAACAGATTGTCTTGGCTTTCAGAAGAGATGAAGGAGGTGCTGGGGTGTCTGTTAGAGCCAAGCGCGAACAGCGCAGTTGAGCCGTGCGAAGAGCACCAACAACAGCTGTCACACCAGCGACCAGAGCGCGTGTTTTGCAAATCTCTGCCGAGCCAGGGTTACGTTCAGCATTACACAGGAACTGTCTCCTGTCTTCCTCTCAGTAGCCTCATGAAGTTGGTGCTCATCGTACAGGGAGGGATCTGAGGTCCAAAGGGAGTTAGTAACTGTCACCTAGGATGTGACCTAGACCCTGGGTGGCCGCCAGTGGGGCCTCCATCTCTGCCCCTGGCCGCCTCCTGCTCTGTGTAGACCCCGCGTCGCTGGGCCGCAGGGGGCCTCTCCAGAGCTCTCCATCACCTAAATCATGCAGGGGGCCTGGGTGTGGCCACAGAAGAAACCAGGTTGGCCTGAGTTGATAGTTGTTAAAGCTGGGCGATGGGATCACTTTTCTGTTTCCTTGCTTCGAAAGACTACTGTTATTCCCGCTAGCTCTCCTCTGTCCCCAATTCCAAATTCTGAGGCAAAAAATAACCTGATTGTTTCAGTCTGGCTGGGAAGTCCCCAGAGAAGTTGGGCTGGTCTGTCACCCCCAGTACATGACTCTGTGTTATCTATTTTTTTTAATCTTAGGAAGTTAGCACTCGTGCTTTGAATTGGAATGAGGCTCTTTTTTCAGAATTTTAAAGACCCTACTGGTGGACTAATAGTGATTCTCAGCTGTGGGAGGAGCTGGCTTGCTAGCACGTATGGGTGCAAATCTCACGTGACCTAGGGCGTTCCAACCTTGGCCAGCATCCCTACCTCAGGCTGGCATTGCTACTCTGCATGGGCATAAAAGTCCCCAAGTTGGGGGCTGGGTAGAAGCTTGAAAGCCGAACCTATCAGGGACAGTGTGGTAATGAAATTTATGCCTCATTCTGGTCAACACTGTCTAACAATTCCCTGTGACGGTGGAAATGTTCCTTTTTTTGCTCTGTGGTACGGTAGCAGCTGGCCCCATGTAGCTGTTGAATACCTAAAATGTAGCTAGTGGGACTAAGGAACTGAATTTTGAATTTTATTTAATTTTAACTAATTTAAAATTAGATAGCCATATATTGGACAGCACAGGTTTGGACAGTAGAGACAGACCAAAAGCAAAACTAAACAAATGGGGCTGTCTCAAACTAAAAAAGCTTTTGCACAGCAAAGGAAATTATCAACAAGACCAAAGGCTGCCAGATGAATGGGAAAAGATATTTGCAAACTATGTATCTGATAGGTGTTAGTATCTAAAATATGCAGAGAACTCATACAACTCAACATCAGAAAAACAAAGAACCCGAGTAAATAATGGGCGGAGGATCTGAATAGACTGTTTTTTTCAAGGAAGACATACAGATGGCCAACAGGCACATGAAAAGGTGCTCAACATCACTAATCATCAGGGAAATGGAAATCAAAACCACAGTGAAATATCACCTCACACCTGTCAAAATGGCTGTTATCAATAAGACAACAAATAACAAGTGTTGGCAAGGAGGTGGAGAAAAGGGAACCCTCTTGCACTGTTGGTGGGAATGTAAATTGGTGCAGCCACCATAGAGAACAGTATGGAGCGTCCTCAAAAAAATTAAAAATAGAACTACCATATGATCCAGCAGTTCCACTCCTGGGTGTTTATCCTAAGAAAACAAAAACACTGATTTGAAAAGATATATGCACCCCTGTGTTCATTGCAGCATTATTCACAATAGTCAAGATATGGAAGCAACCTAAGTGCCCATCAGTAGATGAATGGATAATGAAGATGTGGTGTATACATACAGTGGAATACTATTCAGCCGTAAAAAAGAATGAAGTCGGGCTTCCCTGGTGGCACAGTGGTTGAGAGTCCGCCTGCCGATGCAGGGCACCACGGGTTCTTGCCCCAGTCCGGGAAGATCCCACATGCCGTGGAGCGGCTGTGCCCGTAAGCCATGGCCGCTGAGCCTGCGCATCCAGAGCCTGTGCTCCGCAAGGGGAGAGGCCACAAGAGTGAGAGGCCCGCGTACCACCAAAAAAAAAAAAAAGTTGAATTGCTGGAACAGAAGTTGTACATATATATTATTACATTTTTATTAGCTCTTTCCGCCTTGCTCACCAAATGTGGTCCTGCTGTTGTTGTCTTTTTCTTTCGGCACCTTCCTGGCCTGTTCCTTTTTCACCAGCCACAGCCCATTGGATGCAGGGAGAAGCCTGGTACAGTGAAGTGCACCCATTGCTAGGGCAGCAGCTGATCAGTCAGGTTCTCTGTCTTGATAATTTGAACCAAATCTCACAGACTGATCGCTTGATGGTAAACACTTCAAATGAGACTTCAGATGATTCTTGGAGATTGAACTGTCATTTTCATTTTCTTTCTTTTCTGCATTCCTGTCTGTTGCATAAATAGGTGTGGTTGAGACCGTTTGCATAAATGCTATTATGCAAGTAAACTGGGTGGAAGCTCATTTCCTGAGTTATATATAAGTAGGGATATTCAGCTTTGTTTTAAAACAAAAAATGATTGTGTATGAGTCAGGCTTAAGTAAATGTCAAAAAGTTGTCTTTTTCTTAATTATCAAAATGTTGTTGTAGACAATTTTGAAAATATAAAAAGAAAATCAAAATCACCTGTAATTCCAGCACTCAGAGATTAACCACTGGGAACCTTCCACCCCCTTTTAAAACATACACATTACACTCAAGCTTTTATAAATTATGGTTGCATTCAAGCTTTTTAAATGTAGTGTGCCATGAAGATTGTAGATCAAGTGGGTTCTTTAAATGATAAACGTGTTTGAACACACCTGGTTTTCACACGTCATTTAAAAAGACCCAGAAACTCTTGGCGTATTCTGCATTGTTATCTTAGGGGTATTGAGGTGAGCCTCCCTTAGGTAGGAAGGCAAGGGTATAATTCCAGATAAGAGGATTCTTCCTAAGTGTTTGCTGAAGGGAACTTTTGTAGACTGCCTTGGCATCTAATTGGCCTGGGGCCCATGTTTTGAATGTGAAGATCTGCGTGTGAGTCAGGTCAACAGGTTTATACATACATGTGTTGTCCTGTTATTTATTATTGGATAACAAATTGCCCCCAAACACAGTGGTTTAAAACCATGACAGACGTTGATTTTGCTCATCATCTGCACTTTGGGAGGGCCCAGAGGGAACAACTTGTCTCTACTCCACGCTCCACAGTCTGGGGTGCCTTTTTTTTTTTTTTAATATTTATTTATTTATTTGGTTGCACCGGGTCTTAGTTGCGGAAGGCGGGTTCTTAGTTGTGGCAGGCAATCTCTTAGTTGCGACATGCATGTGGGATCTAGTTCCCTGACCAGGGATTGAACCCGGGCCCCCTGCATTGGGAGCCCGGAGTCTTATCCACTGCGCCACCAGGGAAGTCCCTGGGGTGCTTTGAAGGCTTGGGGTGGAGTTGCCTGAGGGTTCCTCACTCGTGTGTCTGGCAGTCAGGGACCCTACACGTGGCTTTTCCATGTGGCTGGCGGCTTCCTCGAAGCATGGAGGCTGGGTTCCCAGGGCGACGATACCAACAAACGGAGAGGGAGCAAGCAATTCAGGAGTTTCCCAGGGCTGCCAGGACAAATGCCACGAACTGGATGGCTTAAAACGGAAGTTTGTTTCATGGTTCTGGAGGCTGCAAGTCCAAAATCAGGGTATCAGCAGGACCATGCTGCCTCAAAGCCTCTAGGGGAGGACCCTTCCTTGGCTCTTGTAGTAGATTCTGGTGTTTGCTGGCGGTTTCTGACATTCCTTGACCTGCAGGTGCCTCACTCCAGTCTCTGCCTCTGTCTTCCCTCTGTGTCTCTGTACCTTCACCTCTTCTCTTTAGTCATGCTGATTCGGGGCCCACCCCCCTGACTTCACTACAGCTTACATCTGCACAGACCCTGTTTCTAAATGAGGTTGTGAACAGGTTCATTCGCAGGTTCTGGGTGGACGTGAATTTGGGGCTACAGTATTCAACCCTGTATACCTTTCGCTGGCTGGGCCTCAGAATTCTGCAGGGTCACTTCCTATGCATTAGTTAGAAGCAGGTCACTAAGGCCAGACCAGATGAAGGGAGCGGGAATTAGACTCCATTTTGGTGTCAAGAACTTGAGGGGATTTTTTTTTTTTTTTTTCGCGGTACGCGGGCCTCTCACTGTTGTGGCCTCTCCCGTTGTGGAGCACAGGCTCCGGACGTGCAGGCTCAGCAGCCATGGCTCACGGGCCCAGCCGCTCCGCAGCATGTGGGATCCTCCCGGACCGGGGCACGAACCCGTGTCCCCTGCATCGGCAGGCGGACTCTCAGCCACTGTGCCACCAGGGAAGCCCCTTGAGGGGATATTTTTAAACCACCACATTTGTGTGGGTACAAATAATCCTCACATAAGCTCCCAGTGAAATACTATTTTCTTTGTGCAGGTGTATAGGTGTATACCTGTAAAACAGGTTTTTAAGGGTCCTCAGTGGAATCAGAGCCCCAGGTTGTAGTTAGTTTTGGCAAAAGCTAATGGAGGGTCTCTTGTACAGGTCTGCGTGGATGCCTGAGGATGGCACAGAGTGTTGAATTCATTCTTTTCCTCTTGGCAGAATGCCAGTTAATGTTTGTAGGTCTGAAGGCTTACCATGATCTTGGGTAGCCTCCAGACCAGTTACTGCCCTGTAGCCACGTGGTGGCCCTAAAGGCATTTGAGGGACTGATTACCTAATATCTGAGATGGTTGGGGGAGAAGTCTGGGAGACCCTGAATTACCGAGTAGCACTTTGTCCAGGGCAGGCTGAACGTCCTGCTGTTGTGTTCATTCTCACTTGCCGGAAGTGGGAGTCAGAAATAGCTTCGTTTGCCATAGTTGTGTTTGGGACGTTCTTTCTAGGACGGTTTCTTGCAGCCATTTGTCTGCTATGGCATATTGAGTCTTTTCACTTATTTGTTAAAATATGTAAATTAACGCTGAGCAGTGCAGAGAAGATGGTTTGAGTAACATTTCATTTGTGGTGGAAATACGGTTCCTGTGTGGTTCCTGACCTAAAAGAAGAAAGATGGTGAAGCGGAAGGGTGGAAGAGGGGACGCTGGCGACACGTTAACTGTTTTGTGTCCAGGAAGAGGAAATCTTAAATAGAAGAGGCAGCTGGGAAGGTGGAGGGAGGAGGGGCCCGCATTCCACTTGCCTTGGCCCCCCGCTGTCACTCACCTGTGTGCCCTGCGCCCCCCGTCGAGGTGGCCTGTCAGCTGCCGGTTTGTCCTCTCTCGCACGGTGACGCGGGGCACGAAGGGGCTCTGGAAGGCGTTATTTGAAGTGTGTGGTGGGAAAATATCCTGCGTTTCTGGGGCTTTCCTGTTGTGAGTGATGGGTAGTGTGGGGGGTGGGTGTTGGGGCCAGGAGGACCCCAGGTGTGTGCCTCCTGGTTCCTGTGTGGTGTTTGGACCTGGGCTGGGGCTGCTTCCCTCGGTCGCAGCAGCGTTGGTTTCTACGAGTGACTTCCTCTGTAAGATTCTGCCTCTTGAATAGGAAATGACGAGCGTTAAGAAGTCTGGCCATTTGTTCCACTTTAGAGTTCCCAAAATGCTTTCACACATGTGAACACATGTCATTTCTCAACGTGCCAGCCTGGGAGACAGGCACTGTCACTTCTGAGATGGAGGCGAGGACTGATGCCCTCAGGGGTAACCCGGCTCGGGGGGGCCTGCAGAGTGGCCGGCGGGGGCAGGGCTGGGCCCGGGCTGCTGGTTCTTTCCATCCGTTTGGCCTCACCACACTGAATTTTCAAACAGCAGGACACAGTTCTGAGTGTTCCAGTTTCTTCTTTCTGGGCCAGCCTTTCTTCCGTAGCTGGGAACAGTGATGATTTTCTTCCAGACAGTGGGTTTTCTTAGGGAATCAGAGTGGACTTGTGCAGATAAAAGTAGTTTTTTTGATTTTTATCACCTTTTACCCCTGTGGTTGACTGAAGAATCAAGGGTTCTAAAATAGCTTTTCTGTTTTTATTCCCATTAATTCTCCATGTCCATTTCTATCCATCTGTTCAGTATTTATTCTGCCAGGTGCTGGCCTTGAACCCTGTGGTGGACCAGGCCGGGCCCTTTGTCTGTGCACTTCCCGTCGAATGTGGCAGAAAGACGAGTTAATGGGTCTGTTGGGTCGATTTTTAAGCAGAAAGGATTTAGTACAGGGAAGCAGGTGACTATAGAGAGGTGGGAAGGTCTGGAGGAGCAGCCCCGGGCCAGGGACGGCTCCTGGGGCACCAGGCGGGACTGGCCCCAAAGGCGCGCTCCCTGTGCCCGACCTAGAGCTGGATGGGAGCCGCCGCTGCCCCTCTGGCTCAGAGCCAGAGTCCCCATGCCTTGCTGCATTCTGCACCTCCAGCGCCCTCACCCTGTTCAGCATTCCAGTCGCAAGTGAACACCTCTGATCTGAATCTAAATCCTGCTGGGAACGAATCTGAAAAACGTGCATTAGCCTTTGCCATTCAGGAGGGCACAGGAAGTAAGAGCTACACGCTTCAGACGCCTAGTGCATTTTCCACCAGGCAGCTGGAGCGGGGTGTCTGCACGCTGTGTGAGGAGAGCCGTCTCAGGTGTCACCTGGAAGCGACAGGTGAATGTGTCCCTCCCCGGGTGCGGGGACAGCACCTGGTGGTTGGGCGTAGAGAGAGTGGGGTTGGACGCAGAGTAGAGAGGGGTGCAGGGGTCCTAAGAAGAGGATCTTTTTTAAGTCACTAGGGGGTTTGGACTTGAGTTCGAGGGCAGGGGAACCATCACAGGGTTCAAGCTGTAGATCAAGGCTGTCAGGTCAGATCTGCGGGTATAAAGGCGGGCCCAGGCCCCTGGGGAGCGTGCTTAGGGTAGGGAGCTGGGCAGAGAGGAGGCAGACCACTCAGGCATCTCTTGAAATATCTGACGCAAACACGTTGCTGAGCTGAATTGAGGTAGGAGTGGAATGAATTCTGTAAAGTGAGCATGTTCGAGAGACGGCCAGGAGGAAGAGTGGACAGGCCTGGGTGGCAGGTGGCGTGGGGAGAGGTGAGGGACAGGTCTGTATAGAGGCAGAAAGGGGAAGCAGGTGAAAGCGATCCACCAAAAATCTGTTTCCTGAGAAAAAGTGTTTCGGAAGACTCAGTGTTTTCAGGTAAATACTCTTAGTTTGCTGCTTGAACGTAGCCTTCAAAGACAGCTTTGTGATTGAACTCAAGTAATTTACCCCCCACCATTAAAAAGGAGAGACCGCAAAACACATTTTCTGTGCCGTCCCTGCTGTGCAGGGAAGGCACCTGCGGTCTGTTGTGGTTGGTGCTGGACGTCAGGAGAAACTAAGGGAGAAGCTTACTTGGTTCAAGACCCAATGAGATGTCCTGGGTTAGCTCCATGGGGAGGGCGGTGTCTTGCCTTCCCGTCTGTGAATTGCCCCTGACCGTCTCGGTTGAGCAGGCGGGCATGTGTTTTCTGTGCTCTGCGCTCCTGTGTCCACAGGCAGGGAAACAAGCCCTGCAGAGGTGCTTGCTCTCCGCTCGGCTTCTTCCTACAGGGAAGAGCCTTTCCATCAGCATCTCCGTGCTCCTCGGGAGCGAGGGGCGCCCCCGGGTGGCTTTTGTCTGGTTCTCCCCTCCTCACACTTCCCCGACCCTCTGTTCTTCTAACCCAGCACTGCAGGACGGCGTTTGATGTGAAATACAAAAAGGGTCTTTGACCTAGCTGTCTTTTCACGTGTTTCCCTTTGGTGCTGATGAGTGAGATCTGCTGTTTCTTGTTTAAAACAGTGTGGGAAGTGTTAGGAGCGCTCGCTGCAGCCCTGGGTCCGTACGCTTAGTTCAGTTTTCTCTTTAGTCCCCACGTGTCTGTGTACACCCTGCTTGCGGAAAGTTAGAACTTCCCAAACTGTGGCCTCTCCCACAGGGGAGGGCGAGTTGTTGGGATTCCCATTTGGGAACAGGAAAACTGGCGCCCACGGAAGGGGCTGAGCCCAGCTCCTCCTGCGGCCTGTGCGGGTGGGTCAGGAGGAGGCTGGACCCCACGCTGCTGGCGGCAGGGGCGCTTCCAGGCCGGTTAAGGACAGCCAGGGAGCGTTTGGATTGCTGAGGCTGTACGTGCTGCCATCAGTGCTTTTCTCCCTCTGAAAGCAGGGAGGAAGATTTTCCAGCTCCAGCCCTTGTGTGGGCAGCTTTCCAGTTGTGCCTGTCCTGGTGAGGGCTGGGGCGTGGTGCTGAGGAGGGGCACCCCAAGTGGGCTGCTCCAGGGGAAGGGCTCCAAGTCCCCTGGCAGCTGGTGACAGACCATCAGGGTCTGCGCGCTGAGAAGGACGCCGCTCCGCCTGAGAGCCAGCTGCTAGACAGGCAGCAAAGAACCATCTGGGGTTCCCGCGGCCTGCCCTGTTTGGGTCCTCTTGGCAGTTCTCTGTGACCCAGGTCACGGTGGGCTAGAGGCTGGGCGGCCTGTGACATGGGAGACAGTTACCCCAGGTTCTCAGTGAGGGCAGTCTCAGTTTGCTCCCACCCCTCCCCTCCCCTCCTCCTCCTCTCCCCTCCCCTCCTCTCCCCTCCCCTCCTCTCCCCTCCCCTCCTCTCCCCTCCCCTCCTCTCCCCTCCCCTCCTCTCCCCTCCCCTCCTCTCCCCTCCCCTCCTCTCCCCTCCCCCTCCTCTCCTCTCCCCTCCTCTCCCCTCCCCTCCCCCTCCTCCCCTCCTCCTCCCCTCCCCTCCCCTCCTCTCATCTCCCTTCCTCTCCCCTCCCCTCCCATCCTCTCCCATCCTCTCCGCTCTCCTCCCCTCCTCTTCCTCTCCTCTCCTCTCCCCTCCTCTCCCCTCCCCTTCTCCTCTCCTCTCCCCCCTCTCCACTCCCCTCCCTTCCTCTCCCCTCCTCCTCCTCTCCCCTCCCCTCCTCTCCACTCCTCTCCCCTCCCCTCCTCTCCATTCCTCTCCCCTGCTCTCCCCTCCCCTCCTTTACCCCACTCCTCTCCCCTACTCTACCCTCCTCTCCCCTCCCTGACCCTCCTCTACCCTCCTCCTCCTCTCCTCTCCCCTCCTCTCCCCTCCTCTCCCCTCCTCTCCCCTCCTCTCGCCTCCTCTACTGGCATCTCCCCTGCTCTCCCCTCCTCCTCCTTCTCCTCTCCTCTCCCCTCCTCTCCTTTACCCCCTCCTCTCCCCTCCACTCCCCTCCTCTCCCCTCCACTCCTCTACCCTCCTCGCCCCTCCCCTCCCCTCCTATCCCCTCTTCCTCCTCTCCTCTCCTCTCCCTTCCTCTCCCTCATCTCCCCTCCCCTCTTCTCCCCTCCTCTCCCCTCCTCTCCTCTCCTCTTCCTTCCCCTCCTCTCCCCTCCTCTCCTCTCCTCTTCCTTCCCCTCCTCTCCCCTCCTCCTCCCCTCCTCTCCTCTCCCCTCCTCTCCCCTCCTCTCCCCTCCTCCTCCTCTCCTCTCCCCTCCTCTCCCCTCCCCTGCCCTCCTCCTCCCCTCCCCTGCTCTCCCCCCTCCCCTCCTCTACCCTCCTCCTCCTCCTCTCCTCTCCCCTCCTCTCCTTTACCCCCCTCCTCTCCCCTCTCCTCCACTCCTTTCCCCTCCCCTCCCCTCCCCTCCCCTCCTCGCCTGCCCTCCTCCTCCTCTCCTCTCCCCTCTTCTACCCTCTCCTCCTCTCCCCTCCTCTCCCCTCCTCTCCCCTCCCCTCCCCTCCCCTCCTCTCCCCTTCTCTCCCTTCCCCTTCTCTCCCCTCCCCTTCTCTCCCCTCCCCTGCCCTCCTCCTCCCCTCCCCTCTGCTCCCCTCTCCTGCTCTCCCCTCCCCTCCTCTACCCTCCTCCCCTCCCCTCCTCTACCCTCCTCCCCTCCCCTCCTCTACCCTCCCCTCCCCTCCTCTACCCTACCCTCCCCTCCCCTCCTCTCCCCTCCCCTCCCCTCCTCTCCCCTCCCCTCCCCTCCTCTCCCCTCCCCTCCCCTCCTCTCCCCTCCCCTCCCCTCCTCTCCCCTCCCCTCCCCTCCCCTCCTCCTCACCTCCCCTCCCCTCCTCCTCACCTCCCCTCCTCCTCCCCTCCCCTCCCCTCCTCTCCCCTCCTCTCCCCTCCTCTCCTCTCCCCTCCTCTCCCCTCCTCTCCCCTCCCCCTCTCTCCCCTCCTCTCCCCTCCTCTCCCCTCCCCTCCCCTCCCCTCCTCTCCCCTCTTCCCCTTTCTTCTCCCCCTCCTTCCCTCATCGTCCGGTGGACAGTTTTCGTGTAGACATGTGTTCTCTTGAGGATATACCTAGCAGTAGAATTACTGGGTCATATGATAACCGTTCAGCTGTTTGAGGAGCTGCCTAATTGTTTTCCTCGGCGTCTACACCATTTTACATTCTCCTCAACTTGGTCTGAGGGTTCCACGTTCTCCACGTCCTTGCAGTACTTGTTATTTTCCTTTCGTTTGTTTGTTTTTCTTGTCGCCATTCTAGTGTTGTGAAGTGGTACCTTCTCATTTTGATTTGCGTTTCTCTAATGACGCTGAGCATCTTTCATGTACTTTTGGCCATCTGTGTATCTTCTTTGGGGAAATGTCTATTCATACCCTTTGCCTACCTGTTTCTTTTTACTTAATTTAATGTAACTGCTAGAGAATTTAAAATTCCCATATCTGACTGACATTATGTTTCCCTTGGGTAGCATTGCTTTGGGAGATTTTGAAATTGATGAGGGGTAAAAAAACTTGTGCATACTTCATATTCTTCCCTTCATTCTTAATGTCATTCACCGGTCACGAAGGTTAAATTCTTTTTGAGGTTCATCTCCCAGAGCATTAACAGGAATGTCATTACAAAGAAGTTATCCAGGCACCTGATCGCCGGTGGGTTGGCAAGGGCTAGATTGTTTGAGGGTCATCTTTAGTAAGGCTTAAGGTGGACCCACATCTTCAAAGCAGGTTGGTTATTTTAATGAGCCAAACAAGCACAGCAATAAAGGTCACCTTCTCTTTTCTATAACGTGATGAGCCTCACTTCCAGTGAGCTTTTCAAAAGCTAGCATTTTAACAAATTTAGTCATTTGTGTCTTATTGAGCTTTTCAGAACATGATAAACTACTGTAGATTTATTGCTTTGGAAATTTACTATGACATGTTGAGGTTATTTTCTTAGGAATCTAATGGAGAAATAGTTTGATCAAATATACTTATTTCCTGCCTAGAATAGAATGGTTATAATACATTTGCTTGTGGGTGATTCATTCCGAGGTGTTCTGAGCTTAGTGTCCAGTTAAACTCTGGTAGCACTTCCTTGTCTGCTGCTGAGAGTTTCCAGGGGACGGGTCACACGCACCAGGAAGTACAACTCCCCCAAAGTCTCTCGGCACCAAAATGTGAAAGTCAACTGGGTTGTTTAGAATACAATACGTAATTCATTTAAAAATAATTTTGTGGGCTTCCCTGGTGGCGCAGTGGTTGAGAGACCACCTGCCGATGCAGGGGACACGGGTTCGTGCCCCGGTCCGGGAGGATCCCACATGCCGCGGAGCGGCTGGGCCCGTGAGCCATGGCCGCTGAGCCTGCGCGTCCGGAGCCTGTGCTCCGCAACGGGAGAGGCCACAGCAGTGAGAGGCCTGCGTACCGCAAAAAAAAAAAAAAAAAAAAAAAAAGATTTAAAAATAATTTTGTTTAATGCAGGTGTTTTTTCCTTTATATTGAACCCCCCCAAAAGCTAGAAGCGTTTTCCTAAAAATGATTCAAGATTTTTGGTAAATATAAAACTGCAGATATAAAGATCTTGCTGGCATTTTATGGTTCCTTTCTCATTTACTTACGTGGAGACTGTATTTTTCCATGCATCCGTAAGTAGGCGGGGGAAGATAACTAAAATGTATTTTGTTTGGAAGAATAAAGTCACGTGGGAGACAGAAATATCTTCAGATGTTTCAAATTGGAGCAATTCCTGAGCCCTCAGGCAGTTGCAAACTCTAATAAGGATTTTTTGGGTGGGGCTGAGGGGAATGAGTGGAGAAGGGGCAAGTAAGATTGCCATAATTGTTGTAGAAATGATTTGCCCAGGAGAGATTGGCTTTCGAGATTATCAGCATGTAATCACTTAAGTGCTCCTTTTCTTTTTCTTTTTACATCTTTATTGCAGTGTAATTGCTTTACAATGGTGTGTTAGTTTCTGCTTTATAACAAAGTGAATCAGTTATACATATGTTCCCATATCTCTTCCCTTTTGCGTCTCTCTCCCTCCCACCCTCCCTATCCCACCCCTCTAGGTGGTCACAAAGCACCAAGCTGATCTCCCTGTGCTATGCGGCTGCTTCCCACTAGCTAATCTACCTTACATTTGGTAGTGTATATATGTCCATGCCACTCTCTCACTTTGTCCCAGTTTACCCTTCCCCCTCCCCATATCCTCAAGTCCATTCTCTAATAGGTCTGTGTCTTTATTCCTGTCTTACCCCTAGGTTCTTCATGACATTTTTTTTTAATTCCATATATATGTGTTAGCATACGGTATTTGTCTTTCTCTTTCTGACTTACTTCACTCTGTATGACAGACTCTAGGTCCATCCACCTCATTACAAATAGCTCAATTTCGTTTCCTTTTATGGCTGAGTAATATTCCATTGTATATATGTGCCACATCTTCTTTATCCATTCATCCGATGATGGACACTTAGTCCATCTCCGGGCTATTGTAAATAGAGCTGCAATGAACATTGTGGTACATGACTCTTTTTGAATTATGGTTTTCTCAGGGTGTATGCCCAGTAGTGGGATTGCTGGGTCGTATGGTTGTTCTATTTGTAGTTTTTTAAGGAACCTCCATACTGTTCTCCATAGTGGCTGTACCAATTCACATTCCCACCAACAGTGCAGGAGTGTTCCCTTTTCTCCACACCCTCTCCAGCATTTATTGTTTCTAGATTTTTTGATGATGGCCATTCTGACTGATGTGAGATGCTATCTCATTGTAGTTTTGATTTGCATTTCTCTAATCCTGTTATTTTTCTGTTCTGTTTCAGCACTGTCGTTCAGAGGGAAGGTGGTTTTGATACCCATGCAAGGTGGAAATTGAAGTGTACAATTCAGTTGTGTTCAATATATTCATATTGTTGTGCTGCAAATGTCTGGAACTTTTTCGTCTAGCAACACTGAGACTTTACGCCCATTAAACCCTAATCCGTCCCCTCCACCTACCCCTCCCCCCCCCTCCCCCACCCTTGGCAGCCACCTTTCTACTTCACGTTTTCATGATTCCATCTGCTTTAGACACTGCTTGTGAGTAGAATCATACAGTACTTGCCCATCTGTGATTGGCTTAGCATGATGTCCTCAAGGTTCACCGGTGGTGTAGCATGTGACATTCTTTCTTTTTAAAGGCTGTGTTCTATTCCACTGCATGTATATGCCACATTTTCTTTATCCATTCATCCATTGAGGGACACGTGTGTTGCTTCGATTCTTGACTAGTGTGACTAGTGCTGCTGTGAACATGGGTGCAGATATCTCTTCAAGATCCTGCTTTGTGTTCTTTTGAATATATACCCCAAAGTGGGACCGCTGTGTCTTAGGGCGATCTTTTGCCTTTTTAATTGAATGTGTGCAAACCTTTTCTGAGAGTAGCAGGACCTGCGAGCTGTGTGAATCTGATTCCCCGCTGGCCCACGCAGAATGTCCATAAACACTCTTCTTGATGATCTCTCCGTGAGAGATTAACTGTACAGATAGTATCACTGTGACTTCTTTCCTGTTGTGCCAGGAAATGTTCCACATGGTCAGACCTCCTGAAATAAACACCAGAATCATTTGGCCAGATTGCACAGCTAGGCACTCACCCCAGAAACACCTTCCTCCAGAAAGCTGCCTCCAGGACGGAGGGCCGGACGGAGAGGCCCAGGAGGGAACAGAGGCACAGAAGGGTGAAGGCGGCGTGGTTGTCATGTTCTTCTTTACCCAGGAACGAGACAGCAGCCTGTCTCCAGGTTACGGCCAGCAGGTTGACAAAACCTTGTTGATTATGACACAGTAAGAAACTTCCATGTTATGGCCCAGTGTGCACCTCTGTGTGTGTGTCCAGAGAACATCACTTACCTGTGTGACGCGTGTTGGTATTTAACGTTCCGGTCCCCTCTTCAGGTTCTTGTTTGCTTTTGCACCCGGTACAGTCACGGGATCGTTGTCCTGCTGGGGTTCACATCCGCTTTGGCACGTACGCAGTAAGGAAGAGTTCCGTGTCTGGGGCAGGCCCGCTGGGCCCAGGCTCGGGCTCTGCCTGTTTGCTCTTGAGAAGGCCACGTGACCCAGAGTCTCTAAAGCCAGCTGTGCCTCAGTTTCCTGTCCCCTACAGTGGGATCATATTGTGCCCCCTCACACAGCTGGTGTGAAGAGCCATGGGGCCATGGATGTGGGGTGCCCAGAGCGGCACCTGGCCCCACACTCACTTTTCTTCCTTTTTACTGTTGTTCACTGTTATCCCGAGGCCCGTGTTGCTTCTTCCTCCTCTGTTGTCAGCATTCCCAGCTTTGTGTAACTGGGAGTTAGTTCCTCTCCATCCTTGGAGCTCGTGGGGTCTGGATAGAAGGAAGAACGTCAGAAGTTAAAATGGATCGGGAAGCTTCGCAGGCGGAGCGGTCGCTGAACCCCCGTTTCTTTTCCCCATCAGCCAGGCTGGAACTCAGTTTGCCTTCTGACTGAGACAGGGCTGTACCTGGGCTCCCCCAGAGAAAGGCCGGAGTTGCTGCTTCAGCCGGCGCGGAGCTGAAACAGGGCCGGGGAGCCGCCCGCCCCTTGCTCGGGTCGCAGGCGGGTGCTGGGACACTGGTGCTCATCCCTCCCCAGGCGCAGAGGGCTCACAGCCCAGCGTGGGAGGGGGGCCGCTCCCACCCTTTCTTCCACAGGCGCATCTGTCAGGGCTCTTCTGAGTTGTCAGGTTGCCAGTGTTTCATTATGTGATTATCTTCCTTGCAGGCAGTTTTAGTGAATAACATCACCACCAGCGAGAGGCTCATCAGAACCTTGCAAGGTGAGTTCCACTCCCCCCAGACATCAGGCCTGTTAGGAGAAACCCACCTTCCCTCTGTCCTTTTCTAGGGTCGCTTAGTGCAATCTAATGATGGGTGGTATTACAAGCTATTGGGTAATCTTTACTCTTTTTGCCTAACTATGTTTCCTTAAAGAGCTTTTCCTTTTATGAGTTTACTGAATACATGGCAAGCTGTTACGTAGAGAATTCAGATTCTCATTTTGTGATACATTAAGAAATATATGTGTGTGTGTTTAGGTCACCCAGAAATCAGATTTCCTTCATGAAATTTATATAAAAATGATCCAGCCTAGTGTAATTCCGTTTCCTAGCTACTCTTATTCAGTTTGGCAGCCAGGGTTTTTCTTTGGGCCCTTCTGAAGCCGCCGGGGGAGGCAGGGATGGGGTGAAGCCCCTCTGTGAGGTGTGACCGGAGGGGTCACAGGGTCCAGTGCAGCCTAAGAACCTGATGAAAGGAGCACTGGGGCTTCTGATCCCTGACCTGACCCTAGTCTCACCTTTGCCCCTAGTTAAACTCCATCAGTGCCCTCAGCCTCAGTTTCCACCTCTAAGGTGGGAAGGTCAGTCTAGAACTGGGCTGTCCAGAACTGTAGCCACAAGCCTCCTGTGGCCAGCGAACGTTTGAAATGTGGCTCATGGGACAGAAGAACTGGATTTTTAATTTTTGTTTAATTATCGGCAATTTAAATTTAAAACTGATACTTGACTCAGTTATTGGGAAACTTAAGTATCTTTGGGACAACTTGGGTGTACCAATATCCTTTTTAACTGTAAATTTTATGAAATCTAAATTCAGATCAAGAATTCCCAATTCCTGTTTAACATCTGAATTGAGATGTGCTATGACTGTAAAATACACACCAGGTTTCAAAGACTTAGTATGAAAAGAAGAATATAAATCGTCTCATTCATAATTTCTCACATTAATTCTATGTTGCCATGGTAATATTTTGGATCTGTTGGGTTAAATGAAATATATTATTAAAATTAATTTCACCTGGTTTTATTTACTTTTTAAAAATGTGGTTGCTAGTAAATTTTAAGTGACCTGTGTGGTTTATAATATTATAGTTCTGTTTGGCAGTGCTGGTCTAGAATTCTAGTTCCAGATCAGCTTCTAAGAATATTAATAGGGGAAACTCAGAGATTCACTAAGTTTAAATGGGTTGCTTGACTGCCAGGGGCTTCTCAGAGCTGATGATCTGCTGGTCAGTCCTCAAGTAGGGCACGACAGCCTGCAGCCTTTGCTGTACTTAGTATTTTTAAACAGCTTTAATCAGGTGTAATTGACATACAGTAAACTACACATATTTAAATTGCACAGTGTGACATAAGTTTTGACGTAAACGTACGGTTGAAGAAACCACCACAGTGAACAGATCCATCAGCCCAAGAAGTTTCTTTGTGCCCCTTGGTAATCCTCCCCAGGCCCCTCTGATCTGCTTTCCGTCCCTCTAGATGAGTTTGTAATTTTTATAGTTTTGTATACATGGAATCAGACGGCATAGACCCTTTTTCGTCTGGCTTCTTTGACGCGGCGTAATTATTTTGAAATTCATCCGTTCTGTTATGGCTGCCATAGTTCATTCCTTTTTATTGCTGAGTAGTATTCCATCGCCCCATGCTCGGTTTGATTATGGAATTTTTTTTTTAAGTTAGGTCTGTTGAAGTATAATTTACACATGATAAAGTTTACCCATTTGCCGTGTACCTTTCTGTGTGTTTTGACACATGCACTGTCCCCTGGATACCAGAGTCAAGACACAGCTCGTGTCCGTCACTCCAGGAAGCCCCACCCACACCTGCCCTCACCTCAGCCGCACCCAGCGACCAGTTGTCCACCCCTGTAGTTTTGTCTTTTCAAGCATGGCGTATAAATAAGTGCTTTTGAGATGGCTCCCTGTTGCTGTGTGTATCAGCAGTTCATCGAATCCTTCACTTTTATTTAATTTGATCCCCCCCTCCTGCCCCCCAGAGAGCCTTGTAGGTCTAGGGTTGTGAGGACAGACCTTGGGGAAACTCCGGTGTCTGTCCAGGGCCGTGTTTCAGGCCCTCGTTGCTGCCCTCGGCCCGTTCTGGCGTCCCCTTTGTGGCAGCTTTTCCTTCTACCGTCCCCAGCCTGGCTCTTGGTCAGTGAGCTGCTGCTTTTTTTCTACAGAGCTTTTCCGAGCCGAGTCATCAGGGCAGCAGTGATGCGGCTGATGGATTTCCTCAAAGAAAGCTATTGTTTCCCAGATAGGAGGGTCAGGTGACTAAGTGCACATGGGGCCTCAGAGAATAACTGGGCTGTGACCAAATGACAGGATGCTGGCAGGTATCCTGGTAGCTGAGAACAGGGGGTGCAGCAGGAGTGGCTGCTTATCTGACTGGATGTCGAAATTAGTGTTTCACAGATCGAGGGATACGTCTTCTGGGGGCAGGAGACACAGTGGCGTGTGTGCCCTTGTGGGACAGTTCGGGGTTTAGGATGTCTAGGAGAGAAATAGGTGGATAGAACCTGCTGGTGCATTGTAAGGGTTGCAGGTCAAAAAGGAGATTTAGGAGAGATGTGTGAAAAGGAATCAAGGTGCTGGTTCCCATAGGATCGCACATCTTCTGGGCCGCTTCCAGGGCTGGGGTGGGGAGGTTCCTGGGGAGGGGCCGTGCTCTCATCCCTTCCTCTTTCCCCTCCTTATTCTGTTGGTGCCACGGCCCATTGTGTTCCCATGGTGGGTTTTGGTGCGTCTGCTGTTGTCAGGATGGCCATGCCGGTGCCCTGTGTGATTTCGTGTCCTCCTCTCCGTTTAGACCAGTTAAAGGCCCTGCAGAAGAATTACGGCAGGCTGCAGCAGGATGTCCTTCAGTTTCAGAAGAACCAGACCAACCTGGAGAGGAAGTTCTCCTACGACCTGTAAGTGTGTCCACATCAAGTGTGTGCCACTCGGGGGACTGATGTCTTTTAAGCGGAGGGTGGTGGACAGGGTGCAGCATAGTCTCCACTGGCCTTTTCTGTTATAGAGCATATAGGTCTTGAGGAAAAGGTTCAGTCCCTTTTAGGAGTCATGTCCTTTAGACATAATGCATTTTATTTTTTAAGTGTCAGCAGTGCTTCAGAAAGCCCTGGAGAAGTGTTAGCCAGTGGGCTCCTCATTACAAGAGGGCAGTTCTCCTTAGCAAAAAATGACTTAACTCAATATACCTTAAAATATGTAACTGAGAACTCTATAAAGTGCAGGTGTGCTGGTTAAATCAATAATCTAAAGCCTTTAAAAATGTGTTCCAAAAGTGCTCAGAAGTGACCTAAGTCAAACTCATAGACTAAAAGGAGTTTGGTATAATATTACTATAATGTATCACTGGGTGTTGGCATTGTGGGCATTTTGTTTTCTTGAGACTTTTAAGTGTCTTTCCAAATTTTTGCAGTGAGAATGGAGTACTTTTATTTTTTTTTAGCTTTATTGAAGTATGATTGACAAATAATCATTGCATGTATTTAAGGCATAAAAACATGATGTTTTGATATACCTATACATTGTGAAATGATACCCCCAACCAAGCTAATTAACCATCCATAGGCTCCCATCTTTACCTTTTTTGTGTCTATGGTGAGAACACTTGAGATCCACTCTCTTAGCAAATTGCAAGTATAAAACACATTATTATTAACTGTAGTCACCACGCTGTACATTAGATCTCTAGCGTATGGTTAGGACAATCTGTTTTAAGCTGATGACTTTAGTCACATACAAAAACTCTACACGTTACATATCAGAGTCCTTCTGTGGTCAAAACAAAGCAATAAACTTTTTAAGTTTGGCTAAACCCATTAGTAAGATAGTAAAAACCAGTTTAGAGGGTAGCAAGTAAAGTTGTAGTCTATGTATTTTTCTCCCATTTTCTTCATAGCAACAGTATAACTCAAGCACAGGAACTTTGGGATTCTGAGACAACCAGCTCCCCTAACTCCACCCTCTTTTTTCTTTGACTTACTTCTATTTAGTCCATGTCCAAGTTCATACAGAGTTTTTACATAATTGCAGTTACCATTAAAATTGTTAATCATTTTTTTACTTTCTTGCATGATGTGTATTTAAAACTCCATTTTGTTTCCAAATATTAAATACTGCATAATGTGGAGGTACCAAATTCAATTCACCATTTCCCAGTTGGATATTTAGGTTAATTCTAAGTTTTGGTTATTGTACATTGGCCTGACATCAATACAGATAACTTTTAAAAGTTATTATTTTGGATTATTTCCTTCTAAAAAAAGACTGGATTGTAGGTTTAGTGTGTCAGTTGGTATAAATTGCCAAATTGCCTTATGAAAGGATTTTAGCCATCTGGTCAACACCTCCTCATAAGGATTCTGATGTCCTTCCACTCACCATAATATCTTTCTGATCACTTTAAAACTAAATACTACTAAAACCAGGAAGCCTCAAATACATAAATATGCAAAGGACACGTTCAAACAATGCAAAGGAAATGTCATTAGAAAACATGCATGTGGAACCTTCTCCAGCTAGGCCAGTGGCTCTCAGTGGGTGGCAGTTTTGCTGCCAGGAGACCTTGGGCAAGGTCCCAAGACACTTTTTGGTTGTCACAACTCAGAGGAGGTGTTACTGGCATATCGTGGGTAGAGGACAGAGATGCTGCTACATCCTGCAAAGCACAGGGCTGCTCCCACGACAGAGTGTTTATCTGGCCCAGGGCACCAACAGTGCCCAGTTGAGAAACCCTGAGTTAGGCTGGTAGTCACTGGAAAGCATTCAGACCAAAGTGAAGTGCTCCAGTCTTCTTATTCATCCTTGAAAGATACCTTAACACACACGTTTCCCTTCCATTGACTGAAATACAAGAAGCCGTTAATGGCCTCACTTGATAAATGCTGACCCAGAAGATTTTGACCTAGCTGGAAATCAGCCAGGACCCAGTGACAAGGAGGGCAGCTCTGCTCCCATATAGGAGTGTTCAGACAGGCAGTGAGCAGAATACTCAAACCTGGTGGCCATGCACGCAGGATGCACTTTTTCTCTCTCAGGAAGTTGATAGGTGAATTGAAAAAGCTGACTGACTGCATCTGTTTTACTAGTTGTGCCCCAAACCTTGTACCAGATAGAGGATGCTTCCCATCCTATATCTGATGTGTATCAAATGTTGAAAGCTGGAATGAGTTAGGTTTTCTTAACTTTCTCTGGTTACAGACCCTTTCTGAGAATTTGATGAAAGGTGTAGACGCCTTGTTAGCAGTTTTATAAATGGATGTATACACAGAGTTGCATGTTCAATTTGAGGGACCGCTGAAGCATACCTGCATGCCCTCTTCGTTATGTTTCCTTAGGCTCCTCGCGGCTGCGACAGTTTCTCAAGCTTTACTTACTTTTTATGGTCTGGATTATTTTTTATTAGTTTTGAGGAGTACTGGTCAGGTATTTTGTAGAATGTCCTTCAGTTGGGATTTATCAGAAATTTTTCTCGTGGTGAAACTGGGGCAGCACATTTTTGAGAGGAAGGTCACAGAGGTAAAGTGCTATTCTCATGGCTTCACATCCAGCGTATGTGCTATCAGGATGACTTACCACTGTTGATCACCTGATTGAGGTAACGTTTATCAGGTTTTTGCACTGTAAAGTTACTCTGTTTTTTTCTCCCTTTATGCTATCATCTTTGGAAGAAATTCACTGTGCTTAGGCTACACTTAAAGATTGTGAAGTTATGCTCCACTTCCCCAAGGATGGAGTGTCTACACAGATTATTTGGAGTTTTCCTGCACAGGAGATTTGACGACTCTTCTTATCTGTCTGTCTAATTATTTATATCAGTATGGATTCATGCATATTTGGGGTTAGAATCTAATACTGTCTTATTTATTTTTTCTTTTGCTTACATGCTTTCCAGCTTTTGCCATTGGGAACTCTTTCAGTTGATTCCTTTATCCAGTTGACATATCCCTGATATTGTGGGTTTGGTCCCCCGCTGCTTTTAAAATTACTTTTTTATACTCTGGCACCAAAAGATGCTCCAGACTCATTTTCATGTATTTCCTGTCCCAGTCCTAGAATCAACCAATCAACCATTTCTCCAAGGAGCCCTTGTTCTTTTTATTGGAGAATGGTATTAGAAACCAAGATCTGGGTACTAGGTGTGTTTGTTGCTACTAGGGTGTCATTGCTGCTAGGCTCTCTCAGATGACAGAGCAAGAGATATATGTGTGTGTATACTAACTCGTGTTATATGTAGATACTGATAAATATTTCTATATGTATTCATCTGTATCTAAATTAAACCAAACATGAATTTGTACTGCTGTCCCCAACTCTAATCCGTTTACGTTAACATAATAGTATGTAATTGGTTATGTTCTCAACGTGGGATGCTATTCAATTATTTTATCAATGTTTTGTGACTCAAAACAGTTTTTTAAATTTATTTTCTTTTACTTTTTTGGCTGCGTTGGTTCTTAGTTGCAGCATGTGGGATCTTCGTTGAGGCATGGGGGATCTTTCATTGCAGCGTGGGCTCTTTGTTGTGGTGCGCAGGCTTCTCTCTAGTTGTGGCATGTGGATTTTCTCTCTCTAGTTGCGGCGCGCAGGCTCCAGGGCACGTGGGCTCTCTTGTTGAGGTGCGTGGGCTTAGTTGCCCTATGGCATGTGGGATCTTAGTTCCCTGACCAGGGATCGAACCTGCGTCCCCTGCATTGGAAGGTGGATTCTTTACCACTGGACCAGGGAAGTCACTGTGACTCAAAACATTTTGAAACTGCCTGTGGCAAAGACCGGTCAATGCTTATCCAAATCCATTCATCGTTTTGCCCAGCAAAACTACTGGGCAAATTCCTTGCAGTTAGGTATGGCCAAGTGACTTAAGTTCTGGCCAGTGGGGAAAGGAAATCATGGGGTGGGACTTACAGGAACGCTTCTGAGAATAAGGACAGTCCACTGCACATCCCTTTCCTTTACCTTTTCTCCTCCCTCCTTCCTGCTGCCTGGGCTTCACACAAGATGGCTGGACCACTCGCAGCTATCCTGGATCATGAGGTAATCATGGGGATAGAAACCAATGTTAGGATATTGAAACAGCAAGAGAAGCCTGAATTTTTGATGACTCAGAGCTGCCATACTAACCCTGGATTTCTTTTATGTGAGGAAAAATAAACTGCTATTTTTTGGCCTTTTTGTTTCACCTAGCCAAACCTGATGCTAACTTATATACTTTTTGAAAGTGCCTTTAAATATTGTTTTTTCTTAAACTAGATCATTTTCATCAATGCTCATCTATTACCCCCAAAAAAGACTTCTCAGGAAAGGCCATTTAGATTGAGTCCTAAACAATAAAGAGCAGAGAAAGGAGATTAGGAGATGTTAGGAAAAGAGAACCTGGGGAGCCCAGAGTGATCTGGGCAAGGCAGATAGTATCATACGGTCACGGTGGGAGTGAGTACGAGTAGTATCTTGAGGATGGGCGTGAAAGTGACTAGTTACGTGGACCTTGCTGGGAAAATCTTCTCTTTCACAGATTCTGATGATGTGAATGTTAGGCCTTTTGGAATAGTCACACAGCTCCATGAAGCTGTGTCCTCTCTCTTTCCCCCGTCTGTTTTCTCTCTGTGTTTAGATTGGGTCATGTCTATTGTTCTGTCTTCCAGTTCGTTGATTCTTTCCTTCTCTGAGTTTAAAAATGTTGGTTATTGCATTAAATTTCCATTTGGTTCTTCTTTATATCTTCCCTTTCTTTGCTGAGACTTGCTCTTTCTTTGCTGAGACTTAGTTTTTCATTTCTGTCAAGCATGTTTTAATTACCCATTGAAACATTTTTCTGGTGGCTTCTTTAAAGTCTTTGTCAGATCATCTTAACTTCTCTGTCACGTTGATTTGGTGTCTGTTGATTGTCTCTTTTTGTTCAATTTAAGATCTTCCTGGTTCTTCATATGATGAATGATCTTTGATTGAAACCTCTGGGCAGTGGTGGTGAAAGCCCTGGCTCTTCATTGACATCCTCTGACGCCACCACCTGGGGAGAGGGAGGGGGACCTCATTAGTGTCAGATGGGGATGGAAATGCAGGCTTCCCATGTAATCTCCAGTGACACCACTGTGTTGTTCTAGATCCTAAGGTCCCTAGCCAGTCTGCCTTCGTCTCTCCATCTTTCAGAGTCTTCTTATGTTTATTTATTTATTGTTTTAAATGTTTAATTCTCATGGCAGACAATGTTAGTCACCTACCCCACCCTACTTCCTCTTTTTTTTTTTTGCTGCACCATACGGCATGTGGGATCTTAAATCCCAGACCAGGGATTGATCCTGCACCCCCTGCATTGCATTGGAAGTGCGGAGTCTTAACCAGTGGACCACCAGGGAAGTCCCTGTTTGTTTAAAATGTAATGTCCAGAGTTCTAGTTGTGCTTAGTGGAGGAAGAGTGAAAAATATATCTACCCCATCTTCCCGGAGTAGAAGTCCAATTCAGATTGGACACTACCCAGAGGTAGCACAAACCCCACGTTATGGGGCTCAGTCCCACAAGACTGCCCCTGCTCTGGACGCTAGTCAGAAGTTCTCGGTGGCCCCAGACCACCTGTTCTTTCTGCCTGGGTAGCTACAAATTCAGGCCTTCCCCACCCCCCTCAGGAGCAGTAATTCTCTAGAACTCAGGAAGGTCCTAAACTTACAATTGCAGTTTTATTATAAAGCATACAACTCAGGAATAGCTAAATGGTAGAGACTCATAAGGCAAGGTCTGGGGTGGAGGTTGGGGGCAGGCAGGAACTTCTGTTGGAGGTGCGGTGCCACCTTTCTGGTTCACAGATACGTTCACCAAACAGGAAGCTCGCCAAGTCTCATAGTCCAGGATGTTTATCTGAGGTTTTATTACATAGGCGTGACTGATTGAGTGGCTGGCCATGTGTTTGAACTCAATCTCTAGTCTCTCCCTGCTTCCTGAAAAATGGGGCTGTAAGTTCCAGCCCTCTAATCATATGGTTGGTTCCCCTGGCCGCCAGCCCCCATCCTAAAGCTATGTTGGCCCCTCCCAGTAAGTCAGCTCATGAGCATAAACTCAGGTATGGTCTGCAGGGGCCCATTATGTATAACAGAAGACACTCCTGTTACTCAGGAAATTCCAAGTGTTTTAGGAGCTCTGTGCAATATTGGGGACAAAGACCACATTTTTTTTTTATGCCACAGATTATATTTTAAAAATTTGATTTTTCTCACCAGTGAAGTTCACTTATTTTACAACAGTGTGACATATTTTTTTGTAACTTTCAATTAACTCCAGTTTTCTTGTCATTTAATAACTGAAAACACATTTGTTGCCCTGCCTGTGTCCTCTTCAGATAAAGTGCGGGAAGCAGGAAAGAGATGAGCTGTGTCTCATGGGGAAGTGGATTCCACTGTCAGAGCAGGGACGGACTTGCTATATAGACGCATCTCCAAATAGCTGTCCTTTCATTTGCTTGCTTTCACCTTCACAGGAATCAATGCATCAATCAGATGAAAGAGGTGAAGGAGCAGTGTGAAGAGCGAATAGAAGAAGTCACCAAAAAGGGAAATGAGGCTGTAGCTTCCAGAGACCTGAGTGAACAAAAGGACCAAAGCCAGCAGGTAATCCTGGCTTTTTTCTGCCGAGGATCTCCCAAAGGTCTTCCTACCCTCTCATCAGGCATTTCCTTCCTTCATGTGCTCTCTGACTCGCTCTAGTTCCCTGACACACGACAGCCTGGTCCCGGGACGCAGGGTCTCTGGCGGAGCATGCTGGCCTCCAGACCTGGTCCCCGTGCTCCGGGCCGTAAGGCGATTGCTTCATTTAAAGCTCACAGCCACCCTGGGAGTTGCTGTTTTCTTGTTTGGAGGGCTCTGAGGCCCATGGAGGCCGTTAGAAACTGTCCCAAGGTCACAGTACCCGGTCAGTGATGGAGCTGATCAGAGCGCGTGCTATCAGGCTGCTTGTGAAAGCACAGCCCATGAACATGCTGCTCACAGCCTTCTGGGGATCTTGGTTTGTTTTAAATACAGCACTTTTATTGAGATATAGTTCACCTACCATATAGTTCACCTATATAGTATTTATAATTCAGTGGGTTTTAGTATATTCACAAAGTTGTGCAGTCATCATCACAGTCAATTGTAGAACATTTTCATTACCCCAAAAGAAATCCCATACCCATTAGCTCACTCCCCTTTTTACCTCCAGTCTCTGGAGCCTGAGACAACCTCTGATCTATTTTCTCTGCAGATTTGCCTTATCTGGATATTTCATATCAATGGAATCATACTGATTTTCACATAGCATAATGCTTTCAGGATTCCTCCATGTTGTAGCACGTATGAGTACTTCCTTTTTATGGCTGAATAATATTCCATTGTATGACTATACCACATTTTGTTTATTCATTGGTCAGTTGATGGGCATTTGGGTTATTTCACTTTTTGGCTACTGTGAATAATGCTGCTGTGAACATTCATGCACACATTTTTGTGTGAATGTAAGCTTTCATTTCTCTTAGGTATACTGTATACCTAGGAGTAGCATTGCTGGGTCGTATGGTAACTCACCTCTCCTTAATGTATTGAGAAACTGCCATACTGTTTCTGAAAGTGATCGTACTCTTTACATACCTACCAGCAGTTTATGAGGGTACCAGTTTCTTTACATCCTTGCCAACTCTTGTTATTATCCATCTTTTTCACCATAACCATCCTAGTAGGTATGCAGTGGTATCTCATTGTGGTTTTGATTTGCATTTCCCTAATAACTGATGATTTTGAGCATCTTTTCATATGCTGTATTGGCTGTTGGTATATCCTCTTTGGAGAAATGTCTGTTTGTATCCTTTGTCCATTTTGAAATTGAGTTATTTTTATTATTTAGTTGTAAGAGTTCTCTATATATTCATATAAAGATATTGGATATATGATTTGCACATATTTTTTCCCATTCTTTGAGTTGTCTTTTCACTTTCTTGATAGTGTTCATTGAAGCACAAAAAAGTTTTTAATTTTCATTATGTCTAGTTTATTTTTTCTTTTGTTGCTTGTTCTGTTGGTATCATGTCTAAAACCGCTTTGCCTAATCCAGCATCCTGAAGATTTATTCCTGTATTTTCTTCTGAGACTTTTATACTCATTAGTATTTAGTTCTTACATTTAGTCCTGTGATTCATTTTGAGTTAATTTAATTTTTGTATATGGTGTGAGCTAATGGTCCAACTTTATTATTTTGCATGTGGATATGCAGTTGTCTCAACACCACTTGTTGAAAAAAAAAAAAAAAAACTATTATTTTTCCCACTGAGTTGCCTTGGCATCCTTGTCAAAAAATCAGTTTACTGTAAATATGAGGGTTTATTTTTAGACTCTCGGTTCTGTTCTGTTGATCTCTTTTTCTGTCCTTATGTCCATACTACACAGTCTTGATTACTGTATCTTTGTAGTAAGCTTTGAAATCAGCAGCTTTAACTGCTCCAACTTTGTTCTTCTTTTTCAAGATTGTTTTGGCTATTCTGCACTGGTTGACTTTCTGTATGAATTTTTGGATCCGCTTGTCAATGTCCTCAACAAAGCCAGGTGGGATTTTGACAGAGATTACATTGTCTGTACGTCAGTTTGGGAAACGTTGCCATCTTAACAACATCCAGTCTTCTGTTGTGTGAATGTGGGATGTCTTTCCACTTAAGTCCTTTAAAAGTCTTTTTGAATAATATTTTTTAATTTTCAGAAGTCTTGCACTTCTTTTGTACAATTTATTTCTAAGTATTTTTTGATGCTGTTATAAATGGAATTGTTTTCTTAATTTCATTTTCGAACTGCTTATTGCTAGTGTGTAGAAATACAATTCATTTTTTATATTGTATCTTTCAACCTTGCTGAACTTGTTTATTAGTTTGAATAGTATTTTTTTGATTCCTTAGGATTTTCTGTATTAAGATTATGTCATCTAAAAATAGTTTTACATCTTCCTTTCCGATCTGGATGCCTTTTATTTCTTCTTATTGCTTAATATCCCTGGCTAGACCTCCAGTATAACGTTAAATAGAAGTGGTGAGGATAGACATCTTTGTCTTGTCCTTGATCACAGAGGGAAAGCATTAAGTCTTTCACCATTAAGTCTGATGTTAGCTGTGCAGGCATACCTCGTTGTACTGTGCTTCACAGATATTTGTGTTTTTTTACAAATTGAAGGATTGTGGTAACCCGGTGTTGAGCAAATAATATTGGCTCCATGTTTTCCAGTTTGCTCACTTCATGTCTCTGTGTCACATTTTGGTAATTCTCACAATATTTCAACCTTTTTCATTATTACATTTGTTACGGTAATCTGTGATCGGGGGTCTTTGATGTTACTATTGTAACTGTTTTGGCCTTTTTTAAGCAATAAAGTATTTTCTAATTAAGGTAGTACATTTTTTGGACATAATGCTATTGCATACTTAATAGACTACAGTATAGTGTAAACATAACTTTTATAGGCACTGGGAAACCAAAAAATTGGCGTTACTCGCTTTATTGCGATATTCACTTTATTGCAGTGGTCTGGAACCAAACCTGCGATGTCTTCAAGGTATGCCTATATATTTTTCATAGATGCACATTATCAAGTTGAGGTAGTTCCCCTCTATTCTTAATTTGTTGAGTGTTTTTATCAAGAAGAGCTGTTGGATTTTGCCATTGTTTTTCCTGCATTGAGATGATCATGTGTTTTTGTCCTTTATGCTATTGACATGGTATTAACATTAATTGATTTTTAGATGTTAAACTAACCTTGCATTGCTGGGAGAAATCCTACTTGGCCATGGTGTATAATCCTTTTGTATGTTGCTTGATTTGATTTGCTAGAACTTTGTTGATGATTTGGGGGTCTATATTCATATTAGGTCTATAGTTTTCTTGTAATGTCTTTCTCTGGCTTTGGTATGAGGGTAAATTACTGGGCTCATAGAATGAGTTGGGAAGTATTCTTTCCTCTTCTGTTTTTTGGAAGAGTTTGTGAAGATTTAGAATTAAATGTTTGGTAGAATTCACCAGTGAAGCCATCTGGAACTGGGCTTCTGGGGAGTGGGGATTTTTACATTACTACTTCAGTCTCTTGTGTTATAAGTCTGCTCAGATTTTCTACTTCTTCTTGAATCCGTTTTGGTAGTGTGTGTCTTCCTAGGAACTTGTCTGTTTCAGCTAAGTTATCAAACTTGTTGGCAAACAATTGTTCTTAGTATTTCCTTATAATAAAACTTTTTTATTTGTGTAAGGTTGGTAGTGTTATCCTCTTTCATTTTTGATTGTAGTAATTTGAGTTTTTTTTATTCTCAGTTCATCTAGCTAAAGCATTGTCAATTTCTTTCATCTTTCAAAGAACTAACTTTTGGTTTCATTGATTTTCTTTATTTTCTTTTCCATAAGTCATTAATTCCTGATCTAATCTTTATTATGTGCTTCCTTGCTTTAGGTTTAGTTTGCTCTCCTTTTTCAAGTATCTTAAGGTGAGAGATTAGGTTATTAATTTGAGATATATCTTTTTCCTTGAGATAGGCCTGTAAATGTCCCTCTTAGTACTGCTTTAACTGCCTTCCAGAAGTTTGATGTGTTGTGTTTTTCATTTTTCTCTAAGGTATTTTCTCATTTTCCTTGTGATTTCTTTGGCCCATTGGTTATTTAGGAGTATGTTATCTAATTTCCACATATTTGTGAATTTCTCAAAAAATTTCATTCCTGTCATTGATTTATAATTTCATTCCATGGTGACTGGAGACCATACATTGTATGATTTCAACACTTAAAACCTGTTGAGGTTTGTTTTGTGGCCTAGCATCTGTCTGTCCTGGAGAAGAATGTATTTTGCTCTCGTTGGGTTGGGTGCTCTGCAGGTGACTGTTCAGGTGGTTTGTCATGTTGTTCAAGTCCTCTCTTTCCTTACTGATCTTCTGCTTACTTGTTAATACCTTATTAAAAGGTTTTTCTGGGAGATGTGGACCCAGCCTCAGATCTTCTGCTTTATGCCGGGTGGTAGGGCATGACCGGCGTAGAGTATGGCATTTCTCAGGGTTTCCATGTTCGTATTCATCAGAAGGACGTAGTGGGTCCATTGCATTGCTCAGCGTTGTTGAAGGTTTATGGTCATGGAGCCCCTGGCTGCCTGTGCTCCTGTTTCAGCTCCAAGCCCCCAGTGAGCCCCAGCCCAGGCCGCAGGAAGCAGGCCTGCCCCAGGCAGAGGTGCCACAAGCAAGAGGGAACATGCCCAGCAACAGCGAGCCCCAGACACCAGTCCCCAGTTCTGAGGCGGCTTTGGATTTGAAGAAACAAGGCGAGAAAGGTAAGTGAAGCTTGGCAATGACGCGTTTAAGCCCTCTTCAGGGTCCCGTGCCAATAGAAAGCATAGCAGCGGGTCATGCCCTCCAGTCCACACAGATACACAGGGCAGAGTGTGCTGCTGGCGGCCGGTGGGGACTCGGTAACGGGGCTGCAGGTGGCAGGTGAGAGTCTCTCTGGCACCTGGACTTGGGGCCACGGGCTTTTTCTCTGCCTTACTGATGTCTCACATTGTAAACTAAGTGCCTAGTTCTTCGGCAGCTCTGTAAAGGAAGGTCCAGGCAGAGCCTTTATTCAGGACAGTGGTGGGACTGTGGGATTAAGGGGACGTGGCTGAGTCCTAGGCAGCTGTCGTTGGCTCCCAAGCACTCATCTTAAATAGGACGATCAGGTAACCTCAGCAGTGCAGCCTTCTCCACTTGCAGGGTGTCTCTGTGAGCCAGATCACTTAGTCTGAATTTTTTTTCTAAGACATTTCCTCTTCCTGGTGGTTCTGAAGATGAGCTGCGGGCATAGAGAGGCCTGGAGTCTGCTGAGGCCACAAAAGAAATGATCCACCTGCCCCATCGGTCCACAGTCCTTGGGAAGGCTCTGGGAATTGAGTGATAGGAGGGTTTCTGGTTTTGTCTTAATTGCTAGTGAGGTCACAGCTAACTATGTTCTGTGCACAGAGGGAACCAAGGAGATTCAGGTCGTCAGCAAGGAGGAGCTTCAGAGGGACAGCCTGGGGCTGTCGAAGGAGCCGGGGCGAGAGCAGAATGCGGAAGAAGACAGACGTGTGGGCGGAAAAGGCCGTGGAGAACCCGGAGAACTGGGCCAAACCCCACAGGTGCCAGCTGCCCTGTTGGCAAGCCAGGAGAATCAGGAGATGGAGAGCCTTGAGCGGGACCAGCTCGTCATCCCCGACGGGCAAGAGGAGGAGCGGGATGCCGACGAGGAAGGTGGGTGAGATTGTCCACCCGGCACCCGCGTCCTCAGCCTCCTTCCTGACGCGGGATGGGCAGCCATGAAGATTCCCAAACAGCAGGTCACCGTTTGGTGGTTCGTTTTGTCTGTTTTGTATGCGCTGTCCAGCAGGAGGCAGGACAGAAGAGCCGTCACTCCCAGCACTTGGAACTTTTAGAAATAATATTCACAGGGAGCCTAGGGGGCTTTCCAGGTGGAAGACCTTGGGATGGGAGCTGAGCATCGAGCACACATAGGTCTCCTGCCAGGTGGACCCCGCGCCTCACCTTTGTTGCTGCACTTCCTCATGCGGCATCACCAGCGGTGTCTGGCGAGCAGATGGAGGAAGGAGGGACAGAAGGATTGGCTAGACGGAGTTTCACGCACGTTTGAGCCTTGCAGAAAAGTGACGTGGGAATCCTACCTTTCTGGTTTGGTTGACTTTTCTCTTTCTTAAAGAAAAGTGTGGGAAACTAAGATTAGCAGAATATTCTGGGATGTATTTTGGTCCCTGAAAGATGGGGAAAATTTCAGTCCTAGCTAAGCCAGGAGTGCTTAGACGGAAGACACCTGTGTTCTGAGCCTGATCGAGTGACAGAAATTGGGGAATGTACTTATTTGCAGAAGTTACCCTGATTCCATTTAAATCTTAATTTTCACTCAAGCTTCTGACGAGTGTGTTCTCACAAGTTTTCAGTTAAAGAATTGGGGGGAAAAAAGAAAAAGGGAAACTCTGGTGACTGATCAGATTGGTACTCAAATTTCAGACCATTCAGTAGCTGGTCATCAAGTGTAACCGCTACCAGTAGGCCTGAGATACTGCTGGGGCTGTGTGTCACACCTCGTCCTAGGTCAGCAGTAATGGTCTGATCAGTAGAATAAAGCTACAGGGCACGCAGGCCTGGGCTTTGTTTCCACTTCAGGCGGTGAGTGCAGGGAAATAGAACTAGAGCTGCCTTTTCCAGGCATACTTTTTTTAACAAAAGATTTTATTTACCTACCTATATACAGATATAAAATGTTTACATTAAACCCTATGAGTACGTTTCTTGAATGCATTCTGTCCCGATCTTCTGTTCTGGTTGCTCTTCTCTCCAGGGATGAATGCGGTGATGAATGATCTAATTCTGTGAAAATTTTATCCTTTGGCTCACAGTAGCCACTGCATTTCCTTCTCTCGGGGCAGTGAACCATTCTAAGGAGATGGCTGCCATTAACCAGCAACCCGTAGTTTCCGAAAACAGTGGTTCCTTCCTTTAACCTTGAGTTGATTGTCTCTTTAAAAAACTGGGATTTTGGTTTGGTGAGCTAGTTACCCTGTTTCCAGCCTGGAATATAGCCCTTTATTTAGGGCCGTATTTTGTACAGATTCAGAATTGGAGTGGGGCATACAAAAGTAGAGAACTCCTGCACGGTATTCGCCCTGGAAGCAAGCACATGCGTCCCTCTCATTTCCTGAGAGGAAGCCAAAAGATCTGATTGTTAAACCAGGATTGGGACCATCCCGGTACCTGGGCTCTGGTGCTCCTATGGCATCGAGAGAGAAAACGATGTAGCTTACGTTTTATGACTCTGCTAATTTTATAGGGAGAAACCAGCAAAAACCGGGAGCAGAGGATGACTACAACATGGATGAAAACGAGGCAGAATCTGAAACAGACAAGCAGGCAGCCCTTGCGGGGAATGACAGAAACGGAAATGGTAATTAACGGTGGTGGTGGGGTCATTTCATTCATTTCTGCTTTGTGGTCCTTCACTTTTGCAGTGACTGTACGCCAAATCCCAACAATAATAGTGTAAAGAATCCAGCATTAGAAGACTTTGTTTTCTTCAGAAGCCTTCGAGTGTAGGGGCAGTGGAGGGAGGTGAAGGGTTGAAAAGGCCACGACGAAGACCTGTCAGAAAGTCTGCATATATGATGTGGGGCTCAGGCCCTCAGGAATCAGTGAGGATTTGTCTTCAGTGACATTTAGGGACTTCCCAACAAAATGATAGTTCACTGCTTCGTTACTCCACAGCACCAGTTGAAAAGCCCTGATGCACGCACAGAGCTTCCAGGCAGCTGTTTATAGTAGCACTTTGTGTTATTGTTATTCTGAATTTTTGAGGAGTCCAGGACAGCTGCAGGATGATCAGATTCCAGATCTGTCTGCCTCTTGTGACTGGATTCAGGTTGAACATTTTATAGGTGCAGTTGTGTTCCTCTGGCTTCCCACCAGGAGGCACGGAATGGCAGGTTGATCCTTGGTTAAGGTGGTGCCCACCAGGTCTCTCCGTTGCAAAGGTCCATATTCCCTGTGTAATACATTGTCTAGAGGGGGATGCTTTGAAATAGTGTGGCTTTACCATCCATTGAAAACCGTTGTCTAAATAATAACTCCTCACATTTATTAACTGCCGTTCTTTAAGGACCCCCTCACCCCTGACGTGTACACATGTGAGCATGCGTGCGCATGCGCGTGCGCGCGCGCGCACACACACACACACACACACACACACACACACACACACACACACACACACACACACACACACACACACACACACACACTGACTCTGTCTTCCCCCCTTGTTTTAGTTATCACTGTGGACATAAGGTTTTCTTTTTTGAAATTCGTTTTTCCATCAGACTCTTGGTGTTTCTTTCTGTTTCTAAGAGCTCTTTATATGCTGGGGAGGTTGGCCTTTATCTGTGACTTAAGTTGCAAATACTGCCTGGCAGTGTGTCTTGGTTTTGCTTATGGTTTTTTGCCATGTGAAAGTTTCAAAAATTTTTGTCTTTTCTTTTACTAGATAGTGAGTAATAGTTTTCTCATCTAGACTTGAAAGGAATTCACCCATGTTTTTGTTCAGTATGCGGTCAGATTTTTCTTTTGGTTCCATTGTGAAATAAAACAGATTCACAAAACCACACATAACAAGTGAGTTTTTAGAAGGTAAACACGTTGTAACTGCCCCCTGCCTCCCTGGTCAAGAAATAGAACTTGGGGGGTCCTCCTGAGGCTCCTTCTCTGTTGCTTGTCCTGTCCCAGCACCTTCCCTCCCTGTACCAGAAATGCCTATCCTGACCTTTCCATTCGGCATTTTCTTGAATTTCTTTATGGGTTTATCACTCAAGTGGGCATCCCTGGACACCACAGTTTAGTCTTGCCCGTTTTCTTAAATTTGATATGTCTTTAAGTCTCTGAGTCTCCAGGTTCCCCCTCCATTCCTTTCTCTTTTTGTGTTTACAGTCTGTTCAAGAGCCACAGCTGTTTGACCTGGAATTTCCCACAATCTGGATAGTGTTGATTGTGTATTCATGGTTCGGTGTGGTGTATTCTTCTTTCCTCCCTATTTCCTGCAGATCACCAGCTGATACCTAGGTGGTATTTTAATTCAGCTGTTCCTATTTCATTTGTTAATTGGAATATTTTATAAATAGATGTCAGTGGTATTGTTCATATGGCATAGGCAGGATAAATGCTTCTCCTAAGCATTGGTAATTTACTGTGAAATTTACCAATTTTCATAGTAAGGAATTATTTCCTCTCATCTTCTGAAGGTGACCATTTAAAAAATATAAACTTGAGGATTTAAACCTTTCTGACAGGTTTCACTCAGTTGCACTTATTATGCTTTTGGAAGTTCACATTGTCCCATCTTCTTTGGCCAGTGGGGTCTTCCCCGCTTTCATCTGAACCTTTTGGTTCTTTTGTCCCTGTCCTGCTCAGCCACTGCTTCACTCCACACAGTGCTTTTTCTCTATGAGGGGCTCTACCTAGGAAGGACCCAGAAAGGAGCCAGTTTCAGAGGGAGCCTCTACCAGCTCCTTTGTCTTTACCATGGACACTCTGTGGTCACTTGCTGTGGGAGTAGCAGAAACACTGCCACTTCCAGCTGCAGTTCTCCCACTGGCCCAGGTACTTTCTGGTGTAAACCTGTTGGCTCTTAGGGCTTCTGTCGTTCTCAGGTCCATCTGATGCTCCATTGCTTCCCTCTGTTTTCTTTCGATGCCCCTATCCTATGGGTCGCTGTCCGTGGTTTGTTTTTAACCGCTTGTATTTGGGGGGTCTGCAGGACTCCTTGTCATCTAGTTTTGTTCTAAATGTTCTCCAGTTTTTGAGTTTTTAAATTTAGTTGCTTTATGTAGGGACTCTGAGAGATTCAAAAACTACACCACTGTTTCTACCATCTTTCCAGAATCCTCCTCTGCTTTCATATTTTACATTTAGATCTGTTGAATCGTTTCAGATGTATTCAGGTGGATGGCACAAGGTGTGGGTCCAATTTTCGTTTTCCAAAGGTGTTTCCAATTGGCCCAACACCATCTAATTCACCGTCTCAAAGTTAGTGATTTGAGGTGCTACCGTCATCAAACACTAAATTTTTATATGTACTTGGTCCTAATTTTTGGATTTTCTATTTTTGTTCCATTGGTTTGTCTCTTGATTTGCAGTGTACCACATTACTCTTAACAGCTTTTTAAAAAAACATATGTGGCAAGTTGAGTTCCTCTGGAAAATCCCAGCCAACATCTCTTTGAATAATCCTTCATTTTTTTTTTTTTTTTTTTTTGCGGTACGCAGGCCTCTCACTGCCGTGGCCTCTCCCATTGCGGAGCACAGGCTCCGGACACGCAGGCTCAGTGGCCATGCCTCATGGGCCCAGCCGCTTCACGGCATGTGGGATCTTCCCAGACTGGGGCACGAACCCGTGTCCCCTGCATCGGCAGGCGGACTCCCAACCACTGCGCCACCAGGGAAGCCCCTTCTTTCATTTTTGATTCCTTTTTGAATTCAGATTAGAAGTATATTAGATCTTCTCAGTCTATTTGTCTCTCTTACCCTCTTTTTCATATTTTGTATTTCTGCCTTTCTGATCTGTGTTGAGAATTATTTCCTCAGAATACCTTCCAGTTCAAAAATTTTTCCTTCAGCTATGCCTTATCTGTTCTTTTTCATTTCTAAACTTTCTACTTGGCCATTCTTTATGGGCCCTTATTCCTTGCTCATGTTTTCAAACATCTTTTATTTCTCTATCAGGGTTGTTTCATATTTTCCAATTGCAATATCTGAAAACTTTGTGGGTGTTTCTATTTTGTTTCTGCAGGCTCTCCTCGATCCCTTGTTTCCTTGTGTTTTGTGCTTCTTAACTGTGAGCTACTGCTTTCCTTGGAACTTTATCTGGTGGAAGTCTTTGAGGACTGAGTCACAGTTGTATTGGATTAGAGGTCGTTTGCCTCTGCCAGTCTCAAGGAGGGTACTACAAACTCATAACCCCTTCAATAAAGTAGATTGTCGCCTTCAGGGTTTTTTTTTTTTTTTGGACCACATGGAAAATATGAGTTCTAAGTATATACCTGTACAATCATCTCATGCAGTTAAGAATCCCACACTCCACACACTAGGCTTTCTTTCTGTCCCCCTTTCATTGCAAGTTTATTTCCTATTACCTTTAAGCCAAGGATGTAAACCTTTGGGGTTTCAGCTTTATATAGGCATCGCCTTCTTGACTCTCCACCTTGAGGGGAGCCCTTGTCTTTAGGGCCTGTCCTCCTGCACCTTTTGAAGCTGTGAAGGGAGAAGCCCAGAGTCTACAGGCTTCAGCAGAAGTCCTCAGGGAAAAAGCTGGCATTGATGCTTATTACCTTCAGGAGTTGATACTCCCACTTCAGTTTTGGCCTCAGATCCCTCCTTTTAGTGTCATTCATAGGCAATGCATTTTAATGTTTAATTTAATTAAAAATTTTTTTCACTTTTCATTTTGAAATAATTTAGAGTTAAAAAGAAAAACTAGTAAGAATTTCCATATATCCTCCATCCAGGTCCCCCAAATGTTAACATCTTATGTAACCACAGTACAATTATCAAAATGAAGAAATTAATACTGATATAATGCTGTATCTATAGACATTATTCAAATTTCTTGAATTGTCCAACTAATATCCCTTTTCTGGTCCAAGATCTAATCCAGAATCATACATTGCACTTAGCATTGTACTTAGTGTCTTTTAACCTGGAACCTTCTGTCTTTATCATTTGTATCATTGATAATTTTTGAAGTGTTCTGGCCAGTTGTTTGGTAGAAAGCTGTTTTAACAATGCATCCTTAAAAAATATCTTTCATATTTTATCCAGCATGTCACTCACTACAGTTGGTTGTTTGGGATTTCTAAAACTGGAAGTCTTAAGTTGATTTTTAAATTATTTTCATAGACTCTTTAATTTTTTTTTAATGCAAAAGATGAACACATTAGGAGTCAGAATTTTAAACAGATACAAGTTATATGTGTGACTTTGCAGTGAAGCCTTGGGATCATTCATCCCTTATACCCAGGTGTCCTTGTAAGGATTTGACCTTGTACCTGCTAAGACTTCAAACAAATTGAGGAGTTCGGCAAAGGAAAGGAGCTAAATGTTCTGTCAGCTCTTTTAAGAATTTTAAGTTGAAATCATTTTTAAATTATGTCATCAAGATAGTTTAAGACCCTGCTTGCTCCAGGGAGAATTAGAAGAAAGAGGCATTAGCTCCAACTTTATTAGAGAACTTAAAGCAGTCGTTTATTTAATAAAATTGTCAACGATTTAACGTGCAGTAGTTGTAAATGAGGATCTTGCTTTTAGGTTTTATTTGTGATGTGTCTTTTTACGTCCTTTGTGCATCAAAGGATAGAGTAAGGAGGCTGGAAGCCATGTCTAGACATCAGCTCTGTAATGAGAGCTTTGGCGTCACGAAAGCTGACCTAAGTTGCGAATGGCTTTTAGGAGGCAGTGTGCTTGCGGCTAGAGGTGCAGGAACAGAGATTCAGGCAACCCACAAGGTTCACAATCATGTCAAAAGTTCCATGAGAGTACGTTTTATATTGTCCATTTGACAGGACGTTATTTCACTCTTTCACACAATTACGGAGTTTTTAGATGGTTTAGCTATCCTGTCCTTGATTAGCAGTGCAATTCCAAATTGTAATGTTACTGTGGGAGATACAGTCCTCTTTATGACACAGCTTCTAGACATTTATGTCCAATGGGACCTGCCTGGGCTGGGTTTCTCAAAATGTTTAATACTAGAACATTATGTTGTTGTTGTTTTCCTTTTTTAGTTCTTAACGCTGAAAATCAGAAAGGAGGCACAGTAAATTTACTAGAACAGCGAGAAAAGAGGAATCACACACTCTGAACCAAACTGGAATCACACACTTTGTGTCAGAATTGAACAGAGATCACTACAAAATATTCATGAGGGATTGGATACTGTGAAATGTACTAAGTAAAATATCTAAAGATGATTATTGTGGAGTTTTAGTTTGTATTTACTGTGTAGGAAAATGAGATTGTCTTTGAGACACTTTTGAAGTGTCTGTATTGAGATGTCAAAATTGTCGAAATTTGTTGGCTAATAGGTATTTCATGAGAAGATCAACACCAGCAATAGAACACAGGTTCTCCTTCAAGTACGGCAGCAGTAGTTCTACTGTGGAAGTAACTTCTGACGTGAAGGAGGCCCACCGCACTTGCAGAGCTCCTTGTCCTCAGTCCCCTCTGGAGTCATTCTCTTCTCCACATGCTGTGCTGAGTGACGGGTACCAGCCCCTGTTATTTCTCCTCGGTGGGCACTGAATGATTTTTGGTTTATCTTCTTGTACCCACCTCTGGTTCTGACAATCAGTGGCCTAGAGCACTGAGTGTTAACACAAACATCACTAGCAACGGTGTTAAACAAGTCTAAACACAAAGGTGTTCTGTGCGATAATTTTTTAAAAGATTACTTGTATGATAACCCTTGTCATTAATGTACAAAATGCTTTTAAGTGACTTGTAATTTGAATCCTTGTGATGTATACTTACTTTGCTTAATATGTGTGGGCAAAGCAAAATCTTGTGTAACAAGTCCTTAGACTTTTGTGGATTAGACTTTTGACACATCAGGGGCCAAAGCAGAGCTGACCCTGGCTGCCTGCGGCAGAACAGTGAGGGCAGCACAGTACTGTGGGGAGAACTGCCTACTTCGCTACTAGAAGAAAAGAAGAGAAAGTTAATGTTGAAAGATATATATACATCATTACAAATTTGGAGAGATTAGAAAGTCAAGAGAAATGCAATAGTTGTTTGTGTCAGTTTACATTTAGCATGTGGTAAAGGACTATCACAAAACTGATTTAAAAATCGAAAGTTAATCTGAAAACGACTAATCATAATTTACATTAATAGTGACGTCAGGTTTGACTCGAGTTGGTTCTTAACATTTTAAGGTAAATAGACTCTTGCCGGGCTTGTGAATGACTGGCAAAGTCACACTAATGACCTTTAGTGAGGCTCTCTAAAGGGTAGGTGGGTGGTGATGCTTATTAAAATACATTTTGAGTCATGGGATTCGAGATGCAGGGGCCTCAGGTCATTGGACATAACTAACTCCCTTGTTTACAGAGAAGAAACTGGGGCCTGGAGGAGTTCTGAAGCTTCTCCAGGCCAGCAGCCCGTGAGCTGGAGTGCCTGCGTCCCGGCCAGCTGTGGACTCCGGGTGCCACTGGCAGTCACCGAGGGCAGGTCCTGGTTTGCATTCAGGTTAAGATGTCCAGCTCGAATGCTGTGTGATATTCTCCTACCTAATCCCTAAGATTAAACTTTCTACCCAGAAAAGGCAACTGAAGAAGGGTATGAAAGTAGCTTTATGAATCTAAGTCCTTGTGCAGCCTCCCTCTGTGTCTTAGTCTTAGGGTTGATATTCTCTCTTGCTTAGCCTTTATTCATCTCATGTTTAATCAGTGTGCCTAGAGTTGCGGAGAAATAAAATACTGTTAGTTCAACTTTTAAAACTGCTTTCAGTTTTCCCTTCATCCCCTGTTGGATCCCTAAGGAAATCAGCTTGTAAACTGTGGATTAAGCATGGTGGTTTGCCTTATAAATTCAACCTTTCGTGGAATGAGATGTCATTGTAAATTTAAAAAACCATGATTTCATCTCCTGTACAGAGGCACCAAAGGGCCATTTGTTCAGGAGGTGTGTACTCTAGCTATTTCTTCAAGCAGTCATGCTTTATTACTGTTGACTTCCCTTAGGATCACAGACACCTCTTCCAAGGAATAATCTAGAGGTGTCACAGTTATTTAAAAAACAAACAAAACCTGTGTAATAAGCATCAAATAGATATCAGACCCCCAACCTTGGTCTTTTGGGTTCATCCAAAATTAAACCAGCAGGTAGTCCAATTTTTAATAGGTTTATATAAACTCTATTTGATTCACAACCCTCCTCTATACTCTCAGATGGTGAGCAGACAGGAGTGATGATTCATTTGATCTTTTTTCCTGCAGGTAGGACTGCAGATGAAGATTCCCTAAAGCAATTTTGGATTAGATTTCATGAATTATCTTAATCACCACACACAGTATATACCTTCGTGTGATAGAATTTGAGAAACAAACCATTATCTGTTAAGTCAGTATGCTGTCATTAAATAACTAGATTGATAACTAGCCTGATAGTTTTAATTGGTAATAGGTGGCTATCTATTCATAGTAGAACTTGGAATGGTGAAAGAAAATTGTGATTTCAGGGTCCTTTAAGGTCCAGGGGGAATTGGTCTATTCCCACTATGTATTTTAGCCTAAAAGAATATTATAAATAAATGATAATTTATAGGACACTCAACAACTTCTAACACTTGTCTTTGAAATAAGTTTGAAAACAAATATATACATTTTAAAGTTTCCATTAACTGTGGGTTATATTAACATTTTTTCACATAGTTAGCTTAGACTGAAAATGTTCATTAGTGTTAGAAAGTTGGGGAAATGGCTTATCTCGTGTATTTAAATGTTTGTATGTTTGTGTACTATTTCAGCTCAGAGGGCAACACTTAAAATGTACTAACTAAGCCACTGTTCCGGAACAGCTGGTTTGTAAAATTCTGGTAACATATACACTGAAGGATTACGCAGAAGTAGTTATCTTGCCATGCACTTAAAAAAAACAAAGAAACAAAAATACTAAACTAAAATGCTTCTGTCCTTGTTGGTGCGCCTGTGAAACACATCTCTGGGGAAGTTACATGACTTGAAATATTCTCATCTGTAAACTATATATAAACTTAAGGTGACATTCTTATAAACCAGGACCCTAACCAAGACAAAATGCCTATTTTTAATCCACAAATGCCTATTTTTTATCCTTACTCCTTAGAATAAAATTAAATGTTCTAGGGACTTGCCTGCTGGTCCAGTGGTTAAGACTTTGCCTTCCAGTTTAGGGGGTACAGGTTCAATCCCTGGTCAGGGAGCTAAGATCCCACACGCCTCGCAGCCAAAAAACCAAAACATAAAACAGAAGCAGTATTGTAACAAATTCAATAAAGACTTTAAAAATGGTCCACATCAAAAAAAAAAAAAATCTTAAAAAGAAAAAAAGTTCTAAAGTAGAACAAAAATCCTGAGTCAAGTGACATAGGCTTAATACTTCATACCCCTACAGAGATTCTAATACTGTGGGAGTGCTTGGTAAATATTTGACTATTTAAAGTCCAAGTAAATGACTGTGACTGACCAGTGTTTTGCCTTTTAGAATCTTTATAAACAGATTTAGATAAACAAGTGCCTTTTTAGAATGAATGTTAATAAACACATGGGAATTAGGATAAAAAACTCAAGGCTTATTAAGAGGTAAGCCGGAGTCTTTGTGGAAGAGCTCCTGATGTTAGAGCTTGCTTTTTACTAACTTCTCTCTCTTAAAGCTGTAATGAAGTGCAATGGAACCTCCAGTATAATGTAACATGTCTGCTTTATCCAGAAATCAAACCTTCACCTGAATGTTTTAACTCAGTCCAAAAAAGCTGCTGCATTATCAACATTTAACATCTGAGCATCATTTAAAAGAGTAGTTCTGTGACCTTAACCAGCAGTCTACAACTGCCAGTTTTTTCCCTGTGAAGGATATCTTGGTATAATAACATCCTTACTCTTGTTTTTTGAGATGGGTTCATTCAGAAGTTATTCGGGAAGTCAACAGATAACACATCTGTGGTCAAAACAGAGCACCACACTTTCCTTTAAACTTGGCTTAATGTTTGAATTCTAAACAGAGGTTGCAGGTATTTTATCTTTGCAGTAGTTTAGAAATTCAGAGTTTTACATAACTTTATGTGATCCTGGAAAAGCTGATACATTCTCTTTTTAAATAGAAGGCAATGTTAGCAGAAAAAAGTCTGAAAAAAGAAAAAACAGAAAAAAGTCTTATAGTGTAAGTGAATGCAACTTCTTCACTTCACTGGAAGCAAACTGTTTAGGGTAAAGCTACCAGACTCCCAACTTGCCACCTCCAAGTTCCTACTTCCAAATTCCTCTGCAGTCTTAGTGTCCTGTGTTCTCACCATCAAGTGTCTCTGCTATTAAAGGGAACCCCGGAGGCCTTGTTTTACCTCCTCTATTCAGTTTTCCAACAAATTGCCTCCAGGATGTCTTTTACATTTTTAAAAGATCCACATCCCGTTAATTGAGTGAGCAGGTTCTGGAACAATGAAGGCCTTTTTCTCAAGTTTATACTACAGCTGGGAAGACAGAAACAATTAACTATTTAAATTACAACTGAAAATGCTAAGCACTTTTAAAGGGTTTAGCCTAAACCAGGAGATGGAAATGCCTTCTCTGAAGATGTCACATTTCAGCTGAAACTCGAAGGATAAAGGGAAGCTATCCAAGAGAAGAGGCTTGCTGGTCAGACGAAAAGCAACAGAGCTGCAGCTTGAGAAGCCAAGGGGAGAGGGCAGAAATGAAGTGGCCAAATTGGGCGTCGGTGGGTGAAGACTATATCATTAACCAGAGAATAGTGGATGTTTTACGATCATACCAGCTCCTCCGAGGCAATGACTGTGTCTCCGTTACTTCACCCCACTCACTCACACCTCAGCTTACTCTCCAGATTCTGCCCCACCTCTTCAAGAAAGGTCTCCCTGTTGTCGCCAGCAACCTTTTGTCAGATCCAATGGGCCCATTTTGGTCCTTATCTTAGGCCTTCCAGTTGTTTGTGGCCCTGCATTGTTTATTTTCTGGCTAAATCTCCTTTGCATGCTTTTGCATAGCCGGAGCGGAACTCTCCTAAACTTTTCTAAACAGGGTGCTCTTTGACCAATAACTGAGGTAATGTTTTAGAAAAGTCAGAGTCTTGAAAATAGTGACATAAAAACTTTGCCAGAAGGTGGCAGGGCATGATTTTAAGGTGCTCAGTTATGTTTCATCGACCTGCTCCCCCCACCTCTGTTCCCTGGCCCACTCTTAGAACTTGGCTGTCCCAACTCTATTCCTTGGGACCAATCTCAGGCTCTTCTACAGGCTCCCTGAGCAATTGCAACCCCCAGTCCAGGCTTTAGTTTACATCTTTGCAGCCACTTAGTCCTCAGTTCATGTCTACCCAAGAATGCACCTTTCAGCTCCACACCAGACTACTTGCTGTCTTCACTAGGATGTCTTTCAACGACATCTCAACAGGGAATTCCCTGGTGGTCCAGTGGTTAGGACTCCACGCTTCTACTGCTGGGGGGCCTGGGTTTAACCCCTGGTTGGGGAACTAAAATATCGCAAGCCACGCAGCCGGAAGAAAAAAAAAAAAAAGACATCTCAGCATCTAAAACAATCTTCATCCCCAAACCTTGTCTCCTATTTTGCCTATATAAGCAGTGGCACCACTCCATCTAGTTATCAAAGCCATAAAACCTACAAATCATCACCCTTGATTCCCACAGACTCACCCAATCATTACCAAGTCCTGTACCTCCTTTATCTTTTGATTCTATTCACTTTCCTCTATTCCCTCTGCCACTACCTTAATTAAGACCAGCCATCATTTCTTCTCACCAAAGGAGCTTCCCTGCCTACAGCCTTGTCCCCTTTTGAACCAGCAGTCTTGAGCAAGCAGATCTGATTTGATCCTTTTGTTTCCCCGAATCAAACCTTTTAGTGGTATCCACCAACATCAGACAGTCAAATTCATTCACCTGGCTTCCCAGGTTCTGGAGGACCTGGCCTCCCCTTACTTCTCAAGCGCATCCCTCCAGTCCCTTGTCCTGCTCTATACTTTAGTCAAACTGCCACCTTCTCATCTCAGGCTTGTGCACATCTGTGTCCCAGTCTAGGACCCCTTTAACAGCTAATGCCTCTTAACCTTTGGGACCCAGATGAGATGGAGACTTTCTCTGTAAATCTTTTATGTAAGGTGGTTCTCCTACACCAGCATACTGCGTTTCCCCAGGATAAAGACCTGTCTGCTTTTCTGCATTGTTAAGGTTGTTAGATCTGTGAGGGGAGAGGCGGTCTTATTTACCCCATCATTTTTTTTAGCACCTCGAATGGCAGATATTTTAAAAGTTCTAAAAAATGTAACTTTCAGCTTTTCTGATTAGAAACCTGCAGTTAAAACTTAGGAACAATCTGCTCTTAAGAAGACCCACTCCTGAAAAAACAGCCTTAGGTGCTCTCTAATTAGGCAGAACACTTGCTCAGTAACCTTCATTTACATTAGCTGACCTAATTAGACATCATTTAAAAAATGCCAGAGTGCCCTCTTAATCCAACAGTCCCTGGTGGCCCTGACCCCGCATTCTTCTAGCTTGCCTCAGGCTCTTCTTGGTGGTCTGCAAAATCTTGCTGTTTTTTATCCTCTATGCATTTTCTTTTAATTCTTTCTTCTACTGCCTCTTTTCTACCATTTCTTTGTCTTTTTTGTTTGAAGTGTTCAGAAATTACCAGCCAGAAACAGTGTTCCTTCTCAAAAAACTAACCAAATAGCTAACAACAGGTATATTCTTTATCTCTTCATAGCTCAAGTTTCTACTGTACAGCCTACTTTATTTTTAAAGACTTCTGGATTCTGAGATTTCCGGATGCCTACTGGCTGTTCCTGGATGACACACGTGTCGCCAGTCTACTTCAACAGCCACGAAGGAGGGGGTCAGGAAAGTTCTTACTCTATAGCCGACAAGATCTGCTCAGGTTAGGTGCTTGCAAATATTTCCAGAAATAAAGTTTCAATAATCACATTTGCAAGAAAGGTATCAAATAAGAATTAGGATATTTGAAACTCAGAAACCACAGAGCAAATATAAAATGGTTGCTAGTCTTAAGCCAAGCCAAAAGTCAATTTAAGTTAGGCGCAGGGTAGCTCATTCTGCTAATAGTATTGCTTCCTGTGGAGGAGAAGGAAAGGCCCCCAGAGGCCATGGCAGCTTGACACAGAACAGCAGAACAGAGACAAGAAGAGGAACTGGCAGCAAAGAAAGAAGGGTGAAGCCACTGGCACTGGGCATTTGTAGGTATAGGTGATTTAAGTCAATTTTCAAAGCCAGAGGATGCTGGAAAGACCCTGATTGAAAATGTCTGATGGGTTAAACTGTGAAGTAGTAAACAGAAAGGAGTATGCCGTGTTGAAACCTAACTCTAAAAATGAACAAATCTATACAGTCTTATCTTCTGAATGTCACTAGCAAACATGATGTGTAATCTTTTAAAAGTGCCAAAAGTAACAGTTAAAGGATTAAAAAAAAAATCTATATTCTGACAGGTATATAATTTAAGATACCATGACACATAAAATCACAATTCCCGTGTAATTTAGTCTCCCTATATAGCTAGGAGGCCCCCCAAAATCCCTTTAAAATGTATTTTGCCCAAATCCCATGTGTTTAAAAAATCCCTTAATTTGAAACTTCTTTTGGATAATGTTTGAACTACTCAAACATTAAGAGTAATAAACACCTTCAATTCTTAACATGTATCAACACAGTGCTATTGTTTTTCATCTCCAGTAGTGCATTTTTTGTCAAGAAATTTATTAACCTTTACAAACACTATTTTCACTCAATCATTCATAAAAAATGATTTCTGAGTAAATCTGTAATAAAACCATATAATGTTCATCAATGCATTCAATAAGACCAGTTTCATCCATGGAACATAATAAACCACTTTAAAACAGCAGTTTTCATTCACGTCATGTAAGGCTGTCAAATTAAAAGTATTCCTTATAATGGGTTGTTACCCAAGAAATCCATTTCACTTCATGTAAGACTGATGGATAGATCCTCTAAGAGTAGAATCTGTAAGTAGACTTCACCTCTTTGGTCACCTTTTCAGTCTCTCTTTCAAACAAGTTTCACAACAGGAAAATATTTGTGAGCAGAGAAATCAAATTCAGGAGGAACCTGTAAAGAAAACAAAGTCAATTTATGTATCTTATACATATTGAGACAGTAAACAAAATAAAGACTACTATAATTTTAGAGTTTCTCATGTTTTTAGAGACAAGGCAGCACAAAAGAGATTTAAAAGAAAATGATGTAGCTTATCTCTGGTTTATGAAGGTCATTAGAAAACATGCTGAGCAGCGGTTTTCTAACTTCAGAGAATAGTTAACAAAGGAAAATGGACTTAAATTACAGGAAAAGGTCATGGGCCAGCAATTCTTTTTTTAGTTCCAGGGTTGCTGATACTCCTGAGCAATGAAATGAATCACTGCTAAAGCAGAGCAGGAGATAAGAGAGATCACAGAAAAGTAATGGGAGTAAACAAACAGACGTTACGCATATAATGGGCAAATGCCACCAAAAATGCCTCGGTGGTTGGCCTCTTCTGCACTGAATGTTGATACAGCACTAATGATACAACAGCATTACCAATGGAAGCTTACAGAATCTTCCATGTCCTGAGCCATTAAAGGCTCTAATTATTGAAGCATTCACTTTTCTAAAGGCAGATGACTTTTTAAATAACTCTCCCATAAATTTGTTTACACACATTTTCTTTTATTACCTTAAGTCATTCAGTAATTTACATGGAAGCGAAGACTTTAGAGATTTTAAGTCAATAAAATCTTTAAGTTTCAAGGAAAAACAGCAAGCTCTGATCTATTTTCTGCCACTGAATCTCTTTTAGAATAGTTTTTATGAGCGTTTTGACTTTTTTGTAATATTTATTCATCTTACTGAAAAAAAAAATGAAGTTTTACAATAAATTAAGACCACTTATTTTCCCTACAATATACTTACCTTAGATTCCTTTTTGTGTCCTCCTGCCAATAACTTCACAACCACAAAGTTGGGTTTGGCAACCTTTAAAATTCTATTGACCTAAACAATGAGCAACATTAAGCTATCAAAACATAAAATTCATAGTCAAAATGTATTGATTTATAGATAATAAGAGGAAATTGGCACGATGTACGTGTTGCTATTTTATTAAAATATTTTATTAAAAGGCAATTTAAAAACATGAACACCATCATACGTCTTTTAGTAACACAGAACTCTAGTAGTCAACCATGAAGACTTGAAAGGGCTACTGTATCTCTTTTTCATTAAAATGAAAGATATTACACTGCAAAGTCCTACAAAGACAATACAATGTAGTGTTTGGGGCATGGACTCTGAAGTTAAGCTGTCCGTTTTCAAATTCCAGCTTTGCCACTAACTAGCTATGAAACCTCTGGAAGTTTTCTAACCTCTCTGTTCCTTAGTTTCTTCATCTGTAAAAATAGGGATAATAATTTACCTTTCCCACAAAGATTTGTTCTGAGGATTAAGTGAGTTAATATATATTATGAGCTGAGACCCACACCTGGCAGGTAGTAAGTGTCCTTTAAGTGTTAACTGTTACTTCTGACAACCATTTGTCTAAAAGACTTCTGAACACATGAATAACAATGGAATGAAATATTCACTTCTCTTAAGAGGAAGTAATGGGCAGCTTGAAGGAAAATAAGTTCCCATTGCCCTCTTAGTGACCTCACTTGACACATCACCACGAGTTCAGTAACTGCTTCTCCTCAGCTCCAGATCACACATCCACTTACCTACACGACTACTCCATTGGGACATCCAAAAGCCATGTCCAAAACTGAGCTCCAGACCTTCCCAGCCCTGTCTCCCCCATGCTCCAGCCTACAGTCTTCCCTACATGACTCAATCTACCCTGGTGGTGCTCAGGCCAAAAACCTCAAAACCATCCTTGACTCTTTTTCTCTTACCCCACATCCAATCCATCACCATCAATCAATCCCATTGACTAGGCCTTAAAATTCACAGAGGGCGCAATCACTTCGGATCCACTAGCACCACCACCTTTCAACTGGATCATAGCTATGGCCTCTAACTGGCTCTCCTGCTTCCACCCTTGGTCCCACCACAGTCTATTTTCAGCACAGTGGCCAGAGTGATCCTTTAGAACAAAAATCAGATCTGGTCACATCTCCGCTCAAAACTATCCAACAGCTCACCCCCTTGTTCACCTCACTCCAACACAAAGCCCTTGGCGGGCTTCTCTGGTGGCGCAGTGGTTGAGAGTCCGCCTGCTGATGCAGGGGACACGGGTTCGTGCCCCGGTCTGGGAAGATCCCACATGCCGCGGAGCGGCTGGGCCCGTGAGCCATGGCCGCTGAGCCTGCACGTCCGGAGCCTGTGCTCCGCAAAGGGAGAGGCCACAACAGTGAGAGGCCCGCGTACCGCCAAAAAAAAAAGCCCTTGGCTGTTCCTCAAATACAACAGGGCACACTCCTACCTCTGCACCTTTACACATAGTGGATCCCTCTGCCTAGAAGGCTCCATCCCCAGAGGGCCACGTGACTTGCTTCTTCACCTTCTTCCAGGGCTTGCTCAGCGGCCAACTTATTTAAAAATGTCTAATCCCCTCCACCTGCCTCCTTGTAGCATTCACTATCCCTATTCCCAGCTTGATCTTTCTTCATAGTACTTATGATCTTCTAATACACTATATAACATTTATTTATTTACTGCTTGCCTCCCCTGCCCCCAGGAGGGCCCAGATTTCTGTGTTTTTTTCCCTGCTGGAACCTACCAGAGTGCTTAGGACCTAGTAGGCACTCAACAATATTTGTTGAGTTAAATAAATGAAGTCCACTAAAAGAAATATTCCATCTATTACAGGCACCTTCCTCTAATTTTTATACTCCCCCCTTTTATTTTCTTTCATTACGTGACTATATATGATTTTTTTAAAAAGTCATCTCTCTCCTACCCCTCTTCCCTAAGGCACTTAGCAACCCTCCTAAGAAGCAAACACTGTTATTAATTCTTATGTATCTTTCCAGAGATATGTTATATTCATATAATATTGCCACACATACATGTAGTCTTCCTTTCTTCCCCTTGACTGAAAGGGCAGCATACTATACATACAGATTTTAAGCTTGCTTTTTAAACGTCTTATATTCTGAAGAACATTCCATTACAGTAAATAAATATCTTCCTTGTCCTTTTTAGGGCTGCACGGTACTCTACTGCACGATGAAAAGTCATGTAACAGTTCCCTCTGATGGACACTAAAGTTTCCTCATTTTTTTACTATTACAAATCCTGCTGTAATAAATACTCTTGTATATTCATCATTTCCCACATGTGCACATGTATCTATAAGATAAATCCCAAGAAGCAGAATTTCTGGGCCTAAGGACATGTGATTTTTGACAGATTGCTAAAATACCCTTCCATGGAGGCTGTACCAAGATATACTCCACAAAATGGTCTGTGTTACAGGTAACTCTCATTTACAGAATAAATGCATTTCAATAAAATCAGGTATAAATTATGAAACTAACAAAAGGCTGAAACAGTATTTTATACTTTACAAGTTCTAAACTCTGTAGAATGATACTCAAAATAGTCTTCAAAAACAAGTCTTTATTTTAAATGGTCAAGTGGAATATAGTTATTTTTACTTCCTGTGATAATTGACCAGATCATTTTTTAGACTTAAGATTTATATAATTATATTTTAATACAGTAAACTATAAATCAAAAATTTTAAATCTTAACATAACTGAACTGTGCATCAATCTGGATCTTATTTCTATTCTTTCTGCTTACTTTATGGTTCTAAGTCTTCATTTCTCTTTGCATTGATTTCTAAATGTACACAAAGGAGATATTTACATCACTTCTTTCATCAAATAATTTTAAGTCTGACAAGGTTAGGTTAGCAAAGCTATTTGAAATCCTTAGCAGAAACACTGACAGGCTTCATTTATTAAAATACTATAAGGTTCGTTTTATAATTAAACTGTACTGTCATCCAGTAGTAAGATAGGTACTTCCTGCCAAGCTTTTCCTCTAGAATTACTGTGACTGCAGTCTTACCTCATGGTCTGGGTTTGGGATATTTTCCAATATCATTTTTGCCTGCTGAAAGTGCTTACTAGCTGCCACATACAGTTCTGGAGACTGAGGAGGAGGGCTGTATTTATTGAGGTCAGACATTTCCTAAAAAAAAGAAATACTATTATTTAAAACATGCTTAATATGAAAAAACTCTAAAATACCTTTTTTTAATTAAAGAATTCTACACTGATTATCCATTCACATACAGACACTAAAGCAAACATTTGGCATGTCCCTATTTTTTTTTTTTTTTTTTTTTTTTTTGCGGTACACGGGCCTCTCACTGTTGTGGCCTCTCCCGTTGCGGAGCACAGGCTCCGGACGCGCAGGCTCAGCGGCCATGGCTCACGGGCCCAGCCGCTCTGTGGCATGTGGGATCTTCCTGGACCGGGGCACGAACCCGTGTCCCCTGCATCGGCAGGTGGACTCTCAACCACTGCGCCAACAGGGAAGCCCCCTATTCAATTTTCAACCTTCATATACCACACCTCATATTATTCTCATATTTAAATAACTGTTAATGTGATGAGTATATCCAAAATCAAATAATTTTCCTACTATTTAAAACTGCTGTTTTATTACTTTATCCCATTGATCCAATACTAGTTTGACTTGACTATTTTAACAAAATGTCTAGGTACGAACAGCCCATATCCAAGGAGGTCTAAGACTAACTATTTTACAATTATTTTAAGGAGCAGGTTCACCTTGAACTGCAGATAGTGCACTGGCGGTGGTGTCATTACACTGTTGAATGGAGCAAATCTGTGCTCGTATCGAACTTGTTCACTATCGAGCTCAAACTTGGGTTTTCGTACTTTGCCATCCATGTCAAATGCTACCATGGTCTACAGTAAAAAAAGAGAGAAAAACAGATGGTATTAATATGAAAATGTGAACATCCTCATTAATACAGAATAGAAAACAAGAAACAGCTATTTACACATAGTTAATCAAAAAAAGGCTCAGAAATCAGAAACAGGGAGAGAAAAACTGACTTTAGTATTCATTTTGATATCCTGAGCCACCTTTTATACAAAAAATGTTCAAGTTCCAATATCTAATATATTACTAATTTTCCTAGTGAAATGATGCCACATGCACATTATTTTTCCTAATGCTTTTATAATAGCTTTGAAACCTTCAAGTAAAAGCTCCTGAAGAGAAAGTAGAATATAATTTTTATAAGAAAAGCATTGGTCCTGTTTTTCAAACAGAAGTCCATATTGTTTTATGTATTTTAATATAAGTTGCCTTAAATAATTTCTTGAACTGCCAAGCACAACTTAAGAGTTACTAACTCCTAAAAATGGCTGCTTTGCTTAAGCCATTTACTGTGGAGCTTGCCCCATTCCTAATACACTTCTAAAAAAAATCCAGACCCCATCTCTTCTAAGAAACCTTTCCTGATCATCAATCAGAAGTAAACTCTTCCTTCTCTTAGTACCTATGCCACATATATGTCACCTGGCCTGTCATTAACTAGGCACGTGACACAAGGATCACATCTGATTAGACTTGGTATGCTGCAATGTAGCCAGTACAAGATATCTGACACATGACAAGGGTTCAATATTTGTTAAACAAATTAGTAAACCACTAGACTTTGAAAAAAGGTAATTTTCAAGCAGATAGTAAAAATAAAGGTGAAATTAGAACCTGGAAAGAATCACAGAAGAGGGTTCATTTTATTGGGTTGGCCAAAAAGTGCCTTCGGTTTTCAAGAAAAAATAAAAGACACATTTTTCATTTTCACCAAGAACTACATTGAACAACATATTTACCCTTTCTGTTCCACTACCTTCTGCATTTTTCAGGCAACTTCATAATTCCATCTTCCCAAAACTTTTTATCTTTTTGAGCAAAGAACTGTTCCAGGTGCCTTTCACAGTCTTCCAGGGAATTGAAATTTTTTCCATTAACAGAATTTTGTAAAGACAGAAATAAATAGAAATCCGAAGGTGCAATGTCTGGTGAATACGGTGGATGAATCAGAACTTCCCAGCCAAGCTGTAACAGTTTTTGCCTGATCATCAAAGAAACAGGCAGTCTTGCGTTATCCTGATGGAAGATGATGCGTTTTCTGTTGACTAATTCTGGATGCTTTTTGTCGAGTGCTGCTTTCAGTTGGTCTAACTGGCAACAGTACTTGTTGAAATTAATCGTTTGGTTTTCCCGAAGGAGCTCATAATAGAGGACTCCCTTCTAATCCCACCGAATACACAACATCACCTTCTTTGGATGAAGACCAGCCTTTGGTGTGGTTGGTGGTGGTTCATTTCACTTGCCCCACAATCTCTTCCATTCCACATTATTGTACAGTATCCACTCCTCACTGTCCGTCACCATTTGTTTTAAAAACGGAACGTTTTCATTACGTTTAAGTAGAGAATCCCATGCACAAATATGGTCAAGAAGGTTTTTTTCGCTAAACTTATGTGGAACCCAAACATCAAAGCGATTCACATAACCAAGCTGCTGCAAATGATTTTCAGCACTTGATTTGGCTATTTTAAGTATGTTGTCTATCTCCCGCGTAGGATAACGTTGACTGTTCTCAATTAATATCTCAATTTTATCGCTATCAACTCCAACTGGTCTACCCAACCATGGAGCATCGTTCAGCGAGAAATCTCCAGCACAAAACTTCGCAAACCACTTTTGACATGTTCGATCAGTCACAGCACCTTCTCCATACACTGCACAAATCTTTTTTTGCGTTTCGATTGTGTTTTTACCTTTCTTGAAATAATAAAGCATAATATACCAAAAATGTTGCTTTTCTTCCATTTCAATATTAAAATGGCTACACAAAAATTCACCAATTTTGATGTCATTTTTAAATGCACACTGAATATGACAGCTGTCACATACAATCTAACAAAATTGTTTCAAATGAAGTTAAAGACAACTAAGTGCTACCAGAGCCATCTTACAGAAAAAACTGAACGAACTTTTTGGCCAACCCAAGAATTAAACAATGTAATAGCAATGTAGCAACTTACTTTAAACATTCCAGCACACATATTCTGATATGCCTGGCTCATTGTGATCTCCCGGCTCAATGGGCGAACTGTAATTAGAAAGAAAATCATCCAAACTCTTTCCCTCTTCCTCTTGCATTACTGCAGGAGAAATCTAAATTTTAAAAAAACCTTCTTTCTACCTTGTTTACTAAATTAAAATTTCAAAGTTTGTTCCTACAGGCTAAATTTTATTTTATGGCCCAAATATACAAATAATAAAATATAGCAGAAAGTTTAAACAATAACTGTGTTCCCAAATAGTTGAAACCACAAGATTTTAGTATGAATTAATTGTAATTTCTTCTCAAGTCACAATACAGGGACTTCTTTTATAGGAAAGCCATGGATACAAGTCATTTAATGACCCACCCAAAGTGTTGAAATCTGAAGGGAACACAAAGCACTATTTTGTAACAATTGTAGCCTATCTGTACCCTCCCATGAGTGATTAACAGGGGAGTCTCTCTGAAACATTTCTTTCTCCTCATGGTCCTTGGGCAGTATGCTGAAGTGCTCTGTGATCATCCTTCTGTGCTGACTGTAACAGCACAACTCCAGATTTCCTTCCTTCCTGAACTGTCAGCCTTCTGTCAAAAGAGTATCAAAAGTCTCCTGCTGTCTTGTTCCTTAACCTATCTTATTCCATGTGGCTACTTCTTCTTGTCCTAAGGTCCTCTGACACATGAAATAGCAAAGCAGTAAAAGAAAAGCAAGAAAAGGAACCAAAAGGTTTGTACCAATATTGTGACTCAGTTTCTACCCTTATACCTTCTGAAGAGAAGATGGGTGAGAATTAAAATATAATGACTAATTCACCCATTAAAATGCACAGGTAGCTCACTCCAATGTTACTTATTTCTTAAGTTTAAAAATAATTCACAGTCTCATGCAGCTCAATATTAAAAAAAGAAACAACCCAATCAAAAAATGGGCAGAAGACCTAAATAGACATTTCTCCAAAGAAGACATACAGATGGCCAAGAGGCACATGGTAAGCTGCTCAACATCACTAATTATTAGAGAAATGCAAATCAAAACTACAATGAGGTATCACCTCACACCAGTTAGAATGTGCATCATCAGAAAATCTACAAACAACAAATGCTGGAGAGGGTGTGGAGAAAAGGGAACCCTCTTGCACTGTTGGTGGGAATGTAAATTGATACAGCCACTATGGAGAACAGTATGCAGGTTCCTTAAAAAACTAAAAATAGAATTACCATATGACCCAGCAATCCCACTACTGGGCATATACCCAGTGAAAACCATAATTCAAAAAGACATATGCACCCCAATGTTCACTGCAGCACTATTTACAATAGCCAGGTCACGGAAGCAACCTAAATGCCCATCGACAGATGAATGGATAAAGAAGATGTGGTACATATATTCAATGGACTACTACTCAGCCATAAAAAGGAACAAAACTGGGTCATTTGTAGAGAAGTGGATGGACCTAGAGACTGTCATACAGAGTGAAGTAAGTCAGAAAGAGAAAAACAAATATCATATATTAACACATATTTATGGAATCTAGAAAAATGGTACAGATGAACTGGTTTGCAAGGCAGAAACATAGACACAGATGTAGAGAACAAACATATGGACACCAAGGGGAGAAACGGGGTGGGTGGGGGTGGGTAAGATGAACTGGGAGATTGGGATTGACATATATACACCAATATGTATAAAATAGATAACTAATAAGGACCTGCTGCTGTATAAAAATAAATAAAATTCACAGCACCTTTCTTTTTTTTTTTTTACCTTTCTTCTTTTTTTTTGTTTTTTTACTACTACGGCCTTTCTGCTGCTCTTCCATTATCCTTTCCTCTGCCATCTGAGAGCCATCGGCACGACTTAATGTTGACATCAACCATGCATAAAGGAATTCAGAGAGATACCTTAATGGAAGGAAAATGTTAGTTAATGGCAGATGTCTAAATGAGATAGCTTGGTCAACGCAAGTACTAGTATTAATAAAGAGATATTTTTTATAATGCTTTAAAAGTTTTTTTCAAAAACAAAATTATTAGATAATTGACAGATTAGATCTTACAAGAAATGGGCATTACAAATGATTAACTTTCCCTTACTTGTTGCCACACAATACGGAAAATTTTGTTTAATTTCCTACAATGATATGAGTTTTACAACTTTTCTAAAGATTTCTGGTGGGGAGGGACAAATTAGTCGTATGGGATTAACAGATACAAACTACTATATATAAAGTAAGATAAGCAACAAGGATTTACTACACAGCACAGGGAATTATACTCATTATCTTGTAATAACCTATAATGGAACAGAATCTGCAAAAGTACTGAATCATTTTGCTGTACACCAGAAACTAACACGATATTGTAAATCAACTATACTTCAATTAAAAAGAGATTTCTTGATAATTATGTATATATATGTAAATCAAATGAATGGCCATTCAATTGTTTTTACTGTATCAATATAGGTCACATTTCTCCAAAACCTATTAAGTAAGTGTCTTATTTTGTTATTAATTACAAAAGGAAACAAATACAGAAAAAATTAAAAATTATAAACATGCTAGCATATAATTTACTTGAGTTTATTCAATAAGGAAATGTGATACAGATTATTCCACCAGATACTAAATTTTCATAAGTTTAAACTAACAAACAATACTTTCTCTTAAGCCAGAAAAGCAGTTTAAATCTAGGATATGAATATATATTCTTTAAATAAAATTAAGGACCACTACTACATTAATGAAAATCAAAGATTTATAAGAAATTTTATTATGATCAAGTTTGAGTGTATGACACCTATTCCCCCAATTTTTCAAACAGTTATAAGGCAGGTTATAATATTAAAACACATTTAAAAAAAACATAAAAAAGAACATTTTAAAGCAAAACAAGGGAATTCCCTGGCAGTCCAGTGGTTAGGACCTGGCGCATTCACTGCAGTGGCCCAGGTTCAATCCCTGGTCAGGGACTAAGATTCTGCAAGTCATGTGGCACGGGAAAAAAACAAAAACAAATGAAAAGATACACCTGGAATGACTTAGATACTGTATCTTAAAGCTAAACAGCACTACGCTTCCTGGCAGTTAAAGCAAACCAGTATATATATATATTTTAACGTATATAATTTCACAAGGAGAGAAAATCATTCCTGGCAATGAATTTAAGAAAAGCATTCAATATAGTATACTTTTATAGGATACAAATGAATTTTTTCCCCCATCACACTACAAAATGAGGGTTTGTAACCTCTCTTAACTCAATGAGAAGACGTTTTTTCTTCTTTTTTTTTCTGCCGTGCGGACCTTAGTTCCCTGACCAAGGATCGAAGGCATTGCCCCCTGCAATGGAAGCGCAGAGTCTTAACCACTGGACCACCAGGGAAGTCCTGAGAAGATTTCTATAGGGAACTAATGATACCTTTTAACTATCTAACCGAAGGACAGACGAGTAAAGGGGGTAGCTGGCACAATTCAGGACTTTCCTTTCAAATATCAGATATTTCAATGAGCTTTTATTAAAGTGCTTTATCAAAATTAATACACAATTATATCTAATTATATCTAAGGAGAGTTATAATTATATCTAATTATATCTAAGGAGAGTAAGTGTGCTAATACTCTATACCAATTCTGGCTCCTGTTTCAACAGCATAGTGTGAAGGGCTGCATCAACCTTCTCTGCCTATCACAACAAAACATCATAACATTAACTTTCTTTTTAACGTAATGAGAGAATTACAAAAACTCAGGACCAGCAGCAGTCTTACCAGGAAAGCAGTTAGAAATGCAAATGATTCGGTGGGTCCTACACTAGACCTAGTAAACCAGGAACTCTAGGAACAGAGCCCCAGCAAGTTGCTTTCCAAGTGATTATGATGCACGCTAAATTTAAGAATCACTGTTTTCTACTGATTTTAGAAGGGTCCACATGCTTTAGGAATCACATTCATGAAGAACAACAACAGTGTATATATACCTTGTGAAAATATTGGAGCCCAATCTGTAATTCTGAAACTAAAAAGCAGTTAAAACTAACATGAAAGTAGACCAGAAGGGTACTTACAAGCAGAACTAAAATTTCTTTTTTTAACAAGAGAAGAAATGAATCTGCTCAAGTATTCAGGTAAATTTCTAATGGAGTATTTATCTGAATATCATTTGCCAATCCATTGTGCAAAAAAACATATAAAAATTGTATCTTGAGAGATCAAGAGCACAAAAGCTTCCAGTTAGCTGCCTCAAACCACAATACTTGAGCATGTTCCCCTATAAAATGCCTCGTTTGAATAGGGGTGTCTAGTATGAATTAATAATAAAAAAATCCCAAGTAGCTATAACAACACCTGTTGGTAAGAGTTGTTATCTGTTTTTCATAACCAAGAATTACCTGTGAAGAGCCCTAGCAGCCATGACCACAAAACCATGTTAACAGTGTAGAAAATAATGACTTTCCTGCCTCCACCAGCAGTGACTCCAGGGAATATACAATATCTTAAATACCAATTTAAATATGAATTAAAAAGATGAACTAAGATCTAATTAGTTATATTAGGTATATCTTAGATATATTAAGATCTAATATATTAAACTTAGCTGTCTGTGATGGGCAATAATAGGTCATTACTATTTTAAAATTACCAAAACTAAATTACCATACTTTACTAGACTAAGAAAAAGATGCAAGATAACTGAATTCATTAGCTCTCAATTTTCTTATTTTATTTCTGTGACAGCTATTTCACGCCTAAAATATTCTCAAGCATCCTCTTACCAGGTTTATCTCATCTCCAACTGAAAGCAAAGAACTACTCTGCTGAAGATCACCTATTATCAACTTCTTCAAAGCTCCTGAGACAAATCCTCAGGGCCATAGTTTGCAAGTTATACTCCCAATGATAATCTTAGCCATAATTTCTTCTCAGAAGAAAGATCTGGTTCAAATTTTGAAACTTTAATTCAGTTAAGTACATTCCACAGCTAGTACATAGAATCACTGCAGTCAGTGCAAAATGTATGTTAATCTTTCTCTTTGGAAACCACAAAAGCTCATCACTTAATCTATTTACTTTGAAGCCACTTTTATTAGTGAATTTTAAATAAATATTACAATGGCTAGAAAAAATATATTTGTACATTGTTATGACACTTAAGATGTTTAAGATGATCTAGCTCTAATTTTTAACAGATATTTTTCAATTGTCCCACAACTAAATTTCAAATACAGTAAATAAAAAAGTACCTTAAAGTTACACTCTACTTTACAGATACTCTCTCAGATGTTACGTATCCCACCCACCACCAATTTTAACTCCAACTGCTCTCTTACCAATATATGTAATAGTACTCGTGCATGCTGTAGAGTTCCAATTCAAAGCCACTTAGAAGATACTGTATCATAATTCGAAGGTTATGGTAAAGGACCCAGGTACCTAAACAGGCCAAATGTTGCCTTTGGGGCTCCTGTTTCAACAGCATAGTGTGAAGGGCTGCATCAACCTTCTCTGCCTATCACAACAAAACATCATAACATTAACTTTCTTTTTAACGTAATGAGAGAATTACAAAAACATACAGCTAAAAATAGCACATGAGCAGAAAATGTAAATCTCACCACCTCAAGAATTCATACTTTCAAATGCACCTTCGGTTAGGTCTACATTCAAACTTCTCATTTCTCAAAGCATAACATTTATCTAAACATTTCCTAAATTAAAAAGATATCCATTTTATAGTACAAAAGTAAAAATAACTGACTTCATAACTCTAGTTATATTATTAATATGGTTCTGCTCACAAATTTACTTGAAGATTAATACATTTTTATTATAATGTAAACTTGCTCTAATTATAACTACAGCTCTACACATATTTTACAATTCATCCCGATTATCAAAAAAAATAAGATGTTTCAAGGTTTGGATTACTGTTTTGTTTTGTTCTGTAAACCCTTTCTTTGGCATACATAACTGTTACATTTTAAGTCAATTCACCATATTGAAAAATTAAATAGCCAAATTACTGTTCCAAAGAATTGTTTTTGAAAATCTGGTCAAGGTATATGAATTGCTTAATTTTGGAAGGGAGGGCAACTTGTTGGCTCTTACCTCATCCTGCAAGGTGGCAAATTCCTCAAGAATATGACCAAGCTTATCTCTCTGTCGAGCCCTGTTATGTCCATGGATCTGAATGAGACTACAGAATGGCTGCAATACACAAACAGTTTGTTAACCGTCAATATGAAATATGCTTATACTAAAGAAAATTAACATTCAAAAGTTAACAAGTTTTCAAAATCTTGTTTAAGGGAAAAAAATGTCTATAAGAATCATGCTATGCATACTTTTTACATAGGTGTTTCTTTTTAAGAAACAATACTGGAATTTATCAATAGCTAGAGGAATGGCTGTTTATGAAACTTGTTTTCATATGGCAAAAATATCTTCCTTCAATCTTTAGATATTTTCCCACAAATTAAAAAGGACAGTTTCTTTTTTGCTTATGTCAAGCCAAAAGTCAATGTTCAAGGCTGACACTTCTCTGCTGCTTTAAATATACCAGAATGCCTAATAATTAGATAATGGCTAATACCTACAAACCCTGACTAAGGTTCTTTATTCCTATTCTTACCTACACAGTATTCTCATATAAAATATTGTAACATTTCACGAATCAGACAACAGACAGAATCAGAAGTTTGTTCTGATTTAAGAAGTATGCATTTTAAGATTCTTTAAGGATAATAATGTTTTACATTTGCATACTTTGACAGATATTATCTCATTTAATTGATAAGTAGCTGATAAGAGGTATAGAGGCAGTATTAACGTTTCACTTTTTAAAGATTGAGAAGTTTACAGAAAAGTAAAGTGATCTGCCTAATAACAATAAAATGTTAGTAATAAAAATAAAATCTGGTCTTTTATTGGTTTTCCTTTCATCAAACCATGCTGCCTTTATATCTATACAGATTATATACATATATATATATATACACACACACACACACACACACATATATATATATTTAGTAACTGGAATTAGGCAAGAAAGAGCTGTCTATAAAGAGCTTGTAATTAAATAAGAATGATTTATAATTAATCACCTACAAGGTTTATGTTTTTCCAAATTATTTGAGATTTGAAAAAAGTTCATGCTCTCATCTAAAAGTGATAATTTTAATTTTACTATAATCCTGTTCTCATTAAGGCAGTACAAAGATAAGTGCCTGGGGATGTTACCCATATTCTTTGTTTATAAGGTCAAAAATAAATAAAGTTTTTGTGTCCATTTAAAAAAAAAAAGTGAACTCCTTTCTTCCCAGACGGAGGTCATAGCTTATTCTGTTTCTGTGGTCCCCAAAGGATACAGTGAAAGGGCATCAAAAGGTGCCCTCAGTATCTAACAACGTTCCAGGAAGACTACAGGTTATGAAGCTATCCACTTGAGTGTAAGAAGAGACAGAAATTTCCTACGAATTTCAGGGAAGATGAATAAGAAATGTCAGATGAAAAAATAGCACAAATTAATGCTACTGAAGATACTGCACACCACGATTTTTAAGTGTCCACCATAATGACCCAAATTGTAGTTCTTACCCGAACACAGTGAGTAACAAAGGAATCAATACAGTCCTTAGCCTGGTGATTATTATATAGGCAGCACCTGTAAGATAATATAATATTCTTGTTATTAAAATTAAACTATTTGGCCTACAAATAGAAGTGGTGATTATTGCAGGTGCTACCAACACATAGGGAAAGTGGAAAAATGAGAAAATGGAACCAAATACATTACTAAGTTGAAGACTGCTAACATTACAGTCTGGGAGGATCTGCTACCTGCCTGGCCCTGGAGGAAATACAGGGCTGAATAGTTGGAAAGATTTTTTTTTCTTTCCCTGAGGTGGGACTGACAGTAGCCTTTGCACCTAAGGAGATGGGAAAAAGTAAACACTTTTCCTGGTGCACTGAAAGGAGCTGACAACTTGCTACTCCTAAGTGTTTGCCATAACTGAGCAATGTGACCAGAACCTCAAACATAAACAGAGTCATGTTCATGCAACAGATAATGATAAAGCATGCAGCAGCCAGGAGAAAGAAACTGCAGGACACCTGGAACAGGTGGCAGCAAAACAGAAGTGGAAGGCCACTTACTTTGGGCTGGAAGGCCCAAAGTAAGAAAATTACTTAAGATGACAAAAATAAAGCCCTTAAAAAAAAGACTTTCTGGATCTGAAAATTAGGATTTTCAAATTAAAAAATTTAGTAGGTGAAAGATGCTCATAGTAGCCTTGAAGATCTAGGGAACAACTTTTTTACAACACAGCAGAAGTAAGAGATAAATGTCATGAGGAATACAGGGGGGGAAAATCTACAAGATAGAGTATATAAGGAGCTCTTTAAAAAAAAAAGAAAAAGAAACAGATGAAGGTGAGGCAATAATTAAATAAATAATAAAATAGGAAAAATGATCTGATTTGAAGACTTGAGGCTTTAATGACTGATTTCCAGATAGGAATAGTTGAAAATCACACATGAACATTCTGGTAAAACTCTTGAACTCCTAAAATAAAGAGAAACTCTACAGTCCTCCAGAAGAAAGTGTCAAGTCACGCACAAAGGAAAAAAAACATTGTAACATCTGTAACATTGGAATTTTTAAAACAGCAGGATAACATCAATAGGCTACCATGCAATGAACTTTCCTATATACACAGTCGATTCTTGGTATTTGTGATAGTTATGGTCTATAAACTTGCTGTGGACCCTGAATAGAGAATACTGAAACACTGCTGCTAGGGTAAAATACAGGGTTAGGTTCCTGCCAGCCTCTGGTCCCAGCATTTTAATCAACTGATCAATGTATAACCTTGGTTTACCTGTATTTCTTTTTAAAGACACTATACATAATGTACATTGTTAATTGATTAGCAATGAACTCAGGCCTGAGCAAACCTTATCTAACACACATATAATCTTTCTGTAAGGTACACCACAGCCTTCGTGTGCCAGGAACACTAGACAGCACATCACTACACTTGGAGGCCATTAAACTACAAAATCACCAACAAAAAGCACAAAAACAGGGGTATCTAATAGAGTTTACAGTATAAGGCACAAGAAGACAGAGTTGCCTTGTTTGACCTCAGCGTTGGGCGACTTGAATATTTTGCCACTCTGCACGTGTCCATGAATACAGCAGGAGCAGAGTGAATATTGGTTTGAGGGTTAACAAATACATTTTAGCAAGTAGGCAAATTAACAAATACAGAATCTGCAAGTAATGAGGATCAAACTGTAGTTAAATCTAAATGGATAATGATAAGTGTGACAATGTGGAATCTAAGTGTTAAAGATTGTTAAATAGAAAAGACAAAATGCAAATTAAGAGGATGTAGACCCTATTTCATATACGTCATATTGTCAAAAACTGAAGAGTCTGATAATGCCTAGACTATGGGGAAACTGGAATCCTTATACACTGTTGGCTGGCATACCAATTGGTTCGATTATTTTGGAAAGCAATTTGGCAAAACTAGTAAAGCTGAAGATGCACATGCCTATGATTGGCAATTAATTATATTTTAAAGTATATAGTCTATGTGCAAAAGGAGACATAATTCAAAGATGTTCACTACAGCACTGATTTCAACAGTGATAAATTAGAAACAAGGTAAATATCCAATTGTAGAGAAAAGCAAAATAAACTGCAGTACAGTTGAAGGACAGATTTTAACGAATAAAATAAATTTGCTGGATAAACTCGGTCAATTTCAAAACGCTAATGTTAAAGGAAAAAAAATCATGTGGCAAAAGGATGTATATATAGTGTGACAAAATTTATGCAAAGTTTAAAAACATAAAATAAACTGATATTATTTATGGACACATATATTTGGGTAAAGTATACAAGCATTCATAAAAGTGAAACACATAAACTGTAATGTAGTGGTTACCTCTAAGACTAAAGTTAGAGAAAAGGATGAGGTGAGAGGAGGATTTGAAATTATAGTCAGCAGTTCTCAAAATGTGCCCTAGGTTCACCTGGTGGTGATGGTAGGGGTGGCCCTTGAGATGCTTTTGGGGAGAACACAAGGTCAAAACTATTTTCATAATAACATTAAGATGTTATTTGCCTTTTGCTCTCATTCTCTCACAAGTGTACAGTTGGCTTTTCCAGAGGCTACATGGTGTGTAATATTACAATAGATTGAAAGTAGAAGCAGGTTAAAATAATCCAGCTATCTTCTACTAAAACAGACATGAAAGAGATCTGCAAAAAGGTAAAACAATTCCACTTTTCTTACTAATTTTTCTTAAAAAGTTATTTTCCATAAAAAATTTATGTTAATATGCAAGTTATGAATGTTATGTATGTATATTAACATGTAACAGATTTACTGTTTTTCAAAAAGAATAAATATTTTTAAAGTATTGTTTTAATTTCTAAAATAGTAGGTATCAATAAACAGGAACCATATAAACAAAAGCTATTTGGGTCTTTAATATCTTTTAAGAATGAATTCATTAAAATTAGCCCACTCCTTGAAACCTAAGCTCAGCCCTACTCTTGAGACCTTTCAGTTATTACTTACTGTCAGGAAGCTCCATCCCCTGATTTTGCATAGCTCACTCTCTGTTTATTTACATGTATCACCACTTCCAAGAGGCCTCCCATCTAAAAGAACCATCTTATCTTACCTTATCTTTCTATACATTACTATGACCTGACATTATATATTTGTCTACTGTTTAGTCTCTCTCACTGCAAGGCAAGCTCCTTGTCAGCAGGAGTATCTTTTCTCCAGAACCCAGAAAGGTATCTGGCAATAGTAGATACTAATTTATTATATTTATTAAATAACAGAATTAATAAAAATTATTAATTCATATTAACAATATATTTAGTATTTATAAAATTTTATCAATTTCCTTACCAGTAATGGAATTTATAAAAGCAAAATAAAAACTTTGCTTAAAATGGATGGCAGTACAGGTGTCTGTCAGTTCATACATCTGAATATATGATATATTTAATCACAGAAATTTAAAGCTAATTTATAATGATCTCTATTTGCAGATTACACGGTATTATGTATTGAAAACCCTAAGGATTCCACCAAAACTGTTAGAACTAATAAATGAATTCAGTAAAGTTGTAGGATACAAACTCAATATAAAAAACTGTCACACTGAACTACTAGAAAGAGAAACTAAGAAAACAATCCCATTTACAATAGCATCAAACAGAGTAAAATACCTAGGAATAAATTTAACCAAGGAGGTGAAAGATCTGTACACTGAAAATTGTATAAGACATTAATGAAAGACACTGAAGAAGATACAAATAAATGGAAAGATATTCCAGGCACACAGATTGGAAGAATTAATATTGTTAAAATGTCCATACTACTTAAAGTGATCTACAGATTCAGTGTAATCCATATCAAAATTCAAATAGCATTTTTCACATTTTGATGTGACAAAAGATTAGGGAAAAAAATAAATCTGCAATGCCTATCACAGATAAAGGATTAACCTCTCATAATATACAAAGAGTTACTACAAATTTTCTGAAAAAAGTAAACCACTTAATAAAAGTCAATGGGCACAGACGAATGGATGAAGAAGTTGTGGTACATATATACAATGGACTATTACTCAGCCATAAAAAGGAACGAAATTGAGTCATTTGTTGAGATGTGGATGGACCTAGAGACTGTCATACAGAGTGAAGTCAGAAGGAGAAAAACAAATATCGTATATTAACGCATGTATGTGGAACCTAGAAAAATGGTACAGATGAACCAGTTTGCAGGGCAGAAGTTGAGACACAGATGTAGAGAACAAACGTGTGGACACCAAAGGGGGAACCGCGGTGGGGTGGGGATGGTGGTGTGCTGAATTGGGTGATTGGGATTGACATGTATACACTGATGTGTATGAAATTGATGACTAATAAGAACCTGCAGTATAAAAAAAACAAAAAAACAACTAATACTAAACTTTCTTTGGGTTATTTGTATGGAAATATGTTAATATAAATGTTTCAGACATTACATGAAATTTCTAAAAATCTTACATGTTGTGGTATAATGTTATGTCATAATTCTAGTTATTACTTTAAAATGAATATCTCAGAAATAACTAAATTTCCTTGTCAATTGCATTATTATGAACTTTCATCAAATCTTTAACTGTGGTCATTTTTTTTTTTTGCGGTACGCGGGCCTCTCACTGTTGTGGCCTCTCCCGTTGCGGAGCACAGGCTCCGGACGCGCAGGCTCAGCGGCCATGGCTCATGGGCCCAGCCGCTCCGCGGCATGTGGGATCCTCCCAGACCAGGCCAGGAACCCATGTCCCCTGCATCGGCAGGTGGACTCTCAACCACTGCGCCACTAGGGAAGCCCTAACTGTGGTCATTTTTAAGTCTTTTGTCATTTACAGACAGTTCTGGGTGTACTCTGATGCTTTTGCAAAAATGTTCCTATAAAAGGGTTTCATCTTCAAGGAATTCATGGAAAAGACTCTGACAAGTACAGGTTTCTGGTAACTGACTATACTGCTGAACAGAATGAATACGCATTTTCAGAACCCTAATGGAAAACTGATGAATTCACAAAAGTGCTAATAGAAGATCAAGATGAAAAAAAAAATTAATTACATGGGACTGAGTGAACTGATGAGGATGATTATAATTTTTTGACTTTGTTTGAATTAAAAAAAAAAAATCCCACAAGGACTCAGAGGCCAAAAATACACAAATCAATTTTCACTGCAAAGTAAAGGAGCTGTTACAGTGGAGGATTACTGGACTGAATGTCAATATTATGACATAGTATGAGTGTGTTTCGTGTTTGGTAATTGCAATCATTGTTGCTTTTGTTGTGGTCATCCATTTGCAATGCTTGGTGTCAGTTTATCTCTTGTAAAAATAAAATACAGTGTGTGTGTGTGTGTGGAAAAAAAAAATCCTACAGGAGTAGGAGAGGGGAAAGTCAAGGGAAAGGGAAACAAGTTGCATCTTGAAATACTTGAAGTGGTAGTTTATCAAGCAAAGGGAAGAGGTCTTCCATTTATACTTTCTTATTTCAAAAACAAGAATACTTTAAAACTGGAAAACTTTTTTTGTAAACAAAAGAGAAAAAGACTATGCTCATTAGATCTTCTATTTAAAATGTTCTATAATACTATACTATTCCCTCAAAAAAAAAGTCAATGGGCAAAGGATATAAACAAGCAATTTATAGAAAAACCATTCTAAATGTCCAATAAATATCATATTAAGTGCTAAAATTAAACTAACAATGAGATCTCACTCAACATACTGGAAAAAATTAAAGAATGATAACCCCTACTGCTGGTCAGGATGCAGGGAAAGTGTACTCTCTTATACTGTTAATAGAAATATAAATTGTTGAAATCTTTCAGAATACAATCTGCTTATATTAAAATTAAAACTACACATGTCCTCCCACGCAGTAACCCTACCCTATAAAATACATTCATATTATGAAACATTTGGCAGCCATTAAAAAGAATTAACTAGGTACTCTGAGACACAAAATCATGATGTATTTTTGAATGGAAAAAAGATTAAAATTTTTTATTTTAAAATTTCTTTATTTAAAAAAGCAATCCATAAAAAATAATTTTAAAGTTCCTGATAAAAACAAACTGTTTAATGTGATCCCAAATATATATAAAGTCATAGATGTGTGTGTCTTTATACACAAAGATATCCACGGTGATGGTCATCGAAATGTAGTTATCTCAGAGGTAAGATTTCGGCTGATTTTTACTGTTTTCCACATATTTTTCTACCATGTTTAAATTTTCAAGTGTGGCCATGTATTATTTATATAATCAGCTTCTGTTTCTTGTTTTAAATCAACTTACTTTCCCCCTGCTTTCCTTCCCCTATTAAATCAGCTTCCTGTTAAATTTTACTACTGAAATGTTTCTCAAACCTGTCTCCTACTTTATATTCCCAGAGTTTAATCCTTCCTCATCTCTCACCTGTACAACGGAATTAGCCTAGCTAAACATTTTGCCTCCATCAATTACTACCAATTTGCCTCCAAGTAAAAAATACATATTTTACTATGCCAATTCCCTCCTAAAACTCAATCAGTTCTTCGCTGAGCATAAAATAAAGACCAAACTTTACCAAACGATTCAAAACTTTCTGGACTCTAACTCCAAACTATCCTAACTGTTCAACTTTTATTTCTTTGTTTATTCATTCATTCAACAAAGTGTGCTTACTGTGTGACAGACACTGTTCCAGCACCTACTACACAACAGTGAACAAACAGCCAAAACTACAGGCGCTGACCTTGTGGAATAAATAAATATAATGAAGAATTATACAGGCTCTTATAGAAGTAATCATAATGAACAAGCAAATTATATAGTGCAATATGATTTATAATAAATATGTATTTTGTCATTCAGATATATATTTCTCAGATATATTTGGGTCTTTATCATAGTTCCTGGCTAACAGCTACTGAAACTCTTGGAATTTCCTAAGGGTTGAGAGTGATAAAGGTGTCTTTCCTTATGTTAATGAGGTGATTGGAGTGCACCTAAGAATGGGGGCTGGTTATCAGAACCTTGAGATTAGAGGCTTGGAACTTTTGGTCCCACTCCCTGATTTCTGGAAGGGGAGAGGGGCTTGAGGTTCAATCAATCACCACTCACCAATGATTTAGTAATCATGCCTATCTAATGAAACCTCCATAAAAACCAGAAAAGGAAAGCTTTTGGGCCCTTTTCCAAGAGCTTCCACATTGGGGAACATGCTTCCATGTGCCACCATTCAGACTCTATGCATCTCTTCATCTGGCTGTTCATCTGTATCCTTTAATATCTTTTTATAATAAATTGGTAATCTAGTGAGCAAATGGCTTTTCCTGAGCTGAGTCATTTTAGCAAATTAACTGTACCAGAGGAGGGGTTGGTCAGAACCTCTAATTTGTAGCCAGTCGGTCAGTCAGAAGCACAAGTAACAACCTGGGAAGTGGAGGGTGGTCTTATGGGACCAAGCCCTTTACCTATGGAATCTGATTCTATCTCCAGGTAGACAAGTGTCAGAATTGAGTTGAATTCTTGAGCACCCTGCTGGCATCTGAGAATTGCTTGTTGTAGGCAAGTCTATACACACACACACACACACACACACACACACACACACACACACACACACACACACACACACATATGCATGCACGCACACTGGGCTTGGGTCTGGGAACCCCTCTACATATAGTATGTAAGAGGATAATTGTTACGAGAGAGAGAAATGGAGTGCTGGGCAGGTTGGGAGAATGGGGAAGGTTTATACTTTTTAAATTGACTGATCAGGGCAGCCCTCACTGAGGTGACACTGAATAGACTTAAGGCAGTGAGAGAGTCAACCTGGGGAGTTTTGAGGAAAATACCCTCTACCCCAGATTGTATGTGAACGCTGTAACGTGAGAGAGGGACAGTTAAGTTACAAGAATAGCAAGGAGGCCAGTGTGGCTGAAGCAAAGAAGGTGAGGGGACAATGGTAAGAGATGAGGTCAGAGAGGCACCAAGACAGGGGTCTAACCCAGAGCACATGGGGCCTCATGGGTTCAACAATAAGGACTTTGGCCTTTACTGTCAATGAAACTGGAAATGTAACCAACACTGAGGATGCCTCCCAGCGGCAGTCCTTAACTGACAGATGTGTAAATTCTCAGGTTCCCTTGTCCCTGACAGGACAACTGTGAGGTATAATCCACACAAGTCTCCAGGGCTCCCTGACAGGACCAAACCAAAGTTACCAACTGTGAAGCACACCTTCAAGTGGCTTTCTTCCTTTTTATGTCCCACCTGCCTGCAACCCTGCAAGTTTTCCTGGAATTACTTTCTAAATTATGTTTACATGAATCTTTGTATCAGGGTCAGCTTCTGGAGAACCAACCTAAGACAGGAAGCTACCAGAGTTTTATGTGAAATGTGGCATGATTTATTCAACAAATTGAAAGCTGAACCACTAACTTTTCTTAAAATATATAATTTCAAACACCATGTCTTCACACATCCTGGTTTCTTTCCTAAGAAATAACATCTCCTTTCTTCCTTTCCTGAGGCAAATGCCAATAAAGTTGGCACTGTTTTCCAAAATGCCAACTCAAACGATCCTTTCCAGCATTTTATGGCAGCATGTTTTTGGGGAGGTGACTCTACCAGAATATAATTTAAGGATCGATTATCTGCATTTTCTATTTCTATCTAGATCAGATTATTGAGAAGAAATCTTATCATCGTAATTATTTCCCCGAAGTGCCTACTTAGCACAGTGCTTTGCACACAGTAAGGGTGAATACAACTTGCTGAATTTCTGATCGCTCCTTGTAAGCTTTTCTTCTCGTACTGGACCCAATATCAACTTCACAAAAGCCTCAATTTAAATCTAAATTGGGACTTTCCTGGTGGCACGGTAGTTAAGAATCTGCCTGCCAGTGCAGGGGACACGGGTTCAAGCCCTGGTCCAGGAAGATCCCACATGCAGCAGAGCAGCTAAGCCCGTGCACCGCAACTACTACTAAGCTTGTGCTCTAGAGCCCGCAAGCCACAACTACTGAAGCCCACCACCTAGAGCCAGTGCCCCACGACAAAAGAAGCCACCACGGTGAGAAGCCCATGCACCGCAACAAAGAGTAGCCCCCGCTCACCATAACTAGAGAAAGCCTGCGCACAGCAACGAAGACCCAATGCAGCCAAAACTAAATAAATTTAAATAAAATTTTTAAAAAATCTAAATAATATGTGGCAGAAATCAATTAATTTTAACATGATTGAGTTATTTTTTCATGTGGAGACTTGATTCCAACAGTTTTTATGTCTTTGCTATAAAGGAGCACAGAGAACTTGGGCTTTTAAGACACACACATGCTATACAATGTCTTATGACACTTACTTTGGGGAGAGCACCGGAGGACTGACAAAAGACCGAAGTGCATCTTTCACCATGTCTTGCATGAGATGGGTTCCAAAGACCTTTTTGTTATCCACCAGGAAAGTGGTCTTAAAACAAATGTTATATATATTAGTAATGCTGTCACAATCTTGACATATTGTACATGTAGTTGTCATTACTGTGACATGAACATACTTCTTATAAATGCCACAGAATACAAAGAGATTAAAATGTAAAAAGTTGGTGGAAAATTTCTTTTTCCACAATGCCTCCACAATGGGTACTACTTATTAATCCCTATTTAAGGTGTATTCTGATGCAGGAGAACAAAAAATGTGCAGAAAAAAATCTCTCAGGTCAAGAGTAGTAATATTGAACTAGTGAAAGTGAACTGATGGGTCTGAATATGTCAAATGAGCTAATATACAAGAAAGGGTTTCATAAATTATAAAATATTTAATGGTTACAAACATCAAGTCAGTCGATAACCATATCTCTAATAAACACCTTGGAATACATACAAACTTTCTGAAATTGGAAAAAATATAGTTAAAATAATAAATTATTAAATTGAAATACACTACTATTTAATAATAATTTACATTTAATTTTCTGCCCTTAACAATCTCAATGTATCTGAATATTTACTATACTATACCTTACTTGATTTCCTAACACATCTGAGTTGTTTCCAGTTTTTGGTGATCACGAACCAAACAGCTTTAAACACAGGCATGCATACAGGTTTCTAGGAGAATGTCAGATTCCACTTCTCTTGGGTAAATAAGCAAGAGTAAAATTTGTATATTTGTTTTTGTAACAATCTGCCATCATTTTCCAAAGTGGCTATAGCACTTCATATTCCTATCAGTAATGCATCCTCTCCAGTGCTTGATATTTTCAGTTTTGTTCTTTTTTCTTGCTTTATTTTAAACATATTCTGATAGGTGGATAGTGGTATTCCATTGTGGTGTTAATTTGCATTTCCCTAACTGTTTTCTTACTGTTACATTTATGGAATTCTTTTTATGTTCTCGATACAAGTCCCTTGTCAGACATGATCTGCAAGTATTTTCTCCTACTCTGTAGAGTCTCTTTTCATTTTCTTAAGTGTCTTCCACAGAATTAAAGTTTCAAATTTATCAACTTGTCATTTTTTTTAATGGACTGTGCTTTTGATGTCATACCTAAGAATTCTTTACCTTTCCTAAAGTCACGAAAATTTTCTCCTATCCTTTCTTCTAACAGTTTTATGGTTTCACATATAGTACTACATAATAAAGGACTAATTAAGGATCAGAACTTCTCTGGACTTTCCCCTTGGTTCCGTTGATCACATGTCCATCATTTTGCCAACAGCACACCTGTCTCATAGGTAGTACTGAGTTCCCCAACTTTATTTTTTTTTACAAATTTGTTTTGGCTGTACTAGTTCCTATTCCTTTCCATATAAATTTTAGAAGCAGCTTGTTGACATCTACAAAAATTTCTGCTATGATTTTGGGATTGCTCTGAATCTGTAGATCAGTTTTGGGGAGAACTGACATCTTAAAAAAATATCAATTCTTCCAATCCACAAACAAGATGTATCTCTCCATTTATTTAAGTCTCCTTTGATGTCTTTCATCAGTACTTTGTAGTTTTTCAGTATACAGGTTCTCCAAATAGGTGTTAGATTTATACCTACATATTCCATTCTTGATGTTATTGTAAATAGTACTGCTTTAAATTTTTTGATTTGCATTGTTCATTGCAAGTATATAGAAATACAATTGCTTTTTGTAAATTGGTCTCATATCCTGTGATATTGTTAAACTCATCCACCAGGTCTAGGAACTTCTTTGCAGATTCCTTGGTACTCTACGTAGATAATCATGTTGTCTGTAAAGAAACATTATTTCTCAGTTTCTCAACTGTATGCCTTTTATTACTTTTCCTGCCTTTTTCCACTGGCTAAGATTTCCAGTACTATGTTGAGTGAAAGTGGAGTGATGAGAGTGGACATCCTTGCTTTCCTCCCAGCAGGAGGAAAGAATTTAATCTTTCGTCATTAAGTATGATGTTAGCTATAGGTGTTTGGCACATGCCCTTTATCAGATTAAGGAAGTTACCTTCTATTCCTTGTTTTGTTGAGAGTTTTTATCATGAATGGACGTTGGTTTTGTCAAATGGTTTTCCTCAATCTATTGAGACTTTAGATTATATGGTAAATTACACTTTAAACACTGAACCAACCTTGCAATCCTGGGATAAAACCCACTTGGTCATGATGTATTCTTTCTTTACATACTGCTGGATTTGATCTGATAATACTTTAAGATTTTTATGTCTATGTTCATCAGGAATATAGGTCTATAGTTTTCTAAGCTTGAAATGTCTTTGTTTGGTTTTGGTACAGAGGTAATGCAGGCTTCATATGATGAGTGCCCTTGTCTCTTCTATTTTCTGAAAGAGACTGTGTATAGAATTCTCCTGGAGTTTTGTTGGAAGGCTTTTAACTATGAACACAATTTCTTTGATAGATACAGGATTATTCAAATTTTCTATTTCTTTTTGAGTGAGTTTTGGTAGTGTCCCTCACGGAATTGGTCCATCTCATTTAAGTTTTTGCATTTATGGACATACAGTTGTTTAGAATATTCCCATATTACAATTTTAATTTGTTTAGGGTCTGTAGCAATTCCTGGTATTATTCATCTGTATCTTCTTTTTTTCTTGTTCCACCTAGTTAGAGGTTCATCAATTTTAGAACCTGCTTTTGGCTGCAATGATTTTCTCTATTGTTTGTCTCTTTCCTATTTTACTCATTTTTGCTTTTATCTTTGTTATTTCCTTCTGCTTCCTTCTAGTTTGATTTGCTCTTCTTTTTCTTAAAATAGAAGCTTAAATTATAATTTCAGACCTTTCTTCCTTTTTTTCATATGAACATTTAGTACTATAAATTTCTCTCTAAACACTGCTTAAATTGTATCCCACAAATTCTGATATTTTCATTTTCATTCAGTTCAAAATATTTTCCAATTACCCTCAATACTTCCTCTTTGACCATGGGTTCTTTAGAAGTGTGTTAATTTCCAAATATCTGGAGAATTTTCCAGATACTTCTGTTACTGATTCCTAATTTAATTCCAAAATAGTCAGAGAGCATAGTTTGTATGATTTCAATTTTTTTTAATTATTAAGGTTTATTTTATGGCCCAGAATATGGTCTTGATGAATAGCTAACACTGTAAGTCAATACTTCTGTTACAAAAATATACCACTAACTGTGGAATAGCCTTTAAAAGCATCTACCTTTTGTTCCATCCATCAATAAAACAATGTCAATACACAGTATTTGATGTTTAAAGACATATTTTGATACTAAGTGGAACTTACTTGTAATAGAGATCTTGAAAGAACACAAGGTGATTGTTCACTAAATTCACAGAAAAAATCCTAATAGATACACAGAAAAAAAGTGTCATTAATAGATTAAATAAAAGCTGAAAATGTTTGTATACAGAGAGTAATTTTTACCAGACCTTGTGGGAATGATACACTACCAAAGTTAAAATAAGAAAGATAGCTAAAGATCATTTCTGTAAGAATTGTCTAATTGTATGAATGGAAAAATGGATAATTTTGGAGCCTAAAATTTATTTTTAACAAACTTACCAGTAACAGTATTATGTGGATACCGATACTAAATTTGTACATCATGAAAATAACAGTATCAATAATAATTTACTAACTAATGACAGAGATTTACTTCCTACTTCACAGAAATAAATACCAAGTAACCAGGCTAACTGAATTCACATTCTCTTTTTTCATAATTAATTTCTACACCTTGCACACACTCCTCAAAGTGAATATTCTCCACCAGAGAGAGATTCTACTATTCCACATTACAAAGAAAATTAAAACAATTTACCCCACAGAAAATCCCTCAACTTCAGCCTCTAAACCTCTAGTTGTATCCACATCTGTACACAGATCCTTTCCTTGCCTACTTTAACAACAGATATATTAAAGACTCCATTCCTTCTGGCTTTTTCACAAACATTACACACTTTCAATTATCCATACTTTGCTCTCCTAGATATTAAAATTCGTCCTCTCTACCAGATCGTTCCCATTTTCATTTAAACAGTCAGGTTTCTCTCAACTTTAAAAAGAAAAGAAGATCATCACATGATGTCACATTTTCCTCTCAACTGCTGCCTTCTCAGCCAAACTTTCTGAAGAAGTTGGCTGCACCCACTGTCTCTACTCACTCAACTCAACTCTCATCCACCTTCAACACATGTAACCTGGCTCTTTGCTCTAGCCACCACTTGTTCCCCATTACTAAATCCAATGGACATTGATTTTGGACCTTATTCATCTCTTTCACTTGACCTCTCAGCAGTGTGACATCCTTCTTGAAAAACCTTTTAAATGACTTTCATATGTTTCTTCCTCTGGCTACTTCTCAGTTTGTTCTGTAGGTTCAAAGTTTAGTTCCAGAAAACCTTCTTTTCTTAACCTATATATTTTTTCCTCGTAAATTTTGAAGCATAAACACTCATGCTTCGATTACTATCTATACTGTAATAATTCTAAAATTTTAACTCTAAGCACAGACCTCTAAACTCTATCCATATAGCCAATACTATCCAATATCTCTACTTAAATATATTAAAGGTACCTCAAACTTTACTTCACTAAAACCCTCTAAGGTCCTTTGAGAATATCCCCCTTTGAGTGTACAGCACCAAACGTGCATGTAGACTTACAAGACAGAAGCCTAGAGACCTTCCTCAGAGCTCTCTCATGCCCCATATTTAATACATCACCAATATTCTATCAATTTTAGCTCACACATAGCTCTAACACTGACAACCTCACCATCTCCCTGCCATCCTTTTAGTCCAAGTTACCATCTTCTCCTCCCTTGGACTGCAGTACTGGTTTCCTAATTTATCACACTGTGTTTACTCTAGTCCCGTCCAATCATTTCTCTACAATGCAGCCACATCTTTGCACATTCTTGATCCTATTATGTCACTGTCCCCCCCACACACTGATCTTTCTTGATAAAACTAATGGTTTTCCTTTGCTCTGTGAAAAGATAGAAATCCTTAATGTTGCTTAAATGGCCTTGTCTGGTCTGCCTACCTCTCTAGCCTCACCAAATCCCCCATCCCCATCACTCAATGCTCCATTCTGCTACTTTTCTTTTAGTTTCTCAAATGTATCATGTTCTTTCCCATCACATGGAGGAGGATTCAGCTTCCTGCACCTGGAACTGTCCCCCTACTGTCCCAAATGATGTTCATCTAACTGTTAGATCTTAGCTTTACCTTCACTTCTTTAAGAAAGACTTCTCTGATCATTTAGGTCAGTTCCTTCATCATATGCTATATGTTCTAGTTCCTTTGCTTCATACTCCTACACTGGTTTGTAATTCTATAATCATTTTTATGATTATTTGATCAATTTCTATCTCATACTACACTGTAAGCCTTATGACAGGATAGATGATATGCTTTTGCTCATCACTGTATACCAGCCATAGCACAGCACCTAGCACAAAACAAGCATGTTGGCTGAATGATGAATGTACATATACTGTACTTGCTATCACAGTTCATCTGTACTCAATTTCTTATTGCTAGTATACATCCCTAACAGGATACAGTCTATAAAGTCCACTATTTACCTCATTTAAACTAGGTATATCTTCTTAATTAATCCACAGCTGTCAAAAGTATCATCTTATGGGTTCCTAAACTATGAGTTTCCCTTTACTAGTGTCACTATCTTCCCCCTTACCACTGGTTTTTGCCCTATATGCAAAATACCAAAAACTTTGAAAATGAAGAAAAATGCAAAAAACAAAACTATCATATAGCATTCCACTATCTGTAAATAGTCATAATTAATATTTTGGTATTTGTTATTCTAATCTTTTGAGAAAGAATTTGGTTGAAGTTGACTTTGTCTCTGAATATCTTTTCTGTGTGCAACAACATATATAAAAAATATATTTTAAAACTTTCAACAGGGACTTCCCTGGTGGCACAGTGGTTAAGAATCCACCTGCCAATGCAGGGGACATGGGTTCAAGCCTTGGTCCGGGAAGATCCCACATGCCGCAGAGCAACTAAGCCCATGCGCCACAACTACTGAGTCTGAGCTCTCGAGTCCATGAGCCACAACTACTGAGCCCGCGTGCCACAACTACTGAAGCCTGCACACCTAGATCCTGTGCTCCACACAACAAGAGAAGCCACAGCAATGAGAAGCCTATGCACTGTAACAAAGAGTAGCCCCTGCTCGCCACAACTAGAGAAAGCCCGCATGCAGCAATGAAGACACATAAATAAATAAATAAATAAATAAATAAATGTATATTAAAAAAAGAACATTAAACATAACTTGACATTCACGAACATTTCCCAATGTCAATACTTCCCATGTCAATAGTTTTCTATAACATTTTTTAATGGCTCTGTGACATATATTGTAAACATACCACAGAATGGATATTGTCACCATTCAGTATTTAAACTGTTACTAGTTTCTGAACATTACAAAGGATGATGCAACAAACACCTTTTTTCTTATTCTAAATGTCTAGAAGGAGAGTTTCTGGTCCAAGTATACATATTTTTAAGACTTTTGAGAGAGAGCCACTGGAGTATAAGAGAATGAGTACTTCCCTTTACCAACATTAAATATTATTATACTTTTCAATCTAGCTGTTATAAATTGCATTTCTTTAATTACTAGTAAGGTTAAGTATCTTTCATGTTTATTTCTTTTTATATATGTATGCTCGTGTCCTTTCCCAATTTTTCATTGGGATGTTTATTTTTATCTTACTGATATGTAGAAGCGCTCTCTAGAACCTGGCACTTTATCCTAATAATGACAGGTTTCCTATGCAGATCCACCAGACTATTTGGTCCCTTATCTTCCATAACTTTAATCTTTTTCTCTACTCGTGGCCCCTGCTGCACTCCCCCCACTACCACTCTGTCTCAAGTCTTTCAGAGATCCAAATTATTCCATTACTATGCCTTCTTCATGTCCAGTGACAGCAGTCCAGGCCTGGCTCCGCCAGCTCCCCTCTATTATGACGTGTCATTATGCATTCACCCCGCCCCTGACAAGGCAATCCATAATCTTTTGCCAGAATATCAAGTTCCAACCATTGCATTATACTTTCTTATTCCAATTCACATTGATCTCCTTTTCTAAAATCCTACAATTAATCTAGTGAACACAAATATATATTCATGTATCAATTAATGATTAGAAAAGCAGATGGAGAAGAACAATAAAATCTCTATTCTAATTCTCTTATAACACTAACTAACCATCTAATTGGGTTATAAAGCCCTGTAAACCTTAGTTTGTTTAGCTGTACAATAAACTGCAAAATGAACTGGCTTGTGTGTATAATCTTTTTTACTTTTAAGACTCTACGATTCTTATGACAGAATAAGGAAAAACTACTAAAAAGAAAGGAAACACAAAAGGAGGGAATAAAGGCATAATCAGTGAAAGTTTCACTAAGGAACAAAGACTTAAGCTGAGCTTTAATGATAAAGAATTAGTGGAAGGCTTCCCTGGTGGCGCAGTGGTTAAGAATCCGCCTGCCAATGCAGGGGACACGGGTTCGAGCCCTGGTCCACGAAGATCCCACATGCCGCGGAGCAACTAAGCCCATGTGCCACAACTACTGAGCCTGCACTCTAGAGCCCGCAAGCCACAACTACTGAAGCCCACGTGCCACAACTATTCAAGCCCGTGCACCTAGACCCCGTGCTCCACAACAAGAGAAGCCACAGCAATGAGAAACCCGCACACTGCAATGAAGAGTATCCCCTGCTCACCACAACTAGAGAAAGCCCACGTGCAGCAAAAGACCCAACACAGCCAAAAATAAATGAATAAAAAAAAAATAAATGTAAAAAAGAAAAAAAATTTTTTAAAAAGGAAAAGTTACTATAAGAAAGAGCATAACAGAAGCACAAATCTTTATTGACCATTTATCAATTATACCCCAGAGGCTGCTGCTAAATTCTAGGAATATAAACTAGATAATCTGTCATCTCAAGTAACACAGGTACAGAAGCAACCTGAAACCAAAAGGGAAGACTTCACAGAGGAAATGACATGGGGCTAGAAATTATGTACCTCAACACTGAGGGGGAGCAACAGTCAAATGCATATATATGTATAGTCATGCAAAATTAATCAGTGTACTTATGTCTAAATAACACTATTTTTTTGCCCGTTTTTTACCTTCCTAATTGAAGTATATGTCATTATAGCCTTACCAATTAATAAAACTCCATCTCTGAATGTTTTAACATTCCCCAAATAAATCTTGTGTTTCTATATTTTAACCCATAAAAAAGATTAATCCAAAATATGCTAGCTTAAAAATGTACATACTCTTTTACCCAATAACTTCACTGTTTAGCAATTTATCTTAAGGGGTAAGGAAGCACATGATATAAAGATTTACCTACAAAGATGTTCATCTTAGTATTGTTTATAAGTGTAAAACACTGAAAATGACCTAAATGTAATTCAACGTGAATGGACTAAAAAAATCTGTGGTATATACTCACAATGCAATACCATGTAGCCATTAAAATAATGCAGAAATATGTATATTTGTTGACACGAAAAGATGTTTGTGGTATAGAGACTAGTGATGAAAAAGCAAGTTACCAAATACCATGATCCAATTTTTATATGAAAAAAATTTATACATATGCACATATATAGTATGTGTATATGTATACATGCATGCATAAACACAAACATTTATTTATATAAAAGGTTCTGAACACAGAATTGACGATTCAAAGCCCCATTCTTAAAACTTGGGTGAATTATCTAACTTCTGCACACTTTACGTTCTTAATCTCTAGAATGGATAGTATAAAATCCTTATGAGGATTAAATACAAAAAGTACACACACACACACACACACACACACACACGACTTAACTCTCCAGATATCACAGATAAGAGGTGAGCAGCATTATTTACCCTTGGGATGGTCAGTCTCCAAAAAGTAATAAACTATTCTGTTGTTAAATCAAAGTTACATTCCAGAATAGAGATTTGTACTTACCAGGATACAATGTAAATTTGTTAAATTGACCACCTCACAGACAGTTTTTATTCTATCTATTAATCTTGCAAAATAGTTGACCATTTCTTCCCTCTTTATTATTTTTGCGTATCGAGGGAAGGTGGGTGGAAGTAGTCTCTGGTTAACAAGAGGCTCAAAACCCATCATAATGGGATGATCTAAAAAGAAACAAAGGTAACATTTTCAACATTTCTCTGAATTTTAAACCTCAAATACTACTAAATATAAAAAGAAAAAGGCCAGTTTCAAAAGCATCTCTGAATTCTAATCACAATATTCTCTAAATGGATTTTATAATTTACAATTAATGTATCTACACACACACATTTTTAAAATGAGATAAGCAGATTCAATAACCTAAAATCGTACTTCCTCCCGACATTGTGGTGATAGTGGTGACAGAGAGAGGTTTCTACCTCAAAATTAACTCCAAGCCAAGAATGGGATAAAACAGAGTTAACATATTCTCTCAGAATAAATAAAAGGGCAATGCTGTATTAACCATGAGACTGTGAAGAAATGTTTCAAACGGGAACACAAACATAGGCTTGTCTTCCCTTCATTTTCTGAACTGCAGAATCAACTCACACTCAACTACATAGTAATGTAAAGTGGCAGAGGAAAACAGTCCTCATCCCAATCCCATAAGTTTGGAATGCATTTTGCACTGAGATGTAATTCCAGAAATTCACAATGAAAATAACATATCACAAGAGACCTGAGGGTGAGTTCCTCTCTTCCATTCTTTGTCCTCTGGTGATCTCACTTTTCACAATAGTACAAAGCTCCAAACTAAGTCTTTCTCAACTTGAAATTTCCTGCCACTTTTATAGAAAAAAATTCTGTACTCCAATGGAGTATGCATTGTCAGACTGACTCTATGAGAGCTATTTTACAAATCTAGAAATTGTAGGTAACTGATAAACATGAAATTCTGTTCTGTGTGGTAGAGATTCAACCGACTTCTTCTATACTCTATAGAAAAATGTTTTGCCTCCATTTATAATTTATTTCAATACTCCACTACTCCATATAAATGTGTGTTTTAAAACTTTTCATGTCTGGTTGTGTCACTGAATGAGTTTAACACATGTTCACTTTTATATCTGTATAAGAGTCATGGTTTTACCTTTGTCTGAAAATCATCTTTTAATACTTCCTATTCCCTAAGTACTATAAGATATAAGCAAGCACAGTGACTTACAAGTATCATGTCCTTTTATGCCTCTTTGCTTATACAAACTATTGTCTCTACCTGTAAAACCTACCCCCTTGTTCTTAGTCTGAACTTGATATAGCTTGAATTCTCTCTCATCATTGTTCCTCCCAATGATGTATATACAATGTTCTTTGTACATATACTACTATACTGTCTGTGTGGGATTACATCATTTGTCTCTCTCTCTGAGTTCTTTTGAAAGCAAGAACAGGGTTGGATCCCAAACACCAAATTCCTGGCTCATAACATGCACTGGATACTTGTTTGCTGAATGATAAGATATGCATGCTCAAAATAAAATGAAAGACTGCCACCACTATAATAATTTGAATTTCTGATTTATAATACTTCATTTAGAACTAAGGTAAAAGTAGTAGTAACGATGCTGTAAGAAGCTTCTTTACCATATTAACATGAATACATTTCAGACTTTAATGATAAACGCACAGAATCCAGATACTTAAATAGTCCATTACACTGATTTTCTCTGAAAGTATTCTAATATGCACGGAAAATTATTACCCAGGAATATGCATTTACTCTTAATACATCTATTTTTAGGCTTTAAACCACAAGTAGAAGATAAATACATAATAATACACTCATGAAAATTTATATTACCATGGAAAGAAGTAAATATTAATGGGAAATGGATAACAAACACAATATATTCTGACTTCAATTTTATACAAACAAAAAAGTGCAATATAAAACAATATTAACTTTTGAAACTCAGCTGTTCTGCACAGCTGATGTTTAGCAACATCCTTGACCTCGACCCACTACATACCAGTAGCAACCTCCTAACTGTAAAATGGATCCAGACATTGCCAGATGTCCCTGGGAAGCCCCAGTTGAGAAACACTGGTCTAGATGAACGCAAGATGCAAGTATAATTCAGTGAGGATAAGCTCAGGATGTCAGAGGAGCGTCTTATCCATGTAAAAATTAGATGAAAGACTTCATAGAAGTGAAGTCTAAGAAAAGACCTAAATGGGGACTCCCCTGATGGCACAGTGGTTAAGAATCCACCTGCCAATGCAGGGGACACAGGTTCAATCCCTGGTCCTGGAAGATCCCACATGCCTCGGAGCAGCTAAACCCGTGTGCCACAACTACTGAGGCTGTGCGCCACAACTACTGAAGCCCATGCGCCCTACAGCCCGTGTGCCACAACTACTGAGCCCATATGCCACAACTACTGAAGACCATGCGCTCTAGGGCCCATGTGCTGCAACTACTGAGCCCATGTGCTTGCAACTACTGAAACCCGTGTGCCTAGAGCCCGTGCTCTGCAACAGGAGAAGCCACTGCAATGAGAAGGCCACACACTGTAATGAAGAGTAGCCCCTGCTCGCCGCAACTAGAGAAAGCCAGCACACAGCAACAAAGACCCAATGCAGCCAAAAATAATAAATAATTTTTTTTTTTAAAAAGACCTACACAATAACTTAGTTAAAGAATAAAATATTAGTCAGGACAAAGTATTCCAAGCATATCAAAGACCTGGAAGACAGATAATATGGCTGTGTTTCTTTTTCCCTTAGGGAGCTGCAATTTTCCAAGTCATAATTTCTCTGAACTCAAAAGTAAAAATAGATGCATATAAATAGAGTGGGGACAAAATCCCTAGGCACAAAAGTTAGAAGTCATCTACATGTTTCCCTCTATTTTCTACACACATTTAAATTTCCCCCTACATTTTTCTGGACATAGTCCTTGTAAATGGTTAAGTGCTAAAGTGGTTCCTAGTAGCTATTTTTAAGTCTCATCCTAGTAGCTATTTTTAAGTCTCAGCTGTTCTTGAATCTCATGCCTAAGGACTCTGTAACCATACTATACAAGACATAGTAACTTGCCTAACTAGAAAAGAGCATAAGAACTGAGATATAATAAGAGATCAAAGCCGTTATTCAGGATATAGAAGAGTTAAGGAGGAGTGGGGATAAAAGCCAGGCAGGAGTTTGCATCTGATTTCATGGCAACACAAACTACAAAAAGTTAAAGACAGCTTTACCACACAAGCCCTCCCAGAATAAACGGGTCTAACATATTCCCACTAAATTTCATACATCTCTATCACACAATTTATCTCAAGACTGTCTTATATTAAAATAACCTGAATAGCCCTTACTAAATGAGCCTAGAAAAGATGCTAATTCACATCACTTTCTACCCATTGTGTGCTACGCTCAGTAAAGATTTCCTGAATTAAACTGGATACAGATCAGACAACTTCTAGACTCTCTTCTGACTTTACAAGTCTATAGGTGTACAAAAATTATCTTGGTTTTCCAGTTAAAAATACATAAAATTCTTCAATGCCAAATAAAATGATTTTCCCTTCACACTAGCATTCTTTTAAGTATACAATAATAACATATAATTACTATATTCAAAATATTATGGCACATTGGTTTAGAGTGTTTTAGTTACTAAAGTCCTTGCTAGATAACTGACCTTCATTATCAATAGCAGAAAAGTATTACAAACAGCACAAGGTCCTTGGATAAAAGATTTATAGTAACAATGTGCTTTGATTTAACTTAACAAAGTAAGTTATTCTAAAATTAATTAGATGCCAAAATTAAAGATTTGGAAGTGTGTAAGTCAAAAGAGATAGAGACATTATATCGTTTTTGGATAATACATCTCTCCCAAGTTAGGCAATTTATAGTTAGACTTATTGAAATAAGTTTTAGATGCCCTTAAGTTGGAAGGAATTCTAGAAAACAATGCAGAAGCTGCTGAGGTTTTGTTATATTATACTACACTTCTTGGCTACTTGATTTCCCTTTATAAAATGTTATAAAGTTATGCTACGTGAAAGAAGCCAGACACAAAAGGACAAATATTGTATGATCCTGCTTATGTGAGGTACCTAGAGTAGTCAAACTCATAGAGACAGAAAGTAGAATGGTGGTTGTCTGGGACTGGAGGAGGGGGAAATGGGGAGTTATTATTTAGTGAGTACAGAGTTTCAGTTTGGTAAGATGAAAATTTCTGGATATGGACAGTGGTGACTGTTTCACAACAATGTACTTGATGCCACTGAATTCTACATTTAAAAATGGTTAAAATGGCAAATTTCATGTTATAAATATTTCAACACACACACACACACGTTATAAAAAGGTATTTAACCACAACTGTTAACCTCAAAAAGCATAGTCTCAATGAATATTGTATCCTAATCACTGGTCAGAGTAAGTTATATAAGCAATATAATATGCATATAAATGATATTACAGACACATCTACAAATTTTGGAGTTTCTTTGGTGTGTATTTTTGAATAGGTATCCATGCAACAGATTTAAAAAGTTGCAAATGCAACAAAAGGAGGTACAAAGAAAAGCAAATCTCCTGCTCACTTGTGACTAGTTAATCTCTTGAGAACTAAACACTACTACAAGCTTCTTTCACGTGTGGTTATTTATATATATTTTTTTCAACTTTATTGAGGTATACTATACATATTATACAATACAAATATTAAGCTTATAGTTCATTGTTTTGAAAAATATATACAACCATGTAACTACCACCCCAATCAACGTATACAACATTTTCATCTCCCCAGAAGGTTCCCTTTCATCTCCCCAAAAGGGAGCCAGTCACTCCCATGCCCAGAAACCATGGCACTGTTTCCTCCATGAATAAATCAGTTGTTCCTACTTTGATACAAAAAGAGTCACACAATTTGTACTCTTTTATATCTAACTCCTTTCAGCATAATGTTTCAATGATTTATCCATTATGTTGTGTGCGTCAACATTTAATCTTTTCTACTGCTGAAAACCATTTCATTGTATGGATATACCACTGTTTGCCCATTCAAACGTTACTTTTGTAAACAAAACATCAACATTTTATACACGCTAATCTACTTTTCTGCATTATTTTTTAAGGTGGATTTTTCTTTTGAAACAATTTCAAACTTATAGTAAAGTTGCAAGTGCAGTCAATACCGAATCACTCTCAAATACAATGGGAGTGTTATTCCTATAAAGACATACCCTTATATATTCACGATTAAACAATCAGAATTAGCGAACTAACAATGACCAATTACTACCATCTAATGCTCAGACCTCATTCAAGTTTTGCACACTGTACCAATAATATGCTTCAAATCGACATCAGAATCACAAGTTGTATTTATTTTCATTGTCTCTTAGTCTCCTTCAATCTGGAGCAGTTCTTCTGCTTGGCTTCTATGGATAACTTTGACAACTCTGAAGAATAACACGCCAATAATTTTGTATACTGCCCTTCAATGTGGTTTTCCTGTTTCCTTGTGATTAGATTCAAATTGTTAACCTTTGGATTATAAAAGAAGTGACATTATATTGTTCTCATTGCAACCCATCAGCAAAGTGGAGATTTTAACTACTAGTGGTGTTAACTTTGATCACTTGATTAAGTTGGTGTCTGCCAGGCTTCTTCACTATTGTTACCTTTTCCCTTTCTAGTTAATAAATATTTGGGGTGCAGGGGAAGGACACCTAAGTATGCTCATTATCATCAAACTATCTACTCATTAATTCATTTATTTATATCAGTATGGAACCATGGCTTCTTCTTTTATTCAATTGGTTATGATCTATCATAATTATTTATTTTGATGCTCAAGTTGTCCCCAACTTGGACTGTGTGAATGCCCGTTCAAGCTGTTTTCTGTGTTTAATTGACCTGGCCCATCATTCTCTGAACATTTACTCACTTCCAGCTAATAAGACATTCCAGGCTCATCTTGTTCTTTCCCTGCCCTAGCCCTGGAATCACCCATTCCTCCAAGATGTACTAGTTCCTTTTATTTTTTATATTTTTTCCAGTTTTATTGAGGTATAATTGACCATAAAATTGTAAGATATTTAAAGTGTACAATGTGATGATTTGATATATGTATAATTCTGAAAGGATTCCCTCCACTGAGTTAATTTAACACATCCATCACCTCACATATTTATTTTTTTCCTTTGATGAGAACATTTAAGTTTTACTCTTTGAGCAAATTTCAATTATACAGTTCAGTGTTATCAACTATAGTCACCATTTCATACATCATATCATCAGACCTTATTCATCTTCTAACTGAAGGTTTGTACCCTTTTACCAACCTCTCCTTATTTCCCTCAGCCTCTGGCAACCATGTTTCTACTGCTTCTATGAGTTAAACTTTATCTCTTTTAAATTCCACATATAAGTGATACCATGCAGTATTTGTTTTCCTCTGTCTGGCTTATTTCACTTAGCACAATGCCCTCCAGGTTCATCCATGTTGTCACAAACAAGAGGATTTCCCTCTGTTTTAAGGCTGATTAATATTCTATTATATATATATTGTATTTTTGTTATCCATTCATCCATCAATAGACACTTAGGTTGTTTCCGTACCTTAGCTATAGTGAATAAAGCTAGAAAAAGCGTTAATTGAAAAAGCATGCTAATGGAAACCAAAAGAAGCATAGAAGTAGCTAAACTTATACCAGACTAAATAGACTTTAAGCCAAACAATATAACAAAAGACAAAGAAAGTTATTACATAATAAAGCAGTCAATTCATCAAGAGGATATAACAAACCTAAATATTTATGCATCCAACACAGGAGCACAAAAATAAAACCAATATTCAGAGCTCTAAAAAGGGCAATAATAATTCAATAATACCAGGAGACTTCAATATCCCATTTTCAACAATGGATAGATCACCCAGACAGAAAATCAGTAAAAAAAAAAAAAAAAAAATTGGAATTAAACTACACATTATACCAGATGGAGCTAACAGACATATATGGAATGTTTCATCCAAGAGCAACAGAATACACATTCTTCTCAAAGGCACACTGAGGGACTTCCCTGGTGGTGCAGTGATTAAGAATCTGCCTGCCAATGCAGGGGGCACGGGTTCAAGCCCTGGTCCAGGAAGATCCCACACGCCGTGGAGCAACTAAGCCCATGTGCCACAACTACTGAGCCTGCACTCTAGAGCCCATGAGCCACAACTACTGGAGCCTGCATGCTAGAGCCCGTGCTCCGCAACAAGAGAAGCCACTGCAATGAGAAGCCCGTGCACCACAATGAAGAGTAGCCCCTGCTCACCGCAACTAGAGAAAGCCCATGCGCAGCAACGAAGACCCAACGCAGCCAAAGAATAATTTTTTTAAAAAGGCACATTGAACATTCTCCATGATACAACATATGATATGACACAAAACAACTCTTAACAAATTTAAGACTGAAAGCACACCAACTATCCCTTCTGACCACAATAGTATGAAACTAGAACACAAGAAGAGGAAAGCTGGAATATCTACAAATATGTGGAAACTAAACAACACACTCCTGAACAACCAATGGGTCAAAGAAGAAAACAAAGGAGAAATTTTTCTTAAATCTTGAAAGAAATGAAAATTTAAAAAAAACAACATACAAAAAGCTATAGGATACTACAAATGCAGTTCTGAGAGGCAAGTTTATAGTGATAAATGCATATATTAAGAAATTAGATCTCAAATAACAACCTAACTTTACACCTCAATGAACTAGAAAAAGAACAAATTAAGCTCAAGTTAGCAGAAGGAAGGAAATAAAAGATCAGAGTAGAAATAAATAAGAAAGAAAAAGAATAGAAGAGCAACAAAACTAAGAGCTAATTTTTTGAAAAGATAAAATTGACAAACCTTTATCTACACTTTATGTCTTTTGATTGGAGAATTTAGCCCATTTACAATTAACATAAATATTGATAGGTATGGATTTACCATTTCCTGTCTGTTAATTGTTTTCTGGTTGTTTTGCAATTCCTTTGTTCCATTTTTCCTTCTCTTGCTCTCTTCCTTTATTATTTGATGATTTTCTGTACTGGTATGCTTCCTTTCCCTTTTACCTTCTGCATATCTACTATAGGCTTCTGCTTTGTGGTTGCCATGAGCCTTGCATAAAACATATTTAGAACAGTCTATCTGAAGTTGATAATAACTTCAAATGCATACAAAAGCTCCCTCTCCCCACATTTTATGGTTTTGACTTCACCATTTGCATCTTTTTATGCTGTGTATCCAATAACAAATGACTGCAGTTATAGTTTTTTAAATACTTTTTGTCTTTCAACATTCATACCAGAGATATAAATGGTCTACCTGCCACCATTACAATATTAGAATTATTTTGAATTTAACTATAAATTTACCTTTACCAGTGAGTTTTATACTTGCATGTTTTCCTGTTACTAACTAGTGTCCTTTTGTTTCAAATGAAGAACTTCCTTTAACACTTCTTGTCAAGTCAGTCTAGTGGTGATGAACTCCTTTAGCTTGTCTGGAAATTTTTTCTCTCTTCCTTAATTCTTAAGGACAACTGCTGAATATTCTTGGTTAGCAGCTTTTTTGTTTTGTTTTCCCTCAGTACTTTGAGTATATGATCCCTCTCCCTTCCGGTCTGCAAGGTTTTTGCAGAAATAGCTACTGATAGTCTTATGGGGGGTTCCCTTGCACACAACCAGTTGCTTTTCTTTTGCTGCTCTTAAGATTCTAACTTTTGACAATTGTCAAAAGCTTTTGTCTCTAACTTCTGACTAATTATAATGTGTTTGAGTGTGGGTCTCTTAGGATTCAACTTCTTTCGAACTCTCTGAGCATCCTGGATCTGGATATCTGTTTCTTTCCCCAGGTTAGGGAAGTTTTCAGCCATTATTTCTTTGAATATGCTTTCTGCCCTGTTCCTCTCTCTTCTCCTTCTGGAACCCCTATCATGCATATATTGGTCTTCTTGATGTTGTCCCACAAATCCCATAATCTATCTCTTTTTTTCCTACTCTGTTTGAATGAATTCCACTGCCCTGTCAAGTTTGCTGACTCTTTCTTCCACTTGATCTAGTCTGCTGTTGAGCCTCTCGATTTTTCAGTTCAGTTTTTGAATTCTTTGGCTCTGTGATTTCTCTTGTGTACTTTTTAATATTTACTATCTCCTTGTTGAAACTCTTATTTTGTTCATGCATTGCTTCCTAACCTTGGTGAGCATCTTTATAACTTTTGTCTTAAACTCTCAATCAGGTAAACCACTTCATGTCATTAAGATCTGTTTCTGGATATTTACCTTATTCCTTTGTTTGGAATATATTCCACTGTTTCTTCATTTTTCTTGACTCTCTGTTGGTTTCCGTGCATTAGATAAAACAGTCATATCTTCCAGTCTTGACAGAGTGGTCTCATGTAGGAGACGAATACTGTCATATAAGAGATGGACCTCGTCAATCAGCCCAGACCAAGGCCTTAGTTTTCTCTCAAAGTTTTGTGACCGTCCAAGCCTCCTCCTTTGCTCTTAGTGGCTCCCAGTAGTTGAGGGTGTGCCAAGACCCATCAGTGTCCAAAAGGGAAGGATCACAATCAGAACCTAGATGTACGCTGCTTAGAAGCTGGACCCTCAGGGAGCAGCTGGATGAGTATGCAGTTAAACTTCTTCCAGGGAGAAAGTGGGAGAAGGTTGTTTTTGCCTAATCCTTCTTTGCTGGACCTTGGTACATGGCCATGGGGAAGGGTTCTCCTGTACTCATTAACAACTATTTGTTTGATAAAGCACTGTAAGACTCTTGAATACAAACCCCATTGGCCATTAGAGCCAGATGACCTGGGGGCTCATCCCTCAGATGGCAGCTGCAAAAGCTTGGGCACCAGATGTGTGTACAAGCTTTTTCTTGGGAGACGCTGTCAACTGGGTTTTATTATTGGAGCAGGCTAATGGGGAGAAGGTGGGAGAGATGCCTGCTGGCTTCCCCTGTCTCTGGGGAAGATTTCAGGTAGCCCTTAGATGCCCGCTAAATTAGAAGCCCAGCATGCAGGCAGCGGCTTTTAAAGTACAGAGTTAAACCTATTTCAGGGAAAGACTGGAAGACGGGTTATTTCCTTTGCTCTCTGTGCTGAACCTTAGGGTGTAGAGTCAGTTAAAAAATGCTTCTTTGCTATAGTCTTCTGGAACTCATGAGTGGAAGCCTCTTTGGCTATCACCGCCAGGTCTGGGTCCCATGCTTTAGGCAGAAGCCACAAAAGCTGGGGTGCAAATATATGTACAAACTTTTCCAGGCAGATTCCAGTGACTTGGAGTGGGCTGAGGCAGAAGCCAGGCAGCCGGCCCCTAGTGTCTGCTATATTAGATGCTTGGCCCTCAGACAGCAGCTTTTAATGTATACAGATAAACCTCTTTCAAGGAAAGACTAGGAGATGGGTAATTTTGCCTGCTTCCTCTGAGCTGATCCCTGTGGGGACAGTCATAGCAAGTGACTGCATTCCCAATAGGAACTGCTCCTCTGGTTGGCATAGTCTTATAGGTCTCATGGACACAAGCCCCACTGGCTTTCAGAGCTAGGTGTTTTGGGAGCCTATCCCTCAGGAAGGAGTCAAAGTTGGGGTGCTAGATGTAGGCTCCAAATGCTTCACTCCTCAGACAGAACCTGAGTATTGGGGGCCTCTCCCAATTGTGTGGTGCTATGTCAGGGGTGGGGTTTTGTTCTCCCTCATCTGGGTCCTACTGTTACAGTGTTTGTTAGTTTTTTTCTTTTCTTTTTTTTTAAGGTTATAAAGGTTTCCTATTTTTTAAGAAGTTGAGAGGATTCTGTTTCTCATATTCCTTATAGTTTTCAATTAGTTGTAGACAAGAGAAGCAAGCAGCAGAAACATCTTTAACTCCAAAAACCAGAAGTCCTCTAGATTACACATATCCCTCACATGTGTGAGGAGGTATGTTTATTTTTTGTAAAAATAAAATGTTTTAAAAGAGTAAAACCATCTCAAGTTCCTGGCACTAGTACCTCATGACATAGGCCTCTCTAATGGGTGGTGATTTTAAAATGAAGTCAGTTCCCACCTCTCCTGTGCACTGCCAAACCAGCATATGAAGTTGACTGGGTTGAGGCAGCATAATTTCTGCTTTAGCACCAAGTACAGCCCTCAGGAGGTTAAAGGGTTATTTAACCCTTTTGTTATTTAACCCTATTGTCTACCAGACAATAAACCATCATAATTCTAAACTATATTTTAATCTACTTTTAATTCACATTAACTTTTAATTTAGTTTCTTTTACTCAGTCATAAATGCATACCACTTGAGAATCAAAGAGCCCAACAAGGTTTTTATTAAAACTAACCATCTTCTGCCCACCCTCTCCTGCCAATTCCATTATTTCTTCTCTTCCCAGAGGCAATGTCTTCCACTTCTTTTTAGCTCTTTTGGTATTTACCTCCATATCACCAAATTTATAGTGCTACTTACTTCATATTTTTTGTTTTACACGTTATCTGACTTACTCCAGCTTCAAAAGGAGATGATATGTGTAAAAAAGAGATAATGAAAAAGATATGAAGTAGCAGCTATAAGCACATATAAATTATACGCATATATACACTTCTGTCCCCTCACCTCCAACACAGATCAAAATTTTGATTATAATCAATGTTCAGCACCATTATGATTAAGTAAATTACATTCATATTTGGGCCATGGATAACTTTCGCAAACATGGAAATAAGTTTTACTTTCATATATATTCTGAAGTTAATCACTTCTTACTTTTTGTTTGCTTTGTTTGTATGTACTTAACACTTTTTTTTTTTGCGGTACGCGGGCCTCTCACTGCTGCGGCCCCTCCCGCTGCAGAGCACAGGCTCCGGACGCGCAGGCCCAGCGGCCACGGCTCACAGGCCCAGCCACTCCGCGGCATGTGGTATCCTCCCGGACCGGGGCACGAACCCGCGCCCCCTGCACCAGCAGGCGGACTCCCAACCACTGCACCACCAGGGAAGCCCTGTACTTAACACTTTAATTCAACCCCAAATCCTTTGCCAATTCTCTAAATCTCTTTTTTCTACATTAAAGAGAACAGCTATTGTATCAATTTCATTGGTGACAACAGATCTTGTATCTACTTTGAGCCATCTACCCTCAAGCCTTGTGACTTTGTTCAGTCTGGACTTGTCCTCCATGTATTATGCTCAGATATATAGTATCTTATGATCTTGCTGCACTATCACCCTACGATTTCCTTCATTATTCTCTTATGCTGGATTCTTATATTCCTTAAACTCCATACTTTCCTTTACCTTGATTTACTCCCTTGTTTTAATGGAGCACATTCTAGTAGCCTTGAAAAACTTTTGGGGAGATTAATTTTGTAAGATTTTAAATACCTGAAATTATCTTTCTTCACAATTAAATGATAATTTTGGAAAAGGATTCAATGATTAGAAACCATTTCCCCCCCAAATTCTGAAAACACTGGTCCACTGCTTTTCTTTTAATCACAATTCTACTGAGATATAATTAACATACCATATAATTCATCTATTAAAATTGTACAATAGTTTTTTAGTATATTCAGAGTTATAAAACCACCACCACCATGAAAAACAGAACATTTTCATCACCCTAAGAAAAAACTCCATATACATTAGCAGTGCTCCTTCTTCCCACCCTCCTCCAGCCCTAGGCAACCACTGATCTACTTTCTGTCTCCCTGGATTTGCCTACTCTGGATGTTTTATATAAATGAAAATCATATACGATCTTTTGTGAGTGGCTTTTTCTACTTAGCATGTTTTCAAGGTCCCTCCATGTTGTAGCAGATATTAGTACTTCATTTAATTGCCAAATGCTACTCCACTGCATGGATGCACAACATTTATCTGCTCATCTGCTGATGGACATCTGAGTTGTTTCCACCTTTTGGCTATCATGAATAATAGTGTTGTGAGCATTAATGTACAACTTTTTGTGTAGACATATGTTTCCATTTCTCTTGAGTGTATATATACTCCTAATATTAGAATGGCTGGGTCATGTGATAAATCTACATTATACATTTTGAGACACTGCAAGATTGTTTTCCAAAGTAGTTGCATTATTTTATACTTCCACCAGCAGTGTATGAAGGTTCCAGTTTCTCCATAATCTCACCAACACTTGTTACTACCTGTCTTTTTGATTACAGCCATCTAGTGGTTGGGAAGTGGTATCTTTTCGTTTTGATTTGCATTTCCCATGGCACATCTATTTTTTCACATGCTTATTGGCCACCTGTAAATCTTATTCAGAGAAATGTCTAATTTATATAGATCCCTTGCCTATTTTTTCATTGACTTAATTTTTCTTTTTATTGATTCTTAAGGTTTATGTCTAGGTTTTAGAGTTTCATATTTTTAGTTCTTACATTTATGTCACTGATCCATTTTGAGTTAATTTTTGTTTATGATGTGAAGAGGGGGTGGGGGAGGGTACCAAACTTTATTCTTTTGCATGTGGTTATCCAATTGTCCCAGTGTCATTTGTTGAAAATACTTTCCCCATTGAATTGTCTTGGCACTCATGTCAAATATCATCTGACCACAAACATGAGGGATCATTTTTGGATTTCCAATTTTAGTCCACTAATCTATGTCTATCTTTATGCTAGTTCCAAACTCTCTTGATTAATGTAGCACTGCAGTAAGTTTTAAAATCAAGAAGTGTGACTACTTCAACTTTGTTCTTTGCTCCACTAACTTCTAGCTTCCATTCCTGTTGTTGAAATTTGATTACATTGTCTTGATTCTGTGTGTGCAACTTGCTTTTCCCTTTCAAACCTCTTAGGATCTTCTACTTTTCCCCACTATTCTGAAATTTCATGATGATATGCCTTGATAGAAGTCTACTTTCATCCTAATTGTGCTGGGTAACTCTTTACTGGCCCTCTTAACCTGGGTATTTGCTTCATTTCCTTCCAGGAAATCTTCTTAAATGATCAAGTGATATTTTTTTTTGCTTCTATTTTCTGATCTCTATTTCTGGAAAAACTTTTATCAATTTATCCTTCATTTATCTTGTTTATTTATTATTTATCTTTATTAGACAATGGACCTTCTGGACTGATCCTATAGTATTTTTACTTTTTTCCTCCTTATTTTCAACCTGTTCATTTTTATTCTACTTTCTCTAAGATTTCCTCGACTTTATGTTCTATATTTTCTATTTTTTAATGATTTCTGCTCAAATATACTCTTTTTTCCCTTTTTTTAAATAACATCCTATTTTTGTTTTACATATGCATTATTTTTTTTTCATTTTTTTTAAAGGTTTTTGTTTGCTTGCCTGTTTTGGTCTCTTTTATAGGCTAGACATTTCCACCCATGACTATATACTCGGGCTTGAAACTAAAGGACCAAAACCTCATTAAGAGCTCTGTGAATTAGGTTAGGCTTTTCTACCAAACCATTTTATCAGGAGAACTGCTAATACCAATAAATTTAGATTTTGCTGATGTTTTTCTCCATCTCTTGGGTTTGCCAGATTTCCCTAAGAGTCTTCCAAATTCTTAGGTGAAGTGCAATAGCCAGGCTGCACTGTTTTGGAAGCTGAGTAGGCGGGAAAAACAGCTAGAGCTTGACGTGGTGTGCAGGAAAGGGGAGAACAGGTGGTTACAATAAGTATTTAAATTACCACTTAGCTCCCCATAATGTGTACCATTCAACAGTGTCTGGTATCTTCTCAGTTCAGAATCTCTCTGCTCCCCTATTCCAAAGAATAAACTTTTAGTATTCTGAGGCTCAGGAATGTTACCATGGAGAAAATGGGGAGGAAATCTCTGTTTCTAAACAGTTTTCAACCAGTTCTCATCACCATTAATTCTCATCCTCATTTTTAGAGGTACCTGGTATACTAAAAATGAGGCCCTTCAGAGGATCTGCAGTATAAACTGGACTGTATCTTGACTTTCCCTGTCAGTGGCTAAGAACTCAGTTACTTGTGGACAGACAGCTCAATGTCCTTCTGTTTTCTAGCTTCTAAAATTCTGTTGCTATTGTCTTCTTTTCCTTTTTCTCGTTATTGATTATACCTATTTTTTAAAAATATCCAAACACTTACCATTGTTTCATTAAGGTTTCAGAAGGTAAATGCATGTCTTTAATCTACCACTTGAATCAGACGCCTTTTAATTTTTTTCAAAAGAATGACAGGCCTCTTTTTGTTTTTGTTGTTTTGCCCATGCCGCGCAGCTTGTGGGATCTTAGGTCCCCCAACCAGGGACTGAACCCGTGCCTTGAAGCAGTGAAAGCACAGAGTCCTAACCACTGGACCACCAGGGAATTCTCCAAGGCCTCTTGAAACTGAACGTCAGATTTGGAGATACACTTCAAAAGTACCTACCAATTTCAGGCAACATAAGTTTAATTAAATTTTTCATTTCCATTAGCAACTGTTAAAGATGCTTGCATTCTAAAGAGTAAACCAAGCCTCAACCACAGATAACTATAAAAGAATATGGGAAAGAGAAATAAATTTTGACAAGTAGAACATGGAAAATCTCATTGGAAGAAATTATCTGAACATTATTTTGAAGAATTCCACAGACATATAAAAAGAAGTATAGAATTCACAAGCAATACAACAGCATAAACAAACACAAGGAGCAACATGTGCTTCACTGGATCCTCTTCTTGTTTTTTCAACAAAGTTCTAACTCAAGGTCCTGAACTCAGCAAGCCCTGAAGAACCATATCCACTCCTTCAACTTTAATTAGCACTTAACATGAAAATAACTCCAAAACCTGCTCTTCCATCCATTTTCCAGAGCAAAATATGTACTTTGCCGGTGGACTGTTCCATGTCACCGCGTCAAAAACTCCCATTCGTCCTACCTGAGCTGCCTTCCTTAAGCATCTCTTGTTCCCAAACCATTTCTGCCTCCTTCATCTTCAACACTTCACATCCACTGAGTAAATCCACCAGCAAGTAATCCTTGAATCAAGTTTGATTCTTCCTACTTTCTCCCTTTACACCGCTGTTTCCCAGTTCCCACTGATTAAGTAGCTTTTCAATGAGAAGCTAAAATTAATGTTCAGCAATTTCAAGCTTTACACAGTCACTTTGTCACTAGCTGGAGTTGTACTAATATTAAGAAGGCAAAATGAATAACCTGAGACCAAAACTAATCTACACTATGGCTTTATCACCATTTTCTTAGAATAAACATTGCTGGGAAGGCATTCACTTTTTTTTTTATTATAGAACTGTTTAGCTTCATGCTTCAGTTGGATAATTACAAAGTTAAATTAAGTGAGCTTAAACAGTGTTTAACTAAGCACAGAGTGAATACTCCCTAAATTTAAAACTTCACTTGCTTAGTTTATTCAAACCAACTTTATGCAAGCCATCTTCCTAAAGCTTACTCATGAACAGCCCATAAAACCAGAGAAACAGTTGAGAATATACACACAGGTTTGTTTGTTTGTTTGTTTGTTTTTAAGTGCTGACTGATCTGAACTACAGGGAAGCCACAGACCACATGGGCAACTAATGCTCCCATAGCAATTATTATTCTCAGTTATAGACCAGAACAGCCCACAGTAGTCAGGATATGGCAAAAGGAGCATCAGAATAGAGTCATTTGAAAGACTCTTGTTTTGCATCATAATACCCTACTGATACATAACCAACCAACCAAATTATCTGGAAGCAATGTATTTTACAGTGGTTTTCATAAAGTATTCTTGCACTAGATTTCAAAGTATTGAAGAGTTGTAGATATGTTTACCTCTCTGTAAACATGTACTAGATAGCTTGCTATGCATAAAAACCTTTTTCTTTTTAAGGTCCCATGGTTATAGAATGTCACCTAGTCAATCATCTAATAGTCACTTATCTTCCCCTCTCCTGGAGAAAATGGTAATGAATTAATAATGAATTTATAAGTTCAGTATAATTATTATCCATAAAGATAATACTGATTTCCTAAACTAAATTACCTTTTGGACTGCTCCACTACCTAACCTTTGATTAAGAAAAAAAATTCATGGGAAGGGGAATACCACAACTTCTGTCCCTAAAAGGAGGGGAAAGGATGAAAAAGGAAAAGAGTGTGAATCAATAAAACTGGACTTCCTGGTCAGAGGACTAACAACTGTGAAAAACTAATTTTAAAATACAAATATCATCTCATTTTAATGGTTTTAAGGATAACCAAAATTGCTACACACTACTAAAATGCTAACTCAGTTGGAGCTTTTACAATAAAGGTACACTATTCCTTTTATTTTTAAGGCCTAATTCATAAAATCTACTGCCTGTCAACAACGTACCAAGCACTGTAGAGACACGCAAAGAAGAGACTCTGGCCTAATAGTACTAAAAATCTCATGTAAAGACAAAAGGTAAACTATAATATGATATACTAAAAAAATGTAACAAAGGCATGTATGAAGGCAATGAGGCCACAGACGGAATACCTAGGCCTGCCTGGTGGAGTGAGGGAAGACTGTGTAACGGAGCTGATGATCTCTCAAAGGAGTAAAAGGGGAGACGTGATTAAAAAAGAACGATTTACTGCTGACATCACAGCCTGATCACGAGACAGGGTAAAGATTCAGAACCCAAACAGTAAGATACAGGAGATGGCAAACTGGTCTAGAAAAAATTTAAAAAGAAGGTACCATAAACACTCTATATAAGTCTATGGAGCAAAACATTCCAAAGTCTGCATAGACTGACTTAACGGATATTTTAGAACAAATCAAACACTATATATGCTGGATGGGAAAGAACAAAAAAAGAGTAGGAGCAAAACAGACAATTACCTCCTTTTGTAGTATCATTCTGGGCCTGGATGCCATGATGCAATGAATTATGAATGGCAGAAAGAAGATCTGCTGCTTGAACCATCAATTTTTGAGCTTCTGCAACAGCACTGGTCTAGCAAATAAATCACCAAAAACATTCTTACATATTCTTTCACTGAAAGATATACATTAAATAGGAAAATCCTATAAACAATAATGAAATTAAATGCTTGCTGTAATGACATTGGTTTTCACAAACTATTCACTTAATATAGGATGCCCAGATCCTGTTAGGATAGAAATAATTTTTTTACCCATATCTATACATTGTAGGAGCCATTAAAGAACAATAGGAAACATTTCTGGTTTATTCTACTAATCTCATGTTTAAAAAAAAAAAGAGAGATGCAATCAACTAGAAAATGGGAAATTGCAACATTCCTACTAAATCATTCATCAAGGTGAAATTTCAAAAAAACAGAATTACAGAAGTTAGTAAAGGTTGGATCTCTACTTACCACTTATTAACTATTCACAAATTAGTTAGAACTACCAAATTAGTTCTAAATTAATTAGAACTACCAAAATAAAACATTCCATCGAAAACAAAAACACTAAAATTTAGATTATAGTAAATACCCTTACCTCTTTCTTAGTAAAAGCTATAAGCACTGTCAGTAACACTCGAGTAAATTTCACTCTGCTGAATACTGCTAAACACTGTTGGTGCTAAAAAACAAGAAAGGACTAAAAGTTAAAAGATGCAAAGTCTGTCAAAGAAATTTCATTTTAAAATATAGTATTTTAAGTCCTAAATCTCAGTGTTAATAACTTACTATTGAATATATTACAAACACCTTCACTTATAGTCTTTTAAATGTCTGAAATATGAGCTGCAGAAAACATAATAAAACAAAGCCTATTTTATTGAAATAGAAATACATAATAAAGCTTGTGTGTCAAGAGCACTGATTTTTCCCTAAGTCAGGAGTTACACTATTATTTCAAAACTGATTTAATTAGCATTTTTAAAAGGACTGATAAAAAGGTGCTTTAAGCAGAGTCAGAAAATTTAGGATCTTAACAAAGGTTTGACAACTTTTGATACTGTGTAAGTTCTTGAATTCTGCCAACTTTTGGTGGATCATCTGTTAAAAAAAAAAATCATGTTTTTCTTCCTACCTCACAGGAATATTGAAGAGCTTTGAAATCATGTATTTGAAAGAGTTATATTATAATTCTATCAAAATAAATACAAGGGAAATAAACTCCCTTGCAATGTCCAATTTGTAAAGAAATACCTTAAAAAGGGCTTCCATAAATTATAACGTAGTTCATAAAACTACAACATTAACTTCTCTGATATTATCTACCAGAAAATAAGTTCAATTACTTCTAGTTCAACTTCTGGATCTCTTTCTTCTCCCTGTCGACTTCGAGTACTCTAAAATTTTAAAAAAGGTATATTAAAACACACACAAACCTGTAAAAGCATTAGATTACAATTATACAAGGTAAAGCAATAAATTAATTTATTGAATATATGCAAGAATCTATTTGAAGAAAAATATTTGGAAGAAAAAATCTGTATCAATTATTTATTTTCCTATTAATACTATGTACAGAAAGTTCATTTTGATATAAATTATAAAGATCACACAAAAGAATAAGGTATTAAAAACAGCAAAAGCAAAACAATGAAAAGCAGAAGCACATGGTACATAGTACTTCCTGCTTTTAAAAAATCTATTAACTGAAATTCCTGATGCTCTCCAAACTAACCCTGTTAGAAAAAAAAAGTAACCTATACAAAATCACATCATAAAGTCACATGGTAAATACTGATAAGTTCTATACTAAAATGCAAAACATCTTGTTAATACATGTGTTACATATGGTTGACTATTCTGACAAAATTCCAAGGCAGTACCCACAGGAAGATCTGGTAGATTGGGGTTCTAGCCCTGGAGCTGTCACTTACTAATGGCATGCCCTTAATAAGACTCAAGACAGGTTACTTAACTCTTTTCAGCTGTATTTTCTTCATGTAAAAGTACATTTTATTGCCTAATGCACTGAATAACTGTAAATATCTGGTAAGACAATAATGCAAAATTGTTTTGACAACCATGCTGTGTTATACAGGTATAAAAAAATAGAAGAAATGTAACTTTTTTTCATTTTTAATTTCTATGAGAACAAAATCATCAGGATCATCTGGTCAAAGGATGTCATTCATAGAAGGCTTTTAATCAGATTTGAGGAGCTTCCATTTACTGAGCTCTTCTGCTATGTTCTAGATACTGCCCTAACTATTAATGATACAAAGGTGAAGAAGGTAGTCCTTACCTTTGAGGAATTTAAAATTCTAGAATCTTATGCTATTCTTAAAATAGCATACTAAAATTTTAAAACATTGGCAAAAAATTGAAAAAATTTGAAAGGGTTAAATTTTCAACACTTGAAAGTAACACTACTTCACCAGAAACCCCTCTAGCAGTGTTCTAATTCATTACCAAAAAACGGTACAGCATATATAAAGAAAGTTGGTGGTCCTACCTACACTAGCTATTTGTAATTAGCTAAAGTTAACCTGACATTTAGAAGAATATAAATATCCTACACCAAAGAAAAGAGAAAAAAATATATACCTTTACTCTTCTTTGCATGTCATCCTCCACATCTTTTAGCATGCCTAGAAAGAGAGACAATGATTTTAAAAGGAAACAAATCCAAATGTAAAATTTGTGAATTATATTTATAAATGGTTTTACCTGTAACTCGAAGATCTGTCACACTGTTGGCCATTTTAAATCCATAAGTCATTGACTGAAAATCTTCCTATACAGAAAAGCAATAATTAGGCCCTTGAACAGTAGCAAAACCTTTCATTATATTTCTCTTACAAAATCACTATTTGCTAATAAGAAAACAGTAATGGAATGTCACCCTAAATATTGCTATCATACATCCAAGCTATCTTTACAGGCATACCATTAAAACACCACATTCTAATGTTGTCTCTGTCCCCTTAATTTCAATTGCTGTCCTTAGGCTATTTAAACATACTTGCATTTAATATGTTCATTTGCAAAATAATGCTTATGATAATATCACAAATAATTCCCACTTACAAAGAATTCTCACATTCACAGGTGAACAATAAATATGTAATAATTACTATTTGCAAAATTTAAACAAGACTCTTCAAAACTTATTATATGTCATTTTACACACTGTTAGGCTAAAAGGTTAAGTCTTCTCAAACAGAATTACTCAGTGACAGCAAAACCACATTCCCGCTTCTGCCCATTGTAAAGAAAACAAATGATTCATACATGGATTCCCACTCCCAAAATCATTTAAAACACTGCTGGGATATTAGCAAATTAAGTGGTTTGCTGGATTCACTATCAAGAGTTTAATAATATCTGGCTGATTTCAGCTAAGAAGTTAGAAGTTCTACTAAAGGAGTGTTTCTGCCATATTACGATTCTTATAAAAATGTATATAAAAGCCTAATATAATGAAATAACAGATATTCACAGCAGTGGCCAGAACTATAGTGAAATTTCTGGACTCTTAACAAAAACATTCAGTAAGCATGCAATTCATGTCAGGTACTATATCTGACAAACAGAAAGAAGTACAAACAATGTCTCTAGTCTGAAAGAACTCAGGAGAATTGTATGCCTCACAGGACTGGGTCTTTCAAAAGTCTCAGGCTGTAATACAGAGCTATAAACTTACGCTCCAGATGAAGTTTATACTCTATCTCTACTTGGACATCAAACAGGATTCTCAAATTATACATGTCTAAATAGGAACTCTCATAGTGTTTACCACATTGCTAAAAGGCACCCCCATCCCATTACTCAGGCTGAAAACCTGCATTTCAAGTCATCTTGTTTTCCTGAAACCCGTATCAGATCCATCAGAAAACACTGTAGGATCTATCTTCAAATTCTAATCACCAAGTCCGACTCCTTTCACAGCTATCTCCAGTTCAAGGATCCACCATCTCTCACTTCTATAACTGTCTCCAGACAGGTCCCCCACCTTCCACAACTGTCTGCTATATAATTTATTCACCACCAAAGGCCAAAGGGATTGTTTTAAGATAAGCCATTTCATGTCACTTTCTACTCAAAACTTTTCAGGAATTTTCTTCCTCACAGTAAAATCCCAAATTCCCCCATGGCCTCTAAGGCCCTCCACCATGTGGCCCTGGTCTCCCTCTCCAACCCCATTTCCTACCTACCACTCATCTCCATGTTCACTGCACTGCAATCACACAGGCCTTCTTGTTGTCCTTCAAGCATATCAAACACATACTCTTCTCAGGACCTCTGTACCCACTGAAACCCCCTCCCCAAACTGATTTTCTTCAAAAGATTTACAAAGCTCCATCCCTTACTATATTCCAGCCTCTGTTTCAATGTCAATTTCTCATACGAGGGTATACCCTGTGCATTCTCTCTAAAATAGCACCCTCCACCACTTTATATCCCCTTTCCCTACTTTACTTTTCTTCACAGAACTTGTCACCACCTGACATTATATATGTAATTTGTTTACTTACACACTGACTATTTGTCCCAAGGAATGCATAATCTCTGAGCTCAGGGCTTTGTTGTATTCATGCTTTATCTCTAGGGCTTAGAATAGTGCTTGGCACAGAGTACTATTCAAACCTATTTGTTGAAGGAATGATGAGCTACTTCAGGGCGGGGGCCATTTGGCCGTTAACCTTACTAAGAACATCAGGCTGGTTACAAGTTACACTGAGGAGTGGTGGAGACTGTGGCAAATGAGAGAACATACATGTCATCTAAAGGAAGTAGGCCGCTGCTTACCCTCTTATGGTCATGAATGAATACAGCACTAGTTTGGTACAGTCTCCTAGGTTTTCAGAACAAAAACCTAATTTAATGTAAAATCATCAGACTTTTTAATGTTACCAAGTTTTTAAAAATTAAGTAGCCCAACACTGTGTAGAAAAAACAAAACAGGGGGAAAAAAAAGCAACCTGTAAGCCCTATCTGTGGACCCTTAAGTTTGCCAAGAAGACTCTAAGGAAAAGCATTCATCTGGGAGATTATCACAGGTCTGTGTAATAAATACAAACCTCAGTAACAAGAACTTAATCTAAGTCATTGGAGGTCTGAAGCAGAAGAGTTATGTCAACAGATGCTGCCATTAAAATATCACTACTGAAACTCTGTGGACTTAAGGAGGACAAAAATCAAAGTAAACCCAGAGAGACCAGATACTGGATACCACCCAACAGTCCAAGCAGGAGCTGATGGTGAACGGGACTGATACCATAACCAGAAATGATGAGAAGTTGTTGAAATCAGGATATATTTAAAAGGTAAAGCCAACATGATGTGCTGAAGAACTGAATATGAGGTAAACTGTAGTATAATCAAGGGTTTTCGGTCTGAGCAACTGGTAAATTATGATGCCATTTACTCAGATGGGGCAGTTTGGGAGGAGCAGGTTTAAGGGCAGAAATGGAATACAATTTTAACTATATTAAGTTTGTAATTCCTTTGGTCATCCAAGGGAAGATTTCAGGAAGGCACTTGCTTGAGTCTGAAAGTCAGAGGAGGAAATCAGGATTAGAGATATCAATTTGGACTTCATCAGCTTATAGTTGGTATTAAAAGCCACAGAACTAGAGGAAATCAACCCAGAGAGAGCCCAAGAGAACTGGAGATCTACAGGAGCAAGCACAGGAAATGGACTAACCAGTGAGAAAGAAAGAAATCCAACAGATTGTCATAATAGGAAGATAAGAAGAAAGTATTTCAAAAAGTGGTCAGTTGAGTCTAATGAAGCCGACAGGCTGAAGAGGGAGGAGTGAGAACACTGGATTTAGCAAGACGGATATCATTAAGGAGCTTGCTAAAAGCAGTTTCTGTAGTGGTAGAAGAATGTCCAATTGGTGTGGGTGAGAAGAGAATGAAAGAGAAAGTAAAATAATATTAACAGCTCATTCAAGGAGTTTTTGGTACATATAGGGCAGCAGAGAAATGAGACTGTAGATATAAGGAGCCATGGCATCAAGGGAACTGCGGTGTTTTGGTTTTAAATTAAGTCATGTAAAAACATGTTTATATGCCAGTAAGAATAATCTAGTAGCGAAGGATGCAGCAGCAACACAATACAAAGAAAGGGATACTAACTGCAGTAGGCTAGAGGGGAGGGAATCTAGAACACAGTGGAGGGGCTGAGAGCTTAGAATGTCACAGGGATACTTTCGTTTTAACAACAACAGAGTGTGTGGATACCATAACAGGTTAGCATTTGTGATAATAAGAAGATGGGATACTTCTAATTACATCTGACTGTATCTAATATCCCATTATGGTAGAAAGCAAGCTGACAGTGAGAGTTGGCACTGGAGGTCTGAGAAGTAACAGATGGGGAAAAGTTACCTTAGAGACTAGAAAAGCAAGTTTGCTACGGAAGTGTTGTAGGATAGGATTGTCTCTAGTGTTGAGTGCCCATCTGAGACTTGCAGTCCTAAAATTAAAGTGAGAACAGACACACAGATGTGAATTTTCCCCAGCTGCCTTCTGTTGTTTGGGTGCAAGAAAGCAATTTTAGCACTAACTGGGCCATGGAAATGAGAACGTGAGGAAAGTAACAGAGAAAACTAAAGCGACAGCACCTATGAATTGGAGGTCTCTGTGGCACTAAAGGACAGAAGGAATAGGGGAATCCAAGTAAGTGGTATGGATCAAAGGATAGTTTGGTATCCTTTGATATAGTTTGATAGCTTGATATCAAGATTTTAGAGGTGAGTAATTAGTAGGGAAAAAATTTTGTCCATTTCTGAGCAATGGACAAATCATTTTCTGAGCACCCTATGATGGCTGGTATAGGCTAAACACCAGGGATACAATGGTAAAATACTATCACTGCAAATACAGAGCTTATTATCCCAGGGACAGAAGATGTTTTGACAGATAAAGCCCATGTTCTTCACTTGTACTCTACAATATCTTTACAATACTACCAAGATATAACTGCAGAAAATTATAAGGGATATTTAGCATTCTATAAAACACAGCATTTAAAACAATGCAGCCTTGCAAAGAAATTTAGAATAGTAAATACTTACAATCATAACTGTAACAGAACACCCAATATCAGAATTGAATGTGATTTCACCAAAGCAGTAATCTTGATTGTACTAATATTCTAAATAAGTAAAACTGTTTCAATCCCTTCTAAAACTTAATAGTCACAATGTATTAGTTGTGATTTATTACTGCTTTAAACATTCATTTCACAGATAAAATACTTTGCATAAATATTTCAGGGTCTCCTAAAATAATCTGATTCATTCAACTAAAATTTGAGTACCTACCACAGACCAGATACTGGGTAACCTAGTAAGGGTACAAGTAAGGGTAAAACATGAGCACAGATAATTCAGATTAGGACTTGAAACAATTTAAATGTCCACTAGTAAGTGGCTTGTAATTTATTGTACATACAGTGGAATACTACTGCTGCTGCTGCTCCTACAACTACTAATAGCAGCTAATGTTATTAAGTGCTTGTCAGGTGCCAGGCACTGTTCTAAACATTTTACTTGTTAATTTGTTAATCCTCACAATAATGCTCTAAGGTGGGTACTTTTATAAACTACATTTTATAAATGAGGAAACTGAGGCATAGGACGTTTAAATTCTGAAAAACCACAGAGCTAGTAAGCGACAGAGTAAGAACACAAACTTATGTGGTCTCACTCCCCAGAGGCTTTTCTAACTTTTATTCTGAAAAAAATTCAGATTACAAAAATAGTAAAGAGAAGTCCCATATTGCCTTCACCCAAATGATAACATTAAACCACATTTACATTATAATTCTCTATTTTTCTTCCCTGAAACCTTTGAGACTAGGTTGCAGACTATGATACCCCTTTATCTGTAAATGTCAGTGTGATTTTATAAAAACAAAAATCATTCTCTTACAAAACCACAGTACAATTATCAAATCAGGAAACTGACGTCTCTTTAACCTGGAACATTTCTTTTGTCCTTGTCTTTCATGCCCTGACATTTTAGAACAGTACAAGCCAAAGTTATTTTGTGTATGTCCCTCAATATGGGTTTGTCTTACATTTTTCCGAAATTCAAATCAATTTAATATTTGATAGAATATTTGACCTGAATACCACAGAAGTGATGTTATGTCCTTCTTAGATCACTGCATCTGGAGACACATGGTGTTGACTTATCCCATTACTGGTGGTTAATTCTGGCCACTTGGCTAAGATACTAAGTGTCTACACTGTAAACTTATCGTTTTCCCTTTTGTAATTAATAAATGTCTTGTGGGATGATACATTGAGGCTAGGTACAAATCCTGTGTCTCATTACACTTTTGTCTACTAGTTTGAGCATCCTTTGATGATTCATGCCAGAAATAGTTCTTCAAAATCTGTATTCTCAACACGATGCAATGCAAATAAAAACAATGAGGTAGATCTACCTACATGTGCTGGTATGTGCAAAAATCTGTTCTCTATACTCTGTGGGAAAATGTAAGTTGCAAACAGTCTACATAATTCCATCATGTTAAGTAAAATACACACGGGTACATATCATAAAAAACACTTGGAAAGATATACATCAAATGGATAATAGTGTTTACTCTTTGCCAGACAAGCCAAGAACTTTTATAGTTTCATTTATTTACTGTTGTATTAGAAATATGCTTGGCTGCAAGTAAGAGAAAAATCCAACTTAAGTGACTTAAGTGATACAGATTTACAGCATGCCAAATAACATGAACATTAGAATATTAGAAAGTAATCTCTCTTTTGGCTCCACTATCCTAAGCTTTTAGATTTTTACATCTGTCACTTCATGTTCACAAAATGAAGCAGTACCTCCAAACATCACATCCATACTCAAGCAGTATACTACTAAGAGTAAGAGGGAATGCTATAATAATTACACCAGGACAAAAGGTGTCAGGCAGGACTGCTCTATGCAAACCAGCATGTACAGACACTAGCTATGACAGAAGAACATGCTAAAGAACAACAGAGAACAAAACTGAAGTCTGGGGAAGTCAGGAGATTGGGATACAAGTTTATAGATAAGTAAGACTCTGCCCTAAAAGGGTAAGGAGAAGAGAAAAGGCCAAGGGGTCAGAAGCAACATCCTGTGCACAAGCATGGGATAATGAAAGAGAATAACATATAGGACCAGCTGAAGAATAAAATGCCAGGGGAGAAGAAAAAGGTATACAGGCATACCTTATTTTACTGTATTTTACTTTATTTCACTTTGCAGATACTGCATTTTTTAAAAAACAAATAGAAGGTTTGTAGCAACCCTGCATTGTCAGATGATGGTTAGCATTTTTTAGCAATAAGGTATTTTTTAATTAAGGTATGTACATTGTTTTTTTAGACATAATGCTGTTTCACTTAATAGACTACACTATAGTAAATATAACTTTAACATGCACTGGGAAACCAAAAAATTCGTGTGACTCATTTTATCCCAATATTTGCTTTATTGTGGTGGCCTGGAACCATACCTACAATATCTCCAAGGTACGCCTGTCATAAATACCACAATGAAGTATCACCTCACACCCATAAGAATGGTGATCATCAAAAAGGCAAGGGATAACAAATGCTGGCTAGGATGTGGAGAAAAAGTAACCCTTGTGCACTGTTAGTGGGACTGTAAACTGGTTCAATCACTGCAGAGAACAGTATGGAGGTTACCCAAAAAATTAAAATTAGAACTACCATCCAATCCAGCAATCCCATTAATGGGTATATGTATATCCAAAGGAAATGAAAACAGGTAACCAAAGAGACATGCACTCTAATGTTTATTGCAGCATTATTCACAAAAGCCAAGGTATGGAAACAACCTAAGTGTCCATCAATGAATGAATGGATAAAGAAGATGCATATTTATACAATGAATAATATGCAGCCATAAGAAAAAAAGGAAATTCTGCCATTTGCAGCAACATTAATGGACCCTGAGGACATTATGCTAAGTAAGACAGAGAAAGACAAACACTGTATGATCTCTCTCATATGTGGAATCTAAAAAAACCAAAATCGTAAAAGCAAACAGTAAAATGGTGTTTACCAGGGGCTAGGTGTGGGGGAATTGGGGAGATGTTGTTTAAGGGTACAGACTTGCAACTAGTAGATTAGTAAGTCCTAGAAACCTAATATACAGTACAGTGATTACAGACAACAAAACTATTATAAACATTAAACTTGCTAAGAGACTCCATTTTAATTGTTCCCAACACTAGAAGAAATGACAATTATGTAACACAATAGAGGTGTTAGCTAAGGCTACTATGGCAATCATTTTGCAATATAAATGAATCAAATTAATATGCCATACTGCTTAAACTTATACAATGTCATATGCCATATAACTCAATAAAAAAATTAAGAAGTAATAAAAAATGAGTAATAAAATTGGGGCCAGATGATAAAAAGAGATACTCTAAGGGTTTTGAATTTTATCATGTAGGCAGTAGAAACAATGGACTTTTGGTTAAATGTGGTATTTCCTCTTGAAATCATCAGTAAAGGAATGAAAATTTTGAATTCCAAAGAACAAGGAAGACAGAATGGAAGACAACATTCAAGACACATAAGGCAATTTTTGGAAGATGCCAAGTAATTGGACAAAAAGAGAAGCCACTGCAATGAGAAGCCTGCACACAGCAACGAAAAGTAGCCCCTGCTCGCTGCAACTAGAGAAAGCCCGCGCGCAGCAACAAAGACCCAACACAGCCAAATATAAAATAAATTTAAAAAAAAAAAGAAAAAGATGTGGGGCTAGAGGAATAAGAAGCTGGATGTCTAAGAAAGGAGCTCTTAGACTCCCATCCTCACTGTGCACAGCAAAGTGATATGCCTATCATTTTATTCCCAGCACTTGCCACAATGTTCAGCGTATGCTAATGAAATCAATAAACAGATAGTACAGATTAAGGATAGGCAAATTTTTTCTTAAAGGGCCAGGTTATATATATTTTATGCTTTGCAGACCAAGTGGCAAAACAGAGAATACTGAGTAGGCACTTACATAACTATATAAATGTAACCATTTAAAAGGAAAGAAAATATTCTTAGCTCAAGGACCATAAAAGACACAGGCAGCAGGGCTGGTCTGCAGGCTGTAGTTTGCCAAGGACTTTCTGAGGGTTTAGATGCAGGGTACGGGAGAAAGAGAAGAGTTAAGGATGATGCCCAGGTTTTTGGTCTGCGCAACTAGAAGAATGGAGTTCCATTTGCTAAGATTGAGAAGACTACAGAAGAAAGAAGTTGGAAGCAAGGGGAAAACCAGCAGCTTCATTTTGGAAATGTTATGTATGACATCCTAGTGAGAATGTAGAATAGGCAGCAGCATATATGAATATGACATTTAGGGAACAAGCCTAGGTTAAGAATATAAATTTGGCCTCATTAGCAGAGACAGAATTTAAAAATATGAAACTGCATGAGATCATCAAGAGTATAGATAAAGAAGTGTAAAAACTGAGCCTGAGTCACACCAATGTTTAGAGCTGTGCGCCACATAACTACCGAGCACTTGAAATGAGACTAGTTCAAACTAGGATGTGCTGTAAGTGTAAAATACATACCAGATTGAGAATATTCAGTAGAAAAAAAAGAATTCAAAATATTTCATTAATATTTTTTCCCCAAAATATCTGGACCAATTTATTCTCTCTCCAACAGTGAAAAAAAGTATCCATTTTGGGACTTCCCTGGTGGTCCAGTGACTAAGACTCCGTGCTCCCAATGCAGGGGGACCGGGTTTGATCCCTGGTCAGGGAACTAGATCCCGCATGTCACAACTAAAAGATCCTGCGTGCCACAACTAAGACCCGGCACAGCCAAATAAATAAATAAAGATTAAAAAAAAAAAAAAAGAACTGTCCATTTTATTGCTCTGTTGCAAGCTTCAGGTTGTCTCAAATTTATACCCATTTATTTCACAGGCCAAAAAAATGATATCTAGTTTTAACATGCATTTTTGGATCATTAGTGAGTTGTTTAAAAAAATTCTTTTCCCACAATTTTGTAAGCCATATGCATTTCCTGTTTTGTAAATTGTCTCTTCCCCCACTTCTAAGGTCCAGTGGCAGGCAGATAATACCCTACAATTAGTGTCTTGTCCAGCTTTCCATAGAAGTGGGTAGTAATATTAAATAAAAAAGATGTGATAGTACTATGGATTGGTATCCTCCACACAGGATACCCTATGCAGCTAGGGTCATTAATATTTTTAAACTGATTATATATTGAAGTATTATTTAAGATATATTGGGCTAAGTAAATGTTATTAAAATTAACTTTACCCATGGTTACTAGAACATTTTAAATTATGTATGTGGCTTGCATTATATTCCTATTGGATACTGCTGGTTTAGAGAATGAGATGACAAACAAGAACAACCAGTAAGATGAGAAACCAGAAAATAATTTGTTTCAAAGATGGAGTGATCAACTATGTCAAAATCTTCTGATAGGTCGAGTTTAAGACCAAACATTAACCACTGGGTTTACCAACACTGAGATGTTTGATGACCATAATGTCACAATTTTGGTGGAACACGTGTTCAAAGCCTGACTGGAGTGGATTCAACAGAGAAAAGAGGACAGTGGGTATGAACACCTCTTAAGGATACTGGCTGAAAAGAAGAACTGAGGTATGGGCAGAAGCTGAAGGACAAGACTATGCCATGAAATGGTATTTCTGAGATTGAGTAACATGAATAAAGCATGTTTGTATGCTGATAGGAATGATCCAGTAGAGCAGCAAATTCATTACTCAAGGGATAAAGGTGAGAATTGGTAGGCCAATGTCTTTGAATATAAGACTGAGTATGGAATCTAAGGCGCAAGCAGAAGGGATCACTCTTAGGAGCAGAGAAAGTTCATCTACATAACAGAAGGGCAGCAGAAAAGAGGTCACATATGCAGGTAGGTGGGAAGACTGCTTCCGTTTATTCAGTGCAATAGAAAGGCAGGTCATTTGCTTCAAGTGAGGATGGTCAAAGTGCTAGAAGTTTGAGGGGAGTGGAGTGAATGAACTAGGGAGATGTAATGATTGCTAGGGAGCACTGAGGGCCTACATGCAGTTACTGGTGATGAAATGGTAGTAGGACCAATCAGTGGAAATGCATTTTTTTCCAGTCACACTGAGATGTGCAGGTAGGCAAAGGGTTAGATTCAACTAGAATTGAGGTATAACAAGGCAAGAGAGGAAGGGAGCTGAAAGTAAATGCAAGGGAATGACTGTAATAAAGGATGATTATACTTAAATTTGGAAAAGAGGGTCAAGAGGTTAATAACAATGAAGCAATGATATAAATAAACTGAAGTCCAAATAGGAGTGAAGAACTCTAGGAATCAGAACACAAGTAATTTAGAAACAGAGGTGGTGGTCTAAGAACGGGATGCTTCAAACTTCAAAGATCATTAAGGGGTTTCAAAGACTAATCTAAGGTATGGTCATTAAAAAGAGAAATCCTAAATGCTTCTAAAGAGAAAAATGAGTCGCATATTAAGAATCAGGATGGTAACACTGGGATTACAAATCAGTGGAACAATGCCTTCAAAATGCTGAGGATGTTATTTTCCAGCCTAGAAATCCATTACAGCCAAACTATCAATCAGGTGTGAGGGCAGGGAAGACATTTTCAGACATGCAAGGTCTCAAAGAAAAATTCCCTCCCTGTCTCCCCGAAGAAACTGACGACACTGCACAAAGTAATAAACTAAGAACAATAAAGGCACGAGATCCAGGTAACTAGGGATCTAACAAAAAGAGAGGGAAATGGAATTCCCAGGAGAATGGTGCAGAGAAACCTGGGATGACAGCTGTGCAGTGGGCCTAGAAAGCAACTGACCCAGCCTGAAGCTAGAGAACAAAGAACTTCAAGAAGAGCATTTCAAAACAAAAATTATAAATTACCTGATATATATAGATATAGATGTTTATTACACGATGAAATATACGGATTACCTGATGTGTTTAATAATAATGGGAAAGGAAGAATTAAGGAAAAGTACACATAAAACTAAGCAAACCAAAAAGAAGAGGTAGTTATTACCATCAAGAAAAAAAAATTTGTATGAGGAAAAAAAAGCATACACTACTCTGGCTCATCTGTCATTAATATATATACAATCACAATAATGTTAGAATTGAATGATTTAACCACAAAGTGAATTACTATTTGAAGTGAGGAGGAGGTAATGTATGAATGCTAAACATATGCTAAAAATGTGCTGCTATACTATAGTTAAAAACTGATAAACCCTTAAACCCAGAAACTAGAATACAAGCCTATTATACAGAAACACAGAAGCAGATAGTAGAAAAAGGGTAAAATAATTGAATATTATTATGAATGGATAAGGAAAGAGCAGAGCACTATTATTTTTTCATTGTAAGTCTTGTGGGCTATTCGATTTTGTATACTATGTACAAGTATTATTACTTTTATTAAAATACACACCCTAGTGAAAACTTTCAAATAGCAAAACTGAACATGACCAGATTACCTTTAAGAAGATAACTGATGGTCAAGTGGAGAATGGACTAGAGGGAAAAGACTAGGCCAGAAAGTAGAGTTCAGAAACTCTCACAGGACCCTAACCTAAAGCTGACAGAGGCATGAACTAAAGCAGGAACAATGAGAGGGAAGGAAAAACAGTGCCCAGATTCAAGACACTTGCAAGGTAAAAGGATCTGGATGTTGGAGGTTAAAAAAAGTAATCAAAGATAACACTAAAGACACCATTTTACAAGATACAGATCCAAGAGGAAAAGCCACCTGATGGGGGAACTGTGGTCCCCATTTGCACGTGAGCAAGATATCGAGAAAGAAACATCTTTAGGCAACTGAAAACGTCTCCAGTTCAGGAGTAAAAACAAAGCAGAGACAAAATACATAATCATTTAGGAACTTCTGAAGCATCCATTTCAAACAAGCAAATTATTTAAGTCGCTCTTATTTATTCATCACCAGGCCTCTTAAGGATTTTACTAGATCAATTTTTTTTTTTAATTATTAAAACTGAGACAAATTTATCTGGAAAATCTGAAAAGTTTAGCAAAACAGGAAAAATATCATCTTTCCAGCCTAGGAGCTAACTTATGTTTCTTTTCAGTTTTCTTTATTTTTACATAATTGATTACATTGTGTGCTGCCTTCTTAATCTTTTAAAGTATGCCTTTTTCCATGATATTACTTTGTCATCACTATATATTCATTACACGTAATCAATTATGTGTAATAAAGTAACCATAATTTATTTCAACCATAACACTAATGGTGGCATTTTGATTGATACCAATTTTCACTGTTAAAAACACTGATTAATGTATTTGGGTATAAAGCGTCCACATTTCTAATAATTTCTTTAAGGCTGAGTTCTAAAGGTGAACTAAGTAGTTTAAATGGTGTCAATATGTTTAAGACTCTTGATATATACACTGCTAAACTGTTTTCCTAAACAGCTATGCTAATGCATACCCCCCACTATTAAAAAAAAAAATGTTCCAACATATTGCATCCTTACCAACATTGAATATTCTCATTTTAAAAACTTTGTAGATGAAAAGTGAACTGATTATTACTTTGTTTTTCTTGGATTACACTGAGCCTAAATTTTTACAATATTATGGCCATTTGATAACCTTCCTCTATGAATGGGCTATTTATTTTACTGCGCATTTATTCATTCAGGTATTAGTGTTATGCTTTATTTGAATGGGATCTTAATACATAAAAATTGATTATTTTGTTGTCTATATTTTTCCTAGGACTTTTTTCTATCAGTTTTCTTCCTATTAGTCCTTTCCTTTAGGATTTCTCCCATCTCTTAGTAAGTTCTTCATCCAGAGACTATACAGAAATTTGATTAATTACTTCTATCATAAAAAAATTTTTTTAGTTTATTTAAAAAGAAAGTAATACATGCATATAATAAAAATTCCAATAGTAAAAACAAGTATATACCCTGACCCTCAAATACCCTAGTTATCTTCTTGTGTATGAAGATTTAACTACCTATCTCTTTAGAAAAAAGAAAACAAAAACAGTAGCAAGCTACTCATGCTTTTCTACACCTGACTTATTTTACATTAATTTGGAGATCTAATCTCATCTGTGTAAGTAAGCCTACCTCCTCCTTTGTAAAGGTTACACAGCACTTACTTGGCTGCATGAATGTAGTGTCATTTAATGAGTCTCCTACTGATGGACATTAGCTTCCAGACTTTAGTTACTACAATTAATGTCCTTGTACGTAGACCTTTGGGGATAAGCACAAATATATTTATAGGCTAAATTCCTAAAAGTGAAACTGCTGAAACAAGACATGCATTTTAAGTCACAGATATTACCAAACTGCTCTTTTAAAAAGTTGTATGAATTTACACTCCCATCAAAAAATGTACGAATCTTGCTTATAATGGAATCCTGTCCTAACTAATAAATGTGGAAGAAGTGCTAGAGTTCAAAATCATCATTTTGCAGCCAACACAGTCAAGATTAATCCAAGCAAGTACCATGAATGGATACTAAATATACAGGGAGAGACTTTAATGAGCAGGGTATTTATATGATCTTAAAGTGTTTCCCTACAGATTGCTTATTATGTATGCAAGGTTAGATATAGTAACCATATGGGAATGTAAACTGGTACAGCCACTATGGAAAACAGTATGGAGGTTCCTCAAAAAACTAGAGTTGCGGGCTTCCCTGGTGGCACAGTGGTTGAGAGTCCACCTGCCGATGCAGGGGACACGGGTTCGTGCCCCGGTCCGGGAGGATCCCACGTGCCGCGGAGCAGCTGGGCCCATGGGCCATGGCCGCTGGGCCTGCGCGTCCGGAGCCTGTGCTCCGCAACGGGAGAGGCCACAACAGTGAGAGGCCCACGTACCGCAAAACAAAAACAAAAACAATGTAAATCAACTATACTTCAGTAAAATAAAAATTTTTTTAAAGTAACCATATAGCAATCAGAAAACGCTTTGATGGGGTGATAAAATCACATCACCATTGAGGGGCAGATGGACACTGTATGCCTCAGATGTGATACCATAAGAAGGATACAACATCACTCACATCATATGCCAGCCAGTACTGCATAATACAAATCTAATCGTGAAGAAAGAACAGACAAACCCCAAGTGAGGAACATTCTATTAAAAAAGGGAAAGTAGGAGAGGGCTGCATTTTCCAAAAATATCACTGTCATTAGAGACAAAAGGATAAGGAACTGTTGTAGATTAAAGGACACTAAAGAGATATGCAGCTAAATGAAGGACATGATCCTAGACTGGATCCCATACTGTAGGGAAAGATAAGGACATTACTGAGTCAACTGATAGAAATGGAACATGGGTAATGGATTGGTATTATAGATTTACTGAGGTTGATAATTGTGCTGTAGTTGTGTATGAGAGTGCCGTTTTCCTTACAAGGTGCATACTGATGTGTCTCAGGGAAGAAGATCATAATGTACACAACTTACTCTGCAATGATTCAGAAAAAAAATACATATATACATACATGCATGAGAGAAAAACTGAAAAAACAAATGAGATAATAGGTTAATAGCAGGTGAATCTGGGTGTTCTTTGTGCAGTTACTGTAACTGCTATTATTTGGAAAATATTTCCAAATAAACTTTTTTTTAAAGATTAAAAAGAGGGAAACAATGACTATTCATATCCTACACACACACACAGAGCATGTGAGTGCCTGTTACAGGTAGAACATGGTGTCTCACAGTTTTAATTTGCATTTCTAAAGTGAGGTTAAGCATCTTATGTTTAATGGTCATTTTATTTCCGTAAACTGTCTTCCGATTTTTAAATAACTTTTTACACCTGAAATATTTTTTCTATCTACAATTTACTTTGATGTTGTTATAAACTGAATGTTTGTGTCCCCCCCAACTCCCAAATTCATATGTGAAATTCTAATGCCCAATGTGATAGTTATTTGGAGGTGAGGTCTTTGGAAGGAACGCACAGAGTTGTTTAACAAAAAGTCACAAGGCTTAAAAAAAAATAAAAAAGAGGGGGAACCTATAGATCGAGACTTAAGACGTATCAATCAACTGCAATAAACAGACTGAATGTGTCCCATCAAATTTTATATGTTGAAACCTAACCTTCAATGTGATGGTACTGGGAGATGGAGCCTTTAGGAGGTGATCAGGTCATGAGGCTGGGGCCCTCATACATGGCATTAGTGTTCTTATAAAAGAGACTCCAGAGAGCTCCCCACCCCTCCTTCTGCCATGTGAGGCCACAGTGCAAAGATGAACCAGGAAGCAGGCCCTCACCAGGCACCAAATCTGCTGTTGCCTTGATCTTACACTTCTTAGCTTCCAGACTATGGGAAATAAATTATTGTTTATAAGCTACCCAGTCTATGGTATGCTGTCATGGCAGCCTAAATGGACTAAGGCAGATGTAAAATGCTGATGAAGTAATTTTCAAGGGTACTAACTAATTGTTCCAGTACTATTTGGTAAAAAAAATCCTTTTTCTGTCCCACTGATTTTTTATGTCTTTTTGGGTATACTTTGAGAATGTACTTAAAATAATTTGTATGACTCTTCTCACTTTTTAACTCAAACTAATCTTTTAAAAAATTCCATCCAAATGGATAAGACTTTCCATGATATCCATATCAATTCAAATATGTAGCTAAATAACCAATGAGTATATAAGAAGGACACAGTATTTCAAAAACAACTCATAAGCTACACATTCAAATGTGAAAATCACATTAGGCATATATTTCATTATTCTCATATACATAATATAAATTTAGAAAAGCTTTACACTGAACCATTGCTGAAGCCTAAGATATTTATTCTGTATCAGTAACAGTGTGAAAAATAAAACCAGTTTCAACAAAGGAAAGAATTAAACAAAAATAATTACTTATCAATAGTTTCAAATGCTATCACATCTCCCCTTAAAATATCAGTATCTGAAATCTTTTTTTTATGATAAGGAGAAAAAATCTTTCTATGTCTAAAATGCACAACACTTCCTCAGGCTGAGGTACTTATTACTAAGTGGAAGAAAACGTTTATATTCTAAATTATTCTTCATAACTTTGTTTTCCTTAGCTCCCTCTTATCCAAAGACTGAGATTAACTTCCGTGTTATAATTTATAAGAGACCTGAGGGACGAGGCTATCTCTTCTATTTTCTTTGTGAATCCCCACAACATCCAAAATAAAGTACGTCTGTACGTAACGGATATTCAATAAATGGTACTGACAAAAGGAACACACATTAAGATGAACACACATTAAGATGAAGATTTCTCTTTCTTGGAGAAAACTGGATTGTTTTAGCCAATATATTTGTAAACATCAACAGCATATTACTTTAAAAAACTATTTTTAACTATAAATGTTGACAAAAAAATACATATCACACAATCATTTAAATACTTCACAGTGAATAAGGCAGTCAATGAGCTTCAGGAATTTTTGTATTACAAAATCTTACCTCTTCAAAAACAGCAGCTTTATTTACTTTTTCCCTTGCAATGTCACAGATTTTCAAGATACCCAGAGCAAAAGCTTTCATGGCAGGATCTTCTATAAAGTCTGGATTATGAATGTAAAGGCACGTAAATACTGTCTGTGCCAAGGAATGGCCTTCTAACCATGTTATCTATAAAGAAATAAAAGAACACACATGTTTAAGGTGATACACAGAGTCTGAAAAGTCTGATCCAACAGTCAAAGGCCAGAGTGCCACAGGCCCAAATAAATATGATTAATCACAAGATTTAAAAGATGATTAAAAGGAAGGTCAGAAAAGACAAAGTACAGTTAGAATTCACTTTCATTAACTAAAGTCTTTCAAGAATTAAAAACATGATTACCTTAAAGTAATAGATATGGGAAGCATTCTTTTATATAATTGTTGCAAATATTCGGAGATTAATGAAATTACAGGGCCTCCTTACATCACATCCAAAAGCTATCAGTTCTACAAAGCAGTCAATAAAAACCTATGAAATTAAGGAATTCACAACTTTATAGCTAACCCGGTTCTTAGCCACTCATTCAACTCTTCTTTTTCATCCCAACTATTACTAACCCAGTCAAGTGCATCACATCTTACCTAGATTACTACAAGAAACTATGCAACTATTTCCCTGCCTCCCACCTCTACTTCAGTACCCCCACTCAGAGGAGAGGGATCTTTCTAAAACACAAAAATAATCAGGCAACACTATTTTGAGTGACTACCATGAGGCAAGTGCCATGTGCTAGAAGCTAGAAGAACAGCAGCCAAAACTGAGTAATCATGACATCTAAGTACTATGCTAGGTATTTTCATATATCTTATCTCATTTTTTCCTAACACTTTGAGGAAGGCGGTATTTTTCTCATCTTACATATAAAGAAATAGTCAGAGAGTGTAAATAATTTGTCCAAGTTTATTTAGTTATAACTTACACTAAGTCCAAGAATTCTGCAATAGAGCAAAATAAAAAATGCTACATTACAAAATGAGAAAAGCACATGAAAACTGCTCCAATTAAGATGTGTATTTTGCGTTACTAGTGTGCAGAAGACTTTCCAGACTGCAAACCATCTGCCTATTAAAGTTCAAACTTAGATACAGCCCCGAGTCTCATAGAATTGTTCCTCAACTTTGACAAAAATTCTCCTCCTTGCCTCCTTTTATCCTATTCCACTAGGACAGTAAATGGCTAAAGAGTAATAAAAACATCTCTGAGAGAAACAGACAGCTTTGGAGGAAGAAGAATCAGGATCAGGATTCTGGTTATGCCCCCTACTAGCAAAGTAACCCTAGGCAAATAGATAAAGAGTGGTACCAGATAGCTCGCAGAGCTGATGTAAGACCTAAGTGAGGGACTTCCCTGGTGGCACAGTGGTTAAGAATCCGCCTGCCAATGCAGGGGACACGGGTTCAAGCCCTGGTCCAGGAAGATCCCACATGCTGCGGAGCAACTAAGCCCATGCGTCACAACTACTGAGCCTGCCCTCTAGAGCCCGTGAGCCACAACTACTGAGCCTGCCTTCTAGAGCCTGCGAGCCACAACTACTGAGCACACATGCCACAACTACTGACGCCCACACGCCTAGAGCCCGTGTTCTGCAACAAGAGAAGCCACCACGATGAGAAGACCATGCACTGCAATGAAGAACAGCCCCCGCTCGCCATAACTAGAGAAAGCCCGCACGCAGTAAAGAAGACCCAATGCAGCCAAAAATAAATAAATAAACTTATTTTTTAAAAAAAAGACCTAAGTGAAAAATACACACAAAAAATACATAACAAAAGTATTTCATACACACGGGCAATCAATGAGTATTTTACTAGATGCACAAATAAAGAAATTTTATATTATTTCTAAGGACAATGATTTAATATCAAGTTTAAAAAAGAAAGGGACAGTCAGAAAGAAGGGGGCAGAAAAAAGGGCTGTACAAATGAGAATTTTCCCACAATTAAACCACATGATCCAGGGAAGACAACCTATTCAGCATATATATATATAAATCACTAAAAAATTTTCTTCATAGTAGAAAATGGTCAGTTTACTTCAATATACCTTAGATTAGGAAAAAAACGTATCCAAAGCCAATCCAAAATTCTCTTTGGTTTAATTTCATGCTTATTAATGGAACCTCCCAATTTCAGATTTGTTTCCCTGGGTAGCTTGAGAATAAAAAGGGTACTTCGGATAATGCCTATATATTATTATCTTCCTTGGAAAGAAAATATCCTTCCAGAAAATGAGAACCTAAAACCACCCAGATGAAAAGATAAAATGCTGTTTCCTACAGCATAACTTGGCCTACTAATCTTATGTACATCTTACTAGGCCAAGCATTACATATATTTCATATTCAATGTTGTTGTATATACTTTCAAACTGAAATTCAAGTAAGTCACAGTTTTTAAATTAACCAACATGTTATCTTAACTCTTACCAAACAGCAAAAACATGTATCCATTATCCCTATCAATTCAGGCAAGGTGAGGTCTTTAATTTTAATGGTGCCATCCTAAAAAGAAGGAGAAATATGACATATAAATTTTTAAAATATGTATGGCTACTATGTACAGTAAATATTTTAAAATATCAATTCTAAGGAAACTATCTTATCATCTGATAAAACTAAGGTGCCAAATTAACTCTGTATTCTTAAAAATAATGTATCTTAATGGGTCTTCAATATGAAAAATCAAAGCCTCTCGAATTTGAAACAGAATAAAGGCCTTTATAAAAAAAGAGAGTCAGGGCTTCCCTGGTGGCTCAGTGGTTGAGAGTCTGCCTGCTGATGCAGGGGACACGGGTTCGTGCCCCGGTCCGGGAAGATCCCACATGCCGCGGAGCAGCTGGGCCTGTGAGCCATGGCCGCTGGGCCTGCGCGTCTGGAGCCTGTGCTCCTCGACGGGAGAGGCCCCAACAGTGAGAGGCCCACGTACCACCAGAAATAAATAAATAAATAAATAGAGTCAAACCAACAAGCATTTTAAAAGCACAGTTCAAATTAGTTTTAAACATTAATAAGTATGAAGCATTTTAATAAACTGAAACTACTCACAAAGAAAATAAAACTACTTACAAAGAAAAAAAATGTTTTAAACATTTCCCTTAAACTAATTAACTATACTACTCATAATTTTTTTTAACACTATCCACTTACTTAGCAAATCTTTCTTCACAAAATATGCAAAAATTAAACTCTGAGGCAACTATGAATGAACTTCTAAATCAATTCTCATTGAGTTAAACAGCTAGTTCACTACCACAAGCATTTTACTTAATATATTAATACATAAAATTTAATCCCTAAGCCAATTACCCAGGTATGTGAATACATACTCAAATGCTTTCAAAAATTAACTTAAAAAGTGCGCACAGACACAAATTTAGAGCAAGCTTTTAATGGAGACATTAAACAATAAAAATTTCAATGGAAAGAGAAAGATAACCAACGCTTGTTTACATACCTGAGAGACATTTAAGAAAATTACACTTTAACATACTAAGTTTAATTTCCATTATTAATCAAAATGTTTTAACATATGAATAACAAACAATAAAAGAAAACACAAACGGCACAATGGTGACTACCTTGATAGATTGTTCAAAATTGAGAACTTTTCGATTAACTTGGTTTCCAATCATGCCAGCATCCATCTTGGGATCCATCATTTCAATGGCAGACATAGCTTCAAAAAGACCAAATCTGCAAATAAAAAAATTGACTCTACAAATTGTTTATGAACTAATAAGCTTACCTAGATTCCTACAATGGTACAAAAATTATTACAGTACTTTAAATAACTACCCTATTTTATGTATTTGGTCTTTCCAACTTGCTATCACTTCTACTTCAATTAGATAATCTTCCTTTAACATAAAAATTCTTCCATGTACTTGTCACTCAAATTATTTTACATGTACTATGAGGCAAGAAAAGAATTAAAACCAAAGTTGTTTTAGTTCTTCCTTCAAAAAGTTAGAAGTTTTTGAAAAAAAAGAGATCAACTGATCTACAATGGATTTCATTTTGCCTTCTTTAAATAATTTTCTCTAACTATTTAACACTTAGAAAGTTATGTTTGGAATAATCATTATCAAATGTAACTTTTAGATTTTTTTCATTTTCTTTACATCTTGAAAGTCTAAAAACCTGCCATGTTACCATCTATAATGCCCAAAGTTTTGGCAATTACATAAGAAAAAAATAAAATCCAGAAATTTTGATGGTCTGGTGTTTGTGGCTTATTAGCCACAGAAGCAGATAGTTGTGATGTAGTGTGGACTGATTAGTTAGTATATCTTTGAGATATGAGAAAAGAAAAGCCTAAAAGAAAGCGATTGTCCATCAAGCTACTGACTTCCTATTTTGCTTAGTCTAAGCCATTAGATTACCAGGAAAATAAAGGCACCTACCTTGTTACATTAAATCATTTCTCTCAGAAAAGCAGCAGCAGTAAGACATCAAGAAAAATAAACAAATCGGACCTAATCAAACTTAGAAGCTTTTGCACAGCAAAATAAACCATAAACAAAATGAAAAGACAACTTACAGAATGGGAGAAAATATTTGTAAATGATGCAACCAACAAGGGCTTAATTTCCAAAATACATAAACAGCTCATACAACTCAACAACAACAAAAAACAACCCAATTGAAAAATGGGCAGAAGACCTACACAGATGTTTCTCCAAAGAAGAAATACAAAGGGCCAGCAGGCACATGAAAAGATGCTCAACATCTCTAATTATTAAAGAAATGCAAATCAAAACCACAATGAGGTACCACCTCACACTGCTCAGAATGCCCATCATTAAAAACTCTACAAATAACAAATGCCAGAGACAATGTGGAGAGAACAGAACCCTCCTGCACTGTTGGTGGGAATGTAAGTTGGTACAGCCACTATGGAAAAGAGTATGGAGGTTCCTGAGAAAACTAAAAATAGAATTACCACATGATCCAGCAATCCCACTCCTGGGCATATACAGACAAAACTTTAATTCAAAAAGATACACGTACCCCTATGTTCACAGCAGCACTATTACACAACAGCCAAGACATGGAAACAGCCTAAAAGTCCACTGACAGATGAATGGGTAAAGAAGGTGTGGTACATAAATGAAATGGAATACTACTCATCCATAAAAAAAGAATGAAATAATGCCATTTGCAGCAAGATGGATGGACCTAGACATTACCATACTAAGTGAAGTCAGACAGAAAAAGACAAAAACCATATGATATCACTTATATGTGGAATCTAAAATATGACACAAATGAACCTATCTACGAAACAGAAACAGACTCATGGACATAGAGAACACACTTGTGGTTGTCAAGGGGGAGGGGGTTGGGGGAAGGATGCAGTGGGAGGTTGGGGTTAGCAGATGTAAACTATTATATAGAGAATAGATAAACAACAAGGTCCTACTGTATAGCACAGAGAACTATATTCGATGTCCTATGATGAACCATAATGGAAAAGGATACATAAAAAATATATATATACATACGTATAACAATCATTTTGCTGTACAGCAGAAATTAACATGACATTGTAAATCAACTATAATTCAATTAAAAAAAAAAAGAAGAGCTTTAAGGAGACACGCCCTGAAATCCATCAAACCTCTTAATGCTTCAATTTAAGATACTCTGACAATATGAGCATACTGAAGAAAACTCTCATCTATAAATTTGATGCAATGTTGTGAATCAAAACCCAAATGGTATTTTTCAATGAGCTTGTCAAGTCGAAAGAGAAAATATGCAGAAATGGAAAAGAACCTTTTCAATAAAAGAACAGGGATTCACCAAATATCAAAGATACTATAAACCTGTAATAATTAAAAGCATTCTAGCATACACAGATGAAGAAAAAACAATCCAAAGCCATGTTTTTGTAGGAAGTACATAAGATAAAGGTGGAATTTCAAATTAGTGGAAAAACAGTGTATTAGTCAATAAATACTATTAAGACAAATGGCTAACCATCCTGAAAAAGTGAAATCTTTGATTTATGCAATTTAATAAAACAAACCCCAGGCAGATCTAAGTTCTAAACCTAAAATAAGCAAACGAACAAAAACTCTTTTAATAATTTACAAAGCCACAAAGAAAAAAGTTGGTAACTCCAACTGTGTAAAATATTAAAAATTTATATGTAGCAATAAACCAGTCAGTTAAAACACTGACAATTATCTAGGGGAAATATTTTTAATATAGGTAATTTTGAAAAAGTTAATATCCATAATATATAACTAACTCATACAAATAGGAAAAGGCAAATAATCCAAAGAAAAGTAGGCAAAGGACATGAATGGATAATTAACAGAAGAGAAAATATAAACTATTAATAAAAAAGTAAAAAGCTATTCAAATTCTAATGTAATCAAGTAATGCAAAACAAAATGATGCTGGTTTTTGGCAGGGGTGGGGGGGAGTAAGGAAACTTTTTTTTGTTTTGTTTTTGTTTTTCTTGTTTTTTGCGGTACGCGGGCCTCTCACTGTTGTGGCCTCTCCCGTTGCGGAGCAACAGGCTCCGGACGCGCAGGTTCAGCGGCCATGGCTCACGGGCACAGCCGCTCCGCGGCATGTGTATCTTCCCGGACCGGGGCACGAACCCGTGTCCCCTGCATCGGCAGGCGGACTCTCAACCACTGCGCCACCAGGGAAGCCCTTTTTTTTTAATTTGTACCCTCATATGCTGTTGGTGTTAGTGTAAACTGATAAAGACTTTTGTGAGGGAAAAAATTTGGCTGAATACATTAAAATCCAGTCATTTGATTTCTAGGCTTCTAAAATTCATTTGCACATGTATATGTATAAACAGTCTTGTATAAATTAAATATTTTGAATTTTCCCACGTTACCAAAATATGTTGCCATCTGAATGTCCATCAATAGGGATACCATAGAACAAATTATGGTACAGTCATTTTATAAAATAAAAAGCAGCAGTTAAAATGAACAAGGTGGAGTTAACATGGAAAGATCTCCAAGATATACTGAAAGTGGGGGGTGGGGAATTTGCAGAATACACACAGTCGACCCTCGCTATCCACAGGGGGTTAGCTCCAGGAGCCTCCACAGATGCTCAAGTCCCTTACATAAAGAATGGCAAAGCTGAATACTGTACTATATATCCCCACTTACAGTTAACTAGTTTTACAGATTTCATTCACGTATATAAGAATATATATCTTTATAGGTCCAGGACATGTAACAATCTGATGACTTATAACAATGACTATCTCCAAGCAAAGAACAGAGATTGTATTGGAGAGATGGTGTCATGAGAAGTTCTGCTTCATCTCTAATGTTTAAATTTGTTAAAAACAAAGTATCCGTTTATTACTTATATGAAAACAACTAAAGAAAAGTTGTTAATGGCACAATTAAAACCCTAGATCAATAAAGTCTACCATATGACCCAGCAATCCCACTACTCGGCATATACCCTGAGAAAACCATTCAAAAGGACACATGTACCCCAATGTTCACTGCAGCACTATTTACAATAGCCAGGACGTGGAAACAACCTAAATGTCCAACAACAGATGAATGGATAAAGAAGATGTGGTACATATATACAATGGAATATTACTCAGTCATAAAAAGGAACGAAATTGGGTCATTTGTAGAGATGTGGATGGACCTAGAGTCTGTCATACAGAGTGAAGTAAGGCAGAAAGAGACAAACAAATACCGTATATTAATGCATATATGTGGAATCTAGAAAAATGGTACAGGTGAACCTATTTGCAAGGCAGGAACAGAGACACAGATGTACAGAACGGACACGTGGACACAGGTGGCAGGGAAGAGAAGGGTGGGACAAATTGGGAGATTAGGATTGACATATATACACTACCATGCATAAAATAGCTAGCAGGAACATGCTATAAAGCACAGGAAGCTCAGCTCGGTACTCTGTGATGACCTAGAAAGGTGGGGTGGGGGGTGGGAGGGAGGCTCAAGAGGGAGGGGATATAAGTATACATATAGCTGATTCATTGTACTTCATTGTACAGCAGAAACTAACACAACAATGTAAAGCAGTTATACTCCAATAAAAAAATTTTTTAAAAAATAAGGTATTTGCTTCACTAGTAAAATTGCTATAGAAACCAGAGTAGCAGTAAGTTAGCTATTCCACACATTCAACAAATACTGAGTGCCTGCTTATGTGCTAGGCACTGTTCTAGGCACTTGAGATACATGAGTGAGCAAAACAAATCTGCCTGTCTCATGGGGCTTACGTTCTAGTGGAAGGAAACAAACAATAAAGATAAGGAAATGACATAGAAGGCTAGAACACCGTACATGCTAGGGGGAAAAAAAATGACAGTTAAAGAAGATATGGATTAAAAGGATACAAATTTAATAGATGGCCAGTGTAGGCTGCTGGCAATCATGATCCCTGGGCTCAGTGTCTAAAACCTTGGGGAAATGAAGAGGGCTATGTCCCTCTAGCGGCCCTCTCTCAAATGTTATTCCATAGTCAGGAGCCACATTCTTTCCTGCATTAGCTTATGGTTTGATTTCATTATATCCTTCCTATCATTGCCTGTGACATCAAAATGATGACCTACAGTGGTTCTCAAAGTGTGGTCCCTAGATCAGCAGCATCAATCTCACCTGAGAACTTGAGAAATTCAACTTCTGTGACCCCACACTAGACCTACTAAATAAGGAACTCTGGGGGTGGGTTCCAGAAATCTGTGTTTTAAAACCCTTCTGATGATTCTGATGTCACTAAAGTCTGAGAAGAACTAAATTTCAACTTTCTACTTCCCCTAACAAACGTCCAATCTTGTCTACTTACTAATTTAAAATTTCATACTCCCAACCTTGAAAATTGAGTCTGGCCACAGCAGTATAGGAACTGAGGCTATCTATGGGAATATAAATATAATCAAGAATTTCCTTTCATTTACCTTTCTAGGGATTCTCAATCTACTTTCATCTAGGCATTTAATCACCTACCTCTGGTCATCAACCAGCATATCACATACAACATGCAACCAATACCTTTTCTCAAGAAATTCCACATCCTGTATACCTACCCTCAAGAAATGACCATAAGTCACAGTTTCACTAGGTACAACCACTTCCTATCACGACTGAGGTCAGCTGCCCCAAAACAGCTGACCAAGGTTAAAAATATATAATTAGTGTTATTCTTACAGCTTTGAAATGTAAAATTACTCAGACTTCAAGGAATACTATTGCACAGGAGACAAAATAGATGGAAATATTACACTACACTATTTCAAAGGACACAAATACTTACAGCTTATCATGAAGCAGTTCTCCCAACTTTAATTCTAAAAGAAACAAAGAGAAAAATCTTTTGAATAATACCATATTTATATTTAACTGTTAATTCTAAAAAAAAAAATGAAACAAAATATTAGCACCTGAAAAATGTGCTTGCAGTCCTTTAAACTTCATTTTCTAAGAAATGGTCATATTATTTTTACTCAATTACTAATATAATGTCTTCTACACAGTGAATATTTAAACACTAACTATAAATTGAACTTCTGAGGATTAACAAGTGACCCATCACAGGCAACAATAATACAACCAGAATTATCAGGCCCATTTTTAAAAAACCACTAATACATTTCTCCCTAAGTAAACTTTTTCACAGAACTGTATGCTATTTCTCAAGTTGTTTTTTTTTGTGTGTGGTATGCGGGCCTCTCACTGTTGTGGCCTCTCCCGTTGCGATCAGCGGCCATGGCTCACAGGCCCAGCCTCTGCGCGGCATGTGGGATCTTCCCGGACCGGGGTATGAACCCGTGTCCCCTGCATCAGCAGGCGGACTCTCAACCACTGCGACACCAGGGAAGCCCTCTCAAGTTGTTTTTAAACTACTTGGCATCATAATCTAATCTCCTTTTGTCCCAGGAACAGTGTTGAAACTATTTTTTTTATTACATTTTATTTAAATAATGTAGAAAACACTTGCATAAACAGCTGATCAAAAGAGTGTTAATCCTCCATAAAGCAGCAGTTCTCAACCTTGGCTGCATATCAGTATCAACTGGGGAGCTTTTGAAAACCCCAATGTCCAATCAGCACCCCAAACCAATCAAATTCTAGGAGTGGGACCCATAGAGTGGTTTTAAAGTACTCCAGATGATTTCAATGTGCAAGTAAAGTAGCTTAAATGTTGATGGTCAACTCCTGTGGAAGACATAAAGAAGCAGTTCTCAGAATATTACTAATCTCCCTAGCTAATAAGTTAAATGACATTCATTTTTTAAAGTTCCATGTACCAAAACAGATAAATCAATGAGAAGCATTTATCAAAATACTGTAATGAAGCATAATAGAACATACAGTGGTTCTCAAAGATGGTTTGAGAACCCAGGAGCCTGTGATGTTAAAGTCATTTTGTTATAATACTAAATTACTAAAATAATACTAATACATTTTGTAAATAATACTAAACTTTTTTTCATTGTGTTGACATTTACAATGATGATGCAAAAGCAATGGTGTAAAGAGGAAAAGGGCAAAACTCTATCTTCAGCACAAATCAAGACAGTGGCCCCAAGCTAAACAGTGTATTCTTCACTTCCATGCACCTTCACTTAAGAAGTCCTTGATGGAACAGTAAAAATTATTAATCTCAGGGCCAGGACCAGAGTGCAAGTAAGGCATGGAGGTTGCAAAATTTAAGAAGGCACTTTCAAGTAGTGCCTTCTTAAATTCTGTACCCTAATTGCCTCACTCACTTCATCCTAGGGCTGGTCCTGATATACCTAATTAAATTTCAATCTTTGAATACACCTTTTTAATATTCTATTTGACAAATGGGAAGTATACATAAACACTTCCTCTGCTTACCAAAGTAAGAGACTGTCTCAAGGAAAAGCTCTTGCACAACTATCATGAAACACCACTTTTACTTGAAAGAACAGTGACAAATTATAGTTATTCAGACTTGACAATATGGCATTTGCTTGAAAATAAATGAGTTTGTCGCTTTAGGAAAATAACTGACAAGGTTTATTGCCAGTGATAAAATTTGAGCTTTCAAGGAAAAATCGGAATTTTGGAAAGCATATATCTGCCACTGTGAACTTGACAGTGTCCCAATACTTAAAAAGGCTTTCCTGAGGATACTGTGGTGATATTAACAAATGTGCTTTTTAATACTGAATAATGAAGTGTGTCAACACTTGGAAAATGTGCTTAACTCACTAAACCAATATTTTGCAAATAGCAATGCATGTTACAAAATTAGGCATGGATAAAAGATCCCTTCAATGTTCTAGACAGACCAATATACTTTATGTAACACAGCATGAAAGGTCCACTGATATGCTTTCAGATTCCACACTGCAATCTTAATCTTTAAGAAATTACCACCTGCCAAGTTTTGGTATAGTAGCAAAGAATATCCACAATTACCTGAAAAGGTTCCACCATCTTTTAACTACATATTTGGTGAGGCCTGATATACTTCCTATACTTCTACCAAAACGACATGTGGCAACAGACTGAACACAGAAGCAGATAGGGAATTCAGGTGTCCTCTATTATGCCGATATCAAAGAGATTTTCAAAAGTATAAAACAATGCCACTCTTCAAAGTTGTTCTTTGTTTTGGAAAATACATTTTTCATTTTAAAAATGTTATGTTGACATGCAATGGGTTTATTACCATTTTCAAATGAACAAGTATTTTTAAAATTTGTTTTAAATTCCAATACCGTAAATATCAATATACATATAATACACATAAACAATACTTTTTAAAAGCATAAGAGGGTATTTTTAAGAGTATAACGGGGTTCTGATACCAAAAAGTTGAGAACTGCTGTAATAATTTACCACATACTTAGGGTAGATTTGGGTACCAAATAGCTTCACTGAACACTCCACAGACCTAGAAGCAAGTCGATCACTCTGGGCCCTGATTTTATCATCTGTAAAATGAAGGCCTGTACTAGATGGTTCTGTTAAAGTTCCTTAGGACATCCTCCCTTTTGCCTTGGAAATGAACAATGAACTATAACTTGTAGCTGGAGTTTGGGTTTGCAGCAGCGCTAAGCACTTGAAGCATACGATCATTCCCCTGAAGAAAAGTAATCTAACGGGATGAGAAAAACATGTAACTATTTGACAACGCAAATACATTTTACCCTCTTATAAATGAGAAGATAATTTGAGAACTGGTGTTACAGATCTTTGAATATATTTCTACACATAACATTGTAAATCATGGTTAAGTTCACTGCTAGGGTCGCTATGAAGACCCTACTGAATCTATGATATAGCTAGAATCCAGTACCGTTGTACAGTGATAAACAGATGAATTAAAGTTTACCCCTGGGTAAAGGTGGCCAACTGAACACATGCAACAAACTTTAACTCCCTCCTGAAATCTCATTTAAACAATTAAAGGAAAAAAAAAATTTTTTTTTTTAAAGAAAGCTATGAACCTAAAGGAAGAGGAAAAATTGGTGCAGAAATAATACAACAAAATTAGGGAAACTTGGAAACAGAAAGACAAGTCGTTTCCTAGCAAACCCAAGAAAAATAAAACCAGCAGTGGAGAAAGCCAAAACCAACCCGATTTACCACTTACCTCTGAAAGTGAGGATATAAAGATGGGCTAAAATATAGAGAACTGAGCCATCAGACAGCCCAGAGCCCTGCCCTAATTTACAGAACAAGATAACTACCCCTCCCTCACCCTGGATAATACTGAAGGCTTTCTTTGAAAAGGGCAAAACAAAAAATCTCCAGGGACAGAAGGTTATTTGAAGGATAGGATTCAGTACTGGAAAGAGGGGGCATTAAGTGAATATGTAAAAATTCCAGACCTCTTCCCCCACTTAACTGTTAAATCACAGGCAAACAGTCAAATCTTCAACCTCAAGCAGCAGATTAGATAAATTTTTCTCTACAGAATATAATCTTTCCAAGAGGAAGGAGCTAAATAACTGACACCAGAGGTTCTCCAACACAAAAGCCAAGTCAGATCACCTGATACTGGCGTTCATAGCAGAGGAGTCCTGCTCAAAAATTCGGAGCTTCCAGCTGGCTTTTAGCCAGCCTCCCCCCACCTTCAACAGGCAACAAAGGATTCTTAGATATCTGAAGTAATCCCCTAACACGAAAGATAGAAACCAAAGAAAACAAACTAAAAAAGGCAAGTTGGAGGAAAGACACTAAGTTGGGAAACAAAATTTCAAAACAACTATTATTAATCTTAGAAAAAATAGTGCAACCCTGAAACAAAAACACTCTACTTTTATTAAAAAAAGAAACATTCAGAGGGAAAAAATCTTAGAAATTAAAAACATTACAGCAGGGGCTTCCCTGGTGGCGCAGTGGTTGAGAGTCCACCTGCCGATGCAGGGGACACGGGTTTGTGCCCCGGTCTGGGAGGATCCCACATTCCGCGGAGCGGCTGGGCCCGTGAGCCATGGCCACTGAGCCTGCGCGTCCGGAGCCTGTGCTCCGCAACGGGAGAGGCCACAACAGTAAGAGGCCCGCATACCGCAAAAAAAAAAACCAAAACACATTACAGCAGAAAAGAAAAATTAAATTGAGAATCTTAGTCCACTCAGGCAGCTATAACTAAAATACCATAAATTGGGTGGCCTATGAATAACAAACATTTTTTTTTTTTTTTTTTTTGCGGTATGTGGGCCTCCCACGGCCGTGGCCTCTCCCGTTTTGCGTTATCGACAGGATTTCTGCACTCACAGAGCTTATATTTCAGTGGGTGAGGCTAACAATAAAAGATAATTGAAAATGATGGTTTCTCACAGTAGATAAGTACTATGAAGAAAATAAAGCAGGGTGATTCAACTGAGGTGGAGCTGGATAGAAGAGAATGAGGGGATAAATCTGTTTAGATTGGCTGTTGAGACCTCACTGGGACGGTAACATTTTTTTTTTAATATTTATTTATTTATTTGGCTGTATCGGGTCTTAGTTGCGGCATGCGGGATCTAGTTCCCTCACTAGGGATGGAACCTGGGCCCCCTGCATTGGGAGCACGGAGTCTTAACCGCTTGACCACCAGAGAAGTCCCTGGAACAGTAACATTTAAGTGGTCAGGAAGGAGCCAGCTATGTAAAGACCTGGGGACACGACCTTAGTGTGTTTAATGAGATAAGGATCTCATGACCGAACATAATGAGTCTAGTGAAGCAGTGGTACAAAAAAAGTCTGAGGCAGACACTAGATCACATAGGCCAAAGGGAAGAAGTTTGAATTTTATTCTACATGTAACAGGAAGCCACTGGAGGATCTTAAGCAGGGAATGACATGATCCGATTATTTTCAAACCTCAAATATACAATAATACTCCCGTCTTTAGGGCGACAGAATTCGTATTTCCACAGTTTGAAATTACTGCTATGTGCTCTCTAACCTGTTATTTAGAAGTTAGAAAATTTTAACCCAAGAAACTGCCTGAACATCTGTATTTAATGCTATAACCTACATAAACTGGCTTTAAATGAAAGTTAAAATCAGAGGAGAATGAATAAGTGTGGTTAACAAACTCGATAAACCACACATGTTGATTTTTTCCATTTATTGAGATAGTTTAGAAATCACAATCCACATTTTTATTGCACCCTTTCCCAAATTTTGAACTTCTAATTCAAAAATTCAAACTCACCTCGACAAGCTTCTTCAAAATCTTGAGTTATGTCCACCCAGTTTGTATTGCTTTTTTCCATCTTTTCTGGTATACTGAGCTCCCATCCTGAATCATCATCGTCTACAGAAGCTTTCATAACCATTACTCCTATAAAATTAATATTGGTGTAAAAGAGAGAATGTAGCTTTCAGGGCAAGAGTATTTGCAAACCATGTGCGTTTAAGTATTGGATGAAAGTCTTACTAAACTCTTTAAGCAGAGCTCTTCTGAGTTTGAGGACCGCACTGTAAAAACCTACCTTACTGCAATTAAATCCCACGTCAATTAACACTGCTGCTACTCTGCCTATTTAGGAAGAAAAAATCACAAACCATCCCACAGCTGGCCCAAAGAGAACCAACTCCAGAGCTTCCTACTTTCAACACTGGCCACAAATAACCAAGGCACTCTTCAGGGTCCCCTCTCGAAGCCCAAGACCCCAGCAACTACACAAGTCAAGGTGGTCCTTCACCTGCCCGGAGCTCGCCGGGAAAACCTCTCCCGTCCCGGCCGGACCCCTACACAGCCTGTCCGGGCGGCATAGCGTGAGGGAGCGCACCGCCGGGCCCCAGTCGCCGGGCCCAGGGCGGGGGCGCACCTGAGGAGGGGACCGCCCCACCCGGGTCTGCCCGGCCCGGCCCCAGCCCCACGGGCACGGAGGCAAGGACAGGCTGTCGTCGCGCGGGAGAACTGGCACGCCCGGTGCCAGGTCGTCGCCCCGATAACACCGAGTAAGGCCAGGGCCCCGGCGGGCAGTGGGCACGGGGAAGCCCGCAGCTCCTACCTGAAGCGCGGCGGGAGGGCAGGGGCCGCAGGGTGACCTGGCGTCCCCAGGGTCCGCCACGCGCGCGGGGTGCTGCGGCTCTCTGACACGGGAGGGAAGAAGTCTCAATGGCTCCGAACAGCGGTCCCTATCTACTTCTCCCGTGGCCACCCGCGCTGCCACGCACCGCCCAGCTCGCGGAAATAACGACGCCGCCTGGGCCGCCGCAGCCAACCCCTCCCCTCTCAGCCCAGCCCGACCGGCCGCGTGCGCGCATGCGTACGCCCGGTGCGCGCGACCCCGCCTCCTCTCCCTCACGCCTTGGGACTTCGCGCTCCCCGGCCACACCCCCTTCCTCGCTACCGACAGCCTTAGGCCGGGGCGGCTATCTTCTCTTCTCGCGGGATTAGAGCCAATCGCGAGACCGGAAGCTACCTTCCTTCTCCAGCCTGCGGCCTTGTCCTGGGTAGTGGGTGAGTGCCGGTAAGGGGCGGAGCCTGAGGGCCCAGAGCCCGTCCCGCTTCGCGTCGCGCGGTTCTCTGGGAAATTCTTAGAAAGGTGCCGGGGAGGCGCGAGGAAGCGATGGAAGTACGCGCAGGGGTTAGTTGTTGGGGCCTTGCATGAAGAGCCCAGTTACGAGAGCTCCATCGAGCTGGTGCTGCCTGACACAGGTTTTATGTTTCCTAGAGAGCCTGGGGATTTCATGAGGAAAAATTGAAACAAAATATAAGCAGAATCAAGCCAGTTATTTTCTTTTAGATCCTTTACATGGTTTAGATTTTTCCTGAAATTAATGATCAGTTTTAAAGTGGGGTTACATAAGTAGACTAGTATGGGTAGGAAACGAAACGCATGCTTATCACTACATAGCCATTAAGATAGCCTGAATTTAAAAGGCGGTATCAAATGTTGACAACATGGAGCAGCTGGACATCTCATATGTTCCTGATGGGAATCCAAAATGGTCCAACCACTTTGGTAAACAGTTTGTCTTTTACTATAAAATTAATCATGCATTTACATGATCCAGCAATCACACTCCTAGGTATTTACTTAGGAATGAAAATGTGCACACACAAAAGCTTTTTTTTTTCTCTTGGTGAAGCCACATTAATTTTTTTTTTAAGTGAATTTGACTTTCAGTGCAGTTCCAATTCATGCTTTTAGACATACATGATCTCCAAAATGTTAAAGTAATTTCAGTCAATTGAGCCTTCAATGGCAAAGCTTATAAATTATATTTATTAGTATGGTCAAGATAAGAAAGGAGTTTGGGCTTTGATTATAAAATGCAGGTCTTTCTCTGATTCTCTTGGCTAAACTTTTCTCTTTTCCATTCTTTGCTGTCTTCCATCTTTCTGGCTCGAATTTCCCTCATTAAATCAAAAAATACCTTGTCAACATTAGCTCGTGTTTTAGCAGATGTTTCCACATAGTTAACTTTCCACTGATCGGCTCTGGATTTTGCCTCTTTATAGCTTTATTTTTAATGATCAAAAACTGGAAACAACCATAATCTTCATCATCTGGTGGCATATCCATACAATGATACGTAATTATTCATATAATGAATAGTAATTTTCGGCAAACAGGGATGACTTCTTGACATGCAAAAATATGAATCTCATAAAACATTATTCTGAGCAAAGGAAATCAGAGTATGAGCAAAAGATTATGATTCCATTTATATGAAATTCTAAAAAAGACTAATCTCTCATGACAAAACAGAACAGTGACTGCCAGGAGACGAGGTGGGTGTCAAGGAAGGATTAATTGGAATAGGGCTAGGTGATTTGAGGGGAGGGAGACGTTCTGTATCTTGATTATGGTGGTGGTTATATGGCCGAATTCATTTGTAAAAGTTCATTGAAGTACACGCAACGTGTGCATTTTACTGTGTGCAAATCAAACCTCAGTAAAGTTGATTTTAAAAACAGAAAAATATACATCTTCATGTCTCATATAGAATAATGTTTCCTAAGGGCAGGAGCTTTGACTATTTTGATCAAAGTTGTATCCCTACCATAAAAAGCAGTGGTTGGCCTATAGTAGGTACTCACTAAATACACTGAAGATAAGAATATAGAAAAGAATGACAGTAAAACAGAAATTTATATTGTTTCTCCAAAAGCATTTGATGATCTTTTCAGAGGCCATAAGAAATCTAGAAAAGGACGAACTGACTGCATCTGAGTTATTCAGTATTATGTGTAGATTGTGACAAAAACCAATACAGCACACAAAAAAACAAAGCAAAACACCAAATTTTTGAAATAAGACTGCATCCAAAATAACTGAAAAATAAAAGTTAGAAAGAAAAGAAAAATCACCAGAACAGAGTAGCCAAGTGAAACAGGATTTTCTTAATTTCTTTACTAAAACCGTAATTTATTTGAAATTCAAATTTATTTTCACAACTTCTAATTATCTCTCTGCTTTAGAAACCATTTTCCCTGAGAAGGGAAAGATACAGTAATCCAATAAAGAGTTATAAAAAAGTTAAAGTAAACTTCTGTGTTAAGGGATAATGTATAAGTATCCTCTGTATGATGTTTCTAGTTATATTTTTCTCACACATTAAATAGTTGTTCCTACTACCAATTACTACTGATCACCACTGTTAATTAGTCCTATTGTTTTGTTTTTAAAACGGCATTTAAGTAACAGAAAATTAAATACAGAATATACAATTTCAAATATCTATTTTTTATAAATTTATGTTTAAGACATATGTGTATATTTATTATACATCTTTTTTCCTATGTGGCTGTGTCCTGGATTGACAATCTAAAAAGATAGTCACCCCACTTCACTGAGTGAATACAGCATAATTTATTCAACCAGTTCTCTGTTGATGGACATTTAGGTTGTTTGCAGGGTTTTTCCATTATAAATAGTGCTACCATGAATAGCAGTGTACGTATGCCTTTTCATAATATTGCCAGTGTATCTTTGGGATAAATTCCCGTAAGCAGCATTTGGGGTCTAAGAATACGTGCACATGTAATTTTGCTATTGCCAAATTCCCCCCATTAAGTGTCCCCTCCCCGCAATTAGCAACGTATGAGAGTGCTCCCTTTTCCATAACCTCATCAATACAGTATGTGGCCAAACTTTTGGAATTTTTCCAAACTGCTAAGTGATAAAAATGCTATCTCAGTATAGTTTTAATTTGTATTCTCTTATCATGAGTGAGGTAGAAAATCTTTTTATCTTTTTAAGGACAATTTGCACCTTTCTCTGTGATCTGTCTGTCCTCATCTCTAGCCCATTTGTCTATGGGATTGATTATTTTCTTTTTCTTTTAAGATGCTCTATATATTCACTTTCTATTTAAGTTGAAATTTTTTAAACCAATGTGTCATTTGTCTTTTTACTTTGTTTTTGGTTGTTTACTTTTTATTTTTTTATTTGCTATTTGAAAATATTTTTTAGTCAAAGTTATTAATAAAGATGTCATTTAGAACATGGGAATTATTGAGATCACATAAGAAGATGCTATCAAGAGGGAAGTAGGCTCAAAATTGAGTCTGAGGAACCTCAACATTTAGAGATCAAGTAGAGGAAGAGGATCCAGGACTCTGAGAACAAAGGCTGAAGCAGGAGAAAAACCAGGAGAGTGGTTCACTGAATCTGAAAGAGATGTTACGCTGAATTATCCCTTTAATAACAGCACACATACAAAACTTATAACACTGCTTTCTTTATAAGAAAATCTTTTCAAAATTCCTTTTTATGGATGATTTTCAAGCAGTTTCCTGGGACCTATCAAGTCAATTTTTTACAAAAAAAAAGATTAACTACATAGGTAGGTTACTTACAAGGCCATCAATAGTTGTCTAATGCATAAATATTGAAACTTCTATCAAAATGGGAAATGAGCATAGAAGACATATCAACCAGTTGCAGATAGAATATGAAATTAATAAATTAGAAGAGAAAATGAGAGAAGAAATAGTGAAAAAGTATGAATTAGATAAACTTTAGATGCTAATTGAAATATTGTAAACAATTTGACTCTATTGAGCAAATCTGATGACTGACTGGATATTTGATATTACATTTTTAAAAATTTAGGTAGTATAGTGGTATTGTAGTAATCTTTTAAAAACATCAGTCTTAATATTTTTAAGAGATGCATACTGAAATATTTATAAGTGAAAATATTTGATGCCTTGTATTTGCTTCAAAATCATCCAGTGGGTTTGGAGGTAAATGGATAGAGAGAATAAGATTTGTTGATAATTATGGAAGATATTGATGGACATAACAGTTCATTATACTATTCTCTCTACTTTTGTGTATGTTTAGTTTTTTCATAATAAAAGTTTTCTTGAAGAAAGAAATTAGTAGCCAAATATCTGTCCCTAACGGCTTCATCTCACTGAAGGACAAAATGGTCTTTATTCTTCTTTATTACCATAGTCCTAGCAATATGAGTAACATGAAACATTGCAACAAGTATGTTGCTACAAAATAAAACATGTTGGTGTGGAAACTGCAAAGTAAATTGGGAAATTTAAAATTGTCTTCCCTTAAATGTTACACTAAACAGTTACTGTTCAGTGACCTAAATTCTTTAATGTTTTTTAAAATTTTACTACCATAACCATTGGGTATTTTTCTTGTTATAAAACCAATATAAAAAATTACTCATGCATGTAAGCTAGCATATAAAAATCGCCCATAATCCCAGACTGAAAGATGACCTTTGTTTATACTGTTCATTCATTTTTCAGGCATATATATGCTTTTATTTTGTTTTGTTTATTAAAAGTGGATTCTCATTGTACATACTGCTTTGTATTCTATTTAACTTCCAAATGAGTTATATCTTTCACATTAATAAAAAGTATTGTGGAACATTCAGACACACAAGTATTTTTTCCCCTCATAGGATTCTTTTAAATCTTACTCATATCTGTGTTATTTCTCCTTTGTGATTTTCTGATCTTGAACATTTTTTTTTCCTTTTCAGGTTAGTAAGAAGTTTAACTCATATAATTTTTCTGTTTGTAGGTTTTTCCCCAAAAAAACAGCTTTTAAAGTTTTGTCCTTTTTGTACGTTTTCTAACTAATTAATTTCTTATTTTTCCTCATTAATGCCATCTCAGGCTCTGTTGGTAGTCCTTTTCTAGTTTCATAAGATAAGTTTCATAGCAGCACTATTTACAATAGCCAAGACATGGAAGCAACCTAAATGTCCATCGACAGATGAATGGATAAAGGAGATGTGGTATATACACACAATGGACTATTACTCAGCCATAAAAAAAGAATGAAATAATGCCATTTGCAGCAACATAGATGGACCTAGAGATTATCATACTAAGTAAGTCGAAGACAAATATCATATGATATCACTTATATATGGAATCTAAAATATGACACAAAAGAACTTATCCACAAAACAGAAACAGACTCAGACATAGAGAACAGACTTGTGGTTACCAAGGGGGAGGGGGGTGGGGAGGGATGGATTGGAATTGTGGGATTAGCAGATGAAAACTATTATATATGGAATGGATAAAAAACAAGGTCCTACTATGTAGCACAGGGAACTATGTTCAATATCCTGTGATAAACCATAATGGAAAGTAATATGAAAAATTATATATATATGTATAACTGAATCACCTTGCTGTACAGCAGAAACTAACACAGCATTGAACTTCAATAGCAACTGTACTTCAATAAAATAAATTTTAAAAATAAGATGAGTAGTTGGTTCCTTTAATTTTCATTCTTTGTATTTAATAATGAGAAAATGTCAGATGCTTTTCCAAGAGGTCCTTTTGGTTCCCTAAATGTTTCTTATAATACTATCTTCCACATATGCATTATCTTCTGATAACATAAATAATAATTTTCTCTTCTCCCTCCATACCTTATTTTTTTCTAATTTTTTCAGTCTCTGTCTTTCATATGAGAAATTTCTTCAGTCTGGTGATTGTTGGCTAGAAGTTCATATTGAAGCATGGTGTTTCAAAGAGTAGCTCTAAGGGTTTGTGCTTCCAGGAAGGGCTTGTCAAATGTTGTCTTCACTATGAGAAGACCTGGCTGGGCCATTCAGTTGGTGAACCTTTGACAGCATCAACTTTGGGTCTCGTGTCTTAGGCTGGTCTCATTTCTCAAAGGTGCTTCTGATCCAGGGCCTTCAGGTGTGGCTGTGCAAGCCTGGGCACTGCACACCAGGGGTGTCTTTCACATAAATTGTGTGTATGTAAGGCTCCCCCAGAGCTGTGCAACTTAGCAGTTTTGCTCCAAAAATCTACTAGCTGAGTAGCCATTTGGAGTGGAGGAAAAAGACGGGGAGATGAGGGAGGGAGAATCAATATCCATTATAATATTTTCACTTAATCTCCCTTTTTCATAAGCACCCCCTTTGCCAGAGATTCCTTTACCTTTTCCAGTCTTCCATAGGGATTGAGGAGGGGCTGTCACAGCCTCCCCATTAGGGAGGAGATGTCAGGTCCTGGTACTTCTGAAACATATTCCCCTTGTTTTAGCCTCATCCTAACCTCCACCTTGGGAGGTAGCTGGTTCCATCTGTTCCTGGAAATTCTAGGTGTTTCTGTGGTACAAAATGGGTGGTTTCTTGGGTTTCCCCATCACTGGCTCATGATCCAACTCTCTTGGGTCCACTATGTAAGTGCCCTCATCCATCTGCTTCATATCATCAAAGGCATTGTTTTTTCTTCATCCATTTCTTTTGTCCTTGTGAGTGCGCGCCTTTTCATCTTCATTTTGTGGAGGTTGATACCTGTGTCCAGTCCTCCATATTTAACAGGAAGTCTGAGGAAGGGATCTGGAGCAAGTTTCTTGAACATGCTAAATTCCAGTGTCCTCATTCGTAAAGCAATGACTTTACATTGCTTACAGAGTTGTGAGAATCAAAGTTTAGAGAACTGTAAAATTACATAATGTAATCCTTTTTCTCATTCCTCTGATATCTCAGTTATTTAGTGCTACTTGACTACATGGTCTAGAAAGCTATTTATCTAGTACTGAAAATAAAGTTCCAGGACTTCACTTTTGTCACACCCAGATTCATGTCTGCTTATTCCATTTTTAAACATCTTTGAGGAAAAGGACCTTTATTTTATACGTTCATCTGTTCAAAAATCCATTTCAGGGCTTCCCTGGTGGCGCAGTGGTTAAGAATCTGCCTGAAAAGGCAGGGGACATGGTTTCGAGCCCTGGTCTGGGAAGATCCCACATGTCACCGAGCAACTAAGCCCGTGAGCCACAACTACTGAGCCTGTGTGCCACAACTACTGAAGCCCACGCGCCTAGAACCCGTGCGCCTACAGCCTGTGCTCCACAACAAGAGAAGCCACTACAAGGAGAAGCCGGTGCACAACGACGAAGAGTAGCCACTGCTCGCCTCAACTAGAGAAAGCCCGTGCACAGCAAAGAAGACCCAACGCAGCCAAAATAAATAAAATAAAATAAATTAATTTAAAAAAAACATTTCAGTGACTTGAGTTTATAAAACTATAAAGGCACTCATGCTTCAGTTTCAGCACTTTGCAGAAGTACTTTCTAGTTGCCTAAAATGCAGCCATTCAGAAGCTTGAAGATTTATATTAAGCCTCTTATGATTATCAGCCCTGAGATAAAATGTAAAACCACCTTTATTCTAAACTAAATTGAACCAAAAATGTAGATGCTTACGTGAGACATATAAATTTCTCCCTATCCTTTAGACATGACTTTTCTTTTTTTATATATTTATTTTTAAAAATTATTTATTTATGTATTTATTTTTGGCTGCGTTGGGTCTTCGTTGCTCCGCGCGGGCTTTCTCTAGTTGTGGCGAGCGGGGGCTACTCTTCATTGCAGCGCACGGGCTTCTCATTGCAGTGGCTTCTTTTGTTGCCGAGCACGGACTCTAGGCGCGTGGGCTTCAGCAGTTGCGGCGCTCGGGCTTAGTAGTTGTGGCTCGTGGGCTCTAGAACACAGGCTCAGTAGTTGTGGCGCCTGGGCTTAGTTGCTCTGCAGCATGTGGGATCTTCCTGGACCAGGGCTTGAACCCGTATCCCCTGCAGTGGCAGGTGGATTCTTAAGCACTGCGCCACCAGGGAAGTCCCTAGACATTACTTTTTAAGAGCTATAAATGGTCATGTTTACCTTTTAGAAAAGAAGTATGAAATAGTACTTTAACCTGCACTGTCCCTAGACATCTGAAGTCCTTGGAGAATTCTGTCAAAGGTAAAAACACATGTTTGGGTGACCCAAATGTAGAAAATCATGAGAAGAATGTTGTTATTTATAGAATAGCAATATTTCCATCATTGTGTGCCAGATAATCTTTAAAGTATACTTTAGCACAAACAAAAGAGATTTATATTCATTGGTAATATTAAGTAGGAATATAAAACAAGAAGTTAATACTAATAATATGATTCATTCAAAACTGGAAGGCAAAGTAGCCAAAAAGAATGCAAAATGAAATCTACTCTAGCAATCTTTCTTACAAAATTATTACCAAAATTGTTTGAAAATAATCCAGATAAAATATACTGGTAAGGGTGTAGGAAAAAAAAGGTCTGTTACAAACTAAGATTGGCAATTTTGCAGTACTGTTCTATTCTTTTTCTCCCTAGAGATCTTCAAGAACTAGGAATGTCCTTAGGGATATTTAAGAACTAGATAATGGCAATATATGAAATTTAGGGTTATCATTATAATGTCAACACACAAGTGGTAGAATACCTGGAGTTGTACTAAAAGATTCAAAGGAGCATTATAACTTCAAGGTTCTTCAAGAATCTAAGGTATGAGATACACCGTTCTACACACATATATTACAACCAAACAGATACAATTTAAAAATGTCTGCAAGCACTCCTCTTCTTTCCTTATTTGCTCATCCTTCCTGGAAATTAAAGTAGACTGAGCAAGATAGGACATGTCTATTTCTTAGGATTTTTGTACACAATTTTCACTTCTGCACATCCTTTTCGTTCTGCTAACAGCAGATTGCATTCATGTTGTAGACTCTTTCTCCACAACACAGACCTATATGATTCTTTGCATCTTCACATGGTGCTGGTCTCTCTTTACTCCATATGAGAAAAGTGCAAAGAAGAAAAATTACCTCTTTTACTATCACTGCATTACAAACTCTTATTTTTTCAGTTCTGTAACTTTTTGATTACTTTATGTAACACAAATATTCATTAAGTGTCTTTTTTTGCACCATGTTCTCTTATATGCAGTGGTGATATCTCTGTATGTAAGACAAATAAGATCCCTGCTCTCACAGAAGTTATAATTTATGAAGCTAAATTATTCTGGTGTTTTATTATAAAGCAAATTTAGCAAATTAGAGGTAACTGAGAAGAAAGAAAAGCAGGAAACACTAATTCATGCCAAACACAATTATTGTTAGCATTTTTATCTCTTTGTTTCTATTTTTTTTTCTTCTGCCAGAATTTGTCGTTGTTTTCCCTTTTGGGTGAATGGCTGTGGGGAGAGAGAGGTGTTGTTTAACATACTAGGTCCTACATTTTTGCACTTGTGAATATGTGTCCATGTAACTGCATTATTCTCATGGCCATCATTTTGATAGTCTATAAAGCTCACATGTTTATTATTTCTTGGCACTGGCAATTGGGTAATACCTCAGGTTCACATATCCCATCCTTAGGAATAACTGGTCTACCCTGGAGTTTGTGAGACATGCTCCTTATAGCTCCAAATGATCTTTTAACTTCAGACTTGTTGATCAGAGGTCACTGGGTCTATAACAGACTCACACAGAAAGGAGACCTGTATTTATGCTATTGACCAATGCTATGACACACTTTCCCATAGAAATAACATGATGAATAATCTTCAATTCCTAGACCAGTCCAGATCATGAGGATTATGTTTTTTTCTTTTGTTGTTGTTTGTTTGTTTTTTGCCTATGTTGTTCTTAGTGCACTCTTGGCATTATGCTTCTTCAAAAGTTTAATTGGCTTCAGACACCAGAATCATAAACTAAACCATTGTTATCAAATTGGTACTAGGTGAAAATATGTTCAGCATTACAAATAACAGCCATACAAATGAATTTTCGGAACATGACTTATTTATAAAGTGTTGACTGACATAGCAATGTTATTTTTCCTTGTTAAAGGGAATAATTGTCAATGGATAGAATCAACTGTGTTCATCTATTTATTTCATCCAGATACAATGCAGTTGGGTCATCTTTGCTTGAAAAACAATCTCTGGCTTTAGTGATATTATTTGAAATAGTTCAGATAACAGGACCTAGAATTTAGTCCTCAAATCCCAAATGTGGGCAAAGAATTATCTAGGTTTCTGAGGGTGTGCCAAAATAAAGGCATGACCCTCAACTAGCTTCTGATTTCAAGGAAGAGAGTTGCATGTTAACAACTAAGTACAACCATGAGCCAGAATGAAGGAGAGAGCCACAACAGTGGTAGAAGCTTTGAAGAAAGTAAAAAGACCTCAAAGAATGGAAGAAAATTTTTGTAAGTTATATATCCAATGTGGGACTTGTATATAGAGTATATAAAGAACTACTACAACTCAATAATAAAAAGACAAATGATTCAGTTTAAAGATAGACAAAAGATCTGGACAGTTGATGTGAAAGAAGATTTTTTGCACATAGCTGCCTCCCTTGTATCATTTCTGTCTCAGCTCAATGATCCCCTCCTCAAAGGCCTTCTCTGACCAACTTGTATTGCTTTCCTATATCACTCTCTATCCTATCATCCTGTCCCATTACTTAATCACTATTTGAAATTACCCTGTTTTCATTTGCTTAGTTATTTATCCTGCCTCCCCGCAAGAATGTAATCTCCCCAAGCACAAGGATTGTACCCATTCTGTTCTCTGCTCTGTCCCCAGTGCTTGGAGCAGTGCCTGTCTGGCAGATATCAAATTTGTTGAGCAAATTAATAAATTATGAAGTGTCAAAAGGATAGTCAGCTAAATTAATTATCTATACATAGGAGGTTGAGTGAGTCTCAAAGTTTCATTGAAATATTTGCTTTAAAATATTAAATTCCAAAAATAATTAACTTGTAATTATTTGTAGAATGCAGTGCAGGCATCAGATAGAAATACATGGTCTTTTCTAATCCCAAGATGCCATTATCCAAATACGTGTTGTCAGTTCCTGAGATGGCTTTCCTACATTGCATAGCTACATTTGGCAAAAGCACCAACATTTGTATGCAAATCCAGCATTCTCCCTGTCTATTTCTTAGAAATTTATATGCTGAGTCTCTCCAAAGGTAGAGAGACCAGACAGAAAGTATGTGGCTTGAATGAGAGTTGCTTCAATTTCAGGCAATTTTTATTCTTAATCAACAGAAGTTACTCACTCATTTTCCTCTAGAAATGAAATTCTCTTCCTTTCAATCCTCTTTTCTTTGAAAGAGCAATCCCCATGACTGAGACAAATGTACATGTCCAAGAACACTGAAATCATTCTATGATAAAATCAATGTTTCATTTTCAGTAATTCATCTAATAGTTTCTCTTTTTAGTATACATTGTAAATTTTAGTATATGTAATAAATTGGGTTGTCAAAAATACTTCCCTGTTTTTCAAAACACCTCAATAAGTAAGAAATAAATTAAGAAAAATATTGCTGGAAATTCCCTGGTGGTCCAGTGGTTAGGACTTCATGCTCTCACCGCTAAGGGCCCGGATTCAATTCCTGGTCACGGAACTAAAATCCCAAATCCCACAAGCCACATGGCATGGCCAAAAAAAGAAAAAAGAAAAGTATTGTTGCCCATATTATATAGCTAGCTAGCTCATATATTCTTGATCAAAGGTAAGGATAGCATATACTAATGAAGTCAATGCCCATTTCTTAGCTTATTCATTAGTTCCAGTTTCTTTTCACTAAGTCCATTATTGAATAGCCAGTGAAATACAGAATCATCCATCAGCTTATGTTTTATTATTTGTTAAAATTAGGCTAGGTTGATGAAAATTAGGCTAGGTGTCTTTCCCCTCTGGTAGATTTTCTGCCACAAGCTTCCAAAAGAAAAAATAGGTTTCTTCTCAAGCATCATATCTTTGGAACTCGTGCTCTCCCACGACACCTCACCCCAGGCCTCTGTTTAGAATTTAAGAACTATGTCAGCACCGTGTTGGAGAGTCTCCATAGGACTGTACATAGGTAGGTAGGTGGGTGTAAAGTTACAGCCTATTAGATGTTCTCAGGCCAGCCAGTTTACACCCTTAACTTCAATTTTATTGCTCTATCTTAAAAGTTAGGAAAGAAACCCTGGGTTAGAACTAGTTCTATTCTACATTCAGGGTTCAAAAACACTGTCGTGGGCACTGGTTGATTCATCCACCTCCATTCAATCCCAGATAAATAGTTGGAAGTCAGTTGCAGTAGTTCTATTTCTCTTCCAAAGTGGAGTGATGAAAAGTTTCTTGGGTTGCTGTTAACAGTCGGAATAATGAATGTCTTCACTGTTTTTTTTAAAAAAAATAAATTTACTTATTTTTGGCTGTGTTGGGTCTTCGTTGCTGTGCACAGTCTTTCTCTCTAGTTGCAGCGAGCAGGGGCTACTCTTTGTTGCGGTGCGCGGGTTTCTCATTGCGGTGTCTTCTCTTTGTTGTGGAGCATGGACTCTAGAGCACAGGCTCAGTAGTTGTGGCACACAGGCTTATTTGCTCCGCGGCATGTGGGATCTTCTCTGACCAAGGCTCGAACCGGTGTCCACTGCATTGGCAGGCAGATTCTTAACCACTGTGCTACCAGGGAAGTCCCTGAATTTCTCTATTGTTGAAGCCAGTTTGAGTCAGGGTTTTGTTACACACAGCATAAAGCATTCTAATGCATACAGGTCCCCTAGGAAAAGAGTCCATTGCCATGGTTCCAATTCACTAAGAAGGAACTCAGAGTTCTGGTACCACATAAATCAAATGCTCCATGGAGCATCTTCACCTAGATTCTGAGACCAGTGCCCTCTGAGCCTCAGATAAACCTCTTTGTAATTTCTGGACTGTAGGAGACCTTAGTCTAGCTTGACTTTCTTTGCAGTGGTCCCTGGGGTCTCTGAAAGCTATGACTGGTTTTACTTATTGATTATTCATGCTTTGAGACCAGTTGAATTTCTCCAGGGGTTCAAAGATCCAGTACATTCCAATGTGGCTTCTTCTTAGAAAAGTAATATCCAGCAGTTTCAGTGCTTCTAGATGCATGTGGGGCCGGATTATTGTACCAAAATAATCTAAACCTGCAGGCTGCATTTTATAGTTGCCTATCTGTCTCCATAAACAAATGGTAATGAGATTTACCATCACAACGGAAATTGTTAGCTCTAGTCTGGTAAGTAGACCTAGGGTATCTGAATTTCAGCAAGATGTCTAACAGAGCCTTTTGTGCTGACTTTGTAGAAAAATTGGAGAAAAGTGAGCTGCTTGTTGATTTACATTTGTTATTGCTATTATTGATTCATATTTGATATTAATATTTAAATGCTGAGACTTTCAGAATGCTGATTAATGGATGAACGTCAACTTAAAGAAAGCTCTCCAATCCCTGCTTTAAAGCACTGTCATCAGATATGTTCTATTCAATATTTTTCTCATTGAATAAGATGAAAACACAGAAAGCAGGGCTTCGTATCATTTCCCAATGACATGAAACTAAAGAAAGTGCCAATATGATGGGCAACTCAAGCAGAATCCAAAAATAACTCAGCAAGCTGAATCAGCGAGCCAAACATAGAGGAGGCTGTTTTCATAAACAGTATAAAAAGATGGTGAAGCTCATGTAAAAGCTGTTGAAAAGAATTTGGGATATGTAAAAGGAAAAAATAGGTAGCAATATTTATATATTTGAAGGACTGTCATGGAATTCCATAAAGTAAAACTAGAATGAATTTTTTGGCTCATTAATGAAAGGGCTCTAACGTTTGGAGGCAAAGGAGCTGAATTAGAAAAAATTATCTGGATCAGGACATAGTGATATAGTGAGATTCCTATAGTTTACAAGTTCAAACCATAGCCAAGTGGTTGTATGTATGTATAGATAGATAGGTAGATAGATAGATAGATAGATATTTTATAGATAACTTGAGAGGAGATGAACTCTAAACTCTCTTCCTTGGGGTTTATTTTTTAAGTTAGCCTGTCATTCTTTATGCTTTAATTGGAGCTTTTAATCACTTTACATTTATTGTAATTATTGATATATTTGATTTTGTGATTATATATTTGTGTAATTACCACATGATTTATATTTTTTCTATCTGCTCTATGTTTTATTTTCTCTCCATTCTTACCTCTTCTGGATTGATTGCTTTTTTTAAAATTTTACTTTTATTCTCTATTTGCTAGGAAGTTAGACACATTTTACTCTTCTTTTGCGGCTGTCTTAGCGATTACAACATGCAGTTTCGGGCTTGTGGCAGTTATTTTCTTTCAGCCAGTGGAAGAGGCCATTTCATTGTCATCTGACTTCCATTATTTCTACTGAGAAGTAAACTATCATTTTAGTTGTTCATTTTTAAGATGATCTGCCTTTTTTTCCCTCTGGCTTCTTTTAAGATTTTCTCTTTTTCCTGGGTTTTGGTAGTTTTACTCCAATGTGCCTATAGGTGGGCTTTGTTTTTCTTATCCTGCTTGAGGGTTGTAGGACTTCTTGAATTGACTGGACTGATATCTGTACAAGAGTTACTTTGTGTGTCACCCTGGATCCATGCGCTAGCCTTTCTGTCACAGATTCAGGTCAAAGCCCCCAGTTCCACCCCCACCCCTGCCCTCTGTAGTGGCTACTCCCATCTCTTGTCACACTTGGGCACAATCTGCAGTTGTGCATGCACAACATGCATGTCATGCATGCACCATGCACTTTCATATCCTGCCCTGGGGCTTTCCCAGTGTGGCCGAGGTGAGAGAGAACATTGTACCCACTGGGCACTCACACACACACAATCCTGAAGTTTATGAGCTATCACCCCTGTGGTGGACTCTACCCAATGTAAGAGGAGAACTGGTGGATAATCTTCTCTTCCTTCTTCCTCCCAACCAGACTGTTGTAATAATAGTTGCTCATGTACCCTCTCTGAAGATGCCCTGTGAGACTAAATAATAAGCTTGTCGTGAGTTTATGGCCACATTGGTAAAAACACAGTCCTTATATTTGTACTATTTCCTTCTTTGTCTCACACCACTTTTACCTCCTTCCTGCTGCTGTGGGATAACACTCTCCAATAAAGTGTTAAAACAAATAAGCATTTGCTTCACGCTCTGTTTTCTAGGCTATCTGGGTAATAACAACGTCTTCAATCGGCTTGGAAAATTCTCAACTATATTCCCTTCTTCTGACCCACATCCTCTTTCCTTTTCTTCTGGAACTCCAGTGGAATGCATGTTAGATTTGTTTTTTCACCATCTCCTCTGGGTTTCTTATTCTCTTTTCCGTAATTTTTATCTATTTTTCTCTCTATGCTTCACTCTGGTTATTTTCTTTTTCTTCTGTCTTATCTTGTAGTAATTCTCTATTCAGCTATGTCAAATTGGATGTTAAACCCACCCACTGAATTCTTAATTTCAGTTACTGTACTTTTTCAGTTCTAAAATTTCTGGATACTTCTTTCAAAAAGTCTTCTATGTCATTTCGGTACAGTTTTCAGGGTTTTGTGGGGTTTTTTGGGCTGAATTTTCCATCTTATGTTTTGATTACTTGCATATAGTAAGCATAGTTAGTTCCAATATCCAGAATCCCTATGGATCTAGTTTCGTTGCTTATGATTATTACTGGTCTTCAGTCATGTTGCCTTGTCTCTTTATGTGCCTGGTTCTCTATGAGTATGTGCTGAACATTTTATTTGAATGAGCCCTAGGATGTTATCTTTCCCCAGAAAAGATTTTCATTTGTTTTGAGCAGGTGTGTATGACCACTGCCATCTTGGATTACTTAATCCAATTTCAGAGACTAAGATTTTTATGGGCCACCTAAATAACTGGGAGCTACTCTGAGTAAGGGGTGTTATGCTTTTGATTCACCATTACTCCTTACTACCATCTTTTACGGTATTGGCCCAAAGTGGGGGATTTAATCAGACTTTTCCCTTGGTGAAAATCTTTGCCCCTCTTTTACATGAAAGCTGTCAAAAGCACTAGTCAGACTTTCAAGTGACAAATGTCCCAGAAGGAAATGACTCCAACTGCCAAGATTCCTGTCTTCTCTTGGAAGCAATTCTTTGGCCCAGCAATTCTTTACTACGTTATCTTTCTGGTGCTTTCAAGCAGATGTTTTCTATATTTTGTCCAGCTTTTATGATCATCAATGGCAGTATTAGTCAAGTAGAAGAGAAGCCTAGCCTACAGGTACACTGAGCATCTTCACTTCTGGACTAAAATCAGTATTTCTGATTAGTAAATTTAACTTGGTGCAGGTATTTTGGCTGTATGTATGTTATTTTAAACACTTTATGAACAGTAAAATGGTAGTAATGTGTGACTTTTGATGATAACAGAGGACTTGAAATTCTTAATTTCTCAGAACATAAAAATTCTATCTTAATAATAAACATAAAATTGGAAAATTTTATTTTACCAAGTACATTAAAAAATAATAAAAATTAATGTTAACCATCATCATTATTTCATAAATGAAAGAATTCTGATACAAAAAATCAGTAAGGACATAATCTCATAAAGGAAGATCCTTTACATTGGATAAATCAGTATTATGTAAAGTTCAGTAATTTGTGTTATTTTTCTCCTTTCATCAAGAATCAGTGAAAATTTGATTATCTGGAAACAGAGGTGTACAGATTGGTGTTTTGGAGCTATTGCCTTATACTATTTAGTTTATTCTCTAAAATGGTATTTTAAAAATAACACAAAAATCTAAATATAAAACATTATTGAATAAAATGCATGTAGGTTACCAATGAAAAGCCTCTCAAAATCACCAGTCTCATGCTAAATTAAGTGAAAAACAGATTCTCAATTATGTGCCAACAGAATCAAGCTGGCAATGATCTTTTTGTGCATTGATAAAGAAATCTGACAAGTATTTTTATACTTTAGGAATACAGAGATGTTCCTAAAAAAGTGGCCACATTGCATCTTCAAGTCAACATGACACTCAGAGCTACAATTTATCAAGTATGAAGAATAATTAAAAATATAGAATATTTTGGAGGTTATTTTCAAAGGATATGACAATAATTTCTAGTGGGTTTTTCAAAAGGACTCTGGTCAAATAATATTTCCTGGAAGACTTTACATTCATAGAGGACAAAACCTAAATAATGTTAATGCAAATTCACACAAGTCTCCATATTTCACAAGGAGAACAAGATGGGTATTTTTGTGAAAGTTTCAACTTAACATCTTATTAAATAAGATCCTTTGCATTTATGATGCAAAATAAAATTCTCTCTCTCTTTATAGCTGCAGAGGAGATGGTACATCACTTTTATTTTTTAAATAGACTTTTAGTTAATTATGAGGATTTAAATTAATTAGTATGTTTTTAAAAAGCCTATGTTTTGAATTTACTTCCAGATATAGAGAAAGGATGAATAAGATATTACCTACAAAATAAGGAGCTTATGGCATTTTTACTTGCCAGTCTCTCAGTTTTGTTCTTTTTTAATCAGATTTAAATCTGCATGAGATCTCTTAACATTTGAGCTTCAGATTTGCTTTCTCTTAAATACAAAATGAGCACTTTTCAATCCTTAAAAGAAAACTTTTGATGCATTCTTTCAAGACTACAATATATGCAACATTTTCTCACTATTATCACTATATACAGGCTTACCATAGTTCACAATATTGCTAATATTCAATTTTTACCCTTAAATTTCCCCAAAAGTCAACCTGTCTATGTAACTAGGTCCCATCTCTCAGACTATTGCAATGTAGCAGCTTCTTTTTATCTATGTGAGTACATGATAATCCTAAACAAATTCTAATTAACAAGAATATTGACCTCATATTTCTTGCCAAATAATAGCACATACTCATCGTTTGTTGACAAAGGTGAAATCTGGAGTCATGAAATTCCGGAGGACACCACAGCAGTAGTGAACAGATTTTAGATGTAGCCAAGGATTGCTGCCCTGTTCCAAAAAGGCCAGCTTAGTCCTCAATCTTTGAATAAAGTGTAAAACTCCATATGGTAGAAACTGTACTATTTTATTCTATCAAACTGTAGTGTTTTATTTATGTCATGGAAGCTGTGAACCTTTTCAATATGGAGAGTTGGGAGATAATTCATGTTGGAGGTATTACAACATGTATGTATAAGGTGAACATATAATTTCTCATCCAAACTGGGATACTTCTGAGAATATAAAGGGGTGCTATTAACAATTATACCAAAATATTAGGTGTAAACTGGGATGGTACTGTGCAAACTTAAACCTATAAGGCAAGAAATGGACCAAATGCATGGCAAGTATGGGAAAGCATAGGTTCCACATATAAAATAGGTACCTTTATGAGTTGTAATTTTTTTTCTTTAAGTTGAAATTCCTATCAAAATCCCAATGGCATTTTTCACAGAAATAGAAAAAACAATCCTAAAATTTCTATGGAACCATAAAAGACCCCAAATAGCTAAAGCAATCTTGAGCAAAAAGAAGGAAGCTGGAAGCATCATGCTCCCTGATTTTAAACTATATTACAAAGGTGATACTGACATAAAAAGAGACACATTGACCAATGGAATAGAGAACCTGAAATAAGCTTACACATACATGGTTAACTAATTTTCAACAAAGGTCCCAAGAATATTAAATGGGAAAGGATAGTCTCTAATAAATGGTGTTGGGAAAACTGGATATCAACATGCAAAAGAATCAAACTGAACCATTATCCGTACACAAAAATCAACTCAAAATGAATTAAAGACTTAAATGTAAAACGAAAACCATAAAACTCCTAGAAGAAACCACAGGGGAAAAGCTACTTGACATTGATCTTGGCAATGAGTTTTTGGAATTGACACCCAAAGCACAGGCAACAAAAGCAAAAACAAACAAGTGGGGAAACTGCAAGTTTCACCACAGGAACAATATGGAAATATGCAAGGGTCATATTTTTAGCACAGTCTAGGATCTGTCTCTGCTACTGACATTTTGCAACAATATAGGAACCCAGTATAGTCTCAATGGGATGAAACAGAGAAGTGCCAGTCTGCAAAGTTAGAACTCTGCCATACCCAGCTCAATATTCAGCTACGTGTTTGCCTTCATCTGCTCAGTCATCACATCTATCATCCCAGGTGAAAGACAAAACATCTTAGTGATCCTTCACACAGTGATGAATGATGTGTAAAAACAGGTACAGAAATTAGAGATACTTACATTTTTTGTACACTGATATGACAATCAAAAAATGTATTATTATTGTATTCTTAGGCTACCAAATCATGCAAACAGGCACAGTTACCAGTTTGGGCCCATCATTTTTAGTGAAGGTCAATTTTACTCTTTTCTTGACAGAGAACCCTGTTCATCTTAAAATTGCAACTTAAAGTCCAGGTAGAATGCTGCTTAGTATTGATCAAGTATCAAGGTACTGGATTACTTTGGATTACTGAAACACACTTTTAATTCCAGTAATGATCTTTGTTCCAATCTTTGTCAATACAAAAGAGAGGATTAATAATCTTGTTCAGTCTTGGCATTGTGTAAAAGTTCCCCAGTAAGGACAGATGAAAATGAATACTAATCAGTTTCTGACCAAAAGATGTTTACCGGTAAATCAGGCTACCTCAGAGATTTTTGTGACATCTGGTCCCAGTTCGTGGACAAGTGGGGCAGCTTTGACAATACTGTAGAGCGATTACAAAAAACAGAAACAAAAACTGGGGATGGGAGCCTACCAATCTTACCTAATTATTTCTAGCATTTCCCTCTCTTGGATTCTGAGCAGGGAAGGGAGTACACCTTTGTGTTACCAAGTGGCCATCGGTGTGCACCAAAGACAATCTGGGTGCAAGGACAGCCTGTCGGTTTTCTGATTTTGGAGAATAGCTAACATGTTTAAGAACAAAGAATGGCTATAGCTGTGACTGGATTATTGATGAGAGTAACAACATTTTATAACAACCACAGCAGAATGTGACATGCTATTAGGAATTTTTATCTTGTCCAAAAGTAAGGAATCTTTAGAGGTTTTTTGGTTTTGTTTTTTTGCTTTTTTTGGCAACTGTATATGGACGTGAAGGCAAAGGATCCAGAGGCATAACTAGAGTCCGTACAAATATTAACAGATTTTTGAAAAGTGAGATTATACATATGGGTCTAACAGTAAGTTCTACCACCTGGGAAGATTGCACAAAAGGCAAAACGAATTTTTCACTAAATCATGTTGAAACAGACTGCAAACTCAGTGATGCAATCCTCTGAACTTCCAGTCGTCTCTTCTGCATTACGTTTGAGTTTATTCATTAATTTTTATATGTCCTGATATGTATTTATAAATAACATGTATATAGTCATATCAAGCAATGTTTAAATGACAGTAAAAAGCTTTAAAACTTCAGTTTTCAAAAAATATAATAGATCTTTCCAAGCATATATAAGATAATGATTAAAATGCAATGATTGTACCATCATAATTTAAGTGTTATGAAGAAGAAATAAATTTATATCTGTCCAAAAATACATAGTTAAAAAAAGAAAAACACAGACTAGAGGCTTGTGTTTCTGGGATGATGGAGTAGGCATACTTTTCTTGATCCCTCTCACTAAGTACAAATAAAAACCCTGAAAATTATACATAAAATAAACATAAGAAGACTCTGATATGTGGAGAGAAGAAGGCAGACCAGCTAGGAGCCACAGGGTCCAAGGAACAACATGGCAGTAAGTTCCTTGGGTTTCCTTTCGGCCTCATATATCTCAGACTTGGAGCTAAAGAAGTCAGCAACTTGGAAACATCAATGTGCACAAACAAAAATAGCCCCAACCAAAGGCTGCTCTTTCTAGCCAAAGGATAAGGGAAAGGGCAGCTAAGCAAAGTGGAAAACTTTTAGACAATAACCACTCTATTCCAGCCAAATACCATAGAAAAAAACTGTGGCCTCACCCTCACCCACACCAGTAAAATCTGAGGAGAAAGCCTAGACTAGGGTCCTAAACCCCCTGCAGGGGTGGTAGCAGAGAAAGCTGAGTAGGGAGCTGAAAATTTCATTCCAGCAACCAAACTCCACCTCTGCCCCTGTGGAGACCACAGAAGGAGTCTGGACTTCTACTCACATCTGGCAGTAACAAGACACCCTTCCCCCTCCTCACTGGGGAGACTGTCAGGGGAGATCATGTGAGGTGAGGTAACTCCCACCTGCCCAGTAGTACTGAGGTAGCCCCGCCTCAGGTGTCAGTGGAGGCCAACTGGGGAATCTGGACATCTACCCAGCAGTAATAAGATAGCATCTTCCCCTTCTCCTGCTGAAGGGGTGGCAAAGAAAGCCTCCCAAAACAGAGGGGTTAATTTACATCCAGAGTTTTATTGCATAATAGGAGAACATTCAGTTTTCAAAAAAATCACTTATTATACTAAGAACCAAGATCTCAACCGAATGAAAAAGGACAATCAATACATGCCAACACGATGTGACAGAGATGTTAGAATTATCTGACAAAGATTTTAAAGCAGCCATGATAAAAATGCTTCAATAAGCAATTATGCACACATTTGAAACAAAGGAAAAGATTGAAAGCTTCAGCAAAGAAATTGAAAATCTCAGCAAAGATAGGTAAAGATATAAAGAACTAAAGGAAAATTTTGGAACTGGGAAACACAATAACTAAGTAAAAAGCTTGGTAGAGGTGCTGAACAGCAGAATGGAGGGGACAGAGGAGAGAATGAGTGAACTGGGAGATAGAAAAATAGAAGTTACTCAATCTGAACAACGGAGAGAAAATAGGCTGAAACAAAGTTGGCAGCATCTCAGGGACTTGTGAGACTATGACAAAAGATCTAACAGTTGTGTCATTGGAGTCCTAGAGGGAGGGGAGAAAGAAGATGGGGCAGAAAAAGTACTGAAAGAAATAAGGGCTGAAAACTTCCCAAATTTGACAAGACACGTCAACCTACAGATTCAAGATCTGAGTGAATCCCAAACAGGATAAACCTAAAGAAATCCACACCAAAACATATCAACCAGCAGGATTTAAATAACATTTACAGAATACTCCACCAAACAACAGCAGAATACATATATTCCTCTTTTCAAGTGTCCATGGAACATAAATCAACAAATTTAAAAGAGTTGGAATCATACAAAAACTCCACACAGAGTGTATTCCCTGACCAGAATGGAATCAAGTTAGAGATGAATACCAGATAGATAACAGGAAAATCTCCAAACACTTGGAAACTAAACACATTTCTAAATAGTCTATGAGTCAAAGAGGAGGTTTCAAAAGCAATTTTAAAATGCAGTGAACTGAATGAAAATGACAATATCCAAATTTGTGAAACATAGCTAAAGCTGTGAGAGGGAAATGTATAGCACTAAATGCATACGTTAGAAAAGAGGAAGTCTCAAATCAATAACCTTAGCCCCCTCCTCAAGAATATAGAAGAAGTAGAGAAAAACAAACCAAAGAAAGCACAAGGAATGGAATAATAAAGATAAGGGCAGAAATCAATAAAATTTTAAAATAGAAAAACAAGAAAATAAAAGAAACGAAGAGCTGGTTCTTTGAAAAGATCAACAAAGTTGATAAATTACCAATATTAAGAAGGAAACAGAGAATATCACTACAAACCCTGCAGATATCAAAAGGAATACTTTCTCCCCTAAGACTGGGAAATAAGGCAAGAATGTCTGTTTTCATCACTCTTATTCAGCATAGTACTGGAATTTCTAAGTAGTAAGTCCAATACAATTAAGGCAATAAAAGGCAGTAAAAGTTACATAGTTTGGAAAGAAAAAATTAAGACTGTCTTAATGCAGATTACATGATCATCTCCTTAGAAAGTTGATCAAAATACTCCTAGAGCTAATAAGTAAGTTTGGCAAGTTCAGATTACAAGGTAAATGTACAAAAATCAATTGTATTTTTATATACTAGCAGTGAACATCTAGACACCAAAATTAAAAATATGATACCATTTACAATTGCTCAAAAAAGGGAGATGTTTAGGTGTAAATTCAGCAAAAATGTACAGGACTCATATGCTGGAAACTACACAGTGCTGATAAGAGAAATCAAAGAGGATCTAAACAAATTGAGAGACATATTGTGTTCATGGATTGGAAGAGTCCACGTAGTAAATGTGTCAATTATTCCCAAACTGATATACAGGTTTAAGATAATTTCTATCCAAACCTCACAAATTTTTTTGGTGGATATAGACAAATTATCCTAAAATGTATATGAAAAAGCAAAGAAACTAGACTAGCTAAAACAATTTTGAAAAAGAAGAGTAAAATGGGAGGATTCAGTCTACTTGTTTTCGAGACATTATATAGCTACAGTAATAAAAATGGTGTGATATTGAGAAGGGACAGACACATGGATGAATGGAACAGAACAGAGAAACTAAAAATAGAGTCACACAGATATGTCAACTGACTTTTGACAAAAGTACAAGAGCAATTCAATGGAGGAATGATAGCTTCTTCGGCAAATGATGCTGGAGTAATTATACACCCACAGGCAAAAACAAATGAACCTTGGGCTTCCCTGGTGGCGCAGTGGTTGAGAGTCCGCCTTCCGATAGGGGACACGGGTTCGTGCCCCGTCCGGGAAGATCCCACATGCTGTGGAGCGGCTGGGCCCATGAGCCATGGCCGCTGAGCCTTCGCGTCCGGAGCCTGTGCTCCGCAACGGGAGAAGCCACAGCAGTGAGAAGCCCGCGTACCGGAAAAAAAAAAAAGAACCTCAACTTCAGACTCACACCTTGTATAAAAGTGAATTTAAGTGGATTACAGACTTAAATATAGAATTATAAAGCTTTCAGAAAAAAAGCATAGCAGAAAATTTGGGGGATTTAGGACCAGGCAAGGAGTTCTCAGACTTGATCCAAAAAAGGAAAAATTGATAAATTGTGCACCATCAAAATTAAAAACTTTTGTTCTGTGAGAGACCCTGATAAAAGGATGCAAAAACATTAGGAGAAAACAACTGCAAGCCACAAATCTGACAAAAGAATACTATTTCGAATGTATAAAGAACTCTCCATATTCAACAGTACAAAAAGCAAACAATACAATAAAAACATGGGCAAAAGACATATAGAGACATTTCACTGAAGAACATATACAGATGGTAAACAAGTACTTGAAAAGTGTTCAACATCATTAACCACTAGGGAAATGAAAATAAAAACCACAATGAGAAATCACCACACACCTAAACAGAATGGCTAAAATAAAAAATGCTGTTGGAGATGCAGAGAAACTAGATTACCTGATATGGCTGGTGGGAAAGTAAAATGGTACAGTCACTCTGGGAAACTGGAAGTTTCTTAAAATGCAACTAGCCTTCAGTTTAGCAACTAACCTTCAATTTAGTATTCGCACTTCTGGGCATTTATTCCAGAGATATGAAAACCGATGTTCGCACATATCCTGTACATAAATATTTGTAGTAGTTTATCCATAATAGTTGCAAACTGGAAACAATCCAGTTGTCCTTCAAGAGGTGAATAGTTAAACTGTGATACATCTGTACTGCAGAATACAACTCAGCAATAAAAAGCAATGAACTATTGATACATGCAACAATGTGGACGAACCTCCAGAGAATTGTGTTGAATGGAAATAAGCCAAAATAGTTACATACCATATGACTCCATTTATATAAAATTTTTAATTTAATTAATTTATTTATTTTTTATTTTTGGCTGCGTTGGGTCTTCGTTTCTGCGTGTGGGCTTTCTCTAGTTGTGGTGAGCGGGGGCCACTCTTCGTTGCGGTGCACAGGTCTCTCATTGCGGTGGCCTCTCCTGCAGCAGAGCACGGGCTCTAGGCACACACGCGGGCTTCAGTAGTCATGGCACGTGGGCTCTAGAGCACAGGCTCAGAAGCTGCGGTGCACAGGCTCAGTTGCTCCAAGGCATGTGGGATCTTCCCAGATCAGGGCTTGAACCCGTGTCCCCTGATTTGGCAGGCAGACTCCCAACCACTAAGCCACCAGGGAAGCCCTATATAACATTTTTGAAATGACAAAATTATAGGAAGGGAGGACAGAATAGTGGTTGCCCAGGGTCGAGAATGGGGTGAGGGCTGGAGGGAAGCGGCTGTGACTTTCAAAGTGCAACATGGTGCTGGAACTGTTCTGTATCTTGACTACATCAATGTCAATATCCCAATTGGGATATTGCATTGATATTTGCAAGATGTTTCCATTACGGTAAAGGGTGCATGAGACCTCTATTTTTTCCTACAACTGCATGTGAATCTACAGTTATCTAAAAAAGTTCATTAAAACACACACAACAGACATAATTTATCTTCTCTGTCCCTTAAAATGTTACCTTTAGAAAATTTCCTGGCAACCTAAGAATCCTCACTATTTACTTCAATTTACTGTAATTCCAAGATCTCAAAGCCAGTTAGAACATATAATCTAAGTTGACATTAAATCATTTAATCACTGCTAATATTAAGAACATATCAGAAAAATAAAACACCTTAAAACATCACCCGGATAGTGTAAATGGAAAATCTCTGTAGGTCCACATAATTCAGCAGTGTTGGAAATTTACCAGAGCCAATTGTATAACAATGGTTTTTAAAATTCGGTTTAATTGAATCCATGTTTTCTTTTATATAGTACTTTTAAATAATGGTGTAAAGAATAAATGTAACAAATTTAGGAAGTTACAGTTAATTAGCCTTTTGCCAAAAACAAATTCAAACTTCGCATAAACTACAATGTTATGTTTGCATTTCATTTTTGCACTGTGATAAAAGTCAGGGTGAAGATGTCTATCCATCCTTTTACTCAAATTCATAAAAATAAATTTGTTTAGGAGCTTTTCAGTATTAGAAGATATAAGTAAATTTCACTAATGCTCAAAACAAAATTCTTCAAACTAATTTTATGGTCTAGTATTAAAGCCCTGTAAATTATAGTACAAGATCCTAGTACAAGGAAAAGTTCTTTAAAGAATTTTTACAGCTACTGATTGTCCAATGCCAAGGGCGCCAATTTGTATCTCTTTGGTCCTAATCTTATAACTCTGTAGCAGGGGTACTGAGGAATACTTTAATAAACCAAAGTTACATTTTTATTTGGTAAAGACAATATTTACCTTTAAGCAAAGGTTTCATAACTCAACTGGGTAATTGATTTTCACTTGGAAAAGAAAAGGAATATATTCCAAGTATACAACAATTATAAAATTTAGGTCTCTAAAGACCCATCTCTTTAATCTATTTCAAAGTATTTGGGCAGGTTATAGCATATAATTTATTGCTTGGTTGTTTCATGAAGTCCACACTTTTATTTCTATCATCCTGAAAAGTTTTTCTCAAACTTACGCTCATATAAAGCATACATATTTTGACTTCATTTGTTTTATTTACTTTTGTTTTCTGGGAGTCTTTGACACCTCTTATTTTAGATTTAGTGTGTACTTGGTAGTGTCTAGAACCAATCAAAATAAGAGCTCCACTGAATTTGAGACTGTACAACTTTACTTGCTAATTCTCTGTTAAGGTGGGCCGTCCTATCTTATTCAAAGATAGCTTTCAAGGGAAACACATTTCCTTTACCAAAAGTGTGACAGAGCCCTTCCAACCCTGGAGGAACAGATTCCTTACCAAGGTGGGGAAAAACATTTACATAGCAGAGGCATCCTATCAAACTCTGACTTTAAGGAGGCCTTCCTTTGAGGCCAGGAGTCTCTTCCCCTAAGTCTGGGAGAATGATCCTTGAGTGGGGATCTTAGCAAGGGTGATATTAAAAATGTTTGACTATGTAAATGGCAGATGCCTGAACATTCAGGTACATGCCAAACCAGCATACAACAGCTGCACATCAGAGCTGGATCCTTGCCTGGTACAGGTCTCTGACTCAGGGAATTCTTAAATGAGCAGTTCATAATGGAACTTATTGCTCTCTGTTTCATTATGCACTTAAAAAAAGAAGATGAATTTGACCAATTAGATAGTGGGAGAGCCAGGTCCTAATGTGAAGATTTCAAAGCCCCTTGGAGCTAGCACTCAAAGCTCTTCCCTCACAGTTTGACTTGGCTCATTATTATATTTCCGTTTTAATCTTGGTTGCTTGGGTAGAGTTTAGGAAGGAAAAGGCTTTGTGCCTATGCACCATTTCACCTGAAATTTTAAAACGTAAGAGCATGCATTCACACAGCTGTCTGAGCTTCCCAGGAATTGGATTTGCACTCTGGTGTTCATCCTCCAGGTGGCAGCAGTCCCTCTTACCAAAGAATGGCAACCTTGTTAGCTCTGGTTTTGCGTCTGTCTGCGTGTCTCTCCATGGTATGCATCCTAGTTCCAGCAGTGGAAGCAAACTCACAGTCCCAGACTCAAATCTTACAAAGTGAAAGGCTCACCTAAATCCTAATCTGAATAACTCTCAAACCTAGAAAATAGTCTCCCAAATCACTGTAATTGTCTGACGTGATGGAACTACTAGGTATTCAGAGAGAATGCATTTCCCGTCCTAAATGGCACGGTTAGACTACATTTCCCAGCCTGCCTCGGGCTAGATGTGATTACGTGACTGAATTTAGCTGGTGGCTTAGGAGTGGAATTAACTCTACAGAAACAAGTATTATGTATGCCTTCTGTCCCCTTTTCCCACTTCCACTCTCTGGTTACAGACACTGAGCGCAGTCTCGATAGACTGGGAGCTAGAAGAGGGCGGTTGTCGAGGGCCGAAGCCCATGGAACTGCCGGGAGAAAGCCGGTGCTCTCAGTGGAGAAGTTACAAAAGGTTCCGATTATCTTGATCCCACGTGGGTGAGAGACCAGCCCGTAGTTCGGGTCAGGAGCCAACTCTACTGTTTTCACCAGCCTAATGGGATAATAATCCCTTAGGTGTTTCCAAACAGTGCGGTTCCATATCCACTCGGAACGCCTTCTGCCTTGGTGGGGTGCGTCCCGGTCCAGGAATAACCATACCAAGTAGAGAACAGAGAAACACCAGAGCGGCGTGAAGAGGAGGAAGAGGAGGAGAAGGGAAAAGAAAGGGCCCATGAAGGGGAAAGTGAGCACGTACTGGTAGACGCTCAGTACTTCTAGCCGCTGTGTCTGCAGGGTTTTCATGCTGCGGGAGGGCGGCGGGGCTGTGGAGACTCCCAGTCGCTCCCCTTCTGCCAGCAGGGCTCCAGGGCCCGGAGAACAAACGACCAAGGTTTCGATATGAGCCCGGGAATCCTTTCTTGTCTGAGCGGCCAAGGCCTTGGGGCCCCCCGGGATTGCTTCTAGGGGGCTTTGTGAATGAGGAGACCCGTGGATCCGGAGCCCCAGAGGTCGCTCCTTCTCACCAACAGTTTCTCATTTCAACACCTTCCGGTTCTCAGAGGTATCGCTTTGACTACACTGTGTCAGTCATACTCCTGCGTGCACTTGAAAGTGAATTGAAACTGGTTAAAGACAAATACTGTATGATATTACTTATATGTGGAACCTAAAAAATACAACAAGCTAGCGAATAAAACAAAAAAGAAGCAGACTCACGGATACAGAGAACAAATTAGTGGTTGGGGGGGACAATATAGGGGTGGAAGAGTGGGAGGTACAAACTATTAGATGTAAGATAGGCTCAAGGATGTATTGTACAACACAGGGAATAGAGCCAATATTTTGTAATAACTGTAAATGGAAAATAACCCTTAAAATGGTATTAACATTTTTAAATTTTAAAAAATTTACATAGAAATAAAAGATCCCAATATCGCAAAGGCGCTAGAAGAATAGGTAGGAAGGACTTGCTCTATCAGCTATGACGATACTGCTATTTCTACTGCAATTAAGACACTGATATTGTCACAAGAATTAGAAAATAGATCAAAAGAAATAAAAGTCCAGGGTAAAAAACCAAACAAACTGGTTTTACTAACCGTCAGGGCTAACCATGGATGGCTCTCTCCAGCTATTAGATTATGGTCTAGTAGGTGCAGCTGTTCAGTAACAATTTCAGAAAAGCTCCCTGGTGGACAGCAGGAAATCCTAAAAGCAGAGTTAAATTTCACTCTTGACTTTGGTAAGGCTAGTAAACCATTTAAATGAATATTTTATCTTTTTTATAAGGACTGTGATCATTATGGCAGGATTTCATGGTCAACAAAACAGGTTCTAGATTTTCAATGATCATTTCATAGCTCATGTCTTCCCATCCTATGTGAGCACATGAATTTGTATACAATTTATTGCTCAGATCCTTTGAGGCCTACCTAATTCATGCCCCAATGCACATAATCTTAATGTCAGGGAATGGAGGCATATATTTTTCTAACCAAGAAGAGCTTTTCTTCTTTGTTGTCCATGCTAGATTTACTTGCCAAATGACTAACAGCTCTTTGCTGTTCTGAACAAAAACAGAACAGATTATAAATAGATATTAATGAGATACATTTTTAACATTCTTATTTTCCCAATGCTACACAGTGGAGATCTAGCTTACTGCGTGAATCTAAATTATATGAATTCAACTACATGTACTTGACAAAATAAGAAAATTGATTACAACGATATACATATAATATATCTTACTGATGTTTTAAAGGATTTTAAAGAGGAATTTGCATTAACCTCAGTTTTGGTCTTGTATATTAGAACTTAACTTTCATGTATGGAACAATTCTACTATACCTAATTTTTTGAAATACGATTGCTGAAAGAAAACTGAAGCTTGACAGCTTTCTGTAAGGTATAAACTAACTTGGATAATATATATATTTTTAAGTTTGCATGTGATAACTGTCGTTAGCTTTACAGTCTTTACAAGATAATTTTAGATTTACCGAAAATAAAGTCTTTTAGCTGTCTTAAAGGTTAAATACTTATTACCTAAACAACTATGGACTTATTTCAGCTGAATCATCCTTTTTCCCCAAACTGTGAGAACATTTTCCTTTGTTGCTTAGAGAAATTTCCAGCCAACAGTCACTGTTTTCATTTTTGTCTTTTCAAATGTTTTTTGATTAATGCTTGATTTCATGACACAGTACTTAATTTTTGAGATACTATTCTCATTCTATCGCTAGTATATTTTAAACCGATATTTTCAATTCAAGGAGCAATCACCAACTACTTTTCTGTGAATCACTTTGCTTGGGGAAAAAGATCGGAGATAACCCCATCTCTGCCATTATACTAAATAACTGTTGCAGGGGAACAAAATTTGTTGTTGCCCTACAACAATTAATAATAATTAATTGTCATTAAGTCATTAATTAATAACAATTAATTATTTCAAACTGAAAACAGTCAAGGTCCAAAAGAACCTTTGACTTTCCCCCTAACTGCCTAGAAGAATGTAGATACGGGACCAGAAGGGTGGTATCACCATAGATATAACTACAGTGTGAATTAGGTGTGTAGACAAGGCGGAACCTAGCACACAGTCTGTTTGTTAAAATTCCTTTCTGTGTCCCATTGTCTCTGCATTGCCTGCAAACATTTGTTTACCAAACGTTTGCTTTTTCATTTCCATTGAATTGCCTTCCTCCCCTTGAAGTCCCAAACCACTACCCCCAACATCCTCTTTTGTTTTTAGCTGAAGATGGTATTTAAAGTGAGGGTTTCAGCCAGTTGGAAGAGTTACTTCAGTTTCCCTGGGTCCCTCCCTTGTATATATGTTATTAAATGATTGTTTGATTTCCCCGTATTAATCTGTCTCATGTCAATTTAATTCTTAGACCAGCCAGAAGATCCTAGAGGGGTAGAGGAAAATTCTTCCTCCCTAACACTGATGCATGAAATGTGTGGAATATATACTAAAATGAGTTTTACAAGAAACATGATGTCTTAGTCAGCTTGGGCTGCTATAACAAAATACCATCAATTCGATGATGTTTCAACAACAGAAATTTGTTTCTCATAGTACTTGAGGTTGGAAGCCCCAGATTATGGTGCCAGCTTGGTCAAGTTCTGGTGAGGATCCTCTTCTGGGTTGCAGGTGGCTGACTTCTCATTTTATCCTCACATGGCTGAAAAAGGGGCAAGCTGCGTTCTCTGGCCTCTTCTTATAAGGACACTAATCCCATTCATGTGGGCCTCACCCTCATAACTTAATTACCTCCAAATACCATCACATTGGGGGTTAGATTTCAACATATGGATTTGGGGGGGGACACAAACATTCAGTCCCTAACATATGAGAGATGAGTTTTCAAGAATAGTTAATCCCAACCATGGAAATATGTGGAAAGACTTTGGGGAGGAGGGCGTGTTTGAATCGGACAGTAAAGAGTAAAAGTGAGTGTGGATTTCTCAAGTCATAACATCTGGTGTATAAAAATGGAACGTTTTTTCCCCCAAAACTGAACTTTTATCTCAAGCCCCCCTTTCTGCCTGATTTCAGAAAATTTAATCTAGACACTTCCAGATAAACTCAGACAAATGTAGAGAGTTCTTATGAATTTCCATTGCAATTCAGTCAAACACAGCTTGTCAAGGTGTAGTCCATGGACTTTTTTTTCTGTGGGAAATGCAGACTCTTGGCCCCAACCCCAGATCTTCTGAATCAGAATCAAGATTTTATCAGTAGTCCCTAATTCAGAATCAGCAGTTTAAAAGATTCTCAGGTGATTTGTATGCACATTAAAATTTGAGAAATCCTGAAATACAGTGTTTGTCTCTCCCTTCCTATTATGTGCATTGTCAAAGTCAGCTGCTGAATGTTCTGCAGGCGGCCAACCAGCCTGCCTCCTCAAATGGTTGAGCCCCCCCATTGTGGTCAACCTCAGTTGAGATGAAAGCTGATCTCCATCTGAGCTCTGGCCTAACTTTCCTCTTCTCTCATGGTTTTCCCTTGTCCTAGTGGCAAGGCCTTTAAGGATCTTCTACATTCTCTCTTTCTACTAATCTCACCTTTCTCTGGCTTTTGGAAAATTCCTCCATTTTCCAAGAGTCTTTCTGGCTAGCGTGATCTTTGTGGAATCCCATTAGCCCAGACATCTGATGTTCAGGTAGTCAATTACCACAGGTGCAGTGGCTTTCTTGTGGTTGGGGGGTATGCTGTACAGGTTGTGTTTGACTATACATTGCTGAGTTCATAACAGATAATAAATACTGAGTAGAAGTAAAATGTAAAAGGTGCTGAGTGTAGAGTCACAAATTCTTCAAGTTTCTTTATTGATTCAGACTCCACTGATTTAGAATACATGATAGTCCAGGAAAGGTTTGGGATGATGATTATTTATCTGAAAGATGCCCTGACTCATAAAGTTCTTTCTAACATCAAGATCATCCATCCATCCTCCTAATGAACATTTATTGAGTAGCCAATATATGTCAGATTGGACTAAGAATTAGGATTGAAAAGATTATAGTCCCCACTTCAAGGAAATTAGGAGGAGATATATAACATTAATTATGCATAAGGGAAATAATGGGAGCAGGCTGTAGGCCATATTTTAACCCATCGGTGGTCGGGGAGAGAAATAGAGGCAAACTTGTTATCCTAATACAAAGAATGTTAGGCATATATTAGTAAGAATATTGCTTTCATACAGTTTTCAAATTACACATATTGTACTATGTTTGATAATTCATATCTATTAGTGAAAAGCAATTCCTTTATTAGTCAATGAGAACTTTATTAGTCAGTGCAAACTTGACCATTAATTTCATAACTCTACATATGTGCAAGTAATGAAACTATTTTAAATACCTAATTCAGAGTTTTTCTTATTTCAAATTGGGTCTTGCAAATGGGCAAGATTTTATTGCTTATGCAGTAAAATGACATGGAGAATAAAAAGGCATAGAGAAGACAATCAGATGCTAAAACAGCACCTGAATCCTCTTACTTAAAAGAGTAAGGCTATCAATGAAATGCTTTTCTTTTCTAGAATAAGAATATCCATAAAAATAATATCCTCAAACTAAATATAATCTTACTATATGATCCTGCAATGACACTAGTAGATATTTACCTACTTGTGTTGAAGACCTATGAGCACACAAAAACAACTATGCTACATCCATACAATAAAATATTATTTAGCTACAAAAAGATATGAATTACTTAGCCACAACAAGACATGGAGGAATCTTTTTTTTTATATATAAATTTATTTATTTTTGGCTGCGTTAGGTCTTCATTGTGGTGCGCGGGCTTCTCATTGCCGTGGCTTCTCTTGTTGCAGATCATGGGCTCTAGGCATGCGGGCTTCGGTAGCTGTGGCACACGGGCTTAGTTGCTCCGCGGCATGTGGGATCTTCCCGGACCAGGGCTCGAACCCGTGTCCCCTGCATTGGCAGGCGGATTCTTAACCACTGTGCCACCAGGGAAGCCCGACATGGAGGAATCTTAAATGCATATTGCTAAGTGAAAGAAGCCAATTTGAAAAGATTATATACTGTAGGATTCCAACTATATGACATTCTGGAGAAGGCAAAACTATAGAGATAGCAGTAAAAAAATCAGTGGTTTCCAGGGGTTTGGGGAGGGAAGGGATTTTTAGAGCAATGAAACTATTCTCATAATACTGTAATGGTGCATACATGACATCGTATATTTATCAAAACCTACAGAATCTTACAACACAAAGAATAAACTGTAATATATGCACATTTTTTTTTTTTAATTTGGGAGGTCAGGGTATATCATGAAAAAATGCAGACTAATGCAGATTCAAGAGAATCTGACTGTATTACAAATGTATGAAACAACCTCACTGAAGGAATTGGGGGGAAAGTTGCTGACTTAAAGAACTTTGGAAATGAATGCAGTCTGTAAGATGAAGGGCAAAAGGAACTGCACATGGTACTGTATTCTGGTTGATAAAGCTGTTCCCTTTGGGAGAATCAGAATTGTGATACTGTTCTACGTGTATACTGGACTTGAACAGTTTAATGAGTTGATGACAGATGAGAGAGCCAGGTTTCTTACCATTGAAGTGGGAATTTACAAATCAGCAGGGGTAGGAGGCTAGAATGATCCATGTAATGGATTAGAGTTGGAGACATCAGTAAGAACTCATGTTTAGCTTAATGTAGATACAGGTGATAGAAATATACACCTATGTATATACATAGGTGTTTTAGTTTGCTGTGGCTGTGTAACAATGACCACAACCGGGTTGCTTAAAGCAAGCAAAATTCTGGGCTCCAGAAGTCTAAAATCAACATGTGAGCAGGGCTGCCCTCTTTCTGGAGGCTCTAGGGGAGAGTCTGTTCCTTGCCTCTTCCAGCTTCTGGTGGCTTCCCGTGTTCCTTGGCTTGTGGCTGCATCAGTCCAATCTCACCTCCATGATCACATCACCTCCTCCTCTTTGTATGTCTCTCCTCTTTGTGTCTCTTACATAAGGATACACGTGATGACATTTAGGGCCCACGCAGATAATCCAGGATTATCTCCACATCACAAGACCCTTAATCACAATTGCAAAGATCATTTTCCCAAATAATGTACATTCACAGGTTCAAGGGATTTAAGGCAAATATCTTTTTATGGGAAGGGGGAACATTTTTGGCCTACCACACACAGATTAGTATTTACACACATATAATATTTCTTGTCTCTGTCAGCTGAGAGGGCCTAAGCAAACAACACCTGGTAGCAACAAGTATATTCATTGCCCAAACTTCAGTTTCTAATACCCTTATCCAGTAGAATTAACGGGCTCTTTGGAACCATGGCTGATTCTAGGACTGGGGTAGGATATATAAAAGCCTGGGACATACTGTAGCACCAGAAAGTAAGGAGGTTCTTAAAAACAACAACAACAAGACATTTATGGGAGTATTTAAAAGTGGCAAAGGAGACAACTGAAAGAGTCTCAATGGCCAAAGCTGGAAAAATTTGAGCAAGAAAATAAAGTAATATTGAATTATAACCCAAAGTATAAAATAACTATCCATGAGTTCATATTGATATAAATAAATGATTGAGTAAATTAATAAGCAGGGACAAATCTCCTATGAAGAAAAATTACAAATAATTTGTGTAGATACTACACCCTAAAGGAGGAGAATGTGACGACTCATCCCTTAAGTGTGGGCTGTGCAGAGTGACTTCTTTCCAAAGAGTGCAGTAGCAGTATGGAAAAGGGGAAAAAGAGGGTCGTTCTTCGCTGGAGAAACCTGACAAATACTGCTTCGACTAGGTGACGAGGCCAGTACCAATGATTACAACTCATGATGATTGTCCAGACTGCTGAGATGATGTGATGAAAATGACACTTCCCCTCTGTAGTCTTCTTCCCAGAACCCAGAACCCTCGTTATCATGATAAAAACATCAGGCAAATTCAAATTGAGGGGCGTTCTACAAAAACGCTTCACCAGTACTCCTCAAAACGTCAAGGTCTTCGAAAACAAGGAAAGTCTGAGAAGCTGTCACAGCCAGGAGGCGCCTAAGGAGGCATGACAATTAGATGTAGTGTCTTAGATGAGATCCTGGAATAGAAAATGAACGTTAGGGAAAAACTAAAGAAATCTGAATAGAATATGGGCTTAAGTTAATAATAATGCATCAATATTGGCTCACTAATTGTCACAAATGTACCACACCAATGTAAAATGTCACTAAATAGAAGTCGTGTGTGCAGAGGTCGGGGGTAATATATTGGTACTCTTCATACTATATGCTCAATTTTTTCTGTAAATCTAAAACTGTCCCAAAATAAAGCCTGTTGATAATAATAATATCGCCATAGCTATTTTACTATCTTCAGAGTCAGATTTGTTTTGTTTCTGTTTTACAGTGTAAAGAGCTGAGCTTCCTAAGCAGCCCACCCCAATGAGCAGAAGTATTATATAATAATAATATCGTCATAGCTATTTTACTATCTTCAGAGTCAGATTTGTTTTGTTTCTGTTTTACAGTGTAAAGAGCTGAGCTTCCTAAGCAGCCCACCCCAATGAGCAGAAGTATTATACCTGTAGGTGGGTGCTGGAGTGAGGTGCAGATCCCACCACCCTCAGTAATCTTTGAAGATGTGATGAGTTTCACTTTAGTTGCCTTGTGGGCATAATAACAACATGTCTCGTAATTTCATGAAGGTAATAATAATATTGTACCTTTTCCCCTAGAATTGTTGTGAGGTTTAAATGAGATAGTAAGATAGTATCTTGGTGGTAAAGTCCATGAGGCAAGGGATCTTCTCTTTTATGACACATCAGTGTATCCTTCACCCTTATTCTGCCTGGTACAGGGCTTGGTTAAGCTTTCTGTAAAGATCCAGGTAGAAAACATCTTAAGCTTTGAGACCTATAGCGTCTCTGCTGTTGCAGCATATAAGCAGACTTAGGCAATATGTAAATGAATTGGTGTGGTAAAGTTCCAATTAAACTTTATTTATGGATGCTGAGATTTAAATTTCATATATAGTTTTCATGTGCCACAAAATATTACTCTTCTCAATCATTTCAAAATATATAGCCATTCTTAGGCAGGAACTGAAGCTCACTCCAGACCCCGTGCATGTCTACTTCTACACATCAAAGTCAGCTAGCCAGAAAGTTAAGCTCTTTAAACTGCCACAGAAGAAAAAGAACTGAACAGATCATGAAGAAACTGAAATAGTAATGAGGATAGTATTTTTTAAGATTCTAAATCCAGACAGTGATCTGGACTTAGCCTACAGGCCATAGCTTGTTGATTCCTGGTCTAGTACAAGGTTAGTATTCCCTAAAAGTGAATGTTTATAAAATCATGCAATCTAGATTGATAATTTCAATTGTATATTTGCATTGACCTTTTTAAAAACACCAAAACAATACCTTCCTATCTACAGACCCTAAATCTCGCAATGACACACCTTTGCACTCTTAACTTTCTAAAGGGTTGACAACATGGAAAATAAGAAAAAAATATTTTGCCTTTTCTTTGGTTTCTTTCCTAATTATGAGGTTTGGGGAATAAGACATGAAGTAAAAAATTACTTAGTGAGTTCACTTTTTAACTACATCCTTCATGAAACTGTTTCAACCAACTTTGTTTTAACTGAGATTTTTTTTAAATTAATTAATTTATTAGTTTATTTATTTTTGGCTGCACTGGGTCTTCGTTGCTGCTCAGGCTTTCTCTAGTTGCGGCGAGCGGGGGCTACTCTTCGTGGCGGTGCGCGTGCTTCTCACTGAGGTGGCCTCTTGTTGCAGAGCACAGACTCTAGAGCGCAGGCTCAGTAGTTGTGGCGCACGGGCTTAGTTGCTTCGCGGCATGTGGGATCTTCCCGGACCAGGGCTCGAACCCGTGTCCCCTGCATTGGCAGGCGGATTTTTAACCACTGCACCACCAGGGAAGTTCCTCAGCTTTGTTTTAGAGAAGTTTCTCTGGAGACTGTGGTCTAAAACCACAGAGAGAAAACAGCTGCTGCTATGTGGAAATGTTATGTAAGTCTTTTTGATAGCATGGTTAGTTTGTTTTTTCCTAAGTTCACAATGGAAACATGCTGAGTTGGAGGGAGCCACTGTGTTACCTTATTGCTAATACCCTGCACAGAAATGTTGAAAACCCATAGGTATGCTTTTACAGAACCATGGGTATGATCCTGAAGTCACAAAGTGGTTTTTCCACAATCAATCTGGAGAAAAATAAAGAAGTAGTGGCATTTAAATATATTCCCAAACTCTGGTTCAAAGTCTTACATTTGATGAAGCTTCCTAGAAAATAAATTCTATGTGAAGCAGGACTGCTTTCAATGAACAAAAATTCTGGGAGGTTGTTGGAATTGCTTTTTAAAATCCACTTGAGGGACTTCCCTGGTGGCGCAGCGGTTAAGAATCTGCCTGCCAAGGCAGGGGACACGGGTTCGAGCCCTGGTCCGGGAAGATCCCACATGCTGCGGAGCGACTAAACCTGTGCGCCACAAGTACTGAGCCTGTGTTCTAGAGCACGCGAGCCACAACTGCTGAGCCCACGTGCCTAGAGCCTGTGCTCCACAACAAGAGAAGCCACAGCAATGAGAAGCCCGCACACCGCAACGAAGAGTAGCCCCCACTTGCTGCAACTAGAGAAAGCTCGGGCGCAGCAACAAAGACCTAACGCAGCCAAACATAAATGAAGTTAAATTTTAAAAAAAATCCACTTGATTCCTAGCTTCTGGAGTCAGGCACTGGGCCTTCCTTGTCTTTTTGGTTGTATCTCCACTGTACCTAGCGACCACCTTCCAAATTGTATGTGCTGCATTGTGGAAGTGAATTACAATTTCTTATTCATTTGATATAGCTGTTGGAGTGGAACCAAGAGAGGGGCCTGAGTCAAATAACACTTGGAAAAAAGGTTTGTTAACCTACGGTACATCATTTTTCAGAGGGCTCATTCTGATATGCTGGCATGCATACCTCTATGTGATGACTTGGATCCAAAAAGTACAAATTGCCTAAGTCTTTATAATTTTCAGGAGAGGAGAATGTGTGTCTTTTAGGAGCACATCGCACTAGAGAGTAGGTCCATAAAGAGACTTAATGGTACATTGTCTTCTGGAAGCCCTTTACACATGCAATCATGGATCAAAGAAGACTTCTGTAAACTGAAGTTCTAGGCAAATGTAATTAACAAAATTACTCTAATTACCCAATGAAATGATTTATTTAAAATTGCTTAGTGAAGTGATTTAGAAGTAACAATGAAATGGCAGGACAAATCATTAAATTAAAAAAATAGTTTACCTGTAAGCTGAGGTCAGAGAAAAAAGTTAGATTTTTTCAAATACATTTTGTTCATATATTTGATTTTGGAACCATGTAAACGTTTCCACATAATCATAATATAAAATTAAGTGTAAAAATTAAAATATAAACAAATAAACTAAAAAAGAGATCCAGTTATTAGTATTAACTACAGACAGAGACATTATTCCAAATGTCTTTAAAATATAGTAATTTGATTACACATACCTAAAGTATATACCCTAGGGACAAAAAGAACTATTAACATAATCCTAAACTGTTTTCAATAGTCATATTGTTGGAGGTTGTTGTAGACATGCAGAAGTGCTGCCCAGATTCTCCTTGAGAACAGGGAGTATGGTCAGTGGCCAGCCTTGGGCTATCAACTCCTTCGGGGTTAACCTCAAGTTCAGAGCCGCCCTGCCTGGTGCATGCCCTTCCTGGTGCAGCCCACATCTGGTGACCAAGCAGGACAGGAATATAAAGTTCTGGCAGGTTCTGTCCAATATGAGACATATGTGATGGGCATTATCCATCCCATATTTCCTGTGTATTAGCCAAGGTTTGGAGGGACTTGATCACATCATGTCGCATTGATCTGGCCTCTGACCAATTCTGTTTCCTCCCTCTTCCTTTCTCATGTTGTATCCTAAACTCCATCTCAGTATCTGCTTCCAGAAAACCCAACCTGTGACAGAGGTAGCATTAGTACAGTTGGCCCTTAGTATCTACAGGTTTTGCATTCGTGGATTCAACTGCAGTTAGTTGAATCTGCAGATGCAAACCCTGCGGTTATGGAGGACCAACTGTATTCATTGTACTACGTCATTTTATATAAGGGATATAAGTATCTGTGGATTTTGGCATCCATGGGGGCTCCTGGAACCAATCCAATCCCTCAGGGATACCGAGGGATGACTGTACTATTGTTCTGAGACCTTTCATCAGAAAATCTACAAACAACAAATGCTGGAGAGGGTGTGGAGAAAAGGGAACCCTCTTGCACTGTTGGTAGGAATGTAAATTGATACAGCCACTATGGAGAACAGTATGCAGGTTCCTTAAAAAACTAAATATAGAATTACCATATGATCCAGCAATCGCACTACTGGGCATATACCCAGAGAAAACCATAATTCAAAAAGACACATGCACCCCAATGTTCATTGAAGCACTGTTTACAATAGCCATGTCACAGAAGCAACCTAAATGCCCATCAACAGATGAATGGATAAAGAAGATGTGGTACATATATACAATGGAGTATTACTCAGCCATAAAAAGGAAGGAAACTGGGTCATTTTTTGAGACGTGGAGGGATCTAGAGACTGTCATACAGAGTGAAGTAAGTCAGAAAGAGAAAAACAAGTATCGTATATTAACGCATATATGTGGAATCTAGAAAAATGGTACAGATGAACCAGTTTGCAGGGCAGAAATAGAGACATAGATGTAGAGAACAAACGTATGGACACCAAGGGGGGAAAGCAGCGGGGTGGTAGTGGTGGTGGTGGGATGAATTGGGCGATTGGGATTGACATGTATACACTGATGTGTATAAAATGGATGACTAATAAGGGCCTGCTGTATAAAATAATAAATAAAATTCAAAAAACACATAATTTTCTTTGATGAAGAATTTTTAAATTTTATTGTAATCTAATTTGTCTATTTTCACTTTTTTTTTTGCTTTTAGTGTAAAACTGTTATTTTTTAAAATTGATCGATTTATTTTGTTAATATTCTGTTAAGGAATACTCTGCACCTGTATTCATGTGTGAAACTGGCCTGTTATTTGCCTTTCTCGTATTTTCCCTTCCTGGTTTTGTATCAAAATTATACCAGACTCATAGAATGAGTTGAATAGTGAAAAAAGAATAAAGAAAGGAAAACACTAACTTGAAAAGATATATGCAACCCTATGCATATATCTTTGCAGTATTATTTACAATAGCCAAGATATAGAAACCTAATTGTCTGTTGATAGATGAAAGGATAAAGAAGATATTGGTGTATATAAACAATAGAATATTATTCAGCCATAAGAAAAGAAACCTTGCCATTTTCAAGAACGTGGATGGACCTGGAGTTTATTATGCTAAGTGAAATCAGTCAGACAGAGAAAGACAATTACCATATGATTTCACACATATGTGGAATCCAAAAAACAAAACAAACAATACAAAACCAGACTCATAGAGAACAAACATCTGGCTCAGTGGTTGCCAGATGGGAGGGTGATGGGGGGCAGCCGAAACAGATGAAAAGGATTAAGAGGTACAAGGTTTGAGTTATAAAAATATTAAATCACAGAGACGCAATGTACAGCACAGGGAATATATTCAATAACACTGTATTAAGTTTGTATGGTCTCAGATGGTAATTAGACATCGATTTGACCATTTCAAACTGTATGTAAATATCAAATCACTATGATGTACACTTGAAACTAATATGATATTGTATGTCAATTACACTTCAATAAAAAATACTCATACATAAAGACAACGTTAGGAAGATGAGGGCAGTAATAAGTGTCAACTGGGAAAAATGAAGAGGGATATATACCTATTACAAGGAGAAAAAACATAAGAAGAAGTGCAGCAGTACTGACACTTGATTTGAAGGTTTCTGTCATATTTGACTTCCTTCCCCTTTTCTGTGGTCTATTTTCTTTATTCTCTCAAGAGAATCTTCTCTTATATTTGTCCTAGTTGTTCTCCATTTGACCATACAGATCAATTCTCTTGCCTTTCTCCATGTTCCTGGAGGCTGCCTCTAGGGATCGTGTCACCCAGGCTCCTTTATAGACTGACTTCTGGTTAGGTTTTGCCAGGGTTGCAAGGAGGAAGTAGAGGTCAGGGTATTAATTCCACCATTTCTTCCCTCCTGGGGCACTGTTGTTTTGACAGTGGCAACTTTCCTCCACAGTTCTAGCTCTTGTACCACAGCCCTTCCTCCCTAGTTCTGCTCCCCCTAAGCTTTAATGACAGTATTTCCTTCCCTTGTCCCCTTCAGCCCTAGGCATGATAATGGATTCCCACTGTTGCAAGCTCTAGATGCCCCCAATTTCTCTTGCGTGGTCCTTTCATGAAGGGACTCTTTAAATAATCCCTTCATTAAAGCCTCCTCAGTTAAAATATCTGGACCTAATTTCCTGCCAGTACCTGAATGAATACAGCTTACCTTAGGTACATACTATTTTCAACAGTATAATTTTCTTCGGTAGTGTAATTTACACTACTCAGACTTGGAGCTGAATAAATTATTTAAGTCAACAAATAATTTTTGAGCACTTACTATGTGCCAGGCACTGTGCCAATATCAGCTTATACAGTGGTGACTGAGACAGATAAGGTCTCTGCCCGCATGGAACATACAGTCTACTGGGGGAGTTAGACAATACAAGATCCTTTAAGTTGCAAATGATAGAAAAGCTGAACCCAAACTGACTCATGCAAAAAGGGGAATTTATTAGCTCATTAAAAAAAAAAAATCCAGAAATTGGGCTTGCTACTGTGAATTAAAAAAAAATATCACCTGCGGTGTCAGTGAACAAAGGATGTTGCAGCTATCAAGCCATTACATTACAGCCGCCCCAACGGTGAGCCCTGAGGGAACTCAGGATATGAATGGAATGGCATCTAGCAGTCAGCAGCTGCCGCCATCCCCCCACCCCACCCGACAGCGCACCCTGAGGAGACTCAGGATGAGAAACCACACGGAGTTTGAAAAACAATAGATACATGTATAACTGAATCTCTTACCTGTACACCTGTAATAACACAACGTTGTTAATCAACTATGCTCCAATATAAAATAAAAATTAAAAAAAAACCCAACCAACTCAAGTAGGCCATTAGTAAAACAAAAAAAAAAAAAGAAAAAGGAAAAGAAAGCACAGGATACTGGTGCCAGATCGCTGAGGTGCATGTCAAAGGAATGATTTCAGTGAGCCCAGACTCTTGCATCTTCCCATACACAGAAAAGCGCTAAATTCCTTAACTTGAGATGTCTGGTTTTCTTTAATTAACAGTAATCTTTTATTTATTTATTTATTTATTTTGATGTGGACCATTTTTAAAGTCTTTATTGAATTTGATATTGCTTCTTTTTTTTTTTTTTTTTTTTATGTTTTGGTTTTTTGGCTGTGAGGCATGTGGGATCTTAGCTCCCTGACCAGGGATCAAACCTGAACCCCCTGCATTGGCAGGCGAAGTCTTAACCACTGCACCACCAGGAAAGTCCCCCAACAGTAAACTTTTGATGTTCTGACTACCTGGTCTTTGTTGCAAAAACTGCTGTGTATCCTTGCTCCTCCTTTACCTCTTCGGAGAAGTCTCTCAGAGACTCTATGAGATGCTGTGTCCTGGGCTTAAGTCTTCAGTTTTGTCCACGGAATAAAACATAATTCTCAAATTTTAGATTGTGTATTTTTTCAGTTGACACTACCTATGAAGTTTTATCTAGGACCTTAAGCAATGTCACCAAAACCTACTTCTCTTACACCCCTGGTTCTGCTTTTCGTGTGTGGGCTCAGTCCTTAAACTAGTTCTCCCCTCAGTGCAGCAAATGTGTTACAACTGAGAGTCCTACAATATATTTCATTGCTTCTCATTGGCTGATTGGGAACATGATGCTCTGATTGGCTCAGCAGGAGCCTCCTAGCCACTATTATTATTATTATTATTATTTGCTGCAAAAAGCTTTATTATTTCCATTTGGTCCAGGGCTTGGGTTAGGGCTCCAGGGTGGTTCAAAAGCAGCCTAGTGGCTGCAGAGAGAGAGGCTTCAGGCAGAAGCCCTGACACCAGAGGGGCTCCTCAAAGGCTGCTGGGCTCCAGAGGTTCCTAGTCGTGCTTGAGGGTGAACCTTTCGAAGAGATACACGTCCAGCCCAGACTCGGGGCCCCCAGCCTGTGGAGGTTAGTCAGGTAGTTGCCATCTTCTTGATGAGTTTCACCTGCTCCTGTAGGAAGTGTCTCTCCAGGAAGTCACAGAGAGGGGGGTCTACTCAGGCAGAACCCAACACATGTAGATCCAAAAGGGCCTGGGTCAGGTTTTTCTCCATGAGCACGGTGGCTTCCATAGCTGCCTGGGTTTTACCCCACTCATCTTGGGACGGCTTCTGCAGGTCCTGGAAGAGGGTGAGGCCACTGCTGGTGTTGCATCTTCAAGAGGCACTCAGCACCCTTGGGATTCTCCTCCGCCAATTTGTGGGAAAAGTGGCCCACGACCTGCAGAGACACATCGTAGCCAAGGTCAAAATAGAAGCCCAGAGAGAGTTAGTATAAGCAGATAGGGTAGGGGGTCCCCAGAGAAAGAACCAATCATGGCTTTCTTGACATAAATAAGCCATTTCTGGCCTAAGCCATTTTGTGATCTAAGCCTGGCCACAATTCTAGCCCTTGAACAGATTTCAGTAATTAATGATCTTAAGAGAGCAAAAGAATGCAGAAACAAATGACTATTGTCAAGTAAGAGAAGTAACAATAGCAAATATACCAGTTGTAAAAACTCCCAGTTCTCTTTCAATGGTAAAGATTAACCTGAAGCTCTTAACCACCAGATCAACTGGAACCTAAGGGAGGATGATGTTAACGTTTTCTGGACCCCTGTGACTTCCATCAACTAAAGCTTGGAGTCTTTTGACCACCCAAGTCCCTTCATGAAAATGCTTGTACCCTTAGCTTCCTCAATTTTACTGTTTAGGGAGACACTGCTCTGGGAAAGATCCCCAGTGTTCTCCTTACTTGCTGCAAGTAATAAATCCTTCCTTTTCTTGATCTTTGGTTTGGTTGTGTCAACTGAAAAAAATGGCACAATCTAAAAGTTGAGAATTTCAGCAGACTTTCTGAGGACTTAAGACCAGAAGACAGCCTCCTAGATAGCTCTGTGGGACTGCTCCAAAGAGGTAAGGGAGGAACCAGGATACAAAAGAGTTTTTGCAACAAAACCCAGGTAGTTGGAACATCAAAAGATTACTGTTAATTAAAAAAAACCAGACATCTTGGATTACTTTAGTACTTTTTTATGTATGGGAAGATGCAAGAGTCTGGGCTCTTTGAAATCATTCATTAACTGTCTAGGGCCTCCATACTGAATCAGATGCACAGTCAGGGCAGCTGCAGTGGCTGAGGGATTGATGGCTGCAACATCCTTTGTTTACTGATACGGCGGGTGACGTTCTTCCACAGTTGTATCTTTTAACTCGACACCCACCAAGAGGCAAACCCAGTTTTTCGGGTAACAGTAGGTGTAGGAGGCCCGCAGATGCACGTAGACCGGGCGGTTGATGACAGCCTCTATCTCCGTGGAATAATTTTGACAAATCTGGGAGCTCATGGTTGATTGGCATTAAGGAGCTAAGCTCAGAAAATGATGTTGGCTGGTCCCCAAGACCGAGGAGAGCTGAGTGGTTGGTCCAAAGGTTGCAAGTGATAAATAGGTTGGAGGGTGGATGGGGGCTGGAAGAAGGGGCGTCTCTGGGTCTGTTCTGTCCAAACACTATTGAAGCAAGAGACATATCCACTAGACTGCGGAGCACACTGCTTCCTGGCCATTATTAGAACGAGGAGTGGACTCTACTTTTGAGGCCTAATAGCTGTCAATAGAGAAGTGGCTTTCCTAGAGGAAAACTGCAGTACTGTTTCCAGAAGAAAGAAGCCCCCCAAACATTAGATGCTCATGAACAAAGATAAACAAAGATATATCCTGATAATTAAACTAAAGCTGATCAATATTGTTAGGCAAAATGCTTTAGTGGCAGCCTAATGAGCAAAGCCTCATGGGTGTTAACCTGCATTCGATTTGCACTGCACCTGTAGGGGTCAGTTCTCCTGCTTGTGGACAGCATCCCACGACTAATTCTGCCTCAGGGCTTTCTTGGCAGAATTTCTTTGGGAGCTTGCTCTGCCAGGTACAGGGTAAACTGGAAGTATTCACCAGGGGCAACCATTAACCAAAAATGGAGAGAAGTTGGTGGATAAAGGCCCCAGACTCCAACCATTTTAGAGAACAATTCTGACGCACATTCTACATGATGTAGCAGAGGGCTCCTAGGGGGAGGGAGCCCCAGTAGTCCATAACCGTACCCAGTCAATAAGTGGGTCCTTTATTGGATTTTCCTCCTTCCTTGTCTCATTCTTCTCCACTCTCTCTCTAAGGAATCCCTTCCTAAGTCCTAATCTCAGTCTCTGCCCAGGAGATATCAAAGTGAAACCCAGCTGAGACCCAAAGGCTGGACAGAGCTACCCATGCAGAGAGCAAGGGGAAAACTGTGGTTTTGAAAAGGAGAGTAGAACTCCCCCATCAAATAGGAAAAACAGGTTAATTTTAGGCCACAGGGGAGAGCAATGAAAGATAAAAATGAAAGCGCATTTAATGAAGGTAAAACTGAATTGTTTCTACTGTTTTATATTAAGAAGCATTCTTAGAATTATTTCCATATTAATAAGCATAATTAATTTTGTAATGTGTATAATTATTAAAGTTGATTAGCTTTGTTTCCCCCCATGTACTGCAAATATTTTGAAAGCAGGAATTTCTTGAAGCTGGTATCTCTAAATTAAATTAAACTCAGCAAATTTGCATTGAGTATATACCATATCCAAAGTACTTTGCTAAGTGCTGTAAGACAAATTGTCCTTGCTTAAGGGGCCCTCAGAGTCTAGTAGAGGCAACAGATATAGGTATCTGGCAAGCTTGAGACTAACCAAGGGAGCTATGGGATTACAGGTATAATCCTAGTACTGTACCTTGTGGCTTCTTAGTAAAGGTCATGTATTCATTCATCTTTTACCGAGCATATACCTTATACCAGATCTGTATGAAGGACCGCCTTTTAATTATTATTGTTATTATTAATCAGGTGCAAAAATATTAATGTGTCTCCAAAGGCCAACTCTTCTTACAACTACCGGCAAATTCTCTAGCTTTGCTGTGAGCATCTTTCCTGTCTTTTTGAGACGCTCCAAAGAAAACCCTCATCTGATCTTTTTCATGGCCTCCCAGGCATATTTCCTGAGGGTTTTGGAAGCTCTCCCTCTGGGAAATGCAAATGCCACATTTACAGATTCACAGAATGTTAGCTCTGAAAGGGATCTTAATGTTTTCTAGTGTTTTCCATAGAAATCTATATATATACTGCATACCAAAAGGGATTGGGAGGTTTGCATCTGTAAGTGGCAGACTCAGGGGCTCCAGCTGTCCTAAAGGCCAAGGGGTTCAATACCTCTGCATGCTAGTGTGGCTAGACAGGGGCAAGCAGATGACTGTCAGCTTGCCCGTAAGCTGTTCCGGCCACATTTATGTTAGCTGGCACACTTGTTTGGAATAATACCTTAGAGATTGTTTAGTCCAGCCCTGCAGTTCGTGTGCTTTCCAGAACTTCAGTTTTAGAAAAGAGGGAACCAAGGCCCAGAGAGGTGGCATGGCTCACCCAAGGGCACACAGTGAATTGGAGTTTCTCCTCATAGCTCCATTTAGAGACGGCTCCTCTTCCGCAACTTAAGGTCCTTTCACAATGCTCTTATCCAATTTAGGGAGAAGGGAGCTTACGGTGGGAAGCCGGGGAGAGATGGGTGTAGAGAGCAGTAGTAAAGTTCAAGGAAAGCTACATGCAGAAACACAGGATGTGAGACAGAGCATTCCTTTGAGTTTCAGGGAGCGTATCCTGGATGCGTTTAGTGCTGAAGCAAGCGAATTATGATGATCTCCCAAAATAACTTTGCTTTAGAGCTAAAGATATCCAGCCAGGCTCAAGGTTGCACAAGCCTTTTCCCCACAGCTCTTCGCTAATTGAATTAAACCCTTCTTGGCAATAGGGGAGTCTCCCAAAAACTGAACAAAAGGATTGATTTTGCACATGTAATGACTTGGCTTTCCAGTTGCTTCAGGCTGCCTGCCTCAGCTCAAATTACTCCTTTAGCACTGTATGCTTTCATCTTCCTGTAGTCGTTAGTGATACCTGATCCCATTACACTCTGGGGGCCTTCCAGGCATACTCTGTTAACTAATACTCATGATTGCTGCTAATTCATAGAGGGAAGAGCTCTGTACCGGCTGGTACATCTTCATGGTGTTCTTATCCACTTTTCAATTTCAGATGCAATGCCAAGGGAACTGAAGGTACTTCCATTAGAAAAGGGAATACTGCATTTTGTTTTCCAGAATCATGTATGTGCTAGAATCAAAGCCAGCAAGAGAGGACAAGAAAAGTCACAGAATTATAGTCTGTCTTCGAGTCATTCACCTCCCATCACTGTGGACTTCTACTCACTTTCAAAGCTCATTGTGTTTTGCTCTGCCCAGAGCCCACACATAGCATTCTTCCAAGCTCTGAACCTTTTGCCCATTCCTTCATGGTAATCTGTCTTTCGTGGCCTATGTTCTTTTCATTAAACTCATATCTAAAAATTATATTTCTAAATGCTAAGGCATCTCCTTCCTAAATTAAATATTTCATAGCTCTAAGTTCCTTTGGAGAATTAGAATTTGCCTCAAAGGAGTGACTCCCAGACTGAGAATTTCAGGGAACTTGATTAACCTGTAGTCGGAAATATTTGGGGTAGGCATTTATTTTAAGTTTTCTTTATTTAACATCAGCCACTCAGGTTAGTGTGAATGACAAATGTTCCCTGCCATATCAGTAAACAAAGGATGTTGCAGCCGTCAAGCCATCACATTACAGCCCCCCTGACTGTGAGCCCTGCAGGAACTCGAGATGGAGACAAACAGGCTGCCCACTGCCAAGCCCTGAGCCACTGCAGTCACCCCCAACTGTGCACCCTGAGGTGATTCAGGATGGAGAAAAGCAGAACACTGACCCCAGACAGCTGAGGTGCATATCAAAGGAATGATTTCATTGAGCCCAGACCCTTGCATCTTCCTATACATAGAAAAGCACTACATTCCTTAACTTGAGATATCTGGTTTTCTTTAATTAACAGTAATCTTTTGATGTTCCCACTACCTGGTCTTTGTTACAAAAGCTCCTATACATCCTGGCATCCCCCCTTGCCTCTTCAGAGCAGTCCAGAGAGATCTGAGAGTCCTGTCTCCCAGGTTTAAGTCGAATGTCTGTCGAATAAAACATAACTCTCAACTTTTAGGTTGTGCTTTTTTTTTTTTTTCAGTCAACACTAGCTAACATTGCCTAGGAGGTGAATAGAAATATTTTACAGCGTTTATGGTTCTGTGCAAGATGGTAATCTGCAAGAAACTAAATCAGGAGCGACCTTATCCTGGAAAGCAGAACTGGTCATGCAGGCCCTCAGTAAGAAACCAGAACGTATGGATAATAACTAGTAAGAGAGACTAACTCAATTATTTGTTCAGGTCCAATTCTTCTGTGGCTGTATGAACACAGCATTTATTAAAAATTGTCCATTTCACTTCCAGGAATAAACAGAAGCATGATTCGTAAGGGAGGAAAAGGCCTGTAAGGTATGAAATCATCACCAGACCAAAGAGGTGGCTACAGTTTGTCAGAATCACTGCTGTCAATAAATAGTGAAACTTTCAGAATTTGGTTGCCCTCTGAATAAAACCAGAAAGAATGAACACATGACAAGTAGATTTACCTTTGGCAGAAACAATCCAGAGATAGTTTGTAGGTGTGTGACTATTAGAGATTCAGGAAACCTCTAAATTTTATATAGCTGACCTACATAAATCATCAAGACAAGGAATATTAGCAAAGAAAGCTGTAGCCTCCTAAACTGTGTTTTGCATGGAGCACACATATAGCAGTGTTCCACTGGAGTTGGCAGTACGGGTTTCACAGAATTGATTGTTAAATATTCAGGTAAATTCTGTTGGTCCCTTGAAATCAGCCACAGTGGGAATGTTTATACCATAGAAATTGGCAGTTGCTATAGACCATGGATTTTTGTTTGCTAGTTTTGTTTAGTTTTCAGAGAGTTGGTTTACCAGTCCACCACTGTCCAGCACTGCTAGAAGCAAAGAGAGCCTATCTGTCAGGAAAATGTACATTCCTATCCCTCAGAGAGGCATGTGTTGTATGGAACTGGGAAAACTCACCAGACATTTCCCAGAACCTGGATGGAGTATTCCTCCAAGTCTCCTTCCTTCAGGTCTATGCTCAACTAAGCAACCTTCTGCTTATTTATTTGGTACCAGTAGATGAATTGGTGTCAGATGGTATTCCTTCAAGTCCTGGGGCTTCTAAGGAACTGTTCTGGAGGACATCTGGGGAAAGAGGAGAAGATCACACCAGGCTGAGCAGCCCTTTCCTCTGTCTTCAACAGGAGCAGCTTCATTTTCTCTGTTTTACGTATTGGTCACACACACACACACACACACACACACACACACACGCACGCACACAACCCAAAACAAAACAGTTGCTTGGAGAAAGCATAACACCGCTAAAAAAAAACTTTCAAAAATAGTAGGCCAGAGATTTTGTTTGCCAGAAAAGCACATCCCTTATTAAAGTTAACGGTTTATTTTTCTGGGTGTAATTCGGCCACTTGTGAGTTTAGTTAACTTCAATCAGCTTCCTATTAACTGATAAAGTTGCGATGCACCGACTGAAAATTCAAATATCTTGACTTCCCATGTTGAAAACTAGACTCATCAGTGAGGAACTGCCCTTCTGAGATTTCGATCAGGGTGGTCAGTACACTTTCCTCTCTGATAGCTCTCTCTTACATGGAGCAACTGGGAAACTTTCTCTTTGCTACAAGGAAACTGGAAAATGTAGTCCGTCAGGTGAGCTGAGCTCAAGTCATGGGATGTTTCTATTAAAATGGTTCTTCTTCTAATTACAAAAGTGACCTGATGTCCCTTAAAATTTTTAGAAAATTAGAAAAGCAAAAAGAAGAAAATGGAAATCACTTTATCCACCACCCAAAGACAGTCACTATTACTTCTGGCGTATAGTCTAGCCATTTATACAAATACACATGTTCATCCACATACACATGACTTTTTTTTCCTTCCACATGACTTTTTTTTTTAAGAGGAGGTTCTAAAGTTTGAGTTTGCAATGTAATGACATTTGACTGGTTCTCATCACAGTTTCTGTATCTGTAATACCTGGGTACAGGTTGATCTCTACATGAAAGGCCTTTTCTCTATATAAAATTCTAAGTAAAAGGTAATGTAAAAGCTTCAAATTAAAAAAAAATCAATTAGTTATTTTACTAGATACTACATACCTACAGTATAATCTAAAAGCATAATATGTTGTTCAATAAACGTTAAGTCTCTCTGCCACAGTCTACCAGTTCTCCCCAGAGGCAACCACTGGTATCAGTTCCTTGTTTGTTTTTCAGAGACACTCTGAGCCTATGCAAGCATATGTGTAAAGTGTAACAGCTAATTTAAAGAGAAGATGTTTGGTTTATATATGGAATTAGAGCTCAAACATTTTCCTTCTATTAAAATATTCTTAAAAAGTCTTTCGTTGTTGTTTTGTTTTTATGCATTATTTTCCTTTATGGCTAGAGAAAGCTTCTCATCTATGGTCATTACTATTGTCATAATCATCAGCAAACATGAATTAAGTCCCAGTGTATGCAGGTTACTGTAAGAATACCTTCATTTAGAGAATAAACTATCCTGACTTTGGGGGTGAAGGTTGGGGGTTGGTAAGATGATAATTGCATAATAATGAGACTTCCTCCAATTCAGAAGTAAGAAACATATCTACATTTTCTGTCTGGAAAGTTCAAAAGAAAAAAACCCCAGCATAATCACATTTAGAATTGAGTAGGTTATGTATGTTTAAGAAGTAGACAGAGTAGTTCCCATTACTTATGGATAATCAACATGGAGGTGGTATTAGTTTTCTATTGCTGCTGTAACAAATTACCATAATCACAGTGGCTTAGAATAACACACATTAATTATATTACAGTTCTATAGATTAGAAGTCCAATAGAGGTCTTACTGGGCTAAAATTAAAACTTTGACAGGCGTGCATTCCTTTCTAGAGTCTGGGGAGATTCCCTTTCCTTTCCTTTTTCAGCTTCTGGAGGCCACTACATTTCTTGGCTTATGGCCTCCTCTCTCCACCTTCAAAGCCAGCAATGTTGCACCTGTCTGATCTGTCCTCTATAGTCACATCTTCCTCTGACCACAGCCAGGAAAGACTCTCTGCTTTTAAGGTCTCATGTGATTAGATTGGGCCCAGATAATTCAGAATAATCCAGATAATCCAGAATAATCTTCCTATCTTAAGGTCCTTGATTTAATAAAATCTGAAAAGTCTCTTTGCCATGTAAAGTAATATGTTCATAGGTTCTGGGGATTAGGATGTGGGTATCTTTGGGGAGGGGGCATGATTCTGCCTTCTACAGGGATCGAGAGAAATGAATTTCCAGAAAAATAAAACATTCCTTCTATGCTGTTCTGTGTTGTGCAAAATTCTTGGAAAAATCCCCAAATGGAGCCTGAAATGGCTGGCTCTAGCCAAGTAGCAATTTTTCATTTCTTATAGAACAATATACTAGCATATCGTGACCATTGTTCATAAGCAATGCAGGCCAGAGCCACTGAGTCTTTCCCTGTTTGATATTTTCATGTCTCTTTGAGCAATATCCACTAATCCTTTGGTTAAAATCCCTCTTATTCATGAATCCTGTTTTCTTACTTTTTTGACATGCATTTGTTTATAAATAGTTAAGGCATAAGCCTGTCACTTTGAATTTTAAACAATGCAAAAGGAAGTTGTAAAAGTATTTTTACCAGTGTCCCAGAATTAAAGCTCATTAAGTCTCAGTTTCTCAGGGAGGAATCACAGGTCTAGAGTCCTTTGGCAAATCAAAGATTCCCACCTAGAAGGAAGACTGAAAGCACTACAGATAATACCTAGATATTTTGGGGGACACTGTATATATGACCAGCTGTCTGAGGAAGAAAAAAATCAAACTTGGTTTACTGATGGGTCTGTAAACATGCTGGCACCATACAAAAGTAGATGGCTGCAGCATTACAGCTCACACAGGGGTGACCCTGAAGGACAACAGTGAAGGAAAATCCTTCCAATGGGCAGAATTTTGATCAATAGGTATGGATCTACGCTGCTTCTTGGGCAGTTGCCAATTGTTGGGCTGGTGAGTTAGGGACTTGGAAGAAATGGGATTGAGAGATTGGTGACAAGGAAGTTTGCAAAGGAGGTTATGTGGATGAACCTCTCTGAATGGGCACAAACCGTGAAAATATTTGTGCTCCACGTGGAAGCCCACCTAAGGGCATCTACTGCAGGGAAGGTTAATTACCAGATGGACAAAATGATGCTCTCTGAGGTGTCAGTCACTTTCCCCAGCCACCGCAGTGTTTGCTCAGTGGACCCCTGAGCAAAGTGGCTGCAGTGCTTGGGATAGAGGCTATGCATGGGCTCAGCAACGTGGCTCATGCTTACTAAGGCTGACTTAGCTGACGCTACTTCTGAGTGCCTAACCTGCAAACAGTGAAGACCAACATTAAGTCCCAATCGGTGACTTCTCCAATGCATGGCACCCAGTAGCCAGCAGCTGGCACCCCTTCAGGCAGTTTCATAGTGGAGTGTCTCGGTGGGATGCCTCCTCATGAATAGCTTTCCCCAGCATCCTAGATGATGGAGTTCTAGTAAGTTCCAAAGGACAGATTTCCAGCAAGTTCTGCCAGCACAGTACCACAGAGACTTTACCATCATCTCTGTGAGTCACTGCTGTGCTCTCTCCAAGATCTGGATCTTAAACCTGGGGACTGATACAGATAGAGAACAAAAAATTTGATCGATTATTGTCCTGGAATTTCCATCTCATTGTGATGAGAGGAATCAAAGTCCGGTCTAGCCCTAAGAGTATAAAGGTATGCCCAAATTTCACATATCTAAAAATAGGAAATAATGTTTCTTCAGTAATTCATTAAAAAAATTTCTTATTTTGAAGCTGAAGATAATTCTGCATGACTTCTCTTTGTAGTTAAAAAAAAAATCCAAATCTTTCATATTTGCATTAACTCTTGTTTTAAAAGGTGTTGTCCACAAAGTCGATTGTGATAGAAGAGAGTAATGTATAAATGAGACTTCCCAATGGTTGCCTTTGGTTTCAGGCTAATGCAGTCTATTGGTGCCCATGTTCCGTGGCTACTTTAAAGCCAGGAAAACAATAATTAACCTTTGTATGGACCTTATGATTTACAACCTGCTTTTACATATACTATACCTTTTTTTAAAAAATTTATTTTTGGCTGCATTGGGTCTTCATTGCTGCATGCGGGCTTTCTCTAGTTGCGGCGAGCAGGGCTTACTCTTTGTTGCAGCGCGCAAACTTCTCATTGTGGTGGCTTCTCTTGTTGCAGAGCACGAGTTCTAGGCACGTGGGCTCAGTAGTTGTGGTGCACTGGCTTAGTTGCTCTGCTGCATGTGGGATCTCACCCGACCAGGGCTCGAACCCATGTCCCCTGCATTGGCAGGAGGATTCTTAACCACTGCACCACCAGGGAAGCCTACATATACTATAACTTCTAATCTGCTCAACAACTTTCAAAATTAGTTATGATAACTTAAATAATGTAACCTTTTTGTTAAAATCTCATATCTGTTTGTTTGTTTGTTTGTTTTGTTTTGTTTTGTGGTACACGGGCCTCTCACTGTTGTGGCCTCTTCCGTTGCGGAGCACAGGCTCCGGACGTACAGGCTCAATGGCCTTGGCTCACGGGCCTAGCCGCTCCGCGGCATGTGGGATCTTCCCGGACCGGGGCACGAACCTGTGTCCCCTGCATCGGCAGGCGGACTCTCAACCACTGCACCACCAGGGAAGCCCAAAATATCATATTTTCATTGCAGAAAGTTTAACAACCATTGAGAAATAAAAAGAATAAATTTTAAATGATCTATAATTCCATTATCAAGTGATAACTGTTGTTAAAACTTTAATGTTCCAGTCTTGTTTTTATACATATAAAGACATATGTTTTTATAAAAATGGAATCATGTTGCATGTAATCTGCTAACTTACAAAACAATGTATCATGAATATGTTTATGTGTCATTAAGTGAATTCCTCTTAAACCATGATCTTAATCCTTTTGTAATTGGACCTCTTTAAGAATCTAATGAAAGCTATACTCCCTAAGCCCCATAAGAAGCAACTATGCAATTACACAATTAAAATTTATCAGTTAATAAATAGAGGAGGATCCAGGATTTATGGGATTTGAAGTTTATATGATTTTGAAGACCCTATTTTATTTTTTTGTTTTCAACTTTATTTTTTCTTAGGTTGCATGCTTACTTTTAAAACATTTAAACAATGCAAAATTTATAAAATGGCAGTGCCTATCCCAACCTGGCCCCAAGTAATTCTTGTAAGTAGAATGGTATTTTCCCTTCTAGAACCCTATTTATGAAACTATAAATGCATAATAATTTCTGTAGTATTGATTTTTAAAAAATACAAATTTCTTCGTACAATCCATACAGTTCAACAACTTGCTTTTCTCATTTAACAATATATCAGACACTGAAGAATTTCTTAAATATGAGAAAGTGAATTTAATTTTGACTCCCCATTTCTAAATTTCAATCTAATTAATGATTAGCTGGTATGAAACTATTTCTTTAATGTTTTCAAATCAGTTAATTATTAGTCGTTTGGAAATGCTAAACAGTTTTATTACATAGAAATAAAGAGTACTTTTAGTGTTTGTGATTTCTGTTAAAAATTTATTATTTTGGTTATTAAGAACAAAACAAAACAAAACACTTGTCTAGATTGTAGGATTGAGAAACTGACATGAAAATGATGGGAAATTCCCTCCTTCTCACACTGTGGGGAGCCCTCTAAAAGGAAAAACACAAAATTATATATAAATGTATTTATTTAGAATGAGAAATTACAATATCTTGCTGGAGGCTTGGAGATTCAGGTGTTTTTTATTTTATTTTATTTTTTTTTTGCAGTACGCGGGCCTCTTACTGTTGTGGCCTCTGCCGTTTCGGAGCACAGGCTCGGGACGCACAGGCTCAGCGGCCATGGCTCACGGGCCCAGCCGCTCCGCGGCATGTGGGATCTTCCCGGACCGGGGCACGAACCTGTGTCCCCTGCATCGGCAGGCAGACCCTCAACCACTGCGCCACCAGGGAAGCCCCGGAAGCCCCCTCAGGTGTTTTTTAAATGAGATCTGTTTAGGAATTTACCAGAAGTGCTACGTAGATATCCTTCTTGATTGCAACTTGGCTTCCCCTTCATGCCTAGAAAATTCTTTAACTCTCAGCAATTCAGCACTCACAGGCGCCTGCACAAGTGGGGGGCTATGAGAGCTCTCTTCACTGCTCACTCCATTAGCCTCAAGGTAAATCCACAGCTGTTCATGAATGAAACCTTTTGGGTCCCAGGTTCAAAACTCCTTCTCTACAACATCATTTTTTTTTTTTTTTTTTTTTTTGCGGTACGCGGGCCTCTCACTGCTGTGGCCTCTGCCGTTTCGGAGCACAGGCTCCGGACGCGCAGGCCCAGCGGCCATGGCTCACGGGCCCAGCCCCTCGGCGGCACGTGGGATCCTCCCGGACTGGGGCACGAACCCGCATCCCCTGCATCGGCAGGCGGACCCTCAACCACTGCGCCACCAGGGAAGCCCTACCACATCATTTTTAATGGCTTCCTAGTCATCTACTGCATGGATGTACAATAATATGTTTATCCAGGAGCCTTCTCTTGAACACTTAAGATGGTTTATAATCCCACTCTGGGATAATCATTCTTTTAGCTAAATCTCTGCCACTTCCCTGGTTATTTCCTTAGGATAACTTTCATTAAGTGGATCAAAGGGTATGTCAAATTTTCAAATGTTAGATTTGGCAGGAATATTTAAGTTCATTTCACAAATGAAGAAAGTGAGAGTATACTGGTTTACAGATAATGGATCGTTAAACTCAGTTTTTCTGACCCTGAATCATATATCATTTGATCTACCACCTGACCACTGGAAACCATTTGCCACTGTAAAAGGGTTTTGCCCCCAGAACCACACCATTGTGTGAAATGCTGGGGGTTGCTTCCCAGCCTTGTCATGTTTGTTTAGGTTCAGCTCAGGTTGTTCTTGCTGCACTTCTGCTCTGTTTTTTTATGGGAAACCTTTTAGTTTGACACATAACAGCTGTTAGGTATTTTGTTGAGCATTATCATTTGTTTAACTCCTCAGAAGATTTCGGAGGATTGTGTCCGGCACATAGGAGGTGCTCAATAAATTGATGATTGTTACAGCTCCAGAAGATTGGATATGTATCAGAAATTTCATGATTGAGCTTGTGCCTCTAACATTTATCGTTCCAGATGGAAATGACTGTAGACTTTGAGAGGACCACTATTATTCTAAACCTTATGGCTATAAAGTTTCGTGATAAAGTTTGTGGCATTTTGTATATTTCTCTAATAAAGGTATGGAGGTAAGGAAATCACCAAAAGAGGAGAAAGAGATAGTTGGGCTACAACGCTCACCTTTCTCTCCCAGTCTAGTCCAAAGTTAAAATAATCTAACATTTATTGAATACTTACAAGGTATGGGCTAGACTGATTTGAAGAATCCCAATTAAATGAATATCATTGTATGGTCAGACTCTGGTCTACATCATACAATTATTTACAATGATCATAAGAGGGTGTGCTGACAAAGCTGAGGGAACAACAGGGATTGGTTATGCATTTTACTTAGTTGTGTAGGTTAATCTACTGGGCCTGTGTCCGGACCATTGAACCACACTAACAATGCTTATTGAACCACACTAACAATGGTTTGTTAAAGTTGAATGCAAATTGTGCAAAAACACACATTCACATTTTTATCTATATTTCTACATTGCAGGTTAATTCATTTAGGAAGATGCTCTTTGAATAAAGTTTCATGTATATTACCTACATTTAATTTCTGTAAATTGTTAAATATTTAGATAATTAGGTGTTCTCAGTGCTTTTCAGCCTGGGTGGTTTGGGGTGGTAGTTGTTTTAAAATTATTTAAAATACTGTATCCTGCCTTTTGGTGCTCACAGTCAAGGAAACTGTGGCATTTACAAAATGGCAGTCTCTTGTTTATTGGAGTAAAGACATCTGCCAAGGGCAAACTGCAGAAAGCACACGTGCTGCACCTCAGGTTACCTTTTGAATGACCTTCACACCTGCTTAATTTCTTTTAAACTTGATGATAAGAAAACAAAACTAAAACCTCACAGCTCTTAATTTATTTCCCTAACTGGTTGTAATAATTTTACATTCCTTAACAGCTACTATAAACAGCAGCAAACATGATCCATGCCCTTGAAAAAAAGTAAATGGCAGTATTCATTAAGAATATATTTATAGTGCGTTTACATGCAGTCAAAACAGAAGGGGGTGTATCAGTATTTTACCTTTCTGACACATTACTTTGGCTCAGATAAAACATTCCGTCTCTGCCTTCAGTGGCCCGTTTAGCATTACCATTTTTGTGACTATATGTACGCACATTACAAAAAAAGCAAGAAATAAATTAGCATGCTATTTTGTTCGCTGCAGCACTAGGTATCTGATTTACTGAGGCAGGGCCACAAAGCGGAATTTCGTTGTGTTCTGGGAGCCCAGCTGTGATAGCTGCTTGTCTTCACCTTCTTATTATGGACTCTCCTTGAGGTGAGGAAAAGGCTTTTTACCGCGGTCCCCAGGGTCCAGTGCCACCCCGGTACCACGTGGGTCGGAGGTACCGGGGTGGCATGGTGCTGGTCCTGTGCTGCTGAAAGCCTCCTAAGAGGGGGGGCGTGGGCTCCGGCTTAGTTCTGGGAAAAGGTGTTGTCTCTAACTGGGAGCTTACAGGAAGGTGACCTGCGGGACATAGGCAGCCGCCCAAAGAACCATTTGGTTGGGTAGGCTGACAGCTGTAGGGGACCACAGCCGTCATCGCGCACAAGCCCTTCTCCAGACTCTGGGCCCGGCCTTCCCGCCCCCAAACAACGGCGCGTGCGCCCCGCCCTCCCCCCTGCGCGCGCTCCCTCCTTCTCCACGCGCACTCCCCAACCCCGCTCCTGCCCGCGCGCGCCCCGCCCTCCCCGCGGCGCGCGCCCCGCCCTCCCCCGCGGCGCGCGCCCGGCCCGGCCCGCGCGCACGCGTGCCCCGCCCTCCCTCCCGCCCGGCGCGCGCGAGCCGGCTGGCTGAGGAGTGCGGTGGGCGGGGCGCCGCGCTGACGTTGCCCGGGATGCGGGCAGGGTCCGCCGCCGCCTCCTCTTCTGCCACCGGGGTTTGTATGAAAACACCCGGCGGCGGGCGGTGAGGCATCCGCCGGGCCCCCGGAGAGCATCGGCCCGCGCTGCCGACGCTGAGCCGGGTGCTGCACCTTTACCCAGTCCCTGCCAGCGCCCCATCCTGAGCCGGTGAGCGCCCTGCCGCCGTCAGCGCGACCGGGCCGGCAGCCCCTCGGCTGCGGTTAGCCCGCCCGCCCGCCACCCCTCCTATCTTCTCATCCGCGGCATCCTGGGGGCTGGGGAGGCCGGGGAGGAGCGACCCCGGGCCCGCCCCGGTCTGCGTCCTGCGATCCCTCAGCCCCTTACCTGTCAGGTTGTGTAACCCGTGTCTTTCGGGGGGTGGACCGGGTCTTGAGGGGAACCCCTGATGGGTGGGGCCTTTGGCCGGTTTCTGGAAAACGCCCCGCCCCCACCCATGGAGGCTCGGTCGTCCCTGCTCCAGTCCCCGCGGAGGGTGCCCGGCGCGGTCTCCGGGCAGAGACGGCCCCCTGCCCTGCTCTCCCTTTCTCTCGGCGGTGACCGCGCGGGTGGCTGCGGTACAGCGCGGAGCGGAGCCGAGGGGCGGCGGGCAGGGGCCGGGCGCACACCCCACCTCCCCAGCCGCCCCAGCTCCCAGCCCCTAGGTGCGCCGGGCTTCAGGGTGGGCTGTGGTGTGACGTCGGCGATGGCTGGGCTTGCTCCCTCTCAGGGGGTAGCTTGGCCTGAAGTGTGTTCTCTGCTTACAACTTGGCGCCCTGTGGGTTTGATTTGAACCTGAATCAGATCGCACTAGATGACAGTGCAGAGTTTCCCTCCAGCCTTCCTTCCTGAGTTGGGGGTTCTTCATGCAAGTGTTCAGGGACTCCTACAACCCAACGCAAAGGCTTGCTGGGCTCAATGGTTGTTTCCCTCCTGTGCCTTTAAGCCTTTTAAAGTACCAGTGCAGTTTTGAATTGGTTCGTTTCCTTTCCTGGGCATTTACTCATCACAGAATAGAGTTTTACACATCGTTGTGAATGTTGATAACTTAAAGCCCATTTCTCATTTTAAGATAGCTTCCTCAAGTGCTTGCAGGTCTAGCACTGCGATGACCTAATATGTTGTAAGACTCAGTCGAAATTTTCTTTGGCAATATTAATTCTGTGTGGTCTTTTTTTCAGGTATTCAAAATTGTAGCAGTGTTTATGATGTACGACAGTTTGTAGGTAGAAGGGACTTTAATAGTCTTCTGGATCACTCATTTTCACTTACCATTTATGTTCTTGTTGGAATCTTTTTTTTTTTTTTTTTCGGTACGCGGGCCTCTCACTGTTGTGGCCTCTCCTGCTGCGGAGCACGGGCTCCGGACGCACAGGCTCAGCGGCCATGGCTCACGGGCCCAGCCGCTCCGCGGCATGTGGGATCTTCCCGGACTGGGGCACGAACCCGTGTCCCCCGCATCGGCAGGTGGACTCTCAGCCACTGCGCCACCAGGGAAGCCCCCGTGTTGGAATCTTTATGTAAATCAGGTTATCTCATTCTTTGTTAACCTCTGAATTCGTTCTATAAATTGTCTTTTTTTCCCCCTGAGAAAACCAGAAAGTGGTTTTTGTAATTGTATTGTGGAATGTTTTCAGTTCAGCAGGCCAAAAAAGTAGTAGTTTATTTAAGGCACTTTATATGGTACATATTTTAAAACGTGTGCCAAATGTTAAAATCAAACAAAACCCTGAAAGATCTGTAAGCATTTTCTTATGTAATTGCTGTGAGATAGTTAGCAGTGCCTTATCCACTCCTTATTTCTCATCCTTAAGGATGAGTTGTAACATGACTTGTTCTGTTTCCCATTCCACTTTGCTTGAATTAATTTCTACAGTGAAGTTATAGGTTCATTTTTTAAAAAATTTATTTATTTTATTTATTTTATTTTTGGCTGCACTGTGTCTTTGTTGCTGTGCGAGGGCTTTCTCTAGTTGCGGTGAGCGGGGGCTACTCTTCGTTGCGGTGCGAGGGCTTCTCATTGCGGTGGCTTCTCTTGTTGCAGAGCACGGGCTCTAGGCGCGGGCTTCAGTAGTTGTGGCGGATTCTTAACCACTGTGCCACCAGGGAAGCCCTAGGTTCATTTTTAATGACCTCAAAACTCTGCCTTGAATTGCTTCAACACATACTTAGAACTGCAGTCTCACTCTGAACACTGAAATGAAAAGTATAGACATAGAGCTACATTTAAATGTATAGTGTAATCTGAACTTTTGTAAATGCAGTTTTTATAAAGCTTTTTTAGTTGACTTGAATTGAGGCATTATTCTCTTTGGAATAGTCTAGCTAGATTCTTATATAATAACGGTTTTATTTTCAATAGTTGAAGAAAAAGAGGTCCAAGACGTGTGAAATCATCTAATTTGTATCATATTCTATATCTTGGACAAAAAAAAAAATCTCTTCCACAGTTTCACCTTCCAAAATCTACTTTTCTTGCTTGAAGCCCCTTAATACCTGGAAGTTGAACAGTGCATGGGTAGTAATGGATGACCTGTCAGAGGGCTTTCTGCAAATTGGGAGCTTCTCTTAGGCAGTAGGTCTCAGTGTAAACAACAGAAATTGTCAACAGTGGACACTGAATTTAAACTTTATATATTATTGTTGGTTACTGTGCCTCTGTGTACTACAGTGTAGTGGCTAAGGGGCTGGCCCTCAGAGCCAGACAGGCTGGAATTGAATCCTGGCTTTGCTTTGAGCAAGTTATTTATCTTCTTTGTGCTTCAATTTTCTCAACTCCAAAAAGAGCTAATTATGGTGTATACTCTTAAGATGATCTTGAATATTAAATGAGTTAACACATCTAAAGTGCTTAGCCCACAATGCCTGGCACATAGTAAATGCTCAGTAAATATTGCTAGTGTTTTTCCTCAGTGCAAGGGATCTAGTAAGCCGAAAAGGGGCTTTGGGCTGATCGAGCACTGTTATTCCAGATTAATTCCACGATGACCCATTTGCTCTGTTGGGGCTAAGTGAGAGCTTAGTGTTACTGTCCTGGCTTGGAAGCATGTAATTTATTTAGTTTAGAACAGCTAGACCCTGAGCTGGGTGCCCTGAGATGCTGCCGGAGAGTGGCTGTAGTATCCCTGTTTGTCCCTTCTGACAGAACCTTGGATTGTCTCCCTCATGGTGGTGGTGGCTGCTATTTTAATCACCTGTTTTTGAGTTTGTGATTGCATGTTTCTTTGGCTGTCATGTGCAGCTATCAAAAATATTATCTATCAAACTATTAATGGATATATTTATGTGTTTATCTGATCAACATATTGCATGTTTCCAGGATATACAAAATCACTTTCATCTAAGCATTCTTTTTTTTTTTAAATTCTGTATTGATGTTACTTAGAATGAGGTTAATTTTGATTTGCCATTGTGTTCCTTTTCAGTTTTCATGTAATTTTCCTAGGAAAACTAAAAAAAAGTTTTTTAAATGTACTTCTTGTTCTTTTTGGTTTGCAGGGATCTGATATTAATACTCTGTTCTTTACATCAGGTGCTTTCAAATGTTTGGTCTCAGGACCCTTTTATACTCTTAAAAAATTATTGAGCACCACAAAAAGCTTTTTAAAGCAAAGATGCAAAATTTTTATTAATTCACTTAAAATGATCATTATAAACCCATTACATGTTAATATAAACATATTTTTTTAGTGAAAGATGACTATTTTTCAAGAATAAATAAAGGAGTGAGAAGACTGGCATTCTAGATTTTGTAAATCTCTAATGTCTGGTTTAATAGAAACAGCGGGATTCTCATATCTGCTTCTGCATTCAGTCTATTGCAATATATTGTTTGGGTTGAAGTATATATACAGAGAGAAATCCAGCCTTACACAGTTAATGGCTGAAAAAGGAAGGGATATTTTGATAGCTTCCAGATAATTATGGATATACTTGTTTGGTACTACATCAAAACTCAGCATATGACAGTTTTTAGTGAGTTATATAAAGGTTTGGAATGAACCTCCCCAAAATGTGCCACTTGTGAGTGTGGATTATTTTGAGCTAAAGGCAATTGGGAAACTGCCTGTTCAAGGGAAACTACTGCCCCTTCCTTAACTACCTAGAAGAATTTAAATTGGGGATTTTTCCCAGAAAAAGAGTTATTACCAGCGATAAATTTTTTTTTTTTAACATCTTTATTGGGGTGTAATTGCTTTACAATGGTGTGTTAGTTTCTGCTTTATAACAAAGTGAATCAGTCATACATAAACATATGTTCCCATATGTCTTCCCTGACCAGCGATAAATTTTATCCTAGTGGCCCCATCTATATGGCAGACAAACATCGTATTGTCAAACATCTGCTCTTCTTATTGTCCTGTGAATGACCTTAGTTCTTGGAAGCCCCAGTCCCCTATCCCATTCTGTAGCTCAGGATGACATACACACTTCATTTTACCTTTCTGTCTTTGAAACTCTGATGTATGTAGGGTCTGTGACCCTTCATGTGGTTGGGATTCCCATACATATGAATTAAATTTGCTTTTCTCCTGTTAATCTGTCTCATGCCAATTTAATTCTTAGAGCAGCCAGAATAACCTAGAAGAAGGGTAGAGGAAAGTTTTCTTCCTCCCTGACAGTTGCAGTATGGAATCTGAAATCATAACATTGGACTTTTTAATAATGTTATGTTAAAATCTGTTGGTCTGAACTTAGAGTGGACCTAATGCCCATGCCTGAATTTATAACATCATGCCCTGGTCATTTGTAAATATTGGTTCAGTGAGTTACTTTTCATTACAAAATATTAAAAAAATCATGTTTGTTAATATCAATATCACCACCTATTCCATCAGAAACAAGTTATTGGGAAGCTGTCCCAGTTGTGACATGATGGTGGTTATGAGTTTTCCAAAAATCTGATTTTTGCTTGAAAGCTCAGATTTTATCATTGGCAACAAATATGATTGTAAGTTGTTTCCTGTAAGTGACAAATAGACTTCATTCATTTCTGAGCAAACCTCTGCCAAAATACCTAAGTCATTCTTTTAAGTAAAGGTGGTGTTTAATGAAAAAGGCTAATTCAAGCTCTCAATTCAGTTACAGAAGCACTTTTCCTTGAGACAGCTGTCAAGCATTATAATTTACTATATAGCAAGAAAGGCTTCATGCATACTTAACCACTTTTTCACATAGAACATTAAAAGAATATGTATGCAAGGGCCAAGATTTAATAAAATTAATATCTCTTTTACTATTTCAGGGACATTCTTAAGTGAAACAGACTTTTTTATAATTGCTGGTGCTTGATGGTGAAAATACAATCACTAATAACAGTACAGTTTGGTGCCACCATTATAATTTGTTCCAAGGTGCCAGAAATTTTACACACCATTGCTTTTGGACTATTAGTGTAAATGCTAATATAGTTAAAAAGGCTAATAATGTTTTGGTATTATTATAAAAATAGCTTTGACCTCGTGGACCCCCTAAAAGGGTGTTGGGACCCCAGGGTTTCACAGACCACACTTTGAGGACTTACAGTATAAATCATAGGGGATTTCTACCAAACTTTGATTAGGAAGGAAAGTGGTAGTAACTATTTCTAGTCTATTTTTGCTTCAGACTTTTGGGTCCCTGTAAAGGCCTTCTTTAAAAAAAAACATTTAAGCAGAGTCAAGGTTATTCATAGAAAGTTGAGAGGTTTCTTAGGGTTTTAGTCAAGTGCTGATACAAGGGGGCTATATTATTAGTATTCTGAAATTACACTATCTTAAGATTTGGTTGTACATTTCCACATAAATGTTCAAATCTAATTTTTTTTGGATTTTACATATTAGACAAATATAGTGAAGGCATAGTATGGAAAACTCGCTTGATAACCCAGCTCATAAGCTGGAAAAAAAAAAGACAAACTACTTAGCTCCCTTCATTTCTCATTTAATTCATGCTGAGGATGAACCATCCTAAGGGGAGGTGACCAGTACTTGCTGTCTTTGTGTCACATCTTTTCCCTATGGGGAAAATGATTTACGATTATGATTATAAGGGTATAGGTTACATTGGGAATAATAATAATAATAATGTCAATGAAGGATTTATGGTAGAATAATAGTAATAAAAATGTTAACACTGTCCACATATAATAGAGTTTAATGAATTGAAAAGAATGCTATTTTTTTTTTGTGGTACGCGGGCCTCTCACTGTTGCGGCCTCTGCCGTTGGACGCACAGGCTCAGCGGCCATGGCTCACGGGCCAAACCGCTCCGCGCCATGTGGGATCTTCCCAGACCGGGGCACGAACCCTTGTCCCCTGCATCGGCAGGCAGACTCTCAACCAACCACTGCGCCACCAGGGAAGCCCCAAAAGAATGCTATTTTTGACAAAAACTCCAGATTTGTTAATTTGTGGTAGGCACAGCTTCTTGTTGAATGTAGCAGAAGTGACTGATGATAGTTGATGCAAGACAGCTAACTTCCCTGAGGAGCTTCTCTCCTAATTTACAGAGTGAAAGAATTTGACTTCCACAAGGTCTTTGAAGCCTGCTACAATTCTGGGGTTCTGGGATTTTTTCTTTGTCTTGAAAATGTCTCTTTCATCTGTTAATTTCATCTCATCAGTTTTAATTTTTTTTTAAATTAAATTAAATTTAAATTTTTTTCCTCTTTAACAGATTTTTTTTTTGGTCCAGATTTTCTTTTATTTCTTTATACAGCAGGTTCTTATTAGTCTTCCTTTTTTTTTTTTTTTCCTTACGCGGGCCTCTCGCTGTTGTGGCCTCTCCCGTTGCGGAGCACAGGCTCTGGACACACAGGCTCAGCGGCAATGGCTCACGGGTCCGGCCGCTCCGCGGCATGTGGGATCTTCCCGGTCTGGGGCACGAACCCGTGTTCCCTGCATCGGCAGGCGGACTCTCAACCACTGCGCCACCAGGGAAGCCCTAGTCTTCCATTTTATACACATCAGTGTATAAATGTCAATCCCAATTGCCCAATTCATCACACTACCACCCCCACCCCCTGCCGCTTTCCCCTCTTGGTATCCATACGTTTGTTCTCTACATCTGTGTCTCCACTTCTGTCCTGCAAATTGGTTCATCTGTACAGTTTTTCTAGGTTCCACATATATGCGTTAATATACGATATTTGTTTTTCTCCTTCTGACTTACTTCACTCTGTGACAGCCTCTAGATCCATCCATATTCTCTACAAATCACCCAATTTCGTTCCTTTTTATGGCTGAGTAATACTCCATTGTATATATGTACCACATCTTCTTTATCCATTCGTCTGTTGATGGGCATTTAGGTTGCTTCCATGACCTGGCTATTGTAAATAGTGCTTCAATGAACATTGGGGTGCATGTGTCTTTGAATTATGGTTTTCTCTGGGTATATGCCCAGTAGTGGGATTGCTGGATCGTATGGTAATTCTATTTTTAGTTTCTTAAGGAAGCTCCATACTGTTCTCCATAGTGGCTGTATCAATTTACATTCCCACCAAGAGTGCAAGAGGGTTCCCTTTTCTCCACACCCTCTCCAGCATTTGTTGTTTGTAGATTTTCTGATGATGCCCATTCTAACTGGTGTGAGGTGATACCTCATTGTAGTTTTGATTTGCATTTCTCTAATAATTACTGATGTTGAGTAGGTTTTCATGTGCTTCTTGGCCATCTGTATGTCTTCTTTGGAGAAATGTCTATTTAGTACTTCTGCCCATTTCTGGATTGGGTTGTTTGTTTTTTTAATATTGAGCTGCATGAGCTGTTTATATATTTGGGAGATTAATCCTTTGTCCATTGACTCATTTGGAAATATTTTCTCCCATTCTGAGGGTTGTCTTTTCATCTTGTTTATGGTTTCCTGTGCTGTGCAAAAGCTTTTAAGTTTCATTAGGTCCCATTTGCTTATTTTTGTTTTTCTTTCCATTACTCTAGGAGGTGGATCAAAAAAGATCTTGCTTTGATTTATGTCAAAGAGTGTTCTTCCTATGTTTTCCTCTAAGAGTTTTATAGTGTCCGGTCTTACATTTAGGTCTATAATCCATTTTGAGTTTATTTTTGTGTATGGTGTTATGGAGTGTTCTAATTTCATTCTTTTACATGTAGCTGTCCAGTTTTCCCAGCACCACTTATTGAAGAGACTGTCTTTTCTCCATTGTATATCCTTGCCTCCTTTGTCATAGATTAGTTGACCATAGGTGCATGGGTTTATCTCTGGGCTTTCTATCTTGTTCCATTGATCTATATTTCTGTTTTTGTGCCAGTACCATATTATCTTGATTACTGTAGCTCTGTAGTATAGTCTGAAGTCAGGGAGTCTGATTCCTCCAGCTCCATTTTTTTCCTTCAAGACTCCTTTGGCTATTCGGGGTCTTTTGTGTCTCCATACAAATTTTAAGATTTTTTGTTCTAGTTCTGTAAAAAATGCCATTGGTAATTCGATAGGGATTGCATTGAATCTGTAGATTGCTTTGGGTAGTATAGTCATTTTCACAATATTGATTCTTCCAATCCAAGAACATGGTATATCTCTCCATCTGTTGGTATCGTCTTTAATTTGTTTCATCAGTGTCTTATAGTTTTCTGCATGCAGGTCTTTTGTCTCCCTAGGTAGGTTTATTCCTAGGTATTTGCAATGGTAAATGGGAATGTTTCCTTAATTTCTCTTTCAGATTTTTCATCATTAGTGTATAGGAATGCAAGAGATTTCTGTCTATTAATTTTGTATCCTGCTACATTACCAAATTCATTGATTAGGTCCAGTAGTTTTCTGGTGGTATCTTTAGGATTCTCTATGTATAGTATCATGTCATCTGCAAACAGTGACAGTTTTACTTCTTTTCCAATTTGTATTCCTTTTATTTCTTTTTCTTCTCTGATTGCCATGGCTAGGACTTCCAAAATAATGTTGAATGATAGTGTTGACAGTGGACATCCTTGTCTTGTTCTTGATCTTAGAGGAAATGCTTTCAGTTTTTCACCATTGAGAATGATGTTTGCTGTGGGTTTGTCGTATATGGCCTTTGTTATGTTGAGGTAGGTTCCCTCTATGCCTATTTTCTGGAGAGTTTTTATCATAAATGGGTGTTGAATTTTGTCAAAAGCTTTTTCTGCATCTATTGAGATGATCATATGGTTTTTATTCAATTTGTTAGTATGGTGTATCACATTGATTGATTTGCATATATTGAAGAATCCTTGCATCTCTGGGATCAATCCCACTTGATCGTGGTGTATGATCATTTTAATGTGTTGTTGGATTCTGTTTGCTAGTATTTTGTTGAGGGTTTTTGCATCTATATTCATCAGTGATATTGGTCTTTAATTTTCTTTTCTTGTAGTTTCTTTGACTGGTTTTGGTATCAGAGTGCTGGTGGTCTCATAGAATGTTTGGGAGTGTTCCTTTCTCTGTAATGTTTTGGAAGAATTTGAGAAAGATGGGTGTTAGCTCTTCTTTAAATGTTTGATAGAATTCACCTGTGAAGCCATCTGGTACTGAACTTTTGTTTGTTGGAAGATTTTTAGTCACAGTTTAAATTTCATTACTTGTGATTGGTCTGTTCATATTTTCTATTTCTTCCTGGTTCAGTCTTGGAAGGTTATACCTTTCTAAGAATTTGTCCATTTCTTCCAGGTTGTCCATTTTATTGGCATAGATTTGCTTGTAGTAGTCTCTTAGGATGCTTTGTATTTTTGAGGTTTCTGTTGGAACTTCTCCTTTTCATTCCTAATTTTATTGATTTGAGTCCTCTCCCTGTTTTTCTTGATGAGTCTGGCTAATGGTTTATCAATTTTATTTATCTTCTCGAAGAACCAGCTTTTAGTTTTATTGATCTTTGCTATTGTTTTCTTTGTTTCTATTTCATTTATTTCTGCTCTGATCTTTATGATTTCTTTCCTTCTGCTACCTTTGGGTTTTGTTTGTTCTTCTTTCTCTAGTTCCTTTAGGTGTAAGGTTAGATTGTTTATTTGAGATTTTTTTTGTTTTTTGAGATAGGCTTGTACTGCTATAAACTTCCCTCTTAGAACTGCTTTTGCTGCATCCCGTAGGTTTTGGATTGTCACGTTTTCATTGTCATTTGTCTCTTGGTATTTTTTAAAATTTCCTCCTTGATTTCTTCAGTGATCTCTTGGTTATTTAGTAACGTATTGTTTAGCCTGCATGTGTTTGTGTTTTTTACATTTTTTTCCCTGTAATTCACTTCTAATCTCATAGCACTGTGGTCAAAAAAGATGCTTGATATGATTTCAGTTTTCTTAAATTTACTGAGGCTTGATTTGTGGCCCAAGATGTGATCTATCCTGGAGAATGTTCCATGTGCACTTGAGAAGAAAGTGTAATCTGCTGTTTTTGGATGGAATGTCCTATAAATATCAATTAAATCTACCTAGTCTATTGTGTCATTTAAAGCTTGTGTTTCCTTATTAATTTTCTGTTTGGATGATCTGTCCATTGGTGTAAGTGAGGTGTTAAAGTCCCCCAGTATTATTGTGTTACTGTCAGTTTCCTCTTTTATAGCTGTTAGCAGTTGCCTTATGTATTGAGGTGCTCCTATGTTGGGTGCATATATATTTATAATTGTTATATCTTCTTTGGGGATTGATCCGTTGATCATTATGTAGTGTCCTTCCTAGTCTCTTGTAACATTCTTTATTTTAAAGTCTATTTTATCTGATATGAGTATTGGTACTCTAGCTTTCTTTTTGTGCGTGTGTGTGTGTGTGTGTGTGGGGGGTACGCGAGCCTCTCACTGTTGTGGCCTCTCCCGTTGCGGAGCACAGGCTCCGGACGCGCAGGCTCAGTGGCCATGGCTCACGGGCCCAGCTGCTCTGCGGCACTCGGGATCATCCCGGACCGGGGCACGAACCCGTGTCCCCTTCATCGGCAGGCAGACTCTCAACCACTGCGCCACCAGGGAAGCCCTCTAGCTTTCTTTTGATTTCCATTTGCATGGAATATCTTTTTCCATCCCCTCATTTTCAGTCTGTATGTGTCCCTAGGTCTGAAGTGGGTCTCTTGTAGACAGCATATATATGGGTCTTGTTTTTGTATCCATTCAGCCAGTCTATGTCTTTTGGTTGGAGCATTTAATCCATTCACGTTTAAGGTAGTTATCGATATATATGTTCCTATTACCATTTTCTTAGTTGTTATGGGTTTGTTTTTGTAGGTCCTTTTCTTCTCTTGTGTTTCCTAATTAGAGAAGTTCCTTTAGCATTTGTTGTAGAGCTGGTTTGGTGGTGCTGAATTCTCTTAGCTTTTGCTTGTCTGTAAAGCTTTTGATTTCTTCATCAAATCTGAATGAGATCCTTGCCGGGTAGAGTAATCTTGGTTGTGGTTTATTCCCTTTCATCACTTTAAATATGTCCTGCCACTCCCTTCTGGTTTGTAGAGTTTCTGCTGAGAAATCAGCTGTTAACCTTATGGGAGTTCCCTTGTATGTTGTCATTTTTCCCTTGCTGCTTTCAGTAATTTTTCTTTGTCTTTAATTTTTGCCAATTTGATTTTTATGTGTCTCGGCATGTTTCTCCTTGGGTTTATCCTGTATGGGACTCTCTGCGCTTCTTGGACTTTGGTGGCTATTTCCTTTCCCACGTTAGGGAAGTTTTTGACTGTAATCTCTCAAATATTTTCTGGGGTCCTTTCTCTCTTGTCTCCTTCTGGGGCCGCTATAATGCGAATGTTGTTGTGTTTAATGTTGTCTCAGAGGTCTCTTAGGCTGTCTTCATTTCTTTTCATTCTTTTCTCTCTATTCTGTTCCGTGGCAGTGAATTCCACCAGTCTGTCTTCCAGGTCACTTATTCGTTCTTCTGCCTCAGTTATTCTGCTATTGATTCCTTCTAGTGTAGTTTTCATTTCAGTTATTGTATTGTTATCTCTGTTTGTTCTTTAATTCTTCTAGATCTTTGTTAAACATTTCTTGCATTTTCTCGATCTTTGCCTCCATTCCTTTTCCGAGGTCCTGGATCATCTTCCCTATCATTTTTCTGAATTCTTTTTCTGGAAGGTTGCCTATCTCCACTTCATTTAGTTGTTTTTCTGGGGTTTTATCTTGTCCCTTCATCTGGTACATAGCCCTCTGCCTTTTCATCTCCTTTATCTTTCTGTGAATGTGGTTTTTGTTCCATAGCCTGCAGGATTTTAGTTTTTTTGCTTCTGCTGTCTGCCCTCTGATGGATGAGCCTATCTAAGAGGCTTGTACAAGTTTCCTGATGGGAGGGACTGGTGGTGGGTAGAGCTGGGTGTTGCTCTGGTGGGCAGAGCTGAGTAAAACTTTAATCCTCTTGTCTGCTGATGGGTGGGGCTGGGTTCCCTCTTTGTTAGTTGTTTGGCCTGGGGTGACCCAACATTGGAGCTTATCCGTGCTCTTTGGTGGTGCTAATGTCGGACTCTGGGAAGGCTCTCGCCCAGGAGTACTTCCCAGAAATTCTGCTGCCTGTGTCCTTGTCCTCACAGTGAGCCACAGCCACCCCCCACCTCTGCAGAAGACCCTCCAACACTAGCAGGTAAGTCTGGTTCAATCTCCTATGGGGTCACTGCTCCTTCCCCTGGGTCCCAGTGTACACACTACTTTGTTTGTGCCCTCCAAGAGTGGAGTCTCTGTTTCCCCCAGTCCTGTCGAAGTCCTGCAGTCAAATCCTGCTGGCCTTCAAAGTTTGATTCTCTAGGAATTCCTCCTCCCCTTGCCGGACCCCCAGGTTGGGAAGCCTGACATGGGGCTCAGAACCTTCACTCCAGTGGGTGGACTTCTGTGGTATTAGTGTTCTCCAGTTTGTGAGTCACCCACCGAGCAGTTGTGGGATTTGATTTTATTGTGATTACGCCCCTCTTACCATCTCATCGTGGCTTCTCCTTTGTGTTTGGATGTGGAGTATCTCTTTTGGTGAGTTCCATTGTCTTCCTGTCGATGATTGTTCAGCAGTTAATTGTGATTCTGGTGTTCTCAGAAGAGGCAGTGAGAGCATGTCCTTCTACTCCACCATCTAACCAGTCCCCCCCAGTTTTAATTTTGTGTTTACATTTGAAACTTATTTTTTCCAATTTTTAACATATTGACTCATTCATATTTTTGGTCCATATTTTGATTTAAAATTTCATTTTTAGAAATTATGGTAAAATATATATAACATAAGATTTAGCATTTTAATCTCTTTTTAAAATAAATGATTTTATTATTTTTTGGCTGCGTTGGGCCTTCGTTGCTGCATGTGGGCTTTCCTCTGGTTGTGGTGAGCAGGGTCTATTCTTCATTGTGGTGCACAGGCTTCTTATTGTGGTGGCTTTTCTTGTTTGGAACATGGGCTCTAGGTGCGCGGGCTTCAGTAGTTGTGGCACGCAGGCTCAGTAGTTGTGGCTTGTGGGCTCTAGAGCACAGGCTCAGTAGTTGTGGTGCCCGGGCTTAGTTGCTCCGCGGCATGTGGGATCTTCCCGGACCAGGGCTCGAACCCATGTCCCCTGAATTGGCAGGCGGATTCTTAACCACTGCGCCACCAGGGAAGCCCTTAACCATTTTTAATATACAGTTCAGTGGCATTAAGTAATTCACATTGTTGTGCAACCATTATTACCACCCATCTCTAGAACTTTTCATCTTGCAAAACTAAAACTCTTGATCCATTAAACAATAGCTGCCCATTTCTTCCGCTTCCACCTGCCCCTGGCAACTACCATTTTGTTTTTTCTCTCTCTGAATTAGACTACTTTATCTACATTATATGAATGGAATCATACACTATTTGTTCTTTTGTGATTGGCTTATTTCTTTTAGTATGGTATCTTCAAGTTTCATCTACACTGTAGCATGTGTCAGAATTTCCTTCCTTTTTAAGGCTAACATTCCATTGTATGTATATACCATATTTGTTCTTTTTTTTTTTTTTTTTTTAATCCATTGATAGTTACTTGGGTTGCTTCTACCTTTTGGCTGTTGTGAATAATGCTGCTGCTGTGTACATGGGTGTGCACATATTTCTTTGAGACCCTGCTTTTAGTTCTTTTGGGTACATACTCAGAAGTGGAATTGCTGGGTCATATGGTAATTCTATTTTTAATTTTTTGAGGAATGACCATACTGTTTCCATCACGGCTGCATCATTTTACATTCATACCAGCACCAACATTGAACAAGCGTTCCAATTTCTTTACATCCTTGTCAACACTTGTTATTTCCTATGTGTGGGTTTTTTTTGTTTTTTGTTTTTTTTTGGATAGTAGCCATCTTGATGGGTGTTAGGTGATATCTCATTGTGCTTTTGATTTGCATTTGTGCTGCTGAATTCAGTTTGCTGGTATTTTGTGGGGGATTTTTTGGATCTGTGTTCAAAGGGGTATTGGTCTGTAGTTTTCTTGTAATGTCTTTGGGTGGCTTTGGTATCAGGGCGATGCCTCATAGAATGAGTTAGGAAGTGTTCCCTCCACTTCAGTTTTTTGAAGAATTTGAGAAGGATTGATATTCTTTAAATGTTTGGTAGAGTTCACTAGTGAAGCCATCAGGTTTGGGGCTTTTCTTTGTTGGGAGCATTTTGATTACTGGCTCAATCTCCTTAATAATTATGGGTCTATTCAGATTTTCTATTTCTTTGTGACATAATAGGTTTCTAGAAATTTGTCAGTTTTACCTAGGTTATCCGCTTTGTTGGTGCACTGTTGTTCACAGTACTCTCATAAAATCTTTTTTATTTCTGTGGAATCAGTAATGTCTGCACTTTCTGATTAGTAATTTGCTTCTTTTTTCTTAATCTTCCTAAAGTTTCATCAATTTTGTTAATTTTTTGAAGAATCAACTTTTGTTTTTGTTGATTTTTCTGTATTATTTTTCTATTCACTGTTTCATTTATCTCTGCCCTAGTCTTTATTATTTTCTTCTTTCTGCTAGCTTTGGGTTTCAGCTTTTTCTAGTTCCTTAAATTGTAAAGTTAAGTTGTTGATTTGAGATCTTTCTTATTTTTTAATACATGTTTATAGCTATAAATTTCCCCCTTAGCATTACTTTCACTGCATCTAATAAATTTTGGTATGTTGTATTTTTTGTTTTCATTTGTCTTTTAAGTATTTCTAATTTCCCTTAGGATTTCTACTTTGACCCAGTGGTTGTTTAAGAGCATATTGTTTAGTTTCCACAAATTTGTGAATTTTCTAATTTTTCTTTTACTGATTTCTAAATTCATTCTGTTGTAGTTAGGAAAAATACTTTGTATGATTATCTGTCTTTAAAAATCTATTGAGACATAATTTGTGGCCTGATATATCATGTATTCTGCAGAATGTCCCACTTGTACTTGAGAAGAATGTATAATCTGTTGTTAGGTAGAATGTTCTATATATGTCTGTTATCTCTAGTTGGTTAATTGTGTTGTTCAAGTCCTCTATTTCCTTACTTATCTTCCGTCTGGTTGTTCTATCCATTATTGAGTGTAGGGTGTTGAAACTGCCAACTTATTATAGAACTGTCTATTTTCCCCTTTAATTCTGTCAGTTTTTGCTTCATATATTTTGATAGTCTGTTATTAGATGAATGTTTATAATTGCTATATCTTCTTGCTCTCTTGAGCCTTTTATTAATATATAGTGTTCTTCTTTGTATTTTATAACCTCCTTTGATTTAAAGTCTATTTTGTCTGGTATTAGTACAGCCACCCGTGATCTCTTTCGGTTACTATTTGCATGTCATATCTTTTTCCATCCTTTCACTTTCTACGCATTTGTACCTTTGTATCTAAAGTAAGTCTCTTGTAGAGAACATATAGTTGGATCATGTTTTTAAAATCCATTTTTGTCAATGTCTATTGGAGAGTTTAATCCATTTACATCTAAAGTAATTATTCATAAGGAGGAACTTTTGTCATTTTGCTATTAGTTTCTTATATGCCTGATAGCTTTTTGAGTTCCTCATGTCCTGTATATTTTGATTCCTATTGTGATATTAGTGGGAGGTGACTTAGGGCTGTGGTACTTTCCTTAAAACAAACAAAGAAACAAATAAACAAAACTTAAACCATTTTAATGGGTTAGAGTCATAGGTTAGAGGCAAGGAAGATATGTGTTTCAAGGTAAGAATTTTAATTTCTTCCATCACCTATATGGATTTAGGAATTTTGGCATTTGTTTAAGTATAAAAATAGTCAGTTGGAATCAGTGTTGGGTGGAAGAGTTATTTTAAATAAACTAATTGAAGTGTAGTTGGATTCTGCTCCTCCAACAATAAGACCCTATTATTTGTAGTATAATTAAAACATCACATAGCAGAACAAATTAGACCTTTGTAAATGTCAGAGCATCTTTTGTGGAGTAGTGTGTGAACCATCCAAACTCTTGTTTTTTAATGAGGATGCATAATGAAGAAAGGTGAAAGGTATAACCGTCTTATAGGTTTATTGTTATCCACATTTTCTGATAAAATTAATGACAGTAATATAGTGAAATAAATTTGCCTGTTTGCAGATCAGCTTAAAACATTAGTAAACTAATCATAAAATGTCATATGTTTAAGGTAACTAGATGAAAATGTATACCTTAATATTGTAATTTAGAGTAGGTTAATAAACACAGATCATGTCCAGAGTATATATTTCTCTCTTAATTTAAATGATAATAATCTCTGTCTGCCTATTGCTGGGAATGTTATTCTTCTTTCCTTTAGACGATAGATATTATTTACCTCCTTCCTTTAAAGTTTCTTTTTCCTTTAATAAGGGAAAGGGGTATGAGCATATTCTTTGGGATCTTTCTTATTAAATAATCAGGATTTACAATTTTCCATCACATTGACATAGCTGGTGTGGGGGAATAGTAACTCACTTATATTCTTGAAAAGTGGTTTCTTCCTTTTAGATGATGAAACAATAAGGGAGAGCTGAAAAAAGCTCTTTTCAGCATACTTCCCCATGGTAGGACCAGCTACACAGATTTTCTTTCTTTTTTTTTTCCTGTACGCGGGCCTCTCACTGTTGTGGCCTCTCCCGTTGTGGAGCACAGGCTCCGGACGCGCAGGCTCAGCGGCCATGGCTCACGGGCCCAGCCGCTCCGCGGCATGTGGGATCTTCCCGAACCGGGGCACGAACCCGTGTCCCCTGCATCGGCAGGCGGACTCTCAACCACTGCGCCACCAGGGAAGCCCCAAACCTTTGTACTTTTGAGCTAGAATATGCAGAACTGTTTACTTTTCCTTATGTGTGGGCTAGCTTGAGCAAGTTTATTTGCTTGTATGATTTTCTGCTAAGGCCAGATTTCCACATTTAATTCTAGTGTAAGCCACATTTAAATATATAAAAATCAATTTTTACAGACTCTTCCCCCAACTGAGGGAGGTGTATACTGTGGATTTTTATGTGACAGCATAGTGTAGCCTTTTTTTCCCCCAAACCTCTTTTGGGTAAGTAACTCAGAATACATATTCCCAAGAGTCAGGTGGGTCTGTAGTTTTCTTGTTTTTTGTTTCTTTTTTTTTTGCAGTACGCAGGCCTCTCACTGTTGTGGCCTCTCCCGTTGCAGAGCACGGGCTCCGAACACGCAGGCTTAGCGGCCATGGCTCACGGGCCCAGCCTTTCCGCGGCATGTGGGATCTTCCCGGACCGGGGCACGAACCCGTGTCCCCTGCATCGGCAGGCGGACTCTCAACCACTGCGCCACCGGGGAAGCCCTGTAGTTTTGCTTTTGTGTAAAGGATATTGTATTCCATCATGAGAAGCAGGCACTGAGGTACAGAGGGATTTAAGTCTCTAATCCTAATTTAGGAATTGTTGAATTATGAAAGTACCTGCAGAGATTAAGCTTTTTTTTCAAATAGTTGTATTGAGATATAACTCACATACCATATAATTTCACCGGTTAAAGTATGCAATTCAGTGGATTTTAGTACATTCACAAAATTGTGCAGACATCACTACAGTCAGTTTTAGACCATTTTCATTACCCCTCGGAGAAGCCCCACACCCTTTTAGCCTCTTCCTGCACATCCATCCCCATCTCTCCTAGTCCTAGGTGACCACTAATCTACTTTCTGTCTCTATAGATTTAGCTATCCTGGATATTTCATATAAATGGAGTTATATAATTATGTGGTCCTTCTTGACTGGCTTCTTCCACTTAATATAATATTTTTAAGGTTTATCCAGGTAGCACATATAAGTACTTTGTTTCTTTTTGTCACCGAATAATATTACATTGTGTGGATATACCACATTTTATCCATTCGTCAGTTGATGGACATTTGGGTTGTTTCCAATTCTTGGTTTTTATGAATGATGCTGCTATAAACATTTGTGTACAGGTTTTTGTATGGATATAACTTTTCATTTTTGGGGGTATGTACCAAGAGATGGAATAGCTGAGTCATTATGGCCACTTTATGTTTAGCCTTTTGAGGAACTGCTAGACTGTTTTCAAAGCAGCTGTATCATTTTACTTTCCCATCAGCAATGTATAAGTATTCTAGTTTCTCCACATCCTTGTTAACACTTGTCATTATCTGTGTTTTTTATTGTAGATATTTTAGTAGGTGTGAAGTGGTATCTCACTGTAGACTAATTTTTTAAAATGTGGTTAGGCATTACAGGAATGATAGTACTCTAAGATGAAGTTAATATTACAATTAAAGTATTTAATAGCCTGACCTGGGAATATAATCTTCAGTAGCCATTCTTAACCCTGGCCATGTATAATTAGTATCACTTCCTAATTTAAAAAAAATGGTGTTATGAATATTGTAAAATCCTTCCACCCCCCACCCCCCAAAATTCTTTATTCAAAGAGAAAACAGTGAATATTTAATTATAGAGAACAGAATCCACTTGATGTAACTTAAGCAGAGAGGATTTATTTACCGTGGGGTACTAAATAGCTTAAAAAATTGTTGGGATATATCAGTCTGGGTCTGATCAGGAGAGAGAAGCCACACAGTAATTTAACAGGAAAAGAGTAGTATAAAGAATTATTGACTACACTTGATCGTAGCCAAAAGGCTGAGAAGTGGTGCTGGGAAAACTGGACAGCTACATTAAAAAAAAATAAAATTAGAACATTCTGTAATACCATACACAAAAATAAACTCGAAATGGATCAAAGACGTAAGTGTAAGGGCAGACACTAAAACTCTTAGAGGAAAACATAGGCAGAGCACTCTTTGACATAAATCACAGCAGTATCTTTTTTGATCTGATCAGGGTCAGCTAGTAGCTATCTTGTACAATTTAGGACAGGCAATCCCTCCTAGAGAAATGAAAAATAAAAACAAAAATAAACAAATGGGACCTAATTAAACTTAAAAGTGTCTGCACAGCAAAGGAAACCATAAACAAAATGAAAAGACAAGCCACAGAATGGGAGAAAATATTTGCAAATGAAGTGACCGATAAGAGATTAGTCTCCAAAATATACAAACAGCTCATGTAGCCCTATGTCAAAAAAAAAAACCCCGAAAGCAAAAAACAAAACAAAACAATCAAAAAATGGGAAGAAGATCTGAATAGATATTTCTCCAAAGAAAACATACAGATGGCCAAAAAGCACATGAAAAATGCTTAACATCACTAATTATCAGAGAAATGCAAATCAAAACTACAATGAGGTATCACCTCACACTGGTCAGAATGGCCATCAACAAAAAGTCTACAAACAGTAATTGCTGGAGAGGGTGTGGAGGAAAGGCAACTCTCCTGCACTGTTGGTGGGAATGTAAATTGGTTCAACCACTATGGAGAACAGTATGGAGGTTCCTTAAAAAGCTAAAAATAGAACTACCATATGATCTAGCAATCCCACTCCTGGGCATATATCTGGAGAAAACCATAATCTGAAAGGATACATGCACCCCAATGTTCATTGCAGCACTGTTTACAATAGCCAAGACATGGAAGCAACCTAAATGTCCGTCGATAGAGGATTGGATAAAGAAGATGTGGTACATATATATAATGGAATATTACTCAGACATAAAAAAGAATGAAATAATGCCATTTACAGCAACATGGGTGGACCTAGAGATTATCATACTAGGTGAAGTAGGTCAGACAAAGACAAATATCATATGATATTGCTTATATGTGGAATCTAAAAAAAGTACAAATGAACTTATTTACAAAACAGAAATAGAGTCACAGATGTAGAAAACAAATTTATGGTTACTGGGGGGAAGGGAGGGAGGGATAAATTGGGAGATTGGGATTGACATATGTACACTACTATATATAAAATAGATAACTAATAAGGACCTACTGTATAGCACAGGGAATTCTACTCAATACTCTGTAATGACCTATATGGGAAAAGAATCTAAAAAAGAATGGATATATTTATATGTATAACTGATTCACTTTGCCATACAGCAGAAAGTAACACAACATTGTAAATCAACTATACTCCAACAAAAATTTAAAAAAAAAAGAATTATTGACTGTAACAGGGGATTGGAGCAATATGGGATTTACCAGTAAGAAGTCAAGGTAACACTAAAGAATATAAGAATAGCTGATATAAAGAGCAGTTTCTAACCCCAGGGCTCACTGACATCTATCCTTGGTTAGGTAGGGCACGTTCAAGTCAAGTAGGTAAGATGTGGCACTAGGAGAATTTGCTGGATATGTGCCCTCTTGGGTACCAGGGAAAGTGTTCCTGGGGAGGTGACTCACCAGCGTCACTCTGCTACGAAACTGCCTAACCTCCTGTTGGAGAAGCTGCACTGCTGCAGGAATCTGGTGCTGGAGAAGCCATCCTTGTCGGGGTGCGTCCTGGAGCCTTGCCTGCTGCAGCCAAGTGAGCACATTGGAACCATGAAACAGAATCCTTTCCCCCTACAGTGTCTTTCCAGTGCTCTCTTGACAAAGCTTAATATCATGTAATTTGGCAAAGAAATTGGTATTTTAAGTGCATAAATCCATTTTCACAGTACAGGCAAAAAGGGTGAATTTGGAGAGAAGGGGGAATGAATCAATATCTAGCACAGGTATTAAGTGGTTTACAGAATTGTTTAGACATCTAAAGAAAGAGGCTCTTGATTGAGCTTCAAAGGAACAACCTCCAAAACCTCTGCACAGAACTGAGAAACACAGGGAGTTATTGTCTTTTTTTGACTAAGAGGCCTCCTGTCTAATTGTGAAATTGCCTCTAGATCTTTACTGCTGTTTTAAAATCAGGAAAACGTTGTGGTCAGGAGGCCATGGTGATCAGGAATCTCCTGCTATACTTAACCAGCTCTAGAACCGCACTGGACCTGTTCTGGTCTGTACCAGCCCTGCCTACAAGAGACTAGAATAGCCTTTCTCAATTTTTATACCCTGGAGGATCCGTGAAATAATTTTCAGGTCTCAGGTTACAGGTGTGATACTAGTGTAAACAGAAAGTTTAGATATAGTAATTGTCTGACCACCTCCTGTTCACCTTCCTTCATTTGATTGGTGAAAGAGAGAGCTCCTATCCTAAATTGTACAGGATGGCTACTACCTGCCCCTGATCAGATGAGACAGCAATTTTTTTTTTTTTTTTTTTTTTTGTGGTATGCGGGCCTCTCACTGTTGTGGCCTCTCCCGTTGCGGAGCACGGGCTCCGGACGCGCAGGCTCAGCGGCCATGGCTCACGGGCCCAGCCGCTCCGTGGCACGTGGGATCCTCCCGGACCGGGGCACGAACTCGTGTACCCTGCATCGGCAGGCGGACTCTCAACCACGGCGCCACCAGGGAAGCCTGAGACAGCAATTTTTTAGTTACATGTACTCACAACCTATGGGAATGGTACTTGGGAGTAGAGTAAACTAGCCAAATTGTCTATGGGAGATTGGCTTTGGAGTAACAAAAGGATGAAGTACTCCCTGCAACTCTCCACCCCCGTGGGAGGATGTGATTAGTTTGTTTGAATAATTCTGAGGACTGGCAGGGAACTGAAGCTCGTTCCGTTGAGGACTGAGTGGAGTGCAATTGGTTCAGCTGATAGTGGACCTAGCTGGGTGAGGAGTCTTTCCTGTTGGCTATGGTGAGGGTGGGAGAACTCTCATTAGGCCTCTGGGGCCCTGTGGGGCTCAAAGTTGTCAGAACAGCACTTGAAATTTTAGGCCTTACAATACAGTACTCCAGTAATGATTGCTAATGCTTTTGTGATAGAGAATGATATTTTTCTGTGCCTCTGTTTATTTTGGCCATCTAATTAGTCTATTCTTTTGTATGGATTTCCATCCCCACACAGGATATAAACTCTTATGTGAGTTAGTAATGTAGGTAGAAAACACAGCTTTTCCTTTTCCTAAATTTCCCACTGTATTTTTGTACTTTATCCAAGTAGGCTTAGGAGTCTTACAGATTTTTACTATACAAGATATCAATAGTATGGCTTGTGGTATATGGCTTGTACAAGAGTAATTTTATTTTTCTTTATTTATGCAAATAAAGACTTTAACCAACCTTACTTGAAAAATAACCAGGTAGTTAAACTTAGCTTGCTCTGCTGGAGACTAATCTCTTTCCTTTTTATGATTTTTAAAAACACATGTGGTGAGGGCTTCCCTGGTGGCGTAGTGGTTGAGAGTCCGCCTGCCGATGCAGGCGACAGGGGTTCGTGCCCGGTCCGGGAAGATCCCACATGCCTCGGAGCGGCTGGGCCCGTGAACCGTGGCCGCTGAGCCTGCGTGTCCGGAGCCTGTGCTCCTCAACGGGAGAGGCCACAACAGTGAGAGGTCCGTGTACCGCAAAAAAACAAAACAAAACACATATGGTGATAATAAATTTCTGTTAAATAACTGGCTTAAGCTAAAATGGGATTCAATTTTTTTGAAAAGTAGGCTTGGTAGACTTAGTTTAAAAAAATACTGTAAGCTGATTTTTAAAAAAATGATCTTTTTATTGTGGTAAAATATATTTAACATACAATTTGCCATTTTAACCATTTTTAAGCTTATAATTCAGTAGCATTACTTACTTTCACGATGTTTTACAACAGTCATCACTGTCTAATTTCCAAAATTTGTCATCACCCCAGATACTCTGCAACCATTAAGCAGTGACTCCCCATTCACCCTTGCCACTAGCCCCCAGTAAACTAATCTACTTTTTCTCTCTATGAATTTGCCTGTTATAGATATTTTATATAAGTGGAAGCATAAAATATTTGTTGTTTTGTTTCTGACTTATTTCACTTAGCATAATGTTTTCAAGGTTAATTCATACTGTAGCACGTGTTAGAACTTTATTCCTTTTAATGGCTAAATAACATTCCATTGTATGTATATACCACATTTTGTACATTCATCTTTCAGTAGACACTTAGGTTGTTTTTGTGTTTTTGTGTTGTGAAGAATGCTATGTACGTTGACGTACAATTATCTGTTTGAGTCTCTGTTTTCAATTCTTGTGTGTATATACCTATGAGTAGAATTGCAGGGTCATATGGTAATTCTTTTTGAGGAACCGCCGAACTATTTTCCATAGTGGTTGTGCCATTTTACATTCCCACCAGCAATGTGTGAGGGTTTCAATTTATCCACATTCTTTTATTTTTAAAATTTATTTATTTATTTACTTACTTTTGGCTGCACTGGGTCTTCATTGCTGCACCCGGGCTTTCTTTCGTTGTGGCAAGCGGGGACTACTCTTTGTTGTGGTGCACGGGCTTCTCGTTGCAGTGGCTTCTCTTGTTGCGGAGCATGGGCTGTAGGTGTGCAGGCTTCAGTAGTTGTGGCTTGCTGGCTTCAGTAGTTGTGGCTTGCTGGCTTCAGTAGTTGTGGCATGCGGGCTCAGTATTTGTGGTGCGCCAGCTTCAGTAGTTGCGGCACGTGGGGTCTAGAGCGCAGGCTCAGTAGTTGTGGCACACGGGCTTAGTTGCTCCGTGGCATGTGGGATCTTCCTGGACCAGGGATCAAACCCGTGTCCCCTGCATTGGCAGGTAGACTCTCAACCACTGCGCCACCAGGGAAGTCCCTGGATGTTAAACCTTTATGAGATGTCTGATTTGCAAATATGTTCTCCCATTCTGTATGTTGTCTTTTCACCTTCTTGACAATGTCCTTAGATGCACAGAAGTTTTTAATTTTGAAGTTCAATTTATTAATTTATTTTTTGTTCCTAATGCTTTTGTTGCCATAACTTAGAATCCATTGCCAAATTCAGGGTCGTACAGATTTACTCCCATGTTTTCTTTTAAGAGTTTTAGTGGTTATATTTAGGTCGTTGATTCATTTTGAGTTAATTTTTATCTATGGTGTGAGTGGGTGTTCAAATTCATTCCTTTGCATGTGGAAATCCAGTCGTCCCAGCAATAGAAGAGACTGTTCTTTCATTATGGAATGGACGTGATACCCTTGTCAATAATCAATAGGCCATAAATGTGTGTGTTTATTTCTAGACTTGCAGTTCTATTCCACTGGTCTCTTTGTCTATCTTCTTGTCAGTACCACTGTAAACTGATTTTAACTAGCATTTACTACAAACGTGAAAATTATTGACAGTGCAGATATTTGCTATCTAAAAACTATAAGCCAAAGTAATATTAATAAAAATATAGCCCATTAGAATTTATACCAGAATTCGAAAAAAACAAACTCTTTTTTTCCTGACTGACATGATGAGGCTCAAATATAGGTCCAGGAATTACAAATGAGTATATATATGTGTGTTGATCACTTGATATTTTATGAAAAGGTTTTATACAATAAACTTATTAGTTTTTAAAACTAAAAGAGTAAAGTTTATGTTTTTCATATGAAACTTGTTTTTGCTTTCTTTGGTTGACCATTCACAGATTTCATTTTCAACTGACATAAGATGATTTCCTCCTTGCTCTTGATGCTTATTAAACAAAAAATTCCATACACATATAATGAAATTGAAAGCTGGCAGCAAAATGTTCATTACCCTCTTATGATTTGCAGGACACTACCCTTTGATAGAAATCCAGCACTTTTTAGGGGCAGATCAGTAAATACCATCTTGATTTCATAGTCAGACTGCAGTGCACAAAATTGTTTCTCCTCAAAGTCAAGTTCTCAGCCTGCACAGATGATTCAGAGAAAGGGTCTCTCATTTCAGCCTTACACTTGTTTGAAAACAAAGGGAAAATACTGTTCTATTTTATTTTTAAATTTTGTTCCCCTAGGTCAGCAAGACTTGAGATTTGCAGATATATCCTTTTTCACTCTTAAGTCCAAGCAGCAATAAGAGCATCTTTTGATATCCTTTTGTCACTTGATCTTTTCCCCAAGAATCTTGTCACTTGAAGTCAAAATGCTTTCTTTAAGGTCTTGCAGAGAGTGGTTCATTTGTTTCATGTGATAACAAATCTTTGCTAAGTTGGCTAGTTTCAGTAGCCATTCCTCATCCTCTAAGCACTTAGCAGAATCTGGCCTACTGTGTTTGCGAACGTACCCCTGCAGCTCACCGTTCGGCTTGGATGTCCTGTTGAGAACTCTTCATCTGCTAAGCCCCTGGACTTCTGCATGGAGCAGGAGATTTATGTGCTCTTTGTCCAGGTTTTCACACAGCTCTTTAAACATTTTTGAGTAAACAGGTTTTTGTTTAATAAAGTCAATCATTTTTTGTAGCTTCAAATAGAACTTTTTCATTTCATCTTCCAGAGCTTTTGACACTAGCAATTCTCTGTGAAGAAAACACTGTGTTGAGAAGTCAGGCTTTTGTTTTTTGGGTTTTTTTTCGGCGTGTGGGGGGAGTTTAAACAATAGTGGCACATCTTCACATGGAGCCAGCTATTGGTGGGACATTTTCAGCACAGATGCCAACATAGTTCCTCCAAGATGGACCTTTTGTTTCGAGACAGAGGACAAAACAGTAAATATCCTGTCCTTTGCTGGCTTTGGGCAGCACTCTGTAGCAAAAAAAAGTTTTCTTGATTTCACCATTTTCAAATCTTATAAAATCTATAAATATATAATGTAATCTTATAAATATTACAGATGATGATCTCTGTTGGCTTATCCATCTGGTTAGAGAAACTTGTTTTCCTGTTATCACGTAGGTCTTTAACATCACATGACATGTCAATACATTGACTTACCTTACTGTTATTGTACTGTAGAACTTTAAAAATTTCTCTTACTTCATCTCATGTAAACATTTCACTCAGCATAATTTTACATTCTGGCTGTATTAGGTTCTCAGCAATTGGGGTGGCTTTCCTTTTTCTGGTCAATAAGATCTGCTGCTATATAACTTGCTACCTCAGCCTTTTCATTATATGTTATTTTTTAAAGCAAAAGCTTTATTATACTTATTTTGAGATCCCATTAATATCTTTAATGTGGCAAATGACTATAATTTGCAGCTATGTCTTTTGAATATTGCTGGAGCCATTGCTGCACTTGAAACGTTGTTTTCCACAGACAACACAAAATGGAATAGGATATTCCGTTGTATAAATCCATTGATAAGTAGTTTTCATTAGAAGGATGTTTTTTGTGTGTCTCTTGTTGCATTAACTTAGTGAAATGACTTGCAAGATACAACTCTTCATTACTAATCTTACCAGAATTGTCCACTGACCTTCCTTTCACACCTCAGCCTCAAAAATTGCCACATTGGATTATCAGGCATATTTGTAAATTACAAATGTTAATGTGTGAGACATGAGGGCATATCAAACAATTAACTGAGAAAATCACAAAAAGTCCAAACATTTCGCAGTAGAAGTCCCTGGTAATTTATTTAGTCCACATTTTGGAATGTTCAGACCAATAGCAAAGCGTTAGGAATGGGGGCAACTGGGTATAAAGTTTTTTTCATTAAAATTAAAATTTCCCTCCAGTTTTCCATTACACTTGTAGAGTTTGTTTGCTCCTATAAGGTAGTTAGCAGTGCACAAGGGGAGATTAGGGGACGCAATTTGAGAGGGAGAGGTTGATAGTCATTAGCCTATTATCTTCTCCCTGTGTCCTGCAGTCTTCAATTATCAAGGCCAACTCTAACCAAATGAACATGGTCCTACTGTGCACTATCACACACAGCTGATTTGTAACAAAATCATTAATTATGCTGCCACTGCTTGGTGCACAAAAGTAAAAGAGAAGGAAAAAAGAACCCCATGCCCCCCATCATGAGCTCTCAAAGAATTCAGTTTGTGGACCCCACTTTGAGAAACCCTGGACTAGACTTTGGGACCTCTCCATACACTGCTGTAGAAGAACTAAGCACGTTTAAGTTGGTACTGACCTGTGGGATCAAGTGGCCTTTTTCTGACTTTCAGTCTAATAAATTTCATAAATGATGAAATTGAGGAAAACATCTGGAACCCTAGCTGCAGGAGAGTCTAGGAAATACATTTTTTTTTGGGAAAGCTTTCACATTCCTGTAGTACAGGAAGGCACACTGGAGAGAAATTGGGCAAGATATTGCATGCCAATATATCTACCATATTGTTGGATTTTTAAAAATGAAGATTTCTTATTTGTGTAGTAAAATTTTCTCAAAATTTCGTTCATTCAGAAATTTATTTACCACCTGCAATGTGCTGGCACTGTTCTAGGTACTTGGGAGACAGTGAGCAAAACAAAGATTTCTGCCCTTATGGAACTTTAATTCCAGTGGAGAGAAATAGATAATAAATAGTACACAGAGTTAAATTGTCTAGTTTACAAGGTGATTAAAAAGAGTCAAGTAAGTGACCACCAAGATATTAGATATTAAACTACATGACTTATGTGATTATATCAAGAACCTTTGGTTGCTGCTGCTTTCCTCAAAACCTTCAGGAAATGAAGGAACCCTTTGTGGTTCTTTTGTAGTCACCAGTGGTGATAAGCTGCTAAGAGTCTGGGATGAATTAGAGTACAGGATTGATGTATGTGGTGTGATAGGGCCATATATTGAGCATTTATAAGTACATGGAAATAAACTGTTCCCTTAAAAATTTGTTTTGACACCTGTTCAATTATAATCAGTTATTATTGAGTAGTACAGTTTTCAGTGTGTTCTGATACTTTTGAACCATCCTGTCATAGAAGGTGGTAAGTGCTCTGGGAAAAGACAAAGTAAACTGAGGCAAGGGGCAGTGGGTATGCCAGGGTCTGGAAGTGATTTAAAGTATTAAATAGAATGGTTGGGATAGGCTTTATTGAAAAGGTGATACTTGGGCAAGGGAAGTTTGGGAGTTGGTTGGTCATTGGGATATCTGGTAGAACATTCTGGGCAAAGGAAACAGGTTGGGCCAAGGCGAGAGTGAGCCTGGCATGTTGGTGGAAAGCAAGGAAGCCCAGCCAGTGTGTCTAGAGCAGTGTGAGGGAGAAGAGTTGTAGGTAGGAGATGAGGTTAGTGAGGGAAGGGCTGGGGTATTCCCTTAGGGTCCCTAATGTCATTGAAATGGGCAGCATTGCTGGGCTTTGAGCAGAGTGCTGATAAGATTTATCTGCGGGGTTTTTTTTTTTTTCTCTTTTCTCCAAGTTTTTAAAAGGATCAGTCAGGATGTTGTGTTGAGAATAGAGTGAAAGGAGACTGATAAGGGCAGTGGCCCAATCATGGTAGTAGATGTGGAGAAGTGATCGGAGTCTGGATATATTTTGAAAGCAGAATTATCAGGACTTCCTCATGGGTTGGATGTGGGGTGTAAAATAAAACAGGAGTCAAGAAGAACGCTAAGGTTCTAGACTGAGCAACTGGAGGGAGAGAATTGTCTCTAACTACAGTTGGGAAAAGCTGAGGTTAGAGCACATTGGGAAGGGAAGGAAAAGTCAGATTAGTTTTATATATGTTGAGTTTGTGATATTATTAGAGAGCCAAGTGGAGATGTGGAGTAGTCATGAGACTGGATGAGATCACCAAGGAAGACACTGGAGTTGAAAAGGACAAGAACTGAGCCCTGGGGCATTCTAGTAAAGGAAACTTAAGAAGGGGTGGCAGTGAGGTAGGCAGAAAACAAAATATGGCCATATAAATAAAGTATTTGCAAGAAGAGAGAGTGATCAGCTATATCAAATGCTCCTTCTTGGAAGTACTTTCTTTGGCCATGCACAGTGGAAACTATGTAGCCATTAATGTTTGTTAAATGAATGAATTTTGAGATTACAGTGATTTTCATCATCTTTTTAAAGTTAATTATTCAAGTAAATCCATGCTTGCTAATATTTTAAAAATATAGCAAAACATGATAGTTACATAAATTACACATGCAATAAAATGACATAGAACTAGAGAAACATGTTGTATGAATATCAAATTCCTGGCTTTGATACTGTGCTAGAGTTAGCAGAAAATGTCATATAACTGTTGGGTGAAACGGAGAGGGAACACGGGACCTCTCTCTACTATCTTTGCAACTTCCTGTGAATTTATAATAATTTCAAAATAAGAAGGTAAAACAGTATGGCGAAACATAAGAAATCAAAGATCTTTTTTCCACTATCACCTTGCTTTCCAGCCCCCTCTTCCAGTCACCCCCATGCCCAGAGGTAACGTGACCACTGTTAAGCTCTGTTAAAGTGTCCATTTTTCCTAACCTCCTGAAATATTTTAAAATAAATATGAGGTAGGTCAGATCATAAAAGTGATTCAGATAGTGCCACAGACTGAATGTTGTGTCCCTAAAAATTTGTTTTTTGAAAACTAATGCCCAGTGCAGTAGTGTTTGGAGGTGGGCCTTTGGTAGGTGATTAGGTCATGAGGGTGGAGCTCTCATGAATGGAATTAGTGTTCCTATAAGACACCTAAGAGAACCCCCGGCCCCTTCCCCCATGCCACAACACAGTGAGAAGATGGGGGTCTATGAACCCTGTAGCCAGTTCTCACCAGTCACTATAACTGCCAGCACCTTGATCTCGGACTTTCCAGCCTCCCTTGCATACGGTCTCAGCTTCTTTGTCCCTTTCTTGCTTTGTCACGCTTGGTTGGCAAAGCCACAAACCTTTGTGGGATGCAACACTTCTGCTTCTAGGTTCCTGCTCTTTCTGTTACACCATACTGTAATGAACACAAACTGTCAAAGCAAAAAGAAGGCTTTTCTTTTTCTCTGAAGTACTGTGGCATCAGACTTCAGCAAGAAAAACTGACTGTAAGGGACGTATTGGCTTAGCGAAATGCACTTTTTTTTCTTCTTTTGTATTTCTTTGTATTTCTCTTCAGTAGTTGCTTGACCTAACATCCTTCTGTTGGCTCTATACAATGAAAATACAAACTAAATGACAATAGAAAAAAATAATTAAAGCATTAAATTGTACAAATTACGAATCTGTTCCAAATATACTCACATTAAATACAATGCACATTTCAGTAGAGATCTACAGTGAATGACTCTGTACATTCCGGGAAGCTTCATGACATCTAGGAAAAGGCTAAGAATTTACATCCAATCACAGTTTGTAACGGATTTCTTATCACCAGTCTGCAAGCTACGCTGAGCACATCGTTAGCATCACTTGTACAGGGAACCGATTTTGTCTGGGAAAAAGGGAAGAAGCAAGCTCTAGGCTCAATTCTGAGTTCATTACAACTTCTCAGGAATCTCAGCAGAGGCCTATTTAGTACAGTTTCAAAAAAGTAAATATGTTAAGGTAAGGAGGGAGCCCTTTAGAACTTCAAACACATTTTCTTGCTGTATTTATGTAGAACTCTCCATCTACAATGGGCAGTTGTGAAGAGGTTCTTCCTCAGGACATGGTCACAGGACTTGGCCAACCAGTGGGACTGAGAGGGAGCTTCATGACTGGGGAGGAGGGCTTCCTTTTAAGTTGGAGACAGACGTGTAACACACAGCCTATGAGCCCTGCAGCCTTCTCCTCCTATCATCTGACGTAACGCTTCGTGTAGTCTTCAAGTTTATTCCCCAAGTCCTCCTTGTCCCACAGACGATGTTCTGCAGCTTCATGATTCAGTGGAACATCGGAATTGAGAGGATCAGTAAACAGGGTTTAATCCCGAAACAACATCCTTCCGTGTCCTCATGGGAGCCCAGCCGGTGCCATCAACCGAATGCTCTCTCAGTAAAAACTCCGACATATTTTACCAGTGATCCTGGTCAAGCATTTCACTTTGGGAGGTTGGAGTTACAGTTTGCTGAAAGCAGCGAAGCTTGTTTGGATCAGAAAAGTGCACTTTACATGTGCAACGTATTATAAATTAGCTTCATGGCCTGCAACCTCTTTAATAAGCAGCATGTCTCTCATAGAAGCCCTCCGAGCAGAGTTGGAGGCTATGGCTGATGTCCGGGACCCTTTGAGACCCATCATCTCGCTTCTTTATGCTTGCCAACGTCAGCATTACTGCTCTCTTTACCCTGGGCACCCGAGACAGGCGAGATGTGGCCCCTCACCTCCTGACGTGGGCTTGCTGTTAATGTAGTTTTAGAGAAAGTCATACTGCTCAACGAGTAGAAGTAGCTTAATTAACTTCTGTTTATGGCAGCAACAGCACTTTTGAAGACACACAAGATCCCCCCCCTTAATTAATTTGGAAATTGGAAGAAGTTACTTTGACTTGGTAGTCATTAAAAAAGTCAATTAAAAGAAAAAACAGCATTTAAAAATTTCTTATCTACCTTAAAAACAGCCTATGTAATTTTTGTACATAACCCTGAATACATGTTTCCTCTTTCATAATTGAGTTAATTAGAAAAATGAAAAAAAGTCATGTTTATTTTGTTAATGTAAAAGTTCTTTGTTGTTGAAGAACTACATCCAGAATATCTATATCTTCTTTTTTTTGGCGGTACGTGGGCCTCTCACTGCTGTGGCCCCTCCCGCTGTGGAGCACAGGCTCCGGACGCGCAGGCTCCGCGGCCTTGGCTCACGGGCCCAGCCGCTCTGCGGCATGTGGGATCCTCCCGGACCGGGGCACGAACCCGTGTCCCCTGCATCGGCAGGAGGACTCTCAACCACTGCGCCACCAGGGAAGCCCTATATCTTCTAAATCTATTATATTAAACAATTTGAAGTCTCTTTTTTTGCATGTTTGTTTTCTTTTAAATGTAGCATTACTAAATATTGCATAAGAATGTAACTTGTTGAATTGGCAGTAATTTTTAAACTTCTTGTGATGCCACAAAATTCTGCTTCATTAATAAGCACTGCTATGTAAAATTAAAAGATATCTAGGGTTTTTTTTTGGGGGGGGTGAATAGTTGTAAAATAAACCTGAAAAATTATAAAAATTGTGTGAATTGAGATTTAGGGTTTTAACCCCTTCTCCCTCTTGTCCTTGCAGCCCAGGGTGGTAACTGCTTCCTGCAACTCTTTATCTTGAGCCTCCCTAGGTTTCCTCTTTTGCTTGCTAGCCTTTGACCAATTCCTATATTAGGTTCCTTCTATTAAAAAAAAAAGATTTAAGGTTCTAAATGTGTAATATGCACTTTCTAAAGATGAAACCTGTATTGATTGAGGGAAAATATGCATAAGTATATTAAATGAGATGATGTTTTAGAAGGTTTTTGCTCTGTTGTCTAAACAATTTGTTTTTGATTAAGGTGTTTTCATATAGAAATAATCATACATATTTACCAGTATTGCACGGCTGTATGAATGGTGGACAGTACACTAATCCCATGATGCTGTGATTGGTTTGAGTATTTTAAGGTGGAGTATTAGAACAGGAAGGATAATTTGAATTATCTAAAAAAGAAATCTTGGTACTATATCATAAATTGTGTTATGTTAAATTTTTGCATTTTTGTAGCACTCGGATTTTTGATAACATTTTACTGGCTGATTTTAGGTAATTTAATAGTCACACATTGCACATTGAAGTGACCTGCCAGAAGCACATAAAACTCAAACATTCTCCTGTGGTTTCCAGTCTTATGTTGCCCATGATAAAAACTTCCAGTTGTATGGCTTTTATGACATCTAATATATAGAAAACAGAATTGTGTGTTTAATATCATTAACTTTTTTTTTCTTTTCAGATTATCTGCAATGGTGAAATGAAGTAATTCAAGATGAGCAAGTTAAAAGTGATACCAGAGAAAAGGTACTGCAATTTTATTTTTATTTATTTATTTATTTATGGCTGAGTTGGGTCTTTGTTGCTGCTTGTGGTCTTTCTCTGGTTGCAGCGAGTGGGGCTACTCTTCATTGCTGTGCGCAGGCCTCTCATTGTGGTGGCTTCTCTTGTTGCAGAGCATGGGCTCTACGTGTGTGGGCTTCAGTATTTGTGGCGCACAGGCTTAGTTGTTTCGCAGCATGTGAGATATTCCGGACCAGGGCTCAAACCCGTGTCCCCTGCATTGGCAGGTGGATTCTTAACCACTGTGCCACCAGGGAAGCCCTGGTTCTGCAATTTTAAATACCAGTATGTATAAATTACAGAAATAATGCATGAAGCGATCATTTGAAACTTTTTACTTTAAGAAATATTTGTTTAAATATAGTGTGTTGTATTTATGTTATTTTATTAATATTTATTAATGTTTAACTTTTCAGTTAAAGCAGGAGTCAGCAAACTAGGACACATGGGTCAAATCTGGCCTACTTCTTATTTTTGTGTGGCCTATGAGCTAAGAGTGGTTTTTACGTTTCTAAATGGTTGGGAATAAAAATAAAAAGAAGAATAATATTTTCTGACATATGAAGATTACATGGAATTCAAATTTCAGTGTACGTGAATAAGGTTTTACTGGAATACAGCTGTGCTCACTTATTTACATATTGTCTGGCCACTGAATTTTTTTCCTTACCTAAGACTTGATCAAAGCACATCCATTTCCACAGAAAACTTATTATATTCTTTCTGTCTTTAAAGGCTTCTATAGATGCTCTTTTTAGTTTATTTTTTTGCCCCTTTTAGATTTACTTCTCAACTGTGAGATATCTATTAAACACTTTCATGTACCTAACCCAGCACTGAATCTTTGAGAGTAGAAAAGAAACATAAATATAACACTTAACACAGTGCTTTGCAGAAAATGGGTGTTAAGTATGTTCTGAAGAATTGAGCCCTATTCTCTTTTTACACGAAGCTTATAACCTCATGAAAACACCTGAACAAATGCAGTATAGTGGTTTAACCAGTATAGTGGTTTAACCAGTATAGTGGTTTAACCAGATCCTCATAAATAGTTGTTTATTGTGTAACATGGACTTGAAGAGGCAGGGCTGGCTTGAGACTTTCTTACTTTTTAGCAAATCTGGAGGATTGGGTAGAATATTGATACTTGCTGAGTTTAGGCAAGGACTGTAATTGGATGGATTAGTTTGGCAGATTTAAAGACCATGTGAGTGGGTGGTGAGAAATCAAGTAATGAAAATTTTATAAGATACAAGAAGCAGAACTTTTCTCTACTCCCTACTCTACATCATCATGTTCATGCCCTAAATGTTATCACCAGCAAAACTCTCCTTTCAAAGTACTAATTCAGACTTTTCATTTTCCAACAAAAATCTTTTACCTTTCTAGCTCACTTGTTCAAATGGCTGTAATGCAAAGAGTTCTGCCTTATCCAGAGCTCTGAGCTATTGACTTTTATCATCTCTTCCTCTCTTACCTAGTGTAGAATCCATTGTTCATCATTACACTCTTGGAATACCTGAAATGTTTTTACCTCACTTTGTATTATTTCATCACACATACCTGACAAAGTCCTTTCCCTGGGTAGACCTTTACTGAGCAGCTGAACGATATTGGAGGATGAACTAACTTGGAAGATATTGCTAAAAATTATGGATCATTGTTGATCAGTAATCTTACTACCGTGGTTCTCTAGAAAGCTCATTTTCTCAATTTTTTAATGACTGTTTTACACTTTCTTCCTACCTTTCACATCTTTGAAATCCTCAGATGTATCATATACATACCCTCAGCAGTTGACCTTCTCTGTGATATCATAGAGATAAAACAGTTTATTATCCTTATATTTCTTACACAAAATTTACATACTCCCCTTTAGTTGATTCTATCCTCTGTTTACCCTCCTGTTATTTACTGCAACAGAGGATGTGTCTGATTTTTTGTTAAAGACTAATACTGTCACCTGTGTTCTAGATTTCACCTCTCTCTTTCCTTCTCAGGGTCTTTTAATCATTAGTATTGTTCTGTATTGAATCTTTAACTCCTCCATTCCTTATCATTTAAACATGATCTAGGCTTTCCAATATTTAGACTCTGCTCTTCTGTTACTACTCAATTTATCTGATTTCCTCAAAAGACAAAAATTTTGAAATAACCTATAAATGAAATCTACATCTCATTTCACACTCTCTAAGCACTCTTCTTTAGTTTCTGCCTTATCCACTACACCAACAGTACCTATGAATTTTTAAACAGCTTTATTGAGACATAATCATCTTCCAACAAGCTGTACATAGAGAGTACAGTTTGGTAAGTGCGGCCTATGTATAACTGGAATTATCCTCTCAATCAAAATACTGAAAATATTTATCATGCTCAAATGTTTCCTGGTGCTCCTCTCCCACCCCATCCCTCACTCCAGACAACCATTGATCTGCTTTCTGTCACTACAGACGTGTTGGCTTTTTTAGAACTTAATATAAACGGGACCATACAGTATGTCTTTTTTGGGGGTGGGGGTGGAGGTAGAAGGTAGGGGCGTGGGTATGCCTTCTTTGATTCAGCGCAATTATTTTTGAGAATCATCTCTTGCAATCATACCTTTTTTGATTAGTAAGTAGTATTCCATTGTGTTGATATACCACAATTTGTTTATCCATTCAACTTTTGGACATTTGCGTTGTTTCCAGTTTTTGGTTGTTACATGAGCATTTTTGGACTTACACTTTATTTTGAGCATTTTTGGACTTATACTTTATTTTCTATTAGCTAAATACGTAGGACTGGAATGGCTGAAGCATATGGTAGGTCTGTGTTTCTTTTTATGAAACTGCCGACAATCTGTTTTACAAAGACATTAATACCATCTTCTGTTCCCTGCAGCAGTGTATGAAAGTTCTAGTTCTACATTCTCACCAACACTTGGTATGGTCATTCTTTTTAAATTCTTAAGTTCTTATGATCATTCTCTTAAAATTGTAGCCATTGTAATAGGGGTGTATTGGTATCTCATTGTGATTTTAATTTGCGTTTCTCTAATGACATGATGTTGAGCATCTTTTCATGCACTTATTCGGTGAAATATCTTTCCAAATCTTCCAATTTTTGAAATTGCAGTGTTTCTTAATAGTTGAGTTTTAGAATTTTTTTATATATTATGGATACAAGTCCTTTATCAGATATTTGAATTGCAAACATTTTCTTCCAGTCTTGTCTTTTCATATTCTGTGCAGTATCTTTTAAGATCAGAAGTTTCAAATTTAGATGATTTCCATTTGCTTATTTGTTCTTTTATGGATTATGCTTTTAGAGTTGCATCTAAGAAATATTTGCATAACCCATATTACCAATGTTTTCTCTTATGTTTCTTCTAGAAGTTTTTATAGTTTTAGATTTTACATTTAGGACTATGCTCCTTTCTGAGTTAATTTTTATATATGGTGCGAGGTATGGATAGAAGTTCTTTTTTTTTGTGCGTATGGATATCTGGTTGTTCAGCACCATTTTTAGAAGGACTATCCTTTCTTCACTGAGTTTCCTTTGTACCTTTATCAAAAATCAGTTATTTGTGGATGTGTAGGTCTATTCTTATACTCTGTTTTGTTCCGTTGATCAACATGTCTATCTTAATGCCTATACCTCACTGCTTGGATAATTGTTGCTTTATAACGGGTCTCAAGATTTAGATAGTGTTGGTCTGCCAACCTTTTCATTTTTCTAAAGTTTGGCCTATTTTAGGTTCTTTGCATTTCCATATGAATTTAGCATATAGTGTTGATCTGCCGACCTTTCTCTTTTTTTCTAAAGTTTGGCCTATTTTAGGTTCTTTGCATTTCCATATGAATTTAGCATCAGTCTGACAATTTCTACATGACAGCCTGTTGGTATTTTGATTGGGATTGCCTTGATTCTGTAGATCATTTTGGGGAGAATTGATACCTTAACACTATTGTCTTCTTGCTCTTGAACATGATCTATCTCTCTTTTATTTATGATTTTCTTTAACTTCTCTCACTAGTATTTTGTAGTTTTCAGTGCACTGGTTTTTCAGGTTTATCCCTATTTTCCATACAAATAACAACTCTTTGAGGGGTGTCCCTAATAATTTTTAAGAGTATAAAGTGAGGCTGAGAAATGTGGTTTTAACAGAGTTGGAATAGGCCTGGCTAAAACTCTTGTTACTATAAAAGAGAGAACAAATATTGGGGGAAAGTTAAAGTTAGAAGTTAGCCATATGCACTTACCTAAAATCCCACTAGAACATGACCGGAGAAGTTTTTAAAAATAATGAATATAAAATAATTAGCATTTAGTTAACTTTGGTGAAGAAATTTAAGGTATAACTTTAATTATTGTTGACACTGGTATAAATTCAGGTTATTTAAATTTTTAGCAAACTTTTATTGGTCTTCTTTAACAAATCCCTTGATACTATTGAGCTACATTTATTGTTAAAGAAACCTTTACTGTGTTTAATTATTATCTTAGAAGTAGTTAGAGACGTATTGTTCTCTTCCATTTAGAATATTATTTTCCAAACTTACATATTTAAATATTTAACTATTTCTATAAAGGAATGGTAGTGAAATTTCTATTTTTCATTGTCCTTTGCTGTACGATAAAGAAAAATAAAGATTTGTGATCAGTATTTGGAGAGAAACAATAAAAATATGATTAAAGCAAAAGTAATAAAAATAAAGAGTTATAAATGAGGAACAACCATTTCTGAAAGATAATGTGCATATTTTGGACATAAAACTATATTGTTTGAAATTAAATCTTAATTACTATGAGTCTTGGTTAAGTCTAAAACTTTGATATATTTTAATGAATTTTTTGCTGTCAGATGTTTATATCTTGTTTATGAAGACGTTTACTATCTGTATTCAATTTACATTTTAAGATGAAAAGGTAATAAAATTTATTTATAATGTGAAGATAGGTTCTTTGGCCCTTGCACTTGCTTGGGAAATTATTTGTTGCAAGGTAATATCTATACACCATTGAGACTTTTGTAGCATACAAAAAAATTATGTTTTTAGGGAAATAGCTGTAAGGCTGAATGTAAACTCAAAGAATCAAAAGCAGTAGGAGACCACTACAGTGAAACAAATATTTGAGTGATAGTTTAAAATATACATTGGAAAGTTAACTCGATTTGATGTATTTCACATTGATCATATTTTCAATTCCATGATATTTTTACTATAAAGTAATTAACATTAGCAGTTATAAATGGAACCTCCCGGGGTTGGTCTTGGTCTCATTTTGATTCATCTAAAAATAGAGTAAGGCAGGGAAGATAAATCCTTGTCTGAGCCTCTTTATTTAACAATTTTCTGCTCTGCTGTGTAGCTCAGATTGCTCTTTGAATAGCTGTATAGCTTTTGTTTTTGCCTTTATCCTTGGATTTTCCAAAGTCTAAAAATCATTCAGTAGGTAGAGGTGCCCTCTGGTGTTCACCCTGCAGTTCTCTCAACATTAGTGTCAGCAGCCTTAAATTTTTAGAGCTGAGTTGGGGGTGGCTTGGAATATTTCGTTCAGTTTTTATTCTGTCAATGAGAAAAGTAAAAATAGGGAAATCAACTTGCCTACGTTCTTAATTTCCATTTGTTTGCCGTCCTTCAAAAAATTCATGCATCTATCCATCTATAATTTGTAAGAGCATGATTCTTAGAAAGAAATCACTTAGTTGCAAGTTGTTTTACTTTGATAGTGGTGTAATTTAATTTAAAATTCAAACTCTTACTTTGGAATGGAACAGAGCATGTGTTATGATCAGTGTGTTTTGTATGTTTTTGAATATTTTTAATAGTAGATGTTTTATTAGCTACTGAAAAATGCTAACAGATGACCTTTAAGAGAAAAATAACTGGAGAAAACTAAACAAAAAAACCCACTCAATTATTAAATTTCAGAATCCTGGTTTCCATAATGCAAATTTTTCTTAAATCTAGGTTACAGAATTGTTTTTAAAGACGTATTTGCTCTCTAGTATGCAGACTGTGGTGTCTTAATACCATTTCTTACCAAAAAGAACCAGGGCTTTTTGGAGAAAGGGTCGATTCCAGATCAGAGCACAAAATGTGCAAGATAAGTTGAGAACAACAGTTCTCAAACTTTTTGTCTAAGAACCCCCTTGTGCTCTTAAATTAATGACTCGTAAAAGCTTTTGTTGAATGTGCATTATTTTTAATCTATTGATATTTACCATATTATAAATTAAAACTGAGAAATTAAAAAAATTTTATTACTTCATTTAAAAATAACAGTAATAAACCCATTGCATAATAACATAGTAATATTTTATATTAAAATAACTAAATTATCAAAAATATTTAGAAGGTGGCATGATTTATTAAATTTTTGCAAATCTCTTTAATGTCTGGTTTAATGGAAGACAGCTAGATTCTCTTATCTGCTTCTGAGTTCAAACTGTCATACATACATCAGTATACATATTGTTTATAGTACACACATATGTTATACGTACATACATATATGTTTTTATGAGTATTCATGTTGTTAAAGTATGTGGCTACAATATGGGCTCACATAGGTATATATTTAGAAAAGGAAGGAATAGTTGAATAAAAGGCCTTTTCAGATAATTGTGGCTGATTGTCCTTTGATTTATGATGGAGGAAAATAAAGTTGTGTGTTCAGTATTTGGAGAGAAACAGTAAAAATGTGATTAAAGCAAGAGTGATAATTATAGGTGAGGAATAAACATTTCTGAATGATAACAATGTACTTTAGAAAGAAAGCCATATTGTTTGAAATTCAAATTGAAGTGGATGTTCTTTGATATTACACCAAAACTTGATAAGTGGTAGTTTCTTAAAGGTTAGTTGCACTGTGGAATCAGAAACCACATATGTGAACTTTTTATTTTCTTTTACATTAAAATCCATTGGTCTCTTTTGCATATTGACTGGTTCTTTTTCCCGTGTCTGAATTTGTAACATCACACATTGGTCAGTATTTGGAACATAATGATTCAGTGAGTTATGCAGACCTTCTAAATATTGACAATGTTCATTACACAGTTTAAAAAAATTACATTTACTAATATCACCAGTGATTTTATCAGAAAATTCTTTAAGAAGGGGGAAGCTGTCAAGGTCATGATGGTAGATCTTTGTTTTCCAAGATTCTAATTTTTGCTTGAAAGTTCACATTTAATCATTGGTAACAAATCTATCAGTTGTTTCCTTGAAATGATAGACTCACTTTGTTTATTGCCAAGAAAATGTATTCCAGAATACCCCAGTGCAAATAATCATTGTCAGTTGTATTTTTAAAGTAAAAATGATGTTCTATGGAAAAAGTAACTAGTTCAGCTTGCAGTTTAAACAACCACACAAGTGTTTTCCCTCAACCATCCTATTTCATTGTGTAGCTGAAATGTCTTATGTGCACACAGAATATTAAAAAATGTATACTCATAGGTGAAACTGGCATTTTTGTTTTTAACTGTGAGTGCATGTTGGTGAAGAACATGGTGACTGCTAGTTATCACACAGTGACTACAGTTTGGTGTCACTGTCTTGATTGTATCATGTGCCAGCACTTTATCCACCATTGCCTTCAGATCAACAATGTAAATGTCAACACTGTGTCAAAGGTAAATAGTGTCTTAGTATTTTTATGAAAATAGTTTTTGACCTCACAGATTTTCTGAAAGAGCCTCAAGTACTCAGTTTTGTAGAGCATATACTGAGAACTGCTGGCCTAATAACAGTCTTGTTATATCAAAATCCAGGAAGCTATCAAAGACTAGGATCATAACAAAAGGACTTGGGAGCCCACACGAAGAGGCTCCCATTGATCAAAGGTGGGGCAATTTGAGCATTAATAACTACAGTGGATAAAATGTATCATATGCGTTTAAATCTGTGAGTACATATTGATATAGGAAATCAAAATACTTCATTGATTACTTGGGGAGGACTTTTGGAAATGAACTCATTCTTCTGAAAACTGGTAAATAAAGATAAATTAAAAATCCAGCATTCATTTTGCTTTTATTTGATGAATTATACCTCTGGATAATTAAATAAGGGATTTTTCTTTTTATGGAATTGTCCTAGGTAAGAAGTAGAAGGAATGGAAATGGTAGAGTATCAGTGCTTTTCAACCCCTACTAAAGTAATGGATCTACGCAGTGGTAACCAGTGACTGCTTATATTACAAAAGTAAGATAACCAGACCCTGTTTGCTTCCTTATGGAAGATTACAGTACCACTTACAAAGAATTCATGTCAGCAAATCAGGCCTTGATCAGATTAGGCCTTTAAATTCGACTACCAGTTTACAGAAAATAAAGATAGACAAACATATTAATGATACCATTGTTGGGGAGGGGAAAATATATGTTGTATATTTTAAAACTTTATGTTAATCTCATACTGTATATATTTTGTTGTTTTTTCATTTAGAGATTTATACATAGTGATATATATTTTCATTTCCATATAATGCTGGCTATTTGCAAAATTGGGAAATATTGTATTATTTTATTTTAGTTACATTCTTAAATAGTATGCTCAATATGTTTTTTTCATCCTCCAGATACCTTTTCAGATGAAGTACCTCCAAATTTAAAGCATTGAGTCTAGTTGTTAATCTAAAAAATGTATAAATATACTGTTTTCCATATGCTTCTTCATTTTTTTGTTCATTCTGAATATAGCTGGGTATTGCCTATTCTGTGCTAGCCACTGTTCAAAATACTACGTATATAGAATAAGACATGCAAGGTCTTTACCTTTGTGAAGCTTACATCATTGGACACATTTTAATATTGGAAGCTGAGGGGCTGGTGGAGAAGTGGGGACATCTTCAGGTTGTAACCTGAAATGAGAAGGAGCCAGCCATATGAAGAACTGGCAGAAATTATCCTCTAGGTTGAGAGGACAGCAAATGTAAAGACCTTGAGATTGGGAAGAAACTTGCTATATTCAAGGAGCTGGTAGAAGTCCAGTGTGTTTGGATCCCAGTATGAGGGCAGCAAGAATGAAAGCAGATTATTTAGGACGCTGTAATTGCCAAGTGAGAAATGATGATTGCTTGGACTTGGGTAGTAATAATGATAAGAGATGGAGAGAAGTGGATGGATTTGAAGTGTTTTAGAGATGGAGCTAATATTGAGCTGGGCATGGGAAAGGGAGTCTAGATTTTTGTCTTGAGCAACTGATGGTTTCATGTGAGTTTGGGAAAGTTAAGATTTGGAAGAGGAGCAGGTTGAGGCTGGAGTTGAATGTAGGAGCCAGGCAGCATATCAGTTTTAATCTAACATCCAGCTGTGGGGTTAGATGAGATTGCTTGGGGCAGTAGAATGGAGAGAGTGAAGGGAAGAGGGCTGGGGATAGAGCTGTGGGGGGGTCCTCAGCATCTAGAGGTTTGTTGGAGGAGGAGCCAGTAGAGTCGATCTAAAAGAAGTGGCGATAGGAAGAAAATCAGGAGAATATGGAGCCATTGAAGCCCAAGGGAGAAAGTGAAGAAAAAAGGAGCTGATTGGGATAGGGCTGAGATTCTGAATCTGACAAGGAAAGAAGTGACCACAGGAGGTTTTGGGGAGACCTCAGAGTGCAGATGCCAAACTAGTAGTTTGAAAAAGTGAACAACATGAGAGGAAATGGAGAGGTCAAGTACAGACATTTCCTTCAAGGAGTAGCAGAGAAATGGGGTGGTAACTAGTGGGAGCTCCTGGATCATATTGTGTGCCAATGGGTATGATCCAGTTGAAAGGGAGAGCTAAATGATGAATCAGAGAAAGATTAATTGAAGGAACAAATACATTGGGAATGCAAGAAGCGCTGGGGTCAGGCATGCCAGTGGAGGGATTGTTCTTTGAGTCTCAACATACCGGCCAAAGAGAGCCTTTTAAAAGCAAGTCAGGGCTCCCCTGGTGGTGCAGTGGTTGAGAATCCATCTGCCAACGTAGGGGACATGGGTTCAAGCCCTGGTCCGGGAAGATCCCACATGCTGTGGAGCACCTAAGCCCGTGTGCCACAACTACTGAGCCTGTGCTCTAGAGCCCGTGAGCCACAACTACTGAAGCCCTCGTGCCTAGAGCCCATGCTCCGCAACAAGAGAAGCCACCACAACAAGAAGCCCGCGCACCGCAACAAAGAGTGGCCCCTGCTCGCTGCAACTAGAGGAAAGCCCGTGTGCAGCAACGAAGACCCAACGCAGCCAAAAATAAAATCAATCAATCAATCAATCAAGTCAGATCACATCACTCTTCTCCTCAAAAACTTCCTGGCTCACCTAGTTGCAAAAAGTCAACGTTTTTACAGTGGCCTATAAGGCTCTAAATGATTGTGCTCTCTTCTACCCCACCCTCAACTCTGACCTCATCTTTTACCGTTATTCTCCTTTAAGTCTGCTGTGGCCATCTCACTTTTTTTTTTTTTTTTTTTTTTTTTTTGCGGTATGCGGGTCTCTCACTGTTGTGGCCTCTCCCTTTGCGGAACACAGGCTCTGGACGCGCAGGCTCAGCGGCCACGGCTCACGGGCCCAGCCGCTCCGCGGCATGTGGGATCTTCCCGGACCGGGGCACGAACCCGTGTCCCCTGCATCAGCAGGCGGACTCTCAACCACTGCGCCACCAGGGAAGCCCCCATCTCACTCTTAATTGAATACAGCAGGCACGGTCCTGCCTTGATGTTTTGATGATTGTGACTCTGTCTTCTGGTCAGCTCTTTCTGTGGGTATCTGCACCGTTTACTCTCTTACTCCTTTCAGGCCTTTCCCTAAATGGTACCCTCTCAAAGTTTTCCCTGACCACCCTGTCTAAAATTGCAACCTTCCGCACCCTTGCATCTTTTATTCCCACAACCCGCTTTTCTCCATAGTGCTTCCTACCTCCTTTGTACTATATAATTATTTATGTATTTAATTTGTCCCATCAGAATGTTCACTCTGAGGGGCAGGAATTTTTGTTCATTTTGTTCACTGTTGGCAGTACCTAGAATAGCACCAAATGTGCAAATGTATAATGAATGGGAATAAAGAAGAAAGAATGTGGGTAGAGAATCAGAGAGGTTTAAGGAACTGTTTGTGGGAAATGAATGTATTCTTTTTTGATTTTATAATAGTTATGAAGCAGGGTACTAACTGAGAATGGAGTGGGTTAGAAGGGATGGTTAGAGTTTTGAGGAAAGCATAGGATGTATAAAAAGTCTGCTTGGAGAGTGGAAAGGTGAATTGTCAGAATGTGATAAAAGATTGCTGGATAGGGTTGAATGCACTTTTGTGGTTTCCTGAAATAGAATGTTTCTCATGTAAATCAACAGAACATAGCAATGTTAAGCTCTAACACAGAGTAAGGAAATGTGACGTGTAAATGCTTAAAGTTTTTAGAAGGGTAGAATTTTGTTTTGATTTGTTTTTAACACTGATCTTTATAGTATTTTATTTGCAATTGATGTAGAATGTGCCCTAATTTAAAGTAACTTTCTTTTTTTAGCCTTACCAATAACTCTCGGATTGTGGGACTCCTGGCTCAGCTGGAGAAGATCAATACTGAATCTACAGAATCAGATACTGCCAGATATGTTACATCAAAAATTCTTCATCTGGCTCAGAGTCAAGGTAAACTTTAATCTCTTGTTTTTGGAATGCTTTCTTAATTCTTTAAAAGTAGATGCTAAGAATGTTCAGACTTTTGATAAATACATGGTTATGTAAAAATTGAACTTTCTCCCATAGACACAAGAAGTAGAAAAGTGAATAACTGTGGAAGAAATTGATCTTCAAAGCATTGTTTCTAAAAAATGATTATGAGTTTACTTATGTATGAATGCCCCCCTTTCCCCAATTTTCAGACAACACCTAATTCCAGTACTACTTTTTCTAGAATGTTGACAAAAAGATGGCAGGTATTATGTTGGTTGTTAGTGTTGTTCCCCACTTTGAAATGCAAGCCCTGTCATCCAGTGATTGGGTGACCTTAGGGAAGTTTTGAATCTCTAGGACTTAGCTGCACCATCTCTGAAATAGAGATAAGAGATATCATGTAATTATCATGTAATTTACATGAGAAGCATGTAAAAATAATGTTAAAAATGTTCAGTAAATGATGTCTGTAATTAGGCATAATTTATCTGTTTTATGAAGCTAGTACTACTTAGTTGGTATCAAAACCTTGACAGAGTACAAGAGAAGAAAAGTATTAACTTTGCACTTAGGAACCTAAATTTGAAAAATCCCAAATAAAACATTAATGAATTAAGTCCAATTATAATATCAAGAAATATATCAGTATAGCATTATTTGGACAGGTTGAATAAAACCCACGTGATTACCTCAATAGGAGCTAAAAAAGAAATTTAAGATTCCAAAATCTGTGCTTGATTAAAAAAAACCTTGATTTTTCTTTCTCTAAATAAGGGTAAACCAGTAGCTACCCTTTATATTTAACAGTGATATATTGAAGGCATTCTGTTAAAATTAAGATCCAGACAATTCACAATTATTTTAATTTATTTAGTTTTTTATTATTTCATTATTCTGGAGGTGTAGGTCATTGAAATATTGTGCTTATCAACTAAGGTAAATGTATAAGGATGGTCACTGTATTAGTGCAAAGATAGATAGATGTACCGAGTATATTCACTGTATTCGCATATGAAATAACTCCTTAAAACAAAACAAAACACCCCAACAAAAACAAAGAAAACAAGTTCTCCAAACCTATAGATACTACTTGCGTATAATTGCTCTCACCACTGTAGACTCTTCCCATCATAGTCTAGAAGTCCCGACTCCAGCATCACTACTGAAAATGCCCCTAGTCATACCACTACCAGAGATTGTCCTTTTCCCCACCCTGCCACCCACAAATGGGAGAGCCAGCCCCTGAATACTGCCCCCTGGGGTTGTATAATACAATGACTCTGTTTATAGTTAACACAGTGTAAATTACTAGTGAAAGATTGTCCCATCATTATTTATAGCATAATCCAGTTGTCTATCCATTTGAGAGAGAAAGATTAGGAATTTACAGCTCAAAGAAGAAGAAATGCAAATAACCAGTATGAAAAGGTTCTTTACTTTCTTAAAAGTCAGGAATTACTAATGAAAACAACTAAGATATTTCTCACTACTTAGATTGGCAGAAATTAGAGAATGACAATATCCAGCGCCATTGAAGGCATGGAAAATAGGGTATTCTCATACACTGTAGGTGGTGCAATAATTATTATAAACTTTGGAGGAAAGAATCTGGCAATGTTTATTAAAATTTAAAGTGCACCTGCTATTTTACTTAACACTTTCACTCTCAGAAATCTGAGTGAAATAAAAATCTTATTATATAAAGGAATATTTGGAGGTGTTTATTTCACTGTTTGTAAAGTCAAAGATCAAGAAACAACCTTAAATATCCAACTATGGAGAATGGTTGAATTAATTTTGATGTAGCCAAACTCTGGGACATTATAACTACATTATACAACTATTATCAATAATAAATTATTTATGATATATGCTGTGGTTCATATGTGGAACTACAGGCATACCTCAGAGATATTGTAGGTTCAATTTCAGACTACTGCAATAAAGCAAATATTGCAATAGGGTGAGTCACATGAAGTTTTTGGTTTCCCAGTGCATATTAAAGTTACGTTTACACTGTACTGTAATCTATTAAGTGTGCAATAGCATATGTCTAAAAAAATGTACATACCTTAATTAAAAAATACTTTATTGCTTAAAATGTAAGCCCTCAGTGAGTCATAATCTTTTTGCTGTTGGAGTGTCTTGCCTCAATATTTAAGGCGGCTGACTGATTGAGGTGGTGTTTGTTGAAGGCTGGGGTGGCTGTAGCAATTTCTTAAAATAAGACAGTGAAGTTTGCCACACATACTCTTTCACGAATGATTTCTCTATAACATGTGGTGCTGTTTGATGGCATTTTACCCACAGTAGAACTTCTTTTAAAACTGGAATGAATCCTCTCAAACCCTACTGCTGCTTTATCAACTGAGTTTTTGTAGTGTTCTAAATCCTTTGTTGTCACTTCAGCAATCTTCACAAGGAGTAGATTCCATCTCAAGACCACTTCCTTTGCTTATCCATAAGAAGCAGCTCCTCATCTGTTAATATTTTATCATGAGATTACAGGAATTCAGTCATATCATCAGGATCCACTTCTAATTCTAGTTCTCTTGCTGTTTCCACCACATCTGCAGTTATTTCCTCCTCTGAAGTCTTGAATCCCTCAAAGTCATCCATGAGGGTTGGAATCAACTTCTTTGAAACTTCTGTTTATGTTGATGTTTTAACCTCTTCCCATGAATCTAGATGAATCTATGAATCTAGATGAAGCTTAATGACATCTAGAATGGTGAATTCTTTACGGGTTTTTAACTGACTTTGCTCAGATCCATCAGAGGAATCACTACCTATGACAACTATAGCCTTATGAAATGTATTTCTTAAATAAGAAGACTTGAAAGGCAAAATTACTCCTTGATCCATGGATTGCAGAGTGGATGTTGTGTTAGCAGGCATGAGAACAACACTAATCTTGTATATCTTCATCAGAGCTCTTCATCAGAGTGACAAGGTGCATTGTTAGTGAACAGTCCCATTTTGAAAGAAATCTTTTTTTTTTCTGAGCAGTAGGTCCCAACAGTGGGCTTTAAAATATTCAATAAACCATGTTGGCAGACAGATGCGCTGTCATCCAGGCTTCATTGTTCCGTTGATACAATACAGGCAGAGTAGATTAAGCATAATTCTTAAGGGCCCTAGAATTTTTGGAATTGTAAATGAGCATTGGCTTCAACTTCAAGTCACGAGATGCATTAGTCCCTAATGACAGAAGCTTTGAAGCCAGATATTGACTTCTCCCTAGCTATGAAAGTCCTGGATGGCATCTCTTCTGATATAAGGCTATTTTGTCTACATTGAAAATCTGCTGTTTCGTGTAACCAATTCACTGCAGCTTCTACATCAGCACTTGCTCCTTTACTTTGCACTTTTATGTTATAGAGTTGGCTTCTTTCATTGAGCCTCATGAATCAACCTCTGCTAGCTTTAAACATTTCCTCTGCAGAAAAAGGTATTCCATGCAAATGGAAATCAAAAGAAAGCCAGAGTAGCAATATTTGTATCAGACTTTAAAGGCCATTACAAGAGACAAAGAAGGACTTAACATGATGATCAAGGGATCAATTCAATTGTAAATAAATTTACACCCAATATAGGAGCACCTAAATACATACAGCAGGTATTAACAGGCATAAAGGGAGAAATGGACAGTAACACAATAATAGTAGGGGGCTTTAACACTCCACTTACATCAAGGGACATATCATCCAGACAGAAAATCAATATGGAACCACTGGTCTTAAATGACACATTTAACCAAATGGACTTGATAGATATATATAGAACATTCCATCTGAAAGCAGCAAAATACACATTCTTTTCCAAGTGCACATGGAACATTCTCCAAGATAGTTCACATGCTAGACCATAAAATAAGCCTCGGTAAATTTAAGAAAATTGAAGTCATATCAAGTATCTTTTATAACCACAATGTTATGAGTCTAGAAATCAACTACAAGGGAAAAAAACCTGCGAAAACCACAAATATGTGGAGGTTAAACAGTACGTTACTAAACAAGAAATGGATCACTGAAGAAATCAAAGAGGAAATCATAAAATACCTGGAGACAAATGAAATGAAAATAATGGTCTGAAATCTATAGGATGCAGTAAAAGTAGATCTCAGAGGGAAGTTTATAGTGATACAAGCTTAGCCCAGGAAACAAAAATCTCAGATAACCTAACCTTACACCTAAACAAACTAGAAAAAGAAAGAACAAACAAAACCCAAAGTTAGTAGAAGGTAAGAAATCGTAAAGATCAGAGCAGAAATAAATAAAATGACTTAAAAAAATTAGAAAGAATGAGTGAAAATAAGAGCTGGTTCTTTGAAAAGATAAACAAAATTGATAAGCCTATAACCAGATACATCAAAAAAAAAGAGAATGCTCAAATTGATAAAATCAGAAATGAAAAAGAAATTACAACTGAAACCACAGAAATACAAAAGCTCATAAGATACTACTATGAACAACTATATGCCAATAAAATGGACAACCTAGGAAAAATGGGTAAATTCTTAGAAATGTACAGTCTCCCAAGATTGAACCAGGAAGAAACAGAAAATATGAACAGACCAATTACCAGTGATGGAACTGAATCAGTAATTAAAACACTCCCAACAAACCAAGGTCCTGGACCAGATGGCTTCACAGGTGAATTCTGCCAAATATTTAGAGAAGAGTTAATACCTATCTTTGTGAAACTACTCCAAAAAATTGCAGAGGAAGGCATGCTTCTGAACTCATTCTACAAGGTCAGCATTACCCTGATAGCAAAACCAGACAAAGATATCACAAAAAAAGAAAATTACAGGCCCATCTCACTGATGAACATAGATGCAAAAATCCTCACCAAAATATTAGCAAATTGAATCCAACAATACAATAAGAGGATCATATACCATAATCAAGTAGGATTTATCTCAGGGATGCAAGGATGCTTCAATATCCACAAATGAAACAGTGCCACATTAACAAATTGAAGAATAAAAGCCATATAATCATTTCAATAGATGCAGAAAAGCTTTTGACAAATTTCAACATCTACTTATGGTAAAAACTCTCCAGAAAGTGGGCGTAGAGGGAGCATACCTCAACATAATAAAGGCCATATGTGATAAGCCCACAGTTAACATCATACTCAGTGATGAAAAGCTGAAAGTATTTTCTCTAAAATCAGGAACAAGACACGGATTCCTACTCTCACCACTTTTACTCAACGTAGTTTTGGAAGTCCTAGCCACAGCAATCAGAGAAGAAAAAGAAATAAAAGGAATCCATATTGGAAAGGAAGAAGTAAAATAGTCACTGTTTGCAGATGACATGATACTATACATAGAAAACCCTAAAGATGCTACCAGAAACTACTAGAGTTCCTCAATGAATTTGGTAAAGTTGCAGGATACAAAATTAATATACAGAAATCTGCTGAATTTCCGTACACTAACAACAGAATATCAGAAACAGAAATTCTGGAAACCATCCCATTTATCATCACATCAAAAAGAGTAAAACACCTGGGAATAAACCTACCTAAGAAGGCAAAAGACCTGTACTCTGAAAACTATAAGACACTGATGAAAGAAATTGAAGATGACAAAAATAGATGGAAAGATATACCATGTTCATGGATTGGATGAATCAGTATTGTTACAATAACCATACTACCCAAGGCAATGTACAGATTCAGTGCAATCCCTATCAAAATACCAATGGCATGTTTCACAGAACTAAAACAAATAATTTCAAAATTTGTATGGAAACACAAAAGACCCCAAATTGTCAAAACAATCTTGAGAAAGAAGATCAGAGCTGGAGGAATCACACGCCCAGATTACAGACTATACTACAAAGCAACAGTAATCAAAACAGTATGGTATTGGCACAAAAAACAGACACATAGATCAATGGAACAAGATAGAGAGCCCAGAAATAAACCCAGGTACTTAATCTATGACAAAGGAGGCAAAAATATACGATGGAGAAAAGACAGCCTCTTCAGTAAGTGGTGCTGGGTAGACTGGACAGCTGCATGTGAAAGAATGAAATTAAAACATTCTTTAATGCCATATACAAAAATCAACTCAAATTGGATTAAAGACCTAAATGTAAGATTGGATACTATAAAACTCCTAGAGGAAAACATAGGCAGAACACTGACATAAATCGCAGCAAAAATTTTTTGGATTCATGTCCTAAAGTAAATAAAAGCAAAAATAAATAAATAAATGGGACCTAATTCAATTTAAAAGCAAAAGACACCACTGACAAAACAAAAAGACAACCTTTTTTTTCTATTTATTGTGATGAAAAGGATCATCTAGTTTCCATTTCTACTGAATGGGATAAAATATTTGCAAATGATTCGACTGATAAGGGATTAATATCTAATATATATAAACAGCTAATACAACTTCACATCCAAAAAAAAAAAACAGATAGCCTAATTAAAAAATGGGAAGAAGAACTGAACAGACATTTTTCCAAAGAGAAAATGGAGGTGGCCAACAGGCATATGAAGAGATGCTCAATATTGCTAATCATCAGTGAAATGTAGCTCAAAACCACAATGAGCTATCACCTCACACCTGTCAAAATGGCTATTATCAAATAGAACACAAATAACAAATGTTGGTGAGGATGTGGAGAAAAAACCCTTGTACACTGTCGTTGGGAATGTAAATTGGTGCAACCACTGTGGAAAACAGTATGGAGCTTTCTCAAAAAACTAAAAATAGAACTACCATATGACCCAGCAATTCCACTCCTGGGTATATAGCCAAAAAGCCACAAAAACACTAATTTGAAAAATATATGCACCCCAGTGTTCATATCAGCATTATTTACAATTGCCAAGATATGGAAGCAACTTAAGTGTCCATCAACAGATGAATGGATGAAGAAGATGTGATATACACACACAAACACACGGACACACACAATGGAATACTACTCAGCCATAAAAAAGAACAAATTTGCAGCAACATGGATGGACTTGGTGGGCATTATACTAAGTGAAATAAGGCAGACAAAGAAAAATACTGTATGATATCACTTAACTGTGGAATCTAAAATATATAACAAACTAGTGAATACAACAAAGAAGCAAATTCACAGATACAGAGAACAAACTAGTGTCACCAGTAGGGAGGGAGGGAGGGACAATATAGTGGTGAGGAGTGAGAGGTACAAAGTATTTGATGTAAGATAGGCCATAAGGATATGTTGTATACCACGGGGAATATTATCTAATATAATATAATTATAACTAATATAATATCTAATATTAGTAAATGTTAACTGTGTGATAAAACTATATGTAATTTTTTTTCTTTCATGTTTTAGAAGAAAACTTTTTTTCCTACTTTTCAGAAAAAACAAGGAGAGAAATGACAGCCAAAGGTTCTACAGGAATGGAAGTTCTGCTGTCAACATTAGAGGTAAGTCACTGACATGCTTTAATTATGTAGCTGTTAATAGCAACCAATACTGAGAGAAAAAAAATTACAAAGTACAGAATTTTTATCCTAGAGGTAGAGCCAATGAATGGAAGTTTGTTTTCTTTTTTAAATTATTTGGAATGGGGATATAAACATTCTAACATATATTAGATAAACCTCTAAGTGTATTTCCCTAGGATTATAATGATAACCATATTTTAAATCTTAATATGCCATTCTAATTGGTAATAGAAAATAAAGCATTAGTTGGAAATAAATCTTTAGCTTAAAATAAATGATTGAGGGACTTCCCTGGCGGTCCAGTGGTTAAGACTCTGTGCTTCCACTGCAGGGGGCATGAGTTTGATCCCTGGTCATCAGGGAACTAAGATCCTGCATAATGTGTGGCATGGCCAAAAAAAAAAAAAAAAAGATTGAAATTGGAAATTCTCATTTATACTGTTAGTTATTCATTTATGATTAAGTTCACTTCATACATTGGTTGAATAACTATATTATATTGATATTAATTAAGTTTCAATGCTAGTATAACAGTTCGGGGTGGATCAGCAAGACAGTCAGAATCAATATTTTATATTTTATTCAGTGCAATGTTAAAAATAAGGAGTGAGTGAGTACATTGTATACCTTAGACTTAAACAATGTTATATGTCAGATTATATCTCAGTAGAACTGGAAAAAAAAATGATCAGGGAGTGAGTTCATGTGTGTGTGTTTTTTTTTTTTGACTGTGCCGCATGGCTTGTGGGATCTTAGTTCCCTGACCAGGGATGGAAACTGTGCCCTCAGCAGTGAAAGTGTGAAGTCCTAACCACTGGACTGCCAGGGAATTCTCTTTTTTTTTTTCCTTTAATTGAAGTATAGTATTGATTTACAATATTATATTTTTTATAGTTTCAGGCGTACGGCATAGTGATTCAGTGTTTTTACAGTTTATACTCCATTAAACGTTATTACAAGATAATGGCTATAAATTCCCTGTGCTATACAATATATTCTTGTTGCCTATTTGTTTTATACTTAGTATTTTTTAACTCAGTTCTGTATCCCTAATGTGCCCCTCCACCATCTTCTCTCCCCACTGGTAACCACTAGTTTGTTTTCTGTATCTGTGAGAATGTTCCAATTTTGCTTTATACATTCATTTGTATTATTTTTTAGAGTTCTCATATAAGTGATAGCATACAATATTTGTCTTTCTCTGTCTGACTTGTTTCACTAAGCATAAAATTCTCTAGGTCCATCCACATTACTGCAAATGGCAGAATTTCATTATTATGGCTGAGTAATACTCTATTGTGTGTGTGTGTGTATATATATATATATATATATACCACATCTTCTTTATCCATTCATCTGTTTATGGATACTTGGGTTGCTTCCATATCTTGGTTACTGTAAACAGTACTGCTATGAACATCGGGGTGCATATATCTTTTCAAATTAGTGTTTTTGTTTTTTTCTGGATATATACTCAGGATGGGAATTGCTGGGTCATTCTGTAGTTCTATTTTTAGTTTTGAGAAACCTCCACACTCTTTTCCACAGTGGCTGCACCAATATACATTCCCACCAACAGTGTACATGGGTTTTTTCCTCCACATCCTCGCCAACATTTGTTTTTTGTGTTCTTTTTGATGGTAGCCATTCTGACAGGTGTGAGGTGATAGCTCATTGTTGTTTTGATTTGTACTTCTATAATAATTATCCTCATTGTACATCTTTTCATGTGCCTTTTAATTTGTTGAGACTTGTTTTGTGGCCTGGCATGTGATCTATCCTGGAGAAGGTTCCATGTGCACTTGAAAAGATTATGTATTCTGCTGTTTTGGGATGTAATGTCCTGTAGATACCTATTAAGTCCAACTGGCCTCTGGTGTCATTTAAGACTACTGTTGCCTTTTTGATTTTGTGTCTGATAAGCTGTCCAGTGATGTAAGTGGGGTGTTAAAGTCTTCTACTTTTATGTATTATTGTCAGTTTCTCCTATATGTCTGTTAGTCATCACGAATTATTAGAGTAATGCAAATCAAAATCACAACGAGGTATCACCTCACATTGGTCAGAATGGCCATCATCAAAAAATCTACAAACAATAAATGCTGGACAGGGTGAGGAGAAAAGGGAACCCTCTTGCACTGTTGGTGGGAATGTAAATTGATATAGCCACTATGGCAAACAGTATGGAGGTTCCTTAAAAAACTAAAAATAGAACTACCATGTGACCCAGCAATCCCACTACTGGGCATATACCCAGAGAAAACCATAACTCAAAAAGACACATGCACCCCAATGCTCATTGCAGCACTATTTACAATAGCCAGGTCATGGAAGCAACCTAAATGCCCATCAACAGACGAATGGATAAAGAAGATGTGGTATATATACACAATGGAATATTACTCAGCCATAAATAGGAACGAAATTGGGTCATTTGTAGAGACATGGATGGACCTAGAGACTGTCATTCAGAGTGAAGTAAGTCAGAAAGAGAAAAACAAATATATGTTAACGCATGTATGTGGAATCTAGAAAAATGGTACAGATGAACCTGTTTGCAAGGCAGAAATAGAGACACAGACGTAGAGAACAAACGTATGGACACCAAGGGGGGAAAGGGGTGGTGGGATGAATTGGGAGATTGGGATTGACATATATACACTAATATGTATAAAATAGATAACTAATGAGAACCTTCTGTATAGCACAGGGAACTCCACTGTACGGTAGAAACTAACACAACATTGTAAAACAACTATATCCCCTCCCCCCAAAAAAAACTATAGGGTGCAAGATAGTTTTGTACAAGGGTGTATTGTACAACATGGGGAATATAGCCAATATTTTGTAATAACTAAATGGAAAGTAACCTTTTAAAATTGTATAAAATTTTTTAAAAATTAAAAATAAAAAACTGTATTTAAAAAGATAATTATCCCACTTCCCTGGTAAATGAGATAGAAGTGCAACTTCCATTCAGATTCCAGTGGCCTGAACTCAGTCATATGGCCCAAATGTAATTGCAAAAGAGCTGGAAAATGTGGTTTGGCTGTGTACCCAGGAAGAAGATGAACACTTAGCAATACTGCTCCTGCCGCAGTCCATTCTTTTCTTTAACAAATGTTTGTCTCTCATTCTTCCAACTCCGTCCCCAGTAAGCCAGTGGTCCAGTTAACACCCACAGTGCTAAGACAAGGGTCTCTGGTTAATGTGTGGTCCTTTTTCTGGTCTGGATTTGACTTTCTGGTTCCATTAGTCTCTGCCCTTAAATGGTGAAGTAGACAACACTTATTCCCTTTTGGGAAGGGGAAGAACAAGAGTCCCATTCCAGTCACTGATACATTGCAATTCCGAAATTCCTCTAAATAAGCACTGTAAAATCCTTCTACTCTGGGGATGAGGCAGTTCCTTGAATAGGCCACAGTTCTGCTGTCTATGTGGTTTTCTTCATCCAAGCATTGCTTTTAGTAAGAGAAATATAACCAAAGTACAGTATTTAAACATTTTCTCTTATTAGATTGGTTGTTCAGACTTTGGGAAATAGTTACTTTTCTGCATTGTGGGTTGGAGTGTAAATTGCTCAGTGAAGAGCAAGTTAGTAATATCTACTATCAAAATAAATGCCCATATCATTGACCCAGAAATTCTAGGAATTTATCCCATGTACAGTTGTACTTGCTTCCCTGTAAGTGTACGTACTTAGTTTTGGTTGCAATTTTTAATAGCAAAAGATTTAAAAAATTTAAATATCCCATTGATAGGTGACTGGTTGCATAAACAATGGTATTGCCATGCAGTGGAATATATCATGTGGCCCTTAAAAAAGGGTGAAGAAACTATTTATTGACATGTAAAAATATCAGTATAAAAATAGTTATCTATAGAGCAGTAATACCATTTGGAGAAATAAATCTATGTATACATGTGTATTTACATGGATTACTTTTATGTGTGTACAGTATCTTGCTGGATGCACAAGAAATTGATAATGCAGTTACTTTTTGAGAGGGGAGCTCACTGGATAGTCACCATATATACATTGTAGTGCCTTTTATATTTTAATACATTTATTTGTATTGTCTATTTGGTAGAAGTTGACGAGTTCAAATGACAAATTAATTCCTGTTGATAATAAGAAAATAATAGCTCAGATGATTTCCAAAAAATTTTAAGGACAATAAGAGACTGAAATGATGTGTGAGAATAGTGAAAACCTGAATACGTTTATTCTTAGAGAAACCAAAAAGGTCATCTGTAAAATATAGGTGGTTCCCGACAGACAGAAAAAGTTTGGGAATCACAAATTTACAATGTTTTAATAAAGCAAATAAACTATTTATTTCAGAAAACGAAAGATCTTCAAACTACACTTAATATCTTAAGCATTCTTGTTGAGCTGGTGTCAGCTGGTAAGTTTTTGTTTCCTTTGGTGTAATTTCTGTTTGTAAACAATGATCAGAAATGCATCATGTGTACTTTTTTTGGAATTTTCTGATACTCATACAGAGGCTATTCTGAGTATTGGAATTTGGAAGCGAAAATGTCATACTCTTGTTCTTGCTTTGTTTTTGGTATCTTCTGGTGTCCCTCAAACCCATGTGTTTTAGAGCCTTGAATGTAGAGTTTTGCATCACTTTTATTTACTGTCTGCGCTATTTTTTAAACTAACATAAATAAAATAAAATTTTATTTTGATGCTATTTGTTTGCTTTCTGAAGTCATCACTTTTAATACTTCTTTAAAGCTAACAGGTTGTGATATCTAATATGTTATAGAAGAATTTGCGATTTCAACATATTTCTTTCAAAAAACTTCTTAGGTGGAGGTCGAAGAGCGAGTTTCTTAGTCTCCAAAGGTGGTTCACAAATATTATTACAGATACTTATGAACGCCAACAAAGAATCTCCTCTGAATGAGGAGTTAATGGTGCAGATTCATTCCATTCTTGCAAAAATTGGACCGAAAGGTAAGGGTTTTGTTTGTATGACTCTCAGGTGGAACTGTTTTTGTTACATCAATTCTGTGTGCCTTGAAACTGGTAAATTTTACAATCTAAAATGCTACTGCTTTGTCTTGGTCTGAGTCATGGAATGCTTTTTACAGTCAACTAGTGACCTGCAAGAATTTAGGATCCTAAATTCCTGAGTACTTCTATTGCATATGGTGGAAAAAGGAAGAAAAAATGCATTAAAGTCAGAAGTGTGTCTTGGTGTGTGTGTCCCTGCATATATATGTTACAAAAGATACACATAACATGGATATTGTTGAGGCCAGAAGGAGGGAGTGTGGATGGGAATGCTTTGAGGAGCATGCAGGTAGAATGTGTTTGCTTTTCATTAATAGTCATCTTATAGTCACATCTCAGTGCCTAAAAAGCTTACAGTCTAGTTAAGCTTTTAATCATAATCATATAAGAAAGTGATTACAGCTTTAATTATCTCAGTTCAACTTTTAGTTGATAATATGAATTTACAATATTAGTTTTAGAAATTTCATTGTTTTATGACATTTCATTTTATTCAGAAGTTATATATGAATACATTGTGTTTGTTCATTTTTTTTAAACAGACAAAAAATTTGGAGCGAAAGCTAGAATTAATGGAGCTCTAAATATAACCCTGAATTTGGTCAAACAGAATTTGCAGAATCATCGCTTGGTTTTGCCTTGTCTTCAGCTTTTACGAGTATATTCTGCCAACTGTGAGTATTTCAGAGCAGCTTTTAGTTAGCTCAGTGTTGTGACGTTAACACAAAATGAAAATTCTGTACTTTAACTTCATAAGTCTCTAAAATTTGTGGACAAGGAAAGAGAATATTTAATATGGCTCTTTGTAATTCTAACCCCCCACCACAGAAGTGAGGTAGGGTAAGAAGGTGAGATGACAAAATCTTCAGAATTCTCATTAATTCCCCCAGTTTGTAAAGGCATGTAGTAAGGGGGATGAGTAGGTGGCCTGTGGAGAAGATTTGGAGGAATATGAGGACATTGGAAGCTGGAAAAACTGCTATGCGTATTTGGATTTTCACAGATGAGAGGAAAATTGAGAAGGAAGGAATGTGGTGGCATAGTCACCTGGAGCTAATTCTCTTCAGTAATGAATAGGGAAGTAGCAGAACCGAAAATAAATAGCACAGGAGCCTCTGAGGAAGCTGCAGAAAACAGTAATCACAGGGAGAGAGTCTCAGATGAAGTGGCTCCCAAAGGGCATACACACACACACACACACACACACACACACACACACACACACACACACACACACACACACACACTCTCTCTCTCTCTCTCTCTCTCTCTCTCTCTCTCTCTCTCTCTCTCTCTCTCTCTCTCTCTCTCTCTCTCTCTCTCTCTCTCTCTCTCTCCCTCTCCCTCTTTCACTAATGTAATATTAGGTCCCAATCCCCTGAGGTATGGATTTTCTTCTATTCCCTGACTATGGGATTGGAATGATTAATAAAACACCTAGAATTGAGACTGTACAGTACATATTATTGCAGAACATCATCACAAAATAACGATAATCAAAGTGGTAGATGCGTGTGTGTGTGTATTTATTTATCTGTATCTATACTTTGACAATATAGCTAAAGGTGTACTCACAGGAAAATAGTTTTGAATACTTAAATAATTAACACTTAAATAATTAAGAAGCACATAAGGAAATGAATTAATTGGCTGTTTAAACAAAGAAATTAGGAACAGAACAATAAACATAAGGAAAGCAGAGGAATGAAATAGTAAAGAAAAAATACGTTATGAAATCTTCAAAAGTTGATTTAAAAAATAAAACAATTGGATTAAAAATAAAACAGATAAACCACTGAATGAAGGAAAAAGGAACACAAAACAGACTAAAATTAGAAGCGATAATGGAGTAATAAACAGATATAGAGGAAATTAAAATTGTCATACAAAACTTCAGGAACTACATTTTCGGTGGCATTTTATTTAATTAAGCACCAGGAGGTCAGTAAACAGTGTATCTATAATTTTTAAATAATATTTGTTCAGGATTGAAAATGTTAGGCACAATTTTCTGGTTAGGTAATTATTTGCATGTTCTGTCTAAAGTTGTTACCTGTTTTTCCCTACTGCTGTCGCTTTAGTTAAGGTCCTCATTACCTCTCACCTAGACCACAGTCTCCTAATGTGTCTCTCAAATCCATCTTTCCTACAATGCTGTTAGATCTGACCTGTATCTAAAATGCAGATCTGATTTGTTGTTCCTTTTGGGTAATTCCCTGCAGTTGAAAGAATTAACAGCTTCTAGGACCTTTCATAATTTGTTTTAACTTCTTTTCCCACCTCATCTTCCCATTGGCACGCCTTTGTCTAACACTTTGTTTTAACAACATGTAACTGCAATTTCCCTGCAACATTAAAAAATAAAGCAAAAAAACCCCCCTTCCTTTGAAGTATTGACTAAGATGGACTTTATGAGGGACTTGAGTTCACATTTACTAAACAATTTGTATATATTTTTGGCTATGTATCACATGTATATACGTTTCTACTCACTGAGGTTTTTAAATCACTTTACATCTTTTTTTTCACCTTCCCAGCTGTGAATTCTGTATCCTTAGGGAAAAATGGAGTTGTGGAACTGATGTTTAAAATCATCGGACCATTTAGTAAGAAGAATTCCAGTCTTATGAAGTGAGTAAATGTATTAAGTGTAAATAGAGGTATACCCTTTGTTATTTTGGGCCTTACCATCTTGATCTGTACAATGAGCAGGTTGAGTTAAATTGTATCTAGGGTCCTTTCTCAGTTCTTAAATAGTGATTTAATTATGATACAGATTTTCTTTAGTATAAAGTTTAATCTTCAAAAATATATCAAAATTAGATACATTCATTGAACATAGTGTTATGGAAATTTAGACTTTGAACATTCCTAGATACTATAATAGGAAAAAAGACCATTTATAGAGTATCATTCATTCAGAAACATTTATTGAGTGCCTACTATATTCCCTACCCAATTTTACAGTCTTTTAATGACTACTTCCTTTCAGTCTTACAATTATCTGGATATATTTTAACTTTATACATTTCTTCTTTGTCAAAATCATGTTATTCTTTTTCTTACTTTGAGATATGTATATATATCTCAAAATATGTGTTATATATGTGTGTATTTGTGTGTGTGTGTATATATATATATACACACACACACACATCCATAAATAAATAAATAATAAATAAATATATATACACACATATGCACATTCATTTGTAGGTCTCTCAACCTCAAAATGAAAGCAGTTTCAGTTATTTCATTATATTTAGTACTTTCTTAAGCCAAATTAATGGTCATTCTTTAAAAAAAATTTTTATTATGGAATTTTTCAAATACAGCACTTATATTAATTATTACTTATTATATTCAACAGTTATCAACATTCTGCCATGTTTGTTTCATTTATTCCCCCTCCAGACTTTTATTTATTTTTCCTGGGGTATTTTTAAGCAAATCCCAGATGTTTTCCACATATATATGAATTTCTGTAAGCCAATACCAGATATTTTCTCACTTTTCTCCTAAATATTTCATTATGTAACTCTGCTAAATAGGGACCTAAAAAATAACCATAATACTGTAATCATACTCAACAAAATGATTAATTCCCTAACACAATCTAAAATCCAGTGTGTTTAGTTTTCTCCAGTTGTCTCCAAATGCCCTTTAAAGCAAATATCAGCCATGACGTTTATACTGTAAATTCTTTAGTATGATCACTATCAGACATAGTTTTTTTCTTTTAGTGTTACCAAAGTATCATTTCTTTGTTCAACAATATTAATAATTCTTTAAGATCATCTAATATTTTCGGATTGTCTGAGGAATGTCTTTTTTTTTACAGTTGGCTTGTTCAAATCAGGATCCAAATAAGGGCTCTACATTCTACTTGATTGATAAGTCTTGTAATTTTTTGCAGTCAATAACAGTCCCCCTACTTTTCCGTTCTGTTTTATTTGTTGAAGGAACTGGGTGGCATCTTATAGAATGTCCCAACATAGATTAAGATGACTGTATACTGGGATCACTTAATTTGTAGGTATATCCCTCAAATTTTCTGTAGACTGATGGAGCTTGAGGCTTGATTAGATTTGTTTTTTTTTTTTTTAATGGTCAAAATATTTCATAGGTGTTGCTGGGTCTCTGTTTTGCACCACTGAAAATCATTGTGTTGAAATGTTCCATCCCCTTTCACCTAAAAACTTAGCAATATTTCATAGCATTGCCTGATCCATTATTTCTTAAAAGGTTCCAAAATAGTGACTTTTTGGAACCTTTTTCTCAATAAAAAACCTTTTCTCAATAATAAACCTTTTTGGAATTATTTTCTCAATAATTTTCTCATTCTTTCTACTTTTATTAGCTGTGATTCTTTTATAAGGAAGAACTTGTCCACATCAACTGTTTGGTTAAATTTTACAAATGAATAATGTCCAGAACATACTCAGTCTTTTCACCCTTACTTAATAAAGGCCAGATGTTTAGCTTTTACCCTGCTTGAAAATGGAAGCTTACTTGCACATATAATTATTTATTAAATATTATTTGGTGGGATGACAGCATATTTACTTATATAAAGATCATACACACAGTCTTAGAGCATCTGATGAAATGTGACAAGATAAAGAAAATGATTGTTCACAATTAGTAAAACCAACTTCCAGAATTGATGTAGTGTAGTGAGTGGGCTTTGGAGCTCGGCAGAACTTGATTTGCATGTTAGCTCTTACTGGCCTCATGATATGAAGTAAGTTGCCTAACTTTTTATGCCCCAGTTTCCTGTCTATAAAATGGTAGTATTTGTGCCTACATCATAAGGTTGTTATGAAGATTTAATGAGTTAATTCTTGTAATTAGCACAATGGCTATATTAATGCAGTGTAATTAGTTTAGGTAAGTAATGTAGTAATGTGGATGTGCATGAATCCTAGTTAATATTAAAAATATATTCTTTATCTTTAAAATTTTTATGGCTTTTCTCTTCTTGATCTTTAAAGTACTTTAAAATTAATCTTGATCTTGGTTATGATCTCCTACTTAAGATCTACATTACTCTATTGTAACCAAGTTACCAAACCTAATATAAAAAGTTCCTATGAGAAAAGAACATTTCACAAGTATCTGTATAATATACAACATGGACTATTTCCAAAACCATGTAGAAATCAGTGGGTCTAAACTTCTGAGAAAGGAATGTAAATTATCTACATTATTCCTTCATTCTTTTTTCTATATTTTAAAAAGAAAAACTCTTTAAACTTTATTTTTACTTTAAAAAGGATAAACTATTCATTGACCAGACATCTATATCATGATTCCTTTATTATTTTGAATAATTGTAGGATCTCCCCCTTAATTAAACAATCTCAACATCTAGAGCATTTGTATACCAATTCTTCCTCCCCTTAATGCCGTGCATTTAGTTAGTTGAAGAAGATTGAGGGTTATTATTTATGTTTGAAGAGCGGTGCTTTCCTTTAGAATTTCCTTTCCTTTCCAATTTTAGGTTTTGGATTTAAACACTGTTAATCTAGAAGGAAGCAACTCTAAAAGCTATTGTAACTCTTTCTGAGTTTCACTACAGGTTTGGAGGTTATTGCAAGGATTGACTCCCCCTGCAACTTAAATAACTTCATGAGTACCTGGGGCTTCAGTTTCTCCTCCCTCACTGCTCCCAAATGAATAAGCCACAGGCTGCTTTCAAAGCCATGTTAGTTATGTTATTCTGTGTGGGACTTGTGAAGACTGAAAAATATATGAGGAAGTATAAAATATTGGTGCTGAGAAATTCTAATCAACATATAAAAATGTACTTTTCAATAAATACTATTCTGTAATTGTTGGGTAACTTTTATATTATAAATTCATACTGGCTTATAACTGATATAGAATTGCAGAAATTCCTTAGTACTGAAGTTTTTAAAAATACCTTTTAAAAAACATCTTGGTAAAACTGTCAAGACGACTTTGCACCAAACTTCATAATTTCTTTTCATCTAATGGGGCTGTGGAACAAGCATGATGGGCAGAAGGAATTGGGTGCATATCCAGTTTTGGCAGCATTGAAGAATAAACATCAAGAGAAAAACATGTAGTTTAAGGCTTAGAAAATGTCAGAGTATTTCTGTTTGGTTCAAATGTGTTGTAAACAACTGCTAGCAGGCAGAAAGACTGTTTCTGAAAGTGCTGTTAAGATTTTTTAAATTTTGAATTAAGACTTAGCTGTAGATGGGAAAATTCTGAGTTCATTGCAGATGATTGCCTCTAAGCAATTGTATTAGCTTCCTAGGACTGTTGTAACAAAGTACCTAGTACAAAGTTGGTAGTTTACAATAACAAATTTATTGTCTCTGGAGGCTGGAAGTTCAGAATCAACTTGTCAGCAGGACCAGTGTTTCCTTTGTAACCTGCAGGGGAGAATCCTTCCTTGCTTATTCCTAGCTTTTGGTGGTTTGCTGGCAATCTTTAGTGTTCTTTGGTTGTAGGTGCAACATTTCAGTCTCTGCCTCTATCATCATATGGTGTTCTCTCCTTGTGTGTCTGTCTTCAAATAGTCTTCCCTCTTTTTATAAGAGCATCTGTGTTGATGGATTAAGGGCAGTCTACTCCAACATGACTTCATTTTAACTAATTGCATCTGCAAAGACCCTGTTTCCAGATAAGGCCACGTTCTGAGGTGCTAGAGGTTTGGACTTCAACATATCTTTTTGGAGGAGACTGACATTTCTGATTTCATAATTTTCTTTCTCAACAAGAATCTTGTATGATTTATTTTTCATATCACTTAGTTTTTATGTGACCCTAGGCATATTATATTCTGAAATCCTTAGTTTCCTTATTCATAAAATGTGTCAATTCTGTGGACTAGGAATTTTTTTTTAACAATTAAACTAGAAAACACATATACAAGGCATATGTAACAATTTTTGGCATTTGTCAGGCCTTGCTGAATGAAGTCTTTTTTCCCCAAAATTGCCATTGTACTTAGAAGATCCATTTAGTTCTGATTTTGACCAATTTAAAAGTCATCCTTATTCTGATAGTTTTACAGTCTTAAGTGCATTTTATTGAATAATTATAAGATTATGAAAAGTTTCTTACTGATGATTCAGTGCTGTGAAAATTCTGTTATAATTTTATAGTTTTCATTTACTTTTAACTTGCCATTACCAAAACTGCACATTGTTTTGAGAAAGTTACATGCAGGAGTTTATATTTTTTAGAGCATATACTGTTGTTTTTATTTTACAAATGTTATCATAAATAAATGTTTATATGGTTGCTTTATTTGTGTCAATAAACCAAAATGTAACTGTTAACAACTTGCTCTAGAGGGTAGCAGTAATGAGCATTTATTATAAATGAGCACTTAGTCTGTACCTAGTCCTGGATTATTGTTTCAGGTTTTATTTTGAACCAATATCCATCTTAAATCAGTATCCGTTTTAAATCTTCTAACTCATCTTAGAAGTCATCATCTGGTCACGCTATGTGTACCACTAGTGTGTATGTAGCTTTTTTAACTTTATTATCTTGTTTTCAGTTTTAATTTCTTGAGTAGTTTTTCCATAGATATGTACATTTTATTACATTATCTAGATTGTAAAATTATCTGTGAAAGAGATAACTTTGTTTTCTAATTTTATACCCATGAAGAACCTGCTACTGTGGGTATCTAGTAGGCATTCAACAAATGCTTAGTGATGAGTGAAATGCTTAAATTTGACAGTGTACATATTTTTATGCAAATTAATTATCCTTGTTGAAATCTTACTAAGAGGTACTGGCTTATATTTTTAAAGTTCCTGAAAGTTCCATTTCTTCAATAACTCATTTTTAAAAAAATATTTGAATTACAGGTTTTCTACAGTGATGTTACATATATTTTCAAAGTTGCTTAATGGCCACTGATTTCACTGTGTGTAACTGCACATTTATATTCAAAGAATATATAAGTCCTCTAATGGGCAGTGAGAATTTTTGAGATGTTAATTAGGTCATTATTCTCTTTGGTGCCGTATGGCTGAAAAATGTTAAGGGTTCATACTTCCTCTCCCCAAACCTCCTAGTTCCAAAATATTTTACATTTGTTATCACATTAAGTGTTAGGATTATTGCTTGATAGAACTAAAATACTTTGAAGTCAGATAGCTACGAATATCTATAGAATTTTGTAGTTGCAAACTTTGTGTTAAAACTTGTTTTTGTTTTAATTTTTTTGTGAATCAGAATCTATGATTCTTAGTATTATTCCTTTGTGAACTCTGTCCCAGTCAGACACAGGTACAATGATTCCATTCACCTAACCTCTGATATGAAGACTTAGACATTGTTAATTTTCTTCTTTTTCTTTCTTAAACATTTTTTTTGGTGCTTTTTTGTTGATATTTCAATCTTCCTCATATCCAATTTTAACCTGAAGGAAGTGAGGCATATAGAGAAACAGCATATGTAATTGATTATAACAGGAATGACATTTGGAGTAGATACTAATTACTTATCTGAAAAGATTGTATGAATTTACTATTGTAGATTAATTTTACTAGTTTTGTTGTTGTTTGTGTTTTCTCATGTTGACAGGGTTGCTTTAGACACCCTTGCTGCATTGCTAAAATCAAGTAAGTTTTTAAATACTAGAAATACTAGATACTATTTTTCTGAGTATTCTGTCTACTATGTTAAAGAAACTGGAAATGTAGATTTAGTTTATGTTTATAAAGCTTGTTCATAATAATTTAATGTCAAAGTTGATTTTATCTTTTAGTACAGTCGATTGATATATATCTAAGATCATTTATGTTTATTGAGCTCTAATTTATCAGTACATTCATATAATTTATTCAAGTATATTGACTTCCTTTTTCTAAGTTACTTTCATAAACATAAAGCCTTGTTAGTAGGGGAAAGTAATATGTAAATATTATATACTATCATTTTGAAAAAGTGATGCTAACATGGCCTTGAGAACATCTACCATGAAGAGTATCTTTGACAACTACTGTCTCTATGTAACATATGATTTTCAGTTAGGACCTCTTTATTAGAAGTTTTATTTCTACCATAAAATTCAAATTTATAACATTAAAAATGACTTAATGTAAATTTACATTTTACTAAATGCATTTACAGACTAAAGCACAATTTTTTTAATCTTCAAAATTGAAGTATTGGAGGAAATGTGTCGTAACGCAATACGGTGCTTTTTTTTTGGAGAGTAACCATCTGCATTATGTGCTTTTTTTCTCTCCATGATACTCAGTGTCTGTATTTTAAATATTAATTTTTGTTAGCACTCCCATTCCCCCATTCCATTGGTTGATTAAATTAACATCTTATTTAACCACAATAACATTTAGTCCTAAAGATCTATGTTGATGGCTTTCAATGTTATTTTTCCCCAAAACTGTCTATTGATGGTGAGACCAACTTGCCCTTAAGTTTGATGAGAAGGACAGTAGCAAATGATTAATTGATTGAGAATCTGATATTTGGTAATGATTTATTAAATTTAAAGAATCACCTTAGGTATTACTATTATATACTAGAGTGCATAAAATTCAGTTAACAGTTTTATCCTTGAAATGAAATGTGTGTTATTCGATTAGATTAGCTATGTAGCTTTGTTTTCATATATGATGTGATAAACTTTAGACCAAGATTAGAATATTTGGATTAATTTCAAAGATATTTGTAGCCTTGCTTTGATGTGCCTTCCCTGCCTTTGTGGTTCAAATTGTTTAAAGATTAATTTTTAAATTAATGTAGGCATATTTTTTTTGATTTAGAGTAGATTAAAATAGCCATTAAAACTAAACTCTTATTAAAGCTTACTAATTTTCAGAATCACTGATGACAAAGTCACTAATTCAAAGTCAGTAAAAACTAAAACTCTAAGTTTCAAGTATTTTTAGAAATCAGTTAACCTAAAATGACTGAAATGCTGATATCTTCAGTTTTAAATAATAAGCTTCCTTTTACTCCCTCCCTTCTTCTCCTTCAAAGGAGGATGGTGGGCAAACATATCTGTTTGCTCCATCAGGTAAAAAAGTAACTGACAAGTAAATGATCCTGGATTGCAGATAGATCTGCTCACTTCTCTTAAGAGTCACTCAGCACCTGTGTTTGAGTTATGCACAAGTTTTTAATTTGATCTTCAATAAAGAATTTAAATATTTCTCATAAATACCATTTAGGCTTTTGGGAATTCCAGTGGAAACACAGTTTGTAATAGGAGTTACAGTGATTCTTAAAAGACATTATGATAGTAATATCTTTTAAGTATTACTGGTAATACTAAGAAGCTAGTAAACTAAAGGCTTATATATTCCAATTGGTGTAAACAAAATATGTATATTTGTTTAAAATACATGAAACTATTGTTAGTCAGACCTATTGAACTGTTCTATAGATAGCCACAGCCTTAACAAACTATCTCTTCCAGACACAACAGAGGTATTAAACCTTTTACTTAAGAAAGTGCCCCCTTCCTGCCCCTGTGAGTTTCTTCCAGCTCTCAAATATCAGAACATAATTTCTAAGAGGGCATTAATAAGTTTGTTGATCTCAGTGTCTTTATGTTTTAGGTGGGTATTAGCACATTTAAAACTGTAGTAATTCTTTCAGGCAACTAAAAGCAGCACAGCCTTACTGGTGCATTATCTTAGTATCCATGTCATGAGCCAGGTGGTCATTTTATATGTAAATGTAGATGAGGAAGAGATTGGTATTTCTTTCTAAGTAAACAACCTCAGATGGGTTGGTATTCCACATTATCTTGCACTCTTATCATTGGCCCACCCATGTGGTGCTGGGTGGCTCAGGATGTTGCTAAGATACGATCCCCTTGCTCTCATCTTAGTGAAATGCACCCTTTTGGTTAAAAATCTTAAATATTAACATTAAAAAAATGAAGTACATCAAATTTATGAATTTATTTCTGTTAATTTTACCCCAATAAGATTGACTGTTTACAAAAAAAAATTTTGATGCAGTTTTTTCATATATTAAAAAATTAATGACAATAAAGCACTATCTTCTAATCATATAATGCTTCTTACATTTCACTTACTAAAAAGTTGTTTAAGTACTTTTCACTTAGCTTTGTTGTGGCATGGATATTTATATATAATTGTGGGGGTAATTAAAATTTAAAATAATTTCAATAGAAACACATACAATTTGTAGTAGGAGCTGCAATCCAATGGAGTTTATTTCACACAAAGATTGTAATAGAAGTTGCGATAATGATAATGGCTTTTAACAAAATCATAGTCACAGCTAGTGAGTTAAAGGCTTATATATTCCTTTTGGTGTAATGAAAGTATATTCATAAGTTTTAAAATATATGAAAGTTTTGTTAGTATTAACATTTAAAAATATACAACCTTAATTGTGTTAAAGATATTTTGATATTTATTAACCACAAAACAATATATGGGCAGGTTTCTGGAAAATTACCTGGAACTTGTCATATTTATGTTGTTAGCTAAAAAATATTTAAATATGTGGTTGCCATTTATTTTTGGAAAAGTATTGTAAGACTTCATTCCAGTATTGTGGTTATGTTTTTAATTTGATTTATTCTACCAGTGTCTCTTATTATTTAAAAAATATTTTCTCAATTTTCTTTTGTTAAAGAAACAAATGCCAGGAGAGCTGTAGACAGAGGATATGTCCAAGTCCTTTTAACAATTTATGTAGATTGGCACCGCCATGATAATCGGCATAGAAACATGCTCATTCGAAAAGGAATTTTACAGAGTTTAAAAAGTGTTACAAGCATCAAGTTGGGAAGAAAAGCATTTATTGATGCCAATGGGATGAAAATTCTTTATAACACTTCACAAGTGAGTTTTTAATTTTCTTCCTGTTATTATGATTACCTATTAATGATAGGATTTGGTTCTTAAGAATACTTAGTATTTCTAAAAATACTCAAAAAGTATGATAAATATATTAAAAAAATCCGAAAGCCAAAAGGCACAATCGTTTCTCAACTGTGACATCAGACTGAGTTCGAGAAAGTGCTCAGTGCATATCTCTGCAATATGAGGTTTTTCCCCCATACGTAAAAGGAAGATGTATATAAATCTCTCCACTGGGCAGGAAGGAATTCCATATAGCCACGTTTTCTAAGGTGTGCAGTTGGCTATACTCAGTTTTGTATGTTCCCCTCATAAGTATTCACAAATCCTTTATGGCTGGTAAGGCAGATATGTTGTTTGTGAGTGTTCTCGGTCTTTCTTCTGGAGAGAATATTTTTAAATAGTGCAGGTACAGAAGTGAAACCTGGAGTTAGGAATCCTGGTTCTGCCAGCCATCTTATGCATAAACCTTCTCAACAATATCTTTAGCAAGATTCTAGCATCTGTAGAGTGAGGATATTGCAAAGTAACCTTTTATTTTTACAAGGCTATAATTATTAGAACAAAATCTGTCTTGAAAATTCCAACCAGTCACCTTGGTTGTGCCCTCTTGGTCTTACACACAACAAATAATCTTTTTCTGTGTGAGAGTAGTTAAGAACACATATTTTATGTTAACTCTTAGCTTTTTCTTTTCTAGATCAATCACATGCACTTATTTTTACTATTCCTAATATAGACAGTGATGGATATTTGATATATGAGGAAGAATTGGGTGACTTTGTTTATGCCACTTCACATTTATGAGCCTTAGTTTTTCATCTGTTTTGACAGGTCAGGTGTGAAGATTTCTACTGAAAACTTCACAGGTTATCAAAGTGCCATCTAAAGCCATCTAGATGTCAATTGTCAATAATAATAACAGTGTTATATGAAATAGTTTCAAATTCCCTGTTCACTAGTCCTTCTCAAGATTAGATACCAGGGTAGCAAATTAAACTCTTAAAACTTAAAATTGTGATATTCAGGCTATTCTTTTATAAGTTGAACAGCTAACTTATTAGGGGTGCTATTGCATGATAACTGATAGAATTTTGAGAAAGGCTCAGCCAAATGCACATTCCTTTTTATTTTTTACACCTGTCTTAATTTCTTAATCTTCTTTTTTTCTTCTTCCCTTAAATTTTCATTTTTATTTTATACCCTAGGCTTGCTAAGTGCTCCCTAAGTCACTCATAGATATTACTTAGTGCTTTGGAGACTTCTGGTACCGGAGATGGTACTGATTTCTGCTTAGTTAAAATATTTAAGGAAAATTACTGCTAAATTTGCCATATGAGGTTCTTACTTAAAAAGAGATATTTCTGATTAGTCAAAGCTGTTTTATAATTATGTTAAATTTTTTTGTAGTATTTGCCTTCTGAAAATTATTAATGTATTACTTTCCGAAGTCATGTAAAATTGTTTCACTTATTCACCAAAGGCACATTATCTTTTTTTTCTTTTCTTATAAAACAGGAATGTTTGGCAGTCAGGACCCTTGATCCTCTTGTCAACACCTCCAGTCTGATAATGAGGAAGTGTTTCCCTAAAAATCGCCTGCCACTCCCAACGATTAAAAGTTCTTTCCATTTCCAGTTACCAGTTATTCCTGTGACTGGACCTGTGGCCCAGCTCTACAGTTTACCCCCTGAAGGTAGGACCACATGCTTCTTGCTGGCTTTCAGTGGTTATTGGAATTGTGTGACTTTATCTATTTTTGCTTTTGTTCATCTCCCTAGCAGAAGAAGGTTTTAATGAACACGATAAACCTGCATATTATTTTTTAGTTAATAAATATTTCTTCAAATATAAGAAATTGAGATTGATTAATTAAGGGAAGGAATGTGGGGTGTACTACATATGTGGAAATGTGAATTGTGAAAAACTTTAAGTACCACACAGGAACAGTATTTGATAGTTTATATAAATTTTCAAAATCTAAGAATGTAAACATTAACTGTTTAGGTAATTCTATTTGAGCTTACATTTGTAGCTTTTTAATGAACTTCATTTTTTAAAGTTAAAGGTGTCTAATCATCAAACATGTTACAGTTTATGTTTAACAAAACTTGCACAGTTACTTACCTGATAGAAAATATGAAAATATCATAAATTGGCTCTTTGTCATTTTTGATGCAATATTGTGTACATAGCAAAGGAAGTAAGAGTTTCCACTTCTTAATGTGGGGAAAAAGCAGAATTTTTTTATAAGACACAGCAAAATTCAAAAGAGAAAGTAGTCTAGGCTATTAATAGAATTTCTAAAGTATTTTCTTGTTAGGTGATCACTTTTTAAAAAAGTAAGAGGTTTTTCATTATATTTAAAAGCAATGCTTTGAAGTGATTTAAGAAAATTTTTAAGTAATTATAATTAGTTTATTATCCTTGATATAGATTTACCTATGGTATATATCACAGAGTTCACTGTTATGATTGCATTTCTAAAGTATTTAATTATTAAAGTAGAAGTTTAGTCTATACAAAATATCAAAATGGATTATTCAGAAACTTCCTTTAAAAGGTTTAAAAGTCTAAGTCTGGGACTTGATTAAACATCGCTAAGTGAAAACAGTGATCTAATTGCTTCTTCTCATTCCATTTAAAATTGCCAACAGACTTCAAAAATAGGGGAAAAATCTGTACAGAATCTGAAAACTAGATAAAAGGAGCATTCTCATGGAATAAACATAGGGTGTGCAACAAACATGTTGGAGAAAAGAATAGATTAAGGAAGAGTGTCAACTCTATTCACCCTTCTAGGAAATGCAGTATCTCTGGCTCCAGGTTGAGGGCCACTAGTACCTAATTTGGAGGGAGAGTCAAGGAGCTGTTGGAATTTCTTTCTCTCAGTGTAGGATTATGGAGGTTTAAGTGGTGTTCTAACTGGTAGAAAGCTTGTGAGACTTCACTATATGTGGCAGGTAGTAACACTGGGAGAGAGATAGGATATACCCCAGAGTGTTCTTTGTTCAGTGTCCAGAATAATCACATGGATAGAGAAAGCTGACTTGCAGTGCAGGGAATATATCAAACATGGGGAAAAAAAGACAGAGATAATATTTTTCTGAGGGCTCCTTTTCTGCATCATTTCAGACTGATGGTTCACTGAACTAGAAATGGAGACTTTAATTGACTAAGAAGGCTTCATGAATGAGATGTGAGAGCAGGGTTCTAATAGCAATTGCATAGACACAAGGAAAACACCCTGCTCTCCATCATTTTCTCACATATCAGGCTTCATTAAATTTATCACAATTTTCATTATTTTTTACCATCCTCAGTTAGACTGTAAATTCCACGAAGCTAAGACTGTTGTTTTTACCTTCATTTTATCCTCAGCATGCGTTAGATTGCATGAGTTATAATAAATGTGCATTTAACATTTGTTAATGGATGAATTGAGCTGGCCTCCAGACTTATTCTCTTAAACATTTAATGCCAAAAGATAGTGAAGCAGACTCTGGAGATTTGAAGGAAAAGAGTTCTGACTCAAGATTTCTGAACCCTTATTAGAAGCCACCCATATGTGAAGGTGACATATTCTTAGATATGCAAGGGTACAGAAGCATATTGCCCAGGAACCCTTCTGAAGTAATTGTATGAAATAATACTTCAGCCAGGCCAGTGATGAATTAAGTCAAGAACGCAGAAGACATGGTAGTAGAGTAATTGTATTTAACATTACAAATTGTTAATTATGTAATACTAAGTAGTTGCTCTACTTATTTTGCTCTATTATTTTGAAATATATCAACTAATTTTTGGTGAAAGATACATAATATACGGCTATAGTAAACTGGGTCTTTTGCAATTTATATTCATAGATTTCTTAAATTATAATATTGTTGTATTTCTAAGATGGTAATTATAGAAATAGTGGCCCAAATATGTGTTTCAAAATGTAAAAGTAACATCTAGAGCAGAGATCCTTGGACTAGAATCTACTGAACCATAGGAATCCATGGATGGACCTCAGAGACTAAGAACCCTTTGAAATTCTGTATAAAATAATGTATATTCCTTCTTGGAAAAAATTCTTGAAGAGGTCCATCCATCACTGCTATAGAAAAGTAAGAAAATTTCCAAGATGCACAAAATCCGGAAAATGCTGAATACAAAGCGAGAACAAGCAAATCAGTTTCAGTAATAAGATATCTAAAAGGATAAAATACCCCCATTAAAAAAAAAGAGACTCTCAGGTTGGGTTAAAAACAAAATCTAAGTAGCTGATACATCCTGGAAACTCTTAAAACAGCAAGACTGAAAGCTTAAAATAAACAGATTGGCAACTGTGTATCTGTTTTTCTCAGCTCAAGAAAGATGAGGAAGACATTATTACTACCCCACAAAATATAAATACAGAACAAAATGTTTAAAGCAAGATATCAAAGATGATTTTATACAAGCTAGATAGTAACAAGTGTGCCAAGCACTAGAACAAAGGTAGATAAAGCTATAATTATTTGGATAATATGGAGAAATTGATAGAAACACAGCATTAGTGGGTGATTTTAATATACCTCTAAGTTCTTGGTAAGTTAAATAGAGGAGATCCAGTCAATCTAAGTGGATGCTGAAGATAGCTCATGTTAATACATTTGAAAATATGATTGAGATGGACAATATTTTAGGGAAATATAAATAACTAAAATTGACTTAAATAGTAGCAAACCCACAACTGAATATGCAATCAAGTTGCCTTCAGTGAAGACACCAAACAACGATGACTTTATAGATTAGTTCTCTCAACTTTCAAGGAATTTTCCTATGCTTTATTTTCCAGAGCATAGAAAAAAAAGAAAAGTTTAGAAGCTAGTATGTTGCTGAAATCAAAACCTGGTAAGAATAACCTGAAACAACTTACAGATCATTGTCACTCATGAAAATAAATATAAAAATCTAAAATACTAGAATATTGAATTGAGCGGCATTTTCAGATATAGGACACTTTGACAAAGTAAGGATTATTTTAGAAAGTAAGTTTATTGTAATATTAAGACTTTAATTAAAATTTATCAGAGGGTCAAAGCAAGAAAACCAATGATTATCTTAATAAATGCCATGAAGAGTTTTGATAAAAATCATTATTAATTCCAGATAAAATTTCTTAAGGAATATTTTCCATGCTAGCTGAGTATTATCTAACTCAGATCAGCAACCAACATCACAAATAGTTATGAAGTGTTAGAGGAAGCCTTTCTCAACCATTATTAGTTAACATTGTTTTGAAAACTCTGGCCAAATCAGTGAGACAGGGAAAGGAAAGATATTAATCATTAAAAGAGTGAGATAAAATTATATCATTGTCTGCAGAGGATGTTATTGCTCATGTGGAAAATCCAAGCAAATCAATTATAAAATGTATCTTAGACCAGATAAAAGTTCAGTGAAGTCCCGTTTACAAGATAGATGAATAAAATTCACTAGTTTTCTTTTGTGTGCGTACGCGTGCGCATGTGTGTATGTATATGTATGTATCAACAAAAAACAGTAACAGAAAACACAAAGGGAAAGATCACATTTATAGGAGCAATAGGACGAACAAAATAAACCCCTTGAAATATACTTTCCAAAACCTTATGGAAAGTGCTGACTTGTACCTTTTAATTGTTATATCATACAGATACAGTATAATTTATCTAACTAGTTTCCTATTGATAGCCATTTAAGTTTTTTCCTATGTTTTTGTCTTCACTATAAATGAGCCAAGGACATTTTGAAAACTAACAACAAGGATGATTTATATTCCCTGATTTTAATTGTGAGATTAAGTTATAATAATTGATATATATTGGTGATGGTACAAGAATAGATCATTGGAATAGAAAAGAAGGTCTCAGACACCCTAAGCTATATGACCTTTCACATCTGGAGTATGAAACCAAAGGAAAAACACCTATAAAGGAAGATATTTGACAGGTTTGCCTAAAAATTAAAAACATATTTTCTCTTTGATACTGAACTGCATTTTCCCTTCTCCCTATCCAAGGAGTTGTCTTTCTTATTTGCAATAGGCTTTTCTGAATTCAGTGCCTTCTTTTTTCCTAACAGTTCTTTTACCAAATGTCAGTTTTTCCTATGTTTATCCACGACTAACTGGCATTAGTACATTGACATAAATAGACCCAGTTACTCTATGCAATATAAATACTTACTTTGTGTGGTCTATTTCTGAAAGAATTTAGAGCAATTTTGTAACTCTGTTAGGATAGACTGAGCTGCTATTACACAGTGACCCAGTACAGTACCACAGTCCCTCAAGCAACAATAGTAATAACAGACGTTTTTATAGCACATACTCTCTCTTTTTTAGAAATAAATAAATTTATTTATTTTTTGGCTGTGCTGGGTCTTTGTTGCCGCGTGCGGGCTACTCCTTGTTGCGGTGCATGGGCTTCTCATTGTGGTAGCTTCTCTTATTGTGGAGCATGGGCTCTAGGCGCATGGGCTCAGTAGTTGTGGCGCACGGGCTTCGTTGCTCCATGGCATGTGGGATCTTCCCAGACCAGGGATTGAACCCATGTCCCCTGCATTGGCAGGCGGATTCTTAACTACTGCACCACCAGGGAAGTCCCATATAGCACATACTCTTTGCCTGGCACGTTATATATATTAACTCCTTTAAGTCTCCCAAGAACAGTATGTGTGGGTATTTCCATTTTATAGATGAGGAAACTGAGACACAAATAACTTATGTAACTTGCTCAAGGTCAAGTAGTTAGTAACTCAAGGAGCCAAGATTTGAATTAGGTATTCTGTCTCCAGAGCCTATTTGCTACACTGCCATGAGATAGATTTTTTTTTTCTTCTCTCATATACCCATACAGAAGATGGGTAGGTGATCCTGGACAGTAGGCCTCTGTCCACCAGGTCATCAATGGAAAAAGATTCTTTTTGTTTTCATCATCTCCTATGGTGGTTTCCTCATGTGCATGTGGAAAATGGTAATGGAAGAAAATGGAGAGGACAATTTTCTTTTTAAAGGATGTGACCTGGAGTTTGTATTTACAACTTTGCCTCACATACTGTTGGCCAAAAATTAGTCATATGGCTGTAACTACTGTGAGGGAGGCTGGAATCTATAACCTCTAGCTAAAACTCAGAGGTTCTGTTACTGAAATGAAGGAGAGGAGAACAGATACTTGGGTGGGAGGAATTTATAATCTTTGCTATGATAAATCACATTGGAAATGGAAGTGTAAAAGAGTTTAAAGAAGGTTACATCAGCAAGATGGAGGGGTAGGAGGTCCCAACACTTGTCTCCCCTGCAAATGCAGCAAAAACAATAAATAACCAACTACAAACTGATGAAAATATCTCAGGGATAGCTCTGAACTTCAATGAAGAAGCATCAGAAACCATGCAGAACTCAAAACCTGAGGATGGCCACATAGAAAAGTACAGGAAGCATTTTATCTCCATCACCCCATTCCCCAGTCTAGAGCAGCTTGGTACCAGAGGGTTCCTCTCAGTAGAATTTTACCCCACGGAGAAAAGGACAGCAGAAGAATCCCAGTGAGCCGTGCTGCTGTGGATGTTTATAGCCTTTGTTTCCGAGGCTTTGCAAGTCTTTACCAAAGTTGATTTCAGCTGACGGAGCTGCCTGGAGTCCTGCCTCTTGCATTTGTTCCTTGGGGTTGGAGCTCTTGCTGTGGGCTCATATAGCTGCTGCATCTCCCCTCAGCTGGACTCACTACAGTGAGCCCCAGAGCTCCAGACCTCATTTTCATGAGAGATCTGCACATTCTCGCACCTTAGACACCAATGCCACTGCCACAGCAAGTGCACCAGTGCCCAAGGACCCAGGCTTTGTGGTGGTTCCACATGCACCTGATTGTAGGACTCTGGCTGGCTCTGTTACTGCTGTGAGATCCAGCATACCAGATCAGGTGCCAAGGGGGATCCCCTTAGCTAGAACTTCCTCATATAGGCAGAAAAGAGGAGTACAAAAAGACCCTAGCAGCCTTTGCCCCTGAGGATCCCAATAGCCCTAGCCACCACTGCTACCTGAGGACCTCCATAGTATAGGCCACAGAAGACCCCTACAGTCAGTGCTGATGTTGACCTCAACTGATGGAGCTGCATAAAGACGCCACCACTGTGCCTTCCCAGGAAGCAAAGACGCTGCGTGCTACCCAGCTGGTGCTCTTACAGTCACCTTCAGGTGAAAATCTTTCCCTACCCAAGCCAGTCCAAAAAGGCTGGAAGAGTTGACTGCATCCTCAGATTTACAGACATCAATACAAAACCTTCAGAAACCTGGAAAAGCAAGGAAACATGACACTGCCAAAGGAACACAGTAACTTTTCAGTAACTGAACTTAAAGAAGTGGAGATCTGTGAGTTATCTGAAAAAGAATTCAAAATAAAGAAGCTCAGATACTTCAAGAGAAGAAAGAAGCAATTCAGTGAACTTAGGAAAACAATACATGAACAAAATGAGAAGTTCAATGAAGAGTAAGAAATCATAAAAAGAACCAAATTCTGGACCTGAAGAATACAATGAATAATGCAATAGAGAACTTCAGTATCAGGCTCAATCAAGCAAGAGAAAGAATCTGTGAACTTGAAGACAGATCTCATGATATTATAAGGTCAGAGGAGAAAAAGAAATCAGAAAGAAAAAGTGAAGGAGGCCTATGTGAATAGTGGAACACGATTAAGTGAAACAACATCTGTGTAATGGGAGTCTCAGAAGAAGAGAGAAAGGGACAGAAAACTTATTTAAAGACATAGTGGCTGAAAACTTACCAAATCTGGTGAAGATATGGCTATGTAGGTGCACAAGCTCAAAGATCTGCAAATAGATTCATCCCTCAGAGATCTTCACCAAGACATTTTCATCAGGCTCTTAAGGCAAAGGATTTTGAAAGCAACTAGAGAAAAAACTTGTTACCTATGTGGTAATACTGATAAGCCTATTAGTAGATTTCTCGGCAGAAGCCTTGCAGGCCAGGAGAGAGTGGGATGATATATTCAAATTGCTTGAAGAAAAAAACTGTCAATCAAAAACACTTGACCCGGGACTTCCCTGGTGGTGCAGTGGTTAAGAATCCACCTGCTAATGCGGGGGACGTGGGTTCAAGCCCTGGTCTGGGAAGGTCCCACATGCCGTGGACCAACTAAGCCCGTGAGCCACAGCTACTGAAGCCCATGCGCCTAGAGCCCATGCTCTGCAACAAGAGAAGCCACCGCAATGAGAAGCCCGTGCACCGCGATGAAGAGTAGCCCCTGCTTGCTGCAACTAGAGAAAGCCCACGTGCAGCAATGGAGACCCAACACAGCCAAAAAAAAAAAAAAAAAAAAAAAAAAATACTTTACCCATCAAAGTTGTCCTTCAGAAATGAAAGAGAGATAAAGAGTTCTACAGAAAAACAAAAGCTGAATGCCCACTCTCACCATTTTTACTCAGCGTAGTGCTAGATATCCTAATTATAGCAATTAGGCTAGAAAAAAGAAACGAAATGCATCCAAGTCAGAAAGGAAGAAATGAAATCATCTCTGTTTGCAGATGACATTATCTTATATATAGAAAACTGTAACATCTCCACCAAAAAACTGTTAGAACTAATAAATGAATTCAGTAAAGGTACAGGACACAAAGTTAATATACAAACCATCAGTTGCGTTTCTCCACACTAATAATGAACTATCTGAAAGAGAAATTAAGAAAGCAATCCCATTTACAATAGCATCAAAAACAATAAAGTACTTACGAATAAGTTTTACCAAGGAATTGAAAGACCTGTTCACTGATCAATAAGACACTGTTAGAAGTTATTGAAGAAGACACACAAAACAATTGAAAGATATCCTGTATTCTTGAGTTGGAAGAATTAATATGAAAATGTTCATGCTGACCAAAGTGATCTTCAGAATCAATGCAATCCCTATCAAAATTCCAGTGTCATTTTTCACAGAAATACAAAAACTATCCTAAAATTTGTATGGAACCACAAAAGACCCCAGATAGCCAAAGCAATCTTGAGAAAGAAGGACAAAGCTGGAGGCATCACACTTCCTGATTTCAAGCTATTATGAAGCTATGGTAATCAAAATAGTATGGTACTCAAATAAAGCAGGGCACATAGACCAGTGAGACAGATTAGAGATCCCAGTCATAAACCCAAACATATTATGGTCAACTAGTTTTTGTTAAGGGTGTCAAGAACACACAATGGGGAAAGGACAGTCTCTATACACCATTCACAAAAATTGACTTGAAATGGATAAAAGACTTTACATATAAGGCCTGAAACTATAAAACTCCTAGAAGAAAACTTAAGGGAAAAGATCCTTGACATTGGTCTTAGCAGTGATTTCTCGGGTAAGATAACAAAAGCACAGGCAACAGAAACTAAACGAGTGGGACTACAACAAACTAAAAAGATTCTGCAGAGCAAAGGAGACAATATATTGAAAAGGCAGCCTACAGAATGGGAAAAGATAATTGCAAACCATATATCTAATAAGGGTTTAATATCAAAAAAATACAAAGAACTCACATAGCTGAACGGTACAAAAGAAGATAGTCCAATTAAAAATGGGCAAAGGACTTGAATAGACATTTTCCCAAAGAATTATGTACAAATGGCCAGTAGATAATGAAAAGGTGCCTTACATCAATAATCATCAGGGAAATGCAAACCAAAACCACAAAGAGATATTACCTCGCACTTCTTAGAATGGCTATTATCAAAAAGAGAGAGCAAATAGTGAGGATTTGGAAAAAACAGAACCCTTATACACTGTTGGTGGGAACGTAACATGGTACAGCTAATATGGAAAAGGACATGGAAGTTCCTCAAAAAATTAAAAATAGAACTACCATACCAGGAAACCCACTCCTGGGTATATATCCAAAGGAATCAAAATCATCATCTTAAAGAGATATCTGTATACCCATGTTCATTCCAGCATTATTTACAATAGCCAACATTTGTAAACAACCTTAATGTCTTTCCATGAATGAATGGATAAGGAAAACTGATTCATATATATGATGTACATATATCATATATAAATATTATTCAGCCAATTAAAAAAAGGAAATGCTGCCATTTGCAACAACATGGATACATGGATGAATCTGGTGGGCATTTATGCTAAGTGAAATGTGCAAGGCAGAGGAAGACAAATACTGTATGGCATCACTTACATGTGGAATCGTTGAAAAAAAAAAAAAAAACGATTTCATAGAAACGGAATAGAAAGTTGGATTCCAAGGGCTGGGAGAATGATAAATGGGGTGATAAGATCAAAGGGTATACATTTTCAGTTTTAAGAAGATTAAGTTCTGAGGATCTAATGTACAACATGGTGACTATAGTTAATACAGCATTGAGTTTCTGAGAGTAAATCTTAAGCATTCGCACCACATGCACATGCACACACACGTACACAAAGTGTTAACAGTGTTAACCATGTGAGGTGATGGACGTATTAATTATCTTCATCTTGATAATCGTTTTACCATGATTTACCATTTTACCATATATCATCACATTTTACACTTTCAATATATACAGTTATATTGTCAATTATTCCTCAGTAGAGTCAAAAAATAAAAGCAAAGTTTAGAAAAATGTCCTTTAAAAATATTCTCTACTTTGTTTTAATGCACTCATTTGCTTACATGAGTACTGTCAGAGTACTCCTTTACTCTTCTTTCCTTGTGTCCCCCACCTCTATGGTCCTCATGTCCTTTTACATTCTGTTTCCTGGGTTTTTCTCTAATGCATATTCATTCTTCATCCGCATTACTGCTGTATTGGTCCAGGCAGTTATTGTCTTTTCCTCTGTTAATTGGTCCCCCTTCATATATATGCTCCCTTTCTCATACCTGCTAGAGTGATCTTTTGAAAAATGTAAGTTAAATCGCTCTCCTCTTTAAAATCCCCAGTGCTTATCTTCCATCGGATGAAAATCTAAACTAATTGGCCTATCATACCCTTCATTTTCTCATTATTTGCTTCTCCTAGTACTTTCTCAAGCATACAAGTTAAGTCACGATTAACTTATTTTCCAAAGATATAATTTAAATTCTTTATTTTCACATTATTATTTCTTCTTCTTAAAAGCCACACTCACACACTCTTATGTTCACCCAGAAAGCTGCTATATTTTTCTCCAAGATACTGCTTAATTATTACCTGTTTTGTGAAGTGATCACTAATAACCTTGACCCCAGGCAGTTTGCATTTATTATTCCATTCCCATGGCATTTTTAAGTATATGCCTTCATTAGGTGTATACCTTTTGTATTATAATTATTTTTTGTTCTTTCTCTCTTTAACTTCATAAGCTCCCTGAGGCAGGGACTATATTTACACATCTTTTAAAAAATTCCCAGCACACAACACAGTGCATGGTACATGGCAGTCAGTGAAAGAAATAAATGGGGAGTGAATTGTAAATGGATGAAAAGAGTTATTGAAATTTATCACAAACAGGAAACGAGGTGTTTCATTCAGGCTGTTGCAACGTAAGACATTATTAATTTTTTAGAACTTGACAACATTAGTAAAAAAGCTCATATATTTTTAGAGTGCTTTTCCAAATTTTGAAGTACTTTCACTTCATCTCATAGGTCTTTCAACACCTGGAACAACCTTAGAGACATTTTTTATAAGGAAATTTCATTTACTTTTCCATTGGTGATTGAAATACCAGTGTTTTATATGTATATAACATTCTACTTTTGGATGTGCATGTTATAGAATGCTTACCTCTGACCTACTTATAGCACATTTTGTATCACAGTGGATGACGTAGTAGATGAAAGTGATGACAACGATGATATTGATTTAGAAGCTGAAAATGAAACCGAAAATGAAGATGACCTAGATAAAAATTTTAAGGTTGGTATAAATTTCTGTGTTCAGTCAACTTTATAAATTGTATTCACAGGTGTAGAACAAAGATTGGGTAGATATGTATAGCTAACAGTAGATTAATTTGTTTTGTCCACATCTTTTTATCATGGATGACTATGGACACTAAGCTATTGAAAGGAAAATAATGTTGCTTTGAATACATTAGTCTGAAAAGAGCCTTAAAAAAAGTTATTTTCACTGTCTCTGACAAGGAAGATTTTATCTAACCTTTCTGACTTAGATTTTAAAGTCTAAGGGAATCTAAGGGTGAAGGAAAGTGTTTTTTGAGACTCTTAGGTGGCAACCCGTTTTGCTTTGTTAAGTGGTAGAGGGGACCATTTTAGTATCTGCAGAAAAACATCTTAACTCCTTTATTTTTCAACTGTTTAGCTTAATGCCTTTTGGGGCACAGGGGGTTCATTTGACTCTTGTCTGCTTGGGCCTTTTTGTCTTGAAATGCTACATCAAAATTGGGGTATACTGAGTATTTGACTCTCTCTGGAAATAGAATCTAAGATACTGGAAGGAGATTTCTATCTTAATAGCAGATGTAGAACCAGTTTTATTATCACCAGATGTGATCACCAAGGCAAGCTTTGGCGAAATTGTCATGGTAGCCAGTCTAGACAACGTGATGGCATGCATCCTGGCCTCAAGAAGCTACAAAGATGAAAAACAGTGCAGACTCTGGTGTTCAAGGCAAAAAATCTGGGGTAACTGTGTTGGTGGTTCTGGACTTGATATGGTGAAAGAACTGGTAGGATCCAAGTTAGAAGAGTTTATATTCTGCATGTAAAGTGTTCCTTAGATAACAGGTGGTATATTAAAATCAACTGTTTGGATTCTTTGGGAAGTGAGTGTTTAGAGATAGTAAAATTTCCTAGATTAATATTAAGTTTATAATTTAAAGTTTTGTATTTCGATGGAAACCTTTCTTTTATGTATGTTTCCATGTGTATTAAAAACAAAGTATGTTGAGTGTAATTTATTCTTCATGGCTCAGGGTCCTCATTAAAAATATCTGTTGTGGGCTTCCCTGGTGGCGCAGTGGTTGAGAGTCCGCCTGCTCATGCAGGGGACACGGGTTCATGCCCCGGTCCGGGAAGATCCCACATGCCGCGGAGCGGCTGGGCCCGTGAGCCATGGCCGCTGAGCCTGCGCGTCCGGAGCCTGTGCTCCGCAACGGGAGAGGCCACAACAGTGAGAGGCCCGCGTACCGCAAAAAAAAAAAAAAAAAAAAAAAAATCTGTTGTGACCACTACAGATGTAAAGATGGAGATTGGCAGAGAAATAGAACTCAATAGGAATTTATAACAGTGATTCTAATTTTTCTGCTTGAAAATTGTCAGTGTGTATGCATGAATACATATTAAAAAAATTTTTTTAAATCGTATGGGTATAAGTTTCATATATTATGTATCATGGTCATTTACCCATAAATACATTAGTGTATATTTCCTCTAAGGACAGTGATATAGTAATCTTTCAGTGTCCTAGGGGGAATTGGTTCCAGGACCCACCTCAGATACCAAAATCCACAGATGCTCAAGTTCCTTATATGAAATGACATAGTATTTGCATGTAACCTATACACATCCTCCCATATGTTACATAACCACAATACAATTACCAACTTAATACATTTATAGTGATATATCATTTTTATCTAATCTACCATCCACATTCCATTTTGTCAGCTGATCTAATAATCCCCTTTAAAAGATTTTTCTTTCTTTCTCCAGTATAGGATCTAGCATCAGGTATTGCATTTAATTGTCATGTCTATTAAGTCTCCTTTAATTTAGAACATTTCCACATATTTCTTTGCCTTTTTTGACAGTCACATCTATAAAATATACAGTTATTGGCAGCATTATTCACTGGGGTATTCAAGATTGCTCACATTTTCCCCATTTTACCTTAACACAGCAGTTATAATAAGAAAAAATAATAGATTGAATTTATTGAACAGTTAATCCTGTGCTAGTCCACGCACTTTACACATACAGGCATACCTCGTTTTATTGCACTTCCCTTTATTGAGCTTAGCAGATACTGCGTTTTTAACACATTGAAGAAGGTTTGTGGCAACCGTGTGTGGAGCAAGTCTGTTGGTGCCATTTTTCCAACAGCATTGGCTCACTTCATGTCTCTGTGTCACATTGGTAATTCTCACAATATTTCAAACTTTTTCATTATTAATATATTTGTTATGGTGATCTGTGATCAGTGACCTTTGATGTTACTATTGTAATTGTTTAGCAATGAAGTCTTTTTTAATTAAGGTATTTACACTGTTTTTTTAGACATAATGTATTGAACACTTAATAGACCACAGTATAGTATAAACATAACTTTTGCATGTATTGGGAAACCAAAAATTCGTCTGACTCTCTTTATTGCGACATTTGCTTTATTGTGGTGGCCTGGAACTGAAGCTGAGATATTTCCGAGGTATGCCTGTAGTAACCATTAAGTCCTGATAGTAATCCTATAAGGTATGTGGTATTATTACCTCTGCTTTACAGGGCTGATAATTAGAAACCAGAGGTACAGAAAGGTTATCGGTGTAGCTGATAAGAGGTGGGACCAAGATGCAGAATAAAGCATTCCAGCGTGAATGTTTGCTTTCTTTACCACTCTGCTCTGCTAAATATTACTTTTTTTCAAGGGCTACAGAATTGTTGGCTCTTTGACACTGCTGAGCTGTGTTATCTTATTTTTCTTCTTTACCACTGTCTGCTTCTTACTCATGTTGTCTGTTACATTTGGACTTCGCTTAGTTTTTCCTTTTTATCTAAATCACATCACTTTTTTCATGCTTTAGGTGAACCTGCTACATTGTAGTGGGTATAATATCTGTGTTCTAATGTGACTGTAGTCATAGAGACTGTTTTTTCCTCACCATAGTGATTCAATTCTCTTTGCCCCAGATTTTTCAGAGTTTGGAGCATTTATAGAAACCTGGAGGTTCTGTTGTAGAAGAGTCGTCTCCAGATTGCCAGGACTTGTCAGTGTATAAGCTTCAACGTATTCTTTTTTTTTCTCCTTAATTTTAGAAGAACTTTAAAGGAGTAGTAGGTTTATTTCTTCTGAGTGTGTCAGGAGCTCTTTATCTTTGTTTTTCCCCAAACCAAAACACAAAATTTCTTGCTATTGACCTCTCAAAGTATAGTTTTCTTTCCTCACTGTGCCTGTTTTACAGGAAAAATTTTTTTTAATTTTTAAAATAGCTACTTTGTAATGCTATATCTTCATAAAATAGTAATGAATATTGAACTACTAGTATGTTTAGAGTAAGGCATACCTTTTAAAATTTTTTTATTATTTTGAAAGTATTATCTACTTTATAGATAATATATAGATAATATACTATTATCTACTTTAATAGATGCTAATCAAGAAAGTTACATATTTTTGGTTCATCAATGCATAATTTAAGGATATATGAAATTATATATTCATGTAATAATTACACAATTATGATACAGTAATTAATATGATACTCTTTAAATAAAACCAGTCTTTATTGTTTATGGCAATGGAGAAAATCTTTTTGTTGGTTAAAGAAATAATAGCTAAATTCCTGAATATGAAATATGAGAAATATATAATATATTGTTCTTTTTAAAATTATGTGTTAATATGACAATATATAAATATAATCAGGTACATGTATATAAAGCATTTTAAGGATTGACACATAGTAGAATGAATTTAAGTCTGAAAAATAAGTACTTTACTCTGATAGTAAGATAAATGTAAAATTGAAGATGAATACCAATTGAAAATTAATAAGTGGTCTTATTAACTCTCTTTAGCCATCAGTGAAGGTAATGATGGATTTGTATTTGTGTAAGGCCAGAGTTGTTGTGGGTCCTAGAAAATAGCTTGGATAGTAGGTAACTCACACTTGTCCTTCCATCATGATGTACATTAGCTCTTTGTACACACACAGATCAAATTGATCCTGGATACATATCCTATTCCTCCAAGGTCATATTTCTTTACATTTACTGTCTTTTTTTCCCGAAGGGACATGGAAATCATTTTTGGCTGTTGTTCCACTCCTCATTGTTTTTTTCCCCTGAAAAACAGAGTGAATGGTGGTAATGAGCTTTTCTAAGGGTGCGTGATAACCCTTAGTCGCTCTTGAGGCAGTGCGTTATATTGACTAACAGTGTATTCTTTGAAATCACTGATTAGTGATTTCACATGCTGGCTCCTCTCTTTGCAAGCCACTTAACCTCTCTGTACCTCAGTTTCCTCTTTAATTAAATGGAGGTCATGATACTATCTGCTTCATAGTATTCTTATGCAGATTAAATTAGATCATTATGTAAAATCCTTAGCATAGTCCGTCACATATTTTCATTGCTCTATAAAAGTTAGTTATTTTGATTATCACCACCACCATCATATACTTACGTTTTTCAATTTAGTTTTCTTAAGTTTTACTGCCCTTTAATCTGAGCAAAACGATGGCAGTTGGGGAGATTGGTGGGGGGGAACATAGTTTAGTTTCCATCTTGATGTTAGTTTTTCTATCTTGAGGAGCCCAAATACCATGCTATGTTAGTATAATCTTTGATAAAAAGAAAACACAACATAACAACCAAAATAACAATAACACAACAACCAAAAAATATAAGCAAATTTTAATTTACAATGAAATGAATACAACCTTTCTGCAGTGATTATTCTCTATGTACATGTAATTAATAATTTGGAAAGCTTTAAATCTGAAATGTGTTTTGTAATTTTTCGTTTTTCTTAATTGGTGACATACCATTTTTATTATTTCAGAATGACGATATTGAAACGGATATTAACAAACTAAAACCCCAGCAAGAACCAGGACGAACAATAGAAGAACTTAAAATGTATGAACACCTTTTCCCTGAGCTTGTTGATGATTTTCAGGTATACAGAAAATTCAGCATCTTAACTAATTTTAAGAAAAAGTTCTTTTTTTCTTAGACCTATAATCACTGTTTTCACTTCTGAAAAATGAAAGTAGTGTTGCTTTTCTGAGTGACATTGGACAATTATTTCAGCATTCTGAGCTACAAATTGCTGTCGGTAAAACGAGGGAACTAGGCCATTTAATTTTTGGACTAGTTTTTAAATTTTTTAATCATTTTTGTTTATCAAGTTAATTGACATAGTTTTTTATTCTTTTTAAAAATAATCTTTAAAATGGCATTTCAGAATCTTATGTTAAAGCCTTATTTTTATCAGTTGCTTTCAACTGAGGGGAGATGAGAGCTGAGAAAATGCTTAATTAAAAATATAGTCTATGCTCGTTGAATTGTTTTTCCTGATAGTCACCATATAAGCATGGAAGGTCGGGGAAAGAGGACAACTGGAAGTCTTTGAATCTAAGTTGCTTCATAAGGACAGTGACTTCTTGTTAACATTTCTTATCCTCATTTATTTACTGGAACACAGTATTCAGCTTGGATTGCACAGCAAGTAAAGCTGATTGAATTGATGGCTAGTAGTAAATATAGTTTCTAACGCTCACTCTGCTGCTCACTTGTGGTGGGTTCTTGAGTAAGTCCCTGAAACTGCCCAGAATATTAAACTGTAAAATAAAGGGTTTGAACTGATAATCGTAGATTTATTTAGCCCTTGCTGCAAACCCCCGCTCCCTCTCCCCCCCCCACCCCCCGCCCCGCCAAGTTTCACACACTAACAGTGTATTCTGGTTATAATTCCTGGTTGCAATAATTCCTGGTTGCTCAAAGAAAAAGACTTAAATGTGAAGCTGTATGTGAGAAATAAAAACAGAGAAATGCTTACTAGCTAATGTTTACATTTCACAGTTCTAATTATTCAGGTTTCTCTTTGGGAACTAATGAGCTTTTGGATGCAATAGAAGAAGCAGCAAGTTGCTCCCTCTCCCCCTCCCCCAGTGTCTTGGTACTCCCCATAGATTTGGGGTATGTTGGAAGGTACGTTGAAATCAGGGGTAGTAGAAAGAGGGCAGGAATGAAGGAGAGGTTATTTGTCAAAGAAAAAGAAGAAGACAAGAAGAGGCATTTGGGAAAGGATACAGGGTGATTTTCTTTCAGGCCACCTATAGGAAGTATCCGGCTGCTCTTTGCACACTTTTGTGCCCAACTAAGAACCACTTTAAAATAAAACTCCAGAGATAACAAATACTGCCAATTTAAAGCAGAAAAAATATATTGTGGAAGGGGTTTGGGGAAGGAATTGATTATTCTGTGAAGAAATGACCTATTTTCTTCTCTATTTGTATACATATAAGAATTATATAATGTGAGTAAAAACTGTAGGAGTTTTGATGTGGGAATAGAGATGACTAGTTTTTTAATAGGTGTTAAGGTCAGGATTTTGATCCTCATTATTTCACAAGGCAGTTCTTTTCTTGTAGACTATGTTGATGAGTACTGGTACGTTTGCCTATTAGTTCAACAACCAGAATAGGCCACCCGTGATGGTTTCCTGCTTGGCACCTTTGAAGAGCTGGCCAACTTGTGCTTTAGTTTGGCTGCTCCTAGAACAGACTCCTACTTTTGGCCTGACTTGGTGTGACCAGGGTCAGATGGTAAAGACAGGTGTGTCTGAGTGTTAAGAGCTCTGAGGATTCTTCCCAAGTGAGTTACCCCTTTTTACTGTGTTTAAGCAAAAGAAGTTACTTCTGATATTTCAGATAGTACATATTTATTAATGCCATATTTTTAAAGCTTAAAGTAGAATAGTTAGCTCTATGTATATAGTATATGTTGCGGGAAATAGCACATTTTCTTCTATGTACGTAATTGGAAAATCATTCTAAAGTAATTGTGTTGGCACTCTTTCTCATTTTTCAGTTTCAGAGGAATGCACTGTTCAAACACCTTAATCTCTAATTTTTTAAGTGTGTGTTGGAACTATGTATAGGCAGCGATATTTAAGTGATGTATTTTTGAGAATTAAAAATATTTGGTTGGCTCTAAATAGGAAGTGTTTGAAAGAATGTTTTTCAGCTATCATTGTATCAAATGATACAATGATATGAGATGGCAGATCATGAGATATTAAACAGAAATGGAATTAATTTTGATTATGACTTTTTCCACTTGGATTTGCATGTCACTTTCAACATCAACCACTGAAGCTTAAAATTACTTGATGTGTTTGTTTTTACCTGAGCACCACCCACTTTGTTTCCAGATGTGTTAAAGCTACTATTCAATGGCCTGACGGAGGCAGAATGAGTGCATTTGAAGTCCACATAAAGAATTATTAAAGTAGTTAGCAACAGACTTTTTTAAGGGGACCTTACGCATGCTTTTAAAGCTATGATTATTTATTTGTAGTGACAAGTATAGTTTTATTTTCTTTTGTTTCTTGATAGCAGAATATTAGAAGTGTCAAAATCCTGCATTTTCACAGCTCTGTTTTCATACATCTGTGGTAGCATGATGACATTTACCATATGGACTTTTGTTATGTTTATTTCTTTCCCCTCTTTTTTTTTTTTTTTTTTTTTTTTGTGGTACGCGGGCCTCTCACTGTTGTGGCCCCTCCCGTTGCGGAGCACAGGCTCCGGACGCGCAGGCTCAGCGGCCATGGCTCACGGGCCCAGCCGCTCTGCGGCATGTGGGATCCTCCCAGACAGGGGCACGAACCCGTGTCCCCTGCATCGGCAGGCGGACTCTCAACCACTGCGCCACCAGGGAAGCCCTCTAGTTACTCTTGATAAAATAGTAAATACATGTATTTACTAAATTCTGAAGTTAATTAGGATCTTTCTTTTCTCTTAATTATAAAACGAAACTTAGGATACTTTATATACACCTCCCAAACCTTCAAAACTTACATGCTTTGAATTTATATTTTAACTCTAGCTTTAAAAAAAAACCTCATATGATGCTACTGCTTTGTGTTTAGATTCAGTGTTTAAGATTTACGTACATTTTCACTACCTTGTAATTTTTTATTTCTTCTTGTTTCTCAGACTTTCTGTCTGAATTGCTTTCCTTCTGCTTGAAATGTTTTATAGTATCTGTCTGTCTGTCTCTTTTTTGGTCCAAATATATATTTATTTTGTAATTCTTCTTGAAAGTCAGTCACTGTTTTCCTCTAGCTGCTTTTTTAAAATCAACATTATTTAAGTGTAATTTACATGCAATAAATTACAAATACTTAGGTTCAATGAGTTTTAACAGATATATACAATTGTGTAGCTACCAACCCTGTCAAGATATAGAATTGTTTCTGTCACCCCAGAAATTCTGCCTGGGTTTCTTTTTAGACAATATCCTCATCTCTTGCCCAGGTAACTACTGATCTGCTGTCACTCCAGGTTAATTTTGCCTGTTTTGGAATTTCTCAAAACTGGGCTCATATAGTATGTCCTTTTTTGTGTAAGGCTTCTTTTGCTCAGTATGTTTTTGAGATTCACCTGTGTTTTGCATTTATCAGTGGTTTTTTCCCCTTATTGCTGAGTAGTATTTCATTGTATGAATATACCACGATTTCTTTATTCATTCACTTCTTGATGAGTATTGTAATGTTGGCAGTTTTGGGCTATCATGAATACAATTGATACTACCATGTGTGTACAAAGCTTTTTTGTAGGAAAGCTTGTAGGCAATATGCCTTCATTTCTCTTGGATAAATACCTACAAGTGAAATTGCTGGGTTGAGTGTATGTTTTCACTTTATAAGAAATTGTTTCTGGTGACTTGTAAGGTTGTTTCTTTAGCTTCAATGCTCTACATTTCCCAGAAATGTTTGTTAAGTGTAGGTATTTGTTAAGTCTTGGGATTCATTGTGTTTTGGAATCTGTGAGTGTTGTTTTCTCATAGGATTTGGAAAAATTCTTTATTCTCTTCTTCAGATACTGCCTCTTTCTCTTTCCCTCTCTCTTCTCTTTTGGCATTTCTAATTGAATGTAGATTTTCTATCTCTCTTCCATATCTTTTAACTCTTTTTTTAAAAATGTTTTCCTTCTCTTTGTTTCTCTGTGCTGCATTTAGGTAATTTCATCAGAACAGTCTACCAGTTCCCTAGTTCTAATTTTTGCTCCATCTAATCTATCATTAGAAACATACATTAGGCATTTAAATTTGTTTTTGAATTTTAGAAGGTTTAAAACAATGTTTCATCAGTCTTTAACTTCTTGTTTCTTGTCTTTCATTTCTTTGAACATATTAGATATAGGCATTCCTTAGTCTTACAGTTTTAGTGTCTGAATTTCTTGCAGTTTTTTTTTTTTTTTTTTTTTGCGGTACGCGGGCCTCCCACCATTGTGGCCTCTCCCGTTGCGGAGCACAGGCTCCGGACGCGCAGGCCCAGCAGCCATGGGTCATGGGCCCAGCCGCTCCGCGGCTTGTGGGATCCTCCCGTACCGGGGCACGAACCCACGTCGCCTGCATCGGCAGGCAGACTCTCAACCACTGCGCCACCAGGGAAACACTTGCAACTTAAAAAAAAAAATTTTTTTTTTACCATAAGCTGCTCGTTTTCTTTATAATTTTGTGGAAATTCCAGAAGTTTTTGTTGTTGTTGCTGCTTTTGACAAGCACTGTAATAGATTAAATTCCTCATTGAGGATTTTTGGACCACCCAGATAATGTGAATTTGGGCTGCAAATTCATGTGGTGTGATAGCAGGCTTTTGGTACCATTTTTTGAGTAGTGCTATTCTTCACCCTCTTCAGTGCTAAGGTTTGAGACAGTTGACTTTCCTTGCTATTATTTGTTTTGTGGTAGGGTATTTCTAGGGCCTCTATGTTGAAGGTTTAGTTTTCTGGGGTTCCTCTTTATGGGAGGGGTATCTTCTGTTGGACTCCCCACTTTATGCAAGCTCTGGGTTACTCTCCTGTTCTTTATACTTTTTGAGATGGGAAAACCTATACCCTAGGTCACCTGTTTTAACAAACATTTTTCAAGTGAAAGCCAGCTTCAGTCTTACAGCTTTGGGATCCCGTCTTCACTTACTATTTGGTTTTTAATCCTTGCTTTCTTATTCACTTGCTGTCATACTTAAAATGTTTTAATATCTGTTTTTTTTTGGCCGTGCCGTATGGCCTGCAGGATCTCAGTTTCCTGGCCAGGGATTGAACCCTGGGTCAAGGCAGTGAAAGCTCTGAATCCTAACCACTAGACCATCAGGGAACTCCCAAAATATTTTAATATCTTTTCCAACAGTGTAAATGTTTCTGTGGGGTAGATAACTAGCCTACCAGGTTTCCTACAACAGATTTTTAAATGCAGATTTCTTCCCTTATCTACCACTTTAGAAAAAATTTTTAAAAACTATAGTACCTAATGTTGTCAAGGAAGAGAAAAGTTGAAATAGATCCTCTCATATACAGTTACTGGGAATAGTATTAATATTTTTGGAAGGCATTTGGACAATTTGTATTAAACATTAAAATTGATTATAGTATCTGGCTCTGTAATGCCATTTCAGTGCTTGGGAAATTATCCTAAACAAAAAATTTATGCAAAAGGATGTTCATTGCAGAGTTCTTTATAATAGGAAAATTTTGGAAATGGCTTAAATGTACATCTTATTTGTTTGTTTAAATCCTTCCGTATTCTGTGAATGCCCAGCAGTAGAATAAAGGTTAAATCCATTGAGTTTTTTTTTTTTTTTTGATAAAGTCTTACATAGACCAAAAAAATGTCTAAAAGTATAAAAAGAGAAAAGGCTACTTGATCTGTCAGCAGCATCCTTATTTTTACTTGTCTTCCAGGACACTTTTCTTTCCTGGTTTTCATGTTCCCAGCCCAGCTTTTTCTTCTCCATCTCCTAGTGTTTCATTTTCATCTCCTCAACTTCTTAAGATTGTAGTATCCCGAGGTGTACAGTCTTTTGTCTTCTCTTATCTGTTTCTTTCCACTGATGATTTCCAGTCTCATGGCTTGGAGTAGTATCTGTATGTGAATGACTCTCAAAGTAACATCTTCTGTATACACCTTTCTTCTGAATTCTCAATGCATACATTCAGCTGCCTGCTTTACATCCTTGTCTATATGTGACTAGCTCACACTTAACATTCCAAAGCTAAACTCCTGATGCTTTTCAGTTGTTCAGGCAAATACTTTGGTGCCATCTGTGACCTCTCTTTGTACCTTTCACCCTGTATCTGGTCTATCAGGATATCATGTCTTTTTGGCCTCACAATACACTTAGAATCCAACCACTTCTTACCAACTTCCGTAGATTACTGCAGAGGACTCTTAATTGGTCTTTCTGCTTCTATTACCCCTGCCCGCTCCTCCCCAGAAAGACAGAATCAAACTAAACAAAAAAGAATTACGTAGCCCCAAATGCCTAAATGCTGTGGTTAAGAAGCCTGCACTACAGTTTTGGTTTTTGTCTTTTCCCCCCACCCCCTTCCCCAAATACGTCATGTCATGGCACTCATCTTCTCAGAACCCTCCATTGGCTCCCAGTCTCATTCAGAGTAAAAAGCAAAATTCTTACAATAGTCTGCAAGGCCCTACAGTGTCTGGTCCTCTTTACCTCTTGGACTTTATCTTGGTCCGTCTGTTCCAGCCATCCTAACCTCCTTGCTGTTCTCTGACCACACCAGGCCTTCTCCCACTCAAGGGTCTGGGAACCGGCAGCCCTCTCTGTCTTTGCTTATATCTGCTCAGTGAGCCTTCCCTAATCAATGGCATTAATATTGCCACCCACCTCTCCTCCCCCTGGCACTTCCAGTCCACATTACCCCTTTCCCCCTCTTCTTTTGCTTTAACACTTTACCCTCTAACATCCCGTAAAATATATTTGTATCATGTTTATTACTTTTTCTATTGACAGTCCTCTCCCCTCCTTCTGTAGAAGAATATAAGCTGCAAAAGGGAAGAGTTTTTTTTGTTTTTTTTTTAACTGATGGGTCTTAAGTGCCTGAAACTGCTTGGCACAAAACAAACACTCTAAATATCTGTTGAATTAGTGAATAGCAATTTAGCTGTTCTGTTTCCTTTAATAGATTTTGGATGATTTTAATGTCTCTGTACTTTTCTAAAATTTCTCATATTTGTTATATATAGGCACTATTTTTATAATAGAAAAAGTAAAATTAAGTGTAATGAATTTTGTGCTGGTTAAACATTTTGTCTTTTATTAGCAAAATTAAAACATACCCTGTCTTATCCATCTTTAAAATTTTCAAATGTTAGGTTTCTGAATCAGCATATAAAATGAATATGATCTTAGTTTTGTTAATATGTATAAATATTCACATATAAAAGATTAAACTTATTTTTTATTTTCAAAGGACTATGATTTAATCTCCAGAGAACCAAAAGCTTTTGTATTTGAGGGAAAAGTACGTGGCCCTATTGTTGTTCCCACGGCAGGAGAGGAAGCGTCTGGGAATTCCAGCAATTTAAGAAAAGGAGTTGTAATGAAGGCGACTGTGTCTCCTAAAGGAGATGAAGATAATAAGAAACCAGCCTGTGCGGATCTGGCAGAAGAAGACATTAAAGATAATGACAGAACATTACAACAGCAGCTAGGTGATCAAAATAGAACTATTTCATCGGGCCATGGCTTAAACAATGATATTGTGAAGGCCTTGGACCGAATTACATTGCAGAATATTCCTTCTCGAACAGCCCCGGGTTTTACTGCAGGAATGAAGAAGGACTACAGTCTCCCTGTCACTGCCCTTACATGCGCTAATGCATGTTCACACGTGGCTACTTGTGGGAATGTTCTGTTTGAGGGAAGAACTGTTCAGCTAGGCAAGCTTTGCTGTACTGGAGTCGAAACTGAGGATGATGAAGACGCTGAGTCTACTGCATCAGTGGAACAAGCATTAGTTGAAGTTCCTGATGGACCAACACTCCACGACTCAGATCTTTATATTGAGATTGTGAAAAGTACAAAGTCTGTCCCAGATTATTCGGAGGTGGCTTATCCTGATTATTTTGGTCACGTTCCTCCTCCATTCAAAGAGCCTATTTTGGAAAGGCCTTATGGTGTACAAAGGTGAGTTGTAGATTTCCTCTTCCTCATAAACAAGATCATTGTCAAAATATGGAGCATGCTGCAAAAAACTGCTTTGGGTATTTAGGAAGAAAATTACTCTTAATTAAAGTTAGTGTCGGCAGAGCCCCCTCACCTCCCGCTTGTATCCCTCACAAGCAACCTGTAGTAATAAATCTACTTCTTGCCTAGCAAAAGAAAAAAAATAAAGTTAGTGTCATTTTTTATCCTGCTTTGGAAATTTTGCATTGTTTTGAAATTGTCTGTATGGGTTTACTTTATTTTCTAAGTTCATTACCTATTCAAATGAAGCCAGCATAATAAACCTGACCATTGTACAATTTAGAAATTTTCTATTTAGAATGATTCTGAAAATATAAGAAGATTGTTTAGTAATCTTTGAAAAAAATATTATATTAGTTATATATTAATTTAGTAATTTGATTATTATTTGAACTTGATTTAGGTGTATAATCTAAAAATACCAATATGGGCAGCATTATTTTGTTGTAAAATTTGGAATTGGAAATATACAGTATAAAAATTTGGGATTCATAGGACCGAACTTATTAAATATTGCCAATTAATTTTAAAAATTATGGTTGGTATTAACTAACCATGTTGTCAACGAGTGAATATTGGGCACGTAAATACATTTTTGGTGCAACTTGACTATTTTCAGAGATTATGATTAAGGGTTTGTGACGGTGGCTTACCAGTACTTAAGAACATTTATATGTTCTTGCTATGGGTATGGTATGTGATGATGAAGGAAGACATTACTGTGCATATTTGATCCTCTTTAGACTATGAGTTCCTTTAAGGCAACACCTGTGTCTTATTTATTTTTTATATTTAGTATATAATTAATCATTTTTACTTGGCAACTTAGTATATGTTTAATGCTACCAGCTGACTCCTTGATCCGTAGGTATGGAATCACATACAACATAGCATCAGAACAAGTGACTGACTTTGCTGGGATGTGGGGCGGGGGGGTGGGCCTTTGCCTTGTCATCCACCGGTTGTATTACAGACTGCATCATCCAGAGGCCACGGGCCTCTTCGAGTGCTGGAGTGGCCTTCAGAAGGCACAGATGAAGCTCCAACTCAGAGGAAATACTCTGCAAGGATGGGCTGCAGTCTTACAGGATGCAGTATAGGCACTAAGTTAGAAACTTCCATTTGGTTCTGTATCCCCAGTAGAAAGACTAATGGGTCTGGGAAGCAGGAGGTGGAAACAGAAACAGTCCTACTTACTGTAGCTCACAGTGTCCCGCTGGGGAACTTTGTGCAGGCGTGTGTCCCTGTACCTCTGAGCTCTGCAGCGTTAGTAGTCCTAGCCCCAAAGTGGGTGTAGTCTTTCCACAGGGGACATAGCAAGGGTGCAGTTTGACTGCAAGCTGTGGTTGCCAGTGATGTACTTTAGTCTCTTGTGTCTAGGACCAGCAGACAGGACCCAGATCAGCTAAAGGAGGTAGGATTGCTTCTACACAATGGCAGCAGGTTGACTATGGGTGGCACTCAAGTGATCCACTAACTTTAAGTGTGAGTGGACACATGACGGCCACCCTGGAATGAGGATGATATGATTGCCAGGGTCTCAGACACCTAAGGAATGTTTGGGTCACTTAATCACAGCAGCTACCAAGACCTGCAGAGGTGTGATAGGTGAGGCAGAGGGGAATTTTGATAGATATCGGAGGATGGAGATGAGTTGCAGCCCTGAGAATAATTGCAGTGATGGATGGGGACAGCGTTTGTCCTGCTCATGTTTTTCTTCTAAGTGTCTCCTTAGTAGAGGCACACAGGAACTGTGGAGCAGCTGCTCTCCAAAGATGGATGGAGAAGTGGATCCATGCAGCACAAGGGTGGGCTGTGGCAGCCGTGGCAATGAGTTTCTCATCTCTCCCTTCCTGAGAGAACCTGCTGTGAGGCTTTTAGTTGCCCCCAGCCTTCAGCCACTGTATTTTGGAGATCCCTTGCAGTATTATTGCTGAGACCATGTCGTCTCTGCATTGCTTCAGCCATTGGCTGACCATGATGATGGTACTAGAGCTGAGCCATTCCTTACCAATGCGGGGATCTGATCATAGGCAGTCTTTGCTCTGTGGCTTCTTGTTGGCATGGCCGAGACTTTTGCAGAGCTGCACTGTAGTGTAAGGCTCCCCTACTCAGTGTTCTCTCTCTTCCCGGAGGTAAAATCTGCTTTTTGGACAGACCTGAAGGCCTGTCACGCCTAACTGCTGCTCCCTCTCCCCTTTGTTTTTCACACGTGTTTTCCCTAATAGATCTCTTGCACAGTTGGCTGCAAGAGATTGTGATTGTGTCTGGAATTTGCTTTTCAAAGGACCTGAACTGACATGCCTGGCATGAGTCAGAATCAGTCAGCAGCTAGATTTTTCTCCTTTTCAGCATCACCGCTTAGCCTCTCTATCTCCTGGAAGTCAAAGATGTCATCTTGGCTACAGAAAGCACTTCCTGAACTTTATGTGTTCTTTAAATGCTGAGAGCAAGTTTCCTCATTAAATTGCCTCAGTCTGAAAGTTTTAGTTTTCCTTATTAGCCTATAATATCTGAAGTAAGATTAGAGGGAATGAAGATTGTGGAATTGGGCTATAACTATTATATAGGTCTCTGATTCTCAGCCTTAATTTAACTACCAAGGATCCTTCTTATTTCCCCTCATGGACTTTGTTATGAAAGCTTTTCTCAGTCAAGACTCTTATTTAAGTATTTTACCCATTTGTGCTAATAAAAGACATAAATTCCTGCTAAGCAGAGCCTCTGATTAACATTAGATCACCTGTTCAGTTGATACATTTATTGATGTTGATAAGTAAAGAAACTTGTTTTAATTAAGTGTAGCTGTACTGCAAATAAATGTATCATGGCCACGAATAGTTGTTATACCTACTCTGTGGGTTTTCAAAATGTCTGTGCTGCAGGTGGGGAGCTACACCCTCAACTCTGGTGGCCTCTGTCCTCTTTGAGCAGCTTTTTCTAGTGTTGGGCTTTGTCATTGCCTGGCTGGGTCTTTAAGAGAGGATTATTCCACCCACAGTCCCATAGTCTACTTGCTGTCTCCCCAGGACTGTGCCTTTCCTGGTAGAGGAGAAGTTTATACCGACTGGAATTACTGTGGCTCTTCTCAATCCTCCTCTCTTTCTTCACATTTATGGTGAATTCTTTCACCTCATTCCTGAAACACAGACATTGCAATTGCTTTACTCATCTAATCAACGGATTAGAAGTTCGACCTCTTGAGTATATTAGGCCACCTTCGATTTTTTTCCTGAAGTAATTGACTTTTTCTATTGCCTCTCTACACAGGGTAATGTACCACGGAGTTTGTTATGTTATTCAAACCAAAGCTTTAAAATATAATTTTGAAACTAAACAGCATGATAAATGATTAAAAAAGGTCACTCAGAGTTGGGATATGTGTTTTAAAGTTGGGTGAGTTGGTGCAAGTTAAAGTGCATAGGAGATTGAGCTCAAGGAAATGAAAACACAGAACACCCAATGATTTACAACCTGGTTTCCTGCATCCACTCTGGAAAATTTACAATGAGAAAAGTAGGACCCTAAAACACCTTGGAGGGTTAGATGATCTTTTTATCCTGGAATTTTCAAAGATTTCTTACCCCACTGATTTTCATCACCTTGATAAAAATATTTTTTTGTCTTCTGATTTGTTACAACAGAAATAAGTCAGAAATTATGAAGTAATCTAACCTTTGCTAGTCTCTTTTGCTGCATCATTATATATTTTGTGTGACTGTGAGTGTTGCAAAGAACACCTTTCATCTTATTTGTCATAATTTCCATTTTCATATCATTTGTCAAAATTTCCATGGGTGTCAGATATTTGATGTGAGTCAGGAATATAACTCTATGTCAGTGAAACCAAACATTATGATTCTGTTTATTTAGATGTGTAGGACTTTCCCCAGTAATGTTAATTGCTTTAGATATAACTAATGCAAAAAATATATACTTAAAATGTTTCTGAATTATCAGTACATACTAGGCAGCAATACTCTCATATTTGAGGGTTGTTACTCTTTTTCTCCTTATTTTATGTACTCTGCAAATATTTGTCAAGTATTTATGTGGAATTTGTGGTGGGCAGTGTCATCCCGATGCAGAGAGATGCAATGTGTCAAAGCTTCTTTTCTCCCATCATTTTTGAATAACGGGTAGAAAACTTCAGAATTATTTGTTCCTTCAGGTGACATTAATTTGAGACTGGAAGAACAAATGCCTGTAGCGGCAATACTTGGACAATTGGACTTGAGAGTGCCGAGGCCATGTGGCATGGTGAGGCGTTTTGGCAGGTCAGGATACTCTGAAAAGCAAGTCGAAACACATGGATTCTAGACTGGGCTCTCCCACTGACTTTGTGTGTGTATATTTGAACAAATAACTTTATTTCTCCAAATACCAATTTTCTTAACTAAAAGCAGATCACTGATTTTGGAACTGTGGGTTGATGTCCATTAGTAGCCAGTATTGAAAGAGAAAATAGCAGTGTGTCACATCTAGTGCAGCCAGGTATTGTTTTATAAACTTTTTGTTTCAGCTGTGTGTGTGTGTATGTGTGTGTGCGTTTGCGTGCGTGTGTGTGTATGTAGGGCTGTGATTTTTTTAATGTATTTCTTGAAGGTCACGGTCAAGAAAGTTTGATAATTCATCTAGACCAGGGATAGCAAACTATGGCCCACAAGTCAAATACAGCTTACTGCCTATTTATGTTCAGCCCACCAGCGAAGAATGGTTTTTATATATTTAAATGGCTCAAAAAAATCCAAAGAAAAATAATATTTTGTAACACATTAAAATTATATGAAATTCATATTTGTGTCCATAAATAAAGTTTTATTGGAATACAGCCAGTCCTGTTTGTTTATGTACCATCTATGGCTGTTCTTTCACCACAGTGGCAAGGTTAAATAGTAGTGACAGAGACCATGTGCCTTGCAAAGCCTAAACTATTTACTGTCTGACCCTATATAGGAAAAGTTTGCTGACCCCTGTAGCTAGGTAGTCTGAAGGCTTTATGGTTCTGTATTTGTAATAAAATATCAAATATGGGCCAGGTAATAGGTGTTACTAAAATACTCAGAAGTGCTTCCTTTTTTTTTGAAATACATTGAGGATATTGATTCTAGTTTGTTTATCTTATTTGCCTCATCTTCTGAAACTTATTTTTTGAGCAAATGATAAACATTTTGTAAATGTCAACTTTTAGCTCAGTCACTATCTGAGTGCAGTAACATTGTAAATGACTGATGTCAGAATTAATGAGGATTTACTATTTTATCATTTTCAGAAAAGGAAGCATTAGATCCCTTAAAATTATTCAGTGAAAATATCTTCTTGTCATTTTGAATTTCTACTTTATGATAATCTTTCTTGTATGTAATCACTGATCTTTTTAAAAGAAAGTACAATAAATGAATAAAATTTCATTAAAAATCTCTTCACCTCATTTGGAAGGGGAAAAATCCATTATAAGATTCATATCTCAATGTGGATAATGCAGTGACATTTTAAAAAAAATTATTGTAAATACATAATGATGATTACTTGAAATCCATATTTTTGGTTTAAGTTGGATCAAAAATTAAAATGAAGCATCTGAGTTTAAAGTGTGCTTAGCATTTTTTGGTGTATTTTCCTTGTATTCATATTACATAAAATTAGCATTTTGATTTTCTTCACATTGTTTTTCTGTATGTTTTAGAAAAATTGCCTAGCTGTATTTTATAAGAATAGATATTTTATTATAAAATATAATTCGTTACCTTGTTTTAAAAAAGCATTTAAGGTATTTTACAAAAATACTTTCAGCAAAATAAAATGAAAAAAATGGCAAAGAAACGTGGTGACTCTTAACCTCAGAAATATGTTCAGCATTTTTCAAAGTAAGAGACATTTTTTTTTTTTTAAACTGGAGTATAATTGCTTTACAATGTTATGTTAGTTTCTGCTGTACAACGAAGTGAATCAGCTCTATGTACATATATATCCCCTCCCTCGTGGACCTCCCTCCCCCCGTCCCACCATGCAAATTAAAATGTACTGAGATATCATTTCCCACATATCAAAAATTGGCTAAAATGTGGAAGCTTCACAGAATATTGATGACGCTGTGGAGAAACAGGCTCTCACATACATTGATAGTGGGATTTTCAATTGACAATACCTCTTGTGGAGGGCAGTCTGACAGAGTCTATCAAAATTAAATTCCTTTGACACATTAATCCCACATCTGAAAATTTATGATATATATACACATATATATATACGATATATATGTACGTATACACATGTAATTTGCACATCTAAGTTCAAAGTTTTTCATTGTAGCATTGTTTTGAGATTGGAAGCAACTCAAATGCCCATCGATCAGAGACTAGTTAAATAAATTATGGTATATCCATTCAATGAATACTTTGCAATGATTAAAAAACAAAAAGATCTCTGTACACTGATAGAAAGAGCTACAAGATGTATTATTAAATAAAATAATCAAGGTGCTTGCAGAAGGAAAGTAATAAAAGTAGTTAACTGGATAAATGAACAGTGTGGGTTGTGTTGAAAGTGAGAGTCTTCATTTTATACTTTTATGTAATATTTGATTTTTGTACCAGGTCAATATATTACCTGTTGAGAAATTTAAAATTAAAAACATAAGTGAAGGAATTGTGGCAAAAGCAAAATAAGGAAAGCAAAACCTTGGATTTCTTTATATCACGTTTAGAATGGTTCATGTACTTCTGGAATGGAGATAATAGAAGTATTAGTAGGAGCAACACTAGCAGAAAACTTTTATATTGGGTGGTTTTTACGGGCCAGACACAGAAATAAGTAAAAAGCACTTTGTATGCAGTGTGTATATGCTTATAAATTATGTCATTTAATGGTATAACAGCTCTATGAGGAAATTGCTATTATTTCTCCTGTTTTATGGAAGACTATGCTGAAACTTAGGATTCTTGAGGAACTTATCCAAGGTAACACTGCTAGCAAATGACAGAGCCAAGAGTCAGCCTGGTCTACGTCATGAGCCTGTCCTGTTAGGCATTCATACATAGTGTTCATATATATGTGGTTATACCATACTCATGAAGAATATCTTCTACGGGTCCTCAGAGAATACTTATGTAATGAACAACATATCCCATAATATCCTGATGGTTGAGTAAATATAGCAATGAGGCGTACTAAATTGTTTCTCATAATGTTGTTCTGTATTGGTTGAAACCTAACAAAAGTACAGTTTTGGTGTTGGCCACATATCATGTGAACTTTTGAGTATTTACTAGACTGAATGGGCTGCAAATTTTTCAGACCGCCTTACACAAATTATTTTCTTCTGAGCCAAGCCTTTGATGATGAATGTCAATAAGTTTGAGGTTATAGTCCCCAAGGGTACCTAGAAAATATTTATTGTTTTGTTTTGACTAGAGAGCCATATATTTTAATAGGCAGCTGAGGTAAAGTAACAAAGGATTGATATCTTTTATGAAAGCTGTGCTGCTTAACACAAATGTATGAATAAAAGGCTAATTGTCCTCTTTATTAATGAGGTCTGAGGGCAGGGCAAGATTTCCCTCAGGTATTAGTTTTAGGTCTAATCTAAATTTAATATAAATGGGGAGTTATATCTCCTAAAATGCAGTGTCAGAGGTTGAAAACCAGTGGCCTGTAGGCCATATTCAACTTGCTCGTGATTTTAGCTTCACTGCAGAGGTTTTTGTTTTTTAACTGAATGCCAACATTTAACATTTGAGAGATCCCACGTAGAGATCCAAGTTTCTGCTGTTTCTCGGAAAATTGGTATGACATCCTTAACCTCTGTTTCCTACCTGGCAACATTCAGTTGTTTTTAGACAGAGCCTGCGTTCCCCAGTTTTCCACAGGTCTCCTCAGGTACATCACCTGCTGGCCCTGTAGGTGTCGAGCTTTTTTACCTTGTTTTACATTACAGAACATTGCTGTAGAACTGAGCTATTATATCAGCCTTTTAATACCATTTTCCTTAAGTAAAGCCCCAAACTTTTGTATGTATTAAGTGTTTGCACATTTGTGGTAGATATCAACCTTAAGATTTAATAAATTATTTTGACAAATGGATGTATTTAGTCATTCACCATACTTGAACACTTGTATTTTTTGGTATGGTGTGTACGTAAGTGCCATCTCTTTCATTGTTGGGGATCTGGTTGATATAAATTTTGGATTTGTTATTATTATAATTAATAGCTTTTTAAAAGTTTGTTTCTTTAGAAAGAATTTGACTTTTGAAAGTTACAACCTTGACTCTAAATCAAGGATTTATATCACAATCCTTTGATACTGGGTTTATTTCTTGATATACTGCTTTGTAAATAATGAGTTATTTTTTGTAAAATAAAAATTAATAAATTATGCTTAACTGCATAACCGCTAGATTAAGAATTTCTATGTAGAAAAGCATAATAGACATTCAAGATTTTTTTTTTTGAAAACTATTGGCCTTGTAGCTAGTTATTTTCTGTAACTCAGACTTTTAAAATACTGTTTTTTGTCTTGTTATGAATTGATTCTTTTTTTGTACACAAAATATGTAGAGGAGTGATCATTTTTATTTTAAGAAATATTTTTATCATTTTATACTTTTTAATCCAAAACTTACTTGGGAGATAATAATGAATTTTGGTCAAACTTCTTTTTTATGATTTCAGGACAAAAATTGCCCAAGATATTGAGAGGCTAATACATCAGAGTGATATAATAGATCGAGCGGTGTATGACTTAGATAACCCAAAGTAAGTATGCTTTTTGTTTGTTTGTTTTACTTTTATTGGTTTTATTCCTACTGTAAAATTTCAGTGTTCTTTTAAAGGACAAAAAAATATAGTTAACTTCCACCTAGTTAACCCTCACTACGTTTTGATCTTCTAGCAGAGATGTAATGGTAATGTAAATCATGTTTATTTACTTAAATTGAATATATCGCAAGCTTTTATTTGATCTTAGGTGGGCTTTTAATGGGTTTAATAAGGGAAAGGTCACAAACTGATGCTTTGTTTTTAAAAACTGAAACTACCTCCACTTAAGAGAGTGGAGATACCACATGAATGCTGCAATTTTGTCCTGTAATACTGAGCCTTCATTTCCTTAGGACAACAAATTACCATCCCCTTTAGAAGGAACATATGCTTCCTACCTCTCCACAGTCCCCACTTCTCTCTTTTGTCTCTTACTGCTTACAATCTGCTTCAGTCCTTTAAGTTACTTGCCTGACCTTTGAAGCCATTTGTTTGTGATTCTTGATGTTTTAACATCACTTCCAATTTAGGATTATCACTGGTACCATTGTATTTTATGGTTTAAATATAAGTAAATAAATGAAAATGAAAAATGATGAAGGTGACTACTATTTATCAAATAAGAAATTTAATCAGCCTGCATGTGGGTTTTCCCTCTCCCTCAACATTCTAATATTTTGGGGAAGTTTCATATTTCAGTAGTCTCATTTGGAAGAAATAAAACATTTTAAAAAGATTTTTGTTAGAGAGTTAGGGTAAAGTTATGTCAGAGCTAATGACTGAGTTTGAAATAATATTCTGAAAAATGAAAGACAAATCTACCTTATTCATAACTTCTTAGTTATTTCTAAAATTTTTGTGATTAACACTGACTATAAATGTGGGAACAAATCTCTACTCGTAATTATAATTTTTTTGTCTATAAATATTAGCCAAAGTTTGTATTTTGCTTGTGTTGGTTTTGTTCTTTGGTTTAAAAATAATGAGGAGGGTGAGGCAGCAATAATGGTGTATTTTTAATCTGTAGTGTAGTTTTATTTTTTGCTCAGTTGTTTAAATGCAACATATTTTATTATTCTTACTTTAAAATTTCATTTAGTTATACCACTCCAGAAGAAGGAGATATTTTGAAGTTTAACTCCAAATTTGAATCTGGGAATCTGCGCAAAGTAATTCAAATTAGAAAGTAAGTCATTAAAAATTTTCCCATTTTGTATGTGCACAGATTATTTTCCTAATTTTCATCAAATTTGTTTATTTTCTGTTTTCAGAAATGAATATGACCTTATTCTGAACTCAGATATAAATAGTAATCATTATCATCAGTGGTTTTACTTTGAAGTCAGTGGAATGCGACCAAGCATTGCTTATAGGTTCAACATCATTAACTGTGAAAAGTCCAACAGTCAATTTAATTATGGTAAGACAGAAAGTTTTCTTTCCCAATTTAGAGGGCATGCAGGCATTGTAACTGTAGGATAGAAGTTTTTAAAAAATTACTAATGTTTTTTAAAAGTTTCAGTGTTCTTTTGTTTTTTCTAGTTTTCAAAATTCAGATATTTATGCAAGATTTGACATAAACTAAGCTTTGCTTTGTTGGTGAAAAGAGTTACCCTTATAAAAGCAAGCCCTTTAAAATGTAATAAGTGGGGCTCCCCTGGTGATGCAGTGGTTGAGAGTCCGCCTGCTGATGCAGGGGACACGGGTTCATGCCCCAGTCTGGGAAGATCCCACATGCCGCGGAGTGGCTGGGCCTGTGAGCCATGGCCGCTGAGCCTGCACGTCCGGAGCCTGTGCTCTGCAACAGGAGTGGCCACAGCAGTGAGAGGTCCGCGTACCGCAAAAAACAAAGCAAAACAAAATGAACAAACAAATGTAATAAGTGAGGTTGATTTCATCCAACTTGAATACAGCTATAAAGATTTATTATGTATGCTGCTTAAAATCAAGTTTTTAATAAAGTCTGTTCATCCAGAAGATAATTACATAAAGCAGTCTCTTTTTAACTGTTTATTTTGAATAGATTCCTAAAAAGTTAAAGTATTATAGAAGTTGCAGAAAGGTTCCATGTTCTCTTCACCAGATTTCCTCTCATGGTTACATCTTACATAGCTGTACTGGAATACCAAAGCCAGGGTTTCAAATACCAGTGCTATAGGTAGATGGCATTTTTGCTAACTGTATTTATTTATTCACTTTTATAAAATAGTACTTACTACTTTAAGCTTCATTAAAATATTTTAATTTTTACACTTAAAAGCACACATTTTGGAGCGCTGCTTCTCTATTAAAAAAAAACTATACTTCTGTGTGATAATTTTTTCCTTTAGTGTCATTTTAAATTTAAAATGAATAAAATTCTGTAAAACTAAATCAAAACAGTGAGACAGATGGCTGCTTTAGTTTTTAAGTTTCTCCAGCCCTTTGGGTATTTTTGTATGTATATCATCCTTTCCAAACCCACTTTGTGGAGAATTTGGAAAACACAGTGTTGTTAAGAAAATTAAAACCATCAGCAGTACATCATCCAGAGAAACTTATTTTATTTGTTTATTTTTTATAAATTTTATTTATTTATTTATTTATGGCTGCATTGGGTCTTGTTGCAGTGAGCAGGGGCTACTCTTCGTTGTGGTGTACGGGCTTCTTATTGTGTGGGCTCTAGAGTGCAGGCTCAGTAGTTGTGACACACAGGCTCAGTTGCTCTGCGGCATGTGGGATCTTCCTGGATCAGGGCTGGAACCCATGTCCCCTGCGTTGGCAGGCGGATTCTTAACCATTGTGCCACCAGGGAAGCCCGAGAAACTTATTTTAATGTTTGTTGTTTCTTTCCAGCTTTTAAAATAATGCAGTATGTGATTTTTCCATACATATAGTTATGTATTTATTTAAAAAAATAATGCTCACAACCTATGCAGTTTCATAGTGTGTATTTTAACCAACCATTATATTTATATTGTCAGTATTTTTCTGGTTATTAAATATCCATCTGAAGCAGAGTTTAATGGACATCCTATGGAAGTTCTGTAACTCATTTATCCAAACATTCTTTTGTTGGACTTGTTTTATTTTCCTTCCAGTTTTATTGAGATATAACCGACCCTACAGCACTGTATAACTTTAAAGTGTACAGCATTATGGTTTGACTTTTATCATGAAATGATTACAATGTTTAGTGGACCTATTACAATTTAAGTTGTTTCTAATTATTTTCTATTTTAAATACTACTGAGATAAACATTGTACTAAATATTTGTGTGTATAATAATTTAGTTACATATTCACAAAAGTGGAATTTCTTTGTCTGCCAGCTGTAAATGTGTTTTTGTTTTGTTTTGTTTTGTTTTTTCTGATTAGGAACAGTGGATCTTATGGGATCCACTGTCCAAATTAGGGAATTTGGTAAAGGAAATACACTTTAGGGAAGAATCTCTAAGAAGGAAAGAGAAGAAAAAAACCCGCTGTTTAGCATTTTGTTAGCCATCCTTAAACTTATTCACATTCACATAATTTTAAAATTAAATTTTACCCTTTTATAGATTTGGGATCACAATATGAAAACTCATTTGTAAACTATATTTTTAAACTACACAACATATTGTAAAAACATTTCCCTGTGCCATTACATATTTTCAGCAACATCATTACTAATGTTTGTATAGTATTCTGCTGAGTAATGTACAATAATTATTTAAATGATAACAGATTGACGAGAATTTGTCTTTTTCAACATTTCAAAATTAGGAGCTGTGTTGCAATAGATATCCTTAATTATTTTTTTGTGTGTATGTTTCTGATTATTGCTTTGCCATAAATTCCTCCAAGTAGAATTTCTCAAAGGAAATGAACTTATGTTGGTGAAGACTAGGGAAAATGTGTCCTTACAGTGTTGGTGGGAGTGTTGAATTAGTTCAGCTTCTTTGAAGTGCATTTGATAGTATGATTTTAGTGTTTATATTTAACTTCATCCATGCAGGATTTATTTTGGTATATTCTGTGAATTGGGATCTAACGTAATCCTATCGTTTGTAGTTAAGCAGCTTTAGCTGAACTAATTCTTTCTCAAAAGAATTTTAAACTGTTGTTGATGAATTCATTGAGTCGTCAGACGTTGACATTTGTAACTCATTTGCAACTGTATTCCTGACCCACTAGTAAAAACAGGATTGGGAACATCACTCAGAAGACATTGTACATTGTTGCCCTATTATAATTGTTATAGAAAACGGTCAGTTTAGAAAAAAACAGATTAGAAACTGGTTTAAGGTATCACACAATTGCTTATTCATAATTTCTGACTTTCTGAATTTGGGTGGAATTTTTCTGACCTGTTAGTCATACTGTGTATCCCTTTTGGTTTGAAACACCACAACTCTCGCAAGCTGTGGCCTTCACAATATACCAGCATTTGTTTGGGGGCTGTGTGTTGCTCTAGCACCACTTGATTTTAATTATTCTGACCTTTCAGTCTTGTGTAACATCATTGTTGTTCTAGAACCATTTTGTTTTTAAAATTATTTTGACTTTATAATATAGTTTAACATCCTGTAGTCTTTTTCAGAAACAGTTTAACAACTTTTTCTAACTTTATTTTTCCTGAATAGTTTATTCTGAATATCATTCTGAGTAATTTTATCAAGTGCCCCAAATTTCCATTGCATTAAACTTATAATGTGGGAGAAATTGGATTTCTTATATTGTATTCGATCTTGCCACTTACGAACATAGTGTATTTGTTTACTCAACTTTTTTATGTCCTCACCTAAATTTTTTAGTTTTCTTTTTGTAAGTTCCATATATTTCTTAAGTATACCTTCATTCTTAAGTATTTTATGTATTTCTTTTTTCTGTTGTGAAAGAGTACTTCTCCCTATTTTCAAGCTTGTTATTATTTATAATTAAGAAAGCTAAGGATTTTTATATGTTTACTTGAAAATCAGACTCCTTAGTTTCTTATTAGTTCTCATAGTTTCTCAGTTGATATTTTGAATTTTCTTGGTAGGTCCCTAGAATTTCTCCTTATCCCTAGTTATATCATATATGTTTCATTGCTTGGCTGGAACTTTGAGATTGTTTAAACTAAAAGACTTTGGGCATCCTTGTTTGATTTTGAATTTAATGTGAGTGCTGTTTGTGTGTGTGTGTGTGTGTATTTTTTTTTTTTGTGGAGGTGCCCCGTGGCATGCGGGATCTTAGTTCCCTGACCAGGGATCGCACCCGCGCCTCCTGCATTGGGAGCGTGAAGTCTTAACCTGCTGGACCGCCAGGGAAATCCTGCTAGTATTTATGTTATGTATGTCAGCTTGTTTTGGGATACATATTCTTTCTTATACTAAAGAATTGCTATTTTTACCGAATTTTTAAAATTAGAAATATTTTATTTCACTTTTTGCATTTATCAGTGTGACCATATAATGCTGTGAGCTGTTAATGTGCTGTGTTATAATTATTTAATAATGTTTCTAATAGTAAACCGTCCTTGAGTTTCAGAAATTAGTCTGTTTTGCCCTGTGAGTTAATCTTTAATACAAATATTTTGCATTTGTTAGTATTTTGTTTAAAGGTTTTTACATCATTGGTCATAAGTTAGACAAGACAATTTTCTGACTGGAGGACTATCTTTTTATAGTTTTGGAAGCAGGCTAATGCTAACATTGAACACTTAAATGAACAGCTTTTATTTCCCTACCCAGTGTTCTGGAGCAGTTTAAATAGCATTTATATGTTTTCATGAAACTTGGAAATAATGCACCTGTAAAGTAGTCTGATTCTGTGCCCCTTTTTGGGGGGAGAGGGAGCTTCTGGATAACTTCTTCAGTTTTATATGACTCCATATAGTCTAGTTTTCTATTTTTTACTGAGGCAGTCTTGATTATTTATTTTTTCTTGCACAGGTGACATTTAGATTTTCAGAATTCACTAGCAGAGAGTTGTATGCGATATCTGTAGTATGTGTACTTGCATGTCCCCTTGTTTGCTTTCCTTTTTGTGTGTGTGTGCACGTAAAACGTAATTTGTTTTATTTTACTATTTTAAAAACCTGGCTCTTAGTTTTATTCATTATTTCCTTTAAAAGTTTTTTTTTTTTAATTTATTAATTTCTCCCTTGTCCTCCCTGCAGGTTGATATTTTTTCTCTTTCTAACTTCTAGTTTATTTGCTTAAATTTATTTAAGTTTATTTTTGTTTGATGATCAAGCATTTAGGGTATTTTTTAAATTGAGGTATAGTTGATTTACAATATTAATTTTAGGTGTACAGCATAGTGGTTCAAAATTTTTATAAATTATAATCCATTTATAGTTATTAAAAATATTGGCTCTATTCCCTGTGTTGTACAATATCCTTGATGCTTAATTGTTTTATACATATTACTTTGTACCTCTTAATCCCCTGCCCCTATTTTGCCCCTCCCACCTCCCCTCTCCCCACTGGTAACCTAGTTTGTTTGTTCACAATATCTGTGATTCTGTTTCTTTTTATGTTCACTAGTTTGTTTTATTTTTTATATTCCACATATACATGATAAAATACAGTATTTGTCTTTCTCTGTCTGGCTTATTTCACTGAGCATAATACCCTCCTAGTCCACCCATGTTGTTGTAAATGGCAAATTTTATTCTTTTTTATGGCTGAGTAGTATTCCGTGTGTGTGTGTGTGTGTGTGTGTGTGTGTGTGTGTGTGTGTGTGTGTACACCACATCTTCTTTTTGCATTCATCTGTTCATGGGCAGTTAGGTTGCTTCCATATCTTGGCTATTGTAATAATATGAACATTGGGGTGCATGCTTATTTCGGGGCTCCTTGTCTGTTCCATTGATCTGTGTATCCATGTTTGTGCCACTACCATACTGTTTTGATTACTGAAGCTTTGTAGTGTAGTGTGAAGTCAGGGAGCATGGTGCCTCCAGCTTGTTCTTCTCTTTCAAGATTGTTTTGGCTATTTAGGGTCTTTTATGTTTCCATACAAATTTTAAATTTATTTGTCCTGGTTCTGTGAACAATGCCATTGGTATTTTGATAGGGATTGCATTAAATCTGTAGATTGCCTTGGGTAGTATGGTTATTTTAACAATACTGATTCTTCCAATCCATGAACATGATGTGTCTCTCCATCTGTGTCTTCTTCAGTTTCATCAGTGTCCTTTTGTTTTTTGAGTACAGGTCTTTTACCTCCTTAGGTAGGTTTATTCCTAGGTATTTTATTCTTTTGATGCATTGGTACATGGAATTGTTTCCTTAATTTCTCTTTCTGATAGTTCGTTGTTAGTGTATAGAAATGCCACAGACTTCTATATATTAATTTTGAATCCTGCAACTTTACTGAATTCATTGAAGAGTTCTAGTGGTTTTTGGTGGCGTCTTTAGGATTTTCTCTATATAATGTCATGTCATTTGCAAACAATGACAGTTTTACTTTCTGTTTTCCAATTTGGATTCCTTTTATTACTCTTTGTTATCTGAAAGCTGTGGCTAGGACTTCTAATATTATATTGAATAAAAGTAAGGAGAGTGGGCATCCTTGTCTTGTTTCTGATCTTAGAGGAAATGCTTTCAGCTTTTCATCATTGAGTATGATGTTAGCTGTGGGCTAATAATATATGGCCTTTATTATGTTGAGATATGTTCCCTCTGTACCCACTTCCTGTAGAGATTTTATCATAAGTGGATGTTGAAATTTGTCAAAAGCTTTTTCTGCATCTTTAGAGATGATCATATTGTTTTTATTCTTCAATTTGTCAATGTGGTGTATCACATTGATTGATTTGTGGATATTGAACCATCCTTGCATCCCTGCAATAAATCCCACTTGATAATGGTATACGGTTTCCTTTTAACATATTGTTGGATTCAGTTTGCTAATATTTTGTTGAGGATTATTGAGTCTATGTTCATCAGTGATATTAGCTTGTAATTTTCTTTTTTTGTAATCTCTTTGTCTGATTTTGGTGTCAGGGTGATGCTAGCCTCATAGAATGATTTCAGAAGTATTCCTTCCTCAGCAACTTTTTAGAATAGTTTGAGAAGGATCGGTGTTAGCTCTTCTCTAAATGTTTGGTGGAATTCATCTGTGAAGCTATCTGGTCCAGGACTTTTGTTTTTTGGGAGTTTTTAAATTACTGATTCACTTTCATTATGGGTAATTGCTCTGTTTATGTTTTCTATTCCTTCTTGGTTCAATCTTGGGAGATTGTACATTTCTAGGAATTTGTCCATTTCTTCTAGTTTGTACATTTTACTGGCATGTCTCTTATGATTCTTTTTATTTCTGTGGTGTTGCTTATAAATTCTCCCTTTTTATTTCTGATTTTTACTGATTTGAGCTCTCTTTTTTTCTCGATGAGTCTGGCTAAAAGTTTATCAATTTTGTTTATTTTTTCAAAGAACCAGCTTTTAGTTTCACTGATATTTTCTGTTGTTCTTTTTAGTCTCTATTTTATTAATTCTTGATCTTTATGATTTCTTTCCTTCTACTAACTTTGGGTTTTGTTTGTTCTTTTTCCTTTAGGTGTAAGGTTAGGTCTCTGTTTTTTGGGTTTTTTTTGGTTTAAAGTTAGGTTGTTTATTTGAGATTTTTCTTGTTTCCTTAGGTAAGCTGTGTCACTTTAAAATTCCCTCTTAGAACTGCTTTTGTTGCATTGTATAGATTTTGGATTTACTGTGTTTTTGTTTTCATTTGTCTCCAGGTTTTTTTTTTCTTCAGTGATCCATTGGTTGTTTAGGAGCATATTGTGTAACCTCCATGTGTTTGTGTTTTTTGGCAGGTTTTTTTTTTTTTTTGTAGTCTCATGGCATTGTGGTCAAAAAAGATGCTTGATATTATTTCAATTTTCTTAAATTTACCGAGGCCTGTTTTGTGGCCTAGCATGTGATCTATCCTGTAGAACGTTCCATATGCACTTGAAAAGAGTGTGTTATCTGCTGCTTTTGGACAGAGTGTTCTATATATATCTATTAAGTCCATCTGCTCTAATGTGTCATTTAAGGGCAGTGTTACCTTATTGATTTTCTGTCTGGATGATCTGTCCATTGATGTAAGTGGGTGTTAATATCCACTACTAATATTGTGTTATAGTTGATTTCTCCCTTTATGTCTGTTAATATTTGCTCTTTGTGTTTAGGTGCTCCTATGTTGGGTGCATATATATTTGTAATTGTTATATTTTCTTCTTGGATTGATCCCCTGATCATTATATGATATCCTTCTTTGTCTCTTGTCACAGTCTTTGTTTTAAAATCTATTTTGTCTCATATAGGTATTGCTACCCTGGCTTTCCTTTGATTTCCATTTGTGTGGAATACCTTTTTCCATCCCCTCACTTTCAATCTGTTTGTGTCTTTGGATATGAAGTGAGTCTCTTGTAGACAGCATATATTACAGGTCTTGTTTTTGCATCCATTCAGCTGCTGTCGGTCTTTTGATTAGAGCATTTATTCTATTTATATTTAAAGTAATTATTGATACTTATGTACTTACTGCCACTGTGTTAATTGTTTTGGAGTTGTTTTTGTAGGTCTTTTTTGTTTCTTTTTTTTTTTTGTTCTCTTCCCCTATGATTTGATGACTATCTCTAGTGTTATGTTTGGATTCCTTTTTCTTTTGTGTCTGTATCTATTATAGATTTTTGTTTTGTTGTTACCATGAGGTTTATATGTAGCAATCTATATTTATATACATGATTATTTTAGGTTGTTGATCTCTTAATTTCAAATGCATTGTTACAACCATGTATTTGTACTCTTCTCTCCTCACAATTACCATTTTCGATATCATATATATTTTACATCTGTTTGTTTTGTGTATTCCTTAACTGCTTATTGTGGGTATAGCTTATTTTACTGCTTTTGTCTTTTAACCTTCTTACTAGCTCTGTACATGTTGTTTTACTACCTTTACTGTATGTTTGCCTTTACTGATGAGCTTTTTCCTTTCATAATTTTCATGTTCCTAGTTGTAGCCTTTTCTTTTTCACTTAGAGAAGTCCTTTTAACGTTTCTTGTAAAGCTGGTTTGTTGGTGCTGAACTCTTTTAGCTTTTGCTTGTCTGCAAAACATTTGATCTCTCCATCAAATCAGAATGAGAGCCTTGCCAGGTAGAATATTCTTGATTGCAGGTTTTTCCCTTTCATCATTTTAAATATATCATGCCACTCCCTTCTGGCCTGCAGAGTTTCTGCTGAAAAGTCAGCTGATAGTCTTATGGGAGTTCCCTTTTATGTAACTTAGTGCTTTTTCCTTGCTCCTTTTAATATTCTCTCCTTTTAAAATGTTTTTGCCATTTTAATAACATTGTGTCTTGGTGTGGTCCTCTTTTGGTTGATCCTGTTTGGGACTCTCTGTGCTTTCTGTATTCTTTCGCAGGTTAGGGAAATTTTCAGCTGTTATTTCTTCAAATGTGTTATTTTCTCCTTTGTCTCTTCCTTTTTGGACCCCTATAATGTGAATCCTAGTATGCTCGATGTTGCCCCAGAGGTCTCTGTCCTCATTTCTTTTTATTCTTTTTTCTGTTCAGCGTCAGTGATTTCCACTATTCTTGTCTTCCAGGTTGCTGATCCTTTTCCTGTGTATCATTTAGTCTCCTATTGATTCCCTATAGTGTAATTTTTGTTTCATTTATTGTGTTCTTCATCTCCGTTTGGTTGTTCTTTATATTTTCCAACTCTTTGTTAAAAACTTATAATTTCCTGCCCTGTGCATCTTTACTTCTCCTGAGTTCTTTCATCATCCTTATGGTCATTACCTTGAACTCTTTCTTGGGTAGATTGCCTATACTTACTTCATTTTGTTCTTCTTTTAGGGTTTTATCTTATTCCTTCGTTTGAAACGTGTTCCTCTGTCAACTTATTTTGCCTAAGTTGCTATTTTTGTTTTTATGTATCTGGTATGTTGGTTGTGTTTCCTGACCTTAGAAAAGTACCTTTTAGTAGGAGATGTTCTATGCGCCCCAGCTGTGTACTTCTCTCTGGTCACTAGAACTGTGTGCTCTAGTGGTGCCTCCTACATGGGCTTTTTGGGTCCTTCTATTGTGGTGGGCTGACCACTGTGGGTGGACTGGTAGGTGTGGCTGGCCCCTGGTCTGGTTGGTTGCCAAGCCCTGCCTTGTGTGGAGGCTGCCAGCCACTGGTTGGTAGGGCTGGGTTGTGAGGTGGCTGGCTGTGGAACCCCAGGGGGCCTTAGGGCTAGTGCTGGCTCACTGGTGGACAGAGTTGGGGTCCAGGAGATCCTGGGGCCAGTGCTCACTTACTGGTGGCTGAAGCCAGGTCTTGGAGCTGGTTTTGGCCTTACTGTCAAGCAGAGCTGGGTCCTGGGGTCTGGCTAGAGGGCCCAGGGATCCCAGAACTGGTGTCAGACCACTGGAGGGTGGGGCTGGCTCCTGATACAGCTGGCTGCAGGGTTTGAGGTGTCCTGAAACTTGTCTTGGCTTGCTGGGACTAGGGCCCAACTGTCCCAGGTCTGGTGCTGGCCTGCTAGTGGTTGGGTTGGGTCCTGCCCTGGCAGGTTTCAGGGCTGAGGTTGTCCTGGGGCTGGTGAGTGCCCACTGGTGGGTGAGACTGGCCTTGAGGCTAGGGCAGGCTTGTTTTGGGGCAGGGGCTGGGTCCAGTGGGTCCTGGGGCTGGTGCTTGTCCAGTGGTATGTGAGGCTGGTCCTGAGGCCAGCGTCAGCTTCCTGCTGGTAGGTGGAGTTGGGTCTTGGAATCTCTGCGTGTAGGGCCCTGGGGGTCCCAGATCTAGTGCCTGCACACTGGTGTGTGGGGCCAGGTCCTGGGCCCTCTGGTGGGCACAGCTGTGTTCAGGGGTTCTTAAGGCAGCCTGCCTATTGGTTGGTGGGGGTATGTCTTGGCCCAGTTAGTTGCTTGGCCTCAGGTGTCGCAGAACTGGTGACTACAGGCTGTTGAGTCCTGGGGTCCTGGGGCTAATAAGCTAGAGGGAGGATTCCACACTGGTGATACTTGCCAGCACCAGTGTCTGATAGAACGAGCACCCAAAGATGGCAGCCCCCAGTGTCTGTGTCCTTAGGGTGAGCTCCAGTTGCCTCTTTCCTCTCTGGGAGACTTCGCAAAATCAGCAGTTAGGTCTGACCCAGGCTCCTTTCAAATGACTTCTTTTTCCCTGGGCCCTGGTACGTGTGAGATTTTGTGTGTGTCCTTTAGAGTCTGTTTCCCACAGCCCTCCAGCCCCCCTGAATTTAAGCCCTGCTAGCCTTCAAAGCCAAACATTCTCAAGGCTTGTTTCCTGGCACAGGACTCCTGGGCTAGGGAGCCTCATGTGGGGCTTAGACCCCTTGCTCCCTGGGGAGAACCTCTGCAATTGTATTCTCCTGTTTGTGGATTGCCCACTGAGGGGCATGCGTCTTGACTATACCATGACTCTCCCCCTCCTACCCGTCTCGTTGTGGTTCTTCTTTATATCTTTAGTTGTAGAAGATCTTTTCTGGTAGGTTCTAGTCTTTTTCATAGGTGGTTCTGCAGATAGTTGTGATTTTGGTGTGCCCCTGAGAGGAGGTGAGCTCAGGGTCCTTCTACTCTGCCATGTTGGGAAGTCTCCGGCAAGGGTTTAGGTTTTGGATTTGTTCTCGATTACAACTTAATTTTGTATCCCCTCCCCACCAGATTTTGATACTAAGACCTCCTTGTAATTTTCTAGATGGCTTCTAATTGTGTTTGGTTTTGGTATCCCTTTTGGCCCAAGAATTATTTAGAAAAGGATTTGTTATATTTTTAGTTGGTTAAATTATTTTGGCTATAATTTTTCTCATTGCATTCAAATTTTAATCAGTTTTGTTCATAGATGTGAAATTTATGATTTGAAATAATTTTTATGGCTTAATATCTTGATCAGTTTTAGTGTTCACAGGTTCTTGGAAAATATGTATTCTTTGTTGGCAACATAATTTAACATACATTGTTAAGTTTATTGTTATAAATTTGTTTATTCAGTTTTCTGTATCCTTTTTATTTTTTATCTTGTCTACTTGCCCAAGGCTTAAGAAAACCCAACAGTCTTTCACTTCTATTATGTTTCTGTCAATACCTCATTTAAAATGAGGTATTTAAAATATATACATATTTTTTTCAATTTTAATGCTGTATCATTTGGCACATAGACATTTATAACTTTTCCTGTTCCTTTTGTGTATACCCATTAACAGTATAAAATAGTCACATTCATTCCATTCAGTATCTTTTTCCCAGAATTGTATTTTTTTTTTGCGGTACGCGGGCCTCTCACTGTTGTGGCCTCTCCCGTTGCGGAGCACAGGCTCCGGATGCGCAGGCTCAGCAGCCATGGCTCACGGGCCCAGCCGCTCTGCGGCATGTGGGATCTTCCCAGACCAGGGCACGAACCCGTGTCTCCTGCATCGGCAAGTGGACTCTCAACCACTGCACCACCAGGGAAGCCCCAGAATTGTATTTTTATATTATATTGATTTGAATTTGTTTGATACATCTTTGCTGATTGTTTTTGTAAATAGAGGTTGCATTTTGTTCGACCCTTGCCTTTTAAAATGTGATTTTAAAAATCTTTTTATAATTGATACTTTTTTAATGTTTTCTATTTTTGCTGTTCTTTATTTTCTTTATGTGTTATTCTTTAAGGGCCTACAAGGTGTAGTACAACACTTCTTTTAGCTATGGGGAACCAAAATATGTATATATAAAAATAGATTGTGAGGCATATTCTGTACTGGATTTCTTTCAGTCCTGCTCCATCTGTCTTAAGTTTAGTAGAGATTCCTCCCAGATTCTGACAAGAAATTGTCTGTTGTGAGTCTTTTATTTTCCTATACTTGTAAGTATTTAACTAGGAGGTTGGTAGAAGCTGTAGAAAGAGTTGTTAGGTAGATGTAATTTTCAAATGAACTCTACTATTAGATTTGTTAGGGTAATGCAACATACAGCAAATCTTGGTTTGTCTGAACATCAATAGAGTTAGAAGAAGGGAGAGACCAATATTTTAGTAAATTAGAATTCAACATTTTAAGAAATGATAACCAACTATGTAGTTAATGTTAATTGTCATGAGATTCATATTGAATTCACTTCAGGGATGTAATGATGACTGAAGATATTTGCAGTGGAAGCATCTTCAGCTGGAAGAATTTATTTAATTGCCATGCATGATTGAAGTCAGGAAATAATATTAATTAGGAAATTGTAAAAAAAAAAATTTTCCCCATTGGGACATGCTGCTTGGGGAAGTATTTAAATGTTGGTTCTTCTAGCAGATGTGCCCAGTAGAGGTCTTGTTCTTTGTCAGTGTCCCTCAAAAAAGAGCAGAATTATAGTTTCTTTTGTTTCACAAGTTGCCCTTTTCTTGGAGAATTTTTAGGTGATTCTATTAAATATTAGTTTTCTTAGTTTTCTCACAATGAATGATCTTACTTGTAAATTTGTATATGAGAATTTATATCACTATATACTACTGATATATCTGTTGTAATCCGTCACTCCCTCCCCCTTCTTGGCCCCCCCCCTTACCTGAAAGGGGTTTGCTCAAATTACCACTAGATGGCAGTCTTGCGTTTTAGTAACTTAGAGCTTTAGTCACAAGCTCCCTCTTTCTCCCCCTGCCCTTCCTCCCCCATATCTTCCAGATATATGAAGATTTTTAACCACTCTCTTATATAAATTGAACATATGTGGAACCAGGCAACAAAATAGCATTTTGGAGTCAATTCTGTAGCATTCCCACCTTGCTCACATTAGTTAATTCCATACTTGGAAGTTGAGCTATTTCTTGACTAAAGAAATCTTCCCTGACTCCCCAGACTGGCTTAGCCCCCTTGATAAATGTTGCTTGTAATTTTTTCCTTTTAGGGCGCTCTTCACAGTTTTATGTTGTTTTTGTACGGGACTGATTAATACCTTTCCTCTCTATGTGCCCCTCCCCGCAAATTGTTTGTATATTCCACAAGATCAGGGACAGTATCTGTTGCTGACCACTGTTATTTATAGTAAGGCATTTAGTAGATGTTCAGTAAATAGTTATTAAATAAATGAGGCAATGGACGAATGAACTATGAAGATCCTATTAGGAACATAAAATGCCACGCACAAAATATATGTCAAGAAGACGGTAGTTCAGTTTATGATCATCATTTTCTAAATATTTTTTTTGAAATAATTTCAAACTTACAGAAAAGTTATACCCTTTATCTACATGTTGGGCTTCGAAAGTGATGCCCTATCACCCTAGAACACTTTCAGTGTATTTTGTGCAAACATGGCATTTTTCTATGTAACTATGGGATAGCTATCAACATCAGGAAATTATCATTGATATATGAATCCCATCTAATCCTTAGAGCCCCCCCCCCCATTTAAGTTTCACCTATTTTCTCATTAATGACCTTAACAGCACAAGGATTCAGCTCAAACCACATGTTGTAAATTAGTTGTCGAGTCTTTTTAGACTATTTTAGTCAGGAACAGTTTTGCGGTCTTTAATGTTCATGACCTTGACACTTTTGAAAATTATAGCACTTATTTTGTAGAATGGTTCTCAGTTTGGAGTTGTCTCATGTTCCTCATGATTTGATTTAAGTTAGGCATCTTCGGGAGGAACATCACAGAAGTGACATTGTGTTTTGGTGACCCAGGATTTTGTTTTATTACTGATAGTAATAATTTATTCACTTGATTAAGTTGGTGTCTGCCAGACTTTTCCATTGTAGAGTTACCTTTTTTCTCTGTAGTTAGTAAGTATTTTACATGTTAGTATCAGTGTAGAATTGTTTACTGTTTTACTCAGCGGGTTGTAATTTGTTGCTATCATTATTTATTTTGATGTTTAAATTGCCCAGGATTTGGCCATTGGGATCTCTTCATGCTGCATTTTGTGTTCTTTTGACATGTCCCCATCATCCTTTATAGGTGTCCTTGCTTTTTGGCACAGGATGCTCAGGGCTCATCTTGCCTTTCAACAGTCATTTCTTCAAAGAGCCCTGGTTTGGAGAATGGTATTTTAAAAATAAGATCTGTATGCATAGTGTGTACATTGTTATTGGACCTGTCCATGGACAGAGCTAGGGAATACGTATTTGTATATACAAGCGTTTATATAGAAATTTTCATTGGTAGTAAGTTATACGTATGTGTATGTTTATTTTTGTGTGTGCATGTTATACACAAACACACACATAAGCACACACACAGTATCTCCATGAAGTTACACTGATACCTTCACTTGCACAGGATTTATTCTAGTTTTCTTTCCATATTTACAACTTCCTTCTCCAACATGGAGAATTTTGGCTTCTACTATTCTTAATATATTTATTTATTTGATCAGTTCCAGTGTACATAACAGTCTGTCCTTTGCACTTTCGGGCAGATGCCCTCCTCACACCTTTCAAGATCTGACACCCAAGTCAACCTGTCTCCCTTGCCTCTGCATGGGTATCCTCCCTTTTTGTTTTGTTTTTCATTTTGATTTTAATTTTTAGTTTTATTACATGGTGATCAGAGAGTTTTGTTTGTAATATTTCTCTTTTATGGAACTGACATTTCCTTTTGACCTAATATATAGTCAATTTTTGTGAATATTCCACATGCTCTTAGAAGAAGGTATATTCTCTACTATCAGGATACAGTATTCAACATATCTGTATAAGATTTGCCTTATTATGTTATTTAGATCTATATAAATATTCTTAATTTTTGTTTAATCAGTCTGACTTGTACTGAGAGTGGAGTGTTAGCATCTGCTATCAGTAGTATGTTTCTAATACTTCTGTATTTCCTCTAGTTTCTGCCTTATATAAGAGGTTGGTCTTATCTGGTGCATAGATATTGCATCTTGCTATATTTTCACTGTGAATTGTGACTTCATAAAATTCCTTCTTCGTGTCACTTAGTATTTTTTAGCCTGCAATCTACTTTGAGCTCATGATTTCAATCCCTCCTTTATTGTTTCCACTTCTGTGGTATATCTTTGCCCATTTTTCTACATAAAGGCAACTTGAAGTCTGTTATATTCTGTCTTCCAGTAATGCTGAAGGCCTGGGCGTGTGTAGTTTTTATTTGTGCTACTTGTTGAATTTATTTATTTGTTCTTGGTGAGGATGTGTGGAGTGATTCTGATTAAAGTGGCTACCATTACCCTCCAGGCCAAGAATCTCATCTTCCTGTTTTTAGTATGACTCTGCTATGATACCAGCCATATTAGAAGCATGTGTTTTTTTCTCTGGACAGTTACTGATAACATATATGCAGCTTGTGATAGGTACCTTCAGGTTATTCAAGCTCCCCCTCATCTGTTAAACGATGGTGTTAGCTTCAACTTGAAAATTTTGAGTCTGTGATTCACAATACATTTGATGATTAAGGCCTAAAACACCTTGTCTTTCATTGTATCTGCACTTGTTACTGAGCATGTACTCAGTACAACTTAAGCCTTTACATAGATATTATTAGAGGCTATTGCCATTGGATGTTGGTTTCACTTCGGCAGTTTAATATTTTGATTGTCTGTATTCAAGTGACAAGCTTGACAGTTCTTAATGTATTTATTTTATACACATAAAAGTTTATCCTTTGGCTAATGATTAAATCAGTTACTCAAATATCAGGTTGAGTAGACTGTGATTTATTCAATCTGAATTACCTCATTTGATTTATTCTTACTGGGGCAACCTATTTTGTTAAGATGGTTTTCATTATGGTCAGAATTTCCAAATATAGCTCCCTTCACTGTGACCAGAATTAACCATCATTTTAAAAGTAATAAGAGAATACATTGCTTTTATAAAATTAGAACACTTCAGATAAATCTTTTATGCCCTTTGACTTCAGCCTGAACCTTGTTCCACCTTACTATAATTAACGATTATTATGAGTTTTGTGTGCCTGGAAGAGGTTGAAGTTTTGGATTGAAATGCCTCACTGACTCCTAGGAAGAAATAAGGAAGACAGGAATCTTTTATATGTACCAGTGAAATACCTGAGTTTCAGATATAAAGAGAAAATCTTAACGTACTTCCACTTTAAAAGAACTGGTTACAGTACTTAAATAATATTGATAATAACAGCAGCTAATGTTTATTGAAAATTTATCATGTTCCAGGCCTTCTTTAAGTGCTAACACATGTGATACTCTTAACCCACACAACAAACCAACCTAGCATGGTTGTTATCCACAGAAGAGAAAAAGGGGGCATGAGTGGTTTAGTAATCTGACCAGGATCATGCATGTGGCATGTGGTAAAGTGGGAATTCAAACCCAGGTAGTCTGGTTACAGACTGCATGCTCTTGATCACTATGTTGTTCTGCGTGTGAAAAAATTAGGTTAGTATTGGACTCTCATCTGTGGTGCTAGAAGCTAGAGGAGCGCCAAATGTCTTTTGCAAAATGTGTCATTTGTTTGTCACGGCCAACAAACTGCATGTTTGTGTATATGTAGAATTCAGAAAATCTGCTACCCTGAACCCTCTCTGAGAAAAATAAATGAGGAAAAAGATCTCAAGATAGAAGACTTGAAATTTATAAAATGTGTTAAGTGAAAATGTTCTAAAAGGGGTGATATGGGAGGAGTGAAAGCTAATGTGTCTTGATGGGATTGCTTAGTTATTTAATATGATAATAGTATACTAGAGAAATATCAGTTAATCATAACTATTAGGATGGGAAATAGAATTGAGAAACACAAAAGAAACCTTTCAAATGATAGAAGAAGAAAAGGAAATGTGGAAAAATGTAACCAAGCAAGTGAAATAAGTTGTAAAGAAGGAAAAAAAAATTAATGAATAGTAGAAAGAAAGTAAGATGGAAGGAATGAAATGAAATGTTTGTCTGTCATTACTGACTATGAATGAGCCAAAATGTCCTCAAAAATCAGATATCAAAAATTATACAATTTGTAGGGTCAGAGAATATGTGTGTGTGTTTATTAATTAAATGATAAAGTAAAGTTGAAAGAAACAATTGGGCAGAGATAAACTAGGTAAATGCAAATAAAGGAAAAGTGGTAATATTAATGTCAGACAAAGAATAATTCAGGGTTAAAGGCGCTGACTGGATATTGTGTATTTACAAGTTGCAGTCCTTGCAGATGCTATAATAATTGCAAATCTCCCCCCCATTGAGATATAATTGACATATAGCATTGTATTAGTTTCAGGTGTGCAACATAATGATTCAATGTTTGTATATATTGTGAAGTGATCACTACAGTAAGTCTAGTTAACATCCATCACTACGCTTTATTTTTCTTGTGATGAGAACTCTTAAGATCTATTCTCTGAGCCACTTACAAATACACACTGTAGTATTATGAACTATAGTTACCATGCTGTACATTATATCACCATGACTTAGTTGTTTTATAACCTGAAGTTCATACCTTTTGTCCACTTTACCAACCCCTCCAGCCCCTGCCTCTGGCAGCCACCATTCTGTTCTCTGTATCTATGAGTTTGGGTTTTTGTTTTTTTTAAGATTCCACACATATGCAAGATCATACAGTATTTGTCTTTCTCTGTCCTACTTATTAGCATAATGCCCTCAAGGTCTGTCCATGTTGTTGCAAATAGCAAGGATTCCTCCTTTTTTATGGCTAAATAATATTCCACTATGTACATACACATATACACACACACTCATACATACATTATATACATACCACATCTTCTTTATCCATTCACTTATCAGTGGATATTTAAGTTGCTTCCATGTGTTGGCTGTTGTAAGTAATGGTGCAATGAGCATGTGGGGAGCGGTGCATATCTTTTTGAATTAGTTTTTTAGGATAAATACCCAGGAGTAGAACTGCTGGATCAAACAGTAGTTCCATTTTTAATTTTTTGAGGAACCTTCATACTGTTTTCCATAGTGACTCCACCAATTTACATTCCCAGCAACGGTGCACAAGGGTTCTCTTTTCTCTACAGTCTCACCAATGTTTATTATTTTCTGTCTTTTTGATAATAGCCATTCTAGCAGGTATGAGGTGATATCTCATGGTGGTTTTGATTTGCATTTTCCTGATGATTAGTGATGTTGAGTACCTTTTCATGTACATGTTGGCCATCTGTATATCTTCTTTGGAAAATGTCTGTTCAGATCCTCTGTCCACTTTTCAATTAGATTGTGTGTTTTTTTGCTATTGAGTTGTATGAGTTTTTCATATATTTTGGATATTAACCCTTTATCAGATATATGATTTGCAAATATTTTCTCCCATTTGTTAGGTTGCTGTTTCATTTTGTTGATGGTTTCATTTGCTATACAGAACACTAACCTCTTATACCATACAACAGCCATAACCACATGGCACCCACATAGGTAGAGCAAAAGCTCCGAGAATTACAACCTGATTAGAAGACAGTTATTGTGAGAATTTAAAATTCAGTTCTTTAGTGGCACTAGGCTTATTTTCTGTGCTTAATAGCCACACGTGGCTAGTGGCTGCCACATTGGACAGTGCAGATATTGAACATTTCCATTCTGGCAGAAAGTTTAGTTGGATGGCTCTGATCTAGAAAGTATAGCAAAGGAGAACACTTTATAGACTTATGGGACATAGCTAAACTGGTATTTGGAGGAAAATTGAATGCCTTTAATAACTGCATTATTTAAAATAAAAAAAGACTGAAAATAAGTTATTGCTCAAGTACTCAGTTTTTAAGTACTCAAAAAATAAGTACTCAAGATATTAGAAAAACAAAAAATAAAACCAAAAGGATAGAGAAGAGAATTTTTTAAAATGCCGAAAATAATGAGATAGAAATAGACAAAACGTAGAAATACTGAAATTGATTAAAAAAAGTAAAGATTCTGAACAGACTATAACTGTTGAAAAGGAAATAAAAAATGTATTTATTAGTCACCATATCAGGATGATATTCCAGCTAAATTATATTTACTTCTAAAAAAATAGATTTTACTTTTATTCTAATAAGTGATGGGCAGCGTTTTAATATGGTTTTCTGAAGCTAGTATAATATTATACCAATGCTTGGTAAAGGTAATTTTTTTTTAAAGACCAATTTTTAAATACAGAAATTCTAAATGAGATTTAGCTAATTTAATCATACAGCAGTAAAAGAATAGCATTTTCTTGGAATGCAAAGATAGTTCACAATAGGAAATCCATCTATTTATTGCATCAAGAGGCCAAAGGAGAAAAGCCATGTGATTCTGTTACTGGATGCTGAAAAGGCATTTAATGAAATGATTAAAAACACTTAAATGTAATAAGAATTATGGGAGAAACTGCTCCAGTTATAGGAATAATCATAGCACCTACCACAGAGGGTTGTTGTGAGGATTTAATGACTTAACGTTTGTAAAAATGCTTAGAGCAGTCTTTGGCACATAGAAATTATTCAGTGTTAGCTCTTTCTATTATTTAAATAAGATAAAGTTGATTTGTTAAAAAACAATAGGCAAATAATTGCATTGAATGGCAAACTGTTTTGATTGAAATTATCAAGACAGAGTTTTGTTCTTACCACTATATTCAGAATCATTTTTGAGGTGGTTTCATTTCTCTAAATATAATAAAAGTAGAAAATAAAGTAACTCTTATAAATACTAAAAGAGGAGATAAAATATTTTAAGTTACAAATGATATGATTTGTATGCCTAGAAAACCCAAGAGACTATTAAAGACTAATAAAAATACTCAGAGATAAGTTTAACATAATGGTTCTGTAGCAAGAAAATGAAGAAATGAAAGTTGAACAAGATCTCAATAAAAATTGTCAACCTTTCCAAAATTAACGTATGAATTTCATTAATTCCGGTTAGAAACCTAGAAACCTTTAGAATGACTTTAAAGTGCATGTGGAAAGTATATTTCTAAAACTACCTAAGAAAATATACTATATATTTAATTCTGTTTTTGTTAACAGTCCCTCTTCCTCCTCATCCCCTCTCTCCTTCTCCATGCTATAAACACCCATTTGTATGGAGAAGGCTGAGGAAGAAAACAGTCATGCCATTTTAGTGGCATTGTTTTCCTTACCTTGGTGTAGATGGGAATCTATGGAGAGTTAGAGGGGTGATCATACTTAATTTAATATATATTTTTGTCTCTTTCACTTGTTATAAGGAATATATGTATAATTTTTAGTGTAATATGTATTACATATATATAATTTTAATATATTATATATAATTATACATTATAATGTATATAATGATCTAATATAGAAAAGATAATAGAAAAATGTTTAATGACTTTTCACTCATTGAAGTTGTAACTCCATTTTAGTTAAAACTAGAAATAAAACATATCATTGATTGATTTAGGAGATTTTAAAGAAAGATCTCAGATTTTTTAAGTGCATACTGAAAAACCAAAATGTATTTTCTTTTAGCTTTCCTGAATGTTTGGTGCTTTCTACAATGGCAAGATTAATTTTTAACTCAAAAATTCTGAAAAGAATTTTCTCTGTTTTTTCTCTCTGTCAAAGGTATGCAACCACTCATGTATTCGGTTCAGGAAGCGTTAAATTCTAGACCATGGTGGATTCGTGTGGGGACTGACATTTGTTACTATAAGTAAGTATTCTGACAGTAATAGGACATCAGTTTACAGAAGGAAATATTAATTCATCTTATTTCAGTTCAAAGATAAAAAGTTATTGTGTTCTTTGAATTTGGTGATATGGTTTAGTATTACTTCCAACAGAGTTTTTAAAAATTTGAGATCCATTATGGGGGTATATTTAGTGGAAATAAAACATGTTTTGTAGACAGACGACAAACTTAGGTCCAAATCTTGCCTCCCCCACTTAGATGTGTTCTCAACTTTTTTAGCTTTAAAACTCTGGAAACTTCATTGAGTAAGACTGAAATTAGAAACTCTAGGAAATAATTTACAGTGTTTTTTTTTTATTATTCTGGTGATATTGAGTGTAATTCTTTTCTCTTCTGCACACAAATGTTTACCTCATTTTAACTTCCAAAATACTTTACTTGGAGATGTATTCCACAATTACATTACTTCTGCTTTCACAGTTCAACTTTGACTTCAAATAGGTGATCTATTTATCAAGTTAAAATAAGTGCTAGAAATCATTTATTGCTTCAGTGGAATAATTAGATTATTCTTCAATTCATGACTAAGTGATCTAGGATTATCATATGCCTTGCTTCCCATTTTTACTGTTTCTGCATGTAATACATTTCAAGATAACTTCTATCCACTATTGAATGCACTTGACATCCCTGTTTTTCTCTGTTATTAATCTTAATCCTGGCATTTCTGTTTAGTGGATTTTGACTTTTTATATTTTATATTGTGCTTAACTAGCACTAATGTTCCTTTTCTTTTAGTTTTATCCGTTAGAAGAAGAAGAATTCTAAAATTAAACTGTTTTTAATGGTTTAGATAGGGTTTTGGAAAAACCTAGATCTTAAGTGCTATTGCTTTCTAAGAAAGAAATCGTTCCTTGGAATTAATCTCAGTAGGGTTTTCCCCATTTTATTAGCAAAATAAATAGTAAATAAATGAGGGAAAGAAGCATAAGGTTATATGTAATTCTTCTTCACCTGAATGAATTTCATATTTCTTTTAATGGTAGGCTAATATAAATATACTTTATCATTTATCTCTTTCTCATAAGTTGGAGTGGAGCAGTGATTATCTGGGAAGTGCTTGGTTAGATTTTGGCAGAATGATTTAAATTGTTAAAGGGTGAAACAATGTTTTTCAAAAAGTATTTCTTTCATGCTTTTTCTTTTGCACAATAGAAATCATCAATCAATGAATGCTTTTCTTTTTCACACTGTAAAGTGAATCGTCATAGCATCTCAGGTGGTTTTTCTTTTTTTATGTAAGGGATGATGGCAAGGATTTTTGTTTAGTTTTTATTTTTTCTTTTGGCTACTTCCAGATCTGGAATTGGAATTCAGGCCAATTCAACAGATATTTATTAACCACTTTCTATGTAACAAGCACTGTTCTAGTTGCTTTCCTCAAGCTTGAAATCCAGATAGTGGGGATTAAAAACTATTTTTGCACTGTCCTTTGATTCTTGTTTGTGTCATCTGTAAAATGAGAATAAAACTACTTTCCACGAGTATGTGAGTGCATATAACCTATAAAATGCCATGTAGCTGTAATGTGGTGACATAAATACCTCCACAATTAGATGTTAAGCTTTTGGAGTGAAAGAGTTGGCAGGATCTACTTCCGGACCTTATTTTGCATTTTCCTCAACTCTTAGCACCTTGTCATTGAGTATCTATTCAAGATGTAGTGGCTAAGTTAATGAAGACTCTACCATTCTTTTACGTCAGGGTTCTTTTATTTTCATTAATAGCAAGCTTGATTTTTATAAGATTATATTAGAAGGTCTGATCCCAGGGTAGTTCTAAGGTTGTGATCTACCTTGAATGTCTGTGTGCATGAATAAGTAATCTGTAGGCCATGGCTTTTCTTCAGTTCATGGCTTAAATAATACAAGGTGATTTGGAATTTTAGAAATGAAGTTGATAGACCAAAGCATCTTTAGGTCATCATATCTCAATGATATTTAAAGTCTGGAAAGTAATATGTAGTTTTAAAAACTTTTTATTATGGAAATCTCCAAACATTTACAAAAGTGGATAATAGAATAATGAGGCCCCATGTATTCATCACTGAGTTTCAACAATTATCAACACATGGTTTCATTTTAGCTATACTTTCACCCCTACCTCCACACTGAATTTTTTAAGACATATTTTATCCTTATTTTTTTCCAGATATATTTTATCCATAAATACTTCAAAGGTCTTTGTCTTTTTGAGATACATATTTAAGACAATCTAACCACAAGGCCATTGTCACACCTAAGAAAATTCCTTAATATGATAAAATATCCAGTCAATGTTCGGACTTACTTGTCTCATAAATGTTACTTTATAGTTGGTTTGTTTAAATCAGACCAACCAAGGGATCACACGTATGTTCTTTAAGTCTCTTAATTTATAGGCTTCCTTCTTCTCTATTTTTAAATTTCTCCTTTATTTATTGAAGAAATTAGATCATTTGTCATGCAGGATTTTCCGCATTTTGGATTTTGCTGATTTGCATCCCTGTGGTGTTAATGAATTCTTCTATCTCACCAATCTCCTATTAACTCATAGTTAGATGTAGAAGCTTCATCAGTTTCAGGTTTCATTTTTGACAAGAGTACTTCATAGATGGTGCAGGGAATTCCTGTTGCATCATATTAGGAAATACATCATCTCTGGTTATTTCTTCTTTTGTAATTTTAAAATTGATCAGTGAATTCAGGTATTGTCGTCTGATCCGTCTGCCTTTCATCCAATGGTTGCAGCAGCCATTGGTGATCACTGCCTGGATCCAGTAATATGTATGGCTATCAAAGAATGGGGGTCTAAAACTTCTATTGATGTACAGAGTAGTAGCTCTATTTAATTAGTAAATCCAGAAGTGGAAAGTCATGATGTTGGCTGGTAGCAATTAACTGCTTTTTTAGTACCAAGTCTAATTTTTGTTTTAAACAACATACTGATTTTTTTTAGAGATTTGTTTATTTTTGGCTGCATCAGGTCTTAGTTGCAGCACGTGGGATCCTTCATTGTGGCACTCAGGCTGCTTTCTAGTTGTGGTAAGCGGGCTCCAGAGCACGTGGGCTCTGTAGTTTGCGGTACTCAGGCTCTCTAGTTGAGGCACACGAGATCAGTAGTTATGACACGCGGGCTTAGTTGCCCCACGGCATGTGGGATCTTAGTTCCGTGACCAGGGATCAAACCTGCGTCCCCTGCATTGTAAGGCAGATTCTGTACCACTAGCCCACCAGGGAAGTCCCCCAAGTCTAATTTTTAAGAGCATTTCAGTTAAACTTTTTTACAAACCATGGGTTTTCTTTTTTTTTTTCTGAAGTTCTGTTTACTAAAATAGCAAGAAAAACCAGAATTTTGGTGTGGATGAAATAAACATGCATTTCTGTTGCAGAAATCACTTCTCAAGAAGTTCAATTGCTGCAGGTGGGCAAAAGGGAAAATCCTACTATACAATTACATTCACTGTCATTTTTCCACATAAAGATGATGTGTGCTATTTTGCTTATCACTATCCGTATACGTATTCAACTTTACAGGTGAGAACTCATTAAGTTGTACTGTGACCATTATTGTGTTGTATGTGTATGTGTCAGATAATTGAAGAAAAATTGCTTTAATTAAATATCTAAATAAGAAAAAGATTCAGGGTTGATGACTTCAGAAAATAATACATTTGTTGAAATCATTAAAGTAAAATGGGAATGTAGTCTTCATTTTTATTTAATAGAAATACTATGGAAATATGACATGATTTTTACTTTCCACTTTGGGTAGAAATCTACAAATCACAATTTATAAATTTTAACTAGGTGAGATTTCTACTTGTTTAATGAAAAGCATTGAATCTCACAGAAAATGTAACAGTAGAAAATGTATATGCAATTTAAGTTTTCTGTTGTGAATTCCTTTCTTCTAATGGTTTCATATGGAGTCCTAGATCCAGATTGCTTAGAATATGGGGTATAAGAGTTGTTTTGTGGGTTCTTTTGAGATTTTTTGATTATTTGCGTTGTAAAACAAAAAATTCAAGTAATTAGCATGGCAGATTTATACTCAGAACAGAATGTCTGTCCTAATGATCAAGGATCATGAAGCTTCGTATGATCAATTTACCCAGAAAGGAATTGGAACACTATGATTAGAAACAAGCTTCCAAATTATGAGAGAGGAGAAAATGAGAGAAAAACATAGTCCATAGAGCAGAAGAAATGTCAAGGCCGAGAACATTAAATGAGGCTCACTTTATTTTAGTAAGGTTCCAACCTACAGTAAAGGTATAAACCGATATGTTTCTGTGCTGAATAACATAGCATCGGAAATATAGTGTTGTTATTTACATGGTATTTGTTACTGTCCTTTACTGATGTTACCTTTTTAGTATATTTTAAATGCCCCTACTTTCTTCCAGTCCCACTACCACGGCCTTCCATGCATTACCATTGTTTCTCACCTGGACTTATGCCAACCTCTTTCTAACTGGTGTCCCAAAATTCACTTGTATCCCCTTTCCTCTTCATCACTGTTTTATCACACTGTAGCAAGAGGGCTCTTTGATGGCAAATCTAATCATATAAATCTGCTCCTTAAAATTCCTTAGTGATTTCTCTTGCCATTTGTATGAAGTCTAAAATTCTTACCGTAGCTCATTCAGTCATTTCTCCACTATTTTGCACAGTTTGGGCCATTTCTTCATACTGTTTGAACTGTTATTTACTTAATATTTATTTTTAAATAGACTTTAAAGTAATTCACTGTTTAAAGATTATCCTCATCCTAAGTTAATATCTGTGGAATTACAGGTTTAATGTGCTAAACTTTTTTCTAATTCACAGTAAAAAAACATATCTATTAAAATTTTTTTCAAGGTTATCCACATACCACTTAGTTATCTTAATTACCAAATACTATGCTTTGGGAAGGACTGGCCTACCGGGCCCTTCCTTCTGTGTTAAATTCTCGATTTCTTACCCTTTCTGGTCTAGCTATAATGAATCTTCTTCAGTTCTTTGAAATGTCCTTCTTTTTTCTTATTTCATGGTCTTCCTGTATGCTTTCCTTCTGCCTACAGTGCACTTTATATCCATTTCACTCATCCCTTTGGATCTCACTTTAAATGTAATTTTTTTCTAGAAGACCTTTCCTCCCTGCCCAGACTCTGCAAGGCTCCCTTCCCTTTATTTCAAGCTCTCATAGCACTGTATATTTTCTCTAGGGTAGGGACCATTTATTCATTGTTATATCCCCAATGCCTGGCACAGTTTCTAGCCCAGAAATAGTGACCACATGGTAAATCATGATTATGTGAATGAACATAGGCAAAAGTTTGGAAAGCAACTAAGTATCTTTAAAATAAGGGATTGAACAATTTATTTTTGGTGTGACCATATACTAAAGCCATTAAAACTTGTGTTTTCAAAAGACATATATTCAACATGTTTAATGATATGGCATAATATTTATAATTTTGAATATCAATGTGAATGTATAAATTATTAAATGATAAAATCAGATTATAAAAAGTCTTACATGTAATTACAGTTTTGTTTATATATATTGGCATTTGTTAGTAGTAATCTAGGTGATTCAATTATGGGTGTTTAAAATTTTTTCTTGTACTTTCTGTGTCTTCCAGACATTTTACAATGAGCCTTTATCTTGAAATCAGGAAAGATTGTTAAAAAATTTGTGCTGCATAATATTCATTCTCCATATTTCAGGTTGCCGTTAACAGATCTATAGTCACAAAATTTCAACATTCAGAAGGCTTTGAAAACCAAAAGCATTTTCATAACCCATTTGGCAGCAAAGCCTGGCCTGAATTGATGTGAGCTTATTTAGAATATTGATACTTAGCGTTACTCTTCATATGCTTTGCTGCAGAAATACTAATGTGCTTATTTACAGGCTGCTGCTGCTGACCCCACTGGCTATATCGCACTATTAAGGGTATCCAAACTGTATCTATCCCCTTTCTCAAGTTCCCAAATACTGATATTTAACTGCATCTGGACCCTAATCCCCGGAGAAGGGATTAGGAATCTGATTTCACTTTTAGTTATGTTCAAGATCTGGATGCATTTATTTCTGTTTATCATAGGGAGTTTTTACATGATTATATACTTTGCTTTTAAATTTTTATTAAGATGCATCTTCAAAAATTGGAATCAGCACACAATCCTCAGCAAATCTATTTTCGAAAAGATGTGTTATGTGAAACCCTGTCTGGAAACAGCTGTCCCTTGGTGACTATAACAGCAATGCCAGAGTCTAATTATTATGAACATATCTGTCAATTCAGTAAGTTTGTCTTCTTCACTCACAATACCAATCATTCTTACTTATTTTTCTTTGCTTCATGACTATTTTGTAAGGGCATTAGTGCTAGGAATAGGCATCAGAAGTCTTGGGTTTTAGTCTGGGTCCTGTTACTGCCTAGCTCGGGCCCACTTCTGGGCCTCAGTTTCCTCATATGAGGGAGCTGCCTGAGATGACCTCTGAGGTGTCTTGATACTAGTATTCTGTAGTTCTTATTCTTAGAAGTCATACCCAAAGTATAGTATAACAAATTATGCCATCAGTTTAAGACTTTACAATTAATTTTATTTATAGATAAAACTACCATAAACCTATCAAGTATTTTGATGCTAGTACTGAATAGCTACTTGTTTTTCCTTGCCATTTATGTTTTTAAAGTTGCCTCAAATGTACAGCTATGGTAAAAAAATATATATACATATAAGAAAACTGTTCTAATTTTGTTAAGAAAGTAAAATATTTTCAGGAAAGAGAAAGAGCTTGCTATTTATGAAAATATGAGCAGGTGAATTGAATGGTTATTTTGTAGCCCTGTATATCTAAATGTATAGTGAAAAATATTTTTCTTTGTAAATCTCTGAGCAGATATACCTATTGTTCTGTGCTTATCATAGCGACTATACAACGGGAATAAGATTATATTTTCCTTCTTTTTTCCATGACTTTATGAAAAATAAGTTTATATTTCATCTATTTTCCCCAAATGCTTGTTCTTTATGAAACTGAGATAATATTAAACAATTAATTTTATATGTTAGATTAATCGTTGTGAAATAAATGACTCAAATACTATTTAATGTGTTATATTCATGTAAGACATGACTTATATGGGTTTTATATCTGTTTTCTCTAGCAGGCCTAGTATAGTGCTTGTATATAGTAGGTGCACAGTGAGTTCTACTTTGACTTTATATCAGTATTCACAATTGAGTAGAAATATTTCTAAAGCCCCAAAGTCAAACATCATACAGACTTTTAGTAGACGTTCATTTTAATTTGAGGTTTTATGTCTGCTTTAGGAAATCGCCCTTACGTTTTCTTATCTGCTCGGGTGCATCCTGGAGAGACTAATGCAAGTTGGGTAATGAAAGGAACATTGGAGTATCTCATGAGTAATAACCCTACTGCTCAGAGCTTACGGGAATCCTATATTTTTAAAATTGTCCCTATGCTAAATCCAGATGGTGTCATCAATGGAAAGTAAGTTAAGCAATAGTTACAGAAATATTATAGATTGTTGTGGCTGTCCTGTATAAACTTGTTGAAATAATAGCATCCACGTTAATTTCAAAAACAAATCTAGTGATTTTTCTAGAACAAAACAAATTTAGTGAAGAATTAATCTGATAAATTTTTAAATGAAAGTATAATTTGTATATTATTAGTACTATGATATTTTGAGAAATTCTGTATCTATTCATGAGAATACGATTTTATAAAATGTATGTCTGCTTGAATTGTTTTAGAAAAATTACAGTATTGGGATATGAAAAAGATTTTTAGCACATTGTCTTATAGTCCTTTTTATTTGACATGGCGTGATCTTAGGTTGTTTTGAGATTTAGAATCTTCTGGGATCTCTTTCCACTAATACGGAATATTGGCTCCATCTGCTAACCTCTTCTTGATATGAGTAGGAATTCTTTAGAGTGGAAATACTGGAATGTTACTTTTTAAGTGGAGGTGGCTTATAGTTGGTACAGTTCATTTATTGTGTCAATTAGACCAAGGTCTCTTTAATGCTTGTGAAAGGGGGGAGTTAGTCTAACTGTCATGAGCATCTCCAAAGTCGAGGACACCATATTTATTTATTCAATAAAAGAACCATGAATATTTCTCATATTTAGGAAATTTTTGAATTAAAAAATAGAATAATTTCTGTTTAGGTAGTATGATTATGGAACTAAAATGAGATTTTATGTCTAGTTTTAATTCAGAAACATATTGACTAGCTAGAATTCTGTTTATATTTCTGTTATCACCTTATGACCATTTGCTTAAATTTTTGCTCAGTGGCTTTAATACTTAATACCTATGATTAATGAAAATGTATTTGAATTTTTGCAAGAATGTGTGCTTTTCATACACAATACTTATCTTTCTTAGAAGGAGGGCCAGATAGCACTTTTAATAATAACTGATACAATCAAAATATAGAATGTTAGCATAAGAAATGATTATTATGTAGTCAGAATGGAAAATATGACCATGAATAAATTTTATGGTGTATGGAACAAAACCCCAGAATGGAGAATTTTTCCTATAGCTTGAAAATTTTGACATAAAACTGCAAGCTTACCACAGTTAAATGCATGTAACACAAGATCTTGCACATAGCAAATGCTAAATAAATGTTTACTTACTGACTATAATATGCATTCTGGTGAGCACACCATTTATACCTGTTTGAAATGAAATATTTAGTGGAATAGAATCATAAAATTAAATCAAGTGTATGTAAGAGTTGATTGGTACCAGTGTTTGTCATTGTGTTTACATATGTGTAGTCACCGCTGTTCTTTAAGTGGAGAGGATTTGAATAGACAGTGGCAAAGTCCAAATCCAGATTTACATCCTACAATTTATCATGCCAAGGGTCTGCTGCAATATCTGGCTGCAGTGAAGCATTTACCACTGGTAAGTGCAATATTTGTTTGTATAGTCAAAGAGGTGATTTTGTTGTAAGTTAGTATTTTGTAGATTATTTTCTGGTTATAAAAGCTGGGTGTTAATTTCAAAAGCAGTTTCTTTAAAACATCTTTGTTATCTATCACTTGTGTATTAATTATGTTGTCAAATTAATACAATGTATCCATATTCTTATTTCATTAGATTTAATTTTTATAATTCTCATGAGCCCTTTACTTTTCTGTTTTGTTTATGAATAGTGGTAACTCCTGGCTGTAAGTTTTAGCTATTTAACTTCACTGTTTGAACAATATCAAGGTAAAAGTACAATAGGTATCTTCCAAATTCTCAAACTAGTAGAAACTTATTTCTGAGCTCGTTAGCTAATTCTAAAGCAGGTAAGTCTCGACTATACACATAGGAAAGGTAATATAGGCATGGTGGGAGGCTCTCCTGAACTGTGTATGTGTGTTTCTTCTGTTTTCAGCAACTTTTGTTTAGAATGTTTCCATTATTTTAATCTTTAAATGAGTTAATCTTCCTTTGGGAAAGATAGAACACTTTGCAGAGGGGCAAAATTGGCATGCAAATCTGTCCATTTTCTATTTTTAAAATGATGCTCTTAAAAATTAAAGGGAAACCATACCCCTTTTAAAATGTTTTTCATGAAAGCATTTTTTATGTTCTCTTAAATTAGGTAAATATTTTAACAACCCTTGGGGCGGTGATGAGTGCAGCTGTAGATTTTACCTACAATTGAATTTATTATTTTTTAAGTGATGAATAGTAGATACAAAAGAAAGAGTGGAACTCGTGGCTTGATGCAGGACCTACCTGCAAAGGATTTAGCCATTCTAGGATTAATCATAGATCCTTTCCAGAAGTAGATATGTATTATTACTTTTATTGATTCTACTTGTTAAATGGTGGCTCAGTTACAATAAAAGGACAAAGGAACACAGAACTGTTTATTGGCTTCATATTAGCTAGCTTTACTTGGCAATATATGAATTTGAAGGATTTTATTTTTAAAATATATTATCTTTTCAAGGTTTATTGTGATTATCATGGCCACTCCCGAAAGAAGAATGTATTTATGTATGGCTGCAGCATCAAAGAAACAGTGTGGCACACGAATGACAATGCAGCTTCATGTGATGTTGTGGAAGATGTGGGATACAGGGTAATTATTACAGATAAGGCAGGAATTTTTGAATTTCAAACACGCATAAAACTGCAGAAAATATTTAACATATAGGAACTACTCAGATTCAGTAAATGGTACCATTTTGCCATTTTGTTTCAGATTTTTTGTTTTCAATGTTTCTTCTAATTTTTTTTTGCTTTTCACATTTTTTTAATTAAAGTAGACTTGATTTACAATATTACGTTAGTTACAGGTGTACAGTGTAGTTATTCACTATTTTTATAGATTATACTCCATTTAAAGTTATAGAATGTTGGCTGTATTTTCTGTGCTGTACAGTATATCCTTGTATTGTTCATGCATTGTTTATTTTATACATAGTATGTATCTCTTAATCGCCTACTGTTATCTTGCCACTACCCCATCCCTCTCCCTACTGGTAATGGCTAGTTTGTTCCTTATACCTGTGAGTCTGTTTCTCTTTTGTTATATACATTTGTTTTATTTTTTAGGTTCCACATATAAATGATAATATACAGTATTTGTCTTTCTCTGTCTGACTTATTTCACTAAGCATAATACCCTCCAGGTCTATTCATGATGTTTCAAATGGCAAAATTTCATTCTTTTTTATGGCTGAGAGTATTCCATTGTATAATATACATCACATCTTCTTTATCCATTCATCTGTTGGTGGATACCTAGGTTGCTTCCATGTCTTGGCTATTGTAAATAGTGCTGCTGTGGACATTGAGGTGCATGTATCATCTTGAATTAGAGTTTTTTGTCTTTTCTGGATATGTGCCCAGGAGTGGGATTGCTGGATCATATGATAGCTTTATTTTTAGTTTTGTAAGGAACCTCTATACTATTCTCCATAATGGTTGTACCAATTTACATTCCCACCAACAGTGTAGGAGGGTTCCCTTTTCTCCACACCCTCTCCAGCATTTATTATTTGTAGACTTTTTGATGATGGCCATTATGACCAATGTGAAGTGATACCTCATTGTGGTTTTGATTTGCATTTCTCTAATAATTAGAGATGTTGAGCATCTTTTCATGTGCCTGTTGGCCATCTGTATGTCTCCTTTGGAAAAATATCTATTCAGTTCTTCTGCCCATTTTTTAATTGGGTTGTTTGGGGTTTTTTTTGATGTTGAGTTGTATGAGCTGTTTATATATTTTGGATATTAACCTCTTTCAGTCATATCATTTGCAGATAGTTTCTCCCTTTACGTAGGCTGTCTTTTCATTTTGTCAGTTGTTTCCTTTGCTGTGCAAAAGCTTTTAAATTTAATTAGGTCCTAGCTATTTATTTTTGTTTCCTTTACCTGAGGAGACAGATCAAAAAAATATTGCTGTGACTTACATGAAAGAGTGTTCTGCCTATGTTTTCTTCTGTGAGTTTTATGGTTTCCAGCCTTACATTTAGGTCTTTAATTCATTTTGAGTTTACTTTTGCATATGGTATGGAAAATGTTTCTAATTTCACTCTCTTACATGTAGCTGTCCAGTTTTCCCACCACCACTTATTGAAGAGACTGTCTTTTCCCTATTGTATATTTTTGCCTCCTTTGTCATAGATTAATTGACCATATGTTAGTGCATTTATTTCTGGGCTCTCTATTCCTTTGCTTGATATGTCAGTGTTTTTTTTTGTATGTGTGCCAATACATTCCTGTTTTGATTACTGTAGCTTTGTAGTGTAGTCTGAAGTCAGGAAGTCAGTGATACCTCCAGCTTTGTTTTTCTTTTTTTTCCTCCAGATTGCTTTATAGTCTTTTGTGGTTCCATATAAATTTTAGGATTATTTGTTGTACTCCTCTGAGAAATGTCCTGGGTATTCTAGATATTTTGATAGCGATTGCATTAAATCTGTAGATTGCTTTGAGTAGTATGGACATTTCAACAATATTAATTCTTCCAGTTCATGAACAGGGATGTCTTTCCATTTCTTTGTGTCATCTTCAGTTTCCTTCGTCAATGTTATATAATTGTCAGAGTATAGGTCTTTCAGTTTATTCCTATGTATTTTGTTCTTTTTGATGCAGTTTTAAATGGAATTAGTTTTGGATTCCTGAACTAATGATAGTTCATTATCAGTGTATAAAAAAGCAACAGATTTCTGTACTTTAATCTTGTATCCTGTACGAGAAAAATCCCAAGTAAACAACCTAACCTATCATCCAAAGTAATTAGAAAAGGAAGAACAAACAAAGCTCAAAGTCAGCAAAAGGAAGGAAATAATAAAGATCAGAGTGGAAATAAAATTGAGACAGCGCCCCCCCCCAAAAAATAGAAAAAAATCAATGAAACCAAGAGCTGTTTTTTTTGAAAAGATAAACAAAATTGATAAGCCTTTAGCCAGGCTCATTAAGAAAAGGAGAGAGGTCCCAAATAAACAAAATAAATGAAAGAGGAGCAATTACAACCAATATCACAGAGACACAAAAAACATAAGAGAATACTATGAACAGTTTTACGCCAACAAATTAGATGACGTGGAAGGAATGGATAAATTCCTAGAAATATACAGTCTTCCAAAACTGAATCAGGAAGATATATTGGGTAGGCCAAAAAGTTTGTTTTTTTTCCATAAGATGGCTCTAGTAGTATTTAGTTGTCTTTAACTTCATTCAGAATAATTTTGTTAGATTGTATTATGACAGCTGTCATGTCAGCATGCATTTAAAAAATGTATCAAAATGGGTGAATTTTTGTGTAGCCATTTTAATATTGAAAATGGAAGAAAAAAAGCAACATTTTTGTCATATTAGTTTTTATTTCAAGAAAGGTAAAAACGCAACTGAAATGCAAAAAAAGATTTGTGCAGTGTATGGAGAAGGTGTGTGATTGATCGAACGTGTCAAAAGTGGTTTGTGAAGTTTCATGCTGGAGATATCTTGCTGGGTGATGCTCCACGGTCAGGTAGACCAGTTGAAGTTCATAGCGATCAAATTGAGAAAAATCAACGTTATGCCACATGGGAGATAGCCGACATACTCAAAATATTCCAATCAAGCATTGAAAATCATTTGCACCAGCTTGGTTACGTGTATTGCTTTGATGTTTGGGTTCCACATAAGTTAAGCGAAAAAAACCTTCTTGACCTTATTTCCGCATGAGATTCTCTACTGAAACATAATGAAAATGTTCCATTTTTAAAACAAATTTTGATGGGCGATGAAAAGTGGATACTGTACAACAATGTGGAATGGAAGAGATTGTGGGGCAAGCGAAATGAACCACCACCAACCACACCAAAGGCCGATCTTCATCCAAAGAAGGTGATGTTGTGTATATGGTGGGATTGGAAGGGAGTCCTCTATTATGAGCTCCTTCCGGAAAACCAAACAATTGATTCCAACAAGTACTGTGCCCAGTTAGACCAACTGAAAGCAGCACTCGATGAAAAGTGTCCGGAATTAGTCAACAGAAAACACATAATCTTCCGTCAGGATAATGCAAGACCGCATGTTTCTTTGATGACCAGGCAAAAACTGTTTCAGCTTGGCTGGGACGTTCTGATTCATCCGCCATATTCACCAGACATTGCACCTTCGGATTTCCATTTATTTCGGTCCTTACAAAATTCTCTTAATGGAAAAAATTTCAATTCCCTGGAAGACTGTAAAAGGCACCTGGAACAGTTCTTTGCTCAAAAAGATAAAAAGCTTTGGGAAGATGGAATTATGAAGTTGCCTGAAAAATGGCAGAAGGTAGTGGAACAAAAGGGTGAATACGTTGTTCAATAAAGTTCTTGGTGAAAATGAAAAATGTGTCTTTTATTTTTACTTAAAAACCAAAGGAACTTTTTGGCCAAAGCAATAGATAACCTGAACAGACTGATGACTAGTAGTGAAATTGAATCAGTAATAAAATAACTCTTAGCAAACAAAAGTCCAGGATCCAACAGCTTCAAATGGAAATTCTACCAAACATGTAAAGAAGAGCTAATACCTATCCTTCTCAAACTACTCCAAAAAATTGAAAATGAGGGAACACTCCCAAATTCATTCTACAAGGCCAACATTACCCTGATAACCAAAACCAAAGACACTACAAAAAAGATTACGGGCCAGTATCTATGATGAATATAGATGCAAAAATCCTCAACAAAATATTAGCAAACCGAATCCAACAATATATAAAAAGGATCATGCACCATGATCAAGTTGGATTTATTCTAAGGATGCAAGAATGGTTCATATTCACAAATCAGTCATTGTAATATGCCACATTAACAAAAGGAAGGATAAAAATCACATGATCATCTCAATAAGATGCAGAAAAAGCATTTGACAGAATTCATCCATTCATGTTAAAAGCTCTCATCAAAGTTGGTATAGAGGGAACATATCTCAACATAATAAAGGCCGTTTATGACAAACCCACAGTTAATATCATACTCAAGTTTGAAAAACTGAAAGCTTTTCCTCTAAAAATGCTTCTCACATTTAGATTTTTCATCGATTTGGAATTTATTTTTGTATGAAGTGTGGGGGTCTAATTTTAGTTTCCCCATGTATAACCAGTTGTCTCAGCACCATTTATTAAACAGCACCTCCTTCCTCTGCCGATTTTATAAAGCCATCTGTTACAGACCTTGTTTCCACATGTATGGGTGTGTTTTGAGGTCTGCCTAGGACTGAAGGGAGATCTATTGTTTTACGTACTGTGTGCTTTTCATTTTGTCACAGTGTCTCTCTTACTATATTTACACCTAAACAAGCACCCCAGGTTATTTTCCAAAAAAAAGTTTCAGTAACATACCACTCCCCTTAGCAAAACTTCAAAGCACATTTTCTTTTTGGTGTCCTCTCTCTTCTTCCCCTTTCCCAAATAAATAAAATGATTAGAGTTATGTTAAAAAATGGAAACACTCCAGAAATGTAGAGTAGTGAGTGAAAGTCATCTTCTCTCAATTAATCACTAATTAATCACTTTCACCATGTGCTTTGTGAGATTTACCTCTAAGCACATTCATTCGTAGATGTATATAAACATAGTATATCAGGTTTTTTTGTGTTTTTTTTTAACGCTCCACAGCAACTTTTTTTTCACATGTTTGTTGGCCATCTTTCTAGGTCCTCATATCTGGATCTGTCTTCATCTTTTTGATAGCCACACAAGATTTTCATTGTGTATTTTTGTTATTATTGTACAGCTATACCAAAATGTATTTATTCACTGTCCCTTGATGGTGGTCACTTCATTAATATTGCCAAATTGTTTTTCATAAGGATTGTACAAATTGATACTCCCCAGTGAATGGTAGTGCTGTTTCTCCAAACATCTTGGTATCATCTTTGCCAGGTGAAAAAAATATCTGATGGTTTTAGTTTGTGTATCTGTAATTATAATATATGAGGTCAAGTATCTTTTTCTATGTTTGGCCAATTATGATGTCTCTCTTTTTTAAAAATAGCCTTTTCTCATATTCTCTGCTTACTTTTGTACAAGTATCTAATTATTGTTTTTAAAATAACTTTATAAGTATACTCTTTATATTAAAATTTTTGTTTATGATGTGTAGTGATTTAAAACTCTTATCGTATTTGTTGATTTTTTTTTTAAGGCGCTTCTGGGTTTTGAGGCTTAGAAAGACTTCTCATTCTAAGATTTTAAAAGTAGAGTTCTATGTTTACTGTTTGTAGTTTCATTTAAAAATTTAACTTATTAATTTAAAATCTAAATTCACAATCTAATTAGAGTTAATTCAATGGAGAGTGACTTCAGCTGGTTTTTCTCAGTGGCTGACCAGTTGTGTCAGCTTTTCGTGAATGATCAATGTTCCTCACTAATGATAATACTAATTTTAACAAATACCTTTGGTTCTAATTCTGAACTCTCTTTCTAAAGATGCGTCTATTCCTATATCCGTATCATCATTTAACTAATGTTAGATATGTAATTATCTGTCAGATTATTTCTCCAGTCACAGCCTTTTCTTTCAGAATTCCCCAGGGTATACTGCTATATTTCATTTTCACGTGAACCTGAGAATAATTTTAAGTTGCAAAAATGTTGTGGGCATTTAGACTGTGACTGTCTTAGCTTTATTGTTTCATTCAGGGGTGATTGACGTTTACAGTGTTAAATCTCTTAGTCAAGCCATCTTCATGACTAAAGTTCCTCCATTTTTTGAAATATGTTTTCGTATTTTAAAACATGTCTTTTTTACATGGTTTTATTCCATTTATTGGTTGGTACTATGAATATTATCCTTTCGTTCATTCTATTTTCTGATTAATATTTGCCTAGGAAAGCAGAAAAGTCTAATTTAGTAAGGATTCTTTCAGTGTTTTGAATAGCAAGGGATATAGGAAGAAGATCCATGTGACTGCTCTAATGACTATGCTTTCATCAAAATTTTTCAAAATTTAGAAGTTAAAATAATTTTAAATGACAAAAAAAGAAAGCTCTTGAAATATTTTATCATTCTTATCTTTGCAGACTTTGCCTAAGATTCTGAGCCATATCGCCCCAGCATTTTGCATGAGCAGCTGTAGCTTCGTAGTAGAAAAATCTAAAGAATCTACAGCACGTGTTGTAGTTTGGAGAGAGATAGGAGTACAAAGAAGCTATACCATGGAGAGTACTTTGTGTGGCTGTGATCAGGGAAAATATAAGGTAAAACATCTCAGGACTTCCAGCCATAAAAATATTTCAAGTCTTCCATATATGCTCTAGTAGTTTTCAAGTATGTATTAAATGATATGTTTGTTATACTGAGCTAAATGTAACTTGCAATAATGGAATTGAATTATATGCGATCTTAAGAACAGTTTTTTGTTTTGTTTTTTCTTAACTTCTCTGAACTAAATAACTTGCTTTGGATCCTTATGAAATCTTGGTTGAGTCTATTTACAGTCATAATTTTTAAGAAAGCATGCTGTAATACACATTTAGATAACGGTTAGTAATTTTTAATGAGCTGTGCAAGTAGTACATTATTAATAAAATGTTCTATCATTTTAATTTATTGGATGTAAATATATATTTATGCATTTAGAAATAAACATATTACACTCAGTTTTTTTAATTTAGACTTTGTGTGTGTGTGACTTTTAAATGCATATTCCTTCACTAATTTTTTTTTTCTTTACTAAGACTCCTCTTCTCCTCCTATGGTACCATAGCCTTTTATGGGAAACAATGAGTTTAGACTTTACTTTTGAAATTTAAGAGTAATTAAATGTTAGGTGACTTTGAATTTTTTAATTTTAAAGTTTGAGAACTTAAAAAAAATTTTTTTTATTGGAATGTAGTTGATTTACAATGTTTTGTTAGTTTCAGGTGTACAGCAAAGTGAATCAGTTATACATATACATATATCAACTCTTTTTTAGATTCTTTTCCCATATAGGTCATTATAGAGTACTGTGTAGAGTTCCCTGTGCTATACAGTAGTTCCTTATTAGTTAATCTATTTTATATATAGTAATGTGTATATGTCAATCCCAATCTCCCAATTTATCCCTCCTCGCGTTTCCCTGCTGGTAACCATAAGATTGTTTTCTACATCTGTGACTCCATTTCTGTTTTGTAGATAAGTTCATTTGTACCATTTTTTTAGATTCCACATATAAGCGATATCATACAATATTTGTTCTCAGTCTGACTTACTTCACTCAGTATGACAATCTCTAGGTCCATCCACGTTGCTACACATGGTATTATTTTGTTCTTTTTTATTGCTGAGTAATATTCCATTGTATGTACGTACCACAAAAGATTGAGAACTTAAAAGGCGATGAATTGGACCTTAGGTAAGCAACTGTAAACCCGGATATTTATTTTTCTTGCCTTGGCCACAAAAAGCTTTTCAGGTGTCATGCTAATTATTCCACTCATTCTGTTTTGTTGTGTTTTGTTTTTTTTGACATGGACAAGAGGAATCTGAATCTCATAGTGATTTTCATATATGTCACATAAAAGTGATTATAACTTTATGTTTAGAAAGACTTAAAAATCTTCCAATTGGTTAGTATTAAAAATGTAAACATATTATGATTGATGCCAAAATGTTCAAGTGGAGAGCTTAAATGATTTTTCCAGTCTGTAACAAACTGGAAGAAAATTGTATAGATTTTGCAACTGGCTTTCAAACTTTGGGGGCCTAGATGGGTAGAACTTAGTGAAATTTCAGTTCTTTCTGTAGAGTGACTCTTCCCTAAGATTTAGGTTGACCACAGTATACTATTCTTCCAAAATGTGCTATCTTTTGAAGTCTCTTCAAATATTGTAAAACAGTGTCTTTTAGACTACCAAAGGCGCGATTGTGGTAAGAGAGGAGCATGAGCACTCCAGCCCACAGACCCTGCCTCCTAATCATTGCTTTAGTGGACTGTAAGTGTGTGGGATGGAAAAAAGCTTGACAGTCATTTTTGTAAAGGACTATAGGTAGTTCCTATGATTTAGGGAAATAGACTATAAATTATTTGCTCTTAAAGAGATGCAGTCCGGCTGGAGAAGGTAAATTAAAGTATCAGTGTCTGTGAAACTAGTCTCTGGGAGTAGGGAGAGAAGAAGTCAGGGAAGCTGAGACTTGCATGCCCCTTGAAATCATCTGTTGCATAATAATAGTAGCACTTTCTTACTATATTTGGATTCTACTGATAGACTTTCATTGGATTTTTTTAAATGTTCTTTTTGTGTTTTGATAAATTTATTTAGTCATTGAAAAAACTACGTTTTAAAAATTGTTAAAATATATTTTGAAACATAAAACATTAGACGAGTTTTCTAAAAATTACTTTATAAAATTTAAAAAATAAAATAGATACCTAACATATAGTCATTTCTCTTTTATACGATTTACATTGACATATATATATACTTTACATGATTTCCATTGATAGAGTTACGTTGATTTAAAACTCCTATGGAGAGAAGTATGTCTTACTACTAATAATAAGCTAAGTTTTTTACATCTAAAATTCAGTGCTTGGATCATAACATGTACTTTTCTAAAGTTTTTTTTAATTAATATTATTTATTTATTTTTGGCTGCATTGGGTCTTCGTTGCTGCACCCGGGCTTTCTCTAGCTGCGGCGAGCGGGGGCTACTCTTCATAGCGGTGCACGGGCTTCTCATTGCGGTGGCTTCTCTTGCTGTGGAACATGAGCTGTAGGCCTGTGGGCTTCAGTAGTTGTGGCATGGGGGCTTCAGTAGTTGTGGCGCACGGGCTTAGTTGCTCCACGGCATGTGGGGTCCTCCCGGACCAGGGCTCGAACCCGTGTCCCCTGCGTTGACAGGCGGATTCTTAACCACTGCGCCACCAGGGAAGTCCCAATAAACTTTTTAAAGAGCAGTTTTAGATTCACAGAAAAATTGAGTGGAAACTACAGAATTCCCATATACCCCCATCCTCCCCCCTACACATAACGTATACTTTTCAAACTTGTTAATATTAGCTAATAAGTTGTGTAAGTCTAATAATATTTTAAGAAACAAATCTCTTCACCCTCAAGAATGTTCTTACATTACTGAATTTTAGGCATCAAATATTCTTTATTTTTATTTTTGATGAGCTAATTCAGAAATAGGCATAGCCTTTCTAAAGCTTTTAGATTAAGAAGACAAATGCATTTTCTAAGTCAGTTAGGTCACATTTCTTAGAATATTTGGAGATGGCCAAACTATTTAAACAATCAGTCAATCATTATTATGAAGGCATGTGTTATGTAGAGTAAATAACAGTTTTTATAATTTATCTCTTCAGTTACTGTGTGCTTTTAGTCTGGTCATTGAAAGTCTAGTCTGCTCTCATCTACGCCTGCAACCTTTGTTGGTGTAAGGATTGCATTTATTTTGGAGATTCATTTTTATCTGAGAATTAAATGATAAGCAACGTCTTGATTTACAGTCCATTTTTATCCTTTTATTTGGTAATGTTTAACTTTTGGTAAACCGTATATATTGTTTATTGAGAAACTATTGGTTAAAACAGGGTTGTGGTAAAATTTTGTTTTTGCGTTAGTAGACCAACTTTGAAATGGGCATTCTTAACTGACATGGAACATAAGAACTTATTTTACTGCTGCCTCATTAGCTTAGATTCGTCTGATTATTTTTTGACATAGTTACCTTTCTTTTGTTTGTTTTTTACTCAGCAATTTCTTTTTATCATTCAGGAAAAGTATGTATAAAGTAATGTTCAAGTATACAAATTGGAGCCTTGATGGTAGCACTATGATATTTCAACATCGGCATACAAGTAGTAGATTACAAGAAGTACTAGCAAGATCTTGTAAAAATATGATTTCACTCATGAGCTCCAAGAATAACTTAACCACAAGATGTTTATCTGTTTTTTCCTCCCCAGTGTGTTGGTGAAAATAGTTTGCACGCAGTGAATGAGCATAGACATTTTAGAAATGGTTTTTTAAGACAGTTTCCTTTGTGACTTAAAATAATCTTATGTTATTAAGACACTGTGCTTATGAGTCCTAGGTTCATACAAAGTGCCAGGCTTTTATTTTATTAATATAGTTACAAATTCCTTTTATGTAATTTAAATGAGATATAGCCAGAGGATAGCAAATGTCCTAGTTACCTGTTTATTTATTTATTCTCTTTATTTTTAGGGTTTACAGATTGGTACTCGAGAATTGGAAGAGATGGGAGCAAAATTTTGTGTTGGTCTATTGCGTTTGAAAAGACTGACATCCCCACTGGAATATAATCTGCCTTCTAGCCTGCTTGACTTTGAAAATGACTTGATTGAATCGAGCTGCAAAGTAACTAGGTAAGACATACTTGTTTTATTCTTTTGTTATATGGTAGTATATTGTTGAACTTCATTAAATTAGTTACACAGAGGAAAGGCACAGAGATTTTGACAGCCAGGAGCATTTTTAGAATTAATATACATAAGTCTTGCTTCTTTTAACATTGGCATTTGGATAAAATTTTAATGAAATATCCTTATATTTGGAATGCTGTTTTAGTGATCTTAATGATTTACTTTTAACTTAAAAATAAGCAGTGTGGAAAACAGCTACTTATATCAGATAAGTATGTAAATTAAGAAGGCTTGGAGCCAAGATTCATAGTTCAAAAGAAATTTTATTTTGTTGATAATCTACAAATATCAGATGGCTTTCCAGTCACCTTCTGGTTACATCTACTAGAAACAGCTAATTTAATATCCCTCTGGAAATATAACTACATCTGCCAAGTAGTATCCTTCTGAGTAGGTAAACTTTTGCTCCTAAAATTCAGTGTATGTAAAATTTGATCGGTTATTGGCTCAGAGATAATTTAGTATCACAATTTTTAATCATAGTAGCAGCGTTTAGCATTTTATAGTTTGATACATATGGGTAGGAATAGTCCCATTTTATAGAACCTACATGATTTTTATTGTTGGACATTGACATCAGATTTGTTAATTTATTGCCAAGCTATGTTATATATATATATCAATTTAGTAGTTTTAAGTGTAGTAAAACATTAATTAGAACTCGATTCTTATATAATGTGATAATTGAGGCAGTGATCCTCTGCATTCTCTATATTTCAAAACACTTGCTAAACGATAATGGAAATAAATATATTTATTTATAACTAAGTATAAATAAAGTTGTTCTCATTGATGTTTAGAAGCCTACTTTTAAGTTATTTCATGTATTCTTCCCCCGCCCCATCTTTTTGAGGTAAAATTCACAAATAAAATTGTAAGATATTTAAAGTGTACACTGTGATGATTTGGTATATGTATACATTGTGAAAGGATTTACCCCATTGAGTTATTCACATACCCATCCATCACATCACATGTTTACCTTTGTGTCTGTGTGTGAGGGAATATTTTTCAGTTTTGCTCTCCTAGCAAATTTCAATTATACAATCTAGTGTTATCTAGTATAACCATGTTATACATTATTTCCTCAGACCTTATTCATCTCAACACCTGAAAGTTTGTATCACTCTTACTAACCTCTCCCTATTGCGTCCTCTGTCTGCCCCATATCCCCTGGCAACCACTTTCCTACTCTGTTTCTGAGTTGTTCCAATTCTTTTTTTAATTTTTTTAACATTTCATATGTAAGTGACACCATGCAGTATTTGTCTTTGTCTGGCTTATTTCACTTAGCATAATGCCCTCCAGTTTCATCCATGCTGTAGCAAATGAAAGGATTTCCTTTTTTTTTTTTAAGGCTGAATATTCCATTGTGTATCTATATACCACATTTTCTTTATCCATTCATCCATCAATGGACAGTTAGATTGTTTTCATACTTTGACTATGTGAATAATACTGCTTTGAACATAAGAGTAGAGTGTCTTAACAGTTTTCAGTGTACAGGTCTTCCACCTTCTTGATTAATTTATTCCTAAATATTATTTTTGATGCTATAGTAAGTTTGTTTTCTTGATTTCTGTTTCTGATGTTTCATTGTTAGTGTATAGAAATGCAGCTGGTTTTTGTATATTGATTTTGTATCCTGCAGCTTTACTGAAATCATGTATTACTTCTAACATTGTGCTGTTTTTAGGGATTCTATATGATATCTTGTCTACTGCAAATAGAGAAAATTTACTTTTTCCTTGCTGATTTGGGTGCATTTTATTTCTGTTTCTTGCCTAATTGCTCAAGCCAGTACTGTGTTGAATAAGAGTGGTGAGAGTGGGCATCCTTGTTTTGTTCCTTATCTTAGAGGAAAAGCTTTTGGTATTTCATCGTTGAGTATGACATTAGCTGTGGGCTTGTCATATATTGCCTTTATTACGCTGGTTTGCTGAGTTTTATCATGAATGGATGGTGAATTTTGTCAAATGCTTTTCTGCATCTATTGAGATGATTATATGATTTTTATCCTTCATTTTGTTAATGTGGTGTATCACATTGATTGATTTGCATATGTTGAACCATCCTTGCATCTCAGGGTGCAAGGTGATCATGGTTTAGGTATGATTCTTTTAATGTATTGTCGAATATGATTTCCTAATACATTTTATTGAGGATTTTTGCATCTAAGTTCATCAGGGATATTGGCCAATAATTTTCTTGTTTTTAAAATTTCTTCTCTGACTTTGGTATCAGGGTAATGCTGACCTTGTAAAATGAATTTGGAGTTGTTCCCTCCTCTTTTAATTTGGGAAGAGTTTGAAAATAATTGCTATTATTTCTTGCTTAAATGTTTGGTAGAATTCATCATTGAAGCCCTCTAGTCTTGGGGTTATCTTGGAAGGTTTTTGAGTATTGATTCAGTTTCCTCACAGGTAATTGGTCTGTTCGGATTTTCTGTTAATTTCTTCATGATTCAGTCTTGGTAGCTTGTATGTTTCTAGGAATTTTTTCCATTTCTTCTAGGTTGTCCAGTTTGTTGGTGTATATTTGTTCATAGTGGTCTCTTATGATCCTTTGTATTTTTGAGGTATCTGATGTGATGTCTCCTGTTTCATTTATAATTTCTCTCTCTTTTTTTTTGGAAGGTCTCACTGTTTGTCTATTCTATCTTTAAAAAAAATTAGCTCTTAATTTTATTGATCTTTTTTTTCTTTTTAGTCTCTGTTTCATTTATGTCTGTTTGATCTTTGTTATTTTCTACCTTCTGCTAACTCTAGGCTTAGTTTGTTCTTATTTTCCTAGTTCCTTGAGGTGTAAAATTAGGTTGTTTATTTGAGATCTTGCTTTTTTCAGGCATTTATTGTTATAAACTTCCCTCTTAGAAAACTGCTTTTGCTGCATCTCATCAGTTTTGGTATGTTGTGTTTCCATTTTTAGTTCTCTCAAAATATTTGATTTCTCTTTCACTCATTGGTTGTTCGGGAACATGTTGTGTAATCTCCATGTACTTGTGAATTTTCCAGTTTTCCTAATTGATTTCTAGTTTTCTTTTCTTTCTTTCTTTCTTTTTTTTTGCCACACCACATGGCTTGTGGAATCTTAGTTCCCTGACCAGGGATTGAACCCAGGCCCTCAGCAGTGAGGGCACAGAGTCCTAATCACTGGACCACCAGGGAATTCCCAATCGATTTCTAGTTTTATATTGTGGTTGGGCTTAATATGATTTCAGTCTTCTTAACTTTATTAAGACTTGTTTGTAGCCTAAGATATGATTTACCCTGGATAATGTTCCATGTGTGTTTATGTATTCTTTTGCTGTTGGATAGAATGTTCTATATATCTGTTAGGTCCGTCTGGTCTAATGTGTAGTTTAATTCCAGTGGTTTTTTTTTAGACTGATTTTCTGTCTTGGATGATCTATCCATTGTTGAAAGTGGGTGTTTGAAGTTCATTGCTATTCTTATATTGCTGTCTGTTCCCTCCTTCAGATCTGTTAATATTTGCTTTATATATTTAGGTGCTCCTATGTTGGGTGCATAAATATTTACAATTGTTATATCCTCCTGATGAATTGATCCTTTTATTATTATTATTTTTAAAATTTATTTATTTGTTTATTTATTTTTGGCTGCATTGGGTCTTCGTTGTTGCATGCGGGCTTCCTTTCTAGTTGTGGCGAGCAGGGGCTACTCTTCGTAAAGTGCACTGGCTTCTTATTGCGGTGGCTTCTCTTTGTTGTGGAGCATGGGCTCTAGGCACGCGGGCTTCCGTAGTTGTGGCACATGGGCTCAGTAGTTGTGGCTCGCAGGCTCTAGAGCACAGACTCAGTAGTTGTGGTGCATGGGCTTAGTGGCTCTGTGGCATGTGGGGTCTTCCCGGACCAGGGCTCAAACCTGTGTCCCCTGCGTTGGCAGGCGGATTCTGAACCACTGTGCCACCAGGGAAGTCCAATCCAATCCTACATTATTATGTAATGACCTTATTATTTTCTCTTGTTGGTCTTTGGCTTAAAGTCTTTTATTTCTGGTATAAGTATAGCTACCCCTGCTTTCTTCTGGTTTCTATTTGCATTGAATTTATTTTTTCATCACTTCATTTTCAGTTGATGTGTGTCCTTAAAACTGAGAAACTGAGGTGTGTTTTGTAGGCAACATATAGTTGGGTCTCTTTTATTATTTATTCAGCCACTCTGTTTTTTGATTGGAGAATTTAGTCCATTTACATTTAAAGTAATTATTGATAGGTGTGGACCTACTGTTGTCATTTTAATTGTTTTCTGGTTATTTTGTAATTCCTTTGTTTCTTTCTTCCTCTCTTGCGCTCTTCCTTTGTGATTTGATAATTTTCTGTACAGTAAGTCCCCTACACACGAACCTTCAAGTTGCAAACTTTCAAAGATGGAAACGTGTGTTCACATGTCCAATCATGTAAGTTAGTTCATGTGTCTGGTGTACATTGTCATCTGCGTGCATCCTTTACAAGTGGTTGTGCTTTTGTGTACTTTACTGTATAGTACTGTATAGAGTACAGTAGTACAGTATCTTTATTTCAAGCTAGATCTGCAAGGGAACGACTTCATTGAACTCCTTGCTGTGCAACATGAGGAGCTTACTAATGAAGACCTGATGGAATTGGAGACCCAGAGAAAGGATGAAGAGAGACAAGAAGAAGAAGTAACTGAAGAACCAAAGAGATTCACAACACAGGAAATGGCAAGGGGATTTTCTTTATTTGAGGAGGCACTGTTAGTTTTGAGGCACAGGAGCCGAATGTAGAATAGTACACGAAGTTTGCAGCAGCCGTTCAGAATGCAATCCAGTGCTGCTGTGTCATCTATGATGAGAAAAAAAGAGCTACTACCCAGACATCCCTGGATCATTTTTTCAAGAGGGTAGATAGAATTGAATCCAGCAAGGAACCAGAACCTATGTCATCAGCGTCAGGCATGAGTGAAGTTGCAGCTTGCCCTCCGTCTCCCATTGCTGATGATCCTTCAGTTCTATAATCTCTCATCTCTCCTCTCCCTCCTCCAGTCAGTAACTCTTCTTGCCTGTTCACTCGATGCCAGCCCCTGTATGCCAGCTGTTTTACTGTACTACTGTACTTTTCAAGGTACTGTACTGTAAGATTAAAAATACTTTATTTTTTGTGTTTGTTTGTTTTTTATGTATTATTTGTGTGAAAAATATTATAAACCTATTACAGTACAGTACAATATAGCTGATTGTGCTAGTTAGGTACCTAGGCTAATTTTGTTGGACTTACAAACGTGCTCTCAGAATGGAACTTGTTTGTATGTAGGGGACTTACGGTAGTGGTATGCTTTGAATTTTTTATCTTTTGTGTATCTACTATAGGTTTTGGCAGTGCATTGAGGCTTACGTAAAACATTTTTTTTTTCTTTTTTGCCAAGGCCACCACCCTTACGTAAAACATTTTAAATATAAACAGTCTGTTTTAATCTGATAATTACTTAACTTTAAATGCATACCAAAACTTCCCCTTCCTTCACATTTTGTTTAATGTTATAATTTGTATCTTTTCACATTGTATATCCATTAACAAATTATTGTAATTACATTTATTTTTAATACTTTTGTCTTTTAACCTGCAAACTAGATTTATAAGTGATGTACCCATCACCATTGCAATATTAGAATATTTTGAATTTAACTATATATTTACCTTTACCTGTGAGTTTTATACTTTCATGTTTTCCTGTTACTAATTAGTATCCTTTTGTTTCAGCTTGAAGAACTCCCTTTAGCATTTCTTTTAAGACTGGTCTAGTGTTGATGAACTCCTTCATCATTTGTTTATCTGGAAAACTTATATCTCTTTTTCAGTTCTGAAGGACAACTTTGCCAGGTAGAGTATTCTTGATTGGCAAGTTTTTCCTTTCAGAACTCTGAGTATATCATCTTACTTCCTTCTAGCCTGCAAGGTTTCTGCTGAAAAATCTGTTTATATGGTCTTATCTGGGTTCCTGTGTATGTAATGAGTTTCTTTTTCTCTTGCTACTTTGAAGATTCTCCTTGTCTTTAACTTTTGATGATTTAATTATAATGTGTTTTGGTGTGGGTCCTTTTGGATTTATCTGTTTTAGTACTTTCTAGGCTTCCTAGATCCAGCTGTCTGATGTCTCTTTCTTTTCCCAAGTTAGGGAAGTTTTCAGCCATTAATTCTTGAGTAACCTTTCTGCCTCTTTTTCTCTGCTCTCTTTCTGGAACCCCTATAATGCATATCTTAAGCTATTTTCACTCTTTCATTATTTCTGTTTGCACCTTTGTTTGAAAAAATTCCACTGCTGTTTTCAGGTTTGCTGATGCTTTCTTCCACTTGATCTAGTCTGCTGTTGAAACCGTCGTATTGCATTTTTCAGTGCAGTTATTATAGTCTTCAGCTCTTTCATTTCTGTTTGGGAATTTTTAATATTTTCTATCTCTTCTTTGAAGTTCTTACTTTGTTCACGCATTACTCTCCTAACTTTGGTGTGCATCTTTATGACCATTATTTTGAACTCTGTATCAGGTAAATCACTTACCTTTATTTCATTAAGATCTGCTTCTGGATATTTTTATTGTTCTTTGTTTGGAACATATTCCCCTAATTCTTCATTTTTATTGACTCTGTTCATTTCTGCACATTAGTTAGAACAGCCACCTCTCCCAGCCTGACAGAATGGTCTCATGGCATGAGCTCTTCATTGTGTTTCATACCTTTTGTTATTCCCCAAAAGATAGTGTTCTGAAAGGAGCTGACAGTATAATAGAAAAAGCACAATTTACATTTGTGAAGGGGCATGATGGTAATTATAAAAAATACAGAAAATACATTAATATATTTAAAAAAACAAAATTTAAAAATTGCCTAGACATATTGAGAAAAAAGTTACTGAGTAAATAATTTAAAATCACCTGGATTTATGTGCAATAAATTTCTTAAATTAGTAAGTTTTAAGCTAGGGCTTGAAAGATAGTAAATGAGGCTTGGTAAAGAAATAGGAGCTAACATGAAGAAAACAAAGTTGGCAATAAGAAGTAGACTAATTTAGGTAAGGTGGAAAGGATTGCTTGGAGCTTAGAAAAGCTAATGTTGAAGAAGGCATTACGGGAGCAAGGTGTTCAATTTCATGGGAAGGTTAGTGTGGATTTTATAGAAGAGAAGTAGTAACTGTATATGTTCTTAAGCAAGGAATGATAACTGATATATCCTATGCAGGATGTATTAAAATTCAAAATGTTTAGAAGCTTATGCTAGTGTAATACCTCTGTATTGTAAGCACCAGGTATTATGGTAAGTTGAGGGAAAATGTGACTGCAAGAGTTTTCTGGAGTTCTTCTTTGAGGTTGATACTTCTAATGTATACTACTGGTGTCCAGTTATTCAAAGTACTGCTTCTTGAATGTAGATTTCTGTTATTCTTATTTTCTTTTGTTTTAGTTGGTTTCTAATATGGGTAGAGTGAATAAGGAGGAATGAGAGAGGTTCTGATTGTTGGCTGAAGATGAAACTAGCTAGCTCCAAAGTTTCCGATGGAATTATCGGTATATACTTATTGCTTTTAAGACTGCTCCCCCACCACCAAGACTGACAAAGCTCTTTTCCTCATAGCTACTGTCATTTATGATTTTAAAATCTTATTTAAAAATGCTTGCTTAGGGCTTCCCTGGTGGCGCAGTGGTTGAGAGTCCGCCTGCCGATGCAGGGGACGCGGGTTTGAGCCCCGGTCCGGGAGGATCCCACGTGCCGTGGAGCGGCTGGGCCCGTGAGCCATGGCCGCTGAGCCTGCGCGTCCGGAGCCTGTGCTCCGCAACGGGAGAGGCCACAACAGTGAGAGGCCCGTGTACCGGAAAAAAAAAAAAAAAAAAAAAAAAAAATGCTTGCTTACTCATTTGGCTGTCCTTTTTATTGCTTCTTGGAAACTTTTCAAGAATCATTGTAAATTCTTGTCACTATTTGCATTATTGGTAAAATGGGTGGGAGGGAAGTTGTACATATTTCTCACCTTTTCCTCTTTCTCCTAGCTTTTGATAATCATCCTTTAGTTTTGCTGTGCATTGGCAATCACTGATAACAATTACCTTGGAAATAAAAGCTATAGTAAATGTAACACAGATCAGTTGGGTTTATTTGTTGAGGCCAAAAACGGGGGTTGTGGTGTGCAAAAACTTTCCTTTGAGTGTTTCTTCTCTATCTTCTTCGCTTTTTCTCCTCTTTCAACTTTTCTTTTCCCCCTACACACTTTCCATAAGTGATATTCATTCCAGTGATTTTAAATTACATCTGTGTCTTGATAACTCCAAAATACATATAATCTTCCAGACCTCTCTTCTGAGCTCTGGACTTACGTATCCAGCTTCCGACTTGATTTTGTACACTTGGACACAAAATTAACTTGTCTAAAACTCAACTCATGACTTCTGTTCCCCTACCTCTCCCCAAACAAACCCATTCATCTGTATCCACCTCCCTCTACCCAATTGCTCTTGTAAGAAATCTTATTCTTGGCATCTCCTCCTCTCTCCCTTACCCTTAATCCAATCCACCACCTGGGGCTTTTTGATTTCACCTCCAAAATATTTCTCAGGTCTTTCTATTTCTCTCCACCACTTCTGCCATTACACTGGTCCAGGCTGCCATCATCTCTTGCCTGCTCTACTCAAATAGCCTCTGACTGGTCTTTCCTTACTTTTTTGTATCCTCCAGTTTCTTTGTACGAAGTGGTCACTGTCCTGTTTAAAGTCCTTCAGTTATTTTCCACATATATGGCCTATATCCATTATCAGAGTCTCTGAGGTCCAGAATGAGCCATCTATATCTTTCTTTCCCCCTTTAGCTTGTCCTGCTCTCTCTGTATTCTTACCATTCCAACCGCACTGACCATTTTTTAGTTTTTATGACAGTGCTCCTAAACTAGCAAAGGTCTAGTTTTTATTTTCCAATTTGTTATGGATTGATAATTGACTAAAATACAGTAAGAATGAAGTACTATACAAATGGAAGAGGGCACCCCAAGGAATGCAAATATAAGCTCCAATTTCCTGTTATTAGAGTCACCAGACACATAATTTTATGTAAAATTGTTGTAAAAGTTTCTGAACACTTCATTTTAATTCCTAGGCTTTTGTTGCCATGGACCAATAACAAAGAATTTGTGGACCATACCTTGAGTAGTGCTATTCTAGAACATGAAAATCTTTTTATCATCCCGGTGTCTTTGCATTTGCTTTTTCCTGTACCAAAATGTCTGTGCCTCCACTTGTTTAAGGTATTATCCTTATCCTCAGTGCTATTCAGTTTCAGTGCATTGTGTTTAGGAGTGGTATATTAAAAAGAATATACCTTGGTTGACAATATGTACTTTTAATTTGAGGACTCTTCAATTTTGAAAAAATCTCAACCCTTTTTTTTTTGAAAATTGCTTCTTTGACAATTCCTTTATTCTGTTCTCCCAGAATTCCTACACTGGAGCTTCTCTGTCTGTTCTCCACACATGTCTCTTAACAACTTTTTCACATTTTCTATCTCTACTTCAGTCTAGGTAAATTATTCAGTAGCATTTTATAATTCACTAAACTTAGTTGTTTCTGGTCTAAAGTTTATCTCATGGGAGTATTTTATTTTAAAGATTATATATTTCACATCTAATTGGTTCTTTTTTGTTTCTGCATTTTTAAATTTCATGATTCCTTGTTTATTCTTATGGCTACTATTCTTCCCTTCTTTGAAGACCCTAAACACTTTCTTAGTCATTTGTAGATCATGCCATTATTTTTGTGTTGGTAAGCTCATCACAGTTTCTCAAGAGTTTTGTAACTTGCAAGCTCATATTAAATGAGAGCTTCCCCCAAACCCCCAGCTCTTTCAAGTCTCTGCCCTTAATGATTTTGTGTTGCTTCTACCTGGCCCGCTCTAGGCTCCAGTCCAAGCTTATATTAGCTTACGCTAGCATTTTATTAGTCTTGTATTTCCTAGTTCCCATCCTTCAACGATACTGGGGATTTTGCTGGACAAGTGACTGTGTTCATGAGGGTTCTGACTTTGCTGCTTTGTCTCCTTTTTTCTGACTTAATAATTGCAACTTTATAAAATCTTAGCCTTAGGCAGAAGTCTCAGCCTTATATTTTCAGCCTCCTTTCTAAAGTGGGAAGCCTCACTCCAGCTGCTTGATTGCCATGAGTCTGGGTTTAATTCCCTGGCTCTAGGACATTTAAGCCTCCCTGTTATTTTGAAGGAGCTACTGCTGCCTGCTCTTGGACCTGGAATTCAGGAGACCCATGACCTATTTTTGTGCCTCTATGCTTTTTCTGGTCCAAGGAGATGTTTATCTTGTTTCTGTATGCATCTGTGTCTTCTTTGTTTTCCTGTTTTATATTTTATCTATCATTGCTCTGTGGTTAGAGCAAGGATAATAAGGATCTCAAAGCATGTACTTGTCTAAACCAGCTTCTGAGAGAAGTCTGTCAGTCACACCTACCTAGCTAACTCCTAGTTAACCTCAGGGACCATATTTATGCCTTTCAACCCTGTCTAATGGTGCCTTGCATAGTGCCAGTCACATATTGAGTTGAGGAAGTGGTAGGTTGCTACGTAAGATTTTCAGATTCAATTGGGTTGGATTGCTTGTTGGTTGGGGGAAGGGTCTTACAGTACCCTAAATATCAGTGTAAGGATGTTAGACTTTATCCTTTAGGCAGTAGGCAGTTTTGAAGCCACTGGGTGGAGTATGCTAATTGGTAGTTTTTGCCTGAAAATAGTGTAAAGATTTGATTGAAGCTGGGAAGGTAGAGGCAAGAAAACCCTTGAGGAAACTGTTTGGAATCATTCATGTTTGAGAGGACGATGAGAGCTCAAATAAGGAGGTAACTGGCAGTGATTGTTTGAGGAGACAGTATCAGGCGGCAGTGGAGAGGTCTTGATGATTGAATATGGAATCAGTAGCAGGTGAAGCCACATTTCCATATTGGAGTGAAAAAGGCAAATTATGGTGTTAGAGATGGAACTAGGAAACCACTTACTTTTACTAAGATTACCTTCCTGTCCTTTTCTCTTTATTGTCTGTACTCTTCTTTTGTATCCTTTCTTTGTCCTTGGTAACTTTCTGTTTCCTGGTCTTAATGTGAACCTGAGGTATCATCTGAATGAATATAAGTTCTTCCCATTTTTTTTTTAGTGAGTTGACCCTTAAAAACTTTTGAACCCATCTTCCCCTGTCAAATTTATGCTTTTGTTTCTGTGTACAATGTGGATGGTTTTATTCCACATAGTGGCCCTCAATTTAATTTTGTCTTCCTCAGGTTTCACTGTTTCTCAAGGTAGAATATCTATTTGTTGTGAACTAATTTATTTTCTATAGGCAATTTATATCAAGTAAGCTTGGAATAATTGCAGCGGCAAGAATAGTAAACATTAAATGCCTTTGTCAAGGTAATCAGTGACTCATTTATAAATGACAAATAATTAGTCTTCACAACACCATAAACCCGAAGGTATTTGGCACATAGCATTTGAGTTTGTTTAAATAAACTTAAGAAAAAGGTAAGAGACTTATTCAAAGTGAATCTTTGATAATTACGAAAAATAATTTCCCAGTTGTTCCATTTAGTATATATACCATTGCTTCATTTAATAGAAGATGCTTTAGTTTTAGAAACAATAATTGGAATCTAAAAATCAGTTAGTTGAACAAAGCTTAAAAACACTGATCTGTAAAATTATTTTACTTGGAATGCTTAAAACTTCTGAATATAAGACTTTATATTAAAAAGCAGACAGATTCTTTAACCATGTTGGTATTACATGTATATAAGCTATAACTAACTTTCTTTTCATTTAGTGTTTGTTTTTAACCTTCTGTCTCTTTATATGTAAATATATTGTAAGCAGAATATAGTTGTTTTTGTAAAATTTTAGTCTGACAGTTAGTTACCCTTTAATTGGAACATTAGTTCATTTACATTTACTGTAATTATTGACATATTTAGATTTAAATCTACCTGCTTATTATTTGCTTTGTTTGTTCCACTTGCCCTGTGTTTTTGAAAAGATTTCTTTTTGATTTATTTAAACTAAACTTTTTACATTTATATTATATAAAATATATTCATATTTATATTCAAACTCAATATAAATGTGAATTTTTATCTCTTGGGACAATATAGGAGCCTTCATATGTTAACTCCATTTAACCCCCTCTCAATATATGTACTGCTGTTGTCAGATAGAGTATACTATGAGCACTGTACACATTGTAGCCGTTATTACTGTTTTATGCAGTCATTGGATCTCACCACACATTTACTGCCTCACCACTACCTGCCCCTTTTCTCATTTCTTTCTTCGTATCAGTTTTTGTCTGGGGTCATTTTTCTTCTACTCAAAGAATACCCTTAAGTCTTCACCTTCATTTTTGAGGGGTGTTTTTTTGGATAGAGAAACGTTTTTCAGCATGTTGAGGGATCATTCTATTGTCTTCAATCTTCCACCACTGAGTTGTCAAGTCAGCCATTAGTCTGATTGTTGCCCCTTTGAACATGATCTATCTTTTAAGGTTAAGTTGCTTTTATGAATTTCTCTTAGTCTTCAGTTATTTAGGGGTTTAACTTAGATGTGATTTTATTTATTTTGCTTGGGATTCACAAGGTTTCTTAAATTTGTGGCTTGATGTCTTCTATCAGTTTGGGAAAATTCTTAGCCATTTTCTCTTCAAACATTGATTCTGCTCCATTATCTCCCTCTTTCTGGGACTCCATTTACTTTTTTTTTAAATTAATTTATTTTATTTTTGGCTGCGCTGGGTCTTTGTTGCTGTGCGTGGGCTTTTCTCTAGTTGCAGTGAGCGGGAGCTACTCTTCATTGCGCTGTGTGGGCTTCTCATTGCGGTGGCTTCTCTTGTTGCAGAGCATGGGCTCTAGGCTTGCAGGCTCAGTAGTTGCGGCGTGTGGGCTTAGTTACTCCATGGCATGTAGGATCTTCTTGGACCAGGGCTCGAACCCATGTCCCCTGCATTGGCAGGTGGATTCTTAACCACTGTGCCACCAGGGAAGCCCCTCCATTTACTTTTTTTTTTTTTTACGGTACGCGGGCCTCTCACTGTTGTGGCCTCTCCCATTGCAGAGCACAGGCTCTGGACGCACAGGCTCAGCGGCCATGGCTCACGGGCGCAGCCACTCCACGGCATGTGGGATCTTCCCGGACCGGGGCACGAACCCGTGTCCCCTGCATCAGCAGGCGGACTCTCAACCACTGCGCCACCAGGGAAGCCCTCCATTTGCTTTTAAGGTTGACCTTTTTACTATATCCTCTGTGTCTTTTACTGTCATGAATAAGTTTCTATTCTTTTGTCCATCTGCTTTTTTCTGGATGTTTTTCCTAACCAACCTTTAATTCACCCATGCTTCCTTTAGCTGGGTCTAATCTGATGTGAAATTTATCTTTTTAATTCTTAATTGTAGTTAATTAAGGGGGAATTAGGGGGAAAAAAAACCCAAAAATCTAGGGAGGATGATTTTTAAAAATTGAGAAATATTGCCCAGGGGCATAAGCCAGCATTCTGGGAGCCTAGTAGGACTTATTTTGAGCAGACTTTCACTTACTCTCCTCACCTTTACCCCATTTCTGCCTTTTGCCCTAAGTGAGTAGCCTCTCTGATAAAAAGTCTTTAGAAAGTCAACTTTCCATCTCTTTGAACTAGGGCATGGCCCAAGCAAGGGGATCTAAAGATCTAATTGCTCTTTATAATACCTTTTAACCAATTCTGTTTTCAGTTCCCCCATATAACCATTATCTTCAATTCCTGAACTGTTTTAGGGCTTTGTAATACAAATCGGCATTTTTTCCTTGGCTTCCCCTACTGTAGATGCTCAGCAAATTGGAGGAAGTTGGAACTCAAGCCTACTAATTTCATCCATCTTCCTCCATCCTCCAACATTTTGTTGATATCTCTTCTTTGCTATTATCTCCCCTCCAGTTTTCTTTTTTTATGGGTTTATTCTTTTTAAAAAAGTTATTTTTTTCCCCATCATCTTAGTGGCTTTTGAGGTCCACTATGTTTACCATAAATTATAGAACTTGCTTCTCAGTGAAGCCTGTGGTTGAAAATTAATTATGTTTTATATTCTTAGGGCATTTGTTGGAAATTGCCATGCACAAATCATTTTAACTTTACCCAATTGTATTTGTTGTGTAATAAAAATTCCATCTCATACAACACTTAAGTCTGCATTATGTCTTTCCTAGGGGGTGTGTTTCTTTTAGGTCAAAGCTGGGAATGTTGGTAGAACTCATTTAAAAACTTAAAGCTTGTTAGGCTACACCCTACAGGCCTGCACGCCTTGTAATTGCCCAGCCTTAAAACCGAAGAGCGAGCCCAGAGACAGCTAGAGACATCCTTGGTTTATTGGATAGTGACTCTTACATGTCTGATGCAAGGTCCTGGAAAGAGACAGCAGGCAGGACATGGCTGCAGTCTTCACTACCGGTGGTGGGGGTGGGTGTTACCAGTTACACAGAAAATTGGCATCAGGTTGCCTCACCAGTTACCAGGGAAACCAGCAGAAGAGCCTGTCCCTCACAGCCTTTTTGATAAACTAGCAGGTGGAGCCATTCTGATCTGAAGAGTAGACGATCACTAAGCTGGGGGTAGGGGTGGGAGGATGGGGCATGGGGCAAGTTACTTACTAGGCTCTGTGATTAAGAGGGAAGGTCAGTCATGCCAGTAGGGTGTGGGTGAGGCAGGCATTCCTTGAGTGGGGTATGTACAGGGAGCAAGAGAACAGCGATCTTGAGTGGCCTGACCATACACAGCTATATAGTGTTTTTGAACTTAGCAAAAGTGTTTTTATTTTACCTGTTACCTGAACTAAGCAGTATTCTCAGTGACCCTCATTTAAAGGATTTGAGAACTGATAAAGCATTTAACAATACTTCTCATTAGGAAATTGTGATGGTGACTAAATTTCAGGATAATAGGCATAGGCATATGGTTTTAAGTTTAAGTATGTTTGAAACATTATGGGAAAGTGAAGTTGAAAAATACCAAACTCTATACACTGTTTTATTGTAATAAAAAAAATAGCCGTATTTAAATGAAGCCTACTTATTATCTTATAATCAAACTGTATTTGGACCTGTTTTTTTTTTAATTGAGGTGAAATTCACACAGCATGAAATGTACCCTTTTTAAAGTGAACAATTTAATAGTGTTTAGTTTGTCTACAATATTTTGCAACCATCAGTCACCTCTGTCTAGTACCAAAACATTTTTTAATCACCCACAAAGGAGACCCTCATACTCATTAAGCAGCATTTTCAGCCCCTGAACCACTGATCTGACTTCTGCCTCTATGAATTAACCTATTCTAGATGTTTCAAATAAATGGAATCATACAGTATGTGACCTTCTGTGTCTGGCTTCTTTCAGTTACCTTTGTTTTTGAGATTCATCCGTGTATCACTACTTAATTCCTTTTTGTGCATATACAAAGACATAAGAAAAGTTGATGAGAAATTTTTCCTAATGCAACTAATAAAATAAATAGGTCTTAAGCTGAAGAAAGCCTTTAAAACATGCTTAACATTAGTTCTGTTTTGTGTGAATGCTTCTTTAAAAATCTAATTTGGGGGCTTCCCTGGTGGCGCAGTGGTTGGGAGTCCGCCTGCCGATGTAGGGGACACGGGTTCGTGCCCCGGTCCGGGAGGATCCCACGTGCCGCGGAGCGGCTGGGCCCGTGGGCCGTGGCCACTGAGCCTGCACGTCCGGAGCCTGTGCTCCGCAACGGGAGAGGCCACAACAGTGAGAGGCCTGCGTACCGCAAAAAAAAAAAAAAAAAAATCTAATTTGATGTGTTTTGATGAATGTAGAGTACATTTCTACTAAGGTACAGGAAATGAGTACAGGTCTATGGACCAGTTAACTTCATAGTGTTCTTGGTTGAAGGCTCTACCCTGTCCCTAGAAGTATAAGAGAGGATAGCTGGAAGTTATTGGTAAAGTAATACAAAGATATTGACTGCTGCACACTGTTAACATTAGAATGAAACAGTAACCTCCATATTATCCACTTTCTTTATGTGAAGCTAGTGTTTATTTGTAAGTATATAAGAACTTTTTCTTCCCAGCAAATTAAATTAATATTGTTAAAGAAAAAAAATGATTCATGATACTTGTTAAAGAACAGCAAGGCAGACTTAATTCAGGAGGACTTGCTACGGTGGGGTTTTGCAGTAGGGGTGAGTTGAGTTCAACTCTGAATACAGTATGGAAGAGTGGAGATTTATAGCTGAGGTATAGAGTGGGGATTTGTGGATGGAAAATTGCTAAGAGGAAACATCAGGGGTAAGGGAGATTCTGGCTAAACGGACATGACAGAATTTTTGCTGAAAGCAGGCCAGGGTGATCAGATACCGAGAGTAAGGGATTAACAGACTCAGCAAGATTCTTGCTAAACCTGGAGTAAGCAGGCAGAGCCACTGAACTAAGGACAGAGACCCAGGTCAGGGCCAAGTCAGAAGGAGGACTCAGAGGACCCTGCCTCAAGTTTGGTCAAGGAGAGTCTCTGTCAGTATAGATCATTTGTGGACAAATGTTCACAGCAATATCTAGTATAGTAAAGCTTACTAATATTAATGTGCACCATTTTTAATGTACAGTTTACCATTTAATCAAGCTAATCTTAAAAATGTATCTTCCTTTTTAGTGACTGTGATGCACATATTTGAGTCTGGTTAGCATATGAGAGTCCTTTATTACTACCACGTAGAAAATTCTTATAGCTACAATTGCTATTGGAATATTTTCTAGGCAGATAAATCATGCCATGTAATTGAAGATAATATCACAACTTCCAAGTCCCCTGGAAATCATAGTTGCTTATAACTAAAAGTGAACCATTTGTGCGTTTGTACTAAGTCAGTGAAATGCTGTTGTACCCACAAATACAGAGGAAATTGAAATCATCTAGAAAAATAACTGGGACTTAAGTGAGCACTTAGGACCACAGTCCAGGTTTGACTATAATGAAAGCTTTGAGGCTTATCATAAGAGGAGGCAATGATCATCCTTATCATTGAGATTCAGGTAGGTGTCAAGTTAGTCATTGTTAGTCTCTAAGACTTGCCTGGACAAGACATTTGATGACCAGATACATTTATAGATATTTATGTGTTAAATTCTTGGTAGCCTCTTCGAAGAATGAAGTTATTCTTCTCACATAGGTGTCTATTTGAGACTTCAAAATAAGAATATAATATATCAGAATAAGAAGAGCACATATTCATTCAAAGAGGATTCATTCTCTCCTCCGGCAGGCCGTAGAATAGGGCAGATCACCCCAAATGAGTGAGGAACTGAGCTGACTTGAGAAGGGTTTGCAAAACTTATGAAGCTTGTGTAATTCTCGGTTCACCCCTCCCCCCTTTCTAAGTTGTAGCCCTCCAGAGGTCACAATTGAAGGCCCAGTGTTTCTCCTTTCCTTAGCGCCACAAGACTGCCAAAAATTCTGTTATTTTCTGTTTTATTTGTTTTGCTGCTTTCTGCTTTGCTTTTCCGCTTCTTGCATTGTGTATTTTCAGAATTTGTCAAATACCTCTAGGTCAGAACTGTTGGGGGTGACATCTCTGTAACTCCCTTCCTTCAGGAAACTTTGCAGCTCTGAACTCCAACTTTTGCCTGCATTCTTTTGAAATTGCTGAAAGCTCTGATGACTACCCTGCCTCTTAGCCACTGCCCTTGCCTGCCCTTGGTTTTCTCTCGACTTTGCCCCATGCACCTTTTCTCTTGATTTTTCTTTATATCCTTTCACTATAATAAGTCATAGTTTTGAATACAACTCCGTGCTGAATCCTGTAAATCGTCCTAGCAAATCACTAAACCTGGGGTGGTCTTGGGACCCCCAACACGCGTGCCCATTCCGAATTTCTGTTAAGTTGGATTGTTATCTCAGAAATGTTCTACTGAGAATGACCAGAGACAGATGGAATTGTAACCCCTCTACATATGTGTGTAAATCGAGGCTCAGAGATGAATTTATCAAGGTCATCCATCTAGTAATTCCTGACAGAACCAGGAATTGCATCCACGTCTAACTCCAAAATTCCCCTGTACTTTCCTTATGTCTTGCATCTTCCAAATGACTAAGCAAAATTACTGAAAGGGAATGGTTTCAGTTTTTGGAGCTGCCCTGTATTATTTGAGAATTAACCATTTAACGCTCTCATTATGCACAAGGAGGGTTTTTAGATCAATAGCAAACTAAGTTGGAGTTTAGTGACTTACTGTTAACCGAAGGCAACTGTTACATTTTTTTTTCAACAAAGTATCAGTAAATTAGCAACTTAATTTCCTTTTTTTCCCCAAATAGATAAATAATCTCTTTTTATACATTCTGTACACTCTGTGTGTGTGTGTGTGTGCGCGTGTGTGTTGCGTGTGAATGTGTGTGCAAGTACTTATATGTATGCCGTGGGCACTTAAGACTGACAGAAGTTGTTATTTGTGTTTTTTGTGGATAATTTTGTTAACTTTGTGATATTTAGTAGAGGCTATAGGGTAGGGATCAGATTATATAAGTAAAATGCTCTCCAATATTTGTGCAGATAGAGATTTTCTTTCACCTTAGACTTAACATTTCAACACAAGAAAGACACAGTCAGCGAGTCACAAATTTCTGACAATGTGGGCAATGGAATATTTTTCTGTTTGTAAATAAGTTTCAGAAATTCTTCCCCAGGGTATCTTTATTTATTTATTTTTAAATTTTACTGTCTGAAAACAGGTAGGTTGGTCTCAGAATTGTAAAAGAGTGCAGGGTTAAGGGAGGATCCGGAGTTACAAAGGTAAGGCAGCATTTTTAGTCTGCTGGGCTTGGGGCAGCCCATCACCTGGACTCTTTAGGAATTGAGAAAGATTGATTTACTTTTTTCTTTAACAAGGTAGATTTTATTAATGTCATAATAACATTTTATATTTGTGCAGCTTAAGGGTTTCAAATGCTTTCCCATTTACTATCTAATTTGAGCCAGTCCACTTTGTGAGGTGGTGGGGCCGCTATACCCTTGAGAAAAACCAGTGCTTGGAGAAAGTAAGTGACTTGTTCAAGATCACACAGCTGGTTAACAGAGGGGTAGAGGCACAAACCCAGACTTGCCGACTCCATGTTTCCTCCGTGCTTGTACAGGTAACAGAGCTGAGGGTCTCACCCTGGTGTCTTGGATGTCAGAACAGCTGTAATGGCAGCAGATGAGTGTATGTTTGAGGGAGACACTTAATTTTTTGGTTTAATTTTGTGCAGTGCTTAATAGTTTAACATAAGGATAGCCAGAAAACTTTCTGAATCTGAATGAAGCAGAATTATAAACCTTTTCCACATCATAACGATACCATACAACAGAGAATTTCAATGATTTGTCCTGTGAGAATGCCCTTTGGGGGAAAGTTTTGATATTTTCCCTGAAGCAGCATGAGGAAGATTTGTTTTTGAATTAAAATGCTCTTCTCTTTTAGAATGAAATGTTTCTAAAATCCAGAATAGAAGGATATTAAGGCAGGTATATATGGAACAGCTATCAGAGTGAAACAAAAACAGGGCAAAAGGAGTAAACATATGTGAAGAAAATGAGGGGAACAAGGAAGTAGTGGTGGGAAAAGCAACGTAGTAGTGATGGGAAATAATTAAATGTTGGTTAGACACCAAGGGGGGAAAGGTGAGGTGGGATGAATTGGGAGATTGGGATTAACACGTATACATTAATATGTATAAAATAGATAACTAATGAGAACATGCTGTATAGCACAGGGAACTCCACTTCGCTGTACAGTAGAAACTAACACAACATTGTAAAACAACTATACCCCAATAAAAAAATTAGACTTTCTTTTTTTATGATTAAAATAATATTTGAATTCCTTTCTGCTGATACAAAGGGATTGTTTTATAACACTAGGGCAAATTACCTTCGTCTTTCTCTGAAGTGAAGGTTATTGTGAGATCACGTGTGTGCAGGAACTTCCTGAATTGTAAGGCGCTCAAAACGTATGCTGGAATTATTAATAAAAGTAAAGCTGAGTTGTTAGGATTGATCTTGTGCCTTAAGTTTTTTCACTAAGGTAAAATCACTGGGATTGGGTGCTATGAAAATGGGTGATCTTGTCAACCTTGTGGCTTCTCATAGAGTTCAGCAAACATTTGTTCAGGGCTACAGTATATCAGGTAGTCTGGGAGCCAACCGGCAGGAGGTGCCAAGAGACACGTATGATTTAGTACTGAGAAGACAGGCCCTCAATAGATGGTTTCAAATGCATATGAGAAGCATCGGATAGAATGTGCAGGGTACAAAGGGCGACTATAGAGAAAGGGCAGGGTGGGCTTTAATAAAAGAACATCTAAAGTGCCAGTGAGAAGGCTGCTTTCAGTGAGTGATGGGGGTTGTATTCTTCCTTCTCTTTCCTCATCTCAGTATCCCCCTAGCTCCTTAAACCCAGATCTACTGACCTCTCTTGTCCCCTCTGTCCCCCTCCCCACCATAAGTTAGCACTGATGGCCCTGTTACCATTGCAGGATGTACCGAATATTTCAGCTGTGGTGTAGTCCTTAATGAAGCTGGGCTAGGAACATGATTTTGTTAGGATCCACAGAAACAGGAGTCAAATATCAGGGCCAGTGTGAGTTACAGCAGTGGGCTAAGAATATGAAACTAGTCCACTCCTGGCTCTTAGAATGGGTGATGCCAGAACGTGCATGGCGTTCATGTCACAGGCGGCATATGAATAAGCCAAAATCAAGAACGTACAGTCTTGAATTATTTTCTGTATCCAGAGCCCTGAACGTTCTTTACTGTGGGATTTCTTCTAAATTCCCAGGAGCTTGCCTTCCAGGTTGTGCTGCTCTGTCTGAAAGTTCTTGCCAGCATCTGTTACCAGCTCCAAGGCTCCTTGTCTTCTGGAAGCTTCTGTGGCTTGATCCTGGGCATCTTTATCGTCCCTAAATTAACTTCTCTCCTTCAGTTTCCTTATTGACTTACAGTTTATAAGACCAGGCTTTTTCTTTAAACTCTTTCCCTTTGTTCAAATTGATTAACTTTTTAGTATTTAGCTTCCCTGGGACACCCTGAGAATTTGAAACACCAAGGTCAAGATGGAATGAATTAACAGTTTTTCAAAAGAAAGAGAATAATTGTCATTTTAAAGGCAAATAATTTTTTAATCCAACTTTTTTTTTCTAAAAACCTAACAGAGTGATGATATTTTAGTTGCATAATGGTGAAATTGTTCTTGTGAATGTTAGATGTATTGTAAAGTCTTACACAATCTTCCAAACCACTCAGCTTGATTTATCAGGACTACTGTATCATGGTGCAAGCTCTCAGTGTTCAAGAGGAAGTTTACTATACAAGATCAAGGTGGTTTTGCAATGTGTTACTCTCTTTTCCTTATTTAGCAAGATTAAAACAATTCTAGGAAAAAAGATACTCTCACCAGATGAGTTTTGCCTTCTTGTCTCAGAAAATTAGAACAATATAATCCATTAACTTGTCTTTCCTGTTTAAACTTCCAGATATCTGAACTGAATTTAATATTCAGTTGCAGGAATTCTTTCATTTTAGGTGCCTAATAACATCTCTTTCTCTGCTTATTTGACAAGATTATTGTTCCCCTTTTATTGTCTGATTTTATAGCTTTTAATTGTATCAGCAATGGGAAGTAGGTGGGATATAAACAAACATATATCTATATGAAGCTGAGATCGTTTTGGTCACAAAATGGGGACGTTGAAACGTTTCTGTAGTGTTTCTTTGATATGGGTGTGTGTGTGTGTGTGTGTGTGTGTGTGTGTGTGTGTGTGTGTGTGTAAAATCTCCCAAATGGGGAGAAATCAGAATACTGTGATTTTTTTTGAAGAGGAAAGAATATGTTACCCTAGTGGAAGGGCTGTCTTAATCCCAAACAACCTGCCTAATGAAATATTTAGAAGCACTTAGTGCTTTTAGCAAATATCTTCTTCTGTGTCCCAAGGGAAAGTAAGTAATCTGGGTATGGAGTGTTCACTTGTTTTTCATTTTTTTTCTTGACCAGTGGAAACTGTGAGGATGGGTATATGGGCCGTTTTTATGGCAAATAATTACTTTACAGACTTAGAATAAGTGGTTTCAGGGCATTACTGGAGGAACCAATTAGATACCACAGTTCCTTATAAAGCCTGTTGAAATTATCTGTTACTTGATTTATAGTGATTAAAATACACTTTTAGAGTCTACAAATTGATGGAATCCTTCAAAGAAGTAACCTAATGAGCGAGTGCATTGTTTTTTGTAGCTATCTAATTGTAGCATATATATTGACACGCTTGTCAGATAATTAGAAATCAGCATTTCACCCTTTATTATCAATGCAATAGATTTCTGCTATTATAAATTTCTTAATTTGTTCATTTGGGTAACATTTAAAAAATTAACCCAAATTACTTGTATTATATTGAAATCAAAGTTAATCCAGTATGGCCAAATAATTTTATATGAGAGCCTTGAAAACTAACGAAATCTTGTGTGTTCCATGTGCTTTGGCTACAGCCCCACCACTTATGTTTTGGATGAAGATGAACCTCGATTCCTTGAAGAAGTTGATTACAGTGCAGAAAGTAATGATGAGTTAGATATTGAATTGGCTGAAAATGCAGGAGACTATGAACCTTCTGCACAAGAAGACGTACTTTCTGACTCTGAATTTTCAAGAACATACCTACCTTGAGCCCTTTGCCATCTCTTGTGAACTGCATAGAAGAAATGAAATATCTTGGTTTTCATTACATAGGAAGTTTGAGAGCAGTGAGTGTATAGAGAGGTGACTCAGAAAGTCAGAAAGCAGCTTGGGCCTGTTTGGTTTCAACACAATAAATATGTTATTATTAATTAATGATGAAATTGGCACTTGTTTTATTTTAGATATTCAATGCACTTTACATAGCATTGAAGTATCAAACATTGGGTTTACTTTTTCAAAACCTGAGTATCATTGCATGAATTTTTATCTCCTTATGGTTATATCCTGCATCAAATGGATAATTTTGAAGTGTGTGAGAAAATAAAATCTAAATTCTAGAGTTGTTGAGAATCCTGGGTTGTTGAAAACTAATATGTATGTACATGGATTCCTGTAGATGTGTCTGTGTAAGGGTGGGTAGATATTGAAGATAAGACTGTTCTTCAGAATCATGTTAACTGTTGAGTTGTGACTGAAATACTCCAGAGTTTTCCTTGAAACCATTACATTCTACATTTACCAAGTTAAACAAATAAAAGCTCTATTAAATGTTGCATTCATTTTTTCATCCTTTTTAACCAGCTCAGATTATTTGGTCTGTAGAATCTTTGGGGGAATATTATGATAATCTAACATCTGAAAACATTGATAAAAATTTGTAAAAAAAAAATGCTTAATTTACTAGTGTTAAGTTTTTTTTTTTTTTTTTTTTAATTTATTTTTGGCTGCATTGGGTCTTTGTTGCTGCACGTGGGCTTTCTCTAGTTGCAGTGAGCCGCGACTACTCTTCATTGTGGTGCCTGGGCTTCTCATTGCAGTGGCTTCTCTTGTTGCAGAGCACAGGCTCTAGGCACGCGGGCTTCAGTAGTTGTGGCGCTCAGGCTCTAGGGCACACGGGCTTCAGTAGTTGTGGCTCGCAGGCTTAGTTGCTCCAAGGCATGTGGGATCTTCCCGGACCAGGGTTCGAACCCATGTCCCCTGCATTAGGCAGGCAGATTCTTAACCACTGCACCACCAGGGAAGCCCTAGTGTTAAGTTTTTTTATAGTATAAGTATACCTATCTATCATAAAAAATATACTTGAACAGCTCTTTTCTCTAAAATTGTGTCTCATGGCTGCACCTAAAGTCTATCACTGCAGTCAGTTTGTTAAAAAGCTTTAAAAATTCAGTGAGGCTATGAGCCAGTATTAAATGTATATGAAGCTTATATAGCACCTCCTGAGCTGTGCTGTTATTAGATGTGCTGAAGTGAATTCAGGGCATGCTGACACTGGTAACCGAGTCCTAGAAGATGGCAGTGAATTTCAGCCTTTTCTTGTAGTGACATCTTCCCGAGTTTAAGCTGTCCTGCTGCAGGAATGTCTTTGTCCTCAAGTAAAATAAAACAAGTCCAGGGTCTTTGGATAAGTGCTTTAAGAACTAAGTTTCTGTTGTAACAAAACAAATCCAAAAAGATAACTTATGAATAGACTCTTGCCAGGACTCGGGTGCTTTGGTTTTGGCACATTATCTTCACTTATTCCAGAAGAGAATTTTTTAAAATCTTTTTTGAAAAACCTGTAATTATGGAAAAGAAATTATAAAAGAGTATTTTTCAGAGTTTTGCATTTTCCAAATCAATGATTTTCATTGTTTTATTTGAGGCATTTCATCCACAGTGTAGCTTCTTTTTGGTGTCAGAGGAACCATGTTTAAAAACATAGCAAGGGGCCTTGATAATGAGGCCTTTTCTCTAAATAGCCTAATTCTTATTAATGTCAGAAAATAAAGACTAAATAGATTGTGAAACTGAACCAGCCCTCTTAATGTGTGGTGACCTGAAAGATGAGGATACCTTAGCAAGGTAAAGTATTATTTACTTAATAATGTATCTAATAATTCATAAAGTTATTTTATTATTTCTCTATATAGAAATTAATTACATATATAATTATAATTTTTTCAGAGGGTGGATTATGGAGCCACAATGTCTGTATGTGCACTTCTCTTGGATCTTATAAAACTAGACATTAAAAACCAAGGTAGTCTTGTATGAAAGGCATCTGCAGCTACTAGAATGTGCAGAATAACTCAGAACGTGTGTTTCTTATGTTAGCAGTGTAAGAACCCCTTACCATGTACGGCTATAATATTTTCTATAGATCAGGCATATCTTTTAGTATATTTACAAACCTGAATATGCCTTTTATTAAATAATTATTCACAAGATTGAAGAGAAGGTCTTTATAGTTAGGAAATGACTTTTTTCTTTAACAATAAATAGCTTTGGAAAAGTAAGAAATACTTTAAAATCCTAACTTTCCTAATTAGGGGTAAAACTAAGTTTCTTAGGCTATTTGTAGCTAAAAAGGCCCTAAATTATACCTTTGTGGCTATGTTTTTTTAGATTTTCAAAGAATGATTGAGGTGCCTTCAGTGCCATAATCCTGAAAATTAATGTGGCTGATAAACTGAGTCTATTATGGAATTTAGATTTATTTAATTTACGTTGAATTCGGAACTGTGAATTTCTTAGCTGTAGTTTTGATCTAATGCAGTGGTTCTCAAACTGTATACAGCAGCGGTCCCCAATCTTTTTGACACCAGGGATCGGTTTCATGGAAGACAGTTTTTCCACGGGCCGGGGGTGGGGGTGGGGTGGGGGTATGGTTCAGGCATTAATGCGAGTGATGGGGAGCGACGGGGAGCGACAGGGAGTGGCAGGTGAAGCTTTGCTGGCCCACCCGCCCGCCTGCCCGCCTCTCATCTCCTGCTGTGCGGCCCAGTTCCTAACAGGCCGAGGACCAGTACCAGTCTTCGGCCTGGGGGTTGGGGATCCCTGGTATACGGTATATATTGTGTGCATCAGAATCACCTGGACTTGCTTCTCAAAACACAGATTTCTGGGTGGGGCCCCCAAATTTGCATTTCTTAAAAGTTCTCAGGTGGTGATGCTGCAGGAGCCACACTGTGAGAGTCACTGGTATGACCTGATGCTCTTTCAGCATCGCAGTTGCTCAGCACCAGGGATGAGTGACATCAAGCTAATTTGCAGAATCAAGAAAATAGGCAGAGATCAGGTGAGGTCACAGGGTCACTGAGGGACAGAGCCAGGGCTTTAGCCCAGGTCTCCTGACAACTAGCCTCATATTCTTACCAAAGAAGGAGATGCTGTTCTTTGCCTTTCCCCCAAAAATGAGGAATATTAAAAGCTCGAGGGTCGGTCTTTCTTGAGCTTATAAAATTTGCCTGGCAAAAACCTATGGTTCACAATGGCTTTTCCTTTATTGCAGTCATAGTGTTGTTTGAATACAGGATTTTGTTCTGCATTTAAGTGTCTTTCTTAATCAGTCTCTGCCACTTTTGCCAGTTTTTGTGTGATGTTTAGAAACATGGACATTTGTCTGAATCCTAATTCTAAATAAGTAAGCTGGAGTTCCACTTTGGAGAGCATATGAACCGCTATGGATATGATACTTCTGAATTTCAAGTATGCAAATTAAGATGATCATATTAATATAAGCACTGAAATGGTTAATACAATAAGTGTACTAATGGAATTGTTTTTGTGCATGATCCAGAAATAAATTACTGTAATGAAACTATAAATGTATCTTTATAAATCTTTTCATTTTCCCATATGTATTTTAATCGTTACAAAATAGTAATTGAAAATCAGTGAATTTTTCTCTTACTTTGGTGAAAGTTTAGTAGCTGTATGTAAACCCTAGTTCTCTCCATTAGCAAAAAACCTGTTGAAGCAATATTTTAATTGAAAGGCTATTCTACTTTGCATGACAGAATATTGTCATTAATTATTAAGTAAATATCTCTCTGGTTAAAGCATATTCAAATTCCTGCATAGAAAAAAGGAAACTAAGAAGAAAGTCTCATTTTCTTTATGACCCTTAGTGTTTTGAAGATTTAGTTCTCGAAATGTTACAATTCAGTTGTTTTCCGCTATTAATGATACTTACAAAGCACTTCTACCTACCTATACTGGTCTGCCTTTGTGGTGGCCTCCTCTTTCTAGACCCTGAACAGTAATTTAGGCCCATGGCCATTTATTCTGCCCATTCTACCTCATAGGCCTTCTTTATACTCAGGCTCTTGGACCTGCTGGCACCCTCTGTCAAATCTGATCAAGTCTCCAGAGCATGGCTGGTTACTGGGGGCATTGAGTCATTCAACCTGTTTTTCAATTTGAGTTTGCTAAACATGCAGTACCTAAATCTAAGTGAATGGCCCTGTTATGGTGGCATCTGAGGCATCACGCAGGCCAGTCAGAGCGGTATTTGGGAGTCTGGGACATGGTTGACATGGGTGAGTACTAAAGGGGTCTCTGTGGATGTGCATCTGCGCACAACATACTCAGCCCTGTGCAGTGGAAATGGATCTGTAGTGCCCTCCTACCTGTAAACCCAGACAGCTTTAAAGGGCTGAAGAGATATGGCTCCAAATATTTAGGAAGGTTCATTTTTATAATATCAACTGGATTCTACTTTCCATCTCAAAGACACCATTGATAGAGTGCCCAGCGAAGATGAGGTGAGCAGCCAGAAAAATCCGGTCGGGGTAATTATGATGCTGATCTTCCAAATATTTTTAGTGTACTTTTAGGCCACATAAATATCTGTGATAAATGCAAATGTGAAGAAATTATAAAAGGCAAAGATGCTCATTACTGGAAATTAAAGTGGAAAGGCTAGTGTTTAATAAATAAATGTGAAGTCTACACCTTTGAAAATAGGTTGACTTCTCTGTAACCTTTTTTTCTCTAGCTGAAGGTGTAATTAAGTAGAGAATTTTAAGACTGAAAATGTATTTTCATGTTCAGTGCTCATAGTAAAATAGTGAAGGCAAGTTGTGTACTCTACTTACAGTGTCATTATTTTTTAAAATTACTTATACTTTCCTATTCTTCGTATTATCTATGATTATTTTCTCTCCTGTTTTCCTCCTTTTAATTCTTAGAAATGTTTGACATTTCATCTGTTTTCTTTTTCTTTCAAAATATGGGCGCTTGAAACAGTGCACGAATTGGATAGGATAAATTTCGGAATCTAAAAATTTTGCTGTTAAAGGATTATAATTTGTATTTATTATAGAGGAGTGTCCAATAGCTACTTTTGCCAACCTTTATTTCCCCCTCCTGAAGAGCTACACAAGATGAAAAAATATCAAAAACGACACCACTGTTTAACCCAGATCACTTACAGGATGCTGTGGGCACACATCCAGTCTCCCCATTGCCCTAACCAGCCTTCAAGATCTGTGTGTTCTGAGGTACCCACTTCAAGAGTGGAGCCCGTGACCTGAGCCGAGCCAGCCAGCTTGTTCTTTCTGCTGAGCGTCTGGGGCAGGCACACCATCTAAGCCAATCCAAACAGAATGACTGTTGGGACTTGCGAAGGTAGTGCTGGAGCAAAGACCCTGTCTTGGTAAGGAACGATATGCAGCTGGCGGCCACCATACAGCCCCGAGAGAAGAGTGTGCCCAAGACAGCCAGTGTTGAAGGAACAGAGGCAAGACATTGAGGGGAACTGGGTCTTTCTCTCACTTGAGCCCTGTGTCGAGCTGTATGTGAAATCTCAATTGCATCAGTTATAAATCACCTTCAAAGTGTAGGCTGTTTAAAATTGAATTTTCTGTTATTGGAAAAGATGTCTGTTACACAGGTGTGTATGTCTGAAACCTACCTGAAAACCCAGCAAGCTTCTGGCTCCACCCAAAGCATATGTCCTGAGAGATGTTAAAAGGAAGAGACTCTGGGAAGGCAAGACCAGCAGATATCCACTCAAACATTTCAGACAAACTCATTCTTATTTTGCGTCTGCCAGAAAAGTTTACTGGGCCAGAAACAAGACATATTTTTGTCATTGCCTACCTGAAACTCAGGAATTATTTCCTCCAGTGATGAGACCTGTTATTGGTTTGTTCAGAAAGAATATTATCCCAAGAGCTGACTTTTCAGCATCTTGAAAGTTCTCTGTAGTAGTAATGGAGGACCCAAATGTTGTGAAATAGTAATGTTGAAAGTGAATACCTCCTCAATGGTGCATCATATAACAAGATGGACCCAGGGAGCAAGCTGAGAGGGAACAGAGATCCCTTTGTAGAGTTACATCAGTTAGACCAATGAGCAAATATAATGGGATGAAGTTTTAATATTACTCAGTTACCAGTTTCCATCCACCCACTGATTGGAACTACAGATCCCTGCCTTTCATCCACACAAGATTCATAGATTAAAGAGCATTTCAACAGCTCTTTAAAGTTTAAGAAGTGCTTTCCTAAAGGTTACCTCATTTGAACATCACGCAAACACTATTAATAAACAGATACATTAGCATTGCCATTTAATATGTGAGGAACGTGGGGCTTAGAGAGGCCATATGACTTACCTGGACTTCTAGTATATAGCAGAGTTGGGGCTCAGACCCACCCTCGGCCCCTTTGCCGACCACCCTGTGCTTCTCTCACAGGGAGTAATTGGTGGCCTGTGCCACCTCTGCAAACGAGCCATCCCCGCCAGCCTTGTGTAGATAGTTTGATGACACTGGAAAAATATTCAACTGTTTTATCACTACGCACCACAGGGTCCCCAAGGTATGTGGGCAGAGCGAAACCTGACAGTATCGGGTGTGTGTGAAGCACTCTCTTGGGTGCTTCATGAAAACGATCTCAATGGAAACATTTTCTTTTTTCGCCCATGGAATGATTCTCCTATTTTCCAAATCAGTATTTTTATGGGTGGTTAGGAGGAAGGTAGTCCATCCAGTTTTTGTTTCTAACCATTTTATCTACCTATCTATGTATCTATGTATCTATCTATATCTATCTATATCTATCTAGATATCTATAGATATCTATATATAGATATCTATAGATATCTATTTTTTTTTTAAAGGAAAAAGACCCTGGAGTCTTTTTATGTTTAACAAAATAGGTAATGGTTTAGTACAAGCCTTTCTCTGTCTTTTCTGCTTTCCCTCAAGGCTGCTTTTATACCTGTGATGGTGAGGGAAAAGAATTTTGTCTAACACACTTACCGAGAGTACATTTTGTCTCATAGACTTAGCCTAAAGTTCATTTTTGTTTCGCTTTCTTTAAAGAATTTATGTTTTTACTGGGAAGATAGTTTATTCTGTAGCTTCATTATCGCTTTAACTGACAGGGCCAAGAAATAAGTTTTAGAAATAAGCCCACAATTACCTGTTTTTCTAGATTGAATTTTTGTTAGAGGAATATAGCCTTTTTATAATACAAAACAAGAATAAGATAACCTAAACACTCCAGCTTTATATTTGTATTAGTTTATGATTGAGTTCTTGGCCAAATTTTTTTTAAGTATAGTTCATAGCATGTTTTTTTTTTAAATAAATTTATTTCTTTTATTTATTTACTTTTGGCTACATTGTTGCTGTTGCTGTTCACGGGCTTTTCTCTAGTTGCAGTGAGCGGGGGCTACTCATCGTTGCGGTGCATGGGCTTCTCATTGCGGTGGCTTCTCGTTGCAGAGCTTGGGCTCTAGATGTGCAGGCTTCAGTAGTTATAGCATGCGGGCTCAGTAGTTGTGGCTCATGGACTCTAGAGCGCAGGCTCAGTAGTTGTGGCGCATGGGCTTAGTTGCTCTGCGGCATGTGAGATCTTCCTGGACCAGGGCTCAAACCCGTGTCCCCTCCATTGGCAGATGGATTCTTAACCACTGTGCCACCAGGGAAGCCCTTTGGCCAAATTTTTATAGAGACTTTTTTATTCATTGGCTGGTTAAATTTGGCTTGCATCATCCTCAAGTTTTGGTAATTCTAAAGGTATGAGTGCCATAGTATCAACTGGAAAGCTGGGTAACTGCCGCTGTACCATTTTGACAAAGTGCGCTCTTGCCTGCATTGTAGAAGACATCCACCATGGGTCATTCTTAGGGTTTGTATACCAAACCCCAAAGCATAAGCATCCTGAACAGGAAGAGAGCTCTAGGACTCTTCTACATTGCTTTACTTCTAGTTAATGTGACGCGGGAAGTTTCACATATCTTTACAGGTAAGCCCATCAAATTTACAAAACCTTTTAGTCAGACCACTCCAAAGCATGTCGATCTGTCCTATACTTGGAGTGAATAAAATAATGCTTTTCGCTTTGATGATAATAAAGGCTAGCATTTGCAGAGTACCTACGATGCTACAGGCACCAATCTATGTACTATGTGTATGTCTATTTAATCTTCACAACAACCCTATGACAGGTACTATTATCCCCATTTCACAGATGCGGAAACGAACTTGCTAAAGATCACGCAACTAATAAATGTTGGAAAATCAGTTGATTGTTATTCAAGTCAAGCAGGAAAGTGACCACTAAGAACTGGCATTAGGGGTTTTACAACGTTGTCATCCCAGATTCCACAGTATCTCACCAGGGAGTACATTTCATGGCCAGTATGGTTCAAGCATGGCTTATTGACATGGGCCTGCCATTTTGCTGATACTCTCAAGGAACAGGTATAGTGCAATACTTCTGAGTCCAATCTCAGGACCCTCACTAACTCAGGAACTGTAGCAGGATGGCCGTCACATTTAACTTCCCAGGAGCAGCTCTGTTTATGGGCTGTCCCCCGTCATATGCCTCCTTGTGGGTAAGCGTGATGGAATTCAGATAGCGGTTCAGCCACTACATGGTCCAGTTCCCCAATTATACCCATCATAAACCTTTTGTTGTTGTTAAAAGGAAAGAAAAAAGCAGGTCCTGAGAAAAATTATATATATATATAATTATTATATAGTTATATATATAATTATTATATAGTTATATATATATAATTATTATATATATATGTCTAAAATATCTCCTGTGCTACTTGTTTATAAATCTAGAGGATCAACATGATGAGAAACCACTGATTAATATAGATGGGTTGTGAGAGTTCCCTCTTGAGGGAAATGCCATACTTTACAGCGTGTCTTTTACCCCTCAGGCACCTGCCTGGGATCCACTGTACAGGTAGTGCAAGGGGGGCTGTGTATGGACACAGTAGTGGACTCCAATGAGTAAAATCAATGGGCCAAAAAATGCAGAGTCAGGGGCAGTGACAGGGCTGTGACTCACAGGGCAGTTTTGCATCGTATGCAAGTGTCAACTTGCGCAGCAACAACGAAACTTACTTTTGCAGACTTAGAGAAGTGGAAAGTTGTTTCAAAAATTGTGTTATTTTACAAGTCCACACAGGATGACAAAGGGGTAGAAGCTGGGCATAGCAGAGCAAGACTTTACCTTTCATTTTTGGTATGTTAATATTCAAATAGCCCCCACCCCAAGTCAAAGCCACCTGCCTAGGAACTTACTAGGGACATATGTAATAACACCCAAGGTGCGAGTTCTCCATAGATCTTTCAAATGATTGTTTTCATCTTTAGCCTCCCTGCTCATCAGCACCACCCCTGTGTTCGCCAGCTGTCCACAGTACGTTTGCTTTTGTGTCCCAGTTTCAGAGGCCTGGGATCTTATTAATTGTGGATTCTTTCAAATTATCTGACTTAGTTCAAAGGAACCAAGGGTGCCTTTTCATAGGTCTACTTTTCTAACTTGGGATTAGTTTGCATTGGGTGGAGGATTTAATGTCCATTTAATTAATTCACCAAGTACTGCTATCACAGCTGGTGAGGTTATAGAGACCCGAAGTAAGAGCGGCAACATACTGGCTGAAAGAAAATGATGCAACTCAGGAATTAGTCCACACTATTCCCACAAGATAATAATGCACATTTATAACAGAGGAAAGGAAAGCAAGAGATATGCTATCGTCTTTGTATCTTGCTTAAAACTGTCTGGAAATTGCCTCTTCCTTTGGGGTCAAAAATATCACTAGACTTTGTGGAAACTGCAGACACTTTCGTCAGTGAACCACTAGCAGGGCAAACCCAACAGCTCTTAGTACCTGGCTAATTCAGCCTTTGCATCTTTGTCAGACCCATGTCTCTATTTTGTTGTCCTTATTGATGAAACTAGATGGTAATATTCCTGGGAAAATGAGTGTTTCCCTTTATGAGGGTTATCGCCGGGAGGGGCACAGGGCCTGGTGTGGGCTTGAGGAGTCACTCACATCGTTGTTTGAGTAGAGTCTGATTTAAGTAACTTATGGGGCTGAGGATGCCTTTTCATAGGTCTACTTTACTAATTTGGAATAGTTTGCGCTGGGCGGAGAATTTACTGTCTATTTAATTAATTCACCAAATACTGTTACAACTTGTGAGGTTATAGAAACCCAGATTTGTAGAGTGTCATGTATAAAGCCCGGGACAAAATAACAGCTCAGTAAATAGTGTAACTCTGTGGGTGGTGGGCCATTTGACTCTCATTTATTCTACTTAGTATTTCAGAAATTTTCTGTCCTTCCATAAAATCTTGAGTGCTGAAAAGACCCTCAGAGGTCATTGAGTCCCCCACTCTTTTTAAGCTGAATTCAGTCCAAGAGAGCTTAAGTGGCTTGCCTGCGGCCACTCCGCTTTCTGACCCTGCTCCTTGAACCACCCTCTCATCAGATCTTTTCTGATGTGTACACTCTGCTAGCACATCATTTTAGGCTGAGCAGAACTGACTCAATTTCAGACTTGTTTCATATTCTGTTGACAATTGCATTAACCATCTTGCCATTTATAGCTCTGACTTTATAGCTCTGGGAAGCACCTTAAAGGATAATTGCAAATACTCTACCATCCAAATATGCACTCCCCATGCCTAATAATGAGGCTTTTAAGTGGTGGCATAGGAGAGCAGCAAGATGATAGCGCGTGTGAAATGAGAAATTTGGGCAGATGGGATTTGGTAATGGACTTTTCAGTGACTCTAGTTGTCTGATCATTGGTCCGCAGTTGTGCTGGTACATATTGTATTTTGAAAGGCACAGAATGTCAAGTCATTGCCCAAATACTGGTTAAGATTTTGATTATTTTTCAGAATTGTAGCAAAGCACCTCAGGACTGATTTTTCTTTTTTTTCAAAGCTTTATGTTTATGTTCCTATCCTTTGTTTAGAAGTTGTACTTTCTGTTGTTGGTAGGTCTATCCAAAAACAAAGAAAAAGTTTTTCTTTCCTATTGCCTCAGTGATTTAATTTTTCTATTCTTGGAGGAGAAATTCCACCTGGCTTTGGATCTGAGACACATAGAAAATCTGCCTATGAGCTCGGCAGCTCTTAATCAAGAGCATTCATTCACTCATTCGTTTGTCAAAATTTTATTCAGTACTGATGTGTATGGCACTGTGGTAAGTGAAAGGAACGTGAAAGGGAGTAAGGCGTGGTTCTTATCTGCAAGGAACTGGGAGCCCATGGAGGAGATAAGCATGGTTTCAATAAACAGCAGCGATGCAAGACAGAACATGACGCCAGGAGAAGGGACAAAATTGCCGAGGGGGCACACGGGAACAACCAATCCCGAAGCGGGCCTCTGGGAAACGTGCAGGGATGTGAGACCCAGCTGGATCTTAAAGAATGCTGGGGCTTGAAAAGTGGAGAAGGGAGCTGGCAGCGGGGGAGTGCAGGCAGAGCAGGTGGGGGAAGGTGCAGGTATCCCAGGTAGAGGGAACAAGACACACAGAGGCTGGAGGTGGGAAGGTAGGAGAGGTGGAGAGGCGCTCTGGTCATGAAGGGATTTGGAAGCTGTGCTTCCAAAGAGGCCTGACCCAGTTGGGCTTGAATAGCTCAGCCAGTTTTTTGTCCATATTTGTGGGGAGTCATTTTCAAGATGCAGGGAGAGAATTGCACACCTCCACAGTGCTCTCAGCCATGTCTTATTTTCCTTGCGTTTTGAATCTACTACAATGTTACATTCTGTTGGAGTGACCTTGGCCATTTTAACTTTCTAATATCAGAAAGGTGGAATTTTCCGGCCGTTTTCACTAAGCATGGTCATACCTGTGCCTTCGATACATATGAGATTACCAGTGAACAGAGTTCTTGGAGCCAGTGGACGGGATAGGCAAGGTGAGACAGGGATGCTTCGGAGTTGGTGCACCAGGGAGGGGGAACTGTGGGAGCAGCCGTGGAGATGCTTCTCCAGCGTCCTCCTCGAGGGTGCCACCCAGCAGATGGCCTACCCTACTCCAGGGCTGTGGGCTGGGTGCTGGTGATGTGAGCCTGAGACAGGCCTGGGACCTGGGACCCTTTGCTGCAGTGCTGCAGTGCTTGCACCTGGACACACCTCTCCTCGAGCTACAAAATACAAAGAAACTATACGGGACTAAAAATAACAGTGTGCATGCACAGTTGGGGCAAATTCTGGACCAAAAGATACAAAAGGTTAAAACAAACAAAAACAAAAACAAACTGAACTGCCATTTCCGAAGAGCCGGGAGCAAAAAACAGGGTGTTGGGAGCAAAAGCATGGTAGTGAGCATGCCCCCAGCCCTCAACACCGCCTAAGGGGTGGGCAAAACACCGAAGCCTCCCCTCCGGTCTGCCCCCTGGACACACCCCTACGCCTCAGGGAGCCAGCAAGCAAGGGAACCTGTTGTTTGTTCTCGCTCCCCCCACCCCCGACTGCTGCTGCAGGGACCGCAGTAAAGCGTTGTCCGAATTTCTTGTCTGGCTTCTAGTCAATTTCTATTGCTTGGGGAAGGCCAAGAACCCTGGTGGGTATCAAGCTGAGGGCACTAGGAGATTGCAGGGAACTGTGCCATGAGGAGGAACCTGCAGACACAGGCCTCCTGAAACACCTGCCCCCAGAGGCCACCAACAGCCCCTCGACATGAGCCAGAAAAGCGGTACCACCCAACCAGGAGGTTTACAGCTGGACCAAATCTTGTCGCTAACTCTCAGTCCGAGAAGCAGAGGCAACCAACACAAAGAAGGCTACAGTGGGACCCAGTGAACTAAAGAAACACTTGCTCATTTGCCTCTCCCCGCTCTTCACCCCCACATGCTGGAGGGGCGTGGCCCCAAAGACCAGGGGTGATGCGAATCTCAACCATGACCTCTTCCCTGCATGTGCTCAGGGTCTCCCTCAAGTCAGCACTGGAGGAGGGAGAAGATGAGGCTTGGATCAAAGTTAAATATATGTATGAACTCAAAATGTCATCGAGGGAAGGAAATGGGAGATTTGACACAGTATGATTGAAAATCATTATTGACCATTATGTTTCGTGAAATTGTTACGGAACGCAAGTTCACGTGCCCGATACACAGTGAGGCCAAACAAACCGAAACGTCTGAGTTTGGAGCAGAGAAAGGTTTATTGCAGGGCCATGCAAGGAGATGGCCAGCTCATGCCCAGAAAACCCCGAACTCTCTGAAGGGTTTCAGCAAGGCACTTTCAAAGGCCAGGTGAGGGAGGGGCGTGCAAACCTAGTTGTTGCAAACTTCTTGAAGTCGGACTCCTTTGTTCTTGCAGCTGTCCACATATGTCAGGTCACGATATTCCGGTAAACCTCCAACGTGACAAATGTTATTCTCTGTTCTACAACTTTTTATCTCTATATGAATGGACTCAAAGGTCGGAGCCCTGAGAATAGGCTATCCTGTATATTTCAGGCTATAGGCAACATCCTTTTACAAAACGTGTGAAGCCAGCATGACTAAGCCCAGGGAAAGGAACAGATCTAATATGGAGTCAGATTTGTTCTTCCCTATTACAAATAAGTCAGACAGAGAAAGACAAATGCTGTGTGGTCTCACTTATATGTGGAATCTAAAAAAACAAAGAACAACCAAGCTCACGGATACAGAGAACAGATTGGTAGTTGCAAGAGGCGGGGATGGAGGGTGGGCAAAATGGGTGAAGGGGATCCAAAGGTACAAACTTCCAGTTATAAGATGAGTAAGTCCTGGGGATGTAAGTACAGCATGGTGACTATAGTTAATAATACTGTATTGCATATTTGAAAGTTGCTAAGAGAGTAGATCTTAAAAGTTCTCGTCACAAGAAAAAAATGTTTTTGTAATTATGTATGGCGACAGATGTTAACTAGGCTTACTGTGGTGATCATCTTGCAGTAGATACAAATACTGAATCATGTTGTACAACTGAAACTAATATGTTATATGTCAGTTATACCTCAATAAAAAAATCTTTGTCGAAAAACGAAACTGTTTCATGCTTGTACCCCCAAAGAGCTGAGAACTGCTCAATAAACTGGTACAGGTTTCGTACAGTAGAAGGACTGCAGGGCTCTAGATGGGCCCCTGTGGGGTCTGGGTGGAACTGTGAGCACTGATGGGTTTGGACTCAATGTAAGGAGATGAATGAGGTGGGGGGGGGATATGCGGACTGTGGAGGAGTGAGTTCCCCGTCTCTGCAGGGATGCAGGCAGGGATGAGGACAGAGATGGGAAGTGGGAGGAGATAGATGTTCCTTAAAGCCCCTTCAAAACTGGGGCTTCTCCTCCTGTCCTGGGACCCTTGGGAGAGATGGGTAGGTGGGGGTGGCTCAGGAGGGGAACAGGCTGGTGATGGCTTGCACTGCGAAGGTCCCTGGGGCCGGCCAGGGTCTGGAGGTCACTGTTATATGAGGCTGGCCTCCCCAGGCTGGGGTCTCCAGTTGCCTTTGCACAGACTCAAGCAGGCTTTTCTGCTGGGCCCTATTTCTTGCTGGCCCTGGGCATGATGATGCTCAAAAACAGTCGTACCAGCTGGTGCATTGGGTCTGGCCCAAGGACGCAAAGGGAGGTGCGGCCAGGAGAGCTTCCCACAGGGTGCGCACCCTTCAGACCTTCAGGCCACCCCACCTCTGCTCTCACAGGAGGGCCAGCCACTCCTCCTCCCAGCTGGTCATCTCTGATGTGGATGTGGGATGGACAGGGACATTTGTGTGGGTGTGAAGCCCTCACCAGGGGCAGTTAGCAGGTGACTGAACAGCTTGGTTATGGGACTTTGGGCCCTGCTTACTGTTGATTTAAGTTTTTGGGGAAAAAAAGATTCAAAAAGAAAAACATAACAGATGGGATCGTGAAGTTGCCCCAGGGCTTAGCAGGGCACAAAGAATGGTAGGAATTCAAGTCCACAGCTTCCGTGGGCCTCCTGGGACTTCAAAGCTATTTTCCTAAGGCATCAGTTCTTTTATATCCTCCTCCCCTCCTGACTAAATAAAAAAATCACACCCATGAGGGTAGGGACCCTCATCCTCGCTCAGCCCAATCACTTCCTCTGATTCACGGGAAGAAGGCAGAGGGCTGTGTTCGGTGCATGGAAGGAATACAACGAAAACAGGCCCACAGCAGATTCTGCAGTGAGACTGGGGCCGCCAGGTTTAGCAGACAAAAAGATACGATGCCCGGTTAAACCTGAATTTCAGATAAACAGCAGTGTGATATTTGGGGCATTCTTGCACTAAGAACTTATTCCTTGTTTATCTGAAGCTCAAATCTGACTGGGCGTCTTGTGCGCTCCCTGGTGACCCTCAATAGGGCTCGTTTCTGCAGTCACCACCCCTTGCCCCAGAAGCAGGCAAGGCGCTCAGTCTTTGGAGCGGAAAGAAGGCCAGCAGGGGACACCGAATCTTTCTCTACTACGGGCTGAGTGTGAGGCACGGGGTGTAACCTGAATGACCTACTTGACCAGCTTGGGGCACAGACCCAGGAGTGGTGTGATGGGCATGATGTCTTCCTGTAACGTTCGAGGTGAGCCACGATCACCCTCCTGCCCACCTCCCAGAACGTCCAGAACCACCTTTCTTGGGGTCTCCCTGCCACCTGGGGTTTGTTCAGTTTAAAGGGATCAGCCCTGTTTCCACATGTCAGGCCTCTCCCCCAGGCCCTTCTCTCAGATCCCTGGCAGCCTCTGTGGTTCTCTGAGGGAAACCACTTACCGTGCTTGCTGAAGGTTCTGACAGTTTTGTTCAGGGCGACTGCTTCAGGAGGGCTGCCCAGCCAGCCGGTCCCGGTGTTGAGCTGGGCTTGTCAGTGAAACGCCTGTTTTCTGACTAGCTCTTGATCCTATCCTGTCAGCTGACCATGGCCAGAATGTTCCAGTCCAACCGAGAAGGTCTAGAATCATGAACCTCAAAGATTCAGGTCAGTTCCCTATCCCTGTGCTCCCAGGAGGTGTCCTCGCTCTCCAGCAAATGTCCTCACGTCTCTCCAGCAGCCTGCTCTGCATGGGAAGTGGTTCTAGAAGGAGTGGCGTTTGTTAAGGCCCAGGGCAGGCCTATGCCCTCACCTTTAAAGAGCCAGGAAGGTCACCTAGCGACTCTTCCTTGAACAAAATCTGCTGGGGCCATCCAGGCAGAAAAGCAGTTAGAAATTTTAAGACGGCACCTTCTTAAAATCCTTCCTGATAAGGCACTTTTGCCTGATCTACCTGAATGGGAGAGAGAAAATGTGGCTTCCTGCTGAGTTTCGTCAATGTGATCACCTCATAGCGTTGTTTAAAACTAGCAGCTGGTTTGGAATGATTGTACCACGTAAAAGTGACCTGTGTGTGTGTGTGTGTGTGCAGCTGTGTGTGTCTGTTCAGTGTAAGTTCAACAAGTCTATGGATCCCCTTAGCCACTGGAACAGGCTGTCATCATGTCTTGTCTCACAGAGCGTTTCTTCCTAGTGGTAAACACACATACACACCACATTGTGTTTGAAGGAGACAATAGTTCAAAGGGTTTGCCGGCTATTTTTAACATTGAAGTCTGGAAGGAAAATGCTGTCACATGCTGGGAAAAGTGTCCAGATATTCCAACAGACTGCAGCCAAAGAATTCTGGTTTGCATTTGTTTCTCTCAGAATTGGGATCATTCAAAAACAGGTGGGTTTTATACCCCTCATTCCAAAAAGCTTTGCAGCTTGACCTGTGCCTGGACCAGCTTTCTCTCCTGTGGTTTGTCAAACAGACGCAAAGGCTCCTGCAAGCCAGGGGCCTGGGTGGGGGTGGGTGAGCCGTTGGCAGGGGAAGAGGGGTCTTCTGAAGGTAGATGGACTTCACATTGCAGAGGAGCAGAAGGCCAGCCACCTTAAAGTCAGGAGAAAAAGAAAAAAAAAAGGTGATCATTTTAGGATTTCCTGCCTCTCCTGTGTGATCTTGGACAAATGACTGAACCTCTCTGATTTTCAATCATCTCATTTGTAATATGGTAATACCTACCTCTGAAGATTGTTGTGGGTATTAAGATAACGAGTGAGGAAAACCTATCACCGCGCAGGGCACGTCCTGGGTTAAACGAATGTTTGTTCTTGCCTCTCCTTTCCTTTGACGTTGTTTTTTCCATTATCAGGTTTTACTTTTCGCCATTGTTTACTAGGGAACACATGCTACAAAGATCTCCCCAAGCTACTCTGGCCTACAGCCTTTAAGTGAGGAAGAGCAACCGGAAGAAATAAAGTTGTAGGAGGGGTGGGAAAGCAGCGGGGAGAACATGACTGTGATTGTTCTGTTCCCTTGGGAATAGGGGTTCATGTCTCTGCGGGAAATGGTGGTTTTATCTGCAGATAAGTGAGGGCCTGACCTAGTCCATGTGCTGACTGGGGAGAGAGGAAGGTCAACCCCTCTCTGGGCCAGTACTCCCAGAACAGCCCAGGCCTACTTTGGCATTAGGTGCGAGCTTCCTGGGAGGCTCTGGCGGTCCACTGGCCTCTTGGTGAGAACTGTATTCTTTAAGGCCTATTTCACGTTTGCCGCATGTCGCCTGGGGTTCTTCGTTTGTTTATAACAGCGAGCCTGGAGACAGTTGATCATCACTCTTGGCCACACAAGAGGCTTTCGTAGGAAACCCCCAGGCAGAAGGAAGGGAAGCAGGCACCAGTGGGAGAGATGAGGCCCTGCTTTCAGAGCCTGGCCTGGGAGTCAAGCTGCCCATTGCTCTCAGGGGGAGAATATGGGTCACCTTTGGTAGAGGTGGGTGGTGATTTCTGGACTCTCATGCAAAATCTAGAGACTGACTCAGCTTCCTCCCATCTTCCTTCAGCTCACTGCTCATTTAGCAACTACGGCCCAATGACTTCTTTTTACGAAAGAAAGAGTCTCAAAAAAAATAGCCCATCTGGTGATCCTGGTGCTGGGGGACAGTTAGGTCAGTTACCCTTATGAGAAGGGTGCCCTATTCTTATGAGAACGAGGCTCCTGCCTACTGCTGGCATTTGTATTCAGACCTGCTTGCCTCATCTACTGGTCCAGCTTTAGTCTTGGGTCATTGGTCTACGGGATGTGGGGGAAGAGCACCAATGCCCGATAGCCAAGCAGGCTGAGGTGGACCAGAGGAGCTCAGAGGATGGGCATCTCACGTGGGCTTGTGTGGTCAGGTCAGTCTTCCTAGAGGAAGTTATGTCTGAGCTGGGACCTGTGGGATGAACTTCAGACTCTGAAGCCAGGGAAGAGAGTTCAAAGCAGCAGGGATAGAGTATGCAGAAGCCTGGAGAGAGACAGGCACAAGGTATTGGAGAAGATACAGGTGCTCCGTGTGGTCAGATTAGAAGGTGGAAAGAGGGAAGGAGAAGGCTGGTAAGGTCAGCAGTGGCGGGGCCGGCTGGTCCTCGGCTCAGACACGGCTGTGCGGGCTGAGTAAAGATGCCCTCCCTGCGGGCATCACACACGGAGCTCCTGCTGAGAACAGAGACCACGATCTGCCAGCATGTAGCTCGTATGGAAAGGGCTCTGGTGAGGAAAGGTGAGGACATCTTTCTAACGTCAGGAGTGGGCTGCCACCAAAGGGAGTATTCTCCTAAGATGAGAAAAGAGAGAGTACAGAGAGGGGGTTACCTTCTCCTGCCCTTACACGGAAGGTGATCAGGGATGAAATGGATTAACCCCGCAGGAAAGCCCACAACTCGAGCACCCTCCAGTCTGCCAGTGTAGATGGTGGACCATTCTCCGTGGTTCGTTCGCTATCAGAGGCCGAGAGAGGGAGGATGAAGAAGAGACACAAAAGGCAGCAGCCTCCCCCCACCTCACCTCCCAGCCGCCTTCTCTCCCTTTTTCCTCACTGACTGAAGCCTGGATTATTGGGGATGTGTGTCTGCGTGTGTTTGTGCCCCAACTAAACGGGCCCAATGAAAAAGCAACATTACCCAGTCTTCCTTGCAGGGAGCAGTGTCCATAGGACACAGTGCTGGCCAAAGAGGCGTCCGTAGAACCCGCTGGGTGAGCCTTCTGGACAGTTTGTAAGTGGGTACAGATTCCCGGGTCCACGCTCTTGGTCTTTGCCTTTGCCCATCCCCCCTCCAGTAGGTCAGGGCGGGGCCTACACCTTTGGATTTCTCCCAAGCTCCCTGCAATGTGGATGCTACTGGTCCAGGACGGCACTTTGAGAACCACTGCTCAGTGGTCCTAAGGAATGGGCTGGAAACTCATGTGTGAGCTCATGTAGATCCCTTCCAGTCCCTAGAGCAGCCGGAGGAGGTGGGGGAAGGGTTGGGGGGAAGGGGCGAACCTGAATGATGGGAGTCGTGACTGGGTGCCCAGAGGGAATTGGATGCCGCCACTGACTGTCGCCACTGGAATAAACAACACGTGCCTTTTGTTCTTCAGGAGCGGTGGGGACACGACCAGATAAGTGTGTCCTCCCGATGGCACGTGCACACACAGCCTCCAATGCCCCTCGCCCCCAGGCCTGTGCCCCTTCACTGCCAGGCCGGTCCCTACCTGCCTGGAGTCCGCGGCCTGGGCTGTGCCCGTGCTTCTGGATGGCAGCATGTTTTCTCCATCAGGACTCTGTTGTTACCATACACAGTGTTTATTTTTCTTCATAAAAACATGCAAGCTGTGTGCCTCCAAATGCTGGAAGCTCAGAATATTCCATTTGTTTGTAGAGAGACAGACGGGACGGCACACTTTCAGTCAAACTATGAAATGCAGCCTGGCAGCCTGGAGGGAGGAGGGGAAGAATGGTACCCTGTGCCCTTCTTCGCAGGAGCCTGAGAGCTGGCTTGCTGGGTCCACTCTCTCGTCCCTGGGAGGCGTCCGGGTGCACGTGTTCCCTCAGGACGGGTGACAGGAAACTGTCCAAAAAAAAAGGAAACTGTCAAGAGCGATCCTTCGTCTCCCTGGGGACTGGCAGGGCCATGTGGCACATGCTGTGCCCCACTGATTTACTCTGGGTCACAAGGCATGAGTCCTTTTTGTTCCCAAATGGAAATGGCCTTTTTCCCCCCACTAATTACAAAAGTAAAAAAAAAAAAAAGAGGTATAATGTCTCCCTCTCTGTATGTGTCTGCCTGTCTGTACCTAACCTGCCTTTTTCAACTGTGGACATCTTCCCCCAGGTTAACACACATAGATATGTAACCTACATTGTGATGACTGAGTCTTACCCCACCCTGGGGCTATGTCAGCCCCCGATCGAGGGGTGTTTTTGCTTTTATAACTGTGCTGCATTGAATATCCTTCTTCATACGTCTGAGCTCCCTTTGTTTTCTTACCTGTGTAGGCTAAACTCTTAGCAGTGGAATTGCTTTTGAGGAACATTCCTGAACTGCCTTCCCTGAAGTCTGTGCAGAGAACACTTTTTTTGGTCACTTTCTCTTAGATTTCTGAATGATTAGTGTATCTTGAAATGGGAAATCTGTATGTAATAAAAATTAAAATTCTTTCTTATTATAAATTGTAGTTATAGGGACTTCCCTGGTGGTCCAGTGGGTAAGACTCCATACTCCCAATGCTGGGGGCCTGGGATCGATCCCTAGTCTGGCGACTAGATCCCGCATGCATACCGCAAATAAGACCTGGTACAGCCAAAATAATTAATTAATATTTAAAACAAATTGTAGTTATAATGAGTATTTTTTAATAATATGTATTTGACTTTTTCCCTATTTCAACGTTTTCTTATGAAAATGTTCAAAGTGTGAGACAAGTTGAAATAATAGTAAAATGAACACCTGCATATGCTCCATCTAGATTCAGTGATTCACATTTTGCTGTGTATGATTTCTCTATCTCTATGAGTGTGTACTTAAATCTTCCTAATAACCATAGTGTTGTTATCACACCTAAGAAAATTACCGATAAGTTCATAATATCATCAATTGTCTAGTCCATATTCAAACTAATCCTGTGTATGCAAAGTATTATTTCAGTATAATTACATCTATATAATAAGTAGAGATAATATTCAGGGCTCTCAATCCTGGCGTATGCATTACAATCACCTGGGACTATGTTTTTAACAGGTGCTGGGGCTGGAATTAAAAATTCTTCAAGGAATTTTGAGGGGTCGGGGTGGGGAGTAGGATATATATATTTTTTTAATTGGAAGTTTTCCTGCAAGTTAGCAAATTTACCCAGAGACAAGATACCTAGGGGTCCTGGTGCAGGGGCAGTGGCAGGGCAGAAAGAGAAAAACGTGGTCACCTTGGTGAAGACAGCGACTGCCCCAGTGGGGCTGCTGCGATTAGCCCAGCAGAGAGAAAATAGCGGTGAACTAACAAAGCTGGGGGAGATGTGATTTTGGTGTTGGAGGCTGGAGAGACATGGTGGCAGCACAAGCGCCGCCAGGCCCCTGACGATGCCTTATTGTTTGAGCAGTGTTGCTGTATGTCCCCGGATTGAGGGGCTGGGCGTGCTGACTGCTTGGTCTCTGTTCCCTGTGCTCTGTCACCTGTGGGAAAAAAACTAAACAGGTTTAGTCTGCAGTTACCCAAATCTCTCATTGCCAAGAGCATCCGCTTCATTTAGAACTTGGATCAACCATGGTTTTCAACAGCAATGCTTAATGAACTGGGGCCTGAGAAACGGGCAATAAACTGTGTGGCTTGCTTAACCAGATGCCGTCTCATTTGTCCTGACTGCAGTTATGTGTTTTATTTTCCCACTTTTTATTAGCTCCCAGCTAAAGGCCACGCTACATGAGCCCCTGTGCCTTTCTTTTGGGAGACGTGGATATCTCAGCTTCACATTCGCCTCTGAGCATCTCAAATGGTCTTCAATGCTATTCTGAGTGTGGGCTAAAGCCATTGAAAATGAGATTTCAGTAATGGCGATGGTTTGCTCTCTTCCAACTTATAAATACAATCTTTCTTCCTTTTCTATTTGTTTGGATTTATATTAACTTGGATTGTGTACGCTGGCAGGATGTTTTGGTTTTTTTTAATGAGATTGGTAATGGCATTGTAAAAAAGTTTAAATCCCCTTATAATCACAGAAAACAGATTAAAGTGGGGGACGCACAGCAGGGGTATTTCTGGGATGCGTCTGAGAGTTGGATTTCTGGCTCTGTGTCCAGAGTGTGGCTTCCTTTTGAAACATCTTTGCACTAGGTTTGAAATCATCAGTAATTTGTTAATTGGTGGCAAACATTTGTATCTGCAGCTGCAGAGAGACAGAGAGAGCCTTGGGCATCAGGCATAGGGGCCTTGAGGTGTCAGTCTCAGTGCAGTCATTTCTGAGGCCACTGAACCATTCTGAAGCTCAGTTTCCTAAAGTCTGCTCCCATCTGACCTTGAACATCCCACTCTGGTCTGGGACTCTATCAGCGCAAATGAGCTCTTCAAAACCAGGATATTGCAGGGGTTTTTTGTTGTTGTTTTTTGTTTGTTTTTGTTTTTTTGCAGTACGCGAGCCTCTCACTGTTGTGGTCTCTCCCACTGCGGAGCACAGGCTCCGGACGCGCAGGCTCAGCGGCCATGGCTCACGGGCCCAGCCGCTCCGCGGCACGTGGGATCTTCCCGGACAGGGGCACGAACCCGTGTCCCCTGCATCGGCAGGCGGACTCTCAACCACAGCGCCACCAGGGAAGCCCAGGATATTGCAGTTTTATTGCATTTATTGGGATGGTGAATATAGATTCCACACTCCCCCTCCCCACCCCACTGCTCTCCCCCAATTTAGAACTACAGTGAGTTTTATGTTTAACTATAATTAGAAGGAAAAAGTTGTGAATAAATGGTATCTGTAAAATATATATACCATAGCCAGGCTATGAAATAAAACTGTTGTTATTTCTCAAGTTTTTCTGAAAATTGTTTTACAGACAAACCATAATTCTCCTATATCTGAAATATGCAAAAAACTAAAGGATGGAAAATCAAAATGCTTTAGTGATCTCTCTAGACTGTCTGAAACTACTAGCACGTGAGCCCTCTATCCATCCATCCATCCATTCACCCAACCACGTTTCTACCATCTTGTAAACTTGATGCTTTAACATCTGCCCTGCGTGCATATGTCAGACACACCTTGTTCTGGACAAACTGAAGATATGCCTGAATCTCCTGCCCTTGCTGTGTCTTGTCTCCCTCACTGCCTCCCATGTCCTCCTCCCAGGGGTGCCTTTCCAATTCCAAAGCGATTAATCCAGAGTCTACCCCCCAACTACCTCCCTCACTGGATTTTCACACTTAGGGCTACTATCCATTTACCCTATCACCCAAGGGCCAGGTGCCAGGCAATTAGGAAAAACCCTTCCCCCACCTGAGTGCTCTGAAACTATTCAAACGAGCCAATTTTAAGCCTGTTTGCCTTGCCTCACCCATTACTTTCTGTGGAAACCACAATAAAGTCTCTCATCCATATTTTCCCTTCACTCCCTCTGCCTCCTGATGGATCCTGGTGCTTCTCCACGAGGCCCCTGAGGGGTGGTGGGCCCTCTTCTCCTAGGAACTGGGAGTAACCAACTATTTTTTCAATGGCCGTCCTCTCCCGATCTGTTGGCTTTACCATAACTGAATAACATTAAAACCTATTAAGATGCCTACTATGTGCCAGGCATTACATGAGGCACTACAATGTGAAGGTGAGCAAATTGGAGTCCCTGCTTTAAGAATCCTTACAGTTTGGATGGGGACACAGACAGGCAAACACAGATCGACCACTCAGGCAGGGCAGGAAGTGCCAGATTTGCGACTGCGCTGTGAGCGCCAAGGAAAGGGAGCTGGATCTCGAAAGACGAGAAGGGGAAAAAACCACTTGTAGAGACACAGAGCAGGGTGGGCATGGTGGGGTAAGAAGGGGCAAGTCATTTGGTGAGGCTGGAAGGAAGGGTCGGGGGTGGCAGGAATGTTCAGAGTGAGGGCTTTAGAAGGTCTCGAAGGCCACAGCGAGGTTGGGGACAGTAATTTCTGAGTGATGAGCGGGTGACGTGACCAAATGTCACCTGAAGGTGAGGCTGGAGTCAGCTCTCTAAGGTTGCCTGTCGGGGACTTGGAGAACCAAGAAAGTAGTGGCAGGAGAGAAGGATTCAAGAATCAGTCTGGAGACTTAGCGACTGGGCCTTGGTGTCTGATGGCGGGGCCCCCTGAGCGGCCGTGCGTGGCCCACAGGCAGGTGGTGGGGTGCTGTTAAGTGAGATGGGCATGGAGGGTGGACGGATGGAAAGGGCGTAGAGGGAAGGGTAAAGTTTACATGCTTGGTGACCCTTCCGGGGAAGACAAAGACAGGAGTGGCCTGTGGGTCGTGCTGCTCCTAATGGAAACTTAGAGGGGGAATGAGATTGCCTGGAGAGAAGGCTGATGGCAGAAGCCCAGGGCCGCCACTGTGTCGCGGTGTTCGTGCCAGTGTCCCCTCCTGGATCCTCCCTCTTTGGTTTCCTCTTCTCAGTCTCCCTTCCTGCATCATTTCCCCTGTCGCTGAGTGCCATGTGTGCATGCTGGTGAGAGGGAGGCCAGGGCAAAGTCGACTGGAGTTTGCTGAGAGGTTAAGACGTGAAGGAGGGGGAGGGCATCAGGCGGATATTTGAAGCAACAAAGAAACGGAAAAGGATGGAATGGAAGGCGTGGCTTTGCAGAGGAGGAAGGGTGTCTCTTCTTCTGGACAGGGAGGAACCAGGTGAAAACTAGCTCAAACAGTTTAGAGGCGGAGCAAATATTAGGTCCGAATGTTTTCTCTTCTTGGTGACCCTAGAGGCGAGTGAGGCTGGTTACGTAAGGCAGCGGGGCGTGTGGTGGGCCCTTCCAGGAGGGCAAGAGACACCGTCGCTGTCGAGTCAGTGGTGTGTGTCTGAACAAGTCTTTCTGTGCACAGGCTGGGTACCCGCACGCTGTGGGCGGTCAAAAGGCCAAGGAGGTGAGTGCCACTGGTTTTGCCCTCCTGGGGCCTAGGTCCTGGGGCGGAGTCAGCAGCCTCATCTCTGGTCATAGAGCAAAGCAGTAGGAAGTGCTCCAACGGCTGTGAGCCTGAGCCCCGAGGAACCAGGACCAGCTTCCCAGAGGACGTGGCATTTAAGGTTGTCTTAAAGGATGTACAAGAGGCCAACAGGCTGAGAAAGAAGGGGACTGATCCTTTGGTTGCAAATACGGCAAGAAAAAATGTCAGCCCCTCAGTAGAAAAAGAGAACTAAACCCAAGGGATGGGGTTAGGGAGTGAAGACAGTTTTAAAACACTGCCTGTGGCCTCATCTCCCTCTTTGAGAGTGGAGATCCTCAGTGGCTACCGAACAGCGATGAGCATGTTTCTAATTATTACATTGAGTCTTCGATCTGTTTTAATTATCTGTTTCCCCTGCAAACACAAATTTGACTCACTGTTGCTGTGTTTAGCCAGCTGCTGGCTTGGAGGTGCTTGGGCGGTGGACCACGTATGTTTCCCAAATGAAATACAAATGCCCTGCCTTTCTATTCAGCACATAACGATGGAGCTTCTATTATGTGCTAGGTGAAGGGGAGTGCAGGAATGAATAGGGCCCCTATTGCAGGTTGTCTCAAACACTTCAGACTGTCTAGCTGTCTCTCTTTCCCCAGGAGGAGGCTCTAGAGGAAGAGAGAAGAAAGTATGATAAAAATCCCGACCGATTATACCCCATCCTACAGAGGTATGAACACCTTGCAGGTGTATCAAAGCTGGAGACTAGTTCATTAAAGAAAAAACTTTCTGCGTAGGTCTTGTGGGATTCAAAGTGTTAGCTCCGTATTTGAAGCTTCTGCATTTTTAGTGTAAAACCTTTGGCAATAAGCAGGTGAAAATGCAGTATGGTTCACCCAGCTGATTTAGTGAGGCACAGAGGCAGAGTCATGCAAAAAGGATTTTAAAATACAAACTTGTGAATTTTAGAATTAAAACAATACTTTATGAGGTATAGTATATATATCATATAGTTCATCCCTTTCAAGTGTTCAATTCGATGATTTTATTTTTGGGTAAACTTACCAAGCGGTGCAATCATTACCATAACTCACATTTCCCTAATAAGTTCACTCATGTACCTTTACTGTTAATCCCTGTCCCTCCCAGTTCCCCTGTCCTGCACCCCCAACCACTAATCTACTTGTCTCTGTATATTAGCTTTTTCTGGACATTTCAGACAATATGCAGTCTCCTTTGTTTAGCTTCATTCACTTAGAAATGTTCTTGAGGTCCATCCATGTCTCATCGTGTACCTGTTGTCTATTTCCTTTCATTGTAGAGTATTATTCTATTGCATGGACACACCACATGTTTTCCTCATTCACCAGTTGATGGACATTTTAATTTTTTTTCCAATTTTGGTCTCTTATACGTAATGCTGCTATGACCATTCTTGTTCAGGTCTTTGTATGGGAGAAATACTTAAAATTTGGAATAAAAAGATCTGCTCCAACTTTCAGTTACCCAGAATGCTATGTCAGCTCACAAAAAAGGTTTAATGTGCAGGCCAGGATATTATATGCAAAGCTCAGTGGTAGTTTCCCATTAGGTGAGTACAACAGAAAGAAGTCTGAGCTTTAGTCTGTCAAGATATTCAACTCAGTCCTAGAGGCAGGGTCCAGCTGTTAAGAAGTTGAGTTGACAGGCATTTCTGGATGTTCAGGCACTTGGTTCCCAGGCATTTTAATCAGTCTGGACCTTTAGTTGATAAAAACCCAACTCAACCAGTTTTCAACAAAAGAACAATAATAACAAGGGAATGTATTGGCTCAAAACTATGGTGTAGGGCTAGCTGCAGGTGTGGCTTGATCCAGAAGCTCAAATGATATTGTCAGTTCTTGGTTTCCTCCCAATGTGTGTGTGTTAATTCACAGGCGCCACCTGATGGTGAGATGGCTACCAGTCCCTCTTCTTCTCGGGTTCAAGTTCATATGAGAAATATCCACTTCTAACAAGTTCAGAAAAGTATCACTAGGTTTTATTGATTTTGATTGAGTCATATTCCTACTCCTGAGTCAATCCTGTGGCCAGGGGAATTTGACCCCCTGATTTCTGGTGTTAGTCACATGCCACAGCACAAGTGGAGGAGAGGTGGATCCTCAGGAAAGTTGTGTGCTGTTGTCAGCAGGAGAATACATTGCTACTGAGAGACAAAATCAACATCCATTCCCTAGATAACTTCTGGGCTCCAAGACTGGGTGCACAGTTCAAGTATTTTAGCATCCTGCTGCTTCTCTCTACCCAGGATCCTGGATCTAGTGCAAAAGATAGAGGACTAAAGGCCATTGAGTTATTGCATCTTCACTTCCCCACAGCATCTGCCCTGTTCTGGGCAGGAGGAAATCTCTGGAGGGAGGAAGACAATGTTGCAGTTTCTTAGCTTCTCATTTGGGTACTTTCAAAATAGTGAGAGTTTTAAGAGTGAGGGGAAAGGTGGCCTCCTTTGTTAACAGGGGCTGCTTTGCAGAAGTTGTAGAAAGTGTGTCGTGTAGAATCTCTTCCAGAAAGCTGTAAGGAAAACTATAGATTACAATAAGTATAATCCGAGGTATGATTTTTAAAAATTACTTTGAAGAGCCCCAGGAAAAAAGAGGAGGCACCTCAGGGGCCAGGGATGTGACAGGGAGGACAAGAACCCTTCAGTCACAGGCACCTACTTCTGTTTGTCTTATCTCTTGGATTTTTTACAGAAGATTCTACGTGAAGCAAGATTCCAAGGCTACAAACAGAAAATCATTGATATGGTTAAGAAACCTGTAATTTGGAAGAGTCAGGCATATGCTAATTCTACACATAATTTTATGTCCTCAAAAGAAAAGGTTTAGAGAGGGAGATCCAAACTTATAATTTCCAAACTACAGCAATGTGGGATTTGCACAGTGGATTTTATTCCATGTGATAAGTGTAGATTTTCTCCCCTCTTGTGCTCAGCGGTTTCCTCTTCCATATCATTTCATATTTTATCTGTTCCTTTGAGCCTGCCCTTCTATTGACTATGGGAGTCAAAATCTTCTCGTTGGCGGAGCTACTCCTTATCTACCTATTCCAAGTTACTGTTATTCCATAATTGCCTCATACTAGTCACGTTTGGGAAAGCCCCATTGCTCAAGATTAATAACCTCATTAGAGACTTCTGGTTTCCAATCTGGCATGTGAGAAGTTTAGAAGCTGCCACTCCATCCTAACGATAAATTAAAAACCTGAACAAACGGAAAAATCAACAATTCTTAGATCCATCAGAGAAGTGAGGCCACAGGGAAAACCACTGCCCCCACAGACTGGTGAATACAGAGAATCAAAACTTACCAGGGCAGAAAACCACGAGTAGCAAAGCAACCTCCATGGGAAGTAGTGCCAGAGTTAAGGAAACCTAGCTGTAATTGATGAACTGCTGGAGGCTCCGTGTGGACAAGGCTGGAGTTAAAAAAACTCCAGGTGGGCCCAGTCACAGAGAGGCTACATGCCTTTGTGAGTTTTATCCCCAGGAGCTCTACCAGGTCCTCACAATGACTATCAAAGAGAAATCTGATTGTTCTGTTCTTAACAAAGTTGTTTCTGCAGGAGAAGCTATTTAACCAGAGCCTAACTGGCTAGGGTTTCATCAGAGCCTAACTGACCTGAGAGAAAGAAAATACCCAACTCTAGCCTCCTCTACCCTTCCTATTCCACCTAATGCAGGGGCAGGGTGGAGGGTGAGAGGAAGACAGAGAAGCACACATGAAGTTTACAATCCAGAGGCACAGGCTCGCTAAAAGACTGAGACCTGATCACGTGACTATAGAATGCTTCCCCTCCCCCATTCCTTACCAACACATTACTAAACACCCATTTATAGCCGTTTAGAAGCTGTAAGAAGTCACTTGTCAGCTTTGTAACCTCGAGCAAAGTACACACACACACACACACACACACACACACACACATTTGGCTCCGTGGCAGACAGCTGATCACCTCTGAGAGTCCCAGTCCCTGGCGTATGTTCTGAAAATGCCCGACACGCACAGAATGATGAGTTCTGATAATCAGGGATTTTGCAGATTCTTTTAGACTTTCTTTTCTTTGAAGGATGACTGAGGGCAAATTTGTAGGGGAAGTTTACATGATTAGGGGAGAGAGCACAAATGAGGAGGACTGACATAAGAAGAAATCAACTTAAAAACTGGTTTCTAAAATGATACAGATGAACTTACATACAAAAGAGAAATAGACCCACAGACATAGGAAACAAATCTATGGTTACCAAAGGGGAAAGGGAGGGGGAGGGATAAATTAGGAGTGTGGGATTAACATATACACACTACTATACATAAAATAGATAAACAACAAGGACCTAGTGTACAGCACAGGGAACTCTACCCAATATTTTGTAATAACCTATAAGGGAAAAGAATCTGAAAAAAAAATATGTATGTATAAATGAATCACTTTACTGTACACCTGAACTTAATACAACACTGTAAATCAACTATAAAAAAATTAATTATTTTTAATTAATTAAATTATTAAAATTAAACAATTTAATTATTTTATAATTAATTAATTATAAATCAATTAAAAATAAAATAAATTCTATCATTGGCCAAAAAAAAAATTTTTTTTCTAATTTCCGGGAGCCTGCCAGCTTTGACTCAGCAATGACTCCAAATCAGAAGAGCCTTCAGATCCTTTTGTCCAAACCCCTTTCTCACATTGTATATCCTATAACACAGCAAGGACATAATAAAATCTAGTCTAAATCCCTTATGCTGCAGATGGGGAAACTGAGGCCCATAGTGGTCAAGTGACTCTCCAAAGGTTATACAAAATCTTCGTGGTAAAGCAGGGACTTGAATCCTGGTCTTTTGACATTCAGTCCTAATATTTTAAAAGTTTTATTTAGTTACATCTTTATGCAAACCAGGTCCACACAAACACACACACATATATATGTATTCATAAATAAATTTGGCTTCACATACGGGGGCTAATTTTGGTCTGGAGTAAGAAAGAAAGGAAGCAGGAGTATAGGACTGTCCTGCCAAATTTTAATATGGTCTGATTTCAGTTTAGTATAATAATTTCAATATAGTATAATTAATCGAATAGAAATTTAATTAACAGATGTATCTCCTATTCTTTATTGCCTTAAGAGTGGAATAAAAAGAGAAAGGAATTTCTGTGGGCAAAAATAAGGACAAATTGGGTGAAATGGGCTAAAAGGGAGAAAACAGGGATATTCCCAAGGGGTGCTGTGAGAGAAGGAAACTTCCCCTGTCACATACGTGCCACTGTTTCCATTTGTTTAAAGCCTTCATTTATCCTGTGTGCCAAGGGCCTCATATATATCATTTAACCATCCCGGGTGGTATTATTATCCCATTTCCAGAAAAAGAAAATGAAGCTCAGGAGATTTAAGTACTTTGCTCGAGGTTACAAAGCTGGCAAGTGACAGATTCTCTCTTGGAACTCATTATTTGGAACGCCTTATGGACTAGGATTCAGCGCGCTTCCTTCCTTAAAGAAAAGTCTGCAAGTTGCTCCCCTGAGAAGGAAAGCATCTGAGCATTCCCTGGGCTCAGGGGAGGGTCTCCATCTGTCTCCTGCAGGTAGGCAAGAATAGAGCGTCCCTCCGTAGAGACTCGTCTGGCGATGGTTCACCGTGGCGACAAAGAATGGGTCTACTAGTCCTATAAGAGGGGTCCTGGGACAGTGGTGACAGCTGTGATTTGGGGTGAGAAGGGACCCCAGAGAACCAGAACCTTGTATGGTGGACCTGAATCTTATGTGAGGACCCAGCTTTCATGGCCCGCCAGCCACTGTGCCCCAGCCTGGTGGAGAGGGGCTGCAGGCCCTGAGTCTGGGGGTAGTTCTTGCTTGGCTGACTGGAGCTAGACTCTCCTTCCCTTAGCAGCACGCTCCTTCGTTTGTACACAAGTTCACTCCTGAGACTTCGATGTACCCCAACCCTCTTTTCTTGTTCTTTTTCTGGGTTTTCCCTTAGTACAATACCAATCCCAGCTCTTACTAAAGTGGGGGAAGGGAGCTTGCCCACCTCTATAGGGGGAGATGGGAGAAGCAGAGGCTGGGTGGCCTGGTGGTCCCAGGGGTCTCTTTCTTGTTATGCCTTTGATCCATTATGTGGGACTCTCTCTCGTGGGCTTTCTGGAGTCTTCTCCTCCCCGTTTGAACTCCTGGGTTATGTTTTTGGTTGAGTGGCGTGAAAGGTGGGACATGCCAGCTGGTCCTTTTCCTCCCTGACACCTATCTCTAGACTGGGGGGTGGTGAGGGCATCCAGGAGCATCTAGAGCAGAGCTGGGCGAAACTTTTTCTTTAAAGGGCCAGATAAGAAATATTCTAGGCTTTGCCGGCGGCACGATCTCTGTCACACCACTCAACTCTGCCACTGTAGTGGGAACGTAGCCATAGACAAAATGCAATGAATGGGATGGCCGTGTTCCAGTAAAACTTTACCAACGCAGGCGATGGGCTGGATCTGACCCCTGGGTATAAATCGAAGAACTTGATCAAGAAGACGAGGAAATTAACTGGATGGAAGGAATCCTTTCACAACGTATACATATATCAAATCATCATGATGTACACTTTAAATGTCTTACAATTTATTTGTCAATTATACCTCAATAAAGCTGGAAAGAAAAAGAAGATGTAGCCACAGTCTTTCACGTGAGTGCCGTTGACCAGATGGAAAAGGTGTCTCAGATTGACCCGAGGCTCCGTAGGACCCGAGCATTTGTACAGCCAAGCGCGTTGTGTGCCAGCCTGCCCCACGCAGCCCCGTGTCTGTCTAGTGTTGGGGAAGCTCTTTTCAGCAGCCCAGATGTCTGTCTAGTGTTGGGGAAGCTCTTTTCAGAGCATCATATTAAAGGAGCCACGGGCGAGAATGTGGGCCTGGATAGTACAAGTGACCATGTCCAGCTTGTCCTCCAGAGCTTGCCAGCTGGGGCTGGGCCAGGCTTGGGCTGCTTTCAAAGGCTGCTAAACTTTCCAGAGACATGTTTCATCCACAGACACATGTCCGGCACACGTTGTTCCCATTACTCTGGCCCCTCACGGTGCACAGCGTGCTCTTGGAAAATGTATGGGGTTGGAAACTGCTGCGGGTCTGTCCAATGCTCAGACACAGAAGGGCCAGAGGGAGATTGGGGCATGAGCCAGGGCAGGCCCAGACACCTAGGCTGCAGGGTAGGAGAGGGTAGACACCCGAGAAGAACAGCTACAGCATGGGCCATGGAGAGGAGGAGTTCACTTTCGGCAGGGGCACTGGCTTCATGGAAGAGGTGGTATTTGTGGTGGGCCTTGAGGGGTGTGTCGGACTTAGGCAGCTGGGGCTAAGGGACAAGGGGTGGGAGAGTGGGCATGCTTGGCCAACAGCCAATGTGTCCTCTGGCTCTGAGGTAAGCGTCTGAGCGTATGTTCCAAGGATGAGCCCATATTTTTCTCCCCATCAAGAGGTGTAGTCGAATTTCCTTCGCTTTGAATCCTGTGGCCATGCCCTGTATGTATTCATCAGAATGCAGTGGAAGTGACATCACAGGTCTTCTGAGGCCGGGCCATAAGAGGAGTTGCCGTTCCTGCCCTGTGGGTGAGAACACCCACCAATGGCATCTGAGCCCTCGTGTATGAAGCCTGACCCTGCTGAGCCTGCCAGGGCAGGAGGAAGCTGCTCTACATGGAGTGGCTGCACGAAGGCGCCCTGGCGGGCACTCCTGTCCTCCCGGCCCAGGCCTGGGCGTTCAGATGACTCCAATCTCCTGACACTGGCTCCCCCCAGCCTCTAAGTCTTCTCAGGCCCCAGACACGTCGGAGCAGAGGTGAGCTGTCCTTCCGTGCCTTTCTGGCTCCTGACCCACCGCATACATGGGCATGTTAAAGGGCTGTTGTTTTACCCACTGAGGCTGGGATGGTCTGTTCCCTGGACTCTGGAACTGGGAGAAGAGAGTGCAGGAAAGCTGCAGGGCACCAGTTGTTTTTATTACCTTGAGTCCAGGTTCAATGCTTGGAACTTCTGAATAGGCAGCAGGAACCCAGGGGAGGGTCAGCTGTGGGGGGAACGGCTCACCTCAAGCTGTGTTTTCAAATGAAAAATCTGCAGCAAAATCCAGGACAGGGTGTTGGGTGGTGGCTGGAAGTCAGGGTGGAGAACTTGCCCGGGTTTGGGGGACTGATTGAGATGACACGCAGTCTCGGGTGAGTTGCAGCTGTGGGAACAGTAAGGGGGGACCAGATGCTGCTGTGGAAGATTAGACAGGAGTTCTTCCTGACCCTTCCGCAGCTCCAGCCCTAATCCAAGATAACCAAGAGCACACGCGTGGTGTTCTTTGGAACCTGGCTGGCACCGTCTTGTACTTGGCACAAGACTTTCTGTTTAAAATAGGCCTGGGGGGACCTCCCTGGTGGCACAGTGGTTAAGAATCTGCCTGCCGATGCAGGGGACACAGGTTCGAGCCCTGGTCCGGGAAGATCCCACATGCCGCCGAGCAACTAATCCCGTGCGCCACAACTGCTGAGCCTGCGCTCTAGAGCCCGCGAGCCACAACTACTGAGCCAATGAGCCACAACTACTGAAGCCCTTGTGCCTAGAGCCCATGCTCTGCAACAGTGAGAAGCCCGTGCACCTCAATGAAGAGTAGCCCACCCCCCCCGCTTGCTGCAACTAGAGAAAGCCTGTGTGCAGCAACAAAGACCTAATGCAACCAAAAAAAAAAAAAGGCCTGAGGCTTCTCACTGCCCGGAGGAATAATAAATCACAGAGCTGGTTTCTGGTGAGACCGTGTTATGTGTGGGTAGGTCAGTAAGAAAGAGCTGAGTTGGTAACCTAGGTGGTCATCAGACTTTGACATGTGAGGGACAGAAGACCCAATAGCTGTGACAGGTCTGGGAAGGCAGCAATATCCCTAAAAACACTAAAGAAAGATTGTCCTACTTAATAGGCTACCCCTGTGGGCTGTCACCATGGGGTTGTTTCAGGGCAAATTCCCCTGTTGTGGATGTGTCTTTCACAGAGATTCTGCCTTTTCTTCCACAGTCAAGATGAAGCTCACTGTTCAGATGCTTTAGTGTCTTAAATTCAGACTATAGTGTAAATGACTGATAAACGAGACTTTCCTGAGTGAGAATTCTGAAGCAAAGAGCACTGGGCCACATGAAGGTATTGGGTTGCTGAGAGACAATGTGGAGGAGAGAAAGGATACAGGAAGTGGAGGCTGGGAACTGATACTCAGAGCTCACTGACCTCAAGCCTGTGTTTAGGTCTGGGTTTCCCTACAGCTAGAGCTATTCTACCCATTCAACCCATTGTTAATGACCATTGTTGGTTCTGACTGGTTGAATGTCAGTTCTAACTTGTTGGACATCTATTCTGATTGGTTGAGTGTCCTTTAAGATTCGTTGGGTGTCTCTTCTGATTGGTAGTTCTGAAGTACACTCTAGGAGGCTAAACCCCAGTGGTAGGAACAATTCCTGGGTCCCCAAAATGTGGAAGACAAACACAGGATGGCCAGTCCAGTCCTGTTGCCTCTCTGGGGCCCATAACCTTAGGTCTTGACCAGTCTTTGTGACACCTGACCCCTTCATTCCTGGGAACTCTCTTCCTCTCTCTCATGGTCCTCAAAGGCACTCACCTCTCTCTCTTCCCTCAGGATAACCCTTGGGGCAGAGACTGTGGTGTCCCACCCAAGTACTCCCAACCCTCATCATTCCCAAGCCCCTTCTAACTGCAAGTGCGCGTAGACTCTGCCTTCCTCTGGCCTCTGCGGCCTCCTGGCCTGCTCACAGGGCAGGTTGAAGTACTGGGCTGTTAATGACCCCCAGGAACAGCCCTCAACCAATGACGGATGGGATTTGGTGGATGAATATCCCTCTCGACTGGGCTATCTCACAGGCATTGTCTATACCATCTCACAGAGCTTCCCGGTGGGCGTGAGCTCCAGTCAACCACGCTGGTAACCTGCCCATTTCCTGCCCTCCTTCACTTCCCCTCACTCCTACGGTGCTGCTGACAACACCTCCCAGACAGCTATGGGCACTGAAGTTCTTATCTCAGGGTGTGTTTCAGAGGCTCCCACACGCAGGCACCCTCCCAAGGACACCATGTTTCAGGGAAACAAAAGGTGAGTGTGGTACAGGCAACTCCTGCTGTTTTCCCTAGAACACGACTCTCTGAAGTCTGGAAACAAGGAAGGCCTGACTGCTTTTCTGGTACTCAGAGGGGAAAAACACAGTGAAAGCCAAACACAAATGAATAACACGATAAATGACCTTGTCCCAAGTTCAGCCATGTTTGAAGCCAGCCACTCCTCGACTTTCTTATTAGGCAAGTAAGTACGTTCTTTCAGGGTATGTGTGCCTGCGACTCTGAGTTGCGTTTCTAAGACCTGTAGCCACAGAAGTCCCACTTCATCGACGATCTCAGCTTAAACACCTCACAGGAGCCTTCCCTGGTCACCCTGTGCTGTGGTCTGTTTGTGTCCCCCTCTTCCCCAGTTCATATGCTGAAATCCTAAACCCACCCAGTGTGTTAGTATTAGGAGGTGGGCTTTGGGAGGTGATTAGGTCACAAGTGTGGAGCCCTCATGATGGGACCTAGCGCTCTTATAAAAAAGACCCCCGAGAGCTCCGTCACCCCTTCCACCACGTCAGGGCACAGTGAGAAGTTGGTCATCTACAACCCCGAAAATGTTCTTGCCATATCCTAGCCATACTGGCTCCCTGATCGTGCACTTCTAGCCTTAGAACTGTGAGAAATAAATTCCTGTTGTTTATAAGCCGAAACAAACAACAAACAACCGCAAACTGTCCTATTTTCTTGGAATCTCTAATACAAAGTAAAAAAAAAAAAAGAATCCTCTCTCCCCAGCACTAACAATACTTCCCTGTGGTCATGAGTTTATCACATCTTTGAAGACCCTACTTTCTCAGCTACTAGTGTGAGGTGCTCAGCCCTTTGCGTCCTCAGACAGAATCTCTTTTAAGCTCCGCTTCCTCTAATGATTAGATGACATTAAAGCAAGATCGAAGCATCTGCTGTGAACACACCTCGGCAGGTGCCTTGGCCCTACCAGGGAGGACCCCCTCCCCAGCTGACAGGCTGTTAACTGTGAACGTGGAGCAATCAACACGCTCTGTGTGCAGGGCTGCTGCTGCTTTGTGGAATCCGCTTTTGATGGAGACGAAGCTGCTTGTCTTCAATTTGCTTCTTTAAACCTCCCTGGACCTTTGAAGTCAGAACCAGCAGCAGTGAGGATGGGGAAAACACAGGGCTGCAAATTTGGGAAAAACGCAGATGTGAACCATCCCTCCATGATGAATTTGAAAACCCATTTGCAAAACAGAATCTGACTGTTTCGTCGGACTTCTGTAAGATTTCCTCTTGATGCCTCCATCTGGGGCATCCGGTCATGTCAAGTGCAGGAGGCGGGGAAGCAGAGGTCATCCCTTGCTGGGGGCCAGCAGATGCTCAGGAGGGATGGGGACACGTGTGGAGAGCTCGTGTCCATGTGCAGCTCGTTCTAGGGGCCTCCCTGTCAGTGGTTAAAGGAGGCTTCCTCCAAGTTTTGTTCGCTTCTCTTCCACAGATTCATGATGTGTAAGCCCCTCCCCCAAATCCCAAGTACAACCAAGAATGAACGCTTTCTCCTTACTTGTTCTGCTTCCCTTTCTTTTATTTTCCCTTCCCTTCTCTTCTTCCTCCTTGTGTTTTCCATTTTCCCTCTGTATTCATTTGCCAGGGCTGCCATAACAAAATACCACAGATGGGCTGGCTTAAACAGCAGACGTTTATTTTCTCACAGCTCTGGAAGCTGGAAGTCCGAGGTCAAGGCGCTGCGGGTTTGGATTCTCCTGAGGCCCCTCTCCTTGGCCTGAAGATGCCATCTTCTCCCTGTGTCCTCACGGTTCTTCCCTGTGTACTGCTGCATGCCTGTGTCTCTTCCTCTTCCTACGAGGACACCAGTCCTACTGGGTTGGGGTCCACCCTTATGACCTCATTTAACCTTAATTATCTTTTAAAATGTCCTATTTCAAAGTACAATCACAGACTGAGGTACTGGGGGTTAGGGCTTCAATATATGAAATTTGAGGGGACCCAATTCAACCCATCACAGCATCTTCTCCATTCTGTAGCCGGAAATGGTCTTCTTAGTCAAGTTACATGGGTTTGAATCTTGGTTTTTCCGTTTATAAGCTAAATGACCTGAATAATTTGCCTCTTTGAGCTTCAGTTTTATTATCTGTGAAATGGGGATATTAATACTTCCTGGCAGTGTTGTGAGGATGAAAGGGGACAAAACACGTGGAGAGCCTGGCCCGGCGCTAGGTGGGGGTGAGGTACACACTACGTGTCTTCCCCTCTCTCACCCCTGCTCCTCCCGCTTCGGTGCCTGTGGCTTTAGCCAGGACAACCGACCGCCTCTACAGAGGTGGTCCGGAAGTGCTCTTGTGAGGCCCTGGGCTGCAGTGGCTCCAGAAGGATCAGAAACCTGGCATTCCTGAGGAAAAGCCTGATTCCCCAGCCCTCCTCCCAGAGGCCAGAAGTGGGGCTGGGAAATCAGGCTCTCCGGTGCTCGGGATGTGTTATCAGGTTTGGAAACGTCTGCCCTCAAGGTTACTGTTCTTTCAGATTTTAGGTTTAATTCACTTTACGGGATAGACACATTGGTTTGAAAATTATCATTGACGTTAGCTCCTATCTTCGTAATAGATTGTCATATAAAAGATGGTTTCTCTGCTGCGCACGGATGTGCGTTTCTGGCACAGTCGACCGCTTCAGTTTCCCCATGAAACTGAAAACAGAACAGATCTAGAGACCCGGTCGGAATCAACTGCTATTTCAACTGCCTTACAGGGGGACCTGCACAGCAGTGGTCATGACTTCTTACACGTGTCTCCATGTTCTTAGGTCCTCTGGGCAAGCTCTGCTGGTGGCTCAAGACAGTGGTTCTCAGGGACAGAGTCAAGAGATGAACGTTAATGTTTCTGGATCAGGAAATAGAAGTTTAAGTACATCTAAAAGTATAAAGGCAAACCTAGAAGAACGAATAAGATTATACAACAAAAATCCAGTGGTACGGAGAGTGGGGAGAAAGCAGGCAATTCAAGGGCAGTGATTTACCATCTTTCACAGTGGGAATGTCAGTGGATATTGCCCAAAGTTGGTAAATTAAGAAATGGAGGGCTTCCCTGGTGGTGCAGTGGTTGGGAGTCCGCCTGCCGATGCAGGGGACACGGGTTCGTGCCCCGGTCCAGGAAGATCCCACATGCCGCGGAGCGGCTGGACCCGTGAGCCATGGCCGCTGAGCCTGTGCGTCCGGAGCCTGTGCTCCGAAACGGAAGAGGCCACAACAGTGAGAGGCCCGTGTACCTCAAAAAAAAAAAAAAAAAAAAAAAGAAATGGAGGTACAGTGCTCCCTGCTATCTGAATATTCATTATGCTGGTCTCTGTACTTATGAGGTTGTGTAGGGAATCAAAAGTTGTCAAAGTATGCATATATTAAAAAACTATATAAATATTGGTAAAATTAGTTCCTACTAAAGCATCTTCCCCTCTTGACACTTGCAGTTATCTGCACCTATTACATTAATGCAGTCAATTGCAAACCTTAGATAAGATGTAAGAGTTTATGTAAACTCTAAAGTGATACAGGACAGCTTCGTGAATGACACTCAAAGTCAAGGACAAACAAGGACTGGGTGGAGTGAGACCAGTTGACAACTGAGAAGAGAAAAGCTGAGCGGTGCAGTCATTCATAGGAAATGCATTTGAATATCACACAATAAAGAGAAGTGCTTGGAATTTATGAAGTTTTCAAATGCTCTTTGCAAAAATGACCATTCTATGATTACACAGTGAAAGTCAAATATGAAACGAACCATGTCTTATCCTGCTATTATGCAATTTTGTCTGCAGAATTACTCCCCAAACCCTATAAATGCTTGATTTATTCTTTATTCTTTCTAAGAATTAGTGCACAGTTGCCATTATAGTGAAAGTTTAATTAAATAAAATACATTTATTTTTATCATTTTAGTTTCAGTTTCCAAGATAATCTCCTAATCACCATTTACTGTGAAATTTTGATCTCCATTTTAAATGGGTTCACTTTAAGTGGCTTTTTTCCCGGTGTCAATTGTCCCTGGATAATGCGGACCTCCTGCCTAAGTATATGATTTAGAAGGATGATTATAACCAAGCATTTAAAACAGAAAATAGTTGAGAGAGTGGATACCTCTGTGGAATGGGGTACGGAGACGAAGATGAGACTGACTTCTATTTTTGGTTCCTTACTTTACTGTTTTAACTTCTCTCATTATATTTTATTTTGCTGAAGATACATACTAAATTCAAAATTTGATTTTCTTCTTATTTGATAAAAACGTCTCAGTGATGTAATTGGTAAAAAAGGCCATGATGTGAGGTCTAATGTGGGTCCTTGGGTACGAGTTGCTGGCAGACATGGTTGGTGCCCCATCTTTATCCCTTCAGCACTTACTGTTCCTGCCCTGCACATGCGGGCAGCTTCCTACAGGAGCATCCGTGGCTCTGCCTGATTGCTGTCTCTGGCTCTAGGCCCGTTCCTGGGGCAGGTGCAATGTGCAGGGGAGTTGACGCCTGAGAGCAGTCGTCAGCCAGGATGGGTGGGGCTGGAAGTCAATATCCCGGCTTCTACCCCATATGCATGGGCCAACTCTGAGGTACCCTCTACGGCATCCCCAGAGGTCAGCAAGGGTGAGCCCTGGCTGCCCATCGTGGCTATCTGCTGGTTAACATGTCCTCTGCTGGGTTCCTTCCCTTTCCCACTCCATACTGGTGCTTCTTGGCATTACCTCCCAAGTTAAGTTCTTGCCCTTGAGACCTCGTCTCAGAGTCCACTTTGGGGGAGCCCAATCCCAGACGTAAGTTCTAGCGTGCATAGCGGGAAGATTAACTGCCTTTCTCTTTTGAGCAGGGGAGGTGGGTTGAGGAGATTCTGAGAAAGTGAGCACTTTTGAGAGGAGCGACTGGAAGGAAAAAGCCTTCCAGGAGCTCAGCCCCACCTCCAGGCTCTCGTGAGGCAGAGGGGCTGGAACGATGCTCTCCCAGGCCCCTCATTCCTTTGTTGGAGGGGGCTAGTAGAATGATAGCACCAAGAGGACATGGCCAGAAGGTCGTCCTCCTTCATTCTTTCCACCGCTTTTCAGTGGGTATGGAGCCCACCGCTGCTGGTAACACCAAGGAACACAGGAGCCCAGGCTGGGAGACCCTGGGTCTGGATGCCATGCATAGGTGTGCGGGTTAGTTCTCCAGGATGGAGAAGAGCTCACAAACCCTTCTTCCAGGTCACGTGCTGTTTGTTCCACATAGGTTTGAAAGGTTGCTCACATTCTTGTCAAGCCCTTCTCAAACATGTGCAAAAAGGACAACATGTCAAGCCAGCTATTCAGGCCTCGTTTTCCTGAGGAAGCAACAGGATTTTAGAAATGAATAGAGGGATCTTGTTTGTGACTCTTTCGACCAATAGAGTGCAGGGGAGGGTTCTCTGTGCCCATTTCCAGGCCCATCCTTAAAAGACTGCAGTCCTCTACTTTCTCTCTCGGAAGTTCTCTCTCGGGGCTTTGCGGTACCTAGCTAGTCCAGCCCAAGTTCCTGATCCATAAAATTATGAAATCTAATAACTGGCTGTGTAAGCCACTAAGGTTTGGGCTACTTTGCCATAGATAACTGAAATCAGTATGTTGGATCAAAGCCATGACATTTAGAACCCACTTTTATTAGTATTCTGTAAATCAGTGTTCTGTTTAGCAAGAAATATATTTGGAACTATAATTTCCTTAAATGCAATTTATTATTATTATACTCCCCAGGTAAAAATCCTCAGACTTCCAGTCATGTAATGAATCTCAATCAAAATTCTCAATTCCTTGTGTAGTAGATTGATTACATTAGTGGTCCCAAATTTTCATGCTTTCCAGGGTCCACACCCTTTGGTACCCCCCTCTCACACTGACTCTGGACGAAGCCACGTGTTCTGGGCTGAACTGTGTCCCCCTGCAAATTCGTATGTTGAAGTCTTAACCCCCGGACCAGTACTTCAGAATGCAATTGTATTTGGAGATAGGACCTTTAAACAGGTAAGTTAAAATGAGGTCATTAGGGTGGCCCTAATCCAATATGACTGGTATCCTTATAAGAAGAGGAAATTAGGACCCAGACACGCACTGAGGGAAGACCATGTGAAGACACAGGGAGAAGATGGCCATCTACAAGCCAAGGACAGAGGCCTCAGAAAAAAACAACCATGCCAACACCTTGATCTTGGGCTTCCAGCCTCCCGAATTGTGAGGAAATAAATTTCTGTTGTGTTAAGATACCTAGTCTGTGGTACTTTGTTATGGCAGCCCTAGCAAATGATTACACCTTGTGACTTGCTTTTGCCAATGGGTCAGTAGTAATCTTTTTTTTTTTTACTTTAAAAAATTAAATTACAGTTAACATAAAATATTATATTGGTTTCAGGTGTACAACATAGTGATTTGATATTTTTATACATTATGAAGTTGTTACAATATTATTGACTATATTCTGTACATTATATCCCCATGATTTATTTATTTAAAAACTGGAAGTTGTAACCTCTTATTCCCCTTTACTTATTTCTTCTTTTTAAAATTAATTTTCATTGGAGTATAGTTGCTTTACAATGTTGTGTTAATTTCTACTGTAGAGCAAAGTGAATCAGCTATATGTATACATATGTCCCCTCTTTTTTGGATTTCCTTCCCATTTAGGTCACCAGGGATGGTAATAATCTTTATGCCAAGAAGAAGGTTGAAAAGTGCTTGTAAATTTCTGCTTCTTCTCTTTTGACCCTGCTACTACTGAGAGAACATACCCAAGATACCCCCCTGGAAGGATGTGAGAGACACATGGAGAGCCAAGACCTCCCAGCTGAGGTCAACCTGGACCAGCCATCCCACGGCCCACCTGCTGTCTGACCGCAGATGCGTGAGAAGCCCAACTAGATCAGCTGAGTCTGCTCACGTCAGCACAGCCCCCCAGATGACCCAGTGATTTGTGAGAAACTAGAAATGGGTGGTGTCTAAAGCTACAGTCTTGGCATCGTGTAGTGAACAGCATTATTGTGGCCGTAGATAACTGATATTCCCCGTGCAAGGCCTTCACAGACTGCTTAGTGTCACCTCTCCCTCCTCTCCACTACCCTCTGCCATCAGAACAGAACAAAAAACTAAAGCGAAGCCTCTGTAGCACACCTGCTTCTACACTCTCACCCACTGCTGAGATGCTCCCCTGTCTGGCTGCCCCAACCTGTTGCCCTGTATTGGCTTCCTGAAACATTCTACTGAGCTTTCAAACCGAAATCTGACCTCTTCCAGGAATCCCGTCTTAGCCTTCTAGCAATACAATAGTTCCCTGTCGCCCCCTTAACCAATGACCACAAATTTAGAGGCTTAAAACAGCATGCATTTATTCTCTCTCAGTTCTGGAGGTCGGAAGTCTAAACTCAGGGTATTAGCAGGGCTGATACCTTTTTGGGGGCTTCAGAGGGAGCCATCCATTCCTTGCCTTTTCCAGCTTCTAGAGGTCACCCACATTCCTCAGCTTGTGGCCCCTTCCTTCATCTTCAAACATATCCGTCTAACTTCTGCTTCTGTTGTCACATCTCTTTATTCTGAATCTGATCCTCCTGCAGCCCTCATATAAGGAGGCTTGTGATTACATTGGGCCCACATGGATAATCACATCTGCGAAGTCCCTTTGCCTTTAAGGTAACACATTCGCAGGCTTCGGGGGTAAGGACGTGGGTATCTTTGGGGGCCATTCAGCCTCTATCTTCTGCAAGATAGTGGTGCTCTGAATCTCCCCTGAATGTTCTCTATATCTGAACAAAATGCTTAATGTTGCACTTGATAAGCAGGCCGAGATTGTTTAGAACTCTGTATCCACTATTAGACAGTGAACTCCATGAGAAAAGATATTTTGCACATTATTCATGTTTGAAACCATGGCACTTAGCATAGACCCTGGCACAGGGTAGGAGTTCAGAAAAGATTTCTAGATGTTTAATATACATGCAACCTACAGTGTCCTTGTGTATAATTGTGTATGAGAAGTATGTGTGTCTCTACATAGATAGATGTATGTAGACATTTATAATATTATTTGTATATAGTGTTTTTGAAGGAATGAGTGGGAAACATACGTATTGGGTGAATAATACTGATTTATTTAATCACCAAGTGAGATCAAAGAAGACTTTCTCCTTAAAGCATGTCTTTTACTTTCATACTTCCGTTCCTACATTTTCCATCTTAGAGTGACCCAGACCACACAGCACACACAGTGGATTCTCACACGCCCTTTCCATGGCATCCTTGGGGAGAGAATGAATGCTTTCATTCTTTTTGTTGGAAGGGTGGGAGATGAAGCCCAGGGTGGCTGAGCGGCTGGACAAGATGTGGAGGGGTGAACATAGTGTGGGGGCGGCCTTCCCAGGCCAGTGTTTGCCCCCCTGGATGCCACAATGAGTGGTCAGCCTAGTATCCAGGTGTACATCATTACCACCCCCTCCTCATTTGCATCACAGCTTTGGGAAGAATTATTCCTTTGACTGGAAATTTTCCATGCTTGATCTGTATTCAAAGGGAGAGGAAAGATAAAGATCAAAGAAAAAAATATTCTCTGCCTTGTAGCTAGATGGGAGGACGGTTGTGTGTGTGTGTGTGTTTAATATGCAAACAGAGAATATAAATGGTATTTGTCTTCCTCATAGATAACAGCAGAACATCTGGAAATTACAAAATGAAAACTTCCATGTGTTAAAGTCTCCATGGAGAAACATGTGCCTATAAAGTTTGAGAAAAGGAAGCACTGGCGTTACTCACATCTCTCAGGTCTACTGCCCCAAAGTTTCATGAGCATCTCAACAACATGATGGGCTCCGTCGTGTTACGTATTTCTGTGCAATGGTGATGGGCTTCACAGAAAAAAGGACAGGATGGAGAAGAAGACCAACTTATTTTTAGTTGTCCCAGGCTCTTTGAAATGAGGCCAGGACTCAGAGAAACCAGCTGGTGCTGGAAGGGGGAGTGGTGATCACTCCAGCACCCCTTCCAACCCTTCACCGTAGGAGAGCTTCTCCACAAAGCCATCTTTCTTCTTCAGCCATCTTATCTCTGAGAAGAAGGAATGGTGGTGTGGTGTTTGCAACTTAGTGACGATCCCTGACGTTGGAACAGAAGTCTTCACTCACCTCATTCAATCTTAGTGAAGACCATCTTTAAGGCAGAGCAGGCAGCATCATTGCTCCAACTTTCTAAACAAGGACCCAGACTCACTCTCTTCTATACTCACTTGCTAGTTGATACAACGCAACTCTGATCACTCCATAGGGCAAAAGGTCAGTTCGGCTGACTACCTGTATTCATCTGGGTATCTAACCAGCACCTCTACCTTGCCACAGCCAAAATAGAGTTCTTCATCTCCAGCATCCTATCTGTTAATGGCCTCACCACCCACCTTATTCAAGTTCTTTCTTTTCCCTACCCCTATCCTTATTCCCAATCATCACAGACTCAACTCATTAGCAAGTTGGCTCAGTGATACCTCAAAAATAGCAAAATGGTCCACGTTGCTGCATTTTCCTGATTCTGCCCATGGCCAGGCGCCACCAGCTCACTCTGGAAGTACAGTAACAGCCCCCAAACTGGTGGTACTACTCTCACTCCACTCCCCACACATAAGCCAGGGAAGTCTCTAAACACTATGAATCAGATGGTGTCATTTCCCTGCTAAAAACATTTTAAAGGTTTCCCTCCACACTTCAGAGTACAACCCAACCTGGTCCACGTGGCCCTGGCTGATCAAGACTTTGGTCACCCCCTGCCTCTCTCACACTCTCCATTCTTCCTTCTGCTCCAGCCACACTGGCCTTCTTTTTCCTGCATCCCCTCCCTGTTCACTCCCCACCCACCCCAAGGCCTTTGCTCTTCTGCTGGGGCTTCCCCACCCAGAGATCTTTACAGGGTTGATACATCCAGGTCTCATTTCAAGTACAGTCTCCTTGGATCTTCTGACCATCCAACCCCAGGGGCTCCCCTCAGTGCATTTCCTTGTTCCCCACAAATCGACTCCCCAGTGGAAACCCAAGTTTGTGTGCTGAGCTGGGGCTTTGACTCACTGCTCTCTGCCGTCCCAGAACCAGCACGATGCCTGCACACAGAAGTGCTGACTGCGTCATAAGTGGAATCAGAAGTCCTCCTGGGGTGGTGACCCTGGATGGGCCTCAGAGTCAGAAGACCTGGGTTAAACCCCAGATCTACCTCTGACTGCCATGTGGGAGCCACTCATTTCCTCTGAGCTGCGGGGCCTCATCCACCATGTTACATTACAGTAACACCCATTACAATGGAGTTAATAATGTTTTGTTCCATCTGGTTGCTGTAGGGATTAAATAAGATCACATATATGACAGTCCTGGGTACACCACAGATAGTCATGGTGCATTTTCTATCTCCTTCTAGGCTTATTTGATCAGAACACAAAGCTAACAGGGTGAGGACGTCATGGATTTAACGTCTCATGAGCTGCTTGCAACTGGCTTCTTGGCCTCAGACTTACCTTGCTTATCATCCCCGTTGAAAAGCCATCTCAGAGCGCATGCCACAAGGCACCAGGTCTAACTAATAACACAAGTAGTCATGGTATCCACCAAGTTGTTGTACATATGCAGGACCTCAGCAAAGGGACACGGTGGCAAACAAGTTGGGGTTTGACCACAGGTAAGAGAGAAATAGAAGTGGCATTTACTGAGCAGCTATTCATTTCAGCTGATCTGAACACAGAATTTCAGTTGTCCCATGGCAATCTGAGGAGGGGACATCATTGTTCTCATTTTACAGATGAGGAAACCAAGGCCAGAGATGATTGTGCAAAGAATATGCATGTTGTGAGGCCTTTTGGTATATGCTCCATAACTTTCAGAACATTTGTTCTGATTTGCATTGCCACCAGCAGTGAATCTCCCCTTGCTCTTGCAGAATTCACTTTTTGAGGGGCCAGGGGAGGTAAGCTTAACATCTACTTTTAATTAATTCTATCAGTGTATGGGGAATTTAGCAGCTGGTTAATAGTAAGTAGTTAGAAAATATATTTTTCCAAGTTTAAAATAAGTTGTCTTGAGCAATCTCTAGCAACCTAAAACCATGAGAACATGTGTGAATGGCCGGAGCACTTTCCTGTAAAGCTTATGTCAAGGTTATAGGGGATTTCCTAACAAAGTCTTCTCTTGCAAAGTGCATCTAATCTGGGACCTCCATGATCATATCTGGCCACTTGTACTCCTCTATAAATAATTGTGACTAAATACAATTTGATACAAGTAAAACTGAGCAAGTATACCCTGAAGTCTTCCCAAGTGGCCTTACTGCTTTGAGGGGCTCTGCCTGTCTAGACAACCTTTGTATCTGTCCCAGCTGGGTTCCAGCCACAGCCTGCCATCAAGCCCATCAGTGGCTGTCCTTTAACCCCCCTTATGCAGGTCATGCTGCTTGGGAGATAACTAGCTTCACTTTGAAATGGATGCAAGCAGATGTAGGACTCAGCGTGTTAACAGGCTCAGCATAGCTCCACCGTTTCCCCTCCCATCCTTTCATCTTATCACTAGAAAGAGCAGCCTGTCATTGTACTGGTCAGCATGGGAGAAAACTATACACTTTCTGGTTCTACACAGGGCATTGGATTTCATAGTGCCTTTGGTTGCTATTCCTTGGCTCAAAATCACAATGGGTTTCTCTACTTCTTCCTTGAGCCCAATTGGAAAGAGTTTGCAAGATGTGGGGGCTGAAGAGAACATGTCCAAATAGGCCATTTTACCTTCTTTCTGGTCAAAAGAACTACATTTTCACAAGCAGAGCGCTGGTTTTCCTCTTAAACCAAAGTGTTATGACACCAGATCCACTTCCCCTGGGTTGGTAACTTCTCTATTGTCCTCGAATGGAGCAATTGCTCTTCTTTCCATCTGCTGTGTTTTCTTCATCAGTTCTTGAGTTGTGTTTCCACTCTTAAAGAATTTCCAGCATATTGGTAGATCTTGCCCGAGAAAGCATGTTTCCTGCTAACCACTGGTCATCTAACAGTTCCTCAAGGAGGATTCTAGTTGCAAGATCCACTTTTGTAGGTTGTTCCAAAATGCTTTTGGCACAGTCACTTATCGAATCCCCAAGTGGATTTCAAAACATAGTTCTCTCTTTTTTTATTAATTCAAAAATTTCTCTTCTGAGCTTGCTAAAAAGTGTGATTCCCACATAATAACATGTCCTTACGCGTCTGTGACCCAGTGTCACACTGCTGGCTTTGGCCATGGGCATTGATGGCTGCAGGGGTCCCACGTGTGCCTCACAGCATGGCTTCTGCGCAGCTAAGCCACAATTGCCTTTATGTTGAAGTTGGTAGCATCAATAAAGCTGCTTTAAACCATCGTGCTTTACAGCTTCAGATCTCTGTGTATCCTGTTGTGAAGATATGCTCTAGCTGATGTGAGCGAGGCTTTGGATGAGCAACCTGGACTCATTCTCAGAATTTCTTCAAGTTCTCCCTCCCCACAAAGCTCCGTCACAAGGTACATTCACTTAGGCATCTCAAACACTTGCTCATGACATATGATGTGTTCTTGTTTCACACTTTTTACGAAGCTCGACTTTCGTCCACGTAACTTGATAGTGGAGCTTCCAGCCTGCCATCTTTTTCCCATTTAGTGGTCCCCTGCAACCTCAGGGACCACTTCAAAGTCCCCTTGTCCCAGTATTCTTCCAGAGTCACAGATTTCCTGAAGAGCTCCATCCCCCATCTTTAGTTGAGCAGATTTTCCTTCTGAAAATTTCCCCTGAAACCATTGTTGCTGAGATGATTTTCTCTTTGCATTTGAGGTTCTTAAGGGCTCTTCTGTGAGAAAGAAGGGCTCCTTTGATGGTTGGGAGGGCAATGAATTTGCTGACAAGGCCCCACAGGGATGGGATTGGGGGATGAGACTTGAATCTTCAGTATTTACCAAATCTTTCCCAGAGGACATGTCTCTGCTGGTAATTTCTTCTTCTTTTTTTTCTCTGTTGAAACTATAAATTTGGAACTCTCCATGCTTGGTGTATCTGGCATTTCTTCCACCAATGGGAGGAAACTTTGTTTACAAGAACATACACAAAACCCATCTTTCTGAGCATTAGCGATGCTTGGGACATTTGGTGGATTTTCTCACCAAGCTCTAGCAGCCATTTCCTTAATTCTGTAACAAAAGCAACTTGAAAAGAAAGGTGTTTCTGTTTGAGGAAGAAGGATAAGGTGAGTTGATGGCCAACTGGTGAGGTCCATAGCTGAATGTTGCACTACACTCATTTTCTCACAGCAGCAACTTCACTTTCAACTTTCAAAATGGTTCATGTCCCAAGATAGAGTGGAAGTAAGAAGGTGTAGGTGAAGGAGAGCTATCAGAGACCACCCCAAACATGGGAGCCTGGGGAAAAGGTATCTCAACAGCTCTGTCCCAGGAGACACCAGGAGATGAATTAGATTAGATTAGAGAGAGTCAGCCTGGTCCCTCTGCAGTGTCACCCTGATCCCGAGGGTCCTGCCCTTCCTAGCCCAATCTGCAAAGATGAGGGTGTAAAGGGGCCAAGTGCTTTAAGGTTAGGTGGCTGGGGCTGTTGGTAGAGTGATTTTCCTTAGAAGGGGCTCTGGGTAGGAAGATACCAAATAACATGGCATGATGGGTTTAATCAAGAGCATGGGTCAACCAGGGAAGGAAAAAACTTAGAAAATTATGTATATATTTATAAAGATAAAAGCTAAATTAAGGTTTAAGAAATGAAAGAAAACATGAAAGTCATACATTAACTGTAGCCTTCAGGCACACGATTGGAAGAATTATATAATTTCTAATCTTAGGTCTGGAGCAAACATTTCAAGAACCAGAACAGTTTCACTTGACAGAGAGCAGGGCTAAGAAAGAGTATGTGTTGTAAACAATACTTTGTTTTGTTTTATTGCTTCACTAAAGACCAGTCCCTTCTTTACCACTGGAAACAGTCATTAATGCCTTTAAATCTAATTAGACCAGAGAACCAAACATCAGAGAACCCAGAACGCTTGATATCAGTCTTAACAATGATTTTTTTGGCTTTGACACCAAGAGCAAAAGCAACAAAGGCAAAAATGAAACAAACAAACAAAAAACAAAAATAAGTGAGACTATGTCAAACTAAAAGCTTCTGTATAGCAAAGGGAATCAACAAAATGAAAAGGCAACCTATGGAATGGGAGGAAATATTAGCAAGGGGTTAATATCTAAAATATATAAAGAACTCATAAAACTCAGAAAAAAAATCCAATTGAAAATGGGCAGAGGATCTGAATAGACATTTTTCCAAAGAAGACATACAAACGGCCAACAGGCACATGAAAATGTGCTGAACATCACTAATCATCAGGGTAATGCAAATCAAAACCACAGTGAGCTATCACCTCACACCTCTTAGAACAGTTATTACCAAAAGACAAGAAATGAAAGTGTTGGAGAGGACAGGAGAAAAGGGAATGCTTGTGCATTATTGGTAGGAATGTAAATTGGTGCAGCACTATGGAAAACAGTATGAAGTTTCCTTAAGAAACTAAAAATAGAACTACCATATGATCCAACAATTCCACTACTGAATATTTATCTGAAGGAAATTATATCACCATCATAACTGCAGTTATGTTCATTGCAGCATTGTTTACAATAGCCAAGACACAGAAACACCTAAGCATCCATCAACGAATGAATGGATAAAGAAAATGTGAGATATATACACACAATGGAATATTATTCACCATTAAAGAAGAAAAGAATCCTACCATTGTGACAACATGGATGGACTTTGATGGCATGCATTATACTAAGTGAAATAAGTCAGACAGAGAAAGACAAATACCATATGCTCTTATGTATAGAATAGAAAACAAACAAAAAAGCACCCAACAAGCTAAGCTCCTAGATACAGAGAACATACTGGTAGTTGCCAGAGGTGTGGGGGGGAGGGATGGGCAAAACGGGAAGGTGATCAAAAAGTGCAAACTTCCACTTATAAGATGAGTAAACCCTGGGGATGTAGTGTACACCATGGTGACTATAGTTAATAATACTGTACTATATATTTGAAAATTGCTAAGAGAGTAGAGTTTTAAGGTTCTTATCATAAAAAAATTTGTAACTGCGGTGATGGAGGTTAACTAGACTTATTGTGGTAGTAATCTTACAATGTACACATGTATCAAACCACTATGTTGTGTACCTAAAGCGAATACAATGTTATATGTCAATTATATCTCAAGTTTTAAAAAATAATAAGAAAAGAAAACCCAGAAGCAATTCAGGGAACCTACCCTTAAGGTTCTGCTCCTCTAGAACCAGACTCAGGTACCAAATGCTGTGTCAGTCAGGGTTCAGTTAGAGCAGTTGGACCACCAGGATAAGTACACGTATATGATTTTTGCAGTACTTGACTATGCACTCGTGGCTGCTGTTTAAGCAGGTTCTGTGGGATTGCAGCCTTTGCATCTGATGCTGGAGCCAAGTCCCACGGGTGCTGAAGAAGAGAGGACGGTTGTAGCATGGGGAAGAGCAAGGACAAGCCAGACCACTGCAGAGACAGGAGCCTCGGAGGACAGACTGAAAACCATGTCCGTTCTCGTCACCTTTGATCTTGGTGGCGTGGGCTCTTCGTCATGAAGCTCAACACACACACCTGGCCCAGGAGTCAGAGAAGCTGAAGAGGGTCCAGAGGAAGGAGGGGCAGCTGCAGGCCTGGCTGTGGCCTCATGCTGTTGAGGTGCACCAGCAGGTAAACCAGGAAGTGTGTGAGCTTCAACATGGCTGCTGCTTCTCCTCCAGCCTCCAAATCTCCCACAAGGTCTCTTTTGTCTCCCACTCTGACGGGAAACCTGGGATGAAGGGAATTTGGGGATGTGTGGTTCACCCCAGCCAAGGGGACACATTGCAAAGTCCCTCCCAGCCAGGGTGGATTTCTTCTCAGCTTCTTGTGTGAACAGGCCTATGTTTCCAGAATCTCCAGGGAGACTACAGGATTATTGATTTTTCTACTGGGAGCTGGTAGAGACAGGTAAGTTTCCTTGTGGGTCCCTTCTGATTCTGGCTGGTTTCCCCCTGCCCACCCTTTCACTGAGTTTGTAGCCACTTCAGGGGTCCTGGCTTTCTGCAAGAGTCTCATTTTCAGTGGACTCAAGGGCCAGTATCTTATTCCCATGCCCATGGCTGTGAGTTCCTGAGGCTCTGGGTCCCTGACATCAGCATTGGCTCTCACTCCAGTGTAGCCCCAGCTACTGAATTTGTTCTATTTTAAGCTTTCAGGTTTGGGATTTTTGGCGGGGTGACGTGGGGTGGAGATGTCTTTTCTTTTCTTGTGAGTACAACGGTGTGGTTTAAATTGTGTTTGATGAATTCACCCACCATTTGAGTGTTTTGTGATGGGCAGCTATTTCAGAATATCTAGTCCAACTGCAGGGAGTCCCTAAAATGAGATGATGTAGATATAGCGCCCAGTGTATGAAATGCCACATGGTAGACACTCAGGACATTTATTTATTTATTTTATTTTAAAATTTATTTTATTCAAGTATAGTTGATTTACAATGTTGTGTTAATTTCTGCTATACAGCAAACTCTTTCAGTTATACATATATATATATATATATACATTCTTTTTTAAACATTCTTTTCCATTATGGTTTATCACAGGATATTGAATATAGTTCCCTGTCCTATACTGTAGGACCTTGTTGTTTATCCAGCCTACATATAATAGTTTGCATCTGCTAATCCCAAACTCCTAATCCATCCCTCCCCCACTCCCCTCCCCCTTGGCAACCATAAGTCTGTTCTCTAAGGACATTTTTTTATTAATTACATAGACATTGGACTGTGCTGGGCAGTGGAAATATTGTGATAAACAAAATAGGTATTCTTTTTGCCCTCCTAGAGATTATATTCCAGTGTGAGATAGAGGGAGAAGAAAGCAATTGTCAGATAAATGGAATAATTGCTACTGGAATATGTGTTATAAAGCAGTTGATTAAAAGACTGAGTTAGCAAATCAGAGATACATAAATATATAAAGATATATAGCAATATATATACAGATACAAAAATATAAAAATAAATGGCAATCCTTCCTTCCTTTCTGCCTTCTAATGAGGGAACAGAGTTGAAAAGAAGGGTAACACCTGAGAGCGATAATGGATGAGAACAGCGTGGAAGAATATATTAGGCCCCTCTTGTCTTGATGTCCGCTTATAAAGGGTCTCAGTTCTAACCCATTAGGTTGGCAGGAAGTTCAGTCTTTTTCCGATTTTCTTAGAACCCCCCATCACATCCCTTGTCCCCTAATTTTCTAAGAAGTACATTTGCTGGTGAGTCAGGCACCCAACGTTCCTCTGGGAGCCTGGGGGTCTGCTGCTGGTTGTTAAGGCTGGTTGCTGCAGCTGGTGTGACCGAGGATTCACAGGCCCACAAGTAGAGGAATTAAGAAGTTGTGCTTGTGTCCCAGTTCTGCTCTGACACAGTAAGGAGGATACGTCACCTTTTGTGGTCCATTCAGTCTTTACAGGTGTGTGTTTTAAAAAGTACAGAAAGAGGGCTTCCCTGGTGGCGCAGTGGTTGAGAGTCCGCCTGCTGATGCAGGGGACACGGGTTCGTGCCCCGGTCCGGGAAGATCCTACATGCTGCGGAGCGGCTGGGCCCGTGAGCCATGGCCGCTGAGCCTGCGCGTCCGGAGCCTGTGCTCTGCAATGGAAGAGGCCACAACAGTGAGAGGCCCGCGTACCGCAAAAAAAAAAAAAAAAAAAAAAAAAAAAAGTACAAAAAGAAGGTTACAAACCACGCTAAATCTAATTATCCCCCCAAACCTGTGTTAATATTTTCTGAACATTAAAATCGATACCTGTCTATGCATCTAGGTGTGTGTGCACACACATACGTACAGAAATAATTTCTGAAGGGTTGGAATATACTACGCATATGTTTTTAAAAACAAAATTTATTAAATTTAATATTGATTGAAATCATTAGGAAAGGCATCAGCTGATTTGTGGGCCTGGAGCCCATGTCCCCCTCCGAAGTGCTGTTAAAGAGAAAAATGTGGTTGTTCTCTTTAACAGCCCAAGATGGTGTCACTTGTGCTAAAGTTCATGATGCCAAACCTAGATTCAATACCAAACTTAATTGCAGTTACGACCTTCCCCAGAAATGTAATCTTAATCAACCAGTTTTCTGTTCAGCACCAATGAGGTCATTGGTCAGGTAGGTCCTCTCAACCCCCCACCCCACCTCCAGAGGAAGAAGAGGCAATCTGCACGATAAACCCCGTGCTGTTCCCTACCCTCCAAAAAGAAGGTGTCCTGGCCCCAAATAACCTTTTTTTTGTTTCTTTTGCTAATGGCTTCCTTGCCGCACCTTCCTCTCTATAAAAGCCTTCCGTTTTGTACCACTCCCAGGAGCTGAGCGTCCTTCAAGTTGCTAGACTGGATGCTGCCCAGTTCAGGAATTGTTGAATAAAGCCAGTTAGAGCTGCAAATTTACTCGCTGTATTTTGTTTTTGACAGTGTCCAGTGTGGGTTCCAGCACCTCAGCCTGCACAGTGAGCTCCTCCTCTTGCCAGGTACAAGGCAGGTGTGCTAGTAGCTTGTGTTCTGGGTTACAAGGGCATCATCTGTCCCTTATAACAATCAGCTTTGGTGACTCCCAGCAACCACCCAGGGTCGCAGCCTCATCAGAATTGCACTTTCAGAAAGCTAGAGCCAATGGTCAGATTTTAGCCCCTTAAAGGCTCCTTCTCAAGGCCTTTGTTGCTGACTTGGGATTATTCAGAAGTTCTGAATGGCAAACCTCACTACGTTTGGACGTCCTTCCCTGTTAATTTTGGGTTTATGAGTTCCTCAGGCCTATTAATTTTGCCATCAATTGCTTCCCTTCTGCTTTATCTCTAAATTTATCACTATCTGATCTTCTGGTGGCACTGCTCTCTGGTTTACAGGAATTACTATGGATTTATTTTAATTATTTATATTTATTTTATTATTTCAGTGGGGGTTTTACAGAGAGAAAAGGTAAATATTTGTATTCAGTTGGGTATTTTGAATGGCAAGTCTCATTCTATTTTTATAGAATCTGTATCTATCTATAATATAGATAGAACAATATAGAATACATAGAACAATGAGAAGAAAAGCAAGAATTATTTTTAAAAATTGTGAAAGGTTTTGAACTTTTATGGGTGCTCCTCCATTTATTAATCATGCTTCTGACTCTTTATCCTAAATACATTTACTAAATTGTTACCAGTATCTTTATTTTTTCAGGTGACATTATTTTTCTCTCTTTTAAAAATTATTTTATAATTTTTTTCAGCTTTATTGAGTCATAATTGACAAACAAAATTGTAAGATATTTATTTATTTATTTATTTCTAACATCTTTATTGGAGTATAATTATTGTAAGATATTTAAAGTGTACCAGATGATGGTTTGACAGACGTATGCCTTGTGAAATGTTTCCACCCACTGAGTTCATTAACACATTCCGGTGACTTATTAAGGATGTCCGTTGGCACTTGATGACACAAGGCTGGAAAAAAGTGCATGGGGGGCAGAAAGTTGGGTGGGGAGGTTGGTCAAATTTGGACTGAGAATTTGCTACATCTGTTTCTTAATCACCCTGGGTTGACTGTGATCATTTTAAAGTTGTTTGGGGGACTCTAGGAACTGTCATTTTCAGACCTCGGGTTCTGGCCTGGATGCTTTCTTTGCCCATCCACATCTACTCTCTCCGGCTCTCTTACTAATGGTAATGAACCTGATGGAAAAAATGGGCTTCCTTGCCCTCCAGCTCCCTCTTGGATTCAGCTGATGGAGTTGGAGGGAGGAGAGTGAGGCTGGGATATTTGTTCTCCTGGATCCCTGCTCCTGTGGGCTGGCTTTGGATGGCTGTGCCCTTTGACAGAAGATTGCTGCTCCTCTCAAGACGGCATCCTCTACAGGATTTTCACCTTCTGCTTGGTATCATGCCTTCCTCTCTCCCCTTGAGTCCTGTGTGTCTAGTTACAGTTACACCAGTTCCGGGGGACTGCATTATCCCTTGTGGTTTCCCTGCAAAATTTTAAATAGTTCTTTGATTTAATATTTCTTGAATTATCCTAATTTGAGCATGTCATCTCTTTCCTACTGGAACCTTGACTGTTACACATTTATGAAAAACTGTCGTTAATTAAGCATGCTATTAATGACCTAGTTCTAAGAGGACTAAGGGAAATATATGACACATTTTCACATTTCAGTGTGTGCAGTCTTGATATTACCCTCGCTTTGATTTTTTTACAAAACTTGCGATCCTGGACAGGCAAGCAAAGCCTCGACTGCAGCTGCAGAAGAGACAGATCAGCATTGAAATTTCCAATTTGGGGTAGGAATTCCTTCCTTTCATTACTCCTCAGTCATCCATAATGTATAATACATGTAAAGGTACTTCTAGGATGCTTAAGAAACCCTCTTTCCTCCTATGCTGGCTGGCTTACAGAGAGCCAAGGGGTCTTCTCAGGGAAGGCATAGATTCCTGGTGTTCAGTGATTTAGGCTAAATTACAGCTGCACTTATATTGGCAGGTAAGTCTGAGAGATGCTCAGATCAGCAGGAATTTATCTTAAGGGAGTGACTTCCCCTTACCTGGTGGACAAACAGTGTTCTCACAGGATTGTACAAACCGGATTCCACTGGCATGTCATGGGCTCCTTAGGGCAAGGATTTTATTCCCTCTGTACTCCTAATCTCACAAGTATCTGGCAAATAGAGATGCCCAATCAATGCCTGTTGAGTGAGTAGGGTGGACTCAGGGCTCCAGGGAGCTCGGGAAGCCATCTCTTCATTCCTCTGCCTCCGGTGAGCTGCCAATAAAGCAATAAATCTCTCCAGTGTGAATGAGGATGGCCTTCCAAAGCTTATTTATCCACACATTCAAGATCTTTCTCTAACTGAAAGCTACATAATTGCAGGTTAAGCTGATTTTATTGGACATAAATAAAAATGAATGGTAAGACCCTTATAACAGCTGTTTTTATATCTCAAGGCATTCAAACCTTCTCTGGCTTCTTTCTCTTTCTTTTTCTTTGTGGACTAAATTATCCCAATTTCTCATAAATTTCCCAGGACTCAAACTCAGAAGAGTATGATGAAATTGGCTAAAGACATTTGAATTTATACTGTACCTGGTCTGGGGACTACGTTTCCTAGAATTATTCTGTTTTACAACAGATCAGCATGTTTTAAGAATCAAAATGATTCAGAAGCTAGTCATTGAGATTGGGTTGCCTCCTTGTACTCCCTCATTTCCCTTCAGTGGTGTTAGGGCAGATGGATGGCAAGAAAGGGACTCATTGAAGGTACATCTTTTAATCCCCTCTGGTATTATGGGTTTTAGGAAGTAATCCAGAGAAGTGGTGGCATCAAACTATGCATGTAGGTAAAGGGGTTGGGGTCACTTTATATTCTCAAATCATAGGCAGGTTCATTCAGTTTCCCACAAAGGGAAAGAGAGGAGTCAGACCTGGAAAGAGTGAAGTATTATTATTTCTTTCTTCAAATGTGTATCAGCCAATCTCTTAAGTAAACTGGAACAGAAAAAACAGAGGAAAAATAAGTGAGGCTTCCCTTTTAATCAGCTGAGCTGAATGAGGGGCTCTGAGCAACCATCAGCAAAACCAGCCCAGATTCCTAAGAGAAGTGGTGAAGAAAGCTCGCACTGATTTTCTGGCCCCTGAGTGGAGGGTTTGGAAACAATCTGAGTGGGTGTGGCAAGTACTCACCTCCAAGCCCGCGCCTGTGTTCATAGTTCTAATGGTGGAACGAGAGAGCCTCAGGGCAGGAGTCTTCAGCAGCTGCCTTAAGATCCCATTCACCCAGTGCACAGAACTTAATTAAAAGATAGACTGAATTATGACCTGCCTCTAGATTGAGGTGGAAAATAATTTATTTTATAAGCAGTAGGCTCTGGATTTATATCGTAGTTTTGGATAGAGCTTGGGATAGAAGGAGAAGCTCTAAAAGTCTAGGTGTCTGCTGAAACCAAGGCTTTTGCTCTGCAAAAGAAGGGGATGATTCTTTGGAGGGGACAGGCGCTCTTAAACAGGAGGACCAGAGAGAAAGGAGAAGGGGAAAGAGAGGGACTGGCAAGGTAGGATCAAGGTCCAAGGGCCTGGAGCTGTCAACAGATATTTTAGTAATGATGATGCCCAAAGTCTGAGTACAGGTTGTGTATGGACCACATCACACATCTAAGGAGAGCAATTCACTTTGCAGGTATGAATATTTGAACTTGAATATTTATTATGATGATTATCCACCAGATGTCAGTAAAGCATCTAATTCTAACAACATAGGAGGGTAAAGGCAATTTTCCAACAGACAAAATTGTCTCAAGGAAGGGATGCTTTAAAAAAATTTGCACAAAGGAATAGTATGTGCTAGCAGAGCCCTGATTCTTGGCCTTCTTCCACTTACTATTTAAAATATCTCCCTCTTACACTTCTCCCAAAAGAGAAAGACAAGAAAAAAGAAAGAAAACGCTCCCAAGTTTTCTACCCTCCAAGAAGCCATCATATCCAAAGCCTGCAAAACAGCCCAACCAAACGGAACACAACTTTTATTGTACTCAAGGGCATTAGATCCATTTTAAGAGCTTTTCCTATGTTTCACTCATAATACATCATGTGTCACTTTGGGTATTTACAGTATGTATTCTATAATTATCTGTGTTTTCATGTCTGCTTCTCCTCGAAAGTTGTAAACCTCTTTTAAATCAGTAATTTATATTTTTATTTAAATTATGCATATTTGTAGTTAAATTTAAGTATTATCAAGAGTATTTGGCTTATAATAAAAACCAGCAGTCACCTACCCTTCCCCAACCTAGTCCTACTAGGACTACTCCTTGGATGTACCACTTTCACTTTTACTTTCACCTCTTTTTCCTGTTTCTTTGGCTATCTACATCCATACGTCTAAATACTTTGCTTCAATGTCTTTTTCTTGATTAATCAGATTTTTCATTGCCTTCTTATTGCAGTGGTTGAACATATGAGTCAGGCTAAGCAACGCTAACCGATATAATAACCTCTCCATCATGCTAGCTTAACACAATAAAGGTTTCTTTCCAATGTAGGTCATCAAAGGAGATGAGAAGATGTTCTCCACATCTTCAGGAACTCAGGGTCCTTTCATCCTTTGATGCCACCATCTTCAATATGTGGCCTCAAGTTCCCCTGGAACAGGAAGAGAGAACAAAGGATTAAATGTGAGGGATGTGGGGGCAGTCGGGAAAGAGTGGTGTTTGGAGAAGCAAAGGGAAGAAAGTGTATCAAGTTCGGAGGGGTGATAAATTGTACCAAGTAAGGAAAGAGAGAACTGACTATTGGATTTAGCAAGAAGGATGTCATTGGTAACCACGCTAAGATGGTGGGATGAAAACGTGAGTGGAGTGAGCCTACAAAAGGGAGAGGAGTTAGGATAAATGCAGAAGCATTGTAAAATGGTTTTGCAGCCCTTTCATGTGGAGAAATAGGGAGGGAGATGAAAGAGCAAGGAGAGTTCAGCTAGTTTGTATGCTGACGGGGGATGACCCTGTAGAAAGGATAAATGATAGGGTAGGATGGGGGGGAGAACTTCGGAGTGGTTCTCTGAACTAGCTCACAGCATGGGGAGCTTTACAGCTGGAAGGTGGCCTTCAGTCACAGGAAGGAAGGGCACATGGTGTGGACGCTACAGCAGGTGAAGGGGGAGACGTGGTGATGGGAGTTTGGGGGAATTTTTCTTGGAACATGAGGCGAGGTCATTAGCTGAGAGTGAGGATGGGGGTGGGCTGAGAGGGTGGGTTTAAACTTCATTTCTTCTTTTTGAAAAATTAGTTTTCAGTCATTTTAGAGCGATTTGGGGGAGGGAACACAGGTGTTCAACCTGCCATATTTAATAGGAAGCTCAATTATAAACTACTTAAAATTCCAATCCTACTCCTTTGCGTCTGTCAGGGTCTGAACCAGTAAACTCTCAATAGATATTTGTGCAGCTGAAGTGAATTTTCTTCGTGGTCACAGTCAGCTTTTCCATTTTAAAAAAAATGTTTCTTCCTTATCACTTCCACAGTCTTGAGAAAATTAAAGATTAACCTGTTAAAGACAGCTTCTCCACCCTTTCTTGCTGGGTGTTTTTGTGTTTGGGTTGCCCGTGTTTTCAGGTGTGCACGCAGTTGATACACATCTTTGCAGAACGCGGAGGGTCTGAAGTGACCCTGTAGCCAGTGGTTTGGGAACCTTGTTAGTTGCAGGTTGTCTCAGGGTGTGTCCAGCAGCATCCTGCCTGAGGGTCAGAGCCAGGCCTCTATGCTTCTGGGATGGGATGCCAGATATGGGCGCTTGTTCTATGATCTGGAGAAAGTAGATTGAAGTGCCACTCATGTTACTGTTTTTGAATTGAGATTTAAAGCATTTACAGGACAGCAAATTCAGAGGGTGAGGGAGCTGGTTATTGCCATGAGAGAGGACAAGTCTCCACTCTGTGAGCTTCAGACATTTACTTAAAAACAAGAAGAACCTACATTTACGGAGGCTTATTTAATCCTGATGACTTCTGTTTGAGTATTATTATCCTTATTTTACACATAAAGACACTGAAGCAGAGAAGCTCACTGACTTGCTGAGGTCAGACAGTTAGAAGTGAGAGGTGTGTTTTAAACCAAGGTGCATTGGCTCTGGACCCCAAGTTCCTCTTAACCTCTGTGCTGACTCCCAGAGCCTCTGTTTTCCTACCTTTCAAATGGGAATATGAGCATGTACCTTGCAGGGTCATGCTGAGAATTAAATGAGATAATGTATATAAAGTATCCGGTATATCACGGGAACTCTGTAAGAGTTTGTTAGTACTTAAAGTTGTTTTTCTTTTCTTTCTTCTTTTTTTTTTTTAACAAGAAATATATACAAAGATGTTAATATTATTTGGTAAGAAATACACAGAAAAGCCCAGTGATCTGCATAGTGATTGTTCTTATAGTTCTTTCCATTGTGTATAGTTTCAGGAATTGGTTTTTGGAGAATAAATTACAACTACAATTTATCTTGTATATTTTATTATTCCAATAAAAGCTCACAGTTCAATTTTTTTTTAAAGGAAAGAAAACCTAATAATCTTCAGAATAAAGTAGTCCCTGATATTTTTCTCAGTTTTCATAAAGCATTTATTTTTCCACTACAAGTTCCTCATTTTTTCATTAGTAATCTGGAGTATTGGCAAGACCAGAACTATTTTCAGCTGAAAAGTCATAAAATAATATCACCAAACAAGGGGAACATATTTTAAATGAGGACTTATAGGTTTCTTCTTTACTCAGCTCTTTTTTTTTAAATTTTTAAAAATTAAATTAAATTAATTAATTTATTTTTGGCTTCATTGCTGCGTGGGCTTTTTCTAGTTGCGGCGAGCGGGGGCTACTCTTCATTGCAGTGTGCAGGTCTCTCATCACGGTGGCTTCTCTTTGCTGCGAAGCACAGGCTCCAGGCGCACAGGCTTCAGTAGTTGTAGCACGCGGGCTCAGTATTTGTGGCCCACGGGCTCTAGAGCGCAGGCTCAGCAGCTGTAGCGCATGGGCTTAGTTGCTCCATGGCATGTGGGATCTTCCCCGACCAGGGCTCGAACCCGTGTCCCCTGCATTGGCAAGCGGACCCTCAACCACTGCGCCACCAGGGAAGCCCTACTCAGCTCTTTTATTATTAATAGTAAAGTGAGTGAGAGACAAGTTGTCAGGTAAAGACCATGGATGTGGGTCAGAAGACTGGAACCTATCCCAGTGCTGCCTCTGACTGGTCGTGAAATCTTGGGTAGGGCACCCAACTTCTCCATGGTCAATTTCCTTATTTGGAGTTGGAGATAAAGCTTTCCTAAATACAGTCCCAGGAACATTGGTTCCATGAGATATTAGTAGGTGACAAAGAAGAAAGGGTTTCATGGTCAAATACATTTGGGAAATTCTACCTTAGGCAATCCTAGATTAGACAAATATCTTTATCATGGGCCTTCTCAGGACCTTTGATATGTTAATAACACTGTTAATTTCCAAGAAAAGGGTGTGGTATTTTCTAAGCTTAATTCATCACAGAATTGCTTTGTCAAAGAATATCTCTCACACTAGGATTATATATACATATATATATATAATACATCTATTATATATAATAAATATATATATAAATGTAAATATATGTATATATAATGTAAAACTTTTTATAAATGTTAGTAAATGGTAATCATTAACTATTCAGCCATTCATGTAATAAAGAACCAAGTAAATATCTCTTAACTAGAAGACTTTTCCGCATAATTTCTCTATACATTGTACTTCTGGGAAACACTACTGTTAAGTTATTGGTGCAATTCTTATTGATCACTAAGCTTCACTCATAATCCCTGCTAAGTTTAAATGTTCTTACTATGGAATATAGGACTCATATATTAGCATAACTCACTATATGCACACCTATATGTGTATATATATGTGTGTGTATATATATATATATGATAATGATCACAAAATTGCTTTCCTTTATCTCAAATCTGAGATGCTTATATCAAGAAAGATTTGTGACTATAGAAGACATGAGCAGACACAAGTAAAGGCCCCTAAAGTGTAGGGTAGGTATGAGGAAGATGACCTATTGTGCTTTTATTGTTCTTGAGAGATTGAGAATCTATCAGGTAAAGGAATGGTTCATTATGTATCAAAATGTTACCGAACTTAACCATCCAGTAGTTTTGGACTAGCGATATGGTCTGTCCTGCTCTCTTGTAAGATGGCCAGAAGAATCACGAGGTGACAGATAAACTACTGGCCAGGATCATTTTTTATTGCTGCTTTCCTTCACCTCCTTTTTAGTAAGGGAAGTTTTGAGTCAAAATGTGAATAAAAAAATAAAACCATAGACATTAATTTGCTGAATTCTGAAACAAATCAATGTACAAGATGATCCATTTTGGGTGTAAAACAAGGATTTCAAACTTTGATCCTTTAAAAATTATATTTTTGTGTGTATGTTTCTCTTTGTATATAAATATATATGGTAGTATAACATTAATCTATGAAAATAAATATTTGTTGTGCAATCAAAAGAATTTTAAAACTCTTTGGTCTGACTTGTAACTTTGTTCATTTCCATGAAATTTTATAACTTGAAGGTTTTTAATAGAAGAGTGCTGCATGTAAAAGTATTTAATGTCTTGAATCACATTCTGGATATGGATATAGATTGTTTTAATTTACTGTTGCCCTCAGGTCTATAGGTTCCCATGCCCTGACACTAAACACACATTATTATATGCCTAGTATTATTATTTTTCTCTCTTCTCCCTCACTTTTAGATGAATCCTTATGTCTCTTGACAATTGCATTCCTCTGTCTGCCTCCATCAGTATTTCTAATTTATTTTGGGCAAGGAAACTAGATGAGCAGGTGTAATAGAACTGCATTTAAATGAACCCGATAGACTCTAAGTAACAGGCCATCCTTCAATTATGTGAGTACAAGAGCTGAGAAGCAGGGCCTGAGGCACCTTCTGTGTTTCTTCCTAGAATAAGAATTTTGTTTCGGTGTGGATGTTTGCTCTTTGGATAAGTACATGTGACTGCAGTGATTAAAAAATGACTTTCTAAAAGTTACAGAACACATAATACTCGTTTTAGAGAATTTGGAAAATACAGAAAGGTACAAAAAAGAAAATTAAAAACTTATAATTTCAGTTTGGAATAACCAGTATAAACATTTACATGTATTTCTTCCTTTCTTATTTGCATATACATATCATATATTCATTTTGTGTATGTTTTACAAAATTTGGTTTATACTGCATTGTGAGTTTTGTATTACAGTTTTTCGTGTGACAGTGTTAATAAGCATCTCCTATGTCATCACACTTTTTTCAAAATCCACATCCATGTTAGTGTCTAAGTTCCTCAAGTGAATGTACAATACAGTAACTTATCTAACTATCCCCAGTTATTGGAAGTGTTTGATATTTTACAAAACACTATGATAACAAAACTTGTAAATAAATATGTCTACATCGTAAATCATTTTTTAGGCTAAATTCTCAAATGAAAATACTGGATAGGAGATATGAAATGTGATGAGCATTCTTACAGCTAAATTGTTGTGCACGTCCTTAGTTATTTCTGTACACGAATTCTGTGAAGTGGAATTGCTGTTTAACGAATACGCAGGTTTTCTTTAAGTATGTGTGTTTTAAAAATGGGACTAGGTCTTTCTGTCTTTTTCTTCTCATTGTGAAAGAAATACATGCTCACTGTAAAAAATATTCAGACACAGAAAAGCATGAAGAAGAAAGTAAAAGTCACCTGTCTTTCCATAATTCCTGTTGACATTTGGATTCTGTGCCAACATACAGAAATATGTGCACCAATGTGAGAAGTCACGTATACCTCCATCATGACAAAAATGGGATCCATGCTCTGCAAACTCTGTTATATACTGATATTTTAAGAAAACACATTAAAGCATGGCACACTTAGAAAAATATGCACAAAACAGAAATGTACAGATGGATGAATGTTCACAAATAAACACCCAGATTAAGAAAAAGAAAAAATGTGGAACACTTCACCAGGTTGTATGTTATCCTTACCCAGGTGCCATGCTAACTCTGTATGATTCTAGTCTTAGTTTATGTGCTCCTGAAATGAACACTTAAAGTGTATCAGAGATACATTTTCTTGTTAACAAAGAACTATATTTCATTTGATTATAAGACATCATTGATTGTTAGTGTCCCATTGTTTTAGGTACTACAGAGAAAGAGAGAGAGAGAGAGAGAGAGAGAGAAAGGAAAGAAGGAAGGAAGGGAGGGAGAAAGAAGGAAGAAGAGGGGGCGAGAAAAAGGAAGAAAGCAAGCAAGAGCTGCGAACTAAACTATAGCCTAACACTGTTGATAGGACAGTCCTGTGTCATAAGCAGCTTCTTTTTTTAAAAATTGAGATATAATTGACATAAACATTATATTAGTTTTGGGTGTACAACATAATGATTCAGTATTTGTATACTGCAAAATAGTCACCACAATAAGTCTAGTTAGCATCCATCACCACACATAGCACATTTTTTTCTTGTGATGAGAACTTTTAAGATCTACTCTCTCAGCAACTTTCAAGTGTACAATACGATATTATTAACTATAGTCACCATTCTGTGCATTACATCCCAGGACTTACTCATCTTATAACTGGAAGATCGTACCTTTGGGCCCCCTTCCCTCATTTTACCCACCCTCCATCCCCATCTCTGGCAACCATCAATTTGTTTTCTGAATCCATGAGTCTGTTTTGTGTTTGTTTGTTTTAGATTCCACCGATAAATGAGAGCATACAGTATTTGTCTTTGTCTGTCTGATACAACCAGCTTCTTGATGCTTTGAAATTTCCTTCATCTATTCTGAAGTTTGCCAGTTTCTCCACCCTTCAAGCTGGATTGTACGGTGTGTGAAGGCAATCTCTTTGCATTTTCTTATCTTTAGTCACTTTGGGTATCTTCTTTCTTGGGTCCCATCAAGCACTAGTTGTTTCTTCCCCAGAAAATATGAAATTATGGTCATTCTTCTAATGAAGATTATTTGCTTCAGTAATATTACATTTGTACTCTGCTTTTCTGTTTCCATATCTTTCTGCATACATTATATGATTTTGTTTCAATGCTGGTTATGGTGAAATCTTTTGAAAGACATTTTAAATAACTAAACTCAACATGCGTAGTACCAATGAAGTGCATAACTCAATTTGAAATGACAACTATATAAAATCTTTGCTGGAGTTCATGCATGACCAAGCAGTTAGGAGGATAGCAGAACCTATGTGAAAAATGTAGGTCTAAGAGTCAATGAAATATAATAGATACACACCATCGCTTTTCTTATAATTGAGATTTTATTGGTTTAGCGTCTGGTCTGTTCACAGACATGAATAACCTATACACAATTTTTATGCAAGTCCTAAAAAATCTAAAAAAAAGTGGTTGCAGTCCTTTTCTAAAAAGTTACCCAATCACTTCAGTTAAAATTTGGAGGCAAGGGAAGAGATATGGGAACATATGTATATGTATAACTGATACACTTTGTTATAAAGCAGAAACTAACACACCATTGTAAAGCAATTATACCCCAATAAAGATGTTAAAAAAAAATTTGGAGGCAAATTGTCCTTTGAAAGAGGATATAAAGTACTCATATGATAAAATATTGATAAATTGTTAGGTTAAAATCCCACTAATTCATGATTTAATAACACACTTACGACATAGTAAAAAAAGTCCAGGGCTTCCCTGGTGGCTCAGTGGTTAAGAATCCGCCTGCCAATGCAGGGGACACGGGTTCGAGCCCTGGTCTGGGAAGATCCCACATGTCGCGGAGCAACTAAGCCCGTGTGCCACAGCTACTGAGCCTGCGCTTTAGAACCTGTGAGCCACAACTACTGAAGCCCACACACCTAGAGCCCATGCTCCACAACAAGAGAAGCCACCGCAATGAGAAGCCCGTGCACCACAACGAATAGTAGCCCCCACTCGCCGCAACTAGAGAAAGCCCACGTGCGGCAACGAAGACCCAATGCAGCCAAAAATAAATATAAATAAATAAATTTATATTAAAAAAAGTCCAATCTTTCACAGTGTATGATTAAAGTTGCAGGATAAACTGGGCTACTGCTACCAAAGATGTCACAGATGGCACTCAAGTCTGACCAAGAGCACCGAGATCAGGGAGCAGTTTGCTTAGAAAACTATTCTACCGAAGAGCAGCATGAAGTATCGAAGATTAGCAATGAAATGTTTGAGACACGCTAAATGTGTGATTACGACTGTGAATTGCATTTAATTATGCTTCCTGTTAAAGGATATAATCCTCCCTACCCCCAGCCTATGGAATGGTAAGTTGGAGCACAAGATGTCAAAGATTTCCTTAATTCAATATTCCTTGAATTCCACGTTGTGCAGAAAAATAAACAACAGCACCTGATTTTACCTTTTAAGAAAAAGCATTTACACTTATCTAAATAGGTAAAAAAAATCGTAATTATTTTTAGGGTGTCTAAAAAACATGCCTTTACAAGACAGCTGAACAGTAAGGGGAGAATGGAGACCACGGACAAGATTTGGAATAGGATATTCATCATCAAACCTGGCTTCTTTTGCTTCTGCTTCACCACAGGGTGGACTCTCCTCTTTGTTCCGTTTTCTGCAGTTACATCTTCTTTAGTGTCTTCCTGACCCACTTCGGCCTGTTCCTTTTGCTCCTTTTTCACTTTTTTTGGTTCCCACCATGAAGACTGATTCTTCCCTGTTGCCTTTTTGTAGCTTAGTTTCAACGTTTGCAGATACAGTTTGGTGTACCATTTCACTCATCCCTCGGATTTTCTTTGCTGCCCCTTGGGATGAATTGCTCTGCCTCCTGGGCATCTTGGAGGACTGCTGCCACTCCTGTTGCTGCATTGCTGGAAACTGCATCATCGTTTTTCATGGCTGCACAATAGTCCATTGCATGGGTGTGCCATACTTTATTTATTAATCCTAAAAATGATGGAAATTCAAGTCTTCTCTAATTTTTCACTGTTTGTAAAAGTCAAGACAGTAATTCTTTTGCTCGGATAATTATACTATTTTGTATAACTATTACCTTGGACTAACTACATTGGTCCCAATAGGCCACTGGTCCTGAAAGAAGGACCAATAACCCAAATGTTATTGTGCATTTTATGTGGTTTTTTTTTTTTTTTTTTTTTTTTTTTTTTTTTTTTTTGCGGTACGCGGGCCTCTCACTGTTGTGGCCTCTCCCGTTGCTGAGCACAGGCTCCGGACGCCCAGGCTCAGCGGCCATGGCTTACAGGCCCAGCCGCTCCGCGGCATGTGGGATCTTCCCGGACCGGGACACGAACCCGCGTCCCCTGCATCGGCAGGCGGACTCTCAACCACTACGCCACCAGGGAAGCCCTATGTGTACTTTAAAAAAGTTATTCAGATTGACACCTACTGATGGTGTCTGAGAATGTGTAATTCCTGAATCCTCGAGAATACTTTCCTGCATAATACTTCATGTTTTACTGGCCTTATTTTATTAAAAACACCTCTTCCAATATATCAACTTTTTTTCTGATTTGTATGTTGTGAATTTATTTTAGATTATCATTTATCTTTTCACTTAAAAAATTTTTTTCATAGCCTTTTTTTTTTGCCATTCAGAAATTCTCAATTTTTCTGAGTTCATTCTATTGATATTTTCCTAGATGGTTTTTGGATTTTATTCTCTTCTTCTGGGGCCTTCTTCTCTATGAGATAATATAAGTACTTTATTGTTCTATTTATTTTTATTGTTTCAAATTTAAAATCCAATTGTGAATTTGATTAGAGTTTCATTCCGTTAGATGTTAATTTCTGGATAATTGTCATATTTACAATATAAAATCTTTTAATCTGGGCTACAGTATATCTTTCCACTTTTTGTACCTTTCAGGTACCTCAGTAAAGTTTTGTAATTCTTTTCGTATGAATCCTGTGCATTTAGTTTTGATTTTACTTTCAGTTATTTTGTCTTGGTTGCTGTGTGAAAGGAAAATATTTCCTTAATATTTCTAACAAATTAATGCTGATATGTAGAAAAAATGTAAATGAGGTGAAGAATATTCTAGCGTCTCAGCAGTTGATATTAACTTTTGTTTGTATGAAGGGCTTGGTTTTACTGCAAAAAGACTGTAATAGTTGTGAAGGATAGAAATGATCATGTGGCTGACATTTCGGTTTCATGAAAATGAAAAAGAAGCTTTAAAAAGAGAGTAGGTGAGGGACAAAAGGAAAGTTCTAGAATGTGGGCTCTGGAGAGCACAGTTCCTTGACCTCACTGACCCCAAATCATAGGTGTGTATTCAGCTGGAAGAAGTCAGAATTGGGCCTTTTAATTCTGGGGCCAAGAGCTGGGGTCCTGACTGCCCATGTTGGTACAATTGGCAAGAACCTCTTAGGGAGGAATTGTCTGATGGAAATAACGTGTGCTATGTGGTGTCAACTTTTCAATTTGGCTACATGGTTAGCAAATTCTATTCTCTTAATTCATAAAATTTAGTTTTAGGATCACAGAAAAATTGAGTGCAAAGTACAGAGGGTTCCCATATACCTCTGTCCTTTAACTTCTCCCAATGTCAACAACCTAGCAAATTCTAGTTTTTTTCAATAATATTTGTGGTGCTAGAGGATTATTTGCTGGGAAGTGGGATTTGTAGCGGTTTGAATTTTACATCAAGCTTGGCATGAAGCAAAAGCAGAATCTGCAAACGGGTATAATTGGATATCAAGGTTTTATTTATAATGGTGTTAGAATACATATGCATTTGATGTACATGAATTCAGCTGTCTGCTCTGACAGGAAAAAAAATAAGAGAGAAAAGCAAAGAGATAATGATGTGAATGTTAGAAAATTCCATCCCCTATTCCATCTAATAAAGTTATATACAAGAGTGAGCATCACAAAGGGGATATTGGACAAATTGTCTTTGCTGTACACATGGACAAGTGGTATGTATATCTGTCTCCTTTTTGTTGAAATTTTTCAATGGTAATTTTACAATACTAGATTTTTAGTCTTTTGTTATCTAGGTGAAAAATCATCTCCAAATCATATCATCTCCAAATAATTTTTCTCCTTTCTAATTTTTGTCTCTTTTATAATATTTATAACTCACTTTCTCTTTCTTAATACATAGATTAGAAATTCCAGTTTGAATAATGGATGTGAAAGCAAGTAATCTATTCTTGTTCCTAATTTAGCTACTGTGGATATTTTTCATCATGTTAAGAATCTATTTTTCTAGTGTTGATTCATAAGGGCGTTTGTTAAAAAGAAAAAGAGATTCTGAATATTATCAAGTATCTTTTCAATACTGATTGAAATGATCATATACTTTCATGCTTTGACTAATTTTATAAATTATATGCATTTTTTTCTTAACATTTAATCACGCTTGCATTCATGGAGTCAAGTCAACTTGGTAATGATATATTATTACTTTGGACTTTTAGATTTGAATTGCTTATATTTTATTTATAATTTTCACATCTATATTCCTAAGTGAGATTGGTCTGTGTTTTTTTTTTTCTCTATCTTTGTCAGATTTTGGATTAACTGATTTTTATCTCATCTTTTCTGTCTTGTTTCAACTCTGTGATTTCGATATCTAAAAAGTTCCTTTTAATACTATTATTATTATTTTAAAAATATAATTTTCATAAAGTTGAACATAAACATACCCTATAATTCAGCAATTCTTCTATTAGGTAGAAACTCTGTTTCAAGTCTAAGCCCATTCCAATTCAGGTCGCTATATTCCCTAACAGTGCACATGTGTATTAGGAGACATATAAAGAATGTTCATGGTACTATTGTTTATAACGGAAAAATATTGGGCAATAGTGTGATTAGTTGTAAAATGAAAAAATATATTGTACAGGCAATATTACACATCATCATGAATTACTTTCAAAACAAAATACTGTGTAAAAAACACATAAAGAACAATATGTAAAGTATAACTCAATTTACATAAAAGCTCAAAACAAGCAAAACTAAACAATATATTGTTTGGGGATTTATCCATATGTATGTATAAATAAATTACAATTAAAAGGAAAAAAGCTTAATACAAAATCCAGATAGTAGAGACAAGGAGTGGGGGCTGTGAGTTGGGAGGGGCGCTCTAGGGGTTTCAAAATTACCAGTAACTTTTCTTTCTTAAGTTAGACTGTGGATAAATGGGTGTTTATTTTATTGTTATTGATTATGAACTGTCCATTTACATATATATACACCCTTTTGTATATCTCACAGTATTCGTTTCCCAGGGCTACTATAACAAATTGTCACAAAGGAGGCATCTTAAAACAACAGAAGTTTATTCTCTGTTGTCTGAAATTTAGTTCTGGCAACTAAATCAAGGTGTCAACAGGGCCAGGTTTCTTCTGATGGCTCTAGGGAAGAAGCCTTCCTTGCCTCGTCTTAGCTTCTAGTGGCTCCCAGCTATCCTTGGCTTGTAGGTGTATCCCTCCAATCTCTGCCCTCATCTTCACATGGCCTTCTTCCCTGTGTGGGTCTCTGTGTGTCTCTTTTTCCTTTAAGGACACCACGCTATAAGGCCTTCCTATAAGGCCCACCCTAATCCAGTATGACTTCATCTTAATTTAACTAATTACATCTGCCAAGATCCTATTTCCAAAGTGACCAGTTCTGAGGTCCTGGGGGGACGTGAGTTTTGGAGAAACACTATTTAACATACCACCCTTATGTATTTCATTTTTTAAGGAAATAAAAAAATTTTTTAAAAGCAGAGTAGTATAGGGCTACGAGTTTTGGGAATAACTTTGCAGCTTAATTTGAGTGTTTCTCATTCTTTTTAAAAAATAAATATAATGGATTTTAGCTCTTAAAAAAAGTGTGTTTCTCTTCTGCAACCTGAGTTTACTGTTTCCATTTTCTCCAGTCACGCTACGTTGCTTCCTAGACTCCGTGCTGCTTTTTCCTATTTATTGACATTGAAGCAGTGGAGGGCTAGTCAAGCTTGGTTCAACTGGCTAGGGACAGGGGTTGGCCTCAGTCCCCCTCATTGTCACCAGAATGCTGTCAGTGTCCTCTCAGATCTTAAGGGATGAGGGTGAGTGCTTGTGCATCACACTTGGCTAACTGTGCAGGCATTTTCTCTCCTTGTAAGGACTGTTGAATAAGTGGATGCAAATGTAGTTCTTTTGAAATAATCTATTATTGTTTCTGCATCAGAAACAGTCAAGAAAAAATTGCAGTCTCTTCGGGACACTTCTCCAATGGCCATTCCTGACTCTGTCCCTCCTCCAAACCTCACACCTTGGAAGTGATCATTTTCTGCCTTGTCTATTTCAGCTCCTAGCCAGATTGCTTTCCATGTAGTTATAACCTCAGAATGGTGCAGGAAGCCAACTGACAATGCAGTTTAGGGAAGGGATGCCAGGGCCCAGTATGAAAAAAATAGTCTGATATTTTTCCTTCTTGTTTATTAAATTTTAAAAAATATTAGAAGAAAAGTTATAAAAACATTTGCCTTGATCATTTGAAATTTTCTTGGCTTCAGTTTTCAGAAAGCTTCATGGTTAAAGCTGGAACATAATGCAATTCTAAAACTGCTAGAAATGTGTTCTCTAAAGTCCTAAGGATGTAAAATTGTCCCTTTGCATTTATCTTTGTCATTGTTTACTTTATATACATATTCAAATACACACATGTACATTTTAAGCTATTGGATAACAAAAATTTTAAATCTGTGTTATTGTGCAGCAGTAGTTTCTTCATTTTCATTGTTATATATTATTACATTATATAGAATATATCCAATTTATCCATTTTACTCTTAAAATTTTGTTTATATTTATTTTTTCTTGTGGGATTGCTTTCTTTCTCCCTTCCTTCTTTCATTCCTTCATTCTTCCCTTCCTTCCTCCCTCCCTCCCTCTCTCCCTCTTTCCCTCCCTCCTTCCCTCCCCTCTCCTTCCCTCCTTCCCTCCCCCCTCCCTCTCTCTCTTTCTTTTCAGTTTTACTGAGATATAATTGACATACAGCACTGTTTGTTGAAGGTGTACAGCATAAGGATTGGATTTACATACATTATGAAATGATTATCACAATAAGTTCGGTGAACATGCATCATCTTGTACAGACACAAAATTAAAGAAATAGAAAACAAATTTTTTCTTGTGAACAGAACTCTTAGGTTTTATTCTCTTTCATATATAACATACAGCAGTGTTAAATATATTTATGATGTTGTATATTACTTTTTTTTTTTTTTTTTTTTTTTGCGATACGCAGGCCTCTCACTGTTGTGGCCTCTCCTGTTGCGGAGCACAGGCTCCGGACGCGCAGGCTCAGCGGCCATGGCTCATGGGCCCAGCCGCTCCACGGCATGTGGGATATTCCCGGACCGGGGCACGAACCCGTGTCCCCTGCATCGGCAGGCGGACTCTCAACCACTACGCCACCAGGGAAGCCAGTATATTACATCTTTAATACTTATTTACCTGATAACAGGAAATTTGTACCTTTGACTGCCTTCATCCAATTCCCTCTCCCCCACCCCCTGCCTCTGGTAACCACAAATCTGATCTCTTTTTCTATGAGTTTGTTTTTGAAGTATAATTGACCTACAACCCTATGTTAGTTTCTGTTACACAACATAGTAGTTGGATATTTCTATATATTTCAAAATGATCACCATGATAAGTCTAGCTACAGTATGTCTCCATACTAGGATATTACTTAGTTATTGACTATATTTCCCACACTGTACATTTCATACCCATGACCCACTTATTTTGCAACTGGAACTTTGTACCTCTTAGTCTCCCACAACTATTTCTTTCCTCCCCTCACCCCTCTCCCCTCTGACAACCACCTGTTTGTTCTCTGCATCTGTAACTCTGTTTCTTTACCTTTGTTCATTTGTTTTTTTAGATTCCGCATATAAGTGAAATCATACAGTATTTGTTTTTCTCTGTCTGACTTACTCATTTAGCATAATATCTTCTAGGTCCATCCATGTTATCACAATGGCAAGATTTCATTCTTTTTTATGGCTGAGTAATATTCCATTGTATACATATACCACATCGTCTTTAGCCATTCACCTATTGATGGGCACTTTAGTAGCTTCCATACCTTGGCTATTGTAAATAATGCTGCAATGAACTTAGGGGTGCACGTATCTTTTTAAATTAATGTTTTTGATTTCTTTGGGTAAATACCTAGAAATGGAATGGCTGGATCATATAGTAGTTATATTTTTAATTATTTGAGCGATCTCCATACTGTTTTCCTTAGTGGCTGTACCAATTTAATTTCCACCAACAGTGCACGACGTTTCCCTTTTCTCCACATCCTTGCCAACATTTGTTATTTGTTGTCTTTTTGATGATAGCCATTCTGACAGGTGTGAGATGATAGCTCATTGTCGTTTTGATTTGCATTTCCCTGATGATTAGTGATGTTGAGCATCTTTTCCTGTGCCTGTTAGCCATCTGTATGTCTTCTTTGAAAAAAATGTCTCTTCAGATCCACTGCCCATTTTTAATTGGGTTGTTTGTTTTTTTGATGTTGAGTTGAATGAGTTCTTTGTATATTTTGGATATTAACCCTTTATTGGATATATTGTTTGCAAATATCTTCTCCCATTCAGTAGGGGGCCTTGTTGTTGTTGATAGCTTCCTTCACTGTGCAAAAGCTTTTTAGTTTGATGTAGTCCCATTTGTTTACTTTGCTTTTGTTTTCCTTGATTGAGGAGACATAGTCAAAAAAATATTACTAAGACTGATGCCAAAGAGCATACTCCCTATGGTTTCTTCTAGAAGTTTTATGGTTCAGGTCTTACAATTAAGTCTTTGATCCATTTTGAATTTATTTTTGTGTATGGTGTGAGAGAGTAATCCAGTTTGATTCTTTTGCATGTAGCTGTTCAGTTTTCCCAACACCATTTATTGAAGAGGCTGTCTTTCACTCTATGAATATATCACTATTTATCAATTTTACTCTTAAAATTTTTTATTGTGGTAAAATATACATAGCATAAAATTTACCATTTAAACCATTTTAAAGTATACAGTTCAGTGGCATTAAGCACATTTATACTGTTGTGCAACCATCACCACCATCTATCTCCAGAAATTTTCATCATCCCAAACTGAAACTCCATACCCATTAAACAATAATTCCCCAGTCCCCCTTTCCCCAGCCCCTGCCAACCACCGTTCTACTTTCTGCCTCTGTGAGTTTGACTACTATAGGGACTTCATATAAGTGGAATCATATAATATTTGTCCTTTTGTGTCTGGCTTATTTCACTTAGCATAATGTTTTCAAGGTTCATATATGTTGTAGTATGTATCAGACTTTCCTTCCTTTTAAGGCTGAATAATATTCTATTGTATAGATATACAGCATCTTGTTTATCCATTCATCTATTAACGGACCCTTGGCTTGCTTCCACACTTTGGCTATTGTGAATATTGTTCATGGGAACATGGGTGTACCTATATCCACTCAAATTTCTGCTTTCTATTCTTTTGAGTATATATCCAGAAGTGGAATTGCTGGACCTTGAGATAATTCTATGTTTAATTTTTTGAGGAATCACCATACCATTTTCCACAGTGGCTGCATCATTTTACATTTCTACCCCTCCATTCTACTCTTGATGGACATTTGGGGGGTTGTTTCTAGTCTGGGCTACTATGAATGATACCAAAAGCATGCTTATACATGTCTGTTGGTACACTTATGTACACATTTTCATCAAGTATATGCCAGGAATATGTATGTATGCATATGTTCACCTCTCACAGAGAATCCCAGACTTTTCCCAAAGTACCAGTACCAACTGACACTACTGCCAGCACTGTGAGAGTTCCATTTGTTTCCATTCTTGCCAACTTAGCATTGTCAGTTATTAAAAAGATAGCCATTCTGATGAGTACGTAGTGTATCTCATCGGGACTAATGATGCTGAGTGTCTTTCATATGCTTATTGATTTGGGATAGCCTCTTTCGTGAAGTGTCTGGTTTAAATCTTTTGCTTTAAAAAAAACTGGATTGTCTGTCTTTTTCTTATTGATTTGAAAGAATTTTTTATATATTCTGGATATAAGGTTTTCTTTTTTGTTGGATATTTGCTTTGCAAATAGCTTTTCCTACTCGGTGGCTTGCCTTTTCACTTACATACTATAGCTTAAAGAAACATACTTGTTCCTGGAACTTCCCTGGTGGTGCAGTGGTTAAGAATCCGCCTGCCAGTGCAGGTGACAAGGGTTTGAGCCCTGGTCTGGGAAGATCCCACATGCCGTGGAGCAACTAAGCCTGTGCACCACAACTACTGAGGCCTGCACTCTAGAGCCCGTGAGCCACAACTACTGAGCCCATGTGCCACAATTACAGAAGCCCACGTGCCACAGCTACTGAAGCCCGTGCGCCTAGAGCCCAGGCTCTGCAACAAGAGAAGCCACAGCAATTAGAAGCCCGCGCAGCACAACGAAGAGTAGCCCCCGCTCACCTCAGCTAGAGAAAGCCCGCGTGCAGCAACAAAGACCCAACACAGCCAAAAATAAATAACTAAATAAATTTATATTTAAAAAAATACTTCTTCCTATATATTATACAGTTCTGATCACAACTTAGAATTTTTTTCACTTACATTTCTGATTGGTTATCGTGAATCTGGATAAAAGATGTTATTTTATATATATTTATTTTATAATTAGCCTCTTTACCAAATTAATTCTGTGTTTTATTAAATCTTAAGTTCTCTAGGAATATAATAATGTCATCTATAAGGAAAGAAAGATATTTATCTTCTTTTTCATATTCTGTTTACTTTGCTTTTTTGCATTAGCTAAATGTTTCTACACATTATTGAGAAGTAGTGGTCATAGTATATGTTCCTATCTTGGTCCTGATTTTAATGGAAATGACTTCAGTAATTCACTGTTTAGCATATAATTTGCTGTGGTCTTTTTCATTTTTAAATAATGTCTTTCTATTTTACATTATGTGTAGTTATGGTCTCAGAATGATGCAGAAAGTAAAGTGCTAATTACAATTTGTAGAAGGGTCCAGTATTGAACTAGAGCCAAATATTTGATTCCTCTGTTTCTATTAAAATAAACTTCCTTTAAGGCAGTGGCTCTCAAAAATTTTTAATAATTTTTTTTAACATCTTTATTGGAGTACAATTGCTCTACAATGGTGTGTTAGTTTCTGCTTTATAACAAATTTAATCAGCCATACATATACAATTTTTAATAATTTTGACATCACATTTCAGTTTCTGTTTTTCCCATATATAATTGTGACACAATGTTTACCTTTTTATGTATGAGACAATCTGATGTTTTCTATACTATTTTTTGTTTAAAATATATTGGTTGAGACCTACTTAATTGATTTTGTGATCCATTAATGGCTTGCAATCCATTATGGAAACATTCCTTCGTAAGTTAATAGGTGTCTCTTTTCTAGCCCTTGGGCTGAGAAAAGGTCCTAGGGGTAATAATTCAGTGAAACACAGGGAATAGTTGAGGACACATTTGTTAGTACTTCAAAATGCTAACCTTTCATGTGTTTGTTCACAATCTGTATATCTTCTTTGGAGAAATGTCTATTTAGTTCATCTGCCCATTTTGGATTGGGTTGTTTGTTTTTTTGATATTGAGCTGCATGAGCTCCTTGTATATTTTGGAGATTGAGCCTTTTTTATTATTATTATTTTTTACATCTTTATTGGAGTATAATTGCTTTACAATGGGGTGTTAGTTTCTGTTTTATAACAAAGTGAATCAGTTATACATATACATATGTTCCCATATCTCTTCCCTCTTGCATCTCCCTCCCTCCCACCCTCCCTATCCCACCCCTCCAGGCGGTCACAAAGCACAGAGCTGATCTCCCTGTGCTATGCGGCTGCTTCCCACTAGCTATCTACCTTACATTTGATAGTGTATATATGTCCATGCCTCTCTCTCGCTTTACCACAGCTTACCCTTCCCCCTCCCCATATCCTCAAGTCCATTCTCTAGTAGGTCTGTGTCTTTATTCCTGTTTTACCGGTAGGTTCTTCATGACATTTTTTTCCCCTTAAATTCCATAAATATGTGTTAGCATATGGTATTTGTCTCTCTCTTCCTGACTTACTTCACTCTGTATGACAGACTCTAGGTCTATCCACCTCATTACAAATAGCTCAATTTCATTTCTTTTTATTGCTGAGTAATATTCCATTGTATATGTGTGCCACATCTTCTTTATCCATTCATCCGATGATGGACACTTAGGTTGTTTCCATCTCTGGGCTATTGTAAATAGAGCTGCAATGAACATTTTGGTACATGACTCTTTTTGAATTATGGTTTTCTCAGGGTATATGCCCAGTAGTGGGATTGCTGGGTCATATGGTAGTTCTATTTGTAGTTTTTTAAGGAACCTCCATACTGTTCTCCATAGTGGCTGTATCAATTTACATTCCCACCAACAGTGTAAGAGGGTTCCCTTTTCTCCACACCCTCTCCAGCATTTATTGTTTCTAGATTTTTTGTTGATGGCCATTCTGACTGGTGTGAGATGATATCTCATTGTAGTTTTGATTTGCATCTCTCTAATGATTAATGATGTTGAGCATTCTTTCATGTGTTTGTTGGCAGCCTGTATATTTTCTTTGGAGAAATGTCTATTTAGGTCTTCTGCCCATTTTTGGATTGGGTTGTTTGTTTTTTTGATACTGAGCTGCATGAGCTGCTTATAAATTTTGGAGATGAATCCTTTGTCAGTTGCTTCATTTACAAATATTTTCTCCCATTCTGAGGGTTGTCTTTTGGTCTTGTTTATGGTTTCATTGCTGTGCAAAAGCTTTGAAGTTTCATTAGGTCCCATTTGTTTATTTTTGTTTTTATTTACATTTCTCTAGGAGGTGGGTCAAAACGGACCTTGCTGTGATTTATGTCATAGAGTGTTCTGCCTATGTTTTCCTCTAAAAGTTTGACAGATTCTGGCCTTACATTTAGTTCTTTAATACATTTTGACCTTATTTTTGTGTATGGTGTTAGGGAGTGATCTAATCTCATACTTTTACATGTATCTGTCCAGTTTTCCCAGCACCACTTATTGAAGAGGCTGTCCTTTCTCCACTGTACATTCCTGCCTCCTTTATCAAAGATAAGGTGACCTTATGCACGTGGGTTTATCTCTGGGCTTTCTCTCCTGTTCCATTGATCTCTTTCTGTTTTTGTGCCAGTACCATACTTTCTTGATTATTGTAGCTTTGTAGTACAGTCTGAAGTCAGGGAGCCTGATTCCTCCAGCTCCGTTTTTCGTTCTCAATATTGCTTTGGGTATTCGGGGTCTTTTGTGTTTCCATACAAATAGTGAAATTTTTTTGTTCCAGTTCTGTGAAAAATACCAGTGGTAGTTTGATAGGGATTGCATTGAATCTGTAGATGGCTTTGGATAGTAGAGTCATTTTCACAATGTTGATTCTTCCAATCCAAGAACATGGTATATCTCTCCATCTATCTGTATCATCTTTAATTCCTTTCATCAGTGTCTTATAATTTTCTGCATACAGGTCTTTTGTCTCCTAGGTAGGTTTATTCCTAGATATTTTATTCTTTTTGTTGCAATGGTAAAGGGGAGTGTTTTCTTGATTTCAATTTCAGATTTTTCATCGTTAGTGTATAGGAATGCCAGAGATTTCTGTGCAGTAATTTTGTATCCTGCTACTTTACCAAATTCATTGAGTAGCTCTAGTAGTTTTCTGGTAGCATCTTTAGGATTCTCTATGTAGAGTATCATGTCATCTGCAAACAGTGACAGCTTTACTTCTTCCTTACCGATTTGGATTCCTTTCATTTCCTTTTCTTCTCTGATTGCTGTGGCTAAAACTTCCCAAACTATGTTGAATAAGAGTGCTGAGAGTGGGCAACCTTGTCGTCTTCCTGATCTTAGTGGAAATGCTTTCAGTTTTTCACCACTGAGGACGATGTCGGCTGTGGGTTTGTCATATATGGCCTTTATTATGTTGAGGAAAGTTCCCTCTATGCCTACTTTCTGCAGGGTTTTTATCATAAATGGGTGTTGAATTTTGTCGAAAGCTTTCTCTGCATCTATTGAGATGATCATATGGTTTTTCTCCTTCAATTTCTTAATATGGTTTATCACATTGATTGATTTGCATATATTAAAGAATCCCTGCATTCTTGGAATAAACCCCACTTGATCATGGTGTATGATCCTTTTAATGTGCTGTTGGATTCTGTTTGCTAGTATTTTGTTGAGGATTTTTGCATCTATGTTCATCAGTGATATTGGCCTGTAGTTTTCTTTCTTTGTGACATCCTTGTCTGCTTTTGGTGTCAAGGTGATGGTGGTCTCTTAGAATGAGTTTGGGAGTGTTCCTCCCTCTGCTATATTTTGGAAGAGTTTGAGAAGGATAGGTGTTAGCTCTCCTCTAAATGTTTGATAGAATTCGCCTGTGAAGCCATCTGGTCCTGGGCTTTTGTTTGTTGGAAGATTTTTAATCACAGTTTCAATTTCAGTGCTTGTGATTGGTCTGTTCATATTGTCTATTTCTTCCTGGTTCAGTCTCAGCAGGTTGTGCATTTCTAAGAATTTGTCCATTTCTTCCAGGCTTTCCATTTTATTGGCATAGATTTGCTTGTAGTAATCTCTCATGATCTTTTGTATTTCTGCAGTGTCAGTTGTTACTTCTCCTTTTTCATTTCTAATTCTATTGATTTGAGTCTTCTCTCTTTTTTTCTTGATGAGTCTGGCTAATGGTTTATCAATTTTGTTTATCTTCTCAAAGAACAAGCTTTTAGTTTTATTGATGTTTGCTCTTCTTTCCTTCATTTCTTTTTCATTTATTTCTGATCTGATTTCTCTTCTTCTGCTAACTTTGGGTTTTTTTTTTTTTCTTTCTCTAATTACTTTAGGTGCAATGTTAGGTTGCTTATTCGAGATGTTTCCTGTTTCTTAAGGTAGGATTGTATTGCTATAAACTTCCTTCTTAGAACTGCTTTTGTTGCATACCATAGATTTTGGGTCGTCGTGTCTCCATTGTCATTTGTTTTTAGGTATTTTTAATTTCTTCTTTGATTTCTTCAGTGATCACTTCGTTATTAAGTAGTGTATTGTTTAGCCTCCATGTGTTTGTATTTTTTACAGATCTTTTCCTGTAATTGATATCTAGTCTCATGGCGTTGTGTTCGGAAAAGATACTTGATACAATTTCAATTTTCTTAAATTTACCAAGGCTTGATTTGTGGCCCATGATATGATCTATCCTGGAGAATGTTCCTTGAGCATTTGAAAAAAATGTGTATTCTGTTGTTCTTGGATGGAATGTTGTATAAATATCAATTAAGTCCATCTTGTTTAATGTATCATTTAAAGCTTGTGTTTCCTTATTTATTATCATTTTGGATGATCTGTCCATTGGTGAAAGTGGGTTGTTAAAGTCCCCTACTATGAATGTGTTACTGTTGATTTCCCCTTTTATGGCTGTTAGTGTTTGCCTTATGTATTGAGGTGCTCCTATGTTGGGTGCATAAATATTTACAATTGTTATATCTTCTTGGATCGATCCCTTGATCATTATGTAGTGTCCTTCTTTGTCTCTTCTAATATTCTTTAAAGTCTATTTTGTCTGATATGAGAATTGCTACCTCAGCTTTCTTTTGGTTTCCATTTACATGAAATATCTTTTTCCATCTCCTTATTTTCAGTCTGTATGTGTCTCTAGGTCTGAAGTGGGTCTCTTGTAGACAGCAAATATATGGTCTTGTTTTTGTATCCATTCAGCTAATCTGTGTCTTTTGCTGGGAGCATTTAGTCCATTTACATTTAAGGTAATTATCGATATGTATGTTCCTAGTCCCATTTTCTTAATTGTTTTGGGTTCGTTATTGTAGGTCTTTTCCTTCTCTTGTGTTTCTTGCCTAGAGAAGTTCCTTTAGCAGTTGTTGTAAAGATGGTTTGGTTGTGCTGAACTCTCTCAGCTTTTGCTTCTCTGTAAAGGTTTTAATTTCTCCATCAAATCTGAATGAGATCCTTGCTGGGTAGAGTAATCTTGGTTGCAGGTTTTTCTCCTTCATCACTTTAAATATGTCCTGAAAGTCCGTTCTGGCTTGCAGAGTTTCTGCTGAAAGATCAGCTGTTAACCTTATGGGGATTGCCTTGTGTGTTATTCATTGTTTTTCCCTTGCTGCTTTTAATATGTTTTCTTTGTATTTAATTTTTGACAGTTTGATTAATATGTGTCTTGGAGTATTTCTCCTTGGATTTATCCTGTATGGGACTCTCTGTGATTCCTGGACTTGATTAACTATTTCCTTTCCCATATTAGGGAAGTTTTCAACTATAATCTCTTCAAATATTTTCTCAGTCCCTTCCTTTTTCTCTTCTTCTTCTCGAACCCCTATAATTCGAATGTTGGTGCATTTAATATTGTCCCACAGGTCCCTGAGACTGTCCTCAGTTCTTTTCATTCTTTTTTCTGTATTCTGCTCTGCAGTAGTTATTTCCACTATTTTATCTTCCAGGTCACTTATCCGTTCTTCTGCCTCAGTTATTCTGCTACTGATCCCATCTAGAGCATTTTTAATTTCATTTATTGTATTGTTCATCATTCCTTGTTCCCTCTTTAGTTCTTCTAGGTCCTTGTTAAATGTTTCTTGCATTTTGTCTATTCTCTTTCCAAGATTTTGGATCATCTTTACTATCATTATTCTGAATTCTTTTTCAGGTAGACTGCCTATTTCCTCTTCATTTGTTAGGTCTGGTGGGTTTTTATCTTGCTCCTTCATCTGCTGTGTGTTTTTCTGTCTTCTCATTTTGCTTATCTTACTGTGTTTGGGGTCTCCTTTTTGCAGGCTGCAGGTTTGTAGTTCCCGTTGTTTTTGGTTTCTGTCCCCAGTGGCTAAGGTTGGTTCAGTGGGTTGTGTAGGCTTCCTGGTGGATGGGACTAGTGGCTGTGTTCTGGTGGATGAGGCTGGATCATATCTTTCTGGTGGGCAGGTCCACGTTTGGTGGTGTGTTTTGGGGTGTCTGTGGACTTATTATGATTTTAGGCAGCCTCTCTGCTAATGGGTGGGGTTGTGTTCCTGTGTTGCTAGTTGTTTGGCATAGGATGTACATCACTGTAGCTTGCTGGTCGTTGAGTGAAGCTGGGTGCTGGTGTTGAGATGGAGATCTCTGGGAGCTTTTCCCCATTTGATATTATGTGGAGCTGGGAGGTCTCTTGTGGACCGTGTCCTGAAGTTTGCTTTCCCACCTCAGAGGCACAGCACTGACTCCTGGCTGCAGCACCAAGAACCTTTCATCCACATGGCTCAGAATAAAAGGGAGAAAAATTAGAAACAAAGAATTAGTAGAAGTAGAAAGAAAGAAAGAAAGAAAGAAGGGAGGGAGGGAGGAAGGAAGGAAGAGGGAAGAAAAAAAGAAAGAAAGAAGATAAAGTAAAATAAAATAAAGTAAGATTATAATAAATTTATTAAAATAAAAAATAATTATTAAGAAAAAAACAAATTAAATTAAAAAAACATAAAAACGGACAGATAGAACCCTAGGACAAATGGTGGAAGCAAAGCTATACAGACAAAATCTCACACAGAGGCATACACACACACACTCACAAAAAGAGGAAAAAGGGGAAAAAAATCACAAATCTTGCTCTCAAATTCCACTTCCTCTATTTGGGATAATTCGGTGTCTATTCGTGTATTCCACAGACATCAAGTTGATTGTGGAGCTTTAATCCACTGCTTCTGAGGCTGCTGGGAGAGATTTCCCTTTCTCTTCTTTGTTCTCACAGCTCCCAGGGGCTCAGCTTTGGATTTGACTTACCTGCGTGTAGGTCGCTGGAGGGCGTCTGTTCTTCGCTCAGACAGGATGGGGTTAAAGGAGCCGCTGATTCGGGGGCTCTGGCTCACTCAGGCCGGGAGGAGGGAGGGGCACTGAGTGCGGGGTGAGCCTGCAGCGGCAGAGGCCGGCGTGACGTCGCGCCGGCGTGACGTTGCACCAGCCTGAGGCGCGCCGTGCGTTGTCTCGGGGGAGTTGTCCTTGGATCTCGGGACACTGGCAGTGGCTGGCTGCACAGGCTCCCCGGAATGGGGGTGACAAAGCTCGCACAGAGGCTTCTTGCTGGCGGCAGCAGCAGCCTTAGCGTCTCATGCCCGTCTCTGGGGTCCGCGCTTTTAGCCGCGGCTCGCGCCCGTCTCTGGAGCTCCTTTATGCAGTGCTCTTAATCCCCTCTCCTCGCGCACCAGGAAACAAAGAGGGAAGAAAAAGTCTCTTGCCTCTTCGGCAGGTTCAGACTTTTCCCTGGACTCCCTGCCGGCTAGCCGTGGCGCACTAACCCCCTGCAGGCTGTGTTCACGCCACCAACCCCAGTCCTCTCCCGGCGCTCTGACCGAAGCCCGAGCCTCAGCTCCCAGCCCCGCCCGCCCCGGCGAGTGAGCAGAGAAGCCTCTCGGCCTGGTGAGTGCCGGTTGGCCCTGATCCTCTGTGCGGGAATCTCTCTGCTTTGCCTTCCGCACTCCTGTTGCTGTGCTCTCCTCCGCGGCCCCGAAGCTTTCCCCCTCCGCCACCCGCAGTCTCCGCCCACGATGGGGCTTCCTAGTGTGTGGAAACTTTTCCTCCTTCACAGCTCCCTCCCACTGGTGCAGGTCCCGTCCCTATCCTTTTGTCTCTGTTTATTCTTTTTTCTTTTGCCCTACCCAGGTATGTTGGGGGTTTCTTGCCTTTTGGGAGGTCTAAGGTCTTCTGCCAGTGTTCAGTAGGTGTTCTGTAGGAGTTGTTACACGTGTAGATGTATTTCTGGTGTATCTGTGGGGAGGAAGGTGATCTCCGCCTCTTACCCTTCAGCCATCTTCCCGGAAGCTCCCGGAGATTAATCCTTTTTCAGTGTCATTGCAGCACTATCTACAGTAGCCAGGACACGGAAACAACCTAAGTGTCCATCGACAGATGAATGGATAAAGAAGATGTGGCACATATATATAATAGAATATTACTCAACCATAAAAAGAAACGAAATTGAGTTATTTGTAGTGAGGTGGATGGACCTAGAGTCTGTCCTACAGAGTGAAGTAAGTCAGAAAGAGAAAAACAAATACCGTATGCTAATACATAGATATATGGAATCTAAAAAAAAAAAAAAAAAAGAAAAAATGTTCTGACAAACTTAGGGGCAGGACAGGAATCAAGACGCCGATGTAGAGAATGGAGTTGAGGACACGGGGAGGGGGAAGGGTAAGCTGGGATGAAGTGAGAGAGTGGCATGGACTTATATATACTACCAGATGTAAAATAGCTAGTGGGAAGCAGCCGCATAGCACAGGGAGATCAGCTCAGTGCTTTGTGACCACCTAGAGGGGTGGGATAGGGAGGGTGGGAGGGAGATGCAAGAGGGAGGAGATATGGGGATATATGTATATGTATAGCTGATTCACTTTGTTATACAGTAGAAACTAACACACCATTGTAAAGCAATTATACTCCAATAAAGATGTTAAAAAGAAAAAATACTATCTTGCTGCATTATTTAAAAATTAGAAAAGTTCAGAGGTTTTTGAAAATGTAAAATTATTAGGCTTAATCACACTTGATGGCTCCGTTTCTTGAGTGAGTTGAAACATTTTTACTGAACTAATGACTATTTATTTACAAATTATAATTTTTCATATGGCATTGTGAAAACATTTTTCGGATTAAGTAATAAAAAATGGTCAATAATAACTGTATTAGTCAACTATTGATGTGATAATACTGCATAACGAACAACTCCAGAATCTCAATGGTGTATAACAACAAACATTAATTTCCTCACCCACAGGTCTGCAGGTTAGTTGGAATGGTTCAACTTTAGGCTAAGAGTTGGGTTCAAGTCTGTTCCTTGCTTTGGACATCACAGAGAGCAGCTGCAAATCACCTGTTTTCCTCATGGAAGATGGCAGAAGTGCAAGAAGGGGAAGCAAACTTATGAGAGGTCATTAAAGGCCTCTGCTCTGAAATGCCACACTGTCGTTTTGTCGACATTCCATTGGCCAAAGCATGTCACATGGCTGAGCCCACCATCAATGGGATGGGGAGGTAAACTGTGGAGTCTTTTGACAGGATGAGGGAGAAAGAAAGAACTCTGAGCCAGTAATTTACCCTCCTACAATAGGCAACAGTTCCAGAACCATGTCTATTCTGTTCACTTATACTGTAGTCATAATAGTCACTGCTCAAAATAAGAAATAAATTGACCCTTTATTTCATTATGAGAAAATTTAATTCCTTGATATGAGAAATTGCTTTTTGAAAAAAGGGTTACATCTGCATTGTATAAGCAGTTGTTTTCCAGTATATTTATTGAACATTTAAAAATAAGTTTTAAATATTTATGCAAGGTAGCCAGGGAAATGTGTCCTTTGGATAGTTTGTATATTGCATTTTTGTAGCCTCAGTGCATGCTGCATTTCTAGTAATAAATATCCAACCATAGATGAAATCAGAAAAATGTACTGACTCTCACATAGGAAAAAAGAAGGCCTCTTTCCTAATTCCCTTTATGATGAAGTTCTTACTTTAACTATACCATTTATTTCCCTGTGGGGCCACAGTTATTTAATTAATAGAAGCTCTAAAATTGTGAAAATTAACTTCTCCTGCTTTGATTCCTGTCCTGAATGCAGTTGTAGAAAGATTTCTCAGTGTAATGAACAATGTGTAAGTCAATAAATGGAGCTGAATGATGGGAGAAGCCAGTATAAAGTCGATTCTGTTCCCTCTTCAATGCTGTCTACCAGGGGTTGGCAGAACCATGGCCCGTGGACCAAATGTGGCCAACCATGTGTTTTTGTAAGTGAAGTCTTATTGAAACACAACCATTGGCATTCACTTAAATGTTGTCTATGACTGCTTTTGTGAGACATTGGCAGGGTTGAGTACTTGTGACAAAGACCATATGGCCCACAAAGGCTAAGATATTTGCTATCTGGTCCTGTGCAGAAAAATTTGCCAACTCCTGCTCTATATAGTTATTATAGTTAAAAGAACAGTTTTAAAAATGTAAATATTACAAAATATAAATGCTTTTGATTTCTTAAACAAAATGCATATTTTTTTCACATCTTTATTGGATTATAATTGCTTTACAATGTTGTGTTACTTTCTGCTGTATGACAAAGTGAATCAGCTATATGTATACATATATCCCCATATCCCCTCCCTCTTGCATCTCCCTCCCTCCCACCCTCCCTATCCCACCCCTCTAGGTGGTCACAAAGCATTGAGTTGATTTCCCTGTGCTATGCAGCAGCTTCCCACTAGCTATCTATTTTACATTTGGTAGTGTATATACGTCAATGCTAGTCTCTCATTTCATCCCAGCTTCCCCTTCTACATCTCCGTCTTTATTCCTGCCCTGCCACTAGGTTCATCAGTACCACTTTTTTAGATTCCGTATATAAAATGCATACTTTTCACCCTTGCATCCACTGAGAGTCTGATATTTGTAAGGAATATCTGACAACCCTTTTTTAGGGTAGATGAGTAGAAGTCAGCGTGAGTGAGGTCACGCTGCAGTAACAAGTAACTAAGTTAACACACTAGGTTTGTTTTCTACTACTGCTGAGTACTCATCATGGGGCAGCAGGGTTCATCCAGGATCCAGACTGTTGGACAGCCACTATCTGGAGAGTTTCTGGTCACCTTTGCTGAGGCAAAAGGAGTGTGGTTACTTGTGCACTGGGTGTTAAAGTTTCCATCCAGAAGTGGCACACATCACTTTTCTCAGGCCAAAGCGACTCATATTGCTATATCTAATCTCAAGGGATTGGGGAAGCGCAATCCTATCATACACCCAGGAAAGAGAGAGAAATACTTGGTAGGCAGCACCAGTGACTGCTACTGTAAGAAACAAACAATGGTCATTTCAGAAACTGGTTTCTTTATAGTAGGAAAGTGGCTACTAGCTTTATGGGCAGCAAAGGCCTAATGTCTCTGAGGTAGAGGTTTGCAAGGAAATGGCGGGGGCGGGGCGGGGGGGGGCGAGTAACATAAATTCCTTTTAACTTCCTTTCTCTGCTCTTCTGTTCCAGGGCTTCACCTATGCTTTGGTTAGTGTAAATTTTGTCTGGAGAACATTGGATTATTAATTTCCCTTGTTTCCAGTTTTATAGCACCTTTGCATCTTTCGGCCGTCATAACTTTTTAAAAAAAAATTAATTAATTTTATTTTTGGCTGCGTTGGGTCTTCATTGTTGCGCGCGGGCTTTCTCTAGTTGTGGTGAGCGGGGGCTACTCCTCACTGCGGTGCGCGGGCTTCTCATTGCGGTGGCTTCTCTTGTTGCGGAGCACGGGCTCCAGGCGTGTGGGCTGCAGTAGTTGTGGCTCGCAGGCTTCAGTAGTTGTGGCCCGCGGGCTCTAGAGCGCAGGCTAAGTAGTTGTGGCACACGGGCTTAGTTGCTTCGCGGCATGTGGGATCTTCCTGGACCAGGGCGCGAACCCGTGTCCCCTGCGTTGGCAGGCGGATTCCTAACCACTGTGCAACCAGGGAAGCCCTGTCATAAGTATTTGATGTACTGTTAGGACATTGAGATCTGGAGTCACTAGCTGGCCTGCACTTACCTTGAAAACTTTGCTACTCTTTTTAAACTCTACATTGTGCCAGACAAAAACATTTTAAAGTATATGGAAAAGCAAGCCAACGAAACCCACCACCTAGTGGCTAATTTTCAAACTGGTACTGGAAATGAAGCTATTTATTTTTTAACCTCAAAGTATTGTTCAGGGACAGAGATAAAGCATCAAAATTGCCAGAACTTGAACACAAGTAAATTTGATGTTTCAATTACTTGGAACTTCTGTTTTGAAGACGGTACTTTGTTTTCTCTTCCTTAACCTTCTAAATGGTTCCAGAGAGAACAGCCCTGTGTGGCATAATGAACACATCCAAGACAGTTTTCGAGGGAAAGGGATCCAGCCCAGTGTCCCAGTCTAGAAGAGGATGTCAAAAGGATCTGAGGTTACCTTGACCATTTTCTGTTGAGAGTCCATGGAAGGAGGCTGACGGGAACTGAAATGCCTATGTTTTGGGGGTTTGTGTGCCAGTCATAGATAACTGGGTTTTATTGAACCTGGTTTCTAGAAAGTTCCATGTGACATTTACGTTCACTTTCTCCTTTTCTTGATGATGGAATTAACATCTGAGTCCCAAGGGGATAAACCATGCCAGGTCCAGACAAGTCAGAACCCATTAGAGGAAACTAAGATTCTAACATGAGGAATCAGGACTAAACTGGACTATAAACCCCGGGAGGCACAGGTTTTTGATGGTTTTGTTCAAGGTGAACAAACAGTGCCGGGCATATGGTAGGAACTCAAACATTCTGAATAAATAAGTCTCCAAGTCCAGAGGCAAGATTGAAGTTGGAATTAAAGAGCCAGGAGATCATTGACAGGCAGGGATGAGATTTGGAGGAAAGAAAGTAGGTGAAAGAGAAGTTCAGAGTATTTCCTGTGGCTGAATGGGGTGTCGGCAGCTCACCCGAGTGTTGTGTGTCCTCGGCTCAAAGATGTGTCAGGTTGGTTTCAAAGGCCAGAGGTAAGGCAGACAAAGCAGGTTTTCAAAACACTGAAGTGAAATGGATTTTATTTTGAGAATTTATACATTAGGAGTAAGCAGCATTAATGTAATGGGTTTTTAAATATCACACCTTCATTTTTAACAAAAAAGTACATGTTTAATTCATAAATGGAGATGGCTCGGCCCTTGCAGGAGCTCAGTGAAGGAGCTTCTCCAGGAAGAGAATAAAGAAGACAGGAAATAGAGATCTTACTCTGGCCCCATTTCTGATGACTGATCTGCAGTCTTTACTGACATTAGCAATTGTTATTGTCTCTTTGCATAATCTGCCGGTATGCATTTCTTCATTTCAACAGCTATGTCTTTAATCCCTGTGTTTATGCTGCCAGAGAATTCAGCACACTTCATTTTATCTGCAGTTAAAAACCTACAGTTTCAAAGGACTTTCATATACCAATATCTAATTCTTGAGGGAGGTATCCTTTTTTGGTGGTCAGCAAGGATGAGAAAGGTTACGTGACCTTAGTTCCCATGGAAAGTCATGAAGCTGTGGCTTGAACCCTAAACTTTTACAATTCAGTATTGTTTCCACGGTGCTAACAGCCATGATACTCACCAGTGAGCAAGACTCCTGGGTTAGCCCTTGAAGACCACGTTGCACAGCCTGGGCGAGCCATCCAGGGCAGGGCTCAGTTCCTGGAGTGCACAGAGGTGAGTGCCTCACTGGTAACCTCTGCTTTTCTCTTGCTGCTCTGACAGTGAGGTGGCCCTTGGGAGACTGCTGTTCTGTGGTCTGAGGAACAGCAGCAAAGTTTATCTAAAGGGAGCCACTGAGAGGAAAGTAGGGATAGTCTAGCAATAGCTATGAATATGGCTTCACGATGAATGCTTTGGTGACTGAGTTAGTATGTTTAGTCTTTTTGTTTTTCTCACTCTTGAGAAAAGCTGAAGAAAAGATGATGCAAGATGAGATCCTAAGTGTACAGGAGATGCTGAGAACTTATCTAAAAATGATCCTGGGACTTCCCGGGTGGTGCAGTGGTTAAGAATCTGCCTGCCAATGCTGGGGACATGTGTTCGAGCCCTGGTCCGGGAAAATCCCACGTGCCGTGGAGCAGCTAAGCCCGTGTACCACAACTACTGAGCCTACACTCTAGAGCCCGCGAGCCACAACTACTGAGCCCACATGTCACAACTACTGAAGCCTGTGTGCCTAGAGCCCGTGCTCTGCAACAAAGCGAAGTCACCGCAATGAGAAGCCCACGCACAGCAATGAAGACACAACGCAGCCAAAAATAAATAAATTTATTAAAAAAAAATAAATAAATAAATAAAAATGATCCTGACCAGCGTGACCTCAGGGGTGCCCATTTAATGCAGTATATCGAGACAGTAGCTATGGGACAATCTCTCCTGGTAGGGGTTATGTTAAAAATTAAAAAAATTTTTTGTGGGTGTTGAATTTGACCTGCTTCTGGTGATTCTGAGCTGTTGAATGGTAAGGTGGAAATGCAGAAGATTCTCAGAGTACCTTCAGGGGATTAAACATCCTGAGATGTGTAAGTGCCCAGGGACCACTTCCTCCTGGGTAGATGTAATTGTATTTGGGCTCACTTTTTAAGAGGCCTCCTTCCGGTGTCTGTTTTAAAATTTATGGTGGGGAACAAAATAATCTAGTCTGATACTTTCCTGGGTGTCTGATGCCCCACTGATTTGGAGGTGTACCCTTCACTGGGCAAGGCCTGGAAGGGTTCACCTGTCTGCCCTTTGGAGCTGTGGGCAGAGAGCCTGTTTCTTCAGGGAAGAAGGAGGAATAACGGGGTGCCTTGGGGCTCTGGAAACCTGGTGGGCAGAGCCACGTGAAAGAGTATTCAGTGACAACTACTCTGTGGCTGTTTCCCAGAGAATTCTGATGTGTTGTGGAAATTGATCATTGGAAAATGACTGTTGCCATGGATACTTACTGGCTTAATCTATCCAGTAAGCTACCTGTTTACAGGAACCACCTTTCTCTCATCCTGTCCATGTGGTTCAGCTGGCCCTGCCCACCTGGACACACCTGATTATCCCAGTGTCAACATCTGACTAAGCCGGACCGATGAATTTCTTCCTGGTGTTTCGTGACTCTGAACCAGAGGGAACATCTGGTCACTCTCTCTCTTAGGTTGCTGAAGTGGCCAAATGGAAAGCTCGGAAGCTGTTGGCAGCCCCCTTATCCTCTCCATGGAAAGAGTAGGCCATCAACAAGAAAGATACACATGCTGAGAGAACAGGAGACTGCATGGCTTCGGAGGTCCAGACACATTCTCCTGTCCTAGACATCTATGAGATCATCTATCATCTTTCTAGTAAGTCCATGTTTTTGCTTAGACCAGTTGGGTTGGGTTTCTGGCTGTTGTCAACCATGGGCTTTGGGGTTGTAGTGGCTTCTCATGAGAAATGAAGAGGAGAACCACAGAAGAAGGTAAGCTTCTGAGTCTAGGAGTGTGGTTCCAACTACTCCTCCATGCCTTTAATGTGGCTGTACATCCAGGAGCATGAGATGTGTTTGTTGGGTAACTTACCACAAGGGCCTCTGTTTAGCTCAGGCCTTCCAGAAACTTCCTGGCTCCATGTAGTTGAACCTGTACTTGAGGACGATTCCAAATGTGTCACCTGGCAAAAGTGATGTGGAAGCAGAGTCAAAGTGTAAAAGACGTGGGTGCAGGGTGCTGGTCTTCCCTAAAATACACCTTCCCTGTCTCTAGAACCCCAGACTTTAAGCTGGGAACCTAGTGGCCCAGCATAAAGACTTCATTTTCCAGCCTCCCTTGTTGGTTATATGAGCAGAATTGTTGTATGGAAGCTTCTAGCAATCTTATTTAAAAGGCAGGCAACTAGCACTCTCTGTCTCCCTATTCTTTGTCCCTTCTCCACCTAGCTCTGGGGAATGTGGTTGTGAGAGCCAGTGCTTTAGCTGCCCCGGTGGACCATGAGGATGAGGCCAGGCCATGAAGATGGCAGAGTGGTGAGCTGGGTCCTTGAGGACACCATGAGCAAAGCCCCTGTACCAGCCTGTGCTGTCTACCTCTGGAGCTTTACTTGAGGGATAAATACATTTTTATCTCACTTTAGCCATTGTTCATTTGGGATTCTATTACTTGAAATGTTACACAACCCTAACTGATGGTAGATACTGAGCAGTGAACACTCTGCTCCTATTTCCAGAATTGATGGGTGATCCATGGGAGTTATATGCAGTAGGGGAGCAACGTAAGAGTGATTGTTCTCCCCAAATATATCTCTGGATTTTAAAGAATATGAATTCAGACAGTGGCTGACTATGGTCATGAATTGAATAAAGCATTTTCCTCTATTATTCTCACCCATTTCCTGCTTTTAGAGGGCAATTGGATGAACTCTTTAGAGTTTGAATAGCTTTAGAAAAAACTCCTGGTGATTTTATTGACTCAGTGCCCTTCACATAGACAGCCATACTCGAAGCTGCTAGGCTTCCATTTTTAATGGCCATGACCCATTTTAAAAAGGGAAGGCCTTTGAGAAAAGAAGCTGTCCAAACTGCCTGGGCTTCCTTATAAATGAATCAACACAGGCAGGGCTCTCTCCATTAAGGCAACATACAACTGCAATAAAATAGGGTGAAAACACTTTTAAGCTATAAAATAATATATAAGTGGAAGGTATGATTATGATTAAGATTATGATTATTATTGGGCATTCCTGTTATTAATATCTTCTATGGAATTGACAAAATCATTCAACTTGAAGATAGGGGGTTTGATTTTTATTTTAATTAATTAATTTTTTGTTATATTTTATTTTTGGCTGTGTTGGGTCTTCGTTGCTGCGCGCGGGCTTTTCTCTAGTTGTGGTGAGCGGGGGCTACTCTTCGTTGCGGTGCGCGGGCTTCTCATTGCAGTGGCTTCTCTTGTTGTGGAGCATGGCCTCTAGGCGCACGGGCTTCAGGAGTTGTGGCATGTGGGCTCAGTAGTTGTGGCACATGGGCTTAGCTGCTCCGTGGCATGTGGGACCTTCCCAGACCAGGGCTCGAACCCGTGTCCCCTGCATTGGCAGGCAGATTCTTCCCTGCACCACCAGGGGAGTCCCAAAGTGTTTGGGTCTGTTCTTCAGAGAGTCCAGCTGTGTGTGACAGACTTTACAGTTTGCCAAACATGTTCCCTTCATTGTCCTTCTTTTGTTTAATCCTCTTAACAATTTTTCATTGCAAAAGAACGGAGGTTCAGAAAACTTAAGAACTTTGCTGAAGCCCAAGCCCCATGGCTGGGATGGCTGTGATTGCACTTGGATGTGAAGTCTGGGAGTGAGGGGTAGGTGGGAAGAGGGAGGGAGGAGACCTGTAGGCTTTCCATGGGTGGGTGGCATGGGCAGCCTGCCCTCAGACAGCAGGTACAGTCCATCCCACTGAGCCCGAATGGGCCTTTTCAGCCTGAAGCCACATTTCCACACAGTTTGCCTGGACACACCCCTCTCCTCTGAGGACACTTTGCTTCCTGACCAACCCCTGGCATTCTGGGCACATCTGCAGAGCTTGCAGGCAGAGCCTCTCCAGGCAGCTGAAGTGCAGCCGCCTCTTAGCAGATGCTGGTTAATAAAAGGCTTTGTTCTCCAGGTTCTTCTATTTTCAGCCACTGAATACAATTTATAAAGAAAAAAAACCACACACACACACCCCCAGCCCTTATCAGATCTCTTATAATTATAGAATAAGGTGCCTGCCAACTCCCAGGGAGCTGGTTTCCATGGCGATGACAAGCTATTATATTCTAAAGGCCAAGCTAGAGCTCCGCCCCCTCATCCTCCAGTGCTGTGTGTCTTGTTATTGCAGTGTTCCAAAATAAACTAGCTGCCTAATCGTAAATCCCATATAATTAGAGATGAGCTGATCGTTGCCCCCGCTACCTCTTGTGCGGCCCACTCATCATGCCAGCAGTTTCTGGAACAGAGATGCTGACGGACTGTTTGATGTCAGAACAGACCTTCCCCCTGCAGGAAATGGGTGCAGCATAAATCCATGTATGGCTGGATTTGGTTCTCCACCCGGAAAGGCGCTCCGAGCTCTGTGAGCTGTCCCCGTGCTTCAGCAGATGAGAGACCATGTAGGTAGTGGCTGGGCTGCCAGATTGGAGACTCTCTTCAGCTCTCCATGAAGGATGGCAGAGAAAGCTCTTTGGAGGTGACAGAGAGCCCCAACTCTCATACTTTTTGGCCACCTGCTGTGACCAGGGCAGAACACTTGACCATGTGACGTTTGGCAGGGAAGAAGTTTTCCCTACTCTCCCTCCCATTTCCTGCCCTGCTCCCTAGCTCCTTTGTAGACTTGAGTTTGCTTTTAGCACAACTTATGTCTTGGGTTTGTATGTTTTGTTCTTGTTCATGAGTGATCATTGTCTAGGTTTCAGCAGGTGGGGACCCCGGCAGGCATTGTTCTCAGCGCTGGGAGAACAGTGACAAACAAGAGAAGTTCTCAGGAAAGTTGACTCTTTTGGGGGCAGACAATAAAAGACCACAAGGGGAACAGGATAATTCCAGATGAGAGCTGCGAGGGAAATAAAACAGGGTTGATGTGTTAGAATGTGTTTGGGGTTTGGGGGGCTCATTTAATGTCTGAGCAGAGACCTGGGGGACAAGAAGACCGATTGCAGTTCACCTGTTCAGGAAGCCTCATCCACTACATTTAGCCTAAATGCCCATCATGTCCAGCCTGAGTTGCTACACAACTTGGTGCCACTGCTTCCAGGTGATTCTTTGCTGGCTCTCTTCCCTGTGCCCCTCCTGAGTTGCTCTCTGCTTTCCTCCATCCAGGTGTCTACTGGTTATCTTTAGAGCCACCGGTGGGTTCTCTGGTACCTGTGTGGTCTCAGCCAGTGCTCAGCACGAGACTGGAGCATGGCAGGTGGCAATTGGTCAGGATGGGCCTTCCCCGGCTCCCTCCCTGTGGGATCTCTTGGGGCGGGACTGGCTCCCCCTACAAAGACTGCAGGTTCCACCAGGTGGCGCCCTGCAGAGAGTTGACCTCCCTGGGTCCAGGTATGGGCTGTCTCCCCTTGTTCCTGTAGGGTCAGGGCTTACAACAGCTCCCCACCATTGCTGGTCCAAGGAGACCTCGCCACCCTTGTGGTTTTTTACATCTGTCATCACCTGTGCAAACGACGCAGTTGATAAACCTTTCTCTCCACCCATGAGCAGTTGGCTTCTGCCTTCCTGGCCCCTGATTCTGCCTCCGCTTCCCCACCCCTTATCCCAGCCTCCTTTCTATCATTTCTCTAATTGCTCACCCACTACCCAAGATGCTTTCCTGTTCCCCTCTGCCTGTTTTTAATCCTGTTCATTCAAGGACCAGCTGAAGTCTCACCTCCTCCAGATGCCGCCTCCGACCCGCCTTCACTTCTCCAAGAATCAGCCCCCAGGAGCTTAGCAGCTACTTCCTTGTTCCCTCCCTGTTTCCTGTCTGTGGGTTTTACTTCTCCAGCTAGACTTTCATCTTCTGCCAAGGACAGGACCATGTCAGGATGCCCTTCTTCAAGACTCACAGAGTGCCAGGTGCCTCTTTCTGCTTGAGAGATTCTCCCTGGGGGCTGTGTTAGTCTGCTGCTGCCTAGGTCCCGCCTCAGTGTGGTGAGTTGTCAGCATGTGAGTGTCAGGGCAGGGAAATCAATTTAGCTGTTTCATCTGGTGTCCTGCTGGGTGGAATCTTGGAGAAATAGCAGTACCTGGGGGTTGCACTTTTTAAAAATTTCCTAAGACATGCTAGGTAATTCCAAATACTTCATCTGTTTTCCTCCTGAAAATAGTAAATGAAACAAAAGCATGAAAGCTGTTTAGGAAAATTCATTGCAAACCCTGTCTACACAGAAAGGAGCAATTAATAGGGTGAAGAACAGTGGGACTGGAAATCCCAGAATGAAAGTGTGCATGGGAACTGGGTAGTAGGGCCAATGAGGAAGTGAAGATAAAGAAATGCTTCCAAGAGATCATAATACCTGGTAGCAGGACCACATAGGGCTTGCATTCAATATTTTTAGACTCTTTAGAGCCCCAGAGACGTCAATGAAATCAACAGATTTTTGTTGCTTCTTTGGACTGAGTAAAAAATGTGAGGCTGTTTTTTTAAAGTGCTACTAGAGAATAATCTTTTGAAAAAGCAATACTTAGAGGGTTGCCCAGGATTAAAGTTAGGGGAGAAAAAACAAGACAAAACCACCAAATCCATTCAGATCAACAAGGAGTATAGCTTCCCAGCATGCTAATACATGGATTTAAAAAAAAAAAAAATTAATTGACGCAACTGTCTGTTAATTGACTTTTGGGAATACCTTTGCTGCTTTATTATGGTAAGGAGCTTTGCAGCATTCAGTCCTGTTCTGATACATGCCCTGTGCTTGGGTTATCTAAAGCAAAGTGGGATTAATTTCTCTGGCCTCTGGCAGGCAGGGCAATTTGAGGTTTTGCTGGGGTGGGTCCGGTCACTACAGGTTGAGCTATAAAAGCAGGCTCCAGTGTGATTTTGCTCTAGGTGACATACAGCAAAGAGCTTGAATGATTTGTTCATCATGATTAAAAATGGTGCTTTGGTGATATTTCCTTTTATGAAAGGCAGGCACTTTGTTTGGTGGTCCTTCCAGGTAGAAGGTCTTGTTCAGACAACATCCTTGGATTTAATTCTGGATTTCCTTCCATGGGGTGTGGGGAGGAAGGAAGGACTTTTTTGAGACTTTCCTGACAGTGTAGCACATGAGAAGGGAAAAGAGAACTCTCCCACTTCAACCTAGAAGAGCACACAGCTCTGGCCTTCTGAGTCCTCCGTGTGCCAACAAAGATGCCTGGGTGGGCCGCCGTGTCCAGAGGACACATAAGTATCTGTCAGGAGCAGAGTGCCATTTGGTAAAGGAATGACACAGTGGGAGTGGTGATCTGTAACAATATGGTGCTTGTATGGCAAGGATGAGGTGCATCTGATGGAGGGGGTTGGAGCAGCAGCAGAAGATAAAAATGGCAGATGCCCTGTGACATTTCAGATGTGACCTCTCAGCCTCATGCCCCAAGAACTGATAAGACATAATCTCTGGAATTCCCCAGAAGTACTTGGAGTTGGAGGACTCTATGAGCGACTGAGACCTATATTAGCAGATGGGATCAGGTGCCAGAGAAACATGGATGACAAGCACAGTTAGGAAAGTTAGAACGGGGAGATACTTGACCAATTGGAGATATGATAATAATGGGTTTAGATTTTGCTTGCTGATTTTGAAGTAACTTGGGCATCCAAGTGAAATGGTCTGTTGTGTTCCTCAGCACAGAGGGCATGATTGAATATTTGGAGTTTTAAAATTACATATTTCCTTTAGAAGGGAGACCCTTTAAACATAAATCAGACATTTACACATTAGTATAAACAAAAGTTCTGCAAATAGGTTTTGGTAGGAAGGTAAAAATAAAGAGTCATGTATAAACACTACTGGAAAAGTGATTATCACTGAGTAGAAAAATTCAGCCACAGAGGGAGGCTGAAGTAGGCAAGTCTATCTTCATGATAAAGCCCCGGGCCTGCTCTGCTGTGGGCAATTATCTCTCCATCAGGATTACCCTTAATTTTATTTCCAAGCTTATAGGAAAACAAATCTATCCAAATGTATCTCCCTTAGACTCATATTTTATTATTATTATCATTCTACTTTTGGTTTCAATATATTATTCTTTTTCACATTATATCTTTATTTGCTTTACTGAAATATAGTTTATATATCATAAACTTTACTCATTTTAAAAATTTTTTATTTATTTATTTTTACTTTTTTTTTTTTTTTTTTTGCGGTACGCGGGCCTCTCACTGTTGTGGCCTCTCCTGTTGCGGAGCACAGGCTCCGGACGCGCAGGCTCAGCGGCCATGGCTCACGGGCCCAGCTGCTCCGCGGCATGTGGGATCTTCCCAGACCGGGGCACGCACCCGTGTCCCCTGCATCGGCAGGCGGACTCTCAACCACTGCGCCACCAGGGAAGCCCATAAACTTTACTCATTTTAAGTGTTAAAGACAATGATTTTTAGTAAGTTTACTAAGTTGTACAACTATCACCACAATCCAGTTTTAGAACATTTTTATTACCCCTATGAGATAACTCATGCCCATTTAATGTTAATCCCCATTCCCAGGATTGTTTTTGTGTGTGTGCATAAAGGCGTTTCAAGCATGTTTCAGGTTCTTCAGAGAAGTGAGTATCAGAGATTACCTTTGAATGTTGGAGTTTGTGTCCTAATCCTACCTCTTTCACTAAGTACTGGTGAGTTGTTTTTTTTTGTTTTTTTGTTTTTTTTTTTAACTATTTTGACATCAGTTGCTCATCTGAAAAGTATGATTAGTAATATCTAACTTGTAGAAGTTTTCAGATGATTAGAGCTAATATAGATAGATGGCCTGATATATAGTAGGTGTATCATGAATACACAGATGCTTGCAAACAATAGAAATTGACTGGGCACAGGGACTGAACTACGGGGTTCATTATTTTGTAATTTAATCAGTGAGACAGGGTAGGGAGGAGAAAACACAATTTATTTGTCATAGATATTGGCTGCTTTGTAACATAAAATGCATTAAAAAATCTTAATTTCTTTTGATTTGTTCAAAAGTTTTCCCTCTTAAACCTACACAGAGGTTTTCTTTCCAAATGTCTCGAGTCCCCCTGACCTCACCCCAACTCCACCCTGTGTTCTACGCCTCTGTCTTGCTTTCTTCTGAAATGGATTTGAAAAAAATAAGACCCTGGCTTTGGCTCTTCAGAGCCCGTTAGTGATTTTCTCTTCTGGTATGAAATTTAAGATCCATAAAATTCAGTTGCCATTTCCTGTGGATGTTCCGTTTTTATGTTCCGATTTCATATTTATTGCCATGTGAGTCAAGATCACAATAAGTTGCTCCATTGCCCTGTATTATCGATATAGTGCCAACCATTTATGTGGGGCTGGTTAGCTACTGGCTGGGTGCCAGTTGCCCGTTACCTAGAAAACTAAACATGGCCACCAGGGGGCACCTTTCTCCCAGAGTCCAGTCCAGGGTCCTAATTTGGAAAAGGTGAGAGAGGGCCAGGGGTGAGGCTGCTTCAGCCTTGCTCCTCTCCTTCCTCGAGGGATGCCACAGGTGAGGATCATCCTTATGCCCAAACTCTCCCACTTGAGCCAATCCCCACACTGGGACAGCTTCCCAAGTGGGCAGGGGATGAATGGGACCTCCCTGCCAACTTTGAATTTCGGGGTCCCTCCATGGTTGCTTCTGGGGAAGGGTTTTTCTATTTGCTTCTCCAGAATCACTAGAAGGTGCTTATTAAAGATACAGGTTCGGGCTTCCCTGGTGGCGCAGTGGTTGGGAGTCCGCCTGCCGACGCAGGGGATGCGGGTTCGTGCCCCGGTCCGGGAGGATCCCACATGCCGCGGAGCGGGTGGGCCCGTAAAGCATAGCCGCTGAGCCTGCGCGTCTGGATGACTGTGCTCTGCAACTGGAGAGGCCACAACAGTGAAAGGCCCGCATACCGCAAAAAAAAAAAAAAAAAAAAAAAAAAAAAAAAAAGATACAGGTTCTTGGATTTCGTTCTGTAGACAAAGTGAATCAAAATCTCTAAGGATGGGGTTCAGAAGTCTTGGCTCTCTACATGATTTGAATGCACACCAGTTAGGGCCCTGAAAAGGCAGGCTGTTCTTGGAAAAACCTTTTTAAAAAATCAGGCTTTTCCCTTCCAAACCAAAACCCAAACCAAGGCAGAAGTCTTCAGAGAATATGCTGTCACCCTAAGTCTCCATGTTCACCTTGGTCCCCGCCGTGGCAGAGAACAATGCTTCCATGTCTGCCTGAGTTTGAGGGGCCCTCCAGGACTACCTTGAATTTCAGAAGTGGGATGAAGAAAAACAGTGTTGAAATCATTATCAATAATAATTAGGAAATGTAACTACTATCTTTTAAAAAGAAATGGACTTTGTGGTGTTAGTTACCTGTGGCAACCGTAACAGAGTACCACAAACTGGGTGGTTTTAAACAAGAGAAATTTATTCCCTCGGAATCCTGGAGGCTGGAAGTTGAAATCCAGGTGTCAGCAGGGTCAAGCTTGGCCCCTAGGGCTTTCCTCCCAGGCTCTGTGCCTTTCTCTTCGCTTCTGAATTGCCGGCAATCCTGGACTCCTTGGTTTGCAGCCACATAATTTCAGTCTCTGCCCCTATCATCACATGATCATCTTCTCCTGTGTGTCAGTGTCTTCTTCTCTTCTTATAAGGACACAGCCACATTGGATTAGGGCTCACCCTAATGACCTTATATTAATTTGATTACATCTGCAAAGACCGTATTTCCAAATAAGGTCACATTCACAGATACCCGGGGTTAGGAGTTCAGTCTATTTTTGGGGAGACATAATGCTACATATGTTGTTTCCTACAACTGATCTATCATCCTTTTAAGTTTCCAGCCCACTGAGTCACAAGGAAAAACTAATTTAGTCCAATCCAGTAATATCAGTCCAATCAAATAATTTAAAATGGCCTATTCATTCTCTGTAGGTATGACTCAGATAAATGCCCAGTCTTTCTTTTTCTTCTTCCTTCCTTTCTTTCTTTCATTCCTTTCCTCCCTCCCTCCCTCCCTCCCTCCCTCCCTTCCTCCCTTCCTTCCTTCCTTCTCCATAGCATGCTATCTGGAGCTGTAGGTGACTGGGGTATCTGACTTCACGGTCATAGGGGAAGGGACAGACTTACTCTTTCCCCGGCTCCTGGCTGATCTCTGCTGCAGGATGACTTCTCTGTTCTGCCCCAGCAATAGATCCCACTGAGTTAAGACAGGTCTTATCTGACTTTTTGAGTTTTATCCGGCACCCTCCTCTGGAACCCCATAATTTTGGCCATTAGTCCCTGAAATTTAGAAATCTTCCTCATCATAAAGACCAGCTTTTGGGCTATTTTTTTTTTTTTTTTTTTTTTTGCGGTACGCGGGCCTCTCACTGTTGTGGCCTCTCCCATTGCGGAGCACAGGCTCCGGACGCGCAGGCTCAGTGGCCATGGCTCATGGGCCCAGCCGCTCCGCGGCATGTGGGATCCTCCTGGACTGGGGCACAAACCCGCGTCCGCCGCATCGGCAGGCAGACTCTCAACCACTGCGCCACCAGGGAAGCCCTGGGCTATTGTTTCATTAAAGAAACTGAGAAAATCAGCTTTGAGATTCCAAGTTGATCTATGGTCTTTTTGTTTCCAATAGCAGCCAACCTCTTCATCTTGTAGGCAATGACCCTGATGGTTTATTCTCTGTCTGCAAGGGAACAAGAAATAAGAGCACACAAAACCCATGTGGTATGTTAATTATTACTGTGTAAAAAACAACCCCAAACTCTGTGGCTTAAAACAAGGGTTGGCAAACTATGGCCCATGGGCCAAACCCGGCCCATGGCATGTTTTTGTATGACTTACGAGGTAGGAATGGTTTTATATATTTTACCTTTAAATTGTTTAAAATACATAAAAAGAATATGCAACAGAGACCATACGTGGCCTCTAAAACCTAGAATATTTACTATCTTGCCCTTCATGGACAAAGTTTGCTGACCCTGGATTAAACCAATAAGCATTTATTATTGTGCACAAGGCTGTGGGTTCTTTAGCTCCCATCAAGAACCCATAGTCTGAAGGACAGACTCTTTCATGTCTCTCAGGTCAGCTGTGGGTCAGACAGGCAACTCTGCTGATCTTGGTTGGTCTTTCTTACATGGTTGGAGGTTGGCTGGCTTTAAGTTGATCTAGGCTGGCTTTGGCTGAGATAAAGGGGCTGTTGTCTGTGAGCTCTCTTATCCTCTATCAGGCTAGCCAGGCCTTATTTACTCCACAGTGGTAATGTTCTGAAAGAGACCAGAAATGAGCAAGTTCTCATGAGGCCTAGACTTGTACCTGACACATTGTCACTCCTGCCACATTCTATTGGTCAGAAGTCCTGGCCCAGATCCAGGCTGGAGAAATAGACTCCATCTTGATAGAAGGAGCTGCAAAGGCACATGATAAAGGATGTGGGTACAGAAAGTGGTGAATAATTGAAGCCATTTCTGTAATCAATCTACCACATATGGGCTATTATTTTCTTTCTTTTTTTTTTTAACTTTTCAACCTAATTTATAGGCAAAAAATATAAAAGTTTCATAATACATATGAAGGAACACTTTTATAGATTGCTGGTAAAACCTTATATTGGTACAACTTCAGGAAAATAGAAATTCTTATTAAATTAAAACCCAAATAAAATATGACTCAGCAATTTCAGTTTTAGGAAGTTACTCTACAGGTAAACCTTCACATATGGTCAACAATATTCAATGCTGCTTTGTTTTTTTTTTGTTTTTAACATCTTTATTGGAGTATAATTGCTTTACAATGGTGTGTTAGTTTCTGTTTTACAACAAAGTGAATCAGTTATACATATACATATGTTCCCATATCTCTTCCCTCTTGCATCTCCCTCCCTCCTACCCTCCCTATCCCACCCCTCTAGGTGGTCACAAAGCACCGAGCTGATCTCCTGTGCTATGCGGCTGCTTCCCACTAGCTATCTATTTTGCCTTTGGTAGTGTATATATGTCCATGCCACTCTCTCACTTTGTCCCAGCTTACCCTTATTATTTTCTAAATATTCTTCTAGTAGCAAAAAATTACATTTATCTGTCTTTCCCAAATATTCCTTGTGATCTCAAGACTCACCTGTGTAGAAGTAGGTTTGATTTGATTAGAGCATGGTAGAGACTTGTGCACCTTCCTCATAGGACTTGTAGGTTCTAAAACTCTAGGATTAAGATTTTTAAAATTTTATGCTAAGGCTATTCTCTTTTACCTTCAGTAATGTCTTCTCTTTCCAGTCCAGATTCCCCCACCTGAAGGAGAGGAGGATTAGTTTAATATTGTTAGCTTTATAATTAACAATAGTTAACAAATTTCCTATCCCTTCTGTTTATCACTTCTGAAATCTGAGCTGGTTTGGGGAAGCCTCGAGAGACGATCACCAGATACCTACCACCCTCATGAAGTTGCTGTGAGGTGCCTCTTCTCAGGAGATTTTTAAGAAAACTTCTAAATTGGTGCCCAGGAGAACCATCTAGAATTTCATCCCAGTCAACCGCAAGATGAGTTGACCCCCAAACTTCCCTTAACCCAGTTTTGAAACTCTGTGACTCATCTTTCCCTTTGTCTGGAGCCCCACAATTTTTGCTTGATGCTGTTTGAAGAAGGAAACAAAAACAAACCACAAGGAGTCGAAGCACTGAGTTTTGGAGCCAGAGGGAAGGTCCAATCTTTCTCTGATACACGCACACTCTGATGCCTTGAAGAAGTGGCTGGCCAACCTCCTGGCTGTTTCCCATATCAGGGAGCTCACTACCTATTAAGACAGCTTTAATTAGACTAGGTTAACGTCGACTCAGCATATTGGCTCCCAGATACCTGAAGAAATATCTAGGTCATGGTAGCCATTTTGTCTTTGAAACATGACTTAGAGGCCAGCATCTGGCTGGCAAAATAAAACTAAGCAAACCCAGGGGCCTGCCTGAGGGAATGCTGGCCCCTACTCACTCAGAGAAATGCTGTGATCTTGAGCATTCTTTCTAGATTCCAGTCATAAAAATCAAGCCCTTACTGAAGCTCTAAATGAGGCCTGGGATGTAAATTCCTTGGTGGTTTCCCTAGAGGCTGACAGCTGGTGGAGGGAGTGAGGGGTGTGCTGAGGACAGAGACCCGTGTTTGTTTCGTGCAGTACTGTGAGAGCAAGAGGGAGAAGCTGGGGCCAGAGAAAGAGAGCTCTGCTTGCTGGGAAGAGGCTGGTGTGTGTGGAACAGGCTGCCTAAAATCATGTCCTGGTGGGTTTGAAAACTCTTTTCAACATTGCCGTGTGTGAGAGAAATTGCTGATTACCTGCCCAGTTACCCACTGTCCAATGTTCCCTTCTTCCTTCCTAGCAGAACCCCATTTTGTTTGGGGCAGCTCTGTGCCCAGCTACGAACGCTCAGCTTCCCCAATTCCCTTGCAGCTAATGGTGACTATGTGATGTTAGTGAGTGAGGGCCAGTGAGGTGTGAGAGGATGTCTGCTGGGAATGTGGGGGGAAGACTTTGCTTCCTGTTACATGTTCTGCTACCCCCCATTTCCTTTTCCCTTCCTTCTTCCTTCTGCCTGTCCTGTGGAGGGGACACCAGGAGGTGCAGCATCTTTATGGCAACCACAGGCAACAACATGGATGGAAATCGACACCCTCAGGATTCACCCCACAGCAGCTGTGCCAGCTCAGGACTGCATCCCTGGACAGCATCCCTGGACTGCATCCCTGCTTTCTTTGCGAAAAATAAACCCCAGTGTGTTTAAGCCAACATCAGTTGGGCTTTCTGTTACTTTCAGCCCAGTTCTCAGTGATGTAGAACTTATACAGCCTAACTCCTTGAATGTTTTTCTCTCTTTGGGTGATACCTGAGGGTCAAGTGTTGGCATCAGGCCTGGGTGACCTGAGAGATAGTCTTCTTCACAGTGTTGCTGGGTGGAAACTACAGAGACAAGACAAACAAGAACTGTTGTATCTATGATCTGGGAGACTTCATCTGGGCAGGGGGAGCTGTGAGTTGGCATGCACGCACTGAGCCTACAGGATGAGTGTGGTGTAAAATGTTGGTGGGAAGCCAAGGTGCTCTGTGCTACTGTATCAAGATGACCCCACACACCCAACTCCCATCCTTGGTGGCCATGCATGTCCCATGTGGGTGAGGGGGCAAAGGAAGCTGTGCCCTTGAGTGGCTGCTGGGTCTGCTGATGAACTGAAAAGGCCATACCTGCTGTATTCCTGATTCTGTTTCCTCCCACAAAGCTGAGTGAACATGGTACAAGGTTGAAGTCTCTCTGTGTTTTGTGAGTCTGAATTGCCAACCCGGACCCATGACCACTTCTGGGCCAGACCAAGACCCTGCTGATTTCGTTAAGACTAATTAGCCACATCTTTCTCCCCCATTAACAATAATTATTTTATTAACCTTTTATGTAGTCTTTTGTATTGCCTCAAATATATTTTTTGGATGGGTTGGGGTGTAAATGATTTTAGTAAGTATAACTAAAAAAGGTTTTCTAAGAGTTGATGTGATGGTAAAGGGGCCATTCCACCTGTTGTGGGTGGGAAGGTGGCACTGAGAGGTGAAAGGGGCATGGCCCTGGAGGTCAGGGAGACTGGAAATGAAGTTCAGATGCTATCTTTACAGCTGCGAGGTCTTGGGAGATTTTTTTAGCCTTGTTGAGTCTCAGTTGCTGTATCCGTACATTGGGAATAAATCTCTGCATAGATGAAACGAAACAATATAGATAAAATTGTCAAACACAGTCCTGGTCCAGGCACAGACATAGGCTTCCCACCAATGTTAGCTCTCTCCTTTCTTTCAAGTCTATAATAATAATAATAACACCACCATCTGTGTCATGCTTTCCTCTTAGTGGAGTGGGGTTAAGTGCCTGGATTCTGGTGTCAGACTTCTGGGTTCGAATCCTTGGTCTGCTCTTTGTAGCTGAATAACTTTGGGCGAGATATTTAGCTTTTTGGTGGCTCATGTGCTTCATTTGTAAAATGGGGATGACAATAGTACCTACTTAAAGGGTTGTTGAGAAGGTTAGAGGAGTTGAGTAAAGTGTCTGGCACAATGCATAGCACATATTAAGAGTTCAGTAAGTGGTTACAAAAAAGAGAATGTTTACAAGAGCTCAGGTTTCGTCCCTTGTTTAGTACCACTTGCATGAAGCTGGCAGAGCTGGGGCTCAAAGCCTGGACCCTTGACATTGAGCTTGTTCTGTGCCTGGCACTGTGCTCAGCATGAGGCATATTGACCATGAATAAGACACAACTTCACCTTCTGTTTTCAAGGAGCTCAGGGTCTAGAGACAGTGGTGTTTAGGAAATGAGAATGTCATGGTTCGTAGTCCTTCACTACCTTAAACTGTTTGGATTTCCCTCTCCCTAGGAACAGGGAAGGTGCCCTGGAATCTGAATAGATGGTCACCATGACAAGATGGTGGATGCTAGAGGCAAATCCAGGAGATCCAGCTTGTTGTTTTTCCATCTCTGCTGCATCCGTGTGCGCTGGCGAGGTTCTTTCCCTCACAGATTTATGTAACTTATCATCACAGTCATGTCTGTGTGTTTTGCTGATGCCATTTAAATTCTGTTACTATTTAATACTAAGAACATCAAAAAAGAACATTTTGAGGGACTTGAAAAATCCAATTGGTCTCTTAGTAATTTGATTTGTAGGAAATTGGAGAAGATCGTATTCTGAATAGAGTGCTTTTAAATGAATCATCATGGCTTTCCTGCACAGGCACTAGATGGGCTCAGATGGGGAGCCCTGCTAAATCTCTCATTAGGTGGAGGATGCAGTCTGTGTTGGTTAGGAAAGGCTCAGCTCCATGTGGCAGAAAATCCAAAATAATAACAGCTTAAATAAGATGGAAGCTATTTGTCCCTTGTGAAAAAGAGCTCTGGAGGAGGCAGTTCGCGGCTGACAGGTGTCTTCGTGGAATCACAGGGAGCCAGACTCCTTCCATCTCCTCATTCTGCCACCCTTAGAACGTGGCTTCCTTCTGATGGACAAAGAAGCCATTCAGGCTCCACCATCACCACTTATGCCTGCATTCCAGGCACATGCAGGGGGGATGGATAAGAAGGGAGTGTACTCTTCTTTTAGGGCATTTCCCAAGAGTCATAAATTATACTTTTGCTCACACACTATTGGTCAGCACGTAGTGACATGGCCACATCTACCTGCCAGGAAGGCTGGGTGGCTTATAAACAACAGAATTTTATTTCTCATAGTCTTGGAGGCTGGAAGTCTGAGATGGGGTACAAGCATGGTCAGGTTCTGGTGGGGACCTTCTTCCAGGTTCCCAGCTTCCTGTTGTGTCCTCACATGCAGGAGAGCAGAGAGGGGAAGCAAGGTCTCTCATGACTCTTACAAGGGCAGTAATTCCATTAACAAGGGCTTCACCCGCATAACCTCATCTAATCCTAATTACTTTCCAAAGATTGTACCTCCTAATCCCATCACATGGAGAGGTAAGGTTTCAACATATACATTTTCAGAAGACACAAATATTCAGTCCATATCAGCTGGGAAATTTACTCTTTATTCCAGGTACCCAGGTACCCAGATAAAATAGGTGCTATGACTAGGGAACGAGGGGAGAATGGATTCTGGGGCTTAGCCAGCAGGCTTTGCAACAAATTTTTTTGGAGACCTGACAATACCTCTTTCTGCCAGCAAAGGTTTATTTGTTTGAGAGGAATAGCAGGGACCAGCAGCAGAGAAATCCCTCATGCAGATGGAACTGCAAAAAGGACACATGGGACTAGAAAAACAAAGAGACAGTTATGAAGTAGGGTGTAAGACAGAGTTGGAGAACCCTTGGAAATCATGGAGGGCTGCAGGTAACACATGAAGATGCCGAGGGCCAGAGGGGTGAGTTGGCTGGTGTGTTGGGGTCACTAAGTTCACACTCTAGCTCCACAATTCACTAGAAGGACTCATAGGACTTGGAAAAAACTATTATACTCATAGTTTCAGTCTATTACAGTGAAAGCATAAGCATACAGATTAAAGTCAGCAAAAGAAGAAAAATAGACTCAGGATGGAGTCCAGGAAAAACCAGGTGCGAGCTTTTAGTTGTTGTGTCCTTGTGTGGTCAATGGACAGGGCTTCATTTGCCTGGCTACAAGATGTGACAACATATACAAAGTTTTGCTAACCAGGGATACTCACCTGAGCCTGGGTGTCCAGGGCTTCTACTGGGGAGTTAGTCCCATAGGCAGGCAGTGCCCACATGGCTGACCCCAGTTATTCAGTCTCCAGCCCACTTCTCAGGTCAAACTGATAAAGAGTGGTGATGACCTCCCTCATAAATCACATTGTTAACAAAAACTCTCTGGTGTGGCTCCAGGCATTCAGAGACACTCGTATCAAGTAGGACTGTCCCATGACTCAGAGGCTATCGCCCAGGAGCTGGTCAAGGGCCAGTCTTGAAGACCTTTACAACGTGCAGGGTTTGGGCAGCCCAGGCATGCTGAGCTAACCCTTTACTGCACACTTGCCCGCAGTCATACGCCGATGGCAGAGGCAGGTCTAGAGTGCACATCTCCTGACCCGCATCCAGTACACAAACAGGGTTGAAAGCATGATCGGGACAATCTCCATTCAGATTGGCTCTGACACTTAGTGGCTGTTTGATTTACTCAGATTGCTTATCTGCAGACGTGAAGAGGAGAGAAACGCTACTCAGCATTTCTGTGAGGGCTAAATACATTCATTAACACAAGGTTCTCAGAACAGTGCCTGGCATATGATATGTGCTCAACAAGTGAAAGCTAGTATTGTTATTACCATTCACATCACGTTGCTATTCCTCAGTCTCTTCTTATGTATGCAGAAAGCCCCTGAGCTGGCTTAGAACCTGGCTGTTGACAAACACCTGCTTGGCCAAGGTAGGATCTCTTCCTGGAAGGTCAGCCACGGAACAGCAAGCTGCCCAGGACATTCTGGGCCCTCTGCATCACTGAAGACTGAAGTCTCATCCATACCTGGCATTGCCTATGTTGCAAAGATTCCCTCAACATTCACTCTAATCCTGTTTTCTATAAGGTAAAGCTGCTGTGTATACATTCTAAAAAATCTGTTTTTAAAGTGGGTGCTCCCTGATCTTTGCTCATTTTCAGAATCATCTCAGATAAACTTTTTCCTTCTGAGGTGATTCTCTGCAATGCTTCAATGTTCTCTGTGTTTCTGTAGAGAAAGCATGCCTGATTAGTTTCTGTTGTTTGGTCAAACTCAGCCCCAAAGACAGGAGCAAAGGGTTCTGGGATCCCTTCCCTTATTTGCCACTATCAGGCTTGCAATTCTGGGAAAGTCACTTCTCTGGGTTTCAGTTTGCTCATTCCTAAATTGAGGGGGAGGGGAGAGATGGATGCTAAGGGTCTTCGTCTTCTCTGCTCAGATGCTGAATGTGAACATGCTTAATCTGTCTTGGGCCATTTAGTCATCACAAGTATACATAAATCGTGTGTGTGTGCACGCGTGCACACACGTTCCTGGAAGACAGGGACACATCAGGGACTCAGCTAATGCTGTTTATTCCCCCATGTTCTCTGTTGCTGAGCAATCCTGAGTCACAGGCCTGTCAAAGGGGAGGCTGTTTGTGCTGGGGTAAGAAACTCTCAGCTGTGCTCCACCCCCTCTTTCCATGCTGTAAATGCCAATGCACTTGGAAGGGCTGGAGGAGAGAATCTCCAATTTTTTCAGAAGCTATGAAGTTGCCTTGGGACAAAGACCCTCAAGTTGGTGGGCACCCCCCTACAATCCTGACAATGAAAAGCTGCATTTTACCCAGGGCCATTAAGCTGGATTTGCAAAGATGTGTGCTGGCTGGTGTTTAAGAAGAGAAGGACCCCAGGAAGGAGAAGACAAGACTCCCATTGGTGCCTTCCCTCTCCCTCCCTCTCTCTCAAGGCCGTTCTTTTCAGAACCCAGGCCCCTCCCCCAGTGGCTTCCTAAATTCTAGAGGAAGTGCCACCCCTAGCAGGTACGGAGCGTGCCTGCATATGCCTTGGCACCCCTCACTGCCCTGCGCAGCAGGCACCTTGCTCACTTCATTTTCAAGAGATTTAAAACAGGAAACAGATGCTCCCCATGAAGCCTGAATAGCAGCATTTCTATCACTGGTTGTCATGACATGGGCTGACATGGGAGCAGCCTTGGCAACGGGGCTGACAGTTTGATGGGTTTAATTTCGGTGCAGATTTCTGCAAAGAGGCACCTGCTAGAAATGCACCCCTGGTGGCTGGGGAGGCTGAAGGGGAAACAGGCAGGCGGTGGGAATATAATGCTGCAGCCCATCTTGACAGCAGCAGCCCAGTGGGGCTGCCCATAAGGGCTTTGCCCAGCACCAGCACCGGCACCACTGATGGCTGATTTCGGGATCTCAGTGGACCTCATACTCACTCAGCATTCGCCCTGCTCACCACTCTCCCTCTGGAGGGGCCCATCTTTGGTCTCTGTCTGAGAAATGGAGGCAGACATCAAATAAATTACCCTGAGATGAGGCTGGTCAAGGCAGCAGAGGAATCTGCAATCCCTATTCTTGGTCCTTGGTGCCAATCACTCTAAAGCGGAGAGAGAAGACAAAGTAGCATCATTTCCTCTTCCATTCTTAACCCCACCTGATGTCCTAACATGAGGTACCAGTGCATGTGACAGCGGATTTATTGACAAGGAAAGCAAAACGAGGCAGGATTCCTTCCTCCCAGCTCCGTGCTTCTATTCCCTTGTACCCTCTCCCGCCAGGGTCTGTGAAGTCTAACTTGGCAACAGATGGAATCAACCAACCATCCGCTACCCTTCTCTCTTCCACACTCAGGCATCCTATTTTGTTCCCTCTGAGCCTTGAGGATTGGGAAGCCCATGAACTACCATCACATATTCATTACACCAACATTAGCTAGTCCTGTATGCTAGACACACCCTGCTACGTGCTGGAGCCACCAAGCTGAATGATGCATGCTTCCTGCCTTTCAGGATCTGAACATCTGGTAAGGAGGACTGACATGCAAAGAAGTACTCTTAGGAAATACAAATTAAAGACCAGTTTGTGATGCCATTTGACACACCCCAGATTGGTAACATCTAGAAAGTCTGAACATATTAAGTGCTGTTGAGGGTGTAAAGCAACTTCTCTCATACCCTGCTGCTGAGAGGGTAAATTAATACAAGTACTTGGAAAATCATTTCATATTATTTAATAAATGGGAAGATGAATATATGGTATGTCTGGGCAAGTCTATGGTTAAGTATGTACCCAGGAGAAATTCTTGTGCACATACTCACAGTAGCAATGTTTCAAACAGTAAAACACTGGAGAAATCCAAATGCCTATTAAGAGTAGAATGAATAAAACCATTTTGGAATATTATTCAGCAGTGAAAATTAATGAACCACTACTGCACACATCAGCATGCATGAGTGTTACTAACAAACTGTAGAACAAGAAAAGCAAGTCACAGAAGAATATATTGAACATGACTTTATATAAAGGTCAAACATGGACAGAACTAAGCTACATATATAATAAATATATTTTTTAAAACAGCAAGGGAATGATAACCACAAAACACAGGATAGTGCTTACCTCTGGAATGGGTGGGGTTCAGAGGGGCACAGTCATAAATGAGTTCATGGCCGAGCCTTTGCACAAGCCTACGTCTGGAATGTTCATGATATCCACATGGAGATTTCCCTCATTAAAAAAGAGTTTTATGCAGCTGCTTCCAACTAGCTATCTATTTTACATTTGGTAGTATGTATATGTCAATGATACTCTCTCACTTCATCCCAGCTTACCCTTCCCCCTCCCTGTGTCCTTAAGTCCATTCTCTACCTCTGCCCCTAGGTTCATGAGAACAATTTTTTTTTTAAGAGTCCATATATATGTGTTAGCATACAGTATTTGTTTTTCTCTTTCTGACTTACTTCACTCTGTAGGACAGACTCTAGGTCCATCCACCTCACTACAAATAACTCAATTTCATTTCTTTTTATGGCTGAGTAATATTCCATTGTATATATTGCCACATCTTCTTTATGCACTCATCTGTCGTTGGACACTTAGGTTGCTTCAATGTCCTGGCTATTGTAAATAGAGCTGCAGTGAACACTGTGATACATGACTTTTTTTGAATTATGGTTTTTCTCAGGGTATATGCTCAGTAGTGGGATTGCTGGGTCATATGGCAGTTCTATTTTTAGTTTTTTGAGGAACCTCCATACTGTTCTCCATAGTGGCTGTATCAATTTACATTCCCACCAACAGTGCAAGAGGGTTCACTTTTCTCCACACCCTCTCCAGCATTTATTGTTTGTAGATTTTTTGATGATGGCCATTCTGACTGGTGTGAGATAATATCTCATTGTAGTTTTGATTTGCATTTCTCTAATGATTAATGGTGTTGAACATTCTTTCATGTGTTTGTTGGCAATCTGTATATCTTCTTTGGAGAAATGTCTATTTAGGTTTTCTGCCCATTTTTGGATTGGGTTGTTTGTTGTTTTGAAATTGAGCTGCATGAACTGCTTGTAAATTTTGGAGATTAATCCTTTGTCAGTTGCTTCATTTGCAAATATTTTCTCCCATTCTGAGGGTTGACTTTTCATCTTGGTTATGGTTTCCTTTGCTGTGCAAAAGCATTTAAGTTTCATTAGGTCCCATTTGCTTATTTTTGTTTTTATTTCCATTACTCTAGGAGGTGGGTCAAAAAGGATCTTGCTGTGATATATGTCATAGAGTGTTCTGCCTATGTGTTCCTCTAAGAGTTTTATAGTGTTTGGCCTTACATTTAGGTCTTTAATTCATTTTGAGTTTATTTTTGTGTATGGTGTTAGGAAGTGCTCTAATTTCATTCCTTTACATGTAACTGTCCAGTTTTCCCAGCACCACTTATTGAAGAGGCTGTCTTTTCTCCATTGTATATTCCTGCCTCCTTTATCAAAAATAAGGTGACCATATGTGCGTGGGTTTATCTCTGGGCTTTCTATCCTGTTCCATTGACCTATATTTCTGTTTTTGTGGCAGTACCATACTGTCTTGATTACTGTAGCTTTGTAGTACAGTCTGAAGTCCGGGAGCCTGATTCCTCCAGCTCCGTTTTTCTTTCTCAAGATTACTTTGGCTAATCAGGGTCTTTTGTGTTTCCATACAAATTGTGAAATTTTTTGTTCTAGTTCTGTGAAAGATGCCATGGTAATTTGATAGGGATTGCATTGAATCTGTAGATTGCTTTGGATAGTAGAGTCATTTTCACAATGTTGACTCTTCCAATCCAAGAACATGGTATATCTCTCCATCTGTTTGTATCATGTTTAATTTCTTTCATCAGTGTCTTATAGTTTTGTACATACAGGTCTTTTGTCTCCTTAGGTAGGTTTATTCCTAGGTATTTTACTCTTTTTGTTGCAATGCTAAGTGGGAGTGTTTCCTTAATTTCACTTTCAGATTTTTCATCATTAGTGTATAGGAATGCAAGAGATTTCTGTGCATTAATTTTGTATCCTGCTACTTTACCAAATTCATTGATTAGCTCTAGTAGCTTTCTGGTACCATCTTTAGGATTCTCTATGTATAGTATCATGTCATCTGCAAACAGTGACAGCTTTACTTCTTCTTTTCCAATTTGGATTCCTTTTATTTCTTTTTCGTCTCTGATTGCTATGGCTAGAACTTCCAAAACAATGTTGAATAATAGTGATGAGTGTGGGCAACCTTGTCTTGTTCCTAATCTTAGTGGAAATGGTTTCATTTTTTTCACCATTGAGGATGATGTTGGCTGTGGGTTTGTCATATATGGGCTTTATTATGTTGAGGTAAGTTCCCTTGATGCCTACTTCTGGAGGGTTTTTATCATAAATGGGTGTTGAATTTTGTTGAAAGATTTTTCTGCTACTATTGAGATGATCATATGGTTTTTTTCCTTCAATTTGTTAATATGGTGTATCACGTTGATTGATTTGCATATATTGAAGAATCCTTGCATTCCTGGAATAAACCCCTCTTGATCATGGTGTATGATCCTTTTAATATGCTGTTGGATTCCGTTTGCTGGTATTTTGTTGAGGACTTTTGCATCTATGTTCATCAGTGATATTGGCTTGTAGTTTTCTTTCTTTGTAACATCCTTGTCTGATTTTGGTATCAAGGTGATGGTGGCCTCTTAGAATGAGTTTGGGAGTGTTCCTCCCTCTGCTATATTTTGGAAGAGTTTGAGAAGGGTAGGTGTTAGCTCTTCTCTAAATGTTTGATAGAATTCGCCTGTGAAGCCATCTGGTCCTGGGCTTTTGTTTGTTGGAAGATTTTTAATCACAATTTCAACTTCAGTGCTTGTGATTGGTCTGTTCATATTTTCTATTTCTGCCTGATTCAGTCTTGGCAGGTTGTGCATTTCTAAGAATTTGTCCATTTTTCCAGGTTGTCCATTTTATTGGCATAGATTTGCTTGTAGTAATCTCTCGTGATCTTTTGTATTTCTGCAGTGTCAGTTGTTACTTCTTTTTTATTTCTAATTCTATTGATTTGAGTGTTCTCCCTTTTCTTGATGAGTCTGGCTAATGGTTTATCAATTTTGTTTATCTTCTCAATGAACCAGCTTTTAGTTTTACTGATGTTTGCTATTGTTTCCTTCATTTCTTTTTCATTTATTTCTGATCTGATCTTTATGATTTCTTTCCTACTGCTAAATTTGTTTTTTTTTTTGTTTGTTTTTCTTTCTCTAATTGCTTTAGGTATAAGGTTAGGTTGTTTATTTGAGATGTTTCTTGTTTCTTAAGGTAGGATTTTATCTCTATAAACTTCCATCTGAGAACTGCTTTTGCTGCATCCCATAGGTTGTGGGTTGCCGTATTTTCATTGTCATTTGTTTCTAGGTATTTTTTGATTTCCTCTTTCTTAGGTATTTTTTGATTTCCTCTTACTTAATAACCAAGACATCATCTTCAGTGATGTCTTGGTTATTAAGTAGTGTATTGTTTAGTTCCATGTGTTTGTATTTTTTACAGATATTTTCCTGTAATTGATATCTAGTCTCATTGCGTTCTTGTCGGAAAAGACACTTGATACGATTTCAATTTTCTTAAATGTACCAAGGCTTGATTTGTGACCCAAGGTATGATCTATCCTAGAGAATGTTTCATGAGCACTTGAGAAGAAAGTGTATTCTGTTGTTTTGGGATGGAATGTCCTATAAATATCAATTAAGTCCATGTTGTTTAATGTATCATTTAAAGCTTGTGTTTCCTTATTTATTTTCATTTTGTATAATCTGTCCATTGGTGAAAGTGGGGTGTTAAAGTCCCCTACTATGATTGCATTACTGTCAATTTCCCCATTTATAGCTGTTAGTATTTGCCTTATGTATTGATGTGCTCCTATGTTGGGTGCATAAATATTTACAATTGTTATATCTTCTTCTTGATTGATCCCTTGATCATTATGTGGTGTCCTTCTTTGTCTCTTCTAATATTCTTTATTTTAAAGTCTGTTTTGTCTGATATGAGAATTGCTACTCCAGCTTTCTTTTGATTTCCACTTGCATGGAATATCTTTTTCCACTCCCTCACTTTCAGTCTGTATGTGTCCCTACATCTGAAGTGGGTCTCTTGTAGACAGCATACATATGGGTCATTTTTTTTGTATCCATTCAGCCAGTCTATATCTTTTGGTTGGAGCATTTAATCCATTTACATTTAAGGTAATTATTGATATGTATGTTCCTATTACCATTTTCTTAATTGCTTTGGGTTTGTTATTGTAGGTCTTTTCTTTCTCTTGTGTTTCCTGCCTAGAGAATTTCCTTAAGCATTTGTTGTAAAGCTGGTTTGGTGGTGCTGAATTCTCTTAGCTTTTGCTTGTCTGTAGAGGTTTTAATTTCTCCATTGAATCTTAATGAGATTCTTGCTGGGTAGAGTAATCTTGCTTGTAGTTTTTTCCCTTTCATCACTTTAAATATGTCCTGTCACTTCCCTCTGGCTTGCAGAGTTTCTGCTGAAAGATCAGCTGTTAACCTTATGGGGATTCCCTTGTATGTTATTTTTCCCTTGCTGCTTTTAGTATTTTTCTTTGTATTTAATTTTTGATAGTTTGATTAATATGTGTCTTGGGGTGTTTCTCCTTGGATATATCCTGTATTGGACTCTTTGTGCTTCCTGGACTTGATTAACTATTTCCTTTCCCATATTAGGGAAGTTTTCAACTATAATCTCTTCAAATATTGTCTCAGTCCCTTTCTTTTTCTTTTCTTCTTTCTCTTCTTCCTCTGGGACCCCTATAATTCAAATGTTGGTGCATTTAATGTTGTCCCAGAGGTCTCTGAGACTGTCCTCAATTCTTTTCATTCTTTTTACTTTATTCTGCTCTACAGTAGTTATTTCCACTATTTTATCTTCCAGGTCACTTATCCGTTCTTCTGCCTCAGTTATTCTGCTATTGATTCCTTTTAGAGATTTTTTAATTTCATTTATTGTGTTGTTCATCATTGTTTGTTTGCTCTTTAGTTCTTCTTGGTCCTTGTTAAACGTTTCTTGTATTTTCTCCATTCTATTTTCAAGATTTTGGATCATCTTTACTATCATTTCTCTGAATTCTTTTTCAGGTAGACTGCCTATTTCCTCTTCATTTGTTTGGTCTGGTGGGTTTTTACCTTGCTTCTTCATCTGCTGTGTTTTTCTCTGTCTTCTCATTTTGCTTGATTTACTGTGTTTGGGGTCTACTTTTTACAGGCTGCAGGTTCGTAGTTCCTGTTTTTTTTTTTTTTTGCGGTACGTGGGCCTCTCACTGTTGTGGCCTCTCCTGCTGTGGAGCACAGGCTCCGGACACGCAGGTTCAGCGGCCATGGCTCAGGGGCCCAGCCGCTCCACAGCATGTGGGATCTTCCCGGACCGGGGCATGAACCCGTGTCCCCTGCATCGGCAGGTGGACTCTCAACCACTGCGCCACCAGGGAAGCCCGTTCCTGTTGTTTTTGGTGTCTGCCCCCAGTGGCTAAGGTTGGTTCAGTGGGTTGTGTAGGCCCCACCTTCTTTATCCATTCGTCTGTCGATGGACACTTAGGTTGCTTCCATGTCCTGGCTATTGTAAATTGTGTTTCAATGAACATTGTGGTACATGCCTCTTTTTAAATTATGGTTTTCTATGGGTATACGCCCAGTAGTGGGATTGCTGTGTCATATGGTAGTTCAGGGAGATCAGCTTGGTGCTTTGGGTCCACCTAGAGGGGTGGGATAGGGAGGGTGAGAGGGAGACACAAGAGGGAGGGGATATGGAGACATTTGTATATGTATAGCTGATTCACTTTGTAATACAGCAGAAACTAACACAGCATTGTAAAGCAATTGTACTCCAATAAAGATGTTAAAAAAATGTTTTATTGAAACATAATTGAAATAAAATGAGCTACACATGTTTAAAAATTACAATTTGATATATTTGATATGCTTTTCAAACTTGTTTTGGCTATTCTAACTCCTTTGCATTTCTGCACAAATTTTAATTTTAAATGCTTGAGGTTTGAACACATGTTAAAGTTTCTTTTATAGGGTGCTTCCAAGTACAATGATATTTATTTGGTGAGAGAGGCGGTGGTGCAAAAGAGGAAGCAGAGGATCCCAATGCTAAGTAGTTTTGAGGACCTGGTGGCTGATGCCATCAGAGGAGGGACAAATTCCCGCCCTCCTGAGCCAGCACGGTAGTGGTGTCCATCCACAAAACATTGGGAAACTCCCTATGCATCCCTAGGCACTGAATGGCACCATTGTCATGAATATTATTGTAAACATTCTCTCTGTTGGTCTCTTTGAGGATGTGGTGGTGACAATACACTGAGAGTCAGATAGAGCCAGAAAGGGGACCCCAGTCTGTACTTCTAGATTCTTGAGTAGCTTCTTCATGGCTCTGTCTCTTGTGAGAACATTATGAAAAATGAAGTCAAAAGCAATTGATCTGCTAGTGTGAGAGACCCCTTGGATTCAACTTCTCTCTGCCTCAGCCAGAATCATTAGTGAACAGGATAAAGGTTATGATTCCTCTCTTGCCCTCAAATGCATGTATGCAGTCATGCACTGTGTGTCAGAGAACCCAGGAAGGCAGCTGTAGAGGATATGTGTCATCTTTTGGGTGGCTAACATCCAAATCCCTCTCTTCCTTTAATACCCTTTAATACCCTGATTTCCTAACAAATGCTGGAGAGGGTAAGGAGAAAAGGGAACATTCCTACCTACACTGTTGGTGGGAATGTAAATTGGTGTAGCCATTATGGAGAATAGTATGGAGGTTCCTTAAAAAACTAAAAATGGAGTTGCCATATTATCCAGCAATCCCACTCCTGGGCATATATCCAGAGATACATGCACCTCAATGTTCATAGCAGCAGTATTCACAATAGCCAAGACATGGAAACAACCTAAATGTGCATGGACAGATGAATGGATAAAGAAGATGTGGTACATATACACAGTAGAATACTACTCAGCCATAGAAAAGAATGAAATAATGCCATTTTCGGCAACATGGGTGGACCTAGAGATTATCACACTAAGTGAAATAAGTCAGACAGAGAAAGAAAATACCATATGGTATCACTCATATGTGGAATCTAACATATGACACAAATGAACTTATCTACAAAACAGAAACAGACTCACAGACATAGAGAACAGACTTATGGTTGCCAAAGGGCACAAAGTGGGAGGGATAAATTAGAAATTTGGGATTAGCAGATACACACTACTATATATAAAATAGGTAAAACAACAAGGTTCTACTGTATAGCACAGGGAACTATATTCAACATGCTGTAATAAACCAAAATGGAAAAGAATATGAAAAAGAATATGTATGTATATGTATAACCAAATTTCTTTGCTGTACACCAGAAACTAAAACAATGTAGTAAATCAACTATATACTTTAAAAAAGAAAGAAAGACAGAAATAACCTGATTTCCTACTGGAGAAACTCACTACTATGTGTGATCTTGGTGGTGGGCAATTCCTGGTGACAACCACTCCTTTAGCTTACCTCCATGAAAGTCAACAGAGGCCAGATTCTTTCTCTACTTTGTTGGAGAGCCTGAGGACAAGCATATGACCTAAGCTTGACCTGGAGGACGCGGGTTCCTGGGACATTGGATCTGGAGCAAAAGAAGCCAAGATGAAGAGAAGTGTGAGGCGAGAACCTGAGCTGTGGCAGAGGCTGGGGCAGGCCTGTCTGTTCACGCATGGTTACATTTTGGTGTCCCTTACGCAGTGCTTGCTGCATAGAGGATGCTCAGTGAATGTTAAATGAATCATTGCATAGATAATAATACTGTCAGCAGATCCCATTTCTCCAAAACAAAAACACTGTCTAGAATCACAGACTTGTCAAGCTGGAACAGAGCTTTGTTTTTCATTCTCATCTAATTCAAACCCTTCATTTTGCTGGTAAGTAAAGAGATACCCAGGAAGTCCAAGGGACATGGACAAAATTGCAACCCTACAACTGTTCCCCAGGTACAGGCAGAGCTGGGCTCTAAATATTCAGACTCCCAGTTCATTTTTCTTTCAGCTACTCTATCTCCAAGCCTTTAAAACTATATTTAGATATTGCCTATTTAACTAGCATACCCAGTCATAAACATATTTATAGCAGAATCATTGAAAATGGTGCCAGTGGAGGGCAGTCTTGATACCAGATAGGTTCACAGAGGAGTGACTCAAGATATTAATTAATAGGACTCGAGCTGGTTATTAGTCTAGGTGGGTTATATTTAGCATGAGTTACAGGATCCCAAAGCATCTTCACTTTATTCATTTTCAGATCAGAGCGTGTTATAAGTTGACTTTCCTGAGTCACTTAGGGGGCCTCCTGAAACTGGCCAACACCTTGACTCTTTTGATGAGACCACTGGGTTTGTGAGTCCAGGATGAACTTCTAGAATCTAGAACACAAGTATGGCAGTTTTCTAAAGACATATGCGCTGAATGCAGATTTGCTTCAGCAAATGTAGCCTGTATGAAAAAGGCTTTATAGTTGGTTGTTAAACAAACAGCCTAGTGGTCAAATGTCCATATTTGTTACGAGGCAAGTAGGATAGAAGCTTTAGATATGCCTAAGACTGTATTTACCCAAAAGTGTTGTCATCAGTCTTAAATTGTATTGTGTTAAATCTCCATGAAGTTTGTAGCAGCTTCTTTTCCAGACGCGCAGGCTCAGCGGCCATGGCCCACGGGCCCAGCCGCTCTGCGGCATGCGGGATCCTCCCGGACCGGGGCACGAACCCGCGCCCCCTGCATCAGCAGGCAGACTCTCAACCACTGTGCCACCAGGGAAGCCCGCAGCTTCTTTTTGAGTTTGGTATTCATTAGGGAAGGTAAAATCAACTGTGAGAGAACAGGCCCTAGAATCTGCACACAGGTATCCTCAGTGTGAGCATCTGAGTTTGGGTCCTTCCAAATATAGACCCTGAGACAAGGAATTGGATCCAAGTTGTTTATTTGGGAGATGGAATGAAGGAAAGGGGAGAGAGAGACAGGAAGGAAGGAAGAGCCAATAAAAGGTATGAACATGGGCAGATTACTGCTGCGGACAACCGAGGTTCAATCCTGCTGGGGATCCTTTGAGAGATGGTGCAGATTACACCTCAAGTTCATCCCACCGCCTGGGAGGAAGATGCTGGAAGATGGAAGATGCCATAGCCACCATCTCTTGTGCTTCTTTGCTTGAGGGTTGCTCCTCAGGGGGTCAACATTCTGGCATTCTGCCTGAAGGTGACCTCTGAGGTTGGCCAATCCTGGAGGTAGGGAACCAATGGCCTATGCTACACTAAGGAAATACTGTTCCGGTGACTTGGAGAACATAGGATCTTTGTATAGCACGTTACAATTCTCCTCTTCTTTAAACATCACCATGACGACCACCACAAAATAGAACACCTAAAGTTAGGAATAATTTAAAATTTCAGGAAACGTGGACTATACAGGAGATTTGCATTTCCATTCAATAAGAAAGCTTTACAGGAAAAATTCAATCCTCTAAGTTGATTCTGGCTCTTTATAGTCCATATATGTGCTGTTAGTATTGATTTCTCTCTCTCAACATCTTGCAGAATTATAGTACAATATCAAAACCAGGAAATTGATATTGACACAATCCAGTTACCTTATTTGGATTTTACCAGTTTTACAGGCACTCATCTGTGTAGAGCTAGTCCTATGTAATTTTATCAGCTGGGTAGATTTGTGTGACCACCACCACAATGAAGGTACAAGATAGTTCCATTCCAAGTATGCCTTTATAGCCACAACAACGTCTTTCTCCTCCCCCTCCCCACAGGCAACCCTTAATTGCTCTTGTCAGTGCTGGCAACCCTTAATCTGTTGTCCATCTCTATAACTTCGTCCTTTCGAGACTGTTGTATAAAAGGAATCATACAGACCTAGAATGGAAAAGAATATGAATCACTTTGCTGTACACCTGAAACTAACACAATATTATAAATCAACTATAGCCCAATAAAAATTTTTTTAAAAAAGGAATCATACCGGTGTAACCTTTGCGATTTCTCACTCATTGTATCTACCTTCAGACCCATCCAAGCTGTCATGTGCATCACTAGTTTGTTCTTTTTTGTTGCAGAGTAGTATTTCATGGTTTGGATATTTCACAGTCTCTAACCATTTACCCGTTGAAGGACACTTCAGTTGGTTCTCGTTTTGGGACACTGTGGATAAAGCTGCTCTGACCTTTCGTGTACAGGTTTTGTGTGAACATCAGTTTCCATTTCTCTGGCATAAGTGCCCAAGAGTGCACTAGTCAGGCCGTGTTAAGTGCAGGTTTAGTTTTGTGAGAAACTGCCTCACCCTTTTGCAGAGTGGCTGTGCCATTGCACATTTCCACCAGTGATGTACAGATGAGATGAGTGGTCCACACCCTCTCCAGTATGCAGAGTTAGTATTGATGTCTTTTGTCTTGGATCAGGGGGTCAGGAGAGTCTTAACTTTGGTTTGAGAACAGTGTTGTGTTTGCAAACTTTATAGGAAATTAGGCCAATTCTTGGGCCACCTAGGTGATATCTCTTATTCTTGCTCTTCTGTTTTCTGACTGCCTCTCTTTTTACTTTGAAATAACATATGTGATAAGTTGTAATAAATCAAAGCATTTCCGATGACTAACTTCCTTCAAGTTAAAAAAAATAATGGACCCATCCCCAGTCTGCAGAGGTAAATAAGTGACTCCCATGCAGCCTGAATCAATGCGGGATGGATGGAACAGGGGAGAAAAATGAAGGACGGCGAGAACAGAGGAAAAGGACCATCTGTTATCATAGGACATAATGAATATGGAATTGTTGAGAAGTAGGCTGAATATCTTCGGTATACACAGCAACAAAGAGAAATATATTTGTAGTGATACTGGGCTGTGAGCTACTTTAAGGGGGATTGACTGATTATAGAGAGTTAAAGGATTTGTTACAGTAACGCAATTTGGGTTAAAAAGGACGTGAAAGCCCATCAGTTTAGATTCACCTTAGAAATGATGCCATAGTTTTAGAAATGATGTAACTGATGCATGAAGCAATTAAACTGCTTGTCCGGAGTCACACAGGGAGCTGACTGCAGACAGGGGCCAGAGCCCTACAAGGCGTGGGGTTGCAGTATGCTTCCTGTACAACAGTGTGAGGTGATGCATTTTTTCTTTTTAACATCTTTTTGGAGTACGATTGCTTTACAATGGTGTGTTAGTTTCTGCTGTACAGCAAACTAAATCAGCTATATGTATACATATATCCCCATATCCCCTCCCTCTTGTGTCTCCCTCCCACCCTCCCTATCCCACCCCTCTAGGTGGTCACAAAGCACCGAGCTGATCTCCCTGTGCTATGCAGCTGCTTCCCACTAGCTATCTATTATACATTTGGTAGTGTATATATGTCAGTGCTACCTTGACCTGTGTCAGGTATTTTCATACCCTACCAGGGCATGCCCTGCTTTCCTGGGCACACCACTGCTCTGGGTTGGAAGCTTCTAAGTTGTTCCATTTTGCTTTACACACCTATCAGACTCTAGAGAATGAGAACAGAATGGAGTGACGATGACAAAGATCCCCTTGTTCTCAGCGATGTCTGAAGGCTCAGAAGTAAAAAGAAGGGCTGGCCGTTTAAAAAAAACAGATTAGCTAGAGCAGGTTTTTAAAATAGCAAGACTTAAAGTGATTCAATATTAATTGAATATTGAGTAAGGAAGAGGTAGGGAGTTAATTGAATGAGTGAGCTTGGGGTTTTGGATAATTTTTTCATGATGTGAAGGAAATTATTACAGAGTTGGATGCTGATCAGGGCATAGAGAGAGAGGTAGCATGATCTTTGGAAGCAGTAAATGAAAGCCATTTAGTTTGGTGAGAGACACAAACTTGTTGGACTGTTGATTTTTCCTTTAAGCTCGTAAAATTCTGCTTAAAAAAACTTTTTTTTTGTTGTAAAAAGTTACATGCTATTTGAAAAAAATGTAGAAACTATGAAAAAGCAAAAAGAACAAAATAAATATCATTCGTGATCTCATTATAGATACACACAATTGACATTTTAGTTATATCCTTTTAGTCTTTTTCGATGAATATATATCATTTATGTATTTATACATGTACTAAATGCTTTTAAAAAATGGATCATATTGTTTAGTAACCTACCTTAAAACTTAACAGTCCATAAACACCTTTCCAATGTAATTTTAAACCACTGCCTAGTATTCTATTGTATAGGTGTTCTTTGGTTGATATTCCCAACATTATATCCCTCTTACAAACAACCCTGTGACGGGTGTTATAGCTTCATTTTTGTATTTATCCACAATTATTTCCTTAGGTTAAGTTTGGAATTCCAGTGTAAAATGAAATGTAAATTTTAGGACTTTCAATTCCTAGTGCAGGATTATGAACCTGGAAGAAATTGTATCAATTGCCATTCCCAGCCGCAGTTTATAGGGTTCCCCACATTCTTCTCCAAAATGGGCTCCATGATTTCTTTTTAAATTGCCAATTTGATACATGAAAAATTATATATATTTACATTTTTTATTTCTTTGATTACTAAGGACATTATACTTAAAAAAACTCCAAATATTTGGGTTCTGTGTTTGTAAATTATCTGAACATGTCCTTTGACTATTATTTTTTCTATTGGGGTACTCATCTTTTTCTCATTATTTTTTTTAAACTTTCAATTAGATTAAAACTTCAATTTTTAAAAAAAATTATTTATTTATTTTTATCTTTGGCTGTGTTGGGTCTTCGTTTCTGTGCGAGGGCTTTCTCTAGTTGAGGCGAGCGGGGGCCACTCTTCATTGCGGTGTGTGGGCCTCTCCCTGTCGTGACCTCTCTCGTTGTGGAGCACAGGCTCCAGACGTGCAGGCTCAGTAATTGTGTCTTACGGGCCCAGTTGCTCTGCGGCATGTGGGATCTTCCCAGACCAGGGCTTGAACCCATGTCCCCTGCATTGGCAAGCAGATTCTCAACCACTGTACCACCAGGGAAGCCCTAAAACTTCAATTTAAAAAATAAAATAAAATAAAACAAAATAAAACAATTCTTCCCCCAAAACAGAGATTAGTAAAAATAAAGATGTCATTATCCCACTCAAAAAAAAAAAAAAAAAAAAGGACAGCCAGATATCTACTGTTACAAAAATGAAATTAGATGGAAAACTTTAACAAACTGTTGAAGCTATTTTCTTAAAAGAGACTTCTTCCACACCTAGAGATCTTGAATAGCCTCCTGGTCAGTCATCCAGAAGAAATTCTTCATATAATTGATGAACTTGGCTTCCACTTTGGGAAGAGAACCACCCTTTTCTATAATTGCTTGCATTCTTGCTTTAATGTCTTCTATAGAACTAGCTCCTTTTGGTGTTTTAGTAGTTTTTCTACGTTTTTTGGATTCTTGACCTTTTAATCTTGATGTTGATGTTTTTGAGTCTTTGTCATTCTGGTTTGGTTTTTGCATTTTTGGCTGGAGTATCTCATGTGGATTCCTTTACTGAGATTTTTCTTCAGCTTCCTCATTATCTTCATCATCACCATCATCCTGTTCACAGCAAGTTTGACTTTTTTCTGTGGAAGCTTGCCACCACTTCCAAGGGCAGATCACTTTCCAGATATACTTAGGAGTTTCAGCTCCTCTTCGTATTCTGACTCTGCATCTTCCCTCACACCAACCAAGTGCTGTCCACTAATATGCATGGGCCCTGAACCACCCTTCAACTCTAAGCCACAGTTGGTGTTATTTCAAATCCCCCAAGGGAAACCATTGGGTATACAGATATTTTCAAATTTGCCAGTGTTCCTAGAATAGGACTGCCTGTGTAATTCATTACTACTGTTTCAATGATGTGCAGTTCATCCTTTGTATCAGCCCTTAAACTGACTGTTCTTAAAGATAACTGGAGCTCATCTTCCATTATTATCTATTTTAAAATGACAATTTTTGTCAGCCCTTGGTTTACAACTGAAAAGATAGTTCTGGGGCCTCAGGGGCTCATGTTCGTGTCCATCAAATTGTCCATGGGATGGTGACTAGTACTTGGGTAAGAGAGAAAGTGGATGGAGATACATGACTACTCTTCTAGGGAACAGCTGTGCAGGAGGGAATCACATTAGGGTTTTTACTGATTTCTTTTTTTTCAGAAGTGGCTGAGCACACCTGCATTTATTCATCCATTTATCAAATACTGATGGAGAATTATTATGGGTTATATTGTGTTCCCCAAAGAGATATTCATGTCTGAACCCCTGGTACCTGTGAATGTGACCAATTTAGAAATAAGGTCTTTGCAGGCACAATCAAGTTAAGATGAGGTCATTAGGATGAGCCATAGTCCACTATGAGCAGTGCCCCTATAAGAAGAGGAAAATTAGGGCATACATACAGACACAGAGGGAATATGGTCTACTGAAGACAGAGGCAGAGACTGGAGTTCTGCTCCCACAAGCCACAGAATGGCAGTGGCTACCAGAAAGTAGAAGAGGAATGGAAGGGTCATCTCCTAGAGGTTTCAGAAGGTACCTGGTCCTGTCAACACCTTGATTTTTTGTTTGTTTTTTTTTAAATTAAATTAATTTATTTTTATACAGCAGGTTCTTATTAGTTATCTATTTTATATGTATTAGTGTATATATGTCAGTCCCAATCTCCCAATGCATCCCCCCCAACCCCCCCCACCCCAGGTTCTTACTGACTTTTTAATTACTTTGTGTACATTAAGTACACTCACTCTTTATCTGTTTTCTTTGTTGTCATCATTTTTTTCTCTGTTTGTTTTAGGCTTTCAGCTTTGTTGATGTACTTTTCTATGTTAGTAGTTTTTGTTGCTGTTACTTTTTTTTCATTTATTTGTTTGATTGCTTTTAGATTATAGACAGCTAAATCTATTACCGTTATGATTTCTGTTATTAGTATCATACTTAGAAAGGCCACCCCCATCCTTAGATTATACAATACTTCTCTACATTTTCTTCTAATCCTTTGTCATTTCACTTTAAATCTGAAAAGTCTTATTTCAGGAAACAACTTCAGAATATTACAATCTAATTTAAGTTTGTATACAGCCATTAGGATGGTTATTGACCAACACTGTTATATTTTTACTGTGAATGCATTTGTGTGCATTAGGTCTATACCTGCTAAATGCTGTTATCCATACCTGGGCCTGGGGCCCCACTGTGAACATCACCTTTTCATTGCTTGAAAGTCAGGATAGGCCTTGGGATCCACATATACTAAGTAAGAGGGCCATCACTGCAATGTTGGTTGGCAAACTCAAATCCCTTTTTTTTGGCTTCTCAAACACTTAAAATTATGGTCATGTCGTGTTTTCCTTGAGATCTGTAAGAATAGCTGTTATATTTCAGTCATTGGTCAGAGTCCATGGGTTGTGAGACAAGCTCTCCTGGAGGATGGTGAAGAGGAGGGAGTGGCCGGCCCTCTCAGGATTCCACGATTCAGCGTCCACACGAAGGCGCTCCTAGCTGGGTGGATTGCAGCGCTGCAGGCACCTCTGAACACAAACAGCATCATTCCATGCAGCCCAGTTCTGAATGCCTCCAGCTGCAGAATGGATTGTTTCCTACTTTAGAATTAAACTTTGTCTTTTCCTTCTTTTTCTTTTGCAGAACTTCAGATGTGAGAACACATGTCAGTTGTTGGATCAGAGGACTCTTCCTACAGCACAAAAATGCATGCACTATACCAGATTTGCAAACATACAAAAGATGGCACATCTCGTTATTTCTGTTTTTGAGGTTCCTAAGCTCAAGTCTAGTAAAATGCTGGTTGCCAGTAGACAGGGACGTTTTGCAGGTAGGTGACCCAGGCGAGGTGAAATAAGTGGGAAGAGAGAGGCATGAGGAATTCCACAGATTTGGGAAATGCTTCCATTAATATTTTGTATTTGTGTTTTAAATTTTGGGAGTGACTCACAGGCACTGAGGAAAACTAACTGATTAAATTAACCTTGCCAGTAATGAGGTTGCCTGGCCTCTGTGTTAGCAGACACTCAGCTCATGGGCTGGTATTTAATTGGCTGCTTGGCGGCTGGTGAAAACAATGTGGGTTGAGTCCCACTTTAACAAGTGTTACAGTACATCAACCTTGTCATATTATATCCAGACGTTATTAAAATTAGGAAGTGATACACCGAATTGTTTGTTTTCCTTATTCACACAAAACAGATGTTCAGGACTCACTTTACTTAGATACAGTAAATTAGGGGCGGATGGGGTGAGTGAAGTAAATACTTTGTTCTAGAAGGGTAAATGTTGTAGCCATTGTCCTGCTTTGGCTGTATTTGAAAACAACAAGTGATATTTTTAATACAATTTGATATTCTTCAAATGCCTAGTTGGAGGTCAGGGGTTATAAAATCAGCTTCTTGAGTAGTGAGAAAGTGCTATGGGCAGAATCGTGTCCCCCCCCCCCCCAAATTCATGTGTTGAAGTCCTAACCCCTATGTGATTGTATTTGGAAATAGGGCTTTTAGCAGGTAATCAATGTTAAATGAGGTTGGATCCTTATCTGATAGAATTAGTGGCGTTACAAGAAGAGGGAAGATCTCTCTCTCTCTTTCTCTCTCCCCCTCTCTCCACGTGCACACACAGAGGCAAGACCATAGGAGAAGACAACCAACTGCAACTCAAGGAGAGAGCTCTCACCAGACACCAATTCTGTTGGCACCTTGATCTTGGAATTCTAGACTCCAGAACTGTGAGCAAATAATTTTCTGTTGTTTAAGCCACCTGGTCTATGATATTTTGTTATGACAGCACAAGCAGACAGAAAGAAAGGAGATATTGCTCCTAAGGAGACCTGTGGAAGCTAAAGACTGAAAGCAATGAGTGCTTCTTTGTGAATGACCCTTAACAACCGTACTCAGCGAACCTAGTATGATCCAGTGGGGAGAGGACCTGGCTAGAAATATGAGGCTGGGTTTACCTCTCAGCATTGCATCTTTCTGGGTCTCAGATTTCCTCACCTGTAGGAGAGGTCATTGGGTTAACCTTTCTTTAGGTCCATTCTAGCATGTTGAAAAGTCCAAGGGGTGTTGTATTTTAATTATTGGAATATTCCGGTAGGCCTCAGATGATTTAGTTTTCTCTCATGAATGGATCCTTGAAGTTTTTTCAAGTGAGGGATACTAGCCAATGGGAAGATATTGTTTCACTCCTCATCCTCAAACTCAAAGTTCATTTTGGGATGGGAAATGGCAAGATTGGGAAAGATCCTCCCACCTCCACACCTCTGAATTAGGATTCTTCTCAATCAATACAGATGATCAAATAGTGAAATTTTTGGATATCAACCTCTGTGACTTGTGGCAGCTGGGTTATCAAAACACAACTCTATCTGTATCTCTACCATCCCTTTAAAATTTTTTCAGTGGGGGTCTCCAATAATTAAAACCGTTACCATCCTTTCTTCAGAATGAGAAATTGAACACTTTGCAAAACTAGTTAATGCCAATAAAATTTCAACAAACTGAAAATGCTCTAATACATCACACACACAAATTTACACAAATCACTTATCACATGGTTTTTTTTTTTTTTAAGCACCTTGTGGGCAAATGTGGACACTTTCAACAATATCCGTGAGTTACCAGGTTGTTGTTGGTGAGGATTTGGGGCTAGTTCCAGGTGCACTGGGAGCTGTCTTACATGGCGTGTATGTCACAACTGCAGAGGCCACATCCTCCGCGGAGACTGGGGGCCTCAAACACAGATTTGCACATAAGCTGTCCTGACCTCCTACCCAAAGGTCAGTACATCTCTCCCAGCCACACTTAGCTTTGTGTGAAAGCTCCTGGAGGTCATATGATAAGCAACTGGTGCCTGTGAGTAGAACCTGAAATTTACTTCTGAGGGTAGTCTGAGGTCGTCTTGTTTCCCAAGACACCATTGAATGGGGTCAGGGAAAGACAGTTCCATGAGGGGCTTAAGAGAATGTCATATGAAAGAGAGGCAAGCCAACAGAGAAGGTATGGAGTTTCAGAAAAGCTGGCTAGTGCTCAAGATGTGGCCCTTGAGAGAATTATCTTCTTTCATCAGGGGTGAAAAAGCACATAACCTCTGTGGTGTCTAAATATGGTAAGGAGAGTTTGGGGAATGAGAAGTCCAAATAAATGAGCTAATGTGGATATAAGCCTTGCAATGCATAAATGGAGTTCACATACATGACCTCATTGATTCTTGGCACAATTCTGCATGGGGTTCCATCTTTATTTACCAACTGGGTTCCATGTTCTGGTTGCCATGGGAAAAATGTGATTCAGAGAGACTAAATTACCATCTGTGTCACAAAACTCATATGCGGCAGATTGGAGGCTTAAATCCATGGCTTCTGACCCCCAAAATTTGGCTCTTGGAAGGAATAGAATAAAATGGTGTTCAGCTGGTTTGGGTAGAGGTAGAGGGAAATGTTACATGTTATTCACCCTGTTTGCTCTCCGCTCCATCCTGATTACCTTTTGTCACTAGACAAAGATCCTTTTCCGGATTCTAGGCTGAAAGATGTCCCCACCTCACAAGCACCTATTTATTCTCTCACTCCCACAAAACACAGTCTGTCTCCACTGCTGATTCCTTTGGTTGAATCACATGATTTAGATGTGAATGTGGGAACAGATAAATCCTTGTGACCCAATGACTGAGAGAACAATTAAGAAAGGAAGAGCACCTTCCCCTTGAGGAAAGACTTGACCTTTTCAAACTGAGACCCTCTAGATCAAGACATGTTTTCTGCTGGTTCTTTTCCTTCTTTTCAATTTTATCCATTTACCATTTTTCTAAGTCATATGATGAGGGGGGTGTGAACTGTGAGGGCAAGTTCCCATGCAGCCTCTTTGTCAGTTGGTGGCTTGATTCAGTGATCCACAACCCATGTTTGGGCAGTGTCTGTTAGGGATGTCTCAGATGGAAGGTTATTTGGAATAAAGGACTCACACACCTTCTCTCTCCAATTTGATGATATTCCCAACACAGGCTGTAAGTCTGGATTAAGTTCTAGTCAGGGCCACCATCTCATAGCTTGGCCTCAGCAGTTCAGACTGTGTGCCCACTCCACACCACTGCCTAACCCAGTCCACCCAGGCCTCAGAGGAAGCAGATCCTGAAATAAATACCATGAGTGAGATGGTAAAGATTGGTGATTCATCAAATATTTATGGCCCAGTAAAGCTCAATATATTTTTGATATTATCTCAATCATATTATTATATAGTTCCACTTTGTTTAGATAATATAATGTTACTCATCGATTATTTAGGGCCTGGCTGATTGAATGGGCTATTTGCCTTTCTTCCATTCAATCCTTGTTCAACAAATATTTATTAAGAACCTACTACGTGCTGGGCATAGTGTCAGGCATGGAGAATGCTATGCGAAGACAAAACAAAAAATCAGAGAACCTGCTCTCAAGGACTTACCATTAAAGAACTAATCCCACTAAGGATGCATAATTACAACTAGAGATTCTGAAAAAGGGAAGCTTGTTGTGTGGCAGTGTTCAAACAAAGGATCTTGTACTCCTGAGCTGAGTCATGGAAGAGTTCTCTGAGGTTGAGAAGTCAGGACTGTGTTCTGAATGAAGAGGAACTTGCCAGGAGTCAAGTAGCAAAGGGTAGAGGCGAAAAAGAACTTTCTGGCCAGAGGAAAGTCTGTGCAAAGACCTCATAGAGGAGGGAGTAGGGTGCCTTCTTACAAATGAAGGTCTGGGAAGCTGAAACTCAGAGGAAAGCTAGCACAAGCTGAGGCTGGAGAGAAGAGCTGGGGTAAATCCCAAATGCCTTTTTAGGCCATATTAAATATTTGGATCATGATCACAGGACATATGGAAAGCCACTGAGGGCTTTCAAGCAGGGGTGTGTGTGTATGTGTGTGTGTGAATGAATGATTAGATTTGTATTTTGAAAAGGAAAGTGAGTACAGTGAGGACCTAACGTTGAAAGGAGACAAGTAAGGAGGCTGTCATAGGCACTCTGATGAGGGACAGTGGTATCTGGAAAGATGGTGATTGTGGTTGGACATTTAGGCAGTGATGGGTTGGATATGGACATGAAGGAGGGAACAGTGTCAGGAATAACTCCTAGATTTCTGGCCTATGGGTTCAGGAGGATGGAAGTGTTATTTACTGTGATAAAGATACTGGAAAAGGGGCCAGGTGAGAGGGGGTTTCATGAGTTCAGTCCCTGTCTTTATATTAGTGATCAGCTACAAAGAGCAGAAGGACTCACTGGAATGGCTGAATCAGTTAGGGGTGTGTGTGATTTGCAGGACAGGGAGTCCACGGCTATACAGTCTAGGACTTATAAAGCAGCTCAACAATTCAGGGATAGTAGAGTTCTTTTCAGCTTTCTGGTCTACCTACTGTGGTGTGTAGCCCTTTACCCTTTTGCTTATCTCCTTATGGTTCAAGATGACTGCTGTGATCCTCCCCTTGTACCTGCTTTACAAGTATAAAATTGGATGAAGGGCCAAGAGGTGAAGGGCTGTATCCTAGTAAAAATTTCCCCTTTTATTTGGGAAGGGACCTCTACCCAGGAACTTTTCCTACATCATATTGGCCTGAACTAAGTTTCATGGCCACCCCTAGCTAAACGGAGGCTTGGAAATCCAGTATTTTAGTTTTCTAGCCTCTATGGATAGAGGAAGACCAAGGAGAGGGACATGTGAATAGCTTTTAGGACTTGCATATGTGGTGTGGAGTTTGGGTGCTTTATGTCATCCAGGTAGAGATTTCAAGAAGAGAGGAGGTATATTGTCCCAGAGCTATTCTTCCTCCTCCTCTTTTTCCTCCTAAAGGGAAGTAGGTGATTTGGTGACAGTTTTAAAATATGGCAGTTAAGGCATGTATCCCATCTCCTCAAAATAAAAGGAAAGCAGAAAAGCTCTGCAAGAATTTGATCAGCCAAAAGGATGATTCCTTAATATTAACTACTATTATTGGAAGTAGGTGGCTAAAACGACCTTAAAATATGGACCCAATAATTCTGTGTGGGTCATGCTTGAAAATGACATCTTGCATCAACCCAGCCAGTCTCTTTGATGGTGCATGAATCTGTAGCATTAGCTTTTAATAACCTGGTCACTCTGGGCCACACTATAAACTTTAATGCACCTTTTCTAATGACAGTAATAACCTTCCTGCTTCATGGGCCGAATATCATTCTTCCGCATACATTTTTTCCTCGAAAGGAGATGATGAGAGCAAGGGTAATGTCATTTCATAGGGGATTGTCACTGAGGAGGTGACAACTGAGCAGAGTCCTGAAGGAAGTGAGGGAAGATGCCATGAGGACCTGTAGGGAAAGGAATTCCGGCAGAGGTAGAAGCAGGCCTAAGGGCCCAAGCTGGGTTAAGGAGTTTGTTACTGCATAGTGAGGGTCTGTAGGGGAGTATCCCAGGAGGGAAATGGAATATTAACATCAGTCTCTTTCATTTTAAAAGTTTTAAGTGAACTATGAAAATGATACACAGAAAAAGTATAATATGGGACTTTCTATTTCCACTGCCATTTTGAACACAGTTACTTGCAAACCATCTTTCCTCATTGAACTGGTTTCTAGAATTGCACCCAGAATTGTATCAGTCTGGATAAACTGGGTGTACGTAGCAGAAATCTTGACAAATATTTATCTTACATAAATGAAGTCTGGAGGTAGGAAGTTCTAGGGTTGGTTTAGCAATGCAACAACCTTTCTCTCATGGGGATAAGATGACTACAATAACTCCAGGCATTCCCCCAGTGGTGCCTGTTTCCTTCCCAAATAGGAAAGAAGGTGAAGGCCAAAAAAGAAGCTCTTTACCTTTCCAGCTCTCTGTGTATCCATGAGGAAAAGAGCTCCTCAGCACATTTCTGCTTATGCCTCGTGGGCACTCAGTCAACTGCTCTCCCTTAAAGATAATCAGCAAATGGGAATGGAGCAATCATGCTTGACTTGCACTGAGCTTGGCTCATCCTCAGGGGCCAAGGGAGGGGTTGAGCTACTCTGAGCTTGTTGTGGCCAAACCAAGTTGATTTATATTGACTATGGAGGGAGGAACAATTGCTGTAGTGTAGGTAACCCGCAGTGTCTGTCACACCAGCACGTCCATGAATCCTTTCAAGTTTAGTCACAGAAGAGTTGACTATTTTCCTCTCTTTATTCTGTCTGGATGTGGACCCTCACTGATGCATTTTCTGACCAATCTAGAGGGTGGACTCACCTTGTCCTAATTTGGGTTACCTCCAGAAGCTGACCTGAAGCAAAGATTCAAGTGCAAAGAACTTCTTTGGGAGATGCAGGGAACACTGACAAGGATGTGGAAAGTGATAAAGGGATGGGAAGGCAGTCAAATAAGGGTGAATTTATATATAGTTGTCAAGGTGAGCAATTGGAGCTCAATCTTGGGGAAACTGGGAAATAGAAAGTACATGCCTCGGAATGATTCCACTTGAGAGATGAAGGAGCTGAGGAATTTATCCTCCAACTCCCACTGGTCATTGGTTGAAGGCTGCTCCTGAGATGTGCTGATTAGTCTTCTATGGCTCTGGAAAAAGCTCTCAAGTCCAGAAATGCAGATAATTGCTGGTGGAGATCATCCAAAACACAAAGAGACGGTAGGGTCTAAGGCAGCGGTCCTCAACCTTTTTTTTTTTTTTCCCCTCAACCTTTTTGACACCAGGGACTGGTTTTATGGAAGACAGTTTTTCCACAGACGGGGCAGAGGATGGTTCAGGCGGTAATGTGAGCGATGGGGAGCGATGCCCGCCACTCACCTCCTTCTGTTCGGCCTGGTTCTTAACAGGCTGCGGACCAGTACTGGTCCTCGGCCCTGGAGTTGGAGACTCCTGGTCTAAGGGACATGGGAGGGGCTCTCACAGCACTTGCTACACACCCTACCTCTAACGGTCATGAGCCTCTTCCTTGATATGCACTAAAATGCTTTGGTGGAATGCTTCTAACTTATGTCTGTAACTTTATCAGTGTTCACCAGAAATTGTAGGCTCCTCAAAATAAGGGTGGACCAGACTTGTATAATTTTATCGACACAGCATCCTGCACAGTACTGTGTATAAGTAACTACTCTCTTACATGTATTTTGTTGGTGTCACGTTGAGGATTAAAATGACTTCGTATACATCACAACATTTGGGCCAGTAGTTATCATCATGACTAGTTTATATGTTGATACAACTTTTCCAGTCAGGCAAATAAGTCAAGTGATAAAGTCCTTAAGGAGCATAACTTATGTAATATGGGGTGAACCTACACCACACCAAGGAAATGGAGACCGGATGGATCCATATTAATTTGATTATGGTAGTCAGCCCAGTGAAAAAATTCAGTGCTCCAAACTCCAGAACCATAATCGCATTTTACACCTAGAGATTTCCTTGTGTCTCCTTTGAATTCAAACAAAAAGAACCATAACAATTTTTAAAGTCTACATGGAGCATAAGCTGTTTTTATAAATGTGGAATAATTCATTGAGGATATAAGTAATGTTGAAGAGGCATCCCAAAGAAATCTTGCTTTTGATGTAATCTAGTCAAATGGATTTTTTTTTTCTTCCCGCTCTCCCCCACCTTCCCTAGTTCATTTTTGCCCAAGTGAGTTTCCATATGTTTCATCTAAATGAGTCACATTCAGAGAAATCATTCAAATTATCTGTGGGCACAGATACTCTTCTTTCATTTGTGGCTTGAAGGTGGGTGGTTATAAGGAGTGGAAATGATGGTGGGCTTTTCTCCAAACCCCAAATCTTTGGCTTGCTGTGATTCTCTGAGCTCTCTGCATCTCCAACTTTATTCTATACCAGAGGGAAATAGCCAAGGTAAATTGCAAAGATTATTCAATTTCAGTCCACTTTAAGTGCCCTCATAGGGAGACTGCACTCATGACTTCTCAGGGGATAGGCGATGCATCTTGCCACGAATAAAGTGCTGGCTGAGAGGTTTTAAATCACATTTGTAGCTTGGGAGACTAATATTAGAGGCAGTCCTCTTCCTAAAAAGTAATGCCATCTGTGTCCTGACTGTACAGAGCACAAAGAGGTGGGGGGGGGGGGAGACCAGAGCTAACTTGTTTAAAGAATGATAGAACCATTCAAAGGGTGTCTTTCAAGGGACATAAACGCCTTACCCAGGTTAATAAAGACTGTCATTGCATTTCACACTTTTAGCCTCAGGGATGCAATTGTTCTCAGGGTCTCCCTAAGTCACCTTATATTAGTCAACCTGAAATATACATAAATCTGAATACAAATGAAGCAATGCGTTTGATCTATACTTGAAAAAGAAATCTCTGTTGACTGTATTTATTTAATATTTTGTTTGATTTTCACCCTTCTCATCAAAGGTCATCTTCATGAGTGACCATATATAGAGCACTCACATCTGAACGGCCTAGGTACGGAATTATTCTTGACTTTTCCCCCCATTTGGTTGATATTTTCAAATGAATGGGTACATCGAATGTTTTGTAGATTTCATTGCTATTTGGGTTCCATAATCTCTATGGTCTCTTGGAAAAGACTCGGTTCAATCCCACACACCCTTGCTGAGTGCAGACTGTGCCTGACACTGGGGTAGTAAGCCAGCCAGCCCGTCTGGAATCCTGCACAGCTGCCAGCCTCTCATGTAGACCACCCACAGCCTATTCTCACAGATACTTGGCTCTGTCCCAGGAAAGACAGAGAGGAGCAGGGAAGGAAGGGAGGAAAGAAAGAAGGTAGGAAGGAATCAGGGCTCTAAAAATTTCAGATTGTTCCAAGCAGAGATCATCATGTGTGTGATAGGAATGCAGTTGAGCTGGAGGCAAGCATCTTGTCTTTCCCTTTTGCATCTGTGAACATTACTCTGTTGGACACATTCCACATTGTGGGCAGTGTGATACACCCGGACTCCTTCAACGTCAGCTCTTTAAATGTTTCTGAAATCGGTGAATCTGAAATCCTTCCATGCAGTTGAGGTGGCTCATGTCCAACCCTGGCTGTTCCCTTTCTGCTTCAACAGCCAACCTTGGCTTGGGTGGAAATCTGTGTTGCTCTCCCTTCCTTTTCACTCACTCCCCTTGCTGGCTGAGCAGAATTCCTGCAGCAACCATCCAGCTAGCCCTGTTAGATTGACTTATTTCAAGGGCCAAGGTGTGTGGAGCTGATTGTAACCTGCACAAACAACAGAGTTTGGAAATAAGCTGGGGTTAATGTGTCTCTTAGATCGTCCTTATTAATTTTTTAATGTATTTATTATTTAGGCTCTACCTATTTCTAAAGCACCTTTGAGATGACCAACAATAAAAGAAGGAAAAGTAAATAGACTCATATAACAAGGATAAAAATGAAAACTTATATATAAAATGATAAACCTAGGCTAAAAATAGTTACTATTATTATAATACTAATTTTAGTAATGGGTTCCTAGGCAATCAAAAATTTAAAATGTAGTGAGGGACTAAACTTTAATTACCTGATGATAAAAAGGATACATACTAATTCACCAGGAGGTGAGTTTTCTCCTTCGATCACTAACTCTTAATTGAAATTTATTACATGGATCCTTGAACACAGGAAGGGACTAACAACATTTTTAATGGTGATGTTTTTCAAGTTGCAGAAATATTCTTAATGTGTCTGTCTCTCATAGAGTGAAGAAAATGGATTGGTCCGTATAGGAGAATGAGGATCCTTTTTAGTTTTTCAGTTTTACTTCATCTGAGCTGTATCATATCCATGCCAGAAACGTGGACATGAGCTTTTTTGGTAGGAAGCATGACAGTTGGCCCACTCTGTCTTGTGCCAACGTGGTTTACATTCCAGGCTCTTAAAGAGTTCACCACATGCTTTCCCTGCAAGGGTATCTTGCCATGCTTACATAGTTACTTGGTTACACAGTAAAGCCTTCATTAGGAATTCTTTTTTATTTCCTAAAGAAAATTCTCCTTTATTTTTTCCTTTTTAAATTTTTTTCTCTTTATTGAGATATAATTGACGTATAACATTGTATGAGTTTAAGGTGTAGAACATGATGATTTGACATAACTATATATTGGGAAATGATTACCACAATAAGGTTAGTTAACACCTCCATCACCCCACATAATTACCTTTTTTTTTGGTGGTGAGAACATTTAAGATCTACTCTTTTAGCAACTTTCAAGTATATAAGACAATATTGTTAACTATAGTCACCAGTTAGCTTTTAACTGGATGTTTGTACTCTTTGGCTTACATCCTCCCATATTCCTTACCCCGCAGCCCCTGACAATCAGCACTTTACTCATGTTTCCATGAGTTTTGCATCTTTAGATTCCACCCGTAAATGAAATCCTACAGTATTTGTCTTTCTCTGTCTGACTTATTTCACTCAGCATAATGCCCTCAAGTCCATCCAAATGGACAGCATCCAATGTTGTCACAAACGGCAAGATTTCCTTCTTTTTTGTGGCTGAATATTAATCTTTTGAACATGCATGCCACATTGATGAACACTTAGGTTGTTTCCATGTCTTGACTATTGTGAATAACACTGCAGTAAACATGGGAGTGGGGGTATTTCTCTGAGGTAGTGATTTCAATTAGAGATTCTTGAAATTGCCTCCTTTGGCTCACCCTCAGAGGTCGCTGGAGTAAGAATTGGTGGCCCCTTTAGTGTTTAGGTCTGTTCCTAAAAGTCTCTGATTATTTTCAGGGAAAACTCCAGGCCTGCTTAACGTCTTTTGCATCCTGCTAAGAGCACGGTACTCTGTTACCTGAGGGGTCACCTCTGATGTGTGCCAATACTGTGTTGGTGCTCCAGCCTCTCGGGAGATGACAACCAAGCTTTTGGACTGATCCTCAGAATTAGGTATCGCTTCATTTCGGCAGTCAGTGCCACAACTAATTTTGGTTATCTTTAGTATTTAACACAAATGTTCTTCATCATGAATAGAGTATTTAACTTCTAAATTTCTGCCTAGTGCATTGACATCACAAATGAGTAATACTGCATGTCCCAACTTCAAAGGGTGACAAATAGTTTGATGAAAGCAGCAAATCAAGTCTGGCTCAGAGCCATTTATGCAGCAGACATAGATCCCAGATGTCAAATGTCAAATATCATTTAAGAACAGCAGAACACTAAAGGGGCAGAACATTTTACCAGGGTAGGTGATACTGAACCAGTCAGCAGAGAACACAAGAAGGAAATGATATCAGGGACAAAAACACATGAAAAACGTTTAATAACCCTCAGAACATATGGAAATTAATGATATTCAGAGCTTGCAGAATACCAAGATTTTTCAGCTTAAAATAATCTTCCTGCCGATGCGCAGTTACTGGAGGGCTCCCAAAACGCCACAGAGAAAATTAGATGCAAGCAAAAGAAAGCAAATCTTTGAGATTCAGGGAAGGGTTAGAAATAAAGCAGAATTATTTTTGACTAGTTGAAGAGACAGTGATACGGAGACAGCACCAGATTGAGACTTGGGTCCATGCCCGTTTTCTCCTTGCCCATTCTAATTGGTCTTGGACAAGATTCTTGTCCTTAATTTCTTTATTTGTAAGGTGGAGTTTTGTTTTATTAACATTTAAGGTCCTTTACGTCTTTAAAACTGTATAATCTATGCATATGACAAAGACCTAGTAGCCAGAATAACTTCTATCTGTACTAAATCTGTACTGAAGTAGAAAAAGTTTCCCCCCCGACCACCCAGTGCTTGGAAATCTGATAAAATTTGTAGCAGAAGGAAGGGCTGCTCCACTTCCAAGCTCAACTACCACTATATCATGCTGCCCCAGGAATAGAGCATGGTGTGGGGAAAAGACGGGTGAAGAAAACGGAGCGCTAGTCCAACGGAAGCGTGTATGTAACCACATTATCCATTCATTCTCAGCTATTGCTGCTTGAAATGGGGATTAAATTGAGTAAAAGGGTCTGTGCAACCCTAAATCCCAGGAGTGAGGTTTCTCCAATGACAGAGTTCTCCAGCTTAAAAAAAAAGATGTCCCCAAGGGCTGGGTGAATGCCCTCAGCGGAGACATATCTGAATCTCTTACACTCATTTAGTATAATTGAATCAGAGCTTCAAAATCCTTGAACTCTGTCTTCCATTTAACCCCAGCACCTTATTGGCAAGCAGGATACCTTCTAGAGAGTGGACCAAACCAGAAAGCTTTTAACTGACTCTGGATTCAAGAGTGACAGACTTTCAAAGAGCTCTGAGGCCTGCAAAAATCACAAGAGTGTGGGGAGGTCAACGCGGATTTTTGAATTATTAACACATGTTTAACAATTAAAGAAAGACATATCGCTAGGCTATCAAGGCAATTAATTATTTAGTTGTACAAGGTAAAGAGTGGAAAAAAAGATTAAGTACAGTGAATATGACTCTTAGGCTGTGAAGGCAGATATGCATGAAATGCCTGTCAAAACTTTACTTATTTGAAATCAAATCACATCTGATTCCACACCTCCATTCCACAGGGCTGGTGCAAAGTTTAATCTCAGGTGAGATTATTAGCATTCTTTTCCCACCTATTTCCAGAGTCATGCCTAAGTCCTTATTGAGAAAGGGTAGGTCTTATATAGAGCTGTTGATCAGAGTCCAACACTACATAGTGGGTCTGGCTTCCAGGGGCTTTGCACGAATTCTGAGATATGCTTGGGGACAGGACAGATCTTGTTCAAGGCTTGGACTTCTTAGGTGTACCCCTCCCTTCCACCATCTCTCAAGGGAAGTGAGAGAGCCAGCTGTGAGTGGATACACAGCAGCCCTTCAGTCAACTCAGGGCCATCTCTTTTCTTCTCTGCTGCACTTTTTTCCCTGCAGAAGCATTAAGTTCTCTCCAGTTCCCTTTGGAATACCTGCATATCTGCCACCTTCCCCTCTGAACTGCTTACCTCAATCTCCTCAAAAAGGCTTTCATAAGAGGATGAAAGAGAGGCTGTCTTCCAGAAGCTTTTTTTTTTTTTTTTTTGCCTAGCAATACAAATTTCTCTAGATTCAGGAAGCACAAAAACCCAGCTACCTGCATGGAATTGGAAGTGGGAGATGGATGTGAAGGAAAAGACGTTATAAGGACAAGCCCAAATTAGTGCATCAACAAGTCATCCCATACCCTTCCACTCCTCCCACCCCCATAAATCTTTGTGTTCTTTTAGCTCAGGGGCTCTTTCCTAAGTAACTCTCCCACACAAAGCTTCAGGGGTTTGATACTTCCTCAGACTTTTCAAGGGTCAGGTATGTGGGACTAGGTTCAAGGCAGCAGTTTTGCCTTTTGACATGAGGAGGCAGCTCTGTGTAACAATTAAGAGCAGATGTATTGATAGGGTATCAGGACGACCAGTGATTCATAAGTACAACGGCATGAGAAGAAGGAAGACTACAGTTCCAATGTCCCTGATGAGGATGACTCTTCATAAAAGAATTTGTAACTAGCACTGAGGATGAATTGATGTAGAACATTGCAGCGCCATGGCGGCCATCTGGGAAGTGACCGAGGACTCCCTGGCTGCTTGTGTAACTGAGAGGCTTGAGGTTATGACAGTTAAGTACAAGATAAACTGCCTACCTGAATCCCTAAGCTAGGAATGACCTCCTCTCTTTTTACTCCTCTAATGAAATTCCCTCTGACTTCAAGGGGTTTTTTTTAATTTAATTTGAGCCGTTAGTAAAATAGCAATTAAATAATTCTTATATTTGTTTATATAAGGTTTGTCCTCCTTGCTAGCTCCATGAGCACAAGGACCAGTATTTGACTTGTTCTTCTGTGTATTTCCAGCACTTAGCACAGTGCTTGGGGCACAGTAGGTGCTCAATAAATAGTTTGGTTGAATGAATGAATGATCAAGGTAAAGGGCATTTGTATTCTAAAGATGTCCGTAGCCATTTCGCCCAGAGAGCAATCTCTTTCTTCCTTTGAGTGCCCAGAGCACTAATTACTTGCGTGACTGAGTTGTCACAGAACATAAAAAGCCTTGTATCACACATTTGCCCAGCACAAGTACCTGCAAGCCCCCAATGGCACTTTGTAAGGTCGTAGAGGGCAGAGTCGATGACTCACAATGCTCTGATTCTCTCTGGCAGTAGCACTGAGCTTTGAGCTCAGTGGGAACCTGATATATAGTATTTACAGATAATTGTTCTGTTTAGAAGTAAATATTTGGCACTCAGCCTTTTCTTGCAAACGGTGCTGTTCATATAATCAAAATCCTTTTGCTGGAAATCAGTTGTAGATCCTTCTGCTACAAAACAATATATGCATTTCTGGAAAAAAATGCATTTTGTGTATTAAACATAAGAGGGTTTATGGAGAAATTAGGATTGGGAGTAGGCAGTTCAAAACCTTTGCAACTCTGTAACCACAGGCCTCATGAAAACAAGAACTGCTACCTTGAGGGAGAATTTAGCAGGGGTGGTGGTAGCTGGAGAAGGCCTCATGGATACTAAAATGCATGTAACCAGTAGGGCACAGATGGCTGGTCTGGGGGTACTGAGACCATGCATTTGGAAGTGAGCCCTGAGTGCACCTGTCACCAGCAGAGGGCGCTGTGGGGCTTGGGTGGTGGGAGGGGAGCCCTCACTGCAGGCACGCGTCTTAAGTTTACTTAAAATTGAGCTGAAAGGTCTCTGCTTATGCAGCAGCCAAACTTCAGGCTCTTTCCTTTGGTGCTAGAGGTTCTTTCTGTTCTGTCTCCCATTCCCAAGAAAACTCACCTGTGAACCGACAAAACTGACTCATTATTTAGACATCATTCCCTTATTTAACAACCATGTGTGAGCTACTTGTTGTTCAGGATAGACTGTACTTGTGTTTGATTTCCATCTGCTTCTGATGTTCTAGAATGTAGTTCAACTCAGAACTATGGGTTTAAATGGTTTACTTTCACACCCTTTCCTAAAAATAATAACGATGACAATAACAACCACAACCATACCTTTCCACACCTGCAGCCTTTGGGATAAGCCATTTATGGCCCAGAGTGTGGTCTGTCTTGGTGAATGCTCCCTGTGAGTTTTTTTTTTTTTTTTTACATCTTTATTGGAGTATAATTGCTTTACAATGGTGTGTTAGTTTCTGCTTTACAACAAAGTGAATCAGTTATACATATACATATGTTCCCATATCTCTTCCCTCTGGCATCTCCCTCCCTCCCACCCTCCCTATCCCACCCCTCTAGGTGGTCACAAAGCATCGAGCTGATCTCCCTGTGCTATGTGGCTGCTTCCCACCAGCTATCTATTCTACGTTTGTTAGTGTATATATGTCCATGCCACTCTCTCACTTTGTCCCAGCTTACCCTTCAGCCACCCCATATCCTCAAGTCCATTCTCTAGTAGGTCTGTGTCTTTATTCCCGTCTTACCCCTAGGTTCTTCATGACATTTTTTTTTCTTAGATTCCATATATATGTGTTAGCATACGGTATTTGTCTTTCTCTTTCTGACTTACTTCACTCTGTATGACAGACTCTAGGTCCATCCACCTCACTACAAATAACTCAATTTCGTTTCTTTTTATGGCTGAGTAATATTCCATTGTATATATGTGCTACATCTTCTTTATCCATTCATCCGATGATAGAAACTTAGGTTGCTTCCATCTCCTGGCTATTGTAAATAGAGCTGCAATGAACATTTTGGTACATGACTCTTTTTGAATTATGGTTTTCTCAGGGTATATGCCCAGTAGTGGGATTGCTGGGTCATATGGTAGTTCTATTTGTAGTTTTTTAAGGAACCTCCATGCTGTTCTGCATAGTGGCTGTACCAATTCACATTCCCACCAACAGTGCAAGAGTGTTCCCTTTTCTCCACACCCTCTCCAGCATTTGTTGTTTCTAGATTTTTTGATGATGGCCATTCTGACCAGTGTGAGATGATATCTCATTGTAGTTTTGATTTGCATTTCTCTAATGATTAGTGATGTTGAGCATCCTTTCATGTGTTTGTTGGCAATCTGTATATCTTCTTTGGAGAAATGTCTATTTAGGTCTTCTGCCCATTTTTGGATTGGGTGGTTTGTTATTTCGTTATTGAGCTACATGAACTGCTTGTAAACTTTGGAGATTAATCCTTTGTCAGTTGCTTCATTTGCAAATATTTTCTTCCATTCTGAGGGTTGTCTTTTGGTCTTGTTTATGGTTTCCTTTGCTGTGCAAAAGCTTTGAAGTTTCATTATGTCCCATTTGTTTATTTTTGTTTTTATTTCCATTTCTTTAGGAGGTGGGTCAAAAACGATCTTGCTGTGATTTATGTCATAGAGTGTTCTGCCTATGTTTTCCTCTAAGAGTTTGATAGTTTCTGGCCTTACATTTAAGTCTTTAATCCATTTTGAGCTTATTTTTGTGTTTGGTGTTAGGGAGTGTTCTAATCTCATACTTTTACATGTACCTGTCCAGTTTTCCCTGTGAGTTTTTGAAGAATGTGTGTTCTGCTGCTGTTGGACAAAGTAGTCTATAGATGTCAATTATACCCAGTTGATTGATGGAGGTGTTGAATTTGACTGTGTCCTTACAGATTTTCTGCCTGCTGGATCCATCCATTTCTGAGTAGGGTGTCGATATTTCCAATTATGATAGTGAATCCATCTATTTCTCCTTGCAGTTCTATCAGTTTTTCCCTCCTGTATTTTGATGCTCTGTTGTTAGGTGCATACTCCTTAAGAATTGTGATGTCTTCTTGGAGAATTGATCCCTTTATCATGATTTAAAGCCGCTCTTTATCCCTAATAACTTTCTTTGCTCTGAAGTCTGATCTGTCTGAAATAATACTCCTGCTTTCTTAAGATTACTATTGAGGACCAAGATGGTAGAGGAATAGGAGGATGTGCAGTTCACCTCGCTCCACAAATGCATCAAGAATACATATACATGTACATATCCATATTCTCACAGAACACCAGCTGAACATTAGCAGAAGACCTTGGACACTGGAAAGGACTAGACAGATCCTTGCATAACCTGGTAGGATGAAAAAAAGAAGGCAAAAAGAAGAGGAGAGGAAGAGGGATGGGATCTGTGCTCCTTGCGGGGGAAGGTGAAGAAGTTCCTGCACCTGGGGAAGCCCCCTCACTGACGGGGAAATCAGTTGGAACAGAAGGGGAGCATCTGAAGCTGTCAGAGGAGGGTGAAACAGCTGGTCTGCGGCAGACAGGACAGAGTGAGACCTACACAGACAGTCTGTGCCACAGCCCTGCATGCCCCAGACTGGGACATGTGTCCACCAATGCACACGGGGGCTGAGAGCTGGAATGTGGGGATTGGAGAGCAAACCTGAGGGGAGGACTGCTGTTGGCTGCGGGGAGACAGCTTGAGGGGATGGGAGGGAGGAAATTTGCAGCCAGGAATGCTTGTGGAGGAAACCCAGATTGCCATAGAACCAAGGTGCCACTGTTGAGTGACACACAGGGGTGGAGCCACCATTGCAGCCTCTCTCTCCAAGCGCTGGCCCCCTGCCCTGCCAGGAGCTAATAAAAGGCTGACCTTCTCACGCCTGCTGCCAGGTGTTAAGAAAAGCCCCCACCAGGGCTGATCTTCTCCTTACGGCTGCCAGGCGCTAGGGCTGGATCTGTCACACCCATGGCCACCAGCTTTCCTGCACAACTGTTGCTGCCACGGCACCCACGACCCAGGCAGTCATGCCACCTCCATGCCCTGTCCTCACTGGGACAGACCCTAGTACTCCAGGACAGCCTGGGGAGCAGACTCCTCTGGGTGGCCCACATGCAGAGGTGGGGCCAAAACCACAGCTGAGCCCCAGATGCAGGATGCCTAAGGAAGAGGGAAAAAAATTTTTCTGTGCAGCTGCACAAGTCGCAGATTAAATCCCTGTGATCAGCTTGGTAAACCCTGCATCTAAGGAATATCTGAATGGACAACGAGTGTTCCCACAAATGACACTGGTCTAGCTCTAGCAGCTGTGGACTTTGGGGACTAGTATATGTGGGAGTTGGGCCAGGGCAGAGTCTGAGCTGTCCCCACAGTATCCACAGAGGGACCAGAGACCTACCTAGAGATTTTGGAGGGCCTCCTGGGGAGGTGGAGGTTGCCTGTGACACATGGTTGGGGCAAGGACACTGACAGCTGAGACCTCAGGAAAATATAATTGTTACTATTTTTTAATGTTTTGGTTTGCTCTGTTGCTTTTTTTAAATTATTAATTGTTTTTTTAAAATTTTTTAATACATTTTAAATTTTTTTATATTTCTATTTCTACATTACATTTTTTTTTGTTCTGTGTTTTTTCCTTGTTTTTTTTCTTTCCTTTGTTCTATTTTGTTTTTATCTCTTTTCCTTTGTTCTATTTGTTCTTATCTTTTTAAAATGGTTTTTGTGTGTTTGTTTTGTTTGCTTTTTCCTTCAGTTTGTAGTCTGCTTTTGTTTTGTTTTATATTTTTTGTTTTTGTTAGTTTTGTTTATAATTGTTTGATTTCATTTGGGGTTTCTTTTGTTTGTCTGGTTGTTCTTTTGTTTTTTGTATTCTCTGTTTTTGTTTTTTGTTTTGGTATGTGTGTGTGTTTCTTTGTATTTTTTTGGTTTTGTTTGGTTTTGCTTTTACCATTTGTCTGGGGTTTTGTCTGTCTGTTCCGTTGCTTGTTTTTAATTGTTCTTATTGCTGTTTGCTTGTTTTTGTCTTTGCTATTTATCTTGGGGTGTTTTGGTCTATTCGTTTTCATTTGTTTTTCTTCCTGCCCCCTTTTTCTTTCTTTTTTTCCCCCCTTTTTTTCCAGGCCATGTGTCTTGTGGTGTCTTGGTTCCTAAGCCAGTTGGGCCTGAGCCTCTGGCGGGGGCAGCACAGACTCCAGGATGCTGGAATGCCAGAGTATTCCCTGCCCCAGGGAATATTAAATGGTGAGAGCTCTCCCAGAGGTCTCCATCTCAACTCCAAGACCCAGCTCCACCGAACTGCCTGCAGACTCCAGTGCTGAATCACCCATGCCAAACAACAAGGAGGACAGGAACACAAACCTACCCATCAGCAGACAGGCTGCCTAAGTCATACTAAACCCACCCCAGAACACACCACCTGATGTGGCCCTACCCATCAGAGTAACAAGATCCAGCTTTACCCACAAGAAAGCTGGAACAAGTTCCTTCCACCAGGAAGCCAACACAAGCCACTGGACCCACCTTGCCCAGTGAGGTCAGACACCAGAAGCAAGAGGAACTACGACCCTGCAACCTGCAGAAAGGAGACCTCAAATACAGTGAGTTAGACAAAATGAGAAGACAGAGAAATATGTTGCAGATGAAGGAGCAAGATAAAAACCCACAAGACCAAATAAATGAAGAGGAAATAGGCAGTCTACCTGAAAAATTATTCAGAGTAATGATAGTAAAGATGATCCAAAATCTTGGAAACAGAATGGAGAAAATACAAGAAGCATTTAGCAAGGACCTAGAAGAAGTAAAGAACAAACAGTGATGAACAACACAATAACTGAAATTAAAAACACATTAGAAGGAATCAATAGCAGAATAATTGAGGCAGAAGCACAGATGAGTGAGCTGGAAGATGGAATGGTGGAAATAACTGTCATAGAGCAGAATAAAGAAAAAAGAATGAAAAGAATTGAGGACAGTCTGAGAGACCTCTGGGACAACATTAAATGCACCAATATTCCAATTACAGGGGTCCCAGAAGAAGAAGAAGAGAGAGAAAGGGTATGAGAAAATATTTGAAGAAATTATAGTTGAAAACTGCCCTAACATGGGCAAAGAAATAGTCAATCAACTCCAGGAAGCACACAGAGTCCCATACAGGATAAGCCCAAGGGGAAACACGCCAAGACACATATTAATCAAACTAAAAATACTAAATAAAAAGAAAAAACATTAAAATCAACAAGGGAAAAGCAACAAATACCATACAAGGGAATCCCCATAAGGTTAACAGCTGATTTTTCAGCAGAAACTCTGCAGGCCAGAAGGGAGTGGCAGGATATATTTAAAGTGATGAAAGGGAAAAAACTACAACCAAGATTACTCTACCCAGCAAGGATCAGATTTGATGGAGAAATCAAAAGCTTTACAGACAAGCAAAAACTAAGAGAATTCAGCACCACCACTAGACCAGCTTTGCAACAAATGTTAAAAGAACTTCTGGCAAAAAAACAGAAATATAGATAAATGAAATGGATAGAAAGTCCAGAGATAAACGCATGCACATATGGTCACCTTATCTTTGATAAAGGAGGCAAGAATATACAATGGAGAAAAAGCAGGCTCTTCAACAAGTGGTGCTGGGAAAACTGGACAGGTACATATAAAAGAATGAAATTAGAACACTTCCTAACACCATACACAAGAATAAACTCAAAATGTATTAAACACCTAAATGTAAGGCTAGACACTATAAAACTCTTAGAGGAAAACATAGGCAGAGCACTCTGTGACATAAATCATAGCAAGATCCTTTTTGACCCACCTCCTAGGAAAATGGAAATAAAAACAAAAATAAACAAATGGAACCTAATGAAACTTAAAAGCTTTTGCACTGCAAAGGAAACCATAAACAAGGTGAAAAGACAACCCTCAGAATGGGAGAAAATATTTGCAAACGAATCAACGGACAAAGGTTTAATCTCTGAAACATACAAGCAGCTCAATATCAAAAAAACAAACCACCCAATCCAAAAATGGTCAGAAGACCTAAATAGACATTTCTCCAAAGAAGATATACAGATTGCCAACAAACACATGAAAGAATGCTCAACATCACTAATCATTAGAGAAATGCAAATCAAAACTACAATGAGGTATAACCTCACACTGGTCAGAATGGTCATCATCAAAAAATCTACAAATAATAAATGTTGGAGAGGGTGTGGAGAAAAGGGAACCCTCTTGCAGTGTTGGTGGGAATGTAAATTGATACAGCCACTATGGAGAACAGTATGGAGGTTCCTCAAAAAACTGAAAATAGAACTACCATATGACCCAGAAATCCCACTACTGGGCATATACCCTGAGAAAACCACAATTCAGAAAGAGTCATGAACCACAATGTTCATTGCAGCACTATTTACAATAACCAGGACATGGAAGCAACCTAAGGGTCCATCAACAGATGAATGGATAAAGAAGATGTGGCACATATATACAATGGAATATTACTGAGCCATAAAAAGATATGAAATTATTTTTAGTGAGGTGGATGGACCTAGAGTCTGTCATACAGAGTGAAGTGAGTCAGAAAAAGAAAAACAAATACTGTGTGCTAACACTTGTATATGGAATGTAATAAAAAAGAATGGTTCTGATAAACCTAGGGGCAGGACAGGAATAAAGACACAGACATAGAGTATAGACATCAGGTTATGGGGAGGGGGAAGGGTAGGCTGGGACAACGTGAGAGAGTAGCACTGACATATATACACTACCAAATGTAAAATAAATAGCTAGTGGAAAGCATCTGCATAGCACAGGGAGATCAGCTGGGTGCTTTCTGACTATCAAGAGGGGTGGGATGGGGAGGGTGGGAGGGAGATGCAAGAGGGAGGGTATATGGGGATATATGTATACATATAGCTGATTCACTCTATTGTGTAGCAGAGACTGACACAACATTGTAAAGCAATTTTCATCCAATAAAGATGTTTAAAAAAAGAACTTCTCTAGGCAGGAAGAAAAAGGGAAGAAAAAGACCTACAAAAACAAACCCAAAACAGCTTGAAAAATGGTAATAGGAGCATACTTATTGATAATTACCATAAATGTGGATTATATGCTCCAACCAAAAGACACAGACTGGCTGAATGGATACAAAAACAAGACCTGTATATATGTTGTCTATAAGAGACCCACTTCAGACCTAGGGACACATACAGACTGAAAGTGAGGGAATGGAAAAAGATAGTCCATGCAAATGGAAATGAAAAGAAAGCTGGAGTAGCAATACTCATATCAGAGAAAAGAGACTTGAAAATAAAGACTGTCACAAGAGACAAGGAAGGACACTACATAATGATCAAGGGATCAATCCAAGAAGAAGATATAAGAATTGTAAATATTTATGCATCTATCACAGGAGCACCTCAATACATAAGGCAAATGCTAACAGCCATAAAATGGGAAATTGACAGTAATGCAATAATTGTGGGGGACTTTACCACTCTACTTACACAATGGATAGATCATCCAGACAGAAAATTAATAAGGAAACACAACGCTTAAATGATACATCAGACCAGATAGACTTAATTGGTATCTATAGGACATTCCATCTGAAAGCAGCAGAATACACTTTCTTCTCAAGTGCACATGGAACATTCTCCAGGATAGATGACGTCATGGATCACAAATCAAGCCTTGGTAAATTTAAGAAAATTGAAATCTTATCAAGCATCTTTTCTGACCACAATGCTATGAAATTAGAAATCAATTACAGGAAGAAAAAAAAACTGTAAAAAACACAAACACATGGAGGATAAACAATATGCTACCAGATAACCAAGAGATCACTGAGGAAATCAAAAAATACCAAGAAACAAATGACAATGAAAACATGATGACCCAAAACCTATGGGATGCAGCAAAAGCAGTTCTAAGAGAGAAGTCTATAGTAATACAATCCCACCTCAAGAACCAAGAAAAATCTCAAATAAAAAACCTAACCTTACACCTAATGCAACTAGAGAAAGAAGAACAAACAAAACCCAAAGTTAGTAGAAGGAAAGAAATCATAAAGATCAGAGCAGAAATAAATAAAATAGAAATGAAAAAAACAATACCAAAGATCAATAAAACTAAAAGCTTGTTCTTTGAGAAGATAAAGTTGATAAACCTTTAGCCCTACTCATCAAGAAAAAAAGAGAGAGGACTCAAATAAATAAAATTAGAAATGAAAAATCAGAAGTTACAACTGACACTGCAGAAATACAAAGGATCATAAGAGACTACAAGCAACTATATGCCAATAAAATGGACAACCTGGAAGAAATGGACAAATTCTTAGAAAAGTACAACCTTCCATGACTGAACCAGGAAGAAATAGAAAGTATGAACAGACCCATCACAAGCACTAAAATTGAAACTGTGATTAAAAATCTTCCAACAAACACAAGCCCAGGGTAGATGGCTTCACAGGCAAATTCTATCAAACATTTAGAGAAGAGCTAACACCTATCTTTCTCAAACTCCTTCAAAAAATTTCAGAAGGAGGAACACTCTCAAACTCATTCTACGAGGCCACCATCACCCTGATACCAAAACCAGACAAAGATATCCCCAAAAAAGAAAATTAGAAGCCTATATCACTGATGAACATAGATGCAAAAATCCTCAGTAAAACACTAGCAAATCCAACAACACACTAAAGAGATCATACACTATGATCAAGTGGGATTTATCCCAGGGATGCAAGGATTCCTCAATATATGCATATCGATCAACATGATACACCATATTAACAAACTGAAGAATAAAAACCATATGATCATCTCAATAGATGTGGGAAAAGCTTTCAGAAAAATTCAACACCGATTTATGATAAAAACTCTTCAGAAAGTGAGCATAGTGGGAACCTACCTCAACATAATACATGCCATATATGACTAGCCCACAGCAAACATTATTCTCAATGGTGAAATATTGAAAGCATTTCCTCTAAAATCAGGAACAAGACAAGGGTGCCCAGTCTCACCACTATTATTCAACATAGTTTTGGAAGTCCTGGCCATGGCAATCAGAGAAGAAAAAGAAATAAAAGGAATACAAATGGGAAAAGAAGTAAAACACTCACTGCTTGCAGATGACATGATACTATACATAGAAAATCCTAAAGATGCCACCAGAAAACTACTAGAGCTATCAATGAATTTACTAAAGTCACAGGATACAAAATTAATACACAGAAATCTCTTGCATTCCTACACACTAAAAATGAAAGATCAGAAAGAGAAATTAAGGAAATAATCCCATTTACCACTGCAACAAAAATAATAAAATACCTAAGAATAAACCTAACTAAGGAGGCAAAATACCTGTATGCAGAAAACTATAAGATACTGATGAAAGAAATTAAAGATGACACAAACAGATGGAGAGATATACCATGTTCCTGGATTGGAAGAATCAATACTGTGAAAATGACTACCTAAAGCAATCTACAGATTCAATGCTATCCCTATGAAATTACCAATGGCATTTTTCACAGAACTAGAACAAAAATTTTTACAATTTGTATGGAACCACAGAAGACCCCAAATAGCCAAAGAAATCTTGAGAAAAAAATGGAGCTGGAGGAATCAGGCTCCCTGACTTCAGACTATACTACAAAGCTACAGTAATCAAGACAGTATGGTACTGATACAAAAACAGAAATATAGATCAATGGGACAGAATAGAAAGCCCAGAGATAAACCCACACACCTATGGTCACCTAATCTATGACAAAGGAGGCCAGAATATACAATGGAGCAAAGATAGCCTTTTCTTTTTTTTTTTTTTTTTTTTGGAGTACATGGGCCTCTCACCATTGTGGCCTCTCCCATTGCAGAGCACAGGCTCCGGATGTGCAGGCTTAGTGGCCATGGCTCACGGGCCCAACCGCTCCACAGCATGTGGGATCTTCCTGAACCGGGGCACAAACCCGTGTCCCCTGCATCGGCAGGGGGACTCTTAACCACTGCGCCACCAGGGAAGCCCAAGATAGCCTTTTCAATAAGTGGTGCTGGGGAAACTGGACAGCTACGTGTAAAAGAATGAAATTAGAACACTCCCTAACATCATACACAAAAATAAACTCAAAATGGATTAAAGACCTACATGTAAGACCAGACACTATAAAACTCTTAAATAAATAAATAAAATTAAAAAAAAACTAATAGAGGAAAACATAAGCAGAACACTCTGACGTAAATCACAGCAAGATCTTTTTTGACCCACCCCCTAGCGTAATGAGAATAAAAATGAAAATAAACAAATGGGACCTAATTAAACTTAAAAGATTTTGCATAGCAAAGGAAACCATAAACAAGATGAAAAGAGAATCCTCAGAACGGGAGAAAATATTTGCAAATGAAGCAACTGCCAAAGGGTTAATCTCCAAAATGTAGAAAGAGCTCATGCAGCTCAATATGAAAAAAACAAACAACTCAATCAAAAATGTCAACCTAAACAGACATTTCTCCAAAGAAGACATACAGATGGCCAAGAAGCACATGAAAATATGCTCAACATCACTAATTGTTAGAGAAATGCAAATCAAAACTACAATGAGGTATCACCTAACACCAGTCAGAATGGCCATCATCAAAAAATATGTAAACAATAAATGCTGGAGAGGGTGTGGAGAAAAGGGAACTCTGACACTTTGTTGGTGGGAATGCTAATTGATACAGCCAATATGGAGGTTCCTTAAAAAACTAAAAATAGAACTACCATACAACCCAGCAATCCCACTACTGGGCATATACCCTGAGAAAACCATAATTCAAAAAGACACATGCTTCCCAATATTCATTGCAGCACTATTTACAATAGCCAAGACTTGGAAGCAACCTAGATATCCATCAACAGATGAATGGATAAAGAAGATGTGGCACATATAGAGTACTGTTTAGCACAGTGTATCTTTCTCCATCCCTTAACTTTTAACCTATGGTGTTTTTCAATTTAAAATGGGTTTCATGTAGATAATATACAGCTGGATCTTGTTTTTTGATCCACTCTGACAACATCTGTCTTTCGATTGGTACATTTAGATCATTGACATTCAGAGTAATTATTGATATAATTGGATTAATATCTACCATATTTTTACTGTTTCCTATTTGTTGCCCTTGTTCTTTGTTCCTTATAGTCTTTTTTTTTGCCTTTCCTGGTTTTCATTGAGAATTTTGTATGATTACATTTTCTTTCCTTTGTAAGCATATCAGTTAAAGTTCCTTTTATTAAAGTTTTTAGTGGTTTCTCTAGAGTTTGCAATATATATTTACAACTAATCCAAGTCCACTTTCAAATAACACTATACCCTTAATGCTATGTGTACATAAGCACACATAATTGAATACACACTTACCATTGTTATTTTGCACAAATTGTTATTTGTTAGATCAATTAAGGATAAAAAAAATGAAGGGTTTTTATTTTTCCTTCACTTGTTCCTTCTTTAATGTTCTTTCTTTATGTAGACCTGAGTTTCTGTCTGTATTAGTTTCTTTCTCTGTAAAGAACTTCTGTTAACATTTCTTGCAAGGAAGATCTACTGGCTACAAATTCTCTGAAGTTTTGTTTGCCTGAGAAGGTCTTTATTTCTCCTCATTTTTGAAGGATAATTTCAGAGAGTACTGAATTCTAGGTTGGTGGGTTATTTTACTCTTGACACTTTAAATATTTGACTCCATTCTGTTCTTGCTTCCATGATTTCTGAGGAGAAGTCAGGTATAATTCTTATCCTTGTTCCTCTATAGGTAAGGTACTTTTTCCCCTCTGGTTTCTTTCAGGGTATTTTCTTTTTGTTGTTTTTTTTTTTTAACATCTTTATTGGAGTAATAATTGCTTTACAATGGTGTGTTAGTTTCTGCTTTATAACAAACTGAATCAGTTATACATATGCATATGTCAGGGTATTTTCTTAATCTTTGATTTTCTGTGGTTTGAATATGCAATACCTGGGTGTAGTTCTTTTCTTGGCTTTTATCCTACTTGGTGTTCTGAAAGCTTCCTGGATCTGTGGTTTGGTGTCCGACTTTAATTGGGGAAATTCTCATTCATTATTGCTTCAAATATTTCTTTTGTTCTTTTCTCTTTTCTCCTTCTGGTATTTCCATTACATGTATTTTGCACCTTTTGTAGTTGTCCCACAGTTCTTAGATATTGTTCTTTTGGTTTTTTTCCTTTTCAGTTTTTGTTGTTTTTCAATTTTGAAGATTCTATTGACATATCCTCAAGTTCAGAGATTCTTTCCTCAGCTGTGTCCATCAAGAGCATATTTTTTTTGTTATTTCTTTTTGGTTCTTTCTTAGGATTTCCATCTCTCTGATTACATTGTCTATGTGTTCTTGCATGCTGTCTACTTTACCTGTTAGAGTCCTTAGCATATTAATCATAGTTGTTTGAGGTTCCTGGTCTGATAATTCCAGTATTCCTGGCATGTCCAGTTCCATTGTTTGTTCTGTCTCTTCAAACTGCTTGTTTTTGCCTTTTGGTATGCCTTGTAATTTTTTCTCGATAGTTGGACATGATATACTATGTAAAAGGAACTGCTATAAAAGGACTTTAACAGTGTGGTAGTAAGGTGTGCAGGGGAATTCTGTGTATGTGTGTGGTCATCATTGTCCTGTGATTAGGTCTCAGTCTTTTAGTGAGCCTGTGCCTCTGGATCGTGAACTACACAAGTGCTTCTCAGTATTTTTCCCACCCCTTAGATAGACTGACTAGAGTTTGCTGGATTTGGATTTTTATTTCCCTCCAGGTCAGTTAGTCTCTGATAAAATCCTAGCTGGTTAAGCTCTTGTTAACTAGTTTCTCCTTGCTAAGAAGAACAGAGTGCTCTGGTATATTTGAAATGGTTCATTTTTCTCTCCTCCTTCCAGAAGCATGAGGTAATTTTTCTCTGATATTTACATGGGAACCTAGTGGAGCTCCAGGAGGTAACACAAAAGTGACTAGGTTTTTATCTCTGCAACTTGTCCACACTGAGCCTTGAGCAATTCATCATTTACAATTATGATTTTCTTATCTGGCCCTGGTTCCCAGAGATATTTCAGCTCCTGAGTTTTTGCTCCAGTAAGTTGTGATTTTCTGTTTACCTGTTGGTCCCTTCAGTTTTGGGGGTAGCAGGTTGCCTTGTAACCTCACTTCTTTATGTATCTAAGAAGAGTTGTTGATTTTTCAGTCTGTTTAGCTTTTTACTTGTTAGTATGGAGTGGTGACTTCCACACTCCTTATATGCAGAGCCAGAAACCAAAACTACCTGATAAGCATTTTACAGATTTTGTGTATTTAATGCTCAAAGCAACCTTACAATGAAGATATCCTTGTGCTTTTGTTACTGATGAGTAGACTTCCCCTTGGAGCAGACCATGGTCTCATGGGGGGTTACGGATTGTGCCTGGATATTAAGCTGGTCCACTGGCCCTCAAGCCAAGCTGTGGAGTGAAGAAGGTCTGGAAAATCATCCTAAAAGCTCTGACCTTTCTCCTCTCCTGGCCTCAGTGAGGTTACACTAACTTTCAAAGGGAAGAGTGGCTGGTCATTTCTTTTTGTTCACCATCCATAGGTAACTGACTTATCTGGTATCTGGCTTAACAGGCAAATGGTGAAAGTCTTTTCAGATTGGCAAGGTGAATCATTTGTTTTCAAGCTGACATTTTCTCTCCTTGAAGCTTCCCAACCCCTTGTTTTATAGTCAGTCAATTCTGCTGAGAATTTTCAAGAAGATTTCTTCCTTTATTATTCTGGAAATACTGTATCAGTCTCTCCCCCTAAGCACTTCTAAACTCACCAGGGTCTGACAAAAATTAAACTTCTTGAAGACAAAAGGTAATTACGTTTCTCCTCTAGTGCCAAAAATGTAATTGAAGATTTTAGACAAGGACTTACATTTTTTCTTTTCAGTCTACCTACAACATCTATAGAAACATAGCTTGTTTTTAATTAGATTATCACATAATGCCAACCACTTCTAGTACTTTAATGGAAAAACATTCTAGATTAATATGTTTAAGATTGTTGGCTATGGTATTTACTGAAGGGTGTACTGATAGAGTAAATGTGTTAAGTCAATAGCATCAACCAGAAGTATGAAACAAGAATTTGTAAAACTCTAATGGTGTTATTGTTTATAAATTGATCAGGTACTGGAGCAGGGATCTCCAGAAAAGAGCTCTCAAACTTACTTAAAATAAGTCCCATGCCCATAAGCTAAATAAAATACAGTGGAGAAAGAAATGGTTGAGGTCAAGTATCAATCAATTGCTTATAAAATCCTAAGTCTGTTGAAGGAGATACTTTTAGTTTCTCACATTATAAAAAAGGGAAGCTTGGAACACAGCAGAGATGAGCGATGTGACCTTAGTAAAACAATGAGGTGAGAGACCAGGAGCAGAGATGTAGTGTGTAGTTCCCTGAATTAGTCAGCTAGCATGGGAACAAGCTAGTGATACGCACCGAAATGCCTGTTGTGCACATTGGGAACAGTGTCTCTCTGGTCCCTCTTCTGAATTCCAACAAAGATGCTAATGCAAGATATTTAGTTGGTTTAAACTTAAAGCTGTCATCTTCCTCTGTGTCTTATTATAAAATAATTCTTATGGGCAAAGAGAAGCCCATAAATAACCCCTCAAAATCTCACTATTTATTTCATCCATCTTTTCTAGATCAAATTTGACTCCTATTGCTTTTTCCATGGGTCTGTTTGGTATGTATGATGACAAGCAGAGCATGCTGCCTTCTGGGCTATCACACGGGAACTGGGTTGTAGATTGCACTACAGGCAGGAAAATAAAATACATTTTGTGGTGGCAATATGGTGCCCTTTTGGTCTGGCTATTGGGACAAATCAGGGCGCGTCTATGTGGCTTTACTTCTAAAAGACATCTTAAATTCGTTATATGGATTGATAAATTATTTAACTTACAACATGAACTGACTACTATCAATTTTTGTGGCTGAGGTGCTCTGTAGTGACATATGTCTCAAGTCTGAAAAACTTGAAGTCATTATTAACTGGCAACCTGAAAACTATAAAGGTATGTTCTCAGCCCCAAGAGAGCCTGAACTCTTCATAAGATGCAACTTTACTTTGTTCTCCTTGATATTCGGTGTGGCAAGGGAAAATGGCACATACAATTCACACAGTGCTGTAAAAATTCCCACCTTATTATTTTTTAAGAAGGTACGCTTCGAGGCAGTCTTCTCAGCATTTGAAAAGGTTGGTCAGCATACCATTTTTCCTTTACAACCAAGTGAAATACATTAAGATTTGTTCCACAGCATGACAGACAGGGTAGCATAATGGGTAAAAACATGGATTCTGGAGTCAGCCAACTGGGGTTCAAATTCCATCTCCACCAGTCACTATCTCTGTAACTTTGGGCAAGTTCCTTTACTTCCCTGTGTCTCAGATTAAATGAGTGTGTGTGTGTGTGTGTGTGTGTGTGTGTGTGTGTGTGTGTGTGTGTGTGTGTGTGTGTGTGTGGTATTCAGCTCATGATAAATACTATGTGTTTGCTATATATTTCATAAGCCAAAGTAAAGTTTTGCATGTTTAGTTCAGAAAACTTAGAGACTGACTTTGAGTTACTATACATAAATTTCTGAGCAAAATCAGTGATCATAAATGAAACACAAATGACCCTTAACTGGAAGATAAACAAACATCGGAGAAAGAATTTCAATGTCCTATGTATGTTGGCAATTCACTTCTGATTCCTTGAAGAGATCTGCTCATTTTTGATATATTTATCTTCTAGAGGAGTTAAATCTTTTCTAAGTATAGATTCAGCGAACTCAATTATAAAATATAAGAACTTTGCTATAATAAACAAGTTTATCTTCTCTTCCAATTGCTACTCATATTTCTTCTCCCACTTCAGCAAATTAACAGATCTTAAAATTTCATCATGTTTCTCTAACTTTGTTTCTTAACTTTGCAAACACAGAACTACTAAAAAAAACAAAACAAAACAAAAAAACAACACATCACCACAAAACAAAAACAAATGAAGTTTTAGTGCTTTCCATTCACAAGACAGTATTTTTCTCTTTCTCCATTCACTCCCTTTGGTGTGTTAAATGCCTAGCATGTTGCAGATGTTGACCAAGAAGCTACTACAAGTGTTTCCCATGAGGCTTCTTATAGAGCTCTCAAGCTGAGAGATTACATTAGGAAAAGAAATATGGGATTTGATTAATCCAAGAAGCCACAATTCCTGGAGCATATGGTAAGACACCAAACAAACAATCAAACAGAAAGCACCTGGAGAGGCCAAGTAGTGTCCAGAAATGAGTCCCTTATTTCATCTTAAAACATAACAAACATATGCTCCGGAAATCACACTCTTAGCCATATATCTGGAGAAAACTCTACTTTGAAAAGATACATGCACCCCAATGTTCATAGCAGCACTGTTTACAATAGCCAAGACATGGAAACAACCTAAACGTCCATCAACAGATGAATGGATAAATATGTGGAATATATATACAATGGAATACTACTCAGCCATGAAAAAGAATGAATTAATGCCATTTGCAGCAACATGGATGGACATAGAGATGTAAGTCATACAGAGAAAGACAAATAACATATGATATCACTTATATGTGGAATCTTAAACAAATGGTACAAATGAACTTATTTACAAAACAAAAATAGACTCACAGACATAGAAAACAAACTTATGGTTACCAAAGGGGATAGCTGAAGAGAGAGAGATAAATTAGGAGTTTGGGATTAACATATTAACATACTATATATAAAATAGGTAAAAACAAGGACCTACTGTATAGCACAGGGAACTATACTCATTATCTTATTTTTTTTTTAACATCTTAATAGGAGTATAATTGTTTTACAATGGTGTGTTAGTTTCTGCTTTATAACAAAGTGAATCAGCTATACATATACATATATCCCCATATCTCTTCCCTCTTGCATCTCGCTTCCTCCCACTCTCCCTATCCCACCCCTCTAGATAGTCCCAAAGCACCGAGCTGATCACCCTGTGCTATGCGGCTGCTTCCCACTAGCTATCAGTTTTACTTTTGGTAGTGTATATATGTCCATGCCACTCTCTCACTTTGTCGCAGCTTACCCTTCCCCCTCCCCGTGTCCTCAAGTCCATTCTTTAGTAGGTCTGTGTCTTTATTCCCATCCTGCCCCTAGGTTCTTCATGACCTTTTTTTTTTTTAAGATTCCATATATATATATATGTGTTAGCATACGGTATTTGTTTTTCTCTTTCTGACTTACTTCACTGTGTATGACAGACTCTAGGTCCATCCACCTCACTACAAATAGCTCAATTTCATTTCGTTTTATGGCTGAGTAATATTCCATTGTATATGTGTGCCACATCTTCGTTATCCATTCATCTGTCAATGGACACTTAGGTTGCTTCCATGTCCTGGCTATGGTAAATAGAACTGCAATGAACATTGTGGTACATGACTCTTTTTGAATTATGGTTTTCTCAGGGTATATGCCCAGTAGTGGGATTCCTGGGTCATATGGTAGTTCTATTTGTAGTTTTTTAAGGAACATCCATACGGTCCTCCTTGTGGCTGTATCAATTTACATTCCCACCAACAGTGCAAGAGGGTTCCCTTTTCTCCACACCCTCTCCAGCATTTATTGTTTGTAGATTTTTTGATGATGGCCATTCTGACTGCTGTGAGGCTATACCTCATTGTAGTTTTGATTTGCATTTCTCTAATGATCAGTGATGTTGAGCCATTCTTTCATGTTTCTGTTGGCAATCTGTATATCTTCTTTGGAGAAATGTCTATTTAGGTTTTCTGCCCAATTTTCGATTGGATTGTTTATTTTTTTGAAATTAAGCTGCATGAGCTGCTTGTAAATTTTGGAGATTAATCCTTTGTCAGTTGCTTCATTTGCAAATATTTTCTCCCATTCTGAGGGTTGCCTTTTCATCTTATTTTTGTTTTCCTTTGCTGTGCAAAAGTATTTAAGTTTCATTAGGTCCCATTTACTTATTTTTGTTTTTATTTACATTTCTCTAGGAGGTGGGTCAAAAAGGATTTTGCTGTGATTTATGTCATAGAGTGTTCTGCCTATGTTTTCCTCTAAGAGTTCTATAATGTCTGGCCTTACATTTAGGTCTTTAATCCATTTAGAGTTTATTTTTGTATGGTGTCAGGAAGTGTTCTAATTTCATTCTTTTACATGTAGCTCTCCAGTTTTCCCAGCACCACTTATTGAAGAGGTTGTCTTTTCTCCATTGTATATTCTTGTCTCCTTTATCAAAAATAAGGTGACCATATGTGCATGGGTTTATCTCTGGGCTTTCTATCCTGTTCCATTGACCTATATATCTGTTTTTGTGGCAGTACCATACTGTCTTGATTACTGTAGCTTTGTAGTATAGTCTGAAGTCCGGGAGCCTGATTCCTCCAGCTCTGTTTTTCTTTCTCAAGTTTGCTTTGGCTATTCAGGGTCTTTTGTGTTTCCATACGAATTGTGAATTTTTTTGTTCTAGTTCTGGGAATAATGCCATTGATAGTTTGATAGGGATTGCATTGAATCTGTAGATTGCTTTGGGTCTTATAGTCATTTTCACAGTGTTGATTCTTCCAATGCAAGAACATGGTCTATATCGCCATCTGTTTGTATCATGTTTAATTTCTTTCATCAGTGTATTATAGTTTTGTACATACAGGTCTTTTGTCTCCTTAGGTAGGTTTATTCCTAGGTATTTTATTCTTTTTGTTGCAATGGTAAACGGGAGCATTTCCTTAATTTCACTTTCAGATTTTTCATCACTAATTTATAGGAATGCAAGAGATTTCTGTGCATTAATTTTGTATCCTACTACTGTACCAGATTCATTGAGTAGCTCTAGTAGTTTCCTGGTAGCAGCTTTAGGATTCTCTGTGTATAGTATCATGTCATCTGCAAACAGTGACAGTTTTACTTCTTCTTTTCTGATTTGGGTTCCTTTTATTTCTTTTTCTTCTCTGATTGCTGTGGCTAAAACTTCCCAAACTTTGTTGAATAATAGTGATGAGAGTGGGAAACCTTCTCATGTTCCTGATCTACGTGGAAATTGTTACAGTTGTTCACCATTGAGAACGATGTTAGTTGTGGGTTTGTAATATATGGCCTTTATTATGTTGAGGAAAGTTCCCTCTATGCCTACTTTCTGCAGGGTTTTTATCATAAATGGGTGTTGAATTTTGTCAAAAGCTTTTTCTGCATGTATTGAGATTATCATATAGTTTTTCTCCTTCAATTTGTTAATATGTTGTGTAACATTGATCTATTTGCATATATTGAAGAATCCTTGCATTCCTGGGATAAACCCCACTTGATCATGGTGTATGATCCTTTTAATGTGCTGTTGGATTCTGTTTGCTAGTATTTTGTTGAGGATTTTTGCATCTATGTTCATCAGTGATATTGGCCTGTAGTTTTCTTTCTTTGTGACATCCTTGTCTGGTTTTGGTATCAGGGTGATGGTGGCCTCGTAGAATGAATTTGGGAGTGTTCCTCCCTCTGCTATATTTTGGAAGAGTTTGAGAAGGATAGGTGTTAGCTCTTCTCTAAATGTTTGATAGAATTCGCCTGTGAAGCCATCTGGTCCTGGGCTTTTGTTTGTTGGAAGATTTTAAATCACAGTTTCAATTTCAGTGCTTGTGATTGGTCTGTTCATATTTTCTATTTCTTCCCGGTTCAGTCTCAGAAGGTTGTGCTTTTCTAAGAATTTGTCCATTTCTTCCAGGTTGTCCATTTTATTGCCATAGAGTTGCTTGTAGTAATCTCTCATGATGCTTTGTATTTCTGCAGTGTCAGTTGTTACTTCTCCTTTTTCATTTCTAATTCTATTGATTTGAGTCTTCTTCCTTTTTTTGTCAATGTGTCTGGCTAATGGTTTATCAATTTTGTTTATCTTCTCAAAGGACCAGCTTTTAGTTTTATTGATGTTTGCTATTGTTTCCTTCATTTCTTTTTCATTTATTTCTCATCTGATCTTTATGATTTCTTTCCTTCTAAGTTTGAGGCTTTTTGTTCCTCTTTCTCTAATTGCTTTAAGACTAAGGTTTGGTTGTTTATTTGAGGTGTTTCTTGTTTCTTGAGGTAGGATTGTTTTGCTATAAGCTTCCCTCTTAGAACTGCTTTTGCTGCGTCCTAGAGGTTTTGGGTCATCGTGTTTTCATTGTCATTTTTTCCTAGGTAGTTTTTCATTTCCTCTTTGATTTCTTCAGTGATTTTGGTTATTTAGTAGTGCATTGTTTAGCCTCCATGTTTTTATAGTGTTTACAGATTTTTTCCTGTAATTGATATCTAGTGTCATAGCATTGTTGTCAGAAAAGATACTTGATATGATTTCAATTTTCTTAATTTTACCAAGGCTTGATTTGTGACCGAAGATATGATTTATCCTGGAGAATGTTCCATGAACACTTGAGAAGAGAATATATTCTGTTGTTTTTGGATTGAATGTCCTATAAATATCAATTAAGCCCATCTTGTTTAATGTATCATTTAAAGCTTGTGTTTCATTATTTATTTTCATTTTGGATGATCTGTTCATTGGTGAAAGTGGGGTGTTAAAGTCCCCTACTATGATTGTGTTACTGTTGATTTCCCCTTTTATGGTTGTTAGTATTTGCCTTATGTATTTAAGCACTCCTTTTTTGGGTGCATAGATATTTATAACTGTTATATCTTCTTCTTGGATTGATCCCCTGATCATTATGTAGTGTCCTTCTTCATCTCTCGTAGTAGTCTTTATTTTAATGTCTCTTTTGTGTGATATGAGTATTGCTACTCCAGCTTCCTTTTGATTTCCATTTGCATGGAATATCTTTTTCCATCCCCTTACTTTCAGTCTGTATGTGTCCCTGGGTCTGAAGTGAGTCTCTTGTAGACAGCATATATATTGGTCTTGTTTTTGTATACATTCAGCCAGTCTATGTCTTTTGGTGGAACATTTAATCCATTTACATTTAAGATAGTTATTGGTATGTATGTTTCTATTACCATTTTCTTAATTGTTTTGAGTTTGTTATTATAGGTCTTTTCCTTCTCTTGTGTTTCCTGCCTAGAGAAGTTCCTTTAGCATTTGTTGTAAAACTGGTTTGGTGGTGCTGAATTCTCTTAGCTTTTGCTTCTCTGTAAAGGTTTTAGTTTCTCTGTGGAATCTTAATGAGATCTTTGCTGGGTAGAGTAATCTTGGTTATAGTTTTTTCCCTTTCATCACTTTAAATATGTCCTGCCACTCTCTTCTGGCTTGCAGAGTTTCTGCTGAAAGATCAGCTGTTAACCATATGGGGCTTCCCTTGTATGTTATTTGTTGTTTTTCCCTTGCTGCTGTTAATACTTTTTCTTTGTATTTAATTTTTGATAGTTTGATTAATATGTGTCTTGCCGTGTTTCTCCTTGGATTTTTCCTGTATGGGACTCTCTGTGCTTCCTTGACTTAATTAACTATTTCCTTTCCCATATTAGGGAAGTTTTCAACTGTAATCTCTTCTAATATTGTCTCAGTCCCTTTCTTTCTCTCTTCTTCTTCTGGGACCCCTATAATTCGAATGTTGGTGCATTTGATGTTGTGTCAGAGGTCTCTAGGACCTATATGTATATATATTCTTTTCCATTATGTTTTATTATAGGATATTGATCAGGAGGCAGAAGCTTGGGGAAGGGGAAGTCCCAGACTGTGGCCTTATTGGGGTTTCTGTAGGAAGGGCAAGGCAGGCCGGGTAAACAGTTTAGGCTTAGCCAGTTTGAATAATGTCATCATTATTCAATGGCTCTGGACTCTAGGGGTGGTCTCTAGTTGTCTGGTAACCTGCCCTGTGTTGGTTAGGGTGATTTAGGGCGGCAGAAATCTTGGTTTCGTTTGTGAGACTTAAAGGGCTAGGAAGAGGTGTAGACTCACTGGGATTAGCTGTTTTATATAAGAAACACTACTCCAGGCTGAGCCCTTCACTATTTCTAACAACCTAGTTATCCCTGGAAAGGGCAGTCTCCCCAGGCCAGCCAAATATTTTAAGATCTCAAAACATCAGAAAGTACAGAAAAAGAAAAAACAAAACCTTGATTAATGTAAAACCCTTATCCAGTTTTCAGACTTGAGTCTGCACAGACATAGAGATTGCAGAGTAAAGGGGGGTCAGCTGCTCTAGAGGAAGAACCTGCTAGAGTTTGTAGCGTGATGCTTCTTCCGAGACTTCACCGAAGGCACCAGCAGATATTTATCGGGGAAAATGGATTGTGTAAATGAAAATACCCAAACACTTGGGGGTCATTGGACACTGGACAAAGGCAACACTGATTCCTGGAGACAAACCATGGTCAAAATAGGGCTTAGGGGGAGGTGGAAAATAAGGAGAGCTTCTGTCCTAGTTCTTCTCTGTTGTACACTTGTTGAGACCTCAAACACACTTGGTGGTTATGTCCCCAGTTATATCTGTAATACACATGTCTGTTGGCAGAATTCCTATGATGGCCTTTTTTCCTGGAACAGTGGCTATTACGGTAGAAAGAGCAGAAAGGAAATCCTTACAACTCCCTCTCCCTGCCCAAATAGCAAACCAATACACTACCTCTGGAGTAAATTAGAGTTGAAGGCCATCATAAAAACCTAAAAGGTACAGAGATGATAATCTTATTACATACCCACCTAACTAAATAATTTGACTTCTGCTGAAGATTGTTTGTTGATTAAGAATAGTCACTTGCAGCTCTGTCCCAGATGGGGTCTCCTAATACAATCAATCAATGCATCTTCTAATTATAGGTATGCAACTATTAATACAGTGCAATCATTTTTTCTCACAGAACACAGCAAACTTTTTCTTAAAGAACGAGATAGCAAATACTTTAGGCATGTGGTGCCTTATGATATTTATGGCAACCACTCATCTCTGACACTATATTGCAAAAGCCACTGTAAACAGTGCATAAGTGAATGCGTATAGCTGTTTCCAGTAAAGCTTTATTTATAAAAACTGGTAGCCAGACCTGAGCACAGTTTGCCGACCACTACTCTCTCAATAGCCAGGAAACACCAAAAATAATTTGCTCTAATCAGGATAGGACAATGGTACATTATTACCAGTGAGGCTAGGACAGGGGGTGTTTCAGTAATAGATGCACTGAAACCAGAACAAATCTCCTCCAAGATAAATTCGGCCCTAAGAGTCCATGAGTCTTACACAAATATTTCTACCCCTTTTTCATCATATCCCAAGGGTGAAGAAAGAGACACTACAATACCTCATTTGCTTATCAAGAGTCTCAAGCTTCCATCACAAGCTTAAAAAGTCCAATTACTGACTTATCGCACATTATTGGGTGAAAGTTACATTGCATCAATATAATTAAAAGATTCAGGGACTTTCCCAAACAAAAATTTAATCTGATATGAGGTGACTCAGTAAGTTCACACCTAGAAACAAACCTTTAGCAACTCATTCTCCTAAAATTAAAATAATAAAGTTAGCACTTCACACCACATCCACAATTCTTTTTCTGTGCTTTTCAATAGGGTAAAGATAGAGCATAGTCATTCTGATATTTCCTCAGAGGACATCAGATATGCTTTCTTATTAGTAGACCTCAAGACTCAGGTTTGAATGGGGGTAAAGTGGAGTTTTTATTTAGCTATGCATTTCTATTGATAAATTTCAGATATGAGAGTTTTGCTCTGTAAAGGAATGCCCAGGCTATCACCGCCTTCCTAATAACTTTTGCCTGTTGAAATCTGATCTCTCCCCACCCAGACTTGCCACGGTTCTGAATTACTGTGTGGCAATCCTATTAGTCACCGTAAAACTGCTAATGTGCCCCATTTAAACAGGCACAGTGGATTTCAGAGCGGCACAGTGATAGAAAGCAGAGCTGACAGCTGTGCCGTCAATCATATTTCTAGGCTGTGCCCTGCAGCTGTTTACCATTATCACGTATTTACTGTTTAAAATAGAAGCTTTATAACCATAACTCAAAAGCCAACATAGCCACAAAGGGGAGAAAACTGTCCCTTGAGATCTGGGGAAACTTTGTGGTTGGATATATATTTAAGCTTATGTTGAGTACATCTCATTTCTCACTCCGAGTGACCCTGAGTCGGCCACATTAAAGTGATCACCGCAGAGTGACTAAATGGAAATATACACCCCATTTTTCCTTCAAACTCTTCTCATGAAACTAAAGTGCTTAAATACCTAAGAGAGATTTCCCGGATTCCAGAATTCAATGGTTATAGCTTAACTGGCTTAGCGTTCAGTCTTGGTCTTTATATCCTAATTAAGTTTGCTGAATGCTGGATCCTTCCACAAGAAGTGTTGTGTCAACCCAGTAAATTTTTCTCTTAAGCCAGTTTGTGGCAAAATGCAGCAAGTAAATTATACACAGAGAGAACGAGAGAGAGAGAGAGAGAGAGCGCTGACAATGACAATAATTAAGGCTTGGTTTATGTATAAGCTGGCTTAGGAAATTTGAGCATTTCAGTCATTGTCATGACTGCTATAAGTCAACATGGGTGAATAGGTGGTAGTGAGATCCATTTTTCTCATTAAAATCGCTCTGCCCTAGTCCAGCATTTTCTGAATATAAACTGGACCTCATATATGAATTGTTTTTGCAGGCAGACTTGTTAATGATGTAAACTGCAACTAGGTTATGGAACCTCAAGTAAGATATTCTAAAGATAACTTCCCATTCATTGACCAAGGTAGGGCAAAGGGAAATGTAATGGAAGAAAAATAGAGAGAAAAATCTTCTCTTAATCTGCTCCAGAGCCAAAGAGCTTTGCCTGGTTTCTTTCGATGACAGGACTAGAAATGAAAGTGCACAAAAATTAAGGGAAATTCCATGGCATTATCAGGCAGTCACCCTTGCTCAATCTATGTAAACTATAAGAATAAAATAGGGATTTGGGGATTTTACATATAAAAGTCAGCTGTTTGTTATCTGAAAAATTATTTGTGAATGGGTCAGACAAGGATTTATGGTATCTAGTATCTGTGAAATATGGTTTAAATTACCTTCTGTTTACACTTCAGTGAGATATTTGTTTTGTTTTTCTCAATGGATTTAGTTGCCATCAGATGGTTTTCTTTTTCACTCTGAAACTTGAACTTAAAAAAAATTTAAAGATTCTCAAGAAATCTCTTGAAAATTGAATATTTTTCAAATTAAACCTATGAATATTTTCAGAAAGAGGAAATTTACTTTGAAAAAACTCAAATGAAATCAACATGTACAAATATCCAGGGTTTTAAAACACATTCTCATTTGATGACAGTCTAACATACAGTTAGATAAATATTCAAGCTCTTTTGGGTGGGGTTTTGGGAAGCCATGGAAGAGGGAGGACTAGGGGATGGGAAGTTTTGTGCCTCACTTCCTGGAGCCTTGTCAGCACACTTCCTCTCATACTTCCTATTGTCTCGGGAGTAGAACCATCGGTGGCTAAGGAAAAGAGTACAGTTGCCACCCCTGTACTGAAAACAAACTTAAAAGTGTGGCCAAGGGAAATTAGGGCTGTTGAGGGTGAGAGAGAACAGCAAGATGAGAGAGTAGTGGGGCCACAGCAAAAAGGAAGTCTCTGCCTCAAATTCAGCCTTTCTGTGGGCCAGGGCCCTCACACTGTTACCAAGTTCAAGTTCAAGTTCATAATGCTTGCAGCACGAAGGTCAATAAATTGAGAGATGAGTTGTTGAGGGCAAGGAATAGCAACTTTATTCTGAAAGCCAGCAGATGGAGAAGATGGTGTACTAGTGTCCCAAAGAACCATCTTACCTCAGTTCGAATTCAGGCTTCTTTTATACTAAAAAGGGGAAGGGGTGTGGTTGGTTGCTGCAAATTTCTTGGTGTTGGAATCCTTTATACTTGTAGCTTTCCACCTAGGTCAGGTTACAATGTTCCTGTAAACCTTCAACAAGACAATTATTCTTTGTTTTGCAACTTTTTATCTCTATATGAATGGGAAAATCTTATACCTTTAAAGGTCAGATCCTTGAGAATGGGCTGTCCTGTATATTTCAGGCTATAGGCAACATTCTTAACTTGTAGCAAAACAATAAAATGCAAATATTAAAGTAAAAGAAACAGACCCATTATGGAGTCAGATTTGTTCTTCCCTATTACAGCACATCAGATGTGCAGCCTTAGTGCTCCAGTAAGGACTGAAGTGATCACATGACATGTTCAGGATTCATGGATCCCATGGCCATGTGATCTACGACCTCTGTGCACAGAGGGTCAGAACCGCTCTCGGGCCCATTTGTCTGCCTCCACACAGAGAAGTTCTTGGTTAGACTGCAAAAATGGACCCAGGAAAACTTCTCCATCCTTGAGTGCCTTGGAAAGGTGGCAGGACTCTCCCCTTTCACAGGCAAGAAAATTAAGGCCCAGAAAAATGGCACACACCAACCTAGCCAATGGGGATGAAGACGACTATTTGGGGATTCTGAATCCTAGTCAGAGATGGCTGGCGGGGGACAGGGGCACATGGGGTGGCCCAGAATGTCTGTTGCCCTGGATTGGCTAAGACTCTTTGAATCTGTTTCCCTCTCTGGAAGTGGCTGGAGCTTGTCATTCTAGGAAGCCCAGAGAAAATAGCCTGAGAAAAGGCCTTGGATGAGGCTGGGAAGGTCCAGACCTGGGTCGAATTGCCTGATATTCATTCTATCTCCAGATTCACTTCAGACCTCTCCCTCTCTGCTTCTGAAAATGACTTTGACTGCAAATGGCTCTTGTGAGGTGCAAGGAGGTGTGCAGTTCCCTCTAGAACGTGACTGAGGTTTGGGCCATCCCTAATGTTTGTGGGGTCCCAGGCTAGCGTGCAAATGGCAGCCCAGTAACCTAATACCTGTATGCTCACAATGGAAACATGAAGCTACAAAGTATAAAGTAAAAGACTGAAAATAAAATGAGTCAGGGAAAGATCTGGCTGTGGTCTATCTCTCATTGGTGCTGTACTCCTGGGAAAGACATATCCTTCACATCTGCAGTGTGTAGATTAGCATTCCTCCACCCTGATTGCAAATAAGAATTTGCAAATAAGATTGCAAATAAGAATTTATAAATGCCTGGGGGCATTTATAAAAATTACTGTTGCCTGGGCACCAATCCAGAACAATTAAATACAAATATTGTGGGTAGAGTTTGTGTAAGACACTTAAAAAAAAAGACTTAGGGGGTTCTAAGGTGCAGCCAAGAGTGATAACCTTTGGTCCATGAAAGAAGGTATTTTCTTGTTCTCTCAGAACACTTTTGTATCATAATATGTCGGATTCTATGAAAATTTCATTTCACTGTATCAAAGCTTGATTTGTGCATATGCTTCTCCCTGTAGCTAAATCATTCTGTATTTTAGGGCCACCTTCGTACTCTAAAGGCCTTACAATTCTTTTGGAAGAAATACTGCAGGCTGATGCTCTGTTCTTCTAGTTTCACAGAATCTGTGTATACTTTTCTTGCCCAAATTCACTTTGTCTACTTAACATCCAGCCTCTCTTAAGTCAATCAATATATATTTTCCTCTCTAAAGTTTTTTTCTCATTCTGCCCTAAAATGCATTCCTCACTCCCATCTGGCCAGGCTCCTCCTTGTTAAACTTAATCAATAAAATTAATTCATTTTGTTTATTTGTGCATTGAACATATATTTAGAAAGGGTCCCATCTATGTTCATAGTTGTCTCTGAGGGTGATTTCAGATGCTTGATACACATATACATACACTTCATACCTGTCCTTCTAATTGCCTAGGATGTCAGTCTGCCAATTTCTGTAAGCAGGAAAATGGCTGTTATTCTCAGCTCAGAGATGTAGGGGTGGTGTTTTGGCAAAAGAACAAGAGCAGAGAAGTATTACTCTTCTGGATTCTTCTATGTTTTGTGTTAATTGGAAGTAACTTCCTAACTTCCATTCCCCTCTTGCTTTCTAAGACTTGGAGGAACAGTTTATCACAGGTCCATGCAGATTAATAAATAAGGGTCCAGGTGTCTTTGGAACGGCAGCCTTTTGATTCTTCTGAAACCACAAAACTGGTTAATTCAAAGAAATCGTTGCTTAATTCAAAGAATTAAGATCAAGGGTGAGTTTTCTCCCCTCCCCATCTCAGCAAAACACCTTGAAATCCCAGTTTGGCTGTGCTCTACCAGATGGGTCTTGGGCTTTCAGTGATTGTATAGCAAAAGCAGGAAGCAGCAGGAGCTTGGAGTGGCTCTGAATCTGCCAATACTGGGACCTAAGCTTTGATGATGCACAGTATTCTTGTTGGAAGAAGTGTTTTTATGGTTAAAGGCAATACATCTCTTCTTCCTTAAGTGGCAGTTTGTTGGCATTACTTCCTTTGATTTTATTAAATTCATAAGAAGAAAAGCAAATCCACATGGTCTAGAGAAGAGGAACTTGGTTAACTGCTCAGACTTAGACTGAGAAAACTGCTCAGACTTAGAATCTTGAAAGGTACATAAGAATTAGGAGTTGAATACAACCTCTCCTACCATGAATATAATGTTAGCAACTGTGTACAGAGAAGATGCAAGACAGTGAGACATAGTTTCCAGACAGTGAGCAACTTCATGTTGAGTGGGTGAAAAAAAGAAAACTGTTAGCAGATCATCTCAGAACATGGGAAGGGAGAAAATGAGGTGCACAGGGTACTTAGAGGTCAAAGGACTGGGCACTTAGTCTGTTGTGTGTCTTGAAGAATTAAGTGGATAGGTGAAGTGGTGGCAGTTGGGGGGACAGGAAGGGTACCCATTCCTACTGAGTGCTCAGTGTTGTTGCTTCTAGGACCTCTCACCTGACAGAGCAAGGCAATATATATATGTATATATACTTATGTATATACACGTATCTGCAAATATTTTTAATGTAAACATCTATATCTATTTTAAACTAAACATGAGTTCCTAATGGTGTCACCAACTCTAATTGACTGACACATGGATCAATCTATTCTTCTTCCCTCGTTTGTCCATAACCTCCCACTCTAACAGGGAGAAACCTGGCTCCCACCGTCTGCCAATCATTTACTTAACTGTCTAATCCAGTACACATGTATAGTACTTTCAGGATTGTTAACCCATATCCTCATGAGAAACAACCTTGTCTACTAGAGTACAGTGCTGATGTACAGTTCTTTTGCCTTTTGTGTCTTAAAGACACTACTCTTTTCCAAAGTGACTTAGGTCAGCATTTTCTCCCCATCCCTTTTGGTGAGGTTGTTTCATACATTTTTTTTTTACATCTTTATTGGAGTATAATTGCTTTATGTTTCATACATTTTTAACACAGATTATTTTGTCACATTTGGTATTCCATCCTGGTATCCTCTGACAACCTAAATGATTTTTTTAATATTTTCATATATTAAGACTCACTCTTTATACTATAAAGCTCTATGTATTTTAACAAGTTCATAGAGTCATGTATCTGTCATTGCAATATCATATGGAGTAGTTTCACCAGCCTAAAAATTCCCTGTATTTTATGTATTCAGCCCTCTCTTACCCACCTCCCCTCCAGGAAACCTGGCAACCACTGATCTATTTACTGTCTCTGTAGTTTTGTCTTTTCCAGAATGTCCTAGAAATGGAATCATATAATATATAGCCTTTTCAGGCTATTTCCGTTCACTTAGCAATAAACATTTAAGATTCATCTATGCCTTTGCATAGCTCGATAACTTATTCTTTTTTATTGCTAAATAGTAGTCCGTTACTTGGATGTACTAGCTTGTTTATCCATTCCCTATTGAAGGACATCTTGGTTGTTTCCAATTTTTGTAAAGTATGAATAACACCGCTATAAACATTCACATGCTGGTTTTTGTGTGGCTATAAAATTTCAAATCAATTAGGTAAATAACTAGGAGTGTGATTGCTGGAATTCATGGTTAGATTATGTTTATCTTTGAAAGAAACTGCCAAGCTGTTTTCCAAAGTAGCTATTTTGAATTCTTACCAGCAATGAATGTGAGTTCCTGTTGCTCTACATCCTTGCCAGCAATTAATATGTTTTTTAAAATTTTATTTTAGCCTTTTTAATAGATGTTTAGTTGTATCTCGTTGTTTTAAGTTGCAATTCCTAATTACAAATGATGTTGAACTGTTTTTCACATACTTTATTTACCAGCCGTATATCTTTGGTGAAGTTTCTGTTCAGATCTTTTGCCCTTTTTAAATTGTATTGTTTGTTCTCTTGTTGTTGAGATTTAGGAGTTCTTTGATTATTTTGGATATGAGTTCTTATCAGATATGTGTTTGCAAATATTTGTCACAATATGTTTTCAAAGTTTTGTCCTTTCATTATCTAAATAGTGTCTTTCATGGAGTGACAGTTTTGAATTTTAATAAAATTTACTTACCACTTTTTTTCTTTCATGGATTGTGCTTTTGATGTTGTATATAAAAATAAGGTCACATATTTTTCCATCTTCTAGAAGTTTCGTGGCTTTGCATTTTACAGTTAGATCTATGATCTAAGTTGAGTAATTTTATTTTGTGAAACATGTGAAGTCTAATTTTACATTTTTTACATATGGACATCTAATTTTTGTAGCACCATTTGTTGAGAAGATTATCTGTTCTCCAAACAATTGCCTTTGCTCATTTGTCAAAGATCACCTGACTATATTTATGGCAGCCTGTTTCTAGGCTCTCTATTCTGTTGTATTGATCTATGTGTCTATTATTTTGAGAATAGAGTGCTATCTTGATTGCTGTCTCTTATAATAAGACTTGATACCAGGTAGTGTCAGTCCTCCAGTTTTATTTTTCTTTTTCAATATTATGTTGGTTATTCTAGGTCTTTTGCCTTTCCATACAAACTTTAGAACCAGTTTGTCAGTATCTACCAAATAATTTACAGAGATTTGGTTGGGATTATGTTGAATTATAGGTAATTTGGTAAGAATTGAATTTTAACAATATTATGTCTTCCAATCTATGAAGGTAGGATATATTTCCATTTATTTGTATCTTCTTTGATTTCTTTTATCAATGCTCTATACTTATCTGTACATAGAATCTTATAATATTTTGTTAGATTCATGTCTATTTCATTTCTTTGTCCTAGTATAAATGGTATTCTGTTTTTAATTTTAAATTTCTTATTTAATTTTAGTAAATTGTGTCTTTCAAGGAATTTGTTCATTTAACTAATTTGTCAAATTTATTGGCATATAGTTGTTCACAATTGTTTTTACTATTTTTTTAAATGTCTGTGGAATCTGGAATGATGTACTCTCTTTCTTTCATGAGTGAAATTTGTAATTTGTATTTTTTCTCTTTTTTATTGATAAATCTAGATAGAGGCTTGTATTTTATTAATACTATCAAGAGACCTATTCTCAGTTTTGTTGATTTTCTATCATTTGTCTACTTTTTATTTCACTATTTCTACTTTGCTTCTATTTTATTGTTTTGTTCCTTTTGCTTTAATTTCCTCTTCTTTTACTAGCTTCTTAAGATGAAAGTTTAGATCAGTGCTTTTAAATCTTTCTTTTGTCTTTTCTAGGTATTTCCCTTTAAGCTTTGCTTTAGCTGCATTCCACAAAATTTTGATGTATTTTGCTTCCATTATCATCCAGTTCAAAATATTTTCTAATTTCCTTTGGAATTTCTTTTTTGATCCATGGGCTATTTAAAACTTTGTTGGTAAGCTTCCAAATGTTTAGGGATTTTCCTGATATCTTTTTGTTATTGACTTTTTGTGTGAAAGATCATACTTTTATTTGTTTTATTATTTTTAGAGAATATGCTTTGTGCTTTATAATGGATTGTGCTTTATAATGGATTGAGACCTTTCATGGCTCAGCAGCTGATCTATCTCATGTATATTCCACATACACTTGGAAAATATGTGAATTCCACAGTTGTTAGGTGTTGTGTTCTATAAATGTCAATAAGTTTAAAATTGGCTAATAGTGTTGTTCAAGTCTTATATATATTTATTAATTTTTAACTTTTTGTGGTTCTATAACTTTATTTGACAATCAATAGTTAGTTCTCATCCACATTAAGTGTCTGTAGATTTTTGGAAGTGGTGACAGGTATATAGGTAACCAAGGTATAGAGCTCGTTTGGTGAATCTTCATGTTCATTACGTTTTCTGCACATGGGCATGAGATGGGACATTCCTTATTCCTTTGGCCCAGACTGCTTTGCTAAGCTTGGTGTCAATGCGTACATCTGGAGTTCTCATCTCCTTCATGGCAAAGTTCAGGATATCTTTGAGTGCCTGAGGGACACGTTTCTTGAAACCCACTCCATGGATGCTCTTGTAAATGTCGATAGTGTATTCTCTGGTCACCACCTTATTGATGGCAGACCGGCCCTTCTTCTTCTCTCCACCCTTCTTTGTGGGAGTCATTCTGCCGGGCTCTGGTTGGAAAACAATCTTTAATATATATGTTTTAATCAATTACTGGAAAAGAAATGTTAAAATCTCCAATTTTAATTGGAATTTGTCTTTTTCTCCCTTAGCTCTGTCAGTTTTTGCATTATTTTGAAGCTTTGTATTAGATGCATACACATTTAGGATTATTATGTTTCCTTAATAAATTGTTTATTGCATCGTTATGAAATGCCTACCATTATCTCTGGTGATACTCCTTATCATGAATTCTACTTCTTGTGATATTAATGTAGCCCCTACAATTTTCTTCTGATTAGTTGTTTGCATGGTATAATTTTCCCAATCTTTTATTTTTTAAGCTCTGTCTATACTTGAAGGCCATTTCTTGAAAGCAACATATAATGTGTGTTTCCTACTTGTCTAGTTTGACGATCTTTACCTTTTAATTGTAGTTTTAGTCCACTCACAGTTGAAGTAATTATTGATATGTTTGAATTTAAGACCACCACTGCCTTGTCTGTTCTTTGTTCCTCTTTCCATCATTTCCTTCTTTTTAAATTAACCAAGGATTTGAAAAACTTATTCCATCTTAACTCATCCATTGGTTTTTAGCTATTTTAGTGATTGCCATAGGGATTGCAGTATGTGTCCTTATATTACCATAGTCTTCCTTGAATTAATATTATACTTCTTTAAGTATAATATAAAAAACTTATTATAGCATATTTTAAATGATCTCTCCCATTCTTAGTACTATTATTGTCTTTCATTTTACCTCTGCATTTTTATAAACCCCACAGTACATTTTTATGTACTTTGAATAGTAAATTGTATTTTTAAAAAAGAAATGAAGGTTTCCCTGGTGGCACAGTGGTTAAGAATCTGCCTGCCAATGCAGGGGACACAGATTTGAGCCCTGGTCCGGGAAAACCCCACATGTCGCTGAGCAACTAAACCTGTGTGCCACAACTACTGAGCCTGTGCTCTAGAGCTCATGAGCCACAACTGCTGAGCCCACGTGCCACACTACTGAAGCCCACGTGCCTAGAGCCCATGCTCTGCAAAAGGAGGAGCCACTGCAATGAAGAGCAGCCCTGCTCGCCGCAACTAGAAGAAAGCCCATGCACAGCAATGAAGACCCAATGCAGCCAAAAATAAATAAAGAAAAATAAAAAAAGAAATGAGAAAAATACTTTCTGTTTACCTGCATATACATACTTCCTGACATGCTTCATTTCTTCATTTCTGTTACTGTTTCTTTCTGATATCATTTCCCTTCAGCACAAAGAGTTTTATATTTCTTTCTGCTGGGGAAGATTCTCTTGGCAATTGTTTTTGTCATTTTTCCCTATTATTTTTAGAGAATATTTTCACTTGATATAGAATTCTAGGTCAACAGACTCTCTTTTTCCCTCTAGCACTTTAAAGACGTCTTGTCATTTTCTTCTGGCTTGTACTGCTATGGATGAGCTGTCTGCTCTCATTCTTCTCATTGTTCCTCTTTAGAGAACATGTCTTTATTTTCTGGTTGCTTTTAAGATTTTTCTCTCTGTCTTTGGTTTTCAACAAGTTGAATATGATTTGCTTAGGATTTGTTAAGCTTCTTGGGTCTGTCTGCTGGTATTTTTCATCAAATTTGGAAAAAAAGTTAGTCATTATTTCTCCAAAATTATTTTGACTCCCATGCTTCCTCTCATTTTGGATCACCTGTCTTAAATATGTGAGACCACTTGATATAGTTTTACCATCACTGGTACTTCTACTTTTTTCTTTTTCTCACCCAATCACTGAGGCTTGGAATACTCTGCACTGGCTGCAAAAGCTTTCACAGTTAGAGTCAGGACCTAAAACACTGGAAAAGGTAACACATAGATTTGGAGTCTCATCAAGATATAAGTAACCCCAGATGTTTTTATGAGGGTAAGCTATTGTGCAGAAGGATGAAGATGAGCTGAAGCTATTTTAGAGAGGAGGTAGAAAGAGAAAAGGCAGGGAGTAAAGGAAAAGACCCTATGATTAGCAAAGATAAGCTGTGAGGATGTCACAAATTGGCTTCCTAGTGTTTATTTTCTGAGTGGTAAAGAAAGGAGTAGAAATATTTGACAAACAATCCTTTATATTGCCCACCCATTTCTGGTGAATAAACTCAAAGAGGCAACTGAGCAAAGTTTGAGAGAGAAAGTGTATTTTCCACCTCCAATGCTCTCGTTTGGCTAACATAGGTTAGAAAAAGTGTTACCAGAGGAACTGATACCCTGACTTATTGTATCAGATAGCGACTTCTCTGGGTCTCCCAAGATTCACCCCTCTGTCACGTCTCCTGCCTGGAGTCTCTTCAAAAATCTGTGAAAGACCTCCAGCAAGTCAGGTAGCAATGACTTTTAAAGTTAAACAACATGTAGTCTATTTATGTTCTCTCATCAGGGGTAAATCAGAGCAATTAATGAAATCAATTGATTATTTTTTTAACATCTTTATTGGCGTATAATTGCTTTACAATGGTGTGTTAGTTTCTGCTTTCTAACAAAGTGAATCAGCTATACATATACATATATCCCCATATCTCCTCCCTCTTGTGTCTGATTATTAATTAAATTAACTAGCTTAAGTTAATTAATTAAAATTAAATTGGAATGTAATTAAATTTTCTCCTTGGAGGGAAATTAAAAAAAACAAAAACGTTGAGAAACTTTGCCTTGAGTCTCCTCAGATGACCCATAAGAAGGCTTGTTCGATGATGCTCCACAATTAATTTTAAAGAACTCTCAACCATGTTTTTGTCTTATTTTAAAGTTGTAGATACTTTTTCTTAAATGAAGAGAGCCATAGAGTAGAAATGGCTGTCCAGCACACCTAGATAGAGAGGGCCAGAGGCATCTAGCTTCAGATTCCTTGGAAAGGGTGGGAGCAGAAACATATCTTCTGCAGAATTCAAAGAGCCCAGTGTTCAGCTGAGGAGTAGTCAGACCTGGGGTAGACCAGAAGCTGGAAGTGAGAGATGCAGTGGCAGCAGCCGTACTCAGCCTAATGTATGCCAGAGCAGATAGACCACGTCCAGTCCAGCCATGTAGAGCGTCCCAGCATTCTCACATCCTTTTGGACTGTACCTGCACCTGTAGTGGTAGGGTCAGAACTGGCTGTGAATTGAATTCGATTACATTTCCAGCAGACGGCCCAGTGGGAACTCAAAATGGAAATAAAGTTCAGGTAAAGAAGAATATAGCACATCACATTTCTTATATCCCTGCATTTTTGGCCTGAGATTTTGTCTACTATGTGAACTTATGAAGAAACGCACATCCGATAATGTGATGCGGACAGAATGCTGGATCCCCTAGATGAGCAGAGCCGCAGAAGAACATACACTGGGTATAGGTGGAAATTCTTACACGTGATATGGGTGCATAGGGATTGTTAACTTCTTCAAGCAAAAGCTAAAAATTCCAGTGTTGAACTGGCAGAGATGGTGGTCTTTCTCCAGAAATTTCTGCTGGCTGCCTCTTCTCCTTTCCCCACTTGTCATCTTTCCAGGTGGCAAAATCCTGTCTGAATTTTAGTGCTTAGGATTTTCCTCATGAGCTGCTTGAATCCCAGAAAAAAAGCCCTGAGCACTGTAAAGTGAGCTCCCATGAATAATCCTTAAAAATTTTACTGCCAAATAAGATATTCAGTTCTGTGGGCTGAGTTAACCAGCTCGGCATAGATGACAATGATGGCCCAGGGCCCGTGTCAGCCCCTGCTGCCCTCAGTTTCTTACCCCCAGGAAGTTCCACTGGAGTCTTTGTAGTGTCAAAGTGTAATTTTTGGAAAGTTGAAAATCTAAGTCTCATAGAGATATAGAGGAAGCTTGTATCAAAGATTTACTCAACTCATTAGTGAGGAAGCCAGTAAGAAATAAGCTGATTCAAGGAGAATTTGAGGAACTGAGTATTTACACGCATTTAAAAAATGTTAGAATGAATTGCCAGGTTAGTTACAAGACTTGTTGGTACCCTACAGGACAAATAAAGCCAAATCTTTGGGGTTAGTTTATATCACAAACAGAAATCATTAATAGTTTTCTTGGACAGAAATCTATAAGTTATGAAACTTCACAGGACCTAATTACTAGACAACAAAATCAAACACAGGTATGTTCTCCTGGATAACTGAAGAATCTTTTGGTCAGCTTATTAAGCCATGTCCCGGTATGACATTGAAAGGACATGATTCCTCCCCCTTTGCCTTATTTCCATGTTTTAGATAGTATATGTTAACAGCAGCTCTTTGAAATGCTGGTGACAGTGTCTAGAACTTATCTCTGAGCTATGAGCCCTGCTTAATCAGCATTTTTGGACATGAATATATATACATCAGAATTGAAGAAAAAAGCACATTGCAGGAGGGCTCTGGCTTGGAGAGGAGAAGGGGACCAAATGGGTGGTGTGGGGAATTAATTTTTTAAAAAAATGTTCTGTTGTTAAAACTTTTTTTAGTCACTGAGCTTCATGTGATTAGTCCTTTGGATTCAACAAAAGATTTTGGCACTGTTTGAGTTAGGGTGTGGAGAAAAGAGAATCCTCTTGCACTGTTGGTAGGAATGTAAATCGACACAGCCACTATGGAGAACAGTATGGAGGTTCCTTAAAAAACTAAAAATAAAATTACCATATGACCCAGCAATCCCACTACTGGGCATATACTCAGAGAAAACCATAATTCAAAAAGACACATGTACCTCAGTGTTCATCGCAGCACTGTTTACAATAGCCAGGTCATGGAAACAACCTAAATGCCCATCAACAGATAAATGGATAAAGAAGATGTGGTACATATATACAATGGAATATTACTCAGCCATAAAAAGGAGCGAAATTGGGTCATTTGAAGAGCATGCATGAACTTAGAGATTGTCATTCAGAGTGAAGTAATTCAGAAAGAGAAAAACAAATATCGTATATTAATGCATATATGTGGAATCTAGAAAAATGGTACAGATGGACCTGTTTGCAAGGCAGAAATAGAGACACAGATGTAGAGAACAAACATATGGACATCAAGGGGGAAAGAAGGGGGGGATGAATCGGGAGATTGGGATTGATGTATATAAATTAATATGTATAAAATAGATAACTAATGAGAACATGCTGTATAGCACAGGGAACTCTACTTCATTTTGCCGTATAGTAGAAACTAACACAACATTGTAAAACAACTATACCCCAATTAAAAAAAAAAATGGAAAAGAGAGTGAAGAAAACAGGTTGCTTGAATTCTGGTTCAGCCACTGACTAAATGCATGACTTGATCAAGTCACCTAAGATTGCTGTAGGTGACAGCTGGTCTCCAAAGATGGCCCCCAGTGAACTCTGCCTCCACTTTAATACTCTCATGCAATCCCCTTCCAGGGTGGCTTGGACTGGCCCTGTGCCTCCATTTTAAGCAATAGAACATGGGCTAAGTGACACCTCCTAAGCCTTGGGAAGCCCTGACAGCCTCTGCTTTTGTGGTCTTAGAAGTCAGTCTGTACATAAGAAGTCTGACTGTCCCACCGGAACGAGAGGCCATGCGAAGGGGCCCTGGAGGATGAGGGGCATGTGGGGAGGGAGATCTCAGCGGGAAGCTCTCTGGTTCTGGACATGTGAGTGATGACAGCATCCTGGACACTCCAGCCTACGTGATGTTGAAAGCACTGGAGTTAAATGCCTTAAAAACAAGTAAACAAAAAACCATTTAAAACAAAGCTAAAGATGACATTGCCAAGCAAAGGTAGACTGTGTGCGGGGCTTCCTGGTGGGAGGTGAGCCTAATGAGAAAGGAGGGGTTTAGGGAGGAAATTAAGATTAATTGCAATGTTCAAAAGTTGTGGTATATTCTTTTTTTTCTTTTTGCGGTACGCAGGCCTCTCACTGCTGTGGCCTCTTCCCGTCGCGGAGCACAGGCTCCGGACGCGAAGGCTCCGGACGCGAAGGCTCAGCAGCCATGGCTCACGGGACTAGCCGCTCCGCGGCATGTAGGATCCTCCCAGACCGGGGCACGAACCCGTGTCCCCTGCATCGGCAGGCGGACTCTCAACCACTGCACCACCAGGGAAGCCCCTGTGGCATATTCTTTTAAAAGAAGCCAAAGATGCGCCGTTTCTTGAGTTATTGCAAAGTTGTACAAATCACTGGAGAAGATGTCTTAGGGAAGAAACCTGTGTGAAAGGTGGGGAGAGAAAGGGAGACCCCAGATAACCAAATAGATCTTTTCCATCCGATGTGAATGGTTTTATAACTGCATAGTGGGAGCTTGGAGTAAACCTGAAAATGAAAGAATTACTTAAGGATGAGATTTACTATAGCAACAGAATATTTGTCATCTAATTGAAAACAAGGCTTACAAGATTTTAAACAGAAACATACTTTATTTTCAGTAGTTTCATGATTGTTTTAAAACATTTGAGCCTACCCTAAGATAAACGATACCCTCCATAAGTCTTGTCTTCAGAATAAATTTTGAATTCAGAAGAGCTAACCTTTGAAAATATGTAATTCAATGTAAAGGAAACCTTAGCTTTCTTTACCTTGCATTCTTTAGAATAGTGAATTTTAGTATTTACTAACTTTGTAAATACTGAGGGTTTTCAAGTTCTCCAATATGATGTCAATAAAGAACATAAGTATCAAATGCAGCCTTAGATGTGGTTTTTAGTTTTCCCCCCCAAATTTGAAAATGTCCAGCCTCAAGTGGTTTCTTTATGTACACTACTCCGTTTATGTGTTGTGAGCATCTGCAGATCCCATGGGGTGCATGTTGTGTCTCTCTTTTCTTGAGATCCAGGAGCAAGGCAGGAAAAGATTTCAACAGGTCCTGAAATAGGGACTGTTTTATATTACAGGGATATAGAAAATAAGAACAGAAGGTCATGGAACTGCATACAAGAAGAACAGCTGTTGCAAAAGAGATGCAAACACAAACTCTATTCTGAGTTGACTCTTCTTCTCAGCTCTCAGCACTTTTAATCTGGAAAGCTCTTCAGAAATCATTAAATCTCCATTCTGATAGCCAATGACAAAGATGGAAATAATATCTGATGTTGGAAGGAATCTTTTAAAACTGTCTAACATTATAGGTAAGGACTCTAAGGCTCATAGAAGTGAAGCAACTGGTCTAATGACTCATGATGGATTAATGGTGGAATTTGGAAAAGGGTGTGAATAATGTTCGGGAAACACTTAAGAAAATATTTTTCAGGCAGGGAAATCATGGACAATGTCTATGTCGTGGCATTATTTGCTTCTGTATATTTGCCTAACTGCAAATTGTTTTGCACAAAAAAGCATTTAGGAGCTTTCAAACCATTAGGATTTTTTGACTCTGAGTTGAGAAAATAGACATAAAGGAACTTCTGTACATATGAAAACTAGTACATGGGTGTCTCTTTTATAGCTAATTTTATTATATGATAGATTTATACACATAGTTCATAACAATAAAAAACTATTCTCTGTCTTACTTGATTATCACCATGTCATTTTTTTCCCTAAAGGCACCACTTTGCTTCTATTTCTTCCACAATTTACACCAATGTTTCCATATAATATGCTATTTTATATCAATAGAAGCAGCACTATAAGCTAACTCTCATTAATTTTAGACATTATTTATTAACTTTCTATTGTGGCGATAGAAGATTTAGCTTAGTCCAAATGTTACTTATAATAGAACCTGAGATTGAATTTTTCAACCCCTGATGAGTAGGGACATGGGATCAGATTTATTAGTTTTGAAAAATCAATGACATTTCTTTCAACTATGACATTTCTTGCAACCAAGTGTTGTGAGGGAGGTTCATGTCTGTCCCACTATTATGTGCACAGGTTGGAGTTCTTTACAGATGCAAAGTCACTTATGACCCACATCTTTTGAGATATGTATTATTCCTGTTTTCCAACATTCTATAATGAGCCTAATCCAAGGTTATATCCCGTGTAATTAGAAAAGCCAGGATTTAAACTCAGATCTCTTCGATTTCAAAGACTAATCTTTTCCTAATGTTTCATACTCTCCTTAAAAGAAAGTTTCCTTCCAACAGAACTTTCTGTGTACCTTTAGGTGCTGTGACTGCTGCTACCTTCTTCTTGCACAGGAAACCTTCCAAAAAAGAGTTCTGTGGGTCTTGAGGAGAAATATAGTGTCATGATGAGGTATGAGTGGAATAGAAGGGGGCACCTGGCATCTGGTGATGGGAGGAAAGGATCAGGCTCCCAAGTTGATTTTGTGAGAGACGAGGACAAAGCTGAGTTCAGTAGGCAGCAGATCTCAAGCATTTTACTCCTGGTGCAGGTTGATTTTCTCCCCCAAATCCGTTGAATCCAGCTGGTTGGGGAGAACTCCAGCTATAAGAGAGGTTTCTCCAGTAAAGGAGAGAAAAATTCTTTTCGTGTTGTCCTGTATTTTCAGTAGCAAGGATGCGGAAATGCTATGATGGGCATTTGTTAGTGTTAGTGTAACTGGAAGAATGAAAGTCACTTCTACTCCTCCCTTCTTCCCCAGACTGGGGAGGAAGATGGCCCTTGACTAAGAACATGATAGCATTCCTTAAAAGAGCTATTTCAAAGTTTTGGCAGCATCTTTGGTCAGCTAAGGGAAGGACAATTGTGAAGTGTCTCTCTCAGTGACAGGCTGTTTTCAGCACCAGCAGGTCTGAGTGTGTGTGTGTGTGTGCGTGTGTGTGTGCGTTTTGGTCTGTTTGATTGACTTAACAGTTACTTCTTCGGCAATCAGAAGAATGCAGAAGCAAAGCTGCAGCTCATATGGTGGAAAGACTTGGAAGAGCATGGTGCTTTGGGTACTTCTACCCACCAAACACTGAATATACATTTGTTCTCTGTTCTGCTGGAAACCTCATAGTTTATGCTAACATAAATATTTGAGCATTGAGGAAATGTACCTCTGTGAGGCCACTGGAAAAGTTGATTGCTTTGGGTAGGGGGTGAGGTTTTCTATAATGTTAGTGGAAATTCACATGAGGATTAGAAAAAGTTACTTTTGTAAAAAGGTACAAAATAGCAAAGTTAGGAACTGGAAGTATCCATGGAAGCTCTTTGTGAAGTTTTGACTTCTTGGGTGCTGTTTTCTTTTGACCAACAGAAAAGCCTTAATTAGGATACTGTTCTGTAATTCCCTTGTTAGTTCAATTCTTCAGCCCTGTGTGTGATGTTGGTGGAGAAAAGAGGGTCAGAACAGTGAAGGTGGGTATGTTGTCCCCTCATCCAGCCCTTTTGTGGAGTCCTGCTATGGAAGGAGGCATTCTGGGAACTGACAGGCCACGGGGTTGGAGGTAGCAGGGTGAAGGACAGAAAGGACTGATTGCCAAGTGAGCAACTCAGAAGAGAGCCGCATAAATCTCCTTCCTTTCCTTTCTTACACTGTGTTAAAGAAAGGTGAAGGGAAGAGAAAAGAGAAAAAAGAAGAGGACAGGAAAGAAAGGAGGGAGAAGAGAGGAGAAGACAAAAAAATAAAGTTAATAATGAACTGTGGCTTTCCCCTAAGAGCCAGAGTTAAGCGAGCACCCTACTGTGGGTTTGTTAATGTCAGTATCCACAAATCAATCATTGTGATACACCACATTAACCAACTGAAGAATAAAGACCATATGATCATCTCAATAGATGCAGAAAAAGCTTCTGACAAAATTCAACATCCATTTATGACAAAAATTCTCCATAAAGTGGGCATAGAGGGAACATACCTCAACATAATAAAGGCCATATATAACAAACCCACAGCTAACATTATTCTCAATGGTGAAAAGCTGAAAGCATTTCCTCTAAGATCAGGAAAAAAACAAAGATGCCCACTCTTGCTACTTTTATTCAGCATTGTATTGGAAGTCCTAGCCAGAGCAATCAGACAAGAAAAAGAAATAAAAGAAATCCAAATTGGAAAGGGAGAAGTAAAACTGTCACTGTTTGCAGATGACGTAATACTATACATAGAAAATCCTAAAGACGCCACCAGAAAACTACTAGAGCTCCTCAATGAATTTGGTAAAGTTGCAGGATACAAAATTAATATACAGAAATACATTGCATTTCTATATACTAACAATGGAGTGTCAGAAGGAGTAATTAAGGAAACCATCCCATTTACCATTGCATCAAAAAGAATAAACCTACCTAAGGAGGTAAAAGACCTGTACAGAAAATTATGAGACACTGATGAAATAAATGAAGACAACACAAATAGATGGAAAGATACACTGTGTTCTTGGACTGGAAGAATTAATATTGTTAAAATGACCATACTACCAAAGGCAGTCTACAGACTCAATACATTTCCTATCAGATACCAATGGCATTTTCCACTGAACTAGAACAAATAATTTTAAAATTTGTGCAGAAACACAAAAGACCCTGAATGGCCAAAACAATCTTGAGGAAGAAGAACAGAGCTGGAGGTATCATGCTTCCTGACTTCACATTATACTACAACTCTACAGTAATTGAAACAGCAGTACTGGCACAAAAATAGACACATAGATCAATGGAACAGAATAGAGAGCCCAGAAATAAACCCATGCACTTATGCTCAATTAATCTACAGCAAAGGAGGCAAGAATATACAATGGAGAAAAGACAGTCTTTTTTTTTCTTTTCTCTTTTATTTTTTGGCCACACAGTGTAGCATGTGGGATCTTAGTTCCCTGACCAGGGATCGAACGCATGTCCCCTGCATTGGAAGCACGGAGTCTTAACCACTGGACCACCAGGGAAGTCCTGAGACTGTATTTTCAATAAGTGGTGCTGGGAAAACTGGACAGCTACATGTAAAAGAATAGAATTAGAACATTCTCTAATGCCATACAAAAATAAACTCAAAATGGATTAAAGACCTAAATGTAAGGCCAGAAACCATAAAACTCCTAGAGGAAAACACAGGCAGAACACTCTTTTACATAAATCACAGCAATACATTTTTGGATCCCTCTCCTAAAGCAAAGTCAATAAAAACAAAAATAAACAAATAGGACCGAATTAAACTTAAAAGCTTTTGTACAACAAAGGAAACCTCTGACAACTTGAAAAGACAACCTACTGAATGGGAGAAAATATTTGAAATTGAGATAACAGATAAGGGATTAATATCCAAAATATATAAACAGCTCATACAACTCAACATCAAAACCAAAAACAAACAAACAAAAAACCCAATTAAAAAAACCTAAATATGCATTTTCTCCAAAGAGGAAATGCAGATGGCCAACAGGCACATGAAAACATGCCCACCATCAGTAATCTTCAGGGAAATGCACATCAAAAACACAATGAGATATCACTTCACACCGATCAGAATGGCTATCATCAAAAAGAACACAAATAATAAATGTTGGTGCGGATGTGGAGAAAAGTGAGCCCTACTACACTGTTGGTGGGAATGTAAATTGGTGCAGACACTGGAAATTGGTGCAGACACTGGAAAACAGTATGGAGGTTTCTCAAAAAACTAAAACTAGAACTACCACGTGACCCAGCAGTTCCACTCCTGGATATATATCTGAAAAAAACAAAACCACTAATTTGTAAAGATACATGCACCCCAATGTTCATAGAAACGTTATTTACATTTGCCAAGATATGGAAGTAACATAAGTATCTATTAACAGATGAATAGATAAAGAAGATATGATATATATATGTAACATTTTACATATATATAAAATGAAATACTCCTCAGCCATGAAAAAGAATGAAATTTTGCCATTTGCAGCAACATGGATGTCTTGGAGGACATTATGCTAAATGAAATAAGTCAGACAGAGAAAGACAAATACTGTATGATATCACTTATGTGCGGAATCTGATAGTGAATATGACAAAAAAGAAGCAGACACAGATATAAAGAACAAACAGGTGGTTACCAGGGGGGAGAGGGAAGGGGGGAGGGGCAATATAGGGGTGGGGGAGTAAGAGGTACAAACTATTATGTATAGAGTAAGCTACAAGGACAAAACAGTGAATATAACCAATATTTTATAACTATAAATGGAGTATAACCTTTAAAAGTTGTGAATCACTATATTGTACACCTGTAACATATAATATTGTACATCAACTATAACTCAATAAAAATAAATAAATAAAATTCATTGCTCCATTAAAAAAAATAATGTGGGTTGCCTCTTGGTCTCAGGTCAGTCTTCAGATTGCTTCCTTACAGTGCTGACTTGGTGAGATAGAAAATCTTCTCTTCATGTCACCATGACCCCATGATCTATATTCTGGTAGTTGTCCTCATAAGACAGGAGAGGGACCCGGGCAGGGTTTCTTAAGGATGAGACAGTCTTCATTTCCATGTGGACCCCCAGTGGGGACAGATTGGTGGCCCTGCATGCACAGCTATGAGAGGGTCAATTCAGGGCTGAATATGCTTCTGCTTGGCTCCCTACTACACTCAAGAAGATTATTTCCCTTAAGAATTCAAGTTTCTCTATTTCTGTCTTCCCTGTTATTGATGTCCTGACCACTCCTCTTGTCTCCTTTAAAATCTTTGATTTTTTTGTCGTTTCTGTGAGTAAAAAACTAATTCTGGACTCTTCCTGTCTCATGTTATTCCTGACCATTGTTTGTGTTTTCCCAGTGGATGACTCACATCTGATCAGTTACAGGGAGGAAATAATTCCTCAGGATATAATTGAAAGAATTTGGTGGGTACAGAATGGGGTTGAAACACAGATTAATATTTAGAAAGATTATCCCACTGCCCTGACATTATACAGACAGGGTCTTTGCTCCATCACTTCTTTACAAGTGGGAGCCATTTACAATTCTCAGTAAGAGAAGGTGATAGCATCACCTTGATAAACTGAAGATGGATCTAGAAAAACAAAGGAAGCCAAAAAATATGTAACAAGAAGGCACATCTGGGAAAATCACCCATATATGTGCAATACCTGTGCTAAGTGTGCACAAGAGATCCAAATTTGTGATGTTGGCAGAACCCACATCTTGACCTCTGAGGCTAACATGTTTGGGTTACTACAGAGTTTGCAAATCTAAGTTGCTCTAAGTTGGTACACTCTGGCTGCTGGCCAACCTAAGGTCTCAAGTCCAGACCTCCCAGTGACTGAGTACAGAAAACTCTTAATGCTTTGGAAGTGTTTCAAGTCTTTCAGGCCATTAGGGGACTATTTGGTATTCTAAGAAGGATAATTTACTAAAACAAATTGTGATAGTATGAAATAGCTAATGCAGCTCTCCCAGGCAGTTTTTAATTTCTTATTCCCTAGCAGGCTAAGGGCACCCCAGGTGGCATTCATCTCTTTCCACCAACTCTCACATTGTCCTTTGAGTGTTACTGTATTGTCACACTTGGACCAATCTGCCTTGTGTTAAAGTTGTTTGGTACTGAAGGAAAATAAGACTGTGTCATAAGGGTAGCATATGAAGAAGGCTGAGCTGGAGGAGGAGGTGGGCCCAAGACCAGTGAAGGAGACAGCGAGACAGGAATGGGCTCCCTGGTTGAGGCAGGAAGAACAATTTAGGGAAGGGAAGTTAGATGGTACCTGCTACCTAAAGTATTTCAACTCCTCTCTTTTTTAGTAATACCCAGCAGAGTTTGGCATCATGTGTACACTAGGTAGCAAATAGCTTAGACAAGCAACAGCTAACACCTGACATTGGGATTTCAGGAAGGAGGGCAGTGAGGAAACTGGTGTCATAACAAATAGGGAAGGGGCAGAGAGGAGAGATAATGGTGTGGCAGGGGTTGAATTAAGAAATACTTTTTTAAAAATTTCAAGAGTCAGGGCACACTGTTGAGCCAAGAAGCCTGGGAATCTAACTAAGAGCACGTCTCAGGGTCTCCCATGTCTCTTCTAGAAAACTCTGAAGAGACTTCTCTAGCATACACATTTACCCCAACACTTTGGAGAAGTCTCTAAATCTGGATTGATTTCTGGCAGTTTCCCAACCTTGTTGCTGTTTGCATTTTGGGTCAAAAATTTCTTTGCTGTTGGCCGATCTGAGCACTGAAGGATGTTTAGCAGCATCCCTGGCCTCTACTCACTACACACCAGTAGCACCTCCCCATTGAGCTGGGCTACTACTCTTCCCTCCTCCTGCAGGCTCTTGAGATGTCCAGGTGAGGCTGTGGTCTCTGGACACCAAGTTTGGAAGCCACAGTGCTCTGGACAGGAGCGGAAATGCTGCACCTCCTTCTTTTTTATACCTTATCATCTGGGGCACAAAGCATATTGTGGTACCTTATATTTTTCAGAAGAGTTCAAGAAATATTGCACAGAGTCCAGTAAGTTCATTATCTCTCCTTGATCTGGAATACAATTTGAATCAATTGGGGCTGCCCCATAGGACCACTTTCAGTGACAGACACCATTTTGTTCTTCTGATCTCCTTCCCCTCTAAGGATCTTGTACTGGACCATATTCTTTCTGTTATTCTCCCCACCCTTCCTTCTCAATCTCAAGAAAACAGACCTTGGTGTTCCCAGGTCTCAGGGGGTTGCAGAGCAGGAAAAGAAGTTTCATGAAAACAACCTTCTTCCTGATTTTTAAAATTAATTTTTATTGGAGTATAGTTGATTTACAATATTGTGTTAGTTTCTGCTGTATAGCACAGTGAATAAGTTATAAATATATATATATTCACTCTTTTTTAGATTCTATTCCCATATAGGTCATCACAGAGTATTGAGTAGAGTTCCCTGTGCAATATAGTAGATTCTTATTAGTTATCTATTTTATACTTAGTAGTGTGTATATGTCAATCCCAATCTCCCAGTTTATCCCTCCTGCCTCCCCTTTCCTCCCTGGTAACCATAAGTTTGTTTTCTACATCTGTGATTCAATTTCTGTTTTGTAAATAGGTTCATTTGTACCATCTTTTTAGAATCCACATGTAAGCAATATCATATGATATTTGTCTTTCTCTGTCTGACTTACTTCACTCAGTATGACAATCTCTAGGTCCATCCATGTTGCTGCAAATGGAATTATTTCATTCTTTTTTTATGGCTGAGTAATATTCCATTGTACATATGTAGCACATCTTCTTTATCCATTCCTCTGTTGATGGACATTTAGGTTGCTTCCATGCCCTGGATATTGTAAATTGTGCTGCAATGAACATTGGGGTGCATGTTTCTTTTTGAATTACTTTCTTCAAAAATCTCAACCCATGGAAGAGACTATGCTGGGTCCTCTTGAGAGAAGGGAGAAATATTTCCCAAGCTAGAAGAGCAATAGAGATCTGTGGTTTCCAGGGGCATTCTTTTCCCTGGCAATGCCTCCAGGGAGGTTGGAGAATCTCGGAAAGGAGGTGTGCCAGGTGTACCTAAGGAGTTTTAGATTCTACACACCAGGATTCCTGCCTTGACAGTGATTTCCATGCAAGTGTAGAGCCACCTGCCTTCAGAACTCTGGCCATGTGACCCTCAGGGGCAGATTTTATATTCCAAAGATGGTCACAATGATATCTTCTATCTTACACACTCTTCTACAATGTGGCCTTGCCTATGCCCTATCAAAAATTGGGATCGATTTCCTCTCCCCTTGAATCTTGGCTGGCCATATGACTGTACTGTAACCAACAAAATGTGGCTGAAGTGATGCTGCCTGACATCCAGAGTTAGGTCAGAATAGGCTGTGCGGCTTCTACCTGGTTGCCTTGTTCAGTGGGAAGTTCATGTAGAAAGCCCAACTACCTTGTGATTTCCATACATGGAAAGACACGTGTAGATGTTCCAGTGGGCATCCCTGCTGAGCTCCCCGTCACAACTGCCAGCCACGTGCTGTGGCATCTTGGAAGTCCAGTCCAGTGGAGTCTTCAGATGCCCAAAGCCCAAGTCAAAGTTTGACAGCTGCCATGTGAGAGAAGAAGAAAGAATGGCCTATCTTAGCCCTTCCCAAATACCTGAACCACAGAATCATGAGCGAGAGAAAATGGCTGTGTTAAGCCATGAAGTTTTGGGGTCATTCATTATGCAGCTGTAATAACTGGAGTAACCTCCCTGAATTTCCAGCTCTCTTCAACAACCCTAGGGTTTCCCCATGGCCCTTAGGGTGGGAAGCAGGAACCTCTTTATAACTCACTGGTGTTTCCCAGCAGCCCATGTAGGACAGAGGTCTGAGTCAGATTGATAAGATTTTTACTTTTGATATAATAATGGAACTTTCCCTGCATACATAAGCTTGTGAAGAAGAATTCATACTTTCTATACTTTACTCAACTCTCTTATCCTTTAGGATGAGTTCTTCCCTTGCATCTCCTCATCCTTTCTGTGTATGGGCTGCTGGATGGCAGACATATCTGAAATCTGCACTCAACACCACTGAGACCCCAGCTGGAACCTCACCTGCTCTCTCCACTCATGGGTTAAATAGAGAACTGGCACAGTTAGTCTATCTTGGGATGCCAGAACCTGTGTTCCCAGTGGGTCACTGAACCAGACCACAACAGGGTCCCTGGCCATCATCACCCTGTCCACTGAGTGTTCTCTGCCCCTGGCACAATGTCTAACGCTTAGTCGCTACTCAGTAAATATTAGTTGAATGCATAAACTAATGTTGAGAGAGAGAGCAGAAAACATGGAATAAGGAATTTAGGTTAAATTGAGGATTTAGAAGTGAGGGCAAGAGAGTTAACAAATGCTATATTTTTTAACTTGCAATTGCTTTAGCACAAAAAATAGTTTTAAATCTTTGTACTTCAGCCTAGAGGAACTCTAGTCTTCATCCGAAAGGGAAAAAAATGAATCCTTCAGCCTTTAGGATTAGTCATCAGTTGAGTGATCCAGTAGTAACTTCAGATTTCTACTTCCATTTCTATTTCTATTTCTCCCTCTGTAAAGCTGATTGCTTTACCAGGTCCTTTCAACTGAAGGTTCACGTTTCCCTTTAGAAATTGCCCTGGGTCTTCACATTTATTATCAAACTTAATTGAAAAATAATACACCAGGCTTCTGAAGAGTTCTGGTTCCTACTTGTATGAAATTTAAATGAAATATTTAATTTTTCTCTCTATAAATTTCCTGCTTAGCGAATAAGTCTGGGTCAGTCATGTGCTGCATTCAGATCAGGTTCCTTTCAAAGAGTGTTGATTCTAGGTCTGGAAATAAAAGTTAGTATTTATGCAATGAAATGTTATCTACCTAATTGTTCAGAACTTCCTAAACAATTCTGTACAAACTTTCTACAATCATGATTTTCATCACTTCTATTATTGTCAAAGATAGTTCAGTTGGAATTCCTACTACTGCCTCTTTATTTTCTTTCTTTTTTAAAAAATAAATTTATTGGGCTTCCCTGGTGGCACAGTGGTTAAGAATCTGCCTGCCAATGCAGGAGACACGGGTTCGAGCCCTCGTCCAGGAAGATCCCACATGCAGCGGAGCAACTAAGCCTGTGCGCCGCAACCACTGAGCCTGCACTCTAGAGCTTGTGAGCCACAACTACTGAGCCCACGTGCCACAACTACTGAAGCCTGTGTGCCTAGAGCCCATGCTCCGCAACAAGAGAAGCCACTGCAATGAGAAGCCCATGCACTACAATGAAGAGTAGCTCTCGATTGCCACAACTAGAGAAAAGCCTGCACGCAGCACGGAAGACCCAACACAGCCAAAAATAAATAAATAAAAGAGCCACTGCTATTAAAAAAAAAAATTATTTATTTATTTATGGCTGCGTTGGGTCTTCGTTGCAGTGCATGGGCTTCTCATTGAAGTGGCTTGTCTTTGTTGCAGAGCATGGGCTCTAGGTGCGCGGGCTTCAGTAGTTGTGGCTCACAGGCTTAGCTGCTCCGCGGCCTGTGGGATCTTCCCGGACCAGGGCTCGAAGCTATCTCCTGCATTGACAGGCAGATTCATAACCACTGCGCCACCAGGGAAGTCCCCTCTTTATTTTCAAGTTGAAAGTAAATTAAGTAAGTCAAGGACAGGTTTAAGACAATAGCTACAGGGATGCCCTCTGTATGAGTAGCATTTGCAATATAGTATTTTCATACTTGATATTTTGTGTGTATTCTATCAAGAATGGGGATAATAATACCTCCTTCATAGGGTTGTGATATTTGTGTGTAGAAGTTAATTTCTTGATATTCTCTGGCCAATGTGCCAGATAAATCAAATTTCTGTCCTTCGAGTTCTTTGCATTTTTCTGTCCTCATTGGTCTTACTCAATGCATTTATAGCCAGCATTGCACCATTCTATGCTTAATTAGATACCATTTTGTATTGTTTGTTAATATTTTAACTTTGTCAACCTTATTTTTGCAACTAGATTATAAAGTTTTAGACTTCTGTAGTCTCAGGATGGCTGATGCATTGATGAACAATGTCAGGCCTCAATAAATACTTGCTGTCTTTTTTTTTTTTTTTTCTGTATTTTTGTTTTCCAATCTGTAGGCTTGAAATCAAAAGATATTCTTGAATTAACCAATGGCTCACTTAATCAGACCATCTTTTATTTTGGTAAGCCTTGGGGAGGCTGTGCCTTTTCTCCTAGCTCTTAGACACATGTTAAAGAGAGGACATTTTCCAGTGGAGTCATTGGTATGCTTCACAAAACAAACAGAATTTTCATTAGGAAGGTGTTTATTAAATGAACATGTTTTGAAGAAAGCTGAGGAGACATATGAGCTAACTCTCATCATTAGTAACAAAACCTCTGGGCCTGGAAGGGAGGAGCCAGAGCCTTCAGCCTGCCAAGAAGTGCTGAAAGTCAGCTCCAGAGCAAAAAGTTAGAAAGGAAATGTGTGAACAGTGTGTGCAGCCAGACCCATTTCCAGATGACGAGACTTCTGAGGAAAACACATGTGGTGAATTTAAGCACGTCTTGAAATAAAGAAACAGACCTTTCACTTGCTGTCTGATGGCGGGGACTGTCTCATAGGAATGGTCTTGGGGACATGGTGGCAGTGGTGAGTACTGAAATCAGTGTTGTTACACTGCTGCATTTTCACTTGGGCTCTCCCCTTGTGATATGATATGATATTCTCCCCAGAGTATCATGTCTGATTTAAGACCTGCTCCCATGGCACAAATCAGTTTTCTCACGCAGTGTCTCAGATGGAAAGGATGCTGTGCAGGAACTGTAAAAGCCACCAGCCCAGATGCTGTGCTAGGCTGGCTGTGGTGTATAAAGAGGACCCTGGGAAGGGGAGACTTTCTGAGACCAAAGAAAACAAGTTGTTTCTCTGAGGAGCTGAGAGATTTTCTCCATTTCCAGCAAAAGGTGGCTCTCTGGACCGCCTCAAATAAACCATAAGACAAAGAGGCTTCAGAACAAGGGATGTCATTGGGCTCCCATTCTCCTTGCTTTTCGTTAGGGAAAAAATGCTTTCATGGGAAGTGCTTCATGGGAGGTATTGAAAGGGTTATGTTTACAATAGTAAGTCTGCTTATAGATCACACTTTAATTTCAATTTCTTATTCAGACTTTATTACCCAGAACACCTGCATGGAAGTAAGCATTTGAGTTTTAAAAGTTGAGAGCATTTAGTCACTAAAGCATTTAGTCACTCCCACTCAGTCTCCATGGAACCACAGATATAACTCCTTGGAGGGAAATCCCATCTCTTCTTAATTCCCAGGCAGTTTAGCAGGACAAAATGGTGCCCTCCTTTTCTCTGAGTTTCAAATACAAGCTCCCTGTTTTCCTTTTCATGATGTCTACAGAGATCATGGGCAAGCAGGGTGCTGGGTACACTCTCTGGGGAGATACTGGAAGTCTTGGTAATGGGTAGACTAAACCCCAAGTTTGTAGGGCCCTGGGAGGGGGAAGAACCAAGGCTTTCTGTCTATGTAGACTCCTTGTCTTTGGTAGGTACACCCTATGGAGTTTCAGGCAGGGTGAAACCACATTAACTTCTTTAGAAAATGAGGAGGATGCCATTAGAGCAGGAAGACTTCAGAGGGAGAAGATGTGGGGAGAGTAATGGGGCCAGTGGAGGCTATGGGTCATTCAGTGTGTACTCTGGAGGCCCTCCTAAGGCATTCTGGAGAACGTTTTTATTGTGCTTCATGAAAGCATCATCAGTTATTGATTCCTGCTTTCTCCTGGGTAGAGAAAACCCCCCCATCTTGGCTCACATTATTTTGTTTTCAACCTTTGCTCAAGTGCAAAAAGCCCTGGATGTCTCTTTGCTCTTCTGTCTCTTTCTTACTAACTCCACAAGCCTCCTTATGTTTCTCTGTCCCCGGTATTCAGGGGTCTATAAGAGACATTGATTGGGGGAGTGGTCATCTCAGAAAGCATTTATGAAGGAAACAAAGCCTCCCCAGGACAAGGCAGGGGGAACCCGGAGCTTCCCTGACTGGGACTCAGATTGTAGAGCATCTTGGGTCCTCTGACACAGCCCAAGCTCTTTTTCCAGCTAAAACATAGTCACTGACCTATTGATTATTGAGATATGTTTTTAAAAGCATCTGGAATCGGGCAGTTAGTTCCTGCTTAATGCAGAATGTTAAGTCAGGGCCTCTGATTCTTTAATTGATCGAGGATTCATTATTTCCCTTACATAGTTGTATGTAGACTCAGGCCAATGGGAAAAATAAAGTAGAAGAAAAAGTTGAGAAAGTGAATCCAAAGATTTATTAGCCCCACAAAGAAATACATTGTTTACCCATTCATTTCCCAGTAATTGCTTGTTTATTAAGATGACCACTCAAACAGAAAGCCAATAGCAGAGATTGTCTATAATAAAGAGGGGTTATGTGTTTACTGTAAGTAGATGGTGTTGTGTTTCAGATCTTAGAGCTCCCGGATCAGAAAAAAGCACAGTGAGAGTGCCTACACTACAAAACTAAAGGTGGGCTATAGTCCATTATGAAAGGGAATTTCACTAGAGCCTATGGGCTTTCAGAGAAAGGTGCTCTGGGTAAGGGGGGTTACCAAATATGATAGTTATTTTCTGGAACTTGAGAGATAGTGTGTTGCACTGCAAAGAGTGCAGGCTTTTAGGTCAGTCAACCATGGTTTCAAACATAAGTATGTCATGTATGAATTGCATTAATAGTTGTGTAACCTTGGGCTTATTTTTCATCCTTATCTGAGAGGTAAAATAGCATCCTAGTTAAGAATGTGGATTTTGCAGCTAGGATGCTGAGTAGGACTCCTAGCTGCAAAAAGCTCTAAAATCCTAGAACACTCTGCCACTTTCTAGCTATGGGATCTTGAACAAGTTATTTTACTTCTCTGTGCTTCTGTTTCCTCCTCTGGTCAAATAAGGGTGACGGTGGGTAGCAGAATTGATACACAGACCCAGATTGCCCTGGCTGACCTAAGTTTACCTGCCGGTGAGCTTCCTGTGCACAACTTCCCATCTCAAGCACCTGGTCTTTCTTCCCTAGAAGGCTGAGGGCTTTTTTCTGGTACCAGGCAGCATGCTCCACTGCACAGACAGTCTGGCCTTGTTGGAGCTGATGACCTTCGGGCAACCTTCATGCAATGGGAATGGGAGTCTTGGATAAATATCCCAGCTGCCTCGCTCTCTGGTGGAACAATTCTAAGAGCATCTTACTAGGTTTCTCTGAGGGTCCCCGGGAAGATTGAGCCCACTTTCCCGCAGCAGTGACATTTCCTTTGTTGAGCAGTCTCCCATTTGTTTGTTCACCTCCCTAAATCAACTCCCTCCACCCAAGCCCTTGTCTCTAGTACTGTTTTCTAAGGTAACTGTACCAGTTTATATTCATACCAACAGTGTACAAGGGTTTCCTTTTCTCCACAAGCTCACTGGCATTTCTTATCTCTTATCTATCTTCTTGATAGTAGACATCCTAATAGGTGTGAGGTGATATCTTGTTGTGGCTTTGATTTGCATTTCCTTGATGATAAGTGATATTGAGCACCTTTTCATGTAACTATTGGCCATTTGTATGTCTTCTTTGGAAAAATGTCTATTCAGGTCCTTGGCCCCAAATTGGATTATTTGTCATGTCATCTACAAACAAAGAAAATTTTATTTTTTCTTTCTGATTTGGATGCCTTTTGTTTTATTTTTTTCTTGTCTATTTGCTCTGGCTAGGATTACTGGTACCATATTGAATAAAAGTGATGAGAGTGGAGTGGGCATGCTTATCTTGTTCCTGATCTTAGAGGAAAAGCTTTCAGTTTTCATCATTGAGTATGATGTTAGCTGTGAGCTTGTCATATATGGCCTTTATTATGTTGAGGTAATTTACATCTATACCTAATTTGTTGAGAGTTTTTATCATGAAAGAATGTTGAATTTTGTCAAAGTGTTTTTCTGCATCTATTGAGATGATAATATTACCCTTCATTTTGTTTATATGGTGTATCACATTTATTAATTTGTGTATGTTGTGCCATCCTTGCAACACAGGAATAAATCCTACTTGATCATGGTGTATGATCCTTTTAATATATCATTGAGTTCAGTTTGATAACATTTTGTAAAGGATTTTTGCATATGTTCATCAGGAATAGTGGCCTGTGATTTTCTTTTCTTGTAGTGTTCTTACCTGGCTTTGATATCTGGGTAATTCTAGCCTTGTAAAATTAGTTTGGATGTGTTCCCACCTCTTCAACTTTGGTAATAGCTTGAGAAATATTTATATTAATCTTCTTTAAAGGTTTGGTAGAATTCACCGGGAAATTATCTGGCCCTGGACTTCTTTGTTGGGACGTTTTTGATTACTGAATCAATCTCCTTACTCTTATTGGTCTGTCCAGCTTTTCTATTTATTTATGATTCAGTTTGATAGGTTGTATGTTTCAAAGAATATATTCAATTCCTCTAGATTATCAAATTTGTTGCCATATACTTGTACACAGTAGTCTCTTATGATCCTTTATATTTCTGTGGCATCAATTGTAATGTCTCATCTTTCATTTCTGATTTTATTTATTTTAGTCTTCTCTTTTTTTCTTAGTCTAGCAAATAGTCTGTCAATTTTGCTTATCCTTTCAAAAAACCAGCTCTCAGTTTCATTGATCTTTTATCTTCCTAGTTGCTATTCATTTATTTCTGCTCTGCTCTTCATTATTTCCTTCCTTTGATAACTTTGGATTTAGTTTGTTTTACTTCTTCTAGTTCCTTGAAGTGTAAGCTAGGTTATTTATGATCTTTCTTCTTTCTTGATGTTGGCATTTATTACTATAAACATCCCTGTTAGAGCTGCTTTGGCTGCATCCCATAAGTTTTATTGTATTGTGCTTCAATTTTCATTTGTTTCAAGATATTTTTTATTTCTCTTTTGGTATCTTCTTTGACCCATTGGTTGTTAAGGAGCGTGCTGTTTAATTTCTACATATTTGTGTATTTTCCAGTTTTCCTCCTGTTATTGATTTCTATTTTCACACCAATATGGTCAGAAAATATATTTGGTCTAATTTCAATCTTCTTAAATTTGCTAAGATTTGTTTTGTAACGTATCATATGATCTACCCTGGAGAATGTTCCATTTGCACTTGAAAAGAATGTATATTCTGCTGTTGTTGGATATATATGTTTGTTAGATGATATATGATTGATTGATTGATATATATATGATATATATATATGATATATATATATATGATTGATTGATTAATTTTTATTTATTTTTTAAAATTTTTGCCTGCATTGGGTCTTCGTTGCTGCACGGGCTTTCTCTAGTTGCAGTGAGCAGAGACTACTCTTTGTTGCAGTGCATGGGCTTCTCACTGTGGTGGAGCATGGGCTCTAGGCGCACGGGCTTCAGTAGTTGTGGCACGGCAGGCTCAATAGTTGTGGCTCGTGGGGTCTAGAACACAGGCTCAGTAGTTGTGGCACACAGGCTTAGTTGCTCCGCGGAATGTGGGATCTTCCCAGACCAGGGCTCGAACCAGTGTCCCCTGCATTGGCACGTTGTTTCTTAACCACTGAGCCACCAGGGAAGTCCTAGGTCCATTTGATTTAAAGTATAGTCCAAATCCAAAGTTTTCTCATTGATTTTCTGTCTGGATGATTTATCCATTGTTGAAAGTGAGGTATTTTAGTTTCCTATTGCTATTGTATTGTTGTCTATTTTTCCCTTCAGATCTACTAGTATTGCTTAGTATGTTTAGGTGCTTCAGTGTTGGGCACATGTATATTTATGATAGTTATATCTTCTTGGTGAATTACCTCTTTATCACTATATAATAACTTTCTTTGTCTCTTGTTACAGTTTTGGACTTTAAGGCTACTTTGTCATATATAAGTATAGCTACCCCTGTTCTCTTTTGGTTTCCACTTGCATGAGATATATTTTTCCATCCTTTCACTTGGAGCCTATGTATGTCCTTAGAGCTGAAGTGAGTCTCCTACAGGCAGCATATAGTTGGGTCCTGTTTTTTAAGCCATTCAGTTACTCTGTGCATTTTGACTGGAGAATTTAAATCCACTTACATTTAGAGTAATTATTGATAGGTGAGGATTTACTAATGCCATCTTTTAATTGTTTTCTGGCTGTTTTGTAGCTCTCTTTTTCTAATGAGATATTTTTCATTTGTTTTCATACTAGTGTTTGAAAGTCGATAAGCTTTACAGCATGTCTCAATTCACGCTAGCCACATTTCAAGTACTCAATAGCTACAGGTGGCTGGTGACTATTGTATTGCATGATTATATTGCAGATCTCTACCTTTGTATGTGTTGTTCCCTCTTCCAGTAATACCTGTCCCCTCTATGTCTGCTCAATGAGCTTCTTTTGTCCTTCAAGAGAAAGTTCAAGTTTGTTCTGTCTAATTTATTCATTAATTGACTTAAGAAACAGAATCAAGAGTGTATTCTTTGGTACCAGAGCACCAGATTCCAATACCCTGGGAGAGTTCCATTAGTGTCTCTGTGTTTTATCTGAGAAATCTAGATTGCAATGGCACCCACTTAAATAAGTGAGTTATGTAAATACAGAACATGCAAATAAATGCCTAGTAAGTGTCAGCAGTTATTTCCATCATTGTTATTTCCAAGACTCCATGTTAGATACTGCACTGATAAGGACTAGTAAGACCCATGACCTTCACTTAATGAGCTTTGAACTAAAGGCCGTATGACATAGGAAGAAGTGTGAGGAAGTTTGCAGGCTCTTTTTACTTATTCCCCCCACCCAGCATTGTGTCTGGCACATAGCAAATCTTCAATATATATATTTGAGGAATTAGTGGATCCACTAAACAAAAGATTTTCAACTGTGAAAATATGATTACTTTGTCACTTGTTCCCTCCTCTTTCTAGGAAGAATAAACAAATTCAGATATCAGGAAGCATGTTTAACTTCAATTTTGTAATCTTGGCTAGAACATCTCTATTTTTTGTTTTGCACACACGCAGTAAAAATCACATACTTCATAGAGGTTTTCATGATAAATGAGAGTTATGCATTTACTAATAGAAAGCATTATCTCCAAAAATTAATAGTAAGAGAGTTCCTACTATTCCAAGAATTAACTTTTAAAAAATTAGAAGGACTATCTCCAATTAATTATTGCAGGCCTGTTTGCTCTTAGGCTAAGCAATTGCCCAGCAACTCATATTTATTTCTGGTTAAAACACACTTCAGTAGTAGCAGCTTGTTCCTGACTGGAGACCAAATGGCTATGCTGTATGTATGTAGCTAACAGGTGACTCTCAGAGAATAAATATGCAGAGTGTGTTTGGAGGGAGGCAATGGAGGAAAAGAGGAACTGGCTTAAGCCAATTATAGAGAAAACATTTTGCTGGTTCAGAGACACATCTGCCTGTGGCTGTTAACAAGTAAGCTGTGGCCGTTTAGTCTTCAGTGAGACTTCTGCCTCAGTTCCCCTTCTAGAACAGCCCAGGTGAGTCTGAGAAGGAGATTGGGAACAAGGATTGTACACAATCATGAAAATATTTCTGGAGCCCACTCCTGCTGTCTTGCAATGCTTTACTCACTAGTCTTGTAATACAAGCACAGTTTCCTGGCTGTTGTCAGAGAGGACTAACATGTGGTTTTAGTAGCCCTCCCCCTGGTCATTTGTGTCATGTTCCTTAGAAGGAAGCTATTTAACATATGGAAATACTTCCCCCCTTTGACACTCTGTAGGGTTATTGAGTTCAGTTATCTTGAGGGCAAATAGCTCCAACCATGGGGTAAAAAATCTCATCATACTTCATTAAGTGGCTTATGAGATAATTATTTAATGGTATGGAATTTTTTGTAGCATGCATTCTTGCAAAATCATCCCACATTTTTGACTTAACTATAGATGATTATGGAAATACTATTCTTAAAAGTCAAGCGTTAGTACAGTAGATAATAAATTACAGTTTTTAAAGAGAGAAAAGACCTTTTATTCCTTATGTGGCTTGTTATAATTTATTGCATTTAGGTTGAGATAATGAACAATTATGACCAAGTTTACATCTTTACAGCAAGTTCCATTGAATAGTAGCCATTTAAATATTTACAAAAAGCTATATGCTCCAAGGCAGTGTTCCTCAAGTATGTCTATGGTGGGCCATGAAAATCTGCTGATGGACCATAAAATGAATCAAAATATTATTATGTTTCCCGTGTAAGTCTTGTAAGTGAAAGCATACAATTCCATTGATGTTTTTTTCTTTTCAATGGCAATTGGGAATGGATAACCAAAGTAAGCCATTGAGGTCTTTTTTATTTATTATTTTTGCTCTGTTGATATGTGTTACAGTCAATATTATTTGAGAATCACTAGTCCAGGGTAGCATTTCCAAACCAAAACTACAAATAAGTCTGGGAACGATGCTCCATGTGTCCTTACTTGGAGATGCATTATACATCTGAGACTCCAAATGGTCGAAACAAGGTTTTAGCATCGTTTAATTAATCCTTTTCTCTCAATTACTTTGAAGCAAAGCCACTTTTGTTTTTTGTTCATAAAACATCTAATAATATCTTAGAGATTACTGTGGTTCCAAGGAAAGCAGTTTGGGAACTGGGTGCTTTCGGGGAACTGAAGAAAACACAATCTAAATCTGTGTACGATCACAGCCAACCAGTAACAGACCTGCAAACATGGCTACATTGACTGTAAAATGTGACTGCCCCCTTTTCAGTCTGTTGTTTGGTGATTTTAAACTATGATTATTTTGACTGTGGTTATTAAAGAATATGTACTGAAACCTCAGTACTATAATGGAAGACCTATAAATGGCTATAATACACATGGCAATTTAAACACAAACACACACACACGCATGTGATTTCTCAGGGGAACAATTCATGTTGTATTCTATGTGAAAGTCACCCCCTAGAGTAAGTCATATATGTGCAAGTGTGCATCAATTAACACATGTGTGCACATGCACTCAAGGAATTAGGAAGTAAAAGTGAACTGAATGAACATTCTTGACCAGAGTAGGGGTTGAAACAGAAGTACAGCTTCATCTTACCCCAACAGGTGAGGGTGAGGGAAAACATTTTCTCTCTGCCTCTTCCCACTTCAAAACTCTTCTCCATATGAAAAACCTCCTTCTGGTATGCAGTGCTGTTAAAAATAATTTAATAGATATTTTCTTATATCTTTGGGAAATACACCTTTAAGATCCACTCCATTATTAAGGCAAGGAGAAGCTTCTGATGGTGGTAATCATGAATTTAAGATAGTCTTAGATTTCAAGATTCCTTGAAAGAGGGTTTTAGAACTTGGAGTAATCTAAAGCATTTTCTTTCACCTGGAGATAACCAATGCCCTGACTTTCATGTAATTTCTTCCTTGCTTTACTTTTACCTCTTATTTATGCATCCCTAAAAAATAGAGTAGTTTTGCCTGACTTTGACTTTAATATAATTGGAATAAATCTATATGACTTCTTTATTTCTTGCTTACTGCATACAACATCGTTTGTAAGATTCATCAAGATGTTGCACGTAGTTATAATTTGTTCATTTTCGTTGCTATGTATTATTCCCAAGTATGAATATACTATAATTTATTTACCCATTCTACTATTGATGCATATTTTGGTTTCTCCACTTTTTAAAAGAAGCCTGAATCATGGCGTGGCAGCTTGGAGGGTAGCTATCAAAAAGATCTGCCCAACCTGTATTCAAGTGTGATGTGAGTGAGACATAAGCCTTTGCTCTCTTATACCACTGTGACTTTGAATGTACTTGTTACTATAGAAGAGCCTATCTTATCATGAACAATATTACTAGTCATAAAAACACAAAAACATTTTCACTAAGGAAATTCTAGACTCCTGTGACTTTTCTGAAAGTTTCATTGAACATTCAAGGAAGGAAAAAAAAAAACATTAACAGTTTCAGAGACTAGAAGAAGAGAGTAAACTCCCTGGTTTACTGGTTGTAGTGGGCAGAATAATGGCTCCCCATGGATGTCCATGACCTAATCCTCACTATCTGGGAATATGTCACATACTTGGCAAAAGAGACTTTGCAGATATAATTAGGTTATGTCCCTGAGAAAGGAGATTGTCCTAAATTATCTAAGTGGGCCCAATCTAGTCACATGACTTTAAAAGCTAATAAACTTCCCTGGCTGTTGACAGAGCAAGATGTGACCAGGAAGAAGGATCAGAGAGATGTGACAACAGAGGACTCTGACTGGCTTTGAAGATGGAGCATGAAGGTTTCCAGACAAATATACAGAAGCCTCTAGAAGCTGGGACTGACTCTTTGTTTCCAGCCAGCAAGAAAACAGGCATCTTAGTCCTACAACTTCAAGGAACTGCATTCTGGCAACAATCTGAATGAGTACGAACCAGACTCTTTCTTAGAGCCTTCAAAAAGGAACACAGGGGGCTTCCCTGGTGGCGCAGTGGTTGAGAGTCCGTCTGCCGATGCAGGGGACACGGGTTCGTGCCCCGGTCTGGGAAGATCCCACATGCCGCGGAGCGGCTAGGCCCGTGAGCCATGGCCGCTGAGCCTGCGCGTCCGGAGCCTGTGCTCCGCAACGGGAGAGGCCACAACAGGGAGAGGCCCGCGTACCGCAAAAAAAAAAAAAAAAAAAAAAAGGAACACAGCCCTGACTCCTTGATTTTCCTTTAGCCCAGTGAGGTCTGTGTCAGAGTTTTGACCTCAAAACTGTAAGTGAATAGATTTGTATTGTTTAAGCCACTAGATTTGTGGTGATTTGTTATGGCAGCAACAGAAAACTAGTACACTTGTGTAACCTTGATATCAAAACCTGGCAAGGACATTATGAGAAAGAAAAATATCAGGCCAATCTCATTTATGAACATAAATGCTATACTAAAAATATTAGCAAACTAAATCCAAGAATATATAAAAAGAGAAAAGCATTATGACCAAGTTGTGTTTATGCCAGGAATGAGAGGTTGCCTGAAAATCAATCAAATCATCACATTGACACATTTAAGGAATATATCATGTGATGTCCTCAGTGGATAAAAAACAGCATCTGATATAATTTAACATTCATTTATAATTAACTTCTGAGGTATTAGTGATGTGTTCTCCTCCTAGAATTGCCACACTGAAGAAATGATGAAATTCTAAAAATGGAATTTCAAGGGGGAGGATGAGGTGATGTAGGGAAGGTGAGAAAGTCTTACCGCGGATGCCCTTGAAACCTTACACGTCAGTGACCCAGACCTGTCCATACAGTTTGAGAATCAGTACACACCTCTTTATTCTCCACTGTTCAAACACCACTGTACACCCTGGAACAGACCAGAACTCCTTTTATCAGGACAATCTGTTGTCGACACCTGCAGGGGCCTGGATTCTACACCTCCTGTGATTTTAATCTTTTCAGAAGCCTGCAAAGTTCATTTCCAACTCTGAGTCTGAGTCATTCTTGAGCCAACAGTTACAATTAGGAGCAGTGTTAGAATACACCCCCAGCCCCTCAAATTTCCATGCCATCTCACTTATTTTCCTTGTTTAAAAAACTAAAAAACAAAAAAGAAACTCCTTTCCTTTGTCTTGTCCAGTGACTCCTTTTGACCTGTTTGCATGAGATGCTGTGGCATTGATCTTCCTTCTTTAACAGGCATCACTGTTTCTTTTAGGATGGATGGATAGGCAAGCAGTTGGCCACTGACTTTCTTTCTAATTACACACCGTTGGGCATTATACATCATTCTGAGGGTGAGCAAGGCTGCCACTCTGCTTTTATACTTTATACTTTACTTTCAATGGAGTCGAAGACCTCCAATGTCTAATTCCTTTCTCTTTTCCTTATTAACAAAATAATTGATGAATCAAGTTGGGTCCTTGGTCAAAACCTTAACTAATGAGTTCTTATAAAATTCGGGAGTAATTCCTTCTATTTATTTTGGAAACACCACGGAATTTTGTAAAAGTTTTTGTCTCTAGGTGTTTCCAATTTTCCTTGTCCTAAAATTCTGAAGTTATTTCTTGCATTCTTTCCCTTTAGATAAAAAATATATGGTGCTGCCAAAAGGCGGGAGGGGGAGGCAGAAAGGGAATGGCTATTATACCTAACTTTGTCTTGATTTGGCTTTGACATGTCCTTTGGTCACTGGAATCCTTATTGCTTCCTCGTGGGTGAAGAGGCAGCAGCCCCCAGTGTCCACAGTGCTGGTTTTGGAGCTGGTTTGAGGGTCAGTCTGGATCTCATCCCAAATCTTCAGCTTCCTACCTTTGCACCTTGAGTAAGCACTTTATCTCTCTGATCCCCAGTTGCATCATCAGGGAGAAAAGTCCATGTCCCCCAAGGGACTGATGTGAGGAGTGCCTATGTGGTGCCCTGGCTACAGAGTCTGGAAAAGTGTAATCTCTATCAATGCTCACTCTCATCCCTTCCAGCTCCTGTCTCAGGGCTGGAAGTGAGGACACCTGCATTTCAGTCCTGGCGAACTCACCATCACCCAGGGCTCTAGCAGGTCATTTTACTTCTCTGAACTTTTGTTTCTTCCTTGAGAAAATGGAGGGGAGGGCTGAGCTGTCAGAAAGGCCACTCCAGCTTTCAAAGGCCACTCCAGAACCCCAGGCTACACTTCATTTCCTATCTGCCTTTCTGAGTCTGTGATCCATGACTCTTGTCTTTGCAACTGGCACAACTCCCTGTTAATCTCTTCTCCAACTTCTCTCCATCAAAGTCAGCCTTCTTCTTCCTCCTCAGCTACCCCTACCTCTTCTTCAACCTCACCCCAACCCCTTAAAATGATCTTTCTCTCTCCTTTTGATTCTCTCCTTGGTTGACCCATATGTACCAGGCAGAATTGATGGGACTGGAAGATCTAATTTTCCCCACCGTAAAGCATCATAGTTCTGGCAACTGAGACCAACAGAATGGTTTTCGCGGGAGGACACTGAATGGAGGTTCTCTCTCTCTCCTTACCAGCCCCTTACCTAGAAGTTCCCTCAGGCATGCGTTCACTCTTGGCTCTTTCTGTCCAAATAGCAGTGATCAGCCTCTAATTGTCACCTCTGATATTACAGGATCTGGCAACTAAGCAAACATCTTCCTTAGAGTCCCTATTAAAGTTTCAGTAAAAAGTTCTTATTTTGGCTTCTCTCTGAATTTTAACATAAGATCTCTAAATACTTCTCCCCATCTGTAGTGTATTTTGGCATTTCCCCTCCCATCTGTCAGACAGTTTTAGTCCCTTCCTCTCTCTAAGGTGTGTGCAGGAAAAGGCCTCCTATGTCCCTAACCATCTTTTTACTTATTTTTTTTTTTTTTTTTTTTGCTTACTTAGATTTATAGTAATTGTCATCATTTATGTGTTTGAATTTTAAAATCACAACTTTCCAACTAGGTCAAAGAGAGATAGGTAGGAGTTTTTCAACTAAACAAAAGACAGAGAGCATTCCAGACAGAGATCACAGTTAGAATTGGGGATCCATCTTGGCTATTATTTAAATGTGATTTGATCCTGTACAAGTTACAGGATATTTGGAGCTTTCATATCCTCATCTATAAAATCTTTCCCACGTCTAAGCTGGGAAGAGTAAATGAGATAACATAAAAATATAATTTGGTAAACTTGAATATGGATTCAAATGCAGGCTCTTATAATTGTCACAAACGAAATTGGAGATAGGCTGGATCTATAGTGAAGTAGGCCCTGAGGATTTCACTTCTAAACACTAAAGTCTGCAAAAACCCTCCTTGCCTAAGAGCTTGTTTCTGGCTGCTGGACCATAGCAAATAGGTGAGCAGGAGACATAGGAATAAACCAGGAGACATATGAGTAAACCTAGACCAGACCAGCAGAAACACCTGGTCAACCCACAGATGTGTGAGCTGAAATGTTGTTCTTTTAAGGCACCAAATTTTAAACCATTAAATATTATGCAGCAACAGATAATTAATATACCATGCCTCTACTCTCTTGCTGCCTCAGACAGCCACAACACTAAGAGGTATGATCAGGGACCCCTAGGTCTGTATATTTTCTCTTCTGAAGGCCCACAAAGCACCCCTTTCTCCAGAGCCACTCCTAATTGTGTATTAGGGAAGGAGATGATAAACAAAATGTTAGTAGAGGTTACTTTTCCTTTTGGTGTAAGCTCAGACAGAAAATTGTGAAGCATCTGAGGGGTAAGGCATAATAGAATATTCCAATCTATCAGACAGGCTATAAATTTGCCTCCTATCACTCCAAAATGTTTTAAATAGGAAAATTTGGAAATTAAGTGAATTGTGGAGCCAAATGACTTGAATGGATCTGATGGAAATTTAACTTTTTGGTCCAACTAGAAACAGATAATTAATAGTTATAGTTGAGGCTAGTTGCAAACTCATAACCAGTTGCAAAAATCGTAACCATATGGGTTCAATGTAAACAGAATCTAATTCAATGTCTGAATGTGATGGCCCCTTACCTCTTCCCCATGTGACAGGGCTGGGAGTGGGGACAGCAAAGTTTAAATGACTTCTGAGGACAACATGAGCATCAGAGAAAAATGGACATGGTTATTGAAGCAGGCTTTCTCCCAGGAATGACCATTTCTCCTTCCTTCTGGTGAGCTATCCACTTTCGGGGCATAAACCAAGCTAGAATTTGTAGGAAGGAGTTATATTTTCTAAGTGCAAATCAGTTACCCGGCATTCAGTGTTATTGTCACAGTGGGATAAGGAGGTGTACCCATTGGTTGCTTTAACAAGTTCAGTCATGGCCTCTAATTCTACAGCAGGAAAAGTGTCAAGTTGTTTCCTCCCTTTTCATAAGCATGTCACAAATTCTCTCAGAGAGATGGAAGCATCTTGCTCTATTGTACCTAACCAGATATATGCTTCAATTGGAGGTTAATACTTTCATAAACCTTATGATTCTTTTTATTAGTGTGATCTAATCTAGAGGCATTCTAATTTCTGAACAAGTAAGTGTATTTAGTAGTTCCAATATGGTTTTCTTAAAGCCATAGGAAAAATCAGGCTGGACAAAACATTTAAAAAAACATTACAGGCAAAAGCTGGAATATAGCTTGACAGATGAGCAGCAAACAACTTCTATTTCTCAGATTCCTCAGTTATCCTTTGTTAATCTTTTGTAGTTATTCCAAAATATTTGGGAAAGAAAGAATAATGGTAAAAACACTGTCTTATTTTTAAATACTTGTCTACATTGACATTTAGTTTTCATTTGTAAGCAAATGTTCATGATAATTGTCGAGTCACTTATGATCAGCACTGGCAGAGAAAATCAAAGATTGTATAGATCAACCACGTAATGTTTAAATCCCTTCTGTAAATTCCAACTAAATGGTCATTCAATTTGTGCTTGCATGCCTGCCAAGACGGGGAGCATCCTACCCTGCATGAATCTCATTATCTCTTTGGACTTCCCTGTTTGGAAGGCCTTTTATATATTAAATGAAATAAGTTCCTAGAAATTTCCAAAGATCAATTACTGTTCACAGAATTATCAAAGATCAGAATTGTAAAGGACTTTCTAGGTGTCATAGTCCAATGCCTTCCAAACTGCAGAAACCACTAGTGGATTATAAAAAACAATTTAGTAGGGTTCAACCAGCATTTTATAAAAGTGAAATAGAATATCACATCAGACTACATCACCTGTAGCAAGGACACATTTTGTTTTGTAAAATTTTGTTATATATGTGTGTGTGTGTGTGTGTGTGTGTGTGTGTGTGTGTGTGTTGGGTTGCAATGCAAAATTTATTTACCATTGATACTTTTAAAGACTTTAAAAGATACTGATATAGTTTACACGCATTTTGTAGATGGAAAAATTTAGGCCCAGAAAAGCAAAATGACTTGTCCAAGACCCCACAACTGGCCAGCAGAGGAATCCAGCTGGAATTCTCTTGACCTATATCTAGTATTCTTTCTGCTATAACATCAATGCTTGGGACTTTGCTGAACAAACCTAATTCCTTTTTGCATATATTGGTCCTTCAACTATCAGTAGCCCTCTTGCCTCCCCACTCAGTTTTCTCTTCTTCATGAGATACATTCCAATTTTTAAAAATAACGCCTCAAGTGAAATCATTTTGAAGCCCTTAATCATCTTCATTTGCGTTCTACAAATGCTTCAAATAGTTTCTACCCCTTTTTAAGTATGGTATATAGAACTGAAAAAAAAATTCAGATGCGTTAGTGTGGCCATCATCTCCATTATTCCAGACATGCTGCTTCTATAAAGGCAATCTGAGTTTGCATTATTATTTTGGGAAGCTATATCATATTATTGAGTCTTACTGAGTTTATTTTCAATTCTACCACCTAATGCCTTTTACTCATGATGGGACAATAAGGAAGGAAAAAAGAAACTAGCATTTATTAAATGCCTACCGTACCCCAGGTATGGTATTACATTTTCACAAGTGTAAATTCGTCTCAGAATAATTTTGTGAGATGTTCATTAGCATCATTTTTTAAATGAATAAACTGAAGTTATGGATGGAATATCAAGGACTTGCCAAGATCACTTAAATTGGCAGAACCAGGGATTGAGAAGAGAGCTGAATGCGGTCTATCATTCTACTGTAAATCTTAATTATCTCCACTGGGAACTTAGAAGGTCCGTTTTAGGAATAAACATCGTATCTTATTTTTCTCACTATACCGTGGTGGATGGGCTGGAGATACCCCATCACTCAGTGTTCTGGTTAACATTGGGTAGAATTCTAATTCTGTAACCTGGTACTGTCTTGATAACTCCTTAACAGTACTTTGCTTTCCTAAGCCCAGTTTAGTCATGCTTTCTCCCACTATTGTATTCCCACACTGTGTGAACTATCACACTCTACCTGGGCCTTACAGACTACATAAATCAGGCTTTTCATTGGTTTAAACTAGAAATCCTCTCAGTGCATTTTATCACTATGGATATTTTAATGCTTTAATGTATGTTAAAGTCCCCAGAGTGATAATAGGAAGTGATAATATGTTCTACATAGTCTTCTCCATTTCACTAGCTTTATTTCAGCTTCCCCCCTCCCTAGCACAATCTAAAAAAAATTATGATCTTTGCCATGTAAGGAGATTCTACCCACAATCAGGTCCCTTGGGGACCTCAGCTTCTTTCTCATGGAATTTATTCTAAACAAATACAGCATTCTTCTTTCAAAATTTCTAGTGAATATAATTTTCTCCCCCGCATTAGGCCATCATTAGATTTTATATTATTATACAGTATGTAAAAGGAGACATTTTTGTTTCAGTTTTGGCCGAGTCTACAAAAGCAGTGAATAATAAAGTAGGCCCCAAATACCGAAATTTCCTAGACAGAGCGGCTAGAGCACACATGCAGAATGCAGACTACCCTAAGGTATTATAGAAGTCTGGTCAGCACTAGCCTATCATCCTTTACCTGGGCACAAAAGAGGCAAGGTGGAGGAGTGTTGTTGCAATCCTTGGGCACTGACTTTCTGCCCCCATGGAGAGAGGTGTGGACTTATCTCTCTCAGTTCAAACTATGTGAGAGGAACTTTAAGGCATCCCATCGAGTTTGGGAACCCAAGGACTGGGGTTGCCAGGAAAATTCTAAGGGCAGGAGGCCATGTGCAGATAAATGGGATGCAACAGAGCTACATGTGGAGAAAGCTGCTCATTCAGTGAGCAAGGGCAAAGTCCATGTTTCCATGGCTCAGGTGTGGACCCTGCAATAGGAAATTGGTCTGGGTTGTCTTAAAAAGTGTCTTGTCCAACTGAAGTCCTACAGGGTGAACAGAGGGACTAACACCAGAATGCCCTGAGGATGGGGGAGGAGTCTTAACAGATAAGCTGGGAGAAAGGCATTTCCTAGTTGAGGGACCTGCCAAGTGGAAGTCCCCAGCAGAGGATCTCTGAGGAACCCACAAAAGAGAATTAGCTTTGAACTTCCCTCATGCTCAGAGAGCAGCAATGGCGATAACCGATTGCCAGTCACGACAGAACTCTTAGCCCACATTCCTCTTTTCATTCCACCTGCTCCATTCCCAGAGGGACCAGAAACTAGAGGGACCATAGCCACTGAGTGGGAGTGAAGCTACAAAATAGTGAAGAAGCTGACTCACTCACTCCCTCATTCTAGACTTCTAAACCCAAATCAGACCTGAGCTGGGTGGAGGTAGGGAAAAGCTTTAACTGGATAAGAATTCAAAGCTTTGACAATTACCCTGGATTGGACTGAGAATTCTGTGGTTATTAAACTGGGCTGGACATTCTCATACCCTAGTAAAGTAACTATTTGATTATTTTCTGAGAGCAATCTGAAATGCTACAGGACAGGTCCAAGATTTCATCCATAGACAGTAAAGAATGAGTTAATGGAGGAAGTTTAGAAGGGAGTGGTGAGAAACAATTTAAATTGTTTGTTTTTGTTATGCATGATCAATGCCAGTTGTTCAGTTAGTAATGAACATAATAGGAATATTATGATAGCCAGTAAAGATCTTTTGTGGTTTTGCTTTTCTCTTTCCACGTATTTACTCTCCCATCTAGCTTCTTATCACTCACAAATTTGATAAGCCTTTTCCATTAGAGTTGCAAGGAGTTATTTCATGAGGCTGGACATTGGCATTGCATGACATTGCATTCTGGTTGGGTTGTAAGGACAGGCTGCCTAGTGACAATGAATAAATTCCACTGGAGAGATCCTATGTTTGTGTAACATACTGGTCACACACAGAGGTCTACTTGTTAGAGAAAGTACTTGCTAAATTAAGAAATGCTGTAACAAATGTTAGTACTAATGTGACTTTTCTTGTCATTGCTGCCACCATCTGAATATAGTTTGAAAGGTATATAGTCATTACTTAGTCTGCTTTGGCTGCAATAACACAATACCAGAGATTGGATAGCTCATAAACAACAGAAATATATGTCTCACAGTTCTGGAGGCTGAAAGTCCAGGATCAGGATGCCAGAATGGTTGGGTGAGGGCTCTCTTCTGGGTCATAGACTTCTCATTGTATCCTCACCTGGAGCAAGGAACTGGGGAACCATGTGGATTCTCTTTTATAGAGGCATTAATCGCATTCATGAGGGCTCCACCCCCATGACGTAAAGCACTTCTCAAAGGCTCCACCTCCTAATACCATCACATTGGACATTAGGATTTTGACATATGACTGCTGGGGGGACACAAACATTCAGAACACAGCACCAGGATGCATTTTTATGAACTCTCCATTCCTTTTTGTGAAGTAGTAGTAGTAAAGTGACTAAGATACAATCTTGATTATTTTTTTAGCTGAAAGCATAAATTTGGAGGAATAAGTGGCTATTTTAAGTCTATTTTAGAGTGAGTATTATATGCCTATTTCTTCAACTACAAAATCTATTTTGGCAAGAATCACAACTTTTATTTAACTACACTTAGTACTTGGCAGTGCTCTGGGCATGCCTTGAAGACGTTAACAGGAATTCTGCATTGAAATTAAACCCTTAGCTCCCAGCACCATTCTGCCTTACTCAGAAGTCTCTCAAGCTTGTGTGCCTGTTTCCTTTAAACCATGTCAACATCCCATTCCAGACAAACTACAATATTTAAAACTGTTGGAAGTTCCATTACCAAGGGGTAAGAGTTCTTCTTTAAGAAAACATTATTACTGAATTTCAGAAGGGTGGTGTTCAACTTCAAAGACCAGTCTTGCACAAATACGGTATTAGAAGACATGATCCTAAGAAATTGCAAACATCACTGGAAATTGTAATAGAAGCTCAATTTTATTTATTTATATCTCGTTTATATCTTAGTTTGTTTTCTCAGTTGGGTTCTCTCAAAAGTAGACACCAAGACAAGGCCTCAGTCGGAAGTAGTTTATATGAAAGTAGACCCCAGGAGACACCAGAAGGGGGCTGAGGAGCCTGGGAAGGGATGGCAATCGAACAAGACTGTGTGACTGAGCAGGTCCCTGGGGAGTTTAGGGAGTCAGTAAAGCACACCTCAGCCTGATCTCCCCAAGCTGGTGTCACCAGGTGGGGTCTGCTCCAGGGGCGCTAACTCTCTGGCAGTTCTGGTCTGCCCTGGGTCGGCTGAGGGGACTCCCAATGTCAGAATAAAAGAGGTCCAAGTCCGTAGCAGGTCTTTGCTTTAAGCGGACTTCAGATCCTTCAGATAGGGGAAGGAAATGCCCAGGGAACATAGGCCAGACACTGACAGCATCTGCTACGCCTGGGCTAATAAGAAACGAAAAGTCACTGCTGAAATTGGCAGTGGTGCCCACTAGAAATCAAGAGACCAGGTTAGTTTCCTATCAGTATCACCTTTCTTGATGTGAATAGAATGGGCAAAGGTTATGTTCAGAAACTACTACATTTGGAATAATGGAGGTCATTGAGATCAGAGGGTACTATGTGAAGGACATTAAATCTGTGCAGTGAAACGTCACATGACCCCAAATTAAGGGAATAAAGGGGATAAAGCCAGAACTAAGGTTAAGTATGGGCATGGAGGAAGGTCTGTGAATGCCTGAGTGGGTGTGTCTGTTAACCCTACACTCAAAAGAGTTTGAGGGCTTCCCTGGTGGCGCAGTGGTTGAGAGTCCGCCTGCTGATGCAGGGGACACGGGTTCGTGACCCGGTCCGGGAAGATCCCACAAGCGGCGGAGCGGCTGGGCCCGTGAGCCATGGCCGCTGAGCCTGGGCGTCCGGAGCCTGTGCTCTGCAACGGGAGAGGCCACAACAGTGAGAGGCCTGCGTACCGCAAAAAAAAAAAAAAAAAAAAAAAAAAGAGTTTGAAAAATCCGAAAGATTTTGTGTCCTGTTGTGAAGAATTTTGTGAGAATATTTTTTATTTTAAATATACATTTAAGGATAGGACAAATTATAAACATGTTAGAAGTATTATGACCTGTGAATTTGAATCATGACTACCTTTACAAACTAACAAATACCCACAAGCAATTGCTCATTCATTGCCAAGTTAACCTCTAGAAATCTCTGTTCTGTCCTCTGAACAATTGTAGCGACCCAAGAATCTAATTTGGTGCCTCATAAATGATTGTGTTCCATCTCCTGACATTTATTTTTAAATTCTACGAAAACACCAGCTCACAGGATGTGTTTTTTTTTTCCTCCAGTATTTCTGCTGTTCCCCAGCTGTTTGAAACATGTTGTGGCTTTGACTTCTTCCAACTACCTCCTGTGATGAAGATTACCTTAATTGGTTGTTTGTGGAACATTCAGTCAGAGACAGAATATGCTGTAACAATTACCAATAGATGAAGGGTGACATTTTACATTCCTTGTTATTCCATTAACAGTTTCTTGTGAATTCTTGTTTGGCTCTTTTTTTGCCTTGAAGCTAGAATATCCTTTGAAGTCTTGTGATCACTGTTCATCATCCATCTACAGGGTGGGTCACATCACAGAGAAAAGGCTTGTTTCCTTTCAAACAACATCCTACGAGCATTTATTGAGCACCTATTGTGTGCCAGACACTAGTTGTAGAGAATGCAGATGTGAATTTATCAGGCTGAGTCTTGCCCCTCTGATGCCTACATTCTAGTGGAGGAAACAGAAAATAAACACATAATTGAATCAATATGTGAGGTAATTTCATGTAATGACAGTGCTATGAAGAAAATAAAGGAGCAACTGACGTTATCTTTTTTGGTGTTTTCTCTACCTACAGCTATTTTATGCACATATAAAAAGTGCAAATACATATTCTATTTTCTTTCTTTTTATGCAAAAATGGTAGCATACTATATATACGTTTTACTGCCTTACCTTTTTTTTTCTTTCTTAAAAAAATTGTGGTATAATTGACATATGATATTATATTAGTTACAGGTGTGCAGCACAATTATTTGATATTTGTATATATTATGAAATGATCACCACAATAAGTCTAGTTAATATCCATCACCAATATAGCTACAATTTTTTCTTGTGATGAGAACCCTTAAGATCTACTCTCTTGGCAACTTTCAAATATAAATATAGTATTATTGACTATAGTCACCTTTTCTACTTAGCCATGTATCTTAGAGATCATTCCTCATCAGTTCTTAATGAATTTTCCCATTCTCGTTTACAAGGCTACACAGTATTTCACTGTGCAGTGGTACAGAATTTATTTCACCAGACTCCTTTTGATGGATATTTAGATCACTTCTAGTCTTTTCCTTTTACAACAAATATTCTCTTACATGATTTTACATATGCAAATGTTAACTATTGGATCATTTCTGAGAGGTTGAATTGTTGAGTCAAAGATATGTATATCTATCATTTTTAAGAGAATACATTTTATGTCACAACTTTTATGAATAAGTAACATGCACACATAGTAAATCTCTAAAAGGAACAAAATCATAGAATGCAAATTAAATCCTTCTTACACCTCTTTTCTCTTAGCACCAAATTTGTTTCTCCAGAGATAACGTTACTTGTCTCTTGTTTATCATTCAGAATTATTGTATACTGTAAATGTATTATATAAATATAATATGTGTATATATGTTATAATATATGTACTTATACTTTATTGCCTCATCATTGTATTTCAGCCATATAGTATTATCTCTTGGACATCATTAGTAAAAGTGCTGGTTCCATTGATTCTCCTTATGCCTTTCTTTTTTCTAGGGGGATGGCAGCTATAGGTATGAAGTCTTATATTGTCCTTGGCCACAATTTTTGAACTTGTTCCACTATGTCATTTCCTTTTGTGTTTGATGCATATCAACCATCCTGGGAACCTCTTTATCATCATCCTAAAGATTCCCCTAGCTCTTTGTGTGTGTGCATGTGTCTGTGTGTGTGTGTGTGTGTGTGTGTATGTATGTGTGTTGTTTCTTCTATCACCTGTGTTCTATGAATTCTTCTTTAGTGGTTTATTCTCACCTTTAGGTAATATACATTCTTGAGTAGCTCCCTGAGAAAGAGTTTGTGGGAGGTAAATTTTTTGAGACATTGAACATCTGAAAATGTTTTTATTCTATCTTCTCAAATCATTATCTCTTGACTGTTTGGGTAGGTGTAGAATTCTAGGATAGAAAATAATTTTCGTCAGGATTTTGAAGATATTCTTCCACTGTCTGTGAACTTCCAGTGTTGCTCTTGAAAATCCAACTCAGTTTTAATTACTAATACTTTTTAAGTGAATTTCTACTTCTTCTGTTGAACTCTTAGGACTTCTTGTTGATCCCAGTGTTTTGTAATTTCACAATGATGTACCTTAGTGTGAGTCTGTTTTCATCTATTGTGCTAAGCATTAAGGGGCTCTCTTAATGTGAAAGAATATATTTTTCAGGTCTTCATAATCTTCTTGAATTATTTTATTGCATATTTCCTCCCTACACTTTATTTATTCTGTCTTTTTGGATTTTCTGTTATTCAGATGTTTCAGCTTCTGAACTAGTGATCTTCCAGATTTGTTAACTTCTTATTTTATATGCTTGATTTTTACTTAGGTTAAGGGAGATTTTCTTAATTTTACCTCCGAAGCTTTCCACTGATATTTTTCTCCTCTGCTCATGTTTTTAATTTCAAAAACCTGTGTTTTTTGATTTCTCAATGCTTCTTTCTTATATCATTCTGTTCTTGCTTCATGACTGCCATGCAAACAGATATGCCACCATCTCTTTTCCCTCTCTACCCATGGAAAGATGAGTGTGACACAGTCTGAAACTATATATCTATAGTTTGAAACTTATATCTAAGAGAAAATTGAAGTAGGGGATTGTGATGGGAGACTGAGAGCTAGAAAGCTTGGAACTGTGATCAGTGACTGAGATTTTAACAAGCAAATAAAAAAATTGCCAGGCTTGATTTAATTCACTGGAATAGAATAGACCAAATTTTTTCTGTAGTTGGATTAGTGGTTCAAAGTCAAGAAATTATATGCAATCATAAAACCAAATATAAGCCTAATATTTATACATATATGAGGAGTGATTCTCTGATAACACCTGTGTTTTATACCATCTGCCTATTTTGTAGGTTTCTGAGTGATGTTGAAGTTCTCACATCTCTATCATTGAGCAGAGGTGCTCCGAGAGAGTCCTTATTTATGGACAACTGTGATGGGTAGCTGACCACCAAGTGTCCCTGTTTTCCTTTCCAGTGGTTGCTCAGCCAGAGGATATATATCCCATCTACCCCTTGTATCTAGGTAGGGCCATGTCGTTAATTCTCTTCCAAAGTGTGTGAACAGAAGTGATGCATGCCATTCCCACCTGAGGTGTTAATATTAGGTGCATATTCTCTGTACTCATCCCTTTCCATGAAATCTTAGCTACAGGAAGGAAGCAGCCTGGATCCCTGGGTCATCACTTGGAGGAAAACCTCATTGTAAACAGAGTCATGAGCAAGAAATAAATTTTCAAAACTATGTTAAGCCATTGAAAAGTTAGGGTTCTTTGTTATAGTAGTGAATACTGATAAATACATATACAGACACATTCTGTCTACTTAGGTGAAGAGCTGAAGCTCATGGGGATGCTTCTTTTGTTACCAAGATTGCCACCTGTGACAAAGATCACAAATATTCTTACATCTAGGTGCACATTAAATTTTGGAGGCACTTTTTTTTTTTTTTGGCGGTGCGCGGGCCTCTCACTGTTGTGGCCTCTCCCGTTGCGGGAGGAGCACAGGCTCCGGACGCGCAGGCTCAGCGGCCATGGCTCACGGGCCCAGCCACTCCGTGGATGTGGGATCTTCCCGGACCGGGGCACGAACCCATGTCCCCTGCATCGGCAGGCGGACTCTCAACCACTGCGCCACCAAGGAAGCCCTGGAGGCACTTTTTATGAAACCACTACATTAGAGCTTATCCCACAGTAAAAAAATGTGAAAATCCAGACTCATACCAATAGATAAAACAGGTAATTATTCTCACTACACAAGAGGATCATTCACTTCACCAAATCATTGATCTTATCATTAAAAAAAAGTCAGGCTTCCTTAGAACATTTGGAAATATAATTTAACTTAACAAGATGAGTATTACTTCCATGCAAGGACCCCAACCTCATGCTTCCCATGATCCATCCAGGTCATTTGGAATGTGGTACACTTGGGAAATATTTCCCCAAAGGTCCAGGAAGGGCCATTCCTGCTCAGTTGAATTCCTTCCACACACTCTTCACATTGACAGGTAACACTGTGGAATACACTTCACATGAGTGCAAACTGGGAAGGACCAATGAAAATTTCTGGGTCATCTCAGGCTCAGAACAGCCTTTTACCTCCTGTGGGACTTTAGGCTCTAGATCCCTTCTCAGGATTGTCCCTGGAAGCCCTCTGATATATGTCACTTCAGTTCCCTTCAAGAGTCACCCAAGACACACTCACTTAGCATTTGTGTCCACTCACTCCCATGGGCTTGCTCTTTGTAGAGATAAGAAAAGTCTTTTAGAATCATCTCATCTCTCTTCTCTATCTTTTTTTTACGGTACGCGGGCCTCTCTCTGTTGTGGCCTCTCCCGTTGCGGAGCACAGGCTCTGGACACACAGGCTCAGCGGCCATAGCTCACAGGCCCAGCCGCTTCGCGGCATGTGGGATCCTCCCAGACCGGGGCACGAACCCACGTCCCCTGCATCGGCAGGCGGACTCTCAACCACTGCGCCACCAGGGAAGCCCTCTCTTCTCTACTTTTTGACACTCATCTTGGTAGAGGCTGAAGGAGTAAAAGGAATTTCCAAATTCCAGTGGGTCAGTGGACATTCCAACTTTTCTGAGCCTTAGCAACAGATCAAGGCATTTGAGGATACTGTTTGAGTCTCATGATATTTCTAGAAATATACCTAGTATAAAATATGTACAACTGTTAGTAGTAACAGCTAATATTTATTGAGCACTTACAATGTGCTAAGTACTGTTCTAGTGCTTTGACAAATATTAACTCTTTCAGTCTTCACAATTATTCTCTATGTGTTTAGAGAGCAATGATTAATTGCCCAATAAATGTTGACTGTTTTTTTTTTTTTTGTCCAATCTACTTATCCAGATGGTCTCATCTTGTCATTGTGATTCTTCTCTCCTGCGGAATCCATCGCATTTCTGGGTTCCTGGCTTACAGGCCTTGTTCATCTGGCCTCTGACTAAACCAGGTTTTTACAATTAATAATACCTGTTTTGATTCTCTGTCTGCAGTCTCTACCACATTCTCTCCCACCTTACACCACCCCACTCCCTTCTACACATCTTTTCCCTCAGCTGTAATAAAATATATATATCACATTCATGATTTGGTATTTGCAGAATAATTTTTAATATCATAGAATCATAAGCTTTTGGAAGTGGGAAAAAAACCTCATAAAACTTTTTGCTTTCTGAAGATATGGAAACTGGGCCTAGATATATGAGGTTACTCGACCAGGATTATGGAATTGGTTTAATTGTTTAGCTGGTACTATTCTTCAGAAAGGCTGCTTTCAACTCCCTTCTCATCACTCTATGCCCGGTAAAAGTTTTTGTTTTTTTAAATGTTGAGCCTTCTTTTAATTTATTTATTTTTATTTTTGGCTGTGTTGGGTCTTCGTTTCTGTGCAAGGGCTTTCTCTAATTGTGGCAAGCGGGGGCCACTCTTCATCGTGGTGCGCGGGCCTCTCACTGTCGTGGCCTCTCTTGTTGAGGAGTACAGGCTCCAGACATGCAGTCTCAGTAGTTGTGGCTCACGGGCCTAGTTGCTCCGTGGCCTGTGGGATCTTCCCAGACCAGGGCTCGAACCCGTGTCCCCTGCATTAGCAGGCAGATTCTCAACCACTGCGCCACCAGGAAAGCCCAGTAAGAGTTTTCTTAAGGGAAAAAACTTTCATCTTAAATCTTGTTTCAAACCATGAAGTGGATAAAAGGAAAGTCTCTCTCTCTCTCTTCCTCTTTTTCTATTCATCCATCTGTCTTTCCATCATCTAAATTTCCTAGGTAAGTTTTTTCAAAGTGCAGCTGGGCATAACTTTCATGTGATATACCTGTATAATGCCAATTAATAAGAAGGTATTCATTAGTCAAGTGAATACCCTGTCTATTTATAAATGTTATAAATGATGGAAAATTCAGTGACTATTTGTAAGAATTGAATACATTTCTGTGCATGTGGTTATTTAATCACAGAATTTTATACATTTGGTGGACATTTATTCACCTTTTTGAAAGGTAAAAGTTTTAAGGTATATGAAAATGGTTGAACTGTGTACAAGAACTCTAAGAAGCCATAGAAGAAATGCTAATGAAGACAGATCAAATGGACTATCAGACTTAAATTAGACTCAGTGTTGATGATGATGAAAATGGATAGAAAAATTGAATAATGAGAAATAATTAGAAACGTTAAGAAGAGTAAAGTGCAATGGGTTGGTCAAGAAGTATACAAGCTTAAGAGCTTGTAGGAAATTCGTTAAAACAGAGAGCTTGAGAATGGAAGATTTTGGGAACAACTTTTAAATATATTGAATACATTCCCTCAATGCTGTCAAGATGAAAAGTTTTCTCTGAGTCTACTGCCTGAGATAGCCACTCAATGATAAAATTGTATATATGTGAAGAAAATAACCCACAAAGTATATATTAAAGAGCACAACTCAACAAAGACTTTCACACTGCAGGAGTCTGAGATGAAGCCACCACCTGGAAATGGTCCAGGCTATTTTCAAATATTTGGCCTGGTAAACAAATGCATCAATATTTTATTAATACTGATTAAGTTCTGCTTAATGCATATGTTATACAGTGGATGGCTAAGTTATTGTTAACTCCCATATGGAGAAACAAAAACTCTGATAGGTGTTTGGCAGAGCTACCAACCTATTAGGGTCCTACATTCTGGAATTCTGACCAAGTCTGGAGAGACCTCAGAGTAAGAGGAGCTGAAAGAGGGATAGCTGGACCTGAAATACAGGCCACATAAAATGTTAGATTTCTTTCCTAACATTATTTCCTCCATCTATTGACCTCAGGATCAAGGCCGAATTCAGGAGTCATGTTTTAGGTGGAATATTGATAAAAACCTGAGGATATATGGGGTGGTGGTGGAGGGGAACAACCAGGATCATGGATGATCTAGTGACCAAGTCATATGAGGAATGACTGAAGAAGCTGGATTCATTATTCAACATAGAATAATGATGTTCCTGAAATATACCAGGGACTGAACTATACTCTGGGGATACAGCAGTAAGCAAGGCAGTAGAATGCCCTTCTTCACAGAGCGACATTTTGGTGGTGGAGACAGACAAGTGAATTGATGATTTTAATGCAGTGCATTAATATTTAGAGTATGGATTAAGAGCAGAGTGCCATGGGAGGGGTGCCTGGTTCAGCTTTGTGAGGGGGATAGTGAGAGAGGAGCCTGAAAAGATGAGTAGGAATGGTCCACTTGACAGGGAAAGAGGACATTACAGGGAGAGGGCATGTGTTAAGGACCATGTGGGAGAGCAAGATGGGTTTGGGAACTCAAAGTCACTCAGAGTTTAATACATATTGTGTGAAAGGGAAGGAATGATGAGTGATGAGCCTGGAGAAAGAAACAAGGACAATAAAAGGCTAACAGGGTTTAGAAAGTGAGCTTTATCTTGAAGACAGTAAGAAGCTTTTTGAGTGTTTCTGTTTGTTTGTTTAAAGGATGAAAATTTTGGAAACATTTTCCAGGTTAATGTATTAAGAATGGATTGCAGAATCAAAAGCACAATGAGGTATCACCTCACACCAGTCAGAATGGCCATCATCAAAAAATCTGCAAACAATAAATTCTGGAGAGGGTGTGGAGAAAAGCAAACCCTCTTGCACTGTTGATGGGAATGTAGATTGATACAGCCACTGTGGAGAACAGTATGGAGGTTCCTTAAAAAACTAAAACTAGAACTACCATATGACCCAGCAATCCCACTACTGGGCATATACCCTGAGAAAACCATAATTCAAAAAGAGTCATGTACCAAAATGTTCATTGCAGTTCTATTTACAATAGGCAGGACATGGAAGTAACCTAAGTGTCCATCGACAGATGAATGGATAAAGAAGATGTGGCACATATTTACAATGGAATATTACTCAGCCATAAAAAGAAATGAAATTGAGTTATTTGTAGTGAGATGGATGGACCTAGAGTCTGTCATACAGAGTGAAGTAAGTCAGAAAGAGAAAAACAAACACAGTATGCTAACGCATATATATGGATTCTAATAAAGAAAAAAAAGGTTCTAATGAACCTAGGGACAGGGCAGGAATAAAGATGCAGACGTAGAGAATGGACTTGAGGACACGGGGAGGGGGAAGGGTAAGCTGGGACGAAGTGAGAGAGTAGCATGGGCATATATACACTACCAAATGTAAAATAGATAGCTAGTGGGAAGCAGCTGCATAGCACAGCTCGGTGCTTTGTGACCACCTAGAGGGAGGCTCAAGAGATAGGGGATGTGGGGACATATGTATACATATAGCTTATTCACTTTGTTATACAGCAGAAACTAACAGAACATTGTAAAGCAATTATACTCCAATAAAGATGTTAAAAAAAAAAAAAAAAAAGAATGGATTTCAAGAGGTAAGACTGGAGGCTGGAAGATTTCCCAGGACACTAGGAGTAATTCACGGGAGAGGATATAATGGAAATGAGAATGGAGAGGAATGGGCAGTTACCAGATGTATTAAGGAGGTGGACTTGACACAACTTGATGTTTGATAAGATGACAGGCAGATATCTTCATATATTTGAAAGACCGTCATTAGGAGGTTCTTCTGACTCCAAGGCAGAAGTGAAACCATTGGGTGGAATCAAGATTTACAAGTAGAGAGCTCGCACAGTGAGCGTGATTCAACAATGGGATGGGCTGATTTAGGAGACCATGGAGTCCTGGTAGTCACTGGGCTCCATGGAGGTTTCAAGTACATGTCAGGATAAATGCTTGTCAGGGATGTTGTAGAGGATATTCTCATATGGCACTTGGTCTAAATGACACTGAATGTCTCCTCAAATTTTGAAATTCACTTGTCATGGTCGACATGACTCCATGTGGCATTCCTCAAGATTGTCTCCAGGCAAGCAGTGATGTCCTGATACTTACTTATTACTATTGGCTTCTTAGATCTGCACTTCTTGTTCTGAAATGCAGGTAACAAGGAGTGGAAAAAGGAGGGAATTAAGGAAACAAGGAGAGGAACAAAGAGGGAATTAAGATATTAAAACTTGTTTTTCTCTGCCAAAGCCATTTCCAACTTAAATGTTCTAAGTCTGCCCACCATGGTGCAGTGATGCAGTGATGAGGTCAAGAATGACCTCTAAGCTTCTAATTCACTGTGCTTTGTCCACTGGATTTATTGATTCCAAATGTTAAGATATGGTTGGAGCAGACATTAACAGCATATAATCCATGAAGTTTCTTAACTCTGGTATCCTCCAGGTATTGCTGAAACAACGTAATATAAAGTAGATAAAACACTCAAGGAAATTCCACAACAATCAAACCACAGTGTAGATACATCAATGTAGGCAATGAGTCCTGACCTGAGGAAAAGAAAGTGCGTTCATCCTTGCATTTAATGTGCATGGTTTTTTTCCTCCCTAAAGAGTCTCAAGTTTCCAACTCATCAACTCTAGTTGGGCTTTCTTCATTATTAGAAAAATTAGGTTATATTCTTTCCCATCCCCACTCCCCAGTTCATAATAGTTGCCTTGCCCAGTGCAAGGTCTTTGAAGGTATGAACTTCTCTGACATTCATTTTGACTTGGGTATAAATACACACAGATTTGGGGGATATGTCAACAAACTTAACAAAATGGGAATATTCCATGGCAGAAACCTAAACTTTGGAGGATATTATAATCTTTAACAACTTTTAAGAAAATGTCACTATCTTTACTTCATGAGTCTTCATTGGAAGCAGAATTTGCCTTCCATGTCAGGCACCAAAATGGCTTTCTGAGTCACCTTTGCTGCATTGTGCAGGCACAGGATGAAGTCCACCAGGAGAAGGGGCCTGAAACTTTGAAATGGGAGCTAGTGGAGGCCAGAAAATACCCATTTTGGTGGCAGTAGCAGAGCAGCAAGACTGAATTTCCAGGGAAGTGCTGACAGTGAGGGTCACAGTGGTCTCCAGTACCCCTACCAGCAGGCTGGTGGTATAAGTGCAGCATCTAGAACTTGAAGGTATTGACAGTGGTGACCTCACTGGTTCCTTGGACTGATTTGAGGTGTTCCTGCCCACACTGTTGGAGTTTTTTGTTTTCATTCTCTTTTGGTGATTATGTGAACTACTCAATATTCTCATAGTAAATTCAATTTCTGCTTCAAATCACCCAGAGTTGATTTCTGTTGCTGCGACTAATAATCCTAATCAAAAGAGGACAATGTAAAGGAATATATTTATGCTCTAATGATCTCATTCTAGTAAACATAAAAAAAGTCACATGGACAAATGCTTTCTCTGTTCACCGTTAAACTCTCTCTAGTACAATAATTGTTCACATACTATATAGGAAACAAAATAAGAAGTGTTGAATATAACTGAGTTGCTTACTATTCTGTTATTCTAAGTGGGCAAAGGATTCAGGAAAAAATGCATGGTATAGAAACTAATTCATACTGAAGTATAAATTACTCTATGATTAATTATATTTGAAAATAGAAACTTGTATTTCAACCAAGTCTTTAATTAAGGCACAGTGAAAAGATTTTTAGCAAGTTAATGGGCAAGTTATTTCATTGGACTTCCAAATCCTAGTTACCCAGAAAAGAATTCTACATAAGAACAGACATGAAGAAAGAAATGGTGAGGTAGGGAACAGCCATCTCATTTCCTCCAGAGTTTCCTTTGTCAGAGCTTCTTCCAGAGAATAGAGTCCTTTGGTCAACTTTGGTCTATGGGATCAGAGTCAGGTGAAATATTTAAATATCCCAGGGTAAATTCTTGAAATCTCTATGGCCACAGGGAGCCTTATGCTATTGCTACCTTGACTGCTTAGCATGAACTGTGGAGTTAAGGAAATCGTGTAATCATCATTCTTTTTTAGATTAAAGTATTTGTTTTTCATTGGTTTCATTTGCTTGCTTAGTTAGTATCATCAGTTGCCGAAAAATATTGTAAGAATTATTGTCACATGTTCCTAGTCTTCTGGTCACAGGTCCATCATCTGTTTAAATAGAGGTTTTGGTCTTTATCAGAGTTGTTAATGTGTGAAAAGATACTGGCAGAATGGGGTTCCTGGGATGATATAAACACATTTTCAGGGTTTAATGGTTCGGCAGAAACTCTTAAACAAAGAGCCTTGAATAGAGCAAGGGACAGATTTGTAATTATATTTCTCCCATAGGGGTCATTAACCAAGATTTGCTCTTTAGTTTTTTCTAAGTGAAGTAATTAAAAGGAAAGCTTTGATTCCATTCATTTATGCATTCAGCAAAAACCATGTACTGAGCCCTTGGAATGTTCCAGGTTCTATGCTAGGACTTGAGGATTCAAAGAAGATGAACTTAATCCCATATCTTCAGGATCTCAAGGTCCAATTCTGGAAAGGTGTTTAGGCTCACACGTGCTCCAAGGTAGTTGGTATTTTTTAATTACATACACTAGAATAGCTTTAAATTCTTGCTACTACTTTAGAAAGCACTGAAAGGACTTCAGGGGTTGTGTTCACTATGGGGAAATTACTCATGTAATTCTCATTAGTGCAAATGGGGAAGAGGTGTAAACCCACGGTGATCTAGCTGAGAAAACACTCCTTCTTTGACTTCTGTTGTTTGTTTCTATTTGTTCCTGGTTGAGTCAGGGAAATAATCAGGAAAATTATACGTGTTCAATTGCCCAGTTGCTCCAGAACCCTTGGAGTATCTAATCACAGTTAATAATTAAAACAAAGCAAAGAGACTCACATGCTGGATTTAAGTACTATCAAGAGGGAAAGAAACCTTTAGATAGAAGGGGAAACGATGAGGGGTGCTTTGTGGTAGATGGATTTTTACAGACAGAAACATAGGCTATTAAGCAGGAATATTCTTTCAGGATGGATGTGGATTATGGTGGATCAATAAATAAATACATACTAAGATTCAACTGTGTACCTAGCTCTGTGTTAGATCGTATCGGGGACAAGGGATATGTTCCACATTTCATCAAGGAAGATACAATCAACGAACTGTGTGTGACTGACAGAGAAATTGGGACTTGTGGTTTAAAAATGGGACAGAATATTTGAAATAAGATACATTGACAGAAATTGCAGGACATGTGGTCATAGTTTCAGGTAATATCAGTTATCCTGATATTATTCAGGTAATACAAGCTATGCTGCAGTCAAATAACCACCAAATCTTAGTGGCTTGTGGGAACACAGGTTGGGGGCCCTTTTTATGTCTCTTGGCTCCAAGATCCAGGCTGATGGAACAGCCACTGTCTTGAACATCACTATGAAGGGAAAGTCTGAGGCACTATGGCAAGTTTGTGGTCCCATTCAACCAAACGGGGGCCAGGAAATATAATCCCACTATGTGCCCAGAGAGCAGATAGCTAGAAATATTAGCTGAACAGCAAAATGACTATGCCTCTGACCTCAACAGGCAGAGTGTTCAAATGAGGACACACTAAAAGTGATATTCTACATAATGCCCCTCACCTGGGTGAAATTTTAGGAAGACCTAGTGGTCCTCATACTTGGGTGTGCACTGGAATCACCTGGAGGGCTTGGTAAACCATAGACTGCTGAGCCCCAGTCCCCCTTCAGAGTTCTGGGTTCAGTAATGTAGGATGGGAACCAAACATCTGTATTCCCAGGGGATACTGATGCTGCTCAACTGGGAACTGCACCTTGAGAACCACTGGTCTAATAAAATCCAATGAAAGGTTCCTCTCTCAAGCCTTCAGTGAGATCATATTAAATGTTAGAGCCTGACTTGTGTTCTGGGAAACAGATGGAAGGTTTGGATACTCCAGGTGGAGGGACGACTGTTTTCAGAACCCACAGGCTCTGGCCCAGGCTCAACAGGTGACTTTAGGTCTGCCTCTCTCTGTTTTCCCTTGGATGCCTTCTTGTGGCAGAAGCCATCGTTCCCTCACTGGCTGGAAAATTCCAGAAACAAGCCTTCAGATTCCACAACCAATAAAATAAGGCTCAAAGAGAAGAAATTGTTCCTCTTCCTTCTAAGGTCAGTTTTCTAAGTCTTAATTTTCTCCCTTGGACCCTCCTTTTCCTGGGATCATTGATGATTTAAAAATATCTGTGTCCCTATTGGGACACACTGACCCAAACTCACAAATGTGTGGTCCCCACAGCACAATCACAATAATGCCACATCCTTAAAAAAGATAAACAAAAAGTCAGGATGGAAGGGGTGGGAAGTAATTTCCACTGCATCTCTCCCTACATATTACAAAGAAAGCATGATTCCTCTCATTTAAAATATTTTCTTGAACCTGGGTTGTTTAGAGTGAAGCAGAACCATATGTGGGTCATTAGCCCTTCAGTTCAGGTTGAGCTCTACCAAGCCCACCCAAGATTTTTTTTTTCCCCCTGCACTCTTCTGATCCTCAAACTTCTGATTTCCCATGAGCATGCCTCTGCTTGATATTTGAGTTAACTTCCAGAAAAAGGAATACCTGCATTGGAGGTGCCTTCAAAGCTCTACCTCCTGAAACTCAGAAAACGGTAGGTTAGAAGTGGCATTTTTTCCAGCTTCTGTCATTCCTGCTAAGATTTCAAAATCTTAAGGCTGTTTCAAGCCAGAGCTCAGGCTCAAGGTACAATGTGCTCCCTTTCTTAATAGTCTTTTCAAATATAATATATAATAAATAAAATAAAATAAAAACAAAAACAGCTTTTATTCTGAACATAACTTAGAAATAGTAGCTTATTCCTGTGATGTCAGCAGGGAAAGGACCACTTACATTTTCTAGCATTTGATTAATTCTTTCTCCCAGGATTCCCACTAGCATGGTACATTTGTTAGAATTGATGAACCTACATTGACACCTCATTATCACCCAGAGTCCATAGTACACATTAGGTTTCACTCTTGGTGATGTTCTGTGGGTTTGGACAAATGTGTAATGACATGTACCCACCATTATAGTGTCATACAGAGGAGTTTCAATTGTTCCAAAAATCTTGTGTTCCGCCTAGTCATTCCTTCCTCCTCCTCCAACCCACGACAACCACTGACCTTTCTATTAATATTATCTGCAGAGTTTTGCCTTTTCCAGAATGTCCTGTAGTTGGAATCATGCAGTATGTAGCCTTTTCATATTGGTTTCTTTCACTTAGTAATGTGCACTTCACTTTCCTCCATGTCTTTTCATGGCTTGATAGCTCATTTCTTTTTAGCACTGAATAATAATAGTCCATTGTCTGGATGCACCAGAGGAAAATTATGCATTCACCTACTGAGAGACATCTTGTCGCTTCCAAGTTTTGGTAGTTATGAATAAAGCTGCTATAAACATCTGTGTGCATGTTTTTGTGTGGACATAGTTTTCAACTGCTTTGGGTAAATACCAAAGAGAGTGATTGCTTGATCATATGGTAAGAGTATGTTTAGCTTCGTACGAAACTGCCAAATTGTCTTCTAAAGCGGCTGCACCATTCTGCATTCCCAGCAGTAGTGAATGAAAGTGCCTATTGCCCCACATGTTCGCCAGCATTTGATATTGTCAGTATTTTGGATTTTTGCCATTCTGATAGGTGTGTAGAATGTTATTCTAACAATTAAATTTTAATTGTTTTATTTTGCATTTCTCTGATGACATGTGATGTGAAGTGTCTTCATGTAAAGAGTGACAGTTTTGTTTGTTCCTTTCCAATTAGTATATGTTGATATTTCTTCTTTTTGCCTGCTATGCTGGCGAGAGCCTCCAAGAAAATACTGAAGAGAAGTAGTCATCCTTGTCTTATTACTGATAGAAAAGAGAATGCTTTTACTATTTCACTATTGCATATGATATTTATGGTAGATACACTTTATCAGATTAGGGAAGGTTCCCTCTTTTTCCACTTTAATATTTCTCTCATGAATGAACATGGATTTTTTGAATGCTTTTTCTTTGTCTATTGAGGTCATACTTTCTTCTTGTTTTCAATCTTTTGATGTGGTGCATTATGATAAGTATAATGTCAAATCAAACCTAAATTTCTGGAACAAATCAATTCATTCACAGTGTGTTATTTATAAATTATTGGATTCAGCTCAATAATACTTTCATTTAGAATTTTGTGTTGCTATTCTTGAATGAGATTGGCTTATAATTGTCCTTTCCTGTACTATCTGTGTCTTGTTTTGATATCAAGAGTATAAAAATTCACAAAAGTGTTTATGAAAGATATACATTGACTATTAACAGTGATTATGACTGATTAATTGAATTAAAGATGATTTTGTTTTCTTCATAATTTTCTGCACTTTCAACTTTTCCACAATGAGAAAGGGTTATATGTGATCACATGTTATTCATACAAACACAGACGTAATCACAGACACACACATACAGCCTAACACAGGGTTTGACCATTGGTGCCAAGACACTGGATTGTCTACATTTTGTCCTGAATTTTAGGGTGCTCCCTGAGCACATAGAATAAAGAGAGGTGGGCAAAGTCCTTTGGTAATCCTCAAAACTAACATGGAATGTTAAGATGTACTACAATGAAATTCAGGGGACTTGGAGGCCCAGGTTTGAATATGTAGTAACAAGCTTTAATTTTCTCACCTGTAGAATGAGGAAAATAATTCATACTCATGTTTACGTCATTGGTATTTTGTAAGTATAGTGAATCTGAAAGTGCTTTATAATTTTAACTTGTCTTCATATGCATCACATGTATATGAATATGTATATCTGCACATGCGTATGTAGATATACAGAGTCAAAAGAAAATGATTTAAGGGACTCAAAGGAGTTTGGTAAGGCTTTATCCAGATAATTCCTAGATTCAGGGAACAGCTGTGGACCTGGAGGCTCCCCAAGGAAAGCAGGGGCAGAGTTTCACAGCATCGGGGAAATGAAAGCCCTGTCTTAGCCATTTTGCCTTACAGTTTGCAACTATAACTGAAACTCATAGTTGGGATTCATTCCTATTTTATGTTCCTCACTCAATAACTACCAGAACAGTATTCTCCAAGGACTGTTTATGCAAATCTTGCAGTTTATTGCCTATTCAACGTTCATGAGATAGAAGAGGTATTTGGCAAAAAGAAAGAAAAGAGGGTGAAGGTAGAAGTCAAGAGGAAATGAGGAGCTCTCTATTACATTTGTTTTAGTGCTTTTCCAATAGACAGATAGATATAGGTAGATACAGATTGATAGACAACAAACCAGTATTCACTACTTTCCGTCCTTCATATGTACACCCTACTCACTGCCCCCAGCACACACATATCTCACTCTGACTCCTTGAGGGAAGAAAAGATGCTTCTGGATAGCATTTGTTGTAGAGATTACATGCAATAGAAAAAGGAACAACTACTAAAAAAACCCAAAATGATAAAGAGTCTTAATTGATCTTACCAAAAAGGCAGGCAGTCAGGGTGAGGAGAGATACAAGTTGTGAGGATTGAAATTTGGAGAACTTTGAGGTATGGGAAATAAAGAGTGGAAAAGAGTTGCTGGGGAACAGATATCATTCCTGCAAATGATACTGAGAAGGCAGAGCTGGGGAGAGAAAATTATAAAAATGGTTTCCTGTGCATAAAGGTCCAAAGGACTCAGAAAAGATTTGAAGTGTTTTAAGTTCATTTTTGTCTGATCAGAACCAACTGTTTCTTTTAATATGACGCCATCCCGAGACTGGACCACATGGGGCCCCAGTTAAATTTAGGTTACTCATAAATTTTTTTCCTTTAGGAATAGAAGCCTTAAATAAAACATAGTGTGTAAATTAACTGATTTCTCTTTTTTTACCTGGGACATTAGGCAGGTATTGGTTAGTGATATAAGATGACAAGAAGAAACAAGTCTCACTGAATTATTCCCATTGGTCATTATTGTTAACCAAAGCAGAGTTACTTAGTACAAATACAAGACATGAATTTCTCCCTGAACTCCCACCAATTCCCTTCCCTGTGGTCCAAACCTCATCAAAATAATTCTTGTTCAGATTTTTTAATGTCACTACATGCTCAAGTGTTCTCTCCCATACTCTCCCCCCACACACAGAACAAAAGATAACTAACTTTAAAATGTTTGGAGAAGGAGAGAGAGACATGCAGAGAACATGGCTTGGGAATGCTGAGCAAATACAAGTTGGGATGGTGCAGCAGACTCTGTTCATATCCTATCCATATAACTGTGGCACAAACCATTCTAGTGCATACCCACAACCTCCTACTGCAAACCTGCCACTGTCCACATGAGGACTTTCTCTTGACCACCTTTGGGGAGGGCCAGAAGAGTTGGGTAGTTAATGCCTCTGGGAACAGCCCAGTCAATAGGGATGAGGTTGGTGGACAAATACCCCAGCTTCCTTCTTCTTTGCTGGGGGCGGGGGTTTCTGCTTCTGGGGGCAGCCATCCTGAGACAGGTGGGTATGGAGGGCATTTGAAAGGGAAGTAAGGTTGTCAAAGACAAATGGCGCCTACTTCTTCACTGTGCCTCTGTTCAGATCTTCTCTTTCTCCCATATTCGTTTTCCATGGTGAGGTTTTGCAAACACAGCACTGCTGTCCTGTAGAAGCAAGTTGAAATAAAAAGACAAATAATTGCATGATGGGCTTCTAATGGATGAGATGTCACATTTAAAAAGACAGAGACTTGGAGGGAAGTCTGTGCTTTCTACAGCACTCTGAGAATAAAAATCCATTTCTGATTGATTTCTTTCTTAATGGTCTCCCCTCCTCCCACCCCACTCTCCAGTTGAATAATCTGAGCAGTTATCTACCTCATGTTTCGGGCAATGTGCCTTTGACCTGGATTGTCTTCCAGAAACCTTGACAAGAGATGCATTTTTAAAGATTTTGTACCATGTCAGCACTATATTTAGTGTTCCAATAGTCTGTCAGAGATTCTTTTACTAGGGTATTGAAGATAGCAGTCAGAAAATGAATACTTAGCAGACTGCCCATGACAGTTAACATCCAATACTTTGAGACCCCAGAAATAGTAAAGAGTGATTCCTAATAATTGCTGGAAATTACGACGAACTGGAATGTCTTTATCTGTATAATGAAAAATGATATCCTTTTGAACTTCCCTGATTTTGGGGTGTGCAATTTTTTAGAGCTACCTTGAACCAAAGTTTATCTTCCTTGCATTTTCTAGAATAAACAAAATGGTATATGCACATCTGGATTTCAGGGTGCACAACCCACCATTAACTCTGAGTCTAGGTGGAATTTAAAAGTGGTAGCATAATAATCATTTTCTGAGGCTAGCCACAGGTGCCCCTCTAGCACTCCCTTTCTCTACCAGCCCCATCATCATTACCTGTACTCTTTGCTTCTGTATCTCTCTCTTTTTAGTAGTAAGCTTTTCTAAGGACGTGGCTATATCTTTTAGATTTGAGACAGCAATGGATAAATAGTCTGTGCTCAGTAAATGGTTGTTAAGTCGAATTTTCAAGACTTTCATGGTCTCATTGGAAAGCAAATAATTAATACCAAATAATTCTCACCTTTTCATGAAAGCAACTGTCTATAGATCTTGGCTTTTGCAAACTTTGTTAATTTTTCGTTTGTGCAGTGGTTTAAAAAACTTGCAGCTCTTCAGTTCTTAGTAATTATTTTATAATTTGGACTTGTCACTATTTCATATTGTCCTTCCTCTATCTGTTTTCATATTTAATGATATTTTACTGTACTTCCAAGGAAAGAAATGTTTGGAAGGCCAAAAGGAATTAAAATGAAGGATAAACTGATGATTAAAATTACAAGAAGAGGGCTTCCCTGGTGGCGCAGTGGTTGAGAGTCCATCTGCCAATGCAGGGGAGACGGGTTCGTGCCCCGGTCCGGGAAGATCCCACGTGCCGCGGAGTGGCTGGGCCCATGAGCCATGGCCGCTGAGCCTGCACCTCCGGAGCCTGTGCTCCGCAGCGGGAGAGGCCACAACAGTGAGAGGCCCGCGTACCGCAAAAAAAAAAAAAAAAAAAAAAATTACAAGAAGAAGAGAACTTCAAGGGCAACATATGTTTGTGAAAATTTGCATAAATTCAGTACCATATAGCCAACACTAATTTAGCACTTACTTTTTACAAAGAACAAGTATTCTGAGGGATTAATAGGTTAATAATAGTTCTCAAGATGCAACAAAAACCTCTAAAAAAATGATCATCTTTACAGAGCGCAATGATTGATGGGGGTGAATTGGGTAGGGTTTTGGAAATACAGTTGCTGCTCAGTATCCTTGGGGAATTGATTACAGGATCCCCTGTGGATACCAAAATCCTTGGATGCTCAAGTCCCTTATATAAAGTTGTGTAGTATTTGCATATAATCTATGCACATCCTCTTGTATAATTTAAATAATCTCTAGATTACTTATAATACCTAATACTATGTAAATGCTAGTGCATGGCATATTCAAGTTTTGCTTTTTGGAACTTTCTGGAAATTTATTTTTCGAATATTTTCCATTCGAGGTTGGTTGAATTCACAGATGTGAAACCACAGATATGGAGGGCCAACTGTATAATGTTTAAAAAATGATATTATATTTGGAAAATAGATTTTATATGTATTTATATGATGTAAAGAGGAGACAGGGAAAGAGAAGCTTCAGGAGCCCCTGGCAATGGGAGGTGGGATTGGGAAGGAAGTTTACTTTGTATTTTATATCCTTCCCTTTGATACAGTTACAGTTTGCAATTTTTTTTCTGTGTTAGCATTATTTTTATAATAAAAATGTTTTAAAAAGTGGAATAAATAATTCCCAGTCCTCAGAGAACTTCAAATGACTTCACAGAACATGTGATTGTAGCATGATTACTTATAGAAGATCACTTCCAAATGTGGCCGCATGAATTTCTACTATTCACCTATGTCCATGCCATCAAGAGATGCATCAAGGGAGCATATCTTAAAAGCTCTCATCACAAGAAAAAAGGTTGTGACCATATATACCGATGGATGTTAACTAGACTTATTGTGGTGACCATTTCACAATATATACAAATATTGAATCATTATGTTATATACCTGAAACTTATAATGTTATGTGTCAATTATACCTCAGAAAAAGAGAGATGGAGATGATTTCTCCTACACTTGTGACTTGGAACGAATATCATGTTGTTCTGGATGCTCAGTACATAGTAGGGTCTTAGTAAATATTAATTCTCATCCACTCCTCCACTCCCTGTGTTACGGAACAGAGCAAACTTCCTGTTCATGCCAAGAAACAGCAGGAATGGAAGAAAGAAAGGGAATTAGCTGGAAAGAAAGGAGACTCAGAGGGACCTGAAAAATCTCAAAGCAGTGCACAAAGCAGTGAAGCCTGGGTCCTGTGTTAAATACAGACGTGATGGTCCAGGGCATTCCTGGGCCCTACTTAGATTTTGGCATATTCCCTCCATACTTTTGTCCAGGATCTTATTTTTCTGAGACTGCAAAGACTTAATATTCCCCTCACTCACCACTTCTCTCTTACTCCTCTCCCTCTTTGATCCGTTTCTTATCTATTCCCAGCCACCCAAGATGGGAAAGGAAATGACAGGGAGCCCACTGCATGCGTGTGAGCCCAGGCACGCATTCCAGAGCCTGAGGCTGGAGGCTCAAAGGACAGAACTGCTGCCTTATTTAGTTTTGTTGGGGTAAAGGGAGATCCTCAAATAAGATGTGTTGATTTTTTCAGGGTACAGCTGACACACACAAGGATCTGTAAATTTCCAAACACTTGCCCTTCAAGGGGAGGAGACTCACGTAGTATCTTCGGTGAGACTCGGACCAGGGGAGTCATGCACATGAGGACAGTCTCTTATTCTGACTGAAAATGAAGTACATCACTAGGCATTCATGGAGATATTATTCAGGGACCGAAGCAAAAAAGTATAAGCGCTCTTGATCTGTAACCCACTGCAACAGGAGGTTTAGAATCCTGGGTCTACCCTTTTGAAGCTGTACAACCCCACTCAAAATATTTGATTTTTGGGTTTTCCTGGTGACGCAGTGGTTGGGAATCCGCCTGCCAATGCAGGGGACACGGGTTCGAGCCCTGATTCGGGAAGATCCCATATGCTGCAGAGCAGCTGGGCCCGAGTGCCACAGCTACTGAGCCTGTGCTCTACAGCCCGAGCGCCTAGAGCCAGTGCTCCGCGACTAGAGAGGCCACCGCAATGAGAGGCCCGCTCACGGCAGTGAAGAGTAGCCCCCGCTCACCGCAACTAAAAAGAAAGCCCACGCACAGCAACGAAGACCCAAAGAAGCCAAAAATACATAAATAAATTAATTAAAAAATTTTGATTTTTGAACTTTAATTTCCTCATCCGCAGAATGGGAATAATATCTACCCCACAGTGCTGCTCTGAGTGTTAAATTAAAACAAGTATGGAAAGCACCTGGCACATGGTAGGGGATCTAGAAATATTTATAAGATAAAGTAATGGTGTGTGGGCGGCACTCAGTAAGTACTGTCCCCTCACTCACATCCAGGGAGGACAGAAAGCAGAGAGGGGAGGGGAAGAGGAACAGGTGTTCCTAACACTATTCATTCAGGCCCCAGGAATCTATATGCAAAAGTCTACAGGATCCAGGCATCTCAAGTAAGACTCAAGTGCTTTGACACATCTCACCTTGAGAGGTGGTGTCTAGGTCCCTTCAAGTTGAATCTGGATGGGCTTATTAATGCTTCAGCCAACAGGATATGACTTCTGAGGCTAGATCATAAAAGATCGTGCAGTTCGGCCTGGTTCTCTTAGGATGCTTGTTACAGGGGAAGCAGCCACTGCAGAAGAAGTCCCACGCTCCTCAGTCTCCACGCTGCAGAGGCTATGTATCGCTGTTCCAGTCTATAGCCCTAGCTGGGCCCCCAGCCATCATCACCTGCATCGCCTGCAGCCTCGTGAGTGGCCGTCTTTGGCCTCCAGCCTGATCAAACCTTCAGATGACTGCAGCTTAGCCAACACCTGCCTGCAGCACTACAAAATCATGAACAAAATAAAATGGTTGTTTTAAACCACTGACTTTTGGGGGCAATTTATCACTCGGCTATAGATGTCACAAGAACAGGAGAGTAAGTGGGCCCATGTTGTAGTGGAGAATGTGCCTTATCTAAAGGGGCTCATGCAAGCGTTGTGCTGGAGGGTTTCAGGTCCTGGACAGCCAGCTGTGATCTAACAAAGAGATGTTAGATCCAGAATTTTGTAAAATCTCCAAATGTTTTAGCTATCAGTTACTAACTAACAATTTTTGAAAACACCGTGTGCATCATACAAAGCTGTCTATGTGCCAGTAAAGCCCGTGAGCTGCCAGTTTGCCACCTCTGTTGTCTTTAGAAGTGAAGAGAGTCTGCTTGCCCCACCCTATCCAAGGCCTTCTTGTAAACTGGGGCTATCAGCCCCAGCTAGTGGCCTCCAGCCCAGCAGGAATATAATGTATTATATTATCCCTATAATGTATTAGCATATGAAAACCTGCATTTAAGCAAGGTTTGCACATTCCCACATCTAAACCAAACAAACTGCCTCTTGTTTCACCAGTGATTGGAGCTCTGACCCATTTAAGCATGACAGCAAAACAGGGATTAGCAGGGGGTGTTGCTAGTGGTGTTTTGATTGGGAGGGGATGCAAGAAGTTGGAGGGAGAAGGGTGGGAGGAGGGACGATGAAGGAAAACTTCTTGGAGGACAAAAGTTCACCAGTTTTCCCTTGAAATTAATTTAAGGGCAATGACATCAATAAAAATTGCTGTGAATTGTTAAGTGTTTTTGAAAAAAACAGCCCTACTTATTGTTTTTGGCTTTTGCTGAGAATATTTGCTCTGGGCCCTAAAGGAGTTCACCTTTAACTGTGGAGGGTAGAATTGCATATCATTTTTTATCTACTTCTTGTGGAATTTCTTTAGGATGTGGGTGAGGCAGAAGACAGCGCCGCTGAGCTGACACAGACATGCTCAGTGCCAAGGCCCAGGGGACATTTGTGGCCTATGAGTAGGGGACCTAAGAGGTGGGAACAGGTGAGCATTGCAGAGCCAAAATATGTGTAGTCATGCAGGGAGAAAGGCAGCACCAGGATAGGGGCAGCTTTACAAAGAATTGTGGAAGGGTCCCTGGCCATTGGGGTGTCAGTGGCCTCAGGCTTCATCAACGGAATGAATAAATATATGACTATTTCCCAAAGGTCTGATAACAAAAAAGTATTCTATAGTGTGTTTAAAAACTATTAATGTTTAATCTTTTATATTGAACTTAATTTTGAAATGGTCCAAAGGGTAAATAGTAAAATGTCTCTCTCCCATCCTAACACCCTCATATTGTTTTGTTCCCCCATATAATCAATATAATCTAGTGTTCGTGTATTTTTCCAGAGATACTTATGCATATACACAGTAGAAAAATTATTTTTTTCACTCAAGTAGAGGCATACTATATATACCGTCCTATGCGTATCTGTTTTCTCATGACTGTGTAACCTAAAGAACATTCCATATTTCCATAGCTGTTCATGCGTGTGGCCTCATTATTTCCTACAGCTGCACAGTACTTTGTTTTACAGGTATATCATAATTTATTTAAATAGTTCTCTATTGATGGACAAGCATATTGTCTCTATTGTAATTTACTTATGAAATAATTTAGAGTAAATTCTGTGATATGTGTATAAGTGAAACCTGATCTGTGACATGTGAGTCGGCGTTTGAAGTAGCCTGAGTAATAGCGCTTCAAGGGTAAATACTTAGAACTTCAAATATCCTTATTGTAACCTACCTCAGAGGGTTTGCTAATTAGCATAAGAGATGAAATGAGTGGAGTTAAAAATAGTTGGTTAGGAAGATCATATACTTCTCATGGTCTGACTGTCTGACTGTTTGCCTATTTGACTGACTGAATATCTGACCGACTGTTTGTCGACTGACTGACTGACTGACTATCTGAATATCTGACTTAATGATGGGCTAGTTGACTGGTCTGGGTAACCACAGAAGGAATATGTTGCAAGGGACTTAAGGCATCTTATTGGGCTTGGAGTCTCCCTTCCAGCTCCTATGCTGTCCATATATCGGAAGCTCTTTTTCTTTCAGTAAGAAACCAATCGGCTCTGTGAAGAAAAAACACCACCAAAGGAAAATAAGTTCCTAAATCTTTGCTAACAGATTTATGGTGTTTGCAGAATCCTGAACAAACAAAAACAAAACAAACAATTTTTAAAACTCCCGAAACATCCCTAAACCAAATCTCAGAGCTCAGTCAGCTTCTGTTGCTGCCTCCCAACTGCCAAAAGGAATTCTCTGAGGCAAATCTGTGACGTAAGAAAATTTCTCTCCCATGAGCTTTCCCTCTGGTGGAGACCCTTTATCTTCTTTCAGCTGACCAGGGCATTGCCCCCTTTACCTCCTTCCTCACTCAAAACAGAGAAAGATCTGATAACCAGTCATTGACCTTTGTTCACTGATGGATTATATTTTGACTGGAACTCATATTCATCAACACCTTGTCTGAAATAAGCTTGTGAAATTGAAGACTTTTAGCTGTAACTATGGGATGAAAAGCGTTTCACTCAAGTTAAAAGAATTTCAAGCACTAGCAAATGGGAAGGGAGAGGTGCAGGTCTACTCAGCCACCTCTAAATGTGGTCCTGGTTTGTCTTCTTTTAGTGGGTGTTTTTCCCCACAAGAAACCTCTGGCATCACTGTGGAGAACAATGCAGGGGCTAGCAGAGCTAAAGCTGCTAGAGGTCTGGCTCAAGGATTGTTTGGATTAGAACTGTCAGTGACTTCTTCTAGAATCTTCCAGATCTTGCTCCCACCTTCCCTACTTGACCAGGGACAGACTTGTTCCTTACTACCTCAACCAAATTCCTAACCTTGGTCCATCTGTTCCCAGTCTCTAAGAGACATAATTTACCCATTCTGGGCATTTTGATTGTGTAGTGATTATTTAAATATTTTTCCCTACATAAATCCTGTGTCCGTCAATCTGAAAGCATTTGTCCAACAGTATCTCTCCCTCAGATTAGGAAGCTTCTAACTGCAACAGAAGACATGCTGTTAATATATAGTTTATTTATTAATTAATTAGAGTTTGAAGACATGATTAACTAAGAAACGTGGGAATGAGGATTCTGAGTTTCAGTGTCCCTTTGGGGTCTCTATGTTTGAAAGAAGGGGTGTACTTTGAGTCCTAATAACAAAGGTGGGTATTATCTTCATTTTACCTGTGAGGAAATTCATGCTCAACTCTGTCTAGTAATTTTCCCAAGAATACCTAGCTGGTGAGCTGTGGAGCCAATATTTGAGCCCAGTTCTGACTAACTGCCACGTTCATGCTTGTTCCATTAGAGCACAACAGTAAGAAATGGTTTTATTTCCTAAGACTTTTGTATCTGTAGCTACACAAACAGATAGCAATCAGTTCTAACACTGGGCTGAAATCTATAGGACTTGTTTAAAGGTAGGCAACGAGCATCACTATTTTTAACATCTTACTATTGTCTTCCAATTTTTTCACAGTCCAAAATTTTCTAAGAAAAGGATTTTCAATAATGTCCTGATTATAATAGTTCTTACTCTTGCCAGAGCTGGCAAAAATAAATGCCCAGTGGACAGAGTAGGTTTTATTACTTTTAAAGAAGTAATTATTAGTGTAAAAACAAATGAGAGAGAGGTCTTTCATGAAATGAAAAACATGAACTCTTGTCCCTGTCTTGGTGGACTTACGTCTTAGGGAGCAGGTTAAAAGTTTACCATAATACACTAGGGTTATCTGTTCAATTTCAAATCCAAGATCGATAAGGCTTATCAGAGCATTTTTATGACTTCAGGGAGGTTATCGCTATCTTAATATAGTGATGAAGACAAAAGCCAGACCTCAGGAGAGGTCAGAACTGAGCAATCAAATTAACATCTGTCAGGAATGACTTGGTCCAATCTTCAAGGTTAACATATTCACAGATGACAAAGTGTCTAAATGGAAAGATGATAATTATTGACCCTGAAACCTTCTGGGGCTTGGCGGGCAGCTGTGGGGGAGATAAGGAGATTTCAGTTGAGATACAAAATACATGTTTGAATGTAACTTCCTTATTTTCCTTTTGTGAAATTGGAGGAAATGCCAAAACCAAGTCTCAGTTAACCACGGTCCTGTTGGATGGAGATAAAGCAGATCATTGAGGGCCTCCTTCCCCACAGCCACTTTCTCCAGAATTATAATTTAGGGTCCTTGACAGATATGAGTTCCATGGTCTTTCTTTTATTTATTAACCCCAAAGAAGAACGGGAAAGAGGTGGGCAGCCAGAAAAAGAAAGAGGAAAGAAGAAACTTAGGTAAGGATAATCAATAGAGAACTAGGCAAAATTTGCAAAGAAAAGCTTCAAGTTTCATATAGTTTATTATGCCATCATTAACTAGTTAATTTCTTAACAAGGTCTATAAACTGAAAGGTTTTCCCACTTCAGAAATTGAGTTCCTAATTTTAATGTGAACCTGGACTCAAATTTATTAAAAACAAACAAACTTAATAGAACTGACAACTGTGTTATTTACAGTTTACAATTTTGTGGCCTAAATGAATATTACCTACTAATAGTACAAACTCCTGAGGAAAGGAACATTATCTGTTTTGTTCCTCAAATATTTCCAATGCCTAGAGCAGTAAAGAGGTATATTATCTCTGTCTCTATCTTAAAGTCTGCTGGTGCATTTTCTCTCACAAAGTGAAGCAAAGAAGTCACCTGGAATGTGATAAACTTTCTTGATGGTAAGCATACTTTGACAAGGAGATAAATTGGACTGGAGGCTCTGGTCCTCATGGTGACTCCTTTAAAGAAGTTCTGATTTATTGGGTGTGAAAGTCAGACCCAATGAAACTGTTTTTTGTAGAAGAATCAACCAATATTTTACTCATTCGTGAAATGTTGGTGCCAATCAAGACTGATTTGTAACTTGATATTACGCCAGTCAAGACTGACTTGACTTTCAACTGTGATGCATCACCCAAGTTTATGTAGTGATGGCCCCATCTACACATTGGCCACAAAACAATGAGAACGGTGGAATACAGTTAGACAAAACACTAAGACACTCTTAGCTCAGCTACATGGCTGATAATAAAAAAGTAGTGCTGTCTAGATATTAAAAGGACCCATAGCAAAGCAGAAAAAATAATTGCAATCAGCAAACAGTAATGGCTGAGCCCATGAGACTTGGCCAGAGTCTTGCTGGTCTACCTAGGAGTGACAGCATGGAGTAGTGGAAAGAGCACTAGGATTGGATAGGATGGGAGACCTGGATTCAGGTGCTACTTCTGTCACTTACCAACTATGTAACTGTGGGGAGCTTGGTTAAACCGTCTCATTCTTGGTTATTTATCTCTATAGCATTAATTCTTCCAAAGGGAGATATTGTTATCCAAAATAAGACTCTCAAGGAAAGATACTTGGGTCATCTCTCAGTTATTAACCTATAAATTATCCATAAGGCAGACTTCCTAATATACTTTTCAATCCGAAATTGGCTTCTCCTGTTGCTACTGGGACACTTCCAAGCAAGCTTCCCCTGCCAAACAGCCAGTATGTTTATGGGAATAAATAGCTGAATTCTCATGCTCTTACTCTTCAAGGAGAAAAAGCACACCTTCCAAACTGTGTCGGGAGAAACCCTCCCAGTGACCCTTCTTATCTTATCCTGAAGTTAAGCATTCCTGTTCCTACAAAAATCCATTAAAGGCCTCCTCCTGCCAATGCCTATCACCACAGCCTTTAATAATAATGAGGATAATGATAACGGTGTTCATAATAATATCGTATTAGGTCTCTGTCCTTCCAGAAAACACAGACTTTTGATTTCATAGGGAGATACTGGCTTCCTTTAACCCCGTTTTCCAAGATTGCATAAAAGGCATTGACTGTCAGACTGGTGAGATGGAGATCTATTTCACGATGGAGTTAGGAGCTAACCCAAGATTTGATATAGTTAGTAATGTCTTTGGCAAATATCCTTATTAGAAAAAGTCTCTGTGAACTTTCACTTACAAAAAAAAAATACTATAATTCTCAGTGTAAATGCCTTTTGTTAATTAGAAAACTAAGATTTTTCTTAAATTGCTGAATTAAACATTGGAATGGAATGAAATATAAAATTGATCTCATACTCAAGAAATGGTAGTATTGGGTCATATTTTCCTCTCTACTTTTCATGTCATGCATTTCCCCACTTGCATATCAGTAGGCATTTGTACAGATTTCTTCTTAGAACATCTACCTTACTATGTGAAATAGCAGAGTAAAGAGGGGACTAATCTACTGAACATTAACCATATGCCAGGTTCTTTGGTGTCAGGATCAATTTTCTCACCTGTAAAATATCTTAGGATAATAATATTTGATGCATTTTTGAGTTAGTGTGAACATTAATTAAGATCATACTCGTGAATCTAGTAAGTCAAGTTTATCCTGAGGGCAGACCCTCAGCACTTGAACCATTCCCAGTATTCTGAGTTGCCCAATCTCCTGAGGTCTGGTCAAAGGTCAAAGTCCCCTATTAAGGAAGAGCATAAACTCTTTCTCACTAACTGGTAAATGACTCATAAGTTCTGAAAGTGAATCATTTTAGGAAGGTTCGTATTTGGTTGGGATGGAAACCTTAAAATGATACTCAAACATGGTGATTTCAGGAGTGAGACATCTGGTAGGTGGAGATTTCTTTTTGGTGGGAATGGAGGAGTGGGCAGAGTCAGCTTCTTTGGACAGCCCCCCATGATCTTCCACATCTATGGAGGAGGGTGGTGGCTGAGAGGTGTTGTGTGTTGTGCTGGCTCCGTCTTGGAGAGAACTGGGGTGTGCATGTTACCTTGGAGATGCTTCCCAGCTCATCCATGAGAGGGCACTGGCGCTCTAGATAGCCATGTTTAAGATTCTTGTCTGAAGAGAGACGTTTGTCCCACAACTTCAGGGGCGGTTAGCCACTTGTACCACATCTGTGGCTGCGTTTGACAGAAGTGATATACATAAATATATATGTATGTTCTGTCCTTTTACCCAGCTTAGTATATCTGTGGTCCTCTGACCCTGGCTGCCAACTGTTAAACTTCTGCCCATGTGTGGAAGAGCTGATCACTGGGTGCAAAATATATTTTAAAAGTTAGGGCAACAAGTCTATAATTCAGGATTACACTAGAAAGGGGAACCAGGGCCCCCTGGGAAGGCCCTCCAAAGGAAGGAAAAGGGTCTCTCCCCGTGGAAGGAAAGACAGTATAGGAAGAAAAAGAAAAAGGAGCAAGCAGGTAATTTCCAGTGAAATGGATAATGTCCTGAACCCCTCACCCTGAATTGAGAAATGTCTTTTGACATAGGGTTCAAAGAAAAGATAACTAAAGGCCCTTACATACATAGCTTTTCAGATGGGTGCAAGCCGCATATCATCGTTCAAAACCAACCACCTAGGGCTTCCCTGGTGGCGCAGTGGTTGGGAGTCTGCCTGCTGATGCAGGGGACACGGGTTCGTGCCCCGGTCCGGGAAGATACCACATGCCGCGGAGAGGCTGGGCCCGTGAGCCATGGCCGCTGAGCCTGCGCGTCCGGAGGCTGTGCTCCGCAACGGGAGAGGCCACAACAGTGAGAGGCCCGCATACCGGAAAAAAACCCCAAAAAAACAAAACAAAAACCGACCACCTAGTGAAACTTTTCCCATTCCTAGAGTCACTTTCTCTCATACCATCCTGTTATATTTTCTTCATAATTCTTGGTACTATCTGAAATAATCATAATTATTTATTTATTTATGTATTGCCTGTCATCTTTATTAGAGTATCAACTCTGTGAGGGCTGGAACTCTGACTATCTTGTTCACCACTATAGCTTCAGCTCCTGGAAGTATTGCCTGGCACAGTAGACACCAATAAATGTTGGACGAACGATAATGCCCGAAGGTGTCAACATTTCACAAGTAGGATCAAAGTGATTATGTTCAGTGAAAGGCTATGGCTTCAGAGGAACTGAAAAATGATTCCTAATGCAGCATGCCCCAGTGGGTTTTGAATGTAGACAAAGTGAATGGGTTGCTTTTCTGACCAGTGTGATCTGTGGTCACCTCAGTGGCCATATACCATCTATACACACATATGCACACCCATACATTTTCTATATTTTTATTAACTTCTAAATATGTAATTGTGGAAAGAGTGTCTGCATGTTGAGTAGTCCTAGAATTTGGAAGAAATGTATTATTCTACCAGGCAACATTCCATGAAACTAATTATCTGGGGAAGTTCATGTAGATTTGTATATATAACTCACCCACCTATGGAAAGAAGTTACCATATGGCCACAATTTTATAGGAAATCCCCATATGTCTTTATTTTGGGGTTCAGAAGATTTAACCACTTATAAAGAAAATATTAAATGACTTCAAAATAAAAATTTGATCTTTTAAGTCAATCTGAATTTGGATTGTGAGTTCTGAATAACCAGGTAATGAGGTAGGGGTGACCAGCTTTAGGTAGGGTGTCAAAAATTCACAACCAGGGCTTCCCTGGTGGCGCAGTGGTTGAGAGTCTGCCTGCCGATGCAGGGCATGTGGGTTCGTGCCCCGGTCTGGGAGGATCCCACATGCCGCGGAGCGGCTGGGCCCGTGGGCCACGGCTGCTGGGCCTGTGCGTCCGGGGCCTGTGCTCAGCGGCAGGAGGGGCCGCAGCAGTGAGAGGCCTGCGTACCACAAAAAAAAAAAAAAAAAAAAAAAAATTCACAACCAGCCTGACTGGGGTAGCAACAGACTTACTGGAGCCATCAAGTGGGTTTGCCACGGCCATCATGAATTTATGCATACTTTCTAATTTCAGTATCAAATGGAATAGAGTGATTCAGAAAATCAGTGAAGAAACACATTTTTGAGTGACTATCACATATTTGTACTAGGTTAAGTCTATGGGGAACACTCAGTAAGGTTTTCCTCTTGAGGAGGTTAAATCATGCTGAGGAAATATGACACACTTCTATCAGTCAGAATTTTTTCAGTTCCTTATTAGTCAGGGTTCTCCAGAGAAACAGAACCAATAAGATATACCTATATCTATCTATCTATCTATCTATCTATCTATCTATCTATCTATCTATCTTTCTGTGATCTATCTGATTTATTATAGGAGTTGGCTCCCATGACTATGGAGGCCACCAAGTCCCATGATCTGCCTTCTGCAAGGTACAGAACCATGGAAGCTGGTGGTAATTCAGTCTGTGTCTGGAGGCCTGAGAATCAGGGGAGCTGATGGTATAAGTCTGAGTTCAAAGGCTGGAGAATTGGGAGGCTGATGGTGTTAAGTCCTGGTTTGAGTCTGAAGGCCTGAGAACCAGGAACACTGACGTTTGAAGGCAGAAGATGATGCCTCAGCTCAAGCAAAAATACCAAATTCACCCTTCCTTCATCCTTTTGTTCTATTCAGGCCCTCAGTGGATAGGATGATGCCCACCTGCATTGGTGAGGGCAACCTTACTCAGTCTACTGATTCAAACGCTAATCTCTTTTGGAAACACCCTCACAGACACAACCAGAAGTAATAGTTTTACCAGTTATCTGGGGATCCCTTAGCCTAGTCAAGTTGACACATAAAAATAACCATCACAATTTCCAAGTAAAGAAAACTCAACTCAAATTGGCTAGGGTAAAAAATAGGAATTTATGGTCTCATATAATTGGAAAGTTCAAGTTTCAGGTTGACTTTGGGCATTATTGGATTTAAGACTTAAACTAAGCTACAAGGTCCCCATATTTCTGTCTCTCAGCTGGGTTCTGCTTTCTTCCTGTACTGGCTTCATTCTCAGGCCCAAGGCTCAAGCCTTGTGGAATAAGTGAGCACCTCTTTCCCATCTCTCAAGCCAAAGCCCTAAGATGAACTCTGATAATGCTGATCAGCATTACTTGCCCAAAGAGAACTGGGGGCTGTGAATGGATGTGGGTGACCAGAAAACTACTAATGACCACAGTATGAAGCAGTAAATGGCGAATGTCATGCAAATGACTCAGGTTGGAAATGATTTGAGGGTTCAGGGGAACGAGAGGTTAATGTGATTGGAGTCACGAAGATACACACCAAAGGATAAAGATACGCTTGGTAAGGGCCTTGCAGGACAATTTTGGGGCATCTTCTCTGCCTAGACACTTTCTGGGCAGCTCAGTATGTGTGAAAGAATGAATGGGCTTTGTGGACAACAAGCCAATGACATAGCCATTGTCCAACAACTTGCCATCTTGAAAGTGCAGTAGAGAAATTTGCCTCCTGTAAATACCTCCAAGTGCAGTGCCATTTACTGAGCCCCAAAGTGCCTAGTTGACAAGATTTTTCTTCACGTTGATGGGGCAAGTTCCATTTCAGGTTTTGGTCTGCTATTTGTTTCAAGCCTTGCCTAAGCACATGATCTGTGATCCCACCAAGCACGTTCCCCAAGCTGGTCCTGTAACTGCAGGGTACAGGAAGCCTTCCGTCACTGCAGGAGCCAGCTTCTCTGCCAGATTGAACCTGCTCACTCACTGTGGGAGAGACCCCAGTGATCCAGCAGCCCTGGTCTGAGTGGGAGACATGAAAGCTTTTGTGGAACAGTACTTCTGAAGGGAAGACTTCATATCCTCAGCTAATTTATTTTTATGCTGCCTTTTTTATTGACCTGCTACACGATAAAACATTGATAAAAGCATTCATTAGTAAATAGGGCTCTCTGATTGCATCATGGTGGTTCTTGTTTTATGAATCGTCACTAGGAAAACATATGTGGTTTTCTGTGTTGTCAGACTTGGATATAAACCATCTTTATCTTTTCTGTTGGAGCTCAGTAACAGCATATGTCAATATTAACCTAGGATTTAGAGCTCCATGTTGGGTTTATCTGGAGACTGTGAGATTTGGGTTCTCATAGAACTTTTCAATACACTGAAATTGTTTTTCTGTGCAAAGTTTAAAAGAAAGACAATGAGAAAACATGGGAGATACATATATATGTGTGTATATATATATATATATATGCATACATACACTCCCACAGGCTGAAAGGATTGATCAATTGGACTTCTTGAAATAGTGTAAGGTTTTAAGTATGTGTTCACTGGAAAGTTCCTGAGAGGTAAATGACATGGATTTCTGTGTCCTCATATTTCACTACTAATATAGTGGAATGAAATCCATTGGTCTATTTTACTTTATATTGGTAAAATGAATTACTTTCTTATTTTTCTTTCTGAGTATGCTGTATATTTTTTAAACTTCAGAGTAGTTCTCAAGACTACCTAAATGTCTTTTATTCTAGAAATATTTCTCTCCTTCCAGTGTTTTAGGACATAGTTTTACTGGTACATAGTAAAGCTTCAGGCTATTTTACACATGATTAATGTATCATTAAACACAACTAGAAGCCCAGTGGCTAAATGAAAGTTAATATTTTACATATTAGAATTCTATTTTTAATCAGAGGGGATGATCAGCAAATAGTTTATTTATTCAACAAATACTGATTGAAAATATCTACAGGTCAAACACTTGGATTAAATGTTACTTCTATTATTAGTGTAAGATATCTCTGTGTCTACTTTAAAGGCATTTGTACTTGAGAGTATTGACCCTGTATTCCAAATGTAAAAAATACTATAGATATATGCATATGGATACATATGCATATATAAACACATATATACACACACGAATACAAATTTATAGTTAGAAAAAATCAAGTCTATTATCACTTACTGCAAAAACCCTGCTGATTTTAATGAAGGTAGAAGATCTTAGATAATTAACTTGTCAAATAAAAGAAAAATGTCAAAAATGAGTGACTTTGTAAAATATTAACAGGGAAAACAAATAGATGATAAAGATATTTTTATTTTTTAATTGAGTTAGGTTTATCCTATAATCACATTTTGATTGCTGTTGATTTATGCTTATACCACACTCCAGCTGACCTTCTTCAGTCCTTAGATCTTTTTTCACTTAAGTGAAATCAGGTGAGAGTTCATTCAGTGCTGTAGGGAGAACAGTGGTGTGACAAGAGTCCTGAATTGGGTTATACACTGCTGACCATTAGCTATTTAACCTTAGCTAGTTAAAAACTCTACTTGTTTTAGCAGGCATTAAAATCTACAAAACCAATCTGCACTGGGCTACAGAGGAAAGAAAGAGTCTGGCTTGAACTTCAAGTTGTACCACTTACTAGCTCTGTAAACTTAGGCAAGCTACTGAACTTCTCAAAGCTGACTTTGGGGTTAATGACAGTGCAACACATACTACCTTTGTAACCTGGGGCATGTTATTTCATCTCCTTAATTCTTAGTTTTCTCAATGTAAAATCGTGGTAGTAATAGTACTTAACTCATTGGGTTAGGAGTGGGAGTGGTTTAAGTTAGCCCAGGGAGCTGCTTAGCACAGTGTGAGTGGATGGGACATAGTCAACTGATGAGAGTAATAGCAGATGATGGATAGTCAACTGACGGAAGAATGGTGACATTAGTTTGTTCTCTGCTCTCCTATTTAGGAAAGTTGAATAAATAAGAATAACAGAGGCTCAGACAAATAGACAAGACTGTGACAGAAGACAGACCTGTGCCTCCTGTCTCAGTGTACCTCAGTGCAGCTAAGAATCACCCTGGGGGGCCCCACTTGCTATTTATGACCATCAAGCTTTCAGGTACCCAGAAGGGATATTGGCTGTGCAGCCTACACAACTTTAAAAGCACTTAGAGGAATGCAGTTCCATTAGACCAGGCATAATGGACCCGCTCAGGGTCGTGCTTTGTAAATACACGGCTAATGTCATTCTGACATGTTTACAGGCCAAGACATGCTTCACCTGGGTCAGGACCTTTGAGTGAATCTACTGGCTCTCAGGAGTCAGTTCCCTTACCTCTCACACCCAGGACTCTTTCACTTGTACGCAAAAATTTTTTTAAACTGGCAGTAAACAAATTACTGTTTCAAAAGATTGTGGAATGACCTTGGAGGTACACATGTCAGACCATCATAAGGCAATTGCCCAGAGGTGAAGAAAAACCATTATCATAGTTTGCAGCTGGTTAATTAAAGGCTATTTTTGTCATCTTCAATTCTGCGAAAGTCAAGAGAGCTACAGTCAAACTTTTACAAGAGAAATTCCTGAAATAATGGGGTGGAAGGGGCAAACCAATCATAGGCTTTGTCTCTTCCGAATAAGAGTTAAGCATTTGTCCTTCTCACATCCTCCAAATTTTGCTTGGTGCAGTGTAAACCAAGATTTCAGTGCTTTTCTTTGAAGCTTCCTGGAGTCTAAATTACTTGGAGATGATCCTACAGGAGGAACTCACTGTTGCGGTTTATCTGATGCCTTTTCCATTTTGCAAGGTCACTGGCATTGCTGATGACAGAATGTAATAGGTCTTAATATTTTGTGTTAAAAGGTCATGAAAATATTTCTTAGAATTTCTCCTTTAAATTCTGGAGACAAATTATTTCATTTTTTGAAATACAGCAGTACCTCTTAACTCAGAGCAATTTTGAATTGATGCCTAATGTTTTAAAGCTGGTAGACTTCTGAAAAGTCATTTTATGGACTGGTGCATTTTTGGCACTCATTTACAAGGCAGAAATCATTTACAAGGACTACAGTAAAAATTTATATCATTTAAAACTCCATGGCAGGAAAAATTCAGCTCAAGTCAGTGACTTCCAGTGTTTAGGGGACACCTCTTATATTTCAGGGAGTCTGAGATCTACTCACTTCACCTCATTCCACTCTTAAATTTCCCATAAGAACACTGGATCTCCTTAGAATAAGAAGGGTGGTACCTTGTTCTTACTCTTTGCTTTTCTTTCCACTGACAGATAATGAGGCTTATGCACTTCAAAGTAAATAATCAACTTAATTTTCAAGTCAAGTGATAACACTTCCACATATCAGACTTTTACATTGAGTTTCCAAAGAGTCAATATTTAGATAGTCAATCTATCTTATTGCAAAATTGACCAATGCAAATGACTTGTGACCTTCAAGTCTCAAATTCCAGGAGTGAAGCAAACTCCACCAATCACCGTGTTGGGGTTCCCCACTGGTGTGTGTCAAGGAGAATGAGCAGGCTTGTGAGGGGGAGACTGGGAGGGAGTTGACGACCAAGAAAAGAACAAAGGGCTTCTTTGGATTTCCGACCCATAGCTCTGCCCACTGCATCCTATAACCTTATTATCCCAAGTTAGTTGCTGATCCTGGTCCTAGGATCATTGAGGTATTTTCCAACAGGTAACTTTCCCCACCTTAGAAGAAACTTGCATATATAATGCTGATGATGATCCCAGGGCCAATTTAGAGAGAGCTCACTTGTGTACTTCTGGATTTTGTGCAAGTTGTGCTTCCTCGGCTAAATTCCTGTTCATCCTTTTGGCACCAACTTCAATGGCACTTCTTCTCTCTTAGCCCACAACCTAGGAATATTTGATCATCCCTTTCCCTTCTTTTCGTTGCACATTGCAATAATCTTTATTGCATCCTATTGCAGTTGTTCATGTTTCTTTCTCTCCATCTAGAATTTGAACCTAAAGAGCAGGAATCACGTTGTGTTCCCTAATTTAACCTCAGGATCTTATGCAGAGCTAGAAAAGTTATAAGAGCACAATAGAAAGTCTTTGGGTGCTGGACAAAGGACCCCAGATTCTCAGCTCTCTGCTCTCCCCTCCATCTCCCTGCCTGGCCTTCCTTCCATCCCTCACCTTCACTCCACTCCAGCTCCACGCTCAGCCCCTCAGGTTCCACAATGGTACTTGATACTCTCTGAGAGACAACATAGGGGACTAGGTTTCCCATTTGGAGCACACCATCAATGCTAACTAAATCACATGATTGTGTGTGTGTTTGCTATCCATGGCTCCAGGTCAATGTCCTGAGGGCAGGAAGGATGCTTGTGCATAAAAATCATTAATCCAGATGTTAACATTTGATGGGCCTGGGAGTTAGTGGTGACTAAGAAATGCCAGACAGAATGCTGCTTCTGCATGTGGCTGCAGAGAGGCCCTCTTCTTTAATGATTAACAGCTTATGTCTGGTTCCTCCCTTGATCTCTGAGCGTCTCCCCAATCTTTGCAGCACGAAGGTAGTGTCTAGTCGGCCACATTTCATGTAATTCACAATTTGCTTCTAAATCTAGACCTGTCCAGTAGGTCAAAATAATTAGAGACCTACACTGGGCCCTTAAAATTGACCACGAGGGTTCTTTTCTGTCTTGGAGCTCACGCGTCACCAGCATAAGGCTATGGACAATCCATTGGTGTTGTCCTTTTTAGCTGATAGAGAAATAACCCATTGTCTTTTTGGAAGCTAATGGATGGATAATGATGACAAGATTAGAATGGTTAAACCAAGAGATGTTTAAAAATATCTGTTGCTTTGCCTTGAAATATACTAGATCTAACTGTTAGTATGCTAGTTGACCTTGATCCATTCTGGATCAAATTTGTAGACATCTTTGACACTCAAATGTCGCATCCTCTTATTGCCATAATTGAATGAATTGCTCTCTACTCCATGCTCATAGCTCAGCTTTATCAGGTTGCGTGTAGCTAATTGTTTCCTTGTCTATCATCCCTTGTATGTGAGCTACTTGAGGAAGGCCTCACATATTACTCACTTCTTCCCAAGTAACAACCCAGGGGTTGATGAATGGTAACTAATACTTCTTAAGAATATCCTATGTGCCATACTTTGGTAAGGAATTTACCTGCATGAAATCATTTTATGCCCACAGCTAGGCTAAAGGTTAGGGACTACTGTTACCCCTGTTCTACCATCTTGGAGAGGTAACTAACTAATTTGCCCAAAGCCTTACACCCTGTGGGATGGGGAGTCAGGATTTGAATCCAGTTGGTTTGGTTTCTGATCCCAGGCTCTTTATCATCATTGCCTTTCCGTAGAGGGTGGTAAACTGTGTCCCAACAAACATGGGGAAAGGAAGGCTGTAACTGACTGAGGGACAAAATCCACTTTCAGGAACTTGAGGGTGGACTATATGATAACTCTCCCTGCACAGCTTCTAGACATCTTACAGAAAGGATGGAGAATTGGAATTCACACGTGTCCTGGGATTTCCACAGCCTCCACACAGTTACAGCTCTAAATGCAGACATCCACTCACTTCTCCCCTGTTTCTGTGTTCTAACTCACATTTTCACATGTCTATGCTTTCCCAATCAACTTATTAATCTCTTCCACTCAACGTATCTTGCATTTTCCATAAATCTTAGCAAAAGCTCTTGTACATAGAAGACATTCACTAAAGGGGTGGATTTTTTATTGAAGAATGGTTGATTTACAACTACAACTATATATATATAATACCACATCTTCTTTATCCATTCATCTGTTGATGGACACTTAGGCTGCTTCCATATCTCGGCAATTGTAAATAATGCTGCTATGAACATTGAGGTGCATGTATCTTTTCAAATTAGTGTTTTCATTTCCTTTGGATATATACCCAGGAGTGGGATTCCTGGATCATGTGGCAGTTCTATTTTCAATTTTTTGAGGAATATCCATACTGTTTTGTAGAGTGGTTACGTCAATTTACAAAGGAATGGTTATCTTTATAGATGTAGTTGATACATTTTTAATGAAGGATATTGAAGGATACATAAAAATGCACAGATCGTAAGCATACAGCTCAATACATTTTTGCAAGGAGGCCAAACCCACTTAACAACCACCCAATTCAAGACATAGAACATTGCCACCACCTGAGAAGGTTTCATCATGATGTATCCCAGAAATCACTATCCCCAAACATAATCACTATTCTGACTTTCATCACCCTAGGTTTGTTTTGCCTTTTTAAGGCTTTATACAAGTGGAATTATGGAATATTTCCTTTTTGTGTGTGGCTTGCCTCATCCAGCATTTTATTTGTGGCATTCATCCATGTAGAACTGGGTGGTATATTTGCATGTTTGCATAATATTTCATTGTATCAATGCACCATAATTTATTTATCTGTTCTACTGTTGGTAGACAAATAGGCTGTTTCCAGTTTTTGGTTATTGCAATGATGCTGTTATAAGCATTTGTATACATCTTTTCTTTTTCTGGGAGGAGGATACAACATACATGTGCATTTCTATTGGGTATACATTTAGGAATAGAATTGCTGATTCATTGGGTGTGGATATATTCAGCATCCTTAGATACTACTAATCAGTTTTGCAAGGTAGTTGTACAAATTTACAGCCCCAGAATTACTTCTGCTTTATGTCATTGCCAACATTTCAAATAGTCATTTTTGTTCAGTTTTAGCAATTCTGATGGATATGTAATGGTATTTCATTGTGACTTTAATTTGTGTTCCACAATTGACTTTTGTACAGTGACCAGGTATCCAATAAACTTAATTAATTTATTAATTCTAATAGTTTGTAGATTCTTTTTTTGTTTTACTTACACAATCATATCAGAAACTAATGACGGTTTTACTTCTTCCTTTCAACACCACATGCCTTTATTTATTTTTCTCGCTAGGACCCCCAGTACAATGTTAAATGGAAGTGGTGATAGCTGACATTCTTGTCTCATTACCAATTGCAGAAGGAAAGCTTTTAATATTTCACCACAAAGTATGGTGTGCATTGTGGGTTTTTTGTAGATAGTTTTGTTCAGATTAATAGTTTCATTTTATTCCTGGTTTCCAGTAGTTTGTTTTAAATCATGATTAGATGTTAAATTTGTTCAAATGTACTTTCTACGGCTGACTCTTCTTTCTTTTTTTTCTGTTAATGTGGGAATTTCAATTAGCGATTTTTGAATATTAACTACCTTTGCATTCTTGGAATAAAACCCACTAAGGCATGATGTATTACCTTTTTATGAGTAACTGGATATGCTATTATTTTGTTAAGTACAATTGCATCTATGTTCATGGGAAAGACTGATCATAATTTTCCTTTCTTATAATAATCTTATCATGTACCAACTTTAAGCTGACTTCTATTTTGTATTTTTTTTTTACTATTTTTTCTCATTTGTTAGATTTTTAGCTATATGTTCTTTTACTGTTATTTAGTGTTTACCCTAGAGATTACAAAATCCATCCATGATTTATTATCGTGTTACCTTTTTCCAAACAATGTTTGAATCTTCTAGCCCTTTAACTTCATTTACTTCCCTCTTTTGTATTATTATTGTCATAATAATATGATAATATTTATATTATATATACATAAAATTGATACATTTAAAAACAATATATGTATTATTATGTACATTTAAATATACATATTATACAAAATATATACTATTATATATGTAATATTTTATAAATATTGTAAAATGTATACATATAAACATGTATATATGTATAAATAATACATATTTTAAATATTATAAGCAGTATTTATATTGTGTGTAAAATATATGTTATATTTAAAATATATATTATACATATTTAAACTCCACAAGACATTATTAATGTTGATTTTATGTTAATGCTCATTCTTACTTTCTTAAATTTTTACCTTTTCTGATGTTTTTTTATTCCTTCCTGCATTATGTCCTTGTTTCCATCTGGATTCTTTTTTTTTTTTTTTTCTGCCTAAGAATTCCTTGCAGGTCTATTGGTGATTATTTTTGTGTATGGTGTTAGAGAGTGATGTAATCTCATACTTTTACATGTACCTGTCCAGTTTTCCCAGCACCACTTATTGAAGAGGCTGTCCTTTCTCCACTGTACATTCCTGCCTCCTTTATCAAAGATAAGGTGACCATATGTGCGTGGGTTTATCTTGGGACTTTCTATCCTGTTCCATTGATCTATATTTCTGTTTTTTGTGGCAGTACCATACTGTTTTGATTACTGTAGCTTTGTAGTATAGTCTGAAGTCAGGGAGCCTGATTCCTCCAGCTCCGTTTTTCGTTCTCAAGATTGCTTTGGCTATTCGGGGTCTTTTGTGTTTCCATACAAATTGTGAAAGTTTTTGTTCTAGTTCTGTGAAAAATGCCAGTGGTAGTTTGATAGGGATTGCATTGAATCTGTATATTGCTTTGGGTAGTGGAGTCATTTTCACAATGTTGATTCTTCCAATCCAAGAACATGGTATGTCTCTCCATCTATTTGTATCAGCTTTAATTTCTTTCATCAGTGTCTTATAATTTTCTGCATACAGGTCGTTTCTCTTTGTAGGTAGGTTTATTCCTAGATATTTCTTTTTTGTTGCAATGGTAAATGGGAGTGTTTTCTTGATTTCACTTTCAGATTTTTCATCATTAGTGTATAGGAATGCCAGGGATTCTTTTTTGTTGCAATGGTAAATTGCAATGGTAAATGCAATGGTAAATGGGAGTGTTTTCTTGATTTCACTTTCAGATTTTTCATCATTAGTGTATAGGAATGCCAGGGATCTCTGTGCATTAATTTTGTATCCTGCTACTTTACCAAATTCATTGATTAGCTCTAGTAGTTTTCTGGTAGCATCTTTAGGATTCTCTATGTATAGTATCATGTCATCTGCAAACAGTGACAGCTTTACGTCTTCTTTTCCGATTTGGATTCCTTTTATTTCCTTTTCTTCTCTGATTGCTGTGGGTAAAACTCCCAAAACTATGTTGAATAAGAGTGGTGAGAGTGGACAACCTTGTCTTGTTCCTGATCTTAGTGGAAATGCTTTCAGTTTTTCACCATTGAGGACAATGTTGGCTGTGGGTTTGTCATATATGGCCTTTATTATGTTGAGGAGAGTTCCCTCTATGCCTACTTTCTGCAGAGTTTTTATCATAAATGGGTGTTGAATTTTGTCGAAAGCTTTCTCTGCATCTATTGAGATGATCATATGGTTTTTCTCCTTCAATTTGTTAATATGTTTCTCCTTCAATTTGTCAATTTGTATCACGTTGATTGATTTGCGGATATTGAAGAATCCTTGCATTCCTGGGATAAACCCCACTTGATCATGGTGTATGATCCGTTTAATGTGCTGTTGGATTCTGTTTGCTAGTATTTTGTTGAGGATTTTTGCATCTATGTTCATCAGTGATATTGGCCTGTAGTTTTCTTTCTTTGTGACATCCTTGTCTGGTTTTGGTATCAGGGTGATGGTGGCCTCATAGAATGTGTTTGGGAGTGTTCCTCCCTCTGCTATATTTTGGAAGAGTTTGAGGAGGATAGGTGTTAGCTCTTCTCTAAATGTATGATAGAATTCGCCTGTGAAGCCATCTGGTCCCGGGCTTTTGTTTGTTGGAAGATTTTTAATCACAGCTTCAATTTCAGTGCTTATGATAGGACTGTTCATATTTTCTATTTCTTCTTGATTCAGTCTTGGCAGGTTGTGCATTTCTAAGAATTTGTCCATTTCTTCCAGGTTTTCCATCTTATTGGCATAGAGTTGCTTGTAGTAATCTCTCATGATCTTTTGTATTTCTGCAGTGTCAGTTGTTACTTCTCCTTTTTCATTTTTAATTCTATTGATTTGAGTCTTCTCCCTGTTTTTCTTGATGAGTCTGGCTAATGGTTTATCAATTTTGTTTATCTCCTCAAAGAACCAGCTTTTAGTTTTATTGATCTTTGCTATCATTTCCTTCACTTCTTTTTCATTTATTTCTAATCTGATCTTTATGATTTCTTTCCTTCTGCTACCTTTGGGGTTTTTTTGTTCTTCTTTCTCTAATTGCTTTAGGTGCAAGGTTAGGTTGTTTATGCGAGATGTTTCCTGTTTTGTAAGGTAGGGTTGTATTGCTATAAGCTTCCCTCTTAGAACTGCTTTTGCTGCATCCCATAGATTTTGGGTCGTCGTGTCTCCATTGTCATTTGTTTCTAGGTATTTTTTTATTTCCGCTTTGATTTCTTCAGTGATCACTTCTTTATTAAGTAGTGTATTTTTTAGCCTCCATGTGTTTGTATTTTTTACAGAACTTTTCCTGTAATTGATATCTAGTCTCATAGCGTTGTGGTTGGAAAAGATACTTGATACAATTTCAATTTTCTTAAATTTACCAAGGCTTGATTTGTGACCCAAGATATGATCTATCCTGGAGAATGTTCCATGAGCACTTGAGAAAAATGTGTATTCTGTTGTTTTTGGATGGAATTTCCTATAAATATCAATTAAGTCCATCTTGTTTAATGTATCATTTAAAGCTTGTGTTTCCTTATTTATTTTCATTTTGGATGATCTGTCCACTGGTGAAAGTGGGGTGTTAAAGTCCCCTACTATGAATGTGTTACTGTTGATTTCCCCCATTTTTTTTTTTTTTTGTGGTACGCAGGCCTCTCACCATTGTGGCCTCTCCCGTTGCAGAGCACAGGCTCCAGACGCGCAGGCTCAGCGGCCATGGCTCACGGGCCCAGCCGCTCCACGGCATGTGGGATCTTCCCGGACCGGGTCACGAACCTGTGTCCCCTGCATCGGCAGGTGGACACCCAACCGCTGCGCCACCAGGGAAGCCCCTGATTTCCCCTTTTATGGCTGTTAGTATTTGCCTTATGTATTGAGGTGCTCCTATGTTGGGTGCATACATATTTACAATTGTTATATCTTCTTCTTGGATCGATCCCTTGATCATTATGTAGTGTCCTTCTTTGTCTCTTGTAATAGTCTTTATTTTAAAGTCTATTTTGTCTGATATGAGAATTGCTACTCCAGCTTTCTTTTGGTTTCCATTTGCATGAAATATCTTTTTCCATCCCCTCACTTTCAGTCTGTATGTGTTTCTAGGCCTGAAGTGGATCTCTTGTAGACAGCAAATATATGAGTTTTGTTTTTGTATCCATTCAGCCAATCTGTGTCTTTTGGTGGGAGCATTTAGTCTATTGACATTTAAGGTAATTATCAATATGTATGTTCCTATTCCCATTTTCTTATTTGTTTTGGGCTCGTTATTGTAGGTCTTTTCCTTCTCTTGTGTTTCTTGCCTAGAGAAGTTCCTTTAGCATTTGTTGTAAAGCTGGTTTGGTGGTGCTGAACTCTCTCAGCTTTTGCTTGTCTGTAAAGGTTTTAATTTCTCCATCAAATCTGAATGAGATCCTTGCTGGGTAGAGTAATCTTGGTTGTAGGTTTTTCTCCTTCATCACTTTAAACATGTCCTGCCAGTCCCTTCTGGCTTGCAGAGTTTCTGCTGAAAGATCAGCTGTTAACCTTATGGGGATTCCCTTGTGTGTTATTTGGTGTTTTTCCCTTGCTGCTTTTAATATGTTTTCTTTGTATTTAATTTTTGACAGTTTGATTAATATGTGTCTTGGCATATTTCTCCTTGGATTTATCCTGTATGGTACTCTCTGTGCTTCCTGGACTTGATTAACTATTTCCTTTCCCATATTAGGGAAGTTTTCAACTATAATCCTTCAAATATTGTCTCAGTCCCTTCCTTTTTCTCTTCTTCTTCTGGAACCCCTATAATTTGAATGTTGGTGCGTTTGATGTTGTCCCAGAGGTCTCTGAGACTGTCCTCAGTTCTTTTCATTCTTTTTTCTTTATTCTGCTCTGCAGTAGTTATTTCCACTATTTTATCTTCCAGATCACTTATCCGTTCTTCTGCCTCAGTTATTCTGCTATTGATCCCATCTAGAGTATTTTTCATTTCATTTATTGTGTTGTTGATTGTTGCTTGTTTCATCTTTGGTTCTTCTAGGTCCTTGTTAAATGTTTCATGCATTTTGTTTATTCTCTTTCCAAGATTTTGGATCATCTTTACTATCATTATTCTGAATTCTTTTTCAGGTAGACTGCTTATTTCCTCTTCATTTGTTAGGTCTGGTGCGTTTTTATCTTGCTCCTTCATCTGCTGTGTGGTTTTCTGTCTTCTCATTTTGTTTATCTTACTGTGTTTGGGGTCTCCTTTTTTCAGGCTGCAGGTTCGTAGTTCCCGTTGTTTTTGGTGTCTGTCCCCAGTGGCTAAGGTTGGTTCAGTGGGTTGTGTAGGCTTCCTGGTGGAGGGGACTAGTGCCTGTGTTCTGGTGGATGAGGCTGGATCTTGTCTTTCTGGTGGGCAGGTCCATGTCTGGTGGTGTGTTTTAGGGTGTCTGTCGACTTATTATGATTTTAGGCAGCCTGTCTGCTAATGGGTAGGGTTGTGTTCCTGTCTTGCTAGTTGTTTGGCATAGGATGTCTAGCACTGTAGCTTGCTGGTCGTTGAGTGGAGCTGGGTACTGGTGTTGTGATGGAGATCTCTGGGAGATTTTCGCCATTTGATATTATGTGGAGCTGGGAGGTCTCTTGTGGACCAGTGTCCTGAAGTTGGCTCTCCCTCCTCAGAGGCACAGCACTGACTCCTGGCTGCTGCACCAAGAGCCTTTCATCCACACGGCTCAGAATAAAAGGGAGAAAAAGTAGAAAGAAAGAATTAGTAGAAGGAGAAAGAAAGAAAGAAGAAAAGAAAGAAAGGAGGGAGGGAGGGAGGAAGGACGGAAGGAGGGAAGGAAGGAAAAAAAGAAAGGAGATAAAGTAAAATAAAATAAAGTAAGATAAAATATAATAAAATTAAAATAAAAAAAATTATTAAGAGAAAAAAAAGAAAAAAATTAAAAAAACAAAAATAAAATGGACGGATGGAACCCTAGGACAAATGGTGGAAGCAAAGCTATGCAGACAAAATCTCACACAGAAGCATACACATACACACTCACAAAAAGAGGAAAAGGGGAAAAAACAATAAATCTTGCCCTCAAAGTCCACCTCCTTAATTTGGGATGATTGGTTGTCGATTCAGGTATTCCACAGATGCAGGGTACATCAAGTTGATTGTGGAGCTTTAATCCGCTGCTTCTGAGGCTGCTGGGAGAGATTTCCCTTTCTCTTCTTTGTTCTCACAGCTCCCAGGGCCTCAGCTTTCGATTTGGCCCCGCCTCTGCATGTAGGTCGCCAGAGGGCATCTGTTCTTCACTCAGACAGGACGGGGTTAAAGGAGCTGCTGATTCGGGGCTCTGGCTCACTCAGGCCGGGGGGAGGGAAGGGCACGGAGTGCGGGGCGAGCCTGCGGTGGCAGAGGCCGGCATGACGTTGTACCAACCTGAGGCCGCCGTGCGTTCTTCCGGCGGAAGTTGTCCCTGGATGCCGGGACCCTGGCAGTGGCGGGCTGCACAGGCTCCGCGGCAGAGGGGTGTGGAGAGTGACCTGTGCTCGCACACAGGCTTCTTGGTGGCGGCAGCAGCAGCCTTAGCGTCTCATGCCCGTCTCTGGGGTCCGCGCTTTTAGCCGCGGCTCGCGCCCGTCTCTGGAGCTCCTTTAAGCAGCACTCTTAATCCCCTCTCCTCGCGCACCAGGAAACAAATAGGTAAGAAAAAGTCTCTTGCCTCTTCGGCAGGTCCAGACTTTTCCCCGGACTCCCTCCCGGCCAGCAGTGGCGCACTAACCCCCTGCAGGCTGTGTTCACGCCGCCAACTCCAGTCCTCTCCCTGCGCTCCGACCAAAGCCCGAGCCTCAACTCCCAGCCCCGCCCGCCCCGGCGGGTGAGCAGACAAGCCTCTCGGGCTGGTGAGTGCCGGTTGGCCCTGATCCTCTGTGCGGGAATCTCTCTGCTTTGCCCTCCGCACCCCTGTTGCTGTGCTCTGCTCTGCGGCTCCGAAGCTTTTCCCCTCCACCACCCGCAGTCTCCGCCCGCGAAGGGGCTTCCTAGTGTGTGGAAACTTTTCCTCCTTCGCAGCTCCCTCCCACTGGTGCAGGTCCCGTCCCTATTCTTTTGTCTCTGTTTATTCTTTTTTCTTTTGCCCTACCCAGGTACGTGAGGGGTGTCTTTCATTTTGGGATGTCTGAGGTCTTCTGCCAGCATTCAGTAGGTGTTCTGTAGGAGTTGTTCCATGTGTAGATGTATTTCTGGTGTATCTGTGGGGAGGAAGGTGATCTCCGCGTCTTACTCTTCCGCCATCTTCCCGGAAGCCTCCTCGTGGCTTTCTTGTCTCTTAGCAATAACTCTCCTCCCAGTTTGTCAGATTCTAATTCATCATAAAGACAAGACTCAGCAAATGTCCTGGGGGAAAAGCAACCCACAGAAAGTCAACTCACCTCCCTACGTTTCTCTTCTCTGTAGACTCTTGCACTCTCAAATCCTGGTTACCTTGGCAGCTCTCCAATAACTTCAAGTAAATATTTTAGGGTTTTATCTGATTTCCTAGTTAGTTTTGGAATTATTACCGTCATAATCTAAAGCAGATGTCCATAGCTTTATTTTTTTTTAAGTATGTAACTAGCATATGGATTATACTTTTACTGTGGGCATTAAGACAATTTTTGGTAAAGAAAGATGCTAAGATAGTCATAAAGGCAGGTGGAAAAATGAGCTTTTTAAAAAGGTTTATGAGGTGTGCACTATATATAATCCAAAACAAAATAGGGAAATAGCATCTTGAGTAGACAAACAGTGCTTGTGTTCTATCCTTTGACCATGGAATCTATAAATACCTTTAAAATTTATTTTGTGGAGTGAAATAGATAGGGCTGGAGCAAGGGGTAGATTAAACTATGTTTAGCATAAACTCATATATTCAGAGATAAACTTATAAAGAGATGAAGAGCAAAACTTCTGACTTAAGCCGTTGAACCTTGAAATATATTCAATAGCTCTGAGCTGCCAAGAGTGATGACTTATGTAATTTTGCACATGGGCATGTGACATAGTGTTATACTTCTCATGTGCTGCAAAACATGTATTAAATGACGTCTCTCCTTGGAGATAAGTTACTTTTGCAAAAGACTTGGGTTAGGAAGATTAGATTATTTCTAGTTTTGAACTTGGGATGGCTCAGTGGGAGAATTCATCCAATTGTTATTTTCTGTTTCATGCTTTGGACCATGTAACGGAACAAGGATTTATCCAAATGCATAATGTGGTTTTCCTTTCTTTCACTAACATACTAAAAATCACTCTGTCTTCTGCAGACCCTGTATCAAAGGTTGTGTAATAAGTCGTGGGACAGGTGTCAGGAGATAACAATGGTATTTTGGACAGCTCACTCAAACTTCCATTAACTGCCTTTGCCTTTTCTGTGAAAAGAGGAAGCCAAGGAATCAAAATTCTGAGAATGTGAGGTGATTTCCTTTGAAGAAAAAGTTTGAAGACCAGCAGTTGAACTCAGCAGGAGTCAAACAACTGCTTCAGAATTGAAGTGCAGAGCAAATCTCATCAGATCCCTGTGCCCAGGGGTATTTCTGGTGAAGTTGGGCAAGGTGTTGGGGGGTGATGTCTGGGGGCGATGAGACTTCTGGAAATGGGGCCTCTGGGGATCTGGGACATGTTTTTTGATGCCATTAGAGTTAAGGGTGAAGGAAGTGTTTGCCCTTTGACTTATTTTTAAACTTTGGAGAGTAAGCACTAGAAAGTGCCCCCAGGCATTTAGAAAAGCAGAAGGTCCTAGAAGATGGAAAAGTCCTCTTCCTGAATGTCTTTTAAAAAGGATAAGAATTCCTTGCAGACCTTCACTGTCATCCAAACATCCCTTGTTTTGCATCTCTGCACTCTGCCCATGGTCATCATTCCACCTGTAATACTCTTTTCTAAATTCCACTTCTTTGACTATTTGAATCTGCTCAGCCTTCAAAACCAGTTCAAACCCTGCCTTCTCAATGAAGCCATCCCAAATGCAGAACTGATGCTTAGAAAGAGAATGGGGCTTGGAATGTGTCTCTGGGGATCTTCTCTGTAGAGCTGATAGATGGTGCAGGGAGGGCTGGATGCATTCTTCAAAGAATCGAGTAGAGAGATTTGCGCTTTGAGAGAATTTGCACATTTAGGAGGCAGGAGCAGGACAAGGAAGGTCTGAAGAGATGAGGAAAGTCTGCAACCCAAGGAGGAAATGAGCACCAGTGAGAACAGCAGCATCAGCAGATCCTGAGAGGTCCAGAGGGTCAGAGAAGTAGCCATTAGGTTTTGTCACTGTGGGGTCACACAAGGCTTTCAAGATATTTATCTTGTGTGTTTGTGATAAAAGAGGGATACACAGCAGTACTCTGAAAATTAAATGATTAAAAATTGCTCTGTGGCGTGCAGTTATAAAGTCATCATCATGGTTATTATAGCTATAGAGAATGCTCTACATCATTTTCTTCTACCCTCATGATTTCTTTGGTTCAAAGAGGATTTCTCTGCTTCCAAGGGGATTTTAGATAAACATTTTCTCTGCTTTCTTCTCTGTCTCTCTTTCTCATTAGTTGCCTCCAGAAACATCACACACAGGAGACTGCATTCTTGAAGTTTCCTTTTCCATCTAATTGCTGTTTTCTTTCATATTGAAAACAAACTCAATCTTTGCCACTTAAACAACATTGTATTTGGAGACTGTCAAACTTAATTAAAGCTGAATATTTTTCCAGGTGGTGTATTAAGGACCAATGTAATAGACTGTGCTCAGGGACAGAGACCAGCCATTTAAGGGATGTTCTGGGCAGGGAGGTAGAGTTCTATTTACGGGTGATGTGTGGAGATAAGCCTTCCCCAACTGATTCAGGGAAAACAACTCCTTCTCCTTCACCGCTGGTCCATTAGGATCGAACATGCTTCCAGTTTGCTTTCTCGAGGAAGAGAAAGAAAAATAGATCAATAATACTTATGATTTCTTGAAAAGAGTGTTCCTTGCTGCAGCGTTGCTCCGTTAAGGCTCTTTGCTATTAATAGAGTTGTGCTGGCCTCAGTGGGCAACATTAGCCACATTTCATTATATCAAGAGGGTTATGAAAATTGTCTGTGATGTCCAGCTGAAAATGGTCATAAACCTCATGTTAACTTGAGTGCAAGTCTGACATGCTAAGAATAATAATTTTGTGATGGCATTCTTTTATGATAAAATGATAATTTAAAAATAATAAAAACAATAATAATACATATCTTTTATTGACTGCTTTTCATGTACTAGGACCTGTGCTAAGTGTTTTGTGTATACAATACTATTTAATCTTCAGAGTAATATTGTGAAGGTGGCAATCTCAGGCTATTTTCAGTTGAGGCATTTTAAGCACAGCCAGGTTAAGTAACTTCCTCAAGACCACATAGAAGACTGAAATTTGAACCCCAGCCTTCCTAACTCTACAGCTCAATTTCTCTTAGCCAGATCATTTTGCTTTAATATAGTCAGTGATTTATGAATCTGCAACATATACTATTAATTCTACAGAATAAATTTCCCATTTAGAAATACATAACGCTCTGTTTTTTGAAGAGTCACAAATGATTAATTTAATATTCATGCTTAAGTGTTCTATTAAGAAATTCCAACTCAGATATTTTCATGGTTTAAGATGTCAGATAAAATTACTCAAAGCATCTATTTTCAAAAAACTCTTCATGCTGCTCTTTATAATCACAACATTAAATCTACAAATTTACTCCACAGATAAATTAGGTTATTAATAATATTGTCTATAGCTTTTAATCTACTTTAGAACATCATACAAATCAGTACTGATCCCATCAGTAATACATATTCATCTGTGCTTCTTAATAGTTTTGGAAATGAGCTACAGAGGGCTTCATGTTTATGGATGTCTGCACGCATTTCTCAATAGTTAATGAGGCTTGGTTTGGGGCACTTGAATGCGTTTGTCACATGATGAGATGCAGAACAGGTATGGAAATCTATTCCTCAGTTCCCAGATGCTCCATTATCCCTGTTCCATTATTAATCACTCAATAAACAGTATCATTCAGTAACTCTGGGCTTAAGCATCGAGCTTTGCTTGAATATCAAGTGTAGACACAGTTCCTACCTTCAAGGGTTTTGCAGTAATGTTGGACAGAAAAGAATAAGTTGTGAAACAAGCATGAAATATGAATTATATGGTAAAGATGATAAGTGTTGGAGGAATTTGAAGTTTGAAGAGATTGTGGAAGGCTGAGGAGGTCAGGAGAGGTGTTATGTGTTCAGAAGGTGGGCAGGAGTTGAAGGCGGAGGGGAAGAGAGATGGTGTCCCCAGTGCTTATGGAAACAGATGGAGATGGGGGCTAGCTGATGAGCAAGGTGACTGCTGTAGCAGATGTCATTTAGGATGTGATGAGGGATAAACTTGTCTGGATAATGTGGGACCATGATAGGGAAGACAGGTAACAGGTCTGCCCAATGTAAAACAGAATAGCTGGAGTTAAATAAAGAATGTTTCATGCCCTTAACTTGATGTGAGACGGAGGTGATGTGGGAAGGATAGGGAAACATAAAATTATGGCAAATACATTGAAAGAACTGTCTTGGGCAGTTACTAGTGGAGAATTTTGATTGATTCGTGTTGGACTTCCTAACAAAGTTTCCATAATATCTCTTATTGGTATTATTTACATGTTTATTATTAAAAACAGTATAATGACATTAAAAGATTTTTTTAAAGAGAAGTCTGTATTTCCACCACTCTGATGTAAGAGAAAAACTAGCCTTATTTTTGTATATTCTTTTCCAATTTGGCTTCCCATAATTGTACTTAGATGGTGACAGAATTTTGTGTTCTGATCTTTTCACTTAACACCTAGCTTTCCATGTGTCCATGTAGTGTTTATAATTACGATTTTTAATAGACACATAGTCTCCCATTGAGTCACTTTAACAGTTTGCTAATGCATTAGACTATTGTTGGATGCTTGCATTGTTTTCTACTCTCTGTCGCTATACATGACACTACAAAGGACACTGGCATGCAGGTGACTTTTTTTTGGCTCCTATTGAGTTACTACTTCTTAAGCACATGTTCCTGGGAGGGTAACTACTAGTTCATAGGCTAGGAACACATTGTGGCATTTTCTATGTAATATAAGGCTGCACTTTGAAGGCCCTTACCGATGGAAGATGCCACCAGCAGGAAATGAGGGTGCCATTGTCACCTCAAATTTGGAGCAGGAAGAAAAACACTGTTGTGGATGGTAAAGTACCATTTCATTCATTGGATTTCTCTGTAACTATGACTTTTGTTTCTTTTACGTTTACTTTCTAAATAGTAAGGAAAGAGAGGAGGCTGAAGTGGGTCATAAAGAAAAGCAATTGATAGGTGACAGGGCAAGAAAAAGGAGAATGAGAAGAAAAGGAGAGGAAGCCATGGAGAGCTATGATGGGAAGATGAGTAAAGGGGGAAACATGGTACAGATGTACAATTGTCGATAAAGAGTGAAGACGCCTGTTGGAACCCTTTTGTTTCTGGATGCTGTCGCCTAATCTGTCCCAAAAGCCTGAGAGTTTCTGGGAGGATCTGGTCTGGAAATTTCCACTCCATCTCCTCAGCTCTGGGCACTCCTGAGGTTCTGTGTTTTTCATAAAGACTCATTCCACCAGGGCCTCCTGACTTTCTTCACGGCTTCTATCTGCAGGTGGTGCTAATGGCTTTGCTCTTGGCCAGCTGGGCATGGAGGTGGGATTGTTAGGAGGGCCGGCTGTGTATCCGGGGGCTTCCTCCCTCCTCTCATGCCCTTGCCTTTGGCCTCTCCTTGGGCAGGTGTTTGGGAGAGGCCTTCACTGTTAAGGTTGGTCTCTGGGTGTGCCCTCCCATTATCTTAGATCTCTGGGGATCACAGCTGTGGAGAGAGAGTGCACAAATATGGTTTTGATTTTTTTTTTTGAATTAAGTTTCAAAGACATTTATTCATGCAGGACTACAAGTAGGACCTTGTCTACATTGGCTGGGAAACATTTAGAAAGAGAGTGTGCAGGGGTGGCAGTTCCTCCCCTAAGACTTCACACATTTTCTAGTCTTACCATATTTTTGTCAATGTTTAATTAGCAAAAGTGTAAACTTCAAGAAATTTTAAAATAATTTTAGCCATCGTGGAATGTTTGAAGAGCAGAAGAAATAGGGGCTATAAGAAATCAGTGTTTTCCTCCTGCGTGATTTTGCAGGTCCTAAGCAATGGAGACATTTCCTCTCCCTGGACTCCTCTTCCCCTGGATAGTCACATGACTTGTTCTCTCACTTCCTTTAGGCCTTTGTTCAAGTACCAGTTCCTCAGAGAAGCCCTCTCCAACCATCCTAGCTATGAGCCTGTCCTCCCTCACATTCAATTCTCGTATCTGCTTTATTTTTCTTTAAAGTGGTTGTCTGATACTATTGCTATTAACTTATTTTTTATAATCTCTTTCACCAGTCAAAACAAAAGTTCCTTTTTTTTTAAAGAGATTGGTATAGACTTTTTTTTAAAGGTCATTGTGAACTTTTAAATTTAATTAATTAACTTATTAATTTATTTTGGCTTCATTGGGTCTATGTTGCTGTGTGCAGGGTTTTCTCTAGTTGTGGCAAGCGGGGGCTTCGTTGCAGTGGGTGGGCTTCTCATTGCAAAAGCTTCTCTTGTTGCAGAGTGCGGGATCTAGGGTACACAGGCTTCAGTCGTTGTGGCATGTGGGCTCAGTAGTTGTGGCTCGCGGGTTCTAGAGCACAGGCTCAGTAGTTGTGGTGCACAGGCTTAGTTGCTCTGTGGCATGTGGGGTTTTCCCAGACTAGGGATTGAACCCGTGTCCCCTGCATTGGCAGGTGGATTCTTAACCACTGTGTCACCAGGGAAGTCCCGAAACAAAAGTTCTTATAAGGCAGAGACTTTTGATCCCCCTAAGCATTGTATCCCTGACACCTAGAACAGTGCCTGACACATAGTAGGTGCTCAAAAAATATTGTGGAATGAATGAATAAACTAATGAGACAAATGTATTGGATCTTTTGACTTAAAACAGAAAAAAAGTTGTTCTAAAAATAATCACACTTGGAACAATACTCAGGCATTTAGAAGAAATGTCTTGGTTACAGTAGAGACAGGATAAGAAATGAAGACGGCTTAGGGGACCAGAGTATCCTAATACTAGAAACTCAAATGCATATCCAGCTGACAAGCTGGCCTTCGTGTGTGAAGTGTAGCTTGTTATCCTTATGTCAGTCTATGGGAACATGCATGCGGGAGCAGGGCCACATATGTGGAAGCTCTAGTTCCCAGGACTGAGTAATGGGGAGGATGGTGGAGGCTGACTGTTCAGAATCTGAGAAGAGTCAGGGTACAATTATCTTACCAAACATGGGTTGATGAAGATTGGAGTTAGAGAGTATAGGAAGTAGGTATCTCCTCTTCCCACCCCTCTCTTCTTCCAATACTATCATGCCATTCTCTTTTCCTAGAGAGTATCTGAGCTGGAAGTGGAGAGGGGTGTAGGGTGACAATCACCTCTCCTTTCACAAGTCATAGTGACCTCAGCCAGGTTTGGGAACCGAATGTAGCACAGTGCCCCAGGGTCCAGGTGAGGACACTGCAGAGACGTGGCCAGCATTAGGAAAGGGCACACTTGTCCACGGCTCTTTCTCTCTTCACTGCTAGTGTGGCCCTCTTTCTCCTGCCCCGAGCTCCTCTGTGCCACAGGGCAACAGGTCTCAATTACCTGTTCAGACAGGTTCACCATTTTTTCTGAAGGTTACTGGAATTTGCTTTAAAACTTAGGTATTAGAAGATGAAGATTTCCTGAAAGAAATTTCACTCCTGGGACAACAAATGGGGTCAGGTCTCAGGAGAGAGAAGTTTTCCCCTGTACTGAGAAATCCTGAATGCCTAGTGGGACAGACTGTGTGCAAAATTGAGCGCGATTCTCCACCGACATGGTATGCCTGTCCTTTTCTATGCGGCTTTGCAGCTCTTCCCAACAAGGGGCACAGTTCATTTCCCCTTGAGTTCTGCACCAGCTGCAAGCCTAGGCCTCAGGAGACTTGCAAGAGAAAGCGATCTTCTATGGCTTTGTTGCCTGAAATGGAGAGGGGAGGGCAGATGTGCAAAGAGCATCTATTCCTTACCTTACCATTGAACATGCTAAACCCAAAAGATGGCAGCAGAAAAGAAATGTATTGATGAGGAAAAATTCGGTTTATTTTCTTTAATATGGTTGAAAATATAAGTATAGATCTCCATGTTTTGACTGCTACACAACAAACTACCCCTGGACTTTCATTTGGAATCTTTCCACTGCCATATGAACCATCTTGGGCTAGCCTGTTGAGTGACACGGGGCATGTGACTCAGTCACTGCTGTCGCTCCAACTCTCAGACAGTCAAGCCCCAGACACGTGGTGAGGCCACCCTAGGTCAGTCAGCTCCCAGACAACTGCCAGGTGACTTCAGACTCATGAACGAGCCTGGCTAAGAGGGGCAGAGTCTGGTCCAGATCCACAGACCGCACAGCTGACTCATGCACTTATAGGCAAAAACAAATGGTTGTTATTTTAAGCCATTTAGTTGTAGGGAATTTGTAACATTGCAATAGATAATGGATACACCTAGACTCAGGGGAGGATGGATGGGGACCCAACATCTGGCTGAATGTGGGAGCCCTTTCCCACTCAGCCATCCAGAGAGGAAAATGGCAGTGTGGGTGTCTGTACTCCAGACACTGCAATGGAGCTCCTCCCATGGGAGCAGGTCTGAGCTCTGGCTTCAGTCATGAGGGTAAAGCAACGAGCACTGGCCCTTTGGACACCACCCGATCTTCGATCTAACAACGATGGAGAAGGGCTATTTTCTTGAGGATTAGACCTCTTGAAAATTCAGGCAGGAGGTGTTCTCAAGCTGGGGGATTATTTGCCTTCTAAACTATGACACAGGAGACTACAGTTATGTGGATTAAATGATTATTGGATTATTGGACTGTTGGTCTTGGCAACTTTTCATTTTAGTGCTAATCCCACCCACACCCTGCCAAGGGTCCTCCAGATCGCACACAGCTCCAGGTCATGAGAGGCAAGGATGTTGATGTTATTAGGATGCAGGAGTGATAGATACGGTGGAGAGAAGGATGAACAGGATGATGTGAGCCCAGCACTTGGTGGTAACTAAGGGCGAAGCCATAGGAGGAGAAACGGAATAAAAAGCTCTTAAGCTGCAATCAATAAACCCAATTTAGAGCCACGCCCCTCCCTGCAGCCCCCAGCTGTGCTCTCCATGCCCCTCCCTGCAGCCCCCAGCTGTGCTCTCCACTCTGTCTCAGTCCTTCCACAACCCGTGTCAAGAATTTCAAGGCTTTGCTCAGTAGTAGAAATCTTCATGGATAAACACTGGAATTAGGACTTGACTTTCCTTTAGAGACAAAGGCTCAGGACTAAACATGGCACCCTCCCTGTGGTGAAGTGGCTTTCTGGTACAATTCAAAGGGAATTCTGTATTGGCCTAGGATGGCAATGTAAGGAAGTTGATGTGTCAGTCAATGCACCTTTCATGTTCCATAGAAGGTAGTAACTTAGTGACTAGCTGGAAAATGAAAAAGATCATCCCAGGTTTCTGAAGATGGCTGTGTGGCCTCCGTGGAGCCATTTGACGGTGGTTGTTTACAGCCTTGTTTACTGTTTTCGGTTGTAATATGGAAGGCTCAGTGGGTATTGCTCAAAGCACTTTGCCGTGTGTGTAGTTAAAGGTTCTTAAATGACTTGACAGAGATGACGGTATCTACTCTCAGCTGCTCTCTGTGCTTTCTCTTTCTGGAAGCTTTGGTCATATCCTTTTTTTTTTTTTTTTTTTTGCGGTACGCGGGCCTCTCACTGTTGTGGCCTCTCCCGTTGCGGAGCTCAGGCTCCGGACGCGCAGGCTCAGCGGCCATGGCTCACGGGCCCAGCCGCTCCGCGGCATGTGGGATCCTCCCGGACCGTGTCACGAACCCGTGTCCCCTGCATCGGCAGATGGACTCTCAACCACTGCGCCACCAGGGAAGCCCTTTGGTCCTATCTTACTTCCTCTGTGGTTTGAGTTTCAGATGAGTGTTTTGAAAATATGTTGTGGAAAGAATCACAATTTCTAATATTTAAAATTTAGACTGTAGTTTCTTTTAAAATATGAATGTTTTCTCAGTCAGGTTAAGTCATTGCATACTTGCCTCCATATATTTACTTTGCTTCTTAGTCAGAAGTTTCAAACTTGGTTGAGTAGATTCAAATACCAAGGGGATAAGGAAAAAAAATAATATAACAGGCAGGCCCTTCCCAGGTTATGGTACAAATGGCGCCAACCCCAGTCCTTCCCAGAGTGCGTTGCCTGAACACCTACCCCCAGTAGGAAGTATAGGAACACTGATTCCCTGCAGGCTCCTGCTGCATCCTTGTTTGCTGCGCTAAAGCTGGGGATCTATGAGGGTCTGGGGCGGGGGAACCTTGGTCCTATATTGCTGTGTAAACTACAGTGTAGGGCTGCAGCTGCTCAGAAGGCAGGAGCCTCCGTGCAGGCAAAGTCCTTGACTTCCCAAATGGTCCAGGTGCTCAGGAGGCCTCACCTTCATGGTAACCAATCCTCACTGATCACCTCCCATCTCTCCAGAGTTCTTCTGTGGAAGGATTCCTGGCTGAATTGCCAGGAGTCTTTGGATTCAGACCTTCCAAACCTCTATTTCTTGCTGGTATGAGGCTGTGGAGATCCAGGCTGAAGGGCCAGCACCTCCAAGGAACCTAAGAGCCTAGGAAGATAGGAGATGTCTGAGGAATGTCACAGTGGACAGCCTATCCCTAGAGGTAGACCAGAAGCTTCTCAGTAACACGATGGCAGTGGTCTCTCCAAGGGTGGAGACATCAGGCTCCCCAGGTAGGTGAAGCAGGGCTGGGGGTAACTGCACATTCATTGCACACCCACATCTGAAACCAAAGCTCGCTTAGCCATCACCTCTTTCAGCTCTTATGTAGAGACACTTCCCAGGGACCAGTGGTCATGAGGAGTATTGAGTTCCAGGATCCAGTTATTGGGACTAGTGCTATGTCCCACCTCAGCCACAGCAAACACTACCTCTCTGGAGGGCCCTTCCCTTCTCCCAGGTCCTTAGACCATAGCCTCTGCACCTACCCTCTGTCCTAATCTGGATTCCCTGCAAGACCACGAGATAAGAATGTGGGTGGGAGTGGCTTAGGTGGGAGGGAATTCTAAGAAGCACGGCTGGGAAGTGAGGCAGAGAAGAGAAGAAAGATAATGAAAGTTTTGTTATGAGCAGGTAACCAATAAGGGCAACGGGACTCAACCTGCCTGAGGACCCTCTGAGAGACCATGAAGAGCCACATCTCGACTGTTGTGCTGGGCCACGATAGTTGCGATACCCACCAGCAACCTCCCTTATTTGTTAAGGGTCAGGCCAACGCCCTGGCCCTCTGCCCAGTCCTGCCTGTGGCAGAGCACCCACCTTTGTGGGAAGACACCCTCAAGCAGAGATGCAGGAAGCCCTTGTGAGGCAAAAGTGTGCAGGAGGATTCCGGAAGGGCTGAGGAGATATGGGAGTGATTTGGAGAGTGCCCACCACTCCTTCTAAGGCAGACCTCACCCAGTGTCTCCAGGTGATGCACTGCCCCCTCCTCTTCTGTAGAGTGGCTAGCAATTTTTCTTATCAAAAAGAAAACAAAAATACACACATGCATGAATTTAATCCCTCCCAGAGAAGACCACTGCATTTAGAACAGGAATTTGTGAAAATAGGCTAAGGACATATACAGTGAAAAACACCAGGGACTTCCCTGGCGGTCCAGTGGTTAAGACTATGCGCTTCCAACGCAAGGGGCGTGGGTTTGATCCCTTGTCAGGGAGCTAAGATCCCACATGCCGCTCGGCCAAAAAAAAAAAAACTAATTACTTGAAAAAAATTGTTTTTAATTTTTAAAAAAAAGAAAACCACACTGGATAGGTGGTTTCACCTTGAGGCATGGCGTCAGCATTTTGTAATGACTCTCCATTCAGTCATTGCCTGGGGTTTCAGGGAGAGGGGTGTCATCAATTTCCTGAGAAGGGGGCTGCAGGGAGTTAGCAGTAGCTGGGAGATGGGTGCACTGGCAGCTAAAAGGGAGCAAGGTGGGAAGGAACGGCATCCGTGACATTTCTCTTCCCATCACAGTTGTAGTGCTTAATAGCTGTTTAAAAATTTTCTGTGATTGTGGTTTAGCATAATGAAGACATCTAATGTGATGTTGGGGACATCTGACAATGAGGAAGTGTTGTTATTTTCCATCCTCTCCCTTTCCCTTAACACGCTTTTCATTAAGGAAGCATGCAAGTCAGAAATATTTCAGGTGGCTGTGTTGTTTATGGGTGGGACTAACACGCTGTTGTGCCTCATGGCATTTCCTCTGCCCTAACGTGTTGTAATGAAATAAAGATGTCTGCCTCATCCTCAGAGGGTTCCATGATATGTTCCCAAGTGGGTGATGCTGCTTTTCATGAGATGCCACATGGAGAATCTGAACAACCTTTTCAGTATTAACTAGTTGAGGATGTATGGGTAGATCCAGAATTTTGGATGGAATGAATAACCACTAGAGTTTATTTCCTCCCGTTGGGATCCTAATGAACAGAGGCAAACCTTCCGCCCAGGAGAATAATCTGCTAATAGCAGGGAAGACATTCTTGGGTGGTAGAAATTGAAACTAAGGTTTTCATAATGGAAGGAGTCTGTTGGATTTGCAACCCGCCGAGCCAAAAACAGAATTTACTACATGCTTCTGCTTGACCTTCAGGCTGATACAAATTGAAATGGCAGAATTGATCTCCTCCTTAATTTATGGCGTTGCAAAGGGGGACAACAAACTCTTGTTTTCCTGCTTCTCAGAGAAACCTTGCCTTAATTCTCCTTGGAGAGGCATTTTTGTATTCTGAAGAAACTTCTCTTAAACTGTAACATTAATATCAGAAATCTTACTTATCTTGCGAAAGGTGATTACTACTGTTGTTCATTTGCAGAAAAAAGAAAGCAAGGCTTATTGCAAAAAGAAAAATCTAGGAGTTTTCTTATTCCTTGGATTTATGATGGTCATGGGAGGGGTTATGAGAAAGAGCTTTTCCAGACTGGGCTTTGAGTTACCTTTCTTGAAGTTAGAAACAAAAGATGAGACAGTATAGAAGATGCCTAAGTTAATTGTTGGCAGCCTGCTAAATTGACTTCATGCTCAGAAACCTTCCACTCCTTACCAATGACATAATCCCTGGTGATGTCTAAACCAAAACCTTAATTACTTCTACATTTGTTATTTTTGGCATAAAGGGAATGATCCAAGGAAAGTTTCATTTTTTTAACGTACCAATATACCATGAAAATGTTTACTTTGGAAGTCATATTTATGAAATGCTTGTAAAACTGAAAAATCACTATACAAATGAGAAGCATTATTATTGTTATTGGAGACAGACTTGGGAAGTATTTGCTTGGCACAGTTGGCCTTTGTGGAACATGCAGAGGTTTAGAAGGAGTGTGTGATGGGGTTCTGGTATTAACCACTGACCCCCCCTCAAAAGCCTTGGAGAAACTCCCAGCTGGTCCTGGTATGGTGTAATCCCCCACTTTGGTCTCCTGGTTGGTCCTGTAGACCAAAGCAGTCTACATCCCATAGCAGAATTGTAACCCTGGTTGCTTCCTCCTGCTTTGGTAAATCCTAAAGCATTCTTGGTCATGAATCTGCAACGACTCAATCTTCAAACTTAAAATGAGTATTCATCTTTCATGGTTCTTTCATGCCAGCTATTTTGGTTCCTAATTTTTCTATCCATAAATCCATAAAGTGCTTGAAGGGTGACTCTTCTCAGATCTAATATTTTCTGCAAATTCCTTCTGTGAATGCTGTTGTGGTAAAGTTTTACAGCGCTCACGGACTCTTTGAGAAAAGATAATAACTTTTGTGCTAAGTGGGTCCTGAGGACTTCCAGCCCTTACTGAGGAGAAGCTGTCTACTTTCTGGAAGTTTCCTGTTTATCCTATCATCCCTTCTGGCAGCTCAATGGCAATAAAAATAAATAAATAAATCTATTTGTTTCACTCTGGGGACAGAGAGGTTCTGTTTAATTGTGGTAGGTAAAATAATGTCCGCTTCCACAAATGTCCACAATTGCTGGAGCTTGTGAATATGTTAAGTTACATGGCAAAGGGAAATTAAGGTTGCCAATCAGGTGACCTTAAAATAGGGAGACTGTCCTGGACTACTTGGGTGAGCCCAATGTAATTGCAAGGGTCCTTAAAAGTGGGAGAGGGAGGCAGGAGAGGAGGTCAGAGTGATGCTGTGTGAGAAGGTCTTAAGAGTCCGCTGATGACTTTGGAGATAGAGGAAGCCAATGAACGTTGGCCACTTCCAGAAGCGGGAAAAGGCACGGATCCTTCTTAAAGAATTTAGCAAAGAATACAGCCAAAACCTGGATTTTACCAGTGAGACCCAAGTTAGATTTCTAACCCTATAAAACTGTAAGATAATAAATCTGTGAAGATTCAGGCCACTAATTTTGTGGTAATTTGTTATAGCAACATTGGAACACTAATACAATTTTTTAAAATTTATTTAGTTTTGGGTGTGTTGGGTCTTTGTCACTGCGTGCAGGCTTTCTCTAGTTGCGGTGAGTGGGGGCTACTCTTCGTTGAGGTGCACAGGCTTATCATTGCGGTGGCTTCTCTTGTGGCAGAGCACGGGCTCTAGGCGCGCAGGCTTCAGTAGTTGTGGCATGCAGGCTCAGTAGTTGTGGCTCACTGGCTTCGTTGCTCCACAGCATGTGGAATCTTCCCAGAGCAGGGCTTGAAACCATGTCCCCTGCATTGGCAGGCAGATTCTTAACCACTGTGCCACGAGGGGAGCCCCCTAATATAATTGTTTTATTTCAAATTTTATGTGGGGTTCCTGGGATACAGACAATTTGTACTATAATTTTGTTGTTGCTACTTGGTAATGGTTATGGTTCACTGAGTCCTCACTGCAGACATAGGCACTGCTCTAGATGCTTTGTAGAAATTAATTTATTTAACCTGTATGTAGAATCTATGATGTGAGTACATTAGCATCCTTGTTTTCCAGAGAGAAACTCAGACTGAGCAGTCAGGTAATGTGCCCAAGTTCTCACAACTTGTTCTCAGTGGAATTGTGAGTTAGCACAGGCGGATTTCAAAAGCAGGTCAGGTTCTCCTGACTTCTGTGCTGCCTTGCTTTGCCGTGTAGGTAAGTAAGACTATTTTGTGGTTGTGACATTTTAAGCCCTGAATCTCCTGATGAGATGGTGCTAAAGCCACAGCAACTCCCTCTGGGAATGTTGTCCCCAGGGTTGGGCTCGTTAGTAAATCACTGGCCTTGTTGAGAAAGACAAACATCCCCCAGCCTGGACAGAGACAACTTCCCAGCTGCATATTATAGAAGGGGTGGGACTGGGAAGCAGGGTGGGATCGGAAGAGGAGAAGGCATGGGATGTCAGGACAGAAGTCTTAGGCACCCAGCTGTGAACAGACTGTGGTCTCTATGACCTCTTTTAATAAGTATGATGTCTTTATCTTCTGGAGCCAAGAGTATGACTTGACATTGTAAGAGTCCATGCAGTTTGTCAAAAACTAACGAATGTGGAATAAAAGCAGAAATGTAACATAAAAGCGTAGTTCCCAAAGCCATGATTCTCCTACTTTTCTGGGCTACAGACCTTCCACAGGACATAGCAACCCCTTAATCCATCTGTTTCCACTCGGCCTGCTAATTAAAAAAAATTGAATCTCCACGCTGAAATCAGCCAAAAAAAAAAAAAAAAAAAATCATGCTGCTCTTGATGAGAAAGCAATGAGGTATTTTGTTGGCTTTTACTCAAGACTACAAAGTATAAGTATTCAATCATGCTTGAAAAAAAATAAATAACGATTGTCACATAAAGATAAAAATAAAGGCTTCTTTCAGCCCCACACAACCCCTTCCACCGCACTTTGAGGGCCTTGCTGTAGGACATCTGCACACCACTGATTTGTAGAATGAGTGCATAGGGGTACAAAAATATGTTCTCCATTGTCCCAGGTCATTTCACGTTTATTTTTCAGAGTGCTGAGTTGATTTTTTTTTCTTGCTCTTTAGTCACTCCAAGCTTTAGTATTGTCCAATCAAATTAAAAGTCATCTCAATAATTTAGATTAATGTAAGTCTCTTCAATGGATACTAGTTTAAGTTACATAAAAAAAATGAGACCATTAAAAGACTACTCTGGCAGGTTTATATGGAAACATGAGCATGCAGTATAGTAGTCATATTAATAATATATTGTTTTATGTTCATTTCATCCCAAAGGATTTCAAAGAGCTTTACCAACTTTACAAATAATGTGTGTGTATACAATTAATGCAGGCATGCGTTAAACTTGTAGATAATTCCTGATATTATTAGCTCTCTCCCCCCTAATTTGAGCCTTAAATCTTTTTTGGTATTCTCCATATTTATATATTATACATCTTCTCCTCTTATCATTCAAGCAGTGAGAACCCAAACTTTTTTGTTTGTGTATTCCATCAATAAATGTGTTGGAGCTTGTACCCCCACTACAAGAGTATGTTGTTACCTATAAATCATTCTCCCATACTGCAGTGCTGATGTGTGTGTTATAAAACATACCTAGAAATATAGAAACTAAAGATGATGACATAAAAATGAAATACACAAAAGTTTGAAAAGTATTGCTACTTCTGAGGCTTTACACCTTCATTAGCTAATCTCTCAAGACACAATAAATACCTAGAGAGAAATTTAGTGTTAATGGTCCTGGATGTAAGTCTACATTTCAGATAATGCTCTTGATGATTTTTTTTTAGCCATTTTTTTTTTTTTAAAGAAGCTGTTGGGGGTAGGAGTTTATTAATTTATTTATTTTTGCTGTATTGGGTCTTTGTTTCTGTGCGAGGGCTTTCTCTAGCTGTGGCAGGCAGGGGCCACTCTTCATCGCGGTGTGCGGGCCTCTCACTATCGCGGCCTCTCTTGTTGTGGAGCACGGGCTCCAGATGCGCAGGCTCAGTAGTTGTGGCTCACGGGCCTAGCTGCTCCGCGGCATGTGGGATCCTCCCAGACCAAGGCTCGAACCCGTGTCCCCTGCATTAGCAGGCAGATTCTCACCCACTGCGCCACCAGGGAAGCCCTTTTTAGCCAATTTTATCTGACAAAAACTTTTCATTATGAAAAAAATTTTAAATACATAATAGTAGGGAGAATAGTATGATGAAACCCCACACTTTCATCACTCGCTTTCAATAATTATCAACATTTTGGATTATCATCATTTTTACCTGGTAATATGGCTAATGAAGAGTTCATAGTAGAGGCAAGGTCTCAATTCTGCCATTTTCTTTTTGCTTATTGTGCTTGCATTTTTAGTATTATCTTTAATCCATGATTTCCTGGGAGAAATATATAAGTACAGTAGGCTCTCTGAATCTGCAGGTTTCTGCATCTGAGGATTCAGCCACCTGTAGGTTGAGTACTGTGTTTATGATCTGAGGTTGGTTGAATCCACGGATTTGGAACCAGGGATACTGAGGGCCAACAAAGGGACTTGAGCATCCTCAGATTTTGGTAATGGCTGGGGATCCTGAAACCAATCCCCCATGGATACAAAGGGATGACTGTATGCAAGATACTCGTTGTATTAGTCTGCTTAGGCTTGCTTAACAAAATATGACAGAGTGTGTGGCTTCAACAACAGAAAATTATTTTCTCACAGTCCTGGAGGTACGAAGTCTGAGATCAAGGTGCCAACAGAATTGATTTCTGGTGAGAGATCTCTTCCTGGCTTGCAGATGGCCACCTTCTTGCTTGTGCTCACATGGTCTTCCCTCTGAGAGAATGAGCTCTCTGGTGTGCCTTTTTATAAGGGCACTATTCCCATTGGACAGGATCCCCACCTTCATGACCGCATCTAACCATAATTACCTCCTAACAGCCCCGTCTATAAATACCATCACATTGGGAGTTCAAATTCATCACACATGGATTTTGGGGGGACAAAATTTAGTCCATAGCTTTGGTCTAATTTTTGATAGCTAGTTTATGTAATACTGGGTAAATAATCGAAATTATAAATTTTTTTACTGACAAACTTAACTACTATATGTCACCATAGGTTGAAAATGAACAAATGAGGGAAGGATCCACTGGCTGTGAACCCCCTTCTTCCCTTAGATGCTTGTCATTCTACACACTCTATGAGGTATATGGCCTGAGTGAGGACACTAGTGTCATTGAGTAAATGAAATACTAGGAAAGCTGATTTTTTTTCTTATTTTTTTAGGAGAAAAATATATATCACCAGCGGTTTTAATATTTCTTTCCATAACTCTCTTGCACATTACTCTTCCATGTAACCACATTGCAATAAGTTCATGAAGACCAACATTCTGTTAGCTTACCAGGTCTTTTGGGCAGTGTCTGTCTTGGTCAGGTGAAATAAACACAGATTTAAAGCACACTGGCTTTGTCTGATTCATCCAAAAATATAACCTTTATTTCATATGAAAGAAAAAAAACCAACAACCCATAGTGTTTGTTTGGCTTTCTGCCCATAGAGCTCAGCCACATAAAGATTCACAGTGAAGGGAGCAGAGTCAAGATGACATACTAGGAGGACGCAGAATTCACGTCTCCTCACAACTACGGCACCTACCAGGCACCAGTTGGGGATCATGGACACCTAAGGGGATGGGAGGAAACCCCAGTGACCGGCTTGTGGGATCTTGTTTCCCAGGCCAGAGGTCAGGCCAGAGCACCTGTGGTGGGAGCTCCAAGTCCAAACCGCTGGACTAACAGAGAACATCAGACCCCAGGGAATATAAATCAGAGTGAGGCCTCCCAGAGGTCCTCATTTCAGCACCAAGGCCCAGCTCTGTCTAACTGCCTGCAAACTCCAGTATGGGACGTCTCAGGACAAACAACCAGTAAGACAGGAATATAGCACCACCCATCAAAACAAAAAAAGAATGAAATGAAAAAAAAATATGATGATGAAGGAGCAAGGTAAAAACCTACAAGACCAAATAAATGAAGATGAAATAGGCAACCTCCCTGAAAAAGAATTCAGAGTAATGATATTAAGAGGATCCAAAATCTCAGAAACAGAATGGAGAAAATACAAGAAACATTTAACAAGGATCTAGAAGAACTGAAGAGCAAACAACAGTGATGAACAATACAATTACTAAAATTAAAAATATTCTAGAAGGAATCAATAACAGAATAACTGAGGCAGAAGAATGGATATGTGACCTGGAAGATAAAATAGTGGAAATAATTACCACAGAGCGGAATAAAGAAAAAAGAAAGAAAAGAATTGAGGACAGTCTCAGAGACCTCTGGGACAACATTACATGCACCAACATTTGAATTATAGGTGTCCCAGAAGAAGAGGAGAAAAAGAAAGGGACTGAGAAAATATTTGAAGATATTATAGTTGAAAACTTCCCTAATATGGGAAAGGAAATAGTTAATCAAGTCCAGGAAGCACAGAGAGTCCCATACATAATAAATCCAAGGAGAAACACACCAAGACACATATTAATCAAACTATCAAAAATTAAATACAAAGAAAACATATTAAAAGCAGTAAGGGAAAAGCAAAAAATAACATACAAGGGAATCCCCATAAGGTTAACAGCTGATCTTTCAGCAGAAACTCTGCAAGCCAGAAGGGACTGGCAGGACATATTGAAAGTGGTGAAAGGGAAATACCTAATACCAAGATTACTCTACCCAGCAATGATATTATGCAGATTTGACAGAGAAATTAAAACTTTTACAGTCAAGCAAAAGCTAAGAGAATTCAGCACCACCAAACCAGTTTTAAAACAAAGGCTAAAGGAACTTCTCTAGGCAGGAAACACAAGAGAAAGAAAAGACGTACAATAACAAACCCAAAACAATTAAGAAAATGGTAATAGGAACATACATATAAATAATTACATTAAATGTAAATGGATTAAATGCTCCAACCAAAAGACGTAGACTGGCTGAATGGATACAAAAACAAGACCTGTACATATGCTGTCTACAAGAGACCCACTTTAGATCTAGGGACACATACACACTGAAAGTGAGGGGGATGGAAAAAGATAATCCATGCAAATGGAAATCAAAAGAAAGCTGGCATACCAATTCTCATATCAGACAAAATAGACTTTAAAGTAAAGACAATTACAAGAGACAAAGAAGGACACTACATAATGATAAAGGGATCAATCCAAGAAGAAGATATAACAATTGTAAATATTTATGTACCCAACATAGGAGCACCTCAAGACAAAAGGAAAATGCTAACAGACATAAAAGGGAAAAGAGACAATAACACAATAATAGTAGGGGACTTTAACACCCCACTTTCAACAATGGACAGGTCATCCAAAATTAAAATAATTAAGGAAATACAAGCTTTAAACGACACATTGAATAAGATGGACTTAATTGATATTTATGGGACATTCCATCCAAAAACAACAGAATACACTTTCTTCTCAACTGCTCATGGAACATTCTCCAGGATGGATCATATCTTGGGTCACAAATCAAGCTTTGGTAAATTTAAGAAAATTGAAATCATATCGAGTATCTTGTCTGACCACAACTCTATGAGACTAGGTATCAATTACAGGAAAATATCTGTAAAAAATACAAACACATGGAGGCTAAACACCACACTACTTAATAACCAAGAGGTCACTGAAGAAATCAAAGAGGAAATCAAAAAATACCTAGAAACAAATGACAATGAAAACACGATGACCCAAAACCTATGGGATGCAGCAACAGCAGTTCTAAGAGGGAACTTTATAGCAATACAATCCTACCTTAAGCAAAAGGAAACATCTCAAATAAACAAGCTAACCTTGCACCTAAAGCGATTAGAGAAAGAAGAACAAAAAACCCCAAAGTTAGCAGAAGGAAAGAAATCATAAAGATCAGATCAGAAATAAATGAAAAAGAAATGAAGGAAACGATAGCAAAGACCAATAAAATTAAAAGCTGGTTCTTTGAGAAGATAGACAAAATTGATAAACCATTAGGCAGACTCATCAAGAAAAAAAGGGAGAAGACTCAAATCAGTAGAATTAGAAATGAAAAAGGAGAAGTAACAACTGACACTGCAGAAATACAAAGGATTATGAGAGATTACTACAAGCAAATCCATGCCAATAAAGTGGACAACCTGGAAGAAATGGACAAATTCTTAGAAATGCACAACCTGCCGAGACTGAACCAGGAAGAAATAGAAAATATGAACAGACCAATCACAAGCACTGAAAATGAAACTGTGATTAAAAATCTTCCAATAGGGCTTCCCTGGTGGCACAGTGGTTGAGAGTCCGCCTGCCGATGCAGGGGACACGGGTTCATGGCCCGGTCCAGGAGGATCCCACGTGCCGCAGAGCAGCTGGGCCCATGAGCCATGGCCGCTGGACCTGCCCGTCCGGAGCCTGTGCTCCAATAAAGATGTTAAAAAAAAATGATTCACAGTGAACCAGTCTGAGACTATTTAACATCCAGTATACATTGAATTTCATTCATAGCTTATTCATTCAACAAACACTTGTTGAGAATGTATTGTGTACCCTGCACTATCCTGTTCCCTTGGGTAGTATCAGTGAACTAAACATGGAGCATATATTCTAGTTAAGGGAGATAAAAAATATATATGTAGATTTGTAAATTATGTAGAATGTCAGAAGAGGTGAAGCTATGGAGGGAATTTTTTTAAAAAGTAGGGTAAGGGAAAATTGGGTTGTGTGAGGTGGGGCTGGGTTGCAACTTTAAGTACAGGGGTCAGGGTAGGTCTCATTGTGAAGGTGAGATTTGAGAAAATATTTGAGAGGTGAGAAAGTTGGCTATGGGTCTGAATGTTTCGATTGGAGGGAACAGCATTGCAAAGGCCTAAGGTGGAGAGTACCTGGTACATTTGACCATTAGTTTGGGGGCCAGTGAATTTGGAGGAAAGCGAGAGAGACAGAGAGACAGAGATAGAGACAAGAAGTAACAAGGACCCAGATTACATGGAGCCTTCCATGTAATTGTTAAGACTTGGGCTTTTACTCTGAATGAAAAGGGAGCCAATGCAGGCTTGTGAGGGGAGGGACATGATATGACTTTGTTTTAAAATGATCGAGCTGGCTGCCATTATGTCCAGAGTGGAGGGCAAGGGCACACACAGGGAGGCCAGGTGGGAGAAACCTATCCCCGGAATCCAGGTGAGAGATGGTAGTGGCTTGGATCAGGTTAGGGGCCATGCTGGTGGGAGAAGTGGTCAGATTTGGGATATATCTTGAAGAGAAAATACTGCTTTATGGTAGATTGATGAGAGAAAAAGAGTCAAGAATGACTCCCAGGTTTTTGGCCTGAGCCAGTGGAAGGATGGAGTTGGCATCTACTGAAACGGGAAGGCTGCAGGTGGAGCTGGTTTTGTGGGGAAGATCTGAAGTTCAGTTTTGGAACTGCTGAGTTCAATATGCCCATGAAGTTACCAAGTGAAGTTGTCGAATAGGCTGTTAGATATGTGAGTTTGGAGTTTGAAAGAAAGACTTTAGCTGAAAATAGAAATTGGGAAACTGCTGACATAGAGAGCACCCACTATGTGCCAGGCACCATGCTAGGTGCTGGGAATACACAGTGAATAGGATGGACTCAAGGTCTAGTGCATCAGTTCCCAAATGGGGTTCTCTGAGCAACACTCGGGACAGGTTCATGAGCGTTCCGAGTAAAAAAGGCTTAGGGTCAAAAAATGAGAAATAGTGTATCTCACTCTTTGGATTCACAATGCATCGTTACATTTTAAAGCCTCTGAGAAATCTTGCAGTAGTCTTTAAATAGACTTAACCCATATTTTCTACAAATTTATTTGATCATTGTACTTTTTATTCACTTTTTCTAAATTATTAGATATACATTTGGGAAACGCCGAACTGGTGCGATTGATAATGCAAATAACTAATTAAAATGCAATGTGACAAGTGTTTCAAATGAGATGTTTTCTAAATTTTAGGGGAAAACAAACATGGAATATTTTTCTGCCTGGAAAGGCAAAAGAAGACTTTGATCATATTTGTTGCACCTCAGAACAGACTGAGGCCTTATGCATGAGGTCAGAATACAGCCCTGACAATAATGTCTTGATTCACTGAGTGAGCAGAGTAAGTTACTTTTCTGTTCTTCTTTCATCTGGAAAATTAAGATAGCAATATTGACTTATTCAACAAAGGTATCAGAAAAAGCAGTTATCTATTTTGCAGGTTACTGTATTTGATTAAATGTCACTCAGTTCTTGGGGAAAATAATTGTTAAAAGTCGGTTATCAATTGTTTATTAATAAATATCCTTTCCTTAGCCTAATTCCCCTGAATTCATGTGTTTCATTAGCTCCCAAAATTAATTAATTAGAGGGTAAAGGTGAGAGACTTCATGGCAACTTAGGTTAGTTTGATCAGAGAATGTTGTTAGCTTGAGAGATATTAGAAAACTCTAAGTTTACAGCAGTTAGATTGTATGGCATGCTTCCCAGGGGGGTTGTAGTTGGTTTTGTCCCCTTGATATTAACATGTGGGGTAAGCACAGAGGGGAAGTGTACTTAAATTCTATTATCCACGTCCTCATAAACGCTGTCACCCACTAACTTCATGAGTGATCCCACAAGACTTTGCTGAATTCTTCATTGATAGATGATATATGCTGCTATTTAAAAAAATTCCCAAGAAGTATGAATTAACTACATTATGTAACACAGATTCCCAATGTGACTAAAAGCACTGAATGGAAAGGGAGAAATGGGATGATGGAAAAGCAGATCTGGGCAATTAATGATTAAATTTGCACTTTAAATTTGGCCTCAAAGATAGTTGTTTTCCATCTGTTTCTTCTCCAGCCTTTATTACCCCAATCTTGCTCCTTGTTTCCAATGTTGAGAAATGCTGACAATTATGTCCTCTAATATGCAGATTTATCTTCCATCCCACAAGTTAATAATCAGAGATACTAGATTGAGGATTTTTGTTTTATTTCTTTTTCCCTTTATTTTATAGGAAAATGTGATTTTTAAAAGAACTGCTTGTGTATTTTTATCTTATATGGTATTACTTTTTCTGTTTCCCTATACAATGTTTGGTCGGCCTACCTTTGCATCATCTGTAATTTTGGAACACCTATAGTTTTCTCACTAGAATGGGGATGTATGCTACATCTCTCAAATATATCTCGAAACCTGAGAAGTTGAGAAACAATGTCCAGACAACTGAATTGTAGCTCCAATAGCTAGTTTAACCTGTTAATATTATTCTCATTATACAATGTATAATGCAGTCTCAGGAAGGAAAAGTGAGAAATTGGAGGCAGAAGATGTCATGGCATGTCACAATGGAAACTGGAAGTTGGTGCATGAATGTGTATTTGGAAAAACAATCAAACTGCCTGGCCATTGGGAGTACCAAGAACTGATTTATCTAAGAGTAATTTTTTCAAATTAGCCCAGTGGACTTACTTTTTTTTTTAAGATTTTTTTTTGATGTGAACCATTTTTTAAAGTCTTTATTGAATTTGTTACAATATTGCTTCTGTTTTAAGTTTTGGTTTTTTGGCCATGAGGCAAGTAGGATCCCAGCTCCCTGACTAGGGATTGAACCCGCACCCCCTGCATTGGAAGGCGAAGTCTTAACCACTGGACTGCCAGGGAAGTCTCTGGACTTACTTTTGAGTTGACCAATACTTTTCTCTTGGTTTAATCTCCTAACTCAAGATGTCTATAATTGATAATCATCTATTTTCCTTATTGATATGAGGAAAATTGATATCCTTGTTTTCAAGTATATCTCTTCTTGGTGAATGGAACCAACATCCATTTGGCAGTGCAAGACCAAAAGTTAAGTGTTGTCTTTGATACCTCACTAAACTTCACCTCCAATAGCCAATGGAAAGATTAACTGATTCTACCCTCGAAATATCTCTCAGATACACTTATCTCTTTGTTCCATTGCCATCACTGTCCTAGCCCAGGCCACATCACCTCTTGTGTGGACTTCTGCAGCAGGCTGCTATGGTCTCCCTCACATTCCACCTCGAATCTGTTCCCTGCACCTCAGCCAGAAGGACCACATGTATCCAATGGTACTCTGTGGACATCTCCCCTGCCCTCTCCATTTCAAGCACTTCAGTGGCTTCCTATCACTTTTAGATTAAACAACAAATCTTTGGAAGAAAGCCTCTAAGGGCTTGCACCATGGTGCACTTACCTCCTGCTCTAACCTCAACTCACCCCTCACTCCTTTCCCCCTGATCTTTAGCCACACTGGCTTTTTCAGGCCCTCACATCCAACTTATTTCCTCCCAGCCTTTGCACATGTTCTTGTCTCTGCCTATAATTTCTTTCTCCATCTTTGCCACAATCCTATGAACCCTTCAGGTCCCAGGTCAACCACTTGTAGCTTCCTTGCCCCCCAAAACCAGATCAGGTCCCCCCATTGCATGGTCTTATCCACCCGCCCCCTCCTTCACCTAATTATGATTTTGTAAGTATTTCTATGATTACTTCATTCATATTCATCTCATACTAGATTGTAAGTATTACCATTATGTCAAGAATCATTCATTGATTTATTTGTCTATCTAATCTATCTATATTCAAAATCAAAATAAATACAAATTCCAAAATATCAAAAGTTTTGTGTTAGTATTTTTAACACAGATCCTGGTGCTAGAAGCTGCTCAATACATTTTTGTGAATGAATTAATTAATAACTCTGATTTCCTTCCTGATTTACGATGCTTTCCCAGAATAATTAACTCCACTCTGTCAAAGCAGGCAGCGATCTAGTTCTTGCTCATTTGCTATTTTCTAAGAATTCTTAGTCTAAGACCTAAGACCTAAGGCCTAAGACCATTGGTTGATTCTACTCTAAACTTCCCTTGTCTGTCTTTCCTCTGCAGTCTTTCTTTTTTTAAAAAACATTTTTAAAATTAATTAATTAATTTATTTATTTATTTTTGGCTGCGTTGGTTCTTCGTTGCTGTGTGTGGACTTTCTCTAGTTGCAGTGACTGAGGGCTACTCTTCATTTCAGTGCGTGGGCTTCTCATTGTGTTGGTCTCTCTTGTTGCAGAGCACAGGATCTAGGCATGTGGGCTTCAGTAGTTGTGGCACGTGGGCTCAGTATTTGTGGCTCACGGGCTCTAGAGCACAGGCTCAGTAGTTGTGGTGCATGGGCTTGGTTGCTCCACAGCATGTGAGATCTTCCCAGACCAGGGCCCGAACCCATGTCCCCTGCATTGGCAGGCGGATTCTTAACCACTGCACCACAAGGGAAGTCAGGCAGTCTTTCTTTAACTCTTTAACTTCTCTCTATTATTTTTATTATTCATACTTTCTAACTTATGTTAAAATCCCATAAAGGGTATGCCTTTGGGTTTATTGCTCTCTTTTTATAATATAATGCACATCTCTGAATAAGAAAAACAAAGCTGGTAGCAGCACACTTCCTGATTTCATACAGGAATGCTTTAAGGAATAAGTAAGGTAACAAACATGAAAGGTTTTCTTTTTTTTTTGATTTTACTTTATTTATTATTTATACACCAGGTTCTTATTAGTTATCTATTTTATACATATTAGTGCATATATGCAAATCCCAATCTCCCAATTCATCCCACCACCCCCCTCTCATGCTTTCCCCCTTGGTGTCCCTACGTTTGAGCTCTAGTTCTGTGTCTATTTCTGCCTTGAAAACCGGTTCCTCTGTACCATTTTTCTAGATTCCACATATATGCGTTAATATATGATATTTGTTTTTCTCTTTCTGACTTACTTCACTCTGTATGACAGTCTTTAGGTCCATCCACATCTCTACAAATGATGCAATTTTGTTCTTTTTACGGCCGAGCAATATCCCATTGTATATATATATACCACATCTCCTTTATCCATTTCTCTGTTGTTGGGCGTTTAGGTGGCTTCCGTGACCTGGCTATTGTAAATAGTGCTGCAATAAATATTGGGGTGCTGTGTCTTTTTGAATTATAGTTTTGTCTGGGTATATGACCAGGAGTGCGATTGCTGGGTCATATGGTAATTCTATTTTTAGTTTTTTAAGGAACCTCCTTACTGTTCTCAATATGGTCGCACCAATTTACTTTCACACCAAAGTGCAAGAGGGTTCCTTGTTCTCCACACCCTCTCCAGCATTTATTGTTGGTAGATTTTCTGATGATGCCCATTCTAACCAGTGTGAGATGATACCTCATTGTAGTTTGATTTGCATTTCTCTAATAATTAGTGATGTTGAGCAGCTTTTCATGTGCCTTTTGGCCATCTGTATATCTTATTTGGAGAAATGTCTATTTAGGTCTTCTGCCCATTTTTTGATTGGGTTGTTTGGTTTTTGAATATTGAGTTGCATGAGCTGTTTATATATTTTGGAGATTAATCCTTTGTCCGTTGATTCATTTGCAAATATTTTCTCCCATTCTGAGGGTTGTCTTTTCGTCTTGTTCATAGTTTCCTTTGCTGTGCAAAAGCTTTCAAGTTTTATTAGGTCCCATTTGTTTCTATCCATTACTCTAGGAGGTGGGTCAAAAAAGGTCTTGCTGTGATTTATGTCATAGAGTGCTCTGCCTATGTTTTCCTCTAAGAGTTTTATAGTGTCTGGCCTTACATTTAGGTCTTTAATTCACTTTGAATTTATTTTTGTGTATGGTATAAGAGAGTATTCTAACTTCATTCTTTTACATGTAGCTGTCCAGTTTTCCCAGCACCACTTATTGAAGAGGCTGTCTTTTCTCCATTGTTTATCCTTCCCTCTTTCATCATAGATTAGTTGACCATAGGTGCATGGGTTTATCTCTGGGCTTTCTATCCTATTCCATTGATCAATATTTCTGTTTCTGTGCCTGTACCATACTGTCTTGATTACTGTAGCTTTGTAGTATAGTCTGAAGTCAGGGAGCCTGATTCTTCCAGCTCCATTTTTTTCCCCCTCAAGATTGCTTTAGCTATTTGAGGTCTTTTGTGTTTCCATACAAACTGTAAAATTTCTTGTTCTAGTTCTGTGAAAAATGCCATTGGTAATTTGATAGGGATTGCATTGAATCTGTAGATTGCTTTGGGTAGTATAGTCATTTTCACAATATTGATTCTTCCAATCCAAGAACATGGTATATCTCTCCATCTGTTTTTGTCATCATTGATTTCTTTAATCCGTGTCTTATAGTTTTCTGAGTACAGAAAACTTAGGTAGGTTTATTCCTAGGTATTTTATTCTTTTTGTTGCAATGGTGAATGGGATTGTTTCCTTAATTTCTCTTTCTGATCTTTTGTTGTTATTGTATAGGAATGCAAGAGATTTCTGTGCATTAATTTTGTACTCTGCAACTTTACCAAAACATTGATAAGCTCTAGTAGTTTTCTGGTGGCATCTTTAGGATTCTCTATGTATAGTACCATGTCATCTGCAAGCAGTGACAGTTTTACGTCTTTTTTTCCAATTTCGTTGTTTTTATTTCTTTTTCTTCTCTGATTGTTGTGGCTAGGACTTCCAAAACTATGTTGAATAATTGTGGTGAAAGTAGACATCCTTGTCTTGTTCCTGATCTTAGAGGAAATGCTTTCAGTTTTTCACTTTTGAGCATGATGTTTGCTGTGGGTTTGTCATATATGGCCTTTATTATGTTGAGGTAAGTTCCCTCTATGCCGATTTTCTGAAGAGTTTTTATCATAACTGGGTGTTAAATTTTTTCAAAAGCTTTTTCTGCATCTATTGAGATGCTCATATTGTTTTTATTCTTCAATTTGTTAATATGCTGTATCACATTGATTGATTTGTGTATATTGAGGAATCCTTGCATCCCTGGGATAAATCCCACCTGATCATGGTGAATGATCCTTTTAATGTGTTGTTAGATTCTGTTTGTTAGTATTTTGTTGAGAACTTTTGCATCTATATTCATCAGTGCTATTGGTCTGTAATTTTCTTTTTTTGTAGTATCTTTGTCTGGTTTTCATATCAGGGTGATGGTGGCCTCGTACAATGAGTTTGGGAATGTTCCTCCCTCTGAAATTTTTTGGAAGAGTTTGAGAAGGATGGTGTTAGCTCTTCTCTAAATGTTTGATAGAATTCACTGGTGAAGCCATCTAGTCCTGTGTTGGTGTTTCTTGGAAAATTTTTAATCACAGTTTCAATATCTGTACTTGTGATTGGTCAGTTCACATTTTCTATTTCTTCCTGGTTCAGTCTTGGAAGGTTATACCTTTTTAAGAATTTGTCCATTTCTTCCAGGTTGTCCGTTTTATTGGCATAGAGTTGCTTCTAGTAGTCTCTTATGATACTTTGTATTTTTGTGGTGTCTGTTGTAGCTTCTCCTTTTTCATTTCTAATTTTAGTGATTTGAGTCCTCTCCCTCTTTTTCTTGATGAGTCTGCCTAAAGATTTATCAATTTTGTTTATCTTCTCAAAGAACCAGCTTTTATTTTTATTCATCTTTGCTATTATTTTCTTTGTTTCTATTTCATTTATTTCTGCTCTGATCTTTATGATTTCTTTCCTTTTACTAACTTTGGATTTTGTTTGTACTTCTTTGTCTAGTTCCTTTAGGTGTAAGGTTAGATTTTTTTTTTTTCTTTTGCGGTACACGGGCCTCTCACTCTTGTGGCCTCTCCCATTGCGGAGCACAGGCTCCAGACGCACAGGCTCAGTGGCCATGGCTTACGGGCCTAGCCGCTCCGTGGCATGTGGGATCTTCCTGGACCGCGGCACGAACCCGTGTCCCCTGCATTGGTAGGCGCCACGAGGAAGCCCCAGTTTAGATTTTTTATTTGAGATTTTTCTTGTTTCTTGAGGTAGGATTGTATTGCTATAAACTTCCCTCTTAGAACTGCTTTTGCTGTATCCCATAGGTTTTGGGTCATCGTGTTTTCAATTTCATTTGTTTCTAGGTATTTTTTGATTTCCTCTTTGATTTATTCAGTGATCTCTTGGTTATTTACTAATGTATTGTTTAGCCTCCATATATTTGTGTTTTTTATGTTTCTTTCCCTGTAATTTATTTGTAATCTCATAGCACTGTGCTCAGAAAAGATGCTTGATATGATTTTAATTTTCTTAAATTTACTGAGGCTTGATATATGACCTAAGATGTGACCTATCCTAGAGAATATTCCATGTGCAGTTGAGAAGGAAGTGTAATTTGCTGGTTTTGGATGGAATGCCCTATAAATATCAATTAAATCTATCTGGTCTATTGTGTCATTTAAATTTTCTGTCTGGACGATGTGTCCATTGGTGTAAGTAAGGTGTTAAAGTCCCCCACTATTGTGTTGCTGTTGATTTCCTCTTTTATAGCTGATAGCATTTGCCTTATATATTAGGGTGCTCCCGTGTTGCATGCATATATATTTATAACTTTTATATCTTCTTGGATTGATCCCTTGATTGTTGTGTAGTGTCCTGTCTTATCTCTTGTAACATTCTTTATTTTAAAGTCAATTTTATCTGATATGAGTAGTGCTACTTCAGCTTTCTTTGATTTCCATTTGCATGGAATATCTTTTTTATTCCAGTGAGCATGTGTCTTTTGATTGAAGTATTTAATCCATTCACATTTAAGGTAATTATTGATAGGTATGTTCCTATTACCATTTTCTTAATTGTTTTGGGTTTGTTTTTGAAGGTCCTTTTCTTCTTTTGTGTTTCCCACTTAAAGAAGTTCGTTTAGCATTTGTTGTAGAGCTTGTTTCATTGTGCTGAATTCTCTTAGCTTTTGCTTGTCTGTAAGGCTTTTGATTTCTCTGTTGAGTCTGAATGAGATCCTCGCTGGGTACAGTAATCTTGGTTGTAGGTTCTTCCCTTTCATCACTTTAAATATATCATGCCATTCCCTTCTGGCTTGTAGAGTTTCTGCTGATAAATCAGCTTGTAACCTGATAGGAGCTCCCTTTTATGTTATTTGTCATTTTTCCCTTGTTGCTTTTAATAATTTTGCTTTGTCTTTAGTTTTTGTCAACTTGATTATTATGTGTCTTGGCGGGTTTCTACTTGGTGTTCTGCTGCCTGGGACTCTCTGGGCTTCCTGGACTTGGGTGGCTATTTCCTTTCCCATGTTAGGGACGTTTTCAACTCTAATCTCTTCAAATATTTTCTCAGGTCCTTTCTGTCTCTCTTCTCCTTCTGGGATCCCTATAATGTTGGTGTATTTAATGTTGTCCCAGAGGTCTCTTAGGCTGTCTTCATTTCTTTTCATTCTTTTTTCTTTATTCTGTTTTGCGGCAGTGAATTCCAACCATTCTGTCTTCCAGGTCACTTATCTGTTCTTCTGCCTCAGTTATTCTGCTATTGATTCCTTCTAGTGTATTTTTCATTTCAGTTATTGAATTGTTCATCTCTGTTTGTTTGTTCTTTAATTCTTCTAGGTCTTCGTTAAACATTTCTTGCATCTTCTTGATCTTTGCCTCCATTCTTTTTCTGAGGTCCTGGATCATCTTCACTCTAATTATTCTGAATTCTTTTTCTGGAAGGTTGCCTATCTCCACTTCATTTAGTTGTTTTTTACGGGTTTTGCCTTGTTCATTCACCTGGTACATAGTCTTCTGCCTTTTCATTTTGTCTGTCTTTCTGTGAATGTGGTTTTCATTCCACAGCCTGCAGGATTCTAGTTCTTCTTGCTTCTGCTTTCTGACCACTGGTGGATGAGGCTGTCTAAGAGGCTTGTGCAAGCTTCCAGATGGGAGGGACTGGTGGTGGGTAGAGCTGGGTGTTGCTCTGGTGGGCAGAGCTCAGTAAAACTTTAATCCACTTGTCTGCTGATGGGTGGGGCTGAGTTCCCTCCCAGTTGGCTGTTTGGCCTGAGGTGACCCAGCACTGGAGCCTACAGGCCTTTTGGTGGGGCTAAAGGCAGACTCTGGGAGGGCTTACACCAAGGAGTACTTCCAAGAACTTCTGCTGCCAGTGTCCTTGTCCCCACAGTGAGCCACAGCCACCCCCCAGCCTCTTCAGGAGACCCTCTAACACTATCACATAGGTCTGGTTCAGTCTCACTGCTCCTTCCCCCAGGTTCTGATGCACGCACTACTTTGTGTGTGCCCTCCAAGAGTGCAGTCTCTGTTTTCCCCAAACCTATCAAAGCCTGCATTCAAATTCTGCCATCCTTCAAAGTCTGATTCTCTGGGAATTCCTCCTCCTGCTGGACCACCTGGTTGGGAAGCCTGACGTAGGGCTCAGAACTGTCACTCCAGTGGATGGACCTCTGTGGTATAATTGTTCTCCAGTTTGTGAGTCACCCACCTAGTGGTTATGGGATTTGAGTTTATTGTGATTGTGCCCCTCCTACCATCTCATTGCAGCTTCTCCTTTGTCTTTGGAAATAGGGTATCTTTTTTGGTGTCCAGTGTCTTCCTGTCGATGATTGTTCAGCAGTTAGTTGTTATTCTGGTGCTCTCGCAAGAGGGAATCTTTGTTTGAAACATAAGACACTATACGATTAATGCTGCCATTTGAAAGCAATCTGAATATTGTATGTCAAAATTTATAACCTCCAAGTGTGAGAATCTTTTTAGGAATAAAGATGTCTCAGGAATCTCCCTTTCTTTTAATAAATATCCAGTAAATCAACAAACTAGCCTGTGTGTATGTGTGTGCACGCACGCGTATATGTGCGTGTGCATGCACATGTATGTATGCGTGGGCTGCTGACTCACCTTGATCACTGTCACAAGGTTAGATGTTACAAGAATAAACCCTACATGCTCTGTTGGTTCAGGAAGAAGTAAGTGCAGGCAACTAAAAAAGTCCACATAATAAAACAGCCCACTGCAGCAAATATTGGAAACAGCAAAATCTCTGCAATTGATTCTCAGTTAGAAAATGGAGAAAATCTTTTTTTCATATGCCAGAGCATCATTTAAAAAAATTTAAAGCCATGACTTATTCAAATATAGAATGAACAAGTATCAAAATATATTGTCTTTACTAAGGGAACCAGTAAGATGATAAAGCTGTGAAGAACATTTAAGAAACTAGAGTTTACGTAGTCCAGTAGGGAGGACACACACAGAAATGTGCATGTGTGCATGTGCTGTGTGTGTGTGTGTGTGTGTGTGTGTGTGTGTAAGTGAGAGATGAATCTGGTGAATATCCTACAGGACAATACAATGGTAACCTTTGGAGCATCTCTTCTATTGAACAGAAGTAATTTGCATTTCTACCAGACAAAAATCTACACCTTAACACATAACTTCACAGTGTCTGGGCTCTAGTCAATAGTAAATAGAAATGTCAACAGAGGTACATTCTCCTAGAGAATTAAATAACCCGTACTGGGCCAGAGGAACAAGCTTTCAGTATGGCATTGAGTTTGCAGTCATCCTCTTGGCCTTGTTTCCCACTTTGGGTACATTTTCTAACACAAGTGATTGCTTTAATTCAAATACCCAGTGTAGGGAAACTATTTCAGCAACTCAATACCTCTCTTGCGCACAGACTGATTAGGAGTTCAGGGTTGCATCAGCCATATGACCAAGGCTGGGGCTTTTGGCAGAATGGCAGGCAGTCAATCCACCCTGAGCAATGCAGAGGCTGGGGATTTTTCCAGTCGAGCCCTCATTTCAATGTGAAGAAACTGAGACCCAGAGAGGCAAAATGACTTTGCCTGATGTGCCCTTTTCTGCCTTATCTTTAGAGGCCCACCTCAAAAGTTATATTCTTTCTAATGCTCAAACCCTGTCTACCTTGATAGATGATACAGCTTCCCCTGCCAGTGTGATCTGATAGTATTTTATTCATATCTCTAATGGGTACCAAATTGTTTGATACCTTTATTTGTTTGCTTATCTCCCTGGCTAGGCTTTGGGTTATTCAAATGTAGGAATAGTATTATATTCAATGTTGTGTGTTAGTGTTGAGCTGTGTGCCTGACATATAATAAATGCTTGATAAATGTTTATTGACTTGAAATGAAATTGCCTGAGGTCCAACAAATTTAATGGCAGAGTTGTGACCAGGATCCACCACTCCTGTATGTTAGACAACCACTCTTTCTATGACATCCCAGTGCCCCTCAAAATTGCACTACTCTGCTTTAAAAACTAAAAATAGAGTTGTCCTGTGATCCAGCAATCCCACTCCTGGGCATATATCCAGAGAAAGTTCTAACTCAAAAAGATACACGCACCACAACGTTAATAGCAGCCCTATTTACAATAGCCAAGACATGGAAATAACCTAAGTGTCCATCAGCAGATGAATAGATAAAGAAGATGTGGTATGTATACAAAATGGAATACTATTCAGCCATAAAAAAGAATGAAATAATGCCATTTGCAGCAACATGGATGGACGTAGAGATTATCATACTAAGTGAAGTAAGTCAGAAAGAAAAGGACAGATACCATATGATATCACTTATATGTGGAATCTAAAATATGACACAAATGAAATTATTTACGAAATAGAAACAGACTCACAGACATAGAAAACAAACTTATGGTTACCAAAGGGCAAAGGGTAGGAGGGATAAATTAGAAGTTTAGGGTTAGCAGATACACACTACTAAATATAAAATAGATAAACAGTAAGGTCCTGTATAGCACAGGGAGCTATTTTCAATATCCTGTAATAAACCATAATGGAAAAGAATATGAAAAAAATATATATGTATAACTGAATCACTTTGCTGTACACCAGAAACTAACACAACATTGTAAATCAACTCTACTTCAATAAAAACTGCACTGCTGTGTTATTATAAATGATAGCCTAGTATAATATATAACATATATAAAAAATGGCATAAGCAGGGGTTCAAAGATGTGGAATCTTTCCTTCCTCAGACTTCCCTTCTGCTGTACTACTCAGGCAAGCAGCAAAAAAAGTGGTAGGAAAACCTTTTCCCCACTTCTCCCTCCCTTAGAGTAAGAGGCCTTCTTGCCTTGCGGGTCTCACTGGTCCTCTGGTGTGTGTGTGAGCACCCAGCTCTGGCAGCAGGGCTGACAGTCTGCATAGAACACACCTGGAATCTGGTATGTAGGTGCAGCTTCTCAGTGAAAGATTCTCTCTCTCCTGAATTATCCTATTTTCATAACAATTTACATATTTTAATTATCTGATAAACGTGTAGATTTTTTATTGGATAATATGTAAAAATACTGAAGAAGAAAAAATGAAAAATTAAAATCACCCCAATATTCACTGCAGCACTGCTTACAATAGCTAAGACATGGAAGCAACCTAAGAGGCCGCTGGAGCCCTTGATATGTGACCCCTAAAGTCTGGGGGATGGTGTCTGACCCTCATTAGAGAATCTAAAGGGCTTTGGGCTGGCTGATGTGGTCTGTATTGCAGAGCCCAAGGAAGGTTGCAGTGAGGCGCGGGGACCTGCACAGCGAGAGAGAGCATGGATGTGCTGAGCAGAGTAAGGAAGATGTGACAGCACTGTGCCAGGGACCCGCAGGTTGGGGGCCCCATGGAAGTGTACCCCCCAAAACTCCAGCTAAGCTTACCCTGATAAGACCTCTCCCACAGCCAGAAAACACCACTGCAAGATCAATGTCAGTGAAATAAATGTTTTCTGCTCTTTACCTCCCCCATTCTCTTCCCCCCACCACCTGGCGGCTAGTCCCCAAAAGGGTAGAGGAAGCTCGGTGGGTGGAAGGTCAGGAGAAACTGAAAGTGAGGAAATTAAAGAAGCTAATCACAGCTCTCTTCCTCTCCAGGAGGTTCCTGCCTGAAGCAGGTCTGGACTGGCAAAGAGGGAAACAGCTTATAAATGAAATTTAGAGTCTGATTATTAATGGACACACTAAATACTGAAATGAGATAAATTTAGAGATTGAACTGGACAACAGTGGTTTTATTACCTGGGGATGGGCAGATAAACTCCTGTGCCCTACTGGAGATTAGTTCTAGGGCAGGGGAAGAGCTAGCCATGGGGCAAGTTTAATCCGCCAGTGGGAAAACAGTCACCTGTGATTTGACAATGCAGGTGGTACTCTTTCAACATACACGTTTCATTACTTATTCAAAAACAAACCTGAACCTTAAATAAACATTAAGATGTTTATTTTTAATTATGAGAAGGCCATAACTTATGTACCTAAATGTAACTCTGCTACAAAGAGTGAAATAATTCCACAATTTATAATAAATATAATAAACCTTGCCAAAATATTATATCAATCACAACATTATATAAACATATACAGGCAGTTAGAGTCCACCCACCCCTGAGTGGCGAAGCTACTGTCTAAAGCCTAGCTTAAGCTTTTATTATCAGAGTGTTCTTCCCTTTTGTGAGGAAATGGCCCAAAGCAACCACTCTTGAGTGAGGCAAAAGATCAGGTAATTACTGGGGCAAGACAAACTCAGTGACATAAGACAACAGTCTTTTATTATCCCTCTTGCAACTGGGGTCAGCTGGGGTCCATGGGTCTAGCCTAGGCTTGTGGGCAGCTCCCTCACCTGCACTGGGCTGGCCCCCCCCCATCTGTGGGTTGGTGAGGGGTCTGTTCATCCCAGCTGGGCTCTGCTGGCTGGCTCTGCTCTTCAGGTCTGGGAAGGAGCTGGAGCAGCTCTGCTCTATTTCTCATCCTCCTCCTGGGACCAGAGAGCTGGCCGGGCTGTATTCTTCTCATGGTGACAGCAGAGGCTTGAAACTGGTACATTGTCACTTCTGTCCACGTGCCCTTGGCCAGAGCAAGTCACATGTCTGAGTCCGACGTCAAGGGGCAGAGATGTACACTTTATCTGTAATGGGGCCACAGCAAGGGTACAGAGGCAGGAAGTGATAAATGATTGGAGCCCCGAATCCCATAGATAGATCCCTGAAAAAAGATGAAGGTCTAGGATGAAACATTGCACATCGGGGGCCAGTGACACCTACTGTTTCTACCTTGTTTGTGCCTTCAGTCCAGACCTGTCTTGGGTGCAGTAGGTCATGAAGGGAGTGAGTGAGGGGGTATTTGTGGTGAGTCTGCCTGCGGGGTGAAGGTACAACGATGTTTTCTTTGCCCTTTCAAAGGGGAGTTAGGACTCAGGAGCCAGCTTTGTAATTCAGGTCAAAATGCCTTAACATTTCCTATTTTGAAAGTCTTTATCTGTCCCCTTATTGTGATTATTAGAAAATCCCTGAAATAGTAGTCCTGGGAGCTTATCTGGGGTCTGAGGGAACTGTACTCCAACTCGGAAGAAGAACCTCAGAAGACTCAGTGGATGGCGGCAGCTTCTCAGGGGCAAGAAAAGCTGGCTGAGCCCCAGGACCCTCTCCAGGGAAGCAAAAAAAGGAAACTATTATTTCCTGATTCCCACTGCATCCCAGGAACTATGCTAGATGTTTTTGTGGAGCACCTGCTTTCATCTTCACCGAAAGAATGCTGTATGTAGTCATTAATATCCCCACTTAACAAATGGGGGACATTAATCATGGGGGGGAGAATAAATGTGGGAATTGATGCAAAAAGAAGTGAGTGACCTTCCCAAGGTCAGACGGCTAGTGCCTGGCTGAGGCAAGTGGGTGAGGAGATCTCTGTTGCATCCATCATGGCAACTTGAACCTGAGATGAGGGATCCCTTGTAGAAAGGGTCCCTCACCACCCCCAGGGCTCCAGGCTTACACACTTACCCTACTTTCCACACTCTTACTGAGACCCAGGAGAGTGCCCAGTGGGGCAGAGAGGGACCTTCTCAAGATGAGGCACATGCTGGGCGTTGATTGGACCACCTGCCTGAGCCTCCTCTGTAATGCTTCCAGAAATACCTAGCTCTCTAATCGTTATGAAATCTTGCCTTGCCTCTTAAACTAACATTCCCTGCCCCCCCAGAATGAAAAAGTCAAATCCATATCTGGTTTATTTTTCAGTGAGAGAGTAACTAACTCTGCCTTTCTAAGATTGCAAACAACTTTTCTATGTGATTCCTGCCTGTGGAAGGACCAGAGGTATGCTCCCCTCGGGCCCTAGCCTTCATTAGTTTCCAAGAAATAAAAACACACTCTGCATCTCACTGTCATCTTTTCCTAGGCTAAATGCAGGAGAGTGTTGCCATGGCAACTGCAGCAGAATTTAGGACATAGAGGATATTTTGGCCCTGCTGCATCATTGACCAAAAGCTATGCTATGTGATTGTGTGTCAAGTCTGCCCATTCAGGCTGTGGCTGCCTGCCTCCCTCTCAAAGTTAAGAGCATTTGGGTTAATAATTTTCTCTTCTTTTATACTTATCCCTAACTCTTGGTACCTTGCTTCACATCCAATTCGCCAATCCAGATACAATTTTCTGTATTCAAATGTCTGATTGCCAGGTCAGCAGCTGAGGAAAGCATATATGGTCATCCCTGGGTATCTGAGGGGGATTGTTTCCAGGACCCCTCAGTTACCCCATCTTAAATCTACTAAATCAGAACTTGCATTTTGGCAAGATTACCAGGAGATTCAAATGAATGTTAAAATTTGAGAAACTGCCCTCTGTACTACGTCTAGACCTGAGGATGTTTCTTACCTCCCAGGCATTTGGGGGACCCCAGGAATTCTTGGTACAGCTCATACCCCAATCATACACAGCACTTCCTGTGAATGGGTAATTTTTCAACCAAATCCAGAACATGAAAAAAAGATGACTTGGACCCACATTTGGCTCTGCTGGTACCACAACCAGCACTTGTGTGACTTTACCGCTGCCTTGTGTGCTGTTACTTCTGTTACAAATGCCCCTTTGTATCAGTTATCATCACTGCATACCAAATTACTGCAAAACATAGTGCATGCAAACAGCAAGCATTTGTTATCTCACAGTTTCTGGGGGTCAGGAAATGCTAGTAGAGAGTAGCTGGCTTGTGCCTCTCAGTCAAGGTCTAGGGTTGCTAGATTTAGCACATAAAAGTACAGGATGCCCAGCTAAATTTGAATATTAGATGAACAATGGATAATCTTTTAGTTCCAGTCCCATTCAACATTTGAGACATACATAAAATTTTAAAAAGTCATTTTTTTAGTGGCAAGTCTGTCTAGGTCTTGCGGGAGGTTACTGTCAATCTCTTGACCATGACTGTTGTCACCCAGAAGTATTGCAGCAATCAGTGGGGTGGTTAATTTTATGTGTCAACTTGACTGGGCAGATACTTGGTCAATCATTATTCTGGGTGTGCCTCTGAGGGTGTTTTTGAATGTGATTAAAGTCTAATGTGGGTGGGCCTCATCCAAACAGTTGAAGTCCTGAAAAGGCTGACCCTCCCATGAGTGAGGGGGACTCCTTCTGCCTGATTGCCTTGAGCTGCTACAGCAGTCTTTTCCTGACTTTAGACTTGAACTAAAATATTGGCTTTTCTTGGGTCAGCCTACTAGCTTTTGGACTAGAACTTAACATCATTTGTTCTCCTGGTTCTCAGGACTGGAAGTACAGGATCCGTTCCTCTGGGTCTCCAGCTTGCTGATGGCAGATTTTGGGACTTCTCAGCCTCCATAATCACATGAGCTGATTTGTTCAATAAATCTCTCTCTCTCTCCACACACACACACACACACACACACACACACACACACACACACACACTCTATTGGTTCTCTTTTGCTGGAGACCTCTGAACAATCCACTCTAAGTGCTTCTAAGAACTCTCACATGGTTGTTTGGTTGTAATCTTTGGGACTTCACCAAGTGAAGCTGGCAGGCTGACCCAAGAACAGTCAATGTTTTAGTTCAAGTCTAAAGGCAGGAAAAGACTCCACAGGGCCTCCTCATGACATGGCAACTGGTCTAGTACTGGGTGAGCCATCCATGAAAGAACAAGAGAGAGTACATCCAGTAGGGAAGCCAGTCTTCTTGTAACCTGATCTTGGAGATGATGCAAAGACGACTAGGAAAATGGATTCAGCAGTTCAGCTTAATGCTGTCAGGAGGGTCCTGTGAGATCTGGAGGTGCCTGCCCAGGGGTCTGCTGCCTAGCAGCTCAGCCCCTGGCTTCACCCCTAGGAGTTTCTGTTGAGTTTCACTCAGATTTCTGTATAGACTTCCTGGTTTTCTCAGTCTTGCTAAAATTACATGCTAGAATTGAAAGAGAAATGTCCCAATAGTACTTTATTTAGCATTTTACAAACAAAGTGTCTTTAGAGAGTTGAAAAAGTAGGATCATGGATGGGGAGGAGGAGGTATTCTAGAAAAATCATCCAGAAAGGATTCTTCTTTTAAAGGGCATTCCCAGAGCTCATTCCCACAGAGAGAGAAGAGATTCCATTCCTTCCATTCTGCCTGACCCCTCCCTGCTCACAGAGAGAGGAGTCACGGATGTTATTGCACCAGAGACCAGCTCAATTCTAAATCCTATCATGTTCGGAGCATTTTATGGTAGGGGAAAATGGGCTCAAATATAAAGGGAAAGAAAATGGTAATAATGAAGGGCTTTGAGCCAAAAGCACCATTAAAATAAGAATATGAAATAAAATACATTTAGCCACCTTAAGGTCTTTTTGTTTTTGTTGCTTTTATAAAACTATGTTATGCAAACATTAGGAAAATTATTTTCACAGAACTCAGCTTCATTTGAGGCAGCCATGTAGAGCCCAGTCCTAATAATTATAAGGCAATCTCACAGAAATAAAGCTAATTCCATAGCAGCCTATCAGCTTAAATTCTCGCAAAACAAAATGTCTTTCCAAAGTTTCCTTTAAGCATGGGCTGGCCTTGTAGGCATATATGTATTAGATTTTAAAAAATAGAGTAGAAACAATTGAACTAAGTGGTTTTTACATTGAGTTCTCAGAGTATTTTCTACATAGTATAACATCATCTGTATCCCCAAAGTAGTCTATTCATTTAAGTTTAATAAGATAAAATTGGAACCAGGTTCAATATGAAGATATCCCCAGCGATCTGAGAATTTTCCTTTTACTTAGGTTACAAAATTTGGATAACATCCCTTGTTTAAACTTATTGCAGAAACAAGGCTTATTGAAGACTTCTCTTCTAACCCCCTGCAATTCCTGTAGAAAGAAGACATTTTGGGGGGTTAAGTGTATAGATGGTTAGGCTGAGCACGCTAGCATTAGCAGTTTTGAAAGGGGCTTTGGTTCTTGAAAGGCAAGAAGAAAAAATGGGACTCGTTTTTCTCTGAGTTGTATGCAGCTTATCATGTTTTGTCAGTATCTCAGTATCTCTCTCTTTTAGCCCCGAGTCAACTTAGCAGTTTTTAAAAAATTAATTAAGCATTCAATTCAAAATATATTTACTGTGTTAGAGGCAGTGTTCTAGAAACAACAGAATAAGGAGATGAATATGAAGCCATGTTTGCCTTCTAGGAACTTTCCAGCAAGTGTGCCAGATGTGACCATCAATAACTTTATTGACACATTTTTGTCCCAGGCACTGTTCCTGGTGCTTTGTGGGAAATGACTCAGTTCATCTCTGCAACAGTTGTAATTCCTACAACTTATATGAAGTAAATTCCACTATCGTCCTCATTTTATGGGTGAGGTAACCAAAGCTAATATAGATGTTAAGAAATTTTTCTAAGGTAAAACACTTGGGTTGTGGTATAGGCAGTGCTGTGGGCTGAACTGTATCCCTCCAAAACTCATATGTTGAAGTCCTGACCCCCAGTACCTCATAATGTGACCATAGTTGGAGATAGGGCCTTTTAAAAGGTAGTTAAGTTAAAATGAGGTTATTAGGTGGGCCCTAATCTGATATGACTGGTGTCCTTATAGAAAGAGGAAGTTTGGACACAGGCAGGTAAGAAAGGGAAGACCATGTGAGGACACAGGGAGAAGATGGCCATCTACAAGTCAAGGAGAGAGAAGAAATCAATGCTGCTGACAGCTTGATCTCAGATTTCTGGCCCCTAGAACCACAAGGAGATACATTTTTATTGTTTAAGCCACCCAGACTATGGTAACTTTTATGGCAGCCCTAGGAAATGAACGTAGACAGGATTCAGACCCAGACTGGCTAGTGTAAGTATACACACTCTTTACCATGCAGAGCTTGGTGATGTTGCCAAGCTTTTAATTTAAGAACAACATAGGCGAGGTGTAAGCACGTGGCAGTAGAGATTCAAAGGATGGAGCAATCATCTCTCTGATGGCTGAAAAAATTGCACCTATATGAAGAGGTACTTGAGGTGGTCCTTGAAGGTGGGCAGGATTTGGACAGATTGTGACAGCTGGGAGAAGGCGTCTTAAGTGGCACAAACAGATGGACCAAGACTGCTGTAGTCAGAAAGCTTGGGGTACACTTGTCAAACCAGGAGCTGCTCTGGCCTCATGGAGTGCTGGGGACAATAAGTTAAGATCAAGTTGTTCTTAATCTTTTTTTGGTACCTTGTACTTTGGCAATATGGCCAAGTCTATGGATTCCCTTTGCAGATTAATGTTTTTAATTGCATCAAAAAATACCAAAAATTGTGTTTAAAAATAGTTCTCAAATATTAAAAAGTTAGGATATATGATAAAAATACCTGTGCTTCTGGATTAATGCATTCAATGACTGGATCTAGTGGCAAGTCTAAGAACTACCATAATTTTGAAGTAATGATGAGCATGTGTGATATTTTGAGATGTCTGTCATACTGGCAGTGTGATAGGAAAAGATCTGTAATTTCTACTGATAACAAAATCATAGGTACTGTAAGCACTTACTGTGCTTTTTTGCCTACATTCACAATCAAAAGAGATGCCAGGGCTTCCCTGGTGGTGCAGTGGTTGAGAGTTTGCCTGCCAATGCAGGGGACGCAGGTTCGAGCCCTGGTCTGGGAAGATCCCACATGCCACGGAGCAACTGGGCCCGTGAGCCACAACTACTGAGCCTGCGCGTCCGGAGCCTGTGCTCTGCAACAAGAGAGGCTGCGATAGCGAGAGGCCAGCACACCGCAATGAAGAGTGGCCCCCGCTTGCCGCGACTAGAGAAAGCCCTCGCACAGAAACGAAGACCCAACACAGCCAAAAATAAAAATTAATTCAAAAAAAAAAAGAGATGCCAAATTTCTGTTAGAGATCAGTAAAAATGAAGATTTACTTTTTTCCATCCAGATGCACAGACCCCTGGCCATGAGCAATGGTTTTTAAGCTCTCTGGGTTTCTTCATTCCTTCTAGAATTTGACACAAGTTGTAGGTCTTTCCACATGCCCCCTTCTGGGGAAAAAAAAAAAAAAAAGCACATCCATATGTAAACCCAATTTAGTCTACAATTTGAGGAGATAAGTGAACTGCAAGTCTAGAAGGGTACCAGACTAGAAAGAGATGTTTGGGCTATATTGTATATTGTAGAGGATCATGAATAACAAGACTTTCTACTGAAATTGATAGCTAAAGGTAGATAACTGGAGGGTTTTCAGCACCAAAATAATGCAATTGGAGATGTGCTCTTGGAAGACTTATCAAACGATTTCTTGAAAAGTCAAATAATCTCTTCTTGATGGTCCCTTAATTAGGTTTTACAAATGTACAAATCTTTTCCTTTTAAATACCTGCTAACAATGCACTTTTCATGTAATTCCTTAGTAATGCAATTTTTCTGCTTACTAACTTTGTGAAGGTGAGTCAATAGTAGAAGCAGCTCCTGCAGAGCCTGCCTCGAAAGCATGGGTGACCATCGTATCTCAGGTGCTGCATTCACGGTGATGGCTGAGCACTGAGCCATTGATCAACTGCCAAGGATTCAATCCAATTTATTTGTTAAAATGCCTGGAACAACCAGGCAAGTGCCACTACAAATGCTTAACCACAGAGCTGGCTAAACCACTCATCCATCAATTGATTTTTTTAGCCCATATGACAGCTGGGAAACCTAAGAATAATCTCCTGACAGTTCATTCACTGGCATTCCACAGACGCAGCTGCTTAGGTAAGAGTGACTTCCTTTTCTCCCTGGTGCCATCTGCAGCACTGCTCAGGATCCATCGCGACACTCCTGGAGGAGGTAGTGGTCACAGACTCCAAGGGAGAGTGGTGGTCCACAGGGACACTTCAGAACTCACGCCCCTAGGGCTCAGCCTTAGAGAGCACTAATGGTCAAAGAAGCACAGTCTTGTGGCAATCAGCCAAACCCTTGACTTGCACTTTTCGAAAGCCAAATGCGGATCCATGGCAACCCGCGTAGGAAGCCTCTGACTTCTGTTTATGTCCACCACCACACTCTGCACAGATTCTTGTGTAAGTGTCCCCACAGTCTTTCACAGAAACTCTCTCAATTTCCAGGCCAGCCCTGCTTTCATTCCCACTTTCCTCTTCTACTTTCTCCATTTACTTATCATATAGGTTAACTAAGCCTTTCTCTAGCAAGAAGGAATCCTTCCTCTTTCAAAGGAGAATGAAAGGAGGGGAGATAGAATATGTGCTGGTGTTTTCAGGACTGTCTTTGGAGTTCTGGTAGATGCGGAGGCTGTGGACAAGCTGTGTTAATTGTTTTCTCCTGCCTCACTGTCAAAGTCTGAAGACTGCTTTAAGTTGAAGTAAGTCTTAGGAGCCATCAGTTTACAGATGAGGTAGAGAGGGTTTCAGAGAGCTGAAGTGACTTCCCTGACTCTTTTGGCAGTAAATGACAGAAAACCTTAAACAGACATGAGGCAGAGAAGGAAATGTGTTGGCTTTTGTAACTGGAAAACCCTGGTATAACATCATCTTTAGGAGCAGCTGGATTCAGGTGTTCGCATGATATTGCCAAAATATCTTGTTTTATCTTTCTGTTCTCTGTTGACCTTATTCCTGGGTATCTTCTTCCTAAGTGGTAACAAATTTGCTTTGCAACAGCTCCAAGTTACAACCTCAGCAGAGAGAATGTTTCATCCCTCACCGTTCCAGGTAAAGTTCCAGGGAGTATGCGTTGATCCAGAGTAGGTCATGTGCTCATCTCTGAAGCAACTTCTTTGGCTGTGATTGGCTGTACCTAATTCTTGTTCTTAACACTGGAACTGGGGTGAACTGAGAGTGTGTGCAATGGAAAGAGATAGGTAGTTCACCAAAGAAAACAAGATGCTCTTAGCAGACAAAGGGTTGAAAGATATTTGGAAATAAGGAAAAGAAAAATGCCCAAAGCTGTAAAGGCTAGCTGCTGGCAGAGAATTGCCGCCAGAACAAGATGCTGCAAGCACCCCTTGGTGCAGTTAGTTACTCTTCTCTTATAGCTCCTGGCAAGATGGCTGAAGTAACTGAGGACTTCTGTAGAAATCTTAGAATTAACCCTTCCAAATGCTGAACCTCTGTGTGGTTCAGCCTGCCAGTCTGGTCCCGTCTGCGACCAGAAGCCTAGCTGGGAACATGGGATTCCTCTGTCCCCACCTGCATGACGTTGCTAGATCATCTGCCTGGGACCTATGTCCTGCCTTATTCTCTCCAGGCATCTCCCAGGTATTGGGTTTCACTTCATTGTTTTCCTGGACACAATGCTTGCTCTGTTTGGCTCTCCACCTATTCCATGCTTTGCTTCTAAAAACAGTGTCATCTGTCCTGCTTGAGCAGTTTGGTTCTCCTTATATTTCAACATCTGCCTGGAATTGAACTAGTTTTCTACACTGTTGATTGAATTGAGGTGTAATTTATCAAGATCATGGTGGCTGCCACTTTTGTCCCCATAGTTGCCCCCACATAGCTTTCTACCTCTGGGAGCTAATGTCAACATCCCTCTGCTACACAGAACTCATTCATTTAACAAACACAATCAATTTTGCTTTAGAGCCCCATAATTGTGTTTAAAAACCCTCAAATTCTCAAAAATAAGAACTCCTTGAAAGTCAAGAGGCCTTGACTTTCAAGGCCTCTGAGTATCTTTCTAATTTTATTTTGTACTAGTGTGTTAGTTACTGCTGGATAATATCCACCACATTTCAGTGACATACAATAATAAGCATTCATTCAACACCTGTAGGTTGGCTGGAGCTTGCTGATCTAGGCTGGGCTTGGGTGAACTTAGCTCCAAGCTGTAGATTGTGTCTAGATCTACTCAATGTCTCACATCCTCCTTAGACCAGCAGCCATCCTAAGCATGGTGAAATGCTCGAGTATAAAAGGACAAGAACAACTGCATGAGAAAATTTCAAATCTTTGGTTCTGTCATGTCAGCTAAATACCATTGGTCAAAAGCAAGTCATAGGACTTCCCTGGTGGCGCAGTGGTTGAGAGTCCACCTGCCTATGCAGAGGACACAGGTTCGTGCCCCGGTCCGGGAGGATCCCACATGCTGCGGAGCGGCTGGGCCCGTGAGCCATGGCCGCTGAGCCTGCGCGTCCGGAGCCTGTGCTCCGCAACGGGAGAGGCCACAACAGTGAGAGGCCCGCGTACCGCAAAAAAAAAAAAAAAAAAAAAAAAGTCATATGACCAAGATGTAAATCAAGTGACAGCAAAATATACACCTCCCATGGAGATGGGGTAGGGGAAATCAATATTTTCTAAATACAATCTAATGTACTGTAATACCCTTCTGCCTTCTGACTACATTCCAGCAATTTTGGCTTTCTTTCTGTTATCTGAACTCACTAAACTCATTCCTGCCTCAAGGCCTTTGCACTTATTTTCCCTTTGCCTTTTTAAAATGCTTGTTCCTTTTTTCCAGCCAGGACTTACTTCAAATGCTACCTGTTCAGAGAGAACTTCCCTGACTAGCCTCCCCTGTCAGCATTACTTTCTCTTAAATAACTCTTTTATATTTTTATCTTAGCACTTGCCATGTCTAAAATTACCTTTTAATTTCCTGTCTTCCCCTGCCCCAACCCTCTCCTCACCCCATCTCCTGGCTGCTGAAATACACACAAAAATGTAAGCTCTCTGAATACAGTCTTGTTCATACTATACTCCCAGTGCTAGTATATCTCCTGGTCCTTAGAAAGCTTGTAGCAGTAAATATTTGTTGAATAAACAGATGACTGCTAAAAATAGTTGCTCAAAACTGACAAAGTCAAGCTTAAATTCTTCCTTCCCTGTTCTTTATTTTGTACACTCAGATACTTCTATCTCTGTTACTTCTTTCAAACTTGACTTTGTGGGCCATTTCTGCTTATAGCTCAATCCACAACCACCAGAGTTAAGCAGAAAAGCATGATGACAGTTGAGCATCAGATCCTCAAACCAAGAAGCTGTGTACTCTATGATGCTCGAAAGACAACTAAGCTAGGGGTCTTGGTTTACATTCAAAATAGCTTTATAAAAATAGACACGATACAGTGTCTATGTGTGAATTAGAAAAAGTACCACCTCTTGGCAGGCACAGCTATAGGATGGATGACATAGTAAGCTGATCATGTCTCTGAGCTAAAACAAAAGTGTCCCTTCCTCTGGTTAAAATTGCCTTGTACGAGGACACACAGCTTGGCACATGGAGTATAAACTGGATTTCAGCTGTCCTTACCTTCCACTCCTGGCTGCCTTTGTGCTGTGCCCAAACTGAGCAACTGTATTTAGTTGCTTGGAGTCCATGTATTTCAAATCATATTTTGTTTTTGGTTGCTAATGAAAATAGTATTATATTTTAAAAAATTTTAAATTCCACTTGTTCATTGCTGGTATTTAGGAAAGTGATCAACTTTTGTATATTAACTTTGTATCCTGCAAGCTTGCTATATTGTTTATGAATTTCAGAAGGTTTTGCCAATTCTTTTGGATTTTCCATGTAGACAATCATGTCATCTGCAGAGCAAGGACAAGTTTATATCTTTTTTCCAAATCTGTACACCTTTTATTTCTTGTTCTTGTCTTATTGCATTAGCCAGAACTTCTAGTATGAGTTTGGAAAGGAGTGGTGAGAGGGGACACCCTTGTGTTCTTCCTGATTTTAGTGGGAAAACTTCAAGCTTCTTACCATTAAGTATGATGTTAGATGTAGATTGCTTATAGATATTTGTTACTAAGTTTAGGAAATTCCCTTCTATTCCTAGGTTACTGAGAGTTTTTATAGTGAATGGGTGTTGGATTTTGTCAAATGATTTTTTTGTATCTATTGCTATCATCATGTGATTTTTCTTTTTTAGCCTATTGATGTGATAGATTATATTAATTTATTTTTGAATGTTGAAGTGGCCTTGCATACCTGGAATAAATCCCACTTGCCTATGGTGTGTAATTCACTTTATACATTGTTGGATTCATTTTGCTAATATTTTGTTGAGGATTTTTGTATCTATATTCATGAGAGATATTGGTCTATAGTTTTATTTTATTTGTAATATGTTTGGTTTTGGTATTAAGGTAATACTGGCCTCATAGAATGAGTTAGGATGTATTCTCTCTGCCTCTGTCCTCTGAAAGAGATTGTAGAGAGTTGGTATAATTTCTTCATTAAATGTTTGGTACAATTCACCAGTGAACCTATCTAGATCTGGTGCTTTCTGTTTTGGAAGATTATTAATTATTGATTCAATTTCTTAATAGATATAGGCATACTGCAGAGATACTGGCAGTTCTGTTCTAGACAACTGCAATAAAGTGAATATCACAATAAAGGGAGTCAAACAAATTGTTTGGTTTCCCAGTGCATATAAAAGTTTACACTATACTCTAGTCTATTAAGTGTACAATAGCATTATGTCTAAAAAAAAATACACATATCTGAATTTAAAAAACCTTATTGCTAAAAATGCTAACCATCATTTGAGTCTTCAGTGAGTTGTAGTAATAACATCAAAGATCACTGATCGCAGATCATCATAACAAATATAATAACAATGAAAAAGTTTGAAATATTGTGAGAATTACCCAACAGTGATACAGAGACATGAAGTGAGCAAATGCTGTTGGAAAGGTGGTGGTGATAGGTTGCCACAAACTTTCAATTTGGTAAAAAAACAAACAAACCCCTACAATCTATGAAGTGCAATAAAGCAAATCACAATTGGCCTGTATAGGCCTACTCAGATTGTCTATTCAAATCATATTTCTTAATTAATGAATTCCATTAAAACAAATCAGGGTAGGAAATCCCATGCTATAAGAAAAATTTCTGCATTTGTTGAGTTCTTACTATGTGCTAGACAGTGTGTTAAGTGCCATGCATACAGAAACTAGAAAGATCATGGTACTTGACCCAAGAATTTTAGAGTGTGTTGAAGAAAATGTGCAAGAAATTACTTATAATTAATTAATTATAGTTCTGACAGTACAATAGCACAATAGAAAAGCACAGAGTGCCGTAAGAAGGGGAATTAAATTAGACTAGATTAAAGGACTTTCAGAGGAATTTCCAATCTGCTTGATGGACCCTACTCACCCAGCCAGAGTCAAGCTACAAGTCCCCAGAACCTAGCACCATGGTCTCTGATTGCTAGCATCCTGGGATGCTCACCATGAAGACTAGGCCCCATGCCACTTGCCTGCCCCAGCTCATCTCAGACATGTACACAAGATCTCCTAGAAAGCAGGCCAGTCTCTGCAGGCAGCTGGCTGCCTCCATTTAAGAACTCTGTTTCATTTCCTCTGGCCTGCATTGCATGGCTAAACCCCCCTGAGTAATGGTGTCATTGCACGGGTAAGAAAAAGCAGCACATGCCCTCTAATCAGAGCGTAAGTCCTACGAGCAGGAATCACGTCATTTATTTCCTTTTTATCCCACATAGCAGTGGCATTTTCAAGGGTTGGACTACCTGTTCATCGGTGTTGAGGTCGTGTCCAAGGTTTGGGATCTTCGTTGGGTTGGTGGGCCTGTAAGTCATTGTTCTAAATCAGGTCTTAACATTGATTCTGAGAAGATCCTCCTTTGGGTTCCCAAAGTACCTGTGAAATCTTCTCTTTCTTATTCATTTTTGCATTTCCAGAATAAAGCACTTAGTAGATCGATACATGCCCAGACATTTATACTCTGCTCTGTAATTCTGAGATGGGGAGACAGAGGGTTCCCTCTTCCAATCTCCTCAGTTTTGAATGTCCCATCTCCTCTCTTTTCTTCTCTCAATCCTAGGGGTGGTAACTGCTTCCTGAAATTTCTAGTATCTGGTTACCCCAGCAACCTCTTTTTGTTCTTTCACTCTTCCAATAATTTCATAACCCAGTTTTTGTATCAAGTCCACTCTTTCAAACAACTAACATGGTTTCTGCATTTCTAATTGGACCTTGACCAATTAAAAAAAGCTAAAATATATGTTTTGATCTCACCTGAACTTGAACTCTCTATGTGAAGCAGCTATTGTGTAAAGATGTTTTGGGGAGAGGAATGGATTCTGGTTGCAGCTCAGCCACTATTTCACAGTTTGACCTTAGGTCAACCACTTCACCTCTGTGGGTCTCCATTTATTTATCTGCAAAATGAGGAGTTGAACTCCATCACATCCAGGGTTTCTTCTACCGTAACATTTTATGATTCTGTGGTTTAATCATTTCAACCTCACCCCAAATTTCATGTCAGCATTCCACTAGATCTTCCAATTCTATATTTAGTGGATCTCTTTATACCTCTTAATAACTTTAGAAAATTCTCTCTTACAGACATTGCTTTCCTGTCTGAGAGCAACTTCCTTGTAGCTTAATTCCAATTAAGTTATCTCTTGGCTAGACCGATTTGCTCAAGGAAGGATAATTTAACTATCCTAGACAAAATTACCCCTTTCTTTATAAGGCAGCTTAAGGATGGCCTTGCCTCACGTCTTGGCTCAATGAACTCCTAAACTATTCTCCAACCCTGAGTTTTGTGCTAAACAACGTTCTTAGTGTGAAGAGTGTGAAGCTGCACCTTTTAGCTATTATCACTGGCAAGTCAATATTCAGTCTGCATACTCTTCTTGACATGGAGCAATAATAACAATAATAAAAGGAATAGACCAAACGTGTAACAGATGCCCAAGTGCAAACTGAGGTGAATGAGTGTGGGTAAGGAACTGTCATCACCTACATCACAAACATACACAGCTGGTATCTGAGACATAGTTTATATGGAAATGTGGAGCACACCCTCAACCTTGAGCATTGAAGTGAAAGAAGTGTTGTATTTTAATGTTGGTGAAACCAACGATACACTCAGGGTAAGCCCACTCCAGTTTCAAGCATGTATTCCTTTTAGAACTTGGTTCATCTCTGTGCCAAATTGGCTTAGTTCTTATACTTAGGGAACAGTGCCAGAATCTTGAGCCAAAAAGGCTGAAACAGTTGGTTCTGGGGCCCTAATCAATGGACAACAAGCTTCAGTGAGATGACATGAGCCTTCCACTGGAGCCACAGCAAGTGCTATGTTAGAGACTGAAATTATTGCCAAGGGGATGACAAAGAAGAGAACTACAGAATATGGCATTATATAATATTGGTGATTTGTTTCCAGGCACTCTATAGTCATTCTTTTTCATTGATTAATGACTCTGATTTCTAGGAAATAACAATGGAAGAATGTCAGCTTTTTGGTGTCCAATGTAGGTCTCTCACACTGTGTTTTATGGGATCCATCCATTGTCCTGAGAGGCAATAAATGAGGATTTCCACATACTCACCGAGAAGCCTAATCTTTCTCATCTCTGGGCTGAGAATCAATACCACTAGCCTTTTAGGGGGTTCTTTAAGAGCCACTTGACTCCTTTGACAGCTATCATGGATTGGGGTAAGTGTCAAAGGAAGGGGGACTTGCGTTTGGATGCTAAATACTGAGAGATCTTTTCCAGCTTTTGATCCATGAGAAGAGACAGTGCCTCATGTCGTCATGTCTACTGTCATTTTGGAGACAGACATCTTGATTCCTTCCATTTACGTGCTCAGCTTACAATTATTTTCCTTTCAAACTTCTCAGAGGAGTTTCTATCTACCCAGCAAGTCCTTCCACAAGGCATTTTATTGGGAAAGATCCTAGAGTTCATTGACATCAAATACTGTGGAAGGCATTAATGGCATCAGTAGCCCTGGTTTTATTTAAATGGTGCACATATGAGTGATTGTCTAGTGGCCCATGAGATGGATCATAGTAACCCTCACTGGATCCCATTCTCAGGTCCAGATGATATTGTTCAGCAAATAAAGTTTATATTCTGTCTATTGGCCTTCTTTTCTTTTTTTCCCTTAAGGGATCTCTTATCTCCTTTCCTTTTCTCTCAGCCTGGTATCCTCATTTTCATTCTCCCTTTAAAAATCTCCTTTCCATAATAGATCTAACAAACTCATTTACATTGACTTATGTAGGGCAGATGAGACTTATTTAATGTGTTCATTCTCATAATCAGTTAAGATAAAAGATAAGAAAGCATGACAGGAGGAAGTACCCACAGTAGTTCACATTTAAAAGAAAATAAGCTCATAAATGAAAGAAGTAAATGTCTAACTGCAGAAATGAAGACATTAGTGAGTTGGTAGGGACTTTTTAAAACCCCAGAATCATTCTACCTTCGTGATCATCTATTCATGCTTGACCTTGCCCAACTCTGGTAGCCCCAAATACAGACATCATAATGAACATCTCCAATTCTAGGAGTTTAGTCTTTTGGATGTTCTCTACTCTGGCTTGACAATATGAAAACTGGCATCTCCAGTCAGATGGAGATGGTCCAGTTTTGTCGGGGAAAGTCACTGATCTCATTGTATATATAAATGAAATGCTAAACAAGCATGTAATGAAAAAAGTTTTATATTTTTCTTCAACTTTTTTTTTTTTTTTTTTTTGCGGTACGTGGGCCTCTCACTGCTGTGCCTCTCCTGCCGTGGAGCACAGGCTCCAGACGAGCAGGCTCAGCGGCCATGGCTCACGGGCCCAGCCGCTCTGCAGCATACGGGGTCCTCCCAGACCGGGGCACGAACCCATGTCACCTGCATTGGCAGGCGGACCCTCAACCACTGCACCACCAGGGAAGTACTTCTTTACCTTGAAAGTGTATTTTGTGGAGGAATCTTCTGTAATGCCTCTGGATGAAAACTTTTCAGGTACCTGGACTTTTTCAGTCAGTCTTAGGTAATAGACATCCTTACAATAACTTTAAGTCATGGAAACAATCTAAGTTCACTAAATCAAAATGTCAAGGAGGAGACCTTGGGCTTTCTGATAGCATCTTTAGTAGTTTTCTGGTAGCATCTTTAGGATTCTCTATGTATATTATCATGTCATCTGCAAACAGTGACAGCTTTAATTCTTTTCTGATTTTGATTCCTTTTATTTCATTTTCTTCTCTAATTGCTGTGGCTAAAACTTCCAAAACTATGTTGAATAATAGTGGTGAGAGTGGGCAACCTTGTCTTGTTACTAATCTTAGTGGAAATGGTTTCAGTTTTTCACCATTGAGGACGATGTTGGCTGTGGGTTTGTTATACATGGCCTTTATTATGTTGAGGAGAGTTCCCTCTATGCCTACTTTCTGGAGGGCTTTTATCATAAATGGGTGTTGAATTCTGTCAAAAGCTTTCTCTGCATCTATTGAGATGATCATATGGTTTTTCTCCTTCAATTTGTTAATATGGTGTATCACATTGATTGATTTGCGTATATTGAAGAATCCTTGCATTCCTGGGATAAACGCCACTTGATCATAGTGTATGATACTTTTAATGTGCTGTTGAATTCTGTTTGCTAGTATTTTGTTGAGGATTTTTGCATCTATGTTCATCAGTGATATTGGCCTGTAGTTTTCTTTCTTTGTGACATCTTAGTCTGGTTTTGGTATCAAAATTTGTCCATTTCTTCCAGGTTGTCCATTTTATTGGCATAGAATTGCTTGTAGTAATCTCTCATGATCTTTTGTATATCTGCAGTGTCAGTTGTTATTTCTCCTTTTTCATTTCTAATTCTATTGATTTGAGAATTCTCCCTTTCTTTCTTGCTAAGTCTGGATAATGGTTTATCAATTTTGTTTATCTTCTCAAAGAACCAGCTTTTACTTTTATTGATCTCTGCTATTTTTTCCTTCATTTCTTTTTCATTTATTTCTGACCTGATCTTAAAGATTTCTTTCCTTCTGCTAACGTTGGTTTTTTTTTTTTTTTCTTCTTTCTCTAATTGCTTTAGGTGTAAGGTTAGGTTGTTTCTTTGAGATGTCTCTTGTTTCTTAAGGTAGGATTGTATTGCTATAATCTTCCCTCTTGGAACTGCTTTTGCTGCATCCATAGGCTTTGGGTCATCATGTTTTAATTGTCATTTGTTTTTGGGTGTTTTTTTATTTCCTCTTTGATTTCTTGAGTGATCTCTTCGTTATTAAGTAGTGTGTATTTAGCCTCCATGTGTTTGTATTTCTTACAGATTTTTTCCTGTAATTGATATCTACTCTCATACCGTTGTGGTCGGAAAAGATACTTGATACAATTTCAATTTTCTTAAATTTACCAAGGCTTGATTTGTGACCCAAGATATGATCTATCCTGGAGAATGTTCCATCAGCACTTGAGAAGAAGGTGTATTCTGTTGTTTTTGGATGGAATGTCCTATAAATATCAATTAAGTCCATTTTGTTTAATGTGTCATTTAAAGCTTGTGTTTCCTTATTTATTATCATTTTTGATGATCTGTCCAATGGTGAAAGTGGGGTGTTAAAGTCCCCTACTATGATTGTAGTACTGCCGATTTCCCTTTCTGTGGCTGTTAGCATTTGCCTTATGTATTGAGGTGCTCCTATGTTGGGTGCATAAATATTTACAATTGTTATATCTTCTTCTTGGATTGATCCCTTGATCATTATGTAGTGTCCTTCCTTGTCTCTTGTAATAGTCTTTGTTTTACAGTCTATTTCGTCTGATATGAGAATTGCTACTCCAGCTTTCTTTTAATTTCCATTTGCATGGAATATCTTTTTCCATTCCCTCACTTTCAGTCTGTATGTGTCTCTAGATCTGAAGTGGGTCTCTTGTAGACAGCATATATACGGGTCTTGTTTTTGTATCCATTCAGCCAATCTATGTCTTTTGGTTGGGGCATTTAATCCATTTACATTTAAGGTAATTATCAATATGTATGTTCCTCTTCCCATTTTCTTAATTGTTTTGGTTTTGTTACTGTAGGTCTTTTCCTTCTTTTGTGTTTCCTGCCTAGAGAAGTTCCTTTAGCATTTGTTGTAAAGCTGGTTTGGTGGTGCTGAATTCTCTTAGCTTTTGCTTGTCTATAGAGGTTTTAATTTCTCTGTCAAATCTGAATGAGATCCTTGCTGGGTAGAGTAATCTTGGTTGTTGGTTTTTCTCCTTCATCACTTTAAATATGTCCTGCCAGTCCCTTCTGGCTTGCAGAGTTTCTGCTGAAAAATCAGCTGTTAACCTTATGCAGATTCCCTTATGTGTTATTTGGTGTTTTTCCCTTGCTGCTTTTAGTATTTTTTCTTTGTATTTAATTTTTGATAGTTTGATTAATATTTGTCTTGGTGTGTTTCTCCTTGGATTTTTCCTGTATGTGACTCTCTGTGCTTCCTGGACTTGACTATTTCCTTTCCCATATTAGGGAAGTTTTCAACTATAATCTCTTCAAATATTTTCTCAGGCCCTTTCTTTTTTTCTTCTTTTCTGGGACCCCTATAATTCGAATGTTGGTGCATTTAATATTGTCCCTGAGGTCTCTGAGACTATCCTCAATTCTTTTCATTCTTTTTTCTTTATTCTGCTCTGCAAGTAGTTCTTTCCACTATTTTATCTTCCAGGTCACTTATGCGTTCTCCTGCCTCAGTTATTCTCCTTTTGATCTTTTCTAGAGAATTTTTAATTTCATTTATTGTGTTGTTCATCACTGTTTGTTTGCTCTTTAGTTCTTCTAGGTCCTTGTTAAATGTTTCTTGTGTTTTCTCCATTCTATTTCCAAGATTTTGGATCATCTTTACTATCATTATTCTGAATTCTTTTTCAGGTAGACTGCCTATTTCCTCTTCATTTGTTTGGTCTGGTGGGTTTTTGCCTTGCTTATTCATCTGCCATGTGTTTCTCTGTCTTCTTATTTTGCTTAACTTACTGTGTTTGGGGTCTCCTTTTCGCAGGCTGCGGGTTCATGGTTCCCATTGTTTTTTGTGTCTGCCCCCAGTGGCTAATGTTGGTTCAGTGGGTTGTGTAGGCTTCCTGGTGGAGGGGACTAGTGCCTGTGCTCTGGTGAATGAGGCTGGATCTTGTCTTTCTGTTGGGCAGGTCCACGTCTGGTGATGTGTTTTGGGGAGTCTGTGGCCTTATTATGATTTTAGGCAGCCTCTGTGCTAATGGTTGGGGTTGTGTTCCTGTCTTGCTAGTTGTTTGGCATAGGGTGTCCAACACTGTAGCTTGCTGGTTGTTGAGTGGAGCTGGGTCTTGGCGTTGAGATGGAACACTCTAGGAGATTTTCGCTATTTGTTATTACATGGAGCTGGGAGGTTTCTTGTGGTCCGGTGTCCTGAACTTGGCAGTCCCAGCTCAGTGGCCCAGCCCTGATGCCTGGCTGGAGCACCAGGAGCCTGTCCTCCACACGGCTCAGAATAAAAGGGAGGAGAAAAAGAAAGAAACAAAGAAGAAGGTAAAATAAAATAAAATAAAGTAAAATAAAATAAAATAAAGTTATTAAAATAAAAAAACAATCATTAAGAAGAAAAAAATTTTAAGTAATTAAAAAACAAACAAACAAAAATCGAGAGAAGCCTAGTACAAATGGTAAAAGCAAAACTATACAGACAAAATCACACAAAGAAGCATACACATACACACCCACAAAGAGAGAAAAAGGGGGGGAAAATATATCGTTGTTCCCAAAGTCCACCTCCTTAGTTTGGCATGATTCATTGTCTATTCAGGTATTCCACAGATGCAGGGTACATCAAATTGGTTGTGGAGATTTAATCCGCTGCTTCTGAGGCTGCTGGGAGAAATTTCCCCTTTCTCTTCCTTGCTCGCACAGCTCCCGGGGTTCAGCTTTGGGTTTGGCCCCGCCTCTGCGTGTAGGTCGCCTGAGGGCATCTGTTCTTCGCTCAGACAGGACAGGGTTAAAGGAGCCACTGATTCGGGGGTCTGGCTCACTCAGGCTGGGGTGAGGGAGGGGTGCGGATGCAGGGCGAGCCTGCAGCGGCAGAGGTCAGTGTGACGTTGCACCTGAGGCGCGCCATGCGTTCTCCCAGGGAAGTTGTGCCTGGATCCCGGGACCCTGGCAGTGGCGGGCTGCACAGCCTCCCAGGAGGGGCAGTGTGGATAGTGACCTGTGCTTGCACACAGACTTCTTGGTGGCGGCAGCAGCAGCCTTATCGTCTCATGCCCGTCTCTGGAGTCCGCGCTTTTAGCCGCGGCTCGTGCCCGTCTCTGGAGCTCCTTTAAGCAGTGCTTTTAATCCCCTGTCCTCACGCACCAGGAAACAAAGAGGCAAGAAAAAGTCTCTTGCCTCTTCGGCAGCTCCAGACTTTTCACCGGACTCCCTCCCGGCTAGCTGTGGTGCACTAGCCCCCTTCAGGCTGTGTTCACACCGCCAACCCCAGTCCTCTCCCTGCGATATGACCGAAGCCCGAGCCTCAGCTCCCAGCCCCACCCGCCCCGGCGGATGAGCAGACAAGCCTCTCAGGCTGGTGAGTGCTGGCCGGCCCCGATCCTCTGTGTGGGAATCTCTCCGCTTTGCCCTACACACCCCTGTTTCTGTGCTCTCCTCCGTGACTCCGAATCTCCCCCCTCTGCCATCCACAGTCTCCGCCCGCGAAGGGGCTTCCTAGTGTGTGGAAACCTTTCCTTCTTCATGACTCCCTCCCACTGGGGCAGGTCTCGTCCCTATCCTTTTGTCTTTGTTTTTTCTTTTGCCCTACCCAGGTATGTGGGGTGGTTTCTTGCCGTTTGGGAGGTCTGAGGTCTTCTGCCAGCGTTCAGTAGGTGTTCTGTAGGAGTTGTTCCAGATGTAGATGTATTTCTGATGTATTTGTGGAGAGGAAGGTGATCTCCACGTCTTACTCTTCCGCCATCTTGAAGCTCTCTGTATGGCTCTATTTTTATTTGGTTGCTTTTATGTACTTTCTCAGTATGAATCATATTCCTCTAGTAATGACCAAAGACCACCTAGGCTGGTGGTGAGGAGACTGGCCCAAGGCCAGTGCAATCAGCTGAAATTAAGAGATAGGACAATATAATGGGCTGACTTATAAGACAGTAAATCTTTTGATTTAATGGTGCATGAATAGTGAACCCATGCACATATGACGATGGCTTTAAACTGTGTCTGCAAATTCTATGACACTTCTCCCTTCAAGAAGTGGAGTTTAAGTCTCCTCTTCATGAATGTGAGAACTTAGTGACTAGCATATAATTATGTGACAGTATAGAACTTTGTAAACGACACTAGAACTTCAGCCTTTCTCTCTCGGGTTATTCACCTGAAGGAAGACAGCGTGATGACATAAGGGCACATCAAGCAGCCCGCAGAGAGGCCTCCACTGCAAAGAATTGAGGCTTCCTGTCAACAGCCATGTGAGTGAGTCATCTTGGATGCAGATCCTCCAGCCCCAGTCAAACCTTCAGATTATTGCAGCCTGAGCTGACATGTTAACTATAGCATCATAAGAGATTCAGAGCCAGAACTATTCAACTAAATATTTCTTGAATTCCTAACTCATAGAAACAGTGAGATAATAATCATTAAGAATCTCTAAGTTTTGAGGGTAATTTGTTATGCAGCAAGAGATAAATTATACACCCCTGAAAGCAATATTTTCTGCATGTCTCTGAAATGGAGACACATTGAAGTTGAATTGAGTTGAAGATTCATGCAGTTTCTATTGATAAAATGGAAGAGAGATGTTCACTGCAAGCAATAGATGATTTGATCATTTTAAGAAGAGAATAGTTGGCATAAAAGTGGAGCCTTTGGGAAAGCTGCAAATAGTATAAAAAGCATTGAAGAATTTTCCAGTAAAGGTAACTGAAATCACTGAAGGCTACTGTTAACAAGAGGTTTTTGATGTTCATAGAAGAGGGAGCAAGGGAAAAATGAGACACATTTTCATTTACCAAAAATGGAATCTTAGGGACATTCACACACTAGATTTGGCAGTGAATATTTTCAAAATAGAAAAGCTTATGCAAACCCAGTTCGAACATCCTAGCAGAAATGAGAAACTCCTGTACTTGCTATTAAGAAGATTATTCTTCGCTAGTGCACCAGAGTCCTGCACTACCCCTTGCGATTTCCCTATATCCTGCCTGCACCTAAATAATAATAAAGGACCTCCACAGGTACTTTATTAATCTCTCCTTGAATTGCTTAATTTGAGAGTATCATTTCTTTCTTGCTGGTAGGGTCCTTGGAGATCTTCCCCAAACCCACAATGTTTCCCTTTTGCCGTTAGGTGAGGGTACAGCCTTATCGAGGGCAGGGCCATCTTATTTTCATTTGTGGCCCCAGCAGAGCATCCAGCCCACAGTAAGTAGGCAATACAAGTTTAAAAAACATGTGAACAAACACACTCAGAGGAAGTGGAATTAAAACATTAATAAGGAGCAATGGTGTGAGAGAAAACCCATTCAACAAAGTATATTTCATATGAACCAGAAAAGTAATATATTCCATCTCCAATATTACATAACTTGGGAATAATATAGGAAGCTGCATATTTAAAAATTCGCTTCAGATAAAACTGAACATCTAAGTAAAAACTTGACCTGTAAGTGTAAGTTTTGTGTTTAAGAGCCAAATGCTTTGCAATCAGACAGGTCTCACTGAATCCTCATGCTCCTTTTCTAGTTTTACAAAGTTAAGAAAGTCATTTAAACTTTGGTAGCCTCAGTTTCCTCATCTGTAAAATGGGAATAACAATACCTACCTTTAAGTGTTGTTGTAAAAGTTTAGTGAGATCATGTTTGTAAGGCCCTTAGTGTAGGGTCGTAGGGTCGCACACTGGTACAGAACTCAACTAATGAAAGTTTTTGTGTTTTTGTGTTTTTTCGCAAGGCATTATGATTTTCTAAAAGACATACAAAGCTAAAAAAGAGTCAAAACTAAAGCTAAAGAAAACATATGCTATGGATAATCTTTTCCCCTTTATTGCAAAATGTAATTCTTGTACTTGAAATATGCTATTCCTTTCTGAGTCCCTTACACTTGGCCTGATCACTCAATCAATAATTATGTATTGAGCATTTCCATCTTGGCCTCCTTCCTATGTCAACTATGCTTCTGCTTTAGTGCCTTTGCGCTTACTGTTTTCTCTGCTTGAAAAGCTCTTCTCTCAGATATTTACATGTCTCCGTGTTTCACTTTGTTCAGATTACTATGCAAATACAACATTTCACAGAGATCTTCTCCTTACCTGGCTTTACTTTTCTTTATAGCCCTTATTACTCTCTGGTATGTACATATACACTCAGCCCTCCATATCTGCAAGTTCTGCAGCCATGGATTCAACCGACTGTGGATTGAAAATACTTTTCTTTGAGTTATAAAAAAATTCCAAAAAGCAAAACTTGAATTTGCCATGCACCGGCAAATATTTACATAGCATTTACATTGTGTTTACAACTGTTTACATGCAGCTACATTGTATTAGGTATTACAAGTAATCCAGAGATGATTTTAAGTATACAAGAGATGTGCATAGATTATATACAAATATACTGCCATTTTATATAAGGGACTTGAGCATCCACCGATTTTGGTATCTGCGGGGTGTGCTAGAACTAATTCCCTGTGGATACTGAGGGACAACTGTACTTACCTCTTGGTGTATTTTCCATCTTTCTCATCCCAGTATGACTCAGGAGGGCAGCGACTTTGCCTTATTCACTGCTGAGTCCCAGTTTATAGAATAGTGCCTAGCACCTAATGAGTATTCAATAAATACTTGAAGAATGAATGATTGAATAAAATTCTAAGAGTTACAAAGATAACAGTGTATGATGTTATATCCTAATTAGAGCTTACAGACTATCTGCCTGCATTTGTCCATTTTTTTCTTCCCACCTGGAATATCTAAATCAAGTTAGACTTCAATTCCCAGTCCCAACTCTCAACTGTTCCCCAAGATTTGTTCAGTCAGTACAACTGACATTACTATATCCCTTCTCTGACTCCCTTAAGACAGATCCTGATTAATGAGAAGTAATTGAACAAGAGAAGCCATGTGACTGATTTCCTATGGTTAAGAAAGATAATTTGTGCTTTAGTGAAGGTAATCTCTATTTAACGTCTTTAACCTAATAGTTTTTGTAAATAGTACATACAAACTCACCTCGTGTTGGTACCTCTAGAGCCTCCTGTGGAAGGTATGGGGGCATATGAACTGGACAACTCAATTTCGGCTGGTACCTGAATCCTGTAGAAGTCTTTCCAAATGCATCGACTGACCAGTTAACATAGATCTGCCCAGCCCTTGAGATAAATACATTAGCTTTCTGACTAGATAAGAGAAAGCATGTTCAAGTTATCATAATTCTATTCCAGACCCTGAAGAGCTAGGAAATTACTCAGTCCTCATGCCAGGAGAGATTAAGGAAACAGGAGGCATTTCCCAAGAGCCATGGAGTAGATGGGAAATTGGTTCTAGGATCAATCTAGTTTCAAATACAAGCTCTGTGTTCTTGAGCAAATTGTTTAATTTTTCTGAAACTCAGTTTTCTCCTCTGGAAATGGGAATAATATTTGGCCAACTTATCACACAAGGATGATCTAAGAATCAAATGACTTCCTATATGGAAAATGGCTTCATAAGCTACAAAGAGCTTTATATATATGTGAAATTTACCAAGTGCTGTGGTCTTAGCAGATAGCTATCGTGTACTAAGACAATGACTGTGGATGTGATAAGTGCTACAACAAGCCTTGGCTACTGAATTAGTTTTCAAGGGCTGCTATAACAAAGTACCACAAACTGGGCAGCTTAAACAACAGAAATTTATTGTCTCATAGTTTTGGAAGCTAAAGTCTGAGATCAGGGTATTGGTTCCTTCTAAGAGCTGTGAGAGAGAATGTGATCCATGCCTCTCTCCTAGTTTCTGGGGTTTTTCTGGCAACTTCTGGCATTCCTTGGCTTTAGAAGCATCCCCTCGATCTCTTCCTTTATCTTCACATGATGTTCTCCCTGTGTGTGTGTCTTTGTGTCCAAATTTCCCCTTTTTATAAGGACACCAGACATAATGGCCTAGGACTCATCCTTATGACCTCATCTGAATTTAACTAATTACATCTGCAATGACTTTATTTCCAAATAAGTTTACACTGTGAGATACTGGGGGATAGGACATCAGCATATGAATTTTGGGGAGACAATTGTGTACCCAGAATACCTTGCCAGATCAGATTAGTGAGAGGCAAAGGTTTGTTTCTGAGTTAATCTAACTGATCTTCCCTTGGGATATGTTCTCTTTCCTCTAGCCCACTGCCAGTACACTTCCATGACACCTTCCCATTGGTGCCCAGACATAAGTGCCATACCAAGGAGGAGAGAGGCAGGAGTGGTCCGCCCCAGTGGAGATGAGTATTTTATCACTCATGTTGCTCAGAATTGTTGGTGCAAGGTGATAATCAAAAGCAGATGAACTTTTAGTTGGTTTTATTATTGTTGTTAAATTCTCTACAGACAATGCATCCCTTTATTGCCGGCACCCAGGGAGGATTGCTCCCACTGCCCTGCCCTTGACACGCCATTGCCGGACCTGGCCAGACATAGCTCAGTTCACCAGTGGGAATGGCATAAATGATTTCCCAGGAGCTTCCTCAATCCCTATGCAAATAGAATTTCACCAGACCTCATCCACGAATGCGTACACATGCCCAGATATGCTCTTTAAGAAAAATTATTCAAAACTTGAATAGGGCCAAGACAGTACAAAATGACCTTCTAAAAAACATACGGGGGTATGGTTTAACGAGCCCGACAAGGACCATTTGTCTGTGGAAATGCAATACATTTTATGGCTCTGCTATCTATCTATTGTTTTTTTTGGAAATGGGTATTCACTTTATTATTTTTTAATAGATCTTTATTGGAGTATAATTTCTTCACAATACTGTGTTAGTTTCTGTTGTACACCAAAGTGAATCAGCCGTATGCATACATATGTCCTCATGTCCCCTCCCTTTTGAGCCTTCCTCCCACCCTCCCTATCCCACCCCTCTAAGTCGTCACAAAGCACCGAGCTGATCTCCCTGTGCTATGCTGCTGCTTCCCACTAGCTAACTGTTTTACACTGGGTAGTGTATATATGTCGATGCCACTCTCACTTCGCCTCAGCTTCCCCCTCCCACCCCGTGTCCTGGACAGCTACATGTGAAAGAATGAAATTAGAACACTACCTAACATCATACTCAAAAATAAAGTCCAAATGGATTAAAGACCTAAATGAAGACCAGACACTATAAAACTCTTAGAGGAAAGCGTAGGAAAAACACACTTTGACATAAACCACAGCAAGATCTTTTTTGACCCACCTCCTAGAGTAAAGGAAATAAAAGCAAAAATAAACAAATCGGACTTAATTAAACTTAAAAGCTTTTGCACAGCAAAGGAAACCATAAACAAGATGAAAAGACAACCCTCAGAATGGGAGAAAATATTTGCAAATGAAACAACAGACAAAGGATTAATCTCCAAAATATACAAACAGCTCATGGAGCTCAATATCAAAAAAACAAACAATTCAATTAAAAAATGGGGGCTTTCCTGGTGGCGCAGTGGTTAAGAGTCCGCCTGCCAGTGCAGGGGACACGGGTTCGTGCCCCGGTCCGGGAAGATCCCACATGCTGCGGAGCGGCTGGGCCCGTGAGCCATGGCCGCTGAGCCTGCGCGTCCAGAGCCTGTGCTCTGCAACGGGAGAGGCCACAACAGTGAGAGGCCCGTGTACCACGGAAAAAAAAAAAAAAAAAAGGGTGGAAGACCTAAATAAACATTTCACCAAGGAAGACATACAGATGGGCAAGCGGCACATGAAAAGATGCTCAACGTCACTAATTATTAGAGAAATGCAAATCAAAAGTACAATGAGATATCACCTCACGCCGGTCAGAATGGCCGTTGTCAAAAAATCTAGGAACAATAAATGCTGGAAAGGGTGTGGAGAAAAGGGAACCCTCCTGCACTGTTGGTGGGAACGTAAGTTGATACAGCCACTATGGACAACAGTGTGGAGGTTCCTTAAAAAATCTATTGATAATTAAAGACTCAGATTCTGTGAAGTTACATGTTAACTTCATGTAGGTCTTGTCCAGCAGAGATGCAAATAATTTTTTCCAGTTGAAGAGATAAACCCTGTAAGGCATTCACCTAGCAATCTTATTGTTACTTTTTTTCTTAAATGCCTATAAATATCCAGTTTCTCAAAATATTTTTAAATCAAATTTATCATCTTAGTGGGTCCATTATTAATTAGTTAATATATCTTTGATACCAGTCAAAATGTATCAGTCAGCAGTAGAAGGATATGCTTAGGCTGCATCCCAATTTTTATAGTTTGTGGCTTATTCCACTAGAACTGCTTAATGTTCTGAAGTATGGTTAATGAAGACACTGATATTTCTTCTGTTTAAAATATTTCTGTCTCTTCTTCCCTTTGACTCCTGTCAATGCTTCACCCTTTTTTACTTAATGTGGGAAAAAGCCACCGATAAAAGGAGAGGGAAATTTTGTTCTAATACACGTACAAGAGCATTTAGAAGGAAAGTTTTGAGTAGAAAATAGAGTGAAATGTCTATTGGTTGAACTGTATACTTGCTGCACAATGAAAGTTAATCTCTGGGCAGATGATGTCTGAAGAGAGAGGGGACATGATTTCTCATTGGTGGGAAAACCGGGAAAGATACTGGAAATTCATTCTCTCTAGGACTCTTTCCATGTTTCCTGAGTAGGCAGCTTTCTGTTTTTTCAAAAACCTAACCAACAGGTGATTGATTATGAAGAGAGATGGGAAACTCCCTGTTTCACTGAAGTTAAAATTTCTTTTTCAAGTTCCCAAGTTGGTCACTGCTGTGTGTATTCCCAGGTTTTGGTTGTAGAAGAGGATGTTAAAATGGAAGGTATGTGGTAGAGACCTTTATGCACTAATATTAGACATTAAAGTGAGTTGCAAATCATCACCCTCTAGGATTTCCAAGAAGGAAATCAGAAGTCAGTTACTCCCCTAACATTCATGAGGATTATAAAAAAATGTCTAGATAGGTGGAGATGAAGGGAGGAGTTGTGGCAAGGATTTCTTTGAAGAGAGCTAGGCTGAGTCCCATCCACCACCTTTTCCCTAAGATAAGGGGCAAGGGGTACTTTGTCTTTAGAGAGAGATGGCAACAGAGCTACTCTGAGAGCTTGTCTTATGTCCCTTGAACTTGGAAGACACAGTGGTTCTTGGTTGTGGAAGATGAGTTTATCTTTAAAACACGGTTTCTCCCTCTCCATCTCCATGAGTAAAGGGTACCTCACCTGCCCCTTGACTCATCCCTGTACTATGTGGCTTGATTTGTCAATGGGATGTTAACAGCTGATTCAGGCAGGGGCTTAGAATATGCTTGCATGGTTGGGCATGCCTCTTGGTGCCTCTGCCTTTGTCATGAGAAGAACATGCCTGGCTAGCCCCTGGTCGAAGGAGAATGAAAGATTCGTGGAACAGGCCTGCTGCTTCAACCAATCCAACCAATCCAAGAATCAACTATTATTTGAAGCCACTGAGATCTGAAGTTGTTTGATATGCAGCATCCTGTAGTCATAGCTGATTGCTATCTTGTCTTACTGCTTTGATGGTAGAGAAAAAGAGATCTGCTGCTTGCTGCGTTAGAATCAGCCCCCACTCTCAGTGCATCCAAAGACATGCTTGAGTGTTTCCTATAGACCGGATGTGCACTCTGTGTTGGAAAGAGACTTAGCATGTGAATTGTGTCAGGCAAGGCTGACAGATTCGGTTAGTAAAGAAACAGTGATCTCTTATTTTAGTCAACTAGCTTATTACTCATATAGACAGCAAAATCAAGAGTAGCAAATGTGCTAGTTTTCTGTGTTCCTTGTTCCACAGGACAACGCCAGAACAAAAGGGGTTATAGATACTACAGCATGAATAATGGAACATCCTGGCCTTGAAAAGCCCATGCCTTGCTGCAGGTAAGCCATTTTACAGCCTGCAGATCTACCCTAAGTGGGAGTGAGACAGAAAGCCTCCGACCTTGTCAGAATCCAGGAGGCACTGAAGAACCATCTGGTGACAGCCTCCCAGGAAGACAGGGAGGCAAGTGAGAGATGGCCTTGTAGCAGCTCCTTTCACACTATATATCATCATTAGTCCTTCAGCTCAAAGGAGTGTTTGAAAAGACTGCTGCCAGAATAGTTTCAGATTCCAAAATTGCAAGCAAATTTTCAAGTGCCAAGAAGAAACCTACAGTAATATTTATTAAAAATGTTCTAGCTCCATTTATAATTATAGAGATTATCAGAGATCTTTTTTAAGGCGTAGCCATGGATGCAAGTAATCACAGTGCAGAAAATTTTCCTTTGTGCAATACTGTGTGTGTGTGTATATATATATATATATATATATATAGTGTATATATTATATAATATATATGCATATAGGATAATACATGTATTATCCTAAAAAGACTTGCTTGTAAGCCTATTGTGAATAAAATCCCTTCTAAATGAGAGTTCAAAATAATACCAAATTTTTGTGAAGACTCTCAAGTTGAGTTAGAATTTAGAAAATTTTTACTGCCTTTGGGGAGGTAATACAAATACAAATTTTAGTAAATATTTGCAGAAAAGCACAGACAATATATAGTCAGAGTTGAAGCAAAGCATAGATGATTCTATGGGAGGTGCTGGCTGACCTGCCCATACTCTGTGTCATGCTGCTCAAACAGCATTTGATGTCCTTTCTATTGGCATTGAGGTAATTGTCATGAAATTCTCGTACTTTGGCATTTGTATTGTCAGAATTGAGCAATTAAAGGATTTTTGTGATTTTGTTGGTATTTAGTATTTTTCAATCTTCTCACATTCCAAAAACCCATTGTCTCTCTTTGACAAATGCAACTGAGAGAATCCTCAGTTTATTTGAAGCATTAAAATCATATTTTTATTCTGAAGGGAAGCCCCTTCCCAAATTCTTACTGACTTTTAAAGTAATCTATTGAGGGAAGTCTACTTATTTCTTATCACTCACAGTTTTCAATATCTCTTTAGCAATAGGATAATGCAAATTAAAATAAAAGCAAACAGTGTTATTGAAGACTCCATTGCTTAAAGAAACTCATCAATTGTGTTAAAGAAAAATGACAGAAAAATTTATCCTTTTAAGTGTCAAGGCTGTTCTTAAAAGGACAAACTTACTTATGAGCAGAAAAAGAAAATCTGACTTGAGTGGATAATTATTACAGTACTTGCCATGACTATCTTTTGAAATGGATTTCATCGCTTAAAGAATTCAATTATGTTATATGGATGTTACTAAATACTTTTGTAGTATGTGTAGTGTTGAAGAAGGGATTGAAATTTGATGATCATGCTCTTTCTTTTTCGTTTTGTTTTTGTTTTTGCGGTACGCGGGCCTCTCACTGTTGTGGCCTCTCCCGTTGGGGAGCACAGGCTCCGGACACGCAGGCTCAGCGGCCATGGCTCACGGGCCCAGCCGCTCCGCGGCATGTGGGATCTTCCCGGACCGGGGCACGAACCCGTGTCCCCTGCATCGGCAGGCGGACTCTCAACCACTGCGCCACCAGGGAAGCCCCATGCTCTTTCTTTTTTGTTAGTGGACAACATTTAAAAAATTGTTGATCAAGAGATTCAATGTAATCCTGAAGAACGGAAGAATGTAATCCTGAAGCTATGCCATGAAAGATAGCATTGTGTGCTGCAAAGAAATCAAATTTGAAGAGCAAGTCTTAGAGTTGTTAATTTTATGCAAGTACACGTTCAGTGAAATGGCTCATAATGCTAATTTGACCATAGCGTCTCATTAATGAATGTTCAATGGACCACAGAACAAAATAAGTTGGATGTGACCAATCAAAATAAGTTGGATGTATAAACTATGTTACAATGTGATGGGAAACTAGACTGTAACTGTAAGGAATTTCATAAGCAAATTCTGCAAAATAAGTAACTTGTCAGGAAAGCCAAATCAGCAGAGAAATATCATTAAAGAAAGAGGTATGTAATTTAGATACTTATCGGCTATTTCAGAGAGACAACGAGTAATCTTTTTAGTATCATATATGTCATGCAGTATTTTTCTTTTGTATCAATCTACAATGCATGGGCAATTTGAAATAACTAACATTTACCTGAGTATTCCATATCTTTATTTGCTTAATCCGACAGCCCTGGTCAAATGGAGCATGTCTCGGGGCTCTCCTAAGCGATCTAATTTACTTAGGAACCAATCTTTGACACAAACAGATCATGAAAGAAAGAGGAAAAATATCCATGATAATTATATGGTCTTCAGGTAGGCGTAGAACTCTGGAAATTGTCTGGTCCAACAGGAGAAGAAATCCGATCACTAAAGATGGACATTCAGCTCTGCCTCAATAGCCTAACAGCAGGAAAGATGCAAGTAGACAGCCGACACACTTGTATAATTTTTTCATTACTTTGTAGACTTTTTAAAAGTCACAGTTTACATAAAAGTAACTTGTGGCTCTTGCTGACTGTAGACAAAGCTAATGTTGAGCCCCGGAAGATGCTTCCCTTGAAGGAGTTTGAGCACAGAGGAGTGCGTAATCTGTCTGCCCGAGGCTTGCCCATCCCTGGGGGCAGCTGGGAGTCTCTGGGTTGCATTTTTAGTGTTTCTTAAGTAGCAGCAGCACTTCCATTAACATATTCCCTGGTTAGAAGGTAAACTTCATTCATAGAAATGTTCTCTAGTGTTTTCCTTTCTTTCTATAATGCTTCTCCTAATGGCCTCTCAAAACATTACATTTTCTGTCCTTGTTTCAGTTTTACACCAAGAAGCATGTTGCTCTCTCCTGGTTTGAGTGTAGGGTTTAGCAAAATCCTCATGCCATTCTATTGCTTGCAGGTTACTGTTAGGAGAGGTGATGAGGAAAAGCAGAAGAGCCAGCAGGTGGGATTCACAGAAAAATAAGGCAGCACTTCGGGTAACAGAGATTCTTCAACAATGGGATGGTGACATGAGGGAAGATGCACAGGGGCACTAGCTAGGCATCCAGGACATGCCGGAGAGGCAACTCACCAACCTGAGGTCAGCCTTAAAAAGTGAAAGTGGAATTCAGGATGCACTAGTATTTAAAAATAAAAGGAAGGCTTTGGTGGAAAGAGCAGTGGATTCACACTCTTATAGATTTATATAGTGATAGGTCCGAGTTCAAGGTTTTGCCAGAAAAAAGTCAGTCCCTTGCACTGTGTTTCCTCTTTTGAAAAAAACATATGGGTGGGATGACTTTCTCACAAAATTGTTGTGAGGAACACACACAACAGGCACTCAGTAACTGTTATTTGTCTTTCCCCTTCATTTATTCATGCCTTTATAGAGTCATTCAATCTACAGATATTTATTGAGCACCTACTGTGTGATTGTACTCTGGTGGGTGTTAGAGATATAACGAGGACAAAACTCCCTCCCTCCAAAAAAGCCCAAAGCCCATGATTCTGACCCTTTATGGCTATTACACTGGTAGAGGAGACAGACCTTAATAAGACATTAGACATCAGACTATAACTGGGATGCTTGATACGAAGGGGAGATTTTGGTGCTATTAAGAATACACATTATGGGGCTTTAAGTAAGGTTTCCCTGAGAAAATTAAAATTGAGTAAAGATTTGGGAGTTCCATGGTGGGGTTTTTTGTTTGTTTGCTTGTTTGTTTTTGCGGTAAGCGGGCCTCTCACTGTTGTGGCCTCTCCCGTTGCGGAGCACAGGCTCCGGACGCGCAGGCTCAGCGGCCATGGCTCACGGGCCCAGCCGCTTCGCGGCGTGTGTGATCTTCCCGGACCGGGGCACGAACCCTTGTCCCCTGCATCGGCAGGCGGACTCTCAACCACTGCGCCACCAGGGAAGCCCCATGGTGGCCTGGTTTCTAGGATTCCGAGCTTTCACTGTCGGGGCCCGGATTCAATCCCTGGTCAGGGAACTGAGATCCTGCAAGCTGTGTGGTGCAGCCAAAAAAAAAAAAAAAGAGTGTAGATTCAAAGGATGAGTAGGAAATAACTGGGCTAACAAGGACTAGCATGTGCAAGTTGGGAGGGAGCATGGGGCACCCCGGGGAAGGAAAAAGGCCATCAAAGATAAAGCATACTGGAAGCCATAAAGGAAAGTGGAGAGGGTTAGCACATGGTTTAGTCTTATTTGCAAAGTTGAAGGAAATGATGTCAGAACACTCCTATTAGCCCTAAAATTCAGTACATATAACTTCATGTTCCATATTGTGGACTGACTCAGTGCAGAGTAATGGATTAGATTTTCCTTAATGTTCACTCAGTTCAATTATTTATTGACCAAAGTAACCAGATCATAACCAATTATTTCAGTTTTCTTAATAACACATTAGCTTGATTACAGCAATAATTGTGAAACATGACCCCATTAATTGGTTTAGCGGAAAATGGGTTTTCCCATATATTTAGGGCTTAATGTAACCTAATATGGTTTGGTTAGAATCCAGTTGGAAATGGAAAGATGTGTTCATGACAAGCTAGTTTAGGCTTTAAAAATATGTCTTTGTTTATGATCTTGTAGTACTGATCTCATATTGACCTGACATGACCTGATATATATTATGCGTGGCTTCTAGGGTCCAAGGATATGTCCATATATCTGTCAGACAGCCCACATCAGTAATGGAAACCTTGAGTGTTTAGCAGAACAAGATACTGCACTGTAGTGTGAGAGGTCTAAGACACATGACAGATCATGTCTATAGTGTTTATCCCCAGATATAGGTTGGTGGATCAAGCCTGAGATTTGGAATCACCCAACCTGGGGTTTGAATCTAAGCTTGACCATGAGCTGTGTGACTTTGGGCAAATGACCTAAGTTGTGTGGGGTCTCAGGTTTGTCATCTGTAAAATGGGAATTATAATGCTCATTTCTGAAGATTAAGTGAAATCAAATACACAAAGGTAGATGTCCAACGAATATTTATTACTTTATCACCTTTCTTTATAAGTTAATTGAGGCGCCTGGACACACACAACGAGGAAACTGATGACCCCAAATAGCAGTTCCGAGGACAGAAAGGAGGTCCACAGGAATGACAGTAGAGTCCTGTGGAGAGGATGTCAGGACAGAACTCAGGAAGAGAGGACAGCCTCTGGCCTCAGAGGATTCATCACCCAGAGATGGGAAGTCAATAGTGGTGACTATTGGACCTATTAGACCCATCTGCAAAGGGGCTGGTGTGTTTGAGAATCACGGAATAACTTTGGAATATCTGTAGCTAAAAAGACCAATATGCAAACAGCTGTCCTTTGCTCTCCATGCAGAAAAACCACTGCTCTAAATGAATTCTTTTATTTCTTCAGCTCAAAAGACACAGACTCAAAAGGCTTGAGGGGAACTGATCTGCCATAACTAGTGTGAAGTCATTGTTGTTCTCAGGAGATCTACACAGAGGACCTGGCTATGCTTATTATTATCAGCTCAGAAAGACATAGAACTCTCATTCTGAGGAAGCCAGTTTCAGTTTTCCAAGATCCTAAGGACCCCTCAGCCTGCAAGAGAATTCTGTCGGCGTTCGCTTGGAGTTGGCTGCAATTTGTGTTAAAATCACCATCCCATTAGCCGTGGAACTATTAATCTTCTTAGAGACTGTTAGACAGAAAACCACAGGCAGTGAAATAACAGCTGGTTGGGAGTGATGAAACTTTAAAGGGCACAGCTGAGAGGCCCGGTGTGAAACCACACCAAAGCCCAGGCTTCCAGCGGCAAACTCGATTGCCGTCCCAGATAGGCTGGCTGAAACACATTCTTAGCTGGAAGATCCACAAGGTGGATGTGAGGAGCCTGGGATGCCCTGTTACTCATGTCACTCGCTGCATAAGCCTTGGAAGAGGAAGCCAAAAACTAAAATCTCTGAGCTCACACAAGTTCTGGCCAGCCTACAGCACATTTCTCTCTCTCCACTTCCCACACTTACCCTTGTCAGCCACAGCACAGGCACTGGCAAACTGCCCGGAGAAAGGTCTGGACATAGGTTGGAGAATTTATTATTCTATTAGGACTCATATTTGCTCTCAGAGCAATTTTCTCAGTACCCAGCCTGGGCTTTAGCTCTGTGCTGGCTTAAAGAGCTATGTTATTTAAGCAAAATTTAGTCATAAGGTTCCCAAGAGTTAAAATGAGGATAACAGTAGCCAATCGGGTCAGCCACAGGAGGATTATGGCTTTAAGGACAGGACCTCTGCCACATCTCAGAGCTCCCAATGGCTCTCAGTAGTCTCCAGGTCTAGATATGTTAAATTGGACTTGGTACATTTATAAAATCACCCAGCCTTGTCCCATGAGCCAAGAAAAAATATCAATGAGGAAAAGCAAATGCTGATATTCAGCTGGAAATTGTCACAGTTGGGGCTGCAGAGTGTAGGGGAAAGAGTGCTCCCCTTGAGAAAGAGCCAGTGGAGCCCAGCATCTTTGGTGCAGGATGGCATTTTCCTAGGTGCCTGTGAGATGTGCATGATGGTAACTACTCAAGAGTTACCTTAGCTACTTTTCAGGACTTTGCTTTCTCAGATGTTTTTCTTTCACTATTTGCAAAAAGAAACCTCCTCCATGAGGATGTGGAGAAATTGGAAACTTCCTATTGTTGCAGGCAGGGCAGCCACTTTGGAAAAAAGCCTGGCAGTTCCTCAAAAAGTTAAACGTAGAATTACATTATGACCCAGCGATTTCACTCCTAGGTATATACACAAGAGAACTGAAAACATATGTCCACAAAAAACTTATATTCAAAGGCTCATAACACCATCATTCATAATAGCCAAAAAATGAAAACAACCCACGTGTCCATCAACAGATGGATGCATAAACAAAATGTGGTATATCCACATAATGGAATATTATTCAGCCATGAAAAGGAACGCAGTACTGATATATTCTACAACATGGATGAAATTTGAAAACATTATGCTAAGTGATAGAGAAGTTGGATGCAAATTATGGTTCCATTTAAATGAAATGTTCAGATAGAGACAGAAAGTAGATTAGTGGTTGCCTGGGACTGGGGTGGGGGCCATAGGGAGTGACTGCTAATGCATATGGGGTTTCTTTTTGGGGTGATAAAATTGATCTGGAATTAGATAGTGGTGATGGTTGCACAACGTAAATATACTAAAACCCAATGAGTTGTGTAGTTTAAAAGGTGAATTTCATGGTATGTAAAAATATCTGAATTAAAAACATCTCCAAAGTGAAAAGACACTCTAGAAACTTATAGCTAAGAGACAGAATCTAGATTTGTGTTTGGAGGTTCGCATGCTTACTTGGGACCTTGCATAGACATGTTTCATTTTGAGCACTTTATAATGTCTATAAAAAGATACTTTTTTGAAAAGGTAAAAATCATGAATTTCAAATATCAATAAATATAAATAAAGCAAATATAAAATGAACCCATATCAGAGGCTTTAATTATTAATTAATGAGGAAATTAGTAAGATATAACAGCAGGTTCAAGGAGTATTCAAAGAATGAGAAATAGATGAGCAGTAAGGGATAATGAAATAAACCTTAAAATAAATATAAAACTAGCCTACCCACAGGGCAATAATCAGTTGTGTTCCACAGGACATAATGTATTTGCATTTCTACGGGCAAGACTCATTTGCATTACTACCGGTATTCTTCAATTTACAAAGTTTTGAAATAGCTCAAAATCAATAAAAGGCAGAGGAAAAACCCCAGAAAGATGTGCTAGAGAGGAGATATAGTAAACAAAACTTTTTGCTCATTTTAAAGTTCATAATTTTTCTTGGCTTGTTTAAGATATTGTAGGTACTTTGATGGTTGAATGGAAGAATGAATGAATACTATTGTTTTTTAAAATGTATTTTGTTTTAGTCAGGAGTATTCAGACTTATATATTCCATAATAAATGTCAGTCATGTCAGTCATTATCCAGTTGACACCTATTTATTTAGAAGCTACCCGGTGCCAGGTCAGGAACTTACAATTTAGTTGGGGTGGGCTGGATGGGCAGAACAAAAAACACCTGAATATGGATGAGAAACACTGACAGCACAAAAGGGAGTCCAGAGGAAGGAGAAATCACTGCGGGTTGAAACAACCTGAGAAAGGAAGTGGCATTTGGAGCTGAACCTTCAACACACAACAAATAGTTAATGATCAATCACTAAAGGTAATATACTGAGATAAGTGCATGTGTTCAGATGACACTCAACCCAGACCTAATCTCAACTTTCTGTGTAAAGTAAGTTGGGCAAGCTACATAACCTTTCCACACCTCAGTTTTCTCTTTTTCAAAACGGGACTAATAAATAAAACCTATCCCATGAATTTCTCGTGAGGATTAAGTGAGCTAAGAAAGGTAAAGTGCTGGAAGCAGCATGTTGCATATAGTAAACTCACAATAAATAATACTGATGTCCATTAAACTGTTACTGAGTTCCATTTCTTGCCCTGTAATAGCACAAAGTCAGGAGGCAAGAGAGCTGTGTACAGGGAAGGGGAGCCGATTTCTTAAAATGCCTATAAAGTGAAGGCCCTCCCTGACGCTTTTATATACATCATTTCCTCTAATTCTTACAATAAACTTGTGAGTTAAATATCATCACACCCTTCTTAAAGGTTAGGAAAGGGGGCCCACAGAGTTGATTAAAATCCTGGTTCATCTTGGGTTGAGAATCAGTGTTTGCCATATATATGCCCTGTGCTCAGAGCAGGAATATACGTGCATTGTGCTGATAGAACACATAAGGGGAGTCCTTCCCTATCAAGAGAAATGTTTTGGCAGGGGGAGAGCCTTCCAGGTTGGGAAACAGCTTAGATGGAGACACAAAGGCAAACGGGAAATGGGAAATGAGAGGTAGGTTCTATAAACAATGACAATAACACATGCAGCAATGACAAGACAAGAGGAAAGACTAATAATATCTTTATGTTTGGAAGAAAACACACAAGGAGAAGGAACGAAGGCTGAGAGTGGTGCTCTCAGCAGGAGCATGTAGAATAGATTTAACTCCTTCAGGCCTTGCCATTTCCCTTAGATCAGTGTTGTCAAGCATTTCATTGTAGCATCAGGATCCTTTTGTTCAAACACAACCTAAAATAACTCAGTTAAAAATGGACCTCTGATTGAGACTGAGGCTAGTTGGGGGCTTAGAGTCTTGCCCACTTGGCCTTCTCTACTTCCATCTGCCAAAAGACAGAACTTGAGGAAAATCTTTGGGGCCACAGAATTTTCCATAGCTCCCTGGTTCATGGAACACTGTGCAGAAAAACTGAGCTGGATAGAAGTGACAGTCCGCCTAAGCAATGTGGAATTCTACACCCAGTGGGCAGCTGTCTGAGGTCAGAGGTAGGTGATGTCAATAGTGGTGAGGGCAATGATTCAGGCCAGTGGGGAGGAGTGAGGTAACTCACAAGAATAAAAAATCTGGGTCAGATCCACAAAATCATGGTAGTAGACTGGAACTCAGTAGTGTAAAATGTAGATCAGAGAGCGGAAGCACGTAAGAGGGAGGCACAACTTCCAGTATCTTTGAGGTAAAACAGCTGTTTGTGGACTTCTGGTGACCTTAATACTCCTGAGAGCTTGACCGTCTGGCCTAGTCACTTTCTCTGAACATCTGTATCCAAAGATGTATTGTACTGTCCATATCAAAGACAGAGTCACATCTTGTGGTTGGCCAGGGGAAATAGCAGGAGGGTTATCAATCCCAGGTGCTTCTTCATATCCAACTAGGAGGGTGGTTTAAGCTTGAGGTTTTGTGCCAAGACCTCTTCATCATCTGGACCATTGTTTTCTGAGACCCTCGTTGGGGGACTCTATTGGCTGAAAGTCACTAGGTGTCTGAGGGTTCAGCTTACACAAATCAATAGAGAGTTACCAATATATTTGATGGATTTTGTCTCTGAACCTAAGCCCTAGTGATTTCAAGGTCACACTGCTCCTGGTTTTAATTTCAAATTTTCTTTCATGAAGAACCTTTAGAGAATCAATAAAAAATGTTCCAGCCAGGCTGCTGATGACAGAATATGGCCTTTCAGTTATAAGAGAAAAATATCTATTGGACCTCCACTTGGCAAATAAGGGAGGCAAAGAAGAGTCTAAGTTATGGAATTTTCTTTGCAAATTGTGAATGTCTTTGTGTATAGTAGTTTGTATAATATTCACTAAGGGTTATTAGAATCTGATAAGCTTCTTTCTTGCTTATAACAGACCATGCATGCTGAGAGTAACAATCTAATTATCCAAACTGCTGGTATCCAAGATACTGTCTCCCAAGATTAATGTGTTTGCATTATGAGTTTCCCTCTGAGTGAGAGACAGTGGTCCTAAATAAATTGCACTGAATTGCTGTAATGAACAATGAAAATAAATCAGCTTCTCACGTCAGTTCTAGATGTGAGTGATTTCCACTGTTGATAGAGCAAGGCCAGTTTTGTGTGTTAGAATTAAAGCAAAGCAATTCTGTGGACCATAAAAAACCATGACAGTCCTCAGTTAAAGAGCTTGCTGCTTTTCTCGAAGCTCTGTCACCTGCAATTGTCCATTTTATTATTCCTTTCTTCAGATATTCCTTTCACCGCATGGCTTTCAACCCTGCCCAGATGCCTTTGTGTAGTCCCAGAGACTAGACTACCTGTGGCAGAGACACCCTGACACTGGGGTTGCTTCTAACACAGTGATTGAAAAGAGACTCTGGAGGCACATTGCTCAAGTTCAAATCCCAACTTCTGTATCTACTACGCACCCTGCAAAGTATTTAACCATTCTGTGCTTCTGTTTCATTGTCTGTAAATGGGGATGATATTGCAAAAATATTTAAATTTTTTATGAGGACAAAATAAATTCTACACGTAGAATGTGTAAAATAGTGCCTGGCACATAGTAGGTCTTAATAATGTGAGTTCTTCATATCTTCATTATTACTACATACTATGATGGAAAGTGTCCTGGATGTGGAGTCAAAATCGCTGGGTCCAAACCCTTGTTCTCCTAGTGGAATTCCAGATCTACGAGTTTGGGAGGGAAATGTTATTTCAACTCTGAAGTCTGTTTCCCATCTATAAAAGGGGGTAGAGTCTACTTTATGGAGTTCGAGAGGATTATGTAGGAAAGCACGTGGAAGCAGGGATAAATTACATAGCGGTCAAGGGTGTACGATATGGAACCACACTAAGCTGGGCACATACGTCAGCTAGCTATGTGGCCCTGGGGAAGTTATTTTTCCTTTCTAGACCTTAGATTTATTTGTAAAATGGGGATAGCAGTGCTATTTATTTCTGTGAGGATTAAATGTTTTAGCAGTTTCTGGCCTGAGTTCCACTGAGCAATCAATAAACAGCAGTGAACCGTGTTGTCAATAAAACACACAGCCAACACCTAGCCCATAGGTGATGCTCAGTGCACCTGTTTTCTACCTCCTTCCTCTCTTTCCCCACCCACCCCTTGGGACCTGCCAGCAGCCTCCTCCCCCTGTACCCAGTTAGGACTTGCTTGTCGCGGTAGCCACAGCTCTCAGACCCCTTCTCCCCTATATGAATTATACCTTATTTCAGGGACCTCAGCTCATGGAATGACTATTTCTTCTCCTACTCGTACTAACACAGGGAATAACACTTCACATTTTTCTTTTTGTAATGCTTTGCACTTTCCAGAGGGTTCATATGACAATAAAATCCTATGGAATAGGGGTATTTATCAGCATGGTTCAACAGATCAAGGGAGTGTGGGCAAGAACTCACATTTATGGAGGGGCTAGGATGTGTCAGACACTCATGAAATAGATCTCATATCCCAGTTATGCAGATGACGAAGATGAAACGCAGGAAGACCAATGGGCTTGCTCACCATAACACAGATGGGAAGATCCAGAGATGAAAATCAACAATGGGCCTGTTTGCACAGAAAACAAACTTATGGTTACCAAAGGGGAAAGAAGGGAGAAGGATAAATTAGGAGTTTGGGATTAGCAGATACAAACTACCATATAAAAAATAGATAAACAACAAGGTCTTACTATATAGCGCAAGGAACTGTATTCATTATCTTGTAATCAACTAACAGAAAAGACTCTGAAAAAGAATATATATATATACTTATATATGTATAATTGAATCACTTTACACTGGAAACTAACACAACACTGTAAGTCAACTATACTTCAATTAAAAAAGGATCTGCTTGATTCCCAGAGCTTGAAGTTTTAACACAAATCACAGAGAGAGTCAAGGACTTGCCACAGGTGTATTATTACTAAAAATTGGTAGGGAGAAGATTATTTGAATGCAGAGTTTGGTTTTTGCTTTCCTAAGTAAAGAAAATAGTGAAATGTCCTGAATAAGTCAAGAATCTGTCCCTAAGACACTCATAGTCCATGAAACTCATTTGTACAAAAGAGATATTTGTATAACATGCAATAATTCTGAAATAAACTTTTAGTAAAATCAAAACCTGCATTGTACAATATGGTAGCCATTAATTCTATGCAAATATTTACATTTAAGTTTATTCCAACTGAAATTAAATACAGTTAATGCAATTAATGCTATACTCTCTGGGGTCTCTGGCCAATACTGCCTGAGTCAAGAGCTGGGGAAAGTTGTGCCCTGCAGGAACCCAGCACCGTAGAAACTGCATTCTTCCAGCAGTGAAGAAAAGAGCCTGCTCTCCCGGGGACTGGGGAGCAGGCTACCCCACAACCAGGAACAGAAGCTCTTCCTTGCTCCAGTCTCTCTCCTAGAAAATGAAGAAGGGGCATGAAGAAACTTGGGGTAATGGAAATATTCTGTGTTGATTGAGGCAGTGGTTTTATGGGTGTAAACATCTGTCAAAGCTCATTGAATTTTATATTCTAAATGGATGTAATTCCTTGTATATAAATTGTACCTCAATGAAATCGATTTTTAAAAAATATGGTAAACTCTAAACAGACACAAGTGCATGCTTGCACACCACCCACCACACACACACACAACCCAAGCTCAGGATGGCTAAAATGAAAAAGACAGAAAATACCAAGTTTGGTGAAGATGTGAAGCAACTGGAACTCTCCTAACACTGTTGGTGGGAAAGAAAAATGTACAGTGTTGGAAAACCTTTTGAAGGAACTATTGAACCTGAACATATGCATACCTTTGTCCAACAATTCCATTCCTAATAAATAACAGAAATGCAAACATATGCTCACCAAAAGATGTCTAGCAGAATATTCATAGCAGCACTGAAATGTTCAGAACTTCAAATTGGAAAATATCCAAATGGCCATAATAGATGAATGGGTTAACCCACTGTTGTATATTAATATAATGGAATATTAAATGGCAATGGCAATAGACAAACTATAACCACACAATATGGGTGAAGCTTATGAATACCATGTTGAATGTAAGAAGACAAACAGGCATGAAAGAGTATGATTATTCCATTTATTAAAAAATTCAAAACAGGCAACGAGTTATGATTAAAAGTCAGGGTTGGACTTCCCTGGTGGCGCAGTGGTTGAGAATCCGCCTGCCGATGCAGGGGACACGGGTTCGTGCCCCGGTCCAGGAAGATCCCACATGCCGTGGAGCGGCTGGGCCCGTGAGCCATGGCCGCTGAGCCTGCGCATCCGGAGCCTGTGCTCCGCAATGGGAGAGGCCACGACAGTGAGAGGCCCGCATACCGCAAAAAAAAAAAAAAAAAATTCAGGGCTGTGGTTACTCATGTGGCGGTTAGTGACAGGAAGGGGGCATTGAAGGGCTTCTGGGTGCTCTGCTGCATTCTTTCTTGATGTGGGTGATGGTTACATGGCGTGTTCAGTGTATAAGTCGTTGCATTGTGCCCTTATGGTTTAAGTCCTTTTCTATATGTATGTTATGCTTCAGTAATGAGTTTACTTTAAAAAAAAATTTTCAGCACTGCTTAGTACACTCAGAGCTCACAACCAGTTGGGTTTGAATCGGTTTTAAGGGAACTTGTGCTTCTTCAGAGGGAATGAGCTGTTACCATTTTAGTATGTTGTGAATCTGTTCTTGAGGACCCCCCCAAGTGTCATCTGCAAGAGCATATGGGGTTATCACAGGCAGGACAATATAAGGTGCTCTTCAACTCCCTGTTGATGCGAGGAGGAGAAACCAGGCTGGAGCAGAGAAAGCACTCCTGGTCCAAGGCTGAGAAGCCCTGGAATAAGAGCAGGTGAGCCTCCTTCCCTTGGTAGAAGTTTAAAAGGAAAGGACTTCAGATTGTTTCACTTTACTTTCCTCTGTTAGCTGTCTGTCTGTCTAATTTGTGCATCAAGGCAAGAGGAAACTTAAAGATAGGCCAATGACATTGGTGTAAGCTTGGGTGGTGGATGGTAGTAAGGTATCCTAGCGTAACAGAGGGAACTCAGGCCTTGCAGACACGCATGCCTGAACTTGAACTCTGAATCGCCATTCCTTGGTGTATCTCGGTAAACTTGGAGAAAGTTATGAACCCTTTCAGAGCCCCAGATTTCTCATGTAAAAGAGAAGAGATACATTTCACATTTGGGGTAAGTATTAGCATTAAAGTATTAGCATTAAAGTTCTATACACTTTTTTGACCATGATCTTCATTAACATAAACTTTTAACATTTTACACAGGGACCCAATACAACTTTACATACATGCACATGCACAGAAACAAAACATTTTACAAAATGATACTCTTGTTATTTGTGGTGGACTGATGTTTTTGACTCTATTTCATTTATTTATTTTTAAATAAAAAGTGCCAATTGCAACCATTTAAATCTATTTCATCACCTACTAGGAAGCCACTGCCCACAGTCTGAAACACCAGCACACAACCCTTAGTGCAAGGCCCGAAGTCATCAGGCATAAGTGCGACCACCATAAAGTTGGGATCAAATAACTTCTTTAAGATTCCATCAGAGTCTGCTGTTCACTAGCAAAACAGGGTCTTTCCAAAGCAAAAACCCCTGAAAAGCATGGTTGTTGGTGGAACTCCTGAACTCAGTAGTGGTTCCCAACTTTGCGTCCATATTAGAATCACCTGTGCTCTAAAAACTCCCCAGACCCAAGCCACACCTCAGTCCCATTGAATCAAAACTTCTGAAGGTGGGCTTCCCTGGTGGCGCAGTGGTTGAGAGTCCGCCTGCCGATGCAGGGGACGCAGGTTCGTGCCCCAGTCTGGGAAGGTCCCACATGCCGCGGAGCATCTGGGCCCGTGAGCCATGGCCACTGAGCCTGCGCGTCCGGAGCCTGTGCTCCGCAGTGGGAGAGGCCACAGCAGTGAGAGGCCCGCGTACCACAAAAAAAAAAAAAAAAAAAAAACTTCTGAAGGTGAGATCCAGGCACCACTGACTCCTGAAGTCCTCCGAGTGACTCCAATGTGCAGTCGAGACAGTGACCCCTGGTCTAAGGGGCCACGTGGGTGCCTGTCCCTATGCCAGCTCTTGCTTCTTCCTTCTCAGGGATCAGAGACACCTGGGCACTCAGCCACCTATTTTGTCGAGGCCCTGAACGCCTGCCAGGAGCATTACCAATGCCCTAGTGATAATACCTTGATACCTACGCCCTGTTGGAAGAGGAATGAGAACTCACTTTCTCAGGCCCTGAGCAGTGACTAAATTGGCATTTATCTGTGAATTCACCTAAAATGACATGAAGGGGCAGTCTGGTGACTTCCTCGGGCTCTTGTTGGGATCAACAGGCTAACGTTGGTAAAGCACGTTGAGGTTCCTGGATCAAGTGACCGAGAGATTATGTTAACAGAGCTGTGGCATTTGGCGTTTACTATTGAGCAGAAATGAGGACAAGACAGTGTTTCCTTAAAGGGTTCACTCAGATCACACCCTGCTGTTACTTCGGCTTGCCATGTGTCTCATCATGTAGATACAGAGACTTAGCTAATGCTGGGAGAACAGAACTTTGCCTTTTTACCTGCATTCTGAAATATATTTATGACCAAAACATCTGATGGCACATAAGATGCTTTTCCAATCACATCAGAACGTAATTGTAAAGACACCCTAAATTTCCAATCTAACTGCAGCACTTAGCCCTACCAGAAATCTCTTCCTATTAAAGAAAATATAGCTGAAAAGGGACATAGCAGAAATGCTCAGCAAGTTTTCTTCTCTCGATTTTTGCAAGCTACCAGGGTTTAACCTCTCACAAATGAGCATTTAAAACAAAGGTATATTTGCTTCTTATATAAATATATATTTCCACTTAGCATTTTCAGACATGCTACCATGGGAGAAGGAAAAGAGGTCTGAGAGAGCGCAGAGAGACCAGCTATCTTTTGTGTGCGGTTCTGATCAATCATTCCATCTATCAGGTGGTACCAAGCACAGGAGTGACTGACTGCAGTATGGGACTTATCGAGCTCAGCTCTTTGAGACCCCATTTACTCTTCTAGAAGTATGTGCTCTGATTAATAATAGATGCTTAGCCACATAGTTAAGTAGAATGATTGGTACCTTTTACTGGTTGTTTTTAAGACTAATTTAGTGAAACTGGCTGACCAGAGCAGAGGTTTGTTGCTGGGCTAGCTAACAAATGTCTGCCTGTTTGTGAACTCAGAAAGCCCTCCTTCCAAAGATCAAGCTATTGGTGCTCTCTGGAAATTTGCTCCGTTATATGTGGTGCTCAAATCCTTGTGAAGACTATGGCCCCTGAGTCTTCCCTTCTTTTTTCTATAAGGATATTTCACCCTTTTGGTGATTGTGGAAAAGTTGATGCTGACACATGTACCCCTCTAAGCCAACAACATAATTAGCTGTAGACAGTATCCCATGGACTAGGTAAAGTTTGGGAAAGAGCAGACGGAAGTTTGCTTGCTAAAAACTCTGCTAAGGAATGTGGAGTAAATAAACACTTAATCCAAAACCTAAAAATCAAAAACAAAAATAGAAAGCCTGACATTACAGTTAACAGTACGTGCATAGGTGAGTATATATATATGTTGAGATCTATTGATATATTGAGCGTGGGACAGGTTTCTTCAAACCCTGCACACACCCTGTAGATAATCCTTTTATTGAAATCTCCCCAACACCTCAGGTTGAGTGGGCCATCTGATTCCCTCCTGGGCCCTGTATGTAGAGATGAGGGTCTGGAAATTCAGATTGCATAAGTAACTTGGCCTTGGCCAAGGTCATATTAAGAGGAGTTGGTGAAATTGTGCTCCATCCTTCAGGAACACAAAGCAAGTATCATTAGATATTGCAGGATACACAGCTATGACTCGCGTTTTCTCAAAGGGGGTGGATGACAACTCAGGTGAGTGTTTGAAAACAGGTGAGGAGGGCGGTGTGCTGGCCAGCAATTCTGATGCTTCCCATGGGTCAGTCACCAGTTCTGCTGCAAAGAGATATTAAACAGGGGAGTGAAGGCATCAGCACTTCTTAGAATTATAGGGTCATCTAGACACCAAGATCATCTTCAGCAAAGCTGAAGCTCCTCAGAGACAGGAAGCTACCACTGTCTGACACTGGCCTTTGTACTATCAGCTCTCTGGCAACTCACCGAGGGATTCTTACTTTCCTCTAGAACTTTCTTAAAACTTTTGCAGTCCAATGGGACTTAAAGATTAACAGGATTGATGTATAGCAAAACATTTATGCAGGTGGAGCTACTCAGCCCATTAAAAAATAATAATACAACTAATATTCATTGAGTGGTTATTATGTGCTAGACTGTGATAATAACTGTGTGTACACTGAAGTATTTAATTCATCCCAAAACTCATGATGTAGGTCTGATAATGTTCCCATTTTACAGATGAGGAGACTGGGTTGTAGAGTGACTCAGAAACTTGCTTAAAGCTTAGTGGTAGTCAACGGGTAGAACTGGGACTCAAATCCACTACTGTTTGATACCAATATCCTTGCTCTGGACCATTATACTCTATAGCTATATAGGTAGCTTCATGGGTATTTTTTCCTTGCTATTTTCCCCAAAGCTATATGCTTACAATTATCTCCTGAATATTCTCCACCTTTCACCTCCTCCTTAATACACATTTTCCCTTATTTCTTCCCAAGCACCCAAAAGATGTCCTTTCAATGATGGGAGAGTTCCTTTCTCTTAGCGTAAGCAAGACACTGTCTTTGATCTTCCATAGCTTTGAAATGATTGAATCTAGATATTGCCCAACTCTCTTGTCCATTCTGTAAGTGGAGAGAGCAAGTTTGTACTAAATGTTAAAAGTAATGGACCAATATCTAAGAAGCACTAAGAGCTCTTCCACTCAATACTTTCCCAGAATGTAGAAGTATTTCCAATTACTCTGCTTTTCTCCAAACCTAGGATCAACAAATGAATAAGAGATGTCAACTTTCATGGAAGGCTACTCACTGAATGCAGTCTGTTCTTGCTTATTGGAAAACCTTTAGCATGGGTTCTTTGTGTTTCGGTTACCATGACAATATTTGGTCCCTTCCCATGTTTTCTTTTTCCAGATCTGAGGCACACTTCACAGTGCCTCACTTCACAGAAAAAGTTACAAGTATTATTTGCTGCCTATGATGATAATCTTAAGTGGATTTCATTCACTGTCCTTTATCAGGATCATGCTGTTCATAAGATGACTTCAGTTTGTCAAGTTATAACATTTAGCACAATTGATTTTTTCATTATTTATGTTTCAGATTTCAGCTCAAAGATCACTTGCTAAGAACTGCTTTCTTTTTTTTTTACATCTTTATTGGAGTATAATTGCTTTACAATGGTGTGTTAGTTTCTGCTTTATGACAAAGTGAATCAGTTATACATATGTTCCCATATCTCTTCCCTCTTGTGTCTCCCTCCCTCCCACCCTCCCCATCCCACCCCTCCAGGCGGTCACAAAGCACGGAGCTGATCTCCCTGTGCTATGCGGCTGCTTCCCACTATGTATCTACCTTACGTTTGGTAGTGTATATATGTCCATGCCTCTCTCGCGCTTTGTCACAGCTTACCCTTACCCCTCACCATATCCTCAAGTCTTTCTTGACTCTGCAAGACTACACTAGACTGCTAAGGTCCCTGCATTATCCCTTTCATTGCACTTTCCACAATCAGTGAAGTTTTCCTTTTCAAAAAATAGGCTTTAGAGCAGTTTCAGGTTCACAGAAAAATTGAGCAGGTGGTATAGAGGGTTTCCAGACACACCCTACCTCTACACATGGACAACCTCTCCACTAACACATCCTGTGCCAGAGTGAAGATTCGTTACAATTGATGAACCTACATCAACACATCATTATTACCCCAAGTCCATAGTTTACATTAGGGTTCACTCTTGGTGTTGTACATTCAATGGGTTGTGATAAATTTATAATGACATGTAGCCACCATTATAGTATCATTGAGTACTTTCACTGCCCTAAAAATCCTCTGTGTTCTGCCTACTCACCCCTCCCTTGTCCCTAACCCATGACAAGTACTGATCTTTTTACTGTCTCCAGAGTTTTGCCTTTACCAGAATGACATATAGTTGAAATAATACACCTTTTCATATTGGCTTATTTCACTTACTAATATGCGTTTAAGGCTCCGCCATGTCTTTTCATGGCTTGATAGTTCATTGTTTTAAGCACTTACTAACATTTCATTGTCTGTATGTACCACAGTTTATTTAACCATTCACCTAATGAAGGGCATCTTGGTTGCTTCCAAGTTCTGTCAATTACGGATAAATCTACTATAAACAACTGTGTGCAGAATTTTGTGTAGACATAAGTTTTCAGTTATTTTGGGTAAAGACAAAGGAGCACAATTTCTTGATCATATGGCAAGAATATGTTTGTTTATTTATTTATTTATTTGGAAACTGTCACACTGTCTTCCAAAGTGGCTGCACTATTTTGCATTCCCACCAGCAGTGAATGGGAGTTCCTGTTGCTCCACATCCTTGCCAGTGGTTGGTGTTGTGTGTGTTTTGGATTTGGTCATTCTAATGGGTGTGTAGTAGTATCTCATTGTTTTGTAATTCCCTGATGACATATGATTTTTTTTTTTTTGTACGTGGGCCTCTCCCTGCTGTGGCCTCTCCCGTTGCGGAGCACAGGCTCCGGACGCGCAGGCTCAGCGGCCATGGCTTACGGGCCCAGCCGCTCCACGGCATGTGGGATCTTCCTGGACCGGGTCACGAACCCGTGTCCCCTGCGTTGGCAGGCGGACTCTCAACCATTGCGCCACCAGGGAAGCCCGACGTATGATTTTTAACATCTTTTCATATACTTGTTTTCCATCTGTTTGTCTTCTTTGGTGAGCTGTCTCTTCAGCTCTCTGCCTATCTTTAAATCAGGTTATTCGTTTTCCAATGTAGTTGTTTAATGCCTGTGCTCCCGGTAGTAACATAAAGCCCTTAAAGGCCGGGGCTATGACTTTTTTCTTACCGCTGTATTCGCAGCACCTAGCTCAGGGCCTTCAGGAATTCAATAAGTGTTTGTTTAATAAAAGAATGAGTGTGTTCATGAACTTGACCACTACTCTAGTCACCCTGGTATCATTGATACCTGTATTTGCCAATTTACTCAGTTAATGACCATAAGTAATTTATTTATTCTACGTCTCAGTTTCCTTATCTCTAAAGTGAAGATAATCATAAAACCAGACCTTCTGACAGGTGAGAGTTATATGAGATAATAACTGAAAACACTTTGTGAACTTAGTGAACTATTTCTAAGATATTACTTATGATAAAGTCCAGGAAACTGGGCTTTAAAGAACTATTTCAGGAAAATTTTAGGTGTAGGATAATTGTCATCTACTTCAACAATTGCAGTCTGGTTACAATAAAGCTTAAGGATAGCTCCTGTTAAGTGAGTGTGTTCTATATGCCAAGTGTTTGTCACACATGACTTCTAATCATTGCAACCACCTTGCACTGTAAGTATCATTTTTCACAGATGAAAAACCTGCAGCTCAAAGAACTTAGATAACTTGTGCAAGATCACAGTGACTGAGCAAGAATTTGAACACAGGTCAGGTTGACAGCAAACCCTACATGTTTCTACTTGTCTGGGATGGTCTCTGACAACTAAACTAAATCAGCTCAAATGAAAACTTTTAGCCTGTATATTTTTAGAATTTTCTGTAAGAATAACTCAGTCTATGCCAAAGAAAATTGAGAAACTAGAGAATTTCACTGGTTACTTTCGGTGGTCTTTGAGAAAGTGTCCCGCGTGCACATGCTCCCTTCATCTGAGCTGTGTGTTTGGGTCATTGAGAACCTGAGGCTCTAAGCCCTCACGCACAGACGGGCAACAAGGGCTCAGGCAGGGAGTGTGGTCAGCCCTGCCTTGGCCTTGCTGTGAAGCCAGCCTCTTCACGTCAAATATGGGCCGTGATTCTTTCCCCAATGGGACTGCATGTTTCAGCCTGAGGCCCAGATGTGAAGACATGAATATGTTCCTTACCCATCGGCACAAAGATCAGACTTAACTTGATGGAAGGTTCTTTATTACCTACAGTGGGATTGTTTGTTCATATCTGTTCAGTGACTAAAAGACTTGACTGTTGAGAGTTGATTTCACAGTGACCCTTCCCCCAGCATCTTGTTACATCCATAAGACTCTGCCAGAGAAGGATTAGGAGGCCACCTGGAGAACAGAGCACCTCAGAAACAGGGTTTGGAGCTGAATCTATTCCTGTTACTCAGCCACAACACAACAGATGTAGATCTAAAGGAGTCTGTTAGAATCAGCCCCGGGCAAATTTTAGGAGGTTGACAATTGCTAGGATTTCTATTTTAGTCTAGAGTCTGAAAATGTCTTTAGTGCTTATTCTGCTACCTAGGTACATAATTCTCCTAAAGAATGCTGGTCCTTGCCCTAGTTTTTCTTTTCTAAAAGTCTTTTCAAGGCAGAAACATTTCTCTTATTTGTATTGCTGTAGATTACTTCTTATAAAATGTATCACTTCATCTATGATAAAACTAGAAAATTGGCTAAGTGCTCTGTCATTATTAAAAGGCTACAAACAAAAATGACCTTTCTACCCCACTCTCTGCCAGCCGCCTGCCCCCAACCAGGCCGCCATCTCTGTCCAAAAACATTTGATCAGGTCTTTTAGGACCTCACATGTGAAAGGGCATCCCCAGCACTAAGACTGACTTCTGCCCTGCATCAGTGCATTTTATTACCCTTATCTGCTTATTGGATTACCATTAGCTGCTTATCTTGACAAATGCACAACGATAAATATAATTTACAGGATTTTGAAACTGTAAGTCATGACTTGTTTACATCGTTCTTTGTTTCCAGGCAGGATTTAGTAGCACATACATTTTATTAAGGAATCCTTCCTCTGCCCCAGTCCAGGCTAGCGAATATATTTCCCAGCTCCTTTCCCCTTTATTTCCCTGCCAAAAAGGCCCAAATAGAAACTGTTGCTTGGTTTATATCCTCCTGAATTTTTTCCCTGTAACAGAAGGCTATGGCGTTTGAGCAAAATATGGTACTTCCTTCACAGCAATTTGTATGTTAGTGATGAGAATAAGCCAAAGTAAAATTCAGAAATATTCCTGACACCTATGTCTCATACATGTGCCAGCGAAGTTTCAAATGGGAATTCACGAAGTAAAGAATCTTTTCCTATTTCACCTTTAATGAATGCATGCCTTCCTTCATTTGAGCAGCGTATATCTTATGAAACTCTTGAAGACAAAGCACCTATACTTGGAATCTGCCATGGGCGAAGCTCTATTCTGCCTCAGCATCAGCTCTGGAAGTTCTTTAAAATGTCTCTTTCACTTATTCTAAAACAACCAAACCTTACTCTCTGCCTTGAATGCTTTCCCGCTGATTAATTGATGTTTCTATTTGAAACACTTGCCTGGATTCTGTTGTGGGAGACTCAGGGGCAGGATATAAACACCTGGGTTAAAAATTTTTACTTGGAGTTGAAGGCAAATCCAGAAATAGAATTCAGTGGCTTGGGCATGGGAGGGCTTCAAGAGTCTGCAGACCCTGCTAATGGACTCTGCCATCACTGCTTTTTAAACCTCGCATCAAGCTGTTCGTAAATAAGCAGGGAAGACCTGCCCTTTTGCCTGTTCTTGAAACACATGCTTTCCTTACTTCAACTTTCAGAACCCCCAAAGGGACCCCAGGGCACTAATCCAGGCTGCCTTCTGACCTGTAAAACCCCTGGGTTATCACAATATACCCTTCAGAGTTGGGAGCAGGTATAGCTGTTTCACTCACACAGGCAGATGCAAGGTAAAAGCATTTGCAAGTGATTTTATTATTTTTACCAAGTGTGCTTAAGAAAACAAAATACTCTATTCAAAAGACCCCAGAATTCACCATCCAAATGTCTCAAACTCCTGGGGTGGCCCTTGATCTTAGTATGACTCAATAAGACAACCCAAGCCCCCATCCCACCCTCCAGGAGGGACTCCTCCCAATATCCCAGGAGATTTCTGGGGAGCTCTTGGTCTCCTGGTAAGTCCACACAAGCATCCAGTTTGGCAACAGGCTTTAGGTTCTGTCTTGCTGGTTTCCTTCACCCCACACAGGAAGTCATTCCGAAACCTTTCCTTCCTGAGAGTACTACTAAGTCTTTTGTTTCCAGTGAAATTTATGGAGAGTTTGAATTAACAGAAGGAGATCACTGCAAGCAAAAACTTCACCTTGGATACTGGAAATCCCTGTCCAGAGATTCCATCAGCCAGTTCTCACCATAGGCAGTTTATCAGCAGCCAGGCTCTCTTGGGTACCATCTTGTCACCATCTTTTGGGGCCTCATCCTCCCTTGATGGCCCCTCTTCCTCCCTGCTTCCTGTCTCAAAACATAAACTCCTTACATGTCAGACAAGCTCTTGACTTCCTACCTCACATTAATTTATAGGGCTACATCTGCATAGGCAAAAACTTACTGAGGTCTTCTGAAAAACAAAGGATGATCTACTCCATCCAGCTATCCACATGTTATTGGCACAAATCCAGGGGCATATTAAAATATTTAACAACTGGTATAGCATGGACCTTATTAATCAGAGTGCCAGCCATAAAGCGCCACATGGCCAGACCATGTGCACCATTAATATTCAACTGTGGGGCAAAAAGCATGAACAGAAACTATGAAATTATGGTTTTCCTAGGTAGAAGTTCCCTCCTTACCAAACTCTGCAAGCACAAGTGGAGTAGTTTAAAGATGTATGTTCTCGGGCTTCCCTGGTGGTGCAGTGCTTGAGAATCTGCCTGCCAATGCAGGGGTCACGGGTTCGAGTCCTGGTCTGGGAAGATCCCACATGCCGCAGAGCAACTAGGCCCATGAGCCACAACTACTGAGCCTGCCCGTCTGGAGCCTGTGCTCTGCAACAAGAGAGGTCGCGACAGTGAAAGGCCCGCGCACCGCGATGAAGAGTGGCCCCTGCTTGCCACAACTAGAGAAAGCCCTCGTGCAGAAACGAAGACCCAACACAGCCAAAAATAAATAAATAAATTTATTAAAAAAAAAAATTCTCTTCACAAGGAAAAAATCTTAAAAAAAAAAAAAAGATGTACGCTCTCACTGGCCAGGGCAAGTCCTTTGTTTTTTAATTTTCCTTCCAACGGCACTGATATTGATATTATTTATTAGTACATGAAATATCTAGACAGAGAAAATGAACATTCATCAGGTGCTTGCTGTGGGCTGGGTGCCAGACGTATATAACTGAAATCTCATACACTGATGCTTGGAGGCAGGTAACATAGTCCACATTTAATAAGGAAAGAATGGGAGGCTCAGAGCCTCTAAGATGCTAAATAACTTGCCCGAGGTCACACTCCTGGTAAGTCGTGGAGATGGGATTTGATCCAAGGCTTGGCTGATGTCTCAGTCCTTGCCTCTCCCTGCACACGTAAGAGTGAGTTCCCTAGAATAGCTTCTCTGGTCCTACTCCCTTGCCTTTTGGGTAGACAAAGATCATAATTCAGGCAGTTGAAGAACGTAGGAAGCAGATGACTCCCTATAGCTTCAGCTCCTGCCTTCTGTCTCCTAAACATACACTGAACTCCTTAGAGAAAAAGTTCACTCTCCTGCCTGTAAAAACCCTTAAGTTCTCCAAAGCTTCACAGCTGTGTGAAGCACACTATGCCCTTCCCCACCCGCTCCCACCCAAAAGCCCTGCTACAGAACATTTACTTTGCAGAAAGGCTAAGATTTTATTCACAAACACCTGCTGTATTTTATCCCAAACACCTACTGGCACAATTTATTAACATTGTTGTTATAAATATTCTAGGTGAGGAATTACAATAAACAAAATGACCTAGAATATAGAAATGTTCTTATTTCCCCCCCCCAAGTGGAAGTTTAAGAATCTTTTTTCTCATGTTCTCCCATCTCCTACAGTGACCCTCCCAAGGTCATTGTCTCGTCCACTCATTTGGGATAATGATGGGGTGACTAATGGCCATGTTGGGAAGGTGGAGGTCAGGGATGTTTCTGATGGCACAGGCCTCTCCTTGTTCCTGAGATCTTCCAATTACAATTGTATCTGCTGACAGATGCAGACCTGCTAACTCAGAGAGAAAAAAGAAATTTTGGTATTTTTTCTTGGCACTTAGAGTTACCACGTTTCTCAAGATCTTCTTCACTGGAGGGAAAGAAGAAAGGATTCACTGACAGATTAGACCAGAATTGGCTTTTTCATAAAGTGATCCTGGATTACACCAATTGCCATTAATGAAAGGTATGTTTTCCCTGCCAATAAGCTTCCAAATGTTCAACAGAAATCCCCAGGGCAATGCTGAGACAAAATCATGGTGGACAAGCCACCATCATCTCTCACATGGATTAATGTCTCCCCTTCCTAGCTGCTCTCAACTGTTTCCACTGTGTGTTGGGGGTGCCCAAGACCACTCTCAGGCTCAGTGATTTGCTAGAAGGACAGACAGGACTCAGAAAAGTTGTTATATTCACGGTATAGTTTATTATAGCAAAGGCATACAGATGGAAATCAGCCCAGGGAAAAGGCACGAAGGGTGGAGTCCAGGAGAAACCAGGCACAAGCTTCCAGGTGTGCCCTCCTGGTGGAGTTGCACAGGACACACATATTTCTTTCAAGTGTGACAACACTTGTGAATCGTTTCAGCCAGGGAAGGCTTGTGTCCAGGGTTTCTATTGTGGGTCATGTAGGCATGCAGCATCTGCTTGACCGACCCTGGCTACTCAGACTGCAGCCCTCTTATCTGGTAAAACTGGTACAGCCTGGCCTAAGGTCTCATGTTCAACAGAACTCTTTTCAAGCAGAGGATTCCAAGGGCACAAAAGTTATCTCCCAGGAGCCCAACAAAGGCCTCTCCTGAAGCTAGGCGTTTTCTGTTGAATGTGCAGAGTTTGAGCATCCCAGGCCTGCTGAGTTAACCCTCACTTCCCTTGAGTCTATTCTCTGCAGAGATGACTGTTTAAAGTCAGAGAGGTGCTGTTTAAAACTCTGCTCAGAACTCTCCACTCTCTTCCCTTGGTAACATGACCTTATGACTCCACGTGATCTGGTTCCCTATCATGCCTTCACTCACCCCATTTCCTCCTCCTTTGCTCTCTGGACTCCAGCAAGACTGGCGTCCTCCCTGTTTCTCAAAACCACAGGCACATTCCTACCTCAGGGCATTTGTTTCCTCTGCCCAGAATGCCCTTGCCTCAGATGTGCACACGGTTTCCTTCCTTGGCCACACCATCTGACGTTTAACCCCACTCCCAGCACATCACATATCTTATTCTTGTCTATTTTTCCCTCCTTATCACTTATCATTAACTATCATCCTCCATAACTTACTTCTTTATTGTTCATTGCTAGTCCCTCCCCTAGAATGTAAACTCCTTAAGTGTGTTATCTGTTTGTTCTCTGCCGTATCCCTGGTTCCTAGAATCAGTGCCTGACATACTCAGTACTATTGTTGAATGAACAAATCAGTGAGGCAAAGTGGTTGCATCCATTCCCATCCTAAGTAGGTAGGCAACATTCATCATCATCATCATATCACCATCATTAATAAAGGCTTACTCTTTTTTTCAGCCATTTGACAGATTACAAAGAATTTTTGTAACCGTTAACCACCTGAGCCTCACCACCCTGGGAAGCAGGTATGATACGTGGCAAGTGCCTCTTCTGTACTAATGTGGGATATGGGAGAAGGTAGGTAAAAGGCAGGGAGATGCAGAGTAAAGGACACTGGATCCAATGTCTTCTACCCTTTGGTCTTCCACAAACTTCCATTCTATGGGGCTAGCATGAGACACTTTATCATTTATGGATTCAGTTTATCTTTGTTTATAAAATAAGTTGAACTTGGATTTGCTAATTTGAAGTCCTTCTCCTTCTAGAAGCTGGTTGTAAAAGTCCAGTTTTATGAGGTCCAGTGTGGTTTCTTTCGACTCATACTGTCCAACTCTTTTTCTGAGAAAGGGCAGCTTGAGTCAATAGTCTTCTCTCTTCAACTCCCATGATTGAAGGTGGGGCTTCAGACCTGTCCAGAGGTTCACTTTAAACGTCCTGTGGAAATCCCTGCTACTGAAACCAGGAAGGGTCATTAACCCCTCCTAAGTCCACCCTTTTATTCTAACCAAGAGTCTTTTGTGCTTTCAAATATGTAACAATGTTTTAATAACATGGAGAAATGCTTACGCTGTCTTACTAAGTGTTCAAAGCTGCATGTAAAAGTAAATCTAAAGTATTGTCTTCATTACATAAAAACATGTATAGCAAAAAGAATGGAAGTATGCAAAATGTCAGCTGTGGTTTCCTTTGTGTAGTTAACTTATGGTTTTTCCCACCTAGTATTTGTTCATTTCTATACTTTTCAAATATTCTAAAATAAATATGTATTGATAACTAACATTATTTCTTTAATTTGAAATTTTAAGACAAAGCAAATAATAATAATAAGAAAACAAAGTATAGAGAGGCATAATTTATAAGTTATTTTTATTTTCCAAGATCATATTTTGAGATTCTGAACACAGCTGACAACACAAGTTTAAAGTTTGCATTTCCTCTACTTGGGCTTTCTTTCAGCACTTAAGCAATGCCAACGGATAGCCAAACTCTCCTTTTGGGGATGTAAGCTACAGGATCAGAAGTTTATTTGAGGAGAGTAGCCACTAGAATCACAAATCTTAATGTAATTTAAATTGCTTCCAGAGCTATCTTTTGCCCCAGCTTAAATGTTTTTTCACCCATCACAAGCCACTGAGAAGTAACTCAGAACCAGAAGGCTTTGCTCTTTATCAGTTCTGGGACAGGTAGACTTGAAGCAGCAGCAAGTTCTTGTTCCAAATGGATGAATCCAATGTTGTCGACAGTGGTTCAAAACAAGTAGGATAGTTCCAAAGCTAAAGCATATGTGTGTGTGTGTGTGTGTGTGTGTGTGTGTGTGTGTGTGTGTGTGAGAGAGAGAGAGAGAGAGAGAGAGAGAGAGAGAGAGAGAGAGATTCTTGATACTCTCTTAAACTGAGCACTTCCTGCCTGCCCATGTGTAACTGTCCCTAATTGTTGGAAAGTCATGATATACAATAACAACAACAACAGACCCCTCAGTGAGCAATTTCAATGCTTCACTTATGCCTTACCATTTAACTGCATGCTGAGGTACCTGAATTTAATCCTCTCTTTTTCTCTCTTAAGTGCCAAAACTGAGTGTCGGTTCTTGTACAAGAAAAGCAAAATCTGTTCTCTCAGGCATCAGGTTTCACAGGAGGATGTTGCATAGATGTGACCAACTATATCTGCATGTGTTTTGAGTAAACACTTCAACTTCCATTATTGATGTTAATGTACCAGCAAGCCTCTGCCTACATGTCCAAGGGATTGGAACTCAACTGAACTAACTTCCCATAATACAAATCACCTAATTGTGTTCTGTATCAGTGTATGTCAGTATATGTACTTCATCTTCCTTATAAAATTACAAGCTCTTAAACATTAGGGGCAGAATCTACTTTTAAAATTTTCAAATTCTGTCACACAGTGTCTTTGTAACAAGAGGTGATGGGTTGTCACTGAGACTACCTACAACTGGGCACTAAGTGGCCCGTGGTTGATGGAGGAATGGGGACAAAAGAGGACAGAGAACTAAGATGCATTGAGCACAAACTCTTGACAGTCACTGAACTAAGAACATTACAAAAATGCATCTTTTCCATAATATCTGTTAGATGCGTATTATTAGCCTAACTTTACAGATGAGGAAAAGGAGACTTGAGTGAGTGACACCATTTATAAGTGGAAGCATTAAGATTCAAAAACATTTCAGTCTAATACTCCAATTTTAAGTCTTTTGATTGACTGTTTCAGGACTTCACAGTGGCCTTGGCCTTGAAATTTCCTCCAGATTACCTGACAGTCATGGACATTTCATTCAGTACAGCAAGAAATGTACCATCTCTCTCTTGCTTTTCTATAGGGTCCACTTCCTTATTTGTGACGGGCATCTGGAGCCTGGGAGAACAATTGTTTATTTTGAAACTTGGCTTTGAATATTAAACCCTTTTATTTATAAAGGGCACTTAAGAGCTCCCCAGGGGCTGATGGCTCTAGTATATGCAGGTCGATCCCTGCCCAAACTGAGACCATCTCTCAGAGAGTAACATTTGAAGGCAATGGTCTTTCTCTCTGCTTTCTTGTCTTGTTCGTGGCAGGTAGCTCAGTCAACAGCATGTCAATCAAATCTCAGTTATTAATGGATGTCCTCAGAAAGGACATTTTAGAAATGCACACATCACGCTGTGCGATCGTGAATGTATTTGCTTTTGCACATGACACCCTATAAACGAAGCATGTGTGTGCAGTCTGGCCCCTTTGCTAACTCCAGATGTGGAACCAGCTGGACGGAAGTTCTTGCTCGCTGGGCTTTGGGATCACTCCAGTGAGCCAGCCTCCCTCCCTCCTGTTCACAGCATTATAGGCAGCTGGTGATCTTGGGGATACATCTTACATATATATTTAGGGAAAGCCGAACTGGGAAGGGCTGCTGGAAATGATAGGAATGAGGCACTCTGTGGGCTCCACACAGCCAAAGTACTGCTCATGTGGGCGGCTGTGTGGTTGGAAATTTACAGGGGAGGGGCCAGCAGTAAACAAGACGACCCCACCTCAGCAGGGACCCCCTCACTCCTCGGGGACCGTGAGGTCCCCTCCTAACCTTTCCTCACCCCCAGCTTACTCCAAAGTGGTCTGTGCTGGTTGAGAGCTTGGTAGGAACATTTGCTCACTTCACTATTTATTTACACCACACCTGTGTATAAAGAGCTCCCCCTGAGATTTCACAAGACCCTTGACATTACCCAAAAAGAGCGTCAGGAAACAGGGAAAGCACGAGTGTGTCTGCCTACATGCAGTGGAGACGTCAGAAAGAGAGCCATTCTGGACACCCATGGATGGCCAAATGCTGTGAACTCAGAGAGCCCACATGTGCTTTGTGAAAACAGGAACTGACCGTGGGACTCTTGTGCCCGTAGTTTCTGTCAAGTTCTTTCCTCTGAAGATTTTATTTTCCTTGCACTTTTCTTTGGAGAGAGCTGGACTTGAGACCTAGTTGGTTGTTAATCGAAAACACAATAAACATCGCTTTTACTTAAAATTAGATTTTCATCCCTTAATACTGAATGGCCACATGAAATGGGTTGTGTAACCCAGGCCGACTGCCTGCTTCTCTTTTTCATAATGAAATGGGCTTGTCTCTGGTTTCATGGGCACGGCAGAGTCTGGGAAAGGCACACATCAGCTTTGCTCCTGAAGGAACACGTCGGTAAAATTCCTCTGCTCTGAGCTGCTTCTCTTTCCTTCACTCCCCCTGCTGAGATCTTCCTTCCTTACTCGACAGAGGAGGAGCTGTTTTGGGGAGGATATAAACTTAAAATGAAGTCTGACTCTGTCCCTTACATGGGTAACTTCTCCCCACTTGTGCCTCTATGTGCGTCTCTCTGTATTTTCCTACTCTGACTCAGAGGTTTGTCTATTTTCACCAGCAGACAGCCTCCCACATGCCATGACCCTGTTCCTAAGGTCCCTTTCTGGTTTGTGTTAGAACCTAGAATGGTTGTGTTTGGAGGTTGGGTCCCAACCTCCACCCAGAGTCTGAGGTTCACTGTGGTCATAACAGAACCTGACCCCCGAGGCTGAGAGTGTTGGTATGTGAACCAACACTCCAATTCCAACTTGCTAAGGCAGGACGATGGTTGAGGTTTTATAGAGAGATGGGGAATATCCTACCAGGGAGGTGAGTGGAAAGGTGTATGTTTGGAGCGGTGGGGGGATCTTCAAACAAGAAGGCATAAGCCTCTGCCGGTCAGTTTCAGGCAATGTGGCAACTAAGGGAAGCTTATGAAGTGAGAGCCCTTCCCAGGGTACACTGACTCTCATCATCAAGGTAGATGCTGGCTGTATACGTGAAGGCCAACCTGGCTGCCCACACTAGCCCGAGGTAAGTCAGATACTCTGGAGGACAGGTGCTATACTAGCAAGGTGGAGATGCCATTGGCCAGGAGGGAAACCCTAAGGAAGAGCTTTCTTTTTACAGTGGGAATGCATGTCCCATTTCCCCAGCTGCTTGCTCCCTGGAATGGCATCCCAAGCCTGGCCCCACGCTACCAGGCATTGGAGCTGAGCATTCAGCTTGGAATGGCTTGGCATCCAGTCAGTATGCACATCTGGGACGTGCAGCTGGATTCAGAACTTGGCAGTGGACTCTGGCACTTGGCAGAATTTTGGGACTGTTAGCACTGACTGAGCCCATCTTTCCTCAGAAGGAGCATCTTGTTCATCAACACCTGCGGCCCAAGGCGGAGAAGGAGATTCTCCTCCACTCAGGCAAAGAGAATGAGGTCACGTTTAAGTTGGATGAACGAACACATTGCAGCAGGTCTGGAAGTCTGTCAGCCATGGGACGGTGTTTTCCATCCAGAGGACAGCAGTGAACGACAGGATGTGATTAGGGATTCACAGAACAGACTGGCAGCCTGTGGCCTCTTCGTGGCACGCACAGTTCACCCAGGCTACAAAGCAAGGCAGGCAGAGGAAGCCATGCCCACCCTCTCTCCCACCGTCATACTTCCTTAGTGTGTCTGACTCTTGAACCACAGCAACAGCCATTTGTTGAATATTTATTATGTGCCAAGAATTGTACATACATAGGCTCACTTAACCTTTGCAAGAACCCAATGATGTATGATTCTTACTCAACTTTGAAGCAAAGGAAACGAGACTCAGAGATTTTAAATATCTTGGCCTTGGAGACACAGCTAGGAAGTGGCCAAATGAGATTCTGTGTTGTTTCTATCTGACTTCAAAGTCCATTATGCCTCATGGCTTTGTCATGCCACTTTCCACCTTGCTTCCCAAGAGCTTTGATAAGGCTTACATCTGTAGTCGTAGCATCTAACTGCCCAGATTATCTAGGATACTGTGTGACTGCTGTAATGAAAACCTAAGATAAGAGTATCTTATACAGATTAGAAATTTAATTTTTCTCAGCCTGAACAAAAGCAATCCAAGACTGTTGTGGTAGCTCCACAATGCCAGGAAGGCACTACAGCCCCTGCTCACCCACATGGTCCAGTGTGGTTCTTCATGATGTCTTCTTCCAACTGGAAGGATGAAGAAAAGTGAGGCAAGACAAGGCACACCCCCAAAATGGCTTGGTCATATACTCACACATAGCAATAAGGATAGCATGAAAATTAGCCTTTTTGGGAACATTTATATGGATGACTAAAGTCTAGTACCAAAGAAGCAAAGAAAAGGGCAAGAATGGACATTGGGGCACAACTCTCCATCTTTGCTGTATATTTTAATGGCCAATCTAAATTTCAGAAGGAAAAAAAAATGTGATACCTCTAGTATAAAGGCATCTGGGACTTCCTGGAGGGAACTGATCAAGGATAATAGGAACCTGAGGTACAAGCAAGCCATATTCCTGGAGAGAGAGACAAGCGGGAAAGGAAGAAAGATATCTGTAAAGACACCAGCGATTCACAGACCACTGGATAGAACTGGTCACATGACTCTAATTGGACTGCAATGGAGGCTGGAAAGTATAGCAGAGCTCGTGGATTTGGGATGAGCATCAGTTGTCTCCGCTATAGAGATTTCACATAAAAACTAGAATTTCCAACTTTTCTTGGAAAATCAGATGTAGCAAACTCAGCTCAACTCTACTGGGCAAGGTCCACAGGAGCTCCTCAACTGCCCCCTTTAGTCAGAGAAATTGGTTTCCAATGCGTCTTATTTACCATTTAACATCTCACCTTTGGGGCCCAATAGTGTCAGAATACAGTTTTGAATGATTTCAGAAGGCTTGCTCTAAGTTGCTCATGACACGCCAAGGCAATCCATTTTATAACCAGAGCTAGAATCATTTCTCCCTAAATGCATTGCCTTACATTTTCCTCAGTGACTCTCTACACTTCCTCACACTTTGCCTGTGAGAACAACCTTCTTGTATTCCTGTGGGTTGATATTTTGTCACTCAAAGATTGTGGGAAGCATCTAGTGTGGGCTTTGTCAGCAAGTATATATAAGAAATATTATTCTGTACATTTTAATGAAAATTTTATGAATGGCCATGCCTCCTCTTTTAATTCTATTCATGGAAGGTGTATAGAATTAGCAACCTAAAGACCTAGGTTGAAGTGTTGATCCTATGACTTGTTAGCTGTCTGACCATAGATGCATCTGTTAGCCTCTTGGAACCCTCATAAAACATTCAGTACAAAGGTGGTCATGGGAATTCCCTGGCAGTCCAGTGGTTAGGACTTGACGCTTTCACTGCCATGACCCAGGTTCAACCCCTGGTCAGGGAACTGAGATCCCGAAAGCCGCACAGCACAGCCAAAAACAAAAAACAAAACAAAACAAAAAAATGTGGACATGAGGACTAAGTGAGGTAGAGTTTGTGAAGGCATTGTAAACTGCAACACCAAGAACACCAATTCAGTTTCCAATCCAGTTATCTTTTAAGTTTCGTTGTTTTCCATTTCTTCTAAATTTTCGATGATGCATTCTCCTCTACATTTTACTTTATTTTATTTTACTTAAGAAAAAGAAGGCAAGAGCTGAAGCACAGCTCTAGATATCTAGAAGAGACAAGAAAAATGTTCTCCTTTTACAGTCAAAGAAACTGACCAACAAGTAGGCTTATCAAACAGCCAAGGCAGAATAAAAGTTGAAAGTTTGTGGCAAAATTGAATGAAAGACCAAATACAGCTGATTCTCATTATTTGCAGATTCTATATTTGCAAATTTGCCTACTGGTTAACATTTATCTGTAATTCTAGAATCAATACTCCTGGAGCTTTTGTAGTCATTTGCAGACACGAGCAGAGCAGTGAAAAACATGAATCACCCAACAACGCGCATTCCTAGCTGAGTTTGAAAAAGGTGACACTGCCTTCTTGTTTCAGGTCTCATACTGTAAACATGTGTCTTTTTGCAATTTTTTTTCCCCTTTTTGTGCTTCTTGTTGATGTTTTCACTCTCTAAAATGGCTCCCAAACAGTGTTGTCTAGCACAAGATGTGTGTGATGTGCCTTATGGAGAAAGAACGTGTGTTAGATAATTTCATTCAGGCATGAGTTATGTTGCTGCTGACCATAAGTTCAATGTTAATGAATCACACACACACACACACACACACACACACACACACACACACACAGTATGTATACACACACACACACATATATGGTATATATATATAGTGTATACACACACACACACACACACACACACATTGTAAGTTGCTTTAAATAGATAGAAAAACGTAAAACAAGATCATGTATTGATCATTTGATCAAAATGTTGTGACCATAGGCTTGCAGGAACTTAACTCTATGTTTCCCTTAGAAGCAATCATTCAGTATTAGCTAATTTGTATGTTTTAGGTGACTTCATAGAAAGTAATAACTGTGAATAATACAAATCAACTGTACATTGCCAAGTACAAACCCTTCATCATAATTCAAAAGTTTTAACAAGATTGCTTTCATTTCAAGCCCCCTTCAAGTATAATGATGGAACCAATGAAAAGTTCTGTGTTTTGGTGGGCATTCTTGACATGCCACTGACATTATCAGCTAATTTTGGAAATATATGGCCCAGCCACGATCACTTCTGGCTCTCTGTGAGCTGTGGCATCATCCTAAATTGAAGACTTAGGTTCTAAAGTCAGAACTAAATGTATTTCATTCATTTTGACTTCATAATCAAAGTAAGCTAAAAGCTGAATGATTGGTAGGTTAGGTTAATGGGACAATACATTATGGAACATTTAGATTCCTTATTTCCTTTTGAAATAGTTATGTAAATCGTCTTTTTGCCTTTCTTCTCTCCTTGCCTTCATTCTTTCCCTTTCTTTCTTCTCTCTTTTTTCCTCTGGATTTTAATCCCTTTTACCTTTCTTATGCCCCCCTCTTTCTCCTTCTCTCCCTCATTTCTCTTTTCTGATGTTGTTACACTTTTCTTGTGTACAGAGCACAAAGCAAAACAGAGACCTGATAATTACTCATTTAATTTTATGACTACAGAGAACCAGCCTATCAAATCCACTCTGAGAACTCTCAAAATGCAAAGATCAAAAGGCAGCTTGAAAGAAGCTGCATTTTGAGATAACTTTTAAAACCCCAATTTGTTTTTCTCATAGCTCAGGGCAAAGGAATGAAAAATAATAGAAATACATTTTAAAGAAATCCCTTAGAGTGGAACTGTATTTCTAGGTAACTTAGATCACAAAAGTGACTTTTAAAAATAGAATTAGCTGTTGACTGCATTGAGCAAAGCCTGGAAATAAATGGAGAAACCAATTCACTTGGAAATTTAGTTAGCAATTAAGTAACTTTGGAGCTTTGACTGCCCTTCATGAAACAGACACATGTTGCATATTTCACATTTTAATAACTAGCCTGGCTTTGTTAAAATGTGTGAGCATTGGAGGTAACAAGCTTGATCTTGTTTAGATCTCTTGGGGTTCGCTCTCTTTTCTCCCTTAGATACACACGTTTCAGTCCTGATTCATCATCCCAAGATAAGAGCTGGAGAGCTTTTAGTTGAAGCGTAGCCATTTAGTGCATCTGAAGGAAGTCTCAGTGTGGCTTCCCCGTTCGCCTGGAGTCACGTTAACGATGCAAGGGAGCACATAATGCACTTTACCCTGATGTTTCATTACTTTGGGCACTAAACCATTGTCAGATCGACCATCAATATCTTATTAAATTCATCATTATGTCCTTGACATTATTCTAATAGCACTGGCAACTGCATGATAGCTACAAATAAATCACAGCCTGACTTTTCTTTCATGTGACTTCCTGACTCAATCCACCACTCACTTTCTCTTTAGCTATAAAAATCCTTAGGCAAGACTTCCCTGGTGACGCAGTGGTTAAGAATCCGCCTGCCAATGCAGGGGACACAGGTTCGAGCCCTGGTCCGGGAAGATCCCACATGCCATGGAGCAACGAAGCCTGTGCGCCATAACTACTGAGCCTGCGCTCTAGAGCCCGTGCGCCACAAGTACTGAGCCTGTGTGCCACAACGACTGAAGTCCACACGCCTAAAGCCCGTGCTCTGCAACAAGAGAAGCCACCGCAATGAGAAGCCTGTGCACCGCAATGAAGAGTAGCCCCTGCTTGCCGCAGCTAGAGAAAGCCCATGTGCATCAACGAAGACCCAACACAGCCAAAAATAAAGAAAGAAAGAAATTTTAAAAAGCTTAGGCAACCAGTCACTTTTTCAGTTGGTAGGAGCGCTAAGATGGAGCTTTTTGTAGCTGCTTTCTGAAGCATTTGCTTTAACATTGCAGATTTATCCATGGAGCCAAACCCTTGAACATCAAAGACAAGGGTTTTGTCTTTGATTGTTTGATTGACCCTGGTCTACTGAGAACTTGGCCACAACCCTCTCCAATTTCAGGTACCTGGGAAACACCTGTTCTCATGATTCATCTACATAGGTAAAACATGGATTGAAATGCTTTCTTCAATCCTTGCTAGATGGGAGCAGCGTTACTATTTTGAGCTTAGCCAGCAGTCTGGATTTCTCTATTTCACAAGCTTGAATAAATCGAACATCTCATTTTGAAAGTTCTCTGCCCTTTTCTTTCTGTCTTTTTCTTTTTTTTCTTAGCAACATATGAGCTTTTACACCATTTACTGATGCAAATTGCAGATATTTTTTTAGAACTATGCTGTGGCTAGCTTCTTTAGGCTATAAATACTCCAGCTTGACTATGTTAGAGACAGATGATTTATGAATTTCGTGGAAAACCAGGGTAAGATCACTATTAGATAATATTGTGACCAAGGGAACACAAGTCCCCAAATCATGCTTCTTGAGTACTCGCCCTTCCATGGATTATGCCTGAGAAGCAGAAGTAACCACAGGTGATAAACTGCAAATGCAAAATAATGTAGCATTATTTTTAGCTCACCCCCATCCTCATGAAAAACTTGAGTGAGGTATACAGGATTACAGGAAAGGAAATTTTCCTTCTACAAGTTAAATCCAAGTTGCTCAAATTTGAGCATGCATCAGAATCTCCTAGAAGCCTGGTTAAAATGCAGATCACTGGATCCCATCCCCAGAGTTTCTGATGTAGTAAGTCTGCGGTGGGGCCTGAGAATTTGCTTTTCTCACTTTGAGACCCACTGAGTTAGGTTTTCATCACCTCAAGATAAAGCAAAACACAGGGTCTGACTGGCCTATAGCCCCTTCAAGTCCACACCCACGTTTTTGATCTTACCCTGTGATGTCAGGAAAACCCCCCGAGTTCCTGGCACTGAACTGGCCCCAGCCCAGTACCCTGGGCATCGCATTGCATTTTAGTAGCTCCAGGCCTGCCTGATGGATGAGAGAGACTCACTACTGGGCCCCATGGGTGGAAGAGAAGAAAGAAGACAGTGCTACTCCCTCATCCACTGTTCCCCATCAACATTGAGAAACTCTGCCCTTCAAACATGGCCCACTCATCTGTATGATGGGAACTGACCAGTCACCTCAGTCCCCCTCCTTGCACATCCAACATCAAGGAGGGCATGCAGAGAAGGGCCCACACTAGTTTTAGAAAAAGAAATTATATCCCCATGTTTTCCTCCACTAGTAAGTTTCCTCTGATAAACCCCAGACAGCGATAACTCCTGTGTATCTCTTGCCCACTGGTTCGAGGGATATTCTTTGCATGTGTGCCTCTATCTCAACAGCAGAGCGCACAATTATGTTTGAAAACAGACTCCAATTCTAAATGTGTTTGTAGAAAATATCCTTAAGAGTAATCCTATAAGGAGCATTTTTGTAAATTATGTCTTTTCTCCTTAAATCATCCATTTTATATATTTCTACTCTCAAGGGTACAGTCTGCTGTGAGACGTAAATTTGCACTTATCTGCCTGTTGCTTATTTTGTTGTTAACGTTTTATTGTGGAAAATTTCAAACATGCCTTTGTTTTTTTCAATTTTTTAAAAGAATATTCTTTGCTTTAAAAAAATGTTTTCCCCGACTTTTCTGTTGTTTCAGCTTTATCTGGTGTGGAGGGAAAATACAAAGCTTTCTTCAGAATTTACTTTAAAGGCAGTATACTTCCTGTCACATAGTATTTTCTTATGAGCCTTTGGTGTTAGGAGAAACTATGCTTTACTTGAGGAAATGGTATCCTTTTGTTGGGCAAATAATGTGAATCTTGCTCTGATGGTGTTTCCCTTTACTTTAGCTCGAGGTCTTTTAGAGTCAATTTGCAATCAACTTCTAGCATTTGTACAGAACCTCTGGACACTCATTTCGGAGTGTTAAAGTGGCTTTTAATTTCTTCCCCTTGTCTCTTTTTAAATTCTATTTTACTTATAACATTTTGGTAAACTCTTTTTGATAATCTTTGAAAAAGGAGATAGGGTAAAAACAAATGCATTTTTCATAAAAAGGCATTATCTTCCTGCCCTTAAAATACAGCCTGTGGTGGAATCTGTGTGCCAGACAGGAAAAGCATTTGATCTCATCGAGAGAAATCTGTACCCAGCAGCAAAGTGACAAACACCTCACAGGAACATCAGCGGTCATCAGGAGAATGAGTTCTTGTGGCCAGTCTAGATGCCTTTTTGCATCTGTTACCCTCATGTGGAGCTCACTTTACTGAGTTCCAGTGAAAGAAATGGCCTTTCAAGTCTGCTTCCTTCCAACCTGCAATAGGCTGTGATTCCATCAAGTTCTACTATTCCGGGTTGTAGAAATTTTATATGTTAAGGTAAAAAAACCTGGACGAGATGATTTATAATATATAAAAAGGTGATACAAATCCATACAAAAAAGACCAACAACTCAGAAAAATGGCATTGGATCAAACGAGCAATTCACAGAACTAAAAAATGACCACACACATATGAGAAAAGTCCGGGCGATCTCATTCATAACAGAGAACGAGCAAATTATATAACCAATAAAATAGTGGCTTTGGCCAACTAGATTGGCAGTATTTTAGGAAGAGTAGGAAAGAGTGTGGGAAATGAATACTCTTAATCACTGTTGATGGGATTATTAATTGTCCTAGACTGAAGGCAAGTTACAAAGAATTATCCAAAATTTAAATGCAGAGGCTATACCAGGAATTCTTCTTTTAGGGACTTATCCTACACAAATATTGGCACATGTGTGCAGAGGCATGCGTATGCATGGAATCGTCATATTAATGACAATATTGAAAAAGGGATAATTAAACTATGCATCAATAAGGGAATGATTAAATACTCACTATATGGATGTATTCATACAACGGCAGCCTGTGCCGCAGTTTAATGAGCTTGATAGCTCTCTGTGTGCCAGCATGGAAATACTCTTCAAAACATATGGTTCAAAGGATGAAACTAAGATGCAGAACAATATGAAAAGAGTATGAGTCCACATATGTAACAAACTACTGCAGACAATATGTTTTTGTGTATGTGTCTATAAGAATGCAAATACATAGGGAAAGAACTTTTTAAAAATAGCCCTCTCTGGTTAGGGGAGTGGGATGGAGATGGGGATGTCAAGAAGGAGAGTAAAGAAGGGCTCTTATTTTTTTATCCTATATCATTTTACATTGGTTTGAACTTTTTCATGTTTGCACCCTTATATTGTGCAATTAATTACCTCAAAAAAACCTTTAAAATAATGAGAAAAATAAAGATAAGAGGACTAAATAGATACATATTCAAATATAATCTGGGTAATGGAATTATGGATAGTTTTTAGTTTTTTTGAGCTGTTGTTTCCAAATTTTTACCATGAGTATATACTGTTTTGTAAACGGACAGAAACAAACAAACAAACAAAAACTTTTTCAGCGTGATACATTTTACTCCTTCCTTTCTAAACACATAGAAAAGGGATATGACAAACCACTGTATTTTAACCACTATGATTTTCTTTCCCATTCTTTCAATCACTCTTATCATTAGAGGGCGGCTTCTGTTTCCTTCCATTCCTGTACTTTAATACTTTCTGACAGAGATTTCTGGTTCAGATTCTCTGTGTCTACTCCCAAACACTAGGAATAAGTTTCAGCCCTGATAGTGTCTTATTCCCAGAAATGCCCATCAACTTCGCCTTCCTCCAGGGGGTTGTTAGGGGAAGGATGCTGAACATTTTTTCTAATTTGTCCTTTTCGTGGGTACAGCATTATGCAAGCCAGAGTCTCCATCTCCCGTGGATTTACCTGGATACCTGGCAATTTCCTTTCTTAAAGGAAACATGTTTTCTTCCAGCTGTGCCCTCATGGGCAACCGCCCTCTCCATTTGGTCTGGAGCTTTCACAAGCTGAATTCCTGCCCGTCTCCCTTGGATCAGCTCAGAGTCACGCTTTCTCTTGAACGCGCCATATGGACTACTGTGGATGATTTCCCATGGCCTGCTCACCTTTTATCATAAGCGCGTCAAGGCATCCCATGTTTTTGAGAAGTAAAAAGAATTTCATGGAAATAGATCCATGAATGGGCTTCCCTTCCCCCAGCCACCTTGCTTTTCCCCTCAATGGTATCTCTTCTGTATACAAATTATCTCCTTAGGGCAGACTTCTCAATCTGTAACACACATGCAAATGGCCTGGGGATCTTGTTAAAATGCAGATTCTCATTCATTAAATCTGGGGTGGGACCCAAGACTTTGCATTTCCACCGAGCTCCCAGGGGATGGTGGTTTTGCTGACCCACGGGCTGCACTTAGAGTGGTAAGGTTCTAAGGGACATTCGCGGGAGTTAGTCCCATCAAAGCCATGCAAGGGTGATGTGGGACTTGTTTAATTGCAAAAAGGAAACTGTCCACACAATAGTGCTAGAGAATCAAAGGTGCGATTGAACTTATGGATATAGGTTTCATTTAGATTTATCTTCTTAAGCATAAACCAAAAGGCCCACAGTTTTATAGAGGGACCTGGTTATGAAACCATGAATCCCAGAATCTCAGGAATGGAAAAGCAGCCTAGAAGGTGTGTACTGAGCTCTCAAAGACAAAACATTTATTCCATTTCATTTTTGATACATTTAGAATTTATTTCAGGTTATCAAATGGGATATGGAGTAATTAAAACACAGTGTGGTTATTTGAACATTTCTTTATACTGAAGTATTTGTTTTAAAATTTTCTTTATACTGAACATTATTTATACTGTTTTTGAGTATATTATTTTATACAGTTTTCTTAGTAGTTTATCTATGTGCTACAATATACACATGTACCTTACAGACATTTAACCACTTCAAGTGAAATATAGAAACCTTGTATCCATTTACTTCTCTTTACTCTCTTTCTTTCTCTCTCTCTCTCTCTCTCTCTCTCTCGTTACAAAATACAAATAACATAAAATTTGCCATTGGTGATATTTAGTACATTCACAATATTGTGCAACCATAACCACTGTCTAGTTGTAATATTGCACATTCTAATCACCTTCAAAGGAAACCATGGACCCATAAGTAATTACTCTCCATTCCTCCTCTCCCTAGTCCCAGGCAACCACTAATCTACTTTCCGTTTCTATGGATTTGCTTGTTCTAGATGTTTTATATAAGTGGAATCATAACACGTGGCCTTTATATCTGGTTTCTTTCACTCATCGTAATGTTATCAAAGTTCATTCATGTAGTAAGATGTGTCAGTACACCATTCATTCTCATGGCTGAATTATATTCCAGATCAACGGGTATATGAATGGGAAGCTTCTACAGTATTAAGTCATTATGCATTTGTGTTCATTCAGGGCTGTGGCTAGGGTGAAGTAGATGAACCAAGTGAGGTAATTATTTTGAGCCCTAAATTGGAAAAGATGCTGAAAAACTTAGTAGTCATGATAAAATAGTAAGGAAATATTTTAAAAATCAAAATTAATGCAAAAAGTACATGATAAACAAAATCTCAACATTTTAAATAAAGACAGGATCAGTATTACTGATGTTTCCTTTTGACTTTGGCTGCGTTGTGGCTTGGCACATCACTGTTATTGGCACTATATTTAAAAAGTTGATATTTTGTTAGTCCTACATTTTTATACTGATTTTGATAAAATATTATACTAGGACATTATTTGTTTTGATTCCTGTGTTTTGGGTGTCAACTTAAATTGGGCACCGGAGGAGAGAGTACCCTGCCTCAATCACTTGACCTTAATCCTGGCCTGTTGTCCGTTTATTCCGGCAAACTAGCTTGCCCTCATGTTTGCTAATAAAACAAGACAGTTTACTAGCAGAATGAATGGAACAAGATGATTTCCAAAATGAAATTAAATTGAATTAAAAATTTAGTGAAAGGCTTGAAATATAAAGTCTGGACAATCTTCAGGAAGATAAATCCAAAGACAATGACATAAAAGTATGAGAGAAAAAAATGTAAATTTAGAGAATCAGACCTGAAAAAAATCTAACATCAGACTATTAGGAATTATAGAAGTTAAAACACACACACACATTCACACACACGCACACAGGAGGTATTTATTACCTAAGTCATACCAGAAAAATTCTATGACCTCAAAGATACATGTCTCCTTGTTAGAAAGGCCCAATGAATGATAAAAGATTCAAACTCAGGAACATCATTGTGAAAATTCAGAACAACAAGGATAAAGGCATATAGAGGGAAAAAAACAGTGGAAAAACAAATTGCCGACAAAGGAATGAGTATCAGAGTGACATCAGGCTCTTGACAGAACACTTTAAGCACAACGTGGGCAGATACTCTGCTGCCTGGTCTGCCTCATTGTGAATGATGGTGTTACGTCTGAAAATAAAAATACAATAATGGGAAGTGACATTTGTAGATAAATCTGAACCAGGTGGTCCCCAATCACAATGCAATCAAGAGTCTGAAAAACCCAGAGCAGGTCGAAGGTGAGCAGCCATCCTTAAAATGGCCTGTCCTCTTGTCCCTTTGGCACGTGCAGAATCACACCACAATATACGCTCCACAGGACCTTTGACCTGCTTTATCTGTTCACTGAAGTATCTGTGGCATCTAAAATATGGTGTGGCATAAACAAGTCCTCTGTAAAAACTTACTGAACAAATGAAGAAATGGATCTATAAGGCTCATCACTTATCATCTTATGAGGAAGGCAGATACCATGTAAAAAAATGTACATAGGTAAGCTGGGAGCAAGAAAACCCTGGTGTGGCATGAATAAGAACTGGCAAGGAGCACAGAGGCCTCCCATCTTTTCAGGTGCATATTGAGAATTTGGATGTCCCCCTTTGGCCTACTTCACGATACACACTTAGTTTTAATTAATAATGGAGACTTTAATGAAACACTTGAAAGCACAGAGATATTTAATAATAACACAAAAACACTTGCTATTAGAAGGCTTCATTTCTAATGCATGCCCACTTATTACCTTTAGGTTTGCTTTTATGTTTTCCAACAGTTTCATATGTTTGTTTCCTAGAGAAGTCGGCACGTCTATTTTCAGGGTTTGAAGAAAACATTTTTGGCGTTTATATAGTTTCTGTCTTATTTGGTGGTTTACTTTTTTTTCCTGGTATTTATTTTTCCTCCTTATTTCTAATCCCTGTAATGAATTTAATCTCCTCCTTCACATGTATATACCCAAGACAATGTTATGAACCCTGGAAGATCTCAACTAAATACTTTTTAATTAACTCACTACCACTTCCATCCCTGGTTTCATTTGGACCAAAAAAAAAAAATGTCCTCCTGTCTCTAGCAGATGCCTTCAGGCACCTGACAGTGCACTGCTGTGAAAGACTTCAGCAAATTTGCCAAGCAGACTGAAGGCGCCTTCCTTTAACCTTAAAGAAATGTCCCAATTTTAAAACTACTTCCAGAAATACATGCCCCCTACCCCAGGGGAAGAGGGAGCACAGCGAAACCATATCATGTTTCTGCTTAAATTCTTGCTAATCTGATTTTCAATTTTTTTTAAAGTTTTCCTCTGGTAAATATACCAAATAAGTGCATGTGATTCACTTCAGGGACCAAGGCAGTTCTGCATTAGAAACAGGCCAATCCTGTGAGTGATTAGAAAGTTTCCTAGAGGACCATTCCATGCAAATTGGACTTAGTACAAGATCTGACTTCAAAGGACAAAACTAATGGTTAAGTGGAGAAAAATTACTCCCTTATGAGTAAAAAGAAAATGGTATATTTTGTGCAGACTGGAAGCATCATTCTGATGCAAAAACTTTCCTCTCCTCTCTCCTGTTCTGTTTGTGCCTTCTGTGAGGAAGCAGCAGAAGAGAGAGAGAAACTAATCATACCCTTAGAATTTCCTCTCCCTGGGAAAGCTCTGGGCCAGTGCTACTTTAAGTGAGGTCCACTCCCTGGGAAAGCTCTGGGCCAGTGCTACTTTAAGTGAGGTCCACTCCCTGGGAAAGCTCTGGGCCAGTGCTACTTTAAGTGAGGACTGGCTGCCAGTCCTCACACTGTTGGTTGCTGTTAACAAGACAGATAACTTGCAAGGGAATGTAAATCCATTCCATCATTAAGCAGACTTTTGGGTCCAGCTGAAATTCACAAGGTGACTTTCTTGATGAAGGAAGCAGTGTCTTGATTCACATTCTGGAGTAAACTTGTCTCTGTTGGACTGACACTTTGGGTAAAACTGGGTTGTCCATGGTGTAAGGAAAACTCCTGAACTGACTCCTGAAGAAGCCACTGAACTAGTTCTGGTTGCAAGTAACAGCAATACACTCAAGCCAGCCCAAGAAAAGAACTTATTTTAGGGATACAAACATGGAACCTCATGGAAATCCAAGAGCTGAGATCACAGAGTTGAAACTCCCAGAAGCTAGTGCCAGAGGCCAGCTCCAGAACAAAAGTTCTCTAACAGGAGCAGCAGCAAAAAGTGTGGACCCACATACTTATGCTGTTCAATTAACAGGTTTTGGAGATATTTCACTCCCTTGTTTTTACTTACAGTTTCCACTCCCTCCTGACTGGGTATCTCTTAGTATCTAGCACTTAATGAATCTAATTCAATTTGAGGTCACTCTTCTCTCAGTGAATTCCATTAAAGGTAAAGGAATCTGGAGTTATTAAGCCTCTGGGGTTTCTAGAAAATACTGGGGCTTAAGCAATGTATTTGAAAAAGCCTTTTCTTTCCATCGGCAGTGATATAAAAAAGTTTTTGATGAAGGCGTAGATCATAATGCCAGTTGCCATAGATAAGGAAAGGGTGAATAAGAAGCAGAGCTTAAAATAAAACAGTTTAAAACAGACCAAAATCTGTTGTCTGAGGAACGGATCTACATTGCAGATGTGCTTTATTTGACCTACATATTGCTTTCATACACACACACACACACACACACACACACACACACACACACACATATATATATACACACACATATATGTATATTTAAAATTTTACCCATGTGTATTATTGCCACAAACTTGGTTCTTACAGTTCTGGAGGCTGGAAGTCCAAAATCAATTTCACTGGGCTGAAATCAAGATGTAGGCAGGACCATGCTCCCTCTAGAGGCGTTAGCTGAAGATATGTTCCTTGACTCTTCCAGCTTCTGGTGGCTGCCAGCATTCCTTGACCTGTGGCTTCATCATCTAATCTCAGCACTCACATTGCCTTCTCCTCTTCTATGTGAAATCACCCTCTCCTCCCTCTCATAAAGACACTCATGATGGCATTTAGGGCCCACCTACATAATCCAGGATAATCTCCCTTCCCAAGATCCTTAACTTAATCACATTTGCAAAGACCCCTTTTCCATATAAGGTAGTATTCACAGATCCCAGGGATATCTTGGGGGTTGTATTCAGCCTACCGCACCCTATGAAATTATTATTTAACTGTTTTTGATCTGTAAATGTAACTTTCATATAATAAAAAAATACTGGTTACCAGAAAATAAATCAGGTTTAATATAAAATACAGATCTCTGTCTTTTCTTGAAAAATGAGAAGATCTGGATAAGCTGGGGCCAAATCCTCAATAGCAACACAACTGGATATCAGCAGCATCTGTCCCTGTGTAAGACTCACCTGTGATCTCCAGCTCACTGTTTCACCCATTCACGGTACTTACTTGGACCCTGAATTGATTTTGAGTTTGTAACCTCTGACAGTTGCAACATCCACAAATGCACAGCTCTACTACAAAGCACCAGGATACACTCATGGAGAAGGTCTGTTTGAGGTGGTTCTAAGGGGTAAGTCAGGCAGAGTTTAGGGTAGCATGGAGGTAAGCTCATTCTAAGTAAGTGAGCAGAGCTTGGAAGCTGGAAAAGTACTAAGTCCTAAGCCACCTTATGGCACCCAGATATTTCTTCCTACAACCTTGAAAGCAAGACTGCTCTTACATAATGTGGTTGAACCTGCCTGGAAGGAAAGCTAAGAGAGTCTGAGAAATCCCACTGTGATCTGCACCCCATTGACCTTGTATCAGAATCTTGTGGCAGTTGGCCTTCTGCAAGGTCCTGGAAGAGTACATTTGTTCCTACGGCAACTTGCAGACACAAATGATAATGCAGAAACAAAATGAGAACCAGTGATACTCATTGATGATGAAAAAGAAGTATACAGTTTTGATTACCTTTATCACAGTTCCTAAAATTCTTTGTGAGGAGGTGTTTTTAGGTTTTTTCTTTTTTGGGGCACTTACGCGATAATGACGTCAAACCCTGTTAATTTTTCGGAGTTATGAATTATACCTATCTTAAAAATCTGTGGAAGACTAAATGTATTTCATCATGAAGAGGTAACATACTTAAAAATATGTATTGGGTCAGTCACTAAAAAGTGAGTTTAGCTGAGGTCAGGTTGACATTTTTGCAGTTTTTTTTTAATTAAGGGGAGGAAGTGGGAACAGAGATGTGTGGTTGTTCCCCCAGGTGAATTTGTGTCTTTGAGAAAAGGAGAAATGTGTGACTCCCTTCTTTCTTTCTCATTTTTCCTTCCTTTCCTTCCTGCTATGCCTTTTCTGTTCTCATGCATGAAACAAGTCTATTCCATGATTTGGGTGGAAGAGGGGAGGGGCAAATTTTGATGTTTTGAATTAAATTATAATGATTAGGGTGTGGGTTGTCCCTGATGAGACAAGGTAAACATCTCCAGTCAGAATCCTGGGCAAGAAACTGCAAGTAAAGGTCCTGGCTGTAATTTAGTTAACTGTTTTTTCCTTGAGAATTATAATATGGGTGTTAAGAGTCAAATTTCTAGGTTCTTCTCTGGGGAAGAGTAAGTGAAGTTCACCAAAGTCTTGAGCATGAAAACATGTAGTTTTGTCTCTACCTTCTACTCCATCCACATCTTTAGTTAGTATCTTTTAATTTCTTATTCATTAATTCAACCAATATTTCATGAGTATCTAGGCATGGTTGGCACTGTAGAAGGTGATGGGCATATTTCAGTGAAAAGAATAGACAAAAATCTCTGAAACTTGCAGATTACATTCTAGTGGGAAGAGCAGACATAAGAATACACCCAATAAATAAGGAATGATTTCATGCATTAGAAGATGATAAGCTGCCTCGGGGACTAAAAGGAGGATAAGGAGCTAAGATGCTAGGGGATGAGTTGCAGTTTTAAATGGGAAGGCAAGATGGACCTCATTAAAGAGGTAACATTTATGCAAAGACTTGAAGGAGGGAAGGGAGTGAGCCTTGTGTTTATCAGGAGAAAAAGGAAGAGTGAATCATGCTGAGAGACAAACCAGTCCAAAGGCCCTGAGTTGGGAGCACACCTGGTGTGTTCCAGGAGCAGTGAGGAGGCCGGTGGGTCTGGAGTGAAAGACTGGATTGAGAAAATAACAGGAAACAAGGTGAAAGAGAGGCTTTTGTAGGCTGTAAAGGGATTTGATTTTTACTACGGTAAGATGGAATAATATGGGAAGATTTTGAGCAGGGGAGTATTATGATCTGATTTGTCTTTGCCAGGCTCACTCTGGCTGCTATCTAATCTGGGGATTAGGTTATAGCTAGTCCAGAGTGGCAGAGGAAAAATCAGAGAAAGAGTCACACAAGAGAAGAGAGCGTCTGCCCAGTGGTAGGCATTGAGGGAGACATGTTTTTGAAGGGAGAGTAAAAAAAAAATGTCACAAACCTCTTACACTAATTAGAACCAAGAACATCAATATGTAATTGTGTCCTAATTTAAGGTAATGTAATAAGGTTTCAGGGGAAGGGCTATGGCATAGAACTACAATAAAACTCTACACCATCCCGAAAATACAGTAAAATGAGCAAAACATATGTTTTAAAGAATGGGAAAATAGAAGCATAGCACTGAAACTGCATAGCTCCCATGCAGTGACCTCATCATGTATAGAGTCTCTACCATGATGCTCTACATTACGCTATTTCTCATCCCCTCCAAAATAAATAAAATATACAGTGCCATACGCATTAGTAAATTTGACTGAAAATTCTGTGTGAAAAAAGGAAAGAATATTATATCACATACAAAGATCCTAAGAAAATTTCTTGACACTTTTGTTCTTTGCTATTGATTATTTTCAAAATCCAAGTCTCTTCATCATCATTCTCTGTACTTCCACCAACTTTTGTACAACAGCCCCTTTACTGTCCAAAGGAGTTAACCTCTGGCTCTCAACTTAAATCCTCAAAACAAAACAAAAACTAGTTGGCTCTCCCTTCTCTCCTCAGATGCAGCAACAATCTATGTTATTGTTATTCAAACATAACTTCAAGTTCTAATCCTCTATTGCAAGCAGTCTATGAAAATATTAACCCAACAAATATAGGTCTTTTCTTGGATTGAGGATGCTGCTGCCAGGAAATATAATTTTTCTACACACTGTTACAAAAAGAAGTTTGCAATTTTTGTATCAAAACTATAAAATATCAAACACTTTGTAAAGTTTCTTCCAGAAATAGAGAAATGCAGGAGTACCTAAAATGGCACACAGCTAGTGGTGTCCTGAAACCAGTTCATAGTGGCTCATGAAAGCCATTCGTGTATGCTCTTCCCAACTTCCAAACTCAGTGACATCATGTTGCAGCTGAAATCAGCCATGATGGTGGTATTTACACCACAGGAATGAAAATACTGAAAATCAGGTTTTTTTCCTCTATAGAATCAATTTACCACATACCACTGCACATGGCACTTATTGGAAGAGATGGCAGAAAAAATATTATAAAAACCTCACTTTTATTCTCAACTTGAAACAAAGAAGATTGAGAAGTCTAAATAAAAAGTCTGCATAGAGAGAGAGCTTCAAGATGGTGGAAGAGTGAGAAGTGGAGATCACCTTCCTCCCACAGATACATCAGAAATACATCTACACATGGAACAACTCCTACAGAACACCTACTGAACGCTGACAGAAGACCTCAGACCTCCCAAAAGGCAAGAAACCCCCCACGTACCTGGGTAGGGCAAAAGAAAAAAGAAAAAACAGAGACAAAAGAATAGGGATGGGACCTGCACCAGTGGGAGGGAGCTGTGAAGGAAGAAAGGTTTCCACACACTAGGAAGTCCCGTCGCGGGTGGAGACTGCGGGTGGCGGAGCGGGGAAGCTTCGGAGCCACGGAGGAGAGCGCAGCAACATGGGTGCGGAGGGCAAAGCGGGGAGATTCCCGCACAGAGGATTGGTGCCGACCAGCACTCACCAGCCCGAGAGGCTTGTCTGCTCACCCGCCAGGGCAGGCGGGGCTGGGAGCTGAGGCTTGGGCTTCGGTCAGAGTGCAGGGAGAGGACTGGGGTTGGCTGCGTGAACACAGCCTGAAGGGGCTAGTGCGCCACAGCTAGCCGGGAAGGAGTCCGGGAAAAAGGTCTGGAACTGCCGAAGATTGTATCAATCACAATCTCAGAGTTCATCCCACCACCCCCACCCCTGCTTTCCCCTGTTGGTGTCCATACATTTGTTCTCTACATCTGTCTCTCCATTTCTGCCTTGCAAACCAGTTCATCTGTACCATTTTTCTAGATTCCACATATGTGCATTGATATACAATATTTGTTTTTCTCTTTCTGACTTACTTCACTCTGTATGAGAGTCTCTAAGTCCATCTATAAATGACCCAATTTTGTTCCTTTTTATGGCTGAGTAATATTCCATGTATATATATACCACTTCTTCTTTATCCATTTGTCTGTCGATGGGCATTTAGGTTGCTTCCATGACCTGGCTATTGTAAATAGTGCTACAATGAACATTGGGATGCATGTGTCTTTTTGAATTATGGTTTTCTCTGGGTATGTACCCAGTACTGGGATTACTGGGTCATATGGTAATTCTATTTTTAGTTTTTTTAAGGAACCTCCATACTGTTCTCCTTAGTGGCTCTATCAATTTACATTCCCACCAACAGTGAAAGAGGGTTTGCTTTTCTCAACACCCTTTCCAGCATTTGCTGTTTGTATATTTTCTTATGAAGCCCATTCTAACTAGTGTGAGGAGATACCTCATTGTAGTTTTGATTTTCATTTCTCTAATAATTAGTGATGTTGAGCAGCTTTTCATGTGCCCCTTGGCCATCCATATGTCTTCTATGGAGAAATGTCTATTTAGGTCTTCTGCCCATTTTTTGATTGGGTTTTTTTTTTAATATTGAGCTGCATCAGCTGTTTATATAATTTGGAGATTAATCATTTGTCCATTGATTCATTTGCAAATATTTTCTCCCATTCTAAGGATTGTCTTTATGTCTTCTTTGCAGTTGCCTTTGCTGTGCAAAAACTATTAAGTTTCATTAGGTCCCATTTGTTCATTTTTGTTTTTATATCCATTACTCTAAGAGGTGGGTCAAAAAGATCTTGCTGAACCTTATGTCAAAGAGTGTTCTTCCTACGTTTTCCTCTAAGACTTTCATAGTGGCCAGTCTTACATTTAGGTCTTTAATCCACTTTGAGTTTATTTTTGTGTATGGTATTAGGGAGTGTTCTAATTTCATTCTTTTACATATAGCTGTCCAGTTTTCCCAGCACCAATTATTGAAGAGACTGTCTTTTCTCCATTGTATATCCTTACCTCCTTTGTCATAAACTAGTTGACCATAGGTGCGTGAGTTTAGCTCTGGGCTGTCTATCCAGTTCCATTGATCTATATTTCTATTTTTGCGCCAGTACCATATTGTCTTGATTACTGTAGCTTTGTAGTATGGTCTGAAGTTGGAGTCTGATTCCTCCAGCACCATTTTTCCCTCAAGATTGCTTTGGCTTTTCTGTCTCCATACAAATTTTAAGATTTTTTTTGTTCCAGTTCTGAAAAAAATGCCACTGGTAATTTGATAGGGATTGCATTGAATCTCTAGATCACATTGGGTAGTATAGTCATTTTCACAATATTGATTCTTCCAATCCAAGAACATGATCTATCTCTCTATCTGTTTGTGCCATCTTTGATCTCTTTCATCAGTGTCTTATAGTTTTCTGAGTACAGGTCTTTTACCTCCTTATGTAGGTTTATTCCTAGGTATTTTATTCTTTTTGTTGCAATGGTGAATGGGATTGTTTCCTTAATTTTTCTTTCTGATCTTTCATTGTTAGTGTATAGGAATGCAAGAGATTTCTGTGCATTAATTTTGTATTCTGCAGCTTTACCAAATCCATTGATTAGCTCTAGGAGTTTCCTGGTGGCATCTTTAGGATTCTCTATGTATAGTATCATGTCATCTGCAAAGAGTGACAGCTTTACTTCTTCTTTTCCAATTTGGATTCCTTTTATTTCTTTTTCTTCTCTGATTGCTGTGGCTAAAACTTCCAAAACTATGTTAAATAATAGTGGTGAGAGTGGGCAACCTTGTCTTTTTCCTGATCTTGGGAGAAATGGTTTCAGTTTTTCACCATTGAGGATGATGTTGACTGTGGGTTTGTCATATATGGCCTTTATTGTGTTGAGGTAAGTTCCCTCTATGCCTACTTTCTGGAGGGTTTTTATCATAAATGGGAGTTGAACTTTGTCAAAAGCTTTTTCTGCATCTATTGAGATGATCATATGGTTTTTCTCCTTCAATTTGTTAATATGGTGTATCACATTGATTAATTTGCATATATTGAAGAATCCTTGCATTCCTGGGATAAACCCCACTTGATCATGGTGTATGATCCTTTTAATGTGTTGCTGGATTCTGTTTGCTAGTATTTTGTTGAGGATTTTTGCATCCATATTCATCAGTGTTATTGGTCTGTAATTTTCTTTTTTTGTAGTATCTTTGTCTGGTTTTGGTATCAGGATGATGGTGAATGAGTTTGGGAGTGTTCCTCCCTCTGCTATATTTTTAGAAGAGCTTGAGAAGGATAGATGTTAGCTCTTCTCCAATTGTTTGATAGAATTCACCTGTGAAGCCATTGGTCCTGGGACTTTGTTTGTTGGAAGATTTTTAACCACAGTTTTAATTTCATTACTTGTGATTGGTCTGCTCATATTTTCTATTTCTTCCTGGTTCACTCTTGGAAGGTTATACATTTCTAAGAATTTGTCCATTTCTCCCAGGTTGTCCATTTTGTTGGCATAGGGTTGCTTGTAGTAGTCTCTTAAGGTGCTTTGTATTTCTGTGGTGTCAGTTGTAGCTTCTCCTTTTTCATTTTAATTTTATTGATTTGAATCCTCTCCCTCTTTTTCTTGATGAGTCTGGCTAAAGGTTTATCAATTTTTTTTATCTTCTCAATGAACCAGCTTTTACTTTTATTGATCTTTGCTATTGTTTTCTTTGTTTCTTTTTAATTTATTTCTGCTCTGATTTTTATGATTTCTTTCCTTCTACTAACTTGGGGTTTTGTTTGTTTTTCTTTCTCTAGTTCCTTTAGGTGTAAGTTTAGGTTGTTTATTTTAGATTTTTCTCGTTTCTTGAGGTAAGCTTGTATTGCTATAAATTTCCCTCTTAGAACTGCTTTTGCTGCATCCCCTAGGTTTTGGATCATTGTGGGTTTTTTTGTCATTTGTCTCTGGGTATTTTTTTATTTCCTCTTTGATTTCTTCAGTGTTCTCTGGGTTATTTAGGAACATATTGTTTAGCCTCCATGTGTTTGTGTTTTTTACCTTTTTTCCCCTGTAATTTATTTCTAATCTTATAGTGTTGTGGTCGGAAAAGATGCTTGATCCAATTTCAATTTCCTAAAATTTACTGAGGCTTGATTTGTGACCCAAGATGTGATGTATCCTGGAGAATGTTCTGTTTGCACTTGAGAAGAAAATGTAATCTGTTGTTTTCAGATGGAATGTCCTATAAATATGAATTAAATCTCTCTGGTCTATTGTGTCATTTAAAGCTTATGTTTCCTTATTAATTTTCAGTGTGGATAATCTGTCCATTGGTGTAAGTGAGGTGTTAAAATCCCCCACTATTATTGTGTTACTGTCAATTTCCTCTTTTATAGCTGTTAGCAGTTGCCTTATGTATTGAGGTGCTCCTATGTTGGGTGCATATATATTTATAATTGTTATATCTTCTTCTTGGATTGATCCCTCGATCATTGTGTAGTGTCCTTCCTTGTCTCTTGTAACATTCTTTATTTTAAATTCTATTTTATCTGATATGAGTATTACTACTCCAGCTTTCTATATATTTGCATTTGCATAGAATATGATTTTTATTCTATGGTTGGAGCATTTAATCCATTCACGTTTAAGGTAATTATCGATATGTATGTTCCTATGACAATTTTCTTAATTGTTTTGGGTTTGTTTTTGTAGGTCTTTTTATTCTTTTGTGTTTCCCACTTAGAGAAGTTCCTTTAGCATTTGTTTTAGAGCTTGTTTCATTGTGCTGAACTCTCTTTGCTTTTGCTTGTCTGTAAGGCTTTTGATTTCTCCTTCGAATCTGAATGTGATCCTTGCTGGGTAGAGTAATCTTTGTTGTACTTTGTTCCCTTTCATCATTTTAAATATATCTTGCTACTCCCTTCTGGCCTGTAGAGTTTCTGCTGAGAAATCAGCTGTTAACCTTATCAGAGTTCCCTTGTATGTTATTTGTCATTTTTCCCTTGTTGCTTTGAATAATTTTGCTTTGTCTTTAATTTTTGTCCATTTGATTACCATGTGTCTCGGTGGGTTTCTATTTGGATTTCTCCTGCCTGGATCTCTCTGTGCCTCCTGGACTTGGGTAGCTACTTCCTTTCCCATATTAGGAAAGTTGTCAACTATGATCTCTTCAAATATGTTCTTGGGTCCTTTCTCTCTCTCTTCTCCTTCTGGGACCCCTATAATGCGAATGTTGGTGAGTTTAATGTTGTCCCAGAGGTCTCTTAGACTGTCTTAATTTCTTTTCATTCTTTTTTCTTTATTGTGTTCCATGGCAGTGAATTCCACCATTCTGTCTTCCAGGTCACTTATCCGTTCTTCTGCCTCAGTTATTCTGCTATTGATTCCTTCTAGTGTATTTTTCATTTCAGTTATTGTATTGTTCATCTCTGTTTGTTTGTTCTTTAATTATTTTAGGTGTTTGTTCTTTAATTCTTCTAGGTCTTTGTTATACATTTCTCGCATCTTCTCGAGCTTTGCCTCCATTTTTTCCCGAGGTCCTGGATCATCTTCACTCTCATTATTCTGAATTCTTTTTCTGAAATATTGCCTATCTCCACTTCATTTAGTTGTTATTTGGGGTTTTACCTTGTTCCTTCATCTGGTACCTAGTCCTCTGATTTTTCATTTTGTCTATCTTTCTGTGAATGTGGTTTTCATTCCACAGACTGCAGGATTGTAGTTCTTGTGGCTCCTGCTGTCTGCCCTTTGGTGGATGAGGCTATCTAAGAGGCTTGTGGAAGCTTCCTGATGGGATGGACTGGTGGTGGGTAGAGCTGGGTGTTGCTCTGGTGGGCAGAGCTCAGTAAAACTTTAATCCACCTGTCTACTGACAGGTGGGGCTGAGCTCCCTCCCTGTTGGTTGTTTGGTCTGAGGCAACCCAGCACTGGAGCCTACAGGCCTTTTGGTGGGGTTAATGGCAGACTCCAGGAGGGCTTACACCAAGGAGTACTTCCCAGTACTTCTGCTGCCAGTGTCCTTGTCCCCATGGTGAGCCACAGCTTTCCCCCAACCTCTGCAAGAGACCCTCCAACACTGGCAGGTAGGTCTGTTTCAGTCTCCTATGGGGTCACTGCTCCTTCCCCACCGGGTCCTGATGTGCACACTACTTTGTGTGTGCCCTCCAAGAGTGGAGTCTCTGTTTCCCGTAGACCTGTCAAAGTCTTGCAATCAAATCCCACTAACCTTTAAAGTCTGATTCTCTGGGAATTCCTCCTCCCATTGCCACACCCCCAGGTTGGGAAGCCTGATGTGGGACTCAGAACCTTCACTCCAGTGGGTGGATTTCTGTGGTATAATTGTTCTCCAGTTTGTGAGTCACCCACCTAGAGGTTATGGGATTTGATTTTATTGTGATTGTGCCCCTCATACCATCTCATTGCGGCTTCTCCTTTGTCTTTGGATGTGGGATCTTTTTTGGTGAGTTCCAGTGTTTTCTTTTCAATGACTGTTCAGCAGTTAGTTGTGATTCTTGTGCTCTTGCAAGAGGGAGTCAAGATTTCCTTCTTTTTAAATGCTGAATAATATTGTTCTGTATGGATATACCACATTTTGTTCATTCATTCCTCCATGACAACTTGAATTTCTTCCACATTTTGGTTATTGTGAACAAATGCTACCATACACCTGGGTGTACAAATATCTCCTTTGAGTTCTTGCTTTCCATTCCTTTGGGTACCTACCCAACAGTGGAATTGCTGGACATATGGTGATTCTATCTTTAATGTTTTGAGGAACCACCTTATTGTTTTCCATAGCAGCTGTACCCATTTCCATGGGATATTTTATATTAAGTTTTTAAATGAAAAGGAAACTTAAGACAGAAGCTAAGTTCAGTTGTAGGAAAACAAAGAAAATTAAATTTGTTTTCCACACCTGTGTTTGTTAACTGAAGAAATGTATACCTGCTGTGCTCATCTGAATTAAGAATTCTGCTTTCTACCTCCTGAGGTTTGAATTCAGTAACTTCCCCCTTATTTTTTGTCATCTGCAGAGTGCCAAAAAAAGATGATTTGCATGGATTTTTCCTTTGCATCCTGTGTCTCAGCATTATGGAAACAGCCTTTCCTTGCCTTCTCATGGGTGAAGTCGGCTGCAGCTCTGACTGGGGACATTGCTTTTTCTTCTAGCCCTCCACCTCTTCCTTGACATCTTTGTTGGGCTGGATCCTGCTGACCAGCCTCCTTTACACTTTGTTGTTCCTTGGTTTCCATTCCTATTTTCTTTTCTATTTCTGTGATCATGTCTCTTCCTCCTCCTGTTCCCGAGATGTCACATTGTAGCCTGCAGTGCTCAGAGAACCCTAGGAAAGAAGAGTGGAGGCCAGGAGTCAGAAGCCTTTTGACATTGATGCAGCTCTCAGTGGCCAAGTACATGGTGTGGCTGAGGGAGTGGGAAAAGCCAGGGCTGAGATGATTCGGAGGTTCCTCCTTGGGCAGCTTGTGAGGAAAGTTGCCACCACCTGTGAGGGAAAGCAGGAGGAAGATAAGGACTTCAGTTTTAGACACATTAGGTTGAGCTGCCTGCAAGACATCCAGGTGGCATATGCTGCTGTCCTATCTCTCACATCTCCCCCCATTCCAATCCTCTGCCAGTGCCCTGATCACTGCTCACCTGGGCCAACTGAACAGCCTGAACAGGCCAGCTGAATGGGGTCTCTGTCTCCTGGTTTCTACTTCCTGTCCCAAATTCCCCTGTGCTGCTGGGTTAATCATCCCAGAGCGAGACCACAATTGTATGCCACTCTATCCTATTCACACAAGGCACAGTGTATGCTACCATACAATCATATCCCATACTTCATCACATGCTGCCTGTCACACAGTACACACTGTCACACAATCATATCACACACTGTCATCATATATTGTGTGTCACATAGTACACACTACTACAAGTCATATCACATGCTATCACATATCATGTCACAAGATACAAACCATCACACAATCAAATTCTGTCCTCTCCTACATCACTCTTCTCATAGTACACATAAATATACAATTACATCACGTGTTACTGCGTTTGTCACACAGCACACACTATCACATAATCGTATCACATGTAAAAACTGCAACCCATCAACAATCTTAAAAGTCATTGCCTATCCTTCTATATTAAACGTAAATTTCCTACCCTGGAATTCCACATGTTAGGATGTTTTTGGTTGCAAGACATAAATCCTTACTTAACATGTTTTAAGCGACAAGGATACTTAATATTTTTTACCCCAGTCAGGTAAATGATATTAACTCTGGATCAGAGAAGAGGAAATGGAGACGCAGAATTGTTAAGTAATTTGCCCAGCACTAAACGGCTAATAAATGTCAGAGTCAAGCCTTTTAACTCCATCCTCTGTCTCCAAAGCTCCTGGTATACTCCCTCTCTATACTACCTGATGTGAGTTGACGTTTGCATTCTCCATTCCTTATTCTAAGAGGTTAGGTTGAGTGAGGTCTTGCCGAATGTCAACATTTTTCAATTCTAATCCAGTGAATCAAAAAGTCTTTTTAGAGTATCTGCTGTGTCCCAGCACAGTGGGTAACATTGAAAATTGCATGGCCCAGTCTTTGCCCTGAAGGAGCATCCAACCTGGTAGGAGAAAGATGGCATAAAAGCACAGCTAATCTTTAGAGATTAATAAAGTGGGTAAGTCTGTAATTGTGTCGAGCAGAAGATAAGCTGATCATACTATGAATGCCTGGGTCTTGTAAATGGGTAGGATTTTCATGAAGTGAGTGTGAGGAACATTGTAACAGCATGAACAAGGGCACAGCAGCAGGAATACATGAAGAAATCAGTATCTATTAAAGAAGAAACTCCCCTATCCTGCTTTTCTGTATGCCCATGGCTATATACATGTATTTAATATATATAACAAAGATCATATGTGGCCCCCAAAGCCTAAAACATTTGCTTTCTGACCCTTTATGGAAGGGGTTTGTGGATCCTGGTGGAGATCGGGCTATCTAGATGGCTCAGAAAAGTGTTACATTGGGCGTATTTCCATTTCCAGAATTGTCTTCATGGCCTCTGGGGCAGGTTCCCTCAAGGTCCACGAGGGACCAGACCCTCTTCTCTAAAGTTGTAGGGGCCACCCCAATCCATGGGAATCGCCTTCCCAGCACTGCCCTCATGGGAACTTAGGGCTTATTCTAGTGTTCAAGATTAGTCTTATAAATATTCTACATACTCGGGGTATTTTTTAAATTGAGAAGTATTTTTCAACAAAAGACTAATATAATTTTTTTAAAGGAGAAATTATGCAATGAAAGAGTCTTCCTTCCACCCTAGACTCCAAATTTGAAAGAACTGCTATTGAGAGTTTCTTGGGTATCCTTAATCTGTGTGTGCGTACGTATGCGTGTTACTTTATACAATGGGGAACAAGTTGCCCTACTGTCCTGGCTCTTGCTTTCTTGCTTCTTTTTTTTTTTCTTTTTAACTTAGCAATATAATGAGAAGATCTTTCCACATCAGCAAATGCAAATCTGGCTCCTTTTGAATAGCAGCATAGTATTCTTTTGACTGAATGTACTACATTTGAATGACCTATTCCCTTATTAATAACAATTAAGTAGTCACCAGTGTTTGTCTGTTACAAACTATTTAAAATTTCTAATCCTTATACAGGTAGCTTTGTACAAATGAGTGAATGTAACTGGAGGATAAATTCCTAGGTGTGGAATTGCTGAGTAAAGGGTAAGTGTTTTAGATTTTGATACATCATGACAAATAGCCTTCCAGAAAAGTTGCACAGAATCAACTCTCCACCAACAGGAGATAAGAATTCCTTTTCCTCAACATCTTCCTTAACATTGAGCCTTATCACTACCAATTTGGTAGGTGAAAATCAAAGTCCACTGTATATGATTGTATAACATTGTATAAACCATAACCTTTCATGTTTATTTTTATGAGATCCGTCAGTTCATGCTTTGCTCATTGAGGTGTTGGAGTTTCTCTTTTTAATACCTCCTACACCTCATCCACACCTCATCCTTCCAGAATACAGGGACTTTATCTGTCTTTTTTGCCCACTGTAGCCCCTGATGAATGCCCAGAACTGTGCCTAACACATAGTAGGCAGATAGTATTTGTTAAATGTATGAACAATTTAAAAAATCATTATACAGTAAGAAAATTAGGCCCTCTTACTCCCAATATGTGTTGCAAAAATTTTTTTCATTGTTAGATTCCCTTGGTTATTTATTTATTTATTTTTACAATGTAAAAGGTTCATGAAAATTTCCATGGTTAAGAATATCATTCTTTGATTCATTTAAAATATATTTTGTTATAAGATGTATGGAAGTAATCTAACTTAAAATTTTCTGCCTTAATGTGTTTGTGTGTGTTTTTTTTAATGTCTTCATTGGAGTATAATTGCTTTACAAGGTGGTCAGTTTCTGCTGTACAAAAAAGTGAATCAGCTATATGTATATATATATCCCCATATCCCCTCCCTCTTGAGCCTCCCTCTCACCCCCCCATCCCACCCCTCTAGGTTGTCACAACGCATCGAGCTGATTTCCCTGTGCTATGGACACTTGAATGAGCCTAGAAAGCCCTCTGCATACTGGTTGGTCCACAAAATCCCACCATAAGCACATCATGCCTTCATCTCAAGGCTTTGGGTCACATTTCTGAGAAGTGTAGATTTTATTCGATGGAATGATGGGACAAAGAAAATTGCTGGTTGGTGTAGAGAGAGAAGTTTCCGCTAAAGAGGCAAGTGTATAGGAAGAGAAAATTGGAAATTCCAAGAGTGAATTTTGCTTATTTCACAATAATTCTAAGAATAACTTAACTAGGATACCTTGCTGTTGAGATATGTGCAATTTTATTTTGGAGTTTTCTCATGCAATACAGAGATGTCAATTCTGAGCCTCCGTACCCCTTGAGATGTGAGAGACATTGGATGGTCTGAAGCCCATTCAAGCGTTTTTGAGCATTTCTGGAAGTCTTAAGTTCTGCTTCCTCTGCCTCTTCATCTTCAGCTTGTTCACCAGCTCCACACGTGAACCCCAGGCAAACACAGATCCTCCTCCACTGTCACTACCCAATCACCAATGAAAATCCCTCATGCCAAATCTTTGTGGGTGGAGTGGAGTTTACTGAAGACACTTTTGGGTGAAACTTTCTATCATCACGCTGGCACCATCTTTCTCCCCATCCTAACCCTCTGCCTCTGCTTGTCACCATCTTCCCCACTGCGCTGGTCTAAGGACTTATTTCCCTCCCCTGAAATGTTGCCCAGCAGGAAGGGGAGAGACCACATAGACTTTTTCCAACAAAGACAGATTTGTACCCAAATGGAAATCTGGTGCCAACAGTCGAAATCATAAAATGTTCTCTACCTCGTTGTATTTACATTACATTTAACAGGTCCATTACTGCTTTCTCCCATCACACTCTGACTACCACCACACACAGCCATCCACATGCACATACTTCTCCCCTTTCCTCTCTTTGTGCATTACAAAGCAACTTAACCAATATGAAAGCCAAGTGAATTAAAATAATTGATAGCCTTTGAGACACAGCTGAGTTTTTTTCTGGTTCAGACACAGCTGAGTTTTTTTCTGGTTCATTGCAGTGCAATAGATTAGACAGATGGGGTCTAGACTAGATCCAGAAATTAGAACTGCAGACTCTTAGTGTGCTTAGTGGTCCCCTAACAATTTGAAGTCCTAGGACAAAGTCCAGACTGGTAGACAAAAGGTAACAGATAAAAGGGAATAGTCTAATACTTCCTCTGGCACCAGGGGAGTCTACATATACTCAGTGACACAATGTCCAGCAGGTGGGCAGGGACTGACAATGGAGAACCCAGCGGCTAATCACACATGGGTGGATTTGCTTGGTGTTCTCAATTGCAGGAACTTGGGGAGCAACAGCGAAATCTCACGGCAGGGAGCAGACCCCTGCTCTATTTCAATGCACAGAACTGTTGCCCCAGAAACAAGGTAAAGGTGTGAGAAAATGAGTGGGAAGTGTCGCAGGCTACTAAAACTGAAAATGGGGAAAAACCCAAAGGGAAGTCAACTTGACCGTGAATGTCTGGAAGAGGGGTCAGCACGCTATGGCCTAATGGGCCAATCTCACCCACTACTATTTTTATAAATAAAGTTATATTGAAACACAGCTACACCATTCATTTGTCTATTGTCTATGTCTGCTTTCATGCTGTAATGGCAGAGCTGAGCTGTTGAGACAGCGATCATATGGCCTGCAGAGCCTAAAATATTTACTACCTGGCCCTTTCACAGGAAAAAAAAAAATTGCCTACCCCTGCTTTTTCCATCTTGTCTACATCTCTATTTTCAGCATCTACAAGAGTGCCTGGCCCATCTTAGGTTTTCAATCAGTATTTGTTAAATGAATGAATGAGCAAATAAAGCCCTGAATGTTGGGAATCTCTTACATCCTAAGGTCCTTTCTCCAAAGAGGAGGACTGGTCATGGGGACTAGGATGGGGTCCCTCTCAGCTGTGGAGAGAGCAAGGTTTACAGAGAACATCCCAGAACATGAAGATCATCCTGTAGACAAAAGGAGGTTCTCAGATGCCCCTAACTGCTTTACCAGCAGAAACATCCACTGTGTATCTATTTCTGGAAATTAAGCCTAATTTTAAATCTGCAGAATTAGCTAAGCACTCTGATAGTTTTCACTAAAGAATTCTAATGGTTAATTATGCTTAGTTTCTTAATGGTTTTCTCCCTTCATCAGATCCCTTTGTGCTGGCTCTGCTCAGAGGGCACAAAATGATACATACTGATTGTATTTCTTCAAAAAAGAAAGCTTTGAATTCACTGCAGTTTTCTTTTCCTTTCCTTATTGATCTTCCTTGTTTTCACTGTTAATTATGAGCTGATAGGAAAAAAGTAATACAAGAATGGCAACCAGTGGAACCTATACTGATAACCCATATAGGAATATAGGAAAAGAATCTGAAAAAACATATATATATATATATATTCAGTTCTCTCTCTCTCTCTCTATATATATATATACATATATATACATACATATATATATATATACATATATATATACATACATATATATATATATAGAGAGAGAGAGAGAGAGAGAACTGAATCACTTTACTGTACACTTGAAAGTAACATAACATTGTAAGTCAACTATACTTCAATTTAAAACAATACAGGAATTGCAATCAGCTAGTCATGTTCAGCTTTCAGTTCTTAAGTGCCTGAAGCTGACTTTTCAGACCTTGGGCTTGCGTGAAACTTGGTGTTAAGTGATCATCCCTCCTCCCCAACCACCAAAGTTTCTAAAGAGGTAAAATAAAGGCCTCATTCTTAGGATCAAAACTTGACAAGGATATCATATCCTACCTAAGGCACCGAAACTGCTAAGCAAGAGGCACCTACTCTCTCAAGCCTCCCAGCTGAGCATGTAGCAAAGGGCTTCATTGGCCATTTCCCTCAAGTTTTCTTTCTTAAGGGAGAAGGTAGATTATGCCCTAATTGACAAATGTCCAAACCCCATAAGTGTGGTCTCCTCTTGTCTTAGTCTGTTCAGATTGTTACAACAAGAATACCATTTACTGGGTGACTTAAACAACAGAAATGTATTTCTTACAGTTCTGAAGCTGGGAAGTCCAAGATCAAGGTGTCAGCAGATTTGGTGACTGGTGAAGACCCACTTCCTAGTTTGCAGATGGCCATCTTCTCACTGTGTTCTCACATGATGAAGAGAGAGATCATCTCTCTGGTATCTCTTATAAGGGCACTAATTCTATTCATGAAGGCTCCATCCTCATGACCTAATTGCCTCCCAAAGGCCCCACCTCCAAAAACCATCACACTTCAACATATGAACTTGGGGGGTGAGCACAAACATTCCGTCTATAGCACCTACACCATTAAAGCACTAACATTAGGAAATGGTACACATGCTTTCCTGGCTTTTCTGTCACTCTGACTGGTTTACATCTTCTGAGGTTTTCCATGAGAAGTTACTGGATGTTTGTTGCAATCATCATATAGCCACTCTCCTCACTTCTGCACTCAATATACACTGTTTATACAGTTTGCTGTTGTGGATAATGAGGCATCACACCAGAAACTGCACCCAGTATTTGCAGCCAGTCAAGTCAGAAGTATTTATTGAATATGTTCTATGCATGTGACATTCATCTGGATATGTGCTGGAGCTATACGGATGAATAAAACAAGATGAGGATGCATCTTGAGAAAAAGTATAAGGGAAGATAAAGCTCAGAGGTGCCCATATAGTTACTATTCAATGGGTACTTGATTAAAATCCCAGGATCATCCTTAAGTCCAACCAAGTAGGAATGTGATTGAAACATAAAACTTAGGTTCACTTACAGATACCACCCAAATGTCCCAGTCCTCCCGGGTGAGGCTGGTGGGCCCTGTTGATAAGACAGTTAAAGTTGCCTTTAGCAATCCTCCTCAGAAAATGCAGGTGAGAGATCTTTGTTCTCAGCACTTCTTTTAAATCTGCATAGGACTCTGGAGACACATCAGTTTCTGGATTGTCTGGATATTTTTCAGGATTGATGCTGAATTGGAAAAGACTAGTGATTGATTTGGAGTGAGTATTTAGAATTTTTCAATGTCAAACTTGTAACTTTCCCTGTAATTTTTCCTGTAATCTATTTTTGAAGTGAATTTAGAATTGGTTTTAAAAATAATGGATGCATACTAAAACCATGCTAGTGTAAGTTTTTCAGATTTAATAGAACTCTAGAAAATGATGAATATTATATGTAAATTTCAAACATAAAACGTACTCCCAAGTCATCCCCTAATGGTATTCCCTGTGCAGGAGAATGTAGCTTTGGATGGGTATGTTTTGGTCATAATCAGAAAATTTGCATTTCTAAAAATAACTTTATGAGACAATATTTTCTATTATATAAAAATTTCACTTTCCCTGCTTCTCCTTACTGAATTTCCCTCCTTAAGTACCTTGTCTAAAAAAGCTGTCCTTCAGCTTATCCTGCCTCTTTTCACCTCTTCGACAGCTTTCTCTGATAAATCACCACCTCCAAGCAGGAGAGCACAGCAGTGCTTTTAAACATGGGAAGTCTGCCTGATGAATCTGCAGTTCACTATCAAACAACCTGAATGTGCAAGAATAGTTTTTCAATTTGGAGCTTGATGCAACTGACTGGTCTTTGTGGATTCCAATGTAAAAGCTAGGATGCTGCTGGGGAGAGCAGAGTGGGCTACTTGCACTGGTCTCCAGGGCACAAAGGACAACTGGTCACAGAGACACAGGGATAGGACCGAAGGCAGAAGATGCTCATTGTATGATTTTAAACTTGTATCCTGCCAAGAAAAATTATCCACAACATAGAAATAAGGCAAAAGGATGACTATGCATCCTTTAGTGCCCTGGTAAAGCATTGCCTAACAAGCCTGCTAAAAAGACAGCTAACTCTCTAGGGGAATGTAACTTGGTTTGCACAACTGATTAAGGTCCAGACATTTACAGTTCTGTGAAACTGTAAAGCTGTGCTGAATTTCTTTACTGATTCTGAGACAGGACAGCCAAAGATGATACTTTCATGGCTCTATGGCATACTCACCAGTGAGCATCTACTTTACTAATCATATGTTGGCATTCCTGGATTTCCCATTGATCATAAACATCCCAAGTTTTCATATTCTCCTTTTTTTTTTAATTGGAGTATGATTGCTTTACAATGGTGTGTTAGTTTCTGCTTTATAACAAAGTGAATCAGCTATACATATACATACATCCCATATCTCTTCCCTCTGGCATCTCGCTCCCTCCCACACTCTCTATCCCACCCATCTAGGTGGTCACAATGCACCAAGATGATCTCTCTGTGCTATGTGGCTCCTTCCCACTAGCTATCTGCTTTACATCTGGTAGTGTATATATGTCTATGCCACTCTCTCACTTTGACGCAGCTTACGCTTCTCCCACCCCGTGTCCTCAAGTCCATTCTCTAGTAGGTCTGAGTTTTTATTCCTGTCCTGCTCCTAGGTTCTTCAGGACCTATTTTTTTCGTTCTTTTTTTAGATTCCATATATATATATGTTAGCATACGGTATTTGTTTTTGTCTTTCTGACTTACTTCACTCTGTATTACAGACTCTAGGTCCATCAACCTCACTACAAATAATTCAGTTTCATTTCTTTTTAGGGCTGAGTAATATACCATTGTATATATGTGCCACATCTTCTTTATCCATTCATCTGTCGATGGACACTTAGGTTGCTTCCACATCCTGGCCATTGTAAATAGAGCTGCAATGAACATTTTGGTACATGACTCTTCTTGAATTATGGTTTTCTCAGGGTATATGCCCAGTAGTGGGATTGCTGAGTTGTATGGTAGTTCTATTTTTAGTTTTTTAAGGAACCTCCATACTGTTCTCCATAGTGGCTGTATCAATTTACCTTCCTACCAACAGTGCAAGAGTGTTCCCTTTTCTCCACACCCTCTCCAGCATTTACTGTTTCTAGATTTTTTGATGATGGCCATTCTGACTGGTGGGAGATGATACCTCGTAGTTTTCATTTGCATTTCTCTAATGATTAATGATGTTGAGCATTCTTTCATGCGTTTGTTGGCAATATGTACATCTTCTTTGGAGAAATGTCTATTTAGGTTTTCTGCCCATTTTTGGATTGGGTGGTTTGCTTTTTTGATATTGAAATGTGTGAGCTGCTTGTATATTTTGGAGATTAATCCTTTGTCAGTTGCTTCATTTGCAAATATTTTCTCCCATTCTGATGGTTGTCTTTACCTCTTGTTTATGGTTTACTTTGCTGTGCAAAAGCTTTTAAGTTTCATTAGGTCCCATTTTTTGTTTTTGTTTTTATTTCCATTTCTCTAGGAGGTGGGTCAAAAGGATCTTACTGTGATTTATGTCATAGAGTGTTCTGCCTATGTTTTCCTCTAAGAGTTTTATAGTGTCTGACCTTACATTTAGGTCTTTAATCCATTTTGAGTCTATTTTTGTGTATGGTGTTAGGGAGTGTTCTAATTTCATTCTTTTACATGTAGCTGTTCAGTTTTCCCAGCACCACATATTGAAGAGGCTGTCTTTTCTCCATTGTATATTCTTGCCTCCTTTATCAAAAATAAGGTGACCATATGTGTGTGGGTTTATCTCTGGGCTTTCTATCCTGTTCCATTGATCTATATTTCTGTTTTTGTGCAAGTACCATACTGTCTTGATTATCTTGATTACTGTAGCTTTGTAGTATAGTCTGAAGTCAGGGAGCCTGATTCCCCCAGCTCTGTTTTTCTTTCTCAAGATTTCTTTGGCTATATGGGGTCTCTTCTCTTTCCATACAAATTGTGAAACTTTTTGTTCTAGTTCTGTGAAAAATGCCAGTGGTATTTTGATAGGGATGGCACTGACTCTGTAGATTGCTTTGGATAGTATAGTCATTTACACAATGTTAATTCTTCCAATCCAAACACATGATACATATCTCCAACTATTTGTATCATCTTTAATTACTTTCATCAGTGTCTTATAGTTTTCTGTATACAGGTCTTTTGTCTCCTTAGGTGGGTTTATTCCTAGGTATTTTATTCTTTTTGTTTCAGTGGTAAATGGGGGTATTTCCTTAATTTAACTTTCAGAGTTTTCATCATTAGTGTATAGGAATGCAAGATATTTCTGTGCATTAATTTTGTATCTGGCTACTTTACCAAATTCATTGATTAGCTCTAGTAGTTTTCTGGTAGCATCTTTAGGATTCTCTATGTATAGTACCATGTCACCTGCAAACAGTGACAGCTGTATTTCTCCTTCTCTGATTTGGATTCCTTTTATTTCTTTTTGTTCTCTGATTGCTATGGCTACAACTTCCAAACAATGTTGAGTAATAGTGGTGAAAGTGGGCAACATTGTCTTGCTCCTGATCTTAGTGGAAAAGGTTTTAGTTTTTCACCAGTGAGGAAGATGTTTGCTGTGGGCTTCTCCTATATGGCCTTTATTATGTTGAGGTATTTTCCCTCTATGCCTACTTTCTGGAGGGTTTTTATCATAAATGGGTGTTGAATTTTGTCAAAAGCTTGTTCTGCATCTATTGAGATGATCATATGATTTTTCTCCTTCAATTTGTTAATATGGTGTATCACATTGATTGATTTGTATATATTGAAGAATCCGTGCATTCCTGGGATAAACCCCACTTGATCATGGTGTATTATCCTTTTAATGTGCTGTTGGATTCTGTTTGCTCGTATTTTGTTGAGGATTTTTGCATCTATGTTCATCAGTGATATTGGCCTGTAGTTTTCTTTCTTTGTGACATCTTTGTCTGGTTTCGGTATTAGGGTGATGTTGGCCTCATAGAATGAGCTTTGGAGTGTTACTCCCTCTGGTATATTTTGGAAGAGTTTGAGAAAGATAGGTGTCAGCTCTTCTCTAACTGTTTGATAGAATTCGCCTGTGAAGCCATCTGGTCCTGGGCTTTTGTCTGTTGGAAGATTTTTAATCACAGTTTCGATTTCAGTGCTTGTGATTGGTGTGTTTATATTTTCTATTTCTTCCTGGTTCAGTCTCAGAAGATTGTGCTTTTCTAAGAATTTGTCCATTACTTCCAGGTTGTTAATTTTATTGGCATATAGTTGCTTGTAGTAATCTCTCATGATCCTTTGTATTTCTGCAGTGTCAGTTGTTACTTCTTTTTCATTTCTAATTCCATTGATTTGAGTCTTCTCCCCTTTTTTCTTGATGAGTCTGGCTAATGGTTTATCAATTTCGTTTATCTTCTCAAGGAACAAGGTTCTAGTCTATTAATCTTTGCTATTATTTCATTCATTTTTTCTGATCTGATGTTTATGATTTCTTTCCTTCTGCTAACGTTGAGCATTTTTTGTTCTTCTTCCTCTAATTGCTTTAGGTATAAGGTTAGGTTTTTTATTTCAGATGTTTCTTGTTTCTTAAGGTAGGATTGCATTCATATAAACTTCCCTCTTAGAACTGCTTTTGCTGCATCCCATAGGTTTTGGGTCATCGTGTTTTCATTGTCATTTGTTTCTAGGTGTTTTTTGATTTCCTCTTTGATTTCTTCAGTGATCTCTTGGTTATTAAGTAGTATATTGTTTAGCCTCCATGTGTCTGTATTTTTTACAGATTTTTTCCTGTAAATGATATCTAGTCTCATAGCGTTGTGGTCAGAAAAGATACTTGATACGATTTCAATTTTCCTAAATTTACCAAGGCTTAATTTGTGAGCCAAGATATGATCTACCCTGGAGAATGTTCCATGAGCACTTGAGAAAATAGTGTATTCTGTTGTTTTTGCATAGAATGTCCTATAAATATCGGTTAAGTCCATCTTGTTTAATGTATCATTAAAACTTGTGTTTTCTTATTTATTTTCATTTTGGATGATCTGTCTATTGGTGAAAGTGGGGTGTTAAAGTCCCCTACTATGAATGTGTTACTGTCGATTTCCCCTTTTATGGCTGTTAGTATTTGCCTTATGTATGGAGGTGCTCCTATGTTGGGTGCATAAATATTTACAATTGGTATATCTTATTCTTGGATTGATCCCTTGATCATTATGTAGCATCTATTAGCATCTATTATCTAATAGCATCTACACTATTATGTAGTGTCATTCTTTGTCTCTTGTAATAGTCTTTGTTTTAAAGTCTATTTTGTCTGATATGAGAATTGCTACTCCAGCTTTCTTTTGATTTCCATTTGCATGGAATATCTTTTTCCATCCCCTACTTTCAGTCTGTATGTGTCTCTAGATCTGAAGTGGGTCTCTTGTAGACAGCATATATATGGGTCTTGTTTTTGCATCCATTCAGCCAGTCTATGTGTTTTTGTTGGAGCATTTAATCCATATACATTTAAGGTAATTATCAATATGTATGCTCTTATTACCATTTTCTTAATTGTTTTGCGTTTGTTATTGTCCGTCTTTTCTTTCTCTTGTGTTTCGTGCTTAGAGGAGTTCCTTTAGCATTTGTTGTAAAGCTGCTTCAGTGGTGCTGAGCTCTCTCAGCTTTTACTTGTCTGTAAAGGTTTTAATTTCTCCGTCAAATCTGAATGAGATCCTTGCTGGGTAGAGTAATCTTGGTTGTAGGTTTTTCCCTTTCATCACTTTAAATATGTCCTGCCACTTCCTTCTGGCTTGCAGAGTTTCTGCTGAAAGATCAGCTGTTAACCTTATGGGGATTCCCTTGTGTGTTATTTGTTGTTTTTCCCTTCCTGCTTTTAATATTTGTTCTTTGTAGTTAATTTTTGATAGTTTGTTTAATATGTGTCTTGGCATGTTTCTCCTTGGATTTATCCTGTATGGGACTCTCTGCATTTCCTGGACTTGATTAACTATTTCCTTTCCCATATTAGGGAAGTTTTCAACTATAATCTCTTCAAATATTTTCTTAGTCCCTTTTTCTCTTCTTCTTTTGGGACCTCTATAATTCGAATGTTGGTGCGTTTAATGTTGTCCCAGAGGTCTCTGAGACTGTCCTCAATTCTTTTCATTCTTTTTTCTTTATTCTGCTCTGCAGTAGTAATTTCCACTATTTTATCTTCCAGGTCAATTATCCGTTCTTCTGCCTCAATTATTCTGCTATTGATTCCTCTAGAGAATTTTAAATTTCATTTATTTTGTTGTTCATCATTGTTTGTTTGCTCTTTTGTTCTTCTAGATCCTTTTTAAACGTTTCTTGCAGTTTCTCCATTCTATTTCCAAGATTTGGATCACCTTTACTATCATTATTCTGAATTTTTTTTCTGGTTGACTGCTTATTTCCTCTTCATTTGTTTGTTCTGGTGGCTTTTACCTTGCTCTTTCATCTGCTGTGTGTTTCTCTGTCTTCTCATTTTGTTTAAGTTATTGTGTTCAGGGTCTCCTTTTTGTAGGCTGCAGGTTCGTAGTTCCCGTTGTTTTTGGTGTCTGTCCCCAGTGGCTAAGGTTGGTTCAGTGGGTTATTTAGGCTCCTGGTGGAGGGGACTAGTGCCTGTGTTCTGGTAGATGAGGCTGGATCTTGTCTTTCTGGTGGGCAGGTCCGTGTCTGGTGGTGTGTTTTGGGGTGTCTGTGACCTTATTATGATTTTAGGCAGCCTCTGTGCTAATGGGTGGGATTTTTGTTCCTGTCTTGCTAGTTGTTTGGCATAGGGTGTCCAGCACTGTAGCTTGCTGGTTGTTGAGTGGAGCTGGGTCTTGGCATTGAGAGGGAGATCTCCTGGAGATTTTCACCATTTGATATTGTGTGGAGCTTGGAGGTCTCTTGTGGACCAATGTCCTGAACTCGGCTCTCCCACATTAGAGGCACAGGCCTGATGCCTGGCCGGAGCATCAAGACCCTGTCATCCACATGGCTCAGAATAAAAGGGAGAAAAAGAAAGAAAGAAAGAAAGAAAAGAAAAAAGTTATTACAATAAAATGGAAAAAATAATTATTAAAAATAAAAATTTTTTACGTAATTAAAATAAGAAAGAAAGAAGAGAGCAACCAAACTCAAAAAACAAATCCAGCCATGATAATAAGCACTAAAAACTATACTAAAAAAAACAAAAACAAAAGGACAGACAGAACCCAGGTCAAATGTTAAAAGCAAAGCTATACAGACAAACTCACACATAGATGCATACAAATACACACTCACAAAAAGAGAAAAAGGAAAAAAATATATAAACGTTGCTTCGAAAGTCCACCACTTCAATTTGGGATGATTCATTGTCTATTCAGGTTTTCCAGAGATGCAGTGTACATCAAGTTGATTGTGAAGATTTAATCCACTGCTCCTGAGGCTTCTGGGAAAGATTTCCCTTTCTCTTCTTTGTTTGCACAGCTCCTGGGGTTCAGCTTTAGATTTGGTCCTGTCTCTGCGTGTAGGTCGCCTGAGGGCGTCTGTTCTTCACTCAGATAGGACGGGGTTAAAGGAGCAGCTGATTCGGAGGCTCTGGTTCAGTCAGGCCGGGGGGAGGGAGGGTTACGGATGCGGGGTGAGGCTGCGGCGGGAGAGGACAGCATGACATTGCACCAGCTTGAGGTGCGCCATGTGTTCTCCCAGGGAAGTTGTCTCTGGATCATGGGACCTTGGCAGTGGTGGGCTGCACAGGCTCCCGGGAGGGGCGGTGTGGATAGTGACCTGTGCTCGCACACAGGCTTCTTGGTGGATGCAGCATCAGCCTTAGTGTCTCATGCCCGTCTCTGGAGTCCGCGCTTTTAGCTGCGGCTCATGCCCGTCTCTGGAGCTCCTTTAAGCAGCGCTCTTAATCCCCTCTCCTCACGCACCAGGAAACAAAGAGGCAAGAAAAAGTCTCTTGCCTCTTTGGCAGCTCCAGACTTTTTCCCGGAGTCCCTCCCGGCTAGCTGTGGTGCACTAGCGCCCTTCAGGCTGTGTCCACGCAGCTAACCCCAGTCCTCTCCCTGGGATCTGACCCAAAGCCCAAGCCTCAGCTCCCAGTCCGCAGCTGTCCCGGCCGGTGAGCAGACAGGCCTCTCAGGCTGGTGAGTGCCAGTTGGCACCAATCCTCTGGGTGGGAATCTCTCAGCTTTGCCCTCTGCACCACTGTTGCTGCACTCTCCTCCACGGCTCTGAAGCTTCCCCGCCTCTGCCACCCGCAGTCTCTGCCCACGAAGGGGCTTCCTAGTGTGTGGAAACCTTTCCTCCTTCACAGCTCCCTCCCTGAGGTGCAGGTCCCGTTCCTATTCTCTTGTCTCTGTTTTTTCTCTTTTGCCCTACCCAGGTACGTGGGGGGTTTCTTGCCTTTTGGGAGGTCTGAGGTCTTCTGCCAGCATTCAGTACGTGTTCTGTAGGAATTGTTCCACATGTAGATGTATTTCTGAAGTATTTGTGGGGAGGAAGGTGATCTCCACGTCTTACTCTTCTGCCATCTTGAAGCTCCTCCCATATTCTCCTTTTGAACTGGTGTTGTCATCCTTCTGTTTCTCCATTAATGAGTGAAATAATATATTGTGAAAACTTTGGCACATGTTCCCTATATATTGTGCAAAATTGTATTTTCACACCTTTTACCAACCCACAATGCCTATACTGAACTATGACCTAGTACCGTTTATAAATCTGTCAATCCCTTTGAGAATAGCTTGGTCATATGCTACTATGTGTTTGTTAAAAGCATTAAATTCTTTAATGTACGTTTAAATTATGGCATAATTCTTGTATCTCTGTTTTGGTATTTATTTTTGATATATCAGGAGTTTCAAAAAATGAAAGAGGCCTCACTTGACTTCTGAGAAGTCCTGGTTTATCACCACCTTCTAAAATGTGCTAGAAAAATGTGAGAAAGTCTCTCCTTGTTGCTAAATTGTCAATGGAATTTTAAAGACTTATTGAACATCGAGAAACATTAACACATACCCTTCTTTTCTTCCTGAAATAGGAACTTACAGATGTCCCAAGGGGAAGGAAACCTTTCCCCCTTTCCCTTTGATTTTTGTTTTTTTTTTTTTTTTAACGTCTCCTTCACAGTCTGGGTACGATTAACACCTGACAACAAAGTCACAGGCCAGAAACATGATCTTCCTCAGAGGAATTCTAGAGAAAATTACTTTTTAAAAATGACCAGTTACAGCCATGGTATTTTGGGAACCTGAAGGTAGAGAACAGAGATTAGAGACTGCCTTCTAGGGCTGCCTGGATAATGTTGATGTGTGTGCTCTTGGAAGGAGCCCCCTGGATCTGTGCAGTGCATCACCTATAGTACAGCAGCTCTGGTTGGGGGGCTCAGGAGAATCACAAATTTAGCATGTCAAAAGCTGAACTCACGGTGTGCTCTTTCTCATCTTCCCCATCTTAGTCAAGAGTCAGATTTTCTGATGACAAACCTTGGAGTCAATTTTAAAATATCTTTCTCTTCTGATGGAACCCAACCAAGTCTCACTATTCAACCACCAAAATATCTCTTGAATTCATCCACATATCCCATGTCCATTGCCTCCAGCTAATGTGAGACAACATTATTTCTCCCCTGAATGACTGCCGTAGATTCCTAACTCACATACTCACGTGGGTCTTTACCTTCCTCCAGTTTTGGTAAATACAAATAAATAACAGTGCATCAGTTCACTGCTCCCTTAGAGTGAAGCCAACCTGTGACACAGGCTACAAGGTCCCTGATGACTTGCGCCCAGGTATCTTTCCAAGCTCATCCTATTCTTCTCCCCTTTATGCTCTCTCCTCCATCTGCACTGGCCTTCCTTCAGTTCTTGACTATGTCAGGCCCCCATACTGCCCCAGGATATTTTTACATGCTGTACCCCTGCTAAGAACACTCTCTTCTCTCCTTGTCCCCTTAGAGGTGACTTCCTGACCCTTAGGTGGGTCAGACCTTGTTACAAGTTCTCACGTTATTCCATGTTTCTCTATCAAACCATTTGCCACAAAGGGAATGGTAGCAGCATCTTAATGTTTGAATATTCAGTGTATCATTGATATGTGAAAAATATATATATATATACATATGTATATATTATTTTCCTTTCTTTCTCTTTTTTGTGTGTTTGTTGCAAAAAGAGTCATTTTGCCCATCTTTGATGCAAGGGTGACTCTTTCGAGGTCTGAGTGAAAATCTACCTCTTTCCCTCTACTCTTTCTACCACATGGAGACCGGGGAATTCTTTCTCAAGACCAAGGGCATTGCACCCTTGAGAAAGGGGAAACATGCTTTCTGTTGAAAATGACTTGAGAGCATGTCTCACAGAGACTCAAACTTCTCCTGATGAGTGAGATTCTGTTAAAAAAGAAAAGACATAAGGGTTTTGAGCTAAAACATTAAGAGACCAAGGGCAGAACTGAGGACACCTCGGGCGGAGGGAGGTTTGTGATAAGAAGGGGAGCCTTCTGTGTCTGAGGACTTCTTGGGAACTCCCCATGGGGGGGCCTGATCCAGATTGGTTCTCTGTGAGTGGATTTGCTGGCAAAGCCCACCAGGCAGCCTTCATGCAAGTGGCAATTCCGAGTTACCTGTACCTAAGCCACTCTCCATCCGCTATGTGAGGAGAGCCCCAGGACATCTGTGAACCCAAGGGGATCTCTGGAAGCCTGATGGGGAATAAGGAAAGGTTATAGACTTCTAGAGTCTGAGTGCTCTGAAGCACTCCACGCTGATCTAGACCACATCTTACTGTATCTTCTGGTAACACTACATTTAATATGCACAGGTCTTCCACTTCCACCCCAGTGGAATGCAACTTCCAAGAGTGCTGGGGCTGTCTCCTGATCACTGCTTTATACCCATATCTGACAGCAACAAGACAAAATTCTTGTGGAAGTCCTCCCCAGGCAAATGGGGTGATTGGACCATATAAATGATTCTTATGGTGACTTTAGCCTCAGAAGTGCCCCTAAAGTAACAATCTTAGAATCCTAATGTGAACATTAGTAAAAAATGAGGGTGCTCTGGCTGAGTCAGGCATAAGCATTTGGCCCTCAGCATCTCAGTAGACCCCTAACTTCCCTGCTTCTTCTTTGAGGGATCCTCTTCTGGGCTCCTTGGAATATCACCCAAAGGACTGGATCATTTATGAACAAACCTGCTCTTCAGTTGTGCAAAGCTGTCCAGTTACAACATGCTTCCCCATACATTATTCTCACTAAATTAGTGACCTTAAAATGCATCCTGTTTTAAGACTGTCTGAAATTTGTGAGCTAAAAAAATTGTAAGCTATAAGGGTTTTAAGGATATTCTTGATGCCCAAAGCTGGAATTCCTGGTCCCCCAGACAGCTTCCTTAGCACACTGTGATGAGCTGATTTTGGTATTTCAATGAAATAAGGAAAGGTTCTCCATGGCCATGGGCCTGCCTCATACCTGCCAGACAGTCAGAAAAGGTTAACTTAGCCAATTCCCACTTTGGATGGGGAGGTCTGTCTGGCTTCTTTGATTAGCTTTTGCATTAGACACACTGGCCTCATCTTAAATCTCTAGTCCTCTCTTACATCTGAGGAATGAGTGTGGGAGCCTCATTCTGCCAATTCTGTTTTCCATCTGCTCACTTCTCCACCCTGCCTTCATCAAACTGTCTGCCACATGTGTACCCTGCTGTACTCCACCAAGACCTGTCACTACTCTGCTCTCCTCCTCTCCTACTTACTCTTAATCACTGGCTTTCAGACTTAAGGGACTGTCCCCACTGAGTAAAGATGACATTGTTTAGACTGCACTTCCTAACACACTGGGGCCAGATTTTCAGCATAAGGCCAGCCCTTATGACAGACATGCAAATTAGCTTAGATCCAAAGGCTCAAGAGCTGTAAGAAAGAAAGGGCGAATAGAGCTATCCACTTGTAGGAAAACACATTTTGTATTGCCAATATGACTCATGGCTCTAGGGTGGGCAATTTGGCCCACATCTTCTCCCCTTAATATAGCTGATTGAGAGCAGCGCCTGATCCCTGCTGCTCTAAAATCCATAGATGCTTAGAAAGAGGCCCAGGTTCTCCAAACTGCAGGAGAAACCTGAATCTTCATAGGCAAAGATGGGTATGATTTTAAACTTCAATTTAATATTTGATAGACCCTTGAAAAATAACACCTGTGCTTTTTTATTGAAAAAGCGATTGCGTTGCTCTCTAGCTGTGCTTTGAAAATATTTGTCTGACAACAGATATAATTTGACTGATCTTCATGAAAATAATTTCTATAGGCCCTAATTACTCTTATCGAGAATTATGACTTCCGAATTCTCTTAGAGAGGGGAGTACTGTCTCAGTCAACCACCCAGAGCCATTCCCTGCCATGCTCCCCCCCCTCCCCTACTCCTGTATTTTCTCCAGATGAATTATCCCGTTACAGCATGGAGAAATTCAAGCTTGCGGCTGCTAAGCTGGGAAGCCGGCAGTTGAACTCACATCTGTCAATTTCCAAAGGATACGTGTTTTACATTCTCCTAGAATAGATTATCTATAAAACCCTTCCTTCACCAAGATTTTACCCATTTTTGTTTTTTCCTTCTCCATTTACTTCAGCACATCCACCTACTTCCCAACCCCTACCAATATCACTGCCACATTAAGAGCTTTTTTTTTTTTTTGTCTCCGTCCATTCTTACTTTGCAATGGCAGAAAGAGCCACAGTGAAAGGAAATCGATTAGAGGATTGGCATGTAAACATGATTGTGTTATTTTTCATCAACTGCACTAGATAACCAAGGATACCATGAGCTTTCCAAACAAGTCCCCTCATCTAAATTTGTTCATCATATAACAATTTCCTAATTTCCTAAGGGGAATATTATTCTTTTGGGGACTAATATGCCGTGTTAGGTTTCTTTTACAATAAGACTTCATTAAATTTGCCTCAAGTCACTGGGAAAGTCCCATAAAGCCCCTGCACTGGGAAAAATGGAGACATGATTGTTTTTTTGCATGTGTAGGGGGGCATCTATAAAGAAATAATGTGTTAAGCAAGTAATAGTCCAAACCAGGGACATGTTTGACCTGCTTTAAGGAACAAATATTTGAAGAACCATGGTATTTGCATTATTTATGTTAACAACTTCTTCTAAAGTACCTATCATTCATATAAAATGCACGAAATATTGGCATATCTTGAATTACATATACAACTTTCCTTTACATCTACTCTCTCATTTTTAAAAAATTTAACCATTTTTAACCTTTTTTTTTCTTTTTTTTCTTTTTTTTTTTTGTGGTACAAGGGCCTCTCACTGTTGTGGCCTCTCCCGTTGCAGAGCACAGGCTCCGGACGCGCAGGCCCAGCGACCATGGCCCACGGGCCTAGCCGTTCCGCGGCATGTGGGATCCTCCCGGACCGGGGCACGAACCCGTGTCCCCTGAATCGGCAGGCAAACTCTCAACCACTGCACCACCAGGGAAGCCCTTTAACCATTTTTTATTGAAGTATAATTAATTTTTTTAACATCTTTATTGGAGTGTTATTGCTTTACAATGGTAGGTTAGTTTCTGCTTTATAACAAAGTGAATCAGTTATACATATACATATGTTCCATATCTCTTCCCTCTTGCATCTCCCTCCCTCACACCCTCCCTATCCCACCCCTCTAGGTGGTCACAAACCACCGAGCTGATCACCTTCTGCTATGCAGCTTCTTCCCACTAGCTATTTTACATTTGGTAGTGTATATATGTCCATGCCACTCTCTCACGTTTTCACAGCTTACCCTTCCCATATCTTCAAGTCCGTTCTCTAGTAGGTCTGTCTCTTTATTCCCCTCTTACCCCTAGGTTCTTCATGACCATTTCGTTTTTCTTAGATTCCATATATATGTGTTAGCATACGGTATTTGTTTTTTTCTTTCTGACTTACTTCAATCCGTATGACAGTCTCTAGGTCCATCCACCTCACTACAAATAACTCAATTTCATTTCATCTTATGGCTGAGTAATATTCCATTGTATATATGTGCCACATCTTCTTTATCCATTCTTCTGTTGATGGACACGTAGGTTGCTTCCATGTCCTGACTATTGTAAATAGAGCTGCAGTGAACATTGTGGTACATGACTCTTTTTGAATTATGGTTTTCTCAAGGTATATGCCCAGTAGTGGGATTGCTGAGTTGTATGGTAGTTCTATTTTTAGTTTTTTAAGGAACCTCCATACGGTTCTCCATAGTGGCTGTATCAATTTGCATTCCCACCAACAGTGCAAGAGGGTTCCCTTTTCTCCACACCCTCTCCAGCATTTATTGTTTCTAGATTTTTTGATGATGGCCATTCTGACTGGTGGGAGATCATATCTCATTGTAGTTTTCATTTGCATTTCTCTAATGATTAATGATGTTGAGCACTCTTTCATGTGTTTGTTGGCACTCTGTATATCTTCTTTGGAGAAATGTCTATTTAGGTCTTCTGCCCATTTTTGGATTGGGTTGTTTGTGTTTTTGTTATTAAGCTGCATGAGCTGCTTGTAAATTTTGGATATTAATCTTTTGTCAGTTGCTTCATTTGCAAATATCTTCTCCCATTCTGAGGGTTGTCTTTTCGTCTTGTTTATGGTTTCCTTTGCTGTGCAAAAGCTTTTAAGTTTCATTAGGTCCCATTTGTTTATTTCTGTTTTTCTTTCCATATCTCTAGGAGGTGGGTCAAAAAGCATCTTGCTGTGATTTATGTCATAGAGTGTTCTGCCTATGTTTTCCTCTAAGAGTTTTATAGTGTCTGGCCTTACATTTAGGTCTTCAATTCATTTTGAGTTTATTTTTGTGTATGGTGTTAGGGAGTGTTCTAATTTCATACTTTTATATGTAGCTGTCCAGTTTTCCCAGCACCACTTATTAAAGAGGCTGTCCATTCTCCACTGTATATTCTTGCCTCCTTTATCAAAGATAAGGTGTGCATATGTGCATGGGTTTATCTCTGGGCTTTCTATCCTGTTCCATTGATTTATATTTCTGGTTTTGTGCCAGTACCATACTGTCTTGATTACTGTAGCTTTGTAGTATAGTCTGAAGTCAGGGAGCCTGATTCCTCCAGCTCCGTTTTTCATTCTCAAGATTGCTTTGGCTATTCAGGGTCTTTTGTGTTTCCATACAAATTGTGAAAGTTTTTGTTCTAGTTCTGTGAAAAAATGCCAATGGTAGTTTGATAGGGATTGCATTGAATCGGTAGATTGCTTTGGGTAGTAGAGTCATTTTCACAACGTTGATTCTTCCAATCCAAGAACATGGTATATCTCTTCATCTATTTGTATCATCTTTAATTTCTTTCATCAGTGTCTTATAATTTTCTGCATACAGGTCTTTTGTCTTCGTAGGTAGGTTTATTCCTAGATATTTCATTCTTTTTGTTGCAATGGTAAATGGGAGTGTTTTCTCAATTTCACTTTCAGATTTTTCATCATTAGTGTATAGGAATGCCAAGGATTTCTGTGCATTAATTTTGCATCCTACTTTACCAAATTCATTGATTAGCTCTAGTAGTTTTCTGGTAGCATCTTTAGGATTCTCTACGTATAGTATCATGCCATCTGTAAACAGTGACAGCTTTACATATTCTTTTCCGATTTAGATTCCTTTTATTTCTTTTTCCTTCTCTGATTGCTGTGGCTAAAACTTCTAAAACTATGTTGAATAAGAGTGGTGAGAGTGGGCAACCTTGTATGGTTCCTGATCTTAGGGGAAATGGTTTCAGTTTTTCACCACTGAGGACTATGTTGGCTGTGGGCTTGTCATATATGGCCTTTATTATGTTGAGGAAAGTTCCCTCTATGCCTACCTTCTGCAGGGTTTTTATCATAAATGGGTGTTGAATTTTGTCAAAAGCTTTCTCTGCATCTACTGAGATGATCATATGGTTTTTCTCCTTCAATTTGTTAATATGGAGTATCACGTTGATTGATTTGCATATATTGAAGAATCCTTGCATTCCTCGAATAAACCCCATTAGATCATGGTGTATGATCCTTTTAATGTGCTGTTGGATTCTGTTTGCTCGTATTTTGTTGAGGATATTTGCATCTATGTTCATCAGTGATATTGGCCTGTAGTTTTCTTTCTTTGTGACATCTTTGTCTGGTTTTGATATCAGGGTGATGGTGGCCTCATAGAATGAGTTTGGGAGTGTTCCTCCCTCTGCTATATTTTTGAAGAGTTTGAGAAGGATAGGTGTTAGCTCGCCTCTAAATGTTTGATAGAATTCACCTGTGAAGCTATCTGGTCCTGGGCTTTTGTTTGTTGGAAGATTTTTGTTCGTTTGTTTGTTTGCGGTACATGGGCCTCTCACTGTTGTGGCCTCTCCCGTTGCGGAGCACAGGCTCCAGATGGGCAGGACCAGTGGCCATGGCTCACGGGCCCAGCTGCTCTGCATCACGTGGGATCCTCCTGGACCGGGCCATGAACCCGTGTCCCCTGCATTGGCAGGTGGACTCTCAACCACTGCGCTACCAGGGAATCCCTGTTGGAAGATTTTTAATCACAGTTTCATTTTCAGTGCTTGTGATTGGTCTGTTCATATTTTCTATTTCTTCCTAGTTCAGTCTTGGCAGTTGTGCATTTCTAAGAATTTGTCCATTTCTTCCAGGTTGTCCACTTTATTGGCATGGAGTTGCTTGTAGTAATCTCTCATGATTTTTTGTATTTCTGCAGTGTCAGTTGTTACTTCTCCTTTTTCATTTCTAATTCTACTGATTTGAGTCTTCTCCCTTTTTTTTCTTGATGAGTCTGGCTAATGTTTTGTCAATTTGTTTATCTTCTCAAAGAACCAGCTTTTAATTTTATTGATCTTTGGTATTGTTTCCTTCATTTCTTTTTCATTTATTTCTGATCTGATTTTTATGATTTCTTTCCTTCTGCTAACTTTGCAGTTTTTTGTTCTTCTTTCTCTAATTGCTTTAGGTGCAAGGTTAGGTTGTTTATTTGAGATGTTTCCTGTTGCTTAAGGTAGGATTGTATTGCTATAAAGTTCCCTCTTAGAATTGCTTTTGCTGCATCCCATAGGTTTTGGGTCATCGTGTTTTCATTGTCATTTGTTTCTAGGTATTTTTTGACTTCCTCTTTGATTTCTTCTGTGACCTCTTGTTTATTATTGTAGTGTTTAGCCTCCATGTGTTTGTATTTTTTACAGATGTTTTCCTGTAATTGATATCTAGTCTCATAGTGTTGTGGTTGGAAAAGATACTTGATACGATTTCAATTTTCTTAACTTTACCAAGGCTTGATTTGTGAGCCAAGATATGTTCTATCCTGGAGAATGTTCCATGAGCACTTGAGAAAAATATGTATTCTGTTGTTTTGGGATGCAATGTCCTATAAATATCACATAAATCCATCTTGTTTAATGTATCATTTAAAGCTTGTGTTTCCTTATTTATTTTCAATTTGGATGATCTGTCCATTGGTGAAAGTGGGCTGTTAAAGTCCCCTACTATGATTGTTTTACTGTCGATTTCCCCTTTTATGGCTGTTAGCATTTGCCTTATGTATTGAGGTGCTCCTATGTTTGTGCATAAATATTTACAATTGTTATATCTTCTTCGTGGATCAATCCCTTGATCATTATGTAGCGTCCTTCTTTGTCTCTTGTAATAGTCTTTGTTTTAAAGTCTATCTTGTCTGATATGAGAATTGCTACTCCAGCTTTCTTTTGATTTCCATTTGCATGGGATAACTTTTTCCATCCCCTCACTTTCAGTCTTTATGTGTCACTAGGTCTGAAGTGGGTCTCTTGTAGACAGCATATACGGGTCTTGTTTTTGTATCCATTCAGCCAGTCTGTGTCTTTTGGTCGGAGCATTTAATCCATTTACATTTAAGGTAATTATCAATATGTATGTTCCTATTCCCATTTTCTTAATTGTTTTCAGTTTGTTATTATAGGTCTTTTGCTTCTCTTGTGTTTCTTGCCTAGAGAAGTTCCTTTAGCATTTGTTGTAAAGCTGCTTCAGTGGTGCTGAACTCTCTCAGCTTTCGCTTGTCTGTAAAGGTTTTAATTTCTCCATCAAATCTGAATGAGATCCTTGCTGAGTAGAGTAATATTGGTTGTAGGTTTTTCTCCTTCATCACTTTAAATATGTCCTGCCACTCCCTTCTGGCTTGCAGAGTTTCTGCTGAAAAATCAGCTGTTAATTTTATGGGGATTCCCTTGTGTGTTATTTTTCCCTTGTTGCTTTTAATATGTTTTCTTTGTATTTAATTTTTGATAGTTTGATTAGTATGTGTTTGGGCATGTTTCTCCTTGGATTTATCCTGTATTGGACTCTCTGTGCTTCCTGGACTTGATTAACTATTTCCTTTCGCATATTAGGGAAGTTTTCAACTATAATCACTTCAAATATTTTCTCCGTCCCTTTCTTTTCCTCTTCTTCTTCTGGGACCCCTATAATTGGAATGTTGGTGCATTGAATGTTGTCCCAGAGGTCTCTCAGACTTTCCTCAGTTCTTTTCAGTTTTTTAGATTTATTCTGCTCTGCAGTAGTTATTTCCACTGTTTTATCTTCCAGGTCACTTATCCGTTCTTCTGCCTCAGTTATTCTGCTATTGATCCCTTCTAGAGTATTTTTAATTTCATTTATTGTGTTGTTCATCATTGCTTGTTTCCTCTTTAGTTCTTCTAGGTCCTTGTTAAATGTTTCTTGCATTTTCTCTATTCTATATCCAAGATTTTGGTTCATCTTTACTATCATTATTCTGAATTCTTTTTCAGGTAGACTGCCTATTTCCTCTTCATTGTTTTAGGTCTGGTGGGTTTTTACCTTGCTCCTTCATCTGCTGTGTGTTTTTTTGTCTTCTCATTTTGCTTATATTACTGTGTTTGGGGTCTCTTTTTCACAGGCTGAAGGTTCGTGGTTCCTGTTGTTTTTGGTGTCTGTCCCCAGTGGCTAAGGTTGGTTCAGTGGGTTTTGTAGGCTTCCTGGTGGAGGGGACCAGTGCCTGTGTTCTGGTGGATGAGGCTGGAATTTGTCTTTCTGGTGGGCAGGTCCACAATCGGTGGTGTGTTTTGGGGTGTCTGTGGACTTATTATGATTTTCGGCAGCCTCTCTGCTAATGGGTGGGGTTGTGTTCCTGTCTTTCTAGTTGTTTGGCATAGGGTGTCCAGCACTGTGGCTTGCTGATCGTTGAGTGAAGCTGGGTCTTGGTGTTGAGATGCAGATTTCTGGGAGATTTTCGCTGTTTGATATTACATGGAGCTGGGAGGTCTATTGTGGACCAGTGTCCTGAAGTTGGCTCTCCCACCTCAGAGGCACAGAACTGACTCCTGGCTGGTGCACCAAGAGCCTTTCATCCACACGGCTCAGAATAAAAGGGAGTAAAAATAGAAAGAAAGAAAGAGGATAAAATAAAATAAAGTAGGATAAAATAAAATAATTATTATGGAAAAAATTTAAAAAGTAAAAAAAAAAACAAAACAAAACAGACTCCTAGGACAAATGGTGAAAACAAAGCTATACAGACAAAATCTCACACAGAAGCATACACATACACGTTAACAAAAAGAGGAAAAGGGGAAAAAATAATATATCTTGCTCCCAAAATCCACCTCCTCAATTTGGGTTGATTCGTTATCTATTCAGGTAGTCCACAGTTGCAGGGTACATCACGTTGACTGTTGAGCTTTAATCCGCTGCTTCTGAGGCTGCTGGGAGAGATTTCCCCTTCTCTTCTTTGTTCGTACAGCTCCCGGGGTTCAGCTTTGGATTTGGCCCCACGTCTGCGTGTAGGCCGCCTGAAGGCATCTGTTCTTCGCTCAGGCAGGACGGGGTTAAAGGAGGAGCTGATTCAGGGGCTCTGGCTCACTCAGGCCGGGGAGAGGGAGGGGTACGGATGCGGGTCGAGCCTGCGGCAGCAGAGGCCAGCGGGACGTTGCAGCAGCCTGATGCGTGACATGCGTTCTCCCGGGGAACTTGTCCCTGGATCACGGGACCCTGGCAGTGGCGGGCTGTACAGGCTCCCGGGAGGGAGGTGTGGATAGTGACCTGTGTTTGTTCACAGGCTTCTTGGTGGCGGCAGCAGCAGCCTTAGCATCTCACGCCCGTCTCTGGGGTCCGCGCTTTTAGCCGCAGCTCGTGCCAGTCTCTGGAGCTCCTTTAAGCAGCGCTCTTAATCTCCGCTCCTCACGCACCAGGAAACAAAGAGGCAAGAAAAAGTCTCTTGCCTCTTCGGCAGCTACAGACTTCTTCCTGAACTCCCTCCCGCCTAGCTGTGGCGCACTAGCCCCCTTCAGGCTGTGTTCACGCAGCCAACCTCAGTCCTCTCTCTGTACTCCGACCGAAGCCCCCGCCCGCCCCAGCGGGTGAGCAGACAAGCCTCGGGCTGGTGAGTGCTGGTCGGCACCGATCCTCTGTACGGGAATCTCTCCGCTTTGCCTTCCGCACCGCGGTGGCTGCGCTCTCCTCTGTAGCTCTGAAGCTTCCCCCCTCCGCCACCTGCAGTCTCTACCCGCAAAGGGACTTCTTAGTGTGTGGAAACCTTTCCTCCTTCATGGCTCCCTCCCACTGGTGCAGGTCCCATCCCTTTTTTTTTTTTTCCCGGTACGCGGGCCTCTCACTGTTGTGGCCTCTCCCGTTGTGGAGCACAGGCTCCGGACGCGCAGGCTCAGCGGCCATGGCTCACGGGCCCAGCCGCTCCGCGGCACATGGGATCCTCCCGGACTGGGGCACGAACCCGCGTCCCCTGCATCGGCAGGTGGCCTCTCAACCACTGCGCCACCAGGGAAGCCCCCTATTCTTTTGTCTGTGTTTTTTCTTTTGCCCTACCCAGGTATGTTGGGAGTTTCTTGCCTTTTGGGAGGTCTGAGGTCTTCTGCCAGTGTTCAGTAGGTGTTCTATAGGAGCAGTTCCACGTGTAGATGTATTTCTGATGTATCTGTGGGGAGGGAGGTGATCTCCGCTTCTTACTCTTCCGCTATCTTCTCCAGACTCCGAAGTATAATTAATTTATAATGCTGTGTTAGTTTCAGGAGTATAGCAAAAAGATTTTTTATATATGTATATATATATACTATTTTTCAGATTCTTTTCCATTATAGGTTATTAAAAGATATTGATTGTAATTCCCTGTGCTATACAGTAGGTCATTGTTGTTTATCTATTTTATATGTAGTAGTGTGTATCAATTAATCCCAAACTCCTAATTTACCTCTCATTTTTACATAAATAAATGTATCTCTAAGGAAAACTTCATATCATCAGATAGGTGGAAAATAAGACTAAGTCCATAAATAAAAGCTACCAGTAAATATTAATTCAAAGGAAAAGCACAAATTATCAACTTCTGTCTAGATATTGCCTGCTGAAGGCTCCCTGCCTGTCACTTATTTTCTCTCTCTCTCTCTCTTTTCCAATGGAGACTGGCAAGTGTTAAAAAGTGATGATCAAATCATAGTCCTGCATTGAGTCTTTCTCCTTTGGGGAATCAGAATGTATGAAGCGACTTGCAAATGAAATAATTTTTGCTATCCAATTTTATATTAGTTAATACATTATTCCTTTATAACCCCCAATAATATTTTATACCACGAGTGGTATGTGTCCGTCACCCATGAGGGTACTGAGTCTCACTCATTCACTCATTTATTCACTCAAAATCTCTCTATAAGGAGTATCATCGTCTTCTTGTAAATATTTTATATCTAGTGAATTTCCCAACTTAAATGTAACAAAACTTCATTCCTTTAAAATACTGCATAATTCAGATTCTTACTACTTTGCAGTGACCCTCTGAGACTTCTCCTCACCTTCTAATCAGACCATATTCATTCTGTGTTTCCATATAAGCAACGTGAATTCACTGGGATGATTGCAATAATCACCAAAATCTTGAGCGATTTCCACCTGCTGGAAGCCTCTCTCATTCACCTTAAAGGAACCCAGGACCCCGCCTACAAGTGACGTCAGATTTCCTTTGCACCACCTGCTGCAAATGATGAATGGGAGGGGGACTAGTTCAACACTCCTCCTACCCATCCTCCTTCCAAGATGGTGTCTGGTGAGGTTATCTCTAGGGGATCTGACTGATTAAAGGAAAATGGGCCGTAGTGGCCCATCCAGAAGTCTGATGGGATGGAGTAACCGCTTGAGCTAAAGCTGACCCGTAGGGTGGCCCATCCAAGTGCTGTCCTCCACTGGGCTCTGGGAGAGGAGCTTTGTCCCACTTATTACTACACACAAGCTTGGTCTCTGCTCAAGTCCTTGCTCAAAGGGAAGCTCCACAAGGACAGGGATTTTGGTCTGTTTGGCTCATTTCTGCCTCTATGGCACCTTCTAAGAGCTGTATCAGGCACATAATTGGTGCAGGAAAATCATTTCTTGAATAAACGCAGGAACGTAATTAGTTCCTCTTGTCCTGCTGACTCTGAACTATATTGTTACCACTGAGGCCCCGACCTTGGTGGTCTCTCTGCCCACTCCCAGGTGTGTGTCAGGACTCAGGCCTCTCAGAATCTCCTGTCACCTTGGGGGACCAAACAGAATTTTCCATCTTCCTGCAAACTCGGGCCCAGAAACATGTACAAAAAAGGATGCTGGAGAGTGTATTCTCTGAGTCCCATCTGTAGCTCAGAGAAAAACTCAAAAGAGCAAAGTGATGATGCTGCGTTGATAAGAAATAACACAGCACCCCTTGCTTAAAAATTTAGGAAAAGTTTTCTCTCTTGCCAAAGACTACTGTCTTTCTGTAGGTTCAGAGATCCTATTTTTTTTTTTTTTTTCAAAAGCCTTTTTTTCAAAAGCCTCTGAGAAACTGCTTAAACAGCTCTTGGAGAACATCCTGTCTGCCTGGACTCAAGAGCTCTTTCTCTGCACCTTCTTTGCGTGACTCACCTGTGGTGCATCTGAAGCTTCTGATGACGACCCTGCTGACACATATGTTCAGTTTCCTGCCTACAGGAAGGAAAAGGGAAGAGGATCAAATGTAATCAGAAAGAGCAGTGTAACTACTGTATATAAAATAGATAACCAACAAGGATAACCCTGTGTACAGCACAGGGAACTATAGCCAATATTTTTTAATAACCTATAAGGGAAAAGAATCTGAAAAAAAATATGTACGTATTTGTATAACTGAATCACTTTGCTGTACACCTGAAACTACCACAACATTGTAAATCAGCTATACTTCAATTAAATAAATAAATAAAAATAAAAAAGAGCAGTGTAAAACCTTTGTCCCAGGACCTGGAAATCTAGATTGTCATCCCATCCCTGCCACCACCATCCGCCGGCTCACCCTTAGGCAAATCACTTCACTCCTCAGGGCCTAAAGTTTCTTATCTTTAGAATGGAGAGATGGGGTTAGTGCCATAGGATTCCTTCAGCTTTTACATGATAAGATCCTGTTAGACATGCATTTTTATTTTTTAAGATACATGAATAGAACACACATCTAACACCTTTGTGCCCACCTCCTTTCTGAAACACCAGAAATCACCAATACTCCTCTGTGTCAAATTCCCTTGCACTGTCTTCTCTGATTTCAATCCCCTTCCCCCACCTCAGAGGGAATGCTATTCTGAATATAGTGTTTATTATTCCTTGCATTTCTTTATACTTTATATACATTTATGCTCCTAAGCAATCTATGGTACTATTACGCATCTTTTCAACTCCATGTATGTAAATGTAGTCTAGTCTATGTGTATTAATTTTCTTAGTTGTAAAATATCGTCTTAAGAATATACAGAATATTTGCATTGATTCTCCAGCTGCTCAGCATTTAGGTTGTTTTCCGTTGTCTGCTATTACAAACATCCATATTTTGGTATATGTAGCCTTGTATACACTTCTCAGGGTATATACCTAGGTGTGAGATTGCTGGTCTCAAGTGGGGGCGTGCATGTTCAACTTCAGTAAACTACTTTCCAAATTGTTCTCTAAAGTAGTTGTGTCCGTTTGCATCCCCACCAGCAGGATATTAGAGTATGTGAATCTGGAAAGTGAGGCCCTGCTATGGTTTCTCCTGGTAAGGCAATGTGATCTCCCCTTCATAGGAGGTGAAGCATTTTGTCTAGTTTATAGGTGACAGTGATGGGAAGTGGAAAAGAATTAGCATGATTCATTTATTCCACAAATATTCGTGAGCATCTACTACATACCTGAGAAGTGCTGGGGATCAAGAGAGTCCCGTTCTCGTGGAGCTAACCACGCATGCATTTATGAAATATCTCTTTTGTGCAGGGAGCTTATGGCCCATTTTTCTCATTTAATTGTTGCCATAGCCATTTGAAGTAGACATTGCCAAGCCCATTTTCCAAATGAAGGAACTGAGGCACAGAAAAAGCACATAGCTAAGAGATGGAGATGGATCAGAACCCTGATGTGACTGCAAATGTCCCGTCCATTCGCCTATTTGCTCCATCCCTGCTTGTTGTCTGAATGCGTCTGCACAGGCAGAGAAAGCCCGTCCGTGTGCTTGGCTCACGCTGGGATCCAGGGTGGATGAACTGCAAAGCAGAGTGCCTACCTTTCAGACTCAGATGCCTGGAAATCCCTGAGAAGGAAACTGGTCTCTCAAGTTCTCATATCTGAAAATACTTATAAACTCTTGGGAAGAGTTCTTATGTCTTCTCCCCTGCTTTCTTTCTGTATCTTTTGGGAGAACTCAAGTTTGAGTATGGATGCCTGGGTTATGGTCTCTGAGAAACAATAGACCCTCGTATCCCACAGAGATATGAAACTGTGCAGGTACTGAATGATATCGAGTTCTAAAGAGCTGCAGTGTTAAGGGGTTTTTTTTGTTGTTGTTGTTTTTTCCCCACAACATCTTGAAAGTATTTTCTCTGTGTCAACTACATATTCTAATCCTAAAAGAGAGACCTTGATATTTGGAATACACAATGTGCCTTTTTCCCTCAGCAAGATGTACAATTAATTCCTTATGTTCTCGAATAAAATGGTGGAGCAGAGAGTGTCTCCAGGATCCCCAGAGATTCCAGGCACACAATAAGAATGTTTATCTTTTCATTTTCAGAAGCAATCACTGCACACCTCTGCCTGCAGGAGAATGAATAGCTGGGATTTCTTTCAATTGTTTTCCCAAAGAGAGAGTAAATGAAGTCATCAAGCCATCTGGTTGACCTTCAGTAGTCATTTACTAAATTCATTTATCATATCTATGTAATAACAAGAAAAGAGCTAGCCACAGGAATAAGAATCGTGGGAAAAGTTTAAGCGTTAAAAGGTTAAAATTTATAAAAGGAGGAAATGGAAAAAGGGAATATAGCTTCCTCATACCTCACGCTTGCCTCAGTCTGCTTGTGTTTACCCATCTCTCCTGCAGTTCTGGCTCTTATTTTGACTCCTCATGTTGACAGGTGGTTTTCATACCTCCCCACTCTGGGGGAAGGGGGACAGAGGGAATCAAATTCCCGGAGAGTTCCCTCTCTCTCTAAAATCAGAGGCTGTGTATCTGCCCTGAATCATAGCATTTTAGACAGCCTGGAATTCAAAATACTGCCAGGCTCCTAAAACTCTATCCCTCCCTCTCAGCTCCCCATCATGGAGACCTAACTGGTTAATTAAAACCAAATATCTTCCTCAAATTAGAGCAGACACACAAAACCAATGCAAGAGTTCATGGGAACTGGGGCAAATTTTTGCAATAGAAGTGAGCTAGAGTAAGACTCCTTCCCAATATCTCCCCATTTCCTCTGAAGATGTACATGCAGTGTCCATATCTTCAAAGGACACCTTATCTGTAGGCTGTCAGGTAAGAAGTGACCTGTCATCAACTGGTGCCGCAGTAACTTTGGATGTGAATATGCATGCAGGAGGGACACCTCAGAGTCTACATTCTGTCTACCATCATCTGGCTGCAGCAGATTCAGGGAACAAATTCCAACTCCCCACCTGCTGTTGGGGGGCCACCTTAATTGTCTTATCCCTTTGGGTTGTCTTACAGGATGCTTTTGCTTGTTTGTTTGTTTTTGCGGTACGCAGGCCTCTCACTGTTGTGGTCTTTCCCATTGCGGAGCACAGGCTCCGGACGCGCAGGCTCAGCGGCCATGGCTCACGGGCCTAGCCGCTCCGCGGCATGTGGGATCCTCCCGGACCAGGGCAAGAACCCGTGTCCCCTGCATTGGCAGGCGGACTCTCAACCACTGCGCCACCAGGGAAGCCCCTAGAGGATGCTTTTAAAACAGATGTTAAGAATCCTAATCGAGCTGTTAATTTTGGTCTTAGGCTTCCTTTCCTGAATGGCCCTTAGCATATGGAATTTGGGTGGGAACTTTTTACGTTTGATTACTACACATATTAAGTTTTATAGCTGCCCAAATTTCTCCTTTCCTTAGAGTGTGGGAAGAGAGGGCAATGGGAAGAAATTAGGACTGTAGTTGGGGTAGACATTTTAAGGCACAAAGCTTCTCTGGGCCATTCAAAACATAGAAGAGACTAATTTACCTCTACACAAGGCTGACCCTAGTTCTGCATTTTTGCAGGATAATAGGTTTTTTTCCCCAGATGCCCAGAATTTGTCAAGTAAGAGTTGCACGTATTTTTTCATACTGTATCTGATTTCTATATAAAGGAAAAAGAAAGAAAATTAATTAATTAATTACTCTGATGGATAGATTGTGATATATTGCCCAAGTGCCCCTTTAATTAATTAATTACTCTGATGGATAGATTGTGATATATTGCCCAAGTGCCCCTTTAATGAAAGATTTTTTGCCCCAGCTTCTGGGTGTGTTTTCAGCAGATAGCCTTCGATAGTACTTTCAGGTCTCCTTCACCTGGAGAGAGCCCAAGTGCCCAGAGTTGCACCTCTTTCTGTGGAACACAGCATGCTCCTGGGGCAAAATAGTTGGGTGGCTAACAAGGGTACTAATCAATTTGTACCATTACCACATCAAGGATGGATGATAAGAAATGACATACCATTACATTTGCCATAATCTTTTGGTTAAAAGCACATCACAGGTCCTGCCCACGTTACAGGATAAGAATATAGGAGCACCCTAGCGTCTTTCTCCCACATTGGGTGATCTAAAAGGTTGCCAGCTTAAAGTACCCAAAACAGGAAAGGGCTCTGTGGAAGGTCCACAGTGCAGTGCAAACAGCACGGCTCTTTGGGCCATAGGTCCTGAGATACCCTATGGTATTAGAGGAAAAGTGCTGGGAAGAAAGGCCACGTGGAGTTTATTAATACTTTGGGTGTCATAGTTTCACGTAACACAATAAATAATAGTACTTTATTACTGTGAGATCTTGATTGATCATGTGATTTTTCTGGCTCACTTTTCTACAAATTCATCAAAACTTAGCGACCTCCTTTTCAATGATATAACTGAAAGCAATATCAGTTGCTCTTGGAAAGTGTAAGAGCAAAAATAATTTTTAATTTTTAGAAGGATCTTTCTGCTGATACAACCATTACTGGCGCTGGTAAGAGTATATTACAGTCTGTGATAACATTGGGACAAATTTCTGATAAATTATTTCAAAATGAGACTTCAGGACTTCTAGAGCATGATTCTAAATCCTTTTCTAAAAAGATTTAACTCTTTATACAAATCATTTTTGTTGAAGTCTGAGTTCAATTTTAAACATAAATTTATACAATGACATTTTAATGCTTCCTCTGAAATTTCATGGAGTTTGTGCAAGAAACTAAAAGTGGCTTTGTGATCTGTATACCATTCAAAATGTCTGTTATGTCATCTATCGCTGGATCTTCAATGGCAAGAAAACATTGATTTTCAGATTGCCTTTCTTGTTAGCAACCGGTTCATTGGAAAGTTTATATGAAACTACAGGTCTTTTCCATTGGAAGCAACAATTTGAAATTTGATTTCTATTTCTAGATATATGGATCTTTGCTTTCTAATCTTGCAACAGATTTCGAAACCAGAGATTCTAAACTCTCTGAAGAATTCTAGCAATTCCCTGATATGCATTATGTCCTTGTTTATGCTTTCTAAAGGGTTCTGGTTCCAATATAGATATGTGTGTATGGAAGTAGAGGGCAGTTCCCCCACATATCCAAGCAATTCTCAGACACCAGCTGGGTGTCCCACAATTCAACTCAATTCTGACACTATCTATCCAAAAATAGTGTCAGATTCCACAGGTTAAGGGTTCAGTTCTACAAGACTGCTCCCCCTCCTCTTGACACACACACACACACACACACACACACACACACACACACACACTTCAGATGCCAAGTCCAGGTCATCACCTGTGCTTCTGACCCACTGGCTAGAGATCAGAGGTTCCAATGACCCCCTCCTTGGTTTTGGTTAATTTGCTAGAGCAGCTCATCTAACTCAGAGAAACCTTTTACTTACTGGATCACTGGTTTATTATAAAAGGATATAACTCAGGAACAGTCAGATGGAAGAGATGCATAGGTCTAGGTATGGGGAAAGGGCACTGAGCTTCCATGCCCTCTCCCGATAAGCCACTCTCCCAAAATCTCCAGGTGGTCACCAACCAAGAAGCTCTCCAAACCCCACCCTTTGGGGGATTTTGGAGACTTCATTACATAGGCATGATTAATTAAACCATTGGCCATTAACGATTGATTCAACTTCTAGCCCCTCTCTCCTCCAGGGAGGTCAGGAGAGACTGACAGTTTCAACTTTCTAATCATAGGATTGGTTCTCCTGGCAACTAGCTGCTTTCCAAAAGTCACCTGTTTAACATAACAAAAGACACATTTGTAGCTCTCAGCACTTAGGAAATTCCAAGGGTTTTAGGAGCTCTGTGCCAGAAATGGGAATGAAGACCAAATATGTATTTCTTATTATAATTCACAGTCCACACTTTCCTTTTGTAATAATTCACTGAAATGTTTGCTGGCTGAGCCCAGGTAGTTCCTATCTTGGTCCTCAGGCTGAAGAGTTAATATTGGTGCAGATGCCACAGGCACAGGCTCCAGGGATGGATGGGAAGGCTGGCCTCTCACCACAGGTCCCAGCATTAAACTCATGAGGTTTCTCCCCTTTCTCCCAGGGCAGTGGCTGCCACCACTGCTGCTTCTGTTGCTGCTGCTACCATCCCAGTCCAGAATACCTCTGGGGTCTTCAGGGCCCTGACCTGCCCCAAGTATGCTTGTGTGCACCAGGTAGCCAGGCCAACTGCTGGGCATGCATGCTGAGCACTGCCCGCTGTGCCTGTGGAGCTGAGCCCAGGTGTGTGTGCGCTGTTCCCTGGTTATCTCCCCTGCGCACACCCATGCCCTCTTGTTCCATTGGACTTCACCTTCAAGGCATAAGTTCAAAGATAAAACCATTACAAATTTCAAGATGGTATCCACAGAGCGTTAAACCAAGCATGCAACCCCTTAGGAGAGTGGAGTCCTGTGCGACTACACTGGTTACATGACCATGTCCTGCTGGCAGAACTTGCTCAAAAACTGAGTGTCACTGGAGGTCTTCCATGCTGCTGGCTGCAAAAGTGTCATAGGAGCAAGCAGGGGAGAACACACAGAACCAAGAAAAGAAGTGCCTTCTCTTTTCCACGTCCCACCAGGGTCCCTCTGGTGCTCTCTAACAAAGCTTAATGCCATGCCAGATGGCAATGAGAAGATCGGGTCCAGCTCCAGCATCACAATGCAAGACAGAGAATGGATTTAGAGGAAAAAAGAATTGACCTAAGTCACTTTGGAAAAGAGCGGAGTTTGAAAGGCTAAAGGCAAAAAGAACTGCACGTAAAAAGAGTGGAGTTTGGAAGGCTAAGGCAAAAAGAACTGCACGTAAGCACTGAGTTCTAGTTGATAGTTTGGTTTCATGAGGGTTTGGGTTAACAATTCTGAAACCATTATGCATGTATACTTGGGTTGAGCATTTAAGTAGACGGTGGGAGCCAGGCTGGAGTGGGAGATTATGAATAAACAAGGGAATGAGGCTAGAATGCTCCATGTGGTAATAGATTAGAGTTGGAGACATCAGTATCAACCCATGATTGGCTCAATATAGATTTACCTGGTTACATATAGAAATATTTATACATACGAATGTATACACTGGTAGTATGCAACAAGTATACCTAGAACCCAGATCTTGGTTTCTAATACTGTTCTCCAGTAAAAGGAACCAGGGCTAATTGAAGAAATGGCTTATACTAGGACTGAGGCAGGAAATATACAAAATGAGCCTGGAGTATCCATGGTGCCAAAAAATAAGAAAATGCTAAAAAACAAAAACAAAACAGAAAAATACACAGTAATGGGAAATCCCACAGTAAAGCAAAGGAATCCAGATGCCAACTAAAAGAGTTCCAAATGGCCAGAGCTGCAATGATTTGAGCAATAAAATAAATAATGGAGTATTGAATTATGGCTCAAAGTATAAACTAAATGTCCATAGTGATATAAATAAATGATTAAATAAATAAGTGGGAGAAAATAGACAAATCTTCCATGCCAAAGAATTCTGAATAATTAATGTGGCTTCTCCTCCACCCTCATGGTGACAACATGGAAAAAGAAAAAAAAAAGAGTAACTTTACAATGGAGACCCTGACAAACATCATCGCAAGCCAGATGACCAGAGTTAGCGTGAACACTGACAGGTCATACTAATAGCATGTACTCTCCAATGATGTGATCAGAATGGCCCATAGTTCTGTGACCTTCTTGCCCAAAGCACATTACTCCATGATAAAAACCTCAGACAAATCCCAACTGAGGAACATTCTATACGGTAACTGACCTCAAAACTGTCAAAATCAACAAACACAAAGAACATCCAAGAAACTGTCATAACCAAGAGAAGCCTAAGGAGATTTGACTACTAAATATAAAATGGATTCCAAGATGGGATCCTGGGACAGAGAAAAGAACATTGGGGAAATCTGAATGAAGAACGGACTTTAGTTAATAATAATGTATCCATCTTGTTTCCTTAATTGTGACAAATGTACTATACAAATGCAGGATGTTAGTAATAGGGAGAACTGGGTGAGGGATATATAGGAATTCTCTGTACCATCTTCACAATTTTTCTGTAAAACTAAAACTCCTCTAAAAAAACTGTTTATTTTAAAAAGAATAGATTTGAAGCTGAGAGACTGAAACTTGATAAGCGCACAACATGTTAAGTCCTGCAGAGAGTATTCACCCCTGAAAGAGGCACTCATCTACCAAATAGACAAAATGCTTTGGTCCACTAACTTCAGCCAGGCTCTGCCATCAGCCATCACGGTAAAGGTACAAAGGTGCATGCATGAAATGGATGCAGGGGCCAGGGCTGAAGGCCCCACATGGGTTATCAGCATGTACTCCAACATAGCAAGGCTGATCTAGCTATGTCCATTGCTGAATGTGCAACCTGCCTGTTACGGGGGCCAGTGATGAACCTTGATATTGGCACCATCTCTCAACAAGGCAAAATGGCCGCTTGGTGTCAAGTTGTCAAGTCAACTACACTGGACCTCTTTCACATTCTCAATGCTTCCTTTTCTTCTCGTCCACATGTATTCATCCCAAGGGCACTCGTTAATAAACATCTTACATGCTGATCTCCAGCCAGGCAGCTGCATCCCTAGGAACCTAACCTGTGACAAGTGTCCACTCAGTGTCAAGATCTATGCTGGGTGACTTACATTTGTCATCTCCACTATTCTTCACAACACCCTGTGAGATGTTTTGAATGGTGGCTACCTTTAAGAGTTTGGGCAGGGAGCCTCAGAGGTTAATGAACTTGCCCAGGGTTCTATCACTTTTAGGTCAAGAGCCACTCCAAAGGCCACGTCTGGGAAGTCTACCAGGGTAACTACACCTATTGTAAGAAAAAAGAAAAGGATACTAATGATCATTTCCTCCCATAGACCAGACATTTTGCTAGACCCTTGTACCTACACAACATTCAATTTCACAGCAACCCAATTAAAGTAGAGTGTTGTCCCCATTTTAAACATCGATAAAGCCAAGGTTAAGGGACTTTCACTAGATAAGAGGCAAAGTTGGTTGTGGAACCCAAGCCAGTCTGGTTCTAAAGGTGGTACATTCTTCTCTAGGTCAGGCTGCTTACTCTAAGACGGAGAGCCACCCAGAGAGAGCACGAGAGACTGGAAACCCTGAAACACGTATTTACCTAGAAACATCCCAAACTATGCAGTATTCATTGACTTATCAACCATAAAGAAGTGTATCTTCTTTCTCAGACTGAGCTTTAGAAATTTTTCCAAAGGGATCTCCCACCAGCCTTCTAAACCCTGTGGTTACCTATAATAAGGTACTTACATAATTTTTGATCCAAAGCGTGATACTTGAGAGTATCAGGGGACACTAGGAGAAAAACAGATGGTCATGGGAAAACAGAAAGGAATGCTCCCCCTACTACTGGGGAAAAAAAAAATGTTCTGTGTTTCTTATGTGTCATTCTTAGTTCATACTTATTGTCTCAAATCAAATCACACTATAAGTTGAGTTTTAGGAGAGAGTGCTTCAAAGTGACTCACTGAATGGCCCTGCCTTTAATGCATTGTTTTCCCCTGCAAATTCAACCACAATCCTGGCCTCTTAATCACACAGCCACTCGAGTTCCATTCTGATATAAACACTGTGCGTTTCCGATTTGTGGAATTGTTTTCCTTTAATTAAGTGAAGGGGGGAGGTGTAGTTATTTTCAATTCTCGGCACAAATTACTACCCAGTAGAAACAGAAGCATGTATTGTAGGTAGTACTTCTTCTATTTATTGTGCCGTCTATTGATGTGTGTTGGACTTGTTCTATTTTAGGAGGCACTGCCATGGTAACTGGGCTCCTGACAAAGGCCTGTGTCAGAGCCGAACTTGAACATGCAGAACTTCAGATAAGTGGTGAAATAAAGAATCAACCTCAGTTGGCTCAAAAATAACAATTTGGAGGACTGTGTTTTGCTCCTAGGTGTTTTTATCCATAAAGTTGGGAAGTTCTGAGAGGCAGATCATGGGATTTACTGGACATCCCACTGGTCCTGAGTGAAAGGGTGGAAGAAAGACTATTTTCACAGTCTCTTAGCCCCCCCCCCCCCCGCCCCATCACTACCTGTGGCTCTGCCTTTGGGTCAGGCTCACAGCTTTAGGCAGAAAGTACAAGCTGGTGTTCAGCCTTCAGAGAGCCAGGGTGGCTTTAGAGGATTGGCCTTGACTCCACAGCCCTGAGATGTGGCCCTGGCTCTGCCCTTAACTAGCTTAGGGGCTTCCCCAAACTAGGATTTTTTTTGTTCCCACCTATGCACTTGGATGCCCTTGGAAGACTCGGGAGCTCTAATGTCAGGTTCCTCCTGAATCTGGTGCAGGGGGAGATGGGGAGGAATTTGCCTGATTCTCCCTTCTCTGTAGAACCAGAATATTTTAGTGTTCCTGCGGGGAGTGGGCACCTAAACCATGCTGACTTCCTACAGCCCAGGTCTGTAGGGACTAAGGACACCCGAAGGAAGTCCACATGAACAAAACCTTTCCCTGGAGGATTTTCCTTTGGATTTTGCATAGATATAGCAGTCTTGTCACTTTCACACAATTTCTCGCTCCTGAGAGACACTGAAAAGTACAAGCAGTGACCAGGTCCAGATCTTCCTTCCCCATCTCTCCCCCATACTCCTTCCTTTTCTTAGAACCCCTCAGCCTATCAGCTCAGGCTCTGTTTAGCTCCTGAGTCAGACCCAGGAGTAGAAAGTAGCTCATGTGCCTAGGGTTGGCTATGGGCCACTCCATAGAACTCGTCCTGGGGTTCAAAGCTAGTGTGAGAATTGTCTTTCTTCTTTTCCACTAGTTTTAGTCACTGCGCATGGTTTCATGAGCTAAATTATTCAGGCTTGAGTTCAATCTAGAAGCATGATCACCATGTTTCAGGAGCCTGCTCAGAAGGACTGAAAGTAGATGCCTGACAAGTCTTTCTCTGGGAAGCCATAGGTCCCAGAGGGAGGGCTAATGGAAAGGGTACCATCTGTGCAAATTTCCTGACCCCAGGGAGAGCGAATCAGGACACAGATGGGCAAAGGAGGGAAAATGGAAGGGTTTCCCTGTTTATCAGAGAAACAGCCTCTTACTTGGCTGACATAAAATTTGTAAGATTATCTAGGAATCCCAGCTTTTCACATTAACCATCATTTCCTACTCCAGCATTTGAGAGGTGGTTGTACACTTAGCACTGAAAGGCAGGCTTAGGGCCCCGTCCTGTTCTTTCACTCAGCGCTCCTGCAACAAAGCACTCGGTGTCCCACCTCCTGATCCTTGGTGACCCCTGCCCCCCAAAGCATCTCAGTCCTTGGCGCTCCCATTGGCCCTCCCTTATCCCCAAGCTTTAACCAGAAGGCTGGACCCTCTCAAGGGTTTCCATGATTGAGAAACGCTTGGGCCAGAACTAACAGATGTGCGCTGGATTTAGAGCAGACCCAGCTCTCCTCAACTATCTCACCCTTTGAGTTTTCTTTTACTGATAATGGAAATGCCACATTGCTCTCGATCCTACCTCTATTTCTCTTCCCCCAAACATTCCTCTCCCATAAACAACGGAAACAACTGTTTTCCACTCCACAGTCTTCTCTCTTGGGATCCTGGGTATTTCCAGTTAGGGGAGTCAGCTATCATGCTAGCTCCCACCTTCATCCCTCATTTAATCAATTCTTCCTCCAGTTTGTCAAATGTTTCCTTTGCTATGGGGGAGGGTGGAGCAGAGTTGGGGATCCTGGAAGCATTGGGACAACAAGTGTGGAAATCCTTTTAGATTAAAAAGCAAACTAACGGGGATTCCCTGGTGGCACAGTGGTTGAGAATCTGCCTGCTAATGCAGGGGACATGGATTCGAGCCCTGGTCGGGGAGGATCCCACATGCCACGGAGCAACTAGGCCCGTGAGCCACAACTAGTGAGCCTGCGCGTCTGGAGCCTGTGCTCCACAACAAGAGGCCGCGATAGTGAGAGGCCCGTGCACTGCGATGAAGAGTGGCCCCCGCTTGCCACAACTAGAGAAAGCCCTCGCACAGAAATGAAGACCCAACACGGCCAAAATAAATAAATAAATAAATAAAAAGCAAACTAACTAAGATGTCCAGTGATGGTAATCTTTTGACTTTTCCTACAGGGCAGAGTTCACAGTTTGGGGGAAAGACAAAGAGAAAGGAGTACTGATTATCCACATCTGGGGTGAATGTGTGTAAAGGTGAGAGAGGGCAGGGAGGAAGTAGGGAACTGGAGAAGTTCCTAATAAACCATAGGAAGAAGACCAAGCTAGGGCTTTGTAGTTTTAGGGGTTACAGAACACGTCCAGCCTGTTATGGCTTGAGATGTTAATTATAGGACCTGTGGATATCAGCAGAGATCTTTTAAAAGAATAACTTAAGTGCCTAAAATCCCCCCAAGAATACAGAACCCGTTTTAGAAATGGCCTTCAAAGACAACAAAAGCCAAATGCGCAAATGCCTTCTACGCAGGGTGGTGCTGGGCAACCAGATCGCTTTCCAGCCTCCCCCCAAACACTGTTGCTAGGAAACCGAAGGGCTATACTTCCATCATCTCCATACTTGCTGGGAGATTGAGTAATTGGTCTCTGGATGTGTGTGTGCTGCTTCCCAAAATATCTCTTTAAAAAGACGTGAGAAGGATGCGGAGCCAGTCGGTAGGATGGTGGAGGGCGGACTGTGTCCTCAGAGGGCAGCGGGTTCCCAAAGTCAGGACTGAAGCGGAGTGGGGGGAGGGGAGGACCCACGTTGGGGATAGAAATGGGGAGCTGTTTACAGGTTTCCCAGATTCTTTCCTATCATCAGCTTTCTTATTTAGGACTGATCTCCTAAGCGGAATCTGGAAATTGGTAGAGACAACTAAAATCTGGAGAGTAATGTGGTTTGCTTTTCATTCTTACTATTGACACAGCAAGGCTAGGAGAAAGATTTTATTTTGTAGATACTTAAAATATAAATGAACAACATTTATAGTGCTTGATTATAGTTGTTGAACCTCGTTTGTGGGGCAGGGGGCGGGGGGTGGGGAGTAAGAAATAGGCATGCTGTGGACACACACCCATGCATACATGCACACGGGCCACTGTGATGAAAATGCCTGCTTCACCTGCAGGGAGCCGAAGAAATAGAGCATTAGGCCCACAGCTGAGGGTCTCTGGAGGTTAGGAAACCCAGTGATGAGATTTAGCACTGCTCCTAACAGCTACATGACCGTCTGTGACCCTTCTGTGCCTCAGTTTCCTTATCTGTAACCCGACAGGGTTGAGCTAGTCCATCCCCAAAGTACACTCCAAATCTCCACCTTTATTGGAGTCTACATCTAGTCCCACCTTCTCCCCAGAGCCAGGGGACAATGTCATATCATTTCTTTGTGGAGGTTTTCAATTCTTTCCTATTAATTATCTGATTGATTTCTGCATTTTTTATTTTTTCCAATATCGATTCAAATTACTTGTTGCTGGAAGTCCTGAAGAGTAGATTTGCAAGTGAAGTAACTTACTTTTAAATTTTATTATTTTCCGTTTTGTGACACTTTTCATACAATACATAATGTGTTCAAAAATCCACTTTTAATAGTATCACTTTTTTTTTTTAACCAAAGGCAGAGGATGGAAGGAGGCAGGGGGTTCAGGATATATTGACATTATATCCTGATCTTATAAATAAGAACTAAGAATCTGGGGAGTTTTCCTTAAACTCACTGGCTGTATGATTAAGTGTTCTAAAATTCTATCCAGAATTAGGAAACTCATTTTCTAGTTCTGACTCTATCTTCAGCTTCTGGAACCATGACCAGACCCTTCTCTGTAAAATGAGGAAAAAGCCCGTGCTCCAATCCTCATAGGAATGTTAGGAAACAAAATGCCATAATATATGTAAATGCACTTTGGAACGTAGAAAGGGTGCACAGAATGTTCTGCATTCTTTTCACTGTGTGCCTGGGAAATTTATTCATTTATTCAGCAGGCATTTTCTTGAGATGCTGCTGCCACCAGGCCCTTGTTAGGTATTGATTCACATGGCACATACCCATGGTCAGTGTCTTCCATCGTCTGTCCTGGCCCACAGTTCTGGGGAGAGGGACCCTCGATTACTACAGATAACTGAATTCTCAACAACTGTACCGTCTGAGTACTAGACCTTCCCCCAGGCTGAACCTATGCCCAGTATGAAAAATGCTCTTAAATCACTCCCACGAGTGTCTGTCTTACTGTGTTCTCGAACACTCCCAGTGACACAAACCTCAGACACTTTATTTCCTGTGTTAATGAGTGCCAGTGCCTAATCATTGTACAAGCAGATGTTCCTCAGCAAAAACAAATAAAATTAAGCCTGTCTTTAGGTTAGCAAACACCTCCCACCCTGCGCTGAGCGGGCAATTAAGCAATGCTTTTCACTTTTTTTTCTCATCAGAGACGACAAAGCTCTCTGTCCCCTGGAACACCCAAGCCCCCTCATTTTCCTTGTTTTTGAAAGCATCCTGGAGGTTTTGGATGGACCTCGGATATAAGGGCTGTGAGGACCATTAGTTGTCTTGACATCACTGATAACTTATTTTATCAGTGGAGAGGAGGAGACAAACCTTACTTTTAATCTTTCTGATCCCATTAAAAGTTAATTCCTCCTTGTGCCAAGAATGAGCTGAAGCCTAGAGGACAAGGGAGGGAAAATGGGACTTGTGGGCTGCACATTAGCTTTACCAGGCAGAGCTGGGTTCCTTCTTTTGTCCTGGGTATTTGGCAAACGTTCCAGAGGTTTCTGTAGGAGGATGGACATGGGAGGAAGAGCACAAGGAGGTTGTAAAGGGATGCCAAGTAATAATGAATAAGAGTTATTCTGTGTACTCTCAGGAGCTCTGAGCCCATGGGAGGCAGATGTCGTTTCAGCACCGAGAAGCGCTTGCTAAGGAAGCTTTGTAAAATGCAAAATGGCCTGGTGGTGGGGGGAGGCTGGGGGAGGAGGGGTGGGGAGGAGGTCTTCAAATAAATTCCCTTTCACTAGGAATGGACTCCCTGGCAAGGGTGTCCACAGGATTGCCCTCTGTGGCCCCTCCAGCCCTGTGAATCTGTGGTGCTATAGGAGCTCCAGGAGAACCATTCTGATCTATAATCAGCCCTCTACCCTAAAGCCAGAAAGGCCACTGATGGTCTCCAGAAAGTTTTGTCCCCAAACTAAGAAAGCACTGAGTAACTTTGCAAAGTGCTGTTTAAAGTCCACTCTAGAAAAGTCCCCAGGTCCAGCTGAATTGAACAAAAATAACTGTCATCCTAAAGATGCCACAATTCTTCTTAGGCTTTTTCGTTTGGCCTCATTGCCTGATTTCCAGCAAGCATGGAAGGAGGTCCTCTCTGAGGGACCCTTAATCTCTTACTTCTGAAGATATGGACTCTATTTGAAAGGGAAATGGCTTAGTTGTCCAACTGAAAATAAAAGCCTAGCCATTTTTATTTTCACTCATGGTAGCCTTGCCTCTTCTGGAGGCTTGTCTGGGGTCCCCAAACGAAGTCAAGAAGAAAAATCACTCTCCTTTCACGTGGGAACATTTGAAGTCATTTACATGAATAACTTACTTTATGGTTTCAAAACATGGATTAGCTCACCTGAAGCTGGAGAAAAAGCCCATATTAGTTTATAAATAAGATAAATTATCATTTATATTTCAATAGTTCTAAGGCTTAGGAAGGTTAAAATGACTTGCCTAGGGTCACACCATCTATTTCTAAGCATCAGTCTACTGTAACTACCTGCCTAGTTTCCTGACCTCTTATCTCAAGCTCCTTAACATTTGTTCATTCAGTCATTCATTCATTGCTCTGTTCACTCATCTGAAAATGATTGAGCACCACCTATGTGTCAAGAGTCATCCTAGACAGTGAACCAGAGACACTGAAATCTCTGCCTGTGTAAAATTTACATTCTAATTGTAGGAAATGGCCAACGAAAATTTTAATAAATAAAAATAATAATATTGTCACACAAACAAGGGTAAATGGCCAAATACTGCATATAACACCCCTGCGGGAGTGTCATGATTTGGGGGAAGACTCTTGGGATCAGAAACAGTAGCTTGTAGCTGTGTTCCCAGTTGCCCATCACTCTCTGCGATTGCACACGGCAATCCCGTAGGACTGAATTTAGGCTCCAGAAGAGGGATCCTGACCCTGGGGCTGTGGGACTTTTAAGTTGCATGATTAAGAGGTACCGGCCCCTCCCCTGTAGTGATCTCGTGCCAGCATTTAATAGCAATGTGGCAGAACTCGAACTCCAATGTATCCAGCCAGCTCGGTTTTCATGGTCACAGGCTGGGTCCAAGACTTGTGGTTGCTCTGCTTGTTATAGCAAGTTAGCTGCAGGACATTCTTCATCAGAATCCATGGTTGGAGAACTACCATGTTCTTCTGCCGTAATGGGGAGCTGCAGCCCCAATCTTTCAGTTGATCAGGACTGATTGATTGATTGATTGATTGCTTTCAATACTGGGCCATAATGGGTTTTCACGGAGCTTGGCAGAAAACTTATTTTCTGAGAGAACTTGTAGCTCACTACTTAACTCCTTGGAAACTGATGATTTGCTTTTTAAATCTATCTAGCACTCCATCTAGCATTCTTGAAAGTTCTAGGCCCTTTTCGGTCTGGCCCATTCTCTGCTGAGTCAAGGCCTAGGGCTAGCACCAGGTGTTTCTATTTGGATGGTTGAAATTCTGGGGCCGAGCCTTGTCATCCTCAAGAACAATAATTCTCTACCTTAGCTACACATTAGAAACATCCAGAGGATTTGCACACACACACACACACACACACACACACACACTCTCTCTCTCTCTCTCTCTCACAAGCCAGCCTATGTCTTGTCCAACGCAGACGAATAGAAACACGGTGAGGCTTTGGCGTCTACATTTTTCAAAGTTCTCTAAGTGATTCTGATCCACAACAAGAACTGCTCTTGCCAGAAAACTAGGACTGTGTGAAGAAACTCCTCATCTAAGTGCAGGAAGAAAGCGTTGAGATTTCCAGGGAAGATGGAAGACGGAACAAGTACACAAGGCTTCCATCTTGTTCACACACACACGCTTGGTGAAATATAACAAAATCTCCAGAAGCCAGAGGAAACTCAAAGCCAAATTAAGGCCTCGTGACTCATCTTGAGAGCAGACAGCCATCATACCTAGTGGATCGAGTGCGAGGGGTTGGTGGCCCTTGCGGGGAGGCTGCAGTGTGTCAGAGGACATCTGTCCTAGAGGCGAGGCTCTCAGCTCTGGCACCAGAGCCACTGGACTGTGATGGACAGTAAATGCGAAGCCCTATCGTATTTCCTGGGTATCAATGAACCTTGAGATCCAAAGGATACCCTAGGAAGGGGAGTCACACCCAGTAATTGCTGAGATTGGTTTTGCCCCTGCAGGACGTGGACTTGAGTCAAATATGGCCTGATTTAAAGGAAATGAAGAAAGCGGCATTTCCCATGCATGGGCTGGTATCTACAAATTCATACGTACCTGCTACAGGAGAAGAGGCTGTAGTTGTCCATAGGGAGGTTGTTATAGCATCTGTGTGACTTTAAAATCAGTGTATACAATGGGATGTGTATGTACAAATATAGCCTATACACTAGAAGTGATTAGATATCATGACGTATCTAGTGAGACACGGATGTACTATAGATGACATACGCAGTGCCCATGTGAAAAGTGACTTTAGTAGTTAATTGGTATTTAAAATAATGTTATCAATGTCACATGGTTTGCTAATTAGGATAAGGGACATAGATTTTTGTATGTATGTGAAGTGACTGATCCCAAAGATTGAATATTTATTAGAATTATTGTACAAGTGTCATCATTCCTGCATGAAGGAGGCAGAAGAATCCGGCAAAGCCCAGCTCTCTAATGCCAGGAATGCAGCTCTCAGTGACCAGAGCTCCCTGGGTCTTCCGTTGTCCCTCCCTGTCACCTGAACAGAGGCCAGGCTGGTCCTGGCATCAGTACATCTTTGCATCTGTGACTTCCATGCAAGGTCAGGCAAGGGAAGTTTCTGGGCCTACATGGCAGGCTTGTAATAAATCATTGCTTGTTGGATGAATTTGGTCTGAACCTGGCAATCCTTGTGAAGCACCACCTGTAGATGGCAGGTGGGGTGGGATGTTTAGCTCTCATATAGCTCTAACCATGGGAGCCTAATGAAGATCCTGACATTCGGGAAACACAGATTCGTGGAGAGATAGTCTCATATCACTGGAAGCCTCAGAACCCGCCGCTAAGCAGCTGCTTCCACTGTAGGCTCCCCCTCCCCGAGGCTGATGAGTGGTGGGAAGAGGGAAAAGGAGTAATGGGTCTAGGAAAGCACCAAAGACCTTGCCAGATTTGGGGCCAAATTCTTACCTCATCCCTAGTGACCGAAATCCCCACACTCCAGGTTTAACTTCCTGGAAACTCTCTAGCCTCCTGGAACCTTGAATCTTGGCATTAGATCCCACTGATAAGCCAATTCCTACAGGGCTGGGATGTTGAATTGTTTTTACCAGTCTCTGAGGGGCCCGGAGCCCAGACTCTCAACACCATGCCACGTGGTGAGCCCAAACCCCAGCTGCAGGCTTCTGTGGGCCAGCCAGGTGCCTGCATTTCTGCCTATTGCCTGGAGTGGAAACCCCTGAGTTCCTCCCTTGTTTTCGGGATTCAATGACTACCTTTCTGGCAAGTAGTAACACTACATTTGCTGGTCAATTTCTTTTGACCTAACTTTTTGGCAAGTTCCTTAACTCTCAGTGCCTCAGTCTTCTCATCTGTAAACTGCGGATAATAATAGTACCTACCTCCCAGTGTTGACGTAAGAGCTGGGTGAGTTAACGTACTGTAGAGGTTTAAATGGCGGCCTTCAAAAAGATATGTCCACGTAGTAATCTCTGGAACCTGGGAACGTGACCTGATAAAGCAAAAGAGTGAGGGAGAGCTTTTCCTGGATTATCCCCAGTGGGCCTTAAATGCAACCACACGTATCCTTCCAAGCCACACACACAGAGGAGAGGACACAGGAAGAAGAGGAGAAGGCAATGTGGCCGCCGAGGCAGAGATTGGAGTGATGCGGCCACAAGCCAAGGAACATCTAGAGCCCCCAGAGGCTGGAACAGGTAAAGAACAGATTCTCCCTGAGGGTCTCCAGAGGGAGTGCAGCCCCGCCGACACTTCACTTTCAGACCTCTGGCCTTCAGAACTGTGAGAGAACACATTTCTGTTGTTTTAAGCCACTCAGTGTGTGGTAATTTGTTACAGCAAGAACACAACATACATAACACCCTGGCATGCAGTAAGCATTTGTTCTATTAGTCAATTTATTCTAAAGGTAAGGATGCCTGTTCGAATGAGGTTGTTAATCACAATACCTCAGAAGGGTTGTTCCTAGCCAAGCAATTAGGCATCCTCAAGAGTGAACTAAAAAAGTGTATCTGAGGGAGAAAATGAGACAGGGTCTACAGAACAGCAGGCAGGACTCTGGAAAACTTGACTTCAGGTTTGGAATTTAACTGATTACTGATTATAAACATACAAATAATAAGAATATAAAAACGTTGTCTGGTAGAGGTGTAGATCTTTAATAATCCAAATAATCCACTGGCCAAGGCATCAGTGGTTTAACTGTTGTTCTTTAATCCTGTTTCTTTGAGTGGGATACACACTTCAATCCCACAGCAACAATACATGTTCGTACTTGGATTTTTAGACGAGTTGTTTTCCCCCCTTACACAGCTTTGAATTCCCCAAGTCTCTGCTGAGTTTAACTGGGTTGTATTTTTTTGCGGTACGCGGGCCTCTCACTGTTGTGGCCTCTCCCGTTGCGGAGCACAGGCTCCGGACGCGCAGGCTCAGCGGCCATGGCTCACGGGCCCAGCCGCTCCGCGGCATGTGGGATCCTCCCCGACCGGGGCACGAACCCATGTCCCCTGCATCGGCAGGCAGACTCTCAACCACTGCGCCACCAGGGAAGCCCTGGGTTGTATTTTTTTTAACTCAAGGAAAATATACCTGAGCCAGTAAGAGGGGTTTTCACGGGCAAAGTTCCTGAGGAGTTTGATTTGAGGACAGTCTGCTGGCAAACTCTACATTCCTGAAGCCTCCATCAGGTATGCTGCCCAGAAGCCTTCTGTGCCTCTCAGAGGAGATGGAGGGGAAACGGTCATACAGTGGGAAACACGACTGTGACTCTGAGAAATACAAATGTGGGTGGGCTGCTCTGATGGCCAGGAAGAGACAGGCTGCCGGATCCCTGTGAAACCACCCTTCTTTTGTCCTCCTTCACCTTTTAGGAAACACTGGTTAACAGACAGACCGAGAGGATGTGGCATTTTCTATTTGGCTACCTCTGCTCCTGGGTCATTATGATTCTCAAAGCTGCCCCAACCCTAGGCCACGATTCACAACATTTCTTTTATGGTAGGTTTCTTAGGTCTGATCTGTTAGAAATCCTGGTGATTCTGTCTGCTCACCCTGTGCTGTCTCACATTGTAGTCATGAGCCCCGTGTGGCTATTTAAATGTAAACTAATTGAAATGAAATCACATTTAAAATTCAGCTCTTAGTCTCACTGGCCGCAGGTCAAGTGCCTACTGGCCATATTGGACAGTGCAGATAAAACATTTCTATCATTGTAGAAAGTTCTACTGGGCAGTGATGTTCTAGTTATCCAAGATAGAAGGTGAAAACGTCAGGTTATGGAGGGCTCAGCCAGGGAACTTGTACTCTCGTTGCTTCAACTGCTGAACACGGCAGTCACCTGCAGTGACCTTATCTAAAGTACATACATACGGACAGACAGACAAAAGAGCACACCATGCCTTGTGAAAATTCTAGTAATCATCATGTCACTTTTAGTGTCTCTTTTAGAGGATGTTATTTATTTTAAGACATCATTTTTATTAGTACACTGTAGTACAAGAGACTTTCCATGTCAGGTTGAGAGAAGCTGGTCACGATTTACAAACAAAACTTTTTTTTTTTTTTAAACACTGATATTCTGGTGTCACTTTGAAATCAGCCAAGATGCAGTGGGTCTTAATAAAGCAATGGACCTCCAAACAGATTGCAAAACAAGAACCAGTAACTATCAGCACAGAGACGTCACATTAAAAGGAAAATAAAGCAAATGAAAAGGGAGTTTCAAATACCAGGTCACAAGGAAAGGGGCAATATATCTTCAGAGAGGTATTGAAATGTGTGTGTGGATACGGCCCGGATATATACAAACATCTCTCCATGTACAGAAGCAAATGCAGAGACTGTCCACACCTCTAGGCAGATTTGTTAGTGATGGATAATGATTAATGAACGCAGGGAGCAATATTTCACCATAATTTGGTCATTTATCAAGGGATTATATATTCAAAATCCACATTTAATTCAAAGACCTTGTATTTAAACATTTCCAGTGTTTTTTTTTTTTTTTTTTTTTTACATTTTTAAAGCAATAGGAAGATATACAACTTGCAAAATGTAGGCCTTTACATTTCATTTTCTCCAAATTTTTTTCCAGTTCAAACCTGTGGCAATTAGCAGCTTTAGTTATGCTTGCTCCAGCATGTTGGACATTCGGCCAACCTTCACTCAGGATCATTTTCATTAATGTACAGACCAAAGAAATAAAACAAACACAGACCTGGCCTAGAATGCATAGACTAAAAAAAATGACATCCCATGTTTTCCCGTTGTGTCTCCTGAGACGTATGTTAAGATGACAAAAGAGTTGCTTGGTTGCTCTTGTGAAATTCACAGTGTTTTGCCTGCAACACATATACATATATATATATATATATTTTTTGCTTCGCTTTGTGTCTGTGATGAATGGAGCAAAGAAATATATATATAAATAAATAAATACTTATATAAAGGTAAAAGAAAAAAAAGGAAATAAATACAAAAATTAAGGATATTCGAGAACCTTTGACTTATAGCAGCAGTGATTCATTCCAGCCCTGACAAACGAGAAAATACCCCTTCATATGCTGTCATATTTTGCTACAAATCCCTTCCACCGCAAATTCTTTAGAATAGCATTTGCTGTCTCAACCTCGGAGTCTCAGCATCCCACCATTACGAATTGTGAGGAAACTGCTTTAACTGCTCACTTAGCCACCTGAGTAGGTGGGTCACCGGCCATCCCCCTAGTGAGATTTTCGGTAGCAGTGATATAGGGCCAAACCGAAGCTCCACACTGGAAACAAAAGTCCTCAAATGGGAAAAAAAAGAAAAGAAAGAGCAAGGGAATTGAGACTATGTGTGTCTGCAGTCATTTATTTAATTAGATACACAATTAAAGCTATTGGCATTATAGAAGGTCCAATTTACAAAAGGGTAAGTTTAAAAAAAAGAAGTCTATTCCTGACTTCTATCCCCTGACAACAGGGGATCCTGTTGTCATGGCTCTTTGCAAAGGCCAGCATTTTACACTGCTGCCTCTTGCATTCCGCTAGGATGTGGGAATTCCTAAGAGTCACTCGCCTCGCCGTGGAGTCTTGGATTCTCACCTTTGGCCTTCAAGACACTGGGCTCCCAACAGTCCAGTTCTCTTCTGGAATGCTTGGACTCTGAACACAAGTGTAAAGGGGTCACAGTGGGACAGGTGAGCGTAATACAAATAAATGTGCAAAAGGATTTAAAAAAAAATCAGTTTTCCTTTTCTGGACCTTTACATAAGGAGATATATTTCCGGCTGCATTTTCCTTTGCAGGGAGCCAGAGGAAGGACTCAACGTAGTGGGATGGTTTTGATTTAGTTGTTTTGTGATAATGTGTTTGGGAAGCACATTATCTTAAATATGTCTTCCACCCATGCAGTATTGCAGAGAGTCGAAAAGTGTGATGGGGTCCTACCCACATGGAGAAAGGAAGCATGAACAGCAACATGACTTTAAAAAAGTTTTGGTTATTTAGCAGATTTTAAGCAAATTATTCATACTGCACCCTACTTATAATTATCTCTATTACTGTGTGCCTATAAATTTATACATAAGCTCACAAACACACTATGCATGTGTGTTTGTCTATGTATAAATCTAGTATTTATAACACACATATAAATACATGGAAATACCACAGGGAGCGCCGATGTGAACATATAATATGAATTCTGATATAGTCTTTTATAGCATAGTTCAAAATGTCTTCTAAATAAGCCTGATTATGACACTGGTTCATTGTACAAGGATTTCGCTGAAGCTATGAGCATGATTATATGTCATGAGATCTCAGCTGCTTGCATCTCACATATTTCATTTTGCTCTTCTAACTTCATATCCTGCTTCATGAATTGGTTAGCGTGCTTTCTCTCCTGGACTGCTTGTGTATATATTAAGGTCTCTAGTGGACCAAATCATGAACATCAGAGTCAGAGTACCTAGATTAAGTCCCAGAGGTGCCTGGAGAGTACTAGCATGCCATTTAACTTCTCCAACTCTCAATTTCCTCACCGTTAAAAAGTGAGAATAATTTGCCAACATATGTGAAAAGTGTTTGGGAAACTATTAAACAATGTATAAATGGAAGCAACTGTCAGGATGAGTTCAGGCTAGAGAATTAGGTTTGTCACCACTCCTGTCGTAGTGTTTAATGAATTTGATGGCAGGCCCTATTCTGTGATCTTTACACTGCAGAATGAGGATGCCCTTTTTCTAAATATTACAAGAGCATGAGAAGAGGGGATTGTGGAGGAACAGGGATGGAGACTTGAAGATAGTCTGTGGGTCCTTCGGTCACTTTAAAAGCAATCTGGGATTCTTTCAATGCGAGACGTCTCTGTGATCAGTACATACTCTTGAGACAACAGAGGGAAAAAATGAATAATAATCAGCAATATAAATAACTATAAAACTTTGCACTTGCATAGAACCTTTCATTTCAAGACCTTGAGGGACTTGTCAGAAGGTAAAGAGACATTTTTTTTTTCTTTTTTCCTTCAGAGGAAAACACAACACTGGAAGGGGAAGGGAATGCTCCCATCCTCTCATCTGCTTTAAACAAATCCTTGCTCTAAAACTGCACAGCCCTCCTTGAATGTGACCCCTTAGAGTATTACCTCCTTTGCTCTCTGTTAAAATAAAACAAGTAACTTGCAGCTTCTTCCCCCAGAGCAGCTGGCCAGTTGCACAGAATAACAAACCTGTGTAGGTTTTCAGGTCATCACTGATGGAATCTAGAAAAGTTCTGTACAAATCTGCTTCTTCTTACTGCTTCACAGGGTGCCACAGTGTTTTAACAGTACCATGGGCCCTTAATGGGATATATACGTGCAGGTATATATCATGGAGATATGGCTTTCGTTATATTATTATGTGTGTTCTGGAGGGTTTTTGGTCACCGACAAAGAGAACAATTCAACTCCCATGTCTCATAGGCAGTGCAGAACCTGAAAGGACTATGGGCATCGCCTTGTCCAACCCCCTTCATTTGACAGCAGATGCTACTCAATTTCCTTTTGTTCTCTGTTAATGGACTCTTTTGATTTTTTGAGAACTGGCTTTCAGTGTCTAGAATGGAAAATAAGGTGCTTCAGTAACTAAGGGCACAAGCAAAACTTAAACAGAGCAATTGCACCTTCAGAAACAAATATGAAATAAAATGACCTAAGTTGAATTCAAATCACTCCCTTTCAATCTGGCTCGTGTTATAAAGATGTCGAGTTAGCAAAATTCCCCTCACAGAGGGTAGCAAGTTTTCTTGAGGAACAGAAAAATGTTTCTTCCTTGGTATAACTGATCACCCAGATAACTGTAAATTTCTATTTAAATTTACAACCTCTTTTCGCAAAACCCGTGGCTATGCCCAGAAGCACACCTCCAAAGCTTGGCCTGGGCACAGTGTCCCATGGGTATGCTGTGCCTAAGGTTTTGTTTTTACTTTCTTTTAAAATGCAGTGAAAAAAACAAAACAGCATATTGACAATGGAGTACATTTAGAATGAGACCACTCTCCCAACCAGAGCCCAGAGCAAGGTCTCGGCCTGTGTACACTGAACATCAATGCCTGTGATACCCCCAGGGTGGGTGAGGTCTCCTGTCCCTTGGGGGTTGATTTTGCCCTTCTCACAGGGCCACAGTGGGTGCGACATGGTGGAGGATAGCCAGGTTTCAGGGACCATATTTGTTAAAACCCATCGCCACCATACGACCCAGAGACATTTATACTCAGCTGATGAATTCCATTAGCTTCCTCTAATTATATAAGTTATACCTTTTATGGATCTGCTCTACATATCTGGGGCACGACGTCTGGAGCGGTAGTTTCTGCACACAAGATATTTTTATCGACAAAGACCATGCACAATTTCGCTTGCACAGTTAGAAGGATGGGTGGGGTGGAGGCTAGGGGTTGGAAGGAAGTGCTATCTGAAAAGTTCACTGTAAGAGAAACTTGCCTCCAAATTTAGAGCTTGTCCTATCTTTTCCAAGTCCTTGGCTTTCCCACCTGACCCTGAAATGATCGCTGGACAAGAATCCACCTCCTTTCAACTGAACTTGACACAGGCTCAGTGGATAACACTTGGAAAAACAAACCAGCGCCATCACCGTGGCCTATGAAGACAAGACTGTCGGAACGTGCGATGTACCATCTTACCTCCCGGAAGCCATCTTTTTCTCTGTTCTACACTCTAGTGTTTCCGGTGATGGGAAAAGAATAGTCCATGGCACAGAGTCCAACAGTCTTTTTACTCCTCAGAAATGTCCTCGGGGGAAGGTGCCGAATACACTGTTCCCAGCTAACAGTCGCTGGGTTTTCTTACGTTGGGACTGACGCCAGCCGATCTCAATGGTTGTCTTTGTTCTTCCCATACTGCGGTTTATAATAAATCTTCTTTCTCTCTGGTTTTAATCTCCCAAAGATAAAAGCTTCCCAGATTGAACACAAGTTTTCCTTTTTCATACACAGGCTTAAGCCATCCCAAACAATAAGAACAGTAATAATAATAAATAAATAGAAGTGAATCCATAGAAACTCTCGATGTCTGTACAGCAGAAGTGACAAAGTTTAAGTCAAATATTTGTTTTCCCTTTTTTTCATCCACATCAAAGGCAGGAATACAACAAGGCATTGTTAGTTGTGGTGGGCAAACCGGAGTGTCTGCTGATATAACAAATTAGGTTTGTTAAGGCCTTTGTCTATGCAGAGTTAATAGTAATGCAGAAGCCAGATTGATTAAAAAGGAAAGGGTGAGGATTGTGAAGCAGGGAAGACAAAAAATAAAGGAAAGAAAAACAAACAAAAAACTAGGGAATAAACCAAGGGAGATGGAAAGAGAGAAAGAGATAATGCCAAAAAGAAGTCCATACTGTGTCTACGGATGGAGAAGTACACATTGCTTCCCTCGGAAAGCTTCTCGGTGTCTTTGTAGTTAATACTGTCAGAGCGAAGAACAGCAGATTGACGGCATCCAGCGGCAGTTAAAAGACGTTCATCCTCTCGGCCCAACTGAGGAGGTGCTTTGGGAAGGATCGGTCTGGGGGAAAGGGCCCTAGCCTAGTATATCCAGGTAGACCGGAGATGCCTTGGCCAAGTTCTGAAGGAGGGTGTGGATGCCCTTGATGTTCTTCCTCATGTGGGGCTCTCGCTGCCAGCACCCCAGCATCAGCTCATAGACTTCCTGGGGGCACGTTCGAGGTCGCTGCAAGACTCGGCCTTGAGTGATGCATTCTATCACCTGGACGGGACGGAGAGCAAAGATAGGGTCAGACCAGAGGAAAAACAATGTGGATACAATAAATGTCAGTACAAAGAGAGGGCTGCTTTAAAGAAACCCACTCAGTGTTTACTTTTTTTCAGAGGCAAGAGAGTGACTGTTCTAGGTTGGTATGTCATGGTTAATTTGATGGGTTTATATTCATTTTTCAAGCCACACTGATTTCACCAAACTGCTAGAGAAATAATTCATCTATATGGAATGCTCCCAAAGCACACCCTGGAATTCCAATGTTTTACTGGCCTGAGATGGGACCAGGGTCACTTTTGTGTCAGGGCGCTAACTGGCCAGGGAACCCCAGGGTACAGAAATGAGCGGTCATTTTGGATAATGGAATTGGATAAAAGACAGACGTGGGCCTGAAGAAGTGAGGTGCTTGACCAAGAAGTGATGCCTCAAATATAGACATATTTGCAAACAGATTAGAAAAGGAAAATAAAATGTTTGAGTTTTTCACTAGAAGTAAATGTTCTAGTGAAATATGCAAAAAGGAGAGAAGCTTGAAACCTTAATGGAGTAATACCAGAAAGCTAGCTGGACTCTAAGGGTACCGGAATGCCACATCTGCTATCAATTTACTAGATGAACAGCACGAAATGACTCCTGGGTCCCAATGCCAGAGGATCACAGGCGCGTCAGCAAATGCTGTGCTTTTCTCTTTCTAGAACTCTTAAGTTTGGAGAGTGACTATAATTTGGCCATGAAATTTAGGTACATGGCAGGCCATTTGGGAGGTGCTTCTCCCAACAAAGCCACAGGAGAGCGTGTCCTGACTTCCAGCCCGGGGATGCCTCTCTGTGTCAGCTCTCTAGGGGTCTTGCTGCCACCCGCCACTCACCTCGTTGTTTGACAGCTGGTACCAGGGCTGTTTGCCATATGTGAAGATCTCCCACAACACGACCCCCAGGCTCCAGACATCACTTTCGGTGGTGAACTTCCTGTACATGATGCTCTCTGGAGGCATCCAGCGAATGGGCAGCATCGTGTGGCCACCGACCTGGCAGAAAAGGGGTAAGCAAGGTGGCATCAGTTCCCACCATCAGGAGAAAAGGTTTGGAAGGGAGATGTGGGCGACATTTTTTTCCCTTTCCTTTATTAGTATTTATTAATTTTAATTGTTTATAAAACATAAGGGAAAGACGATTGGTTTATAATCTCAAGCAACAGAGACAGAGGGTAAAGAGTGGTCAAAGGATTTTTCTCACATTTTTGCAATTCTCTCTTTCTCACAACTAGACAGGAGCAGAGATGGTGATTGGGTGAATATTCATCCTGTATGAAACACAGACAGGGCTTCCCTGGTGGCACAGTGGTGGAGAGTCCGCCTGCCGGTGCAGGGGACACGGGTTCGTGCCCCGGTCCGGGAAGATCCCACATGCCGCAGAGCGGCTGGGCCCGTGAGCCATGGCCGCTGAGCCTGCGCGTCCGGAGCCTGTGCTCCACAACGGGAGAGGCCGCAACAGTGAGAGGCCCGCGTACCGAAAAAAAAAACAAAACAAAAAACAGACACACCTACTTTCTGGTATGAGGATGACTTGATCTTGTAATTAACAAGATAACTTTGGTCAGGATAACAAGTAGAGAGTTTTGCATCCAAAATGACCCACCGAGGGACTCTGCTTCCTTAGCAAGGCCGGAGCTTCCTTCCACTTTAAAGTGTAAGGAGCACACACAGAGCTGCCTTGAACATGCTTACCACAACCCAGCAATGGGCAGGGCAGAAATGACTATTCACATTTTACAGAAGGGGCAACTGAGTTTCAGGTTGCTATGGACACAAAGAAGTCCAGTCTTTGGAATTTCATCTACTACAGGAAACTTCAACTGAGCTTATTTACAAAAGTAAATGAGCAGGAGGAGCTTCAAGATGGTGGAAGAGTAAGACGCGGAGATCACCTTCCTCCCCACAGATACACCAGAAATACATCTACATGTGGAACAACTCCTACAGAACACCTACTGAACGCTGGCAGAAGACCTCAGACCTCCCAAAAGTCAAGAAACTCCCCACGTACCTGGGTAGGGCAAAAGAAAAAAGAATAAACAGAGACAAGAGGATAGGGACGCGACCTGCACCAGTGGGAGGGAGCTGTGAAGGAGGAAAGGTTTCCACACACTAGGAAGCCCCTTCGTGGGCGGAGACTGCGGGTGGCGGAGGGGGAAGCTTCGGAGCCGCGGAGGAGTGCACAGCAACAGGGGTGCGGAAGGCAAAGCGGTGAGATTCCCGCACAGAGGATTGGTGCTGACCAGCACTCACCAGCCCGAGAGGCTTCTCTGCTCACCCGCTGGGGCGGGCGGGGCTGGGAGCTGAGGCTCGGGCTTCGGTCGGATCCCAGGGAGAGGACTGGCGGCGTGAACACAGCCTGCAGGGGGTTAGTGCACCACGGCTAGCCGGGAGGGAGTCCGGGAAAAGGTCTGGAGCTGCCGAAGACGCAAGAGACTTTTTCTTCCCTCTTTGTTTCCTGATGCACGACGAGAGGGGATTAAGAGCGCTGCTTAAAGGAGTTCCAGACACGGGCGCGAGCCGCGGCTAAAAGCGCGGACCCCAGAGACGGGCATGAGACGCTAAGGCTGCTGCTGCCGCCACCAAGAAGCCTGTGTGCAAACACAGGTCACTATCCACACACCTCCCCACCCCCCCGGAGCCTGTGCAGCCCACCACTGCCAGGGTCCTGTGATCCAGGGACAACTTCCCTGGGAGAACACACGGCACGCCTCAGGCTGGTGCAACATCAAGTCGGCCTCTGCCACCGCAGTCTCGCCCTGCATCCATACCCCTCCCTCCCCCCGGCCTGAGTGAGTCAGAGCCCCTGAATCTGCTCCTTTAACCCAGTCCTGTCTGAGCGAAGAACAGACGCCCTCAGGCGACCTACATGCAGAGGCGGGTCCAAATCCAAAGCTGAACCCCGAGAGCTGTGTGAACAGAGAAGAGAAAGGGAAATCTCTCCCAGCAGCCTCAGGAGCAGCGGATGAAATCACCACAGTTAACTTGATGTACCGCATCTGTGGAATACCTGAATAGACAATGAATCATCCCAAATTGAGGAGGTGGACTGTGGGAGCAATTATATATATAGTTTTTTCCCTTTTCCCTTTTTGTGAGTGTGTATGCATGCTTCTGTGTGTGATTTTGTCTGTATAGCTTTGCTTTTACCATTTGTCCTAGGGTTCTGTGTGTCCGTTTTTTTGTTTGTTTGTTTTTTAGTGAAGTTTTCAGTGCTTGTTATCATTGGTGGATTTGTTTTTTGGTTTGGCTATTCTTTCTTTTTTTTTAATTACTTAAAAATTTTTTTTATAATAATTATTTTTTGTTTTTTATTTTAATAACTTTTTAATTTAATTTAATTTTACCTCTTTCTTTCTTTCTTTCTTTCTTTCTTTCTTTCTTTCTTCCTTCCTTCCTTCCTTCCTTTCTTTCTTTCTTTCTCCCTTTTATTCTGAGCCGTGTGGATGACAGGCTCTTGGTGCTCCAGCCAGGCGTCAGGGCTGTGCCTCTGAGGTGGGAGAGCCAAGTTCAAGACATCGGTCCACAAGAGCTCCACGTAATATCAAACGGCGTAATATCAAACGGCGAAAATCTCCCAGCTCCACGTAATATCAAACAGCGAAAATCTCCCAGAGATCTCCATCTCAATGCCAAGAAGCAGCTCCACTCAACGACCAGCAAGCTACAGTGCTGGACACTCTATGCCAAACAACTAGCAAGACAGGAACACAACACCATCCATTAGCAGAGAGGCTGCCTAAACTCATAATAAGTCCACAGACACCCCAAAACACACTACCAGAGGTGGACCTGCCCACCAGAAAGACTAGATCCAGCCTCATCCACCAGAACACAGGCACCAGTCCCCTCCACCAGGAAGCCTACACAACCCACTGAACCAACCTTAGCCACTGGGGGCAGACACCAAAAACAATGGGAACTACGAACTTGCCACCTGCAAAAGGAGATCCCAAACCCAGTGAGTTAAGCAAAATGAGAAGACAAAGAAAGATGAAGGAGCAAGGTAAAAACCCACCACATGTAACAAATGAAGAGGAAATAGACAGTCTACCTGAAAAAGCACTCAGAATAATGATAGTAAAGATGATCCAAAATCTTGGAAATAGAATGGACAAAATACAAGAAACGTTTAATGAGGACCTAGAAGAACTAAAGAGCAAAGAAACAATCATGAACAACACAATAAATGAAATTAAAAATTCTCTAGAAGGGATCAATAGCAGAATAACTGAGGCAGAAGAATGGATAAGTGACCTGGAAGATAAAATAGTGGAAATAACTACTGCAGAGCAGAATAAAGAAAAAAGAATGAAAAGAACTGAGGACACTCTCAGAGATCTCTGGGACAATATTAAACACACCAACATTTGAATTATAGGGGTCCCAGAAGAAGAAGAGAACAAGAAAGGGACTGAGAAAATATTTTAAGAGATTATAGTTGAAAACTTCCCTAGTATGGGAAAGGAAATACTTAATCAAGTCCAGGAAGCACAGAGAACCACATACAGGATAAATCCAAGGAGAAACACACCAAGACACATATTAATCACACTATCAAAAATTAAATACAAACAAAAATATTAAAAGCAGCAAGGGAAAAACAACAAATAACATACAAGGGAATCCCCATGAGGTTAACAGCTGATCTTTCAGCAGAAACTCTGCAAGCCAGAAGGGAGTGGCAGGACATATTTAAAGTGATGAAAGGGAAAAACCTACAACCAAGATTACTCTGCCCAGCAAGGATCTCATTCAGATTAGAGAGAGAAATTAAAACCTTTACAGACAAGTAAAAGCTAAGACAATTCAGCACCACCAAACCAGCTTTACAACAAATGCTAAAGGAACTCATCTAGGCAGGAAACACAAGAGAAGGAAAAGACATACAATAGCAAACCCAAAACAATTAAGAAAATGGTAATAGGAACATACATATCAATAATTACCTTAAATGTAAATGGATTAAATGCTCCAACCAAAAAAAATAGACTGGCTGAATGGATACAAAACAAGACCCGTATATATGCTGTCTACAAGAGACGCACTTCAGACGTAGGGACACATACAGCCAGAGTGAGGAGATGGAAAAAGATATTCCATGCAAATGGAAATCAAAAGAAAGCTGGAGTAGCAATTCTCATATCAGACAAAATAGACTTTAAAATAAAGACTATTACAAGAGACAAGGAAGGACACTACATAATGATCAAGGGATCAAACCAAGAAGAGGATATAACAATTGTAAATATCTCTGCACCCAAAATAGGAGCACCTCAATACATAAGGCAAATACTAACAGCCATAAAAGGGGAAATCGACAGTAATACAATCATAGTAGGGGACTTTAACACCCCACTTTCACCAATGGACAGATCATCCAAAATGAAAATAAATAAGGAAACACAAGTTTTAATGATACATTAAACAAGATGGACTTAACCGATATTTATAGGACATTCTATGCAAAAACAACAGAATACACTTTTTTTCTCAAGTGCTCATGGAACGTTCTCCAGGATAGATCATATCTTGGGTCACAAGTCAAGCCTTGGTAAAATTAAGAAAATTTAAATCGTATCAAGAAACTTTTCTGACCACAACGTTATGAGACTAGATATCAATTACAGGAAAAAAATCTGTAAAAAATACAAACACATGGAGGATAAACAATACACTACTTAATAACCAAGAGATCACTGAAGACATCAAAAAGGAAATCAGAAAATACCTAGAAACAAATGACAATGAAAACACAACGACCCAAAACCTATGGGATGCAGCAAAAGCACTTTTAAGAGGGAAGTTTATAGCAATACAATCCTACCTTAAGAAACAAGAAACATCTCAAAAAGACAACCTAACCTTAAACCTAAAGCAATTAGAGAAAGAAGAACAAAAAAACCCCAAAGTTAGCAGAAGGAAAGAAATCATAAAGATCAGATCAGAAATAAATGAAAAAGAAATAAGTGAAATGATAGCAAAGATCAATAAAACTAAAAGCTGGTTCTTTGAGAAGATAAACAAAATTGATAAGCCATTAGGCAAACTCAAAAAGAAGAAAAGGGAGAAGACTCAAATCAATAGAATTAGAAATGAAAAAGGAGAAGTAACAACTGACACTGCAGAAATACAAAGGATCATGAGCACTTACTACAAACAACTATATGCCAATAAAATGGACAATCTGGACGAAATGGATACATACTTAGAAACGCACAACCTTCCAAGACTGAACCAGGAAGAAATAGAAAATATGAACAGACCAATCACAAGCACTAAAATAGAAAACGTGATTAAAAATCTTCCAACAAACAAAAGCCCAGGACCAGATGGCTTCACAGGAGAATTCTATCAAACATTTAGAGAAGAGTTAACACCTATCTTTCTCAAACTCTTCCAAAATATAGCAGAGGGAGGAAGACTCCCAAACTCATTCTATGAGACCACCATCACCCTGACACCAAAACCAGACAAAGATGTCACAAAAAAAGAAAGCTACAGACCAATATCACTGATGAACATAGATGCAAACTTCTGCAACAAAATACAAGCAAACAGAATCCAACAGCACATTAAAAGGATCATACACCATGATCAAGTGGGGTTTATCCCAGGAATGCAAGGATTCTTCAATATACGCAAATCAATCAATGTGATACACCATATTAAGAAATTGAAGGAGAAAAACCATATGATCATCTCAATAGATGCAGAGAAAGCTTTTGACAAAATTCAACACCCATTTATGATAAAAACCCTTCAGAAAGTAGGCATAGAGGGAACTTACCTCGACATAACAAAGGCCATATATGACAAACTCACAGCCAACATCATCCTCAATGGTGAAAAAATGAAACCATTTCCACTAAGATCCGGAACAAGACAAGGTTGCCCACTCTCACCAGTATTATTCAACATAGTTTTGGAAGTTTTAGCCACAGCAATCAGAGAAGAAAAAGAAATAAAAGGAATCCAAATCGGAAAAGAAGAAGTAAAGCTGTCACTGTTTACAGATGACATGATACTATACATAGAGAATCCTAAAGATGTTACCAGAAAACTACTAGAGCTAATCAATGAATTTGGTAAAGTAACATCATACAAAATTAATGCACAGAAATCTCTTGCATTCCTACACACTGATGATGAAAAAATCTGAAAGTGAAATTAACAAAACACGCCCATTTACCATTGCAACAAAAAGAATAAAATACCTAGGAATAAACCTACCTAAGGAGACAAAAGACATGTGTGCAGGAAATTATAAGACACTGATGATAGAAATTAAAGATGATACAAATAGATGGAGAGATATACCATGTTCTTGGATTGGAAGAATCAACATTATGTAAATGACTATACTACCCAAAGCAATCTACAGATTCAATGCAATCCCTATCAAACTACCACTGGCATTTTTCACAGAACTAGGACAAAAAATTTCACAATTTGTATGGAAACACAAAAGACCCCGAATAGCCAAAGCAATGATGAGAAAGTAAAACAGAGCTGGGGGAATCAGGCTCCCTGACTTCAGACTATACTACAAAGCTACAGTAATCAAGACAGTATGGTACTGGCACAAAACCAGAAATATAGATCAATGGAACAGGATAGAAAGCCCAGAGATAGACCCATGCACATATGGTCACCTTATCTTCGAAAAAGGAGTCAAGCATATACAATGGAGAAAAGACAGCCTCTTCAATAAGTGGTGCTGGGAAATCTGGACAGCGACATGTAAAAGTATGAAATTAGAACACTCCCTAACACCACGCACAAAAATAAACTCAAAATGGATTCAAGACCTAAATGTAAGGTCAGACACTTTCAAACTCTTAGAGGAAAACATAGGCAGAACACTTTATGACATAAATCACAGCAAGATCCTTTTTGACCCACCTCCTAGAGAAATGGAAAGAAAAACAAAAATAAACAAATGGGGCCTAATTACACTTAAAAGCTTTTGCACAGCAAAGGAAATCATAAACAAGAAGAAACGACAACTCTCAGAAAGGGAGAAGATATTTGCAAATGAAGCAACTGACAAAGGATTAATCTCCAAAATTTGCAAGCAGCTCATGCAGCTCAATATCAAAAAAACAAACAACCCAATCCAAAAATGGGCAGAAGTCCTTAATAGATATTTGTCCAAAGAAGATATACAGATTGCCAAAAAAACACATGAAAGACTGCTCAACATCATTACTCATTAGAGAAATGCAAGTCAAAACTACAATGCGATATCATCTCACACGGGTCAGAATGGCCATCATCAAAAAATGTACAAACAATAAATGCTGGAGAGGGTGTGGAGAAAAGGGAACTCTCTTGCACTCTTGGTGGGAATGTAAATTGATACAGCTACTATGGAGAACAGTATGGAGGTTCCTTAAAAAACTAAAAGTAGAACTACCATACGACCCAGCAATCCAACTACTGGACATATACCCTGAGAAAACCATAACTCAAAAAGAGACATGTTCCACAATCTTCATTGCAGCACTATTTACAATAGCCAGGACGTGGAAGCAACCTAAGTGTCCATCGACAGATGAATGGATAAAGAAGATGTGGCACATATATACAATGGAATATTACTCAGCCATAAAAAGAAACGAAATTGAGTTATTCGTAGTGAGGTGGATGGACCTAGAGTCTGTCATACAGAGTGAAGTAAGTCGGAAAGAGAAAAACAAATACCGTATGTTAACACATATATATGGAATCTAAAAGAAAAAAAAAAAGATTGTGAAGAACCTAGGGCAAAACAGGAATAAAGACGCAGACCTCCTAGAGAATGGATTTGAGGACACTGGGAGGGGGAAGGGTAAGCTGGGGCGAAGTGAGAGAGTGGTAGTGTATATATGGACATATATACACTACCAAATGTAAAATAGATAGCTAGTGGGAAGCAGTCGCATAGCACAGGGAGATCAGCTCGGTGCTTTGTGATCAGCTAGAAGGGTCGGATAGGGAGGGTGGGAGGGAGGGAGATGCAAGTGGGAAGAGATATGGGGATATATGTATATGAATAACTGATTCACTTTGTTATAAAGCAGAAGCTAACACACCACTGTAAAGCAATTATACTCCAATTAAAATGTTAAAAAAAGTTAATAAGTAAGTATGGTTTTTGAAAAGCCCATTTTAGTAAAAGCACCAAGTCTGAGGCATTAGATAGCAACAGCATTAGCACAGGCAAAGAAAACTTTGACCAAAGAGACTTGTTTACGATTTCCTACTTTCTGGAGAAAAATTAAGTATATTCCATATACAGGTTTGTAGCCCATCAAGGCTGTCTGATTCTTAAACCAAGATAAGATTTCTGCACAGTAGCCCAATGGGGTGGCAGGTCCTACTTTTCACGCTGGTGAACCTCAGCGCTACCTGCCCAAATGCCATGCTGACAGCGGGGCAGTGGGTGAGCTCACAGGACAGCAGGAATTAGATTTCCCTGACAACTCCCACCCCCTGACCTCTGAGACCAATGCCACACAGAGTTTCTGCCCGATTATAATTCTCAATATCCATTTCTGACTCACTAAGGGAAGGAAATGGACTAACAGTGCCTGAAAAATGCTGCTCAACTCCGTAGCCCGAGTGGAGAGTGTCAGAGATGTCTAATTTGCTTGGTGATTTCAAATGATGCTCTTAGCATCAAAGAAAGCATGCATGATTTTTCCCCATTCTTCTCTGTACGAGGAATCCAAGTCTGACAAGTCGAAACATGACTTGCTGGCTCAGGGTTAAGGCGCCCCTGTATTTTTACTGTTCAGCTTTGAATACACCAAAAGTTCATGCGCTAAGTGCAAGCTTGTTGCCTTCCATCAGCTTTCAATTTCCTCGCTTTCTCCTCATTCCGCAGGACAGGTTGTCACTGTTCAACGAGCACAGATTTCCCTCATGGAGCTGCCTGGACATGACAATACTCACCACCAGGGTCGATATCGAAAACACAACCTGTGCAACACAGGCACTGACCAGAATGGTTGCTGGTGTTCATACTGGCACAGCCAAATGGGCGTGTTTCTGGCTGATGGCTATCTGCCTGACTCTGCAACTCTGAAACCCCATGTATCCAGGACTTTGGGAAAGGAAATCTGCCAACACACAAGAGTTTCCTACGTTTTCAGATACTTAGAAACACGAAGGATACCAAGGCGGAATGGTCCCCCGGGTGCTGGCAGCCTATACCCCAGCACCAAGGAGAGGCTTTGTGGCAGTGCAGGGAGCTATATGCGCAGAGTTATGGGGAGTGAGAGGTCTCTGCCCAGGTTTTTAGTGAAAAAGACATAATTCTTTCTTGAATGGGAATAGTGAAACAATTGAAATTGACATATTGAAAGTAGAATTAGAAAAATATTGAAATTAGACCATACATCCAATGTACAGTTGGTCTGTGGTAGTAAGGTAGTATGGACCAACGCGGTGTTCTTTTGGATACCTGACCCTCAAAGTATTAAGAGCTAGCTTGCCACATGTGTTCCTAGTTCAGATGTGTCCAATATACTATAACCTGTAACCCTCTTCATTTCTTGGAGATTCATAATGCACAGAATTCCCTTGAAGTGTCTCAGGCAGAAAGAACAGATTTAACTTTGTTTAACTTAGTGAATTAAACTAATTTGGCTGTGTGTTTGTGGGGGAGAGGGAGAGAGATGGAGAGCCACTCACATACATTCCTAGAACCAGATGGTAAATATCCCACTTTGGGACACGTTAACCTATGGAGACGCCAGGCTTCCCATATTCTTTTTGTGTTCCCAGCTGTGGTGCAGTGGACAACACTCAATTCATGACTTTAGAAGGGGGCCAAAAGGTACAAATTTCCAGTTGTAAAATAAATAAGTCCTGAGGATGTAAGGTACAGCAAGGTGACTATAGTTAATAATACTGTATTGCATATTTGAAAGTAAATCCTAAAAGTTTTCATCACAACAACAAAAAATTGTAACTATGTGAGGAGACAGATGTTAACTAGACTTATGGCTGTGATCATTTTGCAATATATACAGATATCAAATCCTTATATTGTACACCTGAAACGAATATGATGTTATATGTCAAGTATACCTCAATTAAAAAAAACAAAAACAAAAAACTCTGGGCTCCAGAGTTAATTTCACTACTTGCCAAACCTCTCTGTGTCTTAATTTTTCCAACTATAAAATGTGGGTAACAATATATACCTCCCAGGGTTAACTCAAGCAGACAATATTTGTGAAAGCCCTTTATGAATTTTAATGCACTAAATTTTTTCTAGGTGTTGCCTCTTTCTCTGTAGCCTTTATTATCTAGCCTTTATTTTCTCAATGGGAAGCAGCCATGGAGACATTAAGAAGAGTCAACACTACAACTCTCCCACACTCCTCACTCTGCAATGATAAGTACTCTGGGGCCCCTCTGATTACACCTACTCTTCCGGATTCTCTGTCCTGTATTGCTAATGGCCAAAGAAGAGGCTCCTGTGTCCTTTAAAGGAGGGGAAAAAAAGATTCAATTTCTGATTTACATGTTTTCCCATATGATCATTTATTTTATGCTTGCAGTCTCTTTGGGACAGATTTTTCACTCTAATTCTTTCAAGAATCCCCTCTGGGATTTCACACATGCCATTATAAATAATGCTTTCCTTGTTCTGATGTCAAATGGGTGAGTGGTGGGAGCATCTAATAAAAGTTCAGACAGGGTTCACAAGTTTTCTAAACCCGTTTAGAACATTTCTGAATATTTCTTTCGCAGCCCTTTCTCAGGATTTTGGAGCATGTTACAAAAGTGGGCTCAAAAAGTAAAAATAGAAAAAAAGAGCCACCGTGGTTACAAATTACTGTCACATTCCAGTCACAGTCACTGGATGGTTTTTAGAACTCACAAAACCACATACTGTGCAGTGACAAACACAATGAGATATTTGTCTTGTATGTGCAACTTGGCCATTGGCCCTCACACTCTTGCTTAAATATTTGTGAGATGGAATGTGATCCCAAGGGTGACACTGGGAGTCAGAACTGTTGCTTTGACTGCCAGATACTCAGTGGTGCCAGGAGAGACCTTTCAGTGATCGACTTGGGTCAGGAACATGCTCTTCACTAAACGCACCAGAATGAGCTGATGCAACATGGGAAATCCGCTTAGCTGGGGAGTTGACTCGGACTTGCAGTTTTTATTTTTCTCAACCCACGAGCCTGGGGTTTTAGCTCTGTAATTAACCACTTGTCACCACCTTCCCACCATAATCATCTGTCAACACAGAGCAGTTGATCTTTACAAAGAACTTCTACTGGATGATCTCACTTGAGCCCAATAATTACCCTCTTGAGAAGACATCAACTTGCCTTCACATTATAAGTAATGCCCCCCAAATTCAGAGAGTTTAAGTAGCTTATCTAAAAACACACACACATGACCCCTCCCCACAGGACATCTTGTACTCACTCTGATGGGTCACTCTGTGTTTCTGGCTTCTGCATTCTCCAATTCATGCCCTATGTTCAGCCAGCAAACTTAGTTGTGGCTCCTCACCCAGGCCGAACCTACTCATGCCTCTTGGAAAGTTTGATCTTTTTTTCTACCTACTCTGGAAGGTCTCCTAAAGGCAAGTTCAAGTTCCATCACTTCAAGGAATGTACCCTCCCTGCTATAGCTCAGCAATGTTTTTAAGCACCCCTCAGTACAGCTCTGGTAACACTGCAGGCATTCCCTATTTTTGCTAATGGATCACATGCCTCAAGAGGAAGGATGCTGAGCAGTTATGGCTGGCAAGGCATGGAGGGGGTGGGTTGGTAAGCAGACCACGTCTTCGAGTTTCTTCTGACTGTTGAGATTTGGGGAGGAATTCTCAATGTGCTCCTTCAAAGAGATCAGTGTTCACTACTTTCCCATCCACCGCCAATAACTTCTCTAAACTCTTCATAGAACCAACCTTAGATTAAATGGATGGAAACTGGCTCACCTAATTGATGCTACAAATAAGAACCATTCAATGAAATTCAAAACTTCTTAATAAAATGCAATCCAAAATACTGGCGTTCACGTGGAGTATAAAAACTCTCTAAGCTGTGTGTGAAATCCCGTTCGTTCCTCAGTTTATCATCTGTACAGTAGATGGGGGAGTCTGTGGTGCAGACCTGGTACTATTCGACCTGGGAATGAAGTTTAGGAAGACGTCATAATGAATAACATGAGAGAATATTGCTCTATAAGATAGCATCTCGTATCCTCTGAGGCGAGAGAGGAAAGACAGAGACTAAAGAAGAACATTAAACCATGAAAAAGGAAAGAATGAATGGCCATCAGGGCTGCTAATCACCGTGACTTGCTTAAATCAGTGAAGTTAATCAGAACAATGTCTGGAGCCAATGGCCAAAAAGAAATTCCATAGTGCCTAAAATAAATCAAGTTATGGGAAATAATGGATTCTGTTTTTAAAACATCTGCAAAAAGAACTGTTTGTTTAGCTCTTACTGTTTATTTCCATGACACTTCATAATTTTGATGGTGAAATGTACAGAATGATCTGGTTTTAAAAAAAACAACCTGTTCTAGGAAAAATACCTAGGCCTGAGCATCCTTTAAATCTAGTTTGAAAGGTATAAAGACAATAAATCCTGGAAAGAATACTAAAAGGCCCTTGGTAAAACTGTCCTGTGTCCGAAATGCTGTACAGCACAGGGAGCTCACTCAGCTCGGTGCTCTGCGATGACCTAAATGGGTGGGATGGGCAGGGGAGGGAGGCCCAGGAGGGAGGGGATATATGTATACATATAGCTGATTCACTTTGTTGTACAGAGGAAACTAACACACCATTGTAAAGCATCTATACTCTAACAACAAAAACAAAAGAAATTGATGATTTTATTATTTTTAAATCAAATTGGGAACATCTAATCAGTTCAACTACAATATTTATTTCTTACCCAAGAAATACTCTTTGGGTACATTCTCTTTGGTGACTAGGTTGTAAATGGTGACTATTTCCCCATGGCTTAACAAACAATATGATTTATTTTTCTACACTGGAAAACTAGAATTTAGGAAGGTCAAGAAACTTGCTGAGCAAGTGGAGATATGAATTGGTGACAGCAGTATTGAAGACAGCTCTCTATCCCACTATTATTCATGCTGGGACCCTAGGTTCTTACTTAATTTTTACAAACATACGAAGCATCTTTATCCCTGGTACAAGTTTATGAGGAATGCACAACCCATTTTCCAGGGACCTCGGTTGATGAGAGAGGAGGTAACAAGCATCCACCCTCCTCCTTCCTCCCTCATTGTCTTCTCTTCTCTTTCAGCATCCATCCCTCTCAGTGTGGGCCCTCCCAGTCCATTCCCGATTCCCTTTCTTTGAATCTCCTCTCAAATCTCACTTGTCCAGTCCCATTTCAAATTCCAACGTTGCCTTTCGTCTTGCCCAATTCTTTTATCTCCCCAGAGGATCATGCTTGTCTTCCCCACAAGTCGTTCCCCATCCATGGGGATGCCTCGTCTCCCTTCTGTGTATATGAGAGGCACGGTGGCAGGCTGGAGCCCTTCTATAGACCCAAAGCAAATGCCTAGCTGGCTTTGAAAACACTGGTGATTTAAAGGTGAGTAAAGCTAATCTGGGACCTTCTCTACTTAAGTAGCAAAGAGCAGTGATGCCTGGGAGGCCACTTTCAGCTTGTGGTCTTTACTAAGTGAGTGAGTGATAACTTGTTTGGAAGCGAAACGTTTTACTTCCTTAGAAACGTGCAGGCCAAAGGGCAAGCCCCAGTAAGAGATGATTAGCTGTCAGAGGCTTTTGGCCACATTAAATACTGAAGAGGCTCATAGACCTTCTTGTCACACCCTGCACCCGCTTCCTTCGTTTCAACAGTTTCTCCTGATCTGTTCCTTAAAAATTCATGATAGCTGTAAACTTTAAGAAATAACTGGACATTATTTATTATGTGTTGCATCTGTAATATGAAGTTTAAAAAAAGGAGAAACAATTTGTGCAAAATCTTCTCCTTGGAGAACCTGGGACCATTGTGGTCAGACTGTGGGTGCTTTATGACCACATCCAGGAAGATCAGGGTTCTCCTGTTACAAAGAGTGATGGGGTGCTTCCGTGGCATGTGGCTACGGAACCAGGGGATACTTCATGGGAAGTGATTCAGCCCTTCCTGCCTTGCCTATAAGTCCTGAATGAATGGAACTCAGTGAAGGCGGTCATGAATGAATGGGGCCAGGAGGAGTGCTAGGGACAGCCTGGTTGCCCCTCTCTCTTACAGCGGGAAATGTTTATCGCTATACCTGAAGTTGCTGTTGCTTGAAACCTGGAACATCTTCCATTATCTTTTACCATTACCAATTTGGTCACAGATACAAGGGTTGTGACTTCCTAACTACAAGCCAAGGGTTTTTGAATTAGTCACGAGAGGGTATGCTGGACCTTATTGCTAACAATATTTTGGGAATATTTTTTCCATTGAGAATTGATTTTGTCTTTATTCTACCATGAAATAATAATATAAACAGTGAAAAATAATAATACCTTATGTTTGTATACGTGTTTTGCTTTTCCATAGCATTTCCGCATCCATGCATTCAATAATGGTACCTACCTCAGAATATGGTTGTGAAGATTAAATGAGTTGATATTAGAAAAGCTCTGTGGTCCCATCCTGTGATGCCATTTGTATGACATTCTTGAGAAGGCAAACTGTAGGTCTAGAAAACGTATGGTTGTCAGGGCCTGGGAACTGGGGGTGGGGGCTTGTCTTACAGAGGCATGAGGGAATTTGGGGGGAGGTGATGACAATGTTCTAAGTCTTGATTGTGGTGGCAGTTAAATGACTGTGTTTGCCAAACTCAGAACAGTACACTAAAAAAGGTGAATTTTACTATACGTAATAAAGCTCTTAGAATAACACCTGTTACATAATAAAAGTGTAAAATATATTAGCTGTTGTTGTTATGCTAAGTATTTGATTCTCCAGTAATCCTCTGGGGTAAGTCAGGCATGTTCTTTTATCTCAGTTTAAGTGATGAGGAATTCCCCAGGCCCAGAGACAATGCGACCTACCCAAGACCACACAGCTTAGACGTGGTAGCATCTACATCAGGACCCATATCTCCAAACCAAACGCATTCTGCCTCCAGTCTGACATGGAGTCAGACTCAGGGCTAGGAAAGGCTCTCTGCATTCGTTTGCTCAGTCTGCCATAACAAAATACCATAGACTGGGTGGCTAAACGAGACATTTATTTTCTCACAGTTCTAGAGGCTAGAAATCCAAGATCAAGGTTCCAGACAGTTCAGTTCCTGGTGAGAGCTCTGTTCCTGGCTTACAGATGACTGTGTGTAGCTTGTGTGTGTGCAGAGAGTGCGTGAACTTCTGCTGTCTCCTTTTACAAGGACACTAATCCTATTGGATGGGGGCTCCACCTTATGACCTCACTTAACCTTAATTACTTCCTCAGAGACCCCATTTTTAAATGCAGCCACACTGGGGGTTAGGGTTAGATCTGAGTTTTGGGGGAACACAAACATTCAGGCCACAATACTCTCCTTGTCAATGCTTCCCCTTCTGATACTAGCACACTCCAAGGAGGGGCAAGAACAGCTTCAAATACTAGGAGCTGTGCAATTCTGGTCCATAATGCAGATCTGTAGTCCTCTCTCAGCATTTGCATGGCCCCAAGTTAAGACTCAACGTCACTTCTCTTTTCCCTTCTTGGGTTACTCTTGACAGTTTCCCTGTCATCAACTGATTCCAGAGCTTAGCAGGTGCTGTTGTTCCACAGCAGCCCCCAGATTCAGCTTATTTCCATGGCAAACCTTAGGGCAATCTTATTCCTCACGCTGTCACCCCCAGTCCACCCCAACTACCCTGGGGGTAGCTAAGGGAGAGGGAGCAGACCCTGGAACTCCCCGGTCATGTACAGATAAAGGCAGAAGGGCTTCCTGGACTCCATGTCACCTCAAGTGACATCCCTCGTGGGCCCTATTGTCCCCTGCTTGTGCACTATATATACTTTCAGGAGCCAAGAGCCCCTTTCACCTTATTTCACATTAGCTCTAATCAGGAGCAAAACGTCTTCTCTCAGTACAGCTTAAAACTGCCATCACACTCATGTTTAAGAATCACACTGAGATCTAGAAATGAGGATTCTTCATTTTAACAATACAGTGAAATTAAACAGTAACAGCATCCCCCTTCCTCTGACTGCCTCCCCCCTCCTCGCCCCACTAAGTCTTACCCATTCTAATGGGGAGTTTCCCAAGTGGCTCAGTGGCAGGATGAAGCCTTTGGAAAGAACGAAGACAGCATGCAGGCTGCCGTGTGGTCACTGTACTCAGCAATGTCACATCACTCAGCAATGGGAACTTGTACGTTCCAACGATCCACATCTCATCAAGCTGTCATTATTTTAACGTTCAGTATTACTGAGCTTTCTATGGCCTCCTGAGCATTATGGTTTTTAACGCAGGAGATCATCTGACTCCTTAGTACTTGAGACCAAAGCATCGCATCCTTTTATGAAAGGATGAAAAGCCAACAGAGACTGACACGTGATGAGCAAAGACAACCAGGAAAGCAGGAGTTGTATAGATTCATGTCACTGTCTATGTCAACGTAATGATCACATTACGTTGGTTTAGTACCAAAATTCCTCCAATGTGAAATTGTTTCTATGGAAATAACTCAGAAAGGCTGGTATTCCAGCTAGCTTTAAGTAAAGGAAGAAATCAGCGATTTGCCAACAGGGTAGGCGGAAAAAGCTTCTCTGTACTAGAGACAGCACTCTCCACACCAGCTGTAATTACCGTGATTCTTCTGCTCTCAAGGCATCATGTCTAGTACGTGGACAGATCAGGTTTCTGGTTGGACGGCGCGTATCTGTGCCACCATTAACCCCAGCTTGTTAGTTAACACTGAGGACCTGCCAGAATGTAATTCCACCATTAACCTGAGATGAGAACTTAATACGCCAGAGCCAGTTAAAAATGAATAAGTTGTCTTTCTTCCCAGTTCATTCTGATACAGAAACTGATGTCTGTGTCCTTGTGAGTGTAACATTAATGGGAAAGTTGCTTTCTCCAGGGAGTTCTGAATGCCTACCTGGCATCATTATGGTCCTCCTGTTATGTCTGTGATACAAGGAATGCATAGAGATTGTGACCTTGGTTATAAAAGACACTGTGATTTCTTATGATGATTGGGAGAGCTAAGAAATCATGTAATACAAGTAACTCTCAATTACTGAGCTCTTACGCTGTGTGAGATGTTGTGTGCTAAAGACATCACTTACACTTAAAGCTCCTATTTTCATACCTCTCCCGACACAATTACAGATAAAATATACCCCTAGAAAGTGCACATATTCTAAGAGGCAGTTATTTTGTGATTGTGAAACTGGAATTCAGTTTCTGACGAGCAGCTTTCCTCTGCAGGGTGGACAGAAAAGAGTTAATAACAGTGTTATGGGAAACCAGTGTGCTGGCGCTGGGGGCCTCTCAAACCATTCCACCAAAGCACCCACAACTGCAGAGAGAAGTAAAGGACCAGGGGAGTGGGGAGGAATTGGGACCACATCTATAGGCCTAGACCAAGGTGCTTATGGCAGGCGTGGAATTTCTTTAAAGTCTTGTATTTCATCTTTAACATCTGATATAATTGTGGCGTTCGATTCCACGGTGTGATATGTGACACTTTCTAAAGTGATGCTTTAGAAACTTGGGCCATGTTGATTTTGTGGCTTCGTGAGTCTCTGGTCTGGACACACCAACTTGTGTCCAAAGTCTACCCAGATTCCTATTTGAGAGGCACTGGTGGCAGAAAGTAAAAGGGTTTTGGAGTCAACAGACCTGGTTTCCTATTCTAGCTTGGCCACTTACTATAAATGAATAAGTGAATATAAGTGAATATATAAGTGAATATAAATAAATTACTTCATATCTTAATGTCTTTCATTGTATATAAATAGGAATAAAACCTTATAAGCCTAAATCAAGCCTATATCCTTCCTCAACAGGCTAAGTTCTAGAAACGGTGGTAAACAGCCCGATGGCCAGAATTAAGCAGAAAGAAATATTCAGGCAGTCGCCTTGGGATAACAGCAACAAGCCTGGACCAGGATCCTGCACAGTCCTGAGGGGCCCTTTTCCCACTGCGGTCCATGCAGATGCTCCCTCTTTTTGCCCAACACGGTGTCCTGCATCAGAAGCCCGGGGGTCTACTCTGGTGCTTACCAGACTCTCCATGTGACATTGGCAATGTCATTACCTCCCTCTAAGCCATAGATTTTGCACGTATAGAATGGAGACCGTGTCATTATCTGTAAGGCTCAAGTGAGGTAGCTGAGATAAAATATGGCTTACATGGTAACACCTAATCCACGTGGCTTTATGTTAGTACATTTCAACCCATTTGCATTTAGTGCTACGTGCACTATGGGGAAACAATGTTGGATGAGGTTAAGTCCTTGCCCTTGGGAGCTTGTTCTATGACCATAACGTAAGGTGGGGAGTTGATGCCATAGTGGAAATGTGACCAACTGCTGGGGCTCATGATACCGGCACAGTTTGGCCCATTCCTTAATCTAGTGATGCTTTCAGCCCCCTTCCACTAAGAAGTTGATATCAGGATGCCTGAACATTTGCCACCATGTCCAGAGGGTCACAGGAAAGGAGACTGGTGGGAAAGAGCTGGAGAGAAAGCTGTCAACGAAGATGAAGGTCCTGATTCCCCACTGAAGTTCCCTGAGAAGAAGGAACTGCCCCAAAGAGGCTGGGGTGTGTTTAGCTTTTGGCTCATGTTCCACATCCAGATACCACGTACTGCAGGCACAACCAAGAACTTTACACATGCTACCCCACTGAGCTGCAATGAACCACAAGCTGAGCCAATGCAGGGATGCAGAGGACACAACAGTTAGGGATCACTGTCAGCTCCATGGGACAGAGACAGTGGCTTAACCACGGAGCGGGGGAAGGGGTCCCTTTTCTCCCTTACTAGAAGTCCTGAAGCATGCAGTCAAGGGCTGGTGGGACTCTAAGAAGTCCTTCTGAGGACATCCTTCAAAAGACAACTCTGTTTACTTCTTTCCACCCTTATTTTGATCTCCCGGTTGGGTCATTTCCCTCCCTCAGCCACTGTAACATCCTCCTAACTGGTCTGTCATTTCCCTTCTCACCTTTTTCCAAACCACTGTCCTCACAATAGCAAGAGCAATTGTCTTAAAATAATTAATTGTATCAAATCTTTTGTTTTTCTGCTATAAACTCTCCCATGACTTCCCGTTACCTTTAGGATAAAATTAAAAGTCACTGGAATGGCTGGTAGCACCCTGGTTGATCTCAGTGCTTCCTTCCGCAGTCTCCTCTTTCCCCCTTTCCTTGCGGCAACCTATCCATCCGGGTCTTAAATGTCCTTAGCGCTCTCTCACCGCTGGTTCTTCACACATGCAGCTCCTCAATTTTTACCTGGTTAACTTCTACTTGTCTATTAGGAATAAACTTCAATACCATATGCTTAGCCACCAGAAGCAAGTTAGACTCTCAGGTAGCACTACTTACCTTCCCCTCACAGCACCGATCAGTAGCAATGATGTGCTTATTTGTGTGGTTACATGCTTGCTCTCTTCCTCTGCGTCTGACTACAAACTTCATGAAGGAAGCATTAGCCAGCGCTTGGAGGCCCAACAGATATCTGTCAAATAAAACAGTTGCATCTGGCTGCCCGGGAGCATGGTCTTGGTGGACAGACAATACATTATAAAATAAATATGGAAGAAGAAGAAGGGGCTAAAGCCCCGAAGGCAGCTTCCCGTCAGCCTTCCTCGGGGCTGTCAGCACAGAGCCCTTGGAGCCTGGACGGGTGCCGGGACGGTGGGGGGGGGGGAAGGAGAAAACGGACAGTAGCCAATTTGCTTTAGAGAGCAACACCCGTTTCTAATTTAAACTGTAAATAAGGAATGGAAACAGACGTGTGCTGTACACAGAATAATGAACATATGGGATCAGTTACCAAGAAAAGCCGTGGAAGCTGAAGATTACTGAGCTGAGGTGACACCTTGGAGAAGAGGGTGAGGGCGCGGGGGAGGGTGGAGTCAGAGAGGAAAGGCTGGGTGTCCTGTCCTGGGGGTTCCCGTCCCTTTGCTCGTCCTGTCCTGTAGCGCGTCCTGTTGGCCATCCCGACTTCCTTTGATGAAGCCATTCCCACTTACAGCGCTCCCGTGTGGTCTCATCAGAACCTCCCCGAGGGAGGGGCTTGAGGGTCGTGGGCGGGGCGTAGACGCGTGGAGGTGGGAGAGGCACGTCCTGAAGACGCCTTGGACGGCACCACCGAGGCTTAGTCTCCATGGCTGGAGACGTAAAGGGGGCAGATAGAGATTCACGAGAGGAGGTCTGAAGCCCCCAAACCTCCACTCAGCATCACCCCTGCCTCCTGTATCAGCTACCCTGTGACTCTCACCTCCACCATAGCTCCAGAGTCTTAAATCCCGAGCAGAGTGCTCGGAGTAGCCAAAGTCTGGAGAAGTTCAGCTAAAAGCCAAACCCCCAACTTCAAAGGACTATCCACTGCCATCTCAGCAGATGATATTTTAAAAAGCTGTTACAACATGTTTTGGATTCTCAGACCCTCATTGCACAGGGTAAAGATTGATCTTTTTCAGCACTGAATTGACAATCATTTGTTTGTTTCGGTATCATTCACTCATTCAGCAAAAACTTACTGAGCTACCTGGGCTGGGTGCTGAGCAACGTCGTGGGCACTGGGGTGTGGACGTGCGTCCTCTCCATGTTCTCACGAAGCTCTCATTTTAGTGAGAGGCGCAGACCACACATCAGTAAACAGATATCTGTGCTTGATAATGCCAGGAGGTGAGAAATACTGTGAGGAAAAGGAGGTAAAGAGATGGAAAGGTGAGAGCGGCAGCGATATTTTAGATGGGTAGGTCAGCACAGGCTTTTCTAAGCAGGTGAAATCTATGCAGAGATCTGAATAAAGTGGAAGAACAAGACATGCAAACATCAGGAAGAAGGGCATTTCAGGCATTGCGGTCAGCAGGTGCACAGGCCCTGAGGTGGGAACAATCTTGATGTGTTTGGACAGTAAGGGGACCAGTGTGGCTGCAGTGACTGTAGCAAGGTGGTGACAGGTAGGACAGGGGGTGCAATGTTACTGGGGCCATCATTGGTGGGGTTTTATGCAATGGCACAGCTGCACTGGGTGTGTGTGTGTCTATAGCTGTGTATCTGTATCTTTATGTATGCCTTAAGTTCGATATCTAAATAGTATGCTGTGTCCGGATAGTATGTTAAGGCAAGCCACTTAGTGTTGTTTTAAAGCAAATACATAATCTATGACCTAACCATCGTTACCATTTTCTAAGTAGAGAAGCTATGACATAGAAACGCAAGGCCACAATCAGAATCAGGGTCTGAGGTGGCAATGCAAGACCCCAAATCCACGAGTCTTGCCTCTTTCTCTTTGATTTTTGCCCCTTATTTTGTGCCACTTCCCCAAACCCACCTGGTGCATGACCAGCCATGCAAGCCAGCTAAAGCAGTTATCAGCCACATTCTCTGTTCAGGAGGAAATCCCTTCTTCCCTGGTCCAGGCAGGTCAACAATGACATCATTGCATGCAGCAATAACCAATGCTTTTTTTTTTTATACGAAGTGATGGATTTAGGAAACGAAGTGAGTCTGACTGTGTGGGTCCCCCACCCTTTCTTTCAGTGGAACGAGGAATGAGCAGGAGAGGGATCCTATTACTTCTAGTCCCTTAAGTAGCACAGATGCCTTCCTGAGTTTCGCAGAACGATGAGTGATAGGCCCCTTGGTGTTCCGCTTTAGGACTTATGCTAATGGTCCCAGCATACTTCTCTCTGTCAGCAGAGAAGTAGGAAGCTCCCTCCACATTACCTTGTTTTTCCTGATTATTCCCCCAATATTCCAACAGTTATACAATCACATCACTGCTGGGGTCACCCTTTGACTCCTAAAACACTTTGAGTTTCCTTTGAGGAAGAAAGCTCCCCTTGTGTTAGCCCAGGGGAGAAGAGGAAAGATTCCATAGCCTTGGAGTCCTTAATGCTGGTCTGTTAGTGTCCTTTCTTTGTGTCTCTTCCTTCCTGCCTCTCAACCCCTTAGTCAAACCCTATGGCATTTTATTTTCCTGCAAATTCCCTCCCAAGGTCACTATCCCTGGCAATAATATTTTGTTTATACCAAATCATCCATTTATGTACAGATCATTGGCATTTAGGATACTATATTTACTGGTTAATATCTACTCGACTTCATTTACGGAAATAGCTTGCATGAAACACATAAAGGTCTTCAAGCACTACCGTCTACTCTGTGAGCACAGACTCTGGCAGTAACAATTCTCTTCAGCCCTGAATTTGTCTTCAGAGATGAAGACAAGAACACTCCAGAGAAGGGCAAGGTTTATACAGAGCAAACAAGCTACTGCAAATTAACTGAACACTGTAGGAAAAGGCAGAAATGATTCCCAGCTGAAGAACACTGAACTTTAAAACAGTCTGTCCCCCTTTCCAACAGTGGTGTGTCTTCTGCTCACCTCAGGGTTAAACGTCCTCAAATTCTTCCCCCATTGGAATCCCTGTCCGTCCCTCCGTCTTCCCTTTTCCCCTAAATAGCACCACTATACCCACCGACCACCACTATTTTTGTTCAAAGCTAAACACCTAGGAGTCACCACTGAGCCTCCCTCATCTGCCATGTCCAAGTCATCATCAGGTTCTTTCAGCTCGACCTGCAGAGCATGCCCTGAATGTGCCCACCTTCTCATTTCCACTGTTACCGCTTAATCCAAGCCATCATGTGCGTGTACCCGGACTGTTGCAGGAGTCCCCTCCAAGCTCTTCTAGCCCTACCCTCCAAGTGCTGTCCCAACGCGGAGGGCAAGTGACCCGAGTTCCTCGTATCCTAGCCTGGCCTGATGTTGAGGGCATCCTTTGAAGACAACCTTACGCTGCTCCCAGAAACTCCTTCCTGGTCTTGCTGCCTGCCACCTCTGCCCCATAGGAATGACTCACTGAATGGCCTGTCGCTTCGCCCTGGGGTCATATTTTAACCTTTGCCCATCGACAGAACCAGATTTGAATAAAACTGAATCCTGGAGCAGTCAAATGACAAAAAGTATATGCTCAGGTGGTTAGTTCTCTAAGGGCTGTACTTAGTAGAACTTTCGAAGATAGGAATGTTTATTTTTTGAGGAATTTGTGAAAGGCTTTTTATCCATTTGCTAAACACGTTAATGGTCACTTCATCGCCTCTCTAAATTAAATCACTAAAGTTGCACCATTATTTTAAAGTGGGAAAAGTAGTTACCCCTGGAGGGAAAAATTAGGTTCAGCAGAAAAGGAACCCAAAGTGATCTTTATAAAGTAGAACACCTTGGGGAGACAACGGCAACTAATAGCACCTGGGAAGCCCCGCACACCCACACATCTGAGGCTCACACCAGCCGTGAACCACAAGCCTCACGGGTCAGGCTCTTAACGATCTCCGCTAATGAAAACTCAGCCAATCAGAACTGGTCTCATTCTGAGAGTTATCCTCTTGGGGTCTCCAGAAATTAGGACCAGGCTTGCTTTGCATTTATATCACCCACAGTCCTGGTCAGGAAAACTAGGAGCTGGGCAATGGGTGGGTGGGGGGGTAGGAGTTTATTCAGCTGGAGGGAAGCAGGCTAAGGTGTAACCAAACGTCATCTTCAAGTGAGGAAGCAGGATCATCAGGCGAATAACGCCTGCCTGCTCGTCCCCAAGGGCAGGTCAGGTAAAGGTGAGGGTGGACTTAGCATGAGCATCTCATGTTTGACATAGTCAACGTTTTGACGTGAATACCAATAGGTCATTAACTGCTTGACTGCTCGGATGAGGGCGGCTGTGAAGTCCCCCTCTGATGTCCTGTATTGAGATACTCAGTGGGGCTTTCCCAGTTGTCCCCTGATTTAAAAATTCCAGGCTTTAGCTGAAGGAGAAGGAGCTCTGGGTACCCCCTATTCTAGAGAAAGTCTCTATATCAGTCAGGGTCCAGCATCTGAAAGCTGAACCAGACTCCTGCCCCATAATAGAAAAAGCCCTTCAGTAACCACCCCCCACCCTAGATCCACCCCCCATCTCTCAGTCTGTGTGGGGAGAGAACTGGGGAGGGGAGTGAGCAAGAGTAATGGGGCCACTGGTCTGGGAGCCACTGGTGGAATGTTCCTGAACAGAGGTCATTTCCTTCCCTTCTCCTTCTCTCTGCACCAGCCCATCCTCAACCTGAAATCCAGTAGAAGACTTCAAGAGAATTCCTCATGAAGACTGGGGTGCCTTAAGAAGGGGAGACTGGGACCTGATTTTGCATTTGGACTTCTGCGTAGGCGGCAGACGGTGTGCCCTGCGAAGGAACAGGGAAGAGGATGGAGGAAGATGGGGGAACTGACCATGGGTGGCAGAAGAGCCTGCTCTCCCATCGTTTGGAAGGACAGAGGTGTGTGAGATTCTCATGAATGAGTGAACACTGTTTGAGCCTTCCTGTCTGTACCTGCAGAGAAACAGTAATGAAAAAGAAGATCACAACTGAGAATAAAGAGATGTTTGCTGTTTATCCTCAGGCTCTCCTCCCAGCTCCTAACCTTATGGGAACTAGAGACAGAAGATGAAAAGGGAGACGTCCACCCAGTGATGACAGAGGGGAAGATTTGCATCTGATAGAAGAATGAAGATGTAAACTGGATACGACTGGTTTCATAACTGAAAGTGAACAAAAAATCTTAGAATCTATCCAAGATGCTCTTAAGTGGTAGGAAATATTGGCTTCAAAGTGCTGCAATGCATACCATTCCACACCTACTAGATTGATGAAAATCCAAAACACTGACAACACCAAATGCTGATGAGGATGTGAAGCAACAGGAACTCTCATTCATTGCTAGTGGGAATGGAAGATTCAGCTATTTGGGAAGAGAGTTTGGCAGCTTCTGACAAAACTAACATATTCTTGTCACATAATCCAGCCATTATGCTTCTCAGTATTTACCTCAAATTAGTTGAAAACTTATGTCCACACAAAAATCTGCACGTGGATGTCAACAGCAGCTTTACTCATAATTGCCCAAACTTGGAAGAAACCAAGATGTCCTTCAGTAGGTGAATGGATAAACGGTAGTATATCCAGACTGGAATACTATGCAGCACTGAAAAGTAATAAGCCACCAAGCCGTGAAAAGACAGGAATCTTAAACGCACACTACTAAGTGAAAGAAGCCAATCCGAAAAGGTTACAGGGCGTATGATTTCAACCACGGGACATTCTGGAAAAGGCAAAACTATGGACACAGTAAAGAGATCAGTGGCTGACAGGGGCTAGCAGGAGGGAGGGGTGAACAGGTGGAGCACAGAGGATATTTAGGGCAGTAAAACTATTCTGTATGATACTATAATGGTGGCTACATGTCAGTATAAATTCATCAAAACCCATAGGCTGTACAGCACCAAGTGTGAACTGTTATTGAAACTATGGACTTTGGGTGATAATGATGTGTCAGTTAGGTTCACGATGGTAACAAATGTACACTCTGGTGGGAGAGCTGATAGTAGAGGTGGCTGTGCGTGTGTGGGGTTAGGGGGTGTACGGGAACTCTACTTTCTGCTCAATTGTCTATAAACCTAAAACTACTCTAAAAAAGAAAGCATTTTTTTTTTAAGTGTTACAGTGAGCAGGCTGTGGCAGTGACTGAGGGAGGCTCTGTTGCTCACTTAGCACCCATGCCGTCTACAATTTGTGGAGAAGAGGTTGCCAGCCCGCCTGGTTCTCACTGTGATCTTGCTGTCGTTCACTGGGCTGTGAAGGCTGCCCCACAGGGACTGAGAACCCAAGCAGTGAACACAGAAGCGTGGCTGGAGGAAAGCAACAGAGAACACAGCAGGGTGGAGGCTGGCACGGAGCCATCCACCTGCCCAGCCCCGGCGCGGAAGTCGGTGTGGCTGGAAGTCCACCCTCAACAGGAAGCAGGAAGCTGAGATGCTCAGGAATCTCTGAAATGGGCGTGCAGTGAGGGTTGGGGAAAGAGGCCACGAGAATTTGGGGCAGGACCATTCCTACCAAGATGAAATTAAGTTTCCTGTGGAAGGTACACACTGTTTTCCCCACATATGACTTGGAGCAAAAAACACTTTTTTGTTTAATTCTGAGAACTTGATAGCTAAACTCGCTAAAGACAATTACAAGGATGTTGGGCATATCAGTAGAGCAACGATGCTGAGCTGGCGTAAAATTAAGATGAGGAAGAACTGAAGGATATTAGTGAGAAGCATCTTTAATTGTAATGACTTATGCCTTAACGGCCTAATATGTTGTTAGTGCCATAGCGAAAGATACTAGAATATGATTTTCATCATGATAGTTCTCTCTTAAGGATCTTGGAGTCTTAACAGACAGTAAAAAATGAGCTTTCATAGCTTACTGATGGGGAGGAGTATCAACTGAGAGCAGTGAATGTCTTATGACTGTTCTTAAAAGCTTCGACTGGGGGCTTCCCTGGTGGCGCAGTGGTTGAGAGTCCGCCTGCTGATGCAGGGGACACGGGTTCGAGCCCTGGTCTGGGAAGATCCCACATGCTGTGGAGCAGCTAAGCCCGTGCGCCACAACTACTGAAGCCCGCGTGCCTAGAGCCCGTGCTCCGCAACAAGAGAGGCCACTGCAATGAGAAGCCCGCACACCGCAACGAAGAGCAGCCCCCGCTCACTGCAACTAGAGAAAGCCCGTGCACAGCAACAAAGACCCAATGCAGCCAAGAATAATAAATAAATAAATTTATTTAAAAAAAAAAGACAAATGGCTAAATGAGCTGCCTGGGTATTCATAGGAATAAGTGACATATGAATAAGTGACCAGGTTCTCTTATGTGAACCAAAGAGCGGGGGGGAGCCCAGGAGGCACTCGAGAAAAATTGTTCGAAAAATGGACCAAGAACCCCCAAGGACAGAGGACAACAGGGAAGAGCTTCCCTGGCTGAGAGAAAGGAAAAGCTGCTCCGGGGGTTCAAAAAAAGAGACTGACAAACCTCAACTACAGATGAGGGTCCATTTGGGGCAAATTTTCACACCCTGGGGCTTCACAAAAATGAAGATCTGAGTCTGTATTGCAGAACCACATCAGGGGTGACACTGTATCATGTATAAATGAGGTCCTTCCTGTAGCAAATTCCTTTTCTTTCCTGGATGAATTCACCTCATGTCAAATGCTAAGAAATGAAAATGGTAGCAGGAAGGAGAGTTTTTCCATGAAGCAGAGCCCGAGGCTAAGGCTTACCTGCTCCTACTTTCTCAGGGAGTGCAATGCCAGGGAAGCAAGAGTGAGGGGTAAGGAGAGCGAGGTAAGAAAGGAGGCAGAGGCGGTAGGAAGAGTTAGCGAGCTAGCCCCTATGTGGGGTCCATGTGACTGACTGCTTGCCCGCGGGCTTCTGGGAGGCTACAGGGAATACTGGGTCTCAAGAGAGTCTGAGCGAAGGGAAGATCGGGTCATAATTTATCTACAGGCTCCCGTCTCCTATTGCTCAAAAGTTCCAACACTGGGTCTCGACCTCCCTGCACTTCCATGTTGAGCTTGCATTGGCATCAGAGTGAGTCCAACAGAGTTTGATATCTCAGCATCAATAGAGAGACACCCAGCCATGAGGTGAGAGGTACGTACTGTGGGCAAGGTGCAAAGTGCTGTGCCGTCCACTGGGGAACCTGCACAGAGCTGGTCATCGCAACAGGAAATGGAGCGAACAAAGTGGTCACTGGTCCCAAAGACAGGCAAAGCCAAGAGGATCTGAAGCGTGAGAGGTATCTGCTACAGGAAGGGTGCTAGGCAGTAAGACCCCACTAGCTCTTTCCTCTGCCATTCCACCATGGCTGGACCCACCTTTCCCCACCTAGGTTTACAGACCCATCATGGCTTAAGCAGCCTAAGCTTACCCCAACCCCTTCCTAAATTTTTTTTGCTGAATACAAAATCTGCCTCCATGTCAGGCTGACTTGGCAACTCTCCCACCTTATGCCTGGATTCATTCTTGTTCTCCTGCCCCAAGGGGTGGCGAGTGTCTGTGTTGACAAGCTCCCAGCTCAAAGCTCGCAGTGCTGGAGTGTTTCCAGGCAGGCTCTTTCCTGGTACAGGGATTCGGCTTGATTTCATTCTAGTTATCACTCCAGTAACGTCACCTGTCCCTCAGGCTCCCAGGAATACCTGGATCTGTGCCTCTAAACACAAGCTCAGTGACTATCCCTGTCCCTCAAGACAGATTCCTTAAAACCAGTTCCGGCTTGACAGATCTTTGAGGGATCTGTGCATAACACTCCTCATTTCTGGGCCCATCTGTTTCGAGGGACACTCAGCTTCTTCTTGACCCCTAGCCTCGACTGGAGACTGATTTTTTTTTTTTTTTTTTTTTTTTTGCGGTACGCGGGCCTCTCACTGTTGTGGCCTCTCCCGTTGCGGAGCACAGGCTCCAGACGTGCAGGCTCAGCGGCCATGGCTCACGGGCCCAGCTGCTCCGTGGCATGTGGGATCTTCCCGGACCGGGGCACGAACCCGTGTCCCCTGCATCGGCAGGCGGACTCTCAACCACTGGAGACTGATTTTAATCTCAGACACAAACTTTGCCCCTGGGCTAATTCCCTACCACTTGTTGGACCTGCTCATCATCATTGTGCCCAGGTCTAAGTCCCAGCAGCTGCCTGGCCCTACACCTGCCCTGTCTGGCTGCTATGTCATCTCTGTGAATTCGACACTACGGTGACAACAGCTAATCAGGAGCTGATGGAGACTTCATCCTTAGCTGCCTTCTGGCACAGTTCTGGGTAAAAAGGTGCACATGCTCACCTCCATGGCCAGGTAGAGACAGGGATGCAGACACATGTTACTTATCACGTGGCTTAATGTGGACAAAGCCCCAGGTGATTCTGCATGTGGGTGAAACTGGGTTCACCAGCCTGGAAACAGCCACGGAGAGGAAGAAGGTCAACTGGGAGAGCGCAAGAAAATTAGCCTCTTCCCAGAGCACATGCTGCGATGCAGCACATACCTGAGGTAAGGGGCAGGCTGTTATCTATCTCTCCATCTCTTTCTCTCTCCATCTCTCTGTACTTCTTCTTCCTCTGACTTTCTTTTAATTTTATTTTTCATGTAATACCACGATACAGATGGCAGATCTGGTACTTAAAGGCCTGCCCAAGGCTAGCAGCTTCCCAGCTGCAGACCTAAAATAGAGCCCTAGCTCTCTGACTCTGAATCCAGGGCCCACTACCCTCCACTGCATGGTGGAGGGTAGTGGGCATGGTGTCCTGGGACACCAATCTGTGTCCTCTCCTGGGAACCACACAGGGAGGGCAGACTCTGAGACTCCAATGTAGGATCTCTCTCCTCCAATAAGATGTGATCGGGAGACAGGCAGAGTAAGAAACAGCTCCATTTTTCCACCTGCAAAACTGAGCTTTAAATGACTTGCCTCTGGGCATCTGTGCTCTGTCCATTAGTCCAGAGTCACCTGGGGCAGAATCACTGTCTTGCTGTAGCTTGTCCCTCTGACAAGACGCCTTAAAGCTTCTTTGGTAAGCTTGGTGGAGTAAAAACCATGAGGGAGGTCATGGTCTTATCACAGCTATGACTTTCATGCTGAGTGCTTAATCACTCACATTAATGGGAAGGGGGTTACATCTTTAGAAATGCTTTTTCCCAAGGTTAATATTTCATGCTAAATCTATTCACCCTTTTGACATTTTTGTGACCTGTGTACAGCAGTCTCATATGTTCACAATAATGTTCAAATTGAAAGAGCATGATGATCACTTCACAATACAAAAAATACTTTGTTAAGTCAATTTTAAGCATCTTGTTATATTTGCGACTTGCATCCAATCAGATATCTTCCTTTTAAAGCTCTGCCTCCTGTATTTTCCCAGGACTGTTAACAATATTGAAAGGCTAAGAAGAGAATGCTGACTTCCCTGGGGATCTCAGGTGTCCATGTGTTTCTTGTCCCCTCTTAAAGGCTAATGACCTTTAGACAAATGAATGTGATCTACGGAGTTAAAAACTTTATGAGTCTGTAATTGTTAGCTTAATTTGGACCTGATCTCGAGTTTCTGTTTAGTTGGCTAGATACAGGTGGCATGTTCCAGTGCTGGAAACATCACCAATGCCCGTTCCAGGCCATATGCTGGTTCTTTACATACGTTCATTTATTTAATTCTTGCAACAGCCCAGCAAGCTAGGCATTATGATGCCCAATTCTCAGAAAAAGAAACAGGGGCTCAGAGAGGCTAAACGATTTGCCCAAGTGTGTGACAGAATCACTCCAGCAGCGCCTTGACTTCCAGGCCAAAATCTAATTTGCTGGAATTCTCATGGTGCCTTGGATTCAGTTCAGAACCTACGGAGGTCATACCTGTGCTTTGCTTGGGCATCTGGGATGCCATGGGCCCTGATGGGGCAGAGTGAGACTCAAGAGTCCACCCCAATGCAAAAAAAAACAAGAAAAAATGCCGGGGATAAGGAGTGATCTTTCCTTAAATTCTACCAACTTTGTAATTTTTCGGGGTAGAGGTGGAGAACAGCAACAGTATGTAGTCATCCTTGGACACGCAGTCCAGTGCAGTGTGGTTCTTTCTGAAGCCCAGCAGGCTTTCTACAGCAGTTCCTGCTGACAGGGGGCCAGGGGCTGCCTGCATCTCAGTAGGAATCTATGGACTACATTTCCCTTAGGGAAGGCTCTGCAAGGAAAAAAATATATACAATTTCCAAGACTTTTCTGTTTCTAAGGACTCACGTGGAGCTTATCATTCACTTTGCTATTTTTAAAACGGTCTAAGGCTGCGTCTAAGCCCTGAACAGTGTCGCCTTTTCTCAGGGACAATCCTTCCCCCCCCACCCCGCCACCCCCGGTTGGAGCATGTTGTGTGCACTGCAACTGGGCTCTCTGTACATCCGTCCTTCTGCACGTTAGTGATTCATCTGGGTCTAATTTAGGCCCCAACACACACCAGGCAGGAACTCTTCAATCCCATGTTCTCTTCAATGTTCAGCAGATTTTGTTCACTCAACAAATGTTAAATGCCAGTAATAACTAACACTTTCTCTCTCTAAATAAAGCACTATTTTGAGACAGCATATGCATGACCATTCTGATTTAATCTTTTATTTAGAGAACAGGAAAAAAAAAAAAAGCCACACACAGATTTGTCAGCAATGCTTGAGTTTCGAAGTCTGAAACTGGGTCATGGTAACAGGATGGAGGATATGGGATGCTGAAGGGCCTGGAAGCACTGAAATTATCTAGGGATGGGAATAATAAAAAGTGTCTTCTGCAAGACATCTTGAAGGAGACAGGGTGGGAGAATGGAAAGAGCGCTGGATGGGGACTTGCTGCTGAGCCAGGACAGAATTAGCCGGCAGCTTCATCTTTGTGGGACTCGGGGGTCAAATTGGATGATACCTGAGAAAGGTCTCCTCATTCATTTAAATTAGTCATTTGTTGAGCACGTATTTATTCAGTGTCTACTCTGTATTCCATATGGGGAAAATATTGGTGATCATGGTCCTCCCCCTAACAGAACTTAGAGATATTCATCAAATAATCTCAAAATAGGTGTGAAATTCAAGTGTAATAACTGTTGTAGAGGAGAGGTACATGCTACATAAAAATAGGAGAGAGAGTCAAAATATCTAATAAGCACGGACTAAAGGTAACCTACCTAAAGCTTGGGGTCTGAAGGTTCCATGTTGTGTCTGGAGACAACTCTCCGGTGGCTGAAGGAAGTAGACTTGGGGTGGTGGCTGTTTACTAACTTGCGCAGAAATATTTCAGATTTTGCAACTAGAGCTCTGGCTGAATACTGGCATTGTCCAATAGCTTCTAAGAGAAGGATTTGCTTTGGGCTGGAAGACTGGTAAGAGGCTTCATATGAGGGAGACATTTGGGCCAAGACATGAAGAATAAGTAAGAACTAACTAGGGGAAGAGAGGAGGAAGATTATTCTAGGCATAGTGAGTGGAGCATGTTCCAAAGCCCTGTGGCAGAAGGGAACAAAACTTGTTTGAGGAGCTTAAAAAAGTCCAGAAGGGCAGGAGTGCAGGAAGCAATGGGAGGCAAATAGGGGATGAGGCAGCAGATTTGGATAAGATCCAGAACTTGCAGGATCTTGAAGGTCAGTGAAAGGATTTCATTTTTTTCCCTCTGAGCAATGGGAAATCATTAAAGATTTTAAGCTGAGAAGGGCATGGCCAGATTTGCATTTTACACAGAACACTTAAGCTGCTGTGTAGAGCAGGGATGGCCCTAGGAGCAGCTGAAAAGGCTGCTGTGATCATCCAGGGGAGAGGTTGGCGGCTCAGACTAGGATACTGGTGATAAGAGTGGAAAAAGTATATAGTTTCTTGTTTGCTAAGTTGGTAGATGACAGCGATCCACTGAGCTAGGAAACACTCAAGTAGGCCTGGGACCATGCTGGAGTTGGGAGCCAGAGAGAGACTGTTGGAAGGGAAGGGGCTGATCATGTTGCAGTGGAGGGGCCACTGCAGTATCCAAGGGGAAACCTGGGTGCTGGCAAATAGTCTGGACTGGAGGTGGGCATTTGTGAGTCATCTTTGCAGCAGGTGTCACTGATGGCCAGATGGTGCAGGAGAAGCCTAGGGAAGAGCAGTGGGCCGAGGAGGGGGCTTGAGAAATTCCAAAAGTTAATGGCCGGCCCTCTATCTAAGAAAGAGTAACTAGAGTGGACGGGGAAAAATAAAGTGGTCCAGTATCAAGGAAGCCAAGGAGAGAAAAAATTCCAAGAGGGCATGGATGACAATTGTCAAATGGGATGAGGATGGAAAGGCCCATCGGCTTGAGCTCGCGAGAGATTTCACTGAAGATTTAGTGAGAGCTGCTATAATTTCTTTTAACTTTTCACTTTGAACTGATTAAAGACTCACAAATAATTGCCAGGATAGTGCGGAGAGGTCCCCTGAACCATCATCCAGCTCCCCAGATGTAACATCTCACACAGCTACAACATCAAAACCAGGAAACGGACATTGGCACAATACAATGAATTCAACCACAGACCTTAATCATATTACAGTAAGAGCTGCTCTGATGGAACAATGAGGCCAGTAGTGGGTGGGGCAGGGAGTAAAAGGAGGGAAGAGAGACATGGTACAGAGTAAATATTTATTGTATTCCACTCTGTGCTAAGCATGAGGCCAGGCCCTGGGCACAGTGTGGAACCCTGCGGAAACCTTGACATCCTTCACGTTCACAGGATCTGGACAGGGATTCAGGGGAAGAGAAAGCTGAGGGTAAAAATCTACCTGTGGCAGTGGGTGCCAACGTCAGAGGCGACAGCGGGTCAGGGATCAGGGGCACTAGTGGTGAGTCATTGAGAACAGGCTCTGAACCCCGGCAGTGGCTGGAGAAAGGAAATGTCATCAAGTCTGAATTCCAAGATCTAGGAAGGCCCTTGTTATGGGGTTGGGCGACATGAGTTCCCTTGTGTCTTGGGGTTCAGTGCATTCATCTATAAAGTGGGCTTGTTATGAATGTGTTGCTCCTACCCACTAGCTAAATTACCCTCTAAAATTCAAGTAGAAAATGTAAGAGATGTAAAATGTTTTGGGCTCCACTGCAGAAAGGTCCCCTGCTCTTAAAAGTCTCTAAAATCTGAGAGGCATCAGGTTGACAAAATCCCCAGAAAATCTGTCCTGAAGGAAGAGCCTTGATGCTTCTGTCTCTGTATGTGTACTTTCTCTAGCCACTGCCGGGGAGGTCCCTTCTTCCTGCTTTGCCCTGGATCTCAAGAAACAGATTCTACTGAGCTGTATAAGTAGTATAAGTAAGTATAAGTAGTCATTGCCTCCTATGAAAGTTTGAAGATATTCTTTTCTCTAATACCACCCAAGTTGGCTACCCCCAGGTATCAAATAGCCAACAGTATCATAGGACATGTTTTATATTTGTCTGTTGTTACGGCTGATGGATGGTCAACAACCAGAAAAATAATTAAGTAGATGAAACCGTAAGGATAGATATTACTGCTGTTCCTCATTCCAACTCCTACCCCACTGGGCTCATTCCGTGAAGCTGTGTTCTCAAGATGGAAGGAGGCAAAGAAGAGGAAGTCAAAGGAAGAGACACAGGTGGAATGTGGCAGCAAGACCTGGATCCCTATGGGACTGGGGCTGCAGTCAGCCTCATTTAGACAGGTGTGCTGGGAGGTTCCCCTCGCCTGCCTCATTCCATCTCAGCTGCTGGGACTTAAAGAGTGCTGGCTGCTGTGTGAGAGAAGCTGTAACAGGAGGCCCTGGTCCTGCATACTAATTGGCCCATTTAAATGACTTTTCATACCCTCCCTGCAACTGCAACAATCCCCTCTTCCGAAATCGCCTGCTCCTAGCGGAGGAGGCTGCTACCATGGCAACCAAGCCTTCCAATGCTGAGAAAACTCACCATAGAGATGTGGGGAGAAAAATTCCACTGTTGGATTTCCAAAGAAGAAGGGCTCAAAGGGGAGGGAGAAGGAGAACAAAGATTTGGGAGAGGATGTGACTGGAGTCAGGGAGCTTTCCCGGCTGAGGGCTGTGGGTGCCCCATACAAATGTGCGTCCAGACACATAAACCCACAGAGATAAGATCAGACGGGGCCTGGCTCTCTGAGACACCATCTACATACGCTTATGTTCACATCACCTCACCCACAGGGTGGCCAGTACAGAAGAGTGAAGACAGGAACACGTCTGCAATGGCCTGTCTCCTTAATAAAATGCTCCCTCCATCCTCTGTAAAATACAGAGAAGTTCGAGTATGCTCTGATCAAAATGTGGACTTTGTCACTGAGAGCTTTTGTTATTGTTTTTGCTCTACTAGAAAATCATATTTTGGGCTTCCCTGGTGGCGCAGTGGTTGAGAGTCCGCCTGCCGATGCAGGGGACACGGGTTCGTGCCCTGGTCCGGGAAGATCCCACATGCTGCACAGCGGCTGGGCCCGTGAGCCATGGCCGTTGAGCCTGCACGTCCGGAGCCTGTGCTCCGCAACGGGAGACGCCACAACAGTGAGAGGCCCACGTACTGCAAAAAAAAAAAAAAAAAAAACCTAAAAAAAAAAAGAGAAAATCATATTTGGAGCATATTTGAAATTATATCTTCTTTGAAAAGAGAGGAAATATATTCTACATGACGTGTGTATTGTTTGCTTGGTGCATTTGTTTGGAGGCAGCCTGCTCCCACCCACCATGACCCAAGACTTTGTGATGTTGCTGTGGGGAAAGATGCCAGGCCAACGGCATCTGGAGCCTCTTAAATAGGACAAAAAAGCAACAGACGGGGTGTTTGGTTATCCCCTCTAATTCTGGGGTCCCCCTCAGCATTGTCTGAAGCTCTATCCTTCCTGAAATACTTTAATTCATTCCCCTCTGTTCCTTCAAGCTCCCCTTCAGATCCCTTTTCTTCCTGTTTCTAAAGCAAGGCAGTGTCTTTTGCGTCACGAGCCCGTGGCATCATTTCTGAAACACCCCAGTGTTCAGAAGCTGGCGCACATAATGTCAAAAGGGGTGTTTAGTTCTCAAAACCAAAGCAAACACACACACAAATGTTCTCTCCGGGACCAACGTGGGAGAGAGTTTCTAAAGGCCGACCACAAGCTGATTGTGTTTCTGACAGTCCCCTTCTCTCAGAGGAACGGGCAAATTCCCCCACGCCTTTCTATGTGCCTGACAACTCCCAGAACCGAGCCAGGGCTGGGAGCTCCCTTCAGATCCAAGCCAGAAAAGCCTGAGAGCAGGAGATGGCCTGCGCTTGGAGAATGAAGCACTGGAAACCACACAAAAACAGGAAGCACTTGTTTTTCAGATGGAACAGAGAAAAGCCTTCTTTGGTTGTATAAGATACACAACAATGTCACATTTACCTTTGTTCCTCTGATGTCATATTTGACACAAAGACTTTGTGACATGCTTGACTCCCAAGCCCTGGTTTTCAATGTGACATTTGATAAATCTTTCATTCATTTCTTTTCAACAGATACTTATTGAGCAAACTCTGCTATATGCCAGAAACACAAAGACAAATACCCGCCTGGCCTCCTTTTAGAGAGTAGTGGAGATGATAGTAATCTCTTACATTTGCAGACTACTTCTAGTTTCCAAAGCACTTCACACACATCATCTCATTTAATTCTGGGGACCAGCCTGCCCGGCAGAGTGTAGATAAAGCCTGGGCTGCCTGAGCAAGGAATGAGAGGCAGGAAACCCTTGACAAAAGATGCCACCAGGGTTGGCGGGTCTTATCCTTGATATTAGCAACTCACTTTGCACCTAGGAAATTTAGGTGCTAAAAGTACGTGTTCTCTGGGTACCGAACTGCAAGGCTGAGTATGCAGAGCCTCTCGGGAGATTAAGTATGTTATCCTTCAAAGAAATCTTTGAAAGTGAGGACACTTTATTCAGAAAGAAAATTGGCTTTACTCCCAAAGAAGACTGCAAAGAAGATATTTTCAAAGAGCTGGCTTAATGAGGTAGAAAGAATACTGAACAAGGAGTTGGGAGGTTGATGGTCTGGTCCTACGCTGTGGCTTTTGGCAAATGAGGAAATTGGGCCAGATTATTTCTAAACTGTAGGTCAAAAATTCTGCATGATTGACCAGACAGGTTTGCCACTTTAAATGTTGTTTAGCAGTTTCTGAAAATGGTTTGAGCAAATGCAGTTTTAGAAATTATGCAATTATTGTTACTTATATGTGTATTTACATAATTGCCAAGACTGGTCCAATGTCAAGGGCTAAATAGCATTTTCTAGGTCTTATTTTGAGGTCTCCTGTCACATGTACTATAGGAAGGATAAGGATGGGAAGCATAATGCCTGGAACAAAATAGACATTCCATCAGTATTTGCTTCATAAACACATGAAGACAAGGATGAATGAATGAATAAATGAGGGACACATGAACTTAGGGAGCAAAGAACAGAATTTTGTCCTGACGACAACCTGGAGAATGCAAAAGGATACGGTTCTGAGAAGCGTATCAAAGTATCTTGCGCCAAAAAAAAAAGCCACGTAACCAGGAAACAAAAGAGTCCCTTGCAGGGAAGTGGGGTGGGTGGGTACATGTGTACAAGAAGTTTTAGTTTTGCTCCTTTAGTCCTACTATTGTTTCCTCAAGGTTAGTCTGGTGATTTATTGTTAAGTAGCTGAGTTGCTTGTGTTCTCTGATGCTAGATATTTGCATTTGGAAAACTCAACCAGCCCCAAGCCAACACAATTCTGTGCAGATCCAAGCATCAGTTTTAAGTCCAGAGTCCCAGCTTATAGCAAAGACATTTGTCATTTGATGTCACCTCCTGCCGTCAGATAAGTCATTCATGGTCCCTTCTGCTCCTTGGCATTTTGGCTTGTGGGCTGTCACATTGACAGTGCCCCCAAGCTTATGTCCACCCTGTCTGCTGTGTAGGTGAACCCTGAAGGACTTGACACCTCTAGACTGTGTCTCCCGGGGAAATGTGCTCATTCTTCTGGATCTTGTCAACTCCCTTCAAAATACAGCACAGTCTTCTTAGTATCACTCTATGAACCCCCCGCCCAATACACGAGAGCATCTAGCATTTACTTTTTCTGATAAAACTACTTACGGGATTATCATTTTATGCATAAACTTTGTCCTTCCAATAACATTAAAATGTGTAGAGTGGAAACTGTATTTGGTGCATATCTGTGTCCCCAGAGTGCCCAGTAGGTGTTAAATAAGCATTTGTTGATTGATGGTGATGACAAACTGAAATTTTCATGGCGTAATCACAGTTTGGGCATACAAAAATGGACTTGGGCGGCCATTGACCATCTGGTCTCAGACACGTCTCTGCATCCCTGAAAACTTGGACTTTCTTTGAGCTGTACCAGGTCCAAGGACATCACCAGCCATATTCAGAACAACACCTGCCAGCTGCAACCTTACAGTCTCAAGGTCTCCCTTTATAATCATGCAATCATTTCGGGCTCCAACCAACCCTTACTTAACAAGCACCGTAACTTCTTGCCAGCTCCAATTATAATTCTCAATAAACAACTCATATAACTAACTATAACTTTGCTGTGTTTGCCTTTATAGCAAAGCCTCCCCATTTTGCAGTCTAGTGGAATATAATTCAGGTGCTTCTTAAATCTTGTGTCTCCTGGGCTGTAGTCTTATTTCAATCAGGTTTCTGCCTCTAAAATTTTGGTTAACAATGGATAATAAATACATAATGGTATGCATAATAAATACATTAAGGAAGTAACTGCAGCATTTAAAAAGTGTCAAATTAGAAATTTACAACTTTTAAGCATAGGCAAATATAGAGCATTAATTATATGTGGACCAGAATTGTAAAAAAAAATTTTAAGTACAATAAAAGTTCAGAAGTTCCATCATTAAAATTCTTATTGTAAAAATAAACTAAAATTTGTATTTTCTGCATCATAAATATACTTTAGTAGTGGTAAGTTTAACAATGAAGAAGAAATTATTTACTGGGCATATACCCTGAGAAAACCATAATTCAAAAAGAGTCATGTACCACAATGTTCATTGCAGCTCTATTTACAATAGTCAGGACATGGAAGCAACCTAAGTGTCCATCAACAGATGAATGGATAAAGAAGATGTGGCACATATATACAATGGAATATTACTCAGCCATAAAAAGAAACGAAATTGAGTTATTTGTCATGAGGTGGATGGACCTAGAGTCTGTCATACAGAGTGAAGAAAGAGAAAAACAAATACCGTATGTTAACACATATATATGGAATCTAAAAAAAAAATGGTTATGAAAAACCTAGGGGCAGGACAGTAATAAAGATGCAGACATAGAGAATGGACTTGAGGACACAGGGAGGGGGAAGGGTAAGCTGGGACGAAGTGAGAGAGTGGCATGGACTTATACATACTAACAAATGTAAAATAGATAGCTAGTGGGAAGCAGCCGCATAACACAGGGAGATCAGCTAGGTGCTTTGTGACCACCTAGAGGGGTGGGATAGGGAGGGTGGGAGGGAGATGCGAGAGGGAGGAGATATGGGTATATATGTATATGTATAGCTGATTCACTTTGTTATAAAGCAGAAACTAACACACCATTGTAAAGCAATTATACTCCAAAAAAGATGTTAAAAAAAAAAAGAAGAAATTATTTAAAGAGAAAAGCAGGAACAGAATTATCTCCTCACGTGCACCATTGCTTAGTTAATGCTTCTGCTCAGAAAAATACTTCAGTTGTTCAATTTGGTGTTACTAATTTTTCATTCTTAATGCTGTGCTACCCTTTGATTCCTCAAAAATGAATCATGAGCTTTGAATGTTTGTGAGGCTACGAGGACGGATCTAAAGAAAAGCAAAAGGAGGGAGTTTAAATGATGGAAGAAAGAAAATTTTATTCTCTGCTTTCTTCAAAGACTGGTGTTCCCCTCTCTGAAGTGAGTAAACAATACTACTTGCATTTTCCTAACTTAAAAAAGAAAATGGGGGTGGGGTTTCTTATCCATGTGTTTTATAAAACTCCATCACAATCCATGTGCTGAGTCACCTAAATGTAGTTACCGGATCATTTCTTCTTCCACCCAAATCAGTTATGACCAGATATTGATGACAGCCCAACCCATTTAAAGCTGGGTGCTCAGTTAACATAAATCTGCAATAATGCCCTTTCAGTAGAGTATTAGGCTACAAGGCTGAATTTCCTAACAATTTCCTTTCACCTTGAAATGCAAAATTGGGCCATTTTGGGTCTCAAATTCTCACGTTTTTAAATCAAAAGATATCAAATCTATGGTCTCATTTACAAGAGAAAGTGTGACTTTTCTCCCTCAGTCTCATCAGAAACAGTCCCAGCTAACTGACTTCACATTTCCTTAGTGACATCACCTGTGTTTCAAGGCCCACTTATCAGATGATCTCCTCTGATTGAAAGGATACTTTTACAGGGTGTTTAGATATATCTTAGAATGTCCTGAGTGGGACAGTTAAATTAAAATCACCTTTCTGGACTGAAACACAGTGAGTACGAAAGTGGGTCCCCAATTATGGGCACAAGTCTCTCTCTCCCCCCTCACTCTAACTCTTTTGCTCCTCTCGTCAATAATTTATTAAATCGTTTCAGCAGATCTAAAGGAATGAAGTCTACCAACAAATGAGATGCATAAATGACGATGAAAGTTGTTACTATCGTAAGTGGAAGAAGTTTTGAGGGTGGCAAAGCTTTCACCACCCTTTCAGTGGTGACTGGAGCATTCCTTTTAAAGAGTTACCATCAGTCAGTCTGAATTGGGGAGGGCTTGAGAACTTTATCATTTGGCTTGAGGGCTGTTTGTCCAAGGCTAGTCATCTCTGGCCTTCATATAGCAGCCAGAAAAGAACTGTAATTTAACCTATTCATGCCTTACTGTCTAGCAGCCACCTTTTCAACTCTGGGGGTGGTTCTACAAAGAACACAGAGAGCATCTCTGTGTAATTAAAGTTCCAGCTGCATGGATCTGCTCACTAGAAACTCAGAGTCCCGGAGACCCGTGTCTCAGAGGCTTCCCCTGTCCCCTCCCACATTCTCTCTTGTTTCCTCCTTTTTCCCGCCCTTTCTGGCTTTATAATTCATCTCTGAAACTGTGGCAGACAAACTGCAAAGAAACTAATAGTCTCACTTCCTAACTAAATTGGGTGCTCCTTGAAGGCATGTCCTATTTATCTTAACACAGAGCCTTAATAAACGTTTGGGGGAATTAATGGAAGTTCCCTTTGCCCATGGTGATGCTGGCAAAAACAATACTTGCGTGCAAATGAATCATGCACCTTAAAATCTTCAATTCTATCTCAGATTGTGCTTAACCCATTCAAGGAGGGTAGATTTTATTCTTCAAGAAGATACCACAATAATATTTATCCATATTTGTACCAAACAATGAACATAAATATTAATTCGCGGGTAGGTATCACTCTTAACGAGTCAATCGCATACTGAAAGGGCAGGCTACTAGCGCTTAGCTTTTTGGCAGAGGGATAGTTAAGATCTCTGGCTGTGGAGGGAACACGCTGCAGGTTCAAATCCTGGCTTTCAACCTTTGTTGACGCTGTGGATGTAGGCCGAGTTTCTTGACCTTTACAGCAGGGCCCAGGATACTCATGGAGTTGTTGGCTGAATTTATGAGTAGCACCTATCATGTGCTCCAAGAGGTTTGTCCTTAGTAAGGCTCAAGAAACCTTAGTCATCAGCCAGCTGATCAGAGTACTACTGTCTCAAGCAGAGATACAAATCCTGGGGTTTCAGAAAGGGCAACCTCACTTTGTTTCCACCATGGGAAAGGGACATGAAAATAACATCAAGAGATTGATTCGTACCTGATTACTAGTTCCCTATGTGCCTGATTTGTCTAAGTAAAAATAATATATTGACAAAGGGCATGGCTGTTTCTACAAACAACCTTGCAAGGACAGATAAGAGATTTTTTGTCTCTTTTTCCTAAAAAGACACAGTCTTGTACTGGTAGCTTAGTCAAAGGCATTTCTATGATAGGAGAACAAAGTCATGCTCACAGCCCATAATGATAGCAGCAACTCTACTGTCCTACTGGTTAACGTACTGATACTGTTTCAAGGGTTCATAACGTATGTTCATTCATGTGATCACCATCTGCCAAAGATACAGGAGAGAGAGAATCAAAGTGAAACAGAGAAGGTTAAGAAGTTTTACTTTGGCAATACAACGAATTAGTGGCAACAGTGAGACTGGAACCTAGGTACCTTGACTCTAAACACCCAGCTCTTTTTAGTTTACCACGAAATACTCCCTTATGAACTACAGTTAATTTCTAAAAATCTGAGTACATGCAGTAAACATTCTGTCATACCATGTAGTGGTGGTTCTCAGCAAGTAAGCCTAGACAAGCAACATCTGCTTTACCTGAGAACTTGGTAGCTGTGTAAATTCTTGGGGCTACCCTAGACCTCCCGAATCAGAAGCTCTGGGGGTGGGGCCCACAGTCTATTTAACCAAGCCCTCTGTGTGATTCCCATGCACACCAAAGTTTGAGAGCCGCTCCCCTAGAACAAGGAGGCTAGTAATAACTAAATTATCTCATTTAGTCTTTACAACAGCTCCAAGATATGTAATATCATCATCACAATCTCAGATAGAGGAAACCAAGGCTCTAAAAGAACAATCTTTCTAACATCATGTGATCAATAAGAGAAAACTGAAGCTCACACCCATGTCTGCCTGACTGCAGAAGTCCAGCTCCTACACCCACTGCCTCATTGCCTCTCAACAAGTGTAATTGTCAGAAAGAATTTTACTAGAAAGTATTCAAATCTGTTTATCTATAATTTCTATCCAAACAAGGCTATTCTTTTTCTTCACGAAAGACCTTCCCATTTAAAATGATGGCTATCATGTCCCCCTACTCCCATCATATAACTTAGGGGATGAAGTATTAAAATAATCAGTTTGACAGTGGAGATCTGAGCTTTTCTACAAAATGATCACACAAATACCCAACTCCAGTGGGATCCAGGCTCATATAGCCTAAGTCACTTTTTATACTACTCCAAAATTTGGAATTGAAGAACACTTTTTTGTGCAGTACGCGGGCTTCTCACTGTTGTGGCCTCTCCCGTTGCGGAGCACGGGCTCCAAACACGCAGGCTCAGCGGCCATGGCTCACGGGCCCAGCCGCTCCGCGGCATGTGGGATCTTCCCGGACCGGGGCACGAACCCGTGCCCCCTGCATCGGCAGGCGGACTCTCAACCACTGCGCCACCAGGGAAGCCCTGAAGAACACTTTTGGTCGCTGAGCTCCTCAAACGGTTGGCACTTATTTTCTAAGGGAATAAAAATGTAATTGACTTCCATTTCCATAACTAGAAACAGCTCAAGGATGCAAAGAGAGTTGTTTATAGTCAGGTAAAGACTTAAAATAATGGTGAAGGCCTGAGTTAGCAGAGGAAGCCCCCAGTGGAAGTCTTGAAATACTTTTCAGAGAACAGCAGGTGCTCTGTGGCTAGGTCCTGGAATCTGTTGATGCTAATCTCAGGACAGGGCCTGTGCTTAAGAGGTCGCATGTTTCATTTAATGTTGCTTCTCACTCCATCAGTCTTACCTTGGGGTCATTAAGTTTTCAGGGAGCCGTGGGAACAGAACTGATGATAAACTTAAAGGACAGCAATTTGGTATTAAGATGCTGTCAAAGGGCAAAAGGGTAGTAATTTTTAAGACTAGAATTGGGAACACTTAAGGGGCCTTTTTGTCCTTAGCTCATGCATCTGCAAAATGACCTCGCTACCAAGAACTGATTCAGAAGGGTCAGAATAATAGTATGTGCCCTTTCCCACCTCCCTATCCTTGCTTTACCCAACAAAAGTTGGGTGGGGAAAGAATGAGACAGAAGAAGGAATCCACCACAGCTCTGAGAAAGAAAATCTATACAATGTCCTTAACCGCATGCTGTCCGTCCCCTTTGACAAATAGTCATGCATTATTATATTTTGTTTACAAATCTTTGTGAAATGGAAATTAACTGTGGATATGTGCTATCTTTGAAATTATTTTTAAGTCAAAGCATATAAATTACTTCCTTTAAACCTAATGGTCACATGAATATCAAACAGTAGCTATGCCATGTACTGGAGATGTGTTACCCTACATTTGTCTATTCTGTGGCATGTGCACAAAAGTGTAATTTTATCATTAGCACATTGGTTTGTAGCTAAGAGGTAAAATAGGTAGAGAGCTTGGGACAAAGAGAATAAGGTGGATCTGCGAAAAGCATAGGATTTTTGTGAGGACAGTGTTAGCATGTAAAGGGAGAGGCACTTGGCTACCATGTGGATTTAGAGTAGATGCCTCCTTTCATATAATTTAAGGTTAAGGTCCTGCTGAGAAAGAATCCTGATCAATTGCGCTTTGCTAGTCCTCAGTCAGTGAGAGCCACCCAGGGAAACTGGGTCCCTCCTCGCAGTGTGGCCATGGGTGGGTTTTCCTAAAAGCCACCTTGGTTAAAGGCCACCTAACTCTGCTCCCTTTCCTAAACCTCTAATACTGACATCTCATATTAAAACTTTGTACCATGGAGGTGTATAATTCATGATTCAACCCAATCAAAAGGAAAAGTGTTATTGCATGGAAGCACTAAGAAAATGCAAAACATTCTTAAGTACATTAAGAATGTACATTTACATTTGCATTAATCAGAATGTTTACCCAATAACAAAGGCACTGGATAGAAATTCAGAAATTAAATCTCTTGGTTAGTTATGCCACATGATGCCAGTCCATCAACTGGATTGTTATTCCCCTTGCCCACTGAGTTAGCTGATTCCTTGACTAAGCCAATTTAATTCTAGCTGCATAGATTCCTCTTCAGGCTAATCAATAAACATCCAGAAACTATCATTTTAAAGGTTAAGCTGCTAAATGATTCAAAACACAGGCATTTCAAAATGATTTCTCTCATCAAAACTCTTTCCTTTTTATCCTGTGGACATGATGACTGAAGTGAAATGGTATTTTTTAAAAAATACAATTCTTCCGCTTATGGAGAAAAAGGACATTGGAGGATCATGCTTCCTCAACGGACTGAAGAAAACAATGAAAAAATCAACAAGTTCCAATGATTATACAACTTGAACTATAGGTTAGATAAACTATGTTTTGTTTCCAAAATAAAATGGAAAACAACGGATTAGGAAAAATATTTGCTTGATTACATATAGATGAGTAATTACATACACACACACACACATGCACACACACACTCACATCCCACGTATTTTAAGGAATTACTCAGTTAAAAATAAATTAAGTCCTCAATGTGTAAAAGGCACATAGGCAGAAAATCTACATAAGAAAAAACAAGAATGGGTTACAAAAATTGGGGAGTGATTGATTTAGTCATTTGTCCTTTCCAGCTCCTTTGGAAAGATCTTCTCTACCTGTGAAGGCATCACCTAAATTCATGTAAAAACCTGGCATGGGTATCTGAAGAATTTATTTCAGACTACTTGCTCTCTCAGTTTGACCCACTAACTCTTGCTTCTATCGTCCCACTTTCTTCATTACATCTACTCTAAGGTACATGTTCAGCATTACATGCTTTGATGTCCCATCTTGGACACACTACCCAAGTGGGACCTGGCATGCCCTCCTTCAGATTCACATTCAGCCTCTGCCCTTGTATTGGGATGGTGCGGGAGGGACCTTCTTGGCTGTTGACCTCCTGCCTTGCCCCAGAGGAACTCATCAACAGTCAGAGGGACAGAAATCATACATCCATAATCAGAGGAATCCAGATTCACACCCAGGGGACAGTGTTTTATTTAAGAATTTGCCAAACTTTTCATTTAATCACCAATCATCTCAGGCTTGGATGCAATTGAAACACCCAGGGATTGGTGGTCAGCAACATTTATATCGTGGTGTATCCTGTGCAGCTGTTTTAAAAACGGGATGACAATACAGATTGAGAGTCATAATGATGTTCATATTCTGTGAGCCTATGAGTCCTCTATTGGAGCTTATCCTATGTAAATCATTCAAAAGAAGAAAAATGTCCTACATGCAATCATGCGCTTTGCACAGTTATTTAAAATAGTAAGAAAAGGAAAAATCTGGAAATCCAACGATAGGGAACAATTAGGCTAATTACGGTAACTCAACTTGATGGAACATTACTTAGTCATCAAAAATGATCATTATACAGTGATCATTCACTGTAACAAGAGAAATGTCTATCATAGAAGACTATGCACAAAAACTAAATAAGAATTCTAAGTTCAACATGATTACAACTACATAATGTGTGTATATGTACACAGTGTATATGCTACAGATCCTCATTAATCATAAAGTCTGTATTTGCAGATTCGCCTACTCCCTAATATGTATTTGTAATCAATACTCACAGTGCTTTCCTAGTTATTCACAGTGAAAATTTGGGGTCATCTTCACATTCCCAGTTAAGCTGGAACAAGGCAACACTCTGCCTTCTTGTTTTAGCTCTGACACTGTAAATAAGCACCTTTTTCACGGTCTATTTAGTGCTATGTTTTTTGCATTTTTATGTTTTTTGCTGGTGAATTCACTGTTTAAAGTGGTCTGCAAGGGTAATGCTGAAGGGCTGTCTAGTATTCCTAAGGGCAAGAAGGACATGATGTACCTTACAGAAAAAAATATGTGTGCAGGATAAGCTGCATTCAAGCATAGTTATACAGTTGGCCGTGAGTTCAGTGTTCATGGATCAAAAATATATATTAAAGAAAGTGTCTTAAAACAGAAACACACATAAAACAAGGCTATGTATTGATCAGCTGACAAAAATATCACGACCAGAGGCTCACAAAAACCTAACCGTGTATTTCCCCTAGGAGCAATGGTTCAGTATTTACTATCTCAGTGTTTGTAGAACACAACTACCGCTAATAATAAGAACTGACTGTATATACATACCTAGACATATGTACATATATACCTAGACGTAGATACATATATATACACACATATACACACACAATATAAGAGATTAGTGTGTACAAATACACATATATGTAATTATGTGAGTTTAAGAATGGTTTAGCTTCTCTCTTAAAATTTTTAAAATGTTTTTATAGCATGGCTTTTACGATGAAAACATTTAAAATGGACAAAAGCCAAAGAACCCCTGTTGACTAATAACAGAGCTCTCTAGTCATATGTATAGGTCTCTTAGAATCAGTGCCTTACAACCTCCATCAAACAAAGCAGGTTGGCCAGCATGTGTCCTTCATGCTGCTTTCCTGGACACGTCACCTGATCTTGCAATGTTTAAGTTGGCTCTACTAAGAGGTAAGAATAATATCGGGCCTAGTATGAATGTATACATTAAAATCTTGCAGTAAGTTTCCCAGGGAGATATTCTGATTATCTTAGGCCTCTATCAATGTCTTCAGAGTATCTATTCTAAATTGTTCCTTGGTAACAATTGACTGAGTTTTCTCTTCCAAAATTCACAAGTTGAAACCCTAACCCCAAATGAGATGCTATTAAGAGGTGGGACCTTTGGGAGGCAGTTAGAATTAGATGCAGCCATTAGGCCCTCATGATGGGATTAATGCCCTTATAATAAGAGGAGGCAACGAGGAACCTCTCTTTCTCTCTCTTTTTCTTTTTGCTTCCTCTCTGTGTTCACATGCCAAGGAAGGCCATGTGAGGACATAACCAGGAAGAAGGCCCACACCAACAAGCTGACCATGCTGGCACCCTGACCTTCAGACTGTGAGAAATAAATTTCTGTTTTTTAAGCCATCTGGTCTATGGCATTTTGTTACGGCATCCCGAGCTGACTCATGCACTTGGGTTCAGAGGACAGAGCGTTGGGTGTGGAATCGTCACAGGCTGGCTACATCCTTTTACCAAAAGTCACAGCTCCTGTCAGATGGCCCTGTCCAGGTGCTACCCTTCTTGGATTCACTCCTTCCCCTGTCACTTCAGACCAACAGGTGATGGGGTCCAACACTATCCCTGTGGTTTCCCTAAAACCTACGTACATTTTTGTAAATAGTCCTTTAATTCAAATATGCTTCTATTACTCAGTGTGGCACTTTTTTCCTACCAAAACTCCGACAGGATCCAACAAAACATGGGAATTGCTAAAAAGATTATTTTTATAAAAACATAATTCCAAACATTATCTCTCTGATAAAGAGACTGAGACCCAAGAACTCCTAATTAACTGGTAACAATGTCACATCCTCAAATGGGGTCACCATGGGACAGCGGCTGTTGCATGGCCTATACTGCTTGGCGTGTGATGACAATGCCAATGTGATGGTAAGAAACGAAATCTTCTCTGATCTGCCTAGAGCAAAACTTATTCATATTACATTTTTCTTCCCATAGTCTATGAGCCAGATTGTCCATAATCTCTGGTTCCATTTTTATTTTTGCCATGTCTTTTCCCGCATCTTGGTTCCATTCACTGAAAAGTCTCCATTGTTCTAGGGGTCAGGAAACACAGGCAGGGTGGGTGCTTGTTGTGAACTGATTGCCTAGCAACCCATCTTTCTTATTCCAAGGACAGAGGCTATTTGCATTTTGGGAAAGAAGGAAAAATGCTCCCCTTCTCATGAGTCCCGGGGTAAGAATGTCTTGCTGACCACTCCTCACAGGAACCTTCCTTCCTCTGAGAACTCCCCCTGGGTGGCCTGTCTCTGCCTGCTGCCACTGTGTGTACTCCCCTGGGGGTGGGTGCCGCCTTCCAAGGTGCACCCAGGGCTGCGGAGGGCAACAAGTGCCTTCTGGCAGCGCCAAGCTGCAGCCCCAGGCAGGCAGCACCAGGACAGGGCTCAGAACATCCTGATCTCATTCAAGTGGACATTGCTTTCCCACACTACTCTTTCCTTTTGTAGCTTTCTTTCCTGGAAACCTGCCACACCAAGGGGATGTCCAGGCCTGCTGTTCTTAACCTCCAAACTGCCGGTGAGTTCCCTGAACTTGCTTAGGGAAAGCTGAAGCCAACAGGGACAGGGAAAGAGGAGGAGCTATAACCCTCACTCGGAAGCACTTAGCCGACCTACAGGAGGTGGGAACCAAGAGAAGAAAAAAGATTGTTCTTCCCATCATTTGAGAAACTGAACTGGGTTTATATATGGAAAAATCACTATTCCAAACCAGAGACCTCCTGCCAAAAACATCTCATTCTCTGTCCTGCTCAGTCTCCATGCTGAAGGAATAAAGGACGGTCCTCTTATAAGTGATGTGTGAAGAGTGATGAGATTGGAGCCCTCCCTCTTTTATGCCTTAAAGAGGTAAAGAAGACTCTTGGGCTATGTGGCTTCAAGTTGGGCAAGGCCTTTAATCTTCTGAAGCTCTGAACTGCCATCTATAAAACTGAGATCTTTAAGAATTACACTGACAACTGTTGACAATGTTTAATTTATTTGAACAGAGCCAAGTAGCACAAGGCATGTACCCTGGGGTGTACTATTTAATGAAAACCATCTCATGACTGTGTTTACGTTGGTTCTTCTGCCTCTCTAAGATATTCATCTTGAGGAGAGGCCCTGGTTTTCCACAGATGATGTTGATCTACAACATGATAGCAGATACAGCTGCCTTAAGATGTTATCAGGTTTTATAGAACTTTGCATTCCTCTGCCATTTTATGTATTTCCTTGTACACATACAATCCAAGACAAAGAAACCTGCATAAAGCTAATAAACAAATTTCTTTAACTGCTATAGGGATACTCCTCCAAGGGAGAAAAGGTAGAAGGAGATAATACCACCTAATCCTCTTATCTGTTAGGCCAGGAGATAAATGCATCCCCAAGAAAATTCTGAAAGATTCATGGAAGTTGGGGTATGAGAAGAGAACAAAGAAACACATTTAAAAAAATATCACTAACCAAAATTTTACCTCCTGTGGAAGGACATAAGTGTGGCTCTGCTTTTGTTATTTTTGCCAGATTTGTAAATTCTCTAAAAATTGATCTTAAGTCTTCTCTGGGCAGAAAATATTTAATTCAGTGGAATTGGGAATTGAGCTTAGAATTTTAAGGCTAGAAGGACTATAGACGTCATCTGACCCAAGCACTGCCCTCATTTCACAATTGAGGCCCATACACTGAAGCCCAAGGAAGTTTGGGTTTGCCCAGATGACAGGCAAATCATATGGGTGGTACTTAATGCACAGAAATCATTACTTATGACACTTTGGGTTCATGTAACCACAGGCAGCTGACTTTATTAATAATGGGAGTACTGTGCTTGTTAGCAGGCCAACTCTGTTTGTCACTTGAAAGGGTTTTGAGGTATAGGCGTTTGGAAATGAAGAACCTAGAATGCTATGCAAGAGGCTGAAGTAGGCTGCCATATTTCTATTCATTTCTCATTCATTTCAGTGGGAGTATTTAAGGACACACTGGGTGTTCTACCACTGAACGGGCAAGAAGAGAATATGGTTATAGCCAAGTGTGTCCTTGGGTGAATGTTCTCTCTACTGCAAAGTTGGTGAGTTTTGCTGAGAATCTAGAGAATAGTGAAGCAGTCATCTGGTAAAAAGTTGAATCAAACATTCTCTGGGTTTCTCTGATCTGCTTGCTATTTTCTCTCTTTCCTCTTTAACTACTGCCACTTCATTATTCACAGCTTCAAAGCTGTGAACATTCTCCTCTCTGTGACATGGAGAAACTGTTGGGCACGGTCTTTAAACCAGTTAAATAATTATGTCATAAGTATAATGAGATACTAAGCCTCAGACTTGTTAGAATAGTCCATGCACATATCATCAATGGCTTGAAAGCTCAGATGAAGTTTGGCAAGTTTGAAAGAAGTAAGGAGAGGGCTTACTGGAGAGTGTTGGGTGAATTGGAACCACAGTTGATTCTGGAAGCAGATTGTTTCATGAATTTCTCCCTGTACATAGAAGAGCTATATCTGGTCATATCCTTTTTGTTTGGGCTAAAATAATTTACGTAAATGAGAATATGGTAGCTGATTTTGATTGTCAGGATGAAAACCTTGAAATCTTTGAGTGATAAACGGCTTTAGAAGTTATCTACCTCACATACAATCTTAAAACAGAATCCACCAAGCTAAGTCAAATAAAAATGCATCATATCAGTCTGAATTTATTTATAAAATTTTACCTTGGTAACATTTATGGATTATAAATCAAACCACAAAAACACATTAAAGGTTTGCTGTTGCCCAGTGTACTAAAACTGTATGTGCAACCCATCTGAGCATGTTGGTTTCCATTAGTTTTTATTAATGGTTATAATGCACTTAGTAATAATAGTTATATTAATGGTTATAGTACACATAAGCAGATGACATTTAAATAAACTGTTTATAGAACTAATCACTGAAACCCTCCACAAAAATCCCTGTGTTCCACAGAACACAATTTACAAAACACTGAGCCCTTTCTACAGCATCATGGAAGATGGAAAGCCTATGCTTGGACGCTTCCCTCCAGTGACAAGAAACTCATCTCTTGTCAAGGCAACCCCTGTCACAGTTCTCCCTCACAGCCTCTTTACATGGTGCCAAATCTTCTTCCTGAAACTTTTACCCAGCAGTCCAAGTTCTGGCCTCTAGAACTACTGTCCTCATCTGTGGGGCAGAAGACAGCTACTGAGTCTACATCTAGGTCTTCCTTTCTCTCGTCCCAACGTTCCCCATTCCTTCAATCATCCCTCCTATGGCATGGTCCTAGACTTCTTGACCACCCTCCTCTGAGTGTCCTCTTGCTTGTTAGAGCAAGAAATATACACCCTAGAAATACAGATGGCTTAAAATTACATCAAACTCAGCATGTGCCAACTGAGTTCTTGTCTGCCAGCCCATTCCAAAACCAGGACAGGGAATAGCACCACTGTCTGTCCAGCTATGCAGGTCAGAAATCTATTTCACATCCTTGACTTCCTGTGCTTTGTACTTTCCACACCCAATCCACTACTAAGTCCTGCAATTTTGCCTTCTAAATAGCTTATAAGCCTCTTCACTTGGCTTTGCCTCCACTGTCATCACCTGTGACCGCCATACCATCGTGTCTTTCCTGAACTTCTGTAAGAACCTCTTAGCCCATTTGCCTACAGCTGCTCTGGCTCTCCAGAGTTGCACCATCCCACATCTTACTTAAAATTCTTAGCAGCATCTCACTGTTTGATGATAATGAAAAATCCTTAGCATGGCTGACAATGTCCTATGTGATGTAATTCCTTTCTGCTTCTCCATCTGAATTTTGCACCCCCTGCTCTGTGCTTAGCACACTGGCCATCTTTTGTTTCCTTCACTCTGCTCTGCTTCTTCTGCCACACGGCCTTCCTACCTGTTGTTTTCTCTGCGTGGAGGGTACTTTTCTCCTCTTTCAGCCTAGTTAACCCAACCTGCAGGATGAAGCTCAAAGATTCCTACCTCAGTCTTCCCAAAGTTCCTATACCAGGTCAGATCCCTTGTTACAGATTCTTGCAGCCCTCAGGACATCTGCTTCATGACACTTATCACAGCTCTTATTTACATATGTTTATCTGACTAATGCCTGGCTCCCCAGCTGGATCATTAGCTCCACTAGGCTGAGATGTGTCGATTTTTGCTCACTTTTTTTCCTCTTAGTGCACATAAGGTGCTCCGAAGTATTTATTGAGTGAGTTAACTGTGCAATTCCTATTTTGATATTCTCTGGTTCCATCAAGGAAATTGACCTTAAATCTAGAAAAAATGGCACAAGTATTATCAAGAGCAATTTGAAACCCTAAGGAGATGAATACATGGAGAGCTCAAAGGTTTTTTTTGTTGTTTTTTTTTTATAAATTTATTTATTCTTTTTTTTTGGCTGTGTTGGATCTTCATTGCTGTGCATGGGCTTTCTCTAGTTGAGGCAAGCAGTGGCTACTTTTCATGCGGTGCACGGGTTTCTCATTGTCGTGGCTTCTCTTGTTTCAGAGCACGGGCTCTGGAGCGCAGGCTCAGTGGTTGTGGCGCACTGGCTTAGTTGCTCTGCAGCATGTGGGATCTTCCTGGGCCAGGGATTGAACCCATGTCCCCTGCATTGGCAGGCGGATTCTTAACCACTGCGCCACCAGGGAAGCCCCTCAAAGTTGTTTTTAAAAGAATGTGTGGATTCTTTGGATTGGATTGGATTGGATTCCATCTAATTTTCACTAACCTATCAAAAAATTAGCATTTCCAATTCTTAACATCGGCCACAAACCACAGTAGTATCAGCAGCATGTGTGAAGTTGTCACACATAGATCAGATACTTTCATATTACATTATTGTTGCTGCAGATATCTCAAAACATCATTTATGCTCATCACTTTGAAACTACAGTGGTTATTAGACCTGCCACCAGCTCTCATTATTGAATGTTTTAACAAAAACACTTGCATTATTATATCACATTTTAAACACGTAAATGTACTGCAATGTAATTGTGTTCCTTTTCATCCCCGTGTACTTTTTTTTTTGGGCGGTACGCGGGCCTCTCACTGTTGTGGCCTCTCCCGTTGCGGAGCACAGGCTCCGGACGCGCAGCCTCAGCGGCCATGGCTCACGGGCCCAGCCGCTCCGCGGCATGTGGGATCTTCCCGGACCGGGACACGAACCCGCGTCCCCTGCATCGGCAGGCGTACTCTCAACCACTGCACCACCAGGGAAGCCCCCGTGTACTTTATTTTATGCATTTAAAGCCTTATTTGGGGAAGGAGTTCCTAGGCTTCATCAGATTGCTAAAGGGCAGAGGCCGTCCTACGTTGTCTAAGTCAAGTTTGCACTGCAGTGTGTGTAGTTTAGGCCATGATGATTTCCCTTTTATGACACGTGTTTCATGCTCAAGCAAATAGTTATGACTCATCATGGCTGCCAAAGGTAAGCAAGTGATAGTTCTGAACCAACCACAAAGAGACAAAGGAAGTATATCACACAGAATATTAAAACGTGCTTCCTGTGGTAGCAGCTAAAGTTGTCTTTATGGATATAGTAGAAGAAATACAGAGTAAAAATCAACAGCCAGAAAGGATCAGGGAAGCCCTTTGACATTATCAAAGACCTCATACACATCACTCTAGCCTGGGGCGGGGGGTGCCCAACAGTGTATAAAGAGTGGCTGTAAAACACTTGTGGGATGTATGTCATAAATCCAGGAGGCAAGAATTGAAGGAAAGAGTGATGGCCAGTGTATGTGCCCCAAAGGCAGCACCCTGAGACTATTCCATAAAGATGTGAGACTATGCCCACATTCTTAGGAACCCATCCCAGTTTCAGGGATGTTTATCTAAGAGAGCACTCCTCCAAACAAGGGAGGCGGAGCCCAACATATACCACAGGATTCCACGTTGTCCCTGTTCACTGATAACATCAAGAAGAATAACTTACATACATATTCTCTACACCTTCCATGGTGGCTTCATGACAGCGCTAAGTAGCAGGCAGAACAGACTTCTTCACCATTTCACTAAGATGGAAAGTAAGGTCAGAGAAGTGAAGTGAGTTGCTCAAAGCTGCACGCTGCATACATACTGCAGGTGAGAATGGAGCCAGGTCTGCTGGTTCCATGTTCCTTGGCGTAGTAACCAGATTTGGCATCTGGAAAGAATCCAGATTCCCTCCTTGAGAAGTCAGACTGGCTATATCTGAAGCCCTTTAAGGTTGTGTGTGGAGCCCTACGTCAAGGACACAGGACCAAAACTCCGGAATTAACTGAGCCCCCATAGCAACTATTGTCAGGGGCTCTCCTAATCTAAACCAGACAGCCCCCTGACTCCCTATTAGGTAAAATAATCACCATGTAGTAACCTTGTAGCATCCTGACCAATCACCTAATGTCAGCCTGCCAGCAGGAATTTTCTTTGTCTTGAGGCTATAAAAGATGGCTACTAGCCCACAAAGCAGGTCGGCTCTCCCTGGTCTATCAGGAAGTCGGCCCACTGTATTTGCAGCGCCCCTCACTAACTCTGCTCTTTGTTCTCAATAAACTCACTCTTTTCTAAAATACTTTGTGTTTGGAAATTCTTCTTCCAAACCGCGCTTGGGCCACGACATTGTTGTTCTGAAATTTAAAGTATCCCCTTTTCTCCTGCAGCCAATAAAGCTTTAGGACACGGTCCTACCCAGTGAGCCAGTGTCCTAGATGGACCTGTTATGACCACTAAGGGCAGAACTCTGAGAATTCACCAGGCAGCTGTGGTTGTGCTGAAGGCACCAGGGAGGTTCAGAGTGGGAAGAACACGGTTTTCTCCTTCCAGAACAGGGGTTCAAATGTCAGCTCTGCCACCTGGGTGAGCTAGGCATCTCAGGAAACTGACTTCACCTCTCTGAATATTACTCTCTTCATCAGTATGCTAAAGATGGTTGAGAAGGTTACATGTCAAGCTGAGATATTAAAGAAGGCCAGTAAATGTTAGTCTTCCTTACAAGACCCAACATCAACCCTCTAACACATCAACACGAGTCTTTTAAGGTCACAATTGTTTCCTACAATGAAGCCTAATGAGTTTTCCAGAAGAAATTCACTACTTGCCTTAAAAGAGCTGGGAAGCATGCAGACACCTGAGGTAGCTGCACACACACACACACACACACACACACACACACACACACACACACAAATGCTGATATTGGATTTAACTCCCTGTGCAGCTTCACCTTGGAGTAAATTTTCCCTCTGTGCCCTGAAAATTGGGGCATCAATCCCTCTATACCCTCGCAAAAGGTTTCTGTGTTCAAACAAATTCTGAGGAATGAGCCTCAAATCTTCCTCACCCTCCACGGCCGTATCCCTGTCATCAGCAACATGTGAATGAACCAAATTATCTCCAGGGCTGAGGGTGTGGGCCACATCGCCGGGCTCTGCCGTCAAAGGAGCCCAGCGTCATGTTCCACCCCCTTAGGAGATGGCTGATGCTGTCATAGGGCTGTGAGGGAGGAAGCCAGCCTGGAAATGCCATGTAGGGAAGAAACTGTTCCATTTCAGTGTGAGAATTCTAAAATAGCTGCTAATAAAAAGCCTTCATACTGTGACACTTCAATACAGACACCCACAAGGATACCTTGACAAGCTGTTTGACTCCTCACAAGTCTTTTCTTGCTTTTCCTGCACAGGGCCCGAACCATCGCCCACACGGCTATACAACCATGCAGTGACGGAGAAGGCCAGCAGGGGTCTGCCTAGTCTGCGGCGCCAGCCAGGGAGCCCGGGTTCCTTCCTGGAGGGAGCCATCGCTGATCTGATGTTGGCTTGTCCAGGCACCTGTCACAGCAGTTTGAACCTGCTACTTATTCTGTCTCTCTCTCTATCCTCCTGTTGTCTTTGACAATACTTACCCAGACAATGAGTTAAGTTCACCTCCTAGGATGAGAGGGGAGAGTATCAAATAATATTTCATTTACCAATTCAGAAATGCCATGGTTCAATGAATCTAGGCTCTGAAGATAAGGAGAGTAGGATATGACTGTACGATAGTGATTAAAATCCAAAGAGTTTTTCCCACTGGAAGTCCTAAAAAATCCATTAATTACTATAGCACTATCTCCATCAGGAAAACAATGGGTCAAGTTTGAAAGAATTTTTAACAGCACCTATTCTATTTTTGAAGCTTGATAATTAAGATCTTTTATAAAGTTACTATATGAATCTTAGCATAGATGAGACCATGTTAGCTATTTTCTATAAATGCTGCTGAGCAGGACCCATGCGATTCTTGTACCTGGCTGTCCATCAGACTCACCTAAGAAGCTTGTTAAAAATATAAATTCCCAATTCCCATCTTCAGTGATGCTGGATCAGTATATCTAAGGTGAGGCCTAGTAATCAATATTTTGAAGAAAGCACTTTGAGCTATTCAGAGGTATGGTCAAGCTTGGGAGCCTATAGAGTGGGGAGCACGATAGTACCAGGCAAGGTAACCCTGCTATGCTTCCATTAGCATGAAGAGAATTTGAGAAGTTGTCTCACAGTTGGATATCATAAAGCAACTTTATGTTTGAAAATGCTCTTAGTGGAGTCCAATTTGGAATTCGTTTTTATCTGGTCAGTAGAATTTTTCAGGTTTTATGCCTGTACTAAGTTCTCATGACCACAAATGGAATGACCACCAAGAGAAGCTGCTGCAACTCTGCAGAGGAATCAATCCTGAAGTTTTTTTGTTTGTTTTAAATTTTATTTATTTTTTGGCTGTATTGGGTCTTTGTTGCTGGGTGTGGGCTTTCTCTAGTTGCAGTGAGCGGGGGCTATTCTTTGTTGCAGTGCACGGGCTTCTCATTGGGGTGGCTTCTCTTGTTGTGGAGCACGGGCTCTAGGCAGGCGGGCTTCAGTAGTTGCGGCACACGGGCTCAGTAATTGTGGTTTGCGGGCTTAGTTGCTCCACGGCATATGGATCTTCCTGGGCCAGGGATCTAACCCATGTCCCCTGCATTGGCAGGCAGATTCTTAACCACAGCGCCACCAGGGATGTCCAATCCTGAAGTTTTTAATGTCTTTGCATGTACACAGCATTAGGTGAGGTTGTCGTAACAATCTTTTGTAGTTTTATAATTTTTTTCAAATCTGGACAAATAGACCAAACAGGAATGTGAACTAACTGCTTGAGGACAGAATTCTAAGAAAGTTTTATGGAGAGTTGAGAGATGGAGTCAAATCATACTTGCACTTGGAGCTATTTCCATCCTGAAGACCCACTATGGTGGATAACATCTTTACTTTTAAAGACTCCCGGGGGAATGGTATATAATCTTTCTCAGACCTTCCTTTTAGGCAATTATCATTATCACTAAGAACCTAGAAAATGCTCAGCACTGTGTGAGGCATTGTGGAGGTCAAGATTAGAAGATGCACATTTTGCCCAAGAAGCACTTGTAATCAGGTCACCTAGTCTTGATTATAACTTCAGTCATCTGCAATAGTCTTTAAGTTCAATAACACCTTCATCTGCTATTCTTCCTTTAAGACCCAGGTCAAATCTTAATTCTTCCAGAGAATTTTCCAGATTTCATCCCACATGCCAATAAAAGTCAATTTATCTCTACGCTTCACAACTTGTATCATACTGCCTAGCATCAGAGTGATTCACTATGTTTCTTCTCCCCAAGAGATTTGTGGTTTTCTTTAGGGAACAGAACATGTCTCATTCAGAATCTACATATTGAAGAAGTATGGCTAAAAATTATATATGCAGTACCATCTTGGACTAATTCAGTCATTTATCCATCCAAGGTGCTCTGTCTCTGACCACAGGACAATGACTGTGGGAAAATGTAAAAAGTGTGGAGCATTATTAATATTCTGCCCACACATCTTTTTCCAAAGCCTTCTTGAACCAGTTCACACTTTGAGCCTGGGGAATCTCTCAGAGGTAATAGGGAAGCTTAGATAATTTCCTTTTGCTCAATACTCACTGAAGATGGAGACAATCTACTGTCTTACTAAAGTAATAATCTTGTGTAGGCAGGAAAACTTTGACTGTAGAAGAAGTATTATGTAAATGTAAGTTATTTAATTAAAAAGAAAAAAATCCTTCACAGGAAGTAGATGTTCTAAAGATGTGGGAGAACTTGTTTTCTTTACTGCAGTTTGTAAGTGTTTCACTGATAGATTCTTTGTAATGACATATTAATCATGAGAAATGGCGACTGTCTTCTACCTTTAGGCAAGGTGGAGTACCAGGGAAAAAATATACCTTCTTATCTGAAACAACCAAAAACCGGCTTAAATATATGTATATGAAACAATTATTTTCAAGACACTAGTTAACAGGCAATGAGGGATAACGATTCTTGAGAGATGAGAAACAAACATAGTGAGTTCTATGGTTACCAAGCTTAATTCATTGAAAGAGACAGAGGGCTCCGAGTGGAGCCCAGCATGCTCCCTGGATTAAGGAGATGGAGCAGAGAGCCCGGAAAGATCAAGGTGACTAGAATGGAAAAGACAGAATACCAAAGAAGAGAGAGCTGCACACAGAGAAAACTCTGAAGATTTATAGAGTGCGCCCCTCACGTATTCAGCTGAGTATTGATCACTGCACACATGTGAGGACACTATCAATGGCTGGGGAAGACTGTCCAAAAGGATCAGTGCCCAGTGCTCACACAGGACCAGTAATACTGCCAGTTCCCGATGAAGCAGAGTGAAAACCTCATGATTCATGGGGAATTAGATAGAGTACCTAGTAGATCTTGCCTCAGTAGTGGGGAATTATTAGCTCTAAAGTAGGCACTGGTCTGATACTGCCTAATAAATCTTAACAGCAACACACAAAGGGATCAAACAGCTTTGAGGCAATATAACCACATTCCAGAACAAAGCCCAAAAATATTTTTAGGAAGGCAAAGTATCTAGCATCCAACAACATAAAATTCACAATGTCTGGCATCCAATCTAAAGCTACCAGGCATAAAAAGCAGCAGGAAAATAAGATCCATGATGAGAAAAATCAATCCATGGAAATTGATCCAGGACTGACACACATGATGGAACTACAGACAAATATACTGAAAACATTTAATATAACTGCATTCCACATGTTTAAGAAGTTAACTAGAAGACTAGAAAGTATAAGAAAAGGCCCATATTGAACTTGTAGGAATGAAAACTTGAATATGTGAGATGAAAAATATATTGGATGGGAATAATGGAAAATTAGACATGGCAGAAGAAAAAAAGTTATGGAAGTTGAAGACAGAGTAATAGAAACTATCCAAAATGAAACACAGAGAAGAGAATCTGAAAATATGAAAAGAGCTCAGTGGGCAATGAGACAATTTTAAGTAGTTTAATAAAAGTGAAATTGGAGTCCCTAGCCAGTACGTAGGTAGAACAGAAGAAATATTTGAACAAATAATGGTCAGAAAATTTCAAATTGATGAAAACTATAAGCCCACAAATCCAAGAAAGCCAATGAACCCAAGAGAAAATCTTAAAAGCGGCTTGAGAAAAAAGAAGCATTACATACAGAGGAGTAAAAATCTCCTACTGAAAAACGCCAGCACTTTTGTATTTTTAGCACTGATTATGTGCCACTTCTATTTATTGTCCTCAACAAGCTTTAAAGGCAGGAGCTCATTGAGAATAAAGAAAGAGAGACCATGAGGGCGCATCAGGTGAGTATGGCATGGTTTTCTTTGCTCTTCCCAAACCCATTCACCCATTCACTTTCAGTTCCTTTTTACCTATAGTAGAACCATAGTTTGTCTAGGTCTTCAGAAAGCCACTGATCTCTGCAAGTGTATTCAGTCCTTAGTCTTGGCCCACGTGTGGCCAGTGAAATATAAGAAGGAGTCTTTGCAGAGGAGATGTTCTGGGAAAGATTTACTTCCTGATGAAAGGAAGGCATGCAGGTAGAAACTATCTTTTCTCTGTAGCCATCTTGCCCCCTTCCTCCTCCAATTGCATGTTTGACATGTTTGGAGTTGCTGCACCCATCTTTCAGCCATGAGGAAAAGACCAAGAAAATGCCAAGTGCCAAAAAATTGCTCTGACATTGAAAAGCTTCTGAACCAATCAGAAACTGCCTACCTGTGAACTTCTTGTCATGCAAACAAAAGCAACTCCCTATCTGCTTAGGGCATTGCTAGTAGCTAAGTGTTAAATTCATTCCTAATGGATAGAATCATAAAGTTAGAAGAGAGAAATTGGAGATCCAAACCTTTGCCCTTAGGACCCCAGTCTGATGCTCTTTCCTCTATACTCCAGCTAACTCTTTGTTGCCAGCTTCCTTTTTTAAGGAGCTCCGGTCTCAGTGATGCAAAGATATGGAATGTCACAGACATGAGATAGCTGAGGCCTGACTGCTTCAAAAATGGGTAAAAATGGGAGAAAGTACCTGCTGAGGATACCTCTCAGTACTCTGAGGAATAAGAATCCTTCTGGCCCAACCAAGTCAATAGGCTATGGCCTACCTTCCTTTCCAGCATACCTGAAAGCACACTTAATTTCTGTATGTAGTACTTCCATGTACAAAGCGGATGGACTTTTGATTTCAAGAAGAAGAGACTAAGAAGACTGAAAAAACAAGAGGATTTATGCCATCTCCCGCTAACAGACTTTACTAGTTAGGAAATGGATGAAACCAGGCCCCTGGACAAAGGATCTCCAGGCCAGCTCTCTTGTGCAGGCTTTGGTCGCTTTCCATAGCCCTTCTTAAAAGGCCACAAGTCCCAGTAATAGATTAAAGGCTCTGAGGCGTTCTGTAGAAAGGAAATTATTCTTACCTTAGTGACCATGGATCTCTTTTACTGGTGAACAGCCTCTGACAGCTCATGGTTCCAGTTTGAGAGAGGCTGCTCTAGGCCAAGCAAATATATACAGCAGTGGAGATGTGGGGATCTGTTGGGCGGATCTATTTTCATAAGCTTCCAGAATGCAATCTGACATGTCACTTTCTGGCATAAAAATTCGCAGTGGCTTCCCACTGACAAAAGGACCAAGTCCAAAGTCTTTGGCATGGCAAACAGGCCCCCGTGAAATCTGATAATAGCCTAAATAGCCTACTTTTTTAGCCTCAGAGGCATGCAAAGGAGTCCCATTCCCTGGCCACGCTTCGCAATGTTTACATTGCCATCTCTTGTCCTATGCTACCTCCTATGCCAAGAATTCCGCTCCTCCCCTCCTGGCCCACAGCCTTCTTGCCTCTAGAGCAATTTTGGGTTCATATCTTAAATACCAGCTCAAATGTCATGTCTCTGTGAACCCTACTCTGGTTTCCCAGTGTAGGCTGGTGGCTTTCTCTTTAGGGTTCCCAGTACATATTTCTATTACAGCATTCATCACATTATCACGTGTCTAAAACATCCTCCTTTATTATTTAGTACAGTATCTAACACATAGCAGCTGCTTCATTAATGTGTGTTGAATGAATGAATGAATGAATGAATACTCACCCACCCTGTTGCAACTCCAAAGCATATGTGAAAGGTTCATAGGGCGGCTTGAATACAAATTAAGCCAAGTTAGAATCTTGAAACAATTTATGCCAATCAGCTTTTATATAGAATTAGTCTGAACTCAGTGTTCTGATTTCTCTCCAACAGACAGGTTCCTCTGAACTGCGCTCTCTCTAACTGTTGTACAAGGCATAAATTGAAGATGATTTCAAAGAATAAACAAACTCTTACATTTCTGGGGCCACTTTAATCAAAAGAACCCAACCAGAAAGGTCTATAATTGTTCATGTGAAAGTTAAGAGTCATTGTGTGAGTATCTATTAAGGAGGAAAATAAGGAAATGGTATCTGCAAAAGAGAGTTAATGACATAGAGGCATTCTTCTTTCAGGAAGGGATTGTGTTGCCTCTTAAAATGAATGCCATGCCTGGCTTTATGGGTTCTAGGCAAAGTATATCAGAAGTTTTTCTATTATAGTATTAATGTAAATAAGTTTAAGCTCTGAGCTTTCTACTGAAAATAAATTGTCTGAAATAAGGATGTCCCTATATCTCTGGCTTTACTTCCTGAAGACAGCACTCCTAGACTCACAGACAGGGTATCTGCAAATCTGAGTATCTTCTGTATTCATCAACAGGGCTAAAAAGATATGCTCATCAAGGCTTTTCCTTATGTGTGTCCTGTTCAGCACACATAGTATGTGTCCTGCACTCTTACAGTTTGCACAGATACAAAGATATATTAGACTTGTCCTCTCCCTGCTCTCATATCAATGAGAAGACATGCACATGAACAGGTTTCCATGATGCAACGTGCTCTATGCTGTAATGCTTATTTATATGAAGTATTGAGGGATCACAGATTTGTGAGCCATTACTCTGTGTGGAGAACGTCAGGGAGGAGGTGGAACTGGAATTGGTAGATGCCATGCTGGTCCTCATAGCGGGAATGACCTGGGCATTTTACACAACACACTAAAGACATCTGTGGAATGAGCTGAGATCTATCTATCTATCTATCTATCTAACCATCCATCCATCCATCTGTCCGCCTACCTACCTATCTAGAAATGTTCACATTACATACAAATATTTCTTTTAAAATAAATACAATTTTTCAAAGACCAAGGTATGAAAGTTCATCCTTGAATATTTCCTATGTGCTTGTCCAGTTCTTAAATTACCTAAGCCTTCTCCTCTCCTCTATGGTTCAGGACTTTATTTTCCAGTTTATTACCCCTCTTCCTTCAGGGTGGGCAGATTAAGGGACAACGTACTGAAGTTCAAAACAGTTCTTTTCCTACTTGTTATATCAGCTTATTTTAAGAAAAACCGTCGTCTTTTCTCTCTGCTGTTCATAAACTGTATTAAGCACTTGAAGATGATTTCTAGACTTGTTGTTTATATCATTTTAACACTTTAGGATTCTGACCATGGCCTTGCTTAGCCAAGCTATATTTATTTGCTTCTTTTAATCTCCACCATTAATCAATTTGCCGATTCTGCGTCCTTCTCTTTTCTTCTTAAGTGAAAGATGGATTAAAGGATAGGATTTCTTACCTCTTGCCACCATAAAGCTAAAGCCCAAAGGGGTATAAGACTTAAAAGCGAGGATTTCAGATGTTTGGGGCTCTCTACTTGCCAACAGTCACATTCATTTTAAATGCATGTTGAAGCCAAATTGTGGAAAATACCAAAGTGCACATTAAAAAAAACGCAGTGGATACGCTGTGGCATAGTAATGACCAAGTAGAGTGAGATCCTAGGTCTCTGACAGGAATCTGGTTCAGATGCTTCCTAAATGCCAGGCTTTGCCAGTGGAGGGAAGGAATAAAAATGAAATGAAAGACTGGTACTGCAGAGCTGCTAATTAAAATAATTCAGAGAACATAAATGCTAGAGTAATTTTGGACCTGCCATATCAGGCTGGTTTCAATGCAAATGTAGTGTTCCGATTTCTTCCTTCTTTGGGAAGATATAATTAGCTCAGCTGCAACAGGGTGGAAGCCTCGAGGCAGCCGTTTCCTGGTGCTGCCAGCTCCCCCATGATGGAGAAGCAGCTGCCACCCGCCCCTCCTGCCATGGATCGCACAGAGCTGGGGCCACCCTGCAAGGCTGCTCACAAGCCACCATGAACAGAGGCTCAGGCTGCCATTGGGACTGGTTCTTGCTTAAAGATGAGGGACATGTTGCTCCTTAATAATCCAGTTGACTCTAGGCCCAATCGCCATCCTTCCATATAAGATAGCCTTGGTGAACTCAAAAATCCTCCTTCGTTACTGTGGCAGGAAGGATACTTAACACTGGTGATGACGGCCCACATTGGCCACAGCAGCTCCCCACCTTGGAGTGTGCAGGCTTTGGGAGAAGCTAGGAACAAAGCAATGAAGAAAATGTGCCCACAAATGAGAAACCAGAGCTGTAAGGAGAACACATTCCCCAGCTGACGTGGCAGAGAAGATGAAGAGACACTATGATGGGGACAGGCTCAATGCTAAGCTTGTGGATGATCCAACAGGCGGGTAACTCATGTGAAAGCAAGAGCGTCCTGGGAAATAGCCATTGCATGATGTACTCAACTCACCTGCAGAAACAGAGCACCAGCTTCTACTTGTCGATTTGACAAACTCAAGAGGATGGACTCTACTGACAGACTTTTGATATTTAAATAAGCAATAATATTCTACAAATGAGTTCTATGACGATAAATACTTTCATGGAACCAAAAAGTGTACCACCATTTTGAAATTTTAGACAAGGCAAAATAGAATGCATAATTTCTTAGTTGTCCTAAGCTACCATCAAATAGTCAGGTTCTCACACCCATCATCCACTTTCCTACCGGCTCCCACCCAGGCCCACCTATCATAGAGGCCAACAAAAGGCCATTTTTTCTCCTCCTTCTCAATGGGAACAACAAATAACCAAGCAAACATACAAACCCTGCAGCTGCCACTGAGTAATGACCATGGTGGGGGGATTAAATCAATGCGGCATCTGAAGAACATTTCTTAATGACTGGGATAGTTCCATGAAGACCATTTAATAAATAAAGGAACTGGGAATCATTGTTTCCTCCAATCAGTTCAGAAGGAAATACTTCAGGAAAATGTCACTTAAGTGGAGGATTTTCTTTTCAACAAATCAGAATATATGGTAGATGACAAATGACAGTGTTTTTATAATGCATAAATGACCAAGGCTAACTTCTCATGTCTATAACGATGGTCACTGTTTTGTTAGTATTTTTTAGGCTTTTTTATTGAGATACAATTCATATACCATAATATTTACCTTTTTAAAGTATACATTCAATGGTTTTAAGTATATTTACACATATACTAAACAGTCATCACACTATAGAATTCTAGAACATTTTCATCGCCCCAAAAAGAAACTCCATATCCAGTCACTCCTCGTTCCCCATTGCCCCTCAGCTCCTGGCAACCACTAATCTATTTTCTGTCTGTATGGATCTGCCTCTTCTGGACATTCCATATAAATGGAAGCATGTCGTATGTGACCTTTTGCGCTTGGCTTTCTGCACTCACCATAGTGTTTTCAAGGTTCATCCACGTTGTATCATGAATAAGTACCTCATTCCTTTTAATTAATGAATAATAGTCCATCATACGGATGACCACATTCTATCTGTTCACCAGTTAATGGACACTGAAATTGTTTCCACTTTGGAGCTATAATGAATAATGCCGCTATTTCGTTTGTGTACAAGTTTGTGTGCATGTGTGTATGTATGTGTGTGTGTGTGTGTGTGTGTGTGAACATATGATTTCAATTTTCTTGGGTATATACCTAGGGGTAGAATTGCTGGGTTATATGGTGACTCTGTGTGGAACATTTTGAAGAACTGCCAAACTATTTCCAAAACAGCTGCACCATTTTACATTCCCACCAGCACTTTATGAGGGTTCCAATTTCTCCACATCCCCGTTAACACTTCTTATTGTCTGTTTTGCCAAGTGGATGTGAAATGGTACCTCACTGTGGTTTTGATTTACATTTCCCTAATGACCAATGATGTCGAGCATCATTTTATGTACTTATTGGCCATTTGTACATTTTCTTTGGGGACACCAAAAGAAACTTAAATCCTTTGCCTATTTTCTGATTGGGTAATTTATCTTCATATCATTGAGCTTTTCAGTCTTCTTCCTCTGAATTATTTTTCTAGAGATTGTAGAAAAGGACACTGAGTTCTACTTAGTTCAGTCCCGGTTTTGAGAATGAAGCATAACTTTATCGATTTGGATAATGATAAGGTTGAAAATATTTATCGAGCACTTATTTTGTGCCAGGCACTCTGAAACCTTTATTAACTTACTGCGAAAGGGAGAGCTATTGCTTGGGCCACATGTTTCTTCCTTGGATGCTCATCAAGATCAGCACTTAAGGAAGAACTCACGTGTTCCTTTGTCTCCTGAGACCGGGAAACGCCCCTATCCCCCCTTCCTGCCAAGGGAGCAGAGCTAACGGAGAAGATGCATCCATTGGCAGGTAACCTCCCGCCATGTTTTAGCTCTCTGGAATAAACTAGTCAGTCATTGCTAGACTCAGGACAGGTGCTCTGCAACTCTGTTTTGAACACCTGAAGTTAAGACTGCCCATGTTTCCTGCAAACACACCCAAGAAAATCCTTTACGATTTGGTCTCCATCCTTTCTTGCTGTATAAAACGTGGACAGCGCTCATCAAGGTGACAAAGGAAGAAACCCCACATATCAATCTCTAGAAGAATACGCAGCAAGGCAATGGATTCATTGTCTGAGACTAATTGTAGGAGAGTCAGCTCGGCTAACGGGCAGAGGCACTGGAGGTGAGGGAGGCTGCAGGGAGGAGCGCAGGAGACGAACTGAGAAGGCTCCTCCTCAAGCATAATCATCAAGGGCAGAGCAAAGGCGAGCGCAGGCATTTCTTCACCAGCCCTAACCTAGTATGAAAGTTAGTGGAGTTCTAAGTTGTACCCTCTTAGGTAATATATTTCTAGAACATTTATTTCTTTTTCTTCCTACATCCCTCTCCCTTTAAAAATCAAGCAAAACAACAAGAAAACAAAATTGGTGGTTTGAGGTGTTAGAACACAACCCAAATCTTCAATATCATGACTTCCCGGTTTCCAGAAATAACCCTTTTCTTTCACACCCAAGTTCTGAGATGTCAGTTAAATCTAACACGCCAAGGATGCCAACTCCAGGTAATCAGTAGATTTGAATTATTGTCTATAACTCTAGCTGTTAGTGTTTCAAATGGGGGAACCCCAGGCAGACTCGGTAGGACAGAACCTCTTACCAAGATGGCCACCGGCCAATCCACTTTCATTCAAGATGGTTCTGAGTGGGAACTTCCAGGGTCTTAGTGTACTTTCATTTATGTGAACCAGTTCACCCTAGATCAAGCCTCAAACAAAGGCTCCTGGCATAGTTTCACAGAATCAAATCCAAACCTCAAAATCCTTTAACCTCATGGCCTCCTGGAAGTTTTCCAAGGGTTCCCCTGGCAGAACTCTCATGTTGAGAACTCTTTCCTCTTGGAGATCTCACAGACAGCTCTGGAGAGCCATGGAAAGAGCAGGACGGTGTTGTGGGCTGAGCTGTGTCTCCCCCCAATTTATATGTAGAAGGCTTAGCCCCTAGAATCCCAGAACACAGCTATATTTGGAGATAGGGCCTTTAAGGAGGTGATTAAGCTAAAATGAGGCCGTTAGGGTGGGCTCTAATCCAGTCTGACTGGTGTCCTTATAAGAAGAGGAAATTTAGACACACAGAGAGACCCCAGGGATGCCCGTGCACAGAGAAAAGGCCATGTGTACATAGTGAGAAGGCACCGTCTGTAAGCCAAGAAGAGAAGCCTTAGAAGAAACCAATGCTGCCGTCACCTTGATCTTGGACTTCTAGCCTCTAGAACTGTGAGAAAATCAATTTCTGTTGTGTAAGCCACTTTGTGGTATTTTGTTGTGGCAGCCCTAGCAAACTAATACAACGAGGGAGCCCCAGGGAAGGATGGCCCTGGGGTCTCTTTTTCGGTACAGCCACTCACCCTGTAGTAGTCAGTGCTGTACACGTCCCGGGACATGCCGAAGTCCCCGATCTTCACCAAGAGGTTCTCGCCCACCAGGCAGTTCCGGGTGGCCAGGTCTCGGTGCACGAAGTGCTGGGACGCCAGGTAGACCATGCCCGCGGCGATCTGCTGGGCGATGTGCAGCATCTGCGACTGTGTCAGCTCCGTCGGCGGGTTGCCCTCGGCCATCAGCACGGCATCAGGTCCGTGAGCCCTGGGGAGAACACAGAGGGCCTTGCTGGAGCCTCAGCTCTTTGCCTTGAGGGGCCCTTTGCCCCACATCAGCTGCTGGTGTGGAAAGATGCTGCCTGACTTAGCAAAAGAGGAGGGAAGGATGCTTCACCCACAGTTTTATCTCTAAAGCCTCCAGAGCACCTAGGCTTTATTTCCCAGAAAGTCTAGCATTTCCTGGGCCATGTGGGCCTGAATAGTGCCCCCCTCGACACACAGACAGGTTCACATTTTAGGGTTCTGGAACTATGCTGGGATCAGGCACTGGCTAGATCCCAAGACCCTGAAAAGCAGTGGGTGGAAGAAGCAAAAAACAAGCAAACAAAAAAACCCAAATCAAAATAAAACACTGGGGGAAGAGTTTGGCTCTCCTGGAGTGAGGGGTCACTGCACCCTAGCAGGAGCCCCAACTCTGTCCTCCCAGCCACATGCTGCAGCACAGGGCCCTCACTCCCTCCAGAGTGCAGCTCTGCTCTCCCCTACTCCACCTGCCCTGTGGCCCAACATGGCTTCAAGCTGCCCATGTTATCCCCAAGCCCAACTCAGCAGAATCCCAGGGCATCCTCATCCCGGACATTCATTCCCAGTGAAAAATACCATCTTCTTCGGCCCACCGCTACCCCTGACCTCCAGCTCAACACATGTCCTGGGCACCACACAGGAGAGCCTTTTGAATCACAACACATTTATTCTTTTACTGGGGCAAGTCTTATTCCCCACACTATGGTGGGGGGCGGGGGGAGCTGTGAAGTACGGTGTCTTATATCTTCTTTATCCTCTGTCTTACACACCCAGCCTTTTCCCAGCTATGCAACAACTTAAGGCACCTTTTTTTTTTTTTTTTTTTTTTTGTGGTATGTGGGCCTCTCACTGTTGTGGCCTCTCCTGTTGCGGAGCACAGGCTCCGGACGCGCAGGCTCAGCGGCCATGGCTCACGGGCCCAGCTGCTCCGCGGCATGTGGGATCTTCCCAGACTGGGGCACGAACCTGTGTCCCCTGCAACGGCAGGCAGACTCTCAACCCCTGTGCCACCAGGGAAGCCCGACTTAAGGCATCTTAACACTGGCATGTGCTTCAGGGAGGGGAGGGTCCCAGTCTTAGGACGCTATCATGAACCGCTCTCACCCCGCTTTCCGCTATCATGAACCGCATTCCCCACCCCGGAACCCTGCTGAGCTGACTGGAGCCACTGCCCCTGAGGGCCTGAGGGGTGCTGCAGGGCAAGGAGTAAATGTGTCCTTTGCTGCTGGACGTGCCAGGGCGGGAGTCAAAGGGCTTCTGTCTCCCAAAGGGAAACAAGGGAGGAGATCTCCTTCAGGACAGTTGGAAGCACTTAAAACAAACATAGAGGATTCTAAATGTTAGAATTTAAAGTGGGTGACCCCACCTATGGGCGTCCAGAGCTATATGAGTATTTGAAAATAAGAAAGCCAGAATTACCCAAGAACATCCAGCTCGTTTTGCCCCGCCTCTGACCCACCAGCCCCATAGACCCTCCCGTCATGGCTCCAGCCACAGTGGTTCCCAAAACACGCTGTCACCAGATCAGTCATTCTTGCATTTTCAGAGAACAAGTACTGGACAAGGAGGTGAGGAGTTTCCCAGTCCTCGCGGTGTCCAGCCCCATGATCTGGGGAAGACTTTTAACTTGTCCAGTCTGTAATTTCCCCATTAGGCAAAAATCCATAGGGGTATTATGTTGGGTGATCATTTAGGTTCCTTTTATCTCTGAATATCTGGATTTAGCCATTCCTGTTTTTGTACAAGGCAAGTCCTGACACATTTATTTCACCTCCATTCAAACTACAGCCCCGACTGCCAATGGTCACACGGAGGAGAATACGGGAAAAGCTTCAGGTTCTCTCCAGCTCAGAATCTCCCTCTGGAGTAAGAAGTCTTACAGTGCAGCGGCCAAGGCTCTGGGGTATCAGAACTGGACATGATCTCCTTCTAACATGCTAGCTGTGAGCTGAGGCAGGCTACAGAACGTCTCTGAGCCTGTTTCCTCATTCTGTAAAGTGGAGATACTGACTACACCTTCCTAATAATATGACACTGACAGGGGATACGTGAGACCCTGCTTGTATGGTGCTTTGTAGACTTTCATTGGAAAGCTGGAGAGAAAGGCTTTGCAAACAAAGTTTTCTTTAAAAAAAGAAATGGACGGTGATACGAAAACACAAGTCATCATCCGTGCATTTCTTTTTGTGGTTGGCCTGTGATGGGGCTCTCAGGGTCAGCCCCGCCCACCTCACTAAAGGTCACTGAAGCCCAACCCTTCCTAGCACTGAAGGGGCAGGGGAAAGTGACAGTGTTTTCACTCATCATAGGAGACACCAGGAAAAGGATCTAGGGATGCACATGAATTATGGGAAATCCTGAAACACCCAGAGAATATAGGCCAGGATGAAATCTTCATAGATTTAGTTCAAAGAGTGAAATAAATTGTTGATTTTTCACAGCCTTATTTCAGCTCCAGAAATCCAGACTCCTCTAAGAATCTGTCTATTGCAAAGACTCCAGGAAAGAGGAAACGTTAGAGGCCAAGCACAAAAGGCCACCTCTGTGCAAAGCCCCCATCTGCCAGCTTTCCATTCTGCGGCACCGGAGAGCTGGCGCCCTCCAGGGCCCTCTGCACTCCACCTCCTGGAGTTGGGGCAGGCTCCTGCATTTTTAACCAGCTGTTGCTCCTGCTTGGTTCTGGGTATTTGAACAAGGCTCATTTTAATAGAAGAAGCCTTTGAATGCTTTGCTTGGGCAGAAAGTCCTGCTATAAAACCAGGGCAGGCAAGTCTTCTAAACAAGTTCTTAAGAGGAGTATAAACAATGTTGCTTTGCTTCACTTTGCTTCACTCCACAGGTTACCCCTCAGCTCTTGGAAATAAAAACGTATTTCACCTCTTCCAGGAGAACACACCTTAAGAGGGGAAAGCACCGCCGGCGCCCTGGCTCGGGGAGCAGGTAGTAGCTTCAGCGGGATTCTGACGAGGGAGGCTGCCCACCCTGCCTTGTTCGGCCTGTTGCCTCCCAATGAGGGGGACGGCAGCCCTTAGCCACACTCCTCTGGCTCCAGAATTCTACAGGACACTGCTTTCCTTCTGGTTTTTTAATGGCCACTTCAAGAGGAAGTAGTGACATGGTTAAGACTATGGGTTTTGCAGCCCTGGCTATGGGTTTGAATCTCAACTCTGTCACTCACTAGCTGCTTGACTCACTTTCTTCAACTGTAATATGGAAATGATGGTAATAATAGCTTACTATGTTGATACATTTAAAACATTTACAATGCTTAGAAAGGCTCAATAAATAAATAGCTTTTTTTTTGGCCTTGCCACGCAGCTTGCGGGACCTTAGTTCCCTGACCAGGGATCAAACCTGGCCCCGGCAGTGAAAGCACTGAGTCCTACCTAACTACTGGACCACCAGGGAATTCCTGATAAATAGCTGTTATTGCTTGAAAAAAAAAAAGCTGTGTCTATCTTCTCCTCATTGGAAGGGAATTCAGGAGAATTCTAAGGGGAAGAACTGTCATCTCCTTGAAAGCAAGGACAATGTATGACTGCTCATCTCCCAGCCAACCTAGCACAGGGCCTGCTCATGTTGGTCCTCAATGTATGGCTTTTGGATGAATAAAAAGGGTGGGAGGGTAATTGTAGACAGCTGTCTTTGTAGGGCAGTTCCAATGACACTTGGGGACACATTCATGGCAGTGTAAGGGCTGGGTTCCCTTCCAGAAAGAGAGGACAGACTAGTTCACAGCACATCCTTGGACCTGAGAACCTGATTCTTGGCATGGAAAAGCTCTTGTTCCCAGAGTTCAGCAGATTCTGAAATGGAGCACAGGAGGTTTTCAGCAGCTCCATGCCCTGTGCAAGCTGCCAAGGGAGAATTAGGTGCCTGCTCCTTCTGGAAGGCAGGAAGGAGAGCAAGGGATGGAACTGAAAGAATCAACACACACACACACACACACACACACACACACACACACACACGCACACACACACGCGCACACACACACACACAGAGTCTGAGCGCACAGAGGCATTTAATTGCATCCAGGTGAGTACATTTGAATTTATTATGCTACAGTTTTGGGAAAGTACCATTTTAAGTTAGGGACGTATCCTAAAACATGGGAACAAAGGAAATTAGCTCTATAAGCAGCAGACCTCAACCAAATTCAGCTTCTTTTCTTCCTTTCACATTAGATTTGTCAAGATAATGTGCAAAAGCTCCCATCATCCTCTCCCCTATCACCCGTGCACATGTATTCACGAGGCTAGGGATGGTCAAAATGATCCAGACTGTACAAATCATGGGATGACATTTCTAAACACAGCAGTACTCTCTTACCCTTCCACTGTTGTCTCAGCAATTGACTTATTCCTTAAACTGTACAGTTCCTGAACCTTCCAGGGGCTGCATGAAGCTACTGGTGCCGATTTCTGTGGAAAGCTCTCTTCAGTGCCCGTAGAAACTAGAGAAGGACAGGGCAGTCTAGGTGCTGCTGTAACGCAAAAGGCGTCACTTCCCCGGGATTACAGATGCCTCAGCCAAAATAAAGAGGAAAATGTGTCAGAGAAGAAGGGTTGTGGGGACAACATCTATTGATTACCTGCCATCACAAGAGTCCTGACACTAGGCCTTGAAATGGGTGTTATCACACCCATTTTACAGGTGAGGAAACTGAGGCCAGTGAGGAACATCTTTCTTATTTCTCCTAAATTATACTAATCTTTCAAAGATTAGTTATATTTTAAAGAAAACAGTGTGCGAGAGCCAGATGTGACTTTAAGAGTATCTAACTCAGATCCACCTGAGAGTTCTGGCGGCTGAGGTGGTGTGGCTGGGGACCCACCCAAGGGACCCAAGCATCTGATGCTGAATAGGAGGGAGAACCCGGATCTCCCAGCCCTCACTACTGGGACCTCTTACTCTTTCCATTGTTCGAGATCATAAATGTGCGGCTTCCATCGTGCCTCTGCTTAATGCAAATGAAAGCATCGCTTGTTCTCCTTCACCAAGGAGGGTCTGGATCAGCACATTTCTTCTCTCCCCTGGTAGATACAGGATGAGAACACTCACTATGGGCTCCAGCAGGGTGACCACCAGCTTCCTCTGTCTCTCTCATCAAACTCAGCTCTCCTTTCGATTTCTCTCAGCTGGTGTATGAGTAGAAATCATTACTAGCAGAATTCAAGCTTCTGCTTGTTGAAAACTTCCTACTTGCTCCTATGCTACGAGCTTTCTATTTATTCTAATTCAGCCCTCCTGCCTACCCTGCTGGCTCAATATTATCATCACAACAGCTAAGAGACTTGCCCAAGGTCATTCAGCTAATAAATGCTAGAGCTGAGATTCAACTCCAGCTCAACGTGCTGCCCGGATCATTACTATCTCCTCGAGAGACGCTGCCCTGCGATCCCTTTTACTTTGCACCGTTGTCCTCACTGTTTCAAAGCAGCACCGCCCACCGGCGCACCCCACCCCCGGTTATGCACACTCGAAACCGTCTCTCACTTGCTCTATCCCGCAGCCCCTCGCGGGCCCCCGCACCCATCACCCCAAGGAAGGGACTTCCTGAGAACCCACTGCTGAACAAAAACCCAATTAGGCCCATGCTAGAAATCCAAGTTACAACGCTATTTAACAACCCAACGACTCCCTTTTATCCTCGACATTTTCCCTTTCCTCACTTTGCTGCCTTCCAGTTTTCCCCGCTGGTCACAAAACCCCTCGTGTCGAAGCTGACCACCTTTTTCTGACCTCCGGGACTCAGTAAGGGCCCCAGTCCTCAGTCTTCAATGGTCCTGTCCAGTGTCGTTTTACCTCCTTCCTCCTAGACGTTTTGCTCTTTCGATGCTGTTCTTTGCACTCGATCCTCTGACCGACTGACTTCCTGGTTCTTCATTCTGTCCTCAGAGTAAAGTCCAAATGCTCGCCTTTCCAGCCGTGACCCCCTCCTACCCTGTTTTCCACCTCCCCTTGCCCTGGTTTATTGTGTTGTTTGGCATCTCCGGACTCTCCACTCTTCACCAGACCAGACCTTTCCCTGTGACACCTGGGTGCCTGAACTCTTGCTGTTCCCTTCGCCCGAATAACATTCTTCCCTTATCCACCTGGCAAACTCTTACAGAGCCTAGGGCCCATCTCAAACGCACAGGTCATGTACCATTTAATGAAGCAACGCTCAATAAACACAGGTGAAATGGAGTGGAATCATTAGTATCACATTATGTAGAGTTTGTTGATTCAGGAAAAGGAGCCATGCAGTGGCCTCAGGTTCTTTCTCTGTAGTAGGCATTGATGTTGTCACCAGGACAGGCTGTTCCAGAGAAAGGTCCAAGGGCCCCTTGGTCCTTCCCAGGAAGCCCCCTCTCCTCACCCCCAGGCTGTCTGGAGCCCACCTCCCACGTGGCCCCCGGTGCCCCCCGTACCTGAGGAACTTGTTGAGGTCCCCGTGCTTCATGTACTCAAAGACCATGATGAGCGGGTCACCCTCCACGCAGACGCCATAGAACTTGACGATGTGTTCGTGCTGGAGGTTGGTCAGCAGCTCAGCCTCGCGGTGGAAGTCCTTGCGTGCATTGTCGCTGGCATCCTTCAGCGTCTGGGGACCAGGGGCAGAGGGGAGAAAACCAACACAGCTTAGACTGAGGGCGTGAGAGGGAAGCTGCGTTGAGAGGGATTCCTTTAGGGGGCTTTGAGGTTCCTGGATGGGAAGGACATTCCTCTCATGTATCACCCAAAAGATTGAAAAACTAGCCTAATTCCTGAGGAAATAAGGTTTGTATGAATAACTGAGGAAAAGTTCCTTCTGGGTACGCAAAGGTTTAGTTTATGAAGGATTTACATAGATGTTCTTTCATTAAGTGACAGACATGAACTTTTTACAAGATACTGAATATAGTTCCCTGTGCTATACAGTAGGTCCTTGTTTATCTATTTTATATATAGTAGTGTGTATCTGTATCTGTTAAACCCAAGTTCCCAATTTATCCATCCCCCCGCCTTTCCCGTTTGGTAACCATAAGTTTGTTTTTTATGTCTGTGAGTCTATTTCTGTTTTGTAAATAAGTTCATTTGTATCATTTTTTAGATTCCACAAATATTTGTCTTTCTCTGTCTGACTTCACTTAGTATGATAATCTCTAGGTCCATCCATATTGCTGCAAATGGCATTACTTCGTCCTTTTAAAGGGCTGAGTAATATTCCATTGTACATACGTACCACATCTTCTTTACCCATTCATCTGTCAATGGACATTTAGGTTGCTTCCATGTCTTGGTTATTGTAAATAGTGCTGCTGTGAACACTGGAGTGCATGTCTTTTAGAATTAGAGTTTTCTTCTTTTCCAGATATATGCCTAGGAGTGGGATTGCAGGATCATATGGTAAATCTATTTTTCGTTTTTTAAGGAACCTCCATACTGTTCTCCATAACGGCTGTACCAGTTTATATTCCCACCAACAATGTGAAGGGTTCCCTTTTCTCCACATCCTCTCCAGCATTTATTATTTGTAGACTTCCTGATGATGGCCATTCTGATGGGTGCAAGGTGCAGACATTAACTTTTTATCACCTTCATCCTTTTTAACCCTGGTCCCAATTACTACCTCGGACATCTCTCCCATTTGGGGGCTGGTTGTACTTTCTAGGCTGCTCTGCACACCTCGCCTCTGCTCATATAACCTTTGTAAAGCTTTATATTATGGAAATATTCAGTAGAGAGAAGATCATAATGACCCCTCATGTACCCATCTTCCAGTTTCAACAATGATCCCTTTGCCAGTCTTTATTAAGTAAGGTCTCCAAAAAGCCTTCCCCAACGTGTGCCCACACACACTGCTGGCTCAGGAAACACCCTTGCCAGTGAGCTCAAGAAGGCCAGTCAGGGCTTCCCTGGTGGCGCAGTGGTTGGGAGTCCGCCTGCCGATGCAGGGGACATGGGTTCGTGCCCCGGTCCGGGAAGATCCCACATGCCACGGAGCGGCTAGGCCCGTGAGCCATGGCCACTGAGCCTGCGCGTCCGGAGCCTGTGCTCTGCAACGGGAGAGGCCACAACAGTGAGAGGCCCGCGTACCACAAAAAAAAAAAAAAGGCGGCCAGTCATGCTGCCACAAAGACAATGCCCAGGAGCATGCCAGCTGGCCTCTGGTGCCTCTAGTTCCCTGCTCAGCCACCACGGTGTCACAGCAGGGCACAGCTGGCATTTGTTGGTGCCATGCACACATGCGGAGCTCCTGTCCTGTGTCAGTCACTGACCAGAGCTGCGGTGGCATCAAGAAGACAATGACCCAAACAGGGGCCTCAGACATTCATGAGCAAATAGGGTGATACATCACAATGATAATTCAAGCTCCAAACACAATGCCTGAATGAACCGGCTCCGCTGCATCTCTGTACAGCTTGATCTCTTGACATGCCTGTCTTGAAACTTATGCTTCCACCTTATGAAATGTCTGCAGCTGCCCAAATGACACGGGCCATGCCCCCCTGCCCCTGCCCGTGTTCATCCCTATGCCTGGGATGCTGACTTGGTCAGGGTCACTGGTGTTGGAGGTTGAATAATGCCCCGCCCCAAAGGTATCCACATCCTAATCCCTGTAACTTATGAATATGCTACCTTACATGGCAAAAGGGACTTTTTTTTTTTTTTTTTTTTTTTGCGGTACGCGGGCCTCTCACTGTTGTGGCCTCTCCCGTTGCAGAGCACAGGCTCCGGACGCGCAGGCTCAGCGGCCATGGCTCACGGGCCCAGCCGCTCTGTGGCATGTGGGATCTTCCCAGACCGGGGCACGAACCCGTGTCCCCTGCATCGGCAGGCGGACTCTCAACCACTGCGCCACCAGGGAAGCCCCAAAAGGGACTTTTAAATAAATTTATTTATTTATTTATTTTTTGGCTGTGTTGGGTCTTTGTTGCTGCGTGCAGGCTTTCTCCAGTTGTGGAGAGCGGGGGCTACTCTTCGTTGCAGTGCGCGGGCTTCTCACTGCGGTGGCTTCTCTTGTTGTGGAGCACGGGTTCTAGGCACACAGGCTTCAGTAGTTGTGGCTCACAGGCTCTAGAGTGCAGGATCAGTAGTTGTGGCACATGGGCTTAATTGCTCCTCGGCATGTGGGATCTTCCCGGACCAGGGCTTGAACCCGCGTCACCTGCGTTGGCAGGCAGATTCTTAACCACTGCGCCACCAGGGAGCAAAACGGGCTTTGCAGATATGATTAAGGATCTTGATATGGGGAAATGAGCCTGGATTATTCGAGTGGGCCCCAGTGTCATCATAAACAAGGGTCCTTCTAAGAGACCGGCAGGAGGGGGAAGAGAGAGAAGCTATTAGGATAGAAGCAGAGGTCAGAGAGGAGAGAAGATGCTGTGCTGCTGGCTTTGAAGAAGGAAGAAGAGGCCATGAGCCAAGGAATGTGGGCATCTCTAAAGGCTGGAAAAGGCAAGAAAACAAGTTCTACCCTAGGCCCTCCAGAAGGAGCCAGGACATCTTGACTTTAACTAAGTAAACTGATTTCAGACTTCTGCCTCCAGAACTGTGAGAGAAACAATTTGTGTTGTTTAGGCCACTGAGTTTGTAGTAGTTTGTTACAGCAGCCATAAGAACTAATACACCTGGCTAACACCTAGCAGTCCTCCAAGACTGGGCTTGGCCATCACCTTTTTGAGAAACGTTCGCTGACCCCCTCATCATTGTCACATCCCCACGGCCTGGCCTCCCAGGCTAGGTTGGATGACCCTTCTAGGTACACCTCGTACCCACCTCTATCATATTGCCAGCCACAGTACATTCTCACAGCATGTTTATTTGCTTATCTCTGGTGTATATGGTGAGCTTCTTGACCCAGGGACTGTGCCTTCCACCTCTACACTGCCGGCATTGGGCACGGCACCAGGCACATGGCAGGTATTCAAGATTTATTGGTGCAATGAGCCAGGGTTTAAACCTGGACCTTTTGATGAGAAGCTAGAACTCCTCCCCTTTGGGTACCATAGTGTGAGGATCTGCCTTTGACTGAAAGGAGAACACAGACTTTGGCTCTGCTCTGGACCTCTCTGAACCCTGGTTTTCTCTTCTGTAGGGTGAGGGTAACAATATCATCTACTTCACAGGGTCCCTGGGAGGATTGGATGAGATAGACTAAGTTGAGATGCCCCCCAGGCTCCCTGGTACAGACAGAGATTTGGGAGATTTGAATTTGAAACCCCAACCTAGTTGCATTCAATTTGCTCACGCTAGGATCCAAGAAGGCCAGAAGGTGCATGGATAAGGCAGGGGGCCAGCCCAGGGCATGGAAGTGCCCCTGAGTCTGCCACTGGTTCCCTCCTGAAATCCCTTGAAGCCTGCAGTTTTCTCAGAGATCCAGTCTTTTTATGCAGGGGCTTCTCTGAGTCGCTGAGATAGCTTATTTCTATGGCCTTGGTCCATCTTTCACAGTGTGTTGGAGAAGGCAAATGAAACTTTCAGGTCATTTTCACAAAGCATGGACAAATTCTGCATGTAAATTTTCTTCTCAAGTTTCAGCTATGTAGTGTTGATTCAAGAACGCTAAATTTTGTGTGTGTCTGTGTGTGTGTGTGTGTGCGTGTTAGAGAAAGAGGTGGGGGGATGTCAGACAGTGGGGTAGAGTGGGAAAGAAGATAGGATTTTCACTGGGGAGGCACCAAACTGAAAGACTTAACAAGCATTTCATATTTCCATTTCCTCAAAGCAAAATCCTACGGGAAGAGACTCCGCTCTTAGTGCAATGTTAAAAACTGTGCTTCAGTAACATTTTTGAATTTAAGAGAGGAGATTTCACTATTCATGGGACAAATGCATTTCACAAACCTGGCCTCATCCTATGTGCCCATCCATTTTTACATGTCAAGTTCTTTTTCTAAATTATAATCCAATTCTATTTTAAGAGATTCAGAAAATATGGCGGTAGCGAGTTGGGCAAAATCATCTTCTGAATTTGGCACTCGAAGGACAGAATTTTTCTAAGGGTGGAACCATAGCCAGACAGCAATCAGAAGCTGGAAAAATCCTGCTATCAACCCTATTTATAGAATTCATCTCTGTTTTAGCACCATGGCTGATTGTGTCCCTTGGCAATGGACATGAGGCGGCAGCTTCCCTCACTGACAACTCCCTCCACTGAAGTTTCATTTTGACAGGCATATTTGCCCCATCACTGAGCATTGCTATTTTCTTATTCCTAGTGTCTGCTTTGTAGCTTCATTTCTTCTTATTCCTGGTGAATTTCCTGACACTCTAAAGATGCCATCCCGTCTGAAGACATTCTCAAGGGAGAGGTCTTATCCTGAGCTGCAGCGAGCTGCTGTCTGGAGTACACACTGAGTCAGAGTTGGAAGAGTGGATTAGCATGACATAAAGTCAAGCACAGAACTGAGAAACTAGTGAAAGTAAAACAGAAGTAAGAAAATAAAAACAAAAGGAAGCTGAACATTCGTCTGAAATGCTTCTTCAGAATATTAAGGCTAATGGGAAGCTGGTAGGGGAGGCAAGATCACTTATTTGAAATCATTGGTGTGATGGGATGTTGTGAGTCATGAGAAATGATTGTGCATTTCAAAGTATAGGTGGTTTTGGAGGCACAAGGTAACACGAAGATTGTGTCCTTTTTAAAATACTGATGTCATATTCTTCTCCTATACTTTTTAGAGAGCATAGCCACAGAGTTAAGGTGAAAGAGAAAAAAAAGAAGAGATTATTATGGCAAAACCTCACAATGCCCAATGCACACCACTGGGCTTAAAGCAGAGACAGAAATGAGTAAACCCTCCCACGAGGCAACCAAGATGCATTAGAATGTTTGTCCACATGCCTAAGCTCTTCTGGGTCAAGATCTGTTGCTAATGGAGACTGTTTACTCTTCTGATATCTTCTAGACCTGCACTGTCCAATATGGTAGCCAATAGCCACGTGTGGTTAGTGATCATCTGAAATACGGTCCAAATTGAGATGTGTGTAAAATACAGATTTCAGATTCTGAAAACTTGGTGTGCATGAAATACCTCATTAATATTTTTAGATGGTGTGCTTCCTGACTGTTCTTTGTGGCTTGTGAGGAGTGGGGGCAATGGCGGCTTCCTGTATCCTGCACACTGGACAGAAGATGCCCCTGATTGGACTGGGCACCTGGAAGAGTGAGCCTGGCCAGGTAAAAGCAGTTATTAAGTATGCCTTGAGTATAGGCTACTGCCACATTGACTGTGCTGCTATCTACGGCAACGAGACTGAGATTGGGGAGGCCCTGAAGGAGAATGTGGGACCTGGCAAGTTGGTGCCTCGGGAGGAGCTGTTTGTGACTTCCAAGCTGTGGAACACGAAGCACCACCCTGAGGATGTGGAGCCTGCCCTCCGGAAGACACTCGCTGACCTCCAGCTGGAGTATTTGGACCTGTACCTGGTGCACTGGCCTTATGCCTTTGAGCGGGGTGACAACCCCTTTCCTAAGAATGCTGATGGGACTATACGCTATGACTCCACCCACTACAAGGAGACCTGGAAGGCTCTGGAGGCACTGGTGGCTAAAGGGCTGGTGCGGGCACTGGGCCTGTCCAACTTCAGCAGTCGGCAGATCGATGATGTGCTCAGTGTGGCCTCTGTGCGCCCAGCTGTCCTGCAGGTGGAATGCCACCCATACATGGCTCAGAATGAGCTGATTGCCCACTGCCGAGCACGTGGCCTGGAGGTGACTGCTTATAGCCCCCTGGGCTCCTCTGATCGTGCTTGGCGTGATCCTGATGAGCCTGTCCTGCTTGAGGAGCCAGTGGTCCTGGCACTGGCTGAAAAGTATGGCCGGTCTCCAGCTCAGATCTTGCTGAGGTGGCAGGTCCAGCGGAAAGTGAGCTGCATCCCCAAGAGTGTCACACCTTCCCATATCCTTCAGAACATCCAGGTGTTTGACTTCACTTTTAGCCTGGAGGAGATGAAGCAGCTGGATGCCCTGAATAAAAATTTGCGATTCATCGTGCCCATGCTTACGGTGGATGGGAAGAGGGTCCCGAGAGATGCAGGTCACCCTCTCTACCCCTTCAGTGACCCATATTGAGACCACAGCTTCCTGGCTTCCTTTTCATCTCTCCAGCTATAACGTCCTGCCATCCCCAGAAAGAAGGAGTTAATAAAGCCATTGGAGTATCCAAAAAAATATATATATATATATTTTTAGATTAATAGTATATTGAAGTGATGAGATTTTAGATAGGTTGAATTAAACAAAACACATCAATACAATGAGTTTCATCTGTTTCTTTTTACTTTTTAACATGTAGACTAGGAAATTTTAAAACAGAAATGTGGCTTGCTTTTGTGGTCCACGTTATACTTCTATTGGACAGACCTGTTCTATAAAAGTCACCTTAGTAAGCTGTTAATGGGTCAACCTACTTCCTGGGAATGTTGGAAAACAATGCTAAACTGAAATAGAGTTAAGGCAGACACCCTCCCTATGAGGTCCTTAGAGGCAATGATTATTCAAGTACTTAGGGGAAGCCACAGTCACGAGGCTATGTGATTCTTCTAACTTACAGGGTCTTCTCTAAAGAAAAGTAGAGGAAGCTTCTAACCAATGCTTACAAAAGTGAACTTTTGAGGAGTATATTGTAATAAATTCAGAGATAGAAAGAGCTTGATAGAAACAAAATCTTAGAAACTAGGAAGAGTGTAGTAGCTGTCTCCCCAACATTCCTACAAATGTAAAAGCTAATTAGATGACTGTGTAAAAACAGTAAGGATCACACACACACTCAGATAGTGCTCGCTGTACTAGAAACCAACACTCTGTGTAACTTTGCAGTTACATATGATTGACGGCAAAGGCCAGCCAATCATATGTAACTGGCCTTTGCAAGGACTTTATCAAATACAAGATTCATAGCCAGGGTGTTGACCGCTGCCATGTTTATTTTCACAATGGTGCTCTCATGGTTCCAAATCTAACAAGCCAACCATCCAATGGGAAACATGAGGTTAATTTCTAATTCATATACTTTAAAATACTTGCAATAATTTGGGGGATAAAATGGATGGCTTGTGCGTGTATATTACATCAAGTTGCATAGTACAAATGCTAAATCTTTGAAAGATGGGAAACTAATTCATAGCAACTGTCATATTAGAGAAACATTGACTCAAAAGAGTGAATCAGAAGTTGGCCTCCGACATGGACAACTGCAAGATATTTACAGGCTTTAAATATGCTAGCATACAATTGACTGAGACAATTCCACTAGACAGAAAGGAGCTGGTAGGTCACAGTAGACCATGACTCGATTACGAGTTCTGCTGTCACGTTAAAGTCAATTAAAAAGCAGCCCATCTATCACAATGTACATGTTCTAGAGATACAGAGGAGTGAAATAATACTCCAGCTATGTTTTGTATCAGATGAGACCTCATTAGAGTGAAACGCACTGCTTGTTTTCAGCATTTCTGAAAAGATGTGGATAAACTGGAGAAAAGCCAGAAAAAAAGGGTTAACAGGACAAATTAACAAGACAAAAAACAGATCTCCCATCAAAGGTTAAAAGTTGAAGTTACTGGGAAAGGGACATTGATGGAGAAACTTAATAATGGGGGCCTGCCATGACAAGTACAAGAGGGATTCTGACACGGAAAATGTTACTGACCATCCTACAGCACATGTGGGTGTGTACGTACACACACACACAGACACACACACACACACAAGCACATGCACTCATATATGTGCCAGGGAAGAATGAACTTCCACTAAAGGACATAGAAATCTATTAAGCAATGCCCGGACCATAAAGATGATTAAGCCTTTTAATAAGCCACTGTTAAAAGTTCTACCATTTCTGTTCCCAGAAACTTGTAAAGATGGAATTGATAGTACTTTCTGCAACATTATATTCTGTTAAGGAATACAATCAATTTTTTTAGGGCAACACTGACCAATGTTCTCTTAAATACACTAACCTTGTCATCATCAATTTCTATTTTGTGGGAACAGGGATTTCACACACCAATTTAAATGGAGAAATGGAGGGGGACACGGGAGGAGGAAGGAATGGTTGAGAGGCTTCACAGTTAATCAAGATGTGAGGACTGATGTGACAACTATCAGTAGAAAATAAAAAGAAGGAAGGAAAGGAAGGAAGGGAGGGAGGGAGGGGGGAAGGAAGGGAGGAAGGAAGGAAGGAAGGAAGGAAAGAAGGAAGGAAGGAAGGGAGGGAGGAAGGAAGGAAGGAAGGAAGGAGGGAGGGAGGGAGTGAGGGAGGGAGGAAGGAAGGGAGGGAGGGAGGAGGGAAGGGAGGGAGGGAGGAAGGAAGGGAGGGAGGGAGGAAGGGGGGAAGGAAGGGAGGAAGGAAGGAAGGAAGGAACGAAGGAAGGAAGGAAGGGAGGGAGGAAGGAAGGAAGGAAGGAAGGAAGGAGGGAGGGAGGGAGCGAGGGAGGGAGGAAGGAAGAGAGGGAGGGAGGAAGGAAGGGAGGGAGGGAGGAAGGGAGGGAGGGAGGGAGGAAGGGAGGAAGGAAGGGAGGGAGAGAGGAAGGAAGGGAGGGAGGAAGGGACGGAGGAAGGGAGGGAGGAAGGAAGGAGGGAAGGGAGGAAGGGAGGGAGGGAGGAAGGAAGGAAGGAAGGAGGGAAGGAAGGAGGGAAGGAAGGGAGGGAGGGGGGAAGGAAGGAAGGGAGGAGGGAAGGAAGGGAGGGAGGAGAGGAGAAAGAAAACAGCCATCTGCCTTAAAAATAAACTTGCCTGGGGAAAGCACTTGAATGGATGAACTCTTGACGCTCTTTCTCATTTACAAATTGTTTCCCTGTTCCAGAACTGAAGGATAAGCTGTCTTTTTTGAGCTCTTCTTCTGCCCTTACACATATTCTGAGACAACTGGCTCTAGCTGCTTCTGGCCCATAGGTGGCCTCGCCTGTGTCACATGCCCACCTTGGATGCTTGGACCTCAGGCAGCTGCCTGGCAGGAACACTGACCGGAGTAACTGGTCGCATGGCATTTCCTTCTTAAGGAATCTGAAGGTGAGTAATAGAGACCGCAGGAGCAGCAGCGGGCAGGAGGCAGCAGCCCAATGCTAGGGAACAGCGGAGGGGAGAGACAGCTGCGCCACACCAGCAGGGAAGCCTGGAGGAGAGCCCTGGTGCCTCCTGCGAGGGTAACAAAGGGCCTGTCCTAAGGGCCAGCTCAGATCCTGGTGGGCTTCTGGATCCCAGCTGCCTCATTCACAGTGAGGCCCAGTGGTCCTGCAGGTCCTATTTGAGTCATTCATCTTTCAGTTTGTCCTGTCAGGTCTCTTTCCCCTGTCTTTTTGTTTAGCATCTCTAATATTGTTTCAGAGAACCAATGCCTCCTTACATTTGGTCCATGTGTGTGGTTAGAGCTGACCTCATCTTCCATTTGCAAGGATATGCATGTGACCCAGGCCTAGATAACCAGAACATTCTATTCCCTTGGCTGGAGGGCCTGGTGAAACAACTCAAGACAAGCCAGTACGAGTTGGCCCTTCGACTTTTGCATAATTGTTGGGAAAGAAGAGCTCTCTTTTGGGTTGGTAGGATGGCCGCATCTAAGCCCAGAGCCACTGCTGACGAGTCTTTAGCATAATGTGGGGAGAACCTGCCAGAGAATACAGTCAGCAGAGAAGAAAGCAGAGCCAGGAGATGGAGAGAGAGAGAGAGAGAGAATTGCTGATGCCCTAGATCTTTCAGTGCCTGAAGCTAGAGCGCCAGCAGCAAGGTCTTCCAGGAGCTTGGGCAAATACATTCCCTTTTCTACTTAAACCAGCTTGAGTTGGGTTTTCAATGAATATTATACTGCTCTTATTATCAAAGCTGATTAAGGTATTTTGCTTGTATCCTCCTGAAGCCAAAGCACTCATCTGGAATCATTTTCCTTATTTCCACCTATTGCCTTGAATTACACTGCTACCCAGGAAAACATGAAAATCTCTCTCGTCATTACACACACATAAGCACAACTACACACTCCTTTGTATAACTTGATAGGTGGTATTACGTTGAATTTCCTCAGTTTGGTTTATTAGGGCATGTGTAGAATTCAGGACGTGAAAACGTGGTGCACAGTGGGCATGGGGCTGGTGAGGAGGTCGGAGTTTTAGTCCTAGGTCTGACATGAAGTGATCTCATTCAAGCCATGTAATTTTGGATAGGTCATTTATCTTCCCTGGACCTCGTTGGCAAAAGGTATCAGTTAAGCTAAAGAATTTCAATAATAGCTCTATATATCTGCACAGTGATTCAATCATTTCTAAAATGATTTCTCATTAGATTATATCATATATATATATAATCTCATGAAGTTATTTCTTACCTAGAAATGCCAACTGCCAATTATTTACTTTTTCAAAAGGCTATTATTTCAATAGCCCATCCATCCATCCATCCATTCAACAAGCATTTATTGCCTGCTACTACATATTAGGCAATGTGCTAAAAGGCATGGTTCCTACCCTCAAGAATATGCCACTCTAATGGAGAAGATAGACACTCATGTCATTGATTAAATATACCCACGAATACATGTATAATTAACAACCTTGACATATGCTGTAAAGGACAAGTACAGATGCCTTAATACGTGGAACTGGGAGTTCTGACCTCAATGGGGGAGCAGCAAGGGGAAGTCTCCTTGAAGGAGTAACTCTAGCTGAGAGCTGATGGGTGAGTGGGAGCTGTGTGGCCCCGAGGCTGCGCTGGGGCCCTCCAGGCACGGGCGTGGCCACGGCGTGTTGTATGCTACTTTGGGCTGGCCCATGGTAACGTGCCACGGGGTGTATCAGTCAACTCTGCCAGAACGCTTGCATCATTTCCTCTGTTGCTGACAAGCAAATATTCAGAAACATGAAAAACAAAAAGCCTTCATTAGGTGCTAAAGAAAGTGCCTGCTGAACTCAGACGTCACCATTTCGCATCTCGCCAAGTCTTCCTGTGCAGAATCTCTGACTCGCTTTAACTTATACCTTGAGGAAGCCCCTCAACTTCTCTGGGTCTTGGATTTGCCATTTATAAAACATGGGACTTGGATTATAGATATGATTCCTAAGGCCTCTCTTGTGTTCACCATTCTTCTGTTTCTAGAAGTACACCTGAGTTAGTGGAGAGGGGGAAGAGAGGCCATGAATCCTACAAAGCCCACTTGTGGCTGTATTTAAAAAATGAAAATTAGCGCACATTCACAGCACAAGGAAAGGTTGTAGGAATTGTAGCTATTGAAATGCAGGTTGGATGGAGCCAAAATTAGTTAACGCATCCACAGCTAATGCAGGGAAATGGTGATGCAGTGTTTCCTTGGCAATTGAGTTACTTAAAGGTAAAGGAACTCATTTTGATCAAAGACCGGTTTCTCTGCTTCTCATCCTCTCTGTGGGTTCTTCGGTTGTCATTCAGTGGAAAGGGATAAATCCATTTCACTAAAAAACAAAGGTCATCCAAAAAATCAAGAAAAGGGCAATCCGGCTGGATCCAAACAAGCAGATACTCTAATGGGAGAGGCGTGCGCAGTCTCCCACGCGCCCTTGAGGGGCTTGCGCATGCCTTAGGATCGCTCCCACCTTAAACTGGCTTCTGTGGGTCCCTCAAACCTTAAGTCATTCGGGGCAAGCGATGCCAGAATGTACAGGAACTTGACATCTGTCAGTCTGAAAGCAAAACCTCGGATTTCAAACCCGTCAGTTCCTTCTAGAGAAGGAAAAAGGACAATAGCTGCTATTTCTTAGCATGCATAATCAATGCTGCAGGGGTTGCTAGGCAACAGGCAGGAAGACCGTCAAACATCCCTGGGTGCCTCCAATGGGGGAGAAGCAGCCCTGGCAGCCATTCCTCAGAGGTGAAGGGCTATGCAGGCCCTGGAGGCCACGTTCAGTTTGTCTCATTCCTTTAAAAAAATCCCTTTATTGTGGTCAGGACAGAACCATAGACATTTTCCTCCCAGGCTTATTAGATAGTCTTTGAATACACTTTCAATTGGCCCACACGCTTAAAAATGAGCAGATCAGGCTGGTGAGAGGCAGCTCTATGAAAGGTTCATGTGTTTTTCTGACCCAATTCATCCCGGAGCCCATGAAAAATCAGACTTCTTTCTTCCGTGGCTGTAGCCTCTGGATCCCAGAAAGTTAAAATGGGCCTCCTCTCTGAAGCTTGAAATCATTCTGGCCAATGTAAGCAAAGCCTCCGATTTCAACAAAAGTTCACATTCAAGGTCATCGAGATGAGATTTCTTAGCTGTGTGACCTTGAAGTTGAAATGAATTTTTAAGCTGTAGATATTTTGCTCTCTCTACTTGAGATAAGGGGACAAATTTGCTTGTTTTTTTTTTTATTTTTTTGGTGTTTTTGTTTTGCGGTACGCGGGCCTCTCACTGTTGCGGCCTCTCCCGTTGCGGAGCACAGGCTCCGGACGCGCAGGCTCAGCGGCCATGGCTCACGGGCCCAGCCGCTCCGCGGCATGTGGGATCTTCCCGGATCGGGGCACGAACCCGCGTCCCCTGCATCGGCAGGCGGACTCTCAACCACTGCGCCACCAGGGAAGCCCTGGTTTTGTTTTTGTTTTGTTTTTCAGCAGTGTTGATTAAAGAGCAAACGCTCATCGCGGGTCGTTAATTTATAAACATTTATTTGGCAAAGCCAGGAGGTTTATGGGGACTAGGGCCTGGGTCGGAGTCAGGGGTGGGATTAGGGCTATGACTGGGATTTAAACCAGTAAGAAGCCCCACTGGCAGTAGTGATGGGAAGCATGCTGTGGACAGAACAGCTGGCTACACACTGCTGATGCTGGCTGATCCTTCATCATGACGAGCCCAAGCCCTGACATCCTGTTTTAGCACTAGTTTGGAAGGAAATGTAATGTCTGAGTTGAGGGCGCCATGGAGTTAGTCTCCTTAAGGACACCACAAGAAGTACGCCGAAGCAGGAGCAGAATTAGGAGTGATACAGAAATGAAAGGCAATACCCACTGAGAAATTCTGTGAGTCTATCTCTTTATCAGGTTTAGGTCTTTCAGCTATTCCTACACTGTCCTCTAGGTTCCCTAATCTCCCAGGATTTTCTCACATTCAAAGATTTCACCTTGTGACCCCATGAAGTGAATCTCTGAAGGCCTGACTTAGCTCCCTGGATGGCCTCCTGGCCTCCCCAGGGCCTTCAGTCTCCCTGCCTATGACACATGCTAGACTAGGCTTACATGTTCCCTAAGCATCTTCCAGCTCTAACCTTGCATCAGGCTATGAATCTACAAAAACAGAGGCACCTTTCGGTCCCATTTTTCCAAAGGGGGGAGAAAAAGATAGCAGCAGAAGAAAGCAAAGACTGCAGATATAGCACTGCCAAATGTTCTGAACATTTTGTGCTTTAAAAAATAACAAACTTTTTGAGTAAATGAAAGAAAAGAGGAAGCAATTGCAGCAGCAGGAATTAAGCATCCTCAGCGTCCCCTCAGGATTCTCACTTTATACCACTCACCGCACTTAACCTCGCATCTCTCTAGCATCTCCCTTCCCCTCTTCTCTCCTCTGTCTCACTCCCCTCCTCCATTTACCTATCTTAGAGATGATGTTTATTTGATTGATATTACATTGCTCATCCCTAGAAAGGTCTGTCCTTTATTCGCCCCAGAGTGCAGCTTTTTAGGAGCCTTTGCTGAGAGTCTAAGAGTATCCGTGCCAGTCGGCTTAGTTACTTTTGATGACGAGGAAAGCAAATACACAGTGTTTCATCTGGATGAACTTTAACAGAAACTGTGTTTAGTCTGCAGGCTGGGGAAGTTCAAGAATCATTTAATTTCTCTCCTCTGTTACCCATTACACATATATTAAAGTATTTTAAGGCTAAGTACAACAGTAATGGAATACATGTCTCATTTTTACAAAGCTGTCCTGGTTATAATGAGTAAATAAATGTCATTTGTACAAATATTCTGTGTTTGGCCAAACAAACAAACAAATAAAAACCCAAACTCAATCATGTGAGGCCAAGAAGTTACATTTTATTACATTAGCCACATCCGTATGCATTCGGCATTTAATTCACTTTATAAACATACGCCTCTTTTAAGTGTTTTATATATATTATACTTGGGTGAGTTGTTCCGTTTGTAATTTTGACAATGCCATGTGTAAACGATATGCTGAAGTCTTTTGTGCTATTTACGTTGATTCTTGTGATTTAGAGAGCTCAGTGGAAATTTCAGCCCTTTCAATAATGTTTATCTTATCGAAGAACAGGTCTCCTGTTTTGAGTTTACGAAGACATGGCTATGATGAAGGACTTTCAGACTTCTGTGTAAAATCTTGTGTCTCCTAGGGAGGTGGGATCTACCAGAGATGTCACCCATCCCAGATGGAATCATGCCTAGGGCCTTGGAGACATTTGGGAGGGACAAAGTAAGTATAACAGAAGTTCTCAACAGAACTGAGGCTGAGAGGGGAAGTGAAGGCCACAGTCTCCCTTCCAGAACCTTCGAACAGGAGACAAACTCCCACTGAGCTTGGACGAGCACCAAGCAACCTGAGGAGACAGTGGAGTCTCCAAGACTCAGCCGGTTGGATTCTGTTTGACCTCACTGACCTCTATCCAGAATTTAGTTCACATTGACCGGGAAGAGTAGCTCAGAGCCATTCACAGCCTGTAGACTGGAAGGCTGTCCCTGAGCAGAACCTCTGACAGTTGGTTGTGCCCCAAATATCCTTCCCACTGTCCATTCCTCTAAAGGAATTTGAACACATCCACCATAGCAGATGTAATTTGCTCCTGAATTGGCCACTACAATAACATAAAATAAAGCATCACCTCCACACCTGGGTGTGACCACGGATAATGAGACGTTCTGGGGTGTTCGCTTACCTTCACTGCCACCAAGATCTTGTCCTGCTCAGGACAGAGGTTATAGCATTCAGCTAGGAAAACTTTTCCAAAGGCTCCTTCGCCTAGCTCCCTTTTCAGAACAATGTTATGTCGCTTGATGTGCTGAACAACTGTAAAACAAAGACAGAATGGACATTGGAATAGAGGCATGTGGAGCTGCAGGCAGAGGATGGGGAGTCAGTGGCTGCACCCTGAGCTTGCAGGCCCCCGGTCTCTCCTCCGCACAAGGATAAACAGACGGGAAGCTCCGTGTCCAGCCGCAAGGTCCACCCCAAAGGGTTGGAAGGTGGCGGCGTTGGCCTGCTCTCTGGAGTGGAATTATTGTTTCTGATAGAACTAAAGGAACCACCGAGCCGTTGGCTGCAGAATGTCATTAATGAGCTTTACAGACTAGGAAAGGGGAGAAATGAGAAGGGAATGGATATTAATGGCAGGCCTCTCACGAGCCAGATGTTTTGCATGTATTTGTCAGTTATGTGTCTGGTGGGAAAGGCAGAGAGCTAGCCAGGAAGCCTTAAGTCTTTGTTAAGCCCCCTCAGACTCCTGGGGGAGAGAGGCTCAGAGGATACAAAGGGAAAATGCAAGATCTGTGCATTGCTGATTGAGGCTGTGTCCTCACCTCACTTTTCACCTCCTGCTGAGGTAGGCTCCATGGTTGAGCCGTAGTGACTCCTTTTGTTTAGACCAGAAATGTCTGGAAAAGGCTGGCTTCCTTAGCTCCTTTCTAAGATTGTGTCCTAGTCTTGGCTCTCCAAAGCTAAGAGGAGACAAGAATAGAAGTATCTGGGGAAGGGAGAATATTCCCCCCTCTCGTTCAGAGCAGAGCTGGCCCATGTCACTCATCCATGCGCCTTACTGGGGAAAGAGGCAGGAGGTGGTCCAGGGTCCTTTAGAGCCCAGTAGTGCAAGGCGGGAGGGGAGTGAGTGATTCTCAGGACAGAGCCAGTGGAGAAGCCCAAAAAGAGACTGTGCAGAGGACGGAGCTGCAGTGTGAGCTTGGGCCTCTTCACCCAGCACATCAAGTGTTGGATCCCTTAGACCAGGGTTTCCACCAGGTCAATGGCACCATGCTTTTCTGGACAACTCATCCCTGAATGGCAGAGTTTAAAAGGACTGTGACTCCCTCTAGAGCTTGGAATGTGCAGCCGACAATAGTCTCTCATTTGACTCTCACCACACTGGGAAGCATTCCTTCCTACATTTTATACTTGGAGAAACTAAGTCTGTGAGAAATTCAACGATGCGTAGCATGGGAATGGAGGAGTTGGCATTTGAACTTAGGTCGGTCTGAATCCAGAGTCCGTGATTTTTCTTTGACACCACAAAGTTCCTTTCCAATTGTAAATTGTGTTAAGTATAACAAGAGAAATAGAAATATATAATAGACTAAAAAGTAAAAATAGTCTTCCCGCTTCCTCTCTGCTTAGTTCACTCTTCAAAGGCCAGTTCAAACTCTCAAAAGTTCAAAAGGAAATACAAGGCATATCTCCGTAGTTTTAATAATAATAAAGTGAATACCCAGGAACCCACCATTCCATTGTAAGAAACAGAATATCACTAGTACTTTTAAAGCACCACTGTGTTCTTTCTTGATTGTACCCACTTCCTACTCACCTCCCAGGGGTAACCACTATCCTGTATTTTGTGTTAATCCTTTGCCTTATTGGTTTGCTATCAATGACGTATCCTAAACCAGAGAGTGTTGGGCTTTGCCTGTGTTGAACTTATATAAATGGAATCGTACTACAAGCATCCTTCCATGTCTTACACCTGTCACTCAACAATGTCCTTGAGATTGAATTACATTGTGTGTGTAGTAGTAACTCTTTTGCTTTTACTACTTTATAATATTCTGTGGAAGGACTGTAACACCATTTATTTATCCATTCTATGTTGATGGATATGTTATACAGTTTCTTTTTAGATACAGCTCGATATAAAATGCAACTGGTGATTAAGGTTCTGTTTTAATAGGATTTTTTCCCCTTATAATTCATGTGGTTTGGAGCTACGGCTGCTTCCATGGGCCTCTGGGAACTCAGGGTGATAAAAACCAAAAGGTCTTTTATGAGCAACATTATTAATGAATCTAAGAATGTATATTAATTTCTCATGCTCCAGTAGCAATGATTGAATTTAAGAGGGAGGAATGTGTTCATTAGGGAGAGTGCCCATATGAAGAGACGAATGTAATTCTTGCAGAGAATTAGCTGCCCTATTTAAATCTAATATTTAACTCCATGGTTGTCACATGTTCATTGGGAATTAAATTGCCACTTGATTTACTTTACACTCCAACCAGATCAAGGCAAGTATTTAACTCTTCTTTTTTTTGCATTTGATTTATACTTTTCCTCCCTCCCTCCCTCCTTTCTTTCCTTCCTTCCTCCCTCCCTCTCTCTCTCTCTCTCCCTCTCTCCATTCCTTCCTCCCTCCCTCCTTTCTTTCTCTCTCTCTTTCTTTCTTTTCTTTGTTTCTTTCTCCCTTTCCTTTCTTTCCTTCCTCCCTCCCTCTTTCTCTCTCTCTTTCTCTTTCTCTCTTTCTTTCTTTCATTCCAAGCAGTAAAAAAAAGTTGGTGGCAAATAAGTTCATAAAGCTATGGATAAAGCCACAACTTGGTCATCTTCAAAGCTAAAATTGATGAGACCAGTTTTCCCATGTTGACCTTGAAGGCAGTAAATGCATCTTTTCTTTAAGAAATGGGCTATTTTGCATTAATTTGTTTTGCTATGTTTGAGATATAATAGATTACAAGAATGCTGGCCTTTTGCAAATGTACTCCCTCTAAATAGAATGAATTGCTCTTTTCTAAGACTGGAAGCCACCAAAGGGCACAGGTAACAATTTTGTGTTTGTATTTGCATTCCTGCCAGGGTCTCACAGCTGGTGGTATCCAAACATTTGTTGAAAAATGTGCCGAATGATAATAAAAACAAAAGACAAATACTGTTTAGTTATATTATTTCAGTTAACTGACAATAACCCTATTGAGTATGTAGGCAATAAAGCAGCCCAATTCTCCAAGATATCAGGAGTAGGGAGAACAACTAGTCTGAAGCTATTACATCCTTGAGCTAAGAATTTCTTCCCATTCCAGGAGAGCATCGGGGCTTATCCCAACCTGCCTCATTGTCTGCTTCCCTCAATCAAGGGAAGTCCCTGGTACCCTCTCAGGGCCTCCCTCTTTATCCAGCCTCAAACCCCCAAATTGCTCATAAGTGCCCAAGGCTGAGCCAATGCTCACGTCTTCACCTTCCTCACAACCCCTTCCATCGGTCCCTCTGGGCTCGCTCCCCTGTCATCCACAAGCTCCCTGTATCCTCAATCTCTCCATATACTTCCCTTCACCTCCTCGACTCAAATAAAACCTTGGCTATGTCTGAGGAAACTCATGCCTTCCCCCTGCAGCCCTCTCAAATGAAAGCCATCCCCACTCCTCACCCCCAGGTTCTTCAAGGCCTGTGTGCCTGATGTCTGACCATTACCCACCCCACTCCTGCTAGAGCCCTAGCCAGCTGAAAGCATCTATCTTATGGAACCATCAGCCTGACCATGTCTGCCCCCTCGCTCTGACATCTTGGCTACTCCTCTCACCCACTGAGCTCCTGGCTCAAGCTTTCCCTCTCCATCCTCCCGATGCCATCATTCTCAGGGCCCGAGGCACAGAGGGCTGAAGGAGCTTGCCCAAGCTGTACAAACACTCGGCTGCCATTTGTCTTGTGTCTTTCAATAGTGTGGCTGAGAGGCGAGGCATTGGGAAGTTTGGTTTGGCTGTTTGCATGGCATTTAGCTGACTTTTTCTGGGAGCAAGACTTCCTTTTTTAAAATTTTATTTTATTTTATTTTTTTTGGCGGGGGGTAGGGCTCACCATGTGGCCTGCAGGATCTTAGTTCCTTGACCAGGGATCAAACCTGTGCCCCCCTGCAGTGGAAGTGTGGAGTCCTAACCACTGGACCACTAGGGAAGTCCCAAGACTTTCTTAATGAAGGAAGCAATGCACTGGTTCCTATTCTAGACGGTCTCACTGTGGACAAGCACTTTGCATAACACTGCTTTAAAGGGTCCTAGGAACCCTGGGTTCATTGTACACAAAATATCCTCAGTGAAGTGAGTCTAAAGATTCCATGATAAATAAGCTATCAGGTAAGCATGTTAAAATTTTTACACGCTTCATTTCTCTGAGGTCAGTCAATTCTCTGCTTTTAACTTTGGAGACCCCAGTAAAAAAACCTCAAACCCAACATGAATAACTAATAAAAAAATAAATGAAAGCCCAGACTCTACCATAAATGGCTCCTTAGTTTTGGAGGAAAACTCAAAACAATAATTGATTTTTTTAAAAAAAGTTTTATAAAAAAAAGTATCTCTTTGAAATTCACCTTGCCAAAAAAAAAAAAGGAGTATCTTGAAGAGGTGTAGGTGGTGTAGGAGCTATACCAACAAACTCATGTGGTCTGCAGACTGATCTATGTACGTTCACATAGTCAAAACAAAGGGTGTGATTAGATTATTGTGCAAAGAAATCTGCTCTGTGGAATTGGGGAGAAATTGATGACCAGCAATAATAATCGTGATGAGGGGCTAAAAACTGTCTGGATGTCTTTATCACTGATGGAATTTTCCAGAGTGAAAATTTGGTGCCCTTAGTCATTTGCTTCCTAAGCACCAGAACTGAGTAGATTTCTGGTTTTGTATTAGTTTCACATTACAGCCACTGAAAAATGTATTTTGTCACAAAGTAGCTTCAGTAGTTTATAGAGATGCTTGCAGTTTCAGATGGTTTAAATCAAATTCCTGGTATCAATATCTCCCAGAAGTAAATATTCCATATTTACACATAGGCTATAGTATCAACCCATCTCTATATTCATTATTACTAAATCTAAAACTAACAAAACAAATAAATAAATACAACTCTACCCACTTAAGGTTGAAATCGGAAATATATCCTCCCACTTCCTCAGTAATGGGGTTTCATAGAGATCCTTGGCCTCCTGGACGCATCCTGCTCAGAACCTGGACATTTGAGACATTTATTGAGTCTCTAATATATGTCAAGTACTAAGTGACCTGCAGTTAAAAGGAAAGATATTTTAAAGTTGTGAGTAGGATGGTAAAAAGTAATATACCCCAGAAGATAATGTTGTGTATTAGGATCAATCTTTCTGTTGCCCTACAGACCTAAATGTAGGGCCTGCCTCAATAGTTCCAATGCAAAGGACCAGATGTTATGATGGGAACAGAAGCTAAAGATCATTGAGGCTGACTCCCTCGTGTTTGACAGTAAGCCAGTGAGTCTCAGAGAGATGAAGTAACTTCCCCAGGACCACACAGCTAGAAGGAGACCAAGCTAGAACTCAGATCCTCTGACTCTCAGAAGAATGACCTTGCACTCTGTAACACAAACCCCATTTGAGACTGCAGGCAGTGAGCATTCCCTGACAATAAAGTGATAACAGGTATTTCATTTAGTTAATTATCTCTTCAACTAGAAATACTTGAAACATTGACGTTTATCATCTGAAATGGATCAAGTATCTCATAATGAAGAATTTCATTAGAAAATGGCCAATAAACATAAAATATGAGTGCAAAAAGCGTGATGCCAAAACTATGAAAAATGCTTGAGCTTGATATTAAATGCAATTAACAAAAATTATTTACTAAATATCTTAATGTCTATTTCATAGGGAGCATATTGAAACAGGTTAAATCATCCACCTTGTAAAAATAAATTTGTATGAAAGACAGGAACTATGCTTTTTGATTTCATCTATATTTTTATTAAGATATAAATTGGGACTAAATTGAAAATAAATGCAATTAAGACCAGAGATATAACCACACCAGGACAAGACAAAGCCAAATATTCATAAATAATATTAATGATGAAATAAAATGTAATAATACTGAGCCATTCTTAAGCACTTTTCAGCAAAAAATCTCAATGTGCATTACCATCGATTAATTTTTATATCCCTCTGCATGAGGTCAATAGTCACATTTATTTTACATATGACACCTCAATTAATTGACTACCTTGTGAGCAAGCCACTTATCCTTTTCCAAGTGCAATTTCCAATGAAATGAGGAAATACGGAGGGAAGAGAGGAGCCCTAACATGTGCTGATTGCTATTATGGGCCTGAAAATGTGCTGAGAGGTTTACAAGCAATATCAATCTTCATAGCTATCCAGTAGGGTATCCTTATTTCCATTTTCAGATTAAAGTAAAAAGAAGAGGATCATATGAGCTAAATAAGTCACCCCAGTTTGTACAATTGGTAACAGGCAGAGTTTAAGTTCTTTCCACTACAACACTCCACCTTTCCTTGGCCTTCTTACAACAGACAAAGTGTAAGAGAAAGTGAGCTTGACTTTGCCCACCTAGGGAGTCATGGGTCGACTTTTATCAACTTAGTTCAACAAACCTTTATTAAGCACCTACTATAGCCTGGGCATTTTTCTGTGGCCTAGTATAAAGGATGCACAAAATAATCCCTTTTCTCAAGGAACTCACAACATAAAAGGGCAGAAAAACACATGCTTATACCTATCGTAACTTTTACTTGTACCTCTGCTTCATTCACAAAAGATTTCAGGTACTTTATGTGATCATGCAAGAGAAAGCAAAAACTTAAACAAGAACTGAAGTCAGAGAAAATGGAAAAGAAGGCTAAAACAAGATGTTAAGTAGAAATGCAAACATGCAGATTCTAAGGTTCCTCATGCTTATTAAAATTAAGTCATAAATTGATTCTGAGTTTCCTGGCAGATGAAGGCAGGAGGAAACGAAATAATTTATAAAATTTTGACTATCCATAAGTAAGAACACAGGTATGTCTTATGGTAAGTAAGATTCTTCACAGCATTTAGTTTTGAAAGGAATTTATGGAAAGGATTTTACACAGGAGATCAATGTCCTTAACAATGTCTGTAAAGTAAATAGTGAGTTTCCTAAGACTATTTCTCATGGCAGAGCTCAATGAGAAATAAACGTATGACACAAAAGCCACCCTCAGTCAAATATGCACAGCGCTTATCATCGTAATGGCATAAAAAGCAATGTCTATGGGCTTATTCAATAATGCTTTGGGCACTCTCTCTTGTGAGAGCACTGGAATCACAACTAACTGCTGAACAATCATGGACAGGAAGACACTGGAACTCACCAAAAAAGATACCCCACATCCAAAGACAAAGGAGAAGCCACAGTGAGGCAGTAGGAGGGGCACAATCACAATAAAATCAAATCCCATAACTACTGGGTGGGTGACTCACAAAGTGGAGAACACTTATACCACAGAAGTCTACCCACTGGAGTGAAGGTTCTGAGCCCCACGTCAGGCTTCCCAAACTGGGGCTCCGGCAATGGGAGGAGGAATTCCTAGAGAATCAGACTTTGAAGGCTAGCGGGATTTGATTGCAGGACTTCGACAGGACTGGGGGAAACAGAGACTGCACTCTTGGATGGCACACACAAAGTAGTGTGCACATCAGGACCCAGGGGAAGGAGCAGTGACCCCATAGGAGACTGAACCAGACCTACCTGCTAGTGTTGGAGGCTCTCCTGCAGAGGTGTGGGGTGGCTGTGTCTCACTGTGAGGACAAGGACACTGGCAGCAGAAGTTCTGGGAAGTACTGCTTGGCGTGAGCCTTCCCAGAGTCTGCCATTAGCCCCACCAAAGAGCCGGGTATGTTCCAGTGCTGGGTCGCCTCAGGCCAAACAATGAACAGGGAGAAAACCCAGTCCCACCCATCAACAGACAAACAGATTAAAGTTTTACTGAGCTCTGCCCTCCAGAGCAACAGCCAGCTCTACCCACCACCAGTCCCTCCCATCAGGAAACTTGCACAAGCCTCTTAGATAACCTCATCCACCAGAGGGCAGACAGCAAAAGCAAGAAGAACTACAATCTTGCAGCCTGTGGAACAAAAACCACATTCACAGAAAGATAGACAAGATGAAAAGGCAGAGGACTATGTACCAGATGAAGGACCAAGGTAAAACCCCAGAAAAACAACTAAATGAGAGGAGATAGGCAACCTTCCAGGAAAAGAATTCAGAATAATGATAGTGAGGATGATCCAAGACCTCAGAAAAAGAATGGAGGCAAAGATCGAGAAGATGCAAGAAATGTTTAACAAAGACCTAGAAGAATTAAAGAATAAACATCTAGAAGAATTAAAGAACAAACAAACAGAGATGAACGTACAAAAACTGAAATTAAAAATACACTAGAAGGAATCAATAGCAGAATAACTGAGGCAGAAGAATGGATAAGTGACCTGGAAGACAGACTGGTGGAATTCACTGCCACAGAACAGAATAGAGAAAAAAGAATGAAAAGAAATGAAGACAGCCTAAGAGACCTCTGGGACAACATTAAATGCAACAACATTTGCATTATAGGAGTCCCAGAAGGAGAAGAGAGAGAGAAAGGACCCAAGAAAATATTTGAAGAGATTATAGTCAAAAACTTCCCTAACATGGGAAAGGAAATAGCCACCCATGTCCAGGGAGCACAGAGAGTCCCAGGCTGGATAAACCCAAGGAGAAACATGCTGAGACACATAGTAATCAAACTGACAAAAATTAAAGACAAAGAAAAGTTATTGAAAGCAGCAAGGGAAAAATGACAAATAACATACAAGGGAACTCTGATAAGGTTAACAGCTGATTTCTCAGCAGAAACTCTACAAGCCAGAAGGGAGTAGCATGACATATTTAAAGTGATGAAAGGGAAGAACATACAACCAAGATTACTCTACCCGGCAAGGATCTCATTCAGATTCGACGAAGAAATGAAAAGCTTTACAGACAAGCAAAAGCTAAGAGAATTCAGCACCACCAAACCAGCTCTACAACAAATGCTAAAGGAACTTCTCTAAGTGGGAAACACAAAAGAAGAAAAGGACCTACAAAAACCAAACCCATAACAATTAAGAGAATGGTAATAGGAACATATATATCGATAATTACCTTAAATGTGAATGGATTAAATGCTCCAACAAAAAGACACAGGCTCACTGAATGGATACAAAAACAAGACCCATATATATGCTGTCTACAAGAGACCCACTTCAGACCTAGGGACACATACAGACTGAAAGTGAGAGGATGGAGAAAGATATTCCATGCAAATGGAAATCAAAAGAAAGCTGGAGTAGCAATACTCATATCAGATAAAATAGAATTTAAAATAAAGAATGTTACAGGAGACAAGGAAGGACACTACATAACGATCAAGGGATCAATCCAAGAAGAAGATAAAAAAATTATAAATATATATGCACCAAACATAGGAACAACTCAATACATAAGGCAACTGCTAACAGCTATAAAAGAGGAAATCAATAGTAACAAAATAATAGTGGAGGACTTTAACACCTCACTTATACCAAAGGAAAGATCATCCAAACAGAAAATTAATAAGGAAACACAAGCTTTGAACAACACAATAGACCAGATAGATTTAATTGATATTTATAGGACATTCCATCCCCAAACAGCAGATTACACTTTCTTCTCAAGTGCACATGGAACATTCTCCAGGATAGATCACATCTTGGATCACAAATCAAGCCTCAGTAATTTAAGAAAATTGAAATCACATCAAGCATCTTTTCTGACCACAGCGCTATGAGATTAGAAATAAATTACAGGGAAAAAACCGTAAAAAACACAAACACATGGAGGTTAAACAATACATTACTAAATAACCAAGAGATCACTGGAGAAATCAAAGAGGAAATCAAAAATTACCTAGAGACAAATGACAATGAAAACACGATGATCCAAAACCTATGGGATGCAGCAAAAGCAGTTCTAAGAGGGAAGTTTATAGCAATACAAGCCTACCTCAAGAAACAAGAAACATCTCAAATAAACAATCTAAACTTACACCCAAAGGAACTAGAGAAAGAAGAACAAGCAAAACCCAAAGTTAGTAGAAGGAAAGAAATCATAAAGATCACAGCAGAAATAAATGAAAAAGAAACAAAGAAAACAATAGCAAAGATCAATAAAACTAAAAGTTCTTTCAGAAGATAAACAAAATTAATAAAGCTTTAGCCAGACTCATCAAGAAAAAGAGGGAGACGACTCAAATCAATAAAATTAGAAATGAAAAAGTAGAAGTTACAAGAGACACCACAGAAATACAAACCATCCTAAGAGACTACTACAAGCAATTCTATGCCAATAAAATAGACAACCTGGTAGAAATGGACAAATTCTTAGAAAGCTATAACCTTCCAAGACTGAACCGAGAGGAAATAGAAAATATGAACAGACCAATCACAAGTAATGAAATTGAAACTGTGATTTAAAATCCTCCAACAAACAAAAGTCCAGGACCAGATGGCTTCAAGGGGAATTCTATCAAACATTTAGAGAAGAGCCAACACCCATCCTTCTCAAACTCTTCCAAGAAATTGCAGAGGAAGGAACACTCCTAAACTCATTCTACGAGGCCACCATCACCCTGATACCAAAACCAGACAAAGATACTACAAAAAAAGAAAATTACAGGCCAATATCCCTGTTGAATATAGATGCAAAAATCCTCAACAAAATACTAGCAATCAGAATCCAACAACACATTAAAAGGATCATACACCATGATCAATATTTATCCCAGGGATGCAAGGATTCTTCAATATACGCAAATCAATCAATGTGATATACCATATTAACAAACTGAAGGAGAAAAACCATATGGTCATCTCAATAGACGCAGAGAAATCTTTTGACAAAATTCAGCACCAATTTATGATAAAAACTCTCCAGAAAGTGGGCATAGAGGGAACCTACCTCAACATAATAAAGGCCATATACGAAAAAGCCACAGCAAACATCATTCTCAATTGTGAAAAACTGAAAGCATTTCCTCTAACATCAGGAACAAAATAAGTATGTCCACTCTCGCCACTATCATTCAACATAGTTTTGGAAGTCCTAGCCACAGCAATCAGAGCAGAAAAAGAAATAAAAAGAATTCAAATTGGAAAAGAGAAGTAAAGCTGTCACTGTTTGCAGATGACATGATACTATACATAGAGAATCCTAAAGATGCCACCAGAAAAACTACAAAAGCTAATCAATGAATTTGGTAAAGTTGTGGGATACAAAATTAATGCACAGAAATCTCTTGCATTCCCATACACTAATGATGAAAATCTGAAAGAGAAATTAAGGAAACATTCCCATTTACCCTTGCAACAAAAAGAATAAAATACCTAGGAATAAACCTACCTATGGAGACAAACGACTTGTATGCAGAAAACTATAAGACACTGATGAAAGAAATTAAAGATGGTACAAACAGATGGAGAGATATACCATGTTTTCGGATTGGGAGACTTAATATTGTGAAAATGACTCTACTACCCAAAGCAATCTACAGATTCAATGCAACCTCTATCAAATTACCAATGGCATTTTTTACAGAACTAGAACAAAAAATCTTAAAATTTCTATGGAGACACCAAAGACCCTGAAGAGCCAAAGCGGTCTTGAGGGAAGAAAAAGGTGCTGGAGGAATCAGACCCCCTGATTTCAGACTATACTACAAAGCTACTGTAATCAAGACAATATGGTACTGGCACCAAAACAGAAATATAGACCAATGGAACAGGATAGAAAGCCCAGAGATAAACCCACACACCTATAGTCAACTAATCTATGACAAAGGAGGCAAGGATATAAAATGGAGAAAAGACAGTCTCTTCAATAGTGGTGCTGGGAAAACTGGACGGCTATATATAAAAGAATGAAATTAGAACACTCTTTAACACCATACACAAAAATAAACTCAAAATGGATTAGAGACCTAAATGTAAGACTGGACACTATAAAACTCTTAGAGGAAAACAAAGGAAGAACACTCTTTGACATAAATCACAGCAAGATCTTTTTTGATCCACCTCCTAGAGTAATGGAAATAAAAACAAAAATAAACAAATGGGACCTAATGAAACTTCAAAACTTTTGCACAGCAAAGGAAACCATAAACAAGACGAAAAGACAACCCTCATAATGGGAGAATATATTTGCAAATGAACCAGCAAACAAAGGATTAATCTCCAAAATATATAAACAGCTCATGCAGCTCAATATTAAAAAAACAAACAACCCAATCCAAAAATGGGCAGAAGACCTAAATAGACATTTCTCCAAAGAAGACATATGATGGCCAAGAAGCACATGAAAAGCTGCTCAACATCACTAATTATTAGAGAAATGCAAATCAAAACTACAGTGAGGTATCACCTCACACCAGTTAGAATGGGCATCATCAGAAAACCTACAAACAACAAATGCTGGAGAGGGTGTGGAGAAAAGGGAACCCTCTTGTACTGTTGGTGGGAATGTAAATTGGTACAGCCACTATGGAGAACAGTATGGAGGTTCCTTAAAAACCTAAAAACAGAACTACCATATGACCCAGCAATCCCACTACTGGGCACATACCCAGAGAAAACCATAATTCAAAAAGACACATGCACCCCAATGTTCATTGCAGCACTATTTACAATAGTCAGGTCATGGAAGCAACCTAAATCCTCATCGACAGATGAATGGATAAAGATGTGGTACATATATACAATGGAATATTATTCAGCCATAAAAGGAATGTAATTGGGTCATTTGTAGAGACGTGGATGGATCTAGAGACTGTCATACAGAGTGAAGTTAAGTCAGAAAAAAAAACAAATATCATGTATTAATGCATATATGTGAAACCTAGAAAAATGGTACAGATGAACTGGTTTGCAAGGCAGAAATAGAGACACATGTAGAGAACAAACGTATGGACATCAAGGGGGGAAAGTGGCGGGGGTGTGTGATGAATTGGGAGATTGGTATTGACATATATACACTAATATATATAAAATGGATAACTAATAAGAACCTGCTGTATAAAAAAGTAAATAAAATAAAATGCAAAAATTAAAAAGAAAAAAAAGAATGCTTTACAGATGGGGTTAAAGAATAGATGTAATTTCCCACACCCACTACTGGGTATAGAACATATTAGGCAATCAATAGTATTTTATGAATAAATAATAACATAAACATGAAAAAATAGATGAGTGGTTGAACAAGAGATGAGAATGGTGGGAAGGAGGGCATTTAAAGTGGGGGAAGAGAAAAAGCAAGGATGAAGAGGAGGAAAAGTCCAGATTATCACACCAAGTTTAGTTAGAGAAAGACAAGTATCATATGATATCACTTATATGTGGAATCCAAAAAAATATGGTACAAATGAACTTATTTACAAAACAGAAACAGACTCACAGGCACAGAAAACAAACTTATGGTTACCAAAGGGGAATAGGGGGGTGAGGAGAGGGATAAATTAGGAGTTTGGGATTAACATATACACATTACTATATATAAAATAGATAAACAATAAACAGCAAGGACCTACTGTACAGCACAGGGAACCATATTCAATATCCTGTAATAACCTATAATGGAAAATAATCTGAAAAAGAATATGTATATGTATATAACTGAATCACTTTGCTGTACACCTGAAACTCACACAACATTGTAAATCAACTATACTTCAATAAAAATTTAAAAAAAAGAAACTTTGATTTATATTGTTTTTTCCTAAAGAGAAAAAGCAGGCAATACTCAGTAAAAGGAGGACAAGGTTGGACCATAGAGGGCCCTGAACACCTCACTAAGTAGTTTAAACAATCTCGGGCACTAGTAAGTACGGACTCAGACAAATGCTTCACTGCTATTTTGCCTTCATTTCATCATCTTTAAATGAAGGAGTTTAGACTAAACAGCGTTTCAGATCTGCTCTAGCACACACGCAGTTCCATAATAGGTGAGCCCGTAGCTTGGTTCTGTATGTAAGTCTTATGTAGAAGACTTTTGAGCATGGAAGGAAAGTGACGAGGACAAATTAGATTATTCTGGCAGTGATCAAACTGGAGGCAGAGAAGCCAGTTCTGATATAACTTAGACCTCGCTCTCACAGAGGCCTGTGCTGAGCAGAGAGCGGGCTCCAGCAGTCACTCATCCATCTTTCCTCTCCAGCCCCTTGCCCATCGAATGCACACAGCTCAAGGTGACAGACTCCAGGGAAGCTGAGGTCAAGTCCGTGACCCTGAAGGGAACAGAGGATGTCACCAAGGACTAATCCTGATGTTTTCAGCGAAAGACAGAGAACAAGGTCCAATAGAACAAGACCCAAATGGACAAATGAGAGAGGCAGGAGAAAGGGCCAGGGATGAGCATGAGGAGAGCAGAAGGCAGACTTCTGGGGGCAGAGGACACAGCACTGGGCCACAGAAAGAGGAAGTGGACTTTCAGGGATTCCCAAGGGGCCCAGTCGGAACCTTTGGACTAAACCTTGCATTGGGTCCAGTGATGGACAAGATAAGACTCTTGCAAGGTGACTTGGCATTGAAGGAAGGGCACCAGGTACTTACTTGGATGCCCCATACAACATCCAACAGCAGCAAAGGACCCTTTCCTCTTAAACCAAATTTTAATACCCTATGTTGAATGAGAACAGAGCAGCTATGGAGAGAAAGGCAGGATTGGGCTTAATCTAACCTGAACATCACATCAGATAAAAGACTTGAGTTATTTGAAGTTAAAATTCCCAAAAGTTCTTGTAGAAAACAGCCAGGGAGGGGGAAAGCCCCAGAAATCTTTCAAGCTGTTAGACTGAAGGGAACACCACACTTCAAAATACACATACGGCACATCCTTCGCTTTGACAGCCCCTAACAGACAAAATTATATCTGTTCTACACACTGGCATGTGGTAGAATTGGATTGATTTGCCCTGACAGCCCTCCCTGCTGGAACAATACTTGTCAGTCAGCCCCGGCAATGTTTGTATTTTCAAGAATAATTATGCAGAGTGATTGTACAAGATCCTGGCAGGTGGGCCAGACAGGCTTAGCTGTCTACCTCTCCGACGCTGTGTCCCTGAGCCCGAGGATGGAAAACTGCTTCCCCCCTCCCAAGCTGTGTGCATCAACCTCCATTTGAGAGTTCTATGCTGATGTCTGTTTTATCATTTGGGATCCTCCACTCCCATGCCCTCCAAACAGAAACCTTTCTTCCTTCAATAATTTCAGCTGATAGCCACTATGTCTTCCTAATTGACTTCTTCAAGTCAGCTGGCCTTAACCAACGTACATCTGAATGAATGCTCCATCGTGAAAGACATGTTTTGTCTTTGGTGGAGATAATTCACATAACACACACACACACACACACACACACACACACACACACACACACACACACACACACACACACACACACAGTGTGCATTCAGGGGCTTTCCTAGCCTGTGTCTTAATTGTGAATAGTTTACCCCAGCATAAATATATCGAGTCTCTTTTCTGTGCACACACTCTAGTGAGGGTTAGAGAAATGCAGATATAATGAAAACGGGATCAGAATGCTACAAACGGTAATGAGAGGGGCCAGCCAAGTGCTCTGTAAGTGAGGCCATTCAGGAAAGGCTCTGTGGAGTCATTGAGCCAATTCTAGAAAAGCAAGTTAGAGTCTTTATGAAGAAAGCTCTGAACACAAGAGAATGGGGCAAGTGCTTAGCCTAAGAAGCAGTGGGGAGCCAGTGGGCACTTCATGAGGTCCGGAGTTCTGTGCCAGCTTCCCAGGCTGCCTCACATGGCTGTAGACTCTGCCCCAATTCCACAGAAAGGCAATGCTCAGTAGAGCTCACAACCAATGATATGTGGTGAATGAAAGAGACAGGATCACAGACAAGATTTTTGGTTGCATCCCAAGAGTTTTCCATCTCTGGATGGATTTCTGTCCAATTGATATGTCAAGCAGAGTACTATGCTATTTCCTCTTCAATATGATTATTTGAGAACTCATATTTTCAAAGGTAGGACTAATGTTTGTTTTCCTTAAAGGATTTTGCAATATTTTCAGCATCTTTCAACCCAACATACCTTTTTTTTTTCCTCTTCATTTCACCATTTAAGCACCTATGTGTAAAGAATTGTGTTTGATGCTGTGGAAGGTTCAAGGGTGAATAAGGGCCACAGGAAGCCAGTGTTCATTAACTGCACATCTGCTGCGCGAGAGGTATCATGTCAAGCATTGTACATACAATCTTTTATTCAGACATCCTTCTGCACCTAAGAAGAGACATCACTGACTCCATTTGGGGAATGGAATAAGTAAGTCTTGGAGATGTTAAGTAATTTGCCCAAAGCCACACAGCTGGAAAGTGGCCAAGGCAAGCTAGAAATGGCTTCAAAACCAAGCAGTCTCTCACAGTAGAACACAAATCTTTCCCCTAAGGGAACTGTAGTCTAACAGGGAGATGCGACACAAAGTACACAAATAACAGTTGTAAAAAGAAGAATGTAAAACCCACCATGACAGATGTTAGAAATACAGGGTTGAGGGTGTTCAGAAGAAAAACATTCTTTGAATACAGGGTTTGGGGTTGGAGGTGTGCCATTTGAATTTTCCCTAGTAAGTTGAGCAGGGCTTGAATGTTGGTTGGAAAAGAAGGGCATTGTTGAATGTAATGAATTATGACATTTTCAAATTGTCAAGATGTCACTGACTTGATCATGTACTGGACCTTCATGTTAAGACATACCTGCATTAAAGTCCAAAATCTGAACCCTATTTAGGTTGAACCAAATGAAATTTCCATTTGTGCAGGCCCAAATGAGACAAATATCAGCTATTTCACGTGACTTAACATTAGGTTGTATCTTTACAAACAGAAACTCTGAATGTTAGAAAATACATATCTTTTAATGTACAAAAAAACATAAAGGAAAGCAATACATGCACATGGTAACAAACCACGAGCCTTAAGACAGAAAGAAGTTGTACCCTTCCATACTCATCCCTGTCCTTGGTCCTACTCTCCTGGGCAACCAATACAATACAATTTAGATTTTGGTTTTCAAGTGGTGAGCTCCATAACTCTAATTAATATGGTATACCTCTTGTTCCTGTTTTCTCAATTTAAGACACTTATTGATTCTCCACTATATAAGAGGAGGATTTTGCTTGCACTGTCTCCCACCTCCACCCAATAACTGGGTGCTGTATTAGTTTTTAGTTCTTCCATTGATTATCTATTATGCTATACCTCTATTTCAGCCAGTATCCTGACACTCTTCTGTATATGATGAGCATATTAGCACCCCTATCTTCCCTCTACCCCACTCACATATTGAGGTATATTCTTTGAGCTTGACCTACAACTGTGTCAATATTATTGTTATATACATTCCATTCCCAATATGATACAATTAAGTGTCTTATGCTTCTAAAAATTGAACAGCAATAAACAGAATTTATGTTAATATGACCAGCTTAATACTGTATACTACAAGGCTAAGTGGGTGCCAGGACTGCATTTGCTTTTCATGCCTAATGGTCATGCAGAGAACTTCTGAGCCACTTGAAGGAGGATGTTCATAGCATCAAGATCAAAAGACTTCTCTCTCTTAAGCATCAAGATTGTTACAGCATCAAATTCAGGCAGACAGATTTTTCATTTCTCCTGCTGGCACTCAGTGGACCTCTCAATTTGAGGTCCACGGTGCTTCTTCAACACTGAGGAGTCATCTTTGTTTTTTTCTTTGATAATTTTCTCCCTGCCATTTTTCTCAGTTCTCATCATTATCTGGAAATCTTAATAATCATATGTCGCCTCTCATGATACAACTGAATTGTATGAATTCTCTCTCATGAATTGGTTATCTATTTCTCTTCTTCTCCAGCACTATTTCTGCCTTTTTGCTCTTTATTTTGGAAAACGTTCTTGCCTATCTTTCAGACCTGTGATTGAAACTTTTACTTCCACCACCATATATTTAATTTTTATGAGTTCCTTATCTTATAATTCCTTTTTCCTAGCTACTTAACTTTGATTTATGTGCATAAAATCTCAGATCAGAGAACACTTTTTTCTTTTAAATTTTCTTACACTCCGAAAAAATTTCTTTTCCCTCCAAGTCATTTATTCTCTTTGTATCTTCTCTTTCAGGTGCTTATTGTCCTTACATGTAGAGTGGATCTTGAATTCTATTTGTATTGAAGAAAGAAAGACTGGATCGCTAATAAGGGTTTCCTGGGCTCTTATGTCAGTATTTCTGATTTCAGATGGGAGGTTTGGTTAGGAATTGGGTCATTGGTAGAACACATAGATTGGAAGGGCTTGCTTTAGGGTGAATAGGCAGAGAATGGACCATTCAGCTGGAGTATAAACATGCCAGAGTAAAGAGAACAGTACTCTGTTCTCCCATACCCATACTAATATTAGCCCTCATCCTCTAGGACAATCTGGCAATTTCTGCACAGAAGTGTTTTAGATTTTTTTTTTTTGGGGGGGTATGAGGATAAATAATGGGCTATCTGCTTCTCTGCTCAGTTGGAGGTGGGAGTGCATACCACTCATGCAGTGCCTCCCTTGTTTTAAGCCCTTTCCCACTGCTTCCTTCTGTTGAAACTGTTGCATGCACATGATGGCCCCAAGCCTGCAACCATTCCAGGTTCCACCAAACAGGGCACTCCTGCCTCCACTGCAGACGCCCATAGCATATTCCGAGCTGAAGATTCTTCCACTATGTTTCATGCATCAACATGGCAACCAGGCACCATCTCTTTTCCAGAAATCTACTGAAAAATCTTAGCCATTAAAGCCTCAGCCTCTGCTTCACTGTTATGAATAAGAGGCAACAGATATGTTCTGCTCAGCAATCTGGATGGAATGTCTTCAATACCTTACCAGGGAGGTGTTCCTTGGAGTCTCCACACAGATGGAATGTTCTCCAAGAGCTCAACCAGGGTGCCTGAGGACTTTGAATAACCTATTCATTTCACAAATGAGAACAACAAGGCACAGTAAAAGTGCTAATTTCCCAGAGCTGAGCCAGGACCCACCATTTGCTTGCCCTCAAACCCAGTGCCATTTTCATTATACCATGATATTTCTCATTATAGATATTTATCAACCAAACACAACACATAGTTCAAACGTGTAAGAAGAGGGGAAGGCAGGGAAGATAAAGGCTGTATGAAGTCAGCAGAATATTGCTATAGCCTGTCCTCAGAAGTCACATCACCCTTCCTCTGCAGCTACCAGATTTATCTCTCTTGTCCTCTGCCTATTCACACGCTCCATCTTCGATGAGCTGCAAAACCTTGGGTGTGAACTCACGTCAAGAAGCATGGTGTTGAAGGCAGTTTATGAGCTGAGGGCAGATTTATAACGTGAGACTCATGGTGCTTGGGTTTCCTTCCTTTCTGTCTTGGGATAAGGATGTGTTTTTTGTGATTCTGTCAACTGGAACACTTCCAAACTTTACAGTCGATGCTACAAACTCGGTTTTTGGAGAATAGTTATAAAAAGTGCACAGTTATGCTACGGTACCTAACCACACTGCTTTAGAGAGGAAAGAGCCATTCCTATCCATCGGGCTTGGGGTACTGCTGTAGAGGGTCACACAAATCTGGCTCCTGCTACGGTTCCCCAAATTTTATAATGAAGTCCTTTCTAGAAATTGCCTTCTCCTGAGAGAGTTTCAATGCAACTATTACAAAGGGAACTACTTATGCTGGGTGATTAAAAATTATGTTGTTATATGTTAATATGAACCATTTATAGCTGGGATTAGTTTAGTCTAAATTATTAAAATGGCATCAAATATTCAGAGTAGATTATATCAAATTCATTCGAGAAAACAATGGGACCAACAAGGGATTAATTTCTAAAATACACGAACAGCTCATACAGTTCAATGTCAAAAAAAACAAAACCTCATCAAAAATGGGCAGAAGACCTAAAATATTTCTCCAAAGGAGACATACAGACGGCCAACAGGCACATGAAAAGATGCTCAACAATGTTAATTATTAGAGAAATGCATATCAAAACCACAATGAGGTATCACCTCACACCAGTGAGAATGGCCATCATCAAAAAATCTACAAATATTAAATTCTGGTGAGGATGTGGAGAAAAGGGAACCCTCCCACACTGTTGATGGGAATGTAAATTGGTGGAGCCACTATGGAAAACAGCATGAAGTTTCCTTAAAAAACTAAAAACAGAGTTACCACATGATCCAGCAATACCACTCCTGGGCATATATCTGGAAAAGAGGAAAACTCTAACTCAAAAAGGTACACACGGCCCATTGTTCATAGCAGCACTACTTACAAGAGCCAAGACATGGAAGATGAATGGGTAAAGATGTGGTATATAGACACAACGGAATAGTACTCAGCCGTAAAAAAAAAGAATGAAATAATGCCATTTGAAGCAATCTGGATGGACCTAGAGATTATCATGTTAAGTGAAGTCAGTCAGACTGAGAAAGAAAAGTATCATATGATACCGCTTACATGTGGAATCTAAAAGAAAATGATACAAATGAACATATTTACAAAACAGAAACAGACTCACAGAGAACAAACTTATGGTTACCAAGGGGGAAAGGGGTGGGAGATAAATTGGGAGTTTGGGATTAACAGATACATGCTACAATATATAAAATAGATAAACAATAAGGGCCTACTGTACAGCAGAGGGAACTATACTCAATATCTTACAATAATACCTATAATGGAAAAGAATCTGGAAAAGAATATATATATGTATATAACTGAATCACTTTGCTGTACACCTGAAACTAACACAACATTGTAAATCAGCTATATTTCAATTAAAAAAATAAATAAGAAAAATATTGGATTGGCCAAAAAGTTGGTTCGGGTTTTTCCATTCCATCTTAGGGAAAAACCCAAACGAACTTTTGGGCCAACCCAATACAATAAAAAGAATAAGCCAGTGTTAAATCATATGGTATGCTGAAGTTGAGGCAATAATCAGCTGATGACAATTTGTCTCTATGGGTATGGCTAAACAATGTCCAGCCCTGCCTTGTAACTCCACCTGGGGCCTGAGTGGACAAGCCTCCAGGGAGAACCTGATTCCTCAGGAGGGTTGATATCTGCATGGGGTTGAACTGATAGTTAGGATCCAACATGGGACTCAGGTCACTTATCTGATCCAGGCTCCTCCACCGTAAAATACCTGAGTGAACCAAAAGTATTTGGAAGGAACCATAAAATGTTCTTAAATTTTGTCCCCCACCCCTTATGAATTTGCACATGATTATAATGAACTGAACAGGAGTGAGATCAGTACAAGCCCAGATGAAAACACTATAACCATGCAAGAACCAATGAAGGCCCAGGAGGAAAATGTCCATTGAGGAAGAAAAGTGAAAAACGAGGAGGAAAGTGTCCCGTGGGCAGGGCTCAGGGTGATGATGGGGGAAGCAGTGAGTGAAAATGACCACAATTTGCAGGCAGGGATTAAGAGGCAGAAAGGAAGTCTCAGTCCAATTGTTGCTAATAACTAACTACATAAGTCACAGCAATTCACTTAATGTATCTGTTGATTCCTCTCCTCTCACTGTAAAATGGGAATAGAAATACCTGACCCCTGCATCCTAGAGAGAACAACATGGTATTCTAAATAAAAAGCACTCTGAAAAGTAAAATGTACTATAAATGTTACATGGTGTGACCACTGCTATAGAGCAATTTGGTGCTCAAGATTATACAGTGCCTTACAGATACATTTTATTGGTCCAATTTAACATTAAATATTATAGACAAACTACAATACTAATGGGGCCTTCTGCTCTCGGAACACTTTAAAGTTTATAAAGTACTCTCACATATTACTTTATTTGAGCATGAAAATAGCTCTGTGAAATGGGCTATGAACATTTCCCAAGTTCCATTTCACAGTTGAGGAAGCAGAGGCTCAGAGAGGCTGAGGGGCTCATCCAAGTTTGCACAGCTGGACAGTTATAGAACTAGACACCAAGCTTGGCCTTTTGATTCCAAGTTCAATATTCTTTACACCAAAGTGGCATAGCAGGGATTCTGGAGACTAAGAATGACAGAAGTAAAAAAATTCATTCTGGATAAGACTTGTAGATATGATGCTAAGATCAATGCAAGATACTAGTGCAAAAATAGTGCCAGGCATTTGTCTACTAGACAGATATGAACTCAAGAAAGGAGAAATTAATGCGGATGGGTAATCACAGGAAAGGCTTCACATATTAAAAAAGGTCTGGGTTTTCATGTGAAAAATGGATTTCTTTGAATAGTTGGAGTTAAAGGAGAAGAAGCGAAAGCATGAAGTCAGGATGGTGGGAATAAGATTGCTCTGTTTAACCAGGGGTATAGTAAGAGGTGGTGGGATAGAAGTTTTAAGAGAAGTTTTGATAAGTTAAATGGGACAAGATCATAGAGAGCCTGAAGGTTAGATGAAGGGGTCTAGCTTTGACCCTATAAGCAGAATGGAGTTATTGTAGGTTCCTGAACAAGGGAGTGGCATTACATATCTAGTATACTGTCTGGTAGGAATACACACAGTGTATTAAATGCACCCAGAAGCACAGAGAGTAACTAGAAGATTGTTGCATTAATAACAGCATAGTCATGGAGTCCCTGTGTCACAGTGGTGGCAATGAAAAGAAAAGGAAAGCTACAAATCCTAAGAGCCAAGTCATTGGATAATCAGAGCAAGAGAATTACTCGCTCAGCTACCACACTCCAAATGACTCTCAGAAACATCAATAGTTTTCTTAATCATATTTTCCCTTAACCATGCTGCCAAATTAAGTGACCCAGAGTCGCCAAAGCAAAGAGTTCATTAAAAATCTCTGGAATTTGTCTAAAATGTTCTTTAATTCACCCCTTGGTCTTCTTTCCAAGAAGACTTCTCAGAAGTGAAACGATTATATACGCACATAAACACCACTAGAGTCATCTTCAGACCTTCCCAATGCTCTTAACTATGTACTCATATCATATGAATCCCTGCATCTAATGTCAGAAGATGTTGTCGTGTCACCTTTCATTGGATCCATACCATCTCCGAAGAGGTGACGTGAAGATGGGGAGAAGAAACAGAGGCAAAGAAGCCCCAAGTGCCAAGTGTGGAGCAGAGAAGGAGGAGGAGAAGGGCAGGAAGATGTGGACCAGTATGGTATCGTGGATGGAGAGCCTGGATCCTAGTAACTTGGCTGCTTGGTCCAGCCTGAACTCAGTGCCTGAGTCTGCCTTTTCAACACTTACCTGAGCCCTGCCCCAAAGCAAAGAGGTTAAGGATTGAAATTGGTCCCCTTTCTTTGGTTGGCAGGTGGGTTCATAAACATGGTCTGATTTGAACAGCCTCCATTTTCCTAAGTGAATTTTAATAAAGACATACTTTCCCTTTAAATTTCAACAGCTCTGCTGTGTTTTCCATTCCCTCTTCATTTCAGCGTGTGGGCATCACACACACACACACACACACACACACACACACACACACACGCACGCACACACACACAGACACCTCGCACGCTGCACCGACAGCTGCTTGCCAGTCAATGAAGTCACGTTACTCTGTCATGAGGACGTGTGAAATCAGCCGCCTCCCGGGAGGTGGGCAGAGGCATGCACGATGCAATCAATGTAAACAGGATTTTTCTGTCTCCTGTGCCTGTTTTGTTGGCTCATTGAGCAGAGAAGTGAACAAGCTTCACTGGGTGCAGAACTGTATTTAGGAAAAACCTTTTCTTTTTATTGCCATTATATGTGATAATGACTTCAGGAGACTGTCACCTTTAGATTCACACTGGTTGGATGAAACAGGCTCCCTGCTTTCAGAAAAATCCAACAGAATTGACCTCTTTTTCCCATGAAAATGTCGACAGCAATATACAACCCTCACTCCCTAGGCAGGCATACCAGAGCCCCTCCAATGGCCCCAAGGCTGTGGACAAGCTCCATCACTGCCATGGTAGCTTCAGCACCTCAAAGCATCTCCCTTAGTGCTGAGGATCACAGTGCTCCACGCCAGGCAGTTGTCACTGCTGCCAAGGATCTGTCAGCCCCGGCGCTCCCCTGGCTGCACGCATATTCATGGCTCATTCCAGCAGAAGAACCTCCATCCCAGACTCCAGCAACCCAGACATGGATGACTTAAACCAAGTACCTGAGAGCTTAATTCTATTATTCCATAGGGATTTTGTACTCCATGGCAAGAACTTATGAAAGACAGATGTTTATTTTGGGTCAAACACACTTACATAATGCTTGATGGTGTGCAAATAATGGTTTGTCTCACCCGACATTGTTAGACTACCTACAAGGACTTCCCTGCCCCCAGAATTAAACCTCTATCTAAAACCAACCAAAGCCAACAAGCAGGCTTCATTGTTCAAATAAGAAGTGTACAGTGGGAGAAATCTCCAGGACACTGGGATAGGATGAGACCCTGGATGGCTAATTAACAGGACCAGGGAAGGGAGTGTGACAGAGTCTGACACACAAGTGAGCTGGCAACCCTAACTAATTAGCAACAATTAATTTTACAGTAGGAGCAAGAACACATGTATTATGTTCTATAAAAGCTTAATAGATGTCACCATAAATCACTCTCATCTCTCCCCTGAAACTGAACTTGCAAGTAGGCTGCCTTGAAATCTTCAGGAATGAACAATATAGAGCTACCTTCTATCTCTTGGATCTTAATATGAAAGCAAGACAGCTTTTGCTCTGCTACTTGGCCCTTGACAAATCTCAGCTGTTGTAACTGAGGTTGGCATCAGTAGGCTCCACTGTACCCCAGCCCTGAACCAATTCTGATTAAGGAAGGCAAGAAATGATCAGCCCGAGTTCCTGGTAGGATCTGGGATCCATAGTGCTACCCTAGTTGGATGTCCAGTGTTCCCAAAAGGAGCTTCCTGCCTGAGACAGAGAACAGATTTCTTCATTTATGTCTCCTATCGATTGGAAGTACCTGCGTGGAACATTATGTTGAAAGGATTGGGGCTTAGTGGGAAAGAGTGCCAGGAGCAATTAGTAATGTCTGCTAGGCACTAGGATTAGAAGCACTGTGGTTTTGTTTGTTCTGTTTTGTTTTAATTTTCCACCATTTTTAAAAATTGTGGTAAAATACGTATAAGATAAAATGTATCATTTTAAAGTGTACAATTTAGTGGCATTAACTGCATTCATAATTCTGTGCAACCATCACTACTATCATTTTTTAAAAATTTTATTGGAGTATAGTTGCTTTACAATGTTGTGCTAGTTTCCTGCTGTACAGCAAAGTGAATCAGTCATACATATACCTATATCCACTCTTTTTTAGATTTCCTTCCCATTTAGGTCACCACAGAGCACTGAGTAGAGTTCCCTGTGCTATACAGTAGGTTCTCATTAGTTATCTATTTTATACATAGTAGCATCATTATTATCTAGTTCCAGAATTTTCCCATCACCCCAAGTGGAAACCCTGAAACTATTAAGCACTCACTTCCCATTTCCCCCTCCCCTCAGCCCCTGGAAACCACTAATCTGTTTTCTGTCTCTATGGATTTGCTTATTCTGGAAATTTCATATGGATAGAATCATACAATATGTGTCCTTTGTGTCTGGCATCTTTGCACTTAATGTTTTCAAGGTTCGTGTTGTCGTAGGTATCAGCACTCTTGTTTTGATCACCTTGACCTTTGATCACCAAAGTCCTGTCTTTGGTGAGTACTCTTCTTCAGTTTCCTAAACAGCATCTCAGTTCTCATCTGAGTCATGAACCCACGTTGAACCCCAGCCAAGTCTTTCTAGGACTCTTTGTCAAATGCTTGCACTTTATTTTTCATCCTCCCGGGCCCCTGGTGGAACTCTATTCTGAGAGGGCAAAGTAACTGAAACTGGGACTCTGTTGTTTGTTACATGGCTCTTGATGCCATGATCCAGCAACCAGACTGGACTCCCTTGGAATGGAGGCAGACCTGACCCATTCTTCAGGGCACTGTACATTGCTTTCTCAAGACTGATAGATTTCAAATGCCAGACTTTAGCCAGGTGAATTCCCCCAGTCCTGAATCTATATTGGAGCAGTTTTATTAATTTTTCAGAAAGCTAAACAGAAAATGTGGGATATAGAGTGGTAAATTAAAATGTGAGAGATGTGACCTCTACTTCTAGGAAGACAAAGTAGGTATACTTTTCTCAGTGAAATATTTCTCAATGTTTCCCACTGAGTACCATTGAGAAACATTTTCTCAATGTTTCCCACTAAGTACCATTAAGGACCCTTAACAATGTATATTAAGCAAACATAAGAATACTCTAAAAGGTGGAGAAAAGAAGGAATGATGATTGAAATTTCCCAAATCTAGCAAAAGACATAAACTTAAAGATTCAAGAAGTTAACCCCAAACAGGATAAGCCCAAAGAAATATACACTATGAAGATTTTAGTCAAACTTCTGAAAACTAAAGACAAAGAAAAAATTCTTAAGTGTAGTGAGAGAGAAATGACACCTTATCTGTAAGGGAAAAACTATTTTAATGGCAGTGGATTTCTCATATGAAACCATGGAGACCAGAAGAAAAGTAGCCTGACCTTATTCAAGTGATCAAAAAAAGTTAAGTACTGTCAACTCAGAATCCTATGTCCAGTGAAAATATCCATTAAGAACAAGGAAAGAGTACTAGGGCACCTACCAGACGCTGGTGGGGGACCTCGACACCCAAGGGGACAGGAGGAACCCCAGAGGGACTGGGTAGGACATGGTGGGGAGCGAGGGGGGAGGAGAAGTGGAAGCCAGATGGGACTGGTGACCCTGAGGAGTGGCTGGGGGATAGGAGGGGTTCCCACATCTGGAGGATTCAGGGGAACATGGCTAGCATTTCCCCCAATCACTCAGGCCCCAGGAAGCCTGCTGGGGTCCTGGTCCTGGTCCTCTGCCCTCCAGGGCCCCCTCCAGCCACATGGGTCCTAGAGGCATGGGAGGGAGGGTGGGAGGAAGAAGAGTAGAGGCCAATGGGGAGTGACCCTCCGGGATCAGAGGATGGGGAGGAATGTGACTAGAGTTTCCCCCTCCCACTCAGGCCCCAGTGAGCCTACTGAGGCCCCAGGCCTGATCATCCACACTCTGAGGCTGGAGGCACTCCAGGGGCCTTCTGGCCACCCTAAGCCTAAGCCCCGCAGCCCCACCCCTACCCCCCAGGGCCTTTTCTGGCTGTGTGGGTCCTAAGCCTAGACCCGCCCCCACCTAAACCCCATCACCACCTAAGCCTGTGCCCGCCTAAGCTCTGCCCCCACAGCCATGGCTTTTCTGGCCTTTTTTTTTTCTCTCTTTCCTATCACAAGTAATGAAATTGAAACTGTAATTAAAAATCTTCCAACAAATGTCCAGGACCAGATGGTTTCACAGGTGAATTCTATCAAAACATTTAGAGAAGAGCTAACACCTATCTTGCTCAAACTCTTCCAAAAAATTGCAGAGGGAGGAACATTCCCAAATTCATTCTACAAGGCCACCATCACGCTGATACCAAAACCAAAGATATCACAAAACAAAGAAAATTACAGACCAATATCACGGATGAACACAGACAAAAAAATCCTCAACAAAATACTAGCAAACAGATTCCAACAACATATTAAAAGGATCATCCACCATGATCAAGTGGGATTTGTCCCAGGAATGCAAGCATTCTTCGATATATGCAGATCAATGTGATACACCATATTAACAAATTAACGAATAAAAAAACATATGATCATCTCAATAGATGCAGAAAAATCTGTTGATGAAATTCAACACCCATTTATGCTAAAAACTCTCCAGAAAATGGGCATAGAGGGAAACTACCTCAACATAATAAAGGCCATATATATGAAACACCCACAGCAAACCTCATTCTCTGTGGTGAAAAACTGAAAGCATTTCCTTTAAGATCAGGAACAAGACAAGGATGCCCACTCTTGCCACTCTTATTCAACATAGTTTTGGAAGACCTAGGCACGGCAATCAGAGAAGAAAAAGAAATAGAAGGAATCCAAATTGGAAAAGAAGAAGTAAAACTCTCACTGTTTGCAGATGACATGTTACTATACATAGAAAATCCTAAAGATGACACAAGAAAACTAGTAGAGCTAATCAATGAATTTGGTAAAGTTGCAGGATACAAAATTAATGCACAGAAACATCTTGCATTCCTATACACTAACAATGAAAGATCAGAAAGAGAAATTAAGGAAACAATCCCATTTACCATAGCAAAAAAAGAATAAAATACCTAGGAATAAACCTACCTAAGGAGGCAAAAGACCTGTATGCAGAAAACTATAAAACACTGATGAAAGAAATCAAAGATGACACAAACAGATGGAGAAATATACCATGTTCTTGGATTGGGAAGAATCAATACTGTGAAAATGACTCTACTACCCAAAGCAATCTACAGATTCAATACAAACCCTATTAAATTACCAACGACATTCTTCACAGAATTAGAACAAAAAATTTACAATTGTATGGAAACAAAAAAGACCCCAAATAGCCAAAGCAATCTTAAGAAAGAAAAACAGAGCTGGAGGAATCAGGCTTCCCTGACTTCAAACTATACTACAAAGCCACAGTAATCAAGACAGTATGGTACTGGCACAAAAACAGAAACATAGATCAGTGGAACAGAATAGAAAGCCCAGAGATAAACCCATGCACATATGGTTACCTAATTTATGACACAGGAGGCAAGAACATACAATGGAGAAAAGACAGCCTCTTCCATAAGTGGTGCTGGGAAAACTGGACAGCTACATGTGAAAGAATCAAATTAGAACACTGCCTAACACCACACACAAAAATAAACTCCAAATGGCGTAAAGACCTAAATGTAAGACGGGACAGTATAAAACTCTTAGAGGAAAACATAGGAAAAACATTCTTTGACATATATCACAGCAAGATCTTTTTTGACCCACCTCCCAGAGTAATGAAAATAAAAACAAAAATAAACAGATGGGTCCTAACGAAACTTAAAAGCTTTTGCCCAGCAAAGGAAACCACAAACAAGACAAAAAGACAACGCTCAGAATGGGAGAAAATATTGGCAAATGAAGCAACAGACAAAGGATTAATTTCCAAAATATACAAACAGCTTATGGAGCTCAATATCAAGAAAACAAACAACCCAATCAAAAAATGGATGGAAGACCTAAATAGACATCTCTCCAAGGAGGACATACGGATGGCCAAGGGGCCCATGAAAGGATGCTCAACATCACTAATTATTAGAGAAATGCAAATCAAAACTACATTGAGGTATCACCTCACCAGTCAGAATGGCCATCATCAAAAAATCTACAAACAATAAATTCTGGAAAGGGTGTGGAGAAAAGGGAACCCTCTTGCACTCTTGGTGGGAATGTAAATTGATACAGCCACTGTGGAGAACAGTATGGAGGTTACTTAAAAAACTAAAAATAGAAGTACCGTATGACCCAGCAATCCCACTACTGGGCATATACACTGACAAAACCATAATTCAAAAGGACACATGTACCCCAATGTTCACTACAGCACTATTTACAATAGCCAGGACATGGAAACCACTAAATGTCCAACGACAGATGAATGGATAAAGAAGATGTGGCACATATATACAATGGAATATTACTCAGCTATAAAAAGGAACGAAATTGGGTTGTTTGTAGAGATATGGATGGACCTAGAGTCTGTCATTCAGAGTGAAGTACGTCAGAAAGAGAAAAACAAATATCGTATATTAATGCATGTAGGTGGAATCTAGAAAAATGGTACAGATGAACCTATTTCCAGGGCTGCAATAGAGACGCAGGCATAGAGGATGAATACGTGGACATGAGGGGGAAGGGGTGATGGGACGAATTGGGAGATTAGGATTGGCATATATATACTACCATGTGTAAAATAGATAACTAGTGCGAACATGCTATAAAGCACAGGAAGCTCAGCTCTGTGCTCTGTGACGACCTAGATGGGTGGGATGGGGGTGGGGGTGGGAGGGAGGTCCAAGAGGGAGGGGATATATGTATACATATAGCTGATTCACTTCATTGTACAGCAGAAACTAACACAACATTGTAAAGCAATTATACTCCAATAAAAAAAATGAAAAAAAAAAAAAGAACAAGGAAAGAAAAAAAATCTTTGGCAAATAGAATATTTTTTCCTTCTCTTTTTGAGTTTTCTAACTTGTGTTTGGGGGATGAAGCAAAAATTATAACATTGTTTCATTGTAGATATATGTAGAAAAAATATTGAAGATTATAATTATATATAATTATAATTGAAAAGAGAAAGTAATAAGGGGGGTAACTTTTCTGCATTTCATTTGAACTGGTAAAATGGCAAAACCAGTAGACTATGATAAGCTATGTTAATATAATACCAAGAGCAAGCACTAAAAAGGGTATACAAAGGGACACACTCAAAAAAAGTATAGATACATCAAAATGCAATTATAAAAAATGTTCAAGTAACCCAGAGGAAATCAGGAAGAAGAAAAAAGAGAAACAAAAGCAGCAACAAAATAGAGCAAACAGAAAACAAAAAATGAAAGACTTAAGCCCTAAGATGTCAATAATTACATTAAATGGAAGGATCTAATTAGGTCAATTAAAAGAGAGAAATTGATATATGATGATATATGCATGACTCAACTGCATGACATCTACAAGAAAGTCACTTCAAATATAACAATATAGGTAAGTTGAAAATAAAAGGATGAATGGAAGATGATCATGAAAACATTAGTCAAAAGAAAGCAGAAATGACTATATTAATATAAGATAAAGTAAACTTCAGAGCAATGAGAATTACCAGGGACAGAAGGAGACATTACATAATTGATAAAACAGTCAATCCACCAAAAAGGCATAGCAGTCCTAAATGTAAATGCACCAAGAAAGATGAAAAATATGTAAGAAAAAAGTGAGATAACTGAAAGGAGAAATAGACAAATCCACAATTGTAATTGGAGACTTCAATATCTTTCTTTCAATAATTGATAAAACTACTAGACAGAACAGTTAGCTAGGATGAACAAGACCTGAAAACACCATTAACCAACAGAATCTGAATGACATTGATAAGACATTCAACTCAACTGTCCAAGTACCTATAGAACACGTACCAAGGTAGACCATATCAAACAAACAACAACAAACGTAAATGAATTGAAATCATGTAGTGTGTGTTCTCTGACCACCATAGAGTCAAAATAGAAATCATCACAGAATGATAACAGGAAAATACTAAACACTTGCAACTTAAACAAAACATGTCTAAATAATCCATGGATCAAAAAGGAAGTTTCAAGGGAAATTTTTTAAGATACTTTGAACTGAATGAAAATGAAAACACAACATATTAAAATTTGTAGAGCACAGATAAAGCAATGCCGAGAGGAAAATTTGTAGCACGAAATTCTTACATTAGGAAGAAAAAGAACCTCAAACCAATAATCTAAGCTCCTGCCACAAGAAACCAGAAGCACGAAATAAACACAAAACAAGTAAAGAAATTTAAAAAGATAAGAACAGAAATCAATGAAGAAAACATAAACAATAGAGAAAAACACTGCACCAAAAAGTTGGTTCTTCGAAAAGATCAATAAAATTGGCAAGTCGCTGGCAAGACTGACGAAGAAAATAAAAGAGAAGACTCACATTAACAAAATCAGGAATGAAACCTTATCGATGTTACAGACATTGAAAGGATAATAAGGGACTACTATGAGCAACTCTGCACACATAAGATCAACAAATTGGATGAAATGAAACAATTCTTTGAAAAGTAGAAACTACCACAACTCACCTAAAATGAGATAATTTGAATAGTTCTATAACTTTTAAGGAAATTTGAAAACTCCCCAAAAGGAAATTTCTAATTCCCAATGGTTTCACTGGAGAATTCTACCAAACATTTAAAGATTTAATGCCAATTCCATACAATTTCTTCCAAAAAATAAATGAGGAGGGAGTATTTCTAAATTCATTTTAAAGCTAGTGTTACCTTGATATCAATACCAGATGAAGACAGCACAAAAAACAAAACTACAAATATCCCTCTTAAATATAGATATTAAAATTCTTAACAATGTATTAGCAAATAGAATTCTGCAATATATAAAAAGAATTATACACCATGACCAAGTGGGATTTATTTCTGAGATGGAAAGTTGGTTCAATACTCAAAAGCCAATCAATGCAATCCACCATATAAACAGGCTCAAGAAGAAAAATCACATGATCTTATCAACTGATGAAGAAAATGCATCTGATAATCTTCAATACCTGTTTTTGGCAAATACTCTCAAAACATTTAGAATAGAGGGAAACTTCCTCAACTTGATACAAGTATACACGAAAAACCTACAGATAACATTATGCTTAACGGGTAAAAGACAACGCATTCCCTTCAAGATTAGAACAGGGCGAGGTTGTCAGCTCTCACCCTTCTTATTCAACATAGTAGTGGAAGTTCTAGTCAGTGCAATAAAGCAGTAAAGGAAATAACAAGCATACAGGTGGAAAAGGAAGAAGTGAAAGGCCATGACAGTCTATACAGACCATTCCAAAAAATCTATTTAAAAAATTCTTTCTAAAATAAATGAGTTCAGCAAGGTTGCAGGATACAAAATAAACATGAAATCAATTTTGTTTCTATAAGCTAACAATGAACATGTAGACACCAAAATTAAAAATGCAATACCATTTAAAATTGCTCCAAAAAAATATGAAATACTTAGATGAAATCTAACAATGTGTTCAGGACTTACATGTTGAAAACTACAATGCTGATGAAAGAAATCAAACGTCTAAATAAATAGAGAAACATATCATGCTCAAGGGCCTCTGGAGGCAGCAAGGCCCTATAGACACTGATTTCAGGTTTCTGGCCTCCAGAAATGTGAGAGAATATATTTGTTTTTGTTTTTTTTTCTTCGGTACGCGGGCCTCTCACTGTTGTGGCCTCTCCCGTTGCGGAGCACAGGCTCAGGACGCGCAGGCTCAGCGGCCATGGCTCACAGGCCCAGCCGCTCCGCGGCATGTGGGATCTTCCCAGACCGGGGCACGAACCCATGTCCCCTGCATCAGCAGGCGGACTCTCAACCACTGTACCACCAGGGAAGCCCTACTTCTGTTGTTTTAAACCACCACATTTGTGGTAATTTTTCATGGCAGCTGTAGGAAACTAATACAATAGCCTTTCAACAAATGGTGCTCCCACAATTACACATCCTTGGGCAAAAAACTGACCTGTGACCTAAGTCTCACACCTTATACACAAACTAACTAAAAAATAAATTAAGCTTAAATGTAAAACATAAAATTATAGAACATTTTAGAAAAACAAACAGAAAACAATCTTCAGGATTTAGGGCTAGGCAAAGCACTCCTAGATTTGACTCCAAAAGCATGATACATAAAAGGAAAAATTAATAAACTGGACTTAATCAAAAGCAAAAATTTTTACTAAATATTCTGTTAAGGGGATGAGAAGACATGCAAAACACTGGAAGAAAATATTTGCAACCGCATATGTGACAAAGTATCTAGAATACATAAATAATTCTCAAAACTCAATTGTTAAAAAACAACAAAAAAGTCCAGTTATGAGATGGACATGAAGAGACATTTCATTGAAAAGTATATACAGATGGCATGGCAGAAAAGGACATGAAAAGATGTTCAAAATAATTAGTCATTAGGGAAATGCAAAGAAAAACCACAATGAGATATCACTACACACCTATCAGAATAGCTAAAATAAAAATCGTGACCCCATGCCAAATGCTGATGAGGGTGAAAAAGTGGGTCACTCATAAATTGCTAATGGTCATGTAAAATGGTACAGCTATTCTGGAAAACATTTTGTCAGTTTCTTAAAAAAAAAACTAAATATGCAACTACCATACCACCCAGCGATTGCCCTTCTGGGCATTCATCTTAGAGGAATGAAAACTTATGTGTACACAGTATACACAAATATTTATAACAGCTTTATCCATCATAGCCTCCAAATGGAAACAACCCAGGTGTCTTTCAATAGGTGAATGGCTAAACAAACTGTGATACATCTATACCACGGAATACAACTCAGCAATTTATAGATACACACAAAAACCTGGATGAACTTCTGGAGAATTAGGCTGATTGAGAAAGAAAAAAACCCTCGAAAGGTTATATCCTTTATGACTCTATATGCATAGCATTTTTGAAATGAAAAATTTATAGAAATAGAAGATTAGTGGTTGCCAAGGTGTTACGGATAGGAGAGAGGAGTCTAGGGAGGGAAGAGAGTGTAGCTATAAAAGGGCAACATGAGGGATCCCAGTAGTGATGGAAATGCTCTGCATTTTGACTGTACCCATGTCCATATCCCTGTTGTAATATTGTCCTATAGTTTTACAAGATATTACCAGTGGGGGAAACTGAGTAAAAAATACATGGGCTCACTCTGTATTATTTCTTACAACTGCCTGTGAATCTACAATTATCTCAAAGTAAAAAGTTTGAAAATGTCAGAGACATGCCTTGTGCCATCGGTTAAGTTTATAATATGGACAAAGCACATTACTTGCTTGTAAGGAACAGTTTGCCACTAAAAGCTACCATTCATTATGAACAATTCTGGCTTTGGGCCCACCTGCATCATAAGTGAGCTCCTTGAGGGCCTGACTCATGTATTATTTATCCATAAATATCCCGTAGTGCATAGAAAGCACCCTGCTATGTAATAAGTGCTCAATAAATGTTTGTTGACTTAATGTTTTTATCAGTAATGCCTTGAGTATGTGAGTACATGTATGCTGCACAGTTAAAACATTGCTTGCTGCAAATGAAGAAGACATTAAATAAATGTGTCATGGAGTAAATGAATGCCATCCTTAAAAAAGCAATTAGATCTCTTTCTTTGCTTTTTCACTAGTGTTCTATTTATTTACTTTTCTTTGTTTTTGTCAGATTGCAGATGTAATCAATGTTCATTGTAGGAAAGTTTTAAAGTCTAGAAAGGTGAAAAGGGCTTTCATTGTACTATTTTAATGACCAGATGAGTCACTTCTAATTTGACATGGTATGTTTCCAAAGTGCTTGACCTCCATTTTCTTGTTCATTGAGTCATCCATTCATCAGACTTACGCTGAGGACCTACCAAAGGCAGTCATGCAGACCCAGAAGTAAACGTGGCCCCCTGCATTCTCCTACAAATAAAATGAACACACTTGTTTGAAGGGTTCAGCCAGAGGAAGCCTGTTTCTCTTTTCTGTTATCAGAATAACCTGTTTCCTGTATTTTGATATCTTAGAAGGATAGTCCTCCCTGGTTAATGATAAACACAGCTGAGTATTTCCCCAGAAGTAAAGGTTTCCAGAGGACATCTCCAGGGCACATGTCCCGGCCAGGCACCACAATCAACAAAGAAGGCAAGAAATAGCGAAAGGTTATCAACTAGTCTTAAATAAGAGGTTGGGAGTTCAGAAACTGTAAACTTGGGCAAAATTCTGAATGTATTCAAATGCATCAGAAACAGAAGATAGCAAAAAGCAACACAGGACAAGATGCTAGGGTCCGTAACCACATTACATTTACATCAAATCCATATTCTTGGAAAAACTAGGAAAAGCAAAACAAGCATTAACCTTTAAAGGGAAAAAAGTAATACCTCCAAAGACAACCAGGCAAAATCTGTTACTTTATTAAGAGAAATGCATTATTTTCCTCCCCTGATATTTGTTGCTGGTATAGATTTTATCTACCAGCCTGAGAAGAATTAAGCAAAGCTTTGGGAATTTTTGCCAGGCAGGTACAAAAATTATGTGTGCTCTTGTTTTGTTCCACATTTTGAAAGAGAAGTAAACTAATTCAGAGTGTGTTTCTGTTTGTTTATTGCCCGTTAACGATAGTGGGGAACCAAAGAACCCAGACTTTTACCAAAATACTAAGTGGGATGCCAAAAGCAACATGCTTTTCAGTTCATTTCCTGAAAAAGTTCTGTTGCTATGGAAATGGCTTTGAACTTATCCAAATGAAAACCATTCTTCCCAGGTGAGGACCTTCTAACTGGGTTCACCGTATTTCCTCACCTCTCATATGTAATGATCTAGTCAAAACCTGCATTAGAAGCAGTCCTGCCAGCTATGAACAGAGTGGTGGGTGTCGAGTTCACATCCACCACCACTTATTATTGGTGGTAGGTGATGCTAAATATATTTTTTGTGTGGTTTGAAGGAGATTCGCATGTTTCACTTCAACAAAGATTGATTCCACACTTGCTCCAGAATTGTTGCAAGTGCCCCAACACCCACTGTGTTTATAGAAATGCTTTGAATTTCCCCAAAAGCATACTGGAAATTTCTGAGCCACACAATTTATTAAAGTTTTCCTTTTTTTAAAAAAAGAGCACCCATTTACACATTACTTTTACAAAAGGGAAAAAGTAAGGAATAATTCCAGGCTGCAGGTCAGAAACGGTGGGGTGCTGTTGTATACTGATAAGTACAGTTTACAAAGGAATAAACAGAAGCAGTGAAAACAAAGCAGTCTGTCCACAGGCGCAATGGGCAACTGCCCACATGCGATCAAGAACACCAAGGACCCTTCTGCCTGAAAACCTCTTTAACTAGCCCTCAGCAGCTCTGTCAGTCCCAGAGTGAGCTACAGTCTTCACAGACTGGATGTTATGTGACTGGAGAGGGCTCATTACCATCCACCAATCCTAGGGCTCTGATGGGTCCATTCTGACGGAAAATACACTAAGTTCAGCAAAGGTCATTGATGTAGGGGTGGCAGAAGTGTGAAAAACCAGTCTACTGGAAGCGCCAAATCAAATGTCATTCACTCTCCCTGTCTCTGCCACTCTCATTGCCTTGGGGCCTCACCACCAGATCACAGAGCCACTATCCGCACCCATGGTAGTCCCTCCACCCACTGGTGGTCTGGTGAAACTGCCCTCCAAGGCCACTGATTGGCTCCATCTCTTGGACCCAGTTTTACTCTCCGCCTTTATCTTCTTTGTCCTCTCTTGTGTTTTCTCTTCCATGACACTAGTTCTCTTGTTTCTTCTTTTCCCTCTTTTTTTTTATTTTCTTTTTTTCTGCTCCTGAATTCTAGGCATTCCCACGCCTTGAATTCTGGAATTGATATCCTCTTTTTCTTCCTCTTTACACATTCTCTCCAACTACCACTACCCATTTTTTTCCAAGCCTCAAATCTTCTTTCTGTACTGATCTCTTTTCATCAACATCTCTAGTCCCATAGTCTTCTGAGCTCGTTTTCCATTTCTTGCTTCCTTTAGGACACTTTCCCCTGGATGTCTTTCCTGCTCTTTGAATGCAAGCATTAAAAACTGAATGCATCTTTGGCTTCCCCAGTCTGATCCTCCCTGTATGTCCCTGATACCTTTTCTCGCACACACCCAGATGGAAACAAATCAACTTTAAGTTTCTCCCCGTCTTCACAATATACATCCAATCAGTAGCCAAATCTCGTCTATCCAGCCTCTATCATTTCTCCCACGTCTGCCTGTCTTCATTCCATTCACTGCCATCACAAGAAAGGCCCTTCGTCCTTTAATCTGTGTTAATATAATAGTCACCTATGTAGAACCCACCTACCTGACACTCCCAGTTAACTACCTTAAGGCACGAGACAGACAGGATCCTTCCCTGATTTTGACTGCAATTCAAATGAAGAAATATTTTTACATCGTAACCTAGTACACATAAGCCACTGTTTACCTAAAATTTCATAAAGCATATATATCTACTTTCAATAAGGTCACTTTTTGAAAGTCAATTTAATTCAATTTGACTTCATTTTAATTTCTTTAAAAGAATGACTGGTATTGAAACAGAGCAGGACCCTATAGTCCTTCCCCCCATGTCCTCAGCCTGCCTTTTGTCTGTGGCACAACTTCAGCCAAAGAATAACTTTAATCAGAGAAGTGAAAAAATGCAGAAACAAAGGAAAACAGTCAAAGGAGACCAAATAATAATAGTTTAGTCATGAAACAAAGTCAAGGACCTTTAGGTTCCTCCTCAAGGGCTATAGATAATATTCAGAGCCATACCCTGTGCGCTGTCTTATAGATGCTGAAACCGCCACCAGGTGGAAGAAGTTAACTACATGATGACCAGACTGCAGCCATGACATAAGCTGCCACAATTCCAACTGGCCTCAAGGAAATGGGAACAAACTGACCCTGGCACTGAAGATTAACTGTACTTAAAACAATCAAGATGATGCTGGTCAGACCACCGCATGACCAATTTCAAGGATGACTGTCAGAGCTGACCGTGCTGCTTCTGCATGTAACCCCCTTTCTCCATCTCTAAATGCGCTTCTCCACTGATAGTCAGTGGGGGGCAGTCGGCCTTTGGACAGGAGTCCTACCTCCCCAAGCCCCCAACCCCGGTTGCCAGCATCCGAAATAAAGCAAGCTTTCCTTTCCACCAGCCTTGCCTCTTTAGTGGCTTTTGAGTGGTGAGCAGCCAGACCCCACTTACGGTTACAGTATGACTTACTAATGCACTGAAACACGCAGTTTAAAAAGCATAGGTTTATAAGACAACTTAGTAGAAACATTGTCCTCTTATCCCCTCTCATATTCTATCTTCTACCATTCAGGGGAAGCAGAAAATTTCATCATTCTTTAATTATGCCCAGCACATTTTTTACTGTGATAGATTTCACATAACATAAAGTTTAGCATCTTAACCATTTCTAAGCATACAGTTCAGTGGCCTTAAGTACATTCACGCTGTTGTACAACCGTCACCACCATCCATCTCCAATCTCATTTCTTGAAAAACTGAAACTGTGTAGCCATTAAGCAAAAACTTCCCATTCCCCTCACCCCTGGCCCTTGACAACTATTCTACATCTTGTCTCTACGAATTTGACTACTGTACCTCATATAAGTGGAATCATACCGCATTTGTCCTTTTGTGGCTGGCTTATTCCACTCAGCATAATGTCTTTAAAATTTATCCATGTTGTAGCATATGTCAGATTTCCCTTCTTTTTTAAGGCTGACTACTGTGTACATTGTATGTACACACCACATTTTGTTTGTCCATTCATCCATCGATGGACACTTTACCTTGTACTTTTAAAGCCCTGCTTCTGTGTCCATATCATTTCCCTGCACATTCCTAGTTTCTATTACACACACACACACACACACACACGCGTCCACAAACACACACACCTTCCAAACCTCCACCACGGAGTACATATGGAGACAATAGTACCACCTGGTGTTTCACTTGAGGAAACTTCCCTTCCCTCCACATCTCCAACATCTTCCCTCTTCCCCTTCAGAGGGACTGTCTGACATGCTATCCTCCTCTAGTCTCTACTTGGATGGTACCTTCCACAATAAAGATAACTACGCTAGCAAATCCTTTCTCATGAACGTGTACACCTTGAGGGCACACCTCAAGCCCTGTGTGCCTCCTTTCACCTAAGCCTACACAGTCACAACAGCACCATCTCTCTATCCACCTTTCTTTTCTCCTTTTTATTAAAGGAAAAAAAAATAAATCTCTAATGCTCTTTAAGGTTGACAAGCCTAAGTAAGGCTAGGAAAATACTGGTATAAAGGAGAAGAAAAGACAGCAATTTATAAACTAAAATGGAGATGTTTTCTATTTCACTTAAATACTTGGATTAAAACAGCATTACTTTCCACTATTTTTCATGGCAAAACTAGAGATTTGACTGTGAGTGAAACAGACTTGTGTGAGCTAGCCTCACAGTCTAACCACCGTGTATGAAATTGTTCCTGTGAGAGTACTGCATTCAAAAACCTGGCTTTATATTCAGCAAGCATATGTAATATGAGAAAAATCTCTCCTCTCTCTTCACAGAATATCTTGTTATTTAAAGTGATATCCCTGAATTTTCATCTCTGATATCAAAAGGGAAACAGAGTTTGAATGCAAACATTCACAGAAAATTCAGATGCCCTTTTTAGCAATTAGCTTGCACTTTCTTAACTACATTTTCTTAAACTAGGGTTGTTAGGAGAAGATAAAATATGAGGGCAGTGGATGATAGCAGAAAATGCCATCCATAGTGGAGGTATGAAGAGGAGATAAAGCAACGCACGTGAACAAGCCATAAGGTAGAAATCATGCTTAAAGAATAAATGGCTGCCTTGCTGAGAGCTTATTAAAATTCAAAGGTATTTATAAAGATTAAAAATTAAGGTTGGCTGCAGTTACGCAGCTAGGCAAGTTCTCTGCAAATTCCATTAATAATTAAAACTTTTATAGCATTCCATGTGATTCCTAGAGGAATGCATTAAAGACACGGTGTGTCCTCTGCCCAAGGTTAGGCAAGAAGCCAATTCAATGATGAGGATAAGAATTCATGAATTCTCAGTTCAGAACACCATGTGCCTAGCATACACAGTAGAAGAAAATAACCTATAATAACTTCTGATTAAGAAAGGGAGGCCAGAGAAGAAGGTAGTTCGAAGTAAGGGCATTTCCATAGGTAAGCTGTTTTGCAGCACCTATCAGATTTTGGTCTCATTCCTTCTCTTTGAAATTGTAGGCACCGTTTGCTTAGATTCACTAATTTTTGAACAGCCTGAGGCAGCTTCTTGGTAATAGTTGAAGCATCTGCTTAGTAATACTCTAGGCAGGGAGCTCTGCAGATTCACTTGATGAAGCATCCACCTGATTCAATAAAAAGATCACAGCTCCCAGGTCACGTCATGTCTTTACTCTATTCTGGAAGGAGGTAAAGCCAGAAGGAAGGAAGGAAGGAAGGAAGGAAGGAAGGGAGGGAAGGAGGGAGGGAGGGAGGGAGGGAGGGAGGGAGGGAGGGAGGAAGGGAGGGAGGGAGGAAGGAAGGAAGGAAGGAAGGAAGGGAGGGAGGGAGGGAGGGAGGGAGGGAAGAAGGAGAAGAAAAGGATGAATGAACAAATGGAGGTCAGGACAGAGAAGGAAAGATTTTCCTGCCTACTAAGAGTACATTGCTTTTTCTAACTGGCCTCTTTTCCCATCAAAAACAAAAACAAAACATGATACATTGAGATCAAAGACTTTGTCCAATTTAAGACAGAGTTAGTAAGTGTTTTAGTGCTGGAATGATTGTAACATGGGAATTGGGAAAGAAGATGAAGTTGTAGGAATATGATTAGTTATAGTCTATCTCTAAATGATCAGCTCTGCCTCCAGCCCATCCCCATAGCTTCCATCCTCAAAGTCACCTCTGATCACAACATTGACCCTGCAGCTATAGCTGCTCTCCAAGAAAGCTCTACCCAGGGGCTTTTGCTTATATTTATTGGCCAGAACTGCATCAAACCTATAGCTGCAAGACAGTCAAGAGAGCCGAACACTAAACCTTTTAGCAATAATGGAAACATTCTATCTGTGCTGTTCTATGTCATAGCCATTTGAAATAAGGAACTGAAATTCTAATTTTATTTCCTTTTAATTAACTCAACTTTAAATAACTATATGTGTAGATTTTCAGCTAGGAAGTCCAATAGAATCAGAAAATTCCCTAATCTCCAAGTTACATGGTGACTGCGATGAGATGAGCTGGGGTGAGGAAAGGGATGAAGAATCATTGAGATAGCTTGTTTGTAAACATGTGAAACCATGCTAGGGACTTGATAATTATTTTTGCAGTTAGAGCTACAAAAGCTAATGCAGGCTTTGCTGTACCCATTTTACAGAAGAAAGAACTAAGGCTCAGTTTGAATAACTTGGCTGAAACCGTAGAGTTAATAGCAGTGGTGTTCAGTTTTGAACCTGGGGCTCTCTGACAGCAGAGCCCATGTTGTTTTCACCACCACAGAGAAGTCACAGGGACCAGCAAGGAGGAAGCAGGATTCTTAGACAAGGCACCCAAAGGTGGAGGCGGGAGAGGTAGCAGGTGCTTTTTAACTGGAGTGCCCTTCTGCCATCCTTACCTTTCTACTACTAGCCCTGTGTATTAGTCTGCCTACTTCCCTTCTCCCTACAATAATCTGAAATTTTAAAATGTTTAAGAAATTTAAGCCAATGTACACTCACTGTTTGCAAAAATTCAGATTTCTTCTAAAAGTGCTAAAAACAGAAAACAAAAAAGTACCCCAAATCCCACCCCAGTCCTAAAGCTTTTCACCTCACCTCTCTTTGTCTTGAACTGCTGTGAAATAGAATACAGATTCACAGATTCACCCTAATCCCCACGTCTCTAAAGGATGCACATGGATCCTTCAAGCTGTTCAAAGAACACAAAAGAATTTTTTTACGTTTCTTGCCTTCTCACTGGTAGGAAAAAGACAACGTTCCTTAAAGTCTAAAGCACTGATAAGATTGATGGTACTCTTTAGAGTAAACTCTTACTAGGCAATGGTATGAAGTAACATGCATATATACTTCAAAGGAAAGGTGAATTTCTGGGCATTGTGAGCTGTGGAGTTATGGTTTAGATATGGGTGGAGCTGGGGCTTTTGAGAAGAAAGCACCCAAAGGTGGACGCGGGAGAGGTAGCAGAGGGAAAGCGGAGCCAAGACCCAGGGGTGAGTCACCTTCTCTGCAACCACCATCATTATTGCATTTTGGGCACAACCATAATATTTTGGATAAAGCAGGGTTATAAATAAAGAGACAGATGAAAATACATATGCTCTTCATAATAATTTGGGCTTTCTTATATAATTATTAATATGGTGCATTCATGCTTATTTTACAGGACTCAGAATTGTTTCAATTTTTAAAATTATAAAAGAGCTTAGAGTAATTTATATTTATCTTTTCATTTGGGGGGTCCTATCTGCAAGTTAATTGCTTAAGCAAACACGTAACCTGTAATTGCACATTTTCTTTTAGAAAATATCATTCTATTTACAATGTTTCCCTTAGTGATTTTATTTCTAAGTTAAAATGTGAACCAACTGTATGCAGTTCACTGGCACAGGTGGCTCCGCCCTCCTGTTACCTACTCACTCATCTTTTGATCAATGTGCTGCTTCCTTATACTTGAAAAAAAAGTTTTTGTACTTAAATTGATAGACGTTTTTGGCTGTTAAAAAAACTTTTTAACGGAAGATTTGGGGAAACACATTTTAAATGAATCAATAAAATGAGGCCTTTTCATTACGGTTTTATCAAGGCTGCCCTCTGTCATCTCAGAAGAGCTGGGGAGGCTTCCTTTCCAATTCAATGATTGGAGAAGATGATATTAATGATTCAGTCACTGGAAAAGTTGACAATTTACATTTAGCCTCACAAGTGCAATTTTTTTTTTTAAATAGCACTGTTTGATCTCCCCAAAGCATGCCTCTGAAATGCAGCTGCTGCGGTTGACTTTCGAATTGCTCCATCTAGAATTGTCGAGGCTCAGAGACACAGATGATGTACCAAGTAAAAAGGAAACCATGGAAGCCAAGCCCTCACTGTGCCCATGGTATTCTTAGGACTGTGTGGAGGTTCCAGATTTAAGGGTGAAAACTTCAAGAATATCCTCTCTTCACAGTCCTCAACCCGATGAACACACCCAGAAACACACAGAATCTTTCACACACCCTGAACCCCAGGAGGGCAGGGGAGAGAAGGGCAGTAACAGAGCCCCAGACAGAAACAGGTTAATAGACTTCTCATCCCATCTCTGCTACTCATTAGCTATGAGACGTTGGATCAGTCCCTTACCCTTCGGATAGTTTTCTTATCTTTTAACTAAAGAGGTAGAACTAGAGGACCTCTAATGCCCCAGCCAACACTAACATTCTGAATGTGATTATGGCTGTAGAGATGCCATCACTTCCTTTCCTTGATATGAATGAAACATCTGATTTCCAACAAGAGAAGCATTTGGCGCTGTGTCTCATGGGAAAACATGGAGTTATGAAATATTTGTTTTGCTTGAGATGTCCCAAAAGTAAGTTGTTTCCTTAACATGGCCTCCTTCCTTTATATCCACACTGATGGGTATTGTTAAATCTACTCTTTCCTTAGATTTTCTGCCTGGCCCTAAAATATAGGCAGTGCAGGAAAGTTTCTTTCCATAGACCAAGGAACTAAGAATTTGAGGAGCTGACTGTCCACACGATAGGGGACTAGACTCCTGTTCTGGGGGGTTCCTAGCTTGCACACGCTATTATGTTGCTCTGTTCTTTGTCCAGACACATTCTCAGTCTTCATAGTCCTCTCTGTCCCTGATTCTCTCTCTTTCTCTATGACTCAAATATAAGCAGTAGAAATAGAAATAGAAATACCCACATAAATAGTATAGGGTAGTGTGGCATGTTACCTTAAGAGCTGGTTCAAATTTCTGACCCACATTCACATATGTTACTCAAGCAATGCCCTTTTGGAAGACCTAGATAGACATCTCTCCAGAGAAGACCTATAGATGGCTAACAAGAACATGAAAAGACGTTTAACACTGTTAATCATTAGAGAAATGCAAATCAAAACCACAATGAGGTAACACCTCACACTGGTCATTAAAAAGTCTACAGACAATAAATGCTGGAGAGGGTGTGGAGATCGGGAACCCTCTTGCACTGTTGGTGGGAATGTAAATTGATACAGCTACTATGGAGAACAGTGTGGAGGCTCCTTAAAAAATTAAAAATTGGATTACCATATGACCCAGCAATCCCACTCCTGGGCATACATTCTGAAAAGATGAGCGCTCTAATTTGAAAAGATATATACACCCCAATGTTCAAGGAAAGGCTATTTACAATAGCCAAGACATGAAAACAACTCAAGTGGCCATCAACAGACGTGGTTGGTTTAAGAAGATGTGGTATATATATATACAGTGGAATATTATTCAGCCCTAAGAACGAATGAAATAATGTCATTTACAACAACACAGATGGACCTAGAGAATATCATACTAAGTGGAGTAAGTCACATAGAGAAAGACAAATATTATATGATATCACTTATATGTGGAATTAAAAAATAATACAAATGAATCTATATACAAAACAGAAACAGGCTGACAAACATAGAAAGCAAACTTACAGTTACCAAAGGGGAAAGAGAGGAGGGGAGGGATAATAATTTGGGAATATAGTATTAACAGATACAAACTACTATTATATAAAATAGATAAGCAACAAGTTCCTACTGTATAGCACAGGGAACTATATTCACTATCGTGTAATAACCTATAATGGAAAATTATCTGAAAAATATATACGTATATAACTGAATCACTTTGCTGTACACCTGAAACTAACACAGTATGGTAAATCAACTATACTTCAATAAAAAGAAAACAATGCCCTTTTCGTTCTCAAAGATATAGTCCCAGGGATGGGAACACCAGACACAGGAGTGAGGCCTGACAGTTGGAAGGGCACGTGACCTCCCAACTTTCCAGAGACAGAAAAAATAATCAGATGATAATGACTGATAGAACTGTTAAACATTCTTTTTGGATTGAAGGTACATATTTAAAACCCTCATAGAAAACAAACTTATGGTTACCAAAGGGGAAGGTGGTGGGGGAAGGGATAAATTAGGAGGACGGGGTTAACATATACACACTGCTGTATATATAAAAGAGACAACCATCAAGGACCTACGATAAAACAAACCAAAACAAAAACATTGCTACCATGCCTAGAGTCTTCTGCACATCCCTTTGGATATCTTAGGCACACTCTCCTGTTATATCTTGAAATACATATTCAGCTTTTGATGGAGAGTTACTGTAGAATTAGATAAGAGAAAGAATAAAATCTCTAGGTCATTAGAATTTTCTGAAAAATCAATACTCTGATTGTCTTTACTAGAAACGTATTTAGTGTTTCTCAATGCAGTGAGCTAAACATCCATGATGGCATCCTTCCAAAGGAAGTAGTAATGCATCAGTTTGGAGAATCATCATCCTCCTGCCCCCAGATTTCAGTGCTCAGATCACTCAAAACAGGGCACATTTGTGCTACAGTAGCCTTTGCCGGCACTGAAGACAAGTATCTCAGTAAAGCGAGCCTTCGTTCAGAAATAAACTGAAAACACTAAAAAAGCTCTTTCCTCAGTAACCACCGTGTAATTCTTCAAGTCTGAGTGTGTCTATAGTAAGAACCAGCTCCATTTGTCCAATCAGAAAAATCTACTTCACCTAAACAGATTGTTCCCGGCCACAGGCAAACCCAATTTTTTATATCACAGCATTACTTGGAAAACCACAAACAACTACAGGCACACCTCAGGGATATTGTGGGTTCAGGTCCAGACCATCGTAACAAAGCAAATATCACAATAAAGTGAGTCACACAAAACTTTTTGGTTTCCCAGTGCAAATCAAAGTTATGCTTATAATCTACTGAAGTCTATTAAGTGTGCAATAGCATTATGTCTAAAAAACAATGTACATGCCTTCATTAAAAATACTTTATTGCTGAAAAATCATCCTCTGAACTTTCAGCGACTCATAGTAGTAACATCAAAGATGACTGATCACAGATCACCATAACACATGTAATATGCAGCATTGCCCCAGACCTTCAATTTGTAAAAAAAACCCACAGTATCTTCGAAGCACAATAAAGTGAAGTGCAACAAAATGAGGTGTGTCTCTTGTGAAATATAGATATTCTTCTGAGAAAACGACGGCACCACGGATGCCAGCTGTGAGAGAAGCAGGCTCCTCAAGCCCAGGAGTAAGATTTCCAAGCCACTCTTATGGGACTTTAGCAAATCTCATCAGCTAAAGTCATTTCCCACTAAGGCATCAGAGGTTGTAGCATTTCCATCAGAGTTGAATCTGCCTCATAAAAGGGGTTTTCAAAACCAGTTATAGATGTCACGGAAAGAACAAATGGTAGCAGATAGAACCCCTCACCTTTGTCTGATCTGTAGGCTTTTCTGCCTCTGGGTTTCTTTGCAAGTCAAAGGGATCACCTCACACAAGACAGTGGGTCTCGCCTTCTACCCACCCCGGGTCTAGGCTGTAGTTGCCATGGCTACAAAGGCAAGAACATCCCTTGGGCTTCCCCTCAGGAGCCTTTCCAGTTGGCATTTCGTGTATCTTCTTCAGATCCCCGTGTGTCAGGAATCAGATGGAATTCACGACTGCCCCCACCTAACGAGGGTGATGACCAACCTACGAGTGATGGAACAGAAGCGAGTGATGGAACAGAAGCGTCCTGAGGAAGTGGTTTGGGAGGGTGTGGACAGAGGGCTTGCTTCTGCGCCCCATCCTTCTGGGTCCTAAGGCACTGATCACACATGGGTGCAGGCATCATTCTCAGCCTCCCGCTGTTTTTGTCCAAGGACAGGACAAGAGGTGCCAGCACCCAAGGGACCCTTGTGCCGGAACAGGCAAGTGACCATGGTGGCTGGTGTTAGAGGTCCCGGAGCATAAGTCAGAACCACAGCAATACCCAGAGCACGGGGTCCCGAGGGATGTAGAGCATAGTGGTTAAGAGCTTGGGCTCAGAAGGGGACCTCCAGAGGGCTAGTCTAGCTCTTCCATTGGCCAGGTACCTAGCTGTGAGAAGGAATGCACAACACCCCACCGGGGCTTGCTTGCCTCGTGTGTGGAATGCAGATAACAGCATTAATAATACTAGCATCTCTCTCTTAGGTCTGTGACTATGATTCCGGGAAGAGTCAGATGAGCAGCTCTGGGAAAGACGGTGGCCCACTGACCCCGCACATGACATCCATCTCTCCTGCTCTTAATTTCCAGCTACTGTCATGGACTTCCCAAGGGCTATCTGACTCTTCACCAACCCATTTCCTCTCCCCTTTCCTAGTCGTCATTCTCCCCATCCTTACCAGAAGCCGCTCCTAGAGGAAGGCAGAATAAGAATTTTGCTACCTGAGCCATCCTGAAGTTGGGGCTTTGAAATATCTCATTATTAAATTTTAAAATGTATGGTATGAGGTCATTTATGTAAAAGTATAGTCAAAAGTAACGGGATTTTAAAAAAAGGTGTTTTAAAAAAATCAGTTTCTTTTAAACAAGCAGACCCTTCAAATGCACTTATACTTTGCCAGTTTCCCTTCAGAGATGTGTTAAAAGAGCGAGATGGCCCAGAATCCTGCAGGATGCTAAATCACGTTAGAGACACACCACAGAGGCCTAACATGAAATTACTTCTTTCTTTCCAATTTTGGGGGATTACACAAGTCATTAGAATTAGGTTAGTTTTGCGGAGGAAAATATGTGCTTTCAATTCCCATCACCGCAGGCTCCATCCATGCAACGTGTTACTGAGCACTTCCATGGTGCCAGGCAGCGTTTCAGGCACTGAGGATACAGCAGTGGGTAAAGGAGACAAAATCCCTACCCTCGTGGGGCTTACGTTCTTGTACAGTGCCTGCTGCATGGACACGTGCGTGCACTTTCACCCTAATGACCAGACCATGCCGCTAGATCTAAAGTAGCTCTGTAAGTTCTTCAACAAGCATAGCCACGTGCATAACCAAAGTTGCCATGTTCAGAAAAAAATTTTTAAACAAACCAACAAACTTTGATTCATTTCACAGAGACCCTATTTCAACAGAACAACAACAAAACAAAAGACAGATAGAGAGGCTTACTCAAATGTGAGCAGCCTAAGAATCTTAGGAAAATGCTGTTTAGAAATTAACATTGACATAGAAAACAAATTTATGATTATGAAAGGGGAAGGGGGGGAGGGATAAATTAGGAGGTTGGGACTAACAGATACACACTAGTATATATAAAATAGGCAACCAATAAGGACGTACTGTATAGCACAGGTATCTAGCTGTGAGAAGGAAGTACTGAGTATATTGAGTACAGCACTCAATATTTTGAGTATAGCACTCAATATTTTATAATAACCTATAAAGGAAAAGAATCTGGAAAACATAGATACATAGGTATGTATAACTCAATCACTTTGCTTTACACCTGAAACTAACACAACATTGTAAATCAACTATACTTCATTTAAAAAAATTTTTTTAAAAGAAATTAACATAGGCTCTGAAAGAGAACAACGTATCATTCCGGCACCATTCATCCTTTATTGTTAGATAATAATTCCCCAAATGCCCTCCAGCCAGTAAACAAGCCCCTTATAAACAAGCTTCTCCAGCAGCGAAATAGAAGAAGGGAGCAAAAGGAAACCTGGCAAAGACCAGTCTCTGCAGCTCTATGCTCCTTCTCTGCAATACTCAATTGACTGGCTCACACTCCCCAAAGATCTGAGACATTTTATAACCGCGACCATAATTGAATGCCAGCAGGGGTTCATGGGGACTTCCCTCTTTAACATTTAAAGAGGCAATAAGCATCAGTTTAAAAGCCATAAACCTTACCAAGAAGCCAAGGCAGCACCACAGACAGCCCCTACCTTCCTGACCTCTGCTTTCTTAACTGTGGCCACGGATGCCTGGCCACCAGCTCCAGAGACACATGGAGAAAATTCCCCGTCCCTCCTCTAGGATTTGATGAACTGGCTGCCAGGACAGGATGACAGGCAGGAAAAGGGAAGGAGAACTGCTTGGGGAGAATCATTTCCAGGGAAAAGCAATTAAAAAAGCCTTTCATCAAAAACTGCTGCAGTGAACGAGACAGGTAATGGATCAGACGGTGCCAGGAACTTCCCAACCTATCCACTTCTAAACTCGCATCCAGGCAGCATCCCTGGATTCAGAGAAAGTGGAAGTCTCTGTGCCAAAATCACTGCTTAAATGTTAGAGCTGGAAAGTTACAAAGCATGTCTTTAAAATTTAAAAGACATTAACAAAAAGAGTATAAAGTCCACTGAGCCTCTTGTCTGTTTGTCTAACAGCCAATATCCTGCTGTCTCCTCACCCTTCACTTCCTCCTCTGTCCCGAGTTTCGTAAGTTGTGCACGCTATTGTCTCAGGTTGCCTTATTATCTAAGCATTATATTTTCCCCATTATTCTTGGATAAGCTTAAATCATAGATCTCTATATCTTCCTGCAATTTTATTCCAGTCGAGCCAAGTAGCAAGTGCCTTATCTTCTCCGATGCCTGTCCAATTCCCCTCTACCTATTAAGCTTTGTCTGCAGCTAATTAGAGGAAAGGTTTATGAATTGTGCACCCAATCCTGTATTGTTTTTTGAAGTCATCGTAGATAATATTAGAGGTGATTGATAGTATCTGTTGTCTTGAGATGCATACGGCGCTTCATTAATTTGATGTCTGTCATCACTCATGGTTCCATGTATTTGTAAATTACACTTCAGGGTAAGATTTTTGTAGAGCAACTATTGCTTGGATGATAATTTTACATGAACACAATATTTCCATACTGGGAAACTCAAGGAAGCTTCTCGCTCTCGGCCAGCCTTAAGCGAGGTATGCTGAAGTTCAGATAGGATATTTTGGTGGAGGTGGGGGAAGACAGGGAATCTTCCTGTTATTTGCTGACGGATCCATGTAATGAGATAGAACGGAAAGTCGGGACGACTAAACTGCAATAATCCCCCCAAAACTGCTCACCTTTGCCTTAGCTCAGTAGCCCATGACCCATTAAAGCACAAAGCTAAATCAAGTCATCTGCCAGTGGAGATAAGCGTGATTGCTGCTGGTCTGGTTATACAAACTGTGTCCCATTAAATTAAGCACGTGAGATGCAAAACAAAGAGAACGAGCTCACAGTTGGCATGTGTTCAAGGCGCTGGAGCAGCAGCTCTCTTAGATTAATGTGGGTGTACGATGCAGACTATTAAAACCCCTCCGAGCGTGCGTGAGATCGCCGGGTACCTGTAAGACTTTTCATTTATCCAAATAACACTGAATATACTCATTTGGGAACACACTTGCTGCACAGCCTGGCCCTCTGGATTTCACAGCCTAATGATAGCTCCTTGCAGCACTTGGTTGGAGAGGCCTCCTGGGGTGCATTTCATCTGGGTTGCCCTCTCTTTGTTACTGAATGTACCACATCTATCTCGGAAAGTAGGGTGACCTGTTTCTTGTCCTCGAAAGAGCCCTGTGGGTTTGGAAAAGCCTCAAATATAACGTCAGCTCCCCATGCAGCTCCTTTTTCTACACTGGAGGCAGAGAGGGCAGCATCTGCTTGGTTAGCTGAGAATCTTCACCCTGCTCAGGAGATGAACACAGTTCTGTCCCTGGATTGCGCTGCATGCTTTGAGGCAAGCTATTTCCTCCTTTGTCCCATGGAACAACCAGAATCAAACCAATAATACAGAGTCCAGTTCACAGACACAAAGGCAGACCCGCTAATAAACACAGCCACGCCAGGGGATGTATGGGGTCTGCGTGGGTGTCCCTGGCTCTCTGATCACTGCCATGTGCCCACCTCAACATTCTCATCCTCCTTGTCATTGAGAAGCTGTTGTTGCTGCAGGCTTGCAGGGACCGAAATCAAGACTCAGGGTCAACTGCCCCCAAATTGCTGAGCAGTCAAGGATGACTCCCTGCGGAAAAATTCTTGCTTCTCCATGAGGCAGCGAAAGGAGCCATGGCTCTGAGAGCACAAAGGAGAGGTACACTTTCCAGGTTTAAGATTTTTTTTCAGTATTGGATAAAGAAGCCCAGTTCTAACCCAGAATACATACTGTATAATTAATATAAAGCTCTAGTATAGGCAAAATGAATCTAAGCCTTAAAAAAATCACAACAGTGATTGTTGTTGATGGAAGGTGGGTGGAAGGGATTGACTGGCAAGGCACAGGAGGAAACTTTATGGGGTGACAGTAATGCTCTGGGTCTTGATGGGGGTTTGATTACACGGGAGTATGTATTTGTCAAAGCTCAGGGAATAAGACATTTAGGACTAGTGTATCTCATTGCATGTAAGTTTCATCTCAAAGAAATAAAGAGAGAAAAAAAGGAGAGAGAGAAAGGGAAGGAAGAAAGGGAAGGAAGGAACGGAGGGAGGAAGGGAGGGAGGGAGAGAGAGACCATAAACAAATACTGAACTCTAGCTTGTGCTTGTTGAAGTGTTTAGGGTTGAAGTGTCCTATTGTTTGCAGCTTACTTTGCAATGCTTCTGAAAATGAAGGGATGGATGATGATAAAGAGGTCCTCACTGGAGAATCCAGATGGGTGTATGGATGTTCACTGAACCGTTCTTTCAACTTTTCTGTATGTTTGAAACTTTTTGTTAATAAAATACAGGGAATGGAAGGAAGAAATTCAATTCTATGTTTCAGAAGTCAGGTTTCAGAGTTGGTGATTTGGGGGATGTGCCAGATGGAATCTCTCACCCAGAGAGCAGTCTAAGATGTAAGACCCAGGGCTGTCGCAAACAACAGCAGTACACACAGTTCTTCCTGTGCTCTGCATGGATTCTACTGCTTGGGGCCTCTCTCTCTCTCTCTCTCAGCTCTGCTGGACTGTAATACACAATTCTGCTTGGCAGCAGAGCTCAGATAACTTAAGCAAGAAAAATTTCCTTTGGATAATTTGCAGACTTTGACCTCAAATAAGGGCAGATACATTTAGATATATGATTTGTTTTCTGGCTGCTGTGCTATTTCAAAGTATCTTTGTTACTGCTTGTGATGGAAAACTCCTCCACCATCAGGGAAATGAATCAGACTGAGTTACTAAAACCTTACCCTACAGCTCTCCTGCCTATATCCATCTTACTATCATATTGACCTAAGTTCACCTCTTTAAAAAAATTCTTTTAGTGTGATACATGCTGGTAAAGAATTCTTTTTTTAAAAAAAGCAGAATATATTGGCTGACCAAACAAGTTAAGTTACATCCCTGGACACCTTAACAACACAGGGTCCTTTCTAAATTTCTTTAGGTTCTAATTTATAACTCTCAAGTCTAAGGGCTAAAGGATGAGAACAAAGACATGAATATCAATAAAAATTACTGGTCTTTGCTTTGGGATTCAGTCTTAGATGCTTACTAAGTGAGGTAAATACATGAACTAACTATCTAGGGTGTATCCCACTTTCCTCCCAGATCATCCCTCCTGCTAAGTCCCAAGACCCAACCAGACAGCTGAGAAAAGAAGAAAAACCTGGAACTTGCTTTCCCAAGTGGCATGTCCATGGTAGTATGCCAAGGTTAAGTAAGACCGTGGAACTTCCATAAGAGTTCATTTTACTTGACTATCTGGGGGAATATATTTTCATACTAAAATATAACACATATATTCTGGGACAGTGTGCAAAACTCCCATGTTGTAGTAGACTGCTACGTTGGTGGTCTCAATAAACTATGACTCCCTATTTTCATGTTCTTGTGTGAGCTTCTGGCTTTGAATCCAGGCTGGCCCTACAGTCTGCTTTAACCAATAACTGAAAGTGAAACTGTGCTGGTTCTAGACCTTAAGACTTAAGAAGGCCTTTCAGCTTTCACTGTTACGCTTTTTAAAATGTTTGACTACCTTGAGTCTTTCACGCTGTGAGAAAGTACAAGTGTCCATGTGCAGAAGTCCATGTAGAGGAGAACTGAGTGCCTTGACATAATCCCGCTGAATTCCCAGCCAGCAATCACCAACTTCCTGCCACGTGCAAGGGACAATTTTGGACCCTCCAAAAGTCTAAGCCAACACCGTATGAAGTAGAAAACCTTCTGGTCAACCCACAGAACTCTGAGAAATAATCAATTGTTCTTGTTTTAAGCTGCTAAATTTGGGGGCAGTTTGCTACACAGAATTAGATAACCAAAACTTATGTTTAAAATAAAATTTGTGATTTCAAAGAAATTTTATTTTAGTTTTTAAGTTAAAAAAATTTGTTTTTAATTTATTAAATTTATTTATTTTTGGCTGCTTTGGGTCTTCGTTGCTGTGAGGGCTTTCTCTAGTGGCAGCGAGTGGGGGCTACTCTTCGTTGTGGTGCGGCGGGCGTCCATCGCGGTGGCTTCTCTTGTTGCAGAGCATGGGCTCTAGGCACACGGGCTCAGTAGTTGTGGCTCACGGGCTCTAGAGCGCAGGCTCAGTAGTTGTGGCGCACGGGCTTAGTTTCTCTGTGGCATGTGGAATCTTACTGGACCAGGGCTCAAACCTGTATCCCCTGCATTGGCAGGCGGGTTCTTAACCACTGCGCCACCAGTGAAGTCCCTCAAAGAAATTTTATAATCGAAAAAGGCATCTTACTTAGAGTTACTCCCTGAGACCTCTATCTACCAGTCAAGGTACTTCAGTGAAGATGATCAAGAGGCATTTCCTTAGAATATAATTCACGAGAAGATAATCCCCCAGATTCAAGTGTATTTTCTAGTTGTTACATGATCAAGAGGAGCCTCATATCCTAAGCCTTTGGTAGATGATCAGACATAAGCACTTTTTAATCATGCCTGTTCGTACCAAGGGATCATTTCAAGACATTATGGAAGTAGGAACCTCATTTATATCAAGTGTATTTTCTTCTCTCAAATTACTGCTCTTGTTACTAAGAGCCTCTAGCCATATGGCCAGTTGCAACTAATCCTAGACGGTGAGAAAACATCAGGAAAGTCTGGTCTACGTCTGTTCTACCCAGCACGAAGAACCTAAAGCTAAGGCTAAGGACTGGACCCTCACTCCAGCAGTTCATCAAATGGCCCCTGCATAGCAAGACCCTTAGCTCTTCCCAGCAGGGTTAAATCTCTGAATTAACATAATGAAGAAGCCCTGGCCTGGGTCAGGACCTGTCACATGAGGACAACAAGGGTCGCAATCATTAGTACGAATGAGTCACATCCATGGACCCATTATTGCCCAGCACGGGAGCCTGAGCGATGGGGACCTAATGTGACCCAAAGCTGAGGTAGAGAAGGAAAGGGAGACACAGGAGAACGTCTATTGACCACGATTGACATGTATTGACCACAGTGAGCTGTGCATAATATACTAGATGCGTTATATGCATTCCAAATCCGTGAAGATGCACGAGAAGCAGACCTGCTGGGCATTATTATCCTCACTTTGTGCATACTGCGAGGATGTTGGCACACTACTTAGCACAGCAGCTGGCTCTTAATGAGTACCCTAAGAGAGTAGCCATGAGTATTTTTTATCATGTTAATATCATTTTACAGAGTGGAAACTGAGGCTGATTGAGGTTACGTGACTTGCCCGAGGTCACACAAGAGCAACAGTGGGAGGCCAGGATTAAAGTCCAAATCTTCCTGATGCCACTGTCTCCATACGAGCAATAATGATGGTGTTATAAGGACAGCTGTTTCCTCCTGGCAATGGGCTGAAAAAGTTATACCCTTAGACTATGCCCCAATGATAATGTTATATACAAATTCAAAATACAAAAATATTTTGGGTCCTGCTTAAAGCATCAGGGGTGTTTTGGAATTAAAGGAAGGGAAAAATGTTTTAAAAGAGCCATTTAAAAAAGTAATTGCTGGGCTTCCCTGGTGGCGCAGTGGTTGAGAGTCCGCCTGCCGATGCAGGGGACACGGGTTCGTGCCCCGGTCCGGGAAGATCCTACATGCCGCGGAGCGGCTGGGCCCATGAGCCACGGCCGCTGAGCATGCGCGTCCGAAGCCTGTGCTCCGCAACAGGAGAGGCCACAACAGTGAGAGGCCCGCATACCGCAAAAATAAAAAAAAGAAAAATTAACTGCTATCAGTGGTAACAAATGGAGAAAGTTCATCCATGAGGCAATCGGCCTGCAGATAAAGGCTGAGCTTCTCAAGGATTTCAACCAAAGCAAATTTTGTAACCCATGATTTGTCCTGATAATGGACTCAACCTTCCACTACTATGGCTGGAGTGTCTGGGGTCAGGTCAGTTTCATAGTGTGTGGCTCTCTAAGGATGGGGCCCCATCCCTTAGGGATTTCCGTAGGGTTGGCGGCCAGGTGCTTGGAGATGAATGGCGGAGACAGAAGTGTTCAGGTAGCTTTGAGGTGGGAGAAGCTGGGTTTTTGTCTTTTCTCTTCCACTTTCTACCTAGACCATGAGTCTTACTTAGACTCTCCAAGTCTCACTCTCCTCATTCATAAGAAATTGCCTGAACTTTAGCTGAGATAATGTACATGGAAACAGCTCATGGTAAGTCTCAAAAAAGTTTCCTTTCCTCATCCCTTTCTAGAACTGGTTAAGTTCCTCTCTAACATCTGAACCCAAGAATAACATTTTCTTCTGCTTTCTTTGTCCTGGCTGACTTTTGTTTGCCTTATTAACTACTTGGAAAGTAATGAGGCAGAATTTATTTTGTTTTCTGTTCTACTCTGTGGTTTGTCAATAAGCCATGTACCTTAAAAAATGGGTTTTGTCACTTCTTGTAAAATTAATCTGAATCTTAAGCAAATAGAACATGAAACAAGATCATGTGTCCCTCTTTTCCCCCACTTTATCAAGAAAATAATTTGTGACCTCAAGTAACACTAATAAATAATCTTTCCCCTAAGGAAAAAAAAAAGTGTATATTCAGCCCTTCTGTCCAATCCCAAGTTAAGAGATTTTTCTACTGGGATCCAAGCCAGAAAGCTGAAATTTATATAACAAAGCGAATCTGAGAATGGATACTGCCATCTTGCTGGAGATGGTTACCTAACATCTCAAGAGGCAGTGACTGTTGATGGCCAGAAAGAGAAACAGCATCTGGGACCACACTCTTGGACTCGAGCTTACACATCGCTGATATATTTGGTCTGGCCTTGTGAAGGATGCTCAGTACAGCTTACAGTCAAGATTCAGAGAGGCTGCCATTTTTGTTTTTGGATATCAAACCATTTTCTTCTTGAATGTCACATCTTTTGGCTCCACGGCTTTACCAGCTGTCATTAATGATGCTAGAGGATCATTTTTTAATTCCTTTGACAGCAGTAAAACATCCCCTCCATGGGGCACTTAATTTTTTGCTAGTCACTTGATGATGAATAGGTCTCAAGGCCTCTGGCAGCTGTTGGCCAGATTCACGCCATCAGGGGAGGATGCACGGCGATGGGAGATAACCTCAAGTCAATCCTTAAAAATTCCTTTGCCTCGAAAACTAACGTAGGGAAAACGCCTGGCTTAAGGGGATGAGAAGAAAATGAGCAACACACACTGGGTTACAAAATACCAGTTGTGGCCTTTGCAAGAACCTCTTCCATTTCCTGAAATATGATCCATTCTCTTAAAATAAAATGTGTGAAGAAGTGACACAAGTCATTGATTTTTTTTGTTTTTTTTGTTTTGGATGAACCACCGCCCAAGCAAAACTTATTCTCAGGAACAGAGTCCAAACCCACGTGGAATCTTTATCTTTTGTTCAAACCCCACACTTGTTTTACCCGCAGCGAGTTTAGGCAGAAACTGATAGCTAATGCTTTTCATTAAGCCAGTCAAAAAAAATTGCTTACCAGGTTTTACTCCTTCATCAGCCTGACTAATTACACCCATTCACTGTTTCTTTCAGACAGAGATTTCAAATTCCAACTCTCAAAGACTCGCACCACCCAAGAGACATCTGCTTCCTGGCTCACTCTGTCTCCTTTTTATATTACCCAGTGAAAAATACTCAGTGGCCCAGAAAATGCCTGTTAAGCAAAACCTGGAAGCTAGAACTGGTTTCAAGCTGGTAAAGGGTCAGGTCAAGGAGAAGGTGTTGAGATAAAGGTCATGGGAGATAGTGAGATGAAAAGACAGGATGGAATCTTCTCAATCAACTCATTCAGGGAAAGGCATTTGGCCTCCAGACTCCAGTGACCAGTCTCAGATACCTCTGCATGGTGACAGAACAAACAGAAATGTGTGCACGTTACTGAGGCAAAGTTGGTCTGAAACACTGAGGCACCAAGCTGGAGTGGGTGCTCCAGGGGTGGCAGTAGCACGAGGTTTGGGTGATAGTAACTAAGGCTGAACTTGAACGCCAAGCCTAGATAGTGTTCAGGTAGCAATTACCTTTCTCCAAACCATCAAATGTGGGACAATTTGGAGATCAGGGGCCCAACAGCTCCACAAGCTTGGGAAGCAACTTCCCATGGATCCACGGTCCAAACTGAAATTTTACCTTTAAAAGAAAATATGGGGATACAATCTTCAACCTCATAAAGTATGGTAACCTTAACTTTCTCTCTGTGGAAAGTTCTTTGCCCGTGAACTGCGTTAGCTGAGTCCACATCAGATTCTTCATAGTAGTCAGGAACATCTACAAAATCATACAGGGCTGCCCTGATGAGTATAAATCCCATTTCCCATCTGTGGGTTATGAGTTCTTTGAAGATCTCATCTTTCTGGCTAAGTAATCTGTTGGTAGAAACAAGGTAAGAAAGCACAGCATCTTCAAAATTGCTGTTGGAAAACCATTTTGAATACTGGGTTTAAAAAACCTCATGGGAAATAGGTCCTCCTGACATCTTTTTCTTCTGAAGTTGCCCAAACTAACTCTTGTTTATGCTTTCAGCTTAGGGCTTTCATAAGTGCATGACATAATGCTTCTCTAGATTATTCAAAGCAAAAAAAATAAAGGATAACTTCTACTACAAGTTAATTTCACACACTTGGTTTATTACAGCACAAAGAACACCAGATGTGGTTCAAATTTAAATTGCATCTTTAATATAAAGATCTAGGGCCACTGAAATCATGCACATATGATAGCCATCCTTTAAAAAGCTGTTTAATTAGCTGAAGATCCCGTTTTGAGGGCTCGACCCCACTATTTACAACTCAGTTCTTTTTCAGTGATTTGTCACTTGAACCTCATTTTTAAGGGATCATCAGAAAACAGGCTTCTGGCCTTTCAGTTTTCCAATTAGTGAGGTCATATTTTAAATGCTTAATAATTTTTGATCAGTGAGGCTTAATTAGATCACAGATTTCCAAACTGACTAGCTTAAAGTGGCCGCAGTGATCATCTCTACCCCAGAGAGTTAAAAAGTACTAGTTAGTCCGAGGGACACATTTCAGGACCGTCAATGCCCTATTTCTTTCCACTGTCCATGGCTAAACTAGGAAGCAAGAGTAGAGGCTTTTCCCATCAGTTTCCTTGCCTCTTAACCACATCCAGCACATATTTTATATATTGTATGTTTAGCTTTGTGACATATCTTTTATATTTAACATTTTGAGAAGACACTTCAACTCTGAGAAATACAAATAACAGTGCAGTTGCAAAATACCCTGTTTGCATTGAAATATAGTAAATAAATATTTAAAATCGCCCTTACTGGCACTATCCACCATATAATTAGGGTTAAGCATCTGTGATCAATTGTGACTAACAAATTGCTCAAGCATCATAAGCCTTGTGAAGAGACCACAGTTTTATTAAACACTGGAAATTGCATTTTTCCCAGTGGTTGTACTGTAAGATAATGAACTCCCCGTGAGTGGCAGGAGAGATGCAAATTCAATTTTGCACGAGACTCACAAATACCGTGATATATTATGCTGATAGAGACACGGCCTCCATCTAGACAAAATGAAAAAATTTCTTCGTGTTCAGTAAATGTGTGTAATTAAGAAAATATGAAGGACAGCTAATCATCAATATTGCATGCATGCCTGTATCTCCAATCTTATTTTGTAAAAAAATTCTAGTTGAAAGTTGAACCTTGTTCTTCTGGGTTTCAGGTTTCAGTTTTCAAAGGGACTATTGATATTGATGAAACCAGAAGGCACCTTAATCAGGCCCCAAAAATGTGCTAACTTTTCCTTAAATTTTTGCTTTCAACCAAGTGGCATGCCTAGGTTTTAATTTATGAGAGCAGGTTTTATTATACAAATAAGCAGACACTGTCTGGGGGACAAATGTGAAGCAGCTCTGATAGCTTTTATTAATTTATTTGATTTACTCTGGTTTCCCTTACCCAATCTTATTTATGTCAAAGTAAGTTGAAGCAGAATTCATTATGTAGTGAAATCCAATTTGAACACTTTTTATTGGGACATGGTGATTCAATCATTCCTCTCCTTAAATCCCATTATCTCTTCTCACATTATTTGGTACAGATCAAATCACATAAGATGAAATTCCGAAAGAAACTTAAGAACTTGCGGGCGGGAATGAAATAATATCCGAATAATTTCTTATACTATGAATACTAAGTTATACCACAGTTAGCATTCTTATCACTTTGCATTCTAGTAGCATATTTTCTCTGAAGAAAATTAACTGAGTTAGCGAACTTGACTTTCTTAAGTAAACTTTTGAAGTAATCGTAGTTTCTAATTGTCTTGATACAGAATCATCAGAAGCGCTGAGTCTAATCTGACCCCATTTGGGCACCTTGACATTTTGTTTATTAAATGGATTGCAAAATTTGCCAAATTCCTACTGACTTTCCTCTTCAAATTGTGGAGTTTAGGAATTCTCAAATTTTGGTAACTTTATAAAAAGTGTTTGTGAAAAAATATTTATTTACCTATTTCATTGTGTCAGGTATATTGTTCATACGTAGGGACTCCTCAAGTCATAAATGAATCTAGTTACCAAAGTCCATTTCCACGTTGATTATTTAGAAATGGGAGTCATTTTCTCATGGAGACATTGCAGTTATACTTAGAATGACAAGATTATCCCCTAAATGCCTTTTAAACCCCTGTGCTACCATACCTTCCAAATCACAATTCATATGCCTTAACCCATCATGAGTTAAATATTTCCATGTTTAGAGACCTCTAAGAGCTCTTTGCAGACCAGAGAGGGTAACCAAATTCAGCAATTCAAATGGAAAGGTTGCCTAACTTCTGCTCCTAACAGAATCAGAGGAGAATTTAACTTATTAGCCATGTCAGACGCCTGGTGAAGTAGAGACGTATTTTTCTCCCAAAGCTACAGTACAGTTACAAGCACAGCAAATACACTTATCCATTCATGTGTTCCTTCAGTTATTCACCACATGTTAATTATGCAATGTCCTGGGTACCGTTCTAAGAGCTGGAGATGCCAAAGCACTTGTTTGTCCATTGAACAGTCTGTGGTTAGAAACTTACACAATTGTCAATAAGTCTTTCCATCTGCGATTTTCAATATCATTCGATGACTACTGCCACTCAATTCCCGGGTAAGACGTGACTTCCTGATTATACACATTCATCATCCGACAAAGACATATGATTATACAGGCTGAACCAAATCTGAACTTTCATCCTCATCCCCTCTATGCCGCCCTATCCGGGAGTTTCTTTGTTAAAGATTTCACACAGTATCATTAGTCAGAGATTTGTTTGATTTCATTTCATTAGGAAACTTTTCCATATTGGCAAATGGTAGGTACAAGCAAAACACACACAATACTTATTCCAGGGTAAGCAAAAGACTCATCAAATTCTCTTTGGAAATATTTCAACTCTGCTTGTGTGAAGTCTGATCCTCTGTAGTCTCTCCAAGCCGCTCTCGGGCTGCATCTTAACAAACACTAAAGGGCTGCCCAAGCTTTACAGCTTTGTACTGTTACAGGCATGGGTGTCTAGGGGGCCTAGAAGTCTCCAACAAACAATAGTTTGATTGTAACCTTATTTGTTATGATGGCCTTTGAACGGCAACTGAATAATTCATACCCCGAACTCTGGTCTTTTCTAAGTTATTAAGATAATTAAGAGAGTAAAACATTGGGTCAGAAAAGAATTTATTCATTTTGGCTAACCTCCCCATTTCTAATTCATCTGCACTCGTCATGCGCAGTGAGGCATTGCTATGTGATGTTTGGGGGGAGCACGTGTTACTCTACTTACTACAAGATTACCATGAAGTCACACTTACAAATCTGTGGGTGTACGTGCCCCTGTAACAAAGTAGATACCTTAGAATATCAGCTCCCTGACCTTATGAAGCTCCTGATGCATGCTCTTCCCGTGGAAGAAATGCCACTTACCAAAGGTGATTCTTGTTTTTTAAAAAGACTCCTTAAAGGCTAAATATCTATAAGAATCTTGACCCCTTTCGCGTAGGCAATTTGGAAACATGGACCTTTGCATGGAAAATGAAAACAATGAGTCATAGAGGGTAAGCCAGAAAAGTGACTTGTCTGTCCTACAAGATGTTCACACATGGCTGGCACTGAAATTGGTTGTCTGTAGAATGGTTATCGAGAAGGCAGTATTAGCCTGTGTCCTCTTGGTCTCCCTGGAACAGGGTGACCCAGGCAGATGCTGTGGGTGCTTTAACCCTCGCAACACTGGTTTACAAACCTCAGTAAATGTGTGCACTTCATCTGGCTCCTAAAACTCTTGGTACTCTTTGAACTCTGTCTTTGGAGAGAGAGACATCAAGTTCACCTAGGAAAAGTGATGTGCTTATCTCAGAGGAGTGAAGGTGTCCAAGAAAGAGTCAGAGATCTATGATATAGGATTCTTTTCCTAGGGTTTTCTGAAATAAAACAAAAAAGGCCAACATTTTAGAGTGGGTTGGGGTGGGGGAAGAGGGATTTTACATGATTTTAACCAGAAAAAATAAAAATAAGAGTTTATTATTCATGATTATTTAGTACTTCTGGTAACGACTCCATTGAGAAGACCTCCCTAGTGACCCCTGTGTCAACCCTTACATTAGAGACTGGGCCCGGGGTCAGCCTACTACTGGCTCCTTTCTCCCCAGCAATAAACCCACTCCCCGCTGTCTGGCACGACCCTGGCTGCATGTTTGAAGGTTAATACCCTCAGCCTACCTTGATAAGCCCACATGAAAGGTACAACACCAACATTACAATTCCTCTTGCAGAGTTTCAAAATTGCTCCATGCTATTTTTGGAAAAGATCAGCAGCGCACTCAGCTGGAAAGAGCCCCAGACTTCAGGGAGGCCGACTGGGGACTGAACAGAAACTCCCCCACATTGGGGCTGTAATTTGGGTTCATTAGTTTTCCTCTCAAGCTCTCCGAGCCTTAATTTTCTCATCTATAAAACAGAGTAATAATATCTATCCTGCAGTGCTGACAGGGCTTCCTCTTTTTTTTTTTTTTTTTTTAATGTGAAAATGCAACTCATAAGGCCTGGCACATAAAAGGCATTTGATATTGGTTGTTTAAAATAATCAAAAATGCACACATTACAAAAGGGGCTCGTGACATTAAGGAATAGGCTAAGTGAAAATGGAGTATTTTAAATCCCAAAGAGTATATATCTCTAACTTAGCAAATCTAACACTACAACTCCAAATGTGGGGAAATGAAGCAATATCTAATATATTTTTTAATTTCACTTATATTTAAAAATTTTATCCAATTTTTCCCTAGATTAATTCTCAAATTTGCTAAGAAGATCCCTGGACCCTCCTATCCTTTCTGCCTTTTTAAAAGAATCTCTCTTGCTCTCTTTTTTCTTGTCTTTCTTTCTTTTCTTCTTTCTTTTCTTTTTTTTGTGGCAGTCTTGATTCATTTCCTCACTCTGGAGAGTCACATACAGAAAAAAGGCCATCAGAAGATGAGAGTGCCCATCTATGCAGATATTTCAGCAGATAGCACAGGATGGTTAGTGCCAAGGATGCTGAGGCTGGCTGAGCAAAAGGGAGTCAGAGAAATGTATCTCCAGGGGCAGATGGGATGGAGGGAGGAAGGACAATTAGGCCAGGAATGCAGGAAAGGAGAGAAGACCGAAAGCTAATCAACCCAGCAGCTAATGTATACAAAACAGAGCTTTGCAAAGGCCAGAGGTTTACACAAGATCCTGGCCAAAAGGAGCCTGAGTCCAGGGCCAAGCTAGGGTGAGGGGAGTGAGATTCTTGCCTTGTGCACAAAATTTAAGGGAGCACCACAAATTCAGTAATCGACATGAATAATGTTTTATTTTTTCCCTTTATTTAAATTATTTTTTTATTGAGGTATAGTTGACGTACAATATCATATGTTTCAGGTGTACAATATAGTGACTCACAATTTTTTTTTTGACTCACAATTTTTAAAGATTATATTACATTTATAGTTAATATAAAATATCAAAACATTATGAATAATGTTTTAATGTAATATTAAAAAAAATAAAATTTAACAAAAACATCTATGAAGAAAAAAACTTGAAATTTCAAATAACGACAGTATTTGACCTTGAATTTGTAGCACTCACCTCACCCTAATCCCCACCCTCTCAATCCTGTCTTAATTAAAAATTTTTAAATTTTCTTCATAGATTTCTTTCATTAATTTTTGGCTTTTAAAATATTGCATTGAAATATGATTTACCTTGATGGCTGAGTTTGTTGGTGCCCCTTTAAATTCTGCACTTTAATTGAGGGCCTCCCCACATTACCCTAATCCTGGCCCTGCTGGGTGCAGAGGGGGCTGCTTGGGAGCTAAATGGGAATCAGCGGGACAACTTCTAGGAGGCTGTCTGTAGTGCCTTTAGGAATCCCAACACTGAATTATATTCTCAAGTTTATGTAAAAATAATTATTAGTAGGTGATAAAAAGTAGGCAATGGAGACCATTAATCTGACACTCTTGTCTTTATTGGTGTACGAGTTTGGTTCTGACTGATCAACTACATCACAAATTCCAATACAACAGATCTCATTTCCATCAGCGTGTCTGTATAATAAAGATTTCCAAGCTCTATTATCATTTATACATATGTGTGGACAAGCCCTGGAGGTTCTGAACATAGTAAAAGAATGCAGGTCATGTTTCAGGTCCACTCTCTTCAAACATAAGAGAGGGAAATAAAGTTAAGCAACACGTAGCAGTCAACAGAGACCCCTCCGTCTCCCACCTCTGCAGATCGTGGTGCAGCATCAGAGGGAGATGCCGTGCTGAGACCAGCACGGCAAAGCAGCAGGCAGGTGCCCAGCAAGTGGTAAGGGGTTCATTGCTTGTCATGGGGAAGCAGGGAGACCTCCGAGAGAGGACCACGCTAACACCCACACTGGGTGCCCGTTAGCAGAAGGATCTGCTTGGGGAATGTCATCCATACCAATCCACACTAGCCCCCTCTTTCCAAAAGTGGGCAGAAGGTGTGAAGACCATATGGATTCACCCCCAACCTCACAACCCCCTCCCATAGCTTGGCCCCCATGCAGAAGCTTGGCCCTCGAAAACACAGATCTCTTCTACAAGAACAAAAGAAGGCCCTGGGTTGTTAACACCAAGGACTGTACCCATGCATCAGTCATTAGACCCCATTCCGGCTAAGATCCACTTTAATTTAAAACTTGGGATGCAATGTGCAGGAAACAGCAGAGAGTATACACAAGCCCAGAGGAGACGCATGACTCAGGAAGTGAGTGATAAGGTCATCCCTTTGCTACTTGGCCGTTGTCTTCTTCCTCAAAGCTCAGGAGTTCAGGAATCTAAGGCAGAGCTCCCCATCATCAAAATGTTACTAAGAAAATGAGAGTTTTCCTCTTCCAAAACCAATGTTGATAAAGGTCTAGGTAGGGCTCAAGGAAAACTAAAACCTTATATGTACACAAAGGTATGTTAGTCAAAACTAAGGCTCTGAAGAGGGAGAGAAATATCCTAAAAGTGAACAGCACTTGGAAAAGAAGAAAATGGTCCTCTCAAAATAAGGCTTAAGCAGTGAGACAGAATCATAACTGCTTCTCTGGATATCAGGAAATGGCATTAATGGAACTAGGAACTTGGATGAAATGTCATCATTAGCATCATGGTTCCTGAACCCTAATATATAGAGAAAAGGAGGGAAGATGACAGAATGAGATGGGCAAAAAAGGACTTGATGTTTATGGGTCAGAGGAAGTAAAGCCAGGATAGAGACAATGTGAGGCCAATTAGTCCAGCTAGCCGGAGTACTCTATTAATAGAAAGTAAGACTAGGTCCCTGGGTAAGCAGTTAGCTTCTCTCTGTTCATTAGCAACTCACTCGTAAAAGCAAACTCCTTTCAGGAGCAAGGGTGGGGATCGGTAGTGGGTATGAGAGTATAAACAGATCTGAAAATCCATCATTCTTTCAGGAAAACATGTGAGATGGCTACTCAGTGGTGTCACCTCTGCTTATTTTATAAGCAGATATATCATGTAATCTCCTCTAAGGAAAGCATTCCATAATATGGAGACTAGCTCTTTTGATATAATTAGATAGTGTGGGATGGTATCCTGTCCCCTCTATATCAACCACCTATTGGAACATTAGGAATATTGCACTTGGTCTAAATGCCATCATTATCTCATAATGACCTGGGTTCTACTTTAATGCACCCAGAAGGTCAATGGCATGGTTAAATAAATGTGCTAAATAATAGCAACAGGGTAAAAAGCATGTTGATGTCTACCCATACTTATAACGTATATAGTAACTGATAAGCATAATAGAGAAACTAGGCATTAGATTATTGTTTCCTTTCTAGAATTCTTCCCAACCCCTTTGGTTCAAAGTCGCACAAATCTAATCTCTTACAAATCATAGGAAAATATGTGTTCTGAACTCATTTTTAGAACCTATCAACTTTAATATTACTGTGCAAAATGCCAACTCTGAAATACTCCTGTATGTCATACTATTGATAGAAGTCCCCTGGCCAGAACCCCAGCTTGGGCCTTGATGCCTGAGACATGAGAAGAGGAAGCATTTCATGAGGGGAGGACTGGAGAATATTAGGCTACTGACTCCATCAAGTTTAGGTGAGGCTGAATGATTAAGGGGAGATTCCAATTCATCAGAGGTCCTTGCACAGCCGAGGAATCCTGGGTGGAAGAAAAGGCATCTCTAAATAGTGAGAATCATATCAGAGGTAACCAGACTGGCCCTTTCAGATCCAGCACGCTTGGCTCTCTGAAAGGAGCTACCCAGCTGGGGTGAAGAACTGGGGGCAAAAACTGATCATCTGCTCCAGCGGAGCAGACGACTACATTTGGAGTCATCCAGAGAGCTGACCCTAAACTGGAGTGCTCAGCCTGCCTTGGCAGATCCGGGACCCTTTTGCTCCCTGAGTCCTCCAGGCCCATAACACAAGGCTCGTCTCCTCTGTGACACTCACCCTGGAAAAGCTAAGCTCCTCTGGATTCACGGTCCCTCGAAACCCGACCTGCCATGGTCAGTCCAGCCCAGCTCTGTCTTAATCCCTATGCATCACCAAGCAAAGAGAAAATCTGACACTGACAATAATATACCCAGCGAGCCTCCTATGGACCTTCCAACACAATTCACCCAAGACAAGCCTTTACTATAGAAATATGAACAAAGCCCAGTACAAATAAAGGCCAGGGTACAAGTGGTTAGACTTTATATCACAGGAGGTTAAAAGGACACTCATAAGATGAGGAAGTTGGATATCCAAAGGATATTATCAACAATTATCTCTGTTGGAATTATAGATGAGTTTTTATTTCATCTTTGTTTCTTATGTTTTCTAAATTTCCAACTACAACCTATATTATTTATTTTAAAGAATCACATTTTAGGGTATCTGCAGGCATTTTGGGTAAGGAGGACTTAATTCTGTCTTAGTAGCAGAAATCATCAGAGCTATACCAACTAGGGTGACCAATCCATTATCATTTGCCCAGGACTGTCCCAGTTTTAAAACTGAAAGTTTTGCAGCCTAAGAACCTCCTCAGCCCTGCGGGTGGAGGGGAGGTCACTGTGATACTGACATGTCCTTCTCCTTTGAGCCACAAATGCCGCCTTTTAATTTTTCCCTCCCTGAGGGAGCCCAAGCATTCAGAAACACACAGCATCTTCTCAGCCAGAGGGAGCCGGCTCAGACAGAGGGCAGCGAGGACTCAGGAACCCTTTGGGCTGCTGTCTCCATCTCAGGAAGCAGCTTTCCTCCTAGAGGCTGAGCTCAAGGAGTGAGACTGCCTTTGTGCTTAGTTATCAGGTTGAACTAAGCAGATCTCTCTCCAATTCTTTCCTGTCCGTGGTATGAAGCAAATTCATCTTACATGCCTTTCAAGAGAAGTAACAACTACCAAGAAAAACAGCAAACAAATAAACAAGTACAACATCGTGAATGAAAGGCAGCATGGCTGCACTTCATAAGGAGAGCTGGCATAATGACTAATCTGAGAAGATCCCAACCATGGTGGCTTACCCTCTCTGGCTGGCAGAATTAGCAAAGGCAGAGAAAACTTCACAAGGAGAAAACCTGCACTCTGTTACATTAGCTGCCATGAAGAATTGAACTGTGAGCGAGCATCGCATCCAAGAAAAACTCCCGTTCTTTCATTTCTCCTTAACGACAGGGAGCATTCAGTGTTCAAAGCATCTGGGTAGCAGGAGCTGCTTAGCAACATAAGAGGTTCCTCTGCATATGTGTTTGCTGAGCTGGTCCTGGTCCCCAGTCTGCTGACACGTGCAAGAGTGACCAACCAGATACCAAAATGGGGGTGCATTTGATAAATTCATCATGCTGGTATCCGCTCTCCAGTTGGGCTGGGCGTTGGGAAATACCCAGAAGAAATGCAGTAGCATCCTGCATCTGCCTGCATGCTTCCAGCACATCACTGATGATTTGGTGAAAGTGGACTGAACTGTCTGATGTGTGAGGGGTGCATAATTCCCTCTTGGTTGGCCGATAATGTGGAAGTAAAATCAGAATACCATTGTGAGTGTCTCCCTGATCTAAATCTATAATTGTTTTCCCCTTTTAGTCATTAAATGTAAGGTGGACTGTTTTCTCTAAGAGGTCTAGGTACCCTGTAACTGGGTGGTATTTCTTTTTTGATAACAAATAATGTCACCCAGCGGTCAAATGCTAATAGAATGATGTCTCTTATTTTACTTAGTTGTAAATGTGCTTGAAACTGGTTTCCTAACAAATCTCCTTCTCAATAGAGTTTGTAACTTGGCTTACGTTTTACATGTAATTGTGCAGCATGTATTCGTTTCCTTTCTTCGAGGGAACTCAAGTTGCTTTTTTTTCAGCATTATTTGATAGCTTCTTACCATGTCCTCTGGATTTGAAAGGAGAATATAGTATCAAGCTGTTATAGCTGGCAATGGGGGACTATGGCATCAAGAGACAGAATTGCACTGGGACCTACAGAGGCTGAGCAACGTGCCATGAAGACCCCCATGAAACGAGTCGTCAGCCCACCGTGCCATAAACGAAGCAATTTCTAAGGATCCTAAAATAACTGCGTTCTCTCGCCCCTAACACTCATGCTGGGCAAAACAGACTTAGGTTATTTTTAAAGTGCAGGCCATGGCCTTCAAAGGGATATAAACAGTTCCCAAAGCAGTTATTGTTTGGCCAATTAAATACTTAGAAGAAAACATACTTTTGAAAGACAAAATTAGTAGGCAAAGGACCTAGGAAAGTGCTATAGCAATTGTTTCTGCCTGTTTTTACTTCCATCAAATGGACCATCAAAATGGACCATGGGCACAGATTGCACTGAAGTTCAAAGATAACCTCTGATAACTCTCATCCCTTGATATAACGAGCTCCTGAGGTCTTGGATATGATTCAGAATTTTTGCTCATGTGTACCCAAAGTAATGTTACAAACATTTTCAAAACCTCTGCAGTTCTGTGAAAAATACCACTTCCATTCCCTCCCCTGGTTGGTAACACAATGACAGGGTGGGTATGGCAGTTAAGGGGCGCAAGAGGGGTGTCCTGTGTGATCTTTTCAACTACTGTTAAAACACTCCCTCCCTTTATTATATTTAATCTCCTTAGTCTTAGCTGGTCTATGAATCTGTGCTTATCTACATAGTTGCCTAATAAGCATGTAACCAATGGGAAAACACACACACGAACATATATACACATGTGAACGATAATACTTGAAGTATGGCACACGCTGCAGGAAGTCAATAAACATCCATTTCATTGGAAATGGAATTAAAGTGGAAAAGAGTCAGAATTCCTTATCTGCATCTGCCACAGAGTTACTAGCCCTAGATATACACAGAGGGCATGCGCTGTAAGAACAAACACATACAGTATGTATTTCAGGACAATTCTCATTTAATTTAGGCCCTTCGCCTAGGACCCTAGCTAATTTACAAGGCTGCTCTAGGAAAGACACAATTCTAGGGATGACAATGAGTCTATGGCATTTGCTTTTCCTGCAGGGGAAGCTATAACGCATTCCCACCCTTCAAGAGAACCCAAGATTGATGATTCGGGGGTTTTGCTGGTTAGAGTGGTTTTTTTTCTCTTTCTTTCTTTCTTTCTTTTTCTTTCTTTCTTTTTCTTTCTTTCTTTCTTTCTTTTTTTTCCAGCTCAGAAGGTGTGTTTCCATTGTACCCTGTCAAAAATGTTCTTAGCAGTCAAGGAGAGGATAGCAGCACAGCTGCCCTTGAGCCGGGTTGGTCAGTCCTACTGGGAAAACACCCCGTGCGGACAGATGATGTGGTTTTCAGACACGTCTACACAGACTAGTTGAATTAAAGACCAACTCCAGCCTTGATGTTGCTGAGCTCCTCAGCTCCATCTTGCCATCCTGATTGATCGAGGAGATGGGTCTATAGTTAGAGTGGCATAGCACTTTGAGGGTTTAGTCATTAGAGCACACTGCTTTCTCTTGGGAAGGCAACTTCTTGCTTGGCTAGGTTTTGGAAGCTAAGGAGTGACGTCAAGTTGTTCTCTGGCCAGAATTTGCAGATAACCATAGAACTCTTCTCCTCCATCAGGCATGGATTTAGCCTCCTTTAGTTCCTGCAGTGACACAGGAGCCTCCAAATACCAAATTATTATCAGGCGGTCTTGGGGGAACCTCTGGGCCCTGCAATAAAGTAGACAGACTTGCTATTGGAAAGTGCTCAGGAGCAATTCAGCCCTGTTCAGATTGTTCTAAAATCCTGCAAACAACCTCTGGACTTTGTAAATGAAAACCTCACATAGCTCCTGAGAGTGAAAAATTACTTAGGGGGATAAAATTTATCATCATCCTTCACTCAAATGATCTTACACATCATTTAAAGAAATATGGTTTAATCATGATTTTTTGTTTGTTTGTTGTTCTGTTTTTAGAGCAAAGCTACACGAGCAGGGAGGCTGTATTACTTTTGGACAAGCCATTTCTGAGCATTGTCTGTAAAATAAGGTGTATGTATTCATTGATCTTTAAGGTCACAAACAGTTGGTGGATTGTGGACCAAATCTGACTCTGCTGATGTATTTTGTTGGTTCCACCCAGCGTTTTAAATCTTGGAGAATTCACATAAAATATAAAATGCCTGCTCTCTCCGCAAAACTTGGAGTATCTGGTAATACCAAGCCCACATGCCATCATGACCTTCACTATACCATATCATCTTTCTGATCTAGCCTGTTTCTCTCATATTGACCTGCCCGATCCTTGTCAGGGTTTAGGATCCTTGCTCTAAGCTATGCTATCATAGTGCATTGTGATTATACGATGAAGTCTTTCACCACTGGCCTCCCCAAGGAGACTCCCTGAGGGCAAGGAACATGCCATCATTACGACCGAATTTCCAATTCTTAGTATTGGAGGAATATTGTGGGTAGCCAATAAATATGTAATGAATTGAACTTCACCTTCTGCATTAGATTCTTACAGTTCAGTGAAATAAGCTGGGATCACTGTTTGTAAGAGCACACATATAAAGCCAACATCTTTGAATAGCAGGCAGCTGTAGGAAAGAGAAGTAAAAGTGCTGGTTTGTGACCCAAGCCTCTGATGGATCCAGAGCTTGGTGGCATACTGTCTATGTGATATTTTGCTTTAAGCACATGGGAAAAATTCCATACTTTTTCTGAGAGCTTCTTAAATTTGTTTTTCAGATGTAACCTATCCAACTTCTTGGAAGAGCCCTTCTTTAGAGATTGGTTGTAAAAATACTTGATGGGAATAACTTAACTGAAAGCTAAGCTCCCAAAATATCATGGGTCTATAGCAACAGATCCCTCTGTACATCAGATCTATGCATTTTGAAATATTTAAATTTCTGAACGACTACAATTAGGATCTTCAAAGAAAGGATTTTTTGTTAAAGGCTTATTTCTGCTAAATTTGCTATCTAAATCTATTTAAACTGGCTAACATGTTGTTAAAAATACATCTAACAAAGTCTACACAGGCAAATTTAATAGGAAAGGACCCAATGTAAAAGGCTCAATGTAAAAGGTCCTCTATACTTGTTACAAGTCTGTTAGTAATTAATATTTCAGCAATATATAGCCATATCTGGTCAACATCTGGCCAACATCAAAGGCACATCATGTCCCATGCTATGAAGATGTAGTTCAACAAGTATAGTTTCTGCTCTCTAGGAGCTTACAATCTAACCTAATCAAGACTAGAGAAACATACACCAGAGTGGTCATACTCAGGACTTCACAAAAGGCAACAGATACATTGAAGATAAAGATAAAAAGTATGGGGTAAAGGATGGCATTTAAGAAAGGGTAGAGGGAATGAGAGAAGTAAATTGCTTCTTCATTCCCATTTCTTTGAAAAAGGATTTATGGAAGATGTGTTATTTTAAGTGTTCTTAAAATCATGAAAGAGCATATGGCTTGATGCTTGGAAGAAATAAAATTTCTTCTGATATAAGATACTAAGTGATTGAGAACACTGAGCCAGTAAGGACTGCTGAGTGAAGGACCCAACAAGACTTTATAAGGAACAACTAAACAATCAATGGTCTGATGCCCTCTGGTAGAGGGCAGAAGCTGAGGGGAAGCTGCAGGTCTCCTCAACTCTTCCAACTCTTTCTAAGTGGGAGTGGCTGAGCCACAAAACCAAGACTCCTCCAAAATTACCAAAATGTCTAATCCAAAACCTTTGTAAAAACTTCTATGAACTCTAGATTAAGGAAATGACCTTTGGAAATTTTCTTGTGGAACTTCTAAGGGAAGAAAGCACTTCTAGAAAGAACCACAGACTCAGAAGCCATCTAGCTCACTTGATTCTATAGGCTCTCATTTGTTTGCTTTCTTGCTCATTGGTTCATTTTCTCTTATTGGACTTGCTAGGCTAATGCTATCTACTTGATTATTCAGCTTTATCTTTCCTCCATTGACAAAGAAAAGCAAATTTTTGAGTACAGGTTGATTTTAGTCAACTTCAATTTTAAAGCAGTCTCAGGTTAACTAAAGTACATCATACAGACTGGTGCTGGTGGTGGTGACAGGGGTGTCAAAGTATTCTGTTCCTAGGGAGAACAATCAAAATGATGACAGAATCTCTCATTACACTATCTTGCTTTGCTTTGTTCAGTATTTGAACTGAACACATGCAGGGCATTTCAGGAACCATTGGAGGATGCTTATCTCAACAAAGAATGCACATTTTAAGCAAACCTCCACACATCATGTTCACACCATAATAATAATATTAGAATTAATAATACTTTGATTGCAAAGAATACCTTTTATTTCAAGGAGCTCAATATTCTTCACATATGCTATTCTATTTATCTTATCATATTACATATTCAACTGAAAGCTATGTTGAGGTTCAGTCTCACACATTACAAGACTGTAATACTGTTCACCCTAATGATTAAATTCAAATCCATTGTTAAACATACCTCAGGATAAATTTGAATGAATAGGAGGAAATTACAGATGTTTCTTTATATTTGAAAAGATACTCACTGCTAAGTCCCCTTAACCATGAGCATTCTCAATGGAAAGTCAGTCCCCAATATCTAACCTTGAAATAGTCCTACCTTACCTGAGACAGGGCAGGAGAACAGTATTTAAGATGGGGCAAGAACATGCAGATAGACAAAAGGTACCCACTTGTCAGTGCCAGAGAACCCCTGGGACCTTAGCCACCTGATATTCTAGCCCTCATGGCCCCTTATTCATGTGTAAGGGAAGGCCTGGAGTTCCACTGGCATAAGCCTGTTTGTCTACTGTGACTTTATTTCTTGTCCTTCAGGCTGTGTTCCAGCCTCTATATTTGAGCACTGGCTCAGAAGATAGGATAAGATAAAGATTCCAAGTTTCCCAACAGAGGCTAGTGGGTTAATTTGGTTCTAAGAAATATAACTCAGTGTACTTAACAGGCAGACCATCTGTTGTGATGTCCCTTTGCTATTGTGACATCACAACAAGCCTCATACTGGGAACTAGGACTGAACAAAGAAAACAGAACTACCTAAATTCATACCACCTGTGTGCAACACAGAGCATTCCTGACTACCATTAGTGTATATTTTAAGGACTTTCAATAAACCAAATTTAAATCCCACCAATTGCTTGTCTTCTGTAACTGATGTATGTGCATTCTAATGACACTTCTGGTTTCTGTCTATCTTTTTCAAGATAAGCATGCCTTGATTCCAACTTCATGTTGACAAATGGTTTTGGAAAATGGACCTCAAGAGAAGTCAGTATCTGCCCACAGTTCCAATCCCAGCAGGAGACACACCCTGAGAACTCCATAATCAACAAACTAAATGATCTATTCCTTGGGCTCAAAGCCCCAAGGATACTCAGACATTTCACACTGTACCCTCCCCTCAGTCATCCTCGTCAGGGACTCTGATAAGCATGCTGCTTGATACAGCGAGGCAGCAAATGGGCCAGTAAGTATAAACAGCTGTACTTACATGTGTCTGGCTTGAGCTGACTATTGGTGATGCCAAAGTACTGGGGATTTTCAATGACAGGAATCTTGGTCATTCCAATAATGACAGCATCAGGGCCACCCTCTGAAGACGACGGAGTGTTACTCCCATTGGAGATGTGATGGAGTGGGCTGGCAGAGTCATCATCATTGCTGATAACTGAGGCTGGGCCTGGAGTTGGAAAAATACATATGCTCCTGTAATTTTTCATGGCTTTCTTGAGCTATAATTCACATACCTAAAATTCACCCATTTAAACTGTACAATTCAGTGGGTTTTAGCATATTCAAAGAGTTGTGAAACCATCACTACAATCTAATTTTAGGAGATTTTTATCATCTCAATTAGCAGTCGCTTCCCTTTCTCCCCACTTCCAGCCCATTCTCCCCGCTTCCAGCCCTGGGCATCCACAAATTTACTTTTTATTCTATGGATTTACCTACTTTGGACATTTCATATCAATGGGATCATATAATACGTGATCTTTGGGGCTTCTTTCACTTAGCCTAACGTTTTTAACGTTGATTCACGTGGTAGCATGCATCATTACTTTATTCCTTTTTATTGCCAAGTGATATTCCATGGCATGGATACACCCCATTTTGTTGATCCATTCATCAATTGATAGAAATCTGGGTTGTTTAAAATTTTTGGCTATTATGAATAATATAGCTATGTGCACTCGTGTACAAGTTTTTGTGTGGATATATGTTTTCATTTCTCTTGGGTGGAAGTGCTGGGTCATATAGTAGCTTTACGGTTAACCTTCTCAGGAGCTGCCAAACTGTTTTCCAAAGTGGCTGCACTACATATCTTATATCCGCAACAGCAATGTGTGAGGGTTCCAATTTCTTTACTTCCTTCTCCTGTAATTCAATATGCAGCTTTCCTCTCTGTTCTCTGAACATCTTTAGAGCACTCTCTCATTGAAACTCCCAGCATGAATCTAGGATTCCTGTTGTACAGTGTACTGAAAGACGTCCTAGAAGTTCAAAGATCTGATCCTTTCACCACTCTCTGGACAAATCACTTAACTTTTTTGTACCTCTACATCTGCTTACACGTGTAAAATATGCAAAATAGTATCTGCTTGTTACTTTCTGAGACTGGAATGAAACTACTGATATGAAAATGTGCTTCATGAATATGAATTACTACTAAGTATTACTAAATAAACTTACGAATAACTGGTCGACTAGAATTGCATCGGCCTGTCCTATTACTATGCTCCACTTTCTGTATATTCTCTCAGCAGCGGCACCACTTTTGCACGCAAAATACTTTCACAGCAATAATGGACCAATCCCATGGCAAAGTTCCCTTTTTGCCTTTAGCCATAACATTATTTGTAGTGTCATTACATGGATGTCTTTATACTAAAGCAATAACCGTAACATTTTTCATACCAGATTTAAACTTTCCAGTCCAGAGTCTCAGAACGTATATACCCATAAATACAGTCTACTGTATCTTGTCTAAACAATTCAACCATTGACCTATAATGTTTGCAACCAAAAATACATTCACAAAGATAAAGGTCTACATTCATTGAAAACTTGCAAACAATTAAGATCTCAGTGGCTTTTGACAGACACGCCCTACAGGGAAAGTAGACAAAGCCCCCTAGTATAGTACACAGGATTCTACAGTATCCTGAATAGGTGCAGGGTCTTCCAGAAGGCTCCCACTGGCCAGGGTTACTATAATAAGCTAAGAGGAAGACAGGAAGAAAAGGATATGGAGGAAAGACAAAGAGAGGGCAATGAGAAGGCAAAATCCAATGTGCAGAGAAGACAAATGTGTACTGGTTAAATGAAAGCCTTAATCGCTATTTCCTGAGCAAGACCACGTGCGTTTGCCCAGCCCCCCAGGATGTTTCAGCACCTCCAGCAAATCTCTACCTCTTCCTCACATTTTACTTTTTCTGTAAGAAGCACAGCAATAGAAACAAAAGTTGTTGTATCATACTTTTTTGAATTCCCTACGAAATATCACGGTAATCCATCCCCCAACCTCCAAGATCCATTTTCCCTCTTATATGGGGATTATCACAGTTTGTAGGGATAACGACATTCCCCATCTAGCTGAATCTTAAACTAGGCAGGAGGCAGCCAACTGCTATTATAGGTAATTTTTTTTTTTTTTTTTTCGGTACGCGGGCCTCTCACTACTGCGGCCTTTCCCGTTGCGGAGCACAGGCTCCGGACGCGCAGGCTCAGCGGCCATGGACCGGGACACGAACCCATGTCCCCTGCATCGGCAGGCGGACTCTCAACCACTGCGCCACCAGGGAAGCCCTATAGGTAATTTTTAAAAACACTCTCTCAAGGGGATGTGTATTTAAGTTGCTTTTAATGATACACTCCGGCTTAATTCTGCAAGCAAGTCCTCACACAGCCAATTTAGAAGCCACAGAACACTCAAAGCAAAGGCAAGCTTACCAGTTGTATTCATCTTGAGCCTAGCTCACCAGTGTTAGTAAACAGTGGAAATTCTGCCAAGAATAGCTACACAGACAAGTCCTTTCTAATATCCTTAACCATCCCTGTTTTATGATTCTTGACAGGCCCCGATCACCCAGAGCTTAAACCCAGAGGTGGAAAATGGAAATGTGTTATGCTAAGCTTTCTGCATCTTGTCAAGAAAACCTTCCCATCATGGGCTCCCTTGCTCCAGTCCCGGTGCAGCTGTCCCCTCCTTCGACGTTACCAAAGCACGCTACTGTCCGAGCTCCCCGGGAAGGGTGCAGTAGAGGCCACACATTTCTCAACAGATTCCAGGCTTCACATTTACCCCCAGAAATGCAAGAGTTGTCAGGTTCAAACACTCCACATGCTGTCAGAAGGCCAGCGATATCTGCTTCTGGACTCCCTGCAACAATTAGAAACGCACTGATCCCAGTTGCTTTTCCTCTGATTCCCTTTTGGCCCAGGACAGGCTATCCACATTCCCATAGCATTCAATCATTTTGGAGGAGGATGATACTTAGAAGACAATGTTGAAATTCCTCCAGGAATTCGGGCTCTGAAGCATCTGCCATGCACACAGTGGAGTCTTACTTAAAGAGTTCAACCAAGGGACTTGCTCTTTGCTTCTCCATCATCAGAGGACACCCTTTCCTTCCTGTGGCCTCGCTGAGTAAAACCCCCACCTCTGAGGTAACAGATTCCAAGGGGAGAGGTTCTCTGTTTGGGGGGAAATTTTTTAAGCACAGAAGCGGTATAAAGCACCAGAGGTAATCTTTCAAAAGCTTTTTCACTTTGCCAGAAGGTCACTGTTGACAAATCTGAGCGACATATAAACCTCAACAGTTTATCAAGTGGAATGTTAATTCAAGTGCTGTTTTCTTCATTATTGATGTTCCAAATCCTGGAAGATTGATACGGCTGGCAAGGTTGCAGAGATTCAGCCATTTTTCTATGAACATTTTGATCGAATGGAGCACAGCAAAGCTGCAAAGGGGGAAAGCTCTCAGGGGGGAAGATGAATGTCTATATAATTTGACAGCAGCCTGTCTGCGCATATCATGGATGTCTCGTTATGTGTCTGTGCACGTGGGGAAAACACCCCAAAAAGACAGACAGAAGAAGAGTCAGGGGCACATCACAGCGGGTGAGAAATTCATAGGAGGACTTGAAAAAATGTCTTACAATGTTAACAAAGTTTTAAATTGCTGGGTATGTGCGGCTTGCTGAGCTTGGGGTACATAGTTCTAATTACTGAGCTGACAAGTAGGAGCTATGCCTGGAAACATTTTTAGCCCATTTTTATTTTAATATGTCTCACATGCAAAGAGGCATTTTTCTTTTACCAGAGCTGCTCGGTAACGTATCCTGCATAAATGACTTTACAGACATTTTTAAACCTGACTGAGACTTTTTTCCCTGATAAGAATTGATGTAAGTCATCTGGAGAAAGAGATTCCTTCTCTCAAGACCAACATGTCTTCAAGGAGAGAGACAGATTATTCTTAAATAGCTGTATTAACCATGTCTTTTATTTTCTGATGCTTCAACATCTGAGGCTTTGGTGACAGAGGAGGGACTGCCAATTCCTAGAGATAATAAAGTACCTGCCTACGAGAGTACGTTTCATATACAAACTGACCAATCCACAGTCTACGCCCCCAACCGCATCACTTACCAGGCTCCCACACTCCAGTCCACTATCCACCTGCCCCATCATCCCAGAGCCAGGTATAAGACAACTGGGGACTGTCCCTACATCCCAGAGCCCACTGACCTTACTCAACCCAGCCAGTCCTAAACCTGCTTACCCTGCCTCGCCCATTCCTTTCTGCAGAAACCACAATAGAGGCTCTTGTCTATGTTTTCCCCTTACTCCCTCTGCCTCCTGATGGACCCTGGGCCCCTTCAGCACCACGGTCCCCACTGTGTCATGGCCTGCCCTCTTCTCTTGGGATCTGTGAGTAACAAACGATATTTTCAGTGGCAGTCGTCTCCAGACCTGTGGCCTCCCCACAGCTGAAAAATCATAAAACCTACATTTTAAAGCAGCGGCACTTCTGATGAACTGTAGCTGAAATAACAATTCTGGAGAAGAATTCCCTCTGCTGTAGCCTAAAAGGGTGAAGCCCAGTTTTTGAAGCTTTCCAGGAACAAGTGCCTCTCTGCAGAGCAAACCGGCCTGGAAAACGTGTACGTGGTTGCACCATGTAAAATGCCAATAAGCATAGTTAACTATTAATTTTATTTTTAAAGGGGAGATAAAGAGTATGGTGTATACATTTTCAAAGGATGTATATATGCCATACAATTTATTTTCTTTGTAAGGACGTAAGAAATATGTGATAGGTACATCTCTTGGGAGAGAGCTGGTGGGGGGAAACCATGGAGGTGGGTAAGAGAGACATTGTTTAATATTTACATTTCTGTACTGTTAATTTTTGAAAAATCTTATGGATGTATAATTTTTCTCTATGTTAACAAACACTCTCTGGGTACAGGGATAAATGGTGTTTTCGTTTGTTTGTTTTATTCTTTATCCTTTTCTGTTTTAAAAAAATAAATATTACTTCAAAAAAATTTACAACAAAACCAAAGCAAAACATTTACATGGTTGCACCGATCTGCTGTTTAGTGGAAGGAAGACCCCATTTCACGGCGCTGTTGTGAGAGAGTTTGTCACTCAACTCCCCTCTTCACCTCCACACACAGAGTGAGCACAAAGCCTTGGAACAGGGTACCTTCAAGACTGTATGGACAATCTCTCTGCTATCTTGGCAAAGTGCCTATGATCAGCTGGATCTGAAATTTGTCCCTGGGGAGTCACAGACAAGTCCTGAGCTGGTGGAGCTTAATGTTCCAACTGTGCCACACTCCGCTTTCTCTTTGCTGGTTAAGAGCTTTAGTCTTGGAATTCCTGGGGCTAGCTAAGGGTGAGGGTGACTTTCCCCCTTCAGGCCCTCTCTGGCTCAGTGTCTGCCACCTCTGGGTTCAGTGATTTTGGATCACTGGACCGACACTGAGAAAGGCTGTCCAACAGGAAAGGTCTGCTATCGGGCTCAAAAAGAGAAAGGAAACAGGCTTCCTTGTGTGGATGGGATGAACACGTATGGGGCGGATGGCTCAGAACTGGAAGCCTCCATGACCCTGGTACACTTCCCCTATTTTACAAGTTTCCCTATAGCCAACCTTGCTACCGAAATAAATACTAACCAACAGATACTAAAGATGGGGCCAGATCTTGGAAACACACAGGCAAGATGTAAAGACAGTTTGTGTTTTCATGCCTTCTAAGCAATTCCTGTTCATTGTCTCTGTACCCATAGAAAATACTGAACAAATTGGAGGTCCCGGGAGATCACACCTGATTCCAGTCCCAGTGATGAGTTACATTATCTGCATTCATTTCATAGCTACAAACTCTGCTTTTCAATTTCCAGCACATAGTCTGAATGCAAGGAACAGAATGCAATCAAGCACAAATCGTAGCGTCTGGACGTTAGAGTCTTGCTTTGAAAGAGAAGTGGTCAGAAACGAACAGCTGATTTCCCAATTCAGAAATTTATTACATGTTGGCCAATGGAAGAAAGTTAAGATCCGAACTTGCCCAGACTTGAATATTCAACCAAATGTTTGCTGTACATGGAGTTGGAGTGTAGTTGCATTTTATTTCCTTAACCTTCTTAAAAATGCAGCAACAAGCTAGATCTGGATGACGGTTAACACTCCCCCATAGGATAAAAACAAGGTGATGTCAAAAATACGAAACCATTTACTAAAGTCAATGTTCCTTTTCTGGAAAATTCTAGGCATCTTTCTTCATCAAATCAGAAACCGGGAACACAGAAAAAGAATCAAGGACCAACAAGTATAAAGAGAGTCAAAGCAGTTTCATCCTAATTAAACAACACAAACTCATTACTTATCCAAAGAATGAGGAACTACTTACCAACACCTTGTCTTGATTTTACTTTCCCAAATCCAAACCATGAGAAATCTGAAAACCACAACAAAACATAAAATAAACTTCGAAACAGAAGCGTAAACTAGAAGCATTCAGCACTGTCCCTAGAGAAATAACAAACTGCCCCAAAAAGCTCCACTGGGGACCAAAGCTTCCCCTCAAACACCTGGAAACTAACCCTTGGATTATTGTGTAAAGATTTATTTCTCATCCTGAGAACATGGAGGTTGGAATAAGATAAGAGACAGCAAGAGCTTGTCTTTGAGAAAAATGGCCCAAACCTAGGGTTAAAGGCACTGAGCAGATTTTCCTTCTCACTGTCTCTCTTCTCCCTTAAGTATCGAATCATCAAACAGGGAACTGCAGGGATGAAAACAACACAGTGCATTCAACAAATGCACCATGGCTCTCAACCACAGACATATGGGAAAATAATCAAAGAAAACAGATCTTTTCTGGAGCTAAGACAGACAGTACAAAAAAGGAACGTGAAATCCTCTGGGAGAACTGACACTTGGGCTAGATGGGAATTCAAGAGGAAAAAAGGGGTCCACAGTTCTACAACTGACTTGCTGTGTGGCGGTGGGCAGCTCCCAGCAGCTCTGCGCCTCTTTATAACACAAGGTTCCATGAGGCACGTGTGGGAAAAAGTGTGCCAAATGTTTGGAGGTCCTCCAGTGAATAATGCCACAATGAAATGCCTATTTATTTCCTGGGCCCGACTGTTCCCTTCTAGGTAATTTCCGCTGGGTTCAAAGTAAACTCTGCACAGTGGGGAAATCCCTGGATAAGAGGCCAATAAAGGGAATGGAGCCCAAATAAGTAGTAACTGTGTTTCTCAGCTCCTTACATCTGTAGTGATTTTTACAGGCAGGATAAAAAGCTACATAAGAGAAGAGCCCATCGAAATGAAAAATACATACGAAAACACTCTGCACACTCAAAAATGCCTTACAAAGTTGTCATGAATACTATCTTTCTCAAGTACATTTAGCCTTTCCTTTCTTAGTATTCTACAACTTCAGCTCTAAGCCAATTTTTACTTCTGATTGTTATTCCTCTGAATGCTTTCTTCCAGATTTTAAAAGGCAGGCCTCTGGCCTCCATCCAATGCCAAAGAAAGATTCGTTTGCACAGAAGAAAGTGACCTCATTCACTGGGTCCTCAGTGTAGCGAGGCCAGGCTGTGCCTGTGGATTTCTTAGTTACGACTTATCTCTTTCAAAATGGAGTGTATTTTCCTACTGGTCACTTTTTGTTTTTCTATACTTGTTTGATTTACATAGTTTTAATTAAATCGTGGATTGAATATCTGGACTCCTTTTTTCACTTGAGTACTTTTTCAAAATCATGTTTCTGTCTTACAGAGAGCCCACTGAAGGGCAAGGCCATAGCACTCCTCACTGGTTACCTGATTCAGATTATTGTCCACCATCCACTATCATAACCACAACTGCAATGAACATCTTTGCATGTCTTAGGTGCTCCCATCCCCATTTGCAGAAATCATTCCCTCAAGATAAATCCCAGAAATGGAATTACTGTGTCAAAAGGGGGAAATATTGTTAAGGTTCTCGATGCACGTTATCTAATTGTTTTCCCACTACATGAAGTATTACTTTCACCAACAGCGTACAAGAGGGTGGAGTGTATTTCCAATGGGAAAGCTAAGGGTGAACCATTTCCGACGTCTATCCTGCCATTAGTAGGTCTCCACCTAACTGAACAGAGACCTGGTAAGTACTCCCCTCCCATCTGTGCCGCATGACACCACTCACCCCCCACGTGTCCTAGGCTGGTGTTTGACACAGGTGCAGTAGGGAGAACTACAGGTACGAAAAGCATAAGAATAAAGCAGGTAACACTTGTGCAATCATCATAATTCATAAAATGCCTCCCCCACCTCAGACATTTCTCCCTTAGTCCTCAGTCAAACCCTGTAATATATCCCAGCTCCTTAACAAGGGGTTGAGACTCAGAGAGGCCGACAGACTTAGCAAAGGCCACAGCCTTTCGACGCCAAATCCAGTTTTTCCATTCTTTCTTAGTTGCCTTTCCAATCCTCCAAAATACTTAGCCAAAATTAGCCAAGCTGATGTAAATGTTGTAGCGTTTACAACACTACAATTAGGATTCAATCTTATATATAGAAAAGCACTAGAAGTAGTTATTCATTCCTCATTTATTTATTCAGCAGGCATAGCAGAAGATTCAAATACAAAGAGCTGTATGGCCTGCCCTCAAGGAGTTTACAATCAAGGATCAACTCGCGTGGGAGTACAACTGGGGTGTATGGGAACTCAAAACAAGGAGTATCTAGCTGAATCTGGGAAGCAGGTTGCTGGGGGAGCAGGTAAGGGGGGAGAGTTCTCTGGCTTCTGGACAATAGATTAAAATTTGCCAAGAATGGGAAAAAGCAGAGGAGGACATTCTCACTGTAAATAGTCCAGTTCTGGTTAGAGAGGGAAGCATTCATTTGTCAAGGGGCTGATGAAGCTGGAAAGCGGAAAGAAGCTGAAACACATAAGCAAGGGCCAGGTTAAGAGTTTGGAATCTATGGTGAAAATTGCAGGTAGGCCCTAGAAACAAACCAACCAACCAACTTCAGGCCAGGAAGGAACATAATCACAGTTAATTTTAGAAAGTGGTTGCAGGATGGAAACAGGATGATGTAATGGAAAGACTGAGGGCAAGAGACTGGTTGATGAGGCTGCTGGAGAAATCAGGGCCTGAGAGAATTGTTACTTGAGCCAGGTAGTGGGGAGGTGGGGCAGGGATGAGGAGGGGATGGCTGTCCGGCCTCTTTAGGGGAATCAAGAGGACTTGGCGATCGATTGCAAGTTGAGGGGAATATCGGAAATGAACAGGGACGTTCTTGGGTTTAGACTACAAGACACATGGTGATGCTGCCCAGTGTCTCCAAGGAACCTGGCAGGAAAATAGGCAAGGGGTTCAACTCACAGCATGCGTGTGGGGCATAATTCCCAAATAAGGTGACTATGTGTGGAAAGCCTCAGAGGGAAGCATCCAGTGTCTGGGGCTCAGGTCTGGAGCTCAGAACCCAGGTCTAGTGTCCCAAGTGGATCTGCTCAAGTTTAAGCGGAGCCCAGAGTCCAACTGAGAACGGAAGCTGGAGGCTGCAGCTGGGACACATTTCTTCTTGGACACATAGAAAAACACCCTTTTTTGTAGGTACAAATAAAAGGATATCCAACGAGGCTAACTTTTGACAAACTTATTCCTAAATTGCTAAAATACTTCTAAGTTCTTTTTAACAGTCACACAATTATTACATAAGAGAGACTATAATCTTCTTGACCATACGCCAGAGTTCTTGGAAAATTTAACAAATTAGGCAGAGCATCATCACGTTGATACGTCTCCCTTCCAAGAACTGTCCTTTGTTCGACTTTTTCTTGATGAATTTAAGCAGTAGTCTTAAAACCGTGGTACTAAATTTCACCCGCAAAAATTTCCCATAAGGCCAAAAAGAAACAATTTCTCAATTTCCTGTGATGTTTCACCCATTGGGAGCAGAGTCCTGCCAAGATTCATTTATTTTCTACTTAATAAGAGACACTTTATTCACTGCAACATAAAGGGCTCCTTCAAAAGCAAATGTAGTTGCAGCGAGCTTAAAGGAACTCCTTCTTTTGGAATCTAGACCAACAAAGAGTCTAAATTATGAAATTAACCAATTAAATCCATCTCTTCTTGAAGAAAGTTCAATCTTCCCTATCCAGAGAAGAGGAATGTAGAAAAGAAAATAGCGTATTAACACATTAACAGCTCTAAAATGGAACTCTAAATAAAATAAATAGCAATAAAGATTCCTTTTCAAATGTCTCTCAGAGGCAATCACTAAAATTTAGGGGGTTGAAAAGGAATATTTATGATGTAAAGGGGAGAATCAGAGGAAAGAGCGAGAAACAGGCAACATGGAAGAAATTTAATCTTCCCTGTGGTGCTGAATGGTACAAACACTAAATGTGATTTTTAGAAGGGCTCTGATCTCAAGAGAATGCCATTTCTGGATTTTTTTTGTAAGTTTCAGAAAAAATTGATTTTGTATATTAGAAGGAAAAGCAGCTCTTCTAACTCTGGAGGAATTAAAATTTGCTGTGTTCTCAATTGAAATTTCTTTATATATATATATATATATATTTTTTTAATTATTGAAATTTCTTTATATTTTAAGGCAAAACTCATCACCCTCTGCCCCCAAGAAAAGCATCTCTAATGATGGAAGCTAATGGGAGAATATGATTCACTGACAGAAATGCACTTCACTTCCAACTTCTTCTTCTTCTCCTTCGGAGAGTGGGCCACACCCACTCCCCGAAGGACACATAAGAGAGGAGCTATGGGCTCCTTGCTGCAGGGAAAGTTTTGAGCCCAGAGTAGACTCCATAAGTGCTTGGGTGAGCAGCCGACTGCCTGTTACCTCACACAAAGTAGGATGACTGGTCATTGCAGTGGAAAGGAAATGAATGCAAAGACCGCTTTGTGGACAATACAATCATCTCTCTTTCCAACTGACACATAATCGGAGTGAGTAATAGTTTGCTTCAAATTAATTCCAGTTCCTCAGGGCACAGAATAGTGTCGTTTGGGGCCAAGTTTCCACTTCAATTTAAACTTAATCTTTTACTTAAGGACACAACCTTTATATATAAGTCCCATCTCCACAGACCAAGAAGAGGGCTCACTTTGAGTTAAACTAGTTCCCGAAATCACAGTTCAAAAGGGTCCTGGAGGGCTTCCCTGGTGGCGCAGTGGTTGAGGGTCCGCCTGCCGATGCAGGGGACACGGGTTCATGCCCCGGTCCGGGAAGATCCCACATACCGCGGAGCGGCTGGGCGCGTGAGCCATGGCCGCTGAGACTGCGCGTCCGGAGCCTGTGCTCCGCAATGGGAGAGGCCACAACAGTGAGAGGCCCGCGTACCACAAAAAAAAAAAAAAAAGGGTCCCTGGATTTCTCCTGACCAGCCTTCATTGGCTCCATCCTTTCCCTTCCCTCAAACTTCCAATGTGAGTTATGTCCACTGTTCTTAAGAAAAGGAACACTGAAGACCTCCAATGTGACAAATTTAAAGAAAAATATGTGTTTTGTGGCTGAAACTGCTAGCTGCTCTCTGAAGTCTGTATTTCCCTCTTTTTCCCTGGGCCCACAGCTAGACTACATTTTCCAGCCCTTCCTGCAGTTAGTCGTGGCCATACTATTAAATTCCAGCCAATGGAAGGTGTGCAGAGCATTGAGCACCACTTCTGGGCTGGATGACTTATAAATGTATGCTACCCCATGCTCTTTCCCCTTCTACTTATCCAGAAGGAAGACTGAAGACAATGATTACGGTAAACTTGGAAGTTATGACTTGAAGATAGCAAAGAAATTCTCTGCTCATTCTCCCAGTATTGTTTGGTGAATGCAGACAGTGTAGAAACCGAGTTCTTCTACCTGAGGTCCAATGAAGCTGAGCTATGTATCCTCCAACTTTCATCCATATGCAAGAAATAAACTATTGTGTTTGAACCATTTTCCACTTCAGGACTTTTTTTACTATGGTAGAGAGCCTATCCTAACCAGTACAAAGGGAAAGATATACACACATGTACACATAGAAATTAACTGACTCCATAACCTCTAAACCCCCCATCACAAATTCATAATTGTGTTCCATGTATATCTACATTTTTAAATCCACAGTGTGAAAATCCACAGATTTCATTAGATTTTCCAAAGCTACTTCATTGCAAAATGCTAAGAACCCCTGAAATACATACAAATGGTTTCAGAGACAAAGATATCAATGCATAGGTACTCTGCATTTCAATTCTATTTGATTATATTCCCTATCAACACTTGAACCTGGGTGCTGATAACCATCTATCATCTCTCACCTAAACTTCTATAGCAACCTTCTCATTCATCTCCTGCTCTGTTCTTGCCTCCCCGGAATCTCTCCTCTGCAGAGCTGCTGGGATAATTATTTTCAGGTATCAGTCAGATTATTGCATTCCCCTGCTTAACATCATTTAAAGGTTTCTCCTTGCATCTAGAATAAACTCCTGATGATGACTAGAGTCCCGTACGACGTGGCCTCCCCCAGCCTCCCCCGCCCCCCCCCCACCATCTCCTGTGAAACGACCACAGCAGTCTCTTTCCTGTTCCTGCTCACTCTGCACGTTTCCTTGCCTCCTTCCAGAATCCTCTGTTTGGGCTCTTCTCATGCCTAACCACCACCTCTCATCCTTCGGGTTTCAGGGCAACTATCACACCCCAGAGGAGCCCCGACCTCACCACTAACCCAAGCCTCTCTCAGCCCCTCTCACTAACTATCATCTCCTCCTTCTCGGTATGTACCAAGAAAGGACCTGACTCACTTCAGGTATTATTTCTTGTCTGTATCCTTTACTAGGACTGGAGCTTCACAAAGTCCGTGACTGTCTTAGAAGAGGCTCAGCCCCCGCACCCCCACTGGCAACAGACTCTGACACAAGGATTCAAGTGAAGGCAGTTTAGTAGGAAGGGATCCAGGAAAACTAGAGGGAGAGTGAGCCGGTGACACAGGGAGTGAGGGAAGCCTGCAGTGGATGCGTTATCCAGCGGGTTACACTGTGGACAACTAGAGTTCAAATCCCTGGGGTGCTTGGGGAGAGGGTGTAGAATGCATCTCAGAGTTTTCCCATCCAAAACATGAGGAAGTTGGGTCATTTACCTTCCAACTACCATCTGTCATTCTGCTAAGAGAGAGCACTGGGGTAGATTCCCGGGTGTTTGCAGTAGGACACTGGGGGCCAGCACGGAGGCCAGCATGGGGATGGTGGGACTTGGGAGGACCTGGTGGGGCATCAACAGGATTTGCTACAGGGATCTTGTCTAGGTAGCTCACCACCACCTTCAGTGCCTAGTACAGACCCTCAATAAATACTTGCTGAATGAATGCATGAGAACAACCATTTTTAAAAGCATAACAATATGAAGTACAGCAAGTGTAATGAAAATACCAACATGCAAATTATACACTCAACGTAAAAACCACAATATTTTGCAAGCATATTTGCTGCCCTCTTGAATCATTTATGGCCCTCCCATGGAATCTCATGGTAGACAGTATTTAAAAGTGAGCAATACCCAGAACCCAGCATTCTGGGCAGGAATGTGGAATAAAGATGCTGGATCAGATGTCAGGCGCGGGGTCTCTCTAGATGCTGTAAGAAATGAACTGCATGACCTTGGGTGAGTCACTTCCCTCCCTCATAGGTTCTGCTTCCTACTCCATGAAGACAGAGGTTGAGAAGTGGCATCAAAGGCCCGTTTGAGCCCTAGCAGTCTATAGTACTAACCATCAGGCACATATGACTGGGAGTAAATTGCCACATGGCCTTATATAGCTTTCCTGAGCATGGGTATTTTGGGAATGTGAGATCATGTGCAATTTAAAGAAAAGCACTCAGTCAACTGGCCTAGATTTCCTCCTACTCAGATGCTTTGGGGTCACTATTTCCTCATCTTGCGAGAAGGGCCTGTGCTCTGCAAAAGCAATTTTTGAAAAACAGTACTTATTGATTACTTGCTAGATGCTAGGACACTTACTAGAGATTAGATATTACTTTAATCAGGGAAAATTGGTCAGCTTCTATTGCAGCATTAAAAAAAATAAAATCAGACTCAAATGATTTTTAAATGCTACAAAGTTCAGAAGCCTCAAGTGGGAGTAGATGAAATAGACTTGCTCGGAATGTGGAAAACTGTCCCCTTCCCATATTTCAAACATTTAATTTTGAGCACAAAATGTTGCCAACTACTTCCCTCTTTCATTTGAACGTGTGGAATATTTCAAAGAAAATTCATTTGGTCTACATCTTAGTCATTCACAGTTAAACATTACAAAGTGTTGGATTTTTTTAAATCTATTGTAAATTCTGAAGGTTTTTTCTTTAACAAAGGAGGTCACACGATCTTCTCTGAGTGGGTAAAAAATGGAACCTGGGACCCCTAATGGTTCGTTTTAAACTTGGGACTTTGAGAAAGGTAGAGGCTGCCTCTGTTTACTAGTAATAGTTGAAAGAGATGCAAGAGGCATATCAAAGCTTTGTCTCTGTGGTACCACCCCAGTGAGAGCTCAAAACACTCTATAAACAATTTTTTTCAGCTGTCACAAGCTCCCTGCAGGGAAGACAGGCGATGGCTGGTTGTACACACACAAAATTTCCCTAATACTGTCTTCACATTGAGGGAATGACTGCCTGAGACTCATCCCCAAACCCCCATCTCTCTGCAAAGCAACACTGGTAAGCACTCAGAGCAAGTCTTTTGGGAGGGAAACTGGCTGATTCTCATCATCTGAGAAGTGATATTAGTGGCCCTCAAAGAGAGTAACAAACCCAGAGAGGCTGGCAAACACTTTATGTCAAATTCCCCTGAGCTTTCATTTCCATGGAAAACCTAAACAATGACTCAGAGACCTGAACTGACTTGCTCAGACCTGTCTCTCGTGCCCAGTCACCGAGTGAGGTCAAAATGTGCTCTCTGCTCTTCCTTGCACAAGGACTGTCGCCACATGACATGCATTTGAAAATGCTTTTGTAATTGCTGCTATAAAGTCATAGTTATATTCATATTTATGCATATATATATATAACATGCAAATTCTTTTTTCAGTTCCTCTAAACCAACATGTGCTGCAGCTAATGCAAAGCACCATGTAGGAATTTTTTTCTGTGGTTCTATTACGGAATTTTGGAAAGAGTAGGAGGATGGCAGCATTTCTAGCCATCTCACTTTAAAATATTTTCAGTTGTATCCAAATTCTTCTCTCCAATCTTGGAAAGACCTGCTTCATGCACCTTTGTCTGTCTTTTTTTTTTTTTTTGCGGTACAGGGCCTCTCACTGTTGTGGCCTCTCCCGTTGCGGAGCACAGGCTCTGGACGCGCAGGCTCAGTGGCCATGGCTCACGGGCCTAGCCGCTCCGCGGCATGTGGGATCTTCCCGGACCGGGGCACGAACCCGTGTCCCCTGCATCGGCAGGCAGACTCTCAACCACTGTGCCACCAGGGAAGCCCGCACCTTTCTCTTTCTTTCCAGTGACCCATTGTCAACCTTCCCCTCCCCACCACCCCCGACCAACGCTCTTAAATCCAGCCAAGGTCAGGAAATGTGTGAGGCTGACACATAGCTAAGATGTTCATTTAATTTTATTACTTCATGCGCTTCTATTAGGAAGCTCCCATAATGGAATAGAACATAATAGGATTATATACACTTATAAAGCTGGGTGCTGAACACAAATAGTTGAATAAAATGACCATAAACAGAACAAAATGAAAACTCATTGTCGAAAATGCAGCACCAGTCATATGAATTAACTATCGGCCACCCACTTCCTACTTAATATCACTGGAGGTGGTTTACACACTGTCAGTGGAGGAAACCCAAATCCATAAGATGAAACCGCATTTCTTCCCTTCATGTTTTCCCACTAAATGCCCAATGTGCTCTTTAAGATCCACTGCCTTTCTGGAAACAAATCAGAATTGACTGGCTAGGTCAGTGGTCTTGAATGGGGATGACTTTTGCCTCCCAGGGGAAGTTTGGCAACGTCTGGAGATATTTGGGGTTGTCACCATGGGAGGGGTGAGGTGGAGAGGCTGTGCTCCCAGCGTGTGATGGGTAAAGGCCAGAGATGCTGATAAACAGCCACCAATACACAGGCCAGTCCCCACACAACGAAGAACTTAAGTCCCGAAACATTAATCGTGCCGACACTAAGAAACACTGGCCTAAGCCGTAGCCCAGCAGAGGTGGAATGTATCCCCAAATCTTGTAGCTCTGTCAAAAAGAAATCCTAGCCTGTCTAAGCTCACTGCTACTACAGGAGTTTAGTCTTCTCTCCTGTTATTCCAATGTTCTTATCACTGGTCCCTCTCTCTCAGTTGCCCATATTTTGCAAGAAACATCTATGATATTGTCATTTCTGCTGCTTCCAAACACCAAAAAGTGCTGCTCTGATCCAGAACAGATAGGCAATGCAGTATGAAGGGATGGGAATTGCATGTGGACCCCAAGTCTTGGGTTCGAGTCTTGGGTCCTCCACTTCCTGACAGACACCCCACAGTGACTTGGTCTCTCTAAGAGTCCTTCCTCAGAGCAATAATTACCACCCTGCCCACCTGAAGGGGCTGTTTTAGGATCAACGGACCGATGTGTCTGTGACACCTCCATAAACTCTGGTATTATATAAACATAAGAGTAAGGAAAATTTTCAATGGCATTCAAAACCTTGACTCGGCCCCAGCTTTATCACTTATGACTTGCCTTAAAATACCCCAGCTTTGGGCTTCCCTGGTGGCGCAGTGGTTGGAAGTCCGCCTGCTGATGCAGGGGACATGGGTTCGTGCCCCAGTCCAGGAAGATCCCGCATGCCGTGGAGTGGCTGGGCCCATGGGCCATGGCCGCTGGGCCTGCGCGTCCAGAGCCTGTGCTCCGCGACGAGAGAGGCCACAACGGTGGAAGGCCCATGTACCGCAAAAAAAAAACCAAAAACCCCAGCTTTCAGTTAAACTGTTAGTTTGCATTCCTTAAATGAGCATGCCTTATTTTCCTATTTCTTCATTAATTCACTGAAAAACTATTCTTTGACCACCTGATAGATACAAGACACAAGACAGTGCTGGGAATGTAATAAAGAATAAAGTAATCACAGTCCATGCACATGTGGAGCTTCCAAATGTTGTTTCTTTGCACCAGCTGATTTTTCCTACTGAAATATAACCTTCAATCTCAATTTTTTTAATCATTAAATCCCCTTTATTCAACAAAATCCACCTTAAAATTCACTTCATCATGAGCATTTCTCCATTCCCCAAATCAGAAATACCCCCATTGACATTTAGGTGGTCTGTCTCACGATAAATACCACATTCTCTTCTGTATTAATATTTATATAGTCTTACTGCTCCTATTAGATTTTAAGCACTCTGAGTTAAACAGAAATCTTCTCATTCACCCTCTTCCATAAGCTTCCTAACAGTTACAACAGTGTCAAGCAGGATACTTTGCATGTGGTAGCTACTTAGCAAATACTTCAATTGCTGATTGGGTCCAAGTAGAATGATTTGAAAACAGGGCACGAGATGCCCACAAAAATAGTAGGGACTGAGTTGGAAAGCAAGAGATAGACAACAGTAGGAGCCTTCATTATGCCGACTATTGTTTTCTGTATTTCCAAGGCACACTGTTCTTTTGCCCGCCCTAGCTCATCTCACTCTGAATTTTAATTATCTACTTACTTGTTGTAACCTCTCCCCACTGGAAGGTCTCTACGAGTAACAAAAATATTTCTATCTTGTCTCCCCATTGTACTTCTAGCATTGAGCACAGTGCCTGGTACATTTTAGGTGCTCAGTAAAGATGTATTGAATGAATAGGTGAACAAATTCCAACTTTTTTTTTTTTTTGCGGTACGCGGGCCTCTCACTGTTGTGGCCTCTCCCGCTGCGGAGCACAGGCTCCGGAGGTACAGGCTCAGCGGCCATGGCTCACGGGCCCAGCCGCTCCGCAGCATGTGGGATCCTCCTGGACCGGGGCACGAACCCGTGTCCCCTGCATCAGCAGGCGGACTCTCAACCACTGTGCCACCAGGGAAGCCCCATAAATTCCAACTTTTCACCTTTGAATTTTTCGATCACGAGCCCAACTTGGTGTGACATGGGATCCCGATTGTGTTAGACACCACACTGCCCCCTCTCCTTCCTGGCCCAGCAGAGGATTGGAAACCAGCCTCCACCACTACCATCACCAATCCACATTGCTTGCATTTGCCAGTGAAAAAGGAGCAGAAATGACATGTGTTACTCCTGGGCAGAAGACTTAATAGTTAGTAGTAGGTTTTCCACTTCCTCTTCATCCTATCATCGTGAACCATGAAGTCTCATGTTTGGACAAACTGTGTTGTACATGGAGCAGGAGGAGAAATAATCTTCTCTGTCTTAAGGGTTATTTGTTTCTGCAACGTAACCTAGCCTATTCTGACTGATACAATAGTGAAGTTCCAAGTGAACCTTACTAAAAGGTAATCTTATCTATAAAAATACTAGGCTTTTATTTTATAAAAAGACTGACATGTACGGTTAAGAGAATATATGCTCACATATGTACTCTCTAAAGCATATGCAGGTGTGTGTATAAATACATAATGTATAAATATTCATGATAAAGTAATACAAGAAGTTTTTAAAAGCTCGTTGTAACTCACATTAAGAAATCAGAGTTGTAACCCTGCAAGCAATTCCTTCATTGGCCTTCCTGCAAGGCCATGCCTTCTTTGCAAAGATACTGTTCCTGTTTATCACGTTTTCAGAGCTCGTCTTGGGGAATTATCTTTAATTAATGTAGCAGAGTCTTCAAACTATGGAAATCTTCATTATTTGAGAGGAAATTTGAGAGGAAATTTTAACATCCAAAGATCATTTGCAGCCAGATCTGATAGAACGTGTGGGCGATTAAGCTGGACAACGTCATTATTATTCAAAATGTCAGGGGGTCTGATTCTGTAGTCTCAAGTCTCCACCTTTACTGTGGAGCTCATAACTTTTCACTAAAGGCACTTCTGAAAGATGAGTTCCAAAAAGGCACAAGGTCTCTTTTCTGGTGATGCTCAAACTTTTTCATAGTCCTAGAATCATAACTAAATGTCAGTCTCCAGGAACTTCCTCGGTCCCTTAATTCATGGCCGTTAAGTAGATGCAACCCGATTGAATGCATGGCTGGGTGTTCCTCACAGCATCCATTAGAAGCTACCTAAGCACATTTACTCTCAGACTATAAAATCATAAAAACAATTGACTCCTGGTGGATAAAAGCCCACCTAAAACAGGATTAATTAGAGATGCACGGCTGGGGGTTATCATTGTTGCTTGTGTTCCACACTGAATTTTATATCCCCAAAATTCATATGCTGAAGACCTAGTTCCCAATATAGCTGTATTTGGGTCTTTAAGGAGGTAATTAAGGTTAAATGAGGCCATAAGGCTGGGGGTTTAATCTCACAGGACTGGTGTCCTCTCTTTCTTTCTCCACGAGCCACAGAGAAAAGACCATGTGAGGACACAGTGAGAAGGTGGCTGTCTGCAAGCCAGGAAGAGGGCCCTCACCAGGAACCTTACCAGCTGCACCTGATCTTAGACTTCTAGGCTCCAGAATTGTGAGAAAGTTGTTGTTAAGCCACCCAATCAGTGATATTGTGTTACGGTATCCTGAGCAGAATATTCTAGTTTGTTTATTTGTTTATTTAGTTTATTTGTTGTTGTCATCACTGTTTGGATTGCCACCCTGTAACCACTTCCTCCTGCTCACTGATCATGATTTTCATTTGGTTATCCACCTGCCCCCAGACAGCCAATGTGATTCAAGATGGAACCAATGGCTTAGGCATAAAAATTCAGCATAATTCCATTCCCTGCCCACAGCGTGGCTTAAGAATCGTCATGTGACTAAAGTTAGTCTGATCAAAACCAAGCCTGGGATGTGTGTACAAAGGTTGACGTAAGTTATGTTTTCTTTCCTGCTGGATGGACATCTGGGAGGATTAGCACCAGGACCGAATGGAACTCATCCTTGCTGCAACCATGAGAGAAAAGTTTGTCTCCAAGTCAAGGCAATCCAACAGAAGAGAGCCAAAGTGTTTGGGCCTTGGATCAAGCCATATCCAGAGCTTGGTATTTACTCCTGGATGGTATATTTATTGTTCGAGACATTTGCAATTCTAAGATGCCAAACTAATACAGGGATGGGCAAAAGAGGAGTCTAATTGTCAGTAAGTCACTCCTGTGTCCCCAGAGGCTGGAGTAAATGGGTACCATATTCTAGAGTCCTTCCATGCCCCCAAGTTTTATTACCACTAATGTTGAGCTGGCCTGTTATGGAGATGTAAATGTCCTGCTCTTCAAAGGCATGTTTGACAGGATGAAACGCTTTGGGATTTCAATGACTTTGACTCCTCAGGAGATGGGGGGACAGCCTATTTTAGCAATTTCCATGGGAATGAATAGACATATACTTCAGCTATTCAAATATTTAACTAGCTCTTTTGTTGCTGTTTTGAATTCCAGCGAGCTGCAGCTGCCTATTTGTGTCTGTTGTGCCTTTAAGGGGCTTGCTGATTCAGTGGGATCCCTTGAATGCATTCATTAGCCTTCTCTCATTTTCCCAGCCCATGCTTAGGAAGAAATGAGCAACTGCAGCTCCGATTGTGGAACCATGTGAGTCCTGAGGGTACCAGATAAATGGAGACTCAGAATTGCCTGCTTTTTGATGGGCATTTTTATGCTGGCAGCAGCCTGCATGATGAATTTATTGGCGATCACTATTGGCAGGTGAATGAAACACAGGCCCTGGATTAAAGTGTAACAGGGGAGATGGGGCATTAATCAGCCCAGGTACATGAGTCAGAAAGAGGTAAAGATGCAGAGAAAATAAAATGTCATGGAAGGCTGGAAAATGATTTATCATTTTTAATATATAGGATCTAAACCCACTCTTTATCACTGCTTGTAGGCCTCCATGTTGGTGAAGACTTGTGCAATAAAATACTCCTTTTCTAAAGCACTGAAGTGAAACATGCTGGTGAGGAAAATAAAGAAGCACGAAGAGTGAACTGCCTATAAAAGAAAAAACTGTTTGGCTTAAAATTAAATTTACACTCTTTTCTTTTAAAATGATTTATAGATACAGCTTTTGCTTGGAAAAACTGCATTCTATTGATCAGATGGAGAGGAAGATGAGAGGTCTGTCTGCGAGGGTCCATTTCTCAGATCGTTTTTAAAATTATTAAAATATGAGACAATGTACTTTCCAAGAGTAAGTGTCCACGGTAGGCTTAACTGTTAAGCCAGCTGATTAAATTGCCATTAACATTGAATCCTTGAGCTTGGAAGCTTGGTTCTACACAATTAAGCATTCTCAAATATGGAAGTTAGCAAGAGGAGAGTCTAGCAGCTAGGGTGAAAATTATATGGAAGTCTTCCTTGGGTTTTTTCAACCCAGGAAATTGTAAAAACCTTTTTCAGGAAGGTTCTCCTTTCTGTCATGGGCAGAAACAAATAACAGCACATCCCTCAGCATTCTGTAACACTTTATAGCTTCTAACAGTAACTCTGTCTTAGTTCCCCTTCAGAAATGTCAGGTGTTTCTAGCAAACAGGCAAAGACCAAAGACCTAGGACATGTACATGTTACCCAGAACCATCAGGAAATGTAATAAGAGAAGAATATCAGGGGGTCCACTGTCTGCTTCTTCATTTTACCTCCTTTATGAAAGTTCTCTGACATTCTATGACAGGCTACACATATAAACATAAAGCCTGTTGCTTTTCTTCCAAATAGTGGACCATCTATGGCCAGACTAATGCTAGCTGAAAAGGCAATGGCTGCTGCTCTGGTCCAGGCCTCTCCAGCTTTCATGACAGCTGCTACCTTGGCCTATTGCAGCCTCCTGCCTTTCTTTTGCCCTCCTTAGGTACATCCTCCATGCTACAGCTGGACAGAACTTGCTAAAATGTGCAGATCCTCTTCTTTTCGTCAACATAATTGAGGGCTCCACGTCACTGCCTTACAACCCAAAGTCCTAATCTGGGTCTTGGCTTCAAGTTCCTTTACAGGCTTCTCTCTTCCAGTCCCTTTCTCTCATCTTAAGGCCTAGCAACTGAGGTAGCGATTGGTAGCTCTATGCTTAAATTGTGCTGTGTCTTGTCTGTGTCTTTGCTCTATGTCTTTGCTAACTCCAGTCCTTTCCCTAGTTTTTTCCTATGCATCCTTTACTACTCGAGGTTCACCTCCTTCAGGATGCCTTCCTGACCACTTCAGACTGGGCTAAACGTGTCTCTTCTCTGCTCACATGATACCCTTTGCAGATCTTGATTAAAACCATGCATTATAACAATCTTTTCACATATCTAACCAAGTCCTCAACTAGATTATACAGCTTTGAGAAGCCTCTAGTCTTTCAAGGGTTTATTGATACACAGTGCATGGCGTACAGCTCCCCCTGCCCCACAACAGGCACACACAGGGCTGATGCATTGCACACCCCCTCACTGGTGCCCCTGGAGTTGTTCAACTCAGGGCAGGGCCAGGCTGCATGTGGTCCTCAGTAGAGGTCCACACCTTTGAGCTCTAGCTCTCAGCCTTCAAAAACCACTGTGGAAAATGCAACCATCCCTGGCAATGAGAACACATCAAACCAGCATAGCCATGAAGACCAAGCACTGTTTGACTGAGGTGCTAGCCAACCTGTCAGTAGGGCCCTGAGGAATGAAGGACAGTGGGCAGCCACCTTACATGAAGGAAAGTGAAAAACAACTATGTACGATAGCCAAGACAAGGAAACATCCCAAATGCCCATCAACAGATGACTGGCTTAAGAAGATGTATATATACAATGGAATATTACTCAGCCATAAAAAAGAATGAAATAATACCATTTGCAGCAACATGGATAGACCTAGAGATTATCGTACTAAGTGAAGTAAGTCAGACAGAGAAAGACAAATATTATATGATATCACTTATATGTGAAATCTAAAAAATAAGACAAATGAATCTATATACAAAACAGAAACAGACCTGCAGACACAGAAAACAAACATGTTTACCAAAGGGGAAAGGGGAGAGGGATAAATTAGGAGCATGGCATTAACAAACTACTATACATAAAATAGAGAAGCAACAAGGATTTACTGTATAACACAGGGAAACAATATTCGATATCTTGTAATAACCTATAATGGAAAATAATCTGAAAAAATATATATATATGTATAACTGAATCACTTTGCTGTACACCTGACACTAGCACAATATTTAAATCAACTATACTTCAATATAAATAAGAAAATCCTGGAGCTTTGGAGACTTCCTGGGGGCTGGTAGAGTCCTGTACTGGGAAAGGAGGCTCTGAGGAGGGGGTGAGGGCTACAGGAATCAAGGTTTATCTGCTTTACAAGCCTTTCTGAACATCTTCAGGTATAAGAACTGCTCAGTTATTGTAGACCCAGGGAATCAACCCATCAACTGAAAGTGTGATTATGGGAAGGACTAGCATTTACTGAGTTCTTCCTAGGTACTAGGCCTCTTATTGTTGGATCCTCACCATTACACCATCAAGTAGGTATTATTATCCCCATTCCTAAGATGTAGAGGAATTCAGTAATCTTTGGATCATACAGATGGGAAATGGAGCAGAGGAAATGTACAGTCAAGAATTAGTCAGGGGCTTCCCTGGTGGCACAGTGGTTAAGAATCCGCCTGCCAATGCAGGGGACATGGGTCCGAGCCCTGGTCCAGGAAGATCCCACATGCCATGGAGCAACTAAGCCCGTGTGCCACAACTACTGAGCCTGCGCTCTAGAGCCCTCAAGCCACAACTACGGAAGCCTGTGTGCCTAGAGCCCGTGCTCCGCAACAAGAGAAGCTACCGCGATGAGAAGACAGCGCAACATAAGGAAGAGTAGCCCCCCTCGCCACAACTAGAGAGAGCCTGCGCACAGCAATGAAGACCCAATGCAGCCATAAATAAATAAATAAATAAATAAACATTAAAAAAAATAATTAGTCAGAAAGGCTGGGTCACAGTGATAATTTGTGGGGTCATCTAAGTATGTACCCTTTCTCATACTTCTCTGCACATAAACACTCATGGTCTTTCGTAAACTTCTGGAAAACTGGGTGTTCACAGTCTAAGGTCTCCTAAGGCCTTCAAGTTGGCTCTAGTAGTGGGTCTCGAACTTGTCTGTCCAGCTGTTTTCCCAGATGTTCAACAAAGTCTATCTCTCCCCAAATTTAACCTAAAGAATGGAGGATTCTCATCAGTGCTGCCAGACTGTGGACAAAGTGAGGTTCCAATTCTCATACAGAGGAAAACCCCAATCCTTTGCTGAAATCAGGGGCCCAGGGAGAGGGCAGGTTCCCACAGGCATGCAGGTCACTTCCTGACACACAGTGTGACAAGCGAAGCAGCACTGAGTGGATGACAAGGAGAGGACGAGTTGGAGACCTAGCCCTGGGAGCTCAGTCAGATACCAGCAGTCCTGGAGTGGAGGGTAAGTCCAGACGCAAATCGACAACTTTGGCCAAGGGTCTTCCTTTGAGCTCAGAGCTGATTTTATTAATTCATCCAGGATGAGGATGGCATTCACACACAGTGCCTGAAAAATAGTGCTTACCCTCAGAGAATGTAAACACATGTTTATGAAGATAACCCTGGCAGTCATGGGAAAAGCGATTTACAAGAGGGCAAGACTTGAATCAGGAGGGTGATGGGCTACGAGGTCACTGCTGTTAATCAAAGAAGCCCAGGACCTCTTCACATGGAACACAACTCCATCCCCAAGTATGTCAACACCCAGACTAAGATTACTTAGTCCCTTACTGTGCTTAAGAGCTGCAGTGGCATGCAAGGGTGGATGGAAATGGAAACAGGAGGAGAGGTGGGATTCCAAAGTCACCCACATTGGCTGGGTCATCAAATTTGGGGGAAAAGGATTAATAATTCTGCCTGTTGCTTTAATGTTTTATCTATAAGATGCAACATATCTGAAAGTGTAGCATGTCTGCTAGTGATTAGTGCCCCAGAGACAAGGGAGGGAAGAGAGCCGGCGACCATCGAGCAGGAATAAGTACTGCAATTTGATAAATGGTTAGGGAAGGCCTCCCAGGGGTGATACCTGAGCAAAGATCTGAAGGAGATAAGGAGAGCATTCCAGAAAGAGGAAACCACAGATACAAGGTCGTGGGGAAAGAGTGTGCCCAGGGCGGGCTCTGAAGAGCAAGAAGATTTGGGAGGCCAGGTAGTATAGGAGGGAGATCAGGGAAGAGAGAGACGGAGACAGAGACAGAGTGGGCATCAGTGTTTGTGGTCTGGGGAGATTGAAGGACTGTTGGCCCATGGCAGAGAGTGAGCTGGAAACGGGATCGGGGATGGGGGTTCTTGAGATTACGGAGAGGCTGGTAATGACAAGGTCAAGAAAATGTCCCCAGGAGAGCAGGACAGACGGCACGTTTCTCACAAAGGACCAAACAGGCTGTGTATTTTTCCTAATCAGTGAGAATAATCCATAAAGAGTTCTGATTTTATTTCTAAAGTCTTCAGGAAGGGAGGGGAGAAGGGAGGGAGAGAAGGAGGGACATTGGTGGCAAAACACAGCACTCAAAACACGGAATTTATGAAAGTTGAGCTTGAGAAAAAGGAACCGAGAAATCCAACACCCTGTATGTAGTTCAGAGCTTCCCCGAATCCTTCGTCCGGACCTCTAATAAAGGGCAGCAATTTGTCTGCATCTTGCAGACCCGCTTGACGTGCTGGCAGCCTCCTCACACACTGCCGGTTTGTAGGGATTAGGGGGAAGGCGGCGGCAGGACTCCCGGGCAGCAAAACTGAGAAAAGCCACAGGCACGCTGGGGCCTGGCCTGGAGAGGGAGCAGCCTATCCTGTGCTGGCTCTGGGTTCCGAAAGAAATCAGCTCCACATCAGAAAATCTCACGCTTGGCCAAGTTCAGCACAGAGCCAGGCATGGCGCGAGCACTCCAAAAATGTTTGGTGTTGTCCAGATGAAGGAGACCACCTCTGCTCCGGATCTTTCTTTTTGGCCCTTCAGATGAGGGCCAAACTCTGCCGAGACCCTGCTGGGGGAGGGACGTGTCCCAGTGAAAGGAGATTGTGGGGACAGTAGTTTGAAGTCCCAGATTTTATTCTCATTTCCCTCCAACCCACAAACCTATAGTGAACAACTATTACGTACTAACCTCTGTGCAAAGAACTGGGGGTCTCATGTAATCCGTCCATATTACATATTTACTAAAGCGGATAAGAGAAAATAGAGGCCAAAGGAAGTTAAATTAAAATCTGTGCTCACCTGTGGTCTATATTGTTTCAGGTTTTTTTTAAAAGTATATTTTGACACTTCTGGTGAGAAGTTGTCAGAAGAGAAGATGAGAACTACCTCAATATTTCACACACAAAAATAAAAAATACCCATTAAGTTGACCACCAAACCACAAATGGAGAGTAATAAATAATACATAGCATTCGTCAGAATCAGTACAAATGTGGGTTAATTACTACAGTAATAAAGGAAGTGAGGTAATTTATTTTTTCTAAGAGTTAATGAAATAGATGTTTCACCTTCCAGGGCCATCTTGTACATCTTGGTGTTTTCTTTGTTCCAGAAATTGAATCCAAGTCTTTTAGGAAGACATTATGAAAAAAAAAATCATTAAAGCTTCTGTGCAGAATTTCAATTATTTTTACAATGAAGCACAAGGTAAATAGTATTGTTCTATATTTTAAACACAAGATCTGGCTATTTTCAGTAAATAAGCCATTATTTATTTTCCTTTAAATTATATATCAGCAATAAAAGTTCACAAAATAGTACATGTTATGGGAAGAAAAGTAACACTAGGTAGGTGAACTCACTCCTGTGGGATTAGTTTTTTCCTTAAAAGCTTTTGAATAACTTTTTGCATTATAAAACATGTGCTTGCCTTTTGTTGAAACATTGAAAAGTGCAGAAAGTATAAAAAAGAGAATAGAAATCACCTATAATCCCACATCTCATAATGATTAACATTCTGATGCTTTTATCTCATTTTTTTCCGTGTAAAAAATAAGTTTGAGGGCTTCCCTGGTGGCGCAGTGGTTGAGAGTCTGCCTGCCGATGCAGGAGACGTGAGTTCGTGCCCCGGTCCCGGAAGATCCCACATGCCGCGGAGCGGCTGGGCCCGCGAGCCATGGCCGCTGAGCCTGTGCGTCCGGAGCCCGTGCTCCGCAACGGGAGAGGCCAGAACAGTGAGAGGCCCGTGTACCGCAAAAAAAAAAGTTTGAAATCAGGATCCATATAGAATACAGTTTAATATTCTAAACTTTTGACTTTACATTGGGAGCACATAATTTATCTTACTATCTTTGGAATTTCACCATCATTTAATTAATCATTCTCATATTATGGAACATTTAGAGTTTTTCTTTTCTTTTCCTTTTTCTTTTCTATTATAAATTCTATGGAGAGTATCAACTTTATACACACAGCTTCCTCCCCATCTCTGTCCCTGTTTTGTTCTGGATGTGCTGTCGTGATTGCTGTTGTTGTTTTCCTACTCTGAGGGACATTTTTTTTACCATTCTATTGTCTCACGTTATTGCTAACTTATGGATGAGCTACTAAATAATCTGTTTGGTATCCTGCCAGATTATGGAAACTTTAGATCCAGTACTAGGTTTATAAATTGGTTCTCCACCATTTTCTAAGCACTCACAATATCTATAAATATCATACCTTTCCCTTTTCCTTAAATAAATCTCTTATATTTGCTGTCTCGATCCGTTAGCTAGCACTTCCCAAACATGATAAAATCATAGAGATGATGTACAGATTCTTGTGTTGCTTCAGATTTTAATGGGAAAAGCTACTGAAATTTCACCATTAAGTCTGATGGTGATCGTATCAGATGTAGCCCCTTTATCACACAAAGAGGGTATTCCTTCTCAGTCTCGTAATTTTTACAAGTTATTTAATTTTGTCAACACCGAAACCAAATGGGGATCACCAGATTTTCTTTTGTGACTTAGTCACTGGATTCCTAGCTTATTATAGTAGCATTAGGGTTATTCTTTTACTATTAGCTTGTATGAAAAGCTATCTGAAGTTTTATCTATTTATAGCTAAAAGCCCTCTTTATTCCATTGGACAAAATGCCAGGTGACAAAATCTCCCTCCAATGTCTCAGATTTCACTAACATTCATTGAGAATCTATTAGTTCCAGGCAGTTTCTGAGCACTTTACATACATCTCTAAATGACCCTATGAGGTAGATATTATTGTTATTCCCATTTTACGATTGAGGAAATGTAGGCACAGAGACTTCAAATCTTTCCTTTGAGTTCACACAGACAGTGAGTGATAGAATGAGGACTTGGACCCCAGACAGCCTGACACCAATGTGTGCTCACAGCTGCCACGGCCATACCCCCTAGTTGGGATCACAGCTGTATCACCTGCCACCAGGTTGCCTTCGGCGGGTCACTTGACTTCTCCTAGAAACAGTTTCCTCATCTCTAAAGTAAGGATAATAGTAGGAGTACCTAGCAGCATTGATGTGAAGCTCTCTATGTCTGCCATGGAATAGACATTCAATGAAATAACAGTTAACATTTCTTATTATATGTTCTTAACAAATATTGACTGAATGCCTACTCAGTGCCAGACATTATTCAGGGTATTTGGGAAATAACACTGCCCTCATGGAACTTCTGTCATTGTATATTCCAAAATTATTTGAGATTACATTATTCTATAGGACACTCTACCACAGATCCCAATTTATTATCTGCACTTCTGAAACCTGAAATGTTCCCAAAACCCAAAGTTAAACTCATTTGGTGCTAAAACCGGACCTGAACGGCTATGAGGCTATTTGTAGACTTGACTTATTCCTGTAGGTGTGACGAGTCCTCAGTTTCACTGAAGAAATATCACAGATTGTGACTACAAAGAGCTCCCCCAGGTCGCACTGGAGGTGGTAGTGATATTCACTGGAGGAACCATACTGTGTTTCTAAAATTTAATAAATCCCCGAATCCAAAGCACCTGGTTCCAAGGGTAAAAAAGTGTGGTCCTGTACAACCTGAGATAATATTACATTATGCCAGAAAAGAATCACATTACATTCGAGGAGAATACAACAGTGTGATCAATTTCTTCTCTCAATTATAATGCAAATCCCGGGAAGTGAGGGGAGGGATACATTAGGAGTTTGTTGGGATTAACATATACACACTACTATACATAAAATAGATAACCAACAAGGGCCTACTGTATAACACAGGGAACTAGTCTCGATACCTTGTAATAATCTATAATGGAAAAGAATCTGAAAAAGAATATACATATTTTTATATATATGCGTATAACTGAATCAGTTTGCTGTACACCGGAAACTAACACAACATTATAAATCAACTCTATTTCAATAAAAATTTAAAAAATAAAATAATGGCTTTCTCAGAAAAAAAAAAAAAAAAGAACGCAGGTCCCTTGAAGGCACTGACTTGTCTTGCCCATCACACTGTTTCCCACAGTAATTCACATGCTTCCAAGTCCCTGGTGGGTTCCTGATAATCATTCTGCTCAAATTAATTCAATCCAAGAGCATGTTCCTTGATCCAAGATATTTCAGTTCCCTGAAGGGCTCCTTCCCTTGGATAAAAATATCAACAGAGCCATCGTTTTCTAACCAACTGTGGGAAAAATGGGCAGGACAGACCATAGCAAGGGCTGCCCTTGACTTGTACATTTCTGTATACCTAGAGATGCTTTTCTGCCTCATATCAACATGTTTGGCCTTACATATCTGCAAAGTAGCTGTTTTATTAATAAAATGCTCAAAAGCTGTCGGCACATTTTAATAAATTTACTTCCACCGTAAGGCTAACTCAAAACGTTCTGGCAAAGAACAGAACTATGGTGTTTGCTCAGTTGGTAAGGAGCTCTGTTTCTCTGAGGTTTCTGCTCAAGGATGGCCCCAAGATGTGATGGGATCCAGCGTTCTGCCTTGGCACACGGCATGAGACATTAAATCTTGTCTTACACTTCAACCACAAGGGCCTCTTATGTTTCTGGAGCTGTTTCATCTTGTCAATTGTTTTGAGTTGTATGTTAGATTAGGATTTGCTAGCACTGCAGGGGAGATTCCGAAACTGCCCCAAACAGGTTCTATAAGCCATGAATAGGAAGAACAATGACTTACATTACTTTCGCACATTATATTTTTCAAAGTACTTTCACATACATGATTTCTGAATCGCTTCCCACCAGCTGGCTTCCCCAGGTCAACCTTATGTGCCATTCCCACACGGCTATCTTCAGCACTGATGGAAAGAGGAATGATTTTGTAGGATTTTACAACAGGATGATCACAACGGATGTTGGGGGAGGACAGCTTTGATGTGTAGCCAACCTAATGCATCATCTTTGGATTTTTGTAGGTTAATTGTTATCTCTATCTGAATCTCACAGTGGCAAATGCCAGCAAAGTTATCCCATGGTTCTGGCACCTGAAAGACACACTCTTTTTTGATGTGGAGAAACTCACTGTTCCAAAGGCAACAATGGCTGTCTTTCAAAGCCAGGATAGTTTCACTGACAGAAAATAGCTTAGCACACTCCATCTGGCAGTGCCAGGTCATGCACAGATGAACATTGAATACGTGTGCTGTGATGATTGATAATGATGATGGGGCAAGCGAGGAAAGGTGCCTTGCACAGGGCAAGGTACTCAATAATCGCTGATTGATGAATGGTGACAGCTACTAAATGCCATCCTAAAAGATATCTACTCTTGAAAAGATATGTAGGTTAATTCAAGCTCCCAGATAAAATGTCTGGGATTGAATTGTGTAAGTCTTTCTTAACACAGGCATGCCTGGAGCAGTGGGAAGAAATGCGTAAGTAGTTGTTATAGGTTTCCCCTGCCAAAGGAATAGTGCTCACCCAAGAGAGAAGACTAAGTCCACATCTGCTACAAGGAATATAAATTAGTGCCTGGGCAAGAAGGCCACTAACTTTAGTCTATTTTGCCTATGTTTTGTAGTATGAGCTGGACCTGTGACATAATTTGCAGTGACCAATAGTAAATGAAACGGGGACCCCTTGCTCATAAGTTATTAAGAATTTCAAACATGTTGGCAGCAGAGTATTGAACCAAGAATGCAGTGCTTCTACGGGGGGCCTTGTGTGAAGGCACAGACCGACACCCGTGAAGCTGGTGCTGAGCGTGAGTAACGGTTTGTACGTAATGTTACAGTTATCCTTCTTATTACCTGGAATCGGTGGGCTTTTGGAGTCCCAGATGGCTTGACAGGTGGACAGACCCAGTAACCTGAGTCGGGAATGATTAGGTCAAGTGTTATCTTGGCTCCACATGAAACACTTCCCTCAAATAAGAAACGGAAAATGAATAGGCCACCCGAGGGTTCCTAGAAGCTCCAGGCTAAGGGCTGACCTTGATAATCAAGGGAAAATGTGATTAGGAGTTAACTTCATGAGGTGGGATATAAAGTCATTCCCACCCTGTGAAAAGATGCTCAGTGAACAGAGGCTCAGAAGTTAGCACTCAGTGAAGAAGTGCTAACACTTTGGGGCTCAAGTCTAATTATCCTGGAGGCAAGCACTAGGGCACCATAGGGCCTGCTAGCCTGGAGTTCTGTTATCAACTGGAAAGTCAGAAACCTGCCATTTAAAATTTTATTTTGACTTGATTTCATTTCCTCTATAGGTTGGATAAATACAGGATGCCCAGCTAAATTTGCATTTCGGACAATCAGGAAATAATATCTTGTGTAAGCATTTCCCAAATATTGCATGGGATATAATTATAATTAACAAGTCATCTGTCATTTACCTGAAATTCAGATTTAACTGGGCATCTTGTGTTTCCTTACTAAATCTGGCAACCTTATTGATAGGTTCTTGATGGGTTCTGCCTCCATATTTTGTAAGGTTCTATAAGAAAATGTCAACTTCTCACAGCTAAGCTAGAATTTGAGGGAGATGACAGTATAATACAGGCAGAAGTGGCCCTGCAGACTGTAGCCAAGCTGCCTGAGTGGAAGGGAAACTCAAATGAACTAAGCAGTGGAGACGCCTCTGTGCCCATCTTCACCTGCGTGCGGTTCTCAACACTCCCTGCACCCTGGGATCACCTGGGGAGTATTAAAGACATTGACACCAAGGTTCTGTACCCCAGAAATCCTTATTTAATTGGTCTGGGAGGTAGCCAGGGCAGATGGAGTTTTAAAAGTTCCTCAGGTGAGAATTATTGCACTAAAACCCCAGTGGGTTACCGGGTTTGGTTTATCAATGGAAGTCACTATTAAAACCACAAGTATATATATCCCCCAAATCCAAGGGTAAGAAATGGATTGGACATTCACTTTAATATCTACAGAAGTGATAATTTCTCTCTTTCATTTTTTCACGTAAAGCACTAAACGCACAAGCTTCATATTAGGACCAGCCAGTACCTGGACCACATCCCCAGATAGTTGCGTTTACTTAATCTGGTGGGGGTCAGAAGTATTTTTAGAGGCCCTCCAGGGATCCTCACAAGGGGTCTCAAGCTTCAGTGTGTATCAGAACCCCTCGGGGAACGTTATAAACATGAAGATTCCTCCCTGCCCCAAACCAACATCCCACGATGTGTAGGCACTTTAACAAGCTGATTCGTTGCATCTCGGGCGGGTGGTGGGCTCCTCAGATGCAGGAATCCTCCTCCACCCAGCCTCGCCTTCACAGGACCCAAGAGAGGTGAGGGGTCTGCATGCACTCTGTTGGGGGCTGAACAGTCACTCATATCACTTTATGGTCCCAACAAGAAAAGCAAGGATTGGGGCCAATTCACCTGCATCCTTCCATGAAGCCGGAGCCGTGGACAACAATGTGATATTTTTAACACATTGAAGAACAGTGTCTCATCACATGACACAGCTGGGCTTCCACATCTCCCCCATCCTGATATGTGTCCCCAGGTCCCCCTCACCTCCATCTCTTACACATCTTACCCATCTTTCCAGACCCGGCAGAAATGCCAGCTTCCCTGTGAATCCTTCTCTTGATCTCCATGAAGCAAGAAATTGTGTCTGTCTGTTCACTGTATCCCCATCATTCTTTAAACCTCTTGAATGGTATCTATCTTATTCTACCTTGCTCTATGTGTTTTGCAAACTTAAAATTCCCTGTGAGATTATAAACCTCTTGAAGCTACGCCTCATATCTCTGTGTCCCTTTTAAAACGCCCAGCATCACCACATGAACTGTGTACTGAATTAAATCATGATTGTTGATACAGCATTTCAAGCCTATAGCTAAGAATCCAGGAAACCCACTGCGTTTCAAGTTAAAGGGAGAGCAGCAGAGGTGACAAGAGAATACAGGAGGATCAGGTTCACTGAATTCATGTTCTCAAGATCAGCATGAAAGGAAAATGCTTACTCCTCTTTCTGTTTTTAAAACAATTATGTTTTCTGGACACAACCACAAATGTAACTTCTGAATATTTTGGAGTTGATTTGGATCTTACCATGAAGAATAATTTACAAATTTTGTTTTCTGAGACTATAAAAGACCTTCCTGTTTGAACTCAAATATTTTTCTTTCTTACAGATTTATCTTCCTTTAAGCCTGGAACCTACACCTACTCTCCCATTCACAGAGACCTGTGAGAATCTAAGTTTACTTCCATCCTGTGAGTGCCTGTGCTTACCACACATTCTGTCACCTGGCCTAAGCCCCGAAGCCTCCTTTTTCCCCTTACAGTTGTTGAAAGCTCTCCAGGAATGTTTGCATGGAGACTGGAGACAGGAGAGCCTGACTGAATTCTGGCTGTGACCCTTAATAGCTCTATGACCTCAGGTAACTCAATGCAGCCGCCTTGGGCCTCAGCTTCCACCTCTGAAAAATGGGGATAGTAGTAGCATCTACTATGAATAGTATCAACCACTAGCATCCTATCTAATAGGAGTATTATGAGGATTACAGGCATTGGCATACACAGAACACTTAAATTACCTAGCACTTGGTAGTTTACCTCTCTTGGCTCTGGGAGACTAGACACATTGTTCTTTCTTACTGGCAGTGAGTACACACACACACACACACACACACACACACACACACACACTCAACCACAGGTAGACATGTATACAAAACAGCATATAAACATTAAAGCAAAGATAAGGGGAAAAAAACTACCAAAACTCAAGGCAGAAGAAGTACTTCCCAGAACTACTGCTGCCAGTGTCCTTGTCTTGTGGTGAGCCATAGCCACGCCCCGCCTCTTCAGGAGACCCTCCAACACTAGCAGAGCAGTGAGCTTCCTGATCAGACAGTGTCCTCATTTCTGGGGTCAAGAAGCAAGGCCTTGATGACCTAAATCCCTGTGCCTGTGCAGCCATGTGGCTGACAGGATCTTGGTGCTCTGGCCAGTTGTCAGGTCTGAGCCTCTGAGGTGGAAGAGCTGAGTTCAGGACATTGGTCCACCAGAGACCTCCTGGCCCCACGTAATATCAAATGGCAAAAGCTCTCCCAGAGATCTCCATCTCAATGCTAAGATGCAGCTCCACTCAAAGACCAGCAAGTTACAGTGCTGGATGCTCTATGCCAAACAACTAGCAAGACAGGAACACAACCCCACCCATTAGCAGAGAGGCTGCCTAAAATCATAATAACTTCACAGACACCCCAAATCACACCACCAGATGCGGTCCTGCCCACCACAAAGAAAAGATCCAGCATCATCCACCAGAACACAGGCACCAGTCCCCTCCATCAGGAAGTCTACACAACCCACTGAACCAACCTTACCTACTGGGGGCAGACACCAAAAACAACATGAACTACGAACCTGCAGCCTGCACAAAGGAGATCCCAAACACAGTAAGTTAAGCAAAATGAGAAGACAGAGAAATACACAGCAGATGAAGAACATAAAAACCCACCAAACCAAACAAATGATGAGGAAATAGGCAGTCTACCTGAAAAAGAATTCAGAGTAATGATAGTAAAGATGATCCAAAATCTTGGAAATAGAATAGAGAAAATACAAGAAACGTTTAACAAGGACCTAGAAGAACTAAACATCAAACAAACTATGATAAACAACACAATAAATGAAATTAAAAATTCTCTAGAAGGAATCAATAGCAGAATAATTGAGGCAGAAGAACGGATAAGTGACCTGGAAGATAAGAGAGTGGAAATAACTACTGCATAGCATAATAAAGAAAAAAGAATGAAAAGAATTGAGGACAGTCTCAGAGACCTCTGGGAAAACATTAAATGCACCAACATTCGAATTATAGGGGTCCCAGAAGAAGAAGAGAGAAAGAAAGGGACTGAGAAAATATTTGAAGAGATTATAGTTGAAAACTTCCCTAATATGGGAAAGGAAATAGTCAAACAAGTCCAGGCAGCACAGAGAGTCCCATACAGGATAAATCCAAGGAGAAACATGCCAACACATATTAATCAAACTATCAAAAGTTAAATACAAAGAAAAATATTAAAAGCAGCAAGGGAAAAGCAACAAAAAACATACAAGGGAATCCCCATAAGGTTAACAGTTCAGAGTTCAGCAGAAACTCTGCAAGGCAGAAGAAAGTGGCAGGACATATTTAAAGTGATGAAAGGGAAAAACCTACAACCAAGATTACTCTACCCAGCAAGGATCTCATTCAGATTCGATGGAGAAATCAAAAGCTTTTCAGACAAGCAAAAGCTAAGAGAATTCAGTACCACCAAATCAGCTTTAAAACAAATGCTAGAGATTCCCTGGTGGCGAAGTGGTTGAGAGTCCGCCTGCCGATGCAGGGGACATGGGTTCGTGCCCCGGTCCGGGAGGATCCCACATGCTACGGAGCAGCTGGACCCGTGAGCCATGGCCGCTGAGCCTGTGCGTCCGGAACCTGTGCTCCACAACGGGAGAGGCCACAACAGTGAGAGGCCCGCTAACCCCCCCAAAAAAACAAACAAAAAAAAACAAATGCTAAAGGAACTTCTCTAGGCAGGAAACACAAGAGAAGGAAAAGACCTACAATAACAAACCCAAAACGATTAAGAAAATGGTAATAGAAACATACATATTGATAACTACCTTAAATGTAAATGGATTAAATGCTCCAACCAAAGGACACAGACTGGCTGAATGGATACAAAAACAAGACCCGTATATATGCTGTCTACAAGAGACCCACTTCAGACCTAGGGACACATACAGACTGAAAGTGAGGGGATGCAAAAAGATATTCCATGCAAATGGAAATCAAAAGAAAGCTGGAGTAGCAATTCTCATAACAGACAAAATAGTCTTTAAAATAAAGACTATTACAAGAGACAAAAAAGGACACTACATAATGGTCAAGGGATCAATCCAAGAAGAAGATATAACAATTGTAAATATTTATGCACCCAACATAGGACCACCTCAATACATAAGGCAAATGCTAACAGCCAAACAGCCATAAAAGGGGAAATCAACAGTAATACAATAATAGTGGGGGACTTTAACACTCCACTTACACCAGTGGCTAGATCATCCAGACAGAAAACTAATAAGGAAACACAAGCTTTAAATGACACAACAGACCAGATAGATTTAATTGATATTTATAGGACATTCCATGTGAAAGTGTCAGAATACACTCTTTTCTCAAGTGCACATGGAACATTCTCCAGGATACATCACTTCTTGGGTCACAAATAAAGCCTCAGTAAATTTAAGAAAATTAAAATCATATCAAGCATCTTTTCCGACCACAATGCTATGAGATTAGAAATGAATTACAGGAAAAAACTGTAAAAAGCACAAAGACATGGAGACTAAACAATACACTACTAAATAACCAAGAGATCAATGAAGAAACCAAAGAGGAAATCAAAAATGTCTAGAAACAAATGACAATGAAAACACGACGACCCAAAACCTATGGGATGCAGCAAAAGCAGTTCTAAGAGGGAAGTTTATAGCAATACAATCCTACCTCAAGAAACAAGAAACATCTCAAATAAACAACCTAAACTTACACCTAAAGCAATTAGAGAAAGAAGGACAAAAAGACCCCAAGTTACCAGAAGGAAAGAAATCATAAAGATCAGATCAGAAATAAATGAAAAAGAAATGAAGGAAACAATAGCAAAGATCAATAAAACTAACAGCTGGTTCTTTGAGAAGATAACCAAAATTGATAAACCATTAGCCAGACTTATCAGGAAAAAAAGGGAGAAGACTCAAATCAACAGAATTAGAAATGAAAAGGGAGAAGTAGCAACTGACACTGCAGAAATACAAAGGATCATGAGAGATTACTACAAGCAACTATATGCCAATAAAATGGACAATCTGGAAGAAACAGACAAATTCTTAGAAAAGCACAACCTTCCGAGACTGAACCAGGAAGAAACAGAAAATATAAACAGCCCAATTGCAAGCACTGAAATTGAAACTGTGATTAAAAATCTTCCAACAAACAAAAGCCCAGGACCACATGGCTTCACAGGCGAATTCTATCAAACATCTAGAGAAGAGCTAACACCTATCCTTCTCAAGCTCTTCCAAAATATAGCAGAAGGAGGAACACTCCCAAAATCATTCTATGAGGCCACCATCAACCTGATACCAAAACCACACAAAGATGTCACAAAAAAAGGAAACTACATGCCAATATCACTGATAAACACAGACACAAAAATCCTCAACAAAATACTAGCAAACAGAATCCAACAGCATATTAAAAGGATCATACACCATGATCAAGTGGGGTTTATTCCAGGAATGCAAGGATTCTTCAATATACGTAAATCAATCAATGTGATACACCTTATTAACAAATTGAAGGAGAAAAATCATATGATCATCTCAATAGATGCAGAACAAGCTTTTGACAAAATCAACACCCATTTATGATAAAAACCCTCCAGAAAGTAGGCATAGAGTGAACTTACCTCAACATAATAAAGGCCATATATGACAAACCCACAGCCAACATCATCTTCAATGGGGAAAAACTGAAACCATTTCCACAAAGATCAGGAACAAGACAAGGTTGCCCACTCTCACCACTATTATTCAACATAGTTTTGGAAGTTTTAGCCACGGCAATCAGAGAAGAAAAAGAAATAAAAGGAATCCAAATCAGAAAAGAAGAAGTAAAACTCAATGTTTGCCGATGACATAATACTATACATAGAGAATCCTAAAGATGCTACCAGAAAACTACTAGAGCTAATCAATGAATTTGGTAAGGTAGCAAGATACAAAATTAATGCACAGAAATCTCTTGCATTCCTATACATTAATGATGAAAAATCTGAAAGAGAAATTAAGGAAACATTCCCATTTACCACTGCAACAAAAAGAATAAAATACCTAGGAATAAACCTACCTAAAGAGACAAAAAACCTGTATGCACAAAACGATAAGACACAGATGAAAGAAATTAAAGATGATACAAACAGATGGAGAGATATACCATGTTCTTGGATTGGAAGAATCAACATTGTGAAAATGACTATATTACTGAAAGCAATCTACAGATTCAGTGCAATCCCTATCAAACTACCAATGGCATTTTTCACAGAACTAGAACAAAAAAATTCACAATTTGTATGGAAACACAAAAGACCCCAAATAGCCAAAGCAATCTTGAGAAAGAAAATGAGCTAGAGGAATTAGGCTCCCTGACTTCAGACTATACTACAAAGCTATAGTAATCAAGACAGTATGGTACTGGCATAAAAACAGAAATATAGATCAATGGAACAGGATAGAAAGCCCAGAGATAAACCCACGCACATATGGTTACCTTATCTTTGATAAAGGAAGCAGGAATATACAATGGAGAAAATACTGCCTCTTCATTAAGTGGTGCTGGGAAAACTGGACAGCTACAAGTAAAAGAATGAAATTAGAACACTCCCTAACACCATACACAAAAATAAACTCAAAATGGATTAAAGACCTAAATGTGAGGCCAGACACTATAAAATTCTTAGAGGAAAACATAGGCAGAACACTCTATGACATAAATCACAGCAAGATCCTTTTTGACCCACCTCCTAGAGAAATGGAAATAAAAACTAAAATAAACAAATGGGACCTAATGAAACTTAAAAGATTTTGCACAGCAAATGAAACCATGAGCAAGATGAAAAGACAACCTTCAGAATGGGAGAAAATATTTGCAAACGAAGCAACTGACAAAGGATTAATCTCCAAAATATACAAACAGCTCATGGAGCTCAATATCAAAAAAACAAACAATTCAATTAAAAAATGGGTGGAAGACCTAAATAGACATTTCACCAATGAAGACATACAGATGGCCAAGCGGCACATGAACAGATGCTCAACATCACTAATTATTAGAGAAATGCAAATCAAAGCTACAATGAGGTATCACCTCACACCAGTCAGAATGGCCATCATCAAAAAATCTACAAACAATAAATTCTGGAGAGGGTGTGGAGAAAAGGGAACCCTCCTGCACTGTTGGTGGGAATGTAAATTGATACAACCACTATGGAGGACAGTATGGTGGTTCCTTAAAAAACTAAAAATAGAACTACCATACGACCCAGCAATCCCACTACTGGGCATATTCCCTGAGAAACCATAATTCAAAAAGACTCATGTACCACAACGTTCATTGCAACACCATTTACAATAACCAGGCCATGGAAGCAACCTAAGTGTCTATCGACAGATGAATGGATAAAGAAGATGTGGTACATATCTACAATGGAATATTACTCAGCCATAAAAAGAAATAATTGAGTTATTTGTAGTGAGGTGGATCGACATACAGACTGTCATACAGAGTGATGTAAGTCAGAAAGAGAAAAATGAATACCGTATGCTAACTCATATATATAGCATCTAAAAAAAATAGATTCTGAGGAACCTAGGGGCAGAACAGGAATAAAGACACAGAGGTAGAGAATGGACTTGAGGACACGGGGAGAGGGAAGGGTAAGCTGGGACGAAGTGAGAGAGTGGCATGGACATATATACACTACCAAATGTAAAATAGATAGCTAGTGGGACGCAGGCGCATAGCACAGGGAGATCCACTCGGTGCTTTGTGTCCCCCCCTAGAGGGGTGGGATAGGGAGGGTGGGAGGGAGACGCAAGACGGAGGAGATATGGGGATATATGTATATGTATAGCCGATTCACTTTGTTATAAAGCAGAAACTAACACACCACTGTAAAGCAATTATACTCCAATAAGGATGTTCAAAAAAAGAAAAGATTAAAAAAAAAAAACTCATTGCTAACAATAGTGTAAGAAGTGAGCATCCTGTACACTTTTGGTGTGACTACAAACTAGCCAATATTTCCAGAAAGAAAATATTATGAGGATCTTAAAAATATTAAAACGTCATGACTTAGAAACATTATGTCTGGAAATCAATCTGAAAGGGGAAAAAACCCCAAAGACATGGTTTAGGCACAACGAAGCCCATGAAAGTGTTATTTTTAATAAAGAAATTGGAAATTATTTAAATGCCCAATACTAGGAAATGATTAATACACTATGGTTTACCCACAGGATGAAATATTATGCATCCATGAAAAGTGTTATTTATGAGAAATGTTAATTTCAAGAAGAAATCTTTATAATACACTGTTCAGTATATATAATAGGAAATTAAAAAATATTTACATACGCTTGACCTTTGAACAACATGCAGTTGAGCTGCGTGAGTCCACTTATACTCGAAGTTTTTACGATAGTAAATACTACAGTACTACACATTCGCGGTTGGCTGAATCCGGGGATGTGGAATCATGAATATGGAAGGCTGACTATATGGAGTGTAATTTTCATTGGCACAGAGGGTCAGTGCCCCTGATCCCCACATTGTTCAAAGGTCAGCTGTACAGCATTATTTCAATACTGTAACAATTATATATAGAGAAAAGTACTGAGGAAAAAAGTAGAATATTTCTGGATGGCAGGGTTCTACTTTAACTTCTTTCTTTGTAATTTGTAAATTTAAAAAAAAACACAGTACCGTGGGCTTCCCTGGTAGCACAGTGGTTAAGAATCCGCCTGCCAATGCAGGGGACATGGGTTCGAGGCCTGGTCCAGGAAGATCCCACATGCCCCAAAGCAACTAAGCCCGTGCGCCACAACCAGTGAGCCCGTGTGCCACAACTACTGAAGCCCGTGCGCCTAGAGCCCATGCTCTGCCACAAGAGAAACCACCGCAATGGGAAGCCTGTGCACCACAATGAAGTGCAGCCCCCGCTCACTGCAACTAGAGAAAGCCCACGTGCAGCAACGAAGACCCAACACAGCCAATAAATAAATAAATAAAATAAATTTTCCAAAAAATAAATAAAAACACACTACCAGTATAATTTTAAAAATCACTTGGGAAAGGACATAACATAGAATATGGACACCAGAATTAGTTCATTCATTGTATAGAAATTTCAAAACATTTTATGTGATGTTGAGAAAAGCTTTAGAGATTAAATTGCTCCTACCTGAAATGGGGTAAAGCATATTTGCACAATAACCTACCTTATTTATCATATGATCTTTCTCTCTCATAGGCTAAGAACAGTTCAAAGAAAGATGAAAACAAAACAACACACATACACACCCCAACACACACACACACCCTCAGGCCACTCAGTAAAGCATGAGAGGGAGAAAAGGGAGTAATAAGGAGCGTAGCTTGTTCCAGCTTCTAAGAGCTACTTATTTGCGGATCGTCTCCATCACCTTTCTAACCAACATTGCCAAAGTGGAAACATTCATGAAGACTCATAACCCCTGTCTGGTTTAGATGAGATGACGTGGTGGAGAGCCTTCCAGGTGTAGGACACTACACAGACGCGAAGGTCACCAGAACTGGCAGGGGCTCTCTCTCAGGAAGGCTTGATCCAAGAGAGTGTGACCCCAGGAGGGGGCTGGGAAAGGTGGGAAAAACAGACAACCGTGGGGTCTGAATGAAAAAACATCTCCTAACCCGCTCCTACTCCCAGAGCCACTGAGTGTTTCCATATTCAGCATAACTTACATGAATCTCATAATGCCTTAAATCCAACTGCAAGCAGGCTTGGTGAGGAGTGTCTACAGTTGGGGTGGTGGAGGGATCGAAACCACTCCTATTCTGGAGTAGCCCAGAGCAGCTCTGCCCCGAGATGTTTTTGATGGCACATTCCCAAGAATGACTAGTGTTCTCATGCACTGATAGATGGGAAACAATACACCTTCAAATTCAGTGAGGGGGAAAAAAATCCTTGCTATCTCTTGTGGAACGGTAATGGCCATCCAGGAGTTCCCAGTACAAAAGAAAAACATGGAGCTTAGTGAAGAGGATTAAACTGCCTCATCCATCAGAGGCAAAAACAGAGTCAAAAATCCATGAACAGTCCCAGAAGGCTTCGGATGGACCCCACCATCCACCTTGGAACGTCAGAGAGGAGCGAGTGTGGGTCTTTGAGACGCGCCCCCATCACAGCCTCCTCTCACACTTGATCTGGAGCCTGACAGCGACCCAATCCAGTGAGGCCAACAAGAAGATGATTTAAGAAATCAGATCCCAAGAATAAGAGAGCAAAATTATTTTAATTGTTCAGTTTGGAAGAAGCAAAGCCATCCTAAACTATTGAGGAGCATGGTGTACGGTAGAAATGGCATCCAGGAGCCTGTGGAGTAAACTTGCCCTCAGATGTGCTTTGTTTGACTATTACATTGTTCAGAAAAATCTATACATGATCTGCCAACGTTTTAAAATCAGGAGATTTCATGCAAAAATACTGATTCCTGGCTTCTCTTTTAAAAAAAAATGAAATGGACAACACTGCAGAATGATCTATATTCTGTCAGCAGAAATGAAGAAGTGACACCCTGTAGACAGGGCATGCAATGTGGCCAGGAGCCCACTGCACTGATTTATGTATTTGCCGGGACCCTATAATGGGCAATGAGTCCACACTCCCTGAATCACAGGTGATACAAGTAAATGTAACAACATCTCACCCTACTGCAGCTTGTAGAAGAGACTGACATTTTCTTCCTCCCCTTTCTTTGAACTTTACTAGGCAAAAACAAAAGTCAACAATAAAAAAATTTCATTTTTTTTAAAGAAACAGAAACATATTGAGTGAGAGATAAAAGAGGGATAATTCTCCTTTTATTGTTGGGGTTACTAATGAGTCCATTTGAGTCCTCTTTGGAATGGATAAGAGAATTCATCTGTTTGGAGGGGAGGATGGAAGGTGAGAAATTTGTCTTATTCTCTAGAAAGTCTTCTGCAGCCTGAATGTCTCTAACGACAAGCAGAATTAGGGAGAAGAAGCAGATCTATGGAAATGCAAAATTTCCCTGTCATGAGAATAAATCCTAAAAGATAAATTTTTAGCTTCAACATAGACTGAAGTTATAGCTTTTTGACAAATGATGTTCTGGGTTGTCATGACAACTGGGCCTGTTAGAGGTGTACATAGAGAGGCCTGCCCATAAATCAGAACACTTTAGGAAGGGGTTAAAACAAACATTTCTAGACTATTCCCAAGATGTAGTGCCAAAAATGTAATTACAGACATTTGTATCAGTCTGCCATAAAGCATGACAGCTCCAATTTTACAAAATGTTAATTTAAAAAATCTATTAAACCCATGTCCCTCTGAGAGAAATTAATATCACACCTAAGGTTGGGAGTCAGTGCAACTCAGAGGCTGTGAAAATTGGGATGGCAGAGTCAGAAAGAGAGGCTTAGACGCAGACTAATCCATAAGCATTTTAGTGAAGAGTCTGGGGTAGATTCTGACCCTCCAGAGAAGAAATGCTCAGGGCAGATGACAGTGCTCAGAGCTTTCGACAAGCTTGAGAGAACTCAAAAAAGGAAAGATTTGGAGATGTCGTTAGAAAGGAAAAGCTGATAGACGGAGGTTAGCTCACCTGGAAATACAGGGATGAAGCACCGAAGAATCATTCAATCCAGGAGGACACAGACAACGAGCAATAAAGCATTAGCAACTTCCACTGAGGTCAGGAAAAATGAGAGTTAGCTTAAAATCAGACACTAGAAAAATGCTTCTTAACTTAAAGGTCAGGAGATTCCACTCCAAGGGTCACAAATTGGCAGCCTGAGGCCAAATTGAGTGCAGAGAGAAGTTCTTTCTGGCCTGCACAGTGTTCTTTTAAAAATTTGCAGTGTTTGCCAACATTTAAAAATCAGGAGATTTGACATAACATTCTGGCTTCTTCTCTTTAAAAAGCAGATTATTTGGCAGCAACAGGCCTGGATTCCTGTGTGGCTGGTGAGAGGAGATGGGTTCAGAGAGCATAAACTCCATGAGGACAGGGCTTTGCCTTGTCCAGTCCTGTGGCCTGAGCACCAAGAACAGTGCAGGGCATGTAGTAGATGTAGAAGGTACACAACTATGTTTGCATGGATAAGAGCAGCAGCTGCCCTCTTTGTATAAGACATGTACTCTCCGGGTGATTCCCCACCCACACTGTTACCTGCCTGGCCCCTAAAGGCATTTGAGTTTTCCACTTTGCACTGTAAGATTTTGTTTAGTTGGGACACTCCATGTTGCCTCATGACATGAATTCCCCATGGAACCCATTCTCATGGCCTCATGTGCAGGCCACTGAAGCAAAATGACAATGCAAATAATATTCTTTAAGGACTTAAATCATCCAAAAACAAGCTTCCCTTAGAGAGTTGGCATCAACGTTCATCCTGCAGGCAGAAAGCAGGCCTAAGAGACTTGCCAGAACCTCTTCCAGTGTTGGAACAGAGCAAGCATCACTGATAGGCTTCAGATCTGAGCATTCACTTATTCATTCAACAAACACTGAACCATTTCTAAGTGCTAGTGGCCATGTGATATGTCTCTTTCCCCTTGATAGGCAGAGATTTAAATTTTTATTAAATGAATGAATGAGTAGTGGGAACCACTATAGACAAGAAATACATTGTGAATCTGTTATGTGCCAGGTATATACATACTTAACTAAACCTCGACCCGTGTGTTAGAAATTATTGTCCCTATTTTGTAGAAAAGGAAGCTGAGACTTGGGTCCACAGCACGGGCAGAACAGGGATTTGAGCTTAGATCTGCTTGGCAGCCCCACTGTGTGCAATCCATTATGCTACCAACCTCTGAGCTAAACTCTGTTCTCAAGGGGAGTGGGTTCAATAGTGGCCTCCAAAAAGATATTTTCAATTCTAATCCCTAGAACCCGGGAAGGTGATCTTATGTGGAAAAAAGTCTTTGCAGATGTAATTAAGGAGCTCAAGATGCCATCATCCTGGATTGAGGGTGGGCTCGAAATCCAGCGACCATTATCCTTTAAGAGGAAGAGAAGACAGAGACGCAGGGAGAAGACGGCGATGGAAAGACAGAGGCAGAGACTGGAGGGATGCATCTACAAGCCAAGGAGCTCCCGGAAGTATCAGCAGCCACCAGAAGCTGGCAAAGAGGCATGGGACCAACCTTCTGTCAGATCTGCTAGGACGAACCAACCCTGCCAACACCTCAGCTTCAGACTTCTGGCCTCCACAATGATGACAGAATACTGTTGTTGGAAGCCACCGAGCATGTGGTCATTTGTTATAGCAGCCCTAGGAAACTAATACATTAAAATATTCCTGGTCCACGGAATGGAGAAGCTCCCCAGAAAACTGTGTCTGTACTGTTCATGGTGAGGATTAGGCTGCATTCCAGATCCTAAAAATTTACTGATCTTCTTTACTTCAGAATCTCCCTATTTCTGAACAAGCCTTTCAGCCTGAGGCCTTACGCAGCTGTACCCAAAAACCAGCTCGAATCTCAACAAAAGTGAACTCAACTGAGAATTACATATACTTCCTTTGCTTCTTTGCAAGTACAGTGAGTACCTCTGTCAAGAATCTCATGTGGTCCATGGCTCTGGAGAAATTCAATATAAAGCAGCAAGAGAGGACCCAGGCTCTCCTCACCAGAGGATCAAATATGGAGCAATTCTACTACGGGGGGATAGGAAAGAAGGTGTGAATTCTGTGTGAGCCATTCTGGGGAAGCTTCTGGGAGAAAGGCGAGGATTGAGCTGGGTCTTGAAAAAAGGACAAAAGTAAGGATAATCATCGTGACAATGCTATTATCTACTGAGCACCTACAACATGTCACATGCTGTCTTACTGACCTGCCATAAGTTTCCCATGTAATTATCCAAGTTACCCCACAAGCTCAACCTCTGCCCCCATCATTTTCTTGAGGGGAAATCTGAGACTGCGAAGGGCGTGCCAAGTTCAAGGTCACCCAGTCAGTAAGTGGTAGGACTCTGACAGCTGAATGTACAGGTGGTGAGAGGAGGAGGGTCAAACCAGGTGGCGTGAGTGCCTTGGGAAAGAGGAATAGAGGTGATAGATGGGGATGACGTGGCTACAAAGACAGGCTGGACGGAAAATGCCCTTTTGAGGAGCTTGGGCATGATCCGCTTAGCTGTGTCAGTTGCCAGAGGTATATAAGTACAGGCCCAACCAACGCAAGTCTGTATCTTGGGAGGAAAATTTCGGACTTGGGGATAGAAGCAAGGGGACTAGAACACCCGTTTGCTCCTCTCAAATATGAAGGGCCTGAGGGAAGGCAGGGGGGATGGGAGTGGGAAACACAGAGCAGGTGTGAAAGATTGCGGAGCAAGACCTGACTGGACTTCAGGACGGCCTTCAAGAGGTGAGGGCGAGGAAGCCGTCCTGGCTCACCCGGAGGTTTGGAGGGAGGAGTGAGCCGTTAACCACAGCAGAGGACACAGGGCAAGGGCTGTAGGGGCCAACATGGTGAATTCAGTTAAAAAGAAAAAAAATCTGGGGCTTCCCTGGTTGCGCAGTTGTTGAGAGTCCGCCTGCCGATGCAGGGGACACGGGTTCGTGCCCCGGTCCGGGAAGATCCCACATGCCGCGGAGCAGCTGGGCCTGTGAGCCATGGCCGCTGAGCCTGCGCGTCCGGAGCCTGTGCTCCGCAATGGGAGAGGCCACTACAGTGAGAGACCCGCGTACTGCAAAAAAAGAAAAAAATCTGATTTTTTTGCCTCTGGGTCCCTCACACTCCAGAGATGTCTGGTTAGCAGATGGTGCTGTAGCTTCTACCTTTTTGCCTGCCTCCAATGGATTCCCTGCAAGGCGAACTGGTTGGAGTTTAGAGGGTATATCTTTAAATTAAACACATGAAGAATTTTCAGCTCTCCAAAGGAAATAGGACACTCTAGGTTTGAATCAGGCAAGATGTGTCTTGTAAGCCCAGAGCTCAGCACTGGGGTACAGAGCACCCCAAACACTGTCCGCATCTCAGATATGAACCACCAAACTCAGTGAGGAAAACTTGGAGCTGGGAGCTCCAAGCTTCCGGCTCGCAGGCGCCCTCTCAATTCTGACTAGGAAGTTGCTGGTTTACAGCACCTTCCTAGTTTCTATCGACCTGCCCCCCGCCTTCTCCAAAGAGCCACGCTGTCCTCCCTCCAGGCAACCCAAGAGGATGAGACCAGCTAGGAGTCTGGAGTCAACACACCAAGTAGTCAGGATCTAAGATAATCCAAACTCTGCACCCTGATCTCTTTCTGGAAAAAGTGTCCATAAGCAGGGGACTGGACTGGTGTCAGAAGATCGAGGTTCAAATTCTGACTTGACCTGTGATTCTTATTACCTATGGGCTTGGCAAGGTCACAGCTCTCGGTGGTGGGATGTGCTGGGGCCCCTGGGGCCCCTGCTCTTGTGCGCCCAGCCCGGGCAGCAGCCAGCGCCTGCATCTCTTTGCTGGAGGACTGCCCTTGAGCTACTGGAGCCCACTTTTGCCTGTTGGGACCCTCAGCCAATGATCTGTGGGTACACGAATACGAAAACCCAAGTACCAAATCTCTGGGGGGCAACTTACACTCAGGGTTTCCCCCTCCACCGGGCTTTGTCTGAAACCATTCTCCTGTGAGGCCCCTGCCCTGTCCTGCCTTCCCCACTCCTCCCCCACGCATCCCTGGGACACCCCCTTCACCCGTCACTCCCAAGGGCATCCTCAGGGCAGAGTCAGCCTCCAGGAAGCTCGACCAAAAGACCAGTGTCTGCTCTAGGCCATTATGGAGGAACGTACCCTAAAGGCAGCACGCTGAACATCCAGTACAAGGGTCACAAGAGGCAAAATCTGGCAAAAAGACGTGTTTTGTTTGGCTCGCGGAGACTGTAAAAAATGTGAAGGGCCTTGCCAACATTTAAAAACTGGGAGATTTCACACAAAACCCCAGATCTCCCCTTGCCTTGAAAAATCAGAAGATCTGGCTACCCTGAGCCTGCATTGCTGCACAGCAACATTGGCTGGGGCGGAGGGCAGCTGTGCCCATGCATGGGGCCAATCCCCGCTGGCCCACCTACTCATTCCCATGACCCTTCTGGTCTCCGGAGTCAGTGGAGTTGGCAACCTATGGTGTAGCCCCATAGAAAGCACTCAGTGAAGTCTGCTGAATCCGAATAAGGATTTTTCTTGAAAATGATTCAACTCCAGGCTGCCGGAGAGCAGGGGTGAAGAATTGTATAAGAGGACGCCTCTGTCTTTTCCTCTCCAGCTCTTTCCTCATGCCTGGCAAGGTACTGATGTACACTTCCATAAACACTCTTCCGAAAGAAGCTGAATCAATGAGGAGAGCTGCCACAACAGAACATTTGTTTGACAGGGAACACAAATTGAAATGAAATCGAATCACTGGTGGTTTGGGGAGATAGACGAGAAAAACAAAAGCAGGTCTTAGTTTCAGATGTTGCTTCATGTTGCCATAAATAAAAGGATGGCTGCATTTTAAACTTTTCAAAAATTTCAAAATGTTGACTTGCCCAGTCTGTGTACTTCTTTAAAAAAAAACAAAAACAAAAAACTGATTATAGCTGAAGCACTTTAAACCAGTGTAACTGGTAGGAGGTCATTTAAGGAAGTAACGGTTCCCTTGAATACTGGAACCCAATGGTCCAAGCAGGAGTGTTCAGGGCACTGTCAGATGGGCAGTATGATTTACAGAGAGGGGGGGAGCAGAAATTATCCAGTACATTGCTTAAATGGAGGTCAGATAATACTGGTCCTATTGTATGAGAGCACTCTGTGGACCCTCAACTTCAGGGAGCATGATTGATCAAGCCACACCCTGAAATCCATCTGTGCTCTGAAATCCACCCCCTCGTTTGCACAGAGTCCGTGCCCCCATGGGCTGCTCCAGCACCAATGACTGAGTGTGGTCAGAAATTCTAAGGCAGACGCATCCCAGGAGACCAGGGACACCTCTGATGGCCCACTCTGGCTCACAGACTCCCAGAAGCCCCAAATCACCCAGATCTACCCCTAATAGCTCTGCCCACACTTCCTCAGATTGAATGGCAGTCTGGGATGCTTGACCCAGCCTTTCTTCTCTCCCCCCGTCCCCCGTGGCCATGCTTGCACTGCACTCTGATGCTCCGCTGTCTTCTCCAGTTCCTTCTCCATTTTCTCATGCAAGAGTTTCTCCTGATTAAAAATCCTTGCAGCTTTAATCCCCTCTTGGCGCCCGCTTCTCTAAGGACACATTCTGCATTTGAAAATTCCTCCTGCCTGTATTCCGAAAAATCTGTCAGCTCTACCTAATAATAAGAGGCTCCCGAGTTCTGTGAGGTAACAGGAATCCAAAGAAGGAAGTACTTACACAATGAGCTTAAGATGAGTGGGCTTCAAGGAACTGGGTATGGAGTCGAGAGAAAAAGAAAAAGGAGGAGACAGCTTCTCAGTAGTTCCTCCGTTTTGACACTTTTCTACTGAGAAAATGGGCAGGGAGATCCCCAAAAGATGAGTTCACACCTCTGGGAAAAACTTCCTGAGACTTTCCAGATTACCTGTCTTGCTCTAGAGTCCCAGCTGTTAAATTGCCATTTGGGGACGAGATGTACAGTCCTTTAGAAAATTGCTGTCCACACCCCAGACCTCAACCTTTCCGACTGTCGTTTTGTGGAAAGGCAGAAAAAGGGAAGTTCACTGCCTGTGTGAAAATGCAAAATGTGCCTTACAACCAAGAAAAGAAAGAACACACTAAGACACACACACACACACACACACACACACACACTTATGATGCTAAGAGGGTTAATGTTAAAAGGAAGGCTTCAGGCTGGTTACTTCATAATTCACAGCAAAACAGAAAAGGGAGACAAAATCAGCAGCATCGTTTATAAGCCCTGGAAAATGGAAGTCTCCAAGCTGTCATAAATAAGGATGGAAGCATTTGCCAAGTCAGAAATTTTGCCAAGTTTGAAATCCACTCAATCCTTCTATCTTGGAGCTCAGAATGGAACACCAACCTTTTGGGATTTGTAATAACTTTTTCTCAGCAAAACTTTTTGCTATTTATAAGGGAGTAAAAACAAAAAGCAAAAAAATACAATATGGAAAGTCTTTCTTTAAAGGAGCATTAACGCCAAGTGAGCATTAATGGGGAGGGGATAATGGTAAAAATGGTATATGTACTGGGATTAACTTCCCATTTATTCAAACAAGGCTTAACATATGCAATATTCCTATTCCACAAGTATATGTGTATATATGCGTGTGTGTGTGTGTGTGTGTGTGTGTGTGTGAATTGAGTCTTTCCTTGATGGTGTCTCTCTCTTGCTTTCTCTCTCTCTCTCTCTCTCTCTCTCATTCAGACACACACACCATCCCACTTCAATGAACATATTCCACCCAACCAATTGTAAATTTAAAGTTTAATTGTGAAAATTAAAGAAAGGATAAAGCATATTTGTGTGTGTTTGTGTTGGGTGGAAAGGGAACCAGAGGAAAAGTAGAGGGGAAAAATAATAAAAGGAAAAGAGAAAATAGGTACCAAGGTACCAAGGCCTGGGATAGCTTTCATCAGTTTACACTGGGTCAAAAAGAATTAGAGCCACCAAGGTGAAGCGCAGAGGTCTGATGACTATCTCGGAGCAGGCAGCCGAGGCTCCCACAAGAGACAAAAAAAGCACTGTCCTTAGAGAGTCAGGGCCAAAAGCATGGATTTCCTAGGCAGAGAGATCTTATTTGTGTGACCTTGCACAAGTTACTTAACTTTCCAAGCCTTTATTTCCTCGTGTGTAAAGTATGCATGATAACAGTGTCAACATTACAGACACTGTAACTGTATAACCGTAGCCCAGGAGGTCAAAGATGGTGTCTGTTTTGATAACTGTGGTAATCCCCCCAATGCCTGGCTCATGTCTGACCTATAATTAACAATTAATACTTATTGAATTTTGAATAGACTTGATCTAAGATAAAACAAGATAATGTATTAAAGAATTTAGTATACTTATGTCTCAGTTGGAGTCGTGTCAAGGAGAAAGAATTCATGGGATGATGTAGAGACATACGGGCAGGTTAAAGGGACACACAAGAGGCAGTGAGGCATGGAGACGGACCATAGTGGGAAGCTTTTCCCACCTCTAGGGTTGAAGGGACAGGGGAGCCCATCGGCATTCAACTCAACAGTATTTAGAGCAGGAGGGCCATGGAGAGGTAGCTGGTCTCCCCTAAATCCAGGTGCCTGGGTAAATGCAGAGAGAAAACTTTGTCCAGGGAGTAATCTCTGAAAAGCCTGAAGCACCCTAATAGACTGTCTTAGTTCATGTTAAAAACCTAGAACTCCCCCAAAAGGCCAAACAGTGCTGGCGCCTCTATACTTCCCACCCGGCTCAAGGGTCTTTAGTGAAATTGCATGAACTTATCTGAAGCTGAATGCCAGTTCTTAAAGCAATCTAATCTACAGTTTCATTTAGCGATTCAGCATGACTAATTACTGTACGATGAGAATTAGTAGAAAGTGATGGAAGGGTGGCAAATCAACACAAAAGAGGCTTTGCCTTTCCTCCTTGAGAATACAATAAAATTTTTAAAAGAAGAGAGAGAGAGAGAACTGTCTGTTCATTAGTTTATGGCTGAGCAGAAATTTTAATTCAGTAAACACAGGCACCGGGGTCTTGCGGTATGTGAGATGTGACTTGACCAAATGACTGGAAAATTAGCATGTGCCCTTGGCAGTCTCTCTCAGTCACTGGCTGCAGACAAGACATTAGGGGACAGGAGCGACGATGTGACCACACTGCTCAGATGCTGGCCTGTCTCGTTGTGTTTCCGAGGCAAGGAGCCGCTCAGGCATCTCCCAACACCTTGTTCCAAAGTGCAGATCCTCTCCAAGGAGGTGGCAGGATGTGTCCTCAAGCGAAGCTTCCCACCACGTCCCAGACCCACACCCTCCCCAAGGTGGTTTCCCTGCCATCACATACACTCACTGAAGAGCAGTGATTGCTCCTTTTGAATGAGAAGTACTCCAGCTCAAGAGAGAAGAGAAAATTCACTTTACAACCGTGAAAACCAACAAATCCTTCTTCAGGTACAACGGACAAAGCAAACATGCTCTGGGTTTTCATTAGCTAATTAGCAACAAACACATACTGGATGCAACTTCTCTGTTTCATAAGGTAAAATTTAGAAAGCACGTGCCAAGTTCACTGTGGTGCCACATACTGGCGAGTCAAGATTGGCAAGGGCTTTGTGAGAGGCACGAATTACTGGGGGTAATGGGGAGGTGTTTACTGGGATAGAAGAGCCTCTCCAGTGACTTCAATTAGCCTTACAATCCTGCATCTTTTTTTAATATAAATTTATGTATTAATTTATTTATTTTTGGCTGTGTTGGGTCTTCCTTGCTGTGCGTGGGCTTTGTCTAGTTGCAGCGAGCGAGGGCTACTCTTCGTGGCAGTGCGCGGGCTTCTCATTGCAGTGGCTTCTCTTGTTGCGGAGCACGGGCTCTAGGCGCGCAGGCTTCAGTAGTTGTGGTGGGCGGTCTCAGTAGTTGTGGCTCAAGGGCTCTAGAGCGCAGGCTCAGCAGTTGTGGCGCATGGGCTTAGTTGCTCCACGGCCTGTGGGATCTTCCCAGACCAGGGCTCAAACCCGTGTCCCCTGCATTGGCAGGCGGATTCTTAACCACTGTGCCACCAGGGAAGCCCCAATCCTGCATCTTGACAACAATAATCTCTGCTCAACTGCTAGTGCTGGTAGGAGTGACCACTGGGCATTTGCATCGTCCTGAGGGTGCCGTAGCCACCTCTCTGGCCTCACCCCAGTCCTGGCCCTGCTCAAGGGTCCCCCCCATGCCTGCTAGGTGTTTCAAGCACCGGCTCTCAGAGCCAGCCTACCTGAATTCAAATCCTGGTGTTACCACTTGTTAGCTAGGTAACCTGGGGCAAGCCCCTCAGTCATTCGGTTCCTCAGTTTCCTAACCTTTCAAATAGGAGCAATATTAGCTTCTGCCTCATAGGGTTGTTGGGAGAACCGTGAAGCACTTAAAACAGGGCTTGGCACACAGTTGGAAATCAACACCTATTAACTATGGCTACCTTTTAGATCCTATGGTAAATATTGCTTTAAAATGTGCTAGAAAAGGTGGTAACAACAGTAAAAGTACCTTAAATTAAGTGCTGGTAAAAACTTCAGTGCCACTTACTTAAAATGATTTAACAAGAAAAAAGCCCAAATTACCAAATGTTTCCTAAATAAATGAAATTTTATTATTTCAAACGTGACCAATCACGTGTTACCTGCTAGAGCTATCACGAAAAACTACCTCAGGAAGCAGAAAAGTTATTTGTAACCCACTGCCTGTAAATACTTGTTTCTAAGGGAACTTGAAGCAAGTCTTTCCTTTCAAACAATCTCTCAGCCAATTGGTTTGTTATTTTTATTCTTAGGCAAAGATTTTCAAATGGATAATTCAAAAGTCAGTTAATGGAGACCCCCATCCAAATGATGAAAAATTCTGAATTAATGAAATGAGAACAAAAGAGGAAGACCATATTTGGGATATGACCTTCAATGCTTTTCTTCCAGAATCCTCCAACTACAGAGCATCATTCGAACTCACTGAATAATCATAATATAGGCCCGAACAGACCATGTCCTCCTATTTTATCAAAACCAAATCTGGTTATGATCAATGTGCAAGAATCACCTGGAGGGAATCTAGGAACAGAATTAGGATATCTCCTGAGAAAGTTCCAAAGTGGTCTTCACTGCTTGGATCACATCCAGAATGACCCAGGGAGGGAAGTTCCCCTTCACTTAGACTTTGTTATTTGTACCCACGCAATCGCCGTATGACCAATACAGGCAAATGAGTCTGTGATTCCAGGGCATTTACGGAGGCACACCCAAGCGCAGTGCAAACCCATGTCCTTCCAAGTATTTTTATTAGTGATGCCAAGTGCCCCCCCACGTGCACCACCTCATTCAACCCTCATAGGAGCCCAGTGCGGAGGCACTACTACTATCATCCTCATCTGAGGAATGGAGTCATGAAATAGCTTTCCCAAGGTCATTCAGTTTGTGAGCAAAGCTGGGATCCAATGCCTACCACCTCAAATTACCATACAACTTTCCAATGGCCAAAAAAACCTGTTCTCAGCTCAGCAAATTTAAAAGGGCCTTTAGAGAAAGCACAAGTCACCAGCACTAACCAGGCTCTTTGAAGAGAGTCAGCATACTTGGCTCAGTAGAACATCAGGTCACGTTTTTCTAATCCCTAAGTCTTCGATTTGGAGCAAAAACCTTTGCAAGGTTACGAGAAGGTGAAAGCAGTCTCAAATGAATCAGAGCTGGGAACCTTGCTTTTAGCTCCTATCCGAAAAGGGGAAAACGAGGAAGAGACAGTGTGGCCAGGCAGGAAATGGAGACCAAAGGAGTGTGAAGTACGGGCACCAGGTTAACAGTCAAGGTTCAAGATGGTACCTTATCTCCATGCCCACTTGTCTTCCTCTCTCTCCCCCTCCCATGAAGCACAGGTCATCATGTCCATTTGACCACAAAGTTACTTAGAATGGAGGGGCAGAGCACCAAGTATACCTCCTTCAGGAAGCCGAGTCATTCCAAGTTTTGAAAATACCAAAGAATTTCTCACTGGATATAAGTTTTATTTTTTTAATTCCCTTAAACTTTTCTGTTGTTTTTCAGGATTGCCTTTTAGCCAATGAAAATAGATCTGATGCAGGAATCAGTAAACCATAAATGTATTACTCACATTGATGAAAATCTTAAAAGTCGTATTTTTAGAAGAGATTTATTTCAGAATCTACAGTGGATTTGGGACTCCCCCCAAACTCCCAGTGACATTTCTCACACTTTCTTCTAACACCTTTAGTCTTGGACACCACCACCGACACACGGGGTGATGGTATGTACTTGAAGAAGGGGGGAAACATACGAGTCCCTACAGAGAATGCAAGACACATGGAGATAAATTATAAAATTTTATTGGTTTGTTAAAAAAAAATGAATGAATTCAGCAAGTACATTTATGGTCTATCCACATTGTTAAAACAGCACTTAAAAATAAAATAAAAATGATTATCCATTATTTACAGGAAACATGAAAAAAATGACTTTAAGACCTGGAACATTATGGGGAAAAAAACAGGGCATGAGAATGATTCACAAGCTGCCTATATGGATTACAGCAAATGGATCGGAACACGACATGAGGATTTGTCGTTCTCTGGAGTCTCTTGCTATTTTTTTCCTTTTTGTCTTTTCAGCTTCACTGAGGTATAATCAACAAAGAAAACTGTAAGATATTGAAAGTGTACAGTGTGATGATTTGACATATGTATACACTGTGAATAGAATCTCTTGCTATTTTATATTTGTTTACAGAAGCTCCATTCATAAATAGACTGTCTTAAAATAAAGGTGGTGAAAATCTCTGTTCTTTTCTTTGCCTTTCACACACTTATTTTTCTGTGAAAACTAAGACTCCTGACAAAGCCAATGTCAACCCATCTTGGGTGCTCACTAATGCCCAGCCCAAGGCTCCAAGCCACATTAGCCTGAATTAAACTCAGGGTGATTTCTCTGTCAAAATCAGATGGCTGGAAGGTCCCTTTGTTCCTGAAGACCAAAACAAGGAAATGGGCTAACTTGAGACGAAAACTGCCTTCTGTAACAACCGTTTTCATGTCACTTTCTGGATTGGGAACTGTTAACTTAACTCAGCCTGGCAGCACCCTGCAGAAAATTACATCCTTGCCCTGTCCAGCAGGGTCCTTAACCTTCCCAGGTGCCCTTGAATAAACCTGACATGGTTTGCAGGTGCTGTAGGTGTATGAACACAACAGAACACACTTAATAGAACGGCTACCTCTGTCCTAGTTTCCTGGGAGTCCAGTCTGCTGAGTGGCAGAACCCCAAGGGGTCCGCCGACCTTGACCACACAGGAACGGCACAGCACACGTGGCTGCATGCAGCCACCCTGTGAAGACCCTGGATTTTATGGAATCTGTCTGTTACCTAGAGTCTGGACAAAAGAAGATGAAATGAGCTTCTATTGTAGTGGGAGGAAATTAGATGAAAACAAAGGGAGGAGTTCTAGACAGAAAACAATAGAGCAGGTGAAAGCGGAAATCATCCACTCTCGGGTGGAGGGAGAGAAGAGTTAGTATCAGTCCCGGTTACTGCTTTGATTCCATTTTGCAATGGGGAAAAAAAAAAAAATTGGTGTGTGCAAAGCAACCAATAAAGCAAATAAAAATAAACTCTCAGTTTGTCATGGAGTCAATTTGGAGTGTTAGAGAGAGAGAAAAGAGCCAAGGTTTTTAAGACAATCAAGAAAAAAATAAAGAGGAGAGGAAAAGCAGGAGCGCCTCCATCATGCTGGCCCTCACTCCTGGCAGTGACCTGAATTCCTGCCTGTACTCCTTGAGCTGTTTACTCCTACAGCTGCTGAATCCTGATGGCCTCTGCTCTGTCTGAGGGGGAGCTGCAAGCCTCAACCACTCTGGGTGTGATTCAGGATTACCTGAAGGACTTGGAGCTAAAAGCAAAGCTCTGGGTTCTGCATTGCGGGCTTGGAGCTGGGATTGTTCACGTCTCATCTCTGCTCCTTACTCTTGGAAAGAAGACTCCGTGGGTCAAAATGAAACCAGTCCCTGCTGGAGACCAGGAGGGAAAATCCTTGAATCCGACTGTCTCTAAAGTACGTGGGGATTCACTTCGCCTGTTGAGAGATGGACCTCCTTTGGCCTCAGACTGATGTATCACATGATGACAGTGGGAGTTTCTTCATCTTTCTCAGTTGCCTCGGAGGGTCTCAGTGGGACCCGATTCAAGATACAGGACCTGAACCACGCCTCTTGAAGATGACACACCTGTTTTTCTTTTACCAATGGCCCTATCGGTATGTTAAGGACATCCATGAAATGGGGCCATGTGCTTTCCCACCTGAACCTGGCTGCCCCTGAGAGGGCCAAGCGACATGAACACCGGTGAAAAGAAAGTCGTGTCAGACAAAACAGGAAGTAGGACTCACTAGGTGCTTCTGGCCACGTGGAAGTGGGGCCCACTGGGGGATTGGGGGAAAGCATTGCTACAAGAGAGTTCCAGGCAGGGTGAGAGAGCCAAGGTCCCAGCTAGCGAAGCTATAAGACAGCCCCAAATTAAGTGACATGCTGCAGATCCCTGGGTTGCTAAACTCAAGGGTACTAAAGCGCTCGACGGCGGTGCCAGGAAGTGTGTTAGCGAAGGTAAGATAGTGGGATACGTTAAGAGAACAATGATCTTGCTTTAAGACCAAAGTAACAAACTGGCAGCCCACAGACATGTTTTGTTGGCCTACATAATGTTTTAAAAATAACTAAGCCAACTTTTTAAAAATAGGGACATTTCAGATAAAATGTCCAGGTTTCAAGTTTCTCTTAAAGAGTCAGAAGGTTTGGAAATTTGGGCCTATCCTTGGGAGGCACGAGTTGGCTGGGTCTAGGTGACAGCTGCCCCACTGGAGCGGAGGGTGTTCACTTATCCGGCTCACGTTGTTCATTTAGGGTACCTGCCTCGAACTGAAATGCCACAGCCTTGTTGGAGGGTGACAGACTTGATTCAGCAAAACTGCCGCCTTTCCTTCTGTAATGCTGAAAAAATGCACAATACGTGCCTTTAGGAAGCTCGAAAAAGATTCCTTATAGGGGACATCAAAAGCAAAGGATGACAGAGGTGGTCTGGAGTATAGAAATGAGAAGCTGGGTTGCTGATTGAGGTCTTCAGGGATTAAAAAAAAAATGAAAAGAACACAAGACCATACGAAACCATTTTCCAATAGCCTGATGGTTTCATCGTTCCCTAGGAGATGTCAACTGCTTGTTGATAGATTCAATTGCCTTATCTGTCCACTTTTCTCCATTTTAAAACAAAAATCTACCCTGCAATTCTTTTAGCTGCTGAGGGCAAATACTCTTTTTTTTTTTTTTTTTTTTTTTAGGGTCTGGGATACTTCTAAAATAGTCCTTAAACTGTTCACTGCCTTTTTATAGCTCCACGGAATAACATAAAAGCTTTAAAAAAAATTGTACCAAATGGCCGATATTTAAGAACCCTTGCCGTCCCGACAGCCTCTGCTTGGCTCTCAGTTTGAATTTCATTTTTCTTTCAGGGGGCAGGATTTCTACAATTAGCTGGCCTTTTTGTAAATCAACACTTTGGGGAAAGATCAAAATCTAAGTAGTGACAGGAACAGTCATTCAACAGTGAGCAAGAAAATGGGAATTCAGAGAATATTGAGACCTCCCCATACGCAGGGTCAGCTGCCCTCACACTCAAATATCGTTTTGGAAAGACAACTTCTGAGAACAGCAGCCTGTTTATGCTTTGGAGAAACCGCCCTTCTTTCAGGAGTGGGTATAGAATAGCCAAGTCAAATGCTGTAATCCATAGGACTCCGTGAAATGTCTGCATCAAGCAATAACATACTTAGTGGCTAATGTAAAAGATAGAGTATAAAATATTCATCACGCATAACCTTTTTATATCAAGCAGTGCCTAAATGGATCCTGGTTTATTGAGATTAATGCCTTGGTTACACAGGATTCAAAACAATGTTTCCAAACACGCTGGACTAGTTAAAAAAACTATAAAACCTTAAAGCTGAACTGCAAAACTTTAGTAACCATCTCCCCTCCAAAAAAGGCTTTTTGAAAACGTCAGTAAGTTTCCAGTTCAGCTGTGGCATCTATATGCAGACGCTCACAGTCAGAGCCAATTGTGTTTTCAAACAAAATGCTCCAGGCCTGGCTCTGAAGTTCCCCTAACAAGAAAGGTGTGAAGCGGGTCAGGGGCAGCCAAACCTCACTTCAGGACAGGGATCCTGCCTGCTGCACACTAAGCAAAGCGTACAAAGGCCACCGTGAAGGCCAAGTGCGTGAGACAGTTGTCCACATAAGACTAAGAGATGCAGGATTCTGTAGCTCTAAGGCTGCCCTTGCAGCATTGAAGCTGGACATTATAAAGCACATATTCATTAGCGACCTGCCACCTCTGTGCTGCTGGGGTCAGGAAGAACCGTCCAGCCCAGGAAAACCCAGCAGAGTGTAGTACGTTGTAGGGGGACTAGGCTTCTTAGAATATAGTCTCCTGCTCACAGCAGGCCAGCCATTCTGCTCACAGGCCTTTTCAGAGTAGAAAAGCTGCACTTCTGTCATGGGAACAGCATGAGATGCTGCGGCCTTCTTACTCGGCAAACTTCTAAAAAGCAGGTGGATCACAGAGGTCAAATAAAAGGACATATGCACCATATGCATATATTTCACTCTTTTTCTGGAACTGACTATGACTAACTGAAATCCACAGCCCCTGACCAAATAGCTTTTTCTTTTCTTTTTTTTTTTTTTTTTTCCTGGTGATAAACTTTAAGGAAATCGTTACTGTTGACTGCGTGGCTCTGGACCTCATGACCAGTGAAGGAAAGAACCTCTCAGGGATACCCCCGAGTCCCCACAGCGATGGTGGATATGCCCTTAACTCTTTTAGTCACTGCATTCTAGGTGGGAAAGTGAAACTTTTTGAATTCAGTACTGATTAAACAACAGCAGAAAACAATGCTAAAATTCATGTTAAATGGAGATTAGACTGTTTAGTGTGTACTTACACCTGTCCCTAAATTTAGATTTTTTTTAAACTTTACAGTTCACCTTTAATAAACAGAAACATTGAAAATCAATACATTTCCAGTATGGTCAAACAGCACACCTTTCCAAAGAGAAGCACAATCCAATGGCATTTCATTTCCATTTTGTATTTGAACGATTGTGAGAACAAAAGAGAAGCATTAATTTAAGATGTTATCTTGACTTTCTTAGCTGCCTGTGAGCTGTCTCTGCATTGGTGTCCCCCATTCACAGCTCACAGCACCTGCAGGCTTCGTGCAGTATCTCCTGCAAACACCACCCACATCTACCAGAAAACCCCAGATCAGTGGCACTTCCCGGGAGAAGCCAATGCCAGCCCCAAGAGTCCAGCTTACAAGGCAGCATCAACCAACAAGCACCACAGCCCCCTTCTCTGTCTTTTCCTTTATTTCAGCTACCCATCCAGTGGGATCTTATGAAACAAAACAAAACCTAAAAGAAACACAAAATAAAACATAAGTCATGCTCAAAAGAAAAATCAATGGAAATTAACATGCAAGTACAGTCACTATTAAAAGAACATAATAAATAAAAATCAAAATTAAGACACAACATGGAATATGCTTGAAAACATAAATACAATATAATTACAAAACAGAAATCAGGAGAAAATGGGAGTCTCGTTACCGAGCAACTTAGTTTTAAACTTAAGACCGATTTTACGTGGCACATGAAACACAGGAAAGAAATGCAGAGGATTTCTGCACATGGTTCCACCCACAACTGTATCAGATGTTAACATCTTAATTTAAGGAGGAGAAATCTGTGCACAACATAAGATGACTCCTGAATAATTTTTATATATAGGGAAAAAAATAAAATTCAACAACAAATATCTACCCAAATTCTCATTTTCTTTTCCCGCCTATAAAACCAAGTTATTTCTAAAATAACTGATTAATTACTCAGCCATATCAGAGAACTGGCTGGCTTTAACCAGTACAATATTGAGCCCACATGAAGATTTAGATTCTTTTTCAGAAATCCTACTATTAAATAATTAACCGCCTATATTTAAGTACCATACCATACCTATGGCACATATATATAATCTATTACATAGCATATGGTATACAACATGAAGTATATTGTATGTATATACGTTACTTACACAATATAAGACATATAGTGTCTAGTACATATAATATATAAAACATATATAATACTTAACATCAATTCATTCTACAAACATTTACTGAGAACTGACCAAATAGTAGACACTGTAATGCATGGTACAAAAATAAAGAAAATGGATTCCTTGACTTCAAATACTTCATTGGCCACAGATGGAGAAAGATGAGGGAATAACTTACACAACAGGTAAAAGCTAATCTACTTTCTGTGGGGCTGTCTTCTAAGCTCTTTGCCAAATCAGCCCTTTTAATGTCACTATAACCCTAGGAGATAGGTTCTATTATTGCACTCTCTTTACTGGTGAGAAAACTGAGGCCCAGAGAGTGAAGCAGCTTGCTCAAGGTTAGACAGCTAGTGTGTGATGGAGCCCAGGTTCTGACCCAGGCGCTCGGATGCTATAGCTACCCTGCCATGACCTTATGTGGAGGGACAAACTCTCTGTGAGCTTGCCTATGAAAACCCAGCAGGAACAGGGAAGGGTCTATCACATAGAATTCTGTGGGTAATGTGCATGAAGCTTCATCAGATTCCTAAGTGACAAAATAGATGACATCATAGTAGAGACCCCCAAGATATTTCCAAGACGTTTTAAAGTTCAGCTTTGGAAGACACTTCTAAACCCTACCCTCCAGACTCTCGATCTTCCTCAACCTGGTGTTTGGTCTGCCAAGTGCTGGTGTCATCTGCCTCCAGAGCTGTCATTACCATCACTAATCTGTATCATCATTTACTACAACACTAAAAGAGTCCACGGAGCTTAATTCCCATGGCATTTCTCTCTCCCGCCCCTCCAAGTCTCAGGAAAATAACTGGGGACAGAGGCCAAACATCGTTTATGGATTTAATCTCCCACAAAGCACTGAGAATTTAGGAAGTACACAGTGGGCACATAGCTCGAGCATACTAAATGAACTAACCAAACACCTGAGCTATCCTTTCAGGTTTTAAGAGGGTGGATCTCAAATTCCTTCCCACTGAAACAAGTGGATTAATTTGAGGATGCCAAGTTTGCCAAAACAGGAAACACTTGGTGATACAAATAGAAGACATCACCCCCAAACGAAATGATTTGTTGATTCAATATACCAGTTTCTCTGCACATGCAATTCTGAAGGGTTTATTTGATGAAAATAACAGAACAGATTAAACTGCTAATGAAAATCTTATTTCCACTGGGGTTATGGTACAGGAACTTGAAAAGTGTACTGATGTCAGAGTGTTTAATCGGAGCCAGGCCGCTCTTCCTTTGCTTCTATTTGACACTTTCTTCTGTCATGAACTTCCCCAACCTCCACTACAGGCTCTTTTAATTATTCCAGCTGGGAGACACAATTTGCTTGGCTAAATGCAAGCTCTCTCGGACTGCCATCCACTCAGGCTGCAACAGCATCTTCCCCATCTAGGCTGATGTCGTGTCGCTCTTTAACCTTCTTCTGCTTTGCCTTTGTACCCTTCTCAGAGACACACATCTCAGCTCCACACACCCATGCAAGAAAAGCAAGTGAAGCCACCCTAAAAACACACTCGATGACTTTCTTGAAAAGCCAACTTGTTACAATGATAAGCAACATGCAGTGTCTCTGTTCAAAGCATCACTTATACCACCCCTCACCTCAAGGAAGGCACGTCAGCCTCCTCTCCATACCCTTGATTTTCACATACTGTTGATACACTTAAGATACGCCACCATCTCATGAAAAATTAGTTTGATTTAAAGACTTGACTATTTATAAGGAAATGCATCCAATGCTTCATGTTTCCAAGGAGTTGACAGTAAAATTCAATTAGGGCCCCAATTTACCTACCGGGATCTTATGACTTATGCCCTCTCATGTTATAAGAAACTCACAAAAGGGGCCACAAAATGATATAAAACAATAGATAATTATTTTCTCCTAGTGAGGGGGAAAGTTTTTAGACCACAACAAATGGCTGAACATCTTGTGGGTTTAGCAGCCAAATGAGCTGTCTAGCTTCTGAGCCTGAAATATAGATATTTTGACAATGTGACATTATGAAGCGTTTGCAGAATTCCGATGGTGTACGGTAGTTATCGTGACAACAGCTCCTTTATCAAAAACAACTCTAGAGAAACTCTGCCACCACTGCTTACACTTAGTTGAGCTAAATAAGAACAAGGATAAAGCAGGTGCTGAATGAGAAATGTGATGTAAAGTTGAAAGCAGAGAAGAAAAACCCGGATGTGTCTCTGCTATTTGCTGATTCCGGATCTGCTCATTGACCTCTCCAAAGGGAAGGACTGGGGGGGCTGAAGGTCAGTGAAGCACTGTGCTTTCTTTGCCATTGGCTTCCGGCTCATTTAGATTTCTTTACATTCAAACGTGCACACATTTTCCTCCTATTACTCAGAAGCAATCAGCCATAAAATGGCAAGGATCTGCAGTACATTTAAATTAACAGCAATTTATCTGGAGCAAAAAGGAAAACTGCTGAGTCGAAAGGATGCAAAGGGAGCGGAAGAAAGATGCAGCTGCAATCTAAAAAAGCAAATTTTATCACATTTGTCTTTGGAGAAGTAGAAAACGGCCAGCTTGGTGTCTGCAAGGCACGGTGCCACTTTGGAGACAGGATGGCGGCTAGGGTGCCAGGATAGCAGCTCACCTTCATTGGAAAGCAAAGCAAAGCAAATGTCCCCAGAGCCTTCTGGAAAATGTTTACCAGGTAAAAATCAGAGAATATACTCCTGTGTTCTCATAGTATTAGGTACCTAGGAAATGGTGGGGGCAAAAGGTTTCCTTCACGATGTTAGACTTGAGCCAGGTGCAATTCCGTTTTATTTCAGCACCTGGGCTTAAACCCCGATTGTCCTAACTTGACATCTGTGGAACATTTAATATCTGTTGGTTGTTGCATCAACTAGCCCTTGCTGTCATGCTTTTTCAATTTTATTTTATAGGTGACTCAGCCCGAATGGCTGTTGTGATATGTCCAAGGTCACCCAGGAACACAGTGAGAGCTGATATCTAAACCTCTGGATGGTCAGTCCATCTTTTAAAATGGTATCACCAACACCTGTGGCGGAAATTTCCCAATAGGTAAGTTTAGGTCCTGGTACTTTCTTCTCTGCACTCATTCCAAAAGTTGCTTGACCATTCTTCAAACACCCCTTTTGCTTCCTAAGGATGTTCCTTTTGTCTACACACCATCACGCCTCCTAAGATCTCCTTCCACCAAGCAAGCCTTCACCATTCTTGAGGATCCATTGTAAAAGCCGTCTCCTACGAGAATTTAGTTCACCCCCTCTTAACTTCTCTGGCATTCTCTGCCATTCATTCACATGTTCTTCTTTTGTACTTTTGCTAAACTCATATTTCTTTTCTGTTTACTTTCCTGCATCCCAGACTTTAAGCACAGGAGGGCAGAGAGAGCACGTCTCCACATCTTCTATGCCTTACGCTGCCTCGCATGCTACCAAGGACAGAATGCATTTTAAGTTTTAGTATAGTAATATCTAAACTCTGAGTTTTATTGGAGAACTTTGATGGACTTGATAACAGAACCAAAATGGAAGAGAGGAGAGGAGACAATACAATGTAGGGTCCACTGCTTCTCATTGGTAACTGGGTTAATCAAATCACTTCAAACTTCCAAATCACACATTTGGTCAGAAGTGTACTGAAGCTTGCAGAGTTAGACACAAGAACACCCAGTGAGTTCCTCCTGAAGCATTTTAAGCTCCTGGGGAAAAAGGGCTAGACTTAGTTCATTCTAATTCTCACAACGATCAAAATTATGGGGTGTGGGAATGGAGAAAAGGAAGCTGTTGTCCATTTGTTAGCTGGAGGCAAAAAACTAAAGCAAATGGCTGAGGGTAGTCAGCATAGCTTTTAAAGCTCTGGTTTGACTTTGCAAAATGAAGTTTAGTTATGAGCTGAAAATTAAAGCAGGAAACACAAAGTTCTTGGCAAAGCTCGAATATGTAAGGAAAGCAAAAGCCACTGCACAATTAAAATTCAATGATTCTAAGGAGGATGTGATCTGATCAGCAGGGCCTTATGAAAAGTGGCCTGGTGAAAAGTGTCCAAGGCCACAAGCACTACCATGAGAGGGACTTCACATAGGATGGGGAGTTTATCCAAAGACCCAGGCCATTGCCGTTATCTGGGGAATCACCTAAAAGTGCTGTAGGCAGAATAGGGAAAAAAAAGATAGAGCTTGTGGTTTCAGGGGCATTAAAATACTCAGAAGGCTTTCACTACAACCACAGTGAGAAACCCAAATCAATCTATTGTTCTCCTGTGGGGTGTGTCTTGCTTTCTGGCTTATGACAATAAACATATATTGCAAAATATATAGGGTAGCTCTTTGTAAGGTGAAATGATATCTTCTTAAAGACACTGCTTCATGATTCTCAGACCAGACACTCACCAATGACTCAAACATTCAGTGCATAAGCATGGCATTATCAATTTCATTATAGAAGACCATGTACTTGCTGCTGTCACAAATATAAATTTGTGTCTAGATTTGTTTTTGCCAAAATACTCCAGACAGTGATTCTTCTTAGTACCTGAAGCCAGAGTACTACAGTCTAGTGTCCAAACAGGAAACAAATGACATAAAACCTATTGCTCAATTAACCTATAACTATAGAAACCAGCAAGAACCTCAAATACAGACAAAGGAAGTTGCTCAGCTCTGCTCAGTTGTGGGTGAAACCACTGCCCACAGACCAAAATGGATCTGGAAATAAATTTCTAGAAAAGTAAATAATGCATAACAGAAGCAAGAGAAAAGAAGTGGACATGGGTCAGCCAGAGCCTGTCTGATGGTGATGATGGTGGTGGTGGTGATGATGATGATGGTGGTGGTAATGATGATGGAGGTGGTAATAATGATGGTGGTGATGAGGGAGGTGGTGATAATGATGGTGGTAATGATGATGGAGGTGGTGATAATGATGGTGGTAATGATGATGGAGGTGGTGGTGGTGATGGTGGTGGTGATGATGGTGGTAATGATGATGGAGGTGGTGATAAAGATGGTGGTAATGATGATGGAGGTGGTGGTGGTGATGGTAGTGATGGTGGTGGTGATGATGGTGGTGATGATGATAATGGAGGTGGTGATGGTGGTGGTGATGATGATGACAGTGGTAATGATGATGAGGGTGGTGATGAAGATAGTGACAATAATGAAGATGAAAGTAGGAGATGGAAGAAGGAAGAGCAGGAGGAGGAGGAGGAGGACTTAAGGAAAAGCATTGCTATTGATACACTTGGGAGCATGTAAAGAGGGTAACCCCAGTTATTGGAAAGTGAACATGGAGATAATAAGGTCTCAGAGCAGTACCACAAATCCATGTCCAAGTTTAAGCTGATCCTTCAAAGAAGAGAGTAGGTAAAAATAAAATTTGTCCCGGAGCACCGCTTTTTCATTAGGCACTCCAAGCCACACTTCAGAAACAGAGTTTGAAGATTATTAATACTTAGGATGCTTGCTAAGGAAGCAACTATTGGGGTGTCTTTGGAGTGCCCAGTGTCTCTGCTTATTATTGCAAAGTTGAAAAGTCAGACCCACTAACGGTTCCAGTAAAGCAAAGGAAGGTCTAACAAATTACCTTCACCTGAATAGAGGTACCTCATAAATCTCATCTCCATTTAAATTAGCAAAGTGCACAAGATAATGAAACCTCAGCTAAGCACCAAGTATTCCAGGAGGCAAAACAAAGAGAAGTGGAGTTGATAATCCCCATGAACTAACAACAATAAACATGAATTATCCAAATTTGCCTGAGAACCGGCTCAGAAACAAAGGCCTTTGTGCTGTCTGGCAGTGGACATCTTGGGAGGTGGGGTGCCATCCGATGATCTGGTGCAGACAAGGTGAAACTGCCAGAGGCCACGTCCTGAGGACTTACCTGTGGCTCTTCAAGGAGTCTAGTTTATGCGGCTGCTCCCCCACTCTGCAACGGTTCCCTCTCTCATGTGTTGCTGCTGCATCACTCCCTCCTCACTGCCCAACCCCGCAGGCAATGACATTACCTCCAGCTGCCCTGGTTCCTGCCCCCAGACCACAGCTCTGCCTCCATGGCTGCTGGAGGCACACACAGCAAGCTGCCTGCCTTCAAAGATCCTTCTCTGGCCTCCGCCTTTTATCCAGAGAAGTGGATGTGCCCAAATTCAGAAACAGGAGATGATCACGGGGCGGGAAGGAGGTCCTCCACCCAAACGTGCCCTTTTTCTCTGGTACCTTTTCTCCAGGACACCATTAGCAGAAGGACTTCCATCATCTCAGATGTTATCTCACTAGATTGAGAAATAAAATGTGCCTCTGCTCCACAGCATCTGAGATGTGATGGGGAATTTTGGGTCTGGAAGGTGGTTCACCTGCCCTTGGTGAGCCTATGTGGGACATTACCTGACACTTCTCTTGTAGGTAAAAGTTAAAAGTCCCAGATCAGACCCTTCAGAAGTGAATCCAACTCAAATTCCAGTGGTCATCTCTTACCCTAGCAAGGTTTATAAGGTAATATCCCAGAACTGCTCATCAGTCTAAAAGAGTACCAGCCCATTCCCGCCACCAAGAACAGGATCTATGCTCCAAAAGTGTTTTTCCATCAGGTAGAACCCACAGGATTCTGGTGCCACAGCCAATGGTCTGCACGCTCCTTATGAATAGTAGGTGACTCATTTCAAAAAGCCTCAATAAAATGAAGGTCACACTCTATTCTCGATAGGAAACTTGAAAAGTGCAAAGTCAATCCCAGAGTCACAGCCTTATATGCATTCAGACTTAGGCAGCCAGCAGAAGCCCTGACATGACTTAAATTAACCCCGAAGTTCTGGAAGTCTCCACTGTTGTGACATTTTTATTTGCTCAAAGAGTTCATTTTGGAAGAAGTCCATCCCACCTCACTACCCTGACTAACCCTGCAGCAATGCCTTACGGCAGCTGGACATATGCCAACCTCAGAGTTGGCATGGCAACACCCCTATCTGAGAGATGGAGAGATCCTCTCGATGCCTTGATTATTTCATGTGGTAACACAGAAAGTCCCTTCATATTTCTTTGGTTCAGGTACAACTCACACATGGAGAAAACTCTGAATTTTAAAGAGAATGCATTTTTACACACACCAGATTTCAGTTTATTTTCCTTTTTAAATAAAGTATGCATGGCATACATGGCATACCAAATATAATAGCTTGGTTAAGAATTATAGCAACCATGCCAAGAAGCAACTAGAACCAAGACACTGGAAAAAACAATGTATTCTTGGTTTTTTTTCTTTTAATGAAAATTTAGTATAGCCAAACATCTGACATTATTTTAAGGAATGTTTTCCATACCTTAAGGAAGTTCTTTGCTGAGTCAAAGTGATTAAAAGGGAAAGGCTATTTACCTTGTAACTCTACACATATTCTTAGTTCAAAACAGAAATCACCGTCTACGTAAGCACAAGAGGCATTCAAAGAAAGACATGTGAGGGACAAACACATCGCCTTATGCGAAAGCTGTAACAATTTTAAAATGTCACATAGACGAAAGGACAGAGTATAATTACATGGGCATAGTAGGAATGATTGGAGTATAAGTTTTTTCTTTCATTCTTCATAATTATGGCCCTTTACCATCCATCGTTTAACTATTCAAGACCCTAGAACTTTACTCACAAGCTACCACTGGAATTAGAATATTAATTGCCTCAACTGCCCATTCTAGAACAGAGATGAAATAAATCTAATATATTGTGATGACTAGAGTTGATATGAGTACCTAATACTCCCCATGCCATTTACAGTTTCCTCAGCTCAAGACAGTTGCTAGAATTATGACATTTAGACAAAGTGCCAAGCCTTAGAAATTCCAAACTGTCCCACTGATTAACAAAACACAGTTGGAATAACCTCTCTCCTGACCTTGGTCCACCTTCATTGAGCCCATTTAGGACTTTGTAGTAAATGCTCACTATGACTTTGAACCAATTAATGACTATATCCTTAAAGCTCTCAAGATTGGAAGATACCTTCACAAATGCTTGCCTGGTTCCAGGCTGTGTAACCAAGTGTCTTTCACTTTCATCTCCCAATTTTCCATCTTCCTGATTTGTTTTTCTGGGCTGTCAAAATGACTTTTTGGGGATATATATTCTCTCTCTCTTTTTCTCTCTCCTTCTCTCATGTCTTATTGTCTCTGCATCTCTGGGTCCTTCTCTCATTTTCTCCTGTGGACTGGGAAGAACTGTGGCATATGTTGACATCACTATATTTGTTTCTCGAGTGGAACTTATGTTCTAAATTCCAATATGATATGGTTTCCTCTTTAAAAATCCTCATATAGATTCTACTTTATTGGAAGTTATCTTGCCATTGTGCTGCTGTGGTTGTTTTGTTTTGTTTTACTCTGATAAAACACTGGGGGCAAAGAACATTAAAGCTAAGTACCAATCAGAAATGAAGATACACCATTTCTGAAAATAGTACTAAATAATGTAAGCAAGATAAATATGGCAATTTATAAAAATCTGGTTTCCCTACACCTTTTCAAGTATATATGAGTCACAGTTAACACACTTCTTTTGGGAAGGGGGCTATCATTTGCTTACTGTGAAATGAAAAGGAAGGTTAGCACTTCCATTTTACGGATGAAAACAAAGGCAGAAGGGGGCTAAGTGATCATATTTCGTTTAAGTATATGATTTTTAATGAATTACAGTTGATTTACAATATTGTATTAGTTTCAGGTGTACAGCAAAGTGATTCAGTTATACATATGTGTGTATACATATATATATATTCTTTTTAAATTCTTTTCCATTATAGGTTATTATAAGGTATTAAATATGGTTCCCCGTGCTATACAGTAAATCCTTATTGTAAGTATATGTTTCATTCACTAGTCACACAGTAATAAGCCACCTTCCATCGTGATAACAGGATACCAAAATGTTTTTTTAAATTATCTTGTGTAATTCAGCCTAGCGCTTTAGGACAAAAAATTCTCCAGCTTCCTATCCAAAGTAAGGACCTCTGTCATCCACCAAGAAACAAATGCCTCAGGAACCAAGGGGACTTTAAAGTAGATGAACCCTTGCTCCACCCACCACTGGGGTGTTGCTGGGATGCCCTTGTGCTACTCACTAGAATAATCCTGCCTCAGTGCTTTCCAGATTTCCAGTCACAGTCACGAGCAGGACACTCTAACCCTGCATACAGTCAATTCAACAGCCACTGCAAACAACTGCTTTCAACTGCATTTTCAGTCACAGGTCCAGATAAATTCTTTGTTATGAGCTATAAAGTAAAAACTCCCAGAAGGGAACTTTGCCCAAAACTTCCATCTTCACACTCCTGCAAAAGGGTGGTCCTCTCAGTTAGAAGCCCTGGGATTGCTGGAGGAGGGCTGTGCCGAACCATAGCTACCAGAGCCAATGGGCTGGCCAAGGGTCCTCTCCCACCAGTCTCAGGAGGTAAGATGCTTTTTGATGCCAAAATGGTGGCCACTGGTTGGTGATATCACTGAGTCTGAAGACTGGCCAGTGCCAGGGATTCAGGGATTTCACACCCATGGTGGAAGACATCTGAGAACCATTCCATGGCTTCAGTTCACTTCCAGAACCACAAAACAAATTTGCAAAAGGATTTTGCCTTCATCCACAGTTCTAGGAGTCTACAGTTCCACAACGGAGGAATACACATAGATAAAAAATATGAAACCTCACCTTGATAGATTTTCAGCTTGCCCTTGTCCTAGACACCTGCACCAGCTGCTCCAAGGCCAGGAGACAGCCTCCAGACACACGTCCTCTAGATCCAGGTTTGCCTCTGAGACGTCGCTCGTTTCCTCCCATCTAACACCTTCCAGCAGTAGCTAAATGAACCAAACCCTAACTAAATTTAACTGGCTAATTGCACCTAAATTACAGTCACAAAGTCCCTTCAGAAGATTCAGTCAATTTCTTGAGGGAGAAAGTAAATGTTTTACTATATAATTATAAACTTAATTAACATAAAATAAATTAATTAGGGACGTGTGCTCATAATGAACACCACAGTTTAGCTGTTTATTTTTTTGTTTTGTTTTTTCTTTTTTTTTTAAACATCTTTATTGGAGTATAATTGCTTTACAATGTTGTGTTAGTTTCCGCTGTATAACAAAGCGAATTAGCTATACGAATACATATATTCCCGTATCTCCTCCCTCTTGCATCTCCCTCCCACCCTCCCTATCCCACCTCTCTAGGTGGTCACAAAGCACTGAGGTTTAGCTGCTTAGTGCTGTATTTTCCAGGGGAAGCTAAACCTGGAGAAGAGGGCTAACTTGTGCTTTAACTAATTCCATCTCACCTCTCCCAGCCTCAACTGAACTGTTTAGATTTCTGGTTTATACTCAGTAGCGCAGCATCTAAAATCCTACAGATTTCACATGGAGAGAGTTTCTGTGCTAATCTCTAGGAAAAAGAAGAATTCCCATCCTAAACCATCATAGCTCCAATAATTCCTAGCTGGCAGTTTGCTGAAATAACAGATGATTATACAAAGCAAGAGTTCTCTGTCCCAAAGTACAATGACAAAAACTCACCTAGAGCCAAAATAACCATCTGCCACAGATTGTTCCACATGGTTTGTTTGCTTGTTTGTTTTTTAATTCCGAGAAAGAATTCAAAAATCGTTTTGGCAAAGAAAGATGATTTCACAAAAATGACCCAGTTTCCAACCTGTATTGCCTGAACTATTGTCCTAAATTTTTTTTTTATCTGACTTAGGAGAGGAAGAGGCTGAGAAGAGGACCCTTGAGGATGATCTTGATGGTGCAGAGTAAGTTTCTGGTAAGTGAAAAAAGTCTTGTTCTAATTTTCAAAAGTGGCCGTAATTTCTAGGAACTCCAGCCTGCATCTCTCATACTTGTTTTCCCCCTTGATTGCAGTGAAGATGGAGAATAGCTGCTATGCAAAATCTGACCCACGGGAAGGTAGGAGAAAGAGTGGTTGAGAGTAAGGGTCTGAAGCTAGAACACACAATGATGGTGCGACCTTGGGAAGGCTGTCTCAGTGTCATCTGTGAAATGGAGCTAATGATAGTATTTAATTTGGGGCTCCTGCAGATTAAATAAGCTAATACATACATAGCAAGTGCTTAAAACAGGGTCTGGCATCTAATACACGTTCAGTAAGTATTACCTATTTCTGCACTGTAGCTCTTAGCTTTTGTCCCTTCGAAACAGCTAATGTTGTATGTTCAAAAAGAGTTGCGAATGTTTACTAATACAGACCTAATTTGTTGGACATTCTGGTCAATACATGCACCAAACGGAGAAGACAATTCAGGGTTGATATCGTGAATAAAAAGAATCCTCGTGTTTTAGATAAGAAATGATCTATGTTGTCACAGAATCAGAGAACTTAGTGAAGAATGGAAACTAAGAGACCCTGCAGCCCACGCACCCCAGACAGTCTACCCCTTTCATCTCAAGGACACAGAGCTGACAAAGGGCAAACTCAGGGCCCTGTGGTGCTGGCTACAGACTCAGAGCTGGAACAAAATGTCAACATGGTGAGAGCCTCTCTCTTTTGGTGGAAGCCAAAGACAGAAATGGAACCAGTTGATTTTTATTTGAAAATAAATGTCCCAGTGGATCTGGTCTGGGAGTTCTGAATGCGTTTCTGCTAAATTACCTATTTACTTTATTTTATTTTTACTGAAACATTAAATTGATTTCCACGTGGAGGGGAAGTGGAACCCAGTCACTGTGTTCAGCTATCACAGAATCACCCATGACTGGTTATACAGGGGTTATCAAATGTTTTCTGGGAAGAGCCAAATAGTAAATATTTTCAACTCTGTGGGATATATAGTCTCTGTCACAGTTAGTGTGTCATTCTACCACTGTAGCATAAAGGCAGACACACAATATGTGAGGGAATGAGTTGGCTTTGTTCCAATAAAACTTTATTTATAAAAACAGAGGGCAGGTTGCATTTAGCCCATAGGCCATAGTCTGCCGATCTTTGATTAATGCAACCACCTGCCTGATAGTGTTTTTACCTTATTTCCTCTACTCTTTGCTACCTTAAGCTTCCTCCTTAAATGAATGTTCATACTGTTTCAATATTCTTACCACGATATGATCGATATGCAGTAGAATCTAATTTATGGCATACTAGAAAGAAAAGCCAGCATGAATTTATGAAAGCTCTAAATTATGAAATATGTTTAAAGAAATGCAGCTTTATTACTTTCGTATACATATAGGAATCGAAATTAAGCCAATAAAGCATTTCCAGCATGTTTTGGCAAGTAGGGGGTAATTCAGCCTTACCCAAAAGTAACGAAGAACTTAAAATTACATAATTCATCAACTGTTTTCATGAGATTTCTTCTAAAGGGCTTTAAAGGTTTGTTCCCTAAGACAGTGGAATTTGATTCCTACCACCCCATCTTATTTCCACTATTAAACTATTAATTGATTTGGTGATTCCTCTGTTCACAGAAGATGCCCAAATACTCCACCAAGCCAATTTCTCACTAAATTCATGATCTGAGTCAGCCAGAGTTTTTGAACTATCAGAAAAACTGCACAAATTGTAATCCTATGACAGCATAGACTCGTACCGTCTTTTGAAACAGCTTTACTGCTCTTTCTCCGAGTGCTTCTATCTGACCTTTGGCAGATATCATGGGTTGGCTATGCAAAATCCATCCACAAACCCCTTTTCCCTTGTCTCCCTCTACTTTTTGAGGGAGAAAAGCCAATATAATTGATTTCTCAGTCTCCCTTGAAGCTAAGGGTGGGCATGGGCCACGATCCTGGTCATTGAGGTACAGCTAGAAGTCCAGGGGCGGGGGTCCTCTCTTCTGGAATTAAAAGGCCAAATCTCACTGCCCTCTTCCTTCTTTCTACTTGGGGTGTAGATTTGAAACCTGGAGGCAACACAGCCATCTTGAGACCACAAGGTCATGAACATGAGGAAAAGGTCTACCTGCTAAGGATAGGAGAAAGGAAAGGCAGAAAGAGCCAGGGTCCCTGAAGACACCATTAAGCCACCATACAAGCTTTGGATCCAGGAATTCTGGCTGTGTGAAACAAATAAACTTCTGTCTAAGTGGTTGCTTGTTTTTGCTTGCAATTCTAAATGACACAATTCAAGGAAGCTTTGGGCTTTTTTCGTTATTCTCAGGGGTAGGGAGAGGGAAAGAGGGAAAGGTGGAGGGAAAGAATGACTCTAAACTAAAGAGCGCTACCTACAACCAGAGAGAAGTAATCAGCTTTCAAGTGACACTGTGGCATCTGTGTGACACCTGGAACTCTCCTCAATGACCCATGTTACAATAATGCGGGGCTGAGTGGGGAGACAGGACAGAAATGCCCTAGGGACAGCCACCCTGGGGCCCCAGAGAGCCAGGGAGTGGGGGAGCAAAACCTCCCCCATGCCTCTGAAAGGGTCACAGAAGAGACCCCGAGAGAAGAATGCTGCCCTCAGTTACATGATCAAGGAGACAAAAGAAATGTGGGGCAGGGGAGGGGGGTCCAGGAAACAGAAGATAAGTAATTTTCCCAATCTCCAACAAACAATAAAACACAGCTATATCCAACCTCAACGCATACTGCATTGTACTGTTTCGGTTTGGTTTTCGTTTTCACTGTGCCGTTTTGTTAGCCCATCTGAATTGCCTTTGTAACCTGTTAACTCTCTCTCCCAAACAGGAAAGTAAAGAGTCCTAAAGAGCCTTTGCCCTCGTCCCATAAATAAATGTACCAATGGCAAAGGACACGGAAGCCCCCATTTTGAGGTGATGCCTCATTCTCATTACTAGTCAATTTCTCCCAAATCTTCTTTCTTGTAGTTGGGTGTTTTCATAGATACAATGTCCTCTGGTAATACTGTCAAATGCTGAAGGTGAGGGTTAAAATATTCCTGGATGTAGCCCCAGGCAGATGCAAACATTAACACCTGAGACCACCAAGCCTCCCTCCTTGCCAAACTTGCATCTCTGGACATGAAAAGAAGGCAGGTTGAGCTTGTGTGGAGTCAAACAGGTTATCTGAAACCACCCCCTCTGTGTTCCACATCAGGGACTGGCATGGATTTTCTGAAAAGGGCCAGGTAGCAAAGATTCCCAGCTGCACTGTCTACATGGTCTCCCTCTGAGGCAACCACTCCACTCTGCTGTTTTAGTGCAAAAGTAGCCATTGACAATGACACACGGATGTGGCCATACTCCAGTAAAACTTTATTCACAGAAACAGATTTGGCCCACAAGTGTTCTGTAGTTGTTTCTGTAATCCACACAGTAGGAGGGTTAGCTGTCCTCCCTCCCTCTGAAATAGAAGAGCATGGAAATTCTTTCACGTTAAAATATCTCAACCTGTGTAATATAAGCTTACCTATATGCTGTACCCCAAGTGTCTTCTGGAAAAATTCAAAATCTCGTTTCATAAAATTATCATCTGTGTTTGTGACTGGAGAAACGAATGCCTCAGGGCAGGCAAATGGTCCTGAAGCAGTGCGGCGTCAGTGGGACACAGCTGGGAGAAGATTCCTGGCCGCACTCACCATCCCCAACTTCACCATATGAAAAATGCTGCCTCTCAATTAGTAGCGCAGAAATAGTAGTACTTTCATTATGACTCACGCTTTGCAATTTAGGTCATGCCTACGGCAATCAATAAAACCCTCCACTTAGATTCTCCACGGCTAATTTGATCCCCCCTCCACCCGCCCTAAACCAGGAGATTTTTTTTTTTTTTTAGTTGTTTTCAATTAAGCCAATTTGTCACAGACACCTCTGTTCTCGATAGGGCATTTTCAACCCAAATTTCTCTTTTGTTTTGAAAATAGCAAAGTGGGTGAAATGCATGTGCCAGTGTTAGGCTCAAACCACTACAATGTGTGCAAGGAGTGACTGAAAATAGAGAAGAGACCTCAGTAATCTCACACACACACACACACACACACACACACACACACACAGTTGCCTTCCTTTACTGTCTCATTGTGTGTGTTCTGTACACACCCTTGAGTGAGTGTAGACCCTGATGGTGGTGCTGACGGTGATGACAGATGTACTTTATTAAGCATCGCTACATAATAGACACAGTGGGAACCACTTCCCACGTGTCATCTCAAATCCTCATGACAGCTCTGCTCTCCCTGTTTACAGAAGAGGAAATCGAGGCTTAGGGGACTTATATAACGTCTATTCTACAGGAAGGCTATGAAACACTGAGGTCAAAAGATAGCTCAGAGTTTAAATCTCCACCTTACTAATGTGTGACGTTGAGCAACTTTCTTAACCTTGGGCAAGGCTAGGTGTTCTCATTTGTAAATGGTGATAATTACATCTTCCTTAAGACTGTGTTGAAAGAACCAGATGAGATGATATCTATAAGCTCCTAGATGGATGCCTTAGCACATGCATTAGCCTGAACCAGATGAAAAGGCCTCTGTTTAACCACTGTCTTAGCCTAGGAAAGTGATAATTTCATATGGCTCAAACTGATGATGGCTCAGCAAAGGGTAGTATTGTTATTATTGTTCCAGAATGATAGCAGGTAGCCAAGAAGGGATTTTAATCTGAATGTGACTGATGGTAAAGGCCAGTCCTTTTTTGCTAACTTAGTGACCTTTACAGAAATACAATGATATTTCTTATGGAGGATTCTCTTGATAAATGGAAACTGACATCAGGGAGCTGGTAAATGACAAGAACAACATGAGTATTTTTTTATTTTACTAACAGCATTTTATGAACAGGACAAAGTCCATTTCATAATCAGCTTGGTATATCCAAAACTTGTTTGAAGTATATTAACCAAATGTCAGTTGAATAAAAATGTGAACTATCTCTCTCCTTTAATGTATGAAGGGTCATGATCTACTGAAAATTGGGATTTGCCTCATTAAACAGTTATAATTAACTCTGCTCATAATATTCCACAGTGGAATTGCTGCTGTAGTTGATTAAAACTAGGAGGATAATTCAGCAGCATTCGATGAAAGAACAATCAGGTTTTCTCTTTCATATTCCATGATGGCAACTAGGATTAAAAATAACTTTCTCGGGCTTCCCTGGTGGCGCAGTGGTTGAGAGTCCACCTGCCTATGCAGGGGACACGGGTTTGTGCCCCGGTCCGGGAAGATCCCACATGCTGCGGAGCGGCTGGGCCCGTGAGCCATGGCCGCTGAGCCTGCGCATCCGGAGCCTGTGCTCTGCAACGGGAGAGGCCACAACAGTGAGAGGCCCGCGTACCGCAAAAAAAAAAAAAAAAAAAACTTTCTCTTCCCAGGATGCGGAATCTTAGGGTAAAGAGACTTCCCCTCAAATGCCTGTCTGCTCATGGACAGGCTTCAAAGAAATAACGTCCCATCTGAAACTAAACCATTTCTTGTTGTTTTACCATGTTCCCAGTGGCTACATATGTTGAAAGAGTCCAGACATTTTTCAAGCTTGAGCTGCTTTTTTAGACAACATCTTTCAAACCCAGAGATAACTATAAAAAACCTTTTTCCCTAAAATATGAGATTCTAATCTCCAGGGTGTTGCCTCATAAGACTGTAAAATCCAATCAGAAAGAGGAATTTCTCCACTTGCTTTTTTTCTAAATAAATGACAAAACATCATTCTTCGGGTAATGAATAGAGAGGAAATACCACAGTCAAGAAAACATTTGAAAGTATTTGCATAGTATTTTGACTGGAAACCACATGTGTTCTCCAGAAGTTTTCAGGGTGTCTACCCCTGAGGTGTCCACAGTCAGAAAAACTCTCTGGAGAGAAACGTTTAAAAATAACTGTTATCACTGTTGGTTCTGCGCACCTTTGAGTCTGCATGGAACCAAGGATTGCTTTGGAATGTTGCAGAGAGAATGGTCAGTTATTTGGCTCTTTTCGTTTGTTTGGTTTTTGGCTGATGGAGACATAAGCAACTATAAGTAAATATTAGGGCAAAAGCAGTTAACTCTAAGTATTAATCTAGATATTCTGGTCAGAGTCCTCAAATAATGAGATGATCAAAGGGAACACATCTCCTGGAGGGAGAGGGGTCATAGGCCAGGCCCCCTTTCATCTCCCGGTCACCATTTTGATGTTGGGTTGTGCAACCATCAACGTCCCCTTCGTAAGTACCAAGAGAGCATCACACTTGCTCCATTCAGCAGAAGAGGTAAGGTGCTCACATTTCTCTAACAGTAGTCAGTCACAGAGCCTCTGTTCTAAAAAGCTCAACTAAGCCAATGAATGCTAAAGTAAATAAACAGAATATATGACTCTACTAGGCAAATCCCTAGGGGACAATGTTACATTTGAAAGGAAAGAGCCAATGAAAATATGACACAGAAATAACTGAAGAGGAGACACATCGATTGATAAAACCACATTACAGCCAGGGTTCATTTTAGTAATAGTAATTGCCTCATCGGTGCAGATCGGCAATCATAAGAGGGGTTTCTCTCTGAATTCCCTAGTTTCTATCTTGAACTAAATTAGTCTTTCAACCCCCTGAAACTGTACTGTAGATTCCCCTTCATATATCCACCACACATACCCACACTGCCTCCAACACCCGCACTGGCTCCACACTCAAAACCCCATCTCCCTGCACCATATCCACCCCAACCTTTCAGGATGGATGCATGGGATGGTTTTCAAAACTCTAAAAAAGACTAGCTGACATAGCAAATACCATCCTTGAGTGACCTTGAGAATATTGATCAAGCCCTGTTTCTCTGTTACAAGGTAGGGAAGTGAAACAGTCTTCTAAATCATTAATGGATTCCTTTTCTGTTCTTCTATTCAAGTCCCCTGTCCCTCACCCAAGCCAGGAATCTTCATCCTTACATCTTGGTGGGAAACAGTAAAATTTCTCTTGTCAACATGTTCGAGAAGAAAGTTCAATTTTCTCTCACCACTACTTAAAACAGCCAAGGAAAAATTGATCCACAATCAACTGCCTTGGAAAGATGTATTATTTTTTGCTCCTTTTGTGGGACTGATGGTTAAGCCTCCCTTAGAAATTTATTAAGAAGGTAACAGCAAAGAAGAGAATGATTTTTAAGTAAAAGTTTGCTTGACTTCATTTTTCTAGCTAAAAGTTTTCTCTGATAGAATATTGAGATCGGCATATAGACCATTTAGATTACAGACTGAGAGTATGTCTATGCACTGGGGAGAAACCCATATTTAAAATGCAATGCAACTGTATTACCTGGAAAAAATAGAATGTCACATCCACTACATCCACTGCCACCCTAGTACACAAGCTATTTATTATGTATCCCTAATATACAAGCTATTTTGTTAACCAACCACCTATCAAGACCCTGGGAAGAGAGTAGCAAGAGCTGTTATGGGTAGGAAGATAGAATAGGGGTCAGAAAGTTTAGGGTTAAGATGAGCTTGACTGATAATCTCTGTAGCCAGAGGGCAAGAAAGGGCACAGAGCAGGGGGTGAAGAGAGAAGACAGAGGCTTTGGAGGGGTGTGTAGTGGAATGTCTGCAGGTGCAAGAAAGCCCTCCTGGATTTAAGACTGCCACTAACGCCAAGCTGACCTTGGCAAGTTCAAGGGTCACTGAGGGCCTCAGTTTCCCCAAGGAAGCTGAACTAGCGGCCTCGGACCCACATTTCCAGGTCAAACACCCAGAGGTTCTATGATGCAAACTTGTCTTTCTTTGGTATCCCTAGACCAAACCCTGAGTGTCAGCTCTGGGCTCTCAAGGTCTGGCATGGATACAGTTAATTCAGTTCACCTCACCGGGGCCTCTGGCTACTCCCCAAGAGCTCAGCAATTTCACAATCTGCTCGGTCGAAGCTCGTTCGCCTAGTGGTCACTTCTTCAGGCCACACCTGAGGACAGGCAGCAGCTTCTTTTGGGCAGGTCCCCGAGAGCCTCTCTGCTTCTTCTCTCCCCTTCTCGTCGCAAAGGAGAGGCAGACACCTCAGCTCCGGCCATGTCAGAACCGAAACGTTCTTCAACTCGCTTGGAGCTGGGCCTCTGGGCCCTGCCGCTCCTGGCCATCCCCTCACAGCCACCACAAAGGCCTTGGCAACAATTTCTCAATGGCCTTTTCTCCAGCCTCTTCCAGTTGACCAAGCTGAGGCCTTTGGTGTTGGTGAGCACAGCCTACTTCTAAATGCCTCTACTCCCTTGATTCCTCTAATACCATTTTCAGGCCTCTCTAGCCTCCATCTGGCCATCTCTTCCCCACCCCCTCCACAGTTTTATGGTCCCCAAGGCTCCCTGTTCCTCATTCTCTGGCAGCTCTCCTACAGCTATGCCTTCCCAATCCAGGTGTCTGGTCTGTGTTCTCTGGTCTGTTTCTCCCTGCTGAGAAACAGACACCTGTTCTGGAAGGACCTCAGCCCTACCCTCAACTCATGGTAGCTCCCAAGGCTGATGAAGCCCCTCTCCTACCTAAGTCATCTCCAGGCTCCCTATAGGTACAAGTCCATCCCAGGCCACCCAAGCACCCTCTCCCGCTCTGTCAGCTGCCCTTGGTCAGTCTACCTGGATAGTACTTGACACTTTTCTGTCCTCATGCATCTGTCTCAGTCACACTTGACACCATTCCCCCAGAGCACCCCACCCTGCCCTCATCCCTCAAGTTCAAACCTCTGCACAGATTTCCCTTTGCTAATTCCCTGCCTGGGGGACTCTTACCTTCAACAGCCAAGCTCAAGTGCCCTCTTCTACATAAAACCAGCCCTGGGTCTCTGAGGCTGGGGTGGAAGAGCCCCCATCCAAGCCCCCAGAACAGACACGGATGACAGAGTATATCACATGGCTCTCTCTGACTGGCTCTTCAGCAAATTCATTCAGCAAATACTTCTCCAGGGTGAACTTCTCCTCTCTATAGCCCAGCATATAGAACAGACAGACACTCAACCAAATGCCTGAAAAATGGCAGATGGACTCAATAAATCTGATCAGTATCAGCCAAATGTACATTCTTGTTCATTTTTATTTTCCTCCCATTTTCCCATTTCTTTAAAAATTTCACTTTCATTTTCTTATCGAGTATACTACTCCTGGTCTCTATAAAATATTTTAATTCCCAAAGGTAATATTATATTAGGAAATTATATATATTATAATAAAATATTACAATTGTGATTCTAATCATTAAAATTAGTAATAATAAACTTACTGCATGTTAGTTTTACACTTACTATGTATAGTCATATAGCTAATAAGTGACATTAACCATATGCTACACTTTCTTCTGAGTGCTTCACATGCATCAATTCATTCAATCTTCATAACAGCCCTATATGTAGTATTATCATTATTGCCTTTTAGAGGTGAGAAAATTGAGGCACAGAAAGGTTGAGTAACATGGCCAAACTCACAAAGTTAGTCAGTGCTGGAGCCCAAGTTCAAACCCAAGAAACTGACTAGTGAGCTAGACCAACCACCTCTCTGCACACTATCCCACCCACCATAAAAGGCTTTTATAGAAATTCTCCTATTCAGTCTTGACAGCAACTCTGTAAAGTAGGGTAATAATCATCACCATGTTTTGCAATGAAGAAAACAGAGGTTTTTGAGAGGTTAAGGAATTCCCCAAAAGTCACACGGCTAAGAAGGGGTGGACATTGGAATTGAAAACTCAGTGTTTTGCCTAACTTTTCACATTTGAAAAGATAAGGTGAGGAAAGAACACACAGAGTTCATTAAGTCCCATCCGTACAGTCATTACTGTTTAGGCAGCCGCATTTCACCATGCCCCAGCACCCCAAATACCTGAGAGATCTGTTCACATCACCCTAATTTCACAGATGGGTAAGGAGCCAGTGCCTAGCTCAGTCTAGGAACCATGTCCCCGGGGTCCTGAGACTCCCGAGTTGGCCCTTTTCAGTTGTCTCTGTCATTATATATGAGATCATTTTGCACCTGGTCATTTGAATATGCGTTGTTTTCGGTAGCATCATTTCGAGCTTCCGGAAATCTGACTAGTGTGGAAATAGAATTGCTTCTCCCTCAGTTCAGGAACAATGACGTTTCCAAAAAAGGGATTCAAATTGAGAGTGGATTTTAAACATGTTTTTCAAGAAGGCTATGATTCCTTGTTAGAGAATCCCTACCCCCACCCCCAGCAAATCCACAGCTCCTTAGAGCAGACAAGGCATTTGCAATCACAGATGTGTGATGATCTCTGGGACCTGGAAGCCTGTAATTCAAACATATGCAACATAAAATCTTTCTTAAAAATAACCTTCTCTCCCATTGTCCCTTTTTTTAGTTTTGAGGTAGCACCTTTCTTTTCACAAAGTTTACATTTTTCTGGTTAGATATTATTTGGCTAAAAAGATTAAAAGGTTAGCCTATAAAGATAAAGAAAACAACACATCCTATTTTGGAGAAAAACAGAAAAAGGAACCAAAAGTAGAGACAGATGGATCAAAAAACCAAAAGGGGGGAAAAAAACAGAAAAGAATAACTAAAAGAATTAATACTAATACTGAACATCACGGACAATTTGTAACTGATATCTGCCCAGATCTGGATCCCAGTATCACCACTCATCAGGCAAGTTACTTCATCTCCTGTATCTCAGTTTCCTGACCTGTACCTTCCGCATCTAACTCATGAGGTTGTTGATGGTATCAAATGAGATAACACATGTAAAGTATGGAGTCGTGTCTGGAACAAAGCACATGCTCAAAAATTGATAACTATTTGTGGTGGTGATTATTTTAAGGAAGACATAAATTTCACCATCTTGATCATTCCCAGGGCACTATGGGAATGTGAGACCCTTAGAGGATTGGGGTTGGCAGCGAACAATGTAAAGACTAAGGGTTCACACTGGGACACAACATGCTCTGGTTTCTCTGGTTTTGTACAGAAGCATGCATGACTTTTGGAATTCTCAGGTCATGTTTCTAAGAGATTTCTCAGTTCCTTTCAGACCAAAGTTGCACTAAATTCTGGTGCACGCTGCCAGGGGAGAGGCTCCAAGAGCATGGTGCTTGTGGTGTAAGTCACCGACTTGGCTGGGAATGAAAGTAACTTCAGTTCATCCTTTGTCTGCAATGATGAGCTTTCCCTGGCTCTCCAAATTGATGTTCTAAGAACAGTTAGTCCAACAATGGATGCCTTCCAAGGACATTTTTCTCACGTAATTTAAGTTACTAAAGAACAAGCAAAAATCTCATAGGAAAAAATAAGGCACAGTACACAATTAAAAAGCATGTACCATTAACACTGTGTAATTAGGAATTTCTCAAACTCAAAGGTTCTTTAGGCCAGTATTTTGGAGGCACAGTTAGAAGCCAATTTTTCTATGAAAGCATTTTGTTAGCATGAGCAAGAAGTAATCTTTCTCTCTGAAGGTCCAAGGCAATACCTCTGTCCCTCTTCTTAAAAATTAGTTAGCTTGGCCTTGAGTCATACAGAAGCCACTTGACTACAAGGGCTACTGCTTATTTAGCCTCATAATCACACTCCGTTCTCCATGTATACACATAGCAGGCCCTTCACAAACATTCAATGAGTCAGTGAATACACTCTTTAGATTCAGAACAGTTTCTTTAGATTCAGAACAGTTCCTGTTTTTTAACCAGTGTGGATGATAAAGACAGCTGGACTAGGGCAGCCAAGCTATTCCAGGAAATAAATGGTTTTGACCTGTGGAGCATGGTTTTGGTTGGGGTTTACCATTCCTGTTGTTTAAATGGGGGAAAAGAAGTGGAGATATTCCTTTCTAAAACTTCTTTGGCGCTATTTGCATTTTTAAATCGCTGCTAACACCATCTTGTTTATAGACCTGAGGAGGAATACAATGAGAAGATAAAGAAGGGGCCTTCTCTCATGAAATGCATGAACTCGCATTAAAAAGGATTTATGACTCTCTGGTTCCTCTCTCCATTTATCCAACCTCCTAGAGAAAATGGATTCTTACTGGGTTCACCTAAAACATTTTGTAAGTGTTCAGTCCCCAAGGTAACTAAAATGTGAGAAGGAAAAAATAATAAGATATGAATAAAACCCCCAAAGGGTTATTTTTCCCAACTGATCTGAATTAAAATGGTAATGACTCAGATGAGTGGTGTTCTAGTATTTTGATTCATACTGGACATTGGACACTTGTTGACAAACAATTAGTTGACGAACATTAATTCTCAAACACACTCTGCCCCCACCCCTCAGGAGATGTCACTGAGAGGAACAGAGTCCTGGCCTGGGACCTTGCACGTGGCAACCACTGAAGGAGGACTGGTTGAGTGTGTGACACTGTTTGGAAATCAGCACCCAGAAAATACGTATCTGGGTGAAGGCCCTCTCCTTCTCTCTTCCTGCGCATGCCCCAACACACACACTCACACACCTTCAAGAGCAGCTATCAAACTCTGCACATTTGTTTGTAACAAACAGATACAAACTCGTTTCATCTCACAACACACTCTGAAGAAGAAGCACCACCCCGATTGTCCAGAAGAGGAAGAAAGCAGCTAAGAGAGATGAGAAGACCACCCAAAGCCACACAGCTAGCAACGGCCACACGGGAATTTGAACCCAGATCTGCCATACTCTGCCCATGCCTTTCCATCGGGCCACGCTGCTTCCTTCAACAATGCTGCCTTTGCCACAGCATTTTTGGAACTCATTTTTAAAATCTTACCCTGAAAACCCGCTAATATTAGTTTGAATCCCTTGAACTCGGTAAACCCTGCTGAGAGCCCCACCTCCAGTCCCGGTCCCCAGCCCTCCCACCCACTCTTCTCACTGCCCCCAACATCTTCCTACCACACGTACATCATTAAGATGCTTCCCTCACGCAAAATCCTCTGGGACAAATCCTATCCATGGGGTACCCAAAGGCCTCCAAGGTAGTCTCCCCAACTTTCCTCCAGTCTCTCCGCCCAATTCTCTACACCCACTCCGCTCAGCCAAACCAAAGTCCTTGCAAATGTATGAATGCCACAAGCTTTCTGATACGTTCATGTCTTAAGACAGGAAGCTCCTACCCAGCATCCTCCCATACTCCTTCTCTCTGCCCCTCTCCCAACTCTCACGCTGCCAGCTCCAAAGGCCCCTCCAGTGTTCCTCTCTAGGACTAATTTCTAGGCCAGTTTAGATATTCCTCTTCAGGGCTCCCACAGCAACCTGCACTTACCTTCTCTCAAAGCACCTTTCAAATTATTGATATATTTAAAGTATCCACTGACTCTCTACTTTCCCAGTAAAGTGTATGCTCCTTGGAGATGGGACCATCTGATCCAATGCTTAGTACGGACACATGTTTGTAAATGAATAAAGGTAAGTAAGAAGAGATGACAGTAAACACTCAACCTTTGGGGGTGAATCTGACTCACAGAAATAGCTGAGAGTTATTCAGAGCCAAATTGTGTAAATAATGGGATTGATCAAGTTGGGTAACACTGTTTAGGGTTCAAAACCATTTCAGCAAAATACATTAAGGGAAAGACTATTATTGTCAAGAAAAGAAAGTCAATCCCTGTTCAGACAAAATGTCCCTTCACAGGCTGCTCAGCATTTCCTAAATATATACCTACGAGTGGAAATGTCATCAGGAGTGCTTGTTACATTACACTTTGTTGGTCTCTGATACTGGGATGTAGAGGGCAGTGAGAGGGTGTCCATAGGATGACAACAGCCATGCATTTCTTATCTGAGAAATTCTTGCAGGTCCCCCAGAAGAAGCTTCAGCAAGCCTCTCTTGGACTCTCATATACGATCTGCCTTTTCACACTAGGGAAGTCAAATCCCAAATTCCCACCCACTGCAGGATACAAGCCAGTGGATAACATAAGATTAAGCATCAAAGCTTGATCAAAGGCACTGGTTTAAGAAACATAATTTCTACAGAAGTCAATTCTCACCAAGCCATTAACATATCTGTAAGTACTTGCAAGTTAACAGACAGCGTCAGGCTAGGCTGTTAAGACTCCAGAGTGCAGTCCCTTACAAATGCTGAGGCAAAGAGACGTCACTGCCTCGGAAAATGTGGCACTTGGTGATATGAAAAGTACAATAGTATTTATCATCCGCATCCACGGCTTAATGGACATGAGCCATATCTGAAAAGGGAAAGGGTGATTCAGCTTATTAAGTATGCAGAACATCATCTTTCAACACAAGATGGTCCTTGATGATTTTCTTTTTCATATCCAAAGGTTTCCATCCAATCCAAATGGGAAAAATGGAGAAGCGGAACAAGCTACAGCTTTTCTGCTGGAGCTACGGTCACATTAAAACTAGGTATTATTGGGCAGAGGGGTACTCAACAGCATAAGTAAACAACCTCTTCTTTCTTCACAATTCTGTCCCCTAAAGAGGGGCCACACCTCATACTTAACTCTTGCTTTCTCTTTTCCCTACTTTCTTATAAATGATTTTACAAAGTCTTCTGAGAGCTAGATTTCAAGTGTGTTCAGATTAGAAATTTCCAAAATAAAGCTTTCTATAAAAACTTGAGTCTTGGCAGGCCTGCGTCCCTGGCTCAGTAAGCATTCGCTGTTGAACTGAAGATGAATTGTCTAGCAGTTAATGAAACAAATGACATAAAGTTGCCATTTGGTGAAACTTCAGTGTCAAACCGTACTCCTCCCTCCCACTGGCTTTTTTCCTAGCAGGGTATCTTACCTCCTTTAAGCAATTCTCTCTTATACAACTATTTAGTTTTAAAACACCCTCCAAGGTATTATCTAAAAGTCCTCCATTAAAAAATCATTACAAATGACCCTGCTATAAATGACTTTACCAGCTAAGAGATTCCCAAGTTAAAGTAAATGGCATTAAAGGAATTATCATAATAAGGGATTAGTTTAGCTCCTTGTTGAATCTTTTGATTTCAGTCAATATAAAAAAGACCCCTACAACTTGATGTTATATCTTCTATTTACTACACTTAAATGGGGCATATGCTTAAAAAAATAAATAACTCTGAGCTATGTCAATTATATCCCTAGACTGCCCCATGACTATACTTGATATATTTGTACTAGTCCTACATGGGCCCCCAAAATATAGCCAAGTGCAAATATTTGGTAATGTTGCCACCAGAGGGCATTCATCTCATTGAAAATAAATATTTTTAAACTGTTGGGCTAAATTCAGGGTACAAGAGAAAGAGTGCTAGTTATACTGGAATGACTAAAGCACATAATTTGTATATGAATCTGGACATTGACACTTTCAACAGGAAGCATAAAGACTAATTCTTTTAGTGGGTTGTTCTTGAATCAGATGCTCTGTATATACGGAAAGATGTTATATGACTATGGGAAATTTATTCTTATGTTCTAAGAGGTAATATATGCTGGAGAATGTTATGAACTCAACAAACAAGTGTCAAGTGTCAACAAAACGTATATGTCAAGAGTACCCAGCTCTTAATTTTAGGGGATATCATTAATTTTAGATTAATCTGAGGAGCTATAACTGGTACTCTCTTAAAATTCTTCCATATCCTAAAAGTATTAAAAGACTCCGCAAAAGCAAGGATTATCCTTTTTTTTAAAAAAAATGCCTGCTTCTCAAACATTGTATCATCTTTCTTCTGACCGGACTACACAGTTACTTTGCACATGTAGGTTTGGACACTAGAAGACGGAAGAAACAGGGCTGTCCTTCTTTGGAAAAGCTATGAAAAGAGGAAGAAAAAAAACAATGGCATATACAAATATCACACATCTACCATTTTATACTGTGAATCCAACAGTCTTTTATAAAAAATAAAATCAGTGTAACGCTATAACAAACTGTCCAAAAGGACTCAAATACTGAATTCCTAAGAGAATCCGTATCAACATCATTCCTTTTTTTTTTGTTTACCTCCCAAGAACATAGCACACAACGTCAGCCATAACCCTGAAATTACCACAACCCATCCAAGGCAGAAAACTTCTCATTTTTTTCTTTACAAAACAGATAGAAAATAAAAAAACCCAAGTATAATAGTTTATATTTCTACCTATAATCATCTGATATGTTAACTCTTAACTATAAATCAATTGATCAATAAAGACTATTAATCAGTGAGGTCTAGCACCAGTCCTGACCCTGACGGTAGCTATGAACAAATCTCATTCTCTTTCTCAACTGTCTCCAATTTTGTATATAAAGCAAAAGCATCCGCAGTGGGGATCACAGACACTTAAGGTAAAGTTGCAACAGGGAGTCGGGCCTTGGTATTCCTTTCAGCTAGAACTGCCTTCCGCCCCCATCTCACTGCTTATGCACCTGCCTAAAAGAAGTCAAAGCAGCGACCTGTTACAAGATTTGTAGAGTGCTAAATGGTGGGCTGTTATTTTATTAGCTATTCTGTTTGCTCTTGTAAGGCAGGGGTCAGCAAACTTTTTCTGTAAAGGACCAGATAGCAAATATTTTAGGCTTTTTGGGCTACACAGTCTTAGTCACAACTACTCGACCCTGACTCTGTAGCATGAAAGCAGCCATTGACAATTTCTACAGGAATGGGTGGGGCTGTGTGCCAATGAAACTTTATTTACAAAAACAAACAATGGGCCAGAATTGACCTGTGGGCCTTAGTTCAACAATTTCTGTCTTAAGGGGGTAGCTCAAGTATTTTCCCTTCTCCTGTACTGGTGGAACTCTGACATGTACCACAGCCCAAAGGGTCCTTAAGGGCAAACATATTAACCATAACTAGATTTTTAAGGGAAAAAAATAATGTACAGTCCCAACTACAGTGACTTATTTTCTATTTGCAAAATCTAGCTGCTAAGGATGCTTCTCTGACCCACTAGTGGTGTAGGTTGTTAATGCTGGTGGCCGTGATCAGAAGTGTCCTGATTTCTTCTTGGTACCTCTGCTGTTTGCTTTTCTCAGCAGTGGATAGAAATAGAGCGGGAGGCTTCTCCAAAGAAAAAGTCCACTGTGGCACTGGAATTTCAGATCCAACACACTGAGAAAAGTTCCTCAAACTTATACACTCTTCTCCTATCTAACTAAATGCCTCACCTTCTTATTCCTGAAAATTTGAGGAGCAAGTAAGTCATGGGCACCTAGCTCAAAACAACTCATCACTACTGTGCCATTCCCCAGACAGGGGCAAAAGAATGTGCAGCAGACATATGGGTTGGCATAGCACACACCCTTCTCAGAGAATCTTCCCCTCTTGCAGAGCAAGAAAACTCCTGAAGATAATTTGTCTCAGTGTGTCTAGACAAAAATCTGGGACAGATAATGCAAAACCCTCTTTTTAAAAATGTACTTCTATTTTTGCCTTCCCCAAGAAAGGGAAGATGGGAGTGTGGGGGATGGGGAGAAATTGACATCTCGAACATGGCAGATGAGATGTCATTTCAATTTGGCCTTAGCCTAAACAGCAAATCTACGTGTTCCACCTCTTTGCTTGTTAATGCATTTGTTTTACGCTGGAAAGCAAGCCCCCTTGGAAATGGGTGCATCATATTATTAGAAAAGAATCAAGTTGTAATGCAAGCTCTGAATCAATGTTACCAGGTTTCCAACGGAGTTGATGTAGACCCTTCAGAATGTGCATCTATGTTTGGTGGGCCTTTTTATTATTATTACTCATTAAGATTTTTACTCTTGTCCATGTGCCCGGAGACCTTGGCAAGATGAACATTTTATAAATCTGATAAATAATTGAAGCCTCCCAATCAATACCACCCAAGGGAGAGGGAAGGAGGCACTCAAGTCTGCATTAAAGTCAAGGTCCTCCCTTCTGGTAAATGCTGGGGGAAGAAGAGACAGGCCTGGGGAAAGCCAGAGGCCAGGAAAAGCTCAGCTCACTGGGGTGAGCTGAGTGCAAAGAGCTGGCTACTTCTACTTGTCCCTCCATGGCTTGGGGGAGAGGGCGCAGTGGAGAGCAGTCAGTCCATCATGTCAGGCTCCACACGATGGGCACAGATAGGCCAGAAGGTGGAAACATCACAAGGGTGCCCATGAAACCCAGTCCCCCAGCGTGAGCTGGGCAGTTCACTCAGGAGGGCGACTTGCACATCATGGGCTTCACTGGAACTGCAGTGTCTGGGCTCACACTTAAACTCCCTGGGAAAATGTTTCTGTCAACACAACAGTAAAGCACTCCAGAGAGGGACTTCTCAAAACTCTGCAGCCAAACTGAGCCCAAGGGGAATTCCACGGTAAGTCTCTTAAAGAGGCACAAAGCCTCATTAGTGCAAAGAGGATTCATCCTGCTCCCGGTCCAACCACAGATGCAGGTGCCTGGTTCCCGAATTTATGAGTCTTTATGATTCTACAGACCACCCAGTTATAAGGACTCAACACTGGTTGGCGCCCGAATAGCCTCCTGATCTTCCAGAAATATCAGTGGCAATCAAACTACACCTACGGGCCTTTCCATAGAAGAGAAATATGCTGAGTTGGCAGTTGGTTTATTTAAAGGAAGCGAATAGCCAGGCTGGTGATACCCACAACGTCAAGGAAGACTTTTTACAAAAAATGAAATCGTACTGTTGAAATGAACTTCAAAAAATCATTTAGGCTGTCATCCTGCCTTAAGGTAAGTCCATCTATGAATCTCCAGGGGCAAACAGGACATACATTATTGTGAAAGATCTTAAGAAGCTTCTATCAGCAAACTTGCATGGTCAGACTGCCTTCACTGTCAAAAAATTACTAATTATGACTGTTTTGCAGTGGATTGTTGGAACCAGCTCACACTGCTTTGTTAACTTTTTAGGAATTTTGTGAGCCACTGACTTCATGCTGACAGCTTGAAATCAGCCACAGTGGGAATATTCACACCATGGAAAACAGCAAACGCTACAAAGTGGCCCCAATCCCACACCGCCCCTTTCATCTGTTAAACATTTATCAATATATCATTGTCATATGCTTTGTAAAACTTCTCCAGTTTTCTCTTCTCCAGCTCTTAAATTCTTTGAGAGCAGTGAAAAACTCCAGAAGTCAAAGAAGAAATCTCTTCTACAATTTTCTGGAAGGTTTAGCCTCCACTTAAACATTCAAAGCAAAAGGAAATCTACTTTGCAAGACAATCCACTTACAGGCAAGAAAACTGCTGTATCAGAAAGTTACCATTAGCCCAAATTTATGTCTGCTGTTCTCCCTACTACTATTTGCCAATCTTGTAAACATCCCTCAGAGTCTCTTCAGAGCTCTCTGAATTATGTCCTATCTCTCAAACTTGAAGATAAGAATAGGTTCAGCATTTAAATGGTGCAAGTGACACCGTAAAGAGCCACAGGCGACCCCACTGTTTATAATGCACAAACCCTCTGTTTTCTTAATAGAACTTCTCCCCTCCTGTAAGGCGCTTAGCTGAATGCCCAGACTGGAAGTTATTTACCTCCTAGAGTCTTTCTGATAGAACCAACCCTCAGCACAATCCAGGGATTTGGAAACGTTTCTTCCATGGCCTCCAAAAAAATATTTATTGGCCCTAAAACCTAATAATAAAGATGTTCTACTGTCTAGTGTTGGGAGATGGTACTCCATGGGTTCCTTGCATTTCCATACATCTTACAAAGAGAGGCACTCACTGCCACTTGCTCTGGATTAGCGTTTTAAGGATGTTTGTATGGTGAACAGTCTTAGGAGACAGAGATAGTAATCTCTGGAGCAAAGGGAAATTGTGTTTACTGCCCACTTAAAGAGATTCAGATTCCCTAAATTCAGGGGTCCTTTTCTCTAACGCCATCAGAATATGTGCAGGCTTCCATCAGGGCCCATCTGTATCACCACCGTGAGACATGGGGCAGAGAAAACTGACGTAAATACACTGTTCATGCTGCTTCCTATGGAAAGAGTAATACAGCCCCCGGACTCTGACCCATGAGTCTCATGTCTTCTGCTGTCATCTGTGAAACTGTGGCACACCAGCTTGTTGGCTTGCGAGCAGAATAAAATCTCAGCCCCTTCACAGTTTTCAATACCTGCTACCTATAAAGCTTTTAAGAAGCAATTTACACCTATATTTATATCTCTATCTATCTGTCTACCCGCCTACCTATCTAATGAGGATGAATTGTGTGCCTCAGAGATTCTTTATAGCTCTCTTGGGCAATCATGTATAAGACAGCCCACAATGAAGTTACTGGGATGGAACTTGCAGAGCCATTGCCCTCTATTAAAGGTAGCCATGTGAAACTAGGTAAAGTGGGCATAAACAAAACGATGACTGACCTTAATGCCCTGTGTGTACTCTAAGGCAGGGCTTCTCAAACTTTAATGAACATATAAAACACCTGGGAATTTCATTAAAATGCAGATTTGAATTCAGTAGGTCGGGGAAGAAGCCCAAGATTCCATGTTTTTAACAATTTCCCAAGTGATGCAGATGATGCTGGTCCAAGGACCACACTTTGACAGCAAGGCTCTAACAGCAACTAATATAAATTCTATACATATTAACACTGATATTTGCATAAACTCTAACATTTTTCATACAAATATCTCCACCAACCCAGGAAGTCCATGTGAATCATAGAACTATTACACTGGTTTAGGAAAGAATAATGAAAACATTCCTGAGTACACAATTATGGGTGCCTGTATACTTATATGTGGGAAATATCAATATTGGTTATGAATTATCCTTCATTGGAAATTATAAACACATTCTATTCAAAGAACCAGGAGCAAAGGGAACATGCAGGAAAAGACCTTCCTAGGCAATACAGTCTTTTAACTGTAGCAAGAATAAAAGAAACAGGGCCAATTACGATCTTACAGTTTATGTCGCTGATAAGTATATCTCTGGCGAAGTTAATGCTGATGGGTTAAGCATAACAGGGAAAGAGAAAATAATATGTGGACATAAGACTGACTCTGAGAAAGCAAACGTGCTGTGAGAGAAAGCCTAGCGGGCAGAGAGTCAGGGGCCTGGGTTGTGGTCCCCACCCTGTTACTCCCTTGCTATGGGAGCTCAGGGAAGCAGAGTTGGTCCCCACTGGGCCACTTCCTAACTCTTGCGTCTTGGCCATAGGTTTCACCTGCACAGGCCGCCTCTCAGCCTCACGGACCATTTTTTAATACTGTCAACAGCCCGAAGAAATCAATCTTTCTGTCTCATCTTATTCACTTGGGGAAAAGTTAGTGAGCCAATTTGAAAAGCACGGGAGAGGGACTAGAAATAAAAGAAAGGTGAAAATTTATTTTACAATTTTATCGGGAAATACTTGGTCACACTTTTACTTTATTCCTTTTCCTTCTTCCACTGTCTCCTTCTTTCCTTTCTTTGGTCTTCTCCTTTCTACCCTCTCCCTCTTCACTGTCTCTCTACAAAAAGACAGCTGGGGAGGCAGCAAGGTGGATTTCAGTATTCCACACACTAATTTCTCACGAGCTTAGTGACTTACTTTTGAAGAGATTTTTGTGGTTGAATATGCTTAGGAAATCCTGGGTTAAACAGAGTTCAAAGGTTTCTTTACTGAGGACAGTCTCAATAGAGATGGTCTTTAATAGGCAATGTATGACCTGACTCTCCGAGAAGGGGGTGGGGGGTGCTGGGTCTGCTATCTTTGACCACAGGACCACAGAAACTAGCCCTCCCCCTGCTAGTGTCTTAAGGAATTCGCACTGAGAGAGTTCTGGCGTGACGATTTTGGATACCAGAGTCAAGCTATCATGTTTTAATTAGTTTTACCTTGAATAAACCTCGTGGCCTTGGGCAAGTCACATAACCTCTCTAAGCCTCTGGTTTCTTCACGTGTAGAAGGGGGTCAGTGACATCTAACAGATGGTGCCATTGATGAGACAAAGTACAAAAAGTGCCAGACATAGAGCCCCCTCACCAGCCAGGGCTTTCAGATTCACAGGTGAGGCTAACCCATGTCCCTCGAGGGCTTGGCAGGAAAAGCATCCATGCTACTCAAAATTACTCTTCGAGATGAGGCCACTGGCCTCTCCTGACTTGGCATTGTCTAGTCCCATCTACTCAAACCTGAATATTCCCTTCTAAGGGCTGCCCACCCGGCTGTGTTTGTTTGTGGTCAGTCCCAACAGAGGACATTTACCAAATGAATGAGGGAGAGAAAGAAAATATTGAGACAGAAAAGGTCACAGAAAATAAAGAGAGGCAGAAATGAGGCCAGGTCAGAGAGCACCAGGCATGATTGTCCTGAGGCAGCCTCAACTTTACCTCTTAGGTGGAACGTGGCCTCAGGCAAGTGAAACAACCTCCCTGGGTCTCAGGGTCTCCATTTAAAAGATAAAGATAATGATGCCTTATCTCACAGAGCTTCCACGGAAGAATTAAGAGAGATCGGATCTGTTAACCACTTAGCACAGAGTAGGAACTCAATAAGAAAAATAAAAACAAAGCTAAATGTTCTTTGGGGGGCTAAGGGGAAAAAACAGATGCAGTTATTCTCAAATCCAATTCTCTGATTTCTAGATTGGAAACTGAATATCATAATCCTTCTGAGGAAATGCCAGAAAAACGAATACACACAGGGCATCATTCCCTACAACTGACTTCAGATACACCCAATGAGTGGTGGTAGATGTAGTTTTAATGCTGCCATTTTGAGTGAGTGAGTGAGTGAGAGACAGTCTCTATTATCTACTGGATTCCAAAAAACTTAAGGTCAGCAATGGAAAAACAACATTTCAAATTTTCTGAATAAGGACCCCCTGACTCCCCCATCCCACAGCAGTCAGGTAGAGAGATCACTTCCTTAAGACAGGACTCTCCTCACCTCCTCCACTCACAACTATGTTTTTCCCACGCCCTATACATTTATCAATCTAATGTCATCTCCCTCTATGTCCTCAGGGTCTATCACAGGCTGGCCCAGAGCAGGCTCTCCTTAAGTACTTGCTGAAGAAATGAACAAATCCCACATTATTTATTTAATAAGCATGACCACTTTAGTCCATCAAAACAATATGAAGACCATGAAAACAGAAATTTTTTTAAATTAGTAATGTTGTTATAACTCAAATGAACAGCTTTATTAATCACTTCTAAATTTAATAGCAAATCAAGGAAAAAAGTAAAAAGTCGTGGCAGGAGCCAAGAAATCAACATAAACAAGATCATTCTTCACATTGAGATTTTCTAACCCTGCCTGTCAACGACTTCCTCATCAATCCCTAAATTCAGTGGCTCCGCTGTGACCTCAGGACTAAATCTAAACTCCACGGCATGCAGGGAGGCCTTTTGCATTTTGGTCCTTGTCCATCTTTCCATCCTCATCTCCTGCCATTGCCCTCTTGTATCTTCCACTCCAGCAACAGCCAAACTACCCCGATACAGACCTCCATGCCTGACAGATGCCTGCTCCAATTCATCCACGTGTGACCTCCTACTCATCCTTTCGGACTCCACTTGAGAGCTGACAACCTTGTGAAGTGCTCTCTGATTTCTCTAAACAGAATAAATCAGTCCCCTCCTGTGGGGGGCTATTTAGGGTACCTACTGCCATGTCACCTTCTTAGATGTCACTCTTCCTCTAGACTACAAACTTCTTGAAGACAAACAGTGATGTACATATATTTATTCCCTGTGCCTGGTACATTGCACACCCTCAGTAAGATGTTTAATGGAAGAACAAATAAATGGATGCATGTCCACTGCTACACACTTTCTATTCTCCCATCACTATCCCTCCCAACTAATCGCCTTTCAACCGTTGACAGGAAACCACTGGGAAGGATCTGAGGTGAACTTTATGGAACTTCAGGGAACACTTAATATCTGCTGAGCACTATCTTATGAATAAATCAAGATTCCTCCATGAAATTGGTGCTGGTATGTTCATTTTACAGATTAAAAAGAAAGAAAAAGAAATTCAGAGAGGTTAAGCCACCAGAAAAGAACCCAGCAGGACTTAGCGTCAAACCTGAGTCCATGCTCCTTCTGCTACCCTATCTGGCCTCAAATGCAAATTTCATTTCATCCTTTACCATTTCAAAGGATGTTCTCTTCCTCATTGTCCTCTATCATAATTCTCACCTCTTAAATCAAGACCCCAAGTAGCCCTCAGATGGCATCTGCCTACCAAACTTCTCCCAGCCTACTGGACACAACCCACATTCCTCTCTCTCCCGGATCCTCTTGCCCTAAAAGCCTGACCTAGTGTTTCCACTGCCTTCTAATTCTTCAATATCTCTCTGCCCAAGTCACTCGGATGGCTTTAAAACAATTTGCAAGAACATATCATGTATACCAAAAAGACATGGAGCTTTCTGTGTTCCTTATAGTTCAATTCAAAACACATTTACTGACTGTTAACTCTGACTTGCACCATACCAAGTGCTAGGGACAGAGGGATAATAAAACAAAATTGGTGACCTTGAGAGCTTTTAGGTTAATGGGAGGACTAACAAGTAAGCATATTCTTTCAATATGATGGGATAAGCATTCTTCTGGATGATTGCTCATGGTACAAATACAAATCCACAAAAAAAGGATTTTGTCCATCGTGAGGTATCAGAGAAAGCTTCCTGGAGGAGGTCATGCCTAAGCTTCATCTTTAAAAGATAAGTAAGAAATAATCAGGCAAAGGGGTAGAGGAGGGCCCTTGAGAAAGAGAGAGCAGCTACAGTTTGTAACAAGTGCTGACATCACCTTACAGAAAATTTAAAAGTTTCTGATATGGTTTTTGTGTATTCTTGCTGAAATTTTTACATGTGTAGGGTTTGTGTCAGCAATGAATAATTCAAACAGAACCCAACACAGATGCCTGATGGATGTCCATCTCGATGACCATGACATCATTGCCATTATCTCTTCATTGTTTTCTTTAAGGATCTTTCTTAAAGATCCTTTCTTAAAGATCCTTTCCTTATCAGTGGAACAGACTGATAACTCCTGTGAGATGAGTTAGGGCTTTCAGAACACTATGCTCCACTTAGAGGCCTGGGGAAGTCATTTTCTAAACAGCATCCTGGTACAATACAGTCACAGGACTGAGCATAGCCACCCCAGAAGGAGAGCCAAAAGAGAAACCTCCATCCTCTGCCCCCGAAGTGCATTCCTGGTGCCCTGTCCTGTTTTCCACCTTCTCTGTAATTTTATTTTTCTATGAACCACCCCAGATTCTGTCATAAACTGGACAGAGAACTTTCTGTACACAACAAATTGATGTGAATTGATTCAAACACTTATTAGATATAATTTTCAATCACTCTCATTCTGGGAAATTAAGTTTGGGGTTTGGTAATGCATTTTGTTATCACTTAATAAAGAGACAGTCTCCTCCAATTTTAGTAAGTCATGAACTTTGATGTTGGAATGCCTCTTTGATAGCATATAGAAATAGACATTTTAATACTCCAACAAGGCAATAGAGTCAGCAGGGCAGCAGTTGAAAAAGCTAAATCATTAAAAGCAGAAAGATTTGGGTTTGAATTGTGGTTCTGCCAATTATTAGCTCTGTGGCTTGGGCATGTAAATAAACGTCTCTGGACTTCAATTAACTCATCCTTAAAATGCAAGATTACTATGAAAATCAAAGAAAATGTGTCAGTAAAGTGGCACACAGTGGTTCCCCTCAATAAATGGTAACTATAATCTATACCTCACTTAAAATTTTAATTAAATTTTAAGATCACCCACTTGCAGACTGTAGCCCAAATTAGCAAACAAGAGATTTTAAATAGATTTAAATATGTTGATAAAAAGCATCACATAACATATTCAATTTCTTAGAGCTCCTACAAAAAATGCTGTCTTAGGTCAGTTGCTCAGAAGTATGCCCAGAGAGCAGTGTTCATGGCAAGTGATTTATTAAAGGAGGGTTCCCAAGAGAGGGGGAAGCAGGAGACAGACGAAGGGAATCCAAGCAAGGCTGCAATTTCAGGTGAAGTCTCAGCCTCCAGGTGGATCCTGCTGGAAGCTCTGGAGTGTAAATTACACCACAGATCCTACAGAGAACTTGTAAATTACCCAGTGGAGCTGGCCCAGCCTAAAGGCAAGGGAGTGAGCTTTCTGCTCCTAAACCAGTCAGTCATCAGCAAAGGAGGGGTTGAAGGAAGAGAGAGGAGGGTACTGAACTCCTAGCCACTTCCAGCTGTGCGTGTGTGTGTGTGTGTGTGTGTGTGTGTGCATGTGTGTGCCCTGGGCTGGGGTAGGGGCCCACTAGTTCAAGGCTAGCCCTTTGAAGAAGGTCTCAGGTGCTAGCCCATAGGAACAATTGTACACAGAAACCAGGGAAAGTGCACAGAACCGGTGAGAGGAGTTTGAGGGCAGCTGGACAGAGCATAGACAATGTGTGCAACATTAATCAAGAGAATTTCATGGACCCACATCTGTGCTGACTCTGCCTTCTGCTCATTGGAGTTGGGTGATCACCAAATAATGTGCAGTTCACTGCAAATACATTCATTTTTCTTTGGTAATGTACAAAGCTAAGTTTGAAGTAAATATTTCCTAGGAGTATGAAATTCAATTTTGAAGGTTTGCCCTGAGGCATCAAAAAATGAGCTCTTCAACCTACACGGTTATGGATTCCTACTGAAGAAAGTTGTGCCAGTCACTAATAGAGGGCACAGACGCTGTTCAGACAGAAACGATTGAGAAAGGGCAGTGGGCAACTCCTCAACTACCAAGAAAAAACTGGCAGCAGCAACTCCTGGGCTCTTTCACACATGCATACTCATTGAACCATTCATGTAGCTAGAGATCCTGGGATGCTATTTAAATTGAGCTGTGTAATCTACGCATCTGGTTAAGAAAGATCTATATTACACAGATTCAAGACTGCTTTATTCAAATAAGTTCTTATAATGTAAAAATATAATTTCTTATACCTTCACGTCCTTATCTGTAGAAAGGGTAAGGGGACTTTAAGACTTCAGGTAATAAGGACTCAATGGAGACAGCCAATTGGATAGGTAGACTGGATCACAAGGTCACCTGAGGATTAACTAATATCTTATTATAAATGACTACAAAAACATGAAATATTACAATATTTTTAAAATAACACATGTAATTAATTTTTTAGGGTCATAAATGGTTCCATACACCCCCTTTTCAAAAATTTCCAATAGGCTTTATAATTTAGCAATTCATAACTTAAGGCAATTATGTCAACAGATACATTAAACTAAAATTCATGGAGAATTTCTGAGGAGCCCAACAGACAGATAACGCTGATGATTAATGGGCACTTCAAGTTTTTGCACCTAATAAGTTCCAATTATATATAAATAGCCAGTAACCACAATGGCTTCCACCAAAGGGCAGGGGCTGTGTTCTACTTCTGGACTCTCAGAACACCTCAGGAGCTCAGCAGACACACCTATGGGTGTGGGGAGGGTGGGAGGAGGCGAAAGGATAGAGCCTAAAAATGACTGTCTTCTTCAAACAAAACTGTCAACCTTTACTACTGTTACAAAATATCTGCAATGAGCTATCCTTTCAAGGTGAAACATTTGCTAAAGTTGGTGCTAAAACAATAGGATGAATCTACTAAGACTTGGTGTCCCCCACTCTCGGCATATTTGAATTCTGAGAATTCAGAGTCTGATTATAGCTCTCTGCTTTCCCATGTATTGCTTTGTAATGGAAAAGGTTTGGAATTGATAAGAATATGACGTGTAGTATAAGATGCTGAACAGAGGGAAAACTCAGAAGTCCAACCAAAATTAATGCTGTCCAAGAATCTGTACCAAAGAATGGGATTATCCAAAACCATGGCCATTGTTTTCCATTTTAGGTTCTCATTATGCAAGTCTGTACATGGCAGATGTGTCTTTTCAAATATGCTTTTTTGCTGGTAATATCTGAGTTTGTTTCTTTGAATTTGCTAATCCATTAGCATATTAGGTGATGGGTGAGAAAATAGACTAGAATAAATACATATCACTAGGCACTTGATAAGGAGGAAGATCTACATGATAATTATGAAGACTTGGGAAGAACCCAATGCACAGATCTTATGGGGGAAGGATGCAGAGGATTCTGCTCTAGACCACCCCAGCCAGAGAAGAGGGACAGTGGTATGGAGAAAAGAAGAGGAAAGAATGTCCCCAAAGGTGATGGTCAGATACTTCCCAAAGAAAGAGAATAAGAAGAGGGTGAAGCATAGAGACAGAAAAATACATTTAAGGAGATCTGGAGAACTGGCCATAGAATAATTACACTGTACCAAGCCCACCTCCCTTGGTGATTCAAGAAAGAAGACTTATCGACACCACAAGATGGCAAAGTGTTATCAGTAACTTGCTGGGAGGATAAGAAGCAGGAAAATCAAATGCTTCCTTCTTCTGGAAATGCACAGCTTCAAAAAGTGCAGCCCGACCTTAAGTTCTAGCCCTGGGTTTCAAGCCAAAAATAAGAAACACCATGCAGAGAACATGGGTTCTACTTAACGTTTAATCATCATGATAAGAAAAAACAGAAGAATCTCCACAATGTCTTTGCTCACTGTGAAAATGCATCATTTGAGTTTTCAAACAGTTGGTGCTTTTCTCCCAATGGCAATTGAGATCTCAAAAAGAGAGAATTTACTCAAATTATATCAGCCATGAAATTAACTACAGTATAATGACCCAGCCCTTGGAGTGAACTGGGCTGCATAAAAGGAATCAGAGTGAAGATAAGAAAAATTATAAGATAACTCAAAGCCTGGGTCCTACCCCTTTCTGCTCTCAAGTGGCCATGGTCTTGTGAAAACTAACAATCACAGTATCCTATGCGTATATAATGCTGGGTAATGCTGATGACAAAAAACTCTACAAACCATCATTTCAGAGTGTGTGCTGAATGTGTGTATGTGTGGGCATATGTGTATGAATGTTGGGGATTGGGAACAGGTGGGAATCATGGTCGTGATCTTGAGCCTGACAAGGAATTTTCTCCACACCCTTGTATCATGAACTTCTCACTCTTACCTCCAAGAAATACCCTTTCCCCCAGTCATCTTTTGTTATTAGACTCTAACTCAGTACATTAATACCTCAGTGTCATCCACGTTTAAATTCTTCACAAACACTTTCACAACTTAGGCCTCATCCAAGTACCTTCTGTACATTAGCTCTCACTCAGGGAAAAGCCTTCTTGAAGGCCTGCAAGTCCCTGTGCATTTCCGTCTCCTCTCTGGTCCCAATTACTGCTCCCCCCACCCCAACCCCACTCTGCTCCAGCCACACTGGCCTGTGCAGTTCTTTCAACACACAGAGCTCCCCCCAGCCTCCACCCCTTGCTTGTGCTGTTTCCTCTGCCTAGAATGCTGTTCCCTCAGGTATCAGCGTGCTCACTCCCTCGCTGCCTTGGACTCTTGGCTCAAATGTCATCTGATCAGACAGGTCTTTTTTTTTTTTTTAACATGTTTATTGGAGTATAATTGCTTTATAAAGTTGTGTTAGTTTCTGCTGTATAACAAAGTGAATCAGCTATACGTATACATATATCCCCATATCTCCTCCCTCTTGCGTCTCCCTCCCACCCTCCCTATCCCACCCCTCTAGGTGGTCACAAAGCACCGAGCTGATCTCCCTATGCTATGCAGCTGCTTCCCACTAGCTATCTATTTTATACAGCCAACATTATTCTCAAGGGTGAAAAACTGGAACCATTTCCACTAAGATCAGGAACAAGACAAGGCTGCCCACTCTCACCACTATTATTCAATATAGTTTTGAAAGTTTTAGCCACGGCAATCAGAGAAGAAAAAGAAATAAAAGGAATCCAAATCGGAAAAGAAGAAGTAAAACTGTCACTGTTTGCAGATGACATGATACTATACACAGAGAATCCTAAAGATGCTACCATAAAACTACTAGAGCTAATCAATGAATGTGGTAAAGTAGCAGGATACAAAATTAAGGCACAGAAATCTCTGGCATTCCTATACACTAATGATGAAAAATCTGAAAGAGAAATTAAGGAAACACTCCCATTTACCATTGCAACAAAAAGAATAAAATACCGAGGAATAAACCTACCTAAGGAAACAAAAGACCTGTATGCAGAAAACTATAAGACACTGATGAAAGAAATTAAAGATGATACAAACAGATGGAGAGATATACCATGTTCTTGGATTGGAAGAATCAACATTGTGAAAATGACTCTACTACCCAAAGCAATCTACAGATTCAATGCAATCCCTATCAAACTACCAAAGGCCATTTTTAACTATTTACAAATAACAAAACTCTCACTATCCTCCTCTTACCTTGTTTCACTTTATTCATAGCATTTGAGATTACCTATAGATTACATCTAGATATCTTTCTCCGTTTTTCTGTCTCTCCCCTCAACTAGAGTTTAAGCTCCATGAGGCAGAAACTTTGTTCTGTTCAGTATTAAATTTCCAGTGCCTTAGAACAGTCCTACTCAAATAATCATTTTAAAATTGAAATCAGAATTATTTATTTAATATTTTTCTTTATTTCATATTTTTTAAGCTTAAGCTTTATCCTAAACAATAATATCGTGAAACCAAGGGTATGATGTGCCAGGTATATTTTTTCTAATAAATACTAAATATAGAACTATCAATATTAAAGGTGTTAGCCCCAAATATCCCTTCAAACCATCTTGCTACCACTGAGGATATACATCCCCAGCTTTGAGAAATACAGTATCATCCAACAGCAACACATACCAGTGGCAACATGTACTAGTGACATCAATGGCAGTACATAAAAAGCAGTGAATTTGACATGGAAATAAAATTTGTTTATTCTTATAATGTTTCTTAGTCTCACAGCATAAAACAGTAAAACCGGAGTCATGAGGCCTGGCTCCCAGCCCTATATCTGCCACAAACCAGCTGTGTAACCTTAGGCAAGACACTTAAGCTCTCTGGGCCCCAATGTCCTCATCTCTGTAATAAGGACTTGGGATGATTCCTAAACTCACTGGCAGCTCTCACTGTCTTTGACTCTACCAACAACCACAAAGTTGCAGGAAAGAATCCTAAAGCAATTAGGTTTATTATACCTACTTAATGTTTAATCATCATGAAAAGGAAAAATAGAATAATTTCCACAAAGCTCGATGACTTTGAGAAGCACAAAGTAAATATTTTATAAAATAAAATAATATTTTGGATACAGTAATACTGTGGCCATAAATCTTTTCTGTAACCCCATGACCCTCCTAGTGTAGGCAGCTGGATACCAAACCTCCATGGCCTCAAGAAAGGGTTATCCAGGATCCAGGCAGAACTAAAATTAAGAAGTGGAAATTCTTGGTCAAGACCAGGATGCTCTTTTTTTGTTTTTTCCTTTTTTCTTAAGCAGAAGCTAGTATGTAGAAGGAATGATTGAATTAGAAAAACAACCCTCTGCAATCCTCAGAAATAAAATAATTTTTTCAGGAAAGGATCAGAACTGGGTACTAAGCCCATTATATTCAAGTTTTGGGGAACGAAGATATCTGCTAGATGTCAAATTATCATTCTACAAATTATCTACCAACTGCAAAGGGAAACTTGTATTTTCAAAGAAAGGTCACTATTGACATTTTTGGTGGCCACCATTTTTTAAAAGTGGTCAAACTTACAGTAACAGTGTATCAAGGTGACATGTGTTTCTAACTGTGGTACACTGTGAAGCGCTCAGCACCTCTGCTATAGTCTTCTTCCCAAAAACATTTCACTGGCATCTAATCAAGCCTTTAGAAGTAAGTTCCAGTTCACAGGAAATATGGGAATAAATGACAAGTTCAAGAATCCCACAAGGAAACTATCGAACACCACCAGAATGAAGGACATTCTACAGAACAACTGACAGGTCTCTTCAAAAAGTCAATGTCCAGAGGGGGAGAAAATGGAGGTAGCAATCCAGACTGAAAAAGGCCAAGGAAAGACATGAGCAAATACAGTGTGGTGAACTTTGAGTAGATCTCGGTTTGAAATATAAATAGCTATTAAAGGCAAGTTGAACAACTGGGGAAATTTGAAGCTGGACTAAGTATTATCTGCTATTACAGAGTTGTTTTAACTTTCTCGAGTACAGTGATAATGGTGTTGGCGTTGTGCTTTTAGGAGAAATGTGCCAGAGAGTTTAGGAGTGAAGTGACATGATATGGGCAACTCATAATCAGACAGCAAAATGTTAATCAGAGGTTGAATGCAGGTATTGAGTATACAGATGGAATAGTCTTTCAATTTTCCTCCATGTTGAAAATCTCGTAATAAAAATTTGGACAAAAAACACAAGATTCACATGTATGAAAAAATTATTTGGAAGAAGAAATCAAGAAAAACTGCTTGTCATATTCCTCTGTCCCCATGGGAAGCAGCAAGAGGCAGAGGGGAGATAAATAAGTTAGAGACAGGAAGGAGGAAGTGTGTAACCTGTCCCCTAGTGAAATATGGGGGCTGGGGAACCGGAGAACCTCTAGTCAAGTTTGGAGATTCAAGAAAAGAGGAACCCCTTTTGGTGGGGGTGGACCTGAAAAGGCGGCCAAGAAGACAATCTCAAGCCTATAATGGAAGAAATGAGAGACCATTTCTGGTCTCTCTCTCCAGAGAGAGCCCGGGCCAGTATTCCAGCATTTCCTGTGTCCCCAAAGCTTCACTGATACCCTTACAGAGAGGTGTGTGAAAGTGGCGGACCCTGGCTAGGAACACAGGATGTACAGCTGAGAACTACACCACCTGATAGCCGAGGACAAGTGGGACAACACAGCAGCTACCAACATGGAGAAATGACCACCAGTGGCCACAGAATGTCCCCTTCCGTGCAGTGGCACTTCAGCATCCCTAAGCCCACACTCCACCTGAGGAAATGAAGATGAGAGTGAGAGAACCGGACCTGATGGGACAAACATGAAACGTTCTGTGATTGCCCATAGTTTTTAAGATTACACAGAATGGTAGGAGGTTAGATTTCCACTACATCGTGCAAAAAGGGCAAAAAATAGACATTTAATTCATATATAGAAAAATAAAGTCACATATCTTACAGTCTGTGTCTGAGATAAGTGCCTGCCCCACTCTCCATCCTATCCTAGACATTTTAATATTCCTTCACCCACTGCCATAGCATCACAGGAGAACCAAGATATAGGGTGAGGGATACATTATGCATATAAATATACATCTGAAATGACCTTGCAGTTGTCCACACTCATAACTACATGGAATGTAACACAGAAATTGTTTACAGCCTATGGAATGTGTGTGGCTTTTAAATATGAATAAATAAAAATTTATTCAAATAAAATTAAAAAGCCATGCTGTGAAGTCTGACTCAAAAGAGTTGGGAAGCAGATCAGCTGTTGATCTGCTTCTTGAAAAACCCACACCATTCCAGGAAAAGAGAGCTAGGCAGGGCTGCCTCTCTTTTCTGGAGCTGGGATGTCAAAGGTAGCCCTGCCAGGGTATATGCTACATGCAAATTAATAGTAAACAGAATTATTGGGAATGTAACTAAATAAGAAATATCTTCTGTTTATAACTGAGAGGCAATATTTTCTTAAGATGACCATAAATTTGAAAACATATCCAGGATTATTTAGCATTGACCATATAGACACAATATTTCATATGTTAATAATAGATTGTGGTTTCACAGTGAAGAAAAAAAGACTATCATTACATGCCATAATAATAAAGGACATCATCAGAAATGCATGGCAGACTCTTTTAGTGAGTGTGTCATTGTTTTGAAAAATGGCTATGTTACAGGATGGTAGATATTAAAGCTCGAGGAGACCCTCAGATGTCTTTTGGTCCCTTACTGCTAATTCTGGTCTTTACACAATTTTCTTTTACAGATGATCCAGGAATTAAGTGCGGGAAAATCACGGCTTACTCTACTGAAGTCTTGCCGGAACTACTGAAGATGACAACCATGATTGTAAATAGGAATACCACCTCATTCCCAACATTCTCCCCTCCCACTCCACTCCCGCCCTGAACTTGAGTCCCCTTCCTTCCTTCCACTGATACAGTTAGGGCTGAGGTGACATCTCTGCCTTCAACTCAGGATATTAATCTCTTACTGAAGACTTGGTGAGTTAGAATGGACCACACACTCTCTCTCTCATTCTCTCTCTCTCTCTCTCACTCTGTCTGTCCTCAGACCACTAAAGCTCCTAGGTGATCACAGAACAAGCCAATGTAATTCTATTTGTGTTGATGTCTTGATAAAAACAAAGATCTTCCACCACCACTTGCCTGCCAAAAGCCTTGGCTTCTCTGGAAATGCAGCATCTTGGTCTGTGATTATAATAACACAAGTGACAATCAATTGCATAAGGAAGAATTTATTTTCTCCAGAATGCTCTTTTCATCTTTTTCTTTTGGAAGTTTTTAACTTTTTATTTTATATACAAAGAGCTAACATTGTTTCTGTGTAAGGTGGATGTCCTGGATGACCCATTCAAGGAAGCTGTAAATACAATAAGTCCCCTACACACAAACCTTCAAGTTGCAAACTCTCAAAGATGCGAACATGCATTCCATCAACGTCAGGCGTGAGTGAAACTGCAGCTTGCCCTCCGTCTCTTATTGCTGATGATCCTTCAGCTCTACCATCTCCCACCTCCTCTCCCTCCTCCAATCAGTAACCCTTCTTGCCTGTTCACTCGATTCCAGTCCCTGTATGCCAGCTGTTGTACTGTACTTTTCAGTTACTGTACGATTAAAAATGTTTTCTTTATTGTTTGTTTGTTTTGTATGTATTATTTGTGTGAAAAGTATTATAAACCTATTACAGTACGGTACTATATAGCTGATTGTGTTTGTTGGGTACCTAGGTTAACTTTGTTGGACTTACGAACAAAATGGACTTACGAACGTGCTCTTGGAAAGGAACTCATTAGTATGCAGGGGACTTACTGTATATCAAAAATTAAAGCCTATTTTTGTTAAATTATTTTAGCATTTGCAATCCCCCCTTGAAAAAAGGAAGCACATCAGAACAGAAGGCTCCATGAGCTCATATTTCTAGACTTAAGCTGATGTTATTGAGGGAAGAGGGAGGGGCTCTCTTCCCCATCCCACCCCTGCCTGCTCTTTCTGCCCCTTCCCTACAAAAGTCTACATACCAAATCAATCAACAGATAAAACAGAGTCTTCATAAACCCCAAAACAATTCAAACAGATGAATTGTTCAAAGGACAGTAAAGTTAAGAATTTGCAATTATTCGCACATAGTATCTTTAAGGACTCAAAGGCTTAAAATAAGCATATGATTCAGCAACTTTATATTCATAATACATACCCATAAAATATAACACATTAAAATTACAATTTTTTTCTATAAATTCAACTAATAAACCTTAAATATACACTGTATGCATTTGGGACATTTTTCTGCAATTCTGAATCAGTATAAATTCAGACAGGACTCTCCCCATACTCTTTTCCTTAGTGATATATTACTAAAACATAAATCTGAACAATAACTGCCTCAGAGAATTAGTTCAACGAGCCAGGCATGAAACTAAGCACTGATTTAATTCTTATAATCACTTAAGAGATGGGTATTATTGCATCTACCAGAGAGGAACCTACGGTTTACAGAGTTTAAAATTTTGCCTAAAATTATAGTTAGCAGGTGGGAGACATGAGATTTGAACCCAAACTTGTCTGATTCATAAGTCTCCAATATTACATTTCTATACACTCGTAGGTTTGAAGACTTAAGAGTTAACAACTTACAAACATGAAGGATGTGCAGTGTTCAAACAGGCTGTCTTCTGAATTACCACGTGACAGTTCCACTGATTTAGAGCTAAATTTATTCCCCGAGTCATTCAGTATTCTTGCTCAAAATAAAGTAGGATAAAGTCAGAGCATATGTTACAATTTAAGCCAAGTTATTATCTGTCGTCTTCACAAATTCTGAAAAGCTGGTCCACCAAAATCAGATGCTAGGAATGAGGAGGAAGAAAACCAAAATAGGGAGGGAAGAATGTAAAATTAGGATGCACAGAGATGCGGAAAGACAAAATGGCAGGGAAAAAAGTGAAAGGTAAAAAAAGAGAAATGAAGGGTGAAAAGAAGAAGAAAAGTAGCAGACTTTACAGTTTGGGAAGTCTTTTTTAAAGTGCGTGATGATCTGTGTAAGGAAGTCAAAGTGAGTTCACCACAGGATTTATGGAGGACCAAAGAGAGGGTAGCAAGTTCTGACTTTTAAATACAAAATCTAATTTCTTAAGGGACCCTTTACCTTTTTGTGAAACTAGTAGCGTGGGAAGTCCCTAAACAATACAGCTGCACTTTCTACATTACAGGCAAACCTGGGTTCTTCCATGAATCACACTGGGCTTATGGGATACCCACGTAAGAGAGGGAATTTTAAAAGTTCAAGGTCAGTGTACTCCGAAAGCTAATGGGAAAAACGCTGCTACTTCTGCTTCCTGTTTTGCCTGATCGAGCCAGTTCCTGAAAGTTCTGGGCCCATTTTCAATATGCTGCAAAGAATATGCACGTTCTGCCCTCACAGAGGCATAACCCAAATGGTGACCCTACAAGAAGAGACTTCAGAAAGTAGATCTTCACCTCACGAATATAAGGGTAAAGGTTTATATAATATCTCCAAAGGACAAGAAAAGCACACTTGGGTTAACTCTTCTTTTGATTAATTTCCACTTTGTCAAATTACTCAATAACTCTTTCAACTGAATGTCTTTTATGAAATTTCCAAGGACTTGATTGTTATTGACAAATTTTGTTCTCTATTAAGAGAATGCTAAAATATACTGAAGCCGGGGAGGGCAGTTAAAAAAACAAAACAAAAACCCTATATTCTCTGATACTCTTTTGTAAGAATAAAATAAGAGAACAAACAAAGCCTATTACTTACTTTTAAAAAAAGTTAATCACTAAACTCTTCAAAATTTCTTTTTATTAATGACTTTCTGATTCCAGAAAGTTAAAATAGTACTGTTGGTCTCTCTGAAAATGTCACGCAAATATCTTTATTACATATATATCTGAAAGAGAGAGTATTTCACATCAAGTTAAAAATAAAAAAGAATTTCAAAGAGATTAAAGAGCATGTAAAAAAAAACACAAACAAAGTAAAACTAGTGAAAAAAATATTAAAATGTATGTTTACAACCTCAGGGATGGAAAGACTTCCTCAGCAAAATGCAAAACTTAGAAAAGATGGACAGGTTTCCTTCTATAAAAAAAGTAAATCTTCCTGTTTGCCGAAAGACACTATTTTAAAAAGTCAAAAGATTAGAAGAAAATATGAGCAATGTATATAACCAATAAAAGATTAGTACATATAATTTATAAGGTAAGTCAACAAATAAAAATAAACATTTCTTTCTATTCTTCACATGACAAAAATGCTTAACCTTATTAGTAATCAGAATAACACTGTAAGTGAATTGGCAAAACTAAAAAAGTTTGATAATATCTGATATGGGTGAAAGCATAAAACGATGCCCTCATCTACTGTTGGTGGGAGTGTAAATTGATAAAGCATTCCTGCAAGGTAATCTACCAACATTTAAAATCAACATTTAAAATATACAAACCTTTTCTCTCAGCAATTCATTTCCAAATGTCTGTCTTTATAAGTAAGGTATTATTTTTATTTACTAAATGCCAGTAACTTTCCAAAGTGCTTCACATACATGAACTCTGTTTATCTTATAACAAGCTTCTGAGGTGGGTACAGTTACTGCCCCATTACAGATGGAAATACTGGGGCAAGAGAGGATGAGAAATTTGCTCAAAGTCACATACTTGTAATGGGCGGAGCCAGGATTCAGACCGAGGTAGCCTGACACCAGAGTACTCAGAAATACTATGGAATAGAATTCAGAAAAGAATTGATTCAGAAAGATCTACAAGGCAAACAGTTACCTTTAAAAAGATGCAGAACAAGATTGGTATTATAATGTCTTTATGCAAACAAAAATGAATATATTTGATTATCTACATAATGAATGGAGCTATATATCTTATTATTGACATAATATATGCACTGGGGATGGTTAAAGAAGGTTACCCCTAGGAGTGGAAATGGTAGTGGGAAAGGAAGATGAAGAGGAACTTTCCCTTTTAGCTCTATGTATTTCTAAAGTGCTTGAAATTTTGAAAAATGAGAACGCATTCCTGTGTTACTGTTATAATACTTAAATGTTATTTGTCTTTTTAAAAAAACGGTTGGGGGGGAAGGATCATACGGAAAACAGTCTGTCCTTACAGAAGTTTCTATAACTGTGTTTCTGGCTTTCAGTCACATTTTTCCCTCTTTTAAAAGTTGATCCAAATATCTGCTAAAGTCAACCTCCTAAATTTTCCAGAATTATTTTCAGCTCACATAAAAGGCTTTAACCTTCAACCTCTTTAGCTTTGGTCCCACTATGTTTATGACTATTTTTAAAGAACCAAATTTTTGGTTGCTGTTGAAAGACATTTAGAAGATCATTTATATAAGAGGAGAAACTTAAACTGGGGACATTGAATCTGGAGTTAAAACCTGGCTCTGTGTTCTCAGGCAGTGTAGTTTTTTGGTCAATTATGAGTTGGAGATGCCTACTGCTCAATTAGCAGGAATGAAGACATATGAGCGGTTTATGTCAAGGACAGGAGGCTGCAGAGGAAATCTGCAGGCCATCAAACCTGAATAAGGGAAAAGGCTTCCTATTCCAGTTCCTCCTGCGGGACCTCTTCAGGTCACTTTTATATTTACTCCAGAAGGACAAAGGATGCATCGGTACTTACAGAATAAATATCGTATGTGGACTTCCATCAGGAAATGCAAGTAACAGAAAGCTGATGGTCACAGCTATTCTTCACCAGTGTGATGACTGCCAATCCCCCTCCGCCCTTTTGATTCCCTTATTTTTTTTTTCCAACCCTGTTCATTATCAATGCCATCAGGCGGGGCTCCCAATGTGGATCACTTTCAGAAGACTTGGCAGCCCCTGTGCCCCTAGATGCTTCCATTTCCTCTTTATGTGCACTTCTACATTTTCAACGAAGAAAGGGAGCCAGGAAGCAATGTGAGAACTAAACATAAGACTTGGTTACAACAAAAATGAGAGCATTCAAAGGCTTGATTGCCTGTTCCTTTGGCAATAGAGCTGCTCTGGAAAGGTCCTTGAGCCCTACTTCAGTGAAAATTAAAATAAATCACAGGCATTCTTCAAAGAAAAGGGATAAAATTATACATTTACCTACAGGGTATCGATACAGGCATAGATTTAGATAGATGTGTTATATAGTTCATGCACCCATACTAAACACGCATATGAATAATCCCTATACAGATGGCCAAACGCTAACAGAGGAGCTTTATTCAGGACTCTGCAATTATGATAACTAGATATTCAACCAAAAGCCAAAAGGATGGTGTTAAGGCACAGAAACGAGCATGGAGAAATGGAATAGGATAAATTCTACCTCTTGACATCTTTATTGAAACAGGGCTGGTAGTCTATTGGACACTCGCAACAAGAGGCTTAAAACATATCAAATGATAATGAAACATAATTTCTAGGTTAACACCAAGATGAGAGCCACCATCTGGCACTTCTGCCAGCCTCAAAGCTGGACAAAGACACATATTACGAGGCCACACATTTGGAGGGAGAGGCAGAAATTGAAGAGGCTCACGTGCAAAATGGAAAGTCAAAATGAATCCTCCAAACTTCAACAACAATAACAGTTTAAAACAGTGTGTGAAAACCCACACATCCTAAGACAAAACCTGGACAAAATGACCTCCTGTCTATGACCATTACTTATCTGGAATAATTTCTTTTAAGTTTAGAAGCTTAGAAAAGCTCCAATATCTCTCTTTAACCATTCATATACAAGCTGCCCTCCAAACATTAACTGTTTTCCAATTAACAACCTAAAGTGGATGGAGTTGAAAACTCTCTGTGATCATTCATTCCATCAATTAATATTTATCAACTGCCAACTTTGGCCTTGGCACTGGGTTAGTAATGATGAACAAGACCAATATGAACTCTGGAGTTCACAGTCTGGCCTCTATGTTCTAGATTGCACCATCAGGATTTGGTTATAGTGAACTGACAGAACAGATGAAAAAAAATCCTATGAAGCTTACAGTCACATAGACCCATCTCCAAAGAACACAGCACAGCTCACTGCTGTATTCTAAGATCTAGGTTTAACTCCCTGATTTGGAATTTAGGGATCACCTTCCCATGGAAAGCAATGCCACCAATGATGTTTGGATTCTAGGGTTGATCCATAAATCTTGAGTTGCCCTGCATGCAGCTGCAGTGTGATTTTAAGAGATTTCTGGTTTGTGTTACCCTGGGAATCAGTTGAATCAATAGTATTAAACCGTAATCTATAATCCCAACGCTGCTACCATGGATTGAAACAGTGGAGGCTGAAGTGCGCAATGCTGGGGATGCAAAAAGCTGGAAACACCTATGAGTGGGCTGGCTGCCGTCCTTCAGTCTCAATCTGTCCCCAGGACAAGGGAATACGCATGGCGGTAGAATCTCCCCAAAGGTGCTTAGGAGGGCAAGAATTACATTTGGAATAGCTCATTTGCACGTCAGCCATTGGCCTCTTACACAGAACCAAGGCACTGGTTCTGGCCAAGGATATGCACATTTCATACCGTTGTTACTCAGAAATCACAAGTGACATGTTTTCTGGTTATTTCAGGAAGTATAATAGTGTTTTTACACATTCTCCCCTTTTAAAAATGTATGTTTTTTCAACAGCTAATAGCATTTAAAGTACATTAAGTTACATTAATTTGCTGATTGAAGTATAGTTGATTGAAGAATAGTTGATGTTTCAAGTGTACAGCAAAGTGATTCAGTTTTACATCTATATATGTATATATGTGTGTGATATATATATATATATCTTTTTCAGATTCTTTTCCATTATAGGTTATTACAGGATACTGAATATAGTCCCCTATGCTATACAAGAGGTCCTTTTAACTTACATTAATTGTTAAACACCACTTTTTAGGTAGTTTCATTACATGAGCCTCGTCTTCTCTTCTAGGTCCCCTAAATTACAGCTCAGCATTTGACCAATAAAACAAGAACCTCAACTCAGGCCCATTTTGTCCAAACCATGGCACAGTTAGACGTGTAGCTAAAAATAGAGAAAAAAGCTATTCTAAACAAGAACCTGAGTCTCTGAGACAAAATTTTAAAAATAATTTTATTTATGTCTAAAAATAAGGGAGTAAAACATATGCTCTAGTAGTTTCTGCCTGAAGAAAGTCATTTACTGGATCTGTGACAAGGTTAAGTAAAATCTTTCTTACCAATCATTAATGATACCCTTAGGTTATACCCGGAAAATGTAGGTGCTTCAGCAGTGGTCACCCCAAATTATCTAAATAAAAGACTTTGTCAGCCTTAGTGACAGAGTCACTATATGAAATACAATCTTCTCTGAAACAAAACGTCTGCCTTTTATTCTCCTCCAGCACTGCACTACAGAGAGTGAGTTCACATTTACAGATCATTCTTCTGTTGTTTTCTTAACACAAAGTGGGGGTGGGGAGTGACTCCCAAATATTGCTCCTAGGGTTCCCAAAGCCTTTCTGAGCTCCCAGTAGGACCTGAACATACCCTTTCTCTGAAGAGCCCACAAGATGAAAGTTTCCAAGTCAACCCTCAAGACAGGAAAGTGACAGAGCTAGAATCTGGCTCTGTCCAGTAAACACTCTGCTCGGGGACATCCACCCCAAGTGCCTCTAAGGAAAGAAAGCATCTGATCAGGATGAAGAGAACAAAATCCCATGGGAGGAGGCTAACATATAGAGAGGAGAAGCCTAGGCCAGACCTGGGCACCAGCCAAACACGGGGACCCAGAAAGGTCTTTGAAGCCATGGGTGGGTTTGGTTTGAAATGCCTCTCCCACATCTTGTCATGCTTGGAAAGAGACCTGGGAACCCATGTTTATCCCACAGAAAGGTGATTCTCTGAGAATGCTTGGGAAAAAGCAGCATCCCTTGGAAACCATCAGAAATGCCCATTTCCAGGCCGACCGCAGACCTATTAAATCAGAAACTCTCAGGGTAGCCCAGAAATCTGTGTTTTCACAAGCTCTCCATGAGTTTCTGAGGCAAAGTCAAGTTTGCAAACCACCACCATAGGATTAATTAAAATCACTGCAGTACAGTCCCTCTCCCAAGCCTTATTCATAATTGGAGAATGAGAGGTCTTCCCTCCTTCAAAAGAAATGTCAAGGATCAACAGGCCAAACAGGGAGTCAGGAGAAGGTTTAGGTGTTTTTTTAAGGCTTAATTTACCACGGCTCCTCCTCATTCATTTCAGGTTTGGGAATCTTGGTCATGGGCACCAACAAAGGCAGAGGAAAAAGCATCAGAAATGGATCTGATTCACCCCAGAGCCCAGTGTACATTGGACAATTTACTGCTACTTAAAGATCACTTTCAAGTAAGCAAGTGACATTAATGGTAATTATAATGAACCGTACAGATCAAGAAAGCCCACCTGACTGTCTCCCCAACACAATTAAGAAAGACACCACTAAACCTTCCTCACAGATTTCCCAAGTGAGTGGCTATTCATAAGAGACCACGCAGAATTTAACGATAACATATGAGTCAATACATACGCTTAAATTTCAGAGCAAATGCTTTTTAATCACTGAAACTCTTGGCTACTTATATCACAAGAACATTTAAATACGTTTCCCCTGTCCCCCAAAATGAATTTTCAATCCTCTAAAAGAGACCAATGTTCTACTGAGAGGCAACAGAGACCCTAATTTTTAATCGAGCACTAGGAACTTTTCCACTAAAATAAAAAGCCACTCATTCACAAAGCATCAATGTACCTCCAAAGGCTGTTATTTTGCTTCCCAACACTTTAAATTTCAAAATGAGACTCTGAAAAAGCAGCAGCAACACAAAAAGCACACCATGGAAATTCTAGAAGTCAAATGTACAACAGAAAGGACCTTTCTACACAAAATACATGTGTCCATAACTAGCCTACTGCCACCCAGCCTGGCCTGCCTTTCTGAAACAAAAGTAAAACTCGGGTACTATTTTTTTATATCATTATTAGGCACTTGAAACTCAAGAAACCAGTTCTGTGTCTTCTGGGATAACTGTCCTCATTGGAAAATGAGTAGTGCTGAATAATCAACATGATTTTGCTCTGTCTTGATTTGTAGTATCATAGCCTTGTTCCCATTTTTTCAGCCTTCACCCCTAGTCATCGTAAATCTAGCTGCTTCCTTCTTTAGTGGTAATTAGCATTAGTCACAAGCCAAAAATGATTCCACATAAGAAGTAAAATAAACACAACCCTTCTTACCTTTCATGCCAAACTTGGAGTGTCTTGCCAACTTCAGCAGAAACAGCATTACCAGCAGACAAAATCCTACTACAGATGCAATTACCACCACAGCATAGACCTAGAGAAAGGAAGGGAGGGCAGTTATGGTCTTGATAATTAGTTTCTTAAATCCAGGTGATGCTGATTTTGATGGAGATGGTCAATATTTATTGAATACTTACTACCTGCTTTTCTAAGAGCTTTATGGATATCAATTAATCTTTAACAACCCTAGGAAGATTTATGCAGGTCCTATTATTATCCCTATCTCTACAAATGAGAAAAGAGAAGTTAAAGCTTATAAAAATGGGGACCCAATTGATATTATACAGATTAACATATACTAATACATCCTATATTATTATATAATGTATAGATAATAGATATTTTATCTCTCCCCATCCATCTATCTACCTATGTACCTACCTACCTACCTATCTGGAGAGAGAAGTGAGAGAGAGAGTATATAAAACATGAATGACAAAATACTAATAATTTTTGAAGCTGCCGAAAGATATAATGGGGTTCATTCATGATTTTCTCTACCACTGTACATGTTTGAAAACTGTCCATGATAAATTTTTTTTTTTTTTAAGTTGACTACTGTTGCTCTTAGAAGTCAGGGTGCCCTAGAGCAGTGAGTAGGTCTGCAAGGGAGCAGGAAGGCACTTGTGGGTGAGCACAGCCTGTGAAAGCTCATGAGGCTGTAGACTTATGACATGTGAACTTTTCTGTATGTATGAGAAAGATCAATACAAAGTTGTTTTTTTAACTTAAAGGTGTAGCTGCAAGTTGTGAATCATACAAGGAGAGAGAGTAGATGTAGATCTTTGTGAATCCTGTCACAGCCCCAAGCTGGGGATCACAGGGCACAAGTGCATAATGCTAAGTACACACTAACAATTTAGAAACAAAGATCGACACAGGACTATGCATCATCTTCCATTTTGGCTGTTTACCCCAAAGTCCTGCTTCCAAAATAAATTTGTTTCTATAAACCAGGAGTTGGCAAACTTTTCCTGTAAAGGGTCATATATTAAATATTTTAGGCTCTGGGGACCTACAGTCTGTGTTGCAACTAGACAACTCCCCTGCTGTAGTGTGAAAACAGCCACAGACAATATGCAAACAAATGGGCATGTCTGTGTTCCAATAAAACTTTATTTACCACAACAGATGGACAGCTGGATTTGGATATAGTTTGCCTAAACTGTCCTAGATGTCCATACTGACTTAAATGTCTAAGTTTCATTTAATCCACATAACAGTCCATATGACATATTATTATTGTCCCCATCTGTGGTAATCATTAGTGCTGTTTCCCAAACATTTCTGTTTTCCCCTGTGTTTCCCTTTGTAGGATTCACTTCCTGGCTTCCTTGTGGTGAGATGGGTTCAGGTGACTAGTTCTGGCCAATGAGTTGAGACTTGTATCACTGCCAGGAGGAGGATTTCACTGCTTACTGCAAGATCTTAGACTAAAGCAGTGGTTCTCAACCGAGGATAATGTTGCACCCAGGGGACATTTGGCAATTTGGAGTTGTCACAACTGGGAGAAAGGTGCTACTAGCATCTAGTGGGTCAAGGCCAGGGATGCTGCTAAAGATCCTGCAGTGCCCAGGAGAGCCCCCCACAAAAAAAATTATTCATCAATAATAGCAGCGTTAACAGTGCAAGGGTAGTGCTCTCTTTCTCTGTGCCATAATAAATGCTAACTTTTCAAAAGGCGGCTGCCTTGTCAGCCTCATCTTGGAATGAGGATGATGCTGATAGAGCTCCCAGCCGATACGTGTAATGAAGCAATAAATAAACGTCTGTTGTTTTAAGCCACTGACATTTGGGGGGTTTTGTTACTGCAGCATAGCTTATCCTGACTGATATACCCAGCCCACAGTGAGAGGCAGTATCAAGTGGAGATTAAGAATATGGATTGTTCCTGAGTTTGAAATTTAGATTTACCACTTACTAACTACATGGTTTCCAAATTACTTAACCTCTCAGCATCTCATAAACCTCATGTATAAAATAGAAAATATGATAACACTACCTTGCAGGTTGTTATAAATCCTCAATTAGTCAATGCAGATAATGGGCTTGACATAGTGCTTACTATAATAAGTAATTAATTATGTTGGCTATGATGATGATGATAAAACTGAGATTTATAAAATAAATAAATAAATAAGCAGCCCAAGATCATACCTCTCAAACTTGGGATTGGAATCAAAGTCTGCTCAAGTATAAAACCTGTGATTTATGTGTGATTTACCCACTACATTGCCTCTCCAAAGCATGTGGCTGAGAGCGAAGGCAGGATAATAAAAACATATGGCTAATCCCTCCACAGCACCTTCAGATGGGGTCAGATGGGGACAGCATTAAATAAGCTACAAAGCACAGAAAAGAGCACATGCCAAACAGTTGGCTAGGATGGAGCAAAGGTGTAATCATTCTCTCCTCTGGTGCTTCAGCTGTGAGTGGCTGTCCCACAGAATGCTTCTGCAGATGTCTGAGTACAAACTTAGCTCTGTCTCTGTGGCCTATATATAAATAGAGTGGTAGTGATTCCTAAAAGGCTAGTTATAAATCAACTTGTTCTAACCAAGATCATTTCCCTCAAACTTACCTAATGATTTCGGATGTTTCTTTCTCAATCTTTATTTCTAACTAACATTTGCAAGGGAAAGAGATCATAATATTTTAGCTATAAGTTTCTCTACCCTATTATTAAATTCCAAAATTCTACAGATGAAAGAAGAATTCATTAATAAATGAGTTCAAACACTATTTTATAGATAAGGAACCTGGGACAGAGAGACATTTGGAGGACTTGCCCTGAGTCCCAGGATCACTCTGCAGAACCACAGTCTTACCCACTTTGGAAAGTACTCAGCTGGCATTCAAGAGACCTATGTCCTAATGAACCCAGGATACCTTGCCTTTACCAGCTGTGAGACCTCACAGGTGCTTCACTTCTCCCAGCCTCTGTTTCCTCACTTGTACGTGGGGATAATAATACCTGCCCTGCATTATCTACTTCATTAAAGAATATTTAAGTCATCTTAGAAAATGGAAACGTGTTCTTCTCCAGAAAAGCAGCTGATGATCTGCTAACAAATATTTAAACCTATTGAAGCAGTTCTAAATGTAAAGAATCCTTTAATAAACAAAAACTCCTGTGACAATGAGAAGAATCATTTCCTCAAAAACAAGTTATTTGATAAATACAGAATTTCATGTACTCTGTGCATGTGTGCTGGGGTGGGGGTGGTCTTCACATGGGAGAAAAGCAGGAGTGAGTTTGTTTGTTTGGTTGGTTGGTTGGTTAGTTGGTTTTTATCTGAGGCTACCTCTCAGCACAGAACAAAGAGCTGCTCTCCTCTGAAAATCCAGCAGGGTTCATGAGGAGCATCTGCTAGACCAGAAAGGTGACTGCTTAAGGCTGTCTTGCAAATGCTCTGAAAACACCTTTGAATTTTGTATCAGCTCCCTGACACTGAAACTCTTTTTCTAATCTAATGATCTTTCCTGTGATCAGGGACTGTTATGTATCAAATATTTGATCCACACATAATTTAAAAGTTTTCTTTAAATTCTACAAAACATTGCCTTGTATCTCTCATGCAGATCTCTAAGAGCCACAGGTGAAGTCGAAACATACAGACTTTCAATGAAGATTATTTTCACTCATCTTGCCTTCCAATGACACTACTATAGATAGTTCAAACATCAAGATACGCCAATTGGGGGCTTAAATTTATCATTTGGGTTCAAAAGAGAAAACTGAAGTTGGTATATAATTTTTAGTAATTGGAATACATACACATTTGTGGGCTTAACACATGTTCCTTGGATTCCTTACATATGCAAACAACGTTCTCAAACCAAGAAACATTAAGTGGTTTGGTATGAGAGTAAAAACTGAAATAAATGCATAAGGCAGGAATTAGAAAACATTCTTCAGTTGATTTAACACAACAGTTTTCCTTGTTATTTCAATGCAATGCATATAGTCATCTGTGGAAATGTGTGTGTGGTGTGTGTCTCCAAATACTGGATGTGCATATTTTGAGTTGCAGTTAAGTTGTATCTATTTATGAGCCTCCTGGTCCCACTGCATGGCCCTGGTTTAAATACCCATCACATCTCTTTATCATTGCACCAGACACCTAAATCATCATCACCCCACTTCTAATCCCTCTCTTCTGAAACCCATTCTATAGCGTTCATCATTAGTCTAATCACCTCCTAGGTGCCAGGCACTATTCTAAGGACTAGGGATACAGCCATGAAAAACACTGAGTTGCCTATACTAAGAATCTTACTAAAGAATCAGGGAAGGGAAAAAGATATTGAACATGTAAACAAATAAATAATCAAGGTAATTACACACAATAATAACTGCTCAGAAGAAAATGAAACAGGGTAATGGCTGCTGCTGGTCACTCTAGCTAAAGCTATGTGATGACCATTGGGAAGTGCATACCTTCTAAAGGGAACGGCAAATGTGAAGGCTGTGAGACAAGAGTAAGCCTGGAACATGCAAGAGAGTATTTTAAAAAGATAGTTGGTAAACAGTGAAGAGAGTATGGAGATGAAGTCAGAGAGACAGACAAGGTCAAGATATGTAGGGCCCTGTTAACCACCATGAGGAGTTGGTTTCTATAACAAAAGTTTTATTACAATGCATTGGGAAGACTCTGAGAATGATAATAAAAGAGTGATCACTCAAGGGAGAAGGCTCAAGTGTGGTGTAAGAAGATCCTAAACTCATCTCCTACCATGGACACAGCAAATCTTTCAACTAAATATGAAATAATTCCCTCAGAAAGGGACCTGAAAACTAGATGAACAAAGCCTCCACTTGTGCCATCACAAGTATAAAATGGAGGAATGGGGAGTAAGAAAGATAAAGCTTTGGAATGTGTTCAAATTTAAGTTGCTACCAACTTAAAATAGGCTACTACTTACATAGGATGTTATATGTGAACCTCATAGTAACCACAAGGGAAAAACTTATAGTAAATCCAGGAAAAAAATGATAAGGGAATCTAAACATAACACTAAAGAAAACCACCAAAACACAAGGTAAGAGAGAAAGAGAATAAGAAAGGAACAGAAAGGAACTACAAAGACAGCCATAAAACAACTACCAAAATGACAGCAATACATACTGGTCAATAATTACTTTAAATGTAAAAGGACTAAATTCACCAATTAAAAGAGCAACTGAACAGATAAAAAAGCATAGTCTATCTATATGTTGCCTCTAAGATACTCACTTCAGAAGAAAGAATACACAAAGACTGAAAATGAAGAGATTGAAAAAGATATTCCAGGCAAATGGAAAAAAAAGAAAGCTGGAATAACAGACAAAACAAACACAGTAATAAAAGACAAAGGGCATTACATAATGATAAAGGGGTCAATCCAGCAAGAAGATGTAACATTTACAAATGTATATGCACCCAACACAGGAGCACCAAGATACATAGAGCAAATATTAATGTACTTAAAGGGAGAAATTGAGAGTAATGCAGTAATAGTAGGGGACTTTAACACCCCACTTACACCAATGGATAGATTATCCAAACAGAAAATTAATAAGGAAACATCAGACTTTGACACATACCAGATGACCTTACTGGACATACAAAGAACATTCCACCCAAAAGCAGTAGATATACATTCTTCTCAAGTGCACATGGAAGATTCTCCAAGATAGATCACATGTTAGGTCACTAAACAAGTCTTAATAAATACAAGAGGATTAAAATCATATCAAGCATCTTCTCCACTGACAATTGTATGAAACTGGAAATCAATCACAAGGAAAAAATGGGAAAGACTACAAAAACGTGAAGATTAAGCAACATGCTACTAAACAACCAATGGGTCTTTGAAGAAATAAAAGGAGAAATTAAAAAAAAATACATAGCAACGAATAAAAACAGAAATACAACATACCAAAATCTTTGGAATGAAGCAAAAGTGGTTACAAGAGGGAAGTTCATAGCAATACAGGCCAACTTCAAGACACTAGAAAAATCCCAAATAAGCAGTCTAACTTTACACCTAAAGGAACTAGAAAAAGAATAACAAATGAAGCCCATTATTAGTACAAGGAAGGAAATAATAAAAATCAGAGCAGAAATAAATAAAGACTGAAAAGTAGAAAAGATCAATAAAACTAAGAGCTGGTTCTTTAAAAAAATAAACAAAATCAATAGAACTTTAGCTAGACTAATAAAAAAAGAGAGGACTCATATATAAAATCAGAAATGAAAGAGGAGAAATAACAATGACACCATAGAAAAACAAAGGATCATAAGAGATTATCATAAACAATTATTTGCCAAAAAATTGGACAACCTAGAACAAATGGATAAACTCCTAGAAACACAATTTTCCAAGAATGAATTATGAAGAAAAAGAAAATCTGAATAGACAAATTACTAGTAAGGGAATTGAAACAGCAATCAAAATTCTCTCAACAAACAAAAGCCCAGGACAAAAGGGCTTCAATGGCAAATTCTACAAAACATTCCAAGAATATTTAAGACCTGTCCTTCTCAAATTCTTCCAGAAAATTGAAGAGGAAGGAAGCCTTCCAAACACATTCTACAAAGCTAGCATTTTCCTGATACCAAAACCAGACAAGGACACCACAAAAAAAGAGAGAATTACCGGCCAATATTCCTGATGAACACAGATGCAAAAATCCTCAACGAATATTAGCAAAACATATCCAATAATGCATTAAAAGGATCATACACCACAATGAAATATAATTTATTCCAGGGATTCAAGGATGGTTCAATATCTGCAAATCAATCAATGCGATACAGAACATTAACAAAATGAAGGGTAAACAATCACATGATCATCTCAATAAATGAAGAAAAAAGCACCTGACAAAATTCAACATCCACTTGTACAGAGGGAACATACTTCAACATAATAAAGGCCATATATGACAAACCCACAGCTAACATCATACTCAGTAGTGAAAAGCAGAAAGCTTTTCATCTAAGATCAGGATCAAGACAAGGATGCCCACTCTTGCCACTTTCATTCAACACAGGGTTGGAAGTCCTAGTCATAGAAATTAGGCAAGAAAAAGAAATACAAGGCATCCAAATCAGAAAGGAGGAAGTAAAAACTGTCATGATTTTCAGATGACATGATAAAATGTATGGCATTTCTATACACTAATAATGATCTATCAGAAAGAGAAATTAAGAAAATAATCCCATTTACAATTGCACCAAAAGAATAAAATAACTAGGAATAAATTTAACCAAAAGTGAAAGACCAACACACGGAAAACTATAAGACCCTGACGAAAGAAATTGAAAAAGACACAAATAAGTGGAAAGATATTCCATATTCAAGAACTGGAAGAATTAATATTGTAAAATGTCCATAGTACCCAAAGTAACCTACAGATTCAGTGTAATCCCTATCAAAATTCCAATGGCATATCTCATAGACCTAGGACAAATAATCCTAAAATTTGAATAGTACCACTAAAGAACCCGAATAGCCAAAACTATCATGAGAAACAAGAACAAAGCTGGAGGTATCTCACTCCCTGATTTCAAACTGTACTACAAAACTATAGTAATCAAAACAATATAGTACTGGCACAAAAACAGACACACAGATCAAGAGAACAGCAGTGAGAACCCAGAAATAAACCCATACGTATATGGACAATTAATTTACAACAAAGGAGCAAAGAACATACAATGGAAAAAGGATAGTCTCTTCAATAAATGGTGCAGGGAAAACTGGACAGCCACAAGCAAAAGAATGAAACTAGACCACTATCTCATGCCACACACAAAAATTAACTCAAAATGGATTAAAGATTTGAATGTAAGACCTGAAACCATAAAATTCTTACAGGAAAACATAGGCAGTAACCTCACTGACATTAGTTTTAATGTTTTTGTGGATCTGAATCCAAAGGCAAGGGAAACAAAAGCAAAAATAAACAAATGGTACTACATCAAACTAAAAAGCTCTGCACAGTGAAGGAAACCATTATCAAAATAAAAATTCAACCTCCTGAGTGGAAGAAGATATTTGCAAATCACATATCTGATAAGGGGTTAAGATCCAAAATATATAAAGAACTCATACAACTCAACAACAGAAAAACAAACAACCAATTTGTTTGTAAAAATGTACAGGAGATCTGAATAGACATTTTTCCAAAGACATACAGATAGCCAAAAAGCACATGAAAAGATGTTCAACATCACTAATTATTAGGGAAATGCAAATCAGAACTGCAGTGAGATATCACCTCACACCTGTTTGTATGGCTATTATTGAAAAGCAAGAAATAACAAATGTTGTCAAGGATGCTGAGAAAAGGGAATCCTCATACACTGTTGGTGCGGCTGTAAATTAGTGCAGTCACTATGTAAAACAGTATGGAGATTCCTGAAAAACTTCAAAATAGAACTACCACATGACCCAGCTATTCCACTTCTGGCAATTTATACAAGAACACGAAAACACTAATTCAAAAGGATATATGCACCTGTATGTTCAATGCAGCACTATTTACAATAGCCAAGATGTGGTAACAACCTAAGTGTTCATCAATAGACAAATGGATAAAGAAGATGTGGTATATATACACAATGGAATATTACTCAGCCATTAAAAGCAATGAAATCCTGCCATTTGTGACAACATGGATGGACCTTAAAGGTATTATGTTAACTGAAATAAGTCATACAGAGAAAGACAAATACCATATGATTTCACTCATTTGTAGAATCAAAAAAAAAAAAAAACAAGCAAACAAAGAAAACAAAATAGAAACAGACTCATAGATACAGAGATCAGATTAGTGGTTACCAGAAAGGAAGGGAGCTGGGGGTGGGCAAAATGGGTAAATGAGGTCAACTGTATGGAGACGGATACCAACTAGACTTCTGGGGCTGATCACTTTTTAGTGTATTCAGATGTTGGATCACAAGGTAGTACAGATGAAACTTATAAAATAAAAAACTTATTTAAAAAAGTCACTCAGGCTGCTATATGGAGAATGGCCAGAAGATCACAAGAGTGGGAGGGGGGACAGGGTAGGAGGCTGTGGCAGTCATCCAGGAACAAGCAATTGTGGCAAACTTTCTCGGCAAAGGGCCAGATGATAAATATTTCCAGCACTGCAGGCCATACAGACTTTGCTGCAACTACTCCACATGCCCCTGTAGCGCAAAAGTAGCCACAGATGATATGTAAATAGGCATGACTGTGTTCCAATAAAACTTTATTTATGGACACTGACATGTGAATTTCATAAAATTTTCATTTGTCACAAAATGTCACGCTTCTTTTGATTTTTTTTCAAACCACTTAAAAATGTAAAAACTATTCTTAGCCTGTAGACTGCCCCCAAACAGGCATAAGCCAGACTTGGCCCGAGGGCCATAGTTTGCCAGCCCCTGGGTTAGCCTGTGGCTGAGGCTGGGGAGGTGGGGAGATATGGATGGGTTGGTGGTTTACAAGGAGGCAGAACTCACAGGATGTTAGACTGGGCGCACAAGACAGGGAGAAAAAGAAAAGAATGGAGGAATCTGCTGGGTTTTGACCTGAGCAGCTGACAGACCAGCCCTGCCACACAGTCCTAGGGAGATGCAGCCCTGCTGCTCACTCACGCTCCCTTCAATGCTCCTCCCTGCACCATAAAGCTAACTACCTGGCTCTGTGGTTCAAGACCTCATGGCCCTGCCTCGGACCGCCCTCCCTCATACGCCTTACCTTCCAAGCAAGAATGCTTCCAGACTGCAGGCTCAGGCTCACACACCCAAAACGCCCTGCCCTTCGTTTCCGCTATGTCCAAACCCCAGGCATTCCGCACAGGCCATGGAAAAGGCCACCTGTCCCGCAAAGACTCCTCTGGCTCTCCCAGCAGGAAGGAACAGGGCGCCTGCCCCTCTCCTTCGCTCTCTCGCATTGCCTTGCTCAGCCTCTGTTTGTAATTTAGGTGCTAATATTCACGTCTCAGGTCTCTGACTTAATTTAAGTGTAAGCTCCAAAGGGACAGATACGTGTTTCATTCGTATGTTTATATCCCCCCACGGCCTGTCCCTTCCAGAACCTACTGGATTCCTTACATTTGGTGGGCACTGAAATTTTTATTAAAATATTTAAGGAGACAGATGTGGAGACAGAAAGAACTCTACATGTCCCTGAATGAGAAAGCTGGTTTCTTGCTCTTCTAGCAATAATCTTTTAAAGGACAGATATTTAAAACAGGAATCACCAGCAGTAGGTCACAGGCTATATGGTACCTTTATCACTCTCTTAAACCCTTCCATTAGTTTCTCCACACTTCAACACTCTATTTATAGCTGCACAATAAAAATGTTTTGTTGAAAGACTCGCACTGAAGCAGCTCCATTCCTTCAACATTCAAGCATCCAAAATGCTCAGAACCATTCCACGAAACACTTAAGTATCCCACTCACCGAGAGATGTTCCCGACCGGTTTTGTCAGCAACATCTGTGGAAGGGATTTCATTACTTCTGTTCGTGGTGTCCCCAATGTCATTTGCCGCAGTCCCATAATCTTAAATTGGAGAAAGGGGAAAAAGAAGGAAGTATGAAGTTGTCATTAGGCTGCCAACAAACATGAGGCCACAGTACAACCCAGAATGAAGCAAGACAAATTACAAGATTCCAAACCACTGACAGCGTGGCTGGGGAGAAGCGTGACCTGCCGTTGGGTTAAATCCATTGCAGCGTTAGGACTGTGCGATGCGAAAATTATATTCAGCCCAGATCTTTACATCATTGTTTTGTTTGGTCAAATTCCAAGCCAGGTCTAGGATTTTTCTTTGCACATAAGAATATATTCCTTTTTTGATAAAGTATTTAATGAAAATACAAAAAAGAATCGATCATGTAAGAGTCAGATTTACAGACCTGGAAGGGTCTTTGGAAATCGAGTCTAACCACAAGTTTTACAGCTGCAGAATGAGAGCTAAGGGATGTTAAATGACTAGTCTAAAGTCAACTGGCAAGAAGGCAACAGAGCCTAGACATGAACCAGGCTTGAAATCAGCAGCTCTGATTTCCGAGGCAGAAGCACTCAAGGTAGAATGTGGAATCGGCACCAATAGGGAACTTGGGTCCACATCTGAACTTTTTTGAAGAGCTCTGAATTGCCAATATATCAGTTTCAGAATTAATGTGTAGGGAACTTCACCAATACAACATTTAGAATTGTGAGGGTATGTTCTCAGTTCTCAAATGCAGTTGCTCTTCTGAATCAATTTTAGTCTACAGGGATCAGGATATAAGTAAATGATTTTTTTGTAGACAAAGTTTTTATTAACATATTACATATAAAAGTCATAAAAAGTTTTTGGTAAGCTTATTGCAGACCATGTTGTTTATAAATTTTTGTATTTTTATTCTAAATAGGTATGGTGCCTTCAATTTCCATCCTGAACAAACAAACTCATTAAGGCAGCCCTAGCTAATCTTCCCTTGGTAGAATTATCAAGCTGGCCTTAGGGCCACCAATTTAAATTATAATTTTACTAGCAGAGTGTTCCTTTGAATGTGAATGAAAATTAACAGAAAAAGCATATATTTTCTATCTGTAGCTGTTTTATTTTTAACTGCAAAACTACATTCTCACCATTTTCATTTTGAATATATTAGAACTTATTAATATTTCAACCAAACAGTAGGAGATATCATTTATCTGCTTATTTTCCCTTTTCATATTATATCCAGCTACTCATGCAAAATTAAACCACTAAAGTATCTATAGTTTAATATCATGACATTGTAGCCCAAAGATCCAAAGTGTGACCTGAGACCAATGGAAAGATGACATTTTTAGAGTCTTAAAAGTTATTGGAAAGGAGTCCAAAACATAATTTTAAAACTGAAAATCACAATTCAAACATATTTCTCTGTGACACAATTTGACATACTTTCTTTAAGCCATATCAGAACAAATAAAAATAAAAATACACAAATCACATGCACAAAATTATCCAAACCACAGCTTGGAGGAAAGATGGCTTAACATGCATAAAGCAGGTAAAGACAATGTAATTCCCTAGTTAAAATTAGCTCAAGTTAAATATACACATGTACAATAAACATACAGAGAATTGTTTTATATTAAAATTATAAACTATATTTATATTAAAAATATAAATATACACATTTGTCAAGGCGTGTATATAAAATTAAAGAATAGATTTTATAGAATATATAAATGTATCTTTTTAATCAATGTAAGTTTTAATCAATCTTAAATTTCAAGCCAAGTCTTGAAATTTAGCCTGCCACTTCCCCAAACGGAAGCCTCCTGGTCATGAAGGTGGTTTGAAAACTGTTAAAGATGGATTTTCATACCTAGTAAAACAGCCCTGGGATTCAATTAAAATAACAAAGTAAATATAATATATTTGGTAAGCTAATATAGTGAATCTTTGGGTTTCTCCCTTTCCACATTCCTAGAAGAATCCCATTTTATTCAAGGGGATCAAGCACATCCTCTGGGGAAGCTGATCGAAACTCTAGGCATGGGTCTAGCTAGTCAAGGGTAATCCAGCCCTCTTCTCAGTACTGGAGGCAAAAATGGACCATGACCCAACTGAGTCTTGAATCAGATACAGGAGGGCTTGGTGGAGGTCTCTGGGAAAGTTCTCTTTCTTCTGGAACACTTTCAAAAGCTCTTCCCTTTCTCTCATCAATGTGAATGATTCATCTTAAAACCGTAAGAGAAACCAGCCTTCAGTGAAGCCAGTACAATGGGCAGGAGAGTGCAGAGATAAAAAAAAAACTTGGATCCCTGATGACATGGTTGAGCTGCTGGTTTCACCAACCTTAAAACATGCCCTGGGGCTTCCCTGGTGGCGCAGTGGTTGAGAATCCGCCTGCCAATGTAGGGGACACGGGTTCGAGCCCTGGTCTGGGAAGATCCCACACGCCGCGGGGCAACTAGGCCCGTGAGCCGCAGCTACTGGGCCTGCGCGTCTGGAGCCTGTGCTCCGCAGCAAGAGAGGCCGTGATAGTGAGAGGCCTGCGCACCGCGATGAAGAGTGGCCCCCGCTCGCCGCAACTAGAGAAAGCCCTCGCACAGAAACGAAGACCCAACACAGCCATAAATAAATAAATTTAATTTAAAAACAAAAAACAACAAAAAAGCATGCCCTGCCTCTGAGGATCCTGTGTGTGAGCCAGCCTTCCTCATTTTGTAAGAAACATAATTTTGAATTGGCTTTACTGTCACGGCCAGAAACTGATACACCTCCCTTTTCTTGGTAGTCATGGCTTTTAAACAGGTAATTAGTTCCCAATTATGGAAACAAAATGTCTGTTGCAGCACAATGGATTTACTACTTCCAAGAACAAGCAGGAGAGAGAAAACGTTATTTACAGGCATTGTAAATATCAAGGGAAAACAGCCATCAATACTGAATGATTTTTGAAATATTATTTTGGCCTATGTCATGCTTGAAGTATATATTTAACTGAGCTTAAAGTTAGTTCTTCTTTTAATTGTTTTATTTCATTTTAGACAAACATTTTGAAAAAAATACAAAATACAGACCACAGGATAGCTACCTTCATAAATTACATCAGGATAATTTGGGTTTGCACCTAAAAAGAAAACAAAACAAAGATATCTTGTTAAGTATGCATTTGAAGTTAAAAAATTACTAACTTATACTCACTAAAATCAGCTAGATATACATTGAAAGTTTTCTAATTGAATAGACTATTTTATAGGACAGGGGAATAAAATCTGAAATTCTAGGTTTGCTTCATGTTAACCTTGTTGCTCTCTCCAAGCCCACAACCTCCATCCCTCTTCCAAAAAAGGAAAGAAAAGGATAAACAGAATTTACAAATCACTTTAGCAAGAAAATATTCAACAATCAATGAATTATGACCATTTCCTTTTTTTAAAACTGTTTCTATTAAACACTTGGTCATTTTAATTGTAACTTTGGTATTTCTACTCCAGAAACAGATCATTTCTATACCACTTTTGTTATTCTCTGATGATTTGGGGGTTACTTTCAAACTATGTTGTGGCAGGTCCATTTGTATTCACAAACACGTTATTAACCAGCCTAGATAATAATATCTAAAGCACAATTTTGCTCTCCACTTGGTCTTCAGGGACATTTCTATGACAGAATAAACCTTTTTTTTTTTTTTACCCTAATACAACATAGAAAAACAAATATACTTTCTCTACTGAGATTATAAATAAATGTTATATCACAGAGAAATTCAAGAGTATATCATTTAATTATTTTGGATGTGTCTTTAGTCTCCAAGATGGTCAGAATATTCATTTAAAAATATTCCTAAGAGAATTTGCAAAAAACGAAAAATTTTTTAACTTTTTAAAATCACTGTCAAAAAGAGCCGGTGAAGGCTTCCGGGAAGGTGGTGGAAGAGTAAGACGCGGAGATCACCTTCCTCCCCACAGATACACCAGAAATACATCTACACGTGGAACAACTCCTACAGAACACCTACTGAATGCTGGCTGAAGACCTCAGACCTCCCAAAAGGCAAGAAACCCCCCACGTACCTGGGTAGGGCAAAAGAAAAAAGAATAAACACAAACAAAAGGATAGGGACGGGACCTGCACCAGTGGGAGGGAGCTGTGAAGGAGGAAAGTTTTCCACACACTAGGAAGCCCCTTCGCGGGCGGAGACTGCGGGTGGTGGAGGGGAAAAGCTTCGGAGCCGCGGAGGAGAGCACAGCAACAGCGCTGCGGAGGGCAAAGCGGAGAGATTCCCGCACAGAGGTTCAGGGCCGACCGGCACTCACCAGGCCGAGAGGCTTGTCTGCTCCCCCGCCGGGGCGGGCGGGGCTGGGAGCTGAGGCTCGGGCTTCGGTCGGAGCACCTGAAGAGGACTGGGGTTGGCGGTGTGAACACAGCCTGCAGGGGGTTAGTGTGCCACGGATAGCCGGGAGGGAGTCCGGGAAAAAGTCTGGACCTGCCGAAGAGGCAAGAGACTTTTTCTTGCCTCTTTGTTTCCTGGTGCGCGAGGAGAGGGGATGAAGAGCGCTGCTTAAAGGAGCTCCAGAGACGGGCGCGAGCCACGGCTAAAAGCGTGGACCCCAGAGACGGGCATGAGACGCTAAGGCGGCTACTGCCGCCACCAAGAAGCCTGTGTGCGAGCACAGTTTACTATCCACACACCTCGTCCGGGGAGCCTGTCCAGCCCGCCACTGCCAGGGTCCCAGGATCCAGGGACAACTTCCCCAGGAGAACTCACGGCACGCCTCAGGCTGGTGCAACGTCATGCCGGCCTCTGCCGCAACGTCATGCCGGCCTCTGCCGCCGCAGGCTCGACCCGCCCTCCGAGCCCCGCCCTCTCCCCGGCCTGAGTGAGCCAGAGCCCCCGAATCAGCGGCTCCTTTAACACCGTCCTGTCTGAGCGAAGAACAGACGCCCTACGGCGACCTACACGAAGAGGCGGGGTCAAATCAAAAGCTGAGCCCCTGGGAGCTATGAGAACAAAGAAGAGAAAGGGAAATCTCTCCCAGCAGCCTCAGAAGCAGCGGATTAAAGCTCCACAATCAACTTGATGTCTGTGGAATACATGAATAGACAACGAATCATCCCAAATTGAGGAGGTGGACTTTGAGAGCAATATTTATGCTGTACAGCTTTGCTTCCACCATTTGTCCTAGGGTTCTATCCGTCCGTTTTGTTTCTTTTTTATTTTTTTCTTAATAATTATTTTTTATTTAATAAATTTATTATATTTTATCTTATTTTATTTTACTTCATCTTTCTTTCTTTCCTTCCCTCCTTCCTTCCCTTCTTCCTCCCTCCCTCCCTCCCTCCTTTCTTTCTTTCCTTCTTTCTTTCTTTCTCCTTCTACTAATTCTTTCTACTTTTTCTCCCTTTCATTCTGAGCCTTGTGGATGAAAGGCTCTTGGTGCTGCAGCCAGGAGTCAGTGCTCTGCCTCTCAGGTGGGAGAGCCAACTTCAGGACACTGGTCCACAAGAGACCTCCCAGCTCCACATAATATCAAACAGAGAAAATCTCCCAGAGATCTCCATCTCAACGACAGCTCCCAGCTTCACTCAACGACCAGCAAGCTACCGTGCTGGACATCCTATGCCAAACAACTAGCAAGACAGAAACACAACCCCACCCATTAGCAGAGAGGCTGCCTAAAATAATAATAAGTCCACAGACACCCCAAAACACACCACCACACGTGCACCTGCCCACCAGAAAGACAAGATCCACCCTCATCCACCAGAACACAGACACTAGTCCCCTCCACCAGGAAGCCTACACAACCCACTGAACCAATCTTAGCCACTGGGGACAGACACCAAAAATAACAGGAACTACGAACCTGCAGCCTGCAAAAAGGAGACCCCAAACACAGTAAGATAAGCAAAATGAGGAGACAGAAAAACACACAGCAGATGAAGGAGCAAGATAAAAGCCCACCAGACATTAATGAAGAGGAAATAGGCAGTCTACCTGAAAAACAATTCAGAATAATGATAGTACAGTTGATTCAAAATCTTGGAAATAGAATGGACAAAATGTAATAAACATTTAACAAGTAACTAGAAGAGAAAAGATGAAACAAACACTGATGAACAACACAATAAATGAAATTAAAAATACTCTAGATGTGATCAATAGCAGAATAACTGAGGTAGAAGAACAGATAAGTGACCTGGAAGATAAAATAGTGGAAATAACTACTGCAGAGCAGAATAAAGAAAAAAGAATGAAAACAACTGAGGACAGTCTCAGAGACCTCTGGGACAACATTAAACGCACCAACATTCGAATTATAGGGGTTCCAGAAGAAGAAGAGAAAAAAAAAAGGGACTGAGAAGATATTTGAAGAGATTATAGTTGAAAACTTCCCTAATATGGGAAAGGAAATAGTTAATCAAGTCCAGGAATCACAGAGAGTCCCATACAGGATAAATCCAAGGAGAAATATGTCAAGACACATATTAAACGGTCAAAAATTAAATACAAAGAAAACATATTAAAAGCAGCAAGGGAAAAACAACAAATAACACACAAGGGGATCCCCATAAGGTTAACAACTGATCTTTCAGGAGAAACTCTACAAGCCAGAAGGGACTGGCAGGACATATTTAAAGTGGCGAAGGAGAAAAAACTGCAACCAAGATTACTCTACCCAGCAAGGATCTCATTCAGTTTTGATGGAGAAATTAAAACCTTTACAGACAAGCAAAAGCTGAGAGAGTTCAGCACCACCAAACCAGCTCTACAGCAAATACTAAAGGAACTTCTCTAGGCAAGAAACACAAGAGAAGGAAAAGACCTACAATAACGAACCCAAAACAATTAAGAAAATGGGAATAGGAACATACATATCGATAATTACCTTAAATGTAAATGGACTAAACGCTCCACCAAAAGACACAGATTGGCTGAATGGATACAAAAAGAAGACCCATATATATGCTGTCTACAAGAGACCCACTTCAGACCTAGAGACACATACAGACTGAAAGTAAGGGGATGGGAAAAGGTATTTCATGTAAATGGAAACCAAAAGAAAGCTGGAGTAGCAATTCTCATATCAGATAAAATAGACTTTAACATAAAGACCGTTAGAAGAGACAAAGAAGGACACTACATAATTATCAAGGGATCGATCCAAGAAGAAGATATAACAATTGGAAATATTTATGCACCCACCATAGGAGCACCTCAATACATAAGGCAAATACTAACAGCCATAAAAGGGGAAATCGACAGTAACACATTCATAGTAGGGGACTTTAACACCCCACTTTCACCAATGGACAGATCATCCAAAATGAAAATAAATAAGGAAACACAAGCTTTAAATGATACATTAAACAAGATGGACTTAATTAATATTTATAGGACATTCCATCCAAAAACAACAGAATACACATTTTTCTCAAGTGAGATGGAACATTCTCCAGGATAGATCATATCTTGGGTCACAAGTCAAGCCTTGGTAAATTTAAGAAAATTGAAATTGTTTCAAATATCTTTTCCGACCACAATGCTATGAGACTACATATCAATTACAGGAAAAGTTCTGTAAAAAATACAAACACATGGAGGCTAAACAATACACCACTTAATAACGAAGTGATCACTGAAGAAATCAAAGAGGAAATTAAAAAATACCTAGAAACAAATTACAATGGAGACACGACGACCCAAAACCTATGGGATGCAGCAAAAGTAGTTCTAAGAGGGAAGTTTATAGCAATACAATCTTACCTTAAGAAACAGGAAACATCTCGAATAAACAACCTAACCTTGCACCTAAAGCAATTAGAGAAAGAAGAACAAATAAAACCCAAAGTTAGCAGGAGGAAAGAAATCATAAAAATCAGATCAGAAATAAATGAAAAAGAAATGAAGGAAACGATAGCAAAGATCAATAAAACGAAAAGCTGGTTCTTTGAAAAGATAGACAAAATTGATAAACCATTAGGCAGACTCATCAAGAAAAAAAGGGAGAAGACTCAAATCAATAGAATTAGAAATGAAAAAGGAGAAGTAACAACTGACACTGCAGAAATACAAAAGATCATGAGAGATTACTACAAGCAACTCTATGCCAATAACATGGACAACTTGGAAGAAATGGACAAATTCTTAGAAATGCACAACCTGCCAAGACTGAATCAGGAAGAAATTGAAAATATGAACAGACCAATCACAAGCACTGAAATTGAAACTGTGATTTAAAATCTTCCAACAAACAAAAGCCCAGGACCAGATGGCTTCACAGGCAAATTCTATCAAACATTTAGAGAAGAGCTAACACCTATCCTTCTCAAACTCTTCAAAAATATAGCAGAGGGAGGAACACTCCCAAACTCATTCTACGAGGCCACCATCACCATGATACCAAAACCAGACAAGGATGTCACAAAGAAAGAAAACTATAGGCCAATATCACTGATGAACATAGATGCAAAAATCCTCAACAAAATACTAGCAAACAGAATCCAACAGCACATTAAAAGGATCGTACACCATGATCAAGTGGGGTTTATCCCAGGAATGCAAGGATTCTTCAATATATGCAAATCAATCAATGTGATAAACCATATTAACAAATGGAAGGAGAAAAACCATATAATCATCTCAATAGATGCAGAGAAAGCTTTTGACAAAATTCAACACCTATTTATGATAAAAACCCTGCAGAAGGTAGGCATAGAGGGAACTTTCCTCAACATAATAAAGGCCATATATGACAAACCCACAGCCAACATCATCCTCAATGGTGAAAAACTGAAAGCATTTCCACTAAGATCAGGAACAAGACAAGGTTGCCCACTCTACCATTCTTATTCAACATAGTTTTGGAAGATTTAGCCGCAGCAATCAGAGAAGAAAAGGAAATAAAAGGAATACAAATCGGAAAAGAAGAAGTAAAGCTGTCACTGTTTGCAGATGACATGATACTATACATAGAGAATCCTAAAGATGCTACCAGAAAACTACTAGAGCTAATCAATGAATTTGGTAAAGTAGCAGGATACAAAATTAATGCACAGAAATCTCTGGCATTCCTATACACTAAGGATGAAACATCTGAAAGTGAAATCAAGAAAATACTCCCATTTGCCATTGCAACAAAAAGAATAAAATATCTAGGAATAAACCTACCTATGGAGACAAAAGACCTGTATGCAGAAAATTATGAGACATTGATGAAAGAAATTAAAGATGATACAAATAGATGGAGAGATATACCATGTTCTTGGATTGGAAGAATCAATGTTGTGAAAATGACTATACTACCCAAAGCAATCTACAGATTCAATGCAATCCCTATCAAACTACCACTGGCATTTTTCACAGAACTAGAACAAAAAATTCACAATTTGTATGTAACCACAAAAGACCCCGAATAGCCAGAGCAATCTTGAGAACGAAAAACGGAGCTGGTGGAATCAGGCTCCCTGACTTCAGACTATACTACAAAGCTACAGTAATCAAGACAGTATTGTACTGGCACAAAAACAGAAAGATAGATCAATGGTGCCACAGTGCTATGTGACAGCCTGGAGGGGTGGGATAGGGAGGGTGGGAGGGAGGGAGACGCAAGAGGGAAGAGGTATGGGAACATATGTATATGTATAACTGATTCACTTTGTTATACAGCAGAAACTAACACACCATTGTAAAGCAATTATACTCCAAAAAAGATGTAAAAAAAAAAACGGTGCCAAAAAACATTTGCTACTTACTCTTCACTGAGAAGTAACTGGGTGTCTATATAAAAGCCTGCTTGGAATTAAAATTAAATTTTGATGTAATATTTAAGTGATTACACAATGAATTTCCAAAGCCACTTTCTATGCTTTTAGTCTTTCCTTACCATGTGAAAAGGTAAAATTTGTAAACCATAAAGTTTACTTGGTTCTCATTTCATTTCTGAACTCTTAGCAGAAAAATACTTAAAATAACTGAAACTTGAGCCAAGTTTCTGTTCATGTGTTCCCCAGTGAAGAATCACGGTTAGTCTAAATGAAGAACCAAATAAAAGTAGTCCTAATGCTAAATTAGAATTTCAACCCAGTTCAACTAGAAGAATATCTATTTTAGCAGGGGAAAAATTAAGTAGATTGTTGGGCTCTTCGATTCAGGAATGCTACATACTGCCATGCAGTCCATGCTTTGTACAACTCCTGGGGGCACCATTAAGACTATCATCTATGTTAATGGAACCATCTGGAATTGTGCAGTGCACAACCTGTGCAGCCACTTCTGATGAATTCATGCTAAGTTATCGATTCCAGTCATTTTCAATTGTATTTTGAGTTTTATAATCTCAAACACCACTTCAAAGTAGCTTTGCGTTACAAAATGCTAATATGCATTGTCAGAATTATTTGTAGCTGATATGACATTCCTGAGAAGGATCTTGAAAGTTGCCCTGCAGGTTGAGGGGTAATTCAGTGAATAAAGCAGGAGAATATCCCAGGAGCAGCCCTGGGAATATCATTTGCAGGACACCCACTCATCCCCTGAAGTCCTTTCTCTTTGCAAAGTCCCTGGACCTAATGGTGTCCCCTCAACGTGAGGATTTTCCACCCCTGCTGAAGGAAAGATTCTATAATCCCAAGAGAGCAAGTCATTCTTTGAACTGCTCAGTAATCTGTTACTTTAGAAGAACCCACTCAGATCCCCTTCTCACTGTGCCCTCAACCTACCATCTGAATTTGCAAGGCATCCGCCCACTAGAGTCTACTCTTCACTTCTAGACCTGACTCCAGGTCCCCAGGACCCAGAGTTCCCTCAACACAGGCCCCCCACACACTTGCTGGGACTAGGCAGCCTCTCCCCTACATTGGTCAGCTCCAGGCGGCCTCACCATCAGTGTGAACTCCCTCCCTCTGACTCAAGACCCCAAGGGTGGGGTGACGACTGAGCGAGAATGGGTGGGCTGAGGTGTCCACATGCACACCCATCCCCTCTCATTATACCTCTCGCCATGTAGCCGGAGGCACAGGGCAGGGGACATGGCCGGGACCAGCTCTACCAAAACCACTATGTTCTGGCTTGGAACTCCAAGAGTCTGAGAATTTGATTTTCAGACCCAGGTTTTCAGGTCATTATGAACATACATTTGCCAAGGTAGGAGGATAGAACCTATTTAACAATTCCTTAACTGGATGTATATTTTTTAAGTATTTGGATATAAGTATGTGGATTCTCATTTGTACTAGATTAACCAACCAACCAACCAAGATTGCCTGAGGCCAAGGAGTTTAAGTTTTAAAACTGGGATAGTTCCGAACAAATCCTTGCAATTTGTCCAGGATGAGCGCTTTCCCTGGACATAGGACTTGTAGTGCTAAAATTGGGACCAGTCAGTCACCCTGATTTACTCTCATGCTCTCAGCAACTCCACATGTAGCCACCACCTGATTCCATAAGAAAGTAAAAAGACTCAGGATTCAGAGCCAGATGTATCTACACCACACACGTGAAAGGGCTTCAGTGAATATGACTGACATACAGGTGGATTCAGGTTCATCGCAGACAGGGAACACCCAAACACGTTACTCACACAAAGCCCCAGGAAGATCCAAAATGTCGAATCAATTCAATTTAGCAAATGTCAGGTACAGAAAACTGGGGTTTGGGGTGGGATCAAAAGGAAATAGGTTAGCTCAGAATCTGGAAAACAGGTCCTTTTCCAGACTTCCGATTCATATCAGTGCATGCCTTTTCTACCAAATTCACCATCAAAACCATTAGGTCATGTCTACACTTTCTGAGAAGCACTATATTTTCCTAGTTTCATTGTCCCAGATGCATGAGAAATATTGTCATTTCACTTTCATTGTCAGGATTAGCCAAATTTAGTGCAAGATTATGAAACTCACAGAAAGACAACGTAGGAGGAACAATAATGGGTTTTTTTTTTCCTTCCCTACCATACTGTACTATTTCTGACGAGGACCTACTCATCGAAAGAAAGAAATGCCTCTTTCTGTACGAAGGTTTAGGAGGCCTGCCGTGTGGACGGATGCACAGACCTGGACTTTATGAAAAGCCAGGGTCACATTACTCCAGCTGACCCCAGCTTATCAAGCAGATTATTTTGCTTCTAGCAACTTCTCAGTCAAGCTAACCTCCAGTGAGGTTTACACACCAGTAGCACAGTAGTTATTAACATCATTTTAAATGCAGACACAGGAAAAAAAATCACCATTTCCTTTTTAGACTTTTGGCAATGGTCAAATTTTGAAGATACCCTGCCATTTTAAAGTCTAATTTACTTAGTTTAAATTCATTCATTATGTACCATTATATGCTAAAGGTAGGAACCGCTGTTGGGAGATAATCAGGATTAAAAGGTGAGTGAGAAAAGACAAACATGAGCTAGAAGGGAAAAAGCCAGTGAAAAGAGAATGAATGAAAGATAAATGCACTTGAGTAATGCACTTGTCGTGGAGATTTGAGAAGGGTTATGTTTCCTTGAAGACTACCCGAGTAGCTCTGTTTAAGTAAGGAATCTTAGACAGAGGTAGCAGAGGTGGCCTCAAGACCTAACGCTTCATGTTGGGAATCTCCAGAATAAAATATGGACATCCTGGAACTCCCTTAACCCACTGGCATTCTGAACAAGCAGCAGACCATCTCTACCTCCACAGCTCACCCAGGAGCAGAAGCTACACCAACCAAAACCAGACGAGTGCCAATGTCTGCTTGTCTGATGTTCAAGTACTATCTTCCCAAGAGTCTGCTGAGCATCTCCAGGTGCTACACTCACTAGTATCTCGTGCTTTTTTTTTTTTTATTAAAACTATAAGAATAACAACCATTTATTTGCCCTACTTCTTCAATTTGGGCAGTGCTTAGTGGGCTCCACGTGATGTTGACTGGGGCAGTCCAGCTGGGACTGCAAGATCCAAGTTGGCTTCCCTTCCCTCCATGCCCCTCGGCTGGTATGACCGGGACAGCTTGGGACTGGCTGGGCTTCTCTCCATATCTTCGTAATCCTCCACAACCTCTTTCCCAAGGTTGGTGTTTATCTCCAGCCAACCTAAAGTCTAGACTCAGAACTGACACAGTGTTATTTCTCCCATTTGCTATTGGCCAAAAAAAAGTCAAAAGGTCAATCAAAACTCAAGGAGAGGGAAAAAGGACTGCATCTCTTTATGGTCTGAGAAGATGGGTGCAACAAATTCTTCCATTTCTGTCAGTACCTCATTCTTGACCCAAGGCATGTTGTCAGGAATTATGGGAAGAGGACTAAGGTCCAGAGTGCAGCCTGAAATCTGAAACGCCCCAAGTGAAAAGAGCAATGGAAACTGTATTATAACCACACACTCCTGACAAAGCTTTGTATTCAACGTGTCACGTCTGCACCTCCAAGACACAGACCCTTTGGGCATTTAGGCTTCTAAACATGGATGATAAAATCATTTTTCTCCCCTCAACAATATCAAACCAAAGCACTCCGCCATCCTCTTAATTCCATGCTAAATGACTTCATGCAAGGACCTGTTTACTTCCATTTTCTAATCTCATTTATAGCTGGTGAGTAAATCTTATGACTTTATATAAATCTTCATGAGAAAATCTTTATGACTTTTTAACTGTAAAACTCTACAGTAAAAGGAAAAGCACATTTGTAGGATTAAAAAAAAAAACTGTGGGAAGATAGGTAGCCTGACCAGAGGGTTCACTTTCCATTCTGCTCTAAAGATAAAAATAATAGTGGAGGCCAAGAGACACATCTGTTTCTTTCCTTTAAGCTTTTAGTCTCTCTCTAATGCTCAAAAAAAAATTTTTTAAGACTTTTCTTGCAATTCTTTTTGCAGACTCTTTTTAGTGTGATCTTAAAAAATATTTCAAAGAATTCCATATGATAAAGGCATAGCAAAAGATTTGTTCTTTTCAAATAAACTGCCCTTGCTTTGTCAACAGTGTTTTCTAACTCATGGCAGTCTGCCTTTTGATTTCCAGATCCTTCTCCTCTTCCCTGTCTAAATGGTAGGCTGAACTCGGGGCCTGAAAACGTCGGGGGTTCGGACGTCTGGGTTTTCTTTCTGGATGAACCATTACTGTGCCATGAAGCACTGGGAGCCTCTTCCCATTTTCTGTAACAAAGGAGTCTTCATCCGACAGAAGAGGATAATAGCATTGGCTTGGCAACTCCTCAGGAGCTTCAGGAGGCATAATTAATTAACATTAGTACTCTTGAGACAAAAAGAGCTATTTAAGTATAAATCTTAATTATCATGATTATTATGAGTCTATAGCTGAACCATACCCTTCTCCGTTTTTAAGGCAGAAAAGCAAGTAAAACTTTCTGTCCTTTCACTCCCAGGACAAGACATGGGTCCTGACAAATGGCCTTAAGAACAAGTAGTGGGGGGCTTTATATTTTCTTAATGTGTAACATTTGGAGAAATTTCCCCACCGTACATTCTTTGGCCTAAGTACACCAAACCTAAACAGGCCAGTTCGAGGGCAATTCTAAGTGCTGTAGAGAGCTCTAGCTCATCCAGACGTCATGAGTCTTTGGATAAAACGGCACAAATGAAAAGCTGTGGGGAAAACTCTTCCAATATTTATAGTTTGCTCCTGACGCGCATTTTGCATAGGAGGCAACTGCTCCCAAATTAGGCAGCATAAGTCACTGACTCCCACTGCTTATGTGAATGAGCATTCTTGAGCTGTGACATTCTTCCTGAATGAGTGGGCCTTAAAGGCACTCTTTATGTACAGCCTAAAGAATGGAAAGCTTTAAAACCCGGGTATTTTACCATCTAGTGCTCTGGCTAGGCTTGTTCCAAGCCTGAAGTATTAATCATTTGATTAATGATTTCAACAGGAGAATCCACTCTTAAGCAATCAACGTGTTCACGTTTACAGTAATATCTGACCTTGAAAATTCTTAGAACTTGTGCTATCTAATCAAAAGATGCTAACAAAGGCTCCAGGTTTCTTCCTCATGGCACTCACAAGCAATCTCTCTGCCATGAATTTCTGCTTAGAATTGTGCTTAAAAGGTACCCTCACCACTCCTAATCTCCACTCAGTCTCCACCCACACATTCGTGCTCATGAAGGGACTTCTCTATAGGTGGGATTGAATTCCAGTGACATCCACATAATGGATCAATTTCATCTTAGACAAGTCTTATTTTTGACCTGTAAGCTAAATAGGATACAGCAGAATCTTTAGAGAATCCTCAGATAACCCCATGTTTTCTGTGTTTGTGCCTGCACTGCTGTCTCTACTTATTCACTCTCCCAAGCCTCCTTAAGCCATCCTACCTTTTGCCAAGCCCAATTAGAGTGCATCTCTGTGCACCAACTATTCCATATTTTTATCATTATTGCTGGTTAATACCCTTGGAGAGTCAGTGAGGTAACCTCGATGGATGCCTGACCAGTTCTTTCAGTGCTCACACCCCCCACCACCACCACCACTGACCCTGGCTAGGTTCTGCAGGGCAGAAGCGAACTATCCTTACTACTCAAAGTGTGGTCCATGGATTTTGAGCACCATCTGGGAGCTTGTTAGAAATGCAAACTCTAAGCCCTTCTCCAGACTCATAGCATCAGAATCTGCATTTAACAGGATTTCCAGGAGATCTAATTGCTCATCAAAGTTTGAGAAACCCTGGTTTACAACTCCATGGCAAGTTTGACCAAAGTCAAAAGGCCCCAAGTGAAGCGTAGAGCAAACCTGAAAATAGCATACCTAAATATTGAGGGGGGAGGGCAGCGACTGCAGAAAATATTAGGGGTAATGGCAAGAGGTGTGTTTTGTCCCCAGTGGCACATGTCTGGACCCCACTCCAAATGGAGAGGGGGAGGAGACAGCTTAGACACCTGAGAGAGCTCACATTCACCCACCCTCTCTAGGAGCCCAACGCTGACTTAGTTTTCTCCTGAAAGGGCCTAGTCTAGAAAGCTCAGGTAGTCAGGGGGCAGAGTCTGGAGGTCCTCTTCTCTGGGCAAGCCCAAGCCTCTAGATGAGGGAGGACAAAGCTGAGAGAAAAGCGTTTCTGGTCAGCAAGTTTCTTCCTAAAGGCTACAGAGCATAAGCACAAAGGGACGTGAGGATGGGTACCGTGTCATTATGCTCTCACACCTCCCTCAGGAGAGGACCACACTGAGCTCCTCCCTATTCTGGGTCAGGTACCCTGAGGGCACTCCCAGATGCTCATCTTCACAACCACCTTCTAAGGAGGTGCTAGAACCCTACATTTTACAGAGAAGCAAAGCTAGGTTTAGAGGTGGTAAGAAAATCACTCAAAGCCACACAGGTCGTGAAAGACAGAACTCTTATGTGCATCAGATCTGAGTTCCAAACCCAAACCCTTCCCCCTGTGCCAAGCTTCCTTTGGAATAATGAGGAGAGGGGGAAAACTATGTTTAAATTCCAAGCTCAAACACCAGATATGAATGAGTCATTTGGATCCACAGCAAAAGACAGGAGTTATCTCATGAAAAGTAAAATTTTTGAGGTTCTACCTATTCCACTTAGTTTTTCTGTTCAACGGCTTCCACAAAAAGAAGGGGTGCTTAATTCTTTATTGCCTGCAATTTCTGCACACCTTCAGCTGAACAGCTTTCCTTCCTGCCTTCCATGAGTAGATCCTGCCTAATAGCGGGACGGGGACATCCCTGGGAATTAGAAGCCAGGGTAAAGACCACCACAAACAGAAGCAGGGGACAGAAATGAAAGCCCAAGTGTTTCTTCATCTTTCATCATTTTATGGGTGGTTGCAGTGCTTTCTATTATTGGGAGAAAGGGCTTTGTTTTATTGCCTGTTGGTGGGTAGCCCAGCGCCCTCTGTTTGTTAAACCTCCAGACAGATCTGACAAATTGTTCAAAATCCTAGGATTCTAGTACAACAGGATGTTAAGCAAGACTCTCCTGCCTTAGTAACCGACACCAAAGTGAACATGAGACACTCACAGGCGGAATTCACAAAGGAAATGGCTGAGAACTGAATCCACTGTCCTTTGAAACATCTGATTCACGCTGAGACTTCAAAAGGTCCCAGAGAGAAGAGAAAAAGGAAGGACTTATAAAGAAGTTTCTTTGGGGAGAAGTGTTGCCAACGTCACCACCCCACCATGGGGCTTCCACCGGCTGCGCTTGAGGACGTGTCCTGTATTCTCTGCAGGCGAAAGGCTCAGAGGACAAGTGTCTGGCTCTGCCAGAGAAGGCTCAGGCCACCTGTGGTGGAACGTTTGGGTTCCACCTGTACACCCAGAAATGTCAGGCAGGACAAGGGATCACTAGGGTTCCCCGTGGACCAGATGGAGGAAGTCTGCACGGGGAGTCCAGAGGGCCAGAGGGACCCCAAAAGCACAAAGCTGCATTCCTGGGTGCTGAGGAAGGAGGTGCTTCCAGCAGCCAGAACAGAAATGCATTTATGTCATGGGAACTGCAGGAGAGGGTGCTGCAGAGAGAGGAACCTCCACAAAGGGCTCCAGGAAACAAGATCGGTGAATCGGCATTGAACACCGCCAGGTCCCAAGAGCACAGAGCCACCAGCCAGCACACTTCCCCACCCTCTGTACCCCAAGCCCAACCCCTCCGCCTCATTAGTGAGCTCCAGCCCCCGCCCCCATGCTGCCAGCCCGAACTGGGAGGGGAGAGGACACTGACCCTCAAAGCAAGTCCAGAGTTGGTTTCTAACTCAGAAGAGACATCCTGTTTCTCAGTTGAGATTTTGTCTGCAACCTCAAGTGACCAAAGGATTGTCTGTTACTCAACAATGAGCAGAAAAATCTTACCTGGGCCAGAGCTCCCATCTAGACCAGTGACTCTCACACTTGGCTGTACATTGGAGTCACTGGGAATCTCAAAAGTGAAAAATGCCAAAGCCGGAGCCACTGAATCAGAATTGCCAGAGATGGGCCCCAGGAATGTGTCTTAAACAATGAAATAAGATAAAACAACAATTAAAACTCACCGGTTGATTCTAACGTGCAATATAGAGTGCGATGCTACTGTTCTAGGAACCCGAGAAGATTACTCTTACTGACTAAATTGTAAAGGGCCGATGGAAAACCAAAACAAAATGAAATTAATTTGACTGTCACCAGTTGTCCTCTTCCATGTGTTAGAAAGATAAACACCACCGTTCTCTAGATTGCACTGCATGTCGTGCTCTGACCAGAGCAGAGTCCAGTTCTAAGCATGGGATCCAAAACAATCGATCTAGTGTTTGAAGTTTGGGGAAGTCTTTCCTCCCTTTCTCAGTTGCTAGCCAGGCTGCTAATGATGATCAGATAGAAAAAGCACTGGCCTGGTACCCGGGCCCTGCTGACATCCAAAGACCTGATAACACCTGTCCCTCCTCACAGCACCCTGGCTAGGGCTGGTGTCTGGTGTCGGACTCTGCAAGGTCCCAGCACCCCGGAGAGACGTTATATGGGGATCTTTACTACCTTCCTCCCAACCTCACACGCCATCGATGGCACCCTCCTGGCCTGGCTGATGCTGGCTCGGGGTCTCTCTGCCCCATCCTCGCTCCAAGTGGAAAGCAGAGTGTCTGCCACCACATCCCGTGTTTCCACACCATGCTGTGCGAGAGGCAATCGGGACTGTCACTAGGTTCAGTCAGCCATCATCTTCCATGCTCACCCATTTTTCTTTTATCAGGGACTTTTTGTTTATTTGTTTTTATTTCTGTTTTAATTTCTTTCAACACGCTTCATTCTCTATCTCCAAATAGCGGGTGAATTCCTAAGCAAAGGGACCATTTCACAGAAATCTCGGTTCTGAGCTGAATGAGGAATACACATGCAAGGACGAAAGAGCTGCCATTTTAATTCTCTGGCTTCATACGGTGATGCAACCAGCTTCACAGGGATCCCAAGCTGCTTGCTTCCTGGTAAGTCCAGAAACTCCCAGTGTGAAAAAAGGGGATCTCATCAAAACAACTAGGAAAAAAAGTAGCTGAAACTTCTTATCATAACGATTTGTGGGAGCTAAACTTCTTGAGCAATTACTATAAGATGACAGCAGAAATACTGAAGGGCTATAAATCCAAATGTGACCTGATGTCCTTAACTTGGAATGTACATTTAGACCAGAAGGGAAATTACATATATATATGCTATTTGTCTATTTTTCTTTAGTTTTAAAGGGGGTTAAGAGGGAAAGAAAGCAATTCTAAGAAAAGCCATTATCTGTGGGCTACGGCTACAAATCTCATAAATACCCACAAAGATTCTATCACACAAAGCCAAGTAAGATCACACTCTAATTGGTCAAAGTGGTTTATGGCCCATAAGGGCCATTTATATCCACTATCAACCCGGGCCAAGTCTCTTTCATTTCCACTTTCATTTATTACTCCTCGATAGCTGGTCCTTCAGTAAATACTTAAAAAGAAAAAAAAATCAGACTTTTCTAAAAGCCGTATTTACATTGAAGATCTGATAAAAAGGAATAAATGAACAAGAAAATGGAAAAAAAAAGGAGAGAAGAAAACATCTTTATAAAATGTGGCTTAATTTTTGTTTTAGATAAATACATATTTCCTTTTAAGGGAATATTTGAGAGACTCCAAAATATTCTTATGCCAGAAAACCATTCTTTCCTATCACTAGCTAAGTTAAAACTAACAAAGTGATCGATAAAAATGAGGCCACAGAGATAAGAGGAGATAAGTTCTACCAAATATTGGTACCATACAGAAATGTTCAAAAGAAAATACATCAAAATCTTATCTAAAATAGAAGCTACTGGCTTTACACTGACAGAACAGTGCTCATATCAAAGCACACAGACCACTTCTAAAACTTTTAAACACTAGACCTTCACCCTGGAATCAAGTTCACCTCCAACTGTTTCAAAAGTCAGTTGGCCAAATTCACATAAAGTCTGAAGTTTAGTTAAGAGTAACATACCAATGTCAGTTTCTTAGTTTTGACAAATGTAAGTAATGCAAGATGTTAGCATCAGGGAAACAAGGTGAGGCGTATCTGGGAACTCTGGATACCATCTTTGCAACTTTTCGGTATATTTAAAATTATTCACAAATCAAAAGTTTATTTAAAAACAGACAAAAAGCACTTGTCCCAAAAGCAGTCTCTGAATTTAACTATAAAGCTGTTATCCCTCCAAACATGCAGGAAAAGAAACATAGCAATCTAGCTATTTACTACAGCAAATGTAGCCAAGCAACTAAACTCGCAATTAAGAGGAAGATTTAATGAAACAGACAACAACTGCCAAGGTGTCTGGGTAAGTCATCCAAACATAGCTTCTTTTATGTGCTCCTGAAACGTTGTTTGTAAATCAAACTTATATAATTCAAATCACATTTTGAGCACACTAAGGAAGCCTGTGCATTTAAAAAGCTGTTGAGGGGCTTTTTGGAAGATGGCAGAAGAGTAAGACGTGGAGATCACCTTCCTCCCCACAGATACATCAGAAATACATCTACACGTGGAACAACTCCTACAGAACACCTACTCAACACTGGCAGAAGACCTCAGACCTCCCAAAAGGCAAGAAACTCCCCACGTACCTGGGTAGGGCAAAAGAAAAAAGAATAAACAGAGACAAAAGAATAGGGACAGGACCTGCACCAGTGGGAGGGAGCTGTGAAGGAGGACAGGTTTCCACACACTAGGAGCCCCTTCGCGCGTGGAGACTGCGGGTGGCGGAGGGGGAAAGCTTCGGAGCTGCGGAGGAGAGCACAGGAACAGGGGTGCAGAGGGCAAAGTGCAGAGATTCCCTCACAGAGGATCAGGGCCGACCGGCACTCACCAGCCCGAGAGGCTTGTCTGCTCACCCGCCGGGGCAGGCGGGGCTGGGAGCTGAAGCTCGGGCTTCGGTCGGAGCGCAGGGAGAGGACTGGCAGCATGAACACAGCTTGAAGGGGTTAGTGCACCACGGCTAGCCAGGAGGGAGTCTGGGGAAAAGTCTGGACCTGCCGAAGAGGCAAGAGACTTTTTCTTCCCTCTTGGTTTCCTGGTGCGCGAGGAGAGGGGATTAAAATCGCTGCTTAAAGGAGCTCCAGAGACGGGAGCGAGCCGCGGCTAACAGCGCGGACCCCAGAGACGGGCATGAGACGCTAAGGCTACTGCTGCCGACACCAAGAAGCCTGTGTGCGAGCACAGGTCACTATCCAAACCTCCCTTCCGGGGAGGCTGTGCAGCCCGCCACTGCCAGGATCCCGTGATCCAGGGACAACTTCCCCGGGAGAACGCACGGCGTGCCTCAGTCTGGTGCGACGTCGCGCCGGTGCAACGTCACGCCAGCCTCTGCGCCGCAGGCTCCACCCGCACTCCGAGCCCCTCCCTCCCGCCGGCCTGAGTGAGCCAGAGCCCCCGAATCAGCGGCTCCTTTAACCCCGTCCTGTCTGAGCGAAGAACAGATGCCCTCCGGCGACCTACACTTAGAGGCGGGGCCATATCCAAAGCTGAGCCCCGGGAACTGTGCGAACAAAGAAGAGAAAGGGAAATGTCTCCCAGCAGCCTCAGGAGCAGCGGATTTAATCTCCACAATCAACTTGATGTACCCTGCACCTGTGGAATACCTGAATAGACAACGAATCTTCCCAAATTGAGGAGATGGACTTTGAGAGCAAGATTTATGATTTTTCCCCCTTTCCTCTTTTTGTGAGTGTGTATGTGTATGCTCCTGTGTGAAATTTTGTCTGTACAGCTTTGCTTTCACCATTTGTCCTAGGGTTATATCCGTCCGTTTTTTGTGTTGTTTTTTTCTTTTACTTAAAAATTTTTTTTCTTAAAAATTATTTTTTATTTTAATAAATTTATTTTATCTTACTTTATTTTATTTTAGCCCCTTTCTTTCTTCCTTTCTACTTTTTCTCCCTTTTATTCTGAGCCGTGTGGATGAAAGGCTCTTGGTGCTCCAGCCAGGAGTCAGTGCTGTGCCTCTGAGCTGGGAGAGGTAACTTCAGGACAGTGGTCCACAACAGACCTCCCAGCTCCATGCAATATCAAATGGCGAAAATCTCCCAGATATCTCCATCTCTACACCAACACCCAGCTTGTCTCAACGACCAGCAAGCTACACTGCTAGACACCCTACGCCAAACAACTAGCAAGACAGGAACACAACCCCATCCATTAGCAGAGAGGCTGCCTAAAATGATAAGTCCACAGGCACCCCAAAACACACCACCACACGTGGACCTAACCACCAGAAAGACAAGATCCAGCCTCATCCACCAGAACACAGACATTAGTCCCCTCCACCAGGAAGCCTACACAACCCACTGAACCAACCTTAGCCACTGGGCACAGACACCAAAAACAATGGAAACGACGATCCTGCAGCCTGCAAAAAGGAGACCCCAAACACAGTAAGTTAAGCAAAATGAGAAGACAGAAAAACACAAAGCAGATGAAGGAGCAAGGTAAAAACCCACCAAACCTAACAAATGAGAGGAAATAAGCAGTCTACCTGAAAAAGAATTCAGAATAATGATAGTAACGATGATCCAAAATCTTGGAAACAGAATAGAGAAAATGCAAGAAACATTTAACAAGGACCTAGAAGAACGAAAGATGAAACAAGCAACGATGAACAACACAATAAATGAAATGAAAAATACTCTAGACTGGTTCAATAGCAGAATAACTGAGGCAGAAGAACGGATAAGTGACCTGGAAGACAAAATAGTGGAAATAACTACTGCAGAGCAGAATAAAGAAAAAAGAATGAAAACAACTGAGGACAGTCTCAGAGACCTCTGGGACAACATTAAACGCACCAACATTCGAATTATAGGGGTTCCAGAAGAAGAAGAGAAAAAAAAAAAGGGACTGAGAAGACATTTGAAGAGATTATAGTTGAAAACTTCCCTAATATGGGAAAGGAAATAGTTAATCAAGTCCAGGAATCACAGAGAGTCCCATACAGGATAAATCCAAGGAGAAATACTCCAAGACACATATTACTCAAACTGTCAAAAATTAAATACAAAGAAAACATATTAAAAGCAGCAAGGGAAAAACAACAAATAACACACAAGGGAATCCCCATAAGGTTAACAGCTGATCTTTCAGCAGAAACTCTGCAAGCCAGAAGGGACTGGCAGGACATATTTAAAGTGGCGAAGGAGAAAAACCTGCAACCAAGATTGCTCTACCCAGCAAGGATCTCATTCAGATTTGATGGAGAAATTAAAACCTTTACAGACAAGCAAAAGCTGAGACAGTTCAGCGTCACCAAACCAGCTTTACAACAAATGCTAATGGATCTTCTCTAGGCAAGAAACACAAGAGAAGGAAAAGACCTACAATAACCCAAAACAATTAAGAAAACGGGAATAGGAACATACATATCGATAATTACCTTATATAAATGGATGAAATGCTCCCACCAAAAGACACAGACTGGCTGAATGGATACAAAAACAAGACCCATATATATGCTGTCTACAACAGACCACTTCACACCCAGAGACACACACACTGAAAGTGAGGGAATGGAAAAAGATATTCCATGCAAATGGAAATCAAAAAAAAGCTGGAGTAGCAATTCTCATATTAGAAAAAATAGACTTTAAAATAAAGACTATTACAAGAGACAAAGAAGGATACTACATAATGATCAAGGGATCAATCCAAGAAGAAGATATAACAATTGTAAATATTTATTCACCCAACAATACATAAGGCAAATACTAACAGCCATAAAAGGAGAAATCGACAGTAACACATTCATAGTAGGAGACTTTAACACCCACTTTCACCAATGGACAGATAATCTAAAATGAAAATAAATAAAGAAACACAAGCTTTAAAAGATACATTAAACAAGATGGACTTAATTGATATTTATTGGACATTCCATCCAAAACCAACAGAATACACATTTTTCTCAAGTGCTCACGGAACATTCTCCAGGATAGATCATATCTTGGGTCACAAATCAAGCCTTGGTAAATTTAAGAAAATTGAAATTGTATCAAGTATCATTTCCGACCATAACACTATGAGACTAGATATCAATTACAGGAAAAGTTCTGTAAAATATACAAACACATGGAGGCTAAACAATACACTACTTAATAACGAAGTGATCACTGAAGAAATCAAAGAGGAAATTAAAAAATACCTAGAAACAAATGACAATGGAGACACGATGACCCAAAATCTATGGGATGCAGCAAAAGCAGTTCTAAGAGGGAAGTTTATAGTAATACAATCCTACCTTAAGAAACAGGAAACATCTCAAATAAACAAGCTAAGCTTGCACTTAGAGCAATTAGAGAAAGAAGAACAAAAAATCTCAAAGTTAGCAGAAGGAAAGAAATCATAAAGATCAGATCAGAAATAAATGAAAAAGAAATGAAGGAAACAATAGCAAAGATCAATAAAACTAAAAGCTGGTTCTTTGAGAAGATAAACAAAATTGATAAACCATTAGCCAGACTTATCAGGAAAAAAAGGGAGAAGACTCAAATCAATAGATTAGAAATGAAAAAGGATAAGTAACAACTGACACTGTAGAAATACAAAAGATCATGAGAGGGCTTCCCTGGTGGTGCATTGGTTGAGAGTCCGCCTGCCGATGGAGGGGACACGGGTTCATGCCCTGTTCCGGGAAGATCCCAAGTGCTGTGGAGCAGCTGGGTCCATAAACCATGGCCGCTGAGCCTGCACGTACAGAGCCTGTGCTCCAAAACGGGAGAGGCCACAGCAGTGAGAAGCCCGCGTACCAAAAAAAAAAAGAAAAAAAGAAAAAAAAATCATGAGCGATTACTACAAGCAACTCCATGCCAATAAAATGGACAACCTGGAAGAAATGGACAAATCTTAGAAATGCACAACCTGCCAAGACTGAATCAGGAAGAAATTGAAAATATGAACAGACCAATCACAAGCACTGAAATTGAAACTGTGATTTAAAATCTTCCAACAAACAAAAGCCCAGGACCAGATGGCTTCACAGGCGAATTCTATCAAACATTTAGAGAAGAGTTAACACCTATCCTTCTCAAACTCTTCCAAAATATAGCAGAGGGAGGAACACTTCCAAACTCATTCTACGAGGCCACCATCACCCTGATACCAAAACAAGACAAGGATGTCAGAAAGAAAACTACAGGCCAATATCACTGATGAACATAGATGCAAAACTCCTCAACAAAATACTAGCAAAGAGAATCCAACAGCACATTAAGAGGATCATATACCATGATCAAGTGGGGTTTGTTCCAGGAATGCAAGGATTCTTCAATATATGCAAATCAATCAATGTGATAAACCATATTAACAAATTGAAGGAGAAAATCCATATGGTCATGTCAATAGATGCAGAGAAAGCTTTCACCAAAATTCAACACCAATTTATGATAAAAACCCTCCAGAATGTAGGCATAGAGGGAACTTTCCTCAACATAAAAAGGCCATGTATGACAAACCCACAGCCAGCATCGTCCTCAATGGTGAAAAACGGAAAGCATTTCCACTTAGATCAGGAACAATACCAGGTTACCCTCTCTCACCACTCTTATTCAACATAGTTTTGGGAGTTTTAGCCACAGCAATCAGAGAAGAAAAGGAAATAAAAGGAATACAAATCGGAAAAGAAGAAGTAAAGCTGTCACTGTTTGCAGATGACATGATACTATACATAGAGAATCCTAAAGATGCTACCAGAAAACTACTAGAGCTAATCAATGAATTTGGTAAAGTAGCAGGATACAAAATTAATGAACAGAAAATCTGGCATTCGTATACACTAATGATGAAAAATCTGAAAGTGAAATCAAGAAAATACTCCCAATTTACCATTGCAACAAAAAGAATAAAATATCTAGGAATAAACCTACCTAAGAAGACAAAAGATCTGTATGCAGAAAATTATGAGACATTGATGAAAGAAATTAAAGATGATACAAATAGATGGAGAGATATACCATGTTCTTGGATTGGAAGTATCAACGTTGTGAAAATGACTATACTACCCAAAGCAATCTACAGATTCAATGCAAACCCTATCAAACTACCACTGGCATTTTTCACAGAACTAGAACAAAATATTTCACAATTTGTATGGAAACACAAAAGGCCCCGAATAGCCAAAGCAATCTAGAGAAAGAAAAACAGAGCTGGAGGAATCAGGCTCCCTGACTTCAGACTATACTACAAAGCTACAGTAATCAAGACAGTATTGTACTGGCACAAAAACAGAAAGATAGATCAATGGAACAGGATAGAAAGCCGAGAGATAAACCCACATACATATGGTCACCTTATCTTTGATAAAGGAGGCAGGAATGTACAGTGGAGAAAGGACAGCCTCTTCAATAAGTGGTGCTGGGAAAACTGGACAGGTACATGTAAAAGTATGAGATTAGAACACTCCCTAATACCATACAGAAAAATAAGCTCAAAATGGATTAAAGACCTAAATGTAAGGCCAGAAACTATCAAACTCTTAGAGGAAAACATAGGCAGAACACTCTATGACATAAATCACAGCAAGATCCTTTTTGACCCACCTTCTAGAGAAATGGAAATAAAAACAAAAATAAACAAATGGGACCTAATGAAACTTCAAAGCTTTTGCACAGCAAAGGAAACCATAAACAAGACCAAAAGACAACCCTCAGAATGGGAGAAAATATTTGCAAATGAAGCAACTGACAAAGGATTAATCTCCAAAATTTACAAGCAGCTCATGCAGCTCAATAACATAAAAACAAACAACCCAATCCAAAAATGGGCAGAAGACCTATATAGACATTTCTCCAAAGAAGATATACAGAGTGCCAACAAACACATGAAAGAATGCTCAACATCATTAATCATTAGAGAAATGAAAATCAAAACTACAATGAGATATCATCTCACACCAGTCAGAATGGCCATCATCAAAAAATCTAGAAACAATAAATGCTGGAGAGGGTGTGGAGAAAAGGGAACACTCTTGCACTGCTGGTGGGAATGTGAATTGGTACAGCCACTATGGAGAACAGTACGGAGGTTCCTTAAAAAACTACAAATAGAACTACCATATGACCAAGCAATCCCACTACTGGGCATATACCCTGAGAAAACCATAATTCAGAAAGAGTCATGTACCAAAATGTTCATCGCACCTTTATTTACAATAGCCAGGAGATGGAAACAACCTAAGTGTCCATCATTGGATGAATGGATAAAGAAGATGTGGCACATATATACAATGGAATATTACTCAGCCATAAAAACAAATGAAATTGAGTTATTTCTAGTGAGGTGGAAGGAACTAGAGTCTGTCATACAGAGTGAAGTAAGTCAGAAAGAGAAAGACAAATATCGTATGCTAACACATATATGGAATCTAAGAAAAAAAATGTCATGAAGAACCTAGGGGTAAGACAGGAATAAAGACACAGACCTACTAGAGAATGGACTTGAGGATATGGGGAGGGGGAAGGGTAAGCTGTGACAAAGTGAGAGAGTGGCATGGACATATATACACTACCAAATATAAAATAGATAGCTAGTGGGAAGCTGCCGCATAGCACAGGGAGATCAGCTTGGTGCTTTGTGACCACCTAGTGGGGTGGGATAGGGAGGGTGGGAGGGAGGGAGACGCAAGAGGGAAGAGATATGGGAACATATGTATATGTATAACTGATTCACTTTGTTATGAAGCAGAAACTAACACACCATTGTAAAGCAATTATACTCCAATAGAGATGCAAAAAAATAAATAAAGAGTTTAAAATCAAAATAAATAAATAATTAATTAATTAAAATGCTGTTAAATAAATACCAGGATAACAGGAAGATGTATTGTGTAATGAGAATTATTGCATTCTCGTTTGGTGAAGGTGGCTTGCAGCCATCACCTTTGTCCATGTGGCTGCCCTGCGAGCCACACTAGTACATGCTGCCCAAGCAGCCCCTACCCCATGGGCCTCCAAGTTTCTGTTTTCCCTTCCCCTCTGCAAGGCTGTTTTTGTGTGGCTTTGATTAACTCGGGACTATTATGATGAGGAATTCTAATCATGTACAGGTCCCAGTATCCAGAGGGCTCAGTCTCTACAATAGTACCAGGTATTTGGGCAACACAATCAATCAAGTAAGAATACTTCACTGAGCAAGAGTAACTGGAGCAGGTAAATGCGTGACATCATCCCTGCTTTTACTGAGGCTCCCACTGAAATTCTTCTGCTGACCATGTACCGGACTCCTGATGCCAGCCATCCTTTTCCCAACCCAAACCATTGGTCAGATTGGAACTTTTACCACTCCTAGAAAAACAATTCAGGATCCCATCAAAGGATGCCACAACTCAGTCAGCCCAGGTAAGCAAAACATTCCACGACACTAGTTTCTCATCCATGGATGAGAGAGCAGGATTCTGAGTCCCAAATGGATAAGGGACTAGAAAATATATCTTAAATAGTTCATGAGCCAACCAAATACAGTTCACCCACTCACAGATTTGTTTGGGTTTTGCCATTGTGGATACAAAATCTCATGTAACACTCGAGAGAAAAATAATGTGTGTTTATCAGAATATTGTTCAAAGTTATTCATCCCCATCACCTCCATGGAAAAGAGTATGAATCCTTGCCCCTGGACTTGGCTTTGGCATGATGTTGTCAGTAATTGAGTGATATACCCTATCTTCTCCCCAGATGCAAAAACAGGTACTCACCATCATCGATTCCAGGCCAGCCCATGAAGTGAGCAGAAATCTGTTTCTCATCCTTCCCATACTCATTCTTGGCTACTAACTTGTAGTCCCCATTATTCATGTGAGTGGGATTATCCAGCTGGAGGCAGCCGTGGTACTCCGTGTGATTGGTAACATGGATTTTAGTACAGATGTATTTGGATTCATTCAAAATTGCCCCATTATAGAACCACTGAAGCGCTGGTTTGGGGTTGCCTTTCACAGTGAATGGAATGCACCAGTGGTGGTCTGAGGTTGGAGATTCGAGAAATGTGATAGTTGGAGCAACTAAATTGAAAAAGAGAGAGTTAATAGCATCAGAAAGCTCAGAATTCTCCCCATCTCCAGATCTCTGTGTCATCAACAGGGGATTTTTATTCAACCATTGTTTGGTTTAAGAAAACACATGACCCACAACTCTGGAATCCATCAATATTTTGTATCATCATCAAGGTTGATTTAACTTCTACAGAGTGCTTCAGAGAGACTCCTTTCCCTGCTCTGCTTAAAGCCCATGCATTGTAGTCATTTTCACATCTATTCAGTGTGAGAACCAACTCCAAACAGATCCCTGAGATTTCTGACAGTGGAAAGCATTCATTTGAAGTTGACTTTGGTTTCTAATATATATGCCTTTGATACTAGGGAGATTAATCACCAAAACATTGAGGACTACTATTTTTACAGGACTTCACTAAATAATACAAATAACGACAAAACTGACTTTGCAAATCTTGCCTGAAGCCCTGATCTTGCATAACTTTTCTAAAACAAGTAAAACTGGTCAATGCAATGAATGTTGCTATCGATGTTGATTGACTATTATAAAGTCTGATAAATTGATAATATTTTTCACCAATGGTCAATAGGAAACTCTCTTTAAAAGCACTACTTTTCATTACAGTACACCCATTTTTGCTGGAATTGGAGATATCAAAGTTTTGATCCTTTAAATGTCTGAGGTCCTATCTAAACCTGAACAAACAAACTAGAGATTATTTTAACCTGAAGTATAAAGCACTTTATTCTTAGGGGAAACAAACATTATCAAGTAGCATCTTTAAACAGAGTACTTATCCTGAGTGAAGCTATTTAAAATCCCTCATAATTGTTTATTTTTATGTGATCTGACTTTGATAATTATAAAATCAAGGACTGGAAGAGATCTTTGAGACCTAATAGCATCATTTTTCAGATGAAGAAACCCAAGTGCAATAAGGTTAAGTGACTTGGTCAAGGTTACTGAGTGAGGAAAATCTGGAACAGGAATCCAGATCTCCTAATACCTAATCCAGTAGCCCTTCCCCTCATGCACTGCTTCCTGGTTGTATATGTTCATCACACAAAGCGGGGGAAATCATAGCCTGCTAACAAATACACTCTGAGTGGGATCACTGCAAAGGATGTCTCAGTTGCTAATATTCTTTATCACTTATTCCTTCTACTTGTTATCTAAACTTTGATAGACAAGGCCAATTCTCAAGACCATGGAGACTACATAGATATTAACCTAAACTGAGAAAAATTTGAATTGGAGTGCCCTTACTTATAGGTCTGTGTCACAAACACAAGGACCATGATGGGGCAGGGACAATACTTACCTTCCTCCTACCAGCCCAGGTGCCCATGCCTAGGCCTCACTTTTTCCTGTCACCACGCTCAAATTAGCTTTACGTGAGGTGTTGACTTAAGGACATAAAGTTGGAAACTGGTTGCATGTGTTTGGGGATGACATTGACTTCAAGCTTCCATGTGGGTCAAAATGATGAGAAATTATGAGTCCAGGACCTTCTGGGCGTCGGGGTAGTATTGACAGTGACAAAAGGTTGGTGATTTCAATCATTCACTCCAACAATCACATACGGAATGTGTGTTATAAGTGAATGTCAACCAGTGTATCAAACCTTGTGCCTACATGTGTGTAATGCATATTCATACTTACACACATGCACACTCGTGTTTTTCTCATCCAAATCCTAATCCAAACAGAGTAAAACCTCGTTACTTTATACCATGGCAGCTCAGAATTTCCACTCATGTGAAGATTATGTATTTTTTACTGAATACATACACCGTTCACACTGAATGCAACATCTGGAATGTTAAGTTATATGTTGTGTTGCTTATGATACTGGAAAATAATGCACATATGCTTAAGAAACTTTAATATCGTATGTCTTCAGTAGAGAGAAATTTAAAACAGTTATAAAAGTTTTTTTGCAGGTGATAATAATTTTCAGTCATTTAAGTAGGACTCCTCCAATTCCCCACAGAAGCTTGATGTCAAATAAATGGGGTAATTTTTTTTTTTTGTATCAACAGTATAATTAGGTGTTTGTGAACAGCCAGCTCAGTACTTTAGGTATCACAACTTTAAAGGTTCATATTGTTTTTACAGAGAAAAAAATTTAGAAACTGGTTTATCAGAATTTAAACTATAACTTATTAACAAAAAGAGGATAACCAGCTCAAAATACGTTCTATCAAGACAAGACGGGGAAGGCACAAGAGGACATGCTTAAAATCGGAAAAGAAGCTTAAAGATAACGCGTGAACAAGAGAGATTAGAAGAAATAGGACAAGTGAAAGGGGCTGATAATATTTCTTAATTAAGGATACACAAAACACTGCATATACTTTTTTAATGCACTAAAGCAGCACCCAGAGTGCCCCAACCACAAATGTAGGTGTAGCCACAATCATCTGCTATTAAAAACACATGCCGATCTGATTACGTACAATGTACAGTGAGGTTGACAGAATCTTGATCTTCTCCTACAAGATTTTCTGCCACACAAGAGATTTGCTTTCCACTGTCATCAGATGAAATGTTAGTTATCCTTAAGGAGCCCTGTGTGTGGCTTGTTTCATTCTACAAATGAATTAACAGACAAACATAATCTTGGTTAGGACTGAACCCAAAGTAACAAGATTTGGGGTTTCTTCCCCTAACTGCAGAAAATCATCTATAACATTAGAAAAAAGTTTCTAGCCTAATCGGGCTTAGGCAAAGGAGTTAATCAGAAGCTCTTCTATTTCTCTAGATTTCAATTATTTAATGTGTGAAAGTTGATTTAATCCTTGAATTCCTACCTACTTTCCTCCGAGGGAAAAGACCACAAGGAGAGTCACTCACCTTGCTCACAGTGACATGAAAAGCTTACTAGAGACCTACAGACTTTCCAATCTACGGGGTATAAATAACTAAAATGCAACCTGCATTAGTCTTTGTTAAATAAGAATAGATAGAAAGTAAATGCACAGCAAAAACTCATTGTAAATCTCTCTTTAAGTGATTTTCACTAGGTTAATACAATCTCAAGTTCTGAGACACTCTCATCTCTATGAACGCACAGTCAAACACAAGCCTTACCATATGCTTGGAAACCAGATTACCAACATCCCAGTACAAATTCGGAACTGGATCGCCTGCAACACTACAAGTTAATGTGATAGACTTTCCCTCCTCCACAGTGAGGTTAGGTGCAGCCAAATTTGCTGATGGCAAACCTGTGCAGCAAGGAAAGTAAAGGAAGACATATACAGATAGTTAGATGCATTATCAAAGTAACAGCAACAAGCTGAAAACTCTTTCTGCTTTAAACTCAATAATTATTTACTTTCTGAGACTGATTTATGTTGATCTGAAAAGTTGCCAGATTGATGAGCTTTACAGATTTGATGTGAACTAAAAGATATGTGATGAGATCTGAAAATAAATTTTGCACATTTCTTAAAAATATCATTGCAGAGTAACCCTTTATTTTTAAAAACCCCACTAGTTTATAGAGCTATGTCTTCTAGCTCTTGTTCTGTTTTACTGTTATCAATCCAGTTGTTGCACATAAATAGTCATTTGATCTGTAGATCATCTTACTTTTCCCTCAGTTTTCCTCTCTTCCATTCTTTATAGTCAAGGACAAAAGTGTGGGAGGCATCTACAATTTTTGCATAAATCCACTTTTTGCATTAAATAACTCATAAATCTAACTTACTACCAGAACTAGATTTTGAAAGAGACAAACTATGATTTTGAAATATAAGTTTAAAAATCAGACCTACATTTTGAAAGAGTCCAACTGTGGAAGTCAGTTTCAAAGCATTTTTCAAAGACATGAAGCTTGAACCATAACAGCATTAGAATGTTTCAAAGCTATATAAATCATAGTTAAATATTATAGGTAAAATTGGTCACCCTATCTATGATATGATGAAAAAAGTTTTATGGATCGTTATTCCAATGAAAAGTTCTTTTTTGGAAAAACCTTGAGAAAGTATTTGTTATAGGATGAAATTCTGATGCTTATAAACATTTAATATTTCAGGACAGCATCATTTTTATACTTTGATATTTCAAAAGCTGGCTCTTCTTTATTAATGTTATCACTTCATTAAACTATTACACCATTTGGAGGTTTATACTGTTTTGTTTGTTTGTTTTTGCGGTACGCGGGCCTCTCACTGCTGCGGCCTCTCCCGTTGCGGAGCAAGGCTCCGGACGCGCAGGCTCAGTGGCCATGGCTCACGGGCCCAGTCGCTCCGCGGCACATGGGATCCTCCTGGACCGGGGCACAAACCCGTGTCCCCTGCATCAGCAGGCGGACTCCCAGCCACTGCACCACCAGGGAAGCCCTATACTGCTTTTAATCATAGTATTTTTAACATGAAGGTGGGTCTCAGAATACATCACGTCCTGCCAGTCAAGCAAGCCCCTCCCTTGGTATCAGAAACTCTGCTTAGGACTATATTCACCCCAACAGCTGTGTTCCATGGAACTATGACCCTCAGGAGGAACCCAGAGGTCAGAAAAGGCAATTGATCTTCAACGGCCATTAAACTGCAATTAATCTGCCCACCTAGTGGTAGCTGACCCGTCATCTTCACCATACTATGCACAAATCCTTCTCTTACAATGCAGTCCTTACTGACAAAGCCATTATTATTTATTACTGAAACTACACTATAGCAAGACTTATACAGTATATGTCTCATGGTATTCCCACCATTGATAGAGGACTTCCCAATAAGATCTGGCTTTCAGTGGCTGGTGTGACTTCTTCAGAGCCCTTCCTTCCTGCCAGCATCCAATAGAGAGCACTGTTATATATTTCACGGGGTTTCAAACAGCCCCCTAATACTCTGAGTTGAACAGGGCAATGAAGTGTATACAAATGATCAAGAGGCACTGCAGTTAACCGGAATGAACACTGGGTCAGGAGTCAGGAACCCTAGACCCTAAATCTGGAACGTACTGTGTGACTTTGGGTGAGTCATTTCTCCTCTCTCAATGTGTTTTCTTCTCTGTAAAATTACACTGTTCAATTAGAAGATCTAGCTCGAAAATTTTTTAGCTCTAATATCTGATGACAACTTCCATGACAATTAAGCTTCCCAATGTAAGAAGCATGCCATGGCAAGATATAAGAAATGGGTTTATTTTTTTTTTTAATCTCCTTGAAGCCAGTGGTATGATCTAGGTGACTTTTTCAAAATATGCATTTTTTTAATCAAAATACATAGTCGCATAGTTTAAAAAGTCTATAATTCTACAAAAAGTATTATATAAAACACTCAAACTACCTCTAAGTTCAGGAACAAGAGAATGATGCCCACTCTCACCACTTTTATTCAACATAGTATTGGAAGTCCTAGCCACAGCAATCCGTCAAGGAAGATAAATAAAATATATCCAAATTGAAAAAGAAGAAGTAGAACTGTCACTGTTTGAAGATGCATGATACTATATGTAGAAAATCCTAAAGATACCACCAAAAAACTACTAGAGCTCATCAATGAATCTGATAAAGTTGCAGGATACAAAATTACTATACAGAAATCTGTTGCATTTCTATACATTATCAATGAACTATCAGAAAAAGAAATTAAGATAAGATTCCATTTACAATTGCATCAAAATAATAAAATACCTAAAAATAAATCTAACTAAGGAGGTAAAAAACCTGTACTTGGAAAACCATAAGACACTGGTGAAAGAAATTGAAGGCATCAGCAAAGATGGAAAGATATATTGTGCTCATGAATTTGAAGAATTAATATTGCTAAAATGACCATACTACCCAAGGTAATCTACAGATTCAGTGCAATCCCTATCAAATTACAAATGTTTTTTTCACAGAACTAGAACATATAATTTTAAAATCTGTATGGAAATACAAGGGACTCCAAATAGCCAAAATAATCTTGAGAAAGAAGAACAAAGCTGGAGGTATCAGGCCGCCTGATTTCAAACTATACTACAAGGTTACAGTAATCAAAAGAGTATGGTACTGGCACCAAAATAGAAACATAGATCAATGGAACTGAATAGAGAGCCCAGGAATGAAGCCACACTTATATGAGCAGTTAATCTACTACAAAGGAGGCAAGAATATATAATGCAGTAAAGACAGCCACTTCAAAAAATGGTATTCAGAGAACTGGACAGCTACATGCAAAAGAATCAAAGCTGGACTACTTTCTCATACCACGAACAAAAATAAGTTCAAAATGGATTAAATATTTAAATGTAGGACCTGAAACCATAAAAATTCCAGAAGGAAGCAAAGGCAGTATACTCTTTGACATTGGTCTTAGTAATGGTTTTTTGGATACGTCTCCTCAGAAAAGTGGGGAAAAAGCAAAAATAAACAAATGTAACTGCAACCAACTTAAAAAACTTTTGCACAGCAAAGGAAACTATCAACAAAATGAAAAGGCTGCCTACTGAACAGGATAAATACTTGCAAACTATATATCTGATAAGGAGTTAGTATGCAAAGTATACAAAGAACTCATTCAACTCCACATTAAAAAAAATCAATTAAAAAATGGGCAGAGGATCTAAATAAACATTTTTCCAAAGAAGACATACAGATAGCCAGCAGGCATGTGAAAAGTGGCTCAACATCACTAATCATCAGGGTACAAACCAAAACACCCTGAGATATCACCTCACACCTTTCAAAATGGCTATTATCAAAAAGACAACAAATGACAAGTGCTGGCAAGGATGTGGAGAAAAGGGAACCCTCATGCACTGGTGGTGGGAATGTAAATTGGTGCAGTCATTATGGAAAACAGTATGGAGATTCCTCAAAAAATTAAAAATAGAACTACATATTATCCAGCAACTCCACTCCTGGGTATTTATCCAAAGAAAACAAAAACACTAATCAGAAAAAATACCTGCACTCCCATGTTCATTTCAGCCTTATTTACAATAGCCAAGATATGGAAGCAACCTAAGTTCCCATCAGTGGATGAATGGATAAAGAAGATGTGGTGTATATATTCAGTGGAATATTAGCCATAAAAAAGAATGAAATCTTGCCATTTGCAACAACATGGATGGACCTAGAGAGTATTATGCTAAATGAAATAAGCAGACAGAGAAAGACAAATACCATATTTCACTTATAGGTGGAATCTAAAAACCAAAACAAATTAACAAACATAACAAAACAGAAACAGAGTTACAGGTACAGAGATCAATCAGGTAGTTGCCAGAGGGGAGAGGGGTGGAGGGAGGAAAGAAATGAGTGAGGGAGATTAAGAGATACAAACTTCCAGTTGCAAAATACACACAGGTATGAAATGTACAGTGAGGAATACAGTCAATAACTATGTAATATCTTTGTACAGTGACATATCATAACTAGGCTTAGCATGGTAATTATTTTGAAATGTACAGAATACTGAATCACTATGTTGTGTACCTGAAACTGAGTGTTGTAGGTCAGTTATACTTCAAAAACAAACAAACAAACAAGCAAACTCATAGAAAAAGAGATCAGATTTGTTGCTACCAGAGGTTGGGGGGTGGGTGGAAGGAGAGGAAGTTAGATGAAGGTAGTCAAAAGGTTCAGACTTCCAGTTATAAGTAAATATTAGAGATATAATGTAGGACACAGGGAAAACTTTTTTCCGTTTCTTTAATTTTGTATCAATATGAGATGATGGATATTCACTAAACCTATTGTGATAATTTCATGATGTATGTAAGTCAAATCATTATGCTATACACCTTAAACTTATACAGTACTGTATGTCAGTTATATATCAATAAAACTGAGAAAATATAAAAACAACTACAAACCCAGGGGAAAAAAAGAAACAAAAATATTCAAACTACTATGTGAGAAATAGTACCCATGTGGCACTATTTCCTATTCCCAGAAGCACTCATTTCACCTCTTTTAACTTCTTTGGGTATTGATCTCTATATCACTAAATATCATGTTTATATTGCTACTTCTTGTTTTTTCTGTTTTAACATTATCTACTGACCTCTCACCCTGGAAGGTGAGAACTAGTCTCATGTTCACACAGAAAGCCAGCTCTCCCCACATGCCCATACCACACTCACACTATTCTGTCTTCATATCTTACCATCTGCTAAGAAGTTTTTTGTTTTTTTGTTTTTTTTTATGGTACGCGGGCCTCTCACTGTTGTGGCCTCTCCCGTTGCGGAGCACAGGCTCCGGACGCGCAGGCTCAGCGGCCATGGCTCACGGGCCCAGCCGCTCCGCAGCATGTGTGATCTTTCCGGACCGGGGCACGGACCCGTGTCGCCTGCATCGGCAGGCAGACTCTCAACCACTGCGCCACCAGGGAAGCCCGCTATGAAGTTTTGTTGTCTAAATGTACAATAAAGTTTACTATAAATACATAAACTCTACAGACAGCTGAACCATTGTGTGTAATAGTTATCATATTTTATCAAATTTAAGACAGCTTTAATTATAGGACACAACACTGTGATATGTACCACTATGAAAGGGGAAAAAAAAATGATGCCAATTCAACTACGCTGTAATGCTTTCTCTCACCACTTAGCTCTCCTATTATTTGGAGGCTGGACCTTCTGGGTGGCCTATCTTTTTCAATCTTTTCTCTCCTATTTTCCATCTTTTTGTCTATTTGCTCTATTTCTGTCATACTTTTAGTTTTTCCAAGGCTTTTTGTTGTTGTTCCTGAATGGTCTTCTATTTTTTTAACACCATGTGTTTGTTTCATGGATGCAATATCTCTGCTGATCTCTAATATCTATGAAATATTAATTATAATTTCTTGTGAATTTTTCTTCTGTCTATATCAACTTTGTATCTGCATTTTTTTTCTTTCTCTCTGTTTCATATTATTTCTTTCATATTATAAACTTTTCTCAAACAGTTGGTGATCCTTGACTGTTCGTTAATTTTTTTTTAATGTAGATTTTATTTTATTTATTTATTTATGTGGTTGCTCTGGGTCTTCGTTGCAGCAGGTGGGCTCCTTATTTGGGGGTCGCTGGATCCTTAGTTGTGGCATGCAAACTCTTAGTTGCGGCATGCCTGTGGGATCTAGTTCCCTGACCAGGGATCGAACCCAGGCTCCCTGCATTGGGAGCGCAGAGTGTTAACCACTCCGCCACCAGGGAAGTCCCTGTTCTTTCATCTTTAAGAATGGGTAATAGAAGCATTGCACATTTATTAACTGTCAGCATCACTAGGGCAGTATTACTGGCCTCTGTAATGGGTACCACCTGGTGTCAGTATCATTAAATCCTTCTGGGGATGGGATTGATCAAATTATTCAGATAATTCTCTTCCAGTGTACTGTTTGGAAGAGGAAGAGGCTGGAAACACAGGTTTTCCTGGCTATCAGAACGCAGAACGCTCCTATGAAACTTTTTGACGAAATGACATAAAGTAAAGAAGTAATTACCTCAGGACACCTCCTTCTAACAGATGCACAGAATAAATCAAAATAAAGCACAGATTCTCACAGACACAGTCAAAGCTATGGTGGCGTGACGATGAGATGCTGAGTGTAGCTCCCAGGAAGGAGCTTAGTGGTGCCCCCTCCCTGCTTGGGATGTGCGCTGCCTCTAAAGAGCTCCAAGTAAAACAAATGCTGAACGCTATTTTTGCTTTTCACCTTTTTTAGGAGAAGCAAAAATCCTCTTCCGATTGCTTTCAGAAAAGCAAAGTGGTGTAAAGAAAACTTCCAAAAATTGGAGGATACCTGTGTCAAAACTCAGTTGTCTGTAAATCCATCATCCTCTCTACGGCTCTCACAGCCTCAGCTCTACCTGGAATTCCTCTGGGCCTTTGTTTTATCCTCTTTAGAGAACAAACTTCCAGTTTTTACACCTGAGATGTATGGAACAAAAATCTTTCAACCACTCTCCTGTGTTTGGTGTTACCTGTTCTCTCACTTCCTGAGCCTTGCAGTAGTTCTGCAATATACACCAAGCTTTCCTCTTGGCTTTCCCCATTGCCCCCTTGGTAACCAGCATTCTCAGCCTTTAAGTCAGTCACTACTCATCCATCTACTTTCCAATGGCAACTGCAGAAACACAAAGCTGTGTTGACTCCTCTCCCGTTCTCTTGTATTTATAGATTTATCTGGCTGAATCTGGAGAAACCATGGAGCCAGGGCTTGCCATGGTGCTTGCTCTTGAGGTATGAGCTCCCCCACCAGCAGACTCCACCAATGGATCTTGGTGACACCCTTCCTGGCACCTCGAATATAAACCGATGGTGTAAACGTCCACCTTTTATAAATGTATCTAAAAGTGTGGAAATTCTAAGCAGAAAAGAAGTTAAAATAAACAGAGTCTCAGCAGAGAATGCTATGCTGTAATCTTAATCTCCCCTGTAAAATCTAATGTCGTTTATTTTTTCCTGCAAGCCTAAATTTACATGATTAATATCTCTAAAAACGTCTGCTTAATTATAGTACTAGCAATAACATCTATGGGGCATTCACTGAACCAGAAACTCCTGTCTAGTACTTTACATTTTTGTTTCATTTAATTTAATCCTTACAACCAAGCTTGAAGTTAAGTATTTATCTTCATTTAATTAATAAAGAATGTGAGTTTTGGAAAAGTCCAGTACATCTTCCAAAGTTGCCCAACTACCTAGGAACTGAACTCAAAGATCAAGATGTTCACCACTACAATAGACTACCTTTCCCAGACTGTAATATCCATTTTAGCACAGACTATAAATACCAATACATATCCATAATCTAGGAATTTGGTTCATTAAAAAAAAAATTACGTGTCTATCTGTGAGAGAAGAGTAAGTCTCCTTTATTTATAGAGAAATTGTATCACCCTGTCATAGCGGTTTCCAAAGGAATCTGTGCAAAATTGGCCAAGTCTAGATCTTTTAAATGTAAAGTCTTCCACAAATGAGTAAGCATCTGACTCACGTTAATTCTACAGCATTAATAGGCTGGCCAAAGATTCAATAATGGAAAAAACAATCTGTACTTGAAATACCACTTGAGGTTTAATTAGCACAATAAAAATGAATTGGGAAGCATGAATAGCCAAGGCAGGATAAACCATGTGCCAGGCACTACTTCCTGGCTTAATAAGATTTGAAATCAGCACAAGTACAGAGCAAAGCTCAGCAATGTCTCCAAGAGCTTCTAGCACTATGGTAATGGGATCCTGACTTAAGTGTCAGGGCTGTCCTCCTTTACACGCCGGGAAACCTCGCTGGAGATCAGAGAAGACCAGCTGCCCGGACAGACAGACACCTCTGAGGCATGGAAGAGCCCAGTAAAGGATGCAGCTGATCAGTGTATTGGTTAAGGCCCTAGACAGACAGATGTGGGTTAAAGCCAACCCCTACTCATTAGATGTTTACTCATGATGCTTGGTAAGCTTTCATTTCTTCAACTGGAAATAAGGATACTAATGACATCTACTTTCTAGAGCTTTTAGGATGCCTAATAAGATAATATGGAAAATATTTCAGATGAGGTCTAGTGCATATTAAGTCCTTAATAAACGTTAGCTATTAATGTTATTATCAATATCAATATGGATATTTAGCTTTAAATATATTTTACATCTGAATTTATACATGTGTATATCTGATATTCTGTCAAATGACTTCAAGTAAAAATAGCAAAGCCATAACATGATATCACAAAGAAATGGTATGTACTCAAACAACCTTGAGGACCATAAGATCAATGGAAGTTAAATGGTTCTTTTCGAGCAGGAATTCTTAGAGCTTTTAACATAGTAATGTGCACAGTGAACGTCCAGAGTTACAGAATTTTCTATATTTTTTTCTTTAACCTTGGGTTTTTCTTTTTCCTACACAGAGCATCTCAAGGAATTAGAGTTGCACAGAACATAGAGTGGGGAAAGTTTGGTGGACTAGATGATTGCTCAGGCTCCTGTCAGGTGTAAGAATAATAGTTGTAAAAGCAAAAACCCAACGAATAGTCCAACACCCATTGTCTAAACCCTTGCTACTCAAAGTGTGATCTATGGAACAAGGGGGTTGTTAGAATGTGGACTCTCAGGCCCCAACCCAGACCTGCTGGAAAAGAATCAATATTTTTAACAAGATCTGCTGGTGATTCATATGCACGTTAAAGTTTGGGAAGCCCTGGTCTAAAGACAGTCAGCCTTTTCACTGAATGATTGATGATTTTCTGCTGAGGTCTACTGGCTGGTATGTCCTTTCCAACCATACTCAGGTGAACAGCCACTGACACTGCTCCATCCACTGATGCACACTTCTTGAAAGTTGACCATATTGACTAGGCCCTTTGATCACTAATTCAAAGTATGCACGTTCTCACTTCCTAATAATTGAGGAAAACTAACCTCTAAACTTTTTGAAATATTAACTTGGCTTTGCAATAAATGAGATGGGTCAAGTTTGGGTTTTATTTTTCAATATCCACCTGTAGGCCTGAGTTGTGTTCTTTTTCACCTCATTTTAGTAAGCCTAAGCTCTGTTCATTTCTTATTGGATCATCACTCCATGGGTATAAAAATATTCAAGTAAATTATGATTTTTGTCAGCTCTCTGTCTTCTCTCCACTCACTTTCTCTCTTCTTGGGAAGAAATATCTTCCCATTTTTGTGTCCCCTAAACATACATATTTCACAACCAGGAATGAAGCCAGAATGAGCCTGACCTATTTAGAAGTGGCTGCCTTACACCTGGTTGCAAAAATGACAGAAAATTAGCAAAGTGACTTTCCCAGCTCAAATGGGAAACTGTGCTTCTAGGCTTGTGTGAGCCATGTCATGACAGTGACAGCAACCACAAAACTTCTAAACACAAAAATCTGAATAGCCGCTGACAGGTTAGAAAACCTGCTTTATTTGCCTTTCTAAAAAGACAAAGAAAAGCACTGGTCCACTGTGTGGCTTGCTGTGTTTTAGTGGGTAAAACCTGATCTCTAATAAAAGGAAGCAAAGCAGTAAACTAGACTTTGTATTTGCTTTTCAGAAAAAAAAAAAAATCAAGCCAGCTAAGATGCTAGGAAAACAATGTTTTTTACCAATCTAATTTATACATGGAGTATTAATACAGCATTTCATTTTAATCTTCTGTGAATGCTAACAAAATAGAATTACTATCCTATTTTCCTAGTTTAAAACAAAAGAAGCAGTATGTACAAATATGCTAAACAGACATGCATACTACAAATTATAGTGGAAACCAAAAGTAAATCTTAAAAATAAATCATTCAAATCAGTTTATCTCAAGGAAACAGGCCTCTCCTCCTGGGCACCTGTGAACCGACCTTTCCCAACATAAATAATATTTTGTCAATGTGTTGTAAGGAGGCTCTACACTAAAAGTTTGAAGGTTGGAAAAATGGAAAATTGAAATTGCCATTATCAATAAAGAAACCAAGGGCAAAGCTGATTTCAATCCATGGGACCATTAAGAGTGTTTTATATAGTAACTACACTCAACCCTCAACTGAATTACCATCTTCACTGTGGGGCTAGCATGTTCTACGGTAGCTAGTTACCAGTAAAATGGGTTGAGGGATTGTTTTGATTTGACCCAAAAGAATACTGCCTTTTAAATATATTTGTTGTCTGCTTAGAACAGAGCATATCATCCACTATTAACACTTCCTGAAGAAACTCTCTTCCAGAGATTTAAATCATAATTATAGTACAAAAAAATTAAAGTATAAAGTACACTGTTCTTTAATAATGCCATCCAGCCAGGGGAAAAGATTGAAAGGTTTGTATTGCAAACCTAACTACTGAAGATCAACCAAATGTACAGGAATTAAGTACAAGAATTTAGAATATACAATGTTATAAATAATGTCATTGAAAAACACTAAAAGAAGTAGCAGGAACACTTTTATCTGGAGTGATAAATCAGCACAATCTGGAAAAATAACTATTCTTCACTAACACTTGTGTAATTCAGTTTCTGTCTTCAGAACCACTGCTCATAGCACCCCTTTTTTTCTGATTAATGTGGAAATTTTACATGAATATGTTTTGTTGCCTGGTAATTAACAAAGTTTTTCTAAGGTTAAAAAGGACCTGGTGGAGAAACAGACCACAACATGTTTCACAGCATGAATAAATTTACAGTAATTCACAGCAGGAGGGGCTGTTAGAAAAATATTGTGAGACATTTTGACTGTGCTGTTAATGGGATCGGGAATGGCACAGTTAAACTTCCCAGCCCTGCCTACCATGCTCGCTCAATCGCTAACGGCAGAGGAAAAAGAAGCAAGGAGATTCTTTCAAAATGCAATGATGACAGACATTTCAAAGGGAACTACGAAGTGCTAAAATACGGAATAATTTGGCTAGAATAATATAAATGTTTCAGTTATTTTTACTTAACTGAAATATCTGCACCATTATATCAAAAATCTGTTTCAATCTGATCATTAATATAATGTGGATCATGCATTTATTAATTGATCAATTCAGCAAACATTAATCAAATGACTGTTATGTTCAGGGGATACATCAGGCACCATGGAGGAGATATTTTTGCTTATAAAATGTAGAGAATTTGTTCATCATATAATGCTTACATGATGAAATACTAAAAGAGGAATTTTTTAAAGAAAGTCCACCTCATAAAGGAATGAAATCCCAATAGCTCTTTTTTATGGAAATTAAAATATTACCAGTTGCAAACCAAATACAATGGCCGTAGTTACTGGCAAATTGTTGGGTTTACAGTGATGAAATACACAAGACCATACTCTTATGAGTTACTTTTTGAGTTAGCTAACAAGCTTTATAAAGAAAAAAAAAAAAAAGTGGAAGTACAATGAACTCCGTGAATCTGTGACTTAAACACAACAGGTATATTTTAAAAGTTTGCTGAGGGTGAGACCTAAAAGAAAAGCCAACTGACCGTGAATCCATGTTTTAAACAAGACATCTAACTTGAAGACTTGGGGATATTATCCAACTTCTCCAACATGGAATTTGAGAGACAGAATTTAAATTCAACAATGTAGCATAATTTACTGCTCAATCTGCCTAACTTCTCTTAAAGAACCAAAGTTGGGAAACCATCAAGAGGAAAATTAATACATGACTAAGACCCAAACTGAAGGCTCCCCCTCTCATCTCAAATCTCTAGAAATTAGGTTCATTTTTTAAAAAATCCAGAACCACGTTGGAAAATCAGAAGGTATAACTGTTGGTGGATAAGAACAATGAGAAACTCCTGAACAAGAGAAAGTGGGGAAATTAAATGAAAGAAAAACAGCACAGTTCCCAACAGACACATGAGTATGTGCCACACAAAACAGGGAAGCTGCTGGGCTGACCTGAGACTAGGGGTGGACGGCAGGGCAGAGTGGGGCCTCCCCTCCACTAAGCCACCGGGTCACTGGTTAAGAAAACAAGTAGAAGCACAGAGGAATAAACTTTCCACATCCTACCTTTGCCCTCCCACCTCAGGCACAGCATCCAACAACTGCTGCAGCTGCCCCCAAGTAGAAGCAATGAGTGTGGGAAGTTTACAGGAGAAAGTCAGTCATGCTAGGTACCCTAGAGATATGGTGAACCCCAGTATGGAAAAGCGTATTTCAGTCACTAAAAAAAAAAAAGTCACTAGAGATTTCAGAAATTAAAAATCAACTGGCAGAAGGGAAAATTCAGTAGCTGGAGAAATAGCTGAAGGGCAAAGTAGTGAGTAAACAATTCTCCCATTATGCAGCACAAAAGGACAAGCAGATGGAAAGTATTACAGGAAGGGTGAGAGGTATGGAGAGAGGAGCCTGAAGTGTAAATAACCATCTAAATAAATTAGAAAATTCTTCCAGAACTGAAGATGTGAACACTCATATTGAAAAGGTTCACTGCATGTCAAACAAAATAAAATTTTAAGCATGTACACATGCCTAGTTACAGTGTAGTAAAATTTAAGAATAACACGGATAAGAAGAAAATCCTAAAAGCTTCTAGAGAAAAAGAAAAGCATAGGTTACCTATCAAGAAATAAGCATCAGACTGGCCTCGGGCTTCTCATCAGCAACAATGAACACACAGAGAACGTGGTATAATATCTGCAAAATTCTAAGAGGAAGTCATCTGGAGTCTAGAATTTTACACTCAGCCAATTCCAATGAGAAGAAAAAATACAGGCTGCTTTTGCACTGGGCAAGAACGTGAATTTTATTTTTTTAATTTCTCTGAAAGAAATATTAGAAGATATACTCCAGCAAAAAGAAAAACCACTCCAAGAGGAAGTAGTGGAATACAAAAATCAACGATATAAAAAGAAACAGTAAATCCTCAAAAACATCAAGTAACAGTCTAAAAATAAAATCTCATTACTTGAATTAGCTCTATGTGTGTTAAATAAATTTAATTAATTAATTTTAAAAAGTAAATAAATAAAAAATAAAATCTCAGATGATAACAATCAGAGAAGGGAGGAGAAAGTAAAGGGACGTAAAAGTATCTTTTCTAATCTTGTTGGGGGTTCTTTCTAGATACTTACAGAAAATATGTTTAAATATGTGTGGTAAATATTTTGGCACTGGGCTTCCCTGGTGGCACAGTGGTTGAGAATCTGCCTGCTAATGCAGGGGACACGGGTTCGAGCCCTGGTCTGGGAGGATCCCACATGCTGCGGAGCAACTAGTTCCGTGAGCCACAACTACTGAGCCTGCGTGTCTGGAGCCTGTGCTCCGCAACGAGAGGCCGCGATAGTGAGAGGCCCGTGCACTGCGATGAAGAGTGGCCCCTGCTTGCCACAACTAGAGATAGCCCTCGCACAGAAACGAAGACCCAACACAGCAAAAATAAAAATAAAATTAATAAAATCCTACCCCCAACATCTTCTTAAAAAAAAAATTTTGGCACTGTATATTTACAAACAGAGAAACATAATTTATAACTTTCGAACAATTAAGAAAAAATAAAACAAAGAACACTGTCAGTGGAAGAAAAGGAAGGAAAAGGAATAACCTTGTAGAAAAATAGACAAAAGGTATAAATAGGCCATTCAAGGAAGAATAATCACAATGTCTAATAAACATAGAAGATACTCAATAGCAACCAGGAAAGTGCAAACTAAAAAGCAATGACATACTGTGTTTTAGAGATACAAAAAATAAGAAGTTTGCTAATATCGAGGTATACTTTGCTGGGGTGGCTATAAATTGGTACAACCACTTTTTAATGTGCAAACCATATTAACCAAAAATTCTGCTTCCCGCTATGTACTCTAGAAAAATCTTTGCATCTGTATGTATGTACAAAGATCATGTATAAGGAGGCTGGTTGAAACACTTTTGTAGTAAAATGGGAAATGCCCATCAATATGGAAGATTTAACATAATCAAGGTATATTCTACTGTGAATAACACACAATGATTAAAAAGATAGGATAGATCGATGCCTTCTGACCTGAAATGGTCACAAACAAGTAAAGATAAGCTTTATGTGTAAATGTAGAAATTATTTTTGCAACAAAATGTATCAATAGTGTGTGTGCATTTATAAATAAGTAAAAAACACTGGGAAAGAAAATAAAAATTAGCAGAGAAAGAACAAGACAGTTTAAGAACACAAAAAAGTAAGTCTAGGGCTTCCCTGGTGGCGCAGTGGTTGAGAGTCCGCCTGCCGATGCAGGGGACACGGGTTCGTGCCCCGGTCTGGGAAGATCCCACATGCCGCGGAGCGGCTGGGCCCGTGAGCCATGGCCGCTGAGCCTGCGCGTCCGGAGCCTGTGCTCCGCAACGGGAGAGGCCACAACAGTGAGAGGCCCGCCTAACGCAAAAAAAAAAAAAAAAAAAAAAAAAGTAAGTCTATCAGTTCACCTTTTCTAATGTTGCTTTCTGAAAAGCATTGCTGACCCTGAAATTACCATAAATGTAATCATTCAATCCTAATCAATCAAACACATGCCCTCTGACAGTGGATTCAAAGCCTCACTCTCATACACACAGTTCATTGACAAATTCGTAGGAAACAAATTTTAAAACACTGAAAATTGACAAAGTGGTCAGGAAAAATTAGAACCAGCTCACTCCTACCCCTCCCCTGCTCCAGTCACAGCGGTCTATCAACAGCACATTAGGTGGGTACATTACAGGAATGCTGTCAAGACAATATGGCCAAAAATTAAAATTAAAAAAAAAAGAGAATTGGTTTCAGGCAAGGGCAAAGCAGACGTCTATTAAGAGGCCTTTTGTGAAATCAGAGCAGGAGTCAGATGCTTTCTCTTTTTTCCTCTCAGTGGTTGCTGAAACAATGTGGCCACACAGCCATGGGGATCTGGGAGCTGGCCAAGCAGCCAGGTGACTCAACATTGAATTTCTTGTCCCTCTGGGCAATTTCTCTCAGCGGTACAAATTTATACCAGAACAGAGAACAGTTATCCTCTTATCAATCAGGAAAAGATAGATATTAAAAAAATTTTTTTAATACTGGCTAATAATGAAAGTCAAGGGAAGCTGACAAGGGAACAAAGCTTAATTCCCCCATTATGAAACCAAAGGGCTCTCGTTACAACAAAAATCTGTGGGAAGAGTAACTGCTGTCTTCTAAGACCCTGCAGGGGAAGAAACAAACACTTATCACTCCTTTATTACACTCTCATTAAAAATGAGCAGCAGCTAGGGGGGCTTCCCTGGTGGCGCAGTGGTTGAGAGTCTGCCTGCCGATGCAGGGGACACGGGTTCGTGCCCCGGTCCGGGAGGATCCCACATGCCACGGAGTGGCTGGGCCCGTGAGCCATGGCCGCTGAGCCTGCGCATCCGGAGCCTGTGCTCCGCAACAGGAGAGGCCACAACAGTGAGAGACCTACGTATCGCAAAAAAAAAAAAAAAAAAAAGAGCATCAGCTATATTTTCCTTAAATAAAAATTGACTCCAAACAACAGGATCCTCTGAAAACAAAGACCTGGAAGTTCATGATTAATATACAGATTCCTCTCGAGCAAGAACCAGGTGCTATGTGGCTCTCTGCTGTGTCACCAGCCACTAGGCGAGAAGATCACATTTAATTGTTAACTGATTGACTGCTTGACTGATTAAAATTTCAACTCAGGAATAATATGCATATGTGGGTACTGCAGAGGCATGTCCCAAGAGCCCTTAGCAGTAAAATCCTAACCAGAACACTTGGATTTTCCCTTCTTGTAAACACACTGGCATTCACAGAGCTGTTAATTTTATCATATGATGCCCTTTTAAATTCTGGAGATTGTAAACCCAGAAATGGGGGAAAGCAAGTCAAAGGGCGGATTTGTGGTGCCCCATCAAGATACACTGACATCCGGCAACAGGGCAAGTGTGAGGGAATGTTCTGGATTGAGCTGCATGTTCTTGTGCTGCCAGGACACTTGATCCCCCTGAGATCCTTCCTCTGCATGGCCTAGGTGCCAACCAACTATATCTGTGGCCAGTGAAGTACCACACTCTCAGCCAATACTTTTTGGATGAATAGTTGGATGGATGAACAAACGAACAAAGAAACAAAGGAATAAACAGTGTATTTTTTTCTCTGTGCACTTTAAAGTCAACCATTCAGAATTAATATTCTACTGGCAAAGAACACTCAGCAAAGTTTCTCCCAGCTGATTTCTCTACACTGCACACGAAAGTGGCCCAACTCAGTGGAGATATCAACAGCATACATATAAAATCCAGGTAGTGGTAACCTTCCCAGACTCTCTACCACACCCAGGGAATTAGAATAATTAATAGCAAGTAGAACTTATTGATTTAAAAGTAAATTACCACAATGGGATATCTGCAGGTTTGCCAGGGAAATATTCTTGCTGTTTTCATCGAGGCAGTACAAGTCCTGAGTTTCTGGACTGGGTTTAGTCTCCTGAAGAGTCTTAATCCACATAATGTCGCAGGAGCATGTAAATGGGTTGCCCACCAGGATCCTACATGGAACAAAAATGAAATCCAGTCAGCCTTCTCTTTTTCAGTTTTAGCTACAGAAGTGTTTATGAAGCACTAACAGCATTATGAATTTCTTCTAGCCGGCTATCTTTGGAAGTCATACTCATCTTTATAGCATAACGGTACTTATTATTCATTCATTTATCTGATACTTACTGATCTTCTGCTATGTGCAAACACCCCTGTAGAGGCTAAAGGATGCAAAGTGATGTGAGACCTTTCGGACCCATAGGGAAACAAGGTAGGAACAGAAATAACTATAATATAGGATAGAAAAAGATGTCTCAAAAGATGGGGGAAAATAAGATACCGTAACAAATTTATCACAGATATTATACAGTTATGAAGATCTTAAGTGAAGAAGCCAACGTTAAGTTTTCGGGAACACTAACATACTTATGTCTAACCAGGCTAGAGATTCAAGTGTTATCGCTTAATAAGTTCGAACTTCAGTAGAGTGCAGAGCAATTTCATCTGAATTGAAAACGAGACTGTGAATACAAGGCTAAGACTAAAGTGTGAGAGCCAGGAGGGTTTCCGAGAGCAAGTGCAACCGAGGTCCAGACTGAGCTACTTAGCCCATTGTGGGAGGGTCTGCAAAGAGAAAGTCACTATTCAGCCATGCTGCCTGGACTCCTGTGGCCTGTGATTGGTCAAGGAGGAAGTAGTCAAGAGGAAAATAAAAACCACAAGAAAAAAAAAATCTTTAAATGCTTATTTATAACACTCAGTGGCCTGTTTAAAATGACTTCCATTTATGGCAATGAGCCTTTAAATGAGGCCATTTAAAATCATTACATAGGCTCTGCCTGGCATTAACCACAATACTTAAGATTTCCATGAGGACAGGACCTGGGCTTTGCAACATCATTTACTCCTGTGGTTTTCTGGTTGGGTTCTAACAATCTCAGGGAATCCCTGGAGACTTTTCCAGGAGTTTCCTTGGAGAAAATGTGGTCCTGGCAGACTCGTTTAATTTGTGTCTGCTTGATTGCCTCCAAATATCCCTCCAACACCAAAATAAGAGTTGAGACTACTAGGTATGGAATATAATGCAGATGATATCCACAATGTTTAAACCCCAACTAATCCAAGAGGTTTCCTGGTGTTCTGAGTCCATGAAAAACTACGAAATCTTTTTTGAAAGCAGGTACGACTGAATCCACAGAAGAGATAAAGAAGCAAAGGGATCTTGAGCTACAAAGACAGCAACGTTCGTCTGACCACACGGCACGGGCAGACAGCTGGCTTCTTCCTCTCACACACTGTACAAACTCCTTTTGCAGCGACTGTTAGAGCGTGTTGTACTTAATTTGTTCAGGCTTCTACCGCTCCCCCTGGATAGCAGAGTCCTGGAGTACAGATACCGTTCTCCTTATATCCCTATGGCCTAGTGCCATGTTAGTTTGATTTGCAACAGGTACACAATTAACATTTGTTGAATGAATTAAATATGCTGCAGGGGTGGTATTGAGACACGTGAATTTGAAATCAGAACTCTAATTTTTAACCCATCAAGAAAATTCTCTGCAATGATGCTCAAAATTTTTACACTGAGTAGCCTACTTTATTGCACATAACTTCCTTAAGTTTTTTATGCGTATCCCTGGGTTAGAAAGCCAGTGCTTCAACTCCCTGAATTAAGTCTCTCCCGAAAGAATTGCCACCATGTAACTCTCATGACTACCTATTAACTTGTTATCGCACTACTAGTGGCATCTTCTAATCTGCACGATTTCCTTGTGAATAGGGGTGGACCCTACAACTCAGGCAACAGATAGTTTTAGCAAAAGCTATTGCCTGGTATTCAAAGGCCTTGTCCATCTGGGCCCACCTCTGACACACAGAGCCTGTGCTTTAAGGTTCTTTGGGTACCTGACCCATAGGAATGTCAACAGTTTATATTTGCTTCACGGTGATAACACAAGAATTAAGCACACTTGGAAATGCTGGCTATTAGTAATCGATACATTTCAATATCTTCCCTATCATTTTTCAGCAAAGGGGATTTGGGGATAAGGATAAATCCTGAATGCAGTGGCAGACCTAGAAGGAAATCTCACAAGGATGGTCGGGTAGGGAGAGGACTGCCTCTCCCCAAATGTTCACTAAGGGAGCGCAGGCACTGTCGTCGGGGTATAAACTGATGAGTTTTGCCCATTGCTGTTTCTCCTTGAATGAGTTTGCTTTCCATTAGTGCCTGGACAGAACAAGGACCAAACAGATGCTATGAGACATGTTGCCGCCTTTTTCACGCAAAACCCTCATCTTTTTCTCATTTTCCCTCCTTTAGAAAACAAGTCTTTTATGTAAAAACAACATTTAAACTCATTATAAATGATATATTACTACTGAGATTTCTTTTCTTTCTTTTTTTTTTTTTACTGCTGAATCATGTTTTCATGGAGGAATAAAAGAACAAATGACCAAAATTTAAGAAGTCATTTTTCATGAGTTTTGATATAAAAATAGACCTGCAGCATCACTTATTTTAAAAAATACGTGATTACACTTTCCTTTGGAAATTTTTTCCCCAAATGCCATACAAAATCATTACTTACAGCTCAGACAAGTCAAGGTGACGAAAATGTTTCCTAGACAATACCGTCAGTTTATTTCTGGTAAAATTGCTGAAAGGAATCAAAAACATTAAATGTGAATTACAAGTGTACATTTCAGGAATAAAGTATTCAAATAGAGTTTTTTTCAAAATGTAATTTTATGTGATCATGGTTCATGCCGTACTTTAGATCCAGTAATCTCTTCCTTTCACCTAGAGTAATACCTTAGTTTTCCCTGCGTCTCCTATAATTCTTGCTTGAGAGTGGGGTTGAGGGGGCCTAATTTTCGTAATGGTTATTTTGAATCTCTTTTTTACCCAAAATTTTCTTTTTCATATTCAGAGCCAACTTATATACCTCCTAGAGATATCTGATCTACTGAACAATTAATAGGGAAATTAAATTAAACTAAGTTAAATTTAAACCATAAACTCACTAGGGGAAAAGATACTTTAAAACTAAAAAGCATCATGAATATTTTGAAATTACACGACACACGAAACTCTGAATATTAACTGAATTTAACACATCCTAATAGGAAAGATAACACCTATTGATTGATAAACTCTGCTGAGATTGTTTATATATGACTTCCAAATAACTAGATAAATTCGTGATGAGAATAACAACAAAATATCAGATAAAACTATGTCAAATTTTATCTGGAAATATTCTAGCAACATATCATTTTAAGATGTGGACCAACCAGACAATGAAAAGATGTCCTATTTGTGACTGAAAAATAATAATGAATTTACTGATGTGTTCCAAATATGTAGTTTTATTCAAGGGAATGGGAGTTTCGGTTTCCAATGATCAGTGCCATGAGACCTTGAGCTGGGAAATTCAGACCCTTAATCCTGGCAGCTGACTCGCTCTGTGAATTTGTTTACCGGTCAAATTTATTTAAAGCGTGTGCAGTGCTTGGTCCTCTAGACGTGTGTTTCATGAGTCACATGAATGTAAAACAAACATCAAATTTTACAAAACAGCTGAGCCCTCAACAGTTTGCCATGAGCCTTTCAGTATCTGATTCCCGTTCAGGAAGGTGAGCACCGGTCTGAGAGTCAGGTAAATACGGGAAATCTGCGGCGACAGCAATCCTAGCCTCACTGAGGCTAGTCTATTGCGTCTGTCTCACCAAATCGTGGGCTGAAGTCTGCTGGTCTGTCTGGCCAGTCTCTTTCACAGAAGGGCTAAAGACCAGGGGGAGCTAATACGTGAACTAAGACTAGTCAGCTGATGGATAAAGAAAATGCCACTTTAGCATCTCATCAATGAAGAAGGCACACGGCCACTCCCAGCTTAATTCTATATTGAGATTTCCTCTCATCCAAACCCCCATCTACAAGAGGGTGCCCTCTTCCTTCTACGCTGGCATCTTCTCTCCTCACGCTGAGTGTAAAGTGCTCACCCACGTGAAAAAATAATCCAGCAGGAAGTTGTAAAATGTGCCCACATAAATCTTTTCTTTTGGAACGTGAATTAAGAATGGGTTTCACTGCAGTATAATACACTGACAAGTCACTCTGCCTGTCTTCACCAGAGCCTGTGAGGCACAAATGTTTTCATCTCCATCAGAAATCCCCATCCTTCTGAAGGGAAAAAAAACAAAAACAGAAACAAAAACCCTATTCTTCCTCCCAAGAAGAAATAGGAGCGAGGAGGCAAAGAAAGAGGACACTCTCATTGTCAAGGTTCCGGGTCGGCTAGCAAGGCCGGCACCGGGGCAGCTGCCCTGTCAGGCTGCTAGCAGCACAGCCCAGAGCAGGGTTACACGCCAAAGAACAAGATGAGTTTTATGAACCATACTTACTATTGGGTCCAAAAGCCAAATGGGAGGAGGAGGGAAGGAAAAAAAAATCAACAGTCCTCTTACTGTTTGATTATAGAACTTTTGCAAAGGAGCTAATTAGCACCTCTGCAAAGTCCCTGGAAAACACAAATACTGGCTTTTCTCACAGTTTCTGGGTTCTCAGGGGCCGGGCAGGAATTAAAGGCACCAAGAAATAAACTCAGGGACCAGTCCTAGGGGTTCTGGACAGTCAGCATGGGAAGCTCAATATGCACAGGTTAGGGGAAGAATGATGAAAGTGACAGACAGGGTCCAGTCTGAATTCCGCTAAAACCCAAAGTGAAACAGATGCTCTTGTGTACATTTTTATTTTATTGGAGAAACTCAGAGAGATAATCATTATATCCCAAGGGTACAGAGAAACAGCCTCTCATACACATTTCTTTATCAGCTCCCTTGCAGCCATGGTGCTGATGTTCAACTAAAGATGCCGTTTACTAAGTGCGGAAATCAGGGAGAACATGCCAGCACCTTCAGTCATAAGCAGAAGTTGAGACCCAGGTCTGGAAAGGCAGACAACTGACTTAATTTCCTCCTCCTTGCCATTCCCTAGAGCCAGCTGCTTAATTTAATTTCTATTTTGGCGATTAGAAGCCTCTTTCATCACGTGAATATCTGAAGCTTACTGACATTGTAACTTCTTTCTAACCGTCTGAATATTAGGCTGACTTCCTACTGGCTTACCATTTGACAATGGTTACAAATACCAGTAATTTTTGCGGTCTGATCAGTAACTGGGCTTCCCAACTATTGGCTTTTAAAGAAGCTGTATAAGATACGTCCATCTCCTTGGTTTCCTATTTTCAAATGACACCTCTTTGGGAGACTGGGACTAATATTTGGCTTTATGTAAGTATGTACAGCACACAGAATACCATTAAAATTATTCTACCGTAAATCAGCCTGAAAAAAATACAAAAGGTGGCTTTGGTTTTCATATAAATAACTTGGAACAAGGAAAGTAGGGAAAATATAAGAGGCATAGCAAAGTCATAAAAAGGTCTATTTCTAAAACAATTAACCATAGCCCACTATATAGACCACTACGTTAGGGGAAGTGATGTAGTAAAACAACCAGTAAAACGTGGTCGTTGAGTAATTCAGGGCTGCAGTCAGCAGTAATGAAAATACCAGAATGTAACCACTGAGGTCATTAATTACACTTAAGTGATTGCATTAGAGCATTTTGCCTTTTTCTTGTGTCCAACTTCTCTCTTGTTTATGCTAGCGAGGCCTACGCGAGACATCAGAATTTGTGCAGACAAACCAACTATGGAGATGTTGCCAAAAAGCCTCTACATGAAATGTGTTAATAAAGTTCCTTGGAGTTTTGTCACCTTTTTGCCAAAAGTTTTATATCTTAATTCTACTGACTTTATTTTTAAATTGACTTCCTCATTAATGCCACCTATGAAATATGAAGTCATTGTACTGGCTTGATGAAATTAAGGTTTTTCATAAGATCCACAGATCTCCATAGAGTGTCCAGGCAATCTGCTCAAAGAGAACGATTTCTTTTACAAACTGGCCTGGAAATCAGTCAGGGAACAGTTCTCCCCAAGAAAAAGAAAGAGGACAAATGTTACGAGAAGGGCTGATTCTCTCATTATATGGAAAACACACTTTATTTTCTGTCCTCTTACTAAAAGAACATAGCCAGGAGTGAGCCCTGAGTCTGCCGCTTTCCATCTGTGGACCTGAGTCTGATTTTGCCCTTATGAAATGGGAATCAAGAAGATCCTCCCTACCAACTGTCAGAAAAATCAAGTGAGATCAACCACGTGAGAGTTCTGTATGTAGATCGTAGTCTATGAAACACATAAGGTATTGCTGCAGAGCATCTGCAAAGCACAAAAGGGCCAATGAATGCAGGCAACCTTCCTGCCACAGAAGTTCCTACTGAAAACTCGGGGTGGAAGGCGCCCATCAGAGCTTAAGGGTGATCCTCTGTTTCATGAAGAAACGTCTCAGGAAGGCCACACCTTACTGACCAACTGCCATCATCTAAGAAGATTTAGCAGCAAACAACCTAAGAGCTCCCACTGTCCGTATTTCCATTTGACTTCAGTTGATATCACCCTGACTTCGGTGGAAGCATTTGCTATTGTTACAGTTGCCTGAACCTCTGGCATGTTCCATGATTGAGTTTTCTCCGCTTCCATCAATCATGACACATAGCTTTTGGGAAAAGAAGGTTCAAAAGAGGATCTGTTGGGGGAGGAAGAGCATTAGCAATTTTTAGTTCCCTAAAAAGGCCAAGGCCAAGTCAGTTTCTTTCAATTCCACTAGTTTGATGTCTTCCAGGGAACATGTCATGATTCCAAGGAAAAGAATCGAGGACGCTGTACCAGGACATAGTTTTCACATCAGACTCCTTGCTGTTGGCCTATTGCTCTGTCCAAGATGGAAATGGCCCAGAAATTCATGAAAGGGAATAAGCAGGCTGTTCTAAGTACCCCTCTAAAGCTATTCAGAAATCAAAGCTAATGCTTCTAAGCTATTGTCAAAGCTACACTAACTTTTTAAAAGGAGGTTTAGAGCTGGAGAAGAAGGAAAAATAAACAGAGGGGGAAAATATTGAATAAGTTGGGTCCTGGGAAGCAAAAGAATCAACCTTTACTTACATGTGCTGTAAGTTGCTGTTTTTCAGAAATGCTTTATGAGCTACAAATTTCAATCCGGAATCCACAATGGTCCTAAGAAAACACATAATTGCATGTATGTTAGAGCTAACAGACAACTGTCCCTCTGACGGTAACAGAGCATAAGAAAAAGTTCTGAGATAAGGTATGCAAGCCCTGAGTACTCACAGGTTTTTCAGTCCCACATAAGCTTCAATATCATCTTCGTTGATGATTTCTAATCTTTTCTGATTTGCAATGTAACTGCAAAAAAAAGCAGAGTGCAAACTAGTAACTCAGAATTCAGGCAGTCCATAAAAAAATGGGTAATTTCCATCCAACCTCACCAGGCTGCTCAAGGCAATCCCTCCCCACCCACCTAGCCCCACCATTTATTTTAAATACAGCAAGGGCAGCAAAACCAAATGAGACTGAGGAGAAACCATGGTTGAGCAGGTTGCATTGTCAATGACAGGATCACCAGGTTTCATTTTCTTTTCTTAAACTTTTATTACTCTTTCAACTAACAAGTTCAGTTTGCCCCTCCACTCAAGGTATCCCCTGTGTATAGAGGTGAAAATAACTTGGAAATGCATCTACTACCTCTCAAAAGCATTTCACCCTTATGGTGACAGCCACAGGGAAGCTGGCATCACCACACAGAGGACAAAACACATCTTTCCTCACATTCCAAGAGAAGCAGTCACTCCCTCCTTTTACCTCCTGAAACACTGAAGAAGATTCCCCTCCCCCTTTCTCTCTCTCCCTCCCTCCCTTCCTTCCAACTCTCTCTTTTCCTGGCCCAGGATCCCCTCGTTCTGCTTTTGTCAGTAATAAAACCAATTTTTCCTTTCAGGAACCACATCTCACAAACCCCACATTGCCCTAGTGCGCTCTCTACAGAAATCTCTTCCCCGTTCACCAAACCCTCAAATACAGGAGTAAACTGGTAACTCTGGCTGCGTGGAGAGTTCTATCCCCTGGATCATGAGGACTGGCTTAGAACTGTGCCTGTGACCTCAACTAGATTAATGAGAAGCTTCCCTTAAATTAAAACATGAATGCCATGACAGAGTCTCTCTTTCTCTGGGATTATAGCTGAAAGATTACATAGGCCTGGGGCTTCTATGAGAAATATTTCCGGCACAAGGAAAGAGAATGTCCAAGTATGCAGTCAGCACACAGGAGGAAAGAGAGCTAAGAGATATAAAGAGAGACAGAACCCTGAAAATGTTACTTGAGCTTTTGGATCCAATCATCTCTGAGGTTAGCTGTCACTAACAGAAGTTTGATCTGAATTTCTGTCACTTGCAACCAATAAAATCCCTGGTAACACAAACACAAAGCTATCAGACCTACTACCGTGGAATTTCCCTGTGCTACAGTTATCTGCGTATCTGTCTATTCACTTTTCTTGATCACGATCTCTTTTTGAAGACAGCTGGATCCTGCTTTATAATTCTTAACATGCACCACAGCATCTAGCAAAGAACCTTGCACAATGTAGGTCTTCAAGGATGATGGATGGATGGATGGATGGATGGATGGATGGATGGATGGGCAACACCTGGAGTTCCAAAGGCACTCGAGGAAGTTGTATTAGGATGGATTTTCCCCTTTCTTCTTCAAAAAATTTAAGATACATAACATTCCAATTAAGACACTGAAAACAAATATGTAGCTCTACTGTTAACAACATGAATTAAAATGAAAACAATAGTAACCAATGAGGGAGGAGATACAGCATCTACAGATTCCTTCTACCCAATCCAAAAGAAGGAAAAAAAATAGATGTCAAAATACATGGTAAGTATTGGGGCACCCATTTTTAGAAAATATATTTTAGAAATAAAGCAAAATAAGTAAATGCTCTGAGGGAACAAAATTACACCAAAGATAAATAATTTTAAAAGGACCCACATAAACATTGCCCCTGTTACATAAAAAAAAACGTCCAAGATCGAAGGGCATCTTCTGCTCAAAGATCTTGGTTCTCAAACAACAATTTTCAACATTAAGAGTTTTTACGAAATGTTTCAAAATTATCACACATTTTTCCAAGATTTTCAATCCACTAACATTTTCAGTAGAAACCACAGTGATCTCCCTCTTCTAAATTGTCTCCCAATAAGAGCTGCATTCAAGAGGGCCCTACATTTTAATGCTTTTTTTCATGCAACTGGCAGAAAAAAGGACAAATAACATGGGCAAGGTTTCCTCTGGGGTCACAACCAGAATTCCCGAGAAGCTTGTTCACTGCTTACAGCTGCGCTAGCATGGTGGCTGTCACTGTTCTGAAACTGTCTGAGAGATTCTCCAGCTCTCTTTGCTGGCTCATCACTGCATCCTCCATGCTTATGACAGGGGCCTGACACTCAGGAGGTATTTAGTCAATGTCTGTGGCACAAGGCATTTATTTTTAACTTTTTATTTAGTTATTTATGCCCTTTATTTTATTGGTATTTCATTTTTGTCAGATTTTTAATTTATAAACTCTCCTATTGTATTCAATAAAATACAGCAAGCTAACATAAGTAAAAATGAAAGGCATAATAGAAAGAAGAGCCAGGGCAGAGACATCAGTGGAGCTAGGAATTGGGTTTAAAATGCTGGGAAAGGGCCACAAGCATAATTGTAAGCTTTCCAGTGACCACTGCCCCTGAAAAGAAGGAAAGGGGGATACATTTAGCCAGTGGTAACTTCACAGTGTTCATGAGGTGAAAATAAGTCAGATATTAAGCAAAGCGTACCTGTTCTTGAATCTAAGACCAGACAAAAGATTTTGTTGAAAACCATCAAAAGAACCATGTGAAAGTATTAAAAATGGTCATTAAAGAATGTTCTTCCACTGTGAAGGCAGGGATGCCCTGGATAAAGAATGAATTTTTCTCCTGGTCAAAATGGAAAAAAGCAACAGAAGAGCTGGGTTAAAAGGTCAGCAATTGCCCCTCTAGATGCCAAGAATTCCCTTTCATAAGTTACCATCTGCAGAAAGGCCCACAACATAGCCGTGGGCTATAAATTGCTCATGAAATCTACCCCTTAAGAAACGCTCCTTAGACACCATTAAGTGAGGAATCATAGGGTTAGAATGGGAGCCGGTAAAGTTAATAACAAACAATTCACAAAGGAGAAACCTCAACGACCCAGGGACATATGAAAATCTGCTCACCCCTCAAGGAATATGAAATGCAAACCAAAGTCACATGGACTTACCATTTCTCTGCCACTAGCTGGACAAAATGTTTAAAATCTGACAATATTAAAGCATTGCTAAGGATGTGGGGTATTTCTCTTATATTGTTGGAGGGAGTCTAAATTGGCACAAGCACTTTGGAGAGTAATTTGCCAGCATCTTGGAAAATTATACATCACACGCTTTACAGAGTCCAGCAATTCCATTTCTAGGTTTTCACCTGAGAGAAATGCTCACTCCTGCACACGAGGAGACATATACAAGAACATTCATGGTAACACAGTCAGAATAAAAATCTGGTGCATGGAGAGTGTCCATCAGTTAAGAAAGAGAATAAAATGAGGCGTGTTAAATAACTACGGTAGATTGAACCAGATCTTTATATCTGAGCAGAAAGAAATACTCATGCTAAGTGAGAAAGAAAAATAAGCAAAATTTCAAACTGATATGTACATATCATATAAAACAACTGATGTGAACTTTTAAAGAGACAGAAAACAATACCACATAGTGTTCATAGTCAAGGATAGTTGTAAAGTACAAAAGGAAGATTGCAAGGAAAGTCACCTTGGGAAAGGAGACGGATCTGCATCAGGGATAAAGAAACTGAAACTGTTAAACTGTTTTATTAAACTACTAAACTATTTCTTTTCTTAAAAGAGAAAAGCCTTTGTAACAAAAAAGACAAAAATGTTAAAGTGTCAGTTCTGAATATATGCATCTGAAGTTATTGTTATATCATTACATTTTTATGAATTTTTTAAATGTATGAAGAAAAAAGAGAGAAGGAAGGAAGGAAGGGAAGGAAGGAGGGAGGGGAGGGAGGAAGGGGGGAAAGAAAGAGGGAGAGCCAAAAAAAGCCGCAAAGGAAAAGACCGCAGGGAAGCTGGACCCCAGGGCTTCTCAGTTACTAGGTGACCAAATACACCAGGGCCCAAGTCCTTGGTTCCTTGGACCACCCAAAAGCAAACAGTCTAAAAGCCTTCTGATCCCTGCCCCAGAGCCCCTGGACGGGACCAAGAAGACTAAGGAGCATGCTGGGCTGCCCCCTACTGGTGACTTCCACGTGCCTCCAGAAGGACCTTGGCAACACCAGGTCTTTCGAGCTCTGCCATCTCATCACTGCCAGTGATCAGAAAAGCAGCAGCTGCAGAGACCAACCCAGGGTTAGGAAGGAGAGAGGAAAGGCCAGGCCAGGACAGACAGCTGAAAGATGTGTGGACAGGCAATGCGGTAGGCTCTCCCCCAGAAAACTGTTCCCTGTCACTCCAGTCAAAGTGCTGGCCAGCTCTGAGGGCTCTTTACTAAGTCAAGCTTTGCTTAATAGAATCCCCAAGAAGGGTCCCACTCCCACTGAAGCAGTGGAAAGGACAAGCATTTTGGTACAGACCTTTCTCTCCATGACAGCCCCTAACTCCTCCGACCCAAGCCCACCGATCTGGAAAGCTTAGGCCCCAGGGGCTTTAAGGCACAAGCCCTCCCCCTAGAGCCCATGCCCCAGCGCTCACATGAGTTCAGCCAAACTTTCGAGCTTCTGCCCTTCCAACCTTAAGAGTTTCTCTCCCTTACCTCCTTGGCCTCCAGGTCCCTCAGGCCCACCCCTCCATCCGCAATCTGTGTGGAATCATTCTCGGCCTTCGACCATCCTGTTTTGCCCAAATATGCCTTCTTCCTTTCTAAAAGCCATCTATAGCACTCTTTCTTGGGCCTCACATTATGAGGGTTGTTTTTTATTGTTGTTATTTACTTTCACTACATCCCAAGACTACTGTCTTCTGCCCTTAAAGTTGGAACTTCTCAATGAATTCACCTAAAACTCTTCTGGGTCCCTACAATATCTGAGATGCTACTTGATTCACAGGCAACATCAAAAAGCCTTTTTCCAATCAAAACATTTTTATTCCATCAGTTGGCAAGCATTTCTTTAGCATTTATTCTCCTTCTTAACTTTATAATTAAGAATCAGAGGGGATGGAGGTACTCTTTGTACCCATCATTGTATTTTTGTACTAATATACCTAACTCTCCTGCTGAACTGTTAACTCCTCAGATGGAAGAGTGTTATTCATCAAACTGCACGTCCATTTCCGAACACAGAGCTGATGCTCATAGAACACTGGCTGACTTAAAGCAATCAATCTGACCCACAGATCCTCCACTGGAGTTTTTGTTGTCTCACTGGAAAGACCACACATATACACACTATAGACACTAAATGAAGATTGTGGTAATAGAACATAACTTCATTTGTCACATAGAAAACAAGGAAAAAAAGTAACGACCATAACAGAGGAAGACAGCCAATTCTGAAAGCAAAATTTGTCCAATCTAGAAAGCAAGCTTAGATCACAAGCATACAACACAGTCAAACCAAACACTCATTTATTTTTCGTAAATGATGAAAACTAATTGCCCTCGGAATATGAGCATTCATTTGCCATCTCAGTTTCAGAAATGTTAAGGCTAGAAAGAATCTTCAGATCCAGCTCTTCTTGACCTTGAGGGGTTGATGCTCCTGAAGGTCTGTGCTCACTGCCACGGTATTTGATGAGCAAAAGGGAGAAGTTTCCAAGCAGAGGTCAAGTACGTGCACTGCAAGGGTACAGTGGAAGGAATTACAAGATATCACTGGGCAGTGAAGGCTTCCATGAGGTCAGGCTTTGAAGGGTGCCCAGAAAGTCAACAGATAAAAAATGTGAACATAAGCAAAGTCCACACTATTTGCCATTTTATTTTGTGTTGTCACCAAAGCTTTTCCATTCTCAACATGACATCCAGGGCCTTCATTATGACATTCTCTTGAGGGTAAAGAATTTCCTTTCCTTAGGCTTACCAAAAAGCCCGTAGGTGGCTTTTTGGGGGAAAAAAAAGAACAGATAATTTTAGGAAAAATTCACGGAAACATTTTTGAATTACAGGTTCCTAGAAAGGATACTCATCTCATTTGAAAAGATTTCACATTGGCTTGAACAACCTATCAAATAATTCCTCCGGGCAATCTTTCCAAGTAACAAAGAGTGGTTTCTAATGCATCTTTTCTTCCTGTGTATTAGCTTAACAGCAGGCTTGCTCCAAAGTAAAATTTCCCTTTACCTTAGGCTTTATTACCTGACCTGTAGGTTGACGATATATCAAAAAGAAATGGAAAGAGTCGTGAGTATTTCTAATGGTTGCTCTTCAAAATGGAATTGCTTCCCACTACCCTGGCTACCCTCACCTCACCCCCACCACATAAATAAATAATTAAGCTAATAAAAGTAGATAGAACTCAAATGTCACAAGAGATTGTGATACGTGCTCAGGCTTACAGCCATGGAGTGAGGCATTTCGGCTCCGACAGGATCCTCTCTGCCATAAGATTTCCATCACGGGGAAGAGAATAATCCATTTTTTAAAATGTGTCCTTGTTCCCTGAGTCCGTAACCAGGTAGCTTCAGTTGCTCAGCAAAATGCTAAGGAAGAGTTTTGAAAAGCAGTCCCTGATGGGCCGAAGCAGGATTCAAAAGAAGAATCTCTCAATCTATCCCTCCATTCCTAAGAGAGGGTCCACCACCCCACCTGTGACGACGTGAACGCAGAGAACACCAAATAAGTGGACTCAGAACCTGAATTCCAGCACCAGCCTACGAGCACAGGCTGATTAGCTGCAGCACCTCCATCTTCTTTTTGGCCACGGGAATAGAAGCAGCCCCAGTAATTTCCTTTTAGAGAGTGCTGTGTGCCAGGCACTGAGGTAACCAGGGGGTGTCTCCCTTAACCTGACAAAGCTACCAGGAGAGCACTATGATTGCTTCCACTTTTTGGAAGAGGTAACTGAGGCCCAACCTTGCTAGGTCATATCCCCAGGATTACATAACTGCCAAAACAGGATTTGAACCCAAATCTACCTGCCTCTGAATTCTGAGCTCATACCCACTCTACCGCCCCACCAGGACCATGGACTTAGGAGTCCTGCACCTACAATGAAGAATACTTTCTAACATTTCTGCAAAATGCATCTTGACAAATAATCACAGCCTGAAAACAATAGTCAATGAAAAGGAATGAGGACATTTTACAGGCTGCTCTCATGTGTTATACCTACAGAGGTAACAGGAAATAAATAAAATATCTTCTCAGATCCTTACACAATGCCAAGCTCTGAGAACTGCAGCTCCCCACAATGCCAAGCTCTGAGAACCGCAGCTTCCTAGAATAGCCTAAATTCCTTGGGAACTTAAGAATTCAAGTGCCTGTGGAGAGGGTGTGGACAAAACGGAACCCTCCTACACTGTTGGGGAAAATGTAAATTGGTGCAGCCACTATGGAAAAGAGTATGGAGGTTCCTTAAAAAACTAAAAATACAGCTCCCATATGATCCTGCAATCCCACTTCTGGGCATACATCCAGAAAAGACAAAAGATCTAATTCCGAAAGATACATGCACCCCAATGTTCATAGTGGCACTATTTACAACAGCCAAGACATGGAAACAACCTAAGTGTCCATCGACAGATGAATGGATGAAGAAGATGTTTTATAATACAAATGATGTATTGTACATACAAAACAGAAACAGACTCATAGACATAGAAGACAAACTTATGGTTACCAAGAGGGAATGGGGGGAGGTATAAATTGGGAGTAGGGGATTAACAGATGCACACTACCATATATAAAATAGATAAACAACAGGAATTTGCTGTATAGCACAGGGAACTATACTCAATATCTTGTAAGAAACTATAATGGAAAAGAATTGGAAAAAAAGAATATACATATATACATATATATATATATATATAACCAAATCACTTTGCTGTACATCTGAAACTAACAAAATATTGTAAATCAACTATACTTCAATTAAAAAAAAAAAGAATTCAAGTGCCTGGAAAATAATAAGTGGTGTAAAGTGAGGGATAAACACACTCCACTAGCTTCACCTCTTCCCAGTTATGTGACCTTGGGCAAGTCCCTACACCTCGGTTTCCTCGTCTTAAAATGGGGTAGTAACAGTACCTGCCTCAGGGAGTTGCTGGAACAATAAGAGAACTGCCCTAGCCCATATGAGGACCACAGTCACTGTTGATTATTAACAGCAAGCAGCAGACTGGGGTTCAGGGACTGGCTTGGTCACTAACTAGCTGGTGAACTGAATCTCAGCTTGCCTCCAGGGCCCACGGGCATGGAACAGGAAACCTGGCCTGGAGAATGTCTCAGTTCCCATCAGCACTCAAATTATAAGAAAATTTCTGCAACATATTATGAAGAAAAAATTACACACTGAGTTTCTCTCTGAGTATTTATATAGCATCTTTCTCATCCACCTCTCTCAATGAGGGGGTGCCCAAAAAGAAACACTGCAATTTGTGACCAGAAAGATTAACTATGAAAAAACCCTTAGAGTTGGCTTTCTACCTAAAACGTATCAGTCTCCAGCAGAAAAAATGTAAGTTTAATTTGACTTAACTAAATAATAGCCTCCATGAAAATTTAGGATTTGACCCCAGCCTACAAATAATGTGACGTGTAAACCTTATACTGGAGGGTGAGCAGGGTGTCAATATATTTAAAATAAATAAATTTTCTTTTTAGCTGCTAACTTTTCAAAATGGGAAGATTTCCCGTTTTAAAAATCTGAATTTCCACATTCTCTTAAGAAGCCAGAAGGTCCTCCAAACTGGACTAGCATTTCTTCCTGGCAACAGTCAGGGTGAGCTGAGTAACATTGCTCCTGGGGGTCTGCAGCACATTTCCAGTTGGTCACATTCTGACCTCAGCTATTTCACTGGCTCACAGAAAGATTTTTATGACACCTGATCTAATTCTTGCTTGTAATTTCCTCTGAGACTTCAATGCTCCGACCCTTCTCCTACATTGGTATGTCATCTCCATGCACAGAGATCCCTAACAGAGATCCCTAAATGAGTTTGCTCAGATAAAATGACACAAAGACCACAATAAAAATACCTCCTTTTCTTAAAGCAGTTACTTCTACCTGTTCCAGAACCTTTAGAAGCTTCCTCTGTTTAGAAACAAAGTAAAACTGACACAGACATAGCCAAGTATAATTTTATACTTGGTACAATGGTACAGAATCCCCAAGAGGAGCAAGGGATGTGTTTTTCCTGACAAAAAATTGTTTTCCTTCCCACTAATCTATTTAATATTTTACATTAGGTTTCAGATCTTTCGATAGATCATAGTAACTTGCCATAGCAAATGGAAAGACAATTAACTAAACGTGTACCATGGCATGGTTTCGCCATATCAGATGAAGAACCCAGGACAGAAATGGTCCTGATACAGCACTGCCATCAAGAAAGAGGCTTAAGTGATGTTTGAGCCAAAATTTTATTTTGGACAGGTGTACTCTAACGTCAGTCAATATGAAACCACCAGAAATATGAGTCAGCTCACTGGGTCCCTCGGGGTACACTCTGCAGCTAATTTATCCTGGCAGGCCCACAAGGGGCCATCCCTCTCAAGGCTGGGGGCACCCCGGGAGCCTGAGAGGGCTTTTCCTCTGGCTGGGAAGCCGTCTGGTCACACCTGCTCCTAACAGCTTCTAGGCTAAAACCATCTCTGCTGTGCTCTGTGGGTGGATCTCTGCCGTCTCAATCAAGCATCTGTCCACATTCCGAGGCAGTCATAGCGCTACTTCCCCAGGCAAGCCTGGATCTGCAGCCTGCTGGTACCCCCACATCTCATCTCGTCCGCAGACAGGGTGGCTTCCACCTGGATGGGCACACAAGCCAGGCTGCTTGGTCTTTGTAAAAGGATGTCAGCCCCACCATCTGCTTGTCTGGCTTCCAAAGAGAATGGATCTGGCTTTAACCAGGAACAGAAATTAACATATTCCAGCTCTGGTCAGAGGGGACAACTTCATATCATCTGCAGTCCAGCTTCTAGCAAAGCCTGGCTCAGCAAAGGGTATGAGGGGATGGGCAACTAAGATCCTGCATTGTATGAGTTTTATAATTACAGCATCGGGAGATGAAATTCTTGGACCACGTTAGCGTCCTTGCAGAATTGTCATCCTTGTCACTTCCCCCAACTTTCACTGACTTTCTCAGTAAGAAGAAAATGAAATCTACTTTCTGCATTTTTCATAAAAGCTGTGAATTACATCACTCATATTCTCTGCAAAAGAAACTCTTTTCAGAACAGAGTGCCAAACAAAGCTATGTTCCTGTGGAATTAGTAGGCATTCTCCTCCTTAATAATGAGCTTCTCTTTTCACTGCCAGGAAGTTAAGGACAAATGGTGTGCTCAATTACAGCAACTATGTCAACCGTTAGAGTTAGTTGGAGTTCTTGTCTCTTTTTTTTTTCTCACTCCTCCCTCTCATTTTTACCTTATTAACCTTATTGTGTAAAATAATTATCAGCAGTTATTCAAATACTAATGATAAATTGATTAACTGCGACATTTCTATACTCGTCCAATACAAATTATATGGCCATTACGATCAATATACTAGTATGATAGCATCATCTTACAGTTGTTTTCAAGAAATGAGTTGGAAAACCATATTATCCACTATTTTTGTGTGTTTCAAAGTGAGTGTTTATAAAAAGTGAAATCTTGCAACTCCAATTGAACACAAAATTATCTTTTTTCCAAAAAAGTTTTTTCCTCTTTTCCCATTATTTCAGGTCAGTCAACGTTTCGTTGATGAAAAGCGAAGAAAAACTTCCAATGATTAGCCCAGGACTTAAGAATTCTAAGAAGCATTCAAGTCAGCACAAATCACAGCAGAACACACTTTGGAAAGCTCTTGGCCTCCAATCGGGCCAAATCATTCCATAGCAAGAGAATTTTTGGAACTAATATTTCTGCTCCAACTTCAGGATAGATCAAGCATGGCACAGGGAAAAATGAGCATCAGGCATAATGTCAAGAAAAGAGAATGATTCAAGCAGTAAAATGTTAGGATCTCTTCGAAGGTCTGTTTTGATTTTGACACAATTTCTCGGCCCACATGTATAGGCTGTGGGACTAAGGAGAGTGATAGCATGTGAGGAACAATTCCAAGTTCATCTTCACTGGTTTCCCTTCACGTGTTAACCTTTAGTCGCTTTTATAGAAGGTTAGAGATTATTTTCTTTGGAGTTAAACTACAAAGATATTGGTGGAAAGGGATCCCAGTCATAAGTAGTCATGTAAGGCCACAATAAAGGGAAGCTATTTAACAGAAAGGAAGTGTGAGTGCATCAAAAAGTCCTAAACAAATCTCTCATAAAAACTTTTAATTCAAGGGATATATCATTGCTAGAAAAGACGTATATTTTGGAGGTACCTAGAGGAGTCAAATTCATGGAGATGGAAAGTAGAATGGTGGTTGCTAGCAGCTAGGGGGAGGGGAGTGGGGAGTTGTCATTTAATGGGTACAGAGTTTCAGTTTTGCAGATGAAAAGAGTTGTGGATTATTTGGATAGCTGTGCTGGTTGCACAATAATGTGAACGTACTTAATGACACAAACTGTACATTTTTAATGGTTAAGATGGTAAATTCTGTTATGTACATTTTACCAGAGTTTTAAGACAAAGAAAAAAGGAAGATATATATTTTGTAAAAGCCTTGCAATTAAAAAGAGAGAAAGACCATGAAAAGAGAAAACGGAGTACAAATTGATAACCTCCAGAGTGCAGGGGAGCTGTTGTAAACAACCTAATAAATGAAATGGACCAGGACTGTTGAAGAAAACAGTTGCAGAACAAAGATCATGACCTGAGTCCCCATGGCTAAATCTGACCCATCACTGCTCCGGTCAATATCCCAATCAGCTGAGCATGCCAAGATGAAAGTAACATGCAAACCAGGGAAAAGGCACCTAAGGAGAACCAACACCCTCTTACATCTATCCTCTTTAACCCCAGCGCCTGTCCAGTGCCACACTCAAGACTGATTCTTTTGCTTTTCTGTCCTCCCCAAGACCTAGAGAGTCTACTCTCCTTCAAAACATAGTTGAGGATAACCAGACAATAAAAATAAAAATGAACAGTCGAACTCTAACTATGCGTTATGCACTGGTACAATTATTTTACATGCATCGGCTCATTTTAACCTCACAGAAACCCCATGAGAAAGGTTCTATTATTGTCCACTTTTACAGATGGAGACACGGAGGGCTTTATAAACTAGTCCAGAGTAGCAGGGGCAGACCAGCTTCAGAGTAGGGCTCTTAAACCTCCAAGCCACCCAGCCTCATAACCTGTGTGATTCCCAGACACGAACTCCCAAAGAAAATGAAAACTTAATTTGTTGATCCACCTATGCGTGGCAATGGACATATTCAGTGATTTTTCAATTTGGATAAAAGTATATAATGAGAAAAGGAACTTTTTAGGCACAGTTTCCACAATCCTAGGATCCTCCTAGGGTGCCAGTAAAAATTATTCAGCCATAATGAGCTGAATAATTCTTAAAATAGTACATTCAAATCTAGAGCTTTCAGGGTCAATGATAGAATCTGTACAGGGAAGAGAGAAAGGTAGAAACAGGTAGCTACTGATGTTTAACAAGCCCCATTAACTTCTGGGGACGGATCTATGCTTTGCTGGTCTGTGTCTGTGATATCACAAAGCTCGCTGTAACACAAGTCAGGGAAGGAATCCTGCACAGCTGTTCTTGGAAACACGGACCCCCATGCTTGAGAATTCCCCTGAAGAAGGTGAGGGTGCTGCAATGGGAGGAGCAGTCTGGGTAGCCTGGCCACCCCCCGGCATGCTCCTATGCAGAAGCCCTGCACTTCCTCTATTCCAGAGCATCATCATGGCTCAAAACCACCACGATGCAGAGGTCAGATCCACAAGGCAGAGGCCCAGACAGCCTTGTCCCTGGTGCCCTTAACTCTGGACAATGGACCCAGGCATGTCAGAGGCCCTCACTCTGGTATTCCTCCAGCCAAGTTCCTCCACATGAGGCAATGGGATGCCCCCACCTGGAAATCACTCCTTCCCTTCTTGACCTAGTAGGATCTCAGAATTTCCTACCCAAAGACCCTAAGCCCATTCCCAGGGCCCATACAGGCCTTTTCTGTGGGTATGTCCTCCTGTTATAGATATACGTGCTCCTAGGCACAACTTTGCGTGTGTGTGTGTGTGTGTGTGTATGTGTGGGTGTGTTTGGGGTCGGGGGGTCCAAGGCTGCTGTCTGTAGGGCTGTTGATGGAGTTCAAATGTGTAGGACAATGATCTGACTGGAGACCCTACAACAGACCATATAGATGAGAGAAGCTGGCCTAAGTCTTATTACCCAGGACCCAGAAAACCACCTGGTGGGAGGACATATTCACAGTATATTTGTTGGTTAACTAATTGACTAGATGAATGAATGAATAGATCAATCAAGCAATCAATCCATGCATGTATAAACAGTCAATTCCTGTCCTCCGTTTCAGCTATCTGAGGGAAAAGATGACTTCGTCAAGAGAATGTCTATGGCACTCTGAACTGTACATGTATAGATATAAACTACAATGAAAGGAGAGTCATGACAGAGTGGACTCTAGGGTAGGCTGGGGTAAATAAAAGGCTCAGTAGTGCCTTCAAGGCTCCAGGCAATTAAGCTCCAGAAAACACTTTTTTATTTTGGTGAGAGAGCAATTCCCTGAAAAAATAAATGAGATGGCAAAGAAGTTAAACCCCAGAGGGCCACCTAGGCTTACCATGAGAGCCAACAACTCAACCAAAAATAAGACTTTTCTCATAAGAATTAAACATTATATGCTGGTTCCATAATACCCGTTCCTTTTTAAGTTTAAATTTCAAAATACACATGGAGTCTAAACTATTTTCATTTGTATGCATATTATGAACATACTGCATCGTGTAAACATAAATAAATGGATGTTATTTATCTCAAAGGAAAATTATCTTTTTGGATTATTCAACACAATCTGTTCACCTATATACTTCCCCACTCTATTTTTAAAAGCCTTCCAATCTCATATGTCTATCAGTTGTTTAATGATCAGTTTCACAAACAACTATTGAAACTTCTAAGACGCCTGATAATGTCAATTATTATAAATATAAAGGAAGTCCCATGAAACATTATAGGATCAGTCCAACGCAGCTTGATTGTAAAGGTGCAACAGTATGTGCATCAGATGCTTCATTAAATTGGACTTGACACATTGTTTATACTCCTGATGTCTGCAGTTCTTTAAGAAAAATGAACAGCCTCTACCATCCATACTACAAGAAGGATAAATCACATCTGAAATCTCACCACCAGAATTGCTTTTTTTTTTACCCTGTCCTGCTCGCCTGCACTTTATTTTTTTATTTTTTTTAACATCTTTATCGGAGTATTATTGCTTTACAATGATGTGTTAGTTTCTGCTGTATAACAAAATGAATCAGCTATACATAAACATATATCCCCATATCTCCTCCCTCCAGAATCGCTTTTTAAGTGAAGCACCATAAATGCAGTCACAGGGAAAACTGGAATTGATCCACTGGGATATGCATTATTAGCTATTACACAACAGAAAAGGCACAAATCTTCCCCATTAGACCCATTTGTTTGTTGGAGATCGGATGTTCCTGCAATGATTCTTCTTCCCTGGATTTACCTTGTTTTTGAGCTGGCCTGTTCTGCATCTCTCTTCGTCTGCTTACATTCACCCTCCATCTCTTCCCTGTCTCTCCTTCCTGTTGGATACACAATCAGCCTGCCTCATCAAAGCTTTGCCTTTCTTCCTTTCCAGATATACTGTCTCTACGATGAATTGATTTCTTATTGTGCATGAACCAACATAGCGCTACTTAATTCCATAAAGGTTATTTATTTAAACAAACATCTTAACCTGATGACTTTATAAAAGTCATGTCTAGAAATTTACACTTTGACAGCCCAAAGAACAACCTATAAATACTCTAATTTGGAATTCTAAATGATAGATTTGTAGGGGAGGGGAATACACATGCATATATCCTTGTGTCTGTGTATAACATGGAGATCTAGAACATTGTGCTGGGGAACATCAATAAACAAGATCCACATGGTCCCTGCCTAAATTCATGCAGTTTATATTCTAAGGGGGTGTAGAGACAGGTACTCAGGTGCGCATGTACAATACTAAGTGACCTATGGTGGGATTGGGAAACACTGGGTGGGAGGCTATAAGAACACACAGAAGAGACACATAGCCCAGAGGTGGAGAGGCAGAGGAAGTTAGCCGGAGGCAGAAGCCATGAAAATGGTGTTCCTGGCAGAGAGAACAGCCAGTGTGAAGCCTGGGAGACTAGAGCTCCATAGGGGAATTTAAAGCTCAAGGAGGCTGCATCATCGTATTAAAGAAAGGGAGAGGCAAAAAATGAGGCTAGAGAAATGGGTTTGAATTTGAGATGCAAGGCTTTTAAGACTTGTTAAGAAATTGTGAGTTTTTAATATATAAATATAATGTTACCCTAATTTAGAACATCAATATCATGCGGGGGGAGCTAGGCAAGCAGTTCCTAAAATTCATATGGAAAAAATTATCATGCAAGAATACTCTTGAAAATTCTGAAGGTAATTGATGAGTAAGACTAATACTTCAGGTAGAAAAATTTATATATATGTATACGAAACTTTAGGAGATAAAAAGTTTAGTGCTAGCATGTAAACAGACAAACTGATTAACAGAGGAGGACAGATGTCAAAATAGGCCAAAATACAAAGATGATCTTCATACTTAATCAAATTGTTATTTTAAATTAGTGAGGGAAAGTTCAAATTATATAATCAATGGTGTCAAGAGACCTGATGGGCTGATTAGCTCTTGAAAAAATATAAAACAATTTTTTTTGCTACTTCACTTCTTATATTTTAGAACTCCAGATAGAGCAAAGCTTTAAATACAGAAGCATGAAATAGTAAAGGTAACAGAAGAAAATATAGGAGACTTATTTTAATCTCTTATAGAAGGGAAGACTCCTTTTAGCTACATTTACAATACAGAAGCCATAAGGAAATAATAAATTTTACTACAAAAACATTTAATTCTGCGTTACCAAAAAAAGAACTATAATCAACATCAGAAGACAAGCAAAACATTAGACAAAGCATAAATTTTTCTTATTGTTAAATAGATTTTAGGAATCCATTTTTTGAAAAGGTCACCAAACCGATAGAAAAAGAAAATGGGGGCTTCCCTGGTGGCGCAGTGGTTGAGAGTCCGCCTGCCGATGCAGGGGACACGGGTTCGTGCCCCGGTACGGGAAGATCCCATATGCCGCGCAGCGACTGGGCCCGTGAGCCATGGCCGCTGAGCCTGTGTGTCCGGAGCCTGTGCTCCGCAACGGGAGGGGCCACAGCAGTGAGGGGCCCGCGTAACGCCAAAAAAAAAAAAAAAAAAGAAAATGGTTAAGGGATACATAGTTCACAGGAAAAGAAATACAAATGGCTTACATGTATATAAAAAGATTTTTAACCTAGATCATAATTACAGAACTGTGAAATAAAACAATGATGAGATGCTATTTCCCAAGAATATGATTGACAAAGGTCAAGAGGTTTGATGACAAACAGTATTGGCTTGGCTGTAGAAAAAGAGGTGCTTCCAGTTTGGGTGGGAGAATGAAATGGTGTGATCTTTTTGCCAGACAACTTGGCAATATCTATCAAATTGCAAATGTCCCTGCAATTCAAATTCTAGGAAAATCATGCACGTGTGCAAGAACTTGAGCACAAGGTTGTTCAACTGGAGGTGAGTTAAATAAAAACTATTCATTCAATGGGTAATGTGTGGCTGTGGAAAAAAAAAAAAGGTCTGAGTACATATGCGGATACAGAAACATTTTTAAGATATGCTGTTAAGTAAAAAAAACACCAAGATGTAGAACACTATAGCATGCCCCTCATTTGCATAAAAATTGTGTGTGTATATATATATATATATATGTATATATATATATATACACATACTCACATACTCATGAGTAGACTATTTCTAGAAGCAGACACACAAACTAAAATCAAAGTTTCTACTGGAGAGAGAGGCTGAGGGATTAGCAGGTTGGAGACTAACTTCTCATGATACACTTCTTTATACTGATCATATGTCTTATCACATTCAAATATTACTTTTTAAAAAAAACTAATTACTAATAACATTCCATACAATAAAGTTAATGCATTTCAAAGAAAAAATGTGCAAAATCACTTTAAAGACTCAGAAAGGCTCCCAGGCTTGAGGAAGTCTTGGCTAAAGGCACTAACCTTTCTAAAGAAAGAATGTGTCAATCAGAATTGGTGCCTGGCAGTGAATGAAGGAGAGAGAAAGGAGTGTCGATCCAGGGGACACAGGTCTGGGCCAAAGTACTTCAAGTTCTGCATTCCCTTTTGTGAAGGCTCTCCCATTATGGAGATAGATGCCTCAGGCAAGCTTAGCTTAATGCCATTTAACATTTTAAATGCAGAATTAAGTGCCCTTGCTCTAATTCCAAGATCACCACGCAAGCTTCCAGTTATAATTTGTTCTCCATTATAGATCTGCTAGTGTAGAAAGCAACTGTTACGTTGATCTGTTTATTCGGGTCTATGTGATAGTTACATGCTTTGCTATATAGCGATATACTGACAATCTGGTTTGATTTGGTTTTGTTTTAACCTGAAAAAAAAAATACCTTTGGACTTTATTTTAAGAGACATGGGGAGCCATGGGGCACTTAGAAGCAGTGACATAAGATAGCATTTTGGAAAGAACACTCTAGCGCAGTGTGGTATATGGGTAGAGAGGGGGCAAGACTGGAGGCCAGGATGCCATGTAGGAAGCCGTTGCAGCATTGTAGGCAAAAATGACGGCGGAATGAATTAACTTTTTGGTTATGTAAGTACTTGTTTGATGTTCATTTCCCCTCCCAGACTGCAAGCTTGGTAAGGAGAAGAAACCAGGTCAGTCTTTCTTTCGACCAGATCCCAAGTACTTAGCATGACACAGAGCAGATGCGTTAATATCTGTTGGAAGGAAGAATAAACGAGAGAATGAATGTGGGCAGTAGAGATAAAAAGAATTGGACAAATTTAAGAAATATTTAGAGAAGTGAATTGGCAAGACTTGATAATTGAGTGAATACAGGGGTTAAAGAGAGGAAGAAGCCAAGGTTCTGGACATGCAAAACCTTTTGACCAAGTGGGCAGTGGCGCCATCCATTAACATAGGGAACACTGGAGATGGTTTGGGGTGACCATGATGATTTAATTTGGAAATGTCGAGCGTGATGCACTATGACATATCCAGGAGCGCTGTTCAGTAGGCAGACGACCCAAAGGTCATCCCTGATAGTTGATGGGGACGATTATTAGGACATAAACAGCATGCAGAAGGCAACGGAAGTCATAGGTGAGGATGACATATCCCAGGAAAAGAAGCAGCCCTAGGAACGAAGCCAAAGAGGCATCAACTTTTAGGAGAGAAGCAGGGAAAAGGAAGCCCTTAAGTAAGAAGACTCTCCCTGGCCAGAGGGATAGGAAGAAAACAAGGAAAGTTCATTGACACCAAGGCCAAAGAAAAAGGATGCTTCAGGGAGAGTGAGAAATGAGGCCAAGTTCTGCTAAGAAGCAAATAAGAGAAGGACGAAGAAATACGCCTTGGATTTAGTCCTGTGAAGGTCTTTGGGGAAGGCAGAGCAAGTTTGATGAAGCAGTGGGCTGAGACTGGTTTGGGAGGGGAGGAAACAGACACAACGAATACAGCCCAGTCTTGTAAGATCGGGATTGGAAGGGAGAGAGGAAAGGGCCGAGACTAAAGGGAAATGGAAGGAGAGGGGACAGAGCTAAAGGAAAACTTTTCTAAGACGGAAGGGACCTGGTCCTGCTTAAATTCTGATGTTGACAAGAGAAAGAGACTGAAAATACAGATGAGAGAAGGATAGTCATCAACAGTGAAAAGTCTGAGGGGATGGGATCTGTAATAGAGGTGGAGTGACTAGTTTCAGCCAAAGGCGTTCCAGCCCTTCCCGTCTACTGGAAGAAAAAGGTTCGTTTCAGATACAGGCAGTTTGTTCAAATGGAATATAAGTGGATGAGGCCACAAGAACATCACAAATATTGACAGAGAAAAAATAACCAAACTCAGCTGGGTTACTGCCATCATAGGAAGTAGAAATGGGGATTGCTCACATCCAGTCTACATGTCTACGGCTCCCACTATTAACAGTGTAATGTATGCACATTTGAAAGGGAGCACCCTTTGTGATGGGCCCCACGTCTGGCTGAAGCTGAAACAATCACCATATAAATGTGGGTTTTAGCCTCATGTGCACTGACTGTCCTTATCACATTATATTAAAATTAGATCTGTCTCTCCCACTAGATATAAACTACTCAGGGGCTTCTTGCTTCCGTAAAGTACTTTATTTGTCTGTAGCATCACTAATGTCCTCAATAAACACTAGTTGAACTGAACTAATGTTTGCATGAAGTTTGAATTAGATGGCAGGCAGCCCAAATGACAATCGGGAAACATATTCCAGCCAGAAGGAAAGGAAAAGTTGATGGGGGCAGGAAGATGAGATTTGATTTCAGTGCACATTCCTGCTTTGGGGGTCATAGAAGATGGAGACTGGCAAAGGGGCAAGCCAGTAAGAGATCCCTCCGGAGCACCACCCACAGGAATGCACCGAGAGTGGGCTGAAAAGGTCAGGACACACCAGAGTGGCGGGTGTTCCGATCACATGTGAACATATGGATTAGCTGATGCAATTACCTAAAAGTGCAGGTAGAGAGTAGACGTTAAGAAAACGATCGAAAAAATGTTTGTTTCAATGAGTGGGAAACCTTAGGAGCACTGCCACCCAGGTTGGCAGGGAGCAGGTAACCTGCAAAGCCATCTGACCTGAGCTACAGAGGTGGACTTAGAGAAACTCACTGAGAGGACTCTGTTGTTTAAGCCACCAGGAGGACCAGAGCAAGCTCTGGGCTAGCCCAGGGGAGGAGGCCAGGGCGAATTCCAGGACAGAAAAGGAAACACTGGTGCCCATGGCTGACTGATTCAGAACCACAGAACCTTTCAGAAATTAGAGTCCATCTGAATCCCAACCTTCTGTTTCAGGATTGGGGGACTGGCTGGTGAGATTAAACGGCCCACCCAGGATCGCAGGTTCTGATGCTGTGAGAGTGTGGATATGAACCCCCACTCCCATCTCCCCATCCAGGTCCCCTTCAGTTACACCAGGTTCCTTTAGGCTGCTGCCTCTCTGACTACATTAACCTTAGCAGGCCAGGTTCAGGTGGAACCATGGTGATGACCCACAGGTCCTGTAACCCAAGATTTCTTCACAATCCACGAAAGGGGCTTTGCAGCCAAGCACCTGCCTGAGCGTGTGTGTGTGTGTGTGTCTGTGTCTGTGTGTGCGCGTTGGGGGCAGCGGGGAGGGGGATAAGAAACATCACCAGAAACAGAGGAAGGAGACTGAAGGGTCACAGAGGGAGAAGGCCAAACCTAGAGTGCAAGGACAACACGCCAGAAGCAAAATCCCCCGTGACACTCTGAGTTCAGGGTGACAGCAGAGGGGCTGTGAAGTAAAGCTGAAAGCAGACCAAAAAGGGTATGTGGTTGGTTGGTTGGCTGGTTGGGTTGTTTGGAGAGAGGTGCTTGTTTTTCTACCATGCCTTGCCAGAGAACTTAGCGGCCACCGTGTCAAGCTCTCTGGCCCACCACTCCCCGGCCCCGAGAGTGAATGGTAAGTAAGCCCAGGCTCAAGAAGGGAAGCGAGCTGCCCCCACTGCGCGCCACAGTCAGAGAATTTGGGCCCAGACCCCTCTACCACCTCCCAGCAGGGAACTCCAGGGCACATGAAGCAGAAACAACTCTTATGACAAAGATTAGAGTTTAGAAGAACCCACCTTTTAAAGTGCACCATATTTCAGAGGTCAAAAACCAAAATTTTAATGTCTTTTGGTTTAAATGACGCTATTGTAGAACTGTTCAAAAATACTTCACTGAAATAAAATTTTTGTTTCTGTTGAGGACTGATCAAAGAGCACAGACACATGGGTTTCTGAGTAGCCAGGTCGGCTAACGGACTCGCTGCTATAAAGCTCACATATTTCACCCAGAGAAGACCTCCTGTCAGGTCCTCATCAAGAGAAATGCAGAATGATTAAAACAAATTTTTTAAAAGTCTGGGTGGGGATGTAATGTACAGCATGGTGACTATAATCAACAAGACCGTATTATATATTTGAAACTTGCTAAGAGAGTAGATCTTCAAAATTCTCATCACACGAAAACAATGTGCTAACTATGTGTGCTGATGGATGTTAACTAGATTTGCTGTGGTGATCATTTTGCAAAATATGCAAATATTGAATCATTATGTTGCATGCCTGAAACTAATGTAGTGTTGTAAGTCTATTATATCTCAATTTTTTTTAAGTCTGGATGGTTTAAGGAAGTAAATCCTAAATTGTTAGAAAAATTGTACAATTCAAGATAATTAAGTCTGAAAGGACCACATCTAGTAGAGTTTTATACGTATATGTATATATTCACAGACACATGGTACACACATAAATAGAATTCTGGTGGGGGGGGTGTCTGTCTGCCCAAGAAATTATTGGGATATGAAGATTACAGGAAAGGGTGGGGTACTAGATAGCAATAGGTCATTCTTTGCAGTAAAAAAGGGAACTGTAAATGATGTGTGATTATTAAAATTTTTACCCTATACTAGAAGATGCCATATTCCCAAGGACATACAAATCATTTATCTTTTAATAGTATAACAGGTTACAAAGGAGGAGATGATGGTAGAAGGGAAAAGACATGGATGAAGCCTCAGTCCACCTCCTTCCCACTGCCCTGCTGTTTAACTTGTGAACATTTGAATATCTACTCCTCCTAAAATTGCTTGTACTCTCAAGGCGAAATCTGGGCAGGTGGGGCTGAGCAGACAAAGCCCTAAGCCAGACGCTGGATAAAATTCTCTCCTGAATTATTCTCTGCTTGACCAGAGAGCCCTGGGCAAGCCAATCAACCTGACAGTCCCTCCGAGGCTGTCAGGACCTTCCCACCTACTTCAGAACTAAATAAGCAGATGTCTGTAAAGTGCTTTCCAGGCCCCTTGGGGAGAAGCCCTGCATGAAACCAGAGGTATTGTGTATGTCTCAGAAGTGTGCTCATAACTGGAAAAGCCTTAGTGCAGGCTGCGTACAGCATACAAAATGGTAGCAGAGTGAATTCTGAACGTGAGTCCATACCCCTTAAGCTTGTTCACTGGCTCAGCCATCAATCTTGGGGCAGTGAGAAGTCAGGGGAAAAGAGAAGGCTGGAAAGAATAGTACTCTCTGGCCACAGGGCTTTCATGGGAGCTAAGACAGACTTTGTACACAGGGCTGTGGGTTCCTCCACGTACATAACCACCCCTGACTGTGGCAAGGACTCCAGGGCAGCAGCCTCCATTCTGCTCTGTCTGCTCTGCCCTCCCTCCTATCCCAACCTACCAAGATGGTCCAGCAGGTGCAAGGTCAGCGTCCCTCACTGCAGCCAACTCATGAAGGCTTTTCTCTGTAGTCTGACTTTTGTGTATGCATTACTTACAGAAGAGGAAGACTTAAAATTAAAACAAACAAACACACTCACAGTAAAGTAAACAAAAAAACTGTATTTCTTCCCATGTAAAGATCAAGTCATTGCTTTGGGATCAGGAGCTCATGAACTTTTTAACTGCTTTGTCTCCAGTGGAGACGGGTTCACGTGGACTTAGCCAGACCAAGCTTGTCTGCACATCTCTGATGCTTCTCAGATGGTGAGCTGGAGTCAGGACCAGTCCAAGGACACAGAACGGAGGGGAGGCATCCTAAAGTGAGGACCTTGGCACTTCGGGATGCCAGGAGGAAGCTTCCAGGCCCCACGATGTCTTTAATGCACCGTGTCCTTAAAAGCGACTCTCTTCACTGCCCCTTGTTCATGCAGAGGAGGTTGGAGCAAAGCATTTCTAAGGCCCCCTTTTTCCCGTGATCCTGATTTTAAGTGACCCTGTGGCCTTGGTCTCATCAGCCCAGCACTAACATGCCACGAGTCTTCTGAGCAGCTCACATTTAAAAAGACATGGATGTACTCTGAAATAACCTACATGGGGAAAGAATCTTAAAAAAAAAGTGGATATATGTATAACAGATTCACTTTTCTGTACACCTGAAATTAACACAACATTGTAAATCAACTATATTCTAATAAAAATAATCAAAAATAAAATTTTTAACATATTTATTGGAGTATAATTGCTTTATCATGTTGTGTCAGTTTCTGCTTTATAACAAACTGAATCAGCTATATGTATACATATATGCCCATATCCCCTCCCTCTTGCGTCTCCCTCCCACCCTCCCTATACCACCCCTCTAGGTGGTCACAAAGCACCGAGCTGATCTCCCTGTGCTATGTGGCTGCTTCCCACTAGCTATCTATTTAACATTTGGTAGTATATATATGTCCGTGCTACTCTCTCACTTCACCCCAGCTTACAACTTCCCCCTCCCCGTGTCCTCAAGTCCATTCTTTACGTCTGCGTCTTTAAAAATAAAAATTTTTAAAAAGACATGGATGGCTTGGAGAATTCAGAGCAGACACTGAAAACACGCACATAGGACATGATGACACTAAAAGTCCTCAGATTCTCTCACTGCTGGGCTCTGAGCACACAGCACCACTATTACTTGATAGCTGATGTATAAACTGCACTTTCTCCTGAACGAAAGCTTTGCGGAGCTTCAGAATCAGAGCATGGAATCCAAAGCCCTAGGTTTACATCTGACAAGCTCAGGCCCAGAGACATTAAGGAGCTGTTTCAAGATCAGGTAACTCCTGACTCCAGCTTTCTGTAACATATGGGGTTCTTTGGAAATATGTAAGCTTAGTACCTATGCATTATTTTTCTTCCCAGTTTTAGAACAAACACATGCATTCATTCACTCCTTCATCTCTGAGATGAATATTTATGACTTCCCAGTCCTTTGGACAGCCCAGAGAGCAAAGTGAGTGGTGAGAAGGCATCCTGATTATGTGGGATCTGGACACGGGGAGGGGGAAGGGTAAGCTGGGATGAAGTGAGAGAGTGGCATGGACATATATACACTACCAAATGTAAAATAGGTAGCTAGTGGGAAGCAGCCACATAGCACAGGGAGGTCAGCTCGGTGCTTTGTGACCACCTAGAGGGGTGGGATAGGGAGGGTGGGAGGGAGATGCAAGAGGGAGGAGATATGGGGATATACGTATATGTATAGCTGATTCACTTTGTTATACAGCAGAAACTAACACACTGTGGTAAAGCAATTATACTCCAATAAAGATGTTAAAAAATAAAAATAAAGAAATCAAATATGGAGCTAAAATTATCAGGCCACGGCAGAGCTCAGATCTCTGCCACCTGGGTAGTGAGATTTGTGTTTTAAAGACTTAGACCAAATAGATTATGACAATGATCAATCAACTATTAATAACGCAAGGCTCAGGTTTTTTTCTATCTCTTTCTTTCTCTCACACACATCAAACAAGAAAAACATCACCCTGTCTAAATAACCACTCCCCCAAATCACCCAATTGATTTGTAAACACTAAGAAGAACCAAAACTTGGTATAGCTCTAAGGAGCAGCAGGTTCAATGCCACATTCTATCCCACAGCTTTTGAACCTATAAGAAGGTCTCTAGAAAAGTGGTAAAGTTAGTTGGAGGGATAATGTCAGGGTATGATATTCAGTAATGGCTTGATAATGTTTCTCTTCCTAACAGGCAAGATGAGCAATGAGTTAAAACAGGAGGCACTTGCTTGGTACCAAAGGTTAAAATAAAAAAAAAAAGGGAAAGGAAAGAAGGAAGCAAGGGAGAAAAAAGAAAGAAAGAAAGAAAGAACGAGAGAGAGAGAGAGAAAGAGAGAGAAAGAAAGAGAAAGAAAGAAAAGAAGAAAAAGAAACCTAAAACAGAAAAAGAAAAGAAATTCAATTCCCTTTCCCCAGCTAAATAAAAACTCTAGGTTTTATAGCCCTATGACCTAGAGATAGTCAAAGAAATCATACAGAATGTTCCTGAGGAGAAAGAGACCTCAACTCTCAGCTGCTCAGCCAACTTTTCGGCTTAGAAAATGTCTTTACAAGGGAATATTGAAAAAACACAAACAGAGGTTTATGGGATAGAAACACTGAAAGATCTTAAACAGAACTAAACACAGTGCTGGAGAGCTATGACCACATCATCTCAACTTCCCATTACTTGCTTCTAATAGCATATAACCCAGGCTCTTCTCTTAACTCTAGTGCTCCGAATTCCCATAAGGAAATATCACTTTTCGGAGAAGAAAAAAAAATCAAACACATTTTCCCTTATAGTCGATGAGAGGTGATGGAAAGGGGGAGGTGGAAGAAAGTAGGGTCAGAAGGTCAGGGGATCTCTCAGTTGTTTTACCCAATGTAATAAAAACCTCCTCGATGTAGAGATAGAAGATATGAAACTAAGAAGATTTCAAATGGTTGTGCTGAGCTGAATTCTGTAAATACCTTCACCAGGAAGACAACATGCTTTCAACTCCAGCTTGCAAGTTGTATTGAATAATGAATGATGTAAATAAGACCACCTTATTTATTAATAAGTCCAGTGTGGCTTATGCAACCACACTCAAAACTTAGTCTGTGGTTCTTAAATGCATGTAAAGCACAATTCAAGGTTCTAGAAGCCCCAATGGAGGGGCTGAGAAGTAATATCAGAGTAATAAAATCTGATGCCTTTCACTGAATCCTTATAATGGATCCAGAATTTTTTTTAGTACAATTAATTGCCATGAAAAAGCTTACTAAGGTGAGAGAGCCAAAATCAATGGGTTAATGACATAACATTACAGCTGCTTAACCAAGCCAACAATAAATTGCATACAGAGGCTCTGGCAGCAGAAGCTACAAATTCTATTTATGTTGTCCTAAGAGGAAAAATATTAGACTGGTCTCCAAATATTAATCCAAAATCAGCAAATGTCACCAAGGAAAATTAGAAATAAAAGGTCAGTGCTGGTCTTCATAAAATATGGGCAATATAAAAATGCCCTTTCACAACCATGTGAATATACTTAACACTTCTGATACGGCAGACTTTATGTCATGTGTTTCTGACCACGATTTTTACAAATCCATGACCTATTTTATATTTCAACCATACCTTTTACCACTAGGTGAGACAGAACTTGTCCTTTGCAAAGCATTTTGCCACATTCTGAGACTTAAAGGTCTGGTTACATAACTCCAACCACAGACTTTACTCTTGAATCCCATTTATATGTGACAATAGTATTGTTCGTAAATTTAACTTAGCACTGTTTTGGTGTAACCATCTCCAAATAACAGAAGCTGGCACATACTGGCAGTGTGATGTTAGGCAGCTGTGATGTGTATCTATAGACAGAAGTAGATCTAGACAGGGGTCACGTTAGTGGGTAAAGAGTATGAGACAGATACTGTGAAGGGGAGATTTTTAATAAAATAGGTTCAAACAGTGACTGAAAATGAAACGTCAATGTGGCTTAAAATATGCATATAGAATCAAAAAACAAAATCCTCTCCCTTAATTAGTCTATACGTATATTTGTAAAATGTTCTACCAGGGGCTCTCTCTGCACCTTAAAAGGCACAATGGTTGTGCTTTCCCCCCAAGATATAGATATTAAAAGATTTACTATTTTTAAATGATAGGGTAAACTGTTGTTTCAGCAAGTTCTAATCATGGTTTATTTAGTTACATTGGTCCTAGTTTTAAAAGATAGAAACATATAATTTCAGCTAAACTCCATTAAACTAGAACTTTAAAACAGGTTATTTTAGGAATACCATTGGGTCTAATAACAAAGTTAAAAAAAAAAAGTGTAATTTGGTTTCAACTGCAGCTGGTATCCACTGGCCGAGAATTTAAAAGCTGTTTAAGCAAATATTAATATGTAAGAAAGACAGCACAGATGGTGTCATATAAGGATGAGAGTGAAACAAGCCCTACCACTGATGTCACTTTGATATCAAAGCAGCAAAATTCAAAATAATTATACAAAGTGCTTTCCAAACAAAGATTTCAATACATTCTACAGACAAAGACACTGGGACACAAACTGCCCAGGCTCAAATAAAGCTGAGGGGATGAGCAGACAAAAGTACTTTTTCTCAGAGTTCACCCCTATCAGCCTGACTCATGTTTCTAACCTAATTCTCCATCATGAACACTTAGCCTACACACCTCTCCGTTCTATCAGTCTCAGTGGATTTTCAAATCAAAAGAAGAAAATGAGTAGAAATTAGGAGTTATGATTAGCCATTATTAAATGAATAACTGTGACAAATGCTTTGGTAAATGTAAAAAAAAAAAAATTAAGCCTGAAAATAGGAACCTGCCATCAGATAAAAAAGCAACAAGAATTGTGAGAACTAATACATGAAAGCTCTACTCAAGTCTGTTAATTTCATATATATCAGGCAGCTAAGACCACTAAGGCGTCGTAAAGTAATATTTTTGAAATTTAAAGAGAGTTTTATTTTTCCTCCAATTATGGCCTTAAAAAGTACTAAAATGAAAAAAAATAAGCCCTAGTTTTCCTCCTTCATTACGTATCTATCACCTAATACAGAATTTATAAACAATCACAAAAGAAAACAACATCGAACTGTATACAGACACTCCCCATGGCCTCAGAATAGTCTAAAGAGCTCTGAATTCCATATGGCTTCCTCCATCTGACTACTGACACCCCATCTCATGAAAAAGACACAGATCCTGACAGAGGGCCACGGACACTTTGACCAGCCTGGCACGCTTCCACCAGCCCAAGCCAGGGCCAGCACAGTCGGGGCCCTACCCACCCTTCCTCTCCAGCCCTGCCTCTGCCCTCCTTGCCAAAACGATTGCCATCTGAGCATCCCAGAGCCAGCCTGACAGTTGGCTGCTCCCGGCACATCTCAGCACTGCTGCGCCGGCACGTTTCTGCTCTGTTCTGTTGTCATTGCCTTCTGCCTGAGGCTTCTAACAGGAGCATCACCAGCAGAACAAACAACAGAGAGTGGGAAGGTCTCTTACTTACATTAAAAAACAGGTTGTCTCGGTCAACTACGTTGGCACAACCAGGGTGGGAGTTATCCGTGGGGGGGAGGAAATGCATGCGCACTCGCCAACCGGAAGGCCACAGCCCAAGCCCTACTTTCAGGGCTGCCTATCGTGGTGTCAAACAGCCTCAAGAAAACCAGGAGAAACTTGGCCTTATAAGCCTCTATATGGATGAATAAAATCTCATGTCAATGAAACACATAAAATGGCAAAGTCCCTGGGAGGTGGGGGGGGGGCAGGGAATCTCTAATAGAGGGGACAGGGGCATGCTGGAGAAAGGACTGGTGAATTCCTACTTGGTAATGGATTTGTCACAAGGCATCAGAATAGGAGGACAGAAATACATAATTCTGCTTCTCCATTCGACCAGGACAAGCTCAAGCATTTCCAGGGACCTAGGGGTCCCAGGCTAAAAGTAGCATTCATCAGATTATTACACACTGCTTTATCATCCAACTTCGTCCTGGGGAACTATTCAATGGGCGATTAAGATTTATAATCCAAATGGTCTCAAAATTATATCTCTGGGAAGTCAAGTCCAAATTAAATCAGACCAGGCTTTTAGGCTTCCAACGATCACATTTTCTCTTTTGAGCCAGTGCATTTCAACTCTCAGAACTTCTCCTCTTACAGATCATTTTCAAGGCCATCTCTGGATGCAATCTCCTAAGCAAAATCTGATATATAAAATGAAAAGGGAAATTGGTGAACTCCAAACCTCAAAGAACGAAGCTAAGTGGGGGGACTCTAACTTCCTTCAACAGATTTTTCTAAAGTTAATTATTTTAACCTCCTTTCTCATAAATATGACTGGAACTTCTCCTAACACAATATACACAGAGCACCTTATGAAACAAAAATATCCAAAACTAAGTTATTGCATATGGAAAGCCTAAAGTACACCCAGCAGGGCTTTGAAATATAAAGTGCATAGGAATATAATATAGTAGACATTTGGAACATTTTAAATTGTCACACTTCTCGTGTCAGCAGCCCCAAGGCAGTGAAACAGGTAACTGACAGATGGTCCAGCCCTGCACCTCTCACCTCTGACTTCTCCCCAGACTTGAAACAACACTCATGCCCAGGACGGACCCGCCTGGCCAGCCCCGGCCCTAGAGGCCAGGAGAGGAGGAAGGAGGGAAAGCACCAGCAACTCACATTTCGGTGATGTTCTCGGGGTCTGCACTGGTAGACTCCAGCCTCGGAAATGCCACGATGCCAGGAAAAGGGTCGCTGCACCAGATCCGAGAGGTGCTGCATTTGCAGGATGTGGGACAGGCAAGAGCGGCCCTCCAGAAGCCCACGATCAGCCAGCAGAAGCCCCAGAGCTGCGCCATGGCGGGCCCATGCCACCTCGTCCAGGACGACATTCCTAGCCACCAGTGCCAGCCCGAGTCAGACTGAGTACGTGTCCCTGCGCGGCACCGGTCGGTCTCCCCTGCCGGTGCTGGGTGGCCTTTGCCCCGCTCGCCGCTGTCTCCTCTTGGTGCTCGTCTCAGGGGTGCAGAGCCGAGCGTGTCCGGGGCTGAGCGTGTCCTGGCGGACGGCACCGTTCACAGTGGCAGGGGCATCCCGGGCCTCCTCACAGGGGGCGCTACCGCCGCTCGGGGCTCCGCCGCGGCCGCCGCTGCATGGCCCAGCGAGCCGAGCACCGGCCCGCGGCGCTCCCGGGACGCTCTGGGGCGCAGGCTCCTGGCTAGACTCGCGCTGAGATCCGGGACGCACCTCGGGGCTGAGGACAAACAGACACGCGTAAGACTGAGCTGAAGACCCCATACACCACGAATTGGGGTACTCTCCCTCCGCGCTCGCGTCACCCCCACCCCGAGCCCCGCCGGGGACTGTGGATGCATGAGTGCCCAGCTCCGGCCCCAGGAATAAACTGGCTCCTCGATGGCACTGACGCCGCGGGGCCTCCGGTGTGCTCACTCTTTCCCTGAGCCTGAGGTTGAGGGAGGGGAAATAGGGCAAGGGTCCCCGCGACAGGATTCCATGACACGGACCAGGGGGAGGACCCTTTAAAGGGAGACGCGGAGACTGCCAGGGACGATGGTTCCGCGACGGGGCTCCCGAATGATGCTGCAGAATCCGCCACGGCCCCTGGGCGCAGGGGGCGCGGGCAGGTGGCGCGGCGCGTCCCACCTGGGGAGCCGCCGCGGCCGCCCCAGCGGGGGACAGTGAGGGCCGAGACGACGGAGGGCACTGTCCGCGCTGCTCACCCGGGCTCTGGCACCTACCGCCCGCCGGCGGCGCCTGGGTCCAGGCTCCTCCTGCCGCTGGGCACGGAGCTCGGAGAGCGCGAGCGAAGGAGCGAGCGAGGCTCCTGCTCCAACCCAATTCCGGGAACCGCCGCCGCCGCCGCCGCCGCCGCCGCCTCTGCTACTGCTGGTGAAGTGACGTGAGGGCTGACGCAGAGCAGGGGCAGAAACTCCAGAAAATTAGTCTGAAATCCAAAAACACACACGCTCATACACACACAAACCCATAACACCCTCCAGACAAAAGCAACAGGGAGAGGAGGGGAATCTGGGGGCGAGCAGAGAGGAGGGAAGCATCGGTGCCACTGGCCAGAAGCAGACAGCAGCAGCATGTGGGAGTTCACACACGCGCACACCCGCACACAGCCCGGCCGTATAGACGCGCGCGCCTGTGTGTGCTTGTGTGTGCGTGCATTTAGATCCAGGTACCTCTGAGATGAACCGTTGCTCCGCTCTGACGCCTCCCAGTCCCTACACACCACGGTCTCTTCTAATAACGCAGAAGAGGCCGTCTCCTTTTTTGAAATGGAAACCGGTCTCGGTTCAGCTCTGAAAAATGCGCTGATTCTTATTATAGGAATCCTCCCTCCCTTCTCCCTCCAGGCTGCATTCTCCTTTCCCATCCTGCCTAAAAGGGAGGACGAGCTATCCTAAAAATAAATAAATATTGTAAACACCAAAACGTGTCCAGCATTGGTAACCAAGGATAACCGCCCCCATTCCGGGCCATCTATTTGGGGATCGGTGTTTTTGGAGGGTCTTCCTGTTTGTGCTTTGGCAGAGGAAGGGGAGTCTCCAAACGCAACTCTAGCTCTCTAAGTGGGTCTTTTTCCTGCTGTTTTCTGGCATCACACGCCCGGGAAACAGAGACATGTGAGGGAAAGGGAGCGCGCCTGACGCGTATTGGGTTCCCTAAATGCGCGGCAGCAACCCTGGCCTGTCCGATGTGTGGCGCCGCGTCATTTTTTCTCATCCTTCAACCTGTCAGGATGAAGCCATTCCCAGATCTTAGCTTCATTCCCCGCGATGCCCACCCCCACGCGGGGCACCCAGAGCCCTTGCTCCCCTGCCGTACCTTGCGCCTTTTCGTGTGTGCGCGGGTGTGCGCGAACGCGTGCCCTGCGCCCGCGCTGCCCGGAGCACGTCATACATCCAGCTACTGAGAAGCCCGGCGCGGGCAGAGCCTCGGGATCTCACTAGGGACAAATGAGGCGATCCGGGAGGGTCGGGTGACAAACCGTAACTGCTCTGCGGGTGCAGTTAAATGATGGCTGCGGGGCATTCGCAAGCCTTGTCTGAGAATCCGTCTTCCCATTTGCGGCTCGGAGAGTCTGTTTTTCCGCAGTCATTTAAAAGGGAACTGGGAAAATGCACCGCAGTGCCTCACACTTCCGAGGGCTCTGGTGCCCCCGCGCGGGAAGAGAGCTCCCGGCACGCTTGGGAGCACCAACCCACTGCCGCGGCCGCGCCGGGCACTGCGCGGGAGGCGCGCTCTGGCTCCTGATGCGCAACCGGCGGCGCCCGACGCGTGCGCGCCCCTGCCCGACTCGAGCTCGGCTATCCAGTCCTCGCCTAGCTTCCGCCCCGGGAAAAGGCGGGCTGCCCTCCGCGCGAAAAAGGGCGACGGGATGGGATCTCATCCAAAAGATAAGAACGGTCACCAATCTGTCCGAAGATGCTTGGGGTGGGAAGGATCGAGAACCCCGAACGTCAAAGTGAATGCTCAGATCTCGGCAACGCCTTAAATATTACAAGGGAACTGAGAGCATTTAGTGGGGCTTTTCGTACAGACCCTGGGCGCTGAGTGTAAGCGGGAATCCTTGCGCAGCATCCAAAAATCTCGTTGCAGGGCGGGAGGACAAGGCCAGTAGGCCTTCCTCTCTCCATCATCACTCGGCTGTGACACGCATTGGATGCTGAATGGCCAGACTGAAGTTCATTTCTAGCTCGGCCCGTGCTGGGTGAGGATGTGCCAAAGTAGGGAAGCCAAGGGCAAAAATGTCTTGGTCCAGGTCATACAATAACACTCCTCCTCCTGCCTTGCCGATGTCCTTAATGGAGCTGCCCCTGCGGAACACCTGGGGGAAGAGTGTATACAGAAATAGCCACATCTCTCTCACACCTCCACTCTCATCCCATTTTTCCCAGAAATGGCCCATTTGCACCCTAGTGGCTGCAAACTGTCAGTGCAACATCCAAAGGACAGTTTTAGAGTGGTGCGCAGACCGGAAGACTCCAATTATGCTGGGATAGCTTTAGAATGTGTATTATAATAGATATATAATACTATTATATTTAGATTCTAAATATGCCCCCACTGAATTTCTCTCACTTAAAATTAAAACTGGCGGCCTCACTTCTAATCACCCTTCCCTTCCTGCCCTGTTTCTTCTATAGTACTTACCATCTTTTAACAGATCATTTACTTATTATATTTACTAGTTATTGTATCTCTCCCAGTAGAATGTAAACTGCATGAAAGCAAGGATCTTTATTTTTTCATTAACACATCTCAAGGATGTAGTGGGTATTAAAATATATGTGTGTGTTTAATGAAATAAACTGAAGTTGAGATTCCTCAAATAGGCCATCCACATTCTCACTTTCTTTGTTTTTCTTTTCTTTTCTTTTTTAAAAAATATTTATTTGTTTATTTGTCTGCGTCGGGTCTTAGTTGGCACCTGCCAGATCTTCATTGCTGCATGCAATGAAGCAAGCTCTTCCTTGCAGCTCGCTGGGCTGCTCTCTGGTTGTGGCACGTGGGCTTAGTTGCCCCAGGACATGTGGGATCTTAGTTCCCTGACCAGGGATGGAGCCCGCGTCGGGGAACTAAGAAGGCAGATTCTTAACCCCTGGACCACTAGGGAAGTCCCCACATTCTCACTTTCTTAACCTCTAACCCTGCAAGTCTACCTGAATGATTATCCCTGGACACCTTCCTTCCTGTCTCCACAATCTTCCCTGCGCTGTGAAAACTCACAGCATTTCTTGAAGCCTGACTTTCTGCCTTCTCTAGTGGCCAGGTATGTTCTGGCACTAGGTCAGGGAAGGCTTCCCTCTGGTTAAGGCTGGTACCTCAACATTTTCATGCACAGTGCCTGAAACACACTGGGCAATCGGTAACTGTTTCTCAACCCATAGAATTATGAATCTATCTCAGTTTAAGACCTACAAGGTATTTCACAGAGATATCACGGATTCTCAGACCATGGCTTTGTAGGTGATAGTGAACATTTTTCAGGTGGACAAAATAAAACAGAGATAATTTTCCCTAGATCATATGAACTCTTCAAGGCAGAGATGGAGACTAAGTATTGCAGACTCTTGCCTGTACTGGACCATGATGTACCTAGAACAATGTTTCTCAAACTATTTTCACCATGGCCTACAGAAAGAAATGCCTTTTATATCACAATCCAAGGCACACATACACATATGCACTAAACAAAACTTATTTTCTCTTAATGCATAGAATACAATGATATTTTGTTTTCTATTTTATACGATTTCATTTTCTAATGCTTGTAATAACACAATAAATTGATTTTAACATTCAATACTGGGTTATTAAAACAGAAACAGAAATACTGCCAGTTTCTGCTTCTGACTAAGATGGAGTAATAGGGAACATTTAACCTCCCAGTCAAACCAACAACACACTGAACAAAACACCTGAAACAACAATTTTCAGGACAGTGGACACAAGACAATGAAGGCTGTGGCTCAGGGTGAGGGAACCCAGGCAGAGTCCAACTCCCTGAGTTAACGAGATATAGCTGAGAGTCCAGGGAAATCAAGGAGGGCAGAGTTCACAAGGACAGAGTAGCATGGAAGAGAGTGATGTAGTGAGAGAGCACCCCAGAGGTCTGCAGAGGGTCCCTCTTAAATATTCAGCAAAGTACTGATTAGCACATGCAGGTAATGAAACTACCTGAGGGCAGGGGAAGAAAAGATAAAAGGGAACAGGGTCAAAGAAACATTCAGAAGGGAAACTGAAAATACCACATATCAGAATTTGTGCTCAATAAAGCTGGAAAAAAAGGCAGAAGTTAAACAAATTTTTAGAAAAAGAATTTGTGGGATGCCACTAAAGCATCTTCAGGTATTTAGGAGGAATTCTATAGCACTAAATACCCAAAAAGAAGAAAGGTTTCTAACAAATGACCTCAATTTCCACCTTAAGAAACCACAAAAAGGAGAACAAATTAAACACAAAGTAAACAGGAGAGAGGAATGGAAAACAATGCAATAAAACAAAAAACAGAAAAACAAGAGAGAAAAGCTATGAAACCAAAAGCTGATTCTTTGAGAAGATGAGTAAAATTGATAAACCTCTAGCCAGACTGACCAGAAATGAAAGAGAGAAGACACAAATTATCAATAACAGGAATGAAAGAAATGACAACACTGGAGAGTCTATGGATATTAAAGGAATAATAAGAAAATATTGTGAATAACGCTATGCAGATAAAGCTGGCAATTTAAATGGAATGAGAGATAAAAGCTAACAAAGCTCACTATAGAAGCAATAGGTTACCTGAATAGTCCTGTATCTATTTCAGAAGTTAAATTTATAATTTAAAATCTTCCTATAAGAAAACTCCAGGCCCAGATGGCTTCACTGGTGAATTCCACAAAATAATTAAGGAAAAATAAGACCAGAAAATGAATAGTACCAAAATATACCAGGAAAATGAAGAGGAAGGAACACTTTCCAACTCATTCCGTGAGCCCAGAATTGCCTTGATACCAAAATCAGACAAAGACATTACAGGAAAAGAAAACAACAAAGCAATATCCCTCATGAATATAACTGCTAAAATTCTAAACAAAATTTCATCAAATTGAATCCAGCAAAACACCATACATCCAAAAACATCATGATCAAGCAAATGAATTTTAGTTTAATATTTAAAAATCAATCAATGAAATTTACCATATTTGCAGACTAAAAAGCTAAAATTATATCACCATTTCAAAAGACACAGAAAAAGTATTTGACCAAGTCCAACATCTATTCCTGAAAACTCTTGGCAAACTAGAAATAAAAGGTAATATCCTCAATTGATAAATAGAATCTACAAAAGAACTCTACAGCTAACATAATGCTTAAAGTGGAAGACAGAATGCTCTTTCCCAAATATCAAGAAGGAGACAAGGATATCCACTTTCACCATTTCTATTCAACATTCTGCTAGAGATTCTAGTGGGTGCAATAAGTCAAGAAATATAAATAAAAAACATCCATATTGGAAAAGAAGAATAGAACTACCTTTATAAACAAACGACATGATCTCCTACATAGAAAATCCAATAGAATCTACAAAAAAAGCTATTCATGTTAATAAGTGAATTATCAAGTTGGCAGGATACAAGTTAAATGTTTACAAATTAATTGTATCACATACTAGCAACAAAAAAATAAGGAATTAATTTTTTTAAATAATACTAATTACAACAGTATAAAATATAAAATACTTAGAAATAAAGCACAATATATAAAAGGAAAAATGGATAAATTGGATTTTATAAAAATTAATAATTTCTGCTCTTCAAAACATGCTTTTAAGAGAATGAAAATAAAAGCCCAAAACTGGGAGACATATTTGCAAATCATATATCTAATAAAGGGCTTGTGGAGAGTTTATAAAGAACTCTCAAAACTTAATAGTAATAAACAATTTTAAAAGTGTGCAAATAATTTCAACCTACACTTTACCAAAGAAGGTATACAGGTGGCAAATAAGCACATGAGAAGATGCTCAACATCATTAGTCATTGGGGAAATGCAAATTAAAATTACAATGAGATACCTACATCTCATTGTAATTTTAGAATGGCTAAAATTAAAAAGACTCACCACATCAAGTGTTGGCGAGAATATGGAGCAACTGGAACTCTCATACACTGCTGGTAGGAGAGTAAAATGACACAACCACTTTGGAAAAGTAGAACAGTTTCTTAAAAATTGAAGCATACACCTACCATGTGACCCAGCCATTCCACTTTTATGAATTTACCGAGGAGATATGTCCACACAGCAATTTAACATGAGTATTCATGCAGCTTTTTTTGTATAGCCAAAAACTGAAACAATTCAAATATTCATCAATAGGTAAATGGATAAACAAATTGTGGCATATCCATACAATGAAATGCCACTCAACAATGAAAAGCAATCAACTATTGATACCTGCAACCATATGGATGAATCTCAGAATAATTATGCTAAGTGAAAGAAACCAGACAAAATGAGTATACCCAGTATGATCCCATTTTTATAAATCTATAGAAAATGTAAACTATCATGACATAAAACAAATCAGAGATTGCTAGCGAGGTGCAAGGAGTGGGCAGGGAAGAGCCCGAAGGAGAAATGAAATAAGGACACAAGGAAGTTTAGAGGATGATGAATGTATTCATTATCTTTATTGTGGTGATGGTTTCAATATTATCAAATTGTATGTTTAAATATGTTTAGTTTATTATACTTCAATTATACCTCTGTAAAGCTATAACATGCTAAAGTACTTTAACTATGATCTTAAAACTGCATAAAAATATTTAATAAAAATTTGGGAAAAAAAAAAAGCAAGAAAGAAACACTGTCCTAGATCCTCTATCATCAGCTTCTTGTTCCCATTGAAATGCTATTAGCACCTCCAATTTAAGGAAGCAATTACAAAGTCTGGAAACTTTTTAATAAACTCAGATTCAGTGATGTTCTAATTTTAGAGGGACCTACAATGTAATAGTTTTCACATTTTGAAAAATGTTTGCAGAAACCATCACTCAAAAGATAGTGGCTCACACCTAGAAGAGCCCAAATGGCCATTAACAGTAGAGAAACTCAGTAAATTACAATGCTTCCATTTTTTTAACATTACACACCTAATTAAAATGAGTTAAAACTATATGCATTGACCTGGAGGCTTGTCCATAGTATATTAAGTGAATAAGGCAAGTCACATGGTAATATATAGTCTGACCCTACAAAGAAAGCCGATGATGTGTTTTGTGGGTGTGTGCATATGGAGAAAGGCAGAGAATTACTGACACCAAATGTAACATTGGTAACCTAGAAAGATCAGAGAGGCTGTTTGAAGGAAGAGGAGGACAGATCAGAAAACCTGTGAAACGTTTCTTTGGCATTAGTAACCTCCTTACCCATCACATGCCTTTTGTTTTTTTCACCTTTTCCTCTTTTTGCTGCCTCTTTTCCCCTCAGATCCAGTGTTATCCTATTTCTAGAGTCCCTCCCTTTGGTGGAAAGAACTGAATCTAAAGCATGTTTACAACCTAAATAATGTTCACCACTGGATGTTTCACTTTCCCGGGAATATCTGTATGTTAGTAGAGGACACTGGGGAGAAGACATAATCCAAAGGAATTTCAGGTACCACAGCATCCATAAATGGGAAGTGTTTGGGGATGTAGCACCTTCAACACTGGAGCCAGAGGCTGATATTCATGACTAGCTCCACTCTCCCTCTCACCCCAATCCCCTCTTTTGCTGTTCAGAAAGTTTCCAAACTGTTTTCAACCTCACACCCTCCAGCTCTGAGTTAGGGTCTCACATTTTCCCATCTCTCCCCACATAGTTGGTGAACTCCACGCTGCCCTGTCACCCTGAACCATAGCCACACCCATGATCTCATCCCACTTCCTTCCTTCCCTGTGTCCAAACCTTCCACTTTTAACTCTTAGTCATACACTTAACACATGCTAAGTCAACAGACTTATGGAGATTTTATGAACACCTAAAGGTAAGAGCATATGGAGAATATTTGACAGAGCTCCAGGAAATTGAAGTCACGGATAACTGGGTGACCCTGAAATATAAGTTTGAACCATCAGTCTGACTAGGTCTCATGGTAAACTCTAAGTTGTTTTCCTAGTCTATGTCAATAGTCCTGTATCAATACCCATACCTGCCCCTGTGTTGTCCTATTTGATCAAGAGCTATCTTATCACACCATCAAAGAACTCTGTTTTTTACAAAGGAGTTTACTTATTCCTCAATAAACAGTTATGGTATGTCTTTTCTGTGCCACCCAGCCTAGATTTATTAGGGCAGTCAAGTTCCTGGCTCCAATTCAACTGGCAATTACAATCCATGCAAAGAACAGTGTTTAGAGCCATAAAACCCTTAAAGGTAAAAAGGTACAAGCATTCAATTATAACAGACCTCTACAGATACTTAACTAAAAGTTCCTCTAACTGAAGTAGCAACCCATTAATAAGTCAACTTAGTGGGTTGTGACGAGGACATTTCTAATGAAATAGACTAGGCTATACTAGAATACAAAACATCAAGGTATATCACACAGGTATATCACACAAGCTCTCTTTCATTATGCGGTGCACTGGATTGTGTTATGAAGGCATTTCTTACTGTGATTCACAAACAAGTTTGAGATCCACTGGCAAAGTACAATGTCTCAGTCATTTGCAGAAATCCTCTCTACAAGGGGATACAATTCTAAGTCGGCCTGAACACTTCCAGCAACCCTCCCTTATCAGCACGTTAGTAATAAGAACTTTACAGATTATATTAAAGTTAGTCATTAAATTGTCACCATCTCTTTGAGGGAAGTAATTCTCTTATTTGTCATGGTAACCTTGACATCTAACAGAATACCTTGAATGGAGCTCAATATATGTTGGTCGAATTAAAGTTAATCCCATTTTGCACACCTCTGATTACTAGAAAGTTCCATTTTTATGGAAGTCTGTATCTGCATCCCTAATAATTCTCATCCATTGCTCCTTAGTTTTAACCTCTTAGCTGCAAAAGAAAAAACGATGAAACCCTTTCTCCATGTCACACCCCTTTCAGTATTCAAATGTAGTGTTCATGTCCTTTTTAAACATCTCCAGGTTCTTTATCCATTTCTTATTACCTGTTTCCAAAGGTTTCAACATCATGGTTGTGATCTTCAACGTCCATAGTTTATGACCAATATCCTTCTAGACCCATGCTGTCCAATATGGTAGCCAGTAGCCTGAGTGGCTGAGTACTTGAAATGCGGCCAGTCCAAAATGAAATGTGCTGTAAGTGTAAAATACACACTTAAGAGTAAAGATTTAGTTAAAAAAAAAAGAAAAAGAAAAAAAAACAAAGAAAGAAAGAAAAGAAGGAAAAATATCTCAAAAAATTTTATATTGATTGATTTTATATTGAAATAATATTTTGAATTTATTAGGTTACATAAAATATATCAATACATCTTTTATCTGTTTCTTTTTACTCTTTTGGTGTGGAAAATTTTATTTACTTTTGTTTTTAAGTTATCAACTCAACATTTATCCTTTCTAAAAACCCCATTGCTGTTATCTTTGAATCAATGACCCAGATCATTGAGTTTTTTTGAGGCTTACAAAATCTCGAATCTTCCATCCAACAACCCCATTGTTCTTTCTATATTTTTTCACCTGCAGTTTTAATATATATGCTTTTCATGCATCCATTTAAATCACTGATAAAAATTATTCAACATGACAGGTCCAGACATTCAAGTAGAGACATTATGTAGGCTGACATTCATTCCTTAACTAGTTAATTCATCTTTACATTGAGTGTGTCTATTTAACCAGCTAAGAATTCACCAAACTGAATTCCATCTGATGTCTCCCTTGACCCTTGGCCTGAGCCACCTATGTGCCACACACTCAACTGCATAAAGACCAAGCTAGTATTGCCCACTAGTCTACTACTAGTTCTTTGTTTGGGGGAAGAGGGTGTTGTTGTTTTGTTTGTGGTATGGGGGTTTTTTCTTTTTCTTTTTTTTCAATCCCCTTGAACTCATCTCTCATGCCAACTCCAGATCTGTCCTCATTCTAACCTGATGTCAAACAAGTACTCATATGGCTTTGTGACCTATACCCCCATTTCTTCCTTTGGTCCCTTTTCATCCTTATACCCTGTTTCTCCAATATTAAAATATCAGCTTCTTCAAATGAATTTGTCTTGACTGCCCTTTCAGTCCTTGTGGCACTGGGTTGTCTTGGATAGTAATTCCTCCTTCATAGCTTAGGCTTGTGAAACCCAGCTACGGCACCTGGCCAGTTTTACAATCATTCCCCTTCCCCTGATGTGGAAAGACACATTTCTTCAAGAGAAGAAGAGTAAAGTAGACAAGGGAGGATTGGTCTGAGAAACAGAATGAACAGTAATTTAGGTACATTCTGGAACCCACTTTTGGTCCTTTTTGGATAACTGAGGTGTTTTCTATTCTTTTCTTCAATGTACCATCTCTCCCCAAGTATTACCATCTGTTGTTCCTTGATGACATAAATAAGCCCAGTAATGACCTTTATCATCTTTGCAGCTGTTTAAAATGTTACATTAAAAAATGTTATATCTCTTTCAGGTCTCACTTAGCTAAGATGTCAAATTCTTGTTAACCATATTACCTCTACCATTTCCAATGTACAGATCCTTTTTCTCACCAGAGAACACAGAATAAGAGGTGAATAATACTGTGTTGTTTCTATGATCTGTCTCACCATCCACCCCAGCTCTGAGCTTGTCTCTTCATTCTTCCTCTTCGTACTCTAAGCCTGGTTCCAATAGCTCTATTTTGTTGCTCTCTGTATTTTTTTACAACCTTAACGCATTCTGGGCTTCAAGTCCTTCTGCTACTGTTCTCACAGGTTTGTGAAGCTCTACTGTGTTCAAAAATTGGCTGTACACCTCACCTTCCAACTTGTTTCACACCAAAACCCACAGCCTAGTTACCTAAGGTCTCATTTCTTCCTCATGGGGATCATTCATGCCTATGTGGTCAGAATTTTATATTTTAGAGCTTCCCTTCTCTCTCAAATTAATATTCTCTTATGGAGTCAGCTAGTCGAAGAATTTTATCTCTTTTTCCTCAGAAAAAGAAAAGAAAAGAAAAAAGTATTCTCTGAAGTCTAGGATACATAACAGTCTTCTCAACAGCCCATACTTAGCCAGTATGATCTCTAGTGCTGCAACCAGGGCAATCTTGTGGGTTTCCATGGGCTTGTCATGAGTGACCTTCCCTCCCCATCCACTGAGTCCTAGGAACCCCTATAATAACCAAGCAACATTTCCTCAGGACCAGGACAATGGTATTATCCATGACTGAAGTGGAAGCATCCTAACAGAAAAGAGGAACAACGGGGCAGAATCAGGCTGAAGCAGGGTTGTCTGACACTCCTTTCCAATTAGAGATGCTCTTTGAGAGGCTCAAACTTTGTGCTGTGCTTTGTCTTAATGAGAGGCCCCTCATTCCCGTGCCCATGTCTTCTCTTCCAAAGTTGTAATTTCAACTAACAGAGATGGGAAACACCTGTGTTGGAAGCTTATATCCCTAAGGTTTTCCATTTCTGTAATAGGTAGGGTGGAAGTTAACCTGCTTTGATAAAGAGACCCCTGAATACAGTAGCTCAAACAAGTAGGAAATTTCTTTCTTTCTCATGTCACAGTTCAGAAAGAATGCACATTCCAAGAAGGATTCATGTACCTGTTCCATGGGCTTATCCACGGACTCAGACTCCTTCTATCTTGTTCCTCGGTCATTTTCCCAGGGCGTGTCCTCACATACTGATTCACCAGCCTGTAAGAAGGAAAGAGGACAAGAAATGGAGGGCAAATAACTTCCTTCTGAGGAAATGATGTGGAAGTTGTACATCACTTCCACTTACATTTCTCTGGTAAGAACTTAGCCCAGTGGCCATTCTTTTACTGCAAAAGAGGTTGGGAAATATAGCCATTTAACTGCATCTGACCAAATGTTCTGAGAAATTTGAAGCAGAGGGTTCTATTACTCAGGAGAAGAAAAGCAGAATGGACACTGGAGACCAATTAACAGCATTTACCTTCATTTCCTAAACAGAACTTCAGTAAGATATTGTCTAGATTTTTCCTGACTACATAATCTTTAACTTAAAGCAGAATTAAATGGATAACTTGAACTTCAGGTGACACCTTGACACATTCCCTTTCAGTCCCTGAAGAAAAACCATCTTTCTACCACATTGCTCCCTCAAGTCAGCTCTAAAAGTCAGCATTTTACACAGGACTTCTTAATAAATATAAGCATAATACTGTGAGTGGCAAGCACTACTGTCTTAATTTTCATTTCTGAGGATAGCTCTAAATATTGACCATTATTCTAAAAAAAAAAAAAATCTATAGGGAAAATAACTTGTTTGTGTCTGTTCTTTCCAGTAGCTTTAACTAAAGGTTTTTCTCCTTATCAAAAAAACAAAAAAGAGTGAGCTGACATAGAAGAAGTCTATCCACAGCGTCTCACAATATTCTCATCTTTGCTATAGAAATCATTAGGCTTGAGTTTTGTTTCTCAACTACGCCACTTAGTAGTTTGCGTGGTGCTCTTGGGAAAATAATTTACCTATCCTAAGCCTCAAGTTTACCTGTCTGTAAAATGAGTATGGCAGTTTGGAAGCTGGACTGTGGATTCTTTGACACCACTCCTGCTGAGAAGTAGACTCCATAGCCCCTCCCCTGAATCTGGGCAGGCTTGTGACTGCCTCAACTAATATAAAGTAGGAAAGGAATCCCTATGTGATTTCTGAGGCTAGGTAACCAAAGGAGATGCAACTTCTGCTTCTTGCTATATAAGACGTGTTCTTGGAATTCCGAATCACCATGTAAGAAGCCCAACTACCCCGAGGCTACCGTGATGGAAAACATCTCTGTCGACAGTCCCAGCTACACTCAGCCTTCCAGACGTACCTAGACCCCATCCAGACCCCATTCATAAAATCATAAAATGAACCCTCTTGGACCCTCCAGACCAATCTGTCCACCAACTGAATACCACTGAGTGAATTATGTTGGTGCCACTAGGAACAGAAGAATTAGCTGACCCTGCCTGAATTCCTGCCCCACAGAACTGTGAAGCAGAGTAAAATGTTGTTGTTTTAAACTACTAAGTTTTGCGTAGTTTTGCTACACAGCAATGGATAGCCGAAATCATAAGGAAGTAGATACCCTCAATGGTCCCTTTCTGCACTGATACTCTAGGATTTTATGAGAAAGAAATGGAGGTATAGCTACCTTATTTTCACTGGGCACTAAATCTTCTCCATGTCTCTTATACTTCTCTTTGCAGATCCTTACCACTATTACATAATTAATTAATTAGCCGTCCATCTGTAAAGTAACTGGTCTCCAGCAAACAGATAATTTCTGTAATGATACAAACAATAATATTTGGTTTTTGCTTGTGAAAGTGATATTTCCTATAACCTGGAACTTTTGAAGGCACTCTGAGACTTCCTTACAACCAGCAACATCTACAAGCCAGTGGAGAGCTACCCACATCAGTTCTCATACCCTGACTTCGAGGGAGATATTTGGGAATGGTGGTTCCTTAGCCATCAGAACTTCGATTCTCTTAATTGACAGACACTGCTTAGCACTGGAAATATAAAGAGAAATAAGACATAATCTCTGTCTTCTAAGCACTTTTAGCCCTATAGGAAGATGTACAAAGTAGATCTTTTCAATTTACAAGATGTAAGACTGAAGGCATGTGCTGGGAGCTATAGGAAACAAAAGAGGAACAGAGATCTCCATCAGAGATGCAGCTAAGGTTTCAAGGAGGCAATGAAAAAATGACCCTTGAACTGAGTCTTAAAGGATGCACTTGAATTCTCCAGCAGAAATGACCAGGAGGATGATGTGAATAAGTGCAAGGAGGCCAGAAGCAGCATGGCCTGTGTGTGGAACTACGTGCTGCTTGAGTGGTGGTCACTGCCTACACCTTTCCTCTACTCTACTCACAAAATTAGCACCAACTGTCTATGCTGGCCTCTCGCCCCAAAACTAAACTCTAAGAAAACTTGGTGACTGCTTTCTTACCACTTCCTTTTGCTCTAATCAGAGTCTGCCCTATGACCGGTCTACCTTCAGCAAAGCAGCAGCATCTCTGAAGGGTGACTGGCAGTTCCTGCCAAGACCTGCATCGGACAGACCCTGAAACTTTTGTTCTTCTTCTTTCCTTCTACGGAAAGACCCTAGCCCTTGGCTTTATATGACCTTAGAACTATTCAATGCTGAGTCTGATGAATAGACACCCTTACAGACACAAAGTCCGTATCATAATTGCACTTCTGAAGTCATCCCAGAAAAAAAAAATCTGTAGAACAAAATCTACCTCTTCTTGAGAGTCTGTTTTTCACCTATGTGGTAAAAGGACTTTCATATTGACTGACCTCATGCCTTATAATTACCTCTTTTCTGTCAGAAGTCTTGGAGATTCTGCAAGGCCCTTTATAGAAACTGCAGCTTTTGCCTTTCCTCTATTGCCCTTTTAAAGTTTCAGTATACCTTCTCTACTGTTGGAAGACTTCTCCTGTGCACAGGGTAAGATTTCTTGTGGATTAAGAGAGAGGGTCCTGGAGATGGGAGATGCTCTCCTACCACCAGCTCTTCTTACCCTCACAAGTGAGCTGAGCAGAAGAGAAGATTCTGTCCCCAAAGGCTATTTCAATTTTTCAGGGTAGATAAAGCTACTTCTGGGTTTTCCGTACTCCAGGGTATTTCTAATGATCTTCACATAGTGTTATCAGATCCATAAAACACAACCCAAAAAAGCAATATTTTTTAACTTCAACTTGAAACATTCTGTCACTTGGTACTTTTAGATTAAGAGGGGACATCCTGAGAGCCATCCCCAGTAATCTTACGACCCCAAAGATGTTATCGACCACTGCCTTTTGTTGTTTCTACAGTGTCCTTTGAATTCTTTGTTCTCTAAATAACTGAAAAAGAATATTCAAAGAAAGATCACAAGATTATTTATGAAGCAAAAGGATGTGCAGTTTTAAATTCTCAACTTGCCTTTCTGCGCCTGTAACTCCACATTTAACAAACAAGGATAATGTTTTCGCACATCTCCTATCTCACAGGACTCTTGGATGAGTAATTAGATATTGTATTTGAGTGTCTGAAACTTTAACTCTGAAACTTTCTTTATGTGATGGATATCACCTCCAAAAGTGATGGTATTGCTTTTATTAATCTCATTTTGTAAGTGAAGAAAGTCATACAATGGAGGCATCACATTACTTCACTGAAAGTTACTGAGGGATTGAAAGTGTCGAGGTAGCCCACCCTTTGCAGGATGGAAGAAACAACAGTCATCAGAGAAGTTACCTCTGTGCCTCTAAGAGGGACTGCCCTGCAGATGGCCATCATGAGAAGTGGCAAGGCACAGAATGATCTCGCCTCATCCCAGCAGCAGCAGCCTGTCAGCTTCCTTTGCTTTGGGGGTTTTGACACGGTTCTGGGTTGGCTGTAAGGACTGGGCTACCATACCACCTGGGCTATCTTGGGTGTCTCATTAGAGAATGTCAAAGAGCTTCTTGCTAAGTTAGCCTTTCTTCCTTGTTCATCTTTTCATCCTGGGATATGATTTTCTTTGCAGAAAAGAGGGTGCCCCAGAGTAGTTAGTTTCCTCCTTCATTTTGGATTTCAGTGGCTACAGGAGAAAAAGAGGGTCTTTTACTCTTCTTTTTATTATTTGCCTATGAGTTTGCTAAATGTTTGCTTGCTAGAGTTTGGCATAGCTCTTTGTATAAAGAAGATATTTCTCATTTTCTTATTTTCACAAGAACACTGAAAAGAGGTCATCATAGTCTAGCCCAAGGCCCCCTCCATCCCAGAACTAGGGCTCTTTGCCTGCCACCTCCCCAGCACATATGGTCTCTGCTTCCCCTACATCCCTTGACTTTCTTAAGACCTTTGCTCTAGAACGGCCAAAACATGCACGTGGGACCCACGCCCACACGTATTTAGCAGAGACCCAAGACAAGCAATGGAGCCAAATTTTAAAACAAAGCAAAACACAGCACAAAAAACCTTGCATTTATTTTCGTGTCTTTCCTTCCCTCATCATCCTTCTTGATTACTATTTATTTTTCAGTATTTCTCAGCAACACGAGCAGTTTTGTTTCTGCTCTGTTTCCTATCACTTTTCTCCAGACAGCTGCAAGGAGTGAAGCAGACCTAAGACTGCCATCTTGTGCTCAAGACAGTTATCATTGTTTCTTTTGAAATCAAAAGTGATTTGTGGGATTTGAGAGAAAGCTTTGGAGTCCAGGTCTGACGTTCTCTGACCTAAGTTTTCCCAGAAGCTTTTGAAATTTCCTATCCTTTGGCATTACTCTTTCTTGGCCTTCTCTCTCCAGGATGCCATGAGTCATCCCTTGGTTGAAAGCCTTTTTTTTCCAAATGACACCAAGTGTGCCTTAGAATAATTATAGTTGATATGCCATGACCTATGCTTTTATGACTGAGCTCAGTGGCTCAAGTTATGGGCCACTAAATGCTCAGGGGGCATTAAATAACTATGGCATGACAGGTAGTTTAAAACCAAAGGCCTAGTGGGTATTCTCCATACCCTACCACCATCTCCACTTTGGAAACTGACCACACACAGATGGTGTACTACATGTCTTGACCCTGGCGGGAGGTCCTGCGGGGCCAAGATCCCACAGGATCTAGGAACACCCAGATAGGCCACTCTCAGGTGACATTTTAGTGCCAATCACAGTAGAAAGTGGGCTTAAATCAATAAACTGGGAAAGACAGAGAAAAGGAGAAAGGTAGGGGAAATAGAGTGAAAGGAAAGAACCGCAGGCCAAGAAGAGAAACCTAAAGTGGTCACACATACAATGGGCTAAAGTAAGCGAAGAGAGCTCCCTACAGGAACAAGCACTGGACAGTTAAAACAATAATGCCAAGAAAAAAATAACTAGGGGAGGTGACACTGACAAGAGCTCACAGTGCCAGGGAGTCCACAGGGATTGTCATACACTGGAAAGGCCATGTCCCAACCAAAGAACTCAACTCAAGGACACAGCTGTCAGGGAGTAATATGGCTCTACAATACTGAATCTTCTGATGTTTAAGGAGAATCCATAAATCTACATTTGCACGTGAAATCTTCACAATTTTTTAAAGTTGGCTCAAATTTTTTTAAAAAACACTGTGTGGGACAAATACGTATGGAGGCCAGAATCGACCTGTGGCTGCTAGTTTAAGACCCTCCTCTATGCCTGACACAAAATTTTTATTGAAACATGGGTGCATAAATAGACACGATAGCTGTACCTCCATCCTGTCCCCCTGTCTCTCATTCAAGAAAGTTTGTGAAAACAGAAGTAAGGTAATATCATTGATGATATGACTTACCTCATTTCTTTTCAAAAAACACTCACACAATTAGACATCTGTAAAAAAAAAAAAAAGTACCTTGACCTTAACGTCATTCCTTATACAAAAGTTTATTCAAAATGGATCATGGACTTAAATGTAAAACATAAAATTGTGAAACTGTTATTTTAAAAAGCATAGGAGAAAATGGTTGGGATCTAGGCCTAGGTGAAGAGTTCTTAGATTTGACATGAAAAATGTAATCCATAAGAAAAAATTGATAAATTGGACCTCATCAAAATTAAAATTATCTGTTCTGTCAAAGATCCTGTTAACAGGGTGAAAAGACAGATTACAGAGTGGAATATATATTTGCAAACCACATAGCTAACAAAAGGACTTATATCTAGATTACACAAAGAACTCTCAAAGCTCAGCATGAAAAAAGTATAGAATCCAATCAGAAAATGGGTCAAGACATGAACAGATATTTCACCAAAGAGGAAATACAGATAGTAAATAAATATTCAGAAAAAGTTCAAAATCATTAACTATTAGGAAAATGCAAATTAAAACCACAATGGAAATATCATTACACACCTATCTGAATTGCTAAAATAAAAAATAGCAATAACATTAAATACTGACAAGGTTCACTCATTAATTTTTAGTGGGAATATAAAATGGTACAACCATTCTGTAATATAGTTTGGCAGCTTCCTCTAAAACTAAAAATGTACTTACCATATGACCCAGCAATTGCACTTTTGGGCATTTATCCTAGAGAAATTAAAACCTATGTTCACACAAAAACTTTTACATGAACAATAATAGCAGCTTTATTCATAATAGTCGAAAATCCCTTCAGTGGGTTAATTGTTGAACAAACTGTGGTATGTGTACACCATGGAATACTACTCAGCAATAAAAAAGAATAAACTATGGATACACACGACAGCTTGGAAGAACCTCAAGGGAATTTCGCTGAGTGACAAAAAGTCAAATACTATATGATTCCATTTGTATAATATTCTCAAAATAACAAAATTGTAGAGATGGAGAACAGATTAGTGGTTGCCAAGTGTTAAAGATTGGCAGAGGGGGGAATGCTAAGGACTGCAGGGTGGGTGTAACTATAGGAGTGAGCATGAAGGGTCCATGTGGTAATGGTACAGTTCTGCATCTTGATTTTGAATGGCAGTTACACAGAGCTACGTGTGTGATATAATGCATGCAACAACACACACACACACAACTGAGTACAGGTATAACTGGTGAAACCTGGATCAGCTCTGTAGATTGTGCCAATGTCAGTGTCCTGGTTTTGATATAGTTCTATAGTTATACAAGATATAAACACTGGGCCGAGAGGAGGTAAGGAGGCTCATGGAACCTCCTTGTACATTTCTTTTCAATTTCCTCTGAGTCTGTAATTATTTCAAAATAAAAAGTTTTTAAAATTCACAAATTCTAGCACTTCAACTATAAATAATAATATATCATTTATGCTACACTCTGCAACAGAACATAGCACACTGTGCATCACTGCACCTGAACTGAAAACGCAGGCCCTTCTCCTTCCCTCCAAAATGGATTGCACTTAAATGACCTCATACGGTGGCTTTCACAATTACTGACTAATCCAATGGCCTCAGAAGAAACTAAATCAAACATCCCAGGAACAAAAGTGTCTTTGTCATTCCCCAAAATCCCATCGATTCAGGACTTTCCTTCATGTTAAGTGAACTGTGAGTCACCTGCCTTAGAGATTAGCTGATGAATAATGAATGTTCACAAAGACAGTGGAGTGAGTGGCTCAGTGTATTAGCCAGGACAAGCTAAATGCTTTAAGAAACAACCCCCAATTCCAAGTGGTCTAACACAATGGAAGTTTATTTCTCACTATGCCAAGTCCAAAGCAGATATTCCTGATTGGACAAGTCTCCTCCCACAGTGACTCAGGGGATCCAGGCTCCTTCATGCTCATCTACACCATCTTCAATACCCACTTGCTCCGGCATCACCCAACTGCAGAGAGCAGGGCAGAGGGAATATACTAAATGGACCAGGATGCTTTCTGTGTCACCCTGGAGCAGCAGGCATCACTTTCTCCAGTGCTACTCACATGACTCCATCTACAAGCAGGTGGGCTGCGGGATGCAGTTCAGCTGGGTGCCCAGGAAGAGGAAATGGGTTTGGTGAGCACATAGCAAGTCTCTGCTACACAAACCTTTGTAGAGGTCCTTTTCCTGAAAGTGAAAGTTAGCTGTTGAAGGACTAAAGAGGAGATGACATATAGGAGGCAACATGGGACTGAAGTAGCTGGAGTGTGGGACACAGAAGGTTCTATATGGAGGATCTATTTGCAGAAACTACCAGAAAACTATAACTTGTCAGCATTCGGAGGGATCCTGAAATTTCTACACGATTGAAAATTGCTCTCACAGCTGCGGTGGTGTGATCCCATATGTTTTGCCAGTTATTTTTCTTGTTACTTACACTGATAGTGTGCTAAAAATTATTCACTGCATGTAATAGTTATGCATTATAAATTATTCAGACCTCAATTCTCCCCTCCCATTTCTTAAAGGTGAAATAATTCACCAAATAGAGTCACAAAAAGAGGAAAACTCTCCCACTAAACTCCTCCCTTATAAGAAGCTAAAGCTGAGTTAGAGCACGGAATGCCCATAGCTTCAAGAAAATGCAATTTTCTAGACATCTTTCTTTGCTGTACAGGAAACTGCCAGAACTTACAAATAAGAAATTCAGTTGCATCATGAGGAGAGTAGACCCAGTAACACATCTCTTCCTTGGCCACATCCCTCAACGGGACTAAATTTGGCCTCTCAATGGTACAGGTGGGTTATAAAAAGACTTAGTTATCATACAATGCTCTGAATGGGAAGCAAACCCTCTAAATATTTATGAAAGACCCATTTCTAGCCCAACATGGTTTATTTCTACCCAACATCCCCACTAAATACCCCATGGAAATGCCCCTCTGGTTCTGAATGCCCCACAAAATCTTTGCACGCACCCACAGTGCAAATACTGCTCCCACCTGCTCCTGGCACAGGCTTCTGGAGTGGTCTCTTCTGCTAATGGTGTCACCATGAATCTGACTGTCTGAGGTAGAAATCTGAGTCATTCTTACATCCCTCTTTCTCTCTCACTAGCATAATGAGAAGATCAACAAGCTACTTGGAAGAAGATGCCAGTCACTTCTTTAAATCAAGCAGCCTGGGCTTCCCTGGTGGCGCAGTGGTTGAGAGTCCGCCTGCCGATGCAGGGGACACGGGTTCGTGCCCCGGTCTGGGAAGATCCCACATGCCACAGAGCGGCTGGGCCCGTGAGCCATGGCCGTTGAGCCTGCGCGTCCGGAGCCTGTGCTCCGCAACGGGAGAGGCCACAACAGTGAGAGGCCCGCGTACCGCAAAAAAAAAAAAACCTGAACTCATCTTCTCCACAAAACTCACTCTGCCCAATTGTATCACTCAAGCCACCCAAGCTCAAAACTTTTAAGTCATTTTTGACACTTTTTTCTCTTCTCCCACCACATCTAAATAGTTGCCAATTCCTACTGATTCTTTCTTTGAAGTAGCCCTTGAGATCTGCCTCTTTCTTTGGGGTCACTGTCATTACTCCAGTTCAAGTATTTATTACCTCAAACCTAAGATTACCAAAAGAACTACCTTACTATCATCACCTTCTCACCCGTCTACTGACTCTGTTCTCATCTGTCACTCACCTATTTAAAAACGTTTCTTGGCTTCTCATTCCCAAACTCAACCTAGCCTCAAGATTCTCCATGATCTGATGCTAGCATCCTTCTACAGCTGTTTCCACCCTTCCTCTTCGAACACCCTCACGTACCTCCAGCCAAAGTACCTTTCTTATTTCCCAAAAAGAGCCTCCAAGGTCCTTCCTCCTCAGCTTTGCTCATGCCAATCCTGACCATTTGGAGTACCCTTTCTTCTCCTTCATCTCCTCTCCTCCCTCTTCTATCAGTTATGAAACTTTGCTCCTTAAAGATTCAACTCAGTGATGTTTCTGCATTAGGAACCACTGCAGGTTTTAACCTACTCAGTTTTAAATCTCCAATTCCTATTCGTCTTCTGATCCTCCGCAACCCTTCCCCCAGTATGGAGGAACTCGCTTCCTTGATGAGCAAATGCCCACTTAGCCTTCAAGTCCTACCTCAAATGTCACCTTCTCCTAGATGCCTTTCTTGACTCCCCAAAGAGTTACTTCCCGCACAATTTTCATGTCTCACTTGTGACTCTGATTCCCTACATTATCATTTTTTGCTTACATAGGTTTTATCCTACAGGAATGTAAGGACAACCATGTCTTATTCATTCTTTTTGATCTTTATGTGTTTCAAGCTTACCGCAGGGCTTGCGTGACATGTAATACCCAGAAGCTGCAGTAGGTTTAGCTGTATTAGGACAGATTGCTGCAAGCTGGCCTATTAACCTGGTTTGACTGCGAGTAGTCTAATAGTCAGATAGGGTCCACCTGGAATCATAGTAAAAAACTGGCAACAATGGAAAGGTCCAAATCTGAGGATGGGTAAACAGACTATGCCATAACTACATGATACATCGAATACAGCCTTTTAAAATTACATTTATGAAAGTCTGAAATAACACAGAAAATTCTAGTGTTGTGTTGGTCGGTCAGCAAATCTTTACTGTTAACCCAAAGTTTAAAATGTAGAATACAAATACATATATTATGCCAAAAAATTACGTCAAACAAACACATGAGCTATTCTCAAGGAAAAACATAAAATATCTCAAAATACAAATAACTGTGTATAAGTAACACATAGTGTTTTCCCCTCCTTCTACTCTTCCTTTTTTCCTTGTCTTCTGTAATGAATACATATTTCTTTTTAATCTAAAAAGACAGTATATTCTTAAAGCCTTTATAAACTATCATTTCTAATACTTCATAGTTTTTAGTTTAAATTTTTGTACTTCAGGTTAAATTTTTATATTTCAGGTTTTGGTATAAAAGTTTTCCCTAGGGGCTTCCCTGGTGGCCAGTGGTTGAGAGTCCGCCTGCCGATGCAGGGGACACGGGTTCGTGCCCCGGTCCGGGAAGATCCCACGTACCGCGGAGCGGCTGGGCCCGTGAGCCATGGCCGCTGAGCCTGCGCGTCCGGAGCCTGTGCTCCGCAACGGGAGAGGCCACAACAGTGAGAGGCCCGCGTACCGAAAAAAAAATTTTCCCTAAATTATTCCCTCCACCTCTCCCCTCAGGATCATATCAAAGATGTCTGAACGTAGCGAGCTGAGTCAGCCTTATTTGAAATGATTCATAGCTGTTCTGTCAGAGAAAGGATGTTTGTTTGTCAAAGGGTGTGGAAGGAGCCAGCAATCTCTGCTGTTAGTATCCTGCCGCTTCCATAGGACGAGCCAAGAATTATTACCTCAAACCTAAGATTACCAAAAGAACTACCTTACTATCACCACCTATCTTAAAGCAACATTCGTTGTTTTTTAACATTTTTTGGCCAAAAAAAAAAAAATCCCAGATTCTTCCTCTTTCTTTCTCTCTGTTATTCTGTCCCTCCTTTTTCTTACTCTCTTTCAAAAATAAACCTCGAAGCACCTAGAGTTTTTTCCGAGTTCAGCACAAGGTATAAATGGCCGTTTTTCGGTTTTTCCAGACTAAAGAGAAAGTCTTCACTGTTCGAGTTCCAAATTTTTCTTTTGGGTACATCTTCCTATTTGAGATACCTGTTGGAGAGCATATCAAACCAATCCTCAAGGCATTCTCCTCCCTGGAGTTCATACTATAGAACTTGAATTCTGTGATTATAAAATTATTTTTCTTAGGGAAATGAATATCTTTGTTTCTGCCTTTCCATGTTTTTATTACTATTATTATTACCACACGTGTTAATTGTTTGGGGTTAAATCACATGCTGCTATTCAAGCACAAAGATGATACAGACTTACTGCTGAAATTACTTTTCTAACAGAGTCAATCTTTCAGACTTGTGCTTATGACATGCTTTCTTCCCTGTCGTCTCTTTCTTATTAAAAATAAAACTCCAGGGCTTCCCTGATGGCGCAGTGGTTGACAGTCCGCCTGCCGATGCAGGGGACACGGGTTAGTGCTCCGGTCCGGGAAGATCCCACATGCCGGAGGAGCAGCTGGGCCCGTGAGCCATGGCCTCTGGCGTCCGGAGCCTGTGCTCCACAATGGGAGGGGCCACAGCAGTGAGAGGCCCACGTACCACAAAAAAAATAAAAATAAAAAAAATAAAATAAAACTCCAAACATGAATTTATAACTCCCTAATGATTTGACCAGCGAACCAACAGATCGTGTTGACAAACAGGTTCACTAAGTCAATGAAATCCACAAGAATTAACTTTTAATTGATGGTCTTGGTTGTAAGTCAATAGACTAAACTACGAGAAGGAAAAATATTTTATTGGGGCATAGTCAGACACTGCAAATCTACTTGTCTCTGAACCAAGTAAGCATTGCTGCAAAGACACCCTCACTCTTTAAATCTTCTAGAAAAGGTAGAGTCAGGAAAATGTTTTCTACTCCGGCAAAGTAGTTGATTGGCTCAGGAAAAGACTGGTTAGCATAGCATCAGGATTCAGGGGAAAATTCCAATCACTGGTCAAGAATGAGCAACATATTTTCCTGAACATTTTGCTGAAATTATTAAAGAAGAAGGTTGCTGTTCAAAACAGGTATTTATCTGCTAGAAGACAGGGAGCAAGGGGTCAGTGAGGAAGAAGAGATAGCATCGTGGAACCAGCCCTTACCTAACATCTGCCTTTAAGGACTTTTGAGGCTTTCATGTACACTGAATTCTTTTTAATAATTTCCCAGATAAGTGACCCTACTTTAACACTGTTCATAATTGGAGCAACAAAGAGTGCTGTGTGGAGTCTGAATTTCAATACCTGTAATTACTACTCTCAATAATTTTTTTCTTTGAAATAGAAGTTTTGCCCCAAGACTACTTAGGGATAGAAACAAAAGGCAAGTCTTTGAAAAAGCTTGTTTATCAGCCTAATTCTCATTTGCCCAGGGAAGAACAGCAAAGGGAAATGGGGAGAGGGGTAGAAACTGTATAGGATCTCACAGATTTCATGGTAGGTCCAAGGGACTTCTCAGGACACATGAGCAGTCAGAAAGAGGTGTTTCTCACTACATTCCAAGGTGAATGCCATCCATTTATAGTCCAAGGTGAGGCTGCTCCATTTGGAGGTGGCCAATTCAAGCTTCTCTTCATACTAACACACCAAAGGCTAATAGAGGCTAAAGCATTGGTCCCAGTGACAGCCTCGCCTACACTGGATCTGTCCTGTCCTCATCAGCAGTTGAGGCTTCCTTGCATAGCCTCTGGGACCCCTGTCTTGGTGGGTAGTTCTTACCTAATACCACTGATACTTCTTTTCCTGTGCACGTGTTATATCTCCAACCAGCAGTAAACAAACCTAGTTCACTGAAGAGGCAGTTTATTGTTGTATTTACAAATATGGACTCTGAAACCAGACTCCCTGGGTTCAAATTCTGACTCTACTTCTTACTGAGTGACATGGGGAAGGTGGCTTAGCCACTCTGTGCCTTAGTTTTCTTATCTATGAAACAAGGATAATAATAATAACATCCTCAGAGGACTGTTGTAAGGATGCAAAGTGAATGAATGTAAAGTGTTTATGTATTTAAGTGTTTGCGATTGATATTTCCCAATACCTTCTCTGAAGTCATTTGGAGAAGTGCGCAAAAGTAAACGTGTATATATTGTTAAAAATAAGTCAGCAGGCCCAAAATGGAGTCGCTTAGGCTAAGCCCCACATCACCAAACGAAGACTTGACTACAGTTTCAGTTCCCCCAGAAACAGAATCTTAAACCAGTCAATTGGGAATCACCTGATAAGCATTAGTTTGTTGAAATATGCCTGATAAACCCCTGCCATCCCCTAAAAGGGAAGTAATCTTGCAGTAACTGATCCGATTTTTTTGCCTAGTACAACTTCCTTGCTTCTTCTCCCCCTGCTTATGAAATTTCTTGCCTTGTACAGCCCTTCAGAGCTCATTCCATATGCTAGATCAGATGCTGCCTGATTCATGAATCATTGTATAGAGACAATAAGATCTTTAAAATCGGGCTTCCCTGCTGGCACAGTGGTTGAGAGTCCGCCTGCCGATGCAGGAGACACGGGTTCGTGCCCCGGTCCGCGAAGATCCCACATGCCGCGGAGCGGCTGGGCCCGTGAGCCATGGCCGCTGAGCCTGCGCGTCTGGAGCCTGTGCTCCGCAACGGGAGAGGCCACAACAGTCAGAGGCCCGCGTACCTCAAGAAAAAAAAAAAAAAAAATTTACTCAGCTGAATTTTGCTTTTTAACAATATCTATATATTCTAATATAAAAAACTTTATTCTTTATGACTTTCACATACAATAAGCCGCTTCTTAAACTAAATTTTCAAAATGTAGCTGAACCAGAGACAAGATGGTTAGATGGAAAAGGTAAGTATTGTAGATGGAAAAGTATTGTAGTCCAGAGAAAGTTGAAGATTTCATCCAAACCACTTTTACCATAAATGCCTAAGCTTGCACATGACGAAGTGAAGGAGGCTCTGTGTAAGTGCAGGAATGCAGAGCTCAGACCCCCATTCAAGAAAGGACTGGCCCTGAGGCTTCCAGGAGCCCAAGCCTCCAAGTGATAACTCTCGCAGGGCTCATCTCAGCTTTCCTGCCCAGGTCAGCCTCCTCCAGGGCAACCTCCGATAATGACCATGCTGAACAGTGGTACAAGGGCTCAGTACAAGGCCCCAGTGAGGGACTTGTCTAAAGGGCATCCAGTTCTTCCCAGGGTGTTTTCATCGGGGTCTGATGGCTTCTTCCACCCAACCCTGCTTCCCCTCTTTTCCTTTCACAGATGTTACACCCCACAGACCGGCTGCAGTCCCAACTCTGTCCTGGCATCTGCTTCCCTGAGACCCAAACTCCCACAGTATTTTTTCTAAACTTCATTAGACCAATGGTATAGGAACCTCAACCAAGCTAGTGCCATGCAGAAAAATCTCCCCAAAGGAATTTTTTAGTGTTTCACTTTTTAGACATTTAAAATGTGCTCTAAGATTGACATATATACCCTAATTTGTATGAAATAGCTAACTAAATAGCTAATAGCTAGCTAATTAACTAACTAAATAGCTAACTATTAGCTAACTAATAATAACTGCTGTATTAAAAAATAAAATAAAATGTGCTCTAAGAAAGTAATTGTGTTCTTTATAAGAAACTTGAATATGACAGAAATTTATAATGTACAAAGCAAATATCTCCTGTAGCCCCAAATCGCTTAACCACCCTGTATTTTTACCTCCAGGCTTTCTTCATATGCACATGCTAATATGTCTGGTTGTTATTATATTGCAAATAGAATCAGACTCTACTCTTTTGTAGTTTGCCTGAAAAATACATGCTAGATACATCTATGTCTATTCATATAGAGATACCTCACTTGATTACCATCTACATGAAATTCCACTATATGAATATTCTATATTTTTAAGCATTTCAACACAAATAGGCATTTGTGTTGTGTCCAGTTTTTCATGATTGCAACAGAGCTTTTGCACTGTTTAATTTGAGTTTACATATTGAAATGTCTGTGAAAGCATATATATGAGTTTCATCTTCATTTATTTTTATCATCTATTTTGGAATCTTGGGTGGGGGGTAGTATAAAATGGGATTTGAGGGACTGAATGCACATTTATAATTTTGGACCTTTACGCAGTAAAGATTTGTGAATCATTTTCCACTAAGTGGGATTTTGCCCATAGTGATGAGAGGTTCTCACTCCTAACTGTCATATTTCTCTCACTTGCCTTGTGACCTTAAGAGCAGGAAAACGAGAGCTGGTGGGAGGGCAAGGGGTGGTAACTAGTAGAACAGACCCAGCCGTTAGCCATGTCCATGGCTCCACCCTTTTAGATCTTGAGAGCTTTGTGCTTACAAAGAGATCCTACAAATACCAGTGTGCAGTAACATTCTAGATTCTAATCTAGGTTCCAGATACTGTAACATTCTATACAGTGTCTATTGTAACATTCTAAAATGTACAATAGGTCCAAACATAGCCTATACTCTTTTTCTAGAAAAGTACCCTTTTCTTGCCTTTAAGAACTTCTGTTGTATAGAAACCTCTTTTTGTCAAACTTTTAAAAAAGAAAACAATGACAAAAGATAAGGACATTAAAGCTATCAGCCCAATCAATGTTTGCACCACTGCCAGCTGAGTCTGTTTGGCAGGTGGATCAAATGATTGTGCCAAAGTGAATTCACCCCATCAGACATTCCCCCGTCTTTGAGACAGCTTACGAGCTGCTCTGCAATTTCTGCCAGTGCTACCCTAGCAAAAATGTCCTTGGCTTACAAATGTCTGTGCATTTGTTTGGTTAAAGGACCCATATAACCTCTTGGAGGCAGCAGAAGAGGTCTCCCCGGTGAGCAAGAAGGGCTAAAAAGGCAAAACACATCATACAAATGCCAATAAATGGAGATCAGGATGTTGACAGAACATACGCGTCAGCGACTCATAGATAGCCTAAATTTCCTTGAAAATAATGAGAATTATTTAAATGTCTGCTTTTAAAAAATAAAATAAACCAGAATTTTTTTCTTTTCGTTTCTTTTTCCTACTTGAACCAGGAAAACAAGGATTGAGTTCCTAAATTTTTCAATTTATACACCCATGAAGCCAAACAGTGAAGGTATAGATGAGGTGAAAAACTACACCTAAGGATTAGCTCTCAGCCTTTAATGTGCTAAGGGCTGTCTAAGGAGCTCACCAAAATGGCAAACTCTTTGATCCACTTGCCAGAATTCTGATTCAGTATATTGAAAGCGAGGCCCAGGAATCTGCATTTTAATAACTCCAGGTGATTCCCATACAGGCGACAGGGACACGACTCTTTGAACTGGCTGAACACTGGCCCAAAGCCTGCAAGACTTTTTTTTCTATTCATAGTCTGTTAGTGAGTTTCAACATAGCTTTGGACCAAGTCACATTCATCGGGTCCCAATTTCAGTCTATAAAGTGGGGCTAGTCATATTTGCCACCTACCTCATTACCATCACATGTAAATTCATGAGATGATGCCTGTGAAGTCATTTAAATTCCTCAGTAGAAAGGCGCTATATTTCACGTATTATCAAGTATTTATTTCTAGTATTACAGTGACACTTTATTTTTTAGGGACCTACAAAAAGTGGTACCATTCCTGTTAAAATATGTTAATAAGACTACTACACTACAGGTTCAGTCAAATTACATAACTTGTACACTGAAGGGGAATGGGTTTCTGCCTCAACTTTGACTTAAAAACTCACTAACATCATGGTCAATGTCATTTTTCAACTACAAACCATAATTTGACATTGCATGGTGTATCAGTCACGGTTCTACCAGAGAAACAGAACCAGTAGAAGATGCATCCATATCTATATATACAAATACATGTATACATATTCGTATATACCTATATGTGTAATATGTATTTGTATATGTATATACAGCATATGTATATACAGATACATATGTTTATTTACACATACATTGGAGTTTGATTGAATATAATTAGGTGCTACAGTCTAGCCAAGCTGACACATAAAACTAGCCAACACACACAGCTTCATGGTATTTTTCAATGATTGCCAGTTAAGGAATTTATTGGGATGGAAATAAGTTCTATCCCTAGAACTTAATAATTGCACTGATGAAGTAAAAAACTTGCCTTCAATTAATTCTTTTTATTACTCTGTAGCTTGATAGGGCAAATAGGCTAATCATTAGATTTTTCCTGGGCCTAAAAAGATCTTGTACCTATTTTCTAGGTTGTAACATGGCCTTTCTTTGTAAAGTCTTAGTATTTTATAAGAAAAGGCATAAAGGTACCAAGCCTAGAGTAAATGACCGTTGTTTTTGCCTAGTTTGACTCCTTCTTGTGGTGCCAGCCCCTAGCTTTACCTATGGAACCATGTCTTCCCCATCTTTTTTTTTTTTTTTCTTTTTTTTTTTTTGCGGTACGTGAGCCTCTCACTGTTGTGGCCTCTCCCGTTGCGGAGCACAGGCTCCGGTCCGGGAAGATCCCACGTGCCGCGGAGCGGCTGGGCCCGTGAGCCATGGCTGCTGAGCCTGCGCGTCCGGAGCCTGTGCTCCGCAACGGGAGAGGGCACAACAGTGAGAGGCCCACGTACCGGAAAAAAAAAAAAAAAAAAATCAAGTTAAGAATGTACTTTCTTGCAATTCTAATGATGTCATCTATACCCTGTTAAAAGAAAGTTCTCGAATGCTATTCAAGTTTATATAACCCTGAAAAAGATGCTTCAGAATGGCATCGTGCGCGTTCGAATACAAGAACAGGCCTGCTTTATGACAGCAAGATGGCCACCAACTGCCACAGGCTGACTTCACGTCCCCTCCGGGCCCAACAGAAATAGAGCTTCTCTTCCCCAGGATTCCAGCACAAGGCCCATAGCAGCTTTATATGAAATATCAGTAATGTATAGAAAGATAGCAATAAAAGTAGAAGTAATCCAAATATCTACTAAACAGGTGAATGAATACACTAGTTGTGGTATATCCATAAACTGAAACATTACTTAGCAATACATGAAATGACCTATTAAAATACACTACAACAAGGATGGATCTCAAAATAATCATTCTGAGTAAGAGAAAGCCAGACCAAAAAAGAAGAGTACATAGTGTATGATTCCATTTATATAATATTACAGAAAATGTGTCTAATCCATAACAGCAGATCAGTGATTACCTGGGGATGGGACTGGCAGGGGCTGGGGGTGTGTTGTGTGGGGAAAGTTGAGTGAGAAAGATTATAAAAGGCAGGAGAAACTCTTGCGGGTGGTGGATATGTTTATTATCTTAATCATGGTGATGGTTCCTTGGCTATACACATATGTGAAAACTTTTGATATTATACACTCTAAATGTGTGCAGTTTACTGTATGTCAACTATCCCTCAATAAAACTGTCTTCAAAAAGCTAAAAGACAAAACCAAACAAACAAACAAAAGAACAGGCCTGAACCTAGCATTTGTTGAGTTCCTCACGTGGGCCAGGCACTATAGTGGAGAGTAGTTTCTTGCACTCTTCATCCACTTACTATTATCTCTGGAAGGGTAAGCAACCTGATTTTGCTTCCAGGGAGACTCCACCCCTGACTCCAGCACACGACTTATGCCTGGCCAAAGAGCAAGCATTTCTCCAGCCATGGTGATTGGTTGGAGCAGGGGCATGTGACTCAGCCCAAGCCAATCAGAGCTAATCATAACTAATTCCCGTTAAGCCCAAAGCCATTGCTTTCCAGTTGGGTTTGAATTTGAAAAGTTCTGGGGTAGGAACCATCTTGACCGCACATGAAAGTGAGAATGAAAAGAAGAGAGCAAAACGGAACTGAAAAGTGCGGAAGCAACAACAAAACAAACAATATTGATCACTCCTTTTAGCTATGAATTCAGCCTGTGGTTTATCCTGTGGCTTTTCAGTTACAAAAGCTCTCTTGCTTAAACCCAATTTAAGTTGGGTTTGCAGTCACTGACAACTGAAAAAGTCCCAACTGGTACAGGCATTTTATATACTCTTCTTACTTGATGTCCCTAACCACTCAGTAAAGAAGGAATTATTATCCTGAATTCAAAATAAGAAAAAAAAAGGCTTAGAAAGATGAATTACTTGTCCAAAGACACACAGAGAGTGTCAACTGTAATTTTGGAGAATGAGGATCATTTTTAATCTCTGTGACTATTTAAAAACATGCACAAGTTGCTGTCATAACCTAGAGTCTGTCATACACAGTGAAGTAAGTCAGAAAGTAAGTCAGAAAGTGAAGTAAGTCAGACTCATAACCTAGAGTCTGTCATACATAGTGAAGTAAGTCAGAAAAGAACAAATACTATATGCTAACACATATATATGGAATCTAAAAAAAAAAAAGGTTCTGAAGAACCTAGGGGCAGGACAGGAATAAAGACGCAGACGTAGAGAATGGACTTGGGTACACAGGGAGGGGGAAGGGTAAGCTGGGACAAAGTGAGAGAGTGGCATGGACTTATATATACTACCAAATGTAAAACAGATAGCCAGTGGGAAGCAGCTGCGTAGCACAGGGAGATCAGCTCGGTGCTTTGTGACTACCTAGAGGTGTGGGATAGGGAGGGTGGGAAGGAGGGAGACGCAAGAGGGAAGAGATATGGGGATATATATATATGTATAGCTGATTCACTTTGTTATACAGCGGAAACTAACACACCATTGTAAAGTAATTATACTCCAATAAAGATGTTAAAAAAAAAAAGAAAAAAAGAACTATTAAAAAGAATAATCTGTTGAGAATCTGAGGATAGATAATTTGCCTTTTAGGTTTCTTCAACATCATGTGCGTGCACACGCACACTAGCGAGCAAGCGTGTGTTTTTATTCAATGTCAAGAGATGGTCTGCACAACAGTTAAGAGCTTGGATTCTGGAGATAAAACTCCCCAGTTCAAATTTCAGCTCTTCCTATACTAACTGTGTGACCTTGGACAGATTAATCTCTCTGTGCCTCAGTTTCCTCATTTGAAAATTGGAATGAGGATAATGATAGCAATTGCCTTATGGGATTGTTGTATGAGGTGAGTTAACATATAAGAAGTGCTTAGAAAGTGTCAGGAAGGAGGAAATTTCCCCCACCCTTCTGGGTTCCTTTGGCTGATGTAATTAATCATTAAACTGACACAGAGAAATTAACAGGAGAAAAAAAATTAATTCACACATACAGAGGTCTCATAGAAGTGGAACCCCCAAAGTGACCAAAGCAGGCTGTTTATATATCATTTTTAGACAAAGAAACAATTTTTCATGAATATTTAACAAAACAAAAGGGTTAGTGCTTGGGGTAGCAAACTAAGGAAGAAGTAACTAGATTTGTCTCTTCAGCTTTCTTAGCCTTGAATTCCCTAACTCTGGTGAAAAAGATTCTTTCTGTCTTCCTGATATAAGGAGGATACCTTCACATGGGAGATTTATTTCCTGCTTTCAGGGGAAAGAAGAGGGTGCCAGAATGAGTTTTTTTAAATATAATTTTTATTCCACTGGCCGTTTCTCAAGTAACTTTAATTCAAAGTAATCAATATGCCACTTTGGCATATTTTGGGGTGGCCTGTCCTGAGCCCAAAGTATCCAGCATATAGTCAGTGCTGCTATTACTATGGGTATAATTATATGTGAGGTTACCCATATATCCCAAATTATAAAAATATAAATTACTTTTATTTCCTGTTTGTTTATGCTGTTTATGCTTCCCTAAAAAAATATATTAAAGACAATCATATCTTCCCAAGCACAGTCTTTCAATAAAACCCTCATACAGCAAATACAGCAAGGCCAGAGCAGCAGAAAGTTGCCCAAGTTAGGAAAGACTGGCAGAGTGTATTGTCATTATTCAAAAATTAGTAACATTTTTACAAGTGCAATATCAGCTTCTAAGCAGGAGTTGTTTCAGAGCCAAGTCACAAGAGATACCATTTCATTCATGAGGAGGAAGTAGCCACTTCCTGGCCCAGAGGGGTTAAGCAGCAGTTAAGATCCCTCACTAACAGCACAAGTAATTGCAAAACCTTCAGTGTAATTGCCATCTCATTGTATTTTGCAGTTTTCCTGTTGGACATGTTCATGGACTTCAATTCCATTAACTCTTAGAAGCCCCCTTAGTTTCTATCCTAGATACACTTAGCAGAGCTGGCTGGTCCAGAGAGGAGACCTGTGTGTTTTCAAAAAGCAAAGTGGGCTTTGTCCCAGAGCATCTATCTTGCCCCTACCATCTCGTTACCTTCACTCACTCTCCCTCCAGAGAAAAAGAAATGGAATCAGGCTTGCCAGCATCACCTAGACTCTTCTAGTATTCTGCTGTTATGCAAGGGATAGGCCCCGCCAAACTCTTAATTTACACTACATGGGATGGAATAAGCAGGAACCTACTATTCTCTGATGGAAACAGCAAAGGCACCTGGTAAAAGGCAGAGAGTGAGAAGTGGAAGTACCTTAGAAAAGTGCAAAGTCTTCCCCTCTGCATCTATCACAATGGGAAGGAGTCAACCAGGCAAAGAACACTGGGGAAAGTATCCGAGCAGGGTGAGTGCTTCCACCATTGTCCAGACAGGATTTCTCTGGTTTGGTCTGCTAGCCCCCAAATGATCGAATCATGAAGTAGGCTTTGCTTTTCTCCACTCACACTGTGTAAAGTCCATTGAGAGTTATTTGGTATGGGACGGATCAACTACAATTAGGGTTAGCTGCAAGTGATATAAAACCCACATTGACAATAGTTTGAATTAGCTAAAAGTACATTTTTCTTGTCTAAACCAAAGCCGTCCAGAGCCAGTACTGCTCTCCATGAGGTCAAGGATCCAGGCTCACTTTCTTTGCTCCATCATGGTCCACCTCATGGTCCAAGATGGCTCCTGGATTTCTAATCATTATTTAAATTTCAGTGACCTGAAAGGAGATAAGCCAGAAGAAGGGACAAAGATTGCATGCTAGCATTTTCACAAACCAATTTCCTGGAGCCTGTGCATATCCTCTACCTAATCTTCCTTAATAACGTAGAGTTACCAGATACTGTAATGAATAGATATCAGGTCCAGTGGACCCTACACACAAACGCACACATTATTACAGTCTACATCCTGGTCCCCAGAGCAGGTAGAACCGGTGAGCATCATCTCTTACTGAGAGTGCTGCCTTAGCCAGACTTCCTGTCTGCAGTGCCAGACGTCTCACACACAGACCACCAGTTTCTCTAGAGCCTGTATTAAGGTCAGTATTTTCTGTTTCTCTCTCTCTCTCCCCCCTCCCCTCTCTCCCTCCCTCCCTCCCTCTCTATCTCCATCTCTCTCTCTATTTCTATCTCTTTTTACTGTAAAATAGACTTGCTTTCACCTCAAAATTGATTTTGGATCATTGAAAAAACTTACTTTGAGTATTCTTTTGAGACTGTTACCTTATCTTTCTAATATTAATATTTTAACATTGCTGTCATTACGTTCCTAAAATATAACACTATCATCAAGAAACCAGGAGCAGAGTCCAAGATATTTAGACCATAAATCCATGACACAGACCTAAGCTTTCAGACTCAGACTTACCATAGATAACCTAACTGCTTTGGTTCCCTGTCTCCTTCCTAAATTTGCCAACCTGGAAGGTGATGAGGGGTCCAGCACTTTCTATCTCTCTATATCACTCTTGAATAAAAATATAAGGATCCCAACTATGTGGTTGGGCCTGGTGGGCACTCCAGTGTGAAGTGGCTCTTCAGCAGATGAGTACTGTTTGCAGTGTGGTGCAATGACTAGGAGAACAGGCTTTCTAGCCAGACAGCCTGGACTCCAAGCTCAGCTCTACAATTTATGGGGTGTGTGATCTAGGATAAATTACTGTCTGCCTCAGGTGAGTAGGATTCAACATGTGTTTCATATCCCCCACCTCACAGGTGGTTTCTGAGATGATTCCATAGGTGTCAAATGCTTAGCAACAAGTACCAAATGGATAATGACGCTCTTAGTAAATGATCAGTTTACACCTTAGAGGCTGCCTCTGTATTAAAAAGTAAGGTAGACAATACTTTTCCCTTTTAAGGATAATTAAAAGAATTCACTCATCAAATAATTATTGATAAAACACTGTAGTTTATCTCGGTTAAGCACTTTCACCTATAGTGGTAAAAAGGAGAGAGAAGAATAGAGAAAGGGAGGAAGGGAAAGAGGAAGCAAGAAGAAGGGAGGGAGTTGGGCAAGCAGAACATCTAACAGAAGTCCTCTGAGCATGTACTTGGGGACCGAGACCATCACTGAGAACAAGGAGACAAGTCTCTTCCCGAATTTCTATGTATTCCCACTCCCTCAGGTAGGTTATTCTCTGAAACTAAAGGCTGTGTGAGCATCCAGGCAGGGAGAAGGTGTTAATTTACACAGACTAATTAATAGCCATTAATAGCACTTTAAAATCCAAAAATCCAAGAAGGATGTTCTAACCATTCATACCAGAACCAGAATTCTGAGTGAGGCTCTTCTTGTGTGGTAGCACACATCACCATCACCATCACCATCACCATCATCACCATCATCACCACCATCAACATCACCCTCATCATCACCATCATCACCATCATCATCACCATCATCACCACAACCATCAACATCATCATCATCAAGTTTTCCTGTCTTATTACCAACACAAACATTTCCTGTCCAGCACTGGAGATTAAAAGATGAAAGAGCTGCTCTCTGGACCCAGAAGCCTATAGAATGGAAGGCAACGCTGTCTGGAACCAACCACAATGTAACGTGATGACAGGTATATGAGGAAAATGAACTAAGCCCCATGAGAGAATGTGATTAATGGTCTGTTTTCTGCCTAAAATGGGACCTTTTACCATCGAATATTGTTCAAGAGCAAAGGAAGTTCACCAAACAAAACAGCAATGATGATACAAAACAAATGAATACAACTAACCACAAAGGAATGTGCTTCCTAAAAAGTCTTGTAAAACTTCAGGAAAATGGCAGAGTGAGGCTCTATAGAGTATATTCCCTTTCCTTGGTCTGGCTCCAAACACATAGTGGATAAAATAGAACCATTAAAAAATTCTATTCTGATTTCAAATCAGGAACCAGGAAATAAAGGAGAAATCAAAAGCTACAGAGCTAGATCCTACAGTTGATGCCATGGATACCCAAAGAAGGGAGTTGCAGGTACTAGGGAAAATCCAGGAATTCTGAGGGGATAAGATATATGGCCTTGAGCCCTGGAAGGGCTACTTTCTTTGAGAGGAAGGGTCTAGAAAAAACCATTACAATTGTAGCAGGGAAGTGTTATCTCCACCCATGGCTTTGGATGAATGGAACTAAAAATTACATGCCTGTGCCATGTGTGAGTTAGGGATCCCATGTATATACCCTTTCCTGTATGGGCACCTTCATGGTGCCATGATGCCAGCTGCACATAAATGGTCCTAAGCAGGTAAAACCCATTGGACACCTGGTAGAAACAAACAAAATCCACTCTGTAGGGATGCTTCCACATTCCAGAAACCAGAGACCCCTGTAGGAAAGAAAATAGCCCCCACTGAAGATGCGCTCACAACCAGAAATGAAAAGCTTATAATAGGAAACTATCTCCCATGAGAGAGACCCCATAGGCACAACACAAGAATACAATAAAATATCTGAAAGAGATTTTAAAAACCAACAAAACAATACAAACAAAACTGTACACGCTAAGTTTACATGGCTGAATAAGCAAACGTATTTAATATGACCAAATCTAGAAAGCCCCTCACCCAAGGACCACTCCCCCTTTAGAGTCTGAATTTCAACTTTTAGTAAATCATTCCTTCATATGAAATATTTTCTTCTTTCAGCCTTCCTTTTAAAAGATGCAAATACTCCTGGGAAAATTAATACAAGTTAGCTTTCTCAAATTTCAGTGTTTATTGGAATCATCTGTGGAGTTCTTCCAAAATGAGCCCTACCCAGTGAAATTCTGGTTTAAGTGAACTTAGCATGGGACCCAGGAATCTGGATATTTAACTAGTGTCCCAAGTGATTGCCAGGGTACGGTGAGGATGGCTTTGAACTCCTGACCAAGTGGTCTACTGTAAAAACTGTTTAGGGGCTGGGAATCAGCTTGGTTGAGAACTTCTAGTTAAGAAATCTATATTTTGAATTAGAATAACTTTATGTATACAGAGCAATATATAGTCCATAGATATTCTTCTACATACACATCTTTTAAGTCATATTGACTTTATACCTTTCTTTTAAGATTGGGTTTTAGCATATGGTCATGGATATTGGTAGTAGAAGTGAAGAAGAAGGAAGAAGAGAGGAAGGGAGAGCTGCTAAGTCCAAAGCTAAGATTTAAGTAATAACAAGGAGGAATTATCTCTATTATGTCTGCCTCAAATATAGCCTGGGGTGTCAGAGACATTTACTACTTGCCAGATATCCCTGTGCTCTTCCACATTTCCAAACCTCCCTGCAGGGGGTGTGACCATGTGGCTATTTGTGGCAGTGAGCAACAGCGGCGTATGTCACGTGCAGAATAAATCCTTAAGAGCTGTGTGCGGCTCTCTGCCGCTCCGTTCCTCTCCCACAAGCGTAGAGGTCGACGGCCCAGGGAGGGTTGCCTGAACCCAATCAAGCTTGTGTGAGCCATAAATAAACCTTTTGGTGTTCAGTTTGCTGAAATTGAAGGGAGGGTGTGCTTGTTACCACAGCAAAGTCTAGCCTAATGAGAAATGCCCAACCTAGTAGTCATAGATACAGTTCTTGTCTTGCACTCTGTTTTTCTATTTACTTTCTATCACTGCTCCCAACATCTTTAAATTGTTAAGATGAATAAAGATCCGAATAAACTCCAGGAAACTGCTTGTTCATTTTCTTTTCCTACTATCTAATCCTTTAGGCAGAGTTCCATGGAGCTATGCTGTGTGTGTGTGTGTGTGTGTGTGTGTGTATGTGTTAAGGTATTGTTTTTAGGAAACAAAAGATACTGATATTTCTGGTCCATGCCTGGGAAGAGTAATAACTGGCAATGCTCACACTTTACTGACCTCTTTAGAGCTAGTTTCCTTTTAGTGTAAAGAGAATAGCAGAACCAAGCAGATGTTCTGGCCACTCTGCAGCTGCTTGATTTACAATGTGACACCACATTTATGAGATCAGCTGGGGGACCCCATGGCATCCTAAGGTTTCAGGAAGGGAAATTCACGGGTGTGAGTCAATCCAGGTTCCAATGTTGTCAAGGGCTCTGTGATGGGAAGTTGCTGTGAGTTTCCCAAAGGACAGCCAAGGATGCTGGGGGAGGGCAAGAATGAACATAAAGCAACCTGCTCCCTTCCTTGACAGGACCAGTGGGAGGGATAGCAGGAGGAGGAAGCATGGAGAGGAAATCCCAAGAAGAAAGGAAAGAAACCCCATTTTTCAAACGGATACCTTCCCCCAAGTTTGCTTCCCAACTCCTACTCCAGCATGAGAAGGATTAAGGAACCATCTCCACCACAGTGAGGGAACACCTGCCCAGGGTTCGTGCAGAAGTTTGCACCATTCTCTCCACACTCATCCTACTCTTGTTATGCTTAGAATAAAAAACATGGTCTCTATGGGCTGCAAAGAGGTCTGGTTTGGAGATTAGTGAACCAAAGAGAACCAAATAAACTTTGACAACATCAGGGTTGAGAAAGCTATCCTGAGGCAACACACTTAGTAATTTGCAATGATATTTCAGTGCAGGAACTTGCAAAGACACAATCTTAACAATCTGTTGTTTTCCACTTCTAAGCAGAGTACATAATAATTGCATTTTTTAAAATGTCTTTGAACTTCTCTCTTGCTTTTAAAAAAATTACAAAACCATGGGTTATGACTTTTGCCAGTCACCCTTGTGATAAAAACAAAACAAAATAAAACTCAGTTGTCCCCTAGGCATTGCAACATTTGTTGAATAAATGAGTGGATGAATGGTCAAGAGGAGAAGGTAACTGTGGGAACAGTGGGAAATGCAGTTTTAGACATGTTGGGTTTAGGATGCTAATTGAAATATGTATGCTAGACTGACAGATTTGACTACTTAAAAGTTTTAAATTCTGTATGACAAAGGCCACCACAAATAAAATTGGAAGACAAGCAACACATTGGAGGAAAGTATGTACACGTACTAAATGAAAGATACTATCCAAAATATATGTATTTCCTAAAAAAATCTACAAAAGGCCCATATCTCAATAGTTAAGTGAGTGAAGGCTATGAACAGGCAATTTGCAGAATTACAAATGTCAATAAACAGATGGTGAAATGTCAATAAAAAGATAGTGAACTGCATTAATTAAAAAACAAATGCATATGAACAACGAGATTTCAATTTTTGCCAGTTTGGCAGAAAAAAAAAAAAAGAAAGAAAACATCGATGATTTCAAGTGTTGAAGATGCTATAAAGAAACAAGCTTCTCATTCAATGTAGAAGTATACATTTTAAAGTCTTTTGTGTGCAGTGGGAAGCAATTTGGCAAGTGTTACCACAATTTTAAATATGTCTACACTTTTAGCAAATTCATTGCTATCAACCTATCCTAGAGAAAATGCACATGTGCCAAAGAGCATGAACTAAGATGTTCTTTGCTGCTTTGTTTACAATATTGAAAACTGGAAACAATCCAAACATCCATCAGCAGTGGAGTAATTGCATATATTATGATATACCCATTTAAAGAAATTTCATACTGCTGTTTTAAAAAGAAGGTAGTAGATTTTTATATGCTGATATGGGAAGATCTCCAAATCAAAAAGCAAGTCAATTGGTAAAGTATAGAACACATGAGTCCATTAAATTACATGGAAAGAGGACTGGAAATATATCCACCACACTGTTCATGTTCGTTTCCTTTGGGGCGGGTGATGGTTATGGGAAAGGTGGAGGGGTTACTTTTACATTTTACTTCAACCATTTTCATGTATTCTTTATCACAAAGGAATTTTAGGAGACAGGAAATTGATGGAGTATAAGGCAAGATAATCCATTTGATTTTGTTGCTTAGGCAGAACAGTACAGTAGTTAAGATCATGGGCTCTAGAATCTTACTGCCCAGTTTCAAATCCTGTCCACCCTGCTCTACTTAATACTATGTAAACTTTGGGCATGGTTCTTAATCCCCTGGACCTCTGCATCCTCATCTTTAAAGTGAAATTGGTAGATTTCACTTTATTTAGATTTCACACAGAAGTGATACCATACAGTATTTGTCCTTCTCTGTCTGACATCTCACAAATACTGTAGGATATCACTTCTATGTGGAATCTAAAAAGCTGAACTTGTAAAAACAGAGTAGAATGGTGGTTACCAGAGGCTAGGTAGGGGTGGGGAATTGAGGAGATGTTGTTTAAAGGTACAAACTTGCAACTAGTAGATAAATAAGTCCTGGAGATCTAATGCACAGCACAGTGATTATAGTCAACAATACTGTATTATAAAGTTCACAGTTGCTAAAAGACTAGATCTTAATTGTTCCCACTGCAAAAAAGAAATGATAATTGTGTGATGTGATAGAGATGTTAGCTAAAGCTACAATGGAAATCATATTGCAATATATAAATGTATCAAATCAACACATCATACATCTTAAACTTGCACAGGGTTATATGTCACTATCTCAATTTAAATAAATTTTAAAATTTATCTTTAAATTTATTTAAAATAATAATTTATTTAAAATAATATTTATTAAATTTAAAAAGTGAGATTGGTAGTGTTCCATATGTACTAGTGTTATTATTAATATTGCTTCTAGTGACAGCAGGTTAGGTTATATTTTGTTCTTTCAGTGTCCAATCACAATAATCAGGCAATAAATAACATTTACATAATAAAATATCATAAATTTTGATTATTTTTAATGTTAAGAATGAACATGTGGACAATGCATAGAACAATGAATCACATTTGTGGAGCAGAAAACAAATGTTTTTAACATTAACACTGTGAAAGTAATAGCTCTTAAAGTTGTATAAATAACAAAAAGAATTAAAAGGTAAGAATAGGGCTTCCCTGGTGGTGCAGTAGTTCAGAGTCCGCCTGCCCATGCAGGGGACACGGATTCGTGCCCCGGTTCGGGAAGATCCCACATGCCGCGGAGCGGCTTGGCTCGTGAGCCATGGCTGCTAAGCCTTTGCGTCCGGAGCCTGTGCTCCGTAGCGGGAGAGGCCACAACAGTGAGAGGCCCGCGTACCGCAAAGGAAAAAAAAAAAAAAAAGGTAAGAATAGCTTATTTTAAAAACTGGAAAGGGAGGACTTAACATTTGTTAGTTTCGGTTGATTTAGTTAAAGTATTTCAAAATAGAGAATACTAGATCCTATCTAAAGTTGGTAAGTGAAGAAATAGAGGTATATGCATTTTATTCAAAGTACGAAGCTAGATATCAGAAGCACTAAAAAAAATAAATGGTTCTAAGAATTTTCTTCAAGGAGAAGCATCAGAGGGCTTTTTATTTTGAAATTGATGTCTTCTCATACAATTAGAATTTTATAATGTAATGCATTGTTTTCATGATATTCAAACAATTGGAGGCTCTTCCATAATGAAGGCATGGTATGTGTGTTGATTGCATAGAGATTTAATAGATGAGAGCGATACCCAAAAATCTGATGGCAGTTGTTGTCACTAGGGAAGGAAAGTGATGGCTGAGGGACAGGAGTAAGATGAGCACCTTTCACTGAATTCCTTTTGTAGCTTTTAAATTTTGTGCCATGTGCATGTATCACCTACCCCCAAAACAATAATATTGTAAAGCCTCTGCCCTTCCACAGCATGGCCCTGTCCAACCCTAAACTTCCACATAAAAGTATTACCAAGGCTTGTACCACTCTCCCAAGTTCCTGTGCTCATACTCACTGCTCCTTCTCCATCAGCCTCACCTGAATCCTCACTCACAGCCACCTCCAGAATTCCAGGAAGAAAAGGTGTACCACCCTATGGAGGGCTGTGAATTCACCTTTAGACTGTCTAGTTTTGCAAAAAGTCACAAAAAATAACTCACCTCCTACCATGTTTTGGCCATTCAACAACTGTGGATGGTAGAGAATAATGCAAAGCAATGTATGTGACTGGTGACAAGGTGAGAAAGCAGGATTTTGTGGGGTGGGGGCTGAACCATGTCTGGGGCCAGAGTTGCATGGATAACTCTCCAGCTTTGTCGAACATGTGTCTGTAGACAGGAAGACTGCAGTCACATGCAATCTAGCACGATTAATGACAACGATAATTACCAAGTAATAATGAGCATAAATAGTATTTCAAGATAACTGTAACAAATATAATAATATTTGGAAGTATCATTGGTTTATTTTTTTGATGGCAAAGTCCCAGAGTCATAGGTTCTGCTAATATTAATGGGGTTGGTTGTTTACATTCATAATTGAAAAAATGCTGTGCTTCAGTTAGAGGTTAGTGAAAGTAAATATGTAATTGGTCCCATCTAAGATCACCTTGAATTTCATCTGTGGACCTGAGATGAAGACCCTGATCTAGACCCATGCATACTCAGAATTATGAATCCTGTTTAAGATGGACTGGTTGGTCTGCAGTAAGGCTTGAAGATTTAGACACATTTTGAGAGCAAACAGAATCCACATGTTGGTCTAGAGAGAATTCCATATTGACTCACAGTCAAATATGTTAAAATCCAATAGAAGAAACCTAGACTTTTAAATGGATTACCGGGGATGTGTAGCATATCTCACAGTTTGGGGCAAATATAATTGTCCTCATTCACTTTACTTACGCAGGCTGGTAAGAGATAATTACAGAAATCACAAGTTAGAGATATTTTGTGCTTTTAATGAAACTTTACTCCTTTAGCTGAATGGCCTGCTTTATGTTATGTGCACAGGAATGTCAATTAATGTGCCAGTGTATATCAGTTTTAAAACACGGCCTTATACTTTTTGACATTCTTTCCATCAAGAACACCATCAAGTGGGGTTCTATGTCCCCTTCCCTTGAATCGAGATTGGCTTGTGACTGTTTTGACCAATAGTGTACTATAGAAGTCATGTCATGTGGCTTTCAAGGCTAAATCATAAAAAGTTATGGAGCTTCTGCCTTGTTTGCTAAAAATACTCACTCTTGGAGTCTTGACCCACCACGTAAGAAGACTGAATATCCTGAGGCTGCCATGCTGTGTGGAAGCTCAAACCACATAAGGAGGAGACTTTCCTGGTGGTCCAGTGGTTAGGACTTCGCCTTCCAGTGCAGGGGGTGTGGGCTCGATCCCTGATCAGGGAGCTAAGATCCCACATGCCTCGTGGCCAAAAACACAAAACCTAAAACAGAAGCAGTATTGTAACAAATTCAATAAAGACTTTAAAAATTGGTCCCCATCAAAAAAATCTTAAAAAGAAAAAAACCACATAAGGAGGCTCTGTGTAGCACCTCAGTTGACAGTCCCAAATAGCCTAGGCTTCACATATGTGAGTGAAGGAACCATGAGATGATTCCATCTCCCAGCTATCTGAGTAGGTCCCCAGGTGTTCAAGCCTTCCCAGCTGAGTCCCCAGTCACAGAGTAGCAGAACCAAGTCATCCCTACTTCGCTTGCCTAAATTCCTGACCCATAGAACCCATGAGCATAATATCGATAAAATAATTAGGTGTTTTTATGTCATGAGGCTTCGAAGAATTCTGTTGCACAATCAAAGACAACAAAAAATAAAGTCCAGTATCTAACCAAGAGGAAGCTGGTGGAAAAGCTTAAGTGGTCAATATACAGATAGAGTGACCAGATACAAATAGAAATTCAAAAGAGTCTCCCCAAACCAGCCCTTTATATTCATTAAATTGTTGTTCTAAAGCAATGCATTAGCCACAGGCCAAGGGTAAAAAAACCAATTGGCACAAGCACTTATTATCGTATGTTACTTCTGAGCTAAGGCAGTGAAAAAGCTGACCCTTCTCCACCTTTTTTTTTCTTCACCCACCAGTTGCACACATAGGATTCCAAGGCTTAGATAGCTGAGCCATGAGATGGGTGGAGTCTGAATCCCTGAATGATTGTGTGGTGGAAGGCTATCCACTCCCAGAGACACCCACATTGGATTGTTACATGGGTAAACTGATATATTTCTATATATCATTGCAGCACCGGAATGTCAGGGTTCATTTGTTACAGCATCTAGCATTTCCCTAACTGATACAGTAATGATAAATAGCAACTCATTTTTTTTTAACATCTTTATTGGAGTATAATTGCTTTACAATGGTGTGTCAGTTTCTGCTTTACAACAAAATGAATCAGTTATATATATACATATGTTCCCATATCTCTTCCCTCTTGCGTCTCCCTCCCTCCCACCCTCCCTATCCCACCCCTCCAGGCGGTCACATAGCACCGAGCTGATCTCCCTGTGCTATGCGGCTGCTTCCCACTAGCTATCTACTTTACGTTTGGTAGTGTATATATGTCCATGCCTCTCTCTCGCTTTGTCACAGCTTACCCTTCCCCCTCCCCATATCCTCAAGTCCATTCTCTAGTAGGTCTGTGTCTTTATTCCTGCCTTACCCCTAGGTTCTTCATGACATTATTTTTGCTTAAATTCCATACATATGTGTTAGCATACGGTATTTGTCTCTCTCTTTCTGACTTACTTTACTCTGTATGACAGACTCTAGGTCTATCCACCTCATTACAAATAGCTCAATTTTGTTTCTTTTTATAGCTAAGTAATATTCCATTGTATATATGTGCCACATCTTCTGTAACCATTCATCTGATGATGGACACTTAGGTTGTTTCCATCTCTGGGCTACTGTAAATAGAGCTGCAATGAACATTTTGGTACATGACTATTTTTGAATTATGGTTTTCTCAGGGTATATGCCCAGTAGTGGGATTGCTTGGTCATATGGTAGTTCTATTTGTAGTTTTTTAAGGAACCTCCATACTGTTCTCCACAGTGGCTGTACCAATTTACATTCCAACCAACAGTGCAAGAGTGTTCCCTTTTCTCCACACCCTCTCCAACATTTATTGTTTCTAGATTTTTTGATGATGGCCATTCTGACTGGTGTGAGATGATATCTCATTGTAGATTTGATTTGCGTTTCTCTAATGATTAGTGATGTTGAGCATTCTTTCATGTGTTTGTTGGCAGTCTGTATATCTTCTTTGGAGAAATGTCTATTTAGGTCTTCTGCCCGTTTTTGGATTGGGTTGTTTGTATTTTTGTTATTAAGCTGCATGAGCTGCTTGTAAATATTAGAGATTAATCCTTTGTCAGTTGCTTCATTTGCAAATACTTTCTCCCATTCTGAGGGTTTTCTTTTGGTCTTGTTTATGGTTTCCTTTGCTGTGCAAAAGCTTTGAAGTTTCATTAGGTCCCATTTGTTTATTTTTGTTTTTATTTCCATTTCTCTAGGAGGTGGGTCAAAAAGGATCTTGCTGTGATTCATGTCATAGAGTGTCCTGCCTATGTTTTCCTCTAAGAGTTTGATAGTTTCTGCCCTTACATTTAGGTCTTTAATCCATTTTGAGATTATTTTTGTGTATGGTGTTAGGGAGTGATCTAATCTCATACTTTTACATGTACCTGTCCAGTTTTCCCAGCACCACTTACTGAAGAGGCTGTCCCTTCTCCACCGTACATTCCTGCCTCCTTTATCAAAGATAAGGTGACCATATGTGCGTGGGTTTATCTCTGGGCTTTCTATCCTGTTCCATTGATCTATCTTTCTGTTTTTGTGCCAGTACCATACTGTCTTGATTACTGTAGTTTTGTAGTACAGTCTGAAGTCAGGGAGCCTGATTCCTCCAGCTCCGTTTTTCGTTCTCAAGATTGCTTTGGCTATTTGGGGTCTTTTGTGTTTCCATACAAATTGTGAAATTTTTTGTTCTAGTTCTGTAAAAAATGCCAGTGGTAGTTTGAAAGAAATTGCATTGAATCTGTAGATTGCTTTGGGTAGTAGAGTCATTTTCACAATGTTGATTCTTCCAATCCAAGAACATGGTATATCTTTCCATCTATTTGTATCATCTTTAATTTCTTTCATCAGTGTCTTATAATTTTCTGCATACATGTCTTTGGTCTCCTTAGGTAGGTTTATTCCTAGATATTTTACTCTTTTTGTTGCAATGGTAAATGGGAGTGTTTTCTTGATTTCACTTTCAGATTTTTCATCATTAGTGTATAGGAATGCCAGAGATTTTTGGTCATTAATTTTGTATCCTGCTACTTTACCAAATTCATTGATTAGCTCTAGTAGTTTTCTGGTAGCATCTTTAGGTTTCTCTACGTATAGTATCATGTCATCTGCAAACAGTGACAGCTTTACTTCTTCTTTTCCGATTTGGATTCCTTTTATTTCCTTTTCTTCTCTGATTGCTGTGGCTAAAACTTCCAAAACTACGTTGAATAAGAGTGGTGAGAGAGGGCAACCTTGTCTTGTTCCTGATCTTAGTGGAAATGGTTTCAGTTTTTCATCATTGAGGATGATGTTGGCTGTGGGTTTGTCATATATGGCCTTTATTATGCTGAGGAAAGTTCCCTCTATGCCTACTTTCTGCAGGGTTTTTAATCATAAATCGGTGTTGAATTTTGTCGAAAGCTTTCTCTGCATCTATTGAGGTGATCATATGGTTTTCCTCCTTCAATTTGTTAATATGGTGTATCACGTTGATTGATTTGCATATATTGAAGAAACCTTGCATTCCTGGAATAAACCCCACTTGATCATGGTGTATGATCCTTTTAATATGCCGTTGGATTCTGTTTGCTAGTATTTTGTTGAGGATTTTTGTATCTATGTTCATCAGTGATATTGGCCTATACTTTTCTTTCTTTGTGACATCCTTGTCTGGTTTTGGTATCAGGGTGATGCTGGCCTTGTAAAATGAGTTTGGGAGTGTTCCTCCCTCTGATTTATTTCGGAAGAGTTTGAGAAGGATAGGTGTTAGTTCCTTCTCTAAATGTTTGATAGAATTCGCCTGTGAAGCCATCTGGTCCTGGGCTTTTGTTTGTTGGAAGATTTTTAATCACAGTTTCAATTTCAGTGCTTGTGATTAGTCTGTTCATATTTTCTATTTCTTCCTGATTGTCTTGGCAGGTGGTGCATTTCTAAGAATTTGTCCATCTCTTCCAGGCTGTCCATTTTATTGGCATAGAGTTGCTTGTAGTTATCTCTACATATTTTTATTTCTGCAGTGTCAGTTGTTACTTCCCCTTTTTCATTTCTAATTCTATTGATTTGAGTCTTCTCCCTTTTTTTCTTGATGAGTCTGGCTAATGGTTTATCAATTTTGTTTATCTTCTCAAAGAACCAGCTTTTAGTTTTATTGATCTTTGCTATCGTTTCCTTCATTTCTTTTTCATTTATTTCTGATCTGATTTTTATGATTTCTTTCCTTCTGCTAACTTTGGGGTTTTTTTATTCTTCTTTCTCTAATTGCTTGAGGTGCAAGGTTAGGTTGTTTATTTGAGATATTTCCTGTTTCTTAAGGTAGGATTGTATTGCTATAAACTTCTCTCTTAGAACTGCTTTTGTTGCATCCCATAGATTTTGGGTCGTCGTGTCTCCATTGTCATTTGTTTCTAGGTATGTTTTAATTTTCTCTTGGATTTCTTCAGTGATCACTTCGTTATTAAGTAGTGTATTGTTTAGCCTCCATGTGTTTGTATTTTTTACAGATCTTTTCCTGTAACTGATATCTAGTCTCATAGCGTTGTGGTTGGAAAAGATACTTGATACAATTTCCATTTTCTTAAATTTAGCAAGGCTTGACTTGTGACCCAAGATATGATCTATCCTGAAGAATGTTCCATGAGCACTAGAGAAAAATGTGTATTCTGTTGTTTTTGGATGGAATGTCCTATAAATATCAATTAAGTCCATCTGGTTTAATGTATCCTTTAAAGCTTGTGTTTCCTTATTCATTTTCATTTTGGATGATCTGTCCATTGGTGAAAGTGGGGTGTTAAAGTCCCCTACTATGAATGTGTTACTGTCGATTTCCCCTTTTATGGCTGTTAGTAATTGCCTTATGTATTGAGGTGCTCCTATGTTGGGTGCATAAATATTTACAATTGTTATATCTTCTTCTTGGAACGATCCCCTTATCATTATGTATTGTCCTTCTCTGTCTCTTCTAATAGTCCTTATTTTAAGTCTATTTTGTCTGATATGAGAATTGCTACTCCAGCTTTCTTTTGGTTTCCATTTACATGAAATATCTTTTTCCATCCCCTTACTTTCAGTCTGTGTGTGTCTCTAGGTCTGAAGTGGGTCTCTTGTAGACAGAAAATATATGGGTCTTCTTTTTGTATCCAATCAGCCAATCTGTGTCTTTTGGTGGAAGCATTTAGTCCATTTACATTTAAGGTAATTATCAGTATGTACGTTCCTATTCCCTTTTTCTTAATTGTTTTGGGTTCATTATTGTAGGTCTTTTCCTTCTCTTGTGTTTCTTCCCTAGAGAAGTTCCTTTAGCAGTTGTTGTAGAGCTGGTGTAGTGGTGCTGAACTCTCTCAGCTTTTGCTTGTCTGTAAAGGTTTTAATTTCTCCATCAAATCTGAATGAGATCCTTGCTGGGTAGAGTAATCTTGGTTGCAGGTTTTTCTCCTTCACCACCTTAAATATGTCCTGTCAGTCCCTTCTGGCTTGCAGAGATTCTGCCGAAAGATCAGCTGTTAACCTTATGGGGATCCCCTTGTGTGTTATTTGTTGTTTTTCCCTTGCTGCTTTTAATATGTTTTCTTTGTATTTAATTTTTGACAGTTTGATTAATACGTGTCTTGGCGTGTTACTCCTTGGATTTTTCCTGTATGGGACTCTCTGTGCTTCCTGGACTTGATTAACTATTTCCTTTCCCATATTAGGGAAGTTTTCAACTATAATCTCTTCAAATATTTTCTCAGTCCCTTTCTTTTTCTTTTCTTATTCTGGAAACCCTATAATTTGAATGTTGGTGCATTTAATGTTGTCCCAGAGGTCTCTGAGACTGTCCTCAGTTCTTTTCATTCTTTTTTCTTTATTCTGCTCTGCAGTAGTTATTTCCACTATTTTGTCTCCAGGTCACTTATCCGTTCTTCTGCCTCAGTTATTCTGCTATTGATCCCATCTAGAGTATTTTTCATTTCATTTATTGTGTTGTTCATCAGTGTTTGTTTCATCTTTAGTTCTTCTAGGTCCTTGTTAAATGTTTCTTGCATTTTGTCTATTGTATTTCCAAGATTTTGGATCATCTTTACTATCATTATTCTGAATTCTTTTTCAGGTAGACTTCCTATTTTCTCTTCATTTGTTAGGTCTGGTGGGCTTTTATCTTGCTCCTTCATCTGCTGTTTGTTTTTCTGTCTTCTCATTTTGCTTATCTTACTGTGTTTGGGGTCTCCTTTTTGCAGGCTGCAGGTTTGTAGTTCCCATTGTTTTTGGTGTCTGTCCCCAGTAGCTAAGGTTGGTTCAGTGGGTTGTGTAGGCTTCCTGGTGGAGGGGACTAGTGTCTGTGTTCTGGTGGATGAGGCTGGATCTTGTCTTTCTGGTGGGCAGGTGCATGTGTGGTGGTGTGTTTTGGGGTGTCTGTGGACTTATTATGATCTTAGGCAGCCTCTCTGCTAATGTGTGGGGTTGTGTTCCTGTGTTGCTAGTTGTTTGGCATAGGATGTCCAGCACTGTAGCTTGCTGGTCGTTGAGTGAAGCTGGGTGCTGGTGTTGAGATGGAGATCTCTGGGAGATTTTCGCCGTTTGATATTATGTGGAGCTGGGCGGTCTCTTGTGGACTAGTGTCCTGAAGTTGGCTCTCCCACCTCAGAGGCATAGCACTGACTCCTGGCTGTAGCGCCAAGAGCCTTTCATCCACACGGCTCAGAATAAAAGGGAGAAAAAGTAGAAAGAAAGAAGTAGTAGAAGTAGAAAGAAAGAAAGAAAGAAAGGAGGGTGGGAGGGAGGAAGGAACAAAGGGAGGAGGGAAGGAAGGAAAAACAGAAAGAAAGAATATAAAGTAAAAATAAAATAAGATAAAATATAATAAAGTTATTAAAATAAAAAAATATAATGAGAAAAACAAAAACGGACGGATAGAACCCTAGGACAAATGGTGGAAGCAAAGCTATACAGACAAAATCTCACACAGAAGCATACACACACACACCTACAAAAAGAGGAAAAGGGGAAAAAATCATAAATCTTGCTCTCAAAGTCCACCTCCTTAATTTGGGATGATTCGTCGTCTATTCATGTATTCCACAGTTGCAGGGTACATCAAGTTGATTGTGGAGCTTTAATCCGCTGCTCCTGAGGCTGCTGGGAGAGATTTCCCTTTCTCTTCTTTGTTCTCACAGCTCCCAGGGACTCAGCTTTGGATTTGGCCCCGCCTCTGCGTGTAGGTCGCTGGAGGTCCTCTGTTCTTCGCTCAGACAGGACAGGGTTAAAGGAGCCACTGATTCGGGGGCTGTGGCTCACTCAGGCCAGGGGGAAGGAGGGGCACGGAATGCGGGGCAAGCCTGCGGCAGTAGACGCCAGCATGATGTTGCACCAGCCTGAGGCGCGCCGTGCGTTCTCCCGGGGCAGTTGTCCCTGGATCACAGGACCCTGGCAGTGGCGGGCTGCACAGGCTCCCCGGAAGGGGGGTGTGGAGAGTGACCTGTGTTCGCACACAGGCTTCTTGGTGGCGGCAGCAGCAGCCTTAGCGTCTCATGCCCGTCTCTAGGGTCCGCGATTTTAGCCGCGGCTGGCGCCCGTCTCTGGAGCTCCTATAAGCAGCGCTCTTAATCCCCTCTCCTCGCGCACCATGAAACAAAGAGGGAAGAAAAAGTCTCTTGCCTCTTCGGCAGGTCCAGACTTTTCCCGCGGACTCCCTTCCAGCCAGTCGTGGCGCACTAACCCCCTGCAGGCTGTGTTCACGCCGCCAACCCCAGTCCTCTCCCTGCGCTCTGACCAAAGCCCGAGCCTCAGCTCCCAGCCCCGCCCGCCCCGGCGGGGGAGCAGACAAGCCTCTCGGCCTGGTGAGTGCCGGTCGGCCCTGATCCTCTGTGCGGGAATGTCCCCGCTTTGCCCCCCGCACCCTGTGGCTGCGCTCTCCTCCGCGGCTCCGAAGCTTCCCCCTCCGCCACCCGCAGTCTCCGCCCGCGAAGGGGCTCCCTAGTGTGTGGAAAACTTTCCTCCTTCACAGCTCCCTCCCACTGGTGCAGGTCCCGTCCCTATCCTTTTGTCTGTGTTTATTCTATTTTCTTTTGCCCTACCCAGGTACGTGGGGGGGTTTCTTGCCTTTTGGGAGGTCTGAGGTCTTCTGCCAGCGTTCTGTAGGTGTTCTGTAGGAGCTGTTCCACGTGTAGATGTATTTCTGGTGTATCTGTGGGGAGGAAGGTGATCTCCGCGTCTTACTCTTCCACCATCTTCCCAGAAGTTACTTGTAAACTTTTACCACAACTCATTCGTGACCTGCATGTCAAGAGACTGATAAGCAGTGGTAATAACTACTGAATCTGCAAACATCAGCCCCAACTCAACCCCAGCCAATTTCTGTCATGTGGAAATGTGAAATCTGTTGCCAGATATTCCTATCTGAGGGAAGCTAGAAGGCATATTATTTACATGTAATATTCTAATTTTTAATGGTCTACTTCCTTTAAAAAAAAACTCAGTGAAGCCAAGCAAAACACACCTTGAAGCCCATTTCATGACATTGTACCTCTCTGAGCTTTATACCAAGATTGGTGGGATCCCTTTATAATGTTGGTATTAGATGAATGGGCTAACCTCTATTGAAACCGTGTCATCAGACATTTAGCTGATATGTCACATCTTCATCAGAGTTACAATCTCAGAACAGCTCATCTCTTCTCCAAAAAAGCCTTCCATTTCAACAGAATAAAGTTTTTTTTAGTTCAGCATTCAAGGCCCTCCACAATCTGGCTCTAGCCTAATCTCCTGCAGTATCTTTTTCCAGCTGCACCACTTTCATACTCTTTGCCTTCACCTGTAACTTCCGAACTCTGTGGTTTGCTCATGCTGTTCCATAGAACAATTCCACCTCATTGCTCAAAGGTTCAGCTACTGGGCAACACAGGAAGGAGTAAGAAAGTTGTGAAATTAAAGAAACTTCAGCTAAAATCAGTCAGGACAGGCCTGTAGGGGCGGCTCTCACACCCTACTATGCATCTGTCAATTACTCCAAACAGGAAGAGACAAACGCCTACATCTCTGACAATAAGGTGCCCTTACTTTACTAACCAACAGGAAGAAGAAAACTCTCTGCCTCAGGACAGCCCAGCCAATCAGAGACTGTAGCAGTCCAACCAATGAGAAGTCTTTATACTTTGTAGGCCAGGCTTCCTCCAATGGATCCTTTGGTTATCACAGCCCCTCCCAACTCCCCCCTTTTCCCTATAAAAGCAAGTTCTCCTTCCTGGTTCTCTGGATTTGCCTCTGATCCACCATAGTTTGCACATCTCAAATTGCAATTCCTCTGCTATTCCCAAATAAACTCACTTTTGCTGGTAAAATACCTGGCTATCATGTTATTAAATTGACAAAACAAATAGATCTTCCCTCAGAGTCGATGACACTTGTTGAGTGGCCTTAGCCAAGTCACCTAAACCTCTCTAAGCAGCCCATCAGAGAGGCTGAAAGTGCCAGGTGCCCCCAGCCATCTATTCAGCTAGTTCAGAGGTCAGCAAACTCTTTCTATAAAGGGCCAGATAGTAAATATTTTCAGTAAATAGTAAGTATTCTCTACAGAGTGGCATCAGCCACTGTACAGTGAAAGCAGCCTTAGTCAATGCATAATTAATTGAGCATGGCTGTATTCCAATAACACTTTATTTATGGACCCTGAACCAAAACAGGTGGCTGGCTAGATTCGACCTATGGTCTATAGTAGTTTGTCAACCCATGAACTAGTTCATGTTTGTGTGACCCAACCCTGGCCAATGGGACCTCAGGGAGTGGCCCCCTGGAAAATTGTCCTCCTTGTTTTAAGAGAAATTGGGAGGAAGCACACCTCTTCTCGGGCCAGACATTGTCTTATCTCTACCTAATGGCCTCTTGCGTCCTGAGAAGCAAGCCTGATGATGTTGCCAGGATGTTGAGAGGAATGAAAGATCCCGAATTTTTGTTGATATTATTTAATTGCCAAAGCAACCCTGAAACCATGTGACACCAGACTTTATTTCATGAGAAGATGAAATTCCCTCATTGTTTAGGTGGTGTTTTGCAGTGGTGTACCAAGTAGAGGGAGCAGTAGGGCCAATCTGTCCCAGATTCAGGCTGTAGGGGAGTGTGTAGTCCACAGAAAATTTAAAAACGGTAATAAAACCAACTAAAAGTCCATCTGCTTTTTATCATCACTATGCACCAGCAATTCTAAACCACGCCAGTGATAAAATACTCACCCTTGTGCAGGCCCACTGCTCCCATGGCTCCCCAATCTTGGTACCCAACTGATATTTTGTAACCTGCCACCAAGTGTTTCCTAACTGGTGTGCAGGCCCCAGCACCCAGCACAGTGTCTTGACTTTAAACATTCTGCCAAAATGTTGAAGAACACATGATCCGTACACGTGCACGTGAGGACACATATAAACCCATGCGTTCATATGTGAGTCATGTTATAATTGCATTCTACTGGTTTAAGAAAAGAAGAGTATTCCCAGGTTTCTGCCACTTGACATTTCTTAAACCCACAGTGGAATTATGAGGCCCCCATCCTATGATGGCCTCACATAGCTTTATAATCACCTCTCAAGGCCTGTCTGTGTTTATAAGGACTGTCCTGGAAAAGGGTGCATTTGATTGAAGGATAAAAGGGAAGAATCCAAATAACTTGCTTGAATTTACTCAAGAAATGCTCAATGTCCCCAAATAAGAAAATTAGCCCAACCTAGAAAAAATATAGCCAAAGCACCCCAGATTCAGAACTATCAGAAGTGGGGATGCATGGACTGCTGGAGAGGACACGGCCCCTACACAGCACACCTCACGCCCTCTGGCTCTGCTCTGGGACCCCAAACCATTTAATCAAGACGGACTATGATTTAGCATGTCCTACAGCCATTTTCTATAGAAAATGGGTGCACATGACTTAAACAACAAGCTTTCGTTTTTAGCAAGGTTCTTTCTCAGCTGCATTTTTGCTGGGCTATAAAATCACACACATATGCGCTCATGCGTACACATTCATACATATGTACACACAAAAACCCGTATGTTGACAAATAAACACGTGTACAGACTGCACACAAATGCATGTATGTATGCAGGCACAGAGCACACATAAACATGCACACATAGGCAAAGACACACTTGCATATACAAGCAATACACATATAGATCTATACATAGACATGAACACAAAGACACAGGCATGCACACGTACACACACAACACAAATACGTGCCCATACTACCAACCCTCAGCACCTGGACATTAGATTTCTTTGGTTTAACTTAACTTAGCAGAGTTGATTAGGAGTGGCTCAAAACTGAGACCAAACTGGTTTGAAACCTAGCCCCAACTCTTTCTAACTGTATGATGTTGGATGAGTTACTTAACTTCTCTGCACCTTAGTTCTCTAACATAAAATGAGAATAACAGAAGTCCCTCTCTGATAGAATTGTTGTAGGAATTAAGAGAGACGATGTTTATAAATGTTCAGCACAATCCCCGTCACTTAAGTACTGAATATTTGGGGTTTTTTATCATCATCATCATGATTCTCTGAATCACATCTAGGCAAGCATATATAATAATCAGGAGCCAGACTTGAGGCAGTGCATGTGGCTACCTTGTTCAAAGGGCTTTACGTGGCCCACCAGCAGTAGGTAAGGGTACACTAGCCCACTGGGGGCAGAAACACGCTGCTGCCCCCAAGCCCCTGCCCTGGGCTGTCCCCCCTCCTACCCACTCAGACACATGTGCCAGCAGAGGCGCTGCTCTTGTTGGGCCCGGGGTCCGGGTGGCATGTCACCTACTCACAGGCCCATTCCTAGCACAGGGTGTCTGTTACTGTGCATTTCTAGGAATCAGAGCAAGTGATTTTCACTTTGGAAGGTAGAAATCTCTTGACCTGAAGGTTGGACTAATGCTGCACTCAAAGTTCTCAGGGCTCCAGCAGGCTAGCCAGGCAGGAGGAGGTGTGGGGCACCGCTCACCCTGAGGCCTGACATTCAAGGCAAAGATGTTGACTCCAACAGAAAAACACATCCCAGACTCAGGCAGGGTCCACACCAGGGAAAGGAATCAAGGGAATGAGAGAGGAAATGGTGAAAGTCCCGACAGGGCGTGATGATGGAAAAGGAAACAAGGACATTTTCCTGGCAATGTCTTAAAGCTGGCCTAGGACCTAACCAGAACCATCCATTATCTAGTGAGTCTCTCTCTCTCTGTCTCTCAGTCTCTCTCTCTCCCCAAGAGCACATTCAAAAAATTGCTATATTTTCCTATTACTTGGTGAACTAAAATTAAAAATAGGTTATGGTTTATTATTAACTGAGCCAAAACATCTGCACCTTAAGCTGAGATCTACAATAAACAGTCTGCTGCTATCTTGTCTTACAGGAGAGCTGTTGCCTAAAAGTACAGACAGACACACACCCAAAATAAGAAATAAATAAAATAAACAAAATAAAATTCAGTGAGACAAACTCCAGAACAAATTTGCTCCATGTACCGTCCCAAAGAGCAATAACGATTGTTGCCATTTTGAAATTGCCTTAGTGCTTTTTGTTTATCCAAGACCGCTGGCTTTCCTGAAATTTGTAATCATTTCATGTTTAACAGATATGGAGAAAATGTTAAAACCCCAAAGTAAAGTAGTTTTTTTAAATTGAAGTATAGTTGATGTACAATATTATATAAGTTATAGGTGTACAATATAGTGATTCACAATTTTTAAAGGTTATATTCCATTTAGACTTATTATAAAATTCTGGCTACATTCCCCATGTTGTTCAATATATCCTGGTACAATAGTTTATTTTATACCTAATAGTTTATACCTCTTACTCCTCAAAGTGCCTGGCAGGTGACAGAAATACAATGGTGAACACGGCAGTTACAGAACAAGATGCAAAGTGTTTGTCCTGGGCAAGGAAAGGAGTCTGGCTGAATATAAGAAGAAGATGGCTACAGCAAGACACTACCTGAAGGGGCATTTTAGGTTCCTCACAAGATGGACACGAAAAGTTTGTTGAAGAACACAAACCCAGCCAACTCAAGCCAAATCCACTTTTCCAGCCTGCCTGAAATTTACCCAAGTTATTATCCTGGCACTCATGTTGCTTCAACTCCTTCACTTACAGCCAAAGTCCAGCAGCATCTTAAAACAGTGTGCAAAACATTGACCAGCCTAACCTGGTTTTGCTTTCCTGAAACAGGTAGTTGATTAATTTAACCTGGAGTTATTTTACAGAGACTGAGCTGTGCATGTGCAAGACGGGAACCCACATCTCTAGCATGACCCCAGAACCAAGAATCTTCAGTCTATGGAATTCAAAGAACAGAAATTTTGCCACCAGAGCCCTTTATGAGGCGAGATGTCCTTCAATAAGGAGAATCCGGTTTCCAGCAGCACAAGTAGCTTCTGTGGACTGATTCAAGACTAGCCAATCATCTTCCAAGTTTAAAATTCCCCTAACCTCTTAAATTTTGCCTGAAACCCTGGATCAGGGGGACAGATTTGAGAGCCTTGCTTCCTCTCTCCAGTTGACCAGTTGACCTTGCAATAAAGCTCTTTCTTTTCTCAAAAGTCAGTGCCATAGTGTTAGCTCCTATGCGCATTGGGCAGTGAGCACTTACTAGGTAACAATCTCTCCCCAAATGACCTCTCCAACCAAGTTTTCATCTCTGCACCACCACTGCAGTCAAGCCAGACAGTTGCTCCCATCCTCTCACTCCCCTGTTTCCTCTGTGTGCCTGGGAATGCCCCCCTTAACTTATAATCCCATGTACCGCCCACTTATACGTGTTCAAATTCTACCTAGTCTGCTAGACCAGATTTAATCACCACATTTTTGGGGGGGGGGGGTGTTAACATCTTTATTGGAGTATAATTGCTTTACAATTGTGTGTTATTTTCTGCTTTATAACAAAGTGAATCAGCTATACATATATATATATATATATATATATATATATATATATATATATATATATATCCCCGTATCTCCTCCCTCTTGCGTCTCTTTCCCACCCTCCCTATATCACCACATTTTAAAGGAAGTTTCCCCTGGCTCTTCCAAATGAAATCAATTTTTCCTTGCTCTCTACTTTTATATCTTACTCCCTTTTCTCTTTGCTTCTCTTAAAGTACACACCATTTTCCCCTTGGTCTTAGAGGTGTATTTTACCCCTGCACTACATTAGAAGCTTCTTGTGGGTACACTTCATTTCCAACCTCATCTCTTTGCCATCCAAAGCTCCAGGGCAGCATTTCCCACACAGGCATTTTGTTAAATGTTTTATACTAGAAAGATCATCCAGGACAGCTGGCACGCATGTAAACTGTAAAATCTGATGTGATCACTCAGTAAACTCCAAATATCTACACTACAGGGAAAGCGATGATAAAGACGAATTTTGTGGCAACTCTTCCGTTCAGCTGTGCAGGCTTCCTGGCAGCAGGGCCTCACTAACAGAAACAAGGCTGAGCCATGGGGAGTCACACAGCTGGAGGACTCAATCGGGGAGTTTCACCTCTCTCTCTGAAGCTAGTCTCAGAGCTCCTGGGCTTGGTATGAGCCACAGGCTCAAGTGGCCACTGCAGGGCATGAATCAGTCAAGCCTTGGACTGACCCAAACTTCAAGGGTGACTGTGACACATGTCTATTGCCCTGCCTTGGACTACTTGGGGCAAAGAGAATCATCAAAATAAAGTTTAGCCCTCAGACTCCCTGTGACATAATAAGAAATATATATACTTGGTCTCTGCCCCCAGTTCCAGAAACAGAGCTCCCAAATCTCTTGTAACTTCCTGAGTGACAAGGGTACTAGGAGCATCTTTTGTTCTAATAGTTAGTCTTTGACCCTGGTTTTTGACACAGAGCCCGTGTAATTTCCTGGGTGATAGGACCATCTTTTGTACTAGTGAGGTGACTCTTGGTGGCTCCTGGATAGGGGCTGATCACCAGAGAGACCGGGAATGATCAGAAGCTTGGAACTTTTGGCCACACCCTTCACATCCTTTTGGGAGGGGAGAAGGGCTGGAGATTGAGTTAATAATCAATCGTGCTTATGTGATGATGCCTCCATTAAAAAATCTCTAAACTATAGGGTTCAGAGAGCTTCCGGGTTGGCGAACACATGGAGGTGCTGAGAGGGTATGGAAGCTCTGTGTCCCTTCCCCATAAATTGCCCTATGTACTGTTTCATCTGGATGTTCTCCTGTACCCTTCAAAACGTCCACTATGATACAGTTAAATAAAGGTTCCCCTGAGTTTTGTGAGCAGTTCTAGCAAATTATTGTACCTGAGGGGAGGGTCGTGGGAACCCCCGCCTTCGAACTGGTTGGTCAAAAGTACAAGTGACAACTTGGGACTTGCCATTGGCATCTGGAGTGGGGGCAGTCTTGTAGGGTCTGCACTAACTCTGGGCAGTTAGTGTCAGAATTGAGTTAAACTGTAGGACACCCAGTCAGAATCCACAGAGAACTAGAGAGTTACTTGGTGTAGAAAAACCCACACATTTGGTGTCAGGAGTATTCAGAGAGTAATAGAAAGTGTTTTTTTTTTTCTTTTACCTCCCAAATCTACTTGCAAGGTTACCGACCCCTCCCATCCTGAGGAAAATGTCTAACATGGAAGGATGAAAGGAAGGGAGGGAGGGAGAGTAACAGGGAGGGAAAAACAAAAGAGGGAATAGGGAGGAAGGAATTTAGCTAACAGTGTGTACTTACAACCACCGCTGCTTGAATTGCAATGTGTTCTGTCCACCATTTGACGGGCTACAGCTAACTGCTACAGATTCTCACCCGGACTGTAATATGCTTAATGTATGCAGCCAAAAATGGCATTTTTTAACATTTATTTTACTGAAGTATAGTTGATTTACAATGTTGTGTTAATTTCTACTGTGATTCAGTTCTACACATATATACGTTCTTTTTCATATTCTTTTCCATTATGGTTTATCACAGTATATTGAATATAGTTCCCTGTGCTATACAGTAGGATTTTATTGTTTATCCATCCTATATATATACTAGTTTGCATCTGCTAATCCCAAACTCCCAATTCACTCGTCCCCTACCACCCCACCCTCCAGCAACCACAGGTCTGTTCTTTATGTCTGCAAATCTGTTTCTGTTTTGTAGATAGGTTCATTTGTGTCATATTTTAGATTCCACGGATAAATGATATCATAAGGTATTTGCCTTTCTCTTTCTTACTTCACTTAGTATGATAATCTCTAGGTCCATCCATGTTGCTGCAATGGCATTATTTTATTCTTTTTTATGACTCAGTGGTATTCCACTGTGTGTAAGTGTATATGTTATATAACATATATATATGTATATATACATATATGACGTCTTCTTTATCCATTCATTTGTCAATGGACACTTAGGTTGTTTCCATGTCTTGGATATTATAAATATTGCTGCAATGAACATTAGGGTACATGTATCTTTTCGAATTACGGTTCTCTCCAGATATATGCCCAGGAGTGGGATTGCAGGATCGTATGGCAACTCCATTTTTGGTTTTTTGAGGAACCTCCATACTGTTTTCCATAGTGGCTGCACCAATTTACATTCCCACCAACAGTGTAGGAGGGTTCCATTTTCTCCACACCCTCTCCAGCATTTATTATTTGTAAACATTTTTTTTGATGGTGGCCATTCAGAGTCATGTGAGGTGGTACCTCATTGTAGTTTTGATTTGCATTTCTCTGATAATTAGTGATGTTGAGCATCTTTTCATGTGCCTGTTGGTCATCCGTATGTCTTCTTTGGAGAAATGTCTATACAGGTCTTCTTCCCCCCAAATATGGCATTTTTTAAGTAGGGAAACTTACACCCTCTGGTTATCAAGTTAAACACTGAACTCTAACATGTCTAAATGGCCTCATTACAGTCCTGTAGGACCCTTATATGAGGCCTGGCTTGGCTTTATAAAAATACATCTCTCCTAGCCTTAGCTCTGGTGGAGAGTAGAGAAATGCTCTCAGATGAAAGCCATGGTGTGAGCAGGTTGACCAGTGGGAGGAGGGTTTCACAAAGGCTTTAGAATTTTTTCTTAAATAGGGTTTTCAGTCTCTCAAACTTTGTCTACTATGACATAGTATTTTCCCCTTCATTTAAACGCTTATTTTATTTTCAAAGGAAATTTAATTTAAACAATGTGTTATTATAATTAAATAAGGGACTCAACAATTCAGATACCAAAATTCTTGCTTGAAAATAAATCTTTCCTGGCTTCCAGGACTGCCAGGGAATTTTTAAAAGAACTGCAGCAGGTTCGAGCTAAGAGTTTTCACAGAGCCAGGGTAAGAAAATTAACCAGGAATTTATCATCTCAATATGTTGTGTGCAGCCTGAGGTGGATGAAACTCCTCTCCTTATCCTCATACATTCTTACCACCAGCATAGATCAAGCAGTGACATTTCGGAGAAAACTCAGAAGACTCAGCAATCCTTGATTCATGGTGAGTCCACAGCACAGTGTATCACGTTTGTTAAAGAGCAGCCCACTGTCCTGTAAACCCCAACGTGCAGTAAATGCCACATGAAAAATTTTGCGGGAGCTTCAGCTGTGTTAATCACCAGCAGTGCTTCCCAGTCACTGACAACCAAAATGATGGGTCGAGCATTATTCTCCTGGAAAAATGTGAAGTTTTAAATGGAAACACAGAACAGAATGAGTATGCTGACAGAAAATTGAAAAACAGTGAAAACCATCTCAACAGCAAAGGACTGAATAACTTTCGGGGAGAAGACCAGACAATTTCCTTGACAGTGCACCAGGAAATTCCTGATTATTTTCTGGCTTATGGCAACATCGCTCCCATGAATATGAGGCCATTTGCGACATGCTCAACCAAGGGCAAAGAATCCACACCAGTGTCTGATTCCAATTTGGTGTAGAATCCAATGGGTCAGCCTCAGACAAGGCCACCCCCCAAAACACTGTCAAAGGTGAGGCAGATGGAGATACGGAGAGAGAGAAGGAAGCTAAGACCATAAGGGGCCATGTTGAAAAACAAACCTAGTCCCCTTTCCTCCTCTGGATAACCACCTGGATGGCTAGGCGTCCTCTTCAGGGTAAGGCCATGTCATTTCCCACCATGACACGTAGTGCCACTCATTTCATTTCAGCTCAGTACTAAAGATTTAGGAATTGATGAAAAGCTCGCTCGTAGGGCAAAGGACCAGGGTCCTACATCATCACTCCTCACTAATCAGGGAAGGTCTCGTGTCCTGGTGGCCCCAGAGGATGAGGGAGTGTGTGGAAGGGCAGTGAGTGTGGAGGGCAGGTAAGCTGTGATATAAACAGTCGTATCCCAGGAAGACCTTTCAAGGTCATGGGCAGGAAAGCGAGTCAAGCAAAGTTGTCAGTGTATAGCAGGGTGTGGAACCCAAATGAAAGTAGGGTAAACAACCTGTTCAGATGAGAGACAAGTGGGCAGACCAACAGGGACAGGTTATAATCTGAATGCTGTTTATAAAAACATGGGTATTAATGGATGAAACGGGCTTAGTTAAAAGAGCTGTGTAGGAACAAAGATGCCCATATACTCAGCCTACAACTATAATTGGTAACATTAATTAAGCATTTACTGTGTGCCAGACACTTTTCTAAGGGATTGATGTATATTATCTCATTTCATCCTCACAGCATATCTCCCTGAAGTAGGTACAATAATCATCATCCTCCTTTTTTAGTGAGGAAATCAAGGCACAGAGGGGTTGAGTAATTTGCTAAGTCACCCTGCAAGCAAGTAGAAAAACTGAGATTCAAACCCAGACAGTTTGGCTTCACTGTCTGTGAGCTGTAATAAACAAGCTGGTGGGGTCTTTAGGGTCTACTCCCCAGCAAGGGTCTGTATCCAGAACTCACTAGATATTCTGAGGCTCAGACAATACTCCCATGCACAGCAGGATTACTTTAGAGGTGGGGTAACATTCAATCTTGAGAGCAGAACTCACCCTCTCTCCAGCACAGTAGACCCCAGAGCCCAAGAGACAAGCCGTGCCCAGGAAGAGAGTCACCAGGAAGTTTTTATCCTGGAAGAATAGGAAGCTGCAACCATGGGTGGAAGGAACCCCCTTGGGCCCTGTGGACCAGGATGTAATCTCCTCATACTCACAATGTTTAGTAAAACCCAATTTTAGAGTCAGTATTAACTAGCAATGCTTTCAGAGGAAAGTTGAATGGAAGAGTTACTTAACGCATTAAAAGATAAGTGGAAAAGTTGAGCATGAAAGTAAAGACATCTCATAAAATGGTTAATTAGAAAAGTATTTTAGGGGCTTCCCTGATGGTTCAGTGGTTAAGAATCTGCCTGCCAATGCAGGGGACAGGGGTTCGAGCCCTGGTCCGGGAAGATCCCACATGCTTGCGGAGTAACTAAGCCCATGAGTCGCAACTACTGAGCTCGGTGCTCCAGAGCCCGCAAGCTACAACTACTGAGCCCGCATGCTGCAACTACTGAAGCCTGCGTGCCTAGAGCCCATGCTCCACAACAAGAGAAGCCAGCAGAATGAGAAGCGCCTGCACCGCAACGAAGAGTAAGCCCCGCTCACCACAACTAGAGAAAGCCTGTGTGCAACAATGAAGACCCAACACAGCCAAAAATAAGTAAGTTAATAAATAAATTTATCCAAAAAAAAGAAAAGTATTTTAAACACTGTGAATATTTACACTTTGAACATCCCAAATATTTGCATAACTTTATTCCAAGAGGAGCCTTAACAAGGGTTTTCAAATTTTCAGAGGCTATGAAAAGACTTGGATATTGTTTTCCATGTGCTTGTTTTTGAGCAGAGCTCAGGAATTGCCTGGCAAACCCAAAATGAGCCATATTTTCCCTCAGTAAATGTATCAGGATCTGCCCTCATTTCTGGAAATTCCCTACTCCTGCTTTTTTATCATACTCATTACCTCCTTTTCATCCCAGTGTGTACTGAGCCCCAAGTGGGCACTGCTTTAAGCATCAAGGATACAAAGGGCATCACACAAAACCCTCCAGTCCTGGAGTTTGCATTCTAGTGGACAAGGCGGATATTAAACAAGTGAACATTTGGAACATTTGCAGGTTGTGCTTAACAGTGTGAGGGAAATACACAGGAGCATATGATGAACAATAACAAGGAAAGCCTGCTTGAGGATGGATGACAAGGACAACTTCTCTGAGGGTGTGATATTTCAAACAAAACTAAGACCTGGTTTTTTTTAAGATAATCAAAATTGACAAAACTTTAGCTAGACTAACCAAGAAAAAAGAGTACTTAAATAAATAAAATCAGAAATGAAAGAGGAAGCATTACAACTGATACCACAGAAATACAAAGGATCATAAGAAACTAATATGAACCAGTTATATGCTAAATTGGATAACATAGGAGAAATATATAAAGCCCTAGAAATATACAACCAACCAAGACTGAATCAGGAAGAAACAGAAAATCTGAACAGACCAATAACAAGTAAGGAAACTAGATCAGTAATCAAAAACCTCTCACAACAAAAAAGCTCAGGACCAGACAGTTGTTTTACTGGTGAATACTACCAAACATTTAAAGAATAATTAACAGCAATCCTTCTCAAACTCTTCCAAAAAATTGAAAAGGGGAGCACTCCCAAATTCATTTTACAAGGCCAGCATAACCCCAATACCAAAACCAGATAAGGACACTACAAGGTTAAAAAAACTACTGACTAATATCGCTGATGAATATAGATGCAAAAATTCTCAACAAAAGATATGCAAATTGAATTCAACAGCACAGCTATAGTAATCAAAAGAGTATGGCACTGGCATAATAATAAGACACATAGACCCATGGAACAGAACTGAGAGCCCAGAAATAAGCCCTTGCATATGTGGTCAACTAATATTTGACAAGGGAGCCAAGAGTACTCAATGGGAAAATCATAGTCTCCTCAATAAATGGTGTTGGAAAAACTGGATTCACATGCAGAAGAATAAAACTGGACCCCTATCTTACAATACTCAAAAAGTTACCTGGAAATTGATTAAAAACTTAAACATAAGAACTGAAACCATAAAACTCCTAGAAGAAAACATAGGGAAAAAGCTCCTTGACATAGACTTTGGCAATGATTTTTTTGGATTTGACACCAAAAGCACAAGCCACAAAAGCAAAAATCAACACATAGGACTACATCAAACTAAAAACCTTCTGCACAGCAAAAGAAATGATCAACAAAATGAAAAGGCAACCTACAGAATGGGAGAAAATATTTGCAAATCATATACCTGGTAAGGGATTAATTTTTAAAACATATAAGGAATCACAACTCAATAGCAAAACATTAAATAATCTAATTTAAAAATGGGCAAAGAACCTAAATAGATATTTTTCCGAAGATGATATACAAATGGCCAACAGGCACATGAAAATGTATTCAACATCACTAATTATCAGGGACATCAGGGAAATGAAAATCAAAACCATATTGAGATATCATCTCACACTTGTTAGGCTGGCTAGGATCAAAAAGACAAGAAATAACAAGTGTTGGTGAGGATGTGAAGAAAAGGGAACCCTTGTGCATGTAAATTTGTACAGCCATTATGGAAAACAGCATAAAAGTTCCTCAAAAAATTAAAAATAGAACTACCAGAGGATCCAGCAATCCCACTTCTTGGTATGTATCCAAAGGAAATGAAAACAAGATCTTGAAGAGATATCTGCATCACCACGTTCATTGCAGCATTATTCATAATAGCCAAGATACGGAAACAACCCAAGTGTCTGTCAGCAGATGAATGGATAAAGAAGATGTGGTACACATCAGTGAAATACTATTCAGCCTTGAGAAAGAAAGAAATCCTGCCATTTGTGACATGGATGGGCCTTGAAGGCATAATGCTAAGTGCAATGAGTCAGAGAAAGACAAATGCTGCATGATATCACTTACGTGTGGAATCTAAAACAAAACCAAACATATAGAAACGGAAAGTAGAACGGTGGTTGCCAGGGTTGGGAGGTGGGGTAAATGAGGAGACATTGGTCAAAGGGTACAAACTGACAGTTATAAAACGAATAAGTTCTGAGATCTAATGTACAGTATCGTGACTATAGTTAATAATACTGTATTATGTATTTGAAAGTTGCTAAGAAAATAGATCTTAAATGTTCTCACCACAAGAAAGAAACGGTATGTGAAGAGATGGGGGTATCGGCTAACACTATGGTGGTAGTCGTTTCTCAATAAGTAAGTGCATCAAATCGACACATTTTACACCTTAAACTTACGCAGTGCTATATGTCAGTTACATCTCAATAAAGCTGAGAGAAAAAGGATTCCATTGTAGAGAAAGTCAGAGAAGACCTAGAACTTGAGCTTTTCCTATTGCACCAGATTTAGAGCCTACTCATGATAATCCAGGTAAAACAATGTTTGTGAATTTTTTATAGAAATTCTGAAGCCCCATCACTGTCTCCCACCTACTCTTCAAAACTTATCACTTTTCCTCCAAATCTCCTATTTTGATACAACTGGTCTAGTTGGTACTCCCTATGCATGTGACATCTATCCTTACTTCCTCCTCGCCTTCTCCCATGTGTTCTCTCCACCGGGATTGCTCTTCTCCCTTTCTTTGCCCAAGTCCAGCTGGTGTCATCTGTTGATGACATTTTCCCTGGCTAGCTCTATCTACAAGTGACCTGTGAACACCTGCAACCCACAGTGCATGCATCACTCACTTGATGCCTGGTGTATATGGCCTTGACTGTGAGCTAACTTCTCAGTATTTATATCTATTCAAATAAGCCATGTACAACTTGAGGTCATGAGCTTCTTTGTATATGCCTTTGCTGACACCCAGTGACTAGCCAGGGGCCTCCATAGTCTCTTACAACATTTGGTCCACCACATTGCCTTTGGCAATCTACTTGACTTTCTCCTAAATACCTCTTGCATCCAATTAAGCATGAAGTCCTACTGTGTCAGATTTCTTTATATCTCTTTTATCTATACATCTCTTACCATCATCTCTTCCACCCCTACTTTAGTCCAACCGACCAGTATTTCCCACTTCGATTAGTGGAATAAAATCCCAACTGGTATTTCGGCCTCCATTATTGCCCCTACACACCACTCAACATGTAGGGCCAAAGTGGTCTTTCGAAACTGCATATTTGATTGTGTCACTTCCCTGATGAAACCTCCTCTGTGCCCGTCCATTGCACTTAGCATGAAGACCAAAATTATCTCCTGGTCTCCAAGGCCCTGCCCGCTTCTCTCACTTTGGGCCACTCTTCTCCTGATACCAGCAAAAGTCTCTTCTGCTGCAAAACACTAATTTTGACCTGCACATGCCCCATCCATGTCTCCATCACGTTTATTCCTGCTCAGAGCACAGCTCACAAGTCCTTCCTCAGAGAATGTGTTCCATCATAACCTCATCGCTTGTGGTCTTATCCTTTGTGCCTCTGACTGCAAGCATGAGTCTATAAATAATTATGCAATGTGTGACTTCATGTCAGTCTCCCTGACTACATCTATGTTCCCAAGAATAGAAACTTTTATTTTCTTGTTCACTCTTTTATCCTGAGCTCCTAGCTCAGTGCCTGGATTACAGTAAAACTTAAGAAATTCTTCTAAATGAACAAACAAATCCACAGTTTAAGTGTAAGCTCTAACAGGCATGAAACATGTCTTATTTACTATTTTATCCCCTACACCTAGCATAAGGTCTTTCACATCACAGACCCCAAATACATATTTTTTGAATAAGTGGCTCTAACTCATAGTGTTAGCTTTGTATTTTACAAAAGTTGAACGATACGGAGAAAGTGGTAAGTACAGAGGTTTGAAAAAAGAAACTTAAATGATGGAATTTTTTAAAAAATTGACTTTCAGTGCTGATTTAGGTCAAGCACATAACGCATATTTACATATACTACCTAGGGAGCTAAGGCCTGGATTTGCATGCGAAGCTATGATCTCCAATTTACCAATCTTCAAATAAAATATGACTCTGACCTAAAGTTTAGACATCATCTATGAATACAGATAGGAGCAATTTCCCATGCTGAGCATGGCTTAAAGGTCATTCATTGTTTGGTTGTTGAATTGTGTGTTCTTACATTGTTGCGTTTATAAAAACAAGCAGGACATTTGTTTTGAGTTATCAGAGAATTCGAATCTTGGCAGCTTCCACCTCTGCCGTATGCAGGACCAGGGTCTCTCAGACATAAGCTACTCTCTTAGACATTTTCTAAAGCCGCATTAACTGCTTCAGGCGAGTCAGAAAATGCGCCAAGAACAAATGGAGATGCGTCGCTAAGGAACAGCCTGTGGCGGTGATAAACCTCCAAGACTAAACTCAAGCCTGCACCCCTCAAGGGGGGAAAGCTCTGGTGGGTGCTGCTAACGTAGTAATGCTACTTTCCTTGTGAAACAAACCAACTGTGAGGCAGCAGTACAGACTGAAAGTTTCCAAAACTGCAGTTCTAATTTGCATGCGTAGCAATACAACATGTGTTGATAAAGAGACCGGTTTGCTAAAGTTAAGTGTGAAAAAAAAAAAAAAAAGTCTTGTTGCCTGTTGCTTTAAAGTAGTGATTCATGAAACGTATTCCATGGAACACTCACATAGGATGATAAAGAGGAAGGGTGTCCTATAATCTCTCTTGGAGATTCACCATGCATGCAATCACATTAAAGGCCCTGTAGTAAAGAAATCTGTTAAACCTGGCATTTCTCAAAATTAATTGGATATGGAGCCTTTTCCTGTGTAACATCCTGTTATCATTTATCTTTTTTTTGGCTGCCAGGCATCTGAAGCACCTTCCTGTGTTTCGGGAATTCCCAACTGTGTGAATCTTACTGGGAGGCAAGGCCCGTCTCTCACTACAGAAGGTGAAAAGGCAAACACTCTCACCCTGCCTTACTTCGAGGAAACCAGGGCCAGCTGGCTGCTTCCCCTGGGACTCTGACTCGGAGTAAGCGACAGAGAAGCAGGAGCAGTAATGACTCATTCTGGTGGCTCTGAGAGGCACAAGGTTCAAAGTTCAGAGCCATTGGTGAGGCAAGGAAAGTGTTGCGCCTGCAGGTGGCGGCAGTGTTGTCCCCACCAGGCTGAACCGGTGGCATGATTTTGATTGTGATTCTGGCCACCTACCCCTCCCTTAGCTCCTGATCGTTTTCTCTACCTGCTCGTCAGTGTTCCCATCATGACTGTGAATTCATGCAGTCCTTCAATTCACCCTTCTTTTCTTATTTAAGTCGTCCAGGGTTAGCTTCTGTGACCTGTAAATGAGGATTTTGTTATTACTAGTCTTTTAACATCTGGCAGAGCAAGTATTTAGCAGAACTACTTTAGAACATGCTGCATTCATACGTGAGTTGGATGCTAAGATGAAAGTATAGTTAATCAGTGGGCCTTTACTGCTTTGGTGACCAGACACACTAATACAGCTTCCAAAAGCAATTTACTACTAGGTATGCAGTTTATGAAAAAAAAAAAAGGTCTCAGAAATGAGTTCATGTCTGAGCTCACTCCCAGATAATTTAAGAGGTCTTTAGTAGGCACCACCTAACTTCCTCTGATTTGACCATGACCCCTCCTCCCTGACCCTCCTCCACAACTCAGTTATCTGGTATTGACATTCCCTTTGTCCTTAAACATAGTCTACCCCCTCTATCTTGGTGGTAAGCAGTGTAAGTTTTGTTCTGATTATGTGGGTTGCAAAGCTGAAAAAAATGATAATTGTGCAAGACAGAGATGTTTCAGCCAACATAAGATTTTAAGCTGTTAAATCTTAAAAATGCTGAAATTCAAAAGAAAATATGTCAAAGTTTTCTAGGAGCAAGAATCAAGTGCAAATGGGCCACCTGAGTAGCAAGAGGAGTTGGCATCTCCAGTGTCTCTGGCAAGGGGCTGAGGGTTATAAGCATGCAGACAGCTACAAGTGTTAGCACCGGAGGGGTATTTTTTCTCCTTTCCTGGTTGGCAAAAACAATCTCATATGCTTCTACCTAATAATGTCATATCATGAGGGTGGATATGACATAGTTCTTCTTAGTGTGGGTGACCTCGGGACCTCTGCTTGAAATACACCATCATCAAATCTGATGTTACGTTATTGTCAATTTTGTCACCTTGGTCTAGCATTTCACCTGTGATAATGGGCTGATAATTGATGAAACGGGATTTTCTGCATGTAACTAGGGAAAACGTTGATTTCCGAGTGTAGCCTCTCTCGTCGGAACACACTGGTAACTTCAGCTGATTCTACTTATACCCCTACACACACAGCCTACTGGTTCTTATAAGAAAATAAGAAGTTCTATACTATGCCTTTTTAAAAGCTTTGACTAATGCAAATGATTTCTAATAAGTTCTTCATTTTTTACCTTGCACTCAAAATATATCCAGTCAAAGAATTTGGCTTATTTGGAGAGATGATACATTGACACATTAACTAGGATGGTTTTTCCCTTTTCCCATCATCCATCCCTTGGGCTACAAACCTATACCTATCCTTTTCCCAGGGAGCGTGGGAGGAGAGTTTAGAGGGTCAGAAAGAAAACAGATCAGAGGCATCTAATTCTTAAGTATAAAGCTCAAAATCTAGGGGTTCAGGTATAAAAGAAGAGAACTAAAAATGTGGTATGAGTGAGAACTGGAGTCTTCTCCCTTGCAACTAACCACCAAGGGTGTGAAAAGCCCAAGGCAACAGCTCAGCAGGCCACTGGGCAGAAGTGGCCAGTTCTAAAGACCAGGTAACACAAGGTACACGTCAGGGGCTGGCAGCAGAGAACTTTACCAGATAGAGGCCAGGGAGTGACCTAATGACATTTGAGTAAACAGTCCCCTTCCTAAACCTTGACACCAACCTGAGGAGCAATAAAGTTTATTTTTAAAAAGGGGGGGAGAGAATCCCCAAAGTAGCTAATTTTTTTTAACCTGAAGTGATTGAGAAATTACAAAAGTTGACAGTTTACCTTCAAGTAATGAGAATCCATTTTTCTGTATCAGAAAAAATGGAAGCTCAAGAACAGAAATTAAAATTGTATTACCAAGAAAAGACTCCATTATATACTGCTGAACTTGAGAATTGTGAAGTTTGTGTCCACTTAGATTTGCTTAAAGAACTCAGGTCTGAGTGCAATCCAATAGGAACTGGCCTTTCTGATCAACCTGAATTTCTCCAAGTCTTCAGAGATGGTTGAACTGGGAAGAGAAGGGAGATGGGGAAAGATGTGGAAGGAGGCAGCACCTGGAAAGGTTATGAGAAGTCCAAGTTGGAAATGAGGGAAGGAGGGAAAGGGGAAGGACGCAAAGAAGAATACTTCATCGTCTGTCTTCTCTGAAGTCCCGGCGGGGACAGATTCCCTTACTCATCACTTATGCAGGCTCGGGGCAGCGCAAGAGGGAAAGGTCAGGAGTTTGGGGCAAGTGGGAAGATGTCTGCAGATGATGTTGAAAAGATGGATCGGATGCAGGCTTGGCAGGAGACATCTAGCTTGGAAATAGTGATTTTTGAGAAATTCAAAAATAAAACTTTCATGCATAATAGTATAAGAAATATATGCGGTGAAATGGGCAATGAAACCAACCTCCATACTCCTTTATATTTGAGCTGACGGAGTGTTCGTATCACCTCCTTGCATCAGAAGTCTGATAGCTCATTCACTTCTGGTATTGTAGCCCAATTCCAGTACAGGTAATTATACTCTCTTACCTAACTCCTCCTGGAACATCTATTAAGTATGTTTCCCATCCTTTCTGGCCCCTGGTTATTCCTTATTCCAAATCTCTGGTACCCAGGGGATGGTGAGCCATGGTAAGAAGTATTTGTCATATACCTTGAGATCTCTGAATGAGAAGTGCTGTAAAAGTGCAAACTGATCTTCTTTAGCCAGAGCAGGCCAGCATTCCTCAAGCAGTCCAATTCATTTCCCCTTACATATATCTCTCCTCCTTATTTGCAAGTCCCTCACATTTATCTTGACCCTTTCCCACTTCCTTAACTATAAGCATCTTGAGAAAAAGGCATAGGTCTTCTCATTCTTTGGCAGCTTCCGGAAAATTATAAATATACCACGGAGCTTGGTGACAGATTACTTAATCACTCGATCACAAAGCTGCAGCCGCGTCCTCTTAAGGCCTGTCAGAAACTCACACTCCAGAACCCCCCTCACCAAGTCTGCTTTACAACTCATCTAAACTAAAATAGCTGTTAAAAATCATTTTCCCTGCCTATCTGACATGAAAAAAACCTATATGGTAAAGAGGCAAATATGGAAAGGTGGGTAAGGTGAGCAAGATATGGATGGGAGAGCTCATAAAAGGTGCCACTTAGTAGGTACTTATAAACATTCCTGAATGGGCATTTGCACCCATGAATGAATGAAGCAATCAATCAATCCATTGAAGTTTAAACTTAGGGCCCTTTGTTGTTGCAGTGACAGATACTCAGTTAGATCAAGAGCATAGGAGAAAATGCGTTGGGTCTCAGTTCAGAATCCAGGGAAAGTCATACCCCCAGGCTGCACTCAGGGCAGGTGCTTGCAGCTGGGCCTCGGGAGCCAAGGGAACCAAGCACACTCGGGCCATCTTTCAACTCTATTTGCCTCCACAGAACTTTTTTTTTTTCTTTTGTTGACTCTCTAAACAAGGTCTCTAAGAGCTCCCAGATGTTATACCTACAGTTCACTCACGGCCTGGAGAGAGACAGATCCTAAAATGAGTCCCAAGTCCAAATGACCTAGGAAGGCCCTCCTTGGCCTGGCTAGGGTCAGGTGTCCACCCCAGGACCCTAGGAGGTCATCATCAGGAGAGTATGAAGTGGGGAAATAGGCCAGGGGTGCTCCGGGGTGTGCAACTCCAAAGGTCAAGCAAAGAGCTAATAATGGACTAAACAGAGGCTATAAGACTGTGTAGAATTGCGTGCATTCTAGACGAAATATCCGGTCATGTAAGATGGAATAAAGAAATGTCAACGGTCTGACCTTGTCTCTGTCCCCTCTAGAAAGCCAGCCCTAATGCTAGATGGGGAGTACTGAGACCCCAGCCCACTCCCCAGCCACAGCCACCAGCAGCCTGTGTGGGATGCTGGAGGACCTCCAGTGCTCGCCTAAGGGCCTTCCCAGATGCTTGGGTTTGTGCTCATGCCTGGAAAATCCATCTGCCAGGCCTCATGCTTCTCAGTGTGAGATGAGGAGTGAAGGAGAGAAGAAAGGACAGACACAGGGACATGGATGGGAGGACAGCGGGGAGGGGGAGTGTTGGCATGGAAGACAGAGAGGTTCAGGTCAACTTGCTGCGGGCCCAGGAAAGATCACCTCTTTGGGTTCCTTTTAGCCCTGTGGCTCTCAGACCTTCTCGGAATGTTGAAGCCCTGGTCCCAAGGCAGGCCACCCCGCCAGGAGGGAGGCAGTGAGATAAGCAGGAAGGACCTGGCTTTTCACCTGGCTCTCAGCAAGTCACTTCCATCCTTAGCATCAGCTGCCCGCTTTGTAAAATTGTGGACTGGTCCGTGTGTTTGCCGTGGTATCTTCTCTCTCTGCAGCCAGTGTTTTTATCCCTGTGATGACAGCCGACCTAGGCAGGGGGAAAGATCAATAAATTAACAGGTAACATTGCAACAAGAGACAAGCAAGCTGGCAGGAAATCTTTTCAACATCTTGTGAAGTCCCATTAAAATCTACTCTGCTCCTGCCTCTGGCTAGCAAATTCTGACCCAATCTCACCATCATCCCATAACTGTGACTTTCTTACCTTGATAAGAGTTAAGAATTTTGAGGCCTTTACACAAACACTGCAATGATTTTGGTTTCACGAGCTGAAGTATAAAAGGCATTGGTCCCACGGTGATTAACTGGGGTTTTATAGGCAGTGTTTCAAACCAGCGCTGGGCAGCATGCCTACAGTTGCTGCAGTTATGATTTCATTAGCTTCTCTGATAAATAATGCAGTGACTTTAATGATGCATTTCCTCTTTAAAAAGAAGAGAACCCACAATGGAAACTCCATTTCATAAAGCAAGGAAGAACAATGAACTTGTTTAATTTTTATTACTTTTAAATGAATCTGTAAGGGTTTAATAAGTGAAAACCACCTTCTGAGGAAAAAAAAATTTAAAGGAAAGAAAAAGTTTAACTTGTTTAAAAGGTACAATCATTTCTGGGTGAGCGCAGGATGGATATAGGTCAAGAAGCAGAATGAAAGCCCCAGCTTCCTCAACTGAGCACTTTCTAGATCACAAAAGGAAAATGGTCCTGCCAAATTAAAACCCTCCATAACAATAAAACCTGATTTAATGCAGTCATTATTTTTCCATTAAATCTGAATATCATCTAATGCATGCATGTTATTTTAAACCTACTACACTAATGCAAATCCAGCATTACCTGTAAATCAGACCTAAACGTTTCATCAGTTGTCATTATTGCTACTGACAATCTCAATACTTCATCCCCAAGGACACCATCCCCTCAACCCCTGACTCCAAAGATGGGGTAGGGAAAGAATAAAGGAGATGTATTTTAATTTCGAACAGGAAGCTGCTTACTGAAGTGTAGAAGTTGGGTCAGTAACATCCTGGATGTCTCAGCTGAATTTGGTAATCCTTGCTTCCCCAGACCACACTAGGCTGGCAAAAAATTCAAGGCTTGGGTTAGGAACAACCAGGAAAAGAGGAAACTCTCTTAAGTTTTCAAAGCAAAGTGTATTGGTGACACGGGATAGAAGAGAATGGAAGAGCTGAGAAGCCAAAGGGAGATGGTGGTGCGACCCAGAGACTGGGAACCACAGGGAGATGTTGCCACACCCTGGCTGGAGGGACCAGCTGAAGTGGTGCCAGGACCCATGGGGCAGGGATGCTGAGAGGATTCTGGACCCACAGCAGGCCTAGAACGACACAGTGGGATTTAGAGCCACGGACTCAGAGGAGACATCACTGCTGCTGGATGCTGCCTGAGGCACACAGTGGGGGGAGATACGTTGGCTTCTCCCTTTTTCCTACCCTCCCATCTCCTGCTGGTACCTCCCATCGGCAAACCCAGCTAGAAGACAAGTGACCTCGGAGCCTGGGAAAGGCAGCCTCTGGACATCTGTCCTCTTGCGATGCAGAGCAATAGAAGGGTGAGGAAAGAGTGGGAGGACAAACAGGCCCAGAGCTGGCAGAGGTTACAACTATATTAGTTTTTGAGGTCTGCCTCCCCAGGCTGGGCTCTTCCAACCCCTGCCTCAAACCCCACCACAGACCCCTGCTGAGAGCTACAGAAGTCTGAGGAGGGCTTTGCCCTGCAGTGTCGTAGTTGTTTTAATCAACCTTAAATGACCAGACCTCCATGGGCAACAGTCCCTTCAACCCAGTCTGTGGGGTGGTGGGCATCCCAGTTCACTCGCCAGCAACTAGCCCACACTCTGTGGAGAAGACGTGAGGGTTGAGAGGGGTAATCTCCACCCCCAGCTCCATCACAGCGACTGGTTCAGAGATGGGCCCAAGCAGGTCAGAGCAAGGCATCACCCTCATCACAGGGACTGATTCAGAACAAACTGGTGTCCTAAGTGGACATTTATTTTGCAAATGGAGGAAAGAAAAGCTATGGATGAGGACGCATGTGGCCCCAGGAACCAACCGATGTCGGACACTTGGCTACCAGCCTGAGGACGAGGCAGCTACCCCGCCTCAGAACTTTACAGCGACGAGAGACAACAAATTCTCTTACGGTTTAAACCATTTGAGTCTTCTGTTGCTTATAACAAGAGTCCTAACTGAGATAGGGAAACAGTCGCTTCTTCAAAGGTTTGGCACATGGTAGATGTGAATAAACCGGTGCTTGCTGTTGTTTTCTTATATAGCTATTGAGGATCATACACCAAGCTCCCTGGGAACTGGGGTGACGGTGGTCTGGCTCTCCCTGCATGACATCGTCTTACATGGGATTCCCAATATTTATGACCTGCACTAAACCTGTCTCCAACACAGGGCCCACATCCCACCAGTCCTCTCCACTGCAGGTGCATTCCCTAGCTTCCAACGGCCCCAGATTGCCACACCATGCCCCCTCCCTGCCACCTGAAGGATCTGAAGCCTCCACTCACCTTCTTTGTTCAAAGGGTTCTGAGCGTCTAATTGTTAACTGTTTCTCCTGGTGACAAGGGAGAAGTCGTAAATCACAGCCTTTCTGGGTTAAAAAGATTAGGCTCACCCATGAATCTCCTCTTGTGGCATCCTTCCTATGAGTCAGGCACGCTGAAGGGTGCCAAGAATAAATTAGCCACAGCCGGAAGTTGTAGGCAGAAGCTTTCCCATAACAGAAACTCGTTTGCCTCGATTTTCACAATCATAGGTAGAGGGCTCAGTGGCAGCCTTCAAGAGCATAAACTTGAGAAATAAACAGAAAATAGCTGCAAGAAAATTTTATTTGGATAGATGGCTTAAACGACACTGTGTTTCATTGAGTGTGAGAGATATAGGCAGGTGATAACCGATGACATCACGTGAATAAAATGTCTAGAGACAGGGTCTAATTGGATGTCATAGTGGATGTTTCTCTAGGGAAGTGGTTCCCAATTGGGGGGCAATTTGTTGGGGGACATTTGGCAATGTCTGGATACATTTATGGTTCTCACAACTGCGGCTGGGGGTATTACAGACATCTAGTGCGTAAAAGCCAGGAATACCACTAAACATCCTACAACGCACAAGACAGAGAATTATGCACAACAAAGAATTATCCAGCTTACAATGTCCATGGTGTCAAGGTTAAGAAACCCTGCTCTACGGTTTAAAGCCATAAGTAAACACAGAAGAAAAACCAATCAGATTACATTGCTCATTCCAATAGATTTTGGAGTACGCTTAATTTTGGCTTATTTTTGGTCGCAAGGTATAGGCAATCCTACAATTTTTTCCTTCCTTTCTATTTATTATACATTAATTTCTTTATATTGTCATAATACTCTGGCTAGGTTACAGAGCACATTAGAGAAAAAAGTAACAATTGCTTACACCCTTTCTTCTTCCCTTCTTCACTGTTGAGTGTGAGATCTGTTGAAAGCTTTTTGTAGTTACCTATTATGAGGTAGAAAAGTTTCATTCTTTAGCTTGCTAAAGGTTTCTATCATGAATGGATGTTAAATTTTATCAAGTGTTTTTTTCTACATCCACAGAGATGATCAAATAGTTTTGCCCTTTCTGCTATTAATGTAGTGAATTACATTAATAAATTTTTAACATTAAATCAAACTTTCATGCCTATCATAGACTACACTTGGTCATGAGATATTGTGTTTTTATGTATGTTGAATTCAGTTTGCTAGTATTTTGCAAAAGAATTTCAGAATCTTTATTCAGGAGTGAGAACAGCCTGTGCTTTTCCTTTCTTTTAATTCCTTTTCTGATGTGGGATCAAAATTATGCTAGACTCTTTAAATGAGTCGAGGAGCGCTCTCATTTCTACATTCTTTGGAAAAGTTCACGTAAGATTGAAATTTTCCATTCCTTGAGTGTTAGGGAGAACTTCCCAGTATAATCATCTAGGCATGCTGCTTTCTTTAAAGTGAAGACTTTAAAACTATCAGTTAATAGTTATAGGACTATGCCCATTTTCCATTCCTTCTTGAATCTTTTGCAATGTTACATATATATTTTTAAGAATTTGTTCACTTCACCTAACTTTTTAACTTCTTTTGTCATAAAATTGGCTCGTAATAGTTTCTCATTATTTTTTTAATCTCTGACACATCTGTAATATCTTTTTTTTCATATTTTGTTTATTTAGCTTATTCCTTTCTTTCTTGTTCCTCTTGCTGAAGTTTTGTCAATCTTATTAGCATTTACAAAAAATCCTGTTTTGGCCTTCTTGATTCTGCCTGTCTGTCTGTGTTTTCAATTTATATTTCTACTGTCTTTGGGTTTATTCTATTATTCTTGTCCTAATTTCTTAAGCTGAATGCTTACCTCATTAATTTTTAGCCATTTTTTCTTAAATGCAAATATATGGCTTTAAATTTACCTCCATATCCTAGTTTAGTTTCATCTTATAAGCTTCAGTGTTTTTACTAATGTTTTGTTCCATATACATTCTTACTTATATTATGATTCCTTTTTCACTCATGGGTTAATTAGTAATTTTTTTTAAATTCCACACTTATGAGTTTTCCTACCCATCTTTTTTGTGTATAAACAGATAACAAAAACATTTATTTTGTGGTCAGATAGCATGCTCTATATGTTGTCAGTCTTTTGAAATTTGTTAAGATGTGTTTTGTGGTCTATTAGGTGATTGTTTTTCACAGATTATTCTTATGTGCATTTAAAAATGTGTGTTTTGGAGTTAATTATAAAATCTGATCAAGTTTAATTGTAATATTCAAACATTCTATGTGTTTATTGACTTTTAAAAGATCCATTTTATTACTAACATTGGTGAGTGAAAATCACCCACCATGATGATGAATTTGTGTTTTACTCCTTGTACTTTTAACAGCTTTCGCTTTAGATTTGTGGCTATTTTACTAAAAGTATACAAGTTTTGAATTTTAAATCTCCTGTGCATTGAATCTTTTATATTTATGTAGTGACTCATTTTATTCTGCTAAATATTGTTTTATTAATATAATTATGCCAGCTTTTCTCATTGCTACTTGTTTTTTCCATCTTTTTATTGGTACATGTTTTTTCCATCTTTTTATTGGTACATGTTTCTTCCATCTTTTTATTTTCAACATTTTTTGTCCCTAATTTTATGTTTTTATTAATAGCATAAAGATATTTAATTCAATCTGATAATCTTTGTCTTTTATCAGATTGATTTTCCATTGACATTAACTGGATTACTAGTATTTGGATTTATTTCTATCATTTGGTTTTGTACTGCCTATTCTAATTTTTCTCTTTTTTTCTGTTTTCTGTCTTGACCCTTTTTATATTGACTCCATTTGTATCTCATTTCAATTTTTCCCTCTAGTAATTTGAAAATTATAAAAGATTTTTTTTCTTTCTTTGTTGAGGGGAGGTGATTTCCCTAAAATTTTAACATGAAAATTTAACCTAAAAAATCCAAAACTGATCACTACGTTCACCTTTGTCACAAAGAATCCAAGAACTCCAGAATATCTTAACTTTAATCACCTTTACAATTGACTTATATGCCACTCTCAATCAGTGTTTATGTTCTATTATTTTAATCCACAAATCATCATGAGTGTTACCCAATCAATATGTGTTTATATTGACTTTTATATTTACCAGTTTATATGTTTTTCCTTCCTTCCTGCATCTCAGATCTTCTACCTGGGATCATTTTTATTTTCCCTAAAATAGACATTTCCAGATTTTCTTTACAGACAGACATCTGTGGGTAGAAACACAATTTTTGTTTATCTGAAACTAGCTTTCCTTAACTTTGAAAAACATTAGATTAGATATTATTCTATATATTCTATATATATTAGATATAGATTATATATATATATAATATATATATTATATAGATTAGATATAGTATATATATATATCATTAGATATAGAATATAGAGAATAGAATATCACTAGATATAGATTCAGCACTCACGAATATTATTTTATAGTCTATGACTTCTGTTTATGGAATTCAGCTGTAAGTTGAATTGTCATTCTTTTGTAGCTGATTTTTCTTTTCTTTTCATTGTCTTCTTTTGATTTTTTTACTTGTTTCTGGTGTCCTTTCTGTTGGTTCTAGATATGGATTTTTCTTTATTTAACTGAATTCAGATTTATTGGGCTTCCTGAAACTGACAATTGGTGCTTTCAATTCTCAAAGTACTGAGTATGGCTTTTTGCTTTTGAATGTTAAATCTATCTTATTCCCTCTCTTCTCTCCTTCTTGAATTCTCTTTAAACATAGCTTAGACCTGTTTCATGTTTTCCATTCCTTTGTCTTTTTTTTTGCTGCATTCTATAGAATTCCTTCAGCTCTATTTCTGTTCACTTATTTTCTCTTCAGCTGTGTCTTATCTGATGTTTAAACCAGCCAATGCCTCTTACATATTAACTGTGATTTTTTTTTCCAGTCTTAGAAGTTTCAATTGGCTCATTTTATATCTCTTTACTGATCTTAATAGTCTCTTTTTCCATAATATTTCTTTCTCTTTTTTAAATTTCTTTTCATTCGCTCTGACCTTATATTTTACTTCTCCCACTTGACTCTACCTCAGCCATCCTGACTCCCTTGTATTCCAAGTATACCCCCATATCCAAATTTTTGCTCTGACTGATCTCTCTGTAGAATGTTTTCACTTGACTACAAGAAATATGCGTGCCTTACCTCTTCACTTCCTTCGAGTTTTTATTTAAATGTCATCTTCCTTATACCCACTCCCTGCTTTATCTTCCTCTACAGCACCTCTTACCTTCAAAGACTATATAGTTGAGACATTTAACTTGAATGTATATGATTAAAAGCAGAGATATATTTTGGTTTTTTCATTATTATATCTCCAGTACCTAAAATAGTACCTGACACTTAGTGGACACAATAAGTATTTGTGAATAAATATTAAATACACTTACTCTTTCTGTTGTATCTAATAATCTTGGTTCCTGCTTTTATTTATGATGTTTTGTTTCCTTGAACTCAAGTTCCTTGAATTTATATATGTGAATTCTTTGAGACCTGCTTTGAAGCTATGGTAGCCCAGAGATTTATATTTGCTTCTGCCAGGCATCTTGGATTACAATAAATTCATGGCCTTGCTTATATAATTTATTTGTTTGAAGTTTTTCAGACTGAATACAAAATTCTTGCTAATTATATGTCAAAAACTATCAGAAATGCAAATAGTAGGGTACTTTAATGTACCTTTTCAGGGCACACCTTGAAAGCAAAAAATAAGTGAGTATATAGAGTAATTAGCACATATATAAGAACTCACATCCCTGAATAGAAAAAATGTGCTTATTTGTATGCCCAAAATAAATCAAATACTTGGCCATAAAGAAAATCTTCATAAATTTTAAAAGGTAAGAGTTGTTGAGGTCACATGCACAACTGTAAGCTTGATAATAATAATTTCAACTATTGTAAATTGAGAAACACTTGTATCCAATCCTTGTATCAAAGATGAATTAAAACTGATATTTAAAGCTATCTAGGAAGCCATTAAAATGAGACTACCTTAGAACAAAGATTTTGGGGATGCAGCAAAAGCTGTTCTTAGAAAAAGATTATAGCCTTAAATAGTTTCAGAGACTAAAATTAAAGATACTTAGCATTCATCTTAATAAATTTTTTTTAAAAAGCAATACAATTAACTGGATGTAGAAAGAAAAAGAGATAGAAAATACGAAAGTAAAGAGAAAAGAGAAATAAAAACAAAATCTCATTTTCTGAAAAGACCAATAAAAACGGTAAACCTTTCTCAGCCCGATTAGGGAAAAAGAGAAAAATTATTTAAAATTAGGGTTGAGAAATGAGACATAATCACAGATACAGAAAAGACCAAAATAATCATAAGAGAATATTCTGTGAAAATTGATGGCAATGAGTTTGAAAAGTTAGATAAAATGGATAATTTCCTAGCAAAATTCCAATAAAAAACTTGCTTAGAGCAATTACAATAGAGGAGCTGGAGCATGTGATTAAAGGTCTTCTTTCAGAATGCAACTTTCAACACAGGAAAGCACAGCAACTTCTAGGGCTGAAGAATGCACAGAGTCTTCTGGGCAATTCCAAAGTAGCCAGCTCCAGAAAAGTCGTGACCCCAACACTCTCCCCCTAAACACTGTGTAAATCCAATATTAGGATAATCGGGCCTAAGATTACAACATCATTGAATCTTATTGGGAGCCCTGGATTCCAGAGCTAGCTTGCGGACAGGTTCAATGAAAGATGCTGAGAAGATAACAACCTATGAGGATGTTGAGTCCCTTTGGAATCAGTATGTTGGACAGGCTATAAATAAATTTCAGGTAAATCCATGAAGCTGTGCCCTCTTGGTTCCAATGCCTCAGCAGAAAATTCCAACAATTTCTCAAGACATGCAAATCGTCAAATTCAGCTGTGTCAAAATCTGCATTCCTGAGCTATTGTTGGTATTGGCCATTTCTTGGGAAAGTGTCAACATCATGTTCATATGATTACTTCTCAGATGGAAACATTTTAAAACTTATGAAAAGGAGAAATTAATGAGAATGCAGTCTCCAAGGTCAGAGTCATGCATTTCAGTTAAAGTTTACCTCCTTCCAAAACACAAAAAGTGATATTGAACCACAGTTTCTGGTGGGAGGCAGAGGCCAGGAAAGGAGTAAATTAACCAGTATTTTATCAAAATGGGCTGCAGAGATTATATATTATATATTACAGGGGTTTTTTGTTTTGTTTTGTTTTTTTTACCTATAGTCTCACCATTGAACCATGAAAGTTGCATGATTGTTTTTCGCAGCAGGATGGCTGACAACCTGAAGCAGAGAATCCAGCTAAGTGGTGCCTGGAGTCCTGACCCACAGAAACTGTGAGATAATAAATATATGGGTCAGTTTAAGCTACTAAATTTGTGGCAATTTGTTATGCAGCAATAGAAAATTAATACACACCCCTCTGACTCTCTCCTCATGCTCTTCTCACTGCCTATACAGCTTCCCACCTCTCCCATCCATCCTCCAGACAGATAATTCCTACTCATCTTTTCAGGCTCAATTTGAACATCCTCTCTTTCAAGAACCCTTCTCTTCACTCACCCCTCCACCCCTGTTCTTAGGCTCCGTAATACCCACAGATACCTATGATTACACATTTATATTACATGTATATTTGAAGCTTCCTCATCTTATACATCTGCCCCTTTGACTGGATGTGTGCACCTTTGAAGCAAAGGGGCATGTCTTCATCATTTTTATATTCTCACTGTCAAGCATGATGCCTGCCACATAGTAAACACTCAATAAATGTTTGTGTAGTGGGTATGCATGTAAGTCCAAAAACTCCTTGTTTTGTATGTCAGCGAAATTGTCAGCCTCAAGCCCCCTCTTCACCAGGCTGGCAGGAAACTTACCCTTAGTCCTTCTTTAGTTTTCCTTCCCCCTTCCTGAAAGTCGTCTAAAAATCCAAGATCTTACCCTGTGCCAAAGTATTATGGGTAGGAGTCTCCATCATCTGTCCACCCTGGTTGCTGCTAAGATATTCATTGTCTCTGTCTACAGTTTCTTTTTTTTCTTTTTCCTTTTCTAAAGCTAATGCTGACTGGTTTAACTTCCACCCTCTGTGGGACACCTTTTATAAGCCCTCTTGATTTTAGAACACCTAAGGTGGACAGCTCTATGCGTGCTGCCAGCTTTGCATCTTGAGTCTCATCTCAAGGGCCTCCCTGCTTTTCTGCCTCCAGCCTTTCTCCTAAGCCCTGGAGGACCACTAAGCCTAGGCTCAGGCTCACCCCAGAAGTAGGGAGGAGTTAACACCCCCCTCGGAAACCCTCTGCCAATGGGTCACAGGAGTTGGTGGATAAGTGTCCCAGGCTCCTGACATTCAGAAGGACAATTCCAAGGTGCATTGTACACAGTTCCCCAGAGGCCCACAGGGGACTGAGCCTCGTTGCCCACAGTGGTGACCAAGTTGATTTCACATTCTCTGTTGGCTTTTCCTCCTTCTCCATCTCACTCCTCACTCCCACACTTTGGCTTCTAGAAATCACTCCCAAATTAACTACCATTCTCAGGCTCAGCTTTCAGGGAAAACTCAGACAACCCACTGCACCTTTTCTGGAGAAGGTTCTAATGAGGAGTAATAAACCCAAGAGGTAAATTCTAGACTGAGCAGAATGGGGAGGTGGGGTAGGAATAGATGAACAAAATAAGAAAATTGGATGATCACCTACAGAGCTGCCCCAAATGAAGGAGCTGAAACTGGCCTCCAAAGTTTCATGTGTGCAAGGTTTGGACCGAGTTCAAGAGGAGGAGCATGCTGTTTCCAGGATCGGGGTATTGACAGGTCGCTGCTCATAGGTGGATGGAAAGAGCGCTAGCTCAGGCTCTGACTGCTTAAGCAATGCAAATGCTGATGCACCAGCCACACTGTGACCTCATCCTCAGCCTCTCAAAGTGGGACAGCAAGGGGAGAGGAGTGCTTAGACAGCTCTCTGGGAAGAGGAACGAAGCCAGCATAACCCGAAAGGTATAAAGAATGAGGCTGCTGGGAAAGATTAGAGCATCTAGAGCAAGTCAATGAGGTCACAGTCAAGGAAAGGGAGAGAAAGGAGCAATGAGGTCAGGCATTTCCAGCGCTCCTCTAAGGTGCTCGGCACCGGGCTAAGAGCTAGACTTATATAACTGGGGTTTCCTTGGCCACACCAGTCCAGAATTAGATATGGGCATATATTGTTTCAAAATGTAGGTTTTATCATTATTCAGGTATGAGGAGGCCAAAATATTAGGAGACAACTGCCACTGAAAAGAGAGCTTGCTACTCACAGTTCCCAAGAGGAGGGAGCAGGCCATGCCATGCAGGGCCACATGGAGAAGCACCAGGATCAGTCAGGAGGGAGAAGGAGGGAGAGGAGATGGTGGGCAAGAGACCTTATTGCGCTTTCCATGGAAAGGAAAGGGAGAGGCAGGGTAAGCAGATTTAGGTTAGCTAATCTGAAAAGTTTCAGTGAGCTCTGGTATGGAGAGTCCATCCCAAGTTGTCTGGTATGATTAGGAATGATTGGGGCAGGGAGCTAGCTGCCTGAGTGTGACAGCCCTGTGAGAACCTGATGAAGGAGGTGCTTGGGGGATGGGCTTCAAATTGGCTACTTTGCATATGAAAGGCACTTTTCCAGTGAGTTGTTTGCTGTCTCTGGGAATTAGATAATCCCAGGAGGGACAGTCTCTTCCAGTGTCAGCAAGCCCCAAGATGTCAAAGCATCAAAATAAAATGATATGCTCAATACACATATTAAGAGTAAGAATCTGCATTTCTAATCTGCTCTTGCCCCTACCTGCTACTGCAGGAGTTCCAGCCTCTACAAAGCCTTTCCCATTATTTTTGGCACGACCAGTGAGGATAATCCTGTGCTTGGCAAGAAGTCTGGGCATTCACTACATAGCAATTATTTCCTTCTTCTCTTACTCTGAGACAATAAAAGTCTGTAAAGCTACAGGAAAGCAAGGGTACCACACTTGGCCATTGCTTCTGGAGTCTGTCATCAGGCTGCCTCTCACCAGACACCGTGGCTGGTCCTGCTGGGAATCAGTGCTTCTGTCTAGCGTTGCCATCTCTCGCATGCCTGCTAGGTATCACAGTTTCTACCAGACACTACTTCTGCCTCCTCCGTGGGTAGTAACACAACCCTTGGGAACACCAGGGACACCTCTGCTAGAGACAAGCCCCTACAACACAGCACTGCTGCCATTTCCACAGCCCCTGTGGGGGGTTGTCATCCTCAAGGCACCAGAGCCCAGCGGTGTTCAGATCAAAGGAGAAAGCACTCCTACCTCCATTTATTATTTTTACATTCAGTTGAGGTATAAGAAAAACAGGAGTGGCCAATATATATGACGCTTTCAACTTAAGCCCATGTGCTGGCCACACAATAATGGTCCCTCAAAAGTCATGATCTCCAGAACCTGTGACCATATTACCTTACGTAGCAAAAGAGACTTTGCAGATTTGATTAAATTAAGATCTTGAGATGGAGAGATTCTCCAGGATTCTGTGGGTGGGCCCAATGTAATCAAAAGAGTGAAAGATGGAGGCAGGAGCATCAGAATCATAGATAGATCTGAAGATACTGCATTACTAGCTCTGAGGATAGAGGGAGGGACCACAAACCAAGGAATGAAGCCTGCTTTAAGAAGCTGGAAAAGGCAGGGGAATGGATTCTCCCTCTGTCTCCAGAAGGAATGCAGCCCTGCTGATACCTTGATTTTAGATCAGTGAGAGCCAGTTCAGACTTCTGACCTCCAGAATCTCCAGAATTGTAAGACACTAACTTTGTGTTGTTTTAAGCCATTAAGTTTGCGGGTGTTTGTTACAGCAGCCATAGGAATCTAATACCGCCAAGTTCTGGGCCAAGTACTTTGCATGCATTGTCTCAATCCTCCCAAGAACTCGATGAGGAAATAGCACGATTAGTACCACTCAGTAAGTGAGGAAACTGAGTCATGGGTAGTTGGGTTAATTGCCCACAGTCTCACAGCGACTGAGTAGCAGAACCAGGCTCCACACCAAGGCCATCTTAATTCAGAGTCAGTGCACTTAACCAACTTGCAGCATGGCCTCCTGGCCATGCATGGCATTGTGCTCAGTGTTTTGCAGCATTTTCAGTGAAATGGTAGTAGCTAGAGAATGACAGGGCCACTCCTTTGCAGTCTCAAAGGATATGCCTTACCAAGACAGGGTAATAATTGGGGAATTCAGTCTTTCTCTGCTCCTCCTGGCCTAAGAATGTTCCGTTTCTAAACCTGTCCAGCCAGAACCCTCTAAAGAAAACTGGGCTGCCACTGCTGTCCCTGGCCTTAGCCTCACCCGCCTGATCTTGACCAATCATGTGCAAGTATGTGGGGGTCTTTACTAAGGAGTCTAATGGATCTCAGTGTAGGAAAACAAACACTGAAGCTTTATGGAATTTGCCATTATTTTGGATCCCTCAGGGGAAGGTCTGGTAGCCTGAGACCTTCTAAAGGAACATGCCCAATGCTGGCACCTTCTTTCCTGACTTGTGCCAGCCCCACATTCTTCTGTGAAGTCCCCTTTTCCAAGTACCCCCAAGTCTAGGGTCCCACTTCCTTGGGATTCTCTGCCCCTCCTCCTTTCTTCTTGCTATCATCTTGCAAACTGCGTGTTGATGGGGTGTTTCTCTGCTCTGTCGCTCAATCTGGAGAGGACATCTGTGACCTCAGGCTATGGCGTGAGGACAAAAGTAGTGGATGCTGACTTTCAGTGCAGTCTCCCCACCAGTAAAGGCTGTACCTGATATCCTCACTCAGCTCAACAAGGGGAGCAGAATTGTTCTCAGATTCAACACCATCTAGCCCGGTATGAGGAGAGCTCCTTGTCCTAACAACAGGGCTGTGACTACTTGTGAATGACCCTTTTCTCCTTGGCTGAGGACCATCTCACTGTCTCAGGTCAGACTTAGAACCACCAGCCCAGCTGTCCTGGATGTCCCAGCCCAGCTGTCCTGGATCTCCCTTGGACAGCCTGGTGAAGCAACACTGGCTTTGATTCTATACGAAACGGGCAGGTGGGCTGCAGGAAGGAGGTTTTACCATTCATCCTAACTCTTCCATCCTCCAGCTTCCACTTCCAGGCTGGGCCAGGAGACAATTGGGCTGCAGATGCCATGCCGCTCTTAGGCCCAAAGTTCTGGGCCTACCTTGTCTTCGGGCTGCCTTCTCTCTAGGGATGCTCCTTATCTCCTTATGCAAAGAGATGACCAGAAGCCTTGAGCATATGAGTAAGTATCCAAAGTTTCTTGCAAAGGTCTTTGACACTTCTTGGAAGGTAGAAAAATGGACCTTTTGTTATGATTATTGCTGCTTTGGTGGCTGCTGTGTTTAACTGTGCTGATGGTTCTTTGGGGCTTTGTTCCCCGGGGAGACTGAAGTTCATACACTAAGCAGCCCTGAGGGGTGTGAGTGTATGTTTGTGTGTGACCTTCCTCCAAAGCCCCAAGAACTCTGTGAATCAGTCTTAACATTGACCGTTCGTCTAGACTGCCCAAATGGGGATCTGAAGCCCCTTCAGGCCTCTCACCTGCCAAGCTTGCTCCTGCAGACAGAGAAGCTGTTGTCCTAGACAAGGCTCCCTCAAGTTCTGTGGAAACAACTTCAGAGCTCTCAGGGTGAGGAGGTGGGCAGTAGATCTCTTTAGCTTACAGGCAATAGCCTGAGCTTGAGGCCACATGAGTTGACTACATAGCCTTTTCCTCCACCATAGCTTCTTCCTCTCCCTGGGTCCTCAGGCTCTCCTGAAGGGTTTCCTCCCTGAAAATTACCCAACCATCTCCCACTCACTCTGATCTGTACTCCCCAGCAGGGAAGGGTCAAACTGGGTGAAAGTCAGTTCCTGATCAGGGACATGGGATCCAGAAAGGTGTGCCCCTCACCACCATCCCAGAACCTGAGTTCCAGTTGACATGAGTACCATGGCTGTGAATCAGGTGGGCAGGATGGAGACCAGGATGGTGGTAGAATAACAGGGGATGGTGGTCAGAAGCTATGCCAGACACTAAGTGCCAATACCAGGAGCAACTTCTTACACTCCAGCCTAAGCTTGGGAGAGTGAGTGGGTTTATTCTCACAGTTACTGGACTCGGCCCCCAATGTCACCTCAGATCCTGCGCCCTAGCTTTGGACATGATTTTCTGGCTTTATTTGGCATCTGTCCTCGTCACGATTCTTATACACCACTGCCACAGCGGAAGACTATATCGGTTTCCTGTGGCTGCTATAAAAAATACCACGAACTTGGTGGCTTAAAACAGCACATGTTTTGGGGCTTCCCTGGTGGCACAGTGGTTGAGAGTCCGCCTGCCAATGCAGGGGACACGGGTTCGTGCCCCAGTCAGCGAAGATCCCACATGCCGCGGAGCAGCTGGGCCCGTGAGCCATGGCCGCTGAGCCTGTGCGTCCGGAGCCTGCGCTCCGCAACGGGAGAGGCCACAACAGTGAGAGGCCCGAGTACTGCAAAAAAAAAAAAAAAAAATAGCACGTTTATTCTCATAGCTCTGGAGGACAAAAGTCCAAAGCCAGTTTCGCTGGGCAAGAGTCAAGGTGTCAGCAGGGTCATGCTCCCCCCAGAGGCTCTAGGGGAGAACCCATTTTTCTGCCTTTTCTAACTTCTGGTGGCTGCCGGCAGTCCTTGTGTTCCTTGGCTTGTTGGTCCCTTCCTCCATCTTCAAAGCTGGTATGTAACATCCTCAAATCTTCCTCTGCTTCTGTCCTTATCACACTGCCCACTTCCTCTTCTGTGTCAGATAGCCCTCTGCCTCCTTCTTATATGAAGCCCACCCAGATAATCCAGGATCAGCTCCCCACCTCAGGACCCTTAACTTAATCGTATCTGCACAGACCCTTTTTCCACATAAGGTAACATCCCCAGGATTCCAAGGCTTAGGATCTGGATATCTTTGGGGGCTTTACTCAGCCTACCACAGGGACATCCCAACCTCCTCCTCAGGCCTGGAAAGAATCAGACTCATGAGAGGACTGGCTAGTAAAGAAAAGGATTTAAATCGGGATCTTTTAGCCTCTGAAGCCCAACTTTCCCCATGCCATCATATTGCTCTCATGGAATACCTGTGAACTTCTGGATCTAGGAGTTTACAAATTTACCCTGGATCCCCCAGACAGAAATAGATCCCTGAGCTCCCGAGCCACTTAGAAGCAAGTGTCTGCGGCCTGAACTAAGGGGACAGTGCCACTGCAATCCTTCCTGTGGCCGCAGCCCTCTGCCAGCTCCTGTGAAGCAAGCCAAGTCCTTCCAAACCTCAGACGGTCAGGGAGTGAAGTAGGGCGGAAGGAGGGTTTGCATGGCCAGCAGAGTTTTCTCATGGTTTTAAAAAACACCACTGGTGTCAGTTATCCTACGAGGAGTTGGTCAAGAGTATAGTTTTTATGGAGGCAAGAGAGCGTACTCATTATATTATAAAAATACCTGTGTTGGCTAAATGCTAAGTCAAATAATACCAAATAACACCGTAGCCATGGCTATGCCCCTTTTGTATGTCATCACATGTAAATCCTAATTTCATTAATCTCACATGCATTCCATTTACCCCTTTAAGTTCTTCCCAGAGATGCAATCTCTCACCATCTGTGTGAACAAAGCAAATGCAAGTGACATCTCCCTCACAATCAGCTCTCAGCAAAGATAAATTTACGTGTATTTCAGCAGCTTCTCCCTGCTGTGGTGGTTGTGCACAAAAGCAACACAGCTGGACTCATGAATGCCATCACCTAAGATGACTCTCCCAGCCAATCAGAGAAATGTTGGCAGTAAGATTCCACTCTGAGGGATTTTTTTTTTTTCATCAGGCAGGTGTACTTTAGCATTCCTAAAGAACTGGCTATACTGTAAATTTTGTAAAACAAATCTCATTTTAACATTGATTTCCATTATGTCAGAGACGTTCTCCCAAATCTTTTGCTCTTACTGCTTAGTTTGATGACTGTGCAGACAAGGAGGGAGGGGAGGAGTGAGCTTCTTAAGGGCCAGCTGTCTACCTGGAAAGGATGGTCTAACAAACAGGGAGCCTCAAGCTGCAGAATATTCCTGAATCTCTCCGGTGGAATGACCCAAAGCCCGTTCCAACTCCCACAACCTCCAGTTCCTCAGCTACCATGAATTTGATGGAGAGGCAAAAGGGGGCAGAGACATATCACAGAGAGATGCCAAATCAAGGCACATTTTTGCTTCAGCAGAGGTGCAGGAGCTGGGGGTGGCTCAGTGGGGCAGCAAGGGCAGCCGTGGAGGTGACCTGGTTAGGTTAGGAAGACAGAGGGGGTACAATGAAAGCTCTTGGACTCTGGTAACAGACTGGATAGAGGTCAAGTGTAGCTTTCATTCAGGCCTGGCGTGCTCATCCTCAGGCAAGTCAGGTACAATTTCTGAACCTGTTTCCCCATTTGTAAAAGGATAGTAATACTTACCTGGCAGTTGGTTGTGAAAGTCAGACATAACCTGAAAAGGCCACATAGTGAATGTTTTAAGCTTTGCAGGCCATATGGTCTCTGTCCCAGCAAATCAACTGTGCCCAAGTAGCGTGAAAACAAGCATAGACAATACATAATGTAGGTTGTGACTGTGTTCCAGTAAAACTTTATTTATAAAAATGGGAAGTGGGCTGGATTTGACCTGTGGACCATAGTGTGCCAGCCTCTCATCTAGAATGTGCCTGGTGCACAGCCTGGTTGGGGTGCTGTTCCTGGATTTGAGAGCAAAATGGATTTGCTCTCAAATCCATTCGCCATCCTTGTGTGCACCTCTTTGGACCACTCTGGGGAGTGACCTCTGCAAACTATAATTCTTATCCTCCTTTGCCAGCTAGCTCCTGGATGGATTTGGCCAATGGGAGGAGTGGGTGGGAGTTTGGAGACGGGTTACTCTCTGTTTGGCCTGTGAGTCCGGCAGCATCTGTCCCACTAGACAGCTCGTCCCACCACAGCCCTGGCTTCCAGTTCCTCAGCATCTGGGCAGCAGTGCCATCTCCTGGATTTCTCTTCCACCCACCTTGGCATGGTCATAGCTGATCTCTGGGCTGCCTCACCATCCCCTGCTGGCTTTCTAGCTCTCCTGATCTTCTTGTAATTAGTTCAGTGACCTCTCCTGAACTATCTGGCTTGAACTCATTCGTTTTCCTGACTGGACTCTGACTAAAAGAGCTAGTTCTCCACAAATAGTTGATGTTCTTAATTTATTCATCTTAATACTTGGATATTTTTAATTTCACGAGGCAACATTTCTGCAGAATAAATTTCTGTAAATAGATTCTTACATAGTTCCTATAAGGAGAAACAGAATTTTTGTCATTCAATCAACAAGCAACTGTGTGGCAGGCATGGTTCTAGGCCCTGGAAATATAACAGTGAACCCAAGGGTATACAGCCTAATAAACTAGTTGATGACTTTATCTGTCACTCAATCCAACTACTTCATATTGCACACAAGGAAAAAAAGACCCCCAAAATAATCACAGCTAATGTGTATTGGGAATGTAATTTGTGGAAGGCTTTCATCTAAGCACTTTGCCTGAATTAACTTACTTAACACTCATGACAGCCCAGTGACTTAGGCAGTATTGTTATTCCCCTTTTAGCAATGCACAGAGAGGTAAAATAATTTATCCAAAAGCACTTAGCTAGCAAGTGATGGAGCTGGTGTTTGAACCCAGGCAGTCTGGCTGCACATCTCAAGCTCCTAATCATATAGTAGACTGCCTCCCTCCCAAGAGAGTGAAGGATGTGTTCAAGGCCATGGTTAGTGGCGTAGTCAGACTAGAACCAGGTACTTAATTTCTAAGTATATATTCCAACCATTAATGAATTGGCAGCCACTGCTGCAATCATTAAGGCAACAGCCATCCCTCTAGAAGAAATAACAAAAAATCACTGTATGTCTCTTTATAGTCTTTAATATACTCTGTAAAAGAATACAGAGGTCCATAAGGAATCTGCTGCACCGGCCATCAATAAGCACTTTACAAAACATCCAAAATCTAACAAACATTGGAAAAATCATGAAATCAGAAATTTGTATGTAAGAGATCATCTAGTTAGGTGGTTTTGAAACTGTTTAAACCTTGTAAGCCTTTCTTTAAGTCAAAGCTTCTAGGGGATTCCAATATGTAAAACAATTAACCCGGGTTTGGTGGAGCAGGGAAGAGGGTCCGACCTGGGAACGTTGGCAGCGCGGCTGAGGATGGGCTGGGGAGTACCAGCCGTGCGGATGAAAGGCTCTTGGTGCTGCAGCCAGGAGTTAGTGCTGTGCCTCTGAGGTGGGAGAGGCAACTTCAGGACACTGGTCCACAAGAGACCTCCCAGCTCCACATAATATCAAATGGCGAAAATCTCCATCTCAACACCAGCACCCAGCTTCACTCAATGACCAGCAAGATACAGTGCTGAACATCCTATGCCAAACAACTAGCAACACAGGAACACAACCCCACACATTAGCAGAGAGGCTGCCTAAGATCATAATAAGTCCACAGACACCCCAAAACACACCACCACACATGCACCTGCCCACCAGAAAGACAAGGTCCAGCCCCATCCACGAGAACACAGGCACTAGTCCCCTCCACCAGGAAGCCTACACAACCCACTGAACCAACCTTAGCCACTGGGCACAGACACCAAAAACAACAGGAACTACGAACCTGCAGCCTGAAAAAAGGAGACCCCAAACACAGTAAGATAAGCAAAATGAGAAGACTGAAAAACACACAGCAGATGAAGGAGCAAGATAAAAACCCACCAGACCTAACAAATGAAGAGGAATTGGCAGTCCACCTGAAAAAGAATTCAGAATAATGATAGTAAACATGATCCAAAATCTTGGAAATAGAATAGACAAAATGCAAGGAACATTTAACAAGGACCTAGAAGAACTAAAGATGAAACAAACACTGATGAACAACACAATAAATGAAATGAAAAATACTCTAGATGGGATCAATAGCAGAATAACTGAGGCAGAAGAACGGATAAGTGACCTGGAAGATAAAATAGTGGAAATAACTACTGCAGAGCAGAATAAAGAAAAAAGAATGAAAACAACTGAGGACAGTCTCAGAGACCTCTGGGACAATATTAAACACACCAACATATGAATTATAGGGGTTCCAGAAGAAGAAGAGAAAAAGAAAGGGACTGAGAAAATATTTAAAGAGATTATAGTTGAAAACTTCCCTAATATGGGAAAGGAAATAGTTAATCAAGTCCAGGAAGCACAGAGAGTCCCATACAGGATAAATCCAAGGAGAAATATGTCAAGACACATATTAAACAGTCAAAAATTAAATACAAAGAAAACATATTAAAAGCAGCAAGGGAAAAACAACAAATAACACACAAGGGAATGCCCATAAGGTTAACAGCTGATCTTTCAGCAGAAACTCTGCAAGCCAGAAGGGACTGGCAGGACATATTTAAAGTGATGAAGGAGAAAAACCTGCAACCAAGATTACTCTACCCAGCAAGGATCTCATTCAGATTTGATGGAGAAATTAAAACCTTTACAGACAAGCAAAAGCTGAGAGAGTCCAGCACTACCAAACCAGCTCTACAACAACTGCTAAAGGAACTTCTCTAGGCAAGAAACACAAGAGAAGGAAAAGACCTACAATAACGAGCCCAAAACAATTAAGAAAATGGGAATAGGAACATACATATCGATAATTACCTTAAATGTAAATGGACTAAATGCTCCCACCAAAAGACACAGATTGGCTGAATGGATACAAAAACAAGACCCATATATTTGCTGTCTACAAGAGACCCACTTCAGACCTAGAGACACACACAGACTGAAAGTAAGGGGATGGAAAAAGATATTTCATGCAAATGGAAACCAAAAGAAAGCTGGAGTAGCAATTCTCATATCAGACAAAATAGACTTTAAAATAAAGACTATTAGAAGAGTCAAAGAAGGACACTACATAATGATCAAGGGATCGATCCAAGAAGAAGATATAACAATTGGAAATATTTATGCACCCAACATAGTAGCACCTCAATACATAAGGCAAATACTAACAGCCATAAATGGGGAAATCAACAGTAACACATTCATGGTAGGGGACTTTAACACCCCACTTTCAGCAATGGACACATCATCCAAAATGAAAATAAATAAGGAAACACAAGCTTTAAAGGATACATTAAACCAGATGGACTTAATTGATATTTATAGGACATTCCATACAAAAACAACAGAATACACATTTTTCTCTAGGGCTCATGGAACATTCTTCAGGATAGATCATATCTTGTGTCACAAATCAAGCCTTGCTAAATTTAAGAAAATCGAAATTGTATCAAGTATCTTTTCTGACCACAATGCTATGAGACTAGATATCAATTACAGGAAAAGATCTGTAAAAACTACAAACACATGGAGGCTAAAAAATACACTACTTAATAACGAAGTGATCACTGAAGAAATCAAAGAGGAAATTAAAAAATACCTTGAAACAATGACAATTGGAGACATGATGACCCAAAATCTATGGGAAGCAGCAAAAGCAGTTCTAAGAGGGAAGTTTATAGCAATACAATCCTACCTTAAGAAACAGGAAACATCTCGAATAAACAACCTAACCTTGCACCTAAAACAATTAGAGAAAGAAGAACAAAAAAACCCCGAAGTTAGCAGAAGGAAAGAAATCATAAAAATCAGATCAGAAATAAATGAAAAAGAAATGAAGGAAACGATAGCAAAGATCAATAAAACGAAAAGCTGGTTCTTTGAGAAGATAAACAAAATTGATAAACCATTAGGCAGACTCATCAAGAAAAAAAGGGAGAAGACTCAAATCAATAGAATTAGAAATGAAAAAGGAGAAGTAACAACTGACACTGCAGAAATATAAAAGATCATGAGAGATTACTACTAGCAACTCTATGCCAATAAAATGGACAACCTGGAAGAAATAGAAAATGTGAACAGACCAATCACAAGCACTGAAATTGAAACTGTGATTAAAAATCGTCCAACAAACAAAAGCTCAGGACCAGATGGCTTCACAGGCGAATTCTATCAAACATTTAGAGAAGAACTAACACCTATCCTTCTCAAACTCTTCCAAAATACAGCAGAGGGAGGAACACTCCCAAACTCATTCTACGAGGCCACCATCACCCTGATACCAAAACCAGACAAGGATGTCACAAAGAAAGAAAACTACAGGCCAGTATCACTGATGAACATAGATGCAAAAATCCTCAACAAAATACTAGCAAACAGAATCCAACAGCACATTAAACGGATCATACACCATGATCAAGTGGGGTTTATTCCAGGAATGCAAGAATTCTTCAATATATGCAAATCAATCAACGTGATACACCATATTAACAAATTGAAGGAGAAAAACCATACGATCATCTCAACAGATGCAGAGAAAGCTTTCGACAAAATTCAACACCCATTTATGATAAAAACCCTGCAGAAAGTAGGCATAGAGGGAACTTTCCTCAACATAATAAAGGCCATATATGACAAATCCACAGACAACATCGTCCTTAATGGTGAAAAACTGAAAGCATTTCCACTAAGATCAGGAACAAGACAAGGTTGCCCACTCTCACCACTCTTATTCAACATAGTTTTGGAAGTTTTAGCCACAGCAATCAGAGAAGAAAAGGAAATAAAAGGAATCCAAATCGGAAAAGAAGAAGTAAAGCTGTCACTGTTTGCAGATGACATGATACTATACATAGAGAATCCTAAAGATGCTACCAGAAAACCGCTAGAGCTAATTAATGAATTTGGTAAAGTAGCAGGATACAAAATTAATGCACAGAAATCTCTGGCATACCTATACACTAATGTGGAAAAATCTGAAAGTGAAATTGAGAAAACACTCCCATTTACCATTGCAACAAAAAGAATAAGATATCTAGGAATAAACCTACCTAAGGAGACAAAAGACCTGTATGCAGAAAATTATAAGACACTGATGAAAGAAATTAAAGATGATACAAATAGATGGAGACATATACCATGTTCTTGGATTGGAAGAATCAACATTGTGAAAATGACTCTACTACCCAAAGCAATCTACAGATTCAATGCAATCCCTATCAAACTACCACTGGCATTTTTCACAGAACTAGAACAAAAAATCTCACAATTTGTATGGAAACACAAAAGACCCCCGAATAGCCAAAGCAATCTTGAGAATGAAAAATGGAGCTGGAGGAATCAGGCTACCTGACTTCAGACTATACTACAAAGCTACAGTAATCCAGACAGTATGGTACTGGCACAAAAACAGAAAGATAGATCAATGGAACAGGATAGAAAGCCCAGAGATAAACCCACGCACATATGGTCACCTTATCTTTGATAAAGGAGGCAGGAATGTATGGTGGAGAAAGGACAGCCTCTTCAGTAAGTGGTGCTGGGAAAACTGGACAGGTACATGTAAAAGTATGAGATTAGATCACTCCCTAACACCATACACAAAAATAATCTCAAAATGGATTAAAGACCTAAATGTAAGGCCAGAAACTATCAAACTCTTAGAGGAAAACATAGGCAGGACACTCTATGACATAAATCACAGCAAGATCCTTTTTGACCCACCTCCTAGAGAAATGGAAATAGAAACAAAAATAAACAAACGGGACCTAATGAAACTTCAAAGCTTTTGCACAGCAAAGGAAACCATAAACAAGACCAAAAGACAACCCTCAGAATGGGAGAAAATATTTGCAAATGAAGCAACTGACAAAGTATTAATCTCCAAAATTTATAAGCAGCTCATGCAGCTCAATAACAAAAATACAAACAACCCAATCCAAAAATGGGCAGAAGACCTAAATAGACATTTTTCCAAAGAAGATATACAGACTGCCAAGAAACACATGAAAGAATGCTCAACATCATTAATCATTAGAGAAATACAAATCAAAACTACAATGAGATATCATCTCACACCAGTCTGAATGGCCATCATCAAAAACTCTAGAAACAATAAATGCTGGAGAGGGTGTGGAGAAAAGAGAACACTCTTGCACTGCTGGTGGGAATGTGAATTGGTACAGCCACTATGGAGAACAGTATGGAGGTGCCTTAAAAAACTACAAATAGAACTACCATATGACCCAGCAATCCCACTACTGGGCATATACCCTGAGAAAACCATAATTCAGAAAGAGTCATGTACCAAAATGTTCACTGCAGCTCTATTTACAATAGCCCAGAGATGGAAACAACCTAAGTGCCCATCATCAGATGAATGGATAAAGAATGGAATATTACTCAGCCATAAAAAGAAACGAAATTGAGCTATTTTTAATGAGGTGGATAGACCTAGAGACTGTCATACAGAGTGAAGTAAGTCAGAAAGAGAAAGACAAATACCATATGCTAACACATATATATGGAATTTAAGAAAAAAGAAAATGTCATGAAGAACCTAGGGGTAAGACAGGAATAAAGACACAGACCTACTGGAGAACGGACTTGAGGATATGGGGAGGGGGAAGGGTGAGCTGTGACAAAGCGAGAGAGAGGCATGGACATATATACACTACCAAACGTAAGGTAGATAGCTAGTGGGAAGCAGCCGCATAGCACAGAGAGATCAGCTCGATGCTGTGTGACAGCCTGGCGGGGTGGGATAGGTAGGGTGGGAGGGTGGGAGACGCAAGGGGAAGAGATATGGGAACATATGTATATATATAACTGATTCATTTTGTTGTAAAGCAGAAACTAACACACCATTGTAAAGCAATTATACTCCAATAAAGATGTTAAAAAAAAAACAAAAACAATTAACCCCGTAAAAGTGGACCTGCCCCAGTCGGGATGGGTGGAAGATGCTAGAAGTTTCCTCTCCTTGCCTCTGTCTCCATTTTCCACAGCCCCTGAGCAGACTCCTCGGAGCCCATTTCTAAACCAATCAGGTCCAGTTCACCCCGGTCTCTCTAAACCCCTGAGTAGTGAGGGGACTTCCCCAAAATTATCTGGGGCAGTCCTAGCACAGTCAAGATCAGAGCCCAGGCTCTGAGTCCCTCACCAATGCTCTTTTCAACTTCACCACTATATGCTCTTTTGTCTTGCTTTCTGGGAACCGTGAGTATCTTTGCAGCAGGCAAATGTGTCTGTGACTTTTGAGCTCATCCACGTGGGCAGCAATAATAGAAGCCGGAACGGCCAGCAGGGGGAGGATAAACGAGCAAAGCCTCAGAGCAGGGCTAATTTCTGAGGCTCTAACCATCCCCGGCTACACGGTCAAGGCTGTACTGAGCCAAATGGAGAAGAAAACAGCTCTTTGATGTACTTGTGGGGGGCACTCGAAACCGCTCAGGAAGAAGCGTTTCCCAAGATATCAAAAGCCCGAACTGCTGGGACTGCTGTGAGCTGGAGATGCGCATCTGCAGTCCCAGGCTTGCTGTTCCGCAGTTGTTTTTATGGCATAACAGCGGGTCTGCTGCAGCGCTGGAGCCCGGAATTAGAGAGGACCCGCGGGTTTCCATGCTGCAGTGGCTTTTACACATGATCTGTTTTTCTGAGTCTTTCCCTGATATAGCCAACAACCTCCAGCTGCCGTTTAGACTTCATGGGGGTTCCCAGTTCTCAGCAGGGAGAAAGGATAGCCCTGGAAACCCCAGCTTTGAGACAGCTCGCTTAGCTTTGGAGACCAATGACCCAGAGACAAATCCTTGATGACTGAGCAGGGCGGGCTGGATAGAGGAATCAGGGTGGCAGACCGGGTCCCTACTGCCCCGGAGTTTTTGTTATCTGCCATACACGTTCCAGCCCAATGGCCAGAGCAAGGTCACTGAAGATCATTGTCATTAACCAAGGTGTTTTCACCTCCAAAATCACTGGCCAGGTTTCACATCTGCAGCTACATATCAACTCTTTGTTCAGATTTCCTCTCCTTCTAAATAGACTATATTATCCAAATGCACTCTCTGCAGAACCAAACCTTTTCTCTGAATGGTTTATTTTCTTTACCATTAAGGTCTGGTTGAAAACTCAGAAGTTTTGCTTGATTTACCATCAAACCAAATCTTATAAAGATATAAGGGACTGACAGTTTTCCATTTATGGATTAGATACTCATTCTTTCTGCCTTTTAACAGCTTTTCAATCTAACTTGTCATTCCAATGTCCTTCCCATTCCAAGATGACAATGCAAATTGGACACAGAGTGTGCACTTAGACCCGCCCTTCCAGAAAGCCTGAGCACCTAATGGTTTGTGAGGTTATTGGTTTGTTTTGGTTTTTTTCAAGTAAATTCTTTAAAAAACTTCCAGTAAATTGGTTAACTTCATGTCTTAAAGAAGAAAAAAAGGTCAATGTCCTTAATTGTTCTCTCTTCTCTTAGGGTGTCTTCCCATGGGAATGGGCTTCTTCAGACTTGGCTGAGGGTCCAACATGGTCTGCCTTCCTCTAATGTTCCAAGCTTTCCCTCTTCCTTTCTGTAGTCTCCAGCCTGACCTTGAAAATTTCATTCAGGAGCAATGACCAAGGCCCACAGTGCAGCAGGTTCTACCCTGCTCTGCTCTGGATGCATCAAGGTTCATCGTTCAATTCCAGATTCTTCCCTTCTTAAAAAGGTGCAAAAATATTAGCAGTGGTCATGTCTAATTGGTAGGATTTGGGGAGATTTGAATTTTCTTCTCCTTTGCCTATTTTTTCCTGTATGTCCCATGGAATAAAGGAATAGTATCTTTACTTCTGTGATAATCATCCCCCTGCAAACATCTTTAAGTAATAAATCTTTTAGTTTCAATTGTTCTGAAATTTCATATAAAAAGAATCATACATTTTTTACATTTGTAAGAGTTTATCCAATAAAGGACAAAAATGTGATGATGCAGAAGGAAGCTGTCTAGAACTATACTATCCAATATAATAGCTACCAACCACATGTGACTGTTGAGTACTTGAAATGAGACCAGTCCAAATTGATATGAAGAGCAAGTGACAAATGCACACCAGATTTTGAAGACATACTTTAGTATGAGAAAAGGAATGTGAAATATCTCATTAATACTTTTATATTGATTACTTATTGAAATGTTAGTATTTTCAACATCTTGTTTTAAATAAAATATATTATCAAAATTAAGTTTACTTGTTTCTTTTTATTTTTTAAATGTAGCTACCAGAAAACTTTAAATTACACAAGTGACTTGCATTAGATTTCTATTGGATGGCACTGGTCTACAAGCTCTCTGAATTCCTGACATTCAAAATTCCCACAAAACAACAGTTCTAAACAGTTTTTGGTGCCTACTGGACATCTATCCCAAGCCACTCATTTTGTTGTTGTTGTTGTTGCTTTGTTTTCTTTTTGACTTCTTCTTAGTCTAACTCCTTACAGTACAAAGCTCCTCCCGCACCCCTTGCCTTTCTCTCCTGAAGCTCTTCCACCCACCAACCAAAATGAGCATTGTGCCAATTTCTCCATGCCCCGACAAGTGGTCAGTCAGTGCTGTCATCCTCCAGTTCCTTTAATCTCCCCTTCTTTCTCCTACCCACACCGGCCCTTCATTCCTACACTTGGGTCCTCCCTCCCCACCCTCACCCCATCCTCTCATCCAAGACATCCCTTAGCTTTGGCTTACATGTGACTGATCATCACAGCCACATCACCATTGCAAGAAGACCTTCCTATCTCCTAAAACTAAAAGGCTTTACATCTCTTTTTATGTATATAATTGACATATAACATTATATTCATTTCAGGTGTATGATGCAACAATTCGATATTTATATATGTTGTGAAATGATCACTACTATAAGTCGAGTTAACATCCATCACCACATTTTTTTCTTGTGATGAAAGCTTTGAAGATATACTCTCTTAGCAACTTGCAAATGTACAATACAGTATTATTAACTGTAGATACATCCCCAGGGCTCTTACAGCTGAAGTTTGTACTTTTAACCCACTTCACCCATTTTACCCACCCCCACCTTTTTTTTTTAACATCTTTATTGGCGTATAATTGCTTTACAATGGTGTGTTAGTTTCTGCTTTATAACAAAGTGAATCAGTTATACATATACATATGTTCCCAAGCCTTTTTTTAGGCTTTACATTTTAAAACAAAACACCTCATCATTATTTCTGCTCTACAGCAGGTTCTTTGAAGAGACAGGGCATCCATCGTGGTGATCCTGATGCCATGATGTCATGATGTGATATACTGAAGAAGCACTGGATTTAGAACCCAAAGGCCTCTCTCTGGTTATGCTTGTGCCTCTGAGCAACCTGCTTCTCCTCCTGGCAGCACAGATTCCTCCTCTGTGAAGCACAGTGCTGGATACTTATTATTTCAGACGAGCATGCTTGTTTGTGCAAAGACCGGTAACAGCCCGTTGGGGAGCGTATTATGCTCATTTTAGTGTATACTTACACTCGGTAGTTATTACTTCAGAAAAGTGTGCTGAATTTATTTTTACTTCCTTGGATCGGGCCTCCTCTCAATTTCCTCTCTTCCTGGCTGGTTCAGATCAGTTTCCAGCAGCAACGTGGATAGTGGAATCATAGCCCATGCACGACTCTTTTCAACTCTCCTCCATCTCCCATTATTTCTCTGTCCAATATCCATCCAGATGTTTTCTCATCAGATCCAACATAAGAGAAAACAGAATCTTAAATCATCCTCTTGCTCACTTTGGAGACACTATCTCAACTTCTTCCTCCCTCAAGCTTGGAGTCCTGTCATTGTCTGAGATCGTTTTTCACCTCATCAGAGACCCTATAACTGCACACATGACTACTGAGCATTTTAAGTGTGGCTACTCCAAATTAAGATGTGCTGAAAGTTTAAAATATCCCCAGATTTTGAAGAGTGAGTGCAAAAATAAAAAAGGAATTAAAAACTTTTTTATATTGATTACACATTGAACTGATAACATTTTAGATATATTAGGTTAGGTAAAAATATATTAAGAAAATTAATTTCACCTGTTTATTTGACTTCTTTAATACGGCTACCAGAAGATTTTAAATCACATGCACGATTTGCGTTATATTTCTATTGGCTAGTTAGTGCTGCATTTACAATGATCAGCTTCTACTGCTTACTACTCTGCAGTAATAGCCCAGAGCCTTCCTTGTAAACTACTGGACTGCAATCAGTAAATGGAACAAATGGACATTTTGGGTGTAAGAATAAAGTGGCTTATTTTCTTCTTCCATTGTCTTTTAACTCTCTCAGGAGGGCTAGGCTGGTTTTCCCCTGCCTCTCCATGAAAATCTGACTTCTGATCACTCTTAAGTATTAGAAAATCTCAGAGTCATTTGAGTCACGAAACACATTCAATTCGTACTTAGAATTCTAAACTCACTACTAGCATCCAGCTTCATTTAAAGTTTGGAGGACTCACCCTTCCTTAGCTAGATCTGCTGTGGGGAAAAAAAAAGCTGCAGTCAGTGAAAGAGGCAGGGCTGTCATATTCCTCTTTCTCTCCCAGTCACTCTCCCCCAGCTTGCTAACCCAGGCTTCCGATTCCTCCAGCGGTGGAGAGCAGGCAGGCAGGGAGGTGTGGTTCTGCTGAGAGCAGGCTGTGGGCTTTCCAGGCCCTGCTGCTGTTCCAAACTGGCTCTTCCTCTCAGATTCCATGAGGTCTTTTGAAACCTCCCTCGTTGCTGAGGACCACTCACTCGAATTCCCTTGGTGTGGTGGATGTGTTCTCCAACATTTTGCTTACTGTTTCCACAGCCTGGAGGACTCCAGCAATGCTTTGCAATTCTCTCTGATGAGGCTTCTTTACTCTTTTCTTTTAGTTTTTATCGAGTACAATGTATGTATAAGTGGACCATGTGAAATGTCTCTTGGTGAGCAAACGTTGTGACCATCACCTGAATCGACAGTCTTCACTTTTCTAATGGCTCCTGTAGACAAGGTCAACCCTTTCTGTCGTGTGGCCGCATCAGGTCCTGGGGATGCTCATGCACCCTTTGCCTCCACAAATTCCGGGAGGACGTGCCCACGGCCATAGCAGCCCCTCCTTCACTCCCACCACCAAATCAGAAAGCAAGCTTTATGTTTCTTCAGGTGTGGATTATCCCCTTGTCCACCCAGCTGCTGGGACTGACGTCAAGCTCACTGAGTGGACTCAAAGGCCCTCCACTTGCTTTAGAGTGAAGAAGAGCCATCTTTACCCCTTGTCTTGGGTGGGTTGGGACTGGGACTTGTAGCACTCCCCAAAAATTTTCCTCCTTCATCACCACTCCAGGTGGGAGAGGGGGCATTTGAAATGGTTCTCAGCTCCCTGCTTTGAACGTGTTCATCTTGATCTGGTGCCTCACTTGATCTAGAAATCATATTCATTTTTGCACAGATCAGAGAGCTGTGAAGACCTTGAGATAACATGTCTCTGGTCTCGACCAAGAGCATGATACACGTCCAGATCAATATTCTTGACTTTCCATGTCTTATGTGAATGAATACCACTGCTCCTAAAACTCAGATTATCTTTTTCTTCACCAAATATACGTTTTTCCAAGCAGATTCAGTTAAAACTCTACTGCCCCTAAAAGAACAGATACATGGCTATAGTTTATACAGTACTTTGAACTTGTAAGAAGTTTGGGTTTCTTTTTTACAGCTGAATCCCAATCATTGCAGTTTGATGTTTCTTTGCTTTTTAAGCAAACTAAAAGGTCTCACAGTCATCTGCCTCTAACACTGACTTACATGTTTCTCTGAGGATGCAACCATCCTCAGCTTCTCAGGGCTGCTTCTCAAACAAGGCAATCCACAGGTACAGTGGGAGAGCTGAGAAAACAGTGAAAAGGGTCTCCAGGACGGCTCACACCAAGGAGTACTTCTCAGAACTTGTGCTGCAAGTGTCCTTGTCCCCGCGGTGACCACAGCCACCCCCAACCATTGCAGGAGATCCTCCAACACTAGCAGCCGTGTGGATGAAAGGCTCTTGGTGCTGCAGCCAGGAGTCAGTGCTGTGCCTCTGAGGTGGGAGACCCAACTTCAGAACACTGGTCCACAAGAGACCTCCCAGCTCCACATAATATCAAACGGCGAAAATCTCCCAGAGATCTCCATCTCAACACCAGCACCCAGCTTCACTCAACGACCTACAAGCTACAGTGCTAGACATCCTACGCCAAACAACTAGCAAGACAGGAACACAACCCCACCCATTAGCAGAGAGGCTGCTTAAAATCATAATAAGTCCACAGACACTCCAAAACACACCACCACACGTGGACCTGCCCACCAGAAAGATAAGATCCAGCCTCATCCACCAGAACACAGGCACTAGTCCCCTCCACCAGGAAGCCTAAACAACCCACTGAACCAACCTTAGCCACTGGGGACAGTCACCAAAATCAACGGGAACTATGAACCTGCAGCCTGAAAAAAGGAGACCCCAAACACAGTAAGATAAGCAAAATGAGAAGACTGAAAAACACACAGCAGATGAAGGAGCAAGATAAAAACCCACCAGACCTAACAAATGAAGAGAAAATATGAAGTCTACTTGAAAAAGAATTCAGAATAATGATAGTAAAGATGATCCAAAATCTTGGAAATAGAATAGACAAAATGCAAGAAACATTTAACAAGGACCTAGAAGAAATAAAGATGAAACAAACACTGATGAACAACACAATAAATGAAATGAAAAATACTCTAGATGGGATCAATAGCAGAATAACTGAGGCAGAAGAACGGATAAGTGACCTGGAAGATAAAATAGTGGAAATAACTACTGCAGAGCAGAATAAAGAAAAAAGAATGAAAAGAACTGAGGACAGTCTCAGAGACCTCTGGGACAACATTAAACGCATCAACATTCGAATTATAGGGGTTCCAGAAGAAGAAGAGAAAAAGAAAGGGACTGAGAAAATATTTAAAGAGATTATAGTTGAAAACATCCCTAATACGGGAAAGGAAATAGTTAATCAATTCCAGGAAGCACAGAGAGTCCCATACAGGATAAATCCAAGGAGAAATACATCAAGACACATATTAATCAAACTGTCAAAAATTAAATACAAAGAAAACATATTAAAAGCAGCAAGGGAAAAACAACAAATAACACACAAGGGAATGCCCATAAGGTTAACAGCTGATCTTTCAGCAGAAACTCTGCAAGCCAGAAGGGACTGGCAGGACATATTTAAAGTGATGAAGGAGAAAAACCTGCAACCAAGATTACTCTACCCAGCAAGGAACTCATTCAGATTTGATGGAGAAATTAAAACATTTACAGACAAGCAAAAGCTGAGAGAGTCCAGCACTACCAAACCAGCTCTACAACAACTGCTAAAGGAACTTCTCTAGGGAAGAAACACAAGAGAAGGAAAAGACCTACAATAACGAACCCAGAACAATTAAGAAAATGGGAATAGGAACATACATATCGATAATTACCTTAAATGTAAATGGACTAAATGCTCCCACCAAAAGACACAGATTGGCTGAATGGATACAAAAACAAGACCCATATATTTGCTGTCTACAAGAGACCCACTTCAGACCTAGAGACACATACAGACTAAAGTAAGGGGATGGAGAAAGATATTTCATGCAAATGGAAACCAAAAGAAAGCTGGAGTAGCAATTCTCATATCAGACAAAATAGACTTTAAAATAAAGACTATTAGAAGAGTCAAAGAAGGACACTACATAATGATCAAGGGATCGATCCAAGAAGAAGATATAACAATTGGAAATATTTATGCACCTAACACAGAAGCACCTCAATACATAAGGCAAATATTAACAGCCATAAAAGGGGAAATCAACAGTAACACATTCATAGTAGGGGACTTTAACATTCAACTTTCACCAATAGACACATCATCCAAAATGAAAATAAATAAGGAAACACAAGCTTTAAAGGATACATTAAACCAGATGGACTTAATTGATATTTATAGGACATTCCATCCAAAAACAACAGAATACACATTTTCCTCCAGTGCTCAAGGAACATTCTCCAGGATAGGTCATATCTTGGGTCACAAATCAAGCCTTGGCAAATTTAAGAAAATCAAAATTGTATCAAGTATCTTTTCCGACCACAATGCTATGAGACTAGATATCAATTACAGGAAAAGATCTGTAAAAAATACAAACACATGGGGACTAAACAATATACTACTTAATAATGAAGTGATCACTGAAGAAATCAAAGAGGAAATTAAAAAATACTTAGAAACAAATGACAATGGAGACACGACGACCCAAAATCTATGGGATGCAGCAAAAGCAGTTCTAAGAGGGAAGTTTATAGCAATACAATCCTACCTTAAGAAACAGGAAACATCTCGAATAAGCAACCTATACTTGCACCTAAAGCAATTAGAGAAAGAAGAACAAAAAAAAAACCCAAAGTTAGCAGAAGGAAAGAAATCATAAAAACCAGATCAGAAATAAATGAAAAAGAAATGAAGGAAACGATAGCAAAGATCAATAAAACTAAAAGCTGGTTCTTTGAGAAGATAAACAAAATTGATAAACCATTAGCCAGACTCATCAAGAAAAAAAGGGAGAAGACTCAAATCAATAGAATTAGAAATGAAAAAGGAGAAATAACAACTGACACTGCAGAAATACCAAAGATCATGAGAGATTACTACAAGCAACTCTATGCCAATAAAATGGACAACCTGGAAGAAATGGACAAATTCTTAGAAATGCACCACCTGCCAAGACTGAATCAGGAAGAAATAGAAAATATGAACAGATCAATCTCAAGCACTGAAATTGAAACTGTGATTTAAAATCTTCCAACAAACAAAAGCCCAGGACCAGATGGCTTCACAGGCGAATTCTATCAAACATTTAGAGAAGAGCTAACACCTATCCTTCTCAAACTCTTCCAAAATATAGCAGAAGGAGGAACACTCCCAAACTCATTCTACGAGGCCACCATCACCCTGATACCAAAACCAGACAAGGATGTCACAAAGAAAGAAAACTATAGGCTTATATCACTGATGAACATAGATGCAAAAATCCTCAACAAATACTAGCAAACAGAATCCAACAGCACATTATACGGATCATACACCATGATCAAGTGGGGTTTATTCCAGGAATGCGAGGATTCTTCAGTATACACAAATCAATCATCGTGATACACCATATTTACAAATTGAAGGAGAAAAACCATACGATCATTTCAATAGATGCAGAGAAAGCTTTCGACAAAATTCAACATGCATTTATGATAAAACCCTGCAGAAAGTAAGCATAGAGGGAACTTCCCTCAACATAATAAAGGCCATATATGACAAACTCACAGCCAATATCGTCCTCAATGGTGAAAAACTGAAAGCATTTCCACTAAGATCAGGAACAAGACAAGGTTGCCCACTCTCACCACTCTTATTCAACATAGTTTTGGAAGTTTTAGCCACAGCAATCAGAGAAGAAAAGGAAATAAAAGGAATCCAAATCGGAAAAGAAGAAGTAAAGCTGTCACTGTTTGCAGATGACATGATACTATACATAGAGAATCCTAAAGGTGCTACCAGGAAACTGCTAGAGCTAATCAGTGAATTTGGTAAAGTAGCAGGATACAAAATTAATGCACAGAAATCTCTGGCATTCCTATACAGTAATGAAAAAACATCTGAAAGTGAAATCAAGAAAACACTCCCAATTACCATTGCAACTAAAAGAATAAGATATCTAGGAATAAACCTACCTAAGGAGACAAAAGACCTGTATGCAGAAAATTATAAGACACTGATGAAAGAAATTAAAGATGATACAGATAGATGGAGACATATACCATGTTCTTGGATTGGAAGAATCAACATTGTGAAAATGACTCTACTACCCAAAGCAATCTACAGATTCAGTGCAATCCCTATCAAACTACCACTGGCAATTTTCACAGAACTAGAACAAAAAAATCTCACAATTTGTATGGAAACACAAAGGACCCCCGAATAGCCAAAGCAATCTTGAGAATGAAAAACGGAGCTGGAGGAATCAGGCTCCCTGACTTCAGACTATACTACAAAGCTACAGTAATCAAGACAGTATGGTACTGGCACAAAAACAGAAAGATAGATCAATGGAACAGGATAGAAAGCCCAGAGATAAACCCACACACATATGGTCACCTTATCTTTGATAAAGGAGGCAGGAATGTATGGTGGAGAAGGGACAGCCTCTTCAATAAGTGGTGCTGGGAAAACTGGACAGGTACATGTAAAAGTATGAAATTAGATCACTCCCTAACACCATACACAAAAATAATCTCAAAATGGATTAAAGACCTAAATGTAAGGCCAGAAACTATCAAACTCTTAGAGGAAAACATAGGCAGGACACTCTATGACATAAATCACAGCAAGATCCTTTTTGACCCACCTCCTAGAGAAATGGAAATAGAAACAAAAATAAACAAATGGGACCTAATGAAACTTCAAAGCTTTTGCACAGCAAAGGAAACCATAAACAAGACCAAAACACAACCCTCAGAATGGGAGAAAATATTTGCAAATGAAGCAACTGACAAAGGATTAATCTCCAAAATTTACAAGCAGTTCATGCAGCTCAATAACAACAAAACCAACAACCCAATCCAAAAATGGGCAGAAGACCTAAATAGACATTTCTCCAAAGATATACAGACTGCCAACAAACACATGAAAGAATGCTCAACAACACTAATCATTAGAGAAATACAAATCGAAACTACAATGAGATATCATCTCACACCAGTCAGAATAGCCATCATCAAAAACTCTAAAAACCATAAATGCTGGAGAGGGTGTGGAGAAAAGGGAACCCTCTTGCACTGTTGGTGGGAATGTAAATTGATACAGCCACTGTGGAGAACAGTATGGAGGTTCCTTAAAAAACTACAAATAGAACTACCATATGACCCAGCAATCCCACTACTGGGCATATACCCTGAGAAAACCATAATTCAAAAAGAGTCACGTACCAAAATGTTCATTGCAGTTCTATTTACAATAGCCCAGAGATGGAAACACCCTAAGTGTCCATCATCGGATGAATGGATAAAGAAGATGTGGCACATATATACAATGGAATATTACTCAGCCATAAAAAGAAATGAAATTGAGCTATTTTTAATGAGGTGGATAGACCTAGAGTCTGTCATACAGAGTGAAGTAAGTCAGAAAGAGAGAGACAAATACCATATGCTAACACATATATATGGAATTTAAGGAAAAAAATGTCATGAAGAACCTAGGGGTAAGACAGGAATAAAGACACAGACCTACTAGAGAATGGACTTGAGGATATGGGGAGGGGGAAGCGTAAGCTGTGACAAAGAGAGAGAGAGGCATGGACATATATACACTACCAAACGTAAGGTAGATAGCTAGTGGGAAGCAGCCGCATAGCACAGGGAGATCAGCTAGGTGCTTTGTGATCGCCTGTGGGGTGGGATAGGGAGGGTGGGAGGGAGGGAGACGTAAGAGGGAAGAGATATGGGAACATACGTATATATATAACTGAGTCATTTTGTTGTAAAGCAGAAACTGACACACCATTGTAAAGCAATTATACTCCAATAAAGATGTTAAAAAAAAAAAAACAGTGAAAAGGCTGTTATGGGAGCAGACAGGATGTAGTGTTTGGCATCTGGTACAGGACAGAGAATGTGTTATGAGGCTGCTCAGCCTACTCAAGAATCCCACACATGTTTTCTGAAGTTCATCCCTGGATAATCCCACTGTAATAGGAAAAATGGTGGCCATGCTTGGTCTATTTCTACAGCTGAGTGCAAATGTCGACTGTGGAAAAGTCTACACAGGAGAACTCTGTCCTCAGTCATGGACCCTGGCCAGAGAGCATGAAATGTGTGTGGTGAGTTCAAAAGGGACCAGGACAAAAAGTACTAAAGGGTCATATGACCCATTTTCTTGGTTGGGAAAACAATTCAGTAACAGTCCCACTGACAGCAGGGCATCTCGGGAGGGAACCATCCCATGCTGTGGGGAGGTGTCGCTAGTCCTACGTGGGACTTTTCAACCACGTTCACACACCTGGCTACTGGGTTTCATCAGATACACCATCAGGAATATGAAAGGCCAGAAATATAATAGAAACCAAAGAGTTCCTGTAGTTGAGAGACAGATGATGTCTGAAAAGCAGGGCAGAGTTGCTTCTTGTCTGGTCAGTGGCTTACTTTGTCAGACAGAAAAGGAAAATGTCTGTTACTATTTGTAGGACATAAAACAGGAGTAATAAAAGCTGTGTTCAGCACCAAAGGACCCATTGTTATAAAATACTACAAAATACCCCTGTTGGTTCTTAGAGTTTATAGAAGCTCCCCAGTGGAAGCTGTAGTTTTGCCCTTTGTGTTTTTTTGACTCCAGCTGCAGCTCCTAAACTCCTGCATGTTAGTCAGAGGGACAAGGAGAGGTCATTTTGCAGCATCTTTCCCTTTCAACCCAGATGGATAGCCTGTGTTTACCTTTGCACACAGAAAACATCTTTGGAAATTTCTTCTTCCCACTCTGACTCTACTTGCCTAAACCAGTTTGTGTTCCATGAAGAGAAACAGGCAATGAATTCTCAAACAAAATAGGAGACCCTTCCAGCACACACACACACACACACACACACACACACACACACACACACGCACACACACACACACACACTCTAGCCTTGCCCTAAAACTCCCAGGGCAATAGAGTACGTTTCCAAGCCCAACCACCATCTGAGTAAGAGTCATTTTTTAATTAAACAAACCCAATTTCATATTTCACACAATGATGTAATGGCAGATCCTTGTGGAAACTGTGTGACACACAGCAACGCATGTGAAATGGAGGTAAAAGGAAAAATTAAATGAAAATACATATTTGAGCTGGTTATTAGGAACAATAACATTTCCAGGAATGGGTCACTTGGGGAAGCAGTTGATTTGGCTGGGGATAAACAGTGCCTCCTAAGTGTGCCCTGAGAAGAAACGATCAGAACTTAATTTTAAATCTAAAGATTGTAATAAGAACTTGGTTATTTAAAGTCACTGTCAAAGAGAAGGGAGCAAGCATGAGCCAACCCCTAGAGGAAGAATCATGGAATGCTCATGTTGCCCTTGAGGTCAGAAGAGGGGCAGAGATTAGTTCAATATGCTAAAGCTAATTTCTTCTGGTCTTTTCCAATGCTGTAGCAATAGGAACCCTCTGGTTACACAGTTGTCTGCCGCAACAATGAGTTTCTGAGATCTGCATTAATGTATGCGGCAGAAAGGAGAGAAAAGATTCATTCCATAGAGAGCTCTCTGCCAGCTAAGGGTTTTGGTGAAATGTTTGTAATCCGATGCTTTTGGTCTTAATCTTCTCATTTATAGACTGATTTTACATTGCTGAACACTCACTATGTTCCTCCCAGACCAATGCTATTTTTGCAGAAGAATAAATACACGGTAGACATGAAATGACAATTCTTTTTTTGCCCGGGCTGGAATCTAAAATTTGAAACAGCTGATATTCTCTTCCTTAAATAACTAAAACACAGATTTGGTAGTTTACCTTGGTGTTCTACCAAGAGTGTGCTCAAATGGGCATACTTGAACTGTGCAAAGGGGTAGGAATTGAATGGTTGGGTGGGCGGCGGGGAACAGCAGGATTGGGTGTAAGATGAACCATTTCCTGAGGCTGTGCAGGGGAGGACAACTCAGGGCAGTGCTTGGAAATGAAGAATTTGCAGTTAACAGTCCTTTAGGTATAACCCTGAGATCAAGAGAAAGCTAATGAAAGAACGATTTTACTCTCTATGTCAGAATCAACCAAAATTAACTAGGCTCTTAATTTTACATATTATCATAAAGTCTATAAATAGATTATGTCAGGTTTAAGCTTCCCAGAGATTAAAATTGACTGTATTAATCTTTCTTTAAAGCATCATTATATTTCTCTGGAACACAAAAGCAACATGCTATGAGTCACAAAAGTATGCAATTTCAAGGACAGTTGATACTGTGTCACTCAAGGCTTCCCAGATACCAAATAAAAATTCCATTGCTTTGCATGTGTGTCTTACTGTCTTGCTCCCCTTGCCTGACTACAACTCAATGACCTTCAAATGCAATATCTATTGTTGCAGTAACTTTCATCTTTACCTAAGTGAAGCAGAATCAATGCACTTGACCAGCAATTCCAATTAGACCACTATAGACAATCCTGCTGAATCTGCAAGCTTTGGATTTATATTGAATTAATGAAAGCTGAAAGGGGTTCCCATATTACAGCCACACTTAATGCATCCTTGTCAAAAAGAAATGTAATTACAATATTACACGTGCATAGTAGGTTGATCAACTTATGCAAGGTGACAACTATGAATTGATCATGTTAGATCATCAATAAAAATCCCTGTAACTATTACATAATGTGCCGCTTTTAGATTATTTAATTCCCTAGAGCCTGGATGGTTCAGATGATTGGTAAAGAGATATACATTTAGAGTCACTTATTTTCATGTCAATGGTTTAAATAGACTGGTAGGTAGTATCAAAGGCAACTGCTCCATATCAATTAGCTTTTATGGTTTAAACAAAACTCAGGTCTTAGTCTAACAATTTATTTCTATATGGGTAAATCCAAGAAAAAAATATTTTTAAATATTTACAGTTAATTTTTGGAGTAAAAAAAAAAAATCCTGAAAAAAAGGAAAAAAAAAGCAAGGGAATGGATAAGATGGCAAAGAAACATTTACATCTACTGTCTGGGGGCTCTGATTTAGGCATTAGACATGCCTTAAAGCATTAGCTTTGCCAATCACCTTTAATATTAGTTTTTGGCTTGCTAGATTAATTAGAAGAGAAAAAGAATCTAAGCTCTAAAATGTTTTTAAAAAAGAGAGAGAAAGGTGCATCTAGTTACCTAAGTACTACGATCAGTTAACCTCTGTAGTAATGTTGACATGATGGTTGGCAAACTTGACTATCTATTTTCATCAACAATAGTATCAATAGTATTATGTCAATTTCTTATCTGAGATATTACAGAAAAGAAGTCCCTATTCCCCTTGACCCCTACTAACAAAAAAAACCAAAAAACAAAAACAAAAAACAAGGAGAAATAGGAAACACCATAACCCTGAACCAAAATTTATGACGAAGGGTTACTGAATGTACTGGAAACTGTGCCCAAGGAAAGGAAGACTCCAAAAGAAAAAGTCTGAGCTCTGCAGACCTTGAGATAACATGTTCTCCAGACCATATGGCCCACCAGAGGGGTCAACCCAGCTGCTTTGACTGGAGCAGCAAGGTCAGGGTGTGTGGGCTAGCCAGGCGAGCTTCCCACAGAGAGGCAGAGGACTTACTTTTGCAAGAAATAGTCTGTCAGTGAGACTGGAGCTCGAATAAACCTGGGTACAGCTTTGGTTACATGAAGATAAGTAAAATTTAAATTGCCAAAGAAGGACCTGTGTCCAAGGAGCCAGAGTGATTTCCCCCATCTGAAGGCAGAATCATACCAACCAGGCAGAGTGCTGTGACAAAGTAGTCAGAGGCAACATAGCAATTGTTTCTGTTATCCCAGTTTATCTCTGATTATCCCTACACTTTTGTTCTCCAAACAGCTAGTCCAGGAAAACTTCCACCATTCAATGATGGACACCAACATGGAATTTATACACATACTGCAAGAAACAAGGAAGAAAGAAACAAAACAAGTGAAGAATACACATCAGGACGCTGTAGGTTAACTCCTGAGCTCAGGTCGCCCCGTCCCACCCCCCCTCACCCACCCCCACCCCCCAAGAGATGAGTGATGCCCAAGATCCTGCCACAATCCCTGCGGTTGGCACCCAGGTGAAGCTGAGGGGCTGGAGCCGTCAAGGGGAGGGGGGTGAGTCTTTCCATTTCCGCCGGCACGAGGAGCTCCAGGCCTTCCTCAGCCTTCTGGAGCACAGTTTCCTCCAGGATTTCCTCTCCAAAGATCCCTGTTTCCAGATTTCAGATAAGTATCTCCTGGCCATGGTGCTGGTCTACTTCCGGCGCGCCAACCTGCAGCTCAGCGAGTACACCCACAGCAATCTGTTCCTGGCACTGTACCTTGCAAATGACATGGAGGAAGAGCTGGAGGACCCCAAAAGCGTGATTTTTCTGTGGGCCCTGGGCCAAGATTGGCATCATCGAGTGTCAGACTTCCTGTGTCAGAGGGACAAGCTGTGGGCACGGATGGGCTTCAGGGCTGTGGTGAGACGCCAGAGCTGCGAGGAGGTCATGGCCAAGGAGCCGACCCACTGGGCCTGGACTCGGGAGAGGCATCCCCACCACGGCAGGGCTCAGAGGAGCTACCCAAAGGCCCAGATCCCCCTCCCCCGGGGCCCCGGCCTCTCGCCACCCCACTGTCCCCTGTGTGGCTTGCCCCCTTGCCACAGCCACCGCTGCCACCAGCCCTGCCCCTTGCCTGTCATATCCAAGTGCCCTTCCCAAAACCCTGAGCGGCACCGCCCTCCCTCCCAAGCTTGTCTCTCAGTGGCTGGAGACTCCTGGAGTGGGGCCTTCCTCATTGTCCTGCCCACCCAGCTGCAACTGGAGCCAGGCACCTACACCCTCCACATCTTCTCAAAGCTGCTGCCGTGCCCTCGGCGCTGACACTCGCAGGGTGAAGAACAGCCCGTCTGCTCCCTGCTGACCCAGTGCTCTACTGGCTGGGGCCCCTCCGGCCTCCTGTCTACTTGGCCTCAGGCTGGCAGGGCTGCCCATGCCCCCTGCCCCTTCCTCCCAACCTGCAACTTGTACGCACTCTGACCTGACTCCTCAAATAAATTCATGTCCACAGGACACCAACTGTGCTTAGGCCCTAGTCTGGGTCCCTGACCCAGGGTGGGGGCAGGGAGGGAGCTACCGGGAGAGGGGCATCTGCCACGTTTAGGTACCAGTGGTTGGAGACCCATGAGCACAGGTCCTGTAATAGCTCCTCTCCTCCCATTCGTGACCAGTCATCCTGAGCCTGTTTCCCCTTTTTAACATCCATGTGGATGGTGAGATCCACACAGTGCAGATGGGACTAAATGAGATGAGGTATCTGCAGTCCTTAGAAGAGGGTCTGGAACCTCCTGGACAAAAAAATGCTCAGAAGGAAAACGGCTCCATTGTCAGTCTAGAAATGCCTGTAGGGTCAGGTCTATTTAGGAATGAGCCTTGGTCCTTGCTCTGGGCGGCAATCGGATATAATGTAATTATTATAATACAAGACCCCCTCTCCCTTCCCCAAAGTAAGTTTGTTAATTGGGGAGCAGGGAAGACTCACCCGAGGAGCTGGCATTTGAACAGGGCCTTGAACAATGTCAGGTTTGCCCGTGCTCAGGTGGTGGTGTTGGGGTGCTGGTGGTGAGGAACAGTGTTCTTGGAAAGACAGTCCAGAGTAGTGAGTAAGACTTGGTCTCTGGTGCCAGACAGCTTAAGTTCAAAGTCCAGGTTTATGTGTGACTTTAGCCTGTTATTTAATCTCCTCTACTGCCTCATCTGTAAAATGGGTATTACACTAAAAAGGGTGTCGGTTGAGATTTGAATGAGTTAGTCCTAGAAGGGTTTAGAACTAGGTTTCAAGAGTAGAGCTCAAATGTGGGTGTTACTAGTAGAGGGAACTGCTGCCCAGAGAAAGGCTAGAGGGGAACGTACGTTTGGGGAGCGGCCAGAACACAAGACAGAGAAGTCTAAAGGGTCAGGTGGCAGAGGAATCTGGACGTGATTCCCCTGCCTCTCTATGAGTGGCTCCCAAGAAGTAAGGAGGTAAAGCCTGGAGACTGCGACCGTTAGAAGCCATGACAAGGGCTGTGAAGTATTTGTAAGAGTTTTCCAAATAGGTAATATGTTCACATGTATGTTTTGAATTTTGCACCAAGTGTCACCGTCTACCCCTGACTCCCAGCCATCTGGTTCCCCTTCCTGGAAGCAATGAAAGTAATAATTCATGTCCTGCCAGAGAAAGAATCTGAATGTCTATAACCAAACGTGGTATAATAAAAATATACATATTAAAAAAAAAAAAAAAAAGAATACACATCAGAAAATTATACACAAATCAGTTTGAGATTATGATCAAACATCTTCATGAAAATTAAAGAAAGCAAATGTGATATGACTTCAGAGGGAGAAAAAAACAAAGGAAAAAAAATCAGGGCTCATAAGAGAAAAACATAAGAGAAAATTATTTGCTTTTTAAAGGACATGAAATGAAAGAAAATATAAACATAGTGAAAGTCCTATTAGAAATAGAAATTACTGGAAAGAAGTTAGAAACATATAGGAAATGCTTTAGAAAATTTGAGCATATTGAAAAGGAAAATAAATCTTTTTTTAAAAAATGACTTAAGGGTAAACGTTAATTATGTAAGACAGTTAAAGGAGAGCAGCCTCTGTATCTTGAAGAAGATAACCAAAAACTAGCAGAAAAAAATTCAAACATAAAATAGAAGACTCCTATAATTTAAATTAATTAAACAGAATGAAGGACCATACTAAGTCCCAGGAAAATGATTTGATACAAATCAGTTCTGATAAACCTGTCTAGAAAAAAAGTATATAACTTCAACCTTCTAAAAAAAGAACAAAGAGGGCTTCCGTGGTGGCGCAGTGATTGAGAGTCCGCCTACCGATGCAGGGGACACGGGTTCGTGCCCCGGTCCGGGAAGATCCCACATGCCGCGGGGCGGCTGCGCCCGTGAGCCGTGGCCGCTGAGCCTGCGCATCCGGAGCCTGTTGCTCCGCAACGGGAGAGGCCACAACAGTGAGAGGCCCACGTACCGCAAAAAAAAAAAAAAAAAGAACAAAGAATATCATTAGGAATGGTGGGGACTACTGAATCAATTTAAATATAAAAGTAAGTCTAAATATACTTGAAAATTATTGTTACATTTCACAATATTTAACATAATAAATTAACAAGAATGACAATGTAGAAATAATAATCTAATTAACAAAACAGGGAGAAAAGTTAGAAAAATGGCAAAAGGAAGTATTCAAAGAAATAATGGTAGAAAATTTTCCAGGATTAAAGAAAAACATTCTCCCAAAATTGAAAGGCCCTCTGAACCTCAAAGAGGATAAATAAACATAAAGTAGTCCTTACAGCAAAAGGGCAAGAATAGCCAAGACACTATTAAAGAAAAATTAATCTGGGGTGTTGGCCTTGCTACATATAGTAATTTTTTTAAGTATATTATTGACACTGAGATAGAAAAATAGCTAATGAAGCAGAAAAAAGAAGCCATAAACAAATCAAGTATATATAGAAACTCGATATATGACAAACTGGTAAGCCATATCAATGGGAAAGCAGAGACTATTCAATAAATGGTTTGGGGACAACTTTATACTCATATGAAAAAAGTTAAAAATGGAGGCCTACCTCACATAATTTCCAACTATCAATCCCCGATGAGTAAATGTGAAAAGCAAAATTTTCAAACTTTTAAAAGTTAGTAAAGGACTTTGGTTTCAGCTCTGATGTGTCAAGAGCTTAAAAGCCACCACTCGTATCCTTACAACAAGAAAAAAGCTGAACAAAGTGAAAATCAACAACTTTTCTTGGAGCCACAGGTAAAACCACCACCTGAAATCAGGAGCGGCTGATGAACACAGAACATCACAACTGAGATTAGTTTACCCGAAGCAGAAGCAGCTAGAGCCCTAAATTGATAGGGACACTGAAACAGTAACTTTGACAAATTGCTGGAGGCACAGTACAGAATAGCGTGAGAATGAGAAACTCCCAGGGGCTGCAGCCAGAGAGGGTACCACACCCGCATGGGTTTTACCTCCAGAAACCCTACCAGGGTTTCATAGTGAACAGACAAGAAAAACCCTCCTTTCTGGCAGGGGGAGAGGACAGAGGACAGCATTTTGAAATATGCTCAAAGCATTCTCCATTACAAAGGCTTATTCAATAAATAAAAAGAGCCTTGTCAGATGTGACAGAAGGGAAATTATTCAACTCTACCTCTTCTAGTCTTCCTGTCTCTCCTAAAAAGGAAAAAAAAAACAATGTTGAGAAACACTTGTGAAGGTCTTAACACAGGGACACAGGCCCACTAAAACACTGAGATATAGTCATAAGACTGTAGAACCCTTCCCTTCATCCCACATCTGACCACCACATCAACAGGGCTCCAGTATAATAACAGTGGGTTACAGCTGAAAGAGCAGCAAGATACAAGCTCTATTTAAGAAGGAACTTTCAGGGAAACCCAAAGCCAACAGAGGAGATAAAAACAAAGACACCAAGGGAAATTGAAGCCTCCTAAAACCTACAGCTACAGCAAATATTAAATCCAGGACAACTCCTAGCCAGATTTACATAAAACCTCACACTAAAGGCCTATTTACCTCTGTTTCTATTACTCAGTTCATGATATCCAGCTTTCAACCAAAATTTACAAGGCATGCTAAAAGGCAAGAAAAAACACAGCCTGAAGAAGCAAATAAAACATCAGAACGAGATTTAGATATGGCAGAGATTTTGGAATTATCAAACTAGGAATTTTTTTAAACTATGTTTAATATGTTAAGGGCTCTAATGGAAAAAGCTGACAATATGCAAAAACAGGTAATGTAAGCAGAGAGATGAAAACTCTAAGAAATAATTTTAAAGAAATGCTAGAAATCAAATCACTGAAACAGAAATGAAGGAAGTCTTCGATGGGCTCATTTGTAGACAGGACACAGCCCAAGGACAGAATCAGTGAGTCTGAAGACATGTCAATAGAAAATTCCCAAACTGAAATGCAAAGAAAAAGGAGAGCAAAAAAATAGAACAAACTATCCAAGAACTGTGGGACAATTTCAAAAGGAGAAACATATGTGATGGTGAAATATCAGAAGGAGAAAAAAGAGGTGACAGAACAGAAAAAAATATTTGAAATAATAATGGCTGAGAATTTTCCAAAATTAATGAGACACAAAACCATAGATAAGAGAAACTCAAAAAACACCAAACAAGATAAATACCAAAAAAAAAAATCTACTCCTGGGTATATTATATTCGAACTTCAGAAAATCAAAGAGAAAATCTTGAAAGCAAACCAGAAAAAAACACACTGTACCTATAGAGGAACAAGAATAAAAATTATATCAGACTTCTCTTCAAAAACCATGCAAGCAAGAAAATAATGGAATAAAATATTTAGTGTTGAAAAAAACCCCACCAACAGGAATTCTATATACAGTGAAAGTATCCTTCAAAAGTAAAAGAAAATAAAGAGTTTTTCAGTCAAACAAAAACAGGGACTCCATCACCAGCAAACCTGGTCTACAAGAAAAGTTCAAAGTTCTTAAGGGAAAAGGAAAATTATATAGGTCAGAAACTCAGTTCTACATAAAGAAAGGAGAAAAAATAAATAAATGAAAATAATAAAACATTTATTTTTCATACTCTTAATTGATCTAATAGATGACAATTTGTTCAAAATAATAATAGCAATAGTGTATTGGTTGATTATAGCTTATGGGTAAGTGAAATGAATGACAGAAATGTTATAAGGGATGAAAGAGGATAATTGGAAATACTCTGTTATATCTATACCACCCATAAAGTGATATAGTGCTCTTTGAAAGTAGACTAAGATTAGTTGAAAATGTATATTAAAATTCTTGAAAAACCAATAAAAAATTTTTTAAGTATAATTCATATGCTAGAGAGGAGAGAAACTGGAATCATATAAAATGTTCAATTAATATCAGGGAAGGCAGAAAAAGAGTAAAATATTTAGAAAGAAAGAACATATACAATAAATCAAAAGTTATAAAACTTGAAGATATCAATCCGTATATATATCAATAATCACTTTAAACATCAATGGTCTAGTGCCCTTCAGGTCTTGGAAGGTTTTTTATTCGTTTTTTTTTCAAATGAGGGACTCTGAACTTAAAGCTTTATTACCTTCATGGTAAATATACCTCTGTATTCTGTTTAAAAACAAAACAAAAAGAAACTAATGCATAGAAAAAGACTGAAAGGAAATACCCTGAAAATATTGACAATGTGTTTAGGTGTCATAACTACGGGTAGATTTTATTTTTTTCTATCTATTTTTCTGTACTATCAAAATTTTCTTTAAATAACCTTCTTTTGCTTTAGCATTATATTAGTTTAAGTGATATTTCCTCTGGCTTTAACTGTTCTACAGGCTTCAATCTTTTGATTAACTTTCTATCCAGCCCTTTGATGTTTCTAGGCTTGTGAATTGTTTATTCACAAGTTATAACTTCTCAACCAAATCTTCTTTAAAACACTATGTAGATGCATATATAAAGTTGCAATGCTAACAACTTCATTGATAACAAAGGAAAGACTTAGCTGGCAGATAGCCATAATTCTTACAGATTATGAAACAAACATGTAGGCAAAACTTTCTCCTCTGGCATATAAGCAAAACATTTTATAAGAGGCAAAAGTGCTCTCAATTTTTACTTAGTGAAACATAGTCATATTCATGTTAAACTACATTTGCCGAAGTGTTCATGGATAAATCCAAGAATAATTTTATTCAATCTTAGAATGAATTTCCTTGTGTGTTTTCCATTTAAGGAAGGCCTGTTGCTTAAACAGTGTAAAAATGCTGCACATTCCCATCATGAGTACAATAAAAAACCTAGAAGGGTCTGTATATGGTCACAATTTGTTGATGAATTTAGGGCAAATTTTCCAAACTGGAATTCCACAGAATATCCTTTCAAAGGGTATTTAAAGATATGGGATGAAAAATGACTCTTCTCAAAATATTTGGTAACATTGGGTTAAGCAAATGCTGTTTGTGTGTGTGTGTGTGTGTGTGTGTGTGTGTGTGTGTGTGACTTTGTTAGTTGTTGCTTTTAACTACCATCCTACTGACCTTAATGGGTAATAAGTATTATAAATTGTCAAGAGAAAATAGAATATGCTGCATTTTCCAAAACTTTTTTGATCATGGAGCACATTTTTCTTTCTTGAGCTATTGAAGTCACTAGATGAACATTTTGAGACCGATTATTTGGGAAAATGTTGACTTGGGTTCTAATGTTTGTTCCAATATGTGTGTCCTATGAAGTGTGATATATGGAATCAATGAAAATGAGAGTCATCTGTCAACATTGAAAACTAAACAAAAACACTGCTACTGGGGAAGTGGTTTACCTTTGCTTGAAGGCAAATTCCATATTTGTATTTTTAGCATAATTCAATCTGGAACATTGCAACATAGGGAAATATGCTATATTTTAGCATAATTCAATCTGGAACATTGCAATCACCCAGCCCCAGTATAGTCACTATGGAAACCTGTTTTTTTAAAAAGTGGGAGGAGGGAGAAGGAGAGAGATTGTGCAAAAGAATTATTAAAATATCCAAGATAAAATTGTAAAACGTGAGTTCACAAATGTATTCAGTTAAATGCGTGTCTACCAGTTACCCACCTCTTTCAAGTAAAAGTGAAACATTCTAAAGGAAAGCACGGGTGGGAAAAAGGATTTCACATTTACCTTTCTCCAAGTTTTTGCTAGAAATGTAAAATTCAATGAAGTAAATGATGTATTCCAAGTCTGCCACTTTAAGTAACACAAAATACTGTTGACAACAAAGCATTACACCAAATTACAAGACTGACTGTGACACCAAATACATGAACCATAAGAATGGCACATACGTGGTTGACAGAGCAGTTCTGGAAAGGTAGATGAATACCAGGTGAAGGTAAGATAAGCAAAATTCCCATGGAAAAGGGGTGCCGCACATAGGAAAGATGGAAAATACGCAAATACCCACAATAAGATCTTTGAAAACCACTTACAATTTTCTAAATTCAAGTTAGATATCCTCTTCAAGATAATATCCCTAGAGTAGGAACCACTTATGGTTTTAGGCTGCAGATAAAAGAATTTGCAGTCAGGCTTTCTCATCTGCCCCTCAGATCTGCCCTCTGCTGCAGCTGTTGGCTGTCTGGGACAAGGCAATGCTCAGCACAGGACTTCCAAGTTTGTGGCCGTTGCCTGCTGGAAACTTTTTTGGACTGATTATTCTTTGAACTTTGAAAATCCAGTTTCAAAATTGTCACTAATAATTGGAATACGAATACTGATGTCCTATTTTATGTGTTATGCATACTTTGTGACCCAGTGGTGTGCTGGAGACAATTTTATATGTCTTTCTTCCCAACTTCATGTTCAGTGATATCAATACAGTGATAGCTTGAAACCTGCTGTAGTGGAAGTATCGACACTATAGACATTCGCAAATACTACATATCATGGCTTTTTCTTTTCAGAAAGCCAATTGTTTGACACTTGCCAGTACACCTCTGTTAATGCCTATTAGTGTTCTGCAATTCTCTTGATTATTGATTGTTACTATTAGCCTTCATTAAAAGATGAAGCTGTTCTGATGCTTTTACCTAGATTCACATTTAGAGTATAAAAAGTGGGGAAAAAGTTATGATAAAAGATCTGGGCTCCCCCCCAACCGGTTTGCAAGGCAGAAATAGAGACACTGAGATAGAGAATAAACATATGAACACCAAGGAGGAAAGCGTGGGGAGGCGGTATGAACTGGGAGATTGGGATTGGCAATATATACACTAATATGTATAAAATAGATAACTAATAAGAATCTGCTGTATAAAAATAAATAAATAAAATAAAATAAAATTTAAAAAAAAAAAAATCTGGGCTCCCTCCAGAGTCTTGCCTAAAACACAGAGTATAATCTACTGCAAGAAATATCAAACTAATCTGACCAGAGCCCAAATGCCAGGGGAATTCTATCAGTACTCACACAGGAACAGGAAAAACTCTGCATTAAGGTATAGCAACCAGGCTTTTTGGTAAGAATTCTGAAAGTACCATCAGTAAGTTCTTTCAACGTGCTAATTGTAGTTTATAAGCACCAGCTATTAGTAACCCTTAATAATTCACTTAGCAAGTTTACTGTAAACAGAGCCATTGTATGGGGAGTTTTGGGTTCTACACTGCACAAAGGAATCTTTGTAGGGTTGAGCAGGGTCTGAAGTGCAGTCTGCCCTCCACCCTCAGGCTGCTGCGGGGCTGCAGCCACCTGGGCACCTTGTAATTTTTACAAAGGTGTAGTATGTGCTAAGGACTACACTGACAGTAAATAACCCTTGGTCATAGGTAAAAATAAAGAACTGGAGAATTGGGAGTCTTTCAAAGACAAGAAAAACAAACAACGAGATTTGCACTTTTCAATCAGAAGGCTCCTCCTAAGACCAGGGCCTATTTAGGAGACTTTAAAAATTATGCTAGAGTATTCCAGCCAGGACAACTCTGCAACTTCAAGTTCTGACCCACCCCTGCTACTCCAAGTATATAACAGTGATAGATTTGTTTTTTAAGTAGGACAAAGAAGTCACCGCCAGACTCCAACACAAGACAAACATGTCTGTGGACAAGAAACAGAAGACAAGTACAAACTGATGAGCAGAGATGGAGCCTTGGCAAAGCAGTAGGCAAGATGGGGAGAGAGAAGTCAAAAGATTAACGGAGAGAGAGGTGAACCGAGGGTCGGACATCTGGATGGATATGGGGATGGAGATGGTGCAAAAGGTAAAACCAAAACTCTAGAGAAAATAACAAGATGGGCCAACAGTCACCGAGTTGGTCCAGCACATGGAGGTTCTATGATCTCTGGCAGAGGGTAGAAACATCACAAGACTTGCCATAATGTGAGAAGCTATATTGTTAAATATGTATGTTAAAATGTTAAGGGTAACCACTGAAAGGAGGGAAGTACAATCTTCAGCTTCCAAACCAGCAGATGAATGAAAAGGGAATACAGGAAAGTTTATCAGTCTGTCAGACACAGGGAAGGAACAAAGTAAAAGAATGTGAAAGGACGTGAAATAAGGCAGCAAAAAGTAACTCCAGTTCAGCAGTGCTCACAATGCAACTCACTATTAAAAGACAACATTTGTCTGAATGCATTAAAAACAAAACTTCTGTGCTGGTTACGAAAAGCATACCTGAAACTAAATTACACAGAAAGGCATAAAATGAGGTGATAGAAAAAAATATATATCGTATAATATAAATGTAATAGCTAAACATATATTTTATAATATAGGTATATGTTTTTTCTTTCTATCACCTCTTTTTATATCTATCTATAATGATATTTAAGTGATAGATAATCAGGCAAATATCTAGCCAAAACAAAGCTGGTATATCAGTATTTGGATTAGATAAATAGAAGCTAAAGGAAAAATCATTAAGAGAGATCATTTGGAATCCCATATAATAGTGACTAGAACAATCTATCAGGAAAATACAAAAGTCATGAGTTTCTATACAACTAACAGCAGAGCCAAAACTAAGAGAATGGCAAAAAGAATTTGGCAAATATATCATCACTGTGGGTGATTTGAACATCTTCTAACAGAAACTGATAGACCAAGCAGACCAAAGTTTAGTAAAGATATAGAAGATTTAAACGGCCAAGTTAACAAGCCTGATCTAATGGATATATGTAACCCAGCACCAGCAGAGAATATACAATCTCTTCAAGTAAACATGGAATATTTATAGAAACAGACCATGTGCTAGGCCACAAAGGAGGCCTCAACAAATCCAAAGAATAAGTATCACGTAGGCCATGTTCTCCAACAGTAAAGCAAATAAATTAGAGAGAAATAAAAAGATCCTTTTCAAAAGGAGAAGAAACACTTCTAGAATAGGAAGAACAAATGGACCAAGAACCCAGAGAGATGTGCATTTAATCCCAGGTTCAACACGTGCCTGCTGACTGTCCTTGAAATAAGGCACAACCTCTCTGGGCCTTGGTTTCTGCACATGTCATATGGGTATAATAATGCCTCTCTCACAAAATTCTTGTGCAGCTTAAATGAGGAAGTATCTTAAAATCACCTAGCACAGTACCTGGCAGAAACTCAAATACTAGTTTTAGTCCTTTCACATAGTATGTGTTCAATAAAAATGGATTGAATTAATAGCTGCATAAATAAGTACCAAGTAGAGATAAATACACATTCTTTTGCAAGTGGAATTTAGAATAAAACTTAATTAATCAACAAGGTCCTCTTTTAAACAGAGACAAGAAAAACTATGGCACATTCTATGTTTTTAATTATCCTCCGATTTGCAAAGAAAGAAAAGATTTTTGTCAGGACCTCTGGAAAATCTGATGCTGTATCCTGTTTTTCCCTCTCATGTTCATTTTTCTAATTGGTTCAGATCATGAGGTCACTTCATCCAAATAAAAAACGGCTTTGCTTGTGAAAGAAGAGAAGCTTGGAGGACAACGTCTGATAGCTTACAGCTCACGATGCAGAGAAAAGCAAGCCGTGGGCACCAGTTTTCAGAGGGAACCCAACTAAATTCAAAGAGCCTAAGTCAGCTAGATATAAGAGAGAGTTTCCTGACAAAAAGGGCTACCACTCCATCACATCAGGCAGGGGTTTGTGTGATCTCCTTCCATGTTTGATGTTTCCAGATGTCCTGAACTTAGTACAGGCTGTGAGGCAAGCTGAGATCCACCCACCTAGCGGCCACGTCAGTTAATGAGGTGGGTGCAGTGATGTGACACAGAGACGCTCCCATCACTCTAATCCTCACATTGGCTGTCGCTCCTAGAAGGCTTTTCAACTTGTGTTGGGCCAGTTATTTGTTTGGTTGCTGCTTTCTTTCAGAAGAAAGCTTTTCTGCTCCCTTCATTTTTTCACTGGTGCCAAGAACTTGTCGATTTACTTGTTAGATGGAGCATGATATTCCCAAGGTTTTTTTTGTTTGTTTGTTTGTTTTTTTGCGGTACGCGGGCCTCTCACTGTTGTGGCCTCTCCCGTTGCGGAGCACAGGCTCCGGACGCGCAGGCTCAGAGGCCATGGCTCACGGACCCAGCCGCTCCGCAGCATGTGGGATCTTCCCGGACCGGGGCACGAACCCGTGTCCCCTGCATCGGCAGGTGGACTCTCAACCACTGCGCCACCAGGGAAGCCCTTCCCAAGGCTTTGATCAAAGAAGAAAACTTATTCAGATCTTAGATAAAGGTGGCATTCATGAGAAAGCTGATAAGGCCACTGATGGACAGTCCAAGAATTAAGCACTGCTACCAGGAAGACAGCTTGTGGTTCTTATGGAGCTGGACTTCAGTTTCACCCAACAAGTATAATGTCTTGGTTTTTCTCCCCCCACTAAAAATACTAAACATTTCCAAAGCAAATATGGATTAATTAGTGAACAAATAATTTGACTAGCTAGGTCAGTTTTTTATGTCATATACCAAAATAAGTTCCAGGTAGATTCAAAAATTTAAGGTAAAATTAATATAGGTGAATGCTTTTATAATCCTAATGTGGAAAAGATCTTGAGATCAACTGTAGAAACTAAAGAGAAAAACGGACATATTCTAAATGTTTGTATGGTTAGAAACGTCATAAATAAATTCAAAGACAACACACAGGAAAAACAGCTTTAACATCTGTGACAAAGTTCATGTTCTTAATATATAAAAAACAGTTATAGCCAAAAAGAAAAGAAAAAGGGAAAATGGGCATGATCAGTCACTTCCCAAAGGAGGAAATACAAGTGACTAGTAAACAGACCTAAGAAAAGTGCAACTTTAGTAGTAAACAAGGAAATGCACATTAAAACAATGAAATACCATTTTATTATTTTTACTTATTTTTTAGTTATTGCATTGGTAAAAATTCGAGTGAATACCCAATATTATTGAACCCACTGTTGACAATTATGTGGGGAAATAAACACTCTCTTACCAAAACCGAGAATAAAAAAAAAGTACAATTTTCGAGGGGTTGGGGGAGGGAGGGAAATGGAAATAGACATAATACATTAAAATCCTTAAAAATGGACACTCTTTGATCAAAGAATTTTATTTCTAGGAATTTATTCTCAGGAAGTAATCAAAAAGAAGAAATAGATGTGCTTTTAATCATCCAGGCTTGTTTATTGTAGCAATAAAGCAAATAATCAGTGTCATTCAATAGAGGAACGTTTAATTATGAAACATACACACAGTGAAGCAGTTTGTAATGATTAAAAATGAAGATGTGGAACTAGATCTATTGACATGTCAAAACGTCCACATTACATGAAGTGAAAAATACAGGTAAACAAGATTGTATAGCCTTATCCATTTTCCCCCAACCTTTCATCTAGATATGTATATACGTATATAAAGACACAGGGAAAACTCCAAGAGGATAGAGAGTGAAATTTTCATAGATGTTTCCTCTCATTGGTAGGATTTCAAGGAATTTTCACTTTCTTCTTTGGTTTTCTGTTATCTTCTTTTTTTTTTTACAATAAACTTTTTTTTTTACTTTAGGGATCAGAAAACTCATAAGGTAATTCATACTGAGGAGAATAAAAAGAAGGAAGCCACAGTTTAATGAGGCAAAGAAATTCTAGTTTTGGAAACTTCCAGTTTTGCTACAGAATTTAAACAAATCATGAATTTTGTTTAACATTTCTTTGGGTGTCTCACTGTAGCTCAAGAACTTTTTTCTCTTTTTCTTTTTCACTGAGCAGCAACTCTGTGCAAACATCCAATAGACATCCTTTCATTCAGTCCCACTAACAACCATTAAAGCCACTGTCAGCACTCTTGGTTCAACTCTAAGGAAGCACTCTGGGACCTGTACCCCAGCAGGTGGTGGAGGAAGTCCAGAGAAGCATCATGATTTGGCTACCTTCTCTGGGAGAGACACATGGTAGGAGGTTTATCAGACTTCTGTGTTCAAATCCAGCTCTGTCACCATGGCTGCATCACCTCAGGCAAGTTATTTTGCCTCAGATGGTTCCATTTTCTGACCTGTAAAATAAAGATGATGATTTGGGAGGTTGGGATTGACACATATATACTAATATGTATAAAACAGATTACTAATAAGAAACTGCTGTATAAAAAAATTAACAAAACAAAATTCAAAAAAAATAGAAAAAAAAATTTTTTCTAATAAAAAAATAAAGATGATGAAAATGGTCCCTACCTTTAAGAGCTTGTTGTCAAGGATGAGTACACGTAAGGCACTTAAAATAGTGCCTGGCTCTTGGAACTGTTCTGCGTTTGTTATTATTCAGCGCGTGGTTCACAGGCTCCCTGCTTCCAAAAGCAAGGATTGCATGATGGCTTAGCAATGACCGTCTCCACCTACTAGTGTAGAATTATTGAAAAGACCTACTCTAAGGGAAAGTCCATGAGGGCGTGACTCGCGGGTCCCCACCTCTCCTCCTCTCAGCTAGTTGTGGGTTGTTGAGTCACATGCAGGGGACAAGGCTGATGCTCCGGTAGAGTCAGAACTCAGACCCACCTCCACCCAGCTCCCCTACACCCACCGTTTGCTTTCTACTCTGGCTAATATCTAAAGGGGTAAACGTGTGTTTATACTACTAGGCTTACCAGGTCAACAGAGATGAAAATGTACATGCCCAGTGGCCTGTAGCATGCATCTGGTCCTGTGTGCGTTTTTGCTCCTTGTGGCACCTTAATTTTTTATCTTGCAGAAGGCATCCTTGTGGAATTGCCAAACAAAAATATTTGCCTTCTGAAACGATGATAAAAGTGATAACGAGTGAATCTTCAAAAAGGGCCAAATTTTCTTTTAAAAATAAAAGCAACCCGGTATGTGCTGCCTGAACTTGCAAAAAACTTTAGGAACATGAAGCATGTAACTTCCTTTTAGAAACACTAACCCGAACTATTTTGCATATTCTGGTTTAGGCTTCAAAAGAGATTTTGATTCATGTTTCACGTTTTTAAAAAATTAGTACTACTTACTAATTGTCGGCGGTGGGGGCGAGGGGGGAATTCTAGTTTGCCTCAATTACACTGACACCCAACAGTGTTTATGGACCTTTTTCTATCATCTAGTGACGGTATCTTCTGAAACAGCAACCAGGACATGTGGTTTGACAATCAGCAATCTGTTTATGTGGGCAGGATAGTTAGCAAACCAGAAAATTCAGGGCATATGCATGACATTAACTACATGTAATGAATAATACGTGTGAATAATGTATGCATATATGGGATGGCTAGTGTCTTTCAACTGGTTAGTGTACATGAACAGTTTTTGAGAGGGTTAACTAATTCATGTCTTTCCACCTGCTTATTTAATTTATGTCAACTGTCTTCATTAGACCAGTTAACCTGACAAAATGATAGATTATCCTTACATTTGCTCTTCTCTAAGACAAATATAAAATTAGTTTTTAAACCTTTTAAGCCTGCTAAGAGACTTATGAGAACTACTGTTAGAGGAAAATTGTATTAATTTGCTGTTGTTGATGGGAAAAATCACGATGACCCGCAGATGTAGTTTGAAATCATACACACATTCTAACGCAAAATAAGCATCATGGCCCATTTCTGTAAACAGGGGCGTATATTTGCAAAAGAGCAGGAAAACCCTGTCTAGGTGTGACGTAGGATATAATACCTAAAAGTGCCTACATCATAGGGCTGTGGGTTCAATGAGTTTATGTTTGTGGTACACTTAAAGCAGTGCCTGGCACATGGTAAATGCTGTATAAATGCCATTTATGGTGCTGGCTTTTAAGATGGAATTAACTTTTCAAAAGTCTTTTGAAAAATCCCATCAGAGGTTTCAGCTAAAGTTTATTTTTTGATATGAGGTATATTTTACTTTTCAAATATAAACTTTGTGCATTAATAATCATGAATTAAAACTCACAATCCATTTGTACTTATTTATGGTTTGTTTGGTTTTTTTCCTGCAACCGTGTGGGTGATGGCCTGGAACCGAATCTTTGCCTAAACACGATCTGCTGTTCCCTCTTATTCTGGCCAATATGACCAGTCAGAACATGACAAATATGCATATACAGCTATACTGTGTTCCTAAATATGGACTCAGAGCAAACATGACAAACTATCTGAAACCTTGAATACGTAAAACATGTTAAATAAATTTGGTTAATTACAATATAAACAGGCTCTCCATTGTACTGAATGAGTCATTGATTCTCCCAGAGGATCTGAATAGTTCAATGGAAATGAAGGGAAAACAAGGTATGTCTTTAGTTATTCAGGAAGCTGAGGTGAATAGGGCAACAGGGCAGGTAGAGTCAGCATGTTTCGTGCGGGGAGAGAACTGTCTGAACCTGCCTGATAAACACGCCTTCCAGAAAAGTCTATTCCATGAAGGCCTACAGAGTTTTATGGGAAAGGAATCCCATAAGACAACCTTGAGCTGGCAGAAAAGCCTAGATATGTCTCCAAACCTTAATCTGTGTCTGAATTTTATACGGGTGTGTGAGTGTGTGGGTGTGGAGCGAAAGTCAAAAAAAGTAAACTCCACAAATGCCATTCCACCAAGTGTGCCAAGACATTGAGACATGAGGCACACCACTTTGATACTCCCCTAACAAATTTAACCTAAGGAAGTCAGATCTTCTTTCCGTCCTCTCCACAGAATACCATTCAAATGAGTGTCTGTACCAGGAGGAGAGGTAGCTTCTGGGAGAAGCAGGGGAGGAACCAGGTGGCAGCCTGGGATGTGCAGGGGCAGCACAGTTAGCAGGCCTAGACAAAGGGATCCAGAAGAAGTGGCTATATCCCCAGCAAAGGGGCTCAGAAGACTGTGAAGACACGGGGGACATGGCCAGAAGCATTGTCAGGGGATGAAGATCCCGTGTCACCCAGAATAGCAATAGCCAGTTGAGGGGTTCAGATGGCAGATCTGAGCAGGCAGAAGAAAGAAGCAGCCAAGTTTAAGATAGGACAGTTGAAATTATTCACTCTGAGGAGCAGAAAGAAAAAAGGATGAAGAAAAGTGAACACTCGTGTAATATACTAAATGCACAATAAAGCCTGCTCCTACATTTGAATATGTGCATATAATTATTTTATGCAATAAATATGGCTTTTAAAATCAATAGAATTTTGAAAAATAAAATCATCAAAGTCTTTTTTTTTACAGAACATGTTGATAATGAATAACATTCTACAAATATATTTGTCCAGTGCCTACTATGTGTCAGATATTCTGTGTGCTTAGGATGCAAAGGTGAACAGGTCAGGGAGATCAAATTCCAGTGAGCGGAGCCAGGGCAGCAACACGGGTGTATGAACTGGGCAGTCACACACTGCACTCAGTTTATTGCCCTAGTGTTGCTGTACAGAAACTCATAATCTTTGAACAAGGGCCCTGCTTTCTTAATTTGCACTGACCCCTGTAAGTTATGTAGCCAGTTCTGAGGGGCACACAGATAACAGATGAAAAGTGACGGTGCTGGGTTTCCCTGGTGGTGCAGTGGTTAAGAATCCGCCTGCCAATGCAGGGAACATGGGTTCGAGCCCTGGTCCGAGAAGATCCCACATGCCGCGGAGCAACTAAGCCCCTGCACCACAACTACTGAGCCTGCACTCTAGAGCCCGCAAGCCACAACTAGAGAAAACCCGCGCACAGCAGTGAAGACCCAATGCAGCCAAATATAAATAAGTAAAAAAAAATTTTTTAATTAAAAGAGTGATAGTGCTAGGGCTTCCCTGGTGGTGCAGTGGTTGAGAGTCCGCCTGCCGATGCAGGGGACACGGGTTCGTGCCCCGGTCCGGGAAGATCCCACATGCCGTGGAGCGGCTGCGCCTGTGAGCCATGGCCACTGAGCCTGCGCGTCCGGAGCCTGTGCTCCGCAACGGGAGAGGCCACAGCAGTGAGAGGCCCACGTACCGCAAAAAAAAAAAAAAGAGTGATGGTGCTAAGATAGACACTGGGAGCCCACCAGAGCCAGCAAGTGCCTGATCCAGCCTTAGGGACAGGGCTGGGCAGGGGGATAGGGTGAGACTCAGAGAAGATCTCCTGGAGCAAGTCACTGCTGAAGAGCAATAGGAATTAGCCCAAACTCTGTTCAGTTCTATTTATTGTGAAAATTAATACGTTTGGTAGTTTAGTTTTTTTAAGGTAAAACATACAACTCTGCACATATGCATAATGCTGTTGAGAAAAATCCACACATTTAAATCAAGGCTTCAGGGTCATTCTAGAGCATTTCCTATCAGGCCTATGAAAGGGTTATTGGCCTCAGCCTCTAGACCTGGGGCTGGAAACTTTCAATAAAGGGCCAAATAGTAAATGTTTTCAGCTTTGAAGACCATATGGTTTCTGTCACAACTATTCAATCTGCCACAGTAGTGCGAAAACAGCCATAGGCTATGCTAAATGGAAAGGCATGGCTGTGACCCTAGACTACAGAGAACAACCTGCAGGCAGGGTGTTTGCTGCCCTGACCCCTGCTCTAGGACAGGTAACTTTGACTCTCATTTTCTATGATAAAGCCCCAGACTGGGTAAAGTTAGATGTTAACTTGTAGATCAGTCAATGATAATTGCTGTATGGCAGAGACCATAGTCTCACAATGTGCCGCATATTGCCCTGCCGGACATCCTATCCCAGTGATCCTGTCCCACTCAGACATATGTAAGATATGGAGATGAAAGAAAGAGAGAGGGCTTCCCTGGTGGCGCAGTGGTTGAGAGTCTGCCTGCCAATGCAGGGGACAGGGGTTTGTGCCCCGGTCTGGGAAGATCCCACATGCCGTGGAGCGGCTGGGCTCGTGAGCCATGGCCGCTAAGCCTGCGCGTCCGGAGCCTGTGCTCCGCGGCAGGAGAGGCCACAACGGTGAGAGGCCCGCGTGAGAGAGAGAGGGAGGGAGGGAGGGAGGGAAGAGAAAAAGAAAGATCAGGATAGGTATCAGTTTCTCATAGCTGTCTTTGTAGCTGCTTTGTCACCCTGCTGGTACCCTCATTGATTAGTTAAATCTTTTATATATGCTTACTATATATTTTTATAGCCACTGTGTTTTTAACTTTTTAATATTGTACTTTGTCAGCATATATGAAGAAAAGCATAGCCAGATACAGAATGAATGAAGAGTTTTTAACAGGCAACTTTGCAAATATGATTCCTGTAAAGTAACTGCAACTTGCCTCAGTAAGCCTGAATGAATCTACTCCAGTACAAAGATATCAGAATCTGCCTTATATTTCCATGCAAACCAGCTACAGGAAAGGGATCTGAAGAAGAATGCCTTTTTAACCAATATTAAGTGATCATCATTAAAATAAATACCAACCAGGAGAGGAACCTTCAGGTGAGGAAGGATCAGGACACTGGGTTCTCCCCATTACCGCCCCCTCCCTGCAAAGATCTGCTCCTTTGTCCGTCCCAACCCCCCTCCTCTAAGCCAGGAACATGGAAGGCCAAGGTCCCCCAGCCCATGCACTGAATTCCTCCACATTCTCCTGACTTAGTAACCACAGAACCCTCCCTCCTTAAGTCCATGAAAATGTAGTTAGAATTTTTCAAAATAATGTTTACTTTAAAACCAAAGGAAAACAAAACATAAAAGGAGATCACCCACAGGGGATGCTGTCAGCCCAAACTCCTTAGACTATGGTCCACATCTTGTGGGTGACATAGCTCACATATAGCTACAAAGTGCCGGAAGCAAAAGAAGATCTCATGGTGTGAATGGCTACACTGGGTCAGTCTACTGGCTCATGTTTCTAATGACTCTTTACTATAAGAATAGAGAGAAGTGTGTGGATCTTAAAATCAGTATTCAGTTAAGCTAGGGGTATAAACTACTTTGGAAATGGAAGCAGAGCCAGGACTATAAAGGAGTTGGGAAGGGAACCCCTACTGACAACTTCCCAAATTCCTTTCCATTACTCTCCGACTATTAGCCAACAAAAATATACGTACTAGTTCACATCTGAACTCTATCAAAAAAGAGGAGTCTAATAGTAATTGAATTGGAAGGAAAGAATCTAAACAGTTGTTTGCAGCATGTTCACTAATTACTTTCATTTTATATTGTTTCCATAGCTTTCTGACATGATTGTTTTTAACCAATAAGTAAACAAAAATAAATGAAAACAGAAGAGATTTTGTAGAAGGGACAGAAGCACATTTGCATTTACTGTCACACATGGTACTTCCTGTGCAGATCTGTCTAAATCAGAAAAGGCATAACCATTGCTGTTTCCCTTTAAATCTCCCTCCTTCAAAGTCATCTCAACCATAAAGTGAGGGTGTCCATTCTTTCTTATTTTGCTCCAGATTTGTTACAACCCAGCTCACTTGCCCTACTTAAAATGCTTCTTGTCTGGGTGTTTTTACAAGCTTATCTTCTAGTTTTCCTCTTCAGCTGACAGCACGGTAATCAAGAATTTAGGATTAGTGACAAGACAGTTGAAAATGCAAAATTGCAGTATCCTAAGGAGAGAAAAGCTATACACACCTACCCTGATCATTTGTTAAAATGCTATTTATCTTTGAAATCATTTCTTTTTTGAAAAAGTTTGTAATGTATTAGAAAGGTGGACATTTTAAAATGTATTTACATAGACATATGTTTACATTACATATATGTATGTGTGTATATATATATACACACACACATATGAGTGTGTATAATATAAAATTCAGTCCAGTACAGCACACTGTTTGTTTCTCAATCTGAATGCTAACCATTGCTCTCAGCCAATGAAGTGACATGACACAGATCCTACTGAAGCTCCTGGCCAATGGTTGTTAGTGTCCCATACTATGAGATCTCTCAGCCAGTGAGCACATGCTCTTGATATCCAGAGTTGTATGTGTTTTGTCCTATGTGTTGTTTACTTTCTTATCTCCCTTTCTTCCATTGATAAGTATTCTCCTGAGCAATTTCTATCCACTCTGGCTGATAGAAGTTAGGCAAGTCATTCAAGATGTGAAAACTCAAATTTTATAGCAACTCGAAGAGTCTTCAAGAATGGTCAAGAAAACATTAGAAAACAGGGTTTCAAGACCCATCAAGGTCTTTTCAAGACTTACCTAGCCAAAACAAGGTTTAACTTTTCTTGTAAAAGCAAAGCCACAAAAGCCTGTAACAGATATGCCTTCCCAAGTCAGATATTCATAGTCCTGCATCAGAATAGGAACAAGTTTTTCCAGCTGGGGACTGCAAAAAAAGTAGCCGTGTAATTGGCTACTACAATTTTTATTTAAGAGGCTGTGAGCGTGAAATCACAGGCCAACCCTGGTCCCAGAAGAGTCAACCTGCTGGTGCCAAGACAAGGAGGAGAGACACTAGAAACAGAGCTCAGCCAGGGTCAGCTGCCCGCAGATCCATGGAAAACAAATGACTGCTGCCTTCGCCACTGGGTATTGAGATGGTTTGTTATGCAGCACTGTTGTGGGGATAGCTAACTGATAGACTCCGTAAAATTCTTTTGTCCTCCATTACCAAACTTGGCTTATTCCTGTTGGTCTAGGGGCTAAACTGACCTATTAACTGATAATAGTAAATGATAATAATTAAATAATAAAATCCAATGATAAATAATATAATTATTAAGCAAAAATAAATAACAATAAATGATTAGAGCTACCATTTGTAAAGCTCCTACTATGTTCAAAGGTCACGCTAAGAGCTTTCTAAGTGTTATGTGTGAAACTCATGAGTTTCCAGACATAGAAGATAGGATTATGCTTAATTATAAAAGCACAAACTGAGGCTCGGGGAGGTAAAGTGACCTGCCCAAGCCCTCAAAATGAGGACTGCTTCTCCCCTAGAGCTGTCAGAGAGAGTATGGCCCTGCCAACACCTTAATATTGTACCTGAGCCTTCAGAACTGAGACAATAAACTTCTATTGCTTTAATTCACCTAGTTTATGATATTTTGTTACAGATTCTGCCAGGACCTCCCGATTCACCTACCAAAGGCCCCCAGACTTGGCCTCCTCCCCCGTTTACTTGAGGCCTGTGTATGGGAGCTCTGGTTTCCGAACATTTCAGGACTGTGTTTTCATGTCGATTGGGCAAGCTGCCAAGACACCAGAGAAAGTCTGAGTTTGTGGTGGGACATTTCAAGCTTATCTAGAACTATCCACTGAAACTATGGATGAAATCAGAGATGGGCCAAGGGTATGTGATGCAGGACACAACACATGAGTGCCTAATGCTGCTTGCCAAAAATCCACGTACTATCCAACACACATACCCTGGCAATTGCTTGGAATTTGAGGTTCAGTATTAAGTAACAACCCTAGCCTATTTTTAATCTGCTACCCAAAACTATGTGTTTCTAGTTCAACAATTAGGCTTATAGAGTTGTTACCTAACATGACTATCTCATTGAAGGCTCAGGGCAAGGCTTGCCATGTAGCTAAGGGGAAAATTTGCTCTTAAGAGGATGGATATTACCAGCGTCAACCATTAAGCAGAAAACAGGGTCTTCTGTGACCAGGAAAGGGTCACAGAGGCAGAAACTCTGGCTCTAGCCCACTGACAAATTGGAAGAAATTCTCCAGGTAGACCAGAAGGTCATTCTAAGTAAGGTTACATGGTGGTGAGAATTGCATTTCACTTCATAAAAAATCCTGTTTTATTGAAACTCTGTCAAAAATTTCAATCTAAGAGAAGCCAAGATTTAAATCCATATTCCCTAATGACAAGTCCCATCCTCTTTTCCCTACTCCAGAATGAATTCTTCCATCTGTCAATGAGAGTTGAAAGGAGAATGTTTAGATTTGTCAAGGATAAATAGGCAGGGTTCAGCCCTCTGCTGTCTGCTATTGGCAGATGAAGGACAGGGCAGGTTTCCAGCTGTACCAAAGGTTCTCCATGGAGGAGAAGGCACCTGAAGGAGAGGCAGGCTCCCAGTGGCCAGGAGCAGAGCATGGACCAGATGAGTAGAAGTAGATGGACTTTTCTGGAGGCTCAATGTTGTCAGGTATCCTGTCCTTGCCCCAGGTACCTTCTGATGGACTGTTCTTGCTCTGTTCTTCAAAGAAGGAACTTTACCTCTCTATCTCTCCTTCTCCCAGGTTTTGCAGCTCTCTATGGATGTTTTTCCGCTCAGAGGTTGTGCTCCTTTTTTATCCCAACTCCAACCAACAAGATCCAGAGCTATTTATTTTTCTGGGTGTGTCCCGAACAGAAGCTTCTGAACTTTTGCTCACAGTTTGGATGTTTTGACAACCTTTCCTGCCAGTTAGTTTATCGTAGAGGTTCTGTGCACTATTCTCCTCCACATTGCCTGAGACTTTGCCTCACCAAAACCTTGGGTGTTTTGAATGAGTCATGCAGCAAAATAGTTCAAATCAAGCACTGCAGCAACTTCCTTTGCTCAGCCATTCTCTGCTGAGTCCCCTGACTGCTGTTTCAAAGATTTTCCTCCTTGTCATTTCCAGGAGAGCATTAACCAGTCTTTTGGAAACCAGTCCAAATCCAAGGGTCCTAGGGTCCTGTGATGAGAAGGGCATTCTGTTTCATACAAAATTCTGGTTTATTGAAATTTTGTAACGGAATATTCATCAGTCTAAGAGCCATTGTGCGCCGTCAATTTTCCTCCAGTCATGAACACTTGTTCAGTCCTGTAGAAACAGATTGAAAGGAAATATCTTTCCCCAAGATTTCTGTATTTCTTAAGTGCAGCAGAAAACAGTTATTTTTGGATCCCTCTGAAGCACTCTGTCTCAAGATCATCTCATGGTTGGCTCTTGTCATCATCTCCCAATTCAGATGCCACTTTCTCAGAGAGTTCTTCCCTGACCACCAATCAAATGGAGCCACCCCATCACTCTATCACATCACCCTGTTTTATTCTCTCCATAACATTTATCAAGTTCTGAAATTGATCCCATTTGTTTTCTAGTAGGGTTTTGTTTCTATTTTTTTTTGTCAGTCTCCATCTTCCACAGAACATAAACTCCATAAGAACAGGGACCGAGAGAATAGGCTCTTTTCCTTTGGAGGAGTCTCCAGGACTGGTCCCCCATTTTCAGTTTCCTTCCTTCTCCATGTGTAGGAGTATATGTCCCCTCTCCAGCTGAACTTTGGCGCCGCCATGTGATTTGTTTTGGCCAGTGAAATGTGAAGCACGGTACTCCGTCTCTTCCTGGAGGAAGGTTTATGAACTACTTGCCATGTAAAGATGAAGTGGTCATGGAAGCATGCGTTATGATGGTTCCTCCATCAGCCTGGGCTCCTGGCTGACAATAGTGAACACAGCCCCCATCTGGCCCTCACTGGACTAGTATTGTGAATAAGAAATAACCCTTTGCTGTGATAAGTCAATGAGATTTGGAAGTTATTTGTTACCACATCATACTCTAACTCTTCTGTGTTTGTTTCCTATTGTTGCTGTAACAAATTACCACACACTTAAGGGCATAAAATAACACAAATTTATCCTCTGGCAATACTGGAGGTCAGAAATCCAAAAGGAGTCTTATGGAACTAAAATCAAGGTTGAGGCAGGATTGTGTTATTCTGAAAGTACTAAAGCAGAATCTGTTTCCTTGCTCTACAAGATTCTAGAAGCCACCTCCATTCCTTAGCTAGTGGACCCTCCCTTCATCTCCAAAGCACATCACTCCACCCTCTGCTTCCATCGTTACATCTCCCTCGTGGCTCTGACCCTCCTCCTTTCCTCTTATAAATACTCATGACTACATTGGGCCCACATAGATAATCCAGAATAATCTCCCTATCTCAAGATCCTTATCTTAATCACACCTGAAAAGACACTTTTCCAAGTAAGGTAACATTTGTGTGTTGTGGGTCGAGGAGGGGATGTCATTATTCTATTTATCACACTGATTAATACAATAATGAGTCCATCACACCTGGGATAGTACCCGCCATACTAAGGTCACTCAGTTAATATTTGGGGGGTGAATAAATGAATGAACAGACCAGAATAGCATAGCATAGCATAGGACAGCACAGCACAGCACACCATAACATAGAATACAATGTAAATAGATTTCTTTTTTAGTAAATAGTATTTACTAAATACTACAGTATAGCTACAGTATAGCTACAGTATAGCTACATCTAAATACTACAGTATAGCTACAGTTTTAAAAAGATGGGTCCTCATATGTCTTTTTTTTAAAGTTCACCATTCATTTGCCTAAAAATGCATTGACAGAGTCTAACTTCAACTTTAAAAAGTTGATCTTACTGGTTAAGATCAGCCAGGAACATTACTTTTCTAAGTTTTGTTGTTTTTCTGTGCAAGTTACTCAAACTTTCTGTGCCTCAGTTCCTACAACTATAAAGGGAAGAGAGCTGTACATAGTACCTCATGCTGTTGCTGAGACAATTCCATAAATAATACATACAAAACTCTCTCATAAGGCTGAGCACAAAGCAGGCACTCTCTAAATGTTAGCTTCCTTCTCCCCACTCCTCACCATCCACTTTCCACCCCCCCTTACACCACAGAGAATTTTTGATACACTATTTGAAACTGCCCCTTCCCCAGCTGTCTACATCTGAGGAGCTATGGCTGTTCTCTGGAGGAATGAAACCTCTGTCCCTAACAAAAACTTGCATTCAAAAAGATACATGCACCCCAGTGTTTATAGCAGCACTGTTTACAATAGCCAAGACTGAAGCAGCCTAAATGCCCATCAACAGATGAATGGATAAAGAAGATGCGGTACATATATACAATGGAATATTACTCAGCCATAAAAAGAATGAAATAATGCCATTTGCAGCAACATGGATGAACCTAGAGATTACCACCCTAAGTGAAGTAAGTCGGACAGAGAAAGACAAATATCATATGATATCACTTTTATGTGTAATCTAAAAAAGTGATACAGGGCTTCACTGGTGGCGCAGTGGTTAAGAGTCCACCTGACGATGCAGGGTACACGGGTTCGTGCCCCGGTCTGGGAAGATCCCACATGCCGCGGAGCGGCTGGACCCGTGAGCCATGGCCGCTGAGCCTGCGTGTCCGGAGCCTGTGCTCCGCAATGGGAGAGGCCACAACAGTGAGAGGCCCGTGTACCGCAAAAAAAAAAAAAAAAAAAAAAGTGATACAAATGAACTTATTGACAAAACAGAAGTAGACTCACAGACATAGAAAACAAACTTATGGTTACCAAAATGGAAGGCAAGGAGGGATAAATTAGGAGCTGGGGACTAGCAGATACACACCACTGTACCTAAAATAGGTAAACAACAAGGACCTACTGTATAGCACAGAAAACTCTAGTTAATATGTTGTAATAACCTATAATGGAAAGAATCTGAAAAAGAATTTACATATATATATATGTATAACTGAACCACTTTGCTGTATACTTGAAACTAATACAACATTGTAGATCAACTATACTTCAATAAAAAGTTGTTTAAAAAAAAAACTCTGGCCCTCTGTAAGCGTGATTATCATCACAAATAATTCTTTTCTGAGAATTTGTAGCAAGAACTGTTCTAAAGCACCCTATACCTAACTATTTTCTTAGTACTCACAACCCTGTGAAGTATGTATTATTATTATTTCCATTTTACAGATGAGAAGTTAAGGCTCAAAAGTCATATAGCAAAAGTCAGGTGGAAAGGTAAACTGACTTTGGAGTCTCCATTTCCAATGACCATGCTAAACCCAGTGTACCCACGACATTCTGGGGACCAGGGAAGATATCTCCTTAGTAAGTCACAAAAGACTTATAAGCCAGATTGAGTTAGTAGCGTGGGGCTGCTATGTCAGGCTTCTCCAGACAACTGGCCCTGCCAACTGGCCATGAACAAAGCAATGGGTGAAAGACCCACAAATAACATGGGGGTTAAAGCCAAATCAAGGGGGAAGAGTTTTCAGCATTAATGTGTCTTTTCCATTCATCTAGAGAACCTAATAAAGTAACACTTAAGTACATTTCCTGAAAATCAGAAAAACGAGTTAGAAGAGAAAGAAAACACCAAGTTGGAGCTTGAACCCAGCCTTCTGGGGCTAGACTAGTTATCCTGTGCTTTTGAACTTGGGTTCTGTTACATAAATCATATTTTCCAAGATGATTTCTTCTTGCTTTACATCTTTTTTTTTAAATTTTTTGGCTGTGCTGGGTCTTCATTGCTGAGCCTGGGCTTTCTCTAGTTGCCGTGAGCAGGGTCTACTCTTCGTTGTGGTGCACGGGCTTCTCATTGCAGTGGCTTCTCTTGTTGCTGAGCACGGGCTCTATGGGCACGGGCTCAGTAGTTGTGGCACGCGGGCTCTAGAACGCAAGCTCAGTAGTTGTGGTGCACAGCCTTAGTTGCTCCGCGACATGTGGGATCTTCCCGGACCAGGGCTCAAATCCGTGTCCCTTGTGGTGGTGAGTGGATTCTCAACCACTGTACCACCAGGGAAGCCCACCTTATATTCTTTAATAAAGTTATTTTAGATGATGTTTACCTGTCTCGGCTGACCTGAAGAATACAGAAGGAAAAGACGGGACCTATAAAGAGGGAATATGATTCATTGGCGGCTGAGTGTGGTGGTAGCAATAGGAATGGGAATGAGAGAAGTGAAGCTGGGGAGCAAATGCCAGCTTCCTGGAGCCACCACTTTCTGGGAGGTACCTTTCTGAAGCTCTTCTCAACAGAAACCATGGCCCAACTGGTGATGGTGGAAGATGGCTTGTTTGAACAAGGGCATGTCCCCTTATAACCTATTGTAGGCTACAGTTAATGGACACTCTCCTCTTGCTGGGTCTGTTCAGTAATAGTCTCCATAAGCCCATGTGGTTTCTGGCTAATGCTACTACTGCCAGCAGCCTCTTAAATTTGTTGGTAACATAGGCATGGAAATAGTCACTGGCCAACTGCTCTAGCCAAGTAACACTTAACACTGACAAGTAAAACAACAGCTGGTTTCATTTTGTGAGTTCCCAAAGTGCTTCCCAAGGATAATAGGCGATGAGTGTGGAAAATCGTAAATGCTCTATAATTATTTCAGTGAAATCCATTTGGGAGTGGCTCCACCATGAATTATAAACCCTTCAAAGACTAAGGACTGTACCCAGAAGCATAAAGACTCATAGATGCACTCTAACACACAGCCTGAGGAACAAGGACCTTTCCAAAACTCCTTTGGTGGCATTTTACTTGGATCACTCCTTGACTACACATTCTCTCAGCAAAGTATGACCCTAAGCTGCCCTGTGGGCTCTTGCAAGCGTTTTCAGAAGTCATGCAAATGCTTTCTTGCTAATTGTTTCCAGTGATAAAGATGGCCACCCATTCTTTACTCTTCCTACCTTTGAGAGGTATCGTCCAATTCTCCCCCCCTTGAATCTTGGCTGACTTGCTTGACTAACAGGATGTGGTGGAAGTGATGCACTGGGAACTCTGAGACTAGATCACAAGAAGTTTTACAATGTCCACCTGCATTTCTTGGAATAGACTCTTGGGAGCCCCATCCCACCATGCCAATGGCCAACTACCCTGAGGCTGCCTTGCTGGAAAGACCACATGTAGGCACTCTGGTAGACAGTCCCAGTTGAATTCTACCTTCTAGATATGTCTGCCAGTGTGCCTGACTAGTGAGGCTAGTCTTGGAGGCTCCAGACCAACCCATCACAAGCTGAATACCACCAAGTAACCTCACTGAATCACACATGGAGGTGGAAAATTACAGAGCCGTCCCCTGCCTTAATTCCTGACCCACAAAATCATGTGATATAATAAAATGGTTGCCCCTTAAGCTGTTAAGTGTTAGGGTGGTTCACTACACAGCAATAAATAACCAGAACGACCATCTAATCAACTATAAATTCCTGGAAATTAATGGATTTTACTTTCTCTTAGTTTCATTTTAACTGTTCTTTCCCCACACTTAACTTCACCATTATCCACCAAATACCTTGCTATGCATGAAAGATAAACCTAATCAAGTTTTCTGAACTAAGTGTATTTTAGTCTATCTCTTTCTGTTTTAATAAACATCTAGAAAGATCCCTCATTTTTACAGTGAACAGATTCATTTTTGTTATCAAAAAAACTCTGATTTAATTTGCCAATTCCCTGTGTATTTTAGAGATGATCAGTTTATGGGTTTAATATTTCCATTATCATCTTCATGATGACTTCTTGCAAAAAGGATATGTGACTTTTATATATGCTCTACTTCATTTACATTATTTGGGACCATTTGAAAGCCCAATCTGATAGCTGACCACAATACAATAATTGTAGAAATTAACAACAAAAAGATAGTGAGGGCTTCCCTGGTGGCGCAGTGGTTGAGAGTCTGCCTGCCGATGCAGGGGACACGGGTTCGTGCCCTGGTCCGGGAGGATCCCACATGCCGCGGAGCGGCTGGGCCCGTGAGCCATGGCCGCTGAGCCTGCGCATCCAGAGCCTGTGCTCCGCAACGGGAGAGGCCACAACAGTGAGAGGCCCGCGTACCGCAAAAAAAAAAAAAAAAAAAAAAAAATAGTGAATGTGGCCAAAGTAATGTCTGCTTTGGGGAATTTAATAAGATTTCCTTTGGGTCTAATATTTAGACCACTACTCAGTATGTCGTAAGCACTCAATAAATGTTAGCAAATATTGATATTAAAGACATATATAATTTTCAAACCCAGTTTTAGCCCAGCAGGAGATAAGCTACTCTGCTGAGTTCAAAAACTCAGAGCCAAAATTCCAAGAAATGTGATGCTTTGATAAGCCTGTGCACCCTCATCAGAAAATAAGTAATGTTTCTGCTAGACTCTTTGAAATATTATAAATGATAGGAGTATCCACTTGTATGCCCCAACTGGGAATCACTAATATACTCTGTCCTTTACTTACAAGTGAGGAAACCAAATTCCAAAGATGATATTGGAAATGCTTCCATGACTCTGTCTATTCATGCTGCCTCTCTTGAAACAAACCATAATGAACCATTGTTTAGAACAAAGAAAGGGAAGGGGGGAAAAGTTCTCCGGAACTCGGCTGAACTCATCTGTCTTAGAGATGATGGCAGAACATTGGAATAGACTTTGTACTTGACTTTTACAATGTATCAGATTAAGAACTCAGAGTATATAAATTTTTTTTAAGATTTATTATTTATTTATTTTTATTTTTGGCTGCATCAGGTCTTAGTTGCGACACGCAGGATCTTCGTTGAGGCACGTGGGATCTTTCTTTGCAGCCCGCGGTCTTCTCTCTAGTTGTGACGTGCGGGTTTTCTTTTCTCTAGTTGTGGCGTGCAGGCTCCAGGGCGCTTGCACTCTGTAGTTGTGATGTGTGGGTTCCAGAGCACATGGGCTCTGTAGTTTGTGGCACACGGGCTCTGGTTGAGGCACGTGAGCTCAGTAGTTGTGGCACTCGGGCTTAGCTGTCCTGAGGCATGTGGGATCCCAGTTCCCAAACCAGGGATCGAACCCGTGTCCCCTACATTGTAAGGTGGATTCTTTACCACTGGACCACCAGGGAAGTCCCAGGGCACATTTTAGAAGATATAGGAACCTTCTGTAAGATTTTTTTCCAGCTGTGTCCTTAGACATCCAAAAACTACTTGAGACCTGGGTCTCCTATGAAAATCTTCTGTTATAGGGAATGTAATTTATGAAAAGGAAATATTAACTGGCACCTTGTACAGGTCACATCTCGGGCCCTAGATTTAGTCACCACACCAATCTATTTTTATCCTCTAGCTACAGTGTAGTATCCTAAAGCATTAAGATTTACAATCTTATTATTGTACACTCAAATGATATATTCCCAAATATGCAGGAGGCTTTTTCCCCAAATCATCCTAAGAGACGATTATAGTCCTTTTATTTTAGTCCTTATAAATTCTTTCATAGTATGAGGGTACTCCTTTAGTTACCTTATTTTTTAGAGCCACATTAGCCTGAACAATTTCAATAAATGGTAGTTTAGCTGCTCAGAGAGATTATGTCATGAAACTTACTTTTTAAAAAAAGGAGGGAAGGAAATATATTAATCAGTATAGGGTAGGCCATGCTGCTGTAACAAATTAATCCTGAAATCTCAGAGGCTTAAAACATAAAAATTTACTTGTCACTCATACAAAAGCCAGTATGGGACAGAGTTGACACTTCAAGAAGTTGTCTTTCAAGGGGTGGCTTACCTTTAATCTCGTAGTTTCACACTCCAACACAAGACTTTCTTAGTTGCCAATACAGACGAGAGAGAGAGTAGGAATGTCATGTAGGGGTTTCTCACTGCCTCAGATAAAAGTAATCCATGTGTTTCCACACACATTTAATTGACCAGACCTGCTCGACTACAAAGGGGTCAGGGAGGATGGTCTTGGTCTTCTATGTGCTCAGGAGAGAGGGATATGAAAAGAAGATCTAGTGAATGCAATGCATTTTCTTTCACAGGAGGCAAAATCTTAATACATGTTTAGTAATTGTATGACCTCACAATCACAAGAGTTGAAGGGCATTATAAACAAGCTTTTTAAAAAATCACCTTTAAAAGCAATACTGGAGCAATAAAAGCAATACTGGAGCAATACCCCAACTGGAACAACTGGATATTCATTTGAGAAAAAGAAATAATCTCAACCCTTTCCTTAAGACATACTTGGAAATTAATTTGATATAAGCCATAGATCTAAACTAAAAGCTAAAACTATAATAGTTCTAGAAAAAAACATAGGAGAAAATCTTCAAACTTAGGGTAGACAAAGATTTCTTGAATAATAAAAAGTATAAAACTTGTTTTTAAACTGGGCCACATTTATTTTTTTTCTTTCTGTTTTTTTTTTTTTGGCCACGTCATGCAGCTTGTGGCATCTTAGTACCCCAAAAAGAGATTGAATCCAGGTCCATAGCAGTGAAAGCACAGAGTCCTAACCACTGGACCGCCAGGGAATTCCCCTCAAAGAGTAAAACTTTTGCTCTATGAAAGAAAATGAAAAGTCAAATCAGAGTCAAAGAAAATATTTACTATATCCATATTCAGAATATATATACAAATATTACAATTCATTAATAATAAGACACACAGTCTGATTTATTTTGATGGCAAAAGATTTGAACAAAAACTTTTAAAGAAGACATGACAATAGCCAGTATAGGATGAAAAGATGTTCAACATCATTAGTCATGAGGGAAATGCAAATCAAAGCCCTCATGAAAACCCGAAACTATAAAACTCCTAAAAGAAAACAGGGGGAAATGCTCCTTGACATTGGTCTTGGAAATAATATTTTTTAGATCGGACACCAAAAGCACAGGCAACAAAAGCAAAAATAAACAAGTGAGACGACATCAAACTAAAAAACTCTACTCTGCAAAGGACACAATCAATAAAATGAAAAGGCAACCTATAGAATAGGAGAAAATATTTGCAAATCATATATCTCATAAGGGGTTAATATCCAGAATATACCAATAACTCCTAAAACTCAAATAGCCAAAAAACAAATAACCTGATTTTTAAAATGAGCAAAAGATCTAAATAGACATTTTTCCAAAGAAGACATGCAAATGGCCAACAGGGCAATGAAAAGGTGCTCAACATCACTAGTCATCAGGGAAATGCAAATCAAAACCAGAATGAAATATCACCTCACACCTGTTAGAATGACTATTATTAAAAAGACAACAGATAACAAACGTTGAGAAGGATGTGGAAAAAAAGGAACCTTTGTACACTGTTGGTGGGAATGTAAATTGGTGCAGTTATTATGGAAAACAGCATGGAGTTTTCTCAAAACATTAAAAATAGAATTACTGTATGACCCAGCAATCACACTTCTGGGCATATATACAAAAGAGATGAAAACAGGATCTTGAAGAGATATCTTAACTCTCATGTTCATTGCAGCATTATTCACAATATTGAAGATATGGAAACAACCAAAGTGTTGATTGACAGATGAATGGATAAAGAAAATGTGATACACACATACACACACACACACACACACACACACACACACACAAATAGAATATTATCCAGCCATAAAAACAAAAAGAAATCCTGCCATTTGTGACAACATGGATGAAACTGAAGGACATTATGCTAAGTGAAATAAGCCAGACACAAAAAGACAAATATTGTTTGATCTCACTTGCATGTGGAATCTAATTGTGTCCAATTCACAGAAGCAGAAAGTAAAATGGTAGTTGCCAGGGGCTCAGTGGTGGGGAAGGAAATGGAAAAATTTGGGTCAAAGGATATAACCATTCAGTTATAAATGTACAGCATGGTGACTATAGTTAATAATACAGTATTATGTACTTGATATAGTTAATAATACAGTATTGCATACTTGAAATATGCTAAGAGAGATCTTAAGTGTTTTCACCATAAAGGAAACAAAAGGTAACCATGTGAGGTGGGGTATGTTAATTAGCTTAATTATGATAATTATTTAATAATATACAGGAATATCAAATCATCACATTATACATCTTAAATATATACAATTTTGCCAGTTACACCAAGAAAATAGGGAAAAATAAAAATTCATTTAAAGTCTAATGAGATACCACTGCACTCGGAAGGCTAAAATAAAAAGCAATGATAGGGCTTCCCTGGTGGCGCAGTGGTTAAGAATCTGCCTGACAATGCAGGGGATGCGGGTTCGTGCCCCGGTCCGGGAGGATCCCACATGCCGCGGAGCGGCTGGGCCCGTGAGCCATGGCCGCTGAGCCTGCGCGTCCGGAGCCTGTGCTCCGCAACGGGAGAGGCCACAAGAGTGAGAGGCCCGCATACCGGAAAAAAAAAAAAAAAGCAATGATAATCCTAATTGCTGGTGAGGATATGAAGCAATCAGATCTCTCATACATTGTTAATGGGAATGTAAAATGGTGTAACTACTTTTAAAGGACAATTTGGCATGCTCTCATAAAGTTAAACATGTACGTCATATGACTCAACAACGAAACTCCTAGATATTTACTCAAGAAAAAAATTTTTTTCACACAAAGACTTGTATATGGATTGTTATAACAGCTTTATTCATAACCCCCCAAACTGTAAACAACCCAAATTTCCATCTAAAGTAAATAGATAAATTTCACTTAATCCATACCAAGAAAAAAGAAAAGTACTGATACACAGCATGACTAGATTTAAGAATCATTGTGTTCAGAGAAAGAAGCCAGACACTAAGAAAACATATTATATGATTCCATGTATATGTTATTCTAGAAAAGGAAACGCTAATTTGTAGTAACAGAAAGCAAACAGTGCCCTGGGATGGATGGATTGACCATAAAAGAGATTGAGGGAACTTCTGGGGATGATGAAGATTTTCTACTTCTTGATTGAGTCAGTGGTTACACAGTGCTTGAATTTGTCAAAGCTCACCAAATTGTTTGCACACTTAAAGTGTCTGAATTCTATTTTGTATAAATTATACCTTAATACAGGTGATTTTTTAAAATACTGTAAGTGATCGTATTTAGTGATCACAAATATATACTAGAAGGATGAATGGAAAAAAGTTTTAAGATCATGAAAACTGTGCTTTGGCTTTAAGATAAAATTACCTGTGGCAACATTATAGATGATTTTCAAGTTCTTTCTCTAAACAACTTTAATAGAAATTAATATACCGCATTGCAAAAGCCATGTTAGTGGACCAAAATAAAATGGCTATTTTAAGGACAAAATCATTAATGTAATGACCTTGAATTAATGTAAATGGGGGAAATATTTCTAAATTAATATATAATTCTTAACACATGATGGGAAAATTTTATCAAATCTCTCAGAATCTCATCAGAAGACAGAAACTACTTGAATATTTAAAGCAGAGAATCTTTAATACTGGGATTGATTGCACAGTGAAGGAAGCCCAGGACAAAAGGAGATGATGAGGCAAAAAGTAGACGAGAGGGCGACAGGGAGTTGAGTTGTCTGCTTTTTCCCTGTCTTTGAATAGCATTACAGAGCCCACAAAGAGGGCTCAGCCCTCGCTGACTTGGGGACAGAACAATTACTCAACTCGCCATACTCACAGTACACACAACAGGAATCCAAAGTCCAAAGTCCCTTTTCACAGGGACTGCCTTCTCCGTTTGCCTCTGTCCTCATCACCCCCAACTTTACATCCTGCCTACTTCATTCATTTATATGACCTTTGCCCCCACTCCTGGCCCCTGAATTTTCCCTGATGTATGGCTTTGGACCTCCTCTATCTTCTGAAATTCTTTAGTAAGACAGGTCAGGAACATATCGATTGCTCTGCTACTGGCCAAACTTTCTAGCACACAATGGTTGATACCAGCCTCTCTGTCCTTCCACCCGTCCCTTCCTACCAATGTGTACTACTGACTCTCTCCTCTCACTGTCAGAGTTCTTGGAACTTAGTTCCAAAGTCAGAGGAACATGAGTGGGTACCACACAGGAAAGCCCCTTCTTGGCCCCAGGCACACATTTGCCTGAGCACAGGACAGTCCTCGTGCCTCTGCAGGAATATCTGTGCCTTCAGAAGGTAAGTCTCAGCTCGGCCTTCTTAAATCATTGTGCAGGCCAGACACTAATAAGTTCTAAGGACATGTACTTTTTTTTTTTAAAACATCTTTATTGGAGTATAACTGCTTTACAATGGTGTGTTAGTTTCTGCTTTACAACAAAGTGAATCAGTTATACATATACATACATCCCCATATCTCCTCCCTCTTTCATCTCCCTTCCACCCTCCCTATCTGACCCCTCTAGGTGGTCACAAAGCACCGAGCTGATCTCCCTGTGCTTTGCGGCTGCTTCCCACTAGCTATCTATTTTACATTTGGTAGTGTATATATGACCATGCCATTCTCTCACTTCATCCCAGCTTACCCTTCCCCCTCCCCGTGCCCTCAAGGCCATTCTCTACGTCTGCATCTTTATTCCTGTCCTGACCCTAGGTTCTTCCGAACCTTTTTGGGTTTTTTTTTAGATTCTATATATATGTGTTAGCATACGGTATTTGTTTTTCTCTTTCTGACTTACTTCACTCTGTATGACAGACTCTAAGTCCATCCACCTCACTACAAATAACTCAATTTCGTTTCTTTTTATGGCTGAGTAATATTCCATTGTATATACGTGCCACATCTTCTTTATCCATTCAGGACATGTACTTTAATATAAAATTTCTAAGTAAGACCAAATTCAAATGATTAGAAAAGCAAAAGACCTTTGGATGACACCCACTAAATCCCAAAAACCAAGATGGAAGGGGAGATGTTGTGTTTCAAAGTTTGTCAGTATGAAGCAAAGAACATGACTCTCTAATCAGAGAGTAGTTTTATTATCTCTTAAAGTTTCCCCTGCAAGGATTTTTGGTAAATACACTTTATGACTTTCACTCTATGATTTGGGGGCCTAGTCCAGTTGCCAAAAGCCTTGAAGCAAATGAACTTTGGGGAGATGCCATGCAGAAAGTCAGGAAATAGCCTTGGGAAAATGCAGGGCCTGAGTTTCTTTCTGGAGGACTCTGCCTCTTGTGTCCTGAAGTTGCCTTGGTGCAGAGGCTTCCAGCGCTGGTCCAGCCCACAAACCTGGAATCAGAGCTGCCCAGACTTGGAGGGAACACAGCTGGAGGGACATGCAATTCCTAGCTCTGCACCAGAGTTTCCAGACTCAACTGAGCCCTCTCCTAACTATTTTCATTCTGAAAGTTCTTAGCAATCTGGTGTACACACAGCCCAAAGGGTTTCTATCTGTACTAAATAAGTACACAGTATATATTATTGATATTTCCAAATACTGGGGGCCATTCTCAGCCAAAGTGAGAATAATTGTTTTATCTAGTATTTTATATGAACAGTAAAAAGTTCTTTAAATATTTTTTATTGTGAATATATTCTTTTTTTTTAATTGGGGTATAGTTGCTTGACAACGTTGTGTTAGTTTCTGAGTTAAGTAAGTCAGAAAGAGAAAAACAAATAACATATATTAACTCATGTATGTGGAATCTAGAAAAATGGTACAGATGAGCCTATTTTCAGGGCAGGAATAGAGATGCAGACATAGGGAATGGACATGTGGATGCAGGGAGTGGGGGGAGGGAAGAGGGGTGCGATGAACTGGGAGATTGGGATTGATGTATGTGCACTGCCACGTGTAAAACAGATAGCTAGTAAGAACCTGCTGTATAGCACAGAGCTCTCAGTTCGGTGCTCTGCAGTGACCTAGATGGATGGGATGGGAGGTGATGGGAGGGTGGTCCAAAAGGCAGGGGATACATGTATACATATAGCTGATCCATTTCATTGTACAGAAGAAAAGTTCTTTAAATATTAATCCATTTTATGAATGTGCAATAACATCTTGAAGAAAGCCTATTGCCATGTCTATGACAAGTTGCACAATGGGGGTGTCTGTACAGGGACAAATTTCCCTTTTGTAGGAAAAATCTCCTTCTGATTATCTGACCTTTTGCCCATCTGTCTGTCCATCTAGCCATGCCTTTCTAAACTATCTATAGGGTTTCTTGACTCCCTCTAGATAATTTGTCCCTGTTAACAAGCAGAAGGACAAAAGAATGGACCCACACTCCTCATTATCAGGATAATCCTCTTAGAATGTTTCCCCTAGACCTTCGAGAAATAGTGCAGTCAGAATTATGTCACTGCTGTACCCAAAGATCTATGACAAAGTGAGCATTTCATTATTACAAGTCAAACACTTAGCATAGATGCAAAAGCAGCCATAATTTTTTTTCAGTTTTGCTGTTTATGCTAACACAGTTCATTATTCTATTTTTATTGTTCCAAACTGGCATTGAACAATGCAGATTACTCTTCACTGAGCCCCAGCCCCACCTATAAAATAATGAGGTCTTCTTAGGCAACTTGGTAAAGTGGAAAGAGACTAGACCTATCAGAAGACGGGTTCTAGTTCTAATTCTGCCCCTAACAACCTTAGGCAAATCACTTAACCATCAGGGGTCAATTTTCTTATCTGCAAATGAGCTAGGTGGACTATTTCATCTTTCAGGGCCATTCCAGCTCTAACTGTCTGAAGTTTCTTCATCAGAGACCTTTTGTTTCTTTCACCACCACCCTCCACTCTATGGGCATGTACTAGGTACTCGGGATGCGAGTGACCCAGACAACTGAATGTGCTCTAGGAACCCCAGGTTGATGAGGGAGATAGAAATCCAGTGTGTGTGAGCCATATACATGTCTCATTGATAACAGAGGTGGATCCAGAGGGCCCCTGGTAGAAATTGACAGCTGGACATGATTTAGAAGAAAGTCAAGTGTTTATGGAAGAATCAGGAATACATGCTTTTTATTGGTAGCCTTCAGAAGACTGCAGATTTTAAATGTAATTTTAGTGGAAGACGCTTGAGGTGCTCAACATTATATACTTAATTAAATTTCGCTTCTATTGTAATTACTGATTTTCAAGATTGCTAACTGGAAATCCACATCAGTAGTGGGTAAGTTAGGTTCTAACAGCCTAGAAACTAAAAATGTGATAACAAGGGGTAGTGATTTATGACCTTGACTGAACCTTAGAATTATCTGGGGAATTCTTTGACCATACCAAGGACTGGGCTCCACCCCCTGAGAGATTCTGATTTAAAAGATCTTGGGACACAGGCATTGGTACTTTTTGAAAGCTCTCCATGTGATTCTAATGTACAGTCAAGATTGACAATCAAATTGTGAAATTTTTTGTTCTAGTTCTGTAAAAAATGCCATTGGTAGTTTGATAGGGATTGCACTGAATCTATAGATTGTTTTGGGTAGTAGAGTCATTTTCACAATGTTGATTCTTCCAATCCAAGAACATGGTATATCTCTCCATCTATTTGTATCATCTTTAATTTCCTTCATCAATGTCTTATAGTTTTCTGCATACAGGTCTTTTGTCTCCTTAGGTAGGTTTATTCCTAGATATTTTATTCTTTTTGTTGCAATGGTAAATGGGAGTGTTTTCTTAATTTCACTTTCAGATTTTTCATCATTAGTTTATAAGAATGCCAGAGATTCCTGTGCATTAATTTTGTATCCTGCTACTTTACCAAATTCATTGATTAGCTCTAGTAGTTTTCTGGTAGCATCTTTAGGATTCTCTATGTGTAGTATCATGTCATCTGCAAAAAGTGACAGTTTTACTTCTTCTTTTCCGATTTGGATTCCTTTTATTTCTTTTTCTTCTCTGATTGCTGTGGCTAAAATTTCCAAAACTATGTTGAATAAGAGTGGTGAGAGTGAGCAACCTTGTCTTTTTCCTGATCTTAGTGGAAAAGGTTTCAGTTTTTCACCATTGAAGATGATGTTGGCCGTGGGTTTGTCATATATGGCCTTTATTATGTTGAGAAAAGTTCCCTCTATGCCTACTTTCTGCAGGGTTTTTATCATAAATGGGTGTTGAATTTTGTCGAAAGCTTTCTCTGCATCTATTGAGATGACCATAAGGTTTTTCTCCTTCAATTTGTTAATATGGTGTATCACGTTGATTGATTTGCATATATTGAAGAATCCTTGCATTCCTGGAATAAACCTAACTTGATCATGGTGTATAATCCTTTTAATGTGCTGTTGGATTCTGTTTGCTAGTATTTTGTTGAGGATTTTTGCATCTATGTTCATCAGTGATATTGGCCTGTAGCTTGGGACCTAATGAAACTTGAAAGCTTTTGCACAGCAAAGGAAACCATAAACAAGACCAAAACACAACCCTCAGAATGGGAGAAAATATTTGCAAATGAAGCAACTGACAAAGGATTAATCTCCAAAATTTACAAGCAGCTCATGCAGCTCAATAACAAAAAAACAAACAACCCAATCCAAAAATGGGCAGAAGACCTAAATAGACATTTCTCCAAAGAAGATATACACATTGCCAACAAACACATGAAAGAATGCTCAACATCATTAATCATTAGAGAAATGCAAATCAAAACTACAATGAGATATTATCTCACACCGGTCAGAATGGCCATCATCAAAAAATCTAGAAACAATAAATGCTGGAGAGGGTGTGCAGAAAAGGGAACACTCTTGCACTGTTGGTGGGAATGTAAATTGATACAGCCACTATGGAGAACAGTATGGAGGTTCCTTAAAAAACTACAAATAGAACTACCATATGACCCAGCAATCCCACTACTGGGCATATGCCCTGAGAAAACCATAATTCAAACAGAGTCATGTACCAAAATGTTCATTGCAGCTCTATTTACAATAGCCAGGACATGGAAGCAACCTAAGTGTCCATCAACAGATGAATGGATAAAGAAGATGTGGCACATATATACAATGGAATATTACTCAGCCATGAAAAGAAAAAAATTTGAGTTATTTGTAGTGAGGTGGATGGGCCTAGAGTCTGTCATACAGAGTGAAATAAGTCAGAAAAAAGAAGATAAATACCGTATGCTAACACATATATATGGAATCTAAGAAAAAAAAAAGGTCATGAAGTACGTAAGGGTAAGACAGGAATAAAGACACAGACCTACTAGAGAATGGACTTGAGGATATGGGGAGGGGCAAGGGTAAGCTGTGACAAAGTGAGAGAGTGGCATGGACATATATACACTACGAAACATAAAATAGCTAGCTAGTGGGAAGCAGTCGCATAGCACAGGGAGATCAGCTAGGTGGTTTGTGACCACCTAGAGGGCTGGGACAGGGACGGTGGGAGGGAGGGAGATGCAAGAGGGAAGAGATATGGGAACATATGTATATGTATAACTGATTCACTTTGTTATAAAGCAGAAACTAACACACCATTGTAAAGCAATTATACTCCAATAAAGATGTTAAAAAAAGATTGACAATCATTGAACTAGGAAAAGAACTGTTTTTTGATCAAAATTTTAGGTCAGTCATAGTCCAGGGTGAAGCAGGCTGTATTTGACCCATATTAGAAGCCTTAGTTGTTTGATTTCAAAGCTCTGATTCTCATAACACACAACTTTTAAACGAGCTTAAGGCAGTAGATGGGAACCCAGCTGATTTAATGCAAGATGTTGTTTTGCTGCCCAAACATATTCCCTGTGGGATTTCTTCAAGTAGGCAGCTCAAAGCTTTGCATTGAAATCACAATTCCATTTAGCCTAAACATTTATAATACATGCAATCTCAGCAAACTATTCTGTGAAGCTATTGGTATGCCTTTCATTTGTGTAGCACGTTAAAAGAAAAATGGCTTGCTTTTGCAAATCACTCCCATATCTGAGTTGAGGACAATTTCACCACCCCAGGGATGGATTAAATTCATCCTGTCCAGATGGCAAGACTAGAAGGCCAGCTGGGTAAGTAACTCAGCATCCCTAACACCAAGCACTAAACCAGCTAAAAGAGAGTGTGGTTAACACTTGCTAATGAACAAATCCAATTCATTTATCATGTGGACCACTGAAGTGCTGGAACCCCTCCAAACATCTCCCTTAAACCTTTCCAAATTGTTAGGGGAAATTCTGCTTGTTAAAAATACAGAATCTCAACCCTTACTCCCAACCTACTAAATTATGTGAGATGAACTAAAATTGTCAGTGGATGAAAAACAGAAATGGATACAAGACAAATTAAGGAGGTAGAATTCTCAAGATTTGGTTTTGATGGGATGTGGGAAAAGGTGATGTCAAAGATGATGCCTGGGTTTCTGGCTTGGATGACCAGCTAATGGTCACTAAGACTGAGGACACTAGAGGGGGAACAGAGCTTCTCAAGAGTTCCTCTTCTGTCTCCACCTACTTTTTCCATCCCTTAAATGTGTTGATCCCTGGGATTCCTTTTTGACCTGAGTTGCTTCTCTTTTGACACACCTGCTCTCAAAGGCTTCATCCCTCCCCCCCTCACACATCAACAGCCTGCTTAAGGTCCCAAAAGCACATCAAACTCCGTTTATGATCTTTCTCTCAAAACCTACTCTACCTCAATTTTCCAGTTAATAGAATCCAACTTATCTACCTGTTGATTCAGAGGAACGACCCGGAGGTCACCAAAAAGTTAAGCCTCTCTCTTGAGACTCCACATGAAATCAGTCACCAAGTCCTACTTTTCCACTGTCTAATCTCTGCCCCCTTCTCCCACACCTCTCTGCTCCTAAGTTAGTTCATTATTGCTCGCCTGAGCTGTCGACCGGAGTCCTTATGTTTTCCCCTATCACCACTCCTGTTAATCTACCTCTGACTGCCCCCACCATGCCCTACTACTACTACATTTAAAGAGCTATTTCTAAAACACAAATCTGGTCATGTCTTTCCCTGGTTTAATGTTCTTCAGTGGCTCCTTGGCATGCCAGGCAAGGCCTTCCATGGCACCATCCCTGCTCACCTTTCCAACCTCATCTCCTGAGGTTTGCTCAACATATTTTGCATTCTTGTCACATGCCAACTTTGCCACTCTGAATAAGAATATGGACTAAACAGTAATGTCAGGCATCCTATAATGCTTTTAATTCATTAGGGAGTGAATTTATCTACAAATTCAAAGTCTCTTTTTGGGTCCTCAATGTATTCACCATTGAAGGGATGAAATTCTTCATCAGCAAAGGTTTGTGGAGTGCCTTTTCTTTGTACAGTGTTCTCTAGATGCTCTGGGTAGTTTACAAAATAAGATAAAGTTTTCTTATTTGAAGGCCCAGGAAGCACCCTTCACTTCTCATTCCTTAAACCCTCCTAGTCCACAAGTAGAAAGGACCATTGAATCCTATATTAGGAGCAATAAAGGCTCAGAAATAGCTACCATTTATTGAGTACCTGCCAGCTCATTTCATCCTCACCTGGATCCCACAAGTTTGGTATTATTATCCCTTTTTTTTAACATCTTTATTGGCATATAATTGCTTTACATTGTTGTGTTAGTTTCTGCTGTATAACAAAGTGAATCAGCTATATGTATACACATATCCCCATATCCCCTCCCTCTTGCATCTCCCTCCCATCTTCCCTATCCCACCCCTCTAGGTGGTCACAAAGCACCGAGCTGATCTCCCTGTGCTTTGCAACTACTTCCCAACAGCTATCTACTTTACATTTGGTAGTGTATATATGTCAATGCCACTCTCTCACTTCTTCCCAGCTTACCCTTCTCCCTCCCTGTGTCCTTAAATCCATTCTCTACCTCTGCATCTATATTCCTGTCCTGCCCCTATGTTCTTCAGAGCCTTTTGTTTTTTTAGATTCCATATGTATGTGTTAGCATACAGTATTTGTTTTTCTCTTTCTGACTTACTTCACTCTGCATGACAGATTCTAGGTCCATCCACCTCACTACAAATAACTCCATTTCACTTCTTTTTATGGATGAGTAATATTCTATTGTATATATGTGCCACATCTTCTTTATCCACTCATCTGTCGATGGACACTTAGGTTGCTTCCATGTCCTAGCTATTGTAAATAGTGCTGCAATGAACATTGTGGTACATGACTCTTTTTGAGTTACAGTTTTCTCAGGGTATATGCCCAGTAGTGGGATTAAAGGAAACCATAAACAAGACAAAAAGACAACCCTCAGAATGGGAGAAAATATTTGCAAACAAAGCAACTGACAAAGGATTAATCTCCAAAATATACAAGCAGCTCATGCAGCTCAATATCAAAAAAACTAACAACCCAATCCAAAAATGGGCAGAAGACCTAAACAGACATTTCTCCAAAGAAGATATACAGATTGCCAACAAACACATGAAAGGATGCTCAACATCACTAATCACTAGAGAAATGCAAATCAAAACTACAATGAGGTATCACATCACACCAGTGAGAATGGCCATCATCAAAAAATCTACAAACAGTAAATGCTGGAGAGGGTGTGGAGAAAAGGGAACCCTCCCACATTGTTGGTGGGAATGCAAATTGATACAGCCACTATGGAGAACAGTATGGAGGTTCCTTATAAAACTAAAAATAGTATCCCTTTTGACAGATAAGGAACAAGGGTTGCATTCATTTGATTTACTCCCCCTAGAGGCAACTGTAGACTCCACGAGGTCAATAAACATTATGCATTTAGTTTATTCCTGGAACAAAGTGCTCAAACAAGTGTGTCTTAGATGAGCAAGTGAAGAATGAAGCAAAGAGCTAGTGAGTGGTAGAGCTGGTATCAAGACCCAGATGATCTGACCACAGAGTGGCTGCTCTATCCTTGTAACAGTAAACCCAGCATAGGAGAACATCCAGCTGAGGAGAGGCCTGACCAAGCTCCTTTAGATCCACTCTTTCTGGCCTTTCTATATGTGGTCTGAAAAGAGTAGGGGAAAAAATACCTGACCAATCTCATAATGGTTCTGAGAAGAGAATTTAAGAAACATTTTATGAAACCTTAAAATAATAAAACATTATAAAATAATTAAATAAACATGATTCCTAATATCAGCATTTAAGGTTCATTGTTTCTTTATGGATGCTGAATATATATTCTTTTCTAGGATTAAGGGAACAAATGAGTGAAATCCCTTCTTCATTTTGCATCATTCTTACCGTCTCATGTCGCCCTCACCATCAGGGTTGAAATGGAGATGTGAATGATTCTTATGTAACCTCCAGAGGGGTTTTTATGAGGTCGCACAGATCCATACGTGTCTGATAGATTTACATCAAACACTCCTTGTAGGAAAAATACATTAACTAAAATGAGGTGTATTTGGTCCAGGTTTAGACATTGCCTATTAAACAAAATCTATTACACTGTCAAGGACACTAAATCGTTTAATTCAACATTTTAAATGTGAGAAGTTAATGTTGGTGGGAAAGTTAAGCACATTATACGTGTATCATCCTAAAGACAGAGACATGAAAATGTCTAAACCATTAGCCACATAAAGTTTCAAATGCTTTATGCTGGTATTCAATCAGTTAAATTATGAGATGACAATTTAGAATAATTATCCCTGCAGTAGTCAAGTAGATGCAGAAACCCCAAGAAGTAGACAGCTTGGCTCAGTAATATATATTAGCTTACAGCCTGAGTCTGTCTGAACAGTGACGGACTCACCAGTTTTACGTCCCTCGAATAATGTTTCATAAAATATCAAGGAAGACGGGACTTCCCTGGTGGCACAGTGGTTAAGAATCCGCCTGCCAATGCAGGGGACACACGTTCGAGCCCTGGTCCAGGAAGATCCCACATGCCACAGGGCAACTAAGCCTGTGTGCCACAACTACTGAGCCTGCGCTCTACAGTCCATGTGCCACAACTACTGAGCATGCATGCCACAACTACTGAAGCCCATGCGCCTAGAGCCCGTGCTCCACAACAAAGAGAAGCCACCACAATGAGAAGCCTGCGCACCGCAAGGAAGAGTAGCCCCCGCTCACCGCAACTAGAGAAAGCCCGCGCCCAGCAATGAAGACCCAATGCAGCCAAAAATAAATAAATAAAAATAAAAAATAAACTAAAAATATATATGTCAATGAAGAGTTTGTGGCAATGAGCAAAGAAAGATTTCAAGATCCTCATCCATATCTATGCCCATCTAAAACAGGAAGTGAAAATACTCCAGAAATGATTTTTTTCTTGTTTAAATTCACACAGATGACATTAAATTCTTCATTTATTAAGTCATCCATTTACAAAACTATTCTGTAAACCCTAGCTTTAAAAAGGCTTTGCAACTATTAAATATAGTACAGATAAACAAGGTTCTACAAAGTGGGGAAAGTGGGGTGTGGCTCGGTGGTGGTGGGATGAATTGGGGGACTGGGGTTGACATATATACACTAATATGTATAAAATAGATAACTAATAAGAACCTATGGTATAAAATATAAATTAAATTTAATTTAAAAATAAATAAATTAAAAATAAATTTTAAAAAAATGAAAGATCACTGCCAAAAATATTTATCTTACTAATGACTGCAGATAAACCATTATGGATTTTTTTATTAATAAAAAAATACAACAACAAGGTCCTACTGACAGCACAGGGAACTATATTCAATATCCTGTGATAAACCATAATGGAAAAGAATATGAAAAAGAATGTGTATATATATATATGTATAACTGAATCACTTTTCTGTACAGCAGAAATTAACACAACATTGTAAATCAACTGTATTTCAATAAAATAAATTTTAAAAATAGAAAAAGATCTTGTATCTGTCGATTTCAAAAATATTTTTGAATTGTAATTTTAAGTATTTTTATGTTGATCAAAACTAGCTGATTCCTAATATATATGTATTTGGATCATTACTTCCAAAGCTCTCCCTTCAAGGTCTGTCATGTTTATCCTTCTTTTTTTTCCATAATGACCACTCCAGGTCATATGCAAATAGTGATCACTCAGTAAATATTTGTTGAATGAATGGATACATGAATGAACAAATGAAAAACTGGCAGGCCTCACAAAGACATCTGAACGAGACCGCAGCAGTTTTACCAACCTTCCAGTCTTCCTCTGTTCTTGTTCATCCTATAGACTTGCCAAGTTAACCTTGTCCCAAACATCACTTTCTATGCATCAGCCTCTTGCCCAAGGACTACCACCTCTATGGTAATTGGTTTAATGATGAGACCCTGCCTCACTTAGTTCCAGCTGACTGGACTTGGCCCCTCTGCTCTCATTGGTCCCCTTCTTGGGAACGAGCTGTCTGCTCAGTTTCTGAGAGATCACAGGGCTTCCCAACATGTCAGAGCACAAATGCAGCCTTGGGGGCCCCCAATACACCAGTCCTCTCAGTCCAAAGGCCAACAGTGAGGTCCTGAAACAAACAGCTAGAAACATGCTGATACTGGATTAATGCAGCTGCGTTGAAATCCTCTCAGGTTTTGTTAGTAATAAATATGAATCCAAGTTCTTCTCCAATTTTAATAAGCATAAGAATCACCTGGAGGTCTCAGAGCCTGCATTTCTAACAAACTCCCAGGTAATATTGATGTTGCTGGTCCGTGGACTACACTTTGAGTACCAGTGCTCCGGGGCAGGGGTTGTCACACTTGGCAGCACTCTGCAATTTTCTGGAGCGTCTTACAAATGCTAATGCCTGAGCCAAGCCCAAAGATTCTGATTTGATTCGTCTGGGGTGCAGCCTAGACATCAAGATTTTTAAAGCCCCTCCAATTATTCTAGTGTGCAACCAAGGTCGAGAACTTTAGACCTTCTTTTTCAAACCGTTTTTTGCATTATTTCCCCCTGAAGGAGACTCTTTAGACATTTTTTCCCTAAATCTCCCTCGTGAAAGTTTAATATCACAGGTATGTCATATATCAGTTTATGTATTCTCTGCATACCTGTGCTTCATACATAAGAAGAAGATTTTTCCCTTCCCCAAGAAGCAATTTCATGCCTTTAGGGGTGAAATCACCCCCATCGAGAAGGCATGCTTCGGACTTATGCCTAAAGACCTGGTTTTGTCCAAGCATCCGCATGTCACTCTCCAAGACAAATCCCTCCAAACGGAAGCTCTCTATCTCAGGCACAAAGGGCCAGGCTGGAGAGAGACGATCGGAAGGCGATCAGATCCAGGTGCCCACAACCCTGCATCCTAAGCCATGGCGGGCTGCATGGCGTGAAACTCCCGTGTGCTTTCTACCACCTCTTTATCCTGCAGCCACAAAGGACAATATATGTCCTGTCCGGTTAAAATAAGTAAGTTACAGTGCTTGTCTATGTATCCCTACTCCTGTTCACAAGCCAAGCCTCCTTTTATGTTGCTAAACAGCAACCAAAACATCTGCTTGGAAACAAACAGGCTCTCCATCACCATGTAAAGCAAAATGTCTTCAGGAGACTTTTTAATGTGTGTGCTAATTCCTAACACCAGCTCAAGTTACACCATAACTTGTGAAAATCACGTAGGAGGGGTGGGTCACAGCTATCAGGGGAAAACAGCAGTGCATTCTAAAGACAGAGGAAGCTGGACTCCAGTTCAGGTGTAAAGCCCTGGCTGTAGGGAAGGCAGAAGGAAATGTGGTAACAGAAGGGGGAAGGGATGGATTAAAAGAAAGGGAAGGAAAAGAAACTAACATTATTTCATGCCTACTTTGTGCCAGGTGATGGATGAACATTATTTCCTTGAATGTCCCCTCATGAGCCTAGGAGGCGGGTATCATCCTCCCATTCTACCTACAGACAAGAGTCCAGGGATTGTGAAACTGCCCGAGGTCTACTGCTAGTAATTGGGGGAGCCAGCATTCAAATCCTTATCTGTCTGGCTCCAAATCCAGTGTTCTTTCCAGTCTACCATGCTGCTCTCCCAGCCCCATGACAATAACACAAAAATGAACCAGTCATCACTAAAGACAGCCCTCCCTATTTTAAACCAGGAAGAGCAGGAGGACCCTGACATGACAGCAGGGACTCTGAGTCCTACAGCAGCTTCAGAGTATAAGTCCGAGGCTAAAATGGATATTCAAAATTGGCAAGGGTGGGATTCCCTGGTGGCGCAGTGGTTGAAAGTCCGCCTACCGATGCAGGGGACGCGGGTTCGTGCCCCGGTCCAGGAAGATCCCACATGCCGCGGAGCGGCTGGGCCCGTGAGCCATGGCCGTTGAGCCTGCGCGTCCAGAGCCTGTGCTCCGCAACGGGAGAGGCCACAGCAGTGAGAGGCCCGCGTACCGCAAAAAAAAAAAAAAAAAAAAAAATTGGCAAGGGCGCATCTGCAATCAGGACCCTCACAAAGCATAGGTTCAAGTGTCTGAACCCCACTGAGGCACCTGAAGTCCTGAAGACCAAGCATAGAAGGAAGGGAGAAGTAGTGATGGGACAGGGCCAGTCTACAGCTAACCTTAAGTAGGGCGGAAAATGAGGTCTTGAGTTTCCTAAGGACACAAAGACAGCAGAAACTATGGGGGAAAGAGGGGAGGGGTGGTGATGGTGTTAAGAATTCCAGGAAGTGGGGAAAGGACTAGAACATGGATGGCCCCAGAGCAGCACTAACTTACTTGCCCTGCAAAGACGGGGCCCTGAGCTGACAGCCCTCTGCTCTACCTGGGCGGCTCCAACCTCAATGCAGAGAAGACAGGAAGGAAAACAGAGTTGAGCAAACCCCCAGCAGTCTAAAAATGAGATCTGCTCCTCCAAGAAAAAAGCGTGATCTTCCCCATTCTCCACTCAGACCCAAATCATGGCCTCACATGCACTCAAGGACACAGAACCAGTGATAAAGCTGACCATTAACATCTGCTTTCATCCAGGAGAGAATCTCTTGCCCGCTCGTTGGTTCCCTCTCTCTGTCTACACCGTGCAGCCTGAAACCCATCCAGCGCCATGACAGGCCACCCCTGAATTACAGGGCTGGCCCACACATCTCTCTACTGGAGTTGCAGAGGAAATCCTGGGGGTGAACCATCTGTCTTACCATCACCAACTGTGCTACTGACCACAGCCCTCTCCCTTCCCAGCAACACCGAAGTATAAGGTCCGCTGTGAGGGAGACCACTTCCTGTGGACGTCCACATCATGTGTTACACTTTTCAGAATAACACATTTGTGGAAAAAGGGAAAACTCCTGAATACTATAATACATTGAAAGCCAAAAGTCCCCCCAAAATTTCCACTCATAACCACCCAGAGCTGGAAATCACCAGGGATGTAAGAGCTGCTTCAGGCAGGGAAGAGACACAGGCATCCACATCTCACAGCCATAACAACCTTATCATGCCTGAAAGGCTAAGAATGCTTAGGAGGCCTATTGGAGGCCCTCACCATGGGAGGAAAACTAAAGAACCACCACATAAAAGTTATCTTCTCCAAGGAATTTGTTCAGATTATTGTCACAATATTTTTAAATGGCCGGACAGACTAAGAGCAGATTTATCTCCAATGCCCCCCAGAGTCAGGTGTTTGGCAAGTTCGTATCAGGTGAATCCTGTCCGTAGGGCAGAGAGAAGGGATCTGTCCCCGTTTACAGGAACGAGGGAGAGAGCTTGTGCCCCCTTCCTCATCTTGTTACATGTTCCTAAATTTGTTTAGCTCCACAAACTAACCAGTTGGTTTCTACTCAACATGTTTATTAAAATATTGACTAAGAATTGGCAGTGTTGGGTAATGCTGTCCTGGCAGGAGAATCCCCACATGGTGTTTTGACAAGAGCAGCTCAAAGGGCCCCTCTGAACTGGCATCACAAAACTTTGCATTCCCAGGAGTAGTGAAGCAGAAATAGTTTGTTTAACTCCCAGAGGCATACTTTACTTTGAATCTCTCACTAAAGCTGACAAGAGGGTATCTGAACATTCTGATGGAAGACAACCTGCCAGCAGAGACCCGTCTCTCTTTGGCATAAGCAGTGCTGTGCAGTGAGACCAAATTTGGGGGAGTTGCTCAGTGAGAGCCTTATGTCTTGGCAACAAAGGTCAAGATCAACGTCGGGGCAGACCAAGAGAGTAGCAAATACCTGGAGTATGTACCGACTCCAAAATTAAAAAAAACAGGGAGGGAGAGAGAGAGAAAGAGGGAAAAAGGAAGGAAAGGAGGGAGGAAGAGAGAGAGGAGGAAAAAAATAAAAGAAGTCCAATACATTCTTACTAGTCTGAACTCGTAGAGATTCCTCAGATTCACTGCTCAGTAAATTCACTGAGTAATTGTGCAAATTCCCTGGATAGCTGTCAGATACTCTTCTTCTCCTCCTCCAATCCCCCATGGAAAGGTTCATTAAATTAAAAGTGCAGTATTGGACACCATCATTTTTTGTAAAACAGCTGGACATAAGAATTTATAGTGTTTGATTGTATTTTTATGGACACCGCCCCCCTTGCACCCAACCTGGAAATACAAACAAGTAACTGCAACAGTGGTTACCCTAGGGTGGGATGCAGGGCAACTGGGGGTGGGGTGGTGGCGAGAAAAGGGTGGAAGGGAGATTCTTCCGTGGATACCTTTTTACGCTTTTTGATATTTGAACCATGTGAACGTGTTGCCCATATAAAAAATAAATGAAAGGATGGGAATATAAAGAAACAAATTATTTAAATAGCAGCCAGCAGAAGCCCCATGATAACATCAGATTAGCATTCCCTCAACTAGCATTCCCTCTTTCCCTCTACTCCCACCCTCTGCCTTTCCCCATCCCTCCCAGTCACACCTGGGGTTTGATCCTGCAAGTCACTGGGACATCTCAGGGCTCAGCAGAAGCTGAGACTGTGACAGCTGCCTGGTCCTTGGAGCAACAGTAGAAATGCCCCAAACTTGACCTGAAACCTAAAGCAAGCAAAGAAAGTCTAACTCAATCAAGACTAGGAATAGAAGCACGTGGCAGGGAGAGGTGCCCGAGGATCTGTGAAGAGCAGCAGTTAGGAGCATGTGCTCTGTGGTCAGCAACTTCAGGGCGATGCTTCTCCTCGAGCCTCGGTTTCCTCCTCTGTGAAGCTGGCGTAGTGAAGATCCAAAGACGGGATGCGTGCGCAGCCCCGCAGCCCTGGGCCCGGAGGAGCGCGGAGCTCAGGGTGTAGCAGTCACTGCTCCACTGAACCACACCCTGAGACCGCTGCTCGTAGCAGCCTTCAGTCCTGAGCGTGGAGCAAAAGAGTGATCGGCACGAGATCAGCAAACTCTCTAAGTGCTCACTGGACAATCGGAGATGATGAGTTTCTGCTCTTCAGAAGGAGCACAATGGAGAGGCTTTGAAACCAGAAAGGAAGGCTTCACTCCCAACCCCTTCTACGTAGTAACCATGAGCCTTCACACAAATTGCTTAATCCCTCCGCTCCCCAGTTTCTACATCCGCTAAATAGGATGACCCCAGGATCTACCTTATGAGGATTGTACGTGTGTGATACAGCGCCTAGCACAGACTTGGCACCCTCAAAAAGGGAACTGTTCATTGAAGTGGGAAGGCGGGGGTGACAGGGACAGACCAGGTCCAGATGAATGAGTAACTTCTTCCACCCAAAATTTTGTTAGTGTTACTCTTATTAATTTTGCATTTAGTTCTCTGCCTTAACACAGAAGCTATGATTTCTTGTTTCCGTTGCTGGTGCTTTTTGTTGCTCATTTGTTTGTTTTAGGCATAATATTTGGAATAATGCTGAAAAGAATGCCACAGGGCCAATGCTGAAGGAATCTTACTCACGTCGCCACGGCAGAAACACCGTTAACCAAGAGCATTATTGCTCCAAATCTGCAGGGACCTTGAGACACCTCTCACAGAGGGCCTATTATATTTGACACTTGGAGCAGACCACTTTTTTAACACCTGCTTCTCGTCAACCAAATTATTTTCAGTTATACTCATGTTATATGAGTAATAACCATTAGGTTTTGATGTGTTTGTTCTTTAGCTATAAAACAATTACAATTTAAAGAGGAAATTTCTATTTTAAGGATGTTATTCAAAATTTAGTAAAGTATTTCATGTATGAACCAATATTTGCACTTACCAAATAAAAATGTTACACTTTGCAATTGCTGTTTTAAACACAAAATCTCCAGGTGGTCACACAGGTGACAGAATGAAAATAACTCAGGCCCTGGTCTTTGTCTTTATATTCACTGGGATATCATGGTTCATTTCAAATCTGCTATTTAAACACAGAATCTGCAGTATCATGGGGTTTGGAGGAGTGTACTCTGCCCAAAGCAAGCTTGAACAATTCTAGACCATTACACATTTTCTCTCAAAACTCAGAGGTCTGCTATATAATAGGGAGTTCACCAAGTTAACTTGCATGTAGAATACAGTCTTTATTAAAGAATAAGGAAATTTAAATTGAGGCTGACATATGTATTATTAAGTCTCAACAGCAATTTTAATAATTGTTTAGAATATAGGCAACAAAAAGATTTTTGGGCGTAGGAGTATCTTATCACTGAAATGGTTTAGAATTGCCCACACATGGTGATAATAAAAAGCAAACCAACTTTTAGTCGGTTTTATTGTTTTTAATCTCTTTACAGACATTGCTTCCACCCAGGGCAGGCACCCCTGCATGGAGGCCTCTCATCAATCCAGCTGCCATGGTTCCAACTCCCAACCTTAGCACATTTAAAGTGGAGGTTCATGTTAATCAAAAAAACATCCGTTGACATAGCTACTCCTGTAGTCCTGTTTTCATAATTCTTTTGTATGTCAGGCCATTTGGCCTTGAGATGGATTCATCTGTGGTCTAAGACATTTTTGTTGAAATTTGAAAACAAGAGGGTGTTGCCAGGGGAAAACTGGCTGGTTGGCTGGCAGCAGAGGCATTAGGAGGCAGGAGGCATTAGGTTGGTGAGTTTACCATGACTCAACTTTGTTCCACAGCTTTGCTGGTCTGGAAACTGGGCTTTTCCACTATTCCCAGATGCTCCAGACTTGAAACCAATGAATAATACAGACTAGTTAGTGTATTCATTGACAATGGGGAACACAGCATTCCCATGACTAGGGGCCTAACTCCTGCATCTGGCTCACCCCTGTGGTGGACCTCTGTCACTGTTTCTGTTTTGGGGGACCTTTCCCCACATGAGTGGTGTCTCCCAAGGAAGAGTCAGAGACGGTGATTTCCTGACTCCCTTGAAGCTAAGGGAAGCCATGTGACCTAGATTTTTCCAATCAGACACACCCACCTGAGATTTTGACCTAGCATTGTGCAAAATCAGAATTTTTTGAGGATGGTGTTGAAGGTGCTTTTAAGGCAGCAGTGGCCAATGAGTGGCTATCAGCTTTCCAGCACATCTTTGACCAGTGGTGGTGGCAGCAGTGAGATTGTCCCTGGAGCCATCCCACTGTGAGGTCTGCTTCAGGCCACAGAGCATCCAAGCATAACCCTCCAGCCCTCCCAGAGAGGATGTGAGCTGTCCAAAATCCTGTAATAAACTTCATTCCTGCTTCATTTAGCTGGAATGGGTTTTGGTATTTCCAGTATCCCAGGAAGCCACATTAGTAATTAGAAAGTTATATGGAGACCACGTAGTGTAGGTAGATATAACAAGGGATTTTTTTATGCAAGCCAATAACTTTATAGGAGAGCACATTTCCAGTATTTCACCCTGTCCCCCAAATAGGTAACCTACCCCTACAGTGATGGGCATGCATTGGCAGAATTTGCTTCTCTTAAATCCACTTTGTATGCTATAATAAATATGTTCTTTCTTGTACTGTATTAACATCACTGGTTAAATTACAAGTCTGAGAGCTATTCCCACAGACTGACACAGCCTATTTCATCTTATTTAAGTGGTCTAATTTATTTCTACTTAATTTGGCAATCTTATTTCTAGACTCCCATGAGCCAGCTCCTCCCATTTAATTATATTTAATTAGTCTAATTTATTTCCATTTAATTAATCCACCTTATTTCTAGGTTATTGGTGGGCATCTCACTGATACCCTCATATCCACCTACAGTTGACATAGTTCTTAGAGTTTTTTTTTTCTCTAGATTTCTAAAGATAAACTCATTGAACTCACTGCAGTGTGAATTAAGGACCCCACTCAAAGCAATCAAGTTCTTCATACTCACTTTCTACTGAACTTCACCACAAGCTGTTCAGTATTATAGAAAATTCACTTTAAAGGTTGCCATTGTGTTTCAAAGTAGCAGAACAAACCACAGATCAAATGTAAGGCTAAGTGACACCAGGGAAAAATTACTCATCCATTTCCAAAGTGGATGTGATATATACCTAAACATTAACTGATGAGAGGTTCTGCTGAGAAAAAAAAAGCTCGCAAATGGTCAATCAGCTCCTATAGCTCTTGAGTGATTTTCAGGCAGCCCCGGCAAAGGCAGAGGGATGAACAGTTGCCCCTTGATTTCCACAGATTCTAAAATTCTAGAATTCTATAAGATCAGACTCCTATGGGACCTCTAGAAGCCTGGATGTATTTAAATCATGTTTGCTATCTTATGAAGAGTTATTGCCAGGTAAGGTAACTGTTGGCAATGTGGAATACTGATTTTCCAATATAGCTTTTCTGCCAATATTGTTTTGTTTTTTGTATTGTCTTTGTTCTATTTTAGCTTCATAAGGTGAAATAAAGTTAACCTAGAAAGATGCTTTTGATAAGTTCACTGCATTTAGAAGATTTGTCAGCTGTCAAAAGTTTTCCCTGGTCTTTCAAACATCCTGCTTTATTTTTTTTTTTTTTTAGCTGATATGTGTACTTTACTTCAGGGTTTACAAGGTGCAAAGTGTTCTCACATTCTTTTTTTTTTTTAACATCATTATTGGAGTATAATTGCTTTACTTGCGTCTCCCTCCCACCCTCCCACTCCACCCCTCTAGGTGGTCACAAAGCACCGAGCTGATCTCCCTGTGCTATGCAGCTACTTCCCACTAGCTATCTATTTTACATTTGGTAGTGTATATAAGTCCTGCTTTACTTTTGACAAGAAAATGTTCACTAAGCCATTTAAATCATACATCAAAAGTAAGCCAGAAGTTTTAAAGGGAATACTCTATACTGGGCCAGGATGAAACTTCCTTTAAAAAGAGAAAAATAATATACTTAGGCTGGAAATGAGGTTTTTTTACTCACTCCCAAGAAGGAAATTTTGAATGAAAATTAAATGTTCATTCAATTATGACATGGCAGAATGTTAAAAAATGAAGTCCTCTAGACGTTATTTTTTCCTATCCTAGATCTCAAAAGATACTGATTTAAAATTTCAAACTCTTGAAATCGCAAACTAACGGCCCAGGAACCTTGCAGAAGACGGTGGTGTCCATCAGCTGCTATCCTCACAGAAGCATATTGTAGCCAAAAATGTCCCCAGGGCCGTTATCTTGTTCAGGGTCACACAAACTTCAGTCCTTCAGCTACCACTTCAGGACTTCTGTCATAGTGTGTACCATCTGCATTAGTATTTACTTTTTCTTTTACAATATCTTTCTTTAAACCAACACTTTTTATATTAATGTAAATTTAACTTTGCTTTAAGCATTAATATCCATGAAGTCAAGGATTTGATGTGTGTGATAAAGTCTAGTTAGATGCTCATCAAGTTAATTTTCTCTTCTGGGTGACACAGGAAGACAACCCTTCCCAGCTGCCCTGCATTAGGTTGGCACCATGTAACTGGAGTATGGCCAATGCAACCAGGGCGGAAGTAATACAAGTCTGGTCTCTAAAACATCCTGCAATTCTTCCTTGCCCTCATTCTGCCATCTGAATGACTAGAAACAATGAACTCTGAAATGGCAGCAACCAGTTCCCTAACTATTCAGAGGAGTGTTAGTCAGAAGGTCATGCAGCTCTCCACCAGACTTTACATGAATAGCAAAAAAACTTTCGTTAAGCTTAACTTTTGTTAAGCTTTCGTAGTTGTGTTGAAGGGTCCTCAAGATCACCCTTGGATTCAGTGATTCTCTAGGGCTCACAAAAGCTAGTACACTCACAATTACCGTTTGTTACAGTGAAGGATAGAGATTTAAATCAGCAAGGGAAAAGGCACATAGGGCAAGGTCCAGGAGAGACCAGGCACCAGCATCCACTTGTCCTCTCCCAGTGGAAGCCTGTGAACAGTACTTAATTCTCCTGCAATGACATGTGACAATATACATGAAGTATTGCCATCCAAGGAGTTTACCCAAATCTGGTATCCAGGGTTTTTATTAGGGGGAGAGGGGTCAATCACATAGGCATGGCTGAACTTAATTCCACCCTCTGCAGAAATCAAACTGGTACTATGTGGCCCAAGACCCCCACCATGAATCACACTGTTAAACTTTCTGAAGTGACCCAAGGCCTCAGGTAAATAAAGACACTCTTAACAGGCAGATTGTTCCAAGGGCTTATCTCCCAAGAGCTGGGCAAGGGCCAAACTATTTTTGGAATGTTTAGGGTTTGGACCTCCCAGACTTGCTAAGTCAGTCTTTTACTGTGCAATATCCTATTTGTTACACAGCATGGCCTAACCTATCCTGACTAATATAATATATAAATTACAGATTTGTCTAATACATGTGAAAATACCCAAATGACAAAGAAATGTTTATCTATGTACTTTCTACATGTACTACACATACTATACTTTTTTTTTTTCCCCCATACTATACTTTGAGAAACATTGATCTGGTCCACCCTCTCACTTTAAAATGTGTGAAAAACCCCACTCTGCTGTTGCACTTTCTTCAGAGGGAGGGACGATGGTTGGGAGAGAGCATCGTTGGACAGAGTGGGGTCTGAGGCAGCAACGGTGTAAGGTTAAGTTCTGCAGCAGCTTCTCTAGGCAGGACATCCAAAGACTACGACAGGATGTTTCCAGGAACCGTCCACGCCTTGCTCCCACCAATCCCTGGTCTCCAGATTGTTTAGATAAACTTGGCACACCCTTTCCTGAAAGATGTATTACAAGGGTTGTGATGGTTAATTTTATGTGTCGACTTGACTAGGTCTTGGGTGCCCAGATATTTGGCTAAACATTACTTATGGGTGTGTCTGGGAAGGTGTTTCTGACATGAGATTAACATTTGAATCTGTAGGCTGAGTGACGCAGACTGCCCTCCCCAGTGTGCATAGGCCTCATCCAATCTATTGAAGGCCTGAAGAGAATGAAAAGCTGAGTAAGGAAGTATTCTTTTTCTCCATGTAACTGTCTTTGAGCTGAGGCAGCCACCTTCTCCTGCCTTTGGACTCATCCTCCAAATGTAACTTACACCATCAGCTCTCTTAGTTCACAGGCCTTTGGACTCAGACTAGAGCTACAGCATTGGCTCGCCTGGGTGTCCAGCTCTCCAGTTTACTGACTGCAGATCTTGGACATTTCAGCCTCCATAATTACATGAGCCAATTCCTTCTAGTTCATATATATATATTATATTACATATTAAATATATATCTATCTCCTGTTGGCTCTTTTTTATGGAGAACCCAGACTAACAGAATGATATCAGTAAACCAAATCCTGACCAGGCCTCAACACTCAATCTTTCTCTCTTTTCCTCTATTTCTCTCACCCTCTCTCTTCCTCTCTCTCTCCACTTGTTTCTAGAATCTATTCAATACTTCATTACGATCTCTTCTGTGAGGACCAGCTCACAGCATGACAGAGTGCAGAGAATGCGAGGGCAGGGTCCTGAGGCCATGACTCTGGCCTAACTCAAAGTGAGCTTACAAACACAGACTCCTTAACCTCCCAATTTATTCCATTTCTGTGTCTTATAATTAAAATCCAAGAGAGAGGGGTTCCCTGGTGGCACAGTGGTTAAGAATCCACCTGCCAATGCAGGGGAAATGGGTTTGAGCCCTGGTCCAGGAAGATCCCACATGCCGTGGAGCAACTAAGCCTGTGTGTCACAGCTACTGAGCCTGCACTCTAGAGCCCGCGAGCCACAACTATTGAAGCCCGCGCACCTAGAGCCTGTGCTCCGCAACAAGAGAAGACACCGCAATGAGAAGCCCGCACTCCCCGCAACTAGAGAAAGCCCATGTGCAGCAACAAAAACCCAACGCAGCCCAAAAAAAATAAATAAATTTTTAAAAAATAAAATAAAATAAATCCAAGAAAGACTGGTCCAGCTTGACCCAACTGGCTGTGACTACAGGATTGGCAGGGAAGGTGGTCAAATGACACTAACAAAGAGATGGAGCTCCTGGGAGAGGGGGGATGTGGAAAAGTGAATCCAGTACAATAGAGAACCATGAAATAATAGAACCAGTGATGAAACCCACCTTCCAAGAAAACTACAGATGTTCCTGGATGAGAATCTGGCCCTGCACTTGGAAATTTCATTTTATCTGAACTAACCTTTTCTTCAAAGTGTCAATTACTTGGGACAAATACCAGTAGCTTTCTGATACACCCATCAATCCTCAGAGGAGGTATCTGAAAGTCCAGGAGCTGAAAAGAGAAGCAGAGTCTGTTTCATGGGAGGTTCAGATGGCTGTTCTGCGTGAATAGCAGTTTAGAATTATAGTTTAATGGCTCCTGGATGATATTAGTTCAAAAAGACCAGTGGGAGATCCCTGGTCTTCCCACTTTTCTGTATTTGAGAAGGCTGTGAAGGACTATTATGGTTCTGCTACCAATTTTCCTTAAAGCCATTTTCATTTCTTAAATGCCAAGTGTGTATAAATTTAGCAAGGACCAATAGCATCAGGTTTTCTTCTTGTTTTATAACTCTAACTTGTTCCATTTCAAAGTTCCCTGAGAAAGAGAACCAATTTGTACAAACTCTCTCCTGGAAGCCAGTATGATACAGGTCCACAATTCCTTATCCAAAATTATGAAATCCCAAAGCTCTGTAAATCAGAAATTTCATAAAGATAGCTACAAAATCATTTGGCAGCCCAAAAATGAGGCTATTTGTACTTCTACGTATCCTATTTAGTTTCAATGTTGATATGTTTCACTGCTAAAATATTAATGGGTTTGATGGGGTGCTACTCTAGACCCCACTGGGAGTATTAAGTGCTATATGGGATGTGCATCTCATCCCCATTCTCTACCCTACTGAATTTCAAAACACGTCTGCCTCCAAACCTTTTCGATAAGGAATGGTGGACTTGTTCAATAGAAAAATCAAGACTTTTGGCTCAGACAGACAGACCTGAATTTGAATCCCCTCTCTAGTTGTGTAGCAAGTGGCTGAACTTCTCTGAACATCAGTTTCTTCCTCTGTGGAGTGCAGGTAACAATGGGAACTACCTCATGGAGGGTTGGGATGGGGGATAGTTAGGATTCAATGAGACAAGTTGCATAAGGAGTTTGACACCCTCCCTGGTACTGGTCCTTGCACAACAAAAGGTTTTCTTCTCTTCTCCTCATAAAACCCCCTCCCTTTCCATAGAATCCAGGCACAGTGCTATGAAAATCAAAACACAGAAAGTAGAGAAAAGAAAAAAAAATCACTCTCAATACAAGGAGGACACAAAAGCGAAGACTGACAGGATGATTTGTCAGAAATGTCATCCTGCTAATAAAAAGTCAGGTGCTCAAATGGGGCTGTGAATGAAGACCAATAATAACAAAGATCTACCCTCGTATGAAGCTCTTTATCCTTCTCTGAGATTGATTTTTTTATGGCCTGTTAACTGATTCTAGCAATTGGTGCAATTATGTGGGCAGGTGGGTAATTTCCTTTCTCCATTGCTTCTGTCATCCTGGTAAGTGATTGGTTGTAAACAATGCCAGCGTTATTGACCATATCGACTTCCAGAATCCCACACTTTACTTTATTATTTGCTCCCCTTTTGAGATGTATTCTTTATTTAAAGACTTCACCACCCTGCAATCAACTGCAAAGACCATAAGGCATCAAGATATATTTTTCTTCATGTGAATGCAATGAGCATGAAAAGCACAGGAACATGTATATGGGTTCAAAGAACTTTGCTTAAGACTTAGAAGAAAGTCAGGAAGCAGTAGTATACAAAATTTTGACTTCTATTTTAACAATATTTTTAATAAATTGAAGTTGCAAGAAAGAGTATTTATGCTTTTAGTCCTCTCGAGTACAAACTATGATTGATTGCTACTTTCTATTTGTAGTTCAAACACAGTGTGAGGGAGCCTCTCCAGCCCCCAGAAAGAGAGATAGGATCTGTTAGCCACACCTTTCATGGGCCCAGAATTGGGAAATGGCAGCACATATGCCCCAATTTTGCAAATCCCACTTCATATTTTCCAAGGTTTTCTCTCTATCCATCCACCCATGCCTTTTCTCTGTCAAGCAGTGAACTAACCTGCGGGTACACAGCTGAATAAGACAATCCCCAGTGGGTGAGACTGATGTGTTTTTCCTTTAAGAGTTCATAATTAACTAAAATAATGTTTTCTTTTTATATTAAAAACCTCATCAGCATCACAGGAGCTCAAACCCTACCCTCTGAGCAGGGTGAGATCTGGTCCCTGGAGGTCCTATTTTTACTGAGAGAGTTAAGATAGGTGTGGTCTGCAGGGTCAGATGTAGAAGGTGGGACACAATGAACTCTGTGTAATAAAGGGATGGAAAGCATGAGGTTTCCCAGAGAAACTGGAGAATATGGAGACCAGCAAAACTGAGCTCTGAATGGAGGGAAATGCTGAGAACTGGAATAGCTAATGGCTGTGTGGGAAAGAGGAGTTTCCAGGGAGGGAGTCATGGCATCGAGAGTCAGAAAATGTCTCATGGGGAAAGTGGGCCTTTGACAATGGTTTGAAGAGGCTCCAGTTACTACTGTTGAATAATAAGACACCCTAAAACTGAGCTGCTTAAAGCAACAATTGTTTTATTATTGCACACAGTTTGTGCATGTCAGAAATTCAGGAAGAACTTGGACAGAAGTTTTGGCTCAGGATCAGATGATGGTTGGAGCTGGAAAAGTGTAGGTTGGGGGTGGGGGAGGAGCTGGAAGCAGCTGGAAAATGGCCCAGCATCTCTCTCTCTCTTCAGGTAGTCTTGGGGCTTCTGCATGTGGTCTCTCCACATGGGCTAGTTTGAGCTTCCTCACAACGTGGCGGCTACAGGGCAGTTGGACTACTTATAAGGTAGTTCCAGGCTCCAGAGCAAGTCCACTGTTCCAGTGCACGATATGTAAGCAGCATTGCTTTTCATTACCTAACCTTGAAGTCATGCCACATCACTTTCACCACATTCCATTGTCATAAGCTTGCCTGGATTCAAGGGGAGTGGAATTAGACCTCACTGTGTGATGGGGGAGTAGCAGAGATCCAAAGAGCAAAAGGGATGGGAGCTATAGTTGTGGCCACCTTTGAAAAGTGCAATCTGTTCACAGTGATAGAGGTAGGGGGCTGAGAAATCTGTCCCCACCTGAATCCCTAAGTGCTAACTGCTCCTACTACCAACCAAAAAGTCCTCCTCTAATCCTATTAAATGAGAAATCGGGGAGAACCAATTAGCCACCACTTTCATTAGGTACCTGGTGCCACCTCAACAGACTGTCTCACCTTCCAGCACCTCTGAGTCTTCACTGCCCACCTGTAGTCCAAGTTCTGCTTACCCTCCCCCTTGCCCTGAGGCTAAAGTTGATAGCTCTTTGCTTACTGTCCTAGTCTCCTAGGCTGCCATACCAAAACTGCAAATTGAGTGGCTTACAGCAATAAAAATTTATCCTCTCACATTCCTGGAGGCCAGAGGTCTGAAATTCAGGTGGTAGGCAGGGCCATACGCCCCCTGAAGCTTCCAGGGAAGAATCCCTCCACGCCTCTTCCTAGTTTCTGGTGGTTGTTGGAAATCCTTGACATTCTTGGCTTGTAGCAGCATCATTCCAGTCTCTGCCTCCATCACTACATGTTCCTCTTCCCTCTTTTATTTATTTTTTATTTTTATTTTTATTTTTTGCGGTACGCAGGCCTCTCACTGTTGTGGCCTCTCCCATTGCGGAGCACAGGCTCCGGATGCGCAGGCTCAGTGGCCATGGCTCACGGGCCCGGCCGCTCCACGGCGTGTGGGATCTTCCCGGACCGGGGCACGAACCCGTGTCCCCTGCATCGGCAGGCGGACTCTCAACCACTGCGCCACCAGGGAAGCCCTTCCCTCTTTTGTGTAAGGACATGAGTCACTAAATTAGAGGCCACATTCATCCAGTATGATCCAATCTTCACTTGATTCAACTGCAAAGACCCTATTTCTAAATAAGGTCACATTCACAGGTACCAAGGGTTAGGACTTGCACATAGCTTTTGGAGGGGACACCATTCGATCTACAACACACCACTGGGCCATTAAAGTTCTCCAGTCACCTCAAGGCTTCAGGACTGTTCCTCTTTCCCAGCCTCAGCCCTCTCATGCCTTTGAAGCAAAGCTACCACGTCCCCACCCAGGGCACATCTTTTAGTCTTTTTAATGGAACTCTTAGTCACACAGTTTGGCAGGAATTCATCAATCTCTCTGCCGCCATCTCTACTCTATTACAACCCCCTCTTGCAGCACTAGTGTGTGGCTTCACCCACGAACACACACACGCAACAAAGCCACCTGATTCCTGACTGCAGAGAAGGGTATTCACACACAGGGGATTATTGATTTTCTCTTCTCTCGGCTTTTCATTAGTGCCCACAATTTCTTTTGTCCTCACGGCTTCCTTTACCTCGCTTTCTTTAGAATGAGATTTGTTAGCAGAAGGATCTCACTGTTTTTCTTTGGCGCTCATGGAATACAACAGAGCTCTCTGGAACCCCAGATCATCTTACATCTTCTTTAGGACTATCAGTCCAGAGGGCCCTTTATGAGTCCAGAAATGTGCTATACAGACCTCTTCCTAACAGGCTTCTTCAATTTCAATAAGAGGTAGAACTCTGCAGCTGAAAGACTTAACCTGCATTTTGCAGGTTCCACCTGAGAAGGAAATGGGAACCCAGTGTGTGTAAGTTCTTGTGTGAATGAACGTGCGGTCCACTACATTGTGAGAGACTAGGCTTTAAAGAGCCACATTCTGACCCTTATCTGGGGGACTCTGCCTGTCCCTTATTCTTTTCCCCTTTGAGACATGGATAAAATAAAAGAATCATCCACATGTCAACTTGCTCCCAATCATGATCAAACCACATGGCTCCATCAGAAGGGACTCAGCAATTCTTCTTAGACATATAGTGTGTTTTGTGTGTGTTTATATTCATACACACATTATGGCTGATATCTTGAAATAAATCCATTACAGCACATTTGTTCTGCAAATGAAATGACTATATCATCCAAAATAGGTAAAAAGTAGTCTTTTTTCTGTGTAGAGAATTTTCTGCTTGCCTAGATACTCCTACATGGAGTAAAGAGTAAGGAGCCCTCCTTCCCTAACTTGGAAATTGAATTCAAATCATAATTGATCTAAATAGAAGTACATTAAAAAAAAAAAAAAACTGTCAGAACAGAACACAGTCATAACAACAGGCCCCAACACCTCGAATTAAAAGAAAAGAGTAAGGCGGGAGGGGGGAGGGGGGTTGGTCAGCAATGAAATCTTAGAAATAGGAGTGGTACTGTAACCTCACCCCCCCACCCCGCCCAGTTCAGTTCTGTGCTGCGTTTTAGTTTATAGGTGGCCTTATCACTATTACAGGCTCTGAAGCCTGAAGCCACATGCCTCTGAGGTGTATTCCTGCAGAACTTTGCCCTAGTCCATATCTTCCCATGACCTTCAGAGAGTCTGGCTTCTAAATTCACACAGAGGCAGAGAATACGTGGGGCCTCCTAAAATAGATTTATCAGGCCTCTTTTTTTTGGTCTATTTTGTTTTTAGGCAAAGCCACTGGGCCTTTCGAAATTCCTAAATGGAGATAATAAATATAATCCTACCCAAGTGGGAACTATTTCAAGCCCCCTTTCAAAGTCATCAAACCCAAATTACTTTCAAATGTGTTTTAATATTTAATTCATTGTATATGCTGTCGGGAAAGCAAGAGACCTACAATTCTGATCAGCTTCTCTCTAGGTTGCTGACATGTGACCTGATATTTAGAAGGATTTCAATGGTTCTCCAGTTTTGAATGAGGCTACTGAAGGTCTTATAAGCATGTTTTTGTCCATATGGACTGTAACATACGTATTCAATTACATACTGAGAAGTTGGACAAGCTTATGTTTAAGAGCTCAAGCCATGGAATCAGCCAGAATTGAATTCGAATTTCCATTCTGCCTCTTCATAGCTGTGTGACTTTTGGTGAATTTAACCTCTGTAAGATCAATTTCCTTAGTGGTAAGTAGGAATAAAAATGACTGCCGGGCTTCCCTGGTGGCGCAGTGGTTGAGAGTCCGCCTGCCGATGCAGGGTACACGGGTTCGTGCCCCGGTCCGGAAAGATCCCACGTGCCGCGGAGCGGCTGGGCCCGTGAGCCATGGCCGCTGAGCCTGCGCGTCCGGAGCCTGTGCTCCGCAACGGGAGAGGCCACAACAGCGAGAGGCCTGCGTACCGCGAAAAAAAAAAAAATGTAAAAATTGAATGAGATAAAATGTGTCACTCGTATTAGTCAGCTGTGTAACAAACAACTCTAAAATCTTAGTGACCTACAGCCACGAAGGTGGAGTCCCGCCTCGTGCTCCATACCCAGCTCAGGTTGGAGGGAGGGTGCCAGTCCACGCCGTCCTCACCCAAGTACCACGCTGACCAAGCTGCCATCGCCTGGAGCCTCACTCCTCAGCCCCGCTGGGAGAAGGGAGTTGTAAAATAGCACACTAGCTCTGAGAATCTTCCAGGAGGAAGTGACACACACAGCCCTTCTGCTCACATTTCACTGGCCAAGCCCAGGTCTGTGGCCACGCCTATCTTCAGGGGAGAGAGGAAGTGCAATCCCACCACGTTCAGGGAAGGAAGAAAATCAGAGTGGCACTGATGTCAGCCACACACGGAGTGCGTGTACTGGCGATGCAGGATGCTTGCATCTTGTTGCTTTCCTCCTACAATTTTGACTCATCAGGTATCCTGACCCTGGAATCTGATACAGGAAAATTTTTGGCTGGTGTTAATGACCACAAACATGTTAATGCAGAATTTGTCTAAACCAATATTAGGTGAGCCTCCTGCATGACAAGCTCTCTTGGAAATATTGCAGACAAAGCCTTGAACCAAAGCCTTTGGAGCTGACATTCTGTTCAAGGAAGTAGACAAATAAATAGATATAATAATGCCAGGAAATAATAATTACTATGAGAAAATGGAAAGCAAGGTAAAGGGGTGGAGAGTAAGTGGAGTGACATTTGAGTAGCAGCCACCATGAAGTGACAGAGTGAGCTAGGTGATATCTGTGGGAAGAACATTTCAGGCAGAGGAAACACCAAGGCCCAAGGCCCGAGGAGCACATGCTTGGCACGTGGGAGGAACAACAAGAAGGCCATTGTGGCTGGAACACAGGGTGCTGGAGCTGGGCGGAGGAGATGAGGGCAGAGGGGCCAAGGGCCAGGCCACAAAGGTCAAGGCCAAGGCAAGGACTGGGGACTCAAGCTGATGCCAGACACCACTGGAGCCTGCTGTACAGCAGGGAGGCCTGAATCACACCAACATTCATACCTTTTCATAAAGAGGTAGTTTCAGGAGTAAGTTCCACTAGCTCAATTTAATTCCTTAATTAGTTAAATGATACCCAATCATTTTTTTTTCCATTTTTATTTCTGTTTTAATATATTTTCCAGAACTTCCCTGGTGACACAGTGGTTAAGAATCCACCTGCCAATGCAGGAGACACAGGTCCAAGCCCTGGTCCGGGAAGATCCTACATGCCGCTGAGCAGCTAAGCCCAAGCCACAACTACTGAGCCCGTGTGCCATAACTACTGAAGCTCACACACCTAGAGCCAATGCTCCACAACAAGGGAAGCCACCGCAATGAGAAGCCCACTGACTGCAACAAAGATTAGCCCCCACTCGCCGCCAACTAGAGAAAGCCCACGTGCAGCAACAAAGACCCAATGCAGCCAAAAATAAATAAATAAGTAAATTTATTTAAATAACTAAATAAGTAAATAAACATATTTTCCAGAAACAGACTCACAGACATAGAAAACAAAATTATGGTTACCAAAGGGGAGAGGCCTGGGGAGGGACAAATTCAGAGTATGAGATTAACAGGTACAAAAGACTACACACAAAATAGATAAGCAACAAGTATTTACTATATAGCACAGAGAATTATACCCAATATCTTGTAATAAGCTATAATGATATATAATCCGCAAAAACACCTGAATTACTATGCTATACCCCTGAAACTAACACAATATTTTAAATCAACCACACTTCAATTTTTACAAATAAATAAATAACCTTGTTGCCATTGGGATTAATTCTTTTCCTTGTAAAATTTATAGCATAAATTGTTCACTGATTCGTTTTATGGCCATATCAAATTTTACAAAATCTAGCCCCTGCCACTGCCAGGTGTTTGTCATTGTTTTGTCTTATCTTTCTGAGATCAATATTTTTGCCAAATCCAATTTTTCTAGCCCTGGCTTTTCAGATCTAAATTTTTTTCACAAATATTTTATTTTTCCATCATAAATTTCAATCAAAAAATTCTGTGCAATTTTAACTATTGCCTTGTTTATTTTGTGTTGATTATTTCTAATTTCTACCCAGGCAAATTTTCCCCAGGTCCCTTTTTTGCAGTTTTCTATGTATCTACCATGATGTAATTCTTCAGTCAGGGTTTTGTTAGGTGATTTGTTTTGTTTTGTTTTGCATTGCTTATATCTACCAGTAATATTATAAACTGGATAAAAAGGAAAGAAAAAGAAGTTTGTACTGGTTTCTGTTTAAATCTGCTCAGCCTGCTATGACAAAATACCACAGACAGGGTGTTTTATAAACAACAGAAATTTATACCTCACAGTTCTGGCTGGACTTCTGGATGGAAGTCCAAGATCAGGGTGGCAGCATGGTCAGGTTCTGGCGAGAGCCCTCTGCTGGGTTGCAGACTGCCAACTTCTCACTATGTCCTCACATGGTGGAAGGGGCTAGGGAGCCCTCTGGAGCCTCTTTCATAAGGGCACTAATCCTATTCATGAGGGCTCCACCATCATGACCTAGTCACCTTCCAAACCTACCTCCAAATACCTTTGGGGGTTAGGATTTCAACATATGAATTTTAGAGAAAACAAACATTCAGACCATGGCAGTTTCTTAGAGCAGAGAGTGAAGTGTAAAATCTGGGTGCACCAAAAGATCAAAACAACAGAGCCAAAGCTTCCTGCTCTTACCACATACAAACTTCTCAGAAAGCAGTAGTCCTTATGTCCCCTGTTACAGATGAAGACTACATACCTGAATTCCCATTTATGCACTCCCAAGTGAAGACTTATATTTACATTTTTATTGCAAAAGACAGGCATTATTAGCTCAAGTAGGATTCCATGCCTTCATTTTATACATCAATACAAAAAAGAGTATCTCTGAAAAGCAAGATGTAAATATCAAATTTACCTGTAGAACTTATTTGTACTCACAGATACAAATTATGTCACTTCGGGTTGATAGAAAACAGATAGCCTTATCAACCATAGCCCTAATTAAATTGCCCAGCATTCTTTCTTGATACACAGTACAAGATTCTATCTCTATCCTGTGACCATCACATGGCTCTTCAAAGATGCCAAGAGATTTCTGAATCTATAGAGCTAGAAGCTGACTGACTGTGCTTCTTCTCCAGAAGTACAGGGGAGGAAAAACTAAAATTATTTAGCATTTGTCCAGGTGCTTTGTGTGTGTCAAATCTTCTACTCTTCAAAACATCCTTATGAGGCAAGAATTTCCTCCCCATTTTAAAGACAAAAAAACTGATGTTCTGAGAGATTAAATAACTTGCCCAAGGTGACACGACTGGTACATAAATGGCAGAGCCGAAAATAAAATCCAGAGGTCAACCTGCCTCTAGATTTTAATCCCATATAGCCCAGCTTCATAAAGATCTGTATTCCACAGCACCGGCGTTTTCAAGCACCAGAGGGTACCTTTTCCTCAGACTCTATAAGCATTTCCTCCTGCACGCTTTCGACCCCTACATCTCTCTCCCAACGTCAGGAAGCATTATTATGAAGAGACAATGCCCAGTTTTGAGTTAATGCAGGATACTCATGATCAACGATGGAAATCTGAGGTATGTCTCTCACAGTACTGTCCCCAGGCAATGTAACCTTTACAAGAGTGTTCCAGACACACTATTGTACCTTGCAGTGTGCAACTCTGAGTGTTGTATCCTGAGCCACCCTGTTCCACATTTGCATTTCAGGAAAATAAATCCTAATTTCTCTGGCTCTGTGACATATGTACCACATCACGCAAAGCCTCCTATATCATCTGGCCTGTTATATATGTTACAACCCAAGTACACTCGCTTTGTCAAAGTAAGTCATTCCTTGGAAGTGAACGGCAATAATTTTTAAAGTATATATAACAGGGAAACTTTTCTTTTCATGACTCCTTACCCAACCAAAGATATCTATTTTAAACAGCCACTCAAAAACATATTAATCATAAAGGCCAACAAATGTACTTTCTCTGACTTTACGATCTGAAGAGCTCCCAGTTAATGGCAGTCACTGCTTTCATCCTTCCTCTCTGGTAGACAGTGCAACTGACCATAAAGGGCTGGACCTGACCCGTCTGATTTATTGTTACCATTGTATGCTGTCAGTTACTCATAAGCACTGCAAATGCTGAAACATTATGTGAATGGGAGCACCATACTAAATTATAGATGGCCAGTGTGAATAAGGGTAATACATGAGGTCCCATCAGCACAACGTAGAGCGCAACACTTCAAATAAAAGTCTCCGCTTTAATGATCACCAAAGGCCCATCCACATTAAGCATACGAACTCGAGAAAAATAAATCAGAGGATCACCATTTACAATCCAAAAGGGGTGCATCAAGTTCGGGAACAGACTAATTGCTGAGTTAAGGAAGCAAAGCAGTTCAGCAAGTTAATAGCACAAAACACCACGTAATACCTATCTAAACATCCTCAAGAAGGCTTTAGACCCATCTAAAAGCCCAATTCCAATAAAGTACACTAGGAATGAGTAAGCTAAAGAATAGTGTCTTGGGTGGATTCCCTAAGGCACAAAACTAAATTATTTCTCCAACCTGGAGCGGAATGAGGGAGGGGTGGGAAAGTGAAACGATTGGGAAAGCAATTCTGGGACCTCTTTGCACTGTGTGTATAAATCATTAAACAGCAGACAAATGATTTAACACTAATACAAACAAGGGTTCCCAGAGAATTAAATTTCCCTTCCCACAAATGAGTCAGAATAAAAGTGAATTGGACACATCATCCTCTCACCAAATGCCAGGAAATATGGTGCCATTATAAAATACACCTTGTGGGGATTGATGTGATTGTATTTGAAACCGTCCATGGTCCTGTGAATTCCTCCATTCATGCAGGATCTATCCTAAGCAGATGAATGAAGTCAGTTCTCATCTAACACACACATGGAGTCCCCAAAGGCCAGTCCCACAACCTGGGGCTCACCATGAAGCTATTTAAAACATAGCAGAAGCAAAGGTGGAAGATACCAACTGAGCTTTCTTAGGAAGGAGTGTTCTTTATTCTGAGATCATGCCCTTCCCGATAACTGGCATAAAAATTCTTTTTCTTTTTAAAAAGATGACAATCATTTTGTAGTTATCAAGTCCTTTTAGTCTAATGTCCTTAATTTGGCAAAGAGAAAAATTAACAACTCTATGTTGAACCCAGTTTCTTTTATTTACCAGTCCATAAAATCTAAAAATCATCATCTTATATTCTCAGGTAGCCCAACTTTATAAATCAACACATCCAGATAAAAGTCAAGGAATTCCTGGGACTTCGCTGGCAGTCCAGTGATTAAGACTCTGCACTTCCACTGCAGGGGAATGGGTTCGATCCCTGGTCAGGGAACTAAGATTCCACATGCTGCACGGTGCAGCCAAAAATAAAAGTCAAGGAATTCCTGTTCTGCTTGTCTTGCTGCTTAAATGTGATTGGAGGGGAGAACCACAGAGAACCATAGAGAGGGGAGAACCACAGAGTATAAACCTAACTCAAGGGGCTGGTCCTGGCTTCCAGAACATTCTGGCTTCCAGAATCATGTAAATGATTGTCTCTCAAGTGTTCACACTAAGCCAAAGTTTGATCATCTGGAATTCTATGGTGGCCTATGCTCGGTTTCCACATGGCCTCGATGTCTCAGACAGCTGAGGATTCTTCCCATACTCTGGACTGACAGTTTCTTGACCTTCTTAAATTAAATTCTGTTCCACATTAGCTACCAATAATCAATGAACCTCATTTTCTCTTGTATGATGGAACTGCCCTTTCCTTTGATCTTACAGCAGGGTGAGGGAAACCCAATAACTGAGAAGTGATGACTGAGCATGGCACCTCCCAAGGCTTGGTCAACAGAAGAGGCTTTGAAGTGAACCTCACATTCCAGAAGAATTTCTGATGGGTTTCTTGCATAATGTGGAGCCAGGGTTATGCTAGTAGGGGCCATGAGTCTCTCAAACTCAGATCTACTGCATGGTGAGATAGCTGATTATTTTTAGAAACTTAAGGATGATCAAAGGAAAAAATTAAAAACAAACACAAAGGTGAAAAAAAGTAATGTTCAAAACAGGAGCACAACCCATGCTAGGGGTCAAGGGGACTTCAACGTCACAAGAAAAGCCTGCCATTGAGAATGTACCTGTCTCTACTCAGGTCATTCCTCTGCCTGGATGCCCTCCGTCCCCCACTCCATTCTCTAAGTTCAAATCCTCTCCATTCTCTCAGACTCAGTCAGGAATCTAACTGAGTTTCTTACAATAAGCCTTGCTGCCGCTTGGTGATAAATTCTCTCTCCTTTCTCAGTGCGACCACAGCACTGAACTAGACCCCTCTTGTGAGAGTCATGCCTATCATTTCCTACTTTGTATTATTGGTTTTAAGCTAAGGGCACTATTTCTCTGACTATTTTGAAAGAATCTGAAGAGCAAATCCATGTTTGATTCATCTTTATATACAGTTGATATTTAATAATTACTTGCTGTATAGAAAAACAAACCAATGAATGAACATAAAATGGCATTTATTCACTTTAGACTTCCTGCAATTCCACAGAGGCCTCTCTGCCACCCTAGATCAAATAAGTCAGTAAGACCTCAGGGAGCAGGGAAGCAGTCTTTAGACACCGTGAGGTGTTTGGCCATGACTTTCAGCATTTTTAATTCTCTGCTGCTTTGTATTTCCTTACTTGGCACCGGTGGGTATCTGTGCCATGGCGGGGAAGGCAAACACAACTCTCCAAGTTGTTGATGATGCTGGTAAGTGACAGTTACAAGAATTCTACTTTTGGTTCCTACAGTTACTTCTGAGTTTTCGGAAAAAATCATCTCATTTGAGTCTTACTAAGACCCTGTCGTGGGAGAGACAGAAGCAACACAGGAATATCTTCCTCATGGAGTTGATGGAAAAACTGAGATTCTCAGAGACGTGGTAACTCATCCAAAGTCACAGAGCTGCCCAGTGCCAAAGGAAGTTTCAAATTTGGTTCAGTCCTTTGGCAGAGAAAACACACCTGAAGACACTCACCTGGTGGGGTCCACAAGATGAAGAAAGCAATGTTGGAAAATGGCCTTTGAGAGAAGAAGTTAATCCACATGAAATAAACAAGAGCGGATAGTGTACATTCTCCCAAGGAAACACCAAACCTCGCTAACGGGCCAATCACTGTAAGGAACCCAGGTGGTGCTTTTGAAGACTGTAAACATGTCCTTACAGGTACTGATCCATAGGCTCAAGGCACTCGAAGTAGATGAAGCCAAACTTCAGTGTTATGGTTCATTCATTTATTCAACAAGCATGATTTGAGGCCTTATTCTACAAGGGGTTGAGATAAGTTTTGTTTCTGATTTCAAGGACTGCAAACTCTGGTAGAGAGACTTTAGCGACTTATAACAGAAGGAAACAGAGATTTCGAAAATCAAACCTCTCAAGTCCACATAGTGCAGCAAGGATTGGAATATACATTTTCTGACCCTTAAGTCCTTGGTTTGCTCTCTGCTCTTACAGGAAGGGGGAGCTGAGTCACGGTGAGGTTGACTTAAGCCTCACTTTGGGTCACTGGAAGAGAAGAGCTAAGATTTATGAGAGCTAAATCCCACATCTATGTTTTAGCCACTAGACAAGTCTCCCTCCGAGTGAAAGTGACAGCATTACTTCCCTTCCCTTTCCACCAAAAAGGCCAAAAGTTCAAAGTCTCATCCTCTGGAGCCCCCTGTAACGGAGCAGCTCCCCTCAGCTGTCAGCAGGGCTCTCCTGGGGCTGGCCTATGCATTTGCATAGCAGATCTCTCCAAACCAGAATCATACAAGTTCTTACCGACAGAGAGTTGCTTATTTGCCTCAAATTCAAATGACTAATTGTCTTTGATCACATGTTTTGTGGTAGGAAAATGAATTTTGCCAAAGGTATGGTCATTAGCAAATAACAAGACAAAAGGTGCCCAGTTCACAAATAATAACCTGTTTTTCACTCTGGATCTGAAAGCTCTCCACCTGACTCTAGCTTGTAATGTACAATTTTTCTGCTCTCTGTGTTTCCCTGTAAGGGGGTGAGAATGGCGTGTGTCTTGCTCACCATTGTATCCCTCACATAGTGGCTGGCATGTAGCAGAAGCCCAATCAGTATTTGTTGGATATTTTATGTGCACACATGTGCATGAAAAAAAGGCCTGCCACCCTTGCAATACTTACTCCTCATGGAAGGATTCATCTGATTTGCAGGGACATCCCCTAGGCTTGGGCTGGGGGGGGCGGTGCAGAGGGTGGAGGATGCTGGCTTCTCCACTCTCTCAGCAGTTCCAGTGATGATGCACCTGGACGTTAAATACCTACGAGGACCTAAATATGCCCACCCACACGGATGAGCATGTTTGTATGCAACTGCTTCCTTTAAGAGACATTTGGGCAATTGAGCCAACTGTAGCAGGCTGATCTTGGGATACCTGGACACTGGGCAGTTTGCAGAAATCTGCTGCTTCAAGTCACCATGCTGGAAAAGTAGCAAATGGTTCTGCAAAGCCACCAAGACTGTCTGGCCCAGTGCTGTGACAGGGAACAGTGACAAGGAAGAAGGGGCACAGAGTCACCATCTATTGAGCATGTCACTGAGTGTTTTACATACATTGTCTCATTGTTATCCTCACATTAGAACTGAGAAAACAGCCTTCAAAGGTCAGGTAGCTTGCTCAAGCTTATTCAGCTCTCAAGGAGCAGAGCTGGGAGGCAAACTCGGTTTCTTTGAAGCCAAACCCCATGCTCTCTCCACCCCTCCACTTGGTTTGCTGAAGGGCCCCTAGATTCCATATACAATTCTGTTCTTCCTTTTCTGAGAGCAGCATTTTGCCTGTACTTGAGCATGTGCACTCCTGTTCCAATGACAGCTCATTCGTCAGGTGAATTTCTAGTAAAATAGGTCCCACGGAAGGCAGGCTCTCCCTTCAGTGTGAACATTTGCTCTCCCACTTTCCCCCTTCTTAATCTCTTTATCTTCCCTCTGACTTCCTGTCCTTTCTGCCTATATCTTGGGCTTGCAATGACAGCCCTGTGACCCTCAAAGCTAAAACATATGCCAAGCCCTGGCGCTAAATAGTTTAATTTAATTAGGTCCTGGGATAGCCAAGTTCACTGCTGACATCATTTCTCAGAATCCAGCAGGGCACAGCCCTTTTGCCTAAGGACACGGTGTTAGGGTCCAGAACCAGGAGCTGGTTAAATGTTCCCACCAAGAGGCGAGGCTCCAGTGGCGCGGGCACTCCACAGGTGCTAGAAGTCTTCTCCAGAAAGCTAAGTGTGCTATCTGGGTACAGAGCCTCAGAGATGTGATAAAGCACGAGGCATCATGTAGTTCTAACCAAGGGAAAAGGTGTCCTATTGATGTGAACAGAGGACAATGGTTAGTTAGTGGGCAGAACTTAAAGACCAACCAGGAGGGGACTTCCCTGGTGGTGCAGTGGTTAAGAATCTGCCTGCCAATGCAGGGGACACAGGTTCGAGCCCTGGTCCCGGAAGATCCCACATGCCACAGAGCAACTAAGCCCCTGTGCCACAACTACTAAGCCTGTGTTCTAGAGCCCATGAGACACAACTACTGAAGCCCGTGCACTGCAACTACAGAAGCCCGCATGCCGCAACAAGAGCTCTAGCCCATGAGCAGCAAGAGAAGGCGCTGAAATGAGAAGCCCGCGCACCACAATGAAGAGTAGCCCCCACTCGCCACAACTAGAGAAAGCCGGCGCGCGGCAACAGAGACCCAACGCAGCCAAAAATAAATTAATTAATTAATTAAAGAAAAAAAAAAAGACCAACCAGGAAGCTGCCTCAGGGACATCTGTCATTAGGCAGCAGGGACCCAGCCACTGGCCTGAGGGTCAAAGCCAAGATCCCAGGTCCAAAAGGCTTGGCAGGAGCAAAGCAGAAGCCCAGGTGTGCAAGGGTTGGCATCTGGGCAAGTTAACAAAACCTGGACTTGGGCAAGAGGTTCAGGCATCAGAACTAGAGTTCAGGGTGGAGACCACATCTAGGGATAGAAGCTGCTTGGGACACATCAACTAATTCTCCAATTCTCTGACACCAACTCGGTGTCCTACAATTCAATTCAATTGGAGTCAGCGTCAAACTCCACAGGTTAAGGGTTCAGTCCCACAAAACTGCCCTCGTGTTGGAAACCAGTCACAAGTATTGGGTCCCCAAGTAACCTGCACTTCTGTCTCACTTAGGTACAAAGTCAGGGGCTCCCACTATCTCCTCCCCCTCAGTTTTGATAATTTACTAGATGACTCATAGAACTCAAGAAAATGCTGTACTTACTATTACAGTTTATCACAAAAGTACAAATAAACAACCAGATAAAGAGGTACTAGGGTGAGGTACAGAAAAGTCCAGAGCACAGGAGCCTCTGTCCCTGTGGAGGTGGGTGCGCCACCCTCCCAGCAGATGGATATGTTCACCAACTCCAACGATCCTTGAACCCTATCATTAAAGGGTTTCTTGGAGGTTTCATTAGACAGCAGTGCAGCTGCTGGTGACTAACTCAATCCCGGAGGCTAGGAGGTAGCGCTGAAAGTTTGAAGCTTCTAATCGCGGCTGGCTTCTCTGGCAACCAGCCCCCATCCTGAAGTGAGCAGCCCCTCAACCAAGAGTCATCTCGTTAGCACTCTTATCACTCAGGAATATTCCAAGGACTTTAGGAGTGGTGTGTCAGAAACAGGGAACAAAGACCAAACTTTTTACTTATACCACAGAGGCAAGTGTCCAGCTACCAGAATACAGGCCAGAGCCACATCGTTGGCAAGGATGACTTACAGCGAACCCCCCATATTGAGCAGAGCCTCAGAAATCCCTCCTGCTGAGAGTCAGAACCAGTTCTACGGCAAAGGACAGAGGTGAGCCTATAAACCCCAGACGATGTGGGAAAGAAAGATGCAGGAGCTCGACCAGCGATGAGAGACCAGGAAGAGGAATCTGGAAAAGTCCTCTGCTGCTTATATTATATTCTGAGCTCCTGCAAAGGCTTGATAGTCACCAAGGCTTCTCTGCTTTCCCCAGATACATTTTAAAAATCAACTGAAGAAAAAAGATTAACTCATAGAAACAGAGAGTAGAATAGTGTTTGCCAAGGGCGGAGAGGGTGGGGAAAATAGAGAGAGGTTAGTAAAAGGGTACAAACATTCAGCTATAAGATGAATTAGGTCTGAGGATCTAATGTATAACATAGTGACTATATTGATAACATGGTATTGGGTAATTGAAATTTGCAAGAGAGTAGAACTTAAATGTTCCCACCAAGAGAGAAGGAAAGAGAAAGAGAGAGAGAAGGAAAGAAGGAAGGAAGGAAGGAAGGAAGGAAGAAGGAAGGAAGGAGGGAGGGAGGAAGGAGGGAGGGAGGAAGGAGGGAGGGAGGAAAGAGAGAGAGAGAAAGAAAAAGGTAAATATGTGAAGTGATAAATGTGTTCAGTAGATGGGAGGAATCTTTTCACAATGTATATGTATATCAAATCAACACGTACACTTTAAATATCTTACAATTATATTTGTCAATTATACCTCTGTAAAGCTGGAAAAAGTCAACAATGATTACTGAGCTCCTTTAACTATGCACTGGAGTCACAGAGGATTAACAAATAGTCCTTGCCTTTGAAGTTTTTTATTCTAGTCAAAGACAGGAAACTAACATACATGAAGTAAAGAATCTTAGCATTTGTATGTTTCCTCTTGCTGCAGTAATAAATTGCCACAAAGTGGCTAAGACAATGCAAATGTATTATCTTGCAGTTCTGGAGGTCAGAAGTCTGAAATGGTTCTTAACCGGCTAAAACCAAGGTGTTGGCACAGCTGCCTTTCTTCTGGAGGCTCTAGAGGCGAATCCATTTCTTGGCCTTTTCTAGCTCCAAGAAGCCACCTGCATTCTTTGGCTCGAAGCGTCTTTCTCCATTTTCAAAGGGCATCACTTGGACTTCTGCTTCCACAATCACATCTCCTACTTTTGATTTTGATCCTCCTGTTTCCTCTTGTAAGAGCACTGTGATGACACTGGGCCCACCCACATAATCCAGGGCAATCTCTTCACAGGATTCTTAATCGACCTGCAAAACCCCTTTTGTCACAGAAGGTGGCATACTCACGGGTTCCAGGGATAAGGACATGGACACCTCTTGGTTGGAGCTCCCCGCAGAGCTCCTGTAACATAGCCACCCCCATGAGGACATTTAAGCACAAGGAGGTAAACAGCTTGCCCAGGGCCGCGAGTCTAGACTAGAACCCAGGATGTCTGATTCCCATCATATTCCTAGACAAGAGTTCCTTTGGCTACCACAAAAATGAACAATACAAACCAGTATAATGGTAAGTGCAAATTACTCTATATATTTATAAATACACAGAATTACAGGATCAGAGAGTTCATGCTCAGAGGACCTTAGAAATCTTCATGTCCAACCAGTCTGATCCTAGTTACACTCATATATTCCATATCTTCAGTTAAGGGGAACCTCACACCCATCAGGGCAACCCACAGCCCATTTCTGAGACTGCTAATTGTTAGCAAAATGTTCCTTGAATAACTGGACTGCCCAGCTTCAGAGTCTGGACAATCTACACCGTACTCCAGCCCCGAGGAGAACGACCCACACAACACTGGGAATCCCACAAGCCCAGATGGACCAGAAGTCCAGGCCCCTTCCTGGGAACTCCATCCTCTGACCCAGGCAAGAATACTGCTGGGACTTGCTCCTGGTCAAGGGCCAATCCTTGGGTTCCCATCTCTCTGCTGCAACCAGAACCCAGATCACACCTGCAGCAAACACTGCTAGACAAGTTTCCAAATACATTCCTTATTAACAGGATTGTGGGACTTCCCTGGTGGCGCAGCTGTTAAGAATCTGCCTGCCAACGCAGGGGACATGGGTTCGATTCCTGGTCTGGGAAGATCCCACATGCCACAGAGCAACTAAGCCCATGCGCCACAACTACTAAGCCTGCACTCTAGAGCCCGCGAGGAGCTGGAATGAGGAGGTAAGAGAATTAACTAGTTTGGTAACAAGAAAACCTCAGAGAAGTGACTGGTTAGATTCAGAGATTCCTCCATTTCCAAAATTTTGCACTTGGATAACTAGAACAGTGATTTGCCATCCATGGAAATGTGAAGAAGCAGGGTTGGTTTGGAGGAGAAGATAAGTTCCTTTACAAATGCTAAGCTTAAGGCAATAGTAAAGTATCCTAATAGAGAGGATTGGTAAGTGGCTGGAGATGTGGGACTAACACTTAATTGAAAACTCAAGTAGAGTTATAGAGTCAGGAGTCATCACTATCATGCTGATAAGCAGTAAACAAAAGTGGATTTGTTTACTGGGCCAAATGGCTGATTGAATGGTAAGGGAAAAGGCAAGAGAAGACAAATGACTCTTCTTTCAAAAGTCATGGCTGCCTGTCATGAGCCAGGTACTGTCCTAGGTGCTAGGAATGCAGAGGAGAGCCTCATTAGTTCAGTAGAACCACAGACTGATCCTGGCACAAAAAAAAGCCCTTCGCGCTGCTCCGAATGCACAACTATGGACAGCCTATTGGGCAATTACCACCAGCTCGTGCATTTCTGCATCCAGGCCACTGGCTAAATTAGAAGATGGGTAGTTTTTTACTCCTAGAACTCACTTCCTCTACAAAGCCCATGTTTCTTGACCTCCATGGAATCCTATGAGTGATATATTTTTTATTTACTTATGCCTCTCAAAAAGGCAAAATTCCCTCTCACACTCCCATCTTCCCTATTTTTCTTAAGCATTGGATTTTATCCAATGTTCTTAAATTCCTTTTTTTAAAAAATGAATTACCTTTAAAGAAATGCCTTTCAGAGAAGTATATACATTTTGAAGTTTAAAATAATTGTAGATACATATATTCCAGCCCTTACATCTCCATCTCTCTTTGTGGGGGACTCCCTCCGAGCAGTTTTGTGCAGGGAGTCAAGGGGCAGAAAAGTCATTCCCTGCTGGGGGTAGAGGCAGACAAGTCAGAAAATTGTGGGAACTTGGTTTTTGGCCTCCAAGTGGGGAAAGTATGTTAAAAACTACACAGAGTTTTATTGATTTATCAACATTTCTCTTTGTCTCATGATATGAAAGAGGCTAATACAAGTTACATGAATGTTAAAGGAGAGAATCTTTTTCACCTTAGTGGTGTTTCTGCTATAAAAAAGGTTATTTTTTTTTCCTCCTCAAGTTTGGATTCCAGTTTACCAAGTGGTCAGCATTCTTCACAGTCAGCCCTTTGAGTGCTTCATATTCTTTGTACTTGTTATAGAAAACCAGGACCTGTTGGGTCACTGCTGAGAACTTTCTGCCAATGGCGTTAGCACTCGTATATAAAGAAATCCATTGTTTATGCATATTTTGATTCTCTTTTTTCCAAAAGTTAATTTTAAAAATGGTTTTAAAAACAGAAAGGTGAGTCCTTGAGTTTTCTTCTTCTCACAAGAGCCTCTAAGATTTTTTTAAGAGGCCATCATTAGTATATTTTCAGTGGAGTCTCTAGTGATCTGCAATTTAATTCGGTTAAGGTAACATGTTTTTCCATGATCAATCACAATTCTGAGTTTGTTTAAAGATAAAATAAGAGGCTTCAATAATCATCATTATGAATATATATTTGGCCAAGGTGACTTTTTTCCATTGAACATAATTTTTAGAGGATGAAGTTCCCAGGAAAGAATGCATTTAAGACACTGAAAACAAAATTTGTTCTTTATTCAGTGTTGCCCTTGCGTACTCAAAGAAAGAGATTCTTCCAACAACTACACTTAAAAAAAAAAAAAAAAGAGTGGCTAGAAACTTTAACATTGATGCAGCATCCAAGCAAGTGACTTGTTTGTTTGAACAAGGTAGAGGTCAGCTTGAAAGTCCTCTCTCTCATGTGATCACGTGTGGTGAAGCCACACAGTGGTCCTGGTCTATGATGGATTAGAAATTGTAAAAATAACAATAATAAAAGAAAGAAAGAAAAAGAAGAACTGATTCTTCTTTTCTGTCAAACAGACAGTTTGAGAAGCGCTGGTTTGCAAAGCTGTTGGTTTGATGTCCGTACTCTGACACAGCTTGAGGCTTCCAGAACTTCAAACTACCTGAGTTAAACTTGCACAGAATTCCAAAAATAAAAAATAATTCAATGAAATATTTATTTCCAATGAAACTGAGAAGCTGAAATTTCTAAAACCAAAAGAGTAAAAAGAGATTCTGAGTTGCTCCAGTGTTTTATTTATTTGTGGGAATTTTTAGAGAGTAAAGATACAGTTTTGTATTACACTGTACGTAAAATAAGGCAAAATAAGTTAAGTGTAGGGAAAAACAATGTATTTCCAAAGGAACTCATGGCAGCCTTGTTTATAATAGTGCAAGACTGGAAACAAACTAAATGCCATGAATGAGAGGCTAGTTAATTAGAGTGTGACACCATCATGCAACAAAATAGTTTATAGTTGTTAGAAAGATTGAGACATCTCTACATGTCCCAATATGTCAAGATTTTCAGGACATATTATCAAGTTAAAGAAAAAAAAAAGCAGGGGTGTAAAACAGCATATGTGGTATGATACCTTTGTATAAAGGTAAGAACACATACATGCACACATGTACATTTAAATGCATGGATTACACTAGGAAGGAGAGAGGAGTTGCCCCCAGGGAAGTTAAATGGGAACCTGGTACAAAAGGAAAGAGAAGTTGTCTTACTTTTCACCTTTGCCCTTTTGTAACTTTCAAGTTTTGTTCTGTGTACAAGTAATTTCTATTCCCAACAATATATTAAAATAATTATTAAAATATCAAAAACAGAAATTAGAAATAAATTACTCACGTTCAACCATCCCCCAAAATTGAAATGACATCTGCCCTTAAATCTCCCTGCGGGGTCTGGCACAGTGCCTTCCATTCAATATTTGTTAAATTGTTGAACTAAAAGTAATAGCTCATACAGAATTTAACATACCAAGAAAAAAAAAAGATCATTCAATATTTATCCTTTAAACTTGATATGTTTTCAAAAAACTAAATCATTTTAGCCAAAATGAATAAACTACATTATAGGAACAGATTAAACCTCTAAAGCTGCTAAAAGACTCTGGAATCAACTTTAGTATCAAAAAGCTTCCTGCAGTGGGATAATTTACCCTGATCAATTTAATCAGTAAGTTAATAAAATCATGAATTTATAATTATATTGTAATTTGACTGGAGAAGATCTGAATTATATGTCATCCATGGGCCGCTCTCAATCTTTCATTAATTTACATGAATCCATAGATTCAGCAAGGCTATTCCATGTTTGTTTAGATTGAACCTGAGAAAATAACATTGTTTTGAATGAAAATGAAGATAGCAGTAAGAAATAAAGGAAATAGTAGGGAATCAGGTATTAGGAGCTCTCTGAGGAAAGTGCAGGACTCAGCTATTCAGAATACAAGACATAAAAAAGTAACATTGAAACTGTTATAGGCAACAAAATAAATATTAGCCTGAGCTTATTTCTCTATTACTTTCTTCCAGGTATATAGCTTGGCACATCTGGTTACACAGTAACATCATGATCCCAGCTATATTTGTGTTTGTACTTTGGTGTTTATTCGAGTCAGTCTTCTCATATCCCTCAAAGAAGTTCACATCCTCTTTAGATATTCTCAAGATTCTCCTAAGATGTTCAATTTTTCTCCCAGCAAAATTGCTTACTTACCCAGTTGTTTCATTTAGGAAAGAGTAGAAGTGTTCAGCAAAAGTCTTCATGCACTTCCCCACCTCCACTCCCAAATCCACATGTGTTGCCATGGGTCATTCAATTCCCTTAACGAGGAAATGACATTGGGTCACTCTGAAAAGAATCAACTGAGGGGTTCTGTTAATTTTTTAAAGTATTCCCCTTCACATAAAGAAAAGGTTTTAAAACAGACATAATAACCCTAAGCATGTAATGTCAACTCCACCACAAACACCTCAAGAGAAGCTCAACACTTTAATGGAGAAAAATTCACACTTGATTCAAGGAAACTCACTGTACTCCCTCACTGTCATCAGGAAAGCCCTTCCAACAGTAGAATCTTGCTCCAGGATCTCATTGATTATGTCATCTGCCAGAGGAATATATACTAATCCCTCCAGGTCTCCCAATTCCCAGGGATCTAGGGAAGTGACAAAGATAAGGGGGAAAGAGCTCATTTCAAACATTAAAAAAAAAAAAAATCCCTGAGGGTTATATGCATATAATCCATTCACAGCATCAATACCCTTGAGAACAAGCCAACCCCAGGGGAAGGGTTTTTTACCCCCTTAACTTCTCACATGTATCTCCCATAGCTCAGCCTTTTGGATGCTCCTAATGATCATTTGACTTTGGTTTCACTTACATAAACATACCTGGTGTACCAGTTAGCTATTGCTGTGTAAAAAACTGCCCTCAAAATTTAACAGCATCTGAGAAAGGAAAAAGAAATACACAAGTGCTTCCTCAAGCCTCTCCGTGTGTCACTTATTTTGTACCATTGGCTAAAGTCATGTCACCAAACCCAGAGTCAGAGTAGAAGGCCACTACCAAAGGGCTTTGATATGGGGAGATGCAAAAAATTGGGTCCACCTATGCAATTAATCCACCATGCCTGGAGAAAAGCAACACAGGGTGGTATATTTAGAAAGCCCCCAAAATGACCCCAGCACTAAACCTTCTACTCCAATCACTTACCCTGACAGTGTGGAGTAAACTGCTAAGCTGACCAGGTGAGAACTAGGGTCAGCCTTGGCTTGTTTAGGTGCAACATGACTGACTGGGGTATAGAAGGGATGATTTCCTGCCACACCAAGGCTGGTAACTGGGATCAAGGGGCAAGACTGTACCTCCCAGCAGTTGGAAAGAGATGTTCACTACTCAATCTAGGAAATAGTGAGCCAGATGAGAAGGAAAGATATATCCCAAGGGAGGACAGCCTGGGTGGTCAAGCTAGAAAGGGAGCCACAAGGACAGCTTTGAATTCTGTATAATGTGGTGAAATTCAAATTCCTTCTAGACCAGGGCTTAGGAAACCTGTCACGTTCCCCAAGCTGAGAGTGGCTGCAATGAATTGATTAAAGGCTTTACCTCTAGAAGCTGTACCACAGAGGGAACAGAGAAGTTGTGCTGAATGAGCAAGTAACAGAGTCCCAAGGGTGGAAGAGCTTTTTACTGGTGATGATCGGACAGGGAAGAGGAGATGCTTTGGCAAACAAAAGAGGAGATACAGGCACAATGATAGGCACATCCTGGCCAGGCAACAAGAGCACAGAGGAGGGAAGGTATGGGATGAGGTGGCCAAGAAGAGTGTGTGTGAGATGTCCCTATAGATTCCCTAAATAATTTAGCTAGTGGGGAATGAGCTAGATAAAGCCCTTTCAAACAATTTGAATGGAAGAATGATTTTCTTAAGTTTCTAAACTGTTATGGACTCAGACTTTTATAAATACTATAAAAAATAAATTCTTCCCCCCCAAAATTTTAAAAAGGCACAAATCCAAACAAAATGAAAGGTCAACTATTTTATTACTAGATTCAACAAACATAAGATTGTTCTGTCAAATTATCAGAGTCTCTAAACACTCATTCTCAATTTCAGTGCTTGTGCCATCAGGGACTAGTAACAAACAACTCACCAACTGGCATAAGTCTGTGAACCACACTAAGGGTAGTGCTGAGCTAGACAGCTGTCAGCTTTTGTTTGATGATATAAAAACAAGAGCTACCAGGCTTGGAGCAACTACTGTCCTCTAAGCTCTGTAGTCAGTACTTCACTTTTGCTATCTTCATTCTCTTGAAGTTATTCTCCCCATAAGGGAACCAAAGCCAGTGAGGCTACAGACTTGCTCTAGACTACAAAGAAAGTGTCAGTGACCAAGGTGGGCTTTTGTTGATGGCCTGGTCCATAGTGCTTGAATAAAGATGGCTACGGATATAAGCACATACAGTATTCTCCACTGTCTAAGACTCAAATAAGGGTAGGAGGTGCCAGGAAGGCTTCCAAAATACCTGAGTATGAATTGCCCTTGACACTGGCTCCTCTTTGTAGCTGCCATTTTTTCCTCCCTCTAAATGCATAGACTTGAAGTTTTGCCAGATTCATTACAACAATCATCTCGGCTCAGAAGCCATTCTGCTCTTTCTCTTTAACGTAGTTTTGCCCCACAAATGCACGAAAATCCCTCTGGTGCCTTCGAGTCTTAGGTCTTCCGGCTGGAATTGACTTTGTGACCTTCGAACCAGGTGGGGTTAGACATAAAGCCATCATATTAGGGCTTCATCCCAGCTGGGACAGGCTCCTGACACTGAGCTTTAAGTTTAGTGGAGGTATTTTTGCTGTGTTGGTTGTTTTCATTTGTCTCCTCAGCTGAATATGAGTGAGTTGGGCCTGATCAATTGCCTCACCCCGTCTACAGACTAGAGCTCTAGGATGCAGGGGAAGCATGCAGGCGAGGGCTGGGCCTTGGACTTCCCCAACCAGAACTGAGGACAGCAGAGCCCTCCCCATCAGTCTGCCCTCTGGAGCAATCACAGCAGAAGGGGCTCTTGGCACCAAGCCACAGAGGAGAGTTTCCAGGGCTAGAGCCCAACACAAGATGAAGAAAAGGGAGGTTGGAATCACAGTTGGTGATTATATGGGTTGAGATGGACAAGAGAGGAGATGAGGCCATATCCTCTATGAGGCTTTCCATGACCCTGCATGCCAAGTGGACCCTCCCTCCTTTGTGTTACTACCACAGCCTCAGAGTACGTCGCGTATTCTTCTCATAGTGCAAGGCAGTTATGTGTTTACATATTCAGCTCCCACGTGAGGCTTTCACGTCCAGGGACTCTCACTCATTTGTGTATCTAGTACGATGCCTGGCAAGCTGTCGGCATTCAATAAGTGGGCTAAGGCAAACCAGTGCCAGTTGAGTCTTACAAACATTAACCAGGGAAGTCCTGTGGGCAAGATGAGCAAGAGTGCTGTGAAAATGCAAATTCCTTTTTAAGACCTGAAAGTAGAAATCAAGAGTTTAGAAAGCCTCTAAACTCTACACGTCAAGGCAATCTTGTCCCAGGAGTTCTCTTACAAGTTCAACAAAATAAACCAAAATCGTGAATTAAAAAAAAAAAAAAAAGAGCCCCTGTCAATGTCATTGTCAAGGATCAAGCTTTCTTAGAAATGAAAAATGGGAGCTGGAAATTCCCAGGAGCCCAAGCCAGCCAGTCTAAATACAAATCAGGCTGCTTTCAAGAGCCATGTCATCCCTTCATTCAATTTAAAACACTTTTTTAAATTCTTGGCCCACAAAGACTGAATTCAGATATAAACACAAAATCTCACCACTCCTGGCAAGATTTAAAATTTAAGGAAGGAAAATTATTTTCAGATAAAGATATCCACATAGGCAAGGAAAAACAAATGCTTTCAAAAATCTCAAGGGGTTTCAGCCTGGGACTGGCCATCCACTTAGCCTGTGACTTCCTGCTCAGTAACTCCACCATGCCTGAGGCAGAGCCTAGAGCTTCTGTGATGAAGAAACAAAGGAGAAATCTGGAAGCCCCAGCACCATCAGGAGCTGTGCCCAATGTCACTTCAACCAAATGTAAAATAGCTAGCTAGTGGGAAGCAGCCGCATAGCACAGGGAGATCAGCTCGGTGCTTTGTGACCACCTAGAGGGGTGGGATAGGGAGGGTGGGAGGGAGACGCAAAAGGGAGGGGATATGGGGATATATGTATACATATAGCTGATTCACTTTGTTATACAGCAGAAACTAACACACCATTGTAAAGCAATTATACTCCAATAAAGATGTTAAAAAAAAAAAAAAAGAAGCAATAGGCCAATAGATACACTGGTCGGCTTTATACTTGCTGTGGTGGGAGGGTGGATTGAGTGCATGGACAGCTCTTGTGAACCAGTGTGAACAGCTCTGGGGGTATCTACTCAGCAGTAGCCTATCTCTGACCTGCTGAGAATTGAGTGGACCCCATGACCACGTTAGGACTGTGTGACTCTACCACCCAGCCACAGTGAATGGGTTCAGGGCTGGGTACCTGGCCCAAGCTGGGTCTCTCCCAGAAATCTGGATCTGGAATCCACTGCCGGTCAGTAAACCCCTTTTTCTGCTTAAGTTGATTTGAAGGGGGTCTCTGTTACTTTCAACCAAAGGAAACTTGACCCAGTTCATCAACATATCTGCGGGGGTGTTCAATGGGCAAAAAGCAAACAGGTTCTCTGTAAGTGGAAGTGTCTTCAAATTGTTTTGGCAAAGGAAGTGATCCTAACATCTGGAATTTTTAGCAGAGACTTCTTTCCCCATTACTCCAAAAGGATTGAGTTAACAGAATTACAAAGACAACTCCCTCCAACAAGAGTCTTACAAGCAATAACAGCAATTAGTCTAGAAAAGTATAGGTTAAAATGCAAATTATATATATCTAAATAGATCTGAAGTGCCCAAAATAGGTATCAGATTTTTTTAACCTAACACTAAAGTCATATGAGCAATCATTAATTGGACTTACTGAAATGTATTGTTTGGCATTTTTTACACTCTTACCATTTCTTTTATTGTGATGCAGGAAACTTCACACCTACCTATAATTCTAGTTTATCTCATATATAATGAGAAAAGGCCAACATAACTTGAGCATCAGTATGTATTAATATTTCATTATCATTTTGCTTTAGTTTAGTTGGGGAAGAGACGGGTCTTGATAGTATCTATATATATGGTTGATTATGTAACCTGAAATTTATATCTTAGCATTTAAAAATGCTAAGTGTCTTTTTAGATCTCAATCTGCTTTTGGTTTTTGTTGTTGTGTCCTTTCCTGGACATTGGTCTTTCAGCTGGGATAGATTTGATTAGATGCTTCCTCCCATCTTTTGCTCACATGCTTTCCTCTGAGTAATGGCCACCCTGACCTCTTTAAAAGTCAAGATGAGCTCAGTCTTTCTCAGGGGCCTCAGCTAAAAGTATGGATCTCTTACGTCAGCAAAAATTCACTCTCTCCCAAACGCCATATGGCTCTGCCCCGTTAAGCCATCATTAGGCCAACTAGGGGTTGTATTCTTAACATCCTTAAGGAGAATGTACACGTGAAAAGTAAGGAGAGGGAATTGATATTGATTCTTGCTATTCTATTCTATAAAACATTCCTTGGGTTGCAAAAACGCAGGCAGAAACTGGTTTCTATTTTAAAGATCACCAAATATACTCTTAATCCTAAAAATTTAACATTACACCATAAGTATTATCTTTGTGTAGAGCTGCTACCGACCTGTGCTAAGTGCAAATTAGAAAAATTGTACAAATTAGAAAAGGTGCCACTGTAGGCAGACACCACCCTTAGATACTGAGATTGGCCAGTAGCCCAGGGCCAGATTCCAGGCCCCGCACACCCTCTCAGCCACTTTATGGGTTAGATCAACAGTACAGTCACAGACTACTCACCTGCCTTTGTGGTTGAGAAGCTGTCTTTACCTATTTTTCCAGCTATGCATTTGAGAGAGGTGGTATAATAAAAGTGTACAATTTCTACTAACCTATGAAGTTTTGAAAATGAAAAAGTTATGGAAAACTTTGAGATCAACTTTAAAGTTCTTTTCCAACAGACACCTGGGCATAAACATGGAAGAGAAATAAGCAAGAAGCTGTATTATTAGAAGTTCTGTTTTCGGGGGGAAGCTGGATATACACACAGTGAAGTGAATAAAGTATATTAATCCTAAACCTATACCCTGATGATTTTCTACTGGTCCAGACACTCAATAACAATAGCTCAGTTCAAGATCTAGAACATTTCTAGCACCCCATAAGATTTCCTCTTGCCATTTCCCAGAAAATCGCTCCTGCCCACAACAATCCCTTTCTGACCTCCATCAACTCCATTCACGTTGACTGTCCTTGGACTTGGTATAAATGTAATTACACAGTACATACTATTTTATGCCTGGCCTCTTCCACTCAGCCCCATGTCTGAGGGGTCCTTCCATGCTGTAGCATGTATCAGTAGTGTGGTCTTTTTTGTTGCTGTGTAAAATTCCGTCATATGATGGTACCACAATTTATTCACTCTCCTCTTGATGGATATTTGGGTTGTTTCTAATTCGGACCTATTATTAATATAAATTTAGTAGTTCCTTTGAATCTAAGGACTAGAAGTTCATATTTTTACTCAATGTTATTCCACAAAGAAGCTTACACAATGAAATAATAGTGAAATAGAGAAATGCAGGAAACTAAAATAAGGATAAAATATCAATGCCTTGGGCAGATAAGCCCAGTATGCAATCTGTCAGGTCTTTAGAGTTTCAGCAATTGCATTTCAACTTAAACTCTGAGCTTCCTGGAAGCCTAAACAAAGAGGGCAATGTGGTGAATTACATAACATTTGTAATAGGAAAAAAGAATTAGTCAGGAGGAACAAAACTTCTGTTGCCTCTAAGTTCCAAAGAAAGACCTTCACATGGAGCTTCATGGTAGGAATTATTGAGACATGTAAAGACTAATGTCCTCAAGGTGACTCTATAAGAAATGTATGAACAGATTTTTAGATGACTATTTCTTTTTTTTAATTAATTTTTATTGGAGTATAGTTGATTTACAATGTTGTGTTAGTTTCTGCTGTACAGCAAAGTGTCAGTTATACATATACATATAACCACTCTTTTTTAGATTCTTTTCCCATATAGGTCATTACAGAACATTGAATAGCATTCCCTGTCCTATACAGTAGGTTCTTATTAGTTATGTTTTATATATAGTAGTGTGTATATGTCAACCCCAATCTAGATCACATAAGACGTGATCACAACTCAGCAGATTATTCAACAATATCATAGTACAGTGGCATTGTTCATGGGTGTGTATTTTTAAAGACAGAAAAGTATATTAGAACATCATATACCCTAAGTCAGGGGTCAGCAAACACCAGCCCCCTGACCAAATGTGACTTGCCACTTGTCTTTGTAAATAGTTTTATTTATTCATTTACATACTCTCTGTGGCAACTTGCCTGAATAGTCGAATGGTTGCAACAAAGGCCATTTGACCTACAAAGGCTAAAATATTTACCATCTAACTCTTTACAGAAAATATTTGCCAACTCCTGCTGTGAATTAGCAATAGGATAGAATACCAGGTATTGTTTCCTTCTTGGTTATTGTTCATGCCTTTATATAGTCTCCATCCCTTTGGTATGGGCAGGACCTGTGACTGGCTTCTAACCAATACAATATGGCAAAAATGAAGGAATTTTGCCAAATTGGTAGATTTTTATTTCATCAAAAGAAAGATTATCCTGGATGAGCCTGACTTAATCAAGTGAAAGTGCGAAAAAGAAGGACTGGTCTACCATGAGAGACTTCTCTTCCATGCTGGCTTGAAGAAGCAGCCTGCATGCTGCGAGGGGGCCTCTGGAGAGGGCCATGTGTCAGGGAGCTTTGAATGGCCTCTAGGATCAGAGGGCCTCAGTCCTGCAACCCCAAGGAACTGATTTCTTCCAACAACCAGATGAGCTTAAAAGAGGACCCTGGGGCTTCCTGGTGGCACAGTGGTTGAGAGTCCGCCTGCCGATGCAGGGGACACGGGTTTGTGCCCCGGTCCGGGAAGATCCCACATGCCGCGGAGTGGCTGGGCCCATGAGCCATGGCGGCTGAGGCTGTGCGTCCGGAGCCTGTGCTCCGCAACGGAAGAGGCCGCAACAGTGAGTGGCCCGCTTACCGCAAAAAAAAAAAAAAAAAAAGAGGACCCTGAGCACAGGGTAAGACTACAGCACTAGCCAACACCTTGACTAAAGCCTGGTGAGACCCTGAAGCAGAGATTCATCTCAGCCATGCCTGAATTCGACCTATGGAAATGGTGAGCTAACAAATACATGTTTTAACCCACTAAGTTTGTAGGAAGTTGCTACACAGCAATAGAAAGCTAATATACTTACTTAGTCTCCCCAGTTTTTTCTACAGTACACATATGGCTTAAACATGAAAGACAACCACAATTTTTATAGAGTTCTTATCATTTAGAAGTACACACTGAATTATCTAAGGATAAAATGATATGATGTCTGAGATTTGCTCAAAAAAATGGAGACGGGACAACAGAATGATACAGATGAGATGAGATTGGCCATGTGCTCATAATTCTTGAAGCTAATTGATGGATTCATGGGGATTAATTACACTACCCCTTCCACTTTGGTGTATGTTTGAAATTTTCCATAATAAAAGTTTTTAAAAATTAGACTCATGCATACAGAATTAGCTTAAAGGGTGTTTATAGTTTCTGATACAGGAAAACTAAACAATTTAAATGTCTACACAGGGAACTGGTTAAATTAATCACTATAGATGTACAGTCTGTTTATATGTATCTTTAAAATTGATTGCATAGAATAATGATGCTGTTAACATTTTTCTGTGGTCTTAGAATTTGATATAAAATAAAATATTTGTAAGTAACAAAACAAAAACCACAAAGCTTATGTATTTTTTAAAAATCCATCTGAGAAAATTCTGCTCTGTCAGGCAGTGATTGAATTCAGTCTAAGTTCCCTGGTGGCTCCCTTTAGTGGAAGGATCATAGTGGGCGTGCCTGGAGGAGGGGGGAGACTTGGAGCCACCCAGTGACCCCCCCCCACCCATCACCGATCCCTCAGTCCTCTGCTGGATCACAGGCGACTTTACGTGGCATGTTTGGCTGAGGGTCTCCAATCCCGCTGTGAACAGACGGGGAAGGCAAGGAAGAGGCTGGAGCCAAACAGCTAGTTCAAAATCTCAGTACATCTTGAATAAACACAATCACGATTCTCAAGAAAGGTTTGAACTATGACCACCTTTAGGGACTTCCAATTTTTACCTCAGCCCATATGGCTTCTGATTCATATTGTCACCAAGAGATTTCTCCATTTTCCTAAAAACCGTAAGTTCCTCAGTTCTGCCATGTCCTATTTCCCCCAGGTCCCTTGGTCAGTAAGATTAAGGGACAAGTTATACCCACACTACAATGACTCTTGGGTTCATTTTTTACAATCACTATTCCAGATCACTTTAGGGCGAAATTTCAAAAGGCAATGAGAACATGGTAAATGTTCTGCCAAAATATGTGCAATCACAAAATGCCAGAGATGAAAGTGCCCTTATAAATCATGTAAATATCTTTATTTTACTAAGAAATAAAAAAAAAAGGAGAGAGAAAGAGAGAAAGAGAAAGAGAGAGAGAGAGAGAGACAGAGAGAGACAGAGAGAGACACGCAAGACATAATGCAACAACAACCAAGGTCACAAGGACAGGCAGAATACCTGAAAGTTGATCCCAGATATGTGCTTTCCCACTAGTGCTGGGTTGCCCTCTTCGAGTCAGTTCTTTTCAATGTTAATGAGTAGCCCAAGTTCAGACTAATATGTAGACTTACAGAGCAGCAGCACAAACCTGAAATATGGGTGGCCAAGGAGTACAGAAGGAAAGGAGACAGGGAAGAAGGGAGAGACGAAGAAGAGAAAAAGAGAGAAATCTAAATGGGCAATAGACAAATTAAAAGATGTTCAAGGTTGTTAGTCATCAGGTAACCGCAAATCAAAATCACAGTAAGTTACCACCACCCGACATATCAGGGAAGTTAAAATCAAAAAGATTGACTGTACCAAATGTGGCAACTGGAACTCTCAGACATCACCTGTAGGGGTACAAGTGTGGTACATCATATGGTGAAACCACTTTGGAAAACTGTTTAGCAGTCTACTAAAATTAAATATATGCATACCTGGTGAGAAAGCAATTCCACTCCAAGGTGTTTTCCCAACAGAAACGCATATATACGTTCACCAAAAGAGATATACCAAAATGTTCATAGCAGCACTATTCTTAATAGGCAAAACTAGAAACTATCAAAATATCTAACAACAGCAGATATATAAATAATGTATTCCATCATTCATATGCAGAAATATGAATGAAGAACTGCCATAGGCAACAACATAGATGAATCTCACAAAAAATGTTGAGTGAAAGAAGCCAGTCACAAAACAATATATTTCAATGTATATAAGTTTCAGAAGCAGGCAAAGCTAATTAATGGGTGTGAGAAGTCAGGTTCATAATTATTTAGGGGGAGAAGAAAGTGGAAGTAATTGGAAGTGTCATGAAGGCATTTTTGGAGGTGCTGGTAGAGATCTATATCTTTACCTTAGTGGTAATTTTATCAGAATTATTCACATTGTGAACATTTATTGTGCTATATACTTGTAGTTTGTGCACTTTTCTGAATATATACTAACTTTCAATAAAATAGTTTGTTTTATATACATTAAAATAAAGAAAGCGGAAGGAGCTGGTTTGGTAGAATTCTTCTAAGGATCTCAAGACTCTTGATCAATGCAACTTTCTTGAACTTCCTAACACCACTGAAGGACATTTTTTCATTGTGATCTCAAATGTCAGCCCATTTCATAGCTATAAAAAGAGATGTCTAGTAGGTGGTAATACCAAGTAAAGATCATAGACATCATATTAGATCACTAATAACCTCAAAACAGCAGAAGGGAAAAAGGAACTAACATAATCAAACAACAGATAGGTTACCAGTGATGTTCTCTATACTTGGTATGAGTTATCTCTAGAATTCTCTCAGTAACTCTTTGTTATAAGTATTATTATTAATTCCATTTTATAAAAGGAGGAACTAAGACTCAACGCACTTAAGCAATTTGCCCAAGGTTGCAAAGCTCCTAAAGAGCAGGACCTAGATTCAAACCCAGAATTGCTTTTGCTCCAAAACCCCAGAGTTGTTCCATCACAACCCACATGGCCCTGGGCTACTAGTGCCTTTGACTTTTATCAATAAAACAACTTCATAAAACTTGTGTCCTTATAAATATCTCATATAAATAAAATAGCCTGAGGTGATTTCCTAGGAATATTATTGCATTGTGGTTTGTTGCCATTTACAACCCATAAAATGTCCCTTTACTCCTAATAAGAAAAAGAAAGAGGAGGTACAGTTTCCCTGACTCCCAAATAATATTTAACTGCCCAGGACGTAGCCAGAGTACAGCCAAACCACTCCCACCACAGGGCCCCAGAAGCCCTTCTGCAAAAGGGTGGGAAGGGAGCTACCAAGACCAAGGTACTCTTTTAAAGCTTTTCTTATTGTAGCTGTTTTATCACTCATATACTTTTAATAGCATCTCAATGACTGTTTTATAGGCCTACTATAGCTTAAGGTAATGCTAAAGACATTACAAGTCTTTTAAATTTTTAACCTTTTTAAATTTAATTTTAAATTTAACCCTTTTAAATTTTTAACCAGAATAAAAGTTTACAAAAATCACATATGCTCCTAAAACCGTCAGATCCTGTATCCAAACAGAAACCTGGACAGTTTTACAAGGCAGCTTACGGATTTTATGAGGCCCCACCAGTATTTGATGTCCATTACAAATACAAAAACTAAAGTCTTGGTGACTATCTATAGCCAAGTATGTGATGTTTTCTGACTTAAAGGTCATTTTCAAGAAGGATTACAGGGGCTTCCCTGGTGGCACAGTGGTTGAGAGTCCGCCTACCAATACAGGGGACACAGGTTCATGCCCCGTTCCGGGACAATCCCACATGCCGCGGAGCGGCTGGGCCCATGAGCCATGGCCGCTGAGCCTGCACGTCCAAAGCCTGTGCTCCGCAATGGGAGAGGCCACAACAGTGAAGGCCTGCGTACCGCAAAAAAAAAAAAAAAAAAGGATTACAGAAGAAGATGAAGAAAGAAGACATTCTATTTTTCTCCTTTTCATTAGACAAGAAAACCAAATGTTTCCACACTTGGGGAGGGGAGGCACTGAGCAGGAAGACAGGAAAAGTTTCAACATTATGCAACCACTGAAGAATCAATTAAACTACCCAACTTGATAACATTTAGTTTAGAAGAGGTTAATGGCTGTCTTTTATTGAAGAGGAATGAGCTTTGTTAAATGTATCGATAGTGCAAATATTAATAACTGAAGCATAAATCTTTCCCACTATCCCATTAGACTTACTGTATCATATACACGATGAAGAATTTAATGCTTCTGCTTTTATATATAGGAGCCAATAGCAGAATCCCTCCCAAATCTAGATGGCTGGGTCCCTGAAAAGTCTTCCTGGCAGGAGAATTCCCAGCTGTAACAGTAACCTTACAAGAAAATCAGGGCTGAAGGAATAGGTGGAGGGAATCTTTATTAAATATTTTTGTATTTACTAACAAACAATGATAAAGCCAGCATATTGCAGTCAATAATGACATTTTTACACACCTTAAATTAGTAATAACGGCCTCTATACAGTTACCCTTCATTGCCTTTCTCTTGATTCCATTAAGATATTCATTAAGATCTCCTTTCCTCAAGTTTCAAAGGGATGCTAGTGAATCCACTTTATCTTTACAGGTAAACTACAAGCTAAGAGGCGGCTTTTCCTGTCTTTCGTTTTTCCAGCGAAATGCCTTTCAACCATTCAGATTTCACAACTCAGAAATGTGGCTGCCGCAATCCCTCACCCCACCCAAATGACTTACTGCTTGGTCCCCCAGATGCAGGGATTCATTTTCAGTAGAGAACATCTTATAACACCTAATTGACTTGTGCATCCCAGAATTATGGCCCTGATGTCAGTATACTCCTTCCCCCTCCTACCTCCTTGCCATACCAGAATAGTCCAACTTGAGACCCAGCTTTCCTTTCCCTCAGTTTCCTTCTGCCTCACTGCAAACACTCCAGCTTTACTTCCTGTGATGGTTAGTTTTATATGGCAACTTGGCTGGGCTATGGTACCCAGTTACTCATTTAAACGCCAATCTAGGTGTTGCTGTGAAGATGATTTTGTAGACATCTGTAATCAGTAGACTTAAGTAAAAAAGACCACCCACAATAATGTGGGGGGGGCCTCATCCAATCAGTTGAAGGCCTTGAGAGCGAAAACTAAGGTTTCCCAGAGAAGAAGACATTACCGTCAGCTTCTGCCTGATTTTCTAAGCTGCCGGCATGGACTGCAGATTTCAGATTTCAAACTTACCAGTCCTTACCCCACAACTGCATGAACCAATTTGAGAAGGCTCCCAGAGAAGAGACATAGACAAAGACAGAGACAGAGAGGCAGAGAAAGAGCAAACCAGTTCTATGTCTCTGGAAAGCCCTGACTAATGCACACCCCCTTCCTACCTTCCCTATTCCTACTACTGCTAATTATCTCAAAACAAAAGACTCACAAGTCACTCATCTTACAAGTGGATCTCACGGTCATTCCATGGTAAATTTTACACACTAGTATTTCATAGAAGAGGAACTTAGAGTTGTGTGAAGATGGCTATAATTTTCAAGGCAGCTTCTGAAAAAGATTCTTCGCTTGGCCAAACTTTAGTCAGGCTCCTGAACCTTCTCCTGGGTCCATATGTGCACCTCCTTGTAAAAATCTAGTTTTAGAAAGAACACTGCTAAAGAGTTTACCCAGGACCTCCCCCCACCCTCAATATCTGATCCCCCTCCACCATCCTCCAGGTGATGTCTGCTCACCCTGGCCTGTCTTCAGCAAAGAATCCTGTTAGGTCAGTTTAGCCAGAATTCCCCTTACCCTTAATGTTTCCTCTTAGTATTCCATGCACTGACCTCTACCCTGCTCCTTAGCTATGAATTCCCACTTGTCCAGACTGTACTCAGAGATGAGCCTAATGTCTCTCCCCGACTGTGAAATCCCATTGCAGTGAGTCCCTGTACCTATTGCGATGGTCCTGAAGTAAGCCTGCCTTAACATCTTTAATGAGCATCATTATTTTTTTCTTTAATAGTTCCAGTTAGAAAAAAATTGCCTTGTCACTTGATTGGATTGTAAGCCAACATGGATTTGTGTCACTCACAAGACACAAGAAAGGGTGGCATTTCATCCAGAAACTTGTTTTCTCCCTCCAAAGCTGAGCACATCTGGGGAACCCAAATCAGCTTCCTCAATCCAAAGAATCGTGGGAAACCCAGGCGCAGCTCCAGGACACACTGGGACAGGCCTGACTGCACCAGCGCTGAGCTGGTGCTTCTGGAACTTCACCCCACACTCTTACATTTGCAACAGAACTACTCGGGACTCCTAAGGACCTTCTGCTAGATGTCAGCCTAGGACCAGGTCAGACATGTGGGGCTACTTCCCACGAGAATGACCAGTTGCCAAGCACATCTCCAACTTGCTCTCAGAAATCTGCATAATATGTGGCTGAATTTTCTCCCCTTTGAAGGGAAAAAAAATTAAGATTTTTGAAATCTAAAACCCTACTCAGAAGTTAACATATATCCTGTAGGGAAGAAAGAAAATAACCCAGAAGTTTCATACTGCTTGAGATTCAAGCATTTATCAAACAGTTATTTTTCTATTTCTAAGAAAGTCTTTTTTGAAAGAATTTTCAAAATTCTTAAGGCTTCTAATTGGAAGAAAAAGGGTAACATAAAGCTTAGCTTATTTCCAACAGAAGAATGTCTACAAACAATCATTATTACTGGGATGGGTGGTTATTGATTTGAAAACTCACCAATAAGATATACAATGAGAACACTCCACTTTCCACGTCACTTTTCAGGACTTATGACCAGAAACTGTCATTAGTGTCCTTCATAGGAAGAACCACTGGCCAACCCCAGTTGACTAAAGGATCCTCTGTAGATCTGGACAAACTAAATCCTAGAGCCAGTGATCAATGAATAATGAAGGAAGATTTTTTTTTAAGTTTCTCAGGTCATTGGTGAGAACAAAATATCACAGAGAAACAGGGCAGAGGTATCCTGTAACCTCTTAGTCCCCTGAGGAAAAGACCATCTACACCAGTTACCAGCTGCCCCTTTACCAGGGTCCCGAAAGCACCCAAAACTCCAACACCATCCCACTTGAGGTCACTGACCTCTGCAGGCCTGGACAAATGGGGTTTCCTGCCCAGTGCTGATGTCATCCCTGGTGGGTGGGGAGGGCAGATCTTTACCCCACATCCTGTGACTACTGTGGTTCTATAGGAAAAGGAGACACAAGATTCCAACACTGTCCTGCAGAGTGCTAAGCCTCAGATCTCATGCTCCGTTTACCTCCTGATTCATCAGCAACTGGAAGAATCTCAATTAGAAACAGCTGAAGAATGCAGGGATCTCCCACCATGCAGGGATAAATGCAATCTCATGTTTGCAAAGCCCCGGGGTTTTGGCAACGCATGTAGAATGATTTATTTGAATAATTACTATGAGTGAAACATTATACTTTATTAGATAAACATGAATGAGTCAAGGTCCCCAACCTCAGGGGGCTTATATCTGATGGGGAAGCCTGGCAAGTTCAGAGCTAAAAAGTGGTGGGTGACATTTGCTTAATTGAGGAAGACAATCCTACAGAAACCCACAGGCGGAAACAATTAATTGCAACTAGGAAAATTGAAAAAGCTGTCTAATAAATTAACAGGAATTTGGGTGGTTTCCCCTAGAAGCGCAAAGGAAATTTAGGGGATACTTGGAATTAAGGGAAGAAAAAATATGGAGAGAAGTGACACAAAAGGGAGAATGACCCCCAGCAACATGGCAGCAGGCAGAGGCCCCTGGAAAAAGAAGACTTGTTCTGGGTTTATAGACTGAGCTGTCTTCCCCATCTATTTTTCTTAAGCCTTCAGTGTAAGTCTGTAACACACGAGAGTCCTCTATAGAGTGCTTGGGGACAAAAAAAAGAAAGGGACTGGGTCAATGCTTGGGATCAGCGAGACAAACAGAGCCCTTTTTCCTCCAAGATATATAAATGTTGGAAACTGTATTTGGAGGATTGTGCTTGAATATTAAAGAAACAGAGACCAGAGGACTTGGCAATATTTGGGTTTCACACATAAAAATGGTAAAGCAATAAATTTAAAAATGACAGTGGGAGTGTAAAGGAAGGAAATGACTTTCACATTCTATGACCCTGAGCCAGTCCAATCGGTATTCATGCTTTCTCTCACTGTCCTGTTGTTAACTCATTCTGGTCCCTCGGACTAAAATATCTTCTTAAGGTGCATCCAAATGCTACCTCCTTCAGGAAGTCTCTCTGCCTCTTCCAGGCCGACTTAGGCACTCCTCCTAAGCTCTCATGCACTTACCTCAATTAATCCCATTCTCACTGGCTAAAAAATGCTTAGTCACTGGAAGGTCTCCCAATTAAACAGAAAACTAGACTCAAGAATAGGAGCTGGGGCTTCCCTGGTGGCACAGTGGTTAAGAATCCGCCTGCCAACACAGGCGCTGGCAGTGGATACGGGTTCAAGCCCTGGTCCGGGAAGATTCCACATGCCGCGGAGCAACTAAGCCCCTGCACCACAACTACTGAGCCTGCGCTCTAGAGCCCGGGAGCCACAACTACTGAAGCCCAGGCACCTAGAGCCCTTGCTCCGCAGCAAGAGAAGCCACCGCAGTAAGAAGCCCACACACTGCAACGAAGAGTAGCCCCCACTCGCCACAAATAGACAAAGTCGGCGCACAGCAACGAAGACCTAACTCAGCCAAAAGTAAATAAATAAATAATTTTTTTAATTAAAAAAAAAGAATAGGCGCTGCATGTCTCTATCTGTGTGACCTCAGTGTCCAACACAGCAGCTGGCCCATATTTGGTGCTTAATCAAAGTTTCTGAAAAAAGGAGATGAAAGAGGAAGATTTCAAATGGAATGTAAAGGACAGTTATGATGTGATTAAAAGGAAGGAGGGACATAAGAGGAATGGCCTGGTTAAATATCGTGGCCTGAATAAATGCATTTACCTCTGCTCTCTTCTGAAATGCCACTGAAATGCAAAAAATTTAAGGAATTCGAGGAATGTTTTTCACTATCAAGTCACAAGACCAATATTTTGGGGAAATGGGAAGTAGAAGAGGAGTTAATGTAGCTGTAAAGGATGAAGACCAAGTGCCTAGAGAGGGAGACTCCAAAGAGCAGTAGAAATGCATGCCTTGGGAGAGACTGGATACAGGCCCAACGAATCATGGGTCCGAAAACAGGGAAGTGGGTCAAACCTGAACGCAAAGCTTCCAGAGCTACCATGCAATTCCATCAGGGTACCACCGTCTCCCACACTGGCAGGCCACTAGGGGATTGTTCTCTGGAGATTTTGAACGAGATTCTCTAGACCTTCTGGACGTGCTATATCCTTCTTTGATATACTACATATTAAATATATGTGTACCATATCCTTCCAGCTCCCTTATGCCAGGCCTGTCAACAACTCCGACCCTAGATCTTGAGGTTCCACCAGTGGAAAAGTCCAGTTTAGGGCCTGATAACCAGTATTGGTAAGTTGACTCTGCAAACAGAACTTTTAATAAACTTTCTAGTGACTCATTATTAAATAAAAAGTTTTAAAAGCCATTACTTTCACTTTATTTCCCCTTTAACTACAATCTAATTTATTTATACCCTGCAGGTGCCCAGTGTTAGTGTTAAAATGTAAAGACTATAGCCAAACAGAGAAAATGTCTAGAGGAAACCAAAAAAGCCAAAACCAAAACGATTTAGTGTGGGTCAAGCCCCCGCAGAGAGAAGCACAGAACTAGAGACCCAATTAGAGCAGAAGGGAGTCAGGTTTTCAATAGAGAGGCTATTGTAATTAAAAATCAGAGTTTACTTTCTAAAGAAGCTCAGATAACCCTTACAGATGTCAGAATGAGGCTGCATCAAAGATCTGTCCTCCTCTAATTCTTAATAAAATAAGATAGAAAAAATTAATAAAATAAAATAATTTTTAATTAAAAAAAATTTTACCCAAATTCTAATCAAGGAAAGGTGATGTAACTTTTTGTCCTAAATTTGAAAAGTGGCAGCAAATGAAAGAAATGGGAGATTCTCAATAGACTTGGTGGGGGGGGGGGTCTCTTGGATAGATTGGGGAAAAAATTCCCAGTTCTCTACTTCCTCCCATTTACAGACTTTTCCATCCTTGTCCTTTGCCGTGTGATGCTGCTGACTGCCCACTGGGGTTAGATTTGGCCATAGGATATGTTAGCAGTCATGATGCAAACAGAGGCTTTAAATGTGCTTGTGTGACTCGACTTAGCTTTTTAGGCTGTGATCCCACCAGGTAGCAGCCCCTTTCCATCTTGCTCCCCAGAGTGAAGATACGGAGCATCTCTGAAGCAGACAGGGAGCATGGAGTCCAGTCAATGCAGCCAAACCCAGCCTAGATCAGACAAACCAGAGCTACTGGCAGACTCCTGAGCATGAAAATAAGCATTTGTTTTGTAAGGCACTGAGATTTTACAGTTGTTTATTGCACAAGAAAATACTATTATAGGCTCCTAACTTAATCCCCCTCTCTTAGAAACAATCCTGAGGGATGAAGATGTGTAGACAAAATCCTCCAATGTGTACTGTATACACACTAATTTGGAGAGAAGCATATTGAGTAGATGTACAGGCAGCCCAGGAAAATGCAGGGAGGAAATCCTCCAGAGGAGAAGCATTTACCTCCCATTACAAGAGGTCAGGATCTCAGAAGAGGCAAGAAAATCACCAGAGCTAAATTAAGGGAACTCTAAAGCCTGGGGCTTCCATGTTCCTTGGGAGTAGAACAGACGTAGGCAGAGTAGACCCTGGTGTAGGACAAGCCCAGGGCTCCAAGAAAGGACTCACTGCCCCAGCAGAACATTCCTCCACAGCCCCAGCCATACACCTGTGGACAAAGAATGCCACCTGCCACATCAGCAAACAACCCATGTTGCAGCCATCAAGTCATCAGCTACTACAGCTGCCCAGCTGGTGAGCCCTGAGGGAACTCGGGATGGAGACAAATAGGCTACTCACCACCAGGCCATCAGCCACTGTAGTTGCCCCCACGTGTGCACCCCGAGGGGATTCAGGATGGGAAAGCACAGGATACTGGCCTTAGACAGTTAAGGTGCATATCAAAGGAATGATGTCAATGAGCCCAGACTCTTTCATCTCCCCATACACAGAAAAGCACTAAATTCATTAACTTGAGATGTCCGGTTTTCTTTAATTAACAGTAATCTTTTGATGTTCCGACTACCTGGGTTTTGTTGCAAAAACTCCTATGTATCCTGGTTCCTCCCTTAGCTCCTCAGAGCATCCCTCAGGGCTGAGAGGCTGCCTGCCACCCACCTCCCCTCCACAGGGTGAAGTCCTCAGAAAGTCCACAAATAAAACATAATTCTCAACTTTTAGGTTGTGCATTTTTTTTCAGTTGACACACAACTTCACATGTCCTGGTAATGTCAAAGTAACAAGAGTACATGGAAAACAATATTCAGTCTTCAGACTGCAAGTCAGAAAGACAAATAGGTGTTAGATAAATAGAGAGTTAGGGAGAATTCATGTATAATACATTATATGGACAAGAAAGTGGGCAGAGCTGTGCAAGCTAGATCAAGATCAAAAGAAATGGTATGGCAGCCAAGCAAACACTAAAGCACAAGAAAAAACAAAGAAATTAAGAGGGAGAAATAGAGACAAGGAGGAAGTAAGAAAGGGAGGGGAGAGGCAAATAAAGGGTATAATCAGAAAGAAGGAAAGAATATAATCCACAGAAGACAAGACAAATTCCCTGTGAGTGCTTCTTGCTACAAAAGAATATAAGAAGAACATGAATTCAGTAAAGCACTAATTCAAAGTGAAAATGAAGAGGTAGTGGAGTGAAATGAAAAGGGAGATTGTGGAACTAAGGAAACAAAGTAGGGATCAAAATAACATCATTATAGAAATAGTAAGCAGAAACAGTGACTGACATGGAATTATTGGCATAGACTGACAAATTGCTGACATAGAATGAAGGCTTGGGTTAATCACAGTATAGAAGGGTAGAAAGTTTTCCTCGACCCTCTTAGGTCCCTGGCTGGGTCTGAAAATTAAACTGACAAAGACAGATTAACAAGAGAAAAGCATACAAGTTTTATTGAATTTTTACATGTACATGGGAGACTTCACAAGAGACCCAAAGAAATAACCAAAGCAGGAAGCTTTTATGTCTTCTAGACAAAGAAACAATACATTTGTGAAGAATTGACAAGAGAAAGGGATTTGAGCTAGGAGTAGTCTAACTAGGGCTAGTTAGTCCTTCTCTTCCTTAACTAGGAAGATAAAAGTTAGTTTACCAAGGTTTGTCTGCAGGATCCTCAGGTTGGTCTCTGGGCTAAGTTTCTGTCTCCAGTTATAGGAGACTTTATTTCCCACCTTTAGGCAGAAAAGGGGAAGCTTCTTCTGCATTTACTACTTCTCGATTGCTTTCATCTCAAAATAATTTTTATGTCAAAGAGGCATATTTTGGGGTGACATATTCTGGTTTCCTTCAATAGCAAATGAAAGCAAAAGTGTAAAAGCAATTGAGAGGATACACAGGAACAAAGACAATAATTGATGTCCATAAGATAAAGAATTCAATAAAGGCAACAGAGAAGATAGTAAAAAACAAAATAGAAAAAAATTTTCACAACACAAAAGAAGAACTAAACCTGAAGTTCAAAGGGGGCACACAACTGACAGGATACTGTGACATTCTCAAGAAGATATTAATTCCAACAGTAAAGAAGGATTCCTTCAGGCATGGGGAGGGAGATACCCAAAGGGATGTGAACAAAGCTGTGCTCAGGCTTCCAAAAAACAATATTCAATGCCAGAAGCCAAGGAGCAATGCCTATAATATTCTCAGGCCTGGAGAGATTACCACAAGTGTGACAGATACAGCCAAATAATCCTCCAGCATGAACACAGAGATACATGTTTTCCAACAGAAAATAACAGAAGAAATGTAGCACCCAACAGCACAGCGGGGAGGAAAAAGTGGGATTCTGGACCACAAAATACAATCAGACAAAAGAGTGGAGAAGCTGTGATTTTAAAATTATACAACACTTGACAGAAAGTGTAACCCGGGAACTTTGCAACTAGACAATTTGCCCTTCGACTATGATGCTAAGGGGTGAACTGGGGAATAAAATTCCTATAAGTTCTTCTTGAAAAATATTACTTATAAATAAATCCAACTCAATAAAAGAAAGAACAACATTTAAAAAAAAAGACACAGACGTGGAGAAACCTTGATCAAAAAAAAATTAGTGGTAAGCATTAGCCCATCTATTTAAGCATCTAAGACTAAAGACCAAGGTAATTGTGGTTACAGAACAGGATGTAAATCATCAGCTTTGACAATTTAAAACAATCAAATAAGTAATGAGAACTCAGAGCAGCAGGAGAAGTAGAAGAATGCACCTTTCCTCATGGGTCACAGTAGGGAGTCCACTGCTCCATCCAAAACTGAAAACTGAAATTTAAAAAAGCAAAAGGATCCCCAACCTTTTCATCTTTTTTTTTCCCCTTAATTTCAGAAGCACTATTTTAGGAACTATTATCACATGTGGTGAAGAAACGTGTGTCTGATGTTCAGCAGTTCCTGCTGTTTCCCTTCACTTCTTCTGTTAAATTCAAGTAAAATTGAACTTAATATGTTTTAAATATAGCTTTCATTTTTATGAAAGTGCTTTCATTTATATAAAATTAGTTCTCTCCCTTTTCCTCTATGGATATATTCACAAAGACACATGTAAGAAGGAAAATATATATACATTTGGGAAGTGATGTGTACCTAATACAAATGAGGGTTATTCTAGATTAGGGATTAGCAAACCACAGCCTACAAGGCCAAATCTGGCCCTAAATAAAGTTTTATTGGAACATAGTCACACCTCTTCATTTACATGTTATCTATGGCTGCTTTTCTGCTACAAGGGCAGAATTCAGTTGTAATAACAGAGACCATTGGGCCTCCAAAAGTGAAAATATTTACCATCTACATATCTGCAGAAAGTTTGGTGATCCCTGCATATAGATGGTGAGATTTGGGGGTGTGACGTGTTTTTTGGGTTTTTACCTTTTTTGTTATTTGTTGTATTGCATAGAATTTTCAATAAGCATTGTAATTTTTAATAAACCAATGAAACTACTTTGTATTTTAAAAATAACACCCTTCACTTGTGAGGTTTAGGCTAAATGACCTTCTGGCTCACCTGGAGCTTCATGCCCTTCTTTCTGAGAGACTGGTGTTTCCACAGAGAAGACTCAACATACGGCTGGCTGTCAGCTACGGGAATCTGGGCCAGTCTGTCAGGTCCCCATCTGAAGAAGGCAGCTGTGAGACAGGAGGGAAGGGGGCAGGACACAGCCTTTAAAAGAATGACATAGCCATTGAAGATATGACAAAAAGTGGTTAGAACTAAAAAATAATTATTAACTAACTAAGCAATATGGCAGAAGATTCAACCTCCAGTAGACCTCATTATATGCTCGTTGTAATACATTAGCATATGCTAAATGACACACCCACAGGTGCGATGACAGTTCCGAGGCCGACCATAAAAGGCCAAAATGTGGCCCAATTCCTGGAAATCCCCACCTCTCCTCCGAAATGGTTGGAATAATCCTCCCACTTGTTAGCCTATGAAATTACCCAGCCCACAAAAACTAACCACCCCATATTTCAGGGCCACTCTCGCCTTCTGAGATGGACTACATTCTGTCTATGGAATGTGTATCTCTCTAAATAAATCCACTGCTTACCTATCATTTTGTCTCTCACTGAATTCTTTCTGTGACGAGACATAAAGAACTTGAGCTTCATTAAGTCCTGAGACCAGGTGGGCAATTTCAATTAAAAGACAGTGAGCGAAGGAGGAAACGTTTCCACACACTAGGGAGCCCCTTCACAGGCGGAGACTGCGGGTGGCGCCGGGGGAAGGCTTCGGAGCCGCGGAGGAGAGCACAGCAACAGCGCTGCGAAGGGCAAAGCGGTAAGATTCCCGCACAGAGGATTGGTGCCGACCAGCACTCACCAGGCCGAGAGGCTTGTCTGCTCACCCGCTAGGGCGGGCGGGGCCTAGAGCTGAGGCTCGGGCTTCGGTCGGAGCGCCAGGCGAGGACTGGAGTTGGCGGCGTAAACACAGCCTGCAGGGGTTTGGTGCACCACGGCTAGCCGGGAAGGAGTCCAGGGAAAAGTCTGGGCCTGCCGAAGAGGCAAGAGACTTTTTCTTCCCTCTTTGTTTCCTGGTGCGCGAGGAGAGGGGATTAACAGCGCTGCTTAAAGGCGCTCCAGAGACGGGCACGAGCCGCGGCTAAACGCGCGGACTCCACAGACGGGCATGAGACGCTAAGGCTGCTGCTGCCGCCACCAAGGGGCCTGTGTGCGAGCACAGTTCACTCTCCCCAACCCTCTTCCACGGAGCCTGTGCAGCCCGCCACTGCCACGGTCCCGGCATCCAGGGACAACTTCCGCCGGAAGAACGCACGATGGCCTCAGGCTGGTGCAACGTCACGCCGCCGCAGGCCCGCCCCGCACTCCGTGCCCCTCCCTCCCGCCCGGCCTGAGTGAGCCAGAGCTCCCGAATCAGCGGCTCCTTTAACCCTATCTTGTCTGAGCGAAGAACAGACGCCCTCCGGCGACCTACACGCAGAGGCGGGGCCAAATCCAAAGCTGAGCCCCTGGGAGCTCTGAGAACAAAGAAGAGAAAGGGAAATCTCTCCCAGCAGCCTCAGAAGCAGCAGATTAAAGCTCCACAATCAACTTGATGTACCCTGCATCTGTGGAATACATGAATAGACAACCAATCATCCCAAATTAAGGAGGTGGACTTTGAGAGCAAGATTATTTCTTCCCCTTTTCCTCTTTTTGTGAGTGTGTATGTGTATGCTTCTGTGTGAGATTTTGTCTGTATAGCTTTGCTTCCACCATTGGTCCTAGGGTTCTATCCGTCCGTTTTCTTTTTTTTAATTTTTTTTCTTTTTTTTCTCTTAATAATTATTTTTTTATTTTAATAACCTTATTATATTTTATCTTATTTTATTTTACTTTATCTTCTTTTTTTCCTTCCTTCCCTCCTTCCTTCCTTCCTTCCTCCCTCCCTCCCTCCCTCCTTTCTTTCTTTCTTTCTTTCTTTCTTTCTTTCTTTCTTTCTACTTCTACTACTTCTTTCTTTCTACTTTTTCTCCCTTTTATGCTGAGCCGTGTGGATGAAAGGCTCTTGGTGCTGCAGCCAGGAGTCAGTGCTGTTCCTCTGAGGTGGGAGAGCCAACTTCAGGACACTGGTCCACAAGAGACCTCCCAGCTCCACATAATATCAAACCGCGAAAATCTCCCAGAGATCTCCATCTCAACACCAGCACCCAGCTTCACTCAACGACCAGCAAGCTACAGTGCTAGACATCCTATGCCAAACAACTAGCAAGACAGGAGCACAACCCCACCCATTAGCAGAGAGGCTGCCTAAAATAATAATAAGTCCACAGACACCCCAAAACACACCACCACACGTGGAACTGCCCACCAGAAAGAAAACATCCAGCCTCATCCACCAGAACACAGGCACTAGTCCCCTCCACCAGGAAGCCTACACAACCCACTGAACCAACCTTAGCCACTGGGGACGGTCACCAAAAACAACGGGAACTATGAACCTGCAGCCTAAAAAAAGGAGACCCCAAACACAGTAAGATAAGCAAAATGAGAAGACAGAAAAACACACAGCAGATGAAGGAGCAAGATAAAACCCACCACACCTAACAAATGAGGAGGAAATAGGCAGTCTACCTGAAAAGGAATTCAGAATAATGATAGTAAAGATGATCCAAAATCTTGGAAATAGAATAGACAAAATGCAAGAAACATTTAACAAGGACCTAGAAGAACTAAAGATGAAAAAAACAACGATGAACAACACAATAAATGAAATGAAAAATACTCTAGATGGGATCAATAGCAGAATAACTGAGGCAGAAGAATGGATAAGTGACCTGGAAGATAAAATAGTGGAAATAACTACTGCAGAGCAGAATAAAGAAAAAAGAATGAAAACAACTGAGGACAGTCTCAGAGACCTCTGGGACAAATTAAACGCACCAACATATGAATTATAGGGGTTCCAGAAGAAGAAGAGAAAAAGAAAGGGACTGAGAAAATATTTAAAGAGATTATAGTTGAAAACTTCCCTAATATGGGAAAGGAAATAGTTAATCAAGTCCAGGAAGCACAGAGAGTCCCATACAGGAAAAATCCAAGGAGTAACACACCAAGACACATATTAATCAAACTGTCAAAAATTAAATACAAAGAAAACATTAAAAGCAGCAAGGGAAAAACAACAAACAACACACAAGGGAATCCCCATGAGGTTAACAGCTGATCTTTCAGCAGAAACTCTGCAAGCCTGAAGGGACTGACAGGACATATTTAAAGTGATGAAGGAGAAAAACCTGCAACCAAGATTACTCTACCCAGCAAGGATCTCATTCAGATTTGATGGAGAAATTAAAACCTTTACAGACAAGCAAAAGCTGAGAGAGTTCAGCACCACCAAACCAGCTTTACAACAACTGCTAAAGGAACTTCTCTAGGCAAGAAACACAAGAGAAGGAAAAGACCTACAATAACGAGCCCAAAACAATTAAGAAAATGGGAATAGGAACATACATATCGATAATTACCTTAAATGTAAATGGACTAAATGCTCCCACCAAAAGGCACAGATTGGCTGAATGGATACAAAAACAAGACGCATATACTTGCTGTCTACAAGAGACCCACTTCAGACCTAGAGACACATACAGACTGAAAGTAAGGGGATGGAAAAAGATATTTCATGCAAATGGAAACCAAAAGAAAGCTGGAGTAGCAATTCTCATATCAGACAAAATAGACTTTAAAATAAAGACTATTAGAAGAGTCAAAGAAGGACACTACATAATGATCAAGGGATCGATCCAAGAAGAAGATATAACAATTGGAAATATTTATGCACCCAACATAGGAGCACCTCAATACATGAGGAAAATACTAACAGCCATAAAAGGGGAAATCGACAGTAACACATTCATAGTAGGGGACTTTAACACCCCACTTTCAACAATGAACAGATCATCCAAAATGAAAATAAATAAGGAAACACAAGCTTTAAATGATACAATAAACAAAATGGACTTAATTAATATTTATAGGACATTGCATCCAAAAACAACAGAATACATATTTTTCTCAACTGCTCATGGAACAGTCTCCAGGATAGATCATATCTTGGGTCACAAGTCAAGCCTTGGTAAATTTAAGAAAATTGAAACTGTATCAAGTATCTTTTCCAACCACAACGCTATGAGACTAGATATCAATTACAGGAAAACATCTATAAAAACTACAAACACATGGAGGCTAAACAATACACTACTTAATAACGAAGTGATCACTGAAGAAATCAAAGAGGAAATTAAAAAATACCTAGAAACAAATGAAAATGGAGACACGACGACCCAAAATCTATGGGATGCAGCAAAAGCAGTTCTAAGAGGGAAGTTTATAGCAATACAATCCTACCTTAATAAACAGGAAACATCGTGAATAAACAAGCTAACCTTACACCTAAAGCAATTAGAGAAAGAAGAACAAAAAAACCTCAAAGTTAGCAGACGGAAAGAAATCATAAAGATCAGATCAGAAATAAATGAAAAAAGAATGAAGGAAACGATAGCAAAGATCAATAAAACTAAAAGCTGGTTCTTTGAGAAGATAAACAAAATTGATAAACCATTAGCCAGACTCATCAAGAAAAACAGGGAAAGACTCAAATCAATAGAATTAGAAATGAAAAAGGAGAAGTAACAACTGACACTGCAGAAATACCAAAGATCATGAGAGATTACTACAAGCAACTCTATGCCAATAAAATGGACAACCTGGAAGAAATGGACAAATTCTTAGAAATGCACCACCTACCAAGACTGAATCAGGAAGAAATAGAAAATATGAACAGACCAATCACAAGCACTGAAATTGAAACTGTGATTAAAACTCTTCCAACAAACAAAAGCCCAGGACCAGATGGCTTCACAGACGAATTCTATCAAACATTTAGAGAAGAGCTAACACCTATCCTTCTCAAACTCTTCCAAAATACAGCAGAGGGAGGAACACTCCCAAACTCATTCTACGAGGCCACCATCACCCTGATACCAAAACCAGACAAGGATGTCACAAAGAAAGAAAACTAAAGGCCAATATCACTGATGAACATAGATGCAAAAATCCTCAACAAAATACTAGCAAACAGAATCCAACAGCACATTAAACGGATCATAATCAAGTGGGGTTTATTCCAGGAATGCAAGGATTCTTCAGTATAAGCAAATCAATCAACATGATACACCATATTAACAAATGGAAGGAGAAAAACCATATGATCATCTCAATAGACGCAGATAAAGCTTTTGACAAAATTCAACACCGTTTATGATAAAAACCTTGCAGAAAGGAGGCATAGAGGGAACTTTCCTCAACATAATAAAGGCCATATATGACAAACCCACAGCCAACATCATCCTCAATGGTAAAAAACTGAAACCATTTCCACTAAGATCAGGAACAAGACAAGGTTGCCCACTCTCACCACTCTTATTTAACATAGCTTTGGAAGTTATAGCCACAGCAATCAGAGAAGAAAGAGAAATAAAAGGAATCCAAATTGGAAAGGAAGAAGTAAAGCTGTCACTGTTTGCAGATGACATGATACTATACATAGAGAATCCTAAAGATGCTACCAGAAAACTACTAGAGCTAATCAATGAATTTGGTAAAGTAGCAGGATACAAAATTAATGCACAGAAATCTCTGGCATTCCTATACACTAATGATGAAAAATCTGAAAGTGAAATCAAGAAAACACTCCCATTTACCACTGCAACAAAAAGAATAACATATCTAGGAATAAACCTACCTAAGGAGACAAAAGACCTGTATGCAGAAAATTATAAGACACTGATGAAAGAAATTAAAGATGATACAAATAGATGGAGAGATATACCATGTTCTTGGATTGGAAGAATCAAAATTGTGAAAATGACTCTACTACCCAAAGCAATCTACAGATTCAATGCAATACCTATCAAACTACCACTGGCATTTTTTACAGAACTAGAACAAAGAATTTCACAATTTGTATGGAAACACAAGAGACCCCAAATAGCCAAAGCAATCTTGAGAAAGAAAAACGGAGCTGGAGGAATCAGGCTCCCTGACTTCAGACTATACTACTAAGCTACAATAATCAAGACAGTATGTTACTGGCACAAAAACAGAAAGATAGATCAATGGTACAGGATAGAAAGCCCAGAGATAAACCCACGCACATATGGTCACCTTATCTTTGATAAAGGAGGCAGGAATGTACAGTGGAGAAAAGAGAGCCTCTTCAGTAAGTGGTGCTGGGAAAACTGGACAAGTACATGTAAAAGTATGAGATTAGATCACTCCCTAACATCATACACAAAAATAAGCTCAAAATGGATTAAAGACCTAAGTGTAAGTCCAGAAACTATCAAACTCTTAGAGGAAAACATAGGCAGAACACTCTATGACATAAATCACAGCAAGATCCTTTTTGACCCACCTCCTAGAGAAATGGAAATAAAAACAAAAATAAACAAATGGGACCTAATGAAACTTCAAAGCTTTTGCACAGCAAAGGAAACCATAAACAAGACCAAAACACAACACTCAGAATGGGAGAAAATATTTGCAAATGAAGCAACAGACAAAGGATTAATCTCCAAAATTTATAAGCAGCTCATGCAGCTCAATAACAAAAAAACAATCAACCCAATCCACAAATGGGCAGAAGACCTAAATAGACATTTCTCCAAAGAAGATATACAGACTGCCAACAAACACATGAAAGAATGCTCAACATCATTAATCATTAGAGAAATGCAAATCAAAACTACAATGAGATATCATCTCACACCATTCAGAATGGCCATCACCAAAAAATCTAGAAACCATAAATGCTGGAGAGGGTGTGCAGAAAAGGGAACACTCTTGCACTTTTGGTGGGAATGTAAATTGATACAGCCACTGTGGAGAACAGTATGGAGGTTCCTTAAAAAAACTACAAATAGAACTACCATATGACCCAGCAATCTCACTACTGGGCATATACTCTGAGAAAACCATAATTCAAAAAGAGTCATGTACCAAAATGTTCATTGCAGCTCTATTTACAACAGCCCGGAAATGGAAACAACCTAAGTGTCCATCATCGGATGAATGGATAAAGAAGATGTGGCACATATATACAATGGAATATTACTCAGCCATAAAAAGAAACGAAATTGAGCTATTTGTAATGAGGTGGATAGACCTAGAGTCTGTCATACAGAGTGAAGTAAGTCAGAAAGAGAAAGACAAATACCGTATGCTAACACATATATATGGAATTTAAGAAAAAAAATGTCATGAAGAACCTAGGGGTAAGACAGGAATAAAGACACAGACCTACTAGAGAATGGACTTGAGGATATGCGGAGGGGGAAGGGTAAGCTGTGACAAAGCGAGAGAGAGGCATGGACATATATACACTACCAAACGTAAGGTAGATAGCTAGTGGGAAGCAGCCGCATAGCACAGGGAGATCAGCTCGGTGCTTTGTGACCGCCTGGAGGGGAGGGATAGGGAGGGTGGGAGGGAGGGAGACGGAAGAGGGAAGAGATATGGGAACATATGTACATGTATAGCTGATTCACTTTGTTATAAAGCATAAACTAACACACCATTGTAAAGCAATTATACTCCAATAAAGATGTTAAAAAAATAAAAATTAAAAATTAAAAAAAGGCAGTGGGTTCAAGCCCCAGGTCATGGGTTTAAGTCCCAATCAGAGTTTCGTCTGGGTTCGAATCCCATCTGAGTTGTGCGGTTTCAGTTGTGTCACTGATTTTGGCAAATAATTTGAGAGTACTGTCCAAATAATAAGAAAATAGATAGAGGAAGGCAGGGGAAGAGAAATTTTTTTTCTATTTAGCATTTGCCAAAATCACAGCCTTCAGCAAATATCACATAACTCATTAAAAATTTCCTCATTTACTGAAACTAAAATGGAAGTGGCCCAAGAATCCGTAGAAAAGCTAATCAATCCTGCTCATGTGTTTAAAATCTCTTTCTCAACTGCATGTTAAATTCCCCATGCCCAGATAAAGGCATTTTCTCAAGATTCACCTCATAAAATGTTTCAGAATCCACACAATCCAAAGAAGGATGGTCAGAGCCTGTGAAATACCGTCTGATTCACTTGTGAGAGAGAGAGGTTGTCACACCTACAGCTGAGAGGAGAGAAAAGCTGCCCAGACGTGTCCATCACTTTGAGCTTCACCCTTCAGCCTCTGGGCCACCCTCTGCACAGAGCTTTTCCACCAGGCAAACCTCCCTGATGATTTAAGCAGCCAAAGCAATCCCAGTTCGGGACGTAGGCTTGTCCCCGTTCTGCATATCAGTTCACCCAGCATAAATTATTAATTAATTGCAGAGCATTCCAAGGGCATGGAGGCCTAATTCTGCAGGATGAGCTATCAGCCACTGGAAACAAGGAGAAAACTTAAGACCTATGAATTACAGGTTTCATGATTCAAGATGTTTTCTGTCTTAAAATAATCATTAATGTTGATTTTATTCCCTCATTGAATAAATGTGCATATTCCCAGAACAGTAAATCTCCCCAACAGCAGCCAGAATAAAAAGGTCTCCAACAGAAACCTTCTGCTTCCTTCCTGATTAGAAAGCAACTTTATTTTTTTCAAGAAAAGAAAAAAATTTATATTAAGGATCATTTTTACTAGAAAGGGTAACTGATCAACTATATCTAAAATCAGAAACTGCAAACATTTTTCTTCATACATCTTCAGGTTTCTTACACAATCAGAAAGTTTTAAAATCATTTTTTATAGGTAAAAATTGAATTAGTTGGATATGCAACACAAGTTGAAGTTGTCTAAGAAAAGTGCTTATAGGGCTTCCCTGGTGGCACAGTGGTTAAGAATCCACCTGCCAATTCAGGGGACATGAGTTCGAGCCCTGGTCCGGGAAGATCCCACATGCCGCTGAGCAACTAAGCCCATGCGCCACAACTACTGAGCCTGCACTCTAGAGCCCGTGAGCCACAACTCCTGAAGCCCATGCGCCACAACTACTGAAGCCTGCGCGGCTAGAGCCCATGCTCCGCAAACAAGAGAAGCCACCACAATGAGAAGCCCGCACACCGCAACAAAGAGTAGCCCCCACTCGCCACAACTACAGAAAACCCACAATGAAGACCCAACGCAGCCAAAAATAAATAAAATAAATTTTTTTTTAAAGTGCTTATAAATTCTTGTCATGAAACAAAAAGCTAGAAGAGGGCTTCCTTAGTGGCACAGTGGTTAAGAATCTGCCTGCCAATGCAAGGGACATGGGTTCATGCCCTGGTCTGGGAAGATCTCACATGCCACGGAGCAACTAAACCCGTGCACCACAACTACTGAGCATGAGCTACAGAGCCTGCAAGCCACAACTACTGAGCCTACATGCCACAACTACTGAAGCCTGTGTGCCTAGAGCCTGTGCTCCGCAGCAAGAGAAGCCACGATAATGAGAAGTCCGCGCACCTCAACAGAGTAGCCCCCGCTCACCACAACTAGAGAAAGACCACACACAGCAATGAAGACCCAACACAGCCATAAATAAATACATAAATAATTTTTTTTAAAAAACTAGAAGGTATTTCTTTTGGAGAATTTACGATTTTTTTCTCAAATTTTACAGTTCCTCCTTATTATCAGTCATCCAGATGCTCAATGAAATCTAGGATATTCTCCCAAATATGTAAAGTTCTCCACCCTGTCTTGCCTCCACTACCCCATCCCCATTCCCCAAAGTCCCCTATTGAAAAAAAGAAAAAGACAAACATGACAATCTTTTTAAAGAAGAAAGAGAGGAAATGCAGATGTGTTTCAAAATGTCATCCTTCAACTGAACCACAAAAATGCTGAGGTCCAGTTAGGGAGGCCAGCCTATCTACAGAGGTACATTTCTCCATGAATACGCAGAACAATTGCTCTGCAAATCAGCCAAGATATTAAGAGCAATTCAAAAACAAACAACTTATTATTCTGGATCAGAAATCCAATCCTGGGGATGAGAAAAATGGGTGAAGGAGGTCAAAAAATACAAACTTCCAGTCATAAAGTTAATAAGTCCTAGAAATATAATGTACAGCATGGTGACTATAATTAACAATACTGTGTTGCATATTAGAAAGTTGTTAAGAGAGTAGATTTTAAAAGTTATCATCACAAGAATAAAAATCTGTGACTACATAAGATGACAGATGTCAACTAGACTTATTGTGGTGATCATTTCACAATGTATACAAGTATGGAATCATTATGTTGTACACCTGAAACTAATATAATGTTATATGTCAATTATATCTCAATTTTAAAAAGAAAAAAAAGAAATCGAATCACATTGCTAAAGCCCAGATATTCCATGGTCCATTCATCATTTAAGTCAAACTAAAACATTCCCAAAGGAAAAAAGCCAACTGAGAGAAAATGTTTGGGGTTTCAAGCCTAAGGAAGCAAGGTCTACATATCTAACTTTACTCTTTGCCTGTCTAGACATCTTCTTTTGTGTGCTGAACATTTTGAATGATATGTTGTAGAGACTCTGAACTTTGTTGTGTTCCTCTAAGAAGTGTGACAATTTGTTCTGACAAGCAGTTAAATGCTAAGAGGTCATCTTGATCCTGTTCGGTCTTGGGTTTGGGCCTTTTTAAGGCAGGTCTATTTCATCTTTGGTGTCAATGCTATGGCATGCATGCCCCTTATTCCTAGGACACAGTCCTTTCTCCTGAGATGAGCCTTTCTGGGGACTCAAATAAGTGTTCAGCTCCACTTTAGCTGGATCAGAACACCAACATCTCCCTAACATGTGCAACTTCTAAAATCACTCTTCACCTTTCAGTCCTCTAGAAGCTGTTCTCAATTGACTTTGTAGAGTCTCATTCAGTGCATATGTAGCTGAAGATTTGGCAAAGGACTTGAAGGAAGTCCCTAAACAGATTTCTGGGTCTGTTTCTCTTCAGCTCCCTCCTCTCTGGTACCCAAACCTGCAAGTTCCTCGGCCTTAGCAACTTTGACCTTCTGACTTTTCGTCCTTCCCCCAGCCAGACTCCTAACAGTATAGAAAATGCCTCAGGCGAAAAGTTGGCGTGAAAGAGGACTTCACCTTGCATACTTCCCTCCTCTCAAGAGCTGCAGCCCTCTGACACTCACTGCCTGAGAATAGTTGCTCATATATTTTGCCCCATTTTATAGCTGTTAACAGTAAAAAAATAAACCTATGACTCTGTCTTGGCAAGAACGGGAAGTTCGATGTATGTTAACATGCCAATAATGTTCATTGTTCTAAGCATAACAAAGACCTCTGAGCTGAAGTCATCAACAATCAGGTTTTTGTTGTTGTTGTTTTTAATTGAGGTATAGTTGATTTACAATATTGTATTAATTTCAGCTGTAAAGTGATTCAGTTATACATACGTATTTTTTTTTTCCAGATTCTTTTCCCTTATTACATTCCCTAGTTGTCATTTAAGCTCCCCGAATCTCAGTTTTCAACTCAGTAAAATAAGCTAAGCTACACTATCACTGATGTCTCTTCTGGCTCTAGCACTTTATGACCCTTCTACTTCCACTATGTATGCTGGCTTAATGAGATGCACTACTTCAGGGGATCAAACCAGCAGTTCTTTGCAAAGAAAAAGTCCTTTCTGAAGCTCTTAGCCCATAAGAAATTCGTTGGGCCTCCAAGCCCTCCAGCAGTCCTCTCCATTCTTGAACAATGGTGCACGGGGGTCCAGGTCAGCACAGAGGGTGGGAATCTACAAGCAGAGCGTGGCGGACCAAGTCAGACTTCAGAGCCCAACAGACCCAATTTCCAAGCTCCTATATAGAGAGGTCCTTTCACTTCACCTCTCTGAACCTGCTTCTTCATCTATGAAATGGCCAGAATAATGCTACTTTGCAGGGCTATTTTGGAGATCAAATGAGCTAAGCTGCTAATGTATATGTTTGGAGGTAACCCACTGAAGACTTTTTTCCTACTGATATTTAAAGATGCACAGAGACCTCTGGAAAATTGCAACTCATACATTAATTTTTGAAATTCCTTCCCCACCAGCCCATCGGCACCATCCCCCTTGCATGACTGCCATTATCACCACCACTGCATGGAGGGGGCAAGAGCAGTAATCAGTGGTCAGTAGTACCCCCAAAGTGGTGTCTCATTGCCTATACCCTTCCTTAGGAAGGAATCAGATTTGGTTTTTTTCACTTTAAATGAAAAACAATTGGGAAGGCTTTGATCAATGAACATTATCTCCAGAAGGGAATGGAATACGTTTTTTAGATTTTGAGAACTGCAAAGGAAAACCACCTCAGCACCTGGTCTCCTCAATGTCTTTAACCACCTGCCCAAAATATTCTCAAAACTACAGGGAGGCAGGGTTTCAGATCCTCGGGGGAGGTCCCATGAGCCATTCAGGGGTGTTCAGCCCTAGAGGAAAAGGACTGAGGACAGAGAGCTGCTCCAGAGAATCCACCGAGTGAGGCCCAGAGGGGGGAAAACCAGCCTTCCTCTGAAGGGCACCAACCTGCACTTGGTGATGGGGCAGGGGCCACACGGTCAAATGGATGGGGATAATCTGTGTTCAGCAGCTCCCCCAAGTGTCAAGAAGTAGCCACTACAGAGAGCTGGCCAACGCTAAGATTTTTTTCCCACACTCGAAAATGGAAGTTTGTAGTAATTTCTTCTCAGACCACAAATGTTTCAAGAAGTTTATGGATGATCCAAAAAGGAGAGGAAATCCCATGGCTGTGATCATCAGCTTTCTGCCAATCTAGTGGCTGGACACCTGGGCCTATGTGTTCTGCATCAGCTCCCACCTACATATTACAGGCATGCAGACCAGAAAAAGGGCTCATCACATGGCAGGTACTCAACAAATTCTTAATATCAACAAATGTGAGCTAAATTACATAAGGACAAATGCATATATATATATATATATATATATATATGATGGAGGCAGGACTTAGTCAAAATGATGTTCACTAAAATATAAGCTTTATAAAGATAGAATTTTTCTCACTTTGTCCACTGCTCGTTCCCCAGCATTTAGAGCAATGCCTGACATGTACAGATTAACAAATATTTGTTAAATTTCATGTTAAACAAATGGAAGGGAAGGCAGGACTTCTTATAAGTGTCAAACGACTATGTCCTGATCCCTTTACTGTCCGTTATATTTATCAGCAGCTTGAAAAAAGACCTAGAAAGCCCACTTACCAAATGAGCTGACAACATTAAGCTGGGAAAAATAGTTACTATGCTGAATAACTTGCATTAAAATACTGGGAAAAAAAGGACTCAAGCTAGAAAACTGGGCTGAAACCAACAAGATGAAATGTAATTCATACAGATTTCCACATACAGGCTGAAAAAGTCAAATGTACAATTTCAGGACAGAGAAGGCCTGGCTTCACAGAAGTCTCAGAGGAAAGGACTTAAGCAACAAGGCCTGTATTAGCAACACTTGACACTATCACAACACTCATGCATGACAGATGGCCTCGTTGGAAGGGAGGGTGAAGAATAATGGTGAAGTGGTGGAGTAGTTCTATGGTGTCACGTATAGAATGTCACATTCATCTGGGGTATCACTTGGGTCCAATGGGGTGGGCCCAGAGAGGAATGCATAAAATAATGAGTGAGGAATCTTGAAAATGTATCATCTGAGGACAGTTAAAAACAAGAACAAGGGTTCATTGCAGAAAAGAAAAGGCTCCTGGAGGGACAAGACTGTGTTTTCCAATACTAGTAGAACTGCCTTTGGTTCTGTGTACACCCAACAGACAAAACTAAGGCTAATAGATAGAAAATACAAGGCTTTAGAAGAGCTTCTCACAATCTAAAGCTGTTTGGAAATGGAATTAGCTGTCTTGGGAAGTTGTGGTTCCCAGTCACTAAAAGGAAAGAGAGGAGAATGAAGATTTGTATTTACTGAGCACGTGCTGCGTGTCAGGCACTGGACTAGAAGATTTGTGTGATCTCAGTTCTTCCCCACATTCATCCTGTGATATAAACATTTATTATTGATATAGAATCCTTATATTCAAAACTACCCACCTGTAGATGGGTGGTTAATTGGAAAAAAAAATAAAGCACGGAATCATAAAAGACGATACATACATAACTCAAATATTCAATTTCGACCTAATACATATGAATGTTCTTTCATTCCCCAGCTTTGGTGTTGACCCAAGGCCTTTCTTTGAGGATAGATCTGCTGATTGGATCCACATGGTCTTTCTCTCCTAAACTCCACCTATATGTAGTGATCATGATTTCCAGTTTCTATTTCTTTAAAGTGGAGCAAGAATTTAAACCCTCTTAAGAAGCAATCTAAATTGGAGACTTTTTCCAGGTTTTCACCACACCTTGATACCTATCTCCTCTACACCTAATTTAAAAGTCAGTTTTTACTACTGGAATCTAGCAATTCTACTCCTGGTTATACACCCAAAGGAAATAAAATCACTATCTCTGCACTCCCAAGTTCATTGCAGCATTATTTGCAATAGTCAAGACATGGAAACAACCTGGATCGATTGATAGATGAATAGATAAAGAAAATGTGGTATACATATCTTATGCTAAATGAAATAAGTCAGACAGAGGAAGAAATACTGTATGATATCACTTACATGTGGAATCTAAAAAAGAAACTCACAGGCGCAGAGAGTATGTTAGTGGTTGCCAGGGGGTTGGAGCAGGGGAAATGGGGAGCTGTTGGTCTGAAGGGTACGAACTCCCAGTTATAAGATGAATACATTCCAAGGATGTAATGTACAGCATGGTGACTATAGTTAACAATACTGTATTATATGTTTGAAAGTTAAGAGAGTAGACCTTAAAAGTTCTCACCATAAAAAAAAAAATAAGTGTAACCATGTGAGGTGATGTATGTTAACTAGATTTTGCGGTAATCATTTCACAACGTATACATATATGAAATCATCACGTGTACACCTTAAACTTACACAATGTTATTTGTCAATTCTATCTCAATAAAGCTGGGCGGGGGGAGCCAGTTTCTTATCAATTCACCCCAGAACAAACAAAGCAATGGCAGGAGCCCAGAATCTGGGTATTTGATTCATTTCCCCAGTGATCCAGGGGAAGCCATGAACTGAGGACCCTGGAACCTCAAAGGTGGACCAGCCCGGTAATCTCACCTAAGAGGAACTTGGCCTAGGAGGCTGCTGAAACTGCCCAAAGGCTTCAACGCTGCAGCTTCCCCTCACTTTTCACCGCCTCGCCCTCTGCAAGTCTTGGGTGGAAGAAGCTCCCCCTTCCCCACCCCTCCCCCGACCCCTCAGAAAGAAAGGCCCTGGGGGCTCCAGCTGGTAAGTGAAAGAAAACGACAAGCTCTCCATCAAATCCAATCCCTTTCTTAGGTTCTGGGGTCTCGCCCCGTCCCCGGACACCCTTGCCTGATGGACACAACCTTGCTCTTTGCCTCGCCACCCTCACTCACATCCTGGTCTGCCTAAATCAACCCAGCTTCTCCCTCGGATTCTTCGTGCAATACACCCCCTGCTTGCAGCTAAGGGGCTCTTAGCCAGGAGACATTCTAATAGGAAAGAAGACAGGGAAAAGCCAGAGGATATCTGTTACAGCCATTATTTTCCACTCAGGATCTTATTTAGCATCTTTACTTGAGGGCCATAAATTGAACCTAGAGGAAGCCTCCCCGCCCCTCCCCCAGTGCACAGTGGGGAGTTCATTAAAACGGGGACGCGTTACCTTGGGCCGATCCAAGGGAAACACTGTCACCACGTGGCCACTCCAGGTCATCACAGGCTGCCGCCGGCTTTCCCAGCGCCTCCTCCACCGGAGTGGGACCCAAACGGCATGAAAAAACAGGTGGGCGCTCACATCACTTCCCTTCTTCTCTTTAAAAACTATTTCGTGTATAGTAATAGAAATACACTCACATGGCACAAAACTCATAAGGTACAAAAGCTCTACAATGTAAAGGCAATCCCCCCACCCTTGCACCCAGAGGCATTATTTAACTGAGCATTTCTTGCGTAGCCGGCAGGAGGCGCTCTAAGCACACACGCAGGTACTCTCGTATCTGCACCAGTGTGAGGACGCTCGCCTATAGTGTTCGCTGCTGTATCCCTGGTGCATGGCTGTTACAACCAGTCTGTGCCTTGATCTTTTCACCTACTTTATCTCATGCACAGTCCCTTTCTCTTGCAAATTTCAAAATCCCTTCTCTCACGAATACAGTAGGAGAAATCAGAGATAGTTGATAAGAGAGATGATTTTAGCAAAGTGGTCCTGCCTGCCCACGCAAAATCAACCCAGAACACTCACAGTGGAATAAGTCTTAGAAACCCCCAGTTCAACCTTCTATTTTACAGATGAGAAGACAGAGGGGAAGGTGTCCTGGGCTCATGTAGATTGAGCTGAACATTTAGTTAGGGGGTCTGTACCTTGTCTTTAACCTCGTGCCTGCCAGCTCTCCAGCTTTGCCTCCTGCCCCCTGTCCTTAGGGGCCCTGGATCCCGAGGGCCCAGCACTGACCTTCCTCTCAGCGTTTACCAGAAATCTGGGCTCATTCCACCTGAGACCTGCTGCTAAATTCGGCAACTCCAAGGACCCTCCCTGGTCCTGAACAGCCCTGAGCACCAGCCCATGGGGTGAGCCAAACAGAATGGGCCTCAGCTGCCCTTAGAGCCCAGGTGCAGCATGAGAAATTTAGGCTGGACAGACCCAAAGAAGACTTTCTAAATGGGCAAGATTGTTACAATCCAGAAATGAGTGCCAAGGAAACTAACAGAATCTTTTCTGGAGATCTTTACAGATGGATTAAGTTTTTAAAAAATGATGTGTATAATAATGAATCTATAATACCATAAAACACCAGCTAAAACCTAATTAAAGAGCCAGAGGACTGCCTTGCATTTGAAATTCTCTTTCCAACATGCACTGACTGTATGCATTTTGCATAGTCAATATTTATTAATATTTAATTTTTTATTAATTCATATAAGGTGTGTATATTACACACCTATTTAGGTGAACTATATGTGCCACACTTTACACTGCCATTACCATGATGGTAACTTGAAGATTGTCAGGCAAAATATTTGCATTTCTATTTCATGAGGGAAGGAACCCAAGTGTTGTTTTTCCCTTAATTGGTAGTTTCATAATTAATTGAGTGCATTGCAAGTTTTAACTTTTTGGCTCGTTATATAATGGATCATTTTGGAATCGACCAAGGAACTATCCTTATTTTTAATGATCTGCAAATAGAAGTAATGCTAGTTGGCAGCATTTGATTTTAAGGACTCAAATCAATAATTGTGTTTTAGAATATGGAAAAGCCCAAACGTGTGCAGGAAGGAATCTAGGATCATGGAAGGTTAGAGCTGGTATCTGAGAGATGGAACCCTAGCAAGATGGGGGAACTGAGGCACAGTGACAGACAGAGAGATTTGGGGGAAGTTCAACCTCAGTCTGCCTGTGACATGGGTACCTGGTAAGCTCCCAGTTCAAAACAGGGGCTTGTTTTACCAGCTTCCTGGCCTCCTATGTATAAGCAAACATCCCTAGGGCAACTCTGAGGGAGAGCCTGTTCCTTCTCCGGACATTTGAAGTGACCTTCCTCCCAGCTTCTCCCACCTCCCCCCACCCCAACTACCTCCCAGCTTTGACCACCAGCCCCCTCTCCTGGCAGTTTGTTTGCATCACTGTGAATAATTGAGCGCCTTAAATGCCAGCTGCTTCTAATCAGTGCCTGCCTGCATGACATGCATAGGTTTAGGGAAGCAACTGGCAAAGATGGGGCATGCTTTCTGTCACCAGAGCCAGAGTTAGCCAAGGCCCCCGCTTTCCCTGGAGGAACAGGTACTTAAAGGTACTAAGTCCTCCCCAAGGGCCCAGAATGGCAGCTGAGTGCACCTGAGACCCGCTGATCTCAGGGAGCAGATCCCAGCTGCCCGAAGACTCTTGCCATGAGTGGGATGGCCATCCGGGAGGTGGAAAACGGGAGAAAGCAGAGAGAAAAGCGTACCGCTGAGCACGGGCCAGCAGAGCATGAGGGTCTGCTCCAAGCCCTGTGCTCTGGCCAGGAGAACACACCTTCCCGGGAGATTGCGACTCTTCCCTGCACAAAAGTGACTTCTGCTCCAAAGTTGCGCATCCGAGGGCTGCAGTCTCCCTTTCTAAATTTGTCTACCAGGAAGAGACACTTTCTCCCAAAATTTACACACAGAGACAAGCAGGGGCCCCACTCTGTCCTCCCTGAAGGCCCTGTGGGGAGCACGTTCCAGGACCGGCTGTGCAGGGTGAGAGGGTGGCTCCCCAACCTTCTTGCCAAGACAGGACAGGAGCCGAGTGGGAAAGTGCACGGTGCACAGCCGTGACCTGGAGAAGCCTTACAGCACCCAGATGGACCATATGTCATCACCTCGATCCGTGAGGTGAGCCAGGCAGGGCTGATTGCCCTGCTCTCATGCTTCAACACCCAGGACTGAGCCCAGGGGTGGGTCAGCGAGCACTCCCAGGCCACAAACGCAGGTGGTTGTAGTGGGACTTGAACTCAAGGTTTTTACCTCCATACCTTCCATCCTCTGCTCCTCCAACAGGACTTCCTGACGTGGTGTGATGTCCCCAGCAGGGCTGTGAGATCTGCTTTGCAGACATGCTGTGGGTTGGAAATGCGAGAGAGGTGGAGGTGTCTGGCCTTGCTCCGCATTTTTACCCCATCCCCACAGTCTGCTGATGGTATCATCCACTGTCTGTGGATGGTATCTATCCACCTCCACTGCCACGGTCAAAGCTACCAACATCTCTTGCTTGAAAAACTGCAGCGGCCTCTTCAGAAGTCAAATATGTATAAAAAATTACACGTGTTCTGGTTGCCTCACAGAGTCACAGTGAAGGTGAAATGAAATATTGGATTGGCCAAAAAGTTCCTTCAGTTTTTAAGTAAAAATAAAAGACACATTTTTCATTTTTACCAAGAACTTTATTGAACAACATATTCACCCTTTTGTTCCACTACCTTCGGCCATTTTTTAGGCAACTTCATAATTCCATCTTCCCAAAACTTTTTATCTTTTTGAGCAAAGAACTGTTCCAGGTGCCTTTTACAGTCTTCTAGGGAATTGAAACTTCTTCCATTAGGAGAATTTTGTAAAGACTAAAATAAATGGAAATCCGAAGGTGCAATGTCTGGTGAATACAGTGGATGAATCAGACCTTCCCAGCCAAGCTGTAACAGTTTTTGCCTGGTCATCAAAGAAACATGTGGTCTTGCGTTATCCTGATGGAAAATTATGCGTTTTCTGTTGACTAATTCTAGACGTTTTTCATCGAGTGCTGCTTTCAGTTGGTCTAATAGGGAGCAGTACTTGTTGGAATTAATCGTTTGGTTTTCCGGAAGGAGCTCATAATAGAGATCTCCCTTCCAATCCCACCATAGACACAACATCACCTTCTTTGGATGGAGACTGGCCTTTGGTGTGGTTGGTGGTGGTTCAGTTCGCTTGCCCCACGATCTCTTCCATTCCACATTGTTGTACAGTATCCATTTTTCATTGCCCATCACCATTTGTTTTAAAAAAGGAACGTTTTCATTACATTTCAGTAGAGAATCATATGCAGAAATAGGGTCAAGAAGGTTTTTTCACTTAACTTATGTGGAACCCAAACATCAAAGCGATTCATATAACCAAGCTGGTGCAAATGATTTTCAGCGCTTGATTTGGATATTTTGAGTATGTCAGCTATCTCCCACATGGTATAACTTTGATTGTTCTCAATTAATGTCTCAATTTGATCGCTATCAACTTCAACTGGTCTACCTGACCATGGGGCATCGTCCAGCAAGAAATCTTCAGCACAAAACTTCGCAAACCACTTTTGAGAAGTTCAGTCAATCACAGCACCTTCTCCATACACTGCACAAATCGTTCTTTTGCGTTTCAGTTGCATTTTTACCTTTATTGAAATAATAAAGCATAATATGCGAAAAATGCTGCTCTTTTTCTTCCATCTTCAATATTAAAATAGCTACACAAAAATTCACCAATTTTGATAAGTTTTTATTTTTTAATAAATTTATTTAGTTATTTATTTATCTTTGGCTGCGTTGGGTCTTTGTTGCTGTGCGTGGGCTTTTTCCTAGTTGAGGCGAGTGGGGGCTACTCTTCGTTGCAGTGCACGGGCTTCTTATTGTGGTGGCTTCTCTTGTTGTGGAGCACAGGCTCTAGGTGTGTGAGCTTCAGTAGTTGTGGCATGTGGGCTCAATAGTTGTGGCTCATGGGCTCTAGAGCACAGGCTCAGTAGTTGTGGCACACGGGCTTAGTTGCTCCACGGCATGTGGGATCTTCCCGGACCAGGGCTCGAACCCACATCCCCTGCATTGACAGGCAGATTCTAAACCACTGCACCACCAGGGAAGTCTGATAAGTTTCTTTCTAATGCACACTGATATGACAGCTGTCACAATACAATCTAACAAAATTGCTTCGAATGAAGTTAAGGACAGCTAAGTGCTACTAGAGCTATCTTATGGGAAATGAACAAACAAACCTTTTGGCCAACGCAACAGTATATGGGAAAATACCTATGCTAATGCCTGGCACATTCTATGTGCTCAAAAATGTTCTTTCAATTTAAAAGGGAAATAAGGTGGGAAGATGCAGAGTTTGCATCTCCCCAGAACTATGGTGCCTGCTGGATGCTGGTGGGGGACCCCAACACCCAAGGAGATGGGAGGAAACCCCAAGCGAACCGGTAGGATGTTGGGGAACTGAGGGGGGAGGAGAAGTGGAGGCTGGACAGGACCGGCGCCCTGAGGCGTGGCTGAGAGGGGGGAGGGGTTCCCACGCCTGGAGGGACCCTCGGGGGCTCGGATCAGTGGGGGCGCATGCCCAGCGTTTCCCTTGCCCAATCGCTGGGGAAGTCTGCCCAGCTCTTGGGCTGGGTTCTACACCCTCAGAGATCCCCTCCTGACCCGGTTTGTCCTGAGGGCATATGAGTGAGGCCAGGAGAGGCAGGGGAGGGGAGTGGAGGGTGTTTGCCCCACCAACTCGGCCCGGGGAGCCTGCTGAGCTTCCAGGCCTGTCTCCCACCCTCCAAAGCCCCGTCCAGGCCACGTGGGTCCTGAGGGCATAGGAGGGAGGCTGGGGAGATCGGGAGAGGCAGGCAGGAGGGGGCCTCCTGACTGGAGGAGCAGGAGAGGAGTGGAGGGCATTTACCCACCCACTCGGGGCCAGGAAGCCTGCTGGGTTCCCAGGTGGGGTCTCCCACCCTCTGAGACCAGAGGTGGGAGGCACGCCTAGGCCCCTTCTGTTCCGTTGAGCCTAAGCCCCACCCCCCACACCTCCCAGGGCCTTTTCCAGCCCTGTGGGTCCTAAGCATAGGCCCCACCCACCACCCAGACCTCCTCCCTGCTTAGCCCCGCCCTCCACAGCCAAGGCCTTTTCCACCTTTTTTTTTTTCTCCTCCTCTTTTTTACTATTGTGGTTCTGTTTTACCTTCTGCTTGTTGTTTCACCTATATTTTTATTTTTATATTCTTTCTAACATATCCGTAGTTTCCTAGTCTAATTTTATTTTTTACTTTGTTATTGTTCTCCTTTTTTTAAATTTTTTGCCACCCCCTGCGGCTTGCAGGATGTTGGTTCACGAGCCGGGGGTCCGGCCGAAGCTCCTGAGGTGGGAGCTCTGAGTCCGAACCACTGAACTAATAGAGAACCTCAGACCCCAGGGAATATTCATTGGAGTGAGGTCTCCCGGAGGTCCTCATCGCAGCACCAAGACCCAGCTCTACCCAACAGCCTACAAACTCCAGTGTTGGAACACTCAGGCCAACCACTATGACAGGAACACAATCCGACTCACAAAAAAATAAATAAGATGGCAAAAGATATGTCACAGAGGGCTTCCCTGGTGGCGAAGTGGTTGGGAGTCCACCTGCCGATGCAGGGGACACGGGTTCGTGCCCCGGTCCGGGAAGATCCCACATGTCGCAGAGCGGCTGGGCCCATGAGCCATGGCTGCTGAGCCTGCGCGTCCGGAGCCTGTGCTCTGCAATGGGAGAGACCACAACAGTGAGAGGCCTGCGTGCCACAGAAAAAAAAAAAAAAAAATCTTCCAACAAACAAAAGTCCAGGACCAGATGGCTTCACAGGTGAATTCTATCAAACATTTAGAGAAAAGCTAACACCCATCCTTCTCAAACTCTTACAAAAAATTGTGGAGGAAGGAACACTCCCAAACTCATTCTATGAAGCCACCATCACCCTGATACCAAAACCAGACAAAGATACTACAAAAAAAGAAAATTACAGACCAATATCACTGATGAATATAGATGCAAAAATCCTCAACAAAATACTAGCAAACAGAATCTAACAACACATTAAAAGGATCATACGCCATGATCAAGTGGGATTTATCCCAGGGATGCAAGGATTCTTCAATATACGCAAATCAATCAATGTGATACACCATATTAACAAACTGAAGAAGAAAAACCATATGATCATCTCAATAGATGCAGAAAAAGCTTTTGACAAAATTCAACACCCATTTATGATGAAAACTCTCCAGAAAGTGGGCATAAAGGGAACCTACCTCAACATAATAAAGGCCATATATGACAAACCCACAGCAAACATCCTCAATGGTGAAAAACTGAAAGCATTTCCTCTAAGATTAGGAACAAGACTAGGATGTCCACTCTTGCCACTATTATTCAACATAGTTTTGGAAGTCCTAGCCATGGCAATCAGAGAAGAAAAAGAAATAAAAGGAATACAAATTGGAAAAGAAGAAGTAAAACTGTCACTGTTTGCAGATGACATGATAGTAAACATAGAGAATCCTAAAGATGCTACCAGAAAACTACTAGAGCTAATCAATGAATTTTGTAAAGTTGCAGGATACAAAATTAATGCACAGAAATCTTTTGCATTCCTATACACTAATGATGAAAAATCTGAAAGAGAAATTAAGGAAACACTTCCATTTACCATTGCAACAAAAAGAATAAATACCTAGGAATAAACCTACCTAGGGAAACAAAAGACCTGTATGCAGAAAACTATAAGACACTGATGAAAGAAATTAAAGATGATACCAACAGTTGGAGAGATATACCATGTTCTTGGATTGGAAGAATCAATATTGTGAAAATGATTATACTACCCAAAGCATTCTACAGATTCAATGCAATCCCTATCAAATTACCAATGGCATTTTTTATGGAACTAGAACAAAAAAATCTTAAGATTTGTATGGAGACATAAAAGACTCCGAATAGCCAAAGCCGTCTTGAGGGAAAAAAACGGAGCTTGAGGAATCAGACTCCCTGACTTCAGACTATACTACAAAGATACAGTAATCAAGACAATATGGTACTGGCACAAAAACAGAAACATAGATCAATGGAACAAGATAGAAAGCCCAGAGATAAACCCACACACCTATGGTCAACTAATCTATGACAAAGGCGGCAAGGATATACAATGGAGAAAAGACAGTCTCTTCAATAACTGGTGCTGGGAAAACTGGACAGCTACATGTAAAAGAATGAAATTAGAACACTGCCTAACACCATACACAAAAATAAACTCAAAATGGATTACAGACCTAAATGTAAGACCAGACACTATAAAACTCTTAGAGGAAAACATAGGAAGAACACTCTTTGACATAAATCACACAAAGATCTTTTTTGACCCACCTCCTAGAGTAATGGAAATAAAAACAAAAATAAACAAATGGGACCTAATGAAACTTCAAAGCTTTTGCACAGCAAAGGAAACCATGAACAAGACAAAAAGACAACCCTCAGAATGGGAGAAAATATTTGCAAATGAAACAACAGACAAAGGATTAATCTCCAAAATATACAAACAGCTCATGCAGCTCAATATCAAAAAACAAATAATTCAATTAAAAAATGGGCGGAAGACCTAAATAGACATTTCACCAAAGAAGACATACAGATGGCCGAGAAGCAGATGAAAAGATGCTCAACATCACTAATTATTAGAGAAATACAAATCAAAGCCACAATGAGGTGTCACCTCACACCAGTCAGAGTGGCCATTGTCAAAAAATCTAGAAACAATAAATGCTGGAGAGGGTGTGGAGAAAAGGGAACCCTCCTGCACTGTTGGTGGGAATGTAAATTGATACAGCCACTGTGGAGAACAGTTTGGAGGTTCCTTAAAAAACTAAAAATAGAACTACCATATGACCCAGCAATCCCCCTACTGGGCATATACCTTGAGAAAACCATAATTCAGAACAAGTCATGTACCACAATGTTCATTGCAGCACTATTTACAGTAGCCAGGACATGGAACCAACCTAAATGTCTATCAACAGATGAATGGATAAAGAAGATGTGGCACATAGATACAGTGGAGTATTACTCAGCCATAGAAGAAACGAAATTGAGTTATTTGTAGTGAGGTGGATGGACCTAGAGTCTTCATACAGAGTGAAGTAAGTCAGAAAGAGAAAAACAAATACCATATGCTAATGCATATATATAGAATCTAAAAAAAACAAAAACAAAAACGTACTGATGAACTTAGCAGCAGGGCAGGAATAAAGACGTAGACATAGAGAATGGACTTGAGGATGGGAGGTGGAGGGGCAGCGGAAACTGGGGTAAAGTGAGAGTAGCATCAACATATATACACTACAGAATGTAAAATAGTTAGCTAGTGGGTAGCAGCAGCATAGCACAGGGAGATCAGCTTGGGACTTTGCCATGACCTGGAGGGGTGGGATAGGGAGGGTGGGAGGGAGGCGATATGGGGACATGTGTATGCATATGGCTGATTCACTTTGATGTACAACAGGAACTAACACAGTATTGTGAAGTAATTATACTCCAATAAAGATCTGTTAATAAAAAAGGGAAAAAATACCAAGGATTTGTTGAGCTGCAATATTAATAAATGCAACACAAATTTTAAAAAAGAAACCTGCAGCCGTCTCCCAACTAGTCCATCCGTGCACTTGGGTCTCCTCCAGTTCCTTCCACACACAGCAGCCAGAACCAGATTTTCTAAAGCACAAATCTGATTATGTCCAACTTTGATGTTCAAAAGAAGTGGATTCACTACAGTACAAATGCCACCCGCCTCCCACCTACCCCTGGTGCCTGAACCAGCTAAGGGTGCAGTAGCCCCTTCTCTTTAGGAATGGTACCTGAGGCTTGTTCCATAAATGGTCCTATATCCAGCCATTGAGAGGATTCTATTTGCATGATGCATGTAAAGTTAGCCGCATCCAACCTCCTCACTATTATTGCATCTGTGCCTCTAAACCTAGCCTCAGAGAGCTGGGGCTTCATTGAGCTCATGATTATGTTGTATGAACTGATTTGAGCCTACTTGCCAATCAGTGTGTGTTTAATACATGTCTACGTGGGGCAAAATTTGATCTGAGTCCATCTAATATTATCCACCTCTACCTACTGGTGGCTACTGTGATCTACCAAAAAAAGAATCTAATCCCTGTGCATGACCACACAAAAGGTCATGTTTCAATATAAGAAGAAAGATATGGGTGGGAAGAGGGGGAGGGGGAGGGTCCCCAAGAAAACCCTGCTGTTTACAGACCTACAGTTCCTGGAGAGAAGTTCTACCTGGCAAGAAGTACCCAATATTTGAAGTTTCCAGGACTCCAGGAAAAATCAATACAATCTTACCTATGCTTTTCAAATTCTTAAAAACTCTCCTAGGAGTGTAGCATGTGAAAATGATGCTGCCTCCTGCTCTGCCCATCTCTCTCATTCATTCATCCAACATACACATTTAGAGTCCCTGCAATGTGCCAGGCACATGTCTAAGAACTGAGGATTCAACAGTGAACAAAACAGACCAACTTCTGCCCTCAGGGAGCTTACAGTCTGATGAGTCCTGCAGGGTTGGTCCCTGTTATACTCTCCTAATTGCACAGCTGGACAATTCTGATTAGAGCACAGGGTGGGCAGAACAGCAGTGGACAATGTTGGTGCCCTACCTGGACCCCTTAGGGCTCTGTGTGAATAAACCCGGCACACTGACACAGTGCAGAACCCTACCCTCCTCCCACCCTCAACCCCTCGTGCCTTCTACTCTCTCCCAGTGAAATACTTTAACCTCCTTATCTGTGCCCTTTCCAGCCCATCCATCCTCCTTGACCCTTCTCCCCTCTGTCCATCCTTGATAAAATTCATCCCAGAGGACCAAATCCCCGTTTCTGAACTACACTCAGCATCCTGACCCATTTCCAGGAAGGATATACTTGTCCCAAAGATGGGGGAAGCAAGAAGCCTTCGTGTAGGAAGGCACATCTGTGTTGGACCTTGAGGATGGGTGGGATTTCCATATAGACCCACAGGGAAAAGGCCATCCCAATGAGGAGAAGCTGGAAGCAGGAAAGGAAAGGGGAGCAAAGGCAGTGGCTTCAGCTCAGAGGACACAGGGGGTGAAAGGAGGAATGAGGAAGACTGAGAGCAGGAGGTGGGGGCACAGTGTGCAAGGCCTGCAGCACCAGGCTCAGAAAAGTAGTTCCAGCCAGTGGGTAGAACTCAGGAGGTATGAGGGGATGGAAAGAATGGTGGGTGGGTGGTGAGAGGCATTTTGCAAGAAAGGCTATTAGCTTTGGAGGCTGATTCAACCTGAGAAGGGGGAGCATCTCAAAGCCCTCAAAACTGGGAGGATTTGAGCACATAGGAGAATTGTAGTGTCACTTTAGAGACTGACACGGGAGTGGTTAAGAGCACCGCCTGGCTGGCTGTGTGACCTTGGGCTTGTTGCTTCCCTACTCTGAGCCTCCACTTACTCCACAGAAAAATTGAAATTACAATCATCCATACTGTGATGGTGAATTTTATAAGTCAACTTGACTGGGCCACAGGGTGCCCAAACATTTGGTCAAACATCATTCTGGGTGTTTCTGCTACAGTGTTTGTGGTTGAGACTTACATTTTAATAGGAAGAGTAAAGCAGACTGCTCTTCCTAATGTGGGTGGGCCTCAGCCAATCAGTTGAAGGCCTGAATAGAACAAAAAGACCAACCCTCACCTGAGTAAAAAAGAATTCTCCAGCAGACTGCCTTTGGACCTCATCTACACCATAAGCTCTCTTGGGTGTCAAGCCCACTGGCCCACACTGCAGATTTGGACTTGCCAGCCTCCATAATCACATGAACCGATCCCTCATAATAAATCTCTTTCTATATATATATATACACACATTCTATTGGTTCTGTTTCTCTGCAAAACCCTGACTAACATACATTATACCTGCAAGGCACTTAGAACAATGCCTAGCACATACTAAGTCTGAAGGGGTATTATAGATATGTCTGTAAAGATTATTCTTCATCTAGGAAGGTTGGCCATCATATAAAGACCCATAATCAGGAATCCACACTCCAGAAGTGTTCAATTAGCAATAATCAGAACAGTGATCATAAATCCATACTCCTATTAAAACCGTGCACCAAGCTTATGAAAAGTTGAGGCGTAATTGCTTCATGTTCTATGTCATGCTGGAGCATCTCCCAATAAGTCTGCCTGACCCTCATCTGACACGCCCAGGGACTATAAGGTTAGAAGTTAGCCTGCATAAATTGATAAGTCATTTTGACTATATGACCTGGTAGAAATGTGAACCCCAAAGCTGTCGTAGTTTCTCTGCACTGTAGACAGTTAAAGTCATGCATCCAACCTGGCCTCTGATCGGGCACCCATTTCCCTAAGGACTCCCCGAACCCCTTTCCTTCAAATGCCCTGAAGCAGCACTTTGGTCTACCTGCTGATTCCCTCATTAAAGAATTAAATCAAACCTTGCTTCCTGGTTACTACCTATTTGTAAGGGAATTATGTTTATAGCACCACAGAGGGTGCCACATCTACACCCAAGCGTTCATGATCTCTTATGAGATGTTTGAAATAATGTTTTCATGAAAGAAAAACTGCTGCCCACGAAATGTGATTGACACAGTGCTTCTCAACCGTTTTTAGTATTAATGTCCTCCTTAAGGAGCCTTTTGAGACATTTTTTCCCTGATCATCCCCCGCCTATGAAACTTTAGTATAACAGATCTACTGTGTATTTGTTGATATAATGTGGTCCTTTGGAGGACCACAAGCCGTTGTAATAGCTAATATTTTTTCACACCCCATCCAAGAGCTCATGTGTTCTCAATATGGTAATATGGCTCTGAAAGGGGAACTTTAAGCTCTGGCCTACTACCCATTTGATCTTGGGGAGGCGACTTCCTTTCTCATAGAACAATTGTGGGATGCAGGGGTTGGAGAGGGGAGAGGATCACTCTTCCTAAATCTATCTGTTTGGGCAGAGTAGTTAGACTGTAATCCCCTTCCCTACATCATCACCCCACCCCTCTACACATAGACACACCCATCCTGCTTTAGGGTTTGGGGGGTTTTTGGTTTGGGGTTTTTGTTTGTTTGTTTGTTTGGCTGGTTGGTTGGTTGGTTGGTTTTTTGAGCCTTCAGGTCACACTGCCTTGAAGCTCTCAGGGCAATTTTTTTCCTATTAAACATATTGCTATTTTTTTTCTATTAAAAGTATTGATAACTCTACATTGTCTGTTGTTCATTTCAACTTACTTCTATGCTGCTTGCAAACGTGAAGCACGGATAGCTGACCCGAGCAGACCTCTCTGGTCACCAGGCTTCTGGGTGTGCTCCTCCCTTTACCTGGCTGTGAGCGATAACTTCTGTGAGGGACACCATTTCTAGCCCACAAAGGAACACACTAGAAAGACTAGAAGACCTTCTACTAAAACAATACTTTTACTAAATCCTTCAACTAAAATGATAACGGTAGTGATGTGGTCATAGCTTCAAAGATAATCCTCATAGAACTTAGTCAAATTTATTTAAAAGTTCTGTGATTTTGTCCTTGAAATTTAAAATGTTTTCTCACTTCAGATTCAGAGAGGGCCTGGCTTCACATGGCAGCAAAGAACAGGATGGCCTGCTAGACTCAGGCCCACCGCTAGGTGGAGACCCTCTTAGGGATGAGACTTGAAGGCAATACCATCTCAGGGAAGGCCCTTTGCTAGGAAATGGGGGTGGGGAGGTGGGGGGTGGGGGGCAAGACTGGGAAACGAGCCCAGGGCGGCATCTGCAGAACAAAAGAAGGGATGCCTGATTCCTCCAGCTCCATTTTTCGATCTCAAGAAGTAAGTCAGAAAGAGAAAAACAAATACCGTATGCTAACACATATATATGGAATCTAAGAAAAAAAAAAGAAAGGTCATAAAGAACCTAGGGGTAAGACAGGAATAAAGACACAGATCTACTAGAGCATGGACTTGAGGATATGGGGAGGGGGGAGGGTAAGCTGTGACAAAGTGAGAGAGTGGCATGGACATATATACACTAGCAAATGTAAAATAGATAGCTAGTGGGAAGCGGCCACATAGCACAGGGAGATCAGCTAGGTGGTTTGTGACCACCTAGAGGGGTGGGATAGGGAGGGTGGGAGGGAGGGAGATGCAGGAGGGAAGAGAAATGGGAACATATGTATATGTATAACTGATTCACTTTGTTATAAAGCAGAAACTAACACACCATTGTAAAGCAATTATACTCCAATAAAGATGTTAAAAAAAAAAAAAAGGGAAGGGATGCAGATAAGAACTCCTTTCTTATCCCCACATCATGAAAAAGTTGCCCTTTCCCTTACTAGAGACCAAACCTCAGAAGTTTGGTCAAGAACAGAGGGCACAAGTTTCAAACAGACCATGAATCAATCAATTATTCAACCAGAAAGGAGCAAGAGCATGACTAGTACAGCCAGCAGGGCGGATTGAGTGACACTGAGGCACTTGGGAAAGTGTTTTTCCTTGAAGTTACAAGCTAACTCAAGGAATAAAAGACCAAGAAGGCAATCCCAGTTTCCTCAGACCAGCCCAGTTGCTTTCTTACTACTTCTTTTTTTTTTTTTTTTTTTTTTGTGGTATGCGGGCCTCTCACTGTTGTGGCCTCCCCCGTCGCGGAGCACAGGCTCCGGACGGGCAGGCTCAGAGGCCATGGCTCACGGGCCCAGCCACTCCGCGGCATGTGGGACCTTCCCGGACCGGGGCACGAACCCGTGTCCCCTGCATCGGCAGGCGGACTCTCAACCACTGCGCCACCAGGGAAGCCCTCTTACTACTTCTTTAGTCCTTCACACCCAGGCGTCTTCCAAATGCTTTGTGTGTCCTCTACGAGATTCCATTTGAATCAGATCACCTTAATACACGGCATATTCTTGAGCATCTACTAAGCCCACCCGTAATGCATTTCCAGCACAAAATGGGAATTGAAATTGGATGTCCTACAATTAGTAGAAATGTTCTACAAGCAAAAGAAAATAGACAAGGGAAAAATTACAACGACTGCCTGGGGTCAAATGAAATAAAACCTTCCTGACGTCCTAGGAAGGCATATTTTCTAAGCCATCTAATGTAAAAAAGTAAAGTCATTCCTGCATATTTATTATACTCACAACGATGCACCAAATTTGTCAGCACATTTTGTAAGCCTCCACCTACTGCCACTGAAAATGTATATTTTTCAGTTTAAGGCTCAGTACAGTCAATTCTTTTTACTTGTGATAGCTGTGTTCTATAAATTCGTGGCAAAAACTGAATTAGCAAGTACTGAACCACTGTTCCTAGGGGAAACCCACAGGTCAGCTCCTGAGAAACTCTGGTCACATTTTCATCAACCAACAATACACAACTTTGTTTTATATGTGTTTCTGCTTAAAGATCCCTTATTTAATATATACTGTTGTTTCGTTAATGCTGAATTTACAGCCAAAAGCACTATAACTCATGCCTGAAAGCAGCTTATCTAAGGCAGCACACCTTTTCTCTGTAAGACATGTCACAGCCTTCTTTGCCCTGGGGAATGCTAGACAGCATTTCAGCACTATGCTTGAGGCCTATATTAAATAGCAAAGTCACCAACAAATATGGGGAAAAAAAATATTTTTGCATAAATATGCAAAAAAAAGTGGCCCTAAAAAGATTGGGAAAAGAACGCTTGCTCACAGTATGAGAGCTGTGTCATCTTGTCTGACCTCAGCTGGGAACGTGCAGTTGAAATTCTTCTCCAGTTCACACACATCCACAAATGACTGCAAAGTCACAAAGAGTACTGATTTGGGGATTACAAATAATTTTTAACAAGTAGGTGAACTCGCAAATACAGAATCTGAGTAATGAGAATCAACTCTTTAGCACCTATTGCGTAGATTATCAGAGCTGAGTCTGGGGAGTCCTCCGAATATATACAAACAGAACTTACACCAAATATGAGAAGCCCTTCAATTCCAGTCTGACTTTCTGCACGCAGGAATCCAGTCCTCCTCTTGGAAGCCGGTCTTACCTACAATTAAAATCTTCCTCCCGGGACTTCCTTGGTGATGCAGTGGTTAAGAATCCACCTGCCGATGCAGGGGACACAGATTCGATCCCTGGTCTGGGATGATCCCAATGCCACGGAGCAACTAAGCCCATGCGCCGTAACTACTAAGGCTGCGCTCTAGAGCCCGCAGGCTGCAACTACTGAGCCCGCATGCTGCAACTACTGAAGCCCGCTTACCTGGAGCCCGTGCTCCACAACAAGAGAAGCCACCGCAACGAGAAGCCCACGCACCGCAACGAAGAGTAGCCCTTGCTCGTCACAACTAGAGAAAGCCTGCACAGCAACAAAGACCCAATGCAGCTAAAAATAAATGAAAAAAAAAAAAAACTCCCTCCCCTGGTAGGCCACTGAGCCTAGTGGTTAAAAGAAGTGGACTCTCAAGCCTGCCATCTGATTTTGTACCCCAGGCCCATCATTTATAAAGGCTTGTCCTTTGGCAACTCAACCTCACTAATCCCTAATTTCCTTATCTTTAAAATGGGGACGGTAGGAGTATCTACCTATTGGGTTGCTGCAACACTTAAATGATACACTTACGTTTAAAGCGCTTAGCTCCATGCCTGGCATGTTCGATAGTCCTCAGTGATCAGTGAGTATTATATTGAGTTGAACAGAACACATTTCCCATCATAGTCACACAGAAGGCCATGCATGAAACACTACTTTCTTATATTTTTCAAAGCTGTGAGCTTCATTGCCAACACCATGAGAGAGAAAATAAAAGTGTCCTTAAAAGAAGGATTCCCTCTTTAACTCTTCTAGTGGATTTAATCTCAGAAAAGGGAAAAAGCAAAAGTTCCATGGGGGTTCTCCAGCATCTTTCCAGATCACAAGCTTTGCCTTGACAAATGATCTGCCTCCCTGTAAAGTGAAGTTTCCTCGGTTTCCTCATCTGTAAAGTGGAGGTTTAACCAATGATCTCCAAGGACCAATCCAGAACAGTAATGTTGCAGCCCAGCCTGACTTAGGGCAACTTTTTTCCTTCTCTTACCCCAGTCTCTCTAAGGTGCTCCAGTTAAAACAGTCTTCCCAATAACAAAATTAAAAACAAAATTTCATAAGATGATATTGTACCCTGAATTGCCCCTGATTTTCAGCCAGGGGCAATTCTGCCTCTGAGGAGACATACGGCAATGTCTGGAGACATTTCTGATTGTCACAAAGTGGGACAGGGGAGGTGCTACTGGCATCTAGAAAGGAGAGGCCAGGGATGCTGTCCACATTCTACAAGGCTCAGGACAGCCCTCACACCACAGAATTATCCAGCCCAAAACTCACTAGTGCTAAGGTTGAGAAAGTCTGGTTTCTCTTAAAGCACAATTCCCACGGATGATTTAATTGCCCTTGGCACTGAGATCCAGGGGTGTGGGTGTAAAGGGACTACCTGCTTTGCATGGTGTTCTGGTCATGACCTGTGATTTCCTGCCAACGCTGAGAGCGTATGATCTGCAGCATTATTGGCTACTTGAAACCCCACACACTGCTTAATCCTGCCCTAAATCTATGTTCCAATGGCCTGACTTTTTCCTAGTGCATTGATAAGATCTGATTAAGCTATTTTTAAAACTTAAAACTAGAAACACGTTGTGGATTTGGTTAAATTACAGACCTTCGACCTCAGTGGAACTTTTCACATGGGATGACTTTTTCCTGAGAAAGAATTAGCAGCTGCTGGGGGGATGGGAATGTTGGTGGCTGGAGAGGCTTTAGACTATGATTAACAGATTCTCACTCCATCGCACTTACTCATTCTGACTTTGGAGAAAGCAGAACATACACACCTAACGATGCTTTCAGAATTCTTTTCAGCCGATTGCCTTTTTTCTACTCCCTAAGCCTGCTATTCTTCAGGACTTTACCAGAATCATGACGGTGCTCTAAAACTATTTCCTGGACTGTTTTTGACCAACTTCCAGGGAACACAGTCCCTTAACACCCCACACAGAGCAACAACAAACGACGGAGTTTGCTCTCAGACGTCACTCACTGCTTCAGTAAAGCATTTAAACCCATCAGGAAATCCCTCAAGGGGAAGAGATTTGACACCAAGGGTGTGTGAAATAGTCTCGCTGTTAGGTGAGCTCTTCCAGTCCAGGCAGAATCTTGTGCAGTTAGAAGAAAAGGAGAGGCGATTCCAGTGTCCCTCCAGGTGGAATAACTCCATCAATTTCCCAGGAGGGTGTGACAACAGAGCACCTTAATTCCTTTCCTAGACCTCGGCTAACAGCCCTGGTATCACAATTTTGGATCACGCTTTCCATTTTGAACTGATCATGTCATCAGTAGCAGCTGCAGAGAGTATTGCCCTTATCTTACAGAAATGGAAAATTGAAGTACAAAGTTCAGTACCTTGGCCCAAGAGGTCACGTGATTAGTGCAGCACTAGAGCAAGGTCCCCCTCTCCTGGCTTGGAGATGTAAACTGAGAGAATCTCACAAACTTCCAAGAAAGAATTGTACCTCCTTTTCACTAACAAAAACATTTCTGATGGTATCTAATGGTAATGTCCTGTCTTCAGTGATAATATGGGCAAAGAAGAACTAATTATTTTACAAGTTATTGAATTCTTAATCTTCAGATTTGCTAAACCTGACATATAACCATGAGGGTAGAAGCTATAATACCCATTTTACAAGTGAGAAAACTGAGGTCTGGAGACAGGGTAGTGACCTGTCCAAGTCACATACCCGGGGATTCAGACCCAGATCTACCTGAGCCCAGAGCCCGGTCTCTTAACCTGTACACTGTACTGCCCGCCTCCCATTATTTTTGTAATTGATATATAACATCCATACAGTGCACAAATTTTTACAGGTCACCACCACCCAGATCAAGGGACTGAACATTCCCATGACCTCAAAGCCCCCTTGGGCTTCCTCCCTGGGTAGGTGCTCTCTTGACACTCTACAGTGTTTTTTATCACACTTCTGGAGAGCTGGAAGGGCCGGAGCAGACACAAAGTCTGCTTTAAGACCACATACTCCTTCAAGAAACCTCTACAGAAATGCCATGGCTGATCTTTTTGTCACAGCTATAGATGTGCCTGACTGTGGTCAAAACAACAAAAAATAGACCCAGCATATGGTGCTTGAACACCTGAACATCCACATACAAAAATAAGGAATATAGTCTTCACAAAAATTAACTCAAGATAGATCACAGACCTAACTGTGAAACACAATACTATAAAACTCCTGCAAGATAACATAGGAGAAAATCTAGATGACCTTGGGTTTGGCAATGACTTTTTAGATACAACACCAAAGGCATGATCTATGAAAGAAAGAATTGATAAGTTGGACTTCATTAAAATTACATTTTTCTGCACTGTGACAGACTCTGTGAAAAGAATGAAAAGGTAAGCCACAGACTGGAAGATAATATTTGCAAAAGACACATCTGATAAAGGACTATCATCTAAAATATTCAAAGAACTCAACAATAAGGAAACAACTGATTAAAAAATGGGCCAAAGACCTTAACAGACAACTCACCAAAGAGGATATATAGATGGCAAATAAGCATATGAAATGATGCTCCGTATCATAGGTCATCAGAGAAATGCATATTAAAACAATGAGATACCACGAGACACCTATTAAAATGGTAAAAATTCAGAACACTGAAAACATCAAATATTGGTCAGATGTGGAGCAAGAGGAAATGCAAAATGATACAGCCACTTTGGCGATTTCTTACAAAACTAAACATATTCTTACCAAATGATCAAGTAATCATGCTCCTTGGTATTGATTCAATGGGGCTGCAAACTTATGTTGACATAAAAACCTGCACATGGATGTTTATAGCAGCTTTATTCTTTCTTTTTTCTTTTCTTGTTTTGGTTGCACCAGGACTTGGTTGAGGCAGGCGGGCTCCTTAGTGGCAGCATGTGAACTCTCAGTTGCGGCGTGCCTGTGGGATCTAGTTTCCTGACCAGGGATCGCAGTCTTATCCACTGCGCCACCAGGGAAGTTCCTATAGCAGCTTTATTCTTAACTGCCAAAACTTGGATACAGCCAAGATGTACTTTACTAGGTGAATGAATAAATAAATTTTAGTACATTCAGAAAATGGAATATTATTCAACACTGAGAAGAAATGAGATATCAAGCCATGAAAAGACATGAAGGAACTTAAATGTATATTACTAAGTGAAAGAAGCCAATCTGAGAAGACTACATACTGCATGATTACAATTACATGAACTCTAGAAGAGGCAAAACTATGGAGCAGAAAAAGATCAGTGGTTGCCAGGGGCAAGTGGGGAGGAAGGAATGAACAGACAGAGCACAGAGGAATTTGAGGACAGTGAAACTACTCTGTATGATACTATAATGATGGATGCATGTCAATATACATTTGTCCAAGCCCATAGAATGTGCATCACCAAGAGTGAACCCTAATGTAAACTGTGGACTCTTGGTGATAATGCTGTGTCACTGTGGGTTCATCAACTGTGATAAATGTACCACTCTATTGGGGGATGTTGATAATGGGAGAAGCTGTGCATATGTCAAGGCAGGGGATGTATGGGAAATCTCTGTTATTTTCCACTCAATTTTGCTATAAATGTAAAACCGCTCTAAAAAATAAAATCTATTTTAAAAAAAGTCACCTCTTCCCCAGGATATTCAGAAATTGTTGCCCTAGGGGTTCCCCCACCCCTCAACAAGGGCCCCTGTTACAGCCATGTTTGGAAACCGCTGGCACCTGCCATTTAATGGCTCTGTGACCCTGTAATCTCAGGCAAATTCTTTCACCTCTGGTTTTAATGTATTACTCATAAATCACTACCTTATGGAATCCTGGGAGGGATTAAATGAGGATTCTATGTAGAAAAAGTACTTAACCTATAATTCCTTTCCCTTTCCCTAAGGAGTTTGGGCTTTGGTCTCAGAACAATTTTAAGAATTTTAAGGAGGGGAGTGATGTGATTAGCTTGGTTTAGAAGTATCACTGATTTAAAAAAATCATTTAGTAGGCAATGTGGATATGGATGGATGGAGGAGGAGAGGGCAGGCTTGAGGCCCCGGGAAGTGAGCTGACAGTGTCTGGTAGCTTCTCAGGGTGAGAGACAAGATCTGAGATAGCAGGGGCAGCTAGCCTTGACTCTTATCTCCCCTTCACAGCCAACATCTGCTCCAACTGCAGGTCTTACCTTCTCCACCACAGAGTAACCAGACCCTCCCCTCTCTAACCTCTGCTGCTCCTACTGCCATCCTACACTGCTCAGTCCCTAGTTCTGGACTTGTTATAATAGGCTCCCAGCACTTTTCCTGCTTCCAACTCCAATCCATTCTCTATAAAGCAGTCATCAATGTAAATCAAATCTCATCCACTCGCCACCTTAAAATCCTCTAGTAGGTTCCCATCGCACTGAATACAATAAAATTCTCTACCCTGGCTTTAGGATCTGGCCGATTTCTCCTCCCCCGCTGTGCTCCAGCCTTTCTGTCTTCCACCAAGAGGGTCCGCACCTAGCTGTTTCCTCTTCCTACAAGGCTCTCCCTGCCCTGGCTAACCTCCACCTCATTCCTTCCCCCACCAGCCCACCCCACACCCTCCACATTTGCCTGAGGACTCAATTCTGATCTGAGCTGCAATGTCACCGACTCAGAGAAGACGTCCCTTCCTGTTTTAATTTTATACCTAAAAAGATCACCACCTGCTATTTTTCTTACTCATTTATTGGTTGATCATCACATTTTCTATCTCTTCCTATTAAAATGTTGCCTCTCCAAGACCAGGAACTGCCTGTCTTATTCCTTACAGTACCTGACCCGTAATAGGTGTGAATGAATAAAAGATCGTTGAATGAATAAAATAAAATTATGCGAGGGTGGAGGAGGTGTTTGCAAAAATGTCTCTGATGATCCCACTCCAACAGCTATTACTTTCATTGCACTGTTAACCATTGTTGTAGCATATAGTGTACGTTATTGGGTATCTCTTTTGTGTATCAGTCTTTCCCATTCTTTTTCGGCAAAGGAACCATTTTCTTATTTATCTTTGCATGCCCAACATCTTGCTCAGTATCTGACAGCCAGTAAGCGTTCAACAAGCATTTGTATAATGAATGAATGAATGAATGAATACGTCTCAGTTGAGGTTTTACTTCTTATTGAGCCAACTTTTAATTCTCACAAAGTCACTTCCTGAATGATGCCTCCTGGCATTGATTTACATCCTCTCCCTTCCCAAACTTGTAATCAAGACATGCTCACGTTCGACATTCAACTGTCCTCATATTGGACGGGAAAGGAGATGCCCTCTAACCTCAGCTCCCCAAACTTCTCTCTTTTTCACCGCATAATTTCTCTGAAGTGGCTCACTTCCTCTCTCCTCCACTCTTGTCCAGTTTTACCTCCCCAGTTCTCCCCTATACGCCCTCTGAGACAATACTTCTCTAGGAATAGCCAGACCCAAGTTGATCAATTGTTAGAAATACACATTGCTGTGTCCACCTCGGATCTAATAGATTAGTCTCTCTGGAGGTGAGGTCTGGAAATATGCATTTTTAACATTCCAGATAATTCTGAAGGAAACCAGGATATGTCACCCTAAAATAACCCTCTTTGACATAAAAATTATTTTGAGCTGATAGCAACTAAGAAACAGTAAATGCAGAAAGGCTTCCCCTTTTCTGCCTAAAGGCAAGAAATAAATTCTCCTTTGACTGGAGACAAACACTTATCAGCCCAGAGACCAACCAGAAGGATCTGCAAACAAACCCTGTTAAATAACTTTTATCTTCCTAGTTAAGCAAGAGAAGGACTAACTTACCCTAGCTGGACTACTCTCTAGCCCAAACCCCACTGTCTTGTCAATTCTTCACAAATGTATTGTTTCCTCTCTGAAAGGTATAAAAGCTTCCTGCTCTGATCACTTCTGTATGTCTTCATTCTTTTATGAACTTGTAAAAATTCAATAAGATTTGTATGCTTTTCTCCTGTTAATCTTTGCCGGTTTAATTTTCAGACCCAGCCAGGAACCCTAAGAGGCTTGAGGAAAACCTTTTCCTCCCCTACAATTCTCAAGCACACCAACATTTAAGACTGCTAGTAAGCTATTTTTGATTTTTTTTAACAGTTAATATTCTTGCAATGCACAAAATTCCAAAAATGCAATAGGATTTTGACAGCTTGTTACAACTAACTGTAGAATTCCTACTAATTAATAAAATGACTAACAACCCAACAGAAAAAGGGGCAAGAGTCATGAACAGGCATTTTTCAGAATTTCCAACAAGCATATGAAAAGATGCACTATCTTGACGAATTGAACACATGTCAATCTCTTTCCTAAATATATATATCCTAACCGTTCATGAATCAGGCAGCACCTCATCTAGCAGACAGAAAGGAGCTTCAAAAAGCTCACAAAGTGGGCTTCCGTGGTGCGCAGTGGTTGCGAGTCCGCCTGTCGATGCAGGGAACGTGGGTTCGTGCCCCGGCTTGGGAAGTTCCCACTTGCCGCGAAGCGGCTGGGCCCGTGAGCCATGGCCGCTGAGCCTGCGCGTCCGGAGTCTGTGCTCTGCTACGCAGAAGGAGGCAGGACAAGGAAGCTACTACCAAAGGAGTAGATTGTTTCAGGCAAGGTCACCTTCGTAGAAGGTCATGTGTTTTTCCAGCACTGTGCACTAAATCAACAAAATTTTCCCCACTGATTTGATATGCCACCCTTTTGTGTAATAAATGCCTCTTTGTATCCGGGTCTGATGAATCCATTCATTCTAATCTGTGGTCAAAGGCAACCTGTAGCTTTGGAGCACAAAGCAAAAAAATCTGCCCACTTTATTCTTCGTTAGCTCCTTCACGGCTTTGCTAAGACAACTAGTTACAACTGGCTAAGACAGCTAGTTTAGAAGTGTTTGTAACGTACATGTCCACCTAAAGATGGTCCATGAAGATCAGAAAGCCCTTTTCAGTTTGGGTTTCAATAATGTCCAGCACAGTGTTGGGGCCCAGGTTAGGCCACCCCAAAATATGTCTCAATGACATATTGATTATTTTCAATTAAAGTTACTTAAAAGATTGGTATAAATATACATGGAATACTACTCAATCATAAAAAAGAATGGAATTTTGCCATTTGCAGCAACATGGATGGACTTGGGGGGCATTATGCTAAGTGAAGTAAGTCAGACAAAGACAAATACCGTATGATATCACTTGTATGTGGAATCTAAAAATACAACAAACTAGTGGATATAACAAAAAAGAAGCAGACTCACAGATATAGAGAACAAACTAGTGGTTACCAGTGGGGAGGGGGAGGGGGGCAATACTGGGGTGGGTTGGGGGGTAGTGGGAGGTACAAACTATTGGGACAGGCTCAAGGATGTATTGTACAACGCGGGGAATACAGCCAATATTTTGTAATAACTGTAAAAAAAATAAAAATAAAATAACAAAAATAAAGTTACTTAAGAAAGAGCTGATGCAAGAGAGACACTTTGACTCTCCTCTCTGCCCCCCTGAAAGCAGGAAATAAATCTCCATGTGAAAAGTGTCCTCCCTGCATCTGGAGGTAGAGGACACCCTTATCCCCAGAGATGGGAAATTCAGACTGGGAAGCTGTATAAACAAACCTAGCTACTTATTTAATTTACTACTTATTTAATTTACTTATTTAATTTAGTAATTTTATTTACTAAATAAAATTAATCTTATTTAATTTACTACCCCCAAAATCAAACTCTGTTTAGACTTTTCACTAATTAAGCACCCAAAGCCAAAGTGTCTTTGTCCTGTCAATTCCTCACAAATTTATTGTTTCTTTGTCTAAAAAGTACAAAAGCTGCCTGCTTTGGCCACTTCCTAGGTCCCATTTCCATGATCCCTCCACGCAAATGAGTTAAAATTTGTTTTCCTCCTGTTAATCTGTCTTGTGCCAATTTTATGATTAGTCCAGCCAGGAGATGACCAGAAGGGGGTAGAGGGGGAAATCTCCCCCTCCCCGACAGCAGCCTGATGATGGATTGACAAAGCACATCATCTTCAGGCAGCCAATTTGCTGCAGTTTGCCAGGGCGAGCAACATTTTCATCTGTAAATGGGGATTTTGATCTCAACTCCATGAGAACAGGACTTCAGGCAGCAAAGAACTTGGCTTTGAACCCAATGTAAGAGGACCCTTTCCTAAGGCGCCTCCACCCACGGCAGCATTTCCTTCTTCCCTAACCTCAGAGCCAATCTGAAAACAATTTTCCGATTTTCTTGGCAAGTTTTGCTTTCAGTTCACTTCTCCCACAATTCTAATTAAAATGTTCTTCTTCTCTGTTGAAGGACGTGAATAGCCTTGAGAATTCTAAGTGCGAAGGTTAGGCATTCTATCACTCCATCACCCAGTTAGTGCACCCCTGCTGTGTAAAAGGGGTTGAGCCAGGAATTATAATGAATATAAAGAAAAGTGTGACCCTGTCCCATTCCTAAAGGAGACTATAGCCCACTGGGTAAACAAATAGCAGTAGTACAAGTCATAACGTGATCAGAGCAATTCTTGCAAGGGTGGGGAGCTTGGCTGGTGAGTCTTTCTATATCAACTTGAGCATGCGACTTAGTCTTTCCGGGTCTCCCTTTTCTCATCAGAAAAACAGACTAAAACCCGTATCGATCTCATATAAGTATGAGAACATTTCTCTCAATGGCAGAAATAAATGAAACATTCATGTAGAGAGTATGCTACAATGCCTGGTGCACGGTGGGCACTCGATAAGTGAACTGTTCTTATTTCCAAGAGCTATAGGAGTCCACTGAAGGGACCATTCATTACATCTTTGGCCTTTGAGAACAAATAGGTTTCACAAAATTGGAGGCTTAGAATTCAGGTAAAGGCTACAATTTGGGGACAGTACTGAGGCCAGTTAGGGGAATTCCATGGTATCTAAACGGTGTGCACTGCTTTCTGAGATCAGTCTGCAAAAGCAGTAGAGGACAAGAGAAAACGAAGCAGAATGAAGTTAGTATTGAAAAAAAATGTTACTTGCCATTCCAGTTCTACAAGGATCAAGCCATTAGCCACTGCAGTCGCCCAGGAGAGTGCGCTCTGAGGGGAAGTCAGAATGGAAAAAAAAAAAAACAGGAAGAATTCTGTGCTTTAAATATACTAGTACCTAGATAGTTAAGATGCATATCTAAGGGAAAGTTTCAAATGACCCCAGTTTCTTGCATCTTCCCATACATAGAAAAGCACTAAAATGACTAACTTGAGATGTCTGTTTTTTGTAATAAGCAGTAATCTTTTGGTGCTTGACTACATGCTTTTCCTACACAGTAGCCTCTAGCCACCTGTGCCTTACTGACCCTTAAAACGTGATTAACTTGCCCGAGGAAGTGAGTTTTTAATTCTATTTCACTTTCATTAATTTAAGTGTTTTTTAAAATGTTTATCTATTATTTATTTATTTATTTGTCTGTGCTGGGTCTTAGCTGTGGCATGTGGGCTCTAGTTCCCTAACCAGGGATCGAACCCAGGCCCCCGGCACTGGTAGCGTGGAGTCTTAACCACTGGACAACCAGGGAAGTCCCATCATTAATTTAAGTTTAAATCTAAATAGCCACATGTGACTAAAGGCTACCACACTGGACAGCACAGCTCTGGATTATTATCATACCCGCCTTGAGCACACCCTTCATGGAAGATGGTGGTCAGATCACCTAAAAGGAGAGAGCTGGGACTTCATCAAGATGCCAAAACAGGTTGTATGAACTGTGCTTATGGCAGCTTGCTAACAACTGCTCATTTTTTATAGATTGAGAGGAAGGGAGAAAAAACAAAAAAACTTCAAATGGATCTGTTCAGAGCAGTTTTCTTTCACCTTTTTGAGAAATGGGCTTACTATTTTATTTTCTTTTTTTTAATGGTTGTCTTTCTTTTTTTTTAGTTTATTCGGCTGCTCCGGGTCTTAGTTGCAGCATGTGGGATCTTCGTTGCCGTGTGCAGGATCTTTAGTTGCAGCATGAGAACTCTTAGTTGTGGAATGTGGGATGTGGGATCTAGTTCCCCAACCAGGGATCGAATCTGGGCCCCCGGCACTGGGAGCGCAGTCTTAGCCACTGAACCATCAGGGAAGTCCAGAAATGGGCTTACTATTTTAGCACTTGTTCGTCCAGTCACTCCCCACACCGTAATCAGAATCCTGCAGATTATTTCTTACACACACACACACACACAAAATGGAACAAAAGATGAACATAGACTTTTTTGAGATTTGTCAGACCTTTTACTTAGAGATGGACCTAAATCTTGTTTTATCTAGTCTTACAAAAAGTCTGTGCTCCAAAGCAACGAAACTATGATCTAGCCTCTCATCTTTTATCAAAATAATCTTTCAATAATATATTCAAATAATTGTGCCAGACAAACATAGGTATCAAAACAGTGTCTTCGATAAAGATTCTGACTCCTCCAGAGATAGAAACTGATGAATGGGTACATTTCCAGCTGTTGTCCTGGAACTTTGAAACAACAAATTGTTCTCAGGCAGAGAGGGAAGCAGGCCAATAGAACAATGAATCATGTCTAGACAGGGATTATGGCAATCCTCATAATGCGGATGAGACAAAATGAGGTCTAAAAAGGTTACACGACTTGTCCAGAACTGGAAAAGCACATCTGTAAAATGGACTTGAACTGGGTCTTCTGACCCCAGACCCAGGGTAGTGGCTGCTTCTATTTTCAGGCATCGGATGGAAATAAGGGAATTTGGCTTTATGATTGGTTTTATGGAATGTGTACTTTCCTGCATCCATGATAACTCAATTGAAATCACAGAAATCTAAAATGAGACATAACATCCAATTATGACATTTTATAAATGGGATTATGGTGACATACAAAGAATGAAAAGAGTACTGTGTTGATTCTATTATAATTAAACCATGAAAAAGTAATTTTTAAAAATCCTGGATGGTGGTAGTTTTCAAACTTTGATGTGTGCCAATCACTTGTGCCATTTACTTATTTATTTATTTATTTTTGCCCAAGCCACGCAGCTTGCGGGATCTTAGTTCCCTGACCCATGACCTCAGCAGTGAAAACGTGGAGTCCTAACTACTGGACCACCAGGGAATTCCCACTTGTGCCATTTATTTAAAACACGGTGGGGCATGGGTACCCTGGCCACCAATTCTGACTCAGAATGTCTGGGGCGGGGCCCAGTCATCTTTTTTTTTTCTTCTTAACACACAATTCTAATGTAGCCCACAGTTTGAGAATTATTATTCATACACGGCATAGGGGACTGAGAAAGACTAGTAAGGTAGGAGGGAATCCAGGAGACTGATGAGTCATGGAAGCCAGAAGAAAGTGCTTCAGAAAGTGGAATGGAGGTTGGGAGGTGAAAAAGAGATACAGAGAAGTAGCTGTTGGCAACGTTCAGGTCGTGGGCATGCTGATAAGAGCAGCTTCAGATAAGTGAGGGCATCAGAATGTGTTTGGCATGGGATGAAGAAGGAGAATGAGGGGAGATGGAGGAAGCAGAGTGACAATAGACAAATTTTGGGGGGAAGTTGAGCTGTGAAAGGGGCTGTACACACCTTCCATCCATGTTCATTTCAGCATTATGCACAATAGTCAAGGCATGGAAACCACCTAAGTGTCATCTCTTCCTTTTGATAAGTTATTTAACCTCTGCTGCCTTGAAGTCGTCTACTGAGTAATAACTTTAAAAAAGTTGTTGTGAGAATTAAATTCATAATACTGAATGCCTGTCATAGAGTAAGTGGTCATTATTTCTGTATTCCCATACTTAGAAACCTTGCTTAGTATCTTGTTGGCGTTGAAAAAAACAAATGAATGAATGAATGAACAAATGAACAGCGGGAATGGTCCAGTACAGTAGAGAGGAATCTATATGTTGTACATAGCAAGTCCCTGGAGAGATGATAAGCAGTGCAGATCCATGGGTCCTCCCCCAAAGACTTTTCCTTCTCTTGGTTTCTTGAGTCCGCCCTCTCCAGGCTCCTCTCCTACCTCACTGCCTGCATCTTCTCAGTCTCTTGAGTAATGGAGGCTTTGCTCAACCTCTTAAGTTCAGAATATCTCAGCAATTTGTCCTAGGAACCTTTTCTTCTTTGTCTTTATACTAGTTGATTTCACTGTGTTCTGTGGCTTTAAATACCATTCAAAGGATCCATGAACTTGGCTGGGGGAAAATATCTTATTTTCGCTAATCGCTAACTGAAATTGAGTATTTCATTCATGAATAAAGGGGTCTGAGTACAATAGTACTGCAGTACCTATGACTTTGTCACCAACAGAAATCAGAAACATTTTCATATTACATTACAATTTTTCCACATATCTAAAGATATTAATTCCTTTTTTATTACTTTGAGATTATGGTTGTTAATTTCTCAGATCTCAGATAATTAATTTAACAGATTTACCTTCTAGATCGGTTATTTACTGTATTAATACAGGAGCATATTATATTATGCTAGTGGTTTTACCAGACTGTCAAAGGGATGCACGGCATGAAAAGTTAATCACACCCGAGACTTCTCTGGTGGTGCAGTGGTTGGGAGTCCGCCTGCCAATGCGGGGGACGGAGGTTCGGATCCTGGTCCGGGAGGATCCCACGTGCCACGGAGTAGCTGAGCCCGTGAGCCACACGGCCCACGTGCCAGTGTTCGGCAGCAAGGACAAGCCACCGCGATGAGAAGCCCGTGCACTGCGGCGAGGAGTGGCCCCTGCTTGTCGCAACTGGAGAAAACCTATGCACAGCAATGCAGACCCAATGTAGCCAAAAATAAATAAATAAATAAATTTATTTTAAAAAAAAAGTTAATCACACACGATTTAAATGAAGATAAGTCCTAAATTTCTACCTTCACCTTTGACTTTGCTCTAGCTCCAGCCTCATAAATTCAGTTCCACGTGGGTGTCAGGTAGGCCTCTCAATATGAACAATACAGAAACAGCTCTGTGGCTTCACACTTGCTCCTCTCCCAGTCTCCTCAGGTCTCCTCCCACTTGTTAAAGCCCCAGTTTTCTTTCTTTTTTGGCCTTGTGGGATCTCAGTTCCCGACCAGGGATAAAACCCGGCCCCCCCACCCCCCCGCAATGAAAGCACCGAGTCCTAACCACTAGACCGCCAGGGAATTCCCCTAAAGACCAAATTCTAACACCAAGTTAGTGTACTCTACTTTCACTCACCTTCAGAACAGCATCTGAAATTCTCTAGTCAATAAGCTTTAGTAATACAAAAAGCAGTAATAATCCAGATCTCCCCCCAGAAAAAGGCAAATGGACTCTTTTTTTTTTTTTTCAAATGGACTCTTGTAATTGAAGAAAGGGGCATAATAGGATTGGAATGGCCAGCGTGAGCCTCTTCAGCAAATTTCCAAACCAGAAATTTCCCTTAGTAATTACAAGAGAGATTAATTTTTTTTTTCCTGGAGCTGAAAATTTAGATGCTTCTATTGTCTATCCTTTTGAGGTCTACCCTAGGACCTAGGGTGGGACAGATCAGGGTGGGGCAGAGTGGAAGACAGAAACAGGTCCTTTAAAATGGGTTTATCCACGCCCAGCCAGCAGGACTCACAAGGCATTCTCCTTGGCGAGCTGGGGAGTGAACCTGGCGTCTGGCCCTCCATCCGACACACCAGGGAAGAGGCACCGGAGATCATTTGTGGTTCCCATGGTGGGTACAGAGAACAGAATTTCCTTTCCTGAAATGCTTTTATTTGTGTAACTCAAAAAGTGTGCAATGGCCAGTAATCTGAATTAGCCCTGTGACCCTATTTGCAGGTTTATTCTTTTTTTTTTTGGCCCGTGCATCGCGGCATGCGGGATCTTATTTCCTCAATCAGAGATCGAACCCGAGTACCCTGCAGTGGAAGCAGAGTCCTAACCACTGGACTGCCAGGGAATTCCCTGCAGGTTTATTCTTAAAGGTCGGTCTTGTTTGGGATTAGTTGTTGACAATCAGCTCATTTAACAAGTGTTTCTTGAGGAGAAGGAAACTAACATTTACTGAGTGTCTACTCTGTTCCAGGCACTGTGTTGGGGGTTTTAAGTGTGTCTTCCATTTAATCCTCATAATGATATGTCAGAGCTCTTGGGATTAACCTTGGACCATTTTCATCCTGTTCACTCTACATGTCTATACATAGTCAACTCACATTTCTATCTCCAGCTTGACTTCTGAGGGCCACGAATTGAACTCACTCAAACTTCCTTCACCACTTCTCCGCATCTACATGTTTAGATGCCCCATGAAGTATCTCAAATATTTCCAAGACTCTCCTGCTCATCCCAGCCCCCCCAAACCATTAAACTCTACGATTGTCTATCCCAGTAAATGACAGAGAAATCATCTTTAAGGCTCTATATTTTTTTCGAATTGCCACTACCCATACCTTCTCCTTTACTGAAAATCTCCCAGTGGCTTCCATAGCTCTTAGAATAGAAGGCAGAGGCCTAAAGGGGACACCTCCAAGACTTTTGCTTTGTTTTCTGCCACTCTAGCCTCAAAGAACTTGCAGTTCTAGATTCCTTCCCAATCTAGGAACTTTATCTCCTCCCCCACTAGAGATTTAGCATGAGATTAGTCTTTAAGTTTTTTGCAATTTAATACATTAAAATGGGGCCTTTTTATTTATTCCTAGGCTCTATTTTATGTTGTAGCTTTCAGCTTAGTCCCAAAGACATTTTAATTCAGGTACCCTGGTTTAAACCTTGAATACCTGGTTTAAAATGTGTATTCATATACATGCTTCCTCCCAAACACACCCCCAAATGGGATAATAGTACAAATATTGTTCTGCAACTCACTTTTTTTTTTTTTACATACTCTGCAGAATCTTTTATGTCAGTTCTTACAGACGTGGCTTATTCTAACGTCTATTTATTCTCTCACGGTATGAACGTACCATAATTCACCGTTTCCCCTATAAGCTGTTCTAATGTTTTTCTTTTATTAAGCCACCATGAATATCTTTGACCATATGTCCCTGAGGATTTGTGTATTTCTGTAAGATAGATTCTTACAAGTGGAATGTTGGATCATATGAAATGTGCCTTTTTAAATGTTTATCTGTTCCATCTGCCTGCCCCAAACCAAAGTCTAGAGCTGGAAGAAGTATTAGAGGGCATGTGGTCCATCATGCTTTGTAACAGGGAAGGAATCTTGAAACCAAAAGGTGACAAATGGAGATTAGAACAGGGTTAGGATGAGAGCACAGGGCTAGGGATACTGATCTGGAAAGTGGCTCAAAAGGTGACAGGGGAGGTGGGGAGAGGTGGGGAATGGGCTGGGAACCTGGAGAGAAAGGTGACATCTAGAGAAGCAGCCACCTCCCCCCCGGGGGTGGGAGTGGGACAGGAGCACTTGGAATGAAGACAATCAGGCTAGAGAGAGGGTCAAGGAAAGAGCAGCGTCATTAGCAGAGCCAGGGCCCAGAGAAGTTAAGGAGAATGAGACCTAGGGATTTGGCCAGGAGGGTTTCTGGTAGAGGGATCTGACCTGAATACTTATCAATGATGTGTTTGAAATTGTCAACACAGAAACAAGTACCGTTTATTGCCTGTGTACTCATAAAGCCCCCTAAGCCACCCGAGACAGAGGATGAGCCCCGCGGGTCACACAGCCCGCGAGGGCTTGAAGCCTGTTTCTACCCCGCAGGGTTTCCCCTTGCCTCCTGCAACGCAGGAAACTGCATGTCTCTTCTGAACCAGTTCCTATGATCTGAAGTCCAAACGGGTTGAGTCGGCAAGTCCTCCGCCCACCCCCCACCCCCCACTCCCCCCCCACTCCCCCCCCCCCCCCGCTTTGAGCCCCCAAAGCCTATGGGGTGGCCTCACTTAACACCCAAGCCCCACCCACCCGGCCAGACCACGCCCATCGGGACACGCCCACTCTGAACCGCACCCGCTCTGGACCACACCCACAGCCTCCAGCAGACCTGTGAGTCAGGCTCACCTAGAGCCCCTAACTGCTTCACTCGCTTGCGTCTAGTGCCTGGTAGGCACCCTGCTTACTCAAAGGCGTGATGAATGACCTCTATAAGAATTATTAGAAAATGTCTTCTTTCTGGTTCATTATTTTGCACATTCATTCAAAAAACTCACTGAATTCTTAACAGCAAGAGACAGTACCACCTCCCACTGATGGAGAACTTACAGAGAGGTCTCTGCCTACTGCTAGGATCTGAGGAGAAACATTTGAAAAGACACAGCCTATGCGTCTAAGGATTGCAGAGACTGGCAGAGGAAATAAGCAAAGTAGATAATCACTACAAAGTGCATTTAGCTCTGGGTAAAATACCACTTTGCTAATCTTGTTTAATCCTCACAGCCACAAATAAATCTCAACATATACCAGAGGAATCAATGATACAAATGAAATTAAGTGGCGTGAACTCCACATGTGAGTTTTAAAATTCTCTATATAACCCCTTCACTCCCTTTTAGCTTAGAATGATTTGGTTGCCCAGATCTCTGTGTCAAAACTTTCTTTTGCTCCTTCCATTGATTTTGCTTTGGTTCTGTATGCATGGAGAGAGTATGCTGCCTTGTGCAAATCATTTAAGGATGCAGACACTCAATGCAGTATAAAATGAAAATGCAGTATAAGAGGGGTGTGAAAGTTGGAGGTGTGTACCTAGGTAGGTGCACCTGGGAGGTAGGTGGATCCCAGGAGCCTGGTCCATGTCACCTGGAGCAGCCAAGAAGGCATCACCAAGGAGGAGGCCCTTGAGGGGAGAGGCTTAAAAGGTGGGGTGAGCTTTGCTTGGTGGATTGCAAGTGGACAGTAAAGGGGGAGGTGAGGCTCTGGGGGTGATTTCTATACATAGAAATCACATGTGCAAAGCACTGTGGGAAAGTGTAGCCTGATCTCAAGGGATCTTTAATGTGACCTCAAGGAGTTCAGCATGGCTGATCATATTGTTGTTGGGGGATGAAAGATAATGCCATCTGGTGGGCGAGGACCAAGACTTTACCTACCTGGCTTAGGGTTTTTTTTTTTTCCTGTGAGTAATGGGGAACCACTGAAGAATAGTGAGCAGGGGAGTGACATGATGAAATGTCCACATGTGAAATACTTCTTGGGCAGTCATGTGAAGATAAACTGGAATAAAAACTATAGGTAAGAAGTTGGCAAGAAAACTATGGCTATGGTTTAAGTGAGAGGAGGTGAGTGTCTGAAGTGGGCAGGTATTGAAGGTGATTGAGTGTAAGACGTTAGAATAAATTAACAACCTAAACTCTCCCCCAAGTTTCCGACATGGGAAGCAGGGTGAATGGCAATGCCACATACAGATGAAAGGAAACAGGAATGGGAACCTGTTTGGGGGTTGATTTCAAGGTTGGTCACACTGAGTTGGAAGTACCTGTGAGATAGCCAAGTGGAGATGTTTCCAAATGTGGTTATGGAGCATCTGCCTTCTGCAAACTTGGACTTCATTGGCGTCTTTTCCTCATATCCTCCTACTCTCTCTCCACTGGTTCTCATGGGGTCATGGATCTTTAAGAATGATGATGAAAGCTCAAGACGCTTTCTCCAGAAAAGTACATGTGCATAAGAAAAATCCTTCTGTGTTTCTCCTTGATTCTCACACTAGTACCACACTCATAAGAGTTCTGACACCAGATGTCAGATACCAGCTGTGTGTCCTACAATTTAACTCAATTCTGACGCTATCTACCTGGAGATAGCATCAAATCCCACAGGTTAAGGGCTCAGTCCCACAAGACCTCCCCCACTCCCATTTCAGATGCCAATCACGAGTCCAGGTTGTCACCTGTGCTTCTGACCAGCACAGGTTCCAACAGCATTTTCATCAGGTTGGATTAATTTGAAAACCCCAAGATTCTCCATGGCTTGGTCTTTCTTGTGACCGGCCTCCATCCAGAAGCCATCAAGGAGCCCACCCAGAGTTGCCTCAATAGAACAAAAGACTCTCTTAGTGCTTAGGAATTTACAAGAGTTTCAGGAGCTCTGTGCCAGGAAAGGGGAAGGAAGACCAAATACGTATGTCTTATTATAAATCATATCACAACATGCATGCAAAATGCTTGGAAGCCTTTGGGAGATTCCATTCATAGACCTTATCTGAGAAACTCTGTAAATCACATCCCTGTGTTAGAGTAGGAGGAAGCCCTAGGGACACTAACAAACACCCCACGGATGGGTGGAGGAAAAGGAGTGACAAAGGCAACTAAGAGGAAGTGACCAAGGGAAGAGGGGTACCAGGAAAGGGCAGCGGAAGTCTAGGGTAACTGCAACCAAGGAGGGCCGAGATTCAGCATCAGAATAAGGACTGCGGGCTTCCCTGGTGGCGCAGTGGTTGAGAGTCCACCTGCCGATGCAGGGGATGCGGGTTCGTGCCCCGGTCCGGGAAAATCCCACATGCCGCAGAGCGGCTGGGCCCGTGAGCCATGGCCGCTGAGCCTGCGCGTCCGGAGCCTGTGCTCCGCAACGGGGGAGGCCACAACAGAGAGAGGCCCGCGTACAGCCAAAAAAAAAAAAAGAATAAGGACTGCCCAGGGTTTAGGGATTTGCAGCAAGAAGGAGTCGCTAGTGACCTCAATGCATGAGGATCCTGTAGTGTGATCAGGCACACGATGCGGAGAAGTGACCTGCAGAGGAAGTGGATTTAGTGAGGTCATTATCCACAGATGGGCATTGAGTGCCCTGCATACCTGAAATGCTTTCACCTGTGACAAATAACCAATATTTACTAGTTCGAGTCTCTTGAGAAATGAAAGTCAGGTTTAAGAATAGAACACTTTGAAGAAAGAGTGAGGAGATCTGAGAAGGCAGTGAGTGGAGAAGAAAAATAGAATGTACGAAGAGACGTGAGTTACAAAGAGAATTGGTTGAGTTGGTCTATGTGGATTGTTGGAGGATGGAGGGAATGAAAAGTACCCACCCAACTGGGAAGGTATCTTGAGACCATTTAATCAACAGATCAGTTTATTACAGTTTAACTTATTCCCAGGGTGGGATCGGGCAGACAATGATCCGGAAGCATTCACAGATGCACTCCACACCACCAAGGGGCCGCTGCGACAATTTTATAGTTAACCCCAGGTATGGGGGTACATGCTTGGAAACAGGATGTGCGTTCCTGAGTCAAGATGACTGATTGGGTAACTAGTCTCCTGGGCGCTGGGAATACGTCCGAGAAGGTCTTCATCATTGTTTGGGGACTAATAGCGCATAGAAACCACCTGGTCCTGATAATTAGTAAACAATATCTATTATCTACCAAGCCACTGACGACAGAGAAGTGATTTACTGCACAGTACAGGCCTGGGTAGGGTCAGCAGAAGGACAGGAAGAACTGTATGGGCCCAAGATGGCATCAGTCGTGTTAACAGCCATACATGGGTTCACAATTTTTTTTCCTTTAAAGACTAAATTTTGAGTCATTTTTCTATTCTACATGCAAAGTCAGAAATTAATAAACTTGGGAAAAGTCATTTCACTTACAGGCAATATATAAATAAGATATAATTTTCTCTCAGCAAAGATAGCAGAAATGTGTTTGGTGTATAAACTAAAGGAGAAAAAGCATCATTGCTCAACTTTAAAAATATACATGCATTTAAATAACCCACATCTGCAGTGAGGCTAATCTGCTGCACATGGAGGCTATAACTGGAAAATGGATGAAAAGAGCAGCAGGAAACAATTTTTTTAAAAAAAGAAAAAACCTTATTGTATAGAAGGGTGTGAAAACAGCCTTGTGCCTTGCTTCTTGGAATTAATGCTTCCTGTAGATAAATTACTAATTCTTCTTGGGGCAACATGGAAGGGCCCTTTTTTGCTGGATGTCACTGAGTGGACTCAAGCAAATGCCCTGAGCGTCCATACTTCAGAGCTTCTCTTCACTTCTTGCTCATGATCTGGGTCCCCTGATGCGCTCCACACATCAGGCCCACTTCGTGGAAGTCTTCGGGCCTTAGCAGAACTTCCTGGATCAAGATTGCAAAGTTTCTCTGCATTTAGAAAATCCTATCCATCTTTTTTGTTGATTAATTTACAGTTATTTATAACTACACTCTTAGTTATAATAACAGTAACAGCTAATGCTTCGATAGCCCTATGTGTCAACCATTAGTTGAAATGCTTTCCATACCAACTCACTCAATCTTATGAACATATGAATAAAGAGAGGGTGGCTGAGTTGTTGTCCAGGATCGCACAGGTAATAAGTGACAGAGCTGGAAATGAGCCCAGGTAATCTGCTCTTAACCACTACCACCTTGTTCTAATCAATATAGTCACCACACAGGAAGCACAAGAGTAGAATAATAAACAACCATGTTCCCACCAGCCAGAATTGACCACTAACTTTCAATCCAATTTGCTCTACGACACTTCTTTGTTAAAGAATCCAAATAGTGCACACAGCTAAACAATTCTTTCACCAAGGCCCCCGTTGGCCGCTGAACCAGGCTTCCTTGTCTTGCTCTGAAGAGGCAATCACTGTCACAAATTTAATTCCTATTCTTCTCATCTGATCTGTAGTGATGTCACAGGCACTTTCTGGCAAACCAGTTCCCTCTATTATTACCTGATTGTTACCCGTCTCCTGTTTAAGGAATTCTAGGCTGCAAAACCTCCCACCAAAAACATCCTGCACTTGTTTAGTTTTGCTTGAATTACCATTCTTGAACCAGGGATTGAGATAAAGACTACACAGAACTACAAGGACCGATAAGGCTCCACCTGGAGAAGTTTTAATGCTGAGGCTGGGCTGTGTGCAGAACATTCAGATAGGACAGGAGAGAAGCAAAGCGTGCCTTTACAGGAATTTAAAGAGCTAGGCTTCTGTCTCTGCCCCCAAGGCAAGAGCTCAAGGCAAAATTCTTGGCTTGGTCCCCAGGTCTTTCTCTTGCCTTCCAAGTCCCATAGAGCAAGACATGGATCTTTGTTTTGTTCACTGATGACTCCCAAGTGCCTAGAATAGTGCCTGGTTCATGATAGGCTCTCAGTAAATATTCGTTTGGGAGCTGAAGATGCCAAAAGCAGAAGGGGAACAGTGGGGAAAACTCAAGTCTTCAAGGCAGACAGCCTAGATTGGGTTGTCTGGCTCCAGCAGGATCCAGCTGTGTGACCCAGGGCACGGTGCTTAACTTCTGAGGCTCACCTGCTTTTATGGGTCTGGACAGGGAGGGCGCTCCATCGTGGTTCACTGGGGGGACAAAGCCTTTTACCAGGCAATTCTGCCTGGGGCACACCTTGCCCTGTGTGTGCTGTCTGCCAAGGCTGTGCTAAGTCTCCACTCCCTGATGTCCGCCTCACCCCACTCCGGAAGACCAAGACCTCAGCGCTGACAGGCTCCTTTGTGGTCAGCTGCCCTCATTTACGAGGAACAAAGAGAGGCAGGGCTTGGAATCTGAATTCCTACTCACTTCCTGTGACTACACAGCACAGGGAGAGTTATGGGGAAAACCCAGACTGCAACAGAAAGTTGCACACACTGCACGTACTTACGAAGCTCTTACTCAGCCTTGACGTTTCCCTGACTCAAAACAGTCTTGGATGGAGACAAATGAATATAGCCATTTTACAGGACCTGAGCCCCATATTTTACAAAAACAATCACTATACCAAGCTGATAACTTTGTAAAGATTCTTGAACGATTAAATTACTATTTGCCAAACATTGACGATGTGTGAGGCACTGTTGTAGGTGCTGGGAATGCGTCAATGAACAAAACAAAGGTCTCTGCTGTCATGGAGCTTATGGTCTAACAGGCAAGCAGGCAATCAGTGTAGTCAATAAGTACATTGTACTGTTTTATTAGGGGACAGGGCTATGGAATTTTTATTCTGGACTAAGAATTATGATCATAACAAATTTAAAGGATTTAGTGAACAAGTATTTGGAAGGAGTAGAATCAGGGCAGCCCTCAGTTTTACTTTGGAAGATGTTAAGAAAAATAGGCCAGTGTCCTGCCCGCCGACTGGGGGAAACATCACATTTTATCTTACATGCATTGTGTCCCAGGTTTTAGAACACAGTCATGCTGAATAACACCTTAATACCCTGTTTTGTATCATCTTTCATGATGATACACATTTAAGGTCCCCTCCACCATGCCCACCTCTCTTCCAGGCTCATGGTGAGGAAACTGGAGGTCAGAGCCCTTGAGTGACTGACTCACTCAGGTCCTGCAGGTGGCTTAACAATGGGAGAGTCTAGAACCTGGTTCCTGACACCTTGATGGGTTCTCATACTCAGCCTGCTGGAAGTCTAGAATCTCATGGGCTGGACTGGGATGAGGACAGGAGAGGGGAGGTTATACACAGCAATTACAGCTGTAGTATTTACTACTACAACAACAATAACAACAACAATAGCTAATTTATTGAGTCTTGAAAGTGCCAGGCCCTGGTCCAACAATTTCACAGATATTCTTATTTGGTCCTCACAAAACCCTAAGAGCTCTAGGAAACTGAGGCTCTGAGAGATTGCATACCCTGCTCAAGAACCCAACCTTGAAGAGGGGAAATAACGGGTTAGAACAGGCAGTCTAACTTCAGAGCTCGAGAGAAAAGACACAAAGACTTCCACATGCAAAAACAGAAGTGATGTGTACTTCACGTTGTCCCACATCAGACGCTCATAATATCTGGTGGACCCACTGAAAACAAATTGCCCATATGCATTGAAACTGGCCTGATCTCTTTCTTCTGCTATTTCACTGTCCTCCATGCCAGTATGTCACCTGTGTGCCATGACCTTGGTTCCATACGATATCCAGCACCCCACCAACTGTCCACTCAGTTACTTAAGACAAGCTGATCATCTTTGCTCAAGAGGTCTCCAAATCATGCTTTTCAAATCCCGTCATTCCTTTTATATTTGCTCTTGGCATTATATAAAGCATAGCTTCTCATCAGCTGGAGCTATTTGGTTACCTTGAAATGCAGTTCTTGCTGGATGATGTAAATGCTTACTTTTCTCTTTAACTTTCACAGTAAGGGATTAAACCTGCTTAAGTGGTGATAAATATGAGGGGGTTTTTCTAGAGTTTTCTATTTTAAGAATGGTTATGGACGTATGAATTTTCATAGACTTAATGTATTTCCGCTATAAACATTGTTCTTTTTGACGTTAAAATCATCTTGACTTTGACTACTTTTGAAGCCCTTTTCAGAGTATTCTTTTAGATACAACCTCCGGTTTAAAAATTTCCTTTTTGGAAGAAGTCATAGGTGCACCTGTCTGGTTCCTTTTAGGGGGACGGTATTTAGAAGCTGAGAACCAGGCCTTTAGAGCCCCTGTATAGCTGTGCTGTCTCTGTCCTGCCTCCAGGCCAGGCCCTGTGCTGGCACAGGGGATTCTGTGGCACACAAGACAGTCAGTGATCTCAACTAGAGGAGGTCTGGCAAGAAGATTGGGTGGTCTGGGGCAGCAACCCTGAGCAGCTGAGAGCTGAACAATGAGAATGAACCAGTCCAGGGGCTACACCAAGTTCAAGCGAAAATGCTCTGAGACCAGAACAGAGTCCCGAGGTCCTGGAAGATTTGTGAGCGAGAAAGAGAGTAGAACAAAATGAGGGGAAGCCCAGGAGGTCTGCCTGGGTCCTCCTGTAACAGGACAATGACAAACAATATCTCAGTACGTGCAATCCTCACAAGAGGACGCTGGGAATAGGATTTCTTTTTTTGCTTTTAGTAACTAAAATTTGTATTGAGCGAATGAATGGAAGTTACCCAGAATGATTATTTTGATGAGTGTGAAATAATGCTAATGAACGCTAACAAATGATAAGTAACAAACCACATTGAACAGAAAAACTCAGAAACCAAGGTTCCCTTGCTTACTTTTACATAGTTTTGTGTGTTTGTGATTGTGATTTTTACATTGCATAAGCAGGACATAGTCTTTTCCTGCTCAGATTGTTTCCAGCGCAGTAGACTGAGTAGAATTCAATATCAATATTTCCCAGCATTCACAAATAATACTGCAACTTCCAGATGTTCTACCAACTGATGTAAGAACCTTGACACTATCTCAAGCTTCTGCCAATATGTGAAATAACTAGATAGTGATGGGTGAGGCTGAAAATGAGAGCTCAAGATGTGGTTTAAACATTTACTTTTAGACTTAGAGCAACTTTTAAGGACAACTTACAACTTTGGGGGTACGTCCTTAAGTTTTTTAAATTCAATGTCACTGACAATTACTTGGCATCTCTATAATTCTGAGTCACATAGCTTGACCTAGTAATGACAAATCTTACAGTTTTAGGGATATGTTATATAAGAGGAAACCCCTATACCAAAAACCTTAACCTTTTTAGGTAGCAGAATCTTTGCTGTTGCTATTAAAAAATCCATCCCAACTCTGAACATAAATAATAAAATGTGTGTGGAATCTGTATTTAACAACATGGGGGGAAATATGTGGGATAATATATAGTTTCAGAGATGTAAAAAATACACATTAGGGTTTCTGGGGAATTCCCTGGCAGTCCAGTGGTTAGGACTCCATGCTTTCACTGCCGAGGGTGCAGGTTCAATCCTGGTCAAGGAACTAAGATCCCGCAAGCCACGTGGCACAGCCAAATAAAGAAATAAAGAAATAAATTAGGGTTTCTGGGGCAGTGAGTGGGCAGGCTGGGGTTGGGGGAGTGGGTGCTGAGTGTTAGGATGACACCTGGCTCTGTCTGCTGGCCGCAGCCCCACAGCTCTACTTCCTCAAAGGGGGATATGAGACCTTCTAACTGGAATATCCTGAGTGTTGCATGGACATAAAACCCATTTCACAAGAGAAGGTTGAGACTAAGAGTGCCCTCATTAGACCGAGTGAGAAACCAGTGCTCACTTCAGCTATAGGCCAGCTTCTGAGCAGGGCAGCCCTGTTGCAATCCTTCTATTCCTCAACCTTGGTGGCAGGAGATGCCATGAGGAAAATTGTACCTACTGTGTATTCTGGGTCAGTGGCATTGAAAACGGTCATTTCCCCAGCTTGCTCTCCTTATATGTGCCTGTCTCATCTCTGTGACACTTGTTTTCTTCCCTGCCCCTGGGAGTAGTCTTCAAGATATTGACTTCTGAGGTTCACAGATTTCACAATTTGATACTATTTTTTCTGTCTATAAACCATTTCTCCTGGAGAAAAGGAAATTTCTTAAAATCCATATGGAGGTGAAGAAAAGCAGTATGTTATTGTTCTTTTTTACAGTGCAAAATAAAAAGAGAAAAAAATATATATATATAAATTAACAATTTCCCTGCCCACACACATAACTGACAAGGAGGTTAAGTTTATAATTTGCATATATAATAATTCACAAAATGTCTTTTTGTATCTTTTTTACTTTGATATAATTTCAAACTTATAGAAAACTTTCAAGAATAACAAAAACTCTCATCATTTAATCAGATTCACCATTAACATAATGCCTCATTTGCTTTATTTATTCTCTCTCATCTCATATACATTTACACGCTGCTTTGTTTCTGAACCATTTGGGAATAAATACAGACATCATACTCCTTTATTCCTACATACTCCAATGTCTATTTCGTAAGGACGTTCTCTTGCATAACAACAGTATCATTATCAAGATGAGGAAATTTAAGATTGATACATTACTATGACCAAAATTCAAATTTGGTCAATTGTCCCTACATTGTCCTATAAGTTATAACAAACCTTTCCCTTGGTCCAGGACTCACTCCAGGATGATGTGTTGCATTTATCTGTAAAATATCTTTGGTATTCTGTAATCTGGAATGGTCCTCTGGCTTGTTTGTCTTTTATGACCATAACAATTTTGAGGAATACAGGCCAGTTATTTTATAAAACATCCCTCAATTGGCCCTAATGTCTTTCTGATTAGACTCAGGTTATACATTTGGGACAGTAATACCACAGGAATGATGTTGTGTCCTGCTCAGTGCATCTTATCAAGAGGCACAGAATGTCACTTTTCCCCATTTTTGCTGACCGTTTGGGTAAGGTGGTGTCTTCCAGTTTTCACCATTATAAAGTTCTCGTATTCTTTTTCTTTGATTAATATGTAATTGGTGGGGAGACACTAAGAGACATGTAAATGTCCTTCTCATCAAATTCTGCCAGCCACTAGCTTTAGCATCCATTCATGATTCTTGCCATCACGGTAGCAAAACGGTGAAGAAAACATATTTGAGTTTTCTCTTTCTCATATTTCTCTCTTTCTCATATTTCTCTTTTCGAGAGATTGCAATATTTTTTTCCAGTAGCAGCCTTATTTAGCTGACCATCCCACCCACCATTCCCTCACAAACTGTGTCTTGTTTTCTCATCTGTGAAAAGGGACAAAGAATGTTTCCCCTAGGTTGCCTTTTGGGGCGCTGCTGGCAGGTTTGCCCTGGAATCTTGAGTGTATGCGTTCTTCCTACAGAGCACCAGGCACTTATCATGCGATACCATATCAAACCCACCCAGCAGGCCTGTTATAAGGTGGGCACAACTATGAATCTCGTTTTGCAGGTAACAACAGATGTTTAGAGAGGATACCTGTGAGTAACTTGCCTGAGGTTCCAGCTAGTTAGCTTTAGTAAAAGGCAGAGCCTGGGTTGGCAGCTAGACTGAGTCCAGAGCCTACGTGCTTAACTGCTACCTTATACTCATCCAAAACAGACTCATGGCTTGCTCGTGGCAGGGACAAGAGTAGGATGAGCTGGGCAAGGTGCCTGGGGTGCAAAATTTAAGAAGGCTCCCACTCTCAGGTCCTGACCCTGTGCCCGCATGATACTGAGAGTGAGTGTCCCCTTAAAATGTGCACCCTAGGCTCACTTCGCCCTCCTCCAAGCCCTGGTTCTTGGGGAGGGCCGGCCAGTGGGAATTGGCCTCCGTCACAGTTCATTGTACAGCTCACATATATTCCTGGGATACCTGGGAAGGTAGGGATTTCCAGTTTCTCCCTTTGGTCAATGGACAAACTATTCAGCCTTGAGCCTGATCTGTTCTAAGCAATGCTAAGCACAGAGACTACGATGAGTACCATCCCTGCCCTCCTATAGCTTGCAGGTCTAAGCATTCACTTCCAGGGGAATAAATATGACAGGTCAACACTTGGGCCTTCTTAAGAATCACCTTGGGCTTCACTGGTGGCGCAGTGGTTGAGAGTCCGCCTGCCGATGCAGGGGACACAGGTTCGTGCCCCGGTCCTGGAAGATCCCACATGCCGCGGAGTGGCTGGGCCCGTGAGCCATGGCCGCTGAGCCTGTGCATCCGGAGCCTGTGCTCCAGGACGGGAGAGGCCACAACAGTGAGAGGACCGCGTACCGCAAAAAAAAAAAAAATCACTTCAATGTGCATTGGCACATTTTTTGAGGATTTCAAAGTACACAAATGGATTAAACTCTGCTGTCTTGACAACCTCATTGTTTTCCCTTTTCATTAACCTTTTTGCATTTATCTTGGTTATGGTTTGCTTTCCCCACTAACGGAATGAATACTTTGGGGTATTAAGTTCAGTTGTGCTTCCCTTGGGCTTTATTTCCTTTCAGAACTTAGCTCTTGACAGGACCAGGTTTCAGAAGCATGGGCTCAAATTACAACGTTGCCACTTAGTACTTACGTTCTTGGAAAAGCCAGTTTGTCCCCTGAGACTCAAGTGTTCCATTGGTCCACCAATGTGCCAAGATCATCTTTCCCAGGATTCTAAGTAAAGTGATACAGATGCCAAGTAATCTTAAATCACAGGTGCCATTACCCAGGCAGCAGCTGCTGTGCCTGCCCTTTCCTAGTACCAACTGTATAGTGGGGGTGTTGAAAAGCAAAATCTAACTACATAGGTGATTTTGTTGGAAAAACATCCCAAAGTATTTTCTATTTCAAATACACATTATTACTTTTTTTCTTTCTTGGATGATCTGAAAAATTCAAGTTGGTTAATCAGATTAAGCTTTGCAGCCATCCCAGGATTACATTTTTGGTTTATTAAACTACTTCAAGATGTATTTAAAAAATGTTATTCTGTAGTACGTGAGATGTCCTTCCAGGGAGGACAGTGGGAGCAGAGAAAAATTATGAAACATATAATACATTGTTCTCAACGTGGGACAATTTTTTAAAATTAATTTTACTCTTTTTGGAAACAATGTCACCAAAAGGAAAAGAATGACCTCACTATAGAACTACATGTATGAAGCAAGACCTACTATCATGTATTTATAATTTTTTTTACTTTCACATTTTTAATAAATTTGAAGGGGGTAGGGAGGTTTTTCATTAATGGGTTGGTATATATACAGCCCATGGGTCTTTGGTCTAAAAGCCAACTCTTAGGGAATGGAATAGGACATAGAAATCATTTGATTAAAAAGTCTAGTGATTCGGTTGCTACGCAATGGTTGCAAAGTTTAAAACTGAGTTTGAGGGACCCTGCAATGAAAATAGCTCAGACACAGAGGAGTTAAGAGACAGTTTCTCAGGCCTTGGCTCAGTTATTCCTTACAAATAACGATTCTGCATGACTAGGGAATGATTTAATATGCAGTCTTGGAAAGTTGAAAGGTGATTTTCTGGTCACAATTTCTATTCCAAATTGGGCAAAATGAGCCATTGCTTCTACCAAGGTACCATCATTTCTAGTGATAGTCCCATGAATCAAGTTAATTCTTGTGCTGCCAGGAAAGTCGGAATTTTCATTAGTTCTAAAAGCTCTTAACCATAGGTTTCAGATAGGTAGCATTTTAAGTTAAGACTTCTCTGGAAATGACCATCTTTTTTTTTGCATTTTAGCATCCAAGTTGTATGTGCAATTTGCTCTAATTAGGTCTCAATTTTTCCTATTAGCTGTTATTGCTGGAGAATGAAATGGGCAGGTCATTGTGTCTTTTAATCAACGCTGTAGTGTGATCTTGCTTGCACCATGACCTGCTCTCAAACATGCTTGTATCTTTTCAAACATACTGTCTGTAGCCTACGGGCAGAGAAAACATAGGATTGTTGCATTTTAAAAGGTTCATATAACAATATCTGCAAGAATGTCAGACATTTGAGTTACGTTTCTGCAATTACAACCATGAGTACAAGAATGAAGGTTTTTCTTTTTCTCTGGAGAATAAGGATCCTCCCTAACCTTAAACTAGATTGAGTCTTGAGCAGCCATAGACAATACATAAACGAATGGGCATGTTTGTGTTCCCACAAAATTTCATTTATGGACACTGAAATTTGAATTTCATAGGGTTTATTTGTATCACGAAATAGTCATCCTTTCGATTTTTTTCAACCATTTTAAAAGCTAGAAACCATTCTTAGCTCTGGGGCTGCATAAAAACAGGCAGCAGGCTGGGTTTAGCTCTTGAGCTGAGTTGTAGTTTGCTGCAGTAAGTGGCAGAGTCAGGATCTGAACCCAGGCAGTATGGGTCCAGTGAGCTCTTAACATATATATTATATATTATATGTAATACATATATGTTAACATATATATATATTCAATATGATGATAATGATAGTAAATCACGCTCTTTATAGAAAATCTAGCAAAGGATGAAAGAGAAAATAGCAACCACCCGCAAAACCACACCCCAGAAATAACCACTAGTAATATTTGATGTTTTCTTTCCATTCTTTTGTCTACTATATGCAGTATTCAGTTTATAAATTTTAGTTTTTCACGTATAAACATTTTTCACATTTCCACACAGGCCACACAATTATAATAATTAATGGATATGTGAGAGTTCATTTTAAATGTACTAGGGGAAATTGCTATTTTGAAAAAAATCCTACAGCTAATAATTTCATAAAGCAAAGAATCTTTTGATAAAGTTGGTCGCTTTTCATTTACCTGCCATATCTTTGCATTTCTAGGAGTTGGATTTTTTAAAAGCAACCTTGATTGCAGACAGCAGTAAAAAGGCTTTGGAATCCACCAGACCTGAATTTGACTTCTCACTGACCCTTTATTGGCCAAATGGCCCTGGGCAAACCGTCAGTTTTTGTTAATCTGAGGTGTTAACTGAGGTGATATTCAGGGACACCTCAGTTTTCCCTTGTTCCGAAGAGAAACCAAGACCACTATATATAATGTCCCAAGCAGGGACCGAGCACAGAATTCTGCTCACTTGGTAGCAGGCAGTACTTATGTTCCCTGCCACCAACCACTCCCAGTGCCCAGCACCAGCACAGGAAATAGATTCCTTTCCTCAACACTGTGAGAAAATGTCCTTTTCTGTTTTGAGCAGCACAGGAGTCTTCTTCCTGGAGCGTAAATGGGCCCGCGGGAATGAGGATAAGAAGAAGGATTAATGAGGTGGGTGGACCTGATCTGGAAGTGCCCACCCCGCCCCTTGCCACTCCTGCCTCAACCCAACCAGGAGACTTTGGTCGAAGTTTCCAAACTGAAGCAGTGTCCAGGTTCCTACAATAGCAGGTGGCATCCTGACCTAAGCAGAGGCAGTGTTCTATTTCACAGGTACAGGGGATCTCCAGCCCAAACATCTGAAAAGAATTCGGAGCCCAGCCAAATCCATGAGCAGCAAAAACTCTTTGGAGCTGCAGAGGACGGCAGCACTCACAGCCGAGGGCTACAGCAACACTGGCTTTCAGGTGAGCAGACCTTTCCTCTTGTTTCAGACCAAGTAAATGGAAGTAATGCTCTTTCCTTGCCTTTCTGGCAAGTTTCTTAACTACAGCAGAGGGCTTCTTGGAACGCAATAAGACTTTTAGTGGCACTCTTTAAGACTATTATTTTTCCTTCTTGGGTTCTTCTCAGGTTGACAAACCTGAAAAGTCTCTTAACCGAAACTGTTTTGGTCCCTGCCACTTCAAGACAAGATTGTCCTCTCCTACTTGTGTTTAGGGCTCATATGGCACAGATATAGTTTTGTTTTGTTTTTTTATGTATTTATTTATTTATTTTTGGCTGTGTTGGGTCTTCATTGAGGTGCGTGGGCTTCTCCTTACGTTGGCTTCTCTTGTTGCAGGGCACGGGCTCTAGAGCACAGGCTCAGTAGTTGTGGCGCACGGGCTTAGTTGCTCCGCGGCATGTGGGATCTTCCCGGACCAGGGCTCGAACCCGTGTCCCCTGCATTGGCAGGCGGATTCTCAACCACTGCGCCACCAGGGAAGTCCACAGATATAGTATTTACCTACAGACATTTTCCCAAAGAACTGGTGAGAGGGGAAGAATGGGGAAGAATCCAGATCCTGGATGTAGTTAGCACCTCAGGGTCCCTTTCTCTTAAACCAGGTCTCAGAGCCCCTGTCAGATGGTGGCCTGGGTACCTGCCCTGCTGCAGGGGGCAGGTACCCAAATCATCTCATGTCATCATCCAAAACTCACTGAGTGGTTAACACTGCTTGGCCCAGGGCTAGGTACCACAGAAGTCCTGTCACCATAAATCACCAGGCTTTTATCTGACTGGGTCTGGAATGGGGATTTTTCAGGGCTGTACCCAAGTATACTTCTTTTTTTTTTTTTTTTTTTTTTAAAAGCACTGAAGTAGCTTACTTCCCTGCCTCGAATTAGAATGAAATACATATTTTAAAAAATTTATTTATTTATCTATTTTTGCTGTGTTGGGTCTTCGTTTCTGTGCGAGGGCTTTCTCCAGCTGTGGCAAGCGGGGGCCACTCTTCATCGTGGTGCACGGGCCTCTCACTATCGCGGCCTCTCTTGCTGCAGAGCACAGGCTCCAGACGCGCAGGCTCAGTAATTGTGGCTCATGGGCCTAGTTGCTCCGCGGCATGTGGGATCTTCTCAGACCAGGGCTCGAACCCGTGTCCCCTGCATTGGTAGGCAGACTCTCAACCACTGCGCCACCAGGGAAGCCCCCGGGAAGCCCCCGGGAAGCCCCCAAGTATACTTCTTTTCCTAACCTGACACTCAACATGGGAAGCTCACATGAGCAGGTGTCAGCAATCCCTTGGGCTTCAGCTTCAATAAACAGGCAAAACAAATGTTTAGGCACTAACAAGGAAAGGAACAAGGAAGGTAAAAGGTCTTTGACTCAAGTTGACTCAAGTCCTGAGTCTTCTACTCACAAGTTATTGTAACTTCCTTGATCTTCGGTTTAGTTATCTGTGCATGTGTCACAGTCATGCTTATCTCATAGATTATAAGTGTAGGGGATGAAAAATCTTACCCTCTACCCTCTAATGTTCAGTTCCTGAGGTCTGTGAATTAAACTGACAAATGGCAGATAAACAGGAGCAAAGGCATATTAATAAAAATATTTATTAATATTTTTAATTTTTTGTACACATAAAAGTGACAGAAAAGAAGGCTTCACAGGAAAGAAGGGAACATCCCAAAGAAGCAGTAAGACTCAGAGGCTTATATACTATTTTAAAAAGGAGATAAGGGCTTCCCTGGTGGCGCAGTGGTTGAGAGTCCGCCTGCCGATACAGGGGACACAGGTTCGTGCCCCGGTCTGGGGAGATCCCACATGCTGCGGAGCGGCTGGGCCCGTGAGCCATGGCTGCTGAGCCTGTGCATCCGGAGCCTGTGCTCCGCAATGGGAGAGGCCACAACAGTGAGAGGCCCGCGTACCGCAAAAAAAAAAAAAAAAAAAAGGAGTTAAATTGTGGAGAAGTGACTAGACAAAGGAAAGAGTGGTTGGGCTCTTAGGGCAAATAAATTGTGGGAAAGTGATGAGGAAATATATGGAGGTAACTACTGGAAGATAAGGTTTGACCATGAGGTATCTCCTCGCCATCTCTGTCTCCAGTGACTATGGTTGTTCTTTGTCTGTTATGGGAGAGGGCAACACTCGCACGAGGGAAAATTATGCCCTGTTTTTAAGCAGATAGAGGAAGAGAAGAGATATCTTCTAAGAATTATTTTGAACTGAAGGCAAATGAGAAAAGGCAGACACAGAAAGAGCTCTCGGCTCTTCCTCTATCTGCTTAAATATGGCATATTTAAGCCAAAGTGGCATATTTGGAGTGGCATATCCTGATCGCCATCATAAGTGAGAAAAAAGCATAAAGCAGGGAGCCTTTTCTGATTCAAAAGAATGGAAGGGTTGGAGTGGGATAAAGGGTCAAAGTGAATATGGCAGCAAGAGAAAGGCATCTGCAGTGGAGAAGGGTGCCTGTTGCCAGCAGCTGGCTGCCCATGCTCAGTGAGCAAGACACAGAGCCGCTGAAAGCCGCCCTGTTTTCTATCCCTCACACTCTTCTCCCGCAGCAGAGCATCTCCAGGCCTCAGGGTGCAGAGCAGTGCCTCTCAAACCCCGCAGAGTACCACACACCAGCACCAACAAGCGCTGACCAGGTTATTCGTCCAGTGCTTCTCCTTCAACGAGAATTTCCAGAAACACGTATTTACTCAGCAAGATTGTTAACTGCCCCCTGGATGTGGCCACTGCTAGAGAGGGAGACGAGTTCAAGAAGGAATAATATGCTAACCTTGCATCACAGATGTTCGGAGAACATCAGTTAGAGCTTAAGGGTGGGCAGGGATTTCCCAGTTGAACAGGGAGGGGCGTCAGCAGAGCATCACAAATAAAGAGAACTGTCTGTACCCAGGCCCAGGGGCCTGAAACAGCCTGTGTGCTTGGGGTAGAGAAGATGCGGACCTGGGGCTGGGGAGTAGGGAAAGGGGGCAGGCTGGCGTCAGATCACGTGGCCTAGGCATTTGAGAAGAAAGCAATCAACATCTACACTCTCGGGAATTCCCTGGATGTCCAGTGGTTAGGACTCCACACTTTCACTGCTGAGGGCCCAAGTTCAATCCCTGGTGGGGGAACTAAGATCCTGCAAGCCACGCAGAGCAGCCAAAAAAAAAAAAATCGACACTATCAAATCATTAAAGGACTCTACTAGCCCTGTTAAAGATGGACAAAAAATGGAAAGAGATTTGTGTGTGGTTGGGACACCAGTTAGGAGGTTAGTGTGATGATCAGAAGTAGGTTAGAGGCGGTGGAAACTGACGCAGGGGGAAAGTACTTGTGCTCCTAAGAGGCCACTGCGTGGAATTGGGCAGAAGTCAGGGTGAGGAGTCAGAGCTGCTCTGCCTGCGAATATTTCCACGTCCTCCTCTGTAATATATGCAAAAAATACATGTAATATATGTTTTTAAAAATGCTGTCTTAGTTCACTCAGGCTGCTGTAACAAAATATCTCGGACTGGGTGGCTTATAGACAGAAACATATTTTTCACAGTTCTGGAGGCTGGGAGGTCCAAGATCATGGCATCAGCAAATTCTATGTCTGGTGAGGGCCCCGTCCTCACATGGCCAAAAATGCAAGGGAGCTCTCTGGGCTTTTGTCTGTTTGTTTGGCCGCACTGCACAGCTTTGGATCTTAGTTCCCCGACCAGGAATTAAACCCGTGCCCTCAGCAGTGAAAGCATGGAGTCCTAACCACAAGTCCTAACCACTTCCCTGGGACCACCAGGGAGGTCCTCTGGGGTCTTTTATATAAAGGCACTAAACCCATTCATGAAGGCCCTTCCCTCATGACCTAATCACCTCCCAAAGGCCCCACCTCCTAATACACCATGCGGGGCATGACATTTTCAAAACAGGAATTTGGCGGGGGGCATGGTGTGTGGACACAAACGTTCAGACCGTAGCAAGTGCCTAGCACAGTGTGAACATAGTAACAGTAGCTCTTGGTGCCAGGACAGGTTAAAGTCCACATTTCTAGCTTGAGATATCCACTTGGAAGTGATTCCCTTTACGTAGATAGGAAATCTAGGAATCGGGTTGGAGCAAGGAAAAGAATGACTTCATTTTGAGGCTGCTGGTTGAAATTATGATGCTGAACATCCAGATACAGATATAAATGGAGCAGGACGCTTTAGGCACACCTGCACCTGGAGCCTGGAAGGGGACATTGTACGTTTGGGGGCTGTTAGCACAGAGGTGGCCAGGGTGTGGATGAGACCACTGGGAGGGAAACCTGGGAAGTGCCAGTGTTTCAGGAGCAGCAGAGTCAGAGAAGTCAGAGGATGAAACAGAGAAGCCAGAGGGAGAGAGAGGACAGAACCAGAGGAGGGAAGGTCTGGGGAAGCAGAGGGGAAAGAGAACCACAAGGTGAACAGCAAAGACCCCTCCACGGTATGGAAGAGACACGTTCATCTGATTTGCTAATTAGGATATTACTGGTGACCGGGGCTGAGGGCCGGGACAGTCTGTGTTATAAGTGGGAGTTAAGAGACTGGAGAAAACGAGGACAGAAAGGACATTCCCCTGGCAGAGAGGAGAGGAGAGAAGAGGGACAGGCTCGGGAGAGGCAAGATGGAAACTGTAGGCAGGGTTTTTCTTCTCATTGTAAATTATGACATGCAGAAAAACACATAAAACCAAATAGACAACATATTATAAAGTGCGACCCAGGTCAAGAAATAGGACATTGCCATCCCTCAGCTCGGACACCCCTGCCCTGCACATTCTGTTCAACTGCCCCCCTCCCTCAGGCATAACGAGGTTCCCAACTTTGTGGTAACTACTTCGCCGTTTTGCCTTATGCCTTAACTTCTAATTATGAATCCTTAAACACTGCCTTTACCTGTTTTTGAACTTTATATAAGTAGAAAACCTCAAGAAAAATTATTTGCTTCCTTTAGAACATTTATATGGAATTAGGTAAGATGAATCATTTTGTATCTGGCTTCTTTTGCTCAGTTTTATATTTCTAAGATTCAGCCATAGTACTGTGTGTAACCAGAGTTCATCCAATTTCCTTGATACACAGTATTCTCTGTCAATACTACACAATTTATCTATTTTACTGTCAGTGGACTTTGCCTCGTTAAGTTTGGAGCTTTGGGGAACTTCAAAATAACAAAGGCAGCTATGAATATTCTTGTACGTGTCTCCTGGTGAATAACACTTGTATTTTGGGGTTATACGTAGGAGTGGAATTACTATGTCATTGGGAATACATACACACTTTCAACTTTGATAATAATTCCAGACTGGTTTCCTAAGTGGTTTTACCAGTTTATACTCCCATCCACAGAGTGTGAGTTCCTATTACTTCATAGCCTCAACAACATTTATCGGGTTTGTTAATTTCAGTGATTCTCGTAGGTATATAGTCATATATTAGGGAGGTTTGATTTTAATTTTCCTGTGTTATTGGCTATTAGATTCCTACTTTATGAAATACTTGCTCAAGTCTCTTGTCTATTTTCTCTACTGGATTTTGTCTTTTCCCTATTGATTCGGAAGAGTTCTCTTTCAAAATGAAAGTCTTCTATCACTCTGAAGCTGTCTTTCGCTCTTTAACATTTTGATAAACAAAAGTTAATTATATTGCGGCCCCATTTATCAGGTGTTTGTTTTATATATCCTGTTTAAGAAATCACTTTCTACCCTGCAAGATCATGAAGATACCTTCTCACATTTTCTATAAACTTGTTCTTGCTTTCTACATTGAGGCCTCTAGTCCCTCTGAAACGGATTTTTATGTATAGTGTAAGATGAGAGTCAAGTTTTCTGTGTTTCTACATGGACATTCAATTATTTCACCATCACTTTAAAAAGAAAAATCTTTTCTTCACTTGACAAATACCACAAATTCCAAGAGTCTATCTTTGGGGTAAGTTTTTTTAGAATAGGGCAACTGAAAGATTTTTTTCGAACTCAAAGAAGGGGAAAGGATCCAGAGAAAAGGAAGAGATGAAATTGACAGCAGGAGAGGTGGGATAAAACTCAGAACTTCTAACGGTGAAAATCCAGGCAAGTTTTTTTTTTTTTTTTTTTTTTTTTTTTTTGCGGTACGCGGGCCTCTCTCTGTTGTGGCCTCTCCCGTTGCGGAGCACAGGCTCCGGACGCGCAGGCTCAGCGGCCATGGCTCACGGGCCCAGCCGCTGCGCGGCATGTGGGATCTTCCCGGACCGGGGCACGAACCAGTGTCCCCTGCATCGGCAGGCGGACTCTCAACCACTGCGCCACCAGGGAAGCCCCCAGGCAAGTTTTTGAACGCACCTCTTTCCTAAAGCATGTCCCTTAGAATCCCAGCACAAGTGTTCTCCTGCCCATGAGTAAACATTGATCTTGCCATGAGTGGCCGTTAGAGGCACAGGGCCCATCCTTGCTCTGACATCGGTTGGGTAGGACCCACTTATGAATGTCCTGAGACAGCCCTAGACTGGAATTGTGCCTCTACTCTACACAAACATGGAGGAAGGCCAGCTCACTCCATGATTCACCTGGTGAGCCAGTCAGGTTTGGAGGTTGTTAAATGGAGCTCAAAATTTGGGAGGTCATATAAGTGCTGGAATGTTGGCATAGACTTTGAACCCAGATTCTTTGAAGTTCTGAGGTTGGAAGAGTGCTGTTTCTTCAACACATTAATCAGGGAGATCAGCATGAATCAAACTCAGATAACTGAGTATGTTTTCACGTAGCTCAGGACAAGCTTGGCTAGAGCTATCTAGATGCTTTTTTTTTCCCCACAGGTAAATTAAGACACAGAAAATACATGATAATAGAGTTGCCATATGACCCTGCAATCCCACTCCTGGGCGTATATCTGGACATAAGTATAATTCAAAAAGATACATGTACCTCTATGTTCATAGCAGCACTATTTACAATAGCAAGACAGGGAAGCAGTCTAAATGTCCATCAACAGATGAATGGTAAAAAATGATGTGGTACATATATACAATGGAATATTACTCAGCCATAAAAAAGAAGGAAATAATGCCATTTGTAGCAACATAAATGGACCTAGAGATTATCATCCTAAGTGAAGTAAATCAGACAGAGAAAGACAAATATATGATATCACTTATATGTGGAATCTAAAACAAACGATACAAATGAACTTATTTACAAAACAGAAATAGACTCAGACATAAAATACAAACTAATGAAGAAATGAAATTGAGTTATTTGTAGTGAGGTGGATGGACCTAGAGTCTGTCATACAGAGTGAAGTAAGTCAGAAAGAGAAAAACAAATACCGTATGCTAACACATATATATGGAATCCAAAAAAAAAAAAAAAAAGATTATGAAGAACCTAGGGGCAGGACAGGAATAAAAAGGCAGACATAGAGAATGGACTTGAGGACACGGGGAGGAGGAAGGGTAAGCTGGGACAAAGTGAGAGAGTGGCATGGACATATATACACGACCAAATGTAAAATAGATAGCTAAAAAAAAAAATAGATGGATAGCTAGTGGGAAGCAGCCGCATAGCACAGGAAGATCAGCTTGGTGATTTGTGTCCACCTAGAGGGGTGGGATAGGGAGGGTGGGAGGGAGGGAGATGCAAGTAGAAAGTGATAGGGAACATATGTATATGTATAGCTGATTCACTTTGTTATAAAGCAGAAACTAACAAACACACCATTGTAAAGCAATTATACGCCAATAAAGATGTTAAAAAAAAAAAAAAAAAACTTATGGTTACCAAAAGGGAAAAGGGCGGGGAGGGAGGGATAAATTAGGAGTTTGGGATTAACAGATACAGACTACTATATATAAAATAGATAAACGATAAGGACCTACTGTATAGCATGGGGAATTATATTCAATATATTTTAATTACGTATAACAAAATAATCTGAAAAAGAATATATGTATAGAAGTGAATCACTTTGCTGTACACCTGAAACTAACAAAACATTGTAAATCAACTATACTTTAATAAAAAAACAAAAAATAATGTGGCAATTCTGGAAAACAGATACATCCCCGTTTCTCCAGGCTTTATTGTTGTTGCTGTTTGTTGCTGTTGTCATTATTGTTACTATTTGTTTCTTTAGTGGATTAACTGAAATGATTTTATGTAGTCTGCATTTATTGTCATGTGTGGCCACTAAAGTCTCTGCTCAGTTAGTTTGAGGATCTGATATAAATTCCCAAGAGGCTGGAACCAATAAATCTCCCAGGCTTTGCTGAGGGCTCTGGGTGCCTGCTGGGGAGATTGCCTTCAGTGCTCAGGCAAGCTGGCTACAGTTCTATGTTTACTTTACTCCCTGCTTCTGTTGAGTTTCAACATCAGCCAGAGATGAGAACTTTGATTTTTCTCAGGTCTTTCTCAAGCATGAACATGACTCCGGGCATGTCCCTGGGCTTCTAATTTCCCAGGAATATCAGAGCGTTTCAAAGTCCCTTATGGATATCTCATTCCCCAGCCTTTCCTTTAAATTTTTGTTTATCTCGTTTTCTCCAACTGTTATCACCACCTCAGGCAGCCGCCTACCTTAAACGATTGCCCCCAGGAAAATAGCACTGGGTGAACTCTAACTCAGATTAAATAAAGACATGCCTTGTGAGTGGGATTTTCTGAGGAACTGCAAGACAGGTCAAATAATGGCAGTTACCTTGGAATTGGACTTTGGGAGAGTGACAACCCCATTTTGCCTCAGTATTTACCCATTAATATGAGATAAGGCTCTCTGCACCATGAAAAAGTGTCACAGTCCAAAAGGGGCCAAGAGAGGCATAACAGCTCCCCTTCTGGACCACCCAGTTGCCTTATTTTGCTGACCTGCTCAGCTTTGGAAATGTACCATTTTACCCTGTCCGTCACATCACTTTATAAGTTTGCTAGCTTTTAAATAATTTTTTTAAAGTATTTATTTATTTGGTTGCATCAGGTCTTAGTTGCGGCAGGCGGGCTCCTTACTTGCGGCTCAAGGGCTCCTTAGTTGCAGCGCACCAGCTCCTTAGTTGCTGCTCGCAAGCTCCTTAGTAGTGGCATGCGAAATCTTAGTTGCGGCATGCATGCAGGATCTAATTCCCGGACCAGGGATCAAACCCGGGCCCCCTGCACTGGGAGTGCAGAGTCTTAACCACTGCACCACCAGGGAAGCCCCAAGAATGTTTATTTTTCTAATTCTCATTACTGCATTCTGAGTTTCTCATCCACTCAAGTCCTTCACTTCGGGAACACTTACAAGGAGGAAGTTGGTTAGAGAGCACTGGTCTGACTTGCGCAGCCAGGGAGGTTTGAAACAAAGTAATTGCTTAATTACTTAATTGCTTAATTGAGGACTGGTCAGACCCAGGCAGATGAAGCAGTTGGGGAGCAAAGGTTTAGGCACAGGTTATGTTGGAGTCAGCAAGGCAGGGCATAAAGTCAAGAGAAGATATGTCTAGGAGCCAGCAAATGTGAGGCTTTCTGTTGACCCACACAGCCGCTTCCTTGTTCCCCTGCAGAGCATGAGGTCTTGAGGTCAGGGAAGAGGGAAGAAAGAAGTGGGAAAGGAAGAATTTAGAAAAGCACACGTGGGAGTAAGAAGTAGTCTGCTGTGCTCCAAGTACTGACCATAGCGTATGTGGTTCTGACCTTGGCTGCAGATGGCAAGGGGCCTCTTGTTAAGGAGGAAGTGGGAGAGGGAGGAAAGGGGTGAGCTCCTGAAAAAAGCCAGACAGTTGGTGGGTGGGTGGGAAAGTGAGGGTGACAGCAGGGCACAGACACTGAGACTGAAAGCTACATACTAAGTCATTACGAGGAGGGCAAAAAACCCCTTGGGTTGAGGCTTCAAAGCCAGGCTGCCAGGTCCGCCATTTAGGCAAGTGACCTAACTTCTATGCCTATTTCTTCATCCCAAAATAGGTACTAATACCCTGCATCATAAGACTTTTGGGAGATTAATGTAAAGCACTAGTACCTAGCAAGTGCTCAAGTATCAGCAACTATTATTTAAACCATTTACGTGGGGAGGCTGTTTTGGTGCAGGCCAAACCAAATTTTCAACTCCAGGTGTGAAGTCTGTCTCTTCTCATAGCAAATACTGGAATCCACTGATAGAAAAACTGTGAGAGATGCCAACATGCAGATCTGAATTGTTACCATGTCAACTGAACGTAAAACCTCATGTCCCTGAGGTCTCCAGCACACTGGAGAGCTCGGCCCTCAACATCTGTCTCTCTTCAAAGCACTGTAGAAAGTTATTTACAGATATTCTGGTTCATTTTGATTCATGTTCTATTTAATCAAATGAATTTCTTTTAAAATTTTTATACACTGTTAAGTTTATTTGATGTGTTTCTAGCACTTAATTACTTAATTAGTACTCCCTGGAAAGAAGTGCTTGATGGCCAAGGTGACTTTAGAAATCACCAAAAAGCAAATTTCTTCCAACTGTGAGCAAATTCAAATGCCTATGACATAACAATGTGCAACTGACTGGTATAAAATACTCCAGTTCTAAGTAAGGATAATACTTAGAAATAAATGACCGTAACGCCCCACAATAACATAAGAATCAGGTAGGCACTACTGACTCAGGCTTTATCCTGCAGGTGATTCAGGCTTTGGCATAAAACACACCTTTCTTCCCCACTCCCGTACCTTGTGGCTTGAGGGATCTTAGTTCCCGGACCAGGGATCGAACCTGGGCCCCCTGTAGTGGAAGCTCAGAGTCCTGGACCACCAGGGGATTCCCTAAAACACTCCTTTACATAAAGAGGGCTGGAGAGTGGCTGAAGCAGGAACCAAAAGTAGACTTGGAGTCGATTTCACTGAACTTGCAGGAAGGTCCCAAGTTGTAATACCCACTGTATAAACCAATGGTTGCAAATGCAAAGCAGGATTTTGAATAGCTTAGGGGCTATTCAAGATAATACAAGATGAAGTTACAAGATGAAGGTGTCATTAATAATGTCTGATGTCTCTTGACACCACCTGTATCTCTCCTTCCCTATTTCCCTTTTCTTCCTTCTTATTCTGTAGTACTCTAATAATAGACTTTAATAAAAGCTGAAGCCATGTTTTCTGCTCTTAATTTTAGAAATAAAATTAAGAAATAAATTTAAATATTAGAAATAAGTCTTTCAGTGACTAATCTGACTAAATTGCTTCACAGACAAGTGTTATTACATCCTTCATAGCTTTTGTATATTATAAATATTAGACAGCGTAAATTTCTTAATCTTTTGATCTTTGGCTGACAGTCAGGAGGCCTACAGAAAGAAGACCACCACCAGCCTTGTGGCCTATGGTGAAAGCATTTTTATAAACAAAACACAATCTACAGTCACCTCACCATCTGAATTTTTTTTCTCTTTTTTTTTTTCTTTTTTTTGCGGCACGCGTGCCTCTCACTGCCGGGGCCCCTCCTGCTGCGGAGCACAGGCTCCGGACGCGCAGGCTCAGCGGCCATGGCTCACGGGCCCAGCCGCTCCGCGGCATGTGGGATCTTCCCGGACCGGGGCACGAACCTGTGTCCCCTGCATCAGCAGGCGGACTCTCAACCACTGCGCCACTAGGGAAGCCCTCACCATCTGAATTTTGATCCCTTCAGACAGACTGGAGATTTGCCTACTAAAACAAATCAGAGAAGGAAATGAGAGTAAGAAGAATCTTACTTTCGACTGAGAAATTCAAAGGGATTTTTATCCTTGTTTATTAATTTTTTTCTCAACTGTAGGAAGATGTTTTCCTTATAAGAGCACCTCCGGTTCCCCTGTGACTAAATGGGTTGCATCTTTGGAATGTCAGACACAGCCAAGTTTATTCCAGTTAACCCGTAGAAGTAGTACCTTGAACTTTTTAATAGTCCTTATACCAACTATAATTAATGATCAATTAAATAATTTATGATTGACAGCTTTTCCTCTAAACTCCCTGAGAACAGGGACTGTAATGCAATGCCTTGTAACTAATACAGTGTCTATGCCATAGTAGGTACACAGTAAGTTTTATTAAAGGAATGAATGAGAATGCTTGGGATGGAGCCCCAAGGAACTATATGTAACATTAAGGGTTGAGTGAAAAGGCTTATACGGTACAGGAAAAGGAGAAGGAGAAGTACAGATGGTAGGAAAGAACTAGCAAAATGTGATCACAGAAGTCAGGGACAAGAATATTTTAAGGAGTAAATGGTCCACTATATATGATGAAAACTGGACTTAGGGAAATGGAAACCATTGATTACTTTAGCAAGGGTGATTTCCATAGTGTGGTAAGAATGAAAGGCATTTTGGCATGGGTTCAAGAGTGAATATGAGGCAAAAAATGGAACCAGTGTCTTGTCTGATCAGGCTGCTATAACAAAATACTACAGACTCAGTAGCTTAAAGACAACAGAAATTTATTTCTGGAGACTGGAAGTCTAAGATCAAGGTGTTAGCATGGTCAGTGTTCTAGTGTGAGTCCTCTTCCTGGTTTAGAGCCAGCACCTTTGAAATTACCATGTCCTCACATGGTAGAAGAGGCTCGGTATCTCTGTGGGCTAACTTTTATAAGGGCACTAATTATTCCCATTCATGAGTGTTCCACCCTCAAGACTTAAGCAACTCTCAAAGGCCCTACTTCCTAATACCATCATTTTTGGGGGTTAGAATTTCAACATAATGATTTTTTTTTTTTTTTTTTTTTTTTTTTGTGGTACGTGGGCCTCTCACTGTTGTGGCCTCTCCCGTTGCGGAGCACAGGCTCCGGACGCGCAGGCTAAGCGGCCATGGCTCACAGGCCCAGCCTTTCCGTGGCATGTGGGATCTTCCCGGACCAGGGCACGAACCCGTGTCCCCTGCATCGGCAAGCGGACTCTCAACCGCTGCGCCACCAGGGAAGCCCCAACATAATGAATTTTGAGGGGACACAAACATTCAGACAGTAGCAACCAGTAAGTGCAGATAGAAAACTGGTGGGGTTTTTTTGGTTTTTTAAATTTTATTTATTTATTGTTTCTGGCTGTGTTGGGTCTTTGTTGCTGCGTGCGGGCTTTTCTTTGGTTGCGGTGAGCGGGTGCTACTCTTCATTGCGGTTCACTGGCTTCTCATTGCGGTGGCTTCTCTTGTTGCAGAGCACGGGCTTTAGATGCGCAGGCTCTGTAGTTGTGGCACACGGGCTTAGCTGTTCCACGGCATGCGGGATCTTCCCGGACCAGGGATCGAACCCGTATCCCCTGCACTGGCAGGCGGATTCTCAACCACTGCGCCACCAGGGAAGCCCAGAAAACTGGTTTTTAATGGGAGAAGAATTCTTGGCTTCACATATTAAAAAATTGATAAAGATGCAACTATTAGAAAATCAAGGGAAAAGAGGGTTGGGTGAGGCAATGCATGGGAAAGCACAGAGCACTGTGTAAGAAGTCCAGATGTTGTCATATTATTGCTGTTAGGATTAGCTTCTCCATGCGTGTCTTGAGACCTCTCCCTCTCAAATATATAGTAGAAGTTCTTGTGGGAGGGTCTTCAAGTATTCAAACAACAGCCTAAGTCAAAGAAAAGCAAAAGAAACAATAACAGGAAATTGGAACCAGGCTGAAATAATCACACATTATCAAGTACAAATATGAAAAACTAAGATAAGAGTGAAAGACAACCCAGCAGGAGAAGGGCAGTGATGTCTCGGAGTGTACAATTCTACATTTATACGACTTTCAGCTAGTTCCAGGATCTGGAAACCACATGTGAAAAAAGGAAAACATATACATATGTGTTTTTGGAGAAATTTAACTCCACTATTGGTGATGAGTTGGTTAGTGTGGTGACAGGTCGACCATCCCATTATAAAGTTACATTTCTCTCTTTCTAATTAGTAAGTGATCTGAGCAGTGATTCTTCAGGCTGTGTGAATATCCAGTTCCCCAGCACATTTCACCGCATGGTTTTTGCATCCATTGATGACCCTTTCCTGGATCAATTATTACTTCGGGAGTTGCAAAATGGTAACTTCCATTTCTTCAGTATTCCTTACCCCACATTGTTTTGAAAAGAATGAACTTCTCTTTTTTTGTCTTTCTCTCTTTTTTGAGTATCGTTGTAGACTAACGTTCCCTTTTATTCAATGTTTTATAATCAATTACCAACATTATTTGTTTCTTCCAACACTTTTTATGAAATTTTTCAAACATACAGAAAAGTTGAAAGAATTTCATAGTGAACATCACCCACATTCTACAAGTTACATTTTACTATCCTTTATCACAGATTTCTTCATCTATGCTGCCCTCTATCCATCCATCATTCCGTCGTATTTTTTGACATAAGTTGCAGTTATTGTTCACATTTTTTACTTTTTGGTACTCAATTTGTCCCAAATTTGGCCAGTGACCAGAGTATATAAAAATGAGGTCACGTTAATGGTTTTTACCAGGTTCCTGCTTCCAGACTACCAGAATCAGGAGTGGGGCTGAGGGTTGGCCTTCATGGCACCTCTATCTTGCCGCATTAGTGGAATGGCCTAAACAAGTGGACATTGCATGCAGCCATCAATCTCCAGCCTACCTGAGCTTGTCTGGTCTGGCACCAGAATTACATTGGAAGTTAATCTGCATTTCATCTTTTAAGTATAACCCAGGACTCTGATCATTTCTGATAGAAAAATACAACCTCTTTTAGAAAAATCGTATGACATCAGCCTCAGACAATTAAGCAGGAAGCTTAACCATCACTCATTTTCTCTTTACTTCAAGAATCTATATGAACCAGATGCCAAGTCCTTTATTCTTGGGCATTTTTTGAGTTCTCTGACTAGGAGATTTACTGGATGATAATATGGACAGAACCAGAAGTAAAACCAGGACCTCCAATGACAAAGAAAAAAAAAAGGTCCATATTCTCTCAGATGTATCCATTTACGGTGGCTTCATAAATAAGAGATACATCAGGTGGGGAGTGGGCAGGGAAACCTTTCCCATGAGGCTGAGGAGAAAGGGGCACATTCTACTCCACAGACCAAGAGGAGATTGAACTCCGTGTTTGAAATGTATGTGACAGATGCTAAAGGACCCTCACTACATTGAGCTACTAAGTACAAGTAGAAAAAAGAATTCGTATCTATTGCATAATTTACATCCATGGCATTGAAATTAAAGTGGTTATTGGAACTTGTCACTGGACCTTGCTGGGGTATTTTTCCTTGTTTTTTAAAGTGTTAATAAAGATGCATATATGTTATTCTATCACAAATTAATTTTAATATTTTAATAACTGTATTTCAATATAATTGGCTTCCTTTTAATCCTATATATTTAATTTTATGTATTTTAAAACACTCTGAAACGGGTGCATCAGCTCCACCAACTGCCCTGCTTTAGGACAGTTCCCAGAAGTTGCACATAGCTTCCATCACAGTGGCAGAACTTCATCATAACCACTGGGGGTTTAGGAAATATGCCTTTTTCTGGGAAACCGTAGGCCCTGCTAAAATTCAGAGCTGTATTTCTAAAGGAAATGGGGAAGAATAGATGTTGGGGACAACTAGAAGTCTTGGCCATAATATTATATTTTTTATTGGAGTCCAAGAGCTGTTAATTAGATTCCTATTTTTTGTTGTCATTTTGGTTTTCCTTTATCCTTACTTTCCCACTTGATTTGTCATAGACTGAAAGAGTTCTCTGAACCTCTTTCTAAATGTGTCTCTAGATTTTTCTCCCAGTTTCCCTTGTTAATCGATGCCACTTGTACATAGATAGCCATCCTTCAGAGAGTGAGATTGGACCCCGACCACTGGCTTCTTTTTGGACGTGGTAATGGAATTTTTTGTCCTCTCTTCAGCCTTGATTGATTAAGATGATGACCACTGCGTGTTTTACCTTTCTGAGTCATTTTCAGTATATGGTTGTGTTCTGTTATTCCATCTGACTCAATCAAATAGATTTGCTTGCCCTTAGCTTCTCTCATCATATTTGATGTGATTTTTAAAAAAAACTTTTCATTGGTTTGCTTAATTTTTGTTTGATTTCTTCTGAAGACATATTTTGTTTGTTTGTTTTAATGGCTCCTTTTATAACCAACTTAAGATTGTGAGTAATCACAAAATTTCTATATTTTCTACTTTCCATTATTTTATTTCCTTCTCTTCCATCACTTAATTTTAACTGACTATATATCTTTTAGTGTTTACCTTTCTATCTTAAACACTGCTACTTATAATCTCTTCCAGCTCCCAGAAATTAAAAGTTGAGGAAACTGGCATATTTATCCTACCATCAAAATTTTTGTTTCCTTCTCCTTCAAGTGGTGCTCTGATCATCTTTTCTACATTATCAGAGGTTGTAATGTTTATAATTTGTTCTGGAAACTTACTCCCTGGAGTTGTTTTGGATTTCGATTCATTAAAAAGATTCAAAACATGCTATCACTTCTTTTGCCAAAATTTCTCCCTTTATCATTTGTTTCGCTGGTTCTTCCTCAAGGTGTTTCTTCAAGAAAGCTCACAGAAGTCATATTCCATGAATACTTGCATGTTTAAATGTATTTTTTTCTAAATCCAATAAATAGAAACCTTCCTCTAATTTTTCTCCTTCAGGTACAGGACTCTGACTCTTTCCACTTCTCCTTACGTCTCTATCCTTAGAGGTTCCTTTTGCCTATGGCTCACAGAGATCACGAGGGGAGAATGTCATCAGTGTTCTGTAGCCCTGACTCCTTGCAGCCAACTCAAAGCTCTGTTCAGAGCATTCAGAGGTGACAGAGAATTATTCCAGGGCAGTGTGATAACGAGTCCCAGGCTGGTCAGGTGCTTTCCTCGGCACCCGGTCTGTGAACCCACACAGCCTGGCAAGAAAAACAGGCACATCTCACGGAGAAGCAGTCTAGCCAGTGCCCATCACCTCACATTAAGGATTACGTAAACCCAAGACTTGAGCCAGAGGTTACCTGAACCAAGAGGGTCAGAAAGATCAGAGGCTTCTGGAATACTGCCTTTGAAAATGCAACCGTTCCAAGGTAATGCTCATGCAACTTGAAAGAAAATTTTAGATAGAACTGGCCTTAAAATATTTGACATTTGTAGAGTTTTAAAATAGATAGATAGATAGACAGACAGATAGATAGAAGGATGATAGTTAAGAGGGGGGAGGAATGATTGCAATTTGAAGAGATTAGATTCACAAAACAGATGTTGACTTTTACATGCCAACTTTCAACAAGAGGACAAAGTGGCGAAGAGGTGCCACCACCTTTGAGCGGCTGGGCCCCTGCCGCAGTAGGTGGGCTGCGTCATGCCACCTCTGGCCCGTAGCTTTGCCTCCCTCTCCTGTTCTGCCGCGGGCCCATGATGCCGCAGTACCAGACACAGGAGGAATTCAGTCACGCAGTGGAGAAACTCTACCTCGCAGACCCTATGAAGGCATGTGTGGTTCTCAAATACAGGCATTCTGATGGGAGTTTGGGTATTAAAGTAACAGATGATTTAGTTTGTTTTGTGTATAGAACAGACCAAGCTCAAGATGTAAAGAAGACTGAGAAATTCCAGTCAACTAATGTGACTTATGGTGGCCAAGGAATCCCATCAGTGTTGCCATGGAAACGGACTGAATGTTTTGAAATGAAGACTGTCATGTTCTTAGGAAGTAAATATCTTTTGAATTTGAGAAAGTGTTGGGACAGAAAACACTTTATGTAACTAAGTGGGCTATTCAGAAGCCAAGAGATCATTTTTTTAATGTTTACTTTAGAGGGCTAGGAATGTAAATGCTTTCAGTTAGAAAGCCTTTATTTAGTTTTGGAAATGGAACAAGGAATGCCTCTATCTTGGAAACTTTTTGAAGATTGTTTGATGTTAGGCAAAATAAAAACTTACTCTCTGGTAAGTCTGTAACAGTAATTTGAAAATGAGATATCAAGAAAAGCCAATTCTTCCTTAAATTTAGTTAATCTGTCTTTAAAAGAAAATTAAATGTAACCGTTTTGCCAGATTGATATATTTCTTTTGGAGCATAAATTTTGTGCTGTTGATGACCAGCAAATACAAAATATGGTAACTGGAATTAACTGTGCACAGCAGTATACCTGATTATATATGGTAGTGTAGTCTCTATATCTAAAAATAACTATGAAAACAAGTATGCTTTACCTTAAACTTTATAAATTTAAACTATATATTTTGTTTTGCTTTATTTTTATAAATTTATTTATTTATTTTTGGCTGCGTTGGGTCTTTGTTGCTGCATGCAGGCTTTCTCTAGTTGCAGCAAGCAGGTGCTATTCTTCGTTGCCGTGCAAGGGCTTCTCATTGCAGGGGCTTCTCATTGCGGTTGCTTCTCTTGTAGCGGAGCATGGGCTCTAGGTGCGTGGGCTTCAGTAGCTGTGGCACGCAGGCTCAGTAGTTGTGGCTCGCGGGCTCTAGAGCGCAGGCTCAGTAGTTGTGGTGCGTGGGCTTAGTCGGTCCACGGCATGTGGGATCTTCGAGGACCAGGGCTCAAACCTGTGTCCCCTGCATTGGCAGGCAGATTCTTAACCACTGTGCCACCAGGGAAGTCCCTGGGTTTTTTTTTAACATCTTTATTGGGGCATAATTGCTTTGCAATGGTGTGTCAGTTTCTGCTGTATAACGAAGTGAATCAGCTATACATATACATATACCCCTATATCTCCTCCCTCTTGCATCTCCCTCCCTCTCACCCTCCCTATCCCACCCCTCGAGGTGGACACGAAGCACCGAGCTGATCTCCCTGTGCTATGTGGCTGCTTCCCACTAGCTATCTATTTTACATCTGGTAGTGTATATATATCCATGCCACTACATCTGCATCTTTATTCCTGTCCTGCCCCTAGGTTCTTCAGAACCATTCTTTTTTTTTTTTTAGATTCCATAAACTCTATTTTTAAATATAAGGGATTCATCATATCATTAACTTGTTGAGCAAAGACTTACTCTGAATCTAATTTTCAGTGCTCAGAAACATCTGCCATTACTTTAAATGCATGAACAGAATGCTCACTAATGGATTGAAACAACCATATTACACAAATATATGCCACATATTTGCCATCTATATTTTCTCAGAAGGGCTAAGGATTATTTGAACTGTTAAATTTTTGCATACCTCTACGACACCCCAACCCATTTCTCTCATTACTTAATCAAGGTGTTAAGCATGACTGTCACAACTGTTCTCCATTAAACCAAAAATATGATATTATTTGATATTTATCTTATATTTATAACTTGAATTTTACCACCTAAATATAATGTTCACATGTTGATTCCTACATTAAAATATTTTTTGTTAGGAATTTGTGTGTTAACCAACGTTTTAACATGGAAAGTTCCGTTAGCCATATGAATTTTGGCATGTTTCAGAGAGATCGGTAAATAAAATATTACATGAATAAAAAAAAAAAAGGACAAATTGACTAAATGCCCCAGAGCAAGCAAGCGAGTAGCAAACTAAACCATAAAATTAACCTAAAAGTCAATGACTACTTACTGTGTGTGGCACCAGACTGATCACACAGCCCTGCTAGGTAGGTAAAGAAAGCTATGTTCCCATGTAATAGGGTATGAGGCCTCAAGAAAGTAAGGCTGGGGCTTCCCTGATGGCGCAGTGGCTGAGAATCTGCCTGCCAATGCAGGGGACATGGGTTCGAGCCCTGGTCTGGGAAGATCCCACATGCCACGGAGCAACTAGGCCCATGAGCTACAACTACTGAGCCTGCGCGTCTGGAGCTTGTGCTCCACAACAAGAGAGGCCGCGACAGTGAGAGGCCCGCGCACCGCGATGAAGAGTGGCCCCCGCTCGCCGCAGCTAGAGAAAGCCCACGCACAGAAACGAAGACCCAACACAGCCAAAAATAAATAAATAAATAAAATTTAAAAAAACAAAAAAGAAAGTAAGGCTGGATTTGAACCCAGGTATGACCATGGAACCCAAGATTTTTATCACAATGCAGCAGCAATTCATATAGATAATTTACCAATATTCCAAGAAGCAGTCATCTAAGATTTATGTTAAGTCACTGCCTGTGATCTCTTTATATCGCATTTTGGAATTTTAAGTTATTATTTGAGGCTGTTGTCCTAGTCTAGTTCCATTCCATGTTCAGAGAAATGGATACAGAAAGGTTAGATCACTTGAAGAAGCTCAGAAAAGCAACTGAAACTGAAGATGTATTACTAACACCTTCACTTAGACATTTAAGGCTTCAAATATTAAAACATAAGGTAACCTTCTTAAAGAAATAGAGAAAGTAGTTCCGTGCTAGTCCTGTACCACTTGTAGAGACACAGCTTTATCTGTTATTTTAAGTTTGAGAGCCCTTTTTCCATTCATTCAGAAACAGTCCTTGAGCACTTCTATGCCTGGCACTGTGCTGAGCACACAGTATTCAGCAGAGGACAGAGAACAAAGTATCTGCCTTCTCAGCTTAGAGTCCAGGGGGTAAAATACAGATTTACACAGTGCCAAGTCCAAATGACAGTTTGACACTTGACTTTGACCCAAAGGCCAGTTTTGTTGCTGGCCTTGGGACTTTGACATCCATGGCAACATTTAAGGCCTGCCTTGGTCTCAGAATGCACCACATTGATTGCTTCTGTTACTGAATTAAACACAAGGCCTCCGTCTTGGGGTAGCCAAACCAAAGCCCCCTTGGCTCAGTCAGGGAGTTCTTTCCTACCTGGGCTCATGCTGCCAATAATGAAACTGAGTTTGGTGCAAGCCAGATGGGCTTTTATTCTATAGCCAGAGAATGGAGAAGGGGAACTCATGCTCTAAAGGCACCTTCTCCCTGGAGGGAGTGAGTAAGGGAATTCCAAGGGTTAGGAGGCAGACAGGTCATCAGGCTCTAGGAGAGGATGGAGATGTCCAAGGGCAGCTGGGGCATGCGCAGTCTTCCACACTCCTTTGCACACGGCACGAATTGTGCCTAGCAGAGTACAAATCCCACCTTCCGGCGGAGATCTTAGCACGGTAATGGAGCAAAGGTAGCTCTTGATACCTCCAGGTTTCATCTGTGCAGGCGCCTTCCTGTGGTCAAGTCAGAGCCAGCTCTGGGGGGCTGACCACTGCATATCTCTCAAAGCATGTATCTCTCACAGGACAGCTGCAAAGCACCTCTGCCAAACACCAGGTACTTTTGAAACAAACACAGAGATAGATCAGGCAAGTGTCCTTCAGCTCTCAGGAGACGGTATAGAAACACAGAGATAAATCAAGGCAAGGAAAGTGGTGACCCTTAGTCCACTTTGCCCACTATCTGGTTTTACTGTGGGCCTTTGTGGCAACCTGTTGATAAAACACAACTAGCCTGCATGGCTAAAAACCAGTTTCTACGCCTGGGGCCTGGGCTGCATAGCATGGATGACACTTCCAGGAAGTTTGCATTAAAGGTGTACAAAGATGTGAAAATAGATACACACACACATACATATGTAGAAAATTAAATAAACAACTTTTATCACCAATCTAATCTATGCTGGCAGTATAAAGCCCTCCACCCAAGGTACATTATCCCCCTAGAACTCACCAGGTAATGCTAAGCCCTAGAACGAATTAAAGAACTTCACAGCGACTTCACAGGATCCTTGTCAACATCCGTTTGCCAGCTGGGAAATGCCCATCTTTCATAAACCTATATGCTCCACGTCCAACCAAAGGTTAGGATCAAAATCTACTTGGGTGAAGGTTTCCGTCCTTGCCCCAGTTCTCAAAGCCCAGCTGTGCCCCCTCAGCAAGGTCAGTCACCCAGTCAGAACACACGGGGCCAGAGCAGCTTCTATAAGGAAGGTGGAAAGAAAGGCCCCCCTGGCACAGTGTTGCTGAGTCTCGGTAGAGAAACCGCAGCCGAGAAATGGAAGCCACATTGTTCAATCAGGGCCACAATGGGAGGGAGAGACCAAGTGAGTGGAGCAGGCACAGTTAGAAGAAGAAAGAATGTCAAACTCATCATGGAGACATGACCTGCCCACAAATGCAGGAGTGCCCATTCGTGTTATTTAAAGGGCACAGTTGACTTAGAACCAGTCTACGGGGTCAGAAGGCCACCGTGCTGGCATGAGAAATGACCACCAGAACCTAAATAGAGTTTAAAAGTTGCCACAAGCCTTTCTGGAATCTTCAACACCTCTGTCATTTCTACTCTTGTCTAGAGTCCAAATCAGGCTTTCTTAATTGAAAGGGAATTCAATCTGTAGGTACACTACTATGTCTTTAGACATTCCCAAGGCCAAAGGGTCTTGGCCCAAGGGCCAAACTCTGTGAGTACAATATGGCCTGCAGTTGGACAGTCTGAGTTCAGATTCCATGTCATCTACTTCTGGTTGTGCAACCTGAGTCAAGTAATCTTCTCTTTGCCTTAGTTTCCTCATCTATAAAAAGAGGGATCCTGGTACCCACCTCACAGGACTCTTAGGATCAGACTTCTTTTTTCTTTTTTTTTTTTTTGGCTGTGAGGGGTCTTCATTGCTGCACGCGGGCTTTCTCTAGTTGCAGCGAGCAGGGGCTACTCTTCATTGTGGTGCGTGGGCTTCTCATTGCGGTGGCTTCTCTTGTTGTGGAGCACGGGCTCTAGGCTCGCGGGCTTCAGTAGTTGCAGCACTCAGGCCCTAGAGCACGTGGGCTTCAGTAGTTATGGCACATGGACTCAGTAGCTGCAGCACACAGACTCTAGGGTGGGCGGGCTCAGTAGTTGTGGCGCACAGGCTTAGTTGCTCCACGGCATGTGGGATCTTCCCAGACCAGGGATCGAACCTGTGTTCCCTGCATTGGCAGGCGGATTCTTAACCACTGCGCCACCAGGGAAGTCCGGGATCAAATACTGATACAAAACATTGCAAAGGGTTTCATGATGTGTCTTGTACCTACTAAATATTATGTAAGTTTAGGTGCACATAAAAGCGAAAACCAAAAGTAATAAGGGAGAAGTTTGTTTCCTGCAGGTAAGTCAGGAGGTGGTAGCACAGCTCAAGGTTTTCAGGGGCTCAAACCCCCCGCCCCCCGGTTCACCATTTTGACATCACCAGGATGGGGCCCAGGTGTTCATGTCCCAGCTGGAACCATCCACACACCAGGCAGCAGGACAGACAAGAAGATAGAAGGGACAAAGAGGACCTGCCAGCCATCTCTTAAGGAGCGACCCCAAGCTGCCCCACTCAGGGCTCCACTTCTATTTACATTTCATTGGCCAGAACGTAGTTAAAAGGGAAGCCTAGAATCATAGCCTTCATTCTGGGTGGCGATGTGTTCAGCTAAAATTCTATAGAAGGGGACCCCCTCCACAAATAGATGGCGGGGGAGGGTGATTTCAGTTTTCAGAACTTCTATGTTCTAGAAGTTATATGGTTTAGAAACTGAATGAAAGGAAGAAATTAATTAAAAAGGCCTCTGTCCACCTGTACCCCCTGGAACAGCCACTGTAGATCTATAGTTGCTCGAACAGCATGGAAATGCAAGATCAGAAAGACAGGTAGGGGGCTTCCCTGGTGGCGCAGTGGTTAAGAATCTGCCTGCCAGTGAAGGGGACATGGGTTCAAGCCCTGGTCCGGGAAGATCCTACATGCCGCCGAACAACTAAGCCCATGCGCCACAACAACTGAGCCCGTGCTCTAGAGCCCACGACCCACAACTACGGAAACCCACGCACTTAGAGACCCTGTTCCGCGACAAGAGAAGCCACCACAATGAGAAGCCCGTGCACCGCAACGAAGAGTAGTCCCCACTCACCGCAACCAGAGAAAGCCCACACCCAGCAACGAAGACCCAACACAGCCAGAAATAAACACATAAATAAATAAATTTATTTTAAAAAAAAGACAGGTAAGGAAAAGAACCCAGGCACCGTGTACTCCTGGCTCAAGGATCTGCCTCCAGAGGGAGCCCAGTGCAAGATCATACCCTTAGGACACTCAGCCACTAACACTAAGTAGAGAAATTAAAAGTGGTGTGCTGTAAATTGTTTAGAAATACTCATACACGACACCCACAATGTTGTTATCCATTCAGTGGACAGGTGTGCCCTCAGAATACAGTCATGGTTATAGGAGTCCGGTGTACTAAGTTATCTATTAATCTGAATTGCTAAATAGATGGAAAGAAACAATGAGCTAAGAAGTAATTATGGGCCACCTGTTATATAGCTCCCACGACTCCAGTTTAAAAAGAAGCAGAGATATAGGTGTTTTAAGAGTCATTTTTCAGGCACCAATTAACACCCACAAACACCCCAATTGTTTCTATTGGAAATCCTCAGCCAGGAGATATTGTTCTTCTGAAAACACTAAAAAGCCCAAGCATGGGGGCTTCCCTGGTGGCACAGTGGTTAAGAACCCGCCTGCCAATGCAAGGGACATGGGTTCGAGCCCTGGTCCAGGAAGATCCCACATGCCACAGAGCAACTAAGCCCGTGTGCCACAACTACTGATCCTGCTCTCTAGAGCCCCCGAGCCACAACTACTGAAGCCCTGTGCCGCAACTACTGAAGCCCGCGCACCTAGAGCCCGTGCTCCGCAACAAGAGAAGCCACCGCAATGAGAAACCCGCGCACCACAACGAAGACCCAACGCACCGCAACGAAGACCCAATGCAGCCAAAAATAAAAATAAATAAAATAAATAAATCAAAAAAAAAAGCCAAAGCATGTAATCTAACAGAGGTAAAACAATCCCATTAATGTTACAAATACATCCATAGGTGCTCTTGTTGCTGCTTATGCCCACCCCCACGCCAACCCTCCCCCCCTTCCTCTTTCATAAACTTTAAAAAGGACAGCTCCACCCTCTTGTTCCACAAGGAAGTCTCAGATTCTGCCACCAGGTGGCAGGAATAATCAGCACCAAGAAGCTGAAGCTCTTGGAACCAGAAAATGTCAGGATTCTGGAAGGGACCATGAGAACAAGTCGAAAGTATGTTGTCTAGATGGGTGGACGGAGGGGTAGGAAGATATGACCTGCCCAGGGTCACGTGTAATTAGGGACCTAAAGGACCAAGCCACCTCTGTTACCTGTGTCCTGTTTTTCCACCAACTCTTGCTGGGTTTTATTTTTAACTTTTTATTAAGCAAATTTTCAGCACCCATGAAAGTAGGAATAGTAAAGGGAGTCCCTAAGTGCCCATTAGCCAGCTTCAGCAATTAGCAACACTTTGTCATCTTTCCACACTATATGTATTGTCCCCCACATACCTCTATATTTTGTTTTTTGGGGTTTTTTAAAATTTATTTATTTACTTATTTATTTTTGGCTGTGTTGGGTCTTTATTGCTGCGCACGGGCTTTCTCTAGTTGCGGCGAGCGGGAGCTACTCTTCGTTTCCGTGCACGGGCTTCTCATTGTGGTAGCTTCTCTTGTTGCGGAGCATGGGCTCTAGGCCCATGGGCTTCAGTAGTTGTGGCTCGCGGGCTCTAGAGTGCAGGCTCAGTTAGTTGTGGCGCACGGGCTTAGCTGCTCCATGGCACGTGGGATCTTCCCTGGACCAGGGCTCAAACCCGTACCCCCTGCATTGGCAGGCAGATTCTTAACCACTGCACCACCAGGAAAACCCATACCACTATATTTTGATACCAAGTATCCAGAGGTACTACACTGCACTAGATAATGCAACGTTAAAGTCACCTTGGTTCACTAATTCAACAAACAATCGTTAGTATCTGCTATGTGCAAGGAACTGGGCTGAAGTAAGGTATGAGCACTTGTAACACAATTAAGCTGTTTGGCCACAAAACTTTTATGCATAAATCATATGTGTGCAGGAAGTTAGACTTTATTCACATTTATACACTCTTGTGTTTCAGTAAATGGAACACGTAATACAAGTTGGAATTGCATTTTTTTCCCTAGATCTGTGGGGCCAGCCAGAGATTTAAATTTAAAATCAAACTCATACACTTGTTCCTTTTTCAAAGACATGGTCACAGCCGACAGGGCTAGCAGAGAATATGTCCTGAAAAGATATAGACACCTACCCGACACTGTTTATCTATCTGTTGCCTTACTTGGAATGAAGTACCATATATAAAATGTCTAGTTGGGCTGAGATGGGAGAAAGATTGGACCCACCCAAAATAGGTAAAAGATAAATGAACCAGGTATTTGTCACATTTGGAAAAAGCGGTAGGGGGTCAGGATACCCATCCAAGAGCAAACCCTACTCAGTTTATTAAAGTAAAATCACAAAAAGTAAAAATAAAATTGGTCTCACAAAAGAAGCCATTTTTTTCTTATGCTCATTACTACCAGAGAATGCTTTCAACCGAACAAAACACATTTTAACATCTCATAGATCCAACATCTAAGAATAAAATGATCAAGGATCCGGCCCATGGTTTACTATATTTTGTTTTGTTTTATAATTTGAAAGTCTGTGTGATGTGTTGGAAAGGAGGTTGGAAACCAACATGCTTATCTCAGCTCTGCTTATTAGAAAGTTACATGGCCTAGACCCAGCAACTTTGTTCCGTTCTGTCTTCCTCAAGTTGGACCACACCAATCTTATCTGTCATAACAACACAAACCAAAATCATCCATGTTTCAGATATAAACAATGACCTTCAGTACAACACATGCATTTTTCAGGTCATCACAGTACTGGCTGAACCATGTTTTATCTTTAAATCTTGTCATATAAGGAACTGCTAATATTTTATAATTTTGCAGGATAGCAGAGAGAATATGGCAAGCTCAGGGCAGGAGAACTTAGCCTGGGCTTGGAGAAAGTCACGTAGTTCTGTTTGGCTGGGTGTCCCTTCATGGTTCCTGCAAGGGGAGCAGAATGAGATAAATGAGCTTGATCGTGCAGCCCTGAACCATGCCAAGGAGTGTGCAACTGACTCCGCAGGCCAGGAGACTCCCTTTATTATGGAGGAAGAGTAACGAAGAAGGAATATAGACAGATCTGGAGGAAAGAAAGATCAGAAGCAGAAAACTGACCAAGAACATGTTTAATCAAAGAAGTGAAATAATGCAAAACATTTAGGCATTTGTTAGTCTTGTACTTAAAGCATTCATATCTTTAAGGAAAAAAATATAAGTGAAATATGTGATCCAAATTTTCAACTAAAACTTATTTTTGGTATCAACCACCATATGTACTGTAAGATCATATTAGAAAACAGAAAGATTTAGGGATTTCCCTGGTGGTCTAGTGGTTAGGACTCCGTGTTGCTGTTGCAAGGGGCACAGGTTAAATCCCTGGTCAGGGAACTAAGATCTCACAAGCCACGCGGCCCAAAAAAAGAACACAAAAGGATTTACATTTCTAGATTGAGATAATTTTCTTCTTCCTTATGTGGCTTCTACAGACAGTAAATTGTCAAAATTTTTCAAAATCATCTGTGTTTCTTTATGTGCCAAGCTTCCCTGGTTCTTTCTTTAATCAGCTGACTCATCTAAACACCTCATCTTTGCCATCCCGTCCCTCAAAAGTCTTTGGGTATCATTCATTGAAAGAACATTTGTTTTGTGGCTCTGAAATGTTATTTTTGCAATCTGTATTTTTTTCCTAGTATGATGACGACTGCTTTGAAAACCAGAACACATCAGGAAATGACAACTCACTAAGGAGTAGAGTTGTGCAAAACAGAGAGCAAGAAAATGGCAAACAGGTACGGCTGGAAAGCAGTGAGTGAATCTATCACCACGTTAACTACTGTGCAACAGCTATGGGGACAGAAAGCATGGCACTCAGCTGGCACTCAGAGGAATGAGTTAAATGGTAATTTGAGTGTGTAAGGCAGTCGTGAGGAAAACACACATGCCCAAACAAAGATTTTGTGTTTATACAACTGTGCTCAGAGTTCTCTGATGGGGAGAGTACCCAGGCTTGCTCTGACACTTCACTATTACTATTAGATTCCAAACTCCATCCCAAGGCAGAAAGCACTGGCTTCAGCAGATAACATCTCAATTTTAAAGTAAATGAGGCAGAAAAGAGTAAGGTTCTAAGACATGGTTCTAAAACTGTGTGCATCACACCCAACAGTTCCTCAGCGACATCTAAGTGTACACAGCAAGCCGAGGTGCTCTGTGACAATGCCACCTCTTATTTCTTTTATATATTGAATTCTGGGTAGGATCTCATTTTTTTGTTTGTTTGCCTGAAAATATCTTTATTATGTGTTCCCTTTTGATGGATATTTTCACTGAATATAGATTTATTTTTAATTAAAAAAATTTTAATGAAGTAGAGTTAGTGTACAATATTACATAAGTTACAGGTGTAAGGATCTCATTTGAAGACAGCCTTCTGCTAAAAAGGGAGCAAATTGCCCATCTATATCACCCTTAAAAAAGTAATTTTGGGTGCATATTCTGGGGGGAGTTTGCTCATGATAAAAGAATAACTTATTTGAAGTAGAAAATTTGAAATATTATTGCAGCAAAATTTGGAAGACAAAAAATGACCTAATGACCTGTAGTTCCAGCAAACGAACAAACAAATCAGTGCCTAACATATTAGAATATAGCTCACTTTAATATAAGTACATATACATCAATAGGCACATGTCACATATATTAGGATCATGCTTTCATATTATTGGGTCATTGCCTATTTCATTTAATATATTGTAAAAAGTGTTCATATCACTAAGTAGTCTTCAACCAAAAAAAGAGAAAACAATACTTTTTTTCACACAAAAACCTGCACATGGGTGCTTATAGCAGCTTGATTCATAATTACCAAAACCTGGAAGCAACCAAGATGTCCTTCAGTAGGCGAATGGATAAATAAACTGTGGTCCATGCAGGCAATGAAATATTATTCAGCACTGAAAACAAATGAGCTATCAAGACATGAAAAGACATGGGGGAGCATTACATGTGTATTACTAAGTCACAGAAGCAATCTGAAAAGGCTGCATACTGTATGGTCCCAGATGATGTTCTGGAAAAGGCAAACTGTGGAGACGGTAAAAAGATCACTGGCTGCCAAGATGGGAGGGAGGGGTGGATGGGCACAGAGGAGTTTTAGGGCAGTGAAAACGCTCTGTATGATACTATGACAGTTGATGCATGTTATTAAATGCTTGTCCAAACCCACAGAATATAGGACACCAAGAGTGAGCCCTAATGTAAACTACAGACTTTGTCGGTTCATCATTTGTAACAAACGTACCACTCTGGTGGGGAAGTCAATAATGGGGAAGGCTGCATGGGGTTGGGGGCAGGCAGAAAAGTATGGGAAATCTCTGTACCTTCCTCTCAATTTTGCTATGAACCTAAATAAAACTGCTCTTAAAAGTCTTTTTTTTAAATTGTTTCACCAAAAAAAGTCAAAAACAAAAAATTAGGTATTATTGTAAACAGAAATATGAAGACTGAGGAGTAGCCACTAGATTTGGCAACAATGGTCCTTAGGTGACCTTGGCAGGTGACCTTAGCAGAAGCCATCTCAGACGTAGACGTCTGGTCACAGTGGCTTGAAAAGTGAGCAGGATGTGAAGGAATGTCACCAAAAGTAAGGGCAATTCTTTCAAGTGGTTTGGCTGTGAAGGGAAGGAGGGAGGGTAGATGTCCCATGGTTGTAGGGTCAAGAAGGTTTTGTTGTTGTTTTGTTTTGTTTTAAAGATGAGAAAGGGTTAAAAACCAAAAAAGAAAACAATAGGAATGCTAGACATTCCATATAGTAGGTAACTTGGGACAATTTCACTCTAAGAAAATAATAATTATGATCATTTAAATCAAAAATTTACCAAACTTTGACTATTGGCCAAGCTTGGTGTTAGGTGGGAAAAAATGAGAAAGGCTTCTCTGTACTCCTGACCTTTGCAGCTACAGCTTGGATTCAGCTGGTCTCTATTACAATCATCCCATCACCTTCCTTGTACCTGGGGCCCAGCCCACAACAGGAAGGCAGCCTAAGTCAGGAGTACAATGGGAGTTTGGTATCAAAGGACTATATGATCTTTGAGGATCCTTTCAGCTCAGAGACATGCTAATAACTAATTTCTTTTCTTGGGGGCGGTGGAGGGTGGGTTAAAGTAAAGAGAATTGAAGGTCTCATGGGATCTGACAAAAAGCTAGAGCTGAGATTTGGCATTATACCTCTTAGGGCATGTTCAAAACTGCTCCACATCTACCAGCTTCCTCCCAGCCTGCCCTTGCCTTTGCTTACGATAGCTGGACCAGTTTGAGGCATTATTGCAAAATGATGAGACGCAGGAAATCCTCTCCACCATCACAAGAATAGGATGGGTCATGGATATTTCAAAGCTAAACAGTACCTAGAAAGATTGTCCTTAAAAGATAGCCCAGGTATATACTTCACTCAGTCAGAGCAAGTACTAGCTGAGTAAGGGAAGTATTTCCCTTTAACCCAACTGATAGAAGAACCCTAGTTCCCAAGGGTAGTTTAACAGCTCTTGAAGATGCTGAGCTACTGTTCATATCTGCAGACCAAGCCTTGGGCTGCCAGGAAAATAAAACCAGCCTTAGTCTCAGTCCTTTGGAAAGTGGGGCTGGCAGAGTATTAAGGAAGATTTGTGCAGCCTCTGGTATTAACTTCATTTAGCACTTGACTGAAAACAGAGCGGGAGTTGAATGTAGAGACAGGAACTAAAAGCAGAGATATTAGCCCTCTCCCTGAAGAAATGGAGAAAATACCAATGGCTCCTTCTGAAGTAAAGGGAGAAATGTATGATTTTTTGTGGATTTTTTGTGACAAGGGGGAAAATGTCTGTGCATAGATAATTGGAGACATCATCTTGCAAAATAATTTAAAAGGACCTTTTGGGAAAATTTCCTAGCCAAAATTCTGAGCAAAAGAGATCAGAGTCCATTGTGCTCAGGATTCTCATCATTCCATCTCTGTTCCAATGTTTGATTTTGAGGGTGAAGAGCAAGTGACCATTGAGCAGGATTCTCCAAGAAATGATGAAGATGAGGATGACCAAGAGACTCATCAAAAAGGGTACAAGTTTATACCATAGAAATAACCACACTTACCTCCTCAACACAGTGGTTTTGACACTTTTTAAATTCTCATCTAATTTTTAACATTAATTATGATTTATCAGAGATGGTCACCACCAATCTCCCCTCCCTACTACCCACCCAACACCATTTTCAGAAAAAGTAATGGAGCTCTAGAATAATCAACGTGGTAAATTCAAACTGCTAATGTCCTGGGAACCCAATATCCAGGACAATCTTCTAATTAAAGTTGTGAATTGCCAACTAATTGCTCCAGTCTATACAAAAGTAGTTAATTCATCTTCACAATGTTCAATCAATAAGCAATTGATTTCTCAAAATCCAATTCACTTTAAATCCCAACAAATTTGCTCTTACCTTGTCATATCATAATGTTGCAAGTCCTTATCTCCCATTAGCAGGAGAGACAAATTATTATTTTTATTTTTTGGATCAGAAAAATGAAGCTCAGAGAAGTGACTTAGCCAAGGTTAGTGGAACAAAGCTAATTTAAATTTCAGCTTCTGATTCCCAGTCCAAGATTGTCTGGTACTCTATCATAACATGAAAGTATTTGTAAATTTTCTAAATTCCTATTTAAATTTGGTGTAAATACCTAAGTCTCTGAGGGACTTTATTTTTATGTATCAGAAGATAGACTCGACCAGAATTAGGATCAAAAACTCTTGTCACATATACATCATCAAGAATATTTGCCACCTTGGAAACCTGAACTTAGTTTCATCCTTTGTTTTCCTTTATGAATCTCTGATCCTGGGGGCTGAGAGCTTCTCTTGGGTGGTCAGAGGTACTCAGGTTTCATCCGTGTTAATGGATGGAAAACAACCACCAGGAGATTGGGAGTTGTTCAGCCTAGATAACCAAATGGCCAAAGCAACTATTTCTAGCTACAGTACTTCCTTTTATGAAGTGTCAAATTGCACTATATACATTCCTTGCCATTAAAAAATCTGATAAATTCAACTTAAAGTAGATGGACGTGCCCTATTACATGCTGCCCTCCAACGCTGCTACTTTATAACACTATATCCACAGCTGAGGATAAGGCATCAGCAGCCTTTCCTAAATTAGACCATGAAAAATTTAACTCTTTACTATACTTATATTCCCTCAATATGTTCTAGAACAGTGTTTCTAATTCTCAGTATGCATATTCACACACATACATAAGACAAAATTTTCATGAAATAATGCCTGTCATCACTATGTATGATACACTCTGAGATGTCCTGTGCTTTTGTTTAAGGATGATCATCATGCACAGCGTGACTGACTTTGCAACCCACGAATGGGTCCCAACTCGTTATAAACTATTGTTCCAGAAAAGCAATACGCACTACCACTTCATTTAGCTAAGAATTCGACAAAGGCCCGCCAGTCACTCTTAATGCCCATGGTGCTGGTGTTGGGCTCACGGACATCTATTCTCCACCAAATTACAGTCAGTTAAGGCTTCATAACAAAATACAATCAAAGGAGACAGTAGGAATAAGTCGCAGGGGAATGCCTCTGTTTGACGAAATGCAAGAAGGCTTTGTAGAAGCAAAGGGCTTGAGCTGTGCCCTGAAACGTGAAGGGGGCTGAGATTTGGACACAGGGGCATGACTGCTGGAGGGAAGGGAACTGGAGGTGTTCACCAAGGGGATGGGAGCTCCCAGCGGGGGCTGAGTCCTTTGAGATCCTGGGGATTGAGAATCTTCTATATAGGAGAAGGGGTTGTTTTAGAAATCCTGTCCAGTGGCCTGGAAGTGGTCATGATTAAATGTGTGAGTAAATTCCTTCCATTTGGCCTCAAGTGGGAGAATGAAGGCACACTGAGCAAAGAGACATGTGCAGGGAAGCCAGGTTTCAGAGTAAGTGGAGGGCCTGGGGGGGCAACCGGGAGCACCCAGGAGAAGGAAGGACAGTTGCTATGGGTACAGGCCTGTGGCCTCTCCAGACTCCCTCACTGGTGGACAACATCCTCCCCAGAAGAAGTGATCAGATGCACACGTGGCTCACACACCACACACTGCCCTGTAACAAAGCTCTGGGCAGAAACAAATACACCAACAATTCCAGAACGTTCTGAAAAAGCTATATGAGAACCCATTGGTTAACGGTCCTCAAATCCGCAAAATTCTACTTTACATGTAAGCATCCTGTGAAGTCCGTCAGCCTCCTGCTAAACAGGGTGGTGACTGAGGACAGGGAATCTCCAGCTTGCTCACACTTTGGGAACCAGAAGGGAGAACCAGAAGGGATGAGAGTTCATTGGATTTTTTGGGGGGGGCTGCGTTGGGTCTTCAGTGCTGCGCGTGGGCTTTCTCTAGTTGCAGCGCGCAGGGGCCACTCTTCGTTGTGGTGGCTTCTTTTGTTGCGGAGCATGGGCTCTAGGAGCGAGGGCTTCAGTAGTTGTGGTATGCGGGCTCAGTAGTTGTGGCTCGCGGGCTCTAGAGCGCAGGCTCAGTAGTTGTGGTGCATGGACTTAGTTGCTCCGAAGCATGTGGGATTTTCCCAGACTAGGGCTCAAACCCGTGTCCCCTGCATTGGCAGGCGGATTCTTAACCACTGCGCCACCAAGGAAGTCCCCATTGGACTTTTCTTTTTTAAGTCAACATTTACATGAGAGCTTACAAGCTAATGGAGGCCCTCCTAGCACAGTGAGAAACACTCTCGTCCTATGGTTTATTCTCAGCTTTTGGTTAGTTATCCTGTCCCCTGCTTTATTTCCAGGAGCATGTTTTCTGCATCTCTGTAATTCCTCAGGGCTTTGGCACATCCATTCAGCAAAGGTTAGCAAGCCATGGCTGATTTTAGTCTAAAATGAAATGAGTTTCTTATTTCTATTTTGTAGGACACATACTTCATGAATGTGTTTGCCTGCTTGATTTACAAAGCCTTATCTAGCTTTAGCATGCCAGGTTATGTCGTGTATGTGGTGTTTACCTCTGTCTGCCTTCTTGCTTTTGTGTTGTTACAGGTGCCTGGAAAGGAAGTATGGTGCAGTTTATGATTTTTGTAGGGAACACCAAAGAATCCTTAAGTCCACGACCTGGGGCATTTTAATAGCAGGTAAATAACAAAAGGAGATGGAATACCAATGTCTCTTTTTCAGGATCCCTCAAATATTTGTTTTCTGTAGAAAACAAATAAATCTTTCCCTTCCCCTTGACTTCCCTGAATCATCCAGAGAGGAGAGAATTTAACCAGGATGCCCCTGAGTGGTGGGTCTCAACTTGAGAAGCCCATGTAGATAGCTTCCCTGTCCTGTTTATGCAGCCAGCAGCTCATGTTTTAGGTCACCTACTCTCACTTTGTTATTGTGGTATGGATTTGAGGGTTGGATATTGCAAATTCAGGTAACTGGAAAACATGGTGATAATCACAAGGCAGAAACCTAATTGAAGGGGTGATATAAGTAATCAGTCGATGCTTTATATGAACACAACACAAGAAGGAGCCTAGGGTCATGTAGCCCACTCCTCTTACCTGAAAGCAGGACTAGACTGTCTTCACAGATGAGCAGGTGTCCTGTTTTGACACCCTCCAAACAAAGGGCTCCAGGGCCCATTTGAAAGAACATTCCTGTCTGTAAAATGTGAACCCTCCCACCCAAGCCCACAGACATGTATGCAAGACTGCTGCCGCCCCAGAAGGTCCGTAGTTTCCCGGTGCTCACACAGCTAGAACAGGGAGTAAGCAGGATTGAAAGCTTTCTTTGTACCAGCTCAGAGAGTATTTTGCAGACCATACTCAAAACCACACAGCTATGCCATTGTAGTACAAAGTAAGCAGATGGTGTGGCTGCGTGCCAGGGCGACTTTATTTGTAGAATTAAAATACAAATATACAAATACAACTGTCCTTGCCACCTACAAAAACAAGTGGTAGGCCAAACTTAACTTGGAAACAAAGACTTGTTTGCTGACTTTTAATGGAAAACCGTGTTGTTCTTACCCTAGAATATCATCTTCAAAAGCCATCACTTTGGTCATCGCCCTACCTCTTTCCTTTAGAGATGCTGTGGCACTTAGGGATTGTTGTTGTGACACTCAGAGATTTTCCTACTCAAGCTTAGGCAAATCTGGGCTACAAACTAGAAGACTCAATATCTTTTTGCCAGTAGCTGCTTTAGTGCCTGGCCTTTCTCTGATGGAAGCTCACCTGCTAAGTCTGAATATCAGAAAAAGTAGTACTAAGCAAGAGTCCCAATGATCAGGCAACAAGATTCAAGAATTCAGAAGGTTCTTTGAGAAAAAAGACCTAGCACCCTGTCCTCCTAGCATTCTTGGTGAGACTTTAAAATGTTTTTAAAAACCCAAAATATAGTCCTTATAATCAGAGGCACCTGTAGCTATATCAAGAGTACCCCTGCGTTCAGTGGTTTCCTGATTGAACCTGCCCTTGGCTGAGCCAGATAAATGCTGGAGGCTGGTCTCCAGTTGATTTGGTGATGCTCACTGTCTGCATTGCTTCCAACAGGTCACCTGGCTCTGGTGATTGCGGCCTGTGTGCTGAACTTTCACAGAGCCCTTCCTCTTTTCGTGATCACGGTGGTTGCCATCTTCTTTGTGATCTGGGATCACTTCATGGCCAAATATGAGTCTCAGATCGCTCAGTTCCTCTCTCCTGGCCAGAGGCTTCTGGACAGCCACTGGTTCTGGCTGAAGTGGTAAATGCTCTTAGTTCTCTTACTGAGGTTGAGAGTGATGTTAGTGTTTTCCAACACTGTTCCATAGATTTGTTCTGAAATTGCTTCCTCATTTATGGGATATTGAAGCTAGAAACAACCTAGGGAATAATCTGTTAAAAAATGCCTTCATTTTACAAGCAGGACATCAAGGCCTAGATAAGGCAAGATGTGCTCAAATGTCCCTACAAACTGTCTTAATTTCAAGTGCCACTAAATGATAAAATGTTGTCCAAAAGTTGGGACGGTTCTGACTTAGACAGGTGGCTTTCTGCTCTGGGCACGAATCTGGACTCTTGGGGAGGAAAGGTCTGTGAATTAGTAAAGCCAACTCTCTCTTATAGGACCCCCTGTCCTGCAAGTGACCATTCAGGGCTTTTCTTTCAGCCTCTCTCTCTGTGGGACCTCCTCTCTCTCCAGGTGGCCCTACAGGGTAGGACCCAGAACCCATTCTCCCCAGTGTGGCCCACATGGAATCTACCAGGAAAGTTCACACATTCTTTGCCTAATAAACCAGGGTTGTACAATCCCAACAGAGCAACCCTCCCTGGCTCTGCCATCCACTGATTCAGTGCTATCGTATGCCCACTAGATTCCCCAAGGAGTCAGAACCCAGGCTAAAGCCTGACTTAGTTCTCTGAGGCTTGGGTGAGGTCTCCAATGCAGAGGACACATTTCAAGCTCTCCCTTGAAGGGAAGAAGGGAACGCTTCCCCCATCTCCCAAAATGAAGACGCCCAGCAGCTCTCACAAAGAAATCACCGGACTTCCTCTCCAAGCATCGTTTCTCCTCTCTGACCCCTTTATATATCCAAAGGGCCCAAGTGTTGTGGACACATTGCTTCATTTTTTGACTATGTGCCTTTATAGCTACACCCAAAAAGAGTCTCTTGCAATTTCTAGAAGCATAATTTCCTGGTGCCAGGGTGTGTTACTCAATATTTTTTGTTTGTTAGTTGAAGCCTGTTTAAGACTTTAAAGTTAGCACAGCAAATGATGCCAAAGCCTCCTTCTTTGTTCCCTTAGGGTGATTTGGGGCTGCCTGATCCTGGGAGTTATTTTCTGGCTGGTCTTTGACACCGCCAAATTGGGCCAACAGCAGCTGGTGTCCTTCGGTGGACTCATAATGTACATTACCCTGACATTTCTATTTTCCAAGCACCCAACCAAAGTAAGCATGAAATCGATCATTTCTTGGTCTTTTTCCCTCTTTTTTTTCCTCATGTGTAAATTGCTCAAAATCATGAGTATGAGAGAGTTGAACTGTTATTCAATATTTTTCTTACCTTGCTATGATATTTCAGTGGCTAAGGTGCCCTTTTCCTGAACGTTAATAGTACTGTTGCTCTCTCATTTTTCATTCTCAGTAATTTTCCAGTTGCTCAACCAGTGAGATACTCTCTCCTGTCAAGTCCGATTTCTACTCATGTACCCCCTTCCCCCCCATCAAACACACATACAAAGAAAACTCATCCGTTTTTATTCAGATTTCCCCAGACCAACAAATAATCTAATATTCTACCACTGGATTCTGCAGTTATCAAATTTGTATTTGCCATTGAGGCTATTTTACTCCAAAAATTTGTACTTAAGCAGTTTTGTTCACATAGAATTCAATTCTCACCCTTGTTCTGTCAGCCTGTAACCCAATAAATGGCCAAGAATTCTTAGATATCAAAACTTTCACATATGCTTCATAATGGCAAACTCTGGAAGACTTTACTGGCTGAAAGGCTGATCCAAGAAAAGAGCATTAATCAAAACCAAAGCCACCTGATACAATCCAAATTCTTTGCCCTGTGCGGGTGACCATCTCTGCTATTTTCTGTGTCTCCAATCCCATAGTTCTTTGCAGGCCACTCATCTCTACTCCAAAAATGAAAGCACTTGATTGTCCATTACCACTGCACTCCCTGGGTCTGCATTAGAGTTAATTGGTTCCTTTTACTGTGAAATGAGAGCCCCTCAACAGGGTGGAATTTCACTTAATTCACTTACAAATTGTCAAATCAACAAACCTTGGACACACAGAGAAGTCATGTTCGGCCTTTCCATTTTCCAAATGGGGAAATAATTATATGTATCTAACATTTACAGCATGACCGGGAAGGCCAGATTCTTCCTCTTTTAATGGCCCTTCTAAGACTACTCTTTGTGTCTAAGTGATTTTATCTTGACAAAATGGTTACATACACTGCTGGGACTGAAGGCTTAATCTCAGGTTTATGAAGAGGGAGCACAACCCTGAGATTTTTAGGTATGATTCTATGGAGGGATTCTCTGCTCACAACTGCTTTGGCCTCCGAAAGAAGGTGGATCACAGGCCACATCTGAGAAGCTTCCAAGGAAATAGTGATCCTCTGGGCATTTATGCTGAGTTCAGCATTCATTTTCTAATAACCTATATCTCTTCCTATTTCTGTATAGGTTTACTGGAGGCCTGTCTTTTGGGGTGTTGGGTTACAGTTTCTTCTTGGGCTTTTGATACTAAGGACAGAACCTGGATTTATGGCTTTTGATTGGCTGGGGAAACAAGTTCAGGTAAATTTGGTTCAAAAGAATGCCTTGCTTTTATAGTGCTTTTAACATTTGAATATAACCCTCAAGACATGTCAGAAATAGCTTTATTTGTCTGCATTAGTTGACCCAAATTTTAATTCCATAGCATGAATTAGACAAATAACTTTGTTTATGTTAATCCGTGTAGTTTATTAATATTCTGGTTGTCTCTTACCCATACCATCCACTACATCACTCCTCAATCCCATTTGACCCCTTCATCCTGCCTGAGGGGTGTCACTCTTCTAAGACGTTTCCCCCAACAGAGAAAAAGGCTTCTTTGCATCTAGTGGCAACCAGTACCTCCCATGTATCATCTGTGGCTTCTGGAGCAAGTTACCACACCCAGCTTATTTGTTAGCACCCTAGAGTCAGAGTGAATGTCAGAAACGCCAGGAAACCTGTATGCAGTTATAGTTCTAAGATATACTTCCAGGCCATCCACTGGAGGGGGAGAGTTGACAAAATTAACTCTCTAAGTCTATCCCACAACTTTTCTGAGTCCCCACCCTCTGCAGAGCCGTAGGTCCTGTGGATGGTAACTACCTCTTTAGTGCTTGTAATGATCTGCTCTTTTCCTTTCTTTAACTCAGACATTCCTGGAGTACACTAATGCTGGCGCCTCATTTGTCTTTGGTGAGAAATATGAAGACCACTTTTTTGCTTTTAAGGTAAAGCCAAACACTTTTTTTCTATGTAGACACTCCCTTTTCAGTAACTTCTCAGTCTTTGTAGATGTTCAGATAGAACCTAACTGATCAGAACCCAGGCATATACCTGCCAGGCATGTCATAGGGACACAGCCCATCACTGGGCTTTCTCCTTTACCTGAAGTCAGTGGACTGAAACATTTAATTTTTTTACAGTAACATTCAGGGAAACATGTAGAGGAAGTCAGGAATACTGAAACACAGGCATACCTCAGAGATATTGCCGGTTCGGTTCCAGACCACCGCAATAAAATTAATACCGCGGTAAAGCCAGTCAAAAATTTTTTGGTTTCCCAGCTCATATAAGTTATGTTTATACCCTACTGTAGTCTAGTAAGTGTGCAATAGCAGTATGTCTAAAAAAAGTACACAGCTTAATTAAAAAATACTTTACTGCTAAAAAAATGCCAAAACAATTACAATAGTAACATCAAAGATCACTGATCACCATAACAAATATAATAATAATGAAGAAGTTTGAAATATTGTGAGAATTTACCGAAATGTGACCCAGAGACACAAAGTGAGCAAACGCTGTTGGAAAAATGGCGCCTACAGACTTGCTCACCCAAGGTTTACCAAAATCGTTCAGTTTGTAAAAAACACAACCTCCAAGAAGTGCAATAAAGCAAAGCACAATAAAACAAGGTATGCCTGTACTTTTGGATGTCTTGTAGCATTTGCTGAGATAGTTATGAAAGATCATGTGGTGGGGGGGGGGGGACTTCCCTGGTGGCGCAGTGGTTAAGAATCCGCCTGCCAATGCAGGGTACACGGGTTCGAGCCCTTGTCCGAGAAGATCCCACATGTCGCGGAGCGACTAAGCCTGTGCGCCACAACTACTGAAGCCCACACACCTGGAGCCCGTGCTCTGCAACAAGAGAAGCCACCGCAATGAGAAGCCCACACACCACAACGAAGAGTAGCCCCCTCTCCCTGCAACTAGAGAAAGCCCGCGCACAGCAACAGGACCCAACGCAGCCAAAAATTAATTAATTAATTAATTTTCCTAAAAAAGATCATACGGGGTAATAGTATCTGAGATTTCAGGGAAAAGAACATTAGGTCCCTGGCAATGAATAGACATATGGCTGCTAATGCCTCCCCAGTCCAAGCTCAGTGACAGCCCTGCAGTCAGGAAACTCCTTAATCCCAGACAAACCGGGACAGCTGGTCACTCACATCAAGCTCTGTTCTTCCAGAGCCATCCCCTTGCTTAACATTTCCCCTCTCTCCTTCAGCACAGCCTTCACCTCGGCAGGCCTGCAAGCTGGGCCTCCTCCCAACCAAAGGAGGGATGTTATTTTACAGGCGAAAGGCCACTTGGCAACTTGGCCCCATGCTCAGGCCTAATCGATTCTCTCCCAGGCCTCCCCCATCCCCAGGAAGCCCATCTTCCTCTGGGAAGTCCCTGCAAATCCTTGTCGATTAGTCAGAAACATGCATTTGGCTTTTCCATCAGATTTCTTTTTTTGTGGTGTGCTATTGTTCCTACACTTCTCCATTGTCTTCTCACTCGGGGACTCCAAATTTACCTCCAAATTACCTCAGCATCGGTTAGGCCAACTGCTATGCTGAATCTTTTTTAACTGCTGACTTGATACTTTGGTGCTGAGATAACTAAGCCATCTCTGAAAGGTCAAATGTTTACAAATTGAGATAGAAATATGCTCCTGTCATGAATTGAATCCAGAATTACAAAAAATAATATCACGGAGAAGGAGGAACTTGCTGCCCAGACTGCACCAGTGTCTTCAGACCTCCCCCAACCCTCTGCCCCCAGGGCAGTAGTCTCCATCCTTTCTGCCAAAGCAGATTCCTGTGGGAACATTGGGGAGATGAGCCCCTTTAACTCCCTGAAGCTTTCAGGAAGGCTCTGCCTGCCCATTAAAGCCAATAAAATCACATAAGTGAGCGAGCTCTGAATAATGGCACAAAAAGTCTTTTAATATATATTATTAATAGATTTTTCTAAATTAGATCCTGTACAAATTGTCCTTGGCCATTCTGTGTCTCTGGTGGCAGCTTGTCCCTGGCCATTTAGCTGGGAACAGAGGGGAAGGGGAACAATGGAGTAGGGGTGGGGAGGGACCCAGACCACAGCTCTGTGTGGTCTATGCAGGGAAGAAACTGTTCCCTGTAGACACACAGGCTGCATTGAAGGCATCCAAAGAGCATCAGGAAAATCGGATCTAGAAAAAGACAACCTTTATTAACACAGAAGTAAACTAGTTTCCAGAGTTTAATCTTTGTAAAGTGATTCAAAAATCTATAGGTAAAATAGTTATTATTCTAAAAGCTAAATCCACGAATGCTTGCTTTATACAAGGCATTGTTTAAGCACCTACTGTGTCACTACTGTGAATAAGGATCTGAGGTAGCTCACACTTAATCGTGACCCAGGTTACTTTGCTAATAAGTAGTGAAGCCCATGTCTGTTTAATATCAGAACAACAAGAATATCTGCCAGTGGCTTTCAGTTTCTTGATCTAATTATTACAAATTCCCCCCCAAAACGTCATTCCTTCTCTTAGAAACTAAAGTAAGAAAAGCTCATCATAGCAGGATTTTTTTTTTTAAGTCAAGTTTCCTATGAAATAGACTCAAGCTTATCCAGAACAAATTAGAGTAAGAGACTGTAGATGGGGAAGTTGCTTGTTAAAAACGTTGTTTATTTCAAGAGGAGTTTCCAGTATTTTGATGACATTTCAGAGGGGGAAAAGGAGGCAGAAAGGAGACTGATCTGAAAGCTACTAATACTGCTGGGGCCAATGTTAACCCATGACCACTCTTCCCCACCACTACCCCCAGGTCCTGCCCATCGTGGTTTTCTTCAGCACTGTGATGTCCATGTTGTACTACCTTGGATTGATGCAGTGGATCATTAAAAAGGTACCAGGACCAGAAGGCAGCGGGTGACCGGTGTAGAGCTGATTATCGCAGGGACAAATTCTTGAATGCCTTTTATCTGGGTTTTTCCAAAGTACCTTTCCCTTTGTACCAAGATCCACACCCACCCCAAGTTATTAGATTTAAACCCCAAAATCCTACATGGGTCCACAGAGGGAATTTTATCTCCAGGACTTCTAATAGGGCTGTGACTTGCAACACACTGAGCATCTTCATGAAGCAGTTATTCCGTTAGCCAAAGAATTGACTCCAAGGGATGGGGACCTGATTGTCCCTTCATCTTGGCTATCTGCCCAAGGCTTACACAGTCACTACTTTTCCTCAGGTGATAACGAAAGTGGACCCTCCTGGTCTAGGAGTTGCTAGAGAATCAAAGCAAGAAGGGGAAGCTGATCTTTTCTCCTGAGGGATTTTTGTAAGCACACAAATTTTTTTTTTTTAGGTCTGAAAAGTTAACCTCCGTTCTGCTGCCCCAGCAGCTGTCAGTCCTACATTATGTTAGATCACAAAACTCAGAAATTTGTAAGCTAGTTTGAATGCACATGAGAGCAAGGCAGTGTATACAGGGCTTGGGCACAGACACAGCCCTCTTTTGATCCCTGTAAAGAAATAAAATTTATTTATTTTAAAAAAGAAAAAGAGAGAGAGAGCCAGAATACCAGCAGAATTAAAAGTTTCAGCAAGAGCACCAGGGCGCATCGTTTTCTAATTGTCAGTTTAAACATTCAGCATTCCTGTGTCCACATCAAAGCAGGAAGGAAGGAGAGAGGATGCAACAGGAAGTCCCCATTCTGAGGTGGGCACCACAGTCCCTGGTTGGAAGGACCACTACAAATTGGGACCATCAACCATGTTTGTTTGAGAGTTAAGTAGAAAAGGCCAAACCTCAACTACATCCCATTACTTATTAGCTAGGCAAACTTTGACAGAACAGCTAAACTGTTCTGTGCCTTGGTTTCCTCTTCTGTAAAATGGGCCTAATTATAGGACCTCCCTCAAAGGCTTATGGTGAGGATTAAATGCATTACTCAAAACAATGGCTTAAAACAGTGCCTGGAATGCTGTGAAGACTGCCATGACTGTTAGCAATTATTACAACTTATTACTTGTACACAATAGACATTCAAAAAACTTTACTTGTATGAAATAGACATTTCAATAGACATTGTATAGTGTTCAAAGTATATACAATGACTCAGACTTACCACTCAAATAGGATTTGATCAGCCTGCACTATGGACTATATAAGGTATACTCAAGTTCAGTACAATTGTTGAAGGCCTCAGTATTTTCCTCCAGTTTAAAGATTTTTATCCCTACTTTGAAGTTCTGTGTATACAAATAGTTCTTTACTGACTTTATCCTTTTTTGCCTTTTAGGTTGGATGGGTAATGCTAGTGACTATGGGAACATCTCCTGTTGAATCTGTAGTTGCTTCTGGCAATATATTTGTTGGACAGGTAAGTTGTAATATCAAAAAACAAAACACTTGCTAAAATGGATACTCTTTCCAGAAAGAGAAATAAAAAAATATGATGGTGTTATTTCTTTTAGTGTAGGGAGAAGGGTGTTAAGATAATGAACCCTCAATATTGACAATGTCCAGATTCCAAGGAGAGAGAAAGAGAGAGAGAGAGAGAGAGAGAGAGAGAGAGCGCCCTTCTAAGAGTATCAGTGCACTAGTGTGGAATTTGAGTCCTTGAAAATTTATGGAGAGGAAGAAAGATTGAATCATTTTATCAAAGCATAAGGCTTCTCATGTATAGATTCTCAATAAATCCTTTCTGAATTAACTGAATTGTTGAGGTTTCTGGCCCACCCATCAGAGGCTAGCAGCTCATCTACTCAAATGGAGTTCACCATTTATCTTGAAGCTGCAAACATGTAACAGACAGCCTCACACTCTGTAGTATAATGCTTGTGGCAACGAAAGAGACCAAAAAGGCTTTCCACCAACACCGTGCAGCCATATAAATAGTTAAGCTTATTCTCAACTTATCTGAGCAGTCTCTTTGCTGAGCCTGAAGAAAAATGCTGATGAGCAAAAGTATTTTCACCTTCCTTATCCATCATGTGGATAAATGCTCTTTTTAAAAAAAATATTTATTTATTTACTTATTTATTTGGTTGTACCGGGTCTTAGTTGCTGCAGGAGGCCTCCTTAGTTGCGGCTCACCAGCTCCTTAGTTGTGACACACGGGCTCCTTAGTTGTGGCATGCAAACTCTTAGTTGCAGCACGCATGTGGGATCTAGTTCCCTGACCAAGGATCGCGCCTGGGCCCCCTGCATTGGGAGTGTGGAGTCTTATCCACTGCGCCACCAGGGAAGTCCCGATAGATGCTCTTTTGCCCGAAGTCCATTTAAGCAAAGAAGTATGTTGCCAAGTTCTGTCCCTCAAAATGGCAGCATTCCTAAGGGGTAGATAAGTAAGAAATGGTAATAATCATCCTCATCATTCAGGATATATGGCTTCAGGCAGAATGGAATCACACACCAAGGAAACCAAGTGTGAATACTTGCTAGCACGGCTGTGCAAAGAAATTGAACTCGAAGCAAAAATCAAGTCACCCAGAAAAACACATGGCTCCAGATCAGTAGACTTATACAACTGCTCCAGGCAGGCTGAGCCTTCTGATTGGTAAGCCCAGCTTACTAGCCTGGAGCAAAGTCTTTAGAGTGGGGCCCATACTTCTTTGCCCAGGAGTTGAAATTGTTATAATTATAGCCATAAAATCTCTCAGGACTAATTAGGGCACCATCTTGAGTTGATTACTCCTACCTGCAGGGTAAGAGGGCTCATGTACTGAGTTTCTATTTGGTCCATAAATTGAAGCTCAACACACTCAATCTCATAGCACAATTAGAAATAATGAGGGGAAAATTGTAAAATTGCACACATGCTTCTGTGGTGCTCAATTTGATACTTAATATGCTAAAAGTACAGCTATTATTTATGGAGAGCCCATGCTGCAGGCCACCTGCCCTCCTTAATGGGACTCAAGCCTTTACAACCACACTCTAATTGATTCCTTTCCATGCAAGGGGAAGAGGGGGGTCTCTGATTCTCAATTAGGAATGGGCCTGTGGGCACCGGTATATGTTATTGCTGGTATTTTTTCATACTTGTGTCTTGTTTCCCTACAGTATCAGCAAAGAGGTTTAGGGTCTGTTGAGATGAAGCTGGAAGATTGGAAGTCACAGAGGTTTGGGAATCACAGTTCCCAAGGCCAGGCCACTGGGCAGTTACTTGGCCCATGGTGCTCCAACCTTAGAAAAGAGTACTAAGCCATCACAGTCCAATCCTAGGCTAGGTGAGAGCCTTATGTGAATTGGCCTTGCAAACTTCACACGTGACTCTGTATGCTCACTGCCCTGGAGTCCAAAAGACCCAGAAAATGATGGTGTGGGTTCTCAAACATGAGCACGCATCGGAACCACCAGGAAGCCTTGTTAAAACACCACTGCTGGATCCAGCCCCAGAGTTTCTGATTCAGTAAATTTGAGAATTTGCATGTCAAACAAGTTCTGAGTCAAACTGATAGAGTTGATCTGAAGTCCACTCTTAGAAATACTGCTGTAGAGAATGGAATTTTGAGTAAATTAGCATGTCCTCGTAAGGGAACGTTTAATCTGATCACTTTTTGTTTCCAGACAGAGTCTCCACTGCTGATCCGACCATATTTACCGTGCGTCACCAAGTCTGAACTCCACGCAGTCATGACCGCTGGGTTCTCTACCATTGCTGGAAGTGTCTTAGGCGCATACATTTCTTTTGGGGTAAGAATGTTTGGGGATTAATTTATAAAACCTCTTCTTCCTTTGCTATTGTTATTTCTGCTTTTTCCTTTACTATTACTGCCAGATAAGGAGGGCAAAAGAGTGTTCTTTTTGCTGTCTAGTTGGTCACAGTTTCTTTGGCATTTGAATGGAGTGACCCCAAGGAGCTTTGGTGTTTCACTCTCATATCTCTGCCACCTAAATGTGAACTATATCCACCCATAGCAGAATGAAATCATATTATGAGGTTAATTTGGCTGAAAATTTGAATAAGTAAAAAAAAAAAACAAAAAAAAACTATTACTGACACTAAAGGCCATCTAGTTCAGTGGTCAGCAAACTATGGCCCATGGGCCAAATTTAGATCACTTCCTTTTTTTGTAACTAAAGTAAACTAAAGTTTGATTGGAAACCAGCTATCCTGTTCATTATCTAAGCAGCTTTTATGATACAGACTTGAGTAGTTGTGGCCCTAAAAGCCAAAACTATTCACCCTCTACAGAAAACATTTTCTGACTCCTGGCTTACAGCACTGATTCTCAAAACTTACTTCACGTTAGAATCACCTGGGAGCTTTTAAAAGCCCTAATGCCCAGGCCCCTACCCCAGAGTAATTCAACAGAATCTCTTGGGACGAGACCCAGGCATCAGTGTTCCCTTTCAATCCTCAGGTTTCAATGCATAGCCCAGTTTGAAAGCAGGGGGTCTATGGGATGGCGCTGAAAAACGTTATGGTAACTGGTGCACATGCCCTGAGCACAGGGCTTATTTACAACCCCTGGTGGAGAAATGGAATAACACAGCAGCTGTGTGGTCCAGGTGATGAGGAATTCTTACAAGATAGGCAAGTTTCATTCCAGGACTTCATCTGAGCCTCACAGAGCGAATCAGTAGGAAGAGGGAAGAAAAAAAGGGTGAAGGAGACCTCAGGAATACCAGTTTGACTGACTCCCCAGATGGATTGCTGTAGGAATTCTACCTACAAAACTGTGCTGTGTGGAATGGGAGTGGGGAGGCAGGTGCAGATTCTATAATTCTGAAAATACAGGGAAGAGAATCCAGAAACAAGATAAGGATGTGGGAAGGGAAGGGGGAAGAGTTTAAGTAGACCTGCAAAGAGGAAAACAAATCGCTTACAGATTAAAGGGACTCTGGATAAACTGGATAATCTGGATATTATGTAGGGGCACAAAGGACATCAGGAAAGCAAAAGGAAAATGGAGAGGGGTGTACCCATGCCTGCACCCCAGATACCCACCATCTAAACTGATGATGTAATGAAATAGCTTTAGGGACTATATGAACATTCAGAGGAACAACAGAGAGGTAGAGTTATCTTCCTTGAAAATTTCTACAACACAGGATTAATTAATTCTCTTCTGAAATGCTCAGATTGTGGTTTTGTGCTTCTCCCCGAGGATGTGGTCAACTGGTATAACTTCCTCCCTCCTCTCAAGGTGATACCCAGCGTGTGGCTCTTCCAAGCCTCCAAAGAAACATTGATTTCTGGCACATAATCAATGCCTGCCTTGTAAGGCATTTGAGCCATTCATTCGGAACACAACAGAAAAGCTAAACCTAAGTTGGTCTTCTTTCTCCTGAAATCACAGGTTTCGTCCTCTCACTTGTTAACTGCTTCAGTTATGTCTGCACCTGCGGCATTGGCTATTTCTAAACTTTTTTGGCCCGAGACAGAAACACCTAAAGTAACCCTCAAGAATGCCATGAAAATGGAAAATGGGTAAGTGGGACACGTTCACCTAGTTATTAGTTATTGACTATACAAGCAGGAGGTTGGTGGGAGGGGAGGTTTGCTCCAGTCCAAAGTTCAGCAAGAATTTGATTATCAGAGAACACAATGAATTAAAGTGAATTTAATTTCCCATGACTATGTAGACTTCACCCAAAGTATCTTGTTTCAGTACTCAAGGAGATCTTTTCTAAATATCAATACCTAAATGTCAATACATTTCCTTGACTGTTCAGTGTAGATATTTCATTTAATTAACTTTCTTAGATTGAAGTATAGTTGATTTTCAATATTATATTAGTTTTAGGTGAAGAGATATTTAATTTTAAATATAGCATAGGGTTCATTGGGCCATGATTTAAGACTGTTAGAAAGCCATAGGATCACTGTTTCTGGAAGTTTCTTATATAATAGGGAAGAAAAGTGTGGTATCGGTATTCCTTTTTATTAAAATTTATTTATTTATATATTTATAAAAATATTTCTTTCTTTATTTGGCTGCATTAAGTCTTAGTTACGATGTGAGAGCTCTTCATTACAGCAGGCCGGCTTCTCTCTAGTTGTGGTGTGTGGGCTCAGTAGTTGAGGCACACAGGCTCTCTAGTTGTGGCAAACAGTCTCTCTAGTTGTGATGCGTGGGCTCTAGAGCCCGCAAGCTTAGTTGTCCCACAGCATGTGGGATCTTAGTTCCCCGACCAGAGATCGAACCCACGTCCCCTGCATTGGAAGGCGGATTCTTAACCATTGGACCACCAGGGAAGTCCCAATATAGGTATTTCTAACCCCTTGTAGGTTCATTTACTTTTTGCCCTGTTCAAAAGAAAGAGAAGAGGGTGGAAAAAACTAAGGGATTTAGGGTATTCAAAAGTATGGCATTAAGTAACAGAATTCATCAGCCAATATGTTTCTGAGATTCATCCCTTGTTTGTATGTAGAGAGAGTCATAACCATGAGTGAAAAAGCAAGTTGCCAAAGAATATATATGGAATATGTGGATTTCACTTATATAGTTAGCAAGTATGTAAACTGACACAATGTATTATGTAGGGATAAAGAAAATTGAAAAGAAAGGGAATCATAAGCAAATTCCAATGGGCCAAGTACCTCTGATATTACAGAGAAGAAGATGAGATGAAGTAGGGGGTGCTCAAAGCTGATGTGACTCTCCATTTCTTAAATGAGGTGGTGGATACACAGGCCTTCCTTGAATTGCTAGTTCTTTTACTGTGAATATTTTATAAATATTCTCTGGAAGCTACTTTTAATTAAATATCATTGTTAAAACCTGTAATATTTTTATCCCAATTTTTTATTATAAACACCTCCAAATTAAAAGAGTAATATAACATTCAGACACTCATATGCCCATCACCTACACTCAACAATTATAAATCCCATCATGATTTCACGGAATTCAGGTATTTCAGCCAGGACATGGGTCTGAGAGTTTGTCTCTCCATTTGAATGAGCTCTGATTATGCCATTTCTACACCTGTGATGTCCATCCACTGAGAATCCCTTGGTGATTCTGGAATTGCTATTTTTTGATAAAGTGATTCAAAGAATCTCCTAGAAGCCGCAGCACAGGGAGCATCCTCATCCATTCCCCTGGTGGCAAACATCGCTGCGAATTTGATTGCCTTCCTGGCCCTGTTGTCTTTTGTGAATTCAGCCCTGTCCTGGTTTGGAAACATGTTTGACTACCCACAACTGAGTTTCGAGGTATGATTCTATCATGCTTTTCCTCCTTTTTGTTTCTGCCAATCTTTGTTTAAAAATAAAATAGGTTTGTGAACAGCCTTTCCTAACGTGTATAGTGCACTCTTATACAAGGTACAAACTTATCATGAATCCCACTCTTCCCACACCCCTTTTGCTGTCTCCTATCACCCTCCTTACCCCAACACAGAACCATTCTGTCCTGACCCCGTTCCCCAAAATCCAGGTTACTTCAAATGACCCAATTTCAACCTTGACTCCTAATGGACATAGACAGGCTAGAGAATGCACAGGGATCTCTGTGCCTAAAAGACACACAGAGGGGGCGGGAACAATCTGGTCATGAGCGTGAGGCCGAAGAACCGGAAGCAAATCACTACTCTAATAAAGTATCCATTTTTGGTTTTTGTAGGTAATATGCTCCTACATCTTCATGCCCTTTTCCTTCATGATGGGAGTGGACTGGCAAGACAGCTTTATGGTTGCCAAACTCATAGGTTATAAGACGTTCTTCAATGAATTTGTGGCTTATCAGAAACTCTCAGAATTGATCCATTTAAGGCAAGAGAGTGGACCCAAATTTGTGGATGGTGTGCAGCAATATATGTCGGTGAGTAAATTTTTCCCCCCAATATACTTCTTTGTCACACACATACGTTCATCAAACAGCTGCTGGTGCCTCTGTGTGTCAGGCACCATGCCAGGCATTTGGGGTACATCAGAAGGAAACAGGCCCAAAATCTCTGACATCATAATGTACATAATGACTCATAATTGTCATTTGTGTTGAGTTAATCACAGTGTCTGTGCGCACGCACGTGCGCGTGTGTGTGTGCACAGAAAGAAACGCAGCTAATCCTTACCACTGTGATCATTTACCTTTGAGCACTATCAATACAAACCCAGAGTCATATGAGCTGGGATTGGAATCAATCAACAGATATTTATGGAATGTCTTCTGTGAGCACTGTGCTATGTACGGAGGCCATGGTGTTGAATGAGTGATAAGGCCTCTGCTCTCATGGGGCTCATAGTCTAATGACCAGGAAGGACTCTTCCTTCCTATTGAAGAAATTTTTTGAACTCTGAGAAACTGCCTAAGTGCCGCATAGCACCTGGACATCGAAAGAAACAGTGAGACACAGTAACTACTCTCCGAGTGAATGAGGGAAGAGAAAAAGCTCGGGGCCTTTCAGACAAGCACCCTATAATTATGTCAGGATTTCGGGTCCATAGCCTGCAAGGAGATGCTCATGTCTGCTTGGCCTTGAATGGGATGAGGGAACTTGGAGGAGGCCATTATTTAAACCATATTTGCAGCTGAGTCTCTAACTTCTACTTTCCAGAAGAACAGAATTGTCACACGTGGAAACTCTCAGGGAAATGGTGAACATTTCCGACCACCACCATGACTCATTAAAACAATCCATTTGGAATGAATGTCCTGGGCAGGTATTTGGCTTTAAAAGGAACGGGGAGGGAAAGCATGCTGCCCAAGGTTCTAACTGAGACTGCCCGCCTCTGACCACCACCACCATCTCACCCAAACACCAAACATGCAAATTTTCCTCCCACCTGTCACACAAATACCACAGCAAACTCCAGGAGAGTACTGATTTGTATTTTACGGTCAGGGCATTTTGACCCACACATCTGATATGAACAAGAGCTCTAGGACAGTAGGTCTCCTGCGTCTCAAATGTTCATTCTTCAACTGACCACGCAATGGAGCTTGGCCAAATGTCCTCATTGTTTGGATGCCACCACAAACTAGCTTGCTTCTCTGCCAAAAGTAAAGAATAGGCTAAATTAAGTGAAATGTTTTCCATCCCCAACTGGCAGTTGCCTGGAGAACGTAGTTTTGCTAAAAGGAAGCTCTCAGTTCTGGTTGTGCTAAGCAGGTTTGTGAACAGGTTATTAAGAGGACAGAAATAGAACAGTAGAGCTGATTTAGGTTGGGAGTGAGCCCAACCAGAGGCAGACCCACAGAAGATATTTGGAGATATGAGCTCAATGGCTTCTGCTATTGTTGAGTCACAAAGGGGAAAACATTTTGTTTTTCCCAATTTGTTATTTCCAATCAACCAAATGGGGATGAGTTCCTACAATTTCTGTTTACCAACCAACAAGTGGTGGGAGTGTCCCACCATCTACTGGAAAAAGTACCACGTGACTAAAACATTTGATCTGGGTCCATGAGGCAAAAACCCAGTGTAATCCATTGCATTATGCCCACTGATGACCTCCATCTAAGCGGTCAGAATGTGTAGGTGCAGACGGCCAACAGGCACATGGAAAGATGCTCAACATCACTAATTATTAGAGAAATGCAAATCAAAACTATGAGGTATCAGGCTTCCCTGGTGGCGCAGTGGTTGGGAGTCTGCCTGCCGATGCAGGGTACACAGGTTCGAGCCCTGGTCTGGGAGGATCCTACATGCCGCGGAGCGGCTGGGCCCGTGAGCCACAATTACTGAGCCTGCGTGTCTGGAGCCTGTGCTCCACAGCAAGAGAGGCCGCGATAGTGAGAGGCCCGCGCACCGCGATGAAGAGTGGCCCCCGCTTGCCACAGCTGGAGAAAGCCCTCGCACAGAAACGAAGACCCAACACAGCCATAAATAGATAAATAAATAAAATAAAATAAAAAATATAAAAAGGGAGATGAGTCTTTAAAAAAAAAAAAAACTATGAGGTATCACCTCACACCAGTCAGAATGGCCATCATTAAAAAGTCTACAAATAATAAATGCTGGAGAGGCTGTGTAGAAAAGGTAACCCTCCTACACTGTTGGTGGGAATGTACATTAGTGCAGCCACTATGGAAAACAGTATGGAGGTTCCTCAAAAAACTAAAAATAGAGTTTCCACATGATCCAGCAATCCCACTCCTGGGCATATATCTGGACAAAACTATAATAAGAAAAGATACATGCACCCCAGTGTTCATAGCAGCACTATTTACAATAGCCAAGACATGGATGCAACCTAAATATCCATCCACAGATGAACGGATAAAGAAGGTATGGTCGGTATACATAATGTAATACTACTCAGCCATAAAAAAGAATGAAATGATGCCATTTGCAGTGACATGGGTGGACCTAGAGATTATCATACTAAGTGAAGTAAGTCAGAAAGAGAAAGACAAATACCATATGATATCACTTATATCTAAGTGGAATCTAAAATATGACACAGATGAACTTATTTACGAAATAGAAACAGACTCACAGACAGAAAACAAACTTATGGTTACCAACGGGGAAAGGAGGAGGGGGAAGGGATAAATTAGGAGTTTGGAATTAGCAGATACAAACCACTATATATAAAATTGATAAACAACAAGGTCCTACTGTATAGCACAGGGAACTATATTTAATACCCTGTAATAAACCATAATGGAAAAGAATATATATATATATGTGTGTGTGTGTGTGTGTGTATATATGTTTATATAAATATATATATATATATAAAACTGAATCACTTTGCTGTACAGCAGAAACTAACACAATGTTGTAAATCAACTATACTTCTATTAAAAGAATAAGAGAAATGTGTATGTAGCACGTTGTCCCCAGAATGAGCTCTTTATCACTCCACCATTTTCATCATTTTCTCCTTCTTAAATGTAATACTTTGCATGTTTGTTTGTTTACACATAAAACATACCATAGTACAGAATTCAAAAGGTACAAGAGATGTGGAGGGAAAAGGAAGTCATCCTCCCTATTTCTTTGCCATTCACCTCCTCTCCCTGTTCCACATTATGCTCACTGTTGTTAGTGTTGCTCTTTGCTCTTGGTAACATATCTTGGATGCCACGCCATATCAATGCCTGTGACACAGTATGAGCACATCATAACTTATTTTAACCAGTCCCTTGTTGATGAACACAGTTACCAATTTTTTGCTATTAGAAGTAATGCTACAATGACTGTCCTTGTGGCACCTTTGCTCCTGTGCAAGGAGAGCTGGAAGATGTATTATGGATGGATTAGATTCCACTTAGATATAAGTGATATCATATGGTATTTGTCTTTCCATCACATAATCCTGCACATTTATGGGCAAAGGCAAAGTGGAATCATCCCAGCCTCCTTTTCCTCTTATCATAAAACCCTACATGGCCACATCTGTGTATCCCTTTCCCACAGATCCCCAGAGGGAGAAAGAGGAATCTCAAGCACTTTATGCCATCTCCCTCCTCACGGTCTCTTAACAAGCTTGCCTATTTTTGAAGCCAACTGAACTAAATGAAAAGCACTAGACAGAGCAGGGGACAAAGATGATGAGCTTTTCCAGAAACAGCAGACTGCTCAAATACTTGAAATATTTTTTTCCTGCCCACTATATGCACACTGATTGAGAATATCGACAAAGGAGTTCTCAGAAATTATGAAAGAAAAGAGGAGCCTTATAATCAACAAAAAACTTACCATGAGAAAAAAAACTTAACCATGAGCACTTGAGTCTTGAATGTGAGCTTTTAAAAATCCAGTTAGTGAAAGAAAAAAGAAAAGGTTTTTTCTTTGAACCAAATCATAGATTTTCCTCAGGATTTTGGAAAAGAAAATTATTGCCTCGGTTGTGTGGGTGCCTTTGCCAGATTGGCTGTGCCTCTGGTGAACAACCGAGCCTATTGAATCTTCCAAGCCTCCCATAATCAGCCCCTCAACCTGAGGAAGATTGTCTGGCCTGAGCAGCACCTCTTGCCTATTGGAATAGAGAAGGAGGGTCATGCTCACGCTTCCAAGAATTCACCTGCCATCTTCTTATTGCCCTGTGAAAGGACTATTCACTCTCCCACTACCTAACATTCCTATGGTCTGGTCAGAGCTGAGGAACAAAGAAAGGCAAGCACACACCACAGTCAGCTGAAAGGAGCCCCTCTGGTATCTGTGAGCTTCGTTTTTACTAAGGTAATTCCTTTTCACTGAAGTATAATTTGCATACAAAAAAGGCCTATTTTTGGTGTACGTATGTTTTGATAAATCTGTCACCTGTGTAACCATGACCACAAACAATCAAGATACCACACATTTCCACCACACCTAGAAAACTTCCCTCATGGCCAGTTGTCAACAACACCCCATCCCACCCCAACCCAGTCCCAGGAAACCAGTGATCTTTCTCTTACTATAGATCACTTTTGCTTGTTCTAGAATTTCATATAAATGGACTCACTTAGGATTCATGTTGTTGCATGTATTAGTTTTTTCCTTTCTACTGCAGAGTAGTATCCTTTTTTAATGCATATCCACACCTTATTTATCCATTCGCCAATTGAATGGCATTTGAGTTGTTTCCAGCTTGGGGCTATTGTGAATAAAGCTGTTATAAACATTCACGTACAGTCTTCTTGAAGACACACGTTTTTATTTCTCCTGGGAACATTCCTAGGAGTGGCATTACTGGGTCATACAGGCTGTTATGTTAATTTGATAAGAAACTGCCAAGTACGTTTGTATTTTACAAACAGTCCTTGTCAGTTTACATTCCCACCAACAATGTACAAGAGTTCCAATTGCTCAACATCCTTGCCAACACTGGGTGTTGTCCTTCTTTTTTAGCCATTTTAGTGGATGTGTAGTGAGCTCATTGTTTTAATTTAATTTGCATTTTCCTGGTGATTAATGACGTCAAACATCTCATGTGCTTATTTTGGCCATTTGCATATCTTTTGTGAAATCTCTTTATGTTTTTTATTGGGTGCTTGTCTTCTTAATGAGTTATAACAGTTCTTTATACATTCTGAATAAGTCCTTTGTCAAATAAATGTAATGTGAGTATTTCTGGGACCAATTTTGTATTGTCAGCAGCTAGTACTGTGCCTGACACAATATAGCAAGTGGTCAGGTCATACTGAATATTAGAGTTATCATCGAGCAGAAAATAGCATTTGTAGAGGCCAACAGTACCAACTCCAAGGACTTCATGGAGCGTCTCTGAATCCACACAGCCCCTTTCCCTCCCTGAAAATTCAAGGGGAGGACTTCCCTGGTGGCGCAGTGGTTAAGAATCTGCCTGCCAATGCAGGGAACACGGGTTCAATCCCTGGTCCAGCAAGATCCCACATGCCGCAGAGCAACTAAGCCCGTGCACCACAACTGCTGAGCCTGCGTGCCGCAACTACTGAAGTCCGCGCGTCTAGAGCCCATGTTCCACGACAAGAGAAGCCACCGCAATGAGAAGCCCACGCACCACAACGAAGAGTAGCCCCCACTTGCTACAACTAGAGAAAGCCCACAGGCAGCAACGAAGACCGCTCACAGCCCAAAAAAAAAAAAATTCAAGGGGAGATGGAAAAAAGAGACCAGGAAGCAACAGGTGTTTGACACCATACACTGTACATTTATTTGTCAATATTGATTCTATAGTCGGAATAGGAAGCCCAGTTAGGATATCAGATATACTCAGCTGGGTCACATCATGTATACATCTGTGTGTTTATGCTTATTTCTAGATTCGTGCTGAGACAATTGCCACTTATGCTCTCTGTGGCTTTGCCAATTTTGGTTCCCTAGGAATAGTGATCGGCGGACTCAGTAAGTAAAAAGAATATTCTCCAACAACAGATATGATATAAACATTCTTCCAATCTCCATGTTGCTCTGTAACATTATTTGTGTCCGAAAAAAAGAGCCCTGCAACAGCAATAAATTCTTTTGGGTCTATTTTTTATCCCTGCTCTGCAATGTAGTTTTTCCCATGTCTATTCAAGCTAATGTCGGGAAAAATTTGCTCAAATGTACAGGTGTTACTCCACTCAAAGATGACAAATAGATTACACTTTGTCTGCCAATTCCAATAGATTTATAATGACCAGCTAGAGAAGGATTCTGAGGGCCAGTGGAAATTCAATGGGAAAATGCCGTGATTAATTAATTCTATGCCACCACGGGCAAAGAAGGAGATGGTGACAGATGAGTTGCAGATATTTGGAATCCTTCCTTGAAACCCATTTGCCTTGTCATGCCCTCATGAACATACTGTGAGTTCTCCTACACCAGAGAAACTTCTCTGGACGTGGAGCTCATCACTAAGCTCTTGAATCTTGAATTCTCCAGCTCAGTTTAAAAAAAGAAAAGTCAACAGACCTGAGACTCCAGCCCCAGAACAATTCTCAAAGGCTGGGAATTTGGAATTCTAATCAATAGGCTCAACATTAATCTGCCATGCTTGCTTCCACATTTCCAAGCATCCATAGCTCCTTCCAGAAAGCATGACATCGCCGCAGGAGCAGTGAGAGCTCTGATTGCGGGGACCGTCGCCTGCTTCATGACAGCCTGCATCGCAGGTACTGCATTGCATCCTCTGTGTCCGGTCTCCCTGTGCTCAGAGGATGGCAGCTTTGGGGGGACGGTGCCTCTGCAGAGAGCTGAGAGGCACAGCTGCCATTAAGCAGATTGTGAAGTGAAAAGTGTGGAGCATGGTGGAGAAGCCAAGAATAGAAGGAGAGTTCAGTGACTTCATTAATTAAATAAACAGAACTCTGTTCCACTTCCAGGCATGCTTACCAGCACTCCTGTGGACAGCAACTGTCATCACATTTTGGAGAATGCCTTCAACTCCAGCTCGGTTAGAAACACAACCGATGTAGTATCTTGTTGCCAGAGTCTACTGAACAGGTATTGTATTCTTGATGATAACTTCTTTATATCCATCATTAATAATAAAAATAGACCGAAAGACCTCAACCACTTATTTTTGTAACTTCATAACTCTTAATATAAGAACTTGTCTGGCAGTTCTAACCACCTTTCATCTTGACTAACTAAGACTAGAAACCATAGCACTAACCAGCGCTGCTCAAACATTTTAATATGCCCCCAGCTGTGTATTAGGAGCTTTGTATGAATTAGCTCACTTAAACCTTGCAGCCGCTGTATAAGTTAGGCACTACTGCTTTTTTAAGCATTAGATAAAATCTGGGTTTGGGGAGGCAACGTCACTTACCCAAGCAAAATGAGTGCAAGCAAGATCAAGATAGAAAGACCCAAGAAAATTTGGGTCTTTCTGCCCATAGAGCCCATGCCCTAGTAGTTACTACGTACTGCCTCCCTTTCAAGGGTATCAAGCAATGCAGGCTTCCCTGACAACATGATGATGGTGACGCTACAGTGGATGAGGGGCCATCAGTGACCCATGCCAGCCACCCCCATTCTGTACAGTCTCTATCTTCAGAAGCAGTATCACCACTCCATCTGCCCTTCTTAATATGCACGTGTTTTTATAAGGATTGCTTCTATCCTTTATTCTTTTACTCTAGAGGAAATAAGGTGAGTCTTTCAGGCCAAACAGGATTTAAGAGTCAAAACTACTTCTCTGGTGCCTCTGTCCTTAACCCACCCTAACTGGAATGTGAGGCAGGATATCAGCTTCTCGCCCTATGCAATCTCTAATATGTCATCTTCTGCTCATCTACTGTTTCTGTTTTCTAAGGTTCAACTAACTGTTTTATTCTACTTTTCACCAGCACTGTTGTCAACGGTTCCGGTGAGGTCATCCCAGCAGGAAACCATAGCCTATATTCTTTGAAACACTGCTGCAATTTGTTGAATCCACCAACACTAAACTGCAGTTGGATTCCTTTTTGAGTTCAGCCACTTCTCCAACAGAAAAAATGTGAAAAAAGAAAAAATGTGAAAAAGGTTTCGGAATACCTTGAGTAATTTATTTGTGTTTTCATTCTTGTTCATACACAAGAGTAATTTTTTTAAATCCATGTGTAAATAGTTGACTTGTGTTTGTGTGTGTGTGTGTGGTGATGGTGGTGATGATGAAGTAGGGACCTAAATGCCCAAAGGACTCTTTATCTCCGAAGTACAATATACTAGGATATTTCTTATTATTGATCATTTGTAACATATTTTTCTTGGAACTTACTGTGCCCTTTCAGTATTTAGACTTTATTTTAGAAATAAAATTGCATTAAATCTTTAAAAAAATCTAGTGTATATTTTATACTTAGAGCTTATCTTGAGAAGCTAAATTTTCATTGGCAAGACAATCTGTAATTAGATCTCATAAAATTTACAACTGAAAAATAAATTTACATACCCAGGTTGTTCCAGATAATACCTAAAAGTTTTCCAATGACTGAAATTAGTATCAGTTTTTAAATTTTAGTTCCTCAGTTCCATATATGAAATAGCTCCATATTTCAAATATTCATGATTAACATAATGGACAATGAAATTTTACAGGATGATTTCCTACATGAATTGAAGTGTGTGTATATATTTGGTATTAATATATGTTGCCAGACTGCTTCTTAGAGAAATACGTTGTCTTAATTTTCATCTGCTTTGCAATATAAATTTTCTGATGTGTTTTATTCATCTACTTCTGTGAGTATGTGTGATATTTCCTTTTAAATACTATATGTTCACATAAGTTGCATGCTGATTTCTTTTTTAATGTTGTTTCTTTCTTTCTTTTTTTTTTTTTTTTTTTGCGGTATGCGGGCCTCTCACCGCTGTGGCCTCTCCTGTTGCGGAGCACAGGCTCCGGACGCGCAGGCTCAGCGGCCATGGCTCACGGGCCCAGCCGCTCCGCGGCACGTGGGATCCTTCCGGATCGGGGCACGAACCCGCGTCCCCTGCTTCGGCAGGCGGACTCCCAACCACTGCGCCACCAGGGAAGCCCTGTTGTTTCTTTTTTAATGTTTGAGGGAGGGAGATATTATTCCTGAGCCATATTATGGGAAAGGATAGTAAGGGTAGGATCAGGCAAATCAGCTGGTGAGCACTTGAGGCTCATTGCCTCCAGAAACCTTATCAATCCCCTGTGAACATTGTGAGTGGCTCTGGGCTGGCTGGAAGTTTCCCTTTTCCCAGTGAAGCCAGTCGATGGAGAGTTTTGGTGGACAGTGATGTCTTCACTCTTCTTTGGCAGACATAGAAGCTGGAGGGCTCTTTGTTCCTCACAGTTTATCCTTCACCCAGCCATAGTCTTCTAAGATGTCAAAGATGGAGTGTCTGTGTGTTTCCTGTGTGTTTCCTCGGTTGTCGCCTGAGGTCACTTAGTGCTGACAGCATGTTGCTGTCAGTCTGTGCACCCTGACCTTGTTTCAAGCCAAGGCTGTGAAATCTACTTTGAAGAATTCTGCACTGTCTTGTCTGTCCATGAAATCCGAAGTCCCTAGCCGTCTTTCTGAGTCTATCTTTCACACTGACACAGTTTTCACTAATCTGAAAGCCCTTTTTTATTTTATTTTATTTTTTAAACATCTTTATTGCAGTATAATTGCTGTACAGTGGTGTGTTAATTTCTGCTTTATAACAAAGTGAATCAGCTATACATATGTCCCCATATCTCCTCCCTCTTGCGTCTCCCTCCCCACCCTCCCTCTCCCACCCCTCTAGGTGGTCACAAAGCACTGAGGTGATCTCCCTGTGCTATGTGGCTGCTTCCCACTAGCTATCTATTTTACATCTGGTAGTATATATTAGTCCATGCCACTCTCTCACTTCATCCCAGCTTACCCTTCCCCCTCCCTGTGTCCTCAAGTCCATTCTCTACATCTGCATCTTTATTCCTGTCCTGCCCCTATGTTCTTCAGAACCATTTTTTGAAAGCCCTTTTTTAAATACAGTTATGAGTCCAGTTATGAATGTTTCCTAATTTCAATGAAGATGGAAGTTTGCTTTCCGGCTTTTTATTCTCCTTGTTATTTTCCATTGGCTTGCAAAAGGGGAGGGGGTCAGAAATGGCATTTCTCTCTCCAATCCAGAAGCTATAGTTATAAACAAATTCTCTGACCTTACAGAAGACTTAGGGTCTCAGCCAAAAATAGTTGGAGTCATAGAATATGGACATTTTTCTTTGATTTTTCTTTCCACTGGTAAAATAGAACATCCAAGCAATTAGGTCTGAGTGAGAAGGTCTCTGTAACTACACAGATTACTAACATGCATCATTTTGAAAATGCTCCCACCCTAATTGCTTTCATGTTTCTGTGGTTTAGTTAGGCTGGTAGGCCATTGTGAAGAGCTTAAGACGTGCACCTGCCCAGTGAGGCTGACTTCCAATTACAGAACAATTCCAAAATCAGGCATGCTTATAAAGAAGGTATTGAAGGACACAGTGTGCCAGGAAGGATTAAACTACTCTGAATGTACTGGAGCAGGGGCAGCGGAGGCGATCATTCACATTTTAAACAGGCAGGAGCACAGGATTAAAGAAATCCTTGGTACATGTGCACCATATGGGGCTAATGAACCACATGGTCCTAAGAAAAGCTACCTTTTTCACAGCCTGTTACTTAATAAAAGCAACTTTGTTTTAAGCTGAAGCAGGAAGAAAAGTGTACACTTGTCCATTCTTTTTCTGGATCACAAGCTTATGATGATGAATGCGTTTTCCTTTTTATTACAAAGGCAATGTGACTGCCCCTGGATGTAGAGGGAGTTCTTGCTACTCTGGTCTTTAGTAGACTACTTGGCATTTCTATTTCAAGAGACTCTAGAAAGTAAATGATGGATCTGCACCAAGTCAGTTCCTCTACTCACTATGCCTTTTGCAAAATAGGAAGACAGTGACTGATACAAGGGGTACAGCCTATAGCCATGGAATAGAAAAAAGCACTCAAATGACAATCTTGAGATTTAGTCCTCTGGCAACTGAAAACCAACCACTGTATTTTTTCTTTCTTTCTTTCTTTTTTCTTTTTTGGCCAATTCCGGAGTCCTAACCACTGGACCGCCAAGGAATTCCCCAATCACTTTAGTATGAGAAACCAAGATTAGGAAAAAACTGATGTCTTACAAGTCATGTTTACATGAAGAATCAGACCTGTATCTTCCATGCACTGGGCATGCTTCCAGTAACACTCATAAAATAAGAGGACAGTAGAATCCTAAGTCACTCAGAAATGCCTCATCTCCTTCCACACTCCCCCCAACCCACTTTAAGTCATGTAAAGCCACCAAATCTATAGATTACTATAGCTAAAAGGAGAATTAGGGCAATATTCCCTGGTCTAATCTGAGTTCCTTCAACTGCAGAGTACCTACTTCATTTCATAATTGTTAACCCATATGTCTGTCTGACCCACTAGACAAACTACTAATTCCTATGTATCTCCAGTATTGGTGCCTGACATCTAGTAGACATTCAGTAAATGTTTATTCGATGAATGAATGAATGAATATTGCAAAATGACTAACCTTCACATAAGCAAGAATAGTTAACTGGATCACTGTTAAAAACTTTGTAAAAATATCATCCAAAAATGCATACTCAGAATAAAAATTGCAAATGATATGCCAGTGTGTATAATGGAGAAATTGGAAATCTTCCTCCCACCTCAATCTCATTCCCCATAGTTAGCCACAGTGAACCCTGGTATCACTGTTAATTTTTCTCAGTATATAATAAACTATACAGTAAGTTATAACTCTCAAACTGGAGTGAATGAATCTTCTTTCAAGCCCAATGCCAGAATTACTTTCACCTTCTATTTCTTGGCAACATCATGCACATGATTTTGCTTGTCTTACAGCATTAACTGTCCTGAACAATGATTAGCAAATGAAGTTCAAGCAACTAGTCTTCCTGATAATCTCTGCAAGGCCAGTTGGCAATTCAGTAGTGTTATCTACCTTGAAGCTAAATGGAATCATTAAAAGCATCTCAATACCCAACATAAATAGGTGTACTTAAGTAACCAGATTCTTTCTGCTTGTATGAGCAATTGTTCTGCTATCATATTTGGAAAAGCTCTTATAGGAAACGGGAAACCACAAGCTGGTTGCAACTGCTGGCAGGTATGAAATATGATTCAGCAGCTAAGCGTCCATCTCTGGACCTGAACTGTCAGTGTCCAAATCCTGGCCCCAGCCACTAGCTCCATTACCTTAGATATTTATGTAATGGCTCTGTGCCTCAGTTTCCCCATCTATAAAGTGCAAACAAACTCATCTCCTCCCTCATATTTTTGTGAGAATTAAGTAAGTTAAATCATATAAAGCACTTAGAAAAATGCCTCACAGAGAAAGGCTATAAAAGACACTTTTTCTTCATTAAGGTATCATTTATATACAATAAATGTACAGATTTTAAGTGTACATTTTGATGAGTTTTGACAAATACATACATCCCTGTGACCATCGCCCCAATCAAGATGGAGCACACTTCCATCATTTCAGAAAGCTCCCCGGTACCCCTCCCCAGTCAATCTCTCCCCCACGCTTCCATACTCCCAGGCAAGCCTGATTGATTTTCTTTCCCCTAGAGATTAGTTCAAATAAACGATTCAGCTAGAACATCATGTAAATGGATCCTGACAGCACATGCTTTTTTGTCTCTTGCTTTTCTCATTCAGCATAATGAATTTAAGTTTTATCCAGTAGGTCATCCTGCTTTTATTGCCGAGTATTATTCCATTGTATGACTACACCACCATTTATATATCACTTCTACTCTTGATTGACATTTAGGTTGTCTTTAGTTTTTGTAGAATATTTGCTTTTGAGAGAGATTTCTATTTGCCACACACTCTTTAGGAGTATCGGAATATCTTAAGCTTCAGAAATATAAATTGGAATGTGAAGAAGGCATCGTTTGCCACATGGGGGCTTGCTCCTTATCACCCTTCCTCTCCCTCATAATCTTGCTGAATCTTTTTACTCTATGTTGTTCTTCACAGGGATTTTCAAGATGGCGGGCTTCAGGCCACAAACTGGAAGACCAGTGATGACTGAGCCTCAGTGGGGAATAACCGAGAGACTAGAGCACCATGAGGTCACTCTTGGTTGAATAGAACGTTGATTAGCCTGCTGCTACGTACCGCATGATGGCACTTTCACTGTACTGCATTCTGAGAAAAATCACGGGGCTTTTCTAAGTCTCCAGTAAAAGTAAATTACCTTAATATTAACTGTAGTACAAGAACATGAGTTAAAAATAGACAAGAAATGTAAAAAACATTTTGTAGTTTGCAAGTATTGTAGGAAAGCCCAACACATATTTGAGGTGAGCTTTGATCATACCATGACAGATTTTGGCTCCAATAGCTTGCAAGGTACAGAAGCATCCAGCAACTAACAATTTTGTTACTTAGGAGCTATGATAAACTTAATCCCATTTGTCGGAAAGATTGGCCAGTTCTTAAAAGCACTTGCGCAAAACAAAGACTCAAATTCTCATTAGAATTCACCCATCAAAATTCAACGTGCCCTTTCTGAGATGGACATCTCAAAGGGTTGAGAATTATTTGCTCTCTTTGACCATCCATTCATCAATGTCTGGCCATGTAAAACAGGTTATCCAGAAAGTGAGGGTTTCTGTGTATACTTAAACCGAAAAGAACCAAACAGAAGGAAACAATATGTTCTTGGGGACTCACCAGAGGTCCTCCTGTTGCAGTCTGACTTGAGTACGTTTCCATAGCAACAGACTCCAGCATTCTCAAACAAGGGTCAGGTGCTCACAGGAGGCTGCAGCTGGACACTGAAGAAAGTTTCTTTTCTCAAAAGTTACAGAAGTATTCCCAAAAAATTCGATCAAAATTCCATCTAAAATTGGCAGGAGGGTGGTCTTCTAGATGACCTGAAAATAAAATTAATTTCTTAAATACTCTCTCCTCCCTCTTCCCATTATTACCAGGAAAATGTTTGGGGAGAATTTTATTCAGGTTACCGTTTTTTACAAGTGCCTCTGGTCAGATAGGACAGACACTGTCCAGACATCAATAGTGAGAAACGGGTCAGAGATCCAGAGAATTTTCCCAGCAGCTGGGCAGAGCCTGGGGGGTCCTGAGGGGATAAGGCAGAGATTTGGGGCTCCAGAGGTGGCTCCCTATGTTGGCCTGCTACAACTGTATAGGGAGAGGTGCTCAGAGGTGTTTTTGTCTCTACCCCTTCTCATAATACCTTTTATAAGATGCTTTATTGCAAAAGTAATCAGCCTTATTTTTGTAGAAAAATATTCAAAATCCGAAGAAGAAAATAAAAACTTTATCCATATCCCATCACAAAATATAACAAGTGCTAATAATCTGTGGTATATAGTCATTCAATGTGTGTGTTTGCTTAAGACTTTCAAAATGAGATCACTATTGTGATTTACTTTGAGGCCAGCTTTTCCCTCTTAATATATCATGAACACTTTTGCATGTTGTTAAGTATTCTCCTACATCATCATTTGTAAATGGCTGTTGTGCATCCCACTGACTGTATCACTGTACCAGAATTTACCCAATCTCTTACGGTTGGCTATTACAGACGTTTCCCATTTTTCATGATTACCAACACATTGACAATACATATTCTTGTAGTCAAATCTTTGCACAAATTCATGATTAATTCCTTGTAAGACATACAAAAATGCTAGAAACACATAGAGATTTTATCTCCCAACATAAATGCTAAGTCTCAGGGCAAAGCCAAATGATCAAACTTTGAATGGACAACATATTTACAGTATAAAGCTTGTCCACCTGCTAGATTCTGCTGGCAATCAAGAAGGTAAATGAAACATGACAGTGAACTTGGGCTTGTGTGGGATTTTATACACTAAACAGTGACATCAGCTTTGTAAAAACCCTGGGCAAATGACACACCAGGTTATCTTCATCTGATTAAAGATGAATTTTCTAGTTCCATACTTGAAACTGAAAGTGATTTCTCTATGTCTTGAGTGGGCTTTTGTACTGCCAACACAGATTAACTGGGTACGAATAAAACAAAAGTAAGTTTGAATGCCAACTCCCAACCCCACTTAGACCCAGTCCAGCAAGAAGAAAGTCCTAGCCCATGGAAAATCAAAAAGTATGGTTCCTGGGCTTCCCTGATGGCGCAGCGGTTGAGAGTCCACCTGCCAATGCAGGGGACGCGGGTTCGTGCCCTGGTCCGGGAAGATCCCACATGCCGCGGAGCGGCTGGGCCCGTGAGCCATGGCCGCTGAGCCTGCGGGTCCGGAGCCTGTGCTCCGCAACGGGAGAGGCCACGACAGTGAGAGGCCCGCGTACCGCAAAAAAAAAAAAAAAAAAGTAGGGTTCCTGCCAGTTCCGCTGGATATAGGGCAAGCTGACGGCAGGGGATGGGAGAGCACTGCATTGGTCCTTGGGCCTCGGTCTGTTCACCCAGTTAGGGGAGGGCGAGCAATTTCCAGCAAAAGCAGAATCCAGAATTGTGTGTCCTATCTCGTCAGGTTGCCCAGGAGAGCAGCCATGGGTTCTCCTTTGCAGGGAGACGGAGTAGAGTCAACTCCCTGTACCTACCGATGGTTCACAAATAGCCGCATACTATACACCTGTTCTGTACCTAGCTCTTTGTCACTTAATGATATATCCTAGGACTCCTTCTAAATCACTATATAAAAACTTCATTCGTTTTACATATCATATGGATTTACTATGATTTATTTAGTAGTTTTCTATTTATGTTATATCCCACATTTTGCATCCCCAAAATGCTGCAGTAAATAGCCTCCACGTATGTCGCTTCACTTATGTGTGAGTATACTTGTAGGAGAAATTTCTAGAAATGGAATTGCTGGAACTTAGGTCATGTACATTTGTAATTTTCAAAGACATTGACAAACTACCTTCCATAAAGATTTGACTGATTGATAGTCTCACCAGCCAAACACAGTGCAGTGCTTTAGTAAACATGAATTTTTGCAAAATGCAAAGAAAATGGTACCTCAGTGTTTTTTAATGTATATTTCTCTTGCTTAATGAAGCTGAGAATCTTTCTGTATGTTTAGGAGCCATTTGCATTTCTTCTGTGAATACTTTATTCCTACCCTTTATTAGTTTCTCTATTGGGTAAGTTGTCTCTTCCTCAGACATTTGTAGGTGCTATTTATCTATGAGGGAGAATAAGCCTTTATCTGCAATAAGAACTGTAAATATTTTCCCCATATTGTCATTTGTACTTTTACTTTTTTTTTTTTTTTTTTTTTTTTTTTTGTGGTACGCGGGCCTCTCACTGTTGTGGCCTCTCCCGTTGTGGAGCACAGGCTCCGGACGCACAGGCCCAGCCGCTCCACGGCATGTGGGATCCTCCCGGACCGGGGCACGAACCCATGTCCCCTGCATCAGCAGGCGGACTCTCAACCACTGCACCACCAGGGAAGCCCTGTATTTTTACTTTTTTATGGTGCTTTTTTGCCATGCATACATTTTTCCCCTCCACGTTTAAATGTATTGATTTCTTTAATTATGGCTTCTAGGTTTTGTGTCATAAAAAAATCCATCTTCATTTCAAAGTCAAAAAGTAATGTCCGGGCTTCCCTGGTGGCGCAGTGGTTGAGAGTCCACCTGCCGATGCAGGGGACACGGGTTCGTGCCCTGGTCCGGGAAGATCCCACATGCCGCAGAGCGGCTGGGCCCGTGAGCCATGGCCGCTGAGCCTGCGCATCCGGAGCCTGGGCTCTGCAACGGGAGAGACCACAATAGTGAGAGGCCCGCATATCACAAAAAAAATAATAATAATAATTTCCTGGGAATTCCCTGGTAGTCCAGTGGTTAGGACTTGGCGCTTTCACTGCTGAGGGCCTGGGTTCAATCCCTGGTTGGAGAACTAAGATCCCACAAGCCACGCTGTGTGGTCAAAAAAAAAAAAAAAAAAGTAATTTCCTTGTAAATTGTTTATGGTTTCACTTTGCATATTTAAATTTTTGATCCATTTGAATTTTGTCCTGGTAAGTGGTGTGATATATGGCTCTAACTTCATTTTTGCTAGATGGTTGTCCCAACTTCATTTACTGAATACTGGTAGTTTCTATTTTCGCCATTTATTTAAGATATCACTTTTAACACATAATAAGATTCCATGTATTGGGGTTTATATAGACTCCGTTCTATTCCCTTGATCTATCTCCAGTAAGGATCAATTGTTTGATTTTGAAGGGGATCAAGGTATGCTACCCTAAAAGATGCCACTTTTGTGTAAGGATTGTTTTGAGCTGAAAGCAATTAGCTCTCTGCCCTCCCCTTTTCTGTCTAAAAGGAAGGCATAAATTTCTGTTTGTAAAAGTGTCTCCTCCTACACCAGGAAGATGATGACAACCCTTAATCACTGGAGACAACTCTTATCAATGGAGAAAATACCAACTTGAGTTTGCATAATAAATCTATAATTCTTCTCTTCCACTAGTTTCCCCTATATATTTACCTTCCCACAATTTACTGCCCCGGGAAGCACAATTTATTGCTAATTTACTTCCTACAATTTACTCCACTTCCTTTGTCTAGTAACTTCACAGTTTATCACTCTTTGTTAAGATGGTATACATGCCCCCGGGTCTAACCACTTCTTTGGGTTTCTTCTTCTTTCTTTTGAAGCCCCCATATATATGCAAAGTAAATTTCTTCTTCTGTTAACCTGTCTTTTATGTGTTTAATTCATGGCCCCCAGGCACAGAACCCAAGAGGGTAGAAGAAAGGATCCTTTCCTTCCCCCACCGTCTCTAAAATGGAGGTTATAATATCTACCCCGAAGAATTAGATTAGAGAATCAAATGAACGTGGGGTGTTTGGCCCATAGAGGAATTCAATAAATTACAGCAATGATGATGAAGAGAAGGAAAATATTGCCTACCTCACTCCTGTGCAAAGAAATGCAGATACCCAGAGGGTTCACAGATAATCCTGGTTCCCAGATTAGCCTTTTCATTATACTCTGAACTAAAGATTTCTCTACATGCAAAAAGTGACATTAGCAATGATCTTCATAGTAATTTTAGTGAATTTCTCACTAACCCAGTTTGAAAGGGAATCTCTAGGACTGTTCTCCTGAAACTGGACTGCCAAGGCAAAAATGGCAGGCAAGACCAGGTTCGAATTCTAGTTTAGCCACTCATCTCTGAGAATCTGTTTCCTTATCATTAGAAGAGAGATAAGTATACTTCCTTCTCATTCTGACAAATGAGATAGTAAGGTAAGTGGCTAGCACTGAGTTTGTCATTTAGCGTATGTTCAATCTCATGGTGGCTATTTTTGTTTTATCATCATCATGTTCTTTGTCATAATCATTAAAGATTATGGCTTTGGGTGAATGAGGACAAAAAAAAGGAGGGTAATAAACACCAGTACTGGAAGGAAAGAAAGGACATAATAATCAGAATATTTTTAAAAATTTTAAGTAGGAGAATAGAGGGATATGTGTGGATTGATGGAGAATAGAGGGATATGTGTGAATAATGTGATTAAACTAGGTAAAATAAAATGTTAACAGTAGAATCTAAGTAGTGCAAAATTATTTCAAGTTTGCTGTATGTTTGAAAAAAAATTTATAGTAAAATGTTTGGAAAAATTCAAGGCTACCATCCCTCTCTCCTTCCCATCCTAATTTTACTGTAACCCCCCACAAACACTCAAAGGCAAGGATGATTGATTTTCCTTGTGTCTTGATATTTTACATGGAGTGAAGAACTTGTAATTCACTTCCTGGCCAAAATTACAAGCTGTTGTTATGTATGTGATTCCCTCCCTTCCCCTAAAATTCATACTTTTTATTTCCTGCTGGTTCAGCTGACAGCTCCAATTTGACAGCTGTCCAATTCTGACAGCTCCACATCAGCAACCAATATCACTCACATCCCAGAATCCCCTCTCCCACCCTGTTGCTCTCAGGGCCCCAAGTCCCGGAGTCAAACAGTTTCTCACTAGGAAACTACAAAGAGGAAGAAGTTGGGACCTGGGATTGAAATGCTGTATCCAGAGCATTTGAAACGCCAAAGTCAGCTGCAGCTTTCGCCTGTTGCTATGGCACAGGTGACTCTGTAGAGTCACCAGCCTGGAAACTGACAGACATAGATCAGTGTGCACTGGTTGCCATGGTGAGGAAAAACCTAAGGATGCTTTCTCCATGCCCATTGGTGCCCAGCATGTCAGGTGTCCAGAGCTGCAAGAGAGTGCTAAAAGCCCTCATCAAATCATTAACTTTTAGGCAGGAATTCAATTGTGCTCAATTGGCCTGAGGGTCAAGCTTCACGAAAGAGATTGTCACAGGGAGGAGAAACGCTGGACCCTTCAGAAACCTGGAAAATAAAGTATTCAAAGCAAATTCTGTGGTTTTTTTAGTGACTTGTTCATGTTCTTTTTCAAAGGAAAGTTCAATTAACTCCATTTAGAAATGTTTAACCTTGGGCAATTAACATCCTTAAGTCCAATATTTGTCAAAATGCTGTCCCCAAGGTAACAAATCAGAATCTCTGGGGGTGGGGCCCAGGTACCAGCAGTTTTAACCATGTCCCTAAGGTCCTAGGCACACTGAAGTTTTAAAACTACTGCCCTAGTGTACCTATATAACTTTAAAGTCTCAATACAAAAACAATTCCAGTCAGTAGCACCAAAACATTTCACCATTCTTGTTCCTTTTTGTCATGTTCTTACATCACCATGACTCCCTAAGAGCCGCACTCTTTGAAAGATATTTGTCTACCAACAAATTGCATGTACAGTCAGCCCTCCGTATCCTGGGATTCCGCATCCACGGATTCAACCAATGCCAGTCGCAGGCTGTTGAATCCGCGGACGCAGAACCCACGGATACGCTGCCGACAGTACCAGTCATTTTCTATAAGGGACTTGCGCATCCGCAGATTTGGGTATCCGCTGGGGGTCCTGGAACCAATCTCTGAGGGTACCAAGGGATAGCTCTATTGAATAATGATTTTCCCCCTTTTAATCAAAGACGTATATAGTCCCCCTCAGCTCAGGTGAAATGTGTATAGCTCATTAGGCTTTCAGAGATTAAAAACAATAGCTCAAGTTCCCCAGTCCTACCTTTGCCAACCCCTTAGTGATCTGAGCATCCCAAGTTGGAATTACAGAAACTATTGAAGAACTCCACGGCATCAAAGACCGGTTCTGAGATGTTAAACATAAGCAATAACAAGATCCATCCTCCTTCTAAGGAATGTAAACTTATTTATTCCTTCATTACTTATAACTACCCCTGTCCCAGTATGGATAGAATTTAAAGTAATTCACAAAGATTCATAAAATAACGTAAATTAGCACAGCCTTCTACTTGTTTCCTATTAGCCCTTCTCCCTTTCCTTTCCAGTATTAATAGTCCTCATTTTTAGCTAAAACACATGGCTACCCACATTTCCCAGCTGTCCTTATAGCTAGGTGTACCCATATGACTAAGGTCTGGTCAATGGGATGTACATGGAAGTTGTTTATGCAACTTCTAGGAAGTATCCTCAAAAGGGAGGATTGGTTGTGTCCCTTCCTGCTGACTGGCCACAGACATAATGGGGAGAGTAGCCATCTTGGACCATGAGTTGGAAGCCGTGTGTTGAGACTGACAGAGCAACACATTAGAAGTCCGGGCTCCTGATGATGGTGGAGCTGCCATTCCAAACTTGGACAACCTACCCAAACTTTTTTTTTTTTTTTTTTTTTTTTTGCGGTACACAGGCCTCTCACTGTTGTGGCCTCTCCCGTTGTGGAGAACAGGCTCAGCGGCCATGGCTCACGGGCCCAGCCGCTCCACGGCATGTGGGATCTTCCCGGACCAGGGTACGAACCCGTGTCCCCTGCATCGGCAGGCGGACTCTCAACCACTGCACCACCAGGGAAGCCCTACCCAAACTTCTTCCTGAGAAAATTGAAGCTTCTTTCTTGTTTAAGTCACTGGTGTTTGGGGTTTTTCATTCCACACAGCCAAACCTAATCCTTACTACTAACATAAATGAGGGGAAAAAAGATAAAAACATACAATAAAGCCAGAAATAAACTTAGCACAAAAATAAATACCATATAGTCTTATATATTTGCTGTGAATAAGTTGTAACTTTAGCTTCACGCTTTCTAATGGTCAGTGTGACAATAAGTCTTTTAAAGACACATCTCAGTGTCATAACGTTTATTTTTTTAATTGCTCAGGAGAAACACAACTGTTCCTGATGCTAAGAACAAATTAATTCATCCTGAGAGTCTCCATAAAGAGGGCATCCATCATGTAATACAATAACAACAACTGCCACAACTTTCTTACGGTAGAAACAGTTGTTTCATGATGTTCTTCAATACAGGCCAGGAGAATCCCAGTGTAGGTAATCTGATTTGAAATTGCCCTGTCTACTCATTTATGTAGTATGCTAGATTGAATGCTCTCTTTCCCATCCCTCACAACCACTCTCTAGGTAGGACTTAGAGAGGTAACAGGTGGGAGGATAAGAAGGTGGTTTAAAAAACCAAACTCTACCCACATCCAAGTTGTCTACCACCAGCATCACCATCACCTATGAGAAATGGTCAGGATTGATATGTCCTCCCTTCCATGTACCCCAACCTTTCTTGTTATGATATTTTCTACTTAAAACACCCTTGAAGTTATTTTAACTTAAATTTTATTGATTATTTCAAATCTGTTAAAATTTTTGTGTGTCTGTGTGCACTGGAGGAGGAACTCAGTATGTGATTTTTCCATCTGTAGTCCCTACATATCTCTGAATTGCGTAATACAAGTAGATAATGAATAAAATACAGCCAAGTAAAGCAGTCATTTACTAAAAGAAAAACACAAGGACAAAAAATGTAAATATTTAACTTATGGGTCATGTGTCCCAACTGTGAATACAAAGTGGCAAATGTCAGCAGTTTGTATCCCGTAAAGGAAACTAAAATGCTTTCCAACACAACATTCTTTTGCTAGGGGCAGCAGGGCAGACACCGCCAAAGTCACAGAGACACGTTTTCAAAATTTCTAGCGAGATGCTTCCTGATGGAGCCTCATGCCTGCTCCATTGATTCTACAGCATTTCAAGCAGGATCTTGCTCTCCAACCTGGGTTCCTTTCTGGCTCTATCCTGTTGAAGGAATGATTTGTGAGACAGTGTGGGAAATGAGTAGTGAACATGTGCTACCTGAACCAGATGGTTACATACTTCACATCCAATGTGGTACCTTTATACTTTCTGGCTAGGTTTTGTTAAGGTATCCTTTCCTATTACCCAACATTGGATTTGAGAATAGAAGGATACGTTGTTTTTTCTTTGGTGGTTTTTACCCTGAGCATTACTTGTTTTCATGATGCAAATACTGCACTTAAATTGGTAAAGTAGAGATATGAGAGTATATCTGCGGTCATTGCAAGTAACCCAAGTCCCACAGAAACAGAACACAAAATGAATTCCTTTTGATCCCTCAGAGAGGATGATGGAACATCTATTTTCCCCCATTTAATTAACTGTCCAACTCCCCTAGGCAGCTACAGGCAAACACCTCAAAATTTTATCACACCAGTCTAGTTATCCTCCAGCGGCCCAAAGCCACCTTTTCACTTATATATGGAATTCACAAACAAATTCATTTCCCACAAACGGAATCTCTAATTAGGATCAACTTCATTTGAAACTGTGCAGCAGACAGGAAAATGAGAGCATTACAGAACATCATTAATAGCAACTGCAAATAACTTTTTAATCGATCTAGGTATTCCTCTCCCAGAAGTTACTCTTCTCTTCCATTGAGGAAACAATTTTTGCTTGCCATTAGCAACAATCTCAACATCATGCATAATAATAGTAATAATGATCATTTTTTAAAATGCCAGCCAACAACTGGGTAGATCTTTCTCATTTAAAACAGCTTCCAGGAGACTTCCCTGGTGGTCCTGTGGTTGAGAATCTGCACTCCCAATGCAGGGTCATGGGTTCGGTCCCTAGTCAGGTAGCTAGGATCCCGCATGCTGCACATCACGGCCAAAATAAATAAATAAATATAAATAAAAAAGCTTTCATCTGCATTGTCATCTCACTTGATCTTACTTCTGCTTTGTGTATACTAAAGTAGGTGTTTTTACTTCATTTCACAGGCATAAGGCTGAGGGGTTCCCTGTGGGGACTCGTGTTACTGAGGTTTGTCTGATCGACCTTGGACAAGTTACTCAATGTCTCTGAACCTCAGTAAATCTATAAAATGAGGATAAAACTAGTACCTACCACAGACTGGTGCTGTGATGTGCAGTAACAGACATGCGGCAACCCTGGTAAAGCCTTGTAATTGTTGGTTGAGCATGGAGGGGTGAGTTGGTCTTCCCAAGGATGAACAGCTTTTAATCTGCAGAACCAGGAAGAACCTGGCCTCTCAACTCCAGACTTGGGGCTTCCTTGAAGCAAGAATCTATTTAGGGGAGGGGCTTTCCTGGTGGAGTAGTGGTTGAGAGTCCACCTGCCAATGCAGGGGATATGGGTTCGTGCCCCGGTCCAGGAAGATCCCACGTGCTGCGGAGCGGCTGGGCCCGTCAGCCATGGCCGCTGGGCCTGCGCGTCCGGAGCCTGTGCTCCGCAGCGGTAGAGGCCGCAGCGGTGAGAGGCCCGCGTACGGCAAAAAAAAAAAAAAAAAAAAGAATCTATTTAGGGGCGAAACTAAGATCAGATCAGACATTTCCAAAACTTAAACCTCTCTTTATTTCTGCCATCCCATCAACTATGTGAGCTGATGTAAGCTTGAAGAGTTAAAGGATTACTGACTCTCCTTTAGGGCTGGGATGAAACACAAACATTTGATGATCAATAGAAGAGTCTGTAAATAATGAACAGAACTCACAGAATTGTGCTTGGAATCCCAAAGGCTAGAAACACCTGTCACATATTGCTTCTCTGCCCTGGCACACTTTGGGGACAATGCACAATGCTGAAGTCCACTGCTGGCCACAAGGTGGCAGAATGTCACCAGCAAGGACGCTCAAGCCCAAACTTCACGCTGGAGCAAATCAGGGCAAGTCGCTGACACCCAAGACAACAAATGAAATAATACAGTTAACATCAGCCCTAAACCTAAGTTAGTGACAAATATTCTGCAAATGCCATTCTTCTGCCTAAATGCTCAGCTCTTATTCCAGACAGTAAAATGGGCACCTCATCGATCTTCACCTACAAAAAGGAACCTCAAGGTGACCATGAACTTATTCCAACATATATGACTACTTCTATTTACATGAATCCCAATTTTCAAACATATAAAATAATTGAGAAACTTTAGGTGTTGGGAGCCATCCTCCAGAATCCTCAGAGCTCTCTTATATAATATTTTCTTATAAAGATGAAAATATCTTTAAAATTAAATTATTTCCATATTATGCAATTACCATAAACATTTTAAAACCTGGATTTTCCTACTAACCTACCTGTTTCTGAGCTACCTTCCCTTTTACTTTCTACAAAAGTGAATGTGTAAGGACTATGGAATAATTTAATAGCTTAACAATATACAAGGTTTTACACAGACTTGGATTGTTTTAGAGTTGGATGGTAACTGGGAGATTATTTACTTTAATGCCCTTATTCTCCCAGTGAAGAAAGTAGTACTGCCAGAAGTTAATTAACTTGCCTAAGATAACACAGAAAGTCAGTTCAGAACTGAGAGCTGAACTTTTGTCATCTGACTTTCAGGATAGTTTGGACTAATTTAGATCTTTCATTTAATTGTGTCAGGAAAGTCATGATTGTCTTTACCCCACAGAATGGAAAAACTACTTGCAAGAGGAGAAAGTACCAGTCAAGTATCATGCTGTGTGATTCCAGCACTTCAGCTGGATCCATATTAGAAATTCAGCAGCGGTTAAGACAAAAACTGAGAAGCATCATGATCACAACGGTAATCCCCCCACCCTCCAAAAATTAAAACCCTAACAGATGATCCAGGGGTGAGTCTTTCTAGAACTTGAAAAAGAACCTGCCAGGTCACAGCCACTCCACTGGGATACGAGATTACATAAAATTCAGGCAGAAGGAGCAAAATGCCTCTCCGGGGACACCGGAGACCCTGAGCCTGTCTCAGGAGGTGTGACTATAAAGTAATGGGTCTGATTTTAAAAGAAGCACAACCAGCGCTTACACGTCTAAGTGAGCAGTCACCTTGGGAAGCTGCATATTTGTGCCAGAGTTGCTGCAGCGGCTCCAACGTTAACTCTTCTTTGGGATTTGCCGTCAGAGCTTCACCATGTTCTGCCAGATATCTATCATGGCGTAAATCTTGGTTGTGTGAGGGTGGACTTGTTTCTGGAAAACCTCCAGAGTCAGCTCTTGGGAGTAAGGTGGGTGGTCAAGGCAGATAATAATATTTTGGGATAAAACTGAGTTGCATATAGTCATTGGGTCGATTTCCCCTGTGGTTTATAAATTCGATCAGATGGCTCATCTAGGAAAAGAATCACCTATTGGAGGCAGTCAGGAAAAACTTTAAGGTATTACTAATGTGTACGTTACTGATTTCAAAATAAAGCCTTCTTAATTCCAGTTCTTAATCATTTTGCATCCACTGGTAAGTTACTCTTCTGTCTCCCAACTCATGTCTCAGCTCCTCTAAGGGAAAAGGCCAATTATTAGATTAAATTACATGAAATTGCTGCCATTCAGACATATTTGACCTACAAAAATCATATAATTCAAGCTAATACATTTGAAGTCGTAATGTTTAGCCCAGTGGCAAAAAGGAGTTCAACAGCATTAAGAGATGTCACCGTGCTGAGGTGGGCGATCCTGAGTGTCAACACTGAATCGCCAGAAAATGATGCTGAACAACCCGAGAGGTAAACATCAGTTTTCTCCCTCCATAGTTCTACTTTTTAATGCACTTAGGTTTCTTTTCATTATCTAATTTAAACTGCACATCTCGAGGGTGAAAAAGCCAGCCACGCACACCAGCAAACAGCCTTTCACAAACAGGGCTATTCTGTAAGAAACATCAGTCTCACCCTAAGTCATAGCCTGCACATAATGGCCATCCATATTCCACACATTTGGAAGCAAATCTGCCAACTTAGTCCCTCTAGGTCCTGGGACTCCGCTGGATAGGCCAGATGATCCGATTTTAACTTAACTGATTTCACTAAGGAATGGAGTGTACACTTGGCCTTTCCACCTCCCTCGCTCAGGGTGGGTGTGACCTTGCAAATTATGATTGAAGTCATTGTTCTGTGAGCTATCTTTCCCTTCTGGTTCATTCTTTTTCTGTTTCTTTATGGTAATTTATCGCAAGAGTAATTTTTTTTTTTTTTTTTTTTTTTTTTTAGGTATTTGGCTTCATTTTAAGAGTAAATTTTTTGCCCCAGTTTTATTGAGATATAACCCTCTGGTTCTTCTTCACTTCATTTTTAGTTTTGTTTTTCCTTGTCCTGTATTTACCATCAAAACAGGACTAGAGAAGCTGTTCCACCATCCCTTCATTTGAATATTCAGAAAGTGTCATTCAATATCATTAACCTGCCTGGGAGAAAAGACTCATTAGGTAAAGCAGAGAACTTCTGGATGTTATTTCAGCTAATATGTCATTTACTGTTTGGGTGGAAAACTGTGTCATCCATCTGCCTCCTACAGAATTCTCTCAGGAAAAGCTTTGACGAGGGAAAGTGTCACTGGTAAAAGCTGGCCTTGAGGAATTAACCAGATGATATGCAAAGCTATAAAGACTGCATGTTGAAGAGATGCTTCCCATCAAGATCAATCCCATCAAGATCAAGGCATGGCCAGCGGACACAGGCTGGCGTCACAGCCCAGCCCCTCCCATGAGGCTCCCGCCCTGCGCCTCTATCCCAACAGTCCCCAACCCTCAAAATTCATCGTCGGTGGGAAGTCACTCGACACATTCAATTATATTGTGACAAATTTTAAATTGTTCACCTGCGCCTCAAAATGGGAAAAGTGGGGCTACGTGACTGTAGAGTTATGATCTCTGCTGGGGACTTCCTGATAAGCCCCAGGCTGGCCAGGACGTATTCGCACATCCTTTGTGTTAGCCCACAAGCAGCTTGGCTGACCCGGCTTCCCCTACCCGACCCTTTTTATTATCACTGCCCAAAAATGCAGTTCTTGGTTTGTTTTCTTTTTAACAACCTTTTGTGATTACAAAAGCAATATCTTTTCACTATTAAAAAATTAGATCATTTTGCAACATATATACGTATGAGTCATCACATTGTACATCTTAAACTTACACAATATTATGTGTCAATTATATCTCAATAAAGCTGGAAAAAATGGAAAATGTCAATAAGGAAAAAATGGGAAAATTAAAACATCATATTCTTATTCCCCAAGGTTACCACAATTAACACCTATATCTATATTGTGCCACACTTTCTTTCTATGCATATATATCACATATATATATAATAATTCATCTTTCCATGTTCATAAATTTTATTCTAAGCTAGTACCTTTCAACCACCTCCCTCCACCACCACACTGTACCCAAAATGCATTCCTGCTAGTTTAGCTAACCAAGCATCCAATCCAGGACCATGCATTATATCAGATTATTATGCTCTTTAATTTTCTTTTAATCTGGGACACTCATCTCTTGTTACACATCACTGAGTCCTTGAAGACAGCAGGCCAGTTATCTAGCTGAAGTCCTAGCCTTTGGATTTATTTGCCTTGTTGCTTCCTTAGGCCATCTGCCATTAAGCTTGTTCTCCCATCTCCATATTCCCTGTAAACTGGAAATTAGATCCAAAGGATTAGATACAAACACTTCCTGGCTAGCATCCATCAGAGGACCTGTGATATATTGCATATTGCACCACACCAGGGGACAGGTAACACTTAGTTGCCTACCATTAGTGTTGCTGGGATTGCCCTCTGGATTAAGGGAGACAAGAACTTAATTCATCCAACCAGGAAGTAATCTGTGGGGTGTTACACTGGCAAATTATTTTTGAGACTCTAAACCTTTGTAGCTAATAACCTGATCCCAAAACCATACCATAAGCAAATAGGGAAGAACAGACTGCACAAGTCTGAGACTAAGAGCAGGGTTAGAGTGAGTGGGGAAAGTAATGCCAAGACTTTTGATTAGTGATCGAAGCTGGAAGAAGTGAATATTAGGGCATTCATAGTGCCCTCCACTTGCTAAAGTAATTGATGGACATTAATGCAGCTTGCTGTAAACCCACGAGTCCCAGGGACTTGGGTGAGAGTAAACAACTGATAAAGTCAGCAGTGGTATCACGCAATTTTTTTTCTGGAAGAGCTCTTACAGGAGATCGAGGACTCTGATTTCTCTTTTAACACTCATTAGTCAAAGTTACAACGCCAGGCTCACACACGCAAGTTCTTCAGAAACAAGAACTGGATTTAATCCTCCCCAGAGGAGCCTGATCTAAGTACCTGCTTCAGCTGCAATCCTGTGAGCTGTGTACCATCACAGCAACTAGGCAATGGCAGGATAGGATCCCATCTCCCCACCTACCCACTTTAGTCCCACTCTGCATCGTGGGGGCCATAATTTTGTGATAATGACCCCGTGCACTGAGGTTGTTTGTTGATCCATGGTTGCTGAGTTCACTGCTAGACAGGGGACATCAAATGGGGCCCTCTCAGGTACAGGTAGCGTCAGGCACCCACCCCCACCAGGAACAGGGATGACCTGGTCCTCTTGTTAGCCATGTACGGTACAGGTTGTACTGCTTTGCTGCTTGCTTTTTCAAGATGAGAGTGGCACAGTATTTAAGACAGCAGGAAAAACCAGAATTTGTCAATCCTTTAAGCAAGTACAACTGGAAAGCCTCAGAAGGAAGATGGCTCTGAATATGTTTACCTCTGTGCCCCTGAGCAAAACATTCACGTGATGACTCAGAGCTGAGGTGGCTCTGTCTGACTGCCAGAATGGCCTATTTCTAGAATAATAACAAAAATGTGCAATTAACCTGGATAAGGTAAATTAGCCCAGGGTGTAAGAGGGAGAGAAAATAAATACCACATTCCACAACCCCCGCCCCGCCCCCCCAACACAGACTACCAGAATTTGGCCTCAAGCAAATATAATAGATTTAGCCTAGTTCAAGTGAAACTCTTGGGGCAGCTCCAATAAGTTTTCCTGTCTTTCCTACTATGTAGAAAGAAAATCTGAAAGGGCTCCTGGGACCACTGCAGTGGTCTTCTGAGTGCTCAGAGTTAAAAGGGGGGTTCTTGCATGGCTGGTAGATACACAGCCTTTGGCCAAGTGGAAGCTCAATAACTTCTGACTAAATGATCCAATCAGGTAAATTTTCCTCCTAATGGACATCAAGTTGAAAATTAAAAGGAAAAAGAAGAACACAGTATTTAGAAAAATGGGTCCTAGAGGCTGTTCTACCTGCTGCTTCAACTCCAAGAAGGCACCTCTGGTCCCTGCTTTTAGTACAAGAAGCTTGGACAACCAGTTCAGCTGGAAGCGTGCCATCCGTCCTGCCAGCAGCCCCTCGTTAGCTACCTCTGACCTGTTGAAAAGCTGAAAATACAACCTTGAGCCATTCTCTCTGCAGCTCAACTCCTATAATTCTCTTTCTAAATATTAGCAGCAGCCCCGTTATGCCATAGTTTTAAAAGTACTTGTCCCTTTTTTGCCTTCTTTGACCGCATCAACCACCACACTACTTTTCTTCAGGAAAAAGCTTTTTATGTAAAGAGTGAATTGCCTTTTTATTTGCTTTTCTCCCTATGTAGCTAGGCGTGCTACATTTTTTCTTGATGGCTTTTATACTTGGTTAAAATCACCTGGAAAAAATCAGTAGGGAAGAGGAGAGTATTTCCTTAGTTACCCATTGGCCATAGTAACTGAAGTCCACAGAAATCCATTGCCCATTTCCTATTAAAATTTTATAAGCATTTAAAATATTCACTTGGGTGCATCGTGTTTTCTTTTGCATCCCAACTGAGTTTCTTTTCCAGCCTGAGGTCTAAAGTCTGGCTGATTTTCTTCAGTGGCTTTACTCACTTAAAATAATTTTTTTCCCAATAAGTAAACACCCAATTCTGTTCATTAAACCAGTGACCTTTGAGTTTTCTAACACAGTTCTCCAAAGCTGGAGCCAACTGTTGACAACGCTTTGGTTGATAGGCACACACAGATTAAACTGTCTGCCCCGAGATATATTTTTCTCCCCAACTTAAAAGGATTCCCTGCTTTAGATGCTGGGCTCCCCACAAATCATAAGCAAAAGTCACTGCAGCTTGCCTTTCCCAGCTTTAAAGCCAATACAAATGCCCTCTCTGGCACATGAATGGAATAGAACTTTACTAGCTCCCCAGTCCTCACTCTCTAGATCCTTATTTTAGGGAACCTAGACCCAACCAGGCTGAACATACCTTGTAACTCCCTAGAGGCTCTCAAAGATCAGACTTCTCAAAGATCTTACTTAAAACTCAGATTCCCAGGCATCACCTCCCACAGACTCTGATTCAGTAGGTCTTAGTGGGGTCCATGAATCTGCATTTTTCAACAAACTCCTGTCGCCACCTCAAGTAAATGGTCCTTGGAACTTACTTTGACAAACACTGCTCCAAGAGAGCTCGTCTCAATGGCTTTTGATCAATGCTGTGTTCATTCATTTACCCAGCAAACAGTGACCTGCTATGTGTAGGCTGTCATTCAGGGGCAGATAAATTTCACTTGGGCCCTACCCTCAAGAAACTTACAGTCTAGCAGGAAAAACTGAGACATGAACATAAGTATCTACTCAAAGGGAGTGAGAGATTTGTCATGAAAAAGGAACAGGGTTCAGAAGAGGAAGAGTAACTTTGAGCTGGAGAGGGATGGGGCATGGCTTTATGGAGAGGTGACATAGGCATTAAGTCTGAAAGAATGTGTAGTATTTGGGCACATGGAGGTAAAAAAGAGGAGGCATTCTGAAACACAATAGGCGGAAGCAACGGCACTGTGTGGGTAAGTGTGAGGACCTGTGTGGGGAAGAAGGAGTCATTTAACGGGCTTGGAGCACAGGGTGCAGGAAGGGGCATAGAAGCAATCCAGTCGAGCTTATAGAAGAGAGTTATGGCCAATCCTGAAGGGCTTTGAATGCCAAGTACAATGACTTGGTTACAAGTAAGATCTTGAGGTATCCCTGGCAAAGGAGTGAACTGCGAGCAGATTTGCAAGTAGTCCCGAGCTGCCCCAAGCATGTAGTAACATGGTGGCCCTGGGCATTTGCCCAAAGAGGTGGGAAGAAAGTCTACTAAGCTCTTCTCTGCAAGGATCCCTCAGCCCTGCAGTTCAGCCAGGAGCCTCATACACTATACCTCAGAACACGACATCCAGTGTCGGCTCATACCTTGCCTTGCAGCAACCCACTAATGTTAGAAAAGGACTAGAGCTTTCAGCCGTGGATTTTACCACCATTGAACCTATAAATTCTCCTTGAGTTGGAAGGATGAGAAAAAATGTAGAGCTAGAATGCTCCATGCTCTCACACCTTTATCCTCTTGAGAATACTGCTACATCTCTATCATCATGTTCCACCACACACACATGCACACACACACGCACACACACACGCACGCACACACACTTAAAACTGAAGGGAGACAGAGCTATAATCTGTTGGCAGGTTAAGACTAAGAACACAGTGCTATTAAGACTAGACTTTTCCTGGCAAAATTTCCCATATCCAGTTCAATGAATAATTTTTATTTGTGTGTATAGCACTTTGTAGGCTTGCCGTGGGTTGCAACTTCCCTATCTAGACCATAACTATGAAATGAATCATTTTTTCTAGTCATAACAGTTCCATCCCCCACCACACCACCACCCCCCTCAGATACAGGTTCCCCCAACTCAGGGGCTGACTGTCCATCCGCATATCACAGGATCATGTGAAAATCCTTAATTAGAAGGCCAGTTCCTCTGCATGAACTTCAGAATCACCAACAGCATAGATTACATGAGCAAATTGTACCCATAAATTCAGCTCCCCCCCTATTCTTCACCTGAGTCTAATCAGAAATACAAACAACATGTGCCAGAGAGAAATGAGTTACAATCAGAAGCAGGGACCCAGAAGAAGCAGAGGGACGTTAGGATTATTTGCCCAGGTGATGGGTCATTTCTCCAGGAAATGTAATCAGAGGCGATAATAACATGTACTTTTTCAGGGAAGGAGGGTTTGTTTCTGCTTGCTTTGCGACAGCAGCACAACCTTTAGCAAGTGCAATATGTCCCTTGAGACCTTTTTGCACATCTACTATTATAAAGAGCCATTACACGGGGAGTTAGGAATACAGCGCCTACTGCTCTCTGCCGGTTTTACTGACAGGCTATGCCAACAAATTAAAGAGAGTAGCTGCCTAGTCCTGCAGCCAGGCTGGCCCATTCCTTGTGTGACCTGCTCACTGTGGATCATGCTTTAGAAGAGGCCAGGAGGAACGATCTGAATGCTTGTGCTCCCCTTTGCATGAATGTGCACTGACATATCTTCAATCAGAGCCTCCTGGCAACCATCTCTGTCTGCTCCAATGCAGGTGCACGTGAAAGCGATCAAAATGGAATATGGGACTGGAGTTCACACTACTGTACTGTACGCTTGGAAAGTTGCTATGAGAGTAGAGCATTAATGTTCTCACCATAACAACAGCAACAACAATAAAAGGGTGAGATGAAACATGTGGTAAGTAACCTTACTGTGGTAAACATTTCACAACACATGAGTCTATCAGATCATTGTGCGCCTTAAACTTACACAATGTTATACGTCAATTATAACTCAACAAAGCTAGAATAAAAAATTTTTGATTAAAAATTATGGAATGCGTATTTGTATATGTATAGCTGATTCACTTTGTTATACAGCAGAAACTAACACACCATTGTAAAGCAATTAGACTCCAATAAAGATGTTTAAAAAAAAAAGTATGGAATGCGGACCTTCTGTGAGTCAACGCTGGCCTCTGTGGAGACCCCGGCAATAGCTGCTGGCCAAGGCTGGCAGGGCTGGGAGCAGTGATAAAGGATCTTTAGCAGGAGATCAGTTTGCAAGCTGGTTCCTGCTGGGAGGACAACTAGGACCTGTAAAACCTGTCCCTTTTTTTCCCCCCGGGGTATCTGGGATGTCTGCCAAGGCTGCCTGCCCTGCCCCGCTGCCCACAGGCACAGCCTAAATGCTCACGGAGGTAACACACACACACACACACACACACACACACACACACGTAAACTGCCACCGGCTAGAAATGGGGCTACCCTAGAAGGATGCTTAGATTTCAGAATCCTGGAGGTAAGGGTCTAGAACTGTGCTTTTCAGTATGGTAGCCGCTAATCATGTGTGGCCATTAGCACTTTAAATGAGGAGAACCTGAATTGAGATCTGAGCTGTGCTTTAAAGTATAAAATACACGTGAGACTTTGAAGACTTAGCATGAAATAAAGAATGCAAAATATCTTGTTACTTTCTATATGATCGAATTTTGAAATGAAAATATGTTGGATTGTACTGGATTCTTATTGCTAGTGTAATAAATCACTACCAAATTTCGTGGTTTAACACCGATTTTTTAGATTACAGTCATGGAGGTCAGAAATCCAAAATGGGTCTCACTGAACTAAAATGCAGGTGTATTCCTGGGCTTCCCTGGTGGCGCAGTGGTTGAGAGTGTGCCTGCCGTTGCAGGGGACGCGGGTTCGTGCCCCAGTCCGGGAGGATCCTACATGCCATGGAGCGGCCTGGCCCGTGAGCCATGGCCGCTGAGCCTGCGCGTCCGGAGCCTGTGCTCTGCAACGGGAGAGGCCACAACAGTGAGAGGCCCGCGTACCGCAAAAATAAATAAATAAAATAAAATGCAGGTGTGCTCCTCTGTAGGCTGTAGGAAAGAATCTGTTTTCTTACTTTTTCCAGTTTCTGGAGGCTACCCACAGTCCTTGACTCATGGCCCCCTTCCTCCATCTTCAAAGCTTGCACTATTCCATCTGTCTAACCATTCTTCTCTGACCACAGCCAGAAAAGAATTTCAGCTTTTAACAATCCATGTGATTAGAACAGGCCCAGATAATCCAGAATAATCCAGATTTATCTCCCCATCTCAAGGCCCTTAACTTAATCACATCTGCTAAATCCCTTGTGTCCTATAGGGTAACATACCACAGGTGGCAAAATTAGAATGTGGACATCTTTGGAGGCCATTACTCTGCCTACCACGTGGATATGTTGGATGAAATATAATATATTATTAAGATTAATTTCACCAGTTTCTTTTTTACTTTTTTAATGGGTCTACTAGAAAAAATTGTAATTGCTTATGTGGCTGTCACATTACATTTCTATCAGACATTGCTAGTCTAGGGCTTTTTAATCACCAAGATTCACTACATGGACCATTTAGGGTGCCCAGACCCTCTCTAGGGCACAGGGGTACAGCCCTGAGGTGACCTCCACTCCTAGAACATAGCCACGTGACATATACCCTATGCTCAGGGTGACCATATGCCCCTGTTTGCCAGGGGCAGTCCTGGTTTACACTGAGGTCCCAGCAGAATTAGTATCAGTGTTCCCACTCACTCTCAAAATGCCCTGGTTTGGACGATGCATTAAATGTTTGTCCTGCTCATGTGTACTGTGTGAATATGAAGCTGCTCACCCATCATCAACCAGCGCCTCCAATCAATTTGCTCATGAAGGTAATGGGTTTGCGCTGGTCTTCACGTCCCGCCCCGCTGGACTTTCCCAGTCTTCTTCATGGGCAATGGCTCCCACAGCAAGTACAGCTGACACATCCAACTAGTTGGTTGTAAGCTAATCAACTTTTGAGTTTTTTAATTATACTTTGTTGTCATTTTATAATTATAAAAATAGCACTATAATTATAAAAATAAATCATTATAATAATCCATAATGTAGAAAACGTTATGTGTCCTGTAATTCTCCACACACATGCCCATAAATAACCAGTGTCAACAGTTTGCTGAATATTCCTTCAGGTATTCTCTTCTCTGTGCAACAAGTTTGGTTGAAGAGTCTCAGTTCAGTGAAACAAGTGTGAAGCTGGTTTCACTGTTCTTTGACGGGCATCAGGAAGACTAAATCTAGCTCAATCTGTTAAACTCAATCATCCAGTAATGATTAAATCCAGTTTGAACTTAATCTCTTTCTCTAGTTAACACTCAGTGAAATTCAGGAAGTATAATTATTAGTGCTCAGTTCGAAGTCTCAGCCCAGAGGTTTGTTTGAAGATGCTTGAAGTAAAGAAGGGAATGCTAGACCCACCTTCTCACACCCTCTATTCTCTGTTCCAGCACAGCTTTTATTGATGTGTGTGTGTGTGTGTGTGTGTGTGTGTGTGTGTGCGCGCATTTGAAGGGTACAGTCCCCTTTCCACTGGCCATTGCCAGCTCTCTGTGCAGAGGTGGACATGGAAAGGTGGTGCTGTCTATTGGATGATTGGTCCCACAGTGAAAACTTCTACCCAGCATGTCCTTATTTAGGCAATAAGGGCTACCAGGCACTCATAGCCAGAACATGGTAGCATTGCTTTTCCTCTCCTTTCTGTACAACCCCAAGTGGTAGGTGCTGTACCCCTTGAAGTGTGTACATCTTCCACTTGACCAGGTGTGTGTCCTTCACCCAACATCCTCAGTCCCTAGCTTCCACAGTGGAATCTCCCACCTGCTCTGCTGTGCTCCCATGGGTACTGGGTGGGTGAGCTGAGGGTCTACCCAGCACCTCCAACTGCACAATTCTTTAAGGGCTTTTCCTTCTTGAGAAAACTCCACAAATTCCAGGAGCAATCTGGGCCTGCTGGCCAGGTCCCAGGGTTACCCTCAAACCTCAGAAGCAATTTTTGCATGCCCTCTCAGAGGAGTTCAGGTCTTTTGAACATTAGCTGCCCATACTCTTTGCTTGGCCTTGCAATAAACACTGTACTTTCCTTCACCACAACCCGGTGTCAGTAGATTGACTTTACTGCACAAGGCGAGCTGACCCAAGTTTGATTCAATAACAGGAATATTACTATCCCAAGAATCCTGCTGCCCCCTGTCTGCCTCCCTCTCCAGCCAGCCATCTTTGTAAATGGAAGGGGTGGTAATATTAAGTTCCTCTGGAACCCACTTCAAAAAGCCTGTGTAGTTGCTAGATGCTGAGCAGCACTCATTGACAGCTGGGGCTGACCCCTCAGGTATCAGGTAAATCTAGAAGGAACAGAAAAGTTTCTCCACAGGTATTTACACCCTCCTACACATCCTAACAGATTTTGCTTCTAAGGTGTCCCTCTGGAGAAATTCTCCCAAGTCCTAGCATTGAAATGAATTCTACACAATTACTTCAACTGTTAAGTAAAACACACATATGATTTTCAATATTTATGTAATTGCAACTTAAAGGCAAAACAAAAGAATAGTGACAGAAGAAATGAAACTAGGCAAATCTTGCACAGATTATCCCCATCATAAACAAGCAAGTCATAAATAGTGTGAGGGAGAAGTGATGCTCCAGGCCACTCAATGGCTGCCTTTGCAGCACTCAGCTGCTGGCAAGACCAAAACGTAAAATAAAACTCATCAGAAATGTTATAAGATGGAGTCACGAAAATGGACCAGAAAGAAAAACAAAAAGATGAACTATAAGAGGGGAAAGATAAGGGTTCCAGAGAATCAGCCCAGGAAGTCCAAAATCCAAAGAAGAGAAGTTCTAAAAGAGAATGAAAAAAGTGGAGAAGCAGAAATTATGAATAATCATGACAATAATGGTAATACATTTCAGCTTGAAAATTCTCTGCATAATGAATGAATAAAGAATCATGAAAATTGACTTTCCAAATGAACTTTAAGAGAAAAACAATGACTTGTACAAAGAATTGGCCAGCAAATTAACATAGCTTGAAGATGGAAGAAGGCACGATACCTTCAAAATTCTAAATGAAAGTTATTCTCAACCTATAACTCTATCCAGTCAAATGATCCATCAAAGAAAATGGATTAAATACTATTTTTAGACAGGTTCTCAAAAATTTACTTCATATGCACCCTTTTTAAGGAAGTTAATGGAGGAAGTGTCCTAACAAAATAATAACAGATACATATCTGGCACTTTCTATACCAGGTACTATTGGAGGTGCTTTACATATATTAATTGGTTTACTCCTCACCACACTCTTATGAGGTGGGTGCTATTATTATCTGCATTTTTTTCAAGGAGGAAATTAGGCTCAGAGAATTTAGGTGATTTGTTCAAAATCTCACAGCTCATAAGTACTAGAGAAAGTAGGAACTGAAATAAGAAAGAAGACAAGGGATCCAGGAAAAAGAAATTCAACCAGGAAAATGGCATAGAAAAACTCAGGATGATGCAAAGTGTAGCCCCTAGATGCTCACGGGTCAGCAGATGTTGAGCATTGTCATCCAATTTGGAGCTGAAGGACGGAGGACTTTGGAAGCAACATCTGCAACGGGGAGGAATCAATTAATGAATTATCTGATATTTTTGACTATCCGGAAAATGAAATTGATCAGTGGGGGACAGATCTGGTGGGACGTAATTATAGCACACTATTTGGCTCTATAGCTAAGACATAATAATGTAAACACTGCTTATTGATTTTGTAAAACAATGTTTTGACACAAAATAAAATAGGAAGAAGGGATAAACTGTGTGTGATGAGGAGCAGGGGAGTGAGACTGTGTAAGAAATTTAAATCCTCATCAGCCAAACAAAGAGACAATGTCTAAAATCAATAAATCCAGAAATGGCAGCACAAGCATATTCTTTAAATGGCAGCAAATACCGAAATAAATGGTTAAAAACATTTTTAAGTATTTGCCTTTGGGGAGTAGGACACAGGGTAAAGAGGGATGGAAAATTTTAGTACTACCTAATCTTTTAATTAGTCTTTTAAAATATACAGTAGTTACCAAATTCTATTATTTTTTTCAATTATATAAAAAAGAATAAGGTGACGAACAAGAAGTATGAAAAAAGACTATTGACTCAAATATATGGGTCTGACCTGTTCCAGATTTCCAGTATTCAGATATATGAATGATTTTTTGCATATATGGTATAATATGGAATATTAAATATGTGAAGACATTTAGGAAGTTTAAAATATATAGTCATTAAAACCCTTTTATTTAATACAAATATATCATGCAAATCAATTGTTCAACCATAAACATGTAGCCTATGGCTTTGATGTTTCTTATGTTTAAAATTAGAGGTGAAGTTATCATTTGGATGTTATCAGAAGCACGTTAGGTTTACATTTTTTCCTTTAGACCTTTTTGCATTTTTCTAAATTTTCTTCAATTAAAATACACTGCTTTTCTACAGAAAAAAAGTTTAAAGGAGAGATTTTTTTAAAAGACGATGTATTTGAATTTTAAAACTAGATTCATAGGCTACTTTGATAAATCCAAAAATTTAATTAGAAAGAAAAGAATTTAAAAGAGGAAAACATTTTTCTTTTTAAAGAAAGAGAATGGAAAGGAAAAATGTCCCTGTATCATACAAGAACATTTGCTTTTTCTAAATGACTCAAACCTAACATAACACATTCCAAAAGAATTTATTTCACATGTTCTGTTGTATGAGACTTTCAACAATGTTACTCAAAATCCCAGGCCATGGGCTGAGGATTGGAAACCCTCCATTACCTAGAGACTGCTCAGTGTGATGGTAAATGTTGTAACATAAAATGGAAAGAAACACTGGGCTGCCTCCCTCCCTGATGTAGAATCCCAAGCAGGATGGAAAGAGAAGAGAGTGAAATGACAACAAAACTCCCTTCCCTCCGAAACTGCTCCCTGTGTATAGATGATAAATCTGAGAAAAGCTGCCAAGAAGCCTCACAAATGCACGGCTCTCCTCTGCTAAGCCTGAGCCATGGCTGTAACACAGAGGACTGCTGGGAGTTTCATGTCAAAAGGTGACTTGATGGAACCCTTTTCCCTCACTCATAATTTATTTAAATGCCAAGAATCGTAATGCAGACTGTCAACAGCTCCATGTAATGTTTAACACGTGTGACCTCACTTGAGTCCCTATCTCTCTTTAAGTACTTTAAAAACACATTATCACCTCATCTCAGTTTACAGCAGGATCTTAAAGAAATGCCATTTCTTGAAATGAAATGTTACATAAATCACAGCTGCAAAGGTCTGTGACAAAGCCAGCCTGATTGCCCAACACCCCACAGCACACACGAAGGCAGGAAATCTGCTCTGAAAACCAAGAGAAGACATGTCTGTCTGCTACAGAATTCCCAGCATCAAGGAATGCCCTCCAAGTGTTTCAAAAAATTCCTGTTCAAAAATAAAATGCAGATTTCTGGGGCATCCTGGTATGTTCTCTAAATCACCACACAACCACCTGGTCCAAGTGTGGGAGAAACTTTGAGAATGGCCCTGGTATCTGGGGTGTCTTCAGGGCCTTGAGACTGCCTGGAATGGAGGGACGTGGCTTAACTGTCCCTAGAATGTCTGGTCCAATACCCAAGAGCACTGATGCCAGAGCCCCCTGGATAAAGGTCTGAAAGATGGCGGAACCGAGCCTGAAGGAGATCCTCTGGTACCTTCAGGCAAAGCTTTTCCCAGGGGTCTTCAGTGATGACCTGAAGGCTCCCAAGAAGAGCATAGGCTCGGAGGAACCCCCAAAAGGCACTGAAAGTGCCAGAATAGAGCAGCATCAGCTCCCATGGCATAAAGCCACACGGGATGTTTTATGGCATAAATTATAATTACGCACCCCTAAATAACCTGGTGCTTCCTGGAGGCCGTGCCCAGCTCCCTAACCTGTTTTCCACAGCCTCCGCATTCCCACAGGCATGAACCAGAACCTCTCCCTGAGTCCTGGACGAAACTCAAGCGTCTGCCCAAGGGTTTAACTCCCCCCCACACCGGCCCCCGCACTCTACCTCCATCCCTCTTGCCCATGATACCCCCCAGGGGTGTCCGATGCTCCAACTCGCCACCAACCAGACTCCTCCACCACCTCTGAGATTGCTTTCCAAGCTGTAGTGTGCCAAACTACAAGGCAGCTTCCAACTAGCCTCCCCTGATTAAGTAGGAAGTGCTCACCTTGTCCCTCTGTCCCCGTGCTCCACACAGGAGGGATGTGAGTGGTGTCACAAGCCTTTGACTGCCTCTTTCAAATGCCATCTTTCTCAGGTATCCACTCACCTGACCTGGTGGGAAGGCCAATGTCAGTCCCGTTTCCAATCCAGCTGCGCTTCCCTTCCCTCCCATCATCAGGGGCTTACAGAATCCAGAGGCGGGCGGGGAATCTCTCAGCATCAGCTTCCTGGGCTGCCCTTGCTCCCTGCAGAGAGCTAGTGGGTCTGCCGTGTGCCCACCCTCATTGTTCTTCCAGGGATGGGCTTCCCAAGCACGCAGGTCTCATGAAGCTTCAGGCAGGCTGCCCGGCCCAGCCCACTGCACAACACCGGCAGTGCCCTCAGATCCTGCCCCCTCAGAAGCCAGGTTTGGACTCTCCAGGCCTTGCCACTCAGGCCTGAGCTCTGGTCCTCTTTAGGCCCTGAAATCCAACCCCACCCTGGGGCCAGCCTGCTTTTGCAAACCAGAAAATACAAAGCCTTCATTCGCTTGCTTTTCCTTAATAAAGGGGCTTAATTGCCAGTGAGGAGTCATTTGATGGTCCCAAGGGCCAGATCCCAGATCCTAGAATAGGAAGAAGCTGTTTGTATTTAAGGAAGGGAAGAATAGAAAATAAGGTTGGTGTAGATGGTTTTTAGATACCACTTCTATAAAACGGCACTGTTTTTTAATATATGTGTTTATTCATCAAACATTTAGGGAGTGGCTACGGGCCCTTTAAAATGCTAGACAATGGGAGCCACGGAATCTGCCCTCAGGTAGGTATCTGGAAGCATCCTGTGAACAGCCATCAAAGAGACTCCTCCTATCAACCAGGAGGAAACGCTATATATTATCTCTTAAAACCACTCATTATTACTTGTCTGTAGGCGCAGACCCTAAATTTCCATATGTTAAATTACTCATTGGTTACTTTGCTTTTTAGAGAGAGGGCTGTAGATTGGATTTCCTCAGGGTAGAGCCCTCTGGGACCTCAACACCAAAAATCGCAGGAGTTTTCCTGGATTTGGGGCTATGAAACGTAAAACTCCTTCACTCACATCACTTGATCCCTCTTACAGAAGAATTACAGGTGGCAAGCCTGCCAGTCCTCTGATTACATTTATAAAGAAAGAAAGCAAAGCTCAGAGAAGTTAATTTCCAAAGAGGGGGCTAATCCGCAGGGAAAGGGCTAGGTTCTAACCAATGACTCATCTACGTACGTAAGCAATTCACGAACCCCAATTCACAAAACCTTGTGTTCCTAACTGGAAGCGGAAAGAAAGCTGGAAGCATTGAACTCCTGAGGGAGGGGGGTTGAGAGGTGGGGAAGCTGCCTATGGTCATCAGAGTGGGATTTACCACAAAGCTGATAAAGCTTAAGTTTCAGGGTCCTGCCCTTACATAAGCTCCTTTGGAGGCTCATAATATGAAAAGGTAACACTTCATACACATTTCACCCAGGAGACTGTAATTTCTCACTTGTTTTGAGTTTGTAATTTGTTGGATTCTGTTTTCTCACTTTAAATAAATATTTGTTGTTCAAAAATAAAAATTCGCTGAAGTTAAAAAAAAAGTCTTTTCCTTAAATAGGCTCCCCCAAGATCCTATAAGTTCCCAGCAACCTGGTTCACCACTGTTCTACTTTTGTTTCGCAACACGAGGGTGGTCACAGGGTACTGAGGCATAGAGAAGGGAATTGCCAACCCTACAAACACCATCCCTCACCTTACCAAACAGAGACACCCATATGTAAATAGCATGTAAAGTTAATTTTTAAAAAGCCTTCTTTTAATTGACTTCCTACATATCAAAGGAGAAAACAAAGATGATCAGTGCCTGGGGGAAAAGTTGCCAGGCAAGGAAATAACCACTAGAGGGTAAGTTAACAAAGGGGGAAAAGTCAGGAATTTTTAAGTGTAATGAACAAGGTTTCATGGAGGTTATGCTAATTAAGGATTGAGAACTCTTCAAAGGAGGCCATAGGTCTGTACCCGGTTGGTTAAAACAGCCCCATCGTTTACTGGTCAGGAAAGTCTTCAGATAGGCCCAGAGAGGGTCTGGTGTCCCCCAGGCCATTGAAGGCTCGTGGTCATTTATCAGCTTTCAGCAGGTCAGAACCAGCTATGATGAGGCATGGCATTCCATTTTGATATCTCCTGGGCAAGTGCTGCTGGAAGTGGAAATTTTTCTTTGAGCGTACAATAAGCCAGGAACAATAAGGTACTCAGCTTAGGGCTAATCAACCTGACAACCATGAATGATATATATTATTAAATGATTAAGTAAACTGAAAGTGCTTAGAACAGTGTCTGGCACATAGCCAGTGCTACATCATTATTTGCTAATATTATTATAAGCATGGATATACACTTTCTAGTCTGAGAAACCGGGATCCAAAGTGGTCAAGTAACTTTCTCGAGACCACCCAACTAGTGGTGATGGAGCTGGATTCCCAATCCAGTACTCTTTGACTTCTTTCTTTAGCCAAAACTGCCCCTTTCCACAGAAATCCCTGGTTAAATGTCCCAGTTTCCTGGATTCCTTTGAAAATTATACTAGAAAGAGAACTCTGAGCATGCACTTATTCACCCTCATAGGGTTCAGGATGCAGTTGTGGTCTTTGGATGAGAATTTGGAAGCGAGAGGACCTCAATCCCATGGAACACAGCCCTTCTTCCTTCAGGTCTACGACTGGAGCAGGGCTGCAGGACAGGACAAATTCTGAGACTCTGTTCAGAGACTGGATGGCCTGGAACATAGAGGACCCCAGTGAGGAAGATTATGTTTTCCAAAAGTGGCCACGATGATGTCTCCCACCCCGTTTACTCTTCTTACAATGCATGAGATGTGATTTTTTTAACAGACTTTTTTATTTTTATTTTTTTGGCTGCGCTGTGCAGCTTGTGGGATTTTAGTTCCCTGACCAGGGATTGAACCCGGGCCCTTGGCAGTGAGAGCACGGAGTCCTAACCACTGGACAACCAGGGAATTCCCTAATAGACTTTATTTTTTTAGAGCAGTTTTAGGTTTACAGAAAAATCTCACAGATTTTCTGGGGGCCCTCACACCCTCGACCTTTCCAAGGACCTGGCAAGAGCTCCAACAATGTGTTCACATGGTCATGTGTTATGTAAAGTTTGCAAAAATAAGATTTTTAACCTTAATTGGTCTATTCCACTGCTCTTTCCACTGTCTTTTCCTCTATCACACTTCCCTTCATGTAGGGTGATTCTGGAGTGGCCACAGGTATTTCAGGATGCAGTTGAAGGAGAGTTGGTGATGCACGTAGCTTGAGTTTAGCTTGGGACGTGTTTACACATTCCACAGTCACATCTGTGTGTGGTTTAGCCATCCCTTTGTAGGGATGGCTTCCAGAAATACTCCTGCTGCCCACTGTGCCAACATCAAATATCATGGCATGAAGACCCCAGGCCAGAGACTTGCATCAGGAAACAAAAGGGCCCCATGGCACTTGCTACTGCAAGGATGAGGATAATGGAGGAAAAACAAGGACTGAATTGTGTGCAGCCATAAGCCAGTCTGTGTGAAATTCTTCTAATCCTCAGAGGAATATTGTAATATTGTAAGCAGAGGACCCCTGGTCAACATTCCTCTTATTAAGAATACTCAAGGGCTTCCCTGGTGGCGCAGTGGTTGAGAGTCCGCCTGCCGATGCAGGGGACGCGGGTTCGTGCCCCGGTCCGGGAAGATCCCACATGCCGCGGGGCGGCTGGGCCCATTGAGCCATGGCCGCTGAGCCTGCGCATCCGGAGCCTGTGCTCCGCAACGGGAGAGGCCACAACAGTGAGAGGCCCGCGTACCACCAAAAAAAAAAAAAAAAAAAAAAGAATACTCAATACAGCTGATACAACAATAAACCTATCATACAATTTTTTCATCTTTGTTGGAAATTATGCAAAATGGAATGTATCAGAATTCCTGTGTATATAGGGTACAAACAGTAATACAAACAGTTGCTGTGTGATGTTTCATGCACCCCAAGGTGTCAGATTGGGGCTTAGCATATCTGACACATCCTTTCCTGACAAAGTCTAACAATGTCTGATGAGATGGCATGCGAAATTGCCACCAATGCTCAGAAATGGCCTGGAAGAAAAAGAAAACAGTGCTCCAGTGACAAAACTCCTATACATAGTCATCAATCGGTCAACAGGTGCAGTTATAAGTGTAATTTGATTACCCGACTATATAACATGATTCAACTTGGTGGGAATTTCAAAATGTATCTGAATTGCTCATATGGACCTTATTTTCATATTAATTTTATATATTGTCTTCAGAGTTACTGATCCTACCAAAATAAATATGACAGGAGGGAAATATCCTGGTGGAAGCCGATAATGTAAATCAAAAAGTAAAACTTAGCAGGCTTTAAAGTGTCAAAAAAAAAAAAAAAACTCTCTTGCTTTTAGAAGATGATGGAAACTAAAACCTCTGATGATCAAAATCATGAAGATAAGGGGAAAAGATTCACAACAGCCAATAAAAGGTAAAGGAAAATGAAAATATTGGTTGGCCAAAAAGTTACGGAAAACCCCGAAAGAACTTTTGGGCCAACCCAATAGAAAAGATAAAGGTGATTAGGAGAATCAGGACACTAATACAGGAAACAAAAGGAAAGAAGCTGGATGGCATTTTAAAGGAAAATACAGTTGGTGCAGACAATGGAGCAAGCTTGAGACACACAGCTTCTTTATTTTAATAAATTTGGTGACTTTGCTACATGTCCTTTACTTTGCTACATGTCCTTTACATGTCCTCTCTTATCCAGCCAAAAACAGAAGGGGATAAAAGTATCTTAGAGATTTGTCAGGCACAAAATCGAGTCTATTATGTTGTTTTCTGCAGTCTGTGAAATTTCTGGTATTTGTCTGCTTTGTAAAATGTGTAGTTTGACTTCTTTTCCAATTCTAAGCATTCCTTTTGATAACTAATTTTCTAATTGTGATTTTGTACTATTTTTCTTCAAGAAAGCCCCTGAATTATCTGAGCTTCAGGCCCTACTAACCACAGATCTGACTCCGGAGACTGGTTGTACAGTTTGAACCCCTGTCAATCAATGTCAAACAATATTCAGACATTATTCTCTGCCCAAAGGAGAGGATCCGGAAGAGGAAGAGACAGATCCAGATGGCCCCACAGGTTCGCTTTTCTCTCTGATTTTGGGAGTTTAGTGAAAGGTGCCAACCAGGTTCTAGTTTTGGGAAGAAATAGAGTATGTTGGCAAGTGTTGGCTGCTTTTTGTACCTTTTAAGAAGACTCAACAGTGGATTCAGGTGAGGTAACCAGTTTGAAAGCAGAGAGGGAGAGAAATAGCACTATGCCAAGGCAGAAAGGTGCTTTCTGCTAAGATCCTTAAATCTAAGTTGACTCTCAGAGCTGAAAAAGGCAACTGCTAAATAATTACCACTTGTAATATAAATGAATGAATGAATAAATAAATGAGTAAATAAATAAAAATTTTAAAAGGCCACCTGCTCCTCTACATAGATTCTAGTGCCAATATCTGTAAAGTCATAGTCTTTAAGCATCCACCTTAATTAGCTTAAACACAAAGAGGGGCTTCCCTGGTGGCACAGTGGTTGAGAGTCCGCCTGCCGATGCAGGGGACGCGGGTTCGTGCCCCGGTCCGGGAAGATCCCACATGCCTCGGAGTGGCTGGACCCGTAGGCCATGGCCGCTGAGTCTGCGCATCCAGAGCCTGTGCTCCGCAACGGGAGAGGCCACAACAGTGAGAGGCCCGCGTACCGCAAAAAAAAAAAAAAAAAAAAACACACACACAAAGAGATTGTTAAGGATATAAAGAGCTCATAAAATTGCTGGAAAGGCTGAAGAAGCAGGCTGTAGCTGTAGGGCAGTTTCCCAAATCAGCAGTTTCCATTTCTACAAATGGCAGCAGCTCCCAGTGGCTCAGTCTGGTGGTGTGGTTTTGGATGGCATCCTTGAATCTCAGTCTAGGGTCATTTTCTGCAGAACTCTGGCCAGTACATCTCATTTAAGAACAGTGATAATAATCCATAGGCCTTACCTGTCTTTTTTTTTTTTTTGTGGTACGCGGGCCTCTCACTGTTGTGGCCTCTCCCGTTGCGGAGCACAGGCTCCGGACGCGCAGGCTCAGCAGCCATGGCTCACGGGCCCAGCCACTCCACGGCATGTGGGATCTTCCCGGACCGGGGCACGAACCCGTGTCCCCTGCATCGGCAGGCGGACTCTCAACCACTGTGTCACCAGGGAAGCCCCATAGGCCTTATCTCTTGCTGTGAGAATAAAAAAGATCTTTCCACAAGGGCTTAATTACCAAAATATACTAACAGCTCATACAATTAAACAACAAAAAAATAAAAAAATCCAATTGAAAAGTGGGCAGAAGACCTAAATAGAGAAAAGGGAATCCTCCTACACTGTTGGTGGGAATGTAAGTTGGTGCAGCTGCTATGGAAAACAGTCTGGAGGTTCTTCAAAAAACTAAAAATAGAGTGGCCATATGATCCAGCAATCCTACTTTTGGGCATATATCCAGGCAAAACTTTAATTCAAAAAGATACATGCACCCCTATGTTCACAGCAGCACTATTTACAATAGCTAAGACATGGAAACAACCTAAATGTCCATCGACAGATGAATGGATAAAGAAGATGTGGTACATATATACAATGGAATATTACTCAGCCATAAAAAAGAATGAAATAATGCCATTTGCAGCAACATGGATGGACCTAGAGGTTATCATAGTAAGTGAAGTAAGTCAGACAGAGAAAAATACCATATGATATCACTTATATGTGGAATCTAAAAAAGTGATACAAATGAACTTATTGACAAAACAGAAATAGACTCACAGACATAGAGAACAGACTTGTGGTTGCCAAGGTGGGCGGGAGTGGGGGATGGATAGAGTGGGGGTTTGGGATTAGCAGATGCAAACTATTATATAGAGAATGAATAAACGACAAGGTCCTACTCTATAGCACAGGGACCTATATTCAATATCCTATGATAAACATAATGGAAAAGAATACAAAAAACAATGTATATATATGAATAACAGAATCATTTTGCTGTACAGCAGAAATTAACACAACCTGCAAATCAACTATACTTCAATTTAAATAAAGATCTTTCCAGAGCTGTACCAATAATGTCTGACCCCTTTGGGGGATTTTCTCAAGGACTCTCCATAATAAAACACAGCACTGTTGTGCAAAATGATGTTTGGAAAAACATCAAAGAATTAGGCAGTCGTATAAGTGGAAATATCTGTTTTTACTGATACTAGAAGTATCAGTAAGTTAGTGGGAACTAACTTCTGTAATAAGAACAAGGATACAAAGATGGAGTTGTTTAAATTCCACCACCCATGTTATTCTGGAGCTGTCTTCTCCTCAACCCCTTTTATCACTTTACCTCTCACACTACCACCGTTGTCAATAAAACTGGAAAAATCTATGCCATAGAATAGGATAATTTTTGAAAATTTTTGTTTACCACTGGAATTCTCTTCCAAAGCAGTAATATTTAGGAGTTGACAACAATTTTGAATTCTTTCATGCTGTAGAGACTTTTTGTTGCCTATGTTTGGGACGTATGACAAACATCCTATGACAGCAATAAAATGCAGCAGGTTCTCTGAGTAGTAGAGGGGAACCACTTTTACAGACAAGTTTAACTTCTGTAACTGATAAATTCTTCATGATACAACAGATTAGCAGCAACTCCATTATCAATGGATTCTATTATTGATAGGGGATATTTTTATATCCTTTATACAGACTCCATACATAGGTTAACTCAGGTTACTTACTAAGCATGTTTCAGGGAAATGAAGCAAGCTCATGGTGTTTCTATGCTTGGCTGTTCAATACCTCTGACAACAGACCTGAGAATATGTGGTTCGTAATTCCTTTAATGGACCCAAAAGTGTAAAATTTCTCTGCAGAATTTTGTGCAGATATTGCAGTGTAGATATTGTTTTCACTTCTGGAAAATCTTTTATCTTACAGAAAAAACTATCGGCAAGATTCTTTTGACTTTGCTACCCTTCACCCCAGACTCACCAGAAGTCACTTGTGGTTTTACTTTGTGCCAACTTAGCTAAGCTTGACCTATGCTTCCCAAAAGTCCTTTCCCCATACAGCTCCAAGCTAGGATTGTACCCAAGAGTAATTTGCATGAGATTTGGAAGCCGCAAAGTATACAGCAGCTGTTATGCTTGGAAGCTGAGTGCCGGTCCCAGGGGCCAGGGCAGGTCATACACATTGCTGACCTGCGGGCTCATCTTGTTAGCTTGCGGCAGCAGCAGGCTGTGCAGCTACTTCAGCTCCTGCCCCGTCTCTTCAGTCAGCTCTGCCTAGCCCTTGGCCAAACACATGGCTTCAAAGCGAAAGGCACTCACTTTTCCACAGGTCAGCGACATCACCAGAGTTAGACGCAGTGAAAGACAGATACAGTTTGCCTTCACACATTCCAACCTGTTTCTTTTCCTCTGCTTCACATCCAGCTTTTCTTCCCCACTGTCTGCCCTGCTGGCCTACAGCAACTTCAGGCCAACGACCAAATAGTTCCCCTTCATGGGCTTTCAAAGTCACTAGCTGGTGACTTTTCTCTGATCCTCCAACCAGTGTCCTTCCAGAACTCGACTGCCTCAGCTCTGCCACAGTTGTGTAAAGTCTAATCCCTATAACAAATCCCATTTCCATACCACTGGTTGAACTGCTGCCCTGGTTGAACTCTGCTCCCCTGGTTGAACTCTGACTGATGTGCTGCTGCTGAGGATGCTTATGGAGAACAGAGTGACAGAAGGACCCAAGAAATGCAGCTGCAAATCTCAGCTTGTTAATTACTGCAGTCAAACCAAGAGTCGCTCAGGACCACTGGCAGAAAGCCAATCAATGCACCTTACTCCTAACGGTCATCAAAAGTCTTCACATTTTTAAGCTCTCTGATAAAGCCATTCCACCCCTAAGAATTTATCTCAAGGAAATTGTTACAGATTGTATAATACTTTGATAAATCATTTGGTGAAACATTTTGGTTAAAACAGATGATCCATGAAATGCTGTCTCAAGATGGTTAGTTTTGCTGACTGCAGAACTTTTTTGCTTTGCTGAGTGAGTGGGCAGAGATGAATAAGTCTGAATTCTGGACATCATGAGGAATGTTTGGAAACTGTGTGGGGGAAAGAGAAAGTAGAGAGAAGAGGCTACTGTCTGGAAAGAAGAAAGGACGGTAGATAACACAAATATCATATGGCTAAATAATCTTGAGTTTCCAAGATTGTGTTGTGTGCTGTGTGTTTCCCCATGAAACAGTCCCATCTGCTAATTCACAGTGGGACTGGTTCTATTTGGAGACAAGTCAAAGTGTTGAGTCAGTCTTCAAAATGAGCATATGGCAAAAATAGAAAAAAATAGGGAAATATTGGAAACTAAGCATTAGAAATTGGGAATTATTTAAATGAATTATGTCATTTCTAGACAACAAAATACCAAGCCACCATCAAAAACTATATCGTAGGGCTTCCCTGGTGGCGCAGTGGTTGAGAGTCCGCCTGCCGATGCAGGGGACACGGGTTTGTGCCCCGGTCCGGGAAGATCCCACATGCCGCGGAGCGGCTGGACCCGTGAACCATGGCCGCTGAGCCTGCCATGGTTCCTTAATAAAGGAAATTTGGCCTTATTACGATAAATGAAAATGCAGTATCACTGACCACCAATGAAAACAAAACAATGCTATCAAATTCTAGCCAGATTTTCTTGCCTACCATAGGCTGTGGTCCTGAGGACCTCTCTCTCTCAGAGGCAAGTTTTACTCTTTGCTCTTTGATGAATCAAAAGGACTGAAATAGACACCTAGAAAATGTGCAGCAGAAGTAGGTCAGCACCCAGACCTGGAATTGGCAATGAAGTCCTCCCAAACCCCCAGTGAGGACATGCGGACTCTGCACTCTCCACAGGACACTGAGGAAAAAGGTTTCCAGTCTCCCCCTCCCCCAATGAGGAGAAGAGGAGAGAGCTACCAAAGAAAAGAAAGTAAAATGGAAGAGAAAGAGGGTAAAGAGAGGGACAGAGTGAACAAGACAGGATGGCGGAAAGGAAAGCACACAGTGCTCACCACCACTGATGAGTCCAAAGCTATAGCAAGTGTCATTCACTAGCAGGAACTTTCCTCTCATTAAAGCAAAAGGAACGTTCAACCCCATTCAGCCTTCCTGTGTGCTAATTACTGCAGGATTGACTGCAGCGGGATCCCTTCAACAAAGCCATTTGGATTCACAATTTAACCTGCAAAAAAGATTCACTCAATTAAAAACAATGCTGACCTTTGGAAGGCTTTTTTCTGGAAGAAAAGAACTGACTTTTTAATATTAATAAATCCTAATAAGTTCCATAACCACAAGGCCAATGGGTATGTGCACTTGAATATCTGATGGTGTTTATGATAAGGATGTCATACAAGCCCACGTCATGTCTTCCTGAGCCCCAAACAGAAGATGGACAGATATTCCACAGAGGGCAACTCAATGAGCGCCCCTCAGAAATGGGACTAGCTCTTGGGGACAGGGAGTGGCAAATGTTTTTTGTCCCAAGAACCCACACGAAGGATTGTGCAATGCAAGATGTTGAAGTACAGTGGGGATGGGGCTAGCAGGGTAACCTGAGTGAGCCTGAGAGTGGAGGGCTATCAAGAGCTCTTGGGATCTCTTCCCACACACATAGAGCTCTACTTGATGTACATGTAAGAAAGCACAGAACTTCCAGAGAGGAGAGATGGTTTAAACTTGTGTAAATCTGAATCTCATCTTCGCCTTTGAGATAGGACTGAAAAAAGGTGGGTGATAGGCAAAAATAGAAACAAATAGATCTTGGAGATGCAAGTGGAATTAAGGGTTTCATGTTCAGTGTATCTGACCAGGCATCAGAAGGATTTGATTCTGCATCCTGCCCCTGAGGGTGGTTGCCAGTATCAATTAACCTCTGTGGATCTAAGTCTTTACTTGAAAAGGAACAATGCCCACCCTCTGTAGATTGACTTATTGTTTTCACACATTATATTCGATGCTCACAATAACTCAGTTGGCACAGATACCAGAGAGATATCATTGTCCTCATTTGAGCAATAAGCCCTCCCCAAGACTTGACTGGATATGGGGGTCACCATCCCAGTTCCACTATTTGCTGGCTGTGTGACTTTGGACAGGTTAATTAACCTCCTCTGTGCCTCAGTTTCTCCATCTGTTAAGTAGGAATAAGATAGTACTTACTTCATAGGGTTGGTATAAGGATTAAATGAAGTAATATATACAAAATGCTTAGTAAAGTCCTGGCACTTAATAAAATAAGCTCTTGATAAATGTTAGTTCTTCTTGACTAAGGTGTCAAACCTGGAATTCTAATCCAGGTCTTCCAACACCAGGATAGCTCAGTGATTGAGAACATGGGCTTTAAAGTCTAAGCTCTACATTTAGTAGTTGTTATCCTCATCTTTGTTATTATTCGCTGCTTTCTACTCACTCACAAAGACACTGACAAAACAAACTGGATAGATAAGTATGCTATAAAATTCTGAGGTAATATGATATAGTTAGCCTTCAGTAGGACAACTTTTTAAATAGATCACTTAGGAATTTCCTGCTAAAGATGGAAAATTAAACACACTCATCCACTTTTACTCCCTCCTGAAATCCCATTAAAATGACACTAGAGGATTTTTTTTTTAATTTTATAAACTCACAAGGATAAAGAGAAAGAAGAAGACACATCAGCAACTGAATTTTGGAAGCTAGGAACCAGAGGGACAAGAGTGACTGATACAAAACATAAAGAATCCTAATGCTAATTAACACAGAGAAAACCAAGAAGCAACCCCAAAAGGCTCAGGAATTGGCAGCACTAGGCACTTCTAGACGTGAGTGTGAAGGTGAGGCTGACAACAGGATGTTGAAGACTCATACCCTGAGATGTCATCCCCTGCTCAGCCCAACTGGATGACTACTCTTCCCAACACTGGAGAAAGATGAAAGGGTTTCTTTTCTGAAAAGAACATCAGATATAGTTGAAGATAGAAGTATTGTACTGAAAAGAGGGGAATTAAATGAATATTTACATGTAGTGCCGCTCAGAGAATACATTTGGAGAGCAGTACAGCTAGCCACAAAATTAAATAAAATTTAAAATTCAGTTTCTCAAGTGCACTAGCCACATTCAAAGTGCTCCATAGACATGTTGGACAGTACAGATCCAGAACATTTCCACCACCTCAGAACGTTCTGTTGGCCAGCTCTGGTCTAGTGTGAAGATTAGATCATTTTTCTGAAGCATTTGAACAGCCCAAGGGGAAAGACTCAAAGATACCAACAAAATGGTCAAAATTTTAAAATGCCTAAAATGACTAGCCTCCAGTCATCTTATTAAACCTCCGTCTTTGAAATGACACCAAAGATCATCAGCAAGATGAAGTCTCTATCATGAAAGATAAGAGACCAAAAACAAACAGAAAAAAATAATTTGGAGAAACAGAAAGAGAGCAGTGAGAAGGGAACTTCAAAAGAATCATCATTAATATCTTCGGAGAGTTAAGAGATGTTGCATCCATAAAACAAGAGTGGATTACCAAAACAAAGAAATAATCAAATAGATGTTGAAAAAAGGGCTTAGAAATTTTCAAATGATAGAAGAAAAAAATTCAATAGAAGGATGGAAAGATAAGGTTGAGAAAGTGTCCCAGAAGGTGCACAAAATGATAACTAAATAGAAAAGATGAAAAGAAAGATGAGTAAACTGTCTTAGTCCTTGTGCTTCCTTTACCTTTTCACTAATTAAATGCCAGGAACATGAGGACAGGTTCCAGGGGTCCTAGCTCCCCAGCCATACAGAGAAGCTACTCATGGGCCTCTGACAATGGATGCCTGATTCTGTGTGTGTTAAATTCATGTTCCATCTTCTTCCTTTGGTGTCCTCATCTCCAATTTACCCCACCCCACACCTTGTTTCTTTGCTTAGTAGCCAAAGCCAAGGTTAGAATATCTTATTTTTCTATAAGTCAAAACAGAGAAGTGATGCTGTACACCTGAAACTAACACAACATTGTAAATCGACTATACTTCAATGATAAAAAAAAAAACCAGGGAAGTGATTTTCAAAAAACATAGGGGTGAAATGGAAGTCTGGGGTCTAGTTGGGGTCCTTGTGTCTAGTACAACCTCCTCCTTTCTTCAATGGTGTGAGCCCAGCCATTCTTTCTTTTCACCAGACTTCTGCTCTTGGGTGCGTCTTCACCAGGCCCTTGCCCTCCACGCTCCACTGGCTACCTGGTACTGCCTCTCTGTAATCATAATTGTCACAGTGCAGCTATCAATCCTCCGAGCTTCTTAGTATAGAGAAAAGTGACCAGGAAATGTCACCGTCGATAAGTTGAGAAAAAAAATGAAAGGAAACAGATTTTAAAAGAATTAAGGAAAGGAAAAAGAAGGTTATATTAATAACATTTTTAACTTGTTATTGTACAAAATTAAAAACATACACAAAATAATAGTTTAAGGAATACCCATGTTCATGTTATCCAGATTCAACAATATCAAGCCAGAGTTAACAGTTGGTTTGAAAAAATAATAATAATGCTCACCATGTGCTAAGTATGTCCTAAGTATCATGTACAGGTATGTGATAGATTAAAAATGGTTTTGGAGCGATAAAAATATTCAAAAATCGATTGTGGTGACAGTTGCTCAACTCTGTGAATATATAAAAAACCACCGAATTGTACACTTTAAATAGGTGAATTATATGTTACGTGAATTCTATCCCAATGAAGCTGTCACCAAAGGAAAACAAAAGAAATCATACCTGAGGTCTGCTCTGCATCCAGCTGGGTGCCCAACAATGGGATCCAGTTACACCACACATTTCCCTGTTTCATGGTGTGGCGAGTGTGTTTGGACCAGGGTCATGGGGAGGGGAGCCTGCCCAGGAGACCCACAGTCAGTACCAGGCAGGCTGGGTTGTGCTGTCCCAACAGCAGACACCAGGCAGTTCCTGCTTACCCTGAACTAAATAAATAAATAAAAATTTAAGCTAATACTAAAATTACTCAGCAGCAAACCTGTGTAACTTTTTGTGAAAAAGAATGGATGTCTCCAGAGCTAGAGCTGTTAACCCAGAGAGTGGAGTCCCGAGCCTTCTGTTTTCATGCTCTTTTTTGGGGGCCTCTCACCGTTGCGGCCCCTCCCATTGAAGAGCACAGGCTCCGGAAGCGCTGGCTCAGCAGCCGTGGCTCACGCGCCCAGCTGCTCCGAGGCATGTGGGATCTTCCCGGACTGGGGCACCACTGCGCCACCAGGGAAGCCCTGTTTTCATGCTCTTTGAAGTCTACCACCAACTAAAAACATCCAATCACTCTGATATGCAGAGAGGCCTCGGGGAAAGAGAGGGCCTGGAGGCTGAGAGCAATAAAGGGAGAGAAACAGTGACTCAGCCAGTCCCCAGCCTTTGTAGCCAGCCTTTGAGGCTCCAGACATGTGAGTAAAGCCATCCTGTATCCTTCAGTTCCAGTTCCAACACAGCCACACCACGTGGAGCAGAGATGAACTGTGCCCATGCCCAGATTGTGGAACCGAGCAAATAAACAGTTGATATTGTCTTAACCCACCAAGTTTTGGGGTGGTTTGGTGTGTAGCAATAAATAACTGAAACAATATAATGTTATTTAGTGCTCATTACTATCCTATGAAGTTGGGACCAATATCATTCCCACTCACAAATAAATAAACTAAGGCTTAGAGAGGTTAAACTAGTAACTTGTGCAAAGTCACAGTTAGTAAGAAGCCAGAATTTGATCCTAAGCAATAAGACTGCAGAACCTATGCTCTTAACTTGGAGGATTTAATACTATTAGTTGTCACCTTTAGTTTTAAACATCAGAAGTTATCTTGAACTACCTTAGTTGCTATTTAGTAGAAAGCTTTTTATAATTGCAGGAAAATCAAAGGAGCAAGACCCTGAAACTAACCCTCAACTGCTGTCAGAACTCTGTGTATGTATAAGTGTGTGTGTGTATGTGTGTGTGTGTGTGTGTGTGAGGTGTGTTTTCTCTTGAAATGTTGGTTTCCTTCTGTCAGATGGGCTTTCTCCAAAGGTTTAAAAGTTTTAGGCAGGTCAAAAGTGGCTGAGTTATCACAGGAAATATAGCTATAGCAGGTCTCAGTCTTATATCTTCCAACTTTGCCATCAAAGAAAACCTGAGGCTCTCTCTGGCCCCAATAAAAAGTTCTGGGAATAAATTCTAATTTGTCCATCATGGGCCAAGTGCTCACAGTTGGACCAAAAATCAGCTTAAGAGGATGAGATCTTTAAAGAGATGGAAGCTCCAATTTGCTGCTCATGGATTAAATTCTAGCATGGAGAACTTTCCAGAGGAAGGTGAGTAGTCGTGTGCTGATCTAGTCAGGCAAACAGCTGCAAAAACTATGTCAATGAGAGACATTTGGAAATTAGGGAGGGAAAGAGAAGTCAAAATTCAGAACTTCCCTCTGTAGTGTAGGATATCTCATCTAAAGAAAGCATATTTTACATGCGTTCCATAGATTGAACTTGGATAAAATGCTTTGAGAAATTCTCCCTCTCATTGTATTTATAAAAGCCTTCCTAGTAATGTGGGATTAGTTAGCCAGGACCAAGCTAATATAACAAGATTGACCTCAACTATGAATGTACGGACTTCCCTTGTGGTGCAGTGGTTAAGAATCCGCCTGCCAATGCAGGGGACATGGATTTGATCCCTGGCTGGGGAAGATCCCACATGCCGTGGAGCAGCTAAGCCCGTGCGCCACAACTACTGAGCCTGAGCTCTAGAGCCCACGAGCCACAACTACTGAAGCCTGTGCACCTAGAGCCCGTGATCCGCCACAAAAGAAGCCACCGCAGTGAGAAGCCCGCGCACAGCAACGAAGAGTAGCCCCTGCTCACCGCAACTAGGGAAAGCTCACGCATAGCAACGAAGACACAACGCAGCCAAAAATAAATAAATAAATAATTTTTTAAAAAAACAAACAAACTATGAATGTAACATGAAATCCCCCTTGGCAGTCAGAAGGCTCCTGGGAGAAAATGGCCCAATGCAAGGGCAAACAGGGAAAATGGCTGATTAGCCATTTAATACCCAGAATTTCCAAGCCAGAAGGCACCCCCAGAGGTCACCTAATCTAACCCAGAGGTTTTGCCAACCGCTAATTTGTGCATATACAGCATCAGTGTGGATATATAGAAACCTCTCTAACTGCTTCCCCAACTGGAAAGTCTGGAAATAAACTTTCTCTACAACCAGCATCCTTCCTCCTGTCCCCAAAGGAGAACCTCATCTCTCTACTTTATATTATATTATCTGCAAAACCCAAAGACAAAATTTTAATCACTGACATGTGCACATAATAAACACTAAGTGGCTAGACTTGGGGTAGCACTGCTCACTCTAATAGACCATTTTGCTATTAATAAAAATCCACACATTTAACTTATCTACTTATGTATTACATTCAGAGACTATCAGCTCAAGTAAATTAAAAATCTCATTCCTCTCACACACCACCCTTAAAAATCCAATGATCAAATTCTTGAGCAAGGCTGTAGTTAAATACAGATTCCTGGAAGTTTAAACAGAATCTGTTTAAAATTTATTCATGTGACCCATTGTTGATGGGCACTGAGAAGACTAAACGTGAAAGAAGCTGTCTTCTTTTAGGTAGAAAAGGTATATTTTTATCAGAGGGTGTGAAGGATGAGAAGAGTTTCCAAGTTCTCTGCAGTGCTCTGAGCTGTAGCACGCATTTCCCAAGTGACACTCCCACGTTGATCAGAACGTGGTGATTATTTGCATCTGGTACTTCTATTTGATGAGTCCTTCCTCTCTGCTCATGTTCAATCACTCTTCTCTTTTATCAAGATGTTCTCTCTCCATCTTTAACATTGCAAAATAAAATTTTGCTCTTGAAATCTAAGTGCTTTCTCCTCTAATATTGCATTAGCATTTCTTCTATGGTTTCACAGAATTCTTGTACATTATTCAACCATTTTTAACCTGCCTAAAACTCTTTTATTTATTTATTTATTTTATTTATTTATTTTTGGCTGCATTGTGTCTTTGTTGCTGCACGGGCTTTCTCTAGTTGTGGCGAGCAGGGGCTACTCTTCTGTTGCAGTGCGCAGGCTTCTCATTGAGGTGGCTTCTCTTGTTGCAGAGCACAGGCTCTAGGCGCACGGGCTTCAGTAGTTGTGGCTCACAGGCTCCGCGGCATGTGGGATCTTCCCAGACCAGGGCTCGAATCCATGTCCCCCGCACTGGCAGGAAGATTCTTAACCACTGCACCACCAGGGAAGTCCTAACCTGCCTAAAACTCTTAAACCTTTGATTAGTTATATAAATGAACGTCCCCAAATGCAAAAATATTCCTTAAGGAATAAATCTTCAAAAACCCATATAATTTTTATAAACACTTGAGAATACGTGATATCTGTTTAAGGATTCTTAATCTTAATTTTAAAATATTAAGCAAATGTTCAGCAATGCTTACAGTTATTTTGAATAGTCATCACCTATCTCTCATTTGTAATTTATAAATTAATAGGGGTGTCCTGGTGGTGCAGTGGTTAAGAATCCGCCTGCCAATGCAGGGGACATGGATTTGATCCCTGGCCCGGGAAGATCCCACATGCCACGGAGCAACTAAGCCCGTGTGCCACAACTACTGAGCCTGTACTCAAGAGCCCATGCTCCACAACAAGAGAAGTCACGACAATGAGAAGCCCACGCACTGCAACAAAGAGTAGCCCCCGCTTGCCTCAACTAGAGAAAGCCCATGCGCAGCAACGAAGACCCAACGCAGCCAAAAATAAAAACAAATAAATAAATTTATTTTTAAAAAACGGAGTGTTTCCAAGTGATCATTGGATACATGTATGCACATTGGTTGGTGTGATTACATGAAATGGAAGTCGCCCAGCTAAATACTGGGGACTTTTTTTGTATATATGAGTTCACTGGGAACAGAAATGGTAAGTCATCCATGTGTAGGCCCTCTCACAAAGGTGAGAGAGGGGTGGAGAAAAAAAGGATAATGGATTCATGGTATTGCATGAGAGAGAATGGAGGGGTAAGAGGATGAGAGAAAATTGGCCTCTACGCAAGAAAAGAAAATGGAACACTAGAGGATGCTAGAAAATGCATTACTTTAGGAGCTGCCAAGTCAAACTCCTCCAGAGAGCACACTTGTAAGAGTCAAATGGAATAAGCATAAGTAGGGAAACTATAATATAAACTGATACAGGCAGGCTCACCCAAAGGCTTTCAAGTTCAATTTTTAAAAAATTAATGAGTGCCAAACAAAACAGATTTGTGAGACAAATTCAGCCCGTGGACTGCCTGTTTGTGACTTCTGCTTTAAAGAATAGTTAATAATGTATCTTCGCTATAGTGGCAAAAAGTATAGACTCAAGAGCCAGACTATTTGGATTCAAATCCTGCTCCTACCTGTGTGACCTTGGGGAAGTAACTTAACATTGGCTGGATTCCCAAGAGGGAGTGTTCAAAGAAACCCAACAGAAGCTGCAAGGACTTAAAGAGTGTCATTTCCTCCATATTCTATTGGTTAAGTGCAAGTCACAGGCTAGTTTGATTCAATAAGGTAGAGAAATAGGTTCCAGCTGTCAATGGGGAATGGCTTCTGCCTGCAGGGAGGGAAAGGACTGATGGTCACTATCTTGGAAATAAGCCACCAACCTGTCCAACCATCTCTTTCAACAACAGGAAGATGGAATGGAAGACAAAGAAAGTTTTGTTTGACAAGAATTTCCTAAATGGACAGTTATAAATTTTCAAAAATTGTTATTATGTAAATAATATCTGTTAATTTTTTAAATTAGCAAATAGAAATGAGTAAATAAAAAATAAATTAATCACTACTGTCATCCAGAGAAAATCACTCAGTTTGGTTATGGGCAAAATTAATTGTTACCTCATTAGGAGGAATTCAGGCACAATTTTTCAGCTCTCCCCGCTTTGAATACCAACTGAATCCAGGAAATTACTCAATGTTACTCAACTTTGTTGAATGGGCAAAAAGCCAGCCCCCAGATGTCAGGACAAATATAGGGGCTTAGAGACTGAATGGGTTAGAGGAGAGGAACGAAATGAGCAGATGCCTTGCTGAAGTTGTGAGAGGGAACATCTGCTGTCCTATTTGCAGAGGTATTTGGTAATCAAGAAGACGGTGTGAATGCACAAATGGAGCGACCTGTATTGAGATTCAGAGCATGAACACTGATGTCAGTGTTTTGTAGCTAATTAGATGGAGAGTGTTACATTGTGTATCTAATCTTACAGAATGAAAGCAGAATGTTCCTCTCCATCAGGGTTTACTACCAATTTTCAAGCAGTGTGGCCTGTTCCCCTTCCTTGGACAACAGAATGAGCAAGAATAAACCAAAGTAACCAAGCCACAGTTCCTTACGTTATACACCCGAAATGTTCAGGCTTCACCAGTTTTAAATGACCTCATAAGGTCACATTTCTTTACGATGTAAAAATGATGGGGCTTCAGGTTCCTATCCACTTGGCCCTGGAAGTCCAGTTCTTCTACCAGCTTCCTCTTCACCAGCGTTTCTGGGACTCCCATGGATTATCTCATGCATCATGATGCTGTTTTCATGGCTGACTGAAGCCTCGGCCACTGGTGAGGCTCTGGCTGCTGCTGCCAGCTCCCCTGCGGTCCCTGGACCTGCTTCTTTTCAGCTGCTACTGTTTTCTGCTGTCCCACGTGGAATTTCTCTCAGCGAATGCAGAAACCAAGCTATAATGTTTTAAAAGGGGGTTTATGGGGACTTAACAGAGAGGAGTTATAACAAAAAGAAACCCAAAGCTGGACAGCAGATATGGTTCTCCACAGTTCCCTGATAGTCTCAGTTGGGGTCTCCTGTTTGCCTGATCCTTCACATGCATCAAGTGGATAGTAACAGCTTACCTTTCCCCATGAGAGGCATTCTCAAATACCTTTTCTATTTAGAGTCAAGGACATCAACATCCACAAGAGCACAGGAGAGGAGAGCTCTCCCTCCTCACCTTCCTCTAGCTCGAGACTTGTCTCCTGAGCCCCTTTTGTGCCCCCAGGTCCTGCTTCCTAACAAGGGTGGCTGACAATGGACATGCCCAGTCCCACAAGGGGGAACTTTTCTCTATACCCTACTCCTCTGGCCTTCAACAGAACAATGTATTTCCAGAGAATTCGACTGAGTTTTCTATAAGACAGTTGCAAGATCCGGGTCTGGTGTGACCAAGCCCAGTGCAGTTCCTCTTCTCAGCCTTTCGTCCAGACAGAACCACCTTCTAGCCCTTGACACTCATAAGCAGGGCCTTTTTTCTTTTTTTTAATTTTTGAATTTTATTTTATTTATTTTTTTATACAGCAGGTTCTTATTAGTCATCAATTCTATACACATCAGTGCATACATGTCAATCCCAATCGCCCAATTCATCATACCACCCCCCCACCACCCCCACTGCTTTCCCCGCTTGGTGTCCATACGTTTGTTCTCTACATCTGTGTCTCAATTTCTGCCCTGCAAACCGGTTCATCTGTACCATTTTTCTAGGTTCCACATATATGCGTTAATATACGATATTTGTTTTTCTCTTTCTGACTTACTTCACTCTCTATGACAGTCTCTAGATCCATCCACGTCTCAACAAATGACCCAATTTCATTCCTTTTTATGGTTGAGTAATATTCCATTGTATATATGTACCACATCTTCTTTATCCATTCGTGTCAATGGGCATTTACGTTGCTTCCATAACCTGGCTATTGTAAATAGTGCTGCAAGGAATATTGGGGTGCATGTGTCTTTTTGAATTATGGTTTTCTCTGGGTATATGCCCAGTAGTGGGATTGCTGGATCATATGGTAATTCTATTTTTAGTTTTTTAAGGAACCTCCATACTGTTCTCCATAGTGGCTGTATCAATTTACATTCCCGCCAACAGTGCAAGAGGGTTCCCTTTTCTCCACACCCTCTCCAGGATTTGTTTGTAGAATTTTTGATGATGGCCATTCTGACCGTTGTGAGGTGATACCTCATTGTAGTTTTGATTTGCATTTCTCTAATAATTAGTGATGTTGAGCATCTTTTCATGTGTTTGTTGGCCATCTGTATGTCTTCTTTGGAAAATGTCTATTTAGGTCTTCTGCCCATTTTGGGATTGGGTTGTTTGTTTTTTTAATATTGAGCTGCATGAGCTGTTTATATATTTTGGAGATTAATCCTTTATCCATTGATTCATTTGCAAATATTTTCTCCCATTCTGAGGGTTGTCCTTTCGTCTGGTTTATGGTTTCCTTTGCTGTGCAAAAGCTTTGAAGTTTCATTAGGTCCCATTTGTTTATTTTTTGGTTTTATTTCCATTACTCTAGGAGGTGGAACAAAAAACAATCTTGCTGTGATTTATGTCAAAGAGTGTTCTTTCTATGTTTTCCTCTAAGAGTTTTATAGTGTCCAGTCTTACATTTAGGTTTCTAATCCATTTTGAGTTTATTTTTTGTATAGTGTTAGGGAGTGTTCTAATTTCATTCTTTTACATGTAGCTGTCCAGTTTTCCCAGCACCACTTATTGAAGAGACTTTTTTCTCCATTGTATATCCTTGCCTCCTTTGTCATAGATTAGCTGACCATTAGCGTGGGTTTATCTCTGGGCTTTCTATCTTGTACCATTGATCTATATTTCTGTTTTTGTGCCAGTACCATTTTGTCTTGATTACTGTATCTTTGTAGGATAGTCTGAAGTCAGGGAATCTGATTCCTCCAGCTCTGTTTTTTTTCCCTCAAGACTGCTTTGGCTATTCGGGGTCTTTTGTGTCTCCATACAAATTTTTTTTTTTTGCGGTACGCGGGCCTCTCACTGCTGTGGCCTCTCCCGCTGCAGAGCACAGGCTCCAGACACGCAGGCTCAGCGGCCATGGCTCACAGGCCCAGCCGCTCCGCAGCACATGGGGTCCTCCCGGACCAGGGCACGAACCCGTGTCCCCTGCATCAGCAGGCGGACTCCCAACCACTGCGCCACCAGGGAAGCCCTCTCCATACAAATTTTAAGATTTTTTGTTGTAGTTCTGTAAAAAATGCCATTGGTAATTTGATGGGGATTGCATTGAATCTGTAGATTGCTTTGGGTAGTACAGTCATTTTCACAATATTGATTCTTCCAATCCAAGAACATGGCATATCTCTCCATCTGTTGGTATCATCTTCAATTTCTTTCATCAGTGCCTTATAGTTTCCTGCACACAGGTCTTTTGTCTCCCTAGGTAGGTTTATTCCTAGGTATTTTATTCTTTTTGTTGCAATGGTAAATGGGAGTGTTTCCTTAATTTCTCTTTCAGATTTTTCATCATTAGTATATAGGAATGCAAGAGATTTCTGTGCAGTAATTTTGCATCCTGCAACTTTACCAAATTCATTGATTAGCTCCGGTAGTTTTCTGGTGGCATCTTTAGGATTCTCTATGTATAGTATCATGTCATCTGCAAGCAGTGACAGTTTTACTCTTCTTTTCCAATTTGTGTTCCTTTTATTTCTTTTTCTCCTCTGATTGCCGTGGCTAGGACTTCCAAAGCTATGCTGAATAATAGTGGTGAGAGTGGACATCCTTGTCTTGTTCCTGATCTTAGAGGAAATGATAAGCAGGGCCTTTAACATTCACATACACACCTCCCAAGAGCAAGCAAGAAGTATAGAGTTGCTGACATTCTCACAACACTTCCTGACACCCACCACCCAAAAAAGCAACCAAATCTGCGTGACACTTTAAACATTTATGCCATCACCATTACCCAACAGACCGCTCAGCTTCAGGGTTCCAGCCTTCAAGTAAATCGCCAGTATGCACATCTTCCACAAAGACAAAGCAGGGGTTCTTGCTTTCTGACTAAAGACCCATTGTGGTTGTTTTCCCATACTATTGGGACAGACCACTTGAAAGAGACATTTAAGCCCTCATCACTTAGAGAAGGAAAATTGCGCTCTGGAAGCTTCAAATGGTACAGTCATTGTGTTCATCTCATACCCAGTCCATGGAAGGAGACAAATGGCATTTCTCACTTCCAATTTTAGAATATAAACAAATGTATTCTAACGTGACACTATGTTGACTCAGGTCCTGATCCCAGAGCAGAGGAAAGTTCCCATAAACACGATTGAGATGTACATTTTTGAAAGCTGTTTTTAGACCATCCAGCTAAGAAAGGTACCTTAATGACCAGCCATCTCTCCAACATAAGGCAGCTTTGGATTTTTTACTTCCCATTCACCTGACTCAACCCCATAATTCTCTCATTGGGTTGCCACTCTCTCTTTCTCTTCTCCCCTCTCTCTTCCTTTTCTTCATCCTTGCTCTCACTTCCTCTCCTTCTTTGTTTCCAGATAGTTCTCTTTACTAACTGGACAAATATTAACTAGGCAGCCAGTGAGGTAGGGAGTCCCCCTGCCTCACCATTAATTCCTGGGTCTCACCACAAATTCCTGGCCCACAAGCTACCTGGAGGTAGCACTTAGGCTAGGACTGTGGGCATCTTAGAGGTAAGTGAATGATAAGGGGCTCATTCTTCAATACCTTTGCAGTATGTAAAACCTTAGCATATTTTTGACCCCAGGGGATAAATACTGGGAGCTCCAAAAAAAAACCAACATCAAATTTTCCACCAACCCAGAAGAAAAATGTAAGACAATTTTTTAAAATCTGAAAATAAAACTTTTCTTACACATTATATTCATAATCTGAGATGCATATGAGGCTACTTTTGCATCTCCTCTCTGCTCTGTAAGTTTTGAACCTAGGACTCCCCAGTCAAATTTACTCAACAATCCTGATGAATACCTGAGACCTGTACTAACAAAAGATACCACTTTTGAAGTTCTCAATGCTTATTTTGTGCATTCTGAAGGACAGCTTTTTTTTTGGCTACATTGGGTCTTCGTTGCTGCATGCGGGCTTTCTCTATTTGTGGCAAGCAGGGGCTACTCTTCATTGCAGTGCCCGGGCCTCTTACTGTGGTGGCTTCTCTTGTTGCAGAGCACGCGGGCTTCAGTATTTTTGGCACGTGGGCTCAGGAGTTGTGGCTCACGAGCTCTAGAGCGCAGGCTCAGGAGTTGTGGTGCACAGGCTTAGTTGTTCCACAGCATGTGGGATCTTCCCAGACCAGGGCTTGAACCCGTGTCCCCTACATTGGCAGGTGGATTCTTAACCACTGCACCACCAGGGAAGCCCAGGACAGCTTACTCTTTCTAGCTGCTTTTCCTTGATTGTTACAAATTAGGAGCAGTTACAGATAAAGAATGTGCATTAGCTTTTTTAAAAATAGACTTTATTTATTTATTTATTTGCGGTACGCGGGCCTCTCACTGTTGTGGCCTCTCCCGTTGCGGAGCACAGGCTCTGGATGCGCAGGCTCAGTGGCCATGGCTCACGGGCCCAGCCGCTCCGCGGCATGTTGGATCGTCCCGGACTGGGGCACGAACCCGTGTCCCCTGCATCGGCAGGTGGACTCTCAACCACTGCGCCACCAGGGAAGCCCTAGACTTTATTTTTTAGAGCAGTTTCAGGTCCAGAGAAAAATTGAGTAGAAAGTACAGAGAGTTCTCATATGCCCCCTTCACCTACACATTCACAACCTCCTCAACAATCAACATGCTGCACCAGAGTGTACATTTGTTACAATCTATAAACCTGCATTGATGCAACATCATCACCAGAAGTCCAGAGTTTACATTAGGGTTCACTCTTGGTATTGTACATTCTATAGTTTTGGACAAATGTGTAATGACATTTATCCACTCCTGTAGTATCATACAGAATAGATTCACTGTCCTAAAAATCTTCTATGCTGTGTATTTTCATCTCCTTCTCCCCCTAGCCCCTGGCAATCACTGATCTTTTTACTGTCTCCACAGTTTTGCCTTCTCCAGAATGTTATATAGTTGGAATTACATAGACTATAGCCTGAAAGATAGGCTTCTTTCTCTTAGCAATATGCATTTAAGATTCCTCCATGTCTATTCATGGCTTGATAGCTCATTTCTTTTTAGTGCTGAATAATATCCCACTGTCTAGATGTGGCACAGTTTATTTATCCATTTACATACTGGAAGACACATTGGTTGCTTCCAAGTTTGGGCAGTTATGAATAAACCTGCTATAAACATCCATGTGCAGATTTTTCTGTGGACATGCTTTCAACTTGTTTGGGTAAACACCAAGGAGTGCAACTGCTGGGTCATACGTTAAGAATATGTATGGTTTTGTAAGAATCTGCCAAACTATCACCACCAACAAATGAGAGTTCCTATTGCTTCATTCCTTCTTGCCAGAATTTATTGTTGTCAGTGTTTTGAATTTTCATAATTCTAATAGGTATATAGTGGTGTCTCTTTGTTGTTTTAATTTGTAATTCCCTAATGACATATGAAGTTGAGCTTCTTTTCGTATGCTTATTTGCTATCTGTATATCTTCTTTGGTGAGGTGTCTGCTCAGATTGTTTGCCTATTTTTTGATTGGGTTGTTCCTTTACTTATTGTTGAATTGCAAGAGTTCTTCATATATTTTGGATAACAGTCTATCAAATATGTCTTTTGCAAATATTTTCTCCCATTCTGTGCTTGTCTTCTCATTCTCTTCATAGTGTCATTTGCACATGTTTTTAATTTTAATGAAATCCAGTTTATCAAGTATTTCTTTCATGGATCTTGTCTCTGGTGTTGTATATAAAAAGCCATTGCCGTGCACAAAGTCATCTAGATTTTCCCCTATCTCATCTGCTATGAGTTTTTTAGTTTTGCATTTTATGTTTAGATTGATAATCAATTTTGAGTTAATTTTTGCTAAGAGTGTAATTTTTGTGTCTAAATTCATATTTTTGCATGTGGATGTCCAGTTGTTCCAGCACCATTTGTTGAAAAAAATTATCTCTGCTCCACTGTATTGCCTTTGCTTCTTTGTCAAAGATCAGCTCACTGTATTTATGTGAGTCTATTTCTGGGCTCTCTGTTGATCTTCTTCTATTGATCTTTGTTCCATTGATCTTTGTCAGTACCATACTGGCTTGATGACTGTAGCTTTGTAGTAAATCTTGAAGTTGGGTAGTATCAGTCCTCCAACTTTGTTCTTGTCCTTCAATTTTGAGTTGGTTATTCTGCATCTTTCACTCTCCATACCTACTTTAGAATTAGTTTATCTATATTCATAAAATAATTTGCTGGGATTGCATTGAATCTCTGGATCAAGATGAGAGGAACTGACATCTTGACAATATTGAATCTTCTTATCTACATGAATGTGGAATATCACTCCATTTATTTAGTTCTTTGATTTCCTTCATCAGAGTTTTCTAGTTTTCCTCATATAGATCATGTACATACTTTGTTAAATTTATACCTAAGTATTTCACCTTTGAGGGTGCTAATGGAAATGGTATTTTTATTCAAATTCCATTTGTTCATCATTGGTATATAGGAAAGCAACTGACTTTTGTATATTAACCTTGTATCCTGCAACCTTGCTATAATGCTTACTAAAGCCAATAGATTTTTTTGTTGATTCTTTCAGATTTCTACATAGACAATCATGTCATCTGCCAACAAAGACAGTTTTATGCTTTCCTTCCCAATATCTATACCTTCTATTTCACATCTTATTACATTATCTAAAACTTCTAGTATGATGTTGAAACAAGTAGTGAGAGGGGACATCCTTGCGTTTTTCCTAGTCTTAGCAAGAAAGCTTCAAGTTTCTCACCATTAAGTATGATGTTAGTTGTAGGGTATTTGTTTTGTTAATAAAGTAGAGGAAGTTCCCCTCTATTTCTAGTTTAATGAGAGTTTTTTATCATGAATGAGTACTGGATTTTGTCACATACTTTTTCTGCGTCTTTTGATATTATCATGTGATTTTTTTTCATTTTTGGCCTGTTGATGTGATGGAATACATTAAATGATTTTTGAATGTTGAACCAGCCTTGCATACCTGAGATAAATTCCAGCTGGTCATGGTGTATAATTCTTTTTATGCATTGTTGAATTCAATTTGTTAATATTTTGTCGAGGATTTTTGCATCTATGTTCATGAGAAATATTGGTCTGTAGTTTTGTTTTTTTTGTTTTCCCCTGTAATGTCTTTATCTGGTTTTAGTATTAGGGTAATGCCAGTCTCATAGAGTGAATTAGGACATATTCCATCAACTTCTATCTTCAGGAATATATTGTAGAGATTTGCTATAACTTCTTAAATATTCAGTAGAATTTACCAGTAAATCGATCTGGACCTGGGTGCTTTCTGTTTGGGAAAAGTTATTAACTGTTAATTGAATTTCTTTAACAGATAAGGGCTTGTTCAGAATGTCTATTTTTCCTTGTGTGATTTTTGGTAGATCGTGTCTTTCAAGGAACTGGTCTCTTTCATCTTGGTTATTGAATTTGTGGGCATAGTGTTGTTCATAGTATTCCTTTATTATGTTTTGAATGTCTATGGGATTTATAACAATAACCCGTTTTTAATTTCTGATATTAGTCATCTGTGTCCTCTCTGTTTTTTTCTTAGTTAGCTTGGTTAGAGGCTTATTGACATTATAGATCTTTTCAAAGAACTAGCTTTTGGTTTTGTTGATTTTTCTCTATTGATTTCCTATTTTAAATTTCATTGATTTCTGCTCTAATTTTTACTCCTTTCTTTCTGCTTACTTTGGATTTAATTTTCACTTCCTTTTCTAGTTTCCTAAGGTGGAAGCTTAGATTATTTATACTAGATATCTCTATTCCTAATATATGCATTCGATGATATAAATTTCCCTCTAAGCACTATTTTTTGGTATAATCCACAAATTTTGATAAGTTCTCTTTCCATTTTCATTTAGTTCAAAGTATTTTTAAATTTCTCTCAAGATTTCTTCTTTGGCCCATGTGTAATTTAGAAATCAGTTGTTTAACTTCCAAGTATTTGGGGGTTTTCCAGCTGTCTTTCTGTTATTGATTTCTAGTTTAATTCCATTGCGTTCTAAAAGCAATGTATGATTTTTTTGTATGATTTCCATTCTTTCTAACTTATTAAGGTATGTTTTAAGGCCCAGAATGTGGTCTGTCTTGGTGAATGTTCCACGTAAACTTGAGGAGAATGTGTAATCTGCTGTTGTTGAATGAAGTAGTCTATAGATATTCACTATATCCAGTTGATTGATGGTGATGTTGAGATCAACTATGTCCTTATTGATTTTCTGCCTGCTGGATCTGTCCATTTCTGATAGGGTGTTATTGAAGTCTCCAACTGTGATAGTGGATTTATCTATTTCTTCTTGCAATTCTATCACTGCCTCATGTAGTCTGATGCTCAGTTGTTAGGCACATACATGTTAAAAATTATTATGTCTTCTTGGGGAATTGACCCTTTTATTTTTATGTAATGCCCCTCTTTATCCCTGATAACTTTCCTTGCTATGAATTCTGCTTTGCCTGAAATTATCAGTAATATAGCTACTCTTATTTTCTTTTGATTAGGATTAGCATAGTATATCTTTTTACTTTTGATCTGTATGTGTCTTTACATTTAAAGTGGGTTTCTTTTAGACAACATATAGCTGGGTCTTGTTTTTTGATCCATTTTGATCCATTCTGACAATCACTGTCTTTTAATTTGCTTATTTACACCATTGACATTTAAAATTATTATTGATATAGTTGTATTAACATCTATCATATTTGTTACTATTTTCTACTTTTTACCCTTGTTCTCTGTTTCTATTTTTGTCTTCCACTCTTTTTTCTGCCTCTTGTGGTTCTAACTAAGCATTTTATATGATTCACTGTCTCTCCTTTCTTAGCATAGTTATTATATTTCTTTTTTTTAACTTTTTTTATAGTAGTTGCCCTAGAGTTTGTATCCATGTCTATTTTCAAATACTACTTCACAGGTAATGCAAGTTCCTTATAATAACAAAATATTCCTAGTTTTTCCTCCTGTCCTTTGTATCATTGCTGTCATTTATTTCACTTATACATAAATTAAAATCACCAAATATTGTTGCTATAATTATTTTAAACATACCTTACCTGTTATAAAAATAACAGTTGTTATTTTACCTTCATTTATTCCTTCTCTAATGCTCTTTCTTTCTATATTATAGTTCCTTGTTTCTGACCTATATCACTTTCCTTCCCTCTGGAGAATATCTTTCAACATTTCTTGCAACTGTCTTTTGCAAGGTCTATTGGCAAAAAATTCCCTCAACTTTTGTCTGGGAAAGTTTTCATTTCTCCTTCACTTTTGAAGGATAATTTAACAAGGTATGGAATTATATGTTAGTGGGGTTTTTTTCTCCCAACACTTTAAATATTTCATTCCACTCTTCTTTGCTTACATGATTTCTGAGCAGTTAGATGTAATTCTCATCTTTGTTCCTCTATAGGTAAGGGTTTTTTGTTGTTGTGTTTTCATTTTGTTTATTCCTCTGGCTTCTTTCAGTACTTTTTTCTTTATCTTTTATCTTCTGCAGTTTAAATATGATATGCCTAGATTAGGACTTTATCCTCTCTGGTGTTCTCTGAGCTTCCTACATTTGTGGGTTGTGGTTGGTGTCTGACATTAATTCGGGGGAAATTTTCATTCATTATTACTTCAAATATTGCATCTGTTCCTTTATCTCTTAGTTCTCCTTCTGGTTTTCCCATTACAAATATGTTACACTTTTTGTAATTGTCCCACAGTCCTTGGATATTCTATTCTTTTTCCCCCCAGTCCTTTTCCTCTTTGTTTTTCAGTATTGGAAGTTTCGATTGATATATTGGCAAGCTCAGAGATTCTTTTCTCAGTCGTGTCCAGTTTAATAATCCCATCAAAGGCACTCCTCATTTCTGTTACAATGTTTTTTATCTCTACCATTTCTTTTTGATTCTTTCTTAGAATTTCCATCTCTCTGCTTACACTATCCATCTGTTCCTGTGTGTTGTCTACTTTTTCCATTAGAGTCCTTACCATATTAGTAATAGCTCTTTTAAGTTCACAGTCTGAAAATTCCATCATCCCTGCATATCTGAGTCTGGTTCTTATGCTTGCTCTGTCTTCGAACTGTGTTTTGCCTTTTAGTATGCCTTATACTTTTTTTCTTGTAAGGCAGACATAATATATTGGGTAAAATGAGTTGTGGTAAATAGGCCTTTATAATGGGGGGGGGGCAGCAAAAGGGTTCTGTAGTCCTATAATTAGGTCTCTGTCTTTTAGTGAGCCTATGCCCCCTGAACTTCACAAGTCCTTCTTAATTTTTTTCACCTTAGGTGGTACAGGTGGCTCAAGGGGTTTGGAGTTCGATATTTCCTTTCTCCCACATGGAAAGCTAGAGGAGACTAAAATGGGGTATTTCTCTTCCCTGATATGAAAGGCTAGAGCATGCTGGGGCTGGGTATTTCCCTTCTCCCAGATTGGTTAGGCTCTGATAAAGTTTCAGTAGGTTAGGCTCTGTTAATTGTTCACTTGAGGGCAGACCTTGTTAGGAAGAACAAAATGCTCTGGAGTATTTTAAAATAGCACTTTTCCCCTCCACTGCTAGAAGTCTGAGTGGATTTCCCTACAATCTTCACTGTGAGAACCTGGTAGAGGTCATGGAGGTAAAGCTCACAAAAGTGTGAGGGTTCCCCTGGATTTTCATCTCTCGCACTTGTCCACACTGAGCCTCCAGCAATTAATCAGTGACAGTTCAGGTTTTCCTACCGTGATACTGGTTCCCATGGAGGTGGAGTTTTACTTTGGTAAATTGCAGTTCTCTGTATCTGCCTGCCTGTCTGTCTGTCCAATTTTGGGGGCAGCAGTTTGCCCCATGACCTCACTTCTCTGATGAATCTAAGAAGAATTGTTTTTCATTTTGTTCAGCTTTATGTTTGTTGTTGGATGGAGTGATGACTTCTAAGCTCCTTAAAGTTATTCTTAGACTCCGCCTTTAGTCTATCCTCAGCAATAAATAAGTCTTAGGGAAGAGTTAAAGATATTTAAGTTCCAAGTGTGTAATTATAAAATTCCTCTAGTAATCCATGCAATTCAAGGCTTTCATTTTGACGTTCATTCATTCAATCACTCAATCAATTATTCACTCTTTGATTTAATCATACTCATCCAACTTCATTCATTCAATCAATTAATCATCCTTTCATTCCCTCAACCAATCATTTACCTATTATTTAATGAATCATTCACAAAATCACTCATTCAATCACATGCATTCATTCCATGGCAAACATTAATTCAACCATTCACAACATCAGTCATGCAATCAATCAGTCACTAGTATCAATACTTCTTGCAACCCACAGTTTTGATTTGACAGTCATTCAATCATTCATTTATTAATTTACTCAATTATTCATTCAGTCATTATTTCATTCAATCACATTTATTCATTCTATTGTGATCACTGATTTATCTACCTGGTCATTCATTCAATGTTTACTAGAGACCAGGCACTGGATAGGAACTGCAGATCCAGAGATAAAAGACTGGACCCCTGAAACCCAGGGCTTACAGTCTGGTGGAGAGACAGATGCAATCTAGTACGCAGTGCTTTATTCCTATGCCCTAGAGAATTTATGTTCCCGGGAATAAAACTGCCTGGTAGTAAAGAAAAAAAATCAACACTGACATGAGCTATTCTCTTCTCTTCAGAAAAATGCCAGAGGGTGGTCCCACGCAGCCTCTAAGAGCCTATCCTTGGAGGTTCGACTCTGGAGTCGAACTGATCTGGATTCAAGCCCCAACCCTGCCACAAACCAGGTGTATGACTTGAGGAAAGGCTCAGATTTTCTAGGCCTTAGTTTCCTCCACTGTAATATAGGAAGAATAATATTACCTACTCCAATAATAAATTTTCATCCATTCAAAAATACATTTTCAGCCCCTGTGTGCACCCACACTTTCCTGGCCACCAGAGGTTCCATGATGAACTAAAAGCAGCTTCGGCTCATAAAGGAACATTACTGACTGCCATATAATAGAGGATCGATTAATGTTTAGCTATGGCCATCATTATTTCTGAAGGAAGAGGATACACTGCATGGCCCGTGTTTCCCCTTTGCAGAAAGACAGCCACTTCTTCCCTTATTGTGACAAGGTGGGACTAAGTTTCTGGAGGGCAGGCTGGGGCTTGGGTACACACCTTCACAGTCATAACAGCCTAACCTGGCATTTTCACCACTATCACAACCCAGTCAATCCACCTCTTGGGGTTCATAACTCCTGGAGGATGCCAAGATAGAGTCAGGCTCTACCTGACTATCAGCACAGTCTAAAATGAAAGTTAACTTCAGCATCGGCAGTTCTCCCCAAAATGGATTTCTTGGCAAGTCCTTGATGATGCCAGCCTGCATGTCCAGAGCTTTAGCACAGTCCTCTGTCCCCATGAAACTGAGACTTCCTCTCAGTTACCTCTCCCACCGCAAAGAGGCCATACACAGTCACCAGTCATCACAAAGAAAAATACAGTAGTCTGTGATACATTGGGATGAGGAAAAAAGCCTTGTTTGACTCCCACACAATGGGAGAGATTTCACTGGAATGATTCTATAAACATTATATCTTATGACCACTAATGGTCTGTGATGTTATTCCACTTCCCTCCAGTCTAGTCAGAGCAGTATCGACAAACACTGAAGCCCAGTTTGTAGAGAGGGGAGAGAATTTGTTTCTTTCATGCCTTGCTTGATGAGAACATCCATGAAGAGCAATGACTGCTCTGTACAATGCAGGAGTTACAGTCATGGATGGGATCAATCTGAGAAGTCTTCAGTAGGGTAGGCATTGGTGGAATTGTTTTTTTTTTTTCTCCCAATCCATATAATGGGAGAGATTTTTCATTTATTTGTTCAAATATTTTTTGGGCACTGTGTTAGCCACTGGGGACAGGAAGAAGAACCAGATAGCTCCATCGCTTCCTCAGGTAGCTCAAAGTCCAGTGAAGAAACAGATAGGTAGATAGTAAACCCATCAGAGAGGTGTCAGAGCAAGTCTAGCAAACAGACACACAGTATGAGTTGTATAGGAGATATATACTGGCTTCCCCTAATTTGGAAATCATATTTAGAGATTATCTATAGAGTCCTACCATCTACTGAGAACCTGTTATGTACCAAGCCCTGTACTAAGTGTCTACATCCCTATCTCATTTCATTCTTTCAACAATTGTGCAAGGTAATTAATACTACAATCGTTTTCATTTTCCATAGGAAGAAATTGGTGGAGCAATTTGTGCTAAAGAAGACTAGTTAGAAAGCTTTTGTAGTTATACAAGCAAAAAATATACAGTGGTCCACACTTTTTCCACTGATTTAACCTGCTTCCCCAGGCAGCGTATAGTGCTTGTGGCATCCAGATACTGCTTTAGTGCTGAAAGAAGATGAAGGCTCATCTCTTCAAACTTACTTACCTTGACTTTAGAATGATCAATCTGAAAAAAAAGTTTTTAAACCTTCAAGCTCAGCAGCACTTTAGAAAAAAAATGTGCCTAATCCTCATTTTGGCTTTTCCATCAACTGATTGTTCAGTAAAGATACAACCATGCCCACAAGACATTAGCAAAATTGCTAATAAAAACATCCAGGATACGATGAGGTATCACCTCTCGCTGGTCAGAATGGCCATCATCAAAAAAATCTACAAACAATAAATGCTGAAGAGGGTGTGGAGAAAAGGGGACCCTCTTGCACTGTTAATGGGAATGAAAATTGATAAAACCACTATGGAGAACAGTATGGAGGTTTCCTTAAAAAACTACAAATAGAACTACCATATGACCCAGCAATCCCACTACTGAGCATATACCCAGAGAAAACCATAATTCAAAAAGACATATGCACCCCAGTGTTCATTACAGCACTATTTGCAATAGCCAGGACATGGAAACAACCTAAATGTCCATCAATAGAGGAATGGATAAAGAAGATGTGGTACGTATATATATAATGGAATATTACTCTGCCATAGAAAGGAATGAAATTGGGTCATTTGTAGAGACGTGGATGGACCTAGAGACTGTCATACAGAGTGAAGTAAGTCAGAAAAAGAAAAACAAATATCATTTATTAACGCATATATGAGGAATCTAAAAAAAAAGGTATAGATGATCTTATTTGCAAAGCAGAAATACAGATGTAGAGAACAAACATATGGATACCAAGGGGGAAGCGGGTGTGGGATGAATTGGGAGACTGGAATTGACATATATACACTATTGGTACTATGTATAAAATAGGTAACTAATGAGAACCTGCTGTAAAGCACAGGGAACTCTACTCAATGCTCTGTGGTAACATAAATGGGAAGGAAATCCAAAAAAGAGGGGATACATGTATACTAGAGCTGATTCACTTTGCTGTACAGTAGAAACTAACACAACATTGTAAAGCAACTATACTCCAATAAAATTTTTTAAAATAAAAATTAAAAAAAAAAAACATTCAGGAAACTTGGGACAGAGGTTTAGCATTTCATGTGGCACTTCAGAGCCACTCCATTCAATACATAGCCATGTTCATTTAAATTTGTCAACATCTCTCTGATCGATGGGCAGTCCTCTGAGTACATTTATTTGCTTCCTTCAGATCAAAGCTTCCACTATTACCTCCCTTGGACTTTCCACTCGATTTTATCTTCCCACTGAGCTGATGAGTTTGAGCTAATGATTTATACTGTCTCACCCATCTTCTCCTTTAATCAGGGCTAAGTCTTCAGACTTCTCTTTTTTTTTTTTTTTTTTTCAGACTTCTCTTTTTTAATCTATCTTCACTCTCTGAGGTCCATCCAGTCTCATACATGTGTCCATATGCTAACGACTCGCACATTTGTAACTACAGCTGGACACTTCCTGTGAATTCCTGATCATGTCTCCAACTACCTACTCAACTTTTTCATCTGGATGTCTAGTAAACACCCCAAATTTACCATGTCCAGAATTGAGCTCTTGATTTTTTTTTTATTTTTTTTTTGCTTTATTGAGACATAATTTACATAATACATAATTCACCCATGTAAAGTGTGCAATTCGATGTTTTGTTTTGTTTTTACTTTTCCTTTGCATTCATAACTTGGCTAAGTGTTTGGCACCAAAGCCCTAGCTTTCAGCCTACTGTGGCTTTAGACATGCCATCCTCACTAGGCTTAATCATTTCTAGCTTTTGACTTAAAGTGAGAGAAGTGGGACACTTCCTTTCACTTGAACACTTAGAGGCCATTATAGGGTTATTAACTAGCCTAATTTCAATATTGTTGTGTATCAGGGAATAGGAAGGCCAGAGGAGAGGGAGAGAGATGGCCAACGACCAGTTGGTGGAGCAGTCAGAACACCCACAACATTTATCGATTAAGTTCACCATCTTGTAAGGCCATGGTTCACAGTGCCCCAAAACAATAACAATAGTAACATCAAAGATCACTGATCACAGATCACTATAAACAATGTAAGAATAATGAAAAAGTTTGAAATATTCTGAGAATTACCACAATGTGACACAGAGACATGAAGTGAGCAAATGCTGCTGGAAAAATAGCACCAATAGATTTGCTGGAGGCAGGGTTGCCACAAACCTTCAATTTGTAAAAAAAAAAAAAAACAAAAACAAACCTCAGTATTCACTAAGCACAGTACAGTGAAGTACAATAAAATGAGATATGCCTGTAGTTTCACTGCCCTGAATATCCTAAAATCCTGTAAATGTGCTTTACGTATTCATCTCTCCCTCGCCCCAGCCCCTGGCGACCACTGATCTTTTTTAATATCTCCACAGTTTTGCCTTTTCCAGAATGTCATACAGTTGGAATCATACGGTATGTAGCCATTTCAGACTGACTTCTTTCACTTAGTAATATGCATTTAAGGTTCCTCCATGACTTTTCATGGCTTGATAGTTCATTTCTTTTTAGCACTGAATAATATTCTATTGTGTAGATGTACCACAGTTTAGTTATCCATTCACCTCCTGAAGAACATCTTGATTGCTTCTAAGTTTTGACAATTATGAATAAAGCTTCTATTAACCTGCTATACAGGTTTTTGTGTAGACATAAATTTTCAACTCGTTTGGATAAATACCATGGAGTACAACTGTAGATCCTATGGGAAGAGTATGTTTACTTTTGCACAAAAAAACTGCCAAATTGCCACCAGCAATAAGTAAGAGTTCCTGTTGCTCCACCCACTTGCCAACATTTTCTGTTAGTGTTTTGGGTTTTCACCATTCAAGGCGTGTAGTGGTATCTCATTGTCATTTTAATTTACAATTCCCTAGTAATATATGATGTTGAGCATCTTTTCATATGCTTGTTTGCTATCTGCAAACTACTTTGGGGAGATGTCTGTTCAGATCTTTTGCCCATTTTTCTAATCGGGTTGTTCATTTTTTAATTGTTAAGTTGGAGCCTTTTCAAAAATGAAGTTAATAAGTGAAGGTTCAAATATTCTCATTTCAGAGACTTCCCTAGTGGCACAGTGGTTAAGAACCCGCCTGCCAATGCAGGGGACACGGGTTCGATCCCTGGTCCGGGAAGATCCCACATGCCGCAGAGCAACTAAGCCCGTGAGCCACAACTACTGAGCCTGCGCACCACGACTGAAGCCTGAGCACCTACAGCCCGTGCTCTGCAACAAGAAAAGCCACCGCAATGAGAAGCCCGCGCACCGCAACGAAGAATAGCCCCTGCTCGCTGCAACTAGAGAAAGCCCACAAGCGGTAATGAAGACCCAACGTACCCAAAATATAAATAAATAAATAAATACTCTGCATGAGCTTTTCTTTTAAAAGAACAAAAAGAAACACTGATTTGAAAAAAACGAAAACAAATATTCTCATTTCAATGGACTCATTTAACCAGAATCATATGACATACCAGTGCATAACAAACAGGGATTGTGAGCTACATAGGAATGGGGGATGAATGGAGAAAGGGGATTTCAACTCATTAAACTATTAATACTATGTCCTCCTTTGATTGTTTTTAAACATACTGGGCACCTATTTGCAAAGCCAGAAGTAGCGACACAGTCTGGCATCTGTTGTCAAAACTAAGAGACCAGAGAGTCTGAATTTAAAGTGGGGCTCTGCTGGCTATGAAATCTGCCCCCAGGAAGGAAACCCAGCTTCCCACCTCAGTTCCTTGCCTGCCTTGCTAGGATTCATAAGGAGGTAAGAAAGACAGTGGATTTTCTTTGGATTCAGTAATACCAAGGTTCAACTGATCAGGACAAACGTTGCAAAATGCCTAGGCCTGTGGGCTTATGGCTGTTTATAAGGCATGTGGGCAGCATGTATGTGAAAAAAGGTCCTAGTGTTTGTCCAGTAAAACATTAGCAATCTACAAAGGAGTCCTGGTCTTTGTCCTATAAAACGGGAGAGATGTTATTTTGCTGGGATTTTTTAAATTTCTCTGATTTTTCATGGAGGCTCTTTGTTACAACGGGGTTGATATGTACTGAGTTCCTGTTGCAGAAAGATGCCTTCATTTCAGGATGGAGCCTGCACATCCAGCTCTCTCTGAGACAACCCCACAACCCAAGAGAGCAATCTATCAAAACATACAGCCTACAGGGAAACAGGTACAAAGACTCATTTCCTGGGGACACTTGCCTGAAATTTCTACAGCTCTTTATCCTTAAAGCAAAAAAAGTCAAGCAATTCCCACTATTTCTGATACCGCGAATCTCCTTAACAAAAACCAGATACTTCCCCAAATGAAAGTAAATCAAAGAACAGGATAGAGCTTCTCTTATCTTGGTCTATAGTCTCATAGTCTAATTCACCAGAGACCAAATTCAGTTTTCGATGTATCCATGGTTTTTTTCCCATCAAAAGCGAAAAAGTCACAGCCACTTCGGAGAATTCTATGGCAGTGTCTTCCAAAGTAAAACACACACCTACCACACAACCCAGCAACTGCACACTTACATATCTACCCCAGAGAAATGACAGCAAATGTCCACATAAAATCTTATGCATAAATGTTCAAAATAGCCCCAGGGACTTCCTTGGTGGTGCAGTGATTAAGAATCCACCCGCCAATGCAGGGGACACAGGTTTGAGCCCTGGTCCGGGAAGATGCCACATGCCACGGAGCAACTAAGCCCGCAAGCCACAACTATTGAGCCCGTGTGCCACAACTACTGAAGCCCGCGCGCCTAGAGCCCGTGCTCCGCAGCAAGAAAAGCCACCACGATGAGAAGCCTGCGCACTGCAGTGAAGAGTAGCCCCCGCTTGCTGCAATTAGAGAAAGCCCACACACAGGAAAGAAGACCCAACGCAGCCAAAAATAAATAAATTAATTAATTTTTAAAAAAATAGCCCCGGGCTTCCCTGGTGGCGCAGTGGTTGAAGGTCCGCCTGCCGATGCAGGGGACAGAGGTTCGTGCCCCGGTCCGGGAAGATCCCACATGCCGCGCAGCGGCTGGGCCCGTGAGCCATAGCCGCTGAGCCTGCGCGTCCAGAGCCTGTGCTCCGCAACGAGAGAGGCCCACATACCGCAAAAAAAAAAAAAAAAAAAAAAAAAAGCCCCAAACTGGAAACAATCTAAATATTACAAACAAAAGAATAGATAAATTGTAGTACATCCTTATAGTGGAGCACATCTCAGGAATAAAAAGGAACAAACTACTGAATTTCAAAAACATGCTAAGTGAAAAGAAGCCATACCTAATAGAATGCATACTATATGATTCCACTTATATAAAAGCAGGCAAAAATAATCTATAGTGATAACAATCCAAACAGTGGTCGCTTTCTGGAGAGGCAGTGGATTGGGACAGAGAATGAAGAAACTTTCTGGGGTAATGGTTACGTTCTCTATCTCAGTTGGGCTGGTAGTTACATGGGAATATACATTTGTCAAAACTTAGCAAACCACACACTTAAAATCCACACATTCTATCGTATGTAAATTATACCTCAATTTTTAGAAAAAAGAATATTAGGGGAGAAAAGAAGAATCCCCACTAAGGTGAAAAGAAGGGCTGTGGTCCCTTCTGTTTCTGTGGTAATTGAAGCTCCATATTTGCTCTCTGTGCTCAAATGGGTTTTTATTACCCTGGGATTATTGAAAGTCATTATCAGCCAAGATGACAGCAAAAAGAAAGCGGAGACAGACCTTCCAGAAATCATTTTCCCCATGATTTTTTTAAAGCACATTTTTCAGTCATTATCTTGAGAGAAAACAAGCAGCTGGGTCTCTTAACAAAGAGGTTTAATAGGCTACTGGAAAAAAAGAGGGGAAATTGAGGCGAACAATGCCTGTTTCGGTGCCAGCCATACAAAACCAAGCCTTGTGAGGTGAAGCCAGTAGCTCCTCTCCGCCACTAACATCGTTAGAGGCATAACACTCAATAATGAAGGGTCCTCCAATTATTGGCGTGATTTGAGGCATATTGTTCAAAACATTCTAAAACCTGAAATTGCAGCAGCAAATGCATTGATGGCCCTCACCCTCATCTGTCAAAATAGATGTAAATGCAAAAGGAAAGATGGGAGGCTCTTTGGGACCCCAAGTGCATTGTCAATCCACTTCTCTTGCTTCTTTTTACCTTCCTTGCCCTTTCAAATCCATCTAGGTTTGAGCTGCTAGTTTCAAAGTTTACAACTGACCTCCAACCCAGTTTGTTCATCTCTTACCTCCTTTTCAGTTTTGCACAAAATTAGTAAAACACATGTAATGGATGATTTGTAAGGACATCACACAACGTTCTGAAAAGCAAAAATAAGGGAGGCTTGGATTTTGTTGAGCAGATTTCTCTCCTGCTTTGGACCACACACACGTATGCTGTCTAATTGCAAAATTCAGATGTTGGATGGTGGGGGGGAGCCCCGTAACAAAGGAGCACTGAGATGCCTTCTAAATTCTACTTAGACCAAATTAACTACATGGGCAACAATACAGGTACTGCTTTTTTCCTTAAACATATATATTAGCAGAGATGCAGGCTAAATAAATACTGTTTAGTGGGACATGAATTATGTAAATGCAATTTATAGCATTAATTTGGGCTTGTAAATTTAATCCACTCAAACGTAGAAAGGTTTCCGTGCAATGAATATTTCTGAGGCTGTTTAATATGTTAAAATAAATATTGAGCAGCTGACAGAAACACATGTCCTCTGCATCACAAAAGCTATTTTGAAACAATAAGTGCCTGCTGAATATTTACAATCATGAGTTTTTAACTCTTAGGTATATTTTCTTCCTAAAATATTCAGTATGCCATCCATCCAAGCAGCAAGCAGATTCTGGTGGCAGCAGTTCAAAAATGTGCATGCCAAGAACATTTTAGGTAAATAAGTGGCACAGTATGAGATGGGAGGGGAGCGCTTTTTGTAAAATAGGTCTATTTAATGCCACCTGGAAAGCTGCAATAAACATAAATATTTGGGGAGCTTTATGCTGCCCCAAAGGCCCCACCACTCACCATTCACCTGCTAAAGCATTTACAATGATGACTCAAATATTAAAGGGAAAAAGAAGTGAGTGATTTAGAAGCATTTTATTTAAGAGTATAAAGTTGAGACTTTAAACAAGGTATTTTTTTAAATAATCATATTGTGAGGGGAAATTACTCATTCCATGCTTTCAGAATAAAAAGGGAACCTGAAGGTCATTTATGAAAGGTTACTAGCTGGGAGACTTGGGGGAGGTCAATGGTGTCTGCTGGGCACATGGTTGTCCTGCCTGCCTTCCCAGTAAGATCTTTGCTGTGACCATCAGGTGGGATTGCAGGCATGGGAGCAGGTCACAAACTCTCCCATCTTTACTATGAAGGTTTGTCACTTTTTATTTGGGAAGTGAGCATCATTTCCCAGAATGATAGTATCAGTCCAGAAAGTTCATTGAAGGAAAATATGGAGACCCTGTAAATGGTTTCTATTGATACTCTTAACTTTCTTCTTCCTCTGGGTTTCTGCAGCAGTTTATACAGCCTTCTCTAGAGCACTGATTATAGACTCCTCATAAAAAGCAGAAACTGGGTTTTGCTCCACGTTCTTACAGGCAGCCAGCCCAGCTCCTGGCCAGCATTGCTGAGTTAACTTTAATCCATCCTCCCGGTCCCCAAGCTCAGGACTGGATTATCCCCATGGCATTGATTCTCAAATGCTTTTGGTCTCTAGGGCCTGACAAGAAGGGACAGGATGGGAAGACCTACTGTCTGAGCTTTGGGCAGGTGTTCATTGGGAGTACAGAACTTTGAGCCCCCTCCTCTGGCCTTGCTTGCAAAAATGCAGCCAATGCAACAGATACAAGGAGAGACACAGGGGCACCGCGTGGGCTCCCAGGAGGAGGGCACTGGCGGGTTTTCATAGAGAAATGCTTCTAACCGTACTCATCACAATTGGATAATCCATTTGATTAACCTTCCTTGGATGAATGTAAACTAGGAAAAGTAGGCATAAAAAGACAAGACATTGATAAAGATCAAAAGCTTCTTAAGGCAATTGTTAATATTCTCAAGTATCAAATCTATTACATGTTGAAATTAAAGATTTTTCAGAGGCAATGCCATCTTGAAATTGTAATAGGATTAAGTGGGAAAGCTTGATTTGATATAAAAATTCTGTCCATATATAGAGCTTTTTAGGAACCCATCATGCATAAAAATGAAGCAGTTTTATTGCCAAAGTCACGTACTGCCCTTAAGTAGAGCCCCCTTGGGCTGTGACAGCATGATTTTAATAGGATTAGAAATCGTGGGTAGTACAGGGTCTAAGGGTGTGATGCACTGTTCTATATAGTAGCCAATAGCTATATATGGCTATTTAAATTTAAATTAATTAAAATTAAATAAAATTTAAAACTCAGTTGCATTAGCCACATTTCAGATGATCAATAGTCATGTGTGGCTAGTGTCTGCCTTATTAACCAGCACAGATAGAGAACATTTCCATCACCACAGAATGTTCTGTTGGTCCTTGCTGGCCTATAGTAAACACAAAATGTCAACTTTCTACACTGAAGAGAAAATAATTAGTACTTAGTATTCAGAGCTTAGAGAAAAGCTTATTAGGCATCAAAGAGATTTTAGAGACAGCATTGAATAAATTAAATATGAGTGATAAAGATTAGATTTACCTTAAGCTAGACAGGAGTTTTTAAATGGGTTACATGTATGGGTAATTGTAAGCTTTTAAAAACAGCTAACATAAGAATAATAATTTTTTAAAAGATGAAGAAAACAAAACTTATCTAAGAGTTGACTTCCTCTAGTTTTAATTGGTTAACATCATAGCATTAGCAAAGTGTTTACAGTTTCATATGTAGTCTTTCATTGGTCCCTCAGGGTCTCTGTGTGTGGTTGCTCAGGTTGTGTACTGAATTCTGGGGACATCATTCACATCCACTGCAATGTGGATTGCAGGGTGTAATTTGTGAATTGCAAAGCACACAGCAGCCTGGGTCCCCTCACTGCAATGCTAATTTACAATATTGCTTAATATCACACTTTTCTAAATCCCAAAATTCCTTTCAACCACATTATCTTAGTTTCTGAAATCAGTAATTTTGTTTTCAGAGTCGAGCTTTACCACAAGCCCAGTTGCTTTGCTGGAATTAGGCTGGAATTTCCTTTGCTGAGATACTGATGGCATCTGAGAGGACTTCCACATGTGAACTTCTTTTCAGACACACAGACACACATGCCCAGGAGGAAGAAAGGAACTTTCCATTAAACATTTTCCCTCAACCCAAAGTTGCGGTGGGAAACACTGTAAATCTGCCTTTGTCCTGTGTATCCAAGGAGAGATAATGTTCAGATGAAAATGCTTCCAGGCTTTTATACATGCACATTTTTGTGTGTTTAGAAAACAGCACTGCAAACAATCACATAAATAATACAGCAGTACAATGCATGTCTCCCAGAGAACACAGGAAGCGCGGAAGGCATTATCTCATTCAGGCTGACAGCTGCTTGCTGATGCAAGGGCATAGTAACCTCCACTGAACTTTCCCGTGCTTTAGCTACCAGGAAGGGAAGGAATTTAAATTATCCACAGAGGCTGTCAGCCCTGTGGCTGAAATATGACACTGAGAGTTGAGGTGGCAAGCAGGACTCCTGCCCAGCCTTCTGAGGACAGTAGTTATGAGAGGGTAAGACCCATTTCTAGGAAGATCAGCCCCGAGCCCTCAGAGACTGGGTAGAAACCACAGGGGCAGCCTCTTGGAGTCTGGGATGCCTGGCCAGGAATGGACAGGCAGAGTGGGGAGGGATGTACAAGTAGGGGAATGAATGCCCCAGGCAGTTGCCAGAGCCACATGGCCACAGACCTCTCCTCTGGTCCCAGAGTGTCACTTAAGCCAGGGTCTTTGGGTTCTCAGCCCCATCTTCACTGCTCTCCCGTGACCAGCCTTGAGATGCCACAGAGCAGCTGGCACACACACGCTATGGGGCTCGGCCCTTCACCCAGTCCGTTGATGACTGTGGAGAGCCCGCCCGGGTCCCATCATCTGGCCACTGCCCACACACAGGCCTGGCTTCCAACACCGGCACCTGTATTCATTTGCATTAGGGCTTTTGCTGGCTCTTGGAATCTGCCTTGCCAGCTAATAGCAGGCCGGAGGTACAATGGAATTAACACCCTTGGAGCAGCCCTCCACAATTATAACCCCCCAGCTCCCTGGGCATGTAATGTTTCCCCACTGCCTTCAGCTCCAGTTGCCCACAGTGGTGGCTTGCTTGAAAAGACACCATCTACTGGCTGCCTTCCCTTCCCTGTCTCACTTCCCCCAATTCCCCTGCCTGTATTTCCTTGTATCAGGATCTGTTTCTGGGGGACCCCAATTAAGATAATGACCCAGGAAAGAAATTTTCAAAGCCGCAGGTGCCCCTGCCAGGATCTACCTGCCGCCCCCCCTTCAGTCCACAGGGACAGAGACCTACTAGTTGGCCCCTCTGGGCCCACAGCCTCCGACTGGACAGTAAGGGTGGGGTGTGGGGTCAGGATCCAGGTGACCTCCTGCCCTGACCTCTACCCAGTCTCTGATTCTTCATACAGTGGAAGCTCTCCAGCCTACCTCAGTGCCAGGTCCACTGTGAAGGGCACCTGGGACCAAGGAAGAAACCCTGACCTGCCGCCAAATAACTTGACCTTGCGCCTTAGTTCCACGTCTCTCAAATGAAAAGCTAATAGTAGCAGACACCAAATCCTCTGTGAAGCCTTCCCTGATGGAGATAATAGAGAGAATGGCTTAGATTGAAGCTGCTGTGCCTTGTTTGTCCTACCGCTGCCAGCTGGGGCACCTTGAACAGGTACTTAACCCCTCTGGGCTTTGAGCTCCTCATCTGGAAAATGGGGAAATAATTGTAGCTAAGCCATAGGTTTATTGAGGAGAAATAAATTAAGTCACTTAGCACAGTGCCTGTAAAATAAGCTCCCAGTATATTTTAGCTAATATTAATATTGTTATTATTCTACTCCCTCGGATATGGTTAGTTGTGTCCTGTGAGTTTCCATGGCCTTTTGAACACACCACCACTCTAGAGCTAATTACTCAGTTGTAATTATTCATTTCCATCCTTCTCCTCCAGGTGGATGAGAGTAACATTCACCTGACCAGCACCTGACCCAGTGCTTACTTCAGTACAATGTAATGGGATGTTTTAAAAACTATTAAGGCACTTTTCTCTTTTGCTTCTCCGAGTATATGACATCTGCCCTAGCTGGCCTGAAGTGTCCATCTGCCAGGGGGAGGATTAGGATTTGTTACAGAAGTAAAAACAGAGTAATATGCAGCTTCTGGTAGGCAAATTAGGATTAGGCAACAAGATAATGGTCGTACAAGCCGGGCTATCTCCTCTAGAGAGGATTTTCCAAATTCCTTTATGTCCCAGCTTTAATAAATCAAGTGCAGAGTATGGGGCACCCAGCTCAGAGAGCTTTCCTACGTGTAGAGAAGACAACCCTTCCACCTATGACAGCAAAGCCACAGTCCTTATGGCTCTATGATAGAAGAGGTATGTGCCATAGGGTCAGGGATGGTCATCAAAATATTTAATACAGGCACAAACCAATCAGAACAGATGCTAGCGATAAATATCCAGAGTGGCCGTGCTGGTTGTAGCAGGTGAGGGTAAGCCATGCACAGGAGCTACAGAAGAAAACCCTGCCCTCTGACCCAGGCATTAGAGGGAGGAGACCAGAGATTGGTAGACACATCAAGTGCTCACATGTGTTCTGCTTTTCCTCCCTCCAGAAGGTTAAATTAATAAGTGATGCTAATTCCATGGCAGGAGGAGGCAAGGGGGAAGGAAGTCTCTCTCACACTCTGCAGAACATGACCACCTCTTGGGCTGTCCCCATAGCAGCCTGGCATTCGCCACACCAGCTGGGTGTGGCCAGGCAGAGGAAGACCACAGAGCTGTGTTGAATGGATACACGATGTCTAAGGCCATGCACAGATCTTATGTTCTAAGTTTTATTACGTCTATTCCATCTTCCGACAACTCTTCAGCCCTGGGGATCTCGTGGTTACCATTCACAGCCTCAGTGCCTTGCAATAAACCCTGCCCCAAATCAACCCCTGGACCCAAGTGGATGGCATCCTTAACTGCAGCCAGTTATCAAAATAAGCCTATAAAGTGTCAGGGGCCTTCAAGATCACCCTCTTGTTTGATGATTCACCAGAAGGATCTACAGGATTCAGCAGAGAGCCATACTCATGGCTCTGACTTATTATAGTAACAGGATACAAAGCAAAATCTGCAGATTTTGCACCCCAAAGGTGAATGAGGCAAAGTCTAGCAGAAACAGGCACAAGCTTCTAAAAGTCCTCTCCCAGTTGTCACACAGGACACTCTTATTTCTTCCAGCAAGGAGTTGCGACAACACTTCTGAAATGCTGTCTACCAGGGAAGGTCATCACAAGACACTCAGTGCCAGGGTTTTATTAGGGCTGGTCACAGAGGCACCTTGTGTGTAGCAGACCCCCAAATCCCAGAGTCCCAGAAGGAAAGAGGTGTTTAGCGTAAACCACATTGTCTGTACAAACAATTTAGGCTGAGTGAGCCACTCTTATCAGTTTGGGGAATGATAGGAACCATCTCAAAATCCAAGTTCTCAGACACCAACCAAGGCCCAACCTTGTAAGCAGCACTTTGTAATGAGAGCAGTCTCAGGCCTGCTGTGTTAATTCTTTCCTGGACAAAAGATTACCTGCTTTAAAAGTACATATGGGGGACTTCCCTGGTGGCTCAGTGGTTAAGAATCCACCTGCCAATGCAGGGGACACAGGTTCAATCCCTGGTCCGGGAAGATCCCACATGCCACGGAGCAACTAAGCCTGTGCGCCACAACTACTGAGCCCGTGCTCTAGAGCCCACGAGCTGCAACTACTAAGCCTGCCCTCTAGAGCCCACAAGCCACAACTACTGAAGCCCGCACGCCTAGAGCCCATGCTCCGCAACAAGAGAAGCCACCACAATGAGAAGCCCGGGCACCACAACAAAGAGTAGGCCCCACTCGCTGCAACTAGAGAAAGCCCACGCGCAGCAATGAAGACCCAACACAGCCAAAGATAAATAAGTTTTAAAAATAAATAAAATTTTTTAAAAGTACATATGGTTCAACCATGTCCTCTTTATCACTTTATTCTCCATTAAGCAGGCAAGAAGAAATCTGAGTTTTGATAACCCACAACACATCATTACTGACAATGAGGTCATCTCATAATAAGAATAAGTGGTGTTTTATTGGACTTCTCGCATGTTATGTTCACTTGCCGTGTTGTAGCTGGGACAAGTGGAGGCAGGTGCAGTCAGCACCTGCACTGTGACCCCTGGCCTGCCCCAGACATCACTTGAAACAATTCCTGAATGTGCCATCAGCTTTCTGAGTCTCTCCACCGCAAAACTGTGTGCACCTGCTCATAGATCAGAGGTACCTGAGAATCAGTGTTCCAGGAGTGGTCCTCAGTTAGTGGGGGACAGAAATTGGTGGCTTAATCCTCCAGGTTTCCCTTTTCTCAGCGGGACAATTCTGAGGTGTGCTCTACAGTCTGCCCTGGGTCCACCCAGAACCGAGCCCCAGTGGCCCACAGTGGTCATGCGCTGATGGATACACCTTTGTTGGTGTTCCTCCTGTCTCTGTGTCACCTCTTTCCTGAGATCATTCCATTAACTGCTTACACCCTCCATGTTTGAGACAGAATTGAGAAAAAAATCCAGAGTCACTCAATGCCGGATCCAAGAACCTGTTCCATGTCATCAATTGGAAACATTTCACCTAAAAGATTTCCCCTAAATATGTTCAAATATATTCTACCCATCCTTTCTTTCCAGACTTTACTCTCAGGTGCCAATATTTCAGCCTCTGGTGTGTGCTTATGAACGAGGTACACTGCCCAGGTGGTTAAGCATATGAGTTTTGGAATCAGAAATTCTAGGTTCAAATTCCATATCCTCCCTTCTAAGAATGCCTCTCAGAATTTAGAGGCCTTGTCCGAGGAGCAATTAGCACAGTGGCTGCCACAGAGCAAGCACTGAATACTTGTGAGGCTCTATTACACTGTGGGTAAGAGGTTCCATCTCAAGCTAGGGGAAAGTGGGTCCTACTCAATCTTCCACCCAACTCAGTGACTTTTTCCTTTCAGCACTGTAGGATGAGAAGCCAAGGCAATGCTGTTCTGAAACCATCCTTGCTCTTTTAAAGTGTTTTGGAGAGAGAGCACTCTGTCTCATCTTTCACATGCCACCTGGGGCTGAAAGTCCTGGATGCCATTCTGTAAATATCAAGTGCCTCCGAAGTGCTGGCTAAGAACAACACTCAAAACCAGGGAGGGCAGAGAGCCCGCGAGGAGCTGGCTGCCTAGCACTCTCTGAACCTCTTCACTTTTGTCTATATCTTCAAGGTCTACTTTAGTCCCTGCCAATGTTAAAGTAAAAAATTGCCTCTCCAAGGACAATACGATGCTTTAAAAAAAACCCTGGTGAGATGGAATCTGTGGATGGAACAGTCAAAAGAGTATGGTTTGGGGGTCAGAGAGACCTTGACTAAAATCTTGGCTCTGCCCCTTAGTAAGTGGTTCTGTTGGCAAGTTTCTTCTGTTCTCCAAAGTGGGGGTGATGTCACCTCCTTCACAGAGCTGTAGCTACGGTTACAAATGTCAATGAAAAGGACCTTGCCCACGGCCTACATAGAAGGGACTGTTTTTATGACAGATAATCCCACAACCTGGTATTACTTATTTTCTACCTTTTCTATTTTGGCCCTTCTAGAAATATTGCTAAGAAGGAGCAAAACCATATGATCTAGACTTTTTCTTTTTTACCCTTCTTTCTCTGTTTGAGACTATTACTAATGGGACAATGGCCAAAGATGTTGAACAGAAAGAATGAGGGAACGAAGAAGGGTCTCAAAAATTCACAAATTAGACATGCTATTCTAGGGGTGCTGAATTTTGTCTAGCAACAAGCAGACAACACTCCAAATGAAAAATATGCTTTATTTTTTAATGTCAGCAGAGATTTAATTAAAGGTAGATTCAAAATTGGGTGATTAGGGTCAAGCAATTTCATTAGTACATTAAATAAGACTTGTAGTTGAATATTATACCAAAGTTAATAATTTGGAACTACCCATATGTAAAAAATCTTGGTGGCCAAGACTGCTGATATGACCTACTATCTGTCCTCCCTTTCTTCCATAGCAATGGCTGGGTAGATGACCTACCCAGGATAAAGATTACATTTTTTATTTTCCCTTGCAGATAGGTATGGTCACGTTATTAAGTCCTAAATAAACAAATGTAAGAGGGAGTGGTATATGAAATATTCCAGAGTATTCTTAAAGGGAAGCTTCTCCTTTTACTCCTTTCTGCTGGCTGGAATGTAGCCTCGATGGCTTGAACAGGAGCAACCATGTTGGACAATGAGGTCAACTTGAGACTAGAGAAAAACACAGAGAAGGAACACAATATTCCTTGGTGTTACCAACAATCACACCAATCCTGGACCTATACTTTCATATAAGAAAAATAAATTTCTATCTTTTTTCAGCCACTTGTTACTTTGGATTTTCAGTTTCTCACAGCTGATTCTAATCCTAACTAATTCATTCTGGATGGCACAGATACATAATTTGCTATAAAATGCTCGATTTCTTGAATTTTTATATGCATCAAAATCAAACATTAAGATGCATTAGCTTGGTTTCCTGTATTTTTTGGTTCTGCTATTAACAGAAGTCCTACTTTAGGAAGCGACAGGAATTGTCTTGGTTATCGCTTGAGTAAAATTTGCTTTGCATGTACAAAAATCTCATTTACTCCTGCTATTTGAGACTTAAGAGATTTGGATGTTTAATGGATCTTTACCACTGAAGATTTTTTTTCCCGAGTTGTACACAGATGCTGTTCTTGAGCTATAGCCCTCCTTCTCAACAAATAAAAAATCCTCTGAATATATTTTCAGTTCTTTTTTTGGGGGGGAGAGGGGTTGGGTTGGGGTAGATATTTCATTTCTCTGAAGTCACCAAGTAACCCAATTCAATAAACATGTTTTTTTTTCTCTATCTGGATCAGGGTTTCATCTCCTCATTCCATTCCTTTTTTGTTTCATTTTGGCTTTTTGTTTGTTTGTTTGTTTGCAAGAGGAACAGAGATCTGAATTACATATTTAAAATACATACATAAAATAGAAAAATCAAGAGTGCTTGCTTGCTTTTCTTCCTTTTTTTTTTTTTTTTTTTTTCCCCTAAAGACTTTGAGACCACATATCCTTTTGAGAGAAAGAGAAAAGAATAAACTTCGGGGCAGAAGAGGATCCAAACACATAAAACTCTGCATGATCTGCAAGGGTTCAGGGACCCCTGGAGGCCTTTCTAGGAACCTTTCTAGGAATCTCACAATAACATTAAGAACCGACGTTATTTTGCAGAAGAGGACATTTTGGTCAGGTGGGGTAGGCATCTAGCTACATACTATAATGTAAGAATGTCAGAAAAACTCCCTCCATAAATAGATCTCCTTTTGAAACTTCTCCCCCTCTACTCCTACTTTCCTCTTGAGGTAAGTGCTAAAGTCTTTTGAGCTGCAAATGTTACCTGGGAAGAATAAAATAAGTCATTAACAGCCAATAGTTTAGATGTCATTAGCTTAACAGATGAGATAAAGCTGTTAGTCTCTAGCTAATATTTGTAATTATTTAAATCACATCTGCCTTCCCCAAGAGTATAAATGCCACAGGGGCGGGAGCCAAGCCTGCTCTATTCACTGCTACAATCCCAGGGCTTAGCCCAGTGTCTGGCACAGATCAGCACTTAGGCAACATTTATCAAATGGATGAATGGAATATAGCAAGAATGAGAGAGAGCAGGTTTTGGTGGAAGAAAAAAAGCTGATGTCCCTCTCAAACTGGTAGGGATTATAGGTAGAAGGCAGGTGGGCCAAGTATGGGGAACAAAGAGCTGGCAGAAAGAAGTGTAAGCACTGCAGAAGTCTCTGAAAGAAACTCTGCCTATTTCAGGTCAAACACTGAAAAAAATTATTTGGGGAATAAAATTTTATATTTCACTAAGTCTATCTTCATGGCCCAGACCATTTCTAAATATCAGAAAGTTCTGTTGAATCGACTCAAAGACATTATTTGCACTAAATCACAATCTTGATGTTTTACATCGTTGTGAACTCAGGAAAATTTTTAGATGCCCAAAGAGTGTGGTAAGTTACATTCCTCTACTGACTCAGTACATACATATTGAGTACTTAATGCAAATCATAACATGGAGGAGGTCCCAAGCCAGGCTTTGCAGCGGAAATCCTTCAAATGAAAGCTGTTATTGTTGCTGTTGTTTGGCCACGCCACGTGGCTTGTGGGATCTTCGTTCCCCAACCAGGGATTGAACCCAGGCCCTGGCCAAGGAATCTCGGAGTCCTAACCATTGGACCGTCAGGGAATTCCCCTTCAGATGGCAGTTCAAATACAGATTCCCTGGTCCTTCCTGGATCTCTGAATCAGACTCACCCTGGGAATCTGAATTAAGTTCCCTCTCTGAAATGGATGTAGGCAATCTGTGGTAGGTCAGTCCACTGACATTTGGAAATCCTTGCTTCTGAGGATACAAAGGTGATGCTGTCATTTTCATCAAGGAGTTTGCAATCTCAAGTGGAATTACAAGACGTGGCTATAAATAACAGAATATAATTTAGATGACAGGTATGACTGTTGACATTCTCTTGGGAAGACTTCATGTGGAAGTCGCATTTAATCTAGACCCTGACAGATAAATATAACAAGGAGGCCAGGAGCAGGGGGTAAGTGGACTTAAGGTGAACTGGTGAACATCTAAATCTCAACAATAAACTTACTTTAATTATCATAGAATCATAGACATTGGAAAGGACTTTAGAGATCCCTCCTTTGTCCCCTTCTCTATTCAAAAGGAATCCAGGGCTCAGAGGGATTAAGGGACCAGTAGAGAATCCCCCAGCTAGTAACCATGAGGACATATGCTAAAATGCACATCTCTAAACTCCCAAGCCAAGGCACTCTGCCCCACCTCCCTGACTCCTGTTGGTCTAGCCTGGGAGCTAGGAATGTGTTTCTGTTACTCCTATGGACTGCTTGGTTCATGTCCCTGAGAATGCAATGCCATATGGGACCAGGTGTCAGGAATGGCCTCCTGGGGACCAAACAGACCATAGGGCCAGCTGGCAGGCTCCCCCTCTCCACTCAACAGGCCCGTTTCATTTCACCCTGTTGCTCGCAGAATCTCTACGGAAAACAGCATTAGCAAGGGTGAGAAGCACACACACGCAGAGTAAATGAGTAATTCAGAGACACTGAGATGCCACCATTGCCCAGGCTGGAGTCACCTTCTGTCACAGGCTTTGCACGTATGGGCCTGCGACAGACGGCACGTGCTCATCCACCCTCACCAGTCAGAACCTAATGGGCCACCTGATGGGTGGTGCCAGGCCATCCAGACACTCCAGCAGGGGCCCACAAATGAGTTTCCTGTGTCCCTGCCAACAAGGGCTATTCCTAGAGATGAAATAGTTGTTCACCGATGCGATGCTCCTGATGTAAGGGATCGCTGCTGCAGTGGCTGCACTTCTTTGAATTGTAAAGGTTCAGTAAAATTCTTTAAAAAAATTTGTACTGAAACATAATGTTCAAAAAATTGCACAAATTATTGGGTTGGCCAAAAAGTTCATTTGGGTTTTCCTGTAAGATGGTATGGAAAAAGTCGAATGAAATTTTTGGCCAACCCAATATAAGTAAATAATGTAACTGGCCCCCAGAACAAGAAACATCATCACTAGAACCATAGAAACACCCTTTCATACCCCTTTCCAGTTCCTACCCCCACCAAGGGTAACCCGACTTTCAGCACACTTTATTAGTTTTCCCTGTTTCTGAAATTCATGTAAATGGAATAATTATCTCACATCTTCAATATTTAAGATACTTGGATGGTTAACAAGAAATTGCCGGGGCTTCCCTGGTGGCGCAGTGGTTGAGAATCTGCCTGCTAATGCAGGGGACACGGGTTTGAGCCCTGGTCTGGGAAGGTCCCACATGCCGCAGAGCAACTAGGCCCATGAGCCACAACTACTGAGCCTGCGCGTCTGGAGCCTGTGCTCCGCAACAAGAGAGGCCGCGATAGTGAGAGGCCCGTGCACCGCAATGAAGAGTGGCCCCCGCTTGCCACAACTAGAGAAAGCCCTCGCACAGAAATGAAGACCAAAAACAGCCAAAAATTAATTAATTAATTAATTAAAAAAAAAGAAAGAAATTGCCTGCCATATATCTGGAAAGAGCTCTAATTTGAAAGGATACATGCACCCCAATGTTCATAGCAGCACTATTTACAATTGCCAAGACGTGGAAGCAACCTAAATGTCCATCAACAGATGAATGCATAAAGAAGATGTGGTATATATACTCAATGGAATATGACTCATCCATAAAGAAAAGAATGAAATCATGCCATTTGCAGCAACATGGATGGACCTAGAGATTGTCATACTAAGAGAAGTGAGAAAGAGAACGACAAATATATGATATCACTTATACGTGGAATATAAAATATGTTACAAGTGAACTTATTTACAAAACAGACTCACAGACATAGAAAACAAACTTATGGTTACTAAAGGGGAAAGGGGGTGGAGGGAGGATTAAATTAGGAGCTCAGGATTAGCAGATACAAACTACTCTATACAAAACAGATAAACAAGTTCCTACTGTATAGCACAGGGAACTATATTCAATAGCTTGTGATAAACCATAATGGAAAAGGATATGAAAAAGAATATATATATATATACATATATATATATATATATATATACTGAATCACTTTGCTATACACCAGAAACTAACACAACATTGTAAATCAACTATACTTCAATTTAAAAAAGAAAAGAAATTGCCTACAAAGTAATTTGCAAGTTTAAAGAACTAAAAGAGTAGATAGTATGCTTAAAAACGGGGTTTATTCCAGAACCAGCTAGGAGAGCTGTTTGACCCGGATCTCACTTTCAGAAAGAGCCTCAAATTTAGATCATCTCCAAATGACATTAACATACATTCACAGAGATACACTGACAAGACTGGAAAAATAGTCTCATCATACAATTTTAAAGCTGTGTTCCATTTCTGGAACTACATTGCCTATCATGAATTAATATTGTAAAGAAACCTTATACTTCCTGATGAACTCAAAATTATATTACCTTGAATTTTTTTGCATTAAAAGCATTAAATCGTTAAATACAAATATTTTCTATATACTGCTATTTTGGTAACCCTGTGTTGGCTTTCTCCATTTTTCACATACTAAAGCCTCAAAAAATAAGAAGTGGCCCAGACCTGTGCATGGTATGTGCTGCCCACACAGCCTTAAAGACTGGAGAAATAACAGGGAGTCTGTGAAGGAGGTGAAGCAATCACCTTCCTAACAACTTCCTGCCAGCGAGAAGTTTCTTTCTAGTCCTTCATTCTCAAAGTTATTATAAAACTAATTTCCTATGGTATTTGGGAAAATGAATCTCTGTACTTTTAATTCAATGTGTCATCATCACATGTTCGTATTTGCCAAGTTCCCTTTATGCCTTCAATTTTTATCCATGCTTCATTGGTGTCAAGATATTCAGCCTGTATAGGCTGAAGTGTTGTGCTGTGACACAGCAACCTCCAGGGTGGTGTGTTTCCGTGTGGGGTCTTTAGATCACCTGCATCACAGTGACCCCAGATGCTTGTTACTCATGCACATTTCTGGAGCCCACCCCACCACACCTGAAGCAGAATTTCTAGAAGTGGAGCCCTGGAATACACTTCTTAGGTTGAAGACTTGCAGCTGCTGTGTCACCTTATGTTTCTCCTTTTAAGGAACTGCCTTTCTAAAAATATTGATGACCATATTTCAGTAGCATGCATACTCAGTTGACATGCAGGTCCACCGTTGATAGGAAGTCCCATGCTGGAGCCAGTAATACTCAGAAAAACAATTAAGTGTGAAGGTTAAAAAGCTCAATCCCTGGTTTAAGATCCAGCTGCCATTTCTTGGCAGGTCTTTGAGCAAATTCAACCTCTTTAAGCCTCAGTTTCTCACTTGAAAAATGGGAAAACTAACAATGCCTAACTCATAGAGTCATTGTGAGAATTAAATTTGTTAATGCTCTTAAGCATTTGAAGCGCCTGGCACATAAAAACATTCAATAAAAGGTAGCTATTCTTATCATTATGACTACTTGCAATTTCGATTTTTTAATTTTTTAAACTTAAAATTGGCAAGAAGACACCTGATATTCAAGAACTATAATCAGATTTTAAAGTTTTGTTCAAAAATGGAATGATAACATCCTAAGCTAACACTTGCCTATACTGCTCCAGGGAATGTACCATGATACGACACTCCAGGAAAACAATCTGGCAGTAGGTTACAAGAGCCTTTCCGAGTTGTTTTGGGTGCAAGTCTTACACACATATTACTAAATTGATCCATGTGAATGTCATATTTTTATGCCATTGTAAATTCAATTTCTGATTGTTCATTGCTAGTAAAGCAATATAATTGATTTTTATATGTTGATCTTGTATCATGCAATCTCACTAAACTCACATATTAGGTCTAGTAGAATGGTGAGAGCCGACAGACATCCTTGTCCCATTCCCGGCTTAGGCAGAAAGCATTCAGTCTTTCACTGTTAAGTATGATGTTAGCTGTAGGCTTTTTGTATATGCGCTTTATCAGGTTGAGGAAATTCCTTTGTATTCCTAATTTCTTGAAGTGTTTTCCATGAGTAGGTGTTGAATTTTGTCCAGATCTTTTCCTGCATCGATTGTAATATATGGCTTTAATTTTCTACTCTGTTAATATGGTGAATTACTTTGTTTGAATTACAAAAGTTAAACCAACTTTGTGTTCCTGGAATAAGCCCACTTCATCATGAGGCACTATCCATTTTATATATTTCTGAATTAGCTTTTTGTTAAGGATTTTTTGCGTCTATGTTCATGCAGGAGAAAAATATGTTTTTATTTCCAATGTTTTGCAGCTGGCATTTTCCTAGTCCTAAGGTATTACGGGATAGAAAGTAAATCGCCCAAGATGCAAATTGCATTTCTTAGCAGGGCCTAGGTCTCTGTCAATATTGTCACTTAATGGCAGTCAGCAATGCATGGGATCTTATTTATAAATGTTTTATTCATTATAATAGTATGATAAATAGACGTCTATCTGGTGGCTTTGCCAATGAGTATTTTTTATTTACAATTCATAAGTTTTCTCTATTTCAATTCCAAAGGCTAAATGCTAGCTTATGTCAATTTTTATGTCTTGATCAAAAGGGGTGTTTTTATTTAAAAAATTAATGTCCATGGTGCTTTATTCCCTACATGGATAACAGTTAAATATACTAAAGTAAATACAATCAATGTTTATGTTAAATAACATTCTATAATAATGGTCACGATAACACTATGCAGCTTAGAAAGCAGTTTTACATGCATTATCTTATTTGACCTATGTTCAGCATTGTTAGCCCATTTCACAGGCGGAAAAACTGAGGCTTCTTACTAGCTGAGAGAGCATGAGAAAGACCTGAAAGCTCAGAGAGCTTTCAGGTCTTTCTCATGCTCTCTCAGCTAGTAAGAATCAGAGTGTTTGAAAATAGAAAATATTTTTATACACACAGACAGAAACAATTAATTAACAAATTCACAAATCCTCTGTATTTTAATTCCAAAGGTTAAATGTTAGCTTAAAGCCATGTTTTGTGGCTTGAAATGCTTTCATGTTTTAAAAAATAAACATTCACTGCACTTTGCTCCCCGCTGTAAGATGATGACATGTTCAGAAACACTTAAGGAAATACAAATACAACATTATTTACTAGCAGGTATTAATTGTTCTAATAAAGGCAGAAGAAATTAGTTCAAACAAATGACAGGAGAGTCAGCAGTACTCCTGTAATTGTGAATATTGTAATTATTCTTCCTCAATATATTCATTAGCCCTAATTTTGTCTTTAGGGCATATCTCCACACAAACAGTTCTTTCCGGTTTTAAATTACATGCTCCTATTTCTGTCAGCCACTTGACCTCCAGAGTAAACAGCTGCTTCTTCTTTCTTTAGATTCTTCTTGGAAACTCCACTCAGACACCAACGGAGTAGCCCCCTTGTGCATTTGGAACCAAACCACAGGCTGCAGAGCTCCTGAGCAAGTCTGCCAGTCGCCAGTTCCACATCCCACTCTAGAATTTCTCGAGGGGTGGTGCTTTTAGCGTGCACCAGAATCTCCTGGAAGACGTTAAAACACAGCTTGCGGGGCCCCACCCAGAGAGTTTCCGGGTCAGGAGGTCAGGGGTGGAGCCTGAGGATCTGCAGTTCTTACAAGTCCCCAAGAGACTGATACTCCTGGTCCAGAACTGACTCTGAGCACCTCTCTACCAGATGAGTGATTGGCATCTGAGTATCCAGCTTCCTTATTTTTTCCCCAGAAAAATAGAAAAGAAGTGGAAGTTTTTAGGAAAGACAGTAGATAAAAACTGGCCCTAGAAGAGCTTGTTTCTTTGCTCTGTAGACCTAATAGTTTAATAACTGCAGGTTTACAGCAGAGCCCAGGTCTCTATGATATTACATGCAATGAAATATATAACATTTTCATTTGATTATTTTTTAATGTGAGAGCTCTTTTAAAGAGACTATCAGGAATATCCTTTTTTTTTCTTAGTTTGCCAACTAAAAGAATATATACAAAAATGTCAACAGTAGTTATCTTTTGGAGATAATAGAATTGCAAATAATATCTTTTTCTCGTGGCTTACCAGTATTTCTGGTCTTTACTCACTACAACAAATATAGTGACCTATGCAATACAAAAATGCAGCCAGTTAAAATCATATACGTAAATTTGCCAGGCATGTTAATAAAGGCATGAGGAATAACTGAAATTTCTTCTTGCAACTCTACAAGCTAAAACATTTAAGAATTTATCTATCTTTCACCTACTTCTGCCCCATCCTCTACATCAGAGATCAAGCTTGGAGCTTGTTCATAAGTCAGAGTAAAATGGCAAGTTCTGAGATTTGTGGTCTCCTCTCTAGTCCATACTCTTACTACCATGGATGTGGTCTTCCCAACTGATTACTTCCCAATAATTCTGGTCCCTTCCAGCTACCTTCACCCCTTCCTCTCAGACCTTCCTTCCCCTGAAGCTAGAAGTGAGGGGCCACAACTTGTGTGCGCAGTGTCCTCTGAATCTCCTTACAGACTGAGGAAGAGCATAACCCTCCATTGACCTCATTTTCATTCACAACCTCAAGGAATAGTTTATACCACAAACTCATACATTGCCCAAATTTACTATAAGAACAGATTAAGTCACTGAAAAAAATAACCAATGTAACCTCAGCTGAGTGAGAAAATCAGAGTTTTGCCCACTTAAATTTTCATATGTATTCAGGTAATATTTCATAATATGAAAAACAACAAAAGCCGACTTTTGCCACATTCACTTCCTGGTCTATACAAAATAATATTGGTTTTTCTTTACTATACTTGCTAATTTTAAGAGCCTTCTTTTTACTTCTGTCATGGATATTTTTAATTGCAAATGCCATATTAAGTTGAAAATTAAGGGAAGGTTTTAATATTTCACATGCCAATATTTTTTCCTCCTGTCTGATTCACTTTGAAAATCCAAATAGCAAGGATGTTTTTTCTGTGGTTTGAAAACCATACACAGACCTACTTAACTGTGTTACAGTGGAAAAGCCACATTTTCTTGATTGTTAATTCATTGCCAAATTAAAATGTATGCCGCCTCGTCCTCCTACCACACAAACTGTGCCTGAAATAAAATAATAATTCTGCTTTGTTGAACAAAAAACATCATCCAAATCAAGACGAGGTTTTTCTTAATGACCTAAAATACGTGTTTTTGCTAAAGGAGGAAGAAATTTAAAAGGCAATGACAACACAGTGTTCTTCCAGGAGACAGTAATTAGAAATAAATTAGAGCTTCCGAGAGAGTGAAAGCAAGAAGGCCCTGTTTACATCATGCTAACTACAGCCCAGGTTTATGAACCTTCATTATCCTAGAGTTATTTCTCAACCATATCCTACAAATGGATGTGATTTGTAGCTTTAGCTCAACTGGGATTTGAGACATGCGAGTGGGTTTTTGTTTTGCTTTTTTTTTTTAATCTTAAGAAGGACAGTTTTGTTATATCCAAACCAATTTCAACGTCAAAAAAGCAGCAGCTATACTGCATCCTCTTCTGTTATCCCCTTTAAAGATATGTCAGCATTATTCTAGGAACTCTCAAGCAAACTGAGGCTCCAGTGTAAACCTCTGTAATTTTGAACAGAACTCATTTCTAGTAGCTTTTTACTCTGGGCATGACAGTTCATCATTCATCCAAATGGGAAAAGTAATTTGCAGAAATAAACATGTGTATTAAAAGGCTGAGAGAATGAGAGCACAACCCTCTGGGAGGTCTTCTTCCCTCGCTCATATCTAGCGGGCTTTGCTTCCCACTCCCTCCAATACTCCCACATATTCATTTGTAACCAGCCATCCAGCCAACCTCAGCCACCCAACCCTAAGGGAGCAGCATGAAAAGATGGGGAGAGTCAGATATTAGGAAATGTCAAAATCCAATTTGGCTAACCCAGTGGAGGAAAATGAAAAACAGCCACGCCTTATTGGCTCCAACACTGAAAACCTCAGCAGTGGCAGGAAAAATGAAAGAAGAAAAAAAATGTCAGCCACGTGAAAGAGGCAGGGCACAGAAATGGCACAGAACTGAAGAAAATGACAATCAGAGAAGACTCTTAGGGGGAGGGCCAGAGTGTATAGGAAGGTAGGGAAACCCATGAGGGAGGAGGGAACACAGCTAGACCAGCAAGTCAGCTGGGGGATGTCCATGGGAAGGGCATGGTGCCCACCAAACGTTCCCAGTGGCACTCATGATTATCACACCAGATTATTGCGTACTAAGGTGTCAGCTCATTAGCTTAGTGGGTGATATGTTTGTTTTACTGTTTTTTCTAAGACATGATACATTATAGAAAGCCTTCTTTCAACAGTTAGTTTGGAATACTTCTAAGTATCCAACTATCTAGAAAATTCACTTTCCCATGATCTATTATTCCCCAATTCATCTTGATAACTAAAGTAATTTTATAATTTCACTGCTATAGACTGAATGTTTGTGTCCCCCACCCCCAAATTCATATGCTGAAGCCTAATCCCCAATACAATGAATGATATTTGGAGGTGGGACCTTTGGGAAGTGATTAGGTCATGAAGGTGGAGCCTGCACAAATGGGATCAGTGGCTTATAAAAGAGACCCCAGACAGCTCTCTCACCTCTTCTGCCCTGTGAGGACACAGCGAGAAGATGGTTGTATACAAACCAGAAAGCTCTCACCAGACACCGAATCTGCTGGCACCTTGATCTTGGACTTCCCAGCCTCCAGAACTGTGAGAAATAAATTTCTGCTCTTTATAAGTTACCTAGTCCATAATATTCTGTTATAGCAGTCTGAATGGACTAAGATATTCACTAAGATACTCATCCTTTTCAGGACAAGTTCTCTTAATGTAGCTCCAAGTCTGAAAAAGGGAGGTTCTCTACTCTCTTAGTAAAATATTCTGACTGGTACCCACAGCCCACTGAATCCAGATGGCTCCAACCAGTTGAATTTTACAGTTGTTTGTACCTATTTAATTCCAATACTATTGTAATGATGTAATTAAAATTTAAAAATATGTGCACTGGTGGAAAATGAGAGCAAAAGAAAAAATTCTCATGTAAACAAAATTGAATCCTTTGAAAAAAATTAAGCTAATTACTTTCTTTTCAACTGTTGATTTTAAAGATGAGAAAAAGAACTCGTAAGAATCTAGAAAGATGCTGCATTGTTTTCTAAATGTCTTTAAAAACACTCTCCATTTTAAAGAAACAAAAACAAGAAATTATAGAAAACGCAGAGAAATTTCAGCTCACACAGATCCAAATTCAAATCAAAGACCTGGGTCTTACTCAAAAGACTGGTAATGGGGCTTCCTTGGTGGCACGGTGGTTGAGAGTCCGCCTGCCGATGCAGGGGACATGAGTTCGAGCCCTGGTCCAGGAAGATCCCACATGCTGTGGAGCAATTAGGCCCCTGCACCACAACTACTGAGCCTGCGCTCTAGAGCCTGCGAGCCACAGCCACTGAGCCCACGTGCCACAACTACTGAAGCCTGCGCACCTAGAGCTGGTGCTCCGAAACAAAGAGAAGCCACCACAGTGAGAAGCCCGCACACCACAACAAAGAGCAGTCCCCACTCACCACAACTAGAGAAAGCCCACATGCAGCAACGAAGACACAATGCAGCCAAAAATAAAATAAATTAATTTTTTAAAAAAACTGGTAAATTACCATACATGCACGTACTTTAAGTTGAAGTGTTTAAAGCATGCATATATCATTCGATGACTGCATCCTGGAACCAGATTTTTTCAATAATTCTGTCAGCTATTAGGCCCAATGACTCAGAGAAGATAGCTTCCACCACATTTAGGGAACAGATGCCCCCTGCCACCAATTTTTAATCTTCAAAGTGTCCAATGATGCTGGTAAACTTCAGCATCTTTCATGTATAGAATGGAGTTTTAACTCGTCTGGCAATCTACCAAGGGATCTTTTTGTCCTTATGGTAAAATTTGTTCTTTGGTTGGTTGACAGTCCTGAAAGCTTAGCTGCTCTTCTGTCTTTTGCACAGGCAAGGTCTCACTTGAACAATGGTTTTGTGCCAGCTTATCTTAAGGTTGTCTCAGGGTGAAGATGGTGGTTTCTTTTAGCTCTTAGACTTCCAAAATATGTGAGGTAGAGGAAGGGAGGTGAGTGTGTGTCAAGAGCTAAGTCCCACTGCTACTCTATTTCCAGATCAATCTCTCCCCACAGCAGGGTCTCACCATCACTTTGCATTTGGAAAGGACATCCTTCATTTGGTTTTGTTTCTAAATTGAATTTACAAGTTCAGCACAAACATTTCAAGCTCAATCCTGGTTTTAGCTTCATCCAAACCAGGCATGGAAAGATTTCAAACAGTCCTTTTCCTGCCATGATATTCTTTTTGCCCCAGTCCATAAATGAGTAATTTAGTAAACTTGGGAAAGCATGTAAATTGCCATGGTGGGTGTTCTGCAGTAATCTTCATTCACTCAGAAGTGGGATTAAATAAAAGGCCTCCAAAATGTAATTCATTTCTGTTTATCTGGTGACATGGTACAAAAATATCTCAGACAGGAAGGACAGAAAATAGAGAGAAACCTGTAGGCAATTATATAAGAGCCGTATTCTCCATTAGTTAGAAGGCTGACCACCAAGGTATTGAATAAAACCACAGAGGCATATCTTGTGAACTTAATACCCAGTTGGATCATTTCTAACAGCCCCTTCCTCTATATAAAATTACTTTCTACAATAATAATTATTTTCTTCATTTGATTGTTTAGTTTTAATTTTAAAAATACCTTCTAATTTAAAGATATTCAAATTCCATTCAGTATTTCAAGTATGAAATAAAATTTGCATTTACCAAACAAAACATCATACCTCACAGTTCATCACTCTATTCCACTGTTTAAATTGTAAATACAAAAACTCTGTGATGTGTGAAATGAATTTCTGTAAAGGACGCCTTTGCCTACATTTTAATAGGAGTGAATATAAACCCGTTTGCTGTACTTGAAAGTGGACAACAAGCTTTCCCACCAAAAATGGGCCTTTTCCTGTACATACGGTTTTTTCTTAGAAGTCATTAAAGTTGTAAATGTCTGCCCCACAACGGAAAAGCATACGGCTACCTCAGTTAACGTCAACCGCAGCAATTGTTTAGAACTTAGTACAACGAATTTGTGTGGCAGGAGGCGGTATTTTATCTTTGACATTGTTTAGAATTGCCAGCATATGGTGATAATAAAAAGCAGACCAAATTCTAGTCAAATTGTTACCGCTTTTAAATTCTCTACAAACCATGTGCCCCCTTATTTTCTACACCCAAGGCAGAGCGCTCCCAGGGTTCTGCCCCTGGCATGTCACTACCACCAGGCAAGGGCACACCGTAATCTGAGGTCTAACAAGGAAGCTGCCTGGACAAAAGGGTTCTATATCTGGTTGCATCCGGATATAGAACTCAGAGGGCAGCTCAACTCCAGGATATCAGTGGGAACTTTATCATCATAAAGTGCTGGGTGGATCTAAAAATTGATGTACAAACAAGTCCAGGTACTGCTGGTGTGGGGGAATGTTTTAAAATGAGGTTACAATTCTCACCTCTTGATTAATTGAAGAATGCTTTTTCCAGGTTTTTCACTTTTCATTCTGGATTGTAAATATTTGTTGAATGAATGAAAGGACAGATGGTCAGGGTGAGTCCATGAGAGAGGAGCTACAATTTATACATTGATTCGAGCCCACATCTCTCAATTTTCTCAAAGAAATGGTGATGAGATTTTTTTACCCAGAGAAACAAATGAGCATGTGAATTGTACAGGCGACCAAAAGCTCAACACCAACAAATTCCAAGTCCAGACCAGGAATTGGTCTGTTAAGATCTAGAGCACAGAAGGAAGCCCGAAGCCTAGGATGGCCAACTTAGCGATAAATGCCAGAGAATGTCAAACAGCTCTCTACCTTGTCCTGTAGCCCTCACTGCTGACATGAGGAAGAAGGTCAAGAAAATAAGCAAATAGAATATAATTGAATCTTCTACTTTGGAAGGCTCAGCAGATCCAACCATGCTGGCCATGAAGACAATGCTTCAGATCATGTCGTGTGTTCTTTCATAAACTCTAACCCTGCAGCATTTATAATCAGTGAGGGCAAGCACCTGAACTTAGGATCAGACAAAAGCACCCATTCCAAAAGGAGTTCCCCTGCAGAATACAGAGGGTTTCTCATTTTTAGACTAATCCTCCCACTAGCATAGAATAAAAGTTTCTCATTTCTAACTTTCTTTCTGTTGATTTTACTACAAGACTCTTTATAAAAGGGAGAAAACAGAGAAGAAACTTATTTCAGAAGAAAAATTGCTCTATAACAGAAAGAAAGACACATACACACACACAAATGGTAAACTCCAAGGTTTTTTGGTAATGCATTTTTTCCTCTTTATATTGGGTAATAGGTACACTACTGAAGCCAAAAGAAAAACAATAAAAGCAATATACTTGAAGTATGTTTTTAAGCTTTTATAAAATCTCCAGCTCCAAAGGAGTAGAAATGAATTTTAGCTAAATTTGATATTTTACACAAACTGCATTCAACATGTGACATAAAAACTAAACCTTCACACAAAATGTCCATGTAGTCAGATATGCAATAATATGGGCCAATATCACATCAATGATTTCCTCATAAGTTTATTAGAGTTCTATTATTTAAATAGGTAAGGTGTTATATCCAACAGGGGAAGAAAAAAAGAGCTAGAAATTTCTCCTTTTATATTCTGGAAGAGATATACTTTGCTTCAACACTTCCTACTCACTTAAATGACTCAAAATATTTATATGCCATTTTCTCATCCACATAATCATCAGAGATGTATATAAGAAAAAAATTTAACGGTATCCTATCCTCAGTAGGGATATGTCTACTCTTGAAGCTGATGTGGTATGGGAAGAGATTCATAAATTTGTCAAGAGGAATAAAGGAGACAGAGCAAACATTTCACTCACAATGTCTAAATATTCGAGATCAAACACATATGAATGGAGCAAATCAGGTGTACCAGTATCTGCATGTGTGTGCATAAATGAAAACATGTGAATATGCATACACACTTCACCAATTACCTCAAACCTTAAAGGTGAGCTTCTATTCCCAGAGTGGCATATTGTTAACCTGAAAAAAACTGAATGAACATTCAGTTCAGTAAGGAATTAGATATGGTCCCTTACCACACCTCCCACATCTCTGTAACTTCTTAAACGATTTCACAAACGGGTCTCCAAAATCTATTTGCTCTCATATGAGCCAGTGGTCATTGGGTCTGAGATATATATAGTTCCAAAGGTAAAAAGCTGAAGAACTGATTCTTACCAAGAAAGGAAGTATTGCCCAGCTTGAATTTCCTCCTCCTCCTCCTGCAAATTGAAATTCTTGCTCTAATCAGGCTATTTCCAAACGCATATGAAATGGACCACAAGGAAGAGGAAATTAAGCATCACAGGATCTGTTTTAGGCTCATAATGAGACATACAAAGGTTTCTAGGATCCAGACAGTGATCACCTTGCTAGAATATATTTGCTCTTATTGAAACACATTTTCTTGTAACTAGTTGCAATAAAATTAACAGAACTAAAATAGTCATCTTTCTGTTTTCCTTTGCCCTCCTTTTTTCCCATCCTCTCCTCTCTCTCTCTCTTAAGCTTGGAGAGTTATAGAAGATGGGGTTGCTTTGGCTACCATTAAATCAATCTCACCTCATATCCTTTCACAAGTATAAAATTAATTCTGAGTGATTCTGATTAGAGCAACTGTACCCTATCCCTGATCAAGCCTAATTACAACTGGATGCAGGGTCCCCGCCATTGTTGTATGTAAGTAATGGAGCCTGAATTTCAGCCAGCAGTGTCTTGTTAATGAATAGGACTGATGAGAGGCCTGCACATTGTCTCCAGCGACCTCTTCTGCATCATAGAGAGCAAACTGCACTGATAAACACACTGAGATGGTTATTATCCATTATTCAGTTTTACAATCAGCGTACACCTGGCACAGCGGCAGCCACTCACTCTTTACTTCCCATCCGTATCTATGGGGGCCCCAAACTCTGACACAATATAGCATGCCAATTTCCCTGTATCAAAGGAAAGAAGTTATGAAGAAAGGGCTGGGGGACCCTGAGAAAGGTGCTCTTGCTCTTTTTACATCTCCTTGCTCTTTGCAAGGAACAGATATTGGCAGCAGTTCTGCAAATGTTAGAGATGGCTTTGAGAGAGGTTTTAATTGTTGCTCTTTTATGTTAAGAAGGACTTACAGGGCTTCTCTGACGGCGTATTGGTTGAGAAGCCCCCTGCCGATGCAGGGGACACGGGTTCGAGCCCTGGTCCGGGAAGATCCCACATGCCGCGAAGCAACTAAGCCCGTGCACCACAACTACTGAGCCTGCGCTCTAGAGCCTGAGAGCCACAACTACTGAAGCCCACATGCCACAACTACTGAAGCCCACGCGCCTAGAGCCCGTGCTCCGCGACAAGAGAAGCAACTGCAAAGAGAAGCAACTGCAAAGAGAAGCAACTGCAAAAAGAAGCAACTGCAATGAGAAGCCCGCGCACCACAACAAAGAGTAGCCCCCGCTCGCCGCAACTAGAGAAAGCCCGCACAGCAACAAAGACCCAACACAGCCAAAAATAAATAAATAAATTTATAAAAAAAAAAAAATAGAAGGACTTACAGACCAAAGAGCTACCCACCAGCTCCTGAAGCCTGGTATGCTTCCAGATTAACAAGGCAATGAGGCGTTCAAAGAACAAAGAAATGCACGATTGCCGTCTTTGAACCTATAGGAAAGGAAAATCCGTTGCATTTTGCTTAGTCCTGGCTACTTTCAATTAATCTAGTTCTCTTCTCATTTTATAAATCTTTATTTCAAGCCTTCAACTTACTTTAAGGAAGGAGACTGCCTGCCTTTGGTGGCAATATATTTCATATTTTTTTTATCTTTGCATGATCATGGTGAATTTATGATCATTCTATTGCATGAAAAAGTTCCAGTAAAGATTTTTTTTCAGCAATGGTTAATAAGCAAGTTTTGAGTCTAGAGGACAGAGAATCTCTATTTTCTGGACAGCACTAGGTACATTTTCTATATCCCAGCAACTTCAGAGGCTGGGGAGGACGCTGGGGCAATGAGAAAGAAAGGGATCACAGGGTATTGGGGTGTGTGGCCTCAGAGCCTTAGTGCACAGTTTTGCCAGTTTGAAGATTCTAAAGTCAGCTTAAACTGGGGGATCTCAGCAGTCTCTGGAAAAACTGGCTTGTGCCATCCAAACTCACCAAAGAACAAAGTGGAATCAGAAAGGCAGTTTAGATAAACATATGAAGATGATATTTTGGGTTCACAGTTTCTCAACTAGAAACAGGCCCACAAATTTAAAGGCAGTGGTGATGGGCCTCTGCACCCAGTGGCTGGTTTGAAAATGTCAGCACAGCCATATATAGCTCCCTCTTCAGCAAGAGCTCAAACCTTACACACATTTTTCTCAACACCTCTTTCCAGCACCAAAAAAAAAAAAAAAAAAAAGCAAAACAACACAAAACAGAAACAGATACTTTTTTTTCCAAGAAGTGGTCAAGGTACTTCAATTTTACAATTTAAAGGATAAAAGAAGACACATTTTGCCAAAGCTCAAGTTGGCACCTGGACACTTCCTCAAGTTTATACAAATGTGAGTGACTTAGTCAGGCAAGGTCAATGACTGTAGACTCCATGCCATTACATTGTCATACTGTTGTTATTTTTCAAGAGCCCTAGAAGTTAAGAGGAAGCACATAATGCCAATGTGCTTAGTGTACCTCTAAGGGTCAGATCATGCTGACATCGTGGAATCAAGCCCTTCTCAACACTGTTCTTTTGTCCCACCATCAGAAAGGGACCCATGAGAAGCATGAAAATATGAATCAAGAAGAATGTAACTTTCCTAAGGTAAAATGGCTACATTTTGTCCAGACAAATGTCATTTTCAAACACACTCGGATAGAATGACCACTTTGTCATTCTATGGTTGGTTTTGTTTTATTTTTTTTGGCTTGCAGTCCTATCACAGTTCTCACAGAAATGCTTGGCCAAAAAAAGATGCCTTATAAACTGAAATCAGATTGCCCAAAATCAAAACAGTGAGAATTAAATCTCACACTTCTTTATTCTCAGGGCAGTCAGGTCAGGGCCCTTCAGAAAGGGGCCTTTTGTAGCAGATGAGATAAGAGGAGAAGGCAATGCTGGTCATCAGATTTACTTTACTCACATCTGTTTTTTACTCACTGACCAAAGACCTCCTGCCTTCATGGCCACTGGTATCTCTTGGAATAGGGTCCCCAACAAGAGAAAAGCAAGTCATGGAACCGCAGGTCAGAAACAGACCTTAAATCATGAAGCAGGATTACTGAGTAGGCCTGGCCTTGCTGCTTCCACCTGTGCATTTGTGCACGTGTGTGTGTGTGTGTGTGTGTGTGTGTGTGTATGTGTGTGTGTGTGTGCTCATGGTAAAAGGGAAACACATATATAGATTTGACCTATTTATTAATTTGAAAAGTATTTGTTGAGAGCCTGTCGTGTCTTTGGCACTATTATAGATTCTGGGGATACAGCCATGAACAAATCAGCCAGAATCCTTGCACTATAGGAGTTTACATTTGTATGAAAATAAATGTGAGAGATGTAAATAAAATATGAGGAATACAAACATATCGATGCATTAAAAGAATAAAACACCATCAAGTATTTTCATAGAACTAGTTCTAAAATTATAACACCACATAACTGTGGTAAAATCTGAAATTAACTGAACAAAAATAATTACAAGTTATTTGTAATATTAACAAATACTACATCCATTAAAAATTTCATGAAGCCACCATTTTTCATCCATCAAATTAACAAAGCTGTTTTTCAAGAGTTTGGTGAGTTGAGTGCCCTCATATGCTGCTGGTGGTATAAAGTGTACAAGGCTTTCAGAAAGCAATTTGACACCTTGTGTTAAGAACCTAAACCTTAAATATGCATGGCCTTCTATTCAGTAATTCCTCTTAGAGCTATGGGTTTCAATCTTTAGTATGCCTAAAAATCTCTGGAACTTTATTTAAAAAGTGGATTCCTGGGCCCTGATCTCAAATATTCAGATTCTGCAGGTCCAGGATGGGACTCCTGACATTTATATCTTATTCTGATGGAGGTGGTTAGGTTGTCACACTATAAGAAGAGCTCCTCTGGAAGGATCTATTCCAAGGCAGTAATCAGAAATACAGAGAAAAATTTATATGTAAAGCTTTTGATCTCAGCTCTTATTTGTAATGTTGAGAAACTGTAAACAACCTAAATTGACACAAATAAGGAAATGGTAATAGTAATTATGATACATACTTACAAGAGATTATAGCCATTAAAAATGGGCTTTGGGGGCTTCCCTGGTGGCGCAGTGGTTGAGAGTCCGCCTGCCGATGCAGGGGACACGGGTTCGTGCCCCGGTCCGGGAAGATTCCACATGCCGCGGAGCGGCTGGGCCCATGAGCCATGGCCGCTAAACCTGCGCGTCTGGAGCCTGTGCTCTGCAACGGAAGAGGCCACAACAGTGAGAGGCCCGCGTACTGCAAAAAAAAAAAAAAAAAAAAAAGGGCTTTGGGAAGGTGCTAAATGAGAGAAATCAAGATGCAAAATTATGCATATTGTATTTATGAAAAAAAAATATTTTTCATATATATGAAAACAACTGCAAGGAAATACATCAAACTTTTAATAGTGGCTATGACTGGGTAGCAGGATTAGGAGAAATATTTATCTTCTATGTGTTGTTCTATATTTTCTGAATTGAAACAATGAGCAAATTACTTTCATAATCCAAAAACATATAAACTTAAAAAATAAATAAAGAAGTCATAAATCTCTTCTTTGCTTCTAGGCAGAAATACACCCAAATCATTCCACACATAGCTGCCTAGTCCAATGCTCCTTTTAGGCCCAATTAAGGAAATCTTCCAGAATTAGACAGCTGTCATTTATGTCCAGCTTTTGTTGTTCCTGTTGAAATTTAAATTTGCTTTCTCTTACTCTTCCTTCATGGAGTCCGAGACCAGCTGTTTGCTTACTTCCTTAAAGGGCTGCTCATAATGCCGCTCAAGCTGACTAGTGTCTATTTAAGTCCCAAAGTTCTGCTGGGAAGGAAATGTGTGAACTCTCACTGATCAGGAAGTGCTGGGGGAGAGGGCTAGTGAGTGTGAATGTGGTGAGTTCTGGTTTCTGGGAGAGGGTGACTGTAAGGGCTAAGGAAGGCATTTTCTAGATAAAGTTCTATTCAATATACTCTTTGGGAAGCAATTAATCAATCAATGAGTAACCTTGGAAAATATCTGCCTAAAATTCTTCCACAAGCACAAATTGCATGGCAATCCTATAAATCTTACAAAGCAATTATAAAAGAATGTTTCTTTAAAAAAATAAAATGTAATGGCTAAGGCCTGACTTTCCTTGCAGGGAATATACAATAAAAGCTACTATTGTGGGGGGAGTATCTTTCATCCATCATTTCTTCTTCCTTCCCACGGCACAGACCCTCTTCACCTCCTGTTGGGTAGGTCCAAACTAGTCTCCTGGGGCTCTGATTTTGGTTGTCTCATTCTTTAACAGGTGGTTACTACTCTTGAAAGAAAAACTCATTTTACTCATCTATAAAATGGACCTAAAGTTAGATTTTACAAAACCTGTAGGGATTCAAGGAGCCTCCCCCCTTTCCAGTAGCCAGCATGTCTGGCCCTTCCCATTAAACGCTTGTCTTAATCCCACTAATAATCTGTCTGTATTTATCTTCTTATGCAAGGCTTCAGTCCAGCATTTGGCACACAGAAGGCACCTAGCAAATTTTTATCAAAGGAATGAAAAAACTGGATGACTGGTTCCTTTGATGATGGTAAGCTCCCTTGTATACTACTCATCCCTGTTCTACAAACAGAAGGAACTTACTCTATATTAGTCAGTTTAATTTTTCTGCCCTTGCATCCATTATTTACTCAATAACAACACATTTTTATTGGGCAAATCTGACATGTCAGGCACTGGGGAAAAAGCAGTGAGCAAAATAGATATAGTCCCTGTTTCATAGAGCTTACACTGTAGTGGGAGGCAAAGGAACAACTGAGCAATTAATTAATTGATTACTTCATTTTTAAAATGTGCTTTGGGGTATAGATAAGCACTATGAGGAAAATAAAAGTTATGTGATAGAGACTGAGAACAAGGGCAACCACAGCTGGTCAGGGCAGGTCTCTCTGAGGAGGTGACATTTGAACTAAGACCTAAGTGATGAGGTCCAGGAAGCACTAATCCATATAGCTTTTCTACATTGGCAATTTAATTAAGGCAAAATGTATACAGAGCAAAATGCATGTGCGTACTTAAGTTTATAATTTAATGAGCTTTACTAAAGGTATACACCTATGCAATCATCACCATTAGGATACAGAACATCTCCCTTACCCCAGAAAGTTCTTGTGCCCACTTCCCACTCATGGGAAGCATAGTCTTACCCCATGCTCAGAGGCATCCTCTGCTCTGATTTTTCTTGTCATAGATTAGTTTTGCCTAAGATGGGCTTCCTCAGGTACAGCTCCTTGGATACAGTTCCTCTGGATCAGAAGATCTGTTATCTAATATGACAAGTTGTCTGCTTCCCAAACTCCCAACATACAATGCCAACGTAAGGATAAGATAAGCACAATAGACACTAAAGTTCAGAAGGAAGAGAGATGAGAGGCCCGTAGCACAATCTCTGGTCCATAGAAATTTGACACGACTATAAGACCAAGCGTGACTCTATGTACCCTCCTGCTGTTTCCCATCACATACTGGCCGCAAATGTTCATGGCCATCCTAGTGCAGAGCTTTACAATGGGTGTGCCCAAGAGTGAGCCATGAATGGAGGACCATGAGCTGCTGGACCTCTCTGACTTGGAACAGTCTGGTCTAGGGGTCCTCAAAGGACAGCCCCAGGGGAGTGGGCTTTGTTGGGGTGGGAACTATGAGGGACACAAGAGACACTCAGAGTCCTTGTTCCACCACAATAGGATGGGAGAGACCAAGAAGACGCCCTACCATCCAGCTGTCTGTTTCAGCGTCCCACTGAGGCACACCTCTGCCGTGATCAAGGGCTATTGCCACTGCTAGGGAAGGAGCAGGGCAAACATTCAGTAGGTCAAGGAAGGCTGAGCTGAGGTGCTGGCACACCAGCTTTAGGCATGGCCCCACTCTTTGTCTTCACATCTATCTTGTCCTTCTTCCCACTTGTGGCTACCATGCCCTCTTAGTTGTGTCCAAGCACTAACAGAGCTTCATCGTTATCTTGAAACACTTGCTATGATAAACTTCTATTGGACTTGAAACTCACTCACATAATCACAAGAATTTCCAACATCGCATTTGTCAAAAAGAGCAAAAATGAGATGTTATATTCTTTAAACAGAGTTTCAACCATTATAAATTTTAGAATGGCTTTAAAAATAGATTAAGCATTTTTAATCACTAGCTTGTACAAAGCTTTAATGGTGACTACCAATATTTTGAAAAGATAGCCATTTTTTTTTAAAGTGTTGGGAATTCCCTAGCAATCCAGTGATTAGGACTCTCACTGCCAGGGCTGGGTTCAATCTCTGGTTGGGGAACTAAGATCCCACAAGCCGCGCAGTGCAGCCAAAAAAAAAAAAAAAAAAAAAGTGTTGATCAGGGTTTTCTCACAGATATTTTAAGCTTATAACTTGATATTACAAAGTTATGTTCTTCTTCAGCAATAGAAAGGAATGAAGTACTGATACATGCTACAACATGGAAGAGTCTTAAAAAGGTTAAGCTAAGTGAAAGAAGTCAGACACAAAGACCACATACTGTGTGATTCCATTTATATGAAGTGTCGAGAATAGGCAAATCTATAGAGACAGAAGGTAGGTTAGTAGTCACCTAAGGCTGAGGGGTGGAGGGGACAAGGGTGACTGCTGGTGGGCATGGGGTTTCTTTGTGGGGGTGATAAAATGTTCTAGAATTGATTGTGTTGATGGTTGCACAACCCAGTGAACATACTAGAAACAACTGAATTGTACACTTTAAATGCGTGGTTTGTATGGTATGTGTACTCGTTTTCCTGCGGCTGTCATAACAAATCCACACACTTCGTGGCTTAAAACAACAAAAATGTGTACTCTCACAGCTCTGGAGGCCAGAAATCCAAAGTCAGTATCATGGGCTGAAACCAAGGCGTTGGCAGTGCAGTGTTCCCTCCCCCAGAGGATCCAAGAAGAGTTAATCCATCCCTTGCCTCCTCCAGCTTCACTCCAATTGGCCAACATCTTCAAATCTCTCTCTGCTCCGTCTTCACGTGGCCTACAGTGTGTCAAATCTCCCTCTTATAAAGGTACATGTGACTGCGTTTACAGCCTACCCTGATAATCCGGGATAATCTCCCCATTTCTAGATCCTTAACTTTATCACATTTGTAAAAACTCTGTTTCCATATAAAGTAACACTTACAGGTTCCAGGGATTAGAACCAAATGTCTTGGCAGGGGGTAAAAGGGGTCATTTTTCAGCCTACCACAGTATGTGAATTATACCTCAATAAAGCAATTTTAAAAAATACACAGGGTATAATTTAAGAATAAATAAAATTTAGTATACAGAAGAAAAGCTATATCCATGTATAGATGCAAGGAGGCTTAAAAGACATATTAATCAATCACAAATTTTGTTTTAATCTTGACTCACACCAAAGGTAAAAAGACATTTTTGAGACAAATGAAGAAAATCAAGCATGGACTGGGTATTAGATAATGCTGGGAAATTATTTTAACTTATTTAAGGTCATAATGGTATCATGGTTGTTCTTTTAAGTCCTATCTGTTAGAGATTTATACTGAAGTAATTTCAGATGAAATAAAATGATGCCTGGAATGTGCTTTTAAAGATTCTGGCAAAAAAGGAAGGATGGAATAGATGAAATCTGAAAGTGTTGATGACTGCTTAATCTAGGTCCTAGATATGTGATGGAGAGGAGTTGGTCATTATACTATTCTCTATTTATTTGTACGTTTGACATTTTTCCATAATAAAAGAAGTTACATTCATGGAAATAAGCTCAATTTTCTCATTTAAAAATTTGAACAAGGTTTTATTTGGAAGTTTTAAAAAAATACAATATATTCTCTAATACCATAAACATACTTTTATCATAATTCTATAACATAAAAAAGCTAATTTTTTAATAAGCCTGATAGAAATGCTCTCAAATTCCCTCTGGTTTTACCCCTAATGCTCTTCAAATAATGTCATTTTTTTGTGTGCCATGACGTAAAAAGATTGGGAAGCTCTGCCCAGAGGAACTGATTTTGAGCAAAGGGCAGATAAATACAGGCTTTCAAAGTCCTCCATTTCCAAAAGCTCTCAGGGCTCCCTCTTCAGCACCTTTTTAAAGGGCTTTCAGAAAACAAAATGCTTGAGACTGAAACAGTCCCTGCAGCTGCAGCACCGGTTTCAAATGCCCACTATTTTGTAAGAGGATCCCTTTGTGTGGTTTTTTGTTTCCCAGAGGAAAAGCTAAACCCACCCCAGTGTTTTCATAAACTGAAAATGAATGGCTTGAGGGCCACCGTTGAGTGGGACGGAAGAGGACATTTGGCAGAGCTGGCCTCTGTGGGGCTTTGGTCCCCCCCAGACCTCAGTCAGCAACCTGCAGGGACGTGGCCATGAGAGAGGACTTCAGAGGTGGAGCTCTGGTCCTCGTGGGGCCGCCTAGCCTGGGGAGCAAGGTGCAAGGTGTTCAGGGTGGGAGCATTGTGGGCGCAGCCCCTTTGCCAGTATACAGTCAGGCCAGACAAGGTGCACCTCCTCTTGGAAGCCCCCAGGTGCGCCCCGCAGCAAAGCTGCACATTTCTCTTCCTCTGGTGGTTGAGTATATCCTTAGCTCTGAATTTGGTTGGTTGGTGGTTTATTTAAATCTGTAATACACAGAGTAAAACATTTCAAAGAGAACAAAAAGATATTTAGCAGAAACAGTCAATCTCTCAAGCTTATTTCTCCCAGAGGCAGCTAGCACTACCAGTTTCTTTTGCATCCTTCCAGAGATTTCTATACCTATACATGTGTGTATACCCATATACATGCCCCATCTCCCCGAATGCTTACCGTACACTCTATTCCTACCACCTCATGTGTATTAACTTAACTGTGTATTTTGGAGATTGTCATAGCTGTATATAGAGATATGTCTTGTCTTTTGTTTATTCAGTACTTTTTAAGGCTGTATATTTCTTGGTATGGACATGCTACAGTTTATCTAAGTAATTCCATAGTGGTGTGTATTCGGGTTGTTTCCAGGATCCTGCTATTCCAAACAAAGCCACAATAAATTTTGCACTCCCTCCAAGCTTTTATGCAAGACTACCCTAGTTGCCTTTCAAAGAAACATATATACGCAGTGCTGACATAAAAAGAGAAAGCAACAACAAAAAAATCTCCCTTCCAACACACAAAATTACTTTTAGAATCTGACCTGTTTTAACAGAAGTAGCTGCTCCCCTAACAGAATCAAAACAATGTGGTAAGGGGCCTGGCTGCAGAGCTGACTCTCCCTTCTCATAATTCCTACTCCCATCCCAACAGATAGCTTTGTAGACAAACCACTGAGGCCGCAAGGTATAAGGCTTTCCATCAAGGATATGTTTTCCCTTCACCTCTGACCCCGAGCCAGTCCATAGAAAACCCAGCTCCATTGTCTGCAGCATTTCCTTCCCTAAAAACACCAGGGCTCTGCCTCCATTCCAGGCCAGCATTTCTCCCGCCAAACTGCTCCAACAGACTTTATACCTGCCTGGCAGAGGATGCCAATCAAGAAACTGCAAGCAAAGATCCTTTGACTGTAGAAACCAACTGGCAGAGGAAAAAGAACAGGAAAGAGCCTGCTTAAGGAGGGAAATAAGAGTTTGGGGCCAATACAAAAAAAAAAAAAAAAAGGATCAAAAGTTCCTCTCAACAAAACAACCAGAAGAAACCTTGTCTAACAATCAGATAAACTCCTCCAACAGCAAGCAGGAATATCTCACGGCCAAAAAATGCTTAATTCATTGAGGGCAGATTTGAGAGAAAGTGGGCTTAAATTAGTAAAAAGCCAGGATGATAGACTATAAAAGGGGTATAAAATGCAATCCTTGTGAACACTGAACTAGAGTAAGTTGCACCATCACAGAGCTGGCCTTGAGAAAATATGCTTTATGTGAAAACCGGCATGTCTGAAGTCTTTACGAACAGTTTATCCTATCAAGCAGATTAAACATTCCCATACGAAATCCTGTATATTAATTTGGGCCACCAGACATCTTTCCTCACCATTTCACATTAATTAACTCATGTTTCATATCTGAAAATGCATGTGGTTTTATTTTAACTCTTTGATATTGTAGGAAACTTCAAATTCCCTAAAGACAGCGTCTTATTAGTTTGGGGGGATATTTTCTGTGTGAAAGAAAGGTAAGTACATATTGTGATCATGTGTAACTTACCGAGAGCCAAGGCACAAAGCCTGACCCAGCTGTTTTCCTAAAGGCTACTCAGGACAAGGGCTTTCTTATCAGACACTGCTATCAGACTGGAGGCACTTTCCCCAGACTGCTCGTAGTTTAATTCATAGGAGATTATGCACTGGGCTCATCCCCGGAAGTTCAGGAACATGGAATGAGGCCATGTCCTCAGCACATGGGGTTCACACCAGCCCGCAGGGGAGGACAGGGAAGGAACATCAGGACCTCAGAGGCCTGGGGCTCACACCTCTCAGAAGCCTCCTGAAATGGCAGAGCAAGTCCAGACCTGCCAGGCTTTGACTCACAATTAAAGTACCCAGAGCTGGCAGGAAACTTGCAGGTCACTAATCCACTCCCAGCCCACCCTCAGAAGGCCAGTAAGGGTCATAGAGCTGGGTAGAGCAGAACTTGAGGTAAAACTCAGGTATCCTGGCCCGAGTTGTGCTTCTCAGACTTTAATGTGCATATCAATCACCTGGGGAACTTGTTAAATGCTAACTGATTCAGCAGGCCTGGAGTAGAGTCTAAAATTTTGCATTTCTAATAAGCTGCCCTCTGATGCCAATGTTGCCAGTGGAGTACTATGCTGAGTAGCACATCCTCACACCTCTATTCTCAATATTCCTCAATTACAGAAAAATCCAGAAAATAGTCCCTCTTGCACTGCCTAGGAACTGATTAAAGAAAGTCCTTTTCTTAATCTCTTATTTACCAAAACTAACTCAAACAAAGAAGTCTCAGCTTCAACCTTCTTATCCACTGGAGATCCCCCAGATTACTGCCCAGCCCTTAGTGGGAAGGGAAAAAGAAACCATAACACCAATGATCCCATACTCTCTAGCAGGTGAATTTCGGATAAAGCAGTGTTTCTCAAAGTGTTGTCCCCACACCAAGAGCATCAGTGTCACATGGTATCTTATTAGAAATGCAAATTCAAAAATTCTAGGAGTGAGCTCAGCAATCTGAGGGTTTTTTTAAATTGAAGTATAGTTGATGTACAGTATTATATAAGTTACAGGTGTACAATATAGTGATTCACAATTTTTAAAGGTTATATTCCATTTATAGTTATTACAAAATATTGGCTATATTCCCTGTGTTGTACAATATATCCTTGTAGCTTATTTTATACCTAATTGTTTGTACCTCTTAATCCCCCTACCTCTATCTTGCCCCTCCCTACTGGTAACCACTAATTTGTTCTCTATATCTGTCTGTTTCTTTTTTGTTATATTCACTAGTTTGTTGTATTTTTTAGATTCCACATATAAGTGATATCATACAGTATTTGTCTTTCTCTATTTGACTTATTTCACTAAGCATAATACACTCCAGGTTCATCTATGTTGTGGCAAATGGCAAAATTTCATTCTTTTTCACAGCTGAGTAATATTCCAGTGTGTGTGTGCGTGTGTGTGTGTGTGTGTGTGTGTGTGTGTGTATGTATGTATACCACGTCTTCTTTTTTTTTTTTTTTTTTGTGGTACGCAGACCTCTCACTGTTGTGGCCTCTCCCGTTGCAGAGCACGGGCTCCGGACGTGCAGGCTCAGCGGCCATGGCTCACGGGCCCAGCCACTCCGCGGCATGTGGGATCCTCCCGGACTGGGGCACAAACCTGCGTCCCGTGCATCGGCAGGCGGACTCTCAACCACTGCGCCACCCGGGAAGCCCACCACGTCTTCTTTATCCATTCATCTGTTGATGGACACTTAGGTTCCTTCCACATCTCGGCAATTATATATAGTGCTACTATGAACACTGGGGTGCATGTGTATTTTTGAATTAGTGTTTTTGATTTTTCAGATATATACCCAGGAGTGGAAAGTAATCTGAGTTTTAACAAGTCCTCCAGGCAATTCTGATGCAGGCTTAAGTTTGAGAATCACTGAGATAAGACTCATGGCCAAGAGCAGTGCATCAGTACTCACAGTTTTGTATCCAAAATGAAATAAAATGCCCATAACACAATAATTCTCCAGTCCTAGGACATGGCCTACTTGAAGCAACAGATGACATATCATCATATCTTACACCAGTTAATTTAGAGTACATCAGTACATGATTGTAGGACCTGCACACGGCAGCTCAAAGATTCCCAAAGAATCACAAAGACACTCAAATTTACTCCCTCAAGCGGGATCCCCCTCAAGCTTCCTGCCCTGCAGAAAAGCTCACCATAGTGCCCTGGAACCACGGGCATGGTCACTCTACCTCACACCCTGAAGGGAATGATTTATTTACCTGACTCTTTCAGGTAAGAAGACATTTTCTTGTCATGTTTCTCTCATGTATGTGTGTGTGTGTGTGTGTGTGTGTACTCCTCGACTACACGTTTGAAAGAGACCATCTCAACCCATGTCTTGTTGGAAAGGCTGGGACACCAACATGTTAGGCTGAGGCAACAGATCTGTGCCCTGATGCAATAATAATACGGAAATAAATATAATTCACAGCTTCTACCCTCCTGTGCACATCCCTCATTTTCTTTGAGAAAGTCTCATTAAAATGTTTGCTGTAATTTATAGAGCCAGCTCTAATAGGATAACATTTGCTTCTTTGTCTTGCATATGAAGTCGTGATTCATCTGCATGCAATTCCGCCTTGTTTGTAACAATGTTGCCATGGCAACATTTTTCCTTTCAAGTACCAAGTAAATTGTGGAAGAGCACATACAACAGCATGGGCCTATAGGTAAATACTTCATTACTATCTACACAAACATTTCATTCGTTGTACCCACTCTCTCCTCTCTCCATAAACCCAGCTCCATTAAGATCCAATTTTTGAATTCTTTCCTCCCAAGGGCATATGAAGACCTTGCTCCACCAGAAGAGATCCAAATCAAAGCGATTTGGGTCTGAATATTTTAAAGTAATTTTCCTTTTTCCACGATTCTGTAGGGCTATATGTAACAGAAGTTTTAAAAATCAAACAAGAAGTTAATAACCAAAGTCTTCTGCATCTAAATAGCAGAAATTCCTGCCTTCCATCTCCACACAAGTAGCACAACTCTTAGACACCACAGCTGTACTTTGAGTCAATTTCATAGCAGTTTATACCTGATAAAGTTAATTTATATATAGGGACCCACAAAACGGAGGCCACCCCAGTGGTCCCGCCCATGTCACAAATCTATACCTAAGACAGCCTCATCTACAGGAAACACCTATCAAACACCAATTATTGATACAATCCTCCCACTCAGCTAGCTCACCTTATCCTAAAAACTAGGACCTGCTCACCTTATAAGGAAATCCCCAACCTCCTAGCCAATCATGCCCTGTTTCCTTTTGCTTCTTCTAACACTACAAAACTCATTTTTGCCCAAAACCCCTCAGGAAGAGTGCTCCACTGCTTGTTAGACGCTGTACTTCCCCCAATCCATGGATTGTTTTCCCTTGAATAAAGAACATTGAACTTGTTACAAAATTGTATCAGTTTCGTCATTTGATATGGCTTTATTGGGCATTTATGCACTTGTCTAAAAGCCTCATTAGCTTCAAGCCCCTTATGGGCAGGACGTCTCTTTTACCCGTCATCACCTCTCCTGTAACAATGGGCAAAATGGCTCCCAGACTACCGACCATGGACAGATGCGTTGGAATTGCCCCGGAGCTATCAAAAGTACGGAGTCCTGGGTGCTGTGCCTGGGGATTTTTATCCTGCATAGGTCTATAAAATGGTGATAATAATAGTTTTAACTCAGAGGACGATCGTGAGAATTACATGAGCTCAAAAATGCACATGAAGCCCATAGCCCAGGGCCTGGCCTTATAGGCAATTAAAAACTGAGAGCTATATTTATTGGCAATAAAATATTATTGGTGATATTATGGAGGACTAGCATAGAGTCAGAATGAAGTCTGATGAATAGTTCCTGCTTGACATAAAGAACTCCTTGGAATGCATACCCTAAGACAGGACACTTCTAAGAGTGAAAGGGGTGCTATTAATAATTTTATCAGGACGATAGGCATAAACCAGAAGTTTCCTGGTAAAAAGGATACACAGTGTTCTTACCAGTAATCCTCCTTTACACTTAGTAAAATTAGGTGTAACCTAACCTGATTAGGTTCCCATGGATGGAGCTGGCTGCTTGATTAGGTGAACATCTGATTGTACCATTGCTTTGGTTATGTTGCTGCAAACCTGATTTCCCACTCTGGGTTTTATACTCTGGAAAATGTATAGACTGTCACCAGCATAAAGTGTTAGACAAAACTGAGTTAATTGCCTGCTGAGGTAAGGGAGAACATCAGCTCCGCACTACTTTTTGTCTAGGGTACAGGACAGCAAGGTTGGAAGTTACCAAATATTAGAAGTTTAAAGTTTAAGGAGGGGCTTGATTAGGATTGAGTGAGAATAATGATACAACAGTCCAGCATTGGTGGTAACAGCAAGGTGAGCATTTTGAAGAAAAGTTTCAAAGAATCTTAAGGTGCTTTCCGTTGAAGCGTTGGTGGGTCTTTCAGGAAGTTCCGGTAATGAACAATCAACTTATCTGTCTGGGCTAGAGTCTCTTTGAACGGTAAAATGTTAATGAGGACAGTGGAATAGTAAAGTCATGTGAATGTAGACAGTAAACTGTATGAGGGATAGTTAGTTCCAGTCCTCAGTGTCCTGTTTGCTAGAAACCAATCTGCAACATGTATAGTCTTAACATTCTCACCTTTTATATGGTAATTCTATTCCCAAGGAGCTAAGGAAATAATCTGAACCTAGCACAAAGATTTATGTAATGAAGATGTTCATTATGAACTAAAATAATTTAATAGCCCTAAATTGGAAATAATCCAAATGTCCAATAGTAGGTAATAAATGTGGTATACAGAATTTCATGACGCCATCAAAAGTTTATGAAAAAATGTAATAACAATGGAATATACATATACTGTATTTGCTAAGAGAAAATAAGCCAAATTATAGACTCAAATAAACAAGGGAAGAAATTACTGAAAGAAAATATACCAGACATAGCAAATACACCAAAATGATACTTCTGGTGGTTAGTTTATAGACAGTTTCAATGTTCTTTTCAGTGTTTTATATATATATTTACAGGTATATTCTCTGTTAACATATTTTTTAATAGAGAATATATATTTTTAACAGAGAATGTATTGCTTTTATAATAAGAATGTTTTTGCACAAGCTGTAATACTATAACAGAAAAAATAGAAAATACAGGCAAGCACAAAAGACAAAAATGTAAATTAAAATTATCTGTAATCTGATCTCTCAGAGGTAATTGTATTTAACCTTGTGATGTGTATTCTACCACACATTTTTCTGTGTGAGAAAGCAAAGTAGCATTTTGCCTACTGCTATTATGAGATTGGGCTGGGGGGGCAAGCACTTTGACCTCTGAAACAAATAAAAATACAGAATCACTATCTAGCAAGAGACACCAAAATAGGTGAAACTTTTATCCCTTTCCTGTATGCTACTGTAGGGAAGAAAAAAGTTTTCCTCAACCTCCTTTGGGTCCCTGGCTAGGTCAGAAAATTAAACTGACAAAGACAGATTAACAGGAGAAAAGCATACAAATGTATTTAATATAAGTTTTACGTGACACAGGAGCCTTCATAAGGAAATGAAGACCAAACAAACAGTTAGACCTGAGTATTTTCAAGCTAGGTTTGATGAAAAGTGGACAGTCGTGGAAGAACATGGTAGGTTAGAGAGTATGAGGTAAGTGTCGTAAGCTAGGGGAAATATAGCAAGGCCTGTTGGTTAGGAGTCTTCTCAGCATCCCTTTGTCTTTTAAGATAAGGATGCTCCTTTCCTCTGCGTTAGGGAAGACACCTCTCTCAGGAGGGTTTTGTGACCTGTCTAAGAAGAGAAGGGCAGGGAGGAAAGGTCAGAGTGACCTTCCTGCTTCTGTTATCTTCTCAAACTTCTTCAGCTTAAAATATTCACTATGCTAAAGTGCCATATTTGGGGATAGTGTGTCCTGAATCTCATCACTACTGATTTCTAACAAAAATAGCTTTATTCCTGCCTTTTGCAATGCTGACATCTACAAATATATGATATTTCATGCAGATATGATAATTGTGTGAGAAAACTATCTTCCTACCATGATTAGACTAACTGCAACCTTGGTAACATTGTGGGGATTTTCTTCAAATATCTGTCCTACTTTTTTATTCCACAGGCCAATTCTTCTAAAGTCTAAACTCCTTTGCAAAAATTTTGCAAATAAAATTTACCTTTCTTTATGCTTTTTTCTCATTTTTCTTTCATGTACACCAAATAAATGTAAGTATTTAGGGAAAAAAAGGGCTATATCATAATCAGTTTTTTCAATTAACAATATACTATGAATATATTTGTATGTCTATAAATATAAAAGTGCCTTTTTAATGACTATAGTATTCCAATATTTGGCTATATCTTCATTCACATAACCAGTGCACTACTGTTGGATTTTTATGTTTTGTGTTGTTGACAATATAATAAAATCTGAAAAAAACAGACATACATATATTTTGTGTCCTAATCTAGGATAAATTCCTTGAATCACATTTCTAACTATAAGGGTACATGTATTTTAATGTTTTTAACATATATTGCCAAGTTGCTCTTCAGAAAGATTGTACCCTTACAATTCTACCACCAATGAGTGAACATTTACCCAGCCCTCTCCCCAGCACTAGGTATTGGTGCTTGTTTTATTAGTGACCAATAAGGGAAAATAAAATGGTATTTCATTTAAATATTTACTTATTTATTAGAATGTTAACTATTCATTTCTTAACTATCTTTTGGTAACATTTTATCTTGTAAATTGAATAATTATAACTTTTTCCCATTTTCTTATTGAGAATTTATTCTTATTTATTTGTAAGAGTTATTTATATTTTAAGGATACTTATTATGTGTTATATATTGTTACCACCAAGTTTTGTTTTATTTTTTCAAAATCTAATTTTAAATGTTTTGGGTAGGGGAATTCCCTGGTGGTCCAGTGGTTAGGACTCCATGCTTCCACTGCAGGAGGCATGGGTTTGATCCCTGGTCAGGGAACTAAGATCCCACTTGACGTGATGTGCGGCCAAAAAATAAATTAATTAAATTAAATTAATAAAATAAAATAAACGTTTTGGGTAGGTGGTGTTTGTTGTTATTAAAAAGAAGTTTTAAATCTATCCATCATTTCCTTTATGGCTTTCTGCCACTGATGTCATACTTGAAAAGATTTTACACCCTAAATTACAGGAGTTTTCACTTACATTTTTCCTCTATGAGTTTTTTCAAGATTTGTGAACTTCTAAATCTTTATCTAAATAACATATTAATACATAGCCTTCTTTTTCTTCAATATATCAGGCACAACTTTTATGTACTTCTTCATCTCTTGGCTGCCTCTTCACTTTGGCTACCACCACTGGCCAGTTCTACTTCTTGGAGCTAACTGGTCACTTGCCCTGGGAATGTCAGACTCTCCCCTATGACCACGGCTGCACAGGTACGCCAGAGTTTCCAGCTCCTCCCTTCACTTCAGGACTTAGATGAAACACCACACTGTAGAGTGTGGGATCTGGCATCTCTGGTAGCTTTCAAAGGGGCCAAATGATACAATCTGGATGTGCAGAGGGGTTAACTTCCATGGTGTGAACTTAGAGCAATGGGAAGTAGAGGTAGAAGGGATATGGGCAGAAAAATACCCTCTCCTTTCTCTTTCCCATAGATTGTTCCCATATATGGTTGGCTCCTTGTAGCCCATCTGGAAAAATCTTGCATGATGAGCGGACCTACCTACTGATCAACATGCTTGCCTCTTTGGATTGTCATGAAGTGACAACCAGACAGGTAATGCATCACTTTACATCTACTGACGTCTTCCCTTGCTTCACCTCCCTTTTGTACTCATTCCTGCTTCCCTAGGTTTATGACTCAAATATCACACCCATATCTTCATTTTGCCTCCAACATTGTTTTCTTAGGAAGACTCTCATTGCTTCTTTTCCTCCTCCTCCTCCTTCTCTTCTTTGACCTTCTTCTTCTTCTCCTTCCCAGAAGACTCATTAGCTTTCTTTTCCAACTCTTTGATTGATTTTTAAACTACTCATCTTGACATTATTTATTTCTAAAAGCCCTTTCTTGGTCTCCAAATTTTCCTTTCTTATAGCATCCTGCCTTTATTTCACTAATGCTATCTTATCTCTGAGGATATTGATTATAGCCTTTTTGAAGTTTTATTCTACCTTCTGCCTTGTCTTTGTTTCCTTTGAGTTTCTTTTTCTGTTTGAACATCTGTCTCTCATATTAAATATTTTCACTTTAAGATATTTCCTTAAATATGTGATGATTCTTAGTTACTCATTAATTTTTTACTCTAAAAAAGCTTTGTGCTTGTGTTTCTGTTTGTGGATAAAGCTTATAGAATGATGGCTTTCAGCATAGAGTCATTGGCATGGACCCAGCCATGCCATTGGGGAACATAAATGTCTATTTTTATAGGTCTTTTCTCCTGGCCTGGTTATTTTTCCCTCATACACTATTCAGTGTTAATGTCATAACTTTCTGGTCTCTTTAATTTCTGTACCAAGAAAGAAAGTCCAAGAATGATCTCTAACAGCCACTAGGACTTTAAAAGAAAACCAAGGTCCCTTCCTACTGGAAAGGAATTTTCATTAGATGCCAAGATAATAACACCTAGAAGAGGCTTCCAGCCACAGTCGTGTGTGTGTGTGTGTGTGTGTGTGTGTGTGTGTAAATAAGAACATTAAAAAGAAGTCCATCAGCTGCCTGATAGAGAAATATGAGTGACAAAGGTGATAAATCATGTCACACACCCAAGGGACAACTAATTTCCTGCCCAAACTCTTCTGGCCTATTGTGCTCACCTGTTCCCTGAATATGAAATCTTCCCAGCACAGTTTGATTTCTCCCCTGTCAGTACAGCCACTCATCTTTAACACCACCCCCAGAAAGGGCCTCTTTCTAGAAACTGAAAATAGTCATTCATGACTGGTTTTACAGAAGGGTTATAAATAAATTCAACATATGGTATCATAAATTTAATAAACCTGATGTAGTTAAGAATTCACTTTGGTTAACTTCTAGTCTAGTGCTGTCCAGTAAAAATACAAGGTGAGTCACACATGCAATTTAAAATTTGCTAGTAACCGCATTTTAAAAGATATAAAGAAACAGGTGAAATTAACTTTAATAATATATTTTATTTAACCCAGCATCTCAAAAATATTATCATTTTAAAGTAGTTACTATGAAAGGTATTAATATAAAGTATATTAATGAGATAATATCTTACATTATTTTTGTGCTAAGTTTGAAACCCATTGTATATTGGCACCCACAGCACACCTCAATTCAGACTAGCCAGACTAGCCACATGTCCTTTTTCTTTTTTCCACTTTTTTTTTTTTTTTTTTTTTGCGGTACGTGGGCCTCTCACCACTGTGGCCTCTCCCGTTGCGGAGCACAGGCTCCGGACGCGCAGGCTCAGCGGCCATGGCTCGTGGGCCCAGTCGCTCCGCGGCATGTGGGATCCTCCCGGACCGGGGCACGAACCCGTGTCCCCTGCATCGGCAGGCGGACTCTCAACCACTGCGCCACCAGGGAAGCCCCACATGTCCTTTTTTTTTTAATTTTTATTGGAGTATAATTAATTGACAATGTTGTGTTAGTTTCAGGTATACAGAAAAGTGATTCAGGGATATAGATATAGATATAGATATAGATATAGATATATCAATTCTTTTTCAGATTCTTTTCCCATATAGGTTGTTACAGAATATTGAGTAGAGTTCCCTGTGCTATATAGTAAGTCCTTATAAGTTATCTACTTTATATATAGTAGTGTGTATATGTTAATCCCATCCTCCTAATTTATCACTTCCCCCCATGTTTCCCCTCTGGTAAACATAAGTTTGATTTCGAGATCTGTGAGTCTCTTTCTGTTTGTAAATAATTTCATTTGTATCATTTTTTATTAGATTCCACATAGAAGTGATATCATATATTTGTCTTTCTCTGTCTGACTTACTTCACTTAGTATGACAATCTCTAGGTCCATTCATGTTGCTGCAAATGGCATTATTTAGTTCTTTTTTACGGCTGAGTAATATTCCATTGTGTATATGTACCACATCTTCTTCATCCATTCCTCTGTCAGTGGACATTTAGGTTGCTTCCATGTCTTGGCTATTGTAAACAGTGCTGCAGTGAACACTGGCGTGCATGTATCTTTTCAAATTATCATTTTCTCCCGCAGACTAGCCACGTTTCAAGTGCTCCATATCTACCTGTGGCTCGCAGCTTCCATATTGAATAGCTCAGATCTAGTCTCAAAATTAAGAATAACTCAGGTGTGACATATAATACTAAAACTCATTTCTTGGGACTTCCCTGGTGGTCCAGTGGTAAAGAATCCGCCTTCAAATGCAGGGAATGCGGGTTCAATCCCCGGTCAAGGAACTATGATCCCACATGCTGCGGGACAACTAAGCCCGCGCGCCACAACTACTGAGCTCATGCACCTCAACTAGAGAGCCTATGTGCCGCAAACTACAGAGCCCACATGCCCTGGAGCCTGCGTGCCACAACTAGAGAGAAACCCGAGCAGACCGTATGCTGTAACGAAAAAAACAAGATCCCACATGCCTCAACAACGATTCTGTGTGCCGGGCTTCCCTAGTGGCGCAGTGGGTGACAGTCTGCCTGCCGATGCAGGGGACACGGGTTCGTGCCCCGGTCCGGGAAGATCCCACATGCCGCGGAGCGGCTGGGCCCGTGAGCCATGGCCGCTGAGCCTGTGCGTCTGGAGCCTGTGCTCCGCAACGGGAGAGGCCACAACAGGGAGAGGCCCACTTACCGCAAAAAAAAAAAAAAAAAAGATCCTGTGTGCCACAACTAAGACCCGATGCAGCCTAAATAAATAAAATAAATATTTAAAAAAATTTTAAAACTCATTTCTCAAGTTTTAGAAGAAACTGAGGAGATGAAAGTCCATTTTCTGCTGACTATAGTAAAATTTGTATTGGTGGCAGTGTTCCAAATTCCTCAAATATCTAGAATGCATGAAATGTGATGAAAGTATTCTCTGATCCACATGTAGTAAACAACAAAAGCTTAAAAAAAAAAAAAAACAACTTTTTTCTGTGTTGAGGAAACATCTCTGACTGTGGCCAGGGAACAATTTAACAAGGGCTGCGAGCTAAATGCATTTAGGAGACAGACAAGTCACATAAATTCGTGGGAACCAGCATGTTGTGTGTAAGACATCAGGGAGTGTCAGCAACTGTGCCAAATTGGAAAGTGCATACTTTGTCTAGACATGCTCAAGTTGAAAACCTGCATAAATACCATGTGTGTCCAACGAAACCCATCTGTGAACCAAATTTGGCCTGTTTGCAACACCTAACTCAGTGGGACCAAAAAAGGAGCATCATAAAGGAAAGGCTTGTTTTATTCCCTGAGTGGAGGATTCTGTCTCCCTGGTTACACTGCCAAAAACAATATTTTCTCCTCCCAACGATAGAGGCTTTTGTGATGTAAACATGTATCTCACTTAAAGTTGCTTTGGAACTTCAGTCTTCGGGATTTTCAAGAAACAGGAAGACTATTAGACATAAATAACTAAGATTCATAAGTAAGATTCATTAGCATGACATGGCATGATGTGTACAAATATCCTTGCTTGCTCTCCAGACATGGACTGGAGTGTTATGAGGCCACTGTAAGAGCACGAGCCTGACTTGGTCACAGCTATGAAGTCAAGAGCAGCGTGAGTGCTGGAGGCCTAGTTACTGGTATTCTGCTCCTGCTGACCAGCCAGGCAGCATTCACTGCATAGCTGTGCTATTCAAGGCAAGGCGTCCTTTGCCTACCTTCAACCTTGCTCTAACTAGAAGCACTCTTTTAAAGATAAGGAATATTCTAAAAGAATAATTAAAAAGAAAAATCTTAAATCAGCTGTCTTAGAACAATGTTTTTAGTTCTGAAAAATCTTAGAATATGTGATACTATGTGCATTCCAACAGTTACATTTGCCTTTTGGAAGGATTACCTAAAAGGTAATTGAACACATTTCACCTAAGAGCACAAATGTGTGACGGAAGTATCTTCAATAAGAGAAAGTGATTCTCTTTTGAAAACTCACAGTACCCTCTTCTGAGTGTTCATGAGATCACTCCTTTTGATGGAGTGACTAATCTGGATGTTGTCATCATAGCAAAAAGAGCAGCTTCCTAATTCTCTTCAATTAGGAGGAAATAGTTTGAACATTTTCAGGCTCATTTTTTTTAGGGAGTGTATTAGTTTACTTGGGCTGCCATAACAAAATACCACAGACTGCATGGCTTAAACAACAGAAATTAATTTTCTCATGGTCCTGGAGGCTAGAAGTCCAAGATCAAGGTGCTGGCAAGGTTGGATTATTCTAAGGCCTCTATCCTTGGCTTGCAGATGGACACCTTCTTGATGCCTCTTCTCATGATTTGTCCTTCTGTGCTCGTGTGCCCCTGGGGTCTCTCCCTCTTCTTATAAGGACACCAATCATATTTGATTAGGGTTCACCCTAACAGCCTCATTTAACTTAGTCACCCTTTTACAGGCCCTATCTCTAAACACCATTACCTCCTGAGGTACTGAGGGTTAGGGCTTCAACATATGAATTTTGGAGGGACACAATTCAGTCCATAACTGGAAGTATCATTTCTTGCTAACAAAAATAGCTAACATTCATTCAGCAATTCTTACATGTTATTAGCCATAATAAGCACTTTACAAGTTTTAACTCATTTCATCCTCATAACAACCCCATGAGCTAGATACTTTTATAATCTCTATTCTGCAGATACAAAGACTGGGCAGAGAGAACATAAGTAACTTGCCCTAGGCCTCATGTCTAGCAAGTGGCAGAGCAAGGGTATGAAGACAGATATCTTGGCTACAGAACCCAAGCACTTAGCCACTTTATAACAAATAGTTAGAAATTTTTTTTGCAGCAGAAAAATCTGCTATTCCAAATTGGTTAACAATGGTTCAGTATTCTGTCATGGACTAAATCGTGTTTCCTAAAATTCATATGTTGAAGCCTGTACTCCTAATGTGACTATATTTGGGGGAAAGGCCTTTAAAGAGGTAATTAAGGTTAAAGGAGGTCAGAAGAATGGGGCCCTAATCCAACAGGACTAATGTCCTTACCAGAAGAGGAAGAGACATGTGCACAGAGAAAGGCCATCTGAGGAAAGCAAGAAGGCAGCCTTCTGCAAGCCAAGGAGAGAGGCCTCAGGAGAAACCAAACCTGCCAACACCTTGATCCTGGACTTCCAGCCTCCAGACTGTGAGAAAATTAATTACTGTTGTCTAAGCCATTCAGTCTGTGGCATCTTGTTATGGCAGCCCGAGCTGACCAGGACACTATTTTAATCCCTTTGTCAAGAGCTAGTGTAGAAAGAGTCTATGATTAATACAGACAACCTATAAGATTTTGGTGACAAGAGATTGTCAAGTCAGTAAAATTTTTGGTGAAGTGGGCTTCTCACAACACTGGACCCTGGAGGTAGAAACATTTTACAGAAAGCCCTGGGTTCTGCTTTCCATACCCAGGTAAGATGTGGGCTTCTAGATTCTGTATTTGGATTAAGAGCTATGAGAACCTGATGTTTGTAAATATCATGAAAATTGAAGCACTTGGGCTTCCCTGGTGGTGCAGTGGTTAAGAATCCGCCTGTCAACACAGGGGACACAGGTTCGAGCCCTGGACCATGAAGATCACACATGCCGTGGAGCAACTAAGCCCATGTGCCACAACTACTGAGCCTGCGCTCTAGAGCCCATGAGCCACAAGTACTGAAGCCCGTGTGCCACAACTACTGAAGCCCGCACGCTCTAGAGCCCGTGCTCTGCAACAAGAGAAGTCACCACAATGAGAAGCCCGTGCACTGCAACGAAGAGTAGCCCCCACTCGCCACAACTAGAGAAAGCCCACGCGCAGCAACGAAGACCCAACTCAGCCAAAATTAAATAAATAAATAAATAAATAAATAAATAAATAAATAATCAAAGCGTATCAATTGGGAGTGAAGAATAAAAGGAATATAAAAAAGAGATTGAGAATGTCGACAAAAAGGCAGTGGAAAAATAAGAATTGAGCTTTTCAGGCTTGGTGAGAGCCTACCTCATAGGAACCAGATGCCTCAACCACCCCATCCTGTTAGGGACTCTGGGGTCCAAGGTAAGCCATGATGAAGTCAACTGCATCTGTTTTCACCCAATGTGATGACCTCACTTCTAATAAGATCTATAATCCTTTGCTGGTTAATTTGGACACTTACTCCAAAACTTCAAATGCTTGTGGATGTGCACGCCCCATAGAACTGAACTGAGAGTGTTTGTGTGTTTTAAGCAATTATTTATTTAAGCAAATTTAAGCAAATATTTAAGGAATTATTAGAAATCAAAAGATGAATATTTGAAAAATAAAAAACAAAGTTGCACAACCTGCTGTGAGATAAAAAAATGTGATATACATTATCATCTATAAACTTCTAATATCTTGGATTTGGGGGGCAAATTTTTATCATGAGGATCTGGTATTTTTGTCTAAACAGTTTAGTAACCTGACTCCCATTGAAAGAATAAATAAACTAGAGAAAGACCCAGAGTAGGCCACACCAAAAGATGCGGCCTTAAGTAAGAGAGCATCCATTCAATGCATTTATTCAATGACATTTGTTAGCAGCCTGTTATGTGCCTCTGTGCCAGGTACTGGAGAGCCTGAGTTGAATAAGCCATGGGAAATAGAGAAAAAACAAACAGAAAAGAAAGAAAGTGAACTCCTAAGATATGGCAGTAAGGGCAGCAAATCCTAGGAGTAATAGAAATAGCTTGACATTGAGGTACTTGGAAAGGAAGTCCTTGCAAACTGTTTAATAGCACAAATTAACAGAGAGAGAGCAGACAGCTGGGCTTGCCAAACACAGAGGACAACATGAAATATTTAGGAAGAAAATCAATCCAGACAAAAAGAGAAAAATGGGCTGGGACACATCTAACCCTGCAGCCTTGAAAACTTTACCAGTTTGGGGGCAAAAAAGGATTGGCATGCTTACTTTGTTATTCACACTTGAGTTAATTACCTAGAGATCTCTGCAGTGAGTTCTATAGGTTTCTTTCAGTTGCTCTGTAAATCTCTGTTGTGTTTTGAACAAAGCAATAATTTGCTTTCATTTAAGATCTTGTGACCCCAAAGAACACTGTATTGCTTATTTCAGAAGTAAATCCCAGGTATGTCTTACCAACTTGCACACCTCCAATGTGAGCATGCATATAAGGGATGGCAATTGACTGGGTGGTATTAGGTGTGCGTGCAAAGAAACCATGAACTGTAAGTGAGAGTGCATGTGTTGTGTCGTGTGGTCAGATATAATAATGTTTTGAATGGTGCTGACAAGTCATGAGTCACTGGGTACACCCGGGAAGATAATAACTTTCTGGAGGCAAGAAATCACTTGGGGGAGAAAACTGCTTCTGCCTTTGCCTTGCTGATTAATTTGCTACAAAGGCAGGCACATTATCCAGCCCAGAGGTCAGGCAGCTGTGCGTGCCCCACTCTACCTTTTGAGGAGATAGTAAATGACCACAAGGCTGGTTGACATCAGGGACTAGTCAAGAAAACAAGTTCCAGGGCCTCTGGGACCAGCACTCTGTTGCCTCATTCCCCAAAGCTCATGTCTGGCATGACAGCACAGCCCTGAAGTAAGTTATGGCTCTGGAGAAAGCCCTGATGTTGAAATACTGGGGAAAGATTCTGACTGACCTGCAGAAAAAAAAATGGAACAAACTAGAGATACAATAGGAGCCTGATATCTCTGCCTCTAGAAGAACAAGTTTATTATATCTGTAAAAAGACAAAAAGTAATTATTTAATCAACTGCCCCTATAACCAGTGTTTTGTTTGTTTGGTTTGGTTTTATTTTTTTGGAACTAACAAAAGCTACGTCATATTCACACCAATAGCAGTAGTCATAAACTGGGCAGGGAAGACAAATAGAGTGTGAAGGAGGTTTCCTGTCTGCATCCCCTCCCATTCACCCCCTCCCCACCGCTGAGACTCACGGCTCTAAACGAAGCAGAGTTAAACTTTTCTTAAGGAACCTCTCCATCCAACAGAGTCTGACTCTTAACTGTCAGATACATTTAATTCTATGCATTTAACAGAGGGCTTGACACAGGTGCTGTGTGAGCTGAGGAAAGGCACTCTGGGGATGTGAGAAAACAGCCTGCGGGGAGGTGGGTTCCCTGAGAAAGGGAAGCTCAGAGTCTGAAAGAAGCTCAGGAAAGAGGGAGGTTTCCTGAAGCTTGGAAAGGAAGGAACAAACTCCTCAGTGCCACAGCACATTAGGAAGCCAATAGATACAGCTTACTAATACAACTTTACACATATTATTATAATACAGCTTTACACATGGCTATTATTAAGAAAGAGAAAGAAAGAAAGAAAGAAAGAAAGAAAGAAAGAAAGAAAGAAAGAAAGAAAGAAAGAAAGAAAGAAAGAAAAGAAAGAAAGGGAAAGAAAGGAAGGAAGGAAGGAAAGAAGGAAGAAAGGGGGAAAGAAAGAAAGAACATAAGTGCACTATTGGTGGGAATGTTAAATGATGTGGCTACTGTGGAAAGCAGTACGGTAGTTCCTCAAAACACTGAAAATAGAATTACCATATGATCTAGCAATTCCACTTCTGGGTATATATGCAAAATAATTGAAAGCAGGGTTTAGAAGAGATGTTTGTACACTCATGCTCATTGTAGCATTGTTTACAATAACCAAAAAATGGAAGCAACCCAAGTGTCCAACAAGAGATAAATGGATAAACAAAATGTGGTGTACATACAATGAAATATTATTCAGCCTTAGAAAGGAAGGAAATTTTGACATATGCCACACTATGAATGAACTTTGAGCACATTATGTTAAGTGAAATAAACCAATCACAAAAAGAGAAATACTGTATGATTCCACATATATGATGTACCTAGAGTAGTCAAATTCATAGAGGCAGAAAAATAGAAGGGTGGTTGCCAGAGCCTGGAGAAAGGGGGCAATGGGTGTAGAATTTCAGTTGCTTAATGGGTACAGAATTTCAGTTTTGCAAAATGACAAGAGTTCTGAAGATTGGTTACACAACAATGTGAATGTACTTAATGCTACTGAATTTTACACTTAAAAATGGTTAAGATATAAATTTTATATTATGTATATTTTACCATAATTGTTTTGAAAAGCTAATGATATAAATCCCATCCTCTCTGTTCAGTCCTCTCATCCCTTCTCACCCAAACTTGACCTCACAACATGAAGATTTTGTCCTCTATTCCTCAGAAGAAATCTCTACTCTGATACCAACTTCTAGTTTAAAGTAGGAAAAAATAGAACACGTGAAATTGTCACCCATGCTGTGCAGCTCAGGCCCAGGCACGGAAACTTTTTTCTTTTTTTTAACCACATGGGCCAGTTGTGTTTTATCAACAGGATACCACAAAGGCCAGTGACAAAACCAGACTGAACCAGCTACCTCCAAGATGGCAGGCAAAGTGGACTAAGGGTCACCACTTTCCTTGCCTTGATTTATCTCTGTGTTTCTATACCGTCTCCTGAGAGCTGAAGGACACTTGCCTGATCTATCTCTGTGTTTGTTTCAAAAGTACCTGGTGTTTGGCAGAGGTGCTTTGCAGCTGTCCTGTGAGAGATACATGCTTTGAGAGATATGCAGTGGTCAACCCCCCAGAGCGGGCTCTGACTTGACCACAGGAAGGTGCCTGCACAGATGAAACCTGGAGGTATCAAGAGTTACCTTTGCTCCATTACCGTGCTAAGATCTCCGCCCGAAGCAGAGATTTGTACTCTGCTAGGCACAATTCATGCCATGTGCAAAGCAGTGTGGAAGACTGCGCATGCCCCAGCTGCCCTTGGAAATCTCCACCCTTTTGCTAGAGCCTGATGACCTGTCTGCCTCCTAACCCTTGGAATTCCCTTACTCACTCCCTCCAGGGAGAAGGTGCCTTTAGAGCATGAGTTCCCCTTCTCCATTCTCTGGCCATAGAATTAAAGACTGTCTGGCTTGTACCACACTCAGTTTCATGAACCCAGGCAGGAAAGAACTCCCTGACCGAGAAAAGGGGGGGCTTCAGTTCAGCTAGGGCTCCAAGAGGGGGGCCTCACATCTAATTTGGTAACAAAATCATCCTCTATCATTTTATAGACTAACTTAATGCAAGAAATTAAAGTTATTCTAGAAGCTTCCCCCCTCATTTACTTCACCACCCTCAGGAAAATATGACCCCATAGAACCTTTACTGCAAGCTCTTGGATTACGTCCTTTCCCCCTTCTCTTTTGCCCAACCATCTCTTTTAAATCTTACCAGTGACCTTATGGTGAAAAGCAAAGGACACAATGAGTTCTAAAAGACTGACAAATGCACGCTTTTCTGAAGCTCAAGTAAAATTATGCTTCTACAGCCCAACGACACTCCAGCTCCCTGTGGTTCGGGGCTTCACAGACACACATTCTCAGAAACACAGTCCATTTTTAAAAAGCAATTAAAAATATTTTTAAAATTTGTTCTCCACATTTCTGTCCTCCCCATCAAAAACTTTTTTAGAGCTTTTCTAATATAAATCTTATCACCTCTCCTGCTGCTTCTGCTCTCTTGTGCTCAGATTTATAAAAGAAGGCCCAGCATGGAAGGGAGGCAGAGGAAATCGTCTAGTGGCCAAGGCCCCAGTGTTCTTTTTTGGGGCAGATAGAGTGTCCCTATAAAACCTGGCTGGCAGGTCTGAGTCTAAGAAAAGAGACACATATAGGGAAATGAATACAAATATTTAAGTTACATAGTTCCCATGATATAACTTTTAGATGAGATTTATATTTAAACTGTAGCAATTCTATTTCCCAGAAAGTGTGGCTTTTAAAATGAAAGCCCAGATGAGTTTGATCAAAGGCGTTTTCAACAGAGCAAGGTTTGACATTTCTCATCCCACACAGAGAAAATGAATAGTGTAGTCTTCATTCGTGGAAACCACGATTTCCGGCACTCGCTCCTTTGGAGTCTTACCATCTCATTGCAATAGCGCACAGCCTCCTCTGTACATCTGAGGAGAGGAGAAAACCTCTTTCCCTGACACACCCAAAGGGGCAAGAAGAAAGTACTATCAACACCTCACCCGCTGGAGGAGAAGCCAGCTGCCTCCCAGTGCTCTGTAAGAAATACTGGCTAAAAAAAAATTTTTTTAATAAATTTAATTTCCTTTGAAGTGGCTATTTGATCTCATTTCATACATTGAAATAATTCCTGAGAAGATGATGTCTGCCACCTCTCATTCCTAGCTCTCCAAACCTCCCTCTCAGCCTCTTCCTATACACTCTGGTTATTGTAAACAGCTTACACTCCCTAAACCAGGGAGTAGCAACCTGCGTGCCACAAATGTATTGCATTGCCCCAGGGTGCCTTGCAAATGTTACATTTGTCTCAAGAGTCATCACTTGCTAAAAGTTGGGAAGCACTGTCCTTTGCATATTGTTTCTGGACTCAGCTGCCCTAGAAATGTGGAAAACCTTTTATCTGTGTAATTTATACCCATTCTTTCAGATTCAGCTCTGGGTATCTGACTTCTTCCTCCAGGAAGCCTTCCCTAAGCTGACCTAACCCACCATTTGGTGTAGGTTAGGTACTTCTCTACACTCTGAAATACCCTCTGCACCTAGATTCCATATCCACAGTGTAGTGTTATACATAGCCACTAAGAAGTAGTTCCCCCACTATGTCCTGCTTTGAGGGCAAAGTCCTCATAACTGTTGTTATTCTACCCTTAAATGAAGTTAGTCCGAATTTTTCAGTAAGTTCTGTTAACCATCTCTATCTAGGGCAAGTCTCTTTACCCTTCAAGGCCCCACTAAGATTAACCTTGGTGATAACCCCCCTGCCCGATCTCAGCGCCAGCAAAAGTGCTTTGTGTGGACTTCCCCGGTGGCGCAGTGGTTAAGAATCCACCTGCCAATGCAGGGGACACAGGTTCGAGCCCTGGTCCGGGAAGATTCCACATGCCTCAGAGTAACTAAGCCCTAGTGCGTCACAACTACTGAGCCTGCGCTCTAGAGCCCCCAAGCCACAACTACTGAAGCCTGAGCACCTAGAGCCCGTGCTCCGGAGCAAGAGAAGCCACCGCAATGAGAAATCCACGCACTGCAACAAAGAGTAGCCCCTGCTCGCCACAACTAGAGAAAGCCGGCACGCAGCAACGAAGACCCAACACAGCCAAAAATTAATCAATTAATTTTTTTTTAAAGAGTGCTTTGTGCATGTTCCATCATAGCCCTGCCTGCACCATGTTCTGGTCTGACGTACCCATCTTTTCCGTCTCACTAGACTGCAACCTTATTGGCACTAGGACTACGTCTGATTTGTATATTTGTATGTCCAATACTAGTATTGCCTGAACAGAGACATTCTCTGTTCCCTCAATGAATACCCTGTCTCCCAAGAACAACCATACTTCTAGCTAAATTGTCAGAGTAAAGACATGTCAACATTTTTACTTCCTTTATAGACCCTAACGTAAAAATTAAAAAAAAGCTTTTGGCTCCATGCTGTAAACCAGTGGTTCTTGACCTTAGGATGCATCAATGTCACCTGCAGAACTTGTCAAAACGGATTGCTGGGCCCCATGCCCAGAGATTTTAGTTCATTGGTCTTGGATGGGGCCCAAGAATTTGCCTTTCTAACAAGCCTCCAGGTGATGCTGATTTTGCAAGTCCACGATTTAGATTTTGAGTGATCCTGTGCACAATCCAAGCCATCAGATAACCCAAGCAGATCTCTGCCAGGTCTTACCTAACGCAAACCTCTGATCCTGGACTGAATGAATAATCTTAAAGAGAAATGTACCATATAGTGCTTACATGTTCTGGGCCAAAAGGAAAAAGCTCTCCTTGTTTTGCATCTAGCATTTTTATCAGTTTTTGTTGCTGTCATTTTTATAAGATGGTCCGAAGGGAAGTAACAGTCAGTAAATACCTACCATGAGAGACAGCCGATATTGAGGTTAAGGACACAGTCCTGGAGCCAGACTCCCTGCTACCAAATCCTGGCTCAATCTCTGTGCTTCAGCCTACTCTTCTGTAGATTAGGAATAATGACAGCCCTCCCTTTTGTGGTTGCTGTGAAGCTTCAATGAATTCACAGATGTAACGTGCTTAGCACAGTATCTGGCATATAGTAAATTCTCCAAAAGCATTAGTTTTCATCGCTGTTAGTACTCTTAAACATTACTGTGTTTACACACAATATCAATTTAATCTTCACTACAGCTTGCCTAAGTTCATACAATTAAAAAGAGCTAAAACTGGGATAGAAATCAAGGTTTGATTCCAAAATTCATGTTTCTCTTTCTATTCATTCATATACTTGAAAGGTTATTAGAAGGCAATTTCCTGAGTCCCATCTGACTGCCCAGATTCTTATCCCAGTCCATGGTGGACCCAGAAATCTGCATTTTAAACTAGCATCTCAGTTTCTAAACTCTAAATCTGATGCTAGTGGTCTAGGGATCTTTTCCATATACTGCCTTGCAGTACGGACATGAGGATTAGTGAGAACAAGTATAGGACTGGGCTTTAGAAACTAAGTGCTAAGCAAATGTCTGTTATTATGAAAATAAATTGTTTTTCTTCAAATGTTAAAGCTATATCAAAATAAGAAAAAAATGTGTTAGAACACAGTTGAAAACTAAAAGCTGTTGCTCTAATTTGACCAGGTAAATGAAATCTAAAAATTCTCTGGAATAAAATGATTTAACAAAGATTGAAAACTCTGTTTCTGGAGTCAGTTTGGTTCCCAGTTCTATTTCTTATTACCAATGTGAGCTCAGGCAACTTATTTCACCCCTCTGAACTTCAATTTGCTCATTTGTAAATAAAAATACCTACCTCATAGGACTGTTGCAAATACTAAATGAAATAATGCATGTAAAGTACTTAGCACTGTGTCTGGAATAGGATATATACTCAGTAAGTTGTGTCATGATTATTCTTATTAATGTCGACAGTTACAGGAGTTGCACAGAAAAAGGATTATTTGACAACACCACAGCTATAACCACTGGCATAAAATGGTTTTTTAAATAGGGAGCTTAACGGTATTTTACAAATTTTAAATAATATTTAGGAAATTTGAGGGCTCACCATCATCCCTAACCTATGTGTGTAAATCTCAGCATCACCATATCTTTATAATATTTGGAGAAATGTGAGAGTGTGTCCACTAAAGATTCCCTTCCCGAAAGAGTTCTTCGTGGTCCCCAGAGCCTGAGGAAGAAACGGACACTGGCACTTGCTCAGTAATTGCAGAGAAATGAGAAATCTTCTCAGAAAGTTTTTCCACTCACTGTGGAGTTCTCCTCATTAAACAGCCCCTTCCCAAGATCACCATCACAAACTCATACATTCTAAAATGCTTCATAGACCTTTGGAAAGAGCCTGCAGCCCACCCACCTCCAGTGTCTGTCTTGGGATACAGGGAAAGAACAGGAATAAGCAAGATAACTCATTGTACCTGTTTCGTTAACACTGCCCGTAAGCAAATTCTGAACCCGTGAGTGTATGTGTGTATGTTTCTTTGGAAAACAGACATGTGGAGGTTAAAATTAATTCTAAATGCTTCAAAAGCATGAGTTGAAGTCACCTAAACACTATACTGCTGCTGGCATGTCATCAACATGATTTGGCTTGAAATAATTCTTAGAAAACACTCCACTGCAGAAAGAACAGAAATGCACTATCTCCAAAGAAAAGACAAGGAATTGCTTTGTGAGATTAGTCCATTTGTCAAGTGAGTGAGTTGGGCTGCTCACTGGGTACGAAGGCCACTGTCAGCCCTAGTGTAGAATTCTAAGATTCTATGTATTCATATAGATGCACACACACATATGTATACATAGACATATGTAAAACATAAATTTTAATTGGTTCCAAGCATATGATAAATAGTATAATACTATGTAAAACTCACCAGAACAGATGAACTGGTTTGCAAGGCAGAAATGGAGACAACAGATGTAGAGAACAAACGTATGGACCCCAAGGGGGGAAAGCGGGGGTGGGGGGGATGAATTGGGAGATTGGGAGTAACATATATACACTAATACGTATAAAATAAATAACTAATAAGGACCTGATGTATATAAATAAATAAATAAATAAAATTCAAATTTAATTGATTAATTAAAATAAAACTCACCAGGGGCTTCCCTGGTGGCACAGTGGTTGGGAGTCCGCCTGCCGATGCGGGGGACAAGGGTTCGTGCCCCGGTCCGGGAAGATCCCACATGCCGCGAAGTGGCTGGGCCCGTGAGCCATGGCCACTGAGCCTGCGCGTCCGGAGCCTGTGCTCTGCAACGGGAGAGGCCACAACAGTGAGAGGCCCGCATACCGCAAATAAATGAATGAATGAATGAATGAATGAATGAATGAATAAATAAATAAATAAAGCTCACCAGAATTCTCCATCCTTAGCATTAAGCTTATGATAAACACAGAAATTTCCTACCAAATGGAAAAAGGAAGTTTTTCAAAAGTAAAACCATGCCCAAGGAGCATCACAGGATTTTGTTAGTTTAAATGTTAGATTAAAATCCTGCTAGTAGGGACTTCCCTGGTGGCGCAGTGGTTAAGAATCCGCCTGCCAGTGCAGGGGACACGGGTTCGAGCCCTGGTCGGGGCAAATCCCACATGCCGTGGAGGAACTAAGCCCATGCACCACAACTACTGAGCCTACCCTCTAGAGCCCATGAGCCACAGCTACTGAGCCTGAGTGCCACAACTACTGAAGCCCGTGCGCCTAGAGCCCGTGCTCTGCAGCAAGAGAAGCCACACAATGAGAAGCCCGGGAACTGCAACGAAGAGTAGCCCCCCCCCCCCACCCCGCTCGCTGCAACCAGAGAAAAGCTCGCGCACAGCAACAAAGACCCAAGGCAGCCAAAAATAAAAATAAATAAATAAAATTTTTTAAAAAATCCTTTAAATGCTGCCATAGTGAAACTTGGAAAATGTTACTCGATTTTCAATTAAATTTAATACGCCATGTGATTTATTTACTTAATTTTATATATAGATTTTGTTGTGTTTTTTTTGCTGCTGTTTTTAAGGAAATGTCCCTCACCTGAAATCACACACAATGTAAAATTGGAAGTGTCAATGGAACAAAAAGAGGAGGAAGGCTCCAAGTCTTTTTTCCAAAAAGGCAAGGAAAAACCATTAATCCTTCAATCTCAGGTTATCATAAATTCGTAAACAAGCCCCCTCCTCTTCCTCCTAGGCCGACAAACCCAATCCCACCCTCTGTCTCCATTCGGTATGTAAAAGCATTTTTTCTTTTTAGCCAATGAGAGGGGCTGGGTAAGTGCCTGGGTGGAGGTCAGGTCTCTCCGGCACCGCTCAGCCTGAGGCCGGGAAGCTTCTCCCTCCTTCTTCCCCTTCACTGATCCGTAACGTCAGAAGAAGGGTCTGCCTAGAGTAACTTGCACCCGGGCGGAACAGGCACGTTAAGGCTCCGAAAGGGCAGGAAAAGAGAAGCGCTCTAACTGGAGCACTGGAGACCTTGTTTTGCCCTCAAGAAGCCAAAACTGCCAGGCCTAATTCCTGTGGTTTCCAGGTGTCGTGGGTTTCCAAGCTCACAGAACATCGCCCTCTTTATAGTGGTTTGCAGACAGTCCCTGGCTGGTGCAGGTCAGTTTCCCGGTTCACAGCCCTTCCTGTCTAAGGAAAGGTTTAGGACCCGCACCAGCCAAGAGACTTCCAATTAGCCCCGTGAAGTTTCCGTGCTCTGTGGTCATCAACTGTGTCAACCACTCCCCTGCCCAACCTAGCTCCCTCTTAATGGGGTGTGAGAGGAGGAGCTAGACAATAATGTTACCACTATTTTCATTTTTTAATTAACCCAGGAGAAATACAAAATAAAGTAAACCTTTTGCGGGTGGGGAGTGGAATGAATTCCCAAGGCAGATATTATCGTGACCTTTTTTTCAGTGATCTGCACCGAGGTTCTGACCTCTACAGATGCCTAAGCATTTGCTGCCAGAGATATTTTTTCTGGGAAAAAAAGGAAGGAAGGAAAGAAGGAAGAAAGGAACCTACAAAACAAATACAAGTTAGCTGTAGTCTCTCTTAGCAGATGAATAGCACAGATATCTTTGTTTATATTTTTGCACATTTTCCCATGAAACCTCTCATAGCCCTCTCTGCCCACCCCCTCACCCACTTCTCAGCAAACAAAACATTTCAGCAAGGATGTGAGAAAGAACAGTCATTTCTTAATGTGGGAAACCGGTTTTATTTACGAACATGCGCAGTTCATTGTTGCCCTGGGGGATGCTTGTGTCTGAACTGTTTAATGAGAGCGAACCAGGTCTTTGGGCAGGACTGACTTGGAAGCAAATAAAACTTGAGCTCTGTGTGTACACAGGAGAGAATGTTAAAGAAAACATGTACTATTGTGGATTTGGGACCTTCCTTTCAGTTCTGATTATCCACACCTTGTGTTTTCTGGAATATTTGATACATTGGTGGTCTGCACTTGCAAGATTAAATGTTATTAAATGTTAGCACTGGAAGGGACCCAAGAAGGTCATCCATTGAGTCAATCTTCTCATCTTTGCAGGGAACAGAGACCCTGAGATGTTGTGACTTGGAACTAAATTCAAAAGATATAAACAACCCTTGAAGACAGGGGAAGCCTGGAAGGCAACGTTCAGGTCTAACCAGCAAGTAGAAGGACTCCCATGTAAAATCCTCTAGGCAGCCATCCTTCCACAGGGATGAGGTTACCCAAGAGGCCTAAGTCTGCATAAAGCACTGCACTTGGGAGTCCTTCCCTCATCCTTTCTTCTTCCCTGCTTCCTGAACCCTAGCCCTTCAGTTTTCTAATGAGTCCTGTCTGGGTGAGAGTAGAGGACTAAAGGAACAGGATACAGGCTGTCTCATATGCACCAAATGCACAATGTCCACTTCGGCTAAACCCTCTTAAATTGCAAGAGGTAGCAAGCTTTATTTGAGTGTTAATAACATATGTGGCCCTGGTAAGAAGAGAGGATATGAGAAAGAGGAATGGCGCTCAAATCAAAGCAAAAGCCAGCTGCTCCTTCCTATCTCTCTGTAAGCATAAACCAGCACATAAGTAGTCTCTGTTTGGAGGCACAAGGGGAAGTCAGGGAGAAAACACAAAAGGGGAGGCCTCTCAGATGGAGTTCTATTTATTTTAATTAAATTTATTTATTTATTTTTGGCTGCGTTGGGTCTTCGTTGCGGTGCGCGGGCTTGTCATTGAGGTGGCTTCTCTTGTCGCGGCGCATGGGCTCTAGGCGCATAGGCTTCAGTAGTTGTGGCACGTGGGCTCAGTAGTTGTGGCTCACGGGCTCTAGAACACAGGCTCAGTAGTTGTGGTGCATGGGCTTAGTTGCTCTACGGCATGTGGGATCTTCCCGGCCCAGGGCTCAAACCCGTGTCCCCTGCATTGGCAGGCAGATTCTTAACCACTGCGCCACCAGGGAAGCCCTATTTATTTGTTTTTTACAAGGGTTAAAGGGCTTCTTTTGAAAGGCAAGCCTGGAATTTAAACCACTACCCCAAATAAGACATGACATTATCTGCAGACATCGCCTAATCCTCCATTGTGAAATTAACATTCATCTAAAAGAAGAGAGTTTCCTCTTTAAAGAACCAACCTTTAAAAAAATGTTTAAAATTTAGATGATTTTAGTTTCACCAATGAGAAAAATTAGAACTTGTTGGGGGAAAAAAAAAAGTTTGTTTCAACAGATTTTTTGGTCTTCTCTGCTAAGATTTTTGGTTCAGAAATTTGGACTCCTGCTGCATTAGAAATCTTTGGCTTTTGAGACGCCAAACAATGTTTACCAGATTTGGAGCTGGGAGTGACGTTTCTTCTCAAATGAGGCTACGGTTTCTCAGCCTACAACATCCCAGTTTCCAGCACAGGCTGTCTGATTCTTCATGTTTTCTCAATGAAGCTGGCTATGTAAGGCACAGTTTAAAGGACAATACTCTTATAGTTTGTACTACCTCAAACTGATGATTATATTTCATTTAGAAATGTAATTCATTTATTCACTTCTTAAAATCTTTGAGTGTGCTGATGGGCAAAGTAGAAATGAGTCAAATTTCCTTGTACATCACATCAGTTCTCTGTTAATTTACGCTCTGAAAAAATTAAGAATAATAAACTTTCATCTAAGCACCCTCAAATGTTACATCGTAGGGCAATTACAAAGCAGAGGGATTAATCAATCATGTGAATCAGATGCAAAGATTACAAAAAGTTCAAAATGAATAATGTTCTATTCTGGAAGAAAACCTGTTTCTTTTGAGCATCACAGCCATGAAGTGGTACATTTCTGATTTAGTTAATAAGAGCCCAATTATATTTGAAATGTAGATTAATTCTCCTAAAAGCATTAATCAATTTGGCAAGGACACCTCAATAATAATGCGGTCTCTTTATTGCTTCCATAGTAAGATTTTGCCCCCATAACCGTAATCAGCTTATTGATACAAATACCTTTTTCCTTCAGTTGATTCAAATAGAACATTTCATAGGTACTTTCAGCTGATGGGATGGTAAATAATTTTTAGACTAAAAGTTGAAGTGGATTGATTAGAAGCAATTTTTTCTGTTTTCCACAATAAAAAGATGAACTACATGGTTCGCCAAGCCAATTTGTAGAGCAACCTCTCCTCTCTAATTGCTGCCACACTAATGTAGTAGAAGCCGAGCGCTAGGAAGTAGATAAATCCATTTACCCAGCCATGACATTTAAGTAGCAAACACAAGTACTGGATTTTTCCATTACCCTTCATTTCAGCCTTGCTACGTTCCACCTGTGACCCTTATGCGATGAGGGCAATGTGCTTTCATACAATTTGGTGAGTATAAGAAAGGTCCACTTCAAAATGTTTGAGAGCAGACTAAAATCATTTTTTAGAAAAGCATAATTAAGTCCATAACCAACCTCACTAATTTCTGATAATGTATTGCAAAACCAAATTATTTGATAAACACTCTAATAAATGTACATCATGCCTGAGGGGGGAAATTGCATATTTTCTCTGTCACAGATAACACAGTCTTTGTCACCAATAATCTCAAACTTGAATAGTGCTTTTATTTCATATAAGACTTTATTTCAACAACAGGAAACAGGCAAGTTCTCCAAAAACACCCTGTGTTCCTTTGTTGTATATCTTACCACAGAGAAATGGGAACGCATCTTCAAATAGATTCCATGTTGAAATGCGTATCAAAGAAAAAACTCTGTATCTTTATTTTTCACAACTCTCCTAAGACATTTTAGTCTCAGCCAAAGTTTCTTTAGGTAAGTTATCATTGAATGGGTACAGAGAAGCTCCCAGGGATGTGTCCTTCTGGAATATCATCTCCATACTTCCTGGCAAAGGGAATAGTACTTGGAAAGCAGTAGATGGCCCATGAATGTTTGCTGAATGAAGGATGAATGTTTACAGGGCCCTTGGACTCTTAGGGGGGGGAAAAAACCAAAGCAATAGTTTTAAACAAAGCAAAGTAAGTCAGTTTTATTTTGTTTTCTTTTTTTCCCCAAAGGACTTATTCTTGTCCTCCAAAAAAGAAATAAAGAATATTTAGGATTTTTACCTCCAATTGAAATTTCTTCAGTAATTCATCAACACTACACCTGAAGCCAAAGCATTCGCTTCAGAGTTGAATTCAGAAGCTGATTCCACAAAAAATCAACCTCAAATATAGCATCTTCTGCTTCAAACAACTCCGTGCAATACCGCAAAAATAAAGGACAGTCCTTGGAGGATATGCTATCTGAAAGCTAAAAGCTTTACCCTTTTCTTTATTTCTGTTGTTTACTTAAATTGCTTGGTAAAAGATTTATCCACCAGTTCTTCCTGGTGTAAATTTAATAGCCCAGATATTAAAACCATCAAGTTCGAGGTTAGAGAGGAAAATGCCAACCTTGCTTCTTAATGACAGCAGCCCACCCAAAGATGCTTAAACACCATCAACAGTATCCTTGATGCTTTAACAAGGGTACTTAAAAAGCAATTAAGTATGCCAATCTCAGGCTGAAAACAATTTTAAAATAACACATGCATTAAGTCCCTGCTTCTTGACAAAGTAGTGATTTGCACTACATGATTTAGATACTGTGCATCGTTACAGCCATTTCCACAAAGCAGGGAAGTGCGTGCTAAGGAAGATTCACGCTATTGTAAGTTCGGTTCCTTCTCCCCCGTTAAAAAACAAAACTGCATACAATCGACTCTAACAATTTTGAGTAACTACCAAAAACCTCACCACTATAGGATACATTGATATTAGCTAAGAGCTAAAACTTAATATTTATTGGCCTTTGACTATTAAGATACAGGAAGTTGGAGGATAGAAGGCAGCAGGATGGAAAAAAGAGGTGTAGGTAAAGACTTTGCACTAAGGAACTTTCCTCCAAGAGGGTACATTTGAGTTGAAGTTGTGCCAAAGGTCACAGATGGTGTCAAACACTATTACATCCTCAGCAACCGTAACTGGGGAGGATGGGTGGTAGCTAAGTTCAGGACGTTGAACTGGGAGAACAATGACAAGATGGACCACCTGGACAGCTGAGCCTACACAGTAGCGTGGATTGTAAGGCCCACCAAGAGGTACTTTCCCATCCTAGGGCTGAGGCGCAGCCCATGGCTGATTGAGGGAGATCCATTTAGCAGCGGATAGTACAAGGCAAGGAATGAGATGGTGAACAGGAAGGAGCAACTCTAGGTAAGGAGTTCCACAGCCAGGTCCTTTGGTCAAGCCAAGACCATGCGGATATAAAGGTATCTGAAGACTTTATACTTTTATGGAACCAGTGTGTCTGGGCAATCATCAAAGGTTTGGGGTTCCACTTGTTTTCTCAAAACTGTCCTGGTAAGATGATTACAACCCCTTTCTCAGATGGGAGAATTTGACATCAACAAAGCCGCCTTCTTTCCTGTTCAATGTAGACAGTGCTTCAGGCTCTGACAGCCACTTTAAAAATGCCCAGATGTTTTTAATAGAAAGCAGTCATAGCTGCATAGCTTATCGTCAACAAAATCAGAGGCAATAGGGTGAAGGTGTTAGGAACACAGGCAGTGGGGCCACAAAAACTGGGTTCCACCACGTACTAGCTGTGTGACTTTGGGCAAGATAATTAATCTCTCTGAGCCTGATCTGTAAAATTAGGACAACAAGTAATTTGAGGATTAAATGAGGTAAACCATGTTAAGAATTTAGCACATTCCTTGACACTGTGGGCCATCCAGGAGTGATTACTGTTGTTGTTATCATCAGACAGCAAAATGCTACACTGGACAAGAGCTAGAATCATATTTGGGCCTCAAAAGGCATAATCCTCCCAGTGTGAGCCACAGCTATTTTTCCACCTCAAAATCTGCTTTGGAATATAGCAAGGACAAAATAAATAATGGACTAAATTTTGAATCTTCTGATTCTGAGCATTTTTCATTTTCCTGTGGCCTCTGCCCATGTTCCAACTATTTCTAGATTGCTCTCCTTAGAAGCAGTTTGGTATGTACTCTAGAGAAGTATTTGGTTTTTTTCTTTTTTTTTAACATCTTTATTGGGGTACAATTGCTTTACAATGGTGTGTTAGTTTCTGCTCCATAACAAAGTGAATCAGTCATACATAAACATATGTTCCCATATGTCTTCCCTCTTGCGTCTGAAGTATTTGTTTTAATACAAGTTCAAACCAAATGTAATTAGTAAAACAAGCTTCTGGGAGAAAAAAATTGTACTGTGCATTCCAATGCGAGTTTTCAAATTATTCATTTGGTTGATGCCTCTCATGTAGGTAATTAAGAAATAACTGCACCCTGAGTGTAGACAGTAAGAAATTAAAATGTGTATGTTGTCCACTCTAATGAGACAATACCTACCCCGTAAGGAAAAAGTCACTCTACTTGGAATGCTCATAATTACTTTAACCTGAGTCATTCCCACTGGTAAGTTATTAAATTCCTAAATGCTGGTTCTATCAAAATGTGTTTTTTCTCAAAGTAAGGTGATATACAACTGGGGCCTTGAAGGAAAGGTAAGTTTTGCATAGGAAAATAAATATAGAGAAGGAAAGAAGATCAGAGGCAGAAAGAAAAGGAAGAGTAGAAGATGGAGAGGGAGAAGGTTAGATGGTGGTCAGGCCTGACGGTGGCTATAGGTCCCAGATCCCCAACCAGGAAAGGTAGCAGGCTATTCATCATGCATCCTTTTACAAGTAGCTGTACCTGGCTCCTGAACAATGCTGAATAATATCTAGGGGCTGCACATCAAAATAAAATAAGTCCCAGACAACCAGATACCAGAAAGAGATTATTTCTTGAATGGCCCCTGAGATTCCAGGTTTAGGGACAGTTCTATGATAATTATCCAAGAAGCTGAATACAAGTTTCCCCACTCTCCGAAAGTAAAGATTTCCTATCAAAACTTTCATAAGCAGAAATGGTGTAAAGCAAGAATCAATTACCTTAAGACACATCTTGCTGACAGGGATGCACAAAATAAATGGAGATAAAGCACAGATGCTCACAGACACAAAGCGATGGCAGCTTGAAGCTGAGAGGCAGAGTGTAGTTCCTGGGGAAGGAGCTTGTGGTGCTACTCTCGCTGCTCGAGATGGGGTACATGCTGCCTCTATAATGGCTCACTGCAAAAAAACACTGATGCTATTTTCGCTTTTCACCAGTTTTGTAAAAGCAAAAATACTCCTCAGATTTCTTTTAGTTAACAAAAACAGGTACTAATGTAGGTCTTTTGTAAAAGTGACGTGGCACAAAGCGAACTTCTGAAAAGCAAGGGATACCTGTATGTATTATTATTATGGACCCTGAATACTTCATTCTCTTAGACTTTCTTTGATCTGGGATCTTGGTTTGTGTCCAACTGCCAAGGGGTTTAGGTAAAAGTGAAAGGGAGCTTCCTTACACCTACTGAAGAGGGAGCTGGAGTAGTAGGTGGGCTAGGAGAGTGAGGAAAATGGGAATTTGAAGGCTGTCTAAGTTTCAGTGCCCAGGGACAAGGCTCTTTCCGTTGCACATTATTTTAATAAGTTTAGAAAAATGGTTGTGTTTCAACAAAGCACTGTGGAAACATACAGTACCCTTTCTCAATCATGGTACATACAAGTAGAGAGGACATTTGTTTTTAAATGTCCAGTCACATAAATTAACTGGAGCTCCAGACTTTTGAAGGAAAACTAGACTGGATTTAAATAATTGAAGACAAGCAGAGAAAACATCTTAATAAAACTTCATAATTTGACTCGCAGTTCCTTGAGCCATTAGTGCTTACTCTTATTAGGTACATGATTACCAAGTGATTGGTGAGTATCAGTTAATAACCTGAACATTTATAGGGCCTTTTTATCTAGCTGAAAGCTGACTGTTTATTAGAACTACTTTCATCCATCTTCCCCAACCTGAATTGCCCATTCATCCTCTGTTATTTTCTTTTTAAAATATTATTTTTATATTACAGTGCATGGCCCCAAAATGCCATACATTTGTATGGTGCACTTCACAGAGAACTTTCACAATAACTATTGAATCTATATTATTTAGCTTCAATTTTAAATTAAATCTGTCACTGTAAATCCCTAGAAGATAGTGGTCGAATTTATGTAAATTCTCTTGATACAGTTCATAATCAATAATACTTTTGATGATGATGCTTTTTTTTAGGTAAAGATATATCTGATTTTTAAAATGTACCATAAGCAAAGCCTTTTCAACTCTGTTTACAACATAAATTTAACCACACAGGAAAGAGTAGTTAATATTAATGAGGAAGATGAATGAACCAGGCCAAGGCAGCCAAGACTGCTCAATATTTGAAATTCTATACTTTACATTTGTTAACAAGTTTAATTAATTTGGTGAATAAGTGAGCTGTGGGCAAGTCACTTACTAGTTCTCTGAAACCAATTTGCCTTGAAATTATTAAGAGATGTTTAATTGATTTAACTTGAACTAAGAGGACAAGGCTGAAACACTTTGCATCAAAACAGAAGCTTCACTAAAATGATTTGATGTACCCTGAGCCCTATAATCTGAAAAGAAGATGAACAAAAGCACATTAACCCTAACTGCCTGGTCCAGAAAGCCTCCTGAATGAGACGGGACCAACCAAGGAACTCTGATTTGGCTGCTGCTGCTGTCACCTTACATAACTTTACATGTTATTTCTGCAAACACTTAATAGCTATACCAAAGACCAATTCCCCCAAATGGGTACAAATCCAAAACAATTTTCATTTCTTTATTGTACCAACTAACAGACTGAGTGTATTTCTTACATGAAATATAATTGTTATCATCATTTATATTTTATATTTTATTTAATTTTAATGGCAATATATTCACAAGGTACAGGAATCAAATAATATATAAAAATATACAGTAAGGGGCTTCCCTGGTGGCACAGTGGTTGAGAGTCCGCCTGCCAATGCAGGGGATACGGGTTCGTGCCCCGGTCCGGGAAGATCCCACATGCTGCGGAGCGGCTGGGCCCGTGAACCATGGCCGCTGAACCTGCGCGTCCGGAGCCTGTGCTCCGCAACAGGAGAGGCCGCAACAGTGAGAGGCCCGCATACCGCAAAAAATAAAAATAAAAATAAATAAATATATATATATATACAGTAAGAAGTGTCACACTCACCCCAGTTCCCATCACCACTCCAACAGGTAATCACTTTTATTCATTTATTCTAATCATTTTAGAGTTTCTTTGGATCTAGAAGCAAACATGAACATGTATTTTTATTTCCTTTTCTTTTTTCCACAAAAGGTTGCATGTTATATAGTCCGCTCTACACTTTTTTTTTTAACTTAACAATGCAGTTTATCCTGGAGATATTTTCATATCAATTTTTCTTTGGTTTTTGTTTTGTTTTTAACGGCTGTATGCTATTCCATTGTATGAATATGCCATAGTTGGTTTTTTTTTTGTAAACTATGTCCTTGTTGATTTACATTTGGGTTGTTTCCAATCTTTTGCTACTGCAAACAGTGCTTCAGTGAGTAACCTTGTTCATTCATTGCAATTTTTATTCTAAGGCCATGCTTGTGAATGTTTTAATCATCACAGCCATTTTATATATTACCATTTCATAACAATTAAGCATGGCTAAATAGATGCAGCCATGGGAACATAATAAGAACCAGAAGAAACAAGCACCTTTATGCTGTGACCTACATCTTATGTATCAGATGCTAGATGCAAATTACCAACCTCATTAAGGGCTAGAGTCCTCATATTCATTATTTCCCCTTTTGACAAAAAATTTTTTTTTAATTTTTAAGAATTCATGGTTCAGGCTCTGTTCCAAGCACTGGAGATACTACAGTAAATAAAGGAAGCAAAGTCCTAATTTTATGGTACTTATACCCTAGTAGAGAGATGCAGAAAATTTATAAATAAATACATAGCAGCAGCCTTTCTCTCTCACAAAAACCAGAGGAGACCAGGTACAGGTTAAAATTTAGAAGGCCCTGGTGAGTAAATTTCCCTTCATGTCCATAGTTTAGAAAGAGACAAGCAGTTGCCATTAAACCTCTGGCTTCCCTAGAGCTGTGACTCATATATTTTTTAATTATTTGTGGACAAATTTTATCTTGCCTGTTTATGGTCACACTCCCAATTGAGAAAACTCCATATTATAGAAATGTTGATTCTCAAAATTAATCTATACAAATATAATGCAATTCCACTCAAAACCTCAACAGGATTTTTCGTAGAACTTGGCCAACTGATTTTAAAGTTCACCTTGCCCTACCTGATATGAAACATACTATAAAGCTACAATAATTAAAACAGTATGCTACTGGTGAAGAAACATCGATGGGCAAGGATAGAAAGTCTATAAACATTTTAATATGTACAAGAGAATTTAATACTAAATGGACTGAAACTGCTGTTTTTAGAGATCACAAATGACTGAAAATTGCCAACTGTGTATGGTACAGTCAAAGGTACAATAACATTTTACATAGGGTAACATTTTACATAGATAAAAGACAAATTAGCCCCCAAAATCGACAGTCCATTTTGGGAGAGGGGTAATTTGGTTAGATCCTTATCTCATACCAAGCATAAGAATAAATTATTTTATCAATTGTATTAACAATGTAGATATTAGAAGTATATACAGAAATATATATTAGTTAAAGTATTTAGTGGCTGTAACAGATAAATCCCCAAATCTCAGCAGCTTAAAAGTCACGTAAAAGTCAAAACACATGTTTCTGATTGTGTAGCTCCTCTCCAAGAGGTGATTCCAATCCTAGCACTTTCCATATTGTGGTTCCACCATCTTCAAAATGTAGCTCCCCATTTCTCCCTGGGGGTTATATTCCTTACAGACAACCAAAAGGAAAAATAGTATAAAAGATGGCACAGGCAAGTCACGGAAAATGGCACACATTCCGTTAGCCTCTGTCCACATTCTGTCAGCCAGAACTCAATAGCACAGCCACACCCAGTTGAAAGGAAGGTTGGAATATAAAGTCTGGCTATGTGCTCAGAAGGAAAAGAGCAAGAGTTGACCGAACAGCTAGGCTGTGTCCACTTCATCTATACATTTTTATGTGGAGGAAAACTAGGAGCATATGTTTGTGGGCTTGTGGTAAAGAAGATTTTCTTAGGCCAAAAGTGAAAAAATGAAAGATTGGCAGACTTGACTTCATAAAGCAGAAAAACCTAACCATAAAAGACACCATAAGCAAAGTTTAAAGGACAAATGAGAAACAGGAAGAAAATATTTATAACATATAAAGCAAAAGATTAATGTTGCAGAATACAAAAGTTACAAATGGCCAATAAATATGTGAAAAAGTGCTCAATCTCACTAGAAATCAGTGAAATTCTACTTTAAAACGAGGAAAGGATATTTCTTTACCCATCAGATTTGTAAAATATCTCTAAATGTTTAAAATATCCAGCAATTCCTCTTCTAAATATCTATCTTAGAGAAATGCTTCCCAAAATGTTCAAAGTAAAATGAAGAATTTTGTTGTATCATTTACAATAATAAAAAATTGGAAATTACATAAATGTTCATAAAGAAAAGAATGGTTAAATAAACTTCACTACATCAATATAATGGAATATTATGCAGTAATTTTTTATGTAGATATAGACACACAACATGGAAAGTTCTCCAAATATACAGTAAGTGAAAAAATAAGTCACGGAAAAATATATACAACATGGTCCTAATTTTGCATATATATGTATATGATTCCTATATGAATATTTAACTGTAAATGTGTGGAAAATAAAATATTAAATATCCTGAAGTATACATACCAACCTGATAAGTGTTTTTTCCTGATAAGTGTTTTTTCCCTTCCCCCAACAGGAGGGAATATTAAAGGGGATATTTTCCTTAATCTGTTTTCTTTGAATTTTATTAGAACTATATAATGTATTACTTGTTTTTTTGTTAATTTAAAAAATATTTTATTTTCTTTTATACTATAAAATACTATACACAAAAATTTGCTAAAACTAGAGCAATATAACTGAACATGCTTGTTTATATTTTTATTGAGATATAATTGACATATAACATGAGCTTCCAATGTATAACATAATAATTTGGTATTTTTATATATTGCAAAATAATCAAAATAAGTCTAGTTAATATCCATCACCATACTTGGTTAAAATTTTTTTCTTGTGATGAGACTTTTTAAAAAAACTTTTAAAATTGAAGTATAGTTGATTTACAATGTCGTGTTAGTTTCAGGTATACAGCACAGTGATTCAGTTAGACCCATATATTTTTTTTTTTCAGTTTCTTTTCCCTTATAGGTTATTATAAAATATTGACTATAGTTTCCTGTGTTCTACAATAGATCCTTGTTGGTTATCTATTTTATATATAATAGTGTGTATATGTTAATCCCATCTTCCTAATATATCCCTCCCCCATAACCATAAATTTCTCTGGATATATGCCCAGGAGTAGGATTGCAGGATCATATGGTAACTGTAATTTTAGTTTTTTAAGGAACCTCCACACCGTTATCCATAGTGGCTATACCAGTTTACATTCCCACCAACAGTGTAGGAGTGTTCCTTTTTCTCCATATCCTCTCCAGCATTTATTATTTGTAGACTTTTTGATGATGACCATTCTGACCAGAGTGAGGTGATACCTCATTGCAGTTTTGATTTGCATTTCTCTAATAATTAGTGATGTTGAGCATTTTTTCATGTGCCTGTTGGCCATTTATATGCCTTCTTTGGAGAAATATCTATTTAGGTCTTCTGCCCATTTTTTGATTGGGTTGTTTGTTTTTTTGATATTGAGCTTGTACGATCCATTTGTACATTTGCAAATTAATCCCTTGTTGGTTGCATCATTTGCAAATCGCATCATTTGCAAATATTTTCTCCCGTTCTGTAGGTTCTCTTTTCATTTTGTTTATGGTTTCCTTTGCTATGCAAAACTTTTAAGTTTAATTTGGTTCCATTTGTTTGTTTGTTTTGAACTTTGTTTTATTTTTTGTATACAGCAAGTTCTTATTAGTTATCTATTTTGTATATATTAGTGTATATATGTCAATCCCAAGCTCCCAGTTCATCCCACCACCACCACCACCCCTGCCCCCACTTTCCCCCCTTGGTGTCCATACGCTTGTTCTCTACATCTGTGTCTCTATTCCTGCCCTGCAAACCAGTTCATCTGTACCATTTTTCTAGATTCCACATATATGCGTTAATATACGATATTTGTTTTTCTCTTTCTGACTAACTTTACTCCCTATGACCGTCTCTAGGTCCATCCACGTCTCTACAAATGACCCAATTTCATTCCTTTTTATGGCTGAGTAATATTGCATCGTACATATGTACCACATCTTCTTTATTCATTTGTCTGTTGGTGGGCATTTAGGTTGCTTCCATGACCTGGCTATTGTAAATAGCGCTGCAATGAACATTGGGGGTGCATATGTCTTTTTGAATTATGGTTTTCTCTGGGTATATGCCCAGTAGTGGGATTGCTGGGTCATATGGTAATTCTATTTTTAGTTTTTAAGGAACCTCCATACTGTTCTCCATAGTGGCTGTATCAACTTACATTCCCACCAACAGTGCAAGAGGATTCTCTTTTCTCCACACCCTCTCCAGCACTTGCTGTTTGTAGATTTTCTTATGATGCCCATCCTGACTGGTGTGAGGTGATACCTCATTGTAGTTTTGATTTGCATTTCTCTAATAATTAGTGACGTTGAGCAGCTTTTCATGTGCCTCTTGGCCATCTGTATGTCTTCTTTGGAGAAATGTCTATTTAGGTCTTCTGCTCATTTTTTGATTGGGTTGTTTGTTTTTTTAATATTGAGCTGAATGTGCTGTTTATATAGTTTGGAAATTAATCCTTTGTCCGTTGATTCGCTTGCAAATATTTTCTCCCATTCTGAGAGTTGTCTTCTCATCTTATTTATAGTTTCCTTTGCTGTGCAAAAGCTTTTAAGTTTGATTAGGTCCCATTTGTTTATTTTTATTTCTGTTACTCTAGGAGACGGATCCAAAAACTTATTGCTGCGATTTATGTCAAAGGGTGTTCTGTCTATGTCTTCCTCCAGGAGTTTTATAGTATCCAATCTTACATTGTGATGGAACATTTTAGGAAGTGCAAAATAATAATTTGACTCTGGTTTCTTATTCCACATGTAAGGAACTTGGAAGTTGCCACTCCCTTCTAACAAGTAAAAAGCAGAACAGACTGAAACATAAATAACTCTTCTAGTATTTCTAAGAAAGATGAGGACACAGAGCAAATAGCTACCCACAAGACTGGAGACACAGACAGGTGAATACAGGGTGTCACCGCTTACCAGAGGAGACTCATAAGTGGAAACCTCCAAAAGAACAGTGCCAGGTAAGAAAATCTGAACTGTAATTGACAAGTTGCTATAGGCTAGGTATGGACAAGTCTGAGAGTAAAACATCAGGGGACACAGTCACAGGGGGACTTTTGTAAGATTTACCCCAGAAGCTCTACCAGGTCCTCACAGTAAATTAAGAGGAAAATCCCCTCATGCTCTGGCAATGGGAAGGAAATAAGAACCATATTGAAATATGCCAGGGACTTCCCTGGTGGTCCAGTGGTTAAGACTCCACACTCTCAATGCAGGGGGCCCGGGTTCGATCCCTGGTCACGGAACTAGATCCCACATGGTGCAACTAAGAGCACACATGCTGCAACTAAAAGATCCCGCATGCCACAACAAAGATCCCGCACACAGCAACGAAGATCCCGCATGCTGCAACTAAGACCCAGTGCAGCCAAATAAATAAATATTTTTAAAAAAGAAAAAGGAAAAAGAAATATGCCAGAACAGTTTGTTCTTCTTAACAAGGCCTGCTCTCAGGGGAAACTTAGTTAATCAGAATCTAACCTGTTGGAGTATTATCACCTTTCTGAGTCAGCTCTAGCCTTCCACATGGGAGAAGAGAAATACCCAACTCCAGCCCACCTCAAACTACAGAAAATCAAAGCTAAAGGAAAAAGTCCTGAAAGAAGCCAGAGGGGGGAAAAAGAAACACCTTACTTACAGAGGGGAAATGATAAGAATTAAACCTGATTTCTCAGAAACCAGGCAAGCAAGAAGAGAGTGGAGTGAAATATTTAAAGTGTTGAGAGAGAAAAGTCACCAACCTAAAATTCTGTACCCTGCAAAATTATCCTTCAAACATGAAGGAGAAATAAAGACTTTCTTAGACAAGCAAAAATTGAGAAAATGTGTTGCTAGCAGACCTGACTTGCAAGAAATGTTAAAAGCTTTTTAGAGAGAAAAAAAAATATGTCAGAAACTCTGATCTACATAAAGTAAGGAAGAGCACTGAAGAAGGAAAAGTGAAAGTAAAATAGAAACTATATTATTGAGGTATAATTGAACATTAGTTTCATGTATACAGTGTAATGATTTGTTATTTGTATATATTGCAAAATGATCACCACAGTAAGTCCAGTTAACATTCATCCCCATCATGATGAGAACTTTCAAGATCCACTCTCCCAGCTACCTTCAAATATGCAATATAGTATTATTAACTATAGTCAGCATTCTGTACATTACATCCCCATGACTTATTCATTTTATAACTGGAAATTTGTACCTTTTGATCCCCTTCACCCATTTTTATTATTCTTAATTGATCTAACCAAATAATAATAGCAAAAGTGTATTCAGTTATGTATATTTATATGCTTGTATATGCCTATATATATTCATATATATGTATGTATGTATATATGTGTGTGTATATATATATAGATGTATATATGAATGACAGCAATGATACTAGGGATAGGAGGAAAGAATTAATATTATTTTGTTATTATAAGGTACTCAACCTACCTATAAATGGGAATAGTGTTATCTGAAAGTGGATATGAATTAGTTGTAAATGTATATTGCAAACTCTAGGGAAACCACTAAAGAAAAATTTTAAAAAAAGAAGTATAACTGATATGCTAAGAAGGAAGAGGAAATGTAATCATATAAAATGCTCAATTAAAACCACAAAAAGCAGGGCTTCCCTGGTGGCGCAGTGGTTGAGAGTCCGCCTGCCGATGCAGGGGACACGGGTTCGTGCCCCAGTCTGGGAAGATCCCACATGCCGTGGAGCGGCTGGGCCCGTGAGCCACGGCTGCTGAGCCTGTGCGTCCAGAGCCTGTGCTCCGCAACGGGAGAGGCCCGCGTACCGCAAAAAAAAGAAAAAAAAAAAAAGTACTTGAATGGAGAAAAATATACCAGGCTAACACTAATCAAAATAAAGCAGGGGTGGTTATATTAATGTCAGACAGAGCAGACTTCAAAGTAGAGAGTTATCAGGGAACTTCCCTGGTGGTGCAGTGGTTAAGAATTCGCCTGCCAATGCAGGGGACACAGGTTCAATCCTTGGTCTGGGAAGATCCCACATGCCATGGAGCAACTAAACCCATGTGCCACAACTACTGAGCCTGCTCTCTAGAGCCCGCGAGCCACAACTACTGAGCCCGCACGCCACAACTACTGAAGCCGTGTGCCCTAGAGCCCATACTCCACAACAAGAGAAGCCACCACAGTGAGAAGCCCATACACCGCAACGAAGAGTAGCCCCCACTTGCTGCACTAGAGGAAGCCCGCACGCAGCAACGAAGACCCAACGCAGCCAAAAAATAAAATAAAAATAAAGTCACGAGGGATAAAGAAGGGCATTACATAACAAGATAGGAGTCAATTCTCCAACAACACATAACAATTCTTAACATGTATGTACCTAAAACAGAGCTGAAACTCTATGAGGCAAAAACTGATAGAACTGCAAGGAGAAATAGATGAATCCACTATCACAGTTGGAGGCTTCAACACCCCTCAGAAATAGATCCAGTAGGCAGAAAATCAGTAAGGACGTAGTTAAACTCAAACATACTGTTAATCAACTGGATATAATTGACCTCTGTAGACTACTTCTTGCAACAACAGCAGGACACACACATTTTTCTCAAGCTCACATAGAGCATTCACCAAAACAGACCACATTCTGGGCCATAAAACACATCTTAACAAATTTAAAAGAACAGAAATCATATAATGTCTGTTCTCAGACCACACTGGAATTAAACTAGAAATTAATAACAGAAATATACCTGGAAAATCCCAAAATACATGGAGGTTAAACAACACTCTTCTAAATAGCACATAGGTCAAGGAAGAAATCTCAAGAGAAATTTTAAAATATTTTGAACTACATGAAAAAGAAAACAAAAATAATCAAAATTTGTGGGATGCAGCAAAAGCACTGCTTAGGGGGAAATTTATAGCATTGAATACACATATTAGAAAAAAAGAAACATCTAAAATCAGCAATCTAAGTTTCCAACTGTGAAAACTACAAAAAGAAGAGTAAATTAAATCCAGAGTAAGCACAAGAAAAGAAATAATAAAAATTGGAGTAAAAAATCAATGAAATTGAAAACAAGATATCAACAGAGAAAATCAACAAAACCAAAAGGTAGTAAAATTGAAAAGATCAGTAAAATTGATAAGCCTCTTGCCAGGTTAACTAAGAAAAGAAAAGGGGGGGTGGGGGATACAAATTACCAATATTTGAAATGAAAGAGGGGACATTACTACAGACCCCATGGAAAAAGATATTAAAGGAATAATATGAACAACTCTATGCCCACAACTTTGATAACTTAGCTGAAATGAATCAATTCCTTGAAAGACACAATTTGCTAAAGCTCACACAAGAAGAAATAGATGATCTGACAGGCCTGTATCTATTAAAGAAGTTGAATCCATAATAAATAACCTTCCAAAAAAGAAAACACCAGGACCAGATGGATTCACTGATGAATTCTACCAAACATTTAAGGAAGAAATTATACTAACTCTCTATAATCTCTTTCAGATGATAAAAGCAGAAGGAATACTTCCTAACTCATTCTATGAGGCCAACATTACCCTAAAACCAAAACCAGACAAAGACATTACAAGAAAAGAAAACCACAAACCAATATCCCTCATGAAAATAAATGCAAAAATCTCCAACGAAATATTAGCAAATCAAATCCAAAAAAGTATAAAAATAATTCTGTACCACAATACCAATTCTGATGTGCAGGTTTTACCCCCACACCAAGCTATTCTCTGACAGCTGGGAGTCCTACAGTTCAACTCAATTCTAAGACAACTCAATTCTGACACTATCTACCCAGGGATAGCATCAGATTCCACAAGTTAAGAGTTCAGTCCCACAATACTGCCTCCACTTCAGATGACAACTGTGAGTACAGATTGTGACCTGTGCTTCCAACAGACAGTCTATAAATAAGTTTCCCATGACCCCTTTCTTGGATTTGATTAATTTGCTAAAGTAGCTCACAGACCTCAGGAAACCAGTTTACTAACTAGATTATCAGTTTATTACAAAGGATATAACTCATGAACAGCCAGATGGAAGAGATACATAGGGCAAGGTATGGGGAAGGGGCAAAGAACTTCCATGCTCTCTGAGCAAACCACTCTTCCTAATTCTCCACATGTTTACAATCCAGAAGCTCTCCAAACGCCCTCCTTTTAGGTTTTATGGAGGCTTCATTATACAAACATGGTTGATTAAATCATTGGTCATTGGTGATTGAACTCAATCTCCAGCCCCTCTCTCCTCCCCAGAGGTCTGAAGGGTGGGACTGAAAATTCCAACCCTCTGATCACATGGTTGCTTTCCTCAGCAACAAACCCCCACCCATCCTTAGGTGATTTCCAAAAGTGACCTCATTAACATAACAAAAGTCACCCTTATCACTCTCATCACCTAGGAAATTCTGAAGGTTTTAGGATTTCTGTGGCAGAATAGGGACTAAGACCAAATATATATTTCCTATAAATCATAATATCATAACCACCAAGTAGGACTTATCCCAGGTATGCAAGTCTGATCCAACATTTCAAAATCAGTTAATGTAATCCATCACACCAACAGACTAAAAAAAAAAAAAAGAAAAGAAAAGAAAAACCACATGATTAAATCAATAGATGTAGAAAATCATTTGATAAAATCTAAACCCATTCATGACAAAAACTCTCAGTAAGCTAGGAATAGAGGGAAACTTCCTCAAGTGGATAAAGATTATCTGTTAAAAAAAAACTACACCTAATATTGTTAGGTAGCTAGTCAGACATGAGTGGGTCCTGCTGCATTCTGGAAGGGCTCTCATCTTTCCCTCCCCAACCTGGACACTGGTAATCAGAACATGCCCAGAAATCTTCCTTTTTCTAGTCAAGGACCACCACTTAATTTCCAGCCTTATCAGGACTAAGCAAGATAAAACCACCAACACAGATTGGTACAGGTGCACCAAGACCTAAAAGGTGACTCAAGGTAACCCAGGGCCAATAATGCCATATTTACGGTATCCCCCCCCCAACCACTCGCCCCTGTGGTTTTGCTTGGGTGCTTATGCATAAGCACCTGCCCACTAAGGGAAAGGTTATATTGATAAAACCTAAAACTGTCAATCAACTTGTCAGTCAGATCACATAGGATGTGGGGAGGGACTGCCACCACTCTAAAAAACCCAACACTACCCTCACTGCAGGGCTTCTTCTGGTTTCCAGACAGCCCATTCTCATCCTTTCTCGAGAGCATACTTTCGCTTTGCTCAATAAAACTCTTGCTGCTTAAAACTGCTCTACAACTCTCTACTGAATTCTTTCCCTCGAGAGGACAAGAACCAAAGAATTGCCATTTCACTGGTAAAAATATCATGCTTAATGATGAGAAACTCAAAGCTTTCCCACTAAGATCAGGTACAAGACAAAAATATCCCCTCTCACCACTCCTTTTCAACATTGTACTGGAAGTCCTTGTTAATGTAGTAAGACAAGAAAATGGAGTAAAAGGTATACAGATTGGAAAGAAAGATATAAAACTGTCTTTGTTTACAGATGACATGATCACCTGTGTAGAAAATCTGAAGGAATCAACCAAAAACTCCTGGGACTGATGAGTAATTAGAGCAAGGTTGCAGGATACAAAATTAATAGATAAAAGCCAATCATTTTCCTATATACCAGCAATAAGCAAGTATAACTTGAAATTAAAAACACAATACCATTAATATTAGCACCCCCAAAATAATATTCTTAGGTATAAATCTAACAAAATATGTATAAGATCTATATGATAAAAAATACAAAATTCTCATGAACAAAATCAAAGAACTAAATAGAGAGAGAGATTCCATATTCATGGATTGGAAGACAATATTGTCAAGATGTCAGTTCTTTACAACCTGATTTACAGACTCAATGCAATTCTAATAAAAATCCCAGCAAGTTATTTTATGGATATCAACAAACTGATTCTAAAGTTTACATGAAGAGGCAAAAGACCTAGAATAGCCAACACAATATTGAAGAAGAGCAAAATTGGAGGACTGATGCTACTCAACTTTACTTACTGTAAAACTACAGTAATCAGGACAGTGTGGAACTGGCAAAAGAATATATAACTAGATCAATGGAACAGAATAGGGAGCCCAGAACTAGAACCACATTAAAAAAAAAAAATTGAATCAAGACTTTACACCCTTCAAAAAATTAACTTATGGATCATAGACCTAAATTTTAAATGCAAAACTCTAAAATTCTTAGACGATAATATAGAAGAAAACCTAAATGACCATGGGTATGGTTGATGCCTTTTTGGATATAGCACCATTAGCATGATCCACAAAAGAAATCATTGATGAGGGACTTCATTCAAATGAAAAACTTCTGCAAAAGACAATGTCAAGAGAATGAGGAGACCAGCTAAAGGCTGAGAGAAAATATTTGAGAAAGACACACCCAGTAAAGGACTACTATCCAAAATACACAAAGAACACTTAAAACTCCACAATAAGAAAACAGCTCAACTAAAAAATGGGCTAAAGAGGGGCTTCCCTGGTGGCGCTAGTGGTTGAGAGTCCGCCTGCCGATGCAGGGGATGCGGGTTCGTGCCCCGGTCCGGGAGGATCCCACATGCCGCGGAGCGGCTGGGCCCGTGAGCCATGGCCGCTGAGCCTGCGCGTCCGGAGCCTGTGCTCCGCAGCGGGAGAGGCCACAACAGTGAGAGGCCCGCATACCACAAAAAAAAAAAAAAAAAAAAAATGGGCTAAAGAACTTAAACAGACACCTCATCAAGGAACATATACAGATGAAAAATAAACATATGAAAAGTTGTTCCACATCATATGTAATTAGGGAATGCAAAGTAAACAACAATGAGATATACTATGTACCTGTTAGAATGGCTAAAATCTGGAACACTGAGAACACTAAATGCTGGTGAGTTTGTGGAGCAATAGGAACTGTCACAAATTGCCGGTGGGAATGCAAAATGGTAAGCCACTTCAGAAGACAGTTAGGTGGTTTTTTTACAAAACTAAAAATACTTTTACCATATGATCCACAATCACACTCCTTGGTATTTACCTGTACAAAAACCTGCACATAGACATGTGTAGCAGCTTTATTCATAATTGCTGAAACTTGGAAGCAACCAAGATGTCCTTCAGTAGGTGATTGGATAAACTGTGTTACATCCAGACAATAGAATATTATTCAGCACTAAAAGAAATAAGCTATTGAGCCATGAAAAGAAGTGGAGGAAAATTAAATACAAATTACTAAGTGAAAGAAGCCAATATGAAAAGGCTACATACTGCATGATTCCAACTATATGACATTCTGAAAAAGGCAAAACTATGGAGATAGTGGAAAGACCAGTGGTTGCCAAGGGTTGGAGGAAGGGAGGGATGAATAGGCAGAGCACAGAGGATTTTAGGGCAGTGAAACTACTCTGTGTGGTATTATAATGGTAAATACAATTGTCCGAACCCACAGAGTGTACAACACCAATGAACCGTAATGTAAACTATGGATGTTGGATGATAATGACGTGTCAGTGTAAGTTTATCAGTTGTAACAAATGTACCACTTTGGTAATGGGGAAGGCTATGTGTATGTGGGAACAGGGAGTTTATAGAAAATCTCTGTATATGGCCCTCAATTTTGCTGTCAACCTAAACTGCTCAAAAAATAAAGGTTTAAAGAAAAATGAACAATTCAAAAAAATTATGTAACTTGCATACATATTTTTCAAAAGACAAAAGGAAGACTGGGAAAAATATTTGTAACATATTAAATGTGATTAATATTGTTCATATGCAAAGAACACCTATACATCAATAAAGAAAGAAGCTCAATAGAAAAATCAGTAATATATTAGAATAAAAACTCACAAGATGAGAAGTGTAAATGGAGGGACTTCCCTGGCAGTCCAGTGGTTAAGACTTCGCCTTCCAATGCAGGGGGTGCGGGTTCAATCCCTGGTCGGGGAGCTAAGACCCCACATGCCCCACGGCCAAAAAAACCAAAACATAAAACAGAAGCAATATTGTAACAAATTCAATAAAGACTTAAAAAATCATCCACATCAAAAAAATCTTTAAAAAAAGTATAAATGGAAAATAACTGTAGTTTATGAAAAAATACTCAGCCCCATGAGTCATAAGAAAAATGACTTCCCAAGTTAAGGCTTCCCAAACCATACTGTCCAGCGGCCTGACTGAAATCGTGCCACCAAGGATCCCATAGGAAGAGATGGAAACTTGGGGCCATCAGAATATGTTTAAAGAAATGGTCTCCCAAGAAATTAGGATTTACGAAGAAGGAGGTGAGAGGAAGCAGCCAGAAGCAGCTTCAGGAGTAAGATGTCAGAGAGGGCAGGGGCTAACGAGACAAGCCCTTATGTATGTTAGCTAATATTTCTGGCTCCATTTTGTTGATTCTACCCTTGTTTTTCTTTCTTCTTTCACTCCCAGTTTGGTTTTCATAGGCTGCTTTGTTGTATCTTATTAATCTTGTAAACTGCCTTCCAAGCCTTGAATATTTTTTTGAATAGATAATCAAGTGAATGGATAATTTACTCATCAAATGGTGAAATGAATGAGTGGTTGAACAACTGAATTGTCCTGACTGTTTTCAAGAAGAGAAGTTTCCTCAAAGTGATTTGGTGGGATGGAAATGCCATACATTCTGAGAAAGAACTGCTTTAGCATCACTGGACAATAACCTAGACCTCAGATTCCCAGAGAAAAGGATGCATGAGGATTAAGAGTTATACCAGTTGTTTAAAGGAGTACTGGCCCTGTGTCAGCAGCACTCACAGCCCTGTTAAAATATATATTGTGACTGAAAGTGTAGGAAAAGAGCAAGTTATAGTTAGGATAAGTTAACTGCTATAGCAAATAAGCCGCCAAATGTATAATGGCTCAAACTCAATAGAAGTCTATTTCTTGCTCATGAAACAGGACTGAGCAAGTGAGCAGGTTGGCCAAATAGTCATTCAGGGAGCCCAAGCTGATGGAGGTGCTGCCGTATTCAACAGGTGGCTTCTAAGTTTGCCCTGGGAGTCAACTCATTCTAACAAGCCAGAAGGAGAAAAGAGAAAGGAACTTGTGGGAAATTTAGATGGACCAAGCCTGGAAAGAGGACATATCAGCTTCAGATAAAATTCAGGCACATGACCACACCTAACTAAAAGGGAGGCAGGGAAACACAGTCTAGCTGTGTGCCCAGAATGAAGAGGAGAACGTGGATTTGGGTGAGCCCCTAGTATTTCCTGTCACAGATCATTAGCAGACCTAAAGTCAGACTTGAGTAAAGAACCTCAATAAATTCCAAGCTCTGCACTGTGGTTCCCATTCTCAGGAGACTGGGAACATGTGCCAAACACCTGTTCAAGAGTTACTTTGGTAATAAGTTGCGGATGAGGACTCTACTTCCCGAAATTCCACTACCAGAGGCTTTCTCAGGGAACTCTCCCATCCCAGTATAGAAAGGCAAAGAAAGCCCGTCCCTGCAATGTATTTTAAGAAAGACACTGTGACATCAAGCAAAAATCAGAGATGGAAGGTTGACTCTACTTGTAAATAGGGGAGATTTTTTTGTGCAGCCTTGTGGATTCATGGAGAGAATGTCATGCTGATGTCAGTCTTTGTTAAACCACCAATCAATCTCTTGCAGAAACACATTTTTTTAAAAAAATATTATTTCTATTGTTCACTTGTGCTTGCTCTGGTAAGGCTATTTCCAGAGAGTGGGAAAAATAAAAGAACAGCTGTACCACATCTCTTAACCATGAACCCTAGTAGGCACACATTTTGCTAAAAAGAAGAAATCAATTTTTAGTTTCACAAGAGAAAAATAAAGCCCATTTAAAAGGAAATATTAAGAATGCCTATTTAAATGCAAATTGAACTACAGCATTTATATGTGTCAATTAAAATCCCTCAAAGAATTTTCTTGAAATATTAGCATTTGCTTAGGTGAAATTTTTGTTTTAAAGAAAGAGACTCACAATTAAGAGTTGTTCTGAATTTCATGGCACTTTTTAAAAAAGTAAATCATTGTTAGTTCTGGTAACATTAGACTTAAGGAATTGGTATAGTCTCAGCATGAAAAACATGATGACTCCTTTGCCCATCCAAGAAAGGTCATACCCATGATTTTGCCCTTGCTTGCACCCTGTCAGAAGAAGCAAGGTAAGCAGTGACTATTGATACCCATAACACAACCTAAGAATAATAAAAAGCTAACATTCACTGAGTATCTACTGCCTGTGCCAGGCATTTTTTATTTCACATTATGTCAGATGGTCTCCAGCATCACCCAGAGAGAGAAGTGGGTAAATGTTATTATCCTATTTTAACAGACGAGGAAACCAAGTATCAGAGAAGTAGCAACTTACCCTCAGTCTCACAACTATAAGTCGTAAATCCAGAATTCAAAGTCAAGTGTGTGTTATTCCAAAGCCCATACTTCTAATTACTCTTCTAAGATGGTTCACGTATGTCTAGCTCAGTCTCTTCCCAGTCAGATGCTTTTCCCATTCTGTATGGAGGTCAAGACTCCTTGGGCTGCTCTTGCAAGCTGTGTGTCTTCTTCAATGCAGTAATAGCAGCCACCGACCCTGTTAAGAAATTCTGCGTAGTGGCTGGCATCATATCATTTGCTTGGCCTGCCATTTGAGTCTGTCAATCTCCTCTTCCAGTCAAGGAAGGCTCCCATGTTATTACACACAGGGACATGATTAGCCTTACTGGATGTAAAAGGAATCATGGCAGGATTCAAGGAAAGTCTACCCACCAGCACCCACTACTTTCCTCTCCCCACAACTTTCCTACAACTGTTCACTGACCCCAGAAATTCCTTTAATAGATGATCAGGTCTTTAGTCCACAATTATAGAGTAGAGTGATGGTAGAGCAGATGTGATGTAAGGGAAGCAAATTACCTTAAATTTATACCAAAAAAAAACAAACAAACAAACCTGACAATAGCAGATATTTTTCCAGATAATCTTTTTATGTGAGAAGAGGAGAAAGGTTGGCAAATAATACAACAGAATATTTGCTGCCACTGCCCTTTTCCCAGACCACGACAGACATCACTAATAGAACCCAGCACAATTTCCCTCTGAACATAACAATCCTCTCAGCATTGCACTCTAATAATAGTTGATACATATGACTGGACCCAATTTATCCACCCCAGGTATAAAAGGATGCAGGAATCCTTCTGCATGAAAAAGTGAGTGTTCTAGGGCCACTGAAGTTGGCAAAGGCTGTGGAAAGGAGAGGCTGGGATCTCCATGACATATTTGACTGACTTCCCAATTTTGCTTTAATCTATTAGTATCCCAAGAGTCCTAACACTGCTCATGAAAGGCATCAATGAATAGAATACTAAACTATGTTCAAATAACCCAAAAAAAGGAAGGAAAGGGAAACAGAGGAATAAAAATCAGAGGGGAAAAACAGAACACAAATAATAACATGGTACGTCCAAATCCAAATATACCAATAATTACATTAAATGTTCTAAATACATTGATTAAAAGACAGATTGCCAGATGGACGATGGATTTAGAAAGAATAAAAACATGAGATTATATTCTGTCTACAAGAAATTCACCTCAAATATAATGACATAGGTAGGTTAAAGTGAAAAAAAAGAAAACAATATACTTTATGAAAATTTTTGCAAAAATACAAAACAAAATATTAGCAAATGGAATCCAGCAGCATATATATAAAAAAACTATGCACCTTAACTTGTTCAACATGCAAAAATTCACTGTAATCCATGATTATAATAGTCTAAAGAAGAAGAACCACATGATCCTATCAATTTATGTCAAAAAAAATCATTTGAAAAAATTCAGTATTCATTCATGACAAAAACTCTCAGCAACTGAAATAGAATGGAACTTCATCAACCTAATAAAAGGTACTGTTACAGGCTGAATTGTGTCCCTTGCAAAATTCATAATTGGAAGCCCTAACCCCCAGTACCTCAGGACGTGACTGTACTTGGAGATAGGCCTGCCGCCTCAAAGGTGGCAGGCCGTGATCTTATAGTGTTTAGTACTCTGCGTTGTGGAGATAGGGCCTTTAAAGAGGTGATTATGTTAAAGTGAAGATTAGGGTAGGCCCTAATCCAATCTGGATGGTGTGTTTATAAAAGGAAATTTGGACACACAAAGAGACACCAGGGATGTGCACACAGAGGAAAGACCATGTGAGGGCACAAAGAGAAGGCAGTCAAGCCAAGGAGAGAGGTCACAGAAGAAACCAAATCTACTGACACCTTGATCTTAGGCTTCCAGCTTCCAGAACTGTGAGAAATGAATTTCTGTTGTTTAAGCCACCCAGTGGGTGGTACTCTGTTATGGCAGCCCTAGCAAACTAACACAAGATATCTACAAAATAATACAGGTACCTATAACTAACATCATATTTAAGGATGAAAGACTGAGTAGTCCCCCAGCCCCCATCCCAAGATCAGGAACAAGGCAAGAATGTGTGCTCTCCTACTCTAGTGTGAACAAGCAAATGAAGAGGAGAGACTGTGATTTATCAAGATAATCTATTCCATAGATGTTATCTCATCCCTTCACCTCAATACCCCGCACCAGACCAACTCCAGCACCGACACACAAACACACACACAGACACAAATCATACCTATTATCTGAATGTCTTTGTTAAAACTAATTTTCAACCAAATTATCAAAATAGTTGCCTCAATTTGCTTTGAGTGTACAGAGGCAGTCTTGGGCATAATGAGAAGAGGAAGCAGGGAATCAAATTAACAGCAAAATTATGAGATCTGCAAAAAGGGAAATTTTTTAAAGAAAAAAGAATTTTAATGTGCTCATGTATGAAAATTGCCACCCACACACCCCTGCCATGTTGTGAAGGATCAGGGTACATTTCTAACAGCATTATGTTCTCTGGTCGTAATGTAATTATCTGTATCACAATTAAAGAAGAATAAAATATGATAGTTTAAAAAGCATAAAGCTTCTTAGAAACTTCAGTTTTTGACAGTTTATTTGGAGGTTTATTTTCTCCCCACATATAATGTATCTGAGCCATTTAGAACTATATCTACCAAGTCCCACTTCATACCTACTCTTGCAAGAAAAGGATTTCACGCAAAATGTGAAAATTCCAACTGGAGATATTACACGTAGGGTACTTAAGCTATGATAGAGGAGATCTACAGCTATATGTTGCCCTAGATGGACATGGGAAAGGTAGTTAAAAAGAAAATAAGGATTGTGTTCTGAGGTGGTGTTTTCCCCTGAGGCTCTTTAAATAATGCCTTTACCTGTTCCCCATTTTCCAATTGTCTTCTCCAGTGCTGTGGCCATAATTTAGCAGTATTATGTGCTGTCACTTCTGCGTTAGTAAACACCAGGACTTGCTGAGTAATTACAGAATAACCTCATAATGAAATGCAGTGAAGAATTCTAATTACATTTTAATGTTGCTTAACAACTATTCTACTTTAAAATGAGAATTTTCCAGCCATGTATCCTAATGAGTTATCAGAATGCATTACCCCCCCAAAAAAATGTACAAATGAGAAGGTAAACATAGACTATTACCACCAGTGGGCATGTGTGTGGGAATATTTATATTCAAAGTTAATATACTACATTAAAAATTATTAAAATAAAAAAGCACATCAAAATGCTGCAACAACTAAAGGGTAGGATTTTTTTTTTGAAAGCTCATATTTCACTTTGAAGGAGGAAAAATGCTAAATTACTCTCCAACGCAGGAGAATACAGTTAAAGCTGTATTCTTCTGAACGCAGGACAAATACAAGTTAAACTAAGAACGTCCACACCTTCTTATAAAAACACAGAGCTACAAGAAAACTACGTGATCTAGGAAACAAGGCTTTCCATTTACTTTATTCTTTAAAAATCTGCCAAGAAGAAGTACTCCTCCCATATTCTATTGTTCTACTGTCTTCATCTGCCACAACATCCTTCTAAGCACTTACGTAAACCCCTTAGATGCTGACCTAGGTAGACATGATGAAAACCTGTTACACATTTCTCTTTTCATACCACAGGAAGAACGTCACAATCCTCCCTCTTCCCTTACATTGCCATAATAAACAGGTCCAATCCATTTTGTTTTCAGAAGAGACCGATCCCCTGACTCTTCCATCATTACCTACTAAAATCTTCTCTAGTTCCTCCTCACACTTCTGTCAAACCATTTAAATTGCTGCTTCTACTCATAAGGCCTAATTAATGCCCTTTCAGGTATAAAATTTTAAAATGCAATTACGTTGAGCCCAGTGAGGTCATTGCCTACAGAATTCTGCAAAATATGCTCCAGTTTTGCACTTCCTATCAGCTTATGCAGAGCTAACATAAGTATTGCCATTGACAAATTTGAAGCCTTTATTTCCATTATCCAAGCTCTTGTGTTATTAGGGATATGCGACCCTGAGGCCTGGATATCTCCTTCCATGCAAGCACCTACCCCACACTCACAGGAGAAGTTGTTGATGCTGCTATTAACGAAGGTATTTGTTTACAGGTGACACTAACAAGATATGTTGGGACCTTTTCTTCCCTGCCTACGCCAAATAAGTAGAAGAGATGACATCTCTTAGCTTTTCTGGGATTCTCTTTGGTCAAGTCTATGAATGCAACAAGGCTAGAAGCTCTGAGAACTTGTACTAAGCAGCCTACACACCTGAGAGGAGAGAGAGGGAAGGAGAGGAGACACCTGCGGCCTCACTCAGAACATCTCATGTTCATTCCCATAACTTTGCAGTGCTACAGGGGCTGGACAGGGAACTTTCTATCTGTGTGCAGGGAACTGTCTGTGTCATACAAAACCAACATGGCAATGAACTTTGCTCAGTCATCATCACTAGGCAGTTTTCAGGGGCATAGTGCTTCAGGACACAAGCTTTGGAGTCAGGCTTGAATTTGAATCTCAGTTCTGCTGCTTGCTAGTTGCACTACCTTGAGCAATTTGCTTAGCCTCTCTGAGCCTCCATTTCATCATTTATAAATTAAGACTAATAATGCTCACCTGACAAGATTATTGTAAGAAATAAATGAGCAATATATGATAAGTGCTTGGCATGGTGGCTGATTCAAATACTCAGCTAGTGGTAGCTACCATGATCGCTACTACTGCCCCTATTAGTGCTGCCCCACAAGTAGCAACATCTCCTGGCTTCTGTAACAACAATGACATTCTTCCCAAGAAAAGCTTTCAAGTGATCCTTGCCTCTTACCCCTCCCTCAGTCCCCACATTAAAGAAAATCACCAAATCTTATCAATTCATCCTCTCCTTTGCACTTCCATTGTCACTCCTCTGGTTCACACCTCAGTACTTCTCACCTGGACCTTCACTCCATAAATGTTTATTAAAGCACCTACCATGTGCTGGGCGTGATGAAAATTACAGATGTGTAATACCTCAAAATATACTTAAAATCTGGAGGTGGGGTGGGAAAACACAGACATTTAGACAGGTAACTAGAATGTGAGGCCAAATGAAAAACAATAGAGGACTTCCCTGGTGGTGCAGTGGTTAAGAATCTGCCTGCCAATGCAGGGGACACGGGTTCGAGCCCTGGTCAGGGAAGATCCCACATGCCGTGGAGCAACTAAGCCCGTCCACCACAACTACTGAGCCCGTGTGCCACAACTACTGAGCCTGCGCTCTAGAGCCCACGAGCCACAACTACTGAGCCCATGTGCCACAACTACTGAAGCCCGTGTGCCTACGGCCCATGCTCTGCAACAAGAGAAGCCACTGCAATGAGAAGCGTACGCACAGCAACAAAGAGTAGCCCCCACTCGCCGCAACAAGAAAAAGCCCACGCGCAGCAACGAAGACCCAATGCAGCCAAAATAATAATAATAAAAATTAATTAATTAATTAGAAAACAATAGAATATATAGGAAGGTTCACACATATGTGAGTCAATAAAAAATAAATAAATAAATACATAGGAAGGTTTCATGGAAGCATTGCCCCTTAAGATGAAACTTGAACAATGAATAAAAAGGAAAAATAAAGACATTTCAGTCTAAGAAAACAGCATAAGCAAATGCAAGGCTGCAGGAAATACATCCTGTGGAGAGAATGCTGAGTTGTACGATGAGACTAGAGGATGGGGTGGGAAGGACAGAGCAGCAGCTGAGATGGAAGCGCTCGGGGGGGACCATTCAAAAGGCAAAAGCATAGGAGTCAGGCAGCTCTCCTTCAAATTCTGCCTCCACTCCTAAAGGCCATGTGGCCATGAACAAATTTTTTATCCTCCCTGATACTCAGTTTCCTCATTTGTAAAACATAGTCAACAAAATACCTACTTTGTACAGTTCTTGTGAGGATTAAAGGAAATAATATATGTAGAGTACTCTGCACAGAACCTAAAATATAGCAAGGACTGGACAGTAGTTATGTTTCATAGGAGGCTGTTATGGATTGAATGTTTGTGAACCCCCAAAAAATTCGTATGTTGAAACTCCAGCCCTCAATGTGGCTATACTGGGGATGGCCCTTTAAGGAATTAAGGTTAAATGAGATCATAGGTGTGGGGTGCTGATCCAATAAGACTAGAGAGTCCTTTAAGAAGAGACATCAAAGAGCTTGCTCTCTCTCCACTACCTCCCCACATGTAGGCACCAAGGAAACCACGTGAGGACATAGGCAGCTGTCTGCAAGCCGGGAAAAGAGTCCTCACCAGAAACTGAACCACCTAGAACTTTGATCTCGAACTTCTGGCCTACAGGACTATGTGAAAATAAATTTCTGTTGTTTAAGCCACCAAATCTACGGTATTTTGTTACGGGGCCTGAACTGACTACCACAGGGGCCCTGAATACCATTTTAAGTGGTTGCTTCTTTATTCTGTGGGCAGTGGAGAAGAATTAAACATTTCTGAGGAGACAAGAATCACACTGAGATATGACTATCTGAGAGCTGAAGACTGATGGGAAGATCCTCTTCACTGACCTCCTGCGTCCTGTCTGCCCTGTTCCATCCATTTGTGACAACCACTAGATGACCAATAGCCCCAATATTGCTTGGACAAGCTACTCAAAAATTTGACCTAGGGAGGGAATTCCCTGGCAGTCCAGTGGTTAGGACTCCATGCTTTTGCTGCCAAGGGCATGGGTTCAATCCCTGGTCAGGGAACTAAGGTCCCATAAGCCACCACAACCCGTGCTGAGCGGCCTAAAAAAAAAAAAAAATTGACCTAGGGAATAAAGCCTAAATCGTCTAGCTTGTTATTCAAGGCCCTCTGGGATTTGAATCATCATCCCCACCCCTTTCACTAACCTACTACTTTCCTTAGCTGGGAAGATCAGACGCTGGGTTCCGCCACGTTTGTGCTTCTATTCAAGCGGTTCTTCCAGCACGAGTACCCATTCCCACTGTTCTCAGTCAAAATCTAATTCATCCTTTAAGGCTACTCCCCTAGGATGCCTCCCCTCCTTTGAACTCCTGTTGTTTGTACCGCTGGTATATCACAGTAATCAACATCTTATATTCTAATTAATTAATTAACAAACAAAATTTATTCATTATAAATTATAACTTAGATCAATTTATATCTCCTCTACTAGACTATAAGGATTTCAGGCCAATTTTTGTGGCCTTCACATTACATAACACATTACATGTCTCCTAAGGCAGGAGACAGCAAAGCTAGGCTTGCATAAAGGAAGGGGAGAGAGAGAGAGAGACAGAGAAAAGGGATTTGGGGGAGCAGACGTGTCCAAGGGGCAACAGGAGTCACTTGATGTGAGTGTGCATTGTGAGCTTGACTTCAATCCCTTCTCCCCACCAAATCCCTATAGAGTCTCCATCACGCATTACCCTCCCACGTAACAGAATTCTGAGCAGTGCAGAGTGAGGCACTGGACTGGAAAGATGCTTATTAGGTGGCAATAATCATAATCATAGCTAATATCTGTGGAAGGTGTATCTGATGTCAGGCATTGGGCTTTTCAGTACTGTATACTATGTTCTTTTTTGTTACCGAAACACGTCTTTCTGTCAGTATAATGTTGTTATTTGGGTGTTTTTTTAAGACTGAAATCTCATTCTGAGATTTATCCAGAGAATTACATGCTGCATTAAAATAAGGACTCTAGTCAAGGACCATTCATTTAGAAAGTTTTCTAACCGTATCCCTCCCCTATTTAAGACCCACAGTCAATGATCTGTTGTTTTAATTCCCACTTTTTTGGCTTATAATGAGGCCAAGCAACTTTTCTTATGTCATTAGTCATTGATACTTGTCCCACTGGTCTGTCAAAGTCACTGGCAATGACCAGCAGAAAGTGTGGGAGAGGGACTTGGGGAGACTGGTGCAAGGAGGGAGCTCCCAGGAACACCCGCAGCCCTTGGCTTGGAATCTGGCTCCTGTTTCTCCCAGGCCTTGATTCCAACCCCCCTCCTCTCCCCTCCCCTCCCCTCCTCTCCTCTCCTCCCCTCCCCTCTCCTCTCTTCCTCCAAGGCCAGCCCCCACCTCTCTTAGGACATTTTATTTTAACTAAAAACTTCCCACCAATTCAACCTGGATATACTTAAGCCAGAGGACAAAAGATCCACAGTTGCAATCCTGGCCCACTCACATGTGAAACGCACCTGGGGACAAAGTTTATTTAACCAGAGATTTCTGGTTACATGAAATAAATATACAAATTACCAATATTATCAATTGGCTTTGATGTTTGCAGTTATCAGCCAGGCCCCTTGCTGAGAACTTTATCTGAATTATCTATTTTGGTCCTCATGGCACAGCGGGGGCAGGGTAGGGGGAGGAGGTACTGAATGATTACTATATCATTGAGCAATAGGAAAGGATAAGCAGGCACTTGTCTTTAGATGACCCAGGACACTGAGAGTTCTGTTTTAGTTTTGATAAAAGGAAAATAAATTTTGCTATTCACACTCATCCAGCTTAAGAGAGAAAGGAGTCTCACTTCTTATTTTAATCAATATGTCACTGATTGAAAGGAGCCTCAAAGGCCTTTAGCACCAACAAAGCACAATTCCTGGGAACTTGAGAATGACAGTGAGGCTGGCACTGTGGGCCTGATGCAGGAGGCCACGGGGCACTGAAAGCTTATGTACCGTATCACATCTCACACCCTGCCTGGCGAAGGCAGCTGTTCTTTCTAGGCCAAATTCCAGTCTGAATCTGGCATTCATTTTTGTTATAGTGTTAAAGGTAAATAAAACTGCTCCCAGTAATACAATCAGTTTCCCACTTTTTAAAAGCTTCATTGTTCTTATTACAAAAGCAAATAAACCACTTACTCACTATTGCACGCACACCTGTATTTCTTACTGCGAGCTCCTCTAGCCCTCTGCCCTCCAGCTTTCCCTGGCTGCAGGAGTGAGCTCACCACTGCATGGGGGGAGACTAAGCTGGAGGATGTAAGCCAACCACTCCCCCCAGAAAAATGGGAGATGGAGAGTGAATAACCCAGCCTGCTCAAGCCCCCAAGTGGGACAATCTGAGGTGTGTTCTGCATGGTCTTCAGAGGCCCACAGCAGGACTGGGCCCCGGTTGTCCCCATCAGCTCTGGATTGGTTTCCTTCCTTTCCCTCTCAAGTCCCCTCTCTCTTTTGGAGCTTCCTGGGATCACTTCCCAGATAAACTATTGGTACATAAATACCCATATGCATCTGAGGAAGCCCAACTTAAGACAACACCCATGAATTAGTCAGCTCAGGCTGCCATAACAAAGTACCACAGACTGGGTGGTTTAAGCAACAGAAATTTATTTTCTCACAATTCCAGAGGCTAGAAGTTCAAGATCAAAGTGTCAGCAGGGTTGGTTTCTTCTGAGGCCTCTTCTGAGGACATCTTCTCCCTGTGTCTTCACGTGGTCTTTCCTCTGTGTGTCTGTGTCCTAATCTCCTCTTCTTAAAGGACATCAGTCATACTGGACTAGGGCCCATCTCTATGACCTAATTAATTTAATTTCCTCTTTAAAGGCCTATCTCCAAATACAGTTTTGAGGTACTGAGTGTTAGGACTTCAAAATATGAATTTGGGGGGTGCGAAAGACACAATTCAGCCCATAACAGCACATTAAAACTAAAACAAAAATAAGTAAGTATATAAAGTTAAAACATGTGAGCCAAAACCCAACCTCCAACCTCCTCCAAAGAAAAAAGAAGAGAAAGAAAAGAAAAAACCTATTTTGTTTATCCTTCAGGCTCTTTCTCTCTGTGTAGCTGGAATGACATTATAATGATAAACTCAGGTGTAAAGACAACATCAATTTCCTTATTTTCTCTAATTCAATTTAAATGAGAACCCTAGAAAATTCAATCTCAACTGGTCCTAGATTCTTTTCCTTTCTTTAAGTCACCCAAGAATCACAACATGAACAGTCCTCATCTTCAGTCCACTGTGGTCATTGTTTCTATCTCCAGGTCCAGCTTCTCAAAGACAGGCAGCTTCCATGCTAGGCTTGGGACACTAGATTCTCAGGGCCTCAGTATCCAGGATCTAGTCTTGCAGATGCATCCACTTCCGTTTGAGGTCCTGCTGAAACCGTGCAACTCAGATGAGACTTGAACCCACGGGCCGGGATTCAAGCCCAGCCAGAACCCAGATTGGGACTTGAACCCCACGGTCTTTTCATTGAGATCACATACCTGGTCTCAGGACTTAATGAAGCTCAGGTTCTTGATGTCTCGTCACAGAAAGAATTCAGTGAGAGACAAAGTGATAAGTAAGAAGTGGATTTATTTAGAGAGAAACACACTCCACAGACAGAATGTGGGCCATCTCAGAAGGCGAGAGGCCCTGAAATATGGAGTGGTTAGTTTTTATGCACTGGGTAATTTCATAGGCTAACGAGTGGGAGGATTATTCCAACTATTTCAGGGAAGGGGCAGGGATTTCCAGGAATTGGGCCACCGTCCACTTTTGGACTTTTTATGGTTGGTCTCAGAACTGTCATGGTGCTGGTGGGTGTGTCATTTAGCATGCTAATGTATTACAATGAGCATATAATGAGGTTCAAGGTCCACTGGAAGTCAAATCTTCTACCACCTTGGACCTAGTTGGTTCTAGCCAGTTTTTGTCATGTCCTATGGCTATGTCATTCTTTTAAAGGTTGCGACCTGCCCCCTCCCCTTCTGTCTCACTACCATCTCCCCAGGCCACAGGCCCCTCTGCCAGGAGGCAGTAGAGAAAGAGCAGCAATTAAGAGGACGGGCCAGGAGGTTGGGCCACTGGGGGCTCAGTCCTGATGGTTTGCTATGCTTTGCTAGTTATGTGACCTTGGGCAAGGTGCTTCCCTCTCATGGTTCAGTTTCCTCATTTGAAAAGTTTTGAATAAAACTAATCTCTGTTTAGAAAGACAAATACTATATGATTTCACTTACATGTGGAATCTAAAAAAACAAATGAACAAACATAACAAAACAGAAACAGATATAGATACAGAGAACAAATAGGTGGTTGCCAGAGGGGAGAGGAGTGGGGAGAGGAAAGAAATAGGTGAGGGAGATTAAGAGGTCCAAACTTCCAGTTGCAAAATAAATGAGTCACGGATATGAAACAGTACAGTGTGGGGAATACAGTCATAACTATGTAATATATTTTTATGGTAACTGATGTAACTAGACTTACTGTGGTGATCATTTTGAAATGTATAGAAATATTGAATCACTATGTTGTGTAACAGGAACTAACATAGTGTTGTAGGTCAATTATACTTCAAAAACAAACAAACTCATTGAAAAAAAGATCAGATTTGTGGTTACCAGTGACACGGGGTTAGGGGAGAAGGAATTGCGTGAAGGCAGTCAAAAGGTACAAATTTCCAGATATAAGATAAATAAGTATTAGGGATATAATGTGCAACATGATAAATATAATTAACACCGCTGTATGTAATATATGAAAGTTGTTAAAAATGTAAATCCTAAGAGTTCTTATCACAAGGAAAAAAGTTTTTTCTATTTCTTTAATTTTGTATCTATATGAGATGATGGATGTTCACTAAACTTGTGAAATCATTTCATGATGTATGTAAGTCAAATCACTATGCTGTACACAAACTTACGTCAATTATATTTCAACAAAACTGGAAGAAAAAAATAGGCTCCATTTCATGACTAACACTCCTATTTACGCATTTAATCATTACAATGAAACTTATATGTTCAGATCAGAAAAATTGAGCCCCTATTCAGAGTCACACAGCTAGTAAGTGGCAGAGCTAGGATTCATAACCAACTCTCAGACAACTGGAACCAGCCTCATCAAGCCAATAAAAATGAGGAAGTTGATCTAAAAGTTGTTAAATATATTCTATTTTTGCTTAATGCAATTTTATTACTAGACCATAAGAATCTGTGATAATGGGAAATTCTAAGACAGTTATGTCAAATATTTACTGTAAGCATATGCTCATGTTAACTTGGCCCAGCCAGTGGACAAGACAAACCCAGTAGGCTACGGTGGAATGCTCGTTCTGAATTTGCACAGGCTGGGGGCTGCCTTGGATTCCAGACACACACTATGTCTGGTGCATAAAGCATCCATCAACATTAAGAGGTTTGCCCATAGTAAGAATTTAACCTAGAATTTAACCCAAGTTGATTAATTCCATATCTTTCTACTTCATCCTTGGGTGATCGACTCATCCCAGTTTGCCTGGGACTGTCCTGGTCTTAGCACTAGGACACCCCCCATTCCTGGGCGCACCAGGATACTTGATCACCTTAGTCGCTCACATTCAGTGAATGAGGATAGAAGATTGGGGTGGGTGGAACAAGAGAGAACAGATGACCACTTTGTTTATAAAGGCTGGGTCAGACGATTTCTGAGGTTGTTTCCAGTCTAATAAGTGCAAAGAAGCAAAGATGTTATCAACTCCTTAGATGTTAATTTTACAATTTAGTAGCTGGTAAGAAAGTGAGACCACACATGAGAAAAGTAACAACTCTAGCAGTACTGTGGAAGGTGAGACAGAAGATAACTTTGGGGAAGATAACTCGATTCTGTCCTCATATCTCCACACAGAATAGACCCTGCCCTCCTGCCCTGTTTCCCACACTGTACGCTATGGTCACACCTTAAATTATCTATTGAACTTGTTTGCATATTTTTTTGTCTTACTGGACACCAAAGTTCCTTGAGAGACTGAGTCCTATCCATCATTAAATAACCTGGGACAGGGACTTCCCTGGTGGCACAGGGGTTAAGAATCTGCCTGCTGGGCTTTCCTGGTGGTTCAGTGGTTAAGAATCGCCTGCCAATGCAGGGGACATGGGTCCGAGCCCTGGTCCAGGAAGATCCCACATGTTGTGGAGCAACTAAGCCTGTGCATCCCAACTACTGAGCCTGTGCCCTAGAGCCCTCATGCCTAGAGCCCATGCTCCTCAACAAGAGAAGCCACTGCAATGAGAAGCCCACACACAGCAACAAAGAGTATCCCCCGCTCGCCACAACTAGAGAAAACCCGTGCGCAGCAATGAAAACCCAACACAGCCAAACATTAATTAATTAATTAATTAAAAAAAAAAAAAAGAATCTGCCTTCCAATGCAGGGACACAGGTTATATCCCTAGTCTGGGAAGATCCCATGTGCCGCAGAGCAACTAACCCGTGTGCCACAACTACTGAGCCTGCCCTCTAGAGCCCGCGAGCCACAACTACTGAGCCCGCACACCACAACTACTGAAGCCCACGTGCCTAGAGCCCACGCCCTGCAACAAAGAGAAGCCACCGCAATGAGAAGCCTGCGCACCGCAACGAAGAAGCCCCCGCTCTCTGCAACTAGAGAAAGCCCGCACGCAGCAATGAAGACCCAATGCTGCCAAAAATAAATTAAATAAAATAAATACATTTATTAAATAAATAAATAAAGAGTGTTTGTTCCTTTTAAAAATAAATAAATAAATAAATGTCCTGGGACAGATCAGGTATTTTTAAATTATTGGTTGATTAATTGAACAAATGAATGATTAATTGAACACTTTTTTCTTCTATATTTAATTCACAATACATTTTGCTACTGAAAGCAGCTTACCTCCAGTGCTTATCATGAGTATCTTGAAAAAAACAGTATGTAATGATGGTATCTTTCACAATAATCAAACTAATCCTATTAGTGATAGAATTACTGATTACTGATGCCCTTTCACCCCCTTGAAGTTTTGCATTTATGGCAAATCTACACTACAGCTTTCCGTTTGAATCATGCAAGATCTAGCTGCACCATTATTACATTGTAGTCATTGCTCAGACAGGTGTGGCTCTGTTGCTTCAAACTATATATCTAATCTGACAGAGGATTTCTTTACCCTGTGTCTTGTGTCTCTGAGGTTTTCCAATGTTTTTGTTGGATCTGGCCAACATTTATTAAGTACCCGCTAAATATTTTGTATGAATGCCAGTTTTGTTGAATATTTAGGACTAATGAGAACATCAAAGTGGTATTATATAATCTCTGCCTTCAAGGAATTTCTGGTCTACTGAAAGAGCTAAGACTTGTATAGACATGAAAAGATAACTAACACTGGATCTTACGTAAAGCAGTACATTTAATAGGCCAAATGAGTGGCATAGAAATTAAATGACAATACCCTTGATTATCATTATCTTACTTGTCTTTCCCATTATTCTGTGAGTGCTTTGAGGATATATTATTTGTAAACTCAGCATCTGCTTTTCAAGAGACATCTGATTTTTAACAAGCTTCCCAGGTAATTCTAATGTACGATGAAGGTTAAGAATCAGTATTGTAGACAATAGGGAGGGATGGAGGGGTTTGAAGCAAGAAGATGTCATGATAGAAGTATCTGATGAAGATTCATCTAGCAGAGTGCAAGATGGAGCAGAGCACAGAGAAACTGGAGATCAAAGATACAGAATGAAAGCTGCTGCATTTCTCCACTCTTGAGATAATGAAAACCAGAAACACTAGGAATAGCATAAAGGGAAAGGAAGGGATGGACATGAAAAGCACTAAGCAGGAGGAATCATCAAACTTGGTGACTGAGTGTTTGCTAGAGAAGAAGAATGAAAAATAACTTCAATATTTCTAATTTAAGGAACTTGAATAATAATAACAGCTAACGTGTAATAATCACTGCGGTGGTCACTATGGCCAGGCTACCTCAACAACCATGCCCAACCCTCTTCTTTTGCGCTCATCTCTCATTAGAGGCTAGAAACTAGATGGTCTCTTTCCTGGCCTCTTTCACAGACAAGGGTGGACCTCTGACTTATTCTTGGCAATCAGATGTAGGGAGAAGTCCTTTGTGAGGCTCCTGGGAAAGCTGTTATTTTCCTGATGAAAGGGACAGTGGATGCTGACCCTGCCCTTCTCCCTTCTTCTTTCCTTGAATGCAGATGTGACACCTGGACTTGCAACACCTGGTGACCACAATGTGATAACCATGGAGATGAAAAGCCAGCATGCTAAAGATGGCAGAGGGTAAGGCAGGAAGAAGTGGGGTCTTTGGTGGACCACTGAACTGCTGCACCAAACCTGGAACTACCCACCTCTAGAATTCTAGTTATGAAAGATAATTAAATATGTTTTATTTGCCTACCATACCATTAACTGCTGTTCTGTTATTTGCAACGTAACACACCCAAACTGATACAAACACTGACTATGCGCCAGGCACTGGTCTAAGCACTTTAACCCAATGCTTCCAACAACTTGATGAGGAATGTGTTATTATTAGCCCAATTATACAAATGAGGTAATTAAGGCATCAAAAAAGTCAAATAATTTGGCCAAGGCCACACACCTAATAAGCAGCACAGCAGGGAATTGAACCCAGGCAGTCAGCCTCCCAAGCCCTCACTCTTAACCACTACATATCTAGTTTCTCAATATCGGTGAGAGCATAGATAGAAATAAATGTTGGGAACAGGTGTCAACAGCTGGAAATCCAAGTGGAAATGTCCATCAGGCAGTTAGAAATGCCAAGTCTGAAGCACAAGAATATAAAAGACCTTATTTAGAACAAGGAGCTATCTGCATTGAAATAAGAGTTGATTTAGTAACTCCAAAAGTTCCAAATTCTCTCCTATCTACAAGGTGAGCTGAGCTGAACAGAACCATATATGTAGCAACACTAGCTTGGCCGGAATAGTGATGCTTTGTTGACAAAATGCCTTTGACTATCCAAAAGCTGGCTCCCTTGTTAGTGCAGCATTTAGGTTCTGGCTTATGAGTTCATTGTTTAAAGGAATGTTGTTAAGTGTAACTCTTGACTTCTTAATGCCAGAGAAGATTGTTGGCTGTGTGTGGCAATTTCCCAGTGCAGGCCAATGCAGAACATGACCCCAATCTTCCAGATAGCTGCCAGTTTGCAAGGCTGGCCTGACCCAGCAAAATTACCTGGAATCTGGAATAGGGCTTCCAGGGCTGCTGACTGTTCTATCACCTTCAACAACAGGACAGCCTGTTCTCAGAAAAGAGAATGAATGTTGTTTACCTTCATACCACTGAGGTTCAGAGTAAAAGATGTTTGTGAGAGTGGGAAAAAGAGGGGGAAATAGGTGACATTCATTCCAAATAATGGTAATAAGAGCTTGCACTTATTGAGTCCTGGCTCTGTGTTGAGTGAGTGCCTTTGGTGCATTATCTCACTCAAAACAGGGTAATTTCTGGTCTGTTTCTATTTTAACAGAATCACAAAATGTCCAGAGAAAATTGTTGTTAATCACTGATAGTACCTTGGCACTTGCCAATCGTTTTTTGTTGTTGTTGTTTTCCATCTTTCCTCAAAGGCCTAATAAAGGTCAGCTGGAACACTCTATTGATGCCCATGACCCAGCAATAATTCTCATACAAGGCTGACAGCTAGGAAAATAGATCAGTCCTGTGGAAAACAAATTGGCCTGCCTGAGAGATCTGAGAGGCCACGTATATGAAAAAGATACATCTATGAACTTCCTATTGCCAACTTTGAAAGGTTGGTATTTACATGGTCCTAGAAATGGAGCCAACCTAATCCTTACTGATCCAACATAAGGTTATAAATGCTCTGCTGTATTGGAAAAGAACTAAAGAAGGGAAAGATGTCTATTGCACAATCCAGGTATTGGTCAGAATGTGTTGTCCTTTCCTTGATGATCAGCTTCAGTTCTGATCTAGATGTTCTGATCCCCATCACAAATCACAGAGGACACTGGAACAATTTTACTATCATTAAATGCTTAAACGATGTTACAATCACTTAAGCAACTAGAGTATGCATATTAAACCTTTAATTTATAATCCTTTTGCCAAAGCACTTCTGTTAGAATTTAATATTTCTCTGGACTCACACTTCAAGTCCACTCATTACAATTAATTCCAATCTACCTAATCAAGGATGCATGTCTTTACTTATTCTCCCTAAAAGTAACAGAGATTACAAATGGATGGATTTCATTACTGTTCACGATTGTGGTCAGTTGTTCTCAGGTCCTCGGTCTGGAAACATTTCCCACCGGGACGCTATTTGGAAGCTAAACAACCATAGAGTTAGCTGCTAACAACAATAACAAAAAGGAGACAGGAAAAAAATACACATCACACTTATTACAGAGATAAGAATGAGAGAGGCTGAATCACCATTGAAGGGGTCAGTAGTCCAAGGCCACTCATGCCTCATGATTGGCAGCTGCAAAGGGTTCCCTTTGCCAAGCCCACTGTTCAGAGGGCAAGAGGTCAGAAAAGCAGTGACAGTGCCTTGGAGAAGTGGCTCATCCAGCATTAGTGGCTAAATCCAGGAACACTGGAAAAACACCTGCAGGTGGCATCTAATCTAGTATTTAAAAGCACACAGGGAAGCAACTAGCAAGTCCTCACAATTCTGCAAAAGTTGATTTTTTTTGGTCCCAAAAGAGAATGAAGGAGAAATGAATTCCCCCCTAGACTTCAAACTCCAAGATACACACCTAGTGGAGTACTAGGTGCACAATAGGAGAGTAATAAATGTTTGTTGGAACTGAAATTAACTGACATGTCCTATCACTGAATCTGCATAACTACCTGACAAAATAGGTACTGTTGTCCCCATTTTACTGTGAAGAAATTGAGAAAGAATAGTTTGGTAACTTGTTAAAAAGGAATAAAGCCAGGACACAAACTCAGGTCTTTGCGGCCCCAAAGCTAATGTTCTTTCCATTGTGTCGTGATGCTGCAAACCACCTGCTTTGCTAAATTAAGAAAAGAACTCCCACACCTCTTCTTTTTTTTAATTAATAATCATTTATTTTTGGCTGCATTGGGTCTTCGTTGCTGCACGCGAGCTTTCTCTAGTTGCAGCGAGCAGGGGCTACTCTTAGTTGCGTCGTGGGCTTCTCATTGCTGTGGCTTCTCGTTGCAGAGCACAGGCTCTAGGTGCGCGGGCTTCAGTAGTTGTGGCACGCGGGCTCAGTAATTGTGGCTTGCGGGCTCTAGAGCGCAGGCTCAGTAGTTGTGGCGCACGAGCTTAGTTGCTCCACGGATCTTCCCGGACCAGGGCTCGAACCCATGTCCCCTGCACTGAGAGGCAAATTCTTAACCATTTGTGCCACCAGGGAAGTCCCCTGCATCTTTCCTAATTATAACTTTTATAAGACTATTCTATATATGTAAAATCCCCTTTTATTCAGGTCTCCTTATTTCCTGCAGATGATCTTGTTTATTTCTTTATTCAAAATGTGGACATGCTTCCACATTAACACCACTTCTTTGTCTTTTCCCCCATCCTCCCTTCCTTCACTACTGTCACAGAGAAAGTGGTGGCCCTCCAGTTCTGGGTGAGATTTTTCTGTCATAGAACCATGACCCCATTTGTTCATAACCTCACAGAGAAGTGCTGCTGTGACTTATATGAAGCCTTGACTGGCCACATTTTGGCACTGGTCAGTGCTGCTGTGACTTATATGAAGCCTTGACTGGCCACATTTTGGCACTAGGTCAGTGTTGAGCTGGTTCCTCCAACCCTGCTGAGATCCCTACTCCTATTCAGAGGTTTTAAGAAATAGTCATCAGTGCTCAAACTAGTAGCTTCAAACAGCTCACAGTTAAGGAAGCTCTGCTGAATGGTTTGGTGGCCACTGAGGTGTGAATGTGATTTTATGTTGGCAAGATCATAGGCAAGTGTGGCATCGTTGGCTATAGTGTTTAAAGACCAAACTTTAACATGTGATTATATTTTGTTTATTATTTGAGTGTCCTTGGACCATGTGTGACCAGACTGCTGTCTGCTTAAAATGATGTCAAAATCAGTGTTTTCTCTATCAAATGCTACATGGACGGTCACAATATTTCTTGGTACTAAGTTGGGTTGTCTTTTGCTTTGATACATTAATACAGCTCTAAATGTATGTCTTTGCTTAGCCTGAAATTGGAAAGGATATGTGCAAACGTAACATTGTGGTACATGTGTATATGGGGATAACATTTTAATTTGATGGTTTGAAACATACATATATTTTAAAATATTTATTTATATATTTATTTGTCTGTGCTGGATCTTCATTGCAGCACGTGGGATCTTTAGTTGTGACATGTGGGTTCTTTAGTTGCAGCATGTGGGCTCTTTTAGTTGCGGCATGTGGGCTCTTAATTGCTGCAGGCAGGATCTAGTTCCCTGACCAGGGATCGAACCCAGGCCTCCTGCACTGGGAGCATGGAGTCTTAACCACTGGACCACCAGAGAACTCCTGGTTTGAAATATATGATGCTGTAGTATATGATGTAGTTAAATCATCTCAGTAGTCATAAAGAATAAAATTTGGACTGTTTCTCCTTGTAAACATCACAGAAAGATCCTTTTGATAACAGCTATGTCTATAAATGTTAGGGTACTTCTTATCAACTTGAATATGGTCTCCTCAAGCGAGAATAGCAGGCTGGTCTTATAAATGTGTATATTTGTTACATCTTTATCAGTAGGACAGAGTGAATGAGAATCATGATCTACATTTTAAATCTAAGTTTGCTACATATTATATCATTAATCTATTCAGTCTTATGATTTTTAGAACTTATCTTTGCAAAATAAAATATATAAAAAGGATTAAAACTTAGTATCATCCATGGGTCTAAATAGCATATTATATCCTGAAATAAATAGATATGATTGGTATTAAAAAAAAAAGTGGTCTTCCTCTATCTCAAAGTGAAAGCTCCCTCCGTGTCCCTCATTCTCATCCATTCTCTGGGGGCTTACTCCACCAATAATCCCCTCAACTTGACCACATTTCATTACATCTTCATTCTTTCTTCTGTGACTTCTTCCTGCCAATGTATAAATGTTTTGAAGTGCTCCCCATCTTAATACACACAGACAAACATACACACACACACACACACACACACACACACACACACACACATCACCTCCACTCACCAGGCTACCCCTCCTTGAACTAATACATTCCTGCTCCTCTCTCCTTCCCTTCATTACCAAGTTCCTTTATCAGGGCCCCCATTTCCTCACCACCTAACCATGTGCATCCTCATCATGTGCAAAAAATTCTCTCTGATAACCACTGAAGGATCAAATCCAACAGCTTTTTCTTGGTTTTCATCCTCCTCAGACTCTCTGCAGCCAGCCACCATCAACAACTCTTACTTCTTCATATTATCTTCTCCCATGATTTTTCATAATGTGTTCACTCTTAAGATCTTGTTCTCATTCTCTGATTCCTCTTTCTCCTTCTGACCCCAAAAGAAGTACTCCCTTTGGTTATGCCCATGGTTCATTTCTCTTCTCTTTACGTTCCTCCTTTGGAAATTTTACTCAATCTTTTCTACCAATCTTAGGTCTTGACTAATGCTGGAGTCCACATTTCTAACTGCTTGTTGGCATCTGCCTATCCTCCTGACAACCCAAACTCATTACGCTCAAAATATAGTGAACTTTCTTTTTGTACATATCTATTAATTATACTGTAAATACTATCCTTCTCAACCACTGTGGAAAAAAATATTCACAAGTTAAGGTTGCATATGTCTAATGCTACAGAAGCCAAATATTAATCATAGGAGGTCTAATATTCAAATAAGATTTTTTCTTTTGTTTAAAGAATGATTTTTCAAAATTAATGAATATTTTTCTAAAGTAATATGATTAGTAAAAAGAATAATTCAAAAATACAAAATAGTATATTATATACAGTAAAAGGTAGGTTGTCCTCTCATCCCTGACCACCATACCTCCAATTCCCCTTCTCAGGAGCAACCTGTGTTAACAGCTTGCTATATATCCACCCAGATATAGTCTATGCATTTGCAAGTATATATGTATAGATACTCCTTAAAAATTCCAGCACAATTCAATGGTAGCATGCTACATACATTATACTCCAAATTACTTTTTTTCACTTAATAATATATTTTGGAGTTTATTTCTCACAAAACATACCTTATTTATTTTTAAGGATTCTATAATATAACCTTGTATGGATACATTTCCTGTTCTTTCCAGTTTTTGCTTTATAAACAACATGTCAATGACTAGTCTGCAAACTTCTATGAACATATCTATAGGACAAAGTACTGTAAATGAAATTGTTAGGTCAAGGGGCTTATGCACTTTTATTTTTAATAGGTATTGCCCCCAACAGCAATGTATGAGATAATTAAAATAATAATAACTGGATTGAATTCAAATGGTCTTAAAACTTTTGAAAATGCCCCATCTTCCATTTTGTCAAGCATCTGACATTCTCTCATTTTGCGGGTGAAGGGTGGTAGGCAAAATGTAGTGAGAGGACAAGCAGGTATGGGGCAGTCTTGGATCCTGCCAATGAGGACCACCTGGAATAGTGTGAAGACCTCCGCAGGAAGATGCTAAAGAGGAACGGACAGATGTCCAACGGTTGTTGAGGCACTCATAAATAACCAGCCAGAGGAGGTCTGTTCACCTCTATCAAGGCATCCCCAAGTGGAGATCTCCAGCTCTGGGAAATCGAGGGGGATGATGGTATCTAAAGAAACCACTAATGTGTCCTGAGAAGGTCTGATCACTACTGAGTTCAGACAGAATTAGCCTTAGGGCTTCCCTGGTGGTGCAGTGGTTAAGAGTCTGCCTGCCAATGCAGGGGACACGGTTTGAGCCCTGGCCCGGGAGGATCCCACATGCCGCGGAGCAGCTGGGCCCGTGCGCCACAACTACTGAGCCTGCGCTCTAGAGCCCGCGAGCCACAACTACCGAAGCCCACACGCCTAGAGCCTGTGCTCTGCAACAAGAGAGGCCGCCACAGTGAGAAGCCCGCGCACAACAGTAGACCCCGCTCACCACAACTAGAGAGAGCCCACGCGCAGCAACGAACACCCAATGCAGCCAAAAATAAATAAATAAAATAAATAAATTTATTAAAAAAAAAAAAGAATTAGCCTTAAACAGCTTCAAAGCCCAGGGAACAACAGGCAGTTAAGACTTTTTCTATGCATTATCTCTTCAACCCTGGGTGTGTCAGAAGTCATGGATGCCGGGGGTGGGGGAGGTGTGGTAATAGAGAGGAGATGTAGCCCAACTTAATCTTAACTGACACAAAAGCATGCACCCTCAAAAAAATGGTTACACATATGCATCAAGACCTGTGTGAGGATTTTCATAGCAACATTTGTAAAAGCAACATACTGAAACAATCTGAATGTCCATGGATACATGGATGCATAAAATGTAGTCTTTTTCTACAATGAAATATTATGCATCAAAACTTGTAAACTATAGCTACATGCATCAACATGGATGAATTTCAGGATTATAATGCTGAGGGGAGAAAAATGAGAAACAGAAAGGTATATATCACATGATTCAAACTATATAATTAACTTTCTATAAGTTAATGCTTTTAAACTAAAACATGTGACACTAAACAATATATTATTTAAGAATACATACAGAGTGGTAAAATTAAAAAGAAAAGCAAGAAAATGTTAAACAAAAAATTCAGGATAATGGTTCCTTCTGAAGGAGGGGAGTGGAATTGGGAAGGGGCATTCTAGGGAATTCTAAAGTACTGGGAATGTTCTAGTTCTAAAGCTGTGACACTGATAATTTGTTTTATCATCATTCTTTAAACCTTACGTGTATCTTACAAATGCAGTTAATCTCTTCATTATTCAATAAAAACAAATTATAGAAAAAATAGAACCGTAGATATTTTCATTAGTCTGAAAAATCCCTTAGTTTTCTTTCACTTTCATAATCATGTGGAATGCATATAAAGCAATTTGCACAGTACTTAACAAGTGGGATCTATTTTCATGAACCTCCAACTCACCGCTTGTTTGTCCTGTGGGGATTTTTTTTTTTTTTACATCTTTATTGGAGTATAATTGCTTTACAATGGTGAGTTAGTTTCTGCTTTACAACAAAGTGAATCAGTTATACATATGTTCCCATATCTCTTCCCTCTTGCGTCTCCCTCCCTCCCACCCTCCCTATCCCACCCCTCTAGGTGGTCACAAAGCACCGAGCTGATCTCCCTGTGCTATGTGGCTGCTTCCCACTAGCTCTCTATTTTACGTTTGGTATTGTATATATGTCCATGCCACTCTCTCACTTTCTCCTGTGGGGATTTTAAAGAACTAATACAAGAGTAGCAAGAGCATCGATTTGCTGAGACAACAAGTACTCAGCAGCTTTACGTGGTCCCAGGCAGTGTCAGCACAACACCCAGTGGAAGTGGGAAGGCTGGAATTGTCATGCTACCCTTCCGATGCTGACTATCTGATTTGAATTATCTTCTCACTGAAGGGAATGTCTGTCCTTCCTCCACAACTATGTTCACCTTCACAACTTATCACCACCAGCCTGCAGCCTCCTGCTCCAGGACCCTCCGCAGTTACGTTCAGCATGTCGGATCAATAATGGCCATAACCCCATGTACAGAGTGCTACTCTGTGCCAGGCATTGCTATCTAGCCCCCCAAAACTCCCCAGGCATAACGAGTTTTAAGCCCATTTTACAGAAGAAAACAAGCTCAGGGAAGATAAACTTTAGACAGCTAAAGTCATAGTAGTATCAAGTACTGGAGGTAGAATTCAAGTCCAGGTCTCTCTGACTCCAAGTGCAAACCTCTCAACTGGCACCCAGCACTCTTCATCATGGGACTTCCCTTGTCTATCCAATTTTCCAATGAACCCTCCTCTCCAGTAAGGCAGGCAAGTATCCTGAATGTTTCCTGGAAAAGTCAGGCTCAGTTTGTGTTCATGCCTTTCCTTATGTTATTTCCCCTGCTGCAAACATCCTCTCCTCCACTCATCCAAATACTACACTTCTTTCAAGCTTCTATTTGGGACTGTTCTTCTGAAGTCTTCCCCAACCAATCCAACTCCAGAGTGGTTTCACTTTATCAGAATTTTTTTTGTCTTCTAATGTTTTTTTTCTTTTTTGATTACCTAGGCTAAGGTTCCATAAGAGACAAGATGCCATCTTCTTTTATATCATTTGGTTTTACTTTATTTGGGGTTCTCCACACCCAGTGACTGCAAAATAAATGAAGACAGTGATCCAGGTACTATACAGACATAATTATAATCCCTGTGGCAGTGGTTCCAAGGAGATTCCAAATTTCCCTCGGAGCTTGTTAAATCTGTAGATGCCAAGCTTCACTCCAGGGACCTAGTGAGTCAGAATCTCGTGGGGTTACAGGGTGGGAAGAACTACGTATCTGTATTTTTTACACATGATTTTAAGTGCACCCTCAGATGAGAACCTTATGCTTTGTTGCAGTTCAGGACCATGTCAATTCAGATAAACACATAAGGAAGGTGAGTCAAAATTCTAAGAAATATGTACTTATAAGACTTATAAATACATATTTCAAGATATCTATTTCCTTATGGGCATGATTTGTTTAAGGGAAGAAGAAGGAGAAGGAGGTAGGGAAGAAAGGAAGCAAAGAGGGAGGAAAGGAAAAGAAAGGGGAGGGAAGGGGATGGGGCTGTAACCTTGTAAAACTTCACAGACTCTCCAAGCATCTTATTCTGCATTTGAGCAGTCCTGATTTTTTTTTTGAAACTTTCTTAATACCTTATTTTTAAAATTTTTATTTTATATTATAGTTGATTAACAATGTTGTGTTAGTTTCAGGTGTATAGCAAAGTGATTCAGTTAAGCATATACATGTACCTATTCTTTTTCAAATTCTTTTCCCATTTAGGTTATTACAGAATATGGAGCAGAGCTTCCTGTGCTGTACAGAAGGTCCTTGTGGTTATCTGTTTTAAATATAGCAGTGTGTACTGTTGGTGGGAATGTAAATTGGTACAGCCACTACGGAGAACAGTATGGAGGTTCCTTAAAAATCTAAAAATAGAGCTACCGTATGATCCAGCAATCCCACTCCTGGGCATATATTTGGAAAAAAAGCACAGTTTGAAAGGATACATGCCCCCCAATGTTCATTGCAGCGCTGTTTACAATAGCCAAGACATGGAAGCAACATAAATGTCCATCAACAGATGAATGGATAAAGAAGATGTGATTCCATATATACAATGGCATATTACTCAGCCATTAAAAATAATGAAATAATGCCATTTGCAGCAACATGGATGGACCTGGAGATTATCATACTAAGTGAAGTAAGTCAGACAGAGGAAGACAAATATCATATGATATTGCTTATATGCACAATCTAAAAAAAAGATACAAATGAACTTATTTACAAAACGGAAACAGACAAACAGACTTAGAGAACAAATTTATGGTTATGGGGGGGAGGAGGGGAAGGATAGATTGGGAGTTTGAGATTAACATGTACACACTGCTATTTTTAAAACAAGGACCTATTGTATAGCACAGGGAACTCTGCTCTATAATACTCTGTATTAACCTAAATGGGAAAAGAATTTGAAGAAGAATAGATACATGTATCTGTATAACTGAATCACTTTGTTGTACACCTGAAACTAACACAACATTGTTAATCAACTATACTCCAATATAAAATTTAAAAATTTTTTTAAATTTAAAATAAATAAACATAGTAAATCCTATTTTTTTAAATATAGGATTCCTATCCTATAATAATATTTTAATCAATTCTCCTTAAATTTTCTAACTTCTCCACTTGAAAAAAAATGCTATATTAGGGGCTTCCCTGGTGGCGCAGTGGTTGGGAGTCCGCCTGCCGATGCAGGGGACACGGGTTCGTGCCCCAGTCCGGAAGGATCCCACGTGCCGCGGAGCGGCTGGGCCCGTGAGCCATGGCCGCTGAGCCTGCGCGTCTGGAGCATGTGCTCCGCATCGGGAGAGGCCACAACAGTGACAGGCCCATGTACCGCAAAAAAAAAAAAAAAAAAAATGCTATATTAGTACTCAGCATTAAAAGTCAATGATTCTGACTTTTGCTTCTGATTCTGATAGTCAGCACTGTCCCTTTGTTTTTTTTGAAGTATTCCTTTTCCTGTCTTCACTAACTCTTTTTTTTTTTTTTTTTGCCTGAGTCAGGTCTTAGTTGTGGCACACGGGCTCCAGAGTGTGTGGACTCAGTAGCTGCAGCACGCAGGCTCTCTAGTTCTGCTGCACAGGCTCCAGAGTGCGTGGTCTTAGTTGCCCCACAGCACGTGGGATTCAATTCCCTGACCGGGGATTGAACCCATGTCCCCTGCATTGGAAGGCAGATTCTTAACCACTGGACCACCAGGGAAGTCCCTTCACTCTTTATAATGAAAATCAAAACAAAATAAAATATAATGAAAGCATAACCCAGAGCTGAGAATTATAAATTCAGTAAGTAAGTTTTTTTGGCAATTAAAAGTGTCTTGCTCACAGAGACAAAGGAAACACACCACAGAGGCAGATGCTGGAGTGATACTTCCATAAACCAAGGAATGTCTGGGGCTACCAGAAGCTGGAAGAGGCAAGGAAGGGTCCTCCCCTAGAGATTTTGTAAAGAGCATGGCCTAGCAAACACCTTGATTTCATACTTCTAGCTTCCAGAACTGCAAGAGAATATGCCAAAATAATAATAATAATAATATAATGTCTTGCTCAATGCAAGAACAATACTAGCTCAGTGTAGAAAAATTAGATAAAAGCTGCACAAAAAGAATAAATTTTAAAATATCCATAATCAGTGATGTGAACAAAAATGTCAAAGTAAGGCCTTGAAAATTCTCTGCTCTGTAAACACAAGGAAAACACCAACAAAAATTATCCGAATCAACTTCTTCAGAACTCCGGAAATTAACCAAAGGCTTGCAGTAATCCAGGGAGTGTTTATTCAAGAAAAATGGCTTGATCTCAGTAAGAACAGCAAGCTCTGTGGCATTTTAATTTACCTGTCTCTATCCCCCTTTCCCCATCTCTGCAAGAAGCCTTGAAAACCAACATCCCAAGACTTCCCTGGTGGTCTGGTGGGTAAGACTCCACGATACCAATGGCCAGGGTTCAATCACTGGTCAGGGAACTAGATCCCTCATGCATGTCACAACTAAGAGTCCGCGTGCCGCAGCTAAGAGTCCACATGCCGCAACTAAGAAGCCTGCATGCCACAACTAAGTCCGCATGCTGCAACTAAAGATCCCACATGCCGCAACAAAGATCCCACATGCCACAACTAAGACCCAGAGCAACCTAAATAAATAAACAATAAAAATTTTTAAATATTAAAAAAGAAAGAAAGAAAACCAACATCCCACTAGTGAAAACCAGCAGCCTGGCAGCCGCTTGCAGGAGCAGAGTGGTTGGAGCTCCTTCAAAGCCCCACTTACAGAGAATTGTCATTATTTGACCTGTCTGGTGGTTCCCTGGAAGATCCCACTCAGAAGGCTGTCTTTGTATGACCTAACTCAGAGGTCATCTAGTGCTAACAACATTTTCCCTATGGGTGTTTGTCAAAAAAAATCAGACAAAACAAAACAAGCAAAAAAATAAAACAGAAACAGACTCACAGATCCAGAGAACAAATTGTTGGTTACCACAGGGGAGAGAAGGAAGGGAAGGGGCAGAATAGGTAAGGGGCATTAAGAGGTACAAGCTAGCAGTTATAAAATAAATGAGTCACAGGGACATAACATACAGCAAAAGAAATATAGTCAATATTTTATAAAAACTTCATATGGTGTATAATCTATGAAACTATGAAATTGCTATATTGTAAACCTGAAAAAAATATAATATTGTAAGTCAAATATACTTCAATAAATAATTAAAAAAAAAGAAAAAACAGAGGTAACTTTTTAAAAGTGTAGCTGCATGAGGTGGTAGATAACAGTTATGTTAAAGCAAAAGAAGCCATATACAAAAGGCCACATGTTATATGAATCCATTTACATGAAATGTCCATAATAGGTAAATTTATAGAGATAGAAAATAGATTACTGGTTCCCAGGGGCTGTAGGGAAAAGGGAATTAGAAGTGACTGCTTAGGACAGGAATAAAGATGCAGATGTAGACAATGGACTTGAGGACATGGGGAGTGGGAAGGGTAAGCTGGGATGAAGTGAGGGAGTGACATGGACATATATACACTACCAAATGTAAAATAGATAGCTAGTGGGAAGCAGCAGCATAGCACAGGGAGATCAGCTCGGTGCTTTGTGACCACCTAGAGGGGTGGGATAGGGAGGGTGGGAGGAAGATGCAAGAGGGAGGAGATATGGGGATATATGTATATGTATAGCTGATTCACATTGTTATAAAGCAGAAACTAACATACCATTGTAAAGCAATTATACTCCAATAAAGATGTTTTTTAAAAAAAGAGTGACTGCTTAATGGTTAAAGAATTTCTTTTGGAAATGATGAAAATGTTCTTGAATTAGTGATGATATTTATGCAACTTTGTGAATATATAAAAACCACTGAATTGTTCACTTTAAGTCAGAAAATTTTATGGTATGTGATTTCTTTTTTTTTTTTTGCGGTACGCGGGCCTCTCACTGCTGTGGCCTCTGCCATTGCGGAGCACAGGCTCCGGACGCACAGGCTCAGCGGCCATGGCTCACAGGCCCAGCCGCTCCACGGCATGTGGGATCTTCCCGGACCGGGGCAGGAACCCGTGTCCCCTGCGTCAGCAGGCGGACTCTCAACCACTGCGCCACCAGGGAAGCCCTATGGTATGTGATTTCTATTTCAATTTAAAGATAGCAATTTTTAAAATTATATGTACCCACAATTATAATTTTGTAATTTAAATAAAAGGAAATTTATAAAAATATTATCATAATCCCATAATCCAAATATAATCACTATTAATATTTTGGTCTATTTCTAATCTTTCGCTACTGCATCAATGTTATTACGCATTGGTTAAGAGCACTCACTGTCGATCCTCAGTCTGAGTTAGAATCCTGCACTTACTAATCGTGCAATCATGGGCAAGCTCATTAACCTCTCTGGTCTGTTCCTCATCTATAAAATGGAGATAATAATATTGACTTCAAATGGTTGTTGTGAGAATTAAGGGAGTTTAAAAATGTAGAGCCCTTAAACATGTGGCTGGCACATAATAAGTGTTCAATATAGGCTGGCTATTTTTATTACTGAAAATAAAGCTGTGTGAATATCCTTGAATATATATCTTTTCATTTGTCTAATTTTAAAAATTAATTCCACAAAGTGAAATTGCTGTTTCAAAATATAGGCACATGAAACAGACAAAATGTTATTTTAAGGTTGCCTAAGAGTTTTCTATTACTGGAAATGGATATACTACTGAGTGTTCACAAATTTGGAAACATGTGAAAAAAAATCAAAAGAAAAAAGAAAAATAGTCCCTGAAGAAATAATCAAGGGAGAAAAAAAAGAGCTTTTAAAAGTTATAATCATAATTCTCAGAGAGATTTAAGAAAATATGGGTCCATAAAATAAGGATGCTGTGAGAAGAAAATAATTTGTGAGTAAGAACTAGCTTTTGGAAATTAAAAAATATAATTTCCTGAACTAAAATTTAATAAGGAGCTAGAAGACAGAGTTGAGGACATCTCCCAGGATGAAAAACAAAAGGCAAAAATAGAAAAAATCGGGCTTCCCTGGTGGCGCAGTGGTTGAGAGTCCGCCTGCCGATGCAGGGGACGCGGGTTCGTGCCCCGGTCCGGGAAGATCCCACACGCCGCGGAGCGGCTGGGCCCGTGAGCCATGGCCGCTGAGCCTGCGCGTCCGGAGCCTGTGCTCCGCAACGGGAGAGGCCACAACAATGAGAGGCCCATGTACTGCAAAAAAAAAAAAAAAAAAAAAAAAAAAAAACAGAAAAAATATGAGAGAGAGGTAAGACACAGAGAGAGTCAATCTGAGAAGCCTCACATTTGACTGATAAGGCTCCAGCAAAAGAGAAGAGAAAAAAAGGATTATCAAAGACCCTGTACAAAACTTTATGCCAAAAAGAAGAATTTATCTTCATTTTGAAAAATCCACAGAACAAGTGACAAAGACATAGACCTAGACATATCTTTATGAAATTTCAGAACTCGAAGATGAAGAAAAGATCTCAAAATCTCCTGGAAGGGGGAAAGATATGCACTACCCTGCTTATCAGCAGCCCAAGTTTCTAGAAATCAATGGCACAAGCCCTTCAAATTTCCGAGGGAAAATGATCTTCACTTTAAAATTCTATACTCAAACTTTCAGTCAATATGAGGAAAAAAATAAGGACATCATCAAGCATTCAAGGACACAGAAATTTTACTTAATCCATATATAAGAGTAACTTCTTTGCAAGTTACTTGAGGATGTACTCCAGCAAGATAAGGGAGTAATAAAGCAAAGAGAAATAAAAGAGGAATATTAAAAGGAAAATCCTAATATGATAACCCTGTAGCAATTGTAGAAATTGACCAGTCCAGATTAGAGCAAGAATATGGAGGCTTCTGGGAATGGGTGAGTGGTTTGCTCACCCATTTGCTCACCCAGCTCACAAGAGCCCATTGTTAATTTTCAGGAATGTTGCAAGTCAATTGTTTAAAACATTGTTATTAAAAATTAATGCCTAAAAGGGGGAGACCTTCAAGATGGTGGAGGAGTAAGATGTGGAGATCACTTTCCTCCCCTCAAATACATCAGAAACACATCTACATGTGGAACAACTCCTACAGAATACCTACTGAATGCGGGAAGAAGACCTCAGACTCCCCAAAAGGCAAGAAACCCCCCACACACCTGGGTAGAGCAAAAGAAAAAAGAAAAAACAGAGACAAAAGGATAGGGACAGGGCCTGCACCTCTGGGAGGGAGCTGTGAAGGAAGGAAAGTTTCCACACACTAGGAAGCCCCTTCACTGGTGGAGACAGGGAGTGGCGGAGGGGGAAAGCTTCGGAGTCACGGAGGAAAGCACAGCAATAGGGGTGTAGAGGGCAAAGCGGAGAGATTCCCGCACAGAGGATCGGTGCCGACCAGCATGCAACAACCTGAGAGGCTTGTCTGCTCACCCGCTAGGGGCGGGTCAGGGCTGGGAGCTGAGTCTCGGGCTTCGGAGGTCAGATCCCAGGGAGAGGACTGGGGTTGGCTGCGTGAACACAGCCTGAAGGGGGCTAGTGCACCACAGCTAGCTGGGAGGGAGTCCGGGGAAAAGTATGGACCTGACTAAGAGGCAAGAGACCATCGTTTCGGGGTGCGCGAGGAGAGGGGATTCAGAGCACTGCCTAACTGAGCTCCAGAGACAGGCGCGAGCCACGGCTATCAGCATAGACACACCACAGATGGGCATGAAACACTAAGGCTGCCACTGCAGCCACCAAGAAGCCTGTGTGCAAGCACAGGTCACTATCCACACCTCCCCTCCCAGGAGCATGTGCAGCCTGCCACTGCCAGGGTCCCGTGATCCAGGGACAACTTCCCCAGGAGAACACACGGTGCGCCTCAGGCTGTTGCAACATCACGCCAGCCTCTGCTGTCGCAGGCTCGCCTGGCATTCCATACCCCTCCCTTCCCCTGGCCTGATTGAGCCAGAGCCCCTTAATCAACTGCTACTTTAACCCGGTCCTGTCTCAGCAAAGAACAGACACCCTCAGGTGACATACATGCAGAGGTGGGGCCAAACCAAAGCAGAACCCCAGAAGCTAAGAGAACAAAGAAGAGAAAGGGAAATCACTCCCAGCAGCCTCAGGAGCAGCGGATTAAATCTCCACAGTCAACTTGATGTACCCTGCATCTGTGGAACAACTGAATAGATAATGAATCATCCCAAAATTGAGGTGGTGGATTTTGGTAGCAAATGTAGAGTTGGGGTTTGCTTTCTGTGTCTAATTTGTTTCTGGTTTTATGTTTATCTTAGTTTAGTATTTAGAGTTTATTATCATTGGTAGATTTGTTTACTGATTTGGTCGCTCTCTTCCTTTTTTTTTATACATAGATATATTTTTTTTTTCCTTTTTCTCTTTCTGTGAGTGTGTATGTGTATGCTTCTTTGTGTGATTTTTGTCTGTATAGCTTTGCTTTTACCATTTGTCCTAGGGTTCTGTCTGTCTGTTTTTTTGTGTTTTTCTTTTTTAGTATAGTTTTTAGTGCTTGTTATCATTGGTGAATTTGTTTTTTGGTTTGGTTGCTCTCTTCTTTCTTTTTTTTCTTAATTCCTTTTTAATTTTTTTAATTTTTAACAATTTTTTAAATTTTTTATTTTAATAACTTTATATTACTTTTTTATTTCATTTTTTCTCCCTTTTCTTCTGAGCTGCATGGCTGACAGGGTCTTGGTGCTCTGGCAGGATGTCAGGCCTGAGCCTCTGAGGTAGGAGAGCCAAATTCAAGACACTGGACCACCAGAGACCTCCCGGCTCCATGTAATATCAAATGGCAAAAGCTCTCCCAGAGATCTCCATCTCAATGCTAAGACCCAGCTCCATTCAACGACCAGCAAGCTACAGTGCTGGACACCCTATGCCAAACAACTAGCAAGACAGGAACACAGCCCCATCCATTAGCAGAGAGGCTGCCTAAAATCATAAGGTCACAGACACCCCAAAACACACCACTGGATGCAGTCCTGCCCACCAGAAAGACAAGATCCAGCCTCATCCACCAGAACACAGGCACCAGTCCCCTCCACCAGGAAGCCTACACAAATCACTGAACCAACCTTACCCACTGGGGGCAGACACCAAAAATAACGGGAATTATGAACCTACAGCCTGAGAAAAGGAGACCCCAAACACAGTAAGTTAAACAAAATGAGAAGACAGAGAAATATGCAGCAGATGAAGGAACAAGGTAAAAACCCACCAGACTGGGGCTTCCCTGGTGGCACAGTGGTTGAGAGTCCGCCTGCCGATGCAGGGGACACGGGTTCGTGCCCCGGTCCGGGAAGATCCCACATGCTGTGGAGCGGCTGGGCCCGTGAGCCATGGCTTCTGAGCCTGCACGTCTGAGGCCTGTGCTCCACAACGGGAGAGGCCACAGCAGTGAGAGGCCCACGTACCGCAAAAAAAAAAAAAAAAAAATTCTCTAGAAGGAATCAATAGCAGAATAACTGAGGCAGAAGAACGGATAAGTGACCTGGAAGACAAAATAGTGGAAATAACTACGGCAGAACAGAATAAAGAAAAAAGAATGAAAAGAATTGAGGACAGTCTTAGACACCTCTGGGGCAACAATAAACACACCAACATTAGAATTATAGGGGTCCCAGAAGAAGAGAAAAAGAAAGGGACTGAGAAAACATTTGAAGAGATTATAGTTGAAAACTTCCCTAATATGGGAAAGGAAATAGTCAATCAAGTCCACGAAGCACAGACAGTCCCATACAGGATAAAACCAAGGAGAAACAAACCAAGACACATATTAATCAAACTATCAAAAATTAAATACAAAGAAAAAATATTAAAAGCAGCAAGGGAAAAACAACAAATTATATACAAGGGAATCCCCATAAGGTTAACAGCTGATCTTTCAGCAGAAACTCTGCAAGCCAGAAGGGAGGGGCAAGACATACTGAAAGTGATGAAAGGGAAAAACCTACAACTAAGATTACTGTACCCAGCAAGGATCTTATTCAGATTTGACGGAGAAATTAAAACCTTTACAGACAAGCAAAGGCTAAGAGAATTCAGCACCACCAAACCAGCTTTAAAACAAATGCTAAAGGAACTTCTCTAGGCAGGAAGCACAAGACAAAGAAAAGAGCTACAAAAACAAACCCAAAATAATTAAGAAAATGGTAATAAGAATATACATATTGATAATTACTTTAAATGTAAATGGATTAAATACTCTAACCAAAAGACATAGACTGGATGAATGGATACAGAAACAAGACCCATATATATGCTGTCTACAAGAGACCCACTTCAGACCTAGAGACACATACAGACTGAAAGTGAAGGGATGGATAAAGATATTCCAAGTAAATAGAGAACAGAAGAAGGCTGGAGTAGCAATTCTCATATCAGAAAAAACAGACTTTAAAATAAAGACTATTACAAGAGACTAAGAAGGATACTACATAATGATCAAGGGATCAATCCAAGAAGAAGATATAACAATTGTAAATATTTATGCATGCCACATAGGAGCACCTCAATACATAAGGCAAGTGCTAAGAGCCATAAAAGGGGAAATCGACAGTAACACATTCATAGTAGGGGATTTTAACACCCCACTTTCACCAATGGACACATCATCCAAAATGAAAATAAATGATACATTAAACAAGATGGACCTAATTGATATTTACAGGACATTCCATCCAAAAACAACAGAATACACTTTCTTCTCAAGTGCTCATGGAAAATTCTCCAGGCAGGATAGATCATATCTTGGGTCACAAATCAAGCCTTGGTAAATTTAAGAAAATTGAAATCATATCAAGTATCTTTTCCGACCACAACGCTATGAGACTAGATATCATTTACAGGAAAAGATCTGTAAAAAATACAAACACATGGAGGCTAAACAATACACTACTAAATAACGAAGAGCTCACTGAAGAAATCAAAGAGGAAATCAAAAAATACCTAGAAAAAAATGACAGTGAAAACACGACGACCAAACCTATGGGATGTAGCAAAAGCAGTTCTAAGAGGAAAGTTTATAGCAATACAATCCTACCTCAAGAAACAAGAAACATCTCAAATAAACAACCTAACCTTACACCTAAAGCAATTAGAGAAAGAAGAACAAAAATCCCCAAAGTGAGCAGAAGGAAAGAAATCATAAAGATTTGATCAGAAATAAATGAGAAAGAAATGAAGGAAACAATAGCAAAGATCAATAAAACTAAAAGCTGGTTCTTTGAGGAGATAAACAAAATTGTTAAACCATTAGCCAGCCTCATCAAGAAAAAAAGGGAGAAGACTCAAATCAATAGAATTAGAAATGAAAAAGGAGAAGTAACAACTGACACTGCAGAAATACAAAGGATCATGAGAGATTTACTACAAGCAACTCTATGCCAGTAAAATGACAACCTGGAAGAAATGGACAAATTCTTAGAGAAGCACAACCTTCCAAGACTGAACCAGGAAGAAAAAGAAAATATAAACAGACCAATCACAAACACCGAAATTGAGACTGTGATTAAAAATCTTCCAACAAACAAAAGCCCAGGACCAGATGGCTTCACAGGTGAATTCTATCAAACATTTAGAGAAGAGATAACACCTATCCTTCTGAAACTCTTCCAAAATATAGCAGAGGGAGGAACACTCCCAAACTCATTCTATGAGGCCACCATCACCCTGATACCAAAAGCAGACAAAGATGTCACAAAGAAAGAAAACTACAGGCCAACATCACTGATGCACATGGATGCAAAAATCCTCAACAAAATACTAGCAAGCAGAATCCAACAGCACATTAAAAGGATCATACACCATGATCAATTGGGGTTTATCCCAGGAATGCAAGGATTCTTCAATATACGCAAATCAATCAATGTGATACATCATATTAACAAATTTAAGGAGTAAAACCATATGATCATCTCAATAGATGCAGGAAAAGCTTTCGACAAAATTCAACACCAATTTATGATAAAAACCCTCCAGATAGTAGGCATAGAGTGAACTTACTTCAACATAATAAAGGCCATATATGACAAACCCACAGCCAACATCGTTCTCAATGGTGGAAAACTGAAACTATTTCCTCTAAGATCAGGGACAAGACAAGGTTGGCCACTCTCACCACTATTATTCAACATAGTTTTGGAAGTTTTAGCCACAGCAATCAGAGAAGAAAAAGAAACAAAAGGAATCCAAATCGGAAAAGAAGAGGTAAAACTCTCACTGTTTGCAGATGACATGACACTGTACATAAAGAATCCTAAAGATGCTACCAGAAAACTACTAGAGCTAATCAATGAATTTGGTAAAGTAGCAGGATACAAAATTAACGCACAGAAATCACTTGCATTCTTATACACTAATGATGAAAAATCTGAAAGAGAAATTAAAGAAACACTCCCATTTACCATTGCAACATAAAGAATAAACTACATAGAAATAAACCTACCTAAGGAGACAAAAGACCTGTATGCAGAAAACTATAAGACACTAATGAAAGAAATTAAAGATGATAAAAACAGATGGAGAGATATACCATCTTCTTGGATTGGAAGAATCAACATTGTGAAAATGACTCTACTACCCAAAGCAATCTACAGATTCAATGCAATACTTATCAAACTGCCAATGGCATTTTTCACAGAACTGGAACAATAAATTTCACAATTTGTATGGAAACACAGAAGACCCCGAATAGCCAAAGCAATCGTGAGAAAGAAAAATGCAGCTTGAAGAATCAGGTTCCCGGACTTCAGAATACACTACAAAGCTACAGTAATCAAGACAGTATGGTACTGGCACAAAAACAGAAATATAGATCAATGGAACAGGATAGAAAGCCCAGAGATAAATCCACGCACATATGGTCACCTTATTTTTTATAAAGGAGGCAAGAATATACAATGGAGAAAAAAGAGCCTCTTCAATAAGTGGTGCTGGGAAAACTGGACAGGTACATGTAAAAGTATGAAATTAGAACACTCCCTAACACCATATACAAAAATAAACTCAAAATGCATTAAAGACCTAAATGTAAGGGTTCTATGGGTTGCAACTTTAAACTTCAATCTGTTAACATTCATATTCTACCCTCTAAGAAGATTGTAACTAAGCAGGACCGTATGGGGCCTTCCCAGGGGCAAGCCATTGCCCCATATCCTCTGCTTTAGCTCCTCTCTGAAGTACCTAGATAACAGTAACTGGTGCACATTTTCTGAGTTGTTTTACAGATGTGAAAACCCCCCACCACATGGAAGTTGTTAACCACTTGATGACCATTAGCACATAGCCCCCAGGCCTCCTGGAGTCTGAGGATCGATAATGTTAACCCCTGTGACACCATCCTGTTACCTCACCATCAACCAATCAGAGAATTGGGCAGTAGCTGATCACATACCCTTCAACGCCACTCCCTCACCTGGCCTTCAAAAATACTTTGCTGGGGGCTTCCCTGGTGGCGCAGTGGTTGAGAGTCCACCTGCCAATGCAGGGGACATGGGTTCATGCCCCGGTCTGGGAAGATCCCACATGCCAAGGAGCGGCTGGGCCCGTGAGCCATGGCCGCTGAGCCTGTGCGTCCGGAGCCTGTGCTCCGCAATGGGAGAGGCCACAGCAGTGAGAGGCCTGCGTACAGCAAAAAAAAAAAAAAAAAAAAAAGAAATATATGGTAAACTCTAAATAGACAGAAGTGCATGCTTGCACACCACCGACCACACACACACTCAACACAAGCTCAGGATGGCTAAGATGAAAAAGACAGAAAATACCTTTGCTGAACCCTTTCAGGGAGTACAGGGTTTTTTGGGCATGAGCCACCCATCTCCTTCCATGGCCCTGCAATAAAGCTTTCCCTGCTCCAAACTCCAACGTTTCAGTTAGTTTGGCCTCGCTGTGTGTCAGGCACACGAACTTATGTTCACTAGCAAGATGAGCTAGCCAAACATACATACGGAAAAATTGTAAGAGACATGCAAGTGGCCTGCAATCCTAATTTAGATTTATTACTTCTATGGGAGAATACACCAAAATTTGGTGCTAGTGATTATCGGTGCTAGTGGTAATAGTGATTATTAACTGTGCAAGATGTTTGCATACTTTGTCTCATTTGAGCCTCGCAAGACTGTAGGCTATAAATCATCACTCTCACTCTACCAATGGGAAAACTGGGGCTCAAAGAAATTAGACAATTGCCAAGGACACATTCCCTAACACCACCACTTGGAAGCCCAAAGCCCTCCCAGGGACACTGGATCAGACTTGTCCTCTTCCAGGTGAACATTTGCTCTGAGAACTAAAATACTGCCTGCCATATCAGTAAACAAAGGATGTTGCAGCCATCAAGCCATCACATTACAGCCCCCCAGACGGTGAGCCCTGAGGGAACTCAGGATGGAGACAAACAGGCTGCCCACTGCCAACCCCATCTAGCAGTCAGCTGCTGCAGCCACCCCCAACTGTGCAGTCTGAGGAAACTCAGGATGAGAAAACACAGGATACTGGCTCCAGATAGGTGCATGATAGCTGAGGAATGATTTCAGTGAGCCCACATGTTTGCATCTTCCCATACATAGAAAAGTAATAAATTCCTTGAGATATCTGGTTTTCTTTTATTAACAGTAATCTTTTGATATTCCAAATACCTGATCTTTTGTTGCAAAAACTCCTGTATACTCTGGCTCCCCACCCTTGCCTCTTTGGAGCAGTCTCTCAGAGTTATTTGAGACACTGACTCCCAGGCTTGAAGTCCTAAGACTGTCCACTGAATAAAGCGTAACTCTCAACTTTAAGTTATGCTTTTTCTTTCAGTCGACAGCTCCATTATTATTTATGGGTTATCAGTCAGTGAACAACCGTAAAAGGAGTTGAAAATTGTATGTCCGATCACTATAATTCACATTAAGAAGTAAAGGCATTTTAATAAATTAATTTCTTAAATCTCTAGAATGTTGGAGGGGAGGGAAAGATTTCATTTTGTTTTGTTTGGGACATATATATGATGATTTGGGAGGGAGAAGCTGGTCAGGCGGTACCTTCCTGTTGCCCCTTAGCTACACTTCCACTCCATCACAGAAAGGCAGGAGTCAGGAACTTGTTCTCCCTTCTGAACATTTGTGAGTTCCAAGGACAAAGCCAAAACAGAAACACTTGAGACACTTCTCTTCCATTCTCCTTCCACCTTCTACTCCTTCTTCCCCTACCTCCACTCAGAGTTAAAAGTTAAAAATTTTTAAACTCTTGAGTAAATAGCTTGATAACATTTAGTGATGTTCATAATGTAAAATTACCAGGGACAATCTGTCAATCTGTATTTCCCAGAAACGTAACCTAACAAAAACATCTTAGCTCTCTCGTTCTTTTCCATAAAAAGAACATGGAGAAAAAAACAGATTAAATAAACTTGGGCTTATGCAGCTCTGTTTCATTTCATTAGCATTGAGGTCCCATAAAATTGACCAAAAAAAACCAGGCAAACATGGAAAAGTAATAATGTCAAATACATATTTAAAGTTGATTTATATTGAATCTTTTAAACACACTCTGAGTCTGCTGCCCTGAATCTCAAAGCCACAATGAATACCAGCAGCATGAATTCACAAATAAGACACCAAATGTATTGAATTTACTCATGGGATAATCACCTGTCTTTCACTTCTAATTGTTAGAGACTGTTCTAAAACGTTGGTGCCCTATTGTTCATTCCAATGTTTAAGAAATATTTAAGACTATAATTAAGGAAGACAATTCACAAAAGAAGAAATACAAGATCAGATTGGCAATGAATTTTTAATGATAATAGCTTATAAGTATTTGTGATATTGAGAAACCACAAACTCTTAAACACTCCAGGTAGAAATATGAACTGGAAAAACTAAAAAAAAAAAAAAAAGGGTAAAATAGCTATCACTGAGTACTTACCATGTGTTAGGCACTGTGCTAACTACTTTAAAACAATATATTTTCACATTATCTCTGTTTTATGGATGAGGAAAATGATGCTCAAAAAGGGTTAAGTAACATATCCAAGAACACAAAGATAGTGGAAAACAACAACAGAGCTAGAACGCAATTTGGCAATGAATATTAAACAACTTTAAAATTTGTATATTTTTAGAGCCAGCAGTTCTTGGAGTTTATCATAAAGAAATAATTAGAGAAATATATAATTATATTTATACAACAATGTCCACCTTAAAATTATTTATAAAAAGGAGAAGTGGCAACAACCTAAAACTCCAACAATAGCCAAATGGCTAGTTTCAGTGTATTATGCATTGAAGCAATGGAATACTATATGGCTATTTTAAATGATGGTATAACTCTATACTTATTGAAATAGAAATCTAGTCCATGTTTAGTGGAAAAAGCAAAATACAGAGTAGTGTATACAGTACAACTTTATTAAAAATAGTGTAGGGGGGCTTCCCTGGTGGCGCAGTGGTTAAGAGTCCGCCTGCTGATGCAGGGGACACGGGTTCGTGCCCTGGTCCGGGAAGATCCCACATGCCACGGAGCGGCTGGGCCGGTGAGCCATGGGCGCTGAGCCTGCGTGTCCAGTGTCTGTGCTCCGCAACAGGAGAGGCCACAGTGGTGAGAGGCCCACGTGCCGCAAAAAAAAAAAAAAAAAAAAAAAATTGTGTAGGTATGGATGGTGACTAGACTTATTGTAGTCACCACTTTGCAGTGTATAAAATATCAAATCATTGTTATATTTCTGAAACTAATATGTTATATATCAATTATATCTCAATTTTTTAAAAAGTCTATTAAACCATAAAAAATTAGCATAGGTATGAAAGAAACAAGAAGAATATACTCCAGTATGTTAACTCATTATGTCTTGTGGTGGCATTTTGAGTGATTTATTTTGTTTACTCACATATTTTAAAATAATTCTACAACAAAAATGAACTACCTATGTAGACATTTGTTTAAAATGTCACAAGAGAACTTTAATACACTGCTCATGGGAATGTAAAACAATACTACCACTTTGGAAAACTGTTCAAGAGCTTCTTATAAAATTAAGCATACACCTGCAATATGACCCTGGCATTCTACTCCTAGGTGTGTACCTAAGAGAAATGAAAGTGTATATTTACACAAAGACTTGTGACAAATGTTCAAAATAGCTTTATTAACAATAGCCCCAAACTGAAGACAATTCAAATATTCATCAACAGGTGAATGAATAAACAAAATGTAGTACATCCATACAATGGAATACTACCCGGCACCAAAATGAATGAAATACTGATATGCCTGTATACACAACACAGATAAACCTCACATTCATTATACTGAGTAAAAGAAGCCAGACACAAAAGAGCACACATTGTATCATGTTATTTACGTAAAATACACAAGACTGCAAACTAATTTATAGTGACAAAAAAAAAAGATCAGTGACTGCCTGAGGCCAGGAGCAGAAGGAATAGACTACAAAGAGACATGAGAAAATCTGGGGTGGAGGGTGATGATGGAAATGTTCTGTATCTTGATTATGTTGTTTTAAAGGTATATATAGAATCCATTAAACTGTACCCTTTAAAAGAATGCAGCTTTTTTTTTTTTTTTGCGGTACGCGGGCCTCTCACTGTTGTGTCCTCTCCCACTGCGGAGCACAGGCTCCGTATGCACAGGCCCAGCGGCCATGGCTCACGGGCCCAGCCGCTCCATGGCATGTGGGATTTTCCCGGACCGGGGCACGAACCCGTGTCCCCTGTATCGGCAGGCAGACTCTCAACCATTGTGCCACCAGGGAAGCCCCCAAGAATGCAGCTTATTGTACATACATAATACTTCAATAAAGTTAAGTTTTTAAACAGTTTACAGGAGCTTAATTCTTCAAAATATATATATAATTTTTTCCTAAACTCTGTATACAGGAATTTCAGGTCACCAGATTGGTTTTAAACTTAATAGTAATAACAACAACAATTGCAGGTAACGTTTATAATATTCCAGAAACTATCCTGTCAATATTCTAATTCTGTTTTCACAGAAAGACAGAAATCCACCCTAAAATTCACATGTAATCTCAAGGGACCCCAAATAGCCAAAACAACCTTGAAAAAGAATAGCAAAGTCAGAGATTTCACACTTCCTGATTTCAAAACTTATTACAAAGTCAGTAATCAAAATAGTGTGGTACTTGCATAAAAATACACACGAAGAACAATGGAATAAAATAGAGAGTCCAGAAAAAAAAAAGCCTTGCATTTATGGCCAAATGAGTTTTGACAGGAGTGCCAACACCATTCAACACCATTGAAACAAATGGTGCTGGGAAAATTGAATATTCACATGCAAAAGAATGAAGTTGAACCTTTATACACCACACACAGCACATGTAAAAATTAACTCAAAATAGATCAAAGAACTAAATATGAATCTCTTAGAAGAAAACACAGGTGAAAACCTTCATGACATTGATTTGGAGGTCAAGAATGATATCTTGGATATGATACCAAAAGCACATGCAACAAAAGAAAAAATAAATTAGACTACATCAAAATATAAAACTTCTGTACATCAAGGAACACAGTAAACAAAGTGAAAAAGCAACCCACATAATGAAAGAATTTGTAAATCATGTATTTGATAATAGACTAATAGAATATATAAAGAATTCCAACAACAACAAAACCCAATTTCAAAATGGGCAAAGGACTTCAACAGACGTTTCTCCAAAGAAGATATGCAAATAGCCAATATGCACATGAAAAGATGTTCCACATCACTAATCACCTTAAGTTAAAAGAAATAACCAACTGTTTCCATTTATTATTTTTATTTATTTATTTATTTATTTATTTTTGGCTGTGTTGGGTCTTCGTTTCTGTGCGAGGGCTTTCTCTAGTTGCAGCAAGCGGGGCCCACTCTTCATCACGGTGTGCGGGCCTCTCACTATCGCGGCCTCTCTTGTTGCGGAGCACAGGCTCCAGACGCGCAGGCTCAGTAGTGTGGCTCACGGGCCTAGTCGCTCCGTGGTATGTGGGATCTTCCCAGACCAGGGCTTGAACCCGTGTCCCCTGCATTGGCAAGCAGATTCTCAACCACTGCGTCACCAGGGAAGCCCTCCCATTTATTATTAGTTAGGTTCAAAACCTAATAGCAATACTTTGTGTGGTGTTCAACAGATTACACTGTGTCTCTTGAAAATGTAAGTTCACTGGAATGCCTGGAGCACCTCAGCAAACAGTTTGGGAACTATGGATATAGATAATCACTAAGAATAGAGAAGAAATATATAGTGAGGTTAAATACAACAACTCAAACTAAATTACATTCAAGGTTTTAGACTTGTCTAAAAACTGTCAGGTTTTTTAAAAGGTGTAGTCACCATTTTAATAGTTCTATCATAATATGGGAAATCTTATCACTATAATATTAAACTGTGTTGCTCAGTCTTTGCCTTTGCCCTCCAAGTCATAAACTGAAGTATTCTATTTTCTTCTTCAAAATGTGCTTGATGCAGATTTCTATTCTACAAGACATAGTTTCAGAAAGAAGCCATTGATTGAGCTAGTATTAAATGCACTCAGATTTAAATTTAAATTTAGTTTACAATTTAGATTCAAAAGTCCCTGGGCTATAGTTTCAGCTGTGACCAGAAATGATATCTGTTACTTCTAGGCAAAGTCAATTAAGAAACGGGCATGCCTTCACCACCTTTTCTTAGCCTGCTGGCTGGATGCAGAGAACTCTGAACTCTTAAAGGATAGCAGAGCCACAATATGGAAGTAGCCTGGGTCTCTAAATGAGCTCTAGAATAGACATCTGCTGATGAGGAACACGCACATTATACTGCTATATTGGCAAGAAATGTAATTCTATTTTGTTAAGCCACTAAAACTTTGGAGTTGGTCTTTTTTTTTTTTTTTACTTTGCACACAAGATGTCTTGTGGAAATTTTATTATGTAGAGTGTAAAATGAATTTTCAGTCCAATAAAAACAACAGTTTTTTTAAAAAAACAACATGCATAACCTTTTCCAATTGCCTTTTTTAATAGTTAGATATTTCAAGCATTATAAGGAAAATAAGGAGAAAAACCCCAGACACTTCAGTAACTTCAGTATATCTCAAACGGAATGTCCCCCAGGTCAACTGAAAAATGCAAGAAAAAATAGCTTCAATTCCATTTTTCTTTTAAAAATACATGTTATCTGTACAAGATACACTACAGTAAACACTGGAAATCATATTATCCCTTTTATTAAATCAAAATTATTTAATTCATATTGTGGTTAATGCTAGATTTATTTATTCATCTAGTTAATTTGACAAATATTAAGAAAATATTTAAAAGAAAAAAGCAAAACACACCTTGGAATTAAAAAAGTTACATTTTTATGCGATTTAATGTTCCATAGTGTTTGTTAAAAGTTATATTGAATTTATTTTTAATATTAAAAATAACAGTATTTATATTTCTGAGAGAATAGAGAAAGGTTTTTTTGTTTTGTTTTTAAAACAAGCTTGGAGGTCTTAGATACACAATTGCAATCGGTAGGTAATGGAGACATGATAAAACGTCTGCTAAACACACAAACACATTTTTATATTATTACCCCTTTAGAACTCTAGAAATTATACAAACCCTATAAAATGCCCCCTCTCGAATCCTGTTGGACAGCAATACAATTATTTGTCTCAATTCAGAATTCACATAATTAATTATAATACATAATAGTTCAGTTTTTTAAAAAATGCAATAAAACCAGACAGCCAAGACACAAGAAATTAGAAGTAAAACATTTAATGAATTTACACATTTAAGAATATTTAAATACTGTTTAAAAATTTTTTAAAAGAATTTGTTACAAGCCACCTAAGACTTCCAAGCCACTTTCTGTTGCAACAGAAAAAACTGTAAATACAAAGACATGCAAACAAAACAAAACAAAAACACACCATGTTGAAATGTCACTGCTCTGCGGCACATTCTGGTGCCCGAATTTGCAGGTATTGCTCCAAAAAGAATCCCAGAGCTTACACATTTGAAGTAACAAACAAAAATAACAAAACAAAAATTATCAGCAATTTTTAGTAACTGATTTTCCCGATTTTTAGAAAAATTCTGTTAATCTAGTGTTTCACAGAACAAAACAAAGGCTCTTCATCAAAAGGTTTGCACATCTAAAAACCTCTGTTACAAATAGGTTTTGCTCACAATGTTTTGGGGGGGGGCGGGGAAAGGGAGCTGCAGGCCACTGTCCTACTGCTCCTGGCTGTGGGCCTGAGCTTGCCCTAATGTTTGCCCCTAGAATGCGACCTGCTGTCTGTAATACTCCGCCCCGGCCATTGTGTGGTCCGGCGGGCAGCTGGCCTGAGGAGCGGCGCTGGCAGCGTGACTCTGTTTTTTGTAATAGTCTTCCCAGGCCTTGCTGTAGTCGGGCTGGCTGCTCTGCGGCTGGCTCTGCTGGCTTGGAACCTACTGTGTGGGCTGCTGCTACGCCTGGTAGCTGCTGCCCCAGCCCTGGGTCAGGAAGGCCGGAGGACCACTCACAGGCGTGCTGTGAGGGCTTCCGTTCACTTTAGCGGCCATGTTTGGGAAGCACCCTGAGCTCCTTGGAGGAGCTTCTGATGCGGCGCGGCAGGTGGCTGGCTGAAGGGGCCCTGTGCATAATCTCTGGGCGCTCCGAGACTGGCACCGCCAACTTTCTCATCTATGAGATGTCTGGCCAGCTCAGTCTGTTGAGGAACTCCCCTGATGGTGAATATTCGCAGGTTGGGGTCCGTGTTGGGAGGGTGGTTCCGCTGAAGCTCCACGTGTGCTCCTGACTGCTGGTTTATGCTTTTGATGTCCTCACCCCCTTTGCCTAAGACGAGGCCGCACTTATCTGCCGGCACTGTGTAGGTTATCTCCTGGATGCCACCAGGGGTTCCCACGCTCCAGTCACCACGACCATGGCCTCTTCCTCTGGCTACCGCCAGGCCTCCGAAGCCATCTCTTTCCTGAGCTGTAAGAATAAGCTCGTTGATGACATGTGCTGCATGCTGGCATCGCTCTGGGGGTCCCATGACCTGTGCAGCTCTCTCTGGACTAATACCATCATCTGGTTTGAACTGAATTCTCACACCGGCATCATCCTGGATCTTTTTGATCATTTCCCCATTTCTTCCTATTACAATCCCAACTGCAAACCTAGGGACAGACACCTCTATACTGCCTCCTCCCATTCGGGAGCTGAAATCACCACGTACACCTCGAAAATCACCTTGGTCTTTTTCTCGGATGATCTCTAATACCATTTCTCTTGCTTGCTGTACTTTAAATGGGTCTCTGGTGATGCGAAGAGGCTTGTCTGCTCCCGTGGGCAATGGGCCGTCCTGGATCATGACCATCTTCACACCTGTCCGCTCCTGCAACTGCTTTATTGTCTCCCCTCCCTTGCCGATGACCAGCCCCACTTTAGATGCAGGGATGAGAATCTCCTGGATCGTGCTGTTGCCATCTATGTCATTATGAAAGCCAGGTCCATTCCGACAGTGGTCCACAATCTGTCCCAGGAGCCGTTTGGCTTGTTCAATACTTTCTGGGGTTCCGGTAAGTACACAGGGCCTCTCTGGAATCCCAGAACTCTCTGAGGCAATCTGAATTTTGCAACCAGATTCTGCTTGAATCCGTGAAATCTGCTCACCTCCCCAACCGATAATAAATCCAACCATTTTATCAGGCACTTTGAATTCTTCTGTTATTACTGCCCTTTGATGTAACAAGGCCCCTAAATGGTTACCTACTCCATCATCCAAGGGCTGTTTTTGTACTCCATAGCCATACACTGAGGGGTCCACTAGAGGTGTGGAATTATTCAAGTGAGGAATTGAATCAATTTTAGCAGCAATCTGCCGGACCCGGTGCAGAGCGTCCACGAAGCCCTCAGCCTTCATCCCCACCGGAGCGCTCTGCCCCTGCACCAGCTCTGTCATTACCACCCCCGCCGCTGCTGCCGCTCGGCTCCCCCGTCAGGCCTCCCGCTCCACTTGGGGACCTGTAGCCAGAAAGTGGAGTTGGTCTCTTACACCAATTAATACACTCCAAACTAAGGCCCATTTCTAATATAATTGAGACTGCTTTTCAAGTATTACTATTAAGTATGACACACGTAAAACTTCCTTTGATACATCCTTTTCATCACCTTGAGTAAATTCCTCATATTCCTAGGTTGCTAAGAGATTTTGTAAGCAAGTGTATATGTTTATTGAATGTCATTTTGTCAAGAACTGTGAAGGGAACAGAAGCAAGAAGAACTACAGTCCTGCAACCTGTGGAACGAAAAACACATTCACAGAAAGATAGACAAAATAAAAAGGCAGAGGACTATGTAACAGATGAAGGAACAAGATAAAACCCCAGAAAAACAACTAAATGAAGTGGAGATAGGCAACCTTCCAGAAAAAGAATTCAGAATAATGATAGTGAAGATGATACAGGACCTCGGAAAAAGAATGGAGGCAAAGATCAAGAAGATGCAAGAAATGTTTAACAAAGACCTAGAAGAAATAAAGAACAAACAGAGAGGAACAATACAATAACTGAAATGAAAAACACACTAGAAGGAATCAATAGCAGAATAACTGAGGCAGAAGAACAGATAAGTGACCTGGAAGAACAGAATAAAGAAAAAAAATGAAAACAAATGAAGACAACCAAGATTATGCTTCCCAGGAAGGATTTCATTCAGATTCCACGGAGAAATCAAAACCTTTACAGATAAGCAACAGCTAAGAATTCAGCACCACAAAACTAGCTCTACAACAAAGTCTAAAGGAACTTCTCTAAATGGGAAACACAAGACAAGAAAAGGACCTACAGGGCTTCCCTGGTGGTGCAGTGGTTAAGAATCTGCCTGCCAATGCAGGGGACATGGGTTCAAGCTCTACTCCGGGAAGATCCCACATGCTGCAGAGCAACTAAGCCCATGTCCCACAACTACTGAGCCTGTGCTCTAGAGCCTGTGAGCCACAACTACTGAGCCCACGTGCCACAACTACTGAAGCCCGTGCACCTAGAGCCCATGCTCCACAGCGATGAGAAGCCCATGCACTGCAATGAAGAGTAGCCCCCATTCCCTGCAACTAAAGAAAAAAAAACCTGCATGCAACAACGAAGACCCAACGCAGCCAAAAAAAATAAATTAATTTAAAAAAAAATATATATATATATATAAAGAAAAGGACCTATAAAAACAAGCCCAAAACAATTAAGAAAATGGTAATAGGAACAATTCATTTACCTTAAATGTGAATGGATTAAATGCTCCAACCAAAAGACACAGGCTCACTAAATGGATACAAAAACAAGACCCATATATATGCTGTCTACAAGAGACCCACTTCAGACCTAGGGACACATACAGACTGAAAGTGAGGGGATGGAAAAAGATATTCCATGCAAATGGAAATCAAAAGAAAGCTGGAGTAGCAATACTCATATCAGATAAAATAGGCTTTAAAATAAAGAATGTTACAAGAGACAAGGAAGGACACTACATAATGATCAAGTGATCAAACCAAGAAGAAGATATATCAATTATAAATATTTATGCACCCAACACAGGAGAACCTCAATACATAAAGCAAATGCTAACAGATATTAAGGAGGAAATCGAGGGTTTCTCTGGTGGTGCAGTGGTTGAGAGTCCGCCTGCTGATGCAGGGGACACGGGTTCGTGCCTCGGTCCAGGAAGATCCCACATGCTGTGAAGCGGCTGGGCCCGTAAGCCATGGCCGCGGAGCCTGTGCATCCAGAGCCTGTGCTCCGCAATGGGAGAGGCCACAACAGTGAGAGGCCCGTGTACCGCAAAAAAAAAAAAAAAAGAGGAAATTGACAGTAACACAATAATAGTGGGGTACTTTAGCACCTCACTTACACCAATAGATCGTCCAGACAGAAAATTAATAAGGAAACACAAGCTTTAAATGACATAGAAGACCAGATAGATTTAATTGATATTTATAGGACATTCCATCTGAAACAGCAAATTATACTTTCTTCTCAAGTGCACATGGAACATTCTCCAGGATACATCACATCTTGGGTCACAAATCAAGCCTTGGTAAATTTAAGAAAATTGAAATCATTTCAAGCATCTTTTCTGACCACAGCACTATGAGATTAGAAATAAACTACAGAGAATAAAACGTAAATAATGCAAACACATGGAGGATAAACAATACGCTCCTAAATAACCAAGAGATCATTGAAGAAATCAAAGAGGAAATCATAAAATACCTAGAGACAAATGACAACGAAAATATGATGATCCAAAACCTATAGGATGCAGCAAAAGCAGTTCTAAGAGGGAAGTTTAAAGCAATACAATCCTATCTCAAGAAACAAGAAAAATCTCAAATAATCTAACCTTACACCTAAAGGAACTAGAGAAAGAAGAACAAACAAAACCCAAAGTTAGTAGAAGGAAAGAAATAAAGATAAGAGCAGAAATAAATGAAATAGAAAAAGAAGAAAACAATAGGAAAGATCAATAAAACTAAAAGCTGTTTCTTTGAAAAGATAAACAAAATTGATAACTTTTACCCAGACTCATCAAGAGAAAGAGGGAGACAACTCAAATCAATAAAATTAGAAATGAAAAAGGAGAAGTTACAATGGACACCGCAGAAATACAAAGCATCATAAGAGACTACCACAAGCAACTCTATGCCAATAAAATGGACAACCTGGAAGAAATGGACAAATTCTTAGAAAGGTATACCCTTCCAAGACTGAACCAGGAAGAAATAGAAAATATGAACGGACCAATCACAAGTAATGAAATTGAAGCTGTGATTAAAAATCTTCCAACAGACAAAAGTCCAGAACCAGATGGCTTCACAGGTGAATTCTACCAAACATTTAGAGAAGACCTAAAACGCATCCTGCTCAAACTTTTCCAAAAAATTCCAGAGGCAGGAACACTCCCAAACTCATTCTACGAGGCCAACATCACCCTGATACCAAAACCAGACAAAGATACTACAAAAAAAGAAAATTACAGACCAATACCACTGATGAATATAGATGTAAAAATCCTCAACAAAATACTAGCAAACAGAATCCACCAACACATTAAAAGGATCATACACCATGATCAAGTGGGATTTATCCCAGGGATGCAAGGATTCTTCAATATACGCAAATCAATCAATGTGATACACCATATTAACAAATTGAAGAATAAAAACCATATGATCATGAGCATCTGCATAGATGTAGAAAAAGCTTATGACAAAATTCAACACCCACTTATGATAAAAACTCTCCAGAAAGTGGGCATAGAGGGAAGCTACCTCAACATAATAAAGACCATATACAACAAACCTACAGCAAACATCATTCTCAACAGTGAAAAACTGAAACCATTGCCTCTGAGATCAGGAACCAGACAAGGATGTCCACCCTTGCCACTATTATTCAATATAGTTTTGAAGTCCTAACCATGGCAATCAGAGAAAAAAAGAAATAAAAGGAATACAAATTGGAAAAGAAGAAGTAAAACTGTCACTGTTTACAGATGACATGACACTATACATAGATAACCCTAAAGATGCCACCAGAAAACTACTAGAGCTAATCAATGAATTTGGTAAAGTTGCAGGATACAAAATTAATGCAGAGAAATCGCTTGCATTCCTATACACTAACAACGAAAGATCAGAAAGAGAAATTAAGGAAACAATCCCATTCACCATTGCAACAAAAAGAATAAAATACTTGGGAATAAACCTACCTAAGGAGGTAAAAGACCTGTACTCAGAAAACTATGACACTGATGAAAGAAATCAAAGATAACACAAACAGATGCAAAGATATACTGTATTCTTGGATTGGAAGAATCAGTATTGTGAAAATGACTATACTGCCCAAAGCCATCTACAGATTCAATGCAATCTCTATCAAATTACCAATGGCATTTTTTACAGAACTAGAACAAAAAATCTTAAAATTTGTATGGAGACACAAAGACCTCAAATAGCCAAAACAACCTTGAGGGACAAAAACAGAGCTGGAGGAATCAGACTCCCTGACTTCAGACTATGCTACAAAGCTACAGTAATCAAGACAGTATGGTACTGGCACAAAAACAGAAGTATAGATCAATGGTACAGGATAGAAAGCCCAGAGATAAATCCACACACCTACAGTCAACTAATCTATGACAAAGGAGGCAAGGATATACAATGGAGAATAGACAGTCTCTTAAATAAGTGGTGCTGGGAAAACTGGACAGGTACATGTAAAAGAATGAAATTAGAACACTCCCTAACACCATACACAAAAATAAACAAAAATGGATTAAAGACCTAAATATAAGACCAGACACTATAAAACTTTTAGAGGAAAACATAGGAAGAACACTCTTTGACATAAATCACAGCAAGATCTTTTCTGATCCACCTCCTAGAGAAACGGAAATAAAAACAAAAACAAATGGAACCTAATGAAACTTAAAAGTTTTTGCACAGCAAAGGAAACTATAAACAAGACAAAAAGACAACTCTCAGAATGGGAGAAAATATTTGCAAGCGAATCAACGGACAAAAGATTAATCTCCAAAATATATAAACAGCTCATGCAGCTCAATATTAGAAAAACAAACAACCCAATCCAAAAATGGGCAGAAGACCTAAATAGACATTTCTCCAAAGAAGACATACAGATGGCCAAGAGACACATGAAAAGCTGCTCAACACCTCTAATTATTAAAGAAATGCAAATCAAAACTACAATGAGGTATCACCTCACACCAGTCAGAATGGCCATCATCAAAAAATCTACAAACAATAAATTCTGGAGAGGGTGTGGAGAAAAGGGAATCCTCTTGCACTGTAGGTGGGAATATAAATTGATACAGCCACTATGGACAACAGTATGGAGGTTCATTAAAAAACTAAAAATAGAATTACCATATGACCCAGCAAGCCCACTACTGGGCACATACCCAGAGAAAACCATAATTCAAAAAGACACATACACCCCAATGTTCATTGCAGCACTATTTACAATAGGCAGCCCATCGACAGACAAATGGATAAAGAAGATGTGGTATATATATGCAATGGAATATTACTCTGCCACAAAAAGGAATGAAATTGGGTCATTTGTAGAGACGTGGATGGACCTAGAGACTGTCATACAGAATGAAGTAAGTCAGAAAGAGAAAAACAAATATCATATATTAACGCATATATGTGGAATCTAGAAAAATGGTACAGATGAACTGGTTTGCAAGGCAGAAATAGAGACACAGATTTAGAGAACAAATGTATGGACACCAAGGGGGGAAAGTGAGGGGTGGGGGTGGGGGTGGGATGAATTGGGAGATTGGGATTTGCAAATATACACTAATATGTATAAAACTGATAATAATAAACTGCTGTATTAAAATAAAAATATTTTTTAAAAAAAGAACTGTGAAGGATCTGAGATTTTATGCTACTTGCAATGGAATACTGCTCAGCAATAAAAAGGAATGAATTACTGATACATACAACAACAAAATCTCAAAATCATTACACTGAGTAAAAGAAGCCACACACTAAAGAGTGCATCAGTATTTCTTTCCTTTTTGTTGACAAATAGTATTCCATTTTATAGATATACTGTATGTTGTCTATCCATTCATCAGTTAATGGAGATTTGGGTGGCTACCACTATTGGCTATTACGAATAACACTGCCATAACATTCATGTACTTTGATGTATAAATAAAACATACTGTCTGATTCCATTTATATCATGTTCAAGAACAGGCAAAACTGGGACTTTCCTGGTGGTCCAGTGGTTAAGAATCCCCCTATCAGTGCAGGGGATGAAGGTTCAATACCTGGTCAGGGAACTAAGATCTCACATGCCTCAGGGCAACTAAGCCCACGCACCACAACTACTGAGCCTGAGCCACAACTAGAGAGAAGCCCACACTACAGTTAGAGAAGCCTATGTGCCACAAGGAAGAGCCCACATGCTGCAACGATACATCCTGCATGCCACAACAAAGATCCCGTGTGCCGCAACTAAGAACCAATACAGCCAAATAAATAAATAAATATAATTTTTTTAAAAAAAGAACAGGGCTTCCCTGGTGGCGCAGTGGTTGAGAGTCCACCTGCCGATGCAGGGGGACATGGGTTCATGCCCTGGTCCGGGAAGATCCCACATGCCGCGGAGGGGCTAGGCCCATGAGCCATGGCCGCTGAGCCTGTGCATCCGGAGCCTGTGCTCTGCAACGGGAGAGGCCACAGCAGTGAGAGGCCCGCGTACCGCAAAAAAATAATAATAAATAAATAAATAAATAAAATATTGATCAAAAGGTATATTAAGAACCACCAAAAACAAAATAAGAAGAGCTGAATAATAGAATCAGAATTCTGTGGGAGGATAAGATCTTTGAAATCATCTGGTCCAGCCTCTTCACTTGTATACATGAGGAAACTGAGGTTCTGAGAAACAAGACTTGCTCATTCTCAATGGCAAAACTGAATAGAAAATCAAGGAGACAACTCACTGATCAGTGCCAGTATATAAACTGAATATTTAAAACCAGGTTTCTGGCATTCGATATACAGATTACTATGTTTAAATATACAGGTCCCTTCTAGAGTTTATAAAGCAGTATTTGCTGGCAAGTGTTAACCAGATCTCAACATGGCCATCTGGTACATTTCTGTTTTATAGACATCCCTTAAGAATAAGCCTTCAGGGAAAAAGATATAGGAATAAACTTATGTTTTATGTATGCCACTTTAAGCCACCCCACTGCCCCTTTTCTGTTATTGTTCATTTCTCCAAATGATATCTATTCTTTTCCATTGCACTTCTCTGATTAAAAAAAATTTTTTTTCAACAGACAAAACAGTTCTAAATAAATCAAATATGAAGCAACTAATGACTGATTAAGGAGATGCAAAGTGGAATAATCCAGAACAAATATAAATTGATACATTTTAGAATGTATCATCTGCCAGACATAATTAGGAATCATATACTCAACCAGGTGTCTTCTGGGTTTTTGAAAATGAAATAGTCCAAGATAATAATACATCTGCTGTCTCCTAGGATATTTCTAAATGTCTTAGGATTTCTTAGTAGTGAATTTAGAGAGAAAACAAGAATATGAAGCTCTGGAGTAGAGCTTCTGGGATTTAATTCCCACTACATCATCAAATAGCTTATTTGTGTTAGAAAAATCTATTTAACCTCCTTGTGCCAATGTTTCCAAATCTGTAAAATAGAATTGTATAGGGTTGTTCTGAGAATTAAATAATTTGTTCTTCTTCAAGATGATGAAGAGCCAAATGCTTTTTGTTAATCCCTCTGAAAACCTTATTTGAATAACCCTGAAAGTTATTTTCAGTGTATAAACCCACAACATTTAAGAGAGAAGGTAAGCCATTAGAAAACACATTATTTTAACAAATTTTTGGGAAACAGAAAGAGGATGAAAGACCGATGACTAATAAAGCAGGGCAGGAGGAACCACTACTTAGAATATGAGTGGAAAAGAATGTAATGGAGGAGTGCACCAATATTACCTGAAGAAACCCAAAATACTTAGAGCCAGGAAATTCTGACTAGGATGGACAACAGGAGCTGGGTCTGAAAGCAGGGTAATTAATTAAAGCCTGTATATAGAAAGCACCCACTCTCCTGCCAAGAACCAAGAAGCAAAATAGCCATCAGACAGGTGATTATCTTTGGGGCAAAAAATAATAATGCAGGAAGTGGTAGACAGTAGAAAGCATGTTCTTAACCATGAATACTGCATATTTTGTTTTGTTTTGGTTAACTTTCACAACAAAGGAGATGAAAGACCTGCAGAATGCAAACTATAAGACATTGATCAAAGAAATTGAAGAAGGCACAAATTAATGGAAAGATATTCCATGCACATGGTTTGGAAGAATTAATATTGTTAAAATGCCCATTTTACCGAAAGCAATCTATAGATTCAGTGCAATCCCTATCAAAATTCCAATGGCATTTTTCACAGAAATAGAACAATCCTAAAATCTGTACGGAATCACAGAAGCCCCATTTTAGCCAAAGCAATCTGGAGAAAGAACAAAGCTGGAGGCATCATGCTCCCTGATTTCAAGCTATACTACAAAGCTGTAATAATCAAAACAGTATTGGCATAAAAACAGATCAATGAAACAGAATAGACAGCCCAGAAATAAACCCATATATATAGTCAATTAATTTACAACAAAGGAGCCAAGAATATAAAATGTAGAAAGGACAATCTCTTCAATATATGGTGTTGAGAAAACTGGAAAGCCACATGCAAAAGAATGAAACTAGACCACTATTGTACACCATACAAAAAAATTAACTCAAAATGGATTAAAAACTTGACTGTTAAGACCAGAAACCATAAAACTCCTGGAAAAAAATATTGACAATAAGCTCCTTGACATCACTCTTGGCAGTATTTTTTTTGGATCTGACTCCAAAGGCAATGGCAACTAAAGCAAAAATAAACAAATGGGCCAACATTAAACTAAAAAGCTTTTGCACTGCAAAGGAAACCATCAACAAAACAAAAAGACAACCTAGTGAATGGGAGAAGATATTTGCAAATCATAGATCCAATAAGCATATCCAAATATATAAAGAACTCATATAGCTCAATAACCACAACAAAAATATCCATTTTAAAAATGGGCAGAGGATCTGAATAGACATTTTCCTACAGACAAACAGATGGCCAGGGGACCGTATATATATTATATATACAAAACATGTTATGTATATATAATATATATACATATACAATCAACTATACTTCAATTTAAAAAAAAAAAAAAAAAGTGTGCCTGGAATCACCCAGGGAATTAGGTTAGAGGGAGGTAAAGAGGAGAAAAATGAGAAATTTGGAAAGGGGGGAGAATTCTCCAAAACTGGAAAGCAGATGGCAGAGTGTGGGAATTCCAATAATAAAACCCATTCCCCTTGGGCTTCCCTGGTGGCGCAATGGTTGAGAGTCCGCCTGCCGATACAGGGGACACGGGTTCATGCCCCGGTCTGGGAAGATCCCACATGCCGCGGAGCGGCTAGGCCCGTGAGCCATGGCTGCTGAGCCTGCGCATCCAGAGCCTGTGCTCCGCAACGGGAGAGGCCACAACAGTGAGAGGCCCACGTACTGCAAAAAAAAAAAGAAAAAAAAAAACCATTCCCCACCCCACCCCACCCCTGAAAGGGGAATGGCTATTGGTGCACTTAGGAAAGTTGGGCTTAGCACCAGGGCTCAAGAACCTAAAGAGTCAAACAGCCTTATGGCCAATATATGGGGAAGCTGAAGAGAAGTAAATATGTGCAAATTCTGATGAGACCTAAAAACCCTTTCATTATCCCTCATCTTCATATATATATATATATATTTTTATTATTATTATTTTATTTCTTTGACTGCATTGGGTCTTTGTTGCTGTGTGGGCTTCTCATTGCCGTGGCTTCTCTTGTTGTGGAGCACGGTCTCTAGGCATGCAGGCTTCAGTAGTTATGGTGCACAGGCTTAGTTGCTCCACAGTATGTGGGATCTTCCCAGACCAGGGATCAAACCTGTGTCCCTGCTTTGGCAGGTGGATTCTTAACCACTGCACCACCAGGGAAGTCCCCCTGCACGTATATTTATATTCTCTAGGCTATTCTGGAGGTTCTTTCCTTGGCAAAGTAGAATGTACCCCATATGGCACAAAAGGAGTCATTTGGGCTTATACCATGAATATCAGCTGTAAACATCATGGACTAGGGACCAGTGGGGCCTCATCTAATGTTCAGTTCTTTCTAAAGCCCTCTGGAAACTTCACACAAATCTGAGTAATGGAACCCAACTATTATCTGTGGTTGAGCTTTCCACCAACCCAAGAAGGATTAAAGTCAAATTAAAGATGTAGGGGGAAATGTGTGCTACAATAGAAAACTACATCTTGTGTAGATAACTCTCCTCCCAGTTATCTAATTCTGATCCTAAGGGAGCTATTTTACAACTCTGTAAGTTGTAGATACCTGATAGCAATGCAAAACAATTGTCTATAGACATGCAAGTTGTCTTATCTGACAGAGGATCAGCTAAATTCCTGTCCTCTCTGTGGAAAGACCAGTTTTGCCTCCATTTGTACATTACTTTCAACATCCCTTTACTCCATATAAATTTGTGTTTCCTATTCTGATTACATATATTGTAACCGTTTATAGGAAATACTTGCTGAAGTACTTGGGGGTGACACAGCTTAAGTTTGCATTTTCATATAAATTTTAGAATCAGCTCGGTTTACACTAACATGTTCTACTGAAAATGTGATATTGCATTGAATCCATAGATCAATTTGGGGAGCACTGACATCTTTAAAATATTGAGTATTCTAATCTATGAACTGAATTTACTTACATCTTTAATATTTTGTGGGTTTTAGTGTAGAAGTCTTACACATCTTTCATTACATTCATTGCAAAGTATCTGATGCTTATGCTAGTAAATAGCAGTTTCTCTTTTCATTTTATATTTGTTCCTGATACATGAAAACACAATCAAGTGTTTTTTTCTATTGTCCTATATACAGTAACATTGCCAAGTACAATGTACTACTAATAGTTTATAGATTTTGGATTTCCTACATACACAAGTCATTGGCAAATAAATAAAGAAGTTTATTTCTCTCCAACACTTGTTTGGTTTTCTTTTTTCTAGCCTTATTACTCTGGCTAGGACCTCCAGAACAGAGCTGAACAGAAGTACTAATAGCAGATATCCAGTCTTAATCCCAATCCTAAGTATGATGTCTACTATAGGTTTTATGTAGATACCCTTCATTAGAATAAGAAAACTACCTCTTACTAGTTTGTTTTTATTATGAATACATAAATTTTATCAAATGCTTCTTCTGCATCTACTGGAATGGGCTTATAGTTTTTATCTCTTAATGGGAATTACATTTACTGGTTAAACTATCCTTGCTTTCCTGAAATAACCCCACTTTGTCATGATGTATTCTTTTTATATTTTTAGGTTTAATTGCTAATATTATATTTAGGATGAATTTATATTTTGAAATTATATTCATGAGGATTAATCTGTAATTCTTTTTTTCAATCTCCTATGCACGTTCAAAGTTATGTCAGCCTAGAAAAAGAATTGGGAAATATCCTCTTGCTGTCTAATCTCTGGAAGAATTTATGTAGAGTGGTGTTAATTTTTAATATTTGGAAGAACTCACTGGGGATGCCATCTAGGTCTGGATTTGTGAGCTTTCAAATAGTAGGTCACCCTTTTAAAGTGTACAATTGACTGTGGTTCTTAGTATATTAATAAAGTTGTGCGACCATCACAACCATCTAATTTCAGAGCGTGTAAATCATCCCCCAAAAAGCCCATATCCATTAGCAGTCATTCACTGATTATCCTCCCTTCTGCTCTGGGCAACCAAGAATCACTTTCTGTCTCTATGGATTTAACTATTATGGATATTTCATATAAGTGGGATCATACACTGTGTGGTCTTTTGTGTTACTTTTTACACTTAGAATAATGCTTTTCGAGATTCATCCATGTTGTTCCATTTATCAATAATTCATTCCTTTTTATGGATGAATAGTATTCCATTGTACATATGTATGCATTTTGTTTCATCAGTTGATGAACATTTGGGTTGTTTCCACTTTTTGGTTATTATGAGTAATGCAGCTATGAATATTCATATATAAGTTTTTGTGTGAGCATACACTTTCAATTTTCTTGGGTAAGAATGGAATTGCTAAGTCATATGGTAACTCTATATTTAGGAAATGCCAGACTGTTTTCCAAAGAGGCTGTACCATCTTACAGCCCCATCAATATATGAAGGTTCCAATTTCTCCACATCCTTGCCAAAACTATCATTGTCTCTTTGATTACAGCTATCCTAGTGAGTGTATAGTACCTCACTGTGGTGTTCATTTGCATTTCCCTAGTGACTCATGATCTTGAGCATTTTATGTACTTATTGGCCATTCATAGATCTTCTTTGAAGAAATATCTATTCAAACACTTTGCCCATTTTTAAATTGGATTATTTGTTTTTATTGTTGAGGTGTAGGATTTTAGATACTAATCTCTTATCAGATATATAACTTACAAATATACTCTCCCAGTCTGAGGGTTGTTTTTTCATTTTCTTGATAGACTTTGGAAGCACAATTTTTTTTTTAAATTTTTATGAAGTCCAATTTATCTGTTTCTTCTTTGGTTGTCATGTATAAGAAACCATTGCCCCATCCAAGGTCACAAAAACTTACAACTATGTTTTCTTCCAAAGAGTTTTATAGTTACAGCTCTTACATTTGGGTATTCAATCCACTCTGAGTTAATTTTTGTATATGATGTGAGCTATAGGTTCAACTTCTTTCTTTTGCATGTGGCTATGCAGTTGTACCAACACCATTAATTGAAGACTATTATTTCCCCTTGACAAAAATAAATTCAACTACTTTAACAAAATACGGAGCAATTTAGATTTTTCTTTCTTCTTCTATCTGTAGCTTTTCAGGTATTTGACCATTTCATCTAAATTGTTTAATGCCTCAGCATTTATTCATAATATATTCTTAGAAGATTTTTAATATATATAGAAACAATAAGTGGTCTCTATTTCATTTGATATTTTTGTCTTCACACTTTTCCCTTCATTTGAATCTCAAAGAAGCAACTCTTAGCTTTAATTTTAGTATGTTTGATTCCTATTTCAATAAATTAGGCTCTTTTTCTTCCCCCTTTGTGCTTAATTTGCAGTTTTTATAACTTACTGGGATAAATGCTCCACTCATTGACTTTTAGCCATCTTTTCTACTAAATTAAAGATATAAAGTCCCCTCTAAGCACAGCTTTACCTACACCTCATGAATTGATACTTTATTTTTTAAATGAAATACTTTCTAATTTTCATTGTGGATTCTTCCTTAACCCAAGGTTACTTCAGAGTATGTTTTGTAGTTTCTAAATATATGAGATTTTCTAAACCCCTGCCTTTATTTTTTTTGTATCTCATTTTAATTATGGTCAGAGAGTATACTCTGGTTACAATTCTTTAAATCTTGTTTAGATGTGCTTCCTGGTATGGAAAATGGACAGTTTTTGTAAATGTCCCGCATGTCCATGAAAAACTATTATCCATTTGTTGAGTACAATAGCCTACACATGGTTGTTAGGTCAATTGTACTTTCTATATCCCTACTAACTTTTGATTACTGAGTGTGTGATCTTCCTCTATGATTGCAGATTTCTCTATTTCTCCTTGCAGTCCTCTGATAAACTTAGAAGCAATATATAGAATTCTATAAATTTCAAATTGCAAAATCTTCCTAATAATTAGTCCTTTTATCATTATCAACTACTAGTTAAGTCTCTAGTAGTATTAATTCTCTTTACTACTAGTAAGTCTTTTGCCTAAAATTGTTTGATATTAATATAAGCACAGCAGCTTTCTTTTGGTTAGTGTTTATATATTTTTTATATAAACTTTTCTGTATCATTACATTTTGTTTCTCTTGTATATACAAGCATACCTCGGAGATATTCTGGGTTCAGTTCCAGACCTCCACAATAAAGCGATTATCACAATAAAGTGAATCACATAAATTTTTTTGGTTTCCCAGTGCATATAAGTTATCTTTACACTATACTGTATTAAGTGTGCACTAGCAGTATATCTAAAAAAATGTACATACCTTAATTTAAAAATAACACTGTTGGGCTTCCCTGGTGGCGCAGTGGTTGAGAGTCCGCCTGCTGATGCAGGGGACACAGGTTCGTGCCCCGGTCCGGGAAGATCCCACATGCCACAGAGCAGCTAGGCCCATGAGCCATGGCCCCTGAGCCTGCGCGTCAGGAGCCTGTGCTCCGCAACGGGAGAGGCCACAACAGTGAGAGGCCCACGTACCGCAAAAAAATAAAAAATAAATAAAAAATAAAAATAACACTGTTTATAAAGCAGAAACTAACACACCATCGTAAAGCAATTATACTCCAATAAAGATGTTAAAAAATAAATAAAAATTTTAAAAAGTAATAAAAAATAAAAGTACTAAATGCCACTGAAATAAAAACACTGTTGGGAAAATGGTGCCAAAGACTTGCTAACCAGGGTTACTACAAACCTTCAATTTATAAAAATCACAATAAAGCAAAGCACAGTAAAGCAAAGCACAAGGTATGCCTGTCAATTGGATTGTGTTGTTAACTGACAATGTTTGTCTTTTATTGGAAGAATTAGCTTATTTACATTTAATGGAATTTCTGATCCATTTGGATTTTTTTAACATCTTTATTGGAGGATAATTGCTTTACAATGTTGTTAGTTTCTGCTGTATAACAAAGTGAATCAGCTACATGTATACATATATCCCCATATCCCCTCCCTCTTGCATCTCCCTCCCACCCTCCCTTTCCCACCCCTCTAGGTGGTCACAAAGCATGGAGCCGATCCCCCTGTGCTATGCAGCTGCTTCCCACTATCTATTTTACATTTGGTAGTGTATATCGTCAATGCTACTCTCTCACTTTGTCCCAGCTTACCCTTTCCTCTCCCTGTGTCAAGTCTATTCTCTACATCTGCATCTTTATTCCTGTCCTGCCCCTGGGTTCATCAGAACCTTTTTTTTTTTTTTATTCCATATATATGTGTTAGCATATGGTATTTGTTTTTCTGACTTTCTTCACTCTGTATGACAGACTCTAGGTCCATCCACCTCACTACAAATAACTCAATTTCATTTTTTATGTCTGAGTAATATTCCATTGTATATATGTGCCACATCTTCTTTAACCATTCATCTGTCAGTGAACACTTAGGTTGCTTCCATGTCCTGGCTATTGTAAACAGGGCTGCAGTGAACATTGTGGTACATGACTCCTTTTGAATTATGGTTTTCCCAGGGTATATGCCCCATAGTGGGATTGCTGGGTCATATGGTAGTTCTATTTTAGTTTTTAAAGGAACCGCCATACTGTTCTCCATAGTGGCTGTATCAATTTACATTCCCACCAACAGTGCAAGAGGGTTCTCTTTTCTCCACACCCTCTCCAGCATTTGTTGTTTGTAGATTTTCTGATGATACTCATTCTAACTGGTGTGAGGTGATACCTCATTGTAGTTTGTTTTTTTGGTGGTATGCGGGCCTCTCACTGCTGTGGCCTCTCCCGTTGTGGAGCACAGGCTCCGGACGCGCAGGCACAGCAGCCATGACTCACGGGCCTAGCCGCTCCGGGGCATGTGGGATCTTCCGGGACCGGAGCATGAACCCACGTCCCCTGCATCAGCAGGTGGTCTCTCAACCACTGCGCCACCAGGGAAGCCCCTCATTGTAGTTTTGATTTGCATTTCTCTAATGATTAGTGATGTTGGGCAGCTTTTCATGTGCCTCTTGGCCATCTGTATGTCTTCTTTGGAGAAATGTCTATTTAGGTTTTCTGCCCATTTTCAGATTGGGTTGTTTGTTTTTTTAATATTGAGCTGCATGAGCTGCTAATATATTTTGGAGATTAATCCTTTGTCCATTGATTCATTTGCAAATATTTTCTCCCATTCTGAGGGTTGTCTTTTCGTCTTTTTTATGGCTTCCTTTGCCATGCAAAAGCTTTTAAGTTTCATTAGGTCTCATTTGTTTATTCTTGCTTTTATTTCCATTTCTCTAGGAGGTGGGTCAAAAAGGATCTTGCTATGATTTATGTCATAGAGTGTTCTTCCTATGTTTTCCTCTAAGAGTTTTATAGTGTCTGGCCTTATATTTAGGTCTTTAATCCATTTTCAGTTTATTTTGTGTATGGTGTTAGGGAGTGTTCCAATTTCATTCTTTTACATGTTGCTGTCCAGTTTTCCCAGCACCACTTATTGAAGAGGCTGTCTTTTCCCCACTGTATATTCTTTCCTCTTTTATCAAAGATAAGGTGACCATATGTGTGTGCGTTTATCTCTCTGGGTGATCTATTTGGATTTAAATTTACCACCTCACCCACTGTTTTTCCTATATACCATTTTTTCTTTGTTCTTTTCCCTTTCTTGCTCTTTTGGGTTGAGAACACTTTTTTGCTCTTGTTATTCTTTTTATTCTCATTAGTATATAGTGATAGACTACTTTTCAAATCTTTTAGTGTCTATACTCTAAATATAACATGCAACTTTGAATATTGAAGTCCAATATAAAACAGCAGATTTAACCTTTTCTCTGACATAAGGACCTTAAAATACTTTTCTTTATCCCTCACTCAACTGCCATTGTTTTCATGTAGTTTAGTCCTTTGGTTTTTTTTAACCCTCAAGACATTATTTTCATTTCAAACTTGCTATTCATTTAACCCATATATTTACCCTTTCAGTTGTTCATCATTCCTTCCTGTGTCTCCAAGCTTCCATCTGGTTACCATTTTCCTTCTGCTTAAAGACAACCTTCTTGTGTAGTTTGTTAGGGAAAAAATTATTTTTGTGTGTGAATTTTTCTTAATTTTACCAATTGCACCCTTACTGTTAAGGGCATTTTTGGTTTGTACAGAACTCTAGGTTGGTACTTATTTTTTCTATCATTTTGAAGATGCCATCCCATTGTCTTCTGATCCCCAAATTTTTTAATTGAGGTAAAATTGGCATATAAGTTTCAGGAGCACACCATCATGATTCCCACTGTATTTAGTCAGTTGCCATGTTTTTGGTCCTTTGAAATATGCCTTCTTTCACTGCTCTTTTTCTCTTTTTTTAGCTTTCAATGGTATTGATAATATTTGCACAGGTATGATTTTCTCTGAATATATTTTGCTTGGGGTTTGTGGGACTTCTGAAACCTGTAGCTTGATTTCCATAAACTTTATAAATTTCTTAAGCATTAACTCTAAGTGTTCTCTATTTCCTCTCTTTCAAGGACTACAGCTACATTAACGTTAGCCCTTCTTGGTGTTATACTGTTTTCTGGTTCTTTTCCATGCTTTTGTCCCTCTATACATTAATCTGAATTTTTTTCTTCTGACCAAATTTAATTCACTGTATCCTCAGCTGTGTTTCATCAGGAGTTAAACTCATTCACTGATTTTTTATTTTTAGCTATTATAGTCGTTTAGTTTTTTAAAATTCCCAATTCCCTATTGATATTTTCAAACTTTTCTGTTTTCCTCTTGCGCATATTACACAGTTGTCCATGAGTGTCTGAGCATTTCTTGTAGTGCCTGCTAACTCCAGAATTGAGCAGATGTACCCACCCAATCACAAGCAGTGGTGGACTAGGGCAGGGGCCAATACATGTAAGATATACAGAATGGAGGAGCAAAGAATATGTACTCTCTGAAAGCAGATTCACTCCTAAGAGGCACACAAAGATGATCTGATTATGCCCATGTTTTCCCCTTCCCATCTGCTTCTGCCAGCCTCCCACAGCGTCATTCTTTTTTGAATTCTCAGTTGGAGATTATCATGCAGGTAACTTGAGTGTCTGCTTAGCCTCACATAAGAGCAGACCTATGGCTACGAATTCTCAGGGAAAACTTTTTACCTCTCTACTAGAATCTAGGTGAAGTCAACCAAGTTTTCTTATAGTCTCCCTTTGCTATTGGGCAGATTTTTCTAATTTACTCTTTCACTGAAGAAGATATTTGAGGTGCCATGTATGCAGAGGTTTCAGGGCTTTAAGTACCATGTTATTGAACAGATGATGAGAAATCACTAAAAGATATTAAGCAAGGGAACCCAAATGATCAGATATGTTGATTCATTTGTAATAACAATAAATACTTACTGGAGTTACAAAGGTAAATCACTTAGCCATACCCCCAAGCCGCTTATATTCCATTAAAGCGATGGTTCTCAACCAAGGGCAGTTTTGTCTCCCAGGGAATATTTTCTGGTTGTCACAAATGGAAGGATTCTACTGACATCACATGGGTAGAGGCCAGCCCATGACAGCTCTCTACAACAAAGAATTATTCTGCCCGAAATATAGCAGTAAAATAAAGGAAGCAAATAAGTACAATAATATATATAATATTAGTCTGTACAATGTATAGAGGGCATGGAAGTGGGCAGGGGAATTCATGAAACACTTCAGTGGGCATCTAAAGCTTAAGCTGAGTGGAAATACAAATGAATATGGGAGGTAGCGGTATTACTATGAGCCATGCATGAGGTATATTCCCCACATCTGGAGAACAACTATGACTAAAATTTAGTGGCAGACCAGGTAGGTGAATAATAAGGAGATAATGGGACTTCCCTGGTGGCGCAGTGGTAAAGAATCCACCTGCCAAAGCATGGGACACGGGTTCAAGCCCTGGTTAGGGAAGATCCCACATGCCGCAGAGCAACTAAGTCCATGTGCCACAACTGAAGCCCACGCACCTAGAGCCTGTGCTCCACAGCAGGAGAAGCCACTGCAATGAGAAGCCCACGCACCACAACAAAGAGTAGTCCCCACTCGCCGCAACTAGAGAAAGCCTGTGCGCAGCAACGAAGACCCAACGCAGCCAAAAATAAATAAATAAAAATTTATTAAAAAAAAAAAAGAATAAGGAGGCAAGATGAGGCTGAAAAGGAAGGCAAGAGTCAGATTGCAAAAGGCCTTACATACTATACATGAAGAGTTTGGACTTCACCCTGTAGGTAAGCGGATAGGAGGAGGTTGTTATTTAAGGGTAACAAAAAGAAAACAAGAAATTTATTATTCAAGAAAGATCATTCAGGAAGAATTATGGGAAAAGGCTTAAGGGCAAAATAAGGCACAGGCCAATTAGTAAAACTACTGGAATACTTAAGGCCAGAGAAAACTAGAGCCAGAATTAAAGCACCAATTAGAAGGATGGACTGATACGGTAAAATACTATACCCAGTCTTTAGTGACAGAATATGAAGAGAAAATAAGGTTTAATCCCAGCTTTCCAGCACTACTCAAAGAGATAGAGTACAGGAGAACATTTACAAGAAAGATAATGAAAGATAACATCCATTTAGATCTCTTGTAGTAAAAGAGCTATGCAAGTATATAGAAGTGGTTATTATCAGATGATATAGCAGCAAAATCTGGATTGTGCCTTGAACTCTGATTATCATCCTTCAAGCAACAATGACAAAAGATTTTAGAATATTTTTCTACTATATCCATATATTTTTATATATGTATTTATCTTACTTCCAGATATTTTCCTATTACATTATTTTAACTAAAAACACAGTGTCTTCATTTTATTATTTAAGTATTTGTTTAATGTTTTAAAATTCAAGATACTTTAATTTAGATTTTTTTAAAAACAAAAGAATAAAAATAATTTTACCTTTCAAATGTGACTTTTTAACAGCAAAGTGGGAAAGTGGGAAACAGTCTCCCTTCTGGGTTTTTTTTGTGGGGGTGGGAGGCCGGGGGGAACAATCTCCCTAAAAAAGAAATCAGCACTTCCAACAAAACTAAAGGAAGAACTTACATGTACACCTAAATCAGAAAGGAGATAACTGGGACTTCCCTGGTGGTGCAGTGGTTAAGAATCCGCCTGCCAATGCAGGGCACACAGGTTCGAGCCCTGGGCCAGGAAGATCCCACATGCCGCGGAGCAACTAAGCCCATGTGCCACAACTACTGAGCCTGTGCTCTGGAGCCCACGAGCCACAACTACTGAGCCCATGTGCCACAACTACTGAAGCCCGCGCACCTAGAGCCCATGCTCCGCAACGAGAAGCCACCGCAATGAGAAGCTGTGCACCACGACGAAGAGTAGCCCCCGCTCACCGCAACTAGAGAAAGCCCGCGTGCAGCAACAAAGACCCAACGCAGCCAAAAATAAATAAAATAAAATAAATTTAAAAAAAAAAAAAGAAAGGAAATAACTAAAGACATGTGTAAATACCTTATTTTAATCCAGAAAAAAAAATGAAATACTTACTGGATCTTCTTAATAATAATAGATTATCGTTGAAAATAAGGTTTTTAACTATTCAATATAATCTCTGAAATGGTATCTAGTTAAGATAATATTTGTTTTAAATATACCAAATATTTCCAATCAGCAAAACAAAACCCAGCAAAACAATTTGTATCTGAGTCTGACATTCTAATCCACTGGATTTACATTTTTTCCTAATAATATAAACAAATCTTTTGGGGTACTCTACATATTAGAAGTACTCAACTACCTATTTGTAATTGTTAACTTTCAACAGTATGATTCATCAGTAAACACCAATACAGTACTTTAGCAGTCACCTTATGTGAAATAACAAGTGGAAAACAAAATTTCTCAACAACAGTGGGTCATCAAATTGCTTCAGCAGTTACTATAAAAAATTTATTTAAAAAACTTACATACACAAACATAATTAAACATTTTAAAATTAGACTGAAATCAGTTATGAAACTTCCTTTTCCCCTTTTACAAAAAGAAAGTTGTGAAAAGTAAAAGGACAAATTTAATTCTAAATATTTCCTTGTTTTTTTAAATTGTTTGCTAGTAAATTATTTCTTTACTCGCCTCTTTAGGTTCTCAAGGTGTTCCACATTAACATCTTGTAATGCCAGTACCGTTCCCTTAGACAAGGAGGGATTCAATGAAATAGTCATTAGACAGCACAAATCTATTAGATCTCTCTGACATTTCTGCAAACCTTCCAGGAACTTTTGGTATTTACAAGGATCCTTTTTTAACTGTTTCATTTCTAGTACTGAAAACCCTATCAGACTAGTAAGTATTTCATCTACAAAGTCTACATCTAGATATGCAGTACCATCAGAAATTTTTGCTGTTATACTCCAAATGCCACCAGAACTTGAGAGATTTCCAGTTAAGGTTACAATAAATGCTTTGACTTTCACTGTTGTAACTTCCTTTGGTTTGCTGGCCATTAGAACAGACAAATAGATAAAAGGTGGAGAATATAAATCCATAGTGATAGAAAGATTAGTGCTATTCTCTGATGATCTTGAAGAACAAGTCTGTAAGTGGTGCTCATTTTTATTAGAAATGTGTGAACAACTTTTTGGTACATAATTGACCAGCTCTCCGTTTAATATTTTATTATTTAAGGAATGTCCATCTGAACTGCTGGTTTGTTTTATTTTATTATATGTCTCTGAGTTGTTATCTTTATTTGTAAAATTATGGGGTAGGGGTACATTATGATTAACTGAAACAATACTACTGTTTTGGTCTCTAGCAGATGGACAACTAAAAGATTTGTCTTCATTAGTTATTTGCTCAGATAAATTTTTTTCATTCCAATTATTATTTCCATTTTTGCAAATCAAAGAAAAATTATTCAGAGTATTAGATCTATGTGAAAATCTCTCTATACTTTCATCTGCAGTTCTGTTCAAAGTCAGTGGCTGTAATTCTTTGGTCTCTGTTTGTTCTTTCTGGACAGCTTCTTCTAAAAGCAAGGCCTCCTCCAATGAAAAGTCATCTAATTCCTCATCAGTAAAAAGCATAGACTGGTTTTGTGGTTTCTCCTTTGATCTTGGAGAAATAACAAGTCCTGGTTCAAAATCTGACTGTCTGATGGGAACAGTATTTGAAGAACTACCTGTGCTGAAACAACTTCTTTCCAAAGAGGTGTTATTATTTGCTGCAAGCTCATCGTTTTCATCAAGACTTGCCAAGAGTTCTTCATCAGAAGGTCCTAACGCAGGATGTAGAACATCTGTAATTCTGGGGATGCTTTGGTTAGAATTATTGGGTATGACTGGAACTATAGGATCAGGTTCCCCAATTAATCTTGCAAGAACTTTTTCTTGGGCATATTCCTCTAAAAGAGCATCTACTTCTCCTCCCAACACCTTCACATTTTCTGGTTTCAATAAGAGAACACCAAGACGGAAAGAAATGTTTCCATAAATCAAAATTTTTGTACCTGGAGGAAGATCACTATGAAGAGCTGGAATAGACTGATATTCCATCCCCTGTATTTGTACAATTCCATCAGTAAGCTGTAGCATCAACATTCGTGAAGGCTTTGCTTCCCAAGGTTTTGGGGTTACTTGTGTTTCAGCTGTAATTAGGTCATTGGTTGTATTCTTTCCTCTCAGCTTTTGTATCTGGGCATACGCAGGTTGACTTACATCAACCAATGAATTAATCTGCAGAGCAAAATATCCATTCAGTTCTCCTTTTGGAACTTCTAAAATGCCATCAGGTAAAAGACGATGCTCCAAATCTCTCAGATCAGTAAGGAGCCATTGCTCAAACACTTGTTTATTCATTTGTGCCTGACTCAAATTAACATTATCATTTTCTTCTTGGATCCAGTTAATACAAGCTTCCAGCCACATTAAAGGCACTTTAACATGCCATGTAGCTAAAAGCCAGGTTTCAACTCTTAATGTAATACTAGCCATACTCATTTCTTTTATATAAAAGAAATATTAGGCATCTATTACCTGAAAACAAACAAAAAAAAATTATGGTAATTCAGTACATCTAAATATAGTTTCTATAATTCTCTACAATGCACAAACAGGAGCAATCAAACTTTTAGATTTTTCTCTCTTCAGCACCTTTATAATTCTTTGACTTTCTACATGGCAAAACTTCAAATGCCACAAGTAATCAGATGGTAAAATAAGAAAAGCAAAAGGTTTGAGACAAGATATACCTAGGTTTGAAGGCTAGCTCTTCACACTATAAGTTCTGTGATCTAGTATAAATTTCTTAACTTCTCTAACCTAATTTTTTCATCTGTAAAATGTCAGTACCACCTCCTATCTAACACAGTTGTTGTGAGGATTACATGGGTAACATTTGTAAAGCATAATGTCAGACCTACGAAATACCTGTAGTAATTAGTAGTTATGTTAATATAATAATCAGATTCTAATCATTTAAAATTTAGCTAGGAAACAATATTTACTAAGGTCCTTTCTATATCTATAATTCATACTCTATTAAAACTTATACCATTGTATTCCATAAAATTATAACAAGTAACAATAGATTCTGAGCTGATGTAAAGCATCTTATTTGTTTGGCTAAATAATTCTCAACAGTCCTATCAGGTAAATATACTTCTGATTTTCTCAGTATGATAAAAAAGTAGCCAAACACTAAAGACTAACCTTTTTTCACAAAAGTATATTTTTTCCTTCTACAGATGAAGATATCTAAGAGTTCAAATTTATAAAAGTTTTAACATGCCCGTAAGAAAACTTACCATTTGGAACAGAAGCACAGGATTTGAGGACGGGATTTGGAACTGGTTGTTCAGTGGAGTACTTGTAACCTCTATTGCTCAGAAATGGCCCTGAGAGCTAAGACAAGAAGCAGTAAGCGTTATAAGAGGAAGCTGCAGAAAGAATCACTGGCCTATTTTCATAAGTGCAAAGTTTGATGGTATGGTTTGAAGGTTCCTATTATCAATCAGGGTAGAGTAGAGGTAGTACAGAATAAAAACATGAGGTTTGGAATGAAATAAACAAAAGCAAGTTACCACGAGAAACTCAGACACTCTACCTTAGCTTGTTTCCTTCCCTTTATACTTACTTCATAGGGCTACTGTGAAAATTAAAGGATAGGAGAAGATGGCGGGCAGAGCACCAGCATAGGCACAAATCAGCTGACCCGAGGTGGCAATCCAATCATTTAGGCTGCTCACTTAGGCCCCAGCAATGGTTGCAGACCAGAAGCAGGCCACCCAAAAGGCGTCCGAGGCCCGCAAGCAACCTGAGGCTGAAGCAGACCAAAGCAGCTGAAACTGAAATTGAACAGTACCAACTGCAGAGGGAGAAAGGTTCAAAGCCAGAGAAGCTGGAGCTCTGGGATTCCATGGCAGGGGCAGCACTGGGGTGGAAAAAGAGACCCAGGTGATGACCATTCTCCAGATCTACCTCTGGCAAAACAGGGATGAAAGTGTTAGATAACCTCTTGGCCTTTGTCTGCTACATCTAGCCAGAGATCCATGAAAACTACTGCATAAATGCATAGGGGAAGCAGCTCTGTTCCACGGACTGGCATTTTAGATGCCTTCATGGAAAATGAAATTCTAACAAAGCTCAAGTTACATTCTTGTGAAAAGGCATTAAATTATCTCTGTATATTATATAGTAGGTCCTCTCACTTTTTGGAAAATAGCAAATCTAGCTCCCTTGTAAAAACTTAAAGCTTATCCAAAGATTTCATTTTTTTAACCTTGCATTTCTTAGAAAATTTAATAGGCATATATTGTCTGGTTTCCCATACCTTTTAGCTAAAGCAACATATATAACAATACTGACTTCTTCTTTTGTAGATGTAGTTTTGTTTGTTTTTAATTTTTTAAGAAGAAAGGGATTAATTTTTTTCCCCCTAAAGCTTTGTGAAGGTCAGGGGATTTATCTATCAAAAAATAGTAAATAGTTATTTGTAACCTGTACTAAGCAGCATCCAGCCTTAAAACAGTCTTTTCTGGCTAAAGGTTAGAACAATGAATACTAGTATAATTGTTTGGGCTGCTTTTAATATCTTTTAATAAAAATTACTAGAGGACAAGAATTTGTTACATGTTGTTATTTGGTGTACTGATAATCATTTAAAAGTAAAACCCGGGGCTCCCCTGGTGGCGCAGTGGTTGAGAGTCCGTCTGCCGATGCAGGGAAACACAGGTTCATGCCCCGGTCTAGGAAGATCCCACATGCCGCGGAGCAGCTGGGCCCGTGGGCCATGGCCGCTGGGCCTGCGCGTCCAGAGCCTGTGCTCCACAACGGGTGAGGCCACAGCAGTGAGAGGCCCACATACCACAAAAAAATAAAAAATAAAATAAATAAAAGTAAAACCCCCTTATCGTGTAAAAAAAAAAAGAAATAAAAAAACAAATGAGAGCCAGTATATAATCTAGCGGTTCAGAGTGCAAGTGTGATGCCAAATTATCTTTCACTTACAAACTCTGTGACCCTAAACAAGTGGTCACATTATTAATTTAACAAATGGTTAAAATTTAAAGGAAGAGTTAGTTATTGTGAGGAATACAAGAATAACATTTTAAAGGAGGAATTAAGGTCATAACTACCAAACTGATAAATCTTTACACTGAAGAAAATAATTGAGCGTACAGATATATAATTTTTAAATTACATGTGAAAAACAATGTAAAAATTCAAAGGTAGGATAGGTCCCTGCCCATAGTGATAAAAATAAACCATGCAGAGTCAAATCGGCATGTCTCTTTAACAAAGAAACCAACAATCTCTACATGAGTCCTCTGATTTATCAAATGGAAATATTTTCTACCTTCTGGCTAAAAAAAGCAAAACACAGTGTGCTAACTTTTGTGTACAAAAGAAAGGAAAATAAGCACATTCTTATTTACTTTATACATAAAGGACCTCTAGAAGGATATACAAGAAACTAGATAAAACTTTAAATACATAGCTACACTCAATAACAAAGAGCAAAATCTTGTGGGCCAGGGCTTCCCTGGTGGCACAGTGGTTAAGACTCTGCCTGCCAATGCAGGGGACACAGGTTTGAGCCCTGGTCCAGGAAGATCCCACATGCCATGGAGCAACTAAGCCTGTGGGCCATGACTGCTGAGCCTGTGCTCTAGAGCCTGCGAGCCACAACTACTGAGCCCGTGTGCCACAACTACTGAAGCCCACGTGCCTAGAGCCCATGCTCCACAACAAGAGAAGCCACCGCAATGACAAGCCCGTGTACCTCAGCAAAGAGCAGCCCCCGCTCGCCGCAACTAGAGAAAAGCCCGCACACAACAACAAAGAACCAACGCAGCCAAAAATAAAAAATAAGTAATTTTTAAAAAAGTCTTGTGGGCTAGGAACAGAGAAGAAACCTAAAGTTTTAGTGCTGATTTAAAGCCACCAGGAAAAGGAGACTTCAGGCTAAAGCTCCAAGGCTTTAAGTTTAAGGGTCCAGTGTGCCAATTATAGGTCAGAAGACCAGAACAGACTACTTGCTAGAACTGGGCCAAAAAAATCTTCCACTCAATGCCTACCTATGGCCTATGGAGGAAACAGAGATAACCTAAGAATGGAAATGAGGCCTACATAACTTGTATAGTACATATAGCATGGTCCAGAACTAGGCTATTCACATAAAAACCCAAGTCTCTAATGACACAGCTGATCTAGAGCTATGCCAGCCAGAGGGTCAGGTTGAAGCAACTCCAAAAAAACACAAAAGGGAAAAACACACATGGGAAAAACCTCTATCCAACATGAGCTCTCAAACCAAAATTATAACATATTTAAGGAAAATCACCACCATAAGCCACATCAGCAGACACAACTAACAGGAGAATTTATACCTAGAGAAATCTGTTTTTAAATGAAGAATCTTAAATATTTTTAAAATAATCTTAAATATTTTTAAAATGTCTTTGAGCATACTAAATACACTTTAAAAGTAGGACTAATCCTTAAAGAAGAATAGAAGATAATTAAACAGTAACAGGCATTTATGAAAAGTATCAATTGGACATCTTGGAAATGGGAAACAGCCTCAGAAATTTAAAACTCAGTAGATGGGATAAACAAAAGGCTAAAAACAAATGAAGAAAAAACTTACACTTTGGAAATTACATAGAACAGAGTATGAAAATTTAAGAAATTAAGCAAAGAAGGGAAAAAAAGGCTAAGTAGGGAAAACAGGCTTCTACACTGAAGTAATCAGTTTCAGAAGAAAATAGAAGAGGTGAAGGAAACAGTTTTGTTTTTTTTAAGATAATGGTTAAAGGTGGTCAAAAGGAACAAATTTCCAATTATAAGATAAACAAGTAATAGGGATGTAATGCACAACATGATGACTGTAGTTAACACTGCTGTTCGATATATACGAAAGTTGTTAAGAGATCAGATCCTAAGAGTTCTCATCACAAGGAGAATTTATTTTTTCTTTTTCTTTTTCTTTTTTTTTTGGCTGTGTTGGGTCTTTGTTGCTGCCAGCAGGCCTTCTCTAGTTGCAGTGAGCGGTGGCTGCTCTTCCTTGCAGTGCACGGACTTCTCATCGCAGTGGCTTCTCTTGTTTCGGAGCACAGGCTCTGGGTGCGTGGGCTTCAGTAGTTGTGGCACGTGGGCTCAGAAGTTGTGGCTCACGAGCTCTAGAGCACAGGCTCAGTAGTTGTGGCACACGGGTTCAGTTGCTCCGTGGCATGTGGGATCTTCCCGGACCAGGGCTCGAACCCGTGTCCCCTGCATTGGCAGGTGGATTCTTAACCACTGCACCACTGGGGAAGCCCAATTACCTTTTTATCTATATGAGATGATGGATGTTAGCTTAATCTGTTGTGGTAATCTTTCACAGTATATGTAAATGCTATACACCTTAAACTTATATGGTGATGTATGCCAATTATTTCTCAATAAAACTAGAAAAAAATATATAAATAAAAGTGAAATTTTTTCATAATAAAAAAATAAAGAATAATGGTTGAAATTTTTCTAAAATTCAAGAAAGATATGATTCTGTAGGGTGTAAAAGCTCAATACTGCTAAGCAACAAGTGTAAAAATCCACCTGTAAACATAGCATGGTAAACTGTAAAACATCAAGGACAAAGAAAAAAAATCTTTTTTTTTTTAAATCTTAAGATTCAACAAGCTGGATCTAAAATTTGAGGTAACAAAAATGTAGAAAATACAAAAAGAATTCAGAGGGAAGTTAAGGTATTATGTTTTGTCAAGGAGGATAATAGAGATTCTGATTATGTTTACTATTTTATAAGAAAAATATAAAAATTATGTGTTTAAGAGTAAAAATGAAAGATTGAAAAAACATTCTTATAATCCCCACAAAACTCAGATAATAGATTTTTTAAAAGTCATAAAATTCTAAGAACAAAGAAAATGGGAGAAGAAACAATGGCAACAAATTTTGGAAACTGGAAAGCAAACAGATTAGTACATGATTTAGCAGACACTAGAAAGTTGAATTCTAAGGTGGCATTAAGAATGGCTGATATAAAAACCCAGAACCCACAAAAGGCAATACTAAGTATGCCTGGAAGTAAAGGGTACTCTAAAAACAAGATTGATTAGACGATTCTTTAAGACATTTAAGACTGTGGCATCCCTATCCCACATCAGGAAGATACATAATGTACACTTCAAAACTGTTAAGAGGGTAAATTTATGTTATATGTTTTTTACCATAATTTTTTAGAAAGACAGAAAAATCAAGAGGGAAGTAGAGGAGGAAAAAAAGGAAAAAATAAAATTACCTCTATTTGCAGATGACATGAATGTTTATGAAAAAATGCCAAAGAATGTACAAAGAAGCTATATCACCTGATAAATGAGTTAGCAAGATGCAAGTGTCTTTTTTGTGCTCTATTTAGTGCCACATTTTCACACTTTTGTGCTTTTTGTTGATGATTTCACTATTTAAAACAGCCCCGTAGCATACTTCTGAAGTGCTGTCTAGTGTTCCAAAGCATAAGAAAACTGTGTGAGATGTATCATATGTAAAATCTGTGTGTTAGATTAAGCTTCATTCAGGCATTAGTTATAGTGCCACTGGTCGTAAGTTCAGTTAATGAATCAACAACATATAGTGAATAAAGTGTCTTTAAACAGAAACACAAATAAAACAAGGTTATGTACTAATCAGTTGGTGAAAATGTCATGACCAGAGGCTCAGAGGAACCTAACCTTGTCTTTCCTCTAGGAACAACAGTTCAGTATTCCCTAATTCAGTGTTCACAGGGACTTTATATAGAACATAACTACCAGGAATAATGAGACTTGACTGTACAAGCAATGAACAAAGAGTACAATTTACAGTAGCCCTCAAAACTTAAATCTAACAAAATATGTGCAGGATGTATATGCTGAAAACTACAAACTACTGTTGAAAGAAATCAAAGACAACCTAGACAAATGAAGAGATATGCTGTGTTGAAGACTCTATGATCAAGTTTCAATTCTCCCCAAACAGATATATAGATTCAATGCAATTCCATTCAAAATCCCAGCATTTTTTTTTTTTTTTAAAGAATGGCAAGCTGATTCTAAGATTTACATGGGAAGGCAAAGAAACTAGAATAACCAAGGTAATTTCAGAAAAAAAAAAGTTGGAGACTCACACTGAGTTCAAGACTTAGTATAAACTACAGTAATCAAGACAGTGAAGTATTGGCAAAAGGATTAACATATCAGTCAATGGGAAGAGAAGACAGCCTAGAAAATAGATCCACTCATATACAGTCAATTGATTTTGCAAAGGCATTTCAAAGGAAACAGGATAGTCTTTTGAACAAATGATGCTAAAACAACTGAACATCCATATGCAAAACTATGAACCTCAACCAATACCTCAAATCATATATAAAAGTTAAATGGACCACAAACCTAAATGTGAAAACTAAAACTATAAAACATCTATAAGAAAAGTTAGGAGAAAAAAAAACCAAGCTCATAGATAAGAGAGAACAGATTGGTAGCCGCAAGAGGTAAGGGGTGGGGGTGGGCAAAATGGGTGCACGGGGTCACAAGGTACAAACTTCCAGTTATAAAATCAGTAAGTCATGGAAATGTAATGTACAGCATGGTCACTGTAGTTAAAATACTATATTGCATATCTAAAAGTTGCTAAGAGAGTAGATCTTAAAAGTTCTCATCACAAGAAAAAAAATTTTTTTCTAACTAAGTGGTGATGGATGTTAACTGGATTTACTGTGGTGATCATTTTGCAACGTATACAAATATCAAATTATTATGTTGTATACCTGAAACTAAAAGGTTATATGTCAATTATACCTCAATTTTTTTTAAAGGGGAAGAAAAGTTAGGAGAAAAATCTTTGTGATCTTGGTTTCTTAACAGTGTTCTTAGATACAACACCAGAAGCATAATCCATAAAAGAAAGAAATTAATAAACTGAGCTTCACCAAAATTTTAAAATTCTGCTCTGTCAAAGACACTGTTAAGAGTATAAAGACAAGCCAAACACACACAAAGACAAGCCACAGACTGGGAGAAATACATAATTGACAAAAGACTTATATCCAGACTATATAAAGAATTCTAAAATTCAATAGGAAGACAAACTAATTTTAAAAGGAACAAAAGATTTGAATAGACATTTCACCAAAAGATATGCAGATAACGAGTAAGACATTAAGGAAATGCAAAATTGAAATCACAGTGTGATATTACACATCTATTAGCATAGCTAAAATAAAAAATAACTGACAATACCAACTACTGGAATTCTCATACATTGCTGGTGGGAAAGCAAAATGACACAGCCACTTTAAAAAACAGTTTAGCAGTTTCTTAGGAAGAAAAACAGTTTAGCATTTTCTTACAAAGTTAAACTCACCATACAACCCAGCATTACTAGGTATTTACTCAAGAGAAATGAAAACGTATACTCATTAAAAATCTCTATGTGAACATTTATAGCAGGTTTTTTCATAATCACCAAAAAACTAGAAACAACCCACATGTCCTTCAAGTGGTGAATGGATTAACAAATTGTTGTACATCATTACAATGGAATACTATTCAGTAATAAAAAGGAATAAACTAATAGATGCAATAACATGGATGAATATTGCTACAGATGGTATCACTCAGAAAATTCATATGTTGAAATCTTAATGCCCAATGTGATGGCATTAGGAGGTGGGGCCTTTGTGAAGTGTTTACATTATGAGAATGAAGCCCTCATGGGACTTCCCTGGCAGTCCAGGGGTTAAGACTCTGTGCTTCCACTACAGGGAGCACGGGTTCGATCCCTGGTTGGGGAACTAAGATCCCACATGCCGTGCAGCATGGCCAAAATAAATCAATAAATAAAAATAAAGTCAGAATTTTGAAAAGATATTAATTAAAAAAAAAAACTTACAACCCAATAACAAAAAAATAAATAAACAGTAGAGACGTCTCCACACAGCTACTTACCCCTTCTGCCATGGGAGGTTACTGTAAAAAGACTGTCATCTAAGAACCAAAGAAGCATGTTCTCATCAGACACCCACTAAATCTGCCATCACCTTGACCTTGGACTTCCCAGTCTCCAAAGAAATAAATCTCTGTTGTTTATCAACCACCCAGTTTATGCTATTTTGTCACAATAGCCCAAATAGACTAAGACAAATGTTAAATGCAGCAAGCTAAGTAAAAGAAGCCAGACAAACACTGTATAAGTCCAAGATGGCATTATGGAAAAGGCAACACTATAGAAACAGGTGGCAGCGATGATGTGACTAATGTTTGTCAAAACTCATAGAACTATATACAAAAAAGAACATGAATTTTACTGAATGTAAATTATATCCTCAATAAAAATACTGAAGACAAACACCAAAAGGATAGATATTTAATAACTAATTTTCAAACTTGCTGAGGAAAACACAGAATAAAGAAAACAATCCAAAAGAAGGCACAAAAGGAACTGGCAAGCACTATAAATAGAAAGAATAAACAAGGTGGTAGAAATAAGTCTAAATATATCAGCAATCATAATGAACATAGATTAACTCACCTGTTAAAAGATACTCTCAAATTGAAAAAACCAAGTTCAGCTGCATGCTTAAAAGATGACCCTAAAACAAAATAACATCGAAGCATGAAATTAATTAAAATAAGGCATGTTAAAATCCCCAAGCATGATATTATGAGGCCACAGCTGAGTGACATCTTATCCTCAAGACAGAGATCTGTACTTCTATAACCTAAGATTCCCAAGTGCTACTTTATCGCATCTGTTGTCATTTTTAACCTCAAAAATTAAGCTAAAAAAAAAGCTAAAAAAAAAAAAAAAAAAAATTAAGCTAGATCCAAGGCTCTTAGGTGTGCTCATTCAATAGTAAGTTACCTTACTTTCTCCACTAAAATTTAAACACCACAGCACTGGCAAATGGGCCTAGTCTAATTGGCAGAGTGTTGTAGTAATGAGATGACAGTCATTAAGTAAACTGAAATCAAGACAGTGTACTTTCAGTAGAGTTATAATTATTTAAATGAATTATCAAGTATAAATGCCACAATTAAGTTGTTTGCAGAATGTTTTGTACTATAAATTATTCGGTGTATACAGTATATATCCCTAAATTATTATATGCAGCCATTTAACACAAATGCTATTTTCTACCTGAACCTGTTAAACAGTAGGAGTTAATACTGTTAGTACTTCTAGGAGGATGAAGGAACCAATAAAAAAGAAAGACTGATTGATTGTGAACTGAAAAGGTCAAGGCTGGATAGAAAATGAAAGAAAGGAATTTCAGTGGTGTTAATTCTATATCCCAGCAGTACAGCTGTTTAAACAGAGAACTGAAGAAAAAGGTTTAATAAAAATTAAAACCTCTTATTTGTAAGATTTTAAACTTTTTCAAAATACATACTTTTACATCTGTAATATTATCTAAACCTCAAAATAGTCATTTATGATAGAAAGGGTAGGGATTGTCATCTATTTGGGTGAGAATGAAACAGGCATGAAGATTAAGACATACAGATCATACATGGTAGCAGACGCAGAACGAAATTCTGCTAACCTCCATTTCTATATCATTTTCTAGACCCTGTTCGACTTAAAAGAGAAAGTAAAGCCAGTCCCTCATTTACATATACCCACTTGCATATAAACTATAAAACTCATTCATAAATGGCCATTCTATAAGAGCACTACACTATTACAATGAACAGACTTTTCTCAGATCTCATTTAAACGACAAGCTCACCTAGTATATTCTAAATTATTTCCTTTACAAAGTCAAATCAAAGAAACACCTACTGCATCTATCTTTGTAACAGCTTCAAAACAGTGTTATCATTAAGTACTTTTCCTTTTGCTATAACTCTACTAAAATATGACATAAAAGTTTTTTTAAATTTTTAAATATTACAAACTGATATTTTAAGGCTTATGTATTCATTTATTTTATTTTTTTAATTTTGTAGTTATCTCAAACACGCACTTCCTTGTTTGTGTTGTTGCATTCGGCAAGTGACAAAACTCCTTTCAGATGATAGTTGGGACAAATTCTGAGAAACAGTGCTCAATGAACCACAGTGAAATTGTTCTATAAACACGTGGCAGTTCTAATTAATAATTTTCTCCAAATACTACCTTCTAGGATTTAAATTTCCACTTCCAGAGCTACATGATATACTACAATTTTATAATAATGTTATAACTAAATGCACATTTGCTACATAGAATTCTTCATTTAACAGCAAAGTAAGTAAAGTGGAGGGCATATTGATCTGAAACATGGTTTACTCCCCACAACTGCATGTTAAAAACAATTTCAATAAGAAGATGTTTCTATATATAATAGGATTTTTTTTTCCTACAGGTAAAAAAGAAAAGCTTATTAAATTTTTTAATTAAATGGAAAAAGTATTATCATGTGGGATTACAAAGTTTAGACTGGGTTTCAATAACCGAGCCCTTTAATAATTTAGTAAATTGTATTACTTGCATCTACTCCTTCAAGAGAATTCCTAAGGTTTTGTTCCTCCCTTTCTTGAGAAACTGAGTAACCAGTCACCGCAGGTAGAAGCAACTCAGAGGGGAGGTGTTAGCTACAGCAGCACAACTTCTCATCTGCTCATACATAAAGAACAGCCCCTGATCCTCAAGAACATCACTGTCCAAGAAAAAAATATGAAAAAGTATACGTTGTTGAAATTGTACATTAAGAAGTGTTCACACCGTATGATTTCAAAACTTAATCTTAAGAAAATAATCAGAAATGAGGACAAAGATTTTATGTGCCAGAGTGTTTACCACTGTGCTTTTACACTTTGGGAAAAAAACAGAACAATCTAAATGTTCAACAACAGTAAAAAAATTTTTTTTAATTAAATATATTACATTGGATCCATGAAATAGTCTTCTGAAAAAACATTTTTAAGTACTATTTAATGACATGAAAATATGTTCATATTTTTATTCTGTTAGGAGAAAAGGTCAGATGTAAAACTACATACATCTTAATCTCCATTAATTTTATAATCATGAAAAAAATGTTTTTTAAAAATTGATTTACATCTTGTGCTTGCTAAACTTGGCTGACCACACTAATCTACATTCTAGATCTTGACTGCAGGAACTAAGCAGAAGAGAATAGAGTAAGAAAATTCTATCATTTGCCACTAAGACTTAGGCAAATTTGATTTATATTACTTTTCAGTCAGCCTCACATATTTCAATTTTTTAAAAAATAGAAAAAGAGGCAGAAGTATTGATACCATCCTTTTGGACATTGTATGCAGCATTCAATCAATAGCTAAGACTTAAAAGCACTAACAAATACTCAAGTTATAACCAGTCCATGTTTCCACTGTCTTCATCTAAAAAATACAGGTGAGTCTGTGTTTTAACTCCTTGGGGATGACTTTAAGGTAACCCCAGAATTTTGAGAAGGCACTCTGAAAATTATGGGAAAAAAATTTGTATTTAATGACTGAAATCAGAAAGAAGTAATTAGTGGAGCTGTTTGTGGATCCTCCATAACCTAATGTAAGGAAAAGACAGACAGAGAATAGGTTTAGGAGTCTGAATCCCATTTCTGCTATGTGACCTTAGACGTGTTCCTTAACTTTTTCTTAACCACAATTTACTAGCTGAACTGTAATAAGCATTAAACTGCCAGCACAAGGTCTGGCACAAACTCAGAAAATAGTAGTTATAAAATTTTAAGTAATCATCCAGCTCGCTGGTGTACAATCTCAATTATATTAGTTTATCTAAAGCAAATCCCACAAGCTAAGTAATACTAGCTCTAAATTTATCAGGAATCCAAATAATCATACAATTATTTACTCAACACAGGAGCCACAATGTATCAACCAAGTTGGTAAGTTCTTGAATGAGCACAGATGTAACAGTTTGGCTGAAAACAATAGAGAATGAAAGGATGGTGAAAAGACAGACTTTCCTCAAGAGAGCAAGTCCCTGAATGAAAATGATGGAAAAAACAGACTTTCTTGTTATTTAAACAGTAAACCTATAAAGCAAATTAAAAGAGGTAAGGAAGAAAACAAGTAGAAAAAGAAAAAAGCAAAACAACAACAACAACAACAACAAAAACCTGACAATGGCATCTAGAAAAGAGAAATAAGACCTTTCAGCAATTAGGGTCCAGTCAGAAGACAGTGAAACTGGGAATAAGTTCTTAAGATAAAGCTGCTTACTTTGCATTCCTGCTCATCAATCATCACTGTTTATCAAGGCAGAAAATGATGGTTGCAACAGAAATACTAGCTTGAAAGAAAACATCATTAGTACAGTACCCCTATATGTGCCTATCTGTGTTAGTGAAGTGTCCCAGGTTTTAAATGACAGATTCAATTAAATGCTGCAAATCCTGACTGGCAGATTAAATCTCTACAATCCAAGTATCGCCAGCCCCTTCATACACTCAATTTTCTTGGCTGAACATTAAATAAAAATCCAAACTATGTATCGTAAAACCAAACACAAGTTAAGTTTTACCTCGCAACAAGGCTATGATATTCTTCATGGTGGGGCCATTAAAAAATTATATTACCACTCAAAGAGCCTTTTAAAAACTCCACAATCCCAGACAGTATGCTCTAACAGTATTTGTTAACTATCCTCCCAGCCAGTAAATGTTGGTGGTTCATGAAGTTCTCCGTTCCTCCTAAAGAGTTCTCTTCCTGATTAAGCAAGTAAAAGATAAAAGATGGCGGAAATCAGACATTTTTTTAAAATGCTGGTTACATCTAATTTGCAAAGTATTCAAGAGGAAAATCAAGTTACAGCGGAATGAATCAGCACAAATTCATAATTACAAAAAAAAAAAAGTGTATTCTAACGGTGGGTTTACATCCCATGTAAATTATAACATTTTTATGCTTGAACACAAGTTTGGGGTTGTGGGTGAGAGCTGGAGAGCTGAGTCAGGTTGTGGATACTGGGTACTAGTTACTGGCAATTTCCCAGGTTTGTCACCGATTCAGAGTGACCTTAAGTGCCTTAACAGAAGAAACCATCAAAGCCTGACACAGGGGCCTTAGAAGTAACCGCACACAAAGCAAGTATAAACTGAACACGCTAGAACGGTAACATATCTGAGAGCGAGGGTTTTAGTCTGTTTTAATCACTGCCGAATACCTTGACACACGGTGGGCGCTTTAAAGAGGTGAACGAACGCAAAGCGGATGTCTACAACGCATTTTGCGATTTGCATTCATTGTAGGACATGAAAGCAATACTTCCAGAAATTTTTCACACGTAGCGGCAGCACCGACCCTACAAAATACTCGTATCGCAGGTCCCATTAACAAAAAAGAAAGAAAGAAAAAGAAAGGAAAAACGAAAGGTTTCGTCAGAACGGAGAGCCCTGTAAAGACCCCGGGAGTACAGGCTCAGCGCCGGAAGCAAAGGGACTGAGTTCTCCCGGACTCCGAGGCTCGCCCGCCACAGCCCAGCGGGACGGCCAACAATTCCCGGAACCCCGAGCCACCAGCGGACAGCGGGCCGCGACCCTCCGGCTGCGCCCCCGGCCCAGGCCACGCCTGAGGGGCGCCGCGGCCCGTTACACACAACTCGCCCCGCAGCCCGGGCGAGAGGGGAGCACGGGGGAAGAAAGGAGACGCGAATGCGGGCTGTGGAAACGGGGACATTCGCCTGGGCCTAACACCGACCTGGACGTCCCGCCTTCCCCTCGCGCAACACTGGTTCCTGGGCCTCGCGACTGTGAGAACGGGAACCACCACGGCGCGCGCCCTAATCCTTTTTTGCTCCTTCCCGCCCGTTTTGCCGCGCACTCACGCCCCTCCTCCAAACCCTGAAAACTCCTCAGGGCCCCGAAGACGCCCCTTCACCCGCCCCCTCCCTGTGCGCGTGAACTGGACAGCCTTTAGTTCTCGCGAGAGGTTTTCCCCCCCCTCCCCCCAGCTAGTGAGTGCGCGAACGAGAAAGGAGGAGGGCTCTCCGGGCGAAAGCACTGCAGGCGCCATTATCCTCTGTTTCTCTGCTGCACCAACGTCGACGTCTTCCCTACTTCCCGGTTATTTGCGGCCCATAGGTAATTAGGGTTATTGGGGCTTGCGTATTATGGGTTCGGGCAGGGGTTTGGCCTCCCTAAAGGCTGCGCTGACTTTTTCCAAGTCTGGTTTTTCTCGGGCCCTTAGCGGCCTTACAGCCTGAAGGGAGGCGCCGGCGGGAGGCGGGGCTGTCGCCTCCTCCAGCGCCTTGATTGACGCGGCCTTGGGCCAATCGCTTCGCCCTCGCGCCACCGCTGTAGCTGGGGCAGCCTATCGGGCCCGGCGGCGGGGTAGGAGAGCGCGGGGAGGGCGGTGGGGGCCTACGCTCGTTCTCTGTCTAGCTGTGACCGGCTGAGGCGGCGCGGCGGCATAGGGACGGTAGCCTTGCCCGGTGAGGAATGGGGCTGGGCGAACGGCGCGTGGGGGCGAGGGCCGGAGACCAGTTTCTCCACTTGAGGGAGGCGGTTGGGGCTGCTTGGTGGTTGGCCTGTTCTGGGATGGAACGTTGCCGGGTTTCCCCTCCCCCCACCTCCGCCATTTCCCTGAGCGTATATCTGCAGTCTGCGCTGCGGTACTGGAGGCTTCGGGGAGTCGCGAGGCTTGTGACGGTGGAATGAGCTGCAGTTTTGTAGTGTTGGGAACTAGGTCTTGTGGGAAGGAGAGGGGGTCGGCGGGCGGGCCCCGAGGGCGGTAGAGAACGCCGCTCTCTTTGTGTGGGTTCCGGCGCACTTGGGCGCTCCCGGCCTGGGCCCGACGCGGGAACGGGCGAGCTGGAAGGGTCGGGGCTGCCACAGTTGCTTTGTCTCTCCCGCGGTGGGGGGAGGGCGCGGGGGACGAGGTCTCGGGACCGCGTGGTGGGTGGGGGAGGGGGGGTCCGCGCTCGGCTCCGCCTAGTAGCACGTAGTCGCCATTACGCGGGCCGCCATTTCCTGTCGGATCCGGGTGAGGAGAGGTGCGGCGCTGGTGCTCTCGCCTCGGGAGCTTTTTCAACTCCTGTTGCTGGGCCGTTGCCGATCCCGGTGTCCCGGGCGTTGGAGAGAGAACGGCATGTTTGCGCTCGGCTGGCCACGCATGTACTTAGCGATTTTCACGGTCTGAGAAACGGTGACTGAAGGACCTGAAGGATACTTGTTTATTTTCATAAATAGAGTTTGCGGTCGTTAAACCGCTTTACCCAAATCTTCCACCACACCTCAGTATTTAACTGAGGGATGGGCCAGGTTAGCGTTTCAGTTGGTCATTGGAAGAGTGGAAGGCGTAAATATGGCCTTGATTTTTAGCTCTAAGCTGTTCAGCTATTCCTGGGGGCCGCAGGTCGCCGCTTTTTGCCAGTCATGAGAGGCGAGCTAAAAGGCTGTTTGCAGTCCTATCGCCAGTGTGGTGTTGGAGGTATAATTGTGAGGTTATACCGCTTTTAACGTAATGTAAAATATCTCGCTAGTGATGGTGTTGGTGTTCAGGGGTTCTGTTGGATAGTCGAGTAGTATTAGCAGTTTGGGTGTGCTCCTGTATCAGCTTTGCAGGTTTATCGCTCCAGTAGATTGACCTGCCGGTTGGGTATGGCTTGAATTCGCTTTTGTATTTGTAAACTTTAAAGATTTCAGAAGGTAGTTTTTCAAGTCACCAATGGAAAGAAACCCAAAAGCGGTTTAAAATCCCAATGTAAAAATAATTTTGTGTATCTTTTTATAAATTTATATTCTTCGGGAACAATAGACTCATGGGTTTATCGATATGCCCTACATGTGTCTAGTTTTCTTTGTATTTATCACATAAAGTAACTAATTGCTGTGGTGGGACTTGATCCAAAGGCTAAAAATGTGTTTTTCCTTTTACAAAAGAATCAGATACGGTCTTTTGGCTTGTGTTTTTGTGTTTGAAGGCAATCGTTTGGAAGTTTAAGACCCTAAAACAAAGAAGCAAGTTTTAGAAATAGATCTTTTGTTTGTTGTGTTCAAATTGGTGTTGATTAGTATTCAGTAATAACCAAAAAAGCAAAACTGATTTGTGTTGGTTTTTATAGGCTACTGCAGCACTAGGGTGTCAGTTGGTCCTGCCCAGAACACTTCAGTTCTGCCCTGCAAGGATATATTTAATAACTGGTACGTTCTAGAAACAGTCATTACTTTCCCTTGTTTTTAACATTTAGCAAGATGCACAGCTTACTTTTCAATAAACCAATTGTACTAGCCTCTTTATTTTTCAACAGATTGGTGTGTTCCTTTAATACAAGAAAATGGAAACTGAACAGCCAGAGGAAACCTTTCCCAACACCGAAACCAATGGCGAATTTGGTGAGAAGACATTTTAACAATTTTATTCTTGTTGGTCTGTTAATTTCATTATTACTTTGTATGTTTAATTTGAGATCCGTGTCAGTTACATCTGAGCATATATTTATGAACCAGAAGTAACTCATTTGCATAGGTAACGGTAAACTGATTAAAAGAAAGCCAGTAAATGTAAAACTAATGTTTTTCTTGCATTTTGAAGTTTCTTATCCTTTGAAGTGTTGTCACAATATCTTGTGTTTGGAAAACCATTTGGAATGGAGTGCTTAAATTCATGCTTAAAAGTCCAAGAACCAGTGCCTTTGGCCTTTTTAAAACATACCTAAGATTAGCAACAAATCCCTTTAAACAGTGGACTTAAAGTTTCCCTAATCTGTAGGTTAAAATTGAAATGTAATTAAAGCTACCCTTCCTTGAAGATGCTGGTGCTTTCTGAAATTTGAACTGTTAATTTTTAGGTAAACGCCCTGCTGAAGATATGGAAGAGGAACAAGCTTTTAAAAGATCTAGAAACACTGATGAGATGGTTGAATTACGCATTCTGCTTCAGAGCAAGGTATAAATTTTATTCTTGAAACTTTGAAAGTGGTTCTTAAGTAGGAATTAAGAAAAGTTCTGATTGAACCTTCTGGGAAGCTTGCAAAAGCTTACAGCCTGCAGAATATAAAAGATTTGTTTGGCTTTTCCTAAACAGACTTTCTAGGTTATGGTAATTGTGTTACTTTGCCAACAATTAAAAAGAAAGCCCTTAACATAGTGAGCCTACTACAGGGCTGAACTAGGAGATGGGTGTGGATGATCCTTAAAGCATTAATGGATTAAAGATTGTGTCTGATTACATTGTGAATTCATTAGAAAACATCCTGGTTGGCAGCTTACCTGACTGATAAATACACCTCACAATGTGAAAGTACCTACTGGCATTTAAATTATTTAATTGGCTTGCAGAAAGACATTGTAAAGTTAGTGCTATTGCTTAAGTTTTAGACTCAGTATGTTCTGAGTATTTCAAAGCTCTGCCTTGGTGTTTAGTCCCTAAAGCACATAGACTCTTTAGTTTTTGCTAACCTGATGGTCTTGACATCCCCAGATAGACTTTCATCTCTATAACCAAAAAAGTTTAGACATGTGTGGTGTTTGTTTGTTTGGCTAAAATCTTAAGAGCGTAGGAAGACACCTTAATTCTAGGAAAAGACAAAATAAGTTTTCTTTTTATTTTCTCCAGAATGCTGGGGCAGTGATTGGAAAAGGAGGCAAGAATATTAAGGCGCTCCGTACAGACGTAAGTATTTAAGAGTTTAAACTACTACACAGGAAGCTTCAGTTTATGTGTTTGTAGGATTAAAGAATTGCATCATAGAAATCATTTAATAGTCTAGATTCAAGCCTTTTATAATAATCGGTTACATAGATGATTTTCAAGGTTTGACATTCCTAATTTAACAAAGCCCAGATTGAGCAGGGGGTGGTCTATATTAAATCTCCCTTTCTAATAACTTTACACCAAATTATTCACTTCAAGCAAGATAACATCTTAATTAGAAATAATATAAAACTCCTTAATTTGTACCATTTCCCATGTATGAATCAAGTACAGTATTACTGAAAACCATTGCAGGTGGCTGATTAAACTCCAAATTTTTTATTCCCTTTTTTTTTCCAATTTGCCCATCTGTTCTTTAACAGCTTGCACATGGAGCACAAAGAAATTAAGGTTGCATGATTAAGATATGGGTAAAGAATAGAGTAGGCACTTAATCTTACAACTGGGAAGCCGTTTGTCAATGCCGATGATTTGTTTTGAGTCTTCATATTTTATAGTGGGTTGACTCTTGTGATTAGACACATTAAATGTTGGTATCACCAGAAGTGAGCATATTTATAGGACTTGGGTACACCAGATTTCCTAAATTTTTTTTCTCATGTACACACTCTTGATGTTTTCTTGCTAAAGTTGAGGCAAATAATAACTGTGTTGAATACTTATTTGGTATTTTTTCATTTCTCTCTTGGTCACAGATCTTTGTATGTTCCTCTTGATTACTGTAAACTGAACTTGAAAAAATGTTTAAATTTTACAAACTTGCCTGTAGGATCTAGGAGTGCGTTTTTAAATCTCCAGGAAACCAAACAGTCTTTTAACAGTTAGGGTTTTTGGTGGTGTGGGAATTTTTGTTTTGTCTTTTATAAACCTCTTTCCTTTTAATCCAGATGTTCTATATAATTATCTGGGTTAATAATTTCCCCATTTCCTCAAGAATTCGAGTCATGACAGGTTTTGTGTCTACCCTCATGAGCCAGCCTGCTACTGAAACATTGTTTGTTTAAAAAAAAAAGTACCATCATTAAAGGTCCTTAAATGTTAAGCCACAGTCAGATATAGAGAAGTCCATTATTGTGTTAGTCTTCAGAACAACTTAAGCTTGTTTCATTAATTGAGAGTATGAGTATAGTTTGTATTAAATTAAAATTTATTGCTTTTCCCCCTTTTCCCTCTCCTTGTTTTTTTGGCCATATATCTCCGTTGCCCATGTACTGGATCGACTTACCCCTGCGTTGCCCACCATGACGTTGGCCCATCCGCCCCTGAACGCCCATGTGAAAACCCTGGTTGGCTATGCCCAAAAATGTGCTCGTTGCCAAACGGGTACCATACTTGACAACTTCTGATTGAATGCCCATGCCCAATGCCAACATCCACGAACGCCAATGACCAATGCAGTACAATGCCAGTGTTTCAGTCCCAGACAGCAGTGGCCCCGAGCGGTATGTCCCAACAGTTTATGCCTCACTGCCTGATTAGAAAGAGAGAAATGTATTTTATTACCTGCCTTTTATATAATTAAATAGTATCCCCTTTAGACGGTGTATTGTTTTTCAAGTTTCTGTCTTATTTTCCCCATTAAGTCTTTTTGTCACTGAACTTTTACCGTGAGTTGCCCACCCAAACGATCCACTAATTTTATTTCGATGGAAGGAGCACAGCTTCAAGTGTTGCATATTTGCTGCATTGTAAATCAAATTGTTACCGAAATAGTCTCTCGCTCTGTCTTTGTGGCCCACCTTGCTTCCCAACATTGCCTGTTCATAATTTTTTCTGATGAAATGCTAACTCTGGTTCACTTTCCTTCACTTCTCATTTGTGTTGTCTTTGTTTTTGTCTTGCATTTGTATTTGTTTTCTTGCAGAGCCCATTAGTGATCTAATTTCTAACTGGTATTCATAACCTTACTCCAAATATAATGTTCACCACTTGCATATTCCCCCACTTTGCCTAAGAGAAGGTGTGCCAGTTTTACCAATGTAACAGCGAGGGTATCCTTAATTAACTTAGTGGTGGCGGGGAACATAAGTATTCAACTCTGCTTCAGTTCTGGTCAATTTATTGCCCACTTAATCTGAGCCCTTCCAAGAGCCCATTCTCTGTCTCTCTGCAAGTCTCCTAATAATGTTACCATGTTTGTATTGGGCATAAAACAAAATGCATGTGAAAAATGTATAAATAGGCTACTTTAAATGGGGAGGATTAAATAATTGTATGTTCTTCTCTGTAAAAGTTGTTTGACTACTGGTGGTGACCACAAAACTCATTTTTCTTTTCCACCTTTTTTTTGTACTATCTGGTATTTGTGATGTTTGACAGCATATTGAGTATCAGTGCTGATATTGAAACAATTGGAGAAATTCTGAAGAAAATCATCCCTACCTTGGAAGAGGTAGGCTCATTTTTAAAATGTATTTGGCAGTTGGGGGGTGCTTAAAGGATGTTTTAATGAGGCAAAATGGGGGAGGTGGAGAGACATTGGCTATAACAGTTTTGTAGCAGCAGTGTGTTGCACTCTGCCACTTAAGGTGCAGGGTTATTATACCCACATTACTTGTTTGAAAATGTAGTCTAGCCACTGGAGTAGATAGGAACTACCTGTGGCCATACACTTTCATGAGGTTTAGTATATGTTTTATGGGCTTTAGTTTTAGAGATTTTGAGTTAGAATAATGATTGTGGGACTGTCAGAAAGGACTGTGTTTGATTTAGTTCAAGGATTTTTAAATTTTATGTAATCATTTATTTACTAGGTGTATAGAGAAAAGCAATGTATGTTGATCCTTAACGTAGATAAGCAGTTTCTTGTTATTTAATGATATAGATGTGAAATATGTTGTAGTAGCTTTACCAATATATGCGACAATAGCCTGATCACACTAGACACTTAACCTATTACTCTTATTTTTCTACTTTCAGGGCCTGCAGTTGCCATCACCCACTGCAACCAGCCAGCTCCCGCTCGAATCTGATGCTGTGGAATGCTTAAATGTATGTCATAGTGCCATTGAACCCCACTGAAGTATGGAGCCTGGCCCATAGGATCAATTTTATTTTCAACATAGCGTACTTTTCCCATCTCTATAGAAAAAAGGCTTAAAAACATGATAAATGAATGGTCTTACAACTCACTGTTGACCCTGCTCCATGCTGCAGTGGGAATTAACTACATTTGCAAAGTGCTTTGCAGTCATTTTTATTATGGTGTTATTTGAATGTTAATAATAATTTTGTGGTAACAGCGACATGCTAAATGGCTGCAGTGTGGGTATGGTGTTGCAGGACCTGAAAATAAAATAGTTTTTTAAGGTGGTGCAGAATGTCCTTTTTGGGCCTGGCTATTGAGGATAATAAGCACATAACTGGTAAAGTTATTGAAATATAAATTCAGGTTGCTCACTGCAACAGTATATTGGTATGCTTATAGCAGATAAGTGTGTATTCTTGGGGAATCCTTGATTTGGGACTAAAATTTTATAACTCTCCCTCCGCAGTACCAACACTATAAAGGAAGCGACTTTGACTGCGAGTTGAGACTGTTGATTCATCAGAGTCTGGCAGGAGGAATTATTGGGGTCAAAGGTGCTAAAATCAAAGAACTTCGAGAGGTAAAGTGATAGTTTTCTTTTTTCCTGCCATATTACTAGAAAACAGCTTTTTATGTGGACTTGGTTCCGTGGGCTTCTCTCATTCCCCTTTTTGAGTTTCCTCCCTTAAGTTTATCTAGTTTGCTAATTAAAATATAACAGAAAGGCCTGACCATGCTATACAAGTTATTTTGCCAAAAATTTATTGTGCAAAGTCCTAGTGTTACTAACAAGCTTTTTATATGGGGGGAAATTTTACTGAAATACAAATTAAATCTGTCTAAACCTGGACGTAGTTTTGTACTGCATTTCCTTTTTTCTGATTGATCAATGATTGATTAATGCTGCTTTTTTTGTAAATCTGTTACAGAACACTCAGACAACAATCAAGCTTTTCCAGGAATGTTGTCCTCAATCCACTGACAGAGTCGTTCTTATTGGAGGAAAACCTGATAGGGTTGTAGAGTGCATAAAGATCATCCTTGATCTTATATCAGAGGTACCTTCAGAACCCTTTATTTTATTTGCGCTTAATTTTGTAAAACAGATGTCTTGTTCAAAAGTACTTTGAGAACATTTAGACAAATGGCTTTTACTTTTACTTTTCCTTCACCTAACAATTTTCTATCACCCTGCTTTTAGCTATCACTTTAACTTAGAAATACTTTGGGAGAATCTGGAGAGTTGTCTTTACATTGTTGGTGAGGTTTTTAATAGCCTTTGGTCCTTCAAAAGAAGTTTCTATGGTTCCTTTATAGTACTACACTGCATACCCAGGATATCGATCCCCTCAGCCCTTGGGGTGGTCACTTCTTCATAATCCCCATTGTGAAATGTGAAAGGGGTTTGTAGTCTGTTACTTAAGCTCTAAGGGTAAAATAAAGCTGTTAATCCTTACCTCGCAAGCAGTAAAACTCAAATTTTTTTGTTTGAAACTCACCAGAAATGCTTTTTTTAAATCCTTCCTATCTTTGCATATATTCCTAGCCCTATCTCGAGTACCTCCCAGGATAAATACAAAGGGCTTGAAATGTTCTGTTTGTTAAAAGAATGTTTGGTGTGAACTAAGGCTTTTTCCTCAGTCTATAAAGTTGCTATGTTTTTGTTTCAGTCTCCCATTAAAGGACGTGCTCAGCCTTATGATCCCAACTTTTACGATGAAACCTATGATTATGGTGGTTTTACAATGATGTTTGATGACCGCCGTGGACGTCCTGTGGGATTTCCCATGCGGGGAAGAGGTGGTTTTGACAGAATGCCTCCTGGTCGGGGTGGGCGTCCCATGCCTCCATCCAGAAGAGATTATGATGATATGAGCCCTCGTCGAGGACCTCCTCCACCTCCTCCTGGACGAGGTGGCCGGGGTGGTAGCAGAGCTCGGAATCTTCCTCTTCCTCCACCACCACCACCTAGAGGGGGGTAAGTTTCTTTCATCCACACATTAACATACAAGAAGCTGCACTTTATGGGTAGAGGGGGTAGGTTTTTATTTGATATGTGTGACCAGCTGAGATGACAACAAGTACTATGCTTGCAGAGATCTAATGGCCTATGACAGAAGAGGAAGACCTGGAGACCGTTATGATGGCATGGTAAGAACTTTGATATTTCATCAGTGTTATTTATGAGTGCTAAAAGGGGTCTTAAAGTCGGATAGCTAACATTTTGTTCAAGATTATTAACTGAGGAATTTTGTCTTACAAATGGGCTTTTGTAGATAGATAGCCACTTAAATCATTGTTTTGGGTGTTTGCTGGGATATTAAGACTTGTTCCATCTTTGTTTCCCCCAAAATACATGATTACTGCCAGTGTATATAGAGATGTGAAATAATAATTGGTCATAAAAATGGTGATTTCAGACAAATATAGTGCAGGTTCATATTAATAGTTTTATCTCTAACACAGGTTGGTTTCAGTGCTGATGAAACCTGGGACTCTGCAATAGATACATGGAGCCCATCAGAGTGGCAGATGGCTTATGAACCACAGGTTGAGTATCATGGGTGTTTATTATTCATGTCACTAATAATTTTAACATTCTCGTTTAGTCATCGATAAGTGTTTTATTTCCCCCCATATAACATTTTTGTTTCTTGGGATACTGTGTACCTGAATGGTTTCTTCCCCTGAGGATTGTCTTTGAGATTTACTTACTAGGGAAGATATAGGAGGACTTTGCTTTCCTAATAAACTCTAGGGGATTTAATGTTAAAACACCTGAAGTTTTGAAGGTGAAGTAATTTTCTGTTTTTTTCTGTTCTGTTTTTAGGGTGGCTCTGGATATGGTAAGTTTTCTTCTTTGTGAAATCAAGTATTATTTCATGCTTTGTAAATGAACTTAATACTCATTATTTAAATCAGATTATTCCTATGCAGGGGGTCGTGGCTCATATGGTGATCTTGGTGGACCTATTATTACTACACAAGTAACTATTCCCAAAGATGTAAGTATCTTTAATATTATAAGGGACATTTAGTAAGTCATTTTAAGTTCCCTGGCTTTTAATAAAAGGTTTTAACAAAAATATTCCGTTTTAGGATTAAAATTGTGTTTCAAGGACTTCAGCTGAGGTGTCATTCTCCAGTTTAAGCCTTGTCGAAAGATGTTCAGTACCATTAAAAAGCAGTTAGGAGGGTTCTGAGCCCCTGGTTCATTTATTAAAGGAAATGTCTATGGGTGATGTAACTACATTGTAATTCAAACCTTGACTAGTGTGGGGCATTAAATTAGCACAGCATAGTCAATATGTTGTACAAAGTTAATACTCTTGATGGTCACTGAACATACAGGATAATACTTTGAAAGTATATAATAAACACTTGTTTTTAAAACTCTTTTCAGCTGGCTGGATCTATTATTGGCAAAGGTGGTCAGCGGATTAAACAAATCCGTCATGAGTCAGGAGCGTCGATCAAAATTGATGAGCCTTTAGAAGGGTCCGAAGACCGGATCATTACCATTACAGGAACACAGGACCAGATACAAAATGCACAGTACTTGCTGCAGAACAGGTCAGTTTGTTTAGCTTTATGTTAGCCTAAACATACTAAAACCTTAAAAAGCTTCTCTTCTCAACTGATTTTTCTTTTTAGAAGCCATGGTGTCTCAACCTTTTGGGGACCTAACTTCTAAACATTCTAATAGCTTTGCTTTAATTTTCTTCTGCTTTCTTACTAAATAAAAGAAGACATTCAATACTAATCTTGCTGGAAGAAGCCTTAACCAAGCAAACTTCTCATTTCTCTGGTGAAAACTGCTGCCAAAACCACTTGTTATAAATTATACAGAGCCTGTAGAAAATATAGAAGATTCAATGGATGTTGGTCTAGTTCTGTGTGGAAGACTAGTGATTTTGTTGTTTTTAGATAACTAAATCGACAACAAATCACAGTCTGCCATATGGCACAGGCCATGCCTCTACAGGACAAATGATTGGTGCTGTAAAATGCAGCATTTCACACCTTAATTGACATTTCTTTGTCTTTTCTACCAAATATTAACAACTTTGGATTTTAATTCTGCTCTACTAATGTCTGATTTACTGTTAATCTTTTTTCTTGGGTTTTACATTGCTCTAATTTGTAATTGCTAATGTTTTAATTCTTATCTCTGTGTAATGGACATGTTTATCATTTTAATTTAGCATTGAAATTGTCTTAATGTTGATTAAGATGTTACGAACAAAAATTCTAATTCGTACTTTTTTTTCTTTTCTTTTATAGTGTGAAGCAGTATGCAGATGTTGAAGGATTCTAATGCAAGATATTTTTTCTTTTTTATAGTGTGAAGCAGTATTCTGGAAAGTTTTTCTAAGACTAGTGAAGAACTGAAGGAGTCCTGCATCTTTTTTTTTTTATCTGCTTCTGTTTAAAAAGCCAACATTCCTCTGCTTCATAGGTGTTCTGCATTTGAGGTGTAGTGAAATCTTTGCTGTTCACCAGATGTAATGTTTTAGTTCCTTACAAACAGGGGTGGGGGGTGGGGGAGGGTGTGCAAAAACTAACATTGAAATTTTGAAACAGCAGCAGAGTGAGTGAATTTTAATTTTTGTTCATTGTTGGTGGTTTAAAAAAAATCCCCCCATGTAATTATTGTGAACACTTTACTTTGTGATCACTGTAACATTTGGGGGGGGTGGGACAGGGAGGGAAAGTAACAATAGTCCATATGTCCCTGGCATCTATTCAGAGCAGTGTGCAGAATGTAATGCTCTTTTGTAAGAAACGTTTTATGATTTTTAAAATAAATTTAGTGAACCTATTTTTGGTGGTCATTTTTTTTTAAGACGGTCATTTTTCAAATGGCTGAATTCCCCCCAACCTGCCCGCAAACTAAACACTAAGTTTAATTTTCAGTCCTCTGTTGGATATAAATAAATGCATCTCTTCTTGGACTTAGGCAAAGTATCTTGACACATTAAGTTCTGGTGATTTCTTAAGTGATTTGAAAGTCCATTGCTTGGGAGGAAATTCCACCACACATTCATGCTTATAATAAGCTGGGGATTTTTGTTTGTTTTTGCAAATGCTTGCCCCTACTTTGCAACGATTTTCTGTTTGTAATTGTGAAGAACCAAGGTGGGGAGCAATACAACAGATATGGAGTAGTTGGTATAAGTATATACCAGAAGCCTAATGGCAGCAAGTTTTATTAATCAGAATAATACTTGGTTATGGAAGTGACTGATGCTAAATAAATTCTGATTATTTTTTATTAGATAATTTCTCACCTATAGACTTAAATTGTCAGCTTGGTAGTGTCTATTAGTTAAACTTTGTAAAATATATATATACTTGTTTTTCCATTGTATGCAAACTGAAAGAAAAAGATGTACCATTTCTCTGTTGTATGTTGGATTATGTAGGAAATGTTTGTGAACAATTGAAAAAAAGATGAAAAAAGTTCCTGTGGATGTTTTGTGTAGTATCTTGGCATTTGTATTGATAGTTAAAAGTTCACTTCCAAAATAAAACTCCCAAAATGCTAGATTTGATGTGTGCCCAATTTGAACAAAGGTTGATTGACACCTGTAAAATTTGTTAAAACATTCCTCTTGTAAGGAAATACAGTAATCTTAAATTATATATTTTTCGTGTGAAGTGTTTTTCTAGCATTTATAAATCAGATATGATAGGGGTGGTAAGTTAAAAATTACAGTAGTTGGGCTCTTAGTTTTAAAGGGGAGTCCAGCATAATGAGAGCTGAGTCATTCCAATTCTACAAGTCCTATTCTCACATTACCTGTGAGCTGCTTTGAGTTTCTTAGGTTTAACTTTAAAATAGTTCCAGTTTGTTGAGAGTGTTTACAGATGAGTGTAAAATTTTTTTTTCTGGTTCTTGGCTCCGTAAATCCTTAAAATGCTACCTGTTAACTTCCAACTGCCCAGAAAGCCTGAGAACTCAGCAATTACATGGAAAAGAACTCATGGATGCAATTCTGTTCAAGTCTAGAAGAGGCTTGTGTATGATAGAAGAAAGTGAAGTGAGCAGAATTTTCTGGACTATGTATGACTAGTACATGCAAAGGTGTTCAAAATTTCAGTGATACCCCTTTTTAGGGAGGGAGGTGGGGTGTTCTCTTGATAAGTGACAGTGATATCACAACATCACTTAAAATGCTACCTGTGATAAGGTTTCCCCAAAGGTGAAATTAGTCTGAATTGCCACTTGGGTGTTAGTTTCCCTCTTGTGTTTGTTTTAAGTATGGGTAAGTTTGGGTTGCATAGGGTCAGTATAGTGTACTTATGCTGAAATGTGCCCCTCCCCTAGAGAAAAACTATTCGGTAATGACATTTTAGTCAAATTGTTACTTATATTGGAGGAAAGTATCCCTGGAGAGAGCACTGGCTTTCAAAGTTTTCCTTTGTCATTCAAAAATTAGTTGTGTAGGGACTTTCCTGGGGGTCCAGTGGTTAAGACTCCCCCTTCCAATGCAGGAGGTGTGGGTTGGGGAGCTGGGATCCCACGTGCCCTGCAGCCAAAGAACCAGAAAGCAAAAGCATTGTAACAAGTTTAATAATAAAGACTTTAAAATGTTCCACGTGAAAAAAAAAATCTTTAAAAAATTATGTAAATAGACTTGGCTGAAAGTTTTTATTTTTGCCTTTTAAAAATCAGACCTTGAACACAACCTACTAAAAAAAAATCTGTGACGTTGGTAAATTGGGGACACAACTTTGGAGGGAGGGGCCTGTTTCATTTCCACTGTTACCTGGTAAATGGTGTCTGAACATGGGCTGGCAATTTGAGAAAATTCTCTGAAGTAAGCTTAAAATTCACTGAACAAACGGAATTTTGAGCCTATTTTGTAAGAAATAAATATTAGGCAGATTTATTGAAGTTTTAAACGTTTAAATGTAGTTTCAAAAATGTTTTTAGCCTAACTTTTTGAAAATCAAGTGATAGGCAAACAATGTTGGAAACCAGATTGCACCAAAGTTTTTTCAGGATCAAGGAAAGGAATTTAAATCTTTTCCCTACTATTCAAATGTTAATAGTTTGCATAATGAAACTGATAATAAAGTACATGAATTTTATTGAATGATCTGTCAGTTACTCCTAAATCTAATCACTGATACCATTGCAACACATAGAGACTGAATCTTTAAGGAAAGCGGACAGCGATTTTTCTCTTAACCATACTAGTGGTTTTGTTTTGAAATGCCTTATGTTGTTGGTGCTCAAAATGGAATTACTGTTTCACAAACATGATAGGTTGTGGTTTGCTTAAGACTGCTGCTAGATAAAGAGACCTGTATTTTAAATTCTTTTTACACCAGTGGAAACTTTTCTGTCAATAGGTGTTCAGTGTCATCAAAACGTTTATTGAAGAAGTAACCTTGAATGCTACATTTTACATCTCCCACTTACCAAGGTTTGCCCATTGTTGGCAAGTTTGAAGTGAAACTGATCCAGCTTTTTTTTTTTCTGCCGCGCCTTGTGGCCTGCAGGATCACAGTTCCCCAAGAAGGAATCAAACCTGTGTACCCTGCACTGGAAGCGTGGAGTCTTAACCATTGGACAGCCAGGGAAGTCCCAACCCAACTTCTTGATGGTGGCATTGAACCCTTGGGAAGCAATATTGCAGTGTTTCTCAGGCTGTTCTTAGGACCACCTTCAAAATCAACAGTGCTGGTTAAAAATGAGAATTTCTGGACCATCCTTCAGCTGTACTGAACCACAATCTCTCTAAGAGGTGCCAGGAATCTGCATATTTAACAAATTCCTCGAGTTAAAAGTTCTGAAGTTTTGAAGACCTGTAATATAGCAACATGTAGTTAAGAGAACCACAAGTTTCCATATTTTTTCATTAATTCTTCAAATACATATTTTGTTCCTAGGTGTACAGTGGTAGGCCCTGAAGAGGCAGTGGTTAGCAAAAAGTATTTGGAGAGAGCAATAATTACAACAAGCTGGTAATGAAAAAGAAACAGTACTGTGAGATGTGTTTAAGAAAGCAGAAACCAGCATACATGTGTGTACGTGTATGTATAGTCATTACAAGCATATTGCTTGAAACAAAACTGCACTAGGAATATCCCAGTGTGCTGACTAAAATTCTGCCTTCTGCTCCTCTTAGCAGATGAAAAAATAAAGACATGGGGCATATATACACAGATCAACATCATTTACCCAGGCCAGGCCTCAACACTTCCAGTCAGGGAAGACATCTGACCTGAGGAAAAAGAAGGGGAATACCTGAAAAATTAAAGCCCAAGCAGTTACCATTTGTCTATATGAAAAATGGGGAGCTCATCTGCTGAATCAAGGTGGTTGGATGTGCAAATACACATGGAAAAATGGAAAATGCAAGTGTTTTGTGGGGTTGGGCTTCCCTGTTTGCTAACTGAGCAACAGGCACTAGCGAGTGTTGGGGTAAAATGATATACCAGCTATCCTATGACTTTAAAGCTTTATCCACCTCACTCTTTGTCCAGAACCCATAAGACTTTCCTATCCTCCCTCTCTACAGATCTCCCCCAATTTCTCCCTCCTCCCCCGAACTCAGACCTATAACCCCCAAACCTGTAATTGTGAAGGAAATAAACATTTGGTCACCAAAACCTCACACTTCTCAAAATCTCATTCTCCCCACTTCCCCCCTCCTTTTTTTTTTTTTTTTTTTTTTTTTTGGCCACAGCTACACAGAGTCCTAACCATTGGACTGCCAGGGAATTCCCCATTTTCCCCTTTTGGACATCTTACTCCCTTTGCCCCTTTTTTCCCTAAAGTCTTTCTACCATTAAGGACAGGCTTCACTGGAAAGGAAGGGTCACCTTGTTCACCTAGTATGAAGGAAGTCTGTAGAGTAGCAAGGGAAAGCATATGATATCTGCATATTAGACCAAAAGTGGGAGAAGTGATTTTGATAGTAATGAGACAGATTTGGCAGAAACAGTGTAGAAAGTGCCAGCTAAGTCCCTCAGAGATCGCCCTAGGGTTCAGCCTGGGGCAGGGCAAGTGAGCAGAAATTCCAGGGAGGTTGAATAAGAAGCCAAAAACAGAAGCAAGGCTCAAGACACCTATTTGGAACACTACAAAGTGTCCCTATGACCACATAAGCTAGTAAAGCACAGCAGAATTGAGACATACCACGTTTGGGCACAGAGAGAACCTGAGGCTCTCGTTCTCCTCAGAATTCCCTTTGATTCCTATATGGCATAAGAGGAATATTAGTTAAGTGCTAAGGGGCTTGCCATGGGGCCACTGTGATGAAGGGGGTGGTTACTGCATGACAGGAGCTATAAGGTAGACAGCCCACCCAGGGACTGGATGGAGACACAGCAGAATTTAAAAGGGTTGTCAATACCAGTGAAAGCCAAAGTGAGATCAAGTTAGTCAAGGAAGACCACTGGCCTGAGTGCTGAGAAACCAGACCACCAGTTACACTAGCATTGGTCATTCAGTGGTAACTATAGGGAGAGTAGGTGCCAAAATTCAGACACCAGACAGACTACGCCTCAGAGGTCAGAGTTTACTGATAAAGGCCCTTTCCTTCCATTATCAGAACACCTAAACCCTTTGCACCCAGACCTTGGAAAGTCTTGGAAAGGTGGAAATGAAAGAGCTTTTAGTGAAAACAAATAGCCCTAATAATAGGTCTGACCTTTAAGTTAACTGAAGTTATCTAACTTGAATTAGATCATTTTAAACTGGAAGAGATCAACTTACTTTTACTTGGCAAGTTTATGTGTTTGTTCTAACCTCAGTGGAAAATGGAAACTTAATGAGAAGGAGGGTATAAGGGAATTTGGGACCTCTAGAAGACCCCATTTTAAAAGCAGGAGAGGGGCTTCCCTGATGGTGCAGTGGTCAAGAATCCGCCTGGGAGACATGGGTTCAAGCCCTGGTCAGAGAAGATTCCACATGCCACCAAGCAACTAAGCCAGCATGCCACAACTACTGAGCATGTGCGCTAGAGCCCCTGAGCCACAACTACTGAGCCTGCGAGCCACAACTACTGAAGCCCGTGTGCCTAGAGCCCATGCTCCGCAACAAGAGAAGCCACCACAATGAAGAGTAGCCCCCGCTCGCCACAATTAGAGGAAAAACCCGCGCTCAGCAACGAAGAGCCAACGCAGCCAAAAATAAAAAATAAAATCAGGAGAGGTAAGGCTAATACTACCAAACTATATGTTCCAGGTGGAGGTGGCCCCAGTTGGGTTGGGGCCTTCATTTGGTAAATCACGTGGCCTTTTTTATCTAGATCATTTATTCATACCTGTGTTTCAAAGTGGCACCAATTCTGTGTACGGTCCAGACTCCAGAATTCTGTGGGATCAGGCTGACACTAATCTCCAGCTGAGATCAAATCATGGCTTGACTGATTCCCTGCCCTATCCTGCTTCCCTCACTCCCTTTCACCTGAGAGCATTTCCCCAGCAAATCATTTGCACAAGAATCCCTGGGCTGGGCTCTGCTTCTAGGCACTTGATCTAAGACAGCTGAGCTGGAGCTAGAGCAGAAATTGATTTCACCTAGACACCCTTGACAGAGTTTGATGCAGTAAATAATGATACATTGAATTATCTCCTTCTGAGGAAGGAGTGTGAATCCTTTTACTTTATGAGGCATAGCTGCATTCTGTTAGGCAGGAGTATTTTTGAAAGTATATATATGGGAATAAAATTGTTTGGGTGCCGAACAGCCATAGGGGTGAATTTTGTTAAACAACACAGCATTAGTTTTTCCTTTCTAATAGAACCCAGTTTTCCTTTTAGAATTTTTCTCTCCTGGTTGTATGTAGACTTGATGAGATAGAAATCTTGGTCATTAGAGACTCCTTATCACCCAAAAGAGTGGGCATTTGACCCAGCCTTGCCCAACCAGACACTTTGTCCTGGGACTTTGAACCTTGAACAAAATAACGGAAGCAAGTTACAATTATCATAGATTTTTCAGCAGCACCAGTAGAAGAGAACTTTGGGTAGTTTCTGCTCTCAGTACTCTAGAACTGCCTGATTTCTGTTTACACATTTCATTCCCCAGCCTTCCCTTCCATCCTGAGAGCTTTTTCATAACTTTTTTAGAAATTTGTTTTCCTTAATTAGCTAGCTAGTTGCTATTACATGCAGCCCATCAAATGAAGAGGCTTTTCTATTTATTTATTTATATTGAGGTGTAGTTGATGTACAATATTATATAAGTTGCAGGTGTACAACATAGTCACAATTTTTAAAGGTTATACTTCATTTATAGTTATTATAAAATATTTGCTACATTCCCTGTGTGTACTATATATCCTTGTAGCTTATTTATCTTACACATAGTACTTTGTACCTCTTAATCCCCTACCCCAGTCTTGCCCCTCCCCGCTTCCCTCTTCCCACTGGTAACCACTAGTTTGTTCTCTATATCTGGTAAGTCTGCTTCTGTTTTGTTATATTCACTAGTTTGTTGTATTTTTTAGATTCCACATGAGTGATATCAGACAGTATTTGTCTTTCGCTGTCCAGCTTATTTCACTAAGCATAGTACCCTCCAAGTCTATCCATGTTGTTGCAAGAAGAGGTTTTTCTTGTACAGGCAGCATGGCTAATTTCAGGGAGGAGAGCCACAAAGTATGGGTGAGAGCTTCCTGCTCCACCTCAGCTGCCACTGCTGCAACCAGTGTCAGTTGGGCCTTCACAGCTATGCCATCTGGGGCATAAATCAGTCATTTTATAGGAAAGTGCCAGGCCCTATCTCAAGGCTGCCACTGAACATCCAGAGCAACTAGCAATGTGCCCCGAGTTTCTGGCTTTTTCTTCCACTTTCAGACTGCAATAAAATGCCACACGTCACAGGCAAGGAATCTGACTTCTCTAACAGCCACCAAAGGGGCTGGGTGATGCAATCTGGGATGATGGAGGAGTTAACTCCCAGTGGGGAAGACTCTCTGGCTATGGGGAAATAAGAGACAGGAGAGAGATGTACACTGTCCTGTGATGGATCCTCTCCAGCCAGCTCCAGCCATGCCGCTCGGGATGCACTGCGAACACTTGGAGGTAGGCAGTCAGTTTTAGCTCAGGCCACCAAGCTGCCTAGCTCTGTGTTGTTAGACATACAAAAAGAACTACTAGACCACAAAGGAGTCGGCATTAGTGTTCTTGAAATGAGCCACAGGCCATCAGCTTTAGCTGAGATTATTAACGGCACATAGAATCTCATGTGGAAAAAAAAAAAAAAAAAAAGAATCTCATGTGGAAATTGTTAACCGTTCCAGATAATGATTTTTGTGCAAAGAGGAGGGTTGGTTGGGCCAGTTCAGTGCTGTCCCCTTAAACCTGATTGACGTGAAAACCCCCAGAAGCCTAGAAGTTTGGGAACTGTGAGTGTCATCTATTCTAAACTTAGAAGTTATAGGAAAATTCTGGATCCAAGCCCCTGGAACTTCAATCAGGTCACTTCCTCTATGTATTACTGCACAAATGAGACCAGGTCCAGAGTAGAATTTTACTTTATCTCTGATGTCAGGGGAGCACTGCTGGTTTTTGACACGTCCTCAAATTTCCCATATAAACCAGTTTGGTGTTTACAAGTTTGGTGTGATTTTTGATGGTGCCCAGCAGAATGCTGGCTCTTCAGGGGTCACAGTGGTGATCTTTCAAGATATCCTGCTAGGATTCACCCTCAGAAAGTGCCCCTCCATCCTGGAATACAAAGTGCAAGCCAGAAACAACTCTATTCAACACAGCTCCCTGTTTTGGCTTCTATGGCATTGGCTTGGTCTTGGAGTATATTAAGAATAACAGTGGTGAAGGACTTCCCTGGTAGTCCAGTGGTTAAAACTCCATGCTTCCACTGCAGGGGGTGAGGGTTTGATCCCTGGTCGGGGAAGTTCTGCAAAAAAAAAAGAAGACTAACAGTGGTGAAGCAACCATGAAGCTTAGCTCTGTCAAATCTCAAATGATTTATGATGTTATTGATAATTCTCAAGGATCCTATGTATATCCAGTGACGCCCAGAATAGAAGCAAGGCAAATATTCCATTCTGAAGCAAGATGAATATTCCATTCTGCATTGGCAATGCCAAAGGAGATGATGCTTTAGACTAAAAGATTTCTCAATAAAGCTTTTGAATTCAATATAATCTCCTTGAAAGGGCATGGGTCTGTGGCAGGCATCATGGCTTCTCTGTATAATGCCAACAGGAGAGAAGATGTTCAGAAGCTGGCAGCCTTCATGAAAAATTATTTGGAGATACATCTATGAACACATCCTAACCAATACGTACTCTGTCCTTGAACATCGGACAAAATTTAAAGTAACTTGGGAATGGCTACGAAAAACTTAACAAACATGGCATTTTTCTCGAATGGACATATTTATTATAGACTCTTCTTTTTTTCAAGGAACAATAGCAAAACATCCACAGCTGGTGGGACTTAGACATCTTAATTCTGACTTGAACAGGAAACATTTAAAAAATCTTCCTCTTGCTTTTCTAACAAAAACTAGCTTATGTTGCCTTTGCTGCTACTTTTTCTAGCTAGATCTCAGTATTCACACTTGATTGTGGACTTAATTACGCAAACTGAAGTTGTTTCTAGAGGCACACAAACACACAGTGAGGAGGGTGGATGGTGTTCTCTACAAACTCGATTCTTGATCTTTAACAAAGTGACAGCAGTGGGGCCTCCTGGCTTCCGCAGCTGTTAATTCAGGTCTGCACTGACCGTGTGCTGAGTGTTCAGAAGTTCCAGACTAAAGGGCAAACTGGAGATCTTTCTTTATACTGTTATTCTCATAAAGCGATAAAAGTGACATACTACATGTTTATATAGCAAGGTCTGTTTTTAGTACCAAATAGTTTATATCACTATGCGCTTATATTTCCAATAATGTGGTTCTCAGTAATACACATAGAGAATTTTAGAATGTTAGAATCCTTCACTTCCTGCATTATAGCATTACATTAGCCACAGTTGCGCTCCCCACTTCCACCCTCCCTCCCTTTTAAAGCTGCTTTACAAAAAAGATTTAGAAGTTCTCAGGTTCACTTTTGCTTTCCTTTCAAAGAGTAGAAGAGAAGGTTGGTTGATTGGCTCTTTTTTGGTTATGCCGTTGAACTAAAATTCTCTGTTAAATTCCCTTATCCTTTGTTCACTTGAATGTTCTTTTATAGTGTTTGACCAGAGGGAAACTGAGTTCTGGAAGGTCTTTGCTGAAGAGTCTTTTCCCTTATTGTTTATATATTGTCAGTATTTTATGTTGAATAGGTGAAGAACATTAAAATCCTAAAACAGCTAGAAAAAGAGAGAGACAGAGAGAGAGAGGAGGATTTCCTTTCTTTTCTCCCTCCACAGACTGCTCTGAGGCACAGTTTCTTCACATAGTTTGTCCAGGTAGTGCAGGCTGTGCCAATGCTTCTACACAGTGATTAGCTGTGTCTCTTCCAGGCTCACCGTGAAGCAGTAGCCAGCACACATACTATGTCCCCCTGTGTTACTTGCCAACCGAACTTCCTCTTTTCCTCTCCCTCACTGTCAATGCCCTCAGATTGCACCTCATAGATAAAACATCAGCACTTAATCCCTGCCTCAGGTTCTGTCATGATAAATATTCCTTTGTATCTGTTTACTTTTGCACTTTTTAAAAGTAGGTTTTTTGCATATGTTACTGTGAATCCCCACTCCACCCACACCTTTTTTTTTCACTAAGTGATCTGCTGCCAACTGGCACCAATTCTGCAAATCAAAGTGTGCATTGCAAACATGATCATGTGATCCTCTTTACTAGAAGGTACACCAGGCAATCTGTCTACTTCTGTTCCCCAGAACCTCTCCCACATTTGCGTTTTTTTTGGTTCGTGTGTTATTTTCTTCCAGTTTTACTGAGATATAATTGACATACAGCACTGTATAAGTTTAAGATGTACAGCATAATGATTTTTTTTTTTTTGGCTACTTTTTTTTTGTTTGTTTTTTGGTCTTCATTGCTGTGCGCAGGTTTTCTCTAGTTGTGGCAAGCGGGGGCTCTTCGTTGCAGTGCACGGACTTCTCATTGTGGTGGCTTCTCTTGTTGTGGAGCATGGGCTCTAGGTGCACGGGCTTCAGTAGTTGTGGCACGTAGGCTCAGTAGTTGTGGCACACAGGCTTAGTTGCTCCACAGCATGTGGGATCTTCCTGGACCAGGGATGGAACCCATGTCCCCTGCATTGACAGGTGGATTCTTAACCACTGCACCACCAGGGAAGTCCCCAGCATAATGATTTGATTTACATACATCAATTTTATTATGAAGTGATTATCATAATAAGTTCAGTGAACATCCATAATCTCATATAGGTCCAAGATTAAAGAAATAGGAAAAAAATTTATTTCTCTTGTGATGAGAACTGTTAGGATTTACTCTCTTAACAACTTGCATATATAACATCCAGCAGTGTTAATTATATTTATCATGTGGTACATTACATCCCTAGTACTTATTTCTCTTATAACTGGAAGTTTGTATCTTTTGACTGCCTTCATCCAATTCCCCCTTCCCCTGCCATGCTTCCACATATTTAAATATCAGTTATGGAAATTTCTTTAGCTTGTCTTTGGGCAGTGCAACAACCCCTTGCTTGATGATTTCCAGAACCCATTCCACTGACAGCTCAGCTCCAGCTTGTAGCATCCTTGAGCTAAAGAAGGTGGTTACCAGATCAATACTTTGTGTTACATCCTGAAATGAAGGGTGAGTTCAAAATTGTTCAAAGAGATCTCATGTTCAAAGCAGTGCATACACCAAGTTTGGATGGTGGTGAAGAGAACTTGGCAGGCAGGAACTGATGATCTCTAATATCATTGAAATCATTTCTTCAATGACATTTAAGTCTTTTTTGTAATCTGCTAAAGGAACATTCCTGGAACTCAGCAAACCTCTCAAGGACTGTCTGGCTTGTTCCAGAACTTTGTTGTGTTTTTTAGACAGCAAGGAAAATAAATAGATTATCAGTTTACTGTAAGAGGATAAAACTCAGGAACAGCCAGATGAAAGAGACACATAGGGCAAGGTATGTGGGAAGGGGCATGGAGCTTCCATGCTCTCCCAGCATGTTACTCTCCCCGAATCTCACCAATCTGGAAGCTCTGTACTGTTTTTTTAATAATACTTAGTTCTTCCTCCAAAGTAGGAAATGTTAATATTAATATTTCACTAGTTAAAAGCAAACTATGGTTCAAAAAAATTCTAATTGGTTTTGAACTGTAGTGAGAATGTTAATGATATATAATGGAAATGATATATTTATTCCATTATAGCTGCATATTTTTAAATAGAAGTTGAAGTATTTAAGAGTCAGAGTTTTCACTAAAAAGAGTCCATTCTGTCCCTAAGCAAAGCCTGTAGATGGGACGTTCTACATACAATAAGAAGAGAGGAGGAAGAGAAGGAGCCTTCAATGGTACTAAGAAAACTAGGATAATATAATATAATGCCCTAGAAGCCAAGAGTGAATTTAAGGAAGTGATCAATTTTAAATGCTATACATGGATAAATCAAGGAGAAAATGAACAGAAAAACTACATAGTAGTGAACCATATCTCTTTTCTGTTAAGCCTTCTTGGGGCTTTAGTATGTTGGTCACTTCGGGAGAGTCAGGAGAAATGAAAATAACAGATATCCTACCTTCACAAAATCCATTTTACTTCTTTAATTTCCTCCTTCTGCATATATCAGAAACTACTGCTCTCTAGCAATGTCTATTGTCCGTCCATTGCTCTAGCCAACTTTTGCCCAAGAATACATTTTAACCCACTTTTTTAAGTATCTGCCATAGCAGATCATGACAGAAAAGAGCAGATGTAGCAATGATTGTTGCCAGTGCTTGACATTTAATTTAGCTATTCAGAATGATGGCTCTCTTGATAACTGGAATAATCTAACTTGATTACTGTTTTGGGGGGTGGAAAATGATAGGGACACAACATCATTGACCATGCCTCCCTCCCTTGATCTCTTCAAAAGCCTATGCCTATGTGGTAGAGCTTCTGGCAAAGGTTTTCAAAAGAAACATACTCAGTTGGCATGTTTCCTTGGCCCTTTGCCCCCTTTACTTTCCTCCTTCTTTTTGTGGACACATGCCTTGTAAGGGTAGAGCCATCTTACAACCATAAAGGCACATACTAGTGATAGTGAGACAGGAAGCAAGGAGCCTGGCTCCTTGCTGGCATTCTCAAAGAGTTGCACCAGCCCTGGAGTGCCTACCTCTGGACTTATTATATGAGAATAACAATCCCCTTTTTGTTTAGTCACTAGAATCTGGTTTTCTGTTGCTTGAAGCACAATTCTACCCAGACATTTGATTGTCTGCCTTCCCCACTAGATCATAAGATGTCAGATAGCATGTCTGTATTTGCTACCTAAGATAGGAAGCTTTCATAGCAAATAATAGAAAACCCAACTCAAAACTGCTTTAACTATAAGGAAGTTTATTAACTCAGATAACTGGAATCCAAAAGTAAGACAAACTTAAGAGTTGACGTGGGCTTCCCTGGTGGCACAGTGGTTGAGAGTCCGCCTGCCGATGCAGGAGACACGGGTTCGTGCCCCGGTCCGGGAAGATCCCACATGCCGTGGAGCGGCTGGGCCCGTGAGCCATGGCCGCTGAGCCTGCGCGTCCGGAGCCTGTGCTCCACAACGGGAGAGGCCACAGCAGTGAGAGGTCCACGTACCGAAAAAAAAAAAAAAAAAGACTAGCAATTTCAAGCCTCATATCCAAGAACAACCATGTCCAGAAGGAGCATGAATCACTTCTGGAAGTTCTCCTGGAATAGCTTTTCTGGAAGCATCCTGCAAACCTATCCTTGCAACTCATTGAGGTGAACTGGGGAACATGCATGATCCTAATCCAATCCCTGACAAGAGGGTAATATTACCCTTAGACCAGTCCAGACCACCTCTGGAGCTGAGGATGCTGTGCGACACCAACTATGGGTAAGAGAGAGATTCCTGAACAACGTCAGAATTCTGCTGGACAGGGAGATCAGCTCTGTGCTTTGTGACCACCTAGAGGGGTAGGATAGGGAGGGTGGGAGGGAGACGCAAGAGGGAGGAGATATGGGGACATATGTATATGTATAGCTGATTCACTTCGTTATAAAGTAGAAACTAACACACCACTGTAAAGCAATTATACTCCAATAAAGATGTTAAAAAAAAATTCTGCTGGGAAGGAAGAAAGACGGAAAGGATGTTGAGTAGGTAAAGAACTCACTTTTTCTATTCCTAGCATCTTGCAAACATACTTAAAAAAAAAACAACTCCTCTTATACACGAAAAGTTTATGCTTTATCTTAACAAGTTCCTTGAGAGAAGGAAGCATGTTTTACTTTTGTTTATACTACTCTTATGTCTCACTCAATAGCCTGAACATAGTAGAATTTTGACTTTTTTTTTTTTGGTCAACAAGCCTCAGTATAAGAAAATGGCCTAAATTATTTAACCTCTTGGATTCTTTCATAGATTGCTAAATTTTCTTGTTAATCAATCAACTTTTTTTTCCTTTGGCCACATGGCTTGCAGTATGTTAGTTCCGGACCAGGGATTGAATCTGGGGCCGTGGCAGTGAAAGCATCAAGTCCTAACCACTGGACCGCCAGGGAACTCCCTACTAATCAACTTCTTTGACTCCCCAGACTTACAACTGCTGGGGTAGTCAACAGGCTGACATTTATTCAACAACCGTATTACTGTACTAGTGACTTTTTCTGGAAGAGCAAATCGTAGTGAAGCTCTTAAAGTTCCTTTTTCTTATCCAAATGAAGAAACTGCAGGGATGAAGAATGTTCTGCTTCTCTAAAGGCACAGTTGTCAGACTTAAAGTTCCAAATACTCCCCCAATTCAATAACTAGAGATGACTACTGATGATTATTTTTAATGGGTGATTTTCAAAGATGTGAACGTTTTATATGATCCATGGAGATTTAAGTCTCTGAAGGGGAAAAAAATACATGCCTCTATACCAAAATTTCATCACGAGGCAAACTTGGATCATCGCTAAACTGACTCCTAAACCTCTCTCCTTATACTACTAGAAGGTTTGTGTGCGTTTTTGTTTTGCTTTTTTAAGTTTGGGGCTGTAAGGTGATACTTATATTTTATAATAACGTCTCTTCAGTTGACTAGAGCCACTGACATAGTCCCTTACTTGACCAGGATGGTTGGCACTGGTGAGCTTGGTTCGTGGAAAGTGCCTTTGACTTGGAGATGGAATCTCAGCCCAGACCACTGACATGACCAGGAAGTAAGCACTGAATCACTCAGCTTCTCTTGCACAAATAGGGATTACGATTGCTGCTTTTGACACGGCCGTAGACTAAATGGGATTCGGTATCTAAGCACAAATCCAGGCACATAATATTAATTTAACGATTTAATACACTTGTTTCCTCATCCATTTCTCCAAACATTCCAACTAATCCTAAACCTCCAAATGGGCCAGGATTCAGCAAAATGAAGAAGTGGCCTGCCTGGGACATGTGGGTGGGGGTGGCGGGACCGCCAACCCGTGTCGTAGTCTAGGGGTGGCTCGGCCCCCCATACCGAAACCCGCGGCCATAAAGCTCCTCGCGTTCCAGGAACCCGGATGCAGGGCGTCGCCACGGATATCTTGCCTAGACTTCGCCCTCCGTGGAGAGGGGAGGGGCGGGAGCCAAGTGAGGGCAACGCAGTACACCGGTCGGAATCATCGCCACTCGGGCCACGGCGGCGGACGCAGGCCCACCTGCCCGAGGGAGGGGGGAGCACGGGCAAAACAGCCAAGCCCCACGTCTCGGAGTGGGCAACTCCCAGCAAGGGCGCGCCGGACGCTTCGAGGCGGTTTCCAGACCTTCAGAAGCGGAAGCGGGTCCCGGGAGTGCGCCCCGGCGCGAGTGGGCGGGGCCGCCCTCCCGGAAGTGCCTGCGGCCTCGGGCTGGCGCGCTGCGCAGCGCAGCGGTATGCACAGTTCCCCAGTCTGGTACGGCTTTGGCTGTCGGGGCCGGGCCCAGTCGGTTTTGCTAGCCTCTCTGAGAGGGCGGGTGCCTTTTAGGGCAGCGATCCCGCGGTGGAAAGGGAGGCAGAGTCGTAGGGGACCCTGGCCCTTGCCCCAGCTAGAGAGGGAAGAGAGTTTGGCCGGCCTGCGGGCGAAAGCGTCGGTTCCCTTTCCACAGGGGAGGGGCGGATGGACGGGCTTCTGCCTCCCAGGGAGTCCGCAGAATTCATTGCGGAGAACAGTCGAGATGTGTTCATTGACGGCGGAGGCGTGCGGAGGGTGGCCGAGCTTCTGCTGGCCAAGGCCGCGGGGCCCGAGCTGCGCGTTGGGGCCTGGAAGGCCCTTCATGAGCTGAACCCCAAGGCGGCGGACGAGGCCGCCGTTAACTGGGTGTTCGTGACAGACACGCTCAACTTCTCCTTCTGGTCGGAGAGTGACGAGCACAGATGTCTGGTGGGGTACGGGGGGAAAACGTACAGTGGGTACTGGTCCCTGTGCGCCGCGGTCAACAGAGCCCTGGACGAAGGTTGGTGCCTCTTCTCCCGGTCAGACCCAGCAGCTTTGAGGTTTCAGTTTAGTGGGAGGGTCCCACAGAGCGGGTTGGGAGATGGAATAATGTGTTGATAAGGCGAAATTGAAGTTCTTCACTGCCGGTACCTCTGCTTAAAAGTATGAGAAGAGGCTGGCATGAAATCTTTATTCAGTGGGAAATGATTCTAATATTTATCATTGTCACAGATAAGTCAAAGTCAGTTTTCTAAAGAATGCCACTTTGATGGCATCTGAGGAACAAAGGGCAGAAATTATAACACATTTTACACAGTCAAAATACATCTGATGTAATATTACAATTGTTAGAAGTGGATGAATAAATACAGACAAGCAAATAGAGAATGAGGGATCTGCTTCAGATTTTTAATTACTCATCCACTTTTACTGCATTCCTGTAACAATTATGCAGTTTCATTTTAATTGTGTTGCAATAGCAAGGGCCTAATGAATATAAATGTATGACGTTATTCCAATGCCTTTTCTTTTCTCCCCAAGGGATACCAATAACTAGTGCTTCGTACTATGCCACAGTTACCCTGGATGAGGTTCGGCATATACTCCGTTCTGATACAGACGTCCCCATGCCTTTGATAGAAGAGAGGCATCGGATTCTCAATGAAACCGGGAAAATTCTGCTTGAGAAATTTGAAGGCTCTTTTCTTAATTGTGTCCGAAAAAGTGATAAAAGTGCTCAGAAGTTATTGCACCTGGTAGTTGAAAGCTTTCCTTCTTATAGAGATGTGACTCAGTTTGAGGTGAGTTGCTTCTGTTGGCCATTTAATTTTTTTTATTTTTTAAAATATACTTATTTATTTTTTGGCAGCATTGGGTCTTCGTTGCAGTGCGCGGGCTTCTCATTGCAGTGGCTTCTCTTGTTGCGGAGCACGGGCTCTAGGCGCGCGGGCTTCAGTAGTTGTGGCACACGGGCTCAGTAGCTGTGGCTCACGGGCTCTGTAGCGCAGGCTCAGTAGTTGTGGCACACGGGCTTAGTTGCTCCGTGGCATGTGGGATCTTCCCGGACCAGGGCTCAAACCCGTGTCCCCTACATTGTCAGGCGGATTCTTAATCGCTGTGCCACTAGGGAAGCCCCTGTTGGCCATTTTAGAGTTCTTTAATTATCTTCTCATAGTTAATTCTTTTACTTCCAGAATTCCTTTTGAGAATAAAAATTTAAATTTTGGAATTTTTTTTCATGTGGAACAAAGGAACAATAACAAAATTATTAAGTAGTGTTTCAAAGATATTACTTTTCTTAATGTTTTCTAATCAGTGTATTCTCTTTATTCTGTCCTTTAAAAATGTTTCAAACCTGAATTAACACTAGACCTTCAACATGATGTTGTCACTTAGGGATAGTGAGGTCCTTTTAGTACTTCAAAAAATTTACTTCATTGGATGAAAATCAGGATGTATACTAAATTCTCTCTAATAAAAAATATTTCTTGCAGAGTTCTAATGTATATATACTGTGTGTTTTCTTTTTCATACACAGGGTACTTTAACAGTATTATTTGCTTTATGGTACAAAAAAGTTTAAATAGGCGTTCTTTTAAAAGGGTGAAAAAAATAAAAAAAAAAAGGTGAACATTTTGTGTACTCTCCCAGTGTACACCTGGATTTTGCTTTTGTATAATTCTTTTAGAATTTGTTATCACTGTTTATTTTAACTGTGACGTAGAATTGAAAGCAACTTCAGGGGGATCATATAATGTAAATCTATTGACTAAGTTAATGAATACTTGTGTCAACTTAAAATTTTGAAGCTACCCTTTTGTAATCACAATTCTACAACTAAAATTACCAGTAATATTGTTCAAATCATTCTTTATGATTTACAAGGTGTTTGCACAGACACTCTCATTTGATCCACAGAACAACTCTGTGGGACCTAGGGACAAGGAACATTACAGTCCTGTTTGCAGACCAAGAACCAAAGTCTGAAAAAAGAAAAGGTTAACTAGTGTATCTTAGGTCATTTAGTCAAGAAATAGCTAGCTTTTCAATTCTGCTGTAAAGTGAGAGATGCCTGATTATGTATGTTAAGATTCTTTTAATTGCAACTGACAGACACAAAACAAGAAAAAACTTAAGCAAAAAGAATTTGGGGATAGGTACTGGGGATAAACATCCAGGATCAGGGACTCAATGCCATCAGGATTCAGTCTCTCTTCTTTGTTTCTCTTGACTCCATTTTTCCTTTACTGCAGACCAGCTTTCTCCATGAAGTAGAAAAGGTCCATGAATTTTGCATTTTATCACTTCAGCCATCAGGGAGAGAGGGAGAAACTTCCTCTGGGTTCTAAAACTCCTGGGCGAGGACTGAATGGGCCGGACAGAGGCAGTTCTTAGAAAAGAGGCCCTAGGCCACTGTTGAACTTTATTCTCTTCTGAGGAACCATTTTACTAATGCAGAGGGTACTTTGAGATTTATCTTTGTCTTCAAAGTATGTCATTTCAACCTTGTTTTTCAGGAAATTTGGATCAGGTTCCTTGGTCCATCATTCCGACCATTTATAAATATATTAAACAGTGTATAAAATAAATCAAACTGCCATTAATGTGGCTAAGACTCTTGTGTATTCCAGAACTGACATGGTTGTTGTACAAGAAGGGCTGAGATTAAATCTAACATGACTTCAGGATGGAATGAATTCAGGACACCATGTAGTTTATTTACTTTCAAGTTGTCCTGAATTTTTGTCTTTGTGAAAGAAAGGAGTGATTTTTTTGGTAGATTATGGTGTTGATTTAGTAAGCATTTGTTGAATTTCTCTTTTATTTACAGCATAGTGCTTTCTTTTGATTTGTTATGTATGCTGAAAAGTTCAGTTAAAAACTGTACCAGGATATAGATTAATTTTAAGGCTGATACATTTTAAATGAAAATTAGTACCTGAACCATTTCCCATCAGTATTTATTTCTAAAATACATTCTTACAGAAATATCCCCAAAATGTAACAAAAATCAAACCTAAACCTTTTAACACTTTCCTAAAGGAGTATTATATTTTTTCATGAATTTTTTCATAAGATTATCATTATTGTTACTCAAAAGCACTATATTTCTGAAAGCCATATGATTCCTAACATAACACTGAGCATGTAGTGGGTGTTCACTTAACCCTTTGATTAGTTAATTTACAGTTACTTTTGCATATTCATTTAAAAGATATATAAATAGTTAGAGCACTTTGCTCAATTAATTCCAAGTCTAAAGGAATTCTAATTAAGTTTGGGCGCTGCTTCTGAATTCAGAAAGTGCTAAAATCAAATGTCTTTTAATCCATATTTTAAAATTTTCTAATTGCAAAAGTAAAACAAATTAATACAGAATTTGGAAGGTACAGAGGAGCAGTCTTTATTCTGCCAAGAGGTAACCACTGTTCACAATTTGGTCTTTTTCTCTGTGTGTGTGAATGTGTATACATATGAGTGGGGGAGAGTTATGCTATACAAACTGTTTTAAAATTTAACATATTATGAGCATCTATGTCAATAAAAATTCTTTCACAGCACACTTTTTTTTCCATACTACTATTTTTAAATACAGTATTCCACCATATGGATGTACATTACCATAATTATTTGCCCGAACTATTTTACCAGAATAATTGTGATACACAGTTTTAGTTTTTAAATTAAATTTTGTATCTTATTGTTTTCAGTTTTATATAATAATAAGCAATACTGACAACAGTTCACACCCATAATATTTTCTTAGGATGGATTCCTAGTAATGGGATTACTGAGTCAGAGCATGGCCAGGATTTTCAAGCTTGTGATACATAAAAATGGTAACTCTTCTCCAGAAAGATGATCAGCCACAGCATATTGGAATGCCCTTTTCCCTGCTCCTTCGTAATATGGTCGTGGTATTGGTTGCTGTATTTTTTTTTTTTTTTGGTTGCTGTATTTTTTAATCTTCAGCAAGTTACATAAAAATAGTTACAATTGTTTTTAATGTTTATTTAGTTACTGCGATTATTATTCATTTTTAGATATTATGAACAAATTAATGAAATTAGAAAATTTGTCTAAATGAGACAGTTTTAGATCAGTGATTTCCCAACCTGGCTGTGCCCCAGAATCAGTTAGGAAGCTTCAGAATTCAGATACATTTCCAAAGCACCATCCTCAAAGATTCTGATCTATGGGTAAAAGTACTATTTTTTTTAAGCTCTTCAAGTGACTCTGATTTAGACTATTCAGTAGCTATATAAAAGTCCTAATTAATAGATTGGCTTCCTTTACGCTGATGTACTGATAAATATACATGAAAAGCATGAGCTTTTCTGATATTTTAATTGATAACATTTTATGTTACTCTTAAGCATTTGTAATTTTTGACCTTTCTAATTTGTTCATAATAAGTTTGTTGCAGAAAATCAACTCATGGTTATAGAGTTTTACACTGGTAATTACTTTATAAAGGTACTATTTTGAAAATATTTTATTCACAAAGCAATATTATGGAAATATAGGGTAATTGTTATTTGGGGATTTACTGTATTTTCAGTGATATCAGTTAATATTTTACAGATGTAGAATTTTATTACTAAAATTATTTCATTACTAAAAACCATATCAGCTTGTTAAGAAAATGTTTTATAGGTGATTTGAGTTTATTTTTAGATTCCTTGCTTGAATTTGTTTTTGTTTTCATTTTAGGGTATTATAATCTAATCCTTGTGATACTAGTTGGCTACCATGGAAACAGTGCTCATGATGTGACAATTTATGTTTTGTTAGATGCCAGCACTGATTTTGTTATATAAGTCTGGTTCCTAGATTTTTCCAGTTTGCTCTATGAATCTTGTTAAAAATAGGAGAAAGTAGCTTCTATCATAGTAAATATTATGATGTAATAATTTTGTTTGAAACAGTTTTATTTTGCCAATTAAGTTTTATGCCTTGCTGCTTAATAAAGTAGACTTGAATTAGAAACCTAGTTACCATATATAAGTCCAGTGTATATAGAGGAACAGCTGCCAGGTTGTCATATTTTGATAGGTTTGAGAATATAGATTATTAGCAAATGATATAGGGATATTTCTTAGTGGTGATTTGTTCCCCCAGCACTCAGTGTAATTTACAGTCTTTACACGATGTCAAAAAAATGAGTGTATGTGTTTGCCCTAGAAAACAAGATACCCGCTTTTTTAGTGGTGGCCTTAGAAAATTTAGTTTAAAAAAAAAAAAGAAATGAAATTTAGTTTATTTAGTAAAAGTAAGTCTGGATTGATTGTAAGAGGTATACCTTAAGGTTAAGGAATATTAGGTTATTTCTCATTAGGACAGTGTAGCATTGGAGGTTTTTTTAGTAAATAAAGGAATCTATATTATCATCTTAAAGAATTTTTATATGGAGTCTTTCCTTGAAGAATTTAATTTCATTTTTTATTTACTTCTTTATGTCATTTACTTATTTAAACATTCTCCAAGGTGGTCAGAATATATTTTGGGAGCCAGTGATACTGATTATTCACATTTAGCAGACTAGCAGTTATAAAAGATGATTTGAGGTTATTAGCATTGGTGTTAGGACTAGGAGTAGACTGTAATTATCTGTTTTTCCATAGTGAAAGCTAATGAGCATTTGTAGTTTTATAGAGAGTTTTAAAAAATTTATTTATTTATTTGGCTGCACCGGGGTCTTAGTTGCGGCACATGGGATCTTTAGTTGTGGCATGTGGGATCTAGTTCCCTGACCAGGGATTGAACCCAGGCCCCCTGCATTGGGAGCATGGAGTGTTAACCACTGGACCACCATGGAAGTCCCTATAGAGAATTTTTGAGTTAAATTATGACCCATTATCTTATAATGCCTGGTTAAATTTGTTTCTTCCATGTATAAATATAATTGGTAACTAATTTTGTTATATGGACTTACATATTAACTTGGACCATTTCCAAAAAGGGTAGACTTGATAAATTATAGCTGCTGATCAGTTTTGTCTTTATCTCTGAAATAAGTTAATCATTTTATCTGAAAGGAAACATTAAAAAATGGATGTTGTAATTCTCTTCAGAGGTGAATTTAGGAATGAGTATTTTCTTCTTTATACTCTTCCATATTTTATACAATTAATGTGATTTATGTTGCAATCAGAAAAACATATATTTTTTAACTTAAGAAACTTTCTAAAGAAATGCTATCTAGCCCTTAACAATAGCAAGCAGGTGGATTATAGTGACACGGAAATATGTATATGAAGTAATGTCATTGAAAAAGAACACTAAATAGTGCCATGATTCCATAAATTGTATTTTATGTGCTTTGAAAAATATAGGAAGTAAATTTGGAGTGATAGAGATAACTTAGTATTTATTAGACCCCTTCTTTTCTTCTGTAAAAGGCCTATAAATTCTTACCAAAGAGTAAGATTATTCCACCCTTGAAAAATGTTTTCTATGTGTGCCTTTTTTTTAACAGCATACATAAAGCTTTCACATACCCAAGTAACATTTATATTCTCCTCATTCATCAGGGGAAAAGAATTTCTTTTTACAAACGGGCCCAAATCCTTGTGGCAGATACGTGGAGTGTATTAGAGGGAAAAGGAGACGGCTGCTTTAAGGACATCTCCAGAATCACCATGTTTGCTGACTATAGATTACCTCAGGTTCTTGTTTACCTGGGAGCCCTGAAATACTCTGACGAACTACTGGAGAAACTTCTCAAAGGTTTGCCAGCTTAATTAAGCCATTCTTTGTTATATGTTGTGTCTTTGTCTAGTTTCTTTCACAAAAGGTCTTCTTTCCTTAAAAAACAAAACAAAACAAAACACTATTACTGTTAAAAGCACATGTAAAGAAGAATGCAGGGACAATTAAATTACAAAGAAAATTGCTTTTTGTTGTTTACAGTGTGGAATATTGATATTGTTGGAAATCACACTATTTGGACATCATCATTTCAGAGTCTTATAATAAAATGAAACCTAAATTTATGTCATGTGAAGGTGTGCAACACTAAGACAGTTCAGGTTTGTATTTAAAGCGTGCTAAGCTGAAGAGCACACTACACTGTGAAATAAAAGGTGGGCTGAGGGCTTCCCTGGTGGCGCAGTGGTTGAGAGTCCGCCTGCTGATGCAGGGGACACGGGTTCGTGCCCCGGTCCGGGAAGATCCCACATGCCGTGGAGCGGCTGGGCCCGTGAGCCATGGCCGCTGAGCCTGTGCGTCCAGAGCCTGTGCTCCACAACGGGAGAGGCCACAACAGTGAGAGGCCCGCGTACCGCAAAAAAAAAAAAAAAAAAAAAGGTGGGCAGAGAGATAGGTAATATGTACTGGATTTTGCATTAGGAGGCTCCAAGGTCTGTCACTGGCTTATCTTGCACAAGTTGGTCACTTTCCTAGGCTTATTTATTTGCCGTTATTGGGTTTGATTATTGATTCTCAAGAGTGGGAGCCTTATTATAATATGTGAGTATAGATAATTGTGTTTGTATGAAAAGTAGCTTTTTGTTTTTTAAACATTTCTTTGTATAAGGAAAATAATTATACTGTACAATTTTCATGTTAATTTCTCTTTTAGGTACAGTATTTTCAGCTACTTTTTTCTTTATTTTTAAAAGAAGTAGTTTTTATGATTGACTAATTTTCTCTTGTGAAATAGATTTCAATCACCCAAAATAAGAATAGCACAGGATATAAAAGTACCATTATTCCTATGATTGCTTCTACCAGGTTTTTATGCAGCCTTGGGCAATCTGTTTTGCCCATTTCCTCATTTGAAAAATAACAAGCTATTTTATGTCACATTGCTCATGTCTGGGGTCATTAATTGTTGGATACCTTTAAAAGGGACAACATTGAGCAGTCAGGGCTTTTACATACAGCCATATTCAGCTGATCTTTTTTTTGGCCAACATATAGAATGTTCATTCCTATCTCTAAACACACTCTTGCTTGGTTTCCCTCACCCAGATTTTCTTTTTTTCAATTCAAATCCTACACATCCACAAAGGCTTAGTTCAAATGTTACCTCTTCCACATAGCTTTTCTTAACTCTCCATGCTTTGTCCGTCTCCTTCTCCTGAGTTTTTAGAGCACCCAGTTGTCTCTGCTACTGTGAGAAAAACTCTGGTGAGAAGGGATCACCCAGCATAGTTGTACAGAGTTGTCTGAATTTTCTTCTTCCATCCATTTCACCTCCAGAGGCTCTTTTCCAGATGTGCAGCTGCAGCTGTTACTGCCTCTTATTACATCCAGCTTCAAACTATCCTTCGCTAGTTTGTCATAGGGGGAGCAAATTCCCTTGCCTCTTAGTTTATTTAAGCAAAGTTGGACTTTTTTTTCCCCAAAAAAGTACTTTACTAGCAAACTAGAGGAGAAACATTGATAGAACCTATAAATATAAAGGAGCACACATAAGTCTAGGACACTGATTAAAAAAAATTTTTTTTAATATTTATTTATTTGGCTGCGCTGGGTCTTAGTTGCGGCATGTGGGCTCTTTTAGTTGCGGCATGTGGGCTCTTTTGGTTGCAGCATGCGAGCTCTTAGTTGCAGCGTGCGGAATCTAGTTCCCTGACTGGGGATTGAACCCGGGCCCCCTGAATTGGGAGCATGGAGTCTTAACCACTGGACCACCAGGGAAGTCCCTAAAGATTATCTTAAGTGAAATCTAGAACCAGGTGGCTTGATTAGATGAGGTAGAAACTTCCTTAACTGATATCCAGTGATACTTTTTCCAAACTTGAGGATATGCTACACATATAATTCTTCTCTTCTCTTCTGGGTAGGGCAGCCCTTGGAAGACCTACTTAGATTTCTGTTCATTTACCTACCTAGATTTCTGTTCATTTTATCTTTAGCCCATCTCTTTGCCAAAGGCATATTTTTTAGCTAGCTATAAAGACTGACAATGCAGTTTGGCTTAAATTAGATTCTTCATTGTGATTCTAAGCCTGACTTTTAGGCCTAATATGTTGGCCAAATTACCTTCCCTGACTCTAATCTATGTCAGTCCTCTCAAATGGTTTCATTCTTTTTCTGTTTCAAAGTCCATGTCCTGTTCCATACTATAAGTTGCTGTATTAGTTACTTTGTTTCCTTATGGCTGACATAACAAATTATGACAAACTTGATGGCTTAAAACAACAGAAATATATTCTCTCATGTCTCTGGAGGCTAGAAGTCTGAAATCAAGGTGTTTGCAGGGCCATGCTTGATCCCTCTGAAGGGTGTTGGGAAGAATCTTTCTTTGCCTCTTCCTAGCTTCTGGTGGCTGCCAGCAGTCCTTGGCATTCCTTAGCTTTGTAGCTGCATCACTCCAACCATGGCTTTCTTCACTGTGTGTCCTCTGTCTCTTCGTATCCTCTCCTTTTTTTAATGAGGACAGCAGTCATGGCATTGAAGGCCCATCCTAACACAGTTATGACCTCATCTTAACTTGATTACATCTGTAGAGGCTCTTTACGAGTAAGGCCACATCCACAGGTACCAGGAGTTAGGACTCGAATGTATTTTGGGGGCGGGGAGGGTGGGGGGAAACACAGTTCAACTCTACAGTTATTTGTTACTGTGTAACAAATTTTGCTCATATTTAATGACTTAAAGTAACAAACATTATCTCACAGTTTCTATGGATCAGGAATTTGGGTGCTGCTTAACTGAGTGCATCTGGCTCAAGGTTGCAGTCAAGCTGTTAGCTGGGGCAGTGGTCTTATCTAATGGCTCCACTTGGGTGTGGTATCTACCTCCAAATTCACTGTCATGGTTGATTTGGCAAATCTGGCAAGTTGATAGTCAAGTTTGAAGGAGTTGATTAGCAAGAGAACTGAAGAATGGATTTGTATGCTGGCACCTGGGGCAAAGGAAATGGAGGGACACAGCCAGTGTCTGTTCTTCCACCTGCCCCAGGGATCAGGGAGAGATGGATGGAGGGGACACTATTTAAGATCCTAGGTGACAGAGTGGAACTCAATGGGGCTAGGGTATTTTCCCTAGGTCTCAGTGGATCACAAGGCCTCTCAGGTACTGTGAAGCTCTGTGCAAGGGTACAGATTGGTGGCCAGAGGCCAAATTTAGCTTGCAGATGTGTTTTGTTTGGCTTGAACAGTGTTTTAAGTGATTTTTAATTAGTTATCAGCACTTGACAAATAGGAGATTTCACATGAAAATCAACTTTCTGGCTTCTCTTGTAAGAGTAGAGAAATATAGGTACATTGGGTTTACCTTTACACGGGGCAGCACATGCTCTCTAGCTCACCACAGTTTGCATCTGGCAGCTGCATCCACTTACTCTATCTGGTTTATCTTTATAGGCAGTTGAGTTGATGAGCCCAACTGTAGTCTCCCTGGCAAAGCACTGCCAGCGCCCACCCTGCAGGATCAGATATACCCTGGAGATGGGTGCTGAATATACTGCAGGTCCTATAGGAGCTCGCGGCTCCATATTCAGGCAGAGCTGACTAAAGGATCCTGAATCCAGGATGTGAGGGCAGTCAGGCTACGACATCTGTCACCCCATTGATGGCCAGGGTTGATTCGGCTGATCTGGCTGGCTAGGCAGGTGTCCCCTTCCTCCCTCACCGCTCCATGTGCGTCCCTCCTGAAGCTGCGCGCTCGGTGGAAGAGGACGACCTTCCCTGATAGAGGAGGACCGTTCTTTGGTCAAGGGTATACGAGTAGCTGCGCTCCCCTGCTAGAACCTCCAAACAAGCTCTCAAGGATCCTAAATCCGAAGAATGATGATGGTTTTCCTTGCTCAAGCTAAGAACTTTGATTTCCTAAGTTTTCCTTGATGTACCTGGCATGTCCCCAAGACAGTGTTAAGTGGGGAAGGGAGGTACTGTTTATTTGGCCCCCTAGGAGTCCTCCAGATTTTGCAATAATGTTTTTATTTTTCCTGACATTAAACCCAAAATTTAAATCTTCTCTAAAAGTAATTTAATAATCTTGCTGTCATATTTTAAAATGTATGGTTAGGGACTTCCCTGGTGGTGCAGTGGTTAAGAATCCACCTGCCAATGCAGGGGACATGAGTTCAAGCCCTGGTCCGGGAAGATCCCACATGCTGCGGAGCAACTAAGCCTGTGTGCCACAACTACTGAGCCTGCACTCTAGAGCCCACGAGCTACAACTACTGAGCCTGCGTGCCACAACTACTGCAGCCCGCGTGCCTAGAGCCTGTGCTCCGCAACAAAGAGAAGCCACTGCAACGAGAAGCCCACGCACCGCAGCAAAAAGTAGCCCCTGCTCGCCGCTGGAGAAAGCCTGCACACAGCAACAAAGACCCAGCATAGCCAAAAAAAAAAAAAAGTATGGTTACCCCATACTTTTTATTTATTGGGGAGCTAGTATATGCAAGGTGCTAGGTTAGGTCCTAGGAATATTGAGACAACTAAGCCAGACATGATCCTTGTCCTTGTGGAACTTAACTTGCAATTTTGAATTAATGCCTGAGTTTAGAAATGGTTTAAATTACCAAAAATAAATCTGAGATTTACAATTTTAAAATCAGTACTATTTAAATACTGTGTTTTGTCCTATAGTAAAGTTTTGAGTAGATTTCATTTCATTGACTATTAGTGCTTCTTGCTCTGTCTTTTTTCCCTTTCAGGAGAAGTGCTTTCGTATGGGAGTAGGCAAGAGGTGGAAATCAGAGGGTGTTCACTTTGGTGTGTTGAGCTGATCCGGGATTGTCTTCTGGAGCTTACTGAAAAAAAGGATGAAAAAACTAGTGGAGAGATCAATTCCATTCTTCTGGATTATTTCTTATGGGACTATGCCCGTGATCACAGGGAAGATATGAAAGGAATTCCATTTCATCGCACACGTTGCATATATTATTGACCCACAGTGTAAACTGATCCTAAAAAAAACTTGCATTTTTTTTTTTTCTTTGTGGTATGTGGGCCTCTCACTGTTGTGACCTCTCCCGTTGCGGGGCACAGGCTCCGGACGCGCAGGCTCAGCGGCCATGGCTCACGGGCCCAGCCGCTCCGCGGCATGTGAGATCTTCCCAGACCGGGGCACGAACCCGTGTCCCCTGCATCGGCAGGCGGACTCTCAACTACTGTGCCGCCAGGGAAGCCCTAAAAACTTGCATTTTTATATCGCATAATTATTTGTATAATTTTGCTTTGTTATTAGAGAAGGTGGTAGAGGTTACAGCAACAAGAAAATTGATTACCCAGGCTCTCTTAAAATATTTTTCCTGACATATCACTCTGTATTGCCAACTTTTCCCTTTGTTTGCTTGTTTAGTTCTAACTATATTTTCCTTTTCTGTGGATACATGACAGAAATAGTAAAGGAAATTTAATGCTTTCTTTAAATCTCAGATTTCTTTTTTTTTTTACATCTTTATTGGAGTATAATTGCTTTACAGTGGTGTGTTAGTTTCTGCTTTATAACAAAGTGAATCAGTTATACATATACATATGTTCCCATATCTCTTCCCTCTTGTGTCTCCCTCCCTCCCACCCTCCCTACCCAGATTTCTTAAAATTAATCATGCCTTATAATGTTATTGATCTTTGGTAATAATATTTCATCCATTCAATTGGTATCTTTTTTCAAGGTGTCATAATTTTCTATATACCTTAATCATTTGACATATGAGAGAGGGAAAGTAGGGTCTTTGCTGTATGAATGCTGCTGCTCTTGTAGAAATCAATCTTGACAGATTTTTAAAAACTTCTTATTGATAAACATAATGATTTTCAATTAGGATATCTGTCCAGTTTTCTTTTTTTCCTTCGGAGTAACTATATTAGAATTTATTGAATAAAGATTTTTTAAACTTCTCTTAAATCTGGAATGAATTATTTCATTAAAATAGAATTTACCACACATATTTTTAAAAGGTTTACAATGAATTTGACTATTTACTTTATGTTGCAGGACTCTCATTACCTACCAAGCAAGCACTCGTCTCCCACCTTCATCCCCACCTCCCTTCTAACATAATCTTGATTTTTGTTACCTACCTTATCACCTCACTGTGACTTGGTGTGAATCAGAAAAAGCTGGCCTTTCTCCAAGCACTTCACTGCCATCTGCTGGAAACTTGTCATAATAGCTTTACAAATGACAATGAGTGGGAATGTGAGTGGGGCCCCCTGGAGTCCTGTACTGCACAACTTGCCCCGCCAGAAGTAGTGGTCCTGTATCTGTCTCTCCCCTATGTGACTAAGGGGAAGGTGATCTTGTCCCCAGTTCTGGAGATAGACCCGAGTTAATATGAATGGTGTATTATTCATGATAATCCTATTCTCTGCCTGTGATTGTTCTAATAATAGATATATAATCTAGTTCTGGCCAGTGACACTGGAGGGCAAGTCTGCAGGGAGGCTTATGGGAAAAGGTTTCTTCACTTTTAAGAAGGGGCCATGGGAGAAGATCCCTCTTCTTCCTCTGAGCAATGTTCTGCCTAAAATGTGATACCTGAAGCTGTAGTAACGATTGTGTGGATCCAGAGCCCTCCTGAACCTGCCCTGCCTGAGTCCAACCTAGCTATGGCCTTCATTCCTGAGATAATGAGCTCAGCACCTTATTATTGCCATAATTTTGAATTAGTTTTCTGTAGAAAGTATCATAGTTAATAGTTTCCAATTTAACCCGCTCTTACAAGGCTCCAGGAAGCGTAAGCAGAACAGTTGCTTAGACCTCAGGGCTGGCCCAGCTCCTTCTCCTGTCGCCCTTCTTGCTCCTCTCCCTGTCCTGCCCACCGCTGTACCCTTTCCCCTGCTTCCTGTCTTTTCCCTCTTCTCCCTCCTCCCCACCTCTCCCTCTCCTCCCCTCTCCTTCCCCCTCCAGGCTCAGCCAGCTCTGGGCTTCCTGCTTTCCCCATTTACTTCTCCATCATGTAAAAGACAGGGAAGGCAGTTTAGGGCTGTATGGTGCTCCTTGATGTCCAAGACACAGCTGTCTTTTCTCTTGTTTACACTGAGCATAGCCTGGACTCGCCATCCAAGGTGTCTGCGTTCTAATCTAGGCAGCAGGGTTGAAGAAGCTATGAGGTTGAAGAGTGCAAGGGTTGACAGGAAGCCTCTAGCAGTTACCACGTGCAGTTTTGCTTTCATTTCACTGACTAGAACTTAGTCACATGACCACAACTTACTGCCAGGGAGGCCAGGGAACTATTCTCTATTCCAGGCATTGGGTACCAGCTAAACTAAGGAGTGTGGATGAATATTAAGAAACAGCAAGTTTTTGTCACCATGCATGGATTTTATAGTTTTCATACCTGATACAGACTAAGAATTTAAATAACAATTCACCTAATGGTTTTAACAGCCAATGATGCTCACTTTCCAGATCTATTGTTTCATTAGGGATTGCAAAATAGTAATATTCTAATTCTAATATTCTTGGTTGTGTGAGCCTTGCACAGAGAGAACTTCTCTCTTGATGGATTTCAGGATAGACTGAGGAGCATAATGAACTTGGAGCCACAGCTCCTGAAGTTCCAGAAGATGAGAATGTAGAAATAGGATCTAGAAAGGTTTCTGGTTATGTTGATTTATTGTGCATGCTAATCTCAAAGACAATTAATGTAAATGTGCACAGTTCCTGGAGCTCTCCCCCGCCCTCCCCATCACAGCCCTCCATTCAGGGGAGTCCTTTGTTTACTGTCATTAAACCAGTTCCCTAGCAGAGATCAAACATTAGTTCTGATTCCTTGGTGACTGTTTCCTTTAATAGCTTTTGCTTTGTAACAAGCTCAAAAAACATTTTTTAAAAACATATTTCATTGATTTCTTTAGGATTTTCTGATGGTTTAGCCGTGGTACCATGTCGATGTCCTCCAGCCAAAGTAAACAGGTTGGGTTAATTACTTGTTGCAGCATGGGATGTCTCAGTAAGAGGATGCCTTGGGACAGGGTCTAAGGAAGCAAGGTTCTCTCTAAATTGGATGCCATCAGCCAAAGGCAATTCTACCTTTGGCTATCTCAAATCTTATCCATAAGGAGGGCAGGCTGAAGCAAGGAAAAACAGAAATTGGTAAAGAAGCATCAGTCACTCATTTCAGCCAAGATAGTAGGATGTTTGGTTCTGTGTGTGTGGCACAGTAGCCTAGGCAAAATTATCAAGTGGATTTATTTTGTCTCATTTTATCAAGGTCTCTGAGTAACCTCGTCTGAGATTATGTTCAACAGGAGAATACCATGGCATAGCTGTGAGTGCCAGGGCAGCTTTTGTCAGGGGCTGCTTTTGTTCCTTTCTCAACCTTTAACTTCTCCCTGATTAGCACTAAAGAAATTAATAGATTTCATTCAATTCAGTCCAGAAATCAATTAATGAATTCCTTCACTGTTCCTCTTCCCTGAAGCTGAATGGATAATGGTTTAATAATCCAGTTGCGGAGGTGCAGGTTTAATGAGCCACAGTACGTGACTTGAGGCAACTACACCTTCCTTTTCCTTGTAGCTCTATGACTCATCTCTCCTTCAGTGTGCTTAGATCAGTTTTTTCCTTTTTTCTTCTTTTTTTACTTTGTTTTTTTATTCTCAGCCCTTTGGTGGATGTTATTGCCAAAGAGAATACCTGAACAAGTAAGGAAATTGACCTTATTCAGTTAATTGCAATATGAAGAGCACCCCAGATGCGAAGATCAGGGTTTCTTGGCAGGGTGGTGTTGCCCTAGTCTTTTATAGGGAGGAGTAGACAGGTTACAGGTGGGGGAATTCACAGGTGGGTTTGTTTTGCAATCAGAAGGCATCTCAGTTCCCTGAAGAGGAAATTTTTATCTTTGTGTCTAGCTAGTTTGAGGCAGACAGATAGTTCTGATCTCAGCTAATCATTCACGAGACAAAGAATGAGGAATTGGGGAGTCTGTGGCTGGCCTCCTCAGCAGGTTTGGGTGAAAGGGGAAAGATTCGTGTTTGGTCTTGTCACAGTCACAAGTCAAGCAGGGAGACATGAGAAAGAGTCGACAGACAGTCTTATCTAAGTCACATGGAGAAGGGTCGTTCTTTTGGGTAAACCGTTTCCCAGAACATAAAAGGGTGGGGGATTTCAGAAAACAAAAGGTTAAAAGGTTGAAGGGATTTCTTTTCATTCTTTTTTAAGATATTTATTTAGTTAGTCATTTGGCCACGTCAGGTCTTAGTTGCGGCATGCGTGATCTTCATTGTGGCACGTGGGATCTTTCGTTGTGGCACGCAGGCTCCAGAGTGTGCAGGCTCAGTAGTCGCAGCACATGGGCTCTGTAGTTGTGGCATGCGGACTAAGTAGTTGTGGCATGCGGGCTCACTAGTTGTAGCACGCGGGCTCCTGAGTGAGGGCTCAGTAGCTGCCGCCTAGTTGCCTTGCGGCATGTGTGATCCTAGTTCCCTGACCAGGGATCTAACCTGCGTCCCCTCCATTGAAAGGCAGATTCCCAACCACTGGACCACAAGAGAAGTCCCTGGAGGGATTTCTTTTTTTATAATTTTTAAAATTAATTAATTTTATTTTTGGCTGCGTTGGGTCTTCGTTGCTGTCCGTGGGCTTTCTCTCGTTGTGGTGAGCGGGGGTTACTCTTTGTCCGTGTGCGGGCTTCTCATTGCAGTGGCTTCTCTTGTTGTGGAGCATGGGCTCTAGGCACACAGGCTTCAGTAGTTGTGGCTTGCGGGCTCTAGAGCACAGACTCAGTAGTTGTGGCACACAGGCTCAGTAATTGTGGCACACAGGCTTAGTTGCTCTGCAGCATGTGGGATCTTCCCGGACCAGGGCCTGAACCTGTGTCCTCTGCATTGGCAGGCAGATTCTTAACCACTGGATCACCAGGGAAGCCCCTCTGGAGGGATTTCTTAATGTCACTGTTTTCTGAAAGTACAGAGCTCAGGTAAAGTTCAATGTTGTCGCCATCAACCCTTTCTTGTGCTTGTGCGTTTTTTGGGAAAAAGATAAGCTGCCATGGCCTAGGCAACATTTGTATTTGCTCTCAAACCATGGGAGGTAATGATCCTCAAAGTAAGGAAGTCCAGAATTGTGAGTTCTCCATAGTATAAAGTATCCAGAATTAAGATCCAAGGGTCTGGGCTGCCCTAAGGGGAATCACTGTATGCTCACTCCCTTGGTTCTGTCATCAGCTTTTGAACAAATCAGTTAAAATCCCTATGCCTATTTAATTTACATATGCAAGAGGATAATCTGAGTCTGATTTTCTAGTTCTGGTTCCAGTTTTCTTTTTGCATCATTTTGTAAAATATATGCATGTCTCATTTACAGGCTGCAGTAGGATGATATCGTGGTGGTTAATTTTGTGTCAGCTTGACTAGTCCAAGGTGCCCAATTAGTTTGTCAAACACTAGTCTAGATGTTGCTGTGAAGATATTCTCCAGGTGTGATTAACATTTACAATCAATAGACGAGTAAAGCAGTTACACTCCATAACGTGGGGGCTTCAGCCAATCAGTTGAAGGCCTTAAGAGCAAAGACTGAGCTTTCCAGAAGAAGGAACAACCCTGCCTCAAGGCTAAAACGTAGAAACCCTGCCTGAGTTTCCCACTTGCTGCCCTGCCCTGAAGATTTTAGACTCAAGACTGTAACATCAGCTCTTATCTGAATTTCCAATTTGCTAGCCTGCCCTACAGATTTCAGACTTGACAGCTCCCACAATCACATGAGCCAATTCCTTAAAATATATCTCTTTCTCTCTAGATAGATGAATGTATGGGTGGAGGGATAGATAGACATATATAGATTATATGTCTATAGTTAGATCTATGTATCTATCTCTCTATATATATTCTGTTGGCTCTGTTTCTCTGGAGAACCCTAATACAGGTATGAATAAATAAAATGGCAAAATAATTTTTGTCTAATTCAGGGATATCGAATATATAATGAGAAATTAATAAATCTATAATGGGACTAAGTAATTTTCAAGATTCCTTTCAGGTATAAAATTTGCTGACTAGGGCTTCCCTGGTCGTGCAGTGGTTAAGAATCCGTCTGCCAACTCAGGGGACACGGGTTTGATCCCTGGTCCGGGAAGATCCCACATGCTGCGGAGCAACTAAGCCCGTGCACCATAACTACTGAGCCTGCGCTCTAGAGTCTGTGTGCCGCAACTACTGAACCCCTGCGCCACAGCTACTGAAGCCCACATGCCTAGAGCCCATGCTCCGCAACAAGAGAAGCCACCACAATGAGAAGCCTGCACACCGCAACGAAGAGTAGCCCCCGCTCGCCACAACTAGAGAAAGCCCACGTGCAGCAATGAAGACCCAATGCAGCCAAAAATAAATTTAAAAATTAAATCTTTAAAAGAGAAAGAAAAAATCAAGCATGGTTCCTGTACTAACTGTATTTCAGGATAACCTGATAGTGGGAAATCTCTTCTTTATAGAACAATTCTAGCTAATAAATGCAAAAAAGAATATTAGAATTAGGACATTACCATTTTGGAATTCCTACTGAAATAATACCTCTGTAAAATAATATCAATGGTTGTTAAAACCATTAAGTAAAATGCTGATGGGTAAATTTTAAAGGGATGGATTAGGCTGAAAGCACCTGAACTCACTAATAATCTTATCACCAGAAGTGAGATACTCAAACATCATGTACCTCCTGGTGTGTTGCAAGGGAAGTACACAGCCCTGTATTCTTGCCAGAAAAATTGAGCCTGAATCTAATCAAGAATCTAGATCTACAAGTTTACAGGAAATGTAGGAAAAAAGAGGAACAAGTTAAATGGCAACACAAAGATGCCATCGCCAAATATAGAATGTGAGATGTTCTAAAGGACAAATGGCACAGTTTCTTCAACAAATAAGTGATTTAAAAAAAAGTGGTGAGCATTGGTGAGGATGTGGAGAAATTGGATCCCTTGTGCACTGTTGGTGGGATTGTAAAATGGTGAAGCTGCTGTGGAAAACAGTACAGCAGTTCCTCAGAAAATTAAAGATAGGATTACCACACAATCCAGCAATTCCATTCTGGGTATATACCCAAAAGAACTGAAAGCAGGATCTTGAAGAGATAGTTGTACACCTTTGTGCTTTTCAGCATTATTTTCAATAGCCAAAAGTTGGAAGCAACTCAAGTGTCCAACAAGAGATGAACGGATAAACAAAATGTTATATGCATACAGTGGAATATTAGCCTTAAGAAGGAAAGAAATTCTGACACATGCTACTGAGGCAAGAGACAGATGGGCCCTCAGGGCAAACGGTTTGCGTTCGTTCCTTGTAGACGGATACTCTGAGATGGGAATAACAGGACAACTGAGAGAGGAGGCTCAGCCCTGCCCAGATAGAAGATAAGAGACCTCATTCTCGAAGTTAGAAGACCTTCCCGACTACACATGTGCAGAAAGGCTCCTTGGAGGTCAAAAGGGGAGTCATGCCAAGTGACCAAACCTACACGTAGGCCTCGTTGGTAGAATCCATCTTGGCTAAGAGATGCATGTGCACACATGGGAAAATCCTGAGGTACACCAAATATGGACTCTGAATCAGACAAATCAAAATGCTTGGTCAAAGGAAACATGGAAGAAATGCCCCATATAAGTGATTTAAACTGCCACGAGGGCGCGACTCTCTCTCTGAGCCCGCCTGTGTGTCTATCCACACGTACTGTACTTTTTTTTCTCTTAATAAATACTTTACTTGTTTCACTACTTTCCGTCTTTGTGAGAATTCTTCTTCTGCAAAGACGTAGAGCCAGGGCCTTGTCACTGACCACTGGTCTAGTGGCTAGGATTCAGTGCTCTCACCGCCACAACCTGACCTCAGTTACTGGCCGGGAGCCGAAATCTCACTTCAAGCCGCTGCAGGCCAAGGCCACCCAAGATCACTACAACATGCGTGAAGTTTGAGGATATTATGCTAAGAGAATAAGTCAGTCACAAAAGGACAAATACCATATGAATCCACTTAATGAGGTACTTACGGTAGTCAAATTCATAGAGACAGAAATTAGAATGGTGGTTTCCAGGGGGGAAAGGGGTGAATGGGGAATTGTTGTTTACTGGGTATAGAGTTTCAGTTTTGCAAGTCAGAAAGTTCTGGAGATTTGTTGAACAACAGTGTGAATGGACTTAACACTTCTCAACTGCATACCTAAAAATGGTCAAGATGGTAAATTTTATGTTATGTGTATTTACCACAGTTTTTAAAAAGGTGGAGGTAACTTACTAAAAGAGAATTAAGGGACCTGTCAACCAAATGCTACATGTGAACCATGTTTGGATCCTGATTTGAGTAAATACAGGGAGAGAGAAAGATGGAGAGGGGAACAGACAGAGAGAGAGAGAGAAAGATGTACATTATGTAGAAAGCTATAGCTGAGCTCAGTCTTTGAGGAGGCCGTGTTGACTTTGTCATCTGACACATATAGGCTTCAGTATTGCCTCTGTCACTTACCAACCATGTAGCCTTGAGCAAATTACTTGCTGTCTGTTTTTTAGTTTTTTACTTCCATAAATATTTGTTGCATCTCTGCGACGAGCTTAGTATTTACTATGTATTAAACGCTGCTCAACAATGGGGGCATAAAAATAAATAATATATGGTCTCTGCTGATGCTGGAGAATAAAATGTGAGGCAAGAAATAGCAGGGATGAGTCTAGAAAGGTAGGCAAAAAGTAGATTAAGGAAGGCCTTTGTATACCATGTCAAGAAGACTGGACTTTATCATGAGAGCCGTTTTATCTTTTTCATAAAAGAGCCATGCAGTTTATACATTTTAAAATTTGTCCTCTATGTTTATAAAAATGTGTTATAAATTTAAAAAATTTAACTGCAATTCAATAAAAAAAATCTCAATGGAACTTTCTTCTGGAAAATGTCAAACTGATTCAAAAGTTCTTCTGGAAGAGAAATGCTAAGAATAGTCAAGAAAGTTACAATAATGAGGAAGGGCTTGCCCTATCAGCAAAATATACAGCAAAATGTGCAAATATACAGTCTGCCTCACTGAATGCTTGCCCGTATTACATTATGAAAAGATGTTGCCAACTTTATATGGGAAAATGGTTTATCATTTTAATTTTTTAAAATATTTATTTATGGGCTTCCCTGGCGGCGCAGTGGTTGAGTCCGCCTGCCGATGCAGGGGACACGGGTTCGTGCCCCAGTCCGGCAGGATCCCGCATGCCGCGGAGCAGCTGGGCCCGTGAGCCATGGCCGCTGAGCCTGCGCATCCGGAGCCTGTGCTCCACAAGGGGAGAGGCTGCGGCGGTGGGAGGCCCGTGTACCGCAAAACAAAAACAAAAACAAAAGTATTTATTAATTTAATTTATTTTTTAATTTATTTCTTTTGGCTACGTCAGGTCTTAGTTGCAGTATGAAGGGTCTTTGTTGAGGCATGCGGGATCTTTCGTTGTGGTGCAGGCTCTTCACTGCGGCATGCAGGTTTCTCTCTAGTTGTGGTGTACGACCTTCTCTCTAGTTGTCGCTCGTGGGTTTCTCTCTAGTTGTGGCATGCAGGTTTTCTCTCTCTAGTTGTGGCACGCAGGCTCCAGGACACATGGGCTCTGTAGTTGTGGTGCGTGTGTTCCAGAGCGTGTGGACTCTTGTAGTTTGCAGCATGTGGGTTCTCTAGTTGAGGCGCACGAGCTCAGTAATTGTGGCAAGTGGGCTTAGTTGCCCCGCAGCATGTGGGATCTTAGTTCCCCGACCAGGGATTGAACGTGCATCCCCTGCATTGGAAGGCGGATTGTTTACCACTGGACCACCAGGGAAGTCCCTATCATTTTAATTTACATTGTTTTGGTTTATTAGTGAAGTAAAACATCACTGACATGTAAGCCAGACTGGTTTTGTCCAGCACCAGACTTGACTTAGGGGCTGGCAGATCTTTAAGTTGCTACAAACAATCCTCTGTCACAAATACCTCGGTTAGCAATGTAGACTTTACTGAAGATTTTGCAGGGGAGAGAGAGGAAGAGGTTCACCTTCCTCACAGCATGCAACCTAAAGATCTCCATTAGCCATTTCTGTTCTCCCTGGAATTCCTTTATCAGCTATCCTTTCCCTCTCTCTGATTCAGCTTCTTCCCAGCATCTTGGGCTTCCTCCATCTTTCTCATTCCTTCTCAAGAGCAGTCAAATAATTCTCCTGGTTCATATGCGCAACACCATCTTCTCTGAAGCCTGGGTACCTACCAAAGGTCAAACCCAGGAGACTTAACTTCCACCTGGGTGTAGGCTGGCAAAGCATCTTCTCGGCAAAAGAAGTCTCTCTCTCTACATGGATTTCTCATTCCAGCTGCTGAGTAGTAATATTCTCCATGACGTCACAGAAATGGTATAGGCAAAGGGCAGATTTGTGGTCAAGTTTGTGTCCTGCATAGATCACTATAGCAGGTGTGCAGGAAGGATTTGTGAAGGCAAGATGGGAAACACAGGAACAGGTTCTTGCCCTGCCAAATGGTGGGAGTGCAGGCTGCTGCACTCCAGCGCCCTCCCTGCACTGCTATCCAATTGCTTTGCTTCAGTATAGAGAGGCACATGCAGCCTCTTGCCCTAGCCCTGTCCAACCAGAAGGCCAGTTTCCCCTTGGTGCCACTCCCCCAGGCTCTCCAGGTCACTCTTAGAGCCTCCTTTGACTTAAGAGAGATGCCTCTTGGAACCCTCTATTCCCCACTCCACAAGGACCAAGACCCCATGACTCTCCTTTAACACGCCAAGTCCCTCCTTATAAGGGCTATAAAAGGAGATAGGATTGGAGTTGGAATGGAATTAGTTTTGTTCTGCTGTAAATCCTGGGGGTGAAGGGGGTGATAATAACTGGTGTCTACAATGTGGGGAACTTAAGTGACCCCTTCTCTTCAACTTTGGACTCAAGACACCAATTTGGGGGCAACAGGAAATGTCCCATTCCAATCCTGTTAGGCATTTGCTGACCTCGTCTGCAGACATGTGGCCTCCTGAAACCTGCTGCCTAGTCTTCCCGGGAATTCCCAAACCTAAATTGTTACTGTTATTCATTGCAGTTTTGTCAGCAGACCAGTCATGATGGGCAACTTTAAAAAAAAAAATTCTAAAAGTGCAACATAATTAACAAATTCACATCTTTGGATTTTAAAAATTCAAAATAATTCAATTTAATAATTTAAGCAGCTTTTTTTCCTGCTTTCACTTTTAATTTTTATGAGAGAAGGACTGCTTTTTGAAGATACTTAGATGGTGGTATTAAAAATGGGAGGCATTGAGGCATTTAAAAGTAAATTGGAAAAGTTAAACATAGAATTACCATATGACCCAGCAATTTCATTCCTAGGTCTATACCCAGAAAAACTGAAAAAAACAAAACAAAACATTAAACAGATACTTGTACATGATGTTAATAGCAGCATTATTCATATTATTCCCAAAGTGGAAAAAACCCACATATCCCTCGGCTGATGAATGAATAAATAAAATGTGGTATGTCCACATAACGTAATATTATTCATCCATAAAAGGGAATTAAAGTTCTGATACATGCTACAACATGGGTGAAACTGGGAAACGTTTAGCTCTTGCCAGACACAAGGCCACAAATTGTATGATTCTATGACTATGAAATGCCCAGAACAGGTAAATCCATAGAAACAGAAAGCAGATTAGTGGTCGCCAGTGGCTGGGGAAGAGAGGAATGGGAGTGACTGCTAACTGGTATGAGGCTTTCCTTTTGGGGTGATGAAAATGTTTTGGAAATAGGTTATGGTTGCACAACATTGTGAATGTCTAAAACGCCATTGAATTGTACACTTTAAAACGGTTCATGTTGTGTTATGCGGACTTAACTTCAATAAAAATAAACGAATTGGTAGCTAAAATATTGAACGCAATGTGAATCTTTCTCATATTCATCTTACAAACTCCTGGAGAGTTCTCTGGCTCAGCGCTATGAGAGGGGTCCCTGGGTAGTATTTACTTTGGAGCTAATCTGGGAGACGGGGCCTCCAGGTGGCCGGCTCTAGGCTCCTCCCTGACGGGGCGGGGGCATGGGCGGGGCTTGGCGGGCTGGGGCGGGGTCTGGTGAGCTTCCGGCCGCCCTGAGGGGTGGGGGCGCGTCAGCGCGGGCTTTGCTGGTTGCCGGGAGAACCCGCGACAACAAAAGGCGCGGGCTGAGGCGGTAGCTGCGGTGCGGCGGTGTGAAGTGAAGGCGAAGAGTCCTGCGCTGCGCTAGCCGCGGGAGACTGGGGTTTCTCGAACCGGTCAGTGAGTGGCAGGCGGGTCGGGCCGGGCTGGCGGGGTCGGCCCTGGTGCGGCGCCGGCCGGCTCTCTGAGCCGGTGTCCCCGGTCGGCCGTTGGGAGGAGAAGGGGCCGGCCGGGGGGATTGGGAGCCTCCGCGGCTCGGCTGGCGGGGAGGGCGGTCGGGGCGCCCGCAAGGCGGAGCAGTGCGTCCGAGGGGCCTGGGCCTATGCTGGGACTCCCAGGCGAGCGGCCGGGGAAGTTGGGTGCGCCTTGAGGTAGAAGGACTTGGGGAAGAGGGACGCGCGGGAACCCCGGGAACCCCGGACCGAGCCTCACTGAATCGGATCCTGTGTATTTCTTGTTTTCGTGCTTCCAGCTGCGGTATCTGAAGAGGGATGGAAAGGCCCATCTTCCTTGGGGGTTTCGTTTTGTCACAGGTCTCCTTTTTCCATTGCGGATGTTGAAACTTCGGTGCATTATAAGTTCTGCGGAAGTCTGAAAGACCCCTCCCTTAGAGCAGGAGATAATTGAGAAAGAAAGGGTGCCCAGATTCTTTCTTTGAAACACTTTTAAAATAAAACTTCGCCCACTCCAACGTTAAAAATCTTTGTTGTTTCCCCTGTTTGCTTCCTGTCTTCTCCATCTGTTCTTTATGCATTTGGGGCCTTTTCTGAGATCCTTATGAGATTCACTATCCACTTGCCAGAAAGTTTCTTAAGAAAATATTACTTACAAACTACAATTTTTAGCAGTCACTACTTCTGAAAAGCCAAGGGCACAGGATGGCAACGGTATTTGGAGACACTTTTCTGATCAACGACACGGCATCAGTGATCGAATATTTCTCCTTCCTTTGCTCAGATTTCAAAACTCCATTGAGTATGCCAGCCAATCAGATTTCACCTTTCTTTACATTGATTGGTGAGATTAATACATACGCTTCTGATGGCTGTAATTGATCAGAATCTGAAGAAGTATAAGTGCTATGGATTTTTTAAAAGACATGTAAATTCTTTTTAAAATTTATTCATTTATTCATTCATTTATTTATTTATTTTAGCGGTACGCGGGCCTCTCACTGTTGTGGCCTCTCCCGTTGCGGAGCGCAGGCTCAGAGGCCATGGCTCACGGGCCCAGCCCCTCCGCGGCATGTGGGATCTTCCCGGACCGGGGCACGAACCCGTGTACCCTGCATCGGCAGGCGGACTCTCAACCACTGCGCCACCAGGGAAGCCCAGAACCATTTATTTTTGTTTGTTTCTTTAAACATTTTTGAGTATCTTTTTTTTTTTTTAAGATTTATTTTTTTGGCTGCGTTGGGCCTTCGTTGCTGTGCGCAGCCTTTCTCTAGTTGCGGCAAGGGGGGCCTACTCTTCGTTGCAGTGAGAAGGCTTCTCATTGTGGTGGCTTCTCTTGTTGTGGAGCATGGGCTCTAGGTGAGTAGGCTTAAGTAGTTGCAGCATGCAGGCTCAGTAGTTGCGGCATGTGGGCCCTAGAGCATGTGGGCTTCGGTAGTTGTGGTGCATGGGCTCTGTAGTTGTGGCTTGCAGGCTCAGTAGTTGTGGTGCATGGGCTTAGTTGCTCCGCAGCATATGGGATCTTCCCAGACCAGGGATCAAACCCGTGTCCCCTGCATTGGCAGGTGGATTCTTAACCACTGCGCCACCAGGGAAGTCCTATGAACCGTTCTGAATTAACTTTTGTATACGATGTGAGGTAGAAGTCCAACTTCATTTTTATGCATGTGGATATCCAGTTGTCCCATGACCACTTGTCGAAAAAACTATCTTTCCCCCATTGAATTGTGTTGACACTGTTGTTGAAAATCAGTTGCCCATAAATATGAGGATTTATTTCTGTATTCTCAATTCTTTTCCATTGATCTTTAAGTCTGTCGTATGCCAGTACCACACTGTCTTGATTACTGTTGCCTGGTTTTAAAATTGGGGAAGTATGTCCTCTAACTTTGTTCTTTTTCATTATTGTATTGGCTATTCTATGTCCCTTGAGTTTCCATATGAATTTTAGGATCAGCTTGTCAGTTTCTACAAAGAAGTCAGCTGGGATTTTGATAGGCATTCTGTTGACTCTTTAGATCAATTTGGGGAATATTGCCATTTTAATATGTTAAGTCTTCTAATCCATGAACATGATATGTTTTTCCATTTATTTAAATCTTCTTTACTTTCAACAATATTTTGTAGTTTTCAGAGTGTAAGTTTTACACATCTTTTGTTAAATTTATTCCTAAATTTATTTGATTCTTTGTAATGCTATTGTAAATGGAATTGTTTTCTTAATTTATTTTTCAGGTTGTTCATTGTAAGTATAGCTACCAATTTAATTTTTTTAAAACATTGTCCCTGCAGTTTTAAAAAAATACTTATTTATTTTACTTTTGGCAGCATTAGTTCTTAGTTGCGGCACATGGCATTGTTCGTTGGGACGCACAGGTTCAGCAATTGTGACGCGCAGGCTCCAGAGTGCACAGGCTCTGTAGTTGTGGTGCACGGGCTTAGTTGCCCGTGGTGTGTGGGATCTTAATTCCCCGACCAGGGATCGAACCTGCATCCCCTGCATTGGAAGGCAGATTCTTTTCTATTTGTTTTTAAAAATAATTTATTTTATATATTTATTTTTGGCTGTGCTGGGTCTTCGTTACTGCACAGGGGCTTTCTCTAGTTATGTTGAGTGGGGGCTACTCTGTTGCCGTGCGCAGGCTTCTCATTGCAGTGGCTTCTCGTGTTTCAGAGCACGGGCTCTAGGCTTACAGGCTCAGTATTTGTGGCACATGGGCTTAGTTACTCCACGGCATGTGGGATCTTCCTGGACCAGGGCTCGAACCCGTGTCCCCTGCATTGGCAGGTGGATTCTTAACCGCTGTGCCATCAGGGAAGCCCAGAAGGCGGATTCTTAACCACTGGACACCAGGGAAGTCCCCCAATATAATTTTTAATGTATTAATTCCACCAGAGATCTTCAGAAATAAGTACCATGTAATTTAGGAGTGGAACAGCAGTTTTTCTGTTAGTTTTGGTTATTTTTAAATAGAAGATTTAGTTTTAAATTTACATTGACTTATAGAAATCCTTAAAACTATTTTCATGGATTGATTTCTAACATTTGCAACAAAGAGGAGTTGTTATTTTTCAGTACATAGCTGTAAAATCTAAGGGTTTGCTTTGCACTACTGTGTACATGTACAATTACCCAATTATTTCCTTGCCTTATGTTTCTTTTTAATTAATTAATTTATTTATGGCTGAGTTGGGTCTTCGTTGCTACACGGGCTTTCTCTAGTTGCTGAGAGCAGGGGCTACTCTTCGTTGTGGTGCGTGGGCTTCACATTGTGGTGGCTTCTCTTGTTGCAGAGCACGGGCTCTAGGCACGTGAGCTTCAGTAGTTGTGACACGTGGGCTCAGTAGTTGCGGTGCACAGGCTTAGTTGCTCCGTGGTATGTGGAGTCTTCCCAGACCAGGGCTCGAACCCGTGTCCCCTGCATTGGCAGGCGGATTCTTAACCACTGTGCCACCAGGGAAGTCCTTGCCTTATGTTTCTAATTCCCCGGTTATTCAATATTTAGATTAATGAGCTGGGAAACATATTACCACTATAGAAAGAATGGCATAGTGGAATCCCATGCACTTATCACTTTGCTTCATCATTTACCAACTCAAGGCTCCCATCCCCTAGATTATTTTGCAGCAAATCCAGACATCATATCACTTCATCTATAAATTATAGGTATACTTTTTCAAGACAGATTTACTCTTTGTAGCTATCTTATATTAGAACAAAACCTGCTTTAATTGACTTTGCTTTAGAAGTTGCTTAGTTTATTAGGATAGAGAAGTCAATAACTAAATTTTGTTTTTATTTTGATACACAGGAGTCCAGATCTTACATAAAATGGATGTTTCTCACGCTAGATACTGAATATTAAGTAGAAAATCTGTTTAGTAAAATCTAAGCTGCCATGGAAGAAATACCAGTAAAAGTTGCTGTAAGAATTAGACCTCTGCTGTGCAAAGAAGTTCTTCATAATTATCAGGCTTGTGTGAGAGTTATTCCAAACACCCAACAAGTTATCATTGGGAGAGATAGAGTCTTTACTTTTGATTTTGTTTTTGGCAAAAATTCCACTCAAGATGAAGTTTATAATACCTGTATAAAGCCACTAGTGTTGTCACTCATTGAGGGCTATAACGCAACTGTTTTTGCCTATGGACAGACTGGATCTGGGAAGACATACACCATTGGAGGAGGCCATGTTGGTAAGATTCTCATACTCTTTTCCTTTTATTTCAGACAGTAGAAAGAAGCTGAAATACCAGTGCCTGACACATAGTAGGTGCTCAGCGTATTAACTGAATGAAATAATCAATAGGATAACAGATGTGTTCATAAGATCATCATCTTTGAAAGATTTGCTTTAAATAGTGAAGTTTCATTAAACAATTTATGATTTTATTAGCTTGAGGAAAGACGTTTAAGACAATGTTCAGTATTCAGCCCTTTGCTGTTTTTCCCCAGTTTTGAGATATAATTGACATGCAACATTGTATTAGTCCAAAGTATACAGCATAATAGTTTGATACATCTATATATTGCAAAATGATTACCACAGTAAGTTCAGTTAACATCAATCACCTCAGTTACATTTTTCTTCTTGTGATGAGAACTTTTAAGTTCTACTCCCTTAACAATTTTCACAGCTTGGTCACATACTTAAAGCTATATTATTTTTTTTTAAGAGGCCATGAATACAATTTTAATTCCTTAAGGGAAAAGGTTATTAAAGTTATCCATTGTCCTAAAATATTTTAGCTAAAATATTTCATACCAAAAGAAACAGATCACCATTAGGAAGAGTTTTTGATGTTTTTTTCTGCTAGTTTAAAAAAAATTAATGTTCATTGTAAAAAGAATTGCAAGTGATGCTTAAGAAATCTAATTAAACTAATGAAAGCTCCTCTCATTCCCAGGAAATAACAGTTTGATGTATACATTCAGAGTCCTCTAGACATTTTTCTAGGTATATTACAAGTACTCACACATGTAGTGTTTTGGGTTTTTTTGTTGTTAGTTTAATTGTTTGATGAGGTATTTCATACCTGTGATTCTGTAACTTTCTTTTTGCATTTAACGATATAAAATATCATTTCACTTCTTTCCATTTGGGTCATAGAATTTCATCTCATTTTTTTTGGCTGTACATACAATGTTCCATAGTTTGAATGGATCATAATTCACCCATTCCGGTATTAATGGACAGGATTAATGGTTGGTTTTGATTTTTACTGTTATAAAAAGTTACAGTGTATATATCTTTATGCATTTAACTTTGCATCCATTTGTTAGTATTTGTAGAATAGATTCCTAGAAGTAGATTTGTTGAGTAATGGGTATGCACGTTTAAAATGGGGATAGATACTGACAAATTATCCAAAAGGGTGTACCAGTTTATATCCTGCCACCAATATGTGAAAGCCATTTATTTGCTCATATCCTTGCCAGTTACTGGAAATCAGAAATCTGAAATTTTTTTTTCACTATCTGATAAGTGAAAAATTGCACTTTGTTGTTTGAAGTTACATTTCTTGGTGTATTTGTGAAAATAGCATTTTTGATTTCCCAGGCTATCTGTAAGACACCAATTCTGGGTCAGTCATCTGCTGTTTGATTATTGACCGTGCAAATAATGTAGTTTTTTTCTCCAATAAATAATTTATTGAGCTTTTGCAGTGGCTAGAGTACCATGCTAGGCACTGTGGTAGATGAAATCTCTTATTTTTCAATATGATGCTTATTTAAATTACTATTCATTTCCCTGTTTTTCAGAACCTTGGATTTTACCAACTTTTACCAGGTGTAATCTTCTCTAAAAGCTTTCATTTGCATACTCTTTTTTTTTTTTTTTTTTTTTTGCGGTACGCGGGCCTCTTACTGTTGTGGCCTCTCCCGTTGCGGAGCACAGGCTCCAGACGCTCAGGCTCAGCGGCCATGGCTCACGGGCCCAGCTGCTCCGCGGCATGTGGGATCTTCCCGGACCGGGGCACGAACCCGTGTCCCCTGCATTGGCAGGTGGACTCTCAACCACTGCGCCACCAGGAAAGCCCTGCATACTCTTTAAATAGTGTATAAGAGCTAAATGATGGCTATTAAAGTATAAAACTTTACAGTTTTTCTCTCTGAAATAGTCTTTCAGGAATATAAGAGTGACAGTGAAAATGTGATCTTTAGGTTACCAGAATACATTTTGAAGCTTTATTTGTAAATATTATTTGTAATTCAGCTTTTTTTTTTTTTTTTAAGTCTTTTGAGTTACTCTGCTTTGTAATCTGTTGAAGTGGGAAATGAATGAGCTATTCTGATCAGCCTCATATTCTGGCTAATCTAGAATGCATATATTCAATATATGCTGGAGTTTATAGATAGTACTATTGGCTAGTTCCTGGAAGCTCTCCAGAAGGAATTTTCACTTTCTCTTTTACTCGAAAAACCTGCAGCTTCCCATATTTGCTACATGATGGCAATCAAAGGTGGTCCAAGTTAGTAAGGTTCAGATTTTCAGGATGTTTGTTGCCAAAAATCTGAACATTGGTAATCTTCAACTTGGAAGCAAGTTGTTTTTAAGGTTCATTTGTAAGCCACCTTTTTGTAGCTTGGAATATATTTTCCATGGAACAATGCTAAAAATGGTGGGCAGGTTTCTAAATTGGCCTACAGAAACTTATTTAACTTTAAGTCCAATTTATTCTTGTACTTATTCTAAATTTTATCTTGTACATTATTTTCACTATTTTAAAAATTGTGGTTAAATAAATAAATGTAAAACAAAATTTACCATTTTAACCATTTTTAAGAGTACAGTTCTGTGACATTAAGTATATTCACAGTGTTTTGTAACCATCACTGCTCTTTCCAAAACTTTTCATCTCCCCAAATAGAAACTTTGTACCCATTAAGCAATAACTGTCCTCCCCCTGCCATCCCCTGGTAACCTCGAATTTACTTTCTTTGACTGTAAGTTTGCCTCTTCTAGATATTTCATAGAAGTGGAGTCATACAGTGTTCGTCCTCCTATGTCTGGCTTCTGTACTTAGCAGAATGTATCTAAGGATATCCTACATGTTGTAGCATGTATTGGAACTTCATTCCTTTTTATGACTGAATGATTTTCCATTGTATGTATAAGTCATCTTTTGTTTATCCATTCATCTGTTGATGGACACTTGAATTGTATTCCCCTTTAGGCTATTGGGACTAATGCTGCTATGAACATTGGTGTACAAATACCTGAGTCTCTTGTATGCATTTCTGTTCATTCATGTTATTGTGTTAATCTGTGTTCTGCGTTGCGCAAGTGATGGAGGAGAAGAGGCAGTAATGGAGGAGAAGAGGCGTAGAGATGTTCCCTTCCTCATTCCTGGATTGAGGTCTTGGCTTGGGCAGAACTGGTCTTTGTGTACCTCTCTTCTGCACACGTCCTTTGTTGCCATTAGACCCTGGCTTGCTCCCCTGTCCCTTTCTTATGCCTGTTTACCCTCAAACTACCTGTACCTTTCCATCCCAGAAATCTGAAAACATGCTTTTTGGCTAAATTTGAAGAAATACGACACAAATAATTTTTTTTAAAGGGTTCTTGCTAACATAAATGAGTTGCGTTCCAATGATTGGGATTCTCCCCAGACCATAATAAATGATCTTTTAGATATTTTAAATGATATTTAAATGATATTTTAGATATTTTAGGTACTACCTCTACCTATTTTGAACTTCACTGGTGCCACTTATGCCTATTGCATTCCTGGGGTTTTCAATAAATATTTTCTTATTAAATCTTTTATTTTTGCCTTAAACTGTTATATAACTATCATTTAGTTTTTTTCATTGTCATGTCATTTGATTGTAAGCTTTTTTTTGTGCTGCTTGCAATTCTATACAGTATATTTAGTTTATTTTTAAGTTATTTATATTTAAAACTTTTAGACTATATATATTTATTTCTAAAGGTAAAAATTCAGATATTACAGCCATAAGATAAACGTAAAAGTTTTCCTTTCTTTTCTCTCCCTGTTCTAACTCCCCAGAGGTAACCACCATTTTTTGTGAATTTTTTCAAAAATATTCTTTGCATAGATATGTATGTTTTCTTTTATGCAAATGAATTTGCTCTCCAGTTGCTTTTTTTTTTTTGCGATACGCGGGCCTCTCACTGTTGTGGCCTCTCCCGTTGTGGAGCACAGGCTCCGGACGCACAGGCCAGCGGCCATGGCTCACGGGCCCAACTGCTCTGCGGCATGTGGGATCCTCCCGGACTGGGGCACGAACCGGTGTCTCCTGCATCAGCAGGCGGACTCTCAACCACTGCGCCACCAGGGAAGCCCTGCAGTTGCTTTTTTTAACTTTATGGATCTTAGGCATCTGTTTAACAATAGGTGCATAGTATACCATTGTTAACCATTCTCCTACTAATGGATTTATTAGTGTTTGGAATTTTTTATCAATTACAGGAAATTGTTACTGATCCTTATACAACACCTTTGGGTATGTGTATATGTATTTCTTTAGGACTATATCTGAGTCAAAGGGTGATCACGTTTCAACTTTTGATACTATTTATACTAATGTTTCTCCAAAAAAGCTGTGCTGGTTAACATTGTCATAGTATTCTAGAGGACCAGTTTGCTCACCTTGAGGAAATGGGGCATTATCAAATTTAAAAATCATTGCTCACATGACATTTTAAACAGTGAATAGTCATAAACAGTGATCACAGTTTTTCATTAATTACATTGATGTTCACAATTACATTGTGAATACAGTTTTTCGTCAATTACAATGATGTGATTTTTAATAGTATTTTAGTGTTAATAATTGAGAGAATGCTGGGTAAATCAGTCTTTATTGTATCTTAAAATAATTAGTTACATTTCTCACTTCCCCTCTGTTTTACCCACTCTCGCTGCCATCCAACCACCCCACTTCTCTCTGCTCCTCTTTGCAGCAGAACCTTGAAGGTATTATCTGTGACTCGTGGTGTCAGTACTCCTCTTGGTCTTTCTTACACTCACTCCGTTCAGACTTTCACCTCCACTACCACTGACACTGCAATTGTCGAGATATCACAAATGACCTTCACTTACTAAATTTAGTGGTCAATTCTCATCAAACCGGCCTTTCAGCAAATTTGATGCACGCTCTCCACTTGGTTTCCAGGCCACCACGTTCTTGGTTTCCTCCTACTTAACTGGTCACTCATGCTCTCTTGCTGGTTCCTGATAAGTGAACCAACAAATGATGAAGTGCCCAGGGCTCAATATTTGGTGTTCTTCTCTTCTGACTCTCAACTTTTCCCCTTGGTCTCATCCAGCCCTACGACATTAAATACCATCTATATGTAGCTTCCAGTTTTTTACCTCCAGTCCAGATGACTGTCTTGTACTCTAGTCTCATATATCCAACTGCGTATTCAACCTTCCCAACTGTATCCCTAATAGATACCTCAAACTTAATAGGTCAAAAAATGAACTTCTGACATTTTCCCCTTAAACCAACTCAACACACACTCTTCCCTATATCAGTTGATGGCAACTCCACTGGCTCAAGACAAAATCTTGGAGACATCCTTGACTCATCACTTTCTGTCACATTCCATATCCAATCTGTCAGGGAATCTTAATGGCTCCCCCTTCAACATAAATCCAGAAGCTGGTCACTTCTCACCTTTCTCTGCTGCCAAGCTTATGTCACCATCATGTCCACCTCTCCCCCAAACCCTCTAGACTCCTGAATTAGTGCACTGGTCTCCTAAGTGGTCTCCCCACTTCTGCCCCTACCCTTCTATGACTGAGGCAAAACGCAGCAGACAGAGTGGTCTCTTTTAAATCCCAAGTTACTGCTCTGCTCCAGTGGCTCTCATCTCACCCAGAATAAGACCTAAAATCTATCGTGGTCTACAAGGACCTACATGGTCTTGTTTCTGTCACCTCTCTGACCTCATGCCCTGCTACTCTCCCCTTGCTCCATCTGCTCCAACTACAATGGCCTCCTTGTTTATGGATCACACCATTTTAGCACCTTTGCGCTTGCTGTTCTGGGACATTCAGATACCTACATGGCTCCTCTGCCACCTCTTTCAAGTTTCTGCTCAAAGGTCAGCTTCTCTGTGATGCCCACCCATCATGACTTTCCTATTTAAAGTTACAAGCATCTCCCATCAAATACACTTACACTTCCAGTCCCCCTTACCTTGCCCTATTTTTTTCTCCAGGCATACTTAATGCCTTTTAATATACTATATAATTCACTTATTGTTTTTAGCTGTTGTCTGTCTATCCTAGTACAGTTCCTTAAGGGCAGGGATCTTTTCCTTGTTTTGTTCACTGATGGTTCCCAGGGTCCTAGAATACTGCCTGGCACATAGTAGGTACTATATAAATATTTAATGAATGCATGAATGAAGTTTGAGTAAGAGCATGCATGTGAAAATTTTCACTTCTGAACTTTATAGAAAAAAAGTTTTCTTTTTCTATTTTAAAATTTTATAATAGAAATTTGAGAAAATAAATTTATTGATTGTAGCTTTTCTTATATCAAATTTCAGATGTGCTTTCTTTCTCTAAATTTTCAGCTTCAGTTGTGGAGGGTCAAAAAGGTATCATTCCTCGTGCTATCCAAGAAATATTTCAAAACATCTCTGAAAATCTTAGCATTGACTCTAAGATAAAAGTGTCTTATATAGAAGTATACAAGGAAGACCTAAGAGATCTTCTAGAATTGGAGACATCTATGAAGGATCTTCACATCCGAGAAGATGAAAAGGGAAACACAGGTAAAGTAGCCTACTTAATTGATAGTCTTCATTAGCAAATGAATATGATTTAATTCAGTTTCTGGATATTTTCCAAGGATTCTTTAAAAACAGACATAGAAACAAAATGCTTTTGCTTTTAAATTGAATAGCTTATTGATTACCAGTAGCAGTTAACGCACCCAGGTGAAAAGTAGAAGTTCAGAGTGGTTGGTAAGATGAAGTTATTAAGGTGTAATTCCAAATACGGGTGACCCTTGAACAACGTGGTGGGGAGGGTGGCGATTAGGGGTGCCGACCCTCTGTGCAGTCAAAAACCCAAGTATAATTTACAGTCATCCTTCTGTATCCACTGCCTCAGCGGATTCAACTAACCTCAGATTGTGTAGTACTGTAGTATTTACTATTGAAAAAAATCCACATGTAAGTGGACCTGCACAGTTCAAACCCGTGTTGCTCAAGGATCAACTGTATTTATTTCCTATAATTGCCACCTCCCCCGCCCCTGGGCTGATCTTAAGAAAGTGTGACATAGGCTAAATTAATTTTTGTACTTTTTTTTCTCCCAGAGTTACCCTGAGGTTGGGGATGGCTTCTCCCTTTGGTGTTTTGGTGTTCATCCAAGTTGATCCAAGAACTCTCCTTTCTTCCTTTCTGATTTTTGTCCCAGCACACCTATTGCTTCCTCTTTTTTTTTTTTTAAATTTAGAGTGTATGTGTTTGCTCATTCATATTGACATTTACTCGTCCTTTGTTGTGCTTCTCAATGTCTGACGTTCTGTGCTGTCAACCTGTTAATCTCATTAAACATCTATTTGTTTGGAAATGGGAGAATGTTAGAATGGGAAGGTCAAAATACAAGTATTTTAAAGAATAACACTTTCTGATTTTCTGACTTAAAAGGTAATATGTTCAACGTAGAACATTTTGAAAATATAGTAAAGTATAAGGAAGAAAGTTAAAGATCATCTTTAATCTCAGAACTCAGAAATAGCAACTTCCAGTTTTGGTGTGTTTCCTTCCAGATTTCTTTTTCTACACACATCTGATTAAAAAAAAAAATACACTCACAATCCCATATATTGTATGGCATCTTTTTTTTTTTTTTTTTTTGCGGTACGCGGGCCTCTCACTGCCATGGCCTCTCCCATTGTGGAGCACAGGCTCTGGACGCACAGGCCCAGCGGCCATGGCTCATGGGCCCAGCTGCTCCACAACATGTGGGATCCTCCCGGACCAGGGCATGAACCCGTGTCCCCTGCATCGGCAGGCGGACTCTCAACCACTGCGCCACCAGGGAAGCCTCTTGTTTTGTTTTTTAGAAAGAAAGCATACATAGTACTTTGTGACCTTATTAGATAATTTTGTATAGTTTATCTTTTCTGGACGAAATCCAGACGGATGTTTTGAGCTTCTGTAAAATGTAATTATTGAATGTGTTTATCTTTTATTAAAAGTTACCAAAAAATACACGTTTATTGTAAAATAGACAGTAGGGAAGTATACACTATCACTCCTCATAAATTTAATGATGGAAATACTCCACACCTGATAGCAATCCTGCAAAAATTTTGGGAGGATATAACAGTCTTAAGACAAATTACCATATATCTTATAAAATGTCCCAATCACAACCAAAATGCATTTGTTTGACATATTTATTGAGTTTCTCTGTATCAAGTGGTAGTTGGTATCCAACCTGGATGCTGCACAATTAACATCACCTTGGAAGCTTTTTAAGAAATACTGATTTCTGGGCCCCACTTTTCACAGATTCTGATGAATTAGTTAAAGATGGGGCGTGGGTGTTGGCACTTTCCCTTTTATAAAGCTCCCAGGTGATTTTCAGCTGGGTTTGAGGACCATAGATAGTGCTAAGCTATAGCCTAACATTAGAAAACTTTTAGAAAAGTTATACTATGATTTATGGTTAAATTGTTATATTTTATAAACTGATAGTTTAGCACTCCCTGTTGTAGTACAGGTACATTAGAACTTTAAATGAACTGGGCTGTTAAAAAAGGTGTCATGATGGAAACAATGCAAGAAAAGTGAATATTTTTTAAAGAAACAGTGACATGACAAGATCTGATTAAAGAGGAAGCTTGGTGCTATAATTCAAGCACAGACTTGGGAGGTTTACTGCTGTGATTCAAATCCCAAATCCACCTACTCCTTTTCGAAATATTTTTGGATATAAACAAATAACACATGAGTAAGCTTAGGTTATTTTGGGTTCTATTCTGTTGTTAAAATAGAAACTTTTTTGCCTTTTTTGAATTGCCTTGCACTCTTATATTATGTAGGGGGAAACTGTTTTTAAAATGAATAAACAGGGCTTCCCTGGTGGTGCATTGGTTGAGAGTCCGCCTGCTGATGTAGGGGACACGGGCTCGTGCCCCGGGCCGGGAAGATCCCACATGCCTCGGAGCGGCTGGGCCCGTGAGCCATGGTCGCTGAGCCTATGCGTCCAGAGCCTGTGCTCCGCGACGGGAGAGGCCACAACAGTGAGAGGCCCTAGTACCGCAAAAAAAAAAAAAAAGAATAAACAACTTTATTTATATTGAAATTTTCATTTATCATTGGTTATTTACCAAAAACTTTAAACCTTAGGATGGCTTGAATATTAACGAAACTCAAAAGAAACTAATTTAATTTAATTTTAATCTACTACTGATTAATTCTTTTGAGTTATATATATAATTAATCTATTATCTTTCAATCAGTATATTAGACTCTACAAATCAAAATACTGGAATAAATAATTTTTCTTTTGTCATGTGTTTTAAAGAATTGAGTGTGATTCCAAAAAAACCCACAGATTGTTTAAAACATACATATATATGACATCTTTTAGAATTTAAACATCAAAATGAATGCCATCTATTAAAATAGTCCTGTTAGCAGATTATCTAAAATTATTTAATGATGTTGCTGATGTTACTTTTATTTTGAAATGCTATGAAGTTTTTTAAAGGGAATGTCTTAGCTGGGCGATATAAGCAAATGATAATTGTTGTATGGTTAATTTAACTCTACTGGATTTTGATTAAAACTTGCTGTTGCTATTTTAAGTGATTGTTGGGGCCAAGGAATGCCAGGTGGAGACTGCAGATGAAGTGATGAGTCTCCTGGAGATGGGGAATGCAGCCAGGCATACGGATACCACCCAAATGAACGAGCACTCCAGTAGGTCACACGCGATTTTCACAATCAGCCTTCATCAAGTGGCGAAAAATAAAGAGGCAGCTGAAGATGGATCGTGGTATTCCCATCACCATATTGTCTCAAAGTTCCACTTTGTGGATTTGGCTGGATCAGAAAGAGTAACCAAAACAGGGAATACTGGTGAACGGTTCAAAGAATCCATTCAAATCAACAGTGGCTTGCTGGCTTTAGGAAACGTAATAAGCGCTCTTGGGGACCCACGCAGGAAGAGTTCACATATTCCATACAGGGATGCTAAAATTACCCGGCTTCTGAAAGATTCCCTGGGAGGCAGTGCCAAGACCGTCATGATCACCTGTGTCAGTCCATCCTCCTTGGATTTTGACGAGTCCTTAAATTCTCTCAAATATGCCAACAGAGCACGCAACATTAGAAACAAACCCACCTTAAACTTCAGCCCCGAGTCAGACCGTATGGGCGAAATGGAATTTGAGATTAAGTTGCTTCGAGAAGCTTTGCAAAGCCAGCAGGCTAGTAGCAACCAAACTAGCCAGATCCATCGGGAGGGGACTCCTGATAAAAATAGGATCCATTCTCTTGAGGAGCAAGTTGCTCAGCTACAAGGAGAATGTTTGGGTTACCAAAATTGTTTAGAGGAAGCCTTTACCTTCCTGGTGGACTTAAAAGATTCTGTCAGACTAAACCAAAATCAGCAACACAAACTGCAGGAGTGGTTTAACGTGACCCAGGAGGTCACCTCATTCAGAGGAGACCAAGGCATTGGAAACCTGGAAGAAGGACCACAGCATATTACAGTTCTCCAGCTGAAGCGAGAGCTTAAGAAATGCCAGGTACTTAGACACTACCTTTGTAAGTAACTTGTTTAAAGACTAAATTTATCTGGGCAAGTAAGAGTCATTTTGGAATTTCAGAAGTTTTTTTGGAAAGGATTATATATAAAATCTCATTTGCCTTTACTCTGTTTCTTTCTCCCTTTTCCTATTGCTTTCTCCTCATAATTCATCTTTCTTGGTTCCTCCTCCTTTCTTCTTCAAATGTATTTTAATTTGTTGTATTTATTAAGTAGGCTCTTGTGGGACTGGTCATTAATTTAGAGGATGAGAAGAAACACAGTTTCAGAACAAAATTAGGTTAAATTTTATTGAGTTTTTAATCCCTCTTTAGGTCAGTGCTTCTTGAAAGAAAAAAAATACTACCTGACTCCTTGAGTTTGGTGTTTTGATTTTTTAGACAAACAAATAAATCATCATATTTGATAATATTTAAGGAATGTAGCTATGTACATGTATACATATTGTATATATGTATATTGAGTTAAAATTACATTTTCCCACTTTTCATTTGAAAAACATTTGTTATTTAAAGATTATGTGTCACTGGGGAAATAATGGAGAATAGACATACCTAGTTCTGCTTATGTGGAGTTTGCAATCTGGTGGACAAATGGATAGTCCACCATTTTTTTTAAAATAGGAAAAGATATAGGTAATAAGACGGCTTTCTAGTTAGAAATCTTTCCTCAATATCTATTTGTATGTATTAGAAAGAAACCTCTATTACAGCAATTCTCAAACTTTTTGCTCACAAGTTTACTTTCTTCAAATTGAGGTTCCCTAAAGAGCTTTTGTTTGTGTGGGTTGTTATCTATTGATATTTACCATATTAGAATTAAAACAACAAATTTAAACTATTAATTCATTCAGAACTAACAATAATAACCCAATTACATGTTAATATAAAGAACATTTTTTCATTAAAAATAACTATTTTCCAAAACAAAAAAATTTAATAACAGTATAATTGCTTTATATTTTTTCAAATCTCTTTTCATGTCTGATTTAATAGAAGACAGGTGGATTTTCATGTCAGTCAGCATGCAGTTTGTTGCAATATGTTGTTTTAGTTGAAGTATATGAAAAAAATCCAGCCTCATCTAGATTTGTAGTTGGAAGAGAGGAATATTTTAATGACTTTTTCAGATAATTGTGCGTATTCTTTGACATTATATCAAAACTCAACAAGCGGAAATTTCCTAAAGGTTACCTGCAATGTGGGATTTGAAACCATTTTGTTACATTAACATTCACTGATTTTTATCTTGTACTTTGAATGGATCTTTTATCCACACACGATTTTGAATCAACATGCATTGGACACTTGAAAAATATTTGTTTACTAAATTATGAAGATCTTTCAATGCTTTCACTATACACTATCAAAAAAATCACATTCCTTAATATCACCACTGATCTCACCTGCAAAGTTGTTAATTACTGGAAGCTGTCAAGTTTACAGTAGCAGAAGTGTTTTCCAAAATTCTAATTTTTGCATGAAACTTGAATTTTATCATTTGCAACAAATACTATTAGTTGTTTTCCTTGAAATGATGGTTCTGTCACACATACAAGTGTGAATAGTTTGTCTGTTGTTCTTTAGAGTAAAAATAGCACCCTATGAAAAATGTGGCTAGTTCAGCTTGCAACTCAAACAGTTGCACAAGATTTTTTACCCCAGATAACTATCACCCTTCAGTATACAGCAGAACTACTTTATGCATACCTCCCATTTGACACATAGAATACTAAAAAAGTGCTCATGTGTTGAGATTTAATGAAATCATGTTTATTCCTTCATCAAGATATTCTTAAGTGAAACTGGCATTTGTTGGTTTGTTTGTATTGTTAGTGCACAGAAGGGAAGAATACAGTGGCTACCACTACAGTTTGGTGACACTTTCTTTATTCATACTGGGAGCCAGCAGTTTTACATATCATTGTTTTTGCACCATCAGTACAAATGACAACATGGTGAAAAAGGCAAATATCATTTTAGTATAACTAGGAAAATGGTTTTAACCTCATGGATACCCTGAAAGGATCTAAGGTTCATGCTAAAAGATTCACTACTGAATACACTACGAGAACTGCTGCTCTTTTACAAAGCTTTGATCTTTAAATATAAGCATATAAAGTACTGCTTTTAAAATCATGGATTTTTTTTTTTTAAAGGCAGTAACTCTGCTCTGCCTTTTTCTAAAATAGAGCAGGCCTGGCCCTTCCTGTTTGGTATAAGAAACTGGCAGAACATTAAGTACAGGTAATAGGAAGCTTGAACTTTGTGGTACACTATAGGAGTTGGTGGTAGAAAGCATGCTTCTAAGATGACTGATTTTGGAAGCCCACAAAACCCATCTGCTTGGGGGTGAGATGGGTAGTAACCTCCTCTCTCCGTCTGTTGGAAACTCTAAATTTAAACTTGCTCTAGATAATGTACTCTAGATTATGATATCCCAAAGATATTAACAGTCTTGATGAAAAATGGTACCATGATCAGATTGTTTTGGGAAATGCTAGGTTGCAAAAAACAAACAGGTTTCTTAATCCAAAGACTTCCCAGAACTTTGAAAAGTACTGATGTATATTGTGAGTCTCCAGGTGAGAGATATAGCATTCAGTGTTTCCCAATTTAAAAAAATGGATTCCCTTTTTTGGTCTGCAATCTTCTAGGCCTAGTAATCTATGGATACCACTGAACAGCAAATAGACAAATGATTGGTGTCATTCCTTACCCCATATGTCTCTTTAAAAAATTGTTTTTTAAACTTCATTTCTGTTCTTTTTTTCTGTGAGAGAATATAGTATTTAAGAACATGGGTAACAAACTTCCAAGGTTTGAATCCCAGCTCCTCTGTTTACTAGCTCTGACCTTGGACAAATACTTAACCTCTCTGTGCTTCAGTTTCCCTACCTGTAAAATGGAAACACTAATAATCTCCGTTTAGGGTTGCTTTGAAAGCTATTAGAGCATTATTAGTTCCCATAAAGTGATGAGAAAGATGCCTGAGCTATAGTAAGGCTTAATACACATTAGCCTATTATGATCTCCTCTCATTTATTCTTCTTCTACCTGGGCCTAGGTTATACATCTGTGGCAGCTAAGGGATTGGACTCAGTAATTGTAGGTAGGGCCACGTGCCAGGGGTTCTGTGAAGGCAGCTCATCCCTTCATAAATACCTCTTAAGTCTCTTGGTTACTTTTGTACTCCATAATTTGAACACAGGGACAGTATGTGAACATGAATATACTCAACAGATAAATACTTTTAAACAAATAATAAACAATAAAACTGTAGTTTATAAAGTATATGTAAAAATATTTAAATATGCAGCACTGGGAGAGCAGTTACATTTTAAGCTTCTCGGATGGGCAATTAATTGCCCATAGCAGAGGGTATTAACTAATAAGAATTATAGTTATATTTTATTTTAAAAACAGAAAAGTCATAAAGGTCATATAAATATATAGGGTTATAAGGACCATCAGGGTCATGCGTCCCCTCCTTATTTGGTCATTCAAAGATCCCAAGCAGAGAAAAGAAGGGACTTGCCCAAAGTCCCAAGGGAAGGCTGTAGCAAATTCAAGGCTGGCCTCAGTCCGTGGGTTCCCAGTGCAGAGGCCCGTCCACCTCCACACCACCGCCTGAGAGGTCACGCACATGCTCTGGTTTTGTGAATTAAATCTTGTTTGTAAAGAGAGCACCATTTTGTAAATAGCTACTCTTTCTTCTCTTTTCCTGTGGCTTAGCAGAAAGAGCATAAGCTTCGGATCTAGAAAGGCCCTGGAGTTGACTGTCAGGAATTTGGTTTTATCCAGTGTGTTGTCCTGGGAAGAGGTGTTAACTCACTGAGCTTTAGTTTCTTCATGAAAAAGGAATCATGTCTATTCAGTGAGATATTTTTAAAATGCCAAGTTACAATCTAGCATAAAGTAGACCCTTGACCAATGTTAATTTTCTGTTTATTTAGTTCAAAATTTGTTTTAAAAGTATTATTTGCATATCCCGAGTTTATTTGGAGACAGGCAAACTAAGAAAACTATACGTTTAACCATATTTCCAGACATCTTCAAAATATATCTCTTTTTAGTGAAAGGGTGCAAAATTAGCAAATGTTCTTTATTTAAACATCCAAATGCACTGTTATACTCTATAGGTCAGTTTGGGAAATGTGACCTCTTTGATTTTTAAAAACCCACATTAAAATCTCATGGCAATTCTAGAAAACTTATAAAAATCTCATTGAATGTACTCTAGAACTTGAATAACTGGCTTCAATGTTAAAATGCAGGAAATAAAAGTAAGGAAAATCTTCCTGTCTTTGTGGTGATTAATTCTTACATTATAGCAGTAATAGGTCCTCTCAGCTGTTTCTGCCTTTCTTATAAAGAAACCAGAAACAAAGGATAAGACAATTTTAAGAGACATCTTCAAGGTGTCATTAAACCACAGTTTTTGTGGTATTATGTGGGCTCTCTCTCGAGTACTTTCCACATTGAATCTCTCTTGTGCTTTCTTTCCCTCCCCCCAGTGTGCTCTTGCTGCTGCTGAAGTAGTATTTAATCAGAAGGACCTGGAAGTGAAGGAACTAAAGAATCAAATGCAAATGATGATGCAGGAAAACAAAGGACATGTTATATCTTTGAAAGAAGCGCAAAAAGTGAATAGGTTGCAGGTAGAGTTTTTTAATGTACCTTGCTCTGTATATTTCATTGGAATAGTACATGACTAAATAAAATAGCATTGTAAATGATAAGTGGGAATGTTTGCAAAAATAGGTTTCAGATGGAGTTCTGAACACAAGCACCTGAAAGAGTTATTACAGTTTTCCTCCTAAATTGGTGTGAAGGGAAAACATTTTTTGTGTTAGCTTGACTTATATTTCAAAAATACAAAACCTGGGGCTTCCCTGGTGGCGCAGTGGTTGGGGGTCCAAGTGCCGATGCAGGGGACGCGGGTTCGTGCCCCGGTCCGGGAAGATCCCACATGCCGCAGAGTGGCTGGGCCTGTGGGCCATGGCCGCTGGGCCTGCGCATCCGGAGCCTGTGCTCCTCAGCGGGAGAGGCCACAACAGTGAGAGGCCCGCGTACCGCAAATAAACAAACAAAAAAACAAAACCTTATACCCAGGAACTTAATTTGCAAATCATATTATGGTTATCCTTTCTTTATACTTTCCCTTCCGTTGTTTGCCAAAGTAATAGGCAATATGATATTGTCAAGTGTTGGAAGGTAAACACATAATTTAAACTTTTTGATTTGTTAGATTATCGTTTTATACTCCATCAGTGATTTGCTCTTTAATTTTGGCTAAATATTTCAATTTCTCTATCTTAGCTTTTCTGTATTAACATGGATGTGCCTGCAGAGTAACATGGTATGTCCCTAAATATTATACTCCCTGGCTATGAACCCTACCAGCCCCCCAAACAGTTAATTTCATTTAAAGACTTTAGCTTCCTATCAAGGAGTAACTACTGCTCTGAGTAATAATCTGATTCAGACAAATTAGACTTTGATTTTGACATTATTTTTGTTTTCTTTTTTAACCGTTCTAATTCTGTAGTAATTTAAAAACATAAAACATATATAAAATAATATGTGTTGTTCAGTGATTTATCACAAAGAGAACAGCTGGGTAGCCACCACCAGTTCAAGAAATAGCACACTGCCAGCCCCTCGGAAGCCCTTAGTCTCTCCTCCTCGGAGAGAGCTGCTCTCCTAATTTTCATAATGATAATTTCCTTGCTTTGCTTTGTGGTTTTACTATGTATCCTTGAACCCTACAGTTTAGTTTTTGGAATTTTTATAAATTTAATCATTCAATATATATTCTTTAGTATCTGGTTGCTTTTATTGAACATTTTATCTGTTTTGATTCATCCACGTTGTGTGTAGCTGTAGCTTGATTAGTTTATAGCTGTACAGGATTTCATTGTATGAATATACCATAATTTATTTTTCTGTTCTACTGTTGATAGACATTTTTTTCTATGAATTTTCTTAAACATGTCTCCTGGTGCACACGCACACACATTTCTTTTGGATTTGTGCCTAGGAGTTGAATTGCTAGGTCATAGGGTAGGCGAATCTTCAACCTTAGTAAATGATACCAAACTTGTTTTCCAGTTTAAACTTGCACCAGCACTGTATGAGCATTCCTGCTGCTCCACTTGCTTGCCAGCATTTGTTATTGTAAAGTTTTAAATCTTAGGCAATCTGGTAGGTATATAATATTATTTTATTGTGGTTTTAATTTGCACTTCCCCGATGACTAGTGAAGTTGAGCACTTCTTCATGTTTTTTTGCTATTTGGATACCTTCTTTTGTGAAATGCTCATTCAAGTTTCTTGCTTGCTTTCCTATTGGACTGAGTCTTTCTATATTATCTTCTAGGAGCTTTATTGTTTTGCCTTTTACATTTTGCTGTACAGTTCTCCTGAAATTGATTTTTGCGTATGGGGTAAAGTAAAGGTCAAATTTCATTTTTTTTCCATATAGCTATCCATTTGTTCCAGCGTCACTTTTTGAAAAGGCCATCTTTTCACCACTGTCTTTGTCATAAGTCAAGGTTCATTCATGCATGCATCTATTGTATATTTCTGGGACTTCTGTTGTATCTCATTGGTTTTTCTGTCTTTGGACCAATGTCACATTTCTTATTTATTGCAGGTTCCTAATAAGTCTAGATATTCTATAGAGCAAGGCCTCTGCTCTGTTTCCCTCCTCCCCAAGAATCGTCTTGGTTGCTCCATATAAATTTTAGAATCAGCTTTTCAAGGACCACAAAAAAAAAAAAAAAAAACTTTTTTGTGATTTTGGTTGGGATTGCATTAAATCTATAAGATACATTTGGAAAGAGTTAACATCTTTTGATCATGAGTCTTTTCACTAACCCATTGAACATGGTATATTCCTCCATTTACTCATGTTTTCTTTGGTTTTTCTCAATAATGACTTTTTTGTGTGTATGTAGAAGTATTGCACATCTTTTGTTAGATTCATTCCCAGGTACTTTATTTTTTTATGTGACTATAAATGGAATCTTTTCAGATTTTCATTTTTTGTTGGTATGTGTAACTGTATTGATTTGTGTATGTTGATAGCTTATACCCAGCAACCTGATTAAATTCATTTTTTAATTCTGATATTTTATGTAAATTCTTTAGGATTTTCATTTATAATTATGTCATCTGCAAATGAAGACATTTTTATTTCTTCCTTTATGATCCTTATACCTTCTGTTTTTTTTTTTAACCTTACTTCATTGACTGACATCTTTAATACAGTGTTGAATACAAGTGTTGATACCAAGCATCCTTGTCTTGTTTCCAACTGCTGAAGAAAAGCTTTCACTGTTTCACTATTAAGTATCATGTTTGCTGTAGATTTTTTTTTTTTTTTTTTACTTTTTGGTTGCATTGTGCAGTATGCGGAACTTCCCCGACTAGGATCAACCTGTGCCTCCTGCAGTGGAAGTGTGGAGTCTTAACTGCTGGACCACCAGGGAAGTCCCAATATATATATATTTTTAATTTATCCTTTATCAAACCAAGGAAAATTTTATCAAACCAAGGAATTTTTATTATGAATGGATATTAAATTTTATCAAATGATTTTTCTTTATCATGATTTCCTCCCTTTATCCTGTTAATGTGGTGAATTATATTGATTTTTCTAATTTTTAAACCAATCTTATATTCCTGGAATAAACCTTTCTTTGGGTCATGATGTATTGTGTTGGGGGTCCCCAAGACCACCCTCAGGTTGGATGATGAACCAGGAAGACTCAGCATATAGTTGTGCTCGTGGCTAAGATTTATTACTGTGAAAGGAGAGCAAAGGGAACGGGGACATAGAGTGAAGTCCAGGAGAAACCAGGCACAGGCTTCCAAGAGTTGTCTCCCGGTGGAGTCATCCACATGTGCTTAATTCCCCCAGCAAAGCCTGTGACAACTCACGTGAAATGTTGTCTACCAAGGAAACTCAGTAGAGACTCAGGTTTTATTGAGGGCTGGTAATGAAGGCATTCTCTGCCCAGCATGTACCAAAATTCCAGACTACCAGAAGGAAAGCAGGTGTTCAACATAAACCACCTTGTCTGTACAAACACTTTGAGCACAGTGAGCCACTCTTACCAGTTAGGGTGTTGGGAACCCTCTTAGGATCCAAGTTCCCAGACACCAGCCAATGGACAACCTCTTAAGCAGGTCTTTCAAAGGATAGCAGTCAGGTCTGCTGTGTTAACTGTTTTCTACAAGTGTCCTTGATTTGGTTTGTGATTATTTTGTTAAGGATTTTAGCATCTCTATTCATGTGTGAGATTAGCCTATATTTTCCTTTCTCAAAATACTCTTGTTAGATATTGTAACAAATTAGGTTAGCCTAATAATATAGGTTAGGTAGCATTCCTTCTCTTTCTATACTTTAGAAGAGTGTGTGAAAAATTAGTGTTATTTCTTCCTTAAATGTTTGGTTGAATTCACCTGAAAAACATTTGGGACTGGAACATTTCTTTGTGGAATGTTTTATTATGAATTCAATCATATTTTCTTTTTGCCCCCCTTTTGATAAGGTTTATTTGTCTAAGAATCTAACAACTGTGTCTAAGTTTTCATATTTATTGGCATAAGTTTGTAATAGTCTCTTATCTCTTTAATGTTTTTAGACGTGTGATGATATCCCCCTTTTCATTCCTGGTTATTTGTGCCTTCTCTCTTTTTTTTTTTCCTTGATCAACTTCACCAGGGGTTTATCAATTTTATTAGTCTCTTCAGAGAAGAAATTCTTGACTTTGTTGATCTTCTCTAGTATATGTTTATTTATTATTTAATTAATTTCTACCCTTATCTTTATTATTTAATTTTTTCTGCTTTTTTGGGGGATAGGATCCTATGCTATCTTTCTAAATTCTTTAGATGGATGCTTAGTTCATTGATTTTTAGCCTTTCTATATATTTTTAGCCTTCTATAATATATGCATTTAAATTTATATGTTTCCTCCTAAGCTTATTTTTACCTGCATTTCACATTTGCCTCAAAATATTTCCTAATTTTTATTGTGACTTTTTTCTTTGACCTATGGGTTATATAGTTATTTTATTTCCAACACATGGAGGATTTCTTTTTATTAACTTTTAGCTTAGTTGCATTTATTAATTTTTAGCTTAATTGTATGATTTCAGTTCTTTGTGTTGAAAATTGCTTTATGGCTTAGCATAAGGCCAGTTTTTGTATATACTACAGAAGTGTTTGAAAAGAATGTGTATTCTGCAATCATTGGGTACTCTTAATCCTGTTTATCCTGTTATTCAAATCTATATTTTTACTCACTTTTTGGGGGTCTTTTTGTCATATCAGTGATTTAGAGTGATGTTAAAATCTCCCACTATAATTTTGGATTTGTCTTGAGAATAGTGACCATTTTTGCATTATATATATTTAAGCTTGGTTATTAAGTACATAGAAATGTAGAATTGTTACATCATCCTGGTAAATTGACCTTTTTTTTAAATCACTTTTTCCCTCATTTTATCTCTTCTAATGGTTTTTGCCTTAAAGTCTATTTTATATTAATATAGCTATACCAGCTTTCTTTTGATTAATGTTTACATGGTATCTCTTTTTCCATCTTCTTTTTAATCCTTCTGTGTCTATTTTAGTTGTGTTTCTTGTAATTAGCAGGTTAGATAATTTTACAATTCTTTCTGACAGTCCTTATCCTTTAATTGGATTACTTAGTTCATTTCTGAATTTAACATAATTACTATTACATTCTGGTTATAATCCCACCATTGTGATTTTTACTTATCCTATCTGCTCTATGTTTCTTCTTCTCTCCTTCTTACCTTCTTTTGGATTAATTGTGTATTTTTAAATTTACTTCATTACCTTAGAAGTTGTACTTTCACTTTTTTTAGTGGTTATTCTGGAGAGTATACCATGCACCCTTGACTTAATACAGTCTAATATTAATTGGTATTTTTACCCTTTTCCTAGAGAGTATAAGGACTCCATTTAATATCCCCCGTCAACTTATATGCTATTGATGTTTTATATTTTAATTATCTGAATACATGACTTTTAAAATAAAGTTACATTTTATAGCTCAGCATTAACACAGTGAAAGTTTAGGGGTTTTTTTTCTCCTATTTAAACATTATAATACATGTGAAATATTAAGATGAATGACATTTCTTATTTACATAATTTTGTGCTTATAAAACAAAGATTGATGTTAGAGCTTTCTAGATTGGATATACTTCAGAATTTTTCTTTAGAGGATATGTAAGAAGCTAAACCACACACGGTGTCTCCCCCCCCCACCCCCCATATAATTTGTTCTGCCTTTGATTTCCAAGTTCTTTCTCCCACGACTCTCAATTGCCTATCTTCTATCTCTTTGTGTTTCTGGCTTTCTTTTTTGCTGAGTAAAGGCTTTCACTTCACTGCACCTGTTACCACCTTCTGTCCCCTTTGCTGTCACCTCAGCTCTTTGCAATTTTCTACACTTTTTAACTTTCTGGTCTCTTGTTACTTCTTGGATTTCACTCTGAAGTTTCAAACTTTTATAAAGATCAGCTAATCACAGTGCTTCAGGTTGGCAAGCTAACCAGTCACAGTGTGTGGGGCACTGTCTTGCACACTCTTTAGGCTGTATTTATTGGCTTACTATTTGAAAGTTTTTACCACTCAGGACAATCCTAAATTCTTGTGAACACCAGAAAGCTAGTCTTTGTTTTTTGGGTTTTTTTTTTTAGAAAAAAAAATTTTTTTTTTTTTTTGGCTGCGCCACACACCCTGCAGGATCTTAGTTCCGTGACCAGGGATGGAACCTGCGCCCACTGCTGTGGAAGTGTGGAGTCTTAACCACTGGACCGCCAGGGAAATCCCAGAAGGCTAGTCTTTGGATAAATGAGGTTTTACTGTTTTGTTAAGGTAGTTGTAATTTTGGTCGATGTACAGTTATTTTTAATCATTATACACATACTGAGGTTCTCTGTTTTTAAAATTCTTATCTCTCTTCTACAAAGAATGAAAAAATAATAGAACAACAACTTCTTGTGGATCAACTGAGTGAAGAACTAACAAAACTTAACCTGTCAATGACTTCGTCAGTTAAGGAAACTTGTGGTAATGGGCCAGATGCCAGGATACCTGAAAAGAGACCATATACTGTACCATTTGATACCCGTTTGGAGCATTATATTTATATTCCAGCAAGATCAGATTCCAGGAAGGTAAAGTCTAAGCATTAATTTCTTTCTTATTATGAGATTTTAAAAATATTGTATATAATATAATATCACAGTGTATTTGTATAGTCTTAGCAGGTTTTTTTTCCATTTGGTTTCATACACTTTTGTTTATACTCTTCTTTTTTGTTTGTTATGTATACTCTTTTTTAAATCATGCTTCTTTTTAATAAAAAAATTAATAGGTAGGAGAATGTATAGATACATTTGGAAGGAATAGTTGAAGATAATGCTTACATTTATCAAGGAGAAAAAAGCTACTCTTTGCTATTGTATTTTCAGACATGACTAAGTCTGATATCTTCATGAATTTTTTCTATCTTTAATTACCCAACCCAAGTTGATGAGGTTGGAGGTATTTATTTTGACTTACTTTGTCTGTCTGATTATTTTCAAAATGACATTTATGTGTTATTCAGTCTTGCCAAGTTTGACATAATCAAGACTATATAAAAATGAGTGTGAAGTTTCATCTTAATTTTTATTTATTTATAAAAAATATGTGTGTGGGTGGTAAATATGTGCACACACTGATTTCTCTTGAAAAATCAAGGAATCTCCACCATGGAAAAGACTAATTAGCAGATTCATGAATTTTGGTTTCCATTTATTAATTTTAGGACTGGAAATGATTTGTTTGAGATCTATACATTGGTTACAGTCAAAGGGATAAGAAATATGAGAGGTGTCATAGACTTTGCAGTCAGGCTGGCTTGGGTGTGGATACCATCTCTATGGTGTAGGCCTGGATGGATGACTAAAACCGTATGAACCCCAGGCTCCTTATCTGTCAGAATGGGGGACCTGCGGGGGTGTATAGAGGATTTACATGAGATGTTGACTCCAAAAGTGCCTGGCACACTGCATCCTAACACATGTTCATGGGGTGCTTCTACTATGTCCCAGGCTCCATGCCTCAGAATGAGTGGGACAGATGCTGCTGTTACCTCTACAGTTTTCAATTTTGAGTGGTTGGATTTAAAATTTAAACCATCGTTACTATTAATTTCAGTTAAACTTTTTAGAGTTATTGACATTTTTTTCTTGGTTGAATACATGGTAAATTTGCATAGAACATTTGAGAAGAAAGATAAGGTCTTCGTAGGATTCAAATTGGATATCTATTAATTCAACTTAATTATATATCAAGTCTTCTATATTAAAAAGAATTTTTTTTACTATTGGCTAGTAATGTGAAAGAATTTCCTGTTCATTCTTTGTTTTTCTTTTTAAATTTTTTTTTGGCTGCGTTGGGTCTTCATTGCTGCATGTGGGCTTTCTCTAGTTGAGGTGAGCGGGGGCTACTCTTCGTTGCAGTGCGCGGGCTTCTCATTGCAGTGGCTTCTCTTGTTGCGGAGCATGGGCTCCAGGCGCGCGGGCTTCAGTAGTTGTGGCACGTGGGCTCAGTAGTTGTGGCTTGCGAGCTCTAGAGTGCAGGCTCTGTAGTTGTGGCGCACGGGCTTAGTTGCTCCGCGGCATGTGGGATCTTCCCTGACTAGGGCTCAAACCTGTGTTCCCTGCATTGACAGGCAGATTCTTAACTACTGTGCCACCAGGGAAGTCCCTCTGTTCATTCTTTTATTTTATAATAATAACAACATATTTTTCTGATTATAAAAGTTAGACATATTTATTATCTCAGTCTCTGTTTCTTTCTCTTTTTACTAGATGTTCACACACATGCGTGCGCGCACACACACACAAACACACACACATTCTTTGAGGAGACAGAGCTCCATGGACTCTTGAGAAGGGGTTAGGCCCCTCTGTTCCTTTATTTTTTTAAGATTAAAAAAAAATAATAAATTTATTTATGGCTGTGTTGGGTCTTCGTTGCTGTGCACGGGCTTTCTCTAGTTGCAGTGAGCAGGGGCTACTGTTCGTTGCAGTGCACGGGCTTCTCATTGCGGTGGCTTCTCTTGTTGCAGAACACGGGCTCTAGGCGTGCAGGCTTTCGTAGCTGTGGCACATGGGCTCAGTAGCTGTGGCTCCTGGGCTCTAGAGCAGTTGTGGCACACAGGTTTAGTTGCTCTGTGGCATGTGAGATCTTCCCGGACCAGGGCTCGAACCCATGTTCCCTGCACTGGCAGGTGGATTCTTAACCATTGTGCCACTAGGGAGGTCCCTAGGCCCCTCTGTTCTTATCTCTAGTTGTTTGATTAGACCTGAACAGCCATGACTGGAATAAAGACTTCCACAGTTATTGTTTCAAATTAGCAAATTATTATTTTTAAAATTTTAATTAGTTTCGTTGCCCCCTTTCACTTTCAAGGGTTTTGGTTTGGAAAACATAAGTGTGGTTACCATAGCTTAGGAGAGGGCAGATACACTATAAGACTTGTAGCTCCTCTGTGGTTACAGGTAATCTCAAAGTTCCCTTATGACCAAGTGGGATTAAGATGTAACAGAAAGAAAGAACCAGTGAGTTTGCCAAAAGATTGCTGTGACATGGAAGGAAAAGACCCGACCAGAGAGACTCTGCATTATGTTGAGGAATGGCAACACTTACTCCCAGTGCTGTTTCCTTCATCATGGATGGACATGTATTCAAATTAGCAAATTCTTAGTTTTGTTTTTAAAATTTTCCTTCTACCCCAAAAGAACCCTTCTAGCCACTAAAAGAAGGGGAAAAGGGAGAAAATGCAATGATCAGCAGTTTTGAGAGTTCTCTTGCTCCTATTGTGTGTCCAGGAATCCTGGCCCCCACTCTTGCTTGGACTGGTTACTGCAGCAGACATGAAGACTTGCATGGAAAGACACAAAGCCTGCCAAGCCTTGTTCAAGTCCTGTTTCCTGTTCCATTGTTCTAGAGTGAGCAGAACGTTTCATATTAAATACCAAAACTAGTTACATTAAGCTAAAGAAGACGTCTGAAATCTCATTTCATTTTTTCCTGGATTTCTGTCACCTTGGCAGAAGTTGAGCTAATATTTTCCAGCTCTAATATTTTCTTTTAGAATTTAGCTCAAATATTTTCTTGAAGTAAAAATAGTCTGACAAGGGAAATATTTCCTTGACTTAAAATACTTTCAAAGAGGGCTTCCCTGGTGGCGCAGTGGTTGAGAGTCCGCCTGCCGATGTAGGGGACACGGGTTCGTGCCCCGGTCCGGGAAGATCCCACATGCCGCGGAGGGGCTGGGCCCGTGAGCCATGGCCGCTGAGCCTGCGCGTCCGGAGCCTGTGCTCCGCAACGGGAGAGGCCACAACGGTGAGAGGCCCGCGTACCGCAAAACAAAACAAAACAAAACAAAAACTTTCAAAGGAAAAGGGGAACAATGGCTTAATTAGTTTTTAAATTGATTGCATAAAGAGTTTGATTTTATTTCTTATATGTTTGTTTATGCATATTGGAGGGAAAGTGAAAAGATCTTATTTATTTTAAAAGTGTATTTTTTATATATATATATATAAAACATATACTTTTGTAGCTAGCTTTTCTCACTTAATGTATCACAAATGCTTGACAGTCATTAAATATTCTATATCATGATTTTGACAGGTAATAATATTTTATCCTAAGGATATACCATTGTGTACTTTTTCCTATTGTTGCACATTTAAGTTGTTTGCAACCATCTCTTAATCTAAAAAGTTTAATTCCAAAATGGAATTTTAGGATTTATCTACTTATGTAGAAATCCTAAAGAAATTGCCCTTCACAACTAAATATTATAATTTACCAAATTATTAGGAAAAACGAGAAAGAAACTCATTTGTCTCAAAAGATACCAGAAACTCATCTAATGTAAACTCATGTAAAATTGAATCTAGATTTAAATTTAAGGAAAAAAATGTAACAGAGGTTTCTATTTTCTTAATGTGGTAAATATGATATAATTAAAGCCAAACACCAGTGTTATATCAGTACATACCAAAAAGGCACTTTGGAAGGAAAAAAATTACAAAGTGGTACCAGTCTTTACTTAGGTTTAAAATAATACCATATATGCTGATGATGCTACCATTTTTCATGGATTATAAGACTCACTTTTTTTTTTTTTCACTTTATCATCTTTGGTGGTAGGATATGTTTTACAATTGATGGTATGTCATAGATGATAGCTTTTTTCTTTTTTGCTGGTATAAAAATAATGGTGTGTCTTACAGTTGATGACATTTTAGATTTGATAAAATATTGTATTATGAAAAGGAAATAAAAGCAATAGGTAAATAATATCACTTTCAGTACTTGACATAATTGTATAGTAATAAAACCAACAAAAATGTTCTTAAGGGATTTTTTTTCTTTCTTTCTTTCTTTTTCTTTTGGCTGCCTCGAGTCTTAGTTGCGGCATGCGGGATCTTTCTTTTTCATCGCGGTGCGTGGGCTCCTCGTTGCAGCACACAGGCTTCTCTCTAGTTGTGGCATGAGGATTTTTCTCTCTCTAGTTGTGGTGCGTGGGCTCCAGGGTGCGTGGGCTCTGTAGTTTGTGGCATGCGGGCTCTCGTTGAGGTGCGAGAGCTCAGTAGTTGTGGCATGCGGGCTTAGTTGCCCCGTGGCATGTGGGATCTTAGTTCCCTGACCAGGGATTGAACCCGCATCCCCTGCATTGGAAAGTGGATTCTTTGCTACTGGATCACCGGGGAAGTCCCAAGGGATATATTTTTTAAAACCTCTGGAATCTCCAAACTCACAAAAGTGGAAATATCTGTAAAATCTTTTCTGTTTTTCCTGAATGAATTACATTTTTATTGAGTCACAAAATTCTTATGCATTAAATCCCATACACTGAAGTCAACAGCCTTTTCAGTTTTCATTAAGATTTTATCTTTCACACAAAGCCCATTTTTTTCCTCACAAAATAATTAATTAGTTTTGCTTTTTAATCACGTCTTTGCATAGATTGTTGCTCATGATGAAGCAGAGCTGTGTGAGATGTGTCTGCTGAGCTTTGACCAGGTTCCCTTGCCAGCCCAGCACTCATTCCTGCAAAACATACCAAGTTCACAGTAGCAAAATGACAAATTACATCTTATGAACCTTTGTGGAACTCTCAAATTCAACTACAAAATTAAATATGTGAAAGCCACAATCTGTGGTAAATAAGTTACAACACATCTCATGAAACAAAATCAAACACATCACTAGTGAGAAGAGATTATCTTATTGTATGATGATTGAGAATATTATGCTCAGGTCTGCGTACAACACCTAAGTCAAATTAGATTATTTTTGGAGAAAACCAAGTTGCTGAAGGACCTTGGAGAAAATCTGAAGTAACTCTAGATTTAGTCTGATTCAGAGGAGACATGATAACTACTTTCAAGTATTTGAAGGCTTATCATTACTGTTAGACTTTGTCTCTAGAGCTAGGACCAATGAGAAGCAATAAGGCAATATAAGAGGCAATATAAAGAGGGATTTATTAATGAGAACTGTCAAAGTAATATGAGAGGTCTCAGGGCTTGTGCGGGTCCCCACAGTGAATTTGTTTAAGCAGAGGTTAAATGATAACTTGCAGTATTACAGAGGAGAGTCAAACATGGGATGAGTTGAACTCTAATCTTTAAAGTTCTGTCCAGTCCTGTTGCTATGTAATTCTCGGAAAAAATGGTTAGAATAAAAAAATTGCCTTCTAGTTGGATACACTTAAGTTATCTGAATTATTACTCAGCTTATTGAGTACTTACATTGTGATCAGTGTTGCTTGGGGTATGGTTGAAAATGCAAAAATATTCTTTGTTGGGAGCAGGGAGTGCAGAAGCAACTGAAAGAAGCAGGACCCAACACTTAGGTAGGAAGGGGCCAGATTATAGAAGGCTTGGTGAGCCAGAAGGGGCTAAGAACCATTCTTTTGGGTGGAATGACTGTTAAGGAATTAATTTACTGAATGTTACTCATTGTGGCAGAACCCATTTGGTGTTCATTATTAAGCTGGGTCATTTGCTTTTCTTTGTAAAAAGAAAATTTTAAAGCAAGTTACAATCCCAGAAAACAAAGTTTGATTCTGAACAAAAAGTTTTATTTGCTCCTGAAATAAAGCCCTCCTCCCAGCCCCCACCCCCACCCCCATCAAAGAGCAACCTTGAATCCTGTTGGTTATGGTGCAGGTGGCCATGCTAGGTACAATGTGCTTGTTAGATAAATACTTCTTGAGTTGGTTCTTCTGTAAATAATCTCCATACCCCAGAATTGGGAGGCCACCTAGAAAACTTTACCCTCCATCCATCATGGTGCTGATGTGATGGATGGTCTTATTAGGTGACCAACAGTGGAGGCACAAAAATCAAGTATCAAGGAATATCCAGTATCAGGTTGGCTTTCCTGGGAGGTGGTGTGTAAAGGACCTACGTCAATTGAATCTTCACACCATGTGATATACACATTCTACTGTATGTAGTAATTTTAATAGCTTATAATGATTTATATTAATAAATTCAATGTCTCCTCTAAGATCTTATTATTTACCTTTTTTGAGAAATTACCCTCAGGTTTGGTTATAGAGAAGTGGTTAAAAAGGAAATATTTGGTAACAGAAACTAGAATAAAAGTATAAAGGCAATATCTAATTCATTGTTTTCCAAGGTGAATTTTTGAGAACTTAAGGCCAATAGAATAATAATATAGAAAGTTTCCAGGCTAGTCCATGAAAATCTATTTATCCCATGATACATATTAAGTGTCACTTAGAGCATTAATTCAGCTCTCCCTGACTACTACATGTAAAGTCTGAATAAATACATTCAAATTTTCAAATCAGGAATATTTTTCCCTGGCAGAAGGAGTGGTAGTGGCTCTGGATTTCTTCATGTGGTGGGATTTGGATTAGAGGGGAATTGCAGATCCTTAGCAGCACTGCAATTCTCCAAGTGTTCAGAAATGGGAAGATTGTGGTGGGGTGGGTAACAGTTGTCTCCTATTACACTGTGTATGGGCTTCACATTTGTTGGGGAGTGCCTGAGCTATGTTTAAGAGCTGTGATGTTGGGACTTCCCTGGTGGTCCAGTGGTAAACAATCCGCCTTACAGTGCAGGGCCTGGTCAGGGAACTAAGATCCCACATGCCGAGGGGCAACTAAGCCTGTGTGCCACAACTGTTGAGCTCACATGTCTCAACTAGAGCTGGCGCACCACAACTACAGAGCCCACGCGCCCTGGAGCCTGCGCGCCACAGCTAGAGAAGAGAAAACCCGCAGGCCGCAACTAGAGAGAAGTACACATGCCGCAATGAAAGATCCCGCGTGCCTCAGCGAAGATCCCGCATGCCGCGACTAAGACCCAACGCAGCCAAAAATAAATAAATAAATAATAAAGAAATCTTTAAAAAAATATATTAAAAAAAAAAGAGCTGTGATGTTTTCACTCATGCCTCTTTTTGGTTTCATTTTTGAGTGCTATTTTCCCTGAAGCTATACGAGCTTTCTAGAAGAGGAAGAGCTGTGTATAGATTCTGAAAGAAGTGTGTGTCCATGACGCACAATAGTATTATGAAATGAATTTTGACTTTTTTTGTGGGCGGGGGGAGAATGTATATTTTCAGTGATTGGCTATTTTAAGAGTACCTGTCTAACCTCTTTAAAAAACATTTTGAGTGATAGCATAAAAACAGACACTAAAAATCACGTTTTTTGTTGTTGGGTGGGGGAATCACTTGTAAGGTCTACACAAGTCCTCCTGTATACTCTCTGGATCGACTAGTTGCCGGATTTCGAACACGAAGTCAGATGCTGCTGGGTCACTTAGAAGAGCAGGATGAAGTCCTCCACTGCCAGTTTTCTGATAACAGTGATGATGAAGAGTCAGAAGGCCAAGAGAAATCTGAAATTAGGTATGTTAATATAGACTGATTTAATAAACATAATTACATGATGCAATTAATATATACAGATGTAGGTTTTTTTTCATTAAAGTATATCTTTTTCCATTTAGTAGGAGAGTTAAGTGGTTTTTGCTACATGTACTGTCAACTAATGTGTTATGAAACCAGTGTTTGAACACAAGTCATCCGTCTAACAACTGTAAAATAATTTTGCTTTAAAGCATTTATGGTGGTTGAATTTTAATTTTCAGAGAGAATGATTTTGGATTTCCTAATTCTGCTGCCACAGTGGCAACAAACATGATGAATTTTCCACTGGGTCCAACATGGTGGGGGATATCTTTTTATTTTGTGGAATATTAGTAAGTTCCATTTGTTTTGTATTAATCATTTACAGAATAATTAATCAATTTAAAGAATAATTTGGGGGGAAACTAATTTGAGGGCATATTAGAAACCACTAACAGACAAGTTACCTTTGATCCTGATTTTTTTTTTTTTAGACAAAAAGGTTGCTCGTGGATTCAAAAGCCAGGCTCTGTTTGTTCTTTTGTTGAATTGAATGATATTCAGGATCAAACACAAAAGTCAAGATTGGAGAATGAAGGTACACAGACTTTCTCAAGTACTTTAGATCTAATATTTATGACACCTCTCTTTTTCTTCAGGCAATAATTTAAGAAGCATCTGGGAATTCTCCAAGACGGGAACTTGATTAGGAGTGCTTTCCTGGCTTTTCCTTTGTGTTCTCTGCCCTACCTCTGAATTTTTGTTCGTTTTTATTCCTTAATGAAAACAGTTTTTCCACCAATCAATTCAAGCTAGAGTTATAGGCTAAATCTCTCAGAATGGGGATTTTATATTCAAACATGAGTTGATATACATTGTACTCTTGACTTATTTAAAATGCATCTTAAGTGATTTACTAGCTCTCTACTGCTTCACTGGCACCCATGCCTACCATTAGTGATATATTTGGCATTAGAGCCAACTTAGTCTAGTGGGTACTTATAATGTTCACAACTGACGAGAATTTATGCATCAAAAAACAGCATAAAAGACATTTATGTTGCAAAAAGTATACGCGGAGATTTTAGCTCATTTCTCTTAGCCTATGTGTGGTCACAACACCAAGAGTAAGAGTACAGAGAATATAAATAACATGATAAGTCCTACACTGTGAAAATAGCATCTTTTTAAGAGCCTATGGGGGACTTCCCTGGTGGCGCAGTGGTTAAGAATCTGCCTGCCAATGCAGGGGACATGGGTTCGAGCCCTGGTCCGGGAAGATCCCACATGCTGCAGAGCAACTAAGCCCACGCACCACAACTACTGAGCCTGCGCCCTAGAGCCCGTGAGCCACAACTACTGAAGGCCGCACGCCTAGAGCCCGTTGTCCACAATAGAAGCCACCGCAATGAGAAGCCTGCTCACCTCAATGAAGAGTAGCCCCTGCTTGCCGCAACTAGAGAAAGCCTGTGTGCAGCAGCGAAGACCCAGTGCAACCAAAGATAAATAATTAAAAATAAATTTGAGCTTATGCATGTAATATTAAAAAATGAAATTGAGATAAATTTTTTAAATGTATAAATAGTGTAGATAAGTGCTACCCAAGTAGCCATCCTTGAACTGTTTGTTACTGGTCTACAACCAGGTAAGAAACTTAATGTCAGGATGTAAATCAGTGCACCAGCTCCTTCATTGAGGAAGTCTCACTGTGAAAAAAATGTCAGCTGAGCTAAAAGAGTGAGGTAATTGATTTATGTTCTAGTACAAGACAGAAACAAACAGTGTGAGGCCACACTCTTATTAGCCTGGGGTAGAGGGAGACTACATTCTCTGATTACCGTAAAACTGTGAGTTAATAGGAAAAAAATTAAAACCTCTACCTATCTGGAGATTTTATATCTTTCTTAAATAACTCGGGTTAAAGAAAAAGTCAAATTGCAGAATATCTAAGGGTAATGAAAAACTGTATCAGAACCTACAGGATATGACTAGAGCATATACATATGTTTTAAGAAAAGGAAAACTCATTGTGAGCTGGGAAACTAAAGTCCCAATTGCTATGTATTTTTTCCTTTTTTTTTCTGTCTGTCCCTTCCTCTGTTTCCTCTAGACTGCTTGTGTATCTGCCTTTTTTTTTTTTAACTCTACTTCTGTCAAATATTTCTGAGCAGATAGTTTTTATTTCTCAGTTTTGTTTCTTTTATTTTAAAGATTTAAAGATTGAATGTCTCCAGGAGAGTCAAGGGTTGAATTTGCAAAAATTAAGGAATTCAGAGCTCATACTTACTGAAGCTAAACAAAAAATGAGGGAACTTACTATCAACATCAAAGTGAAGGAAGATCTGATTAAAGAATTAATTAAAACAGGTAATAGTATCCTGTGAACCAGCTTGTATGAGAAAGAAAAACTTCTAGGGCTTCCCTGGTGGCGCAGTGGTTGAGAGTCCGCCTGCCGATGCAGGGGACATGGGTTCGTGCCCTGGTCCGGGAAGATCCCACATGCTGCGGAGTGGCTGGGCCCGCGAGCCATGGCCACTGAGCCTGCGCGTCTGGAGCCTGTGCTCCGCAACGGGAGAGGCCACAACAGTGAGAGGCCCGCGTACCGCAAAAAAAAAAAAAAAATCTTCTAAAGTTGCTTCTGATGTTGTAACATTTACTTTAATTTTTGATGCTCAGGACTATCCACGTTAGCTTGGAATTCGTTCTAACAAGGTGTGCTCTAGAGCCAGTATGTGGAGGTTAATTATCAAAAGAACTTTGTTATATTTGATTTCATCTATGAATTTTTCTAACCAGTGTGAACTCTGTGTTGTGCTGGAACTCTATGGTACTTAATGTTTTTTGCCACTCTTTAGAAACATTATACTAGGCATCTGGGATAAGTCTGAGATGTTTTCCGAGTTCATTTTTAGTAAATACTTATTTTAAATTATTAGTCTTTATTTTCTTGGATAGTTCATATTTAACCTTAATTATAAACTTTATATTTTAAATGTAGCTAATTTTTGTTTTTCTGAAGATATAAGGATTTGTCCTTGAGAGCTGTCCTCTTGAGTGAGCCAGGCTTTCATCTCCTCCCCTTAATCTACCAGGTTGGGCATATGTACAACATCCTCTCCTCACCCTGCAACTCCATTAGGCTTGCCTTAAAATGCACATCTCAAGCTTTTGGGGTTCCTCTCACTAATACACTCCAAGTGTAAGTCTTGACTACTCTGAAATTCAGTAAAGAATTGAAGGAATAAGACACACTAGCTTTTCTTTTCCCCAATGTCAATGCAAAACAACTCTGGTCACATTTGGGGAAACTGAAGGAAATACTATCCTCCTCTTCTTCAAGCCCAAGACTATAATCACACTCAAACTACACGAATTGTGGTTCCCAAATCCTCTGCCAGCAAAGAGAAACCTGCCTGGCCTCTCCCTCCTCTTTCCTGCAAGCTTGCTTTCTGACTGTCGGTCCTCCTTTCTCAACTTCCTCTCCTCTAGCTGCTGTCCAATGCGTTTTCCTTTCTCATTCCTAGTGGTGTATGGGCTATGCATCGTCCCAGCTCCAGTTATTCCCAGATGTTTGATTTTGACCATTCTCCTTCCTCATAGGCAGGATCAATGCCAGTAAACCTCTCTTAGGAGTATCTAGGAAATGGTTTAGGGGTTTAAATAGCTTCTCTATCCCCATGATTTTAGGGTAGTGAGTGTAGAAATTGAGGATATTTACCACTCTGAAATAAACGATTTTCTTTCATATAGGTTATCCCACCATGGGATATCTAACTAAACAAGCACACTTTTGTAACCTGGTATACCCATCCTGGTTGCCTTAAAATAGAGGATACCTGAACTTAAACAGAGAAGGTCCTCTTCTTGTTCATAGAACGAAGGGCAGTTTGGAGCTTTCCTAAAGTCCCTTAGAAATGGTGATTAGCAAAAGGGTCAATGTGTACTTACTTTTCCAAGTCCTCTCACTGAAGACTTCCCCAAACAGTAGCTACTTCAGCCAAAATTAATAACAATGACAATTATACTGTATTTCATCAATTTTAATACACACTTTTTTCACATTTTAATATCTCTGAAATCAGGATGCATCTTAAAAATCAGTGGCATTTTAGCATTTTGTCATGGTGTAATTGGTACTGTATATTTTTTTTCTTAGTGGTTCATAAAATATTAGCGTGTTAAACAATTTATGGGATCACAGATTCATTAAAACATTGTTGTCCTATGTATTTTGAAGTTAGTTGAAAGCATAGAATTGTAGAGCCAGAAGACAACTTACAGTGCATTTAGTTCAATAACTCCCTGTATTAAAAAATTAAGAGCTTTACAGTATACCAGTATAACAACCTGTCCTGGTGATTATTCACCCCATGACCTCTAGACTCTTACTTCCCACTGCTGCTAGTTTGCCAGTCTGGTTCAGGACAGTCGACTATTCAGAATAAATCAGAACTAAATTTTTAGGGTCAGTAGCTGGGCTTAGAATGAAAAGAGATATAGAAATACCTATATTCTATTTTTCTCTATGTTCTAAATATTCATAAGAAAAGCATTTTAAAAAAATTATCTTTAACAAGTTAAAGTGAAATAAAAAAGGAGAGGGGGCTAGCTCTATATTAAAGGATTCTTAAGAAACATAACAGTAAGATGTACTGTGACCTTGTTTGGATTGTGATTAAAATAGACTAATTGTAAAAGACATTTTGAGACAGTTGGGGAAGTCTGAATAGGAACTGGTGGGTATTAGCATTGTTAGGTGTGATAATAACTTTTTGATTATTTCCATATTCTGTTTAGATGCTTATTGAAGTATACATAGGTGATGACATTATATCTGGGATTGCTTTAAAGTTTTTAAGTAAATTGAAGAAAAAAAGTATAGATGAAGTAGCTGTGGCAAAATCTTGATAACTGTTGGATCTGGGTGATGGACTTTCATTATATTATTTCTCTACTTTTGATATGTTAAAAATTTTTCATAATAGTAAAAGAAAAGAATTCGGAGACAGATTATGGGTGGTAGGAAGACAAAGTGTAGTAAGCAGTAGGCCAGTGAGTCACCCCAAATACCTTTTAACTGAAGTTTGATGCCAGCAAAGGTAAACTGCAAATTCAGAACAAAAGATGAACCAGGGAGAAGATAGAATGGCACCAGATGGGGACAGTCATTAAGGAACTAATTATTAAAAGGACAGGTGGCAAGTTGTGTTTGATGGGGATGGGAGGGACAGCTGGATTTTTAATGCTATGCCTTAAATAGTTACTGCCCAGCTTTTTAAGAGTAGGGAAATTTTATGTTTCTGGTGTTTTACTTAGTTTTTAAACATAATTTATAATTGTTATTACTACTATTATTATTATGAAGGTAATGATGTCAAGTCCGTAAGCAAACAGTATTCTCTGAAAGTAACAAAACTTGAACAGGAAGCAGAACAGGCGAAAGTGGAATTAACTGAAACGCAAAAGCAGCTTGAGGAACTGGAAAACAAAGATCTTTCTGATGTTGCTTTGAAGGTAAAATTACAGAAGGAATTTCGTAAAAAGATGGATGCTGCGAAGCTAAGAGTCCAGGTAATTTAAAAAATATAATTGAGAAAACTTATTTAAGGCTTCCTGATTTTGAGGATTCTTGTACCTAGTTAGGAAAGAAGTAGGATTCAGTTTTTACTAGCGGGAGGAACTGGATGGCAAGTTTTCTTTTCCAGTATGCTGGTGGGTTTACATAATTTTAGTCTGGGTAGTATATTTCTTCATTCAGGAAGTGTATTATTTTAATCTTTTTATCAAAAACCACATGGTGAGAAATAAAGATAACCACAGAAAATAGTATCCTTTTCTGAAGGATAAAAGATTAACTAATGATTAAATAATACATATATAACATCTGGTATGTATATAGCACTTTCTTGACACTCAACAAATATAAGTGTTTCAGACAGTTTTCTGAAATCATAACTGATTGGTTTAAGAAAGGTTAATAACTTTGAGTACCACATCTTATTCTTAATTTCCTAATGCTGTACTTTGCTATATCCTCAAATATAGCTACAGTTTAAAAATTCTATTCTTTGAGAAGTATTCCATTATAGAGAGATTTTGTGTATGAAGCCGTTCCCAGATGCTTTTGGTATAGTCAGAGTGCTTTGTTAGTTTGCTTATAATGAATTTACTAAAGTGCCTTTTCCAGTTCTTTTGATTCATAATCTTTTTTTTTAAATATTTTATTTATTTTTTCGCTGTGTTGGGTCTTAGTTGCGGCACGTGGGATCTTTCGTTGTGGCATGTGGGCTCTTCACCGTGGTGTGCAGGCTTCTCTCTAGCGCATGGGCTCATTAGTTGCAGTGTGCAGGCTCTCTAGTAGCGTGTGGGCAGGCTCAGTAGTTGTGGTGTGAGGGCTCCAGAGTGCATGGGTTCTGTAGTTGTGGCATGCAGGGTTAGTTGCCCTATGGCATGTGGGTTCTTAGTTTCCTGACCAGGGATCGAACCAGCGTCCCCTGCATTGCAATATGGATTCTCAACCACTGGACCACCAGGGAAGTCCCTGATTCATAATCTATTGCTTTCATATTGTTTCCACTGTACATAGAATGGAATTGTAGTTAACCTAGTCAGAGCATTAGTTATCTATTTTTGAAACTGTGCCACAGTTATTTTCTTTCAACAAGATAAGTGTTCACCGCACACCTCCTGTGTGCCAGGTCCTGTTCTAGATGGGGATGCAGGAGTGAAAAGAGCAAAAAAGTCCCTTCTTCTAGGGTTTTTAATGCCATCTCAAACATCTGCACATCGCCATTAAAATTTTTTTTTACTTAAGTAGCCTCTCAAGTCAACACCAAGTTAAAATAACGTGACGTGACACTTTGCACTTTCCTTCAGAATACATTTTTTCCCTTAGCAATTCACCTCCGAGAGTCTTGCGATCAATTTTTTAAAATTTCTTGACCGTTAAATTAAGGCTGCGACATCTAACAAAGTACTCGTTTTAACAAAACATTAGTAGAACAAAACAATTAAGAGCTTTCCTTTATGATTATTATGAAATTTATTTATAATTTCATAGGTTTTTATCCTACCTTCAGTTCTTTTTTGTTTTTTAAAGACACATTTATTCAGCGTCGTGATCATACTATTACAGTTAGCAATCAACAGCATGAGTGCAAAAAAAAAAAACCTACATTAAATAAAACCCTTTGTTGGAATGCTTTACACTTTCCGCAGAACAGAAACTAAAATAACCTGTTATACAACTAGGCACAAATACAGCCCTTGAGTTTTTTTTGCCCATACACATGAGTATTGTCTAAAACATGTCTTCTTTGTAGCAGCTAGACCCTGCCACCGCTGTGCTTGGCCGAGTTCACAAATCTCTTGTAACCTGTAGCTTCCCTGTCACTCTCCTGGCTCTCCTCTCCTGCTAAACTTTGTTTCCTGGCAGTAATTAAAACCTTCTGCCACTGCCGTAGCTACTGCTGCTGCTGGAATTACCATAGCCACCTTGGTTTCGTGGTTTGGCAAAGTATTGGCCTCCACCACCATAGGGGCCAGAACTTCTGCCTCCAAAGTTTCCTCCTTTCATGGGTCCAAAATTTGAAGATTGATTGTTGTAATTGCCAAAATCATTGTAGCTTCCGCCACCTCCAAAATGGCTTCCGTCATTACCAAATCCATTACTGCCATCCCCACTGCCACCATATCCCCCACCACCACGGCTGCCACCAAAGGCATCTCGACCACTGACGTTCCCTCCACGAGCAGAGTTGTCATTCCCACCAAAACCCCCTCCACGACCACCACCAAAGTTTCCAGAACCACTTCGACCTCTTTGGCTGGATGAAGCACTAGCCTTCTCTTGCTTAGATAGGGCTTTCCTTACTTCACAGTTGTGGCCGTTCACTGTGTGATATTTCTGAATGACAGTCTTGTCTGCGGCATCATGGTCATCAAAGGTTACAAAAGCAAAGCCTCTGTTTTTGCCACTGCCTCAGTCGGTCATGATTTCAATCACTTCAGTTCTCCCACACTGTTCAAAATAATCTCTTAGGTGATGTTCTTCAGTGTCTTCTTTAATGCCACCAACAAAAATCTTTTTCACGGTTAAGTGGGCGCCAGGTCTTTGAGAATCTTCTCTTGAGACGGCCCTCTTTGGTTCCCCAACTCTTCCATCCACCTCGTGTGGCCTCGCATCCATGGCCGCATCCACCTCCTCTGCAATGGCATACGTGACAAACCCGAAGCCTCTGGAGCACCTGGTGTTTGGACCCCTCGTTACCACACAGTCTGTGAGCGCTGCCCGCTGCTCAGGTGGCTCCTCAGATTCGCATCAATTGTTTCAAAGCTCAGACGTCTGATGAGGAGCTTCTGCAGCTGTTCGGGCTCTTTGGGAGACTGACTTAGACACGACGGCAGTAGAGGGGGGAGGCTTCAATGATGCTTACTTGGCGGCATCCACGGGCAGAAAGGTTATCCTACCTTCAGTTCTGATTGTAATTCTTATACTCAGTATTAATAAGTAAGAACCGATCTTGTACTGGTCATCTGTCTATTCAGATTTTCTATTTCTTCATGATTCAGTCTTGGAAGACTGTGTGTATTTAGGGATTTATCCATTTCTTCTAGGTTATCCAATTTTTTGGTGTATAATTGTTGATCATACTCTTTTTTGTCTTTTTTTTTGGCTGTGTTGGGTCTTCATTGCTGCGCACGGGCTTTCTCTAGTTGCGGTGAGTGGGGGCTACTTTTCGTTGTGGTGCACAGGTTTCTCATTGTGGTGGCTTCTCTTGTTGCAGAGCATGGGCTCTAGGCACGCGGGCTTCAGTAGGTGTGGTACGTGGGCTCAGTAGTTGTAGCTCGCAGGCTCTAGAGCTCAGGCTCAGTAGTTGTGGCACATGGGTTTAGTTGCTCCACGGCAACTAAATGTGGGATCTTCCCAGACCAGGGCTCGAATCCATGTCCCCTGCATTGGCAGGCGGATTCTTAACCACTGCGCCACCAGGGAAGCCCCTGATCATACTCTTTTAGGGTCCTTTGTATTTCTGTGGTATCAGTAGTGACTTCTCTTTCATTTTTGATTTTATTCACTTGAGCCCTCTCTTTTTTTCTTTCTGAGTCTGGCTAAATTGTCGATTTTATTTACCTTTTCAGAAAACCAGCTCTTAGTATCACTGATCTTTTCTATTGTTTTTTTAGTCTCTATTTCATTTATTTCTTCTCTGACCTTTATTATTTCCTTTCTTCTACTAACTTTGGGCTTTGCATGTTCTTCTTTTTCTAGTTCCTTTAGGTGTAATGTTAGATTGTTTATTTGAGATTTTTCTCGTTTCTTGAGGAAGGCCTGTATCACTGTACACTTCCCTCTTAAAACTGCTTTTTTTGTGTCGCACAGATTTTGGACAGTTGTGGTTCCATTTTCACTTGTCTCAAGGTATTTTTTGATTCTCCTTTGATTTCTTTGTTGACCCATTGGCTGTTTAGTAGCACATGGTTTAGTCTTCATGTGTTTGTGTTTTTTCCAGTTTTCTTGAAATAGCCAAAATTATTATTTTTCTAAGGAGGTTATTATATTAACCATATAAATCTATAGCTTAAGCCTTGTGTGTGGATTTAGCAAAGATTATTTTTATGGTTGTGATTAAAAGATTAAATGAAAGATTATTAATAGGGTTTGAATTATCATGTTCTTTTTGTTTTCCATGTTTCTTGTTGTGTATCTTTTTCTGCTGAGGGTACTGATGAGGAAAGGAAAGAACTTAATTAAATTCAAAAGAAACATCTCATAGAAGGAGGACTGAAAGAAGTGTCCCACATAGTTTTAGAGATTTCTGTGCCTTTGCCATATGCATGCACAACTGATGGGGATTGGGATGCTAAAGATGATAAGGATGGTGGTGGGGATGAGAAGTGTGATAGTTAAGTATCTACCAAGTGCTATATACATACTAGATGTTTTATATGTATTATATGTATTACTTAATCATTATTTAATCCTTTGAAGTGGGTATTTTTATTTATTTATTTATTTATTTTTTGCGGTACACCGACCTCTGTGCCACCAGGGAAGCCCTGAAGTGGGTATTTTTACACTCTTACAAATGAGGAAGCTAAGGTTTACAAAGGTAAAATAACTCACTCAGTCACATAATTGTGATGATAATAATGGTTTTCAGTACTCTAACATTTCATACCATTTTAACATTGAAATACTAGTGGTTTTATTGGTATAATGAAGTTATTTTAGTTTTTAAAACTTAAAAAATTTGTTTTAATTAAAAAAAATCTAAAATCTGTATTCTTGGTCTTTAGATATATATAGCATTATATGCTGCATTATATGCTCTGTTTAATGCTAACAGAGGTGCACATTTGAGCATCTGTGGAATAAGTGCAAATGACAAACCTATCTCACTTTTAAATAAGATTATCAGTACTTATACTGATATCTTCAATATCATGTGGAAAAGACACTAAAATTCTAGTATTAACATTTTTTACTCCAGTATTGCAATACTGTCAAATATAAGTGACAGGGGCTTCCCTGGTGGCACAGTGGTTGAGAGTCCGCCTGCCGATGCAGGGGACGTGGGTTCGTGCCCCGGTCCAGGAAGATCCCACATGCCGCGGAGCGGCTGGGCCCGTGAGCCATGGCCGCTGAGCCTGCGCGTCCGGAGGCTGTGCTCTGCAATGGGAGAGGCCACGACAGTGAGAGGCCCGCATACCGCAAAAAAAAAAAAAAAAAAAGTGACAAAGCCAGGGTGCAAATCCAGGCATGGGAAACTGCAGAGTCCTGTGGCCTCCAAGCTAGTAGTACTCCAAGTAGTCCATCTGCAGATTGTTCATTATTGGTCTGCAGTGAGATAAAGGTAAATGGGAGCACAGCTTCTCTCATCAACAAAGTCTTGCATGAAAACATCATCAGCTGAATCTAATAATGTGCTTCATGGTGCAGGCTGACAACAGTCTGTGAGTGGTACTGGTCCACAGACCACATTTTGAGTAGCGCTGCTCTAAGCTACAATGCCTCTGTGAATACTTAGTTTAATTAAAACAAAATGTGTTTATGTCAACAATTTATCACCAAGATAAAGAAAATAATTAATCATAGTCTGCATAACTTACAAATGACCTCACCTTAACTTTTTTATGTCACATAAGAGGTACTTACTTAGTGTAACGCTAAAGTACAGCATACAAATCTAATATATGTTTGCTTGTTTGATCAGGATTAAATTGAAATACTCTGGTATTTTATATTAGTAAACTCTTCAAAAAATTTTAATGCTGTCTATGGATAACTTTACCTAGAGAGGAAAAGCCTTATTTAAGGTAATTAAAATAGTAATTACAATGGTTGGTCACTCTCAGGGAAAATGGTATCTTTCTGATCATCTTAACTCAGGGATTAATGATTTAGGCTGCAGCTGGATATTAAAGATGAGCACAGTGGAATACTATGCAGTCATATAGAAAGAACAAATCTATGAGAAAACACCTCTAAGATACGTTAAACAGAAAAAAAGGGGAGGTGGAGAATAGTCTACCTAGAACATAAAGTTACATATGTGCATATAAATTATTTCTCAAGGAATATTTAAGAAATTGGTAATTTTGTTTCAGGAAACAGGACAGGTAGATTAGGCGTCTGAGAGAAGAGTCATTTTAAATATAAGTTTAGTTTTGTATTGTTTTAATTTTTATTATGTACATAAAATATTTTAAAATTAAAACAATAAAAAAAGCAACGATGTCAATTTTGTTCTGTTTGGCTGTCAGCACCAGGAAGTCTCATTATTCTTTATATCTGGTGAAAATTATGATATTTGCTTGACTGTAAAAGTAGAAATGTAGAAAACAGTTGTGAAACTATCAAGAATAAATTAAAATCTAGGCAAAAATGCCTACCTGCGTCATTAAATGAAAAGTTTAAGTTTAGTGGAGGGATATGAGAGGTGCAGTTTTTCATTTTGAAATATTCATATGATCCCAGGTCTTACAGAAGAAGCAACAAAATAGTAAGAAATTGGCATCACTGTCGATCCAAAATGAGAAACGTGCTAATGAACTAGAGCAGAATGTAGATCACATGAAGCATCAAAAGGTACAGCTGCAAAAAAGACTTCAAGAAGAAAATGAGAAAAGGAAGCAACTGGATGCAGAAATTAAGCGGGGTCAACAAAAAATCAAAGTAATATTGTCATACTTTCCTGCTAAGCATAATATGAAATGTTCAATGGCTCAGAGCTAATGTAACCAAGGTCTTGATTCAGTTGGCTTGTGAGGTATCTCACCTTGGCCTGTCCTTGGCTGCTGTCCTCATTCACTTTAAAACTTTGTTGATCTACATAGTAAAAGCTATTTATTGAATTCTGAGTACTGTCTTGAAGGCTTTGACTTCCCAAAAGAAAGTGCCGTGATAATTTCTGTAACTAGGATCTTAACTTCAGTTGAGGCTGTCAAAAACACAAATTTATAAAGCTGACTTTCTAAAAAAATATCTAACATTTGAATAGGATTTGCCATTTTCAAAGTGCTTTGACATGCATTGTCCATGTGGCAGCATAGAAAAAAGTACAAGGTAAAATGGTACCATTTCATTCATAGTGTGCAGAAAAGTGATCAGACCTGTATGCCCAGCCGTTCTATAGAATGGATTGGGCTGGGGAGGAACTAGTGGTGTCAGCCTGGGCTCTGGAGCCAGGCTTGCATGTATTCAATCCCAACTCTCTCACTTCCTGGCTAGATAAGATCATTTACTGAGAAAATCACTTACCCTCTCTGTGTCTGTTTATTCTTATCTAAGATGGCCTTATCATACTTGCCTCAGTAGGGCTCTTTTGAAGAAGAGAATGATGATAATGATCATAATAACAACAACAAACACTTATCTAGCACTGTGTACCAGGCTCTGTTCTGTTCAAATGTTAAGCCAGACCCAAGGTTTGGAACATAATTGGAGATTTCCTAGATTTTAAACTTTGGAAAATAATATATTCTCAGACCTTCAAAAAAAAAATGACAGAATTTAGTGATGGAAGGGAACTTAAAAGAGCATTTAAGCCAAATTACTGATTCTTTTTTTTTTTTAATCAGCTTTATTGAGATATACTTCACATATCATACAGTTCACCCATGTAAAGCGTACAGTGAGTTTTGGTATATTACATTATTGATTTTTATAAAATAATATAACATGAAATTGACCATTTTAACTTTGTTTAAGCATATAGCTCAGTGCCATTAATTACATTCGGTGTTGTGCAACCATCACCACTGTCTTTTTCCAAAACTTTTTCATCACCCTTAATAGACACTTGGTAACCATTAGCAATAATTCCCTTTCCCCTCTTCCCCCCAAGCCCCTGGTAACCCTAATCTACTTCTCTCTTTATGAATTTGCCTATTCTAGATATTTCATAAAAGTGAAATCATACAATATTTGTCCTGTATCTGGATTTTTTCATTTAGCATCATGTTTTCAAGGTTCAGCCATGTTGTAGTATATATCAGAACTTCATTCCTTCTTATGGCTGGGTAATATTCCATTGCATACACAACATTTTGTTTCTGCATTTATCTGATAGGCACTTGGGTTGTTTCCACGTTTTGGCTATCGAATAATGCTGTGATAAACATTGGCATAGAAGTAACTGTTCAAGTGCCTGCTTTCAATTTGGAATTGAAATACCTAGGTGTGGAATTGCTGGGTCATATGCTAATTCTATGCTTAGCTTTTTGAGGAACCACCAACTGTTTCTGATAGTGGCAGCACCATTTTACATTCCCACCAGCAATGTATGAGGGGTCTGATTTCTCTGCATGTTCATCAACACTTGTCATTTTCTGTTTCTTTTTTATTATAGTCATCCAAGTACATGTGAAGTGGAATCTCGTTGTGGTTTTGATTTTCATTTCCATAATGACTAATGGTATTGAACACCTTTTCATGTGCTTATTGCCCGTTTGTATATCTTCTTTGGAGAAATGTCTTTTCAAGTTCTTTGTCTACTTTTTAATTGGGTTGTCTCTTTGTTGTTGAGTTGTGGGAATTCATTATGTATTCTGGACATTAAACTTTATCAGATACATGACTTCCAAATATTTTTTTCCATTCTGTAGATTATCTTTACATTTTCTTTTTTTTTTTAATTTTATTTATTTATTTATTTTTGGCTGTGTTAGATCTTCATTTCTGTGCGAGGGCTTTCTCTAGTTGTGGTGAGCGGGGGCCACTCTTCATTGTGGTGCACGGACCTCTCATTCTCATGGCCTCTCCTGTTGCGGAGCACAGGCTCCAGACGCACAGGCTCAGTAGTTGTGGCTCACGGGCCCAGTTGCTCCGTGGCATGTGGGATCTTCCCAGACCAGGGCTCGAACCCGTGTCCCCTGCATTGGCAGGCAGATTCTCAACCAGAGAAGCCCTTTACATTTTCTTGATAATATTCTTTGATGCACCAAAGTTTTACATTTTTTATGAAGTTCCAGTTTATCTATTTTTCCTTTTGTTGCTTGTGCTTTTAGTATCATATCTAAGAATCCATTGCCAAATCTAAGGTCATAAGGATTTACCCCTATGTTTTCTTCTGGAATCTTATGGTTTTAGCTCTTATATTTAGGTTCCTGGTCCATTTTGAGTTAATTTTTGTATATGGTGTGAGGTAGGGGTCCATCTTCATTCTTTTGCATGTGGAAATCCAGTTGTTCCAGCACCATCTATTGAAAAGACTATTCTTTCCCTGTTTAATGGACTTGGTACCCTTGTCAAAAATCAATTGGCTGTAGATTTATGAATTTATTTCTAAACTTTCAGTTCTATTCCATTTGTCTATATGTCTATCCTTGTGCAAGTACACACTGTTTTGATGACAGTAGCTTTGCAGTAGATTTTGGGAAGTAAGTCCTCCAACTTTGTACTTTTTCAGGATTGTTTTGGCTATTTGAGGACTCTTGAAATTCCACATGAATTTAAGGGTCAGCTTTTCCATTTCTGCAAAAAAGGCCATTGGAATTTTTTTTTTAATGCTTTAATTGTGTTTAATGCATGGTTCTTTTTTTTTTTACAGCAGCACTCAACAAATTTTTATTTTCAAATTATTCCTTTTACGACGATCTGTTCTTGGGTTTTTCTCTGTAGATCCACTTTTTAAAAATTTATTTATTTTCTTTATTTTTTTGGCTGCATCTGGTCTTAGTTGAGGCATGTGGTGCAGGCTCTTTGTTGTGGCACAATGGCTTCTCTCTAGTTGTGGCATGCAGGTTTTCTCTCTAGTTGTGGTGCGTGGGCTCCAGGGTGCGTGGACTCTGTAGTATGCAGCACACAGGCTCTCTCATTGAGGCGCGCAAGCTCAGTAGTTGTGGTGTGTGGGCTTAGTTGCCCTGCGGCATGTGGGATCTTAGTTCCCTGACCAGGGATTGAATGCAAGTCCCCTGCATTGGAAAGCGGATTCTTTACCACTGGACCACCAGGGAAGTCCCAGCCATTGGATTTTTTTTTTTTTTTTTTTTTGCAGTACACAGGCCTTTCACTGTTGTGGCCTCTCCCGTTGCGGAGCACAGGCTCCGGATGCGCAGGCTCAGTGGCCATGGCTCACAGGCCCAGCTGCTCCATGGCATGTGGGATCCACCCAGACTGGGGCACGAACCCGTGTCCCCTGCATTGGCAGGCGGACTCTCAACCACTGTGCCACCAGGGAAGCCTGCGGCCATTGGAATTTTGATATGGATTGTGTTGACTATGTAGATCTCTTAGTGTAGTATTGGCATCATGACAATATTAAGTTTTCCTATCCATGAGGATGGGGCATCTTTTCATTTATTTAAATCTTCTTTAATTTCTTTCAGAATGTTTTATAATTTTTAGTGTACTAGTCTTTTACCTCCTTGGTTAAATTTATTCCCAGATATTTTATTATTTTAGATGTTATTATAAATGGAATTGCTTTCTTAATTTCCTTGAGTTACTCATTCTAAATAATAATGGTAATAATCATTATTATAGCAGTAAATAATATTTATTATTTGTCTTCAGTCAGTACTGTGCTAAGCACTTATGTGCTTTATCTCATTTGTCTTTTTCTCTTCCTGTATTTTCATCTTTTCCTTTTCTCCTAGATTCTTTCTTTAAACATCTTAGACTTTTCTCATCCTAAAATTATTCTCCTTCAACTTTATACTTCTCTCTCTCACTTCTCCCCTTTATAACCAAACTTCTTGGAAAAGTTTACTATATTTGATTCTGTTTCCTTTCCTTTCATTTGTTCTCTTCTCCTCTCCAGTCTGGTTTCTGGGTCTTGGCTGTACCGTTCACTTCAAAGCTCTTGAGAAGTTCACTAGTGCTCTCTCTGTCACACCTCAGCTGCATCCACCATAGTTCACCACTCCCTCCATCTTGAAATATTTCCCCCTTTGCCTTTGTGAAATTATACTCACCTTGTTTTTTCTTCTCTGATTGCTTGTTCTTTGTCTTTGCTAGCTTATCCTACACTATCGTTTCCTACCTATGGAAATTACTCAGGGCTCTAGCCTATGCCCTCGTATCTTCCATACTCTGTCCTGGGTGACCTCTCACCTTGTCTTTTTCCATGACTGCAGTTTAACTCTGACAACTCCCAGATTTAATCCTTAATACCAGATTTGCCATTTGAGCTCTGGATTCATATATCCAACCATTGACATCTTTATTAGGTTGTCTTATAGGTGAATTCCCTTACTTACCTCGCCACTATTCCTCCTCCCTGCTCCCTTCATGGGAGAGAAAATATAGTTTTCCAGTGTACTTTACATGACATTTCAATGCATTCAGATGGGTAAGCTAGAAATTTAGCAGTCATCCTTGACTCTGTCCTCTTCCTCATTACGCATATCCAGTGAATCACAAAGTCCTATAAATTGAGTCTTCTAAATATCTTGAATCTGTTCAATTCTCATTTCGCTGACAACAGCCTAGTCTGTTCGTTCCTGTCCTTCCTCCAGTGTGAGGATCAGGCCTGCCTGTCAGTCCTGTGGTCTTTGGGTCTCAGCTTCTCATCTCTCATGAACCCTGGCTTAAAGCAACAAGACATAGCACTCTCTAAATCTATGTTTAGGGAAAAGAAAAATACTTTTGAGCAGAATGCATAGTCTGCTGAAATGCAACTCTGCCTGTAACTTAAACTTTTTACATTCTTATCTAGGGTAATTTTGTTCCTTCTCTCATTCTGGGGAAATGTGACCCATTTAAGGGGAGAATGAGTATTCCAGAGAAAGGAACAGTCTGCCCCGAAGATATATTGAAGTTTCTACTACTTAATGCAAAAGCAAAACCTGCTCAGAGTCCTAAGGGATATCTTGTCTTCTGTTTGGAGCTAACTGTCTAACATTCCATTTTTCACTTGACTAAACCATTTCCAGAGAATACTATGACTTCTGCATAGGTTCTCCATGTTCTTCTGCATGTTCTTCTGCATAGGTTCTTCAGTTCTTAACTGAAGACTATGGATGAGCTATAAAGGAAAGGTATAGGAACCCCTGAAATGTGACCTGGGATTTTTACTTCTCTAAGCACCAATTTCCTCATCTATAAAATGGGATTTATAATGGTATCTGTTTCATAGGATTATTGTGAGGATTAAATGGGATAATTAAATAGATGTAAAAAGCATAGCACAGTACCTGGTAGACAGTTATTTTACTATTATAATAGAGATTACAATATAAGGTAAAGGTAATTATGTCTAGAGCAACATGCAAAAGAGGGGATTAGACCACCTGCAGTACACTTTCAAAGCATTTGTAGAAGAATAGGAATAGTAGGCAGTCAGCTCCAGTATAAGGTGCCTTTATTTCAGCATCCTGAAGTTGCTGTGACTGTGACAGGGGCTAACTTATAACTGTGAACTAGAGCTAGGGAAGCATGAAAAATTAATGGGTAGTAAATATAACAGGGTCCAAATGCACTCATAATTCAACTCAAGTGGGCATAGAAAATTTATCTAGTCTATAGCAGACCTGTGTTCCTTATGACACCCCTCCCACCCTGCCCTGCCCAAACCATGTCACGAGAATTTCTGGAAATATCATGGGAACTAACCAAATTACCAGTCTGTCCAAACCTTATTCTGATAGTTTAAACATTTCCTTCAAATAATTCTCAGTTCTCTTGAATAAGAATATTCAGTCTCTTGGCCTCTTCCTCCCCATGATTCTCAAAGATAGAGTCTGGTATATGTGGTGTTCTGGTGTGTAGCTTTATTGCATCACATGGTGTTGAAGGGGAAGGGACTTTCTGAGTTTCATTTGGTCCTTGGATGTGACTGGCTGGAATCTGCTCTCTCTTGTTCACCTTTCCCTGCTGGCACTTGATATGAAGCCAGTATAGTTCATAGATTGGTCTCACTTTCAGCTTAGAGCCTGGAGGTGCTTTGGCTTCATCTCATCTCCTAATGGCATTATAAATCCCTGTTGAGACTATTAGATCTTCCATCTAGCTTGCTAGCCCAGTGGCCTGTCCTCACCTTCAGTTTTGGGGTCAATTCCCCACAATAACTGACCCCTATTTGTTCTCAACTCAGGATCCTCATCATCTGAGGCCAAGAAGTCCAATTAGTCTCTGTTTCCTGATCGTACTTCTCTGTTCTTTCAGCAAGACTGGGCAGATCCATGTGTGTGTGAGGCCTCTGCGCTGCAGTCCTCATTTTCTCCGTCTGCTCTCAGTGATACCTTTGTTTATCATCCCCTTTCTGGGCCAAAACTCAGAGAGAAGAAAATTGGGACACACATCTTTTTTACTGTCTCTTTTCTCCTTTCTGCCATTTCCAGGGCTGGAAAATGGTAGACTTCCCTTTTACTTCCTTTTTATCAGTACTTCTGAAATTACCTATGGAAAAGATACAAGTTTCATTTTATTATTAATTTGTCACAGCCCAATACCTTTGTAAAACAAGAACTAGTAGAAAAATGAAATAAAAACTAAAATATACAAGTCTATCTTTTAATTATTAGATTCAACAGACATAAAATATTCTGTTAAATTTTTGTAAAAGGTTCTAAACACTTACTTTTAATTTCTGTACTTATCCATCGTGGACCAGTAAGGAATAGCAGTGTGGACCAGTTCACTTTGAGTTCATGGCCTCCTTCCTGATTCCTGCTAAGCTTTGGTGGTGTATGGCAACATCGTCTCTAAACCCCAGTAGAACACAGGGGCCCTCTTGACATGACTCTTAAGATGTGAATGGAAACTAAAGGAATTTGGAAAATACTCTTCAGAGGACCATGATCAATCTTGAAAGACTATTTTCATGCTGCAGAATCTGATTTTTGAATGCTGGAAACTGAATATAACTTTTCTTTTTACATTTCTCCTGTGATAAATTCTAATATCCCCATTGCAGATGGGTGCCTTGGGTGGACTAACTGAAGGTAATGAACTCAGAAAGGCAGAAGAAAAGAGCAAATTTATAATTTTCATACTCTTATCCCTGTTATGCAAATTTGTAACACTGGCAAAGAATGAAAAAAAATACCTAGTTTTTCTAGTAAATCCTGATTTTTCCTGTGAGATTTTATTGCTTGAATGAGGGGCTAACATTATTTTCTTCTTAAATGGTCCCAACCTTCATCTACTCGTTTTCTTTCTTTTTGCAACTAAGAAAGTAAACGTTAAAATGATTATCTGCATAAATATTTAATGATGACCATGTAGTAAAAGCAATAAGGTGTTTTCAATTCCTGTTATCTATAGGAACTACAGTTAAAAACAGAACAGGGAGAAGGTCTAAAACTGAAAGCTGAGGACCTTGATGCATTTAAGACGAAAAGGAGAAAAGGTTCGTTTGGAAGTATAGACCAACTCCAGGTTTGTCGATTCTATTTAGTGTTTCCTGGTTTCACTTCAATTTGATGATTGTCTAAGTAGGGGTAAAAAGTGGTGGACTCTGAATAAAATCTTCAAACACTAGATTTTGCCACTCAAGTACAAAATTTCTAATATTTCTTCTGAATTTTTTGTGTTATTAAAAAATTAATTTCCCATCCGGAAATGTGCTGTATTCTTATTTCAGTAGAAATGGGTTTATCTGAATGTTGAGGAATGTAAACATGAAAACTAGATTGTATTTATTCCCATGTCAAGACTGGTTTATTCACCTGGAAACATATATTTCTAAAGATAAGAGATCTCTACTCAAGCACAACCAAATTGTATATGCACCATATATAATATATTAAAAAGCTATTGTTTTAGTGCCACATTTAAAAAATGAAATCCATAGATTAATATCAAAGTTCAAAGAAACAAAGTTTTAATTTTATGTAAATTAGAAATGGCAGTTCTAAAAGTCTTGAAGATTAATGTGCTTAAAACTGTAATTACCCTCAAATGCAAATACATCACCTTAATTCTGAAAAATTTATTTGCTCTCTCTTCTTAAACCTTATATATTTTAATAGTAAAATTTAGGACATGAATGTATTCTCAGTTATTTTACTAGTGTATTTTAGAAATTAGTTGAAGAGCTCTCTCTCTGACGTGCTTGGTAATATTTCTGGGTGGAAGGGTATGTGGGGGAGTAGGTGAGGTAGGAATGCATAGAATAGTTAGACCTGCTTTTCAAAATGTTAAGGATCTAAATTTTAAATGAATACAATAATAGATTCCCACAGCTTGCACTGATTATGTTGGGTTAAAAATAATAATAAAACAAACAAACAGAGACCTTCATGCTTTTTAATGTTGTAAAACAACATTTTCCAGAATTTGACTCTAAACAAGAACAAGATTATATATTAATCAATATGACTATCCAAAGACCTTTTAATAGGACATTGATTTGATATGAAGCTCTCTTATAAGAAGAGAGTATTTAAAATTGGAACTGTGTGGTAGGAATATTTATTATAAGAAAAGACAAAATAAGAAATTTTCAGAAAAGTTACTAAGATACAGTGAATTGCACAAATCATACCCTTTATTATATCAAATGCAGAAAAATCCATTCATTTATTATTATTTCCCTAAAAAAACCTGTATTATGTTAGCAGACTCCTACCCATTCTTCAAAGCACAGCTAAAATATTGCCTACTCTGTGAGGCTGGCACTGACATTTCTTCCATTTCTCAGACAGAACCGATCCCTCCTTCCATTTTTGCATACATAGTACCTAGGAGTTTGCTGTATACAACATTTATTATCAACCGTCATAATTTTTTGGTTTCTTTCCTGTTGGAATGGAGCTTACAGAATATGTTATTCATCTTTCAGACCCCACTCACAGTCAAGAAATGTTTGTAGAATATGTTTTAAGTTAATTGCTAGTCTTCATAGGGTCTCATATATGGAGTTTCTAAGGTATAGCTGGATATAACAAAACTAAAGTATTTCTGTAGCTGCTCTGGGATATGCTTCCTGTTCCTAATAATTGTAGAGCTGCTATTTTAGGCCTCAATATTACTTGGATGTGCTGTTGCTTATAGGACCATACTATCTAGGTCTGGATGGAAAACTACATAGCTCTGGACCTGCTTTGCCTTGGCCACTTTGCTCTCTTTTTCTCATGCATATTCACTGTCTTATTGTCTTAATATAGATTTCTAGGGACAGTTTTTATCAAGTTTGAGAAGAACTGGAAAATAGTTCTATATTGATTTGTTTTCTTATTATTTGTTATTTAGGTGGCATTGCTGCATTACTATGTCCCAGTGCAGATGGACACTTGGTAGAGTTCATCTTGGACAGTCATTCCATTCACATTTTTGTTTGTACTTATTTCTGGGTATCCTTAACTGAAGAGAATACTGAGATGTTTGTTTTGGAAATCTTTACAGCTCAATTTATTTTATTTTGTAATTATTTGATGTTGACAGGCTACAATGCAGAGTGGATTTCCATGCTCCATCATCTATGTCTTCCACAATGCGTATTCATTTATTCACCTCATTAGTTGATTGATTGAATCAAGAATTCATTTAACATTTTATTGAAAGCCAATCATGGGCCAGGCAGTAGAGCAGGCACTGAGGCTACAGAGGCAAAAAGCACTGTCGCTGCAATCAGTCAAGGAGCTCAAGTAGGGGAGAAAGACTGTAGAACAATCAGTAGTATTAGTGCTGTGAGAGAGGTGTGCACCTCTGTAACAGAGAAGATTTCCAGCATGTTCTCAGAACTAACTCTCAATATAAAGAAAACTGTCAGCCTGAAAAATCTCAGACTCAAAACATATTTGTGGAATAAATTTTAATTCCTTATAAAACTACACAGGAAGATGTTAGCTTAGAACCACTTATTTCTTGACAGTTTTGCACAGACACTATTTTATTATTCTCACTGTTCATTTAAGGTATTCCAGATAGTTTTTAAATGTTCATTTAAGGTGTTTTAGTCAATCTGAAGCTATATTATTACCATATAAATTTTATGGTGAAGAAAAATTATAACATTTCTTTGGAATTTTAATGTAGAAATTGGATGAGCAAAAGAAATGGTTAGATGAAGAAGTAGAGAAAGTTCTGAACCAACGCCAAGAATTAGAGGAGCTGGAAGAAGACTTAAAGAAACGGGAGGCCATAGTTTGTAGGAAGGAGGCCCTGTTACAGGAGAAGAGCCATCTGGAAAATAAGAAGCTACGATCTAGTCAGGTATTCTATTTAATATGCTCTTTGATTCTGGTTGTAAGCCTTATAAACTAGGATTTATTTTTCTCTGTGAAGTAAATCATACCACTGTAAAGTTAGAAACCAAAAGAAAACTTTTCTGGTTTTCAGTGTATTTCGCTTATTAGTGCTTACTTAATGTCTATCACTAAAATCTATTTTGAAGTAAAATGTTCAATGTTCTACCAAGTATGATTTACTTATTATTAACTTTTGGGGGGTATTTTAAAAATTGTAGTATATTATACATAACATAAAATTTACCGTTTTGACCATTTTAAAGTGTACAATTCAGCGGCATTAATTACATTTACAGTGTGGCACAACCATCACTGTTGTCTATTTCCAAACTTTTTATTGCCTCAAACAGAAACTCTGTAACCATTAAGCAATAATTCACCATTTCCCCTGGCAGCCTCTATTATTAACCTTAGTGGATATTTAATTAATTAATTTATTTATTTATTTTGCGGTACGCGGGCCTCTCACTGTCGTGGCGTCTCCCGTTGTGGAGCACAGGCTCCAGACGCGCAGGCTCAGCGGCCATGGCTCACGGGCCTAGCTGCTCCGCGGCATGTGGGATCTTCCCGGACCGGGGCACGAACCCATGTCCCCTGCATCAGCAGGCGGACTCTCAACCACTGCGCCACCAGGGAAGCCCCCTTATTGGATATTTTAAAAATTAATTGTACCATTTGATGCTGTAGAGTGAACATTGATAATTTGGAAGAATAGACTTGAAAACGATCTGTCATTTACTACTCACAGTTAGGGGTTTGCAGGTTTCCTGTAAAAGAAAGAAGATTTTGTATAGTGAAGATTTGTTTATTTTTCTAATTAAAAAGACAAGGGAGACTTCTAGTTTTCTAGTTTCAACAAGATGTGATATTTAGGAAGTCAGAACATACTGAGGTAAGCAGAGAGTGCAAATAAAGGAAACCCACAGGAAATCATAGCAAAATTGATTCTTTGAAGGTTGTTTTAATAAAACAGAAGAGAAACTTGAGACATATTTCTGGGTTTCTTTTAAAACAAAAGTCATAAGAATATTACATATTTTTTCAGTATTTAAGAAATACCATAAGATGCGATCATATGCATTTCAGACAAGAAACATGATATAAAAAAGCCTATATTCATAACATAGAGATTTAACTCAAATGAATGAAAGACCTAGATGTAAGTGCTAAAACTATAAAAGTCTTAGAAGAAAACATAGGTATAACTCTTTGTGACCTTGGGTTAAGCAATGGTTTCTTGGATATTTCACCTAAAGCACAAGCAACAAAAGAAACACTAGATAAATTGGACTTCATCAAAATTAAAAATGTTTGTGATGCAAAGGACATTATCCAGAAAGTGAAAAGATAACCCACAGAATGGGAGAAGATATTTGCAAATCATATGTCTGATAAAGGACTTGTATCTAGAATAGATAAAAAACTCTAACAACTCAATAATAAAAAGACAACCCAATTAAAAAATGGGCAAAGGATATAATAGAAATTTCTTCAAAGAAGATACACAAATGTCCAATAAGCACATAAAAAGATGCTCAACATCATTAGCCGTCAGGTAAATGCAAACTAAAATTTAAATGAGATACTGCTTCACACCCACTAGGATGGCTATAATCAGAAAAATAGATAATAAGTGTTAGTGAGGATATGAAGGAATTGGAACTCTCATACACTGCTGGTGGGATTGTAAAATGGTGCAGTTGCTTTGGATAACTATCTTGTAGTTCCTCAAAAGGTTAAACATAGAATTACCAAATGACCTAGCAATTCCACTCCTAGGTGTATATCCAAGACAAGTGAAGACATACGTGCACAGAAAAACTTGTACATGAATGTTCATAACAGCATTATTCATAATAGTCAAAATATGAAAACAACCCAAATGTCCTTCAACTGATAATATATAAATGAAATAATGGGATATTATTCAGCAATAGAAAGGAATGAAGCACTGATACATTCTACAACATGGATGAACCCTGAAAATGTTATGTTAAGTGAAAGAAGCCAGTCACAGTAGGCAGTTCCATAGAGACAGAAAGTAGAATACTGGTTACTTAGGACTGGGTGGGGGCTTGGTGAGGAAATGGAATGACTGCTAGTGGGCATGGGGTTTCTTTTTTGGGGCTGATGAAATGTTCTAATATTGATTCTGGTGATGGTTGCACAACTTTGAGAATATACTAAAACCATCTAATTATACACTTTAGGTGAATTGTATGGTACGTGAGCTATATTTTAGTAAAGCTATTACTCAAAAAAACTATAAACCCATAAAGGGAAAAAACAGTAGGGGAGACAACAGAGGACAAAATGTTACCAAAAAATGTAAGATGGAAAGCAGATAGATAAGTGGTTACTGACTTAGCAGAACAGAAGAAGCTGAAATCCAAATGTCTAGAAGAGGGACATCAATGAGAGCCAAGCCTTTAACTTTAGCTTTTTTTTTTTTTTAAATAACAGCTTTATGAGATATAATTCACATAAACATGAAAAAGACTCAGAAATGAAGGGACCCTGATTTTTAGACGGCGGGAGTGAGGCCTAAGGATGAAAACAGGGCATAGTCAGGAAAGCATCCTTTTCTGATTCTGGGACTAGATGATTTATTTTCTGAAGATTGAACCAGATACAGCAGAGGGCCGTGTTAAGTCAAAATAAACAGGGAATGAATGAAAGTCTGAATCCTGAGATATCCATTTCCTAACCCCTACTTGGATCCCAAAATGCTGGCAGCCAGACTTACACTTCCCAGCAGGAGATTGGTGGATCTTTCTGAAACAGTCCCAGAAAAAAAGACCTTAAAAAATTTACATTTGGGAGCCCCCAACTAAGTGGCCAGATCCCAGATATATCCTATTGTGACACATCTTGCCCACAGCAGTTTATCAGGATTTTAATACCTGACTCTTAAGTATGATGTATATTTCAGGAATGCTACTAACATTAAAGACAGAGGCCAAAACAAAAGGGAAAAAAAAAAAAAGAAGCTCAGATAAATTATAGAGATAGAGCAAGGAGCTGAAAAAACTTCTTAAAAAACCTTAATATCTTCAAGGTGGTAAAAGATGATACTCTATCCGTAAAGCAAGAATTGCAGCCTATAAAAAACATGAAAGAACTTTCGGAAATTAAAAGGATTGGAGGATAATGTTAAGGAAGTATCTCAGAAAGTAAATAAAAAGATAAATAGATATTAGGAGGAATAAAATTTAATTGGCAGGTAAACCCACAAAGTCCATCATCCAAGTAACAGGAATTCCAGAAAGATACAACAGAGAAAACAGGAGAAGAGGAAATTATCAAAGACATAATACAAAAAAATTTGTCAGCACTGAAGATATAAGACTGGGTTGAAATAGCTTATCAAAGGCACAGCAAAGAGTACTAAAAGCATATCATTGTGAAGTTTTGAGTACACTAGGGGAAAAAATGTATCCTGAAAGCTTCCAGATAGAAGACTAGTCACTTGAAAATCTTGAGAGTCAGAATGGCATTAGACTTCTCAACCTTCTTCATTAGAAGTTAAAAGACCTGAAGCAGTCTTAAAATTCATAAGGAAAATGGTTTCCAAACAAGGATTCTCTTTTTAGCCTAACTATCAATCAAATGGGAAGGTAGAATAAGGACATTTTCCGGTGAAAAAATTACCTACTACCTAGCCTGTCTCAGGAAACTACTAGAGGATGTGCTCCTTAAAAATGAGGGTGCAAGCTATGATAAAGGAAGACTCAGGATCCTGCAAATGTGATCTAACTGGAAATTTTCAGGATAATACCAAAGGAGGTCCAGGAACAACTAGTCCAGTTTGGAGCAGGAGGATGGAGGCTCCAGGCAAAATGTTCACGTATTCACAAAATCATGTAAACTGACCATTGGTTTATCTAAAAACTATAATACAACTTATGTTGGGAGAATAGAGGGAGGGGAAGTACAGAAGAGGAGGCATAGGAGTGCTAAATCCTTGTCTTCCGTAATAGATAATCAGCAGACAGTATCTAAAATTGGTAATGTTATTTAGAAACATGGACATGAACACCAAAAGAAATAGCTTAAAAGGTTAAAGATGGTTGTTTCTAGGGAGCAGGACTCAGGGGAAAGGGTCAGGTAGGGGACTCTTTTTAAAAACATTATTAAACCTTATGGCAGTATATACATATAATTACTTTGACGAAAAACTCTTTTTAAGATTATCTTAAATTGGTCATAATGAAGATCACCGTAAATCTAACTGGCCATAATTTTGACCGGAATGAAATAAGAGTAGAAACAAATTGTATGTTTAAATAACAACAAACCAAATGTCAACCTCTAGGAAATGTTAGCATACTTAATTCTACTATGTAACAGGCCAAGAAAGAAAAGTTTAATTTGGAAAATAATACAAAAGAAAAATACTGCCTCTCAAACCTGTGTTGTATAGTCTGGTTTGGCCAAGCAATACTTAGTAATAAATTCATTGTTTGAAAAATCTCCACTTTTTAAAAAAAGGCATTCAACTTAAGATTTTAGAAAATGAAGCTTCCCCAGTCCCCCAAAAAACTCCATGGGAGAAAACAATAATGTAAAAGCTAAAAATATGTTCACTTAGTAATTTTCTCTGTGTTTTTCCTAATTTATTTACAGTCTGGATTTCTAATAACTGATCTTGGGGTGTCTGGTTGATTGTCTTTTTAGGCTTTAAACACAGATAGTTTGAAAATATCAACTCGCCTGAGCTTGTTGGACCAAGAGTTGTCTGAAAAGAATGTGCAGCTCCAGAACAGCACAGCTGAGGAGAAAATAAAGATTTCAGAACAAGTTCAAGCCCTCCAGAAAGAAAAGGATCAGCTACAGAGACGAAGAAACAGCGTGGATGAGAAACTTAAAAATGGTAGTGTGTTATCACCTGAAGTAAGTCGGTATGCTTTGAAACTAGAAGTACTGTATGATGGATCACTTGGATGATTTCCTCCATTTTTGTTACTTAAACATAAAAATGACAAATCTGGTCAACTTTGTTTCCTTGAGACTTTTGTCAGATGTAATGAGTCTGCCTGTCACCTGTTTGGCGCCATGAGGCATGCTTGACTAGAAACTGTGATGTCCTCTCGTAGAGGTCCATAAACGTGGTCCCTTCCAGGCATTGCCAGGGACTGGGAGACTAACGTTTCTTTTGAGTATGGTCTTTCTTAGCTGGGGTTTCTCATCTGAAATCACAGAACACAGAAAAAGATTTGAGGGACACTTTTCTTCATTTCTTCCAAAGAGGGCACCTGTCTTCTCTCTATGTACCTTTCTTGAATGATACTTGGTAATTCATCACATATAACCGATGTCTAGGGCATTAATGCTTAATTCTTTCAGAAAGTATGGGAGCATGTTCCACTCTAAGTCCTAGCCAAGTAGATGCATAAAACTCATATCCCAATAAAAACACCTTTTAGGGGCTTCCCTAGCGGCGCAGTGGTTGAGAGTCCGCCTGCCGATGCAGGGGACACGGGTTCGTGCCCCGGTCCAGGGGGATCCCACATGCCGCAGAGCGGCTGGGCCCGTGAGCCATGGCCGCTGAGCCTGCGCGTCCAGAGCCTGTGCTCCGCAACGGGAGAGGCCACAACAGTGAGAGGCCCGCGTACCGCAAAAAAAAACCAAAAACCAAAAAAAAAACACCTTTTAGGATTTTTCATTTAGGGGAGGATATGACTTCTCTCACCTTTATTTTTTTTAACTATGTAAAAGATGTTTCATTTGTAGGCTAGCAAACTGTCCCAGACTTTGTCTTTTCAAAATTTTACTTCAGTTGGCAGTGGTATCTATACCTTATTACTTTATCAGACAAAGATGAACTTTTTTTTTTTTTTAATTTATTTTTGGCTACACTGGGTCTTTGTTGCTGTGTGCAGCCTTTCTCTAGTTGCAGCAAGCGGGGGCTCCTCTTCATTGCAGTGCTTGGGCTTCTCATTGCAGTGGCTTCTCTTGTTGTGGAGCACGGGCTCTAGGTTTGCGGGCTCAGTAGTTGTGGTGCACGGGCTCAGCTGCTCCGCGGCATGTGGGATCTTCCTGGACCAGGGCTCAAACCCGTGTCCCCTGCATTGGCAGGTGGGTTCTTAACCACTGCGCCACCAGGGAAGCCCCAAAGATGAACTTTTGAGCCTGGATTTTCTCTGCAAATATTTATAGTTGATGTCCAAAGTAAGGGAAAGCTGCTGAAAGTAAGTGGCTGGGAATCATGTATCTTGTGGTGTTTTAGATTGGAGCAAGTGTGACAAGAAGTGAAAGGGGCTGGTTAAGAAGGAACAGGGGAAAGGATTTCATGACATTATTGTTCATTGAGTTGATGAAAGAAATTGAAGACAACCTTGACTGGGGGCTATGTGACATTATAAGCTTCTACTGCCCTATTTTATAACTTAATTGGGGTAGCTTTGTCAAGGATCACAGAATGAGGTTGTCCTCCTGAGGCTGTTAAATTGGAGCCCCAAGCCTACAGATGTGAAGGTCTGAGAGCCTTAGATTCAGCAAAACATAGGATTTAAGGAATTCTTGCCTGCCCAGGACAGTTACTGGGCCCTATGGGAGAAAAAAAAAGAAGGAGAAAACATTATGCTTCTCTTGAGGAATTCATACTACATCTGAGGAGACAGATAGAAAGATGAGAAAACTCTAAACCCTGAAGAACATAAAAAAGCAAGTTATAGATAATGTAATAAAGCTATACTTATTACATTATTTATACAAAACAATGCAGTGATCATTTGGGGGAAGATTCAATTAAGGCAGCCTTGTTAGATCAGAATCTTGAGCTGGATTATGAAAAACATGGTATATATTGATAGATATAAGAAAGAAGGCCATTTTAGATAGAACACTGTTAAATAAGGCATAGAGATGGGAATGAGCAAATTATGTTTGCAGAGGGGTAGAGTGGCCATTCTTTTTTAATTTTAATCTTTTTGTACAATTTTTTTTTTTTTTTTTTTTTTTTTTTGCGGTACGCAGGCCTCTTACTGTTGTGGCCTCTCCCGTTGCGGAGCACAGGCTCCGGACGCGCAGGCTCAGCGGCCATGGCTCACGGGCCCAGCCGCTCTGTGGCACGTGGGATCTTCCCGGACCGGGGCACGAACCCGTGTCCCCTGCATTGACAGGCGGACTCTCAACCACTGCGCCACCAGGGAAGCCCTTTTTGTACAATTTTTAAGGTTACACTCCATTTAGAATTATTACAAAATATTGTCTATATTCCCTGTGTTGTACAATACATCCTTGTAGCCTGTCTTACTCCCAATAGTTTGTACCTCCCATACTCCCACCCCTATAATGCCCCTCCCCCCACACTGGTAACCACTATTTTGTTCTCTATATCTGTGAGTCTGCTTCTTTTTTGTTATATTCACTAGTTTGTTGTAATTTTTAGATTCTGCCTATAACTGATATAGCATTTGTCTTTCTCTGACTTATTTCACTTAGCATATTGCCCTCCAAGTCCATCCATGTTGCTGCAAATGGCAAAATTTTGTTCTTTTTTATGGCTGAGTAGTATTCCATTGTGTATATATACCAATTCTTCTTTATCCATTTGTCTGTTGATGGACACTTAGGTTGCTTCTGTGTCTTGGCAGTTGTAAATAATGCTGCTGTGAACAATGGGGTGCATGTGTCTTTTCTAATTAGTGGGTGTTTTTTTTTTTCTGGATATGTACCCAGGAGTGGAATTGCTGGGTCATATAGTAGTTCTATTTTTAGTTTTTTGGGAAACCTCCATATTGTTTTCCACTGTGCACCAATTTACATTCCCACCAACAGTGTATGAGGATTCCCTTTTCTCCACATCCTCACCAACATTTGTTATTTGTGTTCTTTTTGATGATAGCCATTCTGACAGGTGTGAGGTGGTATCACATTGTGGTTTTGATTTGCATTTCCCTGATGATTAGCAATGTTGAGTATCTTCTCATTTGCCTGTTGGCCATCTGCATTTCTAGAGGGTCAATTCTTATCTTCAAGAAACATTTAAGTTTCTATTTCATGAGGAATTCTGTAACTAAAAACATTATGTAGTGTTTTGTGGTGAAAATGCAGCACAATGCATGGTACTTGTTTGGCAGCCACCCTGGATTTGTTTGAGGGAAGGGTGAGCCGCCTACAATCGGTGGGGTTCCATTTAGTCCTGTGAGCGTCTGTGCACCCTGCTTCCACATGGTTGGTTCTTCTTAGCGTAGCTCTGAAATGGGCTCTGCTCTCACCACTGTTTTCACGCCAAGATTGGTAGTACTAAATAGATCTCCAGTAGCAGATGATCAGGAACATGAGATTCTGCTGTGACATAAGACATCAGTAAAATCTAGGTGGAATGGTTTGCTGTTTTGATGTCTTTAAACTTGCTCAGAATTATTTTTTCTTTCCACAATAAATCAGAATATTTTTTCTAATTGTATTACTTCATGGGAAATGATAGAAAGATTTTAGATCACTATACTAGCACAGGATTACCCAACAATTTAATATAGACAAATCACCTCCTTTTTTGGGGGGTAAAATCCAGAAACTAAAATTTAGAAAAAATAAAATATTTGAACTGTGTTTTTCTAATAATGCAGAGCAGTTACCTAGTAAGTGGAGTATAGGAAGAATACATATGAATATCTATGTTTATTTCATCTTTTACATTTTCAATTTCATGTTTTTTCGGTTTTTTTTAAATTTCATGTTTTATCATTAGAAAATGCATATAGTTTATAGAGAAATACATGCAGTGCTTGCTCAAAAGGTTTTGTTTGTCATGTTTGTTTTTTACTAATGGGAAATTTGTGATCTAAGATGTTTGGAGACCACTGCTTTAGATCATTGTTACTCGCAGTGTGATCTCTGTACCAGCAGCAATAGTATCACCTGGGAGCCTGTTAGAAATGCAGAGCCTCAGGCACCACCAAGACCTGCTGAATTAGAAGTCTGCATTTTTACAAGCTCCCTGGTGCATGTTTGGAAAGCAGTGCTCTGTGACAAAGCATAGTCAACTCTTGATAATCTAAGGTTTGAGTTATGGCAAATTCTTCATCCTGGGACAGCTTCCCATTGCCCCTCATCTTCTCAACCTACAGCTTTTTGCTGGGTTAGATGGAACCACAAATATTTATATGCTGGAGCCTCACTAGAGCAGGCTATCCTCAGGGTTCTATAGATTTGCTACCTTACATTATCTCAGTGCTTCGCTAACATAGATCCAAAACTATAGAAACTAAATTTGTACCAAATTGTTCTCAGCCATTACATAAAGGCAAACTCTTTCCACATTTATTTTTTTTGTTTTTTTTTGTGTGACCTTTCTAAACTGTTTTAACTTACAGGCCTTATAAAATGTCAGTTTTGTGGCAATAAATATTAGCTCCTGTGCTTGCAGAAAACATGAACTTACTACTTTGCAGGAGAAAGAGTTATCAGCAGAACTATGTCTTTTTCACAAATAATGGGGCTCACTGTGCTCAGGTGTACTAGGTAATCCTTTCTTTTTTTTTTTAATTTTTAATTTTTATTTTATTTATTTTTTTATGCAGCAGGTTCTTATTAGTTATCCATTTTATACATATTAATGTATATATATCAATCCCAATCTCCCAATTCATCACACCACCACCACCCCCTACTGCTTCCCCCCATTGGTGTCCATACATTTGTTCTCTACATCTGTGTCTCAATTTCTGCCCTGCAAACTGGTTCATCTGTACCATTTTTCTAGGTTCCACATATATGCATTAATATACGATATTTGCTTTTCTCTTTCTGACTTACTTCACTCTGTATAACAGACTCTAGATTCATCCACATCTCTACAAATAACCCAATTTTGTTCCTTTAATGGGTGAGTAATATTCCATTGTATATACGTACCACATCTTCTTTATCCATTCGTCTGTCGATGGACATTTAGGTTGCTTCCATGACCTGGCTACTGTAAATAGTGCTGCAATGAACACTGGGGTGCACATGTCTTTTTGAATTATGGTTTTCTCTGGGTATATGCCCAGTAGTGGGATTACTGGGTCATATGGTAATTCTATTTTTAGTTTTTTAAGGAACCTCCATACTGTTCTCCATAGTGGCTGTATCAATTTACATTCCAACCAACAGTGCAAGAGAGTTCCCTTTTCTCCACAGTCTCTCCAGCATTTGTTTGTAGATTTTCTGATGATGCCCATTCTAACTGGTGTGAGGTGATACCTCATTGCAGTTTTGATTTGCATTTCTCTAATAAATAGTGATGTTGAGCAGCTTTTCATATGCTTCTTGGCCATCTATATGTCTTCTTTGGAGAAATGTCTATTTAGGTCTTCTGCCCATTTTTAGATTGCGTTGTTTGTTTTTTTAATATTGAACTGCATGAGCTGTTTATATATTTTGGAGATTAATCCTTTGTCCGTTGATTCATTTGCAAATATTTTCTCCCATTCTGAGGGTTGTCTTTTTGTCTTGTTTGTAGTTTCCTTTGCTTTGCAAAAGCTTTTAAGTTTCATTAGGTCCCATTTGTTTATTTTTGTTTTTATTTCCATTACTCTAGGAGGTGGATCAAAAAAGATCCTGCTGTGATTTATGTCAAAGGGTGTTCTTCCTATATTTTCCTCTAAGAGTTTTATAGTGTCCAGTCTTACATTTAGGTGTCTAATCCACTTTGAGTTTATTTTTGTGTATGGTGTTAGGGAGTGTTCTAATTTCATTCTTTTACATGTAGGTGTCCAGTTTTCCCAGCACCACTTATTGAAGAGACTGTATTTTCTCCATTGTATATCCTTGCCTCCTTTGTCAGAGATTAGTTGACCATAGGTGCATGGGTTTATCTCTGGGCTTTCTATCCTGTTCCATTGATCTGTATTTCTGTTTTTGTGCCAGTACCATACTGTCTTGATTACTGTAGCTTTGTAGTATAGTCTGAAGTCAGGGAGTCTGATTCCTCCAGCTCTGTTTATTTCCCTCAAGACTGCTTTGGCTATTCGGGGTCTTTTGTGTCTCCATACAAATTTTAAGATTTTTTGTTCTAGTTCTGTAAAAAATGCCATTGGTAATTTGATAGGGATTGCATTGAATCTGTAGATTGCTTTGGGTAGTATAGTCATTTTCACAATGTTGATTCTTCCAATCCAAGAACATGGTATATCTCTCCATCTGTTTGTATCATCTTTAATTTCTTTCATCAGTGTCTTATAGTTTTCTTCATATCAACAAATTGAAGAATAAAAACCATATGATCATCTCAATAGATGCAGAAAAAGCTTTTGACAAAATTCAACACCAATTTATGATAAAAACTCTCCAGAAAGTGGGCATAGAGAGAACCTACCTCAACGGTAATAAAGGCCATATATGACAAACCCACAGCAAACATCATTCTCAATGGTGAAAAACTGAAACCGTTCCTCTAGGATCAGGAACAAGACAAGGATGTCCCCTCTCACCACTGTTATTCAACATAGTTTTGGAAGTCCTAGGCACGACAATCAGAGAAGAAAAAGAAATAAAAGGAATACAAATTGGAAAAGAAGAAGTAAAACTGTCACTGTTTGCAGATGACATGATACTATACATAGAGAATCCTAAAGATGCCACCAGAAAACTACTAGAGCTAATCAATGAATTTGGTAAAGTTGCAGGATACAAAATTAATGCACAGAAATTTCTTGCATTCCTATACACTAATGATGAAAAATCTGAAAGAGAAGTTAAGGAGACACTCCCATTTACCACTGCAACAAAAAGAATAAAATACCTAGGAATAAACCTACCTAGGGAGACAAAAGACCTGTATGCAGAAAACTATCCACATTTGTTTTTGGTAGAATATAATCATAGTATGCATTCAAAAGTCAAATATTTTCTTGGGTTATTCACTTTTATTTTCTGGTTCTTCTTATTCACCTAAGTACCTTTCAGGATTTAAGTTTGTTTTTCTTAAAAAGGTGAATATTATTTTCTTCCTTATGGAGTGATTATCAAATCTTCAAATTCAGTAATTGCACAAAGAAATTAAATGGCTGCTGAACTTTTTTTTTTCCAAAATGGCTCTTTCAGGAGATTTTATAAAATGGCTTTAAAAAAAATAAGTATTATTCAACCTCCCATTGGAATAGGTTATTAACCTACCTTTTCCCTGAATTCCAGAAAAGGAGTTCCAGAAGTCATTCTCACTGTTCGTTGGGGAGATCAGAAATAGTAACATTATTTTTCTTTGAAATGCTATGGGGAGGAGAGGAGAGAAATACTTGGGTCATATACCCAAGACATATGAAAATGTTTTTTGCTCCTCTCTCTTCATTAAGTTGTTCAGCAGATACGTACTGAGTTTAAACTATGTAATATGTACTGTGCTGGGCAATAAGGATGTGAGTATGGACAAGACCATCTGCCCTCAGGGAACTTAAAGTTGAAGTGGCCTCCACCACAAGTACGGGGATACAAAAATATATATCCAGGTCTTACCACGTCCAAAATAATTTCTTACCAGAGATTTAGATCCCCCAAATAAGATGTTATTTGGATAATTCAGAGAACGGCTAGGTTTTCTGACAGCAATTCATCAGATTTTTTTTTTCCTACAGAGGGAATCTTCTTTGGCATATGAAAAAAAGGTTTTGCTGCCATCATTTTTAGTGCCTACACTTTCCCTCTAATGACATCTCCTAGGAATCTTATAAAATGTTTCATGTCCTTAAATCCTCACTACTTTTTCTTATGTTACACAGTGTTTTTTCCCTGGAGACTCTCCTCTGATTACTAGTTCTTAATAACTTATTTTAATATATTTCCTCTTTCCTTCCTAGCAATATATTGTTTTGATAGATCCTTGAAGGGACCCTCGAGGTCTCCAGATCTCAGTGACACATAATATGCACTTTAGGAGCCATGGAGGGAGATAACATGATGACACTGTCAAACCTGTGGGCTGAGGCTTTGTTCAAGTGTATTCCTTCGTGATCAGCATTTGCTTACGACCTTGGGATGTTTCATAACTCACCTAACCTTCTTCCTCTTCCATTTTGCTACCCAAGGTTTACTACAAAGATTCAATGATTATTTGTTATATATATGTGTGTGTGTTTGTGTGTGTGTGTGTACACACAGTGCATTGTGTAGCATAGCAAGCACTCAATAAACATTTTTTTTAATTTAGTAGAAGAATGGTACTGTCCATTAGACTCAAATAGCATAATAAGATCTTAGTATATGACAAAGTCCAAGTTATACTGTTTCATTTAAAATGAGTGATTTCTTTTGTATTATATCTAGGAAGAACATGTTCTTTTCCAACTTGAAGAAGGGATTGAAGCTTTGGAAGCTGCAATTGAATACAAGAACGAACATATCCAGAGTCGCCAGAACTCACTCAGAGCTTCACTTCAAAATCTCTCTCATAGTGAAGAAAATGTCTTAGAAAAACTAATCTGCCTGAGTCCTGTTGAGATTAGAGCTATTCTTTTCAGATATTTCAATAAGGTTTGTTCTTCAGGGACAGAGGATTTTCTTATAAAGAGGGGTTGAGATCCTTATACAGCTCACATTTATGTAGAATTTACAGCACTGAATGTTGTCATCTGAAATCTTTGCACTTATCCAAGTATGTAGGCCTAACTTTGTGAGGTTCTTAAAGTTGAAGGGCCTTTTGAAAGAGGGCTTTTGGGAATAGTTTTAAAAACCAAAGAATTTAAGTTATATTCCTCAGTCACTATATCTTGGTTGTATGTTTTCTAGATTTGATTGTTCCTACTCAGCATTCGTGAAAAATCAAGGGCCCTCCAGGTTTGGGTTCCCTCTCCTTCATTGCTGTAGGGTAGGGGTAACCTGTACCTTCTCATTATACCCTATGAATTGAAATGGAGGTGAAATGGTGCATCAGTGACAAAGATAGTAATAGATTTTAGCATTAACCTGGATGGGCTTAATATAAATTAAAATATTTTATACAGATTTGACAGCTTACTGATAGAGATGTTTCACAGCTATCTGTCTTTTCTCTAATGTCTTCTCTTAAGATATATATTATGAAGTGTTAAACAAGTAGATAACTCTTTTCTCTGAAAAATATATTCAGTTTAAGGGAATAGCAGACAGTTGATGAAAAATGAAACACAGAAGTTTTAAAATAAAGTTCTAATTCTGTTAGACAATTGAAATAAAGATGACTAAATTAATGGAAATGTGATACACAGGCCTTCTCTTGGATAATTACCGTCAGTAGTAAGCTTCTATTATTGATGCAAGTGCATCCCATCACTGGGTGTGTGGAGGGCAGAAATATGGTGCATGTTGTCTGAGGCTTTGATACAGATAACTCTTCTGTGGTGTTCTTAGAGCAAGGGTTCTTAACCCAAAGCACCCAGGTGAAGGTCAGTGGATTTTCTGGTCTTAAGAACTCTTTGTAGAAATGAGTATTTTTCTGGAGAGAATGTCATTACATTATTAACAAGTTCTGTGACACAGATATTGTCTGAAGTGTTTTTACTTTATATCAGTGCAGAGAGGAACCCACTGGACTAAATGTACAATCTGAGACCGAACTCTATAGCTTAAAAATTCTGTCACTTATTTATAACATTCACTTTGGAGTTAAAAATGAGAATTATCTAGATGTTACAGAAGTCTTTAGATTCTTGATATCTTTTTAGACTGGAGAAATGGAGTTGTAGGATTATAAATGTAAACTACAAAGATCATGTCTAAGAAATGATGGAGAGGTGATTGTTAGAGTAGAGCAACATTATATTTCAAATGAAGTTGTTACCAATTCAGAATCTCAACGAATTAAAAAGGCTGTTAGGTTATCTTGTGGGTATATTACAAAGCATTTGCCTAGTTATACCATGGGGATTAAGGGAGTTCATCTTTATGAAGTCTAAGAGAAGTAAATTGTCTATTAGGCTGTCTAAAACACACTTAAAAGATCAAAAAAATGTCTTTGCTAGGTGGTTAATCTGCGAGAAGCTGAACGGAAACTACAGTTACAGAATGAAGAAATTAAAATGAAAGTTCTGGAACGGGATAATGTGGTTCGTGAGTTGGAATCTACACTGGAACATCTGAAATTGCAGTGTGACCGGAGACTGACCCTTCAGCAAAAGGAACACGAGCAAAAAATGCAGCTTCTGCTACATCATTTCAAAGGTAACTGCCCCTTCACATCAGTTGTGTAATGGGGACGTGTAGGAGGGGGATTGGGAAAGGAAGGTAGGACAGAATTGGATCACTTAAAATCCAACATGTATAAATAGTTACTACTTATATGTGTTTTGTGCTTTACATGTTTTGGTCCACATGTTGGGATAGTTGACTTTGATGCAGGGCTATTCATGCTTGAAATGCCATCTCCTCTGCCTGTCCCCAGTGCCACACAGAGAACTGCTGCAATCCTGTTACTTTGTTGTGGTCTACTTTTTATGTAGGAATGTGGGATGACTTCTGGCTTGGTGGTGTACAGTTGAAAAGTTTCCCATCTCTAGGATATAGAACCTTGATATTTAAATCACTTTCCCTTCATAAAATTAAACTGATAGGTTCTGTCAGATTTCTGGTTATATTTCTTGTTACAGTTTTCAGTAAATTATAAATTTTATGCATTAAGGTTATAGCTTAGGTCAAAATTAGTCTACCATTGATGGGCACATAGTGTTATCAGTGCACAGTAGTTCAACCGTCAACTGTGGTATGGAGTTGTCATAGCAATTGGTCTTCAATACCTGGGCTTATGGCTGGTACACACAGTTCCTATGGCAACAAAATCACTGCCTGGCGATAACTTCAACGCCTGGAATGCTTCAGTCCAGGTGGCTTGGCTGTTTAGTCTTGATTCTTATGAATCTATAGCTGGAAATGTGCTAAAAAGGATCTGGAAGAAGCAACCTGAGTAAGCAGAAAATTGGAAAATATATGCATTTGAGTGTTGAGGCAGTTTGCCTCTAAGTTAATTCTATAACAAGTTAATTAGCAACCAGTTGCCTGATGACAGGATTTCCTTGACTGGATTCCATATGTTATTTCATTCAAACATGCTTTCCTTACCTTATGTTAATTCTGTCTTAAGTCTCTAAAAGTGATATTTTAATAGAATTTTTAATATGTTTTTCAAGTGGTTGGCATTTTACCGCAAAAGTTCATGCTTTAGCCAAATGAGAACATTTAAAAAATCATTCATTTCTATAGCTGGGACAAGTTTTTCATAGCAAGGTTATAACTGAAAATGTTAACAACTTACGAATTTTCTAATTTCAACTGAATATAGGCCATAAAATTAAGTTCATTTTTATGATATCCTTCATGGGGATTCTGATTTGTAATGTTATTAATTTAAAATGTTTTTTAAATAAGATGATGGGTTAATATAAAATTACAGATATACTTAGATCAATTTTTACAAAACAACCAATTATAAGAAAAGAAAATTACAAACCAGTAGGACCATTTTATAGATTTACCAATAGGAAAGAGTAGGTCTGAAAGTGTGTATTTCTGAAGGTCAGTAAACTGCGTTTTACTGGTTCTAGAACCTAACCCAAAGGGGACAGTTTTAGACATTCCTAAATATTAATTAGAAGCTTTAAAATTATATTGTGTCATAAACTAGAACTTTACTTATACTTTCCCCCCCCTTCTCCTTTTTTGGTGGTGTTTTCCTTTGTAATTTAATCTTTCTAGCCTCTTTTGACAGGTTTCCAGTTTTTGAGGGTTTTTTTGGTTCTATATTTCTTGGGCCTATAAACTTTAGGCTTATAACTTTCCATATATCCGTGGTTCCTGATATAAACTTCAAGACATTGATGCAGCTGGACAGAGTTCCAAATGTGAACCTTACTTCTGCTCTTCTGAGGATAAATTTAGTTAGTAGCTATTCAAAAAGTGCTTATGAATCATGAAAAATGCGGTAGCTGGTAGGGATTAGGGTGGAGAAGGGCTCATCCTACTTCGAAAAATTTTACAGGCAGAAGACTCCAAATTGTAGCTGAAAACAAATCCAGCCAAGTAATAGATACATGTAACATACTTCTGACCCTACAATACAGTCTGGGAATTCTGTTAGAATTTTCAATCATTTACTTTAAACTGATTTTAAATGTAAATTTCTGTTTTATAGAGCAAGACGGGGAAGGCACTGTGGAAACTTTAAAAAATTATGGAGATAAAATCCAGCAGCTGGAAAGAGAGCTTTATTTCTATAAGAAAACCAGCAGAGATCTTAAGAAGAAACTTAAGGAATTGGTAGGGGAAGCAATTCGGCGACAACTAGTACCATCAGAAAGTAAGAGATTTAGTGTTACTTGTCACGCCAACACCATAGCATGGTTTGTAGTGGAGCCTTTCCCAATTGATTGGATTATTTAGGATTAGATATTTAACTTCTCTTTGTCTCTGTAGACAAAAATAGTTGTCTAGTCTATGTGTAACACAGAACCACTGGAGAAAAGAATAAATGAACAAATGTACATGTGTGAAGGAAATGATCATTTATTCGATTGCCTGCCATGTACCAGGGGCTCTTGTGTTCTCTAACTCACTTAATTCTTAAAATAAGCCTAAATATAGGATAGCTGTTGTTTTCCTGTTTTATAGTAAATTAAGCCTTCTGATTATCATAAAAAAGTAAAATAGAGAATAATAAAAGTAAAATAATATTTATGTATTTCTAAGATCAGTCATGTTTTTTCATATCATGACCTCTAGAAATTCAAACATATAATAAAACCCATCATTGAGACAAGGAAGTTTTCTTGCATAATTATATGTAGATATGTAGAAATAACCATCTTCCTCAATAAAATGATAAAACATGACAAAGAACTTTGCAAAAGCAAGAAGTGCCATGAAGGTGATATACTGTTATGATTAAAACATATTGTCTTACTACCATGTGTAAAATAGATAGCTAGTGGGAAGCTGCTGTATAGAATAGGGAGCTCAGCTCAGTGCTCTGTGATAACCTAGAGGGGTGGTATGGGGGTGGGGTGGCAGGGAGGCTCAAGAGGGAGGGGATACAGGTATACGTATAGCTGATTCACTTTGTTCTACAGCAGAAACTAACACAACATTGTAAAGCAATTATACTCCAATAAAAAGAAAAAAGAAAAAACATATTGTATTTAAGCCACCAATAGAGAGGAATCAATATCTCTAAAATAATGTATACTCATTTTATAAAAGAATTAGCCTTCCTTTAGAGAAAGTATTCTTCTAATAAGTTAAGAATGGCTTTTGAAAGTTGACTCTACAGCTCTTTTTAGGAACACAACTATTTTGTACCTGTAAAGAAAACTAAAGATGGGTACAACAAGATATAAAGAGTACACCTGAAACTAATATAATGTTATATATCAATTATATCTCAACTTAAAAATATAATTATAAAAATGAAACCATAAAAATATAGAAACCAATGGAAAATGATATTATATGCACAATGAAAAGATATATACTGAATATATAATATAAGCAGAATTAGCATAGTTTTAAATCTTAAAACTTAGTAATATTTTAGAAAAGTAGTTCTAATACTACCTTATATTTATTGTATTTATCATTTACAGGCATTTTCCCAAATAGTTCAGTTTAGCCCTCAAACTCAGGGTAGGCCGGTATATGCTAACCTCATTTTTAGATGAGGAAATTAAAGCTTAGAGCGGTCCAGTGACTCACGAGCCGACCAGTAATTAGAGCATGGTCTAAGGTCCCTGGTCTTCTGATTCCTGGTTCTGTGTTCTAGTATAAAAGTCATTTTAGGATAGAGATGTGATACAAACATACGAATTCTGCCAAAGAGACTAACCTTTCTGATTTTCAATGTAGTAATGCAGAGGTATTTACTCATATAATTAAAATATTTACTTGAAATACAGCCTGCAACATATAGCTGAACCTTTTACTTGAAACGCTATCTGCAAAAAATTAAAATGTAAACAGGTATTAAGTAGGACACAGAGCAATTAGCACAAAACCATTTTTGCTTTAAAAAAATTCACTTTCAAATTTGAGATATCTGAAATTAGATGTTTACTGTTTAAATGGCCCATGTTTATACTGCTGAGTCTACTAGACATCTCTTAAAATGACAGTGTGGTATATGGTGGTAAACAGGTTTAAGAAACCTGGATCTGGGACTTCCCTGGTGGGCCAGTGGATAAGACTCCACATTCCCAATGCAGAGGGCCAGGGTTCAACTAGATCCAGCCTGCCGCAACTAAAGATCCCGCACGCAGCAACGAAGATCCCATGTGCCACAACTAAGACCCGGCACGGCCAAAATAAAATAAGTAAATAAATAAATATTAAAAAAGAAAGAAAGAAAGAAACCTGGATCCTAATCATACTCTTGAATGAAACAAATATAAAAAGCTTTAAAAAAGCTAAATAATCTTGGAGATGTGTAAAGTGAGGATAACTCCTGTTTTACCAACTGACCTGGGAAGTCTAGTCTTTTTCTTTCTTTTTTCGGCTGCACCACGTGACTTGCAGGATCCTAGTTCCCCGACCAGGGATCAAACCCCGGCCCCCAGCATTGGAAGCTCAGAGTCCTAACCACTGGACCGCCAGGGAATTCCTGGAAGTCTAGTCTTAAAAATAATAATGTTGAAGATGTTATCTCAGCTAATTTGCTATATCCCCTAGAACCATCTTAAATATGTTTATTTTTTGGCTATAAAAAGTAATACATAGTCATTATAGAAAACTTTGAAAATATAGAAAAAAATCAGAAAAAGACCACCCATAATCCTACCCACAACTATTAACATTTCAGCATAATCCTTTTCACTGTTTTACTTATGTTTTAAAAAAATTCATTTGGAATCATATTGGTGATATAGCTTGTACTATATCCTACCTCAAAATGCAGCTCCAATAAAATGACATTAAATAAGACTTGTTTGAATTATAAAATATAGCAGTTTAAATATATCAAATTTTGAGTTCCCTAACCTGTATTATATGCTTAATAATCAGTATCCTAATTAATATATAACTGTCTTGGTATTCAGTTGACTGGGTTTTGTTAGTAGTCTTTTCATTGTCTGCCTACCAGACTTTATCTGCTTTGAATATTTTTAGCATTTTCAAATAGCAAAAGAATTAATCTTTTGACTAAAATATCTTGGTCACTACTAAAAAGTGACCAAAAAGACTAAAAGCACTTGGTCATGCTTCTGTCACAGTGCATCTATTTTCTAACATTTTGTGAGGATAAAATCAGTATATATGGACATGCAGTCTGTGTACTTGTTTAAGTATTTAAAACTCTATACTTTTTTTAATTGAATAATATTGTATTTTATCCCAAAACAAAACATAAAAGTCTTGAAAGATACACAATTTAAGACATAAATTCTTATTTCGTTAAATCCAAGCAACTCTTTAAATTCAGCTTTAGCCATAATTAGAAGAATTTAATTATTGTTTCTTTTCTTTGGAGAGGATTGTTGTTTGAATATAAAAATACTTACATATCATTCATTTCAGAGCTTACATTGAATTTCACTGAGAAAGAAAATTCTTTTTTAGCAAAAGTTATGAACTTAATTATAAAATATATAATATTTTGAAGACGTTACACTGGAGGTACAAGTTTATGACACAATAAAAATTTGATGAATGTATATGATACTAAATGCATTAATTAGATTTGTGTGTTATACCATACATTTGTAAATATATAATTTACAATGTGGTCAATTACATTAGTAAAACCATTCATCTTTTTTTTTTTTTACCTTTTATTTTAACATCTTTATTGGAGTGTAATTGCTTTACAATGGTGTGTTCGTTTCTGCTTTATACAAAGTGAATCAGCTATACATATACATATATCCCAATGTCTCCTCCCTCTGGCGTCTCCCTCTCTATCCCTCTAGGTGGTCCCTAGATCCCTCTATCCACCCTCTCTATCCCACCCCTCTAGGTGGTCGCAAAGCATCAAGCTGATCCCCCTATGCCATGCAGCTGCTTCCCACTATCTGTTTTACATGTGGTAGTGTATATATGTCCATGCCACTATCTCACTTTGTCCCAGCTTACCCTTCCCCCTCCCCATGTCCTCAAGTCCATTCTCTACATCTGCCTCTTTATTCCTGTCCTGCCCCTAAGTTCTTCAGAACCTTTTTTATTTTGGATTCCACATATATGTGTTAGCATAGGGTATTTGTTTTTCTCTTTCTGACTTCCTTCACTCCATATGACAGTCTCTAGGCCCATCCACCTCACTACAAATAACTCAGTTTCATTTCTTTTTATGGCTGAGTAATATTCCATTGCATATATGTGCCACATCTTCTTTATCCATTCATCTGTCGATGGACACTTAGGTTGCTTCCATGTCCTGGCTATTGTAAATAGAGCTGCAGTGAACATTGTGGTATATGACTCTTTTTGAATTATGGTTTTCTCAGGGTATATGCCCAGTAGTGGGATTGCTGGGTCGTATGGTAGTTCTATTTTTAGTTTTTTAAAGCATCTCCATACTGTTCTCCATCGTGACTGTATCAATTTACATTCCAACCAACAATGCAAGAGGGTTCCCTTTTCTCCACATCCTCTCCAGCATATATTGTTTGTAGATTTTTGGATGATGGCCATTCTGACTGGTGTGAGGTGATACCTCATTGTAGTTTTGATTTGCCTTTCTCTAATGAATAGTGATGTTGAGGGTACTTTCATGTGTTTGTTGGCAATCTGTATACCTTCTTTGGAGAAATGTCTATTTAGGTCTTCTGCCCATTTTTGGATTGGGTTGTTTGTTTTCTTGATATTGAGTTGCATGAGCTGCTTGTAAATTTTGGAGGTTGATCCTTTGTCAATTGCTCCATTAGCAAATATTTTCTCCGATTCTGAGGGTTGTCTTTTCGTCTTGTTTATGTTTTCCTTTGCTGTGCAAAAGCTTTTAAGTTTCATTAGGTCCCATTTGTTTATTTTTGTTTTTATTTTCATTTCTCTAGGAGGTGGGTCAAAAAGGATCTTGCTGTGATTTATGTCATAGAGTGTTCTGCCTATGTTTTCCTCTAAGAGTTTTATAGTGTCTGGCCTTACATTTAGGTCTTTAATCCAGTCTGAGTTTATTTTTGTGTATGGTGTTAGGGAATATTCTAATTTCATTCTTTTACATGTAGGTGTCCAGTTTTCCCAGCACCACTTATTGAAGAGGCTGTCTTTTCTTCATTGTATCTTCTTGCCTCCTTTGTCAAAAATAAGGTGACCATATGTGCGTGGGTTTATCTCTGGGCTTTCTATCCTGTATCATTGATCTATATTTCTGTTTTCGTGCCAGTACCATACTGTCTTGATGACTATAGCTTTGTACTATAGTCTGAAGTGCAGGAGCCTGATTCCTCCAGCTCCATTTTTCTTTCTCAAGATTGCTTTGGCTATTCGGGGTCTTTTGTGTTTCCATACAAATCGTGAAAGTTTTTGTTCTATTTCTGTGAAAAATGCCATTGGTCGTTTGATAGGGATTGCATTGAATCTGTAGATTGCTTTGGGTAGTAGAGTCATTTTCACAATGTTGATTCTTCCAATCCAAGAACATGTTCTATCTCTCCATCTGTTTGTATCATCTTTAATTTCTTTCATCAGTGTCTTACAGTTTTCTGCATACTGGTCTTTTGTCTCCTTAAGTAGGTTTATTCCTAGATATTTTATTCTTTTTGTTGCAATGGTAAATGGGAGTGTTTCCTTAATTTCTCTTTCAGATTTTTCATCATTAGTGTATAGGAATGCAAGAGATTTCTGTGCATTAATTTTGTATCCTGCTACTTTACCAAATTCGTTGATTAGCTCTAGTAGTTTTCTGGTAGCATCTTTAGGATTCTCTATGTATAGTATCATGTCATCTGCAAACAGTGACAGCTTTACTTCTTCTTTTCCGATTTGAATTCCTTTTATTTCTTCTTCTCTGATTGCTGTGGCTAAAATTTCCAAAACTATGTTGAATAATAGTGGTGAGAGTGGACATCCTTGTCTTGTTTCTGATTTTAGCGGAAATGCTTTCAGTTTTTCACCATTGAGAACGAAGTTGGCTGTGGGTTTGTCATATATGGTCTTTATTATGTTGAGGTAAGTGCCCTGTATACTTACTTTCTGGAGGGTTTTTATCATAAATGGATGTTGAATTGTGTCAAAAGCTTTTTCTGCATCTATTGAGATGATCATATGGTTTTTCTTCTTCAATTTGTTAATATGGTTTATCACATTGATTGATTTATGTATATTGTAGAATCCTTGCAGCCCTGGGATAAACCACAGTTGGTCATAGTGTATGATCCTTTAATGTGCTGTTGGATTCTGCTTGCTAGTATTTTGTTGAGGATTTTTGCATCTATGTTCATCAGTGGTATTGGCCTGTAGTTTTCTTTCTTTGTGACATCTTTTTTTTTTTTTTTTTTTTTTTTGCGGTACACGGGCCTCTCACTGTTGTGGCCTCTCCCGTTGCGGAGCACAGGCTCCGGACGCGCAGGCTCAGCGGCCACGGCCCACGGGCCCAGCCACTCCACAGCATGTGGGAGCCTCCCAGACTGGGGCACGAACCCGTGTCCCCTGCATCGGCAGGCGGACCCTCAACCACTGCGCCACCAGGGAAGCCCTCTTTGTGACATCTTTGTCTGCTTTTGGTATCAGGGTGATGGTGGCCTCATAGAATGAGTTGGGGAGTGTTCCTCCCTCTGCTATATTTTGGAAGAGTTTGAGAAGGATAGGTGTTAGCTCTTCTGTAAATGTTTGATAGAATTCGCCTGTGAAGGAATCTGGTCCTGGACTTCTGTTTGTTGGAAGAGTTTTAATCACAGTTTCAATTTCAGTGCTTGTGATTGGTCTGTTTATATTTTCTTTTTCTTCCTGGTTCAGTCTCGGAAGTTTGTGCTTTTCTAAGAATTTGTCCATTTCTTCCAGGTTGTCCATTTTATTGGCATAGAGTTGCTTTTAGTAATCTCTCATGATCCTTTGTATTTCTGCAGTGTCAGTTGTTACTTCTTTTCCATTTCTAATTCTATTGATTTGAACCTTCTCCCTTTTTTTCTTGATGAATGTGGCTAATGGTTTATCAATTTTGTTTATCTTCTCAAAGAACCAGGTTTTAGTTTTATTGATCTTTGCTATTGTTTCCTTCATTTCTTTTTCATTTATTTCTAAACTGATCTTTATGATTTCTTTCCTTCTGCTAACTTTAGGCTTCTTTTGTTCTTTCTCTAATTGCTTTAGGTGTAAGGTTATATTGTTTATTTGAGATGTTTCTTGTTTCGTGTGGTGGAATTGTATTGCTATAAACTTCCCTCTTAGAACTGCTTTTGCTGCATCCTGTAGGTTTTGGGTCATCGTGTTTTCATTGTCATTTGTTCCTAGGTATTTTTTTATTTCCTTGTTGATTTCTTCTGTGATCTCTTGGTTGTTAAGTAGTGTATTGTTTAGCCTCCATGTGTTTGTATTTTTTACAGACTTTTTCCTGTAATTGATATCTAGTCTCATGGCGTTGTGGTCGGAAAACATACTAGATACGATTTCAATTTTCTTAAATTTACCAAGGCTTGATTTGTGACCCAAGATATGATCTATCCTGGAGAATATTCCATGAGCACTTGAGAAGAAAGTGTATTCTGTTGTTTTTGGATGGAATGTCCTATAAATATCAATTAAGTCCACCTTGTTTAATGTATCATTTAAAGCTTGTGTTTTCTTACTTATTTTCATTTTGGACGATCTGTCAATTGGTGAAAGTGGAGTGTTAAAGTCCCCTACTATGATTGTGTTACTGTCGATTTCTCCTTTTATGGCTCTTAGCATTTGCCTTATGTATTGAGGTGCTCCTATGTGGCGTGCATAAATATTTACAGTTGTTATATCTTCTTCTTGGATTGATCCCTTGATCATTATGTAGTGTCCTTCTTTGTCTCTTGTAATAGTCTTTATTTTAAAGTCTATTTTTTCTGATATGAGAATCGCTACTCCAGCTTTCTTCTGATCTCCATTTACATGGAATATCTTTATCCATCCCCTCACTTTCAGTCTGTATGTGTCCCTAGGTCTGAAGTGGGTCTCTTGTAGACAGCATATATATGGGTCTTGTTTTTGTATCCATTCATCCAGTCTATGTCTTTTGGTTAGAGTATTTAATCCATTTACATTTAAGGTAATTATCGATATGTATGTTCTTATTACCATTTTCTTAATTATTTTGGGTTTGTTTTTGTAGGTCTTTTCCTTGTCTTGTGTTTCCTGCCTAGAGAAGTTCTTTAGCATTTGTTTTAAAGCTGGTTTGGTGGTGCTGAATTCTCTAGCTTTTGCTTGTCTGTAAAGGTTTTAATTTCTCTTTCAAATCTGAATAAGATCCTTGCTGGGTAGAGTAATCTTAGTTGTAGGTTTTTCCCTTTCATCACTTTCAATATGTCCTGCCACTCCCTCTGGCTTGCACTTTCTGCTGAAAGATCAGCTGTTAACCTTATGGGGATTCCCTTGTATGTAACTTGTTGTTTTTCCCTTGCTGCTTTTAATGTTTTTTCTTTGTATTTAATTTTTGATAGTTTGGTTAATATGTGTCTTGGCGTGCTTCTTCTTGGTTTTATCCTGTATGGGACTCTCTGCACTTCCTGGACTTGATTGACTATTTCCTTTCCCATATTATGAAGTTTTCAACTATAATCTCTTCAAATATTTTCTCAGTCCCTTTCTTTTTCTCTTCTTATTCTGGGACCCCTATAATTCAAATGTTTGTGTGTTTGATGTTGCCCCAGAGGTCTCCAAGACTGTCCTCAATTCTTTTCATTCTTTTTTCTTTATTCTGTTGTGCAGTAGTTACTTCCACTATTTTATCCTCCTGGTCACTTATCCGTTCTTCTGCCTCAGTTATTCTGCTATTGATTCCTTCTAGAGAATTTTAAATTTCATTTATTGTGTTGTTCTTCATTGTTTGTTTGCTCTTTAATTCTTCTAGGTCCTTGTTAAACGTTTCTTGTATTTTCTCCATTCTGTTTCCAAGATTTTGGATCATGTTTACTGTCATTACTCTCAATTCTTTTTCAGGTTGACTGCCTATTTCCTCTTCATTTGTTTGGTCTCGTGGGTTTTTACCTTGGTCCTTCATCTGCTGTGTTTCTCTGTCTTCTCATTTTGCTTAACTTACTGTGTTTGGGGTCTCCTTTTCGCAGGTTGCAGGTTTGTAGTTCTTGTTGTTTTTGGTGTCTTCCCCCAGTGTCTAAGGTTGGTACAGTGGGTTGTGTAGGCTTCCTGGTGGAGGGGACTAGTGCCTGTGTTCTGCTGGATGAGGCTGGATCTTATCTTTCTGGTGGGCAGGACTGCATCTGGTGGTGTGTTTTGGAGTGTCTGTGGCCTTATTATGATTTTAGGCAGCCTGTCTGCTAATGGGTGGGGTTGTGTTCCTGTCTTGCTAGTTGTTTGGCATAGGGTGTCCAGCACTGTAGCTTGCTGGTCATTGAATGAAGCTGGGTCTTAGCGTTGAGATGGAGATCTCTGGGAGAGCTTTCGCTGTTTGATATTACATGGAGCTGGGAGGTTTCTGGTGGACTAATATCCTGAACTCAGCTCTCCCACCTCAGAGGCACTGGCCTCACACCCGGCCGGAGCACCAAGACCCTGTCAGTCACAAGGCTCAGAAGAAAAGGGAGAAGAAGAGAAAAAAAGAAAGAAAAATAAAGTTATTTAAAAAAATAATTATTAAAAATAAAAAAGTTAAAAAGTAATAGAAAAAAGAAAGAAACAAAGAAGAGAGCAACCAAACCAAAAAACAAATTCACCAATGATAACAAGTACTAAAAACTATAGTTAAAAAAAAAAAAAAAGCCAGACTGACAGAACCCTAGGACAAATGGTAAAAGCAAAGCTATACAGACAAAATCACACAAAGAAGCATACACATGCACACTCACAGAAATAGAAAGAGGAAAAATATATACATATCTATATATATTAAAAAAAAAAGGAAGAGAGCAACTAAATCAATAAACAAATCTACCAATGATAATAAACTCTAAATACTAAACTAAGATAAACATAAAGCCAGGAACAAATTAGATGCAGAAAGCAACCCCAAGTCAACAGTTGCTCCCAAAGTCCACCTCCTCAATTTGGGATGATTCGTTGTCTATTCAGGTATTCCAGAGATGCAGGGTACATCAAGTTGATCGTGGAGATTTAATCTGCTGCGCCTGAGGCTGCTGGGAGAGATTTCCCTTTCTCTTCTTTGTTCAAACAGCTCCCGGGGTTCAGCTTTGGATTTGGCCCTGCCTCTGCATGTAGGTCGCCTGAGGGCGTCTGTTCTTCGCCCAGACAGGACGGGGTTAAAGTAGCAGCTGATTAGGGGGCTCTGGCTCACGCAGGCCGGGGGGAGGGAGGTGTACGGAATGTGGGGCGAGCCTGCAGCGGCAGAGGCCAGCATGATGTTGCACCAGCCTGAGGCGTGCCGTGTGTTCTCCCGGGCTAGTTGTCCCTGGATCACAGGACCCTGGCAGTGGTGGGCTGCACAGGCTCCTTGGAGGGGAGGTGTGAACAGTGCCCTGTGCTTGCACACAGGCTTCTTGGTGGCTGCAGGAGCAGCCTTAGCGTTTCAAGCCCGTCTCTGCGGTCCGTGCTGATAGCCGCGGCTCTTGCCCGTCTCAGGAGCTCGTTTAGGCGGTGCTCTGAATCTCCTCTCCTCGCGCACTAGCCCCTTCAGGCTGTGTTCATGCAGCCAACCCCAGTCCTCTCCCTGGGATCCGACCTCCGAAGCCCAAGCCTCAGCTCCCAGCCCCCGCCCGCCCCAGCGGATGAGCAGACAAGCCTCTCGGGCTGGTGAGTGCTGGTCGGCACCGATCCTCTGTGCGGGAATCTCTCCGCTTTGCCCTCTGCACCCCTATTGCTGCAGTCTCCTCCATGGCTCTGAAGCTTCCCCCACGCCCAACCCCTGTCTACGCCAGTGAAGGGGCTTCCTAGTGTGTGGAAACTTTTCCTCTTCCACAGCTCCCTCCCTGAGGTGCAGGTCCTGTCCCTATTCTTTTGTCTCTGTTTTTTCTTTTTTCTTTTGCCCTACCCAGGTATGTGGGGAGTTTCTTGCCTTTTGGGAGGTCTGAGGTCTTCTGCCAGTGTTCAGTAGGTTTTCTGTAGGAGTTGTTCCACATGTAGATGTATTTCAGATGTATTTGTGCTGAGGAAGGTGATCTCCATGTCTTACTCCTCCGCCATCTTGAAGGTCTCCCCCAAAACTATTCTTGTATCAATTTAAACCACTAGAAAACTCTACATGTCAGGATACTAGAGTCAGAAGATCTGGTTGGGATCCTAATTTCTTTTACTGGCTGTGTGACTATGGGTGAATAAATCTTTCTTTAGTTTGTTCCTTCGGTGTTGAAATTCTGGAAGAGGGAAACTTTATATTGTGAGGAATCTAAGTGGGCTTGGGAGTGAGCCTTTCCAATGAGCCCATCTCTGCTCTTTCTCATATGATCTTTAAAAATTAAGGGGCTTCCCTGGTGGCACAGTGGTTGGGAGTCCGCCTGCCGATGCAGGGGACACGGTTCATGCCCCGGTCTGGGAGGATCCCACATGCTGCGGAGCAGCTGGGCCCATGAGCCATGGCCGCTGGGCCTGCGCGTCCGGAGCCTGTGCTCCGCGGCGGGAGAGGCCACAGCGGTGAGAGGCCGGCGTACCGCAAAAAAAAAAAAAAAAAAAAAAAAAAATTAAGATGCCTGGCTCCCTCCCCGAGACTCTGTGACCTGGGCATCAGGATTTTTTTTTCATTGAAATATAGTTGATTTACAATATTCTGTTAGTTTCACGTGTACAGCAAAGTGATTCAGATATATATATATACACACACGCTCTTTTTCAGGTTCTTTTCCATTATAGGTTATTAGGCCAAAGGATTTTTAAAAGCTTCCAGGTGACACTAATGTGCAGCAAAGTTGGGGAGCCACTGTGAGCACTATGATCAAGTTTGTACCTGCTAATTCCACATGAGGATTTATGTCATTTGCTAGTTCAAGTTTTTTGTGAGAAGAATTTTAAAAACTAGAAAATCAATCCTTTTTTTCTTTTTTTTATTGAGTAGAGTTGATGTATGATATTATATAAATTTCAGGTGTACAAAAGAGTTATTCACAATTTTTTTTTTTTTTTTTTTTTTTTTTTTTGCCGTACGCGGGCCTCTTACTGTTGTGGCCTCTCCCGTTGCGGAGCACAGGCTCCGGACGCGCAGGCTCAGCGGCCATGGCTCCCGGGCCCAGCCGCTCCGCGGCATGTGGGATCTTCCTGGACCGGGGCATGAACCCGTGTCCCCTGCATCAGCAGGCAGACTCTCAACCGCTGCGCCACCAGGGAAGCCCCAAAAGAGTTATTCACAATTTTTAAAGGTTATATAGAAAATCAATTATGTTTTAAACCAGGGTCACAAACTAAAATGCCTGCAGGAGCCAGGAAGCCAAAGTGAGCGGTGGGACTGCAGCAGTTGTCTAAATTGGCAGGGGCAGCTCTGCTCCAGCTGCTGTTGCCAGGCAGAAATTGTCAGTTTTTCTCATTTTCTTTAAAATCCGGAAATCTATATTTTTATATGAAACTTTCCACTTTTTAAATTTTGTATCACATATTATTTTATAGGCTAAGTAAAACATGTCTGTGGGCAGATTTGGCTTGGGAGCTGCCAGTGTGCAACTTCTGTTTTTAAACTTGGTTCTCGCAGGACCAGAAGTGTCCTAATTGCATCATCAACATATTTTAAAGTTGGCATTGTTTCTTTGCATTAGGTCTAGTACCTATATGGACTTCCCTTAAGTAAGTTTTGTCTTTGATATTAGATTATTCTATGATTTGAGGGCCTCAAGCTTTGATAATTTCACTCACTCCTATCACTCATTCCAGCAAGGTGGTCCCCACTGAGGGGTATGCTGTCATTTCCATTTTGATGGTGAAAGCAGTGGCATGTACCCCAGAGTACATTCAGACGGAAGAACCCTGCTCTCATGCTTGGAGTTCAATCAAGACTAGATTTTTGGGCTTCCCTGGTGGCGCAGTGGTTGAGAGTCCGCCTGCCGATGCAGGGGACACGGGTTCGTGCCCCAGTCCAGGAGGATCCCACATACCGCAGAGCGGCTGGGCCCGTGAGCCATGGCCACTTAGCCTGCGCGTCTGGAGCCTCTGCTCCGCGGCGGGAGAGGCCACAACAGTTAGAGGCCCGTGTACCGCAAAAAAAAAAAATTAAAAAAAAAAAGACTAGATTTTTCACACATATAATGCCAAGTCCCAGAACATTCCCTGGAGATATGACCAGGATTTGAAATGTGATTCACCAGTGGCAAGCCCAGCAGAGGCAGGTGTGGAAGGGCACCAGAGAGGCCTAAAGCACCTCTGTGTTTCCAGGGGTACCAAAATCTCTAGAAGACTACTTCTCAGTTTTGTTCTATTAATTGAAAGTTCTCAGTTATTCACATGGAAGATGCCTCTAAGTGAAATAAGAATAATTAATGTTCATACTTCTGTTCCTCTCAAAGAAGTCACTTAACAAAAAAAGCTGGAAGACAATTTATATTGCATGATAATAATGTAGTTATGTTAAGATATCATGATTAAAATACCTGTTTTGGAGGAAACCTCTTAATTTTTTTTTCTGCTTTTTGGATTATTTTTAGATCATGATGCTGGAAATGGAGTACAGAACCCAGAAGAAGCAGGCATGGTTTCAGAAGAATTAAAATGGGCATCCAGAACTGAAAGTATAAAATTAAGTGGAAGGGAAAGACAACTGGACAGTTCCGCAAGCAGTTCAAGAACACAACCAAATCCTCAGAAGCTCTGGGAAGAAGGCGCAGAATTACCACCAATTTATAGCTCTTTAGCACCCACTAGTGGGCATTTGTTAAGCAATGAGGCCAAAACAGAAAGGAATGGCAATCAGTTTACAAAATCTCACAGTCGACCAACACCCCAAATTCAGCCAGTAGGAAATGTGGCACAGTTGCATAGTGTCACACGTGTAAAGTTGTGTCGCAAAGAGTTACGTCAGATTTCTGCCTTGGAACTGTTGTTACGAAGTTCCAGTCTTGGAGTTGGGGTTGGGTCTATGACTGCTGATTCCATTGAAGTAGCTAGGAAAATGAGTGACTTAAAAACTTAGGCATTTAATAAGAAAAATTTTAATTTAGTAGGTGGGTAAGATTCCTTTTTCTAATCTGTTAAAAATTAAAGCTTAAGCTCACTAGCTGTTCCCTCAGGATAAAAGAAGAAGGGGAGGAAGTAATCCCTAATCCTTTTGTATACCATGGATATGTGTATCTTCTATAGTATATTTGAGGAGTTTTAATTTGTATTTCCATAATAACCAAACACATACTTTATCAAGTAATGGAACATTTAAATGTTTCCACTTCTAAATTTGCTTAAAATTTTTTCCAGGCATATTTGAAGAACAAAACTAAGAGTAGAATAATAAACTAAAATATCCATTAAATGTATATTATTATATAATATAAAAGTATATTATTAAGTATATTGTAATATTATAAGAGTATGTTATAATACAATAATTATAATATAAATTTATATTGTTATTCTCAAATACAAGTATATTTTGTTATTTTTTTAAAAAACAGGGGGCTTCCCTGGTGGAGCAGTGGTTGGGAATCTGCCTGCTAATGCAGGGGACACGGGTTTGAGCCCTGGTCTGGGAGGATCCCACATGCCGCGGAGCAACTAGGCCCGTGAGCCACAACTACTGAGCCTGCGCGTCTGGAGCCTGTGCTCCACAACAAGAGAGGCTGCTATAGTGAGAGGCCCGTGCACCACGATGAAGAGTGGCCCCCACTTGCCACAACTAGAGAAAGCCCTCGCACAGAAACGAAGACCCAACACAGCAAAAATAAATAAATAAATTACTAAAACTCCTACCCCCAACATCTTATTTAAAAAAAAAAGAAACAATTAAATATTGCTTATATCAGAGAGAGAGTCACCTGCTGCATATGTTTTGGCTGAAACAGCTGAAAATTTGTGCCAGAATGCACTCTATGGGCTAAGGCAACTGGCTAGGTTTAGGGATTAAGGTTAATTTATGCTCCTCAGAGGCTGAGTGATCATTCTTGACTTTTTAAACACGGTCTCTGCTCTTTTTTCTGGAATTGCTTTTAGAGTATTATATTATTGGTTTGCTAATATTTTGGAATATAGGTTTATCATCTCTCTCTTGCCCTATCTATTCAGCATATCTCTCATTATGCTACTAAAATTGGGAGAAATGAATACAGTTCCATGGAATAGGGAAACAAGGACAGAATAACACTGAAGTATTCTAACATATCAAGGAAAAGGTATCTAGTCATATGGAGTACACCTATAAAGCTTGACATCTAGCCAGAGGATCTTTAGCTAATAAGTTGATGGGCTTAATCTGAGATTTTTTTCCTCTACAACCTGGTTAGTCAGGCCTGTACACAGGCCGCCCAGATTGCACGGGGGTTGTAAATATGTAAATGAAATTTTTTCTTCAAGATATTTTTGGTCTAAATCTTATATAATGTAAACCTCAGTTTGGAATTAAGAACTAAACATTGCTTTGCCCAACAAATTTTTCATCGTAGTTTTCAATCACAGAAAACATTTCATTATAATGACCAGAGGTATGATTTTGTTACTTATATTGTTATTTTTGTTACTTTTCCAAACTTTTGCTTGTAAAATAAAGTTTTTTCTTAAACCAATTAATGTTTGTTTGGGGGGCAGTAGCAAAATCACCCTGATTTATGGAAGCTTACTCCATGAGAGTAACCCACTTTATTACTGACTCCAACTTTTCCTACCTGATACTAAGTTTTTTTTGTTCTTTCCTTTGTTGCTATTGACCCTGACCATCTTACCTAAGACCCAGACTGTTGCCCTGTGCTCAAAGACTGTTTTCCTTTTCTATTTTCTAGCCCCTAGGAAGTAGGGTTCCTTGGTCTTACCGGTAAAAAACAGTTCCTATAGGAGAAGAAAACCAAGCCAAAACAAACTTCTAAATTGGTGAATAGTTTCTAGATCTCTTAAGTATGGTATTAAAACTCATTTGAATTATGGGTTAAATAGACTTCTGTGGACTTAACCTGGAAACGGAACCACAAGTTATAACTTCGGCCCAATGAGAAACTGTTTCAACCAACAAATTTACAAACCAACTTAGAGATTTTATTTTTTTAACAGGGACTATTTGAAGTCAGATTCCTGTTTTCAGCTAGTTTTCTCTTTTTACCTTTGGTTTGTATGATATGTATTTAATATATATATTGTATATAATGTGTGTTTTAGATAGATAGATAGATAGACAAGGGCAAAAGGCCAGTGCCTTAGCAAAGCACAGCAATCATATATTTATTAATATGTACATATTAATGAAGCCCCTAATTTTAAGTTCCTTATAAAATTAAGTAATAATTTAGAAATAATTCATATAAGAATGTATTTTGACATTGGAATTCTGCTTGCCCAAGAAATTGACACATATTTGCTTTACCTGTGGAAATATAAACACATTTTCTAAAAGCCAGCTCACTAACAAAGCAAGAAAATTTATATTAAACCAACAATGAGTAGATTTGGTAATGCAAATGTGAACTGACATCTAAATAACAAAGGTACAATTTTTTTTCTTCCTTTTGGTTAAACATACATCCTTTATATGCTATGATAGATTTCATATAAATAAACAAACATATAAATCATGTCCTGGATAATATATTCTGGGAGTGAACCTCTTGTCTTTCTTGTTTAGTCAGTGCAGTCACAAAGGAAAGAAAAATTGTCATCTCCCCCAAGGCAAGTACAATTTTTTTTACATTAACTAGTAATAAATTTACCCTCTGTTTCATATGCTCTCCTTAGTCTAAACATTTTGTCTTTGCCTTTTTGCGTGTGTATGAAATATGTTTGTGGGGGGTTTTTTGTTCATTATTTTTTTTCCACCTATAACAGAGCATTTGGAAAGAAACATATTTGCCTCCATAAAGTACTAGTTCTTTCCCTAACTCCAGAGTGTTGTAGATAACAGAGTTGGAGAATTCTATGAGTCTGAGAACTATGGGTGGCAAGAACATCAGTGAAGGTACTTTTGGGCTTTAATGTTTGTTTTCCTTCGCTAATGTTTTTCCCCCCCTTAGTTCTTCATATCTTCATGAACTCAGTGTCCAAGGAGTCAGCAAAAATATACATATGATCTTCAGTAATGTGGACTTTATTGCCATTGGCTTGTTTGTAATAGTCCAGGTCAATAAAGTGATAAATGCTTATTTAAGAATGGGTGTCTTATATTTTAAAACAAAGTGTCATACTAAGTCTTAGAATGAATTGCTAAGAAGTGAAGTCCTTAGTGGGAGTTCGGTTCTATAGTCAACACAAATTCTCATGCATTAAAAGCAAGTGTGACATGTTCTGCTCTTTCATTTATTTCCTTAGGGACATACTTGTGATTTTATAAAGCACCTGGAGTATGAATAATGAAAGCTCAGTGTCCACTCATGTCTACAATTCCTCTCTCAACTTCACTGGAATTTTTAAAAATATTCATTATGTATATTTTACATTTAAAGATATAACGGGCTGCAGGCTGCCTTGATTAGATTGATAACACATATATCTTCTATGTTTATATTTTCAACAATAGAAAATAAAGTTGAGAGTGAGATCTTGCCACAATAAATATCTCATGCATTGGGTATGTAGTATTTTGAGCTCATCTGGGCAGTAATACTCAAAGGGTGGATATAGGAGCATCTTTCTTATGGCGAGGAGTATTTTATCACTGTCATTGTTTACCTTGATGCTAATAATAAGAAGTAGACTGACTTTTCATAAGTTTCATTGTTTTAAAATTCTCTACTAACAATGCACCCCTTAATGCCTGCATTAGGGGTGACTGCTTCCATTCCTTGCTTTTGGAATGCAGTGCATACGTGGCAGCGAATACTAGAGTGGTGTTTGCTTTTTATGATGGCCTTCATGTTGACACCAACAATACCTCAATGTGGTGGTAGTTAGAACAAGAGAAATTACAAAAAGAAAGCTCAGAAAAACTTGATGTTATAATGTTGGCTTTTGATATTTTGCATAGTTCTTTTTGTCCATTTTTATATCTTCTTTCCTAGGAATGTCCACAATGAATCAACAGAATTGTCACTATTGTAATTTAACTGAACCCAAATATATTGACTTAGATTTAGGTATTAGGTTCTATTGGTAAATTATTACACAAAACTCCACTGAGTGATCTCTACAGTACTCAAAGAGAAAAATAGAACAATCTCACAGACATTGTTATAATGAGCAAGATCCTTATATGCCCAGGGAACAGAACCATTCACAACAGAAGAGTAGAAAACTAAACATCTAAAAACTTATATACTTAGGATTTTTGGAAATTTATAACTCCATTTATTAGTAAATACTTATGTAATTAAAGTAGAACAAAAGAAATGCATCTTGAAACAATATTTGCATACTGTATTATTGTGTTTTCAAGCTTATTACAGTATATACAAAGCAAGGTATGATTTTTCAAGTCCAAAGTGGTAAATATTGTTAGAATTTATTTGATCTGAGGGGTCTCTTAAAAGAACCACTTCTTGAACGCTGCCCCAAGTAACAACAAATTATAGGCAGATTATAGCTCCCCTCACTCCCCACAGTGTTCCAGGATTCAAATAGCTCTGATAAAAAGAGAAGAAAAAGAGGTTTATTTTAAAGCATTCCATAGGCCAGCAAGGAATTTTCAAAAATGTTTTAAGAGAATATATTTTATTTCTCTTGAAGCAACATAAATTTAACTTCACTCTTTGGCTATCTCTATACCCTAAAGAATACTCCTAGTTAGTATTGAATTTGCCATTTGAAAATATACATCCCAGTTTTTAATACTGATCTCTCTTCCTATGATTACTATTAATTCAGGATTGTATGAAAAAAAGCCACCCTAGACAGAATTTGAATGGAAATTGTGGAGCCATTCAGTAGAGAATTACAAGAAACATTAGTTTTAGATAAATTTCATCAGTTGTAACATAAACTGAAGAATTTAAGTGAAGGACTTAAGTGATTTTACCGTTGAAGAACCATGAAGAATATGCAAAAACAAACACTGTAGGCAGAATCGACAGGATTTATCTTTATAAAACAATACTTAACCATTTTGCTTAATTTTTCTCTCTGCTAAAATATCCCTGAATTTTTCTCCTGAAAAATCTTTAGCTAAAAGACTTCCATTCATAATTACAAACCAGCAGCTCTTAGACTGCCTTGAGAGGCTGAACTGATGTTATTCATTTTTGTTTGTGGCCTTCAGTGGTATTTCATTGTCCACCATGAAAAGGAGTAAGGAGTGAATCTGAATTTATAATTTTGATGATAATTTATAAGTATTATCAAAGTTTTGTTGTCACTTTCTAGCGTGATTATTTTTTTCTAGATCGGAAAAAGGGCAAAGTATTTGTATACTGAGGTGCCAGTCTTTTGAAATTCATATCCATCACCTGGGGGTTGGGCAGCATTTAAATTGTTCCATTCAAAGCCTGGAAGTAAGCCTGTCTGTTTCACTGGACATTTTCCCTAGGTGTCACTGGCTGTAAGACAACCAGAACATGATCAGAATGACCCAGGTTATAATCTTATTAATGGAGTACCTTAAATAATTATATTTTCTAAAACACCAAACAGCCATTTCTTTTAAAAGAAAGCAATGTATGAATCACTCCCTTGCATTTAAGATCAAAACCTTATTTTTCAAATGCAACTCTAATTATTTAATGAATTATTTGGTAGTGAAACTACTGTTTTTACTACATGTAAATAATTTGTTGCTTTATCAAATAAATATATAAAAGCACTTTGAAAACTAAAGGATCATACATGTTTGTGATAGAATTACAAGTAGGTTTTCCATGGAGTTGGTTGTCAAAATGTGGTAACTTTTTAGCACAAATGTGGTTGCTTATTTTATATATATCAAAAAACATTTTAAAACAAATTCTCAGAGTTTTAATTATATATGTTAGCAACAGTAGAAATAACTAGTCTCTGGGAAGTTTCATGTGAATTCAATTCTCACAAGAAAATATTTTAAAGACTTGGCTGAGTCTATTTTTATAGGCCTCAGAAGTGCTTCATTACTATTTCTTTGATTTACAAACAAAAAAATATGTTTTTACTGGGTTTTTAACCACCAGTTTTTGGCCATTTATTACTTATTTCTTTAGTAACAATTACATTTTTTTGTTATTGATGAATTCTGGCTAGAAAATAACTTTTCTGGGACTTCCCTGGTGGTGGAGTGGTTAAGAATCTGCCTGCCAATGCAGGGGACACGGGTTCAAGCCCTGGTCCGGAAAAATCCCACATGCCACAGAGCGACTGAGCCCGTGTGCCACAACTACTGATCCCGTGCGGCACAACTGCTGAGCCCACGCACCGCAACTACTGAAGCTGGCACGCCTAGAGCCCGTGCTCCGCAACAAGAGAAGCCACTGCAATGAGAAGCCTGCGCACCGCAATGAAGAGTGGCCCCCGCTCGCCACAACTAGAGAAAGCCTGAGCGCAGCAACAAAGACCCAACGCAGCCAAAAATTAAAAAGAAAAAAAAAAGAAAGAAAATAACTTTCCTTAAAACTGAAAAGTCTAGTTTCTATTTGGTAAATATTTTAAGCTCAATTTTTCCCTTAGGGAAACTGTAAAAGTTAATTTTTTGGTACATGTATAGGTATGTGATCAAATTAACAGCAAAGTCAGTCTTTGGCCTTTCATACTCTTAGCTACTATATACAAGAAGTATATTAGAATTAAATCTAACATTACCATGGCAGTCTCCTTTGTAAGTATTCTGAGGGAAGCTCATTTCCCTTAGTTCACAAGTATCTGCCAATGTTAAGGAATATTTTGTCTCAATTTAGATCAAAGCACCCATGACCTGTGCAGCCAAGTAATCAAAGAGAAGGCCAAGACTTTAAGTGTAATGGAACCTATAATCAGAAGTATTCTAGTGGATTGTGAACAAATAGGAAGAATACTAACATACACTTTTCCTGGGAGAGTTACTTTCATTGGTCCTCTTATAAGGTTTATTACAAAGTTCACTATCTCACTAATCACTGAGAAGGGAAACTAGATGTAAGGACCTGATTATGTGAGTTTAATTGGCCAGGCTACAGCAAACCAAAACACCCTTCAGAACCAGGCCAGTACCCCGGGGTTTAGTTCTTGTACGGGGAAAAATCTGTACCTCTTTCAAAGGGTGAGCTGATAATTAAAGTTACCTGTATTCTGAAGATATCACAAAAATGGCATCTATAGACAACTGATGGAAATTTTCTTTAGATATTTAATTTGTAGGCATTTTTCTGCTTTATGTTTTCTATTAACCTTTTATCATTGAGGCTAGAGCTGAGAACTAAAAGCCCTATCACTCAAGGAACTTACATTGATTGCAGTGATGAGTACTATGGAGAAAATAAAGCAGGGTAAGGTAATAGAGAATCAAGGATGCTTTTTTTTTTAGTTAGAAATGGTTTCTGAGTTAGGCAAACACACAAAGCTGTAAAAAACAGATGTGAGCTCACCAAATTAAAAATTGCTTTTCAATTGACCCAGTGCATGCATGCTCAAAAGGGGCAATTATCATAAATTGCATCTGAACACAGAAATCCCATCCAGCCAGTTTTTATGGGAGGGGAAGAGCACTGACTAATTTTGCTGAGCCACTGGAAACTACTCTAGATCTACTGTTTTGATCTATACAGTTGCTTAGAACTTATTTTAAGTTTAGGATCACATTCCACTTAAAAATTTTTTGAGATATAATTCACATAACAAAAAATTTACCATCTTAAAGTGCACAGTTCAGTAGTTTTTAGTATATTCACTGTGTTGTGCAATCTTACTAATTCCAGAACATTTTCATCATGCCAAAAAAACCTCTGTTTTAATTAGTAATCAGTCCCAATTTTCATTTTCTCCCATCCCCTGGCAACCACTAATCTCTCTGTCTCTGTGGAATTGCCTGTTTTTGACATTTCATACATCCTTTAGTGTATGGCTTTTTTCCTTAGGATAATGTTTCCAAGATTCATTCATGTAGCCTGTAAGAGTATTTCATTCCTTTGTATGACTGAATAATAATCCATTATGTGGATATACCACATTTTGTTTATCCTTTCATGAGTTGATGGACATTTGGATTATTTCTATAATTTGGCTCTTATGAATAACCATGCTATAGAATGCTATAAACATCTGTGTACAAGCTTTTGTGTGAATATGTTTTCAGTTCTCTTGGGTATACGCCTAAGAGTGGAATTTCTGATTCATATGGTAAATCTACGTTTAACTTTTGGAGAGATTGCTGAACTGTTTTCCATAGCAGCTGCACCATTTTACATTCCCACCAGCAGTGTATGAGGGTTCCAATTACTTTACATCCTTGCCAACGCTTGTTATTGTCTGTCTTTTTTATTATACCCATCCTAGTCGATGTGAAGTGGTATATCACTGTGTTTTGAGTTACATTTTCCTAATGACTAATGATACTGAATATTTTTTTCATGTGTTTATTGGCCACTTGTTTATCTTCTCTGGAGAAATGTCTGTTCAAATCCTTTGCCCCTTTAAAATTGAGCTATTTGTGTTTTCAATGTTGAATTGTAAGAGTTCTTTATATTTGCTAGATACAAGTCCCTTATCAGATATGATTTGCAAATATTTTCTCCCATTCTGTGTTGTCTTTTTACTTTTTTGATGGTGTCCTTTGCATTGCAGAAGTTTTTGCTTTTGATGAAATCCAGTTTATCTTTTTTTCTTTTGGTTGTTTTTGCTTTAGTTGTCATATCTAAGAAACCATTGCCTACTCCAATATCATACAGATTTACACCTGTCTTTCCTTCTAAGAGTTTTATTGTTGGGACTTCCCTGGTGGCACAGTGGTTAAGAATCCACCTGCCAATGCAGGGAACATGGGTTCGAGCCCTGGTCCGGGAAGATCCTACATGCAGCGGAGCAACTAAGCCCATGCGCCAGAACTACTGAGCCTGCACTCTAGAGGCTGTGAGCCACACTACAGGGCCTGCATGCTGCAACTACTGAAGCCCATGTGCCTAGAGCCCATGCTCTGCAACAAGAGAAGCCACCACAATGAGAAGCCTGCACACCACAACGAAGAGTAGCCCCCACTTGCCGCAACTAGAGAAAGCCTGCGCATAGCAACAAAGACCAAAGCAGCCAAAAATAAATAAATAAATAAAAAGAGTTTTATTATTTTAGTTCTTTCATTTATGTCTAGGGTCCATTTTGAATTAATTTTTGTATGCAGTGTGAGGTAGAGGTTCAACTTCATTCTTTTGCATGTGTATATCAAGTTGTCTCAGCACCATTTACTGAAAAAAACTATCTTTTCCTTACTGAGGTGTCTTGGCACCCTTGTTGAAAGCTAATTGACCATAGATGTTTGAGTTTGTTTATGGACTCTTGATTCTATTCCATTGGCTTATATCTTATGCTAGTGCCACAGTTGATTACTGTAGCTATGTAGTAAATTTTCAAGTTGGGAAGTGTCAGTTTACCAGCTTTATCTTTTTTCAATATTGTTTTGGCTATTTGGGGTCCCTTGAGTTTGATTATGAATGTTAGGAACAGCTTACCCATTTCTGCAAAAAAGTCTGTTGGAATTTTGATAGGAATTACATTGAATATATATCTATATTTGGGGAGTATTGCCATCTTAATAATATTAAGTTTTCCAGTCCATAAACATGGGCTGTCTTTTATTTATTTATATCTTTAATTTCTTTTAACCATCTTTTGTAGTTTTCAGTGTACAAGTCTTATGCTTCTTTGGCTAAATTTATTCCTGAATATTTCTTTTCTTTTGATGCTATTGTAAATGGACTTGTTCTATTAATTTCATTTTCAGATTGTTCATTGCTAGTGTATAGAAATACAACTAATTTTTGTATATTGATCACAATTTGTGATGGATAGTAAATTTGGGTTAGAAACACACCACACCATGAATCAAGGAACTTAGGTAATGTTTACCCATACAAACTGACTGAACGAGCAGAAATTCACCTTTTTTTTTTTTTTTTTAAATTGGCCGCGCTGCACGGCTTGCAGGATCTTAGTTCCCTAACCAGAGATTGAACCTGTGCCCCCCTGCAGTGGGAGCTCGGAGTTCTAACCACTGGACTGCTAAAGAATTCCCAGAAATCCAACTTTTTTTTGTTGATGATGATCATAACTTTTTAGCTGATTATTTTAAGATTATTCCTTCAAGAATTATTTCTGTTTTTCTTATTGCTAGGTGAAGGATGATAAGAGCATAGAGCACCACTAGGTAATTTGGCCTTTGTAGTCTATAGTCTCAGGTCTTTCACATGTATTTTTCCTATTTAAGTAAAACACAAATGGAACAATCCTCAGCACCCTGTCTCTCTGTATCATGAGGATACTTTCTGCATATTCCTCAATGCTATATATTTTAAAGATTAATGGTGATGCAGAGAAAGCTAATTTATTCAACCAATTTCTATGTGCTAGGTGTTATGCTAAAAAAAAAACATAGTTTAATAAATCACAGACCCATCCACCAAGAAGCACACAGTCTGTTGAATAAAGACAGACAGTAACATTTTGACCATTTGAACGCATACAAGGAGCCTGGCACTCTAGTGACATACAAGTGAGTAAAAGGCCAGGTTTCTGTTTTAATGGGACTCACAATATAAAGGAGAATATAATGGCTCTCGTAAAAATATAGAGGGCACTATGGGAGTATGGAGGAAGGGCTTTTAACGTTCAAGGGTAAGGGAAGGTGCCCCTTGTGTCTTAATGGATAAGTTGGGTTTTAGAAGGTATAAGAATAAGAGGAATAGCATTTTAGATCAGGAAACCCCATTGCAAAGGCTAAGAAAGGGGAGACAACACCATATACTCAGGGAACAGCAAGCAGTTTAGTAATGGTCCTAGTACATTGGGGACTCCAAATAAGGATCTGCTGAGTGACTGAATTAGTGCTGGGTGTAAGGGATGGCTGAAGTTGAGGATAGGAAGGTAGCTTAGATCACAAAAGGACCACACTAAAGAATCGAAAGGCTATGGAAAGCCTGCTGCATTTATTCTGTACAATTTACACAGCAATTGGACTGGTTTACTTTTGCTGCCCGAAATCCTTTCTCTTTAGACATAGTACAGATGATGTACAAAATAGCAGAAGAGAATTTAAAACCCATTAAGTAGAACTAATTATTTACAAATAATTTATAGGTGATATCTGTGTCTATATCTATGCATAACATCGATTTTAATCGCTGCAAGTCTGAGGAAAATCCTTTTTTTTTTTTTTTTTTGGGTCTAGTGTGAGAGGGTATTTTAAAAATTAATTATTTTTGAAAGTACAAAATAGCCTTTCATAAAACAATTCCATATTCACGTAGGTCATTTTTCAAATTCAAGTTAGTGATGTTTGACTTCATATAAATAGTACACTATAAATAACACCATAGTAAGGGCAAGGGAAGGAGGTAGCTGAGTCAAAATACTAGCAAAGCCATATTGACATTTCTATTTTGTAGTGGGCAGTGTGAAGGTAGAATGAAAAAGTTTAGCTTATTTGATTCACCCAATTCTCTTGAAAAAGATATTTTAAAATTAATTATTAATCAGGAATAGTTTTACTTACAATCTTAATATTACTGCGGGATGATTAATGATCAGTCTATTAAATTGACTGAATTAAGAACAATAATACTGGGCTTCCCTGGTGGCGCAGTGGTTGAGAATCTGCCTGCCAGTGCAGGGGACACGGGTTTGAGCCCTGGTCTGAGAAGATCCCACGTGCCGCGGAGCAACTGGGGCCCGAGAGCCACAACTACTGAGCCTGCGCGTCTGGAGCCTGTGCTCTGCAACAGGAGAGGCCGCAACAGTAAGAGGCCTGCGCACCGCGATGAAGAGTGGCCCCCGCTCGCTGCAACTAGAGAAAGCCCTCGCACAGAAACGAAGACCCAACGCAGCCAAATAAATAAATAAAATAAATTTATAAAAAACACACAAAAAACAAGAAAATAATACTACAACATTTCCCTCTTCTCACTTGGCATTAATTTTTTCTTAAGTGTAAGAAAAAAAATTTTTCTTACATTTTTTCTTGTCATTTTTTTCAAAGTGACAGCATATATGGTTTGAGTCAAATAATTACAAGGCTCGTAACAATAAACAGAAGGCCCTGCTCCATTGGTTGTCACTCTGATGCCTGCTTCTCAAAGGAAAACTGCTGTTCTACTATTTAACTCCACGTTTCTAAAAAGCACATTTCTTTTTTCTTTTTTTTTAATTAATAGTAATCTTTTATTTATTTATTTATATTTATTTTTGGCTGTATTGGGTCTTTGTTTCTGTGCGAAGGCTTTCTCTAGTTGTGGCAAGTGGGGGCCCACTCTTCATTGCGGTGCATGGGCCTCTTAACTATCGCGGTCTCTCTTGTTGCGGAGCACAGGCTCCAGACGCGCAGGCTCAGTAATTGTGGCTCACGGGCCTAGTTGCTCCGCGGCATATGGGGTCTTCCCAGACCAGGGCTCGAACCCGTGTCCCCTGGATTAGCAGGCAGATTCTCAACTACTGTGCCACCAGGGAAGCCCTAAAGAGCACATTTCTATTGCCATGGCTTAGTTATTCCGTTTTAGCCATTTTATGCCATTTACTAATTTCCCAATATGCTTATATCCCATTGTTCAGTGTTTATATATTTTAATCTCTATTTTATATATTGTCCACAGCATCCCATGTTATATCAGTCAGGAGAGGTTAATTATGCTGCATTAACAAATTACCACAAAAACCTCAGTGGCCTACAACAATAAAGGGTTATTTCTCATTTACACAGCATGTTGGCGGCAGGCCAGCTGCAGTTCGCTCTACGGTGTCTGCATTCAGGACTCAGATGGCCAGAGGCAGCCTCTAACAAGTGCCCACCTTGTGGCAGGCTCAGAGACATGGCTCTAAAGCTTCTGCCTGTGCCTCTATTTCCCTGGCCACCGTAATTCACCCTGCCGGGTCTGACATCAATGGGGCAGGGAAGTATAATTCTCCTCCAGGAAGGTAACATCAAGTTTTAAACAATCATATAGTCCACCACAATTATTTTGTTTTCCCTGGAATTTATAGCCCCCTCTTCCTTGGGTTGCTTAGTTTTCTCTATATCCTATCACCATTTCATCTCTATATGTTCCACCAGAGCTGTGAAATTCCTCTCATAAGGTTCAAACACAGTAGGTAATCGATCAATTCTGTGGCTTTTATAGTTGTTGTTTTGTTTTTTCCTTGGAGACATCCCTTCTGGAGCCCTCCATCCTCCTGTGTCAGAGTAGACTGTTTGCTCTCCAGGCCTGCTACACAGTCGTCATCCTGGAACTTCCCTTCACCTTTATCTCAGGAATTCTCCCTATTTTCTCTTTTGTTGGAGCTCCTGTTTACCAGGTAGGTCCTATGTGTTTCTGTTTCTTGGTTTACACCCTTATTTTGATGAGGCATCTCCCTCTAGTAGATTCCTGAGCATATGTGAGTTAAAATTTTTTACTTTGACATCTTTTTCTGCTCCCTCCATTGTCTCTGTTTCTTTTCTTCTTTTTTTTTTTTGCGGTACGCGGGCCTCTCACTGTTGTGGCCTCTCCCGTTGCGGAGCACAGGCTCCGGATGCGCAGGCTCAGCGGCCATGGCTCACAGGCCCAGCCGCTCCGCGGTATGTGGGATCTTCCCAGACGGGGGCATGAACCCGTGTCCCCTGCATCGGCAGGCGGACTCTCAACCATTGCGCCACCAGGGAAGCCCCTCTTTTCTTTTTCTCTTCTTCTTCTTCTTTCTTTCCTTCCTTCCTTCTTTCCCTCCCTCTCTCTCTGACTTTTTCTTTTTTTCTTTCTTTACCCTGTTTGTTCATTTCAGGCTCTTTCATGTAAGGAGGTTTCTTCAAATATCTGGAGATCCTGGACTATTCACTATTGACTAACAGTGGATGAGAGCTTCTGTTGGTAGGAACAGGACTTGTCTACTGTTGGTCTTCATTGTAAAGAGATAGGTGACAAGCCACATTCTCCATTACAGAACCCCCAATTGTCAATATTTGTAGGCCTTTACTCTTGGACCAGCTGGTTTTCCACCCAGAGGAAGCTTCTAGTTCCCTGACATGATCCCAGCATTCTAGAATCTGAATTCGGGAATGAAGCTGGGGTGGGGGGGATACGTCTCATAACTCAACATGCATAACTTCATTTAATTCTGCTTTTCTATGGAGTGAGTCATCCCTGTCCTTAGCTCTGCCTGGGGTCCAGAGGAGCTCTGCATCAAACTGTCCAGAAAGTAAACTTCCTGTCTGCTGAGTTAAGGCAGGAGGGAATGGGTTAGGGACTGGGGGAAGGAAGGATCCCACTGTTCATCATAAAGTCTTCATAATAAATTCTCATTCTCAGTCCCACCCTACTTCTGCTTTCAGAGGTGCGGCAGCTCTAGCTTCAGACCCTTTCCAGGGTCTAGGATGTGAAAAGGTTCACTCTGGCTGGGTCAACCTCCTCCCAGAAGCTTAGATATTAAATTTCTTAGTTTGGGTAAGTTAGTTGTCACTCATCCATCTCCTTCCATGTTCCTAAGTTTGTTGACATCCTTCTTCAGCAGGGATCTTTTTTCCTGTTTGCATTGTCTTTATGGGTTTATACCTTTTTTATCCCTTCACTCTCATTTTAATGAGGTATCTGGAGTGAGTAGGGAAAAACATGTGATCAATGCACCGTGTTTAACCAGAAGTCTCCTTACCATTAACACGAATAGATGTAACGAACATGTTTTCTAAGTGGGAAAAGTCCAACTATAGTTATAGGCAATTCTATAAGAATTAGATATAGATTAGTACAATAATATACCTAAATTTTTTTGAGTGCTTATATGTGCTAAAAAGTCTTTTAAATGCTTATATGTATTATATATATTAATATTTTATCCTCACAATAATCCCATGAGATGGATGCTGTGATTCAACACCTAGCAGTCTGACTCCAGCCCACCTATGCTATATAATGGGGTACCTCATGTTTTAAACTACAGGTAATCTTGTTATTTTCAACTTGTCAGGCCTCTAATCAATCCCTATTTATTGTTAGCTTAAGCTGTAGCTGAGGTTTTTCACATAGAATTTTAACATTTACAGCACATTATTTGATGTGGCAAGGCTAGCATCACTTTTGATGTGTCTATTTGAAGATACATGCTGGAGGTAGAAGAAGTAGTTTATGACCAATTTTAAAGCATAGTCATTTAAACTGGGAACCCTAGCATGTGTTTGTTTTATAATACAGACAGATGGGCATTTCCTCTTAAAGAAAGCAGTCACCATCTGTAATCTGAGAGGTCAAAGAGAAGCAATTAGAAATCTCACATTAGTAACAAAACTTTAAAGTGCCTGAAACATGCAAGAGTTTAACATCTTAAATCACTGATGGCCTTGAACACCTTAATTCAGAGCATTCAGCCCCTCATTCTTTGAAGATTTTAGGACCAGGCTCATTATCACTCTCTTCAAAGCTACTCACTACTCCAACACCACTGTCACATCTGCAGATAATTCTTTGCAAGATATAGATATAGATATAGACATAGATATATTTCAAATTCTTACTGCCTCTCAGTTCCTTGACCATCTCTCTTGGAACGATCTTTGCCCTCTGCTATCGCATCTACCCACTCTTAGGGTCATTCCCTACACCTTGACATTACTGACATTACTTCTAATTTTAATTTCAAGCCTACTACTCTCCAACCCCTCTCTTCTCTTTTCAGGTCATTCTCTATGGTACCTAAACTCCAGCAATTCTTCAACCTGATCAGAAACACCATTCCATTCACCCTCCCATCTTTTCACAGTTCCCCACCCCTCTCAAAGCCTTATTTCTTACCACATCTGAAATTATAATGCCTCCTTTGCATCTACCCTCAACTACCCTTTGCCAATCTCTCCCCATCCTACTTGCCCAGCCAAATCTCAGTCCTGGGTAATCCAAAACTACCTACTCAGTGCTTGGGCATCGCATGAGCAACTAAATCTGTCTGGAGAAAAATGCACAACCATAATGACTGGTCTCACTATAAATTCATGGCCACTCACTCAGGTGGGCGTTATTAGTGCCTGGAAACCTTACCATGTTTCCCTCATCAATTCCCTCTCCCACACTGACAGACTAGTATTTCATCTCTCTTCTTCTCTCCCTCCCCTGCTAACTCCCCCCTCATTACTTTCAGTTAATAACTACATGAGCCACAGTAGGCTAAACTGTTATAACAAATAAAAATGTTATGGCTCCCACTCAATAGAAATTTATACCTTGCTCACAAAATAATCCAGAGTGGGTGTTCCAGGTCAATGGGCAGCTCTCCTTCATCCCTGCATGTTCTTTCTTGTGGTTCTGCCAACTCCAGGGACTTGTAGTCATCTGCATAATCCAGCTGGCAGGAAGGAAAAATGCATGAAGGAGGCACACTAGCCTGGCAGTGACCGACATCATCTCTGCTCACATTCCAGTAGCAATAACTTCACATTTGACCATACCCAACTGAAAGAAAGGCTGAGAAAAATAGTCTCTGTGGTCAGGAAGAAAGAGAGAATACATTGTGATGGACAATTAGCAGTCTCCCAAAATGATCTTGTTTCTTATTTCACTGAGAAGATAGAAGCAACTAGAAAAGAACTTCTACTTTGTCCCACTATGAAATCCACAAGCCTACTTTAATATGTCCCATATATGTGGGGACTGGAGGGATTATATTTCTAGGCTGTCCCCAATCACAAAGGGGCAGTTTCCAAGCTTTCAGTTAGAACAACATGGTCATAATGACCACACCACCTAATCACAAAGTTCAAACATAACTTCTTTCCTTGCACTTTTTGACCTCTGTGGTTTTGGATATTGTGATCAACTCTCCTTCCTGCCCCTGTCTTTGTGAAACTCCAATGTATCTTGCTTTGGTGATTCTGTGTTTCTCTGGTTCTCCTCCCACTTCCTCCTCTCTTTCTTTGCTGGCTTCTCTATCTAGGTTAGATCCCTTCTTTATTTGTTGGCTTTTCTCATCTAGGTCTGAGCTTCTTAAACTTTAATGTGATACAAATCACTTGGGGTTCTTGTTAAACTGAAGACCTGATTCAGCAGGTCTGGGGTGGGGAGGGCTGAGATTCCACCTTTCCAACAAACCCCCTGGTGATGCTGGGCCAGTGTGGCTGGGCCACTGACCATGCTTTGAGTAGCAAGGTTCTAAAGAAGATGTTCTCCAAGATTCTGCCCTTTGTTTTCTTTTTTTCTCTCACAGTGATATCACTGCTAGGCTGATAACTTCCCAATCTATTTTCTAGTTCAACCCTCTTACCCTTACTTCAAAACCTTTACATCTAACTTCTCAGTGTCCACCTCTATCTGGCTGTCTCAACAATCTTTCAAACCTTTAAAATGTCCAAGTCTAAACTGATCTCTCAAGAAGTTCCTATTCCTATCTCTAATTGTCTTTTTTCTATCTTCTATAATTATCTCCAAACTCAAAACCTCCATTACCTTTTATTTTTCTCTTCCTCCTTCATGTATGTTCTCAAGCAATCCCCTCTTACTGGAAAATCAATTAATCAAATGCCAAATTCTGTAGATTCTGCTTCCACATCATCTTTTAGCCAAGCTCTTTTAAATTCCTCCTGCCTTACATTTAGTTCAGATTTATCATTACCTTTTACCTGGCCTATGGCAAGTCTATCTGACCATTTTCCCACCTCTCATTTCTGTATCCATTCACAGAGAGATCAAAGAAAAGCAAGGTTTTTAAACCCCCAAACTTTTAAACCACAAAAACTAAGTAATGATTTGAATACAAATTCTTCCACTTGGCATCCCAGGCCCCATTCTCCTCTGTGTCTGCCACTTCTCAACATGCCCTAGAGCCTTACCATTTGCTTTTCCTGAACACAACTTCCATTGATTCACTTTCATATATGTTCTCATGCTGTCTCTTCTTGCTGTAAAACCATCCCCATCTCCTTCAAGGTCAATCCCAAATGCCTTCTCCTCCTTACCGCCTTTCTTTCCTGATTCCCCAGACAGGTCTGAGCAGTTCTCTGATATTCTGCAGTACTCTGTATTTTTCACATGGCATCTGTCATGGTTTGTCTTTTAACTGTTTTATCCTTGTTTTATTTATTTTGAAGGCAAGGATAACAGCTTTAACTCCCCTCCGTAACCCTGCAGCGTCTTACCTATGGGGGCGTCTACTATTAGTTGAAACAAAGTGATTTAGGAAGATAATGTGACACAACGGTAAGCAGCACAGAATTTGAAGTCAGGACAGCTGTGTTCCGGCTGTGCCGTTTATTAGATGTGAGGCTTTGGGTAAGTCACTTAACTTGGCTTGCAAAATGAGAATCCTACTACCTGATGGAGCACGAAGGGAGGTAACGTGAAAGTGCTGTAACTCTACAGAGAACTGAGCAATGTTCATTATTTTCCTTACAGAGAAATGATGCAGTCTTTCTATTCAAATCTTGTTTGCAGGACCAACCCTACTTCACTAACTGGAGGTCGAGCCCGGAGGGGCTGGGAATTCGGGCCCCCACATTCCACTGGCCCTTTTCCACTGCAGGGCTCTCTAACTGCTCTCCGCGATTCAGGTGAAGCCGCCGAACTGCGGAGAAATAGCCTGGAGTCCTATTCTCTCGGGAGGCCTCCGTCCTTCCACCTACCCCGGGTAAGCCCTTCTCTTCCCGGTAACCCCGAAGACCGCGGCGCCGCCGCCTACGTGAGACGTTTGGACCCTGCCCGGCCCCCGTAGCTCCCCTTCTCCAGCAGGTGGGTCTGGTCCTTTCCCCCAACTCCGGGCACTCACGTCACCCGCGAACCCCTACCCACGCGACAGCGCAGCAACCAACCTAGAAAATAAACAAACCCCCGCGCGCGGCGGCGGGCGCGTCAGGCCCCTCCCCCGCTCCACCCCGCGGCTCTCAAGCCGCCCCCTCCGCCGGGACTTCCCTCCCGCCCTCGGCTCGCGGCCGCGTTTTCCCCGCCCCTCACCGCAGCCAGCAGCCGCGCTCCCCGCCGCGGTCCGCCCGGCCCGGCGCCCCGGGGCCCGTTAGTGCTCCGCGCCCGCTTGCGGGTCCGCCGTGCGACCCCCGCCCGGAGTGAGCCCGCCCCTGCCCCCCGACACTTGACCCAGCGCAGTCCCAACGCCCAGTGCGGCCGCCCCAGGAGCCGCGGAGCGGCGGCGGCGGGGGGAGGAGGGAGAGGAGGGCCGTGCCGGCGGCCGGGGAGGCCCGGTGAGTACGCGGAGGGCGGGCCGCCTCGCGGGGGACCGCTCCGGGGCCCCTGAGGCGGTGGTGGCGGCTCGGCCGCGCTGCTCCGTGTGCCCCAGTCTCGGCAGTTGGGGACTCGGCCTGAGGCGATGGGCCCCGCTGTCCGGAGCCGCTGGGCAGAGTGCGCGGGAGGGCCGCTCCTTGGGAAGGGCCGCGGCCCCGACGCTCGGCTCTGGTCTCGGGGGCTGCGGAGAGAGACCCACGCCGACCTCAGGCCCAGGCGCCCGGGCGGTGCCTGCGGCTCCCGAGACCCCGCGGGGGCCGGGGCCGGGGTCGACCGCGGTCTCTGGGCCGTCGAGTGACAGGTGCCGCCGCCCCCTCCCCGCCGCGGGCATCGCGCTCCCGCCCGGGGAGCCAGGCGCTCGGAAATTTCTGGAGCTTCGACCTGACTCGCTGTTTTCTCCCTTTCAGGTTTTGAAGCCGCTTCTCTGCCCGAGTTAGGTCTCGCCCAGCCCTGTTTCCATCTGTATGTACTTTGCGCGAATAAGTTTTGGAGCATTGGTTAACAGCCTGTGGGTGAAATTTGGCTTTCATTCGTGAATGAGGTATAGTGAATTACTTTTTGAGTAAAGTGCTTCTCCTCCTCTCCGCTAACTATTGAAGAGTAAAAGGGAGAAGGGTTTTGAATTTTGTTTGTTTTTTGTAGTTATTGTTTGGAACAAGCACTCTTCCAGAATTTTTGTCATCTCTAGCACTTAGGGTGCTTGGTAGATATTGAACAGTGATAAAAAATGACTTATTAAATTGTCTTTTCTCTCCGCCTTGTTTTAGATTTTTCATTCTTACCTTAGCTAGATTCTACAATTGAGTAGGTGCTATGGCTTTCATTAGAAGCACTAATGAAAGATCGTCTTTCCTCTACTGAAAAGCCAGTGAAATTTTCTCTGCACTGTTCATTACTATTTCTTTACGTAGTAAACGTGCTTGTGATTGTAACCTGAATCATCAGTTTAACAAATTTGACTTGCAGCCATAAGAATATTGAACTTTGTGGCAATTAAAAATTTTTTAAATCTTTAATCTGTGGAAACTTAGATTTTTTTTCTCAACAGGTTCATAACTCTTAAGTTCTCATCAGTCAAATCCTAATTAATGGAAGATATTGTCATAAATGGTTACAACAAACTTATCTATAAGATAAGTGGCTTCACTTTAAGAGTGAAGAACCCAGAAGTTGACCAAGAGATCACTGGGGCAAATGAAAATACATGTGCTTTATTTATAGGCGAATCCCTTAGGTCCTCAACCGGTACCTGCTTGTACTTTTTGCCTAGGTTTTTCAACCCACAGAAATTAGGTGATGCAGATTGGAGATGGGAGGCAGTATTTAACTATGAAGAAAAAAAAAGGAATTTAGGGCATACCCATTAAGTTTATATGGTTTGTTTGCGTTAAGTTTGTTGCGAGCAAAGTTTTGGTATGCTCTTGGCACTTACTGGTTGTGAACCTTACTTTATAAGAAGCCAAAGTGAAAGATATTGTGTAGTTGTGTTATTTGAGGAACAGACGTGAAATAATATGATAAAAAATTTCACCAGGTATTAAGTCATTCATACTCAATGCCATTTCATTTTATGGTTTTTGTTTTTTTTAATCTAAGCTACATTTCAGTGAGACCACACTAGTTGGTATCTACATGGTATTCACTTCTTTTTTCATCAGGCTTACTGGTCAATAGTGTTAATAGAAGATGACTATCATTACATTTTATAAAAGGGATATATTTGGTCTTGATTGAGGAGCTTATACATATACCAGTTTTGAAGTGCCCTAATTGTGGTTCCCTGGACCTGAGGTATGGCTACTCCTACCATCTTTCTTGACCTTAGAGAGATCATAGTCTAAAGGGATTACATCATAGTGGCACTGGTCCTCAGAACCTTAGTAGAGGAGCCCAAGAGGATCAGCTGTTTATAAATCCTTCTGCTTGCAGTTTAGGCTCTTCATTTAAAAAAGTAGTTTACTTAAGCTCCTCATGTATCCTAGTTATTTTTAATCAATACTTTGAAACCAGTTGTGTTTCCTAAACAAATATGTTTCCTAAACAAAATTAGTTGTGGTGATAATCAGTTAGTAGAATGGCCCTTATAATGAAGCAACTTTGAACTGCTAATAATCACTGTTAACTCACATTTGCATTCTGGGAATTGAGGATTATCTCTAGTGCACTTTGCATTTTCTTTAGCTCCATTCTATTTTAGAGCTTGTCTTTGAATGCATAGATAGCTGTGTACTTGGGGAATGTAAATATTTTTTAAAAAAACAAATTCAATAAATGTATCTTCTGTGTGCCAGGTCCTGTGGTTTTGTTAGGGGTGGAAAGAAGAAGCTCTTGCCTTTCAGAATGTTGAAATCAGGATTATAAGGGGCTAGGCACAACAGTAAACAGATAATTTTAATTAAATCTATTCAGTAATAAAAGTAAATATAAACTACAGAAATATTACAAAGGAGGGAATGATTAAACAGGCAGGTCAGAGAAAGCGTTATAGAGATCCTAGCATCTGAGCAGGATTTTAAGGAACAAATACAAGTTGTAAGTGGAAGAGATGGAGGGCATTTTAGGCAAAAGGCACAGCAAAAAGATTTGAGCAAGTAAAACTAAATGTGTGGTCAGGAAATTTTAAGTAGTTTGTTTTGCTGGAGTACAAAATCTGAGGAAGGACAGTTGCTATAGAAAGCCCTAACATATGCTCTAATATTTAATAAGTAATTGGCTTTTCTAGTATTGAGTATATATAAAGTGGAGACTTCACTATAATTTGATTTTGCTGCGATTTTAAGTATAGAGGAATTAATAGTTTTTACTAATAGATTCATTAAGAAATTATAGAATGTTGCACTTATATGTGATGAGCTGCCTGCATATTTGTAAACTTATTTGTTTCTTATGCATTTGACCTGAAACATTTGTTTTCAAATTATCTTTCAAATTTTCTTTTGTCTTCCTTCAACTACTTAAATTAGCCTTTAAATTATTTTTTAAAAGGAGACTCAGGATTTTCCTGGTGGTCCAGTGGTTAAGACTCTGCAGGTTTGATCCCTGGTTGGGGAACTAAGATCCCATATGCTGCGAGGTGTGGCCAATATATAAATAAATAAATAAATAAAATAAAAGGAGACTCAAAGGGAAGAGGGAGAAACATAGAAAATAATCATTAAATTTCTGGACTAAAAACCTAATTTGTGTAGTATTTTAGTAATTTGTAACTGTTTAACATAGAGCACTAGCCACTGCACTCATAGACTGACCAATGTAGGTAGCTTAGTGGATGTCCACTGTATTTTTGTTTTGTGTATCTTAATTATGTCCTTGTTATTTAAGTGTATGTTTATAAATGAGCATTTATATATACTCAGGTATCTGGATTTTAAAGACCATGTGATGCATAAAGAAAGGGAAAATAACAGGGGGAGGGAGAAGAACTCTGAATCTATTTATCCAAGTATCTCTTAGGTATGACCGTAGGTGGAGATGCAGAAGTTTAGGACACAAGACCTCTAACCGTAGCCTCACAAGAATACTGACCCTAGCCTTTCCCTGAAATAGTATCTTTAAAAGTCTCATGTTTTTGTGGTCTGCTTATTTATCTCTTTTTCTCTTCAAGGTTTTAAAGCAGTTACAAATGAATTCCTGGATTGTATAACATGATTATCTTTTTGCAAATTCTGAAAAATCTGTTAATGAAGGCAATGTTCTCTTAAAAACACGCACCATAATCAGTCTTTGACAATTGCTTTGTGTCATTTATCTTCTCAATCACTAACATAAAAGAACCTGAGGCATGTCATTGTTAATTCTGACCTGTAGTTGCCCTTTTTAAGTTTTGACACAGGGCAGAAAAATCAATATTGCTTTGATTACATTATGTTTTTCTTTTTTGAATTTGGGTATAGATGACCATTTTTCCTTTTCACGATGAGAGTTTTTTCTTATAGAAGGAATATGGTCGTTACAGAATATTTGGGGAAATAGTGAGAACTATAGAAAGGAAAAGGAGTAGTCCCATGCATTTCCTCCTTTTGGTATGTAAATAAATAATACACATATTTACAAATTGGGGATTATTTTTATATTTTTATTCCCTTCTTTCATTTAAAATTTACATTTCCCCCCTCTTCCACCTCTGAAGTACTGGTTAGTGTATGGTATATAGATTTTTGACATAGTATACAGATTTCTCTCATGGCTAATGAGGTAGTTGATGTGTTGGCTGTTTATTACTTTTTTTTTTTTTTTAAGTACAGCTTGAGTACAAATGATGAGCCCTTCCAGTTGTCCCATCTCCTTACTCCCTCAGCTGCTGAGTAGAGCTATTTTTGGCCTTTAGTATTTACTATTATGTAGAGTATAGTGCAGGTGGCTACCACTCTCCTATTCTACCTGTACCCCTTACCGAACAAGGGATCATTGGAGGTGAGCATTTACCCTTTCCATTTACCCTTTCATTAGTTAGAGAAAGTATTTTAACACATGGGTTGCTAAGATGTAGCATAGGTAGCTGCCTCAGAAAAATAATTATTTTGAGTGTTTATCACTGATTCTTTTCTCAGTTAACAGTATTTGTTCTGATGCTTTCTTTTCACTTTGTCTTTCTTTTATTCTTTTCATTCATTCGGGAAATATTTATTGCTTGTTGTGTGTGTCCACTGTATAAGAGATAGTCTCTACTGTGATTCTAGGGTTTCAGATAGATTGGTGTTTTCCTTATGCATTGTTAGGTATAATCTTTAGGTCTCTGACTCTTCAGTGGCCGACTGCTCAACCACAAATTCTCAATGCCTAAAAACTTTTTTCTTTTCATTTCAAAGAAAAAAAATTTCTGTGAGCTTTGGAGAGATATTTAGAACACCTGTGAACATTTCACTCATGCAGAACAATCCAAATATGAAATTCACAGTTTTGATATCAGTCCTGAAATGGAGAGGAAATGTATTTGTGTAAGCTATCAGTGATGATAAGGTTAGATTATATTGCAGTAGCAACCCGAAAACCTCAGCAGCTTAAAGCAGCAAAGTTGCTTTCTTGCTCAAGCTACATATCCATTACAGGTTAGTAAGGAGATTTTGTTCATTGTAGTTTTAGACTCCATCAGACTTGACTCTAGGAGGCTTCATCTCAGCATACACTTCCACAATAACAGAAGCAGAGAAAAGAGAACACGGTGAACCATGTTCTGGCTTTTAAAGCTTTTTAAAGCTTATATTTCACTGGTAGTCACATGGCCAGCCTGCATTCAACATGAGAGTGATAGGCAATTCTCTTTCAGGGAGGGGCGGTGAATATTTGTGAACAGCTATCATATGCAATTTATAGTTGCGACAGTTAAAATTAAATACAGTAGTTGTAGAACAACTGTGTAGGATTAGTGTACCTAAAGTGGTCAAAGCTACTAAAACTTACAGGATTTTAACATGGCATGTTGAAGTTGAAGCAGAATTAATGTTTTCCTTAATATTTTTGAGTCTGGAATTTCCTTTTCATTTTGTAATATTTTCTTCCTTATAGTAACTTACAAAGCCTTAATTCTCATGTCTGTGGGAAAGATTTAAGCCTAAAAATACGTCATAATTTTAATGGTGTGATGTCATCTCTGTATGTTGTGGTATTTTATCTTAATCTGTGTGCTTCTGAACATAGGAGCAGTAGGTATGAATGTGGTATTGTGATAAAAATACTTTGATTTCATAACTATTAGATGACATCTTCAAATCTCAGTTCTTCTTTTGATTTTTTTCATTGTTTAACAAAAAATTGAAAGATTTCCAAATAATTTTCTAGATTCTTAGGTTAAGATGGAAGATTGAACGTATGCTTCTCATTTTTGTTCCCTCCTGAAAACATGCAAACTGTAGTGTGTGGTTAGCTTTCAAAATGGACCTCAGTGATCCTCACCTCTTAGTATTCACACTTTCACACAGTCCCTTCCCACAATGAATAGGGTGGACCTGTGTAAACAGTAGGATATTGTGGAAATAACAGTAGCTAGTTCAGATATGAGCACTGTGGCTCAAGACAGACACGATAAAACTATAAAGAAAAACAAGTAATAAGTAACAAATCAGAATAATAATTATCTCTGGACAGAGTGGGAGTTGGGGGGTTGCTATTGGGGAGAGGCATGGGGTGGGTTAACATTTTGTTAATCTTAGTGCTAGGTACTTGGAGTGTTCCTTTTTTTAAAAAAACTTAATAGTTTATTCAGTTATGTACTCAATACATTTCAAAATAAACAAGTTTCTCAGTTTCACAACTTATTAAGAGAATCTGTTTCTTTTGAATTGAGAGAGTACTTAGTCTTCTAGTAGTTACAAGGCTGCTTACTTAGAAATTGCAGAGTAAGGTTCAGCAAACCTAGTTTCAGGTCCTGACTTTGCCAGTAACTTGCAGAATGACCTAACCAGTCTAAGTACCAGTTGCCTCATCTGTAAAAAAGGATTTGGGTTAGATATTACTAGAGGACCTTTTTTGTAAAAAGTTTTTTTTAATTGGTGTATAGTTGATTTACAATGTTGTGTTAGTTTCTGGTGTACAGCAAAGTGATTCAGTTTTTTATGTACATGTATTTTACTAGAGGACCTTTGCAATCCTGTCTTAAGTTTAAAAGGCTCTTAAAAAGCTGAAAGGTACCAACAAGGGATTAATTTCCAAAATATACAAACAGCTCATATAGCTTAACATAAAAAAAAAACCCAATCAAAAAATAGGCAGAAGGCCTAAATAGACATTTCTTCAAAGAAGACATACAGATGGCCAACAGGCTCATAAAGATGCTCAGTATTGCTAACTATTAGGGAAATGCAAATCTAAACTACAGTGAGGTATCACCTCACACCAGTCAGAATGGCCATCATTAAAAAGTACAAATGATAAATGCTGGGGAGGCTGTGGAGAAAAGGGAACCCTCCTGCACTGTTGGTGGGAATGTAAATTGGGGCAGCCGCTGTGGAGAACAGTATGGAGGCTCCTGAAAAAACTAAAAATAGAGTTGCCATATGATTCAGCAATCCCACTCCTAGGCGTATTATCTGGAGAAAACTCTAATTCAAAAAGATACATGCAACCCAATGTTCGTATCAGCGCTATTTACAATAACCAAAACATGGAAGCAACCTAAATATCGACAGATGAATGGTTAAAGAAGATGTATATACATACAATGGAATATTACTCAGCCATAAAAAGAATGAAATAATGCCATTTGCAGCAACATGGATGGACCTACATATGATCATATTAAGTGAAGTAAATCAGAGAAACTCAAGTATCATATGATATCACATATGTGGAATCTAAAAAAATGATACAAATAAACTTATTTACAAAACAAATAGATTCACAGACATAGAAAACAAACTTACACTTACCAAGGGGGGATAGTGGGGGGAGATAAATTAGGAGTTTGGGATTAACATATACACACTACTATATATAAAATAGGTAAACAACAAGCACCTGCTGTATAGCAGAGGGAACTATAATCACTGTCTTGTAATAACCTATGATGGAAAAGAATCTGAAAAAGAATATATATGTATATATATATATAAATAACTGAATCACTTTGCTGTACACTTGAAACTAACACAACATTGTAAATTAACTATACTTCAATAAAAGAAAAAAAAGCTAAGAGAGGTAGGGGGCACTGAGACTAGTGAACTAAAAGATAATGGTGGAAGGTGATTTTGAAAAGTTACCTTTGGTTGAGAGAATTTAAGTTCTCTATTTTGCTGTCGCTTCTCTAGAATCAAACTCAAGCAGAATTTGTACACGGTAAGAATGTTCTTTGTTTCCTACTCCTTTTTTCCTGTCTTGGAAGTTGGGGATAAGCATGTAGTTGGACCAATGGTCTCTGTGTGCGGTGAAAAATGATATTCTTACTCTTCCATTGTAAACCATATTGATTTAGGATGTTCTCCATAAATACGTATATATTAATCAGATTTAGGATATTCTTCATATATATGTATATATTAGGATATTCTCCATAATTATGTAAATATACAGCAGTGTATTTAAAAGAAAGAGGAAAGGGCTTCCCTGGTGGCGCAGTGGTTGAGAGTCCACCTGCCGATGCAGGGGGCATGGGTTCGTACCCCGGTCCACGAAGATCCCACATACCGCGGAGCGGCTGGGCCCGTGAGCCATGGCCGCTGAGCCTGCGCGTCCGGAGCCTGTGCTCCTCAACGGGAGAGGCCACAACAGTGAGAGGCCCACGTACTGCAAAAAAAAAAAAAAAAAGAGAAAGAGGAAAATCATTAATTTTTGGAAACTGTATATGGAAAATCAATACATTGTATTGGTGGTATTCTTGCAATAATTGTGAAATCTCAGTATATCATTTTTCTTTTTTATATTATACAATCTTACGTTGTTTACTTAAGTTTAAAAAGTATGTTTCTACCAGTAGAACTGTGTGTACGAATCCAACTGTTAACTAAATTCAGTGTCAGGAGAAGTGTATGTGTGTGTGTGTGTATATATATATATTTGTTCTAAAATCTGAAACAAATTCTACTGTGTTTATTCATCTTCCTCCTTTCTCCCTTCCCACAGGAATTATTCTTGACAGAAGTATTTTAAAAGAAAAATCCTTACAATGGCCTCAGCAGTACTTAGTTCTGTTCCCACTACTGCTTCTCGTTTTGCCTTGTTGCAAGTGGATAGTGGCAGTGGTTCTGATTCTGAGCCTGGAAAAGGCAAAGGTCGGAATACTGGAAAATCTCAAACAAATAAATCAACTACAAATGAGAAGAAAAGAGAGAAAAGAAGAAAAAAGAAGGAACAGCAACAGAGTGAAGCAAATGAGGTAGCAATTATAATTATTCATGTCTGCTTTCCCAGTAGGTTGTATGCATCATGAGCGTAGATACTATCTTGTTGACCTATGTATCCACAGTTCCTGGTCCATAGGTACTTGGTAAATATGACTTGAATGAATGGATATAAATTTGTGTGTATTTGAAGTCAGATGTAATGAACATATTTTAAATTGCCTTTTTTTTGTGTCTACGGAAGCTTATGTGCTCATTCCAAAACGTTTCTGAAAAACAAAGTCTTAAAAGGAAACAAAGGTCATTTGTAAATATAACTGGAGATATAAGAAATTAATATTTTGGTATGTGTTTTCTGTATACATATATAAGTTTACTTGAATATATAGATACATTCATATATACATTCATATTTTACTTAATGAGACTATATAATAGACTTTCATAACTGGCTTTTTAAAAATTAGCATGAGCAGGTTTCCATGAGTAAATAAAGATCTACATTATTTTATCCACATTATTTAAAATTATGTGGCTTTGTCATAGTTTACTTAATCAGATTGTTGTGATAAACATTTAGGTTGTTTCCTTTTTTTTTTTTTTACTGTTATAGACAGTAATCCTATGACTAGACAATAAGCCTATGACTAACCTTGAACATTTATGCATTTGATGGTCATCTGTTTCTTAAGGGTAGTAAACAGGCCCTTCTCCCCTAGACATGCCTAGCATGAGTTATGTGACCAACATTTAATGCGCCCATTTATTTTTAAAAGAAACATTGAAAAACACCTCTAGTCTGTGTCTGTCTGTGTTTTAACAGAAGAAGCAGTTAGATATTAAGGACTTTTCTCAATATCACTTAATGAGAGAAGTAGTAAAAGTGTTTTTTTCCCCCATATTCATTTTATAATATCCCAAGACTTAGAAAAAGCCTTTTCAATTTATTTCCATCACCATTGCTTTCTAAGTATCTCTTTAAAATGCTGCCACACAGAGAGTCACTTTAAAAGACATTTTTCTCACCATACAACCTTTCAGAAGTCCAGTCTTACAGAACTTTTGATTGCCCACCATTTTCTTTTTTTTTCTTTTTTTTCTTTTTTTTTTTTTGCGGTACGCGGGCCTCCCACTGTTGTGGCCTCTCCTGTTGCGGAGCACAGGCTCTGGACGCGCAGGCTCAGCGGCCATGGCTCACGGGCCCAGCCGCTCCGCGGCATGTGGGATCTTCCCAGACCGGGGCACGAACCTGAGTCCCCTGCATCGGCAGGCGGACTCTCAACCACTGCACCACCAGGGAAGCCCCCATTTTCTTTTTGGTATTAGATGTGGGGAACAAAAAATAAGGTAATAGTGGGGTTTACATTACATTACTGAGAATGAGCCTGAGGATCCTCCCTTCCCACTTCCACAGCTATAGTTCTGTCAGTCTACTTTCTGTAATAAATCAGTAGTGTACCTGCCATGGCTTTGTCTCTAGCAGCATCCCCTCTACTCTGTCTTTTCCACAGCAGAAAACAGCTGCTTAAAGTGATGTTTGTATCTCATCACTCTTGCAGAACAGTCTATTGATTATCAGTTAAATTGTTGATCCTTGATTTAAAGCCTCTTCATTGGTTTCCTAGGGCTGCTGTAACAAAGTACCACAAACCAGGTGGCTTAAAACAACAGAAATTTATTCTCTTAACAGTTCTAGAGGCTGGAAGTTCTAACCATGGTGTCAGCAGGGCCAGGTGCTCTCTGAGACTGAGTAGACTCCCTCCTTGCCTCATCCTAGTTTCTTATGGTAGCTGTCAGTCCTTGATGTTCCTTGGCTAGTGGCTGCATCTTTCCAGTCTGCCTCTTCTGTTACATGGTGTTCTCTTTGTGTATCTTTGTCTATACCCTTCATTGGATTAGGGCCCACCCTAATTCAGTATAACCTTAATCTTAACTTGATTATATTTGCAAAGATCCTATTTCCAAATAAGGTCACATTCACAGAGAGCAAGGGTTAGGCCTACAACATATGTTTTGAGAGAATACATTTTAATCCATAGTAACCTCTCAGTATTTTTCTCCCTGTTTCAACCTCTGTGACTAAGATTTTTCTTATTGTTGGGAGTGGCTTGGCCAGTACAGTTTTAGTTCATTATGTTACTTTGTGGACTAGGCCCTGTATTTTTCAGGACTAGCAAAATAGTTGTTAGAGTTCCTTAAGCTATCTTCTCTCACTATTTAAACTTTTAAATTTATAAGCTATTAAACTTTAATCTTATTGAACGCTATTTTTTGCATTTTAAAAGCATACTTGTTATCCTGTTCTCTACTCCTATAAACTTCCCTTTAGTAAAGCAGACTCATTAAAATGGTGGTATAGTAGAGTATAATCCATTTTCACTTATTAATCATTTCATCGAGAAATCCACCAAAATTATCTCAAATGCTGGTGAAATTAGCATTCTACAAAGACTACAAAAAATTCAAATAGTGACTTTGTGAGTTAGCATAATGAGTATTTAGAAGTATAAAAATATTGATTTCTTAACTTCCAAAATAATCATTTGTATCTCAGGATTGGTAAACTGAATTTAATTTTTTGTTTGTTTCGTAGCTCAGGAATCTTGCTTTTAAGAAAATTCCCCAGAAATCCTCCCATGGCATTTGTAATGCTCAGCATGAGCTATCATTACCAAACCCAGTACAGAAGGATTCACGGGAAGAAAATTGGCAAGAGTGGAGACAAAGAGATGAGCAGGTACAACTAAGTAAATCAAATTGTTTTGCTTTGGTTTTCAGTGCATTTTTGCATTTTTAAGATAGCAGTGCATCTGACCATGACACCACTGTTCTGAGGAGCATTTTATATTGGATTAACTCCCATGTGTTTGCTACTTTTTATAAGAGGTTCTGGTTTTTATCTACTAGGAAAGCAGATTGACACATATTATATTTGTTAGTTTTGGCAATTTCAAGCAGTTATTTTCTGAGTTTTAAATTCATCTGCCTTTTTACAAATGAGGGAGAGATAGGGAAGGGAGAAAAACAGGATTAAATTATTTCAAGTAAAAAAATCACATTTGTAAGACCAGAGGTCTCTTATTAAAAATACTCAGTGAAATCATTAGAGAAGTGCAAATCAAAACTACAATGAGGTATCACCTCACACCAGTCAAAATATCTACAAACAATAAATGCTGGAGAGGGTGTAGAGAAAAGGGGACCCTCTTGCACTGTTGGTGGGAATGTAAATTGATACAGCCACTATGGAGAACAGTATGGAGGTTCCTTAAAAACTAAAAATAGAACTACCATACGACCCAGCAATCCCACTGCTGGGCATATACCCTGAGAAAACCATAATTCAAAAGGAGTCATGTACCACAATGTTCATTGCAGCTCTATTTACAATAGCCAGGACATGGAAGCAACCTAAGTGTCCATCGACCAATGAATGGACAAAGATGTGGCACATATATACAATGGAATATTACTCAGCCATAAAAAACTTGAGTTATTTGTAGTGAGGTGAATGGACCTAGAGGCTCACACAGAGTGAAGTAAGTCAGAAAGCGAAAAACAAATACCGTATGCTCACACATATATATGGAATCAAAAAAAAAAAATGGTTCTGAAGAACCTAGAGGCAGGACAGGAATAAAGACACAGACGTAGAGAATGTACTTGAGGATATGGGGAGGGGGAAGGGTAAGCTGGGACTAAGTGAGAGAGTGGCATGGACAGATATACACTACCAAATGTAAAATAGATAGCTAGTGGGAAGCAGTGCATAGCACAGAGAGATCAGCTCGATGCTTTGTGTCCACCTAGAGGGGTGGGATAGGGAAGGTGGGAGGGAGATGCAAGAGGAAGGACATATGGGGATATATGTATATGTATAGCTGATTCACTTTGTTATAAAGCAGAAACTAACACACCATTGTAAAGCAATTATACTCCAATAAAGATGTTAAAAAAAAATACTCAGTGACAGTTTTACTTAAAGAAAGAAAGACTTTGAGGGGAAACTTTTCCTTTTCAACCTTGTTGTAAAATAGTTTATGACGTTTGTTTTTTTTAGCCTATTTACACGATGTTTTGTTCTTTTATGCCTCTATTAAATAAATGTCATTAATAACCAAATCAAAGAGATAATTTAATAAAACCAATCAATTTCTTTTTGTGTGTGTGGTATCCAGGGAAATAACACACTAAGCCTGGAGTGTACTCTAGGAGGTGCTGTATGTATGGGAAATGAATAGTTATTTTCTTATCTGTTAAACTGCCATTTGATCTGTTGGGAATAGGTATTGTTTTAGCAGATGTTTGGCTTAATGGAGTGGCTATACCTATCATGCTTGGGTTACCAGTTTTAAAAGAATTAGACTAGGGACTTCCCTGGTGGTGCAGTGATTAAGACTGCCTGCCAATTCAGGGGACACGGGTTCGATCCCTGGTCCAGGAAGATCCCACATGCTGTGGAGCAACTAAGCCCGTGTGCCACAACTACTGAGCCTGTGCTCTAGAGCCCACGAGCCACAACTACTGAGGCTGCGTGCCACAACTACTGAAGCCCACATGCCTAGAGCCTGTGCTCCACAACAAGAGGAGCCACCGCAATGAGAAGCCCGCACACTGCAATGAAGAGTAGCCCCTGCTCGCCACAACTAGAGAAAGTCTGTGTGCAGCAACAGAGACCCAACGCAGCCAATAAATAAGTAGACTATACTAAACTCTGCTCTTAACATAAACTATGTTAATTATAACATTTTCTATAGAATTTTGTAGTGCCTCGGGCTCATCTTTACGAGCATCAGTTATTACACTAGGGCTGTGCAAAAATGATATTTCCGAGCATTGGTTAACTGGATAAATCATCTTGTATTATTCTAGAGGGGTTATTTGATTCTTTTTTCCTTCTACAGCATTCATTATAACATTTTTTTTTCTGGTTTACAAGTATTATTAACGTAATGGTCTACTTGTTTAGACAGTAATAGAATTTGCTAGTGTCTTCACCAGAGAGAATTTCTCCCAGTGGCCCAAGAGGCACTGGAAAATTAATAAAGGAAAACTACTCAATTTTGCACCAAAATAAATGCCACGTAATAGGGGAACTTAAGCACAGATATTTGATTGCCCTTCTTCCTGCTGCCATTGATTGCTGCCAAAATGACCAGGTAATTATGAGAAGGAAATAGTCAACTTGGCCCCAACCCTATATAAAAATATCATCCAAGGCTGAGGAACTTAGAGGAATTTCTGCTGGATATACTATTGATGGGTCACTTAGGAAAACCTGGTACCTTATTTGGAAGTCTCACTTGTAGGAAAATAATCAAGGTCATGAGAAGTAAAGTAGTTCTTGGGATAATTACAGTGACAAGTGAAGAAGAGATAAGGGCAAGCTTTGGGACTGATGGACAGTATACCATCTGGAATCTATTTTACTGTGTGGAATAATAGATTTTAAAAGTAGGGACCAGACAGTGACTGTACTAGGCAGAAGGTATACAGTTGTGGTGGGTGTTCTCCCTCACACAGGGAAACAACACTATGAGAAACTCCACGTGTTGAGGGCTGAGCCAGTCAAAAAGCTGGATATAGAAATCCTGTCTGTTATGTGGTGCTTATTGTAAACACAAAAGAGAAATGCTAAGACAGAGTTTACTACTCCTAAATTATCAAAGTGATAATGTAAATTTACATTGGCTAAGCCTCAGCATAAAATCTGAGAGCTGGCATTAAACAGCAACAAGATAGACAGTAAAGAAACATCCACTCCACTTACTTAGAAGCAAACACTGGATCTTAGTTGATCTCATGCCAGCTGAAGAAAAGTTTCTGCCACATAAAAGGAGAAGAACATTGTACTTAATGTCCAAAGTGAAAGTGTACTTTGAAAAAGATATGCTACGGGGAACAGAGAAATTGATTTTAGACAGCACCTATTTTTTGATTTAATAAAAACTAAGGAGCTAGAACATTTTGTAAAAGTCAAGGTGTCGGTAATGTTATATAAAAAGGTGAAATAATAGACTGAGATGAAAAATTGGGTAAGAGAAATTGAAAGGGAGATGAGCAGAATACAGAATTTCTTTGCAGAGATGTATACATCAAAGGAGGTATACGTTTCACACTTGAAGTGGGTAGATTTTATGTGATACATAAAATATGTGAATTATATCTCAGTAAAGGTGTTTAAAAAAAAGTAGAATAGGCCATGACTTTGATTGTTTTCAGAATTTTTAACATTTTTTTAAAATATTGAATCAAGATCAAGAGACATATTGTTCACCATTACTTGTTGCCTGGGAATAAATCTCAGTGTAGATGTTGTTCAGGTATAACCTCTTATATTTGTGGTAGTGCATTGATAATACTGATTCCAGTATTACCTTTTTAAAATTTTACATCATGGCTCAAACATAATGAATGAATAGAAAAGTCTCTTCTCGTGGATATTCAGTGATAAATAGATCAAATTTTATTGTGTATTTCTTACTCCTGTTGTATTGATTCAGACTCCACATATCACTGGTTTTGTCCAACTCTGAAGTTGAATATCTGCTAGCATGTGCATAGTTAATTGTTTTTTCACACTGTAGCCTCTAGTACATCTATCTGATAAAGGCATTTTGCCAATAGTTTGTTCTGTTTTTTGTTTGTGAGTGTGATATTTCTCATTAACCTTGTGGCTGGTATAATAAGTCTATTGTTGATAGTTTGACTTGCACCTGGTTTTACTATAAGCAGTGCTCTTTGTTTTTTTGGCTTTTTCTTTAGCAACAAAATTCATCACTTTTGTTCTGGAAAGCATTACTTGGTACTTGTTCTGTTCTGGAAAGACTCATACAGGTCATTGTGCTTTGGAAGTGAAACAAAAACTATAATGTCTTTAGGCCACTGGTCTGACCATGTTTCATAGCAGGAAGCTAGGAACAAATAGATTGATGACTCAATAAATTGAAATTTCAAATATTCACTATGTTAATTTTCTATTTATAATTTTCCTTTTCATTTGCTTATGTGACAATCACTCTTGTGCTGACACATGCAGGTTTATATTCTGTATTCACTGTATTAGAGTCTTCTTCATTTTAAAATTTATGTGTTTTTATAAGTTGCATTATTTACTATTTTCATTACTACTTTTAATCCTTCAGTGAATCATTGAACCATTTTTATTACTTTGAGATATAATTAAAGCATACAACTTAAAAAATGTAAACAGCACTCAAAAGATATGAAGATGCATTAATTGAGATTAACAAAACCTGATCATTAGTATGAACACGTAGATACAGTTTTTGTAGAATATTTACAACCTTTAAAATCATAATGTTCAGGCTTCCCTGGTGGTGCAGTGGTTGAGAGTCCGCCTGCTGATGCAGGGGACACGGGTTTGTGCCTCGGTCCGGGAAGATCCCACATGCCGCAGAGCGGCTGGGCCCGTGAGCCATGGCCGCTGAGCTTGCGTGTCCAGAGCCTGTGCTCCGCAATGGGAGAGGCCACAACAGTGAGAGGCCTGCGTACCGCAAAAAAAAAAAAAAAAAAAAATCATAATGCTCAATAAGACTACTGGAAGATTTTCTGGGAAATGATTCTGCTTTCCAAATTAGTGAAGGTATATGTTCCACACTTTGAAAATCACTGAGTTAGAGGACCAGAAGGCGCTACTGCTACTGTGGCTAAACACTTGGCTGCAAGTGTTAGATGTCCTCAGAATGTTGCTGTGTGTTGTTTTACAATAACCCTGTTCCCCTGAGAAATGAAGATTAATTCTTCATTTGGGATTTGTTTTGCTTGGATTTAAAGTGGGTAAAATTTTTATGGTACTTTAATTTACAAATTTTTAAAAATCTAGTTACAAAATATTTACTGTCCTTCTCATTTTTCGTTGGTTCTTCATACTCTTTAACTGATCATAAACCCTTGAGCTATAGGTTTATTTATTTAAATAGAAAAAAAATGTTTTACTACTAGATGGGGATAGGAGGCAATGAAGGAAGCCAGGAGGAAGGGGATCTGAAGTACTCCATCTTGGGCACATGTAAGTATCTTCTCCAATCCTGTAGGCATTTTAGTGCCTACTATTTCCTCTTTTTCTTCCTTTCCTCCTCCTCCCATAAGTACAAAGAAAATGATGAGGAATTCTCAATTTGCAAACTTAACATATAAGATACTTTTTAAAAATCATGGTTATATTTGCATTTTCATGTCCAGTGCCTGTCTTTCAGGCCCAGACTCTTTTTTTTTTCCTTCTCAGTTCTACCTCTACATGTACTGATTAATTACATTGACAGCAGTCTTATGATTAACTAATTCTCTAATTAAGGCATGGTTAGGGAATTTGGAATCATGTTTTCTTTCTCTTTCCTGATATTGTAGTCTTGTGTTACCTTTCTCCCTGTTATCTGGAGTAAAAAATCTTATCTTTGATTCATTCTTCATATTTAATCAGTGTTCTGAAACTTGGTCATTCTTTGGTGAGAAATAGCCTTCTTTGTTTCCTGCATTGCTATGTTCAGGTCCAGGTTCCTGTATGCTGAGGCTACAGTGGTTTAGCCAGACCCATTGATTCTAAGTTCTCATTCTTCTAATATGACAGTTTATTTCTTTAAAATTACTCTTATCAGTTTTCCTCTTTCATCTATCCTGAATCCATAATTTTTAGAGAGTGTCTGGAACCTAATTTTACCCTACCTAAGCAATCTTATTTTCTACTATTCTCCAGCATAGAGAAGGGGAATTCTAATTTATTGTGTGTAACTCTTGTGCCAGGTAGGCACTGTGCTAGGTACTTGACATATATTGTAGCTTAAAATTTTCAAAACTACACTGCAAGGTTGATATTTCTATTTCCTTTTTATTTATGAAGAAACTGAGATTCACAGAAGTTACATAACTTGCCCCAGATCACAGCTAGAATGGGTGGAATAGAAATTTAAATTATCCACCTGTGTGATCTTCCAAAGCCTGGGTTTTTTCCACATCTCTCTTGTATTGCATAGAATTTATCTTTTATCATGTATCCCATAATATATATATTCTTAATATCACACTTTTTGTTCACGTGACTCTTTCCTCCTGAAATTCTTCCATTCATTTTGCTACCTATCCAAATTATATCTCTCCTTTAAGGACCAACTTAGTTTCTTTTCTGTATGCTGCTTTGAATTCTATTTCTTGTTTACCTATTTTCTGTCAACTTTTGTAGCACTTTTAATATCTTACTCTATTTTCTGTATGTCATGTGTGTTAGTTTTTTATTCCCAACTGGAGTAGAAATTCTTTGAGGGCAAAAGCCAAATTTTTGCTGCTACTTTAAAGGACTAGAGGCAAAGTACATAGAGGGTTCTCTGTGAATCCTTATAGGCTAAACGATCATATGGTGACATTTGGGAAGTTTTTCCTAGTTTTCAAAGAGTTAAACTGAAATTTAAATCATTTTTGCCTAATTGTATTTCCTTGTATATTAGTTTTTGTTAATAATTAAAAGGTAAATGTAAGCTTTAAACTGCTGTATTTAGAATCAAATGCTTGGGAGAGCCATATTTTTCACTTTTAAAAGGTCCATTTCATTCAGTTTTTATCATTTTCTTAGAATCAGCTGTCTTAATATCTAAGTTACTTGAGATAGTTTGAAAAAAAAATAATCGCATCTTGCAAGACTCCCAACTTTGTCTCCTCTTCTGCCTACTAATTTATTTTTGGAATATCAGTCAGAATATGTGACATATTGGAAATAATCTTAAATGTGTTTTCTGTAAATGTTAAATGTCATTAATATGGATTAAAAGCTTAGTGGTAAATTTAACCAACTTTTCTCAGAATAAACTTAAGTAGTTTTGTTACTTTTTCTATGTTGGAATGACTGCTATGCTCTAATTATATTGAAGTATTTTGTACTCAGATTGCTTTGAGTTTTGGTGGAGAAATTGATGTAAACTTCCTTTTTTGTGTAACACTAACATGAATCCACTTCCTTTTTACCTTTTAACTGTATATTGTTATTTAATATACATTTATATAATAAAGTATTTAAAAGGTTAACCTTTTAAAAAAGGTTACTTTTTCCTGATTGTTACTAATCTGGATTGAATTAATTCTTCAGTTCTTTTCAGTTACTCCATAGAAAAAGTATGTACAGTTTACTTGGGGCTTAACCAGAATTTTGAGTGCTATATGCCCTTATTTACCATTTTAATTCTAACTATTTTTCTCTGAGTTAGATTAATTTTTTTCTGTGATAAACCTATTTTCCCCCCTCTTTTTGTTGTCTTAGTATAGGATTGGATGAAATGCTTTGATTAGAAGTAAAAGATTTATTAGTTCATGGTGTCCAGTGTTAACATTTTTCTACTTTTTAAGGTGTCCTTTTGAAACAGATGACTTCTTTTTGGAATTGGTTTCTGTTTTAGTTTAGTTTTTTTTTTTTAAATCGTTAAACAACAGAAACAATTCTGAATAACTTTGGCAAAAAATAATTTGACAAAAGGATACTGAGTGATTCACAGATTTGAATTAAAAACTAAACAATGAGACCTTGGGAAAGATGGAAATAAAGGAATTCTGGGGTGCTCAGAGGCATGAACTAGTACACTCACTTTTAGAGGCTATCATCAGCTGATTGAACCCCACTTACTTTGTGTTCTCAAATTTTAGTTCCTAGGAGAACAAAAAAGAGTTAGGTCCTTTGCTCCCATCCTGTTGTTGGTGATCCCATACACATATTTGTGTGGGTGTGGTAGTGGGTGGTATATAAAATTAGGTGATTGGCTGTCTTGCTAGAATCCTAGGATACTGGATTGAATTGTAGTTATTCAAAGGAATAAAGGAAGGGATTATGGACAGACAAAAACAAGCGATGCCTACTAAATTTATGCTTTTATTATACAGTATGCATAGGTCAACACATACATGTAAACAAATCCAGGATGTTTACATGTGGCAGCTATCCTATTCAGCTGCAGATATACCTTATCCCCCAAGGTAGACAACCCAAAGCCCCATCCAACCACTGTACCAATTCTGTTTGGCAATTAGGAAAAGTAATTCTTAGAGAGTAATTTGATTGGAGGGTGGCAGAAGCTAGATTATGAGAAGTTAAGGTGAGATTGAGTGGTGAGAAAGAGGAACCAAAAGATACAGATCACAAAGAATCATTTTATTATAGTGTTAGAGGAGTTTAAAGGTAGGGAAGTCATACAAAAGGAATAAAAAGATAGCGGTAAAAAGATGCACTACAATTTTTCTGTAACATCAGGCATATACCAGGACAGTTGGTCCCTTATTTAAAGGTTCTATACCTGTGAATTAGTCTGTATTAAGTAAATGGTATGTTTTATAATGCTTACTGAGTTTTCAATATTCTTATATTTTTGAGTAATAATCACTGTTATATTTTCTGTGTCCAAAACTAGACACCATCTTTAACATCTGTTACAGTGTCAATTCCTTTGTGAGATTTTGTTTTGTTACAGTAAAAAGATTATGTATTATACAACAGATAATTGACAATGAGAAAATAAAAATATCAAAATAGTAAGTTTTTGCTTTGGTATCTTCTATAAAACACAGAGTTCTCTACTTTGGCATGGGTAGGTAACTTTGGAGAACCCAGACTGTTTATTGAAGTATTTGTTTTCTTATCCTGTATATATTGTCGTGTTGTATAATGCTATTATCTGTTTATCGTTAAACTTTCTTTTTATTTTTAGCTGACATCTGAAATGTTTGAAGCAGATCTTGAGAAGGCATTGTTGCTAAGTAAATTAGAATATGAAGAACACAAAAAGGTATTTACACATTTATGGATTTAGATGTTTTAGGTTTAAGTGGTCAAAAGTTAGAACCACCCTTCCTGAATTTTGTATAAAAGTTCTTTAAAGTTTGTCCTAAAAATTTATCCTTGTGACAAAGTAATTAACATAAAGTTTTCATGAGATTTCTCCTCAAGTTCTTAGAGATAACAGAAACACAAACACTAAGCTTTGTCCGGTGATTTGGAATGTTCAGTTAAGAAATTTCTCCAACCAAGATGAAGGGGAGAGAGGAAATGAGGCTAATAGCAGATGATTTATTTTAACTTATTTTAAATGAACATAGAAAATAGTTAAATTTTAAAAATTTAAGTAACTGTGAGTACAGGGGCATCCATTAAGAGACCCTCTGCTAGAGATACACTGCTAATTAACTGAAGTAAATAGAAGGACATTTCTGATAATTTGGCCTTGTGAATTCAGCATTTATCACTAAGCTTTGATACTGGGCTGTGTGTTGAAATGCATTCTACAGCTTGTAACTGTAGGGACATTTGCGCAAAAAGTAGTGTTTGTTTCCATTTTCTATGTTTAAATTGAGCATTTATATCATCTCCATATTATTTAACATTTTAGTCCTTTATATATATTGGGAATTTTTTTTGGTCTGTAAAGTTTATTCAACTTGTGATTACTCAGTGGTTGATCATAAATGGCCTCTGGTCATGCTTAAGGGCCTTTATACTATGTACACTAGCTTCTTTGCTCAAGAGGAAGGGAGGAGAGGAATTAACATTTACAGTAGATGAGTTTGCTATTTATTTATAGCTCAAGGGAAGAGGATGGAGATTGCTGTTAGACTGGACTTGGTACACTATATGTGTTAGTTTCATTTTCAATGTCCCTATTCCTTTTATCCAGAATTATCAAGAATAACTGTAATCCTTGTTGTTACGTGTGTAAAGGGACAAAGATAAAGACATGGTCCAAGCTGTTGAGTTCAGTGGAAGGAGACACACCCATAATTGTAGTGTATTGAGAGATTTTATGTTTTCAGTGCAGTGGGAATTCAGGAAGATAGAAGAATTTTCTGTGCTTTTGATGGGGGTGGGTTTTAGGAAAGGATTCTTTTTATTTGATAAATTTGAATGTTACAATTTGTAAATTTAAGGTGTACAGTGTGTTACTTTGATACATTTATATATTGTAATATGATTGCCAGTGAAGCAATATTCATCATATTACAGCATTGTAGTATAGTATTATTGACTATATTCATTATATTGTACATTGGATCTCTGTGGTTTATTTATTACTCATTATAAGTTTGTATACTTAAAACACCATACCCCCATCCCCATCCCCATCCCCATCCCCTGGTAACCACCATTTTACTCATTTTATTTTAACAGGTTTGACTTTTTTTTTTTTAAAGATTCCACATATAAGTGATATCATACAGTACTTGTCTTCCTCTAACTTATCTCGCTTAGCATAATGTACTCAAGGTCTATCCATGTTGTCACAAATGACAGGATATCTTACGAAAGCGTTTTTAAAGTGGAGTCTTACTCAATGTATTAGAAGTTCAGCAGTAGGCAAGAGAAAGTAGGCATTCTTAGGGAAGGAGTAACAAGTACATAAGACATGTACACATGAAAGAGTAGCGTTTTGAAAAACTATAATTTACGGACCTAGAGTTGCTGGAGATACTGCTACCAGAATAGAATATAAAGAACCTCATGTACAGGCTAAGGAGGTTGAGTTTTATACATTTGTTGGCAGAGAGCTATTGAATATTTTTAACTTTCAGATTGATTTCAGGTTTTCATTTTAGAAACTTATGCCATAACAGTGTAGAAGATGAATGGAGGGGCTAAAATTAGAGAGTGTTGCAGTGTCAAGCTAGAGAAGATAGGGGAAGTGACAGAAGGTATGAATAAATGAGAATAGATTTAAGAGATCTTTAGGAGATAAACTCAACAAGACCTAGGGACTAATTTGCATATGAAGTGTATAGGAAGAATAAGCAAGGATGACTGAGGTTTCTAGCCTAGACAGTTGTGTAGATGATGGTGGCATTAAGCAAGGTACTTACTAGAAGATCAAGCAGGGAAGGCAGGGTGAACATATTTAGTTTGCAGATGTTTATTGAACATTCTGTTTGAGTTGTCTGTACATACACAAGTTATCAGGTAGAACTTTAAATTTTGAGTTTGAGGAACAACAGGTATAAAGCATAAGAAGAATGGGTTAAGAATGGAATAATGGTAAACAGCGGCTGCATTTTTAAGAATATAGTTGGCGAAAGAGAAACCAGTGAAGGAGACTTAAGAATAGTCAGAAGTGTATTGAGAAAACCAAGAGATGCTTGAAAACATAATGTCTTTGGGAAGAGAAGGTTGACTTTAATTTTAGTGTCAGAGACTAGCAGAATCCAGATTTCAGTGTGGTTAAGAAAGGAAATTGACTGTAGATTATTGTGTTAAGTTTGGTCCTGAAATGAAGAAGAGGGTGGCAACTAGGAGTTACAGACCAAGGAATACCTTTTTATTTTTATTTTAGTGTTTAAGAGGGAAGAGATTGAGTGTATAAATAAACAGGTGTCTTTTTATACGGTTTGGCTAGCCTATGTTTTGATTTTCTTATTTGCCTCTTATCTTTAAAAAATAAAACTTTAAGAAACATATTGCCCATTGGTTAGTTGATTTTACTAGTGTTAAACCAAGCTTAATTATTGTTGGTAATTTTTTTTAGGAATATGAAAATGCTGAAAATGCATCAGCTCAGTCAAGGGTTATGAATAAAAAAGACAAAAGAAAGACTCATCAGGGAAAAGACAAACCTCTCCCAATATCACTAAAAAAGTTTCAATCTGAAGGTAATATACGTATGAAATCTATTACACTAGAGAAGCTATTCTTAGTCCTTGTATAATTTCATTTTAAGTACCTCTCTAATTTTTAAAATAAGTAAAGATTGTTTTATTAATATGTTACTTAGAATGTAAAAAATGTAAACCTGCTTGAAAATAAACTATTTCGGGGTTAAAGTAATTTAAAATCAGTCATTAAAACCTCATAAAATTTCAATAAGAATTTGTCTTTATGTAATTCTGAATTTGTTCCTTTTCTAAAACTCACTGAAAATAAAAATTGATATTTGTAGTTTTTGAGTCATCTTGAAACATATTGTCCTTATACATAAATTGATTTGGCTTACACTAGACCAGGAATAGTATTTTCAGATTTCATCCATTATTGGTCAACCTCTTCAAGTTATCTGGAACTATATCTTAGAAAATTAAAATGTAAATTTTTAGAATGAGACTTATTACCAGAAATCTCTTTGTAATATCATTTGTATTGGTTTTATTGAACAAAGAAGACAGAAGGAAATTATACCATCCACTGAACTTTCGAAGACAGAGCACAAAGCACATTATTTTTGAATTGGGAAATGGTGAAAACTCTAAGTCTGTGCTGTATAATATGGTAACTACTATTCATGTGTGGCAATTTAAAGATAAGTTAATTAAAATGAACTAAAATTTAAAATTCCTTAGTTGCATTAGCCACATTTGGTGCTCAGTAGCCACATGTAACTAGTAGCTTCAATGTTAGACAGCACAGGTATAGAACATTACTGTCATCACAGAAAATTTTAATGAAGAGTGCTGTGCTTATACCAATCAGAATAGTTGCTAACCGGATAAACAACAAGGTCCTACTGTATAGCGCAAGGAACTATATTCAAAAAGAAAAAGGAATAGTTGCTGACCAAATGAACACTTGTTTCTTCATTGACCAAGAAGTCAGTTTGACTCATGAATTTAAGCTTAATACGTTGGGCATTTGTTCCATGAGGATTAATAAGACCGTAGCAATAATCTAAAAAAAAACAAAACCCCAAAATACTTTGTTTTCAGAAACAAGCCTACCTGTGAAGTTAGGAATAAATTTAGAGGATCGTATTTTCACTTAAGGATGAGGAAACTTTTCCCTATAGTCTGCTTCTCTAAGTTGCTTTGTTTCGGGGTTAAAAAGAACAGATATATGTTAAATTTCCAACTTTAGTAAGAAAGATTTTAATATAAGAATTATGTCATTAAAAACTAGGCAGAGACATGAAAAGAATGCTTTTTAAAACTTCTTTATTTTTCATATGTTTAAGTACTATGTAAATTTATTAGATGCATTGAGAAAGACATTAGTATGATAATGTTAAAGGGAAGCTGTACAACTATTTCAAAACATGATTAACACAGTCATAGTACTTCCCTGGGTTTCGGGCATCACATTGTATACTAAGTAGAACGTGCTAGAAGAATGACTGGATAACCCACCAGGATTTGGTAGTTTGACCTGAAACATGTGATTTTGACATTTACTGGGTTTATGGACTCTATTCTGATCAACAGATACTTCAGAGAACTGGACCAGCTTTTAGATTCTCAAATAGATTTCTCATAAGAAGCTATGCTATTAAATTATTTTTAGTCCTTGAGAATGGAAAATTTCTGCTGTGCACGAGAAGCATTGTTAAATATTAGATATCCTGATCATCTCCAATTTAAGAACACTTGCTACCTATTTGTACTTTAGTTCAACCTTATATCTGTGTGGATTCCGTATGTCTTCCTTGTAATCACTTCCCAGAAATACTGTTGTTACTAAGTCAATGATTTGTTTAATTTGGATATAGTTATGCCATCTTTTTTGTATTCATTTATAAACATACATTAATTTTTAGGATTTTTTTCACAGTATTATCAAATCACTATGATATGTATTTTTAAAATTAAAAAAAAACTAGGTAACAGTTTTGAAGGACACAAATTACTATTCTACCTTTTATTCCACAAAGGCAGTGATCTGTACAGTCTTTACAGTAACAGTACCTTGTGATTGATTTTAGGCATACTTACCTCCCTGCAAGTTCTCCCCCCCCCAAAATTATGTGAAACCACAAATCTAAAGTATATGGGATTCAAATGTTTAAAATTTAATAATACACCTTGGTATGGGTGGCATTTACTGGGATAGAAGTCTTTTAAGCTGAGCAAATTAGTAATTATATGGTAAATTTTAACATCGTATCCCTAGAAAAGTAAATCCTGATGTGAGTCCCAGACAACCCCCAAATGTCTTCTGTAACTCTTATTATAATTTTGAAATTCTTTTCAATAACTTTGTTTAAATATTTTTTACATACTGAAATATTTTATATGTTTATGTCCTTCAGTAAAGTCTCACCATTTTTTTTTCATTTACAGATCACATTAGTAAAAAGACTGAGGTAAGTAATATTATAACCATCTTTATTCTAGAAAACACTTGATGGTTTGTTTTTTTTTAAATTTATTTATTTTTGGCTGCGTTGGGTCTTCGCTGCTGCGCGCGGGCTTTCTCTAGTTGCGGTGAGCGGAGGCTACTCTTCGTTGCAGTGTGCGGGCTTCTCACTGTGGTGGCTTATCTTGTTGCAGAGCACGGGCTGTAGGCGCACGGGCTTCAGTAGTTGTGGTTTGCGGGCTCTAGAGCGCAGGCTCAGTAGTTGTGGCGCACGGGCTTAGTTGCTCCGCGGCATGTGGGATCTTCCCAGACCAGGGCTCGAACCCGTGTTCCTTGCGTTGGCAGGCGAATTCTTAACCACTGTGCCACCAGGGAAGCCCACTTGATGGTTTTAAGAATGATACTTTAGTGTTTAGCAGTAAGTCTGTTTTGAGACATAGCTATTTAACCCATTAGCTTGTCATGAATGAACTCAATCCTGTCTCTGGCAATTAAAAGGATATAAAGTACATTACAGTAGAATAAAAATACTATTTGCATGCAGTATAATATCGTTTGACTTTAGCAGCCTAATTGTTGTGTGTCCGAAGGTTACCACATGTAAGCTTAAAATTTTAGGGAAAAGTGGTGTAACACTTCAATCTTTACTAAAAAACATCCTGAAACCATGACTCAAGATATTTTGGAATTGTGGAAATTGTGAGGTAAGCTGTGATTTTATAGTTTATATCTGTGGATAAGATAACCTGATCATATACTTCTCTTACCATTCACCATTAGAGGGTAGTGCAGCCTACACATAATTTCCTAGTGTTATTGGTTACTTTTTTTCTTTTAAGACTCTAATACAGCCTCTATAAACCTTTTAGAATTGGAAGATACTACTATAAAATATCTTCTAATATTGAGGAAGGTACTAATGTTAGAGTTCTTTTGACTTCTTTAGGTAATAATTGAAAGTTTTATTATTCTTCTGTTACATATTATTCTTGTTAGTAATTCCATTAATTGATTTTTTTTAATGGTCAGATGTTCCTTGATTTCACTTTAGAATGCATACATGGTTTTGAGCATTTTTTATTGTTGTTTTAGGTGTTTTCTTGACAGGTCAGGGAAATGAAATCCACCTCTAAGAAAACGACATCTAAATAACTCTTTGACTACATTAATAATATAGTCCTCAACTGTGCACACAAGCACAAAATTGATTTGTTGTTAGATGATAGAAATTCTTTTAAAGTTATTTACAAACCACTGTCACTGTTTTTAGATTAAAATTTAAATGACTGCAAATACAGACTGAGTATTATGTTTGAAAGTGGAAAACATGTACTTTTGGACTGATTTCAATTTTTTTTTACCCATTGATTTATTTGGAAGATAGTTTTATGCAAATGAGAAAGCAGATACAAATGGTACACACTGTTCTTGATACTACCAGCAACTGGTAGTGGAGGGAAAAATAATTTTTATAAACTATTCATGCTTGCTTTTTCTTCTTCACTGATTTGAAAGAAAAAAATGCAGACTGACAGGATCTCATCTATTTAATATATTTAACCCAAGTCGTATTTAAACAAGCATAGGTATGTGACATAGCATATGTTTTGTCTCCCATTATAGTTTTAGAGCTGTTTTCTATTATTAAATAATTTGATGTGTAATAAAATTCACTTTGAGTAATCCTGATGATTAAGACATTTTAAACATTTGTAAATGCATTCTAATTATAATTTATTTCCTACATAACTGTTTTAAGAAATTGGTCAAAAGAATATGTAATTCACATTATCCTATGACACTTGTTAAAAATATACCAAAGTTATGTTGTATTTCTGTTAGAATTATTACCTATTTTCTCGGGACTTGGATATTTAAATGTGCAATGGTTATGCCATTGTTCTAGGAATTTAGAAAAACTTTTTTCTGGAGAGTTAAAAAAATAAGTCTGAAAAAAATTCTCATTTCAACTCTAAAATGAGATATGTTTTCTACTCCTAAAAATGTACTAAGTTTTGTTACCTTGTATGCTCAATGATTGACTTAATTCTTTCCATATTTAATATGTCACTTATGCCAAGAGATTTTTTCCCATGGGTAAAATTCCTAACCTCTGTAGAGAGCAATATGCATGGTATCTTAGCCATCCCCTTTTAAGTCAGGAGTTTACTGGGTAAAATTCAAAAAAGAAGAGATGTTTACTTTATTGCTTGGTGAGGATGAGTACTTAAACTGCCTGTATATTTCTGTAGCTGCTAGCTAAACGTGTTCTCAGGTTAATTTCATCATTCCCCCTTTTCTTTCTCCATCCATCTTGGTTATATGTTACTAATCTCAGTGTTTTCTTTTCAGTCCCAGTTCTTTTTAATCTCTCTCACCCTAAAACAATTGGAATAAAAATGACATTTGTAGGAGTAGAAGGTGGGAACAATTAAATTTTCTTTGTTAGATGTCCAGGAGATGTTACACTGTTAAATCAGTACCCTCCCCATTATTTGCTGCAATAGTCAAGAAGATCCCAAGAGAATTCTAGACAAGCAGAGTGAATAATAGAATAGGTGCTCTTAAAAACCTCAACTAATCATGCCTTTAAGGAACATTACTTGATCCTTAAAGTTTTTTTGTTTTTAATTTTAACTTGTTGTCTTTTTAAATGTCAGTGCTTCTGGATAGAGTATCACGTAGCTAGCTACTCCTTTCTCTTTAGCCCCACTTTTATCAGGCCTTCCCAACTCCAGTCCTTCTAATGCCACTGAATAACTTTAAAAATTTTAGTGATCATCGTATGTCTTGCAGTCTAAAAGGTCAAGTCTTCAATAAGCCTAAATAGACTACCTCTAGAAGAGAATGCAAGAAGTTGTAACAGTGGTTGCCAAAGGGTGGGGAAGAAGGGGTTCCTGGGACAGGGATAGGAGAAAGGCTTACTTTTCACAATATAAGCTGTTGAATTTTCTATCTAGTCTATGTACTACCTATTAAAATTTTATATTAAGAAAAAGCACTGGGTGAGAGAAAGAACCGGGGAAAAAACCCAGTCCTATGTGGCTCCACAGCCTATTTCTTTTTTATTGCACTGTGCTTTCAGCATGTCTGCCTTGGATATATGAGCTTGTATAAAGAATTTATTCATTTTAGATCCTAATTATATTAGCTAAAAAGTAAGATGTGGGATCTGTTGATTTCTAAAATTATGATAAATGGTCAGTGTGTGACTGAAATTATTATATGCTAAAAAATGAACCCAGTAGTTAATACTACCAAAACACAGAATAGCAATAATAGATCATTAAATTCTAAAAACAAATAAATTCTCCTGAGCTTTAAAAAATCTCACCTAAAATCTGACTTTACCTAAGCAATTCAACCTATATCCTACCCCTCTCAATGTCCTGAATCCATTTTTCTTCCCATGCCTTCCCTTATTCATGTTTATTATATTTGTTAGCTCTCTTGGTTATAAGTAACAGAAGCTGCACTCAGTTGAGCATAAGCAAGAAAGGAGACACTTATTTGGTTCATATAGCCAAACCATGGAAGAATAGGGAAAGAACTGGCCTCATAATTACTGGAGCCATGGATTTTATATAGCCTTAGGATAGTTCATTTTTCTCCCAAGTCTCAGTTGCCATTTATGGCCTCACCTCATGGCAGTTCACGTAGTTACTGGGGGACCTCAGGGTTACATCTTTATAGGATTTCCTATAAACTATTAATTAGCTCTTGAGGCTTGATAGAGTGAAGTTCAGGTGTTTTTTGTTGTTTGTTTGTTTGTTTTTTGGAGAAGAAGGGAGCAAAAGTATTTCCTGGGTGGTGTGTCACACTTCCTGTCATCTCAGCATCAGGGGGCATAGAATGTCTGGTTATTATGTTAAAATTGATCAGTGGTTCTATCATTCTCCAATAAAAGGAACCACAATTTCTTGGAGAAATGGCTCTACTTCTAGGGCTGCAACAGGGTATATATAAGATGAGCCTGGAGCATCTTGTAGTGCCAGAAAATAAGGAAGTGCTCAAAAAACAAAAGGATAGGCTTGGGGCATATCAGAGGGACATAGGAACCAACCTGAAATACTTTGCAATGGCCAGAGCTGGGACAATATGAGAAACAAAATAAAATCCCTGAGTTGATACTAATATAAATAAGTTATTTGAATAAATGAGAGACAAGAGACAAATCTCCCATATAGAAAATTTGCAGAAAAAATCATAAATATATGATTTATTCCCCCTCCAGGAGAGGGAGCTTAACTCCTTCCACTCCCCTTAAGTGTGGCCTGTATTTAGTAACTTGTTTCCAAAGATAGAGTACAGAAAGGGAGGGAAAATAACTACACTGGAGAAACCTGGCAAACACAGCCTTCACCAGGTGATCAATGTTATATTATTAGTGATAGATCATGTTGATAGCATGTACCCTTGATACGATGTGAAGAGAATGGCCTATTCCTCTGAAAACACATGTCTAATCATGAGAAAAACATCAAACAAACCCATATCAAGGGATGTTCTACAAAATACCTGACCAGTATACCAGTATGACTTGAAAATATCAAGGTCATCTAAAACAAAGTCTGAGAAAATGTCATGGATCAGAGAAGGCTAAGGAGACAGGGTAACTAAATGTAATATATCCTGGATGGGATCTTGGAACAGAAAAAAGACATTAGAGAAGAACTGCTTCTAGGGAAATCCAGATAAAGTGTGGAGTCTAATTAGAGTAATATACCAATGTTGGTTCCTTAGTTGTAACAAATGTACCATAATTAAGAAGTTATTAACAGGGGAAACTGGGTGAGAGAGATATATGGAAACTTTGTACTATGTGAAACTTTTCTGTAAATCTAAGACTATTCTGCAATTAAAAGTTTATTTTAAAAATTGATTAGTGGGTTCAGGTTTGTGAGCCAATATAAAGTTTCCCATCAGACTTTCACGTGATGCTTTTAGTAGCTGTTAATGATTATTTGCTTGATCTGTTATTTCTTTAGAGCTTGTTCTTCATTAAATTTAAATTTATTACTTCAGGAATACATGCATACAGTAATAATTGAATGGTAGAGTTTATGAAACCAGTAGTATCCCAGCTATTGTCATTCTCTTACTACATTTTAAAGTCCTTCTCATATTTCAAGATTGACTCTGTGTCAAGCCATGCAAGAGTATTTAGAGTTCTTCTGAACGTGCTGTATTTTTTCATACTACCTTGCCTCCCATATATTCTTCCCTTCCATCTTTCTCAGTGGTGTCTTGTCCGTGGATAGTTGTTAGTTCTTGTGAGGGGGAGTGAAATCAGGAACAACCTATGTCACCATGTTGGTGATGTCACACCCTTTCCATCTTTTTTTATTTGGCTAACTATGTGTCAGAACTCGGCCAAAGAGTCACTTTTTCCTGGAAGGGTTCACTAATCATGGTCTTATTTAGATGCCCAAACATCCTGTGTATTCTTAATATCACTCAACACCCTGTTTTATCATTGTTTTGTTTCTTCACTGGAATTTGAGTTTTTGAAGTCTGCGACCATATCTTACTGCTTTAATTTCTTTGGTAGTCCTAACTCCTTTCACATAATAGGTAATGTAAATGAATGTTGGTTGATGAGTGAATGTTCTGCTTTCTTTCTAAAACTTTCTCTAGCCTTTTTTGGTCTGCTTCTTCTGTGTATTTTTATCACACTGTAACAGAAGCATATAGGTTTTAATTCCTCTGCCAGTTCAAGCACATTGTTAGGGCCTTCATGGAGTTCTGCATTAAGAAGAATTTTAAGACTGCATCCTTGCTCAGCAAGAAAAAGTGCCACACTATCAGTTAATTATGTTTGCCATTTATAAAAGAGGAAGAAGTGGCTGCATGCTTTACAGGTATTTGCCATCCCTGACGTGTATAGAAGAGTGCTTAATTATTGTGTTTATTATTATATTGTGTGTTGGTTTTTGTCTTTCGTAGTAAATTGTGAGTTCCGTGAGAGTAGCTGATATGTAGCATAGTACTAATTGCATAGTAAGGGTTTAACAAATAATTATTTCAAGTCAAATTCAACACTTGAGTTCATCAGGGTCTGTTCTAGGGGAGAGAAGAAAGTAGACTTATCCTATATATACTGTCATCTTCAATACTATGCTTATATAAAGAACGCCATTATTTTGATTTCCTCTTGGAATAAATTCAAAGCACTTAAGTGTGGCAAAAGAGGAATAACATACAGATGGAACATTTTGAAGTTTACATGTTACTGTATATTAAAGTATCTTAAAACTATTTGGGGGGTTTTTTTCTTTGTTTTTTTTAACTGTAAAGCTGGGAGGCTATTCTTCTAAGAGTTGGCATGGAGCCCTTAGAAATATGAAAATAATTGTTAATCAGTGCGTTTATACTTGTCAGTTTACTCCATAAATGATGTGTTCTTCAGATAGGAAACAGGTAGTCAGTGGGAAGCTAGATTTATTAATTGAAGTATAATTTGCACACAATAGAATGTACCAGTCTTAAGTGTGCAGTTTGATGAGGTTTGACACATACATAAAGTTATATGACATACATTTCTATCAAGATAAAGAACATTTTCATTACATTACAAAAAATTCCCTTCTGCCCCATCGCAGTCATTCTCTCATGCCCTCCCCTGTCCCCCACAGGCAACCACTTTTGTGATTTCTACCATCATAGATTAGTCTTGCCTCTTTATTTAAAATAAAGCATACAGTATGTTATTCTTTGGTCTGGCTCTTACCCTCAGTAAAATGTTTGAAGATTCATCCTTGTTGTTGTGTAGGAGTAGCTTTTTCCTTTTCATTGTTAAATTATATTCTGTGGTGTAAATGTATCACAATGTGTTTGTTTATTCATCCTGTTGATGAACATTTGGTTTCCATTTTTTGACAGTTATGAATAAGGCTGCTATGACATTTTAAAAAACAGCTTTATCAAGGTATAATTTATGGATACTATAAAAGCTATCCATTTTAAGTGTACTATTCAGTGGATTTTAGTATATTTACAGAGTTGTACAGCCATTACCGTAATCTAATTTTGGATTATTTCCATCATCCCCAAAAGAAACCTCGTGCCCATTACCTATACCCCTTTTGCCCTATCCTCCCCTCTCCCCGGCCTAGGCAACCACTAATCTATGTTCTGTTTTTATATATTTGCCTATTCTGGACATTTTATATGAATGGAATCATAAAATATGTAGTCTTTTTTGACTTCTTACACTTAGCATGATGGTTTTTAAGTTCATCCATGTTGTAGCATGTATCAGGACATGCTACAGTTCCTTTTTATTGTTAATAGCATTCCATTGTATTTAATTTTATTTCTGTATTCATCAGTTGGACATTTGGGTTGTTTCCAGTTTTTGGTTATTGTGAATAATGCTGCTATGAACATTTGTGTACAAGTTCTTTTATGAACATGTGTTCAATTTCTCTTAGGTAAAAACCTAAGAATGCAGTTGCTGTGTCATGGGGTAGATGTAACTGTAAGAAACTACTAAAGAGTTTTCCAAAATGGCTGTACCATTTTACACTTGTGGAAGTATAGGTGGGAGTTTGTGAAATAAAGAAAGTTATTTTCGCATTCCTTGCAGGGAGGCTGACAAAAGGTTTTTTATGATGCTAGTCTTAGTTCCTTGCACTAAACTTTAAATGAAAAAACATTTTCAATAATTATTTGTATTCCTCTATGCCAGTAACAGCAGAAAGTGTAATTTAAAAGCAAAATGCGGGACTTCCCTGGTGGTCCAGTGGTTAAGACTCTGCGCTCCCACTGCAGGGGGCCCGGGGTGAACCCCTGGTCAGGGAACTAGATCCCGCATGCTGCAACTAAGATCCTTCATGGGGCAATGAAGATCCCATGTGCCGCAACTAAGACCCAGTGCAGCAAAATAAATAAATAACTTTTTAAAAAAGCAAAATGCTTTTTACAATAATAGATTATAATAATACTTAGAAATAAATCTAATAAAAGAAGATCTGTGAGACCTATATTGGGAAAATTATAAAACTTTATTGAAAGATAGTAAAGACTTAAATGGAGACACATACCATATTCATGGATTGGCAGACTTATTATAAAGGGGTCACTTTTCCTCAAGTTAATCTATAAAATCAGTGTAATCCCAATTGAAATCACAATTTAGTTTTTAAAATAAAAATGAAATCACTTCTAAAAATTAATGTGAAAGTGCAAAGGACCAAAAATAGCCAAAATACTCTTGAGGAAGAAAAAGATAGGAGGACTTGAGCTATCACATATCCAAGATTTTTTTTTATAAAACTAATAATTAATACTGAAAGGATTTGGCACAGTGATAGACAAATAGACCATTAGAACAAAATGGCCCATAAACAGACCAACCATGTATGTACCCTTGATTTATAACAGAATGATGTGGAGTATTACTGGGAAAAGGATGTACTTTTTAGAATAAGTGGGTTTTGGGGGCCAGCTGAATATATTTATGGAAAAAAGAGACTGGATTATTACTTCACATCATACACAAAAATTCATCCACAGTGGATCAAAGACCTAAAAGTCAAAGGCAGTGTTCTTTTAGGTACAAATATAAGAAGAATATGTTTATGATTTTAGGGTAAGGAAGACACAAAACCCACTAGATTTAAATCAAGGACTTCTTTTCATCAAAGTAAATTAGAAAAGTGAAAGGATGATCTCCAGAGTAGGAAAAGATTTTTTTCCAAAGAAGAATTCAATTGAAGAATGGGTGGAAAAACAAGTACTCACAAAAGAGGATATTTACGTGTCCTTAAAAACATACAAAAAGATGTTCACCCTCTTTTGTGATCAGGGAAATGCAAATTAAAACCACAGTGAGAATATTATTTATCCTCCATGTTGGCAAAAATCAGAGTCTGATGATTTGAAGTGTTGCTGAGGATACAGCATAATGAATAGTACACTGCTTATGAAGAGGTAACCTGTTATAAACAGTTTGGTCCAACATAGTATTGGATGTCCTAGTCAGGGCAATTAGTCAAGAAGAAGAAATAAAAGGCATCCAGATTGGAAAGGAATTCATAAAACTGTCATTGTTTGCAGATGACTGATACTACAGTTGACCCTTGACCAATGCAGGAGTCAGGGGTGACAATCCTCCACTTAGTCAAAAATCCATGTATAATTTATAGTTGGCCCTCTGTATACACAGTTCCTCTATATTAGAGGTTCCTTTGTGTTTGGAGTTCCGCATTCACAGATTCAGCCAACAGTAAATCATGTAGTACTATAGTATCTACTATTGAAAAAAAATTCACGTATAAGTGGACCCATGTGATTCAAACTCGGATTGTTCAAGGGTCAACTGTAATATAGAAAACCATAAAGACTTCACCAAAAAACTGTTAGAACTAATAAATGAACTTTGCAGGGTACAAAACCAAGGTACAGAAATGTCTTTCATTTCTATGCGCTAATAATGAGCTATCAGAAAAATTAAGAAAACAATCCCATTTGCAATTGTATCAGAAAAATAAAATACCTAGGAATAAATTTAACCAAGGAGGTGAAAGACCTGTACACTGAAAACTACAGGAGTACCCTAGGAGATACTGCTGGTTCAGTTCCAGACCACCACAATAAAGCAAATGCTACAGTAAAATGAGTCACACGAATTTTTGGCTTCCCAGTGCATATAAATTATGTTTACACTATATTGTAGTCTGTTAAGTGTGCAATAGCATTATGTCTTTTAAAATGTTCATACATTAATTAAAAAATAATTTACTGATAGAAAATGCTAACCATCATCTGACAATAGAGGATTGCTATAAACTTTCAGTTTGTCAAAAACGCAGTATCTGTGAAGCGCAATAAAGCAAAGCACGATAAAACGAGGTATACCTGTATTCTATTACACGGGTCCATTTATTCCTGTGCTAATATTGCAATGTGCTCATCACATCATAATGTCTTATATATGAAAGAGCAAGGAACAGTTGTTAGTCATTAGAAAAATCAAATTGGATTTCTACCTTCCATCATACATTAAAATCTGTTCCACACAGATTAAATACTTGTATATGAAATACAAATTATACCACCCTTAGAACTATAAAATATAGGGGAATATGTTTCTGACCTGGGGGTAGGGGAAAACTTAACAAAGACACTATAAAATGAAAGATTGTTAAATTGGATGCTGTTCAAAATAAGTAACTTATTTTCCACAAAAATACTAAAAAGAATTTAAAAGACAAGGCACAAATTGAGAGAAGCTATTTTCAAAACACGGAACTGATCTCTATTAGTGTCCAGATATATAACAACTGTCACATGGTTAAAAAAGAGATTGTTGTCTTGTTTTCTTACTGTCTCATAGGATAAAAATTTTTTAAAATAGGTAAGAGACATCAGGCATTTTACAGAACAGGGAAAAATTAATAGCAAAAAACATGAAAAAAATGTCCAACTTTGCTACTGTTGGAGAAATGCACATTAAGACCACACTGAGATACCATTTTTTTCCCCACTAACAGGCAAAAATTATGAAGATTGGAAATACCGAGATTCAGAGGTTATAAATCAAGGGAGTTATGGATCAGTTTACAATGGTGGAAGTGTAAATTAGTACAAATATTTTGTATAAGTTTGGTGTTCTTGGAAAGTTGGATATACATTATAACCCTGGAGTCAGTAAACTTCTGTAAAGGGACAGGTAGCAAATTTTTAGGCTTTGGGGCATATCAAATCTTTTTCACAACTACTGAACTCTGCTACTGTAGAGTTCATAGGCAAAGCAGCCATAGGCAATACATAAATGAGCATGGATGTGTTCCAATAAAATTTTATTTACAGAAAACTGCAACAGGCCCCTTTTGGGCCATAGTTTGCTGACCACTGATAAGACTTACCAGTTCTCATATAGGTATACATGCCCTAGAGAAACTTTCCCATGTGTCCTGGGAACTGTACTTGAATGCTTATGAATGTGTAATAGCCCAGCCAAAAAAAAAAAAAAAAAAAACACCATGGAAAGATCCAAATGTTAATCTAAAGTAGAATGAATAAATTTTAAATATAATCACACGATGGTTTATGCAGTAGTGAAAATTAATGTGTAGCTCTAGGCAACAAAATGGATGAATCCAAAAGAGAATGTTAAGTGAAAATGTCTTAGAACTATGTGATACCAATTTTATAAAATGTAAAATCAAGCAAAACTAAACACTCTTGCCAAAAATGTTTAAGCTGTACATAAATCAAGCCTGAAGATCTGACTTCCATTTTACAAGAACTATAGGGATTAGATGTACAAGTTAACTGATATCTAATGGAAGCAATTAGGGAAATCTAGAAGATGGACATTTTGTAGGACAACTGGCCTGGTCTCTTCAGCAAGAAAGTATTATGGAGAAGAAAAGGTGGACTGTGGAGAGGAGAGGTTCTGGATTAAAGGAGATTTAAGAATGACCAGTGTAATGTCTAGACCCAAATTAGATTAGCAATAGTAGACATTTTTATACAATTGAATAAATTTAAATATGAAGTAGGTATTAAGGAGTATTTTTGTTAGGTGTGATGACATTATGGTTAAATTAGAAAATTTATTTTTTGTAGCTAGCTACATGTGAATTTTAAGATGAAATGTTGTGATGTCAATACTTTAAAATACCTAAGCAAAAAAGGGGGTGGGATAAATTGTTAAGGAAGATCTTAACAATTGTTAAAACTAGGTGTAGAGTATATGGGTGAAAAATTTCATAATAAAAAGTAAAACAAGCAAAATGAAAATATATTGTTTCCTGTTACATCTATAAGACAACAATAAAAGATGGAAATGATAAACACTAAATTTGTTACTCTTTTGGAGGGCACATGGTATGGGTAATAGTCTAGTTTTTAAGTAAAATCGTGGAATCATGGGTGTCCTTTTTTAAAAAAAAAGCTTTACTGAGTTATAATTTACATACTATAAGATTCACCCATCGTTAAGTATATAACTCAATAATTTATAATAAATTAAAGAACTGTGCAACCATAACTATAGTGTAAATTTAGAACGTTTCTATCATCCCTCAAAATTCCCTTATATCCATTTGTAGTCAATTTCTACTCCACCTTCAGCCCCTGGCAACTGCTGATCTACTTTGTGTCCCTATAGATTTGCCTATTCTGGTATCTAATGTGAAGGGACTCATACAACATGTATTCTTTCATATCTGGCTTTTACTTAGCATAATGGTTTTGAGGTTTGTCTGTGTTATAGGATGTGTCAGTAATTCACCTCACTTTATTGTTGAATAGCATTCCATTGTATACATGTTATTTATTCCCCAGTTGATGGACATTTGCTATCAACGTTTGATACATGTCTTTGTGTGGAGGTGTTTTCATTTCTCTTAGGTGGATACTTAGGAGTGAAATTGCTGGGTTGTATGGTAATTTATGTTTAACTTTTATTTAAGTGTCTTTTCAAGCTGTTTTCCAAAGTGGCTGTACTATTTATCATTCCCAACAATATACATGAGGGTTCTTCCAGTTTTTCCATATCCCTGTCAACACTTGATACTGTCTCTTGGTTTTTTTTTGTTGTTTGTTTTGTTTTTGTTTTTGTTTTTTTGAGGTACGCGGGCCTCTCAACTGTTGTGGCCTCTCCCGCTGCGGAGCACAGGCTCCGCGGCCGTGGCTCATGGGCCTAGCAGCTCCACGGCATGTGGGATCTTCCCGGACCAGGGCATGAACCCGTGTCCCCTGCATCGGCAGGCGGACTCTCAACCACTGAGCCACCAGGGAAGCCCTGTCTCTTGTTTTGATTATAGCCACACTAGTGGCTATGTGAGTGGCTGTCTCACTTTAACTTGCAATTCTGTAATGACTAGAGATTTTGAACATCTTTTCATTTACTCATCAGCTATTCTTACATCTTATTTGGGGAAATGTCTATTCATACCTTCTGCCCATTTTTTAAAAATTAATTTATTTTTTGTCTGTGTTGGGTCTTCGTTTCAGTGCGAGGGCTTTCTCTAGTTGCGGCAAGCGGGGGCCACTCTTCATCGCGGTGCGCGGGCCTCTCACTGTTGCAGCCTCTCCTGTTGCGGAGCACAGGCTCCAGACGCGCAGGCTCAGTAGTTGTGGCTCACGGGCCTAGTTGCTCCGTGGCATGTGGGATCTTCCCAGACCAGGGCTCGAACCCGTGTCCCCTGCATCGGCAGGCAGATTCTCAAGCACTGTGCCACCAGGGAAGCCCCCTTCTGCCCATTTTTATGTGTGTTGTCTTATTATTATTTTGTAAAATTCTGGATACAGGACCTCTATCAAATATATGACTTGCAAATATTCTCTCCCAGACTGTGACTTGCCTTCTTACTTTCTTAATGGTGTCTTTTGAAACAGAAAAATTTTTAATGTTGATGAAGTCTAGTTTATCAATTTTTTCTTTTATGTCATGATTTTGGTTAATAAGTCTTTGCCTAACCCAAGGCCACAGTGATTTATTCCAGAAGTTTTATGGTTTTAATTCTTCTTTTACAGTCTGTGATCCATTCTTTTCTTTTTTTCATTGTGGTAAAATGCACATAAAATTTACCATTTTAACCATTTTTAAGTGTACAGTTCAGCAGTATTAAGTACATTCACATTGTGCTACCATCACCACCGTTCATCCCAATAACTCTTTTCATCTTGTAAAAGTGAAAATCTGTACCTATTAAACAATAACTCATTCTCCCCTCCGCCCCAACCCCTGAAAATCATCATTCTTCTACTTTCTATGCCTTTGAGTACTTTTAAGTACCTAATATAAGTGGAATCATACATAAATATTTGTCTTATTGCAACTGACTTATTTCATTTACCATAATGTCCTTAAGTTTCATCTGTGTTACAGCATATTGCAGAATTTCCTTTGTTTTTAAGGCTAATAGTCCATTTTTTGTATATACCACATTTTGCTTATTCATTCATCCGTTGTTCGTCACTTCGGTTGCTTCCATGTTTTAGCTGTTGGGAATAATGCTGTGAACGTGGGTGTACAGATACCTCTTTGATACCCTGCTTTCAGTTCCTTTGGGAATATACCCAGAAGTAGAATTGCTGGATCATATGGTAATTCTATTTAAAATTTTTGAGGTATCCCATACTATTTTATACAGCAGCTATACCATTTTACATTCCCACCAACAGTGTGCAAGGGTTCCAGTTTTTCCACATCCTTGCAAACACTTGTTCTATTTTTTTTTTTTACAGTACTCATCCTAAAGGGTCTGAGGTAGCATCTCATTGTGATTTGATTTGCATTTCCCTAATGATTAGTGATGTTGATCATCTTTTCATGTGCTTATTGGCCATTCGTATATCTTCTTTGGAGAACTGTCTCTTCAAGTCCTTTGTCCATTTTTTAATTTGGTTGGTTGTTGTTGTTACTGAGTTTTAGAAATCTCTATATATTCTGGATATTAATCCCTTATCAGATATATGATTCAAAGATATTTTTTTCCCATTCTGTGGGTTGACTTGGTCACAGTGTGTAATTTTTTCAGTATGCTGCTGAATCCTGTTTCCTAGTATTTTGTTGAGGATTTTTGCATTGATGTTCATAAGGGATATTAGTCCATAGTTTTCTTGTAGTGTCTTTGTCTAGCTTGGATATCAAGGTTATGCTGGCCTCATAAAGTGAGTTAGGAAGTGTTTCTCCTTTCCAGTTTTTTAGAAGAATTTGAGAAGGATTGATTTTAGTTCTTTAAATGTTTGGTAGGATTCACCAGTGACACCATCAGGTCCAGGGCTTTTTTTTGCTGTGAGATTTTTCATTACTGATTCAATCTCCATACTAGTTTTAGGTCTATTTAGATTTTCTGTTATTTGTGATTTAGTCTTGGTAGGTTTTGTGTTTCTAGGGACTTGTCTATTTCATCTAGGTTATCCAATTTATTTGGTGTATACCTGTTTATAATACTCTTATAATGCTCACTTCTGTAGAATCAGTAGTAATGTCCCCATTTTCATTTATTTTTTTAAAAATTTATTTATTTATTTATTTATTTTTGGCTGTGTTGGGTCTTCATTTCTGTGCGAGGGCTTTCTCTAGTTGCGGCGAGCGGGGGCCACTCTTCATCGCAGTGCGCAGACCTCTCACTATCGCGGCCTATCTTGTTGCGGAGCACTGGCTCCAGACACGCAGGCTCAGTAGTTGTGGCTCACGGGCCCAACTGCTCTGCGGTATGTGGGATCTTCCCAGACCAGGGCTCGAAACCTTGTCCCCTGCATTGGCAGGCAGATTCTCAACCACTGCGCCACCAGGGAAGCCCCCCATTTTCATATCTGATTTTAGTAATTCGAGTTTTCTTTCTTTTTTTCATAGCTTTTCTGGATGAAGATTTGTCAATTTTTAAAAATCTTTTTGAAGAACCAACTTTTGGTTTCATTGATTTTTCTCTATTATTATTATTATTATTATTTTTGCGGTACGCGGGCCTCTCACTGTTGTGGCCTCTCCCATTGCGGAGCACAGGCTCCGCGGCCATGGCTCATGGGCCTAGCCGCTCCGCAGCATGTGGGATCTTCCTGGACCGGGTCACAAACCCGTGTCCCCTGTATCTGCAGGCGGACTCTCAACTACTGCGCCACCAGGGAAGCCTGATTCTTCTCTATTATTTTTCTGTTCTCTGCTTTATCTCTATCATTTCCTTCTTTCTGCTAGGTTTTTGTTTTTTTAATAAATCCTACAGCTTGGCTTGGGTTGTTATTCTTTTTAAATTTATTTATTTATTTATGGCTGTGTTGGGTCTTCGTTTCTGTGCGAGGGCTTTCTCTAGTTGCGGCAAGCGGGGGCCACTCTTCATCGCGGTGCACGGGCCTCTCACTATCACGGCCTCTCTTGTTGCGGAGCACAGGCTCCAGACGCGCAGGCTCAGCAGTTGTGGCTCACGGGCCTAGTTGCTCCGTGGCATGTGGGATCCTCCCAGACCAGGGCTTGAACCCGTGTCCCCTGCATTAGCAGGCAGATTCTCAACCACCGCACCACCAGGGAAGCCCCCTTCTGCTAGGTTTGAATTTAGTTTGTTCTTTTTCTAGTTCCTTAAGTTGTAAAGTTAAGTTCTTGATTTGAGATCTTTCTTGTTTTTTAAGGTAAGCATTTATAGCTATAAATTTTTCCTCTAGCACCATTTTCACTGTGTCCCGTAAGTTTTGGTATGTTGTGTTTTGGTTTTCACTTGTCTCTACGTGATTGTCCTTGTGATTTCTTCCTTGATCCTTTGGTTGGATAAAATTGTGTTGTTTAATTTCCACATTTTGTGAACTTTCCACTTTTCTCTGTGTTGTTGATTTCTAACTTCATCTGACTGTGGTCAGAAAAAATACTTTGTATGATATCTGTCTTTTAAAATCTGTGGAGACTTAATTTGTGGCCTAATGTGGGCTATCCTGGAAAATATGTGTGCACTTAGAATGAGTATACTGTTGTTGGTTAGAGTGTTCTGCATGTATCTGTCAGATCGAATTGGTTTATTGTGTTAAGTCCTCTATTTCCTTACCTATGTCTGGTTGTTCTGTTCATTATTGTGAGTGGTGTATTGAAATCCCAAACTGCTATTGGAGAACTGTCTATTTCTCCCTTCAAACCTGTCAGTTTTTGCTTAATATATTTTTAGGGTCTGTAGTTAGGTGTGTAAACGTTTATAATTATATTTTCTTGCTGTATTAAACCTTTTATTAATATATCCTGTCCTTCTTTATCTCTTGAAACTTTTTTTGATGTAAAGTCTGTTTTGTCTGATACTAGTATAGCCACTCTTGCTCTCTTTTGGTTATTATTTTCACATAGTGTAATTTTTCATCCCTCACTTTCAACCTGTTTGTGTCTTTGGATCTCAAGTGAGTCCCTTGGAGAGAGCATATACTTGGATCATGAATCTTTATACATTCTACCAATCTCTGTCTTTTGATTGGAGAGCTTATTCATTTTCATTTGATGTAATTACTGATAAGGAGGTACTTATTTTTTTTAACCTAAAATATTATGTTAGTTTCTCAGATTTAACATAGTGATTTGATATTTTTATGCATTGTGAAATGATCACTGCAATAAAACCAGTTACATCCATTATCACACAAAGTTGTTTTTACAGTATTTTAAAATTATTTATTTATTTATTTATTTATTTTTGGCTGCATTGGGTCTTCGTTGTTGTGCGTGGGCTTTCTCTAGTTGCAGCGAGTGGGGGCTACTCTTCATTGCGGTGTGTGGGCTTCTTGTTGCAGTGGCTTCTCTTGCGGAGCACAGGCTCTAGGCATGTGGGCTTCAGTAGTTGTGGCACGTGGGCTCAGTAGTTGTGGCTCGTGGGCTCTAGAGCGCAGGCTCAGAAATTGTGGGGCATGGGCTTAGTTGCTCTGTGGCATGTGGGATCTTCCTGGACCAGGGTTCGAACCCATGTCCCCTGCCTTGGGAGGCGGATTCTTAACCGCTGTGCCACCAGGGAAGTCCCCAGTTTTTACAGCATTATTATTATTATTATTTTTGGCGGTACGTGGGCCTCTTACTTTTGTGGCCTCTCCCGTTGTGGAGCACAGGCTCCGGATGCGCAGGCTCAGCGGCCATGGGTCACGGGCCTAGCTGCTTCGCAGCATATGGGATCTTCCTGGACCGGGGCACGAACCCGTGTCCCCTGCACCGGCAGGCGGACTCTCAATCACTGCGCCACCAGGGAAGCCCTTTACAGCATTATTGACTACATTCCCCATGTGTACATTACATCCCTGTGACTTATTTATCTTACAGTTAGAAGTTTGTACATCTTAATTCATTTAGCCTATTTCATCCGTCCCCCTCCCCTAATCTGGCAACTGCCACTTTGTTCTCTGTATCTATAAGTATGTTTGTTTTTTAGATTCCACTTATAAGTGAAATCATATGGTACTTGTTTTTCTCTGTCAGACTCATTTCACTTAGCATGATACAAGGAGGGACTTCTGTCATTGTGCTATTTATACGCCTTATAGTTTTTTTGTCTCTCATTTCCTGCATTACTGTTTTCTTTTGTGTTTAGTTGATTTTTTGTAGTGAAATATTTTAAATTCCTTTCCTGTTTCCTTTTGTGTATATTCTCTAGCTGTGTTCTTTGTGATTACTTGGGGATTACATTTAACATTCTAAAGTTATAACACTAATTTGAATTTATAGCAGCTTAACTTCAGTAACATCCAAAAATTATTCCTTTACACTGCTGTCCCCACCCCTTTCAGTTTCTTTTAATTGAAGTATAGTTGATTTACAATGTTTCAGGTGTATAGCAAACTGATTCAGTTATATGTGTATATACATACACACACATATATTTCAGATTCTTTTCCATTATAGATTATTACAAGATACTGAATATAGTTTCCTGTGCTATACAGTAGGTCCTTACTGTTTTTTCTGTTTTATGTGTAGTAGTGTGTATCTGTTAATCCCAAATCCCTAATTTATCCCTTTCCCCCTTTCCCCTTTGGTAGCCTTACGTTTGTTTTCTATGTGAGTCTATGTCTGTTTTGTAACTTCCTTTATATCATTTTTTTAAGATTCCACATATAAGTGATATCATTTGTCTTTCTCTGACTTACTTCACTTAGTATGATAATCTCTGGGTCCATCCATGTTGCTGCAAATGGCATTATCTCATTGTTCTTTTATGGCTGAGTAATTTTCCTGTGTATGTGTGTATGTGTGTTTCTTCTTTATCTATTCATCTGAAGATGGACATTTAGGTTGCTTCCATGTCTTGGCTATTGTAAATAGTACTGCTCTGAACATTGGGGTGCATGTATGTATTCAAACTAGAGTTTTCGTCTTTTCTGGATATATGCCTAGGAATGGGCTTGCTGGATCATATGATAACTCTATTTTTAGTTTTTTAAGGAACCTCCGTACTGTTCTCCATAGCGGCTGCACCAGTTTACATTCCCACCATCAGTGTAGGAGGATTCCCTTTTCCGCATACCCTCTCCAGCATTTATTTGTAGACTTTTTGATGATGGCCATTCTGAACAGCATGAGGTGACAACTTATTGTAGTTTTGACTTGCATTTCTCTAATAATTAGTGGTGTTCAGCATCTTTTCGTGTGCCTGTTGGCCATCTCTATGTCTTCTTTGGAGAAATGTTTATTTAGGTCTTCTGCCCATTTTTTGATTTTTTTAAAAATTGAGCTGTTTGTATATTTTGGAAATTAATACCTTTTTTGGTTACATCGTTTGCAAATATTTTTGCCCAGTCCATAGACTGTCTTTTTGTTTTGTTTATGGTTTCCTTTGCTGTGCAAAGCTTATAAGTTTAATTAGGTCCCACTTGTTTATTTTTGTTTTTATTTCCATTACTGTAAGACAGATCCAAAAAGATATTGTGTGATTTATGTCAGAGTGTTCTGCCTATGTTTTCCTCTAGGAGTTTTATAGTATCTGGTATCACATTTAGGTCTTTAATCATTTTGAGTTTATTTTTGTGTATTGTGTTAGAGAATGTTCTAATTTCATTCTTTTATATGTAGGTGTCCAGCTTTTCCAGCATGACTTATTGAAGAGACTGTCTTTTCTCCATTGTGTATTCTTGCCTTCTTTGTCATAGATTATTATTGTTATTATTTTTTTTTGCGGTATGCAGGCCTCTCACTGTTGTGGCCTCTCCCGTTGTGGAGCACAGGCTCCGGACGCGCAGACTCAGCAGTCATGGCTCACGGGCCCAGCCGCTCTGCGGCATGTGGGATCTTCCCGGACCGGGACACGAACTCGTATTCCCTGCATCGGCAGGTGGACTCTCAACCACTGCGCCACCAGGGAAGCCCTGTCATAGATTAACTGACCATAGCTGTGTGGGTTTATTTCTGGGCTTTCTATCCTGTTCCATTGATCTATATTTCTGTTTCTGTGCTAGTACTATACTGTTTTGGTTACAGTAGCTTTGTGATGTAGTTTGAAGTCAGGGAGCCTGATTCCTCCCCATCTCCATTTTTCTTTCTCAAGATTCCTTTAATTATCCTGGGTCTTTCGTGTTTCCATAAAAAGTAAAAAAAATTTTGTTCCAGTTCTGTGAAAAATGCCATTAGTAATTTGATAGGAATTGAATTGAATCTGTAGGTTGCCTTGGGTAGTATAGTTATTTTGACAGTATTGATTCTCCCAATCCAAAAACACAGTATATCTTTCCATTTGTTTGTGTCATCTCTGATTTCTTTTATCAGCATCTTATAGTTTGTGGATTACAGGTCTTTTGCCTCCATAAGTAGGTTTATTTCTAGGTATTTTATTCTTTTTGATAGTGGTAAATGAGATTGTTTCCTTAATTTCTGTTTCTCACCTCTTGTTGTTAGTGTGTAGAAATACAACAGATTTCTGCGTATTAATTTTGCATCCTGAAACTTTACTGAATTCATTGATGAGTTCTGGTAATATTTTGGTGGCATCTTTAGGATTTTCTATGTATAGTATCATATCATCTGCAAACAATGACAGTTTAACTTCTTCTTTTCCCATTTGGATAACTTTTATTTATTTTTTTCCTCTGTCGTGGCTAGCACTTCCAAAACTATGTTGAATAAAAGTGGCGAGAGTGGACATCTTTGTCTTGTTTCTGATCTTAGAGGAAAAGCTTTCAGCTTTTCACTGTTGAGTATGATATTAGCTGTGTGTTCATCATATATGACCTTTATTATGTTGAAGTGTGTTCCCATTGTGCCTGCTTTCTGGAGAGTTTTTAATCATAAATGGATGTTGAATTTTATCAGAAGCTTTTTCTGCATCTGTTGAGATGATCATATGGTTTTTAGTTTTCAAGTTGTTAATGTGGTTCATCAAACTGATTGATTTGTGGATATTGAAAAATCATTGCATCCCTGTGATAAATCCCACTTGATCATGGTGTACGACCCCTTAATGTGTTGTTGGATTCAGTTTACTGGTATTTTGTTGAGGATTTTTGTGTCTATATTCATTAGTGATATTGGTCTGTAATTTTCTTTTTTTGTGATATCTTTGTCTAATTTTGGTATTCAAGGTGATGGTGGGCTCATAGAGTGAGTTTGGAAGTGTTCCTTCCTCTGCAGTTTTTTGGAATAGTTTCAGAAGGATAGGTTTTAACTCTTCTCTAAATGTTTGATAGAGTTCGTCTGTGAAGCCATCTGGTCCTGGACTTTTTCTGTTGAGGGTTTTAAAATCTGTTTCCATTTCAGTACTTGTGATTGGTCTGTTCATATTTTCTATTTCTTCCTGTTTCAGTCTTGAAGATTGTATAACACCTTTCTAAGAATTTGTCCATTTCTTCTAGGGTATCCATTTTTATTGGCATATAGCTGCTCATAGTAGTCTGTCATGGTCCTTTCTATTTCTGTGGTGTCGGTTGTAACTTCTCCTTTTTCATTTCTGGTTTTATTGATTTGGGCCCTCTCCTTTTTTTGCTCACTGAGTCTAGCTAAAGTTTTATCAATTTCATTTATCTTTTCAAAGAAGCAGTTTTAGTTTTGTTGATGTTTTCTACTGTTTTTTCAGTCTCTGTTTCATTTATTTCTGCTCTGATTTTTATGATTTCTTTCCTTCTACTTACTACTTACTTTGGGCTTTGTTTGTTCTTCTTTCTGTAGTTGCTTTAGATGTAATGTTAGGTTGTTTATTTGAGATTTTTCTTGTTTCCTGAGATAAGCTTGTATAGCTATAAATTTCCCTCTTAGAACTGCTTTTGCTGCATCCCATAGGTTTTGGATCATGTGTTTTTGTGTGTGTGTGTGTGTGTGTGTGTTTTAATTTAATTAATTGATTTATTTAGGCTGTGTTGGGTATTCGTTGCTGTGCTCAGGCTTTCCCTAGTTGTGGAGAGCAGGGGCTGCTCTTTGTTGTGGTGCGTGGGCTTCTCATTGCAGTGGCTTCTCTTGTTGCGGAGCACAGGATCTAGGCACGCGGGCTTCAGTAGTTATGGCTCGCGGACTCTAGAGCACAGGGTCAGTAGTTCTGGCACACAGACTTAGTTGCTCCACAGCATGTAGGATCTTCCTGAACCGGGGCTTGAACCTGTGTCCCCTGCATTGGCAGGTGGATTCTTAACCACTGCACCACCAGGGAAGTCCCTGGATCGTTGTGTTTTTATTGTCATTTGTCTCTAGGTATTTTTTGATTTCCTGTGACTTCTTCTGTGATCCATTGGTTGTTTAGTATCATATTGTTTTGCCTCCAAGTGTTTGTGTTTTTTGCAGTTTTTTCTTATAGTTGATTTCTAATCTCATAGCGTTGTGGTCAGAAAACATGCTTGATGCTATTTCAATTTTCTTAAAGGCTTGCTTTGTGGCCCAGCATGCGATCTATCCTGGTGAATGTTCCATGTGCACTTGAAAAGAATGTGTCTTCTGCTGCCTTTGGATAGAATGCTCTATAAATATCAATTAAGTCCATTTGGCCTAAGGTATCATTTAAGGCCTATGTATCGTCATTGATTTTCTCTCTGGATGATCTGTTTATTGATGTAAGTGGGGTGTTAAAGTCCCCCACTATTATTGTGTTACTGTTAATTTTTTCTTTTATTCCTGTTAACATTTGCCTTGTATATTGAGGTGCTCCTATGTTGGATGCATATATTTATAATTGTTATATCTTCTTCTTGGATTGATCCCTTGATCATTATGTAGTGTCCTTCTTTGTCTCTTGTAACAGTCTTTATTTTATTTTATTTATTTTTTAACATGTTGATTGGAGTATAATTGCTTTACAATGTTGTATTAGTTTCTACTGTATAACAAAGTGAATCAGCTATCCATATACACATATCTCCATATCTCTTACCTTTTGCGTCTCCCTCCCACCCTCCCTATCCCACCCCTCTAGGTGGTCACAAAGTACCGAGCTGATCTCCCTGTGCTATGCAGCTGCTTCCCATTAGCTATCTGTTTTACTTTTGGTAGTGTATATATGTCAGTGCTACTCTCTCACTTCATCCCAGCTTACCCTTCCCCATCCCTGTGTCCTCAAGTCCATTCTCTACATCTGTTTCTTTATTCCTGTCCTGCCCCTAGGTTTATTAGAACCACTTTTCTTTTTAGATTCCATATATATGTGTTAGCTTATGGCATTCGCTTTTCTCTTTGTGACTTACTTCACTCTGTATGACAGACTCTAGGTCCATCCACCTCAGTACAAATACCTCAATTTCATTTCTTTTTATGGCTGAGTAATATTTCACTATATATGTGCCACATCTTCTTTAACCATTCTTCCGTCGATGGACACTTAGGTTGCTTCCATGTCCTGGCTATTGTAAATAGTGCTGCAGTGAACATTGTGGTACATGACTCTTTTTGAATTATGGTTTTCTCAGGGTGTATGCCCACTAGTGGGATGGTTGGGTCATATGGTAGTTCTATTTTTAGTTTTTTAAGGAACCTCCATACTGTTCTGCATAGTGGCTGTATTAATTTACATTCCCACCAACAGTGCAAGAGGGTTCCCTTTTCTCCACACCCTCTCCAGCATTTATTGTTTGTAGATATTTTGATGATGGCCATTCTGAGTGGTGTGAGGTGATACCACATTGTAGTTTTGATTTGCATTTCTCTAATGATTAGTGATGTTGAGCATCCTTTCGTGTGTTTGTTGGAAATCTATATATCTTCTTTGGAGAAATGTCTATTTAGGTCTTCCACACATTTTTGGATTGGGTTGCTTGTGTTTTTGATGTTGAACTGCATGAGCTGGAGTTGTATATTTTGGAGATATACAAGCAGCTTCGTCAGTTGCTTTGTTTGCAAATATTTTCTGCCATCCTGAGGGTTGTCTTTTCGTCTGTTTATCGTTTCCTTTACTGTGCAAAAGCTTTTAAGTTTCATTAGGTCCCATTTGTTTATTGTTGTTTTTATTTCCATTTCTCTAGCAGGTGGGTTAAAAAGGATCTTGCTGTGATTTATGTCATAGAGTGTTCTGCCTATGTTTTCCTCTAAGAGTTTTATAGTGTCTGGACTTACATTTAGGTCTTTAATCCATTTGGAGTTTATTTTTGTCTATGGTGTTAGGAAGTCTTCTAATTTCATTCTTTTACATGTAGCTGTCCAGTTTTCCCAGCACCACTTATTGAAGAGGCTGTCTTTTCTCCACTGTACATTCTTGCCGCCTTTATCAAAGATAAAGTGACCATATGTGCGTGAGTTTATCTCTGGGCTTTCTATCCTGTTCCATTGATCTATATTTCTGTTTTTGTGCCAGTACCATATTTTCTTGAGTACTGTAGCTTTGTAGTATAGTCTGAAGTCCGGGAGCCTGATTCTTCCAGCTCCATTTTTCTTTCTCAAGATTGCTTTGGCTATTCGGGGTCTTTTGTGTTTCCATACAAATTGTGAAATTTTTTGTTCTAGTTCTTTGAAAAATGCCATTGGTCGTTTGATAGGGATTACATTGAATCTGTAGATTGCTTTCAGTAGTAGAGTCATTTTCACAATGTTGATTCTTCCAATCCAAGAACATGGTCTATCTCTCCATCTGTTTCTGTCATCTTTAATTTCTGTCATCAGTGTCTTATAGTTTTCTGCATACAAGTCTTTTGTCTCCTTCAGTAGGTTTATTCCTAGGTGTTTTATTCTTTTTGTTGCAATGGTAAATGGGAATGTTTCCTTAATTTCTCTCTCAGATTTTTCATCATTAGTGTATAGGAATGCAAGAGATTTCTGTGCATTAATGTTAGATCCTGCTACTTCATTAAATTAATTGATTAGCTCTAGTAGTTTCCTGGTAGCATCTTTAGGATTCTCTATGTATAGTATCATGTCATCGGCAAACAGTGACAGTTTTACTTCTTCTTTTCTGATTTAGATTCCATTTATTTCTTTTTCTTCTCTGATTGCTGTGGTTAAAACTTCCAAAACTGTGTTGAGTAATAGTGGTGAGAGTGGGCAACCTTGTCTTCTTCTTGATCTTAGCAGAAAGGGTTTCAGTTTTTCACCATTGAGAACGATGTTGGCTGTGGGTTTGTCATATATGGCCTCTATTATGTTGAGGTAGGTTTCCTCTATGCCTACCTTCTGGAGAGTCTTTCTCATAAATGGGTGTTGAATTTTGTCGAAAACTTTTTCTGCATCTGTTGAGATTTTCATATGGTTTTTATACTTCAGTTTGTTAATATGGTGTATCACATTGATTGATTTGAGTATATTGAAGAATCCTTGCAGTCCTGGGATCCAGTCCCAGTTGATCATGGTGTATGATCCTTTTAGTGTGCTGTTGGATTCTGTTTGCTAGTATCTTGTTGAGGATTTTTGCATCTGTGTTCATCAGTGATATTGGCCTGTAGTTTTCTTTTTTTGTGACATCTTTGTCTGGTTTTAGTGTCAGGGTGATGGTGGCCTCGTAGAATGAGTTTGGGAGTGTTTCTCCCTCTGCTATATTCTGGAAGAGTTTGAGAAGGATAGGTGTTAGCTGTTCTCTAAATGTTTGGTAGAATTCACCTGTGAAGCCATCTAGTCCTGGGCTTTTGTTTGTTGGAAGAGTTTTAATCAGTTTCAATTTCAGTGCTTGTGATTGGTCTGTTCATATTATCTATTTTTTCTGGTTCAGTCTTGGAAGGTTGTGCTTTTCTAAGAATTTGTCCATTTCTTCCAGGTTGTCCATTTTATTGGCATAGAGTTGCTTGTAGTAATCTCATGATCCTTTGTATTTCTGCAGTGTCAGTTGTTACTTCTCCTTTTTCATTTCTAATTCTGTTGATTTGAGTCTCCTCCCTTTTTTTTCTTGATGATTCTGGGTAATAGTTTATCAATTTTGTTTATCTTCTCAAAGAACCAGCTTTTAGTTTTATTGATCTTTGCTATTGTTTCCTTCATTCCTTTTTCATTTATTTCTGATCTGATCTTTATGATTTCTTTCCTTCTGCTAACTTTGGGGTTTTTTTTTTTTCTTCTTTCTCTAATGCTTTAGGTGTAAGGTTAGGTTGTTTATTTGAGATTTTTCTTGTTTCTTGCAGTAGGATTGTAGTGCTATAAACTTCCCTCTTAGAACTGGTTTGCTGCATCCCATAGGTTTTGGGTCATTATGTTTTCATTGTCATTTGTTTCTAGGTATTTTTGGATTTCATCTTTGATTTGTTCAGTGATTTATTGGTTATTTAGTAGTCTATTGTTTAGCCTCCACGTGTTGGTATTTTTTACAGTGTTTTTCCTGTAATTGATATCTAGTCCCATAGCGTTGTGGTTGGAAAAGATTCTTGATAAGATTTCAATTTTCTTAAATTTACAAAGGCTTGATTTGTGACCGAAGATATAATCTATCCTGGAGAATGTTCCATGTGTGCTGGAGAAGTAAGTGTATTCTATTGTGTTTGGATGGAATGTCCTATAAATATCAATTGTCTTTCTTGTTTAATGTATCATTTAAAGCTTGTGTTTCCTTAATTATTTTCATTTTGGATGATTTGTCCATTGGTGATAGTGGGGTGTTAAAGTCCCCTACTATGATTGTGTTACTGTTGATTTCCCCTGTTATGGCTGTTAGCATTTGCCTTATGTATTGAGGTCCTCCTATGTTAGGTGAATAAATGTTTACAATTGTTATATCTTCTCTTGGATTGATCCCTTGGTCATTATGTGGTGTCCTTCTTTGTCTCTTGTAACAGTCTTTAAAGTCTGTTTTGTCTGATATATTGTTATTCCACCTTTCTTTTGATTTGCATTAGTATGGAGTACCTTTTTCCATTCCCTCACTTTCAGTCTGTATGTGTCTCGAGATCTGAAGTAGGTCTCTTATAGACAGCATATATATGAGTCTTGTTTTTGTATATATTCAGGAAGTCTATGTCTTTTGGTTGGAACATTTTATCCATTTACATTTAAGGTAATTATTAATATGTACTTATTGCCATTTTGTTAATTGTTTTGGATTTGTTTTTGTAGGTATTTTCCCCCTTTCTTCTTTTGTTCTCTTCTCTTGTGATTTGATGACTTTATATTTAGTATTGTATTTGTATTCCTTTTTCTTATTTGTGTGTATATTTGTTATAGATTTTTGGTTGGTGTTTACCGCAAGGTTTTTGTATAGCAGTGTATGTATATACGTGATTGTTTTAAGTAGCTTATTCCTTAATTTCAAATGCCTTTTAAATACCTTGCATTTGTATTCTCCCCTCATGATTACTGTTTTTTTATATCATATTTTATGTCTAATTGTTTTGTGCATTCCTTAACTGCTTATTGTGGATACAGATCATTTTACTACTTTTTTTCAAAAATAAATTTGTTTATTTATTATTTATTTTTGGCTGCGTTGGGTCTTTGTTGTTGCGTGCGGCTTTGTCTAGTTGTGTGAGCGGGGGCTACTCTTCTTTGTGGTGTGCAGGCTTCTCATTGCAGTGGCTTCTCTTGTTGCGGAGCTCGGACTCTAGGCGTGCGTGCTTCAGTAGTTGTGGCTCGCAGGCTCTAGAGCGCAGGCTCAGTAGTTGTGGCGCATAGGCTTAGTTGCTCTGTGGCATGTGGGATCTTCCTGGACCAGGGCTCAAACCTATGTCCCCTGCATTGGCAGGCGGATTCTTAACCACTGCGCCACCAGGGAAGCCCCATTTTACTACTTTTGTCTTTAAATCTCCCTACAAGCTTGGTGTGTGGATGATTTCTTACCTTTATCGTATGTTTGTCTTTACCAGTGAGCTTTTTCATTCTGTAATTTTCTTGTTTCTAGTTGTGGCCTTTTCATTTTTGCCTAGATAAGTTCCTTTAACGTTTGTTGTAAAGCTGGTTTGGTGGTACAGAATTCCTTCATTTTGTGTTTGTCTGTAAAGCCTTTGATTTCTCTGTCAAATCTGAATGAGAGCCTTGCTGGATAGAGTATTTTGGTTGTAGGTTTTTCCTTTTCATCACCTTAAATATATCATGCTACTCCCTTCTGTACTGCAGAGTTTCTGCTGAAAAATCAGCTGATAACCTTATGGGAGTTCACTTGTATGTTATTTTTTGCTTTTCCCTTGCTGCTGTTAGTATAGTCTCTTTATCTTTAATTTTTGTCATTTTAATTACAGTTTATCTTGGTGTATTCCTCTTTGGGTTAATCTTGTATGAGACTCTGTGCTTCCTGGACTTGGGTGACTGTTTACTTTTCAAGGGAGTTTTTTAGCTATTATCTCTTCAGATATTTTCTCGGGCCCTTTCTCTCTTCTTCTTCTGGGACCCCTGTAATGTGAATATTAGTGCTTTTGATGTTGTCCGGGAGGTCTCTTAAACTGTCTTCATTTCTTTTCATTCTTTTTTCTTTTTTACTGTTCAGTGGCAGTGATTTCACTGATCCATTCTTCTGAAGTATTTAGTTTACTATTGAGTCATTCTAGTGTATTTTTCATTTCAGTTATTGTATTCTTCATCTTTGTTTGGTTGTTCTTTATGGTTTTGTAGCTGTTTGTTAAAAACTTCCGACTTCTTGCTCTGTGCATCCATTCTCCTGCCGAGTTCTTGGATCTTCTTTATGATCCTTACTTTGAACTCTTTCTCGGGTAGATTACCTATCTCCAGTTCACTTAGTTCTTCTTCTGGGGTTTTATTTTGTTCCTTTGTCTGGAACATATTCCTCTGCTGCCTCATTTTGTCTATGTTGCTATTCATATCTCTGTGTATGTGATAGGTCAGCTCTGATTCCTGACCTAGGAGAAGTGGCCTTCTGTAGGAAGCATCCGGTGTGTCCCCACTGTGCACTCTCCTCTTGGCACCCAAGCTGTGTGCTCTGGGGCTTCCCACTAAGAGAGCTGTGTGGTCCTTCTTTTGCAGCAGGCTCACTATGTGAGCAGTCTGGTAGCCTTGATTGGCCCCTAGTCTGCTTAGTTGCTAGGCCCTGCCTCATGCAGATGCTGTTGGCTGCTGTTTAATAGGGCCTGGTCATAAAGTGGCTGGATTGGATGCAGAGTCCTAGGGAGCCCCGGGGCTAATACTGGCTTACTGGTGGGCAGAGTCAGGGTCCTGAAGAGTCTGTGGCTGTTGCCAGTGCACCGTTGCCAGATCCTGTGGTTAGTGCTGGAATACTAGCAGGCAGAGCTTGTCCTAGAGTCTGGCTGTAGGTCCCAGGGATCTCAGAGCTCGTTTCAGATTTTTGGGGGGAGGCAATTCCTGATACAGTTTTTGGGTCCACGGTGTCCCAGAGGGTGCTTTGGCCAGCTAGTGGGCAGGGTCAGGGCCTGGCTGGTCCCAGGGTTGGGTCTGGCCTGCATTGCAGGATCGTAGTTTTCTTACTTCTGGTGTCTGCCTGCAGTGGGTGAGGCTAATCTAGAGCTTGTGCAGGCTTGCTGGTGGGAGGGGCCGATGCCTGGCCACTGGTGAGTGGATCTGGGTCTCGGCCCTCTGGTGGGCAGGGCCATATCTAGGGGCATGTTTGGAGGCAGCTGTGGGCTCAGGAAGTCTTCAGGCAGCCTGTTTGTTGATGCCTGGGGCTGTGTCCCTGCCCAGTTAGTTGTTTGGCCTGAGGTGTCCTAGCACTGTAGCCTGCAGGCTCTTGGGTGGTGCCAGGTCTTGGAGCTGATGAGCCCAGATGTCAGCCCCCATGACAGCAGAGTTCACACAGCTGAATGTTCCCCAGTATGTCTGTCACCAGTGTCTGTGTCCCCAGGGTGAACCGCATCCACCCCCCACCTTTCCAGGAGACTCTCCAAGACCAGCAGGTAGATGTACCCCTGTCAAATTACTGCTTTTGCCCTGGGCCCCGGTGTGCATGAGATTTTGTGTGCAACCTTTAAGAGTAAAGTCTCTATCACCCCCAGTCCTGTGGGGCTCCTGTCGTTAAGCCCCACTGACCTTCAAAGCTGAATGCTCTGGGGGCTTGTCTTCACAGTGCTGGCCCCTTGGGCTGGGGGGCCTGACATGGGGCTCAGAATTCTCATTCCTGTGGGAGAACCTTTGCAGTATAGTTATTCTCCAGTTTTTGCATTGCCCACCTGGGGGTATGGGATTAGACTGTGTCACGAGTCCACCCCTCCCACCCATCTCATTATGTCTTTAGTTGTAGAAGATCTTTCTTGGTAGGTTCTAGTCTTCTTCATCAGTGGTTGTTCTGCAGATAGGTGTGAAGTTGGTGTGCTTGTGAGAGGAGGTGAGCTCTTGGTCTCTGTACTCTGCTGTCTTGACCACTCTTCCCTTTCAGTTGCTGATGTAACAAAATTACATCTTTATGCATTGCATGCCCCAAAACATAAACTGATAATTATTTTAAGTGCATTAGTCTTTCAAGTTATGTAGAAAACAAGATTTGGAGTTACAAATCAAAGTTATGTTAATGTTAGCATTTACACCAATAATTGTTTTTGTTCCTTTAAACATATTAGTCTCTTAAATCATGTAGAAAACAAAAAGTACAGTCACATGCCATTTTTACAATAATACTTGCTTTTTTTTTTTGTGGTACGCAGGCCTCTCACTGTTGTGGCCTCTCCCATTGCGGAGCACAGGCTCCGGACGCGCAGGCTCAGTGGCCATGGCTCACGGGCCCAGCCGCTCTGCGGCACGTGGGATCTTCCCAGACCGGGGCACGAACCTGTGTCCCCTGCATCAGCAGGTGGACTCCCAACCACTGCGCCACCAGGGAAGCCCAATACTTGCTTTTATAATTAGCCTTTATTGAGATGTTTACTTCCCCATGTGGCTTTGAGTTACTGTCTAATGTTCATTCTTTTTACCTTCCCAGCACTACCGTGAGTATTTCTTGCAGGGCAGGTCTAGTGGTCACAAACTCCCTCAGATTTTGTTTTTCTGGGAATGTCTTGATTTCTCACTCACTTTTGAAGGAGAGTTTTGCCACATATAACATTCTTGGTTGAAAGGTTTTTTTCTTTTAGTATTTTTAATATTTCAGCCCATTGTCTTCTGGCCTTCAAAGTTTCTGATGAGAAAACTGCTTATGACCTTATAGAGGGTCCCTTGTATATGATGCTTTTCTTCCTTTTGCTGCTTTTATGATTTTATTTTGTCATTGTCTTTTTTTTTTTTTAATTGGCTGTGTCAGGTCTTCGTTGCAGTGCGTAGGCTTCTCTCTAGTTGTGGCATGCAGGTTTTTTCTCTCTAGTTGTGGCGCATGGGCTCCAGAGCACGTTGGCTCTGTACTTGTGGTGTGCGGGCTCCAGAGCATGTGGACTCTGTATTTTGTGGCATGTGGACTCTCTCTAGTTGAGGTGCGTGGGCTTAGTAGCTGTGGCATGTGGGCTTAGTTGCCCTACAGCATGTGGTATCTTAGTTCCCCCAACCAGGGATTGAACCTGTGTCCCCTGCAGTGGAAGGGGGATTCTTTACCACTGGACCACTGGGGAAGCCCCTTGTCATTGTCTTTTGAAAATTTATTATAATGTGACTTGCTGTGGGTCTTTTTGAGTCCATCTTACTTGGAGTTCTTTAAGCTTCTTGGATGTTTATAGTCATGTCTTTCATCAGATTTGGGACGTTTGTGGGTTTTGTTTTTTGTTTTTTTTTGCGGTACGCGGGCCTCTCACTGCTGTGGCCTCTTCCGTTGCGGAGCACAGGCTCTGGACGTGCAGCCTCAGTGGCCATGGCTCACGGGCCCAGCCACTCCGCGGCATGTGGGATCTTCCTGGACCAGGGCACGAACCTGTGTCCCCTGCATTGGCAGGCGGACTCTCAACCACTGCGCCACCAGGGAAGCCCTGATTTGGGAAGTTTTTAGCCATTATTTCTTCAGATATTCTCTCTGCCCCTTTCTATCTCTTTTCTTCTTCTAAGACTCCCACAATTTGTATGTTGGCCTGCTTGATGGTGTCCCACAGGTCCCTTAGGCTCTGTTTGCTTTTCTTCAATCTTTTTTCTTTCTGTTCTTCAGCCTAGATAATTTCTGTTGTCCTGTCTTTAAGTTTACTGATTCTTTCTTCTGCCTGCTCAACTCTGCCTTTCAGTCACTCTAGTGAATGTGTTGTTTCAGTTATTGTACTTTTTAGCTCCAGAATTTCCTTTTGGCATCCCTTTAAGTTTCTTTTTTTAATCCCTAATTACATTTCCATTTTGTCCACACATTGTTTTCTTGATTTTCTCCACATCTTCCTTTAAATCTTTGAGCGTCTTTAAGACAGTTGAGTTGTTTTAAAGTCTTTGTCTAATACAACTGCCATAAATAAGTATTTTTCAGGAACAGTTTCTGTTGATTTCTTTTTACTTTCAATGGGTTATACTTTCTTGTTTCTTTGTATGCCTTGTGATTTTTTGTTGAATATGAGACATTTGAGTCTAGTAATATGGTAACTCTGGAAATCAGATTCTCCTCCTTCCTCAGGGATTGGTGTTTTTTATTACTGTTTTGGGTTTTTTTTTTGATTGTTGTAAACTTAATCTCTTAGGTCTTTTCATAGCCTTTCCTTGGGCATTCATAGTCACTTTCTAATTTTCCCCTTACAGGCAGTTGTTTTTGAATGGCCTATTTTTTTTTTAATAAGCTGGTCTTTATTGTATTTTTTCAAACATTAATATATATTTTTAATTTGTTATTTATTTTATTTTTGGCTGCGTTGGGTCTTTGTTGCCACGTGCAGGCTTTTTCTAGTTGTGGCAAGCGGGGGGCTACTCTTTGTTGAGATGTACAGGTTTCTCACTGCAGTGGCTTCTCTTGTTGCGGAGCATGGGCTCTAGATGTGCGGGCTTCAGTAGTTGTGGCCTGCAGACTTGGTAGTTGTGGCTCACAGGCTCTAGAGTGCAGGCTCAGTAGTTGTGGCTTACAGGCTTAGTTGCTCTGTGGCATGTGGGATCTTCCCAGACCAGGGCTCAAACCTGTGTCTCCTGCATTGGCAGGCGGATTCTTAACCACTGTGCTACCAGGGAAGCCCATGAATGGCCTCTTGTTTAAAGTCTGGCTCTCAAAAGTGGAAAAGCAAAATATGAGGGGGGAGGGGGAGAGCACTAGCTCTTTAAATCCACTGGAAGTCACTTCAGCTAGATGGGGAGGGGCTTGCAACAATGAGGGGAGGTGCAGCAAAAACGGCTGCCTGCCTCTTTGTGTCTTGGTCTGCACCTCTGTAATCAGAAGCGGCAATTAGTGACCAGAACACAGATCCCCATTATTTGGAGGAGAGCCTCCTTGCTGCCCACCCTGGCTCCCATAAACTGTGTACAAGCTGCTCCAGGAACATGTACACAGCTGCCTGCCACATCACTGAGGGTGGTGGATGGGTAGTTGCTACTGTGCTAAGAGCTGAAATTGACCAAAATTTACTGCAGTTTACCATCCAAGAGTTTCCCTGGAAGTTGCAAGCCTTCAACAGACTTCAGAGTTCCAAAATAGTTGTTCCCAAATCAGACAGATTCTGCCAATGCAGTTATTGTCTGTGTGAGGACACAGGTTCCTGGTGCTTGCTACTCTGCCATCTTCACAGAATCTTCTCCATGATCTAATTTTGAGTTAATTTTTGTGTGTAGTGTGAAGAAAGAGTTCAGATACACTTTTGGCATGTTTATATCCATTCTCCCAGCACCATTTGTTGAAAACAATATTGTTTCTTTAATGAAGTAACTTGACACCTTCATAAAAATTAAATTGACCATAAATGTGAAGGCTTATGTCCAGTCTCCTAATTATGTTCCAGTGATCTATAAGGCTATACTTACACAAACACTGTACTGTCTTTTTCATTACATTCTTGGCACATAATAGGTGCTCAGAATTTGTTAAATTGAAATTGAATTGGCTAGACTTATTAAAGAATCTGTGTTCTTAACACTTGGTGCATTTTTGTCTTTTTTCTGTTGAGGTGTGTGTTGGGGGAGGGGGGCGTTGTTGGTTCATTTTTGTTTCATTTCTCTGTAGTTTCCTGTCAAGGTATCTTTTGAAAACTTCTATCCTTAGGCTGAAAAGAAATTTTATGCCTCACTAAAGAAAAAATATCAAGGACAGAGTACCCTTTGGGATAGGCATGCTGGTAATGGTAGCAGCTATCAAAAAACAGAGGACATTAGTTGGAACTGCACTATTTAAAGTAGTGAAATCCAGAGGCTGATTAGTTGCCATCATCATGCTATACCTTCCATAGAAGCTCAGCAGTGTTTTAAGCATTGTTGTATTCATTGCTTTAAAATGAAGTCTTACCAGAATATACTGGAAGTATTTTATGAAGCAGTGGACTTTGAGTTATAGCTGTACCACTTGGCAGTAGAATCACTCATGAGCAAGTTATTTAACTTTCCTATGACTATGATTACTTTGTGGGGAAAATATTCTTGCTCTATCAGTTTCTTACAGTGTTAATGAGATTCAGCTAAAGGGATGTTTCTGTAAGTGCTTTGCAAAATATAAAGTGCTCTACAAACATTTAAAATATTATTTGTATATTAAGCACTGATACACACTTTTTTTTTCTTTCAAACACTTTCTAAGATAAGGTGAAAGGAAAAGGATGAACAGTCATTGAACTGTTGGGTCATTTGCTGACAAATACAGTTGAAATGGGTAAAATCGGGAATATTAAAACTCAAGAATGTGGGACATAGGAAAAGCTATGAGAGTGAGAGGAACATTTTCTTCAGTCTCTGTCTTGTGACAGGAAGTTGGAAAGGAAATGATACTTTTCTTGGAGAACATATAAACTCTCTAACTTTACATAATTGAGTAGATTGTGATAGTCTTATCTCCTTATCATTTGTGTGTAGAATTTATGTAAAAATTGCTTTTAAATATACTGTAAAAGTTTGAGCAATACAAGGCTAGAGTAGTTAAGGCAGTGTGGTATGGCATAAGGGTAGACATATGGGTTGAAAGAATAAAATTAAGAGTCCAGAAAGAAGCCTTTTTATTTATGTTCAGTTGATTTTGGACAAGGGTGCCAAGACAATTCAATGGGAAAATAATAATCTGGATAGCCACATGCAAATGAATGAATTTGGACCCCTTCTCACACCATATGCAAAAAATAACTCAAAATGGATTATAAACTTAAATGTAAGAACTAAAACTATAAAGCTCTTAGAAGAAAATATAGGAGTAAATCTTGATGACCCTGAGTTAGGCAGTGATTTCTTGGATAAATTGGACTTTGTCAAGATTAAAACTTTTGTGATACTAAGGATACTGTCAAGAATGTGAAAAGACAACCCACAGAATGGGAGAAAATATTTGCAAATCATGTATTTGATAAGAGACTTGTTTCTAGAATTTATAAAGAACTCCTAAACTCAAAAATAAAAAGTAACCTAATTAAAAATTGGGCAAAGTGGACTTCTCTGGCGGTCCAGTGGTTAAGACTCCATGCTTCCAATGCAGGGGGTACAGGTTCGATCCGTGGTTGGGGAACTAAGATTGCATGTGCTGTGTGGTGCAGCCCCAAAAAATTTTTTTAGTAATAAATTCACATGTAGTTTAAAAAACAAAAAAATAACAAAAAAATTGGGCAAGCTATCTGAATAAACGTTTTTTCACAAAGATATACAAATGTCCAATAAGCACATGAAAAGATGCTTAGCACCATTAGCCATCAGGTAAATGCAATTCAAAACCACAATGAATCTCTTTCACACCCACTAGGGTGTTTATAATTTGAAAAGATGTATAATAACAACTGTTGGTGAGAATGTGGAGAAATTAGAAGCCTCATACACTGAATATATTAACAAGTTGTAAAATAGTATGGTCACTTTGGAAAACTATTTGGCAATTTTTCAAAAGGTTACACATAGAGTTACCATATGTCCCAGCAATTCTACTTCCAGGTATATACCCAAGAGAACTGAAAACATGTCCACACAAAAACTTGTTGCATGAATGTTTACTGGAGCATTATTCATAATAACCAAAAGGTAGAAACAGCTCAAATGTCCATCAACTGATGAATTGAGAAATAAAATATGGTGTATCCATCAGTGGGATATTATTTGGCAATAAGGAATGAAGTGCTGATAGGTGCTATAATATGGATGAATCTTGAAAACATTTTGCAAAGTGAAAGAAGCCAGTCACAAAAGACCTTATACGGTATGATTCCATTTATATCAGATGTCCAGAATAGCCAAATCTATACAGACAGAAAGTAATTAGTGTTGCCTAGGGAACAGCTGAGGGGAGGGATTAGGAGGGAATGGGAAATGATGCTAATAAGTTCTGGGTTTCTTTTTGGGCTTGATGTAACTTTATAAATGGGTTATGGTTGTACAACTCTGTGAATATATTAAAAACCATTTAAATGTGCAAATTAAATGGGTAAATTGTATGGTACATGGATAAAAAATAATTTAAAAATCAAGCAATACCCAACTCAAAAAATATGAAGTAAAGAAAAGGACATTTGCAAATGTATCTCTACTGGTTATCTTCTGGAGATAGAGAAGAATCAGATGGTTGATTGTCTCTATGTTATTTTTTTTTCATTCTCTATCCTTCTAGCGGCTGACCAGGTTTATTAAATGCATGCATGCACTTTTGTGTTGATTGATAGTAAGTCTTAATTCATTTTTGACAGGAATTGAGTTCTTCTCAGACTTTATCACATGATGGAGGATTCTTCAATAGACTGGAAGATGATGTTCATAAAATTCTTATTAGAGAAAAAAGAAGAGAACAGCTTACAGAATATAATGGAACAGATAATTGCACAGCTCATGAACACAACCAGGCATGTAAAATAGAAAATTCTCTTAAAATCACAGTGAAATTATTTTTCTTTTTTAAAAAACCTAAGCAGTGGAACCCAATTATGATTGTATAAAGTTACAGTTTTAGGATATTATCTTAGTCATTATTACACATAGATACTTATATTAAAAAGTATGAAGACTTCTTTAGTTGATGAATATTTATTGAGCATGTGCTATAATGCTAGGTATTGTTAGGCACCAGTGTAGGGGAGTGGGAATATCAAGATGGATAAGACCATCCATGCCTTAGACAGAGTAGTGGGGATAGGAGGAGGGAGACTGGAAAAATATCATTCAGCATGATGAAGGCTTTAAGAGAGATATGAACAATAAAAAAGAGGTTTTTGAATAGAAAAGGTAATAGATCACTCCTTGGGTGAATTGGTAAAGGTATATAAATAAGTGACATTTGGGATGGATTTTGAATGGTGAATAACTGTATAAACTGAGAAATGGAGAAAACCTAAGGGAGCTGCAAGAGCAATGGCCCAGAGCTATGAAAAGCCTTAGACTTAATATTCAGGAAACTGAAAAATTCTGCATCTAAGAAGTATAGACTTAAGTGAGTGTGGGATAACATGACTAGAGAAATAGATTGGATTTAGATTATAAAGGTCTTTTTATGTGAAACTAAGAAGTTAGAATTTTATCCTGCAGACCAGGGGTTGCAAACTATGGCTGGTCAGCAGTCTGTTTTGTTTTGTTTTGTTTTTTTTAGCAGTCTGTTTTTGTAAGGCTCACAAGCTAAGAATGGTATTCACATTTTAAAATATTGTTTGGAGAAATATAGAAAGAAAGAAAAGATATTATCCTATAGAGACCTCTAAGTCTGCATTTATTGTTCTCACCACAACCACCAGTCTTCTCTTTTACTTCCTCTTAAACTGTGAATCTGTTCTTTACCTTATATTGACCTCCAATACTTACTGGTCAGTCATTCAACAAATTAAACACTGCTGTGTTGTGTTATATAGGACACAAAAGAAGCCAGACTCTTAAGAACTTGTCACTCCAATGCAGCAATAATATTGCTTTATAAAAACACTATACCACATGAAAATCTATTTTCAACTTAGTACGGGAAATCCTTGCCTGCCCTGAGGTACTTGTGAGCTTCTTCCTTTCCGGCATTGAATTAAATTTTGTGTTTTCCTGTCTTGTCTTGACTGTCAAATTTTATGTACAGTGCAAGCAACTGTGTTAACATTTATAGTTAGCATATTTGTTTCCTCTTTTTACATTGATTATGATTTTCCCCGTTGTGGTTTGTATCTTCTTATTTTTCTGAGTCATCTCAGATCATTGTTGGATAGTAAGAATGATATTAATATACTTGAGCAAATAATTAGATGTTTCAGATCTTTTGTAGGGCAAAGTTGGGTACACATAAGTTTAATTAAATTATTAAGTAATGTTAATGATATTTTAAAACCAAAGTGACAGTGCAGTATAGTAGAAAGAGAACAGTCTTTGAAATCAAACCTAATAACACAAAATATAGCACTGCAGCTTATCAGCTGTGTTACATTGGAATGAAATTACCTGCCTTTCAGGCACTGTTATTATGAAAATTAGCGATTATGATGTAAAATGTTTAGCAGAGCATGTTGTACACAGCATGCACTTGATAATTGTTTTTGTACAAGGTGGAAAGTGGTAGATCCAAAAAAGGTAATTCATAGGAATGGAGATGAGAGATGGCTTTCTTAGGAGAAAATAGCTTTTGGTTTTTGTGGGCTTTTTAAAATTATTTATTTATTTATTTGGCTGTGCCAGGTCTTAGTTGTGATGTGTGGGATCTTAGTTGCAGCATGTGAGATCTTTAGTTGCAGCATGCAGGCTCTTTTAGTTGTGGCATGTAGACTCTTAGTTGCAGCATGCAGGATCTATTTCCCTGACCAGGGGTCAAACCTGGGACCCCTGCACTGGAAGAGTGGAATCTTAACCACTGGACCACCAGGGAAGTCGGAAAATAGCTTTTGAATTGGAATTTAAGGGACAGTAGAATTTGAACATGAAGAAGTGAGGGAGAAGAAACTGGAATGTCAGAGTAAAAGAATGGAGGCAGTGAAGAATAAACCAGTTTAATTAAGACAAAATTCAAAGAGGAGCATAGTATAAATTTGGCATAGTGGGTTTGGAGGGATTGTGGAGGACTTAAAAGCCTGATTTATGATTTAGTCAGGAGATAATAAAGAGTTTTTGAGCAGAGGACAAAGTTCTATATGGTAATACTAATTTCACTGCAGTGCCTAGGAAAAACGGAAGGAAGGTGAAGACTAGTGATAGGAATTGGACAATATGCCATATGGTAAGGATGTAGAACAACAGTAACAAATTACTAGTGGTAATGTAATTTGGTATGACCATTTTGGAGAACAATTTGGCATTAACTTTTAAAGTTGAAGATGATGGGGAGACTGTTTTAGAAATTCTACGTTAGATTAAACCCTGAAGACATCTTCAACAAGAATGATTCAAACTCAGTTGTTTGTGACAACAAAATCAGTAGGAGAAATGAATGAGCTACAGCAATACATAGCAACATGGATGAATATCAAAAACATAATCTTTAATGAAAAAAGCAAGTCACCAGGGCTTCCCTGGTGGCGCAGTGGTTGAGAGTCCGCCTGCTGATGCAGGGGACACGGGTTCATGCCCTGGTCCGGGAAGATCCCACATGCCATGCAGCGGCTAGGCCAGTGAGCCATGGCCGCTGAGCCTGCGCGTCCGGAGCCTATGCTCCGCAACGGGAGAGGCCACAACAATGAGAGGCCTGCATACCGCAAAAAAAAAAAAAAAATAGTAATTGCATCAAAGCATGTAAACATCTGTGTTGCTCTTGATGTGTTACCAACATTGTCTTCTAGCAGCAGGATATGAGTTTACTAACTTTTCCACAGCTTCACTGGCATTCCCTCTAATGGCCTTCGGGGCTCTGTTTTATCAATTGTCTTTGTGGCATATTTCACTCTTGTTCTGTGGATACCTTATACTCACTATGTCCAAACTCGAGGTCATCATTTACGCTCCAAACCAAGCGTTTGGCTTGACTTCCTCATTTCTGTTTTTGGTTTTATCATTTTATCCAGATATTCAGACTCTGAACCTCCTGTTTCACTTTTCTGTTTTTCAAAGTTTGGGAGTTTTTAATCTTTGAAATAGTTCTCAGATCTATCTTCTCTTCCATTCTTATTAACATTTCTCTAGTTTAGGCTCTCATTATCTTTTTTTTTTTGGCTCTCATTATCTTTTACTGGTATTATTTCAGTAACCTAATAAGTCTTTCTGCATCCTGCCTTCTAATTCTAGGTAATTTATCTTATACATTGCTAACAGATGACTTTTTTTTTTTTTAACATCTTTATTGGGGTATAATTGCTTTACAATGGTGTGTTAGTTTCTGCTTCATAACAAAGTGAATCAGTCATACATAAACATATGTTCCCATATGTCTTCCCTCTTGCGTCTCCCTCCCTCCCACCCTCCCCATCCCACCCCTCCAGGCTGTCACAAAGCACCGAGCCAATATCCCTGTGCCATGCGGCTGCTTCCCACCAGCCATCCACCTTACTACATTTGTTAGTGTGTATATGCCCATGACTCTCTCTCGCCCTGTCATAGCTCACCCTTCCCCCTAACAGATGACTTTTTAAAAAAATTTTTTGGCCGCACCACACGGCATGTGGGATCTTAGTTCCCTGACCAGGGATCGAACCCGTGCCCCCTGCACTGGAAGCGTGGAGTCTTAACCACTGGACCGCCAGGGAAGTCTGAACAGATGACTTTTTGAAAAGCAAGACTTCCATCCTGCCACACCATGTCCCTAAGCTTCAGTGTCTGTTGAATCAAGTGCAGATGTCCTCGACCTGACATTTAAAGCCCTCAAGCTTTTCAAACTGAGAGTCCCAACCCACTTAACCAGTCCTGAAATCAATTTAGTAGATTGCTACCAGCACTAACCAAAAAAAAAAGTTGTCAGCATATATGACATCTGTTCGTATTTTATGAAATTTGTTTCTGTGTGTATATATATATATAACATACAAATACATACACTGACATGTATGTGCATTCTGGGTCACGATATAAAACATTCCTTAACATGGGTCGCTGTCCAGTAAGTTTGAAAGCATTGTTCTACAGTGTAGCTTCGGCCTAAGTAACTTCAGCTGTACTCTTTCCAGTTTTTTCTTCTAGCTAGAGCAGAGCACTCCTTTCACAGCGCTGGATCCTTCCCAGCTTTGCTCAAGGTTCATTTCACATGCCGTCTCCTCCCTGAAGCTCTCTCATTGCCCTATCCCAATCCCAAACACAGAAAATCTGAATATGATCTTTCCTTCTTTTTCTATACCTCATAGCATTTTGTTTTTCTTATGGCACATTTCACACAGCACATTTTTATTTGTTATTATTTTTAATAGATTACAAATCCCTTGTGGACATAGACTTATAGACCCTTTTATCTTCATTTTAGTATAATGTCTTCTACTTAGAAGATAAGTTTAAAATTTATTTAATGAAATATAGGACTTCATAAAAATGAGTATACATTAAAACAATATGGTTTTCTGTTTTAAAAAGTGGTGTTTGTTGTAGAAATTCTGGAAATAACTGATAAGTGAAGAAATTTTAATAGTGGCAAAAATACTTGAGGGCTTAGTATATATTTACCAGATATTCTATTAAGTACTTAAAATGATTATTTCATTCAGTTCTCACAGTTAACTGTGAAGTTGATAGGCACCTTTATGATCCCCAATTTGCAGATGCAGTGGAAAAAAATTGACCCTAATCTCATTCACTTGGAGAAAACTACCATTGATACTTCGTTGTGGTCCTACTTTTCTATGGATTTACACTTTTTCCCCAATAATGTAGAAACTTACATGGACCACTTTTCAGTTAAATACAGAGATGGTGAGCAATTCAGATCATTAAGTAATACATTGACTCTTGAACAACACAGGTTTGAACTGCTTGGGTTTACTTATACATGGATTTTTTTCAGTCGAGGTTGGTTGAATCTGCGGATGCAGAGAAGCCGCATATACAGAAGGCTGACTATATACGACTATGTGTATTTTTTTTTTTTTTTTTTTTTTGGCTGCATCACATCTTAGCTGCGGCATGCGGGCTCTTGCCCCACAGCATGTGGGATCTTAGTTCCCCAACCAGGGATCAAACCCGCGTCCCCTGCATTGGAAGGCGGACTCTTAACCACTGGACCGCCAGGGAAGTCCCTGACTATGTGTATTTTTGATTTCTCAGAGGGTTGGCATCCCTAACCCCAACATTGTCCAGGGGTCAACTGTAATGTTTTTACATTAAATAATAATGTTTATAGCTAAATTGATTTCAGTTACCCACACTGAGGAAAATTTTTTTTTTTTGCGGTACGTGGGCCTCTCACTGTTGTGGCCTCTCCCGTTGCGGAGCATAGGCTCTGGACGCGCAGGCTCAGCGGCCATGGCTCACGGGCCCAGCCGCTCCGCGGCATGTGGGATCTTCCCAGACCGTGGCACGAACCCGTGTCCCCTGCATCGGCAGGTGGACTCTCAACCACTGCGCCACCAGGGCAGCCCATGAGGAAAAAATTTAAATATACCAGTTTGATATAACATTGCTTACTACTGAGGTTGCACACTTATTGAGTTTTTATTGGTCATATGCCTGCATATAGGTGCAACTGTTTTTTCTAGTTTTTTTCATTTACCTTTTGATTTTGTTTCAGTGTTTCTGGAGATTTTTCATCAAGTTAAATCTATCAGTCTTTTCCTTTTTGTTTTCTCCCTTTCATACTATGTTCAGAAGAGCTTTCCTATTCAAAGATGTTAGCTAGTAATATTATAAAGAGTTTATTTTAATACTTAAGTGGTTTTATTTTTTTTAGTTAAAATACTATTTTATATTATTCAATGATTATATACTCAGTATAAAACAATTTTGATGAAAGGAAATTTTTAAACAATAAAGTGAAATCTTCCATAATAATTCTAAGAGAGTTATTAAAATGTTGATGTATGTCCTTCCAGGATTTTTTCTTTGTATATAGTATTACAATTTTGAGATCATACAGATGTGTTTTATGGTTCTGTATCATCATTTTTAGTGATTTCAGAGTTTTCAGTTTGTAAATTTGTCATATATTTAGCCTATATCCTTATTGTTGGGCATTTAAATTGATGTCCAATTTTTTGTTGTAACAGCAGTGAACACTTTCATAGATACTCCCCCCTCGCGTATCTATTTAAGATAAATTCCCGGAAATGAGATTTTTGGGCCATTAAAATAGTATGTATATTTCTAATTTTGATCCAAATTTTTTCTTCCATAATCATCTTATACTATCATCTTCTTCACTAATCTCCAACCGGGCTTGCCTCTTTAATATCCTTCAAATTCTGTAGGCTCTTTCCTGCCTCAGGGCCTTTATACCTACTGTTCTTTCTACCTGGAAAGCTCTTATCTCCCTCCACTTTTTACTTAGCCAATTCCTACCCAGTCACTCAAGGTTCATCTTAAGGGTCATGGCCTCAGAGCTTCCCTGATCCACCAGGGAATAATCCACATTATTCCCTTTATAGCACTGTGTTTCTTTTCGTCATTGCTTAAACCTTGGTTTCTAATTGCAGCATTTCTTTATGTAATATCTGCCTCCTCCACCAGACAAATCCCATGAGGGCAAGAATCTTTTCAGTTCTGTTCACCATTGTACACCCAGCACCCAGCATAGGTGCTCAGTGAGTATTTTTGGAATAAAATTGTCACCACATTACTCATTAGATATAGAGAACCAGTATATATATCCTTATGAAAAGTATGACTTTGGGTTGATTTTTTTGCATTTAAATTTATTTATTTTGGTGTATGTTACAAGATGGCAGGCATTTAACTTGATTTTTCCAGTTAGCCATTTGTCCCATATACTACCATTATTCTGTAATTCAGCCTTTTCTCACTTCTTTAAAATACCATAGTTAGTTATATTATAATAAATTCTTGTGTCTGAAATCTCTTTCTGGACTTTCTTTTCTGTTACATTGCTGTGTCAACATAGGTGCCATGACATGCTGTTTTAATTATTTTTGCTGTATAATATATAATTATCTGGTAGGCAAATTCTACTGCATTAACTTTTTGTTTCTATCCTGTATTCTCCCAGGTGAAGTTTTGACTATCTCGCTAAGTTCCAAAGAACAAAACTCTATTGAAATTTCTGTTGAATGTACAAATTAATATTTAGTAATACTTAGTTTTCCTATCTAAAAACATGCTTTGTTCTGTCCTTTTCAATATTTTATCATTTATTGATCCTGAAAATTACTGAATTTTATTCTTGGGGATATTTCTTATTGCTGTCTGGAGAAAATGTTTTTTCTAGTTATATCTTCTATGTGTTAATTGCTAATATAGAGAAAAACTATTTTTGTTTTATTTTTATTTTTTTATTTTATTTTTTTTTTGTGGTACGCGGGCCTCTCACTGTTTTGGCCTCTCCCGTTGCGGAGCACAGGCTCCGGACGCACAGGCTCAGCGGCCATGGCTCACAGGCCCAGCCGCTCCGCGGCATGTGGGATCCTCCTGGACCCAGGCACGAACCCGTGTCCCCTGCATCAGCAGGTGGACTCTCAACCACTGTGCCACCAGGGAAGCCCTATTTTTGGTTTTTTGTATTATTTATTTTGTATTTTTCTCATAAGTTTTCAATTCTTTTAGGTTGTTAAGATAGACTAATAACAACTTGTCAGAGACCACTTTAGTATGTTTATTCCAGGATGGAAATACCATTTCAAATTCCTGATATTGTTTTAGGTTACGTTTGTAGTTTGAGATTAGGCATAAATATCTTATTTGCTTGTACTGTACATAATTACATTTATAAAATTGAGTACAAGTGGAAATGTATTCAACAGTTTAGGTTGCTTTAGAAAATGAATTAAAATTGGGACTTTTTTTCCTCTTAAACCTTTCAAAAAGGATATTGTAAATCAGAATTGGCAGAACGGTCTTTGTTCTAAAATGTTTTCCCCCTTTAGGAAGTAGTTCTAAAAGATGGAAGAATTGAAAGACTAAAGTTGGAACTTGAAAGAAAAGATGCTGAAATCCAGAAGCTGAAAAATGTGATCACTCAGTGGGAGGTTTGTATATATTTACTGTTGTAAAGTAAACTAATTCTATAGATTTGTACGTTTTCTGTTTTTATTATATTGAAATATGTTTAATATTTGATTGATAGAAATAATATTTCTGCTATTTAGGTTTTTTTAATGCATTAATTATATATAATCTGAATGATAGTATATTTTTATCATAGTAAAATACATATAACATTAAATTTGCCATTTTAACCGTTTTTAAGTGTACAATTCAGTGGCATTAAGTACTTTCTCAGTGTTGTGTAACCATCACCACTATTTCCAGAACTTTTTCATCATCCCAAACAGAAACTCTGTACCCATTAAACTCCCTATTTCCCCTTCTACTGCAATCCTTGATAACCTCTAATCTCTGTAAATTTGCCTATTCTAGGTACTTCCTATAAGTGGAATCATGATATTTGTCCTTTTGTGTCTACCTTATTTCACTTGGCATGTTTTCAGCATGCATATCCATGTTGTAGCACGTATCAGAACTTAATTCCTTTTTATGGCTGAATAATACTCCACTGTATGTATATACCATATTTTTTGTTTATTACTCTGTTGATGGACACTTGCACTGTTTCCACCTTTTGGCTATTGTGAATAATACAGCTATGAACATTGATGTACAAGTATCTGAGTCCCTGCTTTCAATTCTGTTCGTATATACCTAAGAGTGGAATTTCTGGATCATATGGTAATTCTGTGTTTAACTTTTTAAGGAACCATCAAACTGTTTTCCATAGCAGCTGTACCATGTTACATTTCCACCAGCAATGAACAAGGGTACCAATTTCTTCACATCCTTGCCAACACTTGTCATTTATACAATTTTTTTTTAAACACAAACCTATTACTCTCCTCTTTTCTTAGGCTTTTAAAAAAATCTCTTATTCATCTCAAGTATCATTCTCTTTTTGAACTAATATTTATTCACTCAACAATTATTTGTTGAATGCCTGTAATAGGCCAGGTGCTTTTCTAGACCCTGTGTATGTAATAGTGAAAAAGAGTCAAGTTCCAGCCCTGCTGGTTCTTATATTTCCCTTCCTCGTCTACTCATGCCTTTAAGAATTATCCCTGTTAAAACCTTTTTGAACTGCACCCACTTCTGCCTTAGTTTTTTCTTTGTCATTTATATTTTCTTTTGCTTTTTTTGAGCATTTACCATGTGTTAGGCACAGTGAATACAAAGATGAGTTAGTAAGAAGCTCATAGTCTAATGGAGAAGGTAATCATGTAAATAATTGCAGTACAATGTAGAATTTGTGATTGAGATCTGACAGAGTGCTCCAGAAGCCCAGAAACAGGAATAAATCCGTTGCTGCTATTGAAACTTGGTAAAGGTTTCACCAAAAAAAAGATAGTTTTTCCAGATAGAACAGTGCATACAAGGCATGAGAATGGTAGGAAATGCATTGTTACTGATGTTTAGAGAAATGCGAAGTTGTAGAAGGTGAGATTGGGGGTGTTAGTTGAGGTCAGTATTTGAAGGCATTTGCATTTTAGACACGGAGAGGGCAGTGAAGGCTTTAGAAGGGAAGTGACATGAGAATTTTTTTGTGGAAGATAATGCATATAGCTGAGGCCTGGAGTGAAGACTGTCTGGTAACAAAATTAACAGGTACTGAGTGTAAGAGGAAGAACACATTTTGAACTGGTTTGGGGAAACGGAACTAATAGATCTCGTTTTGGACATGTTGAGTTTGAAATGGCTGTGGATGCAGGCATAGATGTTCAGGATGTTGAACATCTGTGTTGGACACATTGGAGTCACACCATACGTGCGTTTAACTTTGTGTTCTCTTTTTCATGAAGTTAAAAATACTAATGAGGGCACTGTATATTTCATATGTTCTTTATTATAAATTGCACAGTACTAGGATTTTATACTCTTATGTTTTCATAGATACATTTACTCTTCAGGATTGTAAATGCAAAACTATATATGTTATTTTTATCGCAGTATAAAGAATATTCAGGGGTAATTTTGTTCATTTGCAATTTTTGCTTTATGAGCTGGCTTTAGGTCTTGAAGACTAACTAAAGACATGCTTCCATATACACTGATCTGAACCTTGGAGAAAAGGCTTGAGCTAGAGTTTGATGAGATATTAACATTGATTGAAACCCTGAGAGTGAGAATTTCATAGTGGATACAGTTTTATATTCCCAGTAGATATATTTCTATATTCATAGTGAGTATAGTTGTAGTTGACTGTATTTGTTTTTCCCCTTCATATTTTTATGTTTCCATCTGACTTATCTCCCTCTTTCATTACTTAGCTTCTCAAAAGTCCTACTCCCTTTTATGTTTACTTCTTCCATTCAATGTATTGTCTGCAGTATTACTCAGTAACATTATTGATTTATCCTCAGCAATTTACTGGACAGAGTATTTAGTAAAAGTCATCTACTGGACTTAATTTAAAATACATCAACTTTGTTTTACAAGAAAGATTTTTGAATCTGGTAACTTCTGTACATATCTGTGTACATGTTGAGAGAAGAAATGACAAATTTCTTATATTGATCTGTTTTCTTTCCCTGACCTCTTGTATTTCTATAGTTACTAAATATATTGTTTTCTCTAATGTATTAAATATTTATAAATACTTCAGTGTGTGCTATAAGACACGTTGAATAAGAGTAGTGTAGGGGAAAAGTTCCCTGGAATATGGATGTTAATGTGGGAACACAATTCCAAAATTGTTTATAATGTATAATTGTGTCATTCATGTAGTTTGAAAAGAAGCTAAGCCATTTTTTTAAGTTGAAAAATAATTGAAAGATATTTCAGTAAATTACTAATTCATTTCAGCCAAAATGTAAGTAATTCAAAAATTACTTTAAAAATATTTAATGAAATAACAAAAGATTAGTAAAGCCTTAACTGAGCAAATATAAAACTGTGCTGTACAGTAACTACTACACGTGGTGTAAAATTAATACACTACATGGGTTTTAAATACATAAAAGTAAAATTTAAAATTTTTATATATAAAAATTAAATAAAATAAAAATTGTAATTAAATAAAACTAAATACAGTTGAAAGTCATTTTCTCAGTAACACTGGCCACGTTTCCAGTAGTTAGCAGCCACATATTGGACAGTGGCCGATAAAGAACAGATACAGAGAGTTCTAGTATAGTACTGGTATAGAACTATGAATCATTTTTCTTTTTGTTTTCATATAATTATTTTGAATTGTATAAGGATTTTATTTGAGGAAGAAAAGAGAAAGACTCTTCAGGAAAATTTAGTTTTATTCTGAGTTTTCTCCACTTTTACTCTACTCTTTTTAAATACAGTCACCTATAATATTGATTTGTATTATTATACGAGGGATTTAATTAAGTAGTAGATAGTTGTGAATACATTTTCCTCCATCTTTTTTCTTTCAGAAGTAATTTATGTCTTTGAGCAAGCCTAGATTCATAGCTCCATAAATTGGTAGTAAATCGTTAATTATATCATTTACTTTTTAAAAATTAAATCTTTTTTCCTTGATTATTAGGCAAAGTATAAAGAAGTAAAGGCAAGAAATGCACAGTTATTGAAAATGCTTCAGGAAGGTGAAAGTAAGTGATTTCTGTGTTTTTAGAATTAAAAGTTAATCTTAAAAATATTTGAAGATAACTTTTCAAGATATATGATTTATTAATTCAACAAAATAAAAAGGTTTCCCAAAGGATACAAACTGGATATTGTTGATAATTTTATTATTACAAGTCTCCTTTGCAGCACCTTAGTATTACACAAGTTTACAACTATTCAGCTAAGAAACTCTTGAAATTTCAATTCTTATGAATTATTGGAGTACATTTAGAGGCAAAACAAGAAAACATTTGCTTAAGATTCTGTTTATTAATTATTAGAGGAGAAGGCCTGTCATGATTTTAGGTTTTCCTTGTACCCCTCCCACCCCCCCACCCCCCCCCCCGCCCCCCGCCACCAGCCCCGACTCTTCATACTTTTGCTGCCACTCTAAACTTTTGGCAGTAGATTACCAGCAGGAAGCCAAGGAAATCAATCAAAAAAGATTAGAGATAATAACATTAGTAAAGTTGATGTTATATGAAACCCCCCAAATCAATTGCATTCCTGAATATGAATACCTAGTGATGCTAACCTTGAAAGCTCTCTGAAAATTTTCCATTAATAACAGAAAGGGAAGCGTGTATTAAATTTGCAAAAGAAAATGAACCATAAAAGAGACATAAAGAAAGACATGAATAAATGAGAAAGTCTTCTGAATAGACAAAATTAAGTGTAATAAACAATTTCCCTTGTTAACAAATGTTAATGAAATCCCACATATAGCTCCTGTGAGTACTGTATAGCACTTGAGAAATTATGAAGCTCACCTTAAAGGATAAGTAAACAAGATACCCTAAATTGTTTCAAATATGAAGATACTGGGAGTGGAATTGTCCAACCAAATATTTAAACTATTAAATAACAGTTATCAAAAACCAGAAATCATGTCCAGCTGAACAGAATATATAGTCTTGAAGTAGAGTCAAATACTTTTTATAACTTTATGACTTTTATAATATAACTTAACTGTTACAAGCTTAACTATGATAAAATAGAAGTTAAATAATAATGGGAAAAGGCATTATTTGAACAATTAGATATCAGTGTCCTGAGATTAATTTAGATATGCTTGTCACTGAGCTCCATGTGGATCATTTAATGAATAAAATTATGAAAATAATTGTTTACAAGATGTATTTCTAATTGAAGAAAGTAAGGGTATCATTGAACACTGGATGTATGATTTTTAAATACCTAAAAATAAAGTAATATTCCTTAAGGAAACGTTTGTGAAAAATGAGAAAATTAACTGATAAAAACTTACTCTCAAAAAGATTAAAGGGGCTTACCTGGTGGCACAGTGGTTAAGAATCCTCCTGCCAATGCAGGGGACACAGTTTCGATCCCTGGTCCAGGAAAATCCCACATGCCGCAGAGCAACCAAGCCCATGCGCCACAATTACTGAGCCTGTGGTCTAGAGCCCACGAGCCACAACTGCTGAGCCCGGGTGCCACAACTACCGAAGCCTGTGTGCCTAGAGCCCATGCTCTGCAGTGGAGAAGCCACTGCAGTGAGAAGCCTGCGCATGGCAACGAAGAGTAGCCCCCGCTTGCAGCAACTAGAGAAAGCCTGCGCACAGCAACGAAGACCCAACACAGCCAAAAATAAATAAATAAAATAAATAAAGTTTTAAAAATAGATTAAAAATGGCTACCAGTAAATAATATCAGTGTCCATACTCAGTGCTATAAGTAGTCCAAGTAGAACAATTTTATACAGGACCATGACATGAAAAATACAGTACGTTAGAGTTTACAAACTCTAGCATTTATAATATAAATGCAGTCAGTTATGTTACAGTACAACATGTGTTCCTAAAAATCACTAATCTCTATAAAATCATACAGTTAAAACCACAAAGTTTATGGGGAAAATGGAGTTAGGAGCATACAATACTCAAAAATTTCATCAGTGACACATTTAAAAAAAAAAGGGAACCTATAACAGTAACAGTTTTATACATGTTAAAATGGTTGAATACATAAATACTATAATAAATATGGCACTTCACTTTGAAGACAACCTAAAGTTTGCTGTAGAAGTAGGTTTCAGAAGGGTTGCAGCTTGTGTGTGTTAACTGTTAAGTGATGGAAGGATGGAAACTTGGTGTGGTTCTTGACACAGTGCGCTGAAATAGCTGGTAGATATTTGAGGTGTGTGAGTGGGTGCAGTTTTCTTTGTTCATGAAATTGTGCTTAAGCATTAAGTACACAATTCATGTTATGTTCATGTTGTTCCCTGATGTATCAATCTCTTTGAAACACAAAACAGCATTATAGGAAAATTGACTGTAGTTAAAATATTACATAATTGTTAAAAATCACTACTTCTCAGTGAGTGTGTTTAATTCTGAGGATGGAGGAGTAGAAAGTATAATTTGTAAAAGTTCCCAAGTTGATTCTTAAGGGACTGTGATTTGTTTCTTGACACAGCATCTCACCTTAGTGCATATCATATTAAACTGTGAAAAATAAGTTTGAATGACAGAGTTATATTGGTGGAGCTCTGGTGATATCAGTACTCTTATATATTTGGACATTTCCTCCTTTACTCATTTTATTAGTTTTACCTCTTCAGTCTCTCCTAACTTTTCAAAGTTGAAGAATTAGTTTTTCATGTATTATCCTTTACCATAGGTTAAGTAAATTGTCAGCCATGTGGAAATTTTTAAAGCTTAGGGAACACAGAGGCCAAAGAACAGATCTCTTGCTTCCCCAAAGAGGGAAAAACCTCTAGATGAATGAACAGTTCTGAGACCACAGATGTTATATGATTAACTGTGCTCATATGAGCTAACACTTATTAGATAGTGCTTTAATGGTATGAAAAGTCATATAAAAATAATTCTTGTGGACCTTATGATATGCACACCTTGACAATTTAACAAAACAAAACAAACAAAAACACTCTACATTGTTTTTAAAATCTTGCTTTAAGATTAGTTGAGGCATTTTAAAGTTTTTTTCCCTATGTGAAATATTTTATTTTCTCTGTCCTTGTCCTTTTTAGTATAAATGGAAAAAATTAATCTTTTGTCATGTCTGTACAATTAATATTTTAACACCACAGAAATGTAGAATTTCCAATAAAAGCTGCTGTGGTGATAATAATGATCAGAATTTACCAGTGAAAATTAAGAGGTATATATAGGGTCAAGGAATACATTAAGTATGAGGACAATTAATCTTTGCCTGACTGTATTGCTGTCTTGGTTCAGTAAAAGTATTGTTAAAGTATCTGAGTGATTGAAAAGATTATACTGCTGTTTTTCCTTTTTTGTCAGTGAAAGATAAAGCAGAAATACTTCTGCAAGTTGATGAATCACAAAGTATCAAGAATGAGCTAACGATACAGGTAAGAAAAACTATATATAGGACTGGTTATAGTAAGCTGTTCTTTAGTCCTGAATTATGAAACTTGACTAAACAAAAACACAGCCCATCAATACTGCAAACCATACTTCATTATTATTATGTAATAGCAAATGATTGAAAATTCTGTTTACTGAACTGAGGGAGGTATGTATGTCCTAAAGAATAGGGGAAGATAAGGTTGTATTTTAGTTGATGTGGGCTGAATATAGAGATAGAAAGGACAGACAGAACTTATCCTGTTCATGGACTTGATTTTCTCCCCTTCCCATCCTTATTCTTTGGTCTTGTCTTAGAACAGTGAGCTTGCCCTATGTATCTTTAATATACAGCTGAATAAAATGCCTAATTGAAATTGTTTGTGAGGAGAGAGGTTCTCTTCTAATGCTCATTAATCTCATAGTCAAAAATCATCATTGTGAATAACAATTAAGAGTATTTACCAAAAAAGACCCAAAAAAGTCTTTTTTTATTGAATATTTGGTTATAGGTAACTTCACTTCATGCTGCGTTAGAACAAGAAAGATCTAAAGTGAAAGTATTACAAGCAGAATTAGCCAAATATCAGGTATGCTTTTATAATTATGAAAGTGTTTTCATCACAGATAATACATTTGGAATAGGTATATACATGTGAGAATAAAGGTACTGTTTTATTCTTAGGCCAAAATTTATTCACCAAACATATTGATGATTTTGTTATTATTGGTTATATAATTTACATCATAGAAAATGTTAAGTTTATTCTAGACATTAGTATATACAGCAATAACTAAAGTAACTCAAAAAGACCTTTGGTACTACATAGATGATGTGAGATATGTGCCAGTGAACCTTATCGAGGGAAGGTACATAATGACATTTATCCCATTATATAATAAGTTTTATCACTTGGGTACAGCAATCTCTCCTAGATATCTTCATTGTAAAGATATCTTTTCCCCTTTGTAATTAATAAATAATATGTGAAGTTATAGTTTGAGATTGTATGAATATCCTTTTCTTTTTACCCAATGATTTTAGCATCCAGATTAATGATATTTTTATCAGTTATTATTTTGGTAGTTGCAAAATAGTGATTTTTCTAATTCTGTCATTTCGTCTGCATTTACAAGATGGCATTCAGCATTTTTTTCAGGGTGAAGCAGTAAACAATATCAGGGCTTTGTTTCAATATATGTGTATATGTATATTTGTGAATACACACAAACACATATATTTGTATATACATATGTATGTGTGTCTATGTCATGATATAAAATGAGTTAATTGATGTGGGGGTCATAGTCAAAAAAGTTCGAAAGCCACCACTGGTGGCCTAGAGAACATAAAAGTTGTTTAGCTCCAGCTTTGACATGTCATCAATCCAGGAAGGAAGATTCCCTTTGCCTGGGAAGCTTTGAAAAGGATCTTTGAATTATTATTATTTTTAAAAAACTCTTGTTTAGAAGAAAGGTAAGAGTTTTAAGCTATATAACATTGGTACCTCTGTATAGTGGGTATCTACCTTGTAGAAAGTTTTTTAGTAAATTTATTTTTTATTTCCCTGCTATCAGGAAATCTTATTTTTAACACCTGTCATTATACATCTCAAGTTTCATATAACCTCTTCGTACTTTTTTTTCTCTGAATGAATCTTTGCAAAACTTTTATTTGGTCAGGACTGAATAACAGCATTCTCATACTTGATTTTTTTTTTTTTTTTAAAAGAAGGTTTGTTGTAGACATGTTTTTGAACACCAGGAGGGAGGTTATGGGCAGAAAAAGGGTGAAACAAAGAGAAGCTGCCAACATTATTAAATGGGTCTGGGTTCCATGTGCCCTTGATATAACCACCACTCTAAAAAATGTGCTTTCACAGACAAGTAGTTCCCAAACTTGGCTGATCATCAGAATTTCTTGGGAACTTTTTGATTGTTCAGCCCACTACTAATTATCGTAAGTAAATAGGCTGGGACAAAGTCTAGAGATCAGAATTTTTAAAATATTACTACTTAGGTGATTCTAGTAATTAACCAAGTTTGAGTATCATTGCCATAGTTTACAAAAATGTAGAAAAATTATAAAATTATTATAAATGCATCAAACCATTATTTATGGTTAAAATGGAGGGTAGAATAGTTATGGATGATTAAATTTTTTTGTACCTTTGTGCTTTCCATATTTTTAAAATGATTATTTGCTTTTTGAATCAGAGTAAGGCAGAAAATGTTGTTAAAAGTAATTAATGAAAAATACTTCCTGTCTTTTAAGCCACCTTTCTCTTTCTTTGGCTCAAGTCAAATACCACTGATGGCATTTCATTTGGAGGAAATTAAATACAGATTTATATATGTCACTGAGCAAATAAACCCACTGATGAACAAAATCAGATTTCTAATGCTGTCTTATATGAACAAAACTATACAGAACTTGAATTAGAAATTGAATTACCCAAAAGGGTAATGAAGTGAATCACCAAATTTGCTGATCATATGGAGCAAATTGTCTATTTTGATCAATTTTTTTGGCTGCATTGGGTCTTCGTTGCTGCGCACGGGCTTTCTCTAGTTGCAGCGAGCAGGGGCTACTCTTTGTTGTGGTGCACAGACTTCTCATTGCAGTGGCTTCTCTTGTTGTGGAGCATGGGTTCTAGTCGTGCAGGCTTCAGTAGTTGCAGCACGAAGTCTCAGTAGTTGTGGCATACAGGCCCTTGAGCACGTGGGCTTCAGTAGTTGTGGCGTGTGGGCTCAGTAGTTGCGGTGTGTGGGCTCAGTAGTTGCGGCGCACAGGCTCTAGGGCACGTAGGCTTCAGTAGTTGTGGCGTGTGGGCTCAGTGGTGTGGCTCGCAGGCTCTAGAGCATGGGCTCAGAAGTTGTGGCTCACGGGCTTAGTTGCTCTGCGGCACGTGGGATCTTCCCAGACCAGGTATCGAACCCTGCATTGGCAGGCGGATTCTTAACCACTGTGCCACCAGGGAAGTCCTGACCAAAATTTTTATTTAAAAAAAAAATCTGGGACAGTGCAAATGAGCTCTGAAAAATAAGATACTGGTGATCAGACTAAGTCCGGACCAGTTCAAATAGATAACTGTTTTCTACAACCTACTTTAACCGTTTGTAAAAATAACAAAGGTTATTGCTATTTAAAATACGTAAAAATAATTTAGTGGTACGTTCATTCAAATTTGCAACAAACTCAGAAAAGAAGTTCCTTCCTTTTCATAGTCAAATATGCCTTTGATCTCATTTATTCTTGAAAAGAAAATGCCCCCAAAATGTTATTTCCTCAATAATTTACCCTATTTTTCTTTACAGGGTGGCAGAAAAGGGAAAAGAAACTCTGAATCCGACCAGTGTAGGTGATTCCATTAGCCTTTGAGGTCAACACAAAAATTAAAACTTTCAGGGTTTTGCAAAAATGTATATATTTAATGCTGTGCAACTGCTGAACTATGCAGTTTTTGTTGAAGAAACTTAAAATGATTAGCTCACTAATGGTTTATAATTTTATGTCCTTTTGGCTTAAAGTGAAAAGAAGAAAAATAGAATTCCAGCACAACTCAATGATTATTGTTTACTATTCGTACTTCTTATCACTTTAGTTTTTCATCAGTCAATAAAATTAATTTACTCTTCCATTAATGTTTGATTTTTTTAAAATTTCAGAAACAGTGTGAAAGTATTGTTTTTGCTTATAGCACAATCCATTTAATTGGATTTAAGCTCAGTGAATATTTACGCAGCACTTTGTGCATGCTAAACCCTACAGAACATACAAGATATCCTCAAATGGCTTATGCTCAGAGGAAATAGAAGGTGGGGGTGGGTAATGGCAGCAGCAACAAAAAATTACCATACATATTAGAGTGTGATATCACATTGTTTGGAAATTGAGAAAACTTGCATGAGATACTGAGTTGGCCAAAAAGTGCCTTCGGTTTTTAAGTAAAAATAAAAGACACATTTTTCATTTTCACCAAGAACTTTATTGAACAACGTATTCACCCTTTTGTTCCACTACCTTCTGCCATTTTTCAGGCAACTTCATAATTCCATCTTCCCAAAACTTTTTTATCTTTTTGAGCAAAGAACTGTTCCAGGTGCCTTTTACAGTCTTCCAGGGAATTGAAATTTTTTCCATTAAGAATTTTGTAAAGACCTAAATAAATGGAAATCCAAAGGTGCAATGTCTGGTGAATACAGCGGATGAATCAGAACTTCCCAGCTGAGCTGTAACAGTTTTTGCCTGGTCATCAAAGAAACATGCAGTCTTGCGTTATCCTAATGGAAGATTATGCATTTTCTGTTGACTAATTCTGGATGCTTTTTGTCGAGTGCTGCTTTCAGTTGGTCTAATTGGGAGCAGTACTTGTTGGAATTAATCGTTGGGTTTTCTGGAAGGAGCTTATAATAGAGTACTCCCTTCCAATCCCACCGTATACACATCACCTTCTTTGGATTGAAGACAGGCCTTTGGTGTGGTTGGTAGTGGTTCATTTCACTTGCCCCATGATGTCTTCTATGCCACATTATTGTACAGTATCCACTTTTCATCACTCATCACAATTTGTTTTAAAAACAGAACGTTTTCATTACGTTTAAGTAGAGAATCGCATGCGGAAATAAGGTCAGGAAGGTTTTTTTCGCTAAACTTAGGTAGAACCCAAACATCTAAGTGATTAACATAATCAAGCTGGTGCAAATGATTTTCAGTGCTTGATTTGGATATTTTTGAGTATGTCGGCTATCTCCTGCGTGGCATAAAGTTGCTTGTTCTCAGTTAATGTCTCGATTTGAGCACTATCAACTTCAACTGGTCTACCCAACCATGGAGCATTGTCGAGCAAGAAATCTCAGGCACGAAACTTTGCAAACCACTTTTGACACGTTCAGTGAGTCACAACACCTTCTCCATACACTACACAAATCTTTTTTTGCATTTCGGTTGCGTTTTTACCTTTCTTGAAATAATACAGCATAATATGCTGAAAAAGTTGCTTTTTTCTTCCGTCTTCAATTTTAAAATGGCTACACAAAAATTCACCAATTTTGATGTCTTTTTTAAAATGCACACTGATATGACAGCTGTCACATACAATCTAACAAAATTGTTTTGAATGAAGTTAAAGACAACTAAGTGCTACTAGAGCCATCTTACGGAAAAAACCGAACAAACCTTTTGGCCAACCCAGTAGTTTTTTGGAAGGTGGATACCTTTTCTGTAAATTTTTGAGAAGCATCCTAGGCAGAAGGAGCAAACTCTGGGCTGAAATATTTATTTAAAGGACAGTCTGGCTTGAGGACAGAAGTGTGACACACTGAGAATAGGAAGAGTGTTGATGTGGGGGAGGAATGAAGATAGATTTTTTTTTTATTCATATAATTAGCAGTTTATGGGATTGATTTTTTTTTTTTAGTGTAGTCAGTGAAATACAAATATGATTCATTAAAATACAGAGTTTTTTGCTTTATAACAAAGGCAAACACATAAATACTGGTATTGGCCTCCAAAACCAGCATTATATGAAAGACTCCACTTCATGACAGTCTTTAATAAGAAAAAATACTTAATGTCATCATTGTTTATATGTCTGGCTTCTTCCATGCGGTTACATGAACCTTGCAAAGAATTGTGGCTTATTATTATTCTCAACATTTAGTTCTCTATGTATCACAGAGTAGATGTTAAATAATTATTTGTTTAATTAATTGATAAAGTGGTAAAGCTTTTAAAGATAGTTTTCCCCTAATTTTACCTTTGATTAAGAATAGGTACCATCAAAACCTACTTAATTACTTAAATATATTTGGTAATCCATGGTACCATATTTTTCAATCCAGTGATGAACAAAATCAAATTTCTAATGTTGTTTTATAGGAACAAGCCAGACAGAACTTGAATAGTTTCAATTATAATTGAATTACCCAGGTAGTTAATGAACTGAATTACCAACGCCTATCACATTATCATCTGCTTTTGATTATTTACCTATACACTATCCATTTGGTACATTATCTAACATCTAACACAGTGCCTGTCACATGGTAGACACTCAACAGATACGCCATTTTCTACTAGTGTATATATGGTTTAAAATCACCTGAGCACATAGATTATCCTGTTTTGTGTTGGGTATTCTCTGGAGTACTGCACTCATGACTTTGTTTTTCCTGCTGATTTTGTTTCATTGATTGATGTATCCAGTTCTGTGGGCTTAATCTGTCACTTCTAGGCCAATGTCTCAATTTCAACAGAGAAAGCTTTATCTAGTAAGAGACAGAAAAGACAATCAGTTGATTTCTTCTGTTAGATTGATTTCTCAGGCATCCCCTTTTAATAAATATCTTTACTCAGATTCTTTTCTGCTTCCTGAATATGCAATGAAATTATTGATAGCTTACTATGTGTTAGGCATTGTGCTAAGTACTAGAGATGCAAATATCCACAATCAATTGGAAGAACATAGAAATGTAAAGAAATATTCATAAAATATTCTAATAAATAATACTGATGTATTCAAATTGCTGTTGGTGTACAGAAGAAAATACATCTTACTCTTTTAAACATTTTAGACATCTTCTTTGGGATTTTTGACATTTTCTATAGTGTGTTAGTAAAGCCAACACTCTTGAACTAGAGCTTTGTTCAAGTTCTATTACTTATTAGTTGTATGGCCTTGGCTCATAATAAATATTCAATAAATGATTGAACAGCATGAAATTTGGTATCTAATGAGAATAGTCAGTGGAAGTACTGGGTAAAAATTACGTAAGATGCCATTTTTACCTGCAAATTATTTTCAGTCTAATATGAATAAACAAGCATAGCACATAAGTAAATGAAATTCAAGATAGAATACAGTGGATTCCGTAACAATTTTGTGGAAGGAAGAGAGTATATTTGTTAGGGAAGTCCAGTGTTACTTATTAAAAAGCTAATGTTTTAATTGATAAGTAGCTTTCTCCGAAAGTTTTAAAGGGCAGAGGTTGTTTGACAAGAAAGGAAAATTTAAAAAGAGGGGTGAAGGAAAAGCAACGTTTACATGTTCAGGGAATAGAAAGATAACAAGGCATGTGTTGAGGAGCATATCAAGCTAATATAATACTTAATTTTTGAGTTTTTGAAAACAAAAGTTTATGAACAAAGAAGTGATGCAGTCAAAGTTGTCCTTTAAGAAGATTGAAATGGTAATGATGTAATAGAAAATTATAGAAGAATTAATTTGGAAATATCAAGGAAGCTTTTATAATAGTAGAAACAGGACATAAAAAGGATCTGAACTAGGGAGGTGGCAGTGGGATTCAGAATACAGAATAAAAAAATTCCCAGGGTGGAATTTAACAAACTTTTGTAGAGTGAGGAAAAGAACAAGGGCATTAGACATGAAAAGCAAGATCTCTAGCCTAAATGAGAGTGAGGATGATAGTGCCATTAGTAAGGTACAATGATGGAGGAATTTATGTGGGGGAGATGGACAGAATTAACTTCTGACTTTTTAAACTGGATTTGCCTACAGAACATCTGAAAATAGTCCAAGAATTTGGAAATATAGATCTGGTCCTTTGAGGGAAGGATGGATTTGGGATCTGGGATCCATCTACAGTTAAGTTGTATAAATAGTTGACATGCCCAAAGGAAAAAGTTTTTGAAGAGAAATACTGCTGAGGACAGACTTTGGAAATGGTGGGAAACAAGAGAGATTGGTGAGAAAGGTGGGAGGCATGGTTATGAATGTTGCATAGAGGTCTCAAGTTATGAGCCTGAGGAAAAACTACTGGTTTTAACAGAGAAAGAACACATTGATGACTTTCAAAATAGCCTTTTCAGTGGCACAGAGCAAGGCACTGAGGAAAAAGTTAAACTCTGTAACACTTTTGGCAGTTATAAAAAAGGGCCCCCAAGGTGCTTTGAAGGGACTACATGGTTGAGTGAGGGTTGGTTTGTTTAAATTTAGGACTCAGTAGACCTTTACTATGTTCATGAACAAAAAGGAGCCATTTAAGAAAACAATGAGACATTTTTAGCAGAGGGGACGGAGGCAAGATGGCGGAGTAAGAGGATGCAGAGTCCGTGTCTCCTCACAACTAGGGCACCTACCAGACACTGGTGGGGGACGTTGACACCCAAGGGGGACAGGAGGAACCCCTGAGTGACTGGGTAGGACACGGGGGAGAGCAAGGGGGTAGGATAAGTGGAGGTGGGATGGGAGCAGTGCCCCTGAGGGCGGCTGGGGCAGGGGAGAGGTGCCGACGCCTGGAGAGGCCCACTCACTGCAAGGGGATCAACAGGGATGGGGAGAGACCCTTGGGGGGATTGGAAGGGAATGTGGCTGGCATTTCCCCTGCCCAGTTGGGCCCCAGGGAGCCTGCTGTGGTCCCCAGGCCTGGTACTCTGCCCTCTGAGGCCCTCTCTGGCCACGTGGGTCCTGGGGACATAGGAGGGAGGGTAAAGGAAGAGCAGAGGCCAACAGGGAGGGACCCTTGGGAATCAGAGGATCAGAGCGGGGGAACGAGGCTAGTGTTTCCCCTGCCCACTCGGTCCCTGGCAAGCCTGCTGAGGTCTCAGGCCTCATCCACCACACTCCGAGGCCGAAGGCACTCCAGGGACCCATCCCACCACGCTGAGCCTAGCCCTGCTCCCATCCCCCCCAGGGCCTTTAGTGGCCATGTGATTCTGGAGCCTAGACCCTGCTCCCCACCTAAACCCTGGCCCCCTAAGCCCCACCCCCATCTAAGCTCCTCACCCCCCACAACCAAGGCCTTTTCTGGCCCTTTATTTTTTTGTGGGGGGGCTATTGTGATTCTGTTTTACTTTCTGATTGTTTCATTGATATTTTTATTTTTTCTAATGTATCTGTTTTCTAATTTTTTGTTATTCTGCTTTTTTTTTTTCTTTTTGCCACACTGTGCGGCTTGCGGGATCTTGGTTCATGGGTCAGGGGGCTGGCCTGAACTCCTGCGATGGGAGCACTGCGTCCGAACCACTGGACTAACAGAGAACCTCAGACCCCAGGGAATATTAATCAGAGTAAGGTCTCCTACAGGTCCTCATCTAGGTACCAAGATCTGGATCTACCCAACTGCCTGCAAACTCCAGTGCTGGAAGCTTCAGGCCAAACAACCAGTAAGACAGGAAACAGTCCCACCCATCAAAAAAAGTGAGATGATGAAAAAACATGTTAAACACGAAGAAGCAAGGTAAAAACCTACAAGACCAAATACATGAAAAGGAAATAGGCAACCTACCAGAAAAAGAATTCAGAGTAATGATAGTAAAGATGATCCAAAATCTTGGAAATAGAATAGAGGCACGGATCAAGAAAATACAAGAAATGTTTAACAAAGTCCTAGAAGAACTAAAGAACAAAGAGATGAACAACACAATAACTGAAATGAAAAATACACCAGAAGGAATCAGTAGCAGAATAACTGAGGCAGAAGAACGAATAAGTGAGATGGAACTTAGAATGGTGGAAATAACTGCTGAGGAGCAGAATGAAGAAAAGAGAATGAAAAGAATTGAGGACAGTCACAGAGACTTCTGGGACAACACTAAGTGCACCAACATTCGAATTATAGGGGTCCCAGAAGAAGAAGAGAAAAAGAAACGTTCTGAGGAAATAGTCAAACAGATTATAGTCGAAAGCTTCCCTAACATGGAAAAGGAAATAGCCACCCAAGTCCAGGAAGCACAGAGAGTCCCATACAGGATAATCGCTAGGAGAAACACACCAAGACACATATTAATCAAACTAACAAAAATTAAATTCAAAGAAAAAAATACTAAAAGCAAGGGAAAACCAAAAAAATAACATACAAGGGAATCCCCATAAGGTTATCAGCTGATTTTTCACCAGAAAATCTGCAGGACAGAAGGGAGTGGCAGGATATATTTAAAGTGATGAAAGGGAAAAACCTACAACCAAGATTACTCAGCAAGGATCTCATTCAGGTTTGATGGAGCAATTGAAAGCTTTACAGACAAACAAAAGCTACGAGAATTCAGCACCACCACACCAGCTTTACAACAAATGCTAAAGGAACATCTCTAGGCGGGAAATGTAAGAGAAGAAAAAGACCCACAAAAACAAACCCAAAACAATTAAGAAAATACATATCAATAATTACCTTAAATGTAAATGGATTAAATGCTCCAACCAAAAGACACAGACTGGCTGAATGGATACAAAAACAAGACCCATATATATGCTGTCTACAAGAGACCCACTTCAGACTTAGGGATACATACAGACAGAAAGTGAGGGGATGGAAAAAGATATTCTATGCAAATAGAAACCAAAAGAAAGCTGGAGTAGCAATACTTATATCAGATAAAATAGACTTTAAAATAAAGACTGTTACAAGAGATAAGGAGGGACACTACATAATGATCAAAGGGATCAATCCAGAAGACATAACAATTATAAATATTTATGCACCCAACATAAGAGCACCTCAATACATAGGGAAAATGCTAATAGCCATAAAAGGGGAAACTGACAGTAACACAATAATAGTGGGGGACTTTAACACCCCACTTACACCAATGGACAGATGATCCAAACAGAAAATAAATAAGGAAACACAATCTTTAAATGACACAATAGACCAGGTAGATTTAATTGATATTTAGAGGACATTCTACCCAGAAGTGGCAGAATATACTTTCTTCTCAAGTGCACATGGAACATTCTCCAGGATAGATCACATCTTGAGTGACAAATCAAGCCTTGGAAAATTTCAGAACATTGAAATCATATCAAGCATCTTTACTGACCACAATGCTACGAGATTGGAAATCAATTACAGGAGAAAAAAACTGTAAAAAACACAAATGCATGGAGGCCAAACAGTGCATTACTAAATAACCAAGAGATCACTGAAGAAATCAAAGAGGAAATTAAAAATTACATAGAGACAAATGACAATAAAAACACGACGACCCAAAACCTATGGGACACAGCAAAAACAGTTCTAAAGGGGAAGTTTATAGCAATTCAATCTTACCTCAAGAAACAAGAAGAATCTCAAACAATCTAACATTACACCTAAAGCAACTAGAGAAAGAAGAACAAAGAAATCCCAGGCAGTAGAAGGAGAGAAATCATAAAGATCAGAGCAGAAATAAAATAGAAATGAAGGAAACAATAGCAAAAATCAATAAAACTAAAAGTTGGTTCTTTGAAAAGATAAACAAAATTGATAAACCTTTAGCCAGATTCATCAAGAAAAAAAGAAAGAGGATGCAAATCAATAAAATTAGAAATGAAAAAGGAGAAATCACAACTGACACTGCACAAATACAAAGGATTATAAGAGACTATGACAACTATATGCCAATAAAATGGACAACCTAGAAGAAATGGACAAATTCTGGCAAAGGTACAATTTTCCAAGACTGAACCAGGAAGAATTAGAAAATATAAACAGACCTATCACAAGTAATGAAATTGAAACTGTAATTAAAAATCTTCCAACAAACAAAAGTCCAGGACCAGATGGTTTCACAGGTGAATTCTATCAAACATATACAGAAGAGCTAACACCTATCCTTCTCAACTCTTTCAAAAAATTGCAGAGGGGGGAACACTCCCAAATTTGTTCTACAAGGCCACCATCACCCTGATACCAAAACCAGACAAAGATACCACAAAAAAGAAAACTGATTTTGAAAGATTGGTTCAAGATGGCAGAGCAGAAGGATGTGCTCTCACTCCCTCTTGTGACAGCACCGGAATCACAACTAAACTGCTGAACAATCATCAACAGGAAGACACTGGAACTCACCAAAAAAGATACCCCACATCCAAAGACAAAGGAGAAGCCACAATGAGATGGTAGGAGGGGTGCAATCAGAATAAAATCAAATCCTGTAACTGCTGGGTGGGTGACTCACAAACTGGAGAACGCTCATACCACAGAAGTCCACCCACTGGAGTGAAGGTTCTGAGCCCCATGTCAGGCTTCCCAACCTGGGGGTCTGGAAGCGGGAGGAGGAATTCCTAGAGAATCAGACTTTGAAAGCTAGCAGGATTTGATTGCAAGACTTTGACAGGACTGGGGGAAACAGAGACTCCACTCTTGGAGGGCACACACAGAGTAGCGTGCACATCGGGACCCAGGGGAATGAGCAGTGACCCCACAGAAGACTGAACCAGACTTACCTGCTAGTGTTGGAGGGTCTCCTGCAGAGGTGGGGGATGGCTGTGCCTCACCGTGAGGATAAGGACACTGGCAGCAGAAGTTCTGGGAAGTACTCGTTGGTGTGAGCCCTCCCAGAGTCCTCCATTAGCCCCATGAAACAGCTGGGTAGGCTCCAATGTTGGGTCACCTCAGGCCAAACAACCAACAGGGAGGGAACCCAGCCCAACCCATCAGCAGACAAGCAGATTAAAGTTTTACTGAGCTCTGCCCACCAGAGAAACACCCAGCTCTACCCACCACCAGTCCCTCCCATCAAGAAACTTGCACAAGCCTCTTAGATAGCCTCATCCACCACAGGGCAGACAGCAGAAGCAAGAAGAACTACAATCCTGCAGCCTGTGGAACAAAAACCACATTCACAGAAAGACGAGATGAAAAGGCAGAGGGCTATGTACCAGATGAACAAACAAGATAAAACCCCAGAAAAACAACTAAATGAGGTCGAGATAGGCAACCTTCCAGAAAAAGAATTCAGAATAATGATAGTGAAGATGATCCAGGACCTTGGGAAAAGACTGGAGGCAAAGATCTAGAAGATTCAAGAAATGTTTAACAAAGACACAGAAGAATTAAAGAACAAACAGAGATGGAAAATAACTGAAATGAAAAATATACTAGAAGGAATCAATAGCAGAATAACTGAGACAGAAGAATGGATAAGTCACCTGGAAGACAGAATGGTGGAATTCACTGCTGCGGAACAGAATAAAGAAAAAAGAATGGAAAGAAATGAAGACAACCTAAGAGAACTCTGGGACAACATTAAACACACCAACATTTGCATTATAGGGGTCCCAGAAGGAGAAGAGAGAGAGAAAGGACCCAAGAAAATATTTGAAGAGATTATAGTCAAAAACTTCCCTAATATGGGAAAGGAAATAGCTACCCAAGTCTAGGAAGCGCAGTGAGTCCCATACAGGATAAACCCAAGGAGAAACATGCCGAGACACATAGTAATCAAATTGACAAAACTTAAAGACAAAAAAAATTACTGAAAGCAACAAGGGAAAAATGACAAATAACATACAAAGGAACTCCCATGAAGTTAACAGCTGATTTCTCAGCAGAAACTCTACAAGCCAGAAGGGAGTGGCATGATATATTTAAAGTGATGAAAGGGAAGAACCTACAACCAAGATTACTGTACCCGGCAAGGATCTCATTCAGATTTGACAGAGAAATCAAAAGCTGTACAGACAAGCAAAAGCTAAGAGAATTCAGCACCACCAAACCAGCTTTAAAACAAATGCTAAAGGAACTTCTCTAAGTGGGAAACACAAGAGAAGAAAAGGACCTACAAAAACCAGCCCGTAACAATTAAGACAATGGTCATAGGAACACACATATCGATAATTACCTTAAACATGAATGGATTAAATGCTCCAACCAAAAGACACAGGCTCGCTGAATAGATACAAAAACAAGACCCATATATATGCTGTCTATAAGAGACCCAATTTAGACCTAGGGACACATACAGACTGAAAGTAAGGGGATGGAAAAAGATATTCTATGCAAATGGAAATCAAAAGAAAGCTGGAGTAGCAATACTCATATCAGATAAAATAGGCTTTAAAATAAAGAATGTTACAAGAGACAAGGAAGGATGCTACATAATGATCAAGGGATCAATCCAAGAAGAAGATATAACAGTTATAACTATATATGCACCCAACATAGGAGCACCTCAATACATAAGGCGACTGTGAACAGCTATAAAAGAGGAAATTGACAGTAACACAAAAATAGTGGGGGACTTTAACTCCTCACTTACATCAATGGACAGATCATCCAAACAGAAAATTACTAAGGAAACACAAGCTTTAAATGACACAATAGACCAGATAGATTTAATTGATATTTATAGGACATTCCATCCAAAAACAGCAGATTACACTTTCTTCTCAAGTGCGCACAGAACATTTTCCAGGATAGATCACATCTTGGGTCACAAATCAAGCCTCAGTAAATTTAAGAAAATTGAAATCGTATCAAGGATCTTTTCTGACCACAACGCTATGAGATTAGAAATCAATTACAGGGAAAAAAAGGTAAAAAACACAAACACATGGAGGCTAAACAATACACTACTAAATAACCGAGAGATCACTGAAGGAATCAAATAGGAAATTAAAAAATACCTAGAGATAAATGAGAATGAAAACACGACAATCCAAAACCTATGTGATGCAGCAAAAGCAGTTCTAAGAGGGATTTATAGCAATACAAGCCTACCTCAAGAAACAAGAAAAATCTCAAATAAAAAATGTAACTTCACCCCTAAAGGAAATAGAGCAAGAAGAAAAAACCAAACCCAAAGTTAGTAGAAGGAAAGAAATCATAAATATCAGAGCAGAAATAAATGAAATAGAAACAAAACAATAGCAAAGATCAATAAAACTAAAAGCTGGTTCTTTGAGAAGATAAACAAAATTGATAAACCTTCAGCCACTCTCACCAAGAAAAAAGAGTGAGAGGACTCAAATCAATAAAGTTAGAATTGGAAAAGCAGAAGTTCCAACAGACACGCAAAACACAAAGCATCATAAGAAACTACTACAAGCAACTCTATTCCAATAAAATGGACAATCTGGAAGAAATGGACAAACTCTTAGAAAGGTATAACCTTCCGAGACTGAATCAGGAAGAAATAGAAAATATGAACAGAGCAATCACAAGCACTTAAATTGAAACCGTGATTAAAAATCTTCCAACAAACTAAAGTCCAGGACCAGATGGCTTCACAGGTGAATTGTGTCAAACATTTAGAGAAGAGCTAACACCCGTCCTTCTCAAACTTCCAAAAAATTGCAGAGGAAGGAACACTCCCAAACTCATTCTATGAGGCCACCATCACCCTGATACCAAAACCAGACAAAGATACTACAAAAAAAGAAAATTACAAACCAATATCACTGATGAATATAGATGCAAAAATCCTCAACAAAATACTAGGAAACAGAATCCAACAACACATTATAAGGATCATAAACCATGATCAAGTGGGATTTATCCCAGGGATGCAAGGATTCTTCAATATACGCAAATCAATCAATGTGATACACCATATTAACAAATTGAAGAATAAAAACCATATGATCATCTCAGTAGATGCAGAAAAAGCTTTTGACAAAATTCAACACCAGTTTATGATAAAAAACTCTCCAGAAAGTGGGCATAGAGGGAAACTACCTCAACAAAATAAAGGCCATACACGACAAACCCACAGCAAACATCATTCTCAATGGTGAAAAACTGAAAGCATTCCCTCTAAGATCAGGAACAAGACAAGGATGTCCACTCTCTCCACTGTTATTCAACATAGTTTTGGAAGTCCTAGCCACAGCAATCAGAGAAGGAAAAGAAATAAAAGGAATACAAATTGGAAAAGAAGTAAAACTGTCACTGTTTGCAGATGACATGATACTGTAAGAGAATCCTAAAGATGCCACCAGAAAATCACTAATGAGCTAATCAATGAATTTTGTAAAGTTGCAGGACACAAAATTAATGCACAGAAATCTCTTGCATTCCTATACACTAATGATGAAAAACCTGAAAGAGAAATTAAGGAAACACTCCCATTTACCATTGCAACAAAACGAATAAAATACCTAGGAATAAACCTACCTAGGGAGACAAAAGACCTGTATGCAGAAAACTATAAGACACTGATGACAGAAATTAAAGATGATACCAACAGATGGAGAGATATACCATGTTCTTGGATTAGAAGAATCAATATTGTGAAAATGACTATACTACACAAAACAATCTACAAATTCAATACAATCCCTATCAAATTACCAATGGCATTTTTTTACAGAACTAGAACAAAAAATCTTAAAATTTGTATGGAGACACAAAAGACCCCAAATAGCCAAAGCAGTCTTTAGGGGAAAAAACGGAGCTGGAAGAATCAGACTCCCTGACTTCAAACTATACTACACAGCTACAGTAATCAAGACAGTATGGTACTGGCACAAAAACAGAAATATGTATCAAAGGAACAGGATAGAAAGCCTAGAGATAAACCCATGCACCTGTGGTCAACTGATCTCTGACAAAGGAGGTAAGGATATACAATGGAGAAAAGACAGTCTCTTCAATAAGTGGTGCTGGGAAAACTGGATAGCTACATGTAAAAGAATGAAATTAGAACACTCCCTAACACCATACACAAAAATAAACTCAAAATGGATTAGAGACCTAAATGTAAGACTGGACACTATAAAACTCTTAGAGGAAAACATAGGAAGAACACTCTTTGACATAAATCACAGCAAGATATATTTTGATCCGCCTCCTAGAGTAATGGAAATAAAAACAAAAATAAATGGGACCTAATGAAATTTAAAAGCTTTAGCAAAGCAAAGGAAACAACAAACCAGAGAAAAAGACAACCGTCAGAATTGGAGAAAATATTTGCAAACGAATCAACGGACAAAGGATTAATCTCCAAAATATATAAACAGCTCACGCAGCTCAATATTAAAAAAACAACCAACCCAATCCAAAAAATGGGCAGAAGACCTAAATAGACATTTCTCCAAAGAAGACATACAGATGTCCAAGAAGCACATGAAAAGCCGCTCAACATCACTAATTATTAGAGAAATGCAAATCAAAACTACAGTGAGGTATCACCTCACACTAGTTAGAATGGGCATCATCAGAAAATCTAAAAACAACAAATGCTGGAGAGGGTGTGCAGAAAAGGAAACCCTTTTGTACTGTTGGCAGTAGTGTAAATTGATACAGCCACTATGGAGAACAGTATGGAGGTTCCTTAAAAACTAAAAATAGAACTACCATATGACCCAGCAATCCCACAACTGGGCATATACCCAGAGAAAACTGTAATTCAAAAAGACACATGCACCCCAATGTTCACTGCAGCACTATTTACAATAGCCAGGTCATGAAAGCAACCTAAATGCCTGTCGACAGACAAATGGATCAAGAAGATGTGGTACATATATACAATGAAATATTACTCAGCCATAAAAAGGAACGAAATTGGGTCATTTGTAGAGACGTGGATGGATCTAGAGACTGTCCTACACAGTAAACTAAGAAGGAGAAGAACAAATATCATATATTAACGTGTATATGTGGAACCTAGAAAAATGGTACTGATGAAGTGGTTTGCAGGGCAGAAATAGAGACACCGATGTAGAGAATGGAAATGTGGATATGGAGGGGAAGGGCAGGGTGGGACGAATTGGGAGATTAGGATTGACATATATATACTACCATGTGTAAAACAGATAGCTAATGGGAACCTGCCATAAAGCACAGGAAGCTCAGCTCAGCTCAGTGCTCTGTGATGACGTAGATGGGTGGGATGCCGGGGCATGGGAGGTCCAAGAGGGAGGGGATGTATGTACCCATATTATCTGATTTTCTTCATTGTACAGCAGAAACTAACACAACATTGTAAAGCAATTATACCCCAATTAAAGAAAAAACAATGAGATTGGGGGAATGCGGTGAGGAATTGACTTCAGAGCCCACCAATTAGGTATTTACTTGCCATTATGTAATTTGGTTTCCATGTCAACCCTCTCTGATTCATCGTTCAATTCTAAGTTAAGCTGCTCTCTGATAATGGAATGATGTACTTTCCTTATAATGGTTTAAGAATGTTTAAACAGAACTTAAGGACTTAAAAAAGAAATATAAAATGATTTCATGATCAGACATTAGTAAACTTCCATGAAAGAATAATTCCTGAAGCAACAGACAAGATGGTAAGTGAAAGATCCTCCAAAGTATGTAAATCATTGATGAATTTGTCCTGGGGTAAATTTTAAATTGAATTTAAAATGTTATTTACTTAAAGTTAACACCCACTGCTAGTATGGTTGTTTTGAAGTGGACACCCATATGTACTATTAGCAATCTTGCACTTTGATTTCTTCCTTTTAGAAAAGTACTATTGTAATATATTTCAGGAGCCCGAAAAATGTTTATACCCACTTATTCCCAATATTGGATAATTTATCCTAAGGAAACAGCTTGAGAGAAGAATAAACTTTAAAAGATCTATACAGGTATAACAGTAAATGTAACAGGGAACCATGGAGTAACCCAAACATTTAGCTTTAGTGTCTAACCCAAATACCCAACTCGAATGACTAATTAACACATCAGTGGGAATTAGTATTTATGCGCCTTTAAGAAAAGTATAATTAGAACAACTCTGTAAAAACTTGGAATATATTGAACAAAGTTTAAATATAAAAACTTGTACACTCATTACGGGTAAAGTGAATGAGTATGCATATGGACAAACTGGAAAGTAGTAATTCCAAAATAACACTGCTTGTGTGGGGATGGGGGATAATGGAGAATTATGGGTTGTTTTTCCCCTCAATTTTTATCTAATACACCATTTTTTGTAATTGAAAAAAAAAAAGAAAAAGTATTACTGCTTGGATTTGTGTTATTTCCTGTTACGGAAGTAGGTTGTAGTAACTTATTTATTGACATGTTCAACTGAATTGTGTTAATTAATACAGAACATCTCCTGGACATTGAAGTTTTGCTTTTTAATCCAGAACCCTTCACTATAATAGAACTGAACCAGGGAAGGTAGCTTTGTGAATCAAAATGACTGTGTGGCTGCAAGAAAACTTGTAAAACTGTAGTCAACCAGCTTGATGTTTCCCTTGTTCTTTCAAAAATATTTCAGAATTTTAGAAGTTTTACTATCATTAATCATATTGTACTGTTCTGGTGACATCTATTCAAAAATTAGTTTTTTGATATTCATATAACAAACTAAAATGTGAATTATTTTATTGTATAACTTATATAATATGCTCCCCATTCTGAATTTGTTAAGGAAGAGAGAATTTTCTTCTTGATACCTCAATATACATAATGGGTACTAACTGTACCATTTTATATAAAATTAATTATTATTATTATTTTTTTCGGTACGCGGGCCTCTCACTGCCGTGGCCTCTCCCGCCGTGGGGCACAGGCTCCGGATGCGCAGGCCCAGCGGCCATGGCTCACGGGCTCAGCCTCTCCACGGCACGTGGGATCCTCCCGGACCGGGGCACGAACCCGCGTCCCCTGCATCGGCAGGCGGACTCCCAACCACTGTGCCACCAGGGAAGCCCCTAAAGTTAATTTTTTGTAACACAACTTTATTGAGATATAATTGGCATAGAGCTGCACATAGTTATATGGGATAAGTAAACATTCTGTGATTTCAGTACTTTGAAATTTGTTAAGATTTGCTTCATGCACCAATATGTGATCTAACTAGTATATGTTATGTGTGGGCTTAAAAAGAATATGTCTCATGCAGTTGTTGGACGCAGTGTTTAGTATTCTATACATGTCCGATTAGATTGAGTTTCTTCAAATCTAATATATCCTTAACTATTCTTTATCCTCTTTTCTATCAGTTACTGAGAGAGAGAGAGAGAGAGATGTTCAAATCTGACAGTTATTGTGGATTTGTCTACTTTATTGTGTGTGTATATACATTTTATGTATATAAAATGGAAAATTAGCCATAAAGAATGAAATCTTGCCATTTGGACAACATGGATGGACCTAGAGGGTATTATGATAAGTGAAATAAGTCAAACAAAGACAAATATTGTATAATTTCACTTATATGTGGAATCCAAAAGATGAGTCATACTGGATTAGAGCGGGCCCTTAATCCAATGACTGATACTTTTATGAGAGAAAAGAGAGGAAAACTTGTACATATAAACATAGGGAAGAAAGCCACGTGGCAATAGAGGCAGAGATTGCAACGATGGCAGGTATATAAGCCAAGGAACACTAAGGATTGCCAGGAGCAAACCAGAAGCTGAGAGAGGCAAAGAAGGATTCTTCCCAAGAGCCTTCAGTGGAAGCATGACTCTGCCAACACTTTGATTTCAGACTTCTAGCCTCCAGAACTGTGAGAGAATATATTTATGTTCTTTTAAGCCACCAATTTATAGCGATTTGTTATGACAGCATTTCTGACCTCTAAATATTGTGGTGCTCCATGTCTTAGTTCTGGGATGTCTGCTTTTCTCACTCTATCACCCTAGGTGAGTTCATCCATTACCATGCTTTAAATACTAGCAATATGTTGATATCTCTCAAATTTATATTTCCATACCTGATTTCCCCCTTAAAGACAGGCTGGATATAAATAGATAACATATCCAACTACTTTATCCTCACTTGCATATTTAAGAGACATATCAAATTTATTTTATTCCCTCTCCTCCCAACTCTTCCTCTCTCAATAAATGATACTAATATCCATGCAGATACTTAAGTCAAAAATCTATCATCATTGATCTCTCCCTCTTCATCATCCCATATCTTAGCAAGTCCTCTCAAGTTTTCCTCCATACATATCTCAAATTTGCCCATATCTCTCCAGCTCCATTGCCAACACCCTATTCCAAGTCATCGTTATCTCTACGTTGGACTAGTGCTAGCCTTCTAATTGGTCTTCCTGCCTTTGCTCATGCACCCACACCATTCACATACAACCATGTCAATTTTTAAAAAGATGTAAATCAGGCCATGCCACTCTTTGCAGAAAGTCACTAACTGGCTTTGCATTGCATGGAAAATAAAATTCAAACCTACCTCTGTGGCATACAAGACCCTGTAAGCATGGGCTGCCCTCTACTTCTCCCATCTTCTTGGACTATAATGCTCCAGACACACTGGACTCCTTTTTGATCCCTGAACACACTAAGTTCTTCCTCACTTCAGGCAGGCCTTTGCACATTACCATGGACTGAATATTTGTGTCCCCCACTCCCTAAATTCATATACTGAAACCTAATCCCCAATGTGATGGTATTTGGAGGTGGGACTTTTGGACAGTGATTAGATCATGAGGTTGGAGCCCTCATGAATAGAATTAGTGCCCTCATAAGAGTCACAAGAGAGTTTGCTTCCCCTCTGTGCTGCTGTGTAGGACACAGCGTGAAAGCCATCTATGAACCAGAAAGTGGGTCTTCACCAGACGCTGAATCTACCAGCACCTTAATCTTGGACTTCTTAGTCTCCAGTACTATAAGAAATAAATTTCTGTTGTTTAAGCCATGCAGGCTATGGTGTTTTTCTTATAGCAGCCAGAACGGACTAAGACACACCTGATGCTCTCTCTCCTTATGGTGCTCTTTTCTCAATTCTCAATATCTAGCTCCTTCTCATACTTCAGGTTTCAGTTCAAATGTCATCTCAGAGAGGCCTTTCCTGACTATTCTGTTTGAAGTAACTCTTACTAGTTACTCCCTATTACATCTTAACACTAAAAAAATTTTGGCACTTAATATCCAAAATTATCTTATTTTTATAGTTTTGTTTTTCTTGTTTGTTTTTACTATAAGGTAAGTTCTATGAGAGCTAGGGTCATGTCTTTTGGTAATACTGTATCCACAGTACTTTGTGCGTGGTGTGTCATGGATTCTTAATACAAATATCTTAATGAATGATGAATGAATCCAGCAAGTCTTCAGGTCATGAAACATTCTAGATATTTATTTACAATGAGATATGAGTAATTATTTGAGGCTAATTTAAAATCTCTGTCATATAAAAAAGAAACCACCATAACCAAGTCTTCATAATCTAGCAACCACTAGAACCAGAGACTACTAAAAGGTTGAATAAATCTTAAGAACATATGCAACCTACTCAATTTACAGATGAGGAAACTGAGACCCAGAGTTACAGCATGTGTATTGGTAGAAATATACAGAATATTCCCCCTTTGGAGAACCTCTTTCTGCACAAACAAATGCCACTTTTAACAAAGACTATCTCTCCCTTTGCTCACTATGTTAGCCCATAAAAGGCTATAAGCTTTAGTAATTTAATAAGCAAGATGATACAAATTGCTTACATCACAGTGGTTTGAATTCAGAAAAACATGCTATTAGATACTCAAAAGTTTGAGGGGCTTAACTGCACAGGGAGAGTCAAGCCCATAAATATAGTGGCTCTCACTATGAGCTGCTAGTGCATCCAGTTAGCCTGAAATAGAGGGTTCTATGGCCCTCTTCTGGGCAGTTTGAATGAACAAAGCCACATACCTTGGTATGTATTAAACATGCTCTAACTCAGTGAATAAATGTCCCTCCCTGACTTCCTTAGATGCTCCTCCCTCACCTCTAGGTTGATGGTATGATACCTTTCCTCCAGCTCTTCCCACCATCCAAGTATACCATATCTGCCTAGAGTGGTGAGAGCTTTCCTTCCCTTTACCCTGAGCTAGAGATCTTCATCTTGACTCCCCACTGAGAAGACAGAAGACAAGATTATGGATAAGTTTATATTCTATATGAAATGGCTCACTAGAAGAATGAAAAGGATCTGCTCTCACCTGTGGAACCAGGATATTACTAGTTTTTAATTAGAATAAACAGTGACTTACATAAGATCTCTCAGTGACTAAATAATGGAGCCAGGTACTAGAATTCTGAATGCAGTTCCATTCTACTATATCTGTTTCTCAAACTGGTTTGCAGATCAAATGCATTAGATTTAACTGGTGGCGCTTGTTAAAAAAACATGTAATTTTGTAGGTGGGTCTGGGTATCTAAAGTTTTAATGAACTTCCCAAGAAATGCTTATGCATGTTAAAATCTGATAATCACTATACTACCACTGCTTTTTCTGATATGTATATTAAAGTAGTCATTTCCATTTGAGCTTTCAAAGTACTTCTTAAGTATCATTAAGTTCACAAAACTTCAATTTCACCTATAAAATTCATCTTGATTTCTTTATCTGTAAATTAAAAGTTTTATTAGATAAGCTCTAAAATCCTTTTAAGGTATAAAAGTAAATGTTCTTCACAGAACTCTTGAAACTACAGAATGCACATTTAGTATTTAAACAGTGACTATCAAGATATATTGATACCAAATGACTGAAAATTACCATTATCAAGTGATGGAAAAGCACTTCAAAGTTTAAAGAATAAGTTATTTACAAAAGTTACCAGCTGTCTACAGATATATCAGATGTATAACACTCTTTTGGATGAAGCAAATAGTATTGTTTGTTATAACATCTCTTAAGTAATGAACTTTATGTACAATAGAAGCCTATTTTAAAGGAGTCTCATTTGAGCTAGAATTGCTTTCAGTGGGGCATTGTGAATAAGGTGAACTCCAACTGAAGAACCACATTCCTGATATACAAAGGGGAAGAAAGATTTACAACTATAGAAAGAAAATATTAAAGAAATAAGTTACCACAGATACTTTCTTGTAAAAACTGACTTTTTTTTTTGCTTTCAGCAACTGACCTATTGTACCTTGTGTAGAAAATGTCAAGTATCTCTAGTGTGACTTTTTAAAAAAATTTTAAATTTTATTCATTTATTTTTCTTTTTGGCCACACTGTGCTGCATGCAGGATCTTAGTACCCCAACCAGGGATCGAACCCACACCCCTACCATGGAAGCCTGTAGTCTTAACCATTGGACCACCAGGGTAGTCCCTAGTCTGAATTTTTTTTTTGGTTGCGCTGGGTCTTAGTTGCTGCACATGGGCTCCTTAGTTGTGGCATGTGAACTCTTAGTTGTGGCATGCATGTGGGATCTAGTTCCCTGATCAGGAATCGAACCCAGGCCCCCTGCATTGGGAGCACAGAGTCTTAACTACTGTGCCACCAGGGAAGTCCCTAGTCTGACTTCTTAAATGTGATATTTATCACCTAAAAATGAAGCACTTTACTAATGTCACCAACATTTATCTGAGAGAACATCAGGTACCAAATTTGCAGCAGTCAAGGCAACTCAAAACAGAAAAGTGTGGTTGATCCAGATCAAAAGAGCAAAATGAAATCCAAGTGCAGGAGTAATCGTACTAATTTTCAAGCAATTTTAACCTCCTACAGCAAGGAGAACAAGGCTGGATATAACCTGTCAGTTCTTCTAAATGTCCTACAAATCTGTCAGTTTATAGACTAGGAAAATTTTTTCTTCTCACATCTAAGTAATAGTTGGAATTCAAAACTTATCTGAACTAATCAGCATTAACAATATCAATATCCAACATCCAATAAAAAATCATTAGTCATGTTTAGGAAGCAGCAAAGTGTTACACATAATTAAAAGGAAAATCAGTCAATAGAAACAGATTCAGAATGGCAGAGATAATGGAACTGGCAACAAGGATGTTAAAACAGCTATGATACATATGTTTATTCAAAGAAAAACATGAACATAAGGAGAGAAATTGAAAACATTAAAAAAAGAACCAAATAGAATTTCTAGAGATGAAAAGTATAATATCTGAAAAAAAATTTTAATTGACTGTATGGGATTAATGCAGATTAGACACTGCTAAAGAAAGTATTCGAACTTCCCTGATGGCGCAGTGGTTAAGTATCCACCTGCCAATGCAGGGGACACAGGTTCAGTCCCTAGTCCGGGAAGATCCCACATGCTGAGGAGTAAATAAGCCCGTGTACCACAATTTCTGAGCCTGCACTCTAGAACCCCTGAGCCACAACTACTGAGCCCTCGTGCCACAACTACTGAAGCCCACGTGCCTAGAGCCCGTGCTCCGCAACAAGAGAAGCCACCACAATGAGAAGCCTGTGCAATGCGACGATGAGTAGCTCCCACTCACCACAACTAGAGAAAGCCCGCGTGCAGCAACGAAAACCCAAAGCAGCCATAAATAAATAAATAAACAGGGACTTCCCTGGTGGCACAATGATTAAGAATCTGCCTGTTAATTCAGGGGACACGGGTTTAAGCCCTGGTCTGGAAGATCCCACATGTCGCGGAGCAACTAAGCCTGTGCACCACAACTACTGAGCCTGCACTCTAGAGGCCATGAGCCACAACTACTGAGCCCACGTGCAACAACCACTGAAGCTCACGTGCTCTAGGGCCTGTGCTTTGCAACAAGAGAAGCCACTGCAATGAGAAGCACGTGCACTGCAACGAAGAGTTGCCCCAGCTCGCCGCAACTAGAGAAAGCCCGCATGCAGCAATGAAGACCCAATGCAGCCAAAAATAAATGAATAAAATAAATTTATAAAAAATAAAAATAAATAAATCTATAAAATAAAAAAAAGAATTTATACAGACTTCTTGTCAGAAACATACAGGCCAAAAGACAACAGAATGACATCTTTGAAATGTGAAAGGAAAAAGGTAACTGTCAATCCAGAATTCTATAACCAGTGAAAATATTATTCAAAAATAGGTGGGGCTTCCAGGGTGGCGCAGTGGTTGAGAGTCCGCCTGCCGATGCAGGGAACACGGGTTCGTGCCCTGGTCCGGGAAAATCCCACATGCCGTGGAGCGGCTGGGCCCGTGAGCCATGGCCGCTGAGCCTGCGCGTCCGGAGCCTGCGCTCCGCAACGGGAGAGTCCACAACAGTGAGAGGCCTGCGTACCGCAAAAAAAAACCCCAAAAAGCAAAAAACAAAAATAGGTGAAACACATGAACAAAAGCTCAGGTAATTCATTGCCAGCAGGTGTGCACTACAAAGAAATGTGAAATAAATCCTCTCTGCAGAAAGATAATACTACCAGATAGAAACCTAGAGCTCCACAAAGGAATGAAGAGCAGCAGCAAAATGGAAATGTTGGGTAAATATAAAAAATATTTTTCCTCATGTTCTGATTTCTTAAAAAGATAACTAATCTCCAAAATTTATAAGCAGCTCATGCAGCTTAATAACAAAAGAACAAACAACCCAATCCAAAAATGGGCAGAAGACCTAAATAGACATTTCTCCAAAGAAGATATACAGAGTGCCAACAAACACATGAAAGAATGCTCAACATCACTAATCATTAGAGAAATGCAAATCAAAACTACAATGAGATATCATCTCACACCAGTCAGAATGGCCATCATCAAAAAATCTAGAAACAATAAATGCTGGAGAGGGTGTGGAGAAAAGGGAACCCTCTTACACTGTTGGTGGGAATGTAAATTGATACAGCCACTGTGGAGAACAGTATGGAGGTTCCTTAAAAAGCTACAAATAGAACTACCATATGACCCAGCAATCCCACTACTGGGCATATACCCTGAGAAAACCATAATTCAAAAAGAGTCATGTACCAAAATGTTCATTGCAGCTCTATTTACAATAGCCCAGAGATGGAAACAACCTAAGTGTCCATCATCGGATGAATGGATAAAGAAGATGTGGCACATATATACAATGGAATATTACTCAGCCATAAAAAGAGACGAAATTGAGCTATTTGTAATGAGGTGGATAGACCTAGAGTCTGTCATACAGAGTGAAGTAAGTCAGAAAGAGAGAGACAAATACCGTATGCTAACACATATATATGGAATTTAAGAAAAAAAAAATGTCATGAAAAACCTAGGGGTGAAACAGGAATAAAGACACAGACTTACTAGAGAATGGACTTGAGGCTATGGGGAGGGGGAAGGGTAAACGGTGACAAAGCGATAAAGAGGCATGGACATGTATACACTACCAAACGTAAGGTAGATAGCTAGTGGGAAGCAGCCGCATAGCACAGGGAGATCAGCTCGGTGCTTTGTGACCGCCTGGAGGGGTGGGATAGGGAGGGTGGGAGGGAGGGTGACGCAAGCAGGAAGAGATATGGGAACATATGTATATATATAACTGATTCATTTTGTTGTGAAGCTGAAACTAACATACCATTGTAAAGCAATTATGCTCCAATAAAGATGTTTAAAAAAAAATAAATAAAATAAAAAATAAAAAATAAAAAAAAAGATAACTAAGTATAAATCTAAGAAAGCATTGTAGGGCTTCTTACATATATAATATAGAACAACATTATCTTGCACAAAGGACAGGAGAGGGGAATGAAGTATACACTCCCAAGATTCCTACGTTATATGTGAAGTGGCATATTATTATTTGAAGTTAAACTGCGATGAATTCAAATTCAGGGTTTCTTAATCTCAGCACTACTGACTTTTGGGGCCGGATAATTCTTTGTTGTTGGGGGAGGGGGCGCTATCCTGTGCATGATAGGTGGTTTAGCAGCATCCCTGGTCTCTACCTATTAGATGCTAACAGCAGCCCTACCCCCACCCCAGTTGTAACAACCAAAAATATCTTTGGACATTGCCCAAATGTCCCCTGAGGGGCAAAATCACCCCTGGTTGAGAAACAATGCCTTAGAGCAATCACAAAAAGGGGGAAAAATTATACACATATGAAACTAGTGGTGGAGATCAAATAGATACTCAAAAATTCTCTAAAAGAGGGCAGGAAGAGAGGATAAAAGCAACAAAGAACAGATGAAACAAACAGAAAACAATAATAAGATGTCAGATTTAAAACCTAACTATATTGACAAGTGCATTAAATGCAAGTGATTAAACAAACACTCCAACTGACAGGCAGAGACTGTCAGACTAGATTTTATAAAAGTAATAGCCAATGAATGACATGCTAGCTACAAGAAATTTCACATATAAATTAAAAGGACAGAGTAAGATATACTATGTTAAAAACACTCATCATAATAAAGCTTCATCACCTAATAGCAAAATATACTTACTATATGATCCAGTCACATCCATTCATTCCATCTACTCCTAGGTAGAAAAACACATGCCCACACAAGGATGTGTACACGAGTTCATAGCAGCTTTATTCAGAATAGCCCCAAACTGGAAACTACATAAATGTCCATCAAGATGTGAATGGAAACACTAACTGAGGTATATCCATACAATGGAATACTAAAAGAACCACTGATTTACACCATATGGATGACTCATAATTTTCCTGAATAAAACAAACCAGACACAAAAGATTACATACTGATTCAATTTATATGAAACTCTAGAGAAGACTAATCTTATAATGACAGTCAAGATTTCAGTATTTTCCTGGAGCCATGGTTGAGGGTAAGGATTGACTGGGAAAGGACAAAAGGGAATTCTTCCAAAAAAAAAAAAGGTCATGAAGAACCTAGGGGCAAGACGGGAATAAAGACGCAGACCTACTAGAAAATGGACTTGAGGACACGGGGAGGGGGAAGGGTAAGCTGGGACAAAGTGAGAGAGTGTAGTGTATATATGGACATATATACACTACCAAATGTAAAATAGATAGCTAGTAGAAAGCAGTCGCATAGCACAGGGAGATCAGCTCAGTGCTTTGTGACCAGCTAGAAGGGTGGGATAGGGAGGGTGGGAGGGAGGGAGACGGAAGAGGGAAGAGATATGGGGATATATGTATATGTATAACTGATTCACTTCGTTATAAAGCAGAAACTAACACACCACTGTAAAGCAATTATACTCCAATAAAAACGTTAAAAAAAAAGAATTTTTCAGACTGATAGAAATGTTTTATATCTTGATTGTGGTAGTGGTTACATAGATGAATACTTTATTAAGGTTCATGGAACCATGCACTTAAAATTAAGTGTGCTTTATAGTGTGTAAATTATAGCTCCAAAAAGTAGATTTTAAAAATTCTTGCCATACATGTTCCATGTTAAAAAAAGATCGAGACAAGCAAAGAAAACAACAAAAAGTCATCTTTAGTCAAACACACAAAACAATTTGTATATTATTCCTATATATCCCATTAAATAATTAAAAATTAAAAATTTTAAAGATATCATTTAAGACAACATAAAAATGTATACCACTAGTCCCAAAACAGGTGTGCAATACTGTTAACAGAAAAGTATAAAAGTTTATTGAGAGATAATAACAATCTAAATAAATAGATATACAATGTTCCTGGATTAGAAGGTCTAATGCTTTAAAGATTTTAATTCTCTCCAAATGGATTTATAGATTTAAAGCAACCTCAATCATTCTCAACAGAATATTTGCTTTGTTTTGTGGTACTTGACTAGCCGAAGGAAAGGGCCAAGAAAAGCCAAGACACTCTTGAATATGAAAAATCATTTTGGAGGATTTGACCTACCAGCTACCAAGAATTCTTACGATATTACATTAACTACGCCTATGACATTGCCTCAGAAGTAGAAAAATAAACTGGTGGAATAGAGAGCTTATTTAGAGGACATTTGTATCAATACTTGGTTGAGGAGAAGAGTGTCACTGCAGACCAGTTGGGAAAGGACTGTCTTTTCAATATGTTGTACTGGTACAACTGGACAAAAAATGTTTACCTCATACCATACCAAAAAATTAATTATGGATAGACTGAAGAGCTATTTGTGAATGGCAAAACCCTAAAGCTTTTAGGAGATAACTGTCATGGGTTGCATAGTGGCCCCTCCTTAAAAGATATGTTCATCTGGAACCCCACAATGTAAACTTATTTTGAAAAAGAGTCTTTGCAGATGCTTTTAAAATAAGGATCTCAAGACGAGATTATCTTGGATTAGGGTGGGCCCTAAATCCAATAATGAGTGTCTTTATAACAGAAAGAAAATAAGACACACAGGAGAAACACAAGGGAAAAGGCCAAGTGAATAGAGGCAGAGACTGGAATTATGCAACTACAAGGCAAAGAAGGTGAGGAGTTGCTGGCAGCCAGCAGAACTCTCACCAGGAGAGAGGCATAGAACAGGTTCTCTCTTCAGAGCCTCCAGAAGGAACCAACACTACTGATACCTCTATTTCAGACTTCTGGCCTCCAGAACTGTACCAGAATAAACTTGTTGTTTTAAGCCACCAGGTTTGTGGTAATTTGTTATGGCAGCTCTAGGAACTAATAAAATAACATAGGCGAATATCTTCATGACCTCAGGGTATCGAAAGTACAAAAAAAGCGCTAACTATAAAGGAAAAGATTAACTATCTTAAATTAAAACTAAAAAACCTCTTTTCATGAACAGATACGATGAAAGAATAAAAAGGCTATCAACAGAGTGGGGAAAGCTATTTGCAATATATATAACTGGCAAAATAACAGAGTCGCAAAATGGGCAAAAACCTTGAAGAGATACTTCGCAAAAGAGGAAATCCAAATGGCTAGTAAACATATAAAAAGGTGATCAGCTTTATTAATAAAGGAAATAAAAATTAAAACCAAAGTGAAATACCATTACATACCCAGCAGACTGTTAAAACCAAACAGAAAAAAATATGCCCCCTGTATCAGGCTCTTTACATAAAGAGAAATCCAAATGGCCAATAAAAATAGGAAAATGTGTTCAGCTTCATTTAAATTCAAACCACAGTGAGAAACTATTTATACCTCTAACCAAAATGACAAAATTTTAAAGGTCTGATAATACCAAAAGTTTGTAAAATTTGGGGTTAATCAAAATTCTCATACAGAGCTGATGGGGTGTAAATTGTTACAACTGTTTTGGAAAATATTTTGGCATTATCTTGAAAAGCTGAAGACCCACAGACCCCATAGCCCAGCAATTCCACTCATAAGTATATATACTCTTATGCTTTATGTGTATAAGAATATTCATAAAAGCGTTGTTTGTAAAAGGGAAAAACTGGGGGAAAAAATCCATCTGAAATGGATTAAGCCCCACTCATACAAAACACCATGATGGATGGATATCCCAAATGTAATCCTAAGTGAAAGAAGGAAGACAGAAAACGATACAAATAGTGTGATTTTATACATATGAAATTTGAAGACAGACAAAATTAACTTAATTGCATTGATTATCCTGGAAGTCATTTTATTGTTTATCTCTAGCAGATCATAGAGGATTATGATAGGAAGAGACACAGTTAGGGGGTCTACTGGGATGCTGGGAATGTTCTATTTCTTGACCCTGGATATAGTTATATCTATATATAAAAATGTTTTTTAAAATGTATATATAATGCACCTTCTATATGTAACTGTGTATTACATATCACAAAATTAACTAGTATAAAAGGGGAACTGTTTGCAAGTATCTCTTGTTTTAATATTTCCCACAGGGCAATTCCATGCTACGTTAGAAAATGAAAAGGATCCTAGGATACCAGCCACTTAAATAAAAGTAACTATTTAAATTCTTCTAGGGGGACTTCCCTGGTGCTCCAGTGGTTAAGACTCTGCGCTCCCAATGCAGGGGGCCCGGGTTCCATCCCTGGTCAGTGAAATAGATCCCCCATGCCACAACTAAAGATCCTGCATGTGGCAACAAAGATCCTGTGGGCTGCAACTAAAAGATCCCACGTGCCGCAATAAAAAAAAAAAAATCCTGCACACAGCAACAAAGATCCTGCGTGCTGCAACTAAGACCCGGCACAGCCAAATAAATAAATAAATAAATATTTCAAAAAATAAATAAATAAATTCTTCTAGGAAGAAACTAGGCACTTTCCTCTTAATGACTTATGTATATGTCAAGGATTCTAGAAGATTCTAAATGTCCATTTTGCATTTTTGTGATTTAAAAAATATTATCAGGGAATTTTTTAACACCATGTAAGTTTTAAAGGTGCACTTTAAAAAATATAGATACCAAAACAAGAATACTATATGTTGGGTAGTAATCTATGACTTAAGATCTCAGTGATGTGTTGGTCATGACTTTTACTGGCTCCTGAGAGTTGACTGTGTGCATCTCTTCCAACTCCGCAATTAATGTCACTTCACATTGATAGCCTAAAATTGGTTATATTAGTGGGAATATTTACACCTTGGAAACTGGCAATGGATAAATGCTACAAATCAGCACCCCTACCTTCACCCCAACCGGTTTATCAGCACACTACTGCTTAAAGACTAAGAGTTCTGAATATAAATTTAAACTTTTCTTCATTAGCTTTCTTATCTTTAGAGAGGCTTAACATGTTTAACAAACAACTCTATCAAGACAGTGAGGTACTTCCTAAGCCTCAAATAAGAAAGCTGCGCAAACAAGAGAACTTAACTGACGTAAAACTTAGAAAATAAAAAATTGAAGAGTAGAAAAAAACGGAAGAATAGACAAAACTTGGCATGCATTAGACCGAGAACTTGACATTTTCTAATAGTGCTGTTAACAGGAAAAAGAAAAATCATTGACACAGTCCCCTGCTGTTTAGGTACTTTGCTCAACAGTTGATGTCTACTTCCAACTGCTCCATTCAGGAGAGAATAAAACTGTTCTGTTTCTTGGAAAACATGGATGCAATTTTCCTGTTTGGTATATCATTATATTTGGGGCTAATGTCTTCAGTATTTAATGTAAATCATTTCTCTTTGTCCTGGTTCCCTCGAGCTGTTTAATAAAGCCCCCTACAGTTTATTGCTCTTGTATTAATCAGAGATTGAGAAGTATCAATTATTCAGTCTTTCCACTAGATGGAAAACATGGTAACTTTTCTGAGGTGAGATGTAGATACTGGTGAAAGGCAGTACCCTTTAGTGAGCAAGGCACACTTGAGAACTCAAAACCCAAACTGTGCATTTCATGTGTTGACCATTTACCTGATAATAGTTACTTAGATGTTCATTGCCTCAGTCTCTCCTTTCTAAGTCTTAGGTTTTAAATACTGATCATATAATTCATAAGGGTTTGCATTTATCCTTTAGAGCATTTTGGAATAAAGGCAATGTTGAAGAATAAAGTGGTACAATAGATTTAATCCTCTAACTGTAAACAAAAAAAATACCTTTTGTATTCCAGTGAAGCCTATATTCTCTTCCCATTTACTGCAATGTGACCTGTTTCTTCTGTGTGGTTAGTACACTAAATCCAATAGATTCAGCTACTACTTTGGAGAGAAGCTACTCCTTTTGAAATACTTGGTTTTTCCCCAAGTGACCAGCAGCCTACAAAGCATGATTCCCCTCCTCCTCCCCCATCTCTCTTTCTCCTTCCATCTCCATCTCTTCCTCTCCCTTTACCTCTCCTTCTTCCTCTTCCTCTCGCTCTCTGTAATCCTTCCTCCTTCCTTGTACTTGCTTGTTTAGGTGATTTTACTTTATTTTTTCATTCTTTCACATTTTGATTTTTTTAACATCTTCATTGGAGTATAACTGCTTTACAATGTTGTGTTAGTTTCTGCTGTATAACAAAGTGAATCAGCTATATGTATACATATATCCCCGTATCTCCTCCCTCTTGCATCTCCCTCCCTCCCACCCTCCCTATCCCACCCCTCTAGGTGGTCACAAAGCACCGAGCTGATCTCCCTGTGCTATTCAGCTGCTGCCCACTAGCTATCTATTTTACGTTTGGTAGTGTATATATGTCAATGCTACTCTCTCACTTTGTCCCATCTGACCCTTTTCCCTCCCCGTGTCCTCAAGTCCATTCTTTATGTCTGCGTCTTTATTCCTGCCCCACCCCTAGGTTCACCAGAACCATTTTTTTTAGATTCCATATACATGTGTTAGCATACGGTACTTATTATTCTCTTTCCGACTTACTGCACTCTGTTTGACAGATTCTAGGTCCATCCACCTCACTGCAAATAACTCAATTTCGTTTCTTTTTATGGCTAATATTCCACTGTATATATATGCCACATCTTCTTTATCCATTCACCTGTCGATGGACACTTAGGTTGCTTCCATACCCTGGCTATTGTAAATAGTGCTGCAGTGAACATTGTGGTACATGACTCTTTTTGAATTATGGTTTTCTCAGGGTGTATGCCCAGTAGTGGGATTGCTGGGTCATATGGTAGTTCTATTTTTAGTTTTTAAAGGAACCTCCATGCTGTTCTCCATAGTGGCTATATCAGTTTACATTCCCACCAACAGTGCAAGAGGGTTCCATTTTCTCCACACCCTCTCCAGCATTTATTGTTTCTAGATTTTTTGATGATGGCCATTCTGAGTGGTGTGAGGTGATACCACATCGTAGTTTTGATTTGCATTTCTCTAATGATTAGTGACATTGAGCATCCTTTCGTGTGTTTGTTGGAAATCTGTATATCTTCTTTGGAGAAATGTCTATTTAGGTCTTCCACCCATTTTTGGATTGGGTTGTTTGTTTTTTTGATGTTGAACTGCATGAGCTGCTTGTATCATTTCCCTGTTTATAACCAATCTCCCATGGGGGCTGCCATCCCCTCCATGTGGGAATGCCCTTGTCACCTTGCTCAGGCTATAATGCCTACCTACCACCTAGCCTCTTCTCCCCTATTCTCGCACTCACCTAATGATTTTAGGACTCTTTCAGGAAGAGAAAGAGGAAGGAGACTACTTTGTTTTGAAGGGTTTGAAAAGAATCTCTCCAAATTAATGAGATATGTCAGAGGTACAAAAGATTAGATAAAGATGCAACAAACATTTGTGTATCGATGTGCTTAAAGAATAAAACAATAGAGATAAAACAGAGCACCTCCCCCCCACACACATATCCTTCCCCAATTATCATTCCTTTCCCTCCATCCCAGAGGTAATTACTATCCTGATGTTTTTGTTGTCGTGCCTAGGCACGTTTTTACACTTTAATGTAACATTGTTTTGCATGTTTTAAAACTTGATATAAATGATAAACTATAGATCATGATATGCAACTTGCAGCTTTTGCTCAACGTTTTTGAGATTGTACTCAATTGATACTTTATACATTCTGGATACTAATTCTTTGTTGGTTATAAGTTTCCCACATTTATTTTTCAGCATATAGCTTGTCTTTTCATTTTGTTTGGAAGTTTTTGATGCACAGAAATTTTTCATTTTAATGTAATTAACTACGTCAGTGTTTTCTTTATGATTTGTGCTTTTTGTGTTTTATTTAAGAAATCCTTTTCTAGCTGCTAAAAGCTATTAAGTTTTGCTTTTCACATTTAGATTACCAATTCCACACTACTCCCTCCCTACCCAACTCAGGCTATGATACCATCTGCTGACATGTATATTAATACAGTCATACTCTTTAGGGATTATACCTTGGTTATCCACAATTGAAACTGAGTGTTTAATCTTCCAAGAAAGCAAAAACTTTATCTTGTAAACAACTAAGCATTTCCCCTTAAACTTAGTTGAAGAATATTAGGAAGGCCTTATGTATTAACTAAGCTAGTCATATTAATACATGGTCGAGTCTGTTTTCCAGAACAATAAACATAAATATAAACAAATATACATATATTATATATTTTTTATATATATATATATATATATATATAATATATATATATATAAAATCAGCTCATGCAGTTACAGAGGCTGAGAAGTTCCACAATCCGCCATCTGCAAGCTGGGAACCCAGGAAAGCCATTGGTGTAGTTCTGAGAACTAGAGTGCCAATGGTGTAAGTCCTAGTCGAGAACAGTCTTCCTGACTGTTTGAGCTGCTGTCTCAATTTGAAGTCAGGCAGGGGAGAGAATTCAATCTTCTTCTGCCCTTCCATTCTATTCAGACCCTCAAAGGATTGGATGATGCCCATCCACATTGGGGAAGGCCATCTGCTTTATTTATTTATTTTTAAAAATGTATTTATTTAATTTTTAAAATTTTTGGCTGCGTTGGTCTTCATTGCTGCGCGCGCGGGCTTTCTCTAGTTGCGGTGAGCGGGGGCTACTCTTCGTTGCGGTGCATGGGCCTCTCATTGCGGTGGCTTCTCTTGTTGCGGAGCACGGGCTCTACGTGCACGGGCTTCAGTAGTTGCAGCACGTGGGCTCAGTAGTTGTGGCTCGCGGGCTCTAGAGTGCAGGCTCAGCAGCTGTGGCACATGGGCTCAGTTGCTCCACGGCATGTGGGATCTTCCCGGACTAGGGATCGAACCTGTGTCCCCTGCATTGGCAGGCGGATTCTTAACCACTGAGCCATCAGGGAAGTCCCCATCTGAGGACTTGAGTCTACTGACTCAAATGCTAATCTCATCCAGAAACGTCCTCATAGATACACCCAGAAATAATGTTTAATCTGGGCACCATATGTCCCAGTCAAGTTGACACAGAAATTTAACCATCACATCCTACAATTAGCATTTTTGTAAGCCTCGGTACTTAAGTGGTTTTATTTTTCTGCAACTGTAAATTCCCCCAACTTGGGGAATAGGTACTTAGAAAGAAACAGATGAAAAATGTTGCCATCTCCTAATTGAATTCATGTCAATTTATGAGAATCTTATTCTTTTAAGCAGCATGGACCAAATCTGGCCTGCTGCTCATTTTTCTACCTATTTTTCTACAGCCTGAGAGTTAATAACTTTTTACATTTTTAATGGTTAAAAATCAAAAGGGGAATAATATTTAATGACCCATAAAATTACATAAAGTTAAAATTTCAGTGTCTGTAAATGAAGTTGTAACACTTGATTGATTATTGTCTATGGCTGCTTAGTGCTACAACAGCAGTGTAGCTGCAACAGAGATTCCATGGCATGCAAAGTTTATCATCTTTACTACCTGGCCCTTTATAGAAAAAGTTTTTTGACATCTGTCTGATAGTCTTTTCTCAGATATGTCTCTAAGGATGGAGAGGGCTAGAATAAATATAGTCTCAAGAACTTTCCAACGCTAGAGAGTTTCAGGCAAATATAAATTGTTATGAGACTATGTTGGAAGACAATTCTCCATTGGTCTGTTGCATTTCTGCATGTCTGGTGAGAGGAGGCACTGACCCCTTTTATCTTTTCAATGATGCTTATACAGTGAACAGCAGCCTTGGAAGATTTGATCCTTCTGGATCAAAGGGCAGGTGTACTTACAGCCTTGGACCATAGTGTTCCCCTCCAGGGCAAAGACCAGCCCAGTTTACTGCCTATTACAAAAGATTTGGGTTCTCTAAGCTCAGAGAACCCTGTCATGTAACACAACCCAGAGCAAGTACAGATGACACTGGTCCTCTTTGCCTTGCTGTGTGGGAACTGGGGCCTGGGGAAATGGTGCATGACAATGCTGCTCCTCTGCCTACTGCTGTTGCTGCAAGTAATAAAGTCCTTTGCCTATGACATAGGAGCCTTGTGTCTTCTGTCCACATCCACAAAACTGTGGCAGACTAATCCAATAGCTTGCAAGTAGGGCAAGTAGAGGCTGATACTAGATCAGCCTCAGGTTTACCCCACTGTAACAAATAGTACTAAGTTTTGCCCTCTTTTAGACAACAGTGACAGAGACATGCACTACATTGAACATAAGAGGGAAATTTGCAACTGCTATGGCAGAAACCAGGCAAATTTTTAGAACTCTGGCTGGTTGGCTAGGGAGTGGGCATACAATGCTTGTTAAGAATGGCAACAGTTGAATTGTTCTTTAGCTCATCCCTTCCTTGAAGTCTATCATGCTAATCTTAGATCTATCCAGAGATGACAGTAAAGGGTTTTTTTGTTTTTGTTTTTTTTTTTTTTTTTTGGAAGCCATCTGTGAGAACAATGGCCTTTATTTAAAAAATAAACTTTCTTGTAACACAAGAAAGGATCACTGTGACTATACCTCCCGTCCCCCCAGATGGGGTTGAGAGGTGGGCAGGGTCACAGTCCTGCAAAGTCCCCTTTGTGCTGCTCCAGCCACTGGTCCAGCATCCTGGCCTTGGGGTTGAGCCTCAGGCTCAGTTCGATGTTGCGGTCAGGTTTCAGGGCATAGAAACGGAACATATTGGCCAGGTCCTGGGCGCCGGGGAAGCCAAGCTTCTCGTAGTCCTCGGGGCTTATCTTGGCATCTCGCACGGTCTTCCTGGTATGCCTGGAGAGCAAGGCAGCGTACTCCTCCACCGTGTGCCTGCAGGTGCTGAGCCCGATGTTCTGGCCGATGTAGTCTTCGGGCATCTTCAGCAGGCTGAGCACCACGGGGCCCAGGTCGGACACAGACATGCCGTCCATGGGCACATCACCCATGGGCAAGCTCAGCAAGTAGCTCTTTCCATCTGGGGCTTTCTGGGGCAGGAAGCAGGAGAGGAGGTTCTCGAAATAACAGGGCAGCCGCACGCTGGTCATGGGGACGCCAATGTCCCGGAAATATTCCTCCACCTCCCCTTTGCCGTCAAAGTGTCCTGCTGCCAGTCTCCCTGCTGTCAGCTTCTTGATGTTCTCCAGGCCACTGTAGACCACGTAGTGCAGGCCCAGGCGCTTCGCCAGATCGGCCAGCAGCTTTCCCTGCTTGACCTCCTGCTCCTGGCTGCAGTTCTCCCAGTAGTTGGTCACGATGAAGGTGGCGTGAGCCCCGATCAGGGCCAGCTCCATGCTGGCCTCATCATCCTGGTCTCCCTGCACTACTTCTGCACCTTGCAGCCTCAGCTTCTTCGCTGCCCTCTGCCCAGGGTCCCGGGTCACCACTCGGACCCTGAATGTCCCATCTTCCAGGAGTGTCCGGGCCACTGAGCCCCCCTGGGCACCTGTGGCTCCAAACACGACCACCAGTTTCTTGTCTGCCATGAGGCCGGGAGCCGGAAATTAAGTCCGGAGAGGTCTGAGGGCCGTGAGAGGTGCACAGTCGGTGAAGGGGTCGGCGGTGCCTGCCCGGAACGACCCCGCGCGCGCCGGGTAGGACCAAGGGGGCGGTCCGGCCGGGAGAGGTCGGGACACCGCGACCCCCGCCCCCTCGGGCCCGACCCTCCCGGGTCCTACCTGCACCCGCCGCCCGGGTCCCCCAGGTCGGCTGTACCTCCTAGCCGCGGCCTAGGTGGGAAACCTGTTTTTGTTTTTTTTTTAACAGCACATCCAAACTGCTAAAAGAAGCTTTGGCCCTCTCAGAGAGATTCTCCTCAGGCAGACTAATGCCTGTGGGAAACCGTAAATGAGGCATTTAGATTAAGGCTCTTACTGCCCCAGATGGGTTTACAATGCTGATGAAGTAACCAAATGAAGATTGAGAAACAGACCCAAAGAAATATAGATAACTTCTTGCAATCAGCCCTGATATCATGGAAAACTCCCCCTAGCACTTACATTTAATTTAAGATATCTTATTTTGATAATGGGGCAACAGATGGCTCAGATTAAGGTGGACTCCTCCAAGAAGGTTGTCAGCTGAAGGACACAAACTCTTGCCATAGCTGGAAACCGTGGCTGCAGCTGCCACAGAGCCTAAGGCTGAAATAATGTGGGCAAATAATGACTTTGGGTGGACTGAAACATTGGAATTTTGTTTGGTTAAGCTGAGGTCAGCCACTGCACTGCTTAAAACAAAGTCAATGCACCTTGTTTTCCACACACGGTCACTCTCTCCTTCCATGCCTCTTACTCCCTCCCTTCTCCTCTACCCCAGTCTCAGCTACTTTAAGGGAAAGATGATTAGGGGAGGGGCCAAGGTTTCTATGTCAACATGGGGCACTGGAGGTCTATGCACCTGGCAAGTATGCTGGGAAACTTTGAGGAGGGGAAGAAGTCGAACTTGTATGGCTCTGCTGTATACAGGTGCCCAAGTCACCATTCTACCAGACCCACAGGGGAACTGGCTCCTGGATTCAGCTTAATGGGGTTCAGGCAGGGTTCACCTCGGGAAGGAGAGCTGACATGACCTTGTGGGTGGGACCCTCCAAGCCAATTCAACGTACTGTTGCTGTTACTTTTACATCTAAATGTACAGTAGGAATCAACGCGTTACATACTTGTGTTTCCTCATACCATAAATGCCAGAAGAGATTCTCCTGATTGGGAAGAGCTGCACGTAGAGAAATGTTAGTACTTTTTTTTTTTTTTTATGGTACGCGGGCCTCTCACTGTTGTGGCCTCTCCCGTTGCGGAGCACAGGCTCTGGACACGCAGGCTCAGCGGCCATGGCTCATGGGCCCAGCCGCTCCGTGGCATGTGGGATCTTCCCAGACCGGGGCACGAACCTGTGTCCCCTGCATCGGCAGGCGGACTCTCAACCACTGCACCACCAGGGGAGCCCCAGTACGTTTTTTTTAAAGTCAGAAAACAATTTTATTTACAATAGCATCAAAAAGCATAAAATACTTAGGAATAAATTTAATCAAGGAGGCGAAAGACATACACTGAAAACTACACAATGTTGTTGAAGGAAATTAAAGAAGACACAAACGGAAAGACATCTTGTGTTCACAAATTGAAGACTCAATATTGTCAAGATGTCAACACCACCGAAAGCAATCCACAGATTCAACGCAACCCCCACCAAAAGTCCAGGGACACTTTTTGCAGAAATAGAAAAATTTATCCCACAATGTATTATGGAATTTCAAAGAATCCCGAATAGCCAAAACAATCCTGAAAAAGAAAAGCAAAGTTGGAGGTCTCGCACTTCCTGAGAAATGTTAGTACTTTTGAGGCCCCACGATTTCAGCTACAAGTCTACAGGACTGATGATTTTGCCCACTGGAGCCTCTGACAATGGCAACCTCCATTTGTAGGTGCTCCTTGGGACAACTTGGACTGAAAGACACCAAGGTGAGAAGGGATCAGTAAGTCTCGCTTGTCAATGGAAATATGTTCAAGAATACCACTGTTCTGGCCCCAGTGGCATCTTGGTTTTATATGAAAAAGTGGTAGCTATCCCCCAGCAGAAAAGTTATCCTTCACCTTCTCCTCCCTCTGGCTTTTCTGCTTGAAGCAAAGCCACCGGCTCAATGGGATCCTCAATTCACAGTTTCCCCTAAATGCCTGGTTCTGATTCACTGATGGTTTGGCTACACCGAGACCTGATAGGAGTTCTTGGACCTGTTGCAGCCATTCAATCTCACTGTTAACATGTAGAACCTAAAGTGGACAAGGTCACTATACTCAGTGGGCAGAATTCAAGGCCACTCTCTTATCTCTTACCAACAGTCCTCTTGATGAACCTTGTTATATTTGTATTGACTCTTAGGCTGTTGCCAATGGCCTAGCTCTTTGGTCTGTACTTTGAAAACTACAGACTGGCAGATTAAAAACACTCATCTTCTGTGGAGATGTGAACTGTGGAAACAAACCACAGCTGCTGACCCAACCACTTGGGTCTCTCATATAGATATCTATGGTGGAGCCGTTCTGATGAGACTAACTGGAGTCAAGCTGCTGACAGAGCTTTGCACTGCCTTTATTGCCACTACTGCTGCCTGTGTCCGTCATTGTACTGGACATGATCCACACTGATCAGAGTAGAAGAGTCTATGTTTCTGATGCAAAGGCTACCACTGCATGTCAGACCTGGACTGCTGACAAAAGGTGACGCATTTGTCTCACATAGAATAAGGCCACGTTGCATGAGTGTGGCCCCCACCCACTCCTGGCATTTTGAATACATTGGACGTTAGACCCTTGTCTCAGGGCTACTGGTGGTACCTCACTGCTCTTGACCTTTTTCAGCTTGGGTGTTATTGGTCTAGTCCAATCAACATTGTGGCCCTTGAAACTAATGTGTCATGTTTTTGGCTTTCTGGACCATTTACAGTCTGACAATGGTATATTTTTTATTGCAAAAGCCACTCAACAATGGGCTACTGGCCAAGGTACTTAGAGGACTTTCCATGCTCTCTATTATCCACAGACATCTGGTATAGTTGAGTGTTGGAACAGTCACCTCAGAAATCGACTCAAAAAGATCTCTTACTCTATATCCCTCATCCCCTCCTAGTTCACATGCTTCAGTACTAGGTATTTTGGTCACTGAATGGGGCTGTCTCCAGATAGGGATCATCTCCTCTTGCCCACTTCCTAGGTAATGATAAGGACAAAAGGGGTGGGGTAGGGGTGTATAAACCTACTTTGAAAATCCAGAATTCTGCCCTGGGCATGACACTTCTTTCTTTCCCCTACTGACAACTGCAGGCTGGCCTGGTTGGTACACCCTCTTGGTAGCAGCCCAGCCAAATGGAGCCTACGGGATTTAAACATAAATCTGTTTCAGCTACTTGAATTCTATTGTGGGATGGATATAGTCCTAGCTTATAAGGATAATGACTACATAGTTGAATACCTTGCTCCTTGAGTCCCCCTAACGTGTTCCATAAGGGCCAAAATGGGAGACATAATGGGTCCCTATATGTTTTATAAAAATGTTTTTATGCCTTTTGCACCTACCCTTCTGGATAAAAGGTCTGGGTGTGAGTAGGGGGTGACTGGGAGAAGGTGAAGTTATAGTTACTGGAATGGGACACACTGATTTTTGATGGGGGAGGTAAACAATCCCAGCACTAGGAGAAGGAACGTCTTGGACCTTGGGAGGCACAGGAAAAGGAGAGACATCAGTGATCTTCCGTCTTTCAGAGCTATCCCTGGGTCTTTCCTCATGAAGAAAAACACTTAGGTGAGGCTCTCCTAAACTAGAAAACACTAAATTTAACTCACTGCTGGGTCTGCCATAGCTCACAGGATAGCTCTGACCACAATTGCCATTCTCCTCAAACTTAGTAAGAAGCCAATTGAAAATGACAGGGAATGGCCTGGCCCTTGCACCTCCCATGCAAAACATGTGTCAGTACCTCTGGATATCTTTCCCACTCCCATTCCTGTAGCCTTCACTAGTCACTCTGTGGGGTGGATGAATGCCACCTGGCGGGCAGCAAGAATAAACAGCACAGTTTGGACTGCCTGCCTATAGGCAGTCCCTCCATAAACAAGGACTAGACTCAATTATTCAAACTGAACTAGGAACCCTAAGGCCTACCAACTAGTTGCTGACCACATTTAGGGGGTTCCAATAATTATAAGCATTTTCTTTCCAGGGACACCATGTGCACCCTCAGGACTGTACGTCTTATGTGGAAGTTAGGCATTAACTTTCCTCCTCTTAAAAACACAGTGGCTTGTGCTTTAGGGAAGGTCATATGAGACCTTTAAGAAACACCGTCAGTAGATCACAGAGCCCTCAGATTACTGGGAGGACTATCTGAAACGAAGCTGCTCTTGATAACTTGGGGGAGTTTCTCAGAGGGATTACTTACTTACTTGCTATCTATATGCAACCAGTGGGCAGTTATTCCTACAATGAGAACCACTGAATTAGAAGAGGTAGGAAAAAATTTGTCCTGACTTCAGCTGAAAATGGATGACATCACATTGGCCCTAGAAGGCATTCAAGCCAGCCTCAGTTCACTGCTCAGAGCTGTTAGGATTGATATAATTGCCCTAGATTTCTTCCTTACAGGCCATGGCAAAATACATGCAATTGCTAAGACATCCTGCTGTAACTAGATTAATGCTTTGGGCCAAGGGGAAAAGTCAATACAGAAACAATACCTAGGAAGAAGCCAAAGTAGATTCTGATGGTTTTTGGGATTTGTTCAGCTGATTGGGTCTGAAGCCCTGGGGAGCACAGTAATTAATACTGCAGGTTGGCCTCATCCTGCTAGTTGGAGTCTATTGATGGTACCCTTATTAAATGTTATATGAAACAAATTTAATGGATTTGGTCCCAGCCTCTGATGGTCAGATTAATCAGAATGACAAACAGAGTGGCATACTGATGGGAAAGTTTGCCAGAAGCCAAGAAACTGTTGAAACAAGGAGTGGATATTATTGAGAGAAAATTTTTTATGGGTCTCTCATAATTCTGCACATCTTATAAATACAGGCACTGACTGCCTCTGGTGGGCAGAATAATGGCTCCCCAAAGATGTCCATATCCTAATCCCCAGAAACTATGAATCTGTCACCTTACATGCCAAAGGGACTCTGCAAATGTTATTAAGGATCCTAAAATGGAGAGATTATCCTGGATTATCTGGGAGGGCCCAACATCATCTCTATGAGGTCTTTATAAGGGAAAGAGGGAGGCAGGAAAGTCAGAGGAAATCGACAATGAAGCAGATGTTCAAGTGATCTGGCCACATGCCGAGGAATGAGGACAGTCTTTAGAAGCTGGAAAAAGGAAGGAATGGATTCTCCCCTAGAGTCTCCAGAAAGAACACAGCCTTTCAATTTTAGCCCTTTAAGATCCATTTTGGATTTCTGACCTCCAGAGTTGTAAGAAAAATATGTGCTGATTTAAGCGACTAAATTTATGGTTGTTATAGCGGAATAGGAAATTAACACACTGTCTTTGTTCTGGACCATTTTTTCAAGGATATTTGTACAGTGGTTTTTGAAAACCTAATATCTCCCTCCAGAGCAAAGGGCTGGAGGCTTACTGCACATTTAAAAGACATGGGCTCAGGACTTCCCTGGTGGCGCAGTGGTTAAGAAGGCACCTGCCAATGCAGGGGACAAGGGTTTGAGCCCTGGTCCGGGAAGATCCCACACACTGCGGAGCAACTAAGCCCATGCACCACAACTACTAAGCCTGCGCACCACAACTACTGAAGCCGGTGCGCCTAAAGCCTGCGCTCTGCAACAAGAGAAGCCACCACAATGAGAAGCCCGCACACCGCAACGAAGAGTAGCCCCCACTGGCCGCAACTGGAGAAAGCCTGTGCGCAGCAAATAAGACCTAACGCAGCCAAAAATAAATAAATGAAATGAATTTATTAAAAATAAATAAACAAAAGACATGGGCTCCCCACGCTCTTATAATTCAACCCATTGCATGTACAGGTGTCACCTGGCCCCCTCTGCATCATTCTGCAGAAGTCAGGGATTGGGGAACCAGTGCAAGAAGATGCTGATTCACTGCCCACTGCTACCGCTGTTGTTGTTTCTAACATAAGAGTCATGTGCCTTCTGCCAGTATTCCATGAAACTGTTAGTTTATAAGTAGGAAAAAAATCTCAAACCCTTCACAATCCTTGTTAGATTATAGAACAACTCAGATAAGCTATGATGTTGTCTTCACCTTTCAACTCATTTGAGAACCAAGATTTTAAGAATTATTTGGATGAAATGAAAGGATTGGATGACTAAATTTTTTTTAACACTTTTCATCTTCAAGTTGCCTTTTTTTTTTTTGACTGCGCTGTGCAGCTTGTGGGATCTTAGTTCCCCAACCAGGGATTGAACCCAGGCCCTCAGCATTGAGAGAGTGGAGTCCTAACCACCGGACTGCCAGGGAATTCCCTTTAAGTTGCCTTCTTGAGTGCTACAAAACTCCCCAGCATCCGGAAGCATTCTTTTTTTTTCCAGAAGCATTATTATTCTCTGAAATTCCTAGATGATTTGCTTCATAGAGTTTGTACCCTTTAACTTACTTCTCTCTGCTTTCAGAGAACACCTAAAATTTCTCCATGGCTCATTTGGTTAGTTTATACAACAAGGTGGCAGACTCTTCATATAAGGTAACCTCCTAAGGTCAGGAAACACATTCCAAACACATGTGTTTGAATAAATTTGTCCTCTGAAATCATAAGGCTTGGAGTTTTACGCAGAATAAAACCAAGCTTGAGTCTAATTACAAAAATATTTATCCCTGTATTTGTATGTTTCCAGGAGAACCAGTCTTACCACTTCTGTAAGATATTCAAGGCTTGCCCTAGGAACTGTGTCTCAGGTTATCAGTAGTATCCTATTTATAAGAGAGGTCAAAAGAGAATAGTCTATGAATATTTTGAGGCATTTTCAGAAGGCCTGCATAAATTCAGACTCCTAATAAGAGATCAGTAGGTGAAATGTAATAACACTAAAAGCAAGTTTATAACAGAATCCTGGCAATACTTACCAATATTGGGGAAAATCCAAAGTAAGGTTTATCACGAGTAATATAATCAATAAAGAGACTGTAGTGAAATATGATTTTTTGATATTTGATAACATTTGCTATTCTACTTTGTGACAGAGGACTAGGAAAAATGTAGATAGTAGGGATGATCCCACCAGCTCTCTGTACAGCTTGGTTCCCAAGGGACATTTGGCAATGTCTAGAAACAGTTTTGATTGTCATAATAGTGGTGGGGTGGTAGTACTACTGGCATCTACTGAGTAAAGGTCAGGGATGCTGCTAAACATCTTACAATGCACAGGACCACACCCCACCACCTGCAAACAAAGAATGATCTGGTCTCAAATTTCAGTAGTGTCAAGGTTGAGAAACCCTGCTGTGTAGGACAATAAAAAACAGTGAGACCAGTGATGGAATAGTTCTGTATCCTGGCACCTAGTTATGGTTACATGCATCTATACATAGGATAAAATTGCATAGAACCACATACACACATGCACAAATCAATGAAGATTTAAAAATATGGTGAAAACTGAATATGGTCTGTAGTCTAGTTTACATATCAATTCCCTAGTTTGATATTATGCAGCAAAAATTTAAGATGTCACCATTGGGGGAAGCTGGGTGAAGGGTACAAGAGACTCTTTGGAGTACTATTTTTGCTACTTCCATCGGAGTCTATAATTATTTCAAAATAAAAGTTAAAAAGAAATGGTGAGGGGGCTTCCCTGGTGGTGCAGTGGTTGAGAATCTGCCTGCCAATGCAGGGGACAGGGGTTTGAGCCCTGGTCTGGGAAGATCCCACATGCCACGGAGCAACTGGGCCCGTGAGCCACAACTACTGAGCCTGCGCGTCTGGAGCCTGTACTCTGCGACAAGAGAGGCCACGACAGTGAGAGGCCCGTGCACCGCGATGAAGAGTGGCCCCTGCTCGCCGCAACTAGAGAAAGCCCTCGCACAGAAACGAAGACCCAACACAGCCAACAATAAATAAATAAATAAATAAACAAATAAAAAGAAATGGTGAGTGACTTCCCTGGTGGTCCAGTGGGTAAGACTCCATGCTCCCAATGCAGGGGGCCCAGGTTTGATCCCTGGTCAGGGAACTAGATCCTGTATGCTGCAACTAAGAGTCCTCATGCTGCAACTAAGAGTCCACATGCCACAACGAAGAAGCCCGCATGCCGCAACTATGAGCCTGCATGCCACAACTAAAAAAAAAAGATCCGCATGCTGTAATGAAGATTCCACGTGCTGCAACCAAGACCCAGCACAGCCAAAATAAATAAATTAATTAATAAATTAAAAAACAAAAAAGAAATGGTGAGACTGGAGCAAAATAAGAACCACAGGTGTGTTCTTCAGAGAGGTTTCTCTTCCCTTGTGCCTCTGCTGGCCCCCTCGTTGCTTCTGTATGTTACGCAGTGGCTGGCACAGCTGTGAGATCCTACTTAGCAGCTTGTATTCAAAGCTTGTGGTGGCTGTAGATGTATTTGTACATTCTACCCAGTGGTCTGAAGTTTTAGTTGACAAATTAATAAACAACCATCCTCACCACCTCTTCCGCAGTCCTAAGGCTCAGAAACTTATTGAACATTTTACCCTACTCCCTTTGATTTGGAAGTAGCCCTAGAGATATTTGTGGACTGTTCCTAGGCTGTGGACCACAGTTTAAGATCAGTGTCCTAGCAAAGTTTCTATTTCTCACCACTGCATCTTTCTCATGAAGTTGCCCCTTTCAACATACTTAACCAAATCATATCCATTCCTCAAGGTCTGGCTCAAATCATTTCCTTTAAAATCCTTCTCTGACTCTCTTTCCTTCCCTGGCACCAAGCAGGGAGTGAATAATGTTTCTTTCCTCTGAAACTATTGCAAAGCAAATAAGGCTCAGGTTATGTATGGTATGTATTATCTATCTATCATCTACCTATCACTGCACTATAAACCTTGGAGGAGACAAAGGAGTATAAAATATGATTTACTGATCTAAATGAATTTCTTCTCTAGTGGTAAAAATGACAGTTCAACAATTCATGTTAGCAGTAAATGCTCTCTTGCCAAGAAATTAGCTTAGGCGTTGTGTGGTACTAATGATGATTAAGACTTGATCCCTGTATTCAAGGACCTTGTCTAATAAAAGAAATATGCACATAATTTAAGTGTAACACAAGGCGGAATGTGATAAGTGACAGCAGAAAGGTAATAAAGTCATATGGGAATATATTTAGAGAATATGTCTGATCAAAAAATGTAATCAGGGAAAAATTGTTAGGGAATATCACATTTCAGGTAAGTCTTGAAGGATGGGTAAAACAAGTCAAAATGGGAGGGAAGAATTTCTACTTGCAGTGAAAATGTTGTGTTGAAACCTACAGGCAGGAAAGCACGAGGCAAGCTTGGAATGCTTAGTGGACTCACTTGGTTGAGGGTAAGATATGAATGAGGAGCAAGGTTTTTTGGTCACAGAGGGCCCTGGACGCTATGCCACAAGTTTAGATATTATTCTGAAAGTTTGGTGAGAGTTAATGACAATTTTCTGGGTGTCACAATGGAAGCTTAGTTCTGGAAGGATAACATATGGCACCAATAGAAAATAGTTTTGAGGATGGTGACTTTAGACTGAGGCAAAGGAATCTGTAGGAGGTTATTGTTGCAATCTAGGCCAGAATTAATGAGGGTGTGAACTAGACTGGTAGCAGGAGAAACAGTTTTAGATAATAGAAGGTATGTTACAAGTGATGAATTGTCAGGTGAAGTGTACAAATGATTATGATGGTCAGAGGAAAAAATTATTCTGCTTGGGTGTTTTCTAAGAGAGAAAGCAGCAATAATGGACACAAACTCAGGGGGTGTAGTGACTTGAAGGAATGATCATAGGTGAGAAAACTACAATGTACATGTGCTTCTAGAGATGAGAGTAAATATGTTTGACTGCAGCAGATTGTATCTATAAAGTAATGGGAGTGAAGCTTGAAAGAGCAGGAGTTAGTTGTAGAAGGCCTTGCATCCAGTTAAGAAGCTTGGGCTTCAGTTTTGAGACAATGGGAGTTTAGAATGGATCTCGAGTAGGGGAGTAACATGATGAAGGCGTGTTATTTACGTGTTATTTGACATATGTACCATCTTGTGTTATTATGTAAGTTTAATCCTGGACACAGGATTAAAGTTTGCTCAATAAATTCTTGTTGATTGACTGAATCGATTGACTCATTTTGTCAAGGAAGAATTCTTCTACCATGTGAATAATAATCTCATTAATATACTTTAATTTTGAATATTGAGACTTATAAAAAGGGATCTATCCAGTTAGATCTGGCTCATATTGGCTTGTGAAAACTGAATGATAAATTTCAGGAATTTTGTGAGCAAGAACCACAAGTTGGTAGCTTGAGACTGGCCATTTTGCAAGTATTTACATCAAGGAGATTGGGAAATGCTAAAAAATCAAAGCTTGTTTTCTGGAGAGTTGGTTATTAAACATATATCACCACGGCACTGCTTATCTCCACCTCCCTTCATTCTTCTAACCCCCCCCTCAAGGTTTTTGAGGGCGGAGACTGAATCTTATTTGTCTCTGTATCCTCAACACAGTATTTGGACATTAACGTGCTCAATTAATGTTTATAGAATGAATGAAATATGCTCTTGTAATTTTTTTCCAGACTATTTAATAAACAAAAATCATTCAAAAGAAATTCAAATAGAAATCTAGACCTTGTGGGCCAAATCAGATCCTATGCCTGTTTTTGTAAGTAGCTTTACTCGGACACGGCCAGGCTTAGTCATGTATGTATTGTCTATGGTTGCTTTGTGCTACAAGGGCAGAGCTGAGTATCTGAGACAGGAAATGTATGGCCCACAAAGCCCAACATATCTACTATCTAGTCCTCTCTGAAAGTTTGCTGATCCCTGATCTAGACCCACACATCCAACAGTTTCTTAAAAGGTAGGATTGTTCCTAAAAAGGGCCATAATGAATTACTATACCGTATATTCTTATAGATAAATTATATTACTTCATAAATTGTGCATAGACATCAGAATTTTGTAGAAATTAATGTAGACACAGATAATTATAGAGCAATTTCATAAGCGTAGGGTTAGATATAAATGGTTTTCCAGTGGTGGAACTTTCTACCTTGAGAAGTAATGATTACCTCACATGTAAACATAAGCAAATAGTCATCCTTTAGCAGAAAGCCTTGTATAATTTGTTCATGTTATTGAACAATGCTGCCAGAAACATAGCTGACATGAAATGATGTCTATATTGCAATTTATACTTTAAGAACTTCTCTTAGACCCAGATTCCAAAATGGCTCTGCTAAAAAGTGGTCTTCATGCAAGAGTACTTATAGCCAGAACACAGTTGTATGGTTTAAGAACAGAAATACACAGTGTATCTTTGCATACACGGTGTGGTGTCAAGAGTTTACATTTGCAACACTGGTTAATAAAGTTCAGGTCCAGTGTTGTACATTCCTTGCAAGTCATCTTTAAAGGCAAATGACGAGGTCATTTAAAATTTAGAATTCTCTACGGGAAAATTAACTTCCTGTTTCTTATTTGTACCCACACTACATCGATAATAATTTTTGAACAACTACCTTTAATGCCACCTAAAGTCTGAAATGGAGCAGTAACTTAATTTGATAGAATATAAAATGAACACCTCAGCTACATTAAACTGCCCCAGTTGGGTGGACACTCCTTGGGTACCCTGTTTCTGCCCCAAACATCCTGGGGAACCGCATTCACAGAGAATTCAGGGGTGGGCTAGCAGGGCTGTCAGCGCGGGAGCGAAGGCCATTGTCAACACAGGTGGCCTGATCACCTGACCAAACCGGGCTGACCCGAGGGTGGGAAGCTCTGGTCGTGGAGCAATGACTCCGCGGAACTGCGCAGGGTAGCTACAGGCGCGTACACCATTTTCCCTTCGTTATGATGAGGATTTTTTTTTCCTCCATTAACCTTTCACCTCCGGCGCACCGGACTGTAAGAGCAAGCGTTTTAAATTTTTCAAGTATGCAAAACTTATGCACATTTAAAAATGAACCACATAAAAAAAAAATGAACCACAAAAAACCCTCGCAGGCATGTTTCAGACCCTCCTCCCAGTGGGGGTATGCGAAGCCAGCACAGGCGCGGAGTGGGTGCGCACCGTAACCGCGGGGTGTAAGATGACTGGGTGGAAGAAACTACCTAGCCCGCCAGCGCGCAGGCGTATTTCCGACCTCAGCGCCCAGTGGTCGAGCCCCCTTTCCAGTAATTTCGCTAGCCGTGACGTCATCCCCATGCGCCCTTACGGTGCCTCCCAGAAGCCGCAAATTCATTTTTTGGTAAAGGGGTAAAAAGCAATGAACTGACCTCTTCCGCCCCACTTTGTTTTTAGTCCTTCTCTCTGAACGCGCCTACGCTTTGCAATGGAACGGGAGAGGGAAAGAAAACCGGCCACAGCTACAAGCGGCAGCAGGCAGGCATGACTCGGCGACGTCGCCAGCCACGTTACCCGGCGTGCCCCGCGCGGCGCCGGCGGAGGGACGTGGGGGGAGGGGCGGGGAGGAGGAAGCGGCTGCGGCTGCGGATGTCGCTGCGACCGAGTGGCGTCTGAGCACACGGCGGCTGCTGAGCGCCCGACCCGGGCCTGCGCCGGAGCCCACGCCAAGCTCCGCGGCTCCTCGCCCGCTACGGCGGCCTTGCGCCCGTTGTCACTGAGGCGACGTGCCCCACATTCTCCGCTACTCGGGCTGGCCGGCTCTGGCGTCCCCTGGCTCCCCCTCGCTCGCCCGCTCCCTTCTGCGCGCCTGAGTCACCGCCGCCGCCATGGCCGAGAATGGTGAAAGCGGCGGCCCTCCGAGCTCCCAGGACAGCGCCGCCGCTGCCGAAGGTGCCGGCGCCCCCGCCGCCGCCGCCGCTGCTGCTGCCTCCACGGAACCCAAGATCATGAAAGTCACCGTGAAGACCCCGAAGGAGAAGGAGGAGTTCGCAGTGCCCGAGAATAGCTCCGTCCAGCAGGTGAGGGCCGCCCGAGGCTCGGGGCGGGGTGGGGATGGCGGCAGGACCTCCTCCCGCGGCGGGAGAAGCTTTTGCAAGGGCCTGGGAGGAGGGGGTCGTCCCCGGAGCTGCCCTCGGCTTTTCTCCCGGGCCTCCTTCCAAGTTAGATCACACCCAGGTTCGTGGGTTTGCACCTGGGGACGCCGCAGAGGTTTGTGGCGGGGCCGCGCGGCCTGTTTGCGGGACGTGCCGACGCCGCTTTCCACAGCGCCTTCCTCCTGCTCGGGCGTCCGCAGACCCCCAGCCGCCTCCCCCAGCTCCCCGCCCCCAGCCGCCTCCCTCCGGCTCCTCACAAAGGAAAGGGACCCGCCGCCTGGCTCCAGGCGGGGTGGAGGCTGGGCGAGGGTTTGCCTTAGCCTAGTCCGCGGTTTTGTCTCATGAAGGAAAAAAAAGAGGGGGTGCTCATTGTTTTACCTGCTTGCGGGTTAAGGTGGATTTTGGGGGGTGAGGATCACGTGTACATTTAGTTCTGCTGAAATCTTTCCCACCTTCCAGTCTTTAAAGAAAAAATTAACTATAATGTAGAAATTGCTTTCAGCCGCATCTTAATAGTACAAGGCTTAAGGAGAAAGGTGGATGACTTTCAGTTATGACTTGCTGGATTTCTTTTTAAAGTATATTTGTTATCCCTTAGATGCTAATCGTTGGGGAGGATTTTGTTTCATTTTAGAGGGATAGCTATGTTCTTCAGATACTAGCGCTTGCAATCTGATAAAAGAGAACGAAATTGGAGTTACTGGAGAAAAATAAAAAATAACTCACGGCTTAAAATCTGTTCAGGAATACAAATTTTGTAGTTAATAATCTTGAGGAATTTAACAAATCGTTTTAGTTTGTTGTTGAATATACGTCCCAGGATATTGCCCTAATTATTGAATTGATTTCAGGCAATGTGAACAGTTTATGAAGAAGCAAAAATTCCTGAAATGTACCTATAGATTTCCCTAGGAGTAATAAATGATTGGGGTATTTTTTATGTAATTCTGAAAGGTGGTGTGTAGTGAGAAACTTTGACTACCTATTGAATCACTTCTTTTGGTCTCTCAATTCTCCTATAAAAATTTTCCTTAACATTTTAATATTTTGCGGCCTACAGGAAAATTGAAATGTGCAGTGAACACCCATGTGTCCCTCACCTAAATTAGAGTTTTGCTTTATTTGCTGTATGGCACAATTAATCATTTATCAGTCAATTTTATTTTTTGGGTGCATTTCAAAGTAAGTTGCAAGTATTAGTACATGTTACCCTTAAAAAGCACTTAAGCAATGTGCATATCATTAACCTGAGTTCAATTTTTAACTTAAAATTTTTTTTTACGTAAGTTTGACTTGCAGTGAATTGCGCACGGTTGCCATTCCACGAGTTTACACAAATACATACACCTGTTTAATCCGAAGCCTAATGGAGTTGTAGAACTTCGTAATTAACTAGAAAGTTCCCTCTTGCCCTTTTCCAGTCAGTTCAGTCACGCCCCTCTGTCAACCAGTGTTTTGATATTTTTCCTCCATGGACTTGTTTTGCTTATTCTAGAATTTCACATAAGTGGGATTATATGGTATGTACTCTTGGGAAAGGCTTTTTCATTCAGCTTAGTGTTTTTAAGTCTCGTGTATCTTCAGTAGTTCTTTCCTTTTCATTGCTGTGTTGTCTTCTGTTGTATGAATATACCACCACTAACTGGGCTCTTTCCAGTTAGTTGCTATGAGTACTCTTATACAAATCTGTATTGTTGGACAAATGCGTTTATCTCTCCTGTTAGAAGTGCTTAAAAGTGGAATGACTGGGTCATAGCGTAGCTGTAGGTTTAGTTTCATAAGGAACTATGTTTTTTAAAAGTGCTTGTACCATTTTACATTCACACTGACAGTACATGGGAATTCCCGTTGCTCCACATTCCTACTAACATTTGATAGTATCAGTCTTTTTTTAGTGGGTGTGTAGCCATATTAACTTTTGAAGCCCATAGTTCTATCTAGGATTCCTGGTTCAGGTCTTCACCATCCTGGCTGCTTTCAGTATTTTACTGTAAAAGATTAGAAATAAAGTCAATATTTTGTAAATAGAAGAATTCATTTAGTTCAGTTTATTATGCTTTTTATCTGTGAGGATTTTTTAACTTTTTGTGATGGCGAAACTAGAATTTCAAATTCTGTGGAAGTTTTAGTTTTACTCCTCTGGAACCAAAGTAAAATTTTAATAGATAAAACTAAAGTCTCTCTGTAGCAACTTTTTGTCATGGCAGTTGAATTTTTGTTTTGACGAATACTTTCTGTTGAAGCAGAAAACGTGATAAAAATTGAAGCTCATCACTGCGTCAAGAACCAGAAGACAAATTGAACTACTATGGGCTCTGTTAGGGGAAGTACATACAGAAAAATGTACAAGAATAAGAAAAGTAGTTTTCACATCGTTTGTAAAATTCTACCTGAAGCACACAAAAAAAGCATCTGTCATTTTATAATTTTAAATTTTTCTAAGGGTTTCACAGATTTAAACTATTTGCTACAGATTAAAATTTGTCATTAAAATAAACTTAATGACATTGAGATTTCACTAAAAATGTTTAGTAAAAAATTGGGAAGTATTTGGTTTGGAAAATTCTTATCTAATCTTAGAGGTAAAGAGGGTAAGCAAAAGACCTACAAAAGGATAATATTGAAAGCTTAGGCTTTCTATCAGGCAAATCCCATTTTCTGCAATTTAAAATTTCTTTCACTGTTTCTATATAACGTAAATTCTCAATACATTATGCTGAAGTAGTATTTATATGAACATGTTCTAATAATTGATGAAACTATATTAAATCTCTTAGGTATAAAAAAGTTGTAAGGTGGTTATTAATTTTCTTGTTTTTCCCTCAATTTCTGTTTGTGTATAACAGGCAGAAACAAGATACTTTAATACAGTTTGTATTTAACACTTTTAACTTGTTCAATTGATAATAAAGCTTATACTTTTTTAAAATTAAAGTGAAATTTATTTTTCATTGCGTACTCAGAATCAGTTGAGTAATGTTTAAATTTCTAACTAAAGGTGGTTAGAATATAAACTTCACTATGTTCCAAGATGATTTCATTAATAAGGGTTTTCATAATATAAGTAGATAGATTTTTAAAAATGTGTAATGGCAAAAAGTCCCTGTGTATGAGATTATGTTTTCTATTAATCATTATTTTCTATTGGAAACAGTTTGAGGATTTCTAAGTGTTAAACAAGATGAAGTCCAGAGGAATGTTGTCTGTGTGTGAGTGGTTAAAATTAGTGCAGAGAATGGGAAGGGCAGTTTTGTATACTAGCTCCTAACTAGCTTGTTCTGGGATTTTTGTGGCTCTCTAGATTATAGTGTAAGATTTTGAAATGCAGTCACCTGAAGTATTCAGGCAGTGTATATTGTAGTTTTAGAAAATACCTTTGTCACTTGAATCTTTTAGAAAAATACTAACATACTTAGACATAACGTAAATATTATGTATTGAATAGAAGTGAACCTTTCCTTGATAAGAGAAATTATATTGCGTCAGTGTCATCATCACAAACATCATTTAAAATTATACTTTATAGGGTAGATCTAGAACTCTTGTCCACAGTGGTGCCACCAGCCACATCTGACTGTTGAACACTTAAAATGTGGCTAGACTGATTTGAAATGTGCTGTAGGGGTAAAATACACACCAGATTTTGAAAACTTTTGGCTTGTTTCTTTGCATAATGTTTTCAATATTTATCCATGTTGTAGCATGTATCAGTACTTCCTTTTTATTGCTGAATAATATTCCCATGTATGGATATATATGTTACATTTTATTTTTCAATTAGTTGAGGGACATTTGGGTTGTTTCTACTTCTTGACCATTATGAATAACGCCTATGTGAATACTTATACAAGTTTTTTGTGGCCATATGTTTTCATATTTCTTGAGCATATGCCTGTGAGTTGAATTACTGGGTCATGTGATAGCTCTGTGTTTACCTTTTTGAGGGACTGCCAAACTATTTTCCAAAGTGGCTGTACCAATTTTTATTCCCACCAGAAGTGCATGAGGATTCCAATCACTTTCCATTGTGTATAACACTTGTTATTGGTCTGTCTTTGATCGTAGTCTTCCTAATTGCTGTGAAGTACCTTACTGTGATTGCTTGGCTTCCTGTTGCTCAAGCAGCAGTTCTTAATATGGTCTGGGGGGTCACCAGGGCCCTTCTCGGAGGATCATAAGATCAAAATTAGTTTCATGATAGTTCTGAGAGGTTATTTGTGTTTTTCACTCTAATTTTATCACAAACAAGCAGCGTACTTTTTCAGAATCTTTTAGATGTGAAAATCCAATTGTCTTCTATTATGAGACTAAAGTGATGTGCAAAAATTTAAAACAGTGCTATTCTTCAAACTAGGAAAATAGCTATTTTTCATAAAAAAGGTATTTAATGTAATGAGTTTGTTATCTTGAATGAATTTTTAAAAGATTTCTCAGTTTTAATTTCTAGTATATCAATAGATATAACCTACATAAACAAAAACTCTGCGGTTTCAAATTTGTAAGAGTTGTGTCCTGAGGCCAAAAATTGCTGCAATGGAGTATTTAATAGATTACGTAGATACTTACAAGATTGAGGATTGGGCTTCCCTAATGGCGCAGTGGTTGTTGGGAGTCCACCTGCCAATGTAGGGGATGCGGGTTTGAGCCCTGGTCTGGGAAGGTCCCACATGCCATGGAGCAACTAAGCCCGTGAGCCACAACTGCTGAGACTGGCGTGCCACAACTACTGAAGCCCGCGCGCCTGGAGCTGTGCTCCATAACAAGAGGAGCCAACTCAATGAGAAGCCCACGCACCGCAACGAAGAGTAGCCCCTGCTCGCTGCAACTAGAGAAAGCCCGCGCGCAGCAGTGAAGACCAAGGCGCCACAAATAAATACATAAATTAATTAAAAAAGAAGATTGAGGATTGACTTCAATAAATTACTGTTATTTCTTGCCTAGAAACTGTGGTAGCCTACTGGTCAGTCTCCCCCATTAATTCCTAGAGCAATCTCTGAAAAATAGTAATCAGATCATTTTATTCTCTACATAAAACTAACAGCTCCCTATTGATCTTGGACTTATGTAATGTGGCCATGAGGCCCTGTGAGATAAGATTGTATCCTGTGTCTCCATTCTGACACCATCTTTCCTCCTTGGCTCTTGCTTTATTGACTTCTTAGTTCCTTGACCTGTTAATCACATTTTTTTTCCTGCCTCAGGAGTTTTGTGCAGTTTGTTTTTGCTACCTGGAACGCCTCCTACTCTTTGCCCGTTCTCAGTGCAAAGGTCACTTTCTCAAAGAAGTATCCATGATTTTCCAGAGTTGGTTGGGATTCCCCATTGTACTTTCTCACAGCACCCTGTTTTTGGTCATAATTTATTACAATTTAAAGTCTATATGTGATTATTTGATTAATGCTTTTTTTTTGCTAGAGAGGATCTGTGATTGTTCACTATTGTGTTACCAGAGCTTAGCACATAGTATGTGTTCAGTAAATATTTGTTTACAAATGAATCTATCATATGCATGATAATGTGTAATTAATAATTACTACCAGTTGTTCAGTCATTACTGAATGCAGTACAGTTGTCCCTCGCTACCTGCCAGGGATTGGTTCCAGGACCCACTGTGGATACCAAAACCCACAAATGCTCAAGTTCCACAGTCGCCCTCTGCATTTGTGGATTTGGATGGCTGAGTGTGTACATAATCTCATTGGTTTCTAGCCCTCCTCTCACGGCTTCGTTTTAAACTGCTCTCCCCTTAGCTCACCACTCTTGACTGCCGCAGGGTGTTCACTCTCGCTTCTGGTTACTGGAACAATTCTTCTAGAATAGCCTTTCCTTTTTTTTCTTTTTTTTTTTTTTTTTTTGCGGTACGCGGGCCTCTCACTGTTGTGGCCTCTCCTGTTGCGGAGCACAGTCTCCGGACGTGCAGGCTCAGCAGCCATGGCTCACGGGCCCAGCTGCTCCGCGGCATGTGGGATCCTCCCGCACCGGGGCACGAACCCGTGTCCCCTGCATCGGCAGGCGGACTCTCAACCACTGTGCCACCAGGGAAGCCCTAAAATAGCCTTTCTTAACAGAGGATCTTCATCTGAACCACAGAGCACAGCAGGGATTTGAATGACTGTCACTTTTTCCAGCTAATATACTTTTAAATGCATAGGAGAGAAGTTAATTCTTTTTTTTTTGCGGTATGCAGGCCTATCACTGTTGTGGCCTCTCCGGTTGCGGAGCACAGGCTATGGACGTGCAGGCTCAGTGGCCATGGCTCACGGGCCCAGCCTCTCCGCAGCATGTGGGATCTTCCCGGACGGGACACGAACTCGTGTCCCCTGCATCGGCAGGCAGACTCTCATCCACTGCGCCACCAGGGAAGCCCGAGAAGTTAATTCTTTACATAAAGTAGGGTGTGCTGCTAAATGTTTTATCAACTAGTTCTTTGGGGAAAAACAGCACTGATTTACTGTAGTGTTTGCTGATTTCCATTTGTAAATACCTCTCACCATGGAAGATTTTAGGCTACTGATTCTAAACTGGCTTACACAATTCCTGAAAATTCAGCAGTCTAGCTGGTAGGAGCCATTGCTTACAGTGGGTGTCTTAAGGCAGGTGTCAGCAAACTAGAGTGGGCCAAATCCACCATGCCCATGCACGTCTCTATTATCTTTGCTTTCAGGACAGACCATGTGGCCCACAGAGCTGAAAGCATTACTATCTGTCCCTTTACAGAAAGTTTGCTGACCCCTGCCTTTAGGGCATTAGGGCTTACTGGATCTCGATTTTGTCACACTTCCTCAAAACCCTTCTCATTGGAAAATTTGCCATGACTTAAGTTTAACAGTGTGACCAATAGAGATAATGCAAGCTACATATGTAATTTAAGTTCTCAGCCACTTCAAAAATAAAATTAATTTTTATTAGAATATATAGAACATAAAATTTACCATCTTAACCATTTTTGAGTGTACAGTTCAGTGACATTAAATACATTCATATTCTTGTGCAACCATCACCACCATCCATCTCCAGAACTCTGTTCACCTTGAAAAACTGAAACCCTGTACCTGTTAAACAATAGTTCCCCATTATCTCCTCCTGCCAGCCTCTGGCAACAACCATTCTACTTTTGGTCTCTATGAATTTGACTACTATAGGTTTCTCATAAGAGTGGAATCATAGTATTTGTCCTTTTGTGACTGACTTTCACTTAGCGTAGTGTCCTCAAGTTTCACCCATGTTGTAGCATGTGACAGAATATCCTTCCTCTTTAAGGTTGAATGATGCTCCATTGTATGTGTATACCATTGTATGTATATACCCACTTTGTGTATCCATTCAGCTGTCAGTGTCACTGGGTGGTTTCTATCATTTGGGTATAGTAATGTTAAATGTTTTATTTAACCTAGTATATCTTAAGTATCATTTCAACATGTAATTGATATTTTAAAAATTGAGATATTTTACTTTTTTTTTCATACTAGGCATTCAAGATCTGGTGTGTATTTTACACACACAGCACATCTCAATTTGGACTAGCCACATTTCAAATGCTCAATAACCACATTTGGTTAGAGACTTCCAAATTAGATAGCATAGCTAATAAAGTCTTCATGCTTCATTCCCTACTTACCTCTCCCCCTTTATTCACTGCATTTCAGCCATTTTTAAGTCTTTCCCTCCAACTATCACTAGCTCTTTCCCTTTCTGAGCTTTTGCCAATGCTGCTAATGACAGTAACATAACAGTACTTATTCCAGGCTTATCAAGGCATACTGCATTATTGTTATTTTTTTTAAGTTTCACTTTATGATGAAAGTACTATTGTTTCCTCTTTTTTAAAGTGAAGAAACCGGAACTCAGATTAGTAATGTGATTAAATTTATACGCCTGTTAAATAGTGCAGCCTAGATTGAAATCCAGTGACTAACTTTGGAGCCCACACCTAACCACTGCTCCAAGCTGCCTTGACTTTCCTCTGGTTGGCTTTTCAGCCTTTGGGTTTATTTAAATGTCAGTTCATTAAAGGTTGATTGGACTCACCAATCTAAATTAGATCAATGACTATAATCTCTTGATACCATTTTGTGATTATATGGACTTTTTCCTCTCCACCCCATACTGTCAGAATTTACAAAGGTAGGGGTGTTTTGCTTACCTCTTAATCCCATTGTACCTACCTAGTATTGCACTTGGCACACATTGAGTAATGCAAATATTTATTGAGTGAATGAACAGTGTTTTAAAGATTTATTTGCAGTATTTTGTACTTAGTTGGGACTATTTTAACAATGTGATTTACTTAGAAAAATGCGACGTTTATTCGTGGTTTAATCAAATGTCTAAAGGCATTATTTTAGTTGTTTTTGTATCTGAGCAGCTTAAAAAGAAAATCCCATTAAAATTAGGACTGGAAATTTATTAAGAGACTAAAGTTGCTATCTTCAAATCTGTTTGATGCAAATATTACTGAGTTAACATACCGAACAAATTCCATTTATTATAAGCATAAATAAAATGTATATATATGCGCCTCTATTTTGCAAATACTTTCATTATAAGAAGATATGAACTCTGGTTTGTTCCAGGTAAGTTCATGCCATTCTGAGTTAGTTTGATGTTCTGTAGATATGACAACACAGACTGCTTGGTTTATTGATTAAGCAGCTTCTATACAGATTTCTAGACTAGTAAAATGTTTTTGATAAATTTTGTATAGCCTTTAAAGCTCTCTCCAGTTTTTATAAAGGATATGGCTTTATTTGTTTTTAAAATACAGACTGCAAAGAAAATGAAATACATTATGCATGCTGTTACTTTAGGAAGTTCAAATGATGTAGAAAAGTATGAAATAAGGGGACCCGTTCAAAAAAAGTTACTCTAAATGTGTATCTATCTATCTGATTCGGTCCGGAGAAGTGTTTCTCTATTTACCCATATATAATTTTCTGTTTATTCCTGTTAAGCAGATGGATTATTACCCACACTTTTTCCTTACGCTTTTTATTTGTATCTTTGCAGTCTTTCCATATTGGCATGTGTAGAGCTAACTCATTCCACTATTTATGATTATTTGTGTTTTTATATTAATATTTTGAGAAGTGGGGAAAGGGTGTTGTCATTATTAACATTGAAATGTGGTCTGCATTTTGGAGAGAGCATGAACCTTGGAATTTGAGAGATCTGACTTTGGGCAAGGCGCTTGACACGTCTGAGCCTCACATTTTTTTTTTTTTCTTAACATCTTTATTGGGATATAATTGCTTTACAATGGTGTGTTAGTTTCTGCTTTATAACAAAGTGAATCAGTTATACATATATTCCCATATCTCTTCCCTCTTGCGTCTCCCTCCCTATCCCACCCCTCCAGGCGGTCACAAAGCACTGAGCTGATATCCCTGTGCTATGCGGCTGCTTCCCACTAGCTATCTACCTTACGTTTCCTAGTGTATATATATCCATGCCTCTCTCTCGCTTTGTCACAGCTCACCCTTCCCCCTCCCCATATCTTCAAGTCCATTCTGCAGTAGGTCTGTGTCTTTATTCCTGTCTTACCCCTAGGTTCTTCATGACTTTTTTTTTTCTTAAATTCCATATATATGTGTTAGCATACGGTATTTGTCTTTCTTTCTGACTTACTTCACTCTGTATGACAGACTCTAGGTCTATCCACCTCATTACAAATAGCTCAATTTCGTTTCTTTTTATGGCTGAGTAATATTCCATTGTATATATGTGCCACATCTTCTTTATCCATTCATCCGATGATGGGCAGTTAGGTTGTCTCCATCTCCGGGCTATCGTAAATAGAGCTGCAATGAACATTTTGGTACATGACTCTTTTTGAATTATGGTTTTCTCAGGGTATATGCCCAGTAGTGGGATTGCTGAGTTATATGGTAGTTCTATTTGTAGTTTTTAAAGAAAACTCCATACTGTTCTCCATAGTGGCTGTACCAATTCACATTCCCACCAGCAGTGCAAGAGTGTTCCCTTTTCTCCACACCTTCTCCAGCATTTATTGTTTCTAGATTTTTTGATGATGGCCATTCTGACCAGTGTGAGATGATATCTCATTGTAGTTTTGATTTGCATTTCCCTAATGATTAATGATGTTGAGCATTCTTTCATGTGTTTGTTGGCAATCTCTATATCTTCTTTGGAGAAATGACTATTTAGGTCTTCTGCCCATTTTTGGATTGGGTTGTTTGTTTTTTTGTTATTCAGCTGCATGAGCTGCTTGTAAATTTTGCAGATTAATCCTTTGTCAGTTGCTTCATTTGCAAATATTTTCTCCCATTCTGAGTGTTGTCTTTTGGTCTTGTTTATGGTTTCCTTTGCTGTGCAAAAGCTTTTGAGTTTCATTAGGTCCCATTTGTTTATTTTTATTTCCATTTCTCTAGGAGGTGGGTCAAAAAGGATCTTGCTGTGATTTATGTCATAGAGTGCCCTGCCTATTTTTTCCTCTAAGAGTTTGATAGTTTGTGGCCTTACATTTAGGTCTTTCGTCTATTTGAGCTTATTTTTGTGTATGGTGTTAGGGAGTGATCTAATCTCATACTTTTACTTGTACCTGTCCAGTGTTCCCAGCACCACTTATTGAAGAGGCTGTCCTTTCTCCACTGTACATTCCTGCCTCCTTTACCAAAGATAAGGTGAACCTATGTGCGTGGGTTTATCTCTGGGCTTTCTCTCCTGTTCCATTGATCTATCTTTCTGTTTTTCTGCCAGTACCATACTACCTTGATTACTGTAGCTTTGTAGTATAGTCTGAAGTCAGGGAGCCTGATTCCTCCAGCTCCGTTTCTCGTTCTCAAGATTGCTTTGGCTATTTGGGGTCTTTTGTGTTTCCATACAAATTGTGAAATTTTTTGTTCTAGTTCTGTGAAAAATGCCAGTGGTAGTTTGATAGGGATTGCATTGAATCTATAGATTGCTTTGGGTAGTAGAGTCATTTTCACAATGTTGATTCTTCCAATCCAAGAACATGGTATATCTCTCCATCTATTTGTATCATCTTTAATTTCTTTCATCACTGTCTTATAATTTTCTGCATACAGGTCTTTTGTCTCCTTAGGTAGGTTTATTCCTAGATATTTTATTCTTTTTGTTGCAGTGGTAAATGGGAATGTTTTCTTGATTTCACTTTCAGATTTTTCATCATTAGTGTATAGGAATGCAAGAGACTTCTGTGCATTAATGTTAGATCCTGCTACTTCATTAAATTAATTGATTAGCTTTAGTAGTTTTCTGGTAGCATCTTTAGGATTCTCTATGTATTGTCTCTGCAAACAGTGACAGCTTTACTTCTCTTCCGATTTCGATTCCTTTTATTTCCTTTTCTTCTCTGATTGCTGTGGCTAAAACTTCCAAAACTATATTGAATAAGACTGGTGAGAGTGGGCATCCTTGTCTTGTTCCTGATCTTAGTGGAAATGCTTTCAGTTTTTCACCATTGAGGACGATGTTGGCTGTGGGTTTGTCATATATGGCCTTTATCATGTTGAGGAAAGTTCCCTCTATGCCTACTTTCTGCAGGGTTTTTATCATAAATGGTTGTTGAATTTTGTCAAAAGCTTTCTCTGCATCTATTGAGATGATCATATGGTTTTTCTCCTTCAATTTGTTAATATGGTGTATCACGTTGATTGATTTGGGTATATTGAAGAATCCTTGCATTCCTGGAATAAACCCTACTTGATCATGGTGTATGATTCTTTTAATGTGCTCTTGGATTCTGTTTGCTAGTATTCTGTTGAGGATTTTTGCATCTATGTTCATCAGTGATATTGGCCTGTATTTTTCTTTCTTTGTGACATCCTTGTCTGGTTTTGGTATCAAGGTGATGGTGGCCTCGTAGAGTGAATTTGGGAGTGTTCCTCCCTCTGCTATATTTTGGAAGAGTTTGAGAAGGATAGGTGTTAGCTCTTCTCTAAATGTTTGATAGAATTTGCCTGTGAAGCCATCTGGTCCTGGGCTTTTGTTTGTTGGAAGATTTTTAATCACAGTTTCAATTTCAGTGCTTGTGATTGGTCTGTTCATATTTTCAATTTCTTCCTGGTTCAGTCTTGGCAGGTTGTGCATTTCTAAGAATTTGTCCATTTCTTCCAGGTTGTCCATTTTGTTGGCATAGAGTTGCTTGTAGTAATCTCTCATGATGTTTTGTATTTCTGCAGTGTCAGTTGTTACTTCTCCTTTTTCATTTCTAATTCTATTGATTTGAGTCTTCTCCCTTTTTTTCTTGATGAGTCTGGCTGATGGTTTATCTATTTTGTTTATCTTCTTAAAGAACCAACTTTTAGTTTTATTGATCTTTGCTATCGTTTCCTTCATTTCTTTTCCATTTATTTCTGATCTGATTTTTATGATAACTTTCCTTCTGCTAACTTTGTTCTTCTTTCTCTAATTGCTTTAGGTACAAGGTTAGGTTGTTTATTTGAGATGTTTCCTGTTTCTTAAGGTGGGCTTGTATTGCTATAAACTACTCTCTTAGAACTGCTTTTGCTGCATCCCATAGGTCTTGGGTCGTCGTGTCTCCATTGTCATTTGTTTCTAGGTATTTTTTGATTTCCTCTTTGATTTCTTCAGTGATCACTTAGTTATTAAGTAGTGTATTGTTTAGCCTCCATGTGTTTGTATTTTTTATAGATCTTTTCCTGTAATTGATATCTAGTCTCATGGCGTTGTGGTTGGAAAAGATACTTGATACAATTTCAATTTTCTTAAATTTACCAAGGCTTGATTTGTGACCCAAGATATGATCTATCCTGGAGAATGTTCCATGAGCACTTGAGACACATGTGTATTCTGTTGTTTTTGGATAGAGTGTCCTATAAATATCAATTATGTCCATCTTGTTTAATGTATCATTTAAAGCTTGTGTTTCCTTATTTATTTTCATTTTGGATGATCTGTCCATTGGTGAAAGTGGGGTGTTAAAAGTCCCCTACTATGAATGTGTTACTGTCGATTTCCCCTTTTATGGCTGTTAGTATTTGCCTTATGTATTGAGGTGCTCCTATATTGGGTGCATAAATATTTACAATTGTTATATCTTCTTGGATCGATCCCTTGATCATTATGTAGTGTCTTTGTCTCTTCTAATAGTCTTTATTTTAAAGTCTATTTTGTCTGATATGAGAATTGCTACTCCAGCTTTCTTTTGGTTTCCATTTGCATGGAATATCTTTTTCCATCCCCTACTTTCAGTCTGTATGTGTCTCTAGGTCTGAAGTGGATCTCTTGTAGACAGCATATATTTGGGTCTTGTTTTTGTATCCATTCAGCCAATCTGTGTCTTTTGGTGGGAGCATTTAGTCCATTTACATTTAAGGTAATTATTGATATGTATGTTCCTATTCCCATTTTCTAAATTGTTTTGGGTTCGTTATTATAGGTCTTTTCCTTCTCTTGTGTTTCCTGCCTAGAGAAGTTCCTTTAGCATTTGTTGTAAAGCTGGATTGGTGGTGCTGAACTCTCTCAGCTTTTGCTTGTCTGTAAAGGTTTTAATTTCTCCATCAAATCTGAATGAGATCCTTGCTGGGTAGAGTAATCTTGGTTGCAGGTTTTTCTCCTTCATCACTTTCAGTATGTCCTGCCACTCCCTTCTGGCTTGCAGAGTTTCTGCTGAAAGATCAGCTGTTAACCTTATGGGGATTCCCTTGTGTGTTATTTGTTGTTTTTCCCTTGCTGCTTTTAATATGCTTTCTTTGTATTTAATTTTTGACAGTTTGATTAATATGTGTCTTGGCGTATTTCTCCTTGGATTTATCCTGTATGGGACTCCCTGTGCTTCCTGGACTTGATTAACTATTTCCTTTCCCACATTAGGGAAGTTTTCAGCTATAGTCTCTTCAAATATTTTCTTAGTCCCTTTTTCTCTTCTTCTTTTGGAAACCCTATAATTCGAATGTTGGTGCGTTTAATGTTGTCCCAGAGGTCTCTGAGACTGTCCTCAGTTCTTTTCATACTTTTTGCTTCATTCTGCTCTGCAGTAGTTATTTCCACTATTTTATCTTCCAGGTCACTTATCCGTTCTTCTGCCTCAGTTATTCTGCTATTGATCCCATCTAGAGTATTTTTCATTTCATTTATTGTGTTGTTCATCATTGTTTGTTTCATCTTTAGTTCTTCTAGGTCCTTGTTAAATGTTTCTTGTATTTTGTCTATTCTATTTCCAAGATTTTGGATCATCTTTACTATCATTATTCTGAATTCTTTTCCAGGTAGACTGCCTATTTCCTCTTCATTTGTTAGGTCTGGTGCGTTTTTATCTTTCTCCTTCATCTGCTGTGTGTTTTTCTGTCTTCTCATTTTGCTTATCTTACTGTGTTTGGGGTCTCCTTTTTGTAGGCTGCAGGTTCGTAGTTCCCGTTGTTTTTAATGTCTGTCCCCAGTGGCTATGGTTGGTTCAGTGGGTTGTGTAGGCTTCCTGGTGGAGGGGACTAGTGCACAGGCCACATTTTTAACATGTGATGTAATATCTGCTTCACTAGATTGTTTGGAGGATTTCATGAGATAATATGTAAAAGTACCTGGCTCAGAGTTTATATACTTTACTTTTATTGGTTTCTTTCCTCCTGTACGCTTTTGTTTGCCAGTGAATTGAGTCTTAATTTTTTTGTAGTAGAAGGAAGAATGCGAGCTTGTGTAAGTGAAGCATTTAGTTTGTGGATGTTAGATTTAGGTCATAGAAACTCCTAGAAATTACATTTTTATTGATAATTCACTATAACATTTTTGACTGAGTGTTCAGTTTTATATTTATAAGAGGTACCCTTTTCTCATATAGCTGCTTATGTCTCTAGTTTATCTTATACCCAACATCTTCGTGTAAGATTTATGCAATGGTTTTTTTTTTTAATATATATTTTTAAAATTTATTTTTGGCTGCGTTGGGTCTTTGTTGCCGTGTGCGGGCCTTTCTTTAGTTGTGGTGAGCGGGGGCTACTCTTCATTGGGGTGCGTGGGCTTCTCATTGCGGTGGCTTCTCTTGTTGCGGAGCACGGGCTCTAGGCTTGTGGGCTTCAGTAGTTGTGGCTCATGGGCTCTAGAGCACAGGCTCAGTAGTTGTGGCACACAGGCTTCGTTGCTCCGTGGCATGTAGGGTCTTCGCTGACCAGGGCTCGAACCCGTGTCCCCTGCATTGGCAGGCAGATTCTTAACCACTGCGCCACCAGGGAAGCCCCTATGCAATGTTTTTTAATGAGGGTACTTTAAGGTTACTCAGACTCACGCATTTGTTGCAATAAGTTTTATGTTTCTGCAGACGAATAGTGTTTGTGGACTGCCTCTGTCTAAAGCTGCTTTGAGAAGTTTTAAGATTGCTAATTGTTTTTTTTCCTAAGTCAATATTACTTGGTTTCTGATTTTTTGTTGTAGTATTCAATAAAAGTGTAGTAGGTAAAACAGACATAGAAGTAAAGTTCAAATGTTAGAGATCAAATTTTGGAAAATTTGAAGCCACTGTAAGCTATTTCCTCTGCCTTTTTTTAGAGTGCAGAATAGAAGTTTAAGGATATATGAAGTATGTGCAGGATTTTTGGCTCTTCTACAAACACATAACATTGTTTAAGTTGATCATATTTGGATTAAAATTTTATAAAATACAGCTTATTTGGAAAAGTATAGCATATCTCTTTGATATGGTACAGTTAAAAACTAAGATTTATTCATTTTTGTTTCTAGTGGAGTGGCAGGCAGCTGAGCGTCATAATCCTTGGGTTTTGTAAGTTTGTTCCAAGCTTTGGATAACTTACTCAGAGTAAATGAATATTACATTAGTCTATTTGGGAGTAGTTCTAATACCTAAATTGTTTGACATCCGTTGTTTGAAATGTAAAACTTATTTGTATAACAATTAGATTATAATAAGTAGTCAGATTATACAGTTTCCCTTTGTATGGTACTAGAAGTATAGCTGTACCCTGTCCTAATGCTCTCCAACTTTCACCATGAAGTGCTATAAACTCATACTTTTGAATTGCCTTAGGTGCCCCTCAGAACCAAGAGTTCCATGAGGCTAGAGGATCCTAGTATCAGTGATGCTAATTTTCAACAATGCTGTGATTCTGTAGGAGGAAATTATTTCTTATGGGTCTTGTTAAGGACTTTGGTTTCTTGAGATTTTGTTGTGAGGATTGAATGAGATGATGTGGGGGTGTGGTTCCAGGCACAGTGTAGCTGCTAAGTTAGCAATGAATGTAAATGCTTTTTGAACTGTGTGCCTTAGGATTTTACTCTTTTGCATCTAGGATACCATAGAGAAGCCCCTAGTCTGTCCAGAAAGCCCACCTATCCTTCCTAACACTGACAACTCATGGCTAGTAGGATTCCAGCCCTTAAATATTACTAAGGGCTCAACTAAACTATTCACAACTGTTCTATAAGCATTTGATGCTAGATAATGATGTTCATGGATGACCGTCTCTTACTCTTGGGTGATCATCCCTGCTGTGATTTACACCTTATAGCCACTCTGGTCTGCTACCTAAAACTAAGGTATCTTTCCCCCCCCACCAAGACAAATTTTATTTATTTATTTTTAAATTTTTATTGGAGTATAGTTGATTTCCAATGTTGTGTTTCAGGTGTACAGCAAAGTAAATCAGTTATACATATACGTATATCCACTCTTTTTTTACATTCTTTTCCCATATAGGCCATTACAGAGTATTGAGTAGAGTTACCTGTGCTATACACTAGGTTCTTATTGGCTATCTATTTCATTTATAGTAGTGTGTATATGTCAATCTCAATGTCTCAATTTATCCCTCCCCCTTTACCCCCTGGAAACCATAAGTTTGTTTTCTACATCTGTGACTCTTAAAACTAGGGTATCTTCATCCCAATTTGCTTCTGATGACCTACCCAAGACAAGGTATATGATAGCTTTCTGGCTAGTTGAGTCACTTGAAATTGGATGCTCAGGAAAGTTGGTCATTTACGTTTCGACTTTCTGCTGTTTCTTATGTGTAGGGCATTCACAATCAACTTTTAAACCTATTTTAAGTATAGTACAGAAGAATGCACACATAAATGTACAGCTTCATTTATTAGCGCAAAAGTTAGAAGCAGAATATTATCAACTTCCCAGATGTCACTTGTGATCCCTTACAATCACCACCTCCTCTTAACTACAACTTTTCTCACTTTTGACACTATGGTTTTTGCCCCTTTCCTCTCTTTTAACTTATGTTAATGATAACTTATGTTAATGAAATAACATAGTTTATTGTCATTTGTGATTGGCTGCTTTTGCTCTACATTGATCCATGGTGACATATGGTTGTAGTTCATGTGTTGTCATCATGTGTAACAGTCTATTGAATATATCACAATTTGTTCTACAGTTGAAGGTTTGGGTTGTTTTAAGTTTTGGGGAAATAAAGTTTGAACTTCCTTGAACTTGTCTTTTGGTGTACCTGTGAACACATAATTCGTTAGATAAAATCCCAGAAGTGGAATCGTTGAGTCATACAATAAGCATAAATTCAGCTTCTACTGTGAAATGTTTTTCTGAAATATGTGAATTTATACTTCTGTTTGCAATATATGTGGATTCCAGTTGCTCCAAATCCTCTGCAACAGTCTGTAACAGTCTTTTTAAATAGTACAACCACTTTATTTATTTATTTAGGCTGCATCAGGTCTTCGTTGCAGCACATGGGATCTTTTGTTGCGGCACCTGGGCTTCTCTAGTTGTGGCCAACGGGCTCCAGAGCGTGTGGGCTCTGTATTTATGGCGTGCGGGCTTAGTTGCCCTGCGGCATGTGGGATCTTAGTTCCCCCACCAGGGATCGAACCCTCATCCCCTGCATTGGAAAGTGGATTTTTAACCACTGGACCACCAGGGAAGTCCCTGTAACAGTCTTTATACTGGACTGTTCGGTGGGTGTGTCACTGGTTTTAAAGTTACCTGATGTTGTTAATTAGGATGAGTCCCCTTTGTTTGTATTATTGGCCATTTAGATTTCATTTTTGTGAAGTTCCTATTTCAGTCTATTGACTAGTTTTCAGTTGGGTTGTGTCTTGCTGATTTTCATGCTTTATGTATAAAATCTGGATTCAAGCTCTCTGTTGGTTTTTGGTATTGTAGATATTTTTTCTCTGTTGCTTATCTTTTTACTCTATTAATGATAGTTTAATTTATTGTGCCTTTTTTATGGCTAAATCTTTTTGTGTCCTGTTTAGGAAATCTTTTCCAATTGAACTAATATTGATTCATCTTTTTGGTACTGTTTAATTGCAAGGTACTGTTTAATTTGCATGTAGTTAAAGTACATACTCCATATGATTTAAAATTTTTGAAATATGTCGACTTACTTTATGGCCCAGTATATAAGTTTGTAAATGTATTTAAAAAGAACACTTATTCTGTAGTTGTTGGGTACAGTGTTCTATACATGCCAGTTGGGTCATCAGTTAATTTTGTTGTTCAAAGCTTTTATATCTTTTTTTTTTGCCCTATTTTATTCTATCAGTTACTGAGGTAAATATGCTAAAATATCTTACTGTACTTTTGGATTAGTCTGTTTTTCTCTGTAGTTCAATTTGATTTTTGCTTTATGAATTTTGAAGCTATATTATGTACATATACACTTAAAGTTTTATCTTCTTGTGAGTTGAACACTTTATAATGTTGAAATGTCCTAGTTGCTTTTGTATTAAAGTTTGCTTTTTCCAGGGAACTATATTCAATATCGTGTGATAAACCATAATGGAAAAGAATATGAAAAAGAATGTATATATATGTATAACTGAGTCACTTTGTTGTACAGCAGTAATTAACACAACACTGTAAATAAACTACACTTCAGTGTAAGAAAAAAGTTTGCTTTGTCAATTAGAGTAGCCTCATTAACTTTATTTGGTTAATTTTTACATGGACTATCTTTATTCATTCTTTTTATTTTCAGTATTTCTTTTCCTTAGTAGTTTATGTGTATATCTTTTTTAAGCAGCATGAAGTTGGGTTTTTAAATCCAGTTCGGCAATTTTATCTTTTTAACACATAGTCTCTTATGTAATCACTGATACATTTGGTTTACGTTTACCATTATACTATTTGATTTCTGTTTTTCCTGTCTCCTATGTTGCTTTTTTCTCTTTGTTTTGTATTGTTCTGTATTATTCCAATCGTTCCCCCCCTTTTTCCCAGTTGCCCCTTTTATTAGGTTGGTAGATGCATGCTGCTTAAACTATTCTTTTAGTAGTTATCCTAGAGATTACTATATGCATCTTATAAAATGTCTAAATCAGTAAGTACTTGTACTTTCCAGTTAATTCAAGAACCTTAGAACAGTTGAACACTGTTCACCTGCCTGTGGACTACACTTGATCTTCCTTCCTTCCTTCTTTCCTCTCTTCTTTTCTTCCTTCCAACACAAGACATTGTTACTAATGTTTTATAAAGTCGGTTTTTATTTCAATTTATTCTTTCTATTTTTTTATTCCTTCATCTAGGAGAGGATCGTTTTCTTCTGTCTGAGGAACATTTCCTGTAGTCTGTATATGCTGGGTAACAAATGCTCTGTTTTTGTGCATCTGAAAATGTCTATTTTGATTTCATTTTGAGGGATTTTGCACTGGGTATAAAATTTTAGTTTGGCAGTTAATCTTCCCTCTTTATAATTTTTTTCTTAATTGTTTTTTTCTTGTGTGTGTGTGGTACTCGGGCCTCTCATTGTTGTGGCCTCTCCCGTTGTGGAGCACAGGCTCTGGACGCGCAGGCTCAGCGGCCATGGCTCACGGGCCCAGCCGCTCCGCGGCATGTGGGATCTTCCCGGACCGGGGCACGAACCCGTGTCCCCTGCATCGGCAGGCGGACTCTCAACCACTGTGCCACCAGGGAAGCCCTTTTCTTAATTTTTAAATCATGGATAATTTCAAATATACAGAAGTAGAGATAATCGTAAGTTAGATCCATCATGAATCCTTCACCCAGCTTTGACAATTAATTTTGGAGCCAGTCTTGTTTCAGGTGTACTTTCCCTTAAGGCCCCTCTACATACCGCATTATTTTGATGCATCTTTCATGCCTTATATCACTTCATCCTTTAATATTTCAGCATGTATCTCTAAAAGCTAAGGATCTCTTTAAAAAATGCAATATATTATCCTGCTTTACCAATTAATAATGTCTTAATTTCACCAGTCCAGAATTTCCCCATTGTTTCAAAATGATTTTTTAAGTGTAATGTTGGCATGGATTTATTATTATGTAGTTTTAACTTTTAAAAAATACTTTACTTTTTTGAGCAGTTTTAGATTTACAGCCAATTGAGCAGAAAGTACAGAGTTCCCATACTCCCTGCTCCCCCTACTTTAACCTCCCCCACCATCGACATCCTGCTCCAGAGTGGTACATTTGTTACAATTAATGGACCTCTATTGACACATCATTATCACTCAAAGTTCATAGTTTAAGATTCACTCCTGGTGTTTTGACAAATGTATAGTGTATGTGCTCTACCTTTAACCTAACTCCTGGCAACCACTGATCCATTTACTGTCTCTATAGTTTTGTTCTTTCCAGAATGTCGTCTAGTTGGAATTATACAGTACGTAACCTTTTAGATTGGCTTATTTGACTTAGTAGTATGCATTTAAGGTTCCTCTATGGTTCTTTTCATGGTTTGACAGCTCATTTCTTTTTATTGCTGAATAATATCCCATTGTCTGGATGTACCAAGGTTTATTTATCCATTCACCTGTAGAAGAATTTCTTGGTTGCTTCCAAGTTTTAACATTAATGAATAAAGCTGCTATATACATCTGTGTGCAGGTTTTGTCTGGACATAAGTTCTCAATTCCTTTGGGTAAATACCAAGGAGAGGGTGATTGCTGGATCGAATGGTAAGAGTATGTTTAGTTTTGTAAGAAATTGCTAAACTGTCTTCCAGAGTGACTATACCATTTTGTATTCCTATCAGCAGTGAATGAGAGTTCCTGTTGTTCCATATCATTGCAGCATTTGGTAGTGTTATCTGTTTTGGTTTGGCCATCCTAGTAGTTGTATAGCGCAGTCTCCTTATTTTAATTGGCAATTCCCCTAATGGCCTATGATGCAGAGCATCTTTACAGATATGCTTATTTGCCATCTGTATATCTTCTTTGATGAGATGTCTGTTAAAATTTTTTGCCCATTTTTTAATTCAGTTGTTCAGTTTCTTGTTGAGTTTTAAGAGTTCTTTGTATACTTTGGGTAACAGTCTTTTATCAGATGTGTCATTTCCAAATATTTTCTCCCAGTCTGGCTTGTCTTCTCATTCTCTCGCAAAAGATTTTTTTTTCAAGTGGGATCCAAATAAAGCTCACACATTGCAAGGGACTGATAAGTTTCCTATTTTTCCTTTTCTGGCAAGTATGCTTTTATTTCTTTTTCCTGCCTTGTTGCATTGGCTGATATTTTTAATATGCTGTTGAATAGAGTGAATAAAGAGCAAACATCCTTGTTTTGTTACTGATCTTAGAGGGAAAGCATTCAGTTGTTCACCATTACTACACCAAATTGTAGATATTTTGTAGATGTGCTTTATCAGATCTGGGTAGTTACCTTTTATTCCTGATTCCCTGGGACTTTTGTCATGAATGAATAGTTTCAAATGCTTTTTTACTATCGATTGATAAGACGGTGTGGATTTTCTTTTGTCAGTGTGGTGAATTATTGATTTTTCAAATGTTGACTTACTTAGCGGCACACTTCTAGGATAAACCTAACTTGGTAATGAAGAATTACTCTTGTTCTATATTGCTGGATTTGTGTGCTAGTATTTTACAGAGGATTTCTTCATCTGTGTTCATGAAGGATATTGGTCCCTAGTTTTCTTTTCTGGTTTTGGTATCAGGGTAATATTGGCCTCACAAAGTAAATTGAGCAGTGTTTCCTCTTCTGTTTTCAGAAGAGAGTGAATGAGTTCTGGCAGCTTGAATCTTTCAAGAAATTGGTCCATTTCATCCAAGTTGTCAAATACTTGCATGTAGTTTTCCTTATTCTGTTAATAAAATCTGTGAGGTCTGTAGTCATTTCCTTCTGTTGTTCCTGATATTGCTAGTCTGTGTCTTCTCTGTTTTTTTCTTGGCCATTCTATCTAGAGGTTAATCAATTTTACTAATATTTTAAAAGATTTTTCTCTTATTTTTCTGTTTTTATTTTGATTTCTGCTCTTATTTTTATTTTTTGTTGGGTTTCATTTGCTTTGTGTCTAATTTCTAAAGGTTGAAACTTAGATTACTGATTTGCGATCGTTCTTAAATTTAAGCCTTTAATACTATAAATTTTCCTAGGCATTGCTTTAGCTGCATCTCAGAAATTTTGACATATTGTAACTTCATTTTTGTTCAGTTGAAAATATTTTCTAATTGCTCCTCAAGACTTTCTTTTTGACCCATGAATTATTTAGAAGTATTTTGTTTAATTTGGGAGTTTTCCAGATATCTTTCTGTTATTGATTTCTAGTGTAATTCCATTATTGTCAAGGAATATACTTACATGGCTCAATTATTTAAAATTTCCAAGGTTTGTTTTTATGGCCCAGTTTATGGTCTTACCTTGGTTGAGTGTCCCTTGTGTACTTAAAAGTATCATTTCATCTATAGGTTCCCCTCTGCTTTTTCCCCATAGCAATTTATTTGTTAAGGACACCTTTTTGTTGGCTTTAGTAGCTGTATCCTTTTAATATCTCTTAACGTATTCCTTTGTTGCCTACAAATCTGGGGGAAATTTATTAGACCTAGAGCAGGCAGTGGTTCTTAGTAGTGTACATCAGAATCACCTGGGAAGCTTGTTAAGCCATAGATTACTGGGCCCTATCCTCAGAGTTTCTGATTTGGTTGGGGCCTGAGAATTTGCATTTCTACCAAGTTAACCTGAGAATGGTGAATGTTGCTCACCTGGGGACAACACTTTGAGAAGTACAGCAGTTTCTCAATCTTGTTATTGATTACATTTTGAGTTGGAAAATTCTTTGTTGTTGGGGCTGTCCTGTGCATTGTAGGATGTTCAGCATCTTCAGTCTCTACCCACCAGTGGTACTTAAGCCCTGTTGTGACAACCAGAAATGTCCTTAGACATTGCCAAATGCTTCCCAGGGCAGATAGAGACCTCCATTCACTTTAGGAACCGCTGCTTTAGGGTGACTAACTGGGGAAAACTCTTAGATCTTTATCTCTGAGTTCTTTTATTTTAGCCTGGTTAGATTCTCCTTGGAGACACTATATATTACAGTCTTTCTGCTTGGATGTTGAAGGTCCGGATGCCAGCATTCTGTTTGATAGGTGTGAGGTGAAGGGGGAAAGGCTCAGTATCTGGTATGTCTCTGTTTACTTAATCTTCTGTTTTTAGTGTTTTATGTCTGTTCTTAATGTGTCTGGTGTGTTCTTTAGTTCAGAGACCCTCCGTTCCCCTTCCAGAGAGAAAAAAAAAATCTAGTCTTTTGTTGGGTTTGGGGAGGGACAGTTGCTTACTTAGTGTGCAATGAAGATGTGTCTGCTTCTTAGACTTTCAAATCCCGTTATTTTAGCCCTTAGGCACCTCTCACCTTATACCTTATCCTCAGCCTCTGGTGGTACCATGTCGAGTCTTCCAGGAATTCCGTAGATTGTGGGGATTGAATTAGCTTTTAGCTTGGCTTTCTGTATTGCCAGTTCAGGATTCAGTTCTCTTGGGTCCACTGGGTCCAAAGTCTGGGTTGAAAACTTTGTTCCAGTTAAGACCAAAAGGTCTCAATTTGTTCTGTTGTATGAGTTTCTGCTTTAAAAATTTCTTTGTGCACATCGTATGTCTGATAAGACTTGTACGTAGAATATATAAGGAATTTTTACAACTCAATAATAGGAAGGCAAATAACCCAATTAAAAAATGACAAAGGATGTTAATAAAGTTCTCCAAAGAAGATATATAAATAAGCACATGAAAAGATGCTCAACATTGTTAGCCATCAGGGGAATGCAAATCAAAACTACTGCACATCTACTAGGATGGCTATTAAAAATACCAGTCAGGTAATAAATATTGGTGAAGGCATGGAGAGATTAGAACCCTTATACATTGCTGGTAGGATTGTACAATGGTATAGCCATTAGCCACTTTGGATAACACTTTGGTGGTTCCTCAAATGATTAAATCAAGAGTTACCATATGACCCAGTAATTTAATTCCACATCTAGGTATATACCCAAGAGAAATGAAAACATATGTCCACAGAAAAACTTGTACATGAATGTTTATAGCAACATTATTCATAGTAGCCCAAAGGTGGAAACAGCCCCCATGCCCATCAGTTGATGAATGAATAAACAAAATGTTGTATATTCATACAATAGAATGTTGTTTGGCCATAAAAAGGGATGAAGTATTGATATATACCATGACATGGATGTACCTTGCAAACATTGCATATTATATGATTTCACTTATTGTGAAATGTCCAGAATAGGCAAATCTATTTGACAGAAAGTAGATCAGTGAGCGGTTTCTTTTTTTGTTAAATTGGTATCTGTGGAGTCACTTTTTTTTTTTTTTTTTTTTTTTTTTTGGCCGTGCCACGCGGCTTGCAGAATCTTAGTTCCCCAACCAGGGATTGAACCTGGGGCCCTGGCAGTGAAAGTGCCTAGCCCTAACCACTGGACCACCAGGGAACTCCCTGATTAGTGGTTTCGTATGGTTTGGAGTGATGGGAGAATAGGGAGGTGATAGCTAAAGGGTACTGGTTTCTTTTTGAGAAGATGAAAATTTCAAAATTGACTGTGGTGATGGTTGCACGTATCTGTGAATATACTAAAAACCATTGTACACCTTAAATGGGTGAATTGTATATGTGAGTTAGTTATATCTCTATAAAGCATGAAGAAATCTTTCATTGTTGTTTCAGTGGGCATTTGAAAGGATGTAAGAGATGTGTGTCATCAATCTGGCATCTTACCTTCAAGTCCCAAAATGTGCTAAAATGCTATATAATTGTATGTTAAACAATTAAATTATATATTTTGGAATGACATGAGGTGTATCAAGGATTCTGAAAAGGATTTCTTAGTTTAAGGTTAAGAAACACAAACTTAGATTAACCTCATTTTACATATGAAAATGTTTTGATGTTCTTGAAGTCAGACCTAGATTTCAAGCTTAACCTAGCAGTTTATTAGCTGTGTCACTGTGAGGGGAGGGGGACATATTGAACCTCTCTGTTTCTATATCTGAAATAGGATTAAAAGTCATCTTCTTCAGGGCTTCCCTGATGGCGCAGTGGTTGAGAGTCCGCCTGCCAATGCAGGGGACGCGGGTTCGTGCCCCGGTCCGGGAGGATCCCACATGCCGTGGAGCGGCTGCGCCCGTGAGCCATGGCCGCTGAGCCTGCGCGTCCGGAGCCTGTGCTCCGCAACGGGAGAGGCCACAACAGTGAGAGGCCTACATACCGCAAAAAAAAAAAAAAAAAAAAAATCATCTTCTTCAGTTACTGAGGATTAAAAGAGCTGGCATTGTAGTAGCTACTATTTATTGACCACCATGTATGTGACTGATGCTTGAATTTTACATACATTTTCATTCAATCCTTATAAAAACATGTGTTCTGCTCGTTACCTTATGACTATTTCTAATAGCTGCCAAAGGGAGAATGAGATGTTTAATAATAGGAGAATGGTTAAATCATGGTTTGACTGACTTCTTTATATAGAATATTGTGCTAATGGTACTTTAAAAATATTTTTCTTGTTGGAAGTTGCTTACCTTAGGTAAAAGGGTTATATTTATTTCCTTTCTTTTTAAATTAGTTTTTATTGGAGTATGGTTGCTTTATAATGTGTTAGCCTCCACTGCACAACAAATGAATCAGCTATACACATAAAGATATCCCCTCCCTTTTGGACTTCCCTCCCATTTAGGTTACCACAGTGCATTAGGTAGAGTTCCCTGTGCTGTACAGTATGTTCTTATCAATTGTCTATTTTATACATAGTATCAATAATGTATATGTGTCAATCCGTCTCCCAGTTCCTCCCACCCCACCCCTTTCCCCCATACATTTGTTCTCTATGTCTGTGTCTCTATTTCTGCTTTGCAAATAAGATCATCTGTACCATTTTTCTAGATTCCATGTATATGTGTCATTATATTTGCTTTTCTTTTTCTGACTTACTTCACTCTGTATGATGCTTTTTAGGTCTGTCCATGTCTCTATAAATGACCCAATTTCATTTCTCTTTATAGTTGAGTAATATTTTGTTGTATATATGTACCAGATCTTCTTTATCCATTCCTCTGTTGATGGACATTTAGGGTGCTTCCATGTCCTGGCTGTTGTAAATAGTGCTGCTGTGAACATTGGGATGCATGTGTTTTTTTTGAATTATGGTTTTCTATCGTATATTTTCAAATGAAGGAAAGTCATATGGAAAAGGTCCAGAATATTTACTGCAGTATAATTTCGCATTATCTATATGATTTTTTTAAAAACCAGTTGGTTACATTGAATGTTGTAACTTGATTATGGAAAATTTCATTTATACACAAAGGTAGAATGTGATGAACTTTTGTGTACCTCTCATTTTCAACCGTGATTGACATATGGCCTATCTTGCTTTATATTTGTATTCCTCTTCATCTCCCCTCCTGCCCCTGCAAGAAAATGTTAGATATCATTTACTGTGTCTTTCCACTTACTGTGACAACCAAAAATATCCCCTTTTATTTCCAAAACATTGTCTTGGCGATAATGCTGTCATCTATCGAGAGCCACTTCTGTAGGGCATTGGGGTAAGATGTGATTCTTTGAATTTCTTTACCACCCTGAGGTTTCCTGACTTTGACAGTGGAGTAAAAAAACCTAAGTATACAGGTGATTTTGATGAAGGTTTGAGAAACTGATCTAGTGTAGAATAAGTAAGCCTTTCTTATAGTATGACACTCTTTTCTATTCTCTGTTTTTGCATTTTATTCTTGTCCCTGGGAAGCCTTTCTTCAGGTTTTCCTGGCTACTTTCTAATTAGTTTTCACTGGAAAACTTTCTCTAACTACCCTTTGTGCTTCCTCTGTACTTTGTGGTTTACTGACTGCTCGCCTTCAGGGAAAGATTTTTGCTTTCTATCTTTGCATCTGCATGATACTGCTTGTTAATAAATGTTCAATGAAAGAGGTGGGGCATAAAGTCAGTATAATTGGCTTTCTTTATATTGAACTAGAAAGGAGCAGGATTTGAGATGGAAATCTGAGGAAAAGATTATTGTAAACTTGGTAAGAGCTATGTGTGGCTTGAACTACGTTTAGCACCATTGATATAAAAAGAATAAGGCTATGACAAAGAAGTGAATTATTGGATCTTAGCAGAAGATTGAATATAGGATATGTACACCTGTAATAAAATGTTTGCATTAGAGATGAGTGAGGTGGTAACACTCATTTCCCACTAAGATCAAGATACGGACACAGAGAGACTATGTCTTTATATTTGAACTGTTGCAGTATCTGTAGTGGGGGCTTCTTTTGAGGTACTTTTCTAGAAACTAGACTAGATGATGTTACGCAAACATCCGTAATACATATTTATTTTATCTTATTTAGTTCAAGGAAGAAATCTCTAAACGTTTTAAATCCCATACCGACCAACTTGTGTTGATATTTGCTGGAAAAATTTTAAAAGATCAAGATACTTTGAGTCAGCATGGAATTCACGATGGACTTACTGTTCACCTTGTCATCAAAACGCAAAACAGGTATGTTTTTAGAAGACATTCAACTTTAAACCATGAATAAATGTTTACATTTCTCTCTTAAAAATAACCAGTCTTGGCTTTAAATGGCTTTCTGTCATTAATATGTAAATGGATTAAAATTCATTTATTTGCTGCTCACGTAGATAGCAAATGTTTTAATGATTCAGTAATGCTAATGCTTACACATCTGATATTTTAGAAGGTTTATCATTATTGAGTTATTATTTGAATTACAAAACAAGCAAATTAATGTTTTTAGCTATGTTTTTTGTTTAGAGAGATTTTTGGACAGAGATCAGGGGTGACTCATCTTCTTGGCAAACCACAAATTAGTAACCATGTTTCATTAAATCTAAGGCACCATTCAGTTTTTAAGAGATACCTTTATTTGTGTACCACTAAGTAAAAATATCTCCAATCAAATTGCTATATTTTCTTTTCACTTAAAATTATTTTATACTTAGTGAAAGAGCTCCTAGAGCTCCCTTAGACTTATTTAGATATGGTATTTTATCATCATTCAGATGAAATGAGATTCAGAACTCTTAACTGGTGTCACATGGAATGGGTTTCCAATAAACTCTCCTTATTTTTTACTTAAGGATATTAAGTAATAATCAGTTATTACTTGTATTGATTTCTCAGCCTTCTTTTGGTGAAGTCTCTCTTTATTTTTTACTTTTAACTTTTTTAGTTTCTGAGTAAAAGTGCCCCCCCCCAACCCTCAAGAACTTAGAAAGGAGTAGATAAAAAGTAGCTTATATAGTCAAGCTTTGTGATTGTGACCAGTCATTGATTCTCTTCTGTGAGGTGACCTGTCTCCCTCTCTTACATAATCAGTATGATTGAAAGTAATAAAATATTTATGACAGTATACTTCAGGAAGGGCAGTTGAAATATAGTTTGGATTTTGTGGGGTTTCACTATGTTTCTTTATATTTGTGTTCCTAGTGCTTAGTTATTTCAGGGTATTTACTCTATGATAATTTGAGTTGTTCTGAAAACTTAAACTTTATTTCTGCATATTGGAGTTCCAGAGGTTCTTTTGAAATAATTAGCTCCGGTGTTTATACCATGATATAATTATTTTTCCTAGGCCTCAGGATCATTCAGCTCAGCAAACAAACACCAGTGGAAGCAATGCTACTGCATCATCAGCTCCTAATAGTAACTCCACATCTGGTTCTGCCACTAGCAACCCTTTTGGTTTAGGTAAGTATCTTTAGTCATTTTTTTTAAGGATTTTTTAAAAACTTCCTTCCCCCCAGGGTAGTTTTAAATAAAATGATAGAATTAAACATTAAGTTACTTTAACAATGAAAACAAAAACTTGTATAGCTTATTTCTGTAGTTGTAGGTATTAAGGGAGTAGTAGTTGGAAATACAGATGTACTTGTTTAGCTTACATTTACATATAATAAGTGGTCAGTAAGTGACACATTTCTTTTCAATAATGAAAGAAATGTACTGTATGTATACCTGATCCGACCACCACATAATTGACTCTGGAGAGGATTAGCTAGTTGTTGATCATAAGCTAACCCCCTGAATACAATTTTCTTGTTTGTAAAATGAAGGGATCAGATTGCATTAGTGATTTCCTAACTGTTCTAAATGCGCACAAAAAGGCCTGGGCCTGGGAGCAAGCCCAGTGGTTAAGAATCTTCTGCATCAGCTAAAACTATCAATAGTTTTCTTATATCAGTTTTTACACTGAGGTTCTTTGGGAGGTTTTTTTTGGGAAAAGAGTAGTCTGAAGCTAACAAAAGTTGAACTACGTAGATAAATGGCTTAATGCTTCTTTCAGTTCCGAAGTTGTATGACAAGTATAGTACCTTGAAATGACATTTAAAAAAATATGTACAGTTTTCACATATCGAGGATCAAACCTTCCACCTCTTCCAGAAAAAGTTTTTTAGTAATGGCATGGATTCACATTTGCCTTTTTTTAAATGCTTGATGCTCTTATTTTTTAAAATGATCTTGGGTTAAATGTGTCTCTTTTGGTTGAAGCAGATGAGTTTTAGATGGCAAAATTATTAACATGAACAATCTAGAGAGATTAGGATGAAATTATTTAGTGTTCGGACTCATGAAAGGTGTTTTTGAGGTAAATCTCTCAGTTAATTTGTCTGAGGCCATACATCTCCCTAGTCCCTCCATTTCTTATCTCATTCCCACCCCCTCCTATCTTAGTTACTTTTCTCCATCAGTTATTCCATTTACCCTACATATTCAGCTTTTCTTTTGCTGTCTCTTTTCGTTAAGGTCTATTCCACGTTTAAAAGCCACAGAATCCCACTACCACCTTTCCTTTGCTTCCTTTGGAAAAGGAAGCTATCTTTGGAAAAGGCATTTTCTGTTTTCTGTCTATATTTCTCTTTCACTAAGTTTGCTGTGCTCCATTTCTTGTCCCCATCACTTTACTGAAAATTCCCTAGATAAAGTCACCATTGACCTCTTAGCTTGCCAAATTTAGTGGACACTTTTTTAGATTTTTAGATACTTAGATTAAAAGAAAGTGATTTAAAATCTAATTCACTCTCTTCCAATGCATACCAGTCTTTCCTTGAAAATTTTTTTTTCTTTAATTCCTGATATTCTTTTTCCCTGGTTAATTTTCTGACCACTTTTTTTCTCTCTCATTTGTGGGTCTCTTCTTCCTATTCCTTATATTAGTATTGTTCCCCAGAGTTCTGCCTTTTCTTCTCTTCTTTTACTCTATTTTCCCCAAGTGACATTATCCTAACTATAACTTGTTGACTCTCAGATCTTTACCTCAGCCCACATCACTTCTGAACTCCTTGCCTTGTATTCAGCTCTCTTTGATATTGCCTGATGTTCTCTGAGTCTGTTAGCCTGTATGTGCCTCCTTAGAAAGCAAAGAAGAACAAAACAAATAGAAAAATTCATCATCTTGTCTCAAACTACTACCTCTCCCCAACCAAATCTCTTAGTCCATAAAATCTTCTCTATCCCACCCCATGCAATTATTCTATTCTGTTGTTACTTCCTTTATGTAGCTCCTCAACTTTTAAAAATGTTTGCTCTGTGTCATTTCCACACTGTTATTAGAATATCTTAAGTGACTGTCTTGCTTTTAAAATCTTTCAAGACTTTGTGATGTAGTCCCCGTCTACCTCTCCATCCCCGTTTCTTACCGTATCTCAACAGTTATACTAGTTAGGATAGGCAATCCTGTGGTAATAGATAACCCCAAACTCAGTGGCTTATTACCACAAGCTTAATTTCTTGCTCTAAAGCTTTTCTTCATTCTTCATTTTTAAAAAAAATTTATTTAATTGAAGTAGAGTTGATTTACAGTGCTGTGCCAATCTCTGCTGTACAGCAAAGTGACTCAGTTATACACAGAGACATTGTTTTTTTATATTCTTTTCCATTATGGTTTATCACAGGATATTCAGTATGGTTCCCTGTGCTATACAGTAGGACCTTGTTGTTTATTCATGCTAAATGTAATAGTTTGCTTGTGCTTCATGTTCTTCACTGGTCAGTGAGGCCTCCATCTACATAGTTCTCAGGGACTCAAGCTAATGGAATTCTGCCATCTTATAGCTGCACCATTTGGAATGTGGCAGAATAGACAGCTAAAGTGTCCCAAGCTGGACCTTGTATTCTGTACTTGGGCCAGAAGTGACACACATCATTTCTTGCAATCCTTTGGCCATAACTAGTCACATGGGCCTGTCCAACTGCAAAAGAAATAGAATGCTGCACGTGAGATGTTTGGTGAGCACTGCTGTCTGCCCTTTTGGTCATACTGAATTGTTTGTGGTTTCAAGAATACAGCAATTCTCACATTTATATCTGTGTTTTTGTATATAATGTTTGTTGTGCCTAGTATTAAATCTTCCAGCACTCCCTACTTCTTGCAACTTACTCATTTTCCAAGTTCATTAAATGTCATCTTGTGGGAAAGCAGCCATTTCACTTAGGTACTATATTACCGTGATATCCTGTGAATGTCTCTTTTGAAGTACTTACTCTGCATTTGTTTTCTTTGTCAGTCTTTCCCACCAGATTGAGTTCTGAGGGTATACTTGTGTCTTTCTTGTCACCTTATTCCCAACATGTAGCACAGTGCTCAGTAAGTGAGGAATGAATGCATTTGGCTGGTTATATAATTTTACAAAGTTTTACAATAAGCACTTAATCATCCTCTTGGATCTATTAGGTTTCTCCATGATTTAATTCCTCCAGAGAGACATCTGTTTTCATGATTGGCAGCAGCTCTGTTCCAACCAGTCATAGGTGAATTCTACTTGCTAAACTTAAAGTAGTCTTCTGGAAAGAGATCATTAGAAGTATAATCTACTGTATATTTTTCATTTCTTCCTTTGCGGACATATTCCGGGGTGTCTTTCTGACACCAGGCAGTTCTCCAACGCTGCCTGGGTGGGTATCCAGTAGTTCAATTCGGACACTACCTACTTGGAGTTAGTGTCAGATCCCACAAGTTAAAGGACTTAATCCCCCATGACTGCTCCTACTTCAGATACCAGTCCAGGTCTCAGGCTACCAGTACTTCTGACTGGCAGGCTGTAAATCAGGTGTTCCCACAACCCCCTTATGAGGTTTGGTAATTTGCTAGAATGGCTCACAGAACTCAGGAAAACACTTTACTTAAATGTACCAGTTTATTATAAAGGATACATCTCAGAAATAGCTAAGTGGAAGAGAAGCATAGGGCAAGGCATGGGGGGTGGGGGAAGAGTGCGGAGCTTCTATGCCCTCTCTGGGCATGTCCTAATAGCACCTAGATGTGTTCACCAACCCAGAAGCTTCTGAACCTCATTGCACAAGAGTTTCACAGAACTCCATCTCTATATCCTCTTCTAGTCCTGGATGGGGCTGAAAGTTCCAACTCTCAAATCACTTGGTCTTTGTGGTGACCACCCCATCCTGAGGCTGTCTAGGGGCTCCACCCTAAGAAACATCATTAGCATAAATGAAGTATGATCCAAAGGGGCTTGTTACAAATAACAAAAGACATTCCCTTCAGTCAGGAAATTCTGAGGGTTTTAGGAGGTCTGTGCCTAGAACCAGGGACAAAGACCAAATATATTTTTGTATTATACTACACATAGGATATATATATTTATTTGGTTTTATTACTTATACTTAAATATCAAAGTGAATGCATTTTTTACAAGTCTGAATTATAGAAATTAAACATGTACTTATGAAAGTAATAGGAATTCTATTTTTGCTTTAAACTGAATGGTTTTCTGTTAATAGGCTGTTGATTCAGTTAATATTTTTGCATCTTCATATTTTAGCCTAGTCGTATTAATGATAAAACTTCTGAATTTCATTTATGTGTGTTTTTCTCTTTGTCTTCTTAGGTGGGCTTGGAGGACTTGCAGGTCTGAGTAGCTTGGGTTTGAATACTACCAACTTCTCTGAACTACAGAGCCAGATGCAGCGGCAACTTATGTCCAATCCTGAAATGATGGTCCAGATCATGGAGAATCCCTTTGTCCAGAGCATGCTTTCAAATCCTGACCTGATGAGGCAGTTAATTATGGCCAATCCACAAATGCAGCAGTTGATACAGAGAAATCCAGAAATTAGTCATATGCTGAATAATCCAGATATTATGAGACAGGTATGTGGAAAGTTTCATTTAGCTAAGAAATTATATACTTACTTTTTCTATTTAATTTTCTGTATTTAAAGAGCTTGCCATATTTATAAGTAAAAAAAAAAATTCCTAATCCTTGTTCAGGAAAACTCAACAAAGCTGTAATTCGAACTATTTGAACTTTGAATTTTATGCTGTATTTTAAAGATTTTTGTAAATAGTTATTTTGCAGATTTAAGAAATAAAAAGAGTCCAATTCAAGAGATGGACAGTCATGCATAACAAAGTGCTTCTCTTTTGATGTTATTTGAATGTTAGCTTGCTTTTTGAGGTGATTTCCAACAGGAATTATTCAGAATAATTTTCTGATTTAAATATTGAAGATTGCTAATTCATAGAATTAGAAAACTTATGAAATTAACTGTGGCAGTTAATAGCTAAAATAGTTCATGTGTATTTCAGCGCCTTTTTCCCCCCCCGGAAATCTTTTTCTTAGACATTGGAACTTGCTAGGAATCCAGCAATGATGCAGGAAATGATGAGAAACCAGGACCGAGCTTTGAGCAACCTTGAAAGCATCCCGGGGGGATATAATGCTTTACGGCGCATGTACACAGATATTCAGGAACCAATGCTGAGTGCTGCACAAGAACAGGTAATAACACAGGCTCTGAGGCTCAGGCCAAGGCTCCTGTTTTAACATAAATATGTGTGTGGTTGAGTGTTGCCTTTATATGCAGGAATGTAATTTTCATTAACAAAAAGTTCCATATCTGTTATTTAAAACAAAAGCTTATTCTTTATAATTTTTGTGTCTTTTATTACAGTTTGGTGGCAATCCGTTTGCTTCCTTAGTGAGCAATACATCCTCAGGTGAAGGTAGTCAACCTTCCCGTACAGAAAATAGAGATCCATTACCCAATCCATGGGCTCCACAGGCTTCTCAGAGTTCATCAGCTTCCAGTGGCACCACCAGTGCCGTGGGGGGCACTAGTAGTGGTGCTGCCAGTGGCACTGCCGGGCAGAGTTCTACTGTGCCAAATTTGGGGCCTGGAGTAGGAGGTATGCTCATAACAACTGATACTTTTTCCCTTTGTTCTCACTTATTTGGACAATGAAAACATTTCTTATACTGTTATCCTTAGTGCTTTTGTGTGTGTATGAGGAACAACTTTTGTGAACTATCTTTTCATGTTGCAAGGTGCTGTTTTTGTTTTTTAAGGATGCCTTAAATACATAAGAATTAGTATTAATCACTTGTGTGCATTTTAGTGCAAGAGGTTACTTGAAGCTTTCCAGAGGCAGTTTTGTGGTTTTCTCTTCTTATAAGATGGTTTGGGAGAAGTGGGTTGTCTTCTCCTTTCAACAGCATAGGAAATATGAAGTGTAGGGGTAACACAGTTACCTGTGTACTTAATCACTGGGACACATTTTCCTTGGCTTTAGTCCAGTTTTGTGTTCTTTTATAGAAGACAGTGGGTATCCACTCCTGACACCAGGACTAAACTAGCTGCATCAGAGTACCTGCCAGATTTGTTTAAAAATCAGATTTCTAAGTCTTAACCTCAGACCTTAAGGATCAGAATCTGCCACAGTGGAGTTTAAGATCTGTGGTTGTGTAAAGTTACTAGAGATTCTGATGTGTGAGCAGGTTAGGAATTTACTTTTGGTCACTTTTCTGTAGACCAGACTCAGTAAGTGGATATCCTTTTCAACTATTCAGATGTTTAACATGCTAAGAATTAGGTCCAAAATCAGTAGCCAGAATGATGATTTTAGTCCTAAAAGTTAGCATTTAAATGAGAAGAAATGAAAGCACGGAGCCATGTCCCTAAGGTGAGAGTGATTAGGTATGTTTAAAAAGATACCTATGTTTTGGCAGAGGAAATAGAAAAATGAGATGCTGGATGAGGAATTTTTAAAAATTCACTACTGAGAGGAAATAATCAGAATGGTCACCGTAGTATATATTCCTTTATAGAATACAGTGGATATCATCAGGTTTTTGGATAAAATACTAAATGTTTTTATAAAAATTTAATACCATTTTTAAAAATTAAGGTATGATTGACATATAACGTATTAGCTTCAGGTGTCAGGTGTAAAATGTAATGATACAATATTTGTATAGATTACAAAATGATCACTGCGATAAGTCTAAACATCCAGATAATACCATGTTTAAAACAAGGAAAAGAATTATCCTGTTCTGATTTTACTTAATGCTTATTTGATTCTTACTGACAGACTTTTGAGAGAGATGCTTTATTCACATTTTAGAGGTCTAAGAGCAGAGACAACAAAGGTTTAATTGGGTTTCCCCACTGATAGGCGAATTGTTTTTTTACTGTAGCGTGGTGTCTGTAGTAACAACTTTGTCTTACAAACAAAAAATGGTTTTGCAACTTCTTACTCAGATTTTTTATTTAATGGCTTAATACAGTATTTAAGATTTCATGTTAATATTTCCATCAAAGGAAAATAAGAAACAACAAAAACGAATGTACCCTGATGGCTTAACATTCTTATTATATTTTTTTACTATTATAATGTTTACTCAACTCTTCAGAGTTAGTTAGGTATGCATATATATTCATAAGTACACCTCATATACCTGAAAGGTGAAATTCGTGACTCTTCTTTTGCCCTGTAAGTGCTCACTCTGGAAGGTGAGGAAATCTTAGAGCAGGGGTCAGCAAATTTTTTCTGCAAAGGGATATAATACTTTAGGCTTTGCAGGCCAAGAGGCAAAATCAAGAATATCACATTATGAAGGGAATTCCCCAGTGGTCCAATGGTTAGGACTCCATGTTTTTTTTGTGTGTGTGTGTGGTACGCAGGCCTCTCACTGTTGTGGCCTCTCCCGTTGCGGAGCACAGGCTCTGGACGCGCAGGCCCAGCGGCCATGGCTCACGGGCCCAGCCGCTCCGCGGCATGTGGGATCCTCCCGCACCGGGGCACGAACCTGTGTCCCCTGCATTGGAAGGCGGACTCTCAACCACTGCACCACCAGGGAAGCCCAGGACTCCATGTTTTCACTGCCTAGAGCGTGGGTTTGATCCCTGGTCAGGGAACGAGGATCCCACAAGCCATGCGACGTGGCCAAAAAAAAAAAAAAGTATTACATTACGAGAGAAAACAAAGTTCCACAAGTTCTTTTATTGATGGAATTAAAAATGTAATAATAATTGGGTATAACATTTTCTTACACATATCAACTAATGATAAGAATGGAATTCTTTTTAGGGATAACATTTTGCTTAATTGATGTTCACAGTGTTTCCTTTTGTCAGTTGCAAATCATTTGCAAATGTTCATCTGGTAATACTGATAGGTAATGAGATTTTACTTATTTCATTCAAATGTGTGTTCATTCCCAAAATATATTATTATAGTAGCATATTCATCAGTTGGAAAGCATTTATAGGATTCTGTTAGATTCTTTTTGGCTTTTAGCATGTCATGACAGATTAATCACTTCCAATTGAAGATTAGGTGGTAGTGCCTCAATTATACAATTAAATGAATTTTAAAATGTGGATATTTCTTTGCACTTGCACTGAGGTCCAAAAAATGCTGTTGGAACAATACTGTGAGCTCAAAACTATCTTTACTGCACATTTGTGGGAATGGAGAACTTGCTGCTTGTTTTAACTTGACAGCACGAGAATGTATAAAGCAGCCTGACATTGCCTGTGATTCAAACAATTTCATTTGTTGTCAGAATGACTTAACCACAGTATGAGTTTGGCGTATAAATGCTGTTTTGCCTTGTAATTTTGGGAATTCATTGAGAAACATTACCAAGTCTTTAGCAAAAGGGAATTTCCAAAGTCATTTATTTATTGTTTGATAATGGTGGTCGAGTGGTTCAGAAGAATTTCAGTCTTAGCTCTGAGCTAAAAAAATTGCAGTAAAACTTTACCTCTTTAAACACAAACAAACAAAACCAGAAAACTTGACCTCTGTTAAGCCGTCAAACTGCTGTGTGTTTGGGCAAGTCAGCATATTTCTGACAAAAGTTCATGATACTGACTAGTTCACCGGAGTGAAGTGAAGTTCATCATTGATACTCTTACCAGTTGAATAACGTGAAAGTTCAAAATATGTTCCAGAGTACCTGCTGATGAATAAGACAGTGATTAACTATAGTCTTCAAATACCTTATAAGCATTTAAATACTTATAAGCATTAAAAATACTTTATAAGCATTATATCTTTGTCCAAGTAATTCTTTTAATACTCCACATGTGTTTTTATCATCATCAGATGTAGCACATCTTAGCAGATTCTACCTCAGGTTGTACCAAATGAGTGTTCTCTCAACTCTGAAAATAGTTTTGCCTGTTAGTCCATGCAGACTGTTTATAAAAACTAATTTTTCAGTTACTTCAAACTTGACATTGACTCCTCAAATACAAGAATTGAGCAGTATCAGTAACATTTGTCAAGAAGCAAGGAATACTACTCAAAATAATTTTCATTTTAAAAAAATAATGTAGTTTCATATTCTGTATAATTTTTAAAAATATATTTAGTTATTTGGCTGCGCCAGGTCTTAGTTGTGGCACGTGGGATCTTCATTGCCACTTGTGGGATCTTTGTTGCAGCATGCGGGATCTAGTTCCCTGAGCAGGGATCGAACCCAGGCCCCCTGCATTGGGAGCACAGAGTCTTAACCACTGGACCACCAGGGAAGTCCCTGCATTGTTTTTTAATTGATTATTGATGTAGAGCCCAATGTCCTTTAACTCTTGAGAAACTGTTTTCCTTGAAAGGCTAATGGTCTTAAGTTTATTTTCTCTGGACACATTTATTTGGCTGCGCAGTCAAGATTTAAATAATCATGCTAATTAATCACCACTAGTGTACTGCTTTCCTTGCTTGGCTAACAAAAGAACCATTTGGGAACCTAACTTTGGTTGCAGCCTTATTTTCATTTCTTATTTTTTGAAGCAGTTTGGCTATGATGAGATAATTGTATTTTAGATTTTGTATTTTTCTGACTTTACTGTGAGTTGGGAATACTGTGATAAGTGTTGTAGCAGTGTTGAAGTGTATTGTATTCTTTTAGTGTCATTGCATAGTAAATACGGTTTTGCCATCTCATTTGATAAAGTAATCCATATTCTTCTGTGCCTTAAAAGCAGGGCATTCATAGTCCAATTCTCCCCTTTTTCTTCTTGTTCTGACATAATTGGTATGCGGTGGTAATGAAAAAAGAAATAACAGCATGCTCCAGTGATTCGTATGGCATGAGGTATAACTGACTCACTGATTTGTGGTATGCTGAACAGCAGTATAGAGCAGTATGATAGTGCCACGTGGAGCCTCTGTTGAAACGACTCTGCTTTTGTAGTGCAGAGCTATAGATAATAAATGAGGGAGCATGACTATGTTCCAATAAAATGTTACTTATGGATCTTGAAGTTTGAATTTCATACAGTTTTCAGATTTTATTATTATTATTCTTTTCAACCATTTAAAAATGTAAAAACCATTTTTAGCTCATGGGCTGTACAAAAACAGGTCATGGGCCATATTTGCCCTGCAGGCTATGTTTATCAGCTATCTTTGAATATCCTTGGACGCTAGGATGTGGGGGGAAGAAACCTAAATTGAAATAACATGAGAGAATAGGAAAAGCAAAAATTATTACAGAAAAAGAGCAGAGTTATAATAAACTAGAAAGTTAAGCTGGAAGAGTCACATGTTTTGAGCCCATTAAACTACACTGGGTGGAGTAAGAACAGAAGGGAAATGAAAAAGCTAATCAGTTGTAAGTTTACTTGAGTTTGAGTATATCTAGCCAGCGGGTGAAAATCTGGATATATGTGGAACAAATTAATTAGTTTTCAAAGAATGTTGAATTCACGTAAATTTAGCTATAGCTCTCTACAAAAAAGAATAATAGTAACAAGCATCTACACATTAATTTAATTGTAAAAACCACTCTATCAGGTAGATACTGTTTACCCCATTTTACAGATGGGGAAACTGAAGTAAGAAGCAGCTCCCTTAATTTGGGGTTGAATTCATTGAGTGCCAGGAGTTAGTGAAAATGGGGTGGAGGCCTGGGCGAGAAGGCTTCCTTCTTTCTTAAGTGGGAACATATATTGAGTGCTGAATATGATTCTAATTAAGCGATCCTGGAGGAAAAGTTGGCTCAGACTTCTTCACTTAATGAGGTTTTTTCAGTAGTAATTTTTACCATATCAAATTTTTGCCTTAAATTGATTTTTTAGAACCTAGCCTTTCCATAAGATGTGATTTTCCTATAAATGCAACCAGAATGTTTAAAGTCCATAAACCCTCCTTTATTGGTATATGTTGGGCGTGTAGTTTTGGAGATCTTAGTTTTAAAATTCTTTCTTAGTTCAATTGATAAGTAATATGTGTATTTATCTGCAGTTGCTAAAATTATGCACAGTATATGTGTTTTAAAACTTTCTTTTGTGTATCTTTTCCTTGATAAAATGTCTTTTTTTTTTTAAACAAACTTTCAGCTAGTATGTTCAACACACCAGGAATGCAGAGCTTGTTGCAACAAATAACTGAAAACCCACAACTTATGCAAAACATGTTGTCTGCCCCCTACATGAGAAGCATGATGCAGTCACTAAGCCAGAACCCTGACCTTGCTGCACAGGTGAGTTTATAATTGTATTATAAAGGACTGAGCACTGTGTATTGAAGTGGCCTAATCAAATAATTGTGATTTTGGCACATTTGTGTGTGCTGCCTTAACACACTAGAAAAGTAGGCAAACTGCATCTCGAATTTTTTGGACAGTTTGTTTCTTTACAGTAAATTAATACTTCACAATATAATTAAAACAGCTTCATTTCTGCTGTTCACTCCCTTCAGAAAGAAGTGCAGGTTTAGTTTGTATCTACATATGTTGATATAGGAGATGAATACAAAAGTTTTGAATTGGTCTCCCTTTTGAAGCCTATTCTTTAGTGTAAGGTAAATCTTGAAGGTGATTTAGAAGTGTTAATACATTTGATACTTTTATTTATTAGATCACACAGATTCTGAATAATAGTCATGTTCAAAATGGCAGTTATAAAATAGCCTGAAATTGTTTACTATTGGTGAAGAGAGATTTGTGGGAACAGTATTCTCATTCTTTCCGTTACAGATCTTCACCCAAAGTTAGTATACTGGTCCTTTATTAAATAATTCATTTTCTAACGTTTCTGAACAGACTATAACTAAAAAAATGAGTGGATCTCAACCCTAGCTTGACATTTAGAATGACCTTGGGAACTTTAAAATTAAAATTCTTAGCCCTGTCCTGAGAAATTTTCGTATAACTGTATTGAATTTTTTTTCCCCCCAAGTTCCCTAGGTGATTCTGATATACCCATAGAGTTAAGAACCATTGGGCTTGAAAAACCTTGGAGAATGTGAACTAAACCTTGATCATCTGTGATTTGTATTTGCTATTTATTAAGAATGGCTTCCCTTCTGTGGAATGTTGGGAATTTGAAATAGTTTCCTTTATAGTCGCTTTCCATTTCCAGAATTTTAAAAGCTTTTAAAGTTAATCACTTTCTTCATTATGTCAAATGAAACAGTTTTTATACTTCTAAAATTTGGAACCATGTTGATTCAGGTATATAGCAGATACCTTTGAGTTGCAATCCTCAGCAACAGCTTCTGTCCTCTTAAAATTTGTAAAATTGGAAGTAAAGATTTTTTAGATAAATTTTTTGTATACTTTAAATTTTGTATATTGTAGGTACGTTTTATGAAATACTGTTTTATTCATAAGAAAATTATTAGACTGAGTTATTACTATTAAATGCTTGAACTTACTGTGATAGTACTTTTGTTTAAAATAAATGGAAAATATGTATGCAGAGTGATCCTATTTGTATGGTTTTAAATGTATATTTAGCTAATTAATAATAAGCATTAAATGTGCATCTTGCTTTAAAATTTTGACTTTAACAAGCACATTCCCGGCCATTTAAACTAACAATTTTACATTTATAAAGTGACTTGAGCACTTTTGTATGCTGCTTTTTTACTCTAAAACAAAATGTTGACAAAAGAAAGCTAGATATGAATCGTCCTTTATCATAGACAGTTGTTAGAAATGCTTACAATGTACTTTGGTTACCAGCAGATTAAAGTTTGTAGTTTCTCTATTCTGATTTTGATTTTTAGGTATTCAAAAAAGTCTGATTGTAAAAACTGTTGTTATATACAGTCAGGTACATTAGGAGAAATATCCTAATCAAATGAGATACAATTTTCTGAGAAGGAATGAATCAGTTTAAGATGACACACTTGTTCAAATAACATGAATCCTGAAAGATAAATGTGATAACTTTATTGATATATGTTCCTAATAAAAAATATTTGACTGGAGCCGTTAAAGAAGCAGGTTTGTTGGTCTCAAGTAGGTTTTACTTTATTTACTGTGAACTTATTGGTCACTTTGAAATAAATGCTGTATATCCATAAAACATTGTCTGACTTCTTCCTACTTTATTTTGTTGAAATTAATCTACTTTGCAACAATTGATAAACTAAAGGAGGGAGGGAAGAATTCTCTCTACTTCTAGTAGTTAACATATAATTTCTCTCAAATATAGTTAATTACTTGAGGGCAAGGATCATTCCCCCACCCCCCCAGACTTTGGATGTGGACTGGTAAATAGGCTATCAGTAAATCATTGTTAGTTGACTTTTCACTCCATCTGGGGAAACTGATATAAAAATTTGTCTTTTTTGAAGCTATGAGAATTTACTAGTTTCTGGTTATGCTGATCGTGTATTGTAATCTTATTTTCAGGTATACAACATCATGTTAATATTGACCCTGACTTTTTAACTCTTAACACCCATTTGAAGGTTAGGAGGCATGCCATTTTTCTCATCTGTGGTGGTAGTGAGGTGAAATCCAGAGGCTAATCTTCGTGTTCTCAAATGGATTTACATCTTTTAAGGTCTTTTTAAAGCATTTTAATACTTTATCCCCAGAGATCTATCGGTGCTAGTCCTAGGCTTATATTTACCTAGCAGCTCCATTTCTCTGGCAAGTTGGTTGCTGTTCTGCGGTGTTATTTTTCTGGACCTAATATTATCTGTTTTGCAGTAGGAAGGTAGATACAGCAGTTCCAGATGTGGATTTTCTCTGTGCTTGCCACTTGTGTGTTGAGGTGTCTGTGCAAGCCATGTATAGTTTCATGTATTGATGCTTATGTTTATTCTGTCAGTGTAGCAGAAAATATATCTTCATGAATGCCAGTTACTCCCATTTTTCTTTCAAGGGCAAATACCTTCACTCAAGGAAAAGTCAAAGAAATGGTTGCTTTTATTTTTTAGGATATTGCATGTCATTATCATAATCACCATTCCCATTGAGAGAGAAGATGCCTTGTTTTTGTTTTGTTTTGGCAATCCCTTTTGTGGACAGTATCTTCCCTTTTTTATTCATGTTCTACCTTCCTCCCTGTTAAGTGCCAGATTAGGCACTTGGGGGAAGATAGACTATTAAACAAGGTACATTACTTGTTTCAGATATTTCCAGTTAAAATTGTTTGAACACTTGCCCCATAGATGATGCTGAATAATCCCCTATTTGCTGGAAATCCTCAGCTTCAAGAACAAATGAGACAACAGCTCCCAACTTTCCTCCAACAAGTGAGTAAGAAAAGATGCTAGCTATCTTCGGTAATGATTTGCTTGAAAAAGTTTGGTGATAAACATTTTCCTTGCTTTTCTCTGGCTGATAGCAAAATGTAGAATACAGTCTGCTGTCAATTTGCAGAGAATTCAGCTTGATCTTAATTGAGCCCCATTTCACTGCTGAACTTTTGCTTATATTTTTTAAATATAAATTCTGAGGAAAGGACCATTTGGTTTTTGCTTTTGAGGATTTAGGATTTTGAATGCTTCGTTAATACCATAAACCATTTCCTTTCACTTTACTAACTTTGAAGTGCTTCATTGTCGTGTTACACTTTATGGTTTAACTAATCTCTAGTAACAGGAAAGAGCTACCCTATCCTATTTTACATGTTTGATTTCTTTGTAATGTTTCAGGTACTCCAAATTAATAGAATGCCTGTTTTCCAAGGGGTAGATCTCATTCCTCAAACTCGAATTAGCAAGATTAAAATTGTCGGTGTTGTCATATAAAGAAGGTTTTATTATTAGAGAAGTACTTGAGATGGCCATGGTAATTTTATTATTTAAAAAGAAGAGAAGTCAGTCTTGGCATTTTGAAACTGGTAGTTCTAGGGAGGGATTTTAAATATTATGCAAATGATCCTCAGGCCTGTAAACCATAATCCAAGGTTAGTGTCCTTGATCTATTGTAATGATGGAAGCCTATCTTTTTTGGTTAGTCATGTGGTGTATATTTGGAAGTAGGGAAGCTGAACCGGACACATGTATTAACTTCACCTTTGGAACTATTGTTTTAGAGTGTATCTGGTAAAATTGTTACATCAGCAACGGATAACACTTGGTCAGGAGGAATATGTGGCTTTCACCATTATTACCATGTTATATAAACTGTGCTTTTGGAGGTTGTCTCTCAGAAATAATACTTTTATCTGTTGGAAAATGGGGAACAGCTGCGGCTTTCAGAGGAGCTCCTGATTGTCTTTCATTATGAAAAATGGCTTTCATGATGGACTTGGGAGGAGGTCAAGTAACGATTTGCACACTAGATTGCTGTCAAAGAGGAGGTGCTTGTGTTTATTTTGGTAAAGAAATAATGGATTCACAGTTTCTAGGAGTAAGGTATTAGATTTTCTCAAGAAGCGTAGCAAAGAAAACATTTAAATTTTACCTTCACTGACTTTAATTCCTTCGTAACCACTGGTTTTCTTTCTTCCTTAGATGCAGAATCCTGATACGTTATCAGCAATGTCAAACCCTAGAGCAATGCAGGCCTTGTTACAGATTCAGCAGGGTTTACAGACCTTAGCGACTGAAGCCCCCGGCCTCATCCCAGGGTAGGTTTGTTTGGGGAAGATTATGAAAGTGCACAATGTTTTTTTTTCTCTGAGAATTTCAGACTTAATGCCATCGTGCCTTTTTTTGGTTGAGATTGTTTTATTTAAGACAGAGTTTTCAAAGTTAAAAATGGTTATTTTAAGAAGATAACTTGGCTAATACTTTGTTGAAATGTAACTGATTTACCATCAGCTGGCCTGGTCTGGCCTCTTGTTTTGCAGGAGTTTAGGTTTACTAACAATTTACGCTTTTTCTAGGTTTACTCCTGGCCTGGGGGCATTAGGAAGCACTGGAGGCTCTTCAGGAACCAGTGGCTCTAATTCTGCATCTGGTGAAAACCCAAGTCCCACAGCAGGAACCACCGAATCTGGACACCAGCAGTTTATCCAACAAATGCTACAGGCTCTTGCTGGAGTGAATCCTCAGGTAATGATTCTTTTCTGCTCTTCTTAATGTTAGAAATTTAGAAATTTCAAGAAAAGAAAAGAAGGTGGCCATCTTTTTGGTTTAGCCTGTAATGAAAAGTGCATTCTTAATTGATTCTAAAAAGCAGGCATTACAAAAATGGTTAACTTTGGTACTATATTGGACACTAAAGGAAACGTTACAGTTGAAGGGAAGAAATGCTTTGCCTTAATTTTTGAAAGTTGCCTTTAAAAATGCATTCTTTTTTGCAGTCCCTGTTTGAAAATTATTTGAAATAGGTTATATTTTATAAGTTTGTCAGGGAGGAATAGAAACTTGGTTATTCTCAGTATCTCCTGAATTCTATCTAATCTTTGTGCTTTGATGTAAAAGAATTCCTAACTACCTCACCCCACCCACTTACTGCCTCCTGTGGTAACTTTTGTTACATATATACACCTCACAGATATGGCTAAAAAATGTGAATGCCTAATATTCTTGCATCTGGAATCATTTATTTACTAAGAATATGCCATTATGATTCCCAGTTCAAACCTATTACAGTAGATTGTCCTTAAACTTCTATGTGGTGAAAATACAGCATAGTTTTTTTATTTTAAGCCTTATTAAATACAATAAAAACAGGTCAGAGTTTTATCTTATAAAGAATTTGTATTCCCGATACCTAGCATAACTTCTGGCTCAGTAAATATTCTTGGAATTAATAAGAAAAAACGATTTCATGTATTAGGCCAAATTGTTATCTAAGTTGAACAATCTACAGGCCTCGCCATTATCAGGTTGCCCAGAATTGAGTGATCATTTATGTATTTTTGTCTTATATCATTTCTGAAAAGGAGGTGGAGCTGAACAGTCAGAAGTGTAGTCTGTGCATGTGAAACTGGGACTCTTTTCTCAAGACTTGATTGGCTGATACAGAAATGAATTCTACATTCTAAGCCTCCTTAGAACTTTAGAATTTTATACATGAGGACACTGGCTTTTATAATTACCCAATTGGTCAGTAGCTACAAAATAAATAATCTAATTCTAAACTATTTGCATACATACTTTTTAAAGTTTGCCTATATATGTTCATGAGCTTCTTAAGTAATGGTTGAAGTCTATTAAGCTTTTTTTTTTTAAAGCAGAGTTACATGATCTTTGACATCATTGTTTAGGTATAAATTAGATTGTTTAAAATAAAGTGCTAATTGAACTTTTAAATATGTTGAATATGTTTCTAGAGAGGCCAGTTCTTTTATAGGTCAGTAGTCTAGCATATGTTATTTTAAAAAGCAATTAAAATTTTTAAGATTATTTAGGTGTGACATGGACTGATTTTCCTTAGAGTTTTTGTTTGTTTGTTTTTCTTTAACAGCTACAGAATCCAGAAGTCAGATTTCAGCAGCAACTAGAACAGCTCAGTGCAATGGGATTTTTGAACCGTGAAGCAAACTTGCAAGCGCTAATAGCCACAGGAGGTGATATCAATGCGGCTATTGAAAGGTTACTGGGCTCTCAACCATCATAGCAGCATTTCTGTATCTTGAAAAAATGTAATTTATTTTTGATAACGGCTCTTAAATCTTTAAAATACCCGCTTTATTTCATTTTGACTCCTGGAATTCTGTGCTGTTATAAACAAACGCAATATGATGCATTTTAAGGTGGAGTGCAGTAAGATGTGTGGGTTTCTCTGTGTTTTTGTTTGTTTGTTTTTTGTTTTTTCCTGGAACAGTGGGAATCAATGCTTTTTCATTTAAGGCTACTGCATGCATCAACCACTTCTGCATTTATTGTAATTTTTAAAAAACATATCACCTTTTATAGTTGGGTGAACAGATTTTTGTCCTGCATCTGTCCAGTTTATTTGCTTTTTAAACATTAGCCTATGGTAGTAATTTATGTAGAATAAAAGCATTAAAAAGAAGCAAATCATTTGCGCTTTGTAATTTGTGGTACAATATTGCTTATAGTGACTTTGGCATGTAGTTTTGCAAACAAAAATGCTGTAAGATTTATACTACTGACAGTTTTTGCTTTATTTGTATACAGAATGTGTATGCACATTTGGGACTGCATTTCTAGAAACATATTGCAATAGATCATCTGAGCAAAAACATCTGTAACCAAAAAAGTGAAGATAAGGAAATACTTTAAAGCTGAGTATTTCCTAATTGTGTAGAATCTTACAGCATCTTTGATACACATCTCAGCAAAAGTACCTGTTAGTCAGGTTTGTTGAAAATATAGTAGAAAAGCTGATTCTGGTTATCTCTTTAAGGACATTTAATTGTACAGACAAGATGATGTAACATTGTCTCAACATTCACAGATTGACTGTAAATTACCTTAATCTTTGTGCATACTGAAGGAGCACTGTAGTATAACCCAAAAGTGCATTTGCCTAGGACTTTTCAGCTTCTCCCATAGGTAGTTTAACAGGCATTACAATTTGTAATTGAAATGTTGCTTTCACTGAAAGTGTCTTGATGTTTCAGTTATTTTTAATTGCCATATAAAAATAGAACTGTCTTCTGGGTTTATCATTTTTCTTATGCACAGGCAATACATGAATTTAAAATGATTTGTGAGCCACTTGTTTCTGAAGTGTTTTGGTAGTTCTATTAAGAAATAGTTAAATATTGTGCTTTTCAGAGCCTGAGAGAGGGGAATTTTGGGGGTGGGGTGGGGATCTATCCTGGATTGGGCCAGCCTGAATAATACTGGCAACCAAGATTCTGTTAGGATTTCTGTGCATATAGTGTAGTAAAGAAGTATCTTTCAGGGGTGAAAACAAAGAGCCGTTTTAACAATGTTGAGTACATTTGGCTGTTCCACAGCTTTTTTCTTCCCTCCCCAAAGAAATTCTGTTTGCCTAACTCTCAAACTATTGGGGTGGTACATTCCTTTAGGACCAATTAAAACATAACTTTGGGGTCAGTAATGTATTTGGCTGACTCTGGTTCAGTATTCTCTTAGGTCATTATATTCTCTCATGTACAGTTAAAGGATGTTAAAGTAACCTAAAGTGAATTCAGACCAGTAAAATCAAGGGGAAATACAAGTTGAATTCCATTACTTCTGTAAGTTTGCTTGCTATTAAAAAAGGTAAAGAGGCAGGTTGCCCACCATTTCATGCACTGTTCTGACACTTTCCCCTGGAAAAAAACATGTACAAAGGTCAAGATGGAGGCATGGCTAAGAGGAAGTTGTTAAGGATGATATTCATGTGTCTGCTCTCTCTGCCTTATGCCTCAGTATGGTTTAAAAACTTTTGTACTGGCGAATATGGTGGTATACAGTGTGGGATAGTGTCATAACCAATTTGACAATTTATTAATCACAAAATAACAATAAATCTCTAGCTTTTACACTTGTTTGTCTTGCCTTTTTTGTAGAAAGAAAAAGGTGTCTTCAGTTTACTTTCTCTAACCATGTCTTTTAAAGACTATTGGAGTTGGTTTACCTGATTTTATTACACTTGAGATTATTTTTCATTAACTTCTTGTTTCCTCAATCAAAATATGTGCATATATACTATGTTGTGTGTTAAAAAGAGAGCCAGCTGGGAAGTCAGGTGGCCTGGGCTTTGCTTGCTCTTTTTGGTACTTGACTAGTTATTTTTGAGTCAGGACATCATGATTTCTTCACTGAAAGTGGTGGTAAGGCCTGTGCGGCACACCCAACTGGGTGATCTCTTAAGTACCTTTTAGTTGTTGCTCTGGTGTGATTTTTGTTGTTGTTTGTTTGTTTCTAATATGTTTATCTTAGTTCAGGAGTTCAAAATTCTTAAAATTCTCAAAAGCATTAAAAAAACTCTTGAAATAATACAGACTTAAATTGTTCTTATATTGGGTTATTACAAAGTGAATAAAGAATAGAGTGGTGAAAATAACATTTCAGGATTTTATTTCCCAAGTGGAATATTTGTGATCCTAAACAAAGTGCAGCAAATCAGATAAATGACAGCTGGCCTCTGTGTATTCAGAATTGGAGTTTCAGACTTGGATTAAATATAGTAATGAAAGGAGTTTTTTGTTTGGGGACACATTATTACTATGTTAATTTAATAGGCAAGTTACAACAAATTAGGACAGATAAGAATGTCACTAACATTAGTGATAAAAGTGAAGCTAGGGCGCATGTCTGTGTCCTTGTGCAAAACAAAAAAAGGTTATGTTGTTAAGGCAGGGAAATATTGCATACTCTATTAACATTAAACACGTTAAGTCAATAAGAAGTCCTGCATTAAAGAAACCTGTTTAATACAGCTTTGTCCTATCCTCTGCTGTCCTTTTTACTTAACTATTTTTTAAGGTAATGCTATATCCAGTGAACACACTTGGGGAAAACTATACTTAGTAAATGCACATGGTATTCTCTTCTCTGGAATTTCATCTGTCTTCTTTGGCTTATATAAAGCCTACCATGCCCTCTGGGATCAGTTTTGTAGTCTTCCTAAACTTTGCTAACCAGTTGATATACTCTGAACTGTCAACTGCTGCATTCTGTCCCTCTCATCATTTACAGTTTGGGGGATTTTTGTTTGGTTTTCTGCTCTGAAATTTTCTTGGCAGTTACTTAGGTAACAATAAGTGTTTCTCTTCAACTTCTTTATATCTTTCCTCTCATCAACCATAGGCAACCATTGACTCAAAGTAAATATTTATTGAACATCTGTTGAGTAACAGGTTCTTTTCTAGTTGCTCAAAGTGTATAGCAGTAAATAAAGTCTGTCCATATGGGGTTTAGATAGTAGAATGTAGCGAGACAGTAAACAAAACACATATATGGCCCTGTTAGGTGGTGGCAAGTGCTTTGGTGAAAAATTAAGCAGAGTGTTAGTTCAGGACGAAGGGATTTTATTTGTTGTATAGGGTAGTCAGAGAAGGCCTCATTGAGAAGGTGACATTAAAGTAGAGACTTGAGGAATATGTGGGAGGGTGAACAGCTTTTCAGGAAGAGGGGCAACTAATGAGAATACCCTGTAATGTGAATGTTCTGAGTGTGTTTGTAGAATACAGGGAGTTTGGTGTGACTGGCAAGTGAGCTAGGGAGAAAGTGGTGAAGGGACTGTGGCGAGATGGGGACAGGTAAGTGGGGCAGGTGTTTGATGTGGAGGGCTTAATACTGCAATTTTTGTGTCCCATCCCCAGAGTTTCTGATTTACTAGTCCTAGGGTTGGAGGAGAATTTGCATTTCTAACAAGTTCCCAGGTGAAAACCATTGGACTAGGGGAACCAGGGTGGAAGCTGAGAGACTGTTAAGAGGTAGTATCTCAGAGATAATACCAACTTGGGCTGGATTGGTAGCAATGGAGGTAGTAAGAAGTAGTAGTCAGATTTGGGGTATGTTTTGAAGGCAGAGCCAGTAGGTTTTACTGATGGATAAAAGTGTGAGGTTAAGAACAAGAGAGATGTCAAGCAAGGTGAGTAAGGTACATATGGGGAGGAGTGTAAGTCTAGTTTTGATGTGTTAAGTGAGATGTACTTGATTAGATATATAACTGGAGATAATGAGAAGGCAGTTGGAGGAGAGGTTCAGGCTATAGACAGGTTATACAGCTGCCAGTGTGTATATAGATAGTATTTAAAGCCAAGGAACTAGATCAGTGGTTCTCACCCAGAAGGGACTTTGCCCCCCAGGGGGGCTTTTGGCAATGTCTGGAGACACCTTTTTGACATCATGATTGAGGCTGCTGTTGGCTCTAGTGAGTAGAGGTCAAGGATGCCACTGAACATTCTCTGGTGCACAGAGCAGCCTTCCACAACAAACATAAATATCTGGTCCAAAAATGTTAATAGTGCGAAGGCTGAGAAATCCTGACTAGATGAATTTCAGAGATTGTTTATAAACATACTTTGGGAAGATTTGAGTCCTGTTTACTCCCAGTTCAGAGAGATGATAGGAAACCAGAAAAAGACATGAACAGGCGGGTAGGCTGAAAGCAAGTGGAGAAACTTTTTCACGAGGAGAAAGATGGTAAATGAAGTGTGTTAAATGCTGTTGCTTCAAGTACTCATCATGCATTGAATATTAACCTATGGATTTAGTAAAGGGAAGGACCTTTATGACTATGACAGGGGTTTTAAGGGTGATTAGCGTAAAATTCTGGTTAGAGTGAACCTAGAAAGTATCAGGAGACACAGAATTTTGAAGTAAAGAGAATCAGAGAAATGGGGGCAGTAGCTGTGGTGAGGCGAGTGGTGGCGGTATAGAGGAAGTTTGCCCTTTGTGTTCTTTTAAGATGGGAAGTACTGCTGCGCGCGCGTGCGCGCGCGCGCGCGTTTTTGGAGGAGAGTATGGAATAATTGTTTTCTACCAAAAACTACAAACAGAAAGGAGTTACCACCACCTTTGATCCCCAGAATAGGTTTGATAGATAGATCCAGATAAGCAGGCAGACACATTTGTTACATGGGCTAAAGTGTGAGGGAGAGGGTTTCTTTGTCTTTCAAGCCATCATCTTCCTCAGCTAGGTAGCCAGCTGCCTTTCCTTGTCAGTAGGAGTGGTACCTTCCAGGCCCGTCTGAACTTTTTGTGGTCAAGGAAATGGAGGAAAAGCAGCCCCCTCCCAACATCTTTGCTTTGGTGAGACTGAATAGAAATAAGGTTGAGGTTTTTTCCAGAGCTGAGATGGTGATGAAGCACATTCTCAGTTTGTAATTCCAATTTATACATGTTACCATTTGTGCCTCAGACTCCTTAATTATAATGTAACCTGTCCCAGATTCACAACCCAGTCTCTTGCTTACCACTCTATGCTTAGAACAGAACTAGGCACATATAGGAGCTCCCAGTATAGTTTCCCTCAAAAGACCGAAGCTGAATGTGGGGTCTGATTCTTTAGTGGGATGTATAGTAGTTGCTGTATATTCAAGCTAGATGTTTTTAAAGCTATTCATAGACCCATTCTCCACTCCTTATACTTTCTAGAGAGGGAAGGAAATTTCCACTGTGTTGTGGTTATCTAATGCTTCATAACAAACTACCCCACAGCTTAGGGGCTTAGAACAAAAATCAGTCACTAATTCTATCATGAATGAGCAGTTTGGCAAGGATTGGTGAATACTGCTGGAGCAACTTGACTGGGTCTGGAGAATTTATTTTCAAGAAGGCTTATTCACATAGCTGTTTAATTACTACTTTCATCTGGGAGTACAGTTGGGGTGTCAGTTCCTCTCCACCTGGGCCTTTCTACAAGGGCTGCTTCTGCTTCCTCACAACATGGTGGATAGGTTTCAAGAGCAAGTATTTCAAGAAAAATGAAAGTTGTCAGTTTTTTAAGGTCTGGCCCAATGTCATTTCTCCTGTCTTCTGCTGGCCAAGCAGTCTTAACTTGCCCAGATTTAAGGTTCATAGGCCCAACTGCTTGATGGGTAGAATGTCACAGAATTTGTGATCATCTTAATCTAACATACACTGTGATCCCAGAAGGGGAAGACTGTTGGAGGAACACATTTTTGTTCTTCAGTATTCACTCTTTTCCAAGGGAGAAGTAGTGACTTAACTGCTTATTGAATACTGTAGAAGGAACGAGGTACACTTGACCGAGCCCCTGTTCTTCGGGAAAGTCTGTCCAAAGGAAGCATGCATTCTAGTCGGCTGTCTTAGCACATATGATGATAAGGTTAGTGAGAAAGTTCTTCTTGTGGGGGAAGACCTGTGGTTTTCATTTTTGCTAAAAAATACAACAAAATTGACTATTACAACCATTTAAAAATGTATAGTTCAGTGGTATTTAAATACATTCACAGTGTTGTGTAACTGTCACAATCATCCAGAACTTCTTCTTCACCCCAAGAGGAAACCCTATAGCCATTAAGCAGTCATTCACCATTCCCCCCTTACCCCAGCCCCGGGCAACCACTAGTCTGCTTTCTGTCGTCTGTGCGTTTACCTATTTTGGATGTTTCATATAAATGTAATTATATAATACAGGCATACTTATATAATACAGGAGATAGTGTGGGTTCAGTTCCAGACCACTTTAGTAAAGCTAATATCACGATAAAGCGAGTCACACAGTGTTTGGTTTTCTGGTGCATATAAAAGTCATGCTTACACTATACTGTAGTCTATTAGTGTGCACTAGTATTATGTCTAAAAAACAATGTATATACCTTAATTAAAATATTGCTAAAAAATGCTAATCATCATCTGCACCTTCAGTAAGTCGTAATCTTTTTTTATGGTGGAGGGTCTTGTCTTGATGTTTGTGGCTATTGACTGAATAGGGTGGTGGCTGCTGAAGGTTGTGGGGTGGCTGTGGAAGTTTCTTTAAGACAACAATAAAGTTTGCCCCATTGATTGACTCTTCCTTTCACAAGTGCTTTTTTGGTAGCATGCAGTGCTATTTGATAGCATTTTACCCACAGTCGAACTTCTTTCAAAATTGGAATCAGTCCTCTCAAACCCTGCCACTGCTTTATATTAGTTAATATGTGATATTCTAAACCCTTTATTGTCATTTCAACAATCTTCACAGCTTCTTCACCAAGACTATATAGATTTCATCTCAAGAAATCACTTTCTTTGCTTATCCATAAAAAGCAACTACTTATTCGTTAAAGTTTTATTAGGAGTTTGTAGCCATTCAATCACATCTTCAGACTCCACTTCTAATTCTAGTACTCTTGCTATTTCCACCACATCTGCAGTTATAAGAGTAACATCAAAGACCACTGATCACAGATCACCATACAAATATAGTAATACTGAAAAAATTTGAAATATTTCAAGAATTAACCAAAATGTGACACAGAGATATGAAGTGAACAAATGCTTTTGGAAAAATGGCCCTGGAAGACTTGCTCAACACAGGGTTGCCACAAGTCTTCATTTTGTAAAAGTATTTTCGAAGTGCAGTAAAGCACGATAAAACGAGGTGTCCCTCTATGTGGCCTTTTGTGTCAGGCTTCTTACCATGTTTTCAGGGTTCATTTAATGTTGCAGCATGTATCAACACTTCGTTCCCTTTCATGGCTGAATACTATTCCATTGTACGGACATACCACATTTTATTCACTTACGTGTTGATGGACACTTAACATCATTTTAGATATTATGAATAATGCTATAATATTAGTATTTGAGTCTGTTTTTAATTCATTTGGATATATATACCTAGAGTGGAATTGTTGGGTCATATGGTAATTATAAATATTTTTAACTTTTTGATGAACTGCCTGTTTTCCACAGCAGCTGAACCATTTTACATTCCCATCAGCAAGGTACGGGTTCCAATTTTTTCTGTCTCCTTGGTAGCACTTCTCATTTTCTGCTTTTCTTGGTTTTAAACTTCAGCCATTCTACTAAGTGTTGGATGGTTATCCAATTGTGGTTTTGATTTGCATTTCCTTAATAACTTGATGATGAGCATCTTTTCTTGTGCCTTATTGGCTGTTTGTATGTCTTCTTTGGAGAAAGGTCTTTTCAAGTCCTTTGCCTTCTGAAAATATTGTTGAGTAGTAGGGGTTCTTTATATATGCTAGATATTAAACCCTTTCAGTTGCAGGTTGTTTTTTCACTTTCTTGATAACGTTCTTTGCACAAAAGTTTTACATTTTGATGAAGTCAAATTTGTCTGTTTTTTTCTTTTGTTGCTTGTGGTTTTGGTGCCATATTTAAGAATTCATTGCCAAATCCAAGGTCATAAAGATTTTTCCCCTGTTTTCTTCCAAGAATTTTATGGATTTAGCTCTTATGTACAGGTCATTGATCTATTTGAATTGGTCCTGTGGTTCTGGATTTGCAAAGAGAATATAGGAGTGTTTTTTTTTTACGCATTTTCATCCCGATCTTTCAAGTAAAAAAGATGAATAATGCCTCAAAGAGAACATGATGGCTAGATGTTAAAATGTAGTCGGCTGTAGACCATACTCTTGGCCAGTCTTGGTTTTCCCAAAACAGTCTTAGAAGTTCTTCATTTCCTCTTCTCATCCCTATTTCCACTATCACCCAGTATGACCTCCATCTTGTAGTCTCTTGATCGAAGTGTGATATGTGTCATATTCAGGCACTGAACTTAGTCTCATGTACAAACTGTGAACACTGATCGCAGTCTTAATGTGGCACTGTTGTAGGTCCCAGCATCAGATGTAAAGCAGGCAGTAGGTGCAAACCAGCCTAGCAATGGCATGTGGGTGAAATCTATACAGAAAGTATGTGTTCATTAAGGATTTCTTTTCAAGTGAGAAAGACGCGAAACATTGATTTAGACGGTGAGGCATGTGGATGGAGATAGCTTAGTGGACATCCTCAAGAAATTGAGGAGATAGTTGAGGGATGCAGAAGATGTTAATCTGCAAAGAGGAGGTGGTAGTTCTCAACCTTGGCTTCACATCAGAGTCAACTAAAAAGATTAAGAAATAAGCCCACCCCAGACTAAGTGGAATTGTTATATCTGTAAGGCTCAGGAATTTTTAAAAGCTTCTGAAGTGATTGTAAGGCCAGGGTTGGAACCACTGATTTAAAGGAAATAAGAATTTATTAGGTGGGGGGTGGTGGTGTGATGAATTGGGCGATTGGGATTGACATGTATACACTGATGTGTATAAAACTGATGACTAGTAAGAACCTGCTGTATAAAAAAATAAAATTCAAAAAAAAATTTTAAAAACTACCATATGCTCCAGCCAAAAAAGAAAAAAAAAGGAATTTATTAGTAATTTAAAGCAATGCTTCTCACCTTCATTGTGCATAGAGATCACCTGGGATCTTATTACATTGCATATTCTGATTCAAAAACTAACTCTGAATGTATCTAAGACATAAAAGTTAGCTAAAACTGTAAAACTCTTAGAAGCTAGAAGAAAACATAGTGTGAATCTTTGTGACCTTGGTCTAGGCAGTGGTTTCTTAGATATGACACCAAAAGTAGAAGCAGCCAATGATAAATAAGTTGGACTTCATCAGACTTAAAAATTTTTGTGCTTAAAAGTTGATCAAGGGCTTCCCTGGTGGCACAGTGGTTGAGAGTCCGCCTGCCGATGCAGGGGACACGGGTTCGTGCCTCAGTCTGGGAAGATCCCACATGCCGCGGAGCGGCTGGGCCCGTGAGCCATGGCCGCTGAGCCTGCGCATCCGGAGCCTGTGCTCCTCAACGGGAGAGGCCACAACAGTTAGAGGCCCGCGTACTGCAAAAAAAAAAAAAAAAAAAAAAGTTGATCGAGTCAGCTGTCTACCCACATTAACAGCTATCCCTTGGATATGAGCCCACACCTGTTGCCCTGGGTCTGAAATGGTCAGCTTTCTTTCATCCCCACTTCCGATCACAACCTTTCAGTTCTCACAGTCGCCTCCTCTATCTCTTGTCTTCCAGTTCCCTCCCTGTTAAGCATCTCTTCCTAAACGGACTGGATGCTGTTATCTATCACGTCCCCATACTTTTCTCACACCCTTCATCTCCTCTGACCCACACAACCAAACCTCAACCTCCACTCAGACCTTCTCTGTTCCCACGCCGGTCTCCTGAGGATGCTGAAGGAAGTTTCCCAGCCTTGCTGTGTGGGGCCCCATCCTGCCTGTGGTCCCCAACCTCGCTGGGCCCCCACAGGGCGTTGGTGATCATCCTTCTCAACATGTCCCACTCCTTCCCACACAAACACTCCTTCAAACCTTGCCCATTCCCTTCAGATTCCTTTCTCACCAGCCTCTTCTCCATTCTCAGTAGATCTTCACTGGAAAAATCGAAGGCAGGCAGTAAAGTAAGCCTTCCCCAACTTCCCCCACGCCACAGACAATCTACATTCAGCCTTCAGTCATCCTCCATTGACAGTGGAAAAGACCTTTCCATCCATCCCTCCTCTACCTCCTCTTTCCCCTCTTGAAACAAATCCACGCACCAACTTTCTTGTGCCTTCAGGCTCTCTCCTCCCAGGCTCCCTGGGAGATCACACACTTCTTACAATCTTCAGTGCTTAACTCCTTCCTTTCACTGTAAGCTTCCCAGACAGAGCATCTCTATTCCCCACTTTACCTTCCTGACGTGCCAATCAATTCCTGACCACTGCTCCTGTCCCTCAACTGAAACGGCTCTTTCCAAGGTTGCCTGGCTTTACAGCGATGGCAATATTCTCACCTTAATGTCTTAGTATCATTATTTTATTTATAACATTGTTTACAAACTTGGCATGGGATGAGGCAGACTAAGAGCCAGTAGAGAGAAAGGGATAAAGAGTATAGGGGAAAAAGAAAGGTATCTGGGCATGCCTAGGCACACAGTAGGGGATTAATACTTGGCAGCTGTGCAAGTGTGAGGGGCACCTAGAAGCTTTTTATAAGGTGAAACTCAAACACTTCTCATTGGAGTTGCCTAAAATGCACATTTGATCACATTGCTTCCCTAAGGACAATCTTTCACTCACTTCCTCTACAGGATGAAATCCAGACTTCTTGACTTGATATCCAAGCACTTCGTTAATCCCGCCCCAGCTCCCTCACTTCCCAGAAGCCCCCGCATACACGCTGTGTCGCAGGCTCATCACACTACTTACAGGCCACTTCTTGGACACATCACGACTCTTTGTTTCCACTTGACTCTTTTGTGTCTGGCAAACTCTGACTCATTCTTTAAGAATCAGCTTCAGGGTCAGCGTCTCTGGGCAAGTTCTGTCTCTCGGGTCCCACTGCATGTTCTGTCCTTTGAGTCAGCACCTACATCCTATATAGCAACCCTGTGCCACCTCCCCCAAGAGACTTGAGAGCAAGGGATGAGCACTGTCCACACTTGAAGCTCCATTGCCTGCCACATGGTTGCTGTCCAGTGCAGGCAGACCTCGTTTTATTGTGCTTCACTTTATTGCTTTTCTTTTTTTTTTAAAACAAATTGAAGGTTTGTGGCAACCCTGCGTCAAGTCCATCAAGGTTGTTATTCCAACAGCGTTTGCTCCCTTCATGTCTCTGTGTCACATTTTGCTAATCCTCACAATATCTCAAACTTATTTATTATTATTATATGTGTCCTGGTGATCAGTGATCTGTGATGTTACTACTGCAAAAAGATTACAACTAGCTGAGGGCTCAGATGATGGTTAGCATTTTTAGCAATAAATTTTTTTTTTTTTTTTCGGTATGCGGGCCTCTCACTGTTGTGGCCTCTCCCGTTGCAGAGCACAGGCTCTGGACGTGCAGGCTCAGCGGCCATGGCTTACGGGCCCAGCTGCTCCATGGCATGTGGGATCTTCCCAGACCGGGGCACGAACCCGTGTCTCCTGCATTGGCAGACGGACTCTCAACCACTGCGCCACCAGGGAAGCCGTAAAGTTTTTTTTTTAGTTAAGGTTAGAAAAAGTTGATCGAGTGAAAAAGACAACCCACGGAATGGGTGAAAATATTTGCAGATCGTATATTTGATAAGAATCTGGTATGCAGGTTATAGAAAGAACTCTTAAAACTCAACGATAAAAAAGACAATCCAATTAAAAGGACAAAGGATTAGAATAGACATTTCTGCAAAGAAGATAAGCAAATGGCCAATAAGCACATGAAAAGATTAGTGACATGCAAATCAAAACTTTAATGAGATGCCACTTCATATCCCATTAGGATGGCTATAATCACGAAGACAGAATAACATGTGTTGACTAGGATTGCTGGTGAGAATGTAAAATGGTGCAGCTACTTGGAAAAGAGTTCCGCTTCTTAAAAGGTTAAACTATGGAGTTAGCATTTGACCCAAATATCTATGAACTGATGAATGGATAAATAAAATGTGGTATATGCATACAATGAGAATACTATTTAGCAATAGAAAGGAATGAAATATTGATACATGCTAAATCAGGAATAGACATTTTTAGAGGCCCTGGGTGTTCCTTGGACAAATGTGTTTGCTAGGTGGGATGAGAGAACTTCTCAAGGTCTTCCAGCTTTGCATACCCTAACCACTAGAGCCCTAGTTACGGAAGGGGAAGGTATGTGTTCTGGGAGATTAATCCACTAGCTCCCTGTCATTCAACCCTCTGACCTCAGGGTATAACCGACTACCACAATCTTGCCCTTACTGAAGGTGGAAAACCTACCAAATTCTCATTTCCTGAGAAGGGAAATTCAAGTTAAACCCTCTGAGCTCTTTGCTTAAAGATAAATGTTATAAGTTATATGTCCTCAACTATTTCAGATCAACGCATAAAAAACCTTAATGACAAGGATCTCTGATGAAGGAAAAGCAGTGCCTGTCATCCAGGAGCTGGCCTAGTACTAAAAGGTAGGCCTCTCCTGCTAAAAATAGACAATTTCACAGAACACCTACAATACTGCTCCGTGACCGTGGTCAAGACAAAAGACCATTCTGTAATTCTGCCTGAACGAAGAGAAAAACATGAACATTGTCTAAACCACAAAAATGACCAAATATTGGGAATTCCTTGGCGGTCCAGTGGTTAGCACTCCGCGCTTTTCACTGCCAAAGGCCTGGTTCATTCCCTGGCCGGGGAACTAAGATCCCACAAGCCGCATGGCATGGCCCAGAAAACAAAAAGACTAAATATTCTGTCTCCCTGTCCTGGCTAATGTACTTCTTTAAGAATGATAGTTTTAGCCTCACTTCATGCCTCTCACATTACTGAGATAGCCAATCATCCTGCACTTCCTCACAGCATCCATTTAGAGAGAGCCCTGCTTCTTTGAACCCTCCCCCAAATCACCTAACTTGTCCAAATCGTAAGTCCTTTGTAGCATCCTACAGAGATTTCCCCTCACGATTCTAAAGGTGTGTGTTCTCCCTTAGGCAGTGAGCAATAAACCCAACTTGTTTAATGCAGGTGTTCCTCATCGTCTGGCAATGAGTAGTGGCTGCCCTTTTTAGATAAAGCATGGATTTTCCATTTTCCATGGTTTTGGCCTCAGCACTTTGCATGTGTTATATCACATGTGTTATATCAGTTCTACAACATTATGAGGCAGGTGGTGACCCCATTTTATAGGAGAGGGAAATGTTTAACCTGAACTTCCTCCAGTGGTGGGGAATGGAGAGAGGCAAAGTGGAGGGAGTGCTGCCAGAGGGGGTGGTAAGTGGTATTTGCAGGACTGAGGAACTCTTTGGTTGGCTTCTGTTTTTGAACCACTGCAAACGTTTTCCCGCCTGCCCCTTCTTCCCAGGTCATAGTGGCTGGGCAGGGGTGTGGTCAGGGCTGGGTGAGCAGCATTCCACCGCCCCTGACCCAGGAACTGACCCTCAGTGACAGAGGGATTCTCAGGGGTGGGAGAGCAGTTTGTGCTTGCTATGTCCCCCATGGCCACCAGAGGGCAGTACTGGTCCACACCTTGGCCTCCCTGCGGCCATTCTTGGGAAGATTAGAGCCCTGATTCTCAGCCCCACCAGACTCCTTTTCTTGTTTGTTTTTTAAATAAATATTTTCTAATGCTCCCTTTACCATCATGAAGTGAAATTAACTCCGAATAAAACTTGCCTAAGCAAATAATATGATACTTTAACTCTGAAAGGAGGAAAAAAAAGGAAAGTAACGTAATAAACTGATGGGTTTCAATATGTGATGCTTGGACATGGCTACACTAGAAGAGCACAATAGAGTTAGTTTGATGCTTTGCCATCGGATCACTGAGAATGAAAAATTACAAATGCAGGTGGATGTAGGTTGCTGTATTTGACAAGTTCACTGTGATTTTCTGAAATGGTAAACAATTCTTGGTAAAGTTAAAAATAACATAGAATCCAATTGTCCCTTTATTGCATTCTTGGAAATTCCAGTGTATATTAAAACTGCAAAAAAACCCCACAAAGCTTTTATTTATGTATAAAATAAGAGTTAGATTCAATGTCCTATAATTATAAACACTCTTTTTCATTTGGTCCTACATGGAAGTCCAGCAGGATATTTGAAAATTAATTCTTGTGAAGAACTGCCTTCACTGAGAACTCTAGCTGGTACCAGCGGATATGAGATGCCCTCTCTTTCCACCCCAATTTAGGCCCCCTGAGAGCCAGAGCTTTGTGTTGCGGGTCCTCAAACCCTCCAGAGTGCCCATCACAGTACCCAGTACTTACTGAGTACACTGAAATGATTGAGTCCTTTCTGTACACCTGGGGGACTCTCGTCCAGCCAGAGTATATTGCCTGGACAACTTAAGGGCCTAGATCCTGAATATGAATGTTGATGTAAACCAAAGCCAGGCAGGAGGTGCCCCAAATAGTCTGGCAGCGACAAAAATCCAGGGCTCCACATTTTTTTTTTTAATTGGGTATAGTTGCTTTACAATGCTGTGTTTCTGCTGTACAGTGAACTGAATCAGCTATATGTATACATATATCCCCTCTTTTTTTGGATTTCCTTCCCATTTAGGTCACCACAGAGCATTAAGTAGAGTTCCCTATGATATATGGCAGGTTCTCATTAGTTATCTATTTTATACATATTAGCATATATATGTCAATCCCAATCTCCCAATTCATCCCACCCCCCCTTCCCCCCATTGGTGTCCATACGTTTGTTCTCTATGCCTGTGTCTCTATTTCTGCCTTGCAAACCGGTTCATCTGTACCGTTTTTCTAGATTTCACATATATGTATTAATATACAATATCTGTTTTTCTCTTTCTGACTTACTTCACTCTGTATGACAGTCTCTAGGCCCATCCACCTCTCTACAAATGACCCAATTTCGTTCCTTTTTATGGCTGAGTAATATTCCATTGTACATATGTACCACATCTTCTTTATCCATTCATCTGTTGATGGACATTTAGGTTGCTTCCATGACCTGGCTATTGTAAATAGTGCTGCAATGAACATTGGGGTGCATGTGTCTTTTTGAATTATAGTTTTCTCAGGTATATGCCCAGTAGTGGGATTGCTGGGTCATATGGTAATTACACTTTTAGTTTTTTAAGGAACCTCCATACTGTTCTCAGTAGTGGCTGTATCAGTTTACATTCCCACCAACAGTGCAAGAGGGTTCCCTTTTCTTCACACCCACTCCTGCATTTATTGTTTGTAGATTTTTTGAAGATGGCCATTGTGACCAGTGTGAGGTGATACCTCACTGTAGTTTTGATTTGCATTTCTCTAATAATTAGTGATGTTGAGCAGCTTTTCATGTGTTTGTTGGTCATCTGTATGTCTTCTTTGGAGAAATGTCTATTTAGGTCTTTGGCCCATTTTTTGACTGGGTTGTTTGTTTTTTTGATACTGAGCTCCGTGAGCTGTTTGTATATTTTGGAGATCAATCCCTTGTCCACTGCTTTGTTTGCAAATATTTTCTCCCATCCTGAGGGTTGACTTTTTGTCTTGTTTATGGTTTCCTTTGCTGTGCAAAAGCTTTTAAGTTTCATTAGGTCCCATGTGTTTATTTTTACTTTCATTACTCTAGAAGGTGGGTCAGGATCTTGCTGTGATTTACGTCAGAGTGTTTTTCCTGTGTTTTCCTCTAAGAGTTTTATAGTGTCCAGTCTTACATTTATGTCTTTAATCCATTTTGAGTTTATTTTTGTGTATGGTGTTAGGGAGTGTTCTAATCTCATTCTTTTACATGTAGCTGTCCAGTTTTCCCAGCACCACTTATTGAAGAGGCTGTCTTTTCTCCATTGTATAGTCTTGCCTCCTTTATCAAAGATAAGGTGACCATAGATGTGTGGGTTTAACTCTGGGCCTTCTATCCTGTACCATTGATCTGTATTTCTGTTTTTGTGCCAGTACCATACTGTCTTGATTACTGTAGCTTTGTAGTATAGTGTGAAGTCAGGAAGCCTGACTTCTTCCAGCTCCATTTTTCGTTTTCAAGATTGCTTTGGCTATTCGAGGTCTTTTGTGTCTCCGTACAAATTTTAAGATTTTTTTGTTCTAGTTCTGTGAAAAATGCCAATGGTAATTTGACAGGGATTGCATTGAATCTGTAGATTGCTTTAGGTAGTATAGTCATTTTCACAATATTGATTCTTCCAATCCAAGAACATGGTATATCTCTTCATCTTTTTGTGTCATCTTTGATTTCTTTTATCGGTGTCTTGTAGATTTCTGAGTACAGGTCTTTTACCTCCTTAGGTAGGTTTATTCCTAGGTATTTTATTCTTTTTGTTGCAAAGGTGAATGGGATTGTTTCCTTAATTTCTCTTTCAGTTTTTTCATTGTTAGTGTATAGGAATGCAAGAGATTTCTGTGCATTAACTTTGTACCTTGAAACTTTACCAAATTCATTGATTTAGCTCTAGTAGTTTTCTGGTGGCATCCTTAGGATTTTTTATGTATGGTATGATGTCTACAAACAGTGACAGTTTTACTTCTTTTCCAATGTGTATTCTTTTTATTTCTTTTTCTTCTCTGATTGCCGTGGCTAGGACTTCCAAAACTATGTTGAATAATAGTGGTGAGAGTGGACATCCTTGTCTTCTTCCTGATCTTAGAGGAAGTGCTTTCAGTTTTTCAACATTGAGAATGATGTTTGCTGTAGGTTTGTCGTGTATGGCCTTTATTATGTTGAGTTAGGTTCCTCTATGCCCATTTTCTGGAGAGCTTTTCTCATAAATGGGTGTTGAATTTTCTCAAAAGCTTTTTCTGCATCTATTGAGATGATCATATGGTTTTTTATTCTTTAATTTGTTAACATGGTGTATGACACCGATTGATTTGTGTATATTAAAGAATCCTTGCATCCCTGGGATAAATCCCACTTGATAGTGCTGTATCATCCTTCTAATGCGTTTTTGGATTCTGTTTGCTAGTATTTTGTTGAGGATTTTTGCGTGTATGTTCATCAGTGATATTGGTCTGTAGTTTTGTTTTTTTGTGATATCTTTGTCTGGTTTTGGTATCAGGGTGATGGTGGCCTTGTGGAATGAGCTTGGTAGTGTTCCTTCCTCTGCAATTTTTTGGAAGAGTTTGAGAAGGATGGGTGTTAGCTCTTCTCTAATGTTTGATAGAATTTGCCTGTGAAGCCATCTGGTCCTGGACTTTTGTTTGTTGGAAGATTTTAAATTACAGTTTCAATTTCATTACATGTGATTGGTAATTATATTTTCTATTTCTTCCTGGTTCAGTCTTGGAAGGTTATACATTTCTAACAATTTGTCCATTTCTTCCAGGTTGTCCAATTTATTGGCATATAGTTGCTTGTAGTAGTCTCTTATGATCCTTTGTATTTCTGCAGTGTCCACTGTAACTTCTCCTTTTTCATTTCTAATTTCGTTGATTTGAGTCCTCTCCCTCTTTTTCTTGATGAGTCTGGCTAAAGGTTTATCAATTTTGTTTAGCTTTTAGTTTTATTGATCTTTGCTATTGTTTTCTTTGTTTTTATTTCATTTATTTCTGCTCTGATATTTATGATTTCTTTCCTTCTGCTAACTTTGGGTTTTTGTTCTTCTTTCTCTAGTTCCTTTAGGTGTAAGGTTAGATTGTTTATTTGAGATTTTTCTTGTTTCTTGAGGTAGGCTTGTATAGCTATAAACTTCCCTCTTAGAACTGCTTTTCCTGTCCCATAGGTTTTGGATTGTTGTGTTTTCATTGTCATTTGTCTCTAGTTATTTTTTGATTTCCTCTTTGATTTCTTCAGTGATCTCTTGGTTACCTAATAGTGTATTGTTTATCCTCCATGTGTTTGTATTTTTTAGTTTTTTCCCCTGTAATTGATTTCTAATCTCATAGCATTGTGGTCGGAAAAGATGCTTGAAATGATTTCAGTTTTCTTAAATTTACTGAGGCTTGATTTGTGACCTAAGATGTGATCTATCCTGGAGAATGTCCCATGTGCCCTTGAGAAGAAAGTGTATTCTGCCACTTTTGGGTGGAATGTCCTATAAGTATCAATTAAATCTATCTGGTCTACTGTGTCATTTCAAGCTGTGTTTCCTTATTAACTTTATGTCTGGATGATCTGTCCATTGGTGAAAGTGGGGTGTTAAAGTCCCCCACTATTACTGTGTTACTGTCGATTTCCCCTTTTATGGCTTTTAGCATTTGCCTTATGTATTGAGGTGCTCCTATGTTGGGTGCATATTTATAATTGTTATATCTTCTTTGATTGATCGCTTGATCATTATGTAGTGTCCTTCCTTGTCTCTCTCTTTTTTTTTAAAGACTGGGAGCATTTTATTTTTATTATTTCCTTATTTATGGCTGAGTTGGGTCTTCGTTGCTGTGCATGGGCTTTTCTCTAGTTGCGGCGAGTGGGGGCTACTCTTCGTTGCGGTGTGCAGGCTTCTCATTGCGGTGGCTTCTCTTGTTGCAGAGCACAGGCTCTAGGCCCACAGGCTTCAGTAGTTGTGGCACGTGGGCTCAGTAGTTGTGGCTCGCGGGCTCAGTAGTCGTGGCACACGAGCTTAGTTGCTCCGCGGCATATGGAATCCTGCTGGACCAGGGCTTGAACCTGTGTTGCCTGCATTGGCAGGCAGATTCTTAACCACTGTGCCACCAGGGGAGTCCCCTTCTTTGTCTCTTGTAACATTCTTTATTTTAAAGTCTATTTTATCTGATAGGAGTAGTGCTACTCCAGCTTTCTTTTGATTTCCATTTTCATGGAATATCTTTTTCCATCCCCTTACTTTCAGTCTGTATGTGTCCCTAAGTCTGAAGTGGGTCTCTTGTAGACAGCATATATATGGGTCTTGTTTTTATATCCATTCAGCCAGTCTGTGTCTTTTGGTTGGAGCATTTAAATTTAAGGTAATTATTGATATGTATGTACCTATTACCATTTTCTTAATTGTTTTGGGTTTGTTTTTGTAGGTCCTTTTCTTCTCTTGTGTTTCCCAGTTAGAGAGGTTCCTTTAGCGTTTGTTGTACAGCTGGTTTTGTGGTGCTGAATTCTCTTAGCTTTTGCTTGTCTGTAAAGCTTTTGATTTCTCCGTCAAATCTGAATGAGATCCTTGCTGGGTAGAGTAATCTTGGTTGTAGGTTTTTCCCTTTCATCAATTTAAATATATCCTTCCACTGCCTTCTGGCCTGCAGAGTTTCTGTTGAATAATCAGCTCATAACCTTATGGGGATTTCCTTGTATGTTATTTGTTGCTGCTTTTAATATTTTTTCTTTGAATTTAATTTCTGTTAGTATGATTAATATGTGTCTCAGTGTGTTTCTCCTGTATGGGACTCTGTGCTTCCTGGACTTGATTGACTATTTCCTGTCCCATGTTAGGGAAGTTTTTGACTATAATCTCTTCAAATATTTTCTCAGACCCTTTCTCTTCTTCTTCTGGGACCCCTATAATTCTAATGTTGGTGCATTTAGTGTTGTCCCAGAGCTCTCTGAGACTGTCCTCAATTCTTTTCATTCTTTTTTCTTAATTCTGCTCTGTGGCAGTTATTTCCACCATTCTATCTATCTTGCAGCTCACTTATCTGTTCTTCTGCCTCAGTTTTTCTGCTATTGATTCCTTCTAGAGTATTTTTAATTTGTTATTGTGTTGTTCATTACTGTTTGTTCTTTAGTCCTTCTAGGTCCTTGTTAAACGTGTTGTTTTTGTATTTTCTTCATTCTATTTCCAAGATTTTGGGCCATCTTTACTATCATTAGTCTGAATTCTTTTTCAGTTAGATTGCCTATTTCCTCTTCATTTATTTGGTCTTGTGGGTTTTTACCTTGCTCCTTCGTCTGCAACATATTTCTCTGTCTTCTCATTTTGTTTAACTTACTTTTGGGGGGGGTCTCCTTTCTGCAGGCTGCAGGGTCATAGTTCCTCTTGCTTCTGGTAAGTCCACTCACAGTGGGTGAGTATGGTCCAGTGGCTTGTGTAGGCTTCCTTGTGGAGGGGACTTGTGCTTGCATTCTGGTGGGTGGAGTTGGATCTTGTCCCTCTGATGGGCAAGGCCGCATCAGTTGGTGTGTTTTGGGGTGTCTGTGAACTTAGTATGATTTTAGGCAGCCTCTCTGCTAATGGGTGGGGTTGTGTTCCTGTCTTGCTAGTTGTTTAGCGTGAGGCTTTCAGCACTGGAGCTTGCTGGCCATTCAGTGGAGCTAGGTCTTGGTGTTGAGATGGAGACCTCTGGGAGGGCTCTCCCCAATGGATATTCCCTGGGGCCGGGAGTTCTCTGGTGGTCCAGTGTCCTGCTCTCGGCTCTTCCCACCTCAGAAGCTCAGGCTCGACCCCTGGCCACAGAACCAAGACCCCTGTTACGTGGAGACTTTCTTGCCTTTCTGGAAGTCTGAGGTCTTCTGCCAGTGTTCAGTAGGTGTTCTGTAGGAGTTGTTCCACGTGTAGATGTATTTTTGATATATCTGTGAGGAGAAGGTGAGCTCCACGTCTTACTCCTCCATCACCTTCCTCATTCTCTCCACATTCTCTTAGGCAAGATCTGTCCACCCAGAAGGGCCCTTTCTTTCCATTGGCACCCCACGCACATATTGTATTTTTGGTTCCTGAGACAAGGAAATGTATATCGTTGTGAAAGAAAACAGGTAATTGGTTCCAAAACTCACTTTTTGGCCAGAACCAACCAGTGGCCCTGCAAAGTGGCTGGGTCTTGTGGCCCTAGTTAGGATAGAGGAATAAGGAAGCTTCTTCCTGGAGCCCCATCAGGGAAGGGCTCAAACCCAACCCATGCTGGCCAGATTGCAGCTTTCCCTGCTGGTACCTGGTAAGGTGCATGCCAGCAATGTACCAGTGCCCCTAAGCTCCCCACAGCCTCGCCCAACCCTGCTGCCACTGGCATAAAGCTGCCCATTGGAAAGTTTTGTTTCAGTTTTCAGCCATAGCAGCTCCTCTGGTGTTCCTTCCTAGCCTGCCTAGTGTCCATCATTGACAGCTTTTACAGCAGGAAGGTGGGCAGGTTGATAACAGCCTCGTTCACAGGGGTCTCTAAAATGAGGTGGGGGCAGACTGAATCAGTGAGTCACGCATTTCATTCACTCAAGTTCCACCTTTGCAAATTTTTTTTTTTATCTGTGAACTGCGTGTGCTTTTTATTTACCTAGAAATGACTCAGAGAGAGAAATTAGAGGTGTGTGGTGTAACATGACTTGCTGGTGAGTGGTCAATTCTGTCCGCTTTTCTGCTCCTGAGACCGATCTCCAGAGGGTGCCAAGGATAGCCAGGTTTCATATATTTGTCCAAGTACAGGCATGATCAAAAGTGTTCTAAATAAGTCATGGTTTACAGCATAGATTATAGAATTTCCTCTGATTATTTGATTGGGTCACACGAATTTAAAGTTCAATTGAAACTTCACTTTCAAAGTTTCCTCTCCTTTTCTCTGAATATGCCAGAGCATGATGACAAGAGTATCACAGATTCCTAAAAATCCACCCAAACAAGCATATCTCAATACATTATGGTTTATTCACCTTAAGAAGAATCTAGAATACAGTATCAACAAGGATACTGGAACATGGTTTGGGATGGGAGACAGAGTTATGCCCAGTTGTGTTCTGGACCACTGATATAGATGATTCTCACTTCATTTTAGAGTTTCTATAATTGTAGCAATTATCTCTGAAAGATTTTTGTCCACACTGATTTGAATGAAATTTTCTGGAGCTGATGGGGGCTCCAAAGTATCAAACTGGGACTGCAATAACTCAGGGGACATAAAATGCCCTTTTCTTTTGAGTAAGCGTCCAGAGATGACCTCGAACGACCCAGTCAGATGGACCACAAGAAGCTTCACTTCAGCCAGCTTTTCTTCCTTTCCTGACTCATCACACTTCAGAGGTGCACCATCTTTTCCTTGTATTAAGATGTCTCTGTATACTTTCTTCAGAGCTGAACAGGCAAGAATTACATGCTGTCCAGAGGCTACATCTCTGTTAAAAAAATAAAGTGTGTGGGGGGAAGATGAGCGCTAGAGTGAAGACATTTAAAATAATTGGTGTCAAGTCTAGGTTGAGGACTAGAGTCCCACTTCTCTGACAGTGGAAGGTGTTACAAATGGTGGCCAAGTATCAGCCAGTCCTGGCTTTGAGGTAAAGATCTTCCACTAGTGAGGCATCTTGGGTAACATATTTACCTCCCCGAGCATCAGTTCATCATCTGCTAAATGCAACTACTCAGAGTACCTGCCCATAGAACTGTAATGAGTAAGTTTATCAAGGTGCCCAGCACACAGGAAATGCTTGGTAAGTATTGGCTCTGCCCCTTGGATGTAGGATGTGACTGAGCCACCACTTGTAGACATGGGTGGCTGCCGGCAGGTACCTGTGCCTCGCACACAGTACAGCTCAGGCTCTCCTCTCAGGTATTCAGGGATTTGAATTTCACAACTGGCTTCTCTCCATTCCTACTCTACAGTATGCTGGGAGTCTGGGGAAGTTACCAGTGCAGAGCTAGAGAGAGCAGGAGAAAAGGGAGCATCAGCCCCTGTGTGGTCAAGGTGAGAAGGATGTGAGAAGTTTCCAGGGCAGTGCTAAGGAAAAAAAAAAAAAACTGAGCCAGAAATAGAGGTAGAGTGACAAGGCACCAATAAGGGAAAACCAGTGTTGTTCAAGACCATACATGAGGGTGAGCCCCCTTTCCACTAAACCTACATGTACCAGCCAGAAGAGGCAGTCATCTTGGGGCCAGGAAGGAACTGTATAAAGAGGTGAAGGGTCAAAGCTGGCTTGGGTACTTAGAAATTTCAGTTCAGAACTGAGAATTCTGAAGGGGCCTGCCTTGATTCATGGCCACTGTAGACTGGAGACCCAGTGGATGGAGTGTGTCATCAGCAACAAACCTATGTACCTGAGCCTTCTGGCTCTTCCCAAGGGCGATGAGTGAGAGCTTGTTTATTCTGAGCCTGGAAGTCTGATCTCTATTCTCCTGAGGATCTTCACTTCTGCTTCCATCACAGGTCAGTATGTTAGATCTCTGACAAGTCTGTTTATGTTAGAGACCCAAGTGGGCAGGAGTTCTCAACTCCAAACCTTAAACCCCTAAGCCCATGCAAAGACAGGGCTGCCAGCCATGTCTGTGCAGTCTAAAAAAAGTAAACTGATTTTTAATCATACGTATACTCTAATTTCATATGGCCCACATGATTTTAGATTTATAAAACATGACTTCATCTGAGACAGCAAGATTTAGAACCTATTCCCTGCCACTTCTTTATCTTCCATGTCCCAACCAGGATTCCCAGGGGTCTGGCCCACAGATGGGTTGGGGAGGACCTCGTTTGCTCAGAGGCATGCTACAGAGCTGAACAATTTGAGACTTCAATCCTGGTGGCCAGTTATCTGTTGACTTATGAATGACCCCAGATCTTCCTGGTTGTCAGAGTTTGAAGTAGGAGGCAATATAAGTGGTGGCTAAGGTATAGCTATACGTCATTATTATTTTTTTAGCACTTACTATATATATTAGGTACTGTTCTAAGTGCTACCCATGCTTCATCTCACTAATTCCTCACAACAGTCTGTGAGTAGGAACTATATTTATCCCCATTTTCAGATGAAGAAACAGGTTTATGGAAGCCAAGTGGCTGACCAAGATTCCCAGCTAGTAATTGTGGAGTTGTTTAGAAGGCTAACTCCAGAACCCAACTAAACTACACAACTGTGGCTGATTAAAATCATTGTTGGTTACTTGATAGAGGTGCATTTCATTTCTGGGATGCCATATCAGCAGTCAGTTGTGATTTCAAGAGTGTATTTTTTCCCCTGTACTTTGTGATGGGTTTTCTTTACTCACTGGCTTACCTGGCACCTGATTTTCTCTTACCTTTGTAAAATGTCATGCAAGTTGCAGAGCCATGGAATCCTGTCCTGAAATGAAGGCAGACACAAAGTGGCTTTTCCAGGTTTTGTTCGTTTTTACAGAAAGTTAATCATTTTCATCAATGTTAAGGTCCAGAGAGATCTTAGTGGTTTTGAGGAGTAGGCCATGCACAAGGCTGAGGGGTCAAGTCACTAGGCAGTTCAGCACAGAAGCATTTTCCTGGTCCAGGTGTCAGAGGCTCTTTTCATAATAATAAAAATTGCCCTAAAATACCAGTAGGAAACTTCCACCATCTTTTTTTTTTTTTTCTTTTTTTTTGTGGTACGCAGGCCTCTCACTGTTGTGGCCTCTCCCGTTGCGGAGCACAGGCTCTGGACGTGCAGGCTCAGTGGCCATGGCTCACGGGACCAGCTGCTCTGCGGCACGTGGGATCCTCCTGGACCGGGGCACGAACCTGCGTCCCCTGCATCGGCAGGTGGACTCTCAACCACTGCGCCACCAGGGAAGCCCAACTTCCACCATCTTAATCTTCCCATTGTAAGTATATTTTCTCTGGTTCTGATATGTATATAAATCTTTATTATACTGCATGATTCTTTAGGTGCCTCTGATCTCAAATGCAGAGCGGTATTCACAGAAACCCTATGTCAGCTGCTCTCTGGTCCTATTCTTCAAATCCTCCAAAAGCAAAGCTCTACTCAGATATAAGCAGTGTGAGAATTTTGTATTTCTCCAGAGAAGGCAGAGGAAGTTTACATGGGGCACCCTACAGTGTTTCACAAAGGAATCCTCCTAGGGTAAATACTGATTGGTCATAATGCATTTAAAGAAAAACATAATTTTTTATTATGGAAATTTTAAACACATTCAATGATTTTCAACTCACAGTCTGATTTTATATATGTCCCAGCCATATCCTTACCTGTGCCCTCATCCTTTATCATTTTGATGCATATTCAAGAAACATGATGTGTCTTTAGAAGTCCTTGCTCTTAAACATTTGATTACTACCATTTTATTTAGGATTTTTGCATTTATATAATTGAGATTGACCTGCATTTGTTTTCTTGTATAGTCCATGTTAAATTTTGGTATCAAGGTTATACTAGCCTCATAAAATAAGTAGGGCAGCTTTCCCTCTTTTTCTGTTCTTTGAAACAGCTTGTATACAATATATTATTGTTATGAACTGAATGTTTTTATTTCCCCAAAATTCATACCCCCTAATGTAATGATATTTGGAGGTAATTAGGTTTAGATGAGGTCATGAGGGTGGGGTCCTCATGATGGGATTAGTGTCCTTTTGAGAAGAGACCAGTGAGCTAGTGTGTACTTTTTCTCTCCTTCCACTGCCCTCCCCCTCAATCACCCAGTGAGGATACAGTAAGAAGGCAGCTGTCTAGAAGCCAGGAAGAGAAACTCCAGGCTCAGAATAAACAAGAACCTGACCATGCTGGCATCTTGCTCTTGGACCTTCACCCTCCAGAACTGTGAGAATAAGTGTCTATTGTTTAAGCCACTCCGTCTATGATGTTTTGTTACAGCAGCCTGAGCTAAAACTCATCTTAAAAACTCTGTGCCTGGGGCTTTTTTTGAGGAAAGATCTCTGATTACAGGTTCAATTTCTTGAATGAGCATTGTGTTATATTCAGATTTTTCTATTCTTGATTCAGTTTTGGTAACTGAAATACTTTAGAATCAGCAAGGTCACGTTTTCATTGGCGGGGGTGGGGGGGAGTAGACTGTGTCCCTGAGCACTGTCTCTGCCGTCAGATCACTGTTATCCAAGCCTGTTTTCCCACAGTAATTTATATTTTACTATGAAAGTGTCCAATTTTATCTAAGTCTTAAAATTCACTGGTATCAGATTTTTCATGGCCTCTTTTCATTCCTAGTCTTAATTGTGCTTTTTTCCCCCCTTGATCAATCTTGCCAGAGATTTGTCTGTTTTTATCTTTTCAAACAATTAGTTTCACTATTCACCTATATGGCTTCTTTGTTTTATATTCCATTAATTTCAGCACTTATTTCTATATTTTTCTACATTCTTCCTTTTTATTATTTTTTTTCTACTTAAACCCTTAGATCATCATTTTCATTTTTGTTATTTTTCCAAAAGTGCATTCAGAGGCTGTAAATTTCCTTCTAAGTACTCTTTCAGCTATATCCCATAAGTTTTAGTTGATAGCACTTTTGTCATACATTTCCAAATATCTTATAATTTCCACTATGATTTTTAACTTATGAATTTATATGAATGTCAATTTTTATTTTTCAATTTTACTTATTTCTACAGTTTCCAACCATTTTATGATTTGTGAGAATTTTTATTATTGATTTCTAATTCTTGTGCATTATGATAAAAAATGTGATTGATTGGTATGATATTGACTCTTTAGAATTTGTGGCAAATTGTGCCATAGAGCACTAGTACTATGTGGTCTAGTATATGGTCAATATTTATAAATGTTCCATATGTACTTGAAAAGAATGTTTATTTTTTATTCATGCTTTTCAATATATTTGTTGTTTAAATCTTCTATATCTTTACTAATTCTTCTTGTCTGTTTTGTGTATCTTTTGTCTGTTTTGATGTTTTCAAGAGAGTTGTTTTAAATTCTCCCATAGATTAAGAATTGACAGTTTTCCCTTCTGTCTTAGTGTGTCTGAAAATGTCTTCTGCTCTTACTCTTTCTCATTTTAAATAAGATTTCAGTTGGTAAAGAATTCTTGGTTGATAGTTATTTTCCCTCAGCAGTTTAAATACTTACTCCCGTCTTTAGGGCTCTATTGTTGTTGAGAAGTATCTCTTGTTATATTGGGCAATCATTCAGAACATATATTTTCTCTTTGGTAGCTATAGGTAGAAAATAAACCTCTTTGTCCTTGATGTTTTGCAGTTTTACTATTTATCCTGTTCAGGACTCATTTTATATATTCAGTCTAAGGAAACTGTTAATATTATCTCTTTGAAAATTGCCTTTCCCCCACTTATTCTATTCTCCTTGGATTCCTTTTAGTTGTATGTGAAACATTTTATTATACCAGTCTCTTAATTTTTCTCGAATATTTTTCTAGTTATCTAGCTCTCTTATTCACTCTGGGTAATATCCTCTAGTCTGCCTTCTAATTCACCAGTTCTCTCTTCAGCTGTGTCTAGTTTATTGTTTAATCCATCTATTGATAATGAAACATTATCAATAAATTTTCTGTTTCTTTCATTTGATTCTTTTAAAAAAATTAAAGTATAGTTGATTTGCAATATTATATTATTTCATTTGATTCTATTTCTTGGAGTATGACTTATTCCATTTGTGCTTTTTTGCTGATTCTCTCTCACAGTGGTTCATTTACCTGTATCGTTTGTACGTTTTGACTGCAGGTGCATCTTCAGATTTTTTTTCCCTTATAGGAGTGCTGAGTTTTGGAAACATTTCCATAGGTAGTTTTGCTAATTCCAGACTAGTATTACATTAATTTTTCAACTTGGTCTATGTCACATGAAGTGAATTGGGCGTAGGAAAGTCTCTAGTTTTCCACCTGTGGTCCAGGGGAGACAGCCAGATTCTTTGCTGCTTCTTGAATCTAGTGAGTGGAGATATTCGTAATCCTCACTCAAATAAAGTCTTCCTTTAAATACTTTATGCAAGTCCTCGCACTTAGTTTCAGGTCCAGCTCCATGCATCATATAGGCCTCATCTCCCATCTCTACAGGGGCATCAGAATCTCAGTTCCCAGCCTCCTGGCTTACATGCATTTCCAAAACTTGGGGGAAGAGGTTACTTAGGTTTAATTAAATCTTGCCACTTTGATTCTGGCACCTGAGAATTTCTCATTTTGCTTCTGACCTTGGTTAAGCCCTTGGCTATGCCCCCCCCACCCACAATCTTTTCCACCAGGAGCCTTTCAAGTTCTCCAGCTCTGGGTGAGCTCCTTTAGTTCCTGAATATCTCCTCTGGGCTCAGGCTTTCCCATTTCTTATTCAGAGTAACTAAATACTCAGTAAGTGAAACGTTCATTCCACCAAGGCCTTCACTCTGTACTCAGCAAACTAAAGACCCTCCCGTTACTAGGACCCACCCTTTTCAGGAAGCAGAAGATTTTACACACACACACACACACACACACACTCTCACACAAAAAACACACACATATATTTAATTTTTTCATGTTAAATAAAATTTTTGAAAAGCATGTGTGCTAATATTGGGTTGAGGTTCCTGGAAGTTTTACTAGTGATAGAATTTTTTAAGACTTTACCTCTATGGGGACTTCCCTGATGGCGCAGTGGTTAAGAACCCACCTGCCAATGCAGGGGACACAGGTTCGATCCCTGGTCCGGGAAGATTCCACATGCCGCAGAGCAACTAAGCCTGCGCGCCACAACTACTGAGCCTGCTCTCTAGAGCCTGTGAGCCACAACTACTGAGCCCACGTGCCACAACTACTGAAGCCTGCGTGCCTGGAGCCCGTGCTCGCAATAAAGAGTAGCCCCCGCTTGCTGCAACTAGAGAAAGCCCGTGCACAGCAATGAAGACCCAACACAGCCAAAAATAATAATAAAAAAAAAAAGACTTAACCTCTATGTACACACTAGTCGACCAGAGACCACTTAGAAGTACAAATGCAACAGTTACAAAATCCACACAAGACACAGATCAAATGACAACTATCACCTAACTTACACAAATAATAAAACAACAGCTATTAATACATAATTCACAGAAATTATTACTCAAGTTACAACAGCTACTACAATGTGCACACATTGTAGCTCAAATGTATTTAATGAATGAAACATTTGTTTATGTTAGCACTAGTCTGACTGTAGTCAGTAGAACCATTGTGGTTATTTCTAAACAAAGTAACAAGATCATGAGGCTTACCAGCTCCAGATTTGCAGACCACAAAGAACTCTGTGCTTTATGAGGAGACCTATGTGCTCTTGGAAAAGAGTGTATATGTTTAAGGTTTATTATTGGCAAGGTTTTCTAAGACATCATACTCAAAAACTAAATGTTCTGGAGAAGTCTATGAGGAGAAAAAAAGTTGTAGGAGCTATACTTATGGAACTTGAAATTGCCACTGTAACACATATTTTCTGGGCTATGGCAGGGGTCCAGGAAGAAGAGTGTCAAGGATTATAGGTAATGGGGATAATTAGATGGACTTACTGAGCTGTGCAGTATTTTATGATGGAAAATTGCCCATGGGAAAAGCTGCCAATTCAAGCACAGATTTGGGTTTCCCCTTTCCTTCATCCATTTACAAGCGTTTGTTGTGTGCTTAGGGAGATCCAGACACTGGATCCCGTTGCTCTGGGTGCTTTCTTTCAGTACTCTAGACATGATCACCCTAAGTTTAACTTCTAAGATTCCATTTGCACTCAACTTTCTAAATTCCTTTCTTTCCTGTACTCTCACTGTGAATAGCTAAGCTTTTCTATTATATTCATGAACTAACAGGAATGAAAAAGAGAACACTGTTAGTTATACAATGACCGTAAAAAAATTTTTTTTAAACCTCTTTGGCTATATTTTCCAAAACAGCTCCTCTAATAGAAGGCTGTAGCAGAGCAGGGTGACTGGGCCTTAAAGACTCATGAGTCAGCAGGATGAGCAGTTTCCTACCTAGGATCCAGTCCTACAAAGATACAGTGCCTTTCAGGCCTGCAGGAAGGGCAGCACAGGCCACTTACTTGGTAAAGTGGTATACTAATCATTAAGGGGACTAACTTCATTGTGTGTTTTACATGTAAATGGGGGCATCCCATTTCAAGCTGTAGAAATGATGTCAACTTTTAAAAAGTTAAGGAGTCTGCTTATAGCATATGGGGCCCACAGTGAGGTAACTTCCTAAGCACTTGGAAAAGAAGGAAAGAAGCTTGTTCTTTAAAGCTTTAATTTAAAGAGCAACACTTAATAGAAAGGAGCGGAGATGTATAAACTCATCTGAAGGAGTAAAAAGGACCCTCAGGCTAGCAGGACATCACTATGATCCAACTACATATTTTTACACACATAAAGGAAGCACGTCTGTCCCAGCAAGGCTTGGTGGGTGTGAAAGCCCAGGGCAGGAGCACTACAGAATTAAACAGCAGAGTACTGACCAGAGGACATGTCTGGCCATTGGACTGAGTTCTGGCCATAAGACTTTGAATATCATATTCTCATTAGCAAACATCTTCCTGTAAGGGGATGGCTGGTCTCACACCACTAGAAACTTCAGCCCTAACTCTCCTACTCTTTTGATTGCATGTTCACTGAGAAACCTGATTGTATGTTGGCTTCTGAAATCAGATCCATGTGAAGTGTTACAGGCCATGTGGCACTTAAATTTCTCCTTGTAAATTAATCAACTGGCATTCTGTTTTTTTTTTGTGTGTGGTACGCGGGCTTCTCACTGCTGTGGCCTCTCCCGTTGCGAAGCACGGGCTCCAGATGCGCAGGCTCAGCGGCCATGGCTCACAGGCCTAGCTGCTCCGCGGCATGTGGGATCCTCCCGGACCGGGGCATGAACCCACGTCCCCTGCATCGGCAGGCGGACTCTCAACCACTGTGCCACCGGGGAAGCCCCGGCATTCTGGTTTTATGTAGAAATCTTGTGAACCTGACTAGTGGGGTTCTCATATGAGACATGAATGCATGTTCAATGTGTTGACGGTGTCAGGCATTGAGCTGACAAGACAGAGCCTGACTACCCTTGTCCTATCTGGGTAGGCAGACAGCCTTTTCCACAATACATCCCTTGTCACTGTACAAGTCTCTAGGTGAAACAAAATCCTGAGACTATTGCCGTGGGCTGCTAACCCCCATTCAGCAAGAATGTTTGGTTTAGAAGAGGTAGTTGGAAGGTTCAGAGGGCCAAATGCTAATTCACATATTCAGTATTCACATGCCTACTTAGAGTTCAAGGAGCAATTATAATGATGCATTAGGACTGATTCACAGATGCAAACACAACAAACAAATGAGTTGTTCTTCTGCATGAGTAAAATGTTCCTAGTGGGTTTGGATGAACCAAGGAGAGGGGATAATTTGTTTAATTTCTAGTACTTTAGATATCTCTTCTTTCTTCACATTAGCAGAGGAGCAAACTTGTGTTCTGTTGTTTTACTTAGATTGCACATTTCCTCCAGTCCATCGGCACAAATATCTCTTTGTACAGAGATCAATCTCTATTATTTTATGGCTTAGGAAACAAATATGTTATTGGTGTTAAGTTGGATATTGACTTTATTATTCATTACATTTTCTGCATGCCTGAAACGTTTCACAATAAAGACGGAACAAATTAAAAATAACGGAAAACATGTTTGGGTAATAAGCTTCCTATCCTATGTATAGGAAAATGGAACTTTACTTTGAATCCATACTTTTTTATTGTTTTTAATAGTGCCTCAATATGTGCCTTCGTCAAGAATTAAGCATGTTGCATCACTTAGTCATAATAAAATTCCTCAGAAGCTCAACCATGAAAACTAATATTAATACATGGAAACATTAAACTATTTAAACAAAAATGGATGCTTTCAGACATTTGCCCAATCAGAATGTATGTTGGACCAGTTTATTCACTGCACCGGTAAGGTCTGGGTCCACCAGCCATAAAAACAATGAGAGAAGGTTGGAGATAAAACAGAAGCACTTTCAACTTTATTTTACAGAAGTTTCCAAGTATTGAGTCATAATTACACAATTGGGATCCTTCCTTGGAGGATCACATGGGGCCACAAGCAGAGAGTTTTCCCAAAGCAGCTCCAAAGGCTACCTAGACTCCATGTGGAAACCAGAATTCTCAGACCTGCTGTGTAAAGCCAGTTGTCACCTGCCTCAAATACCCTTCAAGGCCTAGGCCCCTACAATGGATGTGCTCACCGGGGGCTGTGCCTCTCTCCTGCTCTCACCCTCACCCTTGCTTTCACCCTTTCTTGCTCCACTTAATCAACCCTGATTCACTTCTTGTAGATTATTTTTGTGTGTGTGTAGTATCAGGGCCTTTAACACAGTAGAAAAAGTAGAGTCTTAGAGGTTGGAGAGATCCCCCTCACTCTGTGCCTTTGCTCAAGTTACTTCTCTGTGCCTCCCTTTGTTCATCTGCAAAATGGGGGAATCATATATAATACATTGAGCTGCTTTGGGACTTAAACAGGAAAAGGAGTAGACTCCATTTTAAACATTACTTTTTGGCTGATTTAATAGCTGCAATAAACAGCATTCATTTCCGACTCTGAATTTTGAAAAGACCTTTAATAAATAAATTTAGTATGCAGTGGGCTCTAACTCCACAAACAATGAATACTTAATATGTGCAAAGCACCATATCGAGCACTGGGGATATAAATATGAACAGTGCAGTCCCTGTCCTCGAGGGGGTCACAGCCTGAGGATGGGTATTTATCAATTAAACTACCCACAGGACAGTAATGAGGGCTCCAAGAAATATAAGAAGGGCTATGATAAGACAAGGGGAGAGAGCAATTTTGATCAGGCCCTAGGAAGACTAAATCTTAAAGGGTAAAGAGGATTTTAATGGAAGCAGGGTCTGTCAAGCAGAGGGAAGGGCAAGACTTGGCATATTAAAGATGGTTTACCAAGACTCTTGTCTAAATGGATGAGGCAGGAGCTCAGCACTGGTGAACAGGAGGTGTGGGAGTTGATAGGTGAGGAAGGTCAGCAGAAACTGTCAGGACTAGAGAATCAAGACCCTGAGTGACCTGCTAAGGAGTCTGGACTTTATTGTTAGGGTCTTAGGGAGGACTTGGACACATGAGCTCCAAATTTTGTGTTCATGTTTGTGAAAAAAGGGAATGATTGAGATCTCCTTTTCACAGATGCAGAAACTGGGGCAAAACAGAGGATATATTAAAGCAAATTCACTGAACTCTGTGTGTAAATAGTTACTACGGACAATATGGTAACTAAGGCAAGTCAAACACAAAAAGTCTTAGGGGAAAGAGAGGAGGAAACAACATAACCCAAATGAACATCCCTGCTTGCTGGATCTGATGTTCTAGGTCCCTTCATTCCTGATAGTCCTTACATGCAGGGATGGGCGGGGGGCAGTGTACCCTGAATCCCCAGCCCAGTGCTTAAGCACTTGGCCTATCTAGAGAAACAGTGTCTTCTGGAAGGGGATGATGGTTAAAGGGCAGGGCAGGAGCTCAGAGGAACAGATGGAAGATGAGTGTGTCCAGCATTGCTGGGGAGGTGGAGAGAGGGCAAGGAAAGTAGGAGGGGAGGACAATGGGCGATGGACTGGTTTTATCTGGTGCAAAAGTGAACTTAAGCCCATAGAGGAAAGAATGCATGTAAAAATAATATATACCCCAAAAAGGATAGGGGGAAAAACTCAAATTCAATTAGTAGGTATTTTTAGAAGATGAAACCAAGGGTGATGAAAATTCTGTGAAAGGATTTTTCGGCACTGGTTGAATTTTCTATACAGGATAAGTATTATATTTATAATCAGGGAAAAATTTTCAAAAAACCTCTTTTAAATAGACTTTGAGGTTGAAGTCTGCTCAAGTGTCACCATACGCTACCAGGACAGCATGAACCTGGCACATATGGGAGACTCACTGACTGGCAGCTTGGAAATTCTTTATTATCATCATCATCACGCTAATAATGTATTGCATCCTGGGTGGCGTATCTTTCTATACCAGCGCTGTCCAGTAGAGCTTTTTGCCCTGAGGGAAATGTCCTCTATCTGTGCCACCTGGATTAGCAGCCGCCAGCCACATGTGGCTGTTGAACACTTGAAATGTGGCAGTGCAACCCAGGAACTGGAGTTTACATTTAATTTAATTGAAACAGACTTAAGGAGCCCTTGGTATATTCAACTCAGGTTCTTTCTCTTCACATCTCAGCCTTCTGAGCACAATACCCTCCCCAAACCCTCCTGAGACTCTTCCGCAAGGCCAACCGCTATGTCTGCCTCTAACACTCTAACTGATGTTCAGTACAGTATCTTTGGGGTGGGGGGCTGGTTGCCAGAGCAACCAGGAGGTCCTTGGTGCCAGCTCAGCTGTGACCCACACCTTCACTCTTAGACTCGCTGGGCTCTCATCAAAAATGTAAGCCATCTGCCAACTTACCTCTTTCTCTCTGCTTCTCTCTAAGGTCAGGCTAACTTGTACAGCTGCCTCTGAATATATTTAGTAACTTGTTGTGTTTCTTCCAGTAACTGATAACCTTTTCTTCGGTACAATAATTCCTCTTCTGAATTCTCCTCCCCAGCCCCCCATCCATACTGCCCACTTAACAAGCCTCACATGTGAACAAGAGGAAGGCTGCTTAAATGCCATTTTAAAATCTGTCCATTTGGGTTGCTTTACTGTGTTCCTTATTTTAATTTTCATTTGTACCTGCCAAGGAGAAAAATAAAATAACCCTAGCACAGTCACATTTTACACACTCCACAGAAATGGTTTCTGTTACATGTATGTATATATAGATAAGATATTAGCAACAACAATAAGAAGTGATATTTACTGAATGCTTCAGGCACTTCTCTGTGCACATTTTTCATATTATCTCATTTAATCCTCGCAAGAACTCAATGAAATAGGTCCTGTCACCATCCCTACTTCACAGGAGGAAAATGAGGCACAGAGAGACTAAGTCATCTGCCAAGTCACACAAGCTCAGTGGTGAGGCCAGGTTATCTATATTATGTTTATTATCTCTCATATAATATCATCATTATTTTGTTTACATTATTACTCTGTATCCCTTTTTTGCTTCTCTCCTCCTGCCTTCTAAAGTCAGATGCTGTAAACTTGATTTTGATGGTTTAACGTTTGAACTATTACAAATCGAGGTGCACTCCCTGGGACAAAGAGAAACCCTCAGAGTGCTCTAGAATTAGACTTAATATGGGTTAATGACTCTAGTCCTTCACGGCAGGACAAAGAGAAGAAAGTGGGGCCCAACTGGGGTGAGCCAAGGTCATGAAAGTGAAAACACCAGTGTTTCTCTTTGGCCAGTTCCATACCATACCTGCCCTTTGGACACCCTTGGCACGTGGGCCCAGCTAGAGGCCCTGCTCTCAGCTGCTCTGTGGACTCAGCCCTACGCCCTGCCCTCAGTCTCTCCTGGGTTACAGCTAATCACGCCAGTGAATCCAGTTTGTGACTCTGGTTTGAGAGAGACCCTCTAGGAAAGGGCCTCATGACAGTGTATAAAGAAATGAGATGCTAGTCATTCATTCTTACACTCATTCATTCATTCACTCACAAATCTGCCACAAATATTTTCTGACATGTACTGTGTGTCAGGCTCTGGGGATATATAATGGTTAACAGAAATGGCCATAGTGCCTGCCCTTTTGGAGGTAAAATCTAGTTGTAGAGATAAATAGTAATCAAATTCTCACACCACCAAATGCCATGTTGCAACTGGGACAAGGACGATAAGGGATACGGTGCCATGAGAGTTTATTATAGGAGGTTTTACCTAGAAGTCAGGGAGAGCTTCCCTGAAGAAGGAGCACAGGAGCTGAGATGTGAAGCATGAGCCGGCTAACTGAGAAGAGGGCAGGGAAGTGCATTATTCCTCACAGTGGGAACAACAGAGACAAAGGCCCTGCGGGGAGGAGCATGGTGGTAGAGCAACTGAAAGAGGCAAGGGTGGCTCCAGCGGATACAAGGAGGGGACGCGTGGCTCCAGAGGGCCAGATCTGAGTGTGTGAAACCCACCAGAGCAATTTTGTTTTTCTCCTTGGTGATCATAAATAGTGATGAATGAAAAAAAGAGCTGCAGCAGCCCAGGGAGCGGGATTCGTGACGCAACATCAGAGCCCTCCCCACTCCTGCACCTGGGTGGGCGGGCGGGGGGGTGGTTTCCTCAGGCTGCTGGTGGGGAAGCAGCCAGGGCTTTGCTAGGCAAAGATGCCAGGGCCTGGCGAGGTGGTAGGCTGATAAGTCCTGGGAAGAAAATATGAACTTCCCCACATATGAGGCAGAGGGGAGCCTCTGCCCTCTCAGGGATTACATTCTGCAGATTAAAATCCCTCAACAAAGTGTTCCGGCAGATCCTGCCGAGCTGGGGCAGAGGGTGGCATCACTGCTGATGCCAGTTTAGAGTTTAGATGGGAGTTCAGGGCCAAAGCTAACATATGTGGTGGACCCGCTGTGCACCTGGCTTTTGGAGCACTGTACGTGAGTGCATGACTCAGGAACTCTACTACAACAAGCACTGCAGGAATCTTAACCTGTGTCACCCTGCATCACAGGACATCTGTGTTGGAAATAAAAACAGACAGCAAACCTTACCTGGTCATTCAGAGGTATCCCTTTTCCCATCTTCATCCGATTTTCCTCTGGGTGATAGTCATCTGCATCGTAGAATTTCCACCCTAGCTTTAAGAACAAAGTGAGAGAGGGTATGTGGCAGGTAGTGCGGCCCACGTGACAGCCACCGTGGGGTTACTAAACCTAACGGGCAGGTACAGAAACAACCCTGCCACCCTCTTCTCCACCAGCAGCCCGAGGAAACCACCCCACCCCCCGCCCACCCAGGTGCAGGAGTGGGGAGGGCTCTGATGTCGCGTCACGAATCACGCTCCCTGGGCTGCTGCAGCTCTTCTTTTCATTCATCACTATTTATGATCACCAAGGAGAAAAACAAAATTGCTCCGGTGGGTTTCACAAGCTGCATGGAGGTGTCTGTGGTGAGTTTACAAACCACTCAGGCCAGAAGAAAAGGCAGGGAGGGGAAAGGGAGAGAAGCAAAGAGACAACATGATGGGACTAGCAACTGGGAGGCATTAGAACAGGTTACCTGGGATGACAGCAGGGTGCCGATGGTGGATCTGTGGAGAGGATGTAGATGTTACATGACTGCCCTTTCCCAGCCTGCGCTGTGCCTCTTCCATCCGAGGAGCCCTGGGAAGCAGAGGGCTGCCCTACTGGTATTAATCACCGACAACTTATGATACTGAAACTGAGATAGATGCTCCTGACCCTGGAGTCTAGAGCATGGCTTTAGTTTTCTCCAGGAATTTAAATGAAATAATTATCCGGTCATCACCAATTTTTCTCCCAAAAGCAATACATAAGATCTCATTAAACTCCTGAAGTTTTTTCCTTAAGTTTTTGGTCCCTGTTTTGTAGATAATTATTTTTTTGAGAAAAAATATTAAATTATTAAAGTGATAAATTCTACTGAGGATATTGGAGGGAGAGGTCTGACAGGGAATTTAACCTCTAAGCACCCACACAAGGTTCAAGGAGCTCATAAAAGCATTAAAATATTGGGGCTTAAAAGGGGCACACTCTTCAAATAAAGGACATGGAGAATTACCAGCACTCATTATTAAGTCTGGGAGTTGAATGCTCTCTGTGCAATGCATCTGAGAATGATCTACCTGTTCGGACCCTAACAGGCTGCATGGTCAGTGAAGAGGGCTTGGGTCCTAGAAACTGAGGTCTGGCCACAGTCTCCATTCTGCCACTAAATGACTGTGTCCTCCTGTGTAAGTCACCTTGTCCTCTAAATCTGTTTTCTCACCTGTAAAACAAGGGAACTGAGCTACATTTATCCATTCACCTACTCATTTCACTCAGCCAATATCTACTGAGCACCTACTAGCTCCTAGGACATAATGCTCAGCCCACTGAGACTGGCCATCTTGAGGCTTACAGGCTAGCGCCGTGGGGTAGGGGTGGAGGCTTTCAGGCAATTAATTAGAAATGAAGCCCCTTCGTGCTATCAGTTTCTGAAGTGTTACCCAAAATGCCAATCATTGAAGTATGAACTTCAGAAGTTTTTACCGTATCCTCCTACCATTTCACCATGCCCTCTTGCCTAAGTTTTACACACACTTTTACAATTATCTACTTGTTATTTTTGTTTAATTGGTTCACTTTTTTTTGTTGTTTTTTTGCGGTACGCGGGCCTCTCACTGTTGTGGCCTCTCCCGTTGCGGAGCACAGGCTCCCGACGCGCAGGCTCAGCGGCCATGGCTCACGGGCCCAGCCGCTCCGCGGCATGTGGGGTCTTCCCAGACCGAGGAACGAACCCGTGTCCCCTGCATCGGCAGGTGGACTCTCAACCACTGCGCCACCAGGGAAGCCCCTAATTGGTTCACTCTTTAAAATTAAACAAATGTGTTAAACAAGGAAACTTTTTCCTTCCCTTATACAGGAAGCCACCCTCACTTGCCTTAAACAGGAGGCAACCAAAAAGATGTATACAGTGAAAACAAAACGTTGTGATGAAATTCTAGCTGGATACTATTCCTTACCAAGGGTCCTCTCTCTTTTGTTAAGAAGGTATCAGGGAAGTTTTAAAAAGACACACTTGTACCAAACTGAGACCTGCTCCCAAAAGTAACCAAAGGATTGAGAGAACTGGAACCTCTCCCATTATGTTCACTCCTTTGGAGGCTGCATAGGGTGACATGTTGTAGCCTACTGGTGACTAAACCGTCCCAGCCGAACTCCAGGGCTGGTGAAATCAGCGCTGTGTACGACGGAAATCACACTTAAGACCAAGTTAGATTAGCCAGGAATGAACATGTCAGCCACCCGTCATAATTTAAAAGAAAAGCTAACTAGATTGGGGTGTAGGCGGGCAGGAAGGAGATAGAAGAAAATGGAAAAACCACTCTACCACTCTAACCAAACTTCCTAACCAGAGGACAGCTGGACTGTTTGAATATGGACCAGGGACCCTCAGCAGAAATATGGCAAAGTGCTCGGCTCACAGGAGACTGGTCAGGGCCGAACATTACAAACCAGTTTGGGGCCCAAATGTCTTCTGGTGGGATGGTCTAAATCAGGATCGAGGAGACTTAAAAAGACAGTAGGCAGTAGGCTGGGGCACAGAATAATGAGAAAGGTATTCAAGAGGCCTGAGCTTGTTGCGACAGCAGGAAAAAGAAGCAAACATGGAAAGAAGCTGAGGGTGGCTTCACTAAGATTGTTAAAATATAAAGAAAGCTAACACTGCCACCCACTCAAATGGCTCCATTCATTCATTCATCAAGTCAATACATATTTATTAAGCACCTACTATGTGCCAGGCATTGTTCTAGACACATATGTCAATAAACAAAAAGGAAAAAGATCCCTTACATTCAGGTAGGGGAAGGAAAGGCAATAAACATAATAAACTTATTATTTGACATTACTTTAACAGTGTTTTAAATGGGATCTTTCTGGTTTGAGACTATTATTTTCTTAAGGTATTACCCCACTGCTCCAAATGTTATGGAGTATATTTAAAAATCCTGCAGGGCCCTAAGAGGGGCTCACAAAAGTCACCAAAGAGCTCACTGTTGCTACATCCAATGATCAATGTAATCAATTCTCAGGCATTTTATCACTCAGTCCATCGACAACAGTTGACATTGACCTAACCATTAGAGGGCCCAGGGCTCAGTCCTTGGCCAGCTTATCCACACTCACTCCCTTGGTGTTCTGAATATGTATGTCTTTAAACATATCCACACACCGATGAGTCCTACATTTTCACCTAAAGTCCCTCTCTCCTGAACTCGACTTGGATATCTGATTGCCCACTTGACAGATCCACTTGGATGACCGATAGGCATGTCCAGCTCACCACATCCCACACTGAGCTCCTGAAATTTTCTGAATCAGGAACTGCCCATGCGGTCCAGTGTATTTTAAAGACTCTTTCTTTCTCCAGGTAGGTAGGTTTAGCTTCCAAAAATTATTGTGGCATTTTTAGCCTCAAAGACAGGGAATCTTGCAGTATATACAGTAATGTCAAATAATAAGTTTATTATTAACTCCAAACCTGCTCTGCCTATTGCTTCCCCATCAGTCAACAGAAACTCTTTTCTTCCAGTTACCCAGGCCAAAAATCTTGAAATCATTCATGACTCTTCTCTCCTTCATACCCCACATCCAGTCCATCAACACATCTTTTTGGCTCTACTTTCAAAATATTCCAGCATATGACCACTTCTCTTCACCTGCATTGTTTTTCTGACCTCATCTCCCAATCACTTTGCCACAATGGCCTCCCTGCTAGTCCACAAGAAAGTCAAGCCTCAGGGCCTTTGCACTTGCCATTCCCTCTGCCCATATGCCCTTTCCTGGCTATCCACGGGCTTATTTCCTCTCTTCTTGTAGGTCTTTCTCCAACACCACTTCCTCAGAGGAGCCCTCCCTCATTATCCTGCCTGGCTCTTTGTTCCACTTACCTTCCTTTACTTTCCCCTAGAGCACCTACTGCTGCCTGGTGCACTGCACAAGTATTTATTCCCTTACTGCCTCCCTCCCTTACTAGGATGTAAACTCTTTGAGGGCAGGGATGTATCTGTCTTGCTCACTACATGTCAGTGACGTTGAGGAAGGATTGAGCTCAATAAACATTTACTGAATACATGAATATCATAACCATATGACATATGGTACAGTCTCCCCTCATCTGATCCAAGGCTTGGGTCGGGGGGCAGCACATGAACTGCCCAAGCTCACAATCAGACAGCAGTAGAACCAGGACCTAGGGCTCTTGACTTTCACTACATCACACCAGAGCGGCAGTTTTTCATTCTCTGAGTTCTTCAGTCATACACAGTGAGGGACTTTCTGGCTCTGTGTTTTATTTTAAATTTCAGTGCAAGATTCCCTGTCTTTGAGGCTAAAAATGCCACAATAATTTTTGGAAGCTAAACCTACCTACCTGGAGAAAGAAATAGTCTTTAAAATACACTGGACCGCATGGGCAGTTCCTGATTCAGATCATTCTAGAAGGGACTGGATAAGCCTTTGGAGGTTGTGATATTTTAGTTGTCTTTTGCTGCCTCTGGTGGAATGCTGCCGTAGCTGCCTTTTCTGATAATAAAGGGCATTGTCAGACTTTGGTCTAAACAGGAAGCCAAAGGCTTCCTCAGCCCCCAAGTTGGCCAGACTGGGCTGGGCAGAGGTTTTGTGGTATGCAGTGTGCCTCCCTGCTTACAAACCTTCTTAACACCGAATTCTTACAGTTGAAGGGGGAACACAGTAAATAAGGAAGGTTAAATTCACGTTCCAAAATCTAATCAGAAAAGTCCAGGGCCCGACAGGAGGGAGCTGGCGCGCTGTCCAGCTTGACAAAAGTCTGTAGGAGCCTGGGACGAGGCTTGGCCCTGCTCTGTGGGCCTTGCTCCCTTGCACGCTGGGCCCACACGAGGCCCCCAAACATGGGCACCTGTGACGGCCCGGGCCGCTCCAGGTGGCGCGGGGAAGTCGTTACTCTATTCGCGCCCCTGCAGGCGCCTCTTCACAAGGCGCTTTCGCTAAAGCCTCTGCCTAAATTTACAGACGGAGAGCCCGAGTCTGGGGTATGGCCCCGGGCCGGGTGCCCCCGAGGCGAGCAGGTTGGCAAGTGGGGAGAGGGAGCAGGTGCCCTGGGCCTCAGTTCCCTCATCAGCAAAGAGAAAGGACCCTCCCGTCGCCGCGGGCCCGGAACGCCGGTGGATCTGGCCTCCGCCGCCCCGCGCCGCCTCCCCACTGCGCCCCCAGCGCCCCGGCCCTCCCGGACCTACTTCCCCGAGCCGCTCACGCCCATCACCAGCAGCGCGCTGGGCGCCGCCATCGCCCGGAGTCCGGTCGCCTTCTGAGGCCGGTCTGCTCCGCCTTCCCAGCCACGGGGGGCGGAGCCGCCCGCGACCCAGCCCGGCCCAGGCGGACCCCACCCCAAAGCCCCCACCAAGACCCCGCACCAACAGTGCCCCACCCCTCATCTGGTCCCCAGCCACCCGCCACCCACGCCGACACACCTTCCCCTCCCCCTCGCGCCCCTTCCCCGGCGAGACCCGTCCCACGCCGAGACTCCGCCCCCATGCGCTCCGCCCCAGCCGCCCCGACCCCGCAGCGCCCGGCAAGACCCGGGCACCCGGCGGTCCACCGCTTCCCTTTCCCCCCACTTCCACCCAGTTCTCGCTGCGCCGTCCGCGCCCGTTTCCCTCGTGGGGTAAGTGGAGCCTCCCGCAGGCAGGAGGGAGCCGGCCCCGAGTCCCTGCACCTGCGGTCCTCCTCTCGTAGCCCCTCTCCGCTGCAGGGGAGCCTCGCCCTTGCAGGCCGGACCCTCGGGCTCCTCCTTCACCAATGGAAAGAGCATTTATTTGTTTTTTAAATGTTGTAAAAAGAAAAAGCAGAAAATGAATTCACACTTTGCCGCACCTGCAGGCAACAAGCGTCCGTTCCCAAAATGATCCGCCGTCCCGCATAGATAAATGGGTATGAATATTTTATGAAGTTGGGATCATGCTGTACACGGTGTTTTGTAACCTGGCATTTTGTCACAATAATACAAGGCAGATTTCTTTTGGTGTCAAATATAGACAGGTCCAAAGTGGCACATGTCATGGCTGTGCTATTTAATCTGGTTCCTGTTCTCAGGTAAATTACTTAAGGGGAAGAAGCACCCTTTGAAGGGCCATTTTGCTTTAAAACAATGTTAATTATGTACCATTTAAAATACTTGATTAAAAGTACTTCCAATGACATTCTGCCCAACCTCCTTCGTTATCCAAGATCATATTACTCTGTGTTCTTGAAAACAATAAAGCTGACATAAAAGCATTTATCTAAAGAATATTTCAATTACCCGTGCACGGACTTTTTTTTTTTCCCGGTACGCGAGCCTCTCACTGTTGTGGCCTCTCCTGTTGCGGAGCACAGGCTCCGGACGCGCAGGCTCAGGGCCATGGCTTACCGGCCTAGTTGCTCCGCGGCATGTGGGATCTTCCCGGACCGGGGCACGAACCCGTGTCCCCTGCATCAGCAGGTGGACTCTCAACCACTGCGCCACCCGGGAAGCCCAACTGTTTTTTTTATGTAGCTCAAGTGGGTGAAATTTCAGTGTTCCTGGATAGAGGTTATACAGATGAAGGAACAGACCTGGAGAGAGAGGTGACGCCTAAGGTCTTACAGTTCAGTTGTGCTTGATGAACATTTCTTGAACATCTACCAACCGCGGGACTCCAAAGGTGAATACTGTTACCCTCCAGGTGCTTCCAGGCAGGTAGGGGGATAGATGTATAAGCCTTGCTGTAACCTGTGCTCTGCTTTACCAGTTCAGGTAAAAAAAATAAAAAAAACCTAGAGTTCACATTTCTTTCAAAATTCAAATGCAGAATGGTTAGCAGAAATTCTGTTTCTTCTCCCCAAATGTCCCTCCCAAGATATGTCCAAGGATCTCATATTTTCTGTACTAGTCATAGTGGTGGCAAGAAACAGCACACTCAAGTTGGGTTATTTGAAAAGGGTTCAGTAAAGGGGCTATTTACAGAGATGCAGGTGGGGTCAGTTAAAGCAACACAGTGTCCTAGTCTTAGTAAGTGAGGGGAGGTGTGAGGGGCAGTGGAAGGGAGCCTTCATTGGGCTAGGGTGGGAGGGGAGAGAGAGAGAGCATGTGAGCGCTGTTTGGATAGAGATGTCTGATAGGAAATGTGGCCTTAGGAAGAGAGATAGATAGACACCGCTTATTGACCCAACAGGGAGGGAATCAGGAGAATAAATGACCTCCCCTCCCCTTCTCTTGCCCTTTGATCTCCTGCTAGTGATCAAACCCCACTGGCCAGTCCCAACTGGAAGACAGAGCCAGAGAGTCTGTTGAGTCCGCCAGTGCATGCCAATCTCCTGGACACAGAGGAGGGAAGAGAAGGTTGGAGGGTGTATCTGATGGGTCAAAGGAAAGCCATCCAGCACTTTTTTTCTCAAGAGTCAGTGAACAAATCCTCCTGTGCTTGCTTCCAGGACAGCAGAACTCAGAAGTGACCCTAAGAGCTGAGTTTCACATTTTTGACTACTGAGAGTGCCACCTGGCCCTGGTTGTCTCAGGGCTTCTCAGCTGTTGGGCAATCTGATATTAGGTCCTATCTGTCTACTGCAGGAACTGCTGTACTAACTGAGGCACATGGTACCCTGGAAGCCTGAAGAGACCCTCAGCGAGGCACTGCTTTCTGCGTGTGTTACTGTAGTGACCTGAGTCCAGATCACCCCCAGACCGCGGACATCCTGCACTGTAAGTCTTATCTGGTAATAGTGGCTGTAGAAAGCCTCCTGTATGCAGCTGCTCCTTCTACAGGGGTTAGATGGGGTGCAGGGGAGAGCACCTTAATGCACACAAGCACTTCCCTAGGAAGCAAAGCATCTACCAGGATGGCTGGGCAGGGCAGATATTCCCATAACAGTGGTCTCACATCTGACAAGTCTCATTAAGAAGAGGTTACATCAGCACCTCTTCCCTTCCAGATGGGTCCTTGATCTTGGTTTAATTTTGAGAATTCAAATAGATGCATGGAAGAGCTCCACAGACCAAATCCCAGGTCTTAATCAAGCCCCAAAGTAGCCTATTTTATATTCTCCTGGAAGTAATGGTTGTGAACTTGCTTCACATCTTCATAACTAAAAAGGGTCACTCAAAGGGCCCAGAACAAAGTTTGTACAAAGGTAAAATGATTTTTGCTACCTCAATAGATGCAGAAAAAGCATTTGACAAAATTCAACATCTCTTCATGATAAAATACTCAACAAACTAGGAATACAAAATCCTCAACCTGATAAAGAGCATCTGTGGACCCCACGGCAAATGTTCTACTTAACGGTGAAAGACTGAATGTTTCCCCTATGATCAGGAACAAGCAAGCATGTGTGTTCTCATCACTTCCATTCAGCATTCTACTGGAGATTCTAGCCAGGGCAATTAGACAAGAAAAAGAAATAAAGGCATCCAGATTAGAAAGGAATAAGTAAAACTATACTTCCAGATTATATGATGTTGTATACAGAAAATTCTGAGACATCTATGATGACCCTATTAGAGCTGATAAATGAGTCCAGAAAGGTTTCAGGCTACACGATCAACATACAAAAAGCAATTGTATTTCTATACGCCAGCAGTGAACAATCTGAAAGGGAAATTAAGAAGAAAAATCCCATTTACAGCAGCATCGAAAAGAACAAAATAATTAAGAAAAAATTAATAAAAGAAATACAAAACTTATACTCTGAAGATGTATATATGGGATATTAGGAATAAGAATACTCATTCTTCGCTGGGAGAAATGTAAACTGGTGTCACCTTTCTTGAAAGACAGTTTGGCATGATAGAATAAAACTGAATAGGCATATACCCTACAGTTCTGCAATTTTATTCCTAGGTTAACACTGGACATATGTACATAAATGTACAGGAAGTTGTGTTCATAATAGGTCCAAACTGGAAACATCCTGAATATCCATCAGCGATGAGATGGCTTAATCATTGCATATTCAAATGATGAAACACGGTATAGCCAATAGTATGAATGAATTACAGCTATTGATACAAAGGCATATCAAAACCATAATGCTGATTAGAAGAATTAAATCTATGTAATTCCCATTTCTTGTTTAAAAACAAGAAAATTAAGCAATATGTTTATAGTCTAAGGATATATACATGTATAATAAAACTATGCAGAAAAGCAAGAGAATGATTAACCAAAAATTCAAGATGATGTGTGTCGGAAGAGGCACAAAATGTCTTCTGGTAAACTGGCAATATTCTATTTTTAACCTATATATTGGACAGTGTGATGGTTAATTTTACGTGTCAACTTGACTGGGCTAAGAGGTGCCCAGGTAGCTTGTAAAACATTATGGGTGTTTCTGTGGGGTGTTTCTAGAAGAGGTTAGCATTTTAATTGATAGACTGAGTAAAACATATGGCCCTCACAAATGCGGGTGGGCATCATCCAGTACACTGAGGGCCTGAATATAACAAAATGGCAGGGGAAGGGTGAATTTGCTGTCTCTGTTGAGCTGGGACATCTGTCTTCTTTTACGCTTGGACATTGGGCTCTTGGTTCTCAGGTCTTTGGGCTTGGACTAGAACTATGCCACTGGCTTTCCTGGGCCTCCAGCTTGCCGAAAGTAGATCATGGTAGCAGACCACAGACTCCGTAAATGAATGAGCCAATTCCTCATAATAAATCTTCTATATATCTATATATTTCCTATTGGTTCTGTTTTTCTGGAGAACCCTGACTAATACAGATGCACAAGTGTTTATTGTATTATTTTACCTTAAACTGTACATATGCATTTTATATACTTCTATATGTATGATATATCATGCACACACACAGTTGGGATCTTTCCTACCTAATTTACAAGTCCCAGCAGCAGTGAGGGACTCAGGAAAGTGAGCTGGTGAAGCAGGAATGAGTAATGCCTGATATGCTAAGAATCTAAATTGACCTTGACTTTCATCTCCTCCAGCTTGGTTTACTTCTTAACTGGCTGCTAGTGTTTCTGCTGACGTTGCACCTGATGGTAACTATCACTGACACCAGTGATGTTGTAGAATACTCCTTTATTGGCGTTAGGTTGTGAATACTTTTAGTTAAATTAAATCCACTTAAAACAGAACAAAAATACACTTTTGCCTATTTTTTATCATGTCTCTATCTCTTCTATCTTCTCTATCAGTGGCCAGTTAATTCAGACAACACTTTGATGACATACATTACCTATTTTCTTTCCCTCCCTCCCTTCCTTCCTTCCATCGTTCCTCCTTCCTTCCTCCCTCCCTCCCTCCCTTTCTTTCTTTCATTTAAACACACTCCAGATACATTTTCTCTTACCTTTTAATCAATACAGTAATGACGATAGTTTTTACAAGTATAAATTCTCCAGACAACTAAGTTTCTCCTCCAAATTCTCTTTGAATGGTAGATACTATTATGCTGCGTAACTCTGGTAAAGATAGCTTCTTCTTTTCTTTATCGTCTTGAAGAAAAGTTAGTTGAGTTTTCTTGGGTTAATTCAAAGTATGCCAGTCTTTCAAAACTTTTGCTCCTGTGGTATACATTTTCTAAGTTTTCTTTACAGCATTCTTTTCAATGAATGAAAATTGCTGAGTTGCGCATTATTTGTCTCCTCTCTCTTACTCTTTCTTGGTTCTTCTCTGTAATAAATTCTTAGTTACCCTGAAGGGGCAGGGAAATATGGGTTTCAGCTTAATCAAACTTCCCTTGCTGACGGAGGGTCATGATTAGTGTCACCAGGAAATTTGAATATAACTAAGCCTTCAACAGTATCAGGAGACCTTCTGCAATTGCAGCTTCTTTTTTTTTTTTTTTTTTTTTTTGCGGTACGTGGGCCTCTCACTGTTGTGGCCTCTCCCGTTGCGGAGCACAGGCTCCAGACGCGCAGGCTCAGCGGCCATGGCTCACGGGCCCAGTCGCTCCGCAGCATGTGGGATCTTCCCGGACCGGGGCACGAACCCGTGTCCCCTGCATCGGCAGGCGGACTCTCAACCACTGCGCCACCAGGGAAGCCCCAATTGCAGCTTCTTATTGACGATTCAGAAAACATGTCAGGATATTTCAGTGCTCTGGGTCATCATTATGAATATCAATGATCATCCCATAGGGTATTATTTTATTGCTGCATTACAAATTACCCCAAAACTTAGCAGCTCTAAAACAAGTATTTATCATCTTACAGTTTCTGAAGACCAGGTTATTGGCAGGATTCAGGTCATCACCTGATGTTGACTGGAGACCACAGTTCTTTGCTGTGTCTGCCTCTCTGAAGGCTGCCTGAGGGTCTTCATAACATGGTAGCTGGTTTCCTTCAGAATGAGTGATGAGAGAGAGGGAGAGACAGCAAGAGAGAGAGAGAAATGAAAGCCACAACCTTTTATAACCTAGTTGTGGAAGTGACACACGATCACTTCTGGAACAATGTGGGAGGAGACTACACAGGTGTGAACATCAGGAGGTTGGGATTTTTGGAGGCCTTCTTGGAGGCTGGCTACTACAGACAGAATCTATAATGGAATAATTTTGCTGTTTTTATTAATTTATTTTTTTGTTTTTATTTATTTAGCTGCGTCTCGCGGCTTGTGGGATCTTAGTTCCCTGACCAGAGATTGAACCTGGGCCCACGGCAGTGAAAGCCCCGTGTCCTTAACCACTGGACTGCCAGGGAATTCCCTAATTTTGCTCTTTTAAAAAAAAAAAATTCAATCCTGGTAAAACACGTATGTAAAATTTATCATCTTAACCGTTTTGAAGTGTGCAGTTCAGCAGTGTTAAATATATTCACATTGTTGTGCAACAGATCTCCAGAACTTTTTCGTCTTGCAGAAGGGAGTGATTTTTTTAGAGCTGTATTTCTTATTGATCGAATGCTAGTGGATGGCATTACACTGTTTTTGGTGCTCTGTTTTGGTTTAGCTACTTATTCTTTCTACCTGTCTGAGGTATATGTTGACTTATTAGCCCTGTTCTTCCCATGCTATACCCACACCCGTTGCCTTTGCCATGTGACTTGGCAGCTCCTCCCCCTAGAGCTGAGTGTTGTTTTCTGCTTCTTGACTCTGAGCTTGGCCATCTGATTGAGTGGCTCATGGAATGTGGACAGAAGGGACAATGTGCATATTTTGAGCCTAGGCCTTAAGAAGCATCATAGTTTTCTGTTTGTCCTCGTGTGCTTCTGTCATCACCTTGAGCAGAGTTTGACCGCAATAGCTGTTGTTCTCTGAATCAGAGCTCCAGCCTTGACACACATAGAACTGGCCTGAGCCCAACCCACTCTGAAGAGCCACACCTGGCTGGACCTGCTGCTTAGAGCCAAGCCGCCCAGCTGAGCTTAGTCTGGACCAGCGAAGTGCCGATCAGCCTGCAAACGCATGGGAGGGCTTAGCTGAGATCGGCAGGGCCACCTCTAGCCACGTGAGAAATAAACGCTGAATGTTGTATGCTGCTGATGTTTTGTGGTTGTTTGTTACAAAACATTATTGTAACATTAGATAATGAATATTCTGCCCTTTTCCACTCTGGCCTCTGTGCCAGTGAGTTCCCAAATACACTACACGCACACACACTCACATAGATCGCATTGATATTCCTTCTGCGCTGTCATGGCCACCTGTCTGCTGTTTGAATTGACTTCCTCAGGGTCCAGAAGTAGTCTATTCCCTGAGAATAGGCAGGAAAAGAATAAGAGTTTCTCCTGATTACAGATGTGGAAAGCACCTCAAGAGGGTTTCTACGCCACACAGGGTTTCTGGAAAGCAGCTGATTTTGCCATGAATGTTTACCTTCCCTTTGGGGAGGAGAATCACATCTGGGGAGTACTCTGGGACCAAAGGTTTTGGTGTGGTCCTGTTCTGTGCAAGATGGGGTGTACTGACTAACTATGGGGTGGCTCGTGATTGATCATGATGGGTTCAATATGGATAGATTTATCATGGATTGTAATAATTTTTGCTTTATGTGTTGATTATTCATTCATTTCTTTCATTTCAAGGGATCATTCATAACCATGTCCATAGCCTTTGTCTATCCTCCTGCACCCCTTCCCCACTCCTCCTCAAGCACTGGTGTCTTGAGAAGGTGTGTCTGTAAACATATTTCACCTTTTATAGGTCTCGTGTTCATAGCACCTAGCACACTGTTGAGTTCACAGTGGGTGCTCAAATGTCAATGACCTTACACAGTGCTTTTCATGGGAGATGCTCAATACATATTTGAATAACTAAACGTATTGACTAAATAGAATAAAAAATGGAATCACTTCTCTTGGCCTCAATTTTTCTCATCTGTTAAATCAAGGGGAGTAGAGTGGTAAAGTAGGTGATTCCTAAGACCCTTCTTGAGGCTCAGCCAGTATTACACTTGTATGACACAGCCAGCTATTGGCCTGACCCCTGAAATCTGACCACCTGAGGAGTGGGAGAGGAAGAGGCTCACAGTGGTCAGATGCAGGGCACAGCACTTTTATACACTGTCTCGTTTGCTTTTCATAATGACCTTGTGAGATTGTGATTTCTCAGATGAGAAAATGACACAGCAAGGTTAAAGAACTAGTTAATAAATGGTGAAGCAGGAACTTGAAAAAATGTTTACCTGAGTCCAGAATCCAAAATCCTTTCAGTTGTAACCATAACATCACGTGATCCAACATGATTTATATTAGCACCTTGGTTTGGATAGTGTCCTATTACACATTTGAGATGGAAAATTCTAAGCCAACTTGTTTTTACAGTATATACCTTATTATTTTTCAAGAATATGGTTAAATGAATTCAAAGTGAGAAATATTTATACAAGTGCAAGATTATAATGTTAATAAACATTTTACATTGAACACAGAGAGCCAAAGTTAGAGGTAATGACTGTGCATAGCTCTTCAGGAGAGGTGTGTTTCTGCAGTCTGCCATTCATTACTTACATGGCATTGTATTTCAATAAGTCATGCATACAGAATGGCCTCAGTCCAAATTCTTGCTCATGTTGGTGATTTCTCAGGGGGATCTCCAGAATAACTGGCTGTTAGCCAGGATCTGGGATTTGGTTAAGAAATCAGGACTCCAACAAGCAACAAAATCAAAAATCAACAAGTGAGACTGCATCAAACTAAAATGCTTCTGCACGGCAAACGAAACAATCAACAAAATGAAATGACAGCCTATGGAGTGGGAGAAAATATTTGCAAACCATATACTGGATAAGGGGCTAATACCCAAAATATATGAAGAACGCATACAACTCAAAAACAAAAAACGAAACGCAACAATCTGATTAAAAAATGGACAGAAGAGTTTGGCACATGGCAAGAGCTCCGTAATTGTTGGAGATCATGGTCATTATTACCAACTCCACCTATGACAGCCTGACCCTTGTTTGTAAATGTTGGGGCTCCCCAGCACTCTGTGTTGGGTCATGTTCTTTTCTCTTTCCACCAGTCCTCCAGTGCCATGCTTTTGTATACAGACAGAGACGCAGCTCCCCGGTGTCCTCACCTTGCCTATCTCCACGTCAGCCCTCTGGTCCAAGCTGCCTGGTCTCTCCCCGATTTGCTGCAATTGTCTCCTATTGCTCATCCAGCTTCCACTCCTGAGGCACCCTGCACCTCCCCACCCTCAAATCCATTGGATACCTGGTAGCCAGAGGGTCTTTCTGAATTAGACCATCCCTTTTGGGATGGTCTTTTGGGAAGGGCTCATGGCCCTTCATTGGGGGAATCATCACACTGAGAATGAAATCCAAGCTCCTTCCGAACTCTCTGGCCTCATCCTGGGCTACTCTCCTTTTTTGTCACCATGTACTGGCCTTAGTTATACCCCTGTATCTGGTCAAGTGCATCCCCCCCTGGGCCTTTGCACTTGCTGCTCCTTCTGACTGGAACATTCCCATTGCACCCCTCCCTCCAACTTCTCTTAACTCCCACGTACTCCTCAGATCCCAGCTCTCATGGGCTTCCTTCACTTCCACTTCACAGTGGAAGATTTCTTTGACTGCCTCTGGCTTCATCTCTCTCAGTTGTAGAATCCACTCTCTTCCATCATAGCACTCATCACAATTTATGCTTAGACATTTATTTTGTCTTTCTTTTATTGGAGTATAATTGCTTTACAATGTTGTGTTAGTTTCTGCTGTACAATGAAGTGAATCAGCTCTATGTATAACTATATCCCCTCCCTCTTGGACCTCTCTCCCACCCCGCCCCCCATCCCATCCATCTAGGTTGTCACAGAGCACCAAGCTGAGCTCCCTGTGCTTTACAGATTGTTCTCATTAGCTATCTATTTTATGCATGGTAGTGTACATATGTCTATCCTAATCCCCCAATTTGTCCCACCCTCTCCTTCCCCCACCCCATCCACATGTCCATTCTCTACATCTATGTCTCTATTCCTGCCCTGCAAATAGGTTCATCTGTACCATTTTTCTACATTTCACATATATGCATTAATATACGATATTTGTTTTTCTCTTTCTGATTTACTTCACTTTGTATGACAGTCTCTATGTCCAACCGCATCTCTACAAATGATCCAAATTCTAACTTTTTATGGCTGAGTATTATTCCATTGTATATATGTACCACATCTTCTTTATCCATTCATCTGTCTTGGACATTTAGGTTGCTTCTATGTCCTGGCTATTGTAAATAGTGCTGCAATGAACATTGGGGTACATGTGTCCTTTGGAATTATGGTTTTCTCAGGGTATATGCCCAGTAGTGGGATTGCTGGGTCATATGGTAGTTCTAGTTTTAGTTTCTTAAGGAACCTCCATACTGTTCTCCATAGTGGCTGTATCAATTTACATTCCCACCAACAGTGCAAAAGGGTTCCCTATTCTCCACGCCCTCTCCAGCATTTACTGTTTGTAGATTTTTTGATGATGTCCATTCTGACCAGTGTGAGGTGATACCTCATTGTAGTTTTGATTTGCATTACTCTAATAATTAGTGATGTTGAGCATCTTTTCATGTGCCCCTTTGCCATCTGTATGTCTTCTTTGGTGAAATGTCTATTTAGGTCTCCTGCCCACTTTTTAATTGGATTGTTTGTTTTTTTGATATTGAGCTCCATGAGTTTTTATATTTTGGAGATTAATCCTTTGTCCATTGCTTTGTTTGCAAATATTTTCTCCCATTCTGAGGGTTGTCCTTTCATCTTATTTATAGTTTCCTTTGCTGTGCAAAAGCTTTTAAGTTTCATTAGGTCCCATTTGTTTATTTTTGTTTTTATTTTCATTACTCTAGGAGGTGGGTAGAAAAGGATCTTGCTGTGATTTATGTCAAAGAGTGTTCTGCATATGTTTTCCTCTAAGAGTTTTGCAGTGTCTATCTTACATTTACGTCTTTAATCCATTTTGAGTTTATTTTTATTTTATTTTACTTTATTTTTTTTGTGGTACGTGGGCCTCTCACTGCTGTGTCCTCTCCCGTTGTGGAGCACAGGCTCCGGACGTGCAGGCTCAGCGGCCATGGCTCATGGGCCCAGCCGCTCCGCAGCCTGTGGGATCTTCCCAGACTGGGGCACGAACCTGTGTCCCCTGCATCGGCAGGCGGACTCTCAACCACTGCGCCACAAGGGAAGCCCCATTTTGAGTTTATTTTTGTGTATGGTGTTAGTGTTCTAATTTCATTCTTTTACATGTAGCTGTCCAGTTTTCCCAGCACCACTTATTGAAGAGGCTGTCTTTTCTCCATTGTATATTCTTGCTTCCTTTGTCATAAATTAGGTGACCATATGTGCGTAGGTTTATCTCTGGGCTTTCTGTCCTGTACTGTTGATCTATATTTGTTTTTTGGTGCCAGTACCATACTGTCATGATTACTGTAGCTTTGTAGTATAGTTTGAAGTTGGGGAGCCTGATTCCTCCAGCTCTGTTTTTCTTTCTCAAGATTGCTTTGGCTATTTGAGGTCTTTTGTGTTTCTATACAAATTGTAAAATTTTTTGTTTTAATTCTGTGAAGAATGCCGTTGGTAATTTAATAGATTGCATTGAATCTGTTGATTGCTTTGGGTAATATAGTCATTTCCACAATATTGATTCTTCCAGTCCAAGAACATGGTGTATTTCTCCATCTGTTTATGTCATCTTTGATTTCTTTCATCAGTGTTTTATAGTTTTCTGAATACAGTTCTTTTGCATCCTTAGGTAGGTTTATTCCTAGGTTTTTTGTTCTTTTTGTTGCAGTGGTGAATGGGATTGTTTCCTTAATTTCTCTTTCTGATTTTTCATTGTTAGAGTACAGGAATGCAAGAGATTTCTGTGCATTAATTTTGAATCCCGCAACCTTACCAAATTCATTGATTAGTCCTAGTAGTTTTCTGGAGGCATCTTTAGGATTTTCTATGTATAGTATCATGTCATCTGCAAACAGTGACAGCTTTACTTCTTTTCCAATTTGTATTCCTTTTATTTCTTTTTCTTTTTCAGTTATCGTGGCAAAGACTTCCAAAACTATGTTGAATAATAGTGGTGAGAGTGGACATCCTTGTCTTGCTCCTGATCTTAGAGGGAATGCTTTCAGTTTTTCACCATTGAGAATGATGTTTGCTGTGGGTTTGTCCTGTATGGCCTTTATTATGTTGAGATAGTTTCCCTCTGTGCCCACTTTCTGGAGAGTTTTTATCACAAATGGGTGTTGAATTTTGTCAAAAGCTTTTTCTGCATCAATTGGGATGATCATATGGTCTTTATTCCTGAATTTGTTAATATGGTGTACCACATTGATTGATTTGTGTATATTGAAGAATTCTTGCATTCCTCGGATAAATCCCACTTGATCATGGCGTATAATCCTTTTAATGTGTTGTTGGATTCTGTTTGCTAGTATTTTGTTGAGAATTTTTGCGTCTATGTTCATAAGTGATATTTGTCTGTAGTTTTCCTTTTTTGTGATATCCTTGTCTGGTTTTGGTGTCAGGGTGAAAGTGGCCTCGTAGAACGAATTTCAGAGCGTTCCTCCCTCTGCAATTTTTTGGAAGAGTTCGAGAAGGATAGGTGTGAGCTCTTCTCTAAATGTTTGATAGAATTCACCTGTGAAGCCATCTAGTCCTGGACTTCTAATTGTTGGAAGATTTATAATTACAGTTTCAATTTCATTATTTGTGATAGGTCTGTTTATATTTTCTAATTCTTCCTGTTTCAGTCTTGGAAGGTTATACCTTTCCAAGAATTGGTCCATTTCTTTGAGGTTGTCCATTTTTTTGGCATATAGTTGTTTGTAGTAGTCTCTTATAATCTTTTGTATTTCTGCAGTGTCAATTCTGATTTCTCCTTTTTCATTTCTAATTTTATTGATTTGCATCCTCTCCTTTTTTTTCTTGATGAGTCTGGCTAAAGGTTTATCAATTTTGTTTATCTTTTCAAGGAAACAACTTTTAGTTTTATTGATCTTTGCTATTGTTTTCTTCATTTCTATTTCATTTATTTCTGCTCTGATCTTTATGATTTCTTTCCTTCTACTGACTGGGTTTTCTTTCTTCTTCTTTCTCTAGTTGCTTTAGATGTAAGGTTAAATAGTTTATTTGAGATTTTTCTTGTTTCTTGAGGTGAGTTTGAATTGCTATAAACTTCCCTCTTAGAAATGCTTTTGCTGTGTCCCATATGTTTTGGCTCATCGTGTTTTCGTTGTCATTTGTTTCTATGTATTACTAAATTTCCTCTTTGATTTCTTCAGTGATCTCTTGGTTATTTAGTAGTGCACTGTGTAGCCTCCATGTATTTGTGTTTTTTACAGTTTTTTTTCCTGTAATTGATTTGTAATCTCATAGCATTGTGGTCAGAGAAGATACTTGATACAATTTCAGTGTTCTTAAATTTTCCGAGGCTTGATGTGTAACCCAAGATGTTATCTATCCTGGAGAATGTTCCGCTGCACTTGAGAAGAAAGTGTATTCTGCCACTTTCGGGTAGAATGTCCTATAAACATCAATTAAATCTGTTTGGTCTATTGTGTCATTTAAAGCTTGTATTTCTTTCTTTCTTTTCTGTTTGGATGATCTGTCCATTGGTGTAAGTGGGTGTTAAAGTCCCCCACTATTATTGTGTTACTGTCAGTTTCCCCTTTTACGGCTGTTAGCATTTTCCTTATGTATTGAGGTGCCCCTATGTTGAGTGCATAAATGTTTATAATTGTTATATCTTCTTCTTGTATTGATCCCTTGATCATTATGTAGTGTCCTTCCTTGTCTCTTGTAACAGTCTTTATTTTAAAGTCTATTTTATCTGATACGAGTATTGCTACTCCAGCTTTCTTTTGATTTCCATTTTCATGGAATATCTTTTTCCATGCCTTCACTTTCAGTCTGTATGTGTCCCTAGGTCTGAAGTGGGTCTCTTGCAGACAGCATATATATATATGGGTGTTAGTTTTGTATCCATTCAGCCAGCCTGTGTCTTTTGGTTGGAGCATTTAATACATTTACATTTAAGGTAGTTATTGATATGTATGTTCCTATTACCATTTTCTTAATTGTTTTGGGTTTGTTTGTGTGGGTCTTTTTCTTCTTTTGTGTTTCCTGACTGGAGAAGTTCCTTTAGCATTTGTTGTAAAGCTGATTTGGTGGTGCTGAATTCTCTTAGATTTTGCTTGTCTGTAAAGCTTTTGATTTCTCCATGGAATCTGAATGAGATCCTTGCTGGGTAGAGTAATCTTGTTTGTAGGTTTTTCTCTTTCAGCCCTTTAAGTATATACTGCCACTCCCTTCTGGCCTGCAGAGTTTCTGCTGAAAAATCAGCCGATAACCTTATGGGGATTCCCTTGTATGTTATTTTTTGCTTTTCCCTTGCTGCTTTTAGTATTTTTTTCTTTGAATTTAATTTTCATTAGTTTGATTAATATGTGTCTTGGTGTGTTTCTCCTAGGGTTAATCCTGTATGGGACTCCCTGCGCTTCCTGGACTTTGGGGGCTATTTCCTTTCCCATGTTAGGGGAGTTTGCGACTATAGTCTCTTCGAATATTTTCTCAGACCCTTTCTTTTTCTGTACTTCCAGGACCCCTATAATTCGAATGTTGGTGCACTTGGTGTTGTCCCAGAAGTCTCTGAGATTGTCTTCAATTCTTTTCATTCTTTTTTTTTATTCTGCTCCTTGGCAGTTATTTCCACCATTCTGTCTTCCAGCTCACTCATTCGTTCTTCTGCCTCTGTTATTCTGTTGTTTATTCCTTCTAGTGCATTTTTCATTTCAGTTATTGTGTTGTTCATCTCTGTTTGTTGTTTAGTTCTTCTAGATCTTTGTTAAACATTTCTTGTATTGTCTTGATCTGTGCCACCAATCTATTTCCGAGATTATGGGTCATCTTTACTATCATTACTCTGAATTCTTTTTCAGGTAGATTGCCTATATCTTCTTCATTTATTTGGTCTTGTAGGTTTTTACCTTGCTCCTTCATCTGTGACATGTTTTTTTGTCATCTCCTTTTTTTTTTTTTTTTTTTGATGTGTGGGATTTTGTTCCTGTCTTACTGGTTGTTTGGCCTGAGGCTTCCAGCACTGGAGTTTGTAGGCTGTTGGGTAGAGCCAGGTCTTGGTGCCGAGATGAGGACCTCTGGGAGACCTCATCTGATGAATATTCCCTGGAGTGTGAGGTTCTCTTTTAGTCCAGTGGTTTGGACTCAGAGCTCCATCACAGGAGCTCAGGCCTGATCCCCGCTCATGAACCAAGATCCCACAAGCTGAGTGGGGCAGCAAGAAAAAAAAAAAGAAAGGAAAAAAAAGGAGCAGAACAATAACAGAGCAAAAAGTAAAATAAAATTAGAAAACGAACAGATATGTTAAAAAATATATAGATGAAACAACAACTGGAAGTTAAAACAGAACCACAATAGCAAAAAAGAGGCAAACAAAAAGCCAGAAAAAGGCAGGGCTTAGGCAGGGGTGGGGTTTAGGCAGGGGTGGGGTCTATGCATAGGATCCACAGGTGTGGAAAAGGCCCTGGGCGGTTGGGGGGCAGGGCTTAGGCCCAGAGGCAGCCGGAGGGGCCCAGGAGTGCCTCTGGCCTCAGAGGGTGTAGGACCAATTCTGGGACCCCAGCAGGTCCCTGGGCCCGAGGGGGTGGGGGAAATGCTAGGTGTGGTTCCCCATCCTCCATTCCTGGAGGACCCCTTCCGGTTGGCCCCTCCTCTTCCTCCGGCCCTCCCTTCTATGCCCCTAGGACCAATGCGGCCAGAGGGGCCCTTGGAGGGCAGAGGACCTAGCCTGGTAGCCCAGCCAGCTTCCTGGGGCCCAAGTGAGTGGGGGAAACACCCGCTGCGCTTCCTTTGATCCTCTGGTTCTGGAAGGTACCCCCCCATGCCCCATCTGCCTCTCCTCTTCCCCCTTCCTCCCTCCCTCCTACACCCCTGGGACCAATGCAGCTGGAGGGGGCCTCGGAGGGCAGAGGACCTGGCCCGGGAGCCCAGCAGGCTTCCTGGGGCCCGACTGGGCAGGGGAAATGCTAGCTGCACTCCCTGCTGATTGTCCAAGCCCCCTAGGGTCCCTCCAGTTGTGGGAACTCCTCCCCTCTCCCAGCCACCCCTCAGGGGTGCCATTACCGTCTGGCCTCCACTTCTCCTCCCTCACACCCCCCTTGTCCTACCCGGTCACTTGGGGGCTCCTCCTGTCTCCTTGGGCATTGAGGTCTCCCGCCAGCATTTGGTATGTGCCCTAGTTGTGGAGAGATACAAATTCCGTGTCCTCCCACTCTGCTGTCTTAACTCTGCCTGACATTTATTTTGTCTTTGTTTAACATCTGTCCCCTTCTTGATTGTCAGCTCCATGAAAGTCCTTATCATAACCATTTTCCTTACAATTGTATTCCCATCATTAGCACAGTACCTGGCACATGGTGGGTACTATGCAAATGCAGTTGGATAAATGAATGGCTTACCACCACAGTCGATTGACTGCCTGACAGAGGAGGATTGCTTTCTCCCCTCTGGGTTCTAATAAGAAACTACAAGCAGCCTGAAGTTACCTCTGAAAATGAGTCGCTATTCACTTCACCCAGAAAACCCCACAAAATCATGCAAATCAAGAGGTTCACTTTGAGAACACTCATGAAACTGCCCAGGCTATTAAGGGTATGCATATCTGAAAATCCACGAAGTACCTGAAGGGTGTCACTTTACAGAGCAATGTGTGCCATTCCGTTGTTTCAGTGGTGGACTTGGTAGGTGTGCCCAGGCCAAAAGTGGGGCTGGATGCAGGTGGCCCAAAAAGAGGGCTGAATTTGTATTGCACATGCTCAAGAATGCAGAGAGTAATGCTGAACTTAGGGGCTTAGATGTAGACTGTCTGGTCATTGAGCACATCCAGGTGAGCAAAGCCCCGAAGATGCAACCCCTACATGAGTTCTTCCTGCCACACTGAGATGATCCTTGCTGAAGAAGAGCAGATTGTTCTTAAACTAGAAGAGGAGGTTGCACAGAAGAAAAAGATATCCCAGGAGAAACTGAAGAAACAAAAACGTATGGCCCAGGAATACATGCCGCAAAAAATAAATGCAAATCGAAGTTAAAAAAAAAAAAAAGAGGGGCTTCCCTGGTGGTGCAGTGGTTAAGAATCCACCTGCCAATGCAGGGGACACGGGTTCGAGCCCTGGTCTGGGAAGATCCCACATGCCGCGGAGCAACTAAGCCCGTGTGCCACAGCTACTGAGCCTGCACTCTAGAACCTGTGAGCCACAACTACTGAAGCCCGCACACCTAGAGCCCGTGCTCCACAACAAGAGAAGCCACCACAATGAGAAGCCCGCGCACCACAACGAATAGTAGCCCCCGCTCGCCGCAACTAGAGAAAGCCCACGCACAGCAACGAAGACCCAATGCAGCCAAAAGTAAATAAATAAAATAAATTAATTAAAACAAAAAAAATTTGCTAAAAAAAAAAAACTACAGAGAGAGGATTCTGGGAGCATAGAGAGGTCTGAGAGGGCACGCTGAGGAGAAGAAGCCATAGTATAGTCAGGGAGAGCATTCTTTGACTGTGGGGGGTCCAGGTTAAGCTCAAATTAAATTCAGAGTCTGGCTGTGTCTGTTGAAGTGCTGAGTGGCTGGTGAGCCCTCTCTCAAGGCCACCTTTGCCTGAGTTGATATGAATGTGAAGGAAGAGGCTCTCAGGTAATGGACAAAGAAGGTGGAAGGCTCTCGTGGGCCACGTGAGACTGGGCATTGGGGGAGGACACTCAGCCCACTGATGCTTGAATCTCAGTGTGGCTCTGGGACAGTGAGGACAGCATGAAGGCTGGCACTCTGGGTCATCTGGAAACAGCTCCCCAGGCAAGAAAGCCCCTGCTCACACTGGCACTGGCATCAGAAAGGATGTCCAAGAGGAAGAAGCTAAGAGAAGCCCGAGAGCAGCGTCCCATTATATTGTTAGCACCCTCCTGGCTTTCCATAGTGACCATCTTAAGCTTCCTCATCTCTTCTCAAATCTTAGATTACCCTCCACCCACAGCCTCCTTCACTCTGTAGATGACTTACTTCAGTTTCTCAGTGGCGGAGATAAAAGAAACCTCAGTTTCCTTCCGCCATTCTTTTAACATGGTGGTTCTGAAAGTTTTGGTCTTAGGATTCTTTTTCACTCTTAAAAATTTTTGAGGACTCCAAAGTGTTTTTGTATGTAGGGATTATGTCTATTTACAGTTACTGTATTAGAAATTATAATTGAGACACTTGAAAATATTTATTGTTTAAAAATAATAAACCCATTATATGCTAACATAACTTATTTTATGAAAAGTATATTTTCTAAAACAAAAAAATTATTAATGAGAAGAGTGGCATTGTTTTACATTTTTGCAAACCTATTTCATGTCTGGCTCAATAGAAGACTGGAGGATTTTTTTTTTTTTGGCCACCAGGCATGTGGGATCCTAGTTCCCCAGCCAGGGATCAAATCCACGCTCCCTGCAGTGGAAGCACGGAGTCTTAACCACTGGACCACCAGGGGAGTCCCAACTGGAGGATTCTTATGGCTGCTTCTGTGTCCAATTAATATGTTGTTTTCGTTTGAAGAAATTCTGGGGACTTCCCTGGTGGCGCAGTGGGTAAGAATCTGTCTGCCAATTCAGGGGACACGGGTTCGATCCCTTGTCCAGGAAGATCCCACATGCCGCGGAACAACTAAGCCCGTGAACCACAACTATTGAGCCTGCGCTCTGGAGCCCGCGAGCCACAACTACTGAAGCCCATGTGCCTAGAGCCCGTGCTCTGCAACAAGAGAAGCAACTGCAGTGAGAAACCCGTGCAGTGCAAGGGAGAGTAGCCCCCTGCTCGCCACAACTAGAGAAAGCCAGCACGCAGCAACGAAGATCCAATGCAGCCAAAAAATAAAAATAAAATTAAACCTTTAAAAAAAAACAAAAGAGAAGTTCTGGCCTCACATGGACATGTGTTGGAAATGGTGGGTGGGGCATTTTAAAAGTCTTTTAAGAAACTTATCCATATTCTTCTTTGATATTATATCAAAACTTGGTAAGTGGTAGTTTCTTAAAGTCTAGTTGCAACGTGGAATCTGAATCCATATGAATGAACTTTTTGTTCTCTTTTACATTAAAATCCCAGTCTTGCACTTTGAATGGATCTTTTCCCCATGCAGTGATTTTGTAACATCGTGCACTGGTCACTTGGAAAATAGATTCACAGGGGCAAATCACCCATATGTTGACACACTTCATTATACAATATATTTAAAAAATCATCTTTGTAATATCACCATCGATCTCATCAGAAAAGACTTTAAGTCTTGGGAAACCGTCAAGCTCCCAGGGGATCCCAGGGTTCTGTGGACCTCACTTTGAGAACTACTGTTTTAAGAGTTGTTTGTTAACTGCTGACTGAGGTGACTGAGGCAATTAGCTTCTGTTCTGATTACCTTTTTCTAACCAAGGTGAGTTAAAGCATATAAGGTTTGTAATTTCGTTTCCACATTTACTTTTTTAAAGGTCCGTCTTCACGCTACTCTTGTCTCCATGACTGTGGGAGCCATGTCTGTATCCTTAGCATCTTGTGCTGTGCCTGGTGTATAGCAGGTGCTCAAAATACACCTGCTGAAGGAAGGACTGGGAGGGAAGAAGGGAGGAATGAAGAAAGGAAGGGGGGATGGGAGAGAGGGAAGAAGAAACTTACCTCTGATACTTCATTGGCAGGGACTGGCTTGGATTTCAAGTAAAGCATGACTCCTAGTGGAACCGGTTTGTTGGATAAGCTGGACTGAGAAAGTCACAAGCAGAAAGCACCATTCTCACCTTGACCTCCCTCAGGTGCATTCTGTCAGCTTGTTTTTGTCTGCCCCTGTATGAAATTCTGAGCATATCGCATAGCATTTCTGTTCCTCATTGGAATCAACATTTCTTGAGTCAGAAGTACATAATATTTTTTAAAATATTTATTTATTTAGCTGCGCCAGGTCTTAGTTGCGGCACTAAGTTGTGGGATCTTTTAGCTGAGGCGTATGGGCTCCTTTAGTTGCGGCGTGCGGAATCTTTTTCCCTGACCAGGGATGGAGCATGGGCCCCCTGCATTGGGAGTGCAGAGTCTTAACCACTGGACCACCAGGGAAGTCCCTGAAGTACAGAATATTAATGATCATTTATGGGTGGAAAAAATTAGATGAAAGTTGAAGATTTTCCCAAGGTCACAGAGCAAGTATAATTACCATCTAAATTTAACTCAGCTCTTATACTTGAGTGTGGGGTGATGTATCAGGTGGAGTGAACAGATTTTCACTCTTTAAATTCACAGGACAATCACTTTATTTTATACATTCTTACTTGGTTTTGTTTCTTGGTTTATCTCTGGCTTTTATCATATGACATTAAAACCAGATATCTGAACCAAACTTACCATGTTTTAACCTCATGCAAAACTTCAACACAGCATGGAACGGGAACCACCCATGAGTGTGGCCTTCAGGTTGGAGTGAAAAAAAAGTAAAGCAACCAAGACTGAATAAAAGTGAATGAACCATGAATCATCTGCAAAGACTGCTTGGCCTCAGATGAACTAGAAAAGTGTTGACTCACTAACCTATATTCTTCTCTGCTTCTACCGTTAGCCTGCTTTAGTCACACAGTATGTTAAATGACTTGGATCTTCAATATAAAGCACTTCGCTGAAAAATTTTTGCTTCTTTAGTTGTGTGTGGGAGATACATTGCCATAAGCATGTAAGAACAAGGGGGTAGATGTTGAGAGAGAGGCAGAAGGAAAAAAAAATTCCTGTCTCATAATCACGTGGTTCTGATTATGTATTCAAGGAAAGCAGTTGAAAGTTTTGGCAGTCTTACTCAGGAAAAAGGAAACCTAAGAAAAATGATCATACAAGTGAAAGGCTTCTTTGTTCAGATGCTGAATGTTTACTGACATCCAAGCCAGGTGATTGAATTTCTTCTTACCCTCACTGGTTGGACGGAAATAGCTCCCCTCTCTCCTGAATGGCAGGAATGGAATGTGACAGATTCCAAATGAAACCACCAGCTTCCTTCAGTTTGAGATTGGGAAGCATACTGAGCAAAACTGGGAAAGGATATAAGCTTATCTTTTTTGCCTTTACTTTTAAAAAATGTGGTAAATTGCACATAACATTAAATTTACCATCTTGATCCTTTCTCCGTTAAGTACACATTGTTGTATATACTCACACAACAATGTAAGTGTACCTAATACTCAAGAACTTTTCGTCTTGCAAAACTGAAATTCTGTACCCATTAAAGAACAACTCCCCACTCCCCCTGGTAGCCATCATTCTACTTTCTGTCATACCTCATATAAGTGAAATCATACAGTATTCGACTTTTGTGACAAGTTTATTTCACTTAGCATAATGTCTTCAAGGTTCATCCATGTTGTAGCATGTGTTAGAACTTACTTTTTAGGACTGCATAACATTCTAATGTATGTATGTACCACATTTTGTTTATCCATTTATTGATGGACATTTGGGTTGCTTCTACCTCTTGTCTATTGTGAATAGTGCTGCTATGAACATGGGTCTGCAAATATCTCTTCAAAACCCAACTTTCAGTTCTTTTGGATATATACCCCAAAGTGAAATTACTGGATCATATGGTAGTTCTATTTTTAACTTTTTTAGGAACCTCCATAATGTTTTCCATAGCAGTTGCACCGTCTTACAATCTCACCAACAGTGTACAAGTGTTCCCTTTTCTCCTCATCCTTGCCAACACTTGTTTTTTCCTCCCTCCTTCTTTCTCCATTCCTTCCTTCCTCCCTCCCTCCCTCCCTCCCTTCCTTCCTTCCTTCCTGCTATCGTAATCAGTCTGAGGCAAAATCTCATTGTGGTTTTCATTTGCATTGCTTGAGTGGTTAGTGATTTTAATCATATTTTTGTATGCCTGTTGACCATTGTCTTTGGAGTAATGTCTATTCAGCCTTTTTTGCAATCTTTCTCCATCTTAGTGGACTTGTCCATCTCCTTTCTTATTTATTTATTCCCCACCTGTATCCTAAAGGAGGAGTTGTGGCAGCTTCCAAAGATATGTTTAAGAACACAAAATGAAATAGTTGAGAAAGTGGAGTAAAAGGAAGCAGAACAAAGAAAAGAGGTGAAGCTAGGAGCAGATAAGTGCACAGGTGCATTTGAAAGCCCTCTCTAGTTGCCGTAGCTGCAAGCTCCTTAGCAGCCAGGACAGGGTGGGGAAAATAATCATTCATCATAAGGTAAACCCAAACCAGCTTCTCAAAAAGCACAGACCTTCCTGTCGCTGTGGCGTGAGAGAGGTTTTCCTTACATAGGGGACACTGAGAGACATTGAGGACAACACACCCTCTATTCCTTTATTATAGACAATTTAATAGCAGTTTTCACACATCTCTTTCTTAAACACCCCTCCACATCAGGCAGTGGCAGGAGAAGACTGATATCTCAGCCCATTCAGTCAGGCAGAGAGAGAGAGAGAGAGAGAGAATTCAACCTTCCTTTGCCTTTTTATTCTATTCGGACCCTCAACAGGTTGGATGATGCCCACTCACATTGGGGAGGGCCGTCTGCTATACTGAGTCCACTGATTCACAACCTAAGCTCTTCTGAAAACACCCCTCACAGACACACCCAGAAATAATGTTTATGCAGGCATCTGGGCATCCTGTGAGCCAGTTAAGTTGACACATAAAATTGACATCACACCTCTGTCAGCCAAGTCCTTCTCCAGTCCAATGCCGGAATTCTCCATCACTGGTCCTTCTACTCCCAGGCTCTTCCCAAACAACCTAAGTAACTTCTTGTTACCCACAGCAGAAGTTTCGAACCTATTCATGTCAAGGTACATAGAGAAAATTAAACATTTTTATTGCACCCAAGTATGAACTGGAGGGGTTTGCGGGTGTATGCATGGTGCTTGGTGAGAAAACGTTACTTTTTCTTTACATAATTATAACAAGAAAAAATGCTAGATATTTGGGAAGATATGAAATAATTTATCTGCATTAAACGCCCAAATAATGCCTCTTCAATTTATTTTATTTATTGAGGTATAACATATATATAGTAAAGTATACAGATAAATGTGATAAATTTTTACACATACATACATACATGTAATCACCTCCTAGGTAGAGATATGGAACATTCTAGCACCACAGGAGGCTCCTTTCTGCTCTGCTTCCAGCTCATAACCTTCAAGGGTTAAATGCCATTCTGACCTGTATTATACATCAGTTTTATCCACTTTTGAACTTCATGTACCCAGAATCCTAGAATATATACTCTGTAACTGATTTCTTTATTCAACATCACATCTATGGGATTGGTGAATGAACTGTATTGGCCAGCCATTTCTTTTCATTGCTGTGCCATATTTGCTGATTAACATAACACAATTTATCCATTCTGCTATTAATAACCATATAGGCTCTTTCCAGTTTTTTGGCTACTATAAATAAAGCTCTGTGAATATTCTTGCACATGTCTTTTGGTGGACATAAGAGCTCATTTCTTTCTTTTTTTTAAATTATTTTTTAAGTTATTTTTTTAAGATTTTTTTTTTTTTTTGATGTGGACCAGTTTTAAAGTCTTTATTGAATTTGTTACAATACTGCTTCTGTTTTATGTTTTGGTTTTTTGGCCCTGGGGCGTGTGGAACCACCAGGGAAGTCCCATAAGAGCTCATTTCTTTGAATATACCCAGGAGGGAACTGGATTGTTTAAACCTTCTACATTATTACTACCTTTTTGTTTGTTTGCTTGTTCTATCAGTTACTAAGAGAGATTGTTAAAATAATTTGTGAATTTGTTTACCTCTCCCAGTAGTCTGTTAGTTTTTGCTTTATATAATTTGAAGCTATGGTATTAACTGCATACACATTTAAGATTAAAAATATCTTCCTATTGAAATTATTCTTTTATTATGAAAGTTCCCTCTTTATCTCTTTTGCCATTTGGGATACTCATTATCCCTTTCTTCAGGAACCAGCATCAAATATCTAGTTGCCCTGATTATGTTGTACACTCACAAACTTAAAAAATCTTTTTTAGATAACTAATGTGTCAAATTTCTGTACCATTTGGGATTATATTTGTCTGCATGTATCAGAAAAGCCAAAAATAACAGTGGATTAAATAAATTGGAAATTTATTTTTCTCTCATATAAAAGAAATCTGGAAGTGGGCAGTTCAAGACTGGATGGCAGTTTCACAAAATCGTAGAGGACTCAGGCTCTTGTCTATCTATGTTAGCACAGGCTTCCAGGCTCAGGGTCACCTCATGGTTCAAGATGGCTGCTCAGAGCTCCAGCCATCATGTCTACATTCCAGGCAGCAGAGAGGAGGAAGAAGAAAGAATAGGGTAAACTCACTTCTGCTTACATCCCATTGTTATCTGCTTACATCCCATTTTGTTGTCCCAAAATTTAGACATATAGCCACACCCAACTTCAAAGGATCCTGGGAACTGTAATCTTTATTTATGGATATAACAGTTTGTTACTGTGTTATATTTAGTATTTCTTTAAAGAAACCGAGGGTAGTCATCAGTTAGATTCATTAAACTATAGCTTGCTTAATAAATAATGAACTGTAATCTGCCTTCACTGACCAAGTTCCCTTTAATTGTTTTTACAAAAACTTGCATATCCTACAAGCATCACGTGGCCTAATCAATAAGGTGTTTACCCAAGTTGTTATTCAGTAACTTGGAGTCAGCTGTGTCCAATTTGAGTTTGAGCTGGTTAAGACTGGTTAAGACTGGTTGGGAACGCTGACCCACCAACCAAGCATGCACGAGTGTCCTTTTGACATCAGAGGGCCCAAAACTCCACCCTCCCAAGGTGCTAAGGCACTGTTTTCTGAGTACATGTCCCATGAAGAAGCTTGTAGCTTAGTTGCACCTGTGCAGAATGATAATTATCTCACCTTTTTCTTATTTCCAATCACCTTCCTCCATGCTCCTGACGACCCAGCTTTATCCCGTGAATATCCTGAGCTCCTCGCCTTCGGGGAAGTGGGTTTGAGATTTGTTCTCCTGTCTCCTCGCTTGGCTGCCTTGGAATAAACATTTTCTCTGCTGCAGACCTCCACATCTCATTATCTGGCTTGCTGTAAGTTGGGCGAACACCTGGTTCGGTAACACCCCCTCTCTTGTTGGGTTCTTTTGGCTCTCAGGCCTTCCCTCCTGGGCTCTTATGTTCCTGTATTAAAGGAACCACCTTGCTCCTCCTGGTTGGGAGAGGTCTCCAGTCCGTATAGAATGACTCTGACCGTTGGCTGCCCTGTGGGTTTCTGACTCACATCCCTTCTTCACCGGCCAGTGACGGTGCTGTCCGTGCTCCAAATGAAAAGTAGGCATTTCCAGGAGTTTTAATGTGGTTCTAGTTTAAGAAACCTCAGACATAAACACAAGGTGAATCGAAATGCTTTATTCTTGTTCCCAGGAAGCCCTTGTCTTTCAGTGTCTTACTATGAAGTTTTCATTTATTTAATTTAATTCAATAATAGAAGTTTCGGGCTTCCCTGGTGGCGCAGTGGTTGGGAGTCCGCCTGCCGATGCAGGGGACACGGGTTCGTGCCCCGGTCCGGGAAGATCCCACATGCCGTGGAGCGGCTGGGCCCGTGAGCCATGGCCGCTGGGCCTGCGCGTCCGGAGCCTGTGCTCCGCAACGGGAGAGGCCACAACAGAGAGAGGCCCGCGTACCGCAAAAAACAAAAAAAAAAAAAAAGAAGTTTCAATATAATCATAACAGGTAACACTTACTACATGCCAGGGATCTTACTTGTACTACTATTGCCCTGTTTCACAGACCAGACAACTGGAAAGGTTAAGTAATTTCCTGAGGTCACACAGGCAATAAACAGCAGAGTGCTGAGCTTGTGTCCTGGGAGAACCACTGGCCCTCCCTTCTATTGCCTTTTGAGGGAAATTGGAAGAGTTATGGCACAATTTTGAAAGCAAAGTGAAACTCGCTTGAAATGTCCCAAGACACTGGTTTCAAGAAACATAGCTTTCTAGCCTCCTTCCTAGTGTTCACTCTTTCATCCCCATGAGGGTTATGGTTAGGAATGACAGTGCAAGGGGTACTTCAGTCATTATCTCATCTCTCACCTTCCCTCAACTGCCTCCCGTGTGCTCTCAGCTGATCTCATCGCCACTGAGGTGTCAGCTGACGATCTCAGAGGCTGTCATGCGCAAGGAGCAGGGATCTGGTGGTAGAATTGCAGGCGTGGATGAGCCCTGTGTAGGTAGGATATGTTTCTTCAGAAAGGCAAAGTCCCTTCTTAAATCATCTCCGATCCAACTTTCCCTCTCCATTTGCCCTTCTCTGTCCATGTTTTTCTCTGGTTAGAAAATATCTGTATTTTCCATCTTGGTATATAATAATGTGAGAAGCTTCAAAGGCCCTGTGATACAAGTTGTGGAATACACGGGCAAACAGCAGTCTCAATACATCCTTTCTCCCCAGGGTTTCAAGGAGGAAGCTCATTTCCTCCTATGAAGGGTCCCATGCCTCCCACAGCCGGCTCCTCTATTCAGGTGGCCTCCAGCAATGGATCCCTTAAGGGGAAAGCAGATGCCCTAAGGCAGAGAGTCTGACTTTACTGCATCAGATTCCCCTGGAGGGCTTGTTAAAATGCAGATCTCTGGGCCCCACCCCCAAACTTTCTGATTCAGCTGGTGTGGGGTCTGAGAATTGGCATTCGTAGCAACCTTCCAGGTGATGCTGCTGGTCCAGGGGCCAGCTGTCCCTGTTGTCTCCAGCCAGGGAGACCAAGGGATACTCCAAGCATTGCCTGACTGTGGACGTTCTGTGTCAGCTTTATTCCTCCTTCTGTCAGAGGAGAAGGGAGGAAAAGGTCCAGGATGAGACCAAGTGTGTTTTTCAATGCCTTGCTACTTGCTTAAGTTACTGGGATTGGATGCTTAACCTAGCTGGCCCCAAACTTTCCTTCTTCTTGTTTATTTGTTAAAAGTACCATGGTCTGGAGAAATAAAAGTGTTGGATCTCATATTTTATACAACAATGTCAGGTTAGTAATTTACCGGGATCCTGGGACGGTCTTCCAGAAGCTCAGGGAGAATAGCAAATCTTTGCTATTTTTTTTTTTTTTTTTTTTTTTTTTTGCGGTACGCGGGCCTCTCACTGCCGTGGCCTCTCCCGTTGCGGAGCACAGGCTCCGGACGCGCAGGCTCAGTGGCCATGGCTCACGGGCTCTGCCGCTCCGCGGCATGTGGGATCTTCCCGGACTGGGGTACAAACTCGTGTCCCCCGCATCGGCAGGCGGACTCCCAACCACTGCGCCCCCAGGGAAGCCCAAATCTTTGCTATTTTTGAGGTTAAAAAAAATTACCCGAAGTGGAATATGTTTGTTGTAAAAAAAATTTAAGTGCCATGGACTTTTGTAGAGCATACAATGATAGTCTCTAGAAGTCCCTCTCTTCTCTCCCAAGGCATTTGATGCTAAAGGTCTGTGTTTCCTTTCGGACCTATCTTTAAGCACATATTAAGGGCTGATACCTGGCTGGTTCCCAAATATAGGGCTGTGCCAGTTACTAAAATATTGAAATGCCTCTATGAGCACTAGTACACAGCCTCTGCCTGAGCCCCCGAGAGCCCTGCCTTCCAGGTTTCACACTGCAGGGAACTTGTTTAAATTGGAGTTGGTTGGTTGTAGTTTGTTTTATTGAAGTATAACTGACTTACAATGTTTTATTAGTCTCAGATATACAACATAATTATTCAATATTTTTATATATTACAAAATGGTCACCGTAATCATTCTAGTTACCATCTATCCCCATACAAAGTAATTACAATATTATTGACTATATTCTGTGCTGTGCATTACATCCCCAAGACATTTATTTCATAACTGAAAGTTTGTACCTCTTGAACCCCTTCGCCTATTTCACCCATCCTCCCCCTCTCTGGCAACCACCAGTTTGTTCTCTGTATCTATTGTTTCTGTTATGTTTGTTCATTTGTCTCATTTTTCAGATTCCACATAAAAGTTAAATCATATATCTGTTTTTCTCTGTCTTATTTCACTTAGCACAGAGCCCTCAAAGTCCATCCATGTTGTCCCAAAAGGCTGAATAATATTGCATTGTATATACACACCACATCTTCTTTATCCATTCATCTATTCATGGACATTTAGGTTGCTTCCATATCTTTGCTATTGTAAAAAATGCTGCAATAAGCATCGGGGTGCATGTCTTTTTGAATTAATGTTTTCATTTTCTTTGGATAAATACCCAGAAGTGGAATTGCTGGATCATATGGTAGTTGTATTTTTAATTTTTTGAGTAACCTCCATACTATTTTCCATAGTGGTTGCACAAATTTACATTCCCACCAACAGTGAAATTGGAGTTCTTTGTGAACTCAAGTCAAAGGAAATCTGGAAGAGTGGCTGGAAGCCCACAGCATGTTCAGTGGATTTGGTAACACAATTTAAGTTATTCTTTGAGAAAAATGATAAAAATATACTTTCCCTCTGGCCAAAATATAATAGAAATATGTCCAGTACTGTGGGAAAATTGGGGAAAAGAAAAAGAAGATTTTGTATTTTAAAATTGCTGCTAGTATTGGGACTTCTCTGGCGGTCCAGTGGTTAAGACTTCACTTTCCAATGCAGGGGGTTCAGGTTTGATCCCTGGTCAGGGAGCTAAGATCCCACATGCCTCTGGGCCAAAAAAACAAAACATAAAACAGAAGCAATATTGTAACAAGTTTAATAAAGACTTTAAAAATGGTCCACATCAAAAAAAGAATCTTAAATAAATAAATAGATAAATAAAATTGCTGCTAGTATTGCTAGAAAGGACCTGTACTACTACTCCCTCTGGTGGCAGGGCTGGAACCCAGCTGGTTTTAAACACAAGTTTAAGGGAACCAGGTGTGAGTAGGGTGATGTATGGTTAAGTTCTTAACGTTGAAGTTTTCCAAAGTGAAATTTAGCCTTTTTTTTTTTGAGAAGAATAATCTGAACAAAGTAAATTTTTACAAAGACAAGTTCATGTGCAGAAAAGGCAGTAAAAATAGATTAGTTTCACTAAAATGAATTCTCAAAAATAGAGGTGATTTGAAAGTCACAGAATTATTTCAGATGAAAAATAATTACTGTTGGTTCTGGAAATAAGTCATGGCCAGTGAGGGATCTAAGTATCACCTGAAAAGGACTTTATGTTTCCTGGAATAATTTCAATTTTCAAAACACATTGCTTTCTTATGAGTGAGATATATTCCATGTTCAAAACTTTTGTGGGCAAAATGTCCATAGGCTTATCTACCTCAATTGCAGTTTCTCCTTACTATTAGAGATTGATTTCTGGGTCTCTGAGAAATTTCCTCAGCTCCTTCACTAATTGTACCTGACCTCAACTCTAGGTCACAAAAGCAACTTAAGTTTGAGAACTGACTCACTGATACTATAAGTTAATGTTTGGAACCTTTCCAAACACTACCAGTTCCAGGGAATTAAAATTAAAATGTAGCATCTCACCAATATTTCATTCTTCTGCTTAATTCACATTAAGCTTATAATCAAGTTTATAAGCTGTCACTGTGGAGAGCTTTGTACCTCATCCGAGATTGTAATTAGAGCACACTGTCATATGTGGAAGTTGGTGATTTTGGGGGTGTTCCAGTGTAAGGGGAGGTAGCATATTTTTGTGCCCTAAAATTTTAAAATGAAAAGGCTACTCTTTATTAAAATATCCACAAGTGCTAAGTTCCCTAATAAAGCAAGTTTAAGAGAAAATAAACTCTGTGATACCACTTTAACTGAATTTAACATTGGAAGTTTTCTTTTTTAAAAATTTTTTATTGAAGTATAGTTGATTTACAATGTTGTGTTAATTTCAGGTGTACAGCAAAGGGATTCAGCTATATATATATTGAGTTATATATACCTATTCTTTTTCAGATTCTTCTCCATTATAGGTTATTACAAGATATTGAGTATAGTATAGTAGGTACTTGTTATTTTATATATCGTAGTGTATATATGTTAATCCAAACTCCTAATTCATCCTTCTCCTCTCCTTTCCCCTTTGGTAACCATAAGTTGGTTTTCTATGTCCGTGAGTCTTTTTCTGTTTTGTAAATAAGTTCATTTGTATCATTTTAGAAGTTTTCTTAAAGATCCATTGGCTGTCTTTTCACTGAACCTGGAATGCTTCCAGTCTCAACATTTTCTGATCTGGGTCTTATCTCAATACTTGATTAAAGATGGTTACTAGATTTATTGTGGTGATCATTTCATAATGTATGCAAATATCCAATCACTATGTAGTATACACAAAACTAACATAATATTGTATATCAACTATATTTCAATAAAAAGACTTGATTTAGATAATTCTTTTTATTTTTATAATGGCTTTACTGAGATATTATTCACATACCATACAATTAAAAGTGTACAATTCAGTGGTTTTTAGTATACTTGCAGAGTTGTGTGACCATCATCAAAGTCAAGTTTAGAACATTTTTTATCACCCCCAAATGAAACCCTGGACCCATTAGCAGTTCTCCCTGTTTTTTCTCAAATCCCTGCCCCTTAACCCATTCTGGACATTACATATAAAATATTCATAAATTATGTGGTATTTTGTCATTGTTTTCACTTAGCATGATATTTTCAAGATTCATGTTACATGTTATAACATGTTTCAGGACTTTGTTAGTTTTGATTGCCGAATAATATTCCATTGTATGACTATACCATATTTTATTTACCCACAAATCAGTTGATGCATGTTTGGGTTGTTCCCACTTTTCAGGAAGCATTTTGAATAATGCTTCTATGAACATTTTTGTGCAAGTTTTTGTGTGGACATTTGTCTTATTTATTTATTTATTTAATTTATTTACTTTTGCCTGCGTTGGGTCTTCGTTGCTGAGCGTGGGCTTCCTCTAGTTGCGGTGAGCAGGGGCCACTCTTTGTTGCGGTGTGTGGGCTCCTCATTGCGGTGGCTTCTCTTGTTGCGGAGCACAGGCTCTAGGCGGGCGGGCTTCAGTAGTTGCGGCTCATGGGCTCAGTAGTTGTGGCTCGCGGGCTCTAGAGTACAGGCTCAGTAGTTGCGGTGCACGGGCTTAGTTGCTCTGTGGCATATGGAATCTTCCCGGACCAGGGCTCAAACCCATGTCCCCTGCATTGGCAGGCAGATTCTTAACCACTGTACCACCAGGGAAGCCCTGGACATTTGTCTTTATTTCTGTTGGAATTGCTGAATCATTTGGTAACTCTGTTTTATATATATATATATATATATTAAAATTTTTTAATTTATTTTATTTTTGGCTGTGTTGGGTCTTTGCTGCTGCGTGTGGCCTCTCTCTAGTTGTGGCGAGCAGGGGCTACTCTTCATTGTGGTGTGTGGGCTTCTCATTGCGGTGGCTTCTCTTGTTGCAGAGCATGGGCTCTAGGCGCCCAGGCTTCAGTAGTTGTGGCATGTGGACTCAGTAGTTGTGGCTTGCGGGCTCTAGAGTGCAGGGTCAGTTGTGGCACACGGGCTTAGTTACTCCGCGACATGTGGGATCTTCCCGGACCAGGGCTCGGATCTGTGTCCCCTGCATTGGCAGGCAGATTCTTAACCACTGCGCCACCGGGGAAGCCCTATTTTGTATTTTTAATCTTTTGATTAATCTGTGTTTAATTATTTGATAACTCTGTGTTTAATCTGCCGAACTGCTTCCCAAAGTAGCCGTATCATTTTACATTCCCATTAAGAGTGTATGAGGTTCCAATTACTTTACATCCTATCAATACTTGGTATTATCTGTCTGTTTGATTATAAGCATCCTAGTGGGTGTGAAATGGTATACAGTTGTGATTTTGATTTACATTTCCCTAGTGATTAGTGATGTTGGGCATTTTTTCATGTGCATATTGGCCAGTTGTATATCTTTGGAGATCTATGCAGATGTTTGCCCTATTTAAAATTGGGTTATTTGTCTTCTTATTATTGAATTGTAAGAGTCCTTTCTACATTCTGGATACAATTTCCTTATCAGATATATACTTTGCAAATATCTTCTCTCATTCTATGGGTTTTTTCACTTTTATGATATATTGAAGTACATATTTAAAATTTTGATAATGTCTAATTTATCTATTTTTTCCATTGCTGCTTGTGCTTTTGGTGTTATACCTAAGAAGTCTTTGCCTAACCCAAGGTCACAAAGATTTTCACCTATGTTTTCTTCTAAAAGTTTTAATAACTTTTGCATTTAGGTCTATGGTCCATTTGGAGTTTTTGTGTGTGGTTGAAGAATGGGTCCAATTTCTTTTGTTTTTTTTCTTATGGAGGTATCCCATTGTCCCAGCACCATCTGTTGAAAAGACTATTCTTTCCCCCATTTAATTGCATTGACATCTGTGTTGAAAATCAATTGACCATAAATGTGAAGATTAATGTATGGATTCTAATTCTATTCCATTGACCTATGTCATCCTTTTGTCACGACCACACTGTCTTCATTAATGTTGCTTCGTTGTAAGTTTTGAAATTAGAAAGTGTGAGCTTCTTTTTTTTAAAAGATGGTTTTGGTTATTCTGGGTCCTTTATATTCTCATACAAATTTTTGAATAAGCTCGTCAATTTCTGCCAAAAAAATAGTCATTTAGGATTTTGATGGAGATTGCACTAAATTTGTATATCAGTTTAAGGAATATTGCCATCTTAACAACATTCTTCCTATCCATCAACATGGGATGGGATTCTTTCTATTCATTTAAATTGTTAACTTTTTTGAACAATAATTTGTACTTTTCAGTTGTACTCCTCTAAAAATTTTATTTCTAAGTATTTTTTTTTTTGGTACTATGGTAAATGGAATTATTTTCTTAAAATTTCAGATTGTTCATTGCTAGTGTGTAGAAATGCTATTGATTTTTGTATATTGCTCTTGTGTCCTGCACCCTTGCTGAAAGTGTTAATTAGGTCTAATAGCTTTTTTGTGGATTCACCAGGATTTTTTTGTATATACAATAATGTCAGAATAGAGATAGTTTTATTTTTTCCTTTCCAATCTAGATGTCTTTTATTTTTCTTGCCTAATTGCTTTGGCTATAATCTTCTGCACAATGTTGAATAGAAGTGATAAGAATGAACATCCTTGTCTTGTTCCTGATCTTAGGGAGAGAGCGTTAAGTCTTCTAACATTAAGAATGATATTAGCTGTAGGTTTTTTTGGTAGGTACCTTTTATCAGGTAGAGGAAGATCCCTTTTATTCTTTGTTATTTTATTATGACAAAGTGTTAGGCTTTGTCAAACTTTTCTGCAAAGCTATTTTCAAACAAAGCTTTTTCTTTTCTTTTTTTTTTTAAAGAACTTTTGAAGACTTAACAATTTGGCAAGATGGGTACACAACTTGATAAGGTCCATCAAATGCACGACTGTCTTTTTTTTAAATTAATTAATTTATTGATTGACTTTTGGCTGTGTTGGGTCTTCGTTGCTGTGTGTGGGCTTTCTCTAGTTGTGGTGAGTGGGGGCTACTGGTTGTTGTGGTGTGCGGGCCTCTCATTGTGGTGGCTTCTCTTGTTGCAGAGCATGGGCTCTAGGCGGGTGGGCTTCAGTAGCTGAGTCACGAGGGCACAGTAGTTGTGGTATGCTGGCTCTAGTGCACAGGCTCAGTATTTGCGGCGCTCGGGCTTAGTTGCTCTGTGGCATGTGGGATCTTCCTGGACCAGGGCTCAAACCTGTGTCCCCTGCATTGGCAGGTGGATTCTTAACCACTGCGCCACCAGGGAAGTGCTCAAACAAAACTTTTCCTGCATCTATTGAGATTATCATATCCCTTATTCTATTGATATGATGCATTACATTGATTTATTTATGACTGTTACGTCAATCTTGCATTCCTATGATAAATCCTACTTGGTCATGGTGATTAATCCTTTTTATATATTGCTGGATTTGGATTGCTAGTATTTTGTTCAGGATTTTTAAATCTATATTCATAAGAGATATTGATCTGGAATTTTCTTTTCTTAAAAACCTTTGTCTGGCTTTGGAACCAGGTCACACAGAATGAGATGGAAATTGCTCCTTTCTTTCCCTTCTAGTTTTTGGAGGAGTTTGTGAAGAATTGGCACTTTCTTCCTTAAACACTTGGAAGAATTCATGAGTGAAGCCATTTGGGCCCAGGCATTTCTTTGTGGGAGGTTTTAAATTTACTAATTCAGTCTCTTTACTTGTTATAGGTTTATTCAGATTTTCTATTTCTTCTTGAGTCAGTTTTGATAGTTTGTGTCTTTCTGGGACTTTATTCAATCTGAGTTATCAAAATTTGTTGGTATACAATTTTATGTGATTGTTGACCAAGTGTATCCCCCCCTCTTTTGGGGAATTGTCCACCCCTTTTCTCTGTGGTTACTGTGGCAGTGTTCCCTAGCAACATTTATAAGATATGAGCCAGGCTGCGTAGATACTGTTGACTGGTCCATCTGACCAACGAGGGGTTGAGAAGGAGCTATTTTCCCTTCAGTCACATAGAGCAGTAACACGTAAGGTCAGAAGCTATTGGCAGCCACATTTACCATCCCGTTGCCTGAAAAACAGAAAACCATTCTGCAGTGAGAGGCATCAGCACAGCTGACTTGAGTGAATATGGGAGGTAGAGGTTTGGTTAGGATTAGATCCTGGTTTTAGTTCATGTTATTGAAATTGGGTTGCACCCCTGCCAGTCATCCCTCACTCTCACAGCCTTTTGTTTATTAAATCCTTTGAGAAGACATCTTTCACATACAACTAATAGAGTCTTGACTAGTAGAGAACCCAGTCCTGGGGAGTGGGCATTGTAACTGGAGGCAGGTGAGGCTGCATTCTGTGTTCTCAAGGTGGTGTCACAGTCAGTGGTAAGTCTCAGTCTCAGGAGTTGGGCTGAAAGTAGTCAGAGAATGATAGGAAAAGGATGTAAATCATCCAGAATAATCCTTCCTGTTAGTAGCTAGTGAACTGAGGCAATTTAAGTTCAGAAAATCACTTGTTTGGTTCAAAGATAATAGCTGCATTCTCTGTTATACCCCATTTTAAAAACTAAGATTGAGGTTCTCATTAGGAAGGTGGAGAATCTGGCAGTTAGGAAAGAGAAGTCTTGGAGTCCCTGCAAAGCCCCTTCTTCTAGGTCTTTCATTGAACCAAAGGATGTGGCTTTCAGGACTAAGGATAGAGCCTGAGTTACAGGGGCAATATTTCAATGTAATTTTAGAGGAAAGCCACCTTGCTATCATATCCTACATTCCAGTTTTGCATGTGTGGCCCAAGACCGAGGTCCTTAAATGGATACAAAGGTGATGGGCAGAATCCTCAGTGGTTTTGCTAAGGAACAGCAGGTGCATGAACATAGCTCTGTTCCTGGAGTACTACTTAGCAGAGTTAGGGATGTAAAGGTAATAAAAAGATTCGTTCCAAGGAGGACTATTGTCAAATGAAGTTCCTTAAATGGAACTTATTAGTGATCCATGAAATACACCAGTAATTTCATGTACCTTGTTGTGTCTAACAAAAGGGTAAGATATATATTTTGGGCCAGTGACCATCTAGAGATCTGTTTTTTGTAGTTATTTTCCCTGCACCATTGTATATTGGGTAAGGGTTGGTTACATTTATCATTTTCCCACCAGTTGCAGAATCAGGAAGAAGCGTATCTGGTCCAGATTGGGATTGTGCTAAAGAAATAATAGATGTTACCTAAAGATCTTGAATGAAGAACAGTGACTCTGTGAACTCTCCTCTCAGTACAGTAGCTGGGTGTGACTTTGCCCCTCGGGAGATAATAGTTGTAGTATGTTAGGTAAGGTCATTTTTGGAATTTTATGTGCAGTATAAGAGTGTATGAGGTAGGTAGAAAAGGGAAGGATGTAACTGATATCTACTGGGATGATAGCCCTGCTAATTTTGAGAATGGTCTCTCCCTTTCATCCACATGCTTACAGTGGTGGGACTCCATGTAAGCAGCCATGTTTTGAAAATATAACACAACCCTTTGGCCACTTTTGATTTATTCAGAGGTGTCCATCTGGCCCCAGCTTGGCCAGTATCTCTTGAGGAATGAAGGCAAAGCAGAACAGAGATGACAGACAGAGAGACTAGTTGAGTTGAGTTCAGGTCCCAGTTTCCAGCTTGCTCCCGGGGTCCTACTGTCTACTGCCCTTAGGTTCTGTGATCCAGTCCTTAAATCATATCACCCCCTTTTTGCTTTAGTCAATTTCATAGGTTTCTACTACTTACAACTAAGAGAATATTAACTAATGTAGTTTTTTAAAGAGACTAACATCCTATTTGCCACATTTATGGTAATAGTTTTAATATAATGATTTATTATACAAAGAGAAACAACAATATCATTCTTAGCCTATATGCTTCCTAAGTATAAAACTATAATTCCTCCTTCCCCTCTTCCTTTTTTCTTGCATGCTTCTCCTTTTTTTGTACTCTTGGAGCCCAGCACAGTGCCCGACATCAATAGATGCTCAATTAATGTTTAATGACCTCAATTGAACATAAAATAAAAGGAAAGTAAGAAAGAATTCCCCCCAAATCCTGCCACTAAGTGAATCAAACCATTTTACTTCTCTCTGGACCCAGAGTTGTCCACATTCTTTCATCATTTTTATTTAAGTGTAATTCCAGATCAAACCCAGTTTTGTATTCTACTTTTTTTTCCAATAATGATATATTATAAACATGATATTCACAGCCTTCAAAATTGCTATTATTATTGCTTCAATAATGGGAAAGATAAATTTAGAAAGTATTTATACTGAATATTTCATAAGGCAAAACAGAAATTGAAAGTGCTTTCATCACAGCCAACAAGGCAAATCTGCTTCTCCCCTTCTGTACTGTCTTTCCTTGCAAAATCACATATTGCTCAAATCCAAGTCTTCTCTTATACCACACCGGCTCCTGCACTTCTGAATGTGGCTGGAGAAAATAAAACACAACCACACTGGACAGATCTCACTGTCAATTTCTGATCACTTAACCCCAGCAGGACCCTTGATGCTGCACAGCAACCATTGCATATTTTTCGAATCTATTCGAAGTCCCATTCTCCTAGATTATTTCATTCTTTCACTTCCAACCTCTAACATCGTCTCCCCCAGCCTCTATGTAAGCTGATGACCTTGCATTCTCTTTCACTGAGCTATGAGAGGCAATCAGCAGAGAACTTACAAGACCTTACTACTGCCTCTCCTAGCTAACTCCATTTGTTCCAATATGCTCTGCTTCTCCTCCTGTTACTATGAATGAACTGAACAGTTTCCTCTTTAAGGCCAGCTCTTTCTTGGCATTGATTCTATCCTCTCTTACCAGCTCAGGGATTTTGCTTCAGCAATTCCCTACCATCCTTAACACCCCTGTCTCTTGCATCACTATTATTTTCTTCTTCACTGAACTCTTCTCATTAGATTACAAATGTATCATTACTTCTTTCCTTAAAACACACACGCACACGCACACACATACACACACCCAAAAAACTTCTCATGACGCACTTCACTATCTATGTACTGCTCCATTTCTTTTTTTTTGCGGCACGCAGCCCTCTCACTGCTGTGGCCTCTCCCGTTGCGGAGCACAGGCTCCGGACGTGCAGGATCAGCGGCCATGGCTCACGGGCCCAGCTGCTCCGTGGCATGCGGGATCCTCCCGGACCGGGGCACGAACCCGTGTCCCCTGCATCGGCAGGCGAACTCCCAACCACTGCGCCACCAGGGAAGCCCTCCATTTCTTTTTTAAATTGAAGTATAGTTGATTTAAAATACTATATTAGTTTCTATTGCTCCATTTCTTACCTTTCTTTCAAGCAGAACTCCTTGAGTCCAGTGGTTCTCAGAGTGCACTTTGAGATGCAGCATAAGCATTGGCACCACCCAGGAGTTTGTTAGAAATGAAAATTCCTGGGACTCCCTTCAGATCTAATGAATAAAAAATTCTGGGGGTTTTTACCCAGCAATCTTCACTTTAACAAGCCCTCCAGATGATTCTGATACAGGCTAAAAGTTGAGAACTACTGTTTAGCATATAGTTGCTGACTCCAATTTCTCTCTTCTCATTGTCTCTTGAATGCATTCCACACAAGCTTTAGATCCCTGCATTCTACAGAAACTGCTCTGTTGAAGTCAAAAATAACTTCCATTGGTGGGAGCTACATTTCCAATTGTCAGAGAGGAAAGCTATAGAGAAGCAAGATAGGAAAACTAGGATGAGCCCAGTGGTACTGAAGCAGAGTCAGAGACAGCAGTATGAACTCATGCTTAGCTTAATATATGTATATGTATATTATATGTATGGAAATAATTCTAGATAAGTGTGTATATATGCATGAGCATACATGTATGTGTTACCTAGCCCAGTCTGCTGAGGGGACCTAGAAGCAGTGACACCCCAGTAGCAATGAGCACATTCAAGGCCTAAATATTGGTTTCTAATACCGTTCTCTAATAAAAAGAACCAGGGCCCCTTGAAGAAATGGCTGACTTCAGGGCTGGGGTGGGGGAAAATATAAGATGAGGTAGAGCATCTTATAAAACCAGAAAGTAGCAAAGCGCTACAAACAAATGTTTCTTAGTTCAGGACACTATAGGTCCTAGCTTTCTTTTTATCTCACTGGCTAATTGTTCTTAGTCTCTTTTGCTGATTCCTTCTTATCTCTCTGACCTCTAAACATTGGTGTGTCCCAGGGCTCAGTCCTTGGACGTTTTCTCTTTCCATCTACAAATTATTCCCTGGTGATCTCATCCAGTTTTGTGACTTTAAATACTATCTGCAGACCCCAGATTTCTATCTTAGCTAGACGCCTCCCCTGATCCTAGACTTTTATATACAACTGTCTACTTGAAATCTCAATTCAGATGTCAACAAACAGATAAAATTCAACTTGACCAAAACTGACCTCTCGATATCTCCCTTACAAACCCGCTCTTCCTACAGTCTTTTCCAGTTTCGTGACTGGCGGTTTCATCCTTTTGGTTGCTCAAGTCAAAAACTTTGGGGGTATCTTTGACTTTTCTTCTCTTACCTCACATTTAGTCCATTAGAAAAATTCAGTCCTAATGTCAAAATACATCCAGAATCCAATCCCTGCTCACCACCTCCATTGCTATCATCCAGGTCCAAATCATCATTATTTCTTGTCTAGATTATGGAACCAGATTCCTAATTGGTCTCCCTGCTTCTTCCCTTGAATTTCTCATGTTCTTAACATGTTCGCAGTTAGTTTGTAAGTCAGATCATGTCACTTTTCTGCTCAGAATCCTTTGTTGACTTCTCAGCTCTCTCAGAGTAAGAGTCAAAATCCTTGAAATTACCTAGAAGTCCCTTCATGATCTACTTAGCCCACAATGCCTCCTGACTTGGGATCCTATTATTCTTCTGCTCTCACTCCAGCTCAGCTACACAGACCTTAATCCAGGCACACAAGTGCCTCAGGATCTTTGCACTCACTGCACTTTTGGCCAGGAATGCTGAGTTTGTGGTAATGTGTTTTGCAACAATAGGAAACTGACGTAGATCGAATGACATGAAATTTCCAGTCATCAACCATGTTGACCTCCAAAATAACAATTTCATATAGTTCCCCTAATAAATTGCAGCATCTCGACACCCCTATTTCCTTTCTCTGCTTATTTTCCTTCAAAGTATGTACGACCATCTATCTTACTATTTTCCTATTTATTTCTTATTATTTCTCACTCTAAGGTAAGCAGACATCTTTTGTTCATGTTGTGTTCTCAGTGTCCAGAGGAGTGCATAACCAATAGTAGCTATTGGGTTGGCCAAAAAGTTCGTTTGGGTTTTTGGTACCATATGTAAAACCCGAACGAACTTTTTGGCCAACACAATATTTAGTAAATGTTTGTCTAGTGTTGCACGAGTGAAAGGAGGTTGGTGGAGGAGGTGGGAATTAGCACAAACCACTTTTTTGGACAAAAACTCAAGATGAGAAATCTGGTGGGAACTTGAATGAAACCCAGGAGCTCTGTACCTACTCTTAAACTTTGGAATTTACTCTTAAACCAGAAAATTCTAGAGAGTTTTAGCTTGTGTGTTGAAATGATTTCAATTTGACATAAAATAACCGAAATGAAAAACTTGGATGGAAAATATTTAAGTGATTTAACCTCACATGATCAGGTCAGAAAATCTGGGAGCTAAATTTAGAAAATTGGGAATGGAAACAGCAACAATCAAATAGCCGCTTTCCTTACTCCTTTGATTTGAGGCTACTTGCAGGAGAGGAAGGAAACACTGCAGAATTCCAAGGACGGGCTGGGCACCGGACAGCACGTCCACATTTCCATGGGCAGCATGCTCTCACCTCAGCCCCCAGGACAGGTGGATGCCTGTGGATGGGCCGAAGCTCTTTCGATTGATTTGGGGGAGAGTCTATTTATCCCAAAAGACCACCTGTAAGAGAGAGATCTCTAGTGTTATTGAAGTTTCCCAGCCCATCTAAGATAAACATGCTTGTTAAAAAGATGGCGTGAGTCTTTTAAAAATGGCGGTAAATCTCTACTTGTTTTATTCGGCACAGTCCGTATCTGAACACCGATATCTCCTCGATCTACCTTCCGAGAGTCTCTGGAACCTTCAGGCTAGAATGTTTGTGACCAAATCCTCCCTTTTCTTAGACTATTATCTTTGCAAGAAAAGGAGTTTATGGACAACTTCAAGGAAACAAAACTGGTTCTATAATCCTACCCCTGACTGTATTGGCTGTTTATATTTTCCAATACTGTGTCAAATGTCATTCATATTTATATGTGTTTTAAGCATAGTTATAATTATAGTATAGATACTATTTTGATTTTTTTCATGTAGCATAGTTTAAAATGTACTTGGGCATATTTCTACATAATCCTCATAATTGTAATGTCGGAAGCTGTACTAGATTTCCCAGAATTAATACATGGCTATTTCCATACTTTTGGATAATTGGACTATTTATTATAAATAGTGCTTTAACACACCACTTCAGAGCCTCTGTTCCTCTCACAGATGGGGTATGCAGAGCTGGCTCTGTGTGTCAGCTGAATAACCGGTGGCTTATTTGATGTGAAATGAGACCAGTCCCCCCCAATTTTTCTGTTAGCCTGCTGTATTACCTAAAATCCCCATCATTAGCGGAAGTCAGGTCAAGGCTCAAACTTCAGTTAAGTGCATGTTAATTTTACTTGGAAGGATGACACGTGTCATTGTCACCCATCACATCCCTATCATTCACTAATGTACTGGATTGACCTGCCATTCACCAGCCAGATGTGAAAGGAAAGGGACTGGGGACAGCTGGGGTTTGGCCAGGGGCATGGGCAGTATCTGTGCAGGAAGTCATGTGTCTCAGGCTCAGGAGCCCTGAGGCTGGTGAGGAGCCTCCAGGAGGAAAAAGAGGGGTCCTGATCTGGGGGTGGACGGCCCCACGCTGGAATCAGCTTCCTTATACTTCACCTCTGGGTAACATCTTCCTCCAGCTCTCGGTCTTCCTCATGGTTCTGTTGTGAAACTACAGCATGTGCTTTCAGTAATCCAAAGTGACCGTGATGTCAGTAGACGATCTCTAACCTCGGGCACTTTCGTATCCGCTCACGATGACCTGGTACAGCGGGGCCCAGGGAATCCTTGAAGGATCGGGAGCGCTGCCACTGTGATGGGCGGTGGTCTGTACCCTTTGCTTCCATTTCAGAAATGGCGTCAGCTGTCTCTGGAATATTTCAGCAGAATAACAGAGAAAGGAAGGCAACTGGAACAATTGTGTGCATGATAAAATCTCCTCCTTTTTCCTGGGAAATGGCCTCTCTGGATGAACGAATTCATGCAGTGTTTACGTGGGGAAAATTAAGTTAAATATCTCTGGCATCAACAACCTGACTACTAGCCAGCTCCAGCTGGGCAAAAGCCTTAAGTAGAAGGTGTTTCCAACGTCTGCCTCTGCTTTCTGAGGTGATTATTTTCCAGCTTTGCTCAGTGCCCCCAAGTTGGCTGGCCTGCTCTACCTTATGGCCTCTTGATGTTAAAAAGCCGTTAATCAGCTCTGCTGTTATTCTGGGTTCCCCCTTTGACAAGCTAAGTGGAGTTTCTTTAAGAAATATATGTATTTTTTGCCAGCAATCAGAGATATCGGTTACTGAAGTGATGGCTCTTGAGCACGAAGGAAGCGTGTATTTCTCTCTCTACAAACGGTCCCATATCTGCCAACTCAACACAGACCAGCCCACAGGAAGCTTTGGATAATTGAGGCAGATCAGAGATGTGCTTTCCCTGAACTATCAGTTTTCTGCCGCGCTTTAGTCAGGGAAACCAGCCCTTGTTTTCACCTACAGCTCTCAGCTGGGCTTTCATATTGAGTTGTCAGGTTTTAGACAATCTGATTGTGATGGGAGACCTCATAGTCATGCAAATGTGCAAATAGGAAAGGATGAGACTGCTGGCCCTGACAATGGTTACTTTCCCCAGACAGTCTAGAGCTCGGCACTTCATAGGGATTTAGAAAATTCCTCCTTCCTTCTTTCCCTTTCTTCTTGCTTATATGGTGTAGAAGAGGAGAGGAATATTTAGGCAGTAAGTGGACATAGTTTTATACAGCACTGGGGATGATTTAAAAGAAATTAGATGAATGGCCAGTGTTCTCGGTGGGTCAGTCAATGAACCTTGGATCATGGTCTCCACTGTTGATGTGACCGCTGTACTCAGACTGACTCAGACAGAGTCTCAGCCTCGAGACCCCTGAAGGCGTAGATGGGACTGAGACCTGAGCATTTCTTTCTCACTGGCAACAGCCTTTAAATATCGTGACAGTGAATTTAATACTGTTAAAGACGAAGGAAGGGCCCACGGTGATGAAGTTTCATCAGAGGTGGGCATGCTGAGTTGGCACCGCAAAGTAGGGATACTATCAGGGGACTGATTTTAAATAAACATGTCAGAACGTATACAGCAAACGTTACTGTTTGAATATTCTTTCCAGTGAAAATGCTTGGTAGACCCTCACACGCTTTGTGGCAGGATAAGGTGTGAGAGGTTGACCAGTCTCCCCAGCTCCATGCCCCATCATTTGTCGTTTTTCCCTCTTTGGCAGAAAGCAGAGAAAAGAAGGCTTCTTCCTGGCTTTGCGTTTTGAAAGCCCATGCCCTCTGTGACCCACAGAGGACTGGGGCATAGCTAACGTGTTGGGAAGCCGAGGAGAGGCCCCCGCCTAGACTAGCTGGAGAGAGAGCAGACAGTCACTGGAGCCAGAGGGAGGCCGTTTCCCTCGGGGCCCACCGGGAGCGGCACTGTGGCCTTGGTTTGAGCACCCAGGAGCCAGCTGGGGTCCCAGTCAGTGCTCACACTTGAGTGAACATCATTCAGCATCTGAGCCAGGGGCTGGGATAACCCAGCATTTTGTCGGGGATCTGTGAAACCTTCACCTCCGTGACCACCAGCACCTCACTCAGAGGCTGTGCAGCAGGATTGCCACATTGTAAGGACAGCCTGCCTGACCCTGCACTCTCTCAGGACACCTGTAGGACCCAAAAGAAGTGCGTGGCATCCTAGACACCCAGCAGGTGAGGGTGGGGTGACAGGACAGTTCCCCAAACTCTCCGGGGAAGTGGAAAGGTCGGGGAAGGGGGGAAACAACTTGGCAAGGCCCTGAGCTGGGACAGTGGCTAACACAGCCTTACACAGCTAACACACCATAAAAGGCCCTGGTTGGGTGCTAGAGGACCTGGCCTTTAATCACAACTCTGCTTTGCTGTCACCATGTAATCTTGGGTGCAATACTGCATTTCTTTGAGTCTCAGTTTCCACATTGTATGTGTGCATTTCTTCATTCACCCTCTCATTTGAAACTTTTTTTAATTTAACAATTATTTACTTACTGTTCACCTCTCACTTGTTCAACAAACATTTATTGAGCACCATTCTTAGGTGAAACTCTGCTGGGCACTGGATTTTCAAACAGATATGACTCTGTCCTCAAGGAACTTACATCCCAGAGCTCCAAAATGAGGGGTATAAGTGGTTGGTCTCTAAGCTTCTGCCAATTTGACATTCTATAATTCTATTATTATTGCAAGTTTTACATTGATATCTTGCCTCCCTCCTTCCCCTCCCCCAAAGGGTGAAATCTTTCTTTCACAGAGCCTGTGGTTCAATGACAGCAAATTCTTGCCCTGAGGGATTAGTTTCAGTATTTGGAAATGGCTAAAGGTCATGTGGACCCAGGTGCGGTGGCAAAGGCAGCTAAGGCCTAGAAAAGAATCGAGTTCCAGGTGTCCTGGCAGTGGAGTCTTAGGATCCTGTATTTATTTCTGCTTGGAGTCACCTTGAGCATGGCCTTGAATGCCCTGTGGTGGTCTGCCTGGGGATGTGGTTTTTGTTAAGCTTTCAAATCATTTCCCCAGAGAGAAACTTGCTGACACTGGAGTGAGTGCCTCCCAGCTGCTTGTGGGCAGCCTCTGTCAGTGAGGTCACTGTGGTGGCCTGCTTTGTCATCAGCTTCTCGTGTCTCTGCTTTTGCCACAGATAGTGCTATTTCATCCTCCCTCTCCCCCAGCTTCCTTCAAAGATTGACAACACATTCAAGTAGTAAAGGATGACACATCTCAGAACCTACTCATCATAGATGCCAATTACGTGCCCGCTCTCATCTCAGTTTATAGATATTCTTCTATCTTCTGGGCAAAGAAGCCCGTTGAATTGAAGAAGCCTTTGTCATCTCGTCAGTACTTCCTAAATATCTAGTCAGATTGTCCCGTGCATGTTCACTTGCATATCTCACACCTTCTCTAGACCAGGAGCTCTTGATTCCATCCACACCTTTATTCCTTTATTCTCCAAGTAGATAATAGTTACCTGGTACCAGGCATTGTGCTAGGCTGGGATGATGCATAAGACCTGAGTCTTGTCTGATGAAGCTCATAATACTGGAGATGGGATGGACACATACATAATTAATTGTGATACAGCATAGTAAATACAGATAGAGAAGTATAACAGAGACAGTGGAAGCAGAGAGGAAAAGAGGGCAGCCTGAGCTCTCCTTTGTGGTAGGCTGTGTTCTTCTTTGCATAAATATACTGCTCTTCTCTGTGGCAAGGATTATACTTCCCTACTGTTGTTATTCAACTTCTCTCTATTACTGTCAGGCTTGGCCATGGGAATTATTTGGCTGATTGAATGATATATATATCATTTTGAGGCAGAAGCTTTAACAGCCAGACTGTGATCTGTCATATTCTTTCCTTTTGCTCTTTGCCATGATGACTTTCAAATATTCCAGATTACTCTGTCATCCTGCATCCTGGAGTGAAGCTGACATGTGATGGTCATGCAGAATTAGCAAGAAATAAATTGTTTAAAGCCATTGAGATTTTAGGGTCATTTGTTACTGCAGTATAACCTAATAAATTCTGTCTAATAAACTTTTATTTGCCTCTGTACCCTGGTGTCTGGTGCATACTAACTACTCCATAGAAGTTTTTGGAATGAATGAAGAGCTGAAGGGGTCAGATAGGCTTGAAGGAGAGAGTAAGGAAGGGAGGTTCAGTGGGGTCTGGAAACTCTTATGTAAAGAAATTCAGAAGGCACTGGCCATGATGGGTGTCATAAACTTTTCCTTATGAACTGGACAGGAAAGGCTCATAGTGCTTTTGTCTCTTTTGATGTCTTCTGTTTGCTTGCTATGTCACAAGCAAGCTTTGGAAGCTGACTGATTAGCCAGAAAATAAGTGATATTAAAAGGATATTGGGTAGCTCACAAAATCATTGGGGAGGGGGAAGTGGGATAGAGAAGCAGACTTGGGGCTAAGTTTTTAGGAGTAACACCTCAGAACTTCTCAGAGAAGGCAGTGTCTCCCAACTTCATTAGTAAGGGTAAAAGTAAGTGGCTGTAACAAAGATGCTCAGTATACCATGGTTTAAAGACCATGGAACTTTCTCCTCTTTCATCTAACAGTTCCAAGGGGAGTACTCTAGGTTGGTGGTCATCCAGGGACCCAGAATATTTCCAAGTCATTGTCCCATTATGATATAGGGAATTGTCATCATATGGATTATCAAAGCTGAGTGGCTTCCATATCTGAGTCCTTGCCATTGAGAGAAAAGGAAGCACATTCATAGCCTTGCCCAGATCTGAAAGTGGCATCTAACACTTCTGCTTACATTTTATTGGTAAGAAGTTAGTCACATGCCTGTACTTAACTGCAAGGGACATATAATGTAGTGAGGCAACCACATGTCCAGTAATAGGACTATTAGTATTAGATGAAAACTACTAGTATGTGTGTTAGTTAACTACCATAGCAATAATGCTATGTAACAAACGTGTCCTAAACCTGCTGGCTTTAAACCACAAGCATTTATTCTCACTCTGACAAATTTGCTCATTGGCTGCTGTTCAGTTGACTTAAGCTTGGCTGGGCAGGAACGCTCTGATTAAGGCTACAGGTTGGCTGGGCATGGTGCCAGGCTGTGGGTTTGATTCAGGCCTATTCCACATGTGTTTGTTCTGGCACCCAGGCAGAAAGGGAAGTATCTTTCGGGGGCATGTTATTCTCACGATAGAAGTGCACAAGAATGCAGGAAATGCTAGATGCTTCTAGAGGCTTAGCCCAGAAGTGCCACATTGTCACTTTCACCCACTTTCCATTGGTCAAATCAAGTCTCATGACCAAGCTCAACATCTGTAGTGTAGGGAAATATTCTGCCTATTCTATTGAGAGATGCTGCAAGCTCAAATAGCAAAAGTGTGTGTGTGTGTAATTCTATTACAGGGAGTATGTGAATAGTTGAGAACAATAATTCAACCTACACCCTATGAATTAAAGGGAGAATAGTATATTTTGGTTGATAGATATAAATCTCTGCCACACCTTTTTCATTTCTTGGTAGTCAGAGTGTCCCCACCATGAGGACAAGGACACTGGCAGCAGAAGTTCTGGGAAGTACTCCTTGGCATGAGCCCTCCCAGAATCCACCATTAGCCCCACCAAAGAGCCTCTAGGCTCCAGTGTTGGGTCACCTCAGGCCAAACAACCAAGAGGGAGGGAACCCAACCCCACCCATCAGCAGACAAGAGGATTAAAGTTTTACTGAGCTCTGCCCACCAGAGCAACACCCAGCTCTACCCACCACCAGTCCCTCCAAAGCAAGAAACTTGCACAAGCCTCTTAGATAGCCTCATCCACCAGAGGGCAGACAGCAGAAGCAAAAAGAACTACAATCCTGCAGCCTGTGGAACAAAAACCACATTCACAGAAAGATAGATGAGATGAAAAGGCAGAGGGCTATGTACCAGATGAAGGAACAAGATAAAACCCCAGAAAAACAACTAAATGAAGTGGAGATAGGCAACCTTCCAGAAAAAGAATTCAAAATAATGATAGTGAAGATGATCCAGGACTTCAGAAAAAGAATGGAGGCAAAGATTGAGAAGATGCAAGAATGTTTAATAAAGACCTAGATGAATTAAAGAACAAACACCTAGAAGAATTAAAGAACAAACAAACAGAGATGAACAACACAATAACTGAAATGAAAAATACACTAGAAGGAATCAATAGCAGAACAACTGAGACAGAAGAATGGATAAGTGACCTGGAAGACAGAATGGTGGAATTCACTGCTGCAGAACAGAATAAAGAAAAAAGAATGAAAAGAAATGAAGACAGCCTAAGAGACTTCTGGGACAACATTAAATGCATAGCCTAAGAGACTTCTGGGACAACATTAAATGCACCAACATTCTCATTACAGGGGTCCCAGAAGGAGAAGAGAGAGAGAAAGGACCCGAGAAAATATTTGAAGAGATTATAGTTGAAAACTTCCCTAACATGAGAAAGGAAATGGCCACACAAGTCCAGGAAGCTCAGAGTCCCAGGCAGGATAAACCAAGGAGAAACACGCCAAGACACATAGTAATCAAATTGACAAAAATTAAAGACAAAGAAAAATTATTAAAAGCAACAAGGGAAAAATGACAACATACAAGGGGACTCCCATAAGGTTAACAGCTGATTTCTCAGCAGAAACTCTACAAGCCAGATGGGAGTGACATGATATATATAAAGTGATGAAAGGGAAAAACCTACAACCAGTATTACTCTACCCAGCAATGACCTCATTCAGATTTAACGGGCAAATCAAAAGCTTTACAGAAAAGCAAAAGCTAAGAGAATTCACCACCACCAAACCAGCTCTACAACAAATGCTAAAGGAACTTCTCTAAACAGGAAACACAAGAGAAGAAAAAGACCTACAAAAACAAACCCAAAACAATTAAGAAAATGGTAATAGGAACATACATATTGATAGTCATCTTGAATGTAAGTGGATTAAATGCTCCAACCAGAAGACACAGGCTCACTGAATGGATACAAAAACAAGATCCATATATATGCTGTCTACAAGAGACCCACTTCAGACGTAAGGACACATACAGACTGAAAGTGAGGGTATGGAAAAAGATATTCCATGCAAATGGAAATCAAAAGAAAGCTGGAGCAGCAATGCTTGTATCAGATAAAATAGACTTTTAAATAAAGAATGTTACAAGAGACAAGGAAGGACACTACATAATGATCAAGGGATCAATCCAAGAAGAAGAAAAAACAATTATAAATATATATGCACCCGACATAGGAGCACCTCAATACATAAGGCAACTGCTAACAGCTCTAAAAGAGGAAATCGACAGTAACACAATAACACTGGGGGACTTTAACACCTCATTTACACCAATGGGCAGATCACCCAAACAGAAAATTAATAAGAGAGCACAGGCTTTAAATGACACAATAATATAAATAAATAAATAAATGACACAATAGACCAGATAGATTTAATTGATATTTATAGGACATTCCATCTGAAAACAGCAGATTACGCTTTCTTCTCAAATGCACATGGAACCTTCTCCAGGATAGATCACATCTTGGGTCACAAACCAAACCTTGGTAAATTTAAGAAAATTGAAATCATATCAAGCATCCTTTCTGACCACACTGCTGTGAGATTAGAAATAATTACAGGGAAAAAAACATAAAAAACACAAACACATGGAGGCTAAACTATATGTTACTAAATAACCAAGAGATCACTGAAGAGATCAAAGAGGAAATTAAAAAATACCTAGAGACAAATGACAATGAAAACATGACGATCCAAACCTATGGAATGCAGCAAAAGCAGTTTTAAAAGGGAAGTTTATAGTGATACAATCCTACCTCAAGAAACAAGAAAAATCTTAAATAAACAATCTAACCTTACACCTAAAGGAACTAGAGAAAGAAGAACAAAAACCCAAAGTTAGTAGAAGGAAATAAATCATAAAGATCAAAGCAGAAATAAATGAAATAGAAACGAAGAAAACAATAGCAAAGATCAATAAAACTAAAAGCTGGTTCTTTGAGAAGATAAACAAAATTGATAAACCTTTAGCCAGACTCATCAAGAAAAAAACGGAGAGGACTCAAATCAGTAAAATTAGAAATGAAAAAGGAGACGTTACAACAGACACTGCAGAGATACAAAGCATCCTAAGAAACTACTACAAGCAACTCCATGCCAATAAAATGGACAACCTGGAGGAAACCGACAAATTCTTAGAAAGGTATAAACTTCCAAGACTGAACCAGGAAGAAATAGAAGATATGAACAGACAAATCACAAGTAATGAAATTGAAAATGTGATTAAAAATCTTCCACCAATAAAAGTCCAGGACCAGATGGGCTTCACAGGTGAATTCTATCAAATATTTAGAGAAGAGCTAACACCCATCCTTCTCAAACTCTTCCAAAAAATTCCAGAGGAAGGAACACTTGCAAACTCATTCTATGAGGCCACCATCACCCTGATATCAAAACCAGACAGAGATACTACAAAAAAAGAATATTAGAGACCAATATCACTGATGAATATAGATGCAAAAATCCTCAACAAAATACTAGCAAACAGAATCCAACAACACATTAAAAGGATCATACACCATGATCAAGTGGCATTTATCCTAGGGATGCCAGGATTCTTCAATATACACAAATCAATCAATGTGATACACCATATTAAAAAATCGAAGAATAAAAACCATATGATCATCTCAATAGATACAGAAAAAGCTTTTGACAAAATTCAACACCCATTTATTGTAAAAACTCTTTAGAAAGTGGGCATAGAGGGAAGGTACCTCAACATAATAAAGGCCATATATGACAAACCCGCAGCCAACGTCATTCTCAGTGGTGAAAAACTGAAACCATTTCCGCTAAGATCGGGAACAAGACAAAGTTGCCCACTCTCACCACTATTATTCAATGTAGTTTTGGAAGTTTTACCCACAGCAATCAGAGAAGAAACAAAAATAAAAAGAATCCAAATCGGAAAAAAAGAAGTAAAGCTGTCACTGCTTGCAGATGACATGATACTATACATAGAGAATCTACCAGAAAGATGCTACCAGAAAACTACTAGAGCTAATCAATGAATTTGGTAAAGTTGCAGGATACAAAATTAATGCACAGAAATCTCTTGCATTCCTATACACTAATGGTGAAAAATCTGAAATAGAAATTAAGGAAACACTCCCATTTACCACTGTAACAAAAAGAATAAAATACCTAGGGAGATAAAAGACCTGTATGCAGAAAACTATAAGACACTGATGAAAGAAATTAAAAAGGATACAAAGAGATGGAGAGATATACCATGTTCTTGGATTGGAAGAATCAGTATTGTGAAATTGACTCTACTACCCAAAGCAATCTACAGATTCAATGCATTCCCTATCAAATTACCCACGGCATTTTTTACAGAACTAGAACAAAAATTTCACAATTTGTATGGAGACACAAAAGACCCCAAATAGCCAGAGCAGTCTTGAGGGAAAAAAACAGAGCTGGAGGAATCAAGCTCCAGGACTTCAGACTATACTACAAAGCTACAGTAATCAAGACAATATGGTACTGGCACAAAAGCAGAAATATAGATCAATGGAACAGGATAGAAATCCCAGAGATAAACCCACACACCTATGGTCAACTAATCTATTAAAAAGGAGGCAAGGATATACAATGGAGAAAAGACAGTCTGTTCAGTAAGTGGTACTGGGAAAACTGGACAGCTATATGTAAAAGAATGAAATTAGAACACTCCCTAACACCATACACAAAAATAGACTTAAAATGGATTAGAGACCTAAATGTAAGACTGGACACTATAAAACTCTTAGAGGAAAACATAGGAAGAATGCTCTTTGGCATAAATCACAGCAAGATCTTTTTTGATCCACCTCCTAGAGTAAAGGAAATAAAAATAAACAAATGGGACCTAATGAAACTTAAAAGCTTTTGCAAAACAAAGGAAACCATAAACAAGATGAAAAGACAACCCTTAGAATGGGAGAAAATATTTGCAAATGAAGCAACTGACAGAGGATTAATCTCCAAAATATATAAACAGCTCATGCAGCTCAATATTAAAAAAGAAACAACCCAATCAAAAATGGGCAGAAGACCTAAATAGACATTTCTCCAAAGAAGATATACAGATGGCCAAGAAGCATATGAAAAGCTGCTCAACATCACTAATTATTAGAGTAATGCAAATCAAAACTACAATGAAGTATCACCTCACACCAGTTAGAATGGGCATCATCAGAAAATCTATGAACAACAAATGCTGGAGAGGGTGTGGAGAAAAGAGAACCCTCTTGCACTGTTGGTGGGAATGTAAATTGATACAGCCACTATGGAGAACAGTTTGGAGGTTCCTTAAAAAACTAAAAATAGAATTACCATATGACCCAGCAATCCCACTACTGGGCCTATAGCCAGAGAAAACCATAATTCAAAAAGACACATGCACCCCAGTGTTCGTTGCAGCACTATTTACAATAGCCAGGTCATGGAAGCAACCTAAATGCCCATAGACAGATGAATGGATAAAGAAGATGTGGTACATATATACAATGGAATATTACTCAGCCATAAAAATAACAAAATTGTTCATTTGTAGAAACGTGGATGGATCTAGAGACTGTCATACAGAGTGAAGTAAGTCAGAAAGAGAAAAACAAATATCGTATATTTACGCATATATGTGGAACCTAGAAAAATGGTACAGATGAACCAGTTTGCAGGGCAGAAATGGAGTCACAGATGTAGAGAACAAATGTATGGACACCAAAGGGGGAAAGTGGGGTTGTGGTGTGATGAACTGGGAGTTTGGGATTGACATATATACACTAATGTGTATAAACTGGATAACTCATACGAACCTGCCGCATAAAAAAAATAAAATTCAAAAAAATTTTTAATTGAAAAATTTTTCATAAGTAAATATGTATAAAATATAAATATTTAATTATAAAACACTCAATGAAACTAGAGGCCTTTGTGGCTTCAGAAAATTTTTGGATCAATATTTCTAGGTCATCTTCATTCTTTAGAATGTTTTAAAACAAATTGTGGTAGGGTGGATTCTTGGAAGATGGTGGAGGATGAAGTACCAGGAATCTGTCTACACTCCTAGGCAATAATTGCATTGGCAGAAGCTGTATGATGTAACTGTTTTGGAACTCAGAAAACTATTGAAGGCTTGCAACTTCCAGGGGAAGCTTGGACAGTAAATTGTAAATTGTGGTTAATTTCAGTCAATTACTTCTCTTAGCCTGGTAACAGCTACCTATCCCTATCCTCTAGCCCCATGGCAGAAGCCCTGAACCCATTCCTGGAGCAGCCTACACACAGCTTGCAGGAGCTAGGATGGGCAATAAGGACCCTGTCTTCCAGATATCACGGATCTGTGCTCTGATTGCTGACTGATGCTTCTTATCACAGAAATACAGACCAAAGAGGAGGGTGAACATTGTTGTTGTACCTCCCTTCATTCTTTCAAGTCCCCATCCAGCTGAAATGACTTCCAGATTTAAAGGACTGACACCTTTTCTCCCCTCTCTTCATTAAAGCTAGGACATTCAAAAACAATTGCAGTGCACATATAGGGAAAACTAGAAAGTGACCGTGCATGTCCAGGGAAAGCCGCAGGCTCAGAAAAGACCTGAGGAGACCTCAGACTCATCCCTTGAACAGAGACAGCCTACAACAATAAAGCAAACAAACAAAAGAAACAATAAACAAAACAATAACGAAACCCAGCATTCCTGGGCAGAAGGAGAATCTGTTTTCAGAGTTACCACATTATTAGACTTAAATATCCAGTTTTCAACAAAAAAATTACAAGGCATAAAAAGGAACAGGAAAGTATGGTCTATTAAAAGGGAAAACAACAAAACAAAACAGAAATTGTCCCTGAAAAAGACATGATGGCAGATCTACTATGCAAGGGCTTTAAAACAGCTATCTTAAAGATGCCCAAAGAACTAAAGGAAGATGTGGAGAAAGTAAAGAAAACCATGCATAAACAAAAGAGAAATATCAAAAGAGAGGAAACCTTAGGGAAAAAAAACCACAAGAAGTAATTCTGGAACTGAAAAGTATAATAACTGAAATGAAAAAGTCACTAGAGGGATTCAAAGGCATATTTGAGCAGGCAGAAGAAAGAATCAGTAAACTTAAAGATAGGACAAGAGAAAATTTTCTAGGCTGAGCACAAGAAAGAAAAAGACTGAAGAAAAGCAAACAGAGCCTAAGGGACTGGTAGGACATCATCAAGCAGACCAACATATACATTGTGGGAGTCCCAGAAGGGGAAGAGAGAGAGTAGGGGGCAGAGAGAATATTTGAAGAAGCAATGGCTGAAAAATTCTCAAATATTTTTTTTTTTTCTTTGCGGTACGTGGGCCTCTCACCAATGTGGCCTCTCCTGTTGTGGAGCACAGGCTCCAGATGCACAGGCTCAGCAGCCATGGCCCACGGGCCCAGCTGCTCCATGGCATGTGGGATCCTCCTGGACCGGGGCACAAACCCATGTCCCCTGCATTGGCAGGCGGACTCTCAACCACTGCGCCACCAGGGAAGCCCAAATTCTCAAATTCGATGAAAGATACGAATACAAACATCCAAGAAGCGTAAGTAAGATGAACTCAAAGAGATCCATACATTAAAACAAATTAGTCTAAAATGTAGTATCATTGTAACTTTAGTTCATAACTACAAATTTAGTTTTCTACATAATTTAAGAGACTAATGCATTGAAAAGAATTATTAGTTTATGGTTTGGGGCACACAATGCACAAAGATATACTGTGATGTCAATAATTAAAAGGGGTGGTGATAGAGCTGTGAAGAAGGAGATTTTTGTATACTATTGAAGTTAAACTGGTATAACTTCAAATTAGAGTTTTATAACTTTAGGCTGTTAAATGTAATCCCCATGGTAAGAATAAAGGAAATAGCTATAGAATCTACACAAAAGGAAATAAGAGAGGAATTTTTAAAATTCACAAAATTGTGAAAATTAACACAGTCTTAACTAGAGGATCAAAGAAAAAATAAGAGAAATTAGAAAATACTTAGAGATGAATGAAAATGAAAACACAACATATCAAAATTTATGGCACACAGTGAAGCAGTGGTAGGGGTAAATTTACAGTTATAAATGCTTATAGTAAAAAATGAGAAAGAGCCCAAATCAACAAACTAGTTTTATGACTTAAAGGACAAGAAAAAGAAGAAGCAGCTAAGCCCAAAGCTAGAACAAGGAGGAAAATAATAAAGGTTAGAGCAAAGATAAATGAAATAAAAGATAAAAAAATAATAGAGAAAATCAATGAAACTGAAACTTGATTCTTTGCAAAGATCAACAAAATTGACAAACCTTTAGTTAGACAGACTAAGAAAAAAGAGAAGACTCAAATTACTAAAATCAAAAATGAAAGTTAGGACATTATTACTGATTCTAAAAATAAGGATTATAAGAGAGTACTATGGACAATTGTATGCCAAAAAATTGGATAATCTAGATAAAATGGATAAGTTTCTAGAAATGCAAAATCTACCAAGGCTAGATCACAAAAAATTAGAAAATCTGAATAGACCATAAATAGTAGGGAGATTGAATCAGTTATCAAAATCTCCTGACAAAAAGCCTGGGTCTAATGGCTTCTCTGGTGAATTCTACCAAACATTTAAAGAACTAATACCAGTCTTTCTCAAACTTTTCCAAAAGTTGAAGAGGAGGGAACACTTCCTAACTCATTTTATGAGGGCAGCATTATCCTGATACTCAAACCAAAGTCACTACATGAAAAGAAAACTACAAAGCAATATGCCTTATGAACATTGGCAAAAATCCTCAATAAAATATTAACAAACAGAACTGAGCAGCATATTTAAAGGATTATATACCATGACCAAGTGGGATTTATTCCTGGAATGCAGGGATGATTCCACATATGAAAAGTGATCAAACTAATACACCAAATTAACAAAATAAAAGAAAAAACCCACAGGATTATCTCAATGGATGCAGAAAGAGCATTTGACAAAGTTCAACAAACTTTCATGGTAAAAACACTCAACAAACTAGGAATAGAAGGAAATTACCTCAACATAATAAAAGCCATATATGAAAACACCCAGCAAACATCATACTCAATGGTGAAAGACTAAAAACATTTCCTCTAAGATCAGGGGCAAGGCAAGCATGCCAACTCTTGCCACTTCTATTCAACATTGTACTGGAAGTCCTAGCCAGGGCAGTTAAGCAAGAAAAAGAAGTAAATGCATCCAAATTGGAAAGGAAGAAGTAAATTTACCTCTGTTTGTAGATAATATGATCTTATGAGTAGGAAACCCTAAAGATTCCACAAAATCCTGTTAGAAGTAATAAGTGAGTTCAGTAAAGTAGCAGGATACACGGTTAACATGCAAAAATTAGTTATATTTCTATACACAATGAACAATATGAAATGGAAATTACAAAAACAATTACATTTACAATAGCATGAAAAAGAATAAAATACTTAGGAATTAACCAAGGAGGCAAAGGAGTTGTACAATGAAAACTGCAGAACATGCTGAAATAAAGAAGACATAAATAAATGGAAACACATCCCATGTTCATGTACTAGAAGATTTACTATTCTTAAGATAGCATAATGTCACCCAAAGTGACCTATAGATTCAATGCAGTTCCTATCTGAATTCTAATGATGGTTTCTGTAGAAATAGAAAAACCCATCCTAAGATCCATACAGACTCTCAAGGGACCCTGAATAGCCAAAGCAAACTTGAAAAAGAAGAACAAAACTGGAGAATCTGCACTTGCTGATTTCAAAACTTACTATAAAGCTACAATAATCAAAACAGTGTATTACTGGCGTAATAGATATAAAGACCAACAGAATAGAATAGAGAGCCTAGAAATAAACTCTTGCATATGTGGTCAAATGATTTTTGACAAGGATGCCAAGACCATAGTGTGGGAAAGGACAGTATTTTCAACACATGATGCTGGGAAAACTGGGTATGCAGAATTAAGTTGGACCCTTACCTAACACCATATACAAAAATTAACTCAGAATGAATGAAGGATCTAAATATAAGAATTAAAGCAATAAAACTAGTAGAAGAAAACATAGGATGAATGTTTTATGACATTGGATTTGGCAATGATTTCTTGGATATGATATCAAAACCACAGGTAACAAAGGAAAAAATAGACAAATTGGACTTCATAAAATTTTTAAAACATTGTGCAACAAAAGACATTTTTAACAGAATAAGAAGGCAACGTACAGAATGGGAGAAAATATTTGCAAATCATGTATCTGATAAGGGATTAATATCCAGAATATATAGAGAAATACTAAACAACACAAAAACAACCCAGTTCAAAAATGGGCACAGGACTTGAATAGACATTTCTCCAAAGAAGATATATACATGTCCAGTAATCACAAGAAAAGATGCTCAACATCACTAATCTTTAGGTGAATGTAAATCAGAACTATGATGCTCACACCCATTAGGATGACTACTATCAAAAAACCCCAGAAAACAACAAGTGTTGGAGAGAATGTGGTGAAATTGGAACCCTTGTGCATTGGGGGTGGGAATGTAAAATGGTACAGCTGCTGTGAGAAACAGTATGGTGATTCCTCAAAAAATTAAAATTAGAGCTAGCATATGATTCAGCAATTCCACTTCTGGATATATACCCAGAAGAATTGAAAACAGGGTCTCAAAGAGGTATTTATATACCTATGTTCATAGCAGTACTATTCACAACGGCTAAAACATGGAAGCAGGTCAAATGTCTATCAATGGATGAATGGACAAGCAAAATGTGGTATACATACAATGGAATGATATTCAGCCTTAAAAAGGAACAAAATTCTGTAATATGCTACAACATGGATGAATCTTGAGGACATTATGCTGAGTGAAATAAGCCAGTCACAAAAGACAAATACTGTATTTTTCCACTTACATGAAGTACATTGAGTAGTCAAAATCATAGAGTGGTGGTTGCTGGCGGTTGGGGGGAAAAGGAATAGGGAGTACTGTTTAATTGTATAGAGTTTCAAGATGAAAAATGTTCTGGAGATGGATGGTGGTGATGTTTGCACAACATTATGAAAGTATTTAGTACCACTGAACTGTACCCTTAAGATGGTAAATTTTATGTTATCTGTATTTTACCACAAAAAATTTAATAACATCAGAAATTCAAAGAAATGAAGTATGCAGTAAATAAAATGAAAAATTGACTTTAATTTTCACTTAAATAACAAAAATTCTGAAAAAAGTACTCAAAATATAAATATTAATACCCTCATATAGCATAAAGCATATTGAAAAATCAATCTCCTGAAATTGCAAAGATACATTTAATGAATAGAATTCATTACATTATGTTTCTTCTTATGTTTTTAGAAATACAAAGAAATTCCAGCAATACCTGAATTTGACTAATTGCAAATTTCAAAAGCAAATAAAAAATGAAAAGCAAGAAGCAACAATGGAAAGAATTAATGAAAATCAATCAGTCATTTCATAGCAAATAATACCAACAATGAGAAACCAAATATATTTTTACGTTAACTGAAAAATTGTGAAAATTAATTTAACAAGAAAACTAAATATTTTACATTCATCTGAAAGGCAAATCATCTTACTGACTAAAACCAAATTAACCATCAGATGAATTGTGATGGTCTAATAGGCAGGTGCTAGGCAATGTTGCTACTGCTTGGTGCTCTCTGGCGGCAAGTCAACAATGCATGGAGTTATATGCCGCCAAATAACATTTACTAAATGCAAGAATTTAATAGAAGGAGCCATATAAATGGTGTTCAAAATATTTTCAATGATCATTTTTTGTTGTTGTTGGCTTAAACAATAGAGATTAATTTTCTCACAGTTCTGGAGGCTCGGAAGTCCAAGATTAGGTGGTGGCCAATTGGGTTCCCCATGAGAGCTCTCTTCCTGGCTTGCAGGTGGCTGCCTTCTCCCCGTGTCCTCACATGGTGGAGATTGATCTTTTTTTCTTTTTTTTTCTTTTTTTTGCGGTTTGCGGGCCTCTCACTGTTGTGGCCTCTCCCGTTGCGGAGCACAGGTTCCGGATGCGCAGGCTCAGCGGCCATGGCTCACGGGCCCAGCCGCTCCGCGGCATGTGGGATCTTCCCGGACCGGGGCACGAACCCGTGTCCCCTGCATCGGCAGGAGGACTGTCAACCACTGCGCCACCAGGGAAGCCCTGATCTGTTTTTAACTACACTTAATTTCTTTTTTTTAAGATTGTTTTGGAGGTGGACCATTTTTGAAGTCTTTATTGAATTTGTTACAATATTACTTCTGTTTTTTTTTTTAAATGTTTTGGTTTTATTGGCCGCAAGGCATGTGGGATCTTAGCTCCCCGACCAGGGATCGAACCCACACCCCCTGCATTGGAAGGCGAAGTCTTAACCACTGGACTGCCAGTAAAGTCCCTAAATACCCTTAATTTTTTAAGAGCACTTTCACGTTTACAGAAAAATTGTGCAGAAAGTACAAAGAGTTTCTGTATATCCTACCTCCCCACTTCCCGCCCCTGCTTTCCCCTATTATTATCATCTTGGCCTTTCCCAGAATGTCACATAGTTGGAATCATGCAGTATGTAGCCTTTTCAGACTGGCTTCTTTCACTTAGCAATATGTATTTGAGGTTCCTCCATGTCTTTCTGTGGCTTGATAGCTCATTTTTAAAAATTTGTTTTTATTGCTAAATAGTATTCCATTGTATGAATGTACTACAGCTTATCCATTCACCTATTGAAGGACATCTTGGACGTTTCCAATTTTTGGCAATTATCAATAAAGCTTCTATAAACATTTGTGTGCAGGTTTTTTTGTGGACATAGTTTTTGTCTCATTTGGGTTGATACCTAGGAGCACAATTGCTGGATTGTATGGTAAGCCTATGTTTAGCTTTGCAAGAAAGTACCAAATTGTATTCCAAAGTGGCTGTACCATTTTACATTCCCACCAGCAATGAATGGGAGTTCCTGCTGCTCTGTATCCTTGTCAGCATTTGGTGTTTTGGATTTTAGCTATCTAATAGGTATGAAGTAGTATCTCAATATAGTTAATGCTGCAATTATCTAATGAAGTATGATGTTGAGAATCTTTTCATATGTCTATTTACCTTCTGTATATCTTCTTTAGTGAAGTGTCTGTTAAGATCTTTTGCCTATTTTAAAATTGGATTATTTGTTATTTTGAGCTTTAAGAGTTGTTGTACATTTTGGATACAAGTCCTTTGTCTGATATGTGTTTTGCAAATATTTTCTTTCAGTTTGTAGTTTATCTTATTCTCTTAACAGTGTCTTTTGCAGAGCAGAAGTTTTTAATTTTAATCAAGTCCAACTTATCATGCTTTTGGTGTTGTAACTAAAAGTCATCACCGAACTCAAAGTTAGCTGGATTTTCTCCTACATTATCTTCTAGAAGTTTTATAGTTTTACATTTTACATTTAGCTGTATCACCCATTTTGAGTTAATTTTTATGAGTAGTATCTAGATTATTTTTTTGCATATGGATATCAGGTTGTTCCAGCACATGAAAAGGATAGTTAGAAAAAAAAAAAACCAACAAAAACAACTATTATTTTTCCATTGGATTGACTTTGCTTTTTTGTCAGAGATCAGTTTACGCTATTTGTGTGTGTCTATTTCTGGGCTCTCTATTCTGTTCTATTAATTTATTTGTCTGTTCTTTTACCAGTACCACACTGTTCTGATCACTGTAGCTTTATACTGTTTTAAAGTCAGGTGGTGTCAGTCTCCATCTTTGTTTATCTTCAGTATTGTGTTGGCTATTTTGGGTTTTGTGCTTTGCCAAATAAACTTTAGCATAAATTTGTCAGTATCTACAAAATAACTTTCTGGGATTTGATTTGAATCGCATTGCATAGATCAGGTTGAGAAGAACTGACATCTTAACAATGTTGAGTCTTTCTACTCACAGACATGGAATATCTCTCCATTTATTTAATTCTTTGATTTCTTTCATCAAAGTTTTTATATAGAATGTGTATATATTTTGTTAGATTTATACCTAAGTATTTCTTTTTCAATCATCAATTTTAATGGCTGTAAAAATGCTTAAAAATCTTTTTTAAAACCCAATGTACAATATTTACAACCATCAAGCTTTTGGGGCCAGGCCACCTGTTTTCCATCTGTGGCTCATCAAAGTGCTATGACCCATGGGTTGGGAATTTTTCGGTAAGGAGCAGCAGCTTCTACCACTGAGCATGAGACATCTCTCCCACTGCTACTTCTTTATTAGGAACTGGACCTTGCCAGTTCTTCTCTACTGTGGCCAATGTTCTCACTCCTCAGGTGGATCCATTTTTCATTTACTCAAATGCCTCTGGTTGTCTGTAGGGACAGGTTCAGATTTGGAAATTTTTGGAGGGGAGTTTTAGTCAGGCTTTTGTTTATCAGACCTAGAAAATTTGTCTGTTCTACAGATCAAATAGGACCTTAGTTGGATGTCTAGTGATCAGCAAATTCCTGTGGGTCACATCACTCTGAAGTCATTTGGGTCCCACTGCTCATGACTGTCTCCGTGCCCTCCTGGGCACCGAAAGTTAAGTACCACTATTTGTCCTCTGCTAATCCAGGCTCCGATCATCTCCATTTAAATCAGGGAGCTCCTTTTAACTGCAGAGATTTTCAAAGCACCCCTGGTCACAGAGAACAAACACTGTGGTACTTTTCAATGATGGCCGTGCTTCCTTCAGCAATGATTCTCCCAAAGTTGTGGTGGAGGCCCCCTCAGGACTCATGGTTACGAGAGAAGTGAACTGGCTACATATGAGCATCCACTTCAGTATTTCCTTCTCCTTGATTCTTTGGATTTTTTTCCTATACAAATATTGGGGGATTTCTTCCTTCTCATTTTCATTTAGCTCAGTCCAAAAGTCAGTCAATTTATTTAGATGGTACATTGAAACCAGAGTCACTGAAAAGTGCACTCAAATCAACAACTTTAGGTTTATTTACACACATACTTTTCAAGTTAAATTAGCAAAACCTTGTAATTCTTTCTCTTCCTGGGGTTGACTTTGTAACTGGCTTTCCATGGGTGCCTGGATCTGATTCAAGTATTAAGAGTGAGAGTAGTCAGAGGTGGTAGGCAAGAGGTGGCAAGGAGATTGTCTTCCCTTTCCAGGGTAACTGCCTCAGGTGAGGTCGGAATAGGGTCTTCAAACAATGCAGGAACAGCCTTTTTAGATAAGGGAAGAGGCTTTGCTTCTGCTGTCAAGAGGGACTTGGGGGCTTGAGTTACTAGGAATTAACCAAATCCTCCTTTATGGCCCCATTTCTATTCCCAGATTCCCAGTCTTTCCTGATGATAATTATCTCTCACACATGAAATCCGGTGAGGCTGATAATTCAATTGACTTTGTAATTTGGCAACTTGTAGAAAAAATTTTGAGTTTGCTTTTTAGCCTTGTGGTTCAATTAATAAAAAATTCTTTTAGCTCTGTCATAGAAAGAATACAGCTTTTTAAAAAAGTTGTGAGCTGAGAATTTAGGACTCAGTGTGTCATTGCTTTTCTTTAAGTGGCCCAGTTTTAAGCTCACCTCTTGAGTTCATTCTTTGAATTCCTCTTGCTCTTCATTTTATTTCGTGACCATGGCCACTCGGTTTCCCAAAGCCTTGTCTTCAATGGGTACTTCACTCCAGGTGACTGTATGTGGTAATTTCCCCAGCTGTTTTTCATGTATTCCAAGGGCTTCCCAAGCCCACATTATACTTGTTGAATCTCAGCCTTCCAAACCAGACCAGACAGCCAATCTCAGATTCTTCTCATTTCCTCAAAATGCTGTTGCTTGCAATCCCACTTTGGGTGACCTCTGTTCTGTCCTTTTCCCTAGGGTCCTTATTCGACTTCCCTGAAATTTGAGATGACAATTTTGGGGTATTGAGCTTGACTCTTTTGGAGCTGAAAGCTTGCTACAGTAAGAAGAGACAAGTATGTAGCCTTAAAAGAAAAGCTTGGATTGTCTTGCGTGGTGACTTTTCTTTGATCTCTAGGCTATCTTAGATCTGCTCTTTGGGTTGGGAGAGATGATTCAATCCCAGTTGTAGTTTTCATACTGGAGTGAAGTCCCTTAAGGGTCCCCCTTAGGGCAGGATAAGGACCCTCTTGCTCGGGTCTAAGGTCCTGCTACCAGAGATCGAAGTGAAATGTTGGGAGACAAAAGAGAGAAATTGCTTAAGGAAGGTTCTGAATTTCTTAGAGAAGGAGATTGACTCTCAGTTAATATTAAATAAAATAAAGGCTTACAAAAATCCCCATGAGTACCAGGGATTGTGACTGTTAGCCTTATTGCCGTTGTAGCCGGGCAAGGGCCTCATGTCACTCCCGGGGTTCGCTCTTGGTCCAGTAATCCTCTCCCGCAGGGGAATCCTCCTTGCGGGTGTAAGTCAGGATCGCCTTCCACCCCCCGCCCGCCGCCAGGTCCCTGGGGCCAAGCAGAGCAGGGCGCTGTCGGGCGCCTGGGGGAGCCGGGGCAGGGACGTGCGCGACCAGGAGCCAGAGTGATCGCGGCCGGAGAGGGAGGAGGCTGCCGGGCCCAGCCTGACGCAGAGGCGGCGGCGGCGGCGGAGCAGGCCACTGCCGGGGCGCCCCGGCCACCAGCATTAGCCCTCTCTCCGCCTTCTCCTGCCGCGGCTCCTCGCGAGTGGGAGTGAGTACGTCGCGCGCCAGCCGGGGGTCGCGGGCTCGGGGCATCCTCTGCAAGCGAGCCCGGGCGGAGGGAGGCGCAGGAGCGCGCGCGAGGGGCGGAGGCGGGGAAAGGAGCGGGCGAGGCGGAGGCGAGGGAGCGGAGGGAGGGGAGCGAGGAGAGGGAGGGGCCCGCCTGCCGCGCCCCGGCCGCTCGGCGTGTGTGGCCGCAGGCGCCCGTCGCCGCTGCTGTCCCGGGGCTGAGCCGCGCCCGGGTTTCCAGGAAGGTGCGTGAGCGAGTGTGTGTGTCCGCGCGGGCGAGCGCCGCGCCGGCCCGGAGCCTCTCGCTCGCTTCCACGGGCCGCGGTGCATGTTCGCCTCCTGCCACTGTGTGCCGAGAGGCAGGAGGACCATGAAAATGATCCACTTTCGGAGCTCCAGCATCAAATCGCTCAGCCAGGAGATGAAATGCACCATTCGGCTGCTGGACGACTCGGAGATCTCCTGCCACATCCAGGTGCTGGGGCGAGGGAGTGGACTACACGCCGGGCGCAGGACTGGGGGGCCTCTGTGGGTGGGCGTGCGCCGGTAGGGGCGAGGAACCCAGTCGGGGGCCTGCTAGAAAGCCACATTCCTCTTCCTCCGTCCCCTGAGACTGGGAGCCCTACCCAGGGATGGGGGCACTGTGCCCCGCAGGCACCAGGCGCGCGCTTTGCGTTCCCGGGGCCCCTTCCTCTGGCTTACACGCTGTGCTCAAGTCTCGCTGCGCCTAGGCTGGGGGCGCAGGGCAGCTGCCTCCTGGGGGACTCTAACCCCTCTGTTCCCTACCCCGTCGGGATATATGAGTTCTGAGAGCCGAGAGGGGTACCTGCATGTCGCCCACTTTTTCCTTCCTCCCTTCCTCCACGTGGAGAAGGCATACACCAGCCTGGGTTCACTCATTTCTTTCTCCGGCGCCCGGGCTCCGAAGGTGCCCTCAGTCTCAGGGACCTGCTCCCTCTCCCTGCCTCCCCTCTACCGGTGGCCTTTACTTCTCAGCGTGGAGCGGCGGCGAAGTTTCCCGGGATTGAAGAGAGGCCAGGCAGCCCCGGGCTCCAGCCTTAAGGGATGGGGCGCGCGCTGCGCGGACTGGAGCTACCTCGAAAGGAATCGTGTGAAATCTGAGTGTTTCAGAGAAAAGAAAAGGGCTGTGAGGCCGGCAGGGAGGGAACCCTGCAGGACCTGGGTTCCGGGAAAAAGCGCCCTTTGGGATATTGGTGGACATTTACTCTCGTCCAAGTTGGAGAAGGCCACAGTTGTTTGGGCGAAGGCAGCTTTGCTGGCAACCCCGTCCTCGGGTAGTAAGTGCCTTTGGGCTTGCAGTAGATCTAGTGTGAGCTGCAGCGGGGTGTGTGTGTGTGTGTTCTTTCAGTGCATGTATATGTAGGCAGGTATGTGTCCTGTCCCAAGACCCACTTGGGGCATACAACCTGGAAAGGTCATGTCAGGGTTCAGCACTATTGGCTTCTGACTTTTAAATCTATTTACTTATTTATCTCTCTGATTTCCTCTTCTCACATACCTGAGTCTTGAAGCTCCAGGACAGAGTGAGCTGTTTTAAAAATACTGGGCACCCTACCCCCGTTCTGGTGAGAGATGAATGGAAGCAGCGTCTCCCAGGGGCAAGAATTTACCTCTGGGCTGTGTTAACCAAGAATGAATGAATGAATGAATGGTCTCCCCCCCCCCCCTTTTTTTCTTTTCTTGTGGGAGTTTGCGACATAGGGACAGTGACAACTAATTTGTGAGCTGACAACTGGATAAGTTTCAAGGGAGGAATGTGGTGCCCTATGACCTCCCAGGAAAGTAGGCTCCCACTGACTTTCCTGGAGGATCTTGAATTTCATTCTGGGCTAAGCATTGCTGCTAAACTTAATAATAAAAGGATTAGCAAGATAGGCAGTTTTTCTGTTGCCACAGGGTTGCACAGAAACATTTGGCATGTAGTGTCTTGTGATTCAGAGAGAGTAGCTTGTGCATTTTACTTTAAGTCCTAAAGTGGGTATACAAGAACTTTAACCCATATTGCATATGTAGATAATGAAGGAACCAGTGGCAGAGAGTGGAGCTGTTGAGTTCTCCTGGGCTCTCTCAGCCCTTTCTCTGCCCTGTCCTTTCCCACTCGGAGTTGACACCACTGTTTTTTTTTCCCTTTGGGGGAGGAAGTCTTCCTTAGAATAGATAAATAGTCCCCAAAGGACATGTATGCATTGCCTGGTGTTCTGGAAAACAATAAATTGTAGCCAGTCTAATAGCAATTTGGAACGTTAGAGCTTGTATGGCCCAACTGATGCCAAAGAGGTTAAAATGCTATGTTCCAAAATGTTGATTTTGGCATTGCTTAAGAAAATCAAGTGTTTTATTTGGAGGCACATCTGCCCCCAAATGGTGATTATCATTTAACCAATTAAAATGAATTAAAAGATTTTATTTTGATAATTTTGGACCTTATACCTTCCTAGAATATTTCAACCTGGGAATTGATGTTACACTTCTGAGCATAAGGTCACAAAAAACTTTCCGTTTGTTTAGGGTGAGGACAAAATGCTTTTTCTTTTTAATAAAAGAAGTTTTTGGAGTCACCAGTACATGCCCTGGGGAATCCACCTGTCTTTCCTTTCTTGCTTGCCTTTTTCCTCCATTTTAGGGAATCACAAAGTTCAGAGAGTGTAAATTGTTACACAGATCTTCCCTCTATAACCCACACAAAATGTGAGTTATGGATTTTTTTTTTTTGCAAAACAATAGCTTTTAAATATTCTTTTCCAAACTATATAATTTGGGTGGTTATTGACAAAAAAAAACCCTTTCAAACAAACAATGTAATGGCTCAGTGTCAGCAGCCTGATAGCCAGTTCCAGTAGGAGATGCCAAGAGTCACTTGCTGTGGCTCTTCATAGGATCTAGGGTGCTGTCCCATTATGTCATTTGCATGTGAATGTTTAGGTAGAGTGCAAGAGGAATTCCAACCAGATAGGGAGCAAAAGGAGAGTCTAGGGCTTCAGACAGAGGCCTGGGGAGGGGAAGGAGCTGCTAAATGTTCCCTATTGGGCTTTTCCAACTGAGCCAACCCTTGAAGTCTGGAGACCGTGGAAGGACATGGCTTAGCTCTCACCTCTTTCGTTCAGTCTTGCTGCTTCAAGTAGAGGGGAGTCCTAGACATCTTCCCCATTCCATCCACGTTTTCAGATGCTGGCAGGGTATTCACAACTCCTTCTAATGAGCTTGCCATTTTTAATACTGACTCTTATTGAGTAAAATATAGACTTTTTACATTATTTCTTTGTTAGCAAATCCTGGTAAACATGGTTGCTATTATTGGAATTGCCTAGAAATTGCTACTTGTATTTGAATAGAAATCCTGGCACTGTGCCTAGTACACAGTAGGCACTTAATAATTATTTATAGATGTAGATTGAATCATTTCTGTCTGGGCTGTTAAATTCATGAGGTTAGGAACTTTTGTTGTGGTAGTTGTTCAAGGAGTCCTCAGTACCTAGAGCAGAACCTGGCGTATAGTTGTGTTCAGTAAACACTTGTTGAACGAATGAATGCTACCGGCCCAGTATTTAATGTAGCTCATTACCTGTCAGCATGAGGGTAGCATGACAGCATTGGACTGGGAATCAGGAGATACATGATTTAGTTATGTTACCAACCAGTCGTGTGATACTGAGTGAGTCATTTGACATTTGGAATCAATGTTTCTTATTTTGTAAAGGAAGGGAGTTGGGTTAGAATGGATGGCTCCAGTTTAAAAAGTCTGTAGTTTAACTATTACCTAGACCGATTACCTTTGAGTAAAACATTGCTGTTGACAGAGTGGTTGTATACACATTATCTCATGTGATTTTCATTCCTATCCTGTTATCTCCATTTTATTGATATTATTGTGTTCTTGAGTGTTATCTCAATTTTATACGTGTAGAAAATGAGGTTCAGAGATATTAGGCAACTTGAGTCACCTGGCAAGTAAGTAGATTGGAAGCCATGTCATTTGACTCAGAATCCAGAGCCCTTTCTTCTCTGCAGCTGCCTCCTGAGACTTGAGAATTAGGATGCTTTAGGCTGCAAATAAGACAGTAGCCAAGTTAAAGTGGCTTAAATAATAAGGACGCTTATTATCTTACCTAATGAGAAGTCCAGAGGTAGGGTAGCTTCAGAGTTGTTCAGCAGCTCTGCGTGGACCTAGGTACTTTCCATCTTTCCACTCTGCCACCTCAACACGTCACCTTTGTCATTTATAGTCCTGATTATAAGGTGGCTGTAGTAGTTGTGAATGTCAGTCAAGTACTAACACATCCACCGTATGAGAGGTGGTGTTTCTTCCTGAATTTCTTTTTATCATGGGGGAACACCATTCCTGGAGGCCCCCATCAGTCTTCCCTTCAGATCCCATTGGCCAGGATTAGATCCTATACCCAGGACTTAGCTGCAAAAGAGTCTAGAAACGTGTACGTTTGGTATCTGCACCCTTCACTCCCTATAACGGGAGGTGGGCTTTGACATCACGGAAGCAATGGAGAGGTGTGCGTACGTGTGCATGTGCCTGTGTGTGTGTAGTAGGGGGCTGGGGAACTGCTGTTGGCTAAGCAAGCAGTAGTGTCTTTCAGAATAGGTCAAACTGAGTTACAATTATTGTTACAATAAAACTGTCAGGAAAGTTTAATAAGATGTTAAGTAAGCCCAGGCTTATTTTAGGCAATCTTTGTATGACCAAATTCCACAACAAGAAAAATTATTGGATAGTCCTTTGTAGTTGGTGTTGTTAAATAAGTTCAGTCCTTACTGAGCTGGTGGGTTCTGGGCAGCTACAAGCCATCTTGTATAGAGCAGGCATCTCTGCTTTTGTTGAAGTGGCAGTATGGCAAAGTGGTTGAGAGCTTATGTTCCCGAGTGCTACTTGCCTGGGTTTGAACCCTGGCTCTACCATTAACTAGCCAGGTGATTTGGGCAAGTCACTTTACCTCTTTAGGTCTCAGTTTCCTCATCTGTAAAGTGGGGATAATAATGGCACAACCTCATGGGCTTGTTGTAACGATTAAATGTGGGATATATGCCGAGCGCTTGGTACCTAGTCCATTGTAAGAGCTGAAAAAATATTGATGGTTGTCTTACTATTATGTGAAGGTATATTGGATTTAATCCTAAGTAGTGGGAAGGCTTTGGCTTGGAATCTAATGTCTTTAAGACCAAACTCCATTACTTTTTGATTGTGCAAGACCTTAAGCGAGTCACTGGGCCTCCTGTTTTTTAATCTGTGAAATGGGCATAATAATTCCTCAATTGCCAGTCTCCATTGGGTTGTTGAAGTGATGTCTATAAAAGCATGTTGCAAATGTTAAAACATCACCCAAATGTAGAATACTATTCTAATTAATTCAGTTGAAAAAAAAAGAGAGAGTAGTTTACTGCATCCTGATTTTCTTATCTTCTGGAACAGGAATTGGATGGTCACATGCAAACATACATATGTGCTAAATATCAGACCCCATGATGATCCTGCTGGTGAAATTCAAGCTAGGTGCAGCTGACAGCCACACCTTTTCTGCTAGTAAGGACAATCCAACACTTTTCTCTATCAAACTCATTGAGAATGCCATTCAGAGTACAGTGAAGTTCAGACACAAAAGGAATAGGAGAGACAGTTTGTTAAATACTGTGGTCTAGCTCTGACGTGTTTAGGCCTAGATTACATGGGCCAGCTCTTTGTATTAAGTATATTCTGACAAAAAAAGTAATGTTATTTCAATGGTCTGCGAAGATCTTATCTCGTGATGTCCTCAAAGCAAAGGCAAAGTGTATTGACTGTGGGGAGAATGCGGTACTGTTAGCTCCACATCATTTGGACAGTATATCAGCTGGGTGCTTTTAACTAACAAATTCTAATTCAAACTGGCTTTAGCACTAAGGATGTTTACTGGATCACATATCCAGAAGTGCTGATTTAAGTAAGGACCTAATTCAAGGACTATCCTGCCTTTTTGTGAGGCTTTATCCTCAGACTGATAGTGAAATGGTTATAGTAATTCCAGTTCTCACATTTTCATTGGACACCCTCCAGAAGAAGAGAAAAACCACTTCCCACTCAGCATTCCAAGCAAAAGTCCTGCAATCATTCTGATCAGACCTCCTGGGTCCCATGCCCACCCTGAACAGTGAGTGTAATCAATAGAAGGGAATGTGCTGATTAGCTTAAGGTGACCAGAACCTGAACCTGGGAATCAGAGTGGAATCAGCTTCCTTCCTGGTGGTGGTCTGCATGGGGGAGAGGTCAATGCCTAGAAATCAGGGCTCTCCTCCGAAGGAGGAGGGGGGCGGGGGGGAGGGCTGCTAGAAGTTAACCATACTAGATTCTTTGTCTGTGTGGGTCAGTGATTCCCAAAGTGTGTTCTGGGGACCCCCGGGAGTCCCTGAGATCCTTGCAGGGGGTCTATGAGGTTCAGACTATTTTCAAAATAATAATAAGATGTTGTTTGCCTCTTCTGGGTAAAAGAGTTTTATCAAGGTATAATTTACATACCATAAAATTCACCCATTTAAAGTATACATTTTTAAGATCTTCACAGAGTTGTGCAACTATTACCACAAGCAATTTTGGAACATTTTCATCATCCCCAAAAGAAACCCTGTGCCCTTTAGTAGTCACACTCCCCTTTCTCCCTAAACCTCCTAGCCCTAGGCAATCACTAATCTAATTTCTGTCTCCAGAGATTTGTCTCTTGTGGCCATTTGATAAAAATGAAATCATACAATGATCTTTTGTGTCTGGCTTCTTTCAGTTAGCATAATGTTTGCAAGGTTCATCCATGTTGTAGCATGTATCAGTATTTCTTCACTTTTAATTGCTGAATAATATTCTATTGTATGGATAGATCACAGTTTATCAATTTATCTGTTGATGAAAATTTGGGTTGTTTCCACTTTTTGGCTATCATGAAGAATGTTGCAGTGCATATTCCTATAAAATTTGCCATTTCTTTTCGGTATACACCTGGGAGTGAAATTACTATGTCATATGTTTAGTAACTCTGTTTAATAGTTTGAATTGAACAGTTTGCCAAACTGTTCTCCCAAGCAGCTGCACCATTTTACATTTCCACCAGCAATGTATAAGGGTTTCAATTTCTCCACAGTCTTGCCAACACTTGTTATTATCTATTAGATTATAGCTATCTTAGTGGATGTGAAGTGATATCTTATTGTGGTTTTGATTTGCATTTCCTTGATGCTAATGACTCGAGCATCATTTCATGTGTTAATTGGCCATTTGTATATCTTCTTTGGAGAACTGTCTGTTTGGATCCTTTGCCCATTTAAAAGTTGAATTGTTTTTTTATTATTGAATTCTAATAATTCTTTATATACTCTGGATACAGACCCCTTATTTAATAAATGATTTAAAGATTTTTTTCCCCCATTCTTAGGGCTGTCTTTTTACTCTGATGGTATCAACATTTTAAAAATTTTGATGAAATCCATTTTATCTATTTTTTCTTTTGTTGTTTCTGATTTTCGTGTCATATCTAACTAACTGTTGCCTAAACCAAGGTCATGAGATTTATACCTGTGTTTTCTTTGAACAGTTTTATAGTTTTAGCTCTTATATTTAGGTCTTTGATTCATTATTTTATTGATATGTGATCACATACCATAAAATTTCACCATTTTAAAGTGTAAAATTCAGTAGATGTAGTATATTCACAAAGCTGTACAACTAATTCCAGAACATTTTCATCATCCCCCAAATGAAAGTGTACCCACTAATTGTCCCCATCTGGGACTTCCCTGTTGGTCCAGTGGCTAAGACTGTGTACTCCCAATGCAGGGGCCCCAGGTTCCTTCCCTGGTCAGGGAACTAGATCCCACATGCGCAACTAAGAGTTCGCATGCTGCAACTAAAAAAAAAAAAAAAAAAAAAAAGATCCCACATGCTGCAACTAAAGATCCTGCATGCTGCTACTGAAGATGCTGCATTTTGCAATGAAGATCCTGCCTGCTGCAACTAAGACCCAGCACAGCCAAATAAGTAAATAAATATTAAAAAAAATAGTCCCCATCTGATCCATTTTGAATTAATTTTTGTATATGGTGTGAGGTAGGGGCTGAACTTGGCTCTTTTGCACGTGGATATCCAGTTGTCCCAGCACCATTTGTTGAAAAAACTATTTTTGTATTTGTCACCCTTGTTGAGATGTTGATTTGCCTTTTCCACTCTCATTCTCTCATAAGTATACAAAAGAGTTTTCCAGAGGCTGCATGGGGTATGTGATATTGCAACACATTGACTATGGAAGCAGATGTGAGAATCCAGCTGTCTTCTGTTGAGCCAGACAGTAAAGATATTTACAGAAATGTAAAAAGCACTACTTTTCTCACTAAATTAGTCTTTATTTTGTAAGATAAAGTTATTTTTCATAAAAGTATGCTATTTATGTTAACGTGCAATGGGTTTATTATTTATTTTAATGAATCAGTGATTTTTTTTTTTTTTTTTTTTTTTTCTGTACGCGGGCCTCTCACTGTTGTGGCCTCTCCCGTTGCGGAGCACAGGCTCCAGACGCGCAGGCTCAGCGGCCATGGCTCACGGGCCCAGCCGCTCCGCGGCACGTGGGATCTTCCCGGACCGGGGCACGAACCCGTGTCCCCTGCATCGGCAGGCGGGCTCTCAACCACTGCGCCACCAGGGAAGCCCAATGATTGGATATTTTAAAAAATTGTCAGCAAATATTGAGATATACAACCCAAATAAACAAAAGTTCTATAGATCATCAATAATGTAAGGGAGTTTTCAGGCCAAAACGCTCAAGAATTGCTGGTTTTGGTGGCTATCAATTTACTGAACTTCCTGAAAAAAATTTTAAAAACCCTAAGTAAAGCAAAATAGAACTCCCATGCATCTTGGGCCTCTAAGATTGCAAGTTACAAGTACTTGAAATTATGTCAATTAAATAAAAAACCCAGTTATACATGGAAAATGTGTATATGTATATTTGGAATTCTTAGTATGAATGATATACCTGTGTGTGCGCATGTGTGTGTGTATGTGTGCATTGCAATATTAAGAGTAGAAGATCAAGGGCAGGCTCTGCTGTTGTAAGCATTTCCCAATTGCACTTGCTCTCCAGCTGAATCTCGATTTTTTTCCACTCTAATAATTAGTTAAAGCCTTGTCTTACTTTAAGACCCCTCTTTTGATTATGGAAAATGTACAGTAACAGTGCATTAACATGTAAACTGCTTGAATCAGGCCCATCAGTCACTGAATTCTTAAGTCGTTACTTCTTTTTCTGAGTACGCATTTTGGGAACTGTTAAAAATGTGGGATAGGGAGGGTGGAAGGGAGCCGCAAGAGGGAGGAGATATGGGGATGTATGTTTATGTATAGCTGATTCACTTTGTTAAAAGCAGAAACTAACACACCATTGTAAAGCAATTATACTGCAATAAAGATGTTAAAAAACAAAACATGGCAGGAAGAGAAATATCAGAATTTGTCCCTCGGCGAATCTAGTATGAGATTCACATGCGTGAGTGATAGGCATTTAATAGCTAGCAGGGTTCTCTCTCAGTTCCCACTTTGTGTGGGGAAGGATTCAAGTTGCCCCTCCTATGAAATAGCGGAGAGCCAAATGTGGAGTCCGGAGATGGGGAAAAATGGGATATGATCAGGAGCCATTAGGGCAGGTTTTACAACTGAGGTTTGAACTTAATTCAGGCTAAAAAGAGTTGGCGTTCAGCTCTCGGGAGGGATGTATAAATGCTCATCAGTCTCTGACATTCATGTGGATCTTCTGTTCTGTTGTTAAAATGCACCTTCTGATTCAGGAGGTCCTGAGGAGTGCCCTGAAATTCTGCATTTCTAATAGGCTTCCAAATGATGCTGATGCTGCTGTTCTGTGAACCCCACTTGGAATAGTAAAGCGTTAGTGAAATTTGTTTTATAATAACATTCTTTTTTTTTTTTGCGGTACGCGGGCCTCTTACTGTTGTGGCCTCTTCCGTTGCGGAGCACAGGCTCCGGACGCGCAGGCTCAGCGGCCATGGCTCACGGGCCCAGCTGCTCCGCGGCATGTGGGATCCTCCTGGACCGGGGCATGAACCTGTGTCCCATGCATCGGCAGGTGGACTCTCAACCACTGCGCCACAAGGGAAGCCCTATAATAACATTCTTAATTTCCTTGAGTGTGGGGCTTTTTGGCCCTTGTCTCCCTTGATAATACCTCACCTGGCACATTTCCCTCAGTAGAGGTTCAGTGAATGAGTGAGTGAATGAATAAAGAAATCCATCCAGGTGTATCTATCACTGATAGACTGAAGTGCTGATTAGATATTGATGCTGTGGATGAAACGATTTCTTTTGACTCCCCGCCCCAGCCAAATCAAGAGATTGTTTTTCAAACAGGATTTCCTGTGTTGGCCAATCTGATGAAGCGTTGGACGTCCGTGAGAGCGCATGGGGGCCCAGGATTAATGAGAGAATTCTTGTCCCTCTGGGCCACACTTCCCACTCTTGCTTTCCTGTATCCTGGACTCTGGTGGCATTGTGGAGGAACTCTGGCAACTTCTTGGCACAAACAAATCATTGTGTATAAGCCATCAGTGCCTGGAAATTCCCAGAGGCTTAGGAGACCCAGCTGTTCTCACTTTCAGAAGTGACCTCGGGGGACAGTGACCCCAGAGGACAGTGAAAAATACATTTGAGGTGTAACATAAGCTCTGGAGCTGTTTGTCTGGTGACTTTCCCTGAAGGTGCATGAGGGAAGTGAGAGGATCACTTTGGAAAAACATGAAGTTAATTCTACAGGGAAAGAACATTTGTATAGATCAAGCAATCGTGTTTTTCAAAAAGTGAATTAGTAGAGTTTTTTGAAATAACATCAATGTTATTCAGTAAACATTTGAAAAATATCTTCTACATGCCAAGCACAGAGCTGGGAACTAGAGATAAAAAGAAAATAAAATCAGACATCAAGAGGCTGATAGTCATTTGGAGGCAGAGAAGCAAGATAATGATTCAAGGGCAAAATGACAGATATATGTGGGTGGAGGACCAAGAGGAGGCGTCTGTATGAGACTGAGACATCAATCAGTACCTCTGGTGTAGATGAATCTTGATTAATAATTAAAGGACAAGTGGAAATCAATTCTTTGAAGAAGGGAAAAAGGCGTTCCAAACACGATGAGCCCTTGCTTGGTGTAAAGCCATGGCCGTGAAACAGCATGATTGGACATAGAAATGAAGGAAGAGAGAATCTGGGATTAGTCCCAGGTGGTTGGTTTCAGTGACAGGGGTCATGGTGATACCAATCCAGTACTGGCCACAAATTTTGGGGACCCACTGGAAAATGAAAATATGCGACTCCTTGTTAAAAATTATTAAGAATTTCAAGATCACAAGAACAGACCGTTAAACCAGGTGTGGGATCCTTCTTAGCATGGATCCCACACCCGTGAAACTGACCCTGAGAAGACAGAATAAAGGAGAAGCAGGTTAGGGGAGAAGATGTTGAGTCTGGGCATGTTGACTTCGTGGTGCCTGTAGGGAATCTGAGTGGAGAATTACTGGTAGCCAGTTGGAAATAAGGAATGAAAGTCAGCAGAGAGGTCTGGCATGGAGACACAGATAAGAGAGTCTTTAGTATTCATGCAAGTGGTGGTAGAAACCATGTGGTATGAATGAAACTATTATGATGGGTCTTCCATTTTTGTCTTTCTGCTTGGGGCATCCTTGTAGATCAAACCAATGGAGTTTGAGCTCTGGAATTCTTTCCAAGAGCACTTGATCATTTTCCGTTAGTCTGGCAATTCCCACCTGAACGAGAGCTTCTCCATTTTCTTCTGCAAGAAAAAAAGGCAGCCAACTCAGAGTCCTCAGTGGAAAAGCACTTTCCTTCTCTTAATTCTCATTTTCTAGCTTGGAATAACAGATGAAAAAAAGTCCTCTCCCAGTTATAAGGCTCTGAGTTACAAAGCATAGGATTTTCACTCTAGGGAAGTTACCCTTTGAGACAGTGTCATGAACATTAAATAGATAATACATTTTAAAATCCTATCAATGTGGTGTAAAATTGAAGTCAACATGTCATATGAGGAGCAACTTTGCAAGTTATGCTGCAATAATTTATGTTTTTAAAATATTTATTTATGTCTCAGATATCTCCAATGGCAAATTTTGTTTTCTATTTAGTTTCCAGGAGATTATTGTGAATGTTGATTAAAATAAATTCAAGTTCTGTAAAATCCCTCAAAGAAATAATTTTTGTTTTGTTTTGTTTTTGTTTTTGCGGTACGCAGGCCTCTCACTGTTGTGGCCTCTCCCGTTGCGGAGCACAGGCTCCAGATGCGCAGGCTCAGCGGCCATGGCTCACGGGCCCAGCCGCTCTGTGACATGTGGGATCTTCCCGGACTGGGGCACGAACCCATGCCCCCTGCATCGGCAGGCGGACTCTCAACCACTGCGCCACCAGGGAAGCCCGAAATAATATTAGTAACATAATGACTTGGATCTTAGATGTACAACAGAGCTTTGTCTGAATATATCTATTATTATGCTAAGGTTTGAAATATGATTATTCTGTAGCAGGGGAAGCAATTAGCATATTAACAGATTACAGTTTGGTTTATTACCTCTCACCTCAGAAGCATAATTTGTTGCTTTAAGGTGACATTAAACATCACCAATTGATGGTGAATGTTAGTCTGGAAAGGACTGACTGAATCAGGGTCTTAATATGCAAACTGTGAAAATTCAAGTGCAATATCATTTACTAATGGATTGGTAATAAAATTAAGCAATCTTAAAATAAATCAGTAACTAATTAACTTTATTAATAGAAGAGAGGACAAAAGCCTACTCAGTAAGTTGGCTAATAATTCTTCCTTGATGTTACTAACCAATGTTATTTTTTGGGCTGGTCTGTACACATATGACTGCCCATTGTTCTGAAAATAATGCTAGTCTCTGTGATCTTCATCCATATGTAGGTGTCATCTACAGTGTTATGATGGTGGGAATATATTGGTTCTTGTTTAGCAGCATCCTTTCTTTCTACTCATATGCCTCTTGATATCCTTGAGTAGTATGCTCATAAATTGTATTAGCTAGTTGATTAAATTGAGATCAGAGGTGTGATTTGCCTGAAGTTGCCTATTTAGCAAAATTAGGGTGGGGTATGGTGTCTTGGGTTATCGATTTGCTCCTACTAAATACTAACTACTACCCTTCTTTTGTTTTTGAATCTTTCTTGGCAGTCTAAATGATGTAATTCTTTTCCACTGACAACTGTTAATAGCACATGGAAAAAAACTCACACTGACCACATTTCTGGGTAAAGAAAGCATGTTGATGTCTTAGAACTGTCATCTAAGGACCCAGTTTTAGTTCTTCTCTACTTTCTTTAGTCAATATATGGCTCAATGTACTTCCAAATGAAAATTGACATCAATTGATCAGGTAATTATGAATTGGCATCTAACATTGCTAGATAATTGAAAGATATCTTCCCTTTCCCTTTACATGTTTGGCATGGTACCAAGCAATACGTTGCTTGTATTTTGAAATTTCAAAGTAATTTTCAAAAAATTACAAAGGAGAAAAAGAGGAAGGATGATGTCATAGAATTGTCTATCTATCCTCCGTGGTAATTTACCTTGTAGTTTTGAGATTGACTCAGGAAGTCAAATTCTTAGCAATCCCAGGCCATGGTATTTAGAAGACTGCTAGAAAAATATGAAAGTAAAGTTTTTTGGTTAGGCACTAGTTACATCCTGGTCAGGCTCTCTTTGTTTTGAAGGCTTAGGTAGAAGAGTAATAAAATCTCTGAAGTCAGGGGTGGAAAAAACACTTCATACCACCTGGAGCTTTGTCAAGGGTAACTTCACCTCTTGTGTTCCCAAACCTCAAGGGAGATGTATTTCTGCTGAAGGATCATGGCGGTGGGGGGCAGGGCACCTTGAATGACACATTTTGTCTCCACATTTGGAGACATAGTTTCTCCACCAGGTGTAGATGGCATCTTCTTGGTTCAGTGCTGATTAAAAGAAAAAAAGGAGGAAGAGTTGTACAGTAATTCAAGGGCAGCCGTGAAGTCTGAGTTTGCAGCGCCAGCAGCAGTCTGGTAATTTGAGAATAGCAAATTAGAAGAACAAAGCAGATTTTAATCATATGCCACAGAGAGGAAGGTGGTTTAGGTTTATCTCCAAATTGTCCCTCCATTAGAGAAAGGGAGGTTTTTAATGCTATAATCCAGTATTTATTGCTAAAGATTTCTTTGTTTCTTTCCCCCAGACTTTCTTTACTACACTCACTGGGTGGGAAATGCCAGTCTTTTTTTCCATCCATGTACTTAGCAGTTGTTAAATATGAAACATGTTCTTGATGATATTGGAAATGGAGAGGGGGCACAGACTTTGAGATTTGAGATCCTTTAGGAGATTTTTTTCTGAAGGCAAAATTGTCCCCTCCCATCCTTTCCGTCCACCCATCCACTGACCGATCCATCCATCCATCTGTCAACCCAGCCACCCGCTCCTCCACTCATCCATCCAACAGACATTTGCTGAGCATCTCTCTTAAGGACCAGTCTGGGTACCAGAGATAAAAAGATAAGAATATGGTCCTTTCCAGTCTGGTAGAAAAGACAGACACATAGACAGATTCGAGGTGATACTATTATGTTTGAAGAACACTAAGGTATTATTGGAGCACATAGAAAAACCGAGGTATCAACTGGGGGAAGGTGTAACCCTCCTTTAATCCCTAATCGCTCTCTTCCAAAGCCACTACTCCTCCAAAGGATATTCTTTGAAATGGATCACTGATATTTTCTTACTCCCATTTAAATGTGAATAAGAGCATCTTTAAGAACTTTGCTCTTTGTTTTGCAAATATCTCAGCAAACATTGTACCTTGCTATAAAATGTGATTTCAAGAGAAGTCACACACCCCATTCCCTGCTTTCTACCAGCTTTTCACCCTCAAAGTGTCTCCTATATAGAAATTCTTGAGCAGACACTGGGGATCCTAATCCAGCCTGGGAAGGACAGCGAAGAGGTTTTTTTGGAGGAGATGATGTCTTAGAATCCAAGACTTAGATGAGTTTTAAAGAAAAAGTTGGCATTGTTTGGCCACTAAATTGGGGGACTGTGTTGAAAAGGGGTACAGTTAGGAAAAGAAGGGCCTCTGGCAGAAGGCTGTGCATAGGCAAAGACATGGTGTTTGCGAGGAACTAAGAGAAATGCATTGATTTTATATGTTAACAGAGAGGTCCATAACATGCAGTGGGGAGTTGGCAATTATCTGCTCAGACTATGCAGACAGGGGAGTGGGCAGCTGGAGTCTAGAAAACAGTACTGGCTACTGTTTACGAGGGAATAATTAGGACAACCCCACTGAGGCAAGGTTTGTGTGGTTCAATGACCATCGCCATTGTTTTGCAGGGTCAGCTTGGCTACACTTCCAGAGTGAAAGGTAAGACATGTCGCGTGTTTTATCTCAGGCACCGCCCTGAGGAACACTGGAGTTTTCAAGTTCTTAGTTGAGGTTTTAAACGTTTATGTGCTGTTGGGGTGGCGATGGTTCCATGACCTGTGACCTTCAGTGAGCCCAGTGATGAAGTGAATCTTTCTTAATTACAGATCAGGAAATTGACAGACTTTTCCAAAACAACTCATCCCCTTAACCTGTTAGGGTGGTCCTCAGCCCAGCCAGAGAGGGCCTGATGGAAGTAATTTGGGGGTTTCTGGAAATAAGTGTTGAACAGAAGTGAGAGGAATTGAAAAAGGCCTCCTTCTGCACTTTAGATCAGCACTGTCCAGTAGAACCTTTGTGATGATGAAACTGTTCCTTATCTGTGCTGTCCAATTTGGTAGCCACTGGCCTCACATGGTGATTGAGCACATAAAATGTGACTGGTGTCACTGAGGAACTGAATTGTCAGTGTTATTTAATTTAGTTCATTAAAATTTAAATAGTTACATATGCTAGAGGCTGTCATACTGAACAGTGCAGTGTTAGCCTCTTAATGGTGGTTAACTCTTGAAGGAGAGTGGAATTGAGAGTCAGGGTGTGGGGTAGCACCAGAAAACTTTCCTGCTTTCCTCTGCATACTGCAATACCATTTGCACTTTTGGTAAGCATTTGTTACTTTTGCTTTTTTTTTTTTTTTGTGGTACGCGGGCCTCTCACTGTTGTGGCCTCTCCCGTTGCGGAGCACAGGCTCTGGACGCGCAGGCCCAGCGGCCATGGCTTACGGGCCCAGCTGCTCCACGGCATGTGGGATCTTCCCGGACCGGGGCACGAACCCGTGTCCCCTGCATCGGCAGGCGGACTCTCAACCACTGCGCCACCAGGGAATCCCCTACTTTTGCATTTTTAAAAACTGTGTAGCAATCTGGAAAAGGCAAAACTTTGGTGACAGTAAAAAGATGAGTGGTTGCTTGGGGTAGGAGAAAGAGGGATGAATAGACAGAGAGCATGGAGTATTTTTAGATCAGTGAAACTATTCTATATGATGCTATAATGGTGGATACATGTTACTGTAAATTTGTCCAAGCCCACAGAATGTATAAAATCAAGAGTGAACCCTAATGTAAACCTGGACTTCGGATTATAATGATGTATCAATGTAGGTTCATCCATTGTAGGACATGTACCATTCTGGTGGGGGATGCTGATATTGGGGGAGGCTCTGCATATGTGGGGATGGGGGGTATATGGGAAATCTCTGTACCTGCTGTTGAATTTTGCTATGAACCTAAAACTGCTCTAAAAATAAAGTCTATTTAAAAAGAAAAAAAAAAGACATTTTGGAGAAGAAATATGTGCCTTTATTCTCAGAGAGGACTTAGAAAGTTGGAAAAGGTTTTAGATTTTTAGTCTAATGCCTGCATCTTTCTCAGGGAGCATCTAAGTCCAGAGAAGAGAAGGGACTCACTTAACCTGGTGAGTGACAGAGGACTAGGACCCAGGCATCCAGATTTCCACTTTCATAGCTCTTTCAATTTCATGATAAGGCATTGTTTATGTGAGTTTGGTTAATGTTGCTGTGGTTTTCCTATGTACCTAGAAATCAGTGACATGCCATGATTTAAGTTCAAATTCAACTGTTCATTGCTGGTATATAGGAAAGAGATTGATTTTTTTAAAATATTAACCTTGTATCCTACAACCTTGCTTTAATGACTTATTAGTGCAGGAGTTTTTTTGTTGATTCTTTCAGATTTTCTACATAGACAATCCTGTCATCTGTGAATAAAGACAGTTTTATTACTTCCTTCCCAATCTGTGTACCTTTTATTCTTTTTCTTGCCTTGTTGCATTAGCAAGGACTTCTAGTATGATGTTGAAAAGGAGTGGTGAGGGGGCATCCTTGCCTTGTAACTGATCTTAGTGGGGAAAGCTTTGAGTTTCTCAACATTGAGGATGATATGAACGGAAGGTTTTTTGTAGACTTTTTTTTAATCAAGTTGAGAAATCTCCCCTCTATTCCTACTTTACTGAGAGTTTTTATGATGAATGGGTCCTGAATTGTCAAATGCTTTTTCTGCATTTATTGATATGATCACATGATTTTTCTTTTTTAAAAAATATTTATTTATTTTATTTTTTGCTGCATTGTGTCTTAGTTGCAGCGTGCAGGATGTTCGTTGTGGCATGTAGGATCCTCCGCTGTGGCACACCAGCTACTCTCTAGTTGTGGGATGCGGGCTCCAGAGCACACGGGCTCTGTAGCTGCGGCATGCAGGCTCTCTAGTCATGGCCCACATACTCAGTAGCTGCGGCGGGTTGCCCCATGGCATGTGGGATCTTAGTTCCCTGACCAGGATCGAACCTGCATCCCCTACATTGGAAGGCGGATTCTTAACCACTGGACCACCAGGGAAGTCCCTTGATTTTTCTTTTTTAGTTTGTTGTTTTGATGGATTACATTAACTGATTTTTTTTATTGTTAAATTTTTTTTAACATCTTTATTGCAGTATAATTTCTTTACAATGGTGTGTTAGTTTCTGCTTTATAACAAAGTGAATCAGTTATACATATACATATGTTCCCACATCTCTTCCCTCTTGCATCTCCCTCCCTCCCACCCTCCCTATCCCACCCCTCCAGGCGGTCACAAAGCACCGAGCTGATCTCCCTGTGCTATGCGGCTGCTTCCCACTAGCTATCTACCTTACGTTTGGTAGTGTATACATGTCCATGCCTCTTTATTGCTTTGTCACCGTTTACCCTTCCCCCTCCCCATAGCCTCAAGTCCATTCTCTAGTAAGTCTGTGTCTTTATTCCTGTTTCACCCCTAGGTTTTTCATGACATTTTTTTTTCTTAAATTCCATATATATGTGTTAGCATACGGTATTTGTCTCTCTCTTTCTGACTTACTTCACTCTGTATGACAGACTCTAGGTCTATCCACCTCATTACAAATAGCTCAATTTCGTCTCTTTTTATGGCTGAGTAATATTCCATTGTATATATGTGCCACATCTTCTTTATCCATTAATCCGATGATGGACACTTAGGTTGTTTCCATCTCTGGGCTATTGTAAATAGAGCTGCAATGAACATTTTGGTACATGACTCTTTTTGAATTATGGTTTTCTCAGGGTATATGCCCAGTAGTGGGATTGCTGGGTCATATGGTAGTTCTATTTGTAGCTTTTTAAGGAACCTCCCTCCATACTGTTCTCCACAGTGGCTGTATCAATTTACATTCCCACCAACAGTGTAAGAGGGTTCCCTTTTCTCCACACCCTCTCCAGCATTTATTGTTTCTAGATTTTTTGATGATGGCCATTCTGACTGGTGTGAGATGATATCTCATTGTCGTTTTGATTTGCATTTCTCTAATGATTAATGATGTTGAGCATTCTGTCATGTGTTTGGTGGCAATCTGTATATCTTCTTTGGAGAAATGTCTATTTAGATCTTCTGCCCATTTTTGGATTGGGTTGTTTGTGTTTTTGATATTGAGCTACATAAGCTGCTTGTAAATTTTGCAGATTAATCCTTTGTCAGTTGCTTCATTTGCAAATATTTTCTCCCATTCTGAGGGTTGTCTTTTGGTCTTGTTTATGGTTTCCTTTGCTGTGCAAAAGCTTTTAAGTTTCATTAGGTCCCATTTGTTTATTTTTCTTTTATTTCCATTTCTCTAGGACGTGGGTCAAAAAGGATCTTGCTGTGATTTATGTCATAGAGTGTTCTCCCTATGTTTTCCTCTAAGAGTTTGATAGTGTATGGCCTTATATTTAGGTCTTTAATCCATTTTGAGTTTATTTTTGTGTACGGTGTTAGGGAGTGTTCTAATTTCATACTTTTACATGTACCTGTCCAGTTTTCCCAGCACCACTTATTGAAGAGGCTGTCTTTTCTCCATTGTATCTTCTTGCCTCCTTTATCAAAGATAAGGTGACCAAATGTGCGTGGGTTTATCTCTGGGCTTTCTATCCTATGCCATTGATCTATATTTCTGTTTTTGTTCCAGTACCATACTGTCTTGATTACTGTAGCTTTGTAGTATAGTCTGAAGTCAGGGAGCCTGATTCCTCCAGCTCCGTTTATCTTTCTCAAGATTGCTTTGGCTATTCGGGTCTTTTGTGTTTCCATACAAATTGTGAAATTTTTTGTTCTAGTTCTGTAAAAAATGCCATTGGTAGTTTGATAGGGATTGCATTGAATCTGTAGATTGCTTTGGGTAGTGTAGTCATTTTCACAATGTTGATTCTTCCAATCCAAGAACATGGTATATCTCTCCATCTATGTGTATCATCTTTAATTTCTTTCATCAGTGTCTTATAATTTTCTGCATACAGGTCTTTTGTCTCCTTAGGTAGGTTTATTCCTAGGTATTTTATTCTCTTTGTTGCAGTGGTAAATGGGAGTGTTTTCTTAATTTCTCTCTCATATTTTTCATCAGTATATAGGAATGCTAGAGATTTCTGTGCATTAATTTTGTATCCTGCTACTTTACCAAATTCATTGATTAGCTCTAGTAGTTTTCTGGTAGCATCTTTAGGATTCTGTATGTATAGTATCAGGCCATCTGCTAACAGTGACAGCTTTACTTCTTTTCTGATTTGGATTCCTTTTATTTCTTTTTCTTCTCTGATTGCTGTGGCTAAAACTTCCAAAGTGATGTTGGATAATAGTGGTGAGAGTGGGCAACCTTGTCGTGTTCCTGATCTTAGTGGAAATGGTTTCAGTTTTTCCCCATTGAGGATGATGTTGGCTGTGGGTTTGTCATATATGGCCTTTATTATGTTGAGTTAAGTTCCCTCTATGCCTACTTTCTGCAGGGTTTTTAACATAAATGGGTGTTGAATTTTGTCAAAAGGTTTCTCTGCATCGATTGAGATGATCATGCGGTTTTTCTCCTTCAGTTTGTTAATATGGTGTATCACATTGATTGATTTCGGTGTGTTTAAGAATCCTTGCATTCCTGGGATAAACCCCACTTGATCATGGTGTATGATCCTTTTAATGTGCTGTTGGATTCTGTTTGCTAGTATTTTGTTGAGGATATTTGTATCTGTGTTCATCATTGATGTTGGCCTGTAGTTTTCTTTCTTTGTGACATCTTTGTCTGGTTTTGGTATCAGGGTGATGGTGGCTTCATAGAATGAATTTGGGAGTGTTCCCCCCTCTGCTATATTTTGGAAGAGTTTGAGAAGGATAGGTGTTAGCTCTTCTGTAAACGTTTGGTAGAATTCGCTGGTGAAGCCATCTGGTCCTGGGCTTTTGTTTGCTGGAAGATTTTTTTTTTTTTTTTTTTTTTGTGGTATGCGGGCCTCTCACTGTTGTGGCCTCTCCCGCTGTGGAGCACAGGCTCCGGACGTGCAGGCTCAGTGGCCATGGCTCACGGGCCCAGCTGCTCCGTGGCATGTGGGATCTTCCCGGACCGGGGCATGAACCTGCGTCCCCTGCATCGGCAGGCGGACTCTCAACCACCACGCCACCAAGGAAGCCCTGCTGGAAGATTTTTAATCACAGTTTCAATTTCAGTGCTTGTGATTGGTCTGTTCATATTTTCTATTTCTTCCTGGTTCAGTCTCGGAAGGTTATGCATTTCTAAGAATTTGTTGATTTCTTCCACGTTGTCCATTTTATCAGCATAGAGTTGCTTGTAGTGATATCTCATGATCCTTTGTATTTCTGCAGTGTCAGTTGTTACTTCTCCTTTTTCATTTCTAATTCTACTGATTTGAGTCTTCTCCCTTTTTTTCTTGATGAGTCTGGCTAATGGGTTAATCAATTTTGTTTATCTTCTCAAAGAACCAGCTTTTAGTTTTATTGATCTTTGCTATCATTTCCTTCATCTCTTTTTCATTTATTTCTGATGTGATCTTTATGATTTCTTTCCTTCTGCTAACTTTGGGGTTTTTTTGTTCTTCTTTCTCTAATTGCTTTAGGTGTAAGGTTAGGTTGTTTACTTGAGATGTTTCTTGTTTCTTAAGGTAGGATTGTATTGCTATAACTTCCCTCTTATAACTGCTTTTGCTGCATCCCATAGGTTTTGCATTGTCGTGTTTTCATTGTCATTTGTTTCTAGGTATTTTTAAATTTTCTCTTTGATTTCTTTAGTGATCTCTTGGTTATTAAGTAGTGTATTGTTTAGCCTCCATGTATTTGTTTTTTTTACAGATTTTTTCCCTGTAATTGATACCTAGTCTCATAGCGTTGTGGTCTGAAAAGATCCTTGATACAATTTCAATTTTTTAAAATTTACCAAGGCTTGATTTGTGACCCAAGATATGATCTATCCTGGACAGTGTTCCATGAGCACTTGAGAAGAATGTGTATTCTTTTGTTTTTGGATGGAATGTCCCATAAATATCAATTAAGTCCATCATCTTTAATGTATCATTTAAAGCTTGTGTTTCCTTATTTATTTTAATTTTGGTTGATCTGTCCATTGGTGAAAGTGGGGTGTTAAAGTCCCCTACTATGATTGTGTTACTGTCGATTTCCCCTTTTATGGCTGTTAGTATTTGCCTTATGTATTGAGGTGCTCCTGTGTTGGGTGCATAGATATTTACAATTGTTATATCTTCTTGGATTGATCCCTTGATCATTATGTAGTGTCCTTCTTTGTCTCTTGTAACAGTCATTATTTTAAAGTCTATTTTGTCTGATATGAGAATTGCTATTCCAGCTTTCTTTTGATTTCCATTTGCATGGAATATCTTTTTCCATCCCCTCATTTTCAGTCTGTATATGTCCCTAGGTCTGAAGTGGGTCTTTTGTAGACAGCATATGTATGGGTCTTGTTTTTGTATCCATTCAGCCAGTCTATATCTTTTGGTTGGAGCATTTAATCCATTTACATTTAAAGTAATTATCAGTATGTATGTTCCTATTACCATTTTCTTAATTGTTTGGGGTTTGTTATTATAGATCTTTTCCTTCTCTTGTGTTTTCTGCCTAGAGAAGTTCCTTTAGCATTTGTTGTAAAGCTGGTTTGGTGGTGCTGAATTTTCTTAGCTTTTGCTTGTCTGTAAAGGTTTTAATTTCTCCATCAAATCTGAGTGGAATTCTTGCTGGGTACAGTAATCTTGGTTGTAGGCTTTTCTCCTTCATCACTTTAAATATGTCCTGCCACTCCCTTCTCGCTTGCAGAGTTTCTGCTGAAAGATCAGTTGTTAACCTTATGGGGATTCCTTTGTGTGTTATTTGTTGTTTTTCCCTTGCTGCTTTTAATATGTTTTCTTTGTATTTAATTTTTGATAGTTTGATTAATATGTGTCTTGGCATGTTTCTCCTTGGATTTATCTTGTATGGGACTCTGTGCTTTCTGGACTTGATTATCTCTTTCCTTCCCCATATTAGGGAAGTTTTCAACTATAATCTCTTCAAATATTTTCTCAGTCCCTTTCTTTTTCTCTTCTTCTTCTGGGACCCCTATAATTCGAATGCTGGTGCGTTTAATGTTGTCCCAGAGGTCTCTGAGACTGTCCTCAGTTCTTTTCATTCTTTTTTCTTTATTCTGCTCTGCAGTAGTTATTTCCACTATTTTATCTTCCAGGTCACTTATCTATTCTTCTGCCTCAGTTATTCTGCTCTTGATCCCTTCTAGAAAATTTTTAATTTCATTTATTGTGTTGTTCATCATTGTTTGATTGCTTTTTAGTTCTTCTAGGTCCTTGTTAAATGTTTCTTGCATTTTGTCTATTCTATTTCCAAAATTTTGGATCATCTTTACTATCATTATTCTGAATTCTTTTTCAGGTAGATTGCCTAATTCCTCTTCATTTGTTAGGTCTGGTGGGTTTTTATCTTGCTCCTTCATCTGCTGTGTGTTTTTCTGTCTTCTCATTTTGCTTATCTTACTGTGTTTGGCATCTCCTTTTCACAGGCTGTGGGTTCATAGTTCCCGTTGTTTTTGGTGTCTGTCCCCAGTGGCTAAGGTTGGTTCAGTGGGTTGTGTAGGCTTCCTGGTGGAGGGGACTAGTGCCTGTGTTCTGGTGGATGAGGCTGGATCTTGTCTTTGTGGTGGGCAGGTCCACGTCTGGTGGTGTGTTTTGGGGTGTCTGTGGCCTTATTATGATTTTAGGCAGGCTCTCTGCTAATGGATTGGGTTGTGTTCCTGTTTGCTAGTTGTTTGGCATATGGTGTCCAGCACTGTAGCTTGCTGGTCGTTGAGTGAAGCTGGGTCTTGGTGTTGACATGGAGATCTCTGGGAGATTTTCACCGTTTGATACTAGGTGGAGCTGGGATGTCTCTTGTGGACCAGTGTCCTGAACTCTCCCACCTCAGAGGCACAGCCCTGATGCCTGGCTGGAGCACCAAGAGCCTTTCATCTACACAGAAAAAGAGAAAAAGTGGAAAAAAATATATATCTTTGCTCCCAAAGTCCACCTCCTCAATTTGGGATGATTCGTTGTCTTTTCAGGTATTCCACAGATGCAGGGTATATCAAGTTGATTGTGGAGATTTAATCCGCTGCACCTGAGGCTGCTGGGAGAGATTTCCCTTTCTCTTCTTTGTTCGCGCAGTTCCCAGGGCTCAGCTTTGGATTTGGCCCCGCCTCTGCGTGTAGGTCGCCGGAGGGCATCTGTTCTTCGCTCAGACAGGACGGGGTTAAAGGAGCCGCTGATTCGGGGGCTCTGGCTCACTCAGGCCGGGGGCAGGGAGGGGTGCGGATGCTGGGCGAGCCTGTGGCGGCAGAGGCCGGCGTGATGTTGCACCAGCCTGAGGCGTGCCGTGTGTTCTCCTGGGTAAGTTGTCCCTGGATCACGGGACCCTGGCAGTGGCGGGCTGCACAGCCTCCCGGGAGGGGAAGTGGGGATAGTGACCTGTGCTTGCACACAGGCTTCTTGGTGGCGGCAGCAGCAGCCTTAGTGTCTCATGCCCGTCTCTGGAGTCCGCGCTTTTAGCCGCGGCTCGCGCCCTTCTCTGGAGCTCCTTTAAGCAGCGCTCTTAATTCCCTCTCCTCGCGCACCAGGAAACAAAGAGGCAAGAAACAGTCTCTTGCCTGTTCGGCAGGTCCAGACTTTTTCCCCGACTCCCACCCGGCTAGCCATGGTGCACTAACCCCCTTCAGGCTGTGTTCACGCTGCCAACCCCAGTCCTCTCCCTGCGCTCCGACCGAAGCCCGAGCCTCAACTCCCAGCCCCGCCCGCCCCGTTGAGTGAGCAGAGAAGCCTCTCGGCCTGGTGAGTGCTGGTCGGCACCGATCCTCTGTGCGGGAATCTCTCCGCTTTGCCCTCCGCACCTCTGTTGCTGTGCTCTCCTCCGCGGCCCCGAAGCTTCCCCCCTCCGCCACCCGCAGTCTCCGCCCGCGAAGGGGCTTCCTAGTGTATGGAAACGTTTCCTCCTTCACAGCTCCCTCCCACTGGTGCAGGTCCCGTCCCTATTCTTTTGTCTCTGTTTTTTTCTTTTTTCTTTTGCCCTACCCAGGTACATGGGGAGTTTCTTGCCTTTTGGGAGGTTTGAGGTCTTCTGCCGGCGTTCACTAGGTGTTCTGTAGGAGCTGTTCCACACGTAGATGTATTTCTGATGTATTTGTGGGGAGGAAGATGATCTCTGCATCTTACCCTCCGCCATCTTGAAGCTCCTCCAATTGATTTTTTTTTAAATTAGTTAATTAATTAATTTATTTTTGCTGTGTTGGGTCTTTGTTTCTGTGTGAGGGCTTTCTCCAGTTGTGGCAAGCGGGGGCCACTCTTCATCGCAGTGTGCGGGCCTCTCACTATTGCGGCCTCTGTTGTTGCGGAGCACAGGCTCCAGACGCGCAGGATCAGTAATTGTGGCTCACGGGCCTAGTTGCTTCGCGGCATGTGGGATCCTCCCAGATCAGGGCTCGAAACTGCGTCCGCTGCATTGACATTCTCAACCACTGAGCCACCAGGGAAGCCCCCCTCCAATTGATTTTTGATTGTTGATCCTGTCTTGCATATCTGGGATGGATCCCACTTGATTGGGTCATCTAATGATTTAGACAAAGGAAATTAATTCCTAAAACTTGTTCTTTTTGATAAATAAACGGCACCTCTTAAATCAGTTATTTTCCCTCCATCATTTATTTTGGAGATAATATCTTTTCTCTTTATTAATTACTATAGAGCACATAGTAAAAGTTCAAATAATGCAAAAAATTTTTAAATGAAAAATAAATGCTCCTCCAACACCAGACCCTAGATGCACTCCTCAGAGGCCACCACTCTCCACAGATTTTTTTGGGTGCATCCTTCCAGAATTTCCTTCCAGAATTTTCTGCTTCCTTTCAGAAAAAAATAATGACCTCCTTTTATTATGGACTAATAACAACCCTACTGAGGTGTAGTTTTTATGGGCCAAGTGACCTGGAGAGTTGTTTTATAGGGCTAGTTTGGCTGACACTTCTAGAACTAGAGTTAAGGTGCACTGGGTTTTTGTCTCAGGCTCTGAATGTCTCCAGAAATGTTGGCGTCCACTTGATGTTTCTCTCGGCTCCTTTATTCTCGTTGGTGGGCTTGTCTTTGTGCTGGATGACTGATAGTCACATCCTATTTTTGGGGGAGTGTCCTCACTGCTTCTTTCATTATGTCATTTTATATTCCCCCAGTAGCGTGACTGGAATAAATGAAGAACGCTTCCATGCTCTTCCCCTTCTCTGCTCACCTCTGTGTCTTGCAGACTTAGGATGTCTTCAAAGAGGACCTTTCCTCCCAAAGATCCTGTTTAAAATTCCACTCCCTCAGTGATGTGTGAAGAACAGTCAGAAATACTGAAAGACGTTTGATGTGTGAGATTTCTTCCAGGGAATAGTGACTTACTTAGATCCCAGAGGACCTCAGTCAGTGAGGGGCAAGAAGAAAGGGGGCCTGACCTCAGGGCAAAGGAGAGCAGAAAGGGAAGCCACGGGCATTTGCTCAGGTAGTGTGTGAGTGTGCCTTGCAGTGAGGGTTTTAGGTGCCTCTACGACCATGGTAGTCCCTGTGCACATTTTTGCAGGAGGGCTTAGAAAGATTTTCCAATCACATTTGATCAACCAGTAAGCATTTATTAAACCAACAAAATTTTAATGCCCCATCGCATACACTATCTGAGTCTTCTCGCTAAAGTGACACTCCAAGTCACATTGCTCCTTGTCACTTTTTTCATAGCACTTATGGCTATTTATTAACTTCTTCAGTCCTTTGGGTGCCTGCTTGCTGTCTGTCTTCCCCACTAGGCTGGCAGCTCCGTGAGGGCAGGGATGCTGCTGCATCCCAGTGTCTGGTGCCTGGGACACTGTAAGTGCTTAATACAAATATCGATTAGCTGAAATAATACATAATGAATATACACTTTACCAAATAGTAATGACAGTAGTGAGTGATCACCAACATTTCTGGAGCACTTACTATGTGCCAGCTCCTGTGCTAGCCACCTTTCCTCTCATTTAATCCTCAGAAGCAGCTCTATGAAGTGAGAATTAATATCCCTATTTTATAGGTTAGGAAGATGGGCCAAGAAATGTATCCTGTGCCAGGACATACAGCCAGTAAGCAGTGGGCTGAGATGTGAACCTTGGTCTGTCCAAGAGCACAAAGTTCAAGGTATGCGGTATAATCCCTAGGGATGTTAACCGTGAGTAGTGACTGCAGAAACGGGCCCAAAGGAGCAGGTTGCCACCTTCCAGGTGAGTGTCGGGTGGCTGGTGGCAGGCCAGGCATCTGCTCTTCAGGAATTGAAATGGAGACACCCAGGCAGTCGTCAACACCGTGCTGCGGGGTGGGTTTATCCCTGATGTGAGTTCCTGGTAGATATTTTGAGCAGTCATGAATTATTTAGGTACCGAGACAGAAACACTTCCTGGCATTGAATCCTAACTGAAAATTGTGCATGAAATTAAAGTCAAGAGGTTCAGCAGTTATTTATGTTTTCTGTTAATGAATGAGGAAAAAAACACCCTTTCAGCCATCAGCTTTATGTTTCACCTTCTTGTTTCTCTTCCCTGGATCTCCAAGCGGCTCCTCAGTGCTTTGTGAGTCTTTATTTTTATTTTTTTATATATCATATCTTGCAAAATACCTGAGAGCCGTTTTCACCGTTCTGAGTGCCCGGAGAGTGCTCAGTTTGATCCATTCTCCCACAAGGAGAGCTTCAGCAGAGAGAAATGAGGCCTAATCAGCCCCCTCACCATGGCAGACTCCCTCCTTCTCTGGGCCCTCTCCGAGCCTCGCTGCTTTCCCTCCTTCTGGGCTGTTGTGCTAATTGGGAATCAACTGAGCTATTATTGTGAATTTATACAACACATTATGTGTTGTATAATGCCTCATATTCAGTTTATCAGTCATTTCTTAAGTAACTAACTAGGGAAGGAGGAGAATTCAGAAGGGTCTAGGCCCAACTCGCAGGCTTATCCTAGTGGGTTAACCTGGTGAGGGCAAAACTTGTAAGAGGGACCAAGTGCATGTTCTTAATGAGGGTCGGTGCTGGTCAGTCCCTGAGAGGGATACCCCCATATTTCCATGTCTTTTTCTTTTGGCTGCACTGCATGGCTTCAGGGATCTTAGTTCCCCGACGAGGGAATGGACCTGGGCCCCAGCAGTGAAAGCACCAAGTCCTAACCACTGGACCGCCAGGGACTTAACCCCATGTCTTTTTTTTTTTTTTTTTTTTTTTGCGATACGCGGGCCTCTCACTGTTGTGGCCTCTCCCGTTGCGGAGCACAGGCTCCGGATGCGCAGGCTCAGCGGCCATGGCTCACGGGCCTAGCCGCTCCACGGCATGTGGGATCTTCCCGGACCGGGGCACGAACCCGTGTCCCCTGCATCGGCAGGCGGACTCTCAACAACTGCGCCACCAGGGAAGCCCCCATGTCTTTTTTTTTTAAGTTTTATTGAGATATAATACACATACCATACAGTTCACCCATTTAAAGTGTATAATTCAGTGGGTTTTAGTATATTCACAGGGTTGTACAACCATCACCACAGTCAACTTTAGAGCATTCCATCACTCCCCAAAGAAACACCAGACTGCTTAGTCATCACTCCACCCAACCCCTGCATTTCCCCCAGCAGCCACTAATCTACTTTCTGTCTGTATAGATTTGCCTATTCTGGACATTTCATATACATGGAATCATAAGATATGTGGTCTTTGTGACTAATGTCTTTCAATTAACATAATGGTTTCTGGGTTCATTCATGTTGTATCAGTACTTCATTCATACTTGTATCAGGATGTATGAGTAACTTTATTTCTTTTCATTGCCAAATACTATTCCATTGTATGGATATACCACAGTTTGTTTATCCGTTCATTTTGTGATGGACATTTGAGTTGTGTCTACTTTTTGGCTATTATGGATAATGCTGCTATGAACATTTATGTACAGGTTTTTGTGTGGACATACATTTTTATTTACCGAGGAGTAGAATTGCTAGTGCATGTGGTAATTCTATGTTTAAGCTTTGAGGAACTGGCAGACTGTTATCCACAGTGGCTCAACTATTTTACCTTCCTGCCAGCAGTATATGAGGGTTCCATTTTCTCCACATTCTCACGAGTAACATTGTTATTATTTGACTTTTTGACTACAGCCCTCTTAGTAGGTGTGAAGTAAAGTGGATTTGCACTGTGGCTTGGGTTTGTATTTCCCTGGTGGCTTCCACTGTATCTTGACAATAAAATTTTTTTATACATATGTATTTATTTTTGGTGAGAACACAAGTTCTACTCTTGGCAAATTTCAATTATATAATACAGTGTAATTGACTATAATCACTATGTTTTACATTACATTCTCAGACCTTATTCATCTTATTTACCAGTCTTATAGCTGAAAGTATGTACCCTTTATCAACGTCTCCCTATTTTCCCCAGCCCCTGGCAACTACTTTTTTACTCTCTATTTCTTTGAATTTGACTTTTTTTTCCCCCTGATTCCACATATAAGTGATACCATGCAGTTTTTATCTTTCTCTGTCTGGCTCATTTCGCTTAGCAAAGTGTTCTCAAATTTTATTCATGTTGTTGCAAATGGCAGGCTTTCATTCTTTCTCATGGCTGAATAATATTCCATTGTTATGTATATAAATGTATCCTTTGATGAACACTTAGGTTGTTTCCGTATCTTGGTTTTTGTGAATAATGCTGCAATAAACATGGGAGTGCAGTTATCTCTTCATTATCCTGCTTTCATGTCCTTTGGATATATACCCAGAAGTGGGATTGCTGGGTCATATGGTGGTGGATGTATTTAAAAACTTTTTTTTAATCGAAGTACAGTTGATTTACAATATTGTGTTAGTTTCAGATGTACAGCAAAGTGATTCAGTTACACATAGTTTTTTCAGATTATTTTCCATTATAGGTTATTATGAGATATTGAATATAGTTCCCTGTGCTATACAGTAAATCCTTGTTGCTTATCTATTTTATGTATAGTAATGTGTATCTGTTAACCCATATTCCTAATTTCCCCTCCCCACTTCCTTTTCCCTTTGGTCACCATAAATTTGTTTTCTATGTCTGTGAGTCTGTTTCCATTTTGTATATAGATTAATTTGTATTATTTTTTAGATTCCACATAAAAGTGATATCACATAGCATTTGTCTTTCTCTGTCTGACTTACTTCACTTAGTGTGATAATCTCTAGGTCCATCCATGTTGCTGCGAATGGCAATATTTCATTCTTTTTTATGGCTGAGTAATATTCCGCCTTCTTAAACCAATCATCTGTTGATGGGAATTTTGGTTGTTTCCATGTCTTGACAATAAAATTTTTACTTAGGCGGCTGGATGTTCTGCTGGGGGTTAATATTGGAACAGACGAGGAGAGTGACTGTCTCTGGAACCCTCCTCTCCTCAGGCAACCTCACGTCCATGGGGCATCCCTCACCCTTGAGCCTTTTCTGTCTGTGGGACTGGGGGAGGGGGTAGACCAAGTCTGAACCACTGCCCAGGCCTTCGCTCTGTTAGCCACCTTCAGAGTTGGCCTTCTGGTTTACTGGCCATTCTTAATTATCCCATGACCCACAAAAAACATGAAGATTTAAAACAATTTGCTTTTAAAATTCAGTTACAGATGTTGTCCTGTCATAACTGCAAGCTGAGTTTTGAAAGTTTCTAAGGTCACAGGTGTTTTGATGAAGACACTATATGTCAAGCCCGCAGCACAGAAGAAAGTCTGTGTTTTCCAGCTTTCCTGTGTCCTCAAAAATGAATGGATAAGCAGAGCCCAAATCCTCGGAAATATGTTTATTTTGAAAAATTAAATTCCTTATCTTGAGAGAGTTGTAGATTTATATGCAGTTGTAAGAAGTACTACCAAGAGATCCCATCCTTGGACCGTTTACCTGTGGGAGAAAATAAAGATTTACTGAGGGACTGGAAAATAACTCTGGAAGCATGCCAGGAATTCCAACTATTTCTGCTGCCATCAGCTCCCTGCTTTCCCCAGGATGAGGACCTTATGACCCAACAATCAAATAAGCTGCTCCCGAGGAGTGGTTACTTATTGACAGCAGCTATTCAGCGTTGCGATTGATTTTGGCTTAAGGTGGACAAACCTAATAACAGTACCCCCCTTCTCTTCCTTCTCATTCTTGTTCTTAAGGGTCAGTTGCTAATATTGAATCTTTCCTGCCATGGCTGCTGCTGCTGCCCCTAATCCTTTGAACTTTTAAAAGACATTAAGCCTGCCACGGCTCTCATTTTAACTTAGACCTACCCACACTGGGAGAAAATCCTCTAAACGAGGCAATGAATGTAAATAAGCTAATGATTATAAAATTGGTCAGTGTAGTACCTGGCATATCATTTGAGTTTGGTTCTTTCAGTGATTCCACACATATTTATAGAACTATAACTCTGTGTTAGGCATTGTTTAAGATGCTAGGGGTACAATTAGAGAAAAAAAAACCACGTAGAAATTTCTGCCCTCATGTAGCTTACATTCTCCTGAGGGGAGAAAAAAAGATTACAACAGAAAACAAAATCAAAAAGTAAAATAATGGATAAAAAGTAGGGAGTGAGGGCAAAGTGGGGAGGCGGAGGGAGTGGGGATGGATTCCATTAAAAAAAACCTTTTAATATTGTGCTGTACATTACATCCCCAGGACTTATTTATCTTATAACTGGAAGTTTGTACCTTTTGACCCCCCTTCACCCATTTCACACCCCGGCCCCTCCCACCCCACTCCTGGCAACCACTGATCTGTCCTCTCTATCTGTGAGTTCAGTTCTTTGCTTTTTTTAGATAACTCACATAAGTGAAGTCATACAGTATTCGTCTTTTTCTGTCTGACTTATTTCACTCAATAAAACCCTCCAAGTCCATCCATGTTGTTGCAAATGGCAAAATTTCATTCTTTTTTATGGCTGAGTAGTATTCCATTGTGTGTGTGTGTATGTGTGTGTGTCACATCTTCTCTATCCATTTATCTGTTGATGGACACTTAAGTTGCTTCCCTATCTTGGCAATTGTAAATAACGCTAAATAATGCTGCTATGAACGTCAGGGTGTGTGTATCTTTTCAAATTAGGTTTGTTTTTTTTTTTTGGATATATACCCAGGAGTGGGATTGCTGGGTCATACAGTAGTCCTATTTTTAGTTTTTGGAGAAACCTCCATACTGTTTTCCACTATCGCTGCACCAGTTTACATTCTCACCAACAGTGTACAAGAGTTCCCTTTTTGCTACATCTTTGCCGACGTTTGTTATTTGTATTCTTTTGATGATAGCTATTCTGACAGGTGTGAGGTGATATCTTATTGTGGTTTTGATTTTGCATTTCCTTTATGATTAACGATGTTGCGCATCTTTTCATGTGCCTGTTGGCCATCTGCATTTCCTCTTTGGAAAAACGTCTATTCAGTTTTTCTGCCAATTTTTTAATCGGGTTGTTTGTTTTTTGATGTTGAGTTATTTGATGTTGAGCTATTTATATATGTTGGGTATTAACCCCTTATCAGTCATATCATTTGCAAATATTTTCTCCCATTCAGTAGGTTGTCTTTTCCTTTTGTCAATGGTTTCCTTTGCTGTGCAAAAGCAGCCCTATACATTGCATAAAGGAATGAGCATGGCTGTGTCTTATAAAAGTTCATTTACATAAATAGGCAGAAGAGCAGGTTTGGCCACGGACTGCAGTTTGTCAATCCCTGCACTAGAATAAAAAATGTGAGGGAGGTGAGAAATCAGGCCCTGTGGATGGGTGTCTTCGGGGAGAGCACTCTGAGCAGAAGCAACAACCAGTGCAGAGGCCCTGAGGCGGGTTTGTGGCCGGCCTGAGAGAAGAACAGTAAAGACCGAGTGAACAAGTGGAAAACTAGTAGGAGACAAGGTGGGGGAGGTGGAGGGGCCGTTCCTATGGGGGTTTGTAAGCCAAGGTAAACTCAATGCATGTTTACTAAGGATATTCCAAAGAATAAGCAATGAACTGCTTTTTTAACAGTTGAAGTATGACATGCATATAGAAAGGTATTCAAGCAAGCAGCATGACACTTTTGTAAAGTGAACACAGGGTGACAGCACCCAGATCCAGAAACACAACCGGACTGACACTTCAGAAGCCCTCCCCATGCCTCCTCTCGGGCACTGCTCCTGGCGGGTGACCACCAGCCTGGCTTCTAACACCACAGGTTAGTTGTGCCCATTGTTGAACTTCATATAACTTTTCATAAGAGACACGTGTGGTATGCTCTCTCTTGCCTGCCTGCATCTGACTCCTTGGGCTTAAGGTTCTGTTTCTGAAATTCATCCTTGTTGCTGCTTTTGGTTATAATTTAATTCTCACTAAGGTATGGGAGTCAGTTCTATGAAGATATTATTTAGTTGTTTTTTCCACTGTTGATGGACATTTACATTGTTTCCAGTTTGGGCCGTTACAAGCTGCTTTGTTAGCTTTAACTTAAAAAAAAAAAACAAACTCAAGCACACAGAGTCAGCCACTTAAAAAAACAAACAAACTCAAGGACACAGAGTCAGCCACTTAAAAAAAAAAACAAACTCAAGGACACAGAGTCAGCCAAATATTTAGGGGCTTTTGGAAAACAGTTGCAAGTGTTTGAGAACAAGACATTTCACAGACTGTCCAGGGATGAGATTGTTTTCCTGCTGCAGCTCAGGAGGTCCAAGGCGACCAGCACTGAAGCTGCCACAGGCCTAGCTGTGTGGCTCGCGATCATGGAGTTGGTGTGGTTTGCTCAAGTGGCCAAGCCACCTTCCCCTGTGACACTCCTCTAGCAGACATCTGTCTGAGTGTTCCAGAAAGAGGCTCCTGTGGTGGGGCCTCTGGGGCTCCCACGAGCACTTCTGCAACCATGGTCTGTGGGATCACAGAGAACGTGTGTTCCCTAAATCTGTAAACCTGTGATGCAGAAACACGAAACTTTTTGGGCCGTGACACTTTCTTCCCACGTCCTTGGAAAGAACGTAAAACTTTAGGCAACTCAAGGTCAAATCTGCCTGGAGAAGGGAAGTCTGTGTCTGCGAGTATTCTTCATGAAGTGCTCAGGCAGCACCATGAGCAGATCACTTTCCCGTGCTTTGGAAGCTGACCTTTCTGAGCGCGCGGGTCTTGTGCTGAACACACAGGCCAGATGCGCTTTGCAGTTGCAGAGTCATGAGGTGGAAATCTGATCACTCTTAGGAGGACCTTGGTGGCTCTCCCATTCCTCCCGGCTCTCTCGGGCCACGTGTCCTGTTGCCCCTCTGCTCAGCCAGCACACGCCCTCCCATCTACATCATCCTCTTAACGATGCAGCATGGCCCCGGCTGCCCATCTGGTGGCCTCAGCCCTTGGCTAATCTTAGAACACTCCCAGGTGACCACGGGGGCTCACACAGCCTCCGTGTCCTTCTTGAGCACTTTCTGATTCGACTGGAGGGGGAACTTCCTCCTTGTGGACTCATTCTAAATTGAGGAGCCCAAGAAGACACACCAGTAGGTAAACTGAGGAAATAGGTAGGCTGGAAAAAGCAAGAGAGAAGGCAGCCTCCCAAGTTAGCAATTCTGAGCTTTCTCACCTGTTCATAGATGTAGGCTCTATTTTACAGGATTTCCCAGTGGCATGGCTATTTTCTAGACTCTTCCATCACTTCTATAAGAATCATTGTAAAATACCCCTTTCATGGTGCATTATTGTATGGTGGGGTGCTCTCTTTCTGTGTAGAAGAAATTCTCATGATAGGAATAGACACCAGGCACAGAGCAGATGTGTGGAAATTGTTTGCTGAAAGAATGAATAAGGAAAGTATGTCTTTGAACTTTCTATAGCAACTCTGACATCCCAGTGTATGGGGTCTCCTGAACCCAACATTGTTTGTTGTCTGACTCTAGCTGACCTAATCTGACAACACAACATCGCCTAGAAGACTTCCTGTTGCTCATTCATTCATTCATTCATTCACTCATCAAATATTTACTGTGCAAGGTCCTGAGAGAGGATCTGGAGATGTAGCAGTGAACAAGACAGTACAAGTACGTGGAGCTTCTATTCTAGTGGGAAGAATCTGGCAATAAGCAAACAGTAATACAAATAAAAATTAGGAAAGGTGGTGATGAATTCTATGTAGAAAAGTTCAGTTGGGTCAGGGAGGTGAGAGAGTGAGGTGGAATAGGGATGAGGCAGTGTTCTTTCTAGGGTGGCTGGGAAGGTCTCTCTGATAAGGTGGTGTTTGAGCAGAGGCCTAGAGGAAGTGAGGGGAACCAAGTAGGTATCTGGGAGAAGAACATTCCAGGAAAAGAGAAGAGGTTCAAAGGCCTCAAAGCAGAAGGGAGCAGTATCTGAGAGGGGTTGGAGGAGCGAGGGGAGAGGGCTGGGAGAGAAGCCCAGACAGGTGGAGGCAGGTCCACCCGGTGGGTCTTCCAGGTCCCTGGAAGCACTTAGAAGCCACTGGAAGGTTTTACTAGAGGGCAGCATGGTCAGACCTGTGTGTTTTAAGAGGATCACTCAGTTGCTGTGTGAGAATCGGCTCAAGGGGGACAGGAGCAAAAGCAAGGAGACCCATTGGAAGGCTGATACACTCTTCCTGGTGAGAGATGTACCCTTGTGTGGTGAGAATTTTTAGAACGCCCAAAGCTGCCAGACTGTCCAGTGGTCCAGAGCAGGGTGTTCTACTTTTGTGTGAATTTCAAGCTCAGGATATAAACACCTGCCTGGACTTGGAGAGGCAGCTGGTGAGGGCTTCCCTGGGCCCCTGCCCCACACTCCTCTTCCTCTCCAAGGACCCTCACCACGGAGCGCCGTGGGGCACAGACCCAGTGAAGCCAGGCAGCATCTGGGTGTTAGCAGCACTTGGTGCTCACCTGAAATGACAGCAGGACGCAGACCCCATTGTCACCAGCTTCAGGGCAGCCCCCTCCTCCTCTGAGGAGGAGAGTTTCACCTAGCTTTCATCACACAGGGCCTCCGTAAGCTGTAGTTCCCCTTCCCCTTCTTGCTGGAGTGAATTGGGCCTTTTCCTCCCTCCCTCCCTCCCTCCCTTCCTTCCTTCCTTCCTTCCTTCCCTCCCTCCCTCCCTCCCTTCCCCCTTTTCTCTCTCTTTCTTTCTCTTTCCCTTTCTTTCTCTCTCCCTCCCTCTCCCTTCTCTCTCACTTTCTTTCTTTCTCTCTCTCTTTCCTCCCTCCCCACTCCCACCCTTCCCTCCTTCCTTCCTTCTTCCCTCCCTCCGTTCCCTTTTTTCCTTCTTAATTGAGATATAATTTACATATAGCATTGAGTAAGTTTAAAGTGTACAACGTGTTGATTTGACACATTTATACATTGTGATTTGATTACCACTCTAGCTTTAGTTAACACCTCTAGCATGTCACATAATTATCATTTCCTTTTTGTGAGAACATTTAAGATCTAGTCTCTTAGCAATTTTGAAATATTATCATATAGTATTGTTGACTGTAATCACTGTGCTGTGCATTAGATCTCTAGAACTTATTTGTCATCTAGTTGCAAGTACTCTAAACAACATCTCCCCAATTCCCCCACACCCCACTCCCTGGTAACTACCACTCTACTCTCTGTTTCTATAATTTCGGCTTTTTTTGATTCCACATATAAGTGCTATCATGCAGTATTTATCTTCCTCTATCTGGCTTATCTCACTTAGTATAATGTCCTTGAGGTCCATCCATGTTGTTGCAAATGGCAGGATTTCCTTCTTTTTCATGGCTGAATACTATTCCATTGTATATTTATACCACACCTTTATCAATTCATTTACTGACAGACACTTAGGTTGTTTCCATATCTTGGCTATTGTGAATAATGCTGCAATGAACATGGGAGTGCAGACATCTTTTCAATATCCTGTTTTCATTTCCTTTGAATATATACTTAGAACTGTGATTACTGGATTATATGGTAGTTCTATTTTTAATTTTCTGAGGAACCTCCCTACTGCTTTCCATAGTGGCTGCACCAATTTACATTCCCACCACCAGTACACAAGGGTTCCCTTTCTGCCACATCCTTGCAGCACCTCTTATCTCTTGTCTTCTTGATGATTGCCATTCTCACAGGTGTGAGGTGGAGTTGGGCCTTTTCTGTCCATGATTTCAACCATGTCTTCTGGGGTGCGGCTTTCCTTACATGTCTCTGGATCTGAACTCACCCGGTTCACTTAGGTGGTGGAGGTGTGGCCCTTGAATGTTGACCATTCCAACCCGTATGTCCGGTTTACACCTCTTTGTCTTCACCATTTGGATGCTGCCTTGGTTATCTACTGCTACATAACAGATGACCACACACCGAGAGCCTTAAGACGACACTCATTTACTAGCTCTGTAGGCCAGAAGTGTGGTGGACTCAGCTGGGCTCTATGCTCAGGGAATCACAAAGCCACCGTCAAGGTTCAGCTGGGTTGGGCTTTTATTTGGAGGCTCAGGGAAAAATCTGTGTCCAAGGTCATTCAGGTTGGTGGTAGAAGCCAGTTCTTTGTGGTTGTAGAACTTCAGACCCCATTTTCTTGGCCGTCGGCCAAGAGCTACTCTCAGCGTCTAGAGGTCACCCACATTCCTTGTCATGCGACCCCCTCTGTCTTCAAGCCACAATGGTGCATTGAATCCTTCTCATGCTTTGACTCTCTCTGACTTCCCTTCTGCCACCAGTTGGAGCAAGCGCCCTGTTTTTAGGGATCATGTGATTCTATTTGGCCTATCTGGATAATCCAAGGTGATCTCCCTACCTGAAGTCAGCTGTGCCGTGTAGCACAGCGTAAGCATGGGGGCGCTGTCTCATCATAGTGATTGGTTCTGGGGATTAGGGCAGGACATCGTTGGGGCCATTTTAGAAATTCTGCCCACGCTGACAGATTCTTTTGCGTCCAATATCAATGGTATTTGCAGACTTGCCTTTGCCCTCATGACTGGTGTCCCTTGGTGATTACTACAGTGTGCTTTTACTCCCAGGACCTGAGTTCCTTCTTTTTCAGAGAGGCAGTTGGCATTTTGAAGCCACTTGGTGCTCTGGAACCCAGCATAGCGACCAAAAATCGGTGTTTGGTGTTTCTGTCTGACGCTGAATGGCAGGGAACCAAGAAATGGTGGCCTATTATATCATTATATGATCACTAAAGCCTCTCATTAAAGCTAAAATTATAAGGGCTGAGATGTTCAAGGCCCTGTGTGTTTGAAGTCTCATGGATCATAAAATGGGAAGTAATCTAATGTCCTAGGGCATCTGCTTTTTCCTGTCACAGCCAACTTCCAGGAAACGTACCAGAGGAGTCTTCCCACCTCTGCTGGAACCTCCCATGATCAGGAGCTCATTACCTTATGATGCAGTCTATGCCATTCTTGAACAGGTCTATTTATTAAAAAAATCTTCCTTCTATTGGCCCACATTGGCTTCCTTCTGACTCACCCAGTGTACCCATTTATAGCCTATAGCCACACCAAATGCCTCTTTTCTCTTATGAAATATGCTTATGCAGAGGCTTAGAGGCAGGCACCAAGCCTTGGGGCATCTCTTCTCCAGCTAGACTCCAACTTTTCAGGCAACCTGGCACGTTGCCTTCTCTTCTGGTGCTGGGTACACCTTTAGAATGCAGTCTCGGTCAAGGGCAAGGAACTTTTTCTGTTGTGCTCATCACTATATCCCCAGTGCCTAGCACATATGCCTTGTACATAGTAGGTACCAGTAAATATTTATTGATGGGCCGCAATCTCCTTTGGAACTTAGGTGTTTGCATGTTCTCCCTGATTGACATTGCCCAGTCTTGTGAGCCATCCCAGGTCTCTACCTAGAAACAGTTAATGTTCTCTGTCTTAAATCCTTTCCAGAACTAGGCATATAAACAGATAAATAAAACAAGTTAATGATTCAGGTGCTTGAGAGAGTTGCTTCCATAAGTAACAAATTTTGGTGCTTGACTTAAATTGTACCTCAGAGTTGCAGCAGGCAGGAGGAGGTAACTTCATTACAGAGGAAAAAAGGATCATATTAAACTTGGAATTGGTTTGCCTTCTCCTCTCAAGTGCATGGAGTCACTTAATTAGATGCATCTCTCAACGTGAGCACTTGCTGCGGAGATGGGAATGAAGCCCCACTGACAATAAGAAGAAATTCCTTTCCAGAACAAATAGAAGATGTGGTTGCCTTGCTGCTTATTAAATAGTGGTCGCCTTGGTACCTAGAGGCAGCAAATATGGGTATTCATGGTGGGTATTTGCTGCAGTATTCTAATATTACTGCTCAGTTTAAAATGCTTAGTTTTGTATAACATAATTATTGACACATTTGCATCGTTTTTCTACAGGAAAAAGTGTAGGTAATTATATCGGCAAGAAATTGGAAGTTAGAGCCGCTGGCTTGGTAGCTCAGGTCTCTAACCTGAATGCATTACAATGCTCCTGTGAAAGAATTCCACACATAAAAATTTCAGGATGTTGTTCTGCTCTCTGAAAAATTGATGTGGTACCTTATAGGTAAAATAAGGGTCTTGCCTCGTCTTTACAACATTTATCGCTCCTCCTTCCAGCAGGTATTTACTGATTCCTGTGATACATAAAGAAGTACAGATTTTAAGTAGAACTTTCAAAGGAAAATCTCTAGTTGTATCATTTAAGGTAGCTAGAAAAGCAATTATAGAAAACAGTCGTTTATTGTCTTTTAATACTGTTTGATAAACACCAGAATAAACTAGTTTGTTTTTGACAACTTTGATCTGGACATAGTGTATTTTACACATATTAGGCAAATCAGTTAGAAAATGGAGCTCACTATTCTAGGTAGGAAATTTCAGTTGTTTAATTCTTTATTTGTTATCTCTTTCAATGGTGCGTCTAATAATTAACCGACATGATTATAAAGCTTTGAATTGTAAGTTATACAGTACTAGAAAGAAGCTAACCCCTGTTCTCCATTCTTCTCCTCTCTTCCAAACTCAAATTTTGCTGTCTCTAGATTTTTGCATGTTGTTAGAGTCCAAAGAATACATTAATTCTGCAATCTTGTTAGCTGAATCTCATTGACTAGTTAATTGACTCATTCAGCAAACATGCATTGGGCCTGCGTTGGGTTTAGATCACAGCACTAGGGTTAGAGAGTAGAAAAACTCTATAAGAGATAAAGGAGACTTACCTTAAAAGTTTTTTTCTAAGTTAACAACACATCCATCACCTCACATAATTACTTTTTTTGTGTGTGTGGTGAGAGATTCCAGATCTATTCTCTTAGCGGCTTTCAAATATATAATACACTATGGTTAACTATAGTCACCATGCTGTACCTCAGATCCTCAGAACTTATTCATCTTGTAACTGGGAGTGTGTACCCTTTGGCCAACATCATCCCATTTTCCCCACCTCTCAGCCCCTGGCAACCACCACTCTACTCTCTGTTTCTATGAGTTTGGCTTTTTTAGATTCTCAGAAGTGAGATCATATAGTATTTGTCTTTCTCTGACTGCTTAATTCACATAGCACGTTGCCCTCAAGATTCATCTATGTTGCAAATGACAGGATTTCCTTCTTTTTTACAGATGAATAATATTGCCATTATATATAAAAACTAACCACATCTTTATCCATTCATTTGTCAATGGACACTTAGGTTGTTTCCATGTCTTGGCTATTGTGAATAGTGCTGCTGTGAACATGGGGGTACAGATATCTCTTCGCGATACTGGTTTCATTTAAAGGAGGCTTACCCCTAATGAGTCTATAGACTAGTAGTTCTCAAAGTGCGGTCACACACCAGTATTGACATTGTGTATGTGTGTGTGCACACACATGCATGTACTGTATACATGCTGATAGCCCTGGAATATACTACAGTAGGAAATGGACATTCATGATTTAAATAAAATTAATGCACTTTATTTTTTAGAGCAGTATTACGTATACAGAAAAATTGTGCGGAATATACAGAATTCCCATCTACCCCTTTTTCTCCATCTCCCCCACTCTCACTTATTATTAACATTTTGCATTAGTGTAGTACGTTTGTTACAATTGATGAACCAATATTGATACATTATTATTAACTAAAATCCATAGTTAACATCAGGGTCACTCTTTGTGTTGTGTAGTTTGTTGGGTTTTGACAAATGCATAATGTTATATATCCACCATTACAGTATCATTTAGAATAGTTTCACTGCCCTAAAAATGATTTGCATTTCCCTGATGATGAGCGATTTCTACCTATTCATCCATCCCTTCCTTTCCCCAAACCTTAGCTACCACTGATCTTTCTACTGTTGTTTCTATAGTTTTGCCTTTTCCAGATTGTACTGTAGTTGAAATAAGACATTTTATAGCCTGTTTAGACTGGCTTCTTTCACTTAGCAATATGCATTTAAGGTTCCTCTATGACTTTTTGTGACTTGATAGCCCATTGAATAATAAATATTCCATTGTCTAGATGTGCTACGCTTTGTTTATCTATTGAAGGACATCTTGGTTGCTCCCAAGTTTGGGCAATTATGAATAAAACTTCCGTAAACATTCATGTGCAGGTTTATATGTGAATATAAGTTTTAAACTTCCTTGAGTAACTACTAAGGAGCACAGTTGCTGGATCATATTGTGAGACTATGTTTAAGTTTGTAGATTCTGCCAAACTTTCTTCCATAGTGACTGTAACATTTTACATTTCCGCCAACAATAAAAGAGAGTTCCTGTTGCTCCACAACCCCACCAACATTTGGTGCTGTCAGCATTTTGGATTTTAGCTATCTAATAGGTGTGCAGCAGTATCTCACTGTAGAATATTTATTTATTTTAATTGAAGTAAAGTTGATGTACAATATTATATGTTATAGGTGTACAATATAGTGAATCATAATTTTTAAAGTTTAGATTCTAGTTATAGTTATTATAAAATATTGGCTATATTCCCTTGTACAATATATCCTTGTGACTTATTTTATACCTAGTAGCTTGTACCTTTTAATTCCCTACTGCTATATTGCCCCTCCCCCTTCCCTTTCTCTGATGATAACCACTCGTTTGCTCTCTATATCTGTGAGTCTGCTTCTTTTTTGTTATATTCACTAATTTGTTGTATTTTTTAGAGTCCGCATATGAGTGATCTCATACAGTATTTGTCTTTCCCTGTTTGACTTATTTCACTTAGCATAATACCCTCCCAAGTCCATCCATGTTGTTGCAAATGGCAAAATTTCATTCTTTTTTATGGCTCAGTAGTATTCCATAGTGTGTGTGTGTGTATGTGTGTGTGTGTGTGTAATATATACATACATACACACCATATCTTCTTTATCCATTCATCTGTTGATGAACACTTAGGTTGCTTCCATATCTTGGCAATTGTAAATAGTGCTTCTATGAACACTGGGGTCATGTATCTTTTCAAATTAGTGTCTTTGGTTTTTTTTTGGACATGTACCCAAGAGTGGTGTTGCTGGATCATATGGTAGTTATGTTTTTAGTTTCTTGAGAAACCTCCATACTGTTTTCCACAGTGGCTGCACCAATTTACATTCCCACCAACAGTGTATGAAGATTCCCTTTTCTCCACATACTCGCCAACGTTTGTGTTCTTTTCGATGGTAGCCATTCTGACAGGTGTGAGGTGATATCTCATTTGTAGTTTTGATTTGCATTTCCCTGATGATTAGTGATGTTGAGCATCTTTTCATGTGCCTGTTGGCCATCTGCGTTTAGGATAATTTTCTTTTTAAGAAAGCAGCCTAGGCACCTGAGTCTCATAAATGCACTGCACAGATAGGCAGGAGTGGAAAGCTGTAACATAACTAATGCATTCTGAGTCCTGCATGTTTCAAAAATAATTTTCTTCACCATCATTTGTATTCGTTAATATAGCTAGTTTCAGTCAAGTGTCAGAAATGGTAAGAGCTCTCTGAGGCCCTCTCATCCACTCCTCTATTATACTGAAGTTTTTTCCCTGCAGCATATCCTTCATAGTTCTTCAGTTTTAAAGAACCGGTCCTGTTGGGCTTTTCATCTTATTGTCAGTGCAGTGAGTTTGCAGTTGGTTTGCCTGCAGGGGAAAAACATCTTGCTGTAGGTATCTTCTGGTGTCATTTTGGACAGTACCTCACACAGAGTTTTGGTTTACATAGATGGTCCCCTGGTATTTTCTAGGTTGAGTTTGCTTTGGTGCCCGATGGAGGTCAGTGTCAGTAATAGTCCTGATCGTCAGCTTCACCAACTCTGCCTGTTTCAGGATTTTTGCATTTTGGTGGTAAAAAGCAAAGACTCAGAAAATCGACAGGATATTGCCATGTTAGAGGTAACATACACTTTGCACATCATGCCTCATCTCAAAACTCTTTTTGAAAGTTAATATGGCAGATCTTATGGTAAAGCCCTTTTTTAAAAATCTCAGAGCTATTTCTCCGAAGTTTTGCTTTTCTTAGTTTTATCCCATTAATAATAATTATAATATTAGTTGGGAGAGGGGGTTGGGAGTCTTGTCTTGGAGCTGTTTTTGCATAGAAAGTATATTTCTTTTGCTCATATATACATATATATGTGTGTTTTGCTCATATAAAAATACATGTGTGTATATACATATTCTATATTATACATTATACATTATATACTATTTATATATTTTTGGCTAGGGTATTCTAGGCCAGTGTTGTCCAATAAAACTTCCTTGAAAATGGAAATCTTCTGCAATGTCTACTACAGTAGTCACTAGCCACATGTGTCCTTTGAACATTTGAAATGCAGCTAGTGCGGCTGAGGAACTATATTTTTCATTTTTAATTAATTTAAATGTAAATTGTATGACCCCATGTGGTTAGTGGATGAGAAATATAGGGGAGCACATAGACTTCTTGTTGAGTGCTAGCTCTTTCCTTTGGCAAATTCACAGATATTTTATGGGAGGTGGAACTAAACTAAATCTAGAAACCTTTTGACCTATTAACTTCAACTATGGAATTTGAGATGTTTACTTAAAAATGTTTCTTGATGTGATTCTCTGTGTCCAGTGTGAGCCCAGATAGTTCTAAAGAAGTTTGTAAATAACACACAGGAGGTTTCAGGAACATGAAGGTTCAGTCTTGCCGTTGGCATGCTCTGTGAGCCAGGACAAAGAGCCGAACAGTTCTGAGCTTCAGTTTCCCACGTATAACGAGAACCATGGAAAGTACACTGTCAAGCTATCTAGCTTCAGTGGTAGATGGGACCTGAGCAGAGCCATGGAATGAATTCCCTCTGCTCTGGAGAATTCTGATTTGGAAACCAGAGAAGTCAGGTGACTGGGAAGTGTACTAGTCAGGACTGGCTGGGTTATGTTGTGGTAACGACAGGTTCACCTGGAAATCTCAGGGACTTAACATCACAAAGGCTCAGTTCTAGCTACATTCTAGCTACATCCAAATCTAATGTCATTGGGCAAGTGTTCAGGGTGTTGTCTTCCATGCAGTCACTCCGCGATCTTGGCTGTTGCCATCTTGTTCCTTCATCATTGAAGCCACCAAGTTCCATGCAGGAGGGAAAAAGAAAGAGTGTGAAGGGTTGCACACAAGCTCTTAAATGTTTAGACTCAGAAAGGACACAGTCCCTTTTGCTCACACTCCAGGGGACAGTGCTTGACCTTGGCCTTGACTGTGCAAGGGGGCTGGGGAATGTGGAGGAGTCCATAGATATTTGGTAAGTAGTAAATGCCTTTTTCATACCAAATCCTTTGCATTTAAAAAATTTGAACACTTTAGAATGATTTTGGAATTTTCAACTATTTCTGTTAAGTCACTTAGATATAATTTGGAAGGTTGTGCAAAATATTTTAGCTCTAGGCTTTAGTCCCAGTTTGGAATTTAATTGGATACTCTATTTCTCAGTAAATTTGACTTCTATTTCATGTTTAACGTTTGCTGTTACAATGCTAATTCACCTTGAGGTCCTTTGGGCACAGGTGCTCATGGATTAAAAAAAGTTATTGATAATAATTTCATTATCCAATTGAGCAGATTTAGTTCATATCTTTTGGGATGTGGACTAAAATACAAATGGAAAGAGTATCATACATAATTTCCTCAAGCTTGTACTGAACTTGGGCATTACTGTATTTTAGAAGCATGCTGTGATTTGTTTTGTTTATTTTTGGTTTTGCAAAACCCAGTGTACTACAGATCCTGGTGAAATTTATTCTTCATTCATAACAGCCAGCTTTAAAGTGGCAAACATGGAGAAATCACTCCATGTTTTCCTAAATCTCCTCTTTCCTCAACTATCATTTTTCTGCCAGCAAATGGAACTTATACAGATGTGCTTTCTGTCATTATATCCGAAATTTTCCCACTCATAGAAATTTCCAGGGCATTTGCCAAAAATGCAGATTTCCTGTTTTCAGTGGATCTGAGATGTGGTCTAAGAATGTGTATTTTAACAAGTGCTCCTTTTAAAAAAATATTTATTTATTTATTGAAGTAAGGTTGATTTACAATGTTGTGTTAGTTTCAGGTGTACAGCATAGTGATTCCATTTTTTTTGCAGATGATATTCCATTATAGGTTTTTACAGGATATTGGGTATAATTCCCTGTGCTATATAGTAAATCCTTGTTGCTTATCTATTTTATGCATAGTCATTTGTACCTGTTAATCCCATCTTCCCAATTTGTCCCTCCCCGCTTCCTCTCCCCTTTGGTAACCATAAATTTGTTCTCTATGTCTGTGAGTCTGTTTCTGTTTTGTATATACATTCATTTGTACTATTTTTTAGATTCCACATGTAAGTGGTAACATATAGTTTTTTTCTTTGGCATGTTTCACTAAGCATAATATTCTCTAGGTCCATCTGTGTTGCTGCAAGTGGCATTATTTTTTTCCTTTTTATGGCTGAGTAATATTCCATTATATATATATATGTATAATATCTATAATGGAATATATCTATATAATGGAATATATATATATATATATATATATATAAGATGTGATATATGTATATATCACATCTTCTTAAGCCAGTTGTCTTGATGGGCACTTGGGTTACCTCCATGTCTTAGCTATCGTAAATAGCGTTGCTATGAACATTGGGGTGCATGTGTCTTTTCAAATTAAGAGTTTTCATTCTTTTTCCAGCTATATATCCAAGAGTGGAATTGCTGGATCATATGGTATCTCTATTTCTAGTTTTTTAAAAAACTGCTCTTTGCATAGTGCAACCATAGTTTTCAAAAAACTACTGTTTTACATTCCCACTAACAGTGCGGGAGGGTTCCTTTCTCCATATTCTCATTAGCATTTGTTATTTGTAGATTTTTTCATGATGGGCATTCTGACCGGTGTGAGGTGATACTTCATTGTAGTTTTGATTTGCATTTCTCTAATAATCAGCGATTAACAAGTACTTCTTGATGATTCTAGTGTTGGGATAGTCTGGGAACTCTGCTTTATCTTATTTTAAGGTAACCAAGTTGGTCTAGGATTGGGAGGTTGGATTCTTGTCAGGCTGAGAATAGGATTCTTGTTACATAAGTAAGGTTAATGACAAAACACTAGCTAGTGTCCTTGACAAAGTACAGTTGATAAATTGGGTTGCATTTCATCAACTTCTCAAACTTCAGTCATTGCTCTGCCATTTTCACAGTTTTTGTGTGGTCTCATAATGTGTACAGTTATTTGTTTAATAGTTTTCTTTCCATTGCATAAACCAACTTATTTAAATGGGACACTTTATACTGTGAAATCATGATTTTACCATTAAAAATTTTTGTGTACCACTTATAATTATTTCATGTACTCAGTATGAAGCCTGCACCATATTTGGGGAACACAGTGTAAATTAATTCATTGTTCTGTGTAAGAAGGTCTCTGCTTTTCAAGTACCAGTTTATGGATTTGTTGGCTGAATTATGCCCTGTAATCTTGAGATATGCAAACATGCTTGTCAGGATTCAAGCATTTACATTTCATTCATAGCCATCAGTAGCCTTTATCAAAGCAGAACATTTTTGGTTACACTAATAAATACTCAGAGCTCATAATAAATGATCATCACAACTGTCATTTGTGAACGTAACCATTTGTTTGACCCTGCCTTTAGTTAAAAACTATGCTCATCTCTATGTTTATTTATGGTGATCACAAAAAATAATACTATTTTCAAATAGCCTTTTAAAAAAAGTAAATACTAAGTCCATTCACCATGATTTTTATTTCAGAAAAGGTGCTCACTGTACATATCACTAAGTACCTGTACATATTGTTCAGACATGGAACGTTTTCCATGTTCTGCAGAAGGTTCTGTAAGGTAAATTTAAATGTGTACAGTGTTGATATTTTTGGCAATATCTAACAATTCTATCTTAACTGAGAGCTACATCCTTTCTATTTTCTTGTGTTTACCATCAGTCTAACACCCTCTCTTGACCCCATGTTCTTCTCAGTTCCCACCTTTAAAGGAAATTTCTTTCCCACTCCAGGCAGGCTTTTCTCCTCTTATCATGGGCACCAATGGCTTCTGCTTTATTCAGTTCAGTGGCTGGTTCTCAGATCTTATCTTATTTGACCTATGGGCTGATGTTGACACAGATGGCCGCTCTCTCTTCCTGGAGACTTGTTGTCATTTGGTTCCCAGGACCCCTTCCCTCCACCTTGATTTCCTTGTGCCTCTGGGTCTCTACTCCTCAGTCCCCTAGGCTGAGTCCTCCTCATCTTTCCTTCCCTTTACATTGGACTCAGATAAAGACAGTGAGACAAAGACAAAGATGCATGCAGAGAAATGTTTCGCAGGATAATTTATTTAAGTAAACAATTGGAAACAATAGGAGGATGGTTAAGTAAATCATGAAATGTCCATGTAATGGAATATTGTCCAGTGTTAAAGCATTTTTTTCAAAGAATAATGAATGATATTGGAAATATCAGTGATCTTTTAAATAAAAGTAGGATATTCAACTGTTTATAGAATTATGCAATTTTATAAAAAATGACATACATATACAAGCACACTCATATGTATCACATACATGCAGAGACAAAAGGCAGGTATAAATATATCACAATTTTGACAGATGTTAGGTATTTGAAAAATTCCGAAAAGAACACCTGTTATTATTGTAAAGAAAATAATTTTTGAAAAAGAAAGCAAAACTTGTAAAGATTGGAGAAAGATCTGCTTCCATGGAACTGTATGGCAAAGGGGCCAGTGGAGAAACATGCCAGATTTTCCTGAACCATGTCTTTTGACGTTGCCTTTTTATTTTAAACTGGCATGAAGTCCAAGGATATCATGCACAGTTGCGTTCTGATGTTAGAAGAAAAATACATGTGGAAAAACTTGATGTGATTTTCTGAATATCCATTACTTAAAAATATTTTGCTCCTGGAGGAGCCAGGACAGAAGGGAGGACAGCTGTGGAAGGAACCCTTCTATGCTGTACTGCTGGAGTCACCAGCTTTGACCTGAGCTTGAGGTTGAACTGTTTAATTGACTAGGACTGAGTCTTAAATACCCATACACACCTGTTCTAATATCGTTGAGTGACTGGAAAGTTATGGAATGTAGATATCTTTCAGTAGGAAAGCAGAGTTTGATGTAGCACATTTGGGGCCAGTTTTGGGGGAAAAAAACCAAGGCAAACCCCATGCCATGTGTACAACCCAATGAGACGAGACTTCTTAATGGATGGGTTTGCATGTGCTTTATTATCATCTCCTCTGTGAAGTGCATCTGTATTAACCAGGACTCATGGTGTGGTTGCCAACTTTTTGTTGCTCTCTCTCAGTGTGTCAGTTTTCGGTTCCAGTGGAAAGATGTTTCAATCAAATCATCTTCCATTTAGGACATTAATTCATCGAGGGCTGGATGGTCCTGCGGTGACCTAGGACAGTGACGGAAGTCTTGACTTGCTTTTAGTATATATGGGACGTCTCCCCTTGGGCCCAGGGTGTGCTGCATATACATTTTAAAATTAAAAATTAAATTACGTATTTCACAAATACATACAAGAGTAGATAATAACAGACACCATCAACTGCAATCCAGTTTCAGAAGCAGCACGTTAACAAATATATTTAAAAAGTATCAACAAATACTCGAGCCCCATTCCATGGACGCCTGTCCCTGTCCCTTTTCTCCCCTCTCTAGCATCACCTGCCATCCTGAATTTGGTGTTACAGGTGCATGTTTATTTGCTTTGGGGAGGATAACTTTTCCAGGCAACTATATCCAGTTAAGTAGACGAGAGCTCAAAATACCACTTCCCAACTGAGTGTAATGTAATCGCTCTTCTACCAGTGGTCGGGGTCAGCCTCCAAGGTGGTTTTCTTGGCTGACCTTCCCTTTTCCATTGTGCTGGCACCTCTAGGATTTGTGTGGAAGGACGAGGGTTGACTATAGCTTTTGGAGTTGTCAATGCAGCAGAATCTTCCAGACAGGTGACCCCTGACGACTCATCACAGACTGGGAGTGCTGGTTGGTGCCTTCCAGCATATGGCATCTCTCTCCAAGATGGGTTGGGGGGTGTCGCTGGACAAGGCTCCTCAGTATGCGTGTCCCCCTGGGGCCCTGGCAGGGAACATTAAGGGTCCAAAGAGTCAGGAAATCCAGCAAGCACCATCTTTATTGTCTCCAATCACATTTATGATCTTTTCTTGATCAGGATTCAATTTGTTGTCAAAACCCTCCCCTCTTACCCCTGGTAGAACCGTGGACTAATCACTAAGTTTTCTTTTATCTCAAGTTCCCGTACTCAAATGTTGTAATTGAGGTAGCTAAGAGGATGCAAATTAAGTGCAGTAGTACTTCCTGAAATAGTCTAGGTATTCCACTAAAAAAGGGATTTCATGGGAGATGCAGGTTTAAGTAAACTCCTTAAAAAATGGCCAAGCTTCACAGAAGCTTCAGTATGCTAATGTTTATTGTGATTCTCCAAGAGTGAAATATATATGTAGTGATTATCAAAGTCATTTGACATGGAATTTTAAAAATGAAGCATCTCATGAAATGGTAGGCTTGGGACAGACTTTGGAACCTGCTGGAATATAATATTTACTTTCCATGCATTTTTTCACTTCGTTATGCTTGCTTTCTAAATGGCTGCCCCTGGCAACAACAGGAACTCTGTGTGTGTGTTGGGGCGGGCGGGGGGAGGGGGGCGAGGAGGTGTGTTAGCTAACTGGATCTTTCCCAAACTGGTTAGTTTATCAGTCTGCAAATTATAGAAAGCTCATTAAAGGCATTTTTTTTGAAGGATTTTGGTTTTCTAGCATCCAAGTCTCCTACATTCTCCAAATCTCTTTTGTGCCAAATAGATGAAAAGTTAATTCCATTATGGAGTGCCGAGCTGCAAAAGGAAGTTCGAAAAATGCCCATTTTTCCATTGCAGCCTTTCCCAGGAGAGTCTGTCTTCGGACCCATTCTGCCGCTAATGGTCTAGTGTTTTTGACAGATTTGCAGTTGTTTTTGCTTCTGGGATGAGCAGATTGCAGGGAAGTTCCTGTAATGACTGTGGGGAAAGACACAATTAGCTGATAAAAAGCCACGTGATAGAAAATAAAAAGGGGTTGAGTGTTTGAAGTGAGGTGATTGAAGGGAAGAAGAGCAGGAAACACAAATCATATTTATTGGGATTGGAACAGAGTTTGGCTGCCCTCTTGTCTTTGAAATTTCAGTGGCCTGGCCCTGGGGATGTCTAACCTGGGGAGGCTGAATGTACGTCATGAGCCTCCTTGTTTCTCTTGTGTTGATTGGACCTGATTGTTAACATTTACTGAGATTTTGACTAGCAAATTACCCAGAAGCATTAATTTTTATTTATTTATTTATTATTATTTTTTTTTTGTGGTACACGGGCCTCTCACTGTTGTGGCCTCTCCCGTTGCAGAGCACAGGCTCTGGACGCGCAGGCTCAGCAGCCATGGCTCATGGGCCTAGCCGTTCCGCGACATGTGGGATCTTCCCGGACCGGGGCACGAACCCGTGTCCCATGCATCGGCAGGCGGACTCTCAACCACTGTGCCACCAGGGAAGCCCAGCATTAATTTTTAAATTTTAATGGCATTATTATTTTATCATGCTATTATTTTTAATAGTATTACTTAATTTTTTCTACAGCTACTGGAGCTTGAATTGAAAATAATTTTAAAAGTGGTAAGTTCAGTACGGTTGTAGGTAAGACCAATTAAAAAATTGTACGTTGAATGACTAAATTTGCATTTGAAGGTGGCGAAGTCAGTGGAGCTGTGTGAAATTATGTCTGAGATAAAGGGAAATGGCATCTTTGATTATTGTGGGCACCAGACAGTCCAGGTGGTTCTGCTGAATTTCACGATGAGCTTATATTAATTTATTATTCTAAATGCCCAGCTCTCAAATGGCTCTAAAATATGGTGCCAAGTCCCCATGGTACAGCAGTTGGAACACTTTTCTTTCTTTCCACCTCTGCTTACCTCATATGGGATCCTGCAGACTTCTGCCATGGGTCACAGCAGGACCACTTGAGAGGATTGTTGAGATGGCCGGAGACCTGAGCAGAATATCCTCCTTTCCTCTGTCATTTATGAACCACACACAGATGCGCGCGCGCGCGCGCACACACACACACACACACACACACACACACACACATATGTCTGTGGGGGTGAACTTCCACTGAGGAGGAAATGGGAGACTTCTGATGGTTTCACAATCTATTCACTCTCTGTCGCCCATTTTCCTGTGGTGTTTCCTTCATGATGCCGCACAGACAAGGTCTAAAGTAATTTCCTGTTCCTTTGCTTTAATTAGTCAAACATTTAATGGGGGTGATGCTGATAGTCCAGTATTAGGATTGGTGAGTGGGAAAGAGATTTTTCAATGAGTGAGACATGGTGCCTACCCTTAAAAACCTAACCATCGAGTGGGTGGACCTGTGTTATTAGCCAGAGAGGTCTTCGTGGAGAAAGTGATTTATGAGTGTTACATGAAGTGGGGAGAATGATTCAAATATCAGAAGAGTGGAAGTATTGTGAACAACTTTTTTCACACAGGGGTTCCCTTTTCTAAATTGTAGATATTCTACTTATGGCTTCATCGGCCATTTATCTTTTGTAATCCCTTGTGTACTAATCCATAGTTTTAAGCAGTGGGATATTGCTTTTCACTGTTGATCAATTTCTACATGGGTTGCAGTGGTATCCAGGACTAAATTTGCATTGAAAGATGGCTAAGTCAATGGAGCTGTGTGAAATTAATGTTAGCTCAGGACTAAATGCAGAATGAGGTGTGTCAGAGGGCTCCAAACAAAATATTTTTATTTCTGTACTTCCTTTTTGTGCATTGGTGTGTTCCTCTGCAGCTGAGTTGAAGGGGAGCATATTACTGAGATGTTTGTGCATCCTTCATGCCAGTTATTTCCTTGTATGTAAGTTATGTAACTGTAATAGAATTCTAGGAAAAAACCTCAGGGGTTAAGTGTGCTTCTTTCAAAAAGAGGTAAGAGCAGTATATATTTTGATATAGTCAGATGTGAGACTACTAATGCTAATAGGAAGACTTGTAAGAGTTAATAGCTTGGGCTCTTTCTATTCTGGCTATAACCAAATATTGGTGAAAATTCAGCCTCTGTTCTTAATGGGAACTTGAATGAAAATTTATTTGGACCTAGGCTTACACTGCTGTGATGGGTGGTTAACCCATGGTAAGCTTCTGGTGAAGACGTTTTGGTGAAATTTTAAAAATCATTTTTGGGGTGCTAGATCCTTGAGTTTACCCTTTCCCCCCAAACTTCAACTCTATTCATGTCCCAAAGCCCCTGGTATGTTGTCAGCCCTGGGAAGTCTCTTCACGCTATCCTGACACGTTTAATCATTCCCTCCTTTGTGCTAGCTCACAGTTTCGCTGTTGTTCCTTCTACAGAATAATCTGTGGTTAAATCTCTCTCTCCCCAACTCGACTCATCAAGGGTTCTCCCAGTACATCTGCATTCCCAAGTCTGCAGGCCAGGACTGTCACGTAGGGAGTGCTTAGTAAATATTTGTTGCATTCAATTCATTTGTTGAGAGCCTACCTCTGCTGTGATGTTGGAAGTTCACCAACTCCAGCAGCGTCCTGGAAATCTGTTATTACATCCCACCTATGTCTTCAGAAGCCTTTTAGCAGATTTCTGAGATGAGGAAAAGATGGTTCATATTAAAATTCAATTTCCTACAAGTAGAGAGAAATACACAGATGGTCTTTATCTCTCTCTTATTCTATTGAGATAGGCTTTGAGATAGGCTTTGGGGTGGAGAGGGGAGGGAGGTGGGAAAGTCTTGGTTTTTAGGAACAAGAGAAAAATTAGAAGTGCTTTTAACAAAACCTGCTTGATTCATTTTGGAAGGTGGCTTTTTAGTGACCTTTCATAATCCACTGCTAATGGGATTTTCCCCACTGGCATAAATTTTGCTTCCTGGTGGTGATAACTTGGGTGACACCATTAATATTCTCTTCCTTGCTCTGCTGAAAACAGCAGCATGTCAAATGAGATGAATGGCGGGGGTTATATGGGAAGTAATGCTGTTTGCTGTGCAAGCAGTGTTGAAAGGATCCCTGCTAACCAAATGCTTAGACAAAACATGCTTACAGTGGCTCTTGGGAGAATATTCATAATCAGTCTATGGCATCATGTTGATTCAACATGACATTGTTAATGCAAGAGTTTACTTCAAATTCAGGCATAGTGCTGAATATTCAGTGATTGCTATCAAAGGATTTAGCGGTGTGTGTGTGTGCGCGCGCGTGTGTGTATTGAAACACTAACTAATGTTCCTTTGAACAAAGGCACAGAATAAGCCCCATTATGTTACAGGTTTTAATGACTTAGACATAGATTCATGGGCCAGTGGAAGCAGGTAGCCTCACCTGGAAGAATATATAAGCTGAGAAGATGAGCTGGGGAAGGGTTTCGCCACTTGAGTGTCAAACACCCTTGAACTGCCATAGTTGAGAAAGTACATCTCTTTTCTCTGCGGCCTGCTGGCCACCAAAGGTAGCTTCCCAGGGACTGTGGAGGCCCTGATGGCCAAGGCCTTAGGCTGTTGTAAAGTGTACAGCCTAGAAGAGTTGCTTGATGGTGGTCAGCCTTGGTGAGCTCTCAGCATTCTGAGTATGCAGATTATGCTTCTGTAGCTCCGTTGGTCTCAGCTTTCACAGTTGTGCCTTTGGGTGGAACTTAGTGAATGTATATTATTCACCGTTGATCAACAGAGTTGTGTGCTCGTACAAGCGGGTAGTATGAGCAATCCTTTGCTGTAGGATTATACATTAGTAATGTATATTCACATATACATTATATATTATATTATATACAATATTATATATTATACACATTATACATTATATGGTATGTACATTAATATATTAGAATCTGGTAAAAGAGGTTTTTTTCCCTGAAAATATTTTGAAGGGGTTTAAGAGTCATTGGCTTGTAAGGGAACTTGTATTCTCTTGGTTAAATCCACCTAATTTTTATAGATAAGCAGTCTTGTGTGTGTGTGTGTGTGTGTGTGTGTGTGTGTGTGTGTGTGAGTGTGACATGATACATTAGTGCCTGCGTAGAGAGCTGGAATTCAGGGCTTATAACACCTGGCCTAACACTCTTTGTACTACTCTGCACTAACTTGTCCTTTCTTTGCTCTTCCCTGGTTGACTTGAGTCATGTCTGGGTAATGGGAATCCCAAAATCACACTCTTAGTGATTCAAGGTAGTATTTCCCATCTGTCCCTGAAATGGGAGATAGTGCAGGTTGCACCACACCCCAAAGGGTTTGACAGGAAAGCCAGCTTTAGTTGTGAGACATGATTCATCTCTTTCAGAATTTAATGATCTTAAGAACTTTACTTCTAAATTATTTTTCTCGGTTTTAATGAAATTGCTTAATGTAATTAAGTGCTGTGCAGCAGTAAAGAACAATGCACTGTTTACAGATCTCCCATATCCTAAAGGTCAAAAAGGAACTGGAAAATTAGTCATGTGCCTTTTAAATTATTTATGAATTACCCTGTGGTCTAAAGAGATGGCTGTTAGTGTTAAAGGGAAACCAGCTGATTTTCCACATCAGATTACAGAAGGGCATTTTAATATCAGAAATAGAAACTGTAAGTACATGTAATTCTACACACCAGGGAGCAAACAGCATAACTCAGGTTTGTTGTTTATGGACAGTCTTTCCTGGCCCCCTGTGTAGAATTCTGATTTAGGTTCATGTGCCTGATGTCAACTCAATGAGGATTTGTTAGTGAATGCCCAGACAGAGCTAGTCGTTGATATTTGTTTCTCTGCCTAAAGCTTAGGGACAAAATTACAGCAGTCCTCCAGTACACAAGGAAGCTAAAGCATTGACGTATGTTTATTTAGTATCCATAGCAGTGGACTTTATGTTTTTTGGGGGAATTATCAGACTGTGTCTCTAAACATATATATTGTTTCTTTTTACAACTGCTTTGATTTTACTAGGGTGCAAATAATATTTCCCAAGCCCAAGTAATTTCCCTTCCAGTAGATTTGAGACTTTTGCTTGACTAACCATTGATATTTTATACCCCTTTGAAAATTAGCAACATATTTGTAAAATACCCATGTCTACACATGATTGACTCCCTTTTCCTTTGCCATATGTCTCCATGATTGATTGAGGGAATTTTATGACTTAGAAAAATTCCAATACATGTGTTATCTTCTATATTGGCAAGGAATATTATTTGGAAACATGCTCACTTTCATAAGATCCCTTTCCATGGCTAGTGTGGAAACAGAGGAGCACTTGATCTAAACCCTTTAAAGAGATTTATAAAAGATTGTGGGGGAAGGTTTTGTACTAATTATTATTGTTTTAAAATTTATTTATTTTTAAAATTAATTTATTTTTGGCTGCACTGGGTCTTCATTGCTGCACGCCGGCTTCGTCTAGTTGTGGCGAGCGGGGGCTACTCTTCATTGCGGTGCACGGGCTTCTCATTGCGGTGTCTTCTCTTGTTGCGGAGCACGGGCTCTAGGCACGTGGGCTTCAGTAGTTGTGGCATGCAAGCTCAGTAGTTGTGGCTCATGGGCTCTAGAGCGCAGGCTCAGTAGTTCTGGCGCACGGGCTTAGTTGATCTGCAGCATGAGGGATGTGGGATCTTCCCAGACCAGGGCTCGAACCCATGTCCCCTGCATTGGCAGGCGGATTCTTAACCACTGGCGCCACCAGGGAAGCCCATGTACTAATTATTAAGAAGGCCTTTAAACATACTTTCTTAAGGAATAAGCACTCATCCTTAAGCTCCAAAATTTCATCAGAAGTGTTCTCTTTCAGCAAGGAGAATAAATTCTCTCTAGTGAGTCTGAAGGCCTACGATGTACCTTTAGAATCAGAGGCTTTTTCTGAAACACATTTCCCATGACCCATAGGGGTGTGTGCAGCCTCAGTACATGCACTTGGAATCCTTGCACCCAACAAAATTTTAAATTCACATCCTGTCGTTTTATACTGTGCCACGGTTTACATTTGTATCAGACAAGGTTTTAATTGCAGACATTAGAATCCACAGTAGCTCACTTAAACACAAAAGGATTTATGAAGTGGTGTAGGTAGCTCACCGACCCACTGGCAGGATGGAAAACAGATTCAAACAGATTCGGGGCTGAGCTCCCAGGAATGATTCCAAAACCACACTGTCGAAGCAGACTGTCAAAGGTGCTGCTGCCTCTGCTATGACCAGGGGGCTGCCTGCCATGCCAGTATGTCCCTGCAACAGTCCCTTGCCCTCCTCTGCCGTCTCCTAAACTTTTACAAACGCAGCTTATGGCACTCTCGGGAGGGCATGGGCCCAGTGTTCATGTTTGGAGTTTTTGACTTGAATTGGTTTGCTGGTGGCATCTGTGCTCCTTCCTGCCTGTGGGTTTGCACAAGCCTTTCTGCCTAATTGCGGTACCTCTCTTTCTTCCCTTCTGATTGAATTTCCATCATCCTTCCTTTGGCTTGTAGCCCAAGATGTCTTACTTCCAGGAGTCCATCCTTAATAGCTGCTGGCTTTAGGAACTTTCCTATTTCATAATGCCCTACAGTATTTTTTAATAAAATAGAAATTGTATATATTTAATGCGTAAAAATGATGTTTTGATATATACATTGTGAAATGATTACTACAGTTAAGCTAATGAACATATCCATCACCTCACATAGTTATCATTTTTGTTGTTGTTGTGAGAACACTTAAGATCTACTCTGTCAGCAAATTTTAGTATAAAATACCGTATTATCAACTGTAGATACCATGCTGTACATTAGATCTCTAGAACTTATTCATCCTACATAACTGAAACTTTGTACCCATTGACCAAAATCTCCCCATTTCCCCCACCTTCCTGTCCCTGGTAACCACCACTGTACTCTCTGTATCTATTATTTTGACTTTTTAAAGATTCTGTATATAAGTGAGATAGTGCAGTATTTTCCTTTCTGTGTCTGGTTTATTTCACTTAGCATAATGTTCTCCATGTTCATCTATAGAGGACAGGATTTCCTTCTTTTTTAAGGCTGAATAATATTTTTAAGGCCGAATAATATTCACTGTACGTATGTATATGTACCACAAATTCTTTGTCCATCTGTTGATGGACACTTAGGCTGTTTCCATATCTTGGTTATTGTGAACAATGCTGCAGTGAACATGGGAGTGCAGATATCTCTTCCAGATACTGATTTCATTTCCTTCAGATAGATGCCCAGAAGTGGGATTTCTGGATCACATGGTGGCTCTATTTTTAGTTTTTTGAGGAACCTTCATACTGTTGTTCACAGTGGCTGCACCAATTTACATTCTCATCAACAGTGCACCAGGGTTCCCTTTTCTCCACATCCTTGCACCTGATATCTTTTTGACAATAGCCATCCTAACAGAGTACTTATTGTATGCACCATTCTCGTTATAATATTAAAAAGTTTACATGTCCTATTTTTCTGAGTAGCTTGTAACCCCACATTTTATACCTGTTTTCATCCCCTACACCTAGTAGAACCTACTGTAAATGACCTATATGTATTTGTTGTTGGTAATAAAGAACTATAATCACTGAAAGCATGGAGTCCGATTTTTCATGAAATGTTCCATCCACCCTCTCTGAGGCTTTCTAAATAGTAAATGCGTGATGGATACTGTTGGCCACCCTATAGACAGATTGTAGTACGCATTGATGTCTTTAAAAAAGAAAACTCTTTTTCCATTGTTATTTTGTGAGTTACACATAGTAACTCACAAAAAGCTTTATAATTTTTGTTGAAATCATCTGGTGGGGAATCCAGCAAATAAATATTCTTTGAAGTTTTCAAACAGGTGGGTGCTACTTCCAAAAATGTACTCGGTAGGAACTCCCTGTAAATGAACCTTCCGCACGCACAAGCCTTGTCACCAATGGCTGTGCCGTCCTGTAGACAGCGAAGAGCCTCAAAAGAAGAGGGGCTGGCAAAGTGCAAGTGGTGTGCTGTCTTCACTTCTGTTTGCTTTCTTTGTGTGTCTGATTTGTTAGGCTTCCCTCCTTCATCGACCTCATGAACTTACTTTATAAAAAAAACAACCAGAACACACAATAGCATTTCCCAAGTGTGATCTGGAGGCAGGATGTTGGTTCTCTGCAAAAAGGGTTCTGTGGTCAAATACCATTGGGAACCACTACAGTACCCGTCTTGGTGATCACAGTGTGCATGAGCATGTAAAGCGCTATGGGATGAAGAAATGGGTTTGATTTTATTGAGCTTTCAGAGTTTCCCCTTCTTATTAGACTGAAGACTCCTCTTTTCTAGATTACTTTGGAAAGTCTCATAGAATTACTCTTAAACTGAATACCCTGGAAATTTGGGGCAAACCAAAGTTTTATACATGGAATTTGGGTTTAAATAAATGATGGTACTTACCTTGTAAAGAAGTTAGTATTGGACTCCTTGCTGATGTGATTAGTCCCCCCTTCCATGTTTCCTTAGTGTAAATTTATATATATTGATTTTCCTTTAATGATGTTATTGTAGTATTTGGTTTGTCTGTATACGGATAGTCTTCTAAGCAATGATCATTTTAAAAAGCTGGAAGCAGAATTTCTCTTAGGAAGAGAACTATCCTTTTTTTTTTTTTTTATCAATACAGCTAGAAAAGTCATTTTTCCCCTTTGGTTTTTATTTTTCTTTAAAACACCTCTAGATGACATTTTTCCTGACTGTAGCCGGGAGCACATGATCTTGACTGAGGTTTAGTTGTATCTTGGAAGGGAGGGTTAAGGCTGATATTTTTTAAGGTCTGGGATTTCCTTGCCAATAGTTTAAGGCATATGTTTCAATGTGGGATTGAATTGGGGTTATTGGTCAGAGTTCTCAATATAATAGTTACAGATTGGAAGACACAGGGAGGAAGGGAGTGATTCTTGGTGAATAAACAGTTGTTTGATATGCAAAACAAAACAAAACAAAAAAACACCTCTAGGACACAGAATTGGATCAGTCATAATCCCTAGTTCATGTTATACTCACACTATTGGAAAATGGAAGGGATCCCTCTTACTTGTTAGTTTGTTTATAATAATGTAATCAGTATCCATAAACCTGGGACCTTAGCAGTAAATAACATCTAACATATGCATCCTCCCCAATCCCATCTTTCTGCTTCCTTCTACTTGGGGTAGAATTAGAAGGAAGAAAGGACAGGAAACAGGAAAGGTTTGTTAAGAATTACATGCTTAAAAATAATTATTTGCTATATCAGGGAAATGTCTCCTAAGGGCTCTTCCAACTTGGAGATTTTGCTATTCCTTTTCCTTGTCAAGGAGAAATATAGAAGCAAATACATACATTAGTTTGTTCGTTCTTTCGTTCAATGATCCTTTACTGATTAGGCCATGTGCTAGGGACTCACAGTATGTAGGCACAGTCTCTGTATTATAGGTATTCATCTTCTAGTGCAAAGAAAATAATTACAATAAAATGTGTATTATACTGAAGAGGTCTTGGAAAATTCAGATGAGGAGGTGCCTTACTCTGCTTAAAGGCAGTTGGGGAGGCTTCGTACAGGTTGTGATATTTGAGCCAACTTTTTTTGTTTTTTTGGGTTTGTTTTGGCCACACCGTGAGGCTTGTGGGATCTTAGTTCCCCGAACAGGGATTGAACCCGGGCCCTCAGCAATGAAAGTGCGGAGTCCTAGCCACTGGGCCACCAGGGAATTCCCTGTTTGAGTCAAGTTTTGAAGGATAATTGACCAAACAGATGAGGCAGAGTGGCAGTGGGGGATTTCTTAAAGCCTTGCAAATAAATGTTCATGACAGCTCATTGAGTGAAGGTGGATGGGTCTGAGGCTCAGCCTCTCCTGTTAAGGTAGAGGCTCATAATTTTGGGGGTTCTCTTTTTTTTTTTTTTTTTTTTTTATGCGGGCCTCTCACTGCCGTGGCCTCGCCCATTGCGGAGCACAGGCTCTGGACGCGCAGGCTCAGCGGCCATGGCTCACGGGCCCAGCCGCTCCGCGGTATGTGGAATCTTCCCGGACCGGGGCACGAACCCGTGTCCCCTGCATCGGCAGGCAGACTGTCAACCACTGCGCCACCAGAGAAGCCCCGGGGGTTCTCTTTTATTATGGTAAAATAGAAATTTAACATTTTAACTACTTTTTATTGTAGGAAAATATATGCAACATACAATTTGTTATTTTTACCATAATAACCAGAACTTTTTCATCATCCCAAACTGAAACTTCATACCCACTAAACAATAGCTCCCCATTCCCCCCTATTCCTAGCTGCTGGTAACCCCTATTCTTTCTAGCTGTATGAGTTTGACTACTCTAGGTACCTCATGTAAGTGGAATCATATAATATTTGTCCTTTTGTGTCTAGCTTATTTAGCATAGTGTCTTCAGGGTTAATTTATGTTGTAGCATGTATTAGAATTTCCTTTTTTAAGGCTGAATAATATTCCATTGTATAAATATACTGCATTTTGTTTATTCATTCATCCATTGGTGGATATTTGGGTTGTTACTACCATTAGGCTATTATGAATAATGCTCCTATAAACATGGGTATACAAATATCTGTTTGAGTCTTTGCTTTCAGGTCTTTGGGGTATATACCCAGAAGTGGAATTGCTGGATCGTATAGTAATTCTATATTTAATTTTTTGAGGAACCACCAAACTGTTTTCCACAGCAGCCACACCATTTACATCCCTTCAACAACGACAAGAGTTCCAATTTCTCCACATTCTCACCAACACTTGCTGTTTCTGTTTCTTTTTTTCCCCCCCCAATCAATAGCCATTCCAATGGATGTGAAGTGGTATTTAATTGTGGTTTTGATTTGTGTTTTCCAATGATTAATGATTTTGAGGCTCATTTCATGTTCTCAGGACTCTCTTGAAGATCTGATGAAAATTATAGACTTTCTGCCTAGAAAAGTGAACGTATTTTCACCATACACATTTACGTAACAACCAAGGGGGAAACATCACAGACTCCCTGAAGCCCATATGGAGAGCCACAGGGCCAGATGTAGAACCTCCCAAGGAGACTGATATTATGGTTAGGTAGCTCTCTCTAAGCCATTGCCATAAAGAGAATGGACTGCATAGTTTCACCTTTCGTTAAGTGTGAGAAATCAACAGTTCTAATATAAGTCTTTGGACACAGGAGCTTTCATTTTCCAGAACATAGTTTTGGGGATGAGAAAGAGGAGAAAAAAGGGATGCCAGTCCTGGGAAAATAAGTAGCACTGTGGTTCGGGCAAAGAAAATTGGTCTAAGCCTTAGAGCAGGGCAAATAGTATTTTGGGATGAGCTCATGGGGGGAGGTGAGAGTCTGATGGCTCTTCTCACACCGGCAGCTCAAGTTTCAGTGGGAAAGGACAAGCAATGTGTAGATTCTTTTAAGGAAAGATCCAGACAAGGCTCAAGGCTTGGAATGTCTAAAGTGAGTTGGGGAGGGGTGGACAACTGTAAGTCCGGGTGGGTAGCACCAAGGAAGCCTGAAAGCAGAGATGGGGATGGTGAGGGGACTGAAGTTTCAGGGTCAGGAAGTAAATAACTGAGTCATGGATGGTATCTGCAAGTACCAGGGTGGGACAGAATACTTTCGCTCTGTGGGCTCAATCAAATGATGCTGGTGGATGAGAAAAAACCCTTTTCTTCATCAGTAATAGATCCTTGACATGGGAAGGTCTTGGTAACTGGCTGGGAGAAGTACAGTCGTTGAGGAGCTGGGCAACAAAGTCTTTGTGTTCTGGGAAGGGGAGCAGGATATGATCAGGTTCTGAGTGAGCCCAGCAATCAGCTGGCCCAAGGGTTAGTTGGTCATCCGCTGCCCTTAGGGCTCGACGTAACCCATGACTGGAGAGAGGCTTGATCACAGTCTGGGGCACTCCTGGTTCAGAGGCTTAAGCTGGAGGAGTTGGAATTATCCAGGGAAGTGTTTCTCAACCTTGGCTGGGCATTAGAGTCACCTGGGAAGCTTTACCAATCCTTGTGACCCAGCATGCTCCAGACTCATTAAATCACAATTTCTAGGAAGGGGAGATGAGATCCAGGTATTCAAATGTTCTAAAACCACCCAGTGACACTAATGTGAAGCCAAAGTGAGAACCTCTGATTTAGGGGCAAGCAGTCGGATAGTCATTACACAACCTAGTTGTCTTTGAAGAAAATTAGTTCTCAAATAATTTTGGTTGAAACCATGTTACTGAGTTCAAAACCATTTCCTTCATCTCCCTCCACTCATTCAGGGGGAGGTTCTCTTGGCCTAGTTATCAAAAGTGCCTACAAAGAGCTTTTCCAATTTTGTGTGCATACAGATTACCTGTGGGTTGTGATACAGTAGGTCTGGGGTGGAGCCCGAAAATTTGCATTTCTCACAAGCACTCAGGGGATGGTGATGCTGTTGGATCACAGTTTGAGTAGCCGGTTTCTAGCTCATAACCATTGAGCTGATTTTACTCATTCTTTTATTCATCACCTTTGTTGGATGGTGCTTACTACCTGCAAGACACTTTGCTAGGTACTGGGAATGTGGTGGTGAACAAGAAAGAGACAGCTCTTGCCCTCAAGGATCATAAAATCTAGGGAAAAGGCAATACATTCATCATTCCACCAAAAATTACTTAAATACAATTATGATTAGGGCAACAAAGGAAAAGTACAGGCTTCTATGAAACCATGTGATAGGGAGCCTTGATCTAGTTAGTGGACAAGATTGTGACTCATGAGACCCAGGAGACCCATGTTGTGTACCGATGCGCTCTCTGATTGTGGGAACCCGAGGACTTCTTCCTGCAGTTTCCAAAAGCGCTGGCTATATTTAGTATATTGACCCTCTTTTCCTGCTGTACATTTTCCCATGGTGGCCTCAGCCAGTCTCTTGACTTTCCTTATTCACACTCTCTCCGCTACCGCCTCTCTTCTGAGCTCCAGGTTCAGGTTTCTAACTATGGAGGAACATTTCCAACTAGGAGACACCTTAGCCCCTAAAACCCACATATTCAGGGGACAAACTCCTTATTCTCTTCACCACACCAGCTCTGACTTTGTCACCACCATGTTTTTAGCCAGTCAGGCAAAAAAACAGCATTTTCTTTTAACCAATGTGGACTTCATTATTATTGACTCAAGGAAGCAGCACGTATTTTTCTCATAGGATCTGAAATAGGTGCATGTCATGTTCATTTGATTCATATGGACTTAAGTTGAATAAACTGCCCACTCAGTGAAAACTGTTTAAGTAAATGAGACTTGGGGGAGGAGGGAAGGGAACGGACGTTCGTTCAGTCTATGTATTTTTGCTATGTATTTTTGCTATGTATTTTATGTACCTTAACTCATTTGATTCTCCTGATACCTTTCTAGGCAGGTATTGTTACCTTTTGTAGATAAGGAAACTGAGGCTCGTAGTATGTCCAGGTAGTAGATGACAGCAGCATGTGAACTTAGTTTTTTCCAACTTCAAAGACCATCATGTTCTTTTACTAGGCATCACGCTTCGTACACTGTAAAATGTTCTCTAAACTTTTATTATTATGAATATATATTTGAAACAAAAGCTCTTTCAAGTATTATGAATGCTTTTTCCTGAAATTTGTAAAATGCAAATCGTTGTCTCACGAAATCAGACTTAGTTCTCGAAAATAACTGTGTCTAGCCTGTAGCATGTCAATAAATATCTGTCCTCTTTCATGGATTCAAATATTCTCTATTTTGGTTTTCTTTGGATTTTTCTTTTTCCTTTCCATGCTCCCCTCTGGATATTTTCTACTGAAACATCATCTTCCAGAACGCTAATTCTCTTTTCAGCTGGGTCTATTCTGCTGTAAATCCATCTACAGCATTCTTAATTTCTTCAATTACATTGTATTTTGCAGTTCTAGAATTTCCATCTGATTTTTAAAATATATGGATTCCAATTCTTTGGTGAGATGTTCATCTTGTCACCTATTTTTTAAACATGTTCCTCAGTTATTTTAAAGTCTGTGTCTAATAACCCCAATATCTGGGTCACCTGTGAGACTATTACTATTGTCTGTTTTTATTTTCCTCTTGGTCCTGTCTGTCGGTATGCCTGGATCTGGGGCATTATAAATGAGAAACCATGGAGGCTTTTGATGATGTATTCTTCCACAGAGGATTCTTTTCTTTAGTTTCTTAAGGGCAGGCAAAGTTTTAGAGTAGGAGCAGATCATTTTAATTCAATCTTAGAAGATGTAGCCCTTCAGGGGTCCCAACTGAAAACTTGGAGTGTATACCAGGGCTCCTCTGCTTTGATGGGTTCTGAACTCCAATTATATCTCCTTATTAGTGGTGAGAGCTCTGCTTAGTTTACCATCCCTCTAGCAGGTGTTTTCCGCTCTGCTTCTGTCTTCTCTGCCTGTGAAATTTACAAATTGGCAAATCCCTAAGTGATGGTAGTGGGGAAACATTTGGGGCAACTTCAGGCTTCCTTACTCTGGGAACTTGGCCTTCAGGTTTTGGTTGTCTTGGTAACTCTTAGATGCCTTCAAAGAGATTTTTGTTTTTAAAATTTATGCAGGCTTTCTATTTGCTTGTCTATGAGTTTTTTTAAAAGCTTTGAAAGTTAAGTAAGTTTGGTTTTTGATTCATCAGATTGCCCCAGAAGCAGGTGCCATTGAGATGTGCAGGTGAGAGATCTCTGCTTGAGCTGTGGTCTAGTCTGCTACATGTTTGTCCCACAAGAACCTTTGACTTTTCTCTCTTCATAAATTTTGCTTTGCATTCTGAGGAGGTAACTTGAAAATGAGTGAATTGAATATTATGTACTTTATCAGATGTAGAATGGTAGCTTTATTTAGCAGGGAACAGGCTTAAATAAATGATAGAGAAAAGGGTACCTCGGGAGACAGATTTCTACTTTGATCTCCCAGGCAGTAACAAGGGTCAATAATTCTTCCACAGAGGAAGGGAAAACCATGGTTATTTCTAGTGGTCTGACGCTGATATTTTTAGTGTACTTTGTCTCATTGAAGGTTTGCAATTTTGAATGGTATAGTTTCAAATTTTGAATTGTTTTCAATGCTATTTCTCTTTGTGTCTGTGTATTGATAATGTGTGTGCATATATACACACATGCAGTACACAGCCTTGTTTTTGTATCCCCTGCTCTCACAAAGGCATTGAATGCAAAAGCATAAGTTCTTCTCAATCTCAACATCTAGGAAAGGGAAGAAAATTTAAACCAAGAGGTCGGCAGGAGCGTATGGCTGTAAGATTTCATCGCCTTGCGGTCTTACCTGGTACAGATACATCTGCCCCCGTTTATTTATTTTTCTGCTTCCTCCTCTGCCAGCAGTGACCCTGGAGCCTGAAGGAGGCCAAGCTGCATTCCTTGTGATGATTTTGAGGGAGGAGCCCCAGCTTTTTGGAGAGAGGAAGTTGGCATGAATGCTTTCCTTCAGAGGGTGACTTTTCCCACTTGAGTTTACTGACTGGCCTTTTCCTTTCCTTTCTACCTACTCCTGTTTTTATTATTGTTAGTGGGATTACAAAGAAAGTGGGTGACGTGCTTTCTGCCCCTAAGTAACTTGGAGTTTAGTTGTGTGGAAAGTCAAAGATGTGAAAAATTAAATATCAATAGAAAAAATTAAATAGCAACAGAAGTTAATAAAAGATGAGAGTACAGGTCCTGCTGTGGAAATCTGCTGAGAGGGAGGACTGCACTGGAGTCACATGGAAGATTTTGTGGACTTGAGGATTGGGAGTTCCTGTGGATTTAGAGCTGGCAAGGCATGAGGTGGCTATCTCTATCAGGGAGACTAGAGTGTAGAAAGGCTTGGGGTCAGGAAGGAGCAAGGCGGGCTTAGGGCACCAGAGAGTGTCCTATAAGAATGTGGGGGGCTTCCCTGGTGGCGCAGTGGTTGAGAGCCCGCTTGCCGATGCAGCGGACACGGGTTCGTGCCCCGGTCCAGGAAGATCCCACATGCCGCAGAGCGGCTGGGCCCGTGAGCCATGGCCGCTGAGCCTGTGCGTCCGGAGCCTGTGCTCCGCAACGGGAGAGGCCACAACAGTGAGAGGCCCGCGTACGGCAAATAAAATAAAATAAAATAAAGAATGTGGGGAAGACATGGGTGGAAGGCTGATGTCCCGTGGTGGAGAGCCTCAAATGCCAGTTGCTGGGTTGGGTTTGGACATCCCACAAGCAGAGGGGGGACCTCAAAGGTCTCTGAATGGGGGGTACAGTGATGCTTGTTTTAGGAAGGTTGAGTTAACAGGATGCAGAATGAGTCAGGAGGGGCAATACCGTAGGCATGAAGAGTAGGAGCTTTTGCGATGATCCCAGTGAATGTGAGGGTTGGTGACATGAAAAGAGAAATGAAGAGGCAGATTGGAGAGTGCTTTTAAAAGAACACTGGTGAAGGACTGGCTATGAGTAAAGGCTGTTGGCACTTTATGCAAATGTAAATTATGTGCATTTGAAGTAGTACAACAAAAAATATTAACAAAGATGATTTTATGGGAAAAATTTTGAAATAACTCTAAACCCTTCTTTCTCACCTGTGGCAGTCACCTCTCATGGCCCAGGCTTCCACACTTTACAAAATGGATCCATTCACACAAAAAGCACTTTTTCAGTAAGTAGAATCTGATTTTTCTGATAATTTGCAATATAAATTTAGAGATATGTTCTCATGAAAAAAAAAAAGCCCCTAATGGGTACTGTGTTGGGCCTCTAATGAGGAAGAGCACGGATGGGCCCGGCCTCCCAGGGGTGGATGCTGGGAGTGGATGTTGGTGGATGCTGGTCGCCTCATGTGGGCTGGCGTGGTGTTCCTCTGACTGGTGTTCTTTTTTGGTAGCATTGTCCTCATTCGTGACTCTAGAACGTCTCCTCCGTCGTGATGGTGCCTGGGTAAATGCCAATCAGGAAATGTCATATCCCACGGGGTGGCTGAGTGAGCCACTCTCTCACATGCATTACTGATGTGATTTGCTCTGGATATGAGCATTTCCTGAACTGCGGGCCACGAGACACTCTTCTTTTGTCAGAAAAGGAGTTCTTTGCAGAATTAAGTTTGAGAAAGGCTGCCTATTTTAAGTCCCACCTTGAGTCTTCTCTGAAGTTGGCAGTGCACATTAGTATATCAATGGCTCTGAGAAGTTGGGCAAGCCCAGAAACTAGTTGAACATTGTTTAACCCAGTGTTGGTATACTTATTTGCCCGTGGAACACTACTGGTGCATTACACGTATTAACATCTGGGTGTCGAAATCCAGTTCTTCCAGGTGGCCTCCCTGAGAGCAGCAGAGTCCCCTCAATGAATGAGCAAATGAATGTTTATAAGGCCCCTGCTCTGTGCTGTCACGGTGCATGGGAATTTACCTGTATTCTTGCATTCAAACCTCAGAACACCCCTCTGAAGTGCATCTAAGGAAACTGAAGCTCAGGTGAGTTGGGACACCTGTCTAAGGTGACATGGTTAGGAAGTGACAGGTCCAGAACTGGAGTCCAGATCAACCCAAGTCCCGAGTAGGACACCTTTGCTAGCAATCTGGAGAGTTGTGAGTTCTCTCAATAAAACAGCAGCTATTTCATCACAGAGGTTTCATGCTTCACCACTTAAACAAGTACAAATATCTCTGTTGGTAAATAGACATCCCACGTATTATCAGAGGTGGTCTATTTCGTCGTGGTCAGAAAAGAAGTTTTGAGCCAGGTGAATCTGTAACGGCTCCTTTTCAGCCCTTTCCTGTGGGAGAGGACCTGAGTACGAGTGCCCACTTACTCCCCTCTTCCTTTGCACTGAGCAGTGTGGACTCTTGAGGACCCGTCCATTCAGCCCTCACTGTCCTGCTCTCATCCTCTGGGAGCTGGTGCCCCACCTACCCTCACTGATCCACCATTGTGTCCTCAGGCCCTTCCCTGTGAGTGATGGTTCAGAACGGTGAGAGGAATACAGTCACCTCCCGACCATCATAGCATAAGGCCGGACATTGACGTAAGACAATGGAACAGGGATGTGCAGATTATAACCTGTTTTTCCAGTTGCTTGAGGGGTTGCAGGATTCTCTGATGGGCCTAGGAATTTCTGGCTTGCTCAGAATGTTTCAGTTTCCTTTTCCTGCTGCTTCTTTTCAGTAGTGGTCTCTGCTTGGCTAGGAGGGCAGGCGGCCAGAGCAGCTCCCTGTCGAGTCTGTGCTGTGTGTAACTTACAGAGCGATTGCTTGTTTGTTCACCTTTTCTTCTCAATTTCCTCTCACCTGTCAAGAAGTGGAAGGACGTCACCTTGCTCCCCTAAAACTGGAGCTTTATAGAATAGAGTTAGGTGTGAGCAGTTTTCCTCTAGCAGTTAAGCAGGGCCATTGAATTGCTCTTTAAGCTGTTCACTTCTATGTTCTGTTAGTAACAATTAATTAGTTTTAAAGACTTAACAACTAAATAGATGAGAGGCAATGTTCCAGCTTGTTTAAGACTTGATCTTCAGTCAGTTTTTTTGAAAGCGAGGGAAAAGGAGAATCACCCCCAAAATGAAATTCACAGGTTATCTCCAAACTTTCTTTGAGTCATCCAGCCCTCAAATATTCATTATTCCTCATTGGCAACATGCAGGGCACTCTGTGAGATCTTGGACACCAAAACTCATTGCATCAAATCCTACCAGATCAATCTGTGTGTTCTATGCATGAATGTGGACCCTCCTGGGATGCCAAAAGTTAGCCCCTTCCTTGGGGCGAGGTGTGCACTGGTGTCAGACTTGGAGAGCTGGGTTGTCACAGGCAAAAGGATTTGAGGCCGAGAACCCATTCCCTCAAAGGAATGAACGATTATTAGGCCCCTGCTCTGTGCAGTCACCATGCAATGTGATTTACATATATCTCATACTTAAATCTCAAAACAATCCTCTGTGGCAGATCTGAGGAAATTGAGGCTCAGAAGAGTTAGGAAACTTGTCTGAAGTTATATGGGACATGGTGGTGTCTGAATGGGAGCCCAGATCAACCCTGAGTCCACTGTGGGATCCCATCACTCCTTTTCGGGTGTGGTGGGGTTGGATCCAGAACCTTCCCTGGGCTTTTCTAGTTGTGCTTTTGTGGAGGAAGAACTTCTATTTGAGCTTCAGGGCAGCTGGAATCAGGGGCTGTGGGTAGTAACATCCTTTCCTTCATTAAAAAAATGTTTTAAATTTGCTGCATCAATTTTTCCTGGAAAATTGGAGGTGGTTATGAGCTCATAGCTCCTCTTAGCCAGATTCAATGGTTTCAACACTCTGGACCAGCTGCATTTTACAAAGTACAGATGCCCAGTGCTATCCCCAGAGGCCCCTGTCCTGGGAATCTCTGCTTTTACAAAGCTCTAGGGGATTCCAACGTGCATCTGAAGTTTGAGAACGGGTAGACCCGAGTGACTCATTCTGGCCCTTCTAACTCATTACTGCTCATCCAGGCTTCCTCCCCACCTCCATCCTAGTTTCCTGAGACATCCCATGGGTGAGGAGGCACTGGCCACATGAGTTTTAATTATGTATGACCACGGAGCCTTCACCTGACAACTGCTGGTTTCTAATTTCCATCTCAGCTTTGAATTCAGTCATCTCTCTGTCCCCCAATTTAATGTTCTTTTTTTAAAAAGGATGTTCTTGGTCTTATATAATTCCATGCATTTAGTGAGGTGTTTTACGCATTTTTATCTTTATCGATGACTTTGAGACGGTGCAATTATTAGGTTTTAAGTTTCTCCTCCACAAGTGATAGGCTCATGAATAAGATATGACTCTTTTCTCTCACCAGGCACTTCTGTACTGTCCTTGTAATCTCTAACCTGCCTTTGCGATTTTGGCCCGTGGAAATTCATATTCCCCGTGGCAGGTGTGAAATCCTTAAGCCCCTTGACCTGTAGCTCTACTATCTCGTGATCGTCCAAGGAACATGCCGACTTCCTCAGAGCTGGCGTTACCAGGGCGAAGTTTTGATTGAATCTCTACTGGATTGATTTTGCCAGAGTTGAGCTCTTTTAGAGCGACCCGAATAGCACTTAACCCTTGGCAGTGAACTGCTGTTCACCAGCTGTGGAGATGAGATTCCATCCCCGGCTTGCTTTGGGTAAACCGGAGTTTTAATTTTTGTCTGCGTCCCTCTCTGACTTGGGTGGCTTTTATTCACCTGGCGATGGACTGTCTGTAGCCAGTGTAATTCCTCATCCCTGCTGACATCCGTATCTTGTCACATTTTAGTTGAACCTCCTTCGAGGGCTTTCTACGCAGTTGGATATTTGTGGAACATTTTGGGGTGGCCTGCCTGAGTTAGCTATAGTGAGGGGCTGCAGGTCAAAGCCACAGCTGTCATTCAGCTGCTTGGCTGCTGTCATGGGCTGGGCCCTAAAGAGGAGCTTCCCTGTCCCTCTCCGCTCACCTCCCAGGCCCTATGTTGCCTGGGTGCCTATTCCTCCCCTGGCCCCAAAGTTGGGGCAAAGGTCAGGAGGTGAGCAATCGCTGTGTTTATCCTTTGTTAATTGCCAAAAGGTTTCTGCAAGCAAATTTACTAATCCTGCTGTCAGACTAGGGTGGGAGCAGTTTACCAAGCCGCAGATTTTCTGAGGAATCAGGGACAGTAGGGATTTGTGGAGTTCCCATGTGCTGGGAACTAGATCCAGCAGGACTTGACTTGTCCGGGCCCCAAGTCTAAATCGTTTCTCATGGTTAATAAAAAGAACAAACAAGCTTTCTCAGACCCGACGCTTCATCTCACTGCACTTCTCTGTGTAGCCTGTGCTTCTAGAGTCATTTGGTTCTGAACTCTGCTACCTGAAATTCCTGGTTGGGTTACTTCTCTCTGTAAAGCAAGGATTCATTGAATGTAATTTGAGAATGTAGCTTCAGGTGGTTGTTACGGTTGTTGGTGGACGATATTCCTGGAAAAGACACATAAATAGAAATGACTTAAGTCAAGTATATTTTCTCATGGAAATAAAGTTTATCAAGAGGCTATCTTGAATCTCTCTTTTAACAACTTCTACAAATAATTTCAAATGATTACAAAGTTTATATTTAACTTCCTTATGGAAATGATCACAAAACTACATTTAATCAGATGGCCTTAGCTCTCCGCAATGTCATTTTAACATGATGTCTAACAAGATGTATTACTGACAGTGAGCTCAGAAGTAGATTTTTCTGGGCTGATGTCTTCTTTCGCCAATGAAAAAAAATTTTTTTTTCTAATGGTAGCTGGGACTGAGATCCTAGCCATGACCCATGCCCGTCTGATGTTGTATGTTGGAGAAACAGTTCAACTTTGCATCTTAACATCCAGCAGGCCCTTGGATGATTAAAAGCATCTCATGTTTGTAATCCTTCAAAAAAAATCACAATGTTCGTTGTGACAGAAATCAGTAAGTAGGATTTTGGTGGCAGGGAGATCTCTGTGAGTAAACAACGCAGTATTCAAACTGATGAAAGCTTCGGGTGGAGCCCATGCACTCTCTGGAGACAGAAGTCAAGATGGCGGTACTCTGTAGAGTGCTGGCCAATCATGGCATAACCACTCCATCCTGTCTTGGTGAGGCAAAAGGAGGTTTGCTTGTACAGCTTTCAAAAGTATGTGTTGGTCGGGACTTCCCTGGCGGTCCAGTGGTTAAGACTCTGCGCTTCCACTGCAGGGGGTTCGATCCCTGGTCGGGGATCTAAGTATGTGTAGGTCAATTAAGATGTAATCAATTCAGGTATACCTTTATTTAACATGGTGCATGCTGCCTTGGACTACTATGCAATGTCCTGCGTTATTTTTACTGAGGCAAATGAGAAGGAGGTGTGAAATTCAGGAGGGTCTCTTTTGGCGAGCTTGTGACAGGTACCTTGGAGGAATCGTTTAGTTCTGTTTGCTTAATGGTCTTTTGAGAAATCAAGTCAGAGCTCTCTGTTTGATTATTATTTTTCACTCAGAGCCAATTTCTCCAAATCCCTGTGGTAAAATAGCTCTGAAGGTGTTTTGTTTCTTGACCAAGCACAGGTAACAGGGACTCAACTACAGGGCTTCCTGTTGAGGTCAGGATTGGGATATAATTCTTTAAAATTGGCCAGGCAACATCTTTTGGTTTGGGTGACACCTGCCCATCTCCTCACAATTTGTGAAAGACATCTTTCTATCATTAATGCTTTATTTTCAGATATCTTTATGGCAAATAGTTTGGTGTTTTCCCAAAGGATTAACAAATTGTAAATTTTTTTTACTTGTTTTAAGAACCTGCTGGATATTAAGATGCAAGTCTTACAGTGTCTCTATTAGACCTAGGTCTCTATTAAACCTAGGTACAGTTACTGATTAGCTGGGAGGGGGAAAAGGTAGGTGGAACCTTGCCTCTCAGCAATGGGAATGTGATTTTTCCAGGCCCTTTTGTTTATTTCAGTAGTGCTAGCATCTTTTGGGGTGGTCCGGATTAGATTCTTCCATTTCGAACATTCTCACGGACACTCACCACCTCTGTCTTATTTACTGAACAGTTGGGCATTTTGTAGTTAACCTCTCATATATGCCTGTACACATGCACACCTGTGTATGTAGCAAGTGTTAGAATTATTCTGAATTGCTCACAGGGAATCCTAGTTGAAGTTCAGTACAACACAGGTCTGTTTTGAAATGACACATCTCTAGACACTGTTTCAAGCTCACCATATTTGCTCGTACCAGCTGGTGCCCATTTCCTTTGCAGTCTTTCTATGAACTGGGTTACCTAGAAAGGTTTGGCTCTCAGAGTGGCCTGGTGGGGTGCAACAGCTGTTTAGGTAAATACTCAGCACAGAGTGTGTAAACCTGCTATTTTCCCTGACGAACAAACTGAGATTCCTTTCTCAGAAACATGTAGCAAACAAATGTGCAGCAGAGGCCCAGTATTTTGGGCCCAGCAGGACTGAAGAACTCAGCTTCATAGCCTTACTGTGTAGGGCAAGAATTTGAAGCAGGAGTTTTACCACCTTGTTACGGGCTGAATTGTGTCCTAAAATTCACGTGTTGAAGCCCCAATCCCCTCAGAATATGACTATATTTGGAGACAGGACCTTGAAAGAGGTGAATAAGGTAAAATAAGGTCATGTGGTGAGCTCTAATCCAGTAGACTGGTGTCCTTATAAGAAATGGAGATTAAGACACAGATACATACAGAGGAAAGACTATGTGAAAACACAGGGAGAAGGTGGCCGTCTACAAGCCAAGGAGAGAGGCCTCAGAAGAAACCAACCCTGCCAACACCTTGATCTCAGACTTCCAGGCTCCAGAACTATGAGACAGTAAATGTCTGCTGTTTAAGCCACCCAGCCTGTGGCATTTTGTTATGGCGGCCCTGGCAACCCAGTACACACCCTGATAGGCAGTCTTTGTTGCCAGAAGAAGAGCATATTGTCTTTTGGAGATATTTGCCTCAAACCAAAATACAAATTCTTAAAGAAATAAAATGCAGAAAAATCAAACCTACCTCTGCTGGTAGTGATAGCTTCATAGACAGGACCTCTGGTCCTGTTTTTTAATTTTTTTAATGAGTTGAACACTGGTTTAATTGACTAGCTAGAAAATAGGCCTTAGTTTCTAGAACTTTCTTTTCCACCATCTGCTGGACTTGAAAGCTGAGAGGGAGAATTTCAGTTTAGTTGAGGTAGGCAGCTGCCAGGGGGAGATCATAGACAGGTTCCACTGTTAGGTCTTTTCTTATCTTTTTTTTTTTTTTTTTAACATCTTTATTGGAGTATAATTGCTCTACAATGGTGCGTTAGCTTTTGCTGTATAACAAAGTGAATCACACATATCCCCATATCCCCTCCCTCTTGTGTCTCCCTCCGGGTCTTTTCTTATCTTAATGTTACCTTTATTTCTGTGACTTATGTGCAGATTTGCCCTTACCAAGGAGTTTAGGCACACAGAGAACTGTTTTTACAAACACTGGAAAAATGAAAAACAAAAGAAAAAGTCAAGAAAAAAGGCCTGGAATTTTTCTATAATCTGGAGGAGGATTTGTGTGGTATCTGCATTAGGGAAGGAGGAAGGAAGGAAGGAACAGAGGGTGGAGGGAGGAAGGAAGGAAGGAATGAATGGAGGGAGGAAGGAAGGAAGGAAGGAACAGAGGGAGGAGGGAGGAAGGAAGGAAGGAAGGAATGAATGGAGGGAGGAAGGAAGAAAGGGAGGGGGGAAGGAAGGAAGGGGAGGAAGGCAGGAAGGGAGGAAGGAAGGAAGGAACAGAGGGAGGGAGGGAGGAAGGAAGGAAGGAGGGGAGGAAGGAAGGAAGGAACAGAGGGAGGAGGGAGGAAGGAAGGAAGGAATGAATGGAGGGAGGAAGGAAGGAAGGGAAGGAAGGGAGGAGGGAGGGAAGGGAGGGAGGGAGGAAGGAAGGGAGGAGGGAGGGAGGGAAGGAAGGAAGGGAGGGAGGAAGGAAGGAAGCAGGGGAGGAAGGCAGGAAGGGAGGAAGGAAGGAAGGAACAGAGGGAGGGAGGGAGGAAGGAAGGAAGGAGGGGAGGAAGGAACAGGGGAAGGGAGGAAGGAAGGAAGGAAGGAACAGAGGGAGGGAGGGAGGAAGGAAGGGAGGGAGGAAGGAAGGAAGGAGGGGAGGAAGGATGGAAGGGAGGGAGGAAGGAAGGAAGGAGGGGAGGAAGGGAGGGAGGAAGGAAGGAAGGAACAGAGGGAGGGAGGGAGGAAGGAAGGGAGGGAGGGAGGAAGGAAGGAAGGGAGGGCGGGAGGCAGGGTGGGAGGGAGGGGAGACTGGAGTTTGGGGAAGAACCTGGAACAGGACCCAGGATGCTCAATTGTCTTGAACTTGCTGTGCGCTCTTGGGCACGTTTATTACCATATCCTCATGTGTCAAGTCTTCATCATCCCCTATCAACAGCACAAGGTTGTTGGTGAGTTTGAAAGGAAAGTGTGTGAAAATGAAGAATGAAGTGCCGGTTGAGCTTACTAGAGTCCCCAGGAACCAATGATCCTGTTGTAAAGAACCTCGTCAAGCTTTGATCAATTTTAATGTCCAGGTGGGAGAGGGCTTCTCAGAGGGATGAAAACCCATGACGCGGGAACAGAGTGTCAGTCGGAAAGAGCTGTTCGTCGTTAAATTGCCTCTCCGATACAGATCAGTCCCATGAGTTTTAGTCAGGCCTCGGTGTGTCAGGGAAGCTTGAGCCCGCTTTCTGAAAGCCTTTTCTCCAGGAAATGCTGACCATGAAGATCCCAGACCTCTTGAGGGAGTGAGTGGATTTGATCTCAGAGTGGGGAGGCGTGACAGTGACCCATGAGATCGTCTACCCTTTACCATCTAATGTGACAGAGTGCCACACCTAACGGGCCCCACTTGGGAGAATTGGCTGGTTCCTGAACCAGCAGGCAGGGTGGAGGATTTGGGCTTGGATCTCACTGCCTGGTCCTTTGAGAATTCAGAAAATGATGGCTGGATAATACTACAGTCTCTGATCAGAACAGCTGTTCTTTACCAGCCCCGATGAAGAAGCTGTTGAACAATTCATGAGGATTGCCTTCAGCAATAACAGTGGGCATGGCCCAATCTGAAGTTCAAAGGGTGCTGGCTACTCCTGGCAAGTGTCATGATGGGGGAAAATTTGATGGCCTTGGTTGCCGGTGAATAATGATAAGTCGTGCATTGGGTGTGTGCAATTAGAGTCGGACCCTTGGACAGATGTGCTGAGGGTAAGAGGAGCTGCTCAGGATTCCTGAGACGGGAGGGATGCAGGGAGGCTGGGAGGAGTAGCAGCAAGAGACTAAAATAAGTCCTCATGGGACCTGGTGGCTAGGCAGAAGTGACTACACATCTGAGGATGTGTCCTCCCCTTGCCCTGCTTGGCAGAGAACAAAAATTCAGATGGGTGCCTTGGCCCAATTTCTCTGTGAGGTGGGTGACAGGTGGGTGTTCCACCAAATGTGAAGTGTTTTGTAAATAATGTTACCGTGATTCAGAAAGGGTCTTCCCTGGGGTGGGGGTGGGGGCAGAGGATTTTCTTTCTAGACTGGAATGAATTTCATTCATTCATTCATTCCTTCAGGGAGCAACCACCCTATTGTCTATTGTTACCAATAGGGACTCTTGAATATTTCAGTGTTTAAACTGAACAGAATAGATATTCTGAGCGTGATGCTTGTGGACCAACTTCCGAGTCCCTATTTTGATCTTAAGTGCTTTCATTTCCTTCGTTGTCAGCGAGTACTCAGAACAGTGTGGTGTCATGTTTTCTTTTAATTTTTATTCAGTTATAATTTACATACCATACAATTCACTTGCTTTACTTGCACAATTCAATGATTTTTTGGTATATTTACAGAGTTGTGTAACTATCACCACAGACATAGAGTTTTTTTTTGTTCTTTTTTGGCTGTGTGACATGTGGGATGTTAGTTCTCCGAACAGGGATCGAACCCACACCCCGTGCACTGGAAGCGTGGAGTCTCAACAGCTGGACTGCCAGGGAAGTCCCTGTGGTGTCATTTTTACACACTCTAACAAGTATAGAATATTTATGTGACCCTGCCAGCCACCAAGCAAGTGGGACCATGTGTTTGGACTATATCAGGGGTCCCCAGTCCCTGGGCCCCGGACTGGTGCCCGTCTGTGGCCTGTTAGGAACCGGGTTGCACAGCAGGAGGTGAGTGGCGGGTGGGCGAGTGAAGCTTCATGTGCCGCCTGAACCATGCCCCGCCCCCCGACCCCACTGTCCGTGGAAAAACTGTCTTCCACGAAACCAGTCCCTGGTGCCAAAAATGTTGGGGACTGCTGGACTATATGATACTGAGAGACTATTGTTATTTTGGAGGGAATACTTGTTAATAAAGACAACTTTATAGTCATGAGTGCTCAAGTAGTTTTTTCCCCTATGGAGTTATATATTAACAAAAATTTATGATCACCTTTTCTAAAACATAGGTGTGCCAGGATAGTTCATTGAGATATTAATTAGTAAACATGTGGTCTCACTCTATAGACTACTCTCTTCTGTGATCTAATTAGAGAGGAAGCGGAAACTACTGGAAGATTGCAGTTTTTCCTTTCTTTTGTAAAAGGTAAAGCTCTAGAGAGAGGTATCTCCAAGAGTTCCTGATGGATAGAGATGAGGGAGTGGGTCTTTGAGATTAATAAGGAAGTGAGAATAGGGACATTCCCCAAGCCTGGGAAGCGGTTACTATGGGAACAAGTTTCTAGGGAGGTAGAATACCATGGAGGAGGCGGCATCATGGTGATCCCATTGAGGGTGGACCTGGGGACATGGACTCACGACATTGCCAAAGAAACATTGAAACAATTGGACCTGAGTTGCTGGCTGGGATGCCTGACCTCATCTGCTTAGTAGTCATAGATAGGCGTATGGTTCACCTAATCTAACTTGCTAAATTCACAAATGAAGACAGTGAAACTCAGAACTGTGTAACTTTTTGAGGTACCTCAACCTCTCGAGGTCTCTTATTCACTGATCTGTAAAATAGAGGGAATTGACTAATGAAAAATGCCTAAGCAAGTGTTTGAAAAATGGCTGAAAAACATTGGCAATTCAGCTAACAACATCTATAATCCTGTCATTTAAAATGCCTTGAAATTACCTGAATAGACACCACGGGGCCTTTGCATATGCTACTTCCACTCCTTGGAGCTCCCACCCTTAAACCTTGTTCATCCTTTAGGACTCAGCTAAATGTCATCTTCTCTTGGAAGCTTTCCTTGAAACCTCTTATCTCCCAAGACTGAGTTGGGTATCTCTCCTGACATCCTGGGTTTAACTTATGTGTTAATTTTTTATTGCTGCTGTAACAAGTTACCACAAACGTAGTGGCTTGAAGCAAATTTATTATTTTATAGTTCTGGAGCTCAGAAATCTGAAGTGGGTCTCACTAGGCTAAAAATCAAGGTATCAATAGGGCTATGTTTCTTCTGGAGGCTCTAGGGGATAATCCATTTCCGTGCCTTTTCCAGCTTCTAGAGGTCTCCTTCATTCCTTGGCTTGTGGCTCCTTACACCGTCTTCAAAGCCAACATCTTCAAATCTTTCTCTGGCTCTGAATATCTTTGCCTCCTTCCACATCTGTGGACCCTGTGATAATGTTGGGTCCACCTGGATAATCCAGGATAATCTCCCCCTCTCAAGGTTAGCTGATTTAACAACCTTACTTCCACCTGCAACCTTAATTCCCCTTTGTCCTGTAACCTAACATATCCATGAGTTCTGGGGAAAAGGACATGGACATCTTTGGGGAGCCATTACTCTGCCTACCACACCCCATCAGCACTCTTGCCACCCTGTATGGTAATTGCCTCTCACTTTGGCTGTCTCCTTCTCTTGATTCCTAGAGCTCAGAGTCTGTGTTTGTTTCCTGCTGCCTTCCCAGCAATTTGTACAGACATTTCAAACTGGAAGCTTTGAGATGATGGTGTGATCTGTGCAGTGTTATGAATAGATATAAATTCATTAGCAACATTTAAAAATTAGGAGACTTTGCATAAAAACTGTGAGTCCGTTTTTAGGAAAAGCATGAAACTTGGCAGCACTGGACACGTGGCACAAGGGGATGTCTTGGTAGCCTCTGTGATCTTGGGGAAGCCATGGGGCAGAAGTGAGGATGTGAGATGCTGTCAGAATAGAAATGAGCTGGAGCCTACATGGAACTAGGCTGAAATGAGGGGTGAGGCTGAGAGCATGTGAGTCAGGGCACCAGATGCATCTGCTTGTAGAAACTTGGAAATGTACCAGGCTGGGGATCAGGGTTCAGGGGTCCCAGGGTTAGGAGATATAGGGAGTGAACAAGCAGACAGGCTGAACTCACTGATGGGAAGTCAAAGGCCAGGGTCAAGTGGCCAGAGCTCTGAGGAGTGTGTGGGTTAATAGCCAAGCAGACTTTTTTTTTTTTAAGATTTTTAGAAATTTCATGTAATGTCTGAAACATTTATATTAACATACTTCCATACAAATAACCCAAAGAAAATTTAGTGTTAGTTGTTTTTTTTGTTTGTTTGTTTTTATACCGCAGGTTCTTATTAGTCATCAATTTTATACACATCAGTGCAAGCAGACTCTTAAAATGATGAGTGAATTGAAGCTGTAGATTCTCTATGAGACTCAACTTCAATTCCTGTCCCAACCTCTTGGATTACATCACACAGCCTTTACTATTCCTATTTACCTGAGTAAGGTCAACTGCCTGGAGTTTAATTTTTCCCTCTGTTCACACTCCGTTGGGTGGGGGCCAGCTAATGAACAGTCAAATTACTTGATGGCAGGTGGCAGAAAGGTAGCTGAGTATAACAAAATGTCTATAATGATAAACATTTACTAAATGAAAGAATAATTACTTCATAAATGGAAACCGGTGCTTGGCCAACTGACCATATTTCTTCCTATTGTAGGTCTAGTTTTGTTTGTTGAGATTTTTTTCCCCCACCAAGTTCCTGGTTTTGTGTAGCTTTTTTTTTTTTTTTTTTTGCCTGTGGAATTTCTGTATTTGATAAAGCTGGCCATTATGACTGCATCATTTTTTTCCAGCTTTATTAAGATATAATTGACGAGTAATACTGTGAAAATTTAAGGTGTACAGCATGATGGTTTGATACACGTATATATTGTGAAATGTTTACCACGATAAGATTAGTTAACGCCTCTATCACCTCACAAAATTACCCTTTTGTTGTTTTTATTATGGAGAGAGCATTAAAGCTCTACTCTCACAGTAACTTTCAAGTGTACAATGTAGTATTGTTAACTGTACTCACCATGCTGTACATCAGATCCCCGGAACTTACTTTTTTTTTTTTTTTTTTTTTTTTTTTTTGCGGTACGCAGGCCTCTCACTGTTGTGGCCTCTCCCGTTGCGGAGCACAGGCTCCGGACGCGCAGGCTCAGCGGCCATGGCTCACGGGCCCAGCCGCTCCGCGGCATGTGGGATCTTCCCGGACCGGGGCACGAACCCGTGTTCCCTGCATCGGCAGGTGGACTCCCCACCACTGCGGCACCAGGGAGGCCCAGCCCCTTACTCTTCTTATCACTGAAAGTTTATACCCTTTACCGACATCTCCCCATTGCCCTTCTCCCAGCCCCTGGCAACCCCCATTCTACTTTATGTTTCTGAGTTTGATGCTTTTAGGTTCCACATATAAGTGAGATCACACAGTATTTGTCTTTCTCTGTCTGACTTATTTCACTCAGCATAATGCCCTCAAGGTCATGACTGCATCTTGATTTTGGATATTTTCTGCTAACTTTTCCATGTCGCTGGATTTTAAGTTATTTTGATGTAGTCTTCTTGTTGCTTTAATCCCCTTGCTTTTCATTTCTGTGGACAGCACCCCTTCTGGAAGTCCTCAGGACCCATCATTCCATCACAGGCTTTGTAGCTGATGACTTGGGAGTCCATTTAGTAGAATCTGTCTCTTTGGCTTTACGGCAGGTGTGTGTCCAGATGTGATATAACCAGTACCATTGCAAGGGTCTTGAGCTGAGTGAGTCCCATGTCCCACTGGTTTTAATCCTCATTGAACTTACTGATTCCAGATTTCAGAATGTATTTGCTCATCCCCCTTAGGCATGGTATGTGATAGAACAGGTGCTCCTGTCGGTCAACTCCTTGGACAGGTCCTGGGGTTATAATACCCTTATTTAATGCATATAGAAATCTCTGTCCTTTGGTTTCAGAGGCTACTGACCACCCCCAAGCTATAGCCATGCATCCAGCAAATGCACGTTAAAACGAAAGGGAGTAAAGACCTCTGTACCTATTCATTCTTAGAAAAACCGCTAGTCATCCATTGATCAGTAGCATCAGGGGTATCTTTCAGCTGGGAGGGACCTCAAGGAAAAATCCACTTCAGTGTTTTTAGTTTAATAGATGAGGAGCTGGAGGCCACAGGGGTCAAATGACTGGACTGGGTTCACTCAGTGGACCAGTAGCCAAGCCCTGTCTGGTTCAGAACCCAGTGGTCTAACTCCAAGTCTGTTGTTGATCTGAAGGATGGGACATTCATGGGGTCAGTGAGAGTGTATGTGACGTTGGGAAGAACCAATTTCTTTTACCCTCAATTTGTCTTTCATCTATGTTTTTTGCTAGTTAAGTGCAGGAAAGTCAAATAGCATAATGTAGACTCTCATGTATGGTACTGATATTTCTGAGTAGTTGAACTTTAGGCAACTGCTGGGTGGTTCTCTATGAGTTTTTATGAAGCTTGTACCTGTGCCAACATTATGAATTAGTTTATTAGAAGAGATTGGGCAATATTATAATTAGATATTTGTCTTTATTACTCATGTGAAACTAATATACGCCTTTATAGAGCAGTGCCATACCTTGAGTTTTGCAGCTTGTATTTCCTCTTAACAAATTCAAAGTGGTTCATTTATTAGGCTTGTCATATCCCTTAGCTTGCATTGTTTACTTATTATTCTTGAAACAGAATTTTTAAAATGTTTAAAACATTCATAAATTACTATTTCAATGAGGTACCATTTATCACTTAGCTCAATGAACAGAACACACAATGCACACATATTGGCAAAGCGCAGGGAGAAAAGATGCTTTTTTACCTGTCTGGTGGGAATTAAAGTGTATAACCTCTAAGGAGGACACTTTTGTAACATCCATCAAAATATTGCATACACACACACACACACACACACACACATATGTATGTATATAATACCCACTCTTTTGTTCAACAGTTCCACTTCTAGAAATGTGTTTTGGATATTCTTGAACATTCTGAAATTCCACGTGTATGGGAGTATTCAGAGCAGTACTGTTTCTTTCAAAGGATTTGAAACTACCTCTCAATCTATGGGAGAGAGGCTAAATCAAACATGGTGCATCTATACAATGGATGCAGTGATTAAAAATAATGAGGTAGTATATACAAATATCGAATTGTTTGTTGTACACCTGAGAGCAATATAATGTTCTGTGTCAACTTTGCCTCAATTAACAAAAAAAAAAGAATGAGGAGGCTCTATACACACTAATATGAAAATATCTCCAAGATATACCTTTAAATGAAAACAGCAAGTTGTTACCATTTGTGTTAAAAGAGGGGAAGAACATATACACGATTGCTCGTTTATGCATGGAATCTCTGGACATATGCATAAGGAATAATATTGGTTATGCATGGGGACGGTCACTGGGTGGCTGGGGACAAGGGCAGGAAGAGGCTTACTTTTCACAGTAACTCTTTTGTATATTTTGTACCATTCAAAAAATTCTAATTTAAAGTTTATTTTAGGAAGGAAAACAAAACGTATGTAAGTAATTTCCAATCTGCCCATTCAAAATTTTTAATGATTATGGAATATACTGAACTCTTTCTACTATTTTTACTGTGAACTGTATGCTGTGTGTATGAACATATATAGTCATATGTAATATTTAAATTTATACCCCTTTATGTGTGACTTGTGTGGTGACTGAAAAGAAAAATTTATTTTTCTACCTGAAAACTTGATAAACTTCTGAAGTTTCTAGTGTGATCAGATAGTTACTTATCTCCAGTTTATGTACATTTTAAAAAACATCTTTTTAAAATACACTTATGTATATACAATTCTAAAACATGTCGAGCCACTTATTGCTTAAGGAGATACGAATGTATAGTAAAAGTATGAAGAAATGTACACACATCATAGACACTAATTCTGTGAGATCAATGGTGAGGGAAAATATGGGATAGAATTTAGGAGGGATGGGTGCATGGTGGTTCATTGCCTTTAAAAAAGTATATTCTTGTATATTTCAAACATTGCATAATAATTTAAAAAGTAATATGTGTTTCTAACTTACTGCTGAGAAATTATAGTCAGACTTCTGTGAAATCATAAGATGCAGAAACGGTGTGGCCTTTATTTTCCTTGCTCTCTGTTGTATCACACCAGTACCTAGAATAGAGCCTGGCAGAGGGTAGGCCCTAAAAATGTTTGTAAAAATGAATAAACAGGCATAAAAGCCCTCTGAGCTGCTGAAGTGGTGGGTGATGGGTTGTGTGATCTTCCAGTGTATCATCTTGTGTCATGGGACCCTGGGAAAAAAGGTGGATGGAACTGACAATGCCTACAACCTTTCAGATGGGCAGGAAGAAAAGAACACTGGGAATTTCTCACTAACTGGAACTAAAGGTGAATATAGAGAGGTGACTGGGTGTATAATAAAATTCAGTTGCCACCTGTACTCCAGAGCACATTGCTTGAAAAAGACCTCTTTATGGTTCTTAGTAAGACTGTACGTTTTCTTTCTGTGTCACACTCAATGACCCTCTTTATAAATGTTTGGTTAAGATGGCTAATGTGGGTGTAACTCGTGAGTTCCTCTTAGCAATTTCATGACTGTCTGTCATGTATCTCTGCCCAGCCCAGGAGCCAGGTCGTATGGGAGTGACTGGAATGACTAGCATTTACTGCTGCCCACTGTCAGTGGTAGAATAACCTTTGCTTCTTTGGGTAGCAGTCAGTCATTTAGTTCATATATTTGTTTAATATTAAGAGATAGGATGAAAAAAGTATGGGAAAATAATAAACATTACAATAATAAATTATTATTAATAATAATACAGTAATTACAAAAGTGTTAATATATGGAGACAATAAAGGAATAACATGCTACTGTTGCTAGTTACCCCACCATATGTAGTTAGCTAGAGCAGTGATGTCCAATAAAAGGATAACATGAGCCACATATTTAATTTAAAATTTTCTGGTAGCCACATTAAACAAATAAAAAGAAACAGATGAAATTAATTTTAATCCTGTATTTCATATAACCCAATATAAAATATTTTCATTTCAATACATAATCAATGTTAAAAATTATTAATGAGATTTTATATTCTCCTTCTTTGTAGCAGTCTTGGAAATCCTATGTGTATTTTACATCTCCAGTCGGGTGCTAAATTTTCATCAGAAATACCTGATCTGCATTTAGCGTTTACAGAATTTACAGTTGAAAAGGTAGATTCACATACCTAAGTTGTTCCATAAATACTTAAATTTTTTTTCCTGTAACTGCATCAGACATCCATTTTTTAATTAATTAAAATTAAATAAAATGAAATATTTAGTTCCTCAGTCTCACTAGTCACATTTCAAGTGCTCAATACAGTGTAGAGGTAGAGTTTATTCATAATTTTCTACAGTAGATTTTTTTCCTCTGATTCCAAGAATCTGTTTAAAACACATATTTATTTATTTTTAACATCTTTATTGGAGTATAATTGCTTTACAATGGTTAGTTTCTGCTGTATAACAAATTGAATCAGCTATACATATACTTATATCCCCATATCTCCTCCCTCTTGTGTCTCCCTCCCACCCTCCCTATCCCACCCCTCTAGGTGGTCACAAAGCACCGAGCTGATCTCCCTATGCTATGTGGCTGCTTCCCACTAGCTATCTATTTCACATTTGATAGTGTAATATGTCCATGCCACTCTCTCACTTCATCCCAGCTTACCCTTCCCCACCCCCCGCCGTGTCCTCAAGTCCATTCTCAATGTCTGCATCTTTATTCCTGTCCTGCCCCTAGGTTCTTCAGAACCCTTTTTTTTTTTTAGATTCCATATACATGTGTTAGCATATGGTATTTGTTTTTTTTTTTCTGACTTACTTCACTCTGTATGACAGGCTCTAGGTCCATCCACCTCACTACAAATAACTCAATTCTGTTTCTTTTTATGGCTGAGTAATATTCCATTGTATATATGGGCCATATCTTCTTTATCCATTCATCTGTCGATGGACACTTAGGTATTTCCATGTCCTGGATATTGTAAATAGAGCTGCAACAAACATTGTGGTCCATGACTCTTTTTGAATTATGGTTTTCTCAGGGTATATGCCCAGTAATGGGATTGCTGGGTCATATGGTAGCTCTATTTTTAGTTTTTTAAGGAACCTCCGTGTTGTTCTCCATAGTGGCTGTATCAATTTACATTCCCACCAACAGTGCAGGCGGGTTCCCTTTTCTCCACACCCTCTCTAGCATTTATCGTTTGTAGATTTTTTGATGGCCATTCTGACCCGTGTGAGGTGATACCTCATTGTAGTTTTGATTTGCATTTCTCTAATGATTAGCGATGTTGAACATCCTTTCACGTGTTTGTTGGCAGTCTGTATATCTTCTTTGGAGAAATGTCTATTTAGGTCTTCTGCCTATTTTTGGATTGGGTTGTTTGTTTTTTTCATATTGAGCTACATGAGCTGCTGGTAAATTTTGGAGATTAATCCTTTGTCAGTTGTTACATTTGCAAATATTTCTCCCATTCTGAGGGTTGTCTTTTTGTCTTATGTTTTCCTTTGTTGTGCAAAAGCTTTTAAGTTTCATTAGGTCCCCTTTATTTATTTTTGTTTTTATTTCCATTACTCTAGGAGGTGGGTCCAAAAGGATCTTACTATGATTTATGTCATAGAGCGTCCTGCCTATGTTTTCCTCTAAGAGTTTGATAGTGTCTGCCCTTACATTTAGGTCTTTAATCCATTTTGAGTTTATTTTTGTGAATAAAACTAGGGAGTGTTAGTGAGTGTTCTAATTTCATTCCTTTACATGTAGCTCTCCAGTTTTCCCAGCACCATTTATTGAAGAGGCTCTCTTTTCTCCATTGTATATTCTTGCCTCCTTTCAAAGATAAGGTGACCATAGGTGCATGTGTTTACCTCTGGGCTTTCTATCCTGTTCCATTGATCTATATTTCTGTTTTTGTGCCAGTACCAAACTCTCTTGATTACTGTAGCTTTGTAGTATAGTCTGATGTCAAGGAGCCTGATTCCTCCAGCTCTGTTTTTCTTTCTCAAGATTGCTTTCGCTATTCGGGGTCTTTTGTGTTTCCATAAAAATTGTGAAATTTTTTGTTCTAGTTCTGTGAAAAATGCTTGTTGTAGTTTGATAGGGATTGCATTGAATCTGTAGATTGCTTTGGGTAGTATAGTCATTTTCACAATGTTGATTCTTCGAATCCAGGAACATGGTATATCTCTACATCTGTTTGTATCATCTTTAATTTCTTTCATCAGTGTCTTATAATTTACTGCATACATCTCTTTTGTCTCCTTAGGTAGGTTTATTCCTAGGAATTTTATTCTTTTTGTTGCAGTGGTAAATGGGATTGTCTTCTTAATTTCTCTTTAGATTTTTCATCCTTAGTGTATAGGAATGCAAGAGATTTCTGTGCATTAATTTTGTATCCTGCTACTTTACCAAATTCATTGATTAGCTTTAGTAGTTTTCTGGTAGCATCTTTAGGATTTTCTGTGTATAGTATCATGTCATCTGCAATCAGTGACAGCTTTATTTCTTCTTTTCCAATTTGGATTCCTTTTATTTCTTTTTCTTCTCTGATTGCTGTGGCTAAAACTTCCAAAGTGATGTTGGATAATAGTGGTGAGAGTGGGCAACCTTGTCTTGTTCCTGATGTTAGTGGAAATGGTTTCACTTTATCACCATTGAGAACGATGTTACCTGTGGGACTGTCATATATGGCCTTTATTATGTTGAGGTAAGTTCCTTCTATGCCTACTTTCTGGTGGGTTTTTAACATAAATGGGTGTTGAATTTTGTCAAAAGTTTTTTCTGCATCTATTGAGATGATCATATGGTTTTTATCCTTCAGTTTGTTAATATGGTGTATCACATTGATTGATTTGCGTATATTGAAGAATCCTTGCATTCCTGGGATAAACTCCACTTGATCATGGTGTATGATCCTTTTAATGTGCTGTTGGATTCTGTTTGCTAGTATTTTGTTGAGGATTTTTACATCTGTGTTCATAAGTGATATTGGCCTGTAGTTATCTTTTTTTGTGATATATTTGTCTGGTTTTGGCATCAGGGTGATGGTGGCCTCGTAGAATGAGTTTGAGAGTGTTCCTCCCTCTGCTCTATTTTGGAAGAGTTTGAGAAGGATAGGTGTTAGCTCTTCTCTAAATGTTTGATAGAATTTGCCTGTGAAGCCATCTGGTCCTGGACTTCTGTTTGTTGGGAGATTTTTAATTACAGTTTCAATTTCAGTGCTTGTGATTGGTCTGTTTATATTTTCTTTTTCTTCCTGGTTGAGTCTCAGAAGGTGTGCTTTTCTGAGAATTTGTCCATTTCTTCCAGATTGTCCATTTTATTGGCATATAGTTGCTTGTAGTAATCTCTCATGATCCTTTGTATTTCTGCAGTGTCAGTTGTTTCTTCTCCTTTTTCATTTCTAATTCTATTGATTTGAGTCTTCTCCCTTTTTTTCTTGATGAGTCTGGCTAATGGTTTATCAATTTTGTTTATCTTCTCAAAGAACCAGCTTTTAGTTTTATTGATCTTTGCTATCATTGCCTTCATTTCTTTTTTCATATATTTCTTATCTGATCTTTATGATTTCTTTCCTTCTGCTAACTTTGGGGTTTTTTTGGTTCTTCTTTCTCTAGTTGCTTTGGGTGTAATGTTAGGTTGTTTATTTGAGATATTTCTTTTTTCTTCAGGTAGGATGTATTGCTATAAACTTATCTCTTATAACTGCTTTTTCTGCATCCCATAAGTTTGGGTCCTCGTGTTTTCATTGTCATTTGTTTCTAGATATTTTTTGATTTCCTCTTTGATTTCTTCAGTGAGCCCTTGTTTTTTTAGTAGCGTATTGCTTAGCCTCCATGTGTTTGTATTTTTTACAGATTGTTTCCTGTAATTTATATCTAGTCTCATAGTATTCTGTTTGGAAAAGATGCTTGCTACAATTTAAATGTTCTTAAATTTTCTGAGACTTGATTTGTGACACAAGATATGGTCTATCCTGAAGAATGTCCCATGAGCACTTGAGAAGAAAGTGTATTCTGTTGTTTTTGGATGAAATGTCCTATAAATATCAAGTAAGTCCATCTTGTTTAATGTATCATTTAAAGCTTGTATTTACTTATTTATTTTCATTTTGGATGATCTGTTTATTGGTGAAAGTGGGGTGTTAAAGTCCCCTACTATTATTGTGTTACTGTCAGTTTCCCCTTTTATGGCTGTTAGCATTTGCCTTATGTATTGAGGTGCTCCTATGTTGGGTGCATAAATATTTACAATTGTTATATCTTCTTCTTGGATCGATCCCTTGATCATTGTGTAGTGTCCTTCTTTGTCTCTTGTAATAGTCTTCATTTTAAAGTCTATTTTTTTTTTTTTCGGTACGTGGGCCCCTCTCTCGCTGCGGAGCACAGGCTCCAGACGCGCAGGCTCAGCGGCCATGGCTCACGGGCCCAGCCGGCATGCGGGATCCTCCCAGACCAGGGCACGAACCCGCGTCCCCTGCATTGGCAGGCGGACTCTCAACCACTGCACCACCAGGGAAGCCCTAAAGTCTATTTTGTCTGATATGAGAATTGCTACTCCAGCTTTCTTTTGATTTCCATTTGCATGGAATATCTTTTTCCATCCCCTCACTTTCAGTCTGTATATGTCCCTAGGTGTGAAGTGGATCTCTTATAGGCAGCATATGTATGGGTCTTGTTTTTGTATCCATTCAGCCAGTCTGTGTCCTTTGGTTAGAGCATTTAATCCATTTACATTTAAGGTTATTATCGATATGTATGTTCCTTTTACCATTTTCTTACTTGTTTTGGGTTTGTTGTTGTAGGTCTTTTCCTTCTTTTGTGTTTACTGCCTAGAGAAGTTTCTTTAGCATTTGTTGTAAAGCTGGTTTGGTGGTGCTGAATTCTCTTAGCTTTTTCTTGTCTGTAAAGGTTTTAATTTCTCCGTGGAATCTGAATGAGATCCTTTCTGGGTAGAGTAATCTTGTTTGTAGGTTTTTCCCTTTCATCACTTTAAATATGTCCTGCTACTTCCTTCTGGCTTGCAGAGTTTCTGCTGAAAGAGCAGCTGTTAACCTTATGGGGATTCCCTTGTATGTTATTTGTTGCTTTTCCCTTGCTGTTTTTAATATTTTTTCTTTGTATTTAATTTTTGATAGTTTGATTAATATGTGTCATGGCGTGTTTCCCCTTGCATTTATCCTGTATGGGACTCTCTTCCTTCCTGGACTGGATTGACTATTTCCTTTCCCATATTAGGGAAGTTTTCAGATATAATCTCTTCAAATATTTTCTCAGTCCCTTTTTTTTCTCTTCTTCTTCTGGACCCCTATAATTCTAATGTTGGTACATTTAATGTTGTCCCAGAGGTCTCTGGGACTGTACTCAATTGTTTTCATTCTTTTTTCTTTATTCTGCTCTATGGTAGTTATTTCTACTCTTTTATCTTCCAGGTCAGTTATCCGTTCTTCTGCCTCAGTTATTCTGCTATTGATCCCTTCTAGAGAATTTTTAATTTCATTTGTTGTGTTGTTCATCATTGTTTGTTTGCTGTTTAGTTCTTCTAAGTCCTTGTTAAACGTTTCTTGTATTTTCTCCATTCTATTTCCAAGATTTTGGATCATCTTTACTATCATTGCTCTGAATTCTTTCAGGTAGACTGCCTACTTCCTCTTCATTTATTTTGGTCTGGTGGGTTTTTACCTTGCTCCTTCGCCTGCTGTGTATTTCTCTGTCTTCTCATTTTGATTAACTTACTGTGTTTGGGGTCTCCTTTCACAGGCTGCGGATTTGTAGTTCCTGTTTTTTCTCGTGTCTGCCCCCAGTGGGTAAGGTTGGTTCAGTGGGTTGTGTAGGCTTCCTGGTGGAGTGGACTGGTGCCTGTGTTCTGGTGCGTGAGGCTGGATCCTGTCTTGCTAGTGGGCAGGACCACATCTGGTGGTGTGTTTTGGGGTGTCTGTGAACTTATTATGATTTTAGACAGCTTCTCTGTTAATGGGTGGGGTTGTGTTCCTGTCTTGCTAGTTGTTTGGCATGGGGTGTCCAGCACTGTAGCTTGCCGGTCATTGAGTGGAGCTGGGTCTTAGCGTTGGGATGGAGATTTCTGCGATAGCTTTGGCCATTTGATATTATGTGGGGCCGGGAGGTCTCTGGTGGACCGATTTCCCTAACTCGGCTCTCCCACCTCAGAGGCTCAGGACTGACAGCTGGCAGGAGCACCAAGATCTTGTCAGCCACACGGCTTTTGGGAAGTCTGAGGTCTTCTGCCACCGTTCAGTAGGTGTTCTGTAGGAGTTGTTCCACATGTAGATGTATTTTTGATGTATTTGTTGGGACGAAGGTGATCTCCACATCTTACTCCTCTGCCATCTTGAAGGTCCCCCCATCAGTGTGTTTTTGAGCATATAATAAAGGTTAGACATATTCTTACTCTTGAATGGATTATAAACTAATAAAGCAGATGTAATATATCGCTGTGGGTCAGGTTAGTTTTCTGAGTGAGTCTTGCAGCTGTTTTGACGAACCTCATTCTGAGAACTCAGATCTAAGATCTGAGATTTAAGGTGAAAAAAATCCTGGATGATAATTCTTTTACAAATATGCTTAAGCTGAGGTCAAAAGATCCAAGTAGCTCTTACCCCTCTTCCAGTTTTTAGAGAAAAAGATGATACATTTGGGAAAACAGAAAGATCTATCCGAAAATCATGAAACTGAACTTCAAAAAATATGGAAAATATAAATTCATTGTTTAAATGAATCTCAAGAATTAGCTAACAAGAGGATGAGTAATTTAGCTACTAGAAGAATAAACTAGTAGAATTGAAACCGAGCAGGAGTCTGTGGGGCCTTCCGAGGGACAGACCCTCCCTCCAACCCATGTCCCCCGTCTCTTGTTTGAAAAAAAAGCTTTAGCGTCCTAGGCTTTCCCGAAGTTCCAAAGAGCAGATTTAATCAGAGGAGTGAGAAAATGCAGAAACAAAGAAAAACAGTCAAGCATGACAGAATAATATTAGCTTAGCTATAAAACAAAACAAGGACCTTTAATTCCTCCTCAAGGGCTATAGATAATATCCTGAGCCATATCCTTGAGTTGTTCTGCAGATATTAAAACCCCCACTGGGTGGAACAAGTTAACTGAATGCTGACCACAGGCATGTAGACCCCAGACTGGTTGTAACCTAAAGGTTGATGTTGAGATTCCGGAAACGTCACCCTGTTACCTCCCCACCAGCCAGTCAGAGAACCATGCACGAGCTGATGACAGACCCTGTGACCCTCTCCTGCATACTAAGTTTGGGTCTTTTGAGTATGAGCTGTCTGTTCTCCTTGCTTGGCCCCATCTTGGATGCCTTGAAGTAAACACTGTACTTTACTTCACTACAACCCAGTGTCAGTAAATTGGCTTTGCTGTGCATTGGGTGAATGGACCCAAGTTTGGTTCAGTGACAGAATTTGAAATTGCGTACATCTATTTTGAGTATAGATTTTATTACAGACTTTTGATACCTCCCATATCAGGTAGGAGGATATTGATATAGAGATGGACAGTCTATCACCATCAAAGATGCAGTTACTAGGAGAGACTGTTGGAGGAAGGTCACAGTTACTTGTTCCCCTGTCAGCAGAGCTGCTGGAAAGTTCTAAGAGCCCAGAGGAAGGGGGCCTAAGGTCTTTAGTGCTCCTGTCTCCCTGCTGATTTCTTATCTTGAATTAAGTCCTGGCACTTGCGCCTTTCATAGAAAATAGAATTAGTTCTTCTCCGTAAACTCACAAACCACCAAGAATTCACTGGGGATCCCTGAAGTAGTTATTAATAATATACAGGCACCCTGACAGGCACTTCTATCTGTCAAAGTGAGGGGCAGGGCAGGGACCAAATCTGATTTGAGTGCTATTGCGTGGGATGGATCCTGTGGACGACTCATTTTCAGGATGGAAATGGCTCTCTCTTCTCACCTCATCCCTGCCACCTCCCACTTCACTCTCATGCCTGGTTAAACCTTCAACCTGGTTTCCCAGCATATCCAGTAAGAAGCTAGCATGGGTGTTTCCTCAAAAAGTCAGCATCCCTGTCAGGCACTGGCTCGGACTAGCTGGCAGCTGTCCACACGGCACTGTGGCTCTGTCTCCCTGCAGCGTTTCAGAGACAGTCACCGCGTAGGTAATCACTGTTCTCCATTAAAATAGACACACAGCAGTGGTGCTCAGTACTCACACGTGTGCGTGTGTATGTGTGCATTGGGGCAGTTGAACATTTCCTTCTATTGCTCTTAAAAGAAGTTTAAAAAGTACCTTTTTGGGCTTCCCTGGTGGCGCAGTGGTTAAGAATCCGCCTGCCAATGCAGGGGACACGGCTTCAAGCCCTGGTCCAGGAAGATCCCACACGCCGTGGAGCAGCTAAGCCCGTGCACCACAACTATTGAGCCTGCGCTCTAGAGTCGGCGTGCCACAACTACTGAAGCCCGTGCACCTAGAGCCCGTGCTCCACAACAGGAGAAGCCACCGCAACGAGAAACCCACACACCGCAACGAAGAGTAGCCCCCGCTTGCCGCAACTAGAGAAAGTGCGCTCGCAGCAACAAAGACCCAATGCAGCCAAAAATAAAACTAATAAATAAATAAATTTAATTAAAGAAACCCCCAAAACTACCTTTCCTGGTAAATACATGCATATTCTGGAAAGTATGGAAACCCACAAAGAACAATATAACCTCTCCTAATTCCCTACCTCAAGATCATCACTTGAAGTAGCTTTTCTTCCGTCAGTGTTTAAAAACAATCCTTTACAAAAAATTCCACTGACTTTGTTTAAAAGGATAAAGTGCATTTTTTTCATCATAACAACAAGCAGACAAATTGCTTATAGCCTATGGGACCCGTGCTCTCGGGTTGAGGATAATTTTGCAATGGACTGCTTAGGCCTCAGGGCTTCTGTACAGACCATATTTCATATGTGGGCATTCCTTAAAGTCTCATTTCCTACACTTTATCCCTGTGGAAAGATCACCCTCCCCCCTCCTCCAATTTGAAATTGTGTCTTTTTTACACTGCTTTGACTTTGAATCGTCTTGCCGGTGCAAGCATTCATGTGTCCAGGTTGCTGGCTCTGGTGCTTGAGTTCCATTGGGGTATTTTTCTAGAGACACAGTTTCTTAACAATTTTGTTTCTCCTGCTCGGGATGATGGGTAGGCAGTCCCTGCAGCAGCAGCCACGGCCGATCAATAACCAGTCCGGTGGCCACGGAGACCCTGGCTCTGCCATGTCCCTAGAGTCCCAGCCCTCCTCTCCCCCCCTTCCCAGGGAGCTAAGGGTCTTGGTTCCAGACTGCCACATGGGGACCTTGCTATTCCGAAAAGGAGGAGAAAGAATGCTGATGAGATGCGTTTTGCCCATAACTGCCTTTTGGGCAATGGTCTTGGAAGAAAACACAAAAAACAAATGTAAAAACTGAGAGTGACAGTTGGGATCTCATTAGCTTAGTGGCTGTCACAATATATCCAGGAAAGAGGCAGTGGGCATGTGGCTGACTGTGTCTGAGGAACCGAAACAGCATGTCTGTGTGCACGCACGTGCGTGCGTGTGTGTGTGTGTGTGTGTGTGTGTTTGTGTGGTTGTGTGTGTGTACTTGGGCACCTGGAGGTGGCTCAGGCTTTGCCATGTGATTACTTGCTTCAGCTTAAAAAAAGTTGTCAGTTGCATCGCATCAGGCTTGGTTATTTTTCTTTATGGGTGCGTCTGTGAATATCTTTAAATTTCAGCTTAAGCTTTTTAGAGGGGCATTCACTGTGAAAAATTAAACATATTATGGCTTTGCTTTTTTTTTTTTTAACCTGTGACATGAAATGCAGACAGCAAATGCCTCAAGTACAGTACCTTAAGCCAACAGCCTAGATCAAGATGAGGGTATTTCCGAACTCTGGAGGTACGGGGTCCTCATCTGATCATTTTAAGAATAAATTGTTTCCAGTCTCAGTGGACCACCGCTGTCCTTCCTTACCCCTGCCAGCGCAGTTCCCAATTTCCGAATCTTCCTATAGAGCTGCTGAGATGAAGCCTGTCACTTGATTGTAATTTCCAACCAAGCAAAGTGATTCTAGTGCTGAGCTATACCTGCACCTGTTTTCCCCAGACGAGGCTGAGGTTGGTAAACAGTGCGCAGGGCCTTGGAGGTCAGACGGACACAAATGGAGGGAATTTGTTGCCTGAAGATTCCTGGAATGGGAGCCAGAGTCCTGTGTTCTGGATTCAGCTCTTTCGTAGCTGGCAGGGATCCTCACTGTGTTTGGGCTTGATTTCTGGAGTCCTACTCTACGATTTGATGGCAGTATGATTCCAGTGGAAATATGGCCTTTCATGCAAAAAGAATAAACTGCATAACCCCAGAATTCAGCCAAGAAACTTCTGTGATCCGGGGATGAGACCAGATGTCCCCCTTCTAAAAGACACGTTACAGCTGTTCACTGGTCTCATTCTGTCTTCCCAGAGGCAGTGGCCAGGCCTCTCAGCAGGCTGAATGGAAGTTTATAGAGCCAGTCACTAGTTCTGTGCTTGGCTTTTTATTTTTTAATTTTTAAAATATTTGTGCTAGCTTTTCAAAACTGCAAAATGTGGGCTAATAATATTACTTTCTCCAATGGTCTGTTGGCTGGTGGGACACTCGTTCTGATTTGGTAGTCCTGCCTTGCTGGTCCCTGTTGTTAAATATTTTGAATATGGCCCGTAACCCCTGAGAACATCCGATCAGACCCCGAGCACATCGCTTCAATAAATGCAGTTTTTCCCCTGATTTCCCTGCTGCCAGCGGGAGCTCAGAAAGCTTTCCACTTGTGAACACAGTCATGTTTCATGTGAATAAGACCCCCCAAAGCCTGTTTGGCTACATCACTGCTGTGAGCTGAGCAAGCCCACAGGCCGCAGGAGACTCAGGAGTCTCTCATGAAGGCTGGATCTGCTGTTTGGATGTTTTCTGCCTTTGCTTCTCCCAGCTGTGCTGATAGAGCTACAAGAAATCCCCCAAACAAACTGTTGGTCACTGCTCACTCCACTATCGCCAAGATAACCGGGAATTTGTGGAGACTAGGTGCTTTCGAGGTTTGGATAGCATAAGTCATCTTAGCCAAAGCAAAGTAGAAGCTTGAAAATCAGATCCCATTTCAAGCATCACCCCCCACCCCCCGAGGAAAGGATTTTTTTCCCTTAGGAAAGGATTGGAGAGTGGCTCATGCACCTTCATTTACCTGGGTAATTGTTTCTATTCTGAGGTTCAGTGGAGCTTTGGAAAGTGAGCTGATGCTGACTTACTGCTTGCACTAGCCGTCCCCAAAGGTTATTGAGGCACCTCGTTTTCTCCTGTCCCTTGCCAGGGCTGCCATTTGCCTGGTACCACCTGAGGACCTAGGGCTGCTCTACTGGGTTTGGCTCTGCTGCCAGGGAACGTAGGGTGGTCTTTGTGGAATCATGGTTGTCTATGACAGGTTTGGGATGGGCTGGATGAGCTGTGGCTCTTCACCTCCTGTAGACCTGGACCTGCCTGCTGCTTTCTCTGATGCTTGGCTTAAGGGCAGGGGTCACAAACGCAGATGCCTACAGGGCCAAGCAGGTAGCATAAGTGTGCAAATTGGGCCAGGGGCAAGACAATAGGGAGTAGAGGAGACTGTGGCAGAGATGGGCATGCGTCTCGTCAGATAAAGATGTTCATTTTTAGGTAAGTGGTTTAATGTCTTTTATTGAACTGTAGTTAGGCATACCTATTGGAAGATGAGGAAGGTATGAAGGCTGTAGGGGAAGTAACATTGAAACTGGACTGTTATACCTATTCAATAACCAACTTCGAGGTATTCAAACTTTAAACACCCTCCCCCCAAAAAAACCCCAACTTACATCTGCAGCTATTTAACTTGGGCACTAATTGGCTACTTCCAGTGGAATCTTAAAAAGAAGCATTTATTCAGCACCTACTATGCACTGGCACTTTAATAAACATCATCTCATCTGATGCTCACAGAAATCCTGTGAAGTAGGTCTCTCATATCCAATTTTTAGTTGAAGAAACTTGGGCACAGTGAGGACAAGTCATTGGTTTGGGGTTGCTCAGCCAGAATGGGGCAGCGTTAGGATTTGACACCCTGACCTCCATCATCCAGTCCAGAGGCTCTTGCTCTGACCCACAGTGTTGTGGGTTTGTGGCCTCTGTGGCCCTCTGGTCTCCATCGCTGTTGGGTGTCCTTTGCCTTCCCCGAGGGCTGTCTGCCTGCTCTGGGCTGACCCTCTGACTCCCTGAGGTCCGGGCTCTCATCCGCAGCCCATGTCCCTGCTGAAGCTGACAGGAGATCCCCGTCTGCTCCCGTGGCGGACCTCGCCTCAGCCATCGTGGCACCTTGGGCCTGTGGCTCGTGTTCATCCAGCCTGGCTCGGTCCTGTGGTCTCATTGCCAGTTGGGTCTCCTTGGGTCTTGATCCCTCTCTGCTTGGTTTGGGTGTTAGCTATGCCTGGGCATGGACTTCAGCGCATAGACCATGGCCATGACCTCAGGCCCACCAGGCCCACACCACAGGGCCCCCACTGGAGGGGAGGGAAGCTATTCCGCTCTCATTTTGTTAGAAACATGATGTGCCGGCTGTGAGGAGGGATTAGGAGTGATTGAGTGTGTGGAGAAGGGGCATTCCGCCATTCAGGTTGTCTTCTCCTTCCCTTTCACATATTCTCAATTATAAATAAATGAGAACATTTGGAATCCAGTAAATTTAACACCTCCTCCTCAAGTGTCCCAGAAATGCTTTCCTGTACATGGGGTAAATAAAGAACAATCAGTGGAAAGTACAAGAAAAGGACTTTCCTACTTGGCGTGTGTTTTCTTGGGTGTGGACGTTGGCTGCGGCAGACGGAGATTTTTATTCTCAAGTGTGGGTTATAGTTTTGTTCAGAGATCTGTACTTCAGGTTACCTAACTGAGAGAGAGGAGCCATTGGGCTCACGTGAGAGCAGATCTCACACCCTGGGGTGTCCTGCTCAGGGGTCCCTGCTCTCTGCTCCAATGGCGCCATGTGGCTATGTCCCATGGGCGTCTTCTGGTGGAAGCGACCTGTATTCTTATCTCCCCTCTAACGTAAATGAGTTGTGTGCCCTTGGACAAGTTACTAACCTCTCTGAGCCACAGTTCTCATATTTACATAACGGGAATAATGGAAAATTACAGGGTCGTTTTGAAGATTAGATGAGATTAAATCTATAAGGTGTTCCTCGTGAACGCTGAAATGCTCTGAAGCACTAGTTACTGTAAGCATCAAGCCCTTCAAACTTTTAGGCTTGTGTTTGGACATCTGTACCAAGTCGTGAAGTAGGTAAGTGAGTCTTAGCTCCTTCCCACTCCCTCTGTTATATCAAGAAGCCCTGTAGTCTGTGAGCTTGCCTGTCCCAGAAAAGTAATTCCCCACCATGTAAAATATTCCTGATCCCCAAACATTCCTTAAATCTCATCAAACTCAATTATCCTTCTTCTTCCATTTTCTCTTTTCTTAAATCCACACCTGTGCTGAGCTAAGTATGATTAGACGGGATCAGAATAAACTTCTTTTCAAGGATAAATAGTGAGGCATCCTTCCCAAGTATATTTGCCTTATCACCACCCAAGAATAGAAGAAAGTAATTTTGCTAAATGAATGAATTTCAAATGGTGAAGCAATGTAAGTCTGAGACAAGGTTTTGGTGGCAAAAGGAGAGGCCCAGTCTGGTGCCTTGGGGGCCTACCCTCTGGATGGAACCTCTTTGACATGGTTGGTGTGGTGTCATGTTAATTTATATTGAATGTATTTTATGTAGGATTTGAGTTGGCTAAAAAGTGATACTAGAATAAAAGTACTAAGAAATAGTACAAAGGAAGAATTAGGATAAATGGAATGTTAAGCCCATGGGGAGAAGCTGAATGCAAGTTTGTGGGCTGTGTGACTGTACAGTTGCTGTGAGCAGGCCATGTGTTTGGTTGTGAGCTTCCTGGAAGGCAAGTTGAAAAGGAAATAACAATCTAGCCATGAGAGAAAAAAATTTATCAGTTACTATGGAAGGCAAAGATTTCTCGGTGCTTAACTCCACCCTAGGGCTGCACGGACAATAGGAGAAGTAGTCAACAGAAGCCTCTACAACATCTCACAGTGAAATCAGAAGTGGGTTTCTAGCCTCTTGTTTCTTGGAATATGACTTCCAGAACCTGGTGTTAATGGTAGCCTGCCACTTTGGATCAATGTGGTCCAAATACACAGCTTTCTATGGCTGTACTGACTTTGGTTTGGGACAGTGAGAACTGACGTTACTTATGCTGAGCCAAAGGACACATGATTTTTGAAGGAAGCTCCAAAGATAGCCCACAGTGCTTCCTGTTGTAGATTTGAAGAAGACAGGCTGTATCTTGCTCCCGACTTGAATTTTCCCAGGCAGCCCAGGCAGCCCTGACTGGGAGAATCATCAGTCATTGCACGAGTGACTTGGAGGCTAAGCCAGATCTAAGCTTGGTTTTATGTGTAAAAATGGTCATTTTGGGAAAGGTTGGGAGAAGGTCATTGGCATGTCAGGAGGAGCTTGGGAGAGCCTGGCTCTCTGACTGAGGTCCAGCCCCTTGCCTCGTGTGAGCAGGTCCGATGGGCATGCTTGTATGTCTCCCCACATCCCTCTGGAGTAAATGCTTGTTCTCAGATCCACTGTGGTTAATTAAGGCAGCCTGTTCACAATGTTGAAGGAACATCAGGCTAATCAGCTCTAAGTGCAGACTAGATTTTTTCCTGTGCATTAATTGCAGCATTTGAACATTTTTTTAAATAAGCAAAAACGAAGAAATATATTTTTAGTGACTGAAATACCCTTGTTTATTTTGGAAACAATAAATGCAAATGTTAAAAAAATTAAAAAGAGCCCAGTAATCTCCTTCCATTTCTTTGAAAACAACTTAATTTTTTCCTGCTTCCCCAAGAAATGCATTCTCATTAGACACAAAAAAACTTAAAGATATTAAAAATAACCCATGATTCCACCACCTACAGATAATCATTGTTAACATTTCCTTCCATTTTTTTCTGTCTTTATATCTGTATATACATATCTAAAGCTATATATATCTTTATGTTGATACCTATATCTTTATAGGTTAATGGGAAGATTACTGTGAACATCAAGCTATGTTCCAGAAGTCTTTTTAAGACTACTGAAGATTCCAGATTCAGAAGTAATATTCCAGATACACCGTTGGGGAAAAAAGGTGGAAAGGTAAAGAGCTAGTGGATAAAATGAGATGGATATCCCACCTCTCTAGGTGGTCACAAAGCACCGAGCTGATCTCCCTGTGCTATGTGGCTGCAAACATAAAATTAAAAAACAACAACAACAACAAAACCCAAAACACTGGCTGAGGTCCACTCTGGGCCGGGGCAGCACTGTGATTTCTATTAACCCCAAGAGGTAGGCTTATGGAGTCCGTGTTCTCAGGATTAAGAGCTCAGGCTTAGGAGGCAAACAGGTCTGAATTTGCATCTTGGCTTTACTTCCTGCTAGTTTGGAGCCTCATTTTTCCTATTTGTGAGATCCATGTAAATCCTTCCTTCATATGGTTACTGTAAGAATTTAAGGGTGTAATGCACATGAAACACTTATGCCCGGCATACAGCAGGCACTTACAAGTGGTAGCTCTTATTGTTAGTATTATTCTAAATATGAATAAACTGAGTCTCGGAGAGGGTCTTGTGCCTGAGGTCACCCAGCTAGTAAGTGAGAAAGATGGGATTTGAACTCACGTCTGTCTGGCTTTGGAGCTCACGTTTTTATATTGCACTAGGTCAATGGCTAAGAAGAAAAGATTACATTTATTTAATAATACAACATATTCCATTTCTTCTTCACCAAATGTCTGTAAGGAGTGATTGCCAGCACTTGGGAGTTCATGTTGGCCTTTTCTGGCAACTACAAGGAAAGTGAAGCGTTCTGCTCTCTGTTTAGATGTAAAGTTCCTCTTCTGTAGTGGCAACTACAGCTGATGGCATCTGCAGATGACAAGGGAGGAAGGGTTAATGTGTGTGTTTGTTTTTCCCCAGGAAAATGGCAATGAATTTCATGATTGGGGTCCTGACTACTATTTAGTAATGAAGCTTTTTTCCCACTAGATTAGGAAACAGATGTTTTCTGGTCTATTGAGGAACTTTAAAGGCTGGAAGTACTTGAGACTTATTTTTCAGGGCTATTGACCTCGATTCTTGGATTATGATCATTCTGGCTGGGGCCCAGTGCGTTGGAGCTTTTAATCTGCAGAAACTCTTTTGTGTATTTATCCTACTCTGTTGAATGTAACCTTTTAAATCTGTAATTCATGGAAACATAGTTCAGATTTAGGAACTGAGATTATTTATTTTCACTTCTTTTAAGTCGAAATAACTAATGTATGAGGTTCCTTGCCTGGTGAACTGCCTTGAGATCAGTCTTTACTTAGTTCAGTTGGAATCTTTGACTTTCTGACATTCCCACCTCCCTTTTGAAGGCAGCGCTTTGAAATAATAAAAGTAGAATCACATTAGCTAGAACTCATTGTGTTTGGGTTTTTTTTGCGGTACGCGGGCCTCTCACTGTTGTGGCCTCTCCCGTTGCGGAGCACAGGCTCCGGGCGTGCAGGGTCAGCGGCCAAGGCTCACAGGCCCAGCCGCTCCGCGGCATGTGGGATCCTCCCAGACCAGGGCATGAACCCGTGTCCCCTGCATCGGCAGGTGGACTCTCAACCACTGCGCCACCAGGGAAGCCTGAACTCATTGAGTTTTATTCTCTTAGTAATGGGATAAGTCATGCTGCAGTAACAAAAACACTCCCAAATGTCAGTGGCTTCATACAAAATTTCTTTTCTTGCTCATGCTATTTACTTCTGTAGGGGATTTCTACTCACCATGGCCACACAGTGACCTAGAAAGACAGAGGCTTCACCTGGGATACTTCCATGACCAACATAGTAGTGGGAAGAGCGTGTGTGAAGGGAGTGAGTATCTCACTGGCTCTTTAAGCTTCATAGGCCAACACAAGTCACGTGGCCAAGACCCACTTCAAGTGGAGCTGGAAAATACAGTTCTATCATGTGCCTGGAAGGAGAGCAGAACCAGAATACATGGAACCTCCTGAATGACGACCACACCTCCTGGGTACCAGACTGTGTTAGGTGCCTCACATATGTTATCTGTAATCTTCACGCCAGTTCTGCAAGGTACAGGTCCTATTTCCATTTTATAGATGAGAAAACAGACTCAGAGAGGTAAGGTGAGTTGCCCATGGGCACACAGGGTTGGGATGAAAAGCCAGTCTGTCTGATACTAAAATTTATGCACTTATATGTTTCATTCCCTTTGATAGCTTATCCTTGCACCATTTCCCCCAGCTGGACACTTCCCACCTGGATAATAATGGTGCTAGTTAATCCTCCTCCTGTGATCAATTTTTGTATGCACTATGATTGTCAAAAATTGCCCTGGGAGGCTGGAAATTGCTAATGGCCCTATGATAGTGGTCCAGCTGGGAGCTGGTCCATTGAATCATGTCTGTAGGGATAAGGAGAGTACAGTGGTCACTAGCACAGAAACAGGGGTCTTTAGGGTCAGTCAGAAGCTGGACAAATACTCTCCTTCGTCATTGGAATCTAGGGACCACTACATGACTATTACACCAGCTGACACACTGATTAAGTTTACCTTTACAAGGGGAGCTTTGCGTTTTATTTATCTAAATGATAATTCGGCCAAAAAATGCCCTTGGGCATGACCTGAATTGCAGAATTAGAGTAACAAGTGAAGTGCTATCTTTGAAATGATCCAGACCTCTGGTCAGTGGCTAGAAAGGGGTCTCAGTCTGGTCTTTTCTGCTGACAGAGAGAAGAGCATTCTGTTGGGCAGCCAGTCTATGCCAACAAACTTACTGATGCCCAAGATCACTTTCCCTGGTTCTCATAATGACTAATGCCAGGCAAATAGTGCCATTAAGGTGGTAGTGGGTGTGTTTTGGGATCTTGAGATAGATCTTGAAAAACAATTCCTTGCTTGAAAAAATATTCTGAATTATAATTAAATGGATTAGAAATAGTAGATTAGTGTCTCCTCTCTGGTCCCCTACAAGCTCCTCCTTATTTTATACATATTACTGCTTGTGTTACCTTTGTTAACTTACAGATAACTAATTGTTATAACTTGCTGACTGAACAACTTCTGTTGGCTTCTCATTGCCTACAGGGTAAAGGTCAAACACTTTAGCAAGGAATATGTAGCTCTCCATGATCCTCCTCCACCAACTGATCAAATATTCATAATATGTATGTAATGTCACTGTTCAGGAAGTTTCTATATGACAGAGGACCCATTTTCAATTTCCCACCAAACAGAGAGAATTCCTGCTAAGAGGGTGTAAAGAAAAACTCAGTCCTCCTCCCATGTTTTTCCTTTACTCTCACACTACTCACACTCATACTTCTGACACCAAATGTGTGGGAGTTTTTATTTTTGTTTTCTTCCAGTTTTATTGAGACCTAATTGACATATAGCACTGTATAGGTTTCAGGTGTACAGTGTAATGACTTGACTTATGTACATCATGAAATGATTACCATGATAAGTTTAGTAAGCATCCATCATCTCATATTGATATAAAATAAAAGAAAAAGAAAAAACATTGGTTTTCCTTGCCATGAGAACGCTTAGGATTTACTCTCTTAACAACTTCTATATGTAACACACAGCAGGGTCAAATGCGTGGGAGTTTTTCCTCACAACAAGTAATTCTCAGACACCAGACGGGCGTCCTACAATTTAACACAATTCCAACACTGTCTACCTGGAGACAGTATCAGACCCCACAAGTTAAGGGCTCAGTCCCATGACGTTGCTGCCGACTTCAGATGCCAATCACAAGTAGTGGGTCCCTAGGTTGCCCACAACTTCTGTCTGACTTAACTATGAGTTGGAGGTTCCCATGACCTCCTCCTCCTTGGATTCAATTATTTGCTAGAATAGCTTACAGAACTCAGGGGAACACAAACTTATAAAAGATGATAAATGATACAGGTGTAAAGTCATGTGAACAGACACGTAGCGCAGGGTTTGGGAGGGTCCTAAGTGCAGGAGCTTCTGTTCCAGTGGAGTTGGGGTACGTCACCCTCCTGGTATGTGTTCACCAACCTAGAAGCTCTCTGAACTCTGTATTTTCGGGATTTTTAGGGAGGCTTCATCATGTAGGCATGATTAGTCATTAACTCCATTTCTAGCTCCTCTCTTCTCTCTGGAGAATGAGGGGTGGGGCTGAAAATTCTAAGCTTCTAATCAGAGCTTGGTCTTTCTGATGACCAACCCCCATCCAGAAGCCTGCCAAGAGTCACCTCATTGGAACAAAAGGCATCGCTATCACCCAGAAATTCCAAGGGATTTAGGAACTCTGTGTCAGGAACCTGGGTCAGCGACAAAATATTAGAACAGAAGATGCTCCTAGTGCTCTTATCACTTAGGAAGTTACTGTGGTTTTGGGAGCTCTGTGCCAGGCACTGGAGGCAGAGAGCCACGTATATATTTCCATTACCTTGCAGAGGGGTTCTATCTTTCCTACCCACTCAGCACCATACTGATCCTGCAGAGAGAAGCAGCAAGAAAGATGGGGGACTTGGAGGGGTCACATTAGAGAGACAGATGCTTCAATGTTTTATAACCAGTGAAGACTGAGGGTCCTCTCTGGTCCATAATAAGCCAGAAGTAGGCTGCTCAGAGTAGTCCAGACCCGAGGAAGAAATATTCCCTGTGTTCACCAAGAAAAGAGCAGCTAGACCCAGTTATTACAGGGACCTTCCCTTGGTTAATTATGGGTTGTTATCATGTCCTTAAGGAAGAGGAATTGGAAACTAATATCGTAACTCACTCTGGAGCCTAATGGACACTGTCCATTTATGGACATTAAACGTTTATGGCTCTTGTGGCCTAAGTAACATTTTACCGTAGTCATCAAATCTTAAGTCAAACATAAATGATTATATATAGTTTCTTAGACTGCCTCTGACCCCCATTTACTCGTGAGCATCAAAATTCTGGGGCTCAGAACGGGCAGGTCCGGTGAGCAGTGGTCACTCACGGACGTCTTTCTAAAAGTTCACGTGTGTCTGGAGGTGCAGCTCGCACAAAGGGTTAGGATTTGAAGGCGTCGCCTCTTTCTTCATCCAGAAGAGTTTCCTTTCTCTGGACAGTGACCTTTTGCAGCTATTCCTTGTGTAGGAGGGAGGCTAGGCCGAGGCGACGCCCAGAGGCAGGAGCAGCTCCTGATGGCCTGTGAACTGTGGGACACACAGAACGCACAGAAGAAGGAGGGCTGTTTCTAAATCTTGCCTCCAGTAAGGTCGTTTGGCTTAATTCAGATGCTGTGCCCTTGGTCAGGCCTGATTGTACAAGCCTGTGTTTGTGTGGAGAAAGCATTCACTCTTTCTGAGACACATAGACTGGGCAGAGGGAAACTACCCGTGACTCCTTCTCAGTGCCCACGTTCAAGACCCATTTAGGACATCTTCTGTTAGTAACCATCATGATTTTCCCCAAATAGCCAGTAAGTATTTATTTCAGCAATTTGAGAAATGGATTTCGTAGGTTTTATCCCTTTGGAGTAATGCTCTATATGCTTAGCCACCCTGTACTTTGTGGCTTGATTTGGAAAATACATTTTCTTTGCTTCTTTTTTTTAAAAAAAATCCAGTAAGGTGTTTCCTTGAGTCAGATCTTTTCTTGGTATGCTTAATAGTAATTGAGCAGAAATTTTTAGCCTTGCGCTAGCACTTCCAGCCTCACTGGGAGTCTGCTTATAGCACCAGAACAGCCAGTGTGTGGGAGGTGAGGCTGAGAGTGGAGGATGATTCTGCAAAAGTAAGTGTGTTTCCCACATGTGCCCTCACATGCTCTCGTTCTCTCTCTTCCCTGGCTTCCTTTTATTCCACTCGCTTTTGTGCTCTTGAGGATAACCCCTGCTTCATTAATTTAGCTTTGCTCTGTCACTTCCCATGACATCCACGTTCTTCTAGAATGCTAGGTCTGATATAAACTTCATGCCCTGGAGCAAAAAGGAGATAGGGTACTGGACTTAAAAAGATACAGGTGTGTCTTGGCTCTCTCTTCTTTGCATTTTGTTCTGCTTCATGGAAGACCCAGGTCTGTGCACCTTGGTTAAATGCTGAGTCTGAGCCTGGTCCAAGGATGGTAGGTCGGTAGAAAAGACTGTTTGGTGTTGGCTGGAGGAGGAGCCACTGAGAACTTGAGCAGTGGTGATGGGCCAGTGACAACTGTGGAGCTAGATGGAAACTTCCTAGGCTTCATGGCATTTTCGAAATAATTTTCAAGCTCAGACTTCAGTGAGAAAGAACAGAGGAGGCATTTGTTTCCAGGGCAGGAAAATGGGTGGACCAAATGATAGAGTCTCAGTGTATATAGTTTTCAGTAAGTTAAAATAAATAGGGTTTTCTGAGACACAACTGAGACATGTAATATTATATAAAGTGATAAAACCATAATCTTCGGCTTATTTCTTCTGTGGGACAGAAATAATTTGTAGCTTATCAATCATCTACAAGTTAACATCTAACTTTACGGTTTCTGGACTCTACAGTTTAGTAAATGTTAAGTTAAGCCAACTTATCTTCCATAAAGCATCAGGTGCCCTGTGTAGCTTTGTGAGACAGTGTTCTATGGGACCTTGAAAGGACATCTAGTCATATTTTTGCCTTATCTCCAAATTTCAGATAATATTTCTTGACAGTACCTATGGAACCATTGAACAGTCTTCTGATTTCTTGTTTGACATCAATTCTAAATGGTTAGCTATGATAGGGGTACCCATGGTTTGAACATTGTCTCAGTTGCTCCATCCTTCCTTCTTTCCAGTGTGGTATGTTGTGACTGTCTTCAGGGCTGATGGCCTCTAGGGAAACCACCTGGATCAATATTCTTTCCTTGTCCAGATCTCTTGTTTTTTTCCCTTGGTCCAGATGGGAAAACTTCAATCATGGGGTAAAAATGGGGAGGGCATGATTTAGAAATAAAACTGTACTTTTATCTAGATTCAGAACAGAGTTTTAAACAAATCTTGTGAAATAACTAGTTTCAATATAGGTAAAATGGCTATTTTATCTTTAAGTTTATAAGCAAGAGCATTTCTTATTTTTTAATTGAAAACTTTAAAATTGTCTCTTTATTGCCTGAAGCAAGGTTTTCTTTGCTAATGGGTTGATCCCTTGTGCATGTACAGGCACACAACACACAGACATACATACAATAAATCTTATTAATTTAGACTTCACCAAAGAAAAATGCTTGATAAATTCAGACACACTAGATTCTTATTTAAGAAAAAGTTAAATGTTGTCCTTTGTAATGCCTGCTGTGCAGACCATTTTATGTGTCAATTATTTTATTTAATTATGTTTCGGGAGCTATGATTTGACCCCCAGAGTGACAGAACAACAAATGGTTCTAATGTATTTCCATAGTCATTTATTTCTTTTGGAGCCACTTAATCGCAAGGAAAATGCTGCAAAGTCAGAGTCCAAGATCAGAACCTCCTGAGAGGGATTGAGGGGAATAGGAGCAGGGTGAGCTGGAGTCAGAGTGAAGCTAGGAGCCATGAGTCAAAAACAAGACCCAAGTCTATGTCAGCAACAAGATACCCTCTTCAAATATAAAGACAAATATAGGTTAAAATTAAGGGGATGGAGAAAGATATACCACAATAACACGAATCAAAAGAAAGTGTGACTAGCTATTCAATATATTAATTTCAGACAGAGCAGATTTCAGAGCAAGGAAAGTGATCAGGGCTAAAGAGGGGCATTACATAATGATAAAGGGGTCAGTTCTCGAAGAAGATATAATAATCCTTAACATGTATGCACCTAACAATACAACATCAAACTACATGAGGCAAAACTGACAAAACTTCAAGGAGGAATAGGTGATCCACTATCATAGTTGGAGACATCAATACCCCTCTCTCAGAAATGGAACTGTGGGTGAACAGAGTTGGCGTGGTGCAGGGCTGCCAGGGAGGCCTTGGCGCTCCAAGAATTCCCAGACGTGCATATTTTTTTAAATTTTAATATTTAACCCAATATAGCTAAAGTACTGTCATCTCAATATAAAAACGAGTTCAACACTGTCATGATCAATATAAAATTATTAAGAAATTTATATAAGTATATATTTTACACTTAGCACACATCTCAATTCAGACTAACCACATTTTAAAAACTCAGTAGGACGTGGACAGCACAACTATAGGGATTGAGTTAGGTTAAGGTTGGAAATAAAGATTTGATGGTTAAATTCGAGTTAGAGAATATAGAGAGAAGGGAGGTGTCTCCATGTACTTAAAGAATAGTAAAGAAAATCAGAATGAACATGCCCCTTTAGCCTCCTCTTATCTCAGTCTGACGAAGCGTCAGATGTAATGAATATCATTCTCCATCTGATTGAACCTTTCTCCATTGGGACTGGTTTTCATCTGCCTTTGGTAAAGCATTTCAAACTGTGTGTTAGTTGGCCCTCAGTTCAGACCCAGGTGTCGCTCACCCATTTTGCAGACTCATGTTGGGCCGAATCCCTTGCTTGGACCTGCTTTACAGTGGAGCTGGATCCTCCTACCCACAGATTAGTCTGAGATCCAGCACGCCATCAGGGCGGAAGGAAAGGCTTTGTAAAACCCTGAGGATGTAAGGTATGAAAGGAAAGTTGGTGCTGGAGATATGGAGCTGTGGGAATTTGGGGAGTGGAGGAGAGGGGAACGGAACGGCAAACCAGAATGACGTACGTATTTCGGGTTCTCTTTTCCTAATAATTAGTTCGTGGGGATTTTACTTCTGTAGCAAGCCAGGTTCTGAGGTTCTAGGTTATTTATTTATTTTTTTTTGCGCAGACCTCTCACTGTTGTGGCCTCGCCCGTCGCAGAGCACAGGCTCCGGACGCGCAGGCCCAGCGGCCATGGCTCACGGGCCCAGCCGCTCCGCGGCATGTGGGATCTTCCTGGACCGGGGCATGAACCCGTGTCCCCTGCATCGGCAGGCGGACACTCAACCACTGCGCCACCAGGGAAGCCCGGTTCTAGGTATTTTTGAATGGTACAGCCTGGCCAGTTTCTCCATATTGTGGTCTGAAGACCATATTAGGGTCACAGGGACAGGGGGTTGTTAAAAATGTGTAGATTCATGGTTTCCACCTCAGATTTACCAAATCAGAATCTGGGGGTGGGGCGGGGAATCTCCATTTTCAACAAGCCCCCCAGGTGACTCTCAAAAATTTGAGGAAACAAATTGAGGGCACACTGCATGTTGACTAAGAGGAAACGAAATGGAAGTCTGTGTGTGTAGAACTGCTGTTCCACGTGGGCATCCACAGACCTGGAGAAACACTGAACAACGAGCACTAAATAAAGGTTTCAGGCGTTAGCATCATATGTTAGAGTTTCTTTTTTGTAGGAAAGGTCATGGTGCAACACTTTCCCCCTTGCTCTACTCTGGAAACCACAAGAATCCCCAAGCAAGCTCTAAGTCTGAGACACTGGGAGAGAATTGTTCATAAACATGGCTTGGGTCTGCATTGGTATGAACTAGTTTGCTTTTAAAAGCTTGTTAAAATGACTTAATGATCCAGAAACCCTAGTGGTCTACTGTGGCTACGTTGTGGTTGAGGGATAGTTGAGTTGAGGTTTACTGGGCTCCTGCCATCTGTTGGGTAGGGTGCCAAGTGCTTCACATGTACCATCTCATTTAATGAGGGACACTTGTCCTAATTCACAGTTGAGGAAACTGAGGCTCAGAGAGCCAAGTGCTGTGTCCTAGGTGACACAGCCAGGGATGGCCAAGGCCAGGATGTGAACTGAAGTCACTTTCTCTCTAACATCATTGCTTGGACAACAGTCTAAATTATTTTTTTCTGACCTGTGGAGACCAGTGGCACAACATCCTAAAAGTGACCTTGAACTCCACCTGGGACTCAGGTGGCCAAAATCCAGTAATCAAGGCAAACAACAAGCCAGGAGTAGCATTCATTTTTTAGTTTGTGGAGAATTTGATATTTGTGAAGGCAAATTGTTCAGTCTGTAGCCTTGAGGAAAGAAGTCTATGAAGAAGCCTTCTGCCTCCCTTCAGTCTCAAACAGTGTACCCTCTGCTGCTCTAAAGAAGAGTTGGTAAAGGGGGAATTTGCAGAGCTGAGCAAGATGGCGCTCTTGACACATCCCTCTAAGGATTGCTGCCTGTGAGGAAGACAGGACAGGGACAAGGCATGGTTCTGGGAGGAGGCCTAATCCTTCTTCCCCTTATCTTACCTTCTATCCTAACCTCTTGTTTCCACCATTATTGCTGAGCATGCAGAATTTTGCGATGTGGTTACATGTCACTTCCACCCATGTCCTCCGTTAATACAATGCAGGAAGCCTGCTCTGATAGGCTTCCTTACTGTCCCTAGATTTTCTTTTTCATAAAGAAACATTTTAAGAATGAAAATGATTCAAGCGCTTTTATATTGCACTTGAACTTATGTTGTACATCAACTTATATCCCTGTGATATTATACCTGCAAACAGATATTTCTGCAGGTTTTGTGTGAGTGACCTGTAACCTTTGTTTAAAAAGTTTAACCTCCTGGGCTGGACAGCCTTGCAAGTTCCAGAGGGCTTGGGGCTGTGGGTGGCATTTCTATGGTGTGGTGATGGGGTTATGGGGTTAACTGTGATAAGACCTTGGAATGTGAGTGGGCCATTGGCGAGCCTGGGCCTGGCCAGGCTGTGGGAGGACAGCCGCACAAAGGGCACACAGTCACATTCCTCTGGGGTCACCGGGCAAGCATGGTGGCTGCTTGCCATTTAGCAGTGTTCTCTGGTATTTGCCTGGGAGTGGATTCCTGGATTCCTTGGTGCAGGGAAGCGCAGTGCCCCAGGCAGAACACTGCTCTTGGCTCAGCGACGAGCCCAGAGCTGTAGAAGCAGTTTATGGAGGAGGTTGCAGGGCTTATAAAGGATCGTCCTAATGGGAAGAGACTAGACACCCAGAGGGTAGGAGCATGGGGAAGACCCTTTAATTTCAGTGTTTTGATTCTGGCCCTGCCAGGTATATGGCATGGTCCCCTCCAGCCTCCAGATTTGGGAGTGCATTAGGGGAGGGGAATTGGGTGAAAGCTTCAAGTAATAAATGGGATGTTCAGTGCCTAGTGAGGATTGTCTCTGTCTAGAGCTGCCACGGGTTCCTTCTGAAGAGTCCCAGAGTTTCTCTGGATAAGGCAAAGCTTCACATCTAACTAAGTGTCCTCTCTCTATACAACGGCGTGCTAGCAGCTGGCAAGCAAACATGTTTATGACTCGGTGATCTTTTGATAAGAGCTCATTCCTGAAAGGCAAATGGGAACTTCCAATTAGAATTCATGTCAGGTCATAGGGTGAGAGTATGGAAAAATATCAACAAATGCAGGCACAAAACTGGGAAAGCCAAAATAAAGGGAGCTGCAAGATTGTAGAAATGAAAAAGGGCATTAAAATCAACAGATCAGAGGAAAGGGAAGGCCAAGGCAAGTGACACTTATGACGCCTTTCTATGTTCAGGAAAAGCTGATACTCCTGGGAACTAAAATAGCAGAGATGTCAAATGTTTAACCTCAGCGTTAAAAGAAAAAGAAACAAAAATGGAACCACAAAGGTTTTTAAGATTATAACCTGTGAAATACAAAGTAAAAGGTTAAAATAGAATAGAAAAAAACAATAGAATAAGGAAGAAAAGGATTGAAAACAAACTAAGATAAATTCCAACTTTGGAATTTAATTGTTTGTCCTAGAGTTTTTAAGAAAACAAAGATGATCTTGAAGGGCAGGACAAGTCATCCTAACTCATATTCCTGAAACTGTACTAGAATAAATTGTTCACAGGGGAATAATAAACATTTGGATGCACACGTGCTAGTTTCATTTTGCAAAACAAGAAATATACTACACCAGTGTAATTCATTTATGGCTGGAAGGCTTGTTGGATGAAAGAAGTAGTACATCTAAAGTGGCTGATGTTCCGAAACCATGCTATTGGACAGTCTCAACAAGCTAGAACTGCGCAGTCTGAAACACACGTGCTCCTTAAATGGGTTCAATAGACCCCATCTACAAGGTATGCTAATTAGTGTTGGCTTCAAACCAGTACATACGTATATACTAGACATACTTTGTGTGTCAGAGGGCTCCAATGTCATTTTATATAAATTACAATAAAACCTCATTGTTTAAACTAGGGACCAAAGAATACAATTCCTAGTGGGTCAGATATGTGATCTCAATGAACTCATGGGAGGTGAGTGGGTGGCCTGGCCAATGGGTGGCCATTGTTATGCTCCCTGCCATGGGCATGCTGAGCCTGTGTTACTGGACCAGGTGAGTTTTTAAGGGAGGCTAGTTTTTCAGATTTTAGGGGAAATCTTCTAATTTTTAAACATTGGCATTTAGACCTCAGAGATATGGCTGTTCAAGCCCCCAGTGTGCTAACTCTGGCTTTAAACTTTAGAGTAAATGAGATGACAGGTGAATGTTTTCTGGCTCCTTGGCGTGAAATGAAAGAATTAAAAAAAAAAAAAAAAAAAAAACCAAAGCAAGCTTGTGAAAGTAAAAAGCGTTTTCTTTTATCAAGGTCATAACTGTGTAATTTTAACAACTTGAAGAACGGATATGTGAAGAGATTGATGGTGTGTCAGCTTACTTATTACTCTTTTCTACTCTGAGCCTTAGTCAGATCTTTGTGATCTGTGTGTACCTAGACATGTATGATATATATTTATATACTTATGCACACGTCCATAGGTAAAAATTCCTTCCGCACGGCTCTTGGTACTGATTACTCACTTTCTTCCAAACTGAGCTGATCCTTGGTTTTTATTTGGCGGACGCAGTGGGCTGCACAAGGAGGGGTAGTGGCAGAAACAGGGCTGTTCTCTCTGAAGTGCTTTGTAGGTTAAGAGGAGGATGAGATGGGGGAGCAGGGAGATTAGTTAGGTAGGAGTCTCTTGAAGTTGTCGCCACTAGAGTTGTTGAGACCAAGAGTTAAGGATAAAGTAGCTTCAGTGTGATGAGGAAGGGCTTGAAAAGAGCATTATGGGTTGTATAAAATAAGACTGGATTTAGTAAGTGATTAGTGATGGGGAGACAAGGGAGTTCATGATGGTTACCAAGGCTCAAATCAAAGAAACTGGCAAATGATGGTGAGGAGAAGCCTATGGTGAGTACTGGGGATCAGAGTGATCAGTGGTGGTGAGTCTGGCTCGGGACCTGTTGATTCAGGTGAGACTTCAAGTCTGGATATAGAGCTTAAGCGCCGTCTGCTTCTCTGCATAGAGGTAACAGTTGGATCTAGGGGACCGATGAGATCCCTCAGCAAATGACAGACAGAGGTAAGAGACAAAGACCCAGGTCCAGGAAAAAGAATAGGGAGCTAAGTGGAATCCAAGCAAGAAAAGAGTTTGAAGAAGTGGCAGACTGTCGATGTGGCACATATATACAATGGAATATTACTCAGCCATAAAAAGAAACGAAATTGAGCTATTTGTAGTGAGGTGGATGGACCTAGAGACTGTCATACAGAGTGATGTAAGTCAGAAAGAGAAAAATAAATACCGTATGCTAACACATATATATATGGAATCTAAAAAAAAAAAGAAAAGGTTCTGATGAACCTAGGGGCAGGACAGGAATAAAGATGCAGACGTAGAGAGTGGACTTGAGGACATGGCGGGGGGAAGGGTAAACTGGGACGAAGTGAGAGAGTGGCATGGACATATATACACTACCAAATGTAAAATAGATAGCTAGTGGGAAGCAGTTGCATAGCACAGGGAGATCAGCTCAGTGCTTTGTGAGGGGTGGGATGGGGAGGGTGGGAGGGAGACGCAAGAGGGAGGAGTTATGGGGATATATGTATATGTATAGCTGATTCACTTTGTTAAACAGCAGAAACTAACACACCATTGTAAAGCAATTATACTCCAATAAAGATGTTTAAAAAAAAAAGTGGAAGACTAATGAGCTCCCACTTGATACCTGGCATCATATACACGCTCTCACTGAAGCCTCTTGAGGGCTTAGGAAGAGCCATGGTTGCCTGATTGTTATAAATAAGCAGACAGTTAAGCCAGGAGAGGCTGGCAAGGAAGTGGGATCGTGGGACAGACTGGGATCCTTCAAGAAGGTGGGTGGTGAAAGGAGTGAGAGGGAGATTGGTGGGGACAGCACATCTGAGAGAAAAGGGCATTTCTGAGGATGTCCTGAGGAGCATATTTGTCATCTAAGGGAAAGGATCAAAGGGAGAGGGAGACAGAGAAGATGAAAGCTGGAGATGGAATACATAACTGATGGGGCTGAGTCAAAAAGCAGGGGGTGAGAGATGGGGTCAAGAGAGATCTTCAGAGTGACAGGAACCTGAAAGGAAGCTGTCTATGGACAGAGTACCTGAGCTCCAAGCAATGGTGAAACATCACAGCAGGAGAGCCACAGGTTTGAAAGGAGTGACCAGTTCTGGAAGCCGATGGCCAATATCACATTACCTTGAGGAGCACTATTAGCTGTTTATTTTCTTTTTATCAAAACATTTTCTATGGATCGTTCATGTTAATTTGCATGAATTATAGATTTTTCTAATTTGCATGAATTATAGATTCTTCAACACAAATTAATCCGGCCTAGATGAGGTAGAGATGACTTCAGTTACCTTTCATTTTCTCCCAAGGAGACTATGCTATTGCTAGTTGCTGTCACATGAGTTGGTTCTGTTTTTTGTTTTTAGCTTCAGTGAAGAATAGGGCTTACACATCAAGAGCAATATTAGAGGAATTAATTTGTTATTGTGATTACATCCTTATCAAGATAACGGGTTTAACACATACTGTTGTGACTGAGATCTTTCTGGAAAAAGCTACCTGTTATATGGTTAGAAGGAACTTGGATTTTGGAGTTATTTGGGACATATATGACTATAGTATTTCCCAGTGGTGTGATCTTAGGCTAAAGGAATTGCTTTATATTCTCCAACTATAAGGTCGTAATTATACCTTACAACATTCTAATGATAATTAAGAATCTACGAAAACACCTAGCACGTGCCTTAATAAATGGTGGAAATAATGATAATAATCACTAAATGAACTGAGGACTAAATTTATAAAAGCTATCAAACATAAAAGCATAATATATACAATATGTGTGTGTAGTTTGTGTGTATACGTTCATATGTGCAGATGAATGGTATTTTCCCATTCTCTTGTTGGCTATTTGAATTGTTTCCAGTTTTATTCTATTACAAAGCATGCTATTGTAAACATTCTTATACATATCTTCTGGTACACACATGCTAGACTTTTTCTAGGCTTTCTCCCTAAGAATGGAAGTACTCTTGTGCTCACCTTCACCTCTGCTAGGTGTTGCCAAATCATTTTCTAAATTGGTTGTGCTCATTTGCCTGCCCACCAGCCAAACGTTAAAATGTTTGCCAATCTCATGGGTATGAAATGGTATCTTGTTTTTTAATTAGTATTTCCCTGATTACAGATCAGTTGAGCATCTTTTCATGCTTTCTGGCCTTACAGGTTTTCCCTTCTGTGAAATGCTATTTATGCTTTTTGCCCATCTTTTTTCTAGACTCATTTTTTAAAAAAGTATAAGGCACGGAGTCAGGCATCTATCTATCTATCTATCATCTGTCAAAGTTCAAGAGTCAATTCATACTAACATTAACTGACACTTTATCTGGCAGAAGGATCAAGTTGATTGCATGTACTTGCTAGACGCCTGTACGCAACAGCGCTGAATGATGAGTATTGGATGAATCAAATATGGGGAGAAAAACAAGCCTGCCATTAAAGATGTTCAGTGAGCACATCAAGTGTGATACCTTTCCACAGGGTGTGACCATAGGGCCTGGGAATCTGAATTTCGAGCCAATTCCCCAGGTAATTCCTATTTCTAGATATCTTTGAGAAATCCTGCTCAAGTCCCATTCCTGAGACTGACTTACAGTGGGGGAAGGTCCTTTGAGTGCTTTTCTTTTTTTTTCCTTTTTGGCCATACCACGCGGCTTGTGGGATCTTAGCTCCTCAACCAGGGATTGAACCCAGGCCCTTGGCAGTGAAAGCACTGAGTCCTAACCACTGGACTGCCAGGGAAGTCCGAGTGCTTTCCTTATGACTTCTTTGGCACAGATCTACCTGGGAAGCAATATAATTGGGGGAAAACAAGTGGCTCCAGAAAGGAGTTTTGTTGGTTTCACATAACCAACTAAGCTCCCCTCCCCAAGGGCTTAAGCCTGTGCCAGATGATTCTCGGCTCCTGCCAACCCACTGCTGGCCGTGGGCCACCTGACCTCTTTAGTGTCCCCCACTGCCAGGTACAATGATGTGTCTTGTATTGTTTCCATAGCCCCCAAACCTGCTTCTTCCCCACTGCTGCCAGGGCAGTCCTTCTAAATGTCCCCGGCATAAGACATTTCAAGGGATTCGAGGGCTCTTGCAAAAGACCTAGCTGCATCCTGTCCCTTTTCAGAAGCACTTTCTTTTACCACTTCTTGCCTCTCACTTATTCTGTGCTTTGGGCATGTTGATCTCTGCACGTTGGGAATGTGGGACCATCTCTCTCACGCCAGTCATTTTGCTTCTGTTCTTTCCTCTGTCTTAGATCTCCCCTCCCATTTCTCTTCCTCTGGCCAACTCGTCCTTATACTTTAAGACAGTGTTTCTTAGACCTTAACATGCATACAGATAACCTGGGGATCTTGTTAAAATACAGATTCTGATTCAGTTGGTCTGGGGTGGGGCCTGAGATTCAGCTTTCCTAGCAAGCTCCCAGATCCTGCAGGATGCTGCTAAGTCTGGGGACGACACTTGAAGACTCAGCTTGGCATTCCCTGCACCTCCCTGAGTTGTAAATGCCCCTCCTTTGTGTTCCTAACACCTGGGCCGACCTCTGCTGTGCTTCTCACACTGTATTATGACAACTGCCTTGTCTGTCAATAAGTTTCTTGAGGCAGGAATTGTGCCTTGTTTATCTTTATTTATATTTGCAGTGCCTGGCATAGAGGAAACACTCGACAAATATTTGTTGAACAAATAAATGATTCCAACAATCCAGACAGACTTTTGTCTGGCTGCATTTTGCTGTTTGTGGCTGTTTCCCTGTTGAGGCAAATGACTCATTGCTTTTCCAGATGGCGCCCTGTGGCCTGAAGGGTTGGCTCCACTTTCTACAAAGCAGCAGATCTTGCCAGGGTAGGAGCAGAGGAGTGGGCGGTTAGCTTTGGCATTGGAAGAATCCAACTTCTTTGTGCCTAATTTAGGTCAAGTTTAGTGGGTTTAAAATTAGCCCTGAATTCTGTATTTTCTGTGCATGGATTCCTCATGCTCGTGAACACACAGGCACACATCTCTTCTGGAGTAAGTTTCTGAGGTTGAATAGCCTCTTCCTCTTCTGACCCTGTTCTCCACACACGTGCCGGAATGAGTTTTGCCAAATGGAAATTTGGGTTATGCCACTCTGGGTGGCCCCCTTTCTTTCTGGGGAAAACTCCAGATCTCCCTTCCTGGCTCACGGACAGGGTGCTTGCGATGATGCATGCTTACTCCTGTTGTCCCCAAGTACCCCCTTTCCCTCTCAAAGCTGTCCCAATTAGGATGATGAATACTGTGACTGCCCTATTCCTAAGGCCTCTCCACACACCTCATGCTTTACCTTTTTAGCCAAGTCACTTGGTTGTGAGGACATTTGCACCACTGGTCCCGTCCCAAGCTTCCAGCTCTGGCTGCAAATTCTCGTGAAGGGGACGCTGCTACCAGCTCCCTCTTGCATTTGCTCTGGACAGCTGTTCTGTAAACTGTAAATATATATCTATTTTAACCTATAATTTAACTGTACATTCTCTAAAACCCAGCAAGATCAAATAATGAACACAGTGGTTTATGTTCTCCCTCAGCACTTTTAGCAGAAATCTCTTAATGATGGCATTAATCCTTTAATGGACTAATGGGTGAGACATTCTACTTGTGGGCAAGTTAAATAGTAGCTAGATGGGAGAAGAGGTTGCAGGTATGTAGTAGTTATTTTGCTTAAAGTGTGTAAACTTCCTCCTCTTCATAAACTTGTTTTTCAGTGCTGATTGGACCATGGAAAGCGTATTAGGTGGAAAGCCAGAGAGACCTAGGTGAGGCCCAGGCAGTTTCTCAGGCAGTGAGAGTTAGTATTCACACCTGTAACAATGAAAATAATAAGACCTACTTATGTGGATAGTTTTGTTGATTAATTGAGGTAATGTGAAAATGTTGAGTTATATACAACGTAGGTAAGACTTTCTCCTTGTTTTCAAGGACTAAACCAACTGAATGATTTCTGTTTGGAAACAGTGGCAGTGCTACAAATATATTATTTGGTCTTGACTTGTGGCACTATGCTTTTCTACTGTGATGCCATGTTCTGTTTTTAAGCCAGGAAAGTGTCTTTCTTCCCCTTTGTTCCTCTATGTATTTCACCGATGCAGCCACGTTGAATCCCTTCACGTGCCTGACTGTTCCTCTCTGAGGTACCACTGTGTCTGGGATATAAAAGAACTGCTCTTATCTTCTGAAAACACAGCTGCTTCAATTACATCACGCCAGGCTTTCTGTTAAGGAAATCTCCATTGCAGATAGTGGAAACGTAGCAAAGATAGAGGTTCAGTGCTCTGCACATTTTTTCTGTGAATCTTGGAATTTTTTAGAACCAGAAAATGCCAAGTGGAGAGGTAGGCAAGGGAGAAGGATTTAAGAATTTCTATATTGTCGAATGTTTGTTGTTTTGAAGAACTGCAATGTGAACATAAAAAGCACTCTTTGTGTTAGAGCAGGAGAAACATTTACCATTCAGCCCAAGGGCAGCCTTTAACAGGGTCGCTGTGAACTTGCCCAGCCTCTCAGTGGTCCATGGGCCAGGACCGTGAGCATCACCGGGAGCTTGTTAGAGATGCAGTCACAGGCCCCTCCCCAGACCGCCTCAATCAGAAGCTGCATTTTAACAAGATCTTCAAGTGATTCAGATGCACATAAAAGTTTAAAGAAGCTTTGCTCTTGGCCAGCGCTGTCCAGTGGAACTTTGTGAGGTGATGGTGATGTTCTATATTTGTGCTACCTCGTACGGTAGACACTAGCCATATGTGGCTGAGAACTTGAAACAGGGCTAGTGCGACCAAGGACTAAAGTTTAAATTATATTTAACTTTAACAGTTATAATGTAAATGTAATTAGTCGCATGTGGTGTGTGGCTACCAAATTGAGCAGTGCCGCATGAAATTCTACCAGGTTTTGCTTGCGGGATTCTTCGTGAGGGTAATGCTGGCTCCCCATCACTGCCAGGGGGGTAGTCAATTCTCCCTGCATGGCCGAGCAGTATCACTGCATATTCCAAGGTCCTTGTCCATCACTGTGGCCCATGCATCGTCCCTGGAATGAGTCCAGGAGCCTTGGCACTCCTGACACCCTTCCTTTCTCCTCTGGAGGCTCAGAATGGTTAGCTGGTCAGTCTTGGAATCGGATAGGAAAAAAAAAAAAACTTGACCTGCCCGAAGCCAACACAAGACACTGAAAACTATTCTTTTTTTTTTAATAACTTTATTTATTTATTTTTGGCTGCATTGGGTCTTTGTCGCTGCGCACAGGCTTTCTCTAGTTGCGGCTAGCGGGGGCTACTCTTCGTTGTGGTGCATGGGCTTCTCATTGTGGTGGCTTCTCTTGTGGAGCACGGGCTCTAAGCACATGGGCTTCAGTAGTTGTGGTGCATGGGCTTAGTTGCTCCGTGGCGTGTGGGATCTTCCCGGACCAGGGCTCGAACCCGTGTCCCCTGCATTGGCAGAGAGATTCTTATCCACTGCATCTCCAGGGAAGCCCACTATTCTTTTCTAACTGTGTTATTTCTATTATTTCACAAATCCCTGAAGATCAGAAGACGTATTTCTCTACTTTGCTTCATCTGCAATGTATCTGACTTATAAAATATAAATTGATGCTTTTTATTGTCTTTCTTTCTCCTTTAATATTTCACTTCCTCCATAGGGAACTCTAGTTCAAATTATTTTCTTTATTCCCTGAAGGGGTCTTGAGAAACTTTCCTTTCTACATCTTTTCTCAGCCATTCCTTCTCTGTCCTCTTGGCCTAAGCCACGCCCGAGTCGGGGCAACTACTCTGTAAACATCACCTCTGCTATTGTGCTGACTTCAGCAGATTCTGTAACTTCAAGACATCTCTTGTTTTTCCTACCTTCTCCATGCTGATTATCTCCAATCATTGTTTCAAACGTGAATTCTTTTTATCAAATTTGGCAACACCAAACACTTCCCAGCTGTTCACTGGGTACACATGGCCAAGCAATGATGCAAACATCTGTTCTGGCTGGAATAACCCTCATTATTTCAGCAAATGGAGTTCTGGGACCATCTGTCTCCCCCTCCTTCCACGTGACCCCAGAGTTGTGTTGAGGTGAGGGAAATCAAAGAGCCTTTTGGTGAATGAAAATGAAGTTTAGTGTGATAGCAAATAGCTTTTTATTCTATTTTATCTTATTCAGTAGTTTTATTGAAACATGTATTGACAAATGTACATTTGATTACACCTTGGAGATGTTTTATCATCAAGTATAGGGGAACTTGTCATCTCTTTATATTAACGTTTGTCCTTAAATATCACCTGATTAGGAGGCGCCCGCACTTAGACCCTGAGAATGGGGAGGGGCTGGAGTGATCATCTCATCGTACGGAGGAGTAAATCGTCTTCCATAGAGCTTCCCTGGGCATGGCCAAAGAGCCAGCTTAGAAGCCTGGGTCTCTTGACTTACAGGTCTGTAAGTGGGCTTCAGGGAGTCCATGAACCCCTAAAATTGTAGCTAGGTTTTGTGTGTGTGTGTGCAGTGCTGGGGTAGAGAATCCAAAGCATTTATTAGAGTCTCAACATTGCATCATGCTATTCTTGTCCTTTTGAATTCTCCTGGTTTGGTGATTAGTTTGACCTCCAATTTCTCAGATATAGGATGAGGCATATTTAGGATATGGGCAGATTTAGGATGAGGCATTTGCTAGAAAATGATGATATGCAGAGAAGTTAGCTATACTGAGGGAGAACTTTGTTACACACCATTCTGCCGTTGGTGACTGCTGGCTTCAAGGAAGAGAGGGCAAGAATATTTAGCCTGTTCAGAGGAAAGTCATCACTGTGATAAGGAAAAATAATGCTCAGCCACTATCTCATTGATCAAGGGAGAGCAGGGCCATCCTCTTATGTGAAATATAGCTTTTTGCATGGTTTGTACAGATGTTGGAGCCAAATGACCTGAGCTTGGAGCTCTGCTCTGCTACTCCCTGGCTGTGTGGTCTTAAGCAAGTGATTTATTTTTGAACCTTGGTTCTCTCATATTAAAAATATAGGGATAATGATACCTGCTTTGCAGGGCTGTGATGAAGAGTCAATGCAGAAATGTACAGAGTCCCGAGCATACGATAGACCCTCCACAAATGATCACCATTTCCATTATTCTCTGGTGACCATTTCAGAGCTGCTGAGGACTTGTGTCTTTCTAGATCAAAAGGCATCTTTTAGATTTACTGTTGCCATAAGCAGAGGAGTGGGCTGCTGAGGAAACCCAATTCCTGGGATAGCCTACCTTTGAGCTGCTCTGAGAATGATTGTGGAATATGTATATTTGTTAATTTGGAGACTGCAGGAGGTATAACTCTTTGCTCACATCGTCCGATTCCTTACAATGTAAATGCTCAGTGCCTGCGTCTGTGAAGCCAACTGGTCCACTTTCTGCTGTTCAGCCTTTTGAGGGAGTTCAGGACGATGTGGTCGATTATTCTTTTCTTTGCTAGCTCTTCCACTCTCTTTCTGTCACCATCCACGAGACGTTCCCATCTATCTGCTGGAATTCCATTTCCTGCAGTGGAGTTTACAGGTTAGCAGAGCACGTGAGCTTACAGGAAGCTAAGTGTTGGCTGGACACATCATTCGGGGAACAGAGCCATTAAGACACTTCTAGCCAATGCGATCTGCTTTATAGGGAGAAATAGGAGAAGGATATGACTTTCTATTCTAAGCCACAAATGAATCTTCATGTGTAGGGAGCATGCAGAGTTTCTAGTCCGTGGTCCACCTTAGGTTGTTTTGTGGCCTGGGTCAACTCATTTCCCTTATCTGTGGAAAAGAAGTGCCTCCAAGAGCTGGTGTAAAGGATGAACATTTGTTTTATAATAATAATAATTGGGGGCTTCCCTGGTGGCGCAGTGGTTGAGAGTCCGCCTGCCGATGCAGGGGACACGGGTTCGTGCCCCGGTCCGGGAAGATCCCACATGCTGTGGAGCAGCTAGGCCTGTGAGCTGTGGCCGCTGAGCCTGCGTGTCCGGAGCCTGTGCTCCGCAACGGGAGAGGCCACAGCAGTGAGAGGCCCGTGTACCGCAAAAAAAAAAAAATTATAATAACAATAATTGGATATTTGGGATTAGCAGACGCAAACTCTTATATGTAGGATGGGTAAACAACAAGATACTATGGTATAGCACAGGGAACTATATTCAATATCCTGTGATAAATCATAATGGAAAAGAATATGAAAGAGAATATATATGTATAACTGAGTCACTTTGCTGTGCAGCAGAAATTAACACTGTAAATCAATTATACTTGAATAAAATTTAAAAACAATAATAAAACAAATTCAGATGAGACAGTTACTTAACTCTCTCAGTTGGCTGATGTAAGTGCTTCTTAGAATAAGGTGAACACAGAATGTGAACCATGCCTCCCAGGTCTTTCGTGTCTTGCTTCCCACAGTTCCCACCATCTCCAACACACACACACACACACACACACACACACACCCATCATGAATGCTGTGATGAATTCTCTTGTAATATGCTTGTGAGGCTGGGGACCCATCATAATGCCTGTTAAAACTACTATGAACACATATTTTCTTTTAAGGCTTCTCTTCCCAAATTAAAAGAAAAGTTACAGCAAAAACAAACTCAGCTGTAGACTTTATTTAAATGCAACATATACTTCACTAGTCAAGTTCTCTAGGAATGGAAAATTGCAATTCAGGATAAAAATTAGCACTGGCTTATGTGTCTTGCCACCAACAGAAATCTTATTGCACCTCCAAATATATAACTAATGCATGCCATAGAAGGTAGTTGTATTTTTAGGTTTAGGTGTTTTTAGTTAGTATTCAGTGCATTCTCTTGAGAGAGCAGCACTGGTGAAAAGAATGATTCTGACAGGTGCTATTTCATTCTCACCTGGGAAGAGTTTCTTTCTTAATCACCACCCCTGTGGTTGTGCTTCTTCCTCTTTGTGTGAGATCTGGTGACTCACTCTAATGACTGAATGGGTAGCCTTTCTCTGGTCTATGGCCCCATCTCTCTCTATTATCTTGGTTCCCACTGCAGCTCACTCCTCTGTGTTTCTTTGCTTTACCCACTCTTCCTTCCCTGGCCTTCCTGGAGCCTGTGGCCTTGAAGCCAGTATCACACTACCAGTGTTCTCAAAGTGTGGCCCCAAACTAGCAGCCTCAGCATCGTCCAGTGTGGTAGGCAGGATGATGACCTTCCAAAAAGGTCTATATCCTAATCCCTGGAATCTGTGGGTATGTTAAATTACAAGGCAATGGGGAATTAAGGTAGCACATGTCATTAAGGTGGCTTAGCAGTTGACCTCAAGATAGGGAGAGTACGCTGGATTACCCAGGTGGGTCCAATTGTAATCATGGAGTCTTTAAATGTGGAGGAGGGAGGCAGTGTCACAGTGACGTGATGCAGCAAAGACTTGCCCAGCCATTGCTGGCTTTGAAGATGAGGGATTGTGGCCATGAGCCAAGGAATGCAGGTCACCTCTAGTAACTGGAAGAAGCAAGAAAATGGATTCTCCCCTAGAGCCTCCAGAAAGAAATTCAGCCCTGCAGACACCTTGATTTTAGGCCAGTGAGACCCATTTTGGACGTGACGTTTTGAATTCCAGAACTATAAAGTAATACTTTTAACTTGTGTTGTTTTAAGACACTAAATTTGTGGAATTTCTTATAGCAGCTACACCTTGAACTTCTTAGAAATGAAAATTCTAGGACGCCCCCCACTCCAGACCTATTGTATCAGAAACTCTGGGGGTAGGGCCAGGAATCTGCATTTTAACAAGCCCTCTGGGGGAATCTGATGCATGTAAAGTTTGAGAATCTCTAGGGCATCTGTTTCCAAGTGGAAAGAGAAAGGAGTGGTGTTTGGTGAATGTGGTTGGGAAGATGCTGTGAGCTAGACGAAATGGCGTGGCCAGGTGACTGTGTGTGGGCTCACCATTGAGCTGACTGGCTTTGCATGACATTGTTGTCCCTAGAAAGGGACAGTGTGTAATTTGTGATGTGAAACAACATAGCAAACTGCTCCTGCAGCTGGTCAGCCAGCTTTTCAGAGAGATGTTTTAGGGACATCCTTTGAGTCTCTTTAAATTATCACAGGTGGACTTGTTTATTACAAAGGTAGCTGAGTTAGAGTGGGTGGCAGACTTAAGGCCAGGTGCTGCCAAAGGAGAAGTTAAAGAAAGGATGTCACATCCAGTTACTTGTTTATTTAGCATACATTTAGCCTACCAGGTGCCAAGCACTGTGTGAGGCTCTGACGATAGAGGTTGAACAAGGCAGAGAAGATCCCTGCTCACAAGGACCTTTGTTCTAGTGGGAGGAGACAGCAGACATATACTTTGATAAATTATACGATTTTTTTTCAAGTTCAGAGAAACCTCCTGCCCAGATCCGCTTGGTTTTGCTTTGTGCCATAATACGGGGAAGTTTAGAATGGGAAGTAACTGAACTATGTTTCAGATCACCTTCAGATCACTGAGGCTGGTGAAACAGAAGTATGCATCCGCGTGCTTCTTGATGGACACTTTGAAAGCCTTTCAAGAAAAGTGATGTAGACAACATCTTGGATCCTGTACTAATGGAAACTGTGGTTGAGAACTGTGGTGAGCGATGAAGAGAGTGGGCTCGTGGGAGCAGGTTGGGACTGCTGAGAAAGTATGTTGTGATGGAGGGGAGAGGAGAGGAGAGGCTGGAAGGTCCCTTTCAGGCTGTTCAAACGAAGAAGTCCCTGTTGAAGAGGAGATTCACTTTATATCTCTGGGATAATAACCTTCCCCAAGTGCCCAGATGCTGGGCTCTGAAGTGGGTCTAAGGAAGAACAACCCCCTCTGAGAAGGTGTATATTGTTTATTCCTGAGGATGTGTATTTCACTTTTGGACAGGAGTCAGCTCTATGTCTGATCGATAAGAAATAAATTATGCAGGGCATTATCTTGGTTGGGTATATACTAACGAACTGCTATTCCTTTCCCCTCTTTCTTCTTCTCCTTCCATATGAAAAGCTTATGAATCCCCTTTTCGGTGAATCCCCTTTTCGTCTCCCAGGAGCATAGTTTTACTGGTTGTGGCCTTTGTTCATGATTTATTCCTTGCATGTTTAAAATGAGATGCCAGACAGCTTACAATGGAGTGCCAGATCCCTTCCATTTGTCCTTCCAGAGCCACTCTGCCTTCTCTGCCACAGAAGGCTGATCTGATCAATGACATTAGTACAAGAGCTGCCTTGTCCTTTGGCTTCCAGTTGGGTTTGACCAATAGGGGTCCCAGCCAGGAGGCTGCCTGGATGAGTGAGGTCTGGGTATTCTAATTGAGTGTGCCACCTGCTTCCTGTTGGGATTTTGGAAGATATCAAAATATATAACAAGGAGATAAACACCATTAAACAAATCAAAAGGCATAGGGATACAGAAATAGGAATTGAGGTAGCCATGACATTTGTGTGCCTTTTCGTGTGTATTGGACAATCAGATATCTATTTTTTGTGAGCTACCTCTTCAAGTCTATTGCCCATCTTAAAATTGGTTGTTAGTCTTTTTGTTTATTTGTAGGAATGTCTTAAAAATATATTCTGGGGCTTCCCTGGTGGCGCAGTGGTTGAGAGTCCGCCTGCCGATGCAGGGGACACGGGTTCGTGCCCCGGTCTGGGAAGATCCCACAAGCCGCGGAGCGGCTGGGCCCTTGAGCCATGGCCGCTGAGCCTGCGCGTCTGGAGCCTGTGCTCCGCAACGGGAGAGGCCACGACAGGGAGAGGCCCGCGTACTGGAAAAAAAAAAAAAAAAAGAAAAAAAAAAATATATATATATTCTGGACATCAGTCTTTTGTCAGATATAAGTATTGCAAATATCTCTCCCCAGCCTGTGACTTGCCTATTCACTATCCTAATGATGTCTTTGTCTAACAGATATTCTTTTTTTTTTTAAGTTTTTTTTTTTTTTTTTTGCGGTACGTGGGCCTCTCACTGCTGTGGCCTCTCCTGTTGCGGAGCACAGGCTCCGGACACGCAGGCTCAGCGGTCATGGCCCACGGGCCCAGCCGCTCCACGGCATGTGGGATCCTCCCGGACCAGGGCACGAACCCGTGTCCCCTGCATTGGCAGGCAGACTCCCAACCACTGTGCCACCAGGGAAGCCCCTAACAGATATTCTTAATTCTAATGAAATCCATTTTATCATTGTTTTTATTATATGGTTAGTGCTTTTAGTGTTCTGTTTAAGAAATCTCTGCTTACTCTAAGCTCGTGACAATTATATTTTCTTCCAGAAGCTTTATTGTTTTACCTTTCACATTTATGTCTATGATCCATCTCAGATTGATTTTTTAAAAAACAGCTTTATTGAGGTATAATTTATATACCATTAAGTTTACTCATTATTTAAAAATTTATTTATTTGTTTTTATATATTTATTTTTGGCTGTGTTGGGTCTTCGTTGCTGTGCGTGGACTTTTCTCTAGTTGCAGTGAGCGGGGACTACTCTTCATTGCGGTGCACAGACTTCTCATTGTGGTGGCTTCTCTCATTGTGGAGCACAGGTGCTAGGTGCGCGGGCTTCAGTAGTTGTCTCACTCAGGCTCAGTAGTTGTGGCTCGTGGGCTCTAGAGCACAGGCTCAGTAGTTGTGGCACATGGGCTTAGTTGCTCCATGGCATGTGGGATCTTCCTGGACCAGGACTCGAAATCCGTGTCCCCTGCGTTGGCAGGTGGATTGTTAACCACTGTGCCACCAGGGAAGTCCCAAGTTTACTCATTTTAAGAGTTCCATTCAATGATTTTTTTAAAAGTTAATTTACAGAGCTGTGCAACTATCTCCACAACCTAGTTTGAGAATAGTTTCATCACTGAGGAAAAAAACTTGTGCCCATTTGCAGACATTTCCTTTTCCCACCCTCAGCCCCAGGCAACTACTCATCTACTTTCTCTCTCTATAGATTTGCCTTTCAAATTCGTGTGAGTGTGTGTGTGTGTTTATGTGTGTCTGTGTATATATGTATGATGTGTAGTTATTATGCACAGACCTTAACTCCAAGCTTCTTGGAAGCCAGAGCAAAAAGGGCATCCCAGTGTTTTTCATGGTCTTCCTGGCTGGTCCCTGCTAGGACTACAATTCCATCATTTCAGGAAGAGTTATTTGTATCAAGTCTTATAACAGGCATTGGGTAATATAATGGGCAATGTCTTTGGCTACATTTTGGCATGAGATAGAGAAATCCCGAACAGTTATTTCTTCGGTTGGCACTCTCTCAGAGTTCAAGAATTATCTATCACCTAGTTGAGACTAGAGAAGGCAATTCTGTGAGAAGCTACAATAATAAGGATTATGCTCCTGGATTTCTGATGATCTAAATGAATACACTGGGGGAACTTAAGGCAGCTAAGGCACAAGCAGGCAGTATGGTTCTGTTAAATACACGAGTCTGAAGCAGGCTTTTGGTGAGGATAGATCAGTCTTTTTCACAGTTGGGTGAGTGTCTGAAGTGCACCAAAGCTGTATTGTTTATTTTTTTTCTAAAATTTCCCCCCAGCTTTACTGAAGTATGATTAACAAATAAAAAGTTACTATTTTGTGTGTGTGTATGTGTGTGGGTGTGTGTGGCAAGAACACTTAAGATCAATTCTCTGTTCTCATAGCAAATTTCAAGTATACATGCAGCATTAACTATAGTCACCATGCCGTACACTAGGTCTCCAGAGCTCATTTATCTTATAATTGGAAGTTTGTACCCTGTGACCTATATCTTCTCTCCCCAGCACACCACGCCCCCGCCCCAAGCCCTGGTAATCACCATTCTATTCTTTGTTTTTCTGAGTGCAATTTTTACTAACGTAGGATCCATGTGCTGTATCTAACCACCAGACATTCAGGTAGCAGAGTTGACATATTGTGAACACTTAAGGCCTGGTGTGTCCTTGTATTTCTGCTTATCAGTGGCTGGCACACTTATCCCTTGTGCATGGATGCCAGGGGACCTGTGAGTGGGGCCAGCATTCCCCACTGAAAGGACCTTCCATTCTTCTCTCACACCTGGAAAAATAGATGGCTGGTTCCCTAGCTTTCTGCAACATAAAGTATGAGAGAAAATGGTTTGGAGCCTACATAATTTTAAGAGTTCTTACCACTTCGCCACCTCAAAAGATATACTTTTGATATACCCAATAGGATCGGTTAATTTTAAAATATAGCCTTACATAGCTGTTTGAATTGACCTGTTGGGTAGAGTTACTTGTAGGCCATCAAATATTGAATATCTTCCAAATGCAATGATTTATTTGGACCGTATTTTAATGTTGAAATGTTTTCAAGTCGTCATTTAGCCAACACGTTCAGCTGCTCACAAAGGCTACCCTTCTAGTTGGTCATGGCAAAAGCCATATCACTGGCACAGAGAAGGTTGCTTTTCTGTTTGTCTTAACAGTAGTAGGATATGTATCCACTTTACCCAAAAGCTATATTAGTTAAACACGTTAAAAAGGGATTCTCTTGCACTGCCAGTGAGAATATAAATTGGTACAACAATTTTAGAAAGCTCTCTGGCAGCATCTACTATAAGTAAACATATACATACTGTATGTCTTAGCAATTCCACTTCTAAGTATATACCCAATAGAAACGATTTTATATATGTTCACCAAATATATGTACAAGTATGTTCGTAGCAGCTTTATTCGTAATAACCCCAAACTGCAAACTACCCAAATGCCCATCATTACACAACTGTAGAATGGATTAATGAATTGTGTATTCGTACAATAGAAATACTCTAGAGCGATAAAGTGAATGACTTCACACAACAACGTGTATGAATATCACATATTATGTTGAACTAAAGAGCAGGAACAAAGAATAACGCTATAGGATTCCATTCACTTAAAGTTCAGAAATAGGCAAAACTGATGATAGAAATCAGTAGTGGCTGCCTTCAGGGAGGTGATTAACTGAAGGGTATGAAGGGGTTTTTGAAGCATGAGTGGTGTTTTAATGTTTGATCTGGGTGGTGGTTATATAGATTTGTTCACTTTGTAAAAATTCATTGAGCTGTATACTTCTGGTTTGAGTCTTTTACTGTATATATGTTATATCAATAAAAATTACTTAAAAACAAGGAGGGCAGTTAGAACAGTCCTGCCTTATGTGTTGAAGATTATCTGATAAAAGTCCATTTCTGTACATACACTGATCCCAGAAATGGTGCAGATTTTGAAGAGTCATGAATAACCTGAGATAAAATATGAATGAAGCTTGGCTCAGAGAGAGAGTTTCTGTATTTAGACTCAAAGTTTGACAGGGATTAATGCAGGAAGTGAGAAATTGCATATTTTTTTCCATGTTCACCTCTCTTTGGGGTGAAATAATGTATACTAGTGAGTCTTGGTGAAATAGTTGTGTCTAAAATGGCTGACTTCTCACCTAAGATATTAAACTAAGAAACTCAGATTTGTGCTCTCCACCCCCCCCCCCCCACACACAACCTTTCCACTTACTTAGACTAAATGGCAGTCCATCTTTACAAAGGATATCTGGCAGAATAATGGTCTATACTTTTGAGGACTTTTTACCTCCATCCCTCCTTGAGGAACTGGGACAAAATACTTCATGTCTTTGTTAGAGCAAATTGGGAGTTGAGTAGTCTGGTGTGGGTTGGGACCTACTTTCTCCTTGGTCTTACAGGATCTGGCCACCTTCTCTTCTCTACCCTCATCTACTCCTGTCCCCTTTGTTCACCCTGCTCCGGCCTTACTCCAGCCTTCCTGACACTCCTCAGACCCACCCTGACACTCCTGCCTTTGCACCTTTGCCCTATCTGTCCTTGGAGACACCTTGGATGCGTGCCCTCATTCATCTCTACCCCTAAAGCCTTCATGCCCTTCAAGTCTTTGCTCAAAGGTCATCCACCCAATGAGGTCTAATCTGACCATCCTATGGAATACTGCAGTCTTCCTCCTCGACCCCTTCACTGGACTGTTGAGAAATTTCTGGACACACGTAGGAGACAGCGTGAAGGGATGGAAGAAACACGGGCTTTGGAACAAAACCGAACTGGAGTTTGGAATTTGGGAGTTGCCTAGTATTTCTCTGGGTCTAGTGTCCTCAAACATAAAATGAGGCCACCTCACAGGGTTGTTGCCAGGTAGGATACTGTAGGTGAAGCAGCAAGGCAAGAGCTTGTACGTGGCAGTTCACAATAAATAAAATCTCTCATCCCCTCCTCTCTGGCCATTTCCCCCCTGCCTCAGTAGGGTCTGATTTACACAGTAAGATATTCCAGGAAGTCAGTTCCAGATGAGGATGAACACATTTTCACAGGATGAACAAACTAGCATGGAAAAGTGGAACCTCTAATATATTAACTGAAATTATTATGGTTTGCCTCATCTTACGTACTCAAAACTGACTTCGTTAAAAGCCTGGGAGAGGAAATGGCCTGAAGCCTTCGACACAGATGGGAACTGACTGTTTAAGAAGCCAAGTCTCTGACAGGCGGGTGATGTTACAGCCCTAGAGGAAGGTGAGAAGATAAAGATCTTCACTCCTGCCCCAGACATTCTGAGGCATTCCAGGGAGGAGCTGTGTCATTAACAATCGTGTTCTGAAACACTCTGAGGGTCAAAAAAAGGTACCATTTGCCTTTGGGGCACAGGGATGTGTGTTCTAGTTACTAAGCAACTCGCCCTTCTGAGCTGGCCTGGCCTCATTATTCTGCCTATGGTGGTGGGAAGTAAATCTGTTGTTTTTGGAAAGAGAAGCTAAGGTTTTCTGGTCCTTCCATTTATTAAAGGAAATATCCTGATGAAAAATGAGTAAGACCCAGGGAGGATTCTGTCCCTTATGTGGTGAGAACAAGATTAGGAGGGGTCTTGACCTGGAGGGAAGGCTGTAGAAAATGGAAAGGCAGGTATCTGTCCATAACTTTTACACTTAGTCCAGTGAAAAATCAGGAAAACTGTGTGAAAGGCTGGTTGGTTGAGTAATGGAAGAGCTTACAGAGAAAGAAGTATTCTCAAAGTGTGCACACCAGCATTTGAGAACCTGTGACTTGGTGGGAAATGTCAATGGCTTAGCACAGTGCCAGGCACACTGTACGTGCTAAAGATGTTTGCTTTTATTGAAAAGTTTGAGTGGTTGTAATTGTCTGCAAGAGTGTGTTGTGGCCACTCTGAAGAGTCTCACGTTTTGTTACAGAAGTTCTTGTCCATATTTTTCTGAACCAGCTTGGGAAGAAGCTGATAGAGATTTTCCCTGTGCCGATGGAGTGTTTTTTGTTTTTTTCCTTGGGGAAGGGCAGAAGTTGGATGACAAGGCAGAGTGCCACAGTCAGAGAGCAATTAGGAGCTTAATAAAGGAGCGTCCGGTTGGGTGGAGGGAAATGCTAGAAAGGGAGATGTAAGCTACGGGCAGCATGAGTCAGGCAGCCGATCCCATTTGCAAGTCGGTAACTTGCAAAACCAGGAATGTGCATTCAATTCCATTGGTCTGGCTTCTTGTCCTGGGTTGGATATCATGTACTTTTAAAGCACTCTGTGCCACCATCTTCATGACCTTTCTGCTCAGCATCCCACCTCTATCGGGGCTACTCTCTGGGATCCTGGCAGAGAAGGAGTGAACCTTCATGTCTGCAGACCCACAACTTTTGCACTCCCAAGTGTGCTGCTGATGTGCACAGAACTGATTATTTTGGGGAAGTGGAGTAGAGCATATAATTCATTGAAACATTCTTGGAGCTGCCTAGGGAGAATTTGGGGACAATAGATTGGGTGTTATGTTGGTTTTAGCCGAGTAGCAGTCCTCTTCCTTCTCTCCTTTTTCCCAGCATGGGGTGGAGACTCCATCTCCAAATTGAGCTCTGGATTAGTCTCTCCACCATCTTCTCTGCACTCGAATGGTTGATTTTTCAATTCATGTGCTGCTGTGTGCCTGTGGTGGCTTAACTCTGCTCTGGTAATTGTAATGAAAGGAGATAACCAGAGGGCTTAGCTTTGAGCGATAGAATCACTCTTTACTGAAGACTCATATTGGAAGGAATAAAATTTAAGGTCTGATACTCTGTGTTATAATATTGTCAGTCCCCATCCCAAGGTGGAAGAGATATCGAAACTCTGTTTTCCATAAGTCAACCTAATTTTGATGCCAATCTCCCACCCTGCTAGTTTGGTTGGAAGTTCCTCATCTGTCTTTGCAGAACTTTTCCCCACTTGGGCATGTTCGTCATTGGCTGTATGTCCATATCAGCTCATCCCTTGAACTTGGTGGACATTCTTGGGACATGGCAACCTAGTGAGGCCAGAAAGCCCAGTGCTTGTGGTTGTGTTTCTCTGGATGTACCACATCTTTCCTCCCTAACATCTTTCTGCCAACACAGAGCATAGCAAGGGAGCAAGCCCAGGTCTATAGAGCATGTCCCCTTCCTTCTTTTTAATCTGGAAGAAGTTTTTTTCCCTGTGATAAGTTAAAGATAGGCATAAATTCGTTGCTACTCCTCCCATTGAGAGGGAAAGTCAAATTGATCTTACCTTGAATCTGGGCTGGCCTTAAGGACTCACTTGTAACCAATAGAATGCAGTGGAATGGACATTGCATGAAAGGTAACTTCTGCTGGAGCCCTTTGGGAATGCTCATTGTGGAGGAAGCAAGCTGCCAGTTAAGAAGTCTGGCTTGAGATTGCCATGCTGTGAGGAAGCTCAAGCTAGCAGCACAGAGTGGCTACATGAAAAGAAAGACAAAAGGGAGAAGGAGAGAGGGGGGAAACTCCATTAGCCCCCATCTGTTCCAACTAGCCCAACTCAGCCAGGCCTGTGAGTAAAGACATCTTCAGATGCTTCCAGCTGTAGCTACCATCTGACTGCAACAAGGGAAGGGACCCCCATCAAGAACCATCCAGGTGATCAATCGGTACACAGGATCATGAGAGAGAATATTGTTTTAAGCCCCTGTGTTTTCAGAAGTTTGTTACACAGCAGTAGATAACCGGAACACTCCTCATACTGTTCTCCTCAGTGGGTTTAGATGTTTGAAAACAAAATCCAGCTATTAATTTTCACTCTGCCACAGGCATCCTTTGAGGTTAGGAATCACAGAGCTTGCTACCTCTTAATGGGGGAAGAAATCTGGGTAAAGGGAGAGAAAATAGGGATTAAAAAATTCCATAAATTAACATCTAAAAAATTTCACCCATGCCCAGTTTAATTTTGACTTCCATTAGGATGTAATTCCATTGTTGCACTCTCTATGGGGTTGGCTATTTTGAGATATTTTTGGCTTTGTGAAATTGATAGGTAAAAAGTATATTTCATTATGGCTTAATTACTACTTTTAATCATTTACTATGTACAAAGTATTTTGTGAATTCCTATGAAGAATTCGAAGAAGACATTTACTTGAGAAAAAAAAGCTTGAGAGAAGTGATAAATCCCGAGTTATGCCATTATGCATGACAGCGATGAGAGGACCAAGGCAGTATTTCATCAATTTCCAAATGAGATCGGGGACAGAGGCGTCACTGAGGGTGTGGGTAGTCTGTGAGGATTCTAGTGTAGGGACAGCTCCTGCAGTGAATTCTGTAGCATGAGCAGGTGAACACATCAATAACAGAATTTTGGTAGGTAGAGCGGGGAAGAGCTTTGTTCACGTGGGGGAATGGCATGAGTGAAACCATTTTGCAGAGTATTTGAGTGATAAAATGAACTGGAGGAAAATAAAAAACAAACAATAATAACAAAAAATAAAACTCAGCTCTACCATATGACCCAGTAATCCCAGTGCTAGGCATATATCCGGAGAAAACCATAATTCAAAAGGATGCATGCACCCTGATGTTCATTGCAGCACTATTTACGATAGCCAGGACATGGAAGCAACCTAAGTGTCCATTGACAGATGAATGGATAAAGAAAATGTGGTACATATATATGATGAAATTTTACTCAGCCATAGAAAGGAATGACATAGTGCCATTTGCAGAGACGTGGATGGACCTAGAGATTGTCATACAGAGTGAAGTAAGTCAGAAAAAGAAAACCAAATATTGTATAATATTGCTTACATATGGAGTCTAGAAAAATGGTACAGGAGAACTTATTTGCAAAGCAGAAATAGAGTCATAGATGTAAAGAAAAAACTTACAGTTACCAACGTGGAGGGTGGGGTGGGATGAACTGGGATTGACATGTACACACTACTATGTGTAAAATAGATAACTAACGAGTACCTACTGTATAGCACAGGGAACTCTACTCAATGCTCTGTGGTGACCTAAATGGGAAGGAAATCTAAAAAAGAGTGGATATATGTATATGTATAACTGATTCACTTTGCTGCACAGCAGAAACTAACACAACATTGTAAAGCAACTACACTCCAATAAAAATTAATAATGAAAAATCAACTCAGCTGCCTGAACCACAGATAATACAGTTTACGTTTCTGAATTTGTCTGTTCTCTTCACTGGTGTGCGTCCTCGCTGATATTGGCTAACAGCTACTGACCACCAAGTGAGGACCCTTTGGCATCCTGTTCATTGTCCAATGCCCAAGGAAGTAACTTTCTGAGGTGCAGCTTATAACTTGGGGGAGCAGGATTTGTGGTTGGAAGGTGTGTTCTGATCTGGGAGGGTTATCACCTGGACATTTCCTTGACTCGGCAGGAGAAAAGCCACCTCATCTTCCTTTCTCGAGATCTTTGTAATTAACCAGTGATTGTTAGCTGTAGGGCCTTTCATCCCTCCCAGGGGGCCTGGCTAGAATCTTTGGGGGCTGGTTCTCCTCGTGGGCACAAAGCATGTGTCTGTAGACTCTGCAGTGGAGTACTCGACTCAGAACCATTCTTCCGGACTGGTTCTCCAAGGCACTTCAGGTCATCATAAAGAATTCTTTGGCTCTGGTGGCCTCTTGACTTGTGTCCTCATCTTCCAACTTTTGGCTGTGCAGATGGTGGGGAAAGATTCGGAGGCCTTCATAGAAAGAGACAGGAGCTAGCATGTGTGGGTGGAGGGCAGTAGAGGAAGCAGGGAAACTTAGTGTCCCGTGGCTGGAGGCGGAAGCAGCAGAGAAGGGCTATGCCCTAGGAAGTCTGAAGACGCAGGAAGTTGCTAAGCAGTACTCTTTATCGGATTCCCTAAACCTGGCTGCCTTGCATAAATATCACAACCAACTTTTCAGAGTGTGTGTGTGTGAGGGGGATGGGGGTGAGTGTGGAGATAGGGAATGGAATTTGATAGAATTGCTGCAAAAGATAAGAAATTCGCTATGTAATATAAAACGTAAGTTACTTTTTTTCTGGCTTATAGTTTACCTATGGATATTAGAGATTAGCCCTGGTATTTTTCTATTTCTTACCCTCTTTCCAGCTTTATTGAGGTATAGTTGACATGTAACATTGGGTAAGGTTAAGGCATACAATGTAATGATTTGATTTATGTATATGAAATATACAAAATGATTACTACATCTATCACCTCAAGTAGTTGTAATTTTTTTGTGTGTGGTGAGAACGTTAAAAGTCTTCTCTTACCAACTTTCAAATGCACAATACAGTATTAACTGTAATTACCATGCTGTGGATTACATCCCCAGAACTTATTAATCTTATAACTCGAAGTGTGTACCCTTTGACCATTTTCATACATTCCCCCCACCCCATAAGTTACTATTTGATTTAATCTGTGACTGAGTAAAACTGGCAGACTTTCCATCAGGACCGAAAGCAAGAGACGATCATGCAGCCCTGCCCTGTTCCCAACAAACTTTTCAAGCTATAAACCTCTGTCAGCTCTGGTCCCACCCTCATTGCAGGCTTGGAAGAGGGGTGATGGACACGTTCAACATCATCTTTCATTATCCCAGAGCTGTTCCCTCCTTGTCTCATGATGTAAATAAATTTCAGGGACGCCCCCACTAGTTGTGTTTGGATAGAAATGAATCAACGTGAGCACTAGACAAAGTGAGGCAGCCCTCTGCTGAGGAGCCAGTGTGGAAACCCAGAACTGCCAGAGCTCGGGTCTGGGATGGAACCGCACCGTCATCAGGGCCAGCCTGCTGTTGCATACCTGGGCACCTGGAGGCCCCAAAAGGCTGGTTGGTGGCTTGCCCAGGGCCATTGGTTGGCAGAAGCAGGGAACTCTAGGTCTGTACTGGACTTCAAGTTCAGCCCGCAGCCTCTTGTCTCTTGCTGCTTTTTCTTCCTGGATGAAAGGGAGGTGGGACTTTCAGATAATATGATGATAACTGGAACGCTGGTCTGTGAGCCTTAAGGATACTTCAGGCCATTGGCGTGAGGGAGGATAGTCTGTATGCTCCTTTCAGAGAGTAAACCAGTGATTAAACCTTAGTGATTAAAGAGTGATTAGAAAGAAACACATTATACTGACAACCAGCCTAATGCTTGTTATTTGTAGAAAAGCTGGAAAATGCAAATAGGCACAAAGAGAAACTAAAAATAACAAGCTCTCATCTCCCACAGATATCATCAACCTGTAGCCTTTTAGCCTTTAAATCTTTATTCTTCGTGTCTAGATGTACATATAAATGCATGCGTATAGATATGCACATATATGTAAAAATGGGAATTTTACCAAAAATGTTCATTCCATCTTATAATCTTTTTTTTCCATTTTATCTTGTGTCTTAAATATCTTCTCATGTATTCTTAAGAGTGAATCCCTGAAGGGGTTCTCACTTTTATTCTTGTTTTTGGGCAAGAGTCTCTGTGCATTCTTATGTGTTTATGCAGTGCCATCAGGCTCTGTGTTGTGCATTGCTAAACAATGGGCCCAAATTCCTTGGTATAAGGAGCTGGTAGACTGCATCGGATATTTTCCTTCCTTCAGGAAGCTCCTGTCTGCTGCAAAGAGTAAAACAAGCAGTGGAGAGTTAAAGAAGAAGGCTGGTTTGTAATAGCTGATAATGGCTGTTAAAATTAACATCAATCATTCTCTATATTTTTAGTTTCATAAGGAAAAAACAAAACAAAACACAGCACCACCCTTGGCTTGGGTTGCTGTGTAGTCAGAAGAGATGTAAATATAGCCAAGATGTTCCTCCTTTGTGACTAATCACTTGAAGAAAGGGGGAGTGTGACAGTCAGGGAACCCAGCCTACGCCTTTCAGTCTTTAAATATTTGTGATAAATCGTTTATGTTCGTGTGTGTGTGTGTGTGTGTGTGTGTGTGTGTGTGCCCCGGGAATCCCCACAGCACACAGAAGGTTGTTTCAGGGGCTATGTGGACTACAGGCCAGCTAATCACCTGACTAGTGATGTGAGAATCTTCTAGAATGATACTCTTGAAGTGAGGCGTCAGGCCTTCACAGAGTGGAAATTATGGACCATGCTGGCTTAGTCCTTTGCCAGAAGAAAGAGTAGTGTCTGAGAGAAAAAAAAAAAAAAATGCAGCTTGGAAGAATTAGGAATGGAGGTGGGAGGAAATCATACATTTCTAGAAGGTCATCCAGCCAAATAAGGCTGGTGCTAGGGTTGTTGGAAGGAGTGAATAATGTAATCTCTGTGCAGCTCTTAGCATGGGCCCTAGTTTATAGTTAGTACTCAGTAATTTGTAGCTATTATTCCCACTATGGTTATGACCATTGTCATATTACTTATGAGACTGAATTAAATTCCGCGTGGGACAGCCATGTCTAGACTTGTGTATGCTGGGGTAGTGAAATACATTCTGGGACTAACCTATTGTCCAGTGGGATCGCCTCTTTCATTCCCGGCCCATCCCATCCGCAGTCTTAGCAACTTTGGCAGGATGCTTCTTGGGCAGGCTAGACCGGATATGCGGTGATGTGTCCTGGGCCATTGCAGAGTACCCTTTAAAGCCACATCACCTCTGTAGTTCTAAGCATGTGTGAGCTTTCAAGCCACCCTCTGGCCCAGTTTCTCCCTCCTCCTTTCTCCTGGAGAGGAAAGATGATTTCTTGCTGCAAATAAAGCTACCAACCTACATCTTAATAGGGGAGAGGGAGGGAGTGGGGAGATAAAAGATGAAGCCATTAGTTTGGCAATGGGGAGGGAACTTGGGGGTAAGAGTCTTCACAGCACCTGGAGGGGACGAGACAATTTGGAGAGGCTAAAAGTGGTTAGGGAAATGTTGTGGGTTAGACCTTGGGTTCTCTTAAATGTTCCTTGAAAACAAATACTGGAGAGTTGGATTTCTTTTCAGTACTTTAAATGTGTCTGGGTGGGGTGCAAAGACTGAGCCATGTCGACTCCCATTGATGTAGTAGGGCTACAGGTATACAATCTTCTTGCTAATTTCTGCCTCGGTGGAAGAAAGTTTTTCCACCAATCTGAGCAAAGCCTCACTAACCATGTAAGTGGTTTTGAATTTATCCATAAACCATTCAACAATTCTTGTTCCAGCTGCTTTACGTCATCACCTTGGATGGGCCAAGATCTGCCCTGTCAGATTAGCTTCAGAAAATGGAGGATCCCTCTGCCCAAGGCTCTTGACAGATAGACAGGACTGTGAAGGGGATCCATGCTTAATTGGTCCCCAGTTCTTTTTTAAACTATTGAGCTCAGTGTAGACATCTGTATGCAATTTCAGGAGGAATTCTATCTTCCCTATTAAGCTCCTGGGTGTATTACGAATTCCATAAACAGAAATGACCTCTTTGCTCTCCCTGTATATGAGTGGCAGCTCCTAACTATGTTTTTCTTGGAGGCCTATATTCGCATGTAATTGTTAGAATAATATGATCGGCAGGTGATTCAGCTATTTCATAGACTCCAAACTCACTGAATTCCTTAAGTTGTTACAGAGAGGCCTAAGGTAAAATGTGAAGATTGTAAAATGGGTGGCAATACTGTTGTTCTAGGTGAATATTTAAAAAATACTCTTGTGGAGGGCAAATCTGGCATATTATGCTAATTAAGTTCAGTGTTAGACCAACCTTAGTGTGATAGGTATTAGGATTCTTTTTATTATTATTTTGAATTTTATTTTATTTATTTATTTTTTTGTACAGCAGGTTCTTATTCGTTATCTATTTTATACATATTAGTGTATATATGTCAATCCCAATCCCCCAATTCATCCCACCACCACCGCCTCCACCCAACCCCTCACTTTCCCCCCTTTGTGTCCATACATTTGTTCTCTACATCTGTATCTCTATTTCTGCCTTGCAAACCAGTTCATCTGTACCATTTTTCTAGATTCCACATATATGCATTAATATACGATACTATTTATTGTTTTTCTCTTTCTGATTTACTTCACTCTGTATGACAGTCTCTAGGTCCATCCACGTCTCTACAAATGACTCAATTTTGTTCCTTTTTATGGCTGAGTGATATTCCATTGTATATGTTTGCCACATTTTTTTTAACATCTTTATTGGAGTATAATTGCTTTACAATGGTATGTTAGTTTCTGCTTTATAACAAAGTGAATCAGTTATACATATATCCCCATATGTCTTCCCTCTTGTGTCTCCCTCCCTCTCACCCTCCCTATCCCACCCCTCTAGGTGGTCACAAACCACCTAGCTGATCTCCCAGTGCTATGCGGCTGCTTCCCACTAGCTATCTATTTTACGTTTGGTAGTGTATATATGTCGATGCCACTCTTTCACTTTGTCACAGCTTACCCTTCCCCCTCCCCATATCTTCAAGTCCATGCTCTAGTAGGTCTGTGTCTTTATTCCCATCTTACCCCTAGGTGCTTCATGACCTTTTTTTTCTTAGATTCCATATATATGTGTTAGCATATTTGTTTTTCTCTTTCTGACTTACTTCACTCTGTATGACAGACTCTAGGTCCATCCACCTCACTACAAATAACTCAATTTTGTTTCTTTCTAGGGCTGAGTAATATTCCATTGTATATATGTGCCACATCTTCTTTATCCATTCGTCTGTTGATGGGCATTTAGGTGGCTTCCATGACCTGGCTATTGTAAATAGTGCTGCAATGAACATTGGAGTGCATGTGTCTTTTTGAATTATGGTTTTCTCTGGGTATATGCCCAGTAGTGGGGATTGCTGGGTCATATGGTAATTCTATGTTTAGTTTCTTAAGGAACCTCCATACTGTTCTCCATAGTGGCTGTATCAATTTACATTCTCACCGACAGTGCAAGATGGTTCCCTTTTCTCCATACCCTCTCCAGCATTTGTTGTTTGTAGATTTTCTGATGATGCCCATTCTAACTGGTGTGAGGTGATACCTCATTGCAGTTTTGAATTGCATTTCTCTAATAATTAGTGATGTTGAGCAGCTTTTCATGTGCCTCTTGGCCATCTGTATGTCTTCTTTGCAGAAATGTCTATTTAGGTCTTCTGCCCATTTGTGGATTGGGTTGTTTGTTTTTTTAATATTGAATCTCATGAGCTGTTTATATATTTTGGAGATTAATACTTTGTCTGTTGATTCATTTGTAAATATTTTCTCCCATTCTGATGGTTGTATTTTTGTCCTGTTTATAGTTTCCCTTGCTGTGCAAAAGCTTTTAAGTTTCATTAGGTCCCATGTGTTTATTTTTGTTTTTATTTGCATTACTCTAGGAGGTGGGTCAAAAAAGATCTTGCTGTGATTTATGTCACAGGGTGTTCTTCTTATGTTTTCCTCTAAAAGTTTTATAGTGTCCGGTCTTACATTTAGCTCTTTGACTCATTTTGAGTTTATTTTTGTGTATGGTGTCAGGGAGTGCTCTAATTTCATTCTTTTACATGTAGCTGTCTAGTTTTCCCAGAATCACTTATTGAAGAGACTGTCTTTTCTCCATTTTATATGCTTGCCTCCTTTGTCATAGATTAGTTGACCATAGGTGCATGTGTTTATCTCTGGGCTTTCTGTCCTGTTCCACTGATCTGTGTTTCTGTTTTTGTGCCGGTACCATATTGTCTTGATTACTGTAGCTTTGCAGTATAGTCTGAAGTCAGGGAGTCTGATTCCTCCAGCTCCATTTTTTTCCCCTCAAGCTTGCTTTGGCTATTCAGGGTCTCCATACACATTTTAAGATTTTTTATTCTAGTTCTGTAAAAAAATGCCATTGGTAATTTGATAGGGATTGCATTGAATCTGTAGATTGCTTTGGGTAGTATAGTCATTTTCACAATATTGATTCTTCCAATGCAAGAACATGGTATATCTCTCCATCTGTTTGTATTGCCTTTAATTTCTTTCATTAGTGTCTTATAGTTTTCTGAGTACAGGTCTTTTGCCTCCATAGGTAGGTTTATTCCTAGGTATTTTATTCTTTTTGTTGCAGTGGTGAATGGGATTGTCTCCTTAATTTCTCTTTCTGATCTTTCATTGTTAGTGTATAGGAATGCAAGAGATTTCTGTGCATTAATTTTGTATCCTGCTACTTTACCAAATTCATTGATTAGCTCTAGCAGTTTTCTGGTGGCATCTTTAGGATTATCTATGGATAGTATCATGTCATCTGCAAACAGTGACAGTTTTACTTTTTCTTTTCCAATTTTTATTCCTTTAACTTATTTTTCTTCTCTGATTGCCGTGGCTAGGACTTCCAGAACTATGTTGAATAATAGTGGTGAGAGTGGACATCCTTGTCTTCTTCCTGATCTTAGAGGAAATGCTTTCAGTTTTTCACCATTGAGAATGATGTTTGCTGTGGGTTTTTTGTATGTGGCCTTTATTATGTTCAGGTAGCTTCCCTCTATGCCCACTTTCTGGAGAGTTTTTGTCATAAATCGGTGTTGAATTTTGTCAGAAGCTTTTTCTGCATCAATTGAGATGATCATATGGTTTTTATTCTTCAGTTTGTTAATATGGTGTATCATATTGATTGATTTCTGTATACTGAAGAATCCTTGCATCCCTGAGATAAATGCCACTTGATCATGGTGTATGATCCTTTTAATGTGCTGTTGGATTCTGTTTGCTAGTATTTTGTTGAGGATTTTTGCGTGTATGTTCATCAGTGATATTGGTCTGTAGTTTTGTTTATTTGTGATATCTTTGTCTGGTTTTGCTATCAGGGTGATGGTGGCCTTCTGGAATGAGCTTGGGAGTGTTTCTTCCTCTGCAATATTTTGGAAGAGTTTGAGAAAGATGGATGTTAGCTCTTCTCTAAATGTTTGATAGAATTCACCTGTGAAGCCCATCTGGTCCTGGACTTTTGTTTGTTGGAAGATTTTTAATCAAAGTTTCAATCTCATTACTTTGGATTGGTCTGTTCATATTTTCTATTTCTTCCTGGTTCAGTCTTGGAAGGTTATACCTTTCTAAGAATTTGTCCATTTCTTCCAGGTTGTCCATTTTATTGGCATAGATTTGCTTGTAGTAGTCTCTTATGATGCTTTGTATTTCTATGGTGTCTGTTGTAATGTCTCCTTTTTCATTTCTAATTTTATTGATTTGAGTCCTCTCCATTTTTTCCTGGATGAGTCTGGCTAAAGGTTTATCAATTTTGTTTATCTTCTCAAAGAACCAGCTTTTATTTTTATTGATCTTTGCTATTGTTTTCTTTGTTTCTATTTCATTTAGTTCTGCTCTGATCTTTATGATTTCTTTCCTTTTACTAACTTTGGGTTTTGTTTTTTCTTCTTTCTCTAGTTGCTTTAGTTGTAAGGTTAGATTGTTTACTTGAGATTTTTCTTGTTTCTTGAAATAGGATTGTATCGCTATAAACTTCCCTCTTAAAACTGCTTTTGCTGCATCCCATAGGTTTTGGATCATCATGTTTTCATTGTCATTTGTCTCTAGGTATTTTTAAATTTCCTCTTTGATCTCTTCAGTGATCTCTTGGTTATTTAGTAACGTATAGTTTAGCCTCCATGTGTTTGTGTGTTTTATGGTTTTTTTTCATCTTCACTCTCATTATTGTGAATTTTTTTTCTGGAAGGTTGCCTATCTCCACTTTATTTAGTTGTTTTTCTGGGGTTTTATCTTGTTCCTTCATCTGGTACATAGTCCTCTGCCTTTTCATTTTGTCTATCTTTCTGTGAATGTGGTTTTTGTTCCACAGCCTGCAGGATTGTAGTTATTCTTGCTTCTGCTGTCTGCCCTCTGGTGGATGAGGCTATCTAAGGGGCTTGTTTGGTATTAGGATTCTTCACAAGCATTCCATTTCTCATCCTTGTGGGCACATGATGGAATTTCATTTCCCTCTCCTCGTAAAGTTAGGCAAGATTTTTAACTTGCTTTGGCTGATGAGGTGAAGTGACATATTTTTTTTATTGAAGTATAGTTGATTTACAATATTGTGTTAGTTTCTGCTGTACAGCAAAGTGATTCAGCTATATATATTTTTTTCAGATTCTTTTCCATTATAGTTCATTACAAGATATTGAATATAGTTCCTTGTGCTATACAGTAGGACCTTGTTTATCTATCTTATATATAGTAGTTTGTATCTGCTAGTCCCAAACTCCTAATTTAACTCTTCCTGCCCCTTCCCCTTTGGTAACCATAAATTTGTTTTCTATGTCTGTGAGCCTGTTTGTGTTTTTTAAACAAGATCATTTGTATAACTCTAAGAGTCCACTTACAAGTAATATCATATGATATTTGTCTTTCTCTGTCTGACTTACTTGGTATGATAATCTCTAGGTCCACCCATGTTGTTGCAAATGGCATTATTTTATTCTGTTTTATGGCTGAGTAATATTCCATTGTGTGTGTGTGTGTGTATGTGTGTGTATATATATATATACATACCCCATATGGAAGTGACATGTTGCCAAGCATGTATGGGACTCACCACATTCCCTTCCCACTACTCTGGTGATCATTGAAGCTGTTGTCAAGAAGAATTCATCATTTGGAGTCCTTAAGCTATGATGAGAAAAGCCCTCCCCTACCAATCAACATTGGCTGTGTATTATAGGTGAGAAGTAAACCTTTGTGCTATTAGCCCACTGACATGTTGTAACTGTTTGTTACTGCAGCTTAGCCTAGCCTATCCTGACTGATACATCTTGGCTCCAACTCTTGATTTTAAGTCTCAGTTCACCAGTAATTCATGTTATTTCATTTTAACCTCTCTGAGCCTCAGTTCCCCCATTTCTGAAATGAAGTGTTTGGATCAGATTCTCTCTACAGTACCTTCCAACTCCAACATTCTCTAATTCTTCCCCTTTTAAATGAAAGTATTACTCCTTTTAATACTTTTGGTCTTTTTTTTTTTGGACTGAGAGGCTGGAGTTAAAACTTGAATTTTGCCATTTACTTGCTGTGTGTCTTTGGGCAAGTTACTCAGTCACTCTAAGCTTTATCTTCCTTTCCTAGAAAATGGAAAAGCAGCTAGCTCCTGGAACTCATGTGGATTAAACCGGATGACTAGTTGAGGTAATTTATAGAGCATGGCCCAAAGTGCCAGGCACTCAGGGGTTTCTAAGCAAATACCTGCCGATTCCAATCTCAGAAGAGGAGATGTTGCTAGCATCTCCTCTCCTGATGATGGGGCTCAGGGAGACCAAGAGGCACAGAGGGGTTGGCCTGTCTATTTCACAACACTTGTTAGAGAAACAAATGTTGCAGGTCATAGGATAGACTAAGGGAAAAAACAGGTGTTAAGTGAAGATGTACTTAAATTCTGGAAGTATTGATTAATGAAGACAGCTTGAAAGCCCTTTGCTTACAATCTTGTCTCAGCTGCTGGAGTGGAGTTTGCTTAAAACGGTACTTTTCCCCTTTGGAACTTTAAATAATGAAAGAGAAGATCTTTATGTTCACTTTGATTTTGAATAATTACAAGATTATTTTGTTGAATTTATTTCCTTGGTCTGTCTCCTGAGTTGCAGTTTTTATGTTCATGTCCCCTGAGGTGCTCTGCTGGTTTCCTTCTTCCCTCCCTTCTCCCTCCCCAACCTTTTTCTTCTTCCTTTTTAAATTAATAGACTTTATGTTTTAGAGTAGTTTTAGGTTTACAGAAAATTTGAGCAGAAAGTAGAGTTTCTATATAATCGTCACCCCCACCCCCAGTTTCCGCTGTTACTAACATCTTATATTAATTAGCGTGGTACATTTGTTAAATTGATGGACCAATAGTGATACATGATCGTTATCAACTAAATTCCATAGTTTATATTAGGGTTCCACTTTGTGTTATACAGTTCTACGGATTTTGACAAATATATTATGTCATATATCCACCGTTAAAGTTTCATACAGAATAGTTTCACTGCCCTAAAGTTGTGTGTTTCACCTCTTCATTCCCCTTCCCACTGCAGTAGCCACTGATCTTTTTTACTGTCTATATAGTTTTGCCTTTTCCAGAATGTCATTTGTATGCAATATAATGGGTAGCCTTTTCACACTAGCTTCTTTCACGTAACCATTTGCATTTAAGATTCCTTCATTTTTCATGGCGTAAAAGCTAATTTCTTTTTATCACTGAATAATATCCTATTATATGGGTGTACCAGTTTGTTTATCCATTTACCTATTGAAGGACATCTTGGTTGCTTCCCATTTTTGGCAGTTATGACTAAAGCTGCTATAAACACTTGTGTACACGTTTTTGTGTGGACATGAGTGTTTGACTCATTTGGGTAAATACCTAGGAGCAAAATTACTGGATTGAGCTTACATATAACTTTGTAAGAAATAGCCAAACTGTCTTTAGAAGTGGCTGTACCATTTTAGATTTCCACCAGGAGTGAATGAGAGTTCCTGTTGCTGCGCGTTCTTGTCAGCATTCGGTGTTGTCAGTGTTTTGGATTTTAGCCATCTGATAGGTGTGTGGTGGTATCGCATTGTTGTTTTAATTTGCAAGTCCCTAATGACATACAATGTGGAGCATATTTTCATGTGTTATTTGCCATCTGTATATCTTCTCTGGTGAAGTGTCTGTTAAGATCTTTTGCCCACTTTTAAACTGAGTTGTTTGTATCATATTGCTGAATTATAAGAGTGCTTTGTATATTTTTGGATACAAGTCCTTTGTCAGATATGTGTTTTGCAAACACTTTCTCCAAGTCTGTGGCTTATTTTTTCATTCTCTTAACAGTTTCTTTTGCATAGCAGATGTTTTAAATTTTAATGAAGGCCAACTTATCAATTTTTTCTGTCACAGATCATGCTTTTTGGATTGTATCTAAAAAGCCATTACAAACTCAGGTCACCTAGATTTTGTCCTGTGTTTCCTTCTAGAGGTTTTATAGTTTTGTCGATTACATTTAGGTCTATAATCCATTTTGAGTTAATTTTTGTGAAGGATGTAAGGTCTGTGTCCAGGTTCTTTTTTTTTTTTTTTTTTGCATGTGTATTTCTAGTTGTTCAGCACCGTTTGTTGAAAAGACTGTCCTTTCTCAATTGAATTGTCTTTGCTCCTTTGTCAAAGATTAGTTGACTTTATTTGTGTGGGTCTATTTCTGGGCTCTATTGGTGTGGGCTCTCAATTTTGGTTTTTGCTTTATTTGTCAATTCTCCTGCCAGTACCACACTGTCTTGATCACTGAAACTTTGTAGTTAGTCTTGGAGTTGGGTAGTGTCAGTCCTCTGACTTTGTTCTTCACCAATATTTTGCTGACTATTCTGGATCTTTTCCTCTTTCTGTAATAATATTAGAATCAGATTGTTGATATACACAAAGTAGCTGCTGAGATTTTGATTGGGCTTGCTTTGAATTTGTAGATCAAGTTGGGAGGAACTGACATCTTGACAACATTGAGTCTTATCTACATTAACATGGAATATCTCTCCATTTAGTTAGATCTTCTTTTGTTTCTTTCATCTGAATTTTGTAGTTTTCCTCACATAGATTTTGTACACATTTGTACCTAAGTATTTAACGGTTTTGGTGCGAATGTAAGTGGTTTTAATTTCAACTTCCAATTGTTCTTTGCTGATATATAGGAAAACAATTCACTTTTGTATATTTAGCTTTGTATCCTGCAACCTTGCTATAATCACTTATTAGTTCCAGGAAATTTTTTTTTTTTGTCTGTTCTTTTGGATTTTCTACATAGATGATCACTTAATCTTCAAATAAAGACAGTTTTATTCCTTCCTTCCCAATCTTTTATTTCCTTCTTATCTTACTGCATTAACTACAACTTTCAGCATGTTGTCAAATAGAAGTAGTGAGAGGGGACATCCTTGCCTTGTTCTCGATCTTAGTGAAGAAACATCTGGTTTCTCACCATTGAGTACGATGTTAGCTGTAGGTTTAAAGCATCTAGTTTTTCTCCATTAAGTATGATGTTAGCTATAAGATGTTCTTTATCAAGTTAAGGATCTTATTTCTTTTTAGTCATTGGCTATAATAACCAAATCAAGCAGACCTGGGTTTAAATACTGACTTTGCTACTTTCTAGTTATGTTGACCTTGAATAAGTTAATTAGGCTGTCTGAGCCTTTGAGTCCTCAGCGTGAGATTTTTTTAAAAGAACACTTTTCGAAATTGTGGAAAGGTTTGGAGTTGGAAAGCCCTAAAATTATTCAGAGGTGAGTGCCTTCAAGAATTGGGCTTGGCAATGGCACTACACCCTGATATAGGAAGAAGAATAAAAGATGTGGAAGGAAGAACCTTTTGAGTACTGAGTAGTGGCAGAAATTGCTAAGAACAGCTGACACGTCAAATATGATTCCCCAAACATTGGGATGGATCTGTGTGCCAGTTAGAATAGAAACGGCCCTCTGATTGAGCACAGACACACGAGCCATCCTTTAGGATGAAAGCTGTGGAACACTGGAGAGGTAACTGAGGTGGAAAACACCCAGAAGAAAAACAAAGAGATGGAAGCATTACTGATTCCAAACCACTCTGCCTGCTCAGCCATATGACACTCCTTCAGAAGACACCAGTCAGGACTTGGGCAATGGATTGGCCAACCCATGCTGGCTGCTTTACCTTCTGTAGATGCACTGTTTCTTTGTCTTTCTTCCATAGGGCCCCTTTATCTTCCCCAGCCTTGATACTACTAAGCCTCTAGCTGTGAGGATGGCAGTCTATTTCTGTCTCCTCAGAGTGTGTACAGGCTGCCATAGAACTGAGATAGGCAGTTGGTTTTGACTTTCTACCAAAGACCCTGGTGGGTCTAGGTGACCACTTGTGTCTTGCCTGTATTTTTTTAGCCAGATACTTTCAGGCAATTATTGGTTTTTTCCCCCCAGTAAATGTCTGGCTTTGGTAGTTGTTTTGCTATTTTCTAGCTTTTCAGTCACTGCTACAGTCATAACCATGCCTTCCCTTCCCCCACCTTATGAATATGTATGGTCCACAAAAATGCCTTTAATTGATCTAGCCTATGTTTTCCTAATTATCTTAGCCGTAATATACTGATTATTACTATAAAGCAGATGTGTATTTGGAATTAGGTGCTCCAGCTTCTGGAAACCTTGGTTTTACCTTTCCTACATCTGAAAATATTTGAATAACACAAATCAAAACAACTTTTAATTTCTGTGTGAGAACCACAGATGGAACCACGAGAGATCCCGCTATTCTTTTTTTCCTTTACATTTCTCCCCATTTTAAAAGCTTTAATATTACTTCTTTCCTCACTGTCTGAGGCTGATGCAATTTTCTGAATATATGTCACAGCCAGTTATTAAATACCAGTTACTGGCTTCAATGGGAAGGAACAATTAACAAAGTGAAATATCACTTGCTATTTAAATTCCAATTATAAAAGCTAATTTCTTTCTACAGAGTTGCTCTGTTTTGGTTAAAGCTGTGGTGCCCACCATAACAAAAAGTATGAATTTACATAAATATGCTTGAATTTTTAAAGCACAGATATAAACAGAGCTTTTTTATGTTATTCAATCAAGCCATAATCTTCCTTAAATTAACAAATGCTTATTCTTCACAAGAGAAGCAGAACTACTTAGTTTGCCAGTTTCTCATTAGTATTCTTTGTTCATCTGTCAGTGAAGGTGAATGGATTGAGGCCCTTAATTCATGCAAGAAATGCAACCACCTGTCCCTAGAAGACACGCTCCTGGCAGCAAAATGAGTGTTCAGTTGCTGTTTCAGGCCTTATAATTGTCTAGAGGCCCCACTTGGAGTTTCTAGGTATCCAGATGGGAATTAGATTCTTCCTTCCCAGGTAGAAGACTTAGCAGAGACTGACAAGTGTGCTCTTCCTTAGATGTGCATTCATGGGGGCTGCCCCTTTTCAAGAGCAACTCCTGCAAGCATAGAGTGCCAAACAAAGGGCCCTTTGAACAAGAACCTCACAACTTTTATTACTAGAAAACTAGGTCTGGCAGCCCCACTTCTGTTTGTCAGAGAGGGTTCCTGTGGGCACAGTACCAGCCCCAAAATGAACTGTTTCCAGCATCCTGGTTGATGCCCTCATTCTTCAGACCACTGGCTTGCTCCCCTCATCTCAGTGATCCTCCCTGAAGTCTGGTCCATGTTGGACCCTTCTTCCCTCAAAGGTCCTAGGATTTCAGTGGCTGGATGGCCTCAGAGGGCAACTCAAAGCTGTGTCCACTGAGGACTTTTTCTGGCTGTGAGGGTGCTTCTGAGCAGTTCCAAGGAAAACTCTTTCAAGGAACCCTTTCGAAAGCCTCTAGTTTGCCTCAGGTCAGGGTTGTAAACTCAAATTCCTCTGGGGATCAGGGAAGTAAGGGAAGTGGAAGATGTGGAAGATGATAGAACGGATGCAAGACCCCCAACTCCCCCCACCCCCGCCGCCAGAAGGGGCAGCCATTCCCGAGCTCAGCAGACCTTCATGGCCTAGTTTCCAGACCCTCCACCTTTTCACGAGCAGCCAGCATCCAGATTTCATGTGCAGTCTCCCAATTTAAAGGTACAGAAACACTGTGCTGGCCAAATAGAACCTGTCGGTAGATGGACTTAGCTCTCTGGTTCATTAGTCAATACCCTCTAATTGTGTTTCACACCAGCACTATTGTCCTTTCTGTGCTCTCCTACTTGGCCTGAGGCACTGGTTTACCGTCTCTCCAGAGTCAACACTTTGGATGCAACAAGCAGAAAAATCAACTTGTACTGGCTGAAAAAACGAGGAATTTTGTTGGCATCCTTGGAAGTTCACACTTAGCGTGAGCTTCATGATTGATCATCTGGAAACACAAGCTCCACTTTCCTTGTAACTATTTTGGCTCCACCCAGGGTTACCTTCATCCCCAAGCTGGTTTCAGAATGGCCGCAGCAGTTCAAGGCCTCACGCCTTTATGTCACATCATCCAGAGAGAACGGAAAGTCTCTTCCGTAAGCTCTTTCAGAAGAGTAAACAAGAGCCGTCCCAGAAAACATGGTCAATTGCTCCTCATGTCTCATTGGCCTAAACCCTGTGTCCTTTCCTGAGCCAGTCAGACAAGAGGGATGAGATTACCCTTATACCAGCTGAGCTTGAGCCCCGGAGGTAAGGGTGGGTTATAGTTTCCTGAGGCTTATGGGCTTTGCGTCTACCTGTGTGTGTATGTATGTATTAGGTGTGTGCACACATATGTGCATACCTGCACAAAATCTGGGTTCTATTAAGAAACGCAAAGGGGTGAATGGATGCTGGGCAATTAACCAATGACGTCTATGATAATGTGGTTTGTATTTTATAAAACTGCGTCTCTCTAGGTCTGGTGTGGTGGTTGATAACCCAGTGCTTCTTGCTGCCAATGTCCAAATTCTAGTAATTGGGGCACTTGATACTGTTCCCACATCCTCATGTTGTTGTTTTTCTTCTGTCTCCGCATAGAGAATAGGGGTCAGACAGGCAAATTGAGTTCCTACAACTGCTTGGGCACTGTGTTGGACCTGGGTTTGACACACTTACAAACAAACTTAACTTTTCTGAGTCCCTTTAAAAAACCTGTAACACGGGGAGGACATGAATTACCTCAGTGTGTTATCCAGAGATTAAATGCAAGTATGTAACACGGTTCTTGGTGTACAGTGTTTAATATAAAGTAATTATCATTATTATGTTGAAACCTTCATTCCTGAAGTTACCTTTTCAAACTTTAAGTGTTGGTTTATAGCAACACATTAATTATTTTGGGGGTTGGTACTCTTTTCCTCATTTAACCAATATCTAAAAGGTATGAAAATGTCTTGAATATATATATATGTATATGTATACATGTATGTATAACTGAATCACTTTGCTGTACACCTGAAATTAACACTATAAATCAACTATATTTCAATACAAGTTTTTAAAATTTTTACATAAAAAAGGAATACTTCCAGCCAAACAAACAAACATCTTGACCTAGTGTTTTAGGAATTAAGGATTAAAATCTGCCATACTTTTTCAATGAAGACAGGCCATGGCTGACTTAGCCAGTTGACTTCGCTTGTTCTTTTTCTTTAAGCACAAATTTATTGTTATTTTAGCTTTGCCATTGAACCAGGGAGTTGAAGTAAATGAATCACCAGCGATTGGCTGCCAGAGGAGTTAAGCAAAAATAATGAGCTCTTTGTCTCTTTGTTCACTTTCTCACCCACACAGTCCAGTTCTGGGAGGTCAACGCTATTCCTCTTAACTTCTTTATATCTTGATCTATGAAACTGGAGACAAAGACTTAAGATGACGATAATTCTTAATAGTATTAATAATGGCATCTTACATTGGTATCGTGCTTTGCAGTTTGCAAAAATGCTTTCACATTTTACAAACCACAGGGTTTTAAGGTCTGTGAGATTATAAATTGTGTTTTGCTCACTCTTTTTTTCTAATTCCTATCCCAATGCCTGCTGTATAATAGAAGCTTAACAAATATGTGAATAAGCCTCGAAATAACCTGGTGGGGTAGATTTGGATGTTATCACTGTTATTCCCCTTTCATACAAGAAGCAACTAAGCCTCAGAGATTTCATGACTTGCTTAAGGCTTTCTAATACATGCTTTGGGGTGGGGAGGAGAGATGGGATTTTCTGAAAAATAGTCTGGTTTGTGATTACAAAAATTAGGTTCCTTTCCAGTCTGTGGGAGAGAATGCTGAGAGAATGTGGGATCATTGCAAGGAGTTCAGGGATCCACACGCATACCAAGAATTGTCCACAAAAACTGGACAAAGACGATGGAGAGAGGGCCTAGCCCCCTTCATACTTTGAGGTTTCTGGGGTAAAGAAATCCCAAACCAAACCCTCATACATGGCAGCCCAGTTTATATCAGCACATCAAACTGTCTGTGGTGAGAAACTAGAACTAGATCTTGTTGCCCCAATCTGATTTGGGCTAATACTTGTAGAAAACACAATAAAATAAATTACTCTTAATTTCTCCACTTATCAAAGACTGGTAACAAAGATTTTACATTCCAGCACTGTCCACAGACCACACCTTGGCTAGATTGGTTTAGATTTTTAACACATTAAAAATATTACAACTATATTTATAATATTTTAGTGTAGTCTTTATAAAAATATCAATTCAGGGCTTCCCTCATGGCACAGTGGTTGAGAGTCTGCCTGCCGATGCAGGGGACACGGGTTTGTGCCCCCGTCCGGGAAGATCCCACATGCCGCGGAGCGGCTGGGCCCGTGAGCCATGGCCACTGAGCTTGCGCGTCCGGAGCCTGTGCTCCACAAGGGGAGAGGCCACAACAGTGAGAGGTCCGCGTACCGCCAAAAAAAAAAAAAAAAAAAAAAGTCAATTCACTGTGCACTATAGGTGGTGAGAGCCAGTATTGGGACACCAGTTTAACTATGTATGGTGAACAAATTATTCTTTCAGCCCTGAGATTGTATAACCTCATTTAGAGATGGCATCAAAAGTCTATATTTCTGGAATCTAAAAAAAAAAAAAAAAGTTTATGAAGAACCTAGGGGCAGGATGGGAATACAGAGGCAGACCTACTAGAGAATGGACTTGAGGACATGGGGAGGTGGAAGGGTAAGCTGGGACAAAGTGAGAGAGTGGCATGGACATATGTACACTACCAAATGTAAAATAGATAGCTGGTGGGAAGCAGCCGCATAGCACAGGGAGATCAGCTAGGTGCTTTGTGAACACCTAGAGGGGTGGGATAGGGAGGGTGGGAGGGAGGGAGATGCAAAAGGGAAGAGATATGGGGTATATGTGTATGTATAACTGATTTACTTTGTTAAACAGCAGAAACTAACACACCATTGTAAAGCAACTATACTCCAATAAAGATGTTAAAAAAAAAAAGTCTATACTTCAGGCACTTTCTCGAGGCATAACATCCAGCTGGCCCCTGTAGGAGGAGGCCCTGCTCACACATTTGTGCCCTATTGTTTTCCACATGTGTGAAATGCTGTTGTGATTAATAAAACACAACTTGGGTAACAGCTCTAAGGAAGTTATATTAGCTATTTGATTTTTCTTCCCTCTTCAGTTGGTACTGGAAATATAACTAATATCTTGTCAGAGAATCAACAAAATTTTGACATTAAAAAGAAGTCCTTATACTTGAAATCTTTGGTTAGCACTTCTCCGTGTAGACCTTGATGGATTAGGGTGAAGGTTGGCTAATTGTACTAAGTTTGAGGAGTCTCTAACACGAGGACTGTGTTGTCTTACCTGAGGCTCACTGTTAGTTTCCAGAACCCAAGTTTTTCATGAGAGAAAGCAGTGCCCCATTTATTCATTCGATGACACTCAGTGTGCCAGGTACTGGCTTAGGTAGCAGGATAGGGTGTGAACAATGGCCTCTCCCCTCAGAAACACCAGGAGGAAGTGAGTGGAGGGTCTGGGTTAGTTCAACAGAGTTCCAGCAGTGGGAGGTAGGGGGAAGAACCAGTGCTCACCCCCAAGCTCCTTCCCTGAAGTGAGATGTGTGAGGCTGGCAGCTGGATTCTGCACCCTCACATAACATACCTGAACAAACTCTTTCAACTCTTGGTACTGGGCCTGGGTGGCCTTTTGTTTAGTGCAAGAGCTGGGCTTAATGCACAGAAATGATAATGATAGGTACTTACATGACTTAAGAACATTGTCCAGCTGTCCAGGCAGGAGTGGAACAGAGCAGAACGTGAGGCTGTAAACTGGCTTCCTTGGCACGAAGCAGCGACCTAGAGCATCTCGAGATGATGAGGTTGGCTGGCAGCCTGCAGATTCAGGGGCAATTTGTGTTCTCTAGACTGGAAAAACCTTTGATTTTTCTGAGTTGAGGAATGGACAATTCTCACGGGAAAATGGGCATTTTTCCTAGTGGGCTCTGGAGACAGGCACAATTCTTGCACTTTTCCCATGTTGGGAAAATTCCTCTAGACCAGTGCTTCTCAAACTTGCATGAGCATATGCATAACTGAGGGAAATGCAGGTTAGGTTAGGTTGGTCTGGGACAGTGCCTGAAATTCTGTGTTTCCAACAAGCTCCCTCCCGGGTGATGCTGAATTTGCTACAGTATTGCTGGACTGAGGGTGGTGCTCTGAGGAACAGAGACCTGGAACCCACCTGGTGGCCTGGACCCATGGGAACTGGCCTCACCTGCATTTGCGGAAGGCATTGACCCCTGTTTCAGACGCAGTTGTATTATCCAGTCATTACATTGTCTGCTGTGGTATTTCCTTCTCTCAAGGACCTTAGGTAGTCTGAGATATTGCTGTAGAGTATATATTGGTTGCTGTGTTTAATCATTAAAAAAAATAATCTTTGTTGTGCATCGGAGTACTACATCTTCTTCAGGGCACAGTAGCTGTCATACACAATCAAGGTCCCACGTCATTACAAGGCATTGCCTTAACCCCACATGTCTTGTGTGTCTCGCATATGTTGGGGGTAGTCCACCATAGTAAATTCTGCTTTGGAGAACTCGGCAATCCAATCATAAAATGATGAACTCACGTGTTATGTTCAGTGATTTGATCCTGCAGCAGCCTCTCAGATGGATGGGTTGCAGGATACATCTATGAAAGGAACTATATCCATTGATTATATTGTGGGCATTGAATTTAGCTGTCATCAGATACAGCTTGTCGTTTGAGCCTTCTGGGTTAAAAACAATTACAGAAATCTAAAAACAAGTTCCATTTTGATGTTTTGTTCCCCGTGAGCTACGTCAAATGGGTTCTTTTATAAAGAAAGTAAAGGTTTGAAGCTCATCCAAAATTATACTCAAAAGTGATTTCAGGGAAATGGAGGCTTCATATCACAGTATGTGCTTATAAGCCCCAGTCCTTTGTTCAGTGCGGTGCGTCCCAGACCAGTGAATGACTTTTTCGTCAACTCCCCAAGCTGGTGGTAGTGGTTTCTAAAGAAAAGATAATCAGGTAGCACAGACCAAACTGATCTTCCAAAATTATTTTTAGTGGATTGGAAGAGTGGCTTCACTTAATGTCTCTGATTTCTTCATTTATTTTTGTAGGTCACATTCCATCCCTAAAACATTCCGTTGGTCTGTCAGCAACTTTGATTGAAGCAGAAAGTTATCAAATGTCCTGATGAGGGCTTGGAAGGGTCTTTGCTCTTAAGGAGTTTTGTTGTAATGGTATTTATCTTAATCAGATTTGGCTAATACTTCTCTTACTCATAGAGTTTTAGAAGGAAAAATAATCTAGCCAACTTAGAAATCTAGTCCAACCAACTCATTTTACTGATGTGGAAACAGCTGGGGAGTTTGCTCAAGGTCACCCAGACCTGTCTCTGAATCCCAATCCTGGACTCCCCACCCCAGTCTACCTCAGTGCCTTTCTATGTTGATTTATGGGTGTGATATGGAGGCTGTGAGGCCTGAGGCAGCAAGTTTTCCACCTTTCCTGGTGGGAGTTGGGGTGTTCTGTCTGATACATTCATTGCATTTCCATACCATCCAGACCCAGTGTTCTAGCAGAGTCACAGTACATTAACCAATGTTCCAGAGAGGCAAAGTGGCATGGAGCCTGGATTCTGTAGCCTGGTGACCTGGGTCAGATCCTGCTTTGCTCCATACATGTTGTGTGACTTTGGGTAAGCCACTGAGCCTCTCTTCAGATATAAAATGGGACCTTCCTTGCAGGATTGTTGTGCGGACTGAATGAGCAGTTAAAGCAAGCAGCCAGGTGCATTGTATTTGGAATCGTGTGTGGTTTTACAAACTGTGGCTCTCTACTAGGTATTGAGTTGTGAAATCAGTGTTCTGAATCATAAATAGCATTAGAAAAATTAAATGGCATACGCTAGGATAAAATAGAACATAGTAGAGTGTGTTGCACCTAGGCAGGGTATTGTTTGGTATCCTTTTGGTTCCCCTTTTTGGTGTTCCTTTGGTTTTGTGTGTGTGTGTGTGTGTGTGTGTGTGTGTGTGTGTGTGTAATGGCTTACAGTATAAAATGAATTTCTCACTGTGGATTGCAGTTAAGAGTTTGGAAGCTCCTGCTCCAGAGAGCAGGGTGAGTGAATTCATCTGTCTTAGCACAGATGTATTAGAGTGAATGAGGCACATTTTAGACATCAATGTACAAGGCAAACTCTGGCTGAAACATAAATGTGCTTCTTTTGCAGAGGGAGACCAAAGGGCAGTTTCTTATTGACCACATCTGCAACTACTACAGCTTGCTGGAGAAGGACTACTTCGGCATTCGTTTTGTGGACCCAGAGAAGCAGCGGGTAAGAGCTGACCACTATCTGGACCCATTTTGGGGGGGGTCACTCAGGCTTTGGGGTGCTGAATAGGTTCTTCTCAGAGCAATTGTGGTGCACTTGTTCTCATGGTTATTGACCACATGAAACTTACCAGCCTGGGTATGTGTTTGCGCACGCACGTGTGTGTGTGTGTGTGTGTGTGTGTGTGTGTGTGTGTAGTCGTGTATAAGAATCTGGCACTGTTCCCACTGGACTGAATGAGATGGGGGAAGGGAAACGTAACATTAGGGCTTTCCAGAAAGCTGCTCCCACCTGGTTGAAGAGAGAATGTTCTTGTGCCCTTTGAACCCAGAGTTTGCCAAAGCTTCTCAAACAGTGGCTACATAAAATCTCATTACAGAGAAAATCCACCCCTCACTATAAAAAATTATTGGTAGAGAGAGGAACAAGCGGGTGACTGTTTTAATGGCATGAGGTTTTCTTTTGGGGATGATGAAAATGTTTGAAACGATATAGGTGATAGATGTACAACATTGTGAGTGTACTAAATGCCACTGAAGTGTACACTTTAAAATGGTTAATTTTTTTTTATAAATTTATTTATTTATTTAGGCTGTGTTGGGTCTTCCTTTCTGTGTGAGGGCGTTCTCTAGTTGCGGCGAGCAGGGACCACTCTTCATCGCGGTGCGCGGGCCTCTCATTGTCGCGGCCTCTCGTGTTGCGGAGCACAAGCTTCAGCTGCGCAGGCTCAGTAGCTGTGGCTCACGGGCCGAGTTGCTCCACGGCGTGTAGGATCTTCCCAGACCAGGGCTCGAACCCATGTCCCCTGCATTGGCAGGCAGATTCTCAACCACTGCGCCACCAGGGAAGCCCTAAAATGGTTAATTTTATGTTAATTTTACGTCATTTTTTTTAAAAGCTTTGGCAGATGATGGGTTAAGATAGTTTGCAAGCTGCTCCTTGGGCACCACTAAATTTGACAGCCTCCATTGTATTCCCGCTCCTGGACACACCTATCCTTCCTGGTCTCTGTTGATGCATAAGAGTGAGCAGCGGAGTCTTGGCTTTTGAGCCAGTGTACCAGCCTAAGAGTGTTCGGGTATGGCATGTGCTGAACTCACAGTGATGTGTGTCCCTCACATCAAAAGACCCCAGGAATCTCCATCCCAGCTCCTACCACCTAGGGTTTCTCATTCCTCAACCCTACTGTGGGTCCCAGCTATGGGTTAAAAGGCCCTGTACCTGCTCCAGCCTGTGTTTCTTACCCTGCCCTACTGACAAGCAGGGCAAAGTGTGAAGGGGTTAGCTGGGGATGACTGCCTTCTTTAATTTGTTCTCCTCCTTACCAGTGTCTCTGGTCATCTTGCTGTCCCCTTTTCCCCTCCTCACAACCCCACCTGGTTCTTGGTTTTGTATTTACTGACTAATACAATGAGGGAGAGACTCACAGAGTGTATTTTTGTAAAGGAGGAGGATGTTGAAGGAATAGATTAATCTTCTGAAACATGGAGAATCTTACTGACCTCTCAGTAGGACCTAATCCTCTATAAAGGGATATAATGCAGTGGCTCAGAAGAAGGAGATTTGGGTTTCCTGTAGCACTCGAGGAAGCCTTGAATGGGCCAAGCATTTGTCTGAATGAGAGGAAGGTAGCAGGACACTATGAGGATGTAGAGCTGACATGAGATCACGGAGGGAATTTGCGTGGTGTTTACCACTGAGTAACAGTGATTCCCAGACCTGGCCCTGCAACTAAGTCAGTTTAGGTATTTGCTAAAAATGCTTAGTGTGGACCTTATTCTAGACCTCCTGAATCAGAATTCCTGCGGCTAGGGTCAGAAAGATGTAATTTAAGACATCTTGATTCTAATTTTGATGTATTCATCCCAGCTTTGTCTCCTGACCGGTTTGGGGGACCATGGCATAAAGATGTTTATAGACATAATTTCTTATGGCCTATGAATATATTACCCTTGTATGGAGGGAGAAACAGGCTCAAAAACATTGTTACTTGCCCAAGGTCCCACAGGTAGTAAGTGATGCAGTGAGTATTTGAATTTAGAATTATGGTTCAGAGTCCCCATGGCCAAACAGGCTCTGTGAACTATATTAGTCATCTAAGCACGACTGAAAATAGATTATTTTTGTGCAAAATTCTAAAAAGCCACCTGCAGAAGTAACTCTGGCTACCATTAAGTGAGCATTTATTATATGCCAGAGATTTTATCATATGATCTTCAGTGTTCCCCAAAACACTTCAAGGAAGGGGAAACTGAGGCACAGAGAGGGTCAGTGGCTTGCCTATGGCTAGTAATTATAAGAGGAAGGATGGAATCTGAACCCATACTCTTTCCATTTCATCTCTCAGATGAAAATTTGAAACATAGCCTAGACTAGCGATCTGTAAACCCTTTCCGTAAAGGGCTAGATAGAAAGTATTTGCAGCTTTGCAACTCAAAAAACTTCTGTTGTAATTACTCAATTATTAATTTCTAGTGGAAAGTGGCCATAGACAATACCTAAATTAACGGATGTGTCTGTGTTCCAATAAAACTTTTTTCCAGGGCTTCCCTGGTGGCGCAGTGGTTGAGAGTCCGCCTGCCGATGCAGGGGACACGGGTTCGTGCCCTGGTCCGGGAAGATCCCACATGCTGCGGGGCGGCTAGGCCCGTGAGCCATGGCCGCTGAGCCTGTGCGTCCAGAGCCTGTGCTCCGCAATGGGAGAGGCCACAACAGTGAGAGGCCCGCATACCGCAAAACAAACAAACAAACAAACAAACAAAAAACAAAATTTTTTTCCAGTGAAAGTATTTCACAAAAATAGGCAGTCAGCCATAGTTTGCTGACCCTTAGTCTACACAATAGCTGGACACCATTTAAATGCATAAGTCTTTTTCATTCCTCTTGACCCTCTCGTTGGGGAGATACTGGATAAAATATTAAGCAAAGTCTTTAGAATTAGAATCAGGGGTATCAATATGAACCCATGTTTTTTAATATACATAGATAAATACAGAAATAAATAGAAGGGGTGTGTGTGTGTGAGTGTGTGTGTATTAGGGTGGGGGGTTAGTAAGTATACATATATTTCCAAGTCCCACCTGCTGAGATGACTTAGAGGCAATGACACCACTGTAGTAATAAGTACACCTAGCCTTCAGATCTTGGTTTCAAATACCATGCTCTAATAAAAGGAAGAAGGGCTCCTTGCAGAAAAGGCTGATTCTTGGGCTGGAGTAGTGGAATCACAGGGTGAGCTTGGAGCATCTTGTGGCACCAGGAAGTAAAAAATTACTCAAAAAACAAAATGTAGGACACTAGGAAAGGCACAGAGCCAATGTGAAAGAACTGCCAATGACCAAAACTGGAACAATTGGAATTCAAGAACGAGTGACAGGGGGCTTCCCTGGTGGCATAGTGGATAAGAATCCTCCTGCCAATTCAGGGGACATGGGTTCTAGCCCTGGTCCTGGAAATTCCCAAATGCCACGGAGCAGCTAAGCCCATGCCCCACAACTACTAAGCCTGCGCTCTAGAGCCTGTGAGCCACAACTACTGAGCCTGTGTGCCACAACTACTGAAGCCTGTGTGCCTAGAGCCTGTGCTCTGCAACAAGAGAAGCCACTGCAACGAGAAGCCCATGCACTGCAACGAAGAGTAGCCTCCACTCGTTGCAAATAGAGAAAGCCCACGCACAGCAACAAAGACCCAATGCAGCCAAAATTAATTAATTAATTAAAAAAAATAACAATAGCATTGGATTATAATCCATAGAATGAAATAAATATCAATGAGACTATACTGATATAAATAAATAACTGCATAAATAAATAAAAGGGGGAGAAGAGGCAGCTCTTCCTTACAGAAGAATTCCAATTAATTATTGTAGGGGGAATGAGAGAAATAGAAATCTCTATTTCTAGAGATTAGAGCGCCAAATAATTAGAGCACCAAAATAATAATTGTTGTGGGCAAGATCGATCAATGAATGCTAAAATTAATGGGCAACAGTTTGAGGAGAAGCAGGATATTTGCACAGTCTCAGGGAATCCTCTTCCCTCCTGCCCTGAGCCCGGTATTTTTTTTTTTAATGTTTTTTGTTTGTTTGTTTGTTTTATTTTTGGCTGCATTGGGTCTTTGTTGCTGCGTGCGGGCTTTCTCTAGTTGCGGGGAGCAGGGGCTACTCTTTGTTGTGGTGTGCGGGCTTCTCGTTTCAGTGGCTTCTCTTGTTGCAGAGCACAGGCTCTAGGCACATGGGCTTCAGTAGTTGTGGCACACGGGCTTCAGTAGTTGTGGCACACGGGCTTAGTTGCTCCGCAGCATTTGGGATCTTCCCGGACCAGGGCTTGAACCCGTGTCACCTGCGTTGGCAGGTGGATTCTTAACCACTGCACCACGAGGGAAGCCCGAGCCTTGTATTTTTAAATTATTGAAACAAGGGGAAAAAGAATAACTTTATAGTGGAAAGACTTGGCAGACACCACTTTAACCAAGAGATCAGGGTTAATATCAGCAATAAAAAGAAATACCAATGTCATGGACTCCCCCATACCATGCACTGAGAAGGCACTCTGTCTCTGTGGTATCCTTCGCAACAATGTATAACCTCATTCAAATCTGGAGGGAACATCAGACAAACTAAAGGGAGAGACATTCTCCAAAACAACTTACCAATACTCTTCAAAGCTGTTCAGGTCGTGAAGGACAAGAAAAGATTGGGGAACTCTCACAGATTAGAGAGATGCATCAACTAAGATAATATGGAATCCTGGATTGGATGCTGGAACAGAGAAAAGTGTAATAGTTGGGAAAACTGGTGAATTCCAGATTAAGTCTGCAGTTTAGTTAATAGTATTGGGTTAATATTAGTTTCTTAATTTTGATAATTGCTCATGGCTATATAAGATGATAATACTAAGGTAGATGAGTTGTTATGCTATTTTTGCAACTTTTCTGTATGTCTAAAATTATTTTTTTAACTTAAGCCTCTGGGTTGATATGCTTCATTGTTCTTTATATTTTGACTTGGTTTACCTTAATTTTTAGTGTCCAGACTTAGGTAGTAGATTAGTGGAAAAAGTAAGGGCCGCTCCAAAACAAAACCATCTTCTCTGATGTATTCACTAAATTGCGTAGAGGGCTGCCTGAATAGTTCTGTTTTCCCCTGCAATATAGCCGTTATAGCCTTTTGATTTTGAAGATACAGTGTGAGTGTAACCTCCACATGGATTGCAAAGTAGTTGCTGTACAAAACTGTACGGACTTTGTACTCAGAAAGAGGCTTAGACTTTGTACTATAAAGGTGCTTGGACTTTGTACTCATAATGATGCTTGGACTTTGTACTCAGAAGGATGCAAATTAAATCCCATCTCTGCTGGTTAGAAAGCTATGTGATCTTGACCAAGTTATTGAGCTTCTCTGAGTCTTTGTCCTGATTGTTAATATTGATAACAGTACCTACATGTAAGGTTGATATGGGAATTAGAGATAAGCTATGTAAGTGCTTAACAATGGTATACATGGAGTAGATGTCATGTGTTATTTTTATTATTAATTGTTATTATTACTTTTACTATGTATTAGCTAGGTCTAGGTGAGACAGTTGCAGGAGGAAATACAGCCATGATTGGCAAGTCTAAAACCTAGAAATGTTCACAATAACTTCTTTTAAAGGTCATTATTATGATCTTTGGGGAGAGAAGAGGGAGGAAGTGAACCTTGGATAATTATTGGGTTGGCCAAAAAGTTCATTTGGGTTTTTCTGTGGAAAACCCAAAGAAAACCTGAACCCGATTTAAAAAAAGGTCTCAAAGACACAACAATATGCTGACATGAGAGTTTTAAGCAGAGATTAATTGACAAGCATTGGTTTGTTTTTTGTTTTTGTTTTGTTTTGTTTTACCAGCTTGTGTACTTTTTCTCAATGGAAAATAAAACAATGAATTATTTGGATAGAAAGCTAATCAAGAAAAAAAGTCAAGTTAGTTAGAAAGCCTGAAGTGGAACTTACCTCTGCTGTGGGAGTTGGTGGTTTGCCTACAACTCTTCACAATTTGATTTATGGTACACCATTGTGGAATATTAAATATTTAACACTGTTACATTTGGAATACCATATGTTTGACAAGATGTCTCATGCCCCATATGCTGTGAGAGTGGTGAGGACTGAGTCAGTAAATGATGACTATCTTTTGCTATTTTAATAGCAAGGGCCCAGAATTTCCATTATTTTAAAAATTTGATGTAGGATGGGACAGATTGAATACTGGTCAATAAAAGTCCTCTTGAATTTCCACCACATTTATCTTCTGAAGAACTCATATAATCTTAGTTGCCTAAGATTAGGGAAAAGGTGGGTAGTATCCTCCTCATTTTATTGGGAGAGAAGCTGGGACTACAAGTTTAGAAGACTTGGAAGAAATAATTCCAGAAGAAAAAGATCTTACTTGGCTTGTCCAGATATTTTTTCTTAAATGTAGCATAATCTTTCTACCACTTCTGCTCAGGTGCTAGGGTAACTTCCCTTTGGAAAGATGAAGTTTTGAAATAATTAGTTGGGTTTCATAATTCTACTTTCTATGGCTACGGTTTGAGATGTCCACTGCCCCGGTTTCCCTTCTTATTCTTCCACATTTCCCTCTTTCCCAAACCAAGCTAGGGAAGTCACCCCCAGTGCCTTAGAACTGAGGAAGTACCCCAACCCTAGCCAGCCAGTGGAGGAATTATACCAGGACTTGGTTTATAGACTTCAGGGAGATTGAACCCAGTGCTTTTGATTTTTAACTTCCCTATCTCTAAGCATCTGTTTAACCCACTTACATGACTGTCCTTGACTTTTCTAACTTAAGGGCTATTCTGACTCATACCCAAAGACAACAAATTTAGTTTGGAAATCCACACCCCTGGGGCAATCTCTGTAAGCACCCTTGTTTTAGGGCGTTCTGTGTCATGTGACTGCCAGACGTCCTTTCTGATAGGATGACCTGGGAAATCATGGATGCAAGGACATGCTGAACACTAATGCCTCCTCCCTTCAAATACAATTACAGTCCTGAGGTTTTTATGTTGGCAGCCAGAAAGAACAAGTGAGCCTATCAGTGAGTCTTGTTAATAATGGGAAAAGACCTTGCCTATGTTAGAGCAACTTGCTTTTTCTGGAAGCAGCTTTGGGGAGGACATGGAATGGAAAAAAACAGGCCCAGTGATTTGAAGTTTCACTCTGGGGATGGTGCCAGGAAGCTAGACAGCATTATGTCCCACCAGCTGCTCCTGCTTTGAAAGGCTACTTCCTGGGGAAATTGCTTCATAGATGCTTGAAACTAGGAATGAGAGTGGTATGTGAGATCTAGGGCAACCCTGCACTAAAGAGGAGGGCTGTATTGCTGCCTCAAGTCACTGGTCATGAATTTGCTTAATGAGTCCTCTTTTACTTTTGAGTCTCAGGGGTATTAAATATTAAGAGTACTTGGATGTCTGTTTTGGGAGGGGTATGGACAAGTAACTTGGCTTTCCAGGAAAAGACTTTGGGTACTCAAGTTACAAGGAACACAGCACTATCATAACAGCTTGAAAATTGGATATATTGTGTAGTGGTTCAATTGTGGTCCAAGGTATTAACACTGACAGATTTGGGGAAATTGTCATATTCTTTCAGAAGAAAGCAGAACTTGGTGTTTAACTAAAATTATTGCTCATCATTGACTCTATCTACACCTGATGTCCTCTCCTGGGAAGGAATGGGATGCCTGATAAAGACAGGTTGCAATCTGGAAGTCACTTAGCCAATTGAGATGTTATAATTTTAGTGGTGGGGAGGAGCAAACTCTTGAACTGGTTATCTTGTTCAGGTCAAAAGGCAAACATAAGGAAGAACTTCTGGGAATATGGCAGAGTAGGAAGACCCTGAGCTCACCTTCTTCCATGGGCATACCAAAATTACAACTGTTTACAGGGCAGCTATCTATGAAAACAACCTGAAGACTAGGAGAAAAGATCTTCCACAACTAAAGATACAAAGAAAGAACCATAACATGACAGGTAGGAGGGGTGGAGACACAGTATGGTCACACACCTGGAAAGTGACCCACAAACAGGAGGATAGTCACAATTGCAGAGGTTTTCTCCATGAAGTGAGGAGCCTGAGGCCCACATCAGGCTGCCCAGCCTGGGGGTCCTGCACCAGGAAGATGGGCCCCCAGAACATCTGTCTTTGAAGACAAGCAGGGCTTGCATATGGGAGAGCCAGAGGGATGTAGGAAACAGATTCTGCTCTTAAAGGGTGCACACAAAATCTCATACACTCCAAGTCCCAGTGAAGAGGCAGTCATTTGAAAGGATCCTGGGTCAGACCCCCTTGGTGATATTGGAGAGCCTCCTGGAGAGGCAGGAGGCAATTGGGACTCCTGCTAGGGACATAGACACTGGCAGCAGCGATTTTGGAGAACTCATTCTATCACAAGGATGCTGATAGAATGGTGAGAAATGTAACCAACTTTAGGCAAAATGGAGACAGAGGAATATGTTCCAAATGAAGGGATAAGACAAAACCCCAGAAGAAGAACTAAGCAAAGTGGAGATAAGCAATCTACCTGAAAAAGAGTTCAAGTTAGTGATCACAAAGATGATCATAAAGATGCTCAACAAACTTGAGAGAAGAAAATATAAACACAGTGAGAAACTTAACAGAGTTAGAAAATATAAAGAACCACAAAAAAATCTAAAGAACACAATAACTAAAAAAATAAACTAGAAGGAATTGACAGTAGATTAGATGATACAGGGGAACAGATCAGTGAGCTGTAAGATAAAGTAGTGGAAATCACCCAAGCTGAACAGAAGAAAAAAAAGAAAAAGAATTTAAAAAAATGAGGATAGTTTAAGAGATCTCTGGGACAGCATCAAGCATATTAATATTTGTATTTTAGGGGTCCCAGATGGATAAGAGAGAAAGGGTCAGAAAATTTATTTGAAGAAAAAATAGCTGAAAATTTCCCTAATGTGGGAAAGAAAAAAGACATTTCGGTCCAGGAATCATGAAGAGCCCCCCAAAAGAAACCCAAAGAATTCCACACCAATACACATTATCTTTAACTTTTGCCATTTTAATTATAAAAAGAGAATCTTAAAAGCAGCAAGAGAAAAGCAACTAGTTGTGTACAAGGGAACTCCCATAAGACTATGAGCTGACTTTTTGGCAGAAATTTTGCAGGCCAAAAGGGAGTGGCATGATATATTCAAAGTGCTGAAAGAAAAAAACCTACAGCCAAGAATGGTCTACTCAGCAAGGTTCTTATTCAGATTTGAAGAAGAGACAAAGAGTTTTACAGACAGGCAAAAACTAAGAGTTCAGCAACACTAAACTGGCATTATGAGAAATGTTAAAGGGACTTTTCTAAGCAGATAAGACCACAACTAGAAATATGAAAGGGGAAATCTCATAAGTAAAGACAAACATGTAGTATAGGTAGTAGATCAATCGCTTTTAAAGCTAGCAGGAAGGTTAAAAGACAAAAGTAGTAAAATCATTTATATCCACAATAAGTAGTTAAGGGATACACAAAACAAAAAGATGTAAAATATGATGTCAAAAACAGTAAACATGGAGGGAGGAGTAAAAATGCAGCGTTGTTAGAATGCATTCAAACTTTGGAGAGTAGCAACTTCAAAAAATTGTGCGTGTGTGTGTGTGTGTGTGTGTGTGTGTGTGTGTATCCTCATGGTAACCACAAACCAAAAATCTTTAACAGATACATATGCAAAAAAGAGAAAGGAATCCAAATATCACATTAAATATAGTCCAGCAGTCCCCAACCTTTTTGATACCAGGGACCAGTTTCATGGAAGACAGTTTTTCCACTGACGGGGACGTGGGGATGGTTCATGTGGTAATGCGAGCAATGGGGAGCGGCAGATGAAGCTCTGCTCGTTTGCCCACCACTCACCTCCTGCTGTGTGGCCCGGTTCCTAATGAGCTGTGGACTGGTACCAGTCCATGTCCCGTGGGTTGGGGACCCTGGATACAGTCAACAAATCACAGAAGAGCAAAAGAAGAAAGGAATAAAAGATAACTACAAAGACAGCCCCAAAACAATGAACAAAATGGTAATAAGTACATACCTATCAATAATTACTTTAAATGTAAGTGGACTAAATGCTCCAATCGAAGGACACAGTGTGGCTGAATGGATGCAAAAATAAGACCAATATATATGCTATCTACAAGAGACTCACGTTAGATCTAAAGACACACACACACAGACTGAAAGTAAGGGTGTGGAAACAAGTATTCCATGCAAATGAAAATGAAAAGAAAGCTGGAGTAGCAAGACTTATATCAGACAAAATCGACTTCAAAACAAAGACTGTAAGAAGAGACAAAGACAGATGTTACATAGTGATCAAGGGATCAATCCAAGAAGAAGATATAAGAATGGTAAATATATATGTACCCAACAGAGGAGCACCTAAATGCATAAAACAAATATTAACAGACATAAAGAGAGAAATTGACAGTAACAAAATAATAGTAAAGGACTTTAAAACCCCACTTACATCAATGGACAGATCATCCAGACAGAAAATCAATAAGGAAACACTGGCTACACTGAGGTATCACCTCACACTGGTCAGAATGGCCATCATCAAAAAATCTACAAACAATAAATGTTGGAGAGGGTATGGAGAAAAGGGAATCCTCTTGCACTGCTGATGGGAATGTAAATTGATACAGCCACTATGGAAAACAGTATGGAGGTTCCTTAAAAAACTAAACCTAGAACTACTATATAACCCAGCAATCCCACTACTGGGCATATACCCTGAGAAAACCATAATTCAAAAAGACACATGCATCCCAGTGTTCATTGCAGCACTATTTACAATAGCAAGGACATGGAAGCAACTTGAATGTTCATTGACAGACGAATAGATAAAGAAGATGTGGCACATATATACAATGGAATATTAGTGAGCCATAAAAAGGAACAAAATTGGGTCATTTGTAGAGATGTGGATGGACATAGAGTGTCATACAGAGTGAAGTAAGTCAGAAAGAGAAAAACAAATATCATATATTAATGCATATATGTGGAATCTAGAAAAATGGTACAGATGCACCTATTTGCAGGGCAGGAGTAGAGATGCAGATGTAGAGAACAGACGTGTGGACATGGTGGGGAGGGGGGTGGGATGAACTGGGAGATTGGCATTGACATATGTACACTACCATGTGTAAAACAGATAGCTAGTGGGAACCTGCTGTATAGCACAGGGAGCTCAGCTTGGTGCTCTGTGGTGACCTAGATAGGGTGGGATGGGGGATTGGGAGGGAGGTCCAAGAGGGAAGGGATATATGTATACATATGGCTGATTCACTTCATTGTACAGCAGAAACTAACACAACATTGTAAAACAGCTATACCCCAATTTAAAAAAAATAAGGAAACACTGGCCTTAAACAAGACTCTATACCAATGGACTTAATAGATATATATAGAACATTCCATCCAAAAGCAACTGCATACGCATTTTTTCAAGTGCACATGCAACATTCTCAAGGAAAGATCATATGCTAGGCCACAAAACAAGTCTCAATAAACCTAAGAAGATGGAAATCATATCAGACACCTTTTCTGACCACAGTGCTATAAGACTAGAAATCAACTACAGGAGAAAAACTGAAAAAAACCAAAAAACACAAAATACGAACACATGGAGGCTAAACAATATGCCACTAAACAACCAATGGGGCAGTGAAGAAATTAAAATGGAAATTTAAAAAATGAGAGAAATGAAAATGGAAAGACAATAATCTAAAATCTGTGGGACGCAGGAAAAGCAATTCTAAGAGGGAATTTTATAGTGATATTAACCTGCCTCAGGAAACAGGAAAAATCTCAAACAATCTAAACTTACATCTAAAGGAACTAGAAAAAGAAAAACAAACAAAACCCAAAGTTAGGAGAAGGAAAGAAATTATAAAGACCAGAGCAAAGGTAAATGAAATAGAGACTAGAAAGACAATGAAAAAAATCAATTATACTAAGAGCTGGTTCTTTGAAAAGATACACATAATTGATAAACCTTTAGCCAGACTCATCAAGAAAAAAAGAGAAAGGGCCTAAATAAATAAAATCAGAAATAAAGGAAGAGAAGTTACAACTGACATCACAGAAATACAAAGGATCATAAGAGATTTCTAAGAACAATTATATGCCAACAAAATGGATAACCTAGAAGAAATGGAAAAATTCCTAGAAATGTACAATTTTCCAAGACTGAATCAGGAAGAAATAGAAAATATGAACAGACCAATTACCAGTAATGAAATGGAATCGGTAATTTAAAAAAAACCTCCCAACAAATAGAAGTCCAGGACCAGATGGCTTCAGAGGTGAATCCTACCAAACATTTAACATCGATCCGTCTCAAACTATTCCAAGAAATTGAGGAGGAAGGAATGCTTCTGAACTTATTCTATGAGGCCAGCATCACCCTGATACCAAAACCAAAGACACCACAAAAAAAGAAAATTACAGGCCAGTATCACTGATGAACATAGATGCAAAAATCCTCAACAAACTACTAGCAAACAGAATCCAACAACACATTAAAAGGATCATACACCATGATCAAGTGGAGTGTACCCCAGGAATGCAAGGATTCTTCAATATATGCAAATCAATCAATGTGATACACCATATTAACAAATTGAAGGAGAAAAACCATATGATCATCTCAATAGATGCACAAAAAGCTTTCGACAAAATTCAACACCCATTTATGATAAAAACTCTCCAGAAAATAGGCATAGAGGGAACCTACCTCACATAATAAAGGCTATATATGACGCATCCAGAGCCAACATCATTCTCAATGGTGAAAAACTGAAACAATTTTCTCCCAGATCAGGAACAAGACAAGGTTGCCCATTCTCACCACTATTATTCAACATAGTTTTGGAAGTTTTAGCCACAGCAAAGAGAGAAGAAAGAGAAATAAAAGGAATCCAAATCAGAAAAGAAGTAGTAAAACTGTCACTGTTTGCAGATGACATGATACTGTGCAGATGACATGATACTATACATAGAGAAACCTAAAGATGCTACCAGAAAACGAATAGAGCTAATCAATGAATTTGGTAAAGTAGCAGGATACAAAATTAATGCACAGAAATCTCTTGCATTCCTATACACCAATGATGAAAAATCTGAAAGAGAAATTAAGGAAACACTCGCATTTACCACTGCAACAAAAAGAATAAAATATCTAGGAATAAAGCTACCTAAGGAGGCAAAAGAGCTGTATGCAGAAAACTATAAGACATTGATGACAGAAATTAAAGATGATACAAACAGATGGAGATAGACCATGTTCTTGGATTGGAAGAATCGACGTTATGAAAATGACTATACTACCCAAAGCAATTTGCAGATTCAATGCAATCCCAACAAACTACCAATGGCATTTTTCACAGAACTATAAAAATTTTTTTCACAATTTGTATGGAAACACAAAAGACCTCGAATAGCCAAAGCAATCTTGAGGGGAAAAAATGGAGCTGGAGGAATCAGAATCCCTGACTTCAGGCTATACTACAAAGCTACAGTAATCAAGACAGTATGGTACTGGCATAAAAACAGAAATATAGATCAATGGAACAGGATAGAAAGCCCAGAGATAAACCCACGCACATATGGTCTCCTTATCTTTGATAAAGGAGACAAGATTCTACAGTGGAGAAAAGGCAGCCTCTTCAATAAGTGGTGCTGGGAAAACTGGACAGGTACAAGTAAAAGTATGAGATTAGATCACTCCCTAACACCATACACAAAAATAAGCTCAAAATGGACGAAAGACCTAAATGTAAGGCCAGAAACTATCAAACTCTTAGAGGAAAAAATAGGCAGGACACTCTATGACATAAATCACAGCAAGTCCTTTTTCACCCACCTCCTAGAGAAATGGAAATAAAAACAAAAATAAACACATGGGACCTAATGAAACTTCAAAGCTTTTGCACAGCAAAGGAAACCATAAACAAGACCAAAAGACAACCCTCAGAATGGGAGAAGATATTTGCAAATGAAGCAACTGACAAAGGAATAATCTCCAAAATATACAAGCAGCTCATGTACCTCAATATCAAAAACACAAACAGGGCTTCCCTGGTGGCGCAGTGGTTGGGAGTCCGCCTGTCGATGCAGGGAACGTGGGTTAGTGCCCTGGTCCGGGAAGATCCCACATGCCGCGGAGCGGCTGGGCCCGTGAGCCATGGCCACTGAGCCTGCACGGCCGGAGCCTGTGCTCTGCAACGGAAGAGGCCACAACAGAGAGAGGCCCGCGTACCGCAACAAAAACCCAAACAAACATTTTATTAATTTTTTGTGTTTGTTTTTTGTGTGTTTTTTGTGTGAAAAGTATTACAAACCTATTGCAGTACAGTACTATATAGCCGATTGTGCTGGTTGGGAACCTAGGCTAACTTTGTTGGACTTATGAACAAATTGGACTTATGAACATGCTTGGAGTGGAACTCGTTCATATGTAGGGGACTTACTGTACATAGAAAATCCCAAATTCACCACCAAAAAACTATTAGAACTAATAAATGAATTCCATAAAGTTGAAGGATACAAAATTAACATACAGAAATCTGTTGTGTTACTATATACTAACAACAAACTATCAGAAAGAGAAATTAAGAAAACAACCCCATTTACAATTGCATCAAAAAGAATAAAATACCCAGGAATAAATCTAACTAAGGAGGTAAAAAACCTGTACTCAGAAAACTATAAGACATTGATAAAAGAAATTGAAGACAACACAAACAAATGGAAAGTTATACTGTTCTCATGGATTGGAAGAATTAACATTGTTAAAATGATCATTCTGCCCAAGGCAATCTACAGATTCAACGCAATCCCTATCAAAATACCAATTACATTTTACACAGAACTAGAACAAATAATTCTGAAATTTGTATGGAATCAAAAGACCCTGAATAGCCAAAACAATCTTGAGAAAGAACAACGCTGGAGGTATCATGCTTCCTGATTTCAAACTATATTATAAACCTATAATAATCAAAACAGTATGGTACTGGCATGGAAACAGACACAAAGTTCAATGGAACAGAATAGAGATCCCAGAAATAAACCCACACTTAGATGGTCAATTAATCTATAACAAAGGAGGCAAGGATACACAATGGGGAAAAGACAGCCTCTTCAATAAATGGTGATGAGAAAATTGGACAGCTACACAAAAGAATCAAACTGTCCTACTTTCTCACACCATACACAAAAATAAACTCAAAATGGATTAAAGACTTAAATGTAAGACCTGAAACCATAAAACTCCTAGAGGAAAAAACAGGCAGTATGCACTTTGGCATCAATCTTAGTAATATGTTTTGGATAAGTCTCCTCAGGCAAGGGAAACAAAAACAAAAATAAACAAATGGGATTGTTAAACTAAAAAACTTTTGCACAGTGAAGTATACTCTCAACAAAATGAAAAGGCAGCCTACTGAATTGGAGAAGTTTGCAAAGCTATATCAGAGAAGGGGATAATATCCAAGATATACAAAGAACTCATACAACTCAACATCAGAAAAACAAACCAGATTAAAACATGGGCAGAGGACCTGAATAGGCATTTTTCCAAGGGAGACATACAGATGGCCAACAGACACATGAAAAGCTGCTCAACATCATTAATCATCAGGGAAATGCAAATTGAAACCAGAATGAAGCATCACCTCACATCTGTCAAAATAACAGTAACCAAAAAGACAACAAATACGAAGTGTCGGTGAGAAAATGGAGAAAAAGGAACGCTTGTGCACTGTTGTGGGAATGTATATTGGTGCAGCCACTATGGAAAACCCTATAGAGGTTCCTCAAAAAGTTGAAAGTGAGACTGCCATATGATTCAGCAATTTCACTTGTGGGTATTTACCCAGAGAAAACAAAAACACTAATTTGAAAAGATATATACATTCCAGTGTTCATTTCAGCACTGTTTACAATAGCCAAGATATGAAATCAACCTAAGTGTCCATCGATAGATGAATGGATAAAGAAGATGTGATTATATGTATAAATATAAAAAAAATATTAAAAAATGAAATCTTGCCATTTGCAACAATATGGATGGGTCTAGAAGGTATTATGCTAAGTGAAATTAGTCAGAGGAAGACAAATAGTACTTGATCTCACTTATTTGTAGAGTCTAAAAAGCAAAACAGAACAAAAACAGACTCACAGATACAGAGAATAAACTGGTGGTCGCCAGAGGGGAGAAGGGTGGGGGAATGAGTGAAGTAAGTGAGGGAGATTAAGAAGTACAAACTTCTAATTATAAAATAAATAAATTATGGGGGTATAATGTACATCATGGGGAATATAGTCAATAATGTTGTCATAAGTTTGTATGGTGACGGTAACCAGACTTATCATGGTGATATTTTTTTAATGTATAAAATTATTGAACCACTATGTTGTACACTTGAAACTTTTTAAAAAAATTTTTGGCCACACCCTGTGACATGTGGGACCTTAGTTCCCTGACCAGGGATCAAACCCACCCCCCCTGCATTGGAAGGCGGAGTCTTAACCCCTGGACCTCTGGGGAAGTCCCAAAACTTTTTTAAAAAGGCAGACAAAAGAATAAGTAAGGCTGGGAAATGCCATTTTATCTCTGTTTGAGTTAGAAAAAATGGGAAGATATCCAATGTAGGACAATCTTTCTCCTTTGTGGTGGGAACCTCCTGGGTTTGGTTCAGATGAAGGTAGAAATTAATTAGAGAGGTAAGGTTTAAGTGCCATCATTATAAAGAGAAGCACTCACTGGAGGCTTCCAGCAGGGAAGAACATCAGAGCTGAATGGAGACGAGCAGGTTTGGAAGTTTCAATATAACATTAAAGACAGTTTTTAAGTCCAGCTGGGAAGAGGCTGGAATGTAAGTATGAGTATAGTGTATCACTTGGAGAAACAAAAACAGTAGAGATTAGGAAATGGCAGTATGAAGCAGACCTATTTCTTTTTCATTCATGCAGATATCTTTCAGCAGAAAGATATCTTTCAGAGTTCACTTGTAATTGTGTGTTATGGAGGTAATGATGAGTGTCTTAGGCAGCTTGGGCTGCTACAAGAAAACACCGTAGACTAGGTGCTTAAACAGGACATTTATTTCTCACAGTTCTAGAGGCTGGACAGTCCAAGAGCAAGGTGCTGATGGATTTGGTTCCTGACAAAAATTGTCTTTTAGGCTTGCAGATGGCTGCCTCCTCCCTGTGTCCTCACGTGGCAGGGTGGTGGGTGGGAGGAGCTCAAGAGAGAGTTCTGGTCTTCCTTTGTCGTCTTACGAGGACACTAATCCCATCGTGTGGGTCATACTCTCGTGACTTCTTTTTAAACCTTATTACTTCCCAAAGGCCTTACCTTCAGGACTATCACATTGGGGTTAGGGCTTCAGCGTGTGGATTTGTGGTACAGGGGCACATTCAGTCCGTAACAAGGAGGAAGAGTTCTAGTTATCTATTGCTGTGTAACAAGTCTCCCCAAAACTTAGTGGCTTCAAGCAACACAATTTTATTATATTTCAGGATTTTGTGGGTCAGGAATTTGAGCAGGGCTCAGCTGCGTGATTCTTCAGCTCTGCATGGGATTGACTGGGCTCACTCAGTGGGTGGCTGGTCTGGTCTGAGGTTGTCCAAGACATCTTTATTCATATGCCTGGTACCTCTATGGGGATGACTGGAAGGTGGGGCTTGGGGGCCCCTTACCTCTGCATGTGTTTTGGGGGCCTCTCCACATGACCTTTCCAGCAGAGTGTCTGGACTTCTTACATGGGTTCCAAGCACAAGTAGAACCATTTACCAGATAAACTGTACAAAGAGAGTGGGTTGATAAGTTTTGGACATGTTGAGTTGGGATGACTGTGAGATGTTGAGGTGGAGAGGTTTAGGGTATAGTTGAAAGTATTGATCTGAAGCTTACTGAAAAAGTTTTAGGTCACGGTTGGAGATTTTTGGAGCCCATGGGGTCCTTACTACTTTAAAGCCCTGAGAAATAGATTGCAGTGCTGAGGGAGAGAGTATAAACGGACAGGAGAATCTGAAAGCTGAAGAACATCTATATTTTAAAGGACGGTCCAGAAGGAGAAACCTGCAGTGGTGACTGACCAGGAACATACAGAGCAGAAAGAACAGAATGAGGAGAGAGAGACATTCTGGAAGCATATGGGTAGTTACAGAATTAATGAAAAGGAATGAGCTGCAGTTTCAAATATCAAGAAGAGGGAAGATCAGAGGACATTACTGCTCAAGTGCTAAGAACACTGACACCAGGAAGATGGGGTCAAATCCTATCCCTGCCATTTGCTGTTTGTATGACTTTGACCTTAACCTGTGCCTCAATTTCTTTATCTGTAAAATGGGGATACTAAAAGTATCTACGCCATAGGTGGTTGTTTAAATGCATTACTCCATATTATCAACATATATAACTTATCTTTTTACTATTCCATGCTTTAAACAGTTTGAAAAGATCCATGGGTCTGGCGAGTAGGAAAACTTAGACTTTAGAAAAATTTGGCTGGTAGTGTCGTTAAATTTATATGACATGACAGCAAATGTTATACAGTGGTAAATTCCATTGTAACAAGCATGAAGGAATCCCGTAATTTCCCTTATGATTGCATTTGGTATTTTACTGTACTTTAAGATGCACAGCAACAAATACTTTTTACAAACTCTATTGTATTTCAGACCACTACTAGCTTTTTCTTTAAGTGTGCATTATGGATTTCTTGGATGTAGAGCAAAGGTTGGCACACAAGGGTCAGGATGGCCCTCATCTGTTTTTCTAAATAAAGTTTTTTTGGAACACAGCTACTTCTATTCATTTCTGTGTTTGTGGCTGCTTTTATGTTCCAATGGCAGAGCTGAGTAGTCCTGACAGAGACCATATGGATCACAAAGCTTAAAATAATTACAATCTGGTCCTTTATGGAAAAAAAAGGTGCTTATGCTTTCCTGTTCCCTGCAGTGTTTCTTCTCCTCGCAGTTACTTCTATTTTGCTCATCCTTAAGAACCTAGAAAGCAAAAGCAGTTACGGCAGAAGGAGTAAAAAACACCGTAACAAAGCCATGGAGGTTTTCTTACGTAGATTGACTTACGAACGGACAATAACTTTGAGTATACCTGATCTGCAGATATTTTTGTTGCCGTAGATTTTATTGAAACTGGAGTGGAAACCATTGTTCCTGGGAGTGAAATAACTAGGGCCTAGGCTAACTTTATTATCCAGAACACTGTCAAGGCTGCATTCATTTCGATGGCGTTGTTTTTTCCCCAGCAAAGGCTGAAGGGCCTAGAAATGGCATAAATTGGCTAGCTAATGCAGGGACTGAGTTACTTTGGGGCTTTGTCCAGGTGAGATGTGAGAATCAGGCCATCTTTTCAGGGCTCTGATGGGAATTGGTCAGATTTTGGATCTGGTTACTATTGAGGGGAAACACAATCTCCTGTTTGGGAAAGTACATTCATTCTTGTTTAAAGCCCCATTGGCTATTTAACACATTTCTTTAGTCTACCGATTACTTTGGTGTAGGGAACCACGGGTTTTGAGGAAGATAACAGAGGGGTGTGTAATTTATTCTGTAATCATAGGCTGGATCAATTTCAACAGAAGCCCAGCATTGAGGATAACTGTTATATTGTTTACTTTGGGGAGCTTTTTTTTTTTTTTTTTTAATCTCAGCAGCTACCAAATAGAAAATCAATCTACTTAGTCATAAATCACTAACTCACACCCACACTCTTTTTCCCCAGACAAGCCAAAATTAGAAAGTATGAAAGAAGTGCATCATTTCTATGATGGGGTAGAGAAAAATGATCTCTTAGGGCTAAATGCAGCAGCAAAATTAAAAAGAAAGAAACATTTGTCGGCAATGTTCTCATCCTTCACTTCATAGTATGTGGAATGTGAGAGCTAAAGAAATCTTAGGGGCTTTGGAATCTGCTAACCCCAACCCACAAGATCACAGAGAAGGAAATCAGGGCCTAGAGGATTTAGGCACCTGTCAACTTTTCACCTCTTTTGTGTAGCTATCTTCTACTCTTCCTCTTTTTCTTCAAGCTACTGTCAATCAAAATATATTTGTTCTAAGAAATGACTTGAATTGTAGTCAGGCTAGGTGGTCAATACTGAAAACAGTACTAAATTGGGACCCCTTACAGGGAATGTGCAAGTTACCAGGGCTCAAGCCTAAGGTGAAAGGAATAAATGTTGAATAGAAGAATTTTAAATACCATGGAGGGCAGTTTTTGGTGGAGAGTTAGGGAGGCTGTCTTAGGTTCAGTTCCTAGAAAGCAGAACCTGAGATAAAAATTCCAGTTTTATTAGGAAATGCTCCCAAGAGAAGATTTTAGGAGAGTGGGGGATTGGACATGGAAGAGAAGGAGGGTGTGCAAGTGTGCGAAGTTGGGCAGAGTCAAGCAGAAAGTAACTTAGGCCCAGTCCCACAGAGGAGCTCAGGAAGCGTATAGGTCATGCCTTAGAGATGTCCCAGCTAAGGGAGCAGAGGTATTTATCCTCCCACATCTGTCAGTTATTAGTTAAGAGCTGACTTCCTGTGGGATTGGGGTGGGGGTAGGTGGCAAGGTTCATTCTCTACCTCGAAATGGATTCCAGTAACCTGAGAGCAGCCTTCTAAAAAAAAAGTCAGACAAAAGGGAAAGGAGATCTGGGCTGAGCCTTCACACACCCTCCTGCAGATACCTTCCTGATACTTTCAAATCATGCTAAGGATGCATCCTCTGGTTCATCTTTCTCCCGAAGCTCCATAAGTAGAATCAATGATTGGGTATTAGCTTCCTTAGTCTTTGCAATTTTTATGCTAAATAAGAGTTGAGGAAAGGAAAGTTTCAGCCTCAAATTCAGATATTTGGTTGGCAGGTTTTCCTTTCTTCCTCTCTCTGGGAATATCAGTTTTCAGCAAGGAAACAGACTTAAAAAGATATCATATATTCCAAGTAGCAATTGAAGGGGAAAATAGCAATGTGATAGATGTTCTAAGCCTTATATCTAATTACCAAGCACACCACACCATGGTTGTTATTTTCTCACGAGCGTGTAATCCATCTGTACAGACAGTCTCAGCAGGAGTTGTTGGTGTAGTCCAGACTCAACTTCATTGCCCAACTCTTAACTCTAAAAGGAAGAATGAAAGAAGGAAGGAGAATTGTATGTTCATGTAGAGCAGAAGGCAGGTGGGGTGGGGAGGGAGAGAGGAAGAGAGTGACAAATGTGGGCTCACCACCCTGGCACCAACTTAGGAGTCTCAGTGAACGGGAGGAAGATGGGAGCAGCTGGTGTTTATTGAGCCTTCACTACGATCCAAGCTCTGTTCTAAGGGCTTCTAAATGAATTAACCCATTTAAACCTCACGATGATGCTGTGAGGAAACAGAGGAACTTGATGGAGGTCACACCACTCACTAGTAAGTGGCAGAGCTGGCATCTGAGTCCAGGGCTGGCTGGCTCCCGAGTCAGATGGCACTGTCAACCCTGGGTGCGTGGCTGCCTTTGGCATCTGCCTGTTATATATGAAATTCTTCCTCTTGAGTCTAAATTACATGAAATCCGCTTTATTCTCTGGATAGAGCTTAGGTTTTTCTTTTCAATTGATTTTTAAATATTTATGTAATGCATGAATACATGTGAAAATTTAAGTTAAAATATCACAGATAAAATGGAAGTCATGGTTTTCTTTGACCAACACCACTAAATTCCTGTTCTCTCCCCGTTACCCACCTCACTGGATCAATTTAGTAGCATTTTAGATGTTTGAAAATACATTTAGATGCTTGTTATGTATTCTTTGAAAATATATGGTAGTGTTTTGTACTTTCTACTTTTTAAAAGAAAACACATTAAGGGACTTCCCTGGTGGTCCGGTGGGTAAGTCACTGTGCTGCCAATGCAGAGGGCCCAGGTTCCATCCCTGGTCAGGGAACTAGATCCCGCATGCAGGCTGCAACTCAGAGTCTGCATGCTGCAACTAAGAAGCCCACATGCCACAACTATGAAGTCCGCATGCTGCAACTAAAGATCCCGCATGCCGCAACTAAGACCCGGCACAGCCAAAATTAATTAATTAATTTTAAAAAAATAAATAAAACAATAAGATGCTATTAAAAAAAAGAGAAGACACATTAATTGTATGATACCATAGTTCAGAGGTTCTCAAACTTTCTTGGTTTATGGCTCTTTCAGTATCTTAGTAATTATTTCATGGTGCCCTAGGTCAAAAGGATATTTAACAGTTCCATCTAAATAAGAGTTAGATCCAAACAACTTAGTATTTATGTCCTAACATAGCCATTATGGCCTTAGTAGACATTTAAAACATTACACACATGAAAAGAGTATTTTCAGTTTATTCTTAACCATAATTACTTACTCACAGGCAGTATGTGCTTATTGGACACTCCATGGCTCTCAAATCCTGGGATCAGATCAGATGCTACCACACTCATTGCCTGTTCCACACCTATTTTTGCACGGTACTCGTTTTCAATCACAGCAACCTCTGGAAACCCAACTTTGCAAAATGAATGGCATCAAAAGGATTACAATATGTTCTAATATTGGAACTGTGGACCTCCTTGAGCTCATAGGTTGCACGGTGTCCAGCAGATGTCTAGTATGGCTGCACTTCCCTGGGATGCTTCAGTGCACAATTTGGGAACTAACTCTGGCCACAGTTATTAATTTTGCAGTTCACTTTTTTCATCCCAAACTGTGCCTTAGGGATTCAACCATGTTACATATAAAGATTTACCTCCTATAAAACACTGCTGCAGAATTACCCAGAATTTATTTACCCATTTTATTTACCCATCTTCCTGATTATGGCCATTAATGTTATTTCTAATATTTTTTAATTTTATATAATATTGCAGTGAAAATTCTGGTTTTTTCCTCTTTGTTCACATGGCCAAATTAGAGAATAAAGGAATTGCTAGGCCATAGGCCAGTCAGGTTTTTAAATTTTAGTACATACTAATAAATTGAGCTCTTTGAAGAAATGATTTTCTGTAATCCCTTGAAACATGATTACTGCTGGCTTATTTTTCTTAGGACTCTATACCCTATGACTATCCCATTGGGGAAGAATAGCTGTCTTGGGAATGTATATAGTGAGTGATTATATTGTAGGCAAAGGTAATTGAGAGGCAAGGGCAGAATATGAATAGGCTGAGAGGAAGAGGAAGGTTGGAGCCGATCAGAAACTGCAGGGCGTATTTTGTAGGACAATGCGAAGACCAGTTCATTTAAAGTAAATAATTTATGTAGGGCACAGATGGCAAATACCTTGCGGCATGTCTTAAATGTTTCCTCCCCCTCGGTGGGAGACATACTCAATCCATCATGGCACAGCAGACGTAACCAATCCATCACCGCACTCATTGTCCCTAAGCCTTCACACAGTCTTGGAGTTTTCCTCACAGCTCTGGGAGATTACCACCAACTAACTAGTGTGGGCACACAAAATGAAACTTACCTGTCATTCCCGGAGGCAGTGAGAAGGTGGGGAGGTAGGCCGAAGTTAGGCAGAGAAGGGCTAAGGAATTTAAAGAATGCCAAGCAAGGAGAATTTGGAAAACTTATTTATATTTCAGACTTTATTAGCAAAATGACTGGTGATCCTCCTTTGTGAAACAGTAGCAATAGTTATTGATCTCAGGCTTCTGTTATTTGTTTTCATGCCTTAGTTCTAAATTATCCTATTTATTTATTTCTAGAAAAGTAATTTAATCACCAGAGGCCCGTCTTATTATTCTCTTCCATGTGTCCCATATATTGAAAGACGTGGTCTACCAATTAAACTGTACTTACTAAGTAACAACAACAGCAACAGCAAACAAGCATTCGTTGAGTATTTTTCACATGCCAGGCACTGTTTAAGCAACCTTACGTTTATTAACTTTTTATTAACTTTTAAAATCGTCACAACAACCTTACAAGGTAGGTACTATTACTATTCCCACTTTATAGTTGTGAAATTGAGACAGAAATTAAACATTCTGCCCAAGGTTATATACCTAGTAAGTGGTATAATCAATATGCCTTTCTCACTGTTCAATTTTAACTGTGTAAAGTCCAAGCATAATTTCTGATTAGAAGGAGATAACCAAAAGTACAATGGTACCAAGGGCCAAGAGGATGGGGGGAATGGGAGTTATTGTTTAATAGGTATAGAGTTTAAATATTACAAGATGAAAAGAGTTCTGGAGATGGATGGTGGTGTTGGTAGCACACCGTTATGAATGTATTTAATATCACTGAACTATACACTTAAAAATGGTTAGAATGGTGAATTTTATGTATATTTTACCACAGTAAAAAAATCAGGGGAAAAAGGAGATAATCAGGGTTCCCAACATGAGTTGGTATAATTTTGGCCAGAAGCAAAGAAATTTGCTATATTAGTTTGCTTGTGCAACGTGTCAAGGGTAAATGCATGGTTTTCTGGCAGATTCTTCATTTAAAAGAGATTTATTTTAAATAGCTAAAAGACCCCCATTCTTGTTTAAAGACTTACAAAGATCTGAAACCCAAGATTGGAGACTACTGATTGGAACACTCAATTCTCCAGCTCCTGGGGAGGTAGGGAGTGTTCAGCAAGGAGAATAATACATTTTAGAGTGAACCGATCTGTTGGGAGACCACGTGCCTGAGGTTAAGGGCCTGTGCTCTGGAATCCCACTGAGCGCTAGCTTCACCATTTCTTCCCTTTGCCATTTCCTTGGGAAGTTCTTTAACATCCTGAGCCCAAGATTTCTCATCTGTAAACAGGGTGGTAGTGATAGCTCATGGAAACTCTTGGAAAGTATGGCACTCACTGAGCGCTCAACAGTGCTAGCTCCTGTTAAACTTTATGGCTACGCATTTACATCAAACAATAGGGATAATACAGAACCTTGAGGCTTACTGGATGCCACAAATGAGATAGAGTGAGGTGTAAGTGCTCAACTGATGGTAAGTTTCCTCCTCTTCTTTCGTCTCCAGTAATCAGCAGGGAGTGGGTGCCCCATAAGTGAGGGGTCCCTGACATCTGGATGGATACCCATTGGCACCCCTCTTATCATCTTTATAAACTTCTGGTGTATAAAGTGATGCTTCCTGACATTCCTTAAGCAGCTTCAGGGGCATCATGGTTAGTGATATCAGAGGCTGCCCTCATCTCGGCATGTCAAAGCGACCTTTACTCATGGTGTGGAGAGAGCTAGGCGCTGGGGCCAGCATTGTGTCTGCTTCAGATACCTGTCAGTAACACGATTCTGAGCTATTCAGGACTTTGGGCTTCTTTGTTTTGTGTTGGAGCTGATTTTGCTTCTTGATGACCTCAGGCCTCTGAAATAAGATATTTAAAATAATATGTTCCTCCCTACTGTGAAGGAAGAATTGCCTCTGTGTGTGACAGAGCTAATGCTGGCTTGGCCCACTGTTAACCTGAAAGGATGCTGCTGGACTGTGACTCGTAGAGGTCACGGATGTCAAAGTCTTTAGCCATCTGTGGTTTGCCCAGAGCAGTGGAGCTCAAAGAATCACCTAGGAGCCAACTAGAGCCACTGGAATATCCAATTTAAGTGCATGTTTTCTCCCTTGTCCTTCTCTCCTAGCAACTGTATGACTCAAATACTACTTAGAAAGTATTAATTCTCTGTAATTTATACCCTTGCCTGTGGTATTATTATTGCCTATTGTTCATGTTGATCTTTAGAGGGTGGAACCCTGAGGAATATCTATGGGGAACGGAGGCTGTACTTTGGGAAAAGAATATCTTTATTAAATTCGTTTTAGTTATTAAGTATGCATCACATGGTCCAGCCGTTTGACCCACAATCTCTCTCTTTTTTTCTCCCCAGCACTGGCTCGAACCTAACAAGTCCATCTCCAAGCAAATGAAATGTAAGTGTCAATCTGTGCGTTCACTTTTGCTATGAAATGTCCAGAGATAGACTCTACTTCTTTACAAAGTTTCTCCTGCCAGGGAGGAAATGGATGGAGTTGAAGATCTGGGGGTTGGGGGCTTCTGCCTCCCAGGGAGAGCTGTGTAACTTCTCTCTTATTTGTTGGCCTCGGTCCTCCCTGCAGTCACTATTCCTATAGCTGCCTATGTCTCTCACCCACCCCACCATCTTACCCTCATATTTCATATTCGAACAGGGGTATTGGTGCCTGGTTCCCTTTGATTGTTGGGATTGCTAGTAAATGGTTCAGGGTGGGAGGTCAGTCTTGGGGGGGCAATGAGGGAGGCAGGTGTATTTTGAAACTATGATCTTGCTGCTAACTTTACTGAAGATTGTAGTATTCTTTTCCACCCCTCAACCTCCCCAATATATTTTTCTGGGTAATAGCTTTCAAGCTCTGGTGTTCTGAACTGCCTTTTTTCCCCCCGATGAGCTCTTGGAAGAGTCGGCTAGGAAACATCTCTCTAGAATATAGAATATCTGGTCATGCACCTGGGGCATTGTGAGGAGGGTGTTGACTGATGGTCCTGGGAGGCATGACGTTTTGTCCTAGTCACCCGTGCCAGGGTGTAGTCAACCTGTTTTTATTTATGGTTTAGAGGAGAGCTTCTGAAATGCACCTCAGAAATTCACTGCCTGCCCTGAAATCCATTTATCCCTTCATGTCACCGTTCCCAGGGCTCTGAAATATAGGCGATAAATCAGTTTCTCATCAGAGATCAGGTTAGCGCATATTATGTCACTTGTCATCATTCAAGGGATTCTTTTCTTTTTCAAATATGAAGAAATTATTTGGGGCAAGGTTTTTAAGTGGGAGAAGGAAGAAACTGAACATGGATGGCAAACTAGTAACCAACATACCTCTTCCTTAACTCTCTTCTTTTTCCCTCCCTCCCTCTCCCTTTTTTTCTCTCTGTCCTCCCTCATACCTCTCTCGCTGTCTGTCCCTTCCCATCTTCACCCGTCTCTCTCCCATCTCTCAAGAGCAAACTGGCCAGTTCAGGACACACAGCCAGCCAGGTTGTTCAGGCTAACACCCAGGGCTGCTGTGGGCGATGGGTGCTGCAGAGAGAGGGCAGGAAAGATGTGTGAGATGCAAACAGGGGCAGCAGTGCACATGCAAAGTTCAGAGAGGTCAGGCTCTTGGGGTGAAGCTGGAATAGAGTTGGGACAGACATCCCAGAAGAAGTAGCAGAACAGAATTATCAGGAAGCTTTGTATAGAATGATATGCAGGATAGTGAGAATGAACTAACTTGTCTGCGAAAAAAAATAGCTCATGCCTGGCTTTTATCTCTTAACTACAAAGTTTTGATATTTTTGTTAATATATTTTAAAATATTTAGATACTTTTCCAGTACACTTATTTATAGTAAATAGTTCTTTGACTTTTGTTCTTAAATGTCATGAAATATTTTCCTTAGGGCACACATTTTTGAAATATAACTTGTCTCTAAAGTAGGATGTATTTCAACACTTAATAGAAGAGAAAATTTTATATTTGTGAAGAAGTTTCTGCTTAAGAGCTTTGTGTCTACACATACTAAATCTGAACAACCAACTCAAGATATATAATGTTTGGGGAAATGTGGTTTCAAAATTGATGTATGACTATTGGCCAGTTTCAATCTAATGACAAATAGAATCTGAATCTGGAAAAAAGAATTGTGTAAAATTCAATTTCTAAACCAGACACGGTGACTCACTGATTCTAGGAACCAGCAAGGGTCCTACCTGTCACCTAGTCCTCTGTTGTATTGTTAAGAACATTAGTGATCAAACAATTATGTAATTTTTCTCAAGATCACAAACCTCGTTTTGTTGTTGTTCTTGATGTCTTTTAGTATCAAGAATTTCTTGTGTTCTTGTGCATATGTCCTGGAAATATTCACTATAATGTAAATTAGAAAAAATTTAAGCTAGGGCTTACAGACTGTTAACACAGAAAAACTGGGTCCAACCCTTGGGACTCATCCATGAGTTTATCAACAGGATCTGGTTGCAGAACCCCAGGCAGCTTCCTCTTTGGTTGTGGGTATGCTGTTATATTCTGACTACCTTTGAGTAGGCAGTGAGACCGTAATTCCTTGGAGGAAGAGTTTGCTCCATTCCCATCTCACTCACCAGCGATGACCAACTTTCAGGTCCTTTGCCCTGACCCCATTAAGATCCCTCTGACTATGGACGTTCCCAGGGTTGGCAGAAGGCCAGCTATCCTGGTTAATAAACTTTGTACAAAGCCATTATTATGTCTTACTAACATTTTTGAAAATAGTTTTTTAATAGTATCATGTTTGTGGTTTTTCTAGCAGTTCAGAAAAGTTTAAACTGTTTCCTTTCTCCTCCTGCTTATAGCTCCATGCTTACTCCAAAGAGAGAACTATTGTTAACAGTATTTTATAGATCCTTCTGGGAATTTTTATGTATGTATAAGCTCCCCCAACATATATAAGGCCTTTCCTAAACAAAAATGAGATCAGTCGCTATATATTATTCTTCACCTTGTTATTTTTCTTAATAATTTTAGAGACTTTTTTCTGAAATCAGTGATTGATGATTAGCCTCATTTTTAAAATGGTTTTCTGGTAGTTAATTGTATGCATCTATGTAATTTACTTATTAATGGCCATCCACATTGTTTATAGTCTCTTCCTAGTACAAATTATGCTGTCATAGACATGCTTATATGTATATTCTTGATCTTGTACATCTGTCCTAGAAATTCCTAGAAGTTGAGTTGTTGGATCAAAAAGTATACACATTTTATATTTCCTTGGAGATAAATACCCATCCAAAGATCTTACAGTAATTTACAGTAATTTACTGTAACATTTACTAATGTTACATGAGAGACCTTGTTTCCCCCAAATCTTGTTGAAGATAGGTATATCAAACTTGTTTTTATGATGACCTCATGTTTATTAAGGAAGAGAAATATGTAATTGAAAAACTAATTAACTGGGCAGTTATTAACTATCAGTTTTAAAACTGAGAAACTTCTTAAACCAGTCTTATTTCTCCTCTGACCTTAGGAGTTACTTTCAATTTTATTTTTTAAATGAACATATGGTAAAATTGCCTTTATTTTGTTCTACAGCGCTATGAATTTTTAGCACACAGATAGATTTGTGTCCTCCACGGTCAGGATACAGAACACATCACTCTAAACACCTGTCTTGTGCTGACCCTGTGTCGTCACACCCACCTCCCCTAACAACTAACAACCACTGACCTGTTCTCTGTCAATATAGTTTGTATCTTTTGAGAGTGTCATATAAATTGAGCCATACAGCTTGTAATCTTTTGAAACTGGTTCCTTTCACTCAGCATTAATAACTCTGAGATTCATCCAAGTTCTTATGTTTCAATACATGATGCAGAAAATTAATGAGAATAGTTGGTCTTTGAAAAGGCCAAGAAAAGTTGATAAACCTCTAGCAAGACTGATGAAGAAAAAGACAGAAGACACAAACTACCAATATCAGGATCAAAAGAGGATCTGTCACTACAGACCCCAAAGAACAACTCTAGGTATGAAGTTCGACAGCTTAGATGAAATGGACCAATTCCAAAGAAACCACAAATCACCAAAACTCACCCAATAAGAAATACATAACATAAGTAGTTTTACAGTTATTTAAGATACTAGGTTTAAAATCTTCCAGAAAGGAAATCTTCCGCCTACTTGCTGCCATTGCTGTTGCTGCCAGAACCCCTTTTCTTGCTCTTCAGGCCTTAACTAGGAGCTTCTAAGTCTGTGCTGATGCCCAGGTATCTCTGAGTTCTGTCCAGGGGACACAAAGGGGAAAATGTGGTGAACTCAACACTGGTTCACTGATTCTTTGAATGCTTGTCTTTGTTCCCAATCTGCCTGCTACTGTTTACTTTTCAGAGACCTTAAATGGCTGCTGCACATATTCTGTCCAGGTTTTTTTTTTTTTTTTTTTCCAGTACACGGGCCTCTCACCATTGTGGCCCCTCCCGTTGCGGAGCACAGGCTCCGGACGTGCAGGCTCAGCGGCCATGGCTCACGGGCCCAGCCGCTCCACGGCAGGCGGGATCCTCCCAGACCGGGGCACGAACCCGCGTCCCCTGCATCGACAGGCGGACTCTCAACCACTGCGCCACCAGGGAAGCCCTGTCCAGGTTTTATAGGCGCATTCAAGGCGAGAGACAGGGTGGGGTGCAAGTAGTCCATCCTGCCCAGAACTGAAACTTTAAAGTCAACTTTTAATAATTCCTTGTCTACTGGGTAAAAATGCAGATAGGCTACATAATTTACTTGGGAAACATTGAGGGAATATCTTTCTCATTTCCGTGTTCCATCACTGTATATCCCTAAGTACAAATGTGGACTGAGCTGGTCATTTGTTTTTCTTTCAAAAGTACTCAGGTAATAGACTGCCTGCAAACAAAGTGTCAAATGAAATGCATATATTTTTTTAACATCTTTTTTGGAGTATAATTGCTTTACAATGGTGTGTTAGTTTCTGCTTTATAACAAGGTGAATCAGCTATATATATACTTATATCCCCATATCTCCTCCCTCTTTCATCTCCCTCCCACCCTCCCTACCGCACCCCTCTAGGTGGTCACAAAGCACTGATCTGAGCTGATCTCCCTGTGCTATGCTGCTGCTTCCCACTAGCTATCTATTTTACATTTGGTAGTGTATATATGTCCATGCCACTCTCTCACTTCATCCCAGCTTACCCGTCCCTGTCCCTGTGTCCTCAAGTCCATTCTCTATGTCTGCATCTTTATTCCTGTCCTGCCCCTAGGTTCTTCAGAACCTTTTTTTTTTTTTTTTTAGATTCCATATATATGTGTTAGCATATGGTATTTGTTTTTCTCTTTCTGACTTACTTCCCTCTGTATGACAGATTCTGGGTCCATCCACCTCACTACAAATAACTCAATTTCGTTTCTTTTTATGGCTGAGTAATATTCCCTTGTATACGTGTGCCACATCTTTATCCATTCATCTGTTGATGGGCACTTAGGTTGCATCCATGTCCTGGCTATTGTAAATAGAGCTGCAGTGATGAAGTGCATATTTTGAATGTTTGGTTTTCAGAGTCCTAGCCTTCCGTGCAGGAATGCTGCTATGTAATACCTACTGACTCTTCTCACTTCAAACCTATAGCTTTTTTTTTTTTTTTTGCGGTATGCGGGCCTCTCACTGTTGTGGCCTCTCCCATTGCGGAGCACAGGCTCCGGACGCGCAGGCTCAGCAGCCGTGGCTCACGGGCCCAGCCGTTCCGCGGCATGTGGGATCCTCCCAGACCGGGGCACGAACCTGTGTCCCCCGCATCGGCAGGCAGACTCTCAACCACTGCGCCACCATGGAAGCCCCAAACCTATAGCTCTTTTAGCCTTGTCCCCATGACCATGGACTGTAGCCCAATGTGTATACATGCAGAGACACACATCAAGAGGACAAAAATTACATGTCCTATAGGATCTATATAACCACACAAATTATACTAGCATATAAAGGTTTTAAAAAGTTATACACTATGATTCAGAGGTATGGAAATCTAACATTATTTCCCCATGACTGAATTCCACTTGCTGTGAGCCCCTATCTCCTCTGGGGGTGAAAAGTTAATCTTGCCACTTCAGGGTAATTCAGCATCTGCCTGTTTAGTATTTGATCTCTTTCAGCAAATTACTCAGTGAATTCATAATTTAAACATACTCACTTGAAAGTGCATACCCTATGTTGGAGTATTTCTTTTCCTCCTTCTCCAAAATGGCATCATGAGGTAGGGGAAGCTTACTTACCATCCACCATGGCCACGAGGGTGACATCTCTCTCATGCACAATCCTGAATCCTGAAGGACTCGTGTGTCTCATGTGATTTGGCCACTGGTTGCTGGCATCTTTCCCTACTGCGTCCTCTCTGGATGTAATTGGTCCCACTTGGCCTTTGTGTGTTGGCATGTGCTGCTACGACCTGTGGCTCCTGCCATGGTCTTGACCTTCAAGGCTATAAACTCTGCCCTCTTGTGGTCCCTACTCCATCCATGTCTCTTTCACTGGTTGCATCTCAGCCCTTCTGTATTCGCCACTGGGACAGGTAGAAACTGCTTAGCCTCTTCCGTGCCATGCTTCAGCCTCAGGGAAACTCGGTACAGTATCTAGAGGTTCACCCTCTGCTTGAACACACCGTGCTGCCATTTCTTCAGTGTGCTCCAAAGTTCCAAACAGAACACATCCCGTAAACTCTGGGGTTTCCTTGTCTTGCCTCCACACCTCACTCTGTTCGGCCAAGCCTAGTGTGCTGAGGGGTGCTGAATTCCTTCTCATAGCTCCAGAAAGCATCTTAGCCTCCATTATGTCCTCTCTGGATCTCTCCAAGCTCTCCACCTGCCACCCCTTCCCCACAACTAATATGGCTTTTGCCCTTGGTTATAAGATTAATGTCCTAATGCAATAGCTTTTTTATACACAAGCTACTGCTGTCTCTCAAATGTAATGAAAAAGAAGTGCTATTATTTACAATAGCACTAACAAGTAAAAACATAAATTTCTTATAAATAAATGTGTAAGATCTATATAAATAAAACTATGAAATTTTACAGTGGAGTTACTGTAGAGTAGATAGCTCAATAAATGGAGACTTCTCAAGTTTCTGGTTAATATTAATGAAATCAATTTGTCACAAATTAATATAGACATTCAATAATGTTTCAAATCACAATTTCAGTGAGGTTCTCGATGGCATTTAACAAGCCAATTCTAAGGCTCATTTGCAAAATAAAATGCTCAAAAGTAGCCAATAAATATGCAAAAAAGAACAATGAACAATGATGGGGTTTTTGTTCTATTAGCAAATCAAGGCCTATGAGCTATAGTAATTACAAAAGCCCTCATGATTAATCTGTTAAATTAGAGAAGGATAATTTTTTAAATTGTGATATTTCAAAAGCTGATCTTGTGCTCAATGGAAAAAGTGTAGAATGGAAGTTATCATTTTGTCTCAATATGCTTAACTTTATTCAAAATGAGCTCTATACATTATGATAAAAATACTAGGTTAAAAATACTAAGTAATACTTATAGAATGAAAATTGAATGAGTATAGTCAATTCTGTATTCTTGTTTTTCTTATAAGAGATGATTCAGAGTGCAGTTCAGCCAACATATTCATTCATTCAACAGAAATTTTTTATAACCTTTTGATCTGTTCAGCCATTTCTCCCATCCCCCATCTCTAGCAATCACCAATCAGTTCTCTATCTATTCTGTATGTTTTTGTTTTTGATTTTGGTTTTCTTTTTAATTCCACATTTAAGAGAGATCGTATGTCTTTCTCTGATTTTTTTCACTTAACATAATGAACCTTGAGGTCCTTCCATGTTGTCACAAGTGACAAGATTTCATTCTTTTTAATGGCTAAATAATATTCCATTGGCAGGAGTTCATTCTTTTTTAATGGCCAAATAATATTCCATTGTGTATATATATACACCACACTTTCTTTATCCATGCATCCATTGATGAACACTTAGGTTGTTTCCATATCTTGGCAATTGTGAATAGTGTTTCAGTGAACGTGGGGGTGCATATATCTTTTTGAGTTCGTGTTTTTGTTTTCTTTGGATATATACCCAGAAGTGGAATTGCTGGATCATATGGTAGTTCTATTTTTAATTTTTTGAGGAATCTCCGTACTGTTTTCCATAGTGGCTGCATCAGTTAACATTCTCACCAGCAGTGCATAAGGGTTCCCTTTTCTCCACATCCTTGGCAACACTTTCTTGTCTTTTTGATAAGAGTCATTCTAACAAGTGTGAGGTGATATCTCATTTTGGTTTTGATTTGCATTTCCCTGATGATTAGTGATGTTGAGCATCCTTTCACGTGCCTGTTGACCATCTATATGTCTTCACTGGAAAAATGTCTGTTCAGATCTTCTGCCCATTTTTAACTGGATTGTTTGGTTTTGTGCTATTGAGTTGTATGAATTCGTTATATATTTTGGGCATTAACCCCCAAGATATATGATTTTCAAATATTTTCTCTCATTAAGTAGGTTGCCTTTTATTTTGTTGATGGTTTACTTTGCTGTGCAGAATCTTTTTAGTTTGATATAGTCCCATTTGTTTGTTTTTGCTTTTACTTTTGGTGTCAGGTTCAAAAATTATTACCAAGACTTATATCAAAGAGCTTACATCCTATGCTTTCTTCTAGGAGTTTTAAGGTTCTATATTCAAGTCTTTAATCAATTTTGAGTTGATTTTTGTGTGAGGTGTAAAATAGTGGTCCAGTTTCATTGTTTTGCATGTGGCAAGAGAATTCCCAACAACATTTGTTGAAGAGACTAACACCATTTATTGAAGAGACTGTCCTTTCCCCATTGTATATTTTCGGGTCCTTTGTTGTAAATTAATTGACCATATATGGGTGGATTTATTTCTGGGCTGTCTCTTCTGTTCCATTGATCTATGTGTCTGTGTTTATGCCAATACCATATTGTTTTAATTATTATAGCTTTGTAATAGAGTTTTAAATCAGGGAGCATGATGCCTCCAGCTTTGTTCTTCTTTCTCAAGATTTTTTTGGCTATTTGGGGTCTGTTGTGGCACGATACAAATTTTAGGATTAAACATTTTCTGTGAAAAACACCATTGGAATTTTGATAGAGATTTTATTGAATCTGTAGATTGCTTTGGGTAATATGGACATTTTAATAATATTAATTTTTCCAATCCATGAGCATGGAATATCTTTCCATTTATTTGTATTTGTATTTCAGTTTCTTTCCTTAATGTCATGTAGTTTACAGCATACAAGTCTTTCACCTCCTTGGTTAAATTTATTCCTAGGTATTTTACTCTTTTTGATGCAATTGTAAATGGGATTGTTTTCTTAATATCTATTTCTTTTTTTTTTTTTTAAGGGAACGCTATTTATTTATTGATTGATTGATTTTTTGGCTGTGTTGGGTCTTCGTTTCTGTGCAAGAGCTTTCTCTAGTTGCGGCAAGTGAGGGCCACTCTTCATTGCAGTGCGTGGGCCTCTCACTGTCGCGGCCTCTCTTGTTGCGGAGTGCAAGCTCCAGACGTGCAGGCTCAGTAGTTGTGGCTCATGGGCCTAGTTGCTCCGCGGCCTGTGGGATCTTCCCAGACCAGGGCTCGAACCCGTGTCCCCTGCATTGGCAGGCAGATTCTCAACCACTGCACCACCAGGGAAGCCCTTAATATCTATTTCTGATAGTTTGTTATTAGTGTATGGAAACACAGCGGCTTTTCACTGTTGAGTATGTTAGCTGTGGCTTGTCATAAATGGCCTTTATTATGTTGAAGTACGTCCTCTCTATACCCACTTTGTTGAGAGTTTTTATTATAAATGGATGGTGAATTTTGTCAGATCCTTTTTGTGCAACTATTGAGATGATCATATTATTTTTATCTTTTATTTTGTAAATGTGGTGTGTCACATCAGAAGTATTTTTTATAATTATGGAGTCGAACACGGTTTCCTAAGGAAAACATCAAACCCAGAAGTAACAAAGCAAAATGCTAACAAATTTGTACAAAATTTAAATGTTTGTACTAGAATATCTGGTTTGTTCACTGAGCAGAGTAGATTCTCAGTAAATATTTGTTGGATGAATGAGTATAAAAATGAATTATAAACAAATTAAAATATAAGCAAAATAATGGGAAGAACATTTGTCAAATATATAAAAAGTAGTAATACGCAAAATATATAAAGTATGATGCTACAAACCCAAAGATAAACAACTCAATAGAAAAGTGTAAAAAAAAACGTAGAAGGAATAAAAATAAATGGCCAATAAACTCATAAACAGATGCTCAACATCATTAGTAACAAGAAAAATGCAAATTAAAACAAGATATTTTTGTTTATTATTCTGAGAAAATTCTAAATATTGATAATATCCAGTTGCTGTGGATGAGGGTAACACTTCTGGTGGGAATGTATAAAACTGGTAACGCCATTTGGGAGGGAAATTTGGCCGTACCTTTCAAGATTAAAAATGCCTATCTCTTTTGATCCAATGTCACTTCTGTGAATCTATTGAAAGCAAAGTTGATTCTGTAATAGGTATATGTGCAAGGATGTCCACTGCAGTATTGCTTGTAAAACTGAGAATTGGAGCAATAAAAAGCCTAGAAACTTTGGTAAGGCTAAATAAATTATGTGGAGTACATGTAGTCATTTAAAGGAATGAAACAGACATATATTATTGACATCAAAATAGTTTTTAGGTATATAGTAGAGTTTAAAAAGCAAGTAAAATTCCACATATAAAATGATCCATTTATATGAAAATAAAAAGGTTATTATATGAATATGTAAGTGCATGGAAGAAGGACTAAAAAGATATATACTGACTGTGGTTACCACTGGGGAAGAGAATGAGGTAGAGAGAAGTGAGGTCCTCATATTTTATTACATATAGTTATATTTTACTCAGATCTCTTACAGTGAGAATATATTCATGTATCACTTGGTAATAAAAAAGAGAAAATAAGAGGAAGCTTTATGCAAAAGTCAAGAAAGGAATAAAGGTAGAGAGGAAGAAAAGGAATCAAAGTGCATTAAGCATGTACAATAGAAGTAGAGACCTAGATGAAAGAAAGCCCATTTAGTCTTCTGAAGAGGCTCTCTGCTTAATCCTGGCTGGTGCCTGATTAGCCCACCAGAGTAGTTAAGATCTTATTCTTGCTCTATTTATCAGGTACTGTGCTGCTGCCAAGCTCTGTGAAGGGACAGGGGTTCTTGGAAATGGCTTCTGCATGCAAATCAAGGTGGGGAAGACCCCCATCCTCTGTGTAACACATGGATTTGATTCAGCCCTAAGAGCAATCTTGAGTCAAGTTGCTGGCTGTTGTCTTTTGTGCTCCCTCCCCTAAGTTACAGTGGTCTTTCATGGAAGCCTGAGACGGCATGTAATTTGTGTCTCTGGGAATATTTATGAAAATTCACGTTTATGTAACATTCCTTAGCTTTTCCGTAGTCCTGGGGGCTAACCTAATGAATAGGTCCCTAGCTGCTGAATGATTTTGTCAATAGGGAGCATATATTCCTCTGTAACACAGGCAGAGAATACCAGGAGCATAGACTTTGCTCTGGTGTCAGGAACAGGAGAACAGCCACAGGTCCATACCCATTCATGAGGACAGTTGATGCCTGACTCCCAGTTCTGTCCTTCCAGTTATTCCCTGTGCTGAGTATTATTAGTTCCGAAGGCTGCCGTAACAAACTACCATACACTGGCTGGCTTGAAACAATAGAAATGTATTCTCCCACAGTTCTGGAGGCTTAGAAGTCGAAATCAAGATGTCAACAGGGCCCTGCTCCCTCTGAAGGCTCGTCTAGCTCCTGCTGGTTGCTGGGCAGTCTTGGCATTCCTTCCTCAGCTTGTAGCTGCATCACCCCAGTGTCGGCCTCCACTTGCACATTGCCTTCTCCCTGTGTTTCTCTGTGTCTGTGTCCGAGTTTCCCTCTCCTTTCTCTTCTAAAGGTATCAGTCATTGGATTTAGGGCTCACCCTAATGCAGTATGACCTCATCTTAATTAATTACATCTTCAAAGACCTTGTTTCCAAACAGTGTCACATTCGGAGATTTCAGGTGGATATGAAATGTGGGGGGACACTACCCAGCTCACTGCACGGAGCACCCCAATTTAGATTTCCCACACCTTTCAGCATTCTGATTTACTCTTTGGGTGACCTTCATGCTTTTGTCTTGTGGCTCATTTTTCCTCCTTTGTGTATGTGTTCTTTTTTTTTTTTTTTGCGGTACGTGGGCCTCTCACTGTTGTGGCCTCTCCCGTTGCGGAGCACAGGCTCTGGACGCACAGGCTCAGCGGCCACGGCTCACGGGCCCCGCTGCTCCGCGGCATGTGGGATCTTCCCGGACCGGGGCACGAACCTGTGTCCCCTGCATCGGCAGGCGGACTCTCAACCACTGCACCACCAGGGAAGCCCTGGGTATGTGTTCTTCTTTGCTGAACTTGACCATATGCTTCTGACAGTAAAGCTTCATACATTTTACTTCTCCAAACACCCAAAGTCTCAGTAACCCCAGCTCTAGACCTATTGGGGCAGCCTGTCCCATTGCCCTCATGTGTATATACATGCTCATCTAATCAGTTCCCTAGTATTTAGTTTGGAAGATTTCTTTACTTGGTCCATGGCTTACTACAAGGCTAGGCATGTGATCAGTTCATAATAATTGCTTGTTGACTAGAAGCAAAATACTTCTTTTAGGGAGCAGGCAGAAGAATTTAAACTGCTATGTTCTTTAAAACAAAGCAAAACACACACTTCTGAACAAAACGCATTGTATAATCAAGTACGTGACACTAAGTTCCCAGTCGCTGTGGAATAGTCTTGGCTGGTTTTGCTCTTTCCAGTTTTCTTCTTTCCAGCTTTGGGAGCAGGTTTCTTTTATTCTAGTCACAGCTCAGTACGGTTGGCCAACTTTCTCTTTTTCTCCCAGGTTCAACTATTTCATCCAAAATTTCCATTTTTGATCCTTCTTTCAAAAAGTCTGTTTAGGGCTTCCCTGGTGGCGCAGTGGTTGAGAGTCCGCCTGCCGATGCAGGGGACACGGGTTCATGCCCCGGTCCGCGAAGATCCCACATGCCGCGGAGCGGCTGGGCCCGTGAGCCGTGGCCGCTGAGCCTGCGCGTCCGGAGCCTGTGCTCCGCAACGGGAGAGGCCACAACAGTGAGAGGCCCGCGTACCGCAAAAAAAAAAAAAGTCCGTGCAGTTTGGGCCTATAAATAATTTCCACATTGTGCTCTCTATTTTCCAACATGGATAGAAATAATGATAACAAAAGTAATGACAAAACCCCTTAATTTTATAATGTGCAGTTCTAAATGATGTGTACATTTAATAAGCCACAGATTTCTAATTTTTAACCTTGTCCTTATGATGTGGTTGGTGGTGACATTGATTTCATTTTGATTGGGTACAATGGTGGGCTTTGGGGAGGACCCAGCACTCCTTGTGGGGAGGAGGGAATGTGGCAGGAGTGGTGGAAAAAGCAGAGGAAAAGGGACGTCCTCCAGCAGAAGCCCTTATGTCACCGCGGAGATACTTTCAGGGCTTCCTTCTTCCTTCAGGAGTGCCCATGTTGTTTCCTGACGGACCACGTGATTCAAAACTACAAGTGTGTTGGCAGCATAAAAGTCTGAATGATAACCATGATGGGCCAAGAGATTCCATGCTTGGTATGTCAGTACTAGAGGTGGTTCAAATGCGGGTCAACCAGGTTAGGAAAGCTCTATTCATATCTGTCTCCCTTTGTTTGGAAATACTTTATAATGCCTCATTTCTAGATGCAGTTTTGTAGTAAAAAATCTCAGTACCAAGTTACATAAGTAATTGCATTTGGCTGTTATAATAATTATTATTACGAGTTGATTTATGCCAACCAGCATAACTCCTGAGGGACCAGTTAGTTACACAACATCTGTAGCAAGCAGGCACCTGGATCTCTTGCCTTAAGTTATTTCATGTACTTTTGCTAACTTTTTTTTGGCTGAAACTCTCAGGTCACTGCACCCTAGTCCCAGGCAGCAAAGCTCTTCTTTAGAAGCAGGACTGCCAAATATCTCTTCATATGTGCACCTATTTCATGTGTATTCCATCTCCACTCCTTCCTGAAGAATGACAGTCCCCCTCTCACCCTTTGAACCAATATATAGGACTTAGGTCAAGTTGAAGGGCTCTACCTCATCCATGTCGGTTTCTTCTTCAACCTCTAGAGTAGTAATAACTCCTATGGGTTTAGCGTGAAGGTCTCAGGCAGCCTGCTGAGTGCTCAACGTTACTAACTCGTGCCATTCTCATAGTGGTCTCTGTAACAGGGCCCCTGGGTCAGACCCAACCTGCTGTCTGGTTTTGTATGGCCACAGGCTGGGAATAGGTTCCATATTTTTAAATGGTTGGAAGAAAAAAAGAAAAGATGATATTTTGTGCCATATGAGGAGTACATGAAATTCAGATTTCCGTGTTTTATTGGAACACATCACGCCATTTGTTTACATCTTGTCTGAGGTTGCTTTCACGCTACACCTGAGGGGAGTAGTTGAGATAGCGACCTTGAGGCCTGCAAAGTGAAAAATATTTACTGTCTTACCCCTTATAGAGAAATTTTGCAGATCCCTACTTTAGGTGGCTGGTTGCATTATTATCCCCATCTTACAGATGAAGAAATGTAAGCTGAGAGTTTTAAGTTTGTCTGTAGCCATTTGTCCACATGGTGAACTTGAGATTAAACATGTTGGATATCAAAGTCCCTGTTGGAGCTTCTCTGGAGCAGCAGAGGCAGTCAGAGAATTCCAAGAACAAGTATTTGTGAGGGAGCTTCTCAGCCCTCCAGTATCCTCTAACAGAGTTCTTAGAGTGTGACTTCCTTCTGTGCACGTGTGTGTGTATGTGGGCATGCCTGTGTGTATGATTAAAGCATAAGAGAGAGCTATAGCAGGAGGAGGATGAATTAAATAAATTTTTTAAAAAACCCCTGCTTTAGAAGCAGAGGAGATGCGGTACCAGTAACATCTAGGAGGCTGCTGCTTGTCATTTCAGTAAAAGAGGGATGGAGGGATTATCCCTGCTGTTGATGATGATAGTAACAGTTGTTGCTGAATGATAATAATCACTTCCAACTAGAAGAGAGCAGTCGTTAAGAGAGCAGTTCTCTGTGGCTGGCTTATTTGATCATATCCCAAGAGTTATAGTTCGGTAAACGAGTGAGTGAGTAATGCTTTGCCCTTTCGGGGCTGTCGTTTTGCACATGCGCAGAAAGAGTGTGTGCTCCTGGGCTGTTTCATCGCGGAGCGCCGCTCATCAGCATCCCTGCGAGTGCTGCTGCCCAACGGAGAGGTGGGGTGTGGTCCTCAGCTCTCACTCTAAAAGCCCTGGAAGGAGCTGCGAGGGACAGTGTTCATTTGGTTGGGAATAAAAAGGTGTCAGTTGTTCTGAACGGGCCAGGAACCCCTGACGCCTACTTGGAGTCCTTTGGAATGTAAGCCTTTTATTTGTGGGGTGTCAGGGATCATTTCTGCAACCAAACCCTTTGAAATATTTCTCCAGAGTCTGAAAGAGTCTGACAATTGGTCACATTTTTTTTTTTTTTGGCCCAATAGAGTCCCAGAGGAGGGAGTCGTAAGAGAGACATATTCCAGGTGTGGGTATTGCCCTAACATCTGCCTGCCAGAGCCATGGGCTCTGTGCCTTAACTACTGTTTGAAGGAGTTTGTGAAGGTTTTTCATAGCTGTCAACCAGAATGTGTATGAGAAAGATCATGAGTTTATGTGTATATTCCCAAAGTTACGTATTTGTTTTTCTATTGTTCTTTACGGTGATTGGAGAAAGACCACTGCATTTTAAGGAAAGCTGCTAAGGGATGTTTCACTGGCAAAAACAAACACACAAAAAAATGAGATTTGTTCTTACAAACGTTTGAGGATGGTTGTCGATTAAAAATAGAAAGTCATTTTTTTTTCATTTTCACCAGGGAGCCTGCTCACCTAATCGTTTCTTATCCCCATCTCCATTTCTGGGCAAGGTTTCAAAGTGGAGATGAGGAAGTCTGTTTCTGCTTTATAAACGGCTATTCCTCTCCCCGTGTTCTCAATGTTAACACACCACCCAAATGATAATACCCTGAGATCTGCTGATGCAAAAAGGGGCCCCTAAGCTGCCCAGTGGTGACACTTGGCCTCCCCAGCCCTCGTCTGGCAGGTAGAGAGGGCTGTGGGAGAGGAGCCCTGCCGTTTTCAGTGCAAATAACATGCTCCTGGCATTTTAAAGTGGAGTTTTGCATTTTTTCCCTTCTCTGCTCCTCAGCGGTGTTCTCATTGTTAGCACTTACATGCATGGCTGAGTAACGCTTTTTCAGCTGTTGACTTAAGTACAATTCAGTCTTCTCCATCTCTTCCCTCCCATTTCCAACCTCCCGTTTCCTTCTCTTCTTCTAGTAGGAGTGTTTACCTAAATGTGAACTTTTGTTTGTTGGGATATTGTGCCGTGTGCATGTACCAAGAGCCCACTGGATCTGTCCGAACACCTCTGGGGAGGTCGACGAGAACCCCGGTGCTGTACCCTCTTCCAAAGCAGGAAACAGAGAAGTTAAGTGTCTTGCTCAAGGTCACTGTCTGAAGTCCCTTTTGAAGTTTGGGCACTCATACCCTGGGGGATTTGGGGTTCCCACCTCTCCGTGTGCTTCTATCACTGATGCCAAAGCCTTAGTACTACAGGAGAAATGAACTATGGTGTTGCCTCCCCGTGGGGTGACCATGCTGCCCAATCTAGTAAAGCCACATAGTGGCTCTTCATGATGACACCGTCAGGGAAGGGCCCTGAGCAGAGTGTGGGCTTTATTGCCTGCGTGTTACCTCCGTGCCAGGTGTTTCCTGCTCTGCAGATAGCTCCTTCATCGGACATTTCCAACTCTGATTCTGCGCCAAATATTTGGCACAGGGAAGAGGCATCCTTTGCTTCCTTCCTCTTTCCCTGTAGCTTAAGAATGAAAAGCATGGAAGCTGGAATGGTAGAGACATTGAGCTGCTGGGAGAAGGGGTAGGCTCATCTCCAAAAGAGGATTTCGACCTTAGACTCATACCGGGGAGCACATGCCGGCTGTCACCTGGAGCCTGGGAAAGCTCCTTTTCCAGAATTTACACAGCTTGTGTTTTGACCCCAAAGCATTGCCAACACACATGGGGGGGTTGTTTAATGATTAAAATTTTTAAATAGTTGTATTTCTCCCCTTGTTTAATTTTCTAGAAGGTAGTAAAGAGAATTTCACTTACATTTGTGGCTTTGGTTGCGTGGAGATGAGAAAAAGGGAATGGGTGGGGGTGGTCTTCCCTCATCCCTTAAATCCTTTATTCTCCTCCATAGCATTTATGACCTTCAACATCCTATATATTTTGCTTATTTATTTTGATTTTATACCTGTTTACCCCACTAGAATGTGTCCTCCCTGAAGACAGAATTACTTATATTTATATCTAAACCTGGGCCTGATACCTAGTAGGTACTCAAAATTTTTGTTGATTGAATTAATTAATCCTTCCACTAGATGTAGCTATTCGAACCAACTCCAGAGTCCCTGAATTTGTTCCAGATGTTGAAGGGCAGAGGCTGAATTGTAGGACCTGAGATTTTCAAAATATAAATCCTAGAAAGTGCTATAGTGATTCAGATGGTAGACCTTCTAGACTAGTATTTTGATGGGATGAATGTTACGGCAACGCCTGGCTGTTCGCCTTGACATCTGCCTCAGAGGTTGGACATCATCATTCATTCATTCAGCCAGACAGGCAGAGAGTCGATCTTTTATCAATAATTAGCTCTGGGGATAGAAAGCTGAACAAGATATATAGCCTCATTCCCTCATAAATCTTGTCATCTATAACTAGATCAACATTTTGGGGGGAAATTATTTATCTTTTCAGCCTCTTCCAACCCTGTGAAGAAGCATTCCTTAGTGTCAGTGATGCTGGATCAATATGAGACAACAGTAGGGGTATATATGATGGTGGAAGAAAATGGGTAGAAAATTTCAGACTTGAAAAGTGCTGCCTCCTGATTTTTCTGCTACCTGCTCGCATCCCTTCTCTGATAAGGGGTCTATTGGTGAGCATATCATTAGTACCTTGTATTAGTTTCTTCCATGATCACATCCTAGCAAATGGCAAGATGCTTAGTGACTTTTTTCTGTATGGCTTAGCAATAGCATATACGAAAAGAATTCTAGCTGTTGGTCTTTTGTAGATTCAGAGTGAGTCAACATTGAGATGAGGCTGTTGAGGGTGAGCAACAGTTATGTCCAAAGCGAGGCCGGGGATGGTCCCCTCACCCGAGCAGCTCTGGCAACCCCTGGAGCCCTGTGCTTGAGGAAACACAGAGGAGGGAAGAATACACCCAGGGTGAGGGCACTCAAAACTGTTTCATATGAGGAACAGTTAAAAGAACTGAAGATGTTTATTTTAGAGAAGACTCAGAAAAACCGTAAGCTCTGTCTTCAAATGGTGGAAGGGCTCTCCATGTGGGAGAAGCATTAGATCATCCTGGAGCCTCAGGTCTTGGAACAAGGATGGCTGGGTGATAGGACTTCCTACAGTCAGGGTATTCAAAGGTGGCCGCCTGGGGAGCCACCTCTGAGCCTCACTGCTTGATCCCTTAGGAGGAAGGGAAGTCCTAATTTGTATCCTATCCGATGAGCCCAGATTCCTATTGAAGCCAGCCTAGGGCATGGCGAGCAGATATGCTGACCAGGTAGAAGAGAAAATGACAGCTCTCATTTGGGTCTGCTTCTGTGATCCTCCTTTCCTCTGTTTGCCTTCGGTCAGATGATTTTATTCCCCCAAATTCAAATATTCAGAGTCTCTATTAAAATATATATATTTAATAATATATGAAATAGTTAACAATACATGGAATAAAAATACATGCATTTAATGATATATATAATATACATTATTATTATATATAATACATATATTATATACATGATAGAATTGCTTGTATTGTAATGTGGGAACAACCTGAATGATGATTAAAAAAGAATAGTTGAGTAAATTCTAATGTATTATATGAACCATTATGCAGTCATTATGGACAATGAGTTAGATCTGTATCTACTGCCCTAGATGAATGGGCAGGCTAGAGAGTTAAATGAGAAAAGCAAGAGAAACATATTCCATACATAGTATGATCTTGTTTTATGAGAATAAATTATATTTTAAACATTACGTATGTAATCATGTTGGCATATAGTTTGTGTGAGGATGGCAAAAGTGGGGACGCATAGAGATGAAGTGGTTGTTAACAGTAGTTGGAGCGTTTTGGGTGGGGTGGGGACCTGAGGGACAGAAGGGGCAGGAATAGAGACAAAGTGAAGGAAAGTGAGAGGGGACAGCTCATCCATCTGTCTATCAATATCCATCTATCTACCTATCATCTATCTATTATTGTCTATCTAGCTTCATTGTTTGTACTTAAACAAGTCTTAATTTTGAGGACTTTAATAAAAGAAAGAAGAAAGAAAGAAAGGAAGGAAGGAAGGAAGAAAGAAAGAAGAAAATGTCTTTCACTTTTATGCTATTTTCTTTTTTTTTTACTCTGTTGCTCTTATAAAAACTGTCTCAACGTTTCTATTAAGGACACTCCAGAGGTTTTATAATAAAAAAAAAAACTATTAGTTTTCATTCTTTTGAGATGATGGTTTAAACAGTTGAAAGAAATCTGGGGAATGTATAAAGATAAAATATTTTGAATCAAAATTGAGTTTCTAGATATCGTGAAAGATGAATGACTTAAGAATCATTTGTATTTTTCTTCATTGTTTCTTTGCTGTATAAGAGGTATCCATTTTCTCCTAGTGCTCCAGAAAAATGTTCCCTTTCTTAAATCTAGGGAACACAGGGTCAGGTTAGGAGCACCCAACTCAGTTAAGAAATTTGCTAGTTTCTGGTGGGGAAGTGGAGCATTGAGTGGAGGGTTCTGACATGTGTGTGTGTGTGTGTGTGTGTGTGTGTGTGTGTGTGTGTGTGTGTTTTTTTTTTTTTTTGCGGTACGCGGGCCTCCCACTGCTGTGGCCTCTCCCGTTGCGGAGCACAGGCTCCGGACGCGCAGGCTCAGCGGCCATGGCCCACGGGTCCAGCCGCTCTGCAGCATGTGGGATCTTCCCGGACCGGGGCACGAACCCTTGTCCCCTGCATCGGCAGGCGGACTCTCAACCACTGCGCCACCAGGGAAGCCCCTGTATGGGTATTTTTCATCAGTTTTTCTCTGCTGAAATATCCAGTAAGATGCTGCTATGTTTTTCTGGGATTTGAATACTTTCTTTCAAACTATTTTAGATAATTGTTTTCCATATTAAATTATCCTCATTATACATTCATTTTTGATGCCAGTAGTTCTTTCTACATAAAGGATTTGTCTACATCCAGAATAGCCCCAGATGTTGTAGAATTGGCTGGTGATTTAACCCCTGCTGATTATGAAAGAAGATTTGAGACAGAATAGGGTGCTGTTTCATATTCACATTTGGATGTAGTCTCAGAGCTGATCCCAAGCAGCATACTGATACAGAGACAGATAATGAGTGGGTGTGTCAGATCGATAGAAATAATACTACTAACCATTCGTATTTCTTTGATTTTAAGATGCTCGTTTTATATACTAACTGAAATCTGAATGCATCTTACTGCACTTGTGTGCATTTATTAGGTTAATATTGCAAGTCAACAGTGGTCTTATAATTAAAAGAAATCCTATAGAATCCCCTTGGCTGGCTATTGAGTTCTGGAAGTTTTAATGCAATTAGAACATTCCAGAATCAATGAACCTCAACCAGAATTTCAGCGTTCATAATGCTATCCTGATTTAGACAAAGCAGGAAGTTATAAAAGTGTTTCTTTTCATGCAAGCAACTGCCTCATTGATAGATAACACTAAAATGATCCTAAAATTATACGAAGTAGGATCGGTGCATGGCGATTCCATTTTTAAAATCCTGATTTTAGGTCAACGGCACCGTCACTTTGGGAAAACTAGTCAAGTGCAGTGACATTTTTCCACCTCACAGGCTAGAAAAATATTTCACTAGGCCAAAAACCTGAGTGGTACTTACGAACAGTTTATCTGTCAGAAGAGAGTGGGAAGAATGGAAGAGAAAATGTTATTTGAATTTGAAGGAAAGAGCCATGACATGGGAAGGAAAGAGCCATGACATGGGAAGCCGTGCTGACTGACTAGATTGCCTGTATCCTGAGTTTGCTTTAGGTGTCTTGTCAAGCATTTCCATTGAGTTTTGTTGTCACTGTTGCTTCGTTTTCTTGGGCATAATATCTGTTCTTTCAGAAAATCCCCCTGCCCCTCCCCCCAGGCTAGGCTGGAGGGCTTCGTGGCTGACTCTCCTGTGTGTGTTTGAGTCCATGGTCTTTTGCTGCTTTTCTCATGCTTTTTCTTTATGACGTTTCAGCTCATCCACCATACACCATGTGCTTTAGAGTGAAATTCTACCCACACGAACCCTTGAAGATTAAAGAAGAGCTCACCAGGTATTTTTTTGTTTGTTTGTATGTTTAACGTGCCCCTTGAAACAGCCAGGGCCTCTGAGTTTTACTCTTGTCTAGAGCGGAGTGTCTCCACCAAGCAGGCGCTCAGCTCAGCATTTGGCTTGGAATGTTTCTCTTACATTTAATTGTCTTGGGACTTTTCAAACCGTTGTCATTGGGAGTGTAATTAACTGCACAAAAAAGCAGTGGGTTTAAGGAGGAGGTGCTCTCTGAAAACACCTGACAGGGGGATGCTAAAAATAAATAGAAGATGACTGCGTTTAGGATATGGGCAAATTCATAGCTAGTGCAGCCCCTGGGACCTGTCTTTTGGATCTAAGCTTTTCTGAAGGGAAAAGATCCCTTGACAGAATGATGAACTGTTTCGTCATCCCACATTCCGCTTGCTAAATGACCAACCGCGGAGCCGGCTTCCCTCTCCTTGTAGACTCTTCTCAGCCCAACTCTCTGCATTTTCTGGTTCTCGGGCCAGGGCCACGTGCAAATAGTCCACCTTCTGGGTGTTTGGCTTCCGTGAACAGCCTTGGCCAATGCCACTGAGCAGGGTCCCGAGAGGGCCAACTTGGTGGATGGAGAAGAGCCCATGTGTGCTTAGCTCTTAATGAGCCCCTGATCTGGTGACCGAAAAAAGTCATTGTGTCTAGTCATCTCTTAGCATAATCTGCGTGGGTCCGAAGGCAGCAGAGAAGCCAAGGCAGTTGACTCTGATCATCATGTTTAGAGTCACGTGCTGGGTTCTAGGGTACTGTGCTCTCTCGTTATCCACGAGGGTCTGGTAAAGCTCCACCATGGTGACACAAGGTGATGTTGGAAGGGAGCCATTCTCTGTTAGTAATTTGTGCACAGCTGTTGGCGGAGGTTTGTGCTTGGGGGCGGGGCAGGGTATGCGTGGGAAAGGAGATGATGGACATTGTAAGTAGTGGTTGGTGTTTTGCAATCTGGCCTGCTTTTAAATTAAGGTAAAATTCACGTAACATAAATTTTTTTTCACCGTTTCAAAGTGTACAATTCTGGAGCATTACGTACATTCACACTGTAAGGCAACCATCACCATTATCTAGTTCCAGAACATTTCTTATCACCCCAAAAAGAAAGCCTGTACCCATTAGCAGTCACTACCCACTCTCCCATCCCCCAGACCCTGGAAACCACTCATCTACTTTCTATCTCTATGGATTTACCCGTTTTGGACATTTCATATAAATGGAATCAAAGGGTATGTGGCTTCGGCCTGCTTTGGGCTTGAAAAATTTATTCATTTATTTGTTAAGTACTTCCTCAGTTCCTGCTGTCTGCAAGGGCTATATGAACCACCTAAATAAATAAATAAAGATATTTGTCCTACCCTCTGGGTGCTAACACTGTAATTAGGAAGATCAAATCAGATACTAATGCCAGGCATTATTTCATCAGGGGCCAATATAGCTCACTTTTGTCACTTGTTTTCTTTAAGACCCTGACCAGAGGATAAAAATTGAATATGTGTCACAATATAAATTAAGGATGGGTCATTTGTTGGTGATGTTGAGAAAAGTCCCATTTGAAAGTAAAAGGGTACAAAGTTTTAGTTAAATCCCTCTCAATTAAATTTGCTAGCACTTCCCTGCATTTGTCTGAATAACTAAGGTATGAATTGTGCGACATTGCAAACATTTTTATGTCTCCAAAGGAAATTAAGACAATACAGGTAGAAATGGGTTTTTCTGAGTCAACACAGTCCTTAGAATTCAAAAGGGATCTACAAACTGTGGAATGACTCAGGTACTTATGATTTAAACCCTATCTTGAAAGAATTTAGTTTTTATTGTTTGATGTTATTTTATCATAAGATTAATCTAAAATTTAAGAATTTAATAAATGAGAAGCTAAGATCACATTCATGACCAGGCTAAGGGGTAAAGAAACATTGAGAAAAAAGCAGTTTTAAAAGAGCAAAACAACAAAAATACTCACCAAAAAGGATATTTTTTTAATCCTTCTTTTATCTCTCCGTTTACACAGTCACCTTACAATCCTTTAGATTTCTGAGGCATTTGTAAATGCGATATACAATTGAATGTAATAAAAGCATGTTGGTTTTAAATTTTTTAGTAAGAACCGCCTTTAAATTCATGTTAGATAGAGAAGCTTGTCACTAATGGGGGCATAATAATGTATGCCCCAGATCCTCCTGTGTTTTTGTTGCTTAATTCTTTCATGCAGGGAGGGATGAGACTGAAGGAAAATGCATTATTATTATTATTTTGGTGGCTATTATATTAAAAAATGAGTATCTGAACCTGAAGCCATTTGCAAGGCTCAGTGGATTATGTGGAATCCGTAATAATCCATGATTATCTCTAGAGTTCACTAATGTGATCAAGGACCCAAACTCAGCTGTTGTGAAAGCGGATTTTCTTTTCTCAGGAAGCTTTTGTCAAACTCAATTTCTGAGTTATGGGATCAGAACCCAAACGTCTCATTCGTCAGTAAATATTTATTTGAAACGATTTTCCACTACTAAACTCACCAAAACGTGGACAGGAATGCTTTTTGTTCAATGCATACCTGCAGCACGTAGAAAAGAAACTTGATGGCATTTAGCCAGGTAGTTTACATTTTTTAAGAAAGGAAAGATTTCATCATCTCAAGTATTTGTGTGACCTTGGTATTGTGAATGATCTAGGGCCATGGTCCTCAAAGTCACATCCCTGGATTAACAGCAACAGCATCACTTGGGAACTTGGCCCCTGCCCCAGACCTGGGATGGGGCCCTGCAATCTGTATTTTCACAAGCCCTCCAGGTAATTTTAAAGCACGTCAAATTTTAAGAACCATTACTCTAAGGCAATTGGATTTTCAAAAGTATTACTCTAAGGCAATTGGATTTTCAAAAGTATTAGTTTCTTTAGGCAGATATTAGAGTGTACAATTCAGTGGGTTTCGTATGTTCTTAAAGTTGTGCCACCATCACCGTGATCTCCTTCCAGAACATTTTCATCACTGCAGTAGGAAACCTAGTATGCAAGCAGTCTCTCCCCATTCCCCATTCTCCCCAGCCCCTGGCAGCTACTAAGCTATGTTTTTGTCTCTGTAGGTTTGTCTATTCTGAAATTGTATACAAATGGAATCATATAATATGTGGCCTTTTATATCTGACTTTTCACTTAGCTTAATCTTTTCAAGGTTCTTCCATGTTGTAGCATGCATCAGTAGGTACTTCCTTCCTTTTATGGCTGAATAATATTCCATTGTATGGATAGACCACTTTCTTTTATCCTTTCATCAGTTGATGGGCATTTGTTTTAGCTATTATGAAGAATGCTGCTATGAGCATTCATATACACATTTTTGTGAGGACCTAGATTCTGATTTAATTGGGTCTAGGGTAGGGTCCATGTTGGTATTGTTTAAAAGCTTCCCCAGGTGATTCTAACATGCAGTCCCTCTGAGAACCTCTGGTTTAGAACCTTATTACTCAAGTGTGGTCCATGGGCCTGCAGCTCAGCTTTACTGGGGCGCTTATTAGAAATATGGACTCTTGAGCCCCACCCAGACCTACTGAACCAGAATCCACATTCTAACAGCATCTCTGGGTAATTCACGAGCTCACTAAAGTGTGAGAGACACCAGTTTAGGGAGATACTCTGGGTCCTTGATGGCCAGTGTAATACTGTTCCCTTGACAAAATGTACACTAACTCCAGATAAGAAATTTATTAGGGACTACCTTTATGTCCTGCACACAATTCCATACAAAGTTGGGGACAGAGAGTGTCATTTGGACCTCCATTGTGTGTCCAGTGCCTAGCACTGTCATAGCATAAAGCGGGTGTGAGATAAAGATTCATCAAGTGGAACCACCAGGGAGCCACTGAACCCTTCAGTGCATCTGTGTGTCCGGGGATGGCGAGCTCCAGCACTCGGGGAGGCGGGCGGGTGCTGCCAGCCCCTGAGTGATCTGAGTACCTCAGTTACGCTCTCTGAGCGGGGTTGTGCATGAGGCTGCTCACAGGCTGAGTAAAGATCAGATTATTTGAGCCCTGGAGGTAGTGACTGGAACCGATTGGGTGGTACTCCCCACCTGGCCTCAAGAACCTGGAAAGAAGAAAAAAAGGTTGGTCTCTGCGACTTAAACTTCAAAATAAACAGAAAGAATCTTCACACACCTATAAAGTTAGTCAGAAACAATAGACCCCAGGCCTGAGCCTTCAATGAAAGAATCAGTCAGGCAAAGACATAGGAGGAGATCTGAAGAGGGCGTGATCAGCGTAGAGGAACAGAGGGGACAGTGACAAGATGAGCCTGAGCCAGGGGTGGTAAACTGACACCGCCCCCCCCGCCCCCGCCCCGCCATCCCCAGCTGAATCAGGCCCAGGCGTATTTTTCGTTTGACACTCCAGTGTTTTCAAAAACAGAGTTTGCTGCAACATTTAAAATTCAAAGGATTTCACTTCTAAACCCGTCGCCGTGACGCTGGAGCTGCACAGCGGCTGACCCCTTCGCGGGAGCCAGCACCCTCTGTTCTGCTTCCCGACCCCCTCACCCCAGCCTGTTTCACTCAGTAACAGGTTTGTCTGGCCCTGAGGCCATCTGTTTGCCATCCCTGGAGAAGCGGAGAGGACACTAAACAAATGACCGTTTGTGCTGTGAATAAGTTGGCTTTCTGGCCTCGTAACCAAGTCTTTTTGAGATTGATTAACATGAGTCTGTCTGTGCCCCGGACTAGTCTCTGTAGACTGAGTCCGATTCCTGAGTCCTCATTCCACAGAGAGCTCGGGCAGCCTGTAGCTGAGGTGCTGGTGGTGGTAACAGTGGCTGTGGTTGTCCTTGTGTGGGACTTTCTGCCAGGGACGGTGGCTGCTGGGCCCTGTGGCTCTCCTCCATCCTTCCTGTATCTCTTTGGAAAGGGCCAGCCACACAGCTCTGGAAGCTGCCTCAGACACTTCAGGTTTTCTGAACTCTGAGGGCTCCTCCCAGTTTTCCTCTGCTTGCCCTCTGAGGGGCTTGGGTAGGGCTCTGGTGACCCAGGTGCATGAAGCATGAGCAATCCTTCCACTTCTTCCAGGCCTCAGCCAAAACTTAGGGCGACTCTTTCTCCTTTTGCATTGCAGGTATCTTTTGTACCTGCAAATTAAAAGAGATATTTTCCACGGTCGACTGCTCTGCTCCTTTTCAGATGCTGCCTACCTGGGTGCCTGTATCGTCCAAGGTAAGTGTGGCCACGGCTGCCCATCCCCACCATTGTACTGGACAGTAGAGCTTTGGCTGTTCAGAGACTCCCTCCTCTCCAGCCTCTGCCCATCCAGCCCGTGTCATGGTTTGAGGCCAGGCAGGGCTGGGTACTTAGCAATGGACCCCCGCCTCCCCTTCCCTCCCAAGCCTCTGGGGTCCTGGTGGAAGGCTGGGCCGCAGTGGTCACAGGGGCCTCTGCAAGAACGGAGGTCCTCAAGGCCCCGAGATAGAGCTCAGACTCTCTGTTTCAAAGGAGCTGGAATGCTTGACTTTATAAGAAGCTTTGAAGGGATATGGGGTGTTCTGTGCTCTGAGCTCCAACCACCAGGTGTGGTGCGTGGTGGGTATATTGAGCGGGGAATCTATGTCCAGGAAGGTAGGTGTCAAAGGGGTGTCCTTTCAAACCTTTGAAGTGAAATATCAAAGCATTTATACATATGTATTCACATGAGTAGTATGTGTATATACGTGCACTGTATCTAATGCTTCAGCCTTTCTAGTCACGCAGTATGGTGAGGAGAGCATCAGGCTCACAGCCTGTCATTCTACAGTTTGAACCTGAATTCCCATTTCCTGGTTATTTCACCATAGATAAATGACTTAAACTCTTTAAGCTTCGGTGTCTTCATATATTGAATGAGGTGGTCATACTTGTGTGACAATTTCATGAGACTTATTCTCAGGGTTGAACAAGCCCCAGAGGGTGGGGCATTGGGAAGCAGTAAGCATATAGGACCCAGGGTAAGCTTCTGGATGTTTCGACCTGTAAGAAAAAAGTGTTTTAGAGAAGGCTGTCTCCAGAGCCCAAGGCAGAGCATCGTCATGGGGACGGGCCCAGGACCCAAGTGAAGAACGACTCAGATGTTCTGTTCCCCTGGGTCAGCTGGGAGGCAGCTGGCAGCAGGGCCTGCTTGGAGGGACTCAGGTGTTCCAGCCATTTGTAGCATGGATGCTGATGACATGTTTATGAGAGAAGGGGAGGATGGAGAGGGGAACTAGGAGAAGAGAGGAAGGATGGAGGGGAGAAGGAAGGAAGCAGGTGAGGACAACGGGAGAGAGAGAGAGAGGTTACCAAGTGAGCATGTCACCCTTATAAAGGATCTGAAATAATGAAGGAGCTTATGATGGGGTCATAAGCGGATCATGACAATCGTCTGTCTGATCACAATTCCAACCTTCGTTCACAGCTTAAGGGAGACACCCATCATTCTCCTGGGGGTTTCACTGTCGCTCACCACTGTCCCCATGGGATGCTCTGTGCTGTGAAATCGTTCCTAGGACCCTGTTTCCAGGTGTGTGTGCTCTCTGAGAATTCTGAAGTCTATCTGTGTTGCTTTTCCCCATCCTCTGGGAGCGACCTAGTGCCACTCAGCAGATTTTAGCACTGGTGTTGAAAACCCTTGGAGATACTCAAGTTTAAAGTTAGAATGACAGTGATAGCCTGATGGGAAATAGTCCTTCCATCTGCCCCAAGGTGGAGTGTGTGCTTCTGAAAGCTGCCTCTCTTATATAGAGCTAAGGAATGTTCAAACCCCAAAGTTCTTCTTCCCTGTGAAGACTGCACGTTCCTAGTTAGGGTGCACTGTCTTCCATGAGGGAAAAGCAAATCGATACTAATCCAAGCAACAGACTGGCGTATGAGGATTTCAGGACGCATTTAGGCATTAGTGAATCGTGGTCAGTTGTCCAAGGACAAGCTCAATATGGATCTGTAATGGGAAAACTCTCCATCCTGTTTTATGTTTGAAATAAAGCCACAAAGCCTCCATCCAGATGATCAGGGCCCTATTAATCCCTCGTTGCTATTATCACTGACCATACTCACAGATGCTGTCGAGAGAGTAGAGTTGGAAGTGAACTGACAGACCTCAAGAAAACCTTTCAGCTCTAAAACGCAGCAGTGTCCATGGACCATTTGTAGCAAATCCAGTAAAAGCTGGATTCGTCAAGTTCTCTGATGCTCGGGGTGGTATTACAGCAGCTCTAGAGATCATTACAAATGCAGATAAACATCTGCTTTGTCAGAACTGCTTATGCTTACAGAGAGCGATAGGGAATGTGAAGTAAATGATTAGAAAGCGGAGGACATGTGACTTTTTACTGGCCTCTTGTTTGCTAACACTCTTTGAAGGAGCATGTTTTAAGCTTCAGAATATTCTGAGTGTATAAAACAGGCAGCCACCCAGAGTTTTGCCACCGTACACACTGAATACAATGAGCATATTCAATACACGCTTTGCATTGTCTTCATAATACCAATTGCAAAACAAACACACGAAGGCCTAGGAATCTATTTATGTTCTTTCTTGATACAAATATCTTTCCTGTTCCTTCTACAAAACAGCAATATGGCAGGATTACCGTTCTTATCTCCTCTGCCTGGTGTGTCCAATCCCTGTGGGTCTGTGGCTCCGTCTTGATATTCAGAACTCCGTTCAGATGTCACTTCCTCTGAGAAGTCTTCCTGGACTACTAAAGTAGCCTCTCTCTGCACATCATTCTTTCTCATGCCCCTGTTCCGTTGTCTTTTTTTTCCTTTTCTTTGCGGTACACGGGCCTCTCACTGTTGTGGCCTCTCCCGTTGCGGAGCACAGGCTCCGGACGCCCGGGCTCAGCGGCCGTGGCTCACGGGCCTAGCCGCTCCACGGCATGTGGGATCTTCCCGGACCGGGTCACGAACCCATGTCCCCTGCATCGGCAGGCGGACTCTCAACCACTGCGCCACCAGGGAAGCCCTGTTCTGTTGTCTTTTAAGCACTTATATTTGAAATTATCTTGTTGAGTTGTTTGGGGGCTTATTATGCATTGCCCCTTATGTAGGATCTAAATTCCATGGAAGTGGAACTCTGGGGGCCTTTTTCACTGTAGTACCCCCATGTCTGGCACACAGTAAGTTCTCCACTAAATATGTTAAGTGAACTAGGGCACTTGCCTAAATCGCACCAATGTATGCTTTATTTCTATACTTGGGAAAGAGTCGTTGTTTCCCTACCTCAGCCATGTATTTGTCATGTGTTCTCTCAACATTTATTGAAGAGCTCCTAGGTGGCAGGCCACTGCAATGTGAAGTCCCTGTGGGGGGAAGGGGACAGACAAGTAAACAGGAAGCTGTGATGATGTGTTAATGTCTAAACAGAGGGACACACAGGGTCCCTGCTCTGACCCCAGGAGGGCCCCCCACTCAGCAAGGGTAGTCAGGGAATGTTCCCAAAGGAGTTGACCCTGGGGCTGTCATGTCCTGTATCTCAAGTTCTTTTGGAGTGAGTCCTCTCCAAACCAGGGGAAATGCCATTGTCGTGCTTGCCCTTTGTACTTACCATCACCTGATCACACGCATCCTTTTGCTTCAACTCTTTGGATTTTGCTGACAATTAAATTCTCTTTAATTTTAATTTAATGTCATCTTAATTTAAATTCTCGCAAGCCATCCCATGTACTGTATGTTATTTGTTGTAACTTTACCCTCATCGTCACATGTGGGAGAGAGAACCACAGGCTCCTTACCCAACTCCTCTATGGAAAACAAAATTTGAAGTTAGAAGTCCTTAATCATTTATAAACGGCCTTTTGCTTCAGGTAAAGTCAGAGTTAAAGACAAGCTTTAAGGAACAAGAAAGCTGGGCGTGTGATGGGGGAAACGGCGACATTTACCTTGTCAGCAACCCTGTGCAGTTTCCATGGCATTTCTTCTCTAGTTCGCTGGCATTTGCCAGGCTACTTATTTGCTATGTTTAGCAGCCCAAGGCCATTGTACTTCACAAGTTTTCCTGGAAAGAGAAATGCCCACCCAAAACAAGACAAGCACAAACACCACCACCCATCAACTGTGCAAGGTGACATTGCATTGGACATGGCCTAGTTTAATATCAGTGGTCCATGCCCTGCAGAAAAGCAGGCACTGGGTTATACTGTCCCCTAAATTTTGGGGTCCATAGCCAGCTCACAGGGGCATGTGTATGTGTGTGTGTTTGCGTGTATGTGTAGGTGTGTTATGTGTGTTTCTTTTGAAACTTAGATTGAGTTAATCATCAGTTCGTGGCTCACTTTTCATCACTGGTCCCATCTATTGATTGATTGATTTCCCTTTTCTCATTATTCTCCATTTCTGTTCCTAAAGGCAGCAACTGGGTTCATGTATATCTTTGACTTGGAATACATCCTTATAAAATGATTAGTGTTGTCTTGTGTGTATATACTCTTAAGTTTCATAAATTAAATGGGGCTATAGAACACATTTAATCCTTCCTTTATATGCTCAGAACACTGAGGAATCTATTCACATTTCTGGGTCTACATCTATTTTGTTGCTTTTAATTGCTACAGAGTATCCAGTAGGGTGCATTGCCCATGTGCTATTTACTGCTCCCAGCAATAATGAACACCCGAGTTGCCCCATATTTTTTTTCACACCTAGAGTTTTTTAGAATATACACCCAGAAATGGATTGCTGGGTAATAATATTAGGCTAAATACTCCCAGCTTGCTCTCTAGAAGAGCTACGTGCACCAAGAATCTTCGGACGTGTACAAGTACTTCTATTTCTTCATGTCCCTGCCAACACAGAATCATCTGGCTTCCTAAACTTTTTGTTAATCTCATAGGTGTAAAGTGACATCTTCTAGTTTGGGTTTGCACGGCTCTCATTACTGATGAGTTTGGGCAGCTCTCCATACATGAGGCCTTTGGGTTTCCCCTTCTATGAATTGGCTGTTGATATTCCTTGACCATTTTCCTATTGGAATTCCTGCCCATGTACTTATAGATTTGTAGGGGTTCTTTCTTTATTCTAGATATTAGCCTTTGTCAGATTTAGATTTTGCAAATATGTTATTTCAACTTATCTATTATTTTGACTATGTCCTTTAATGAACAGAAATATTTTTATTTTGATATGATCAAATTAATCAGTTTCCCCTCTATGGCTGATGGCATTTTGGGTCTTATTTGGGTCTTCCTCCTGTGGTATATATTTTAAGTTGTTTTCAGAACTCTGTAATTTGAGCTCTATTAAGAAGCTTTAAAGAGCTTTGCTTTCCTCCCAGTTTTATCCTTTTACAGTCATTACAGATTCAACAACGAAGAGACAGTAGATACAAATTACTGAGTTGGATGTGATTTTGCAGATGTGCTTAAGGCATATTGATTTCTATCTACTTCAAAGTCATGTTGGTGATCAAGTTTCTCAGTACCATTTTCCCACCATCTTTAATCTACTTTCCTGGGCCATTTCTGCCTGAGATACTTGCCCCTTCTGGCTCATTTTCCTTAGCAAGCTTGTGGAATCAGGACAAAGTATTCCCACTGCAAGAGCATCACCTTTGCTGCTTCAGGCTCTGCTCGATGCATATCCTAGGTCCATCTTCTCATAGACCCTCTGGGTGCTCAGAGATGTGCAGGCATTTCTTTTTACCCTTAAAGACCCTCTGGACGTACCCTATATTAGAACCTGGCAACAACTTTAATCTGGGATGCTCAACCGTACTTTGATACACACTCTTTAATTTGGAGAGCAGTCCATTTATTTTAATGTACAATCCTCTTGGGTACCTTTATGTTGTGATATTTCATTGATTGAGCCACACCTGCACAAATCTCAGAGCTAGCAGCTCCAGCCAGGGAATTCCTCGACTCAGAAAATTAACTGTGAAAGGAAACTTGAGGAACACCCAGTGGTTTCCAGCTAGAGGTGGTAGCACCTCCTATTGTGGGGAGCATTTGGAAACATTGGGAGGCATTTTTGGTGGTCATAATATCTGGATGTGCCACCAGCATTTAGTACCTGAAGGGTAGGAGTGCTAAATGTCTTACCATGCCTTGGAAGGTCTGAAACAACAAAGAATTGTTTATTTGCCCAAATGCCAATAGTGCCTCTTTGAGAAACAATGATTTAAACTCCTTTATTGTGTAGATGAAGAAAATGAGACCCAGAGAGTTCGGCAAGTGCCCAAGCACACACAACTAAATCTGAACTAGAATATGACCTTCTAGACACTCAGGCTGTGGTCTTTCCATGGATACAAACACATTTCGTTGGGTGAGCTTGTTCCATGATCTTCTTTTGGGTGGTGGGAGCCATTCTTTGTACACCCTGCTCTTGTTTTTTGTTTTAACATCTTTATTGGAGTATAATTGCTTTACAATGTTGTGTTAGTTTCTCCTGTATAACAAAGTGAATCAGCTATACGTACACATATATCCCCATATCCCCTCCCTCTTGCATCTCCCTCCCACCCTCCCTATCCCACCCCTCTAGGTGGTCACAAAGCACCAAGCTGTGCTATGCAGCTGCTTCCCACTAGCTATCTATTTACATTTGGTAGTGTATATATGTCCGTGATACTCTCTCACTTCGTCCCAGCTTACCCTTCCCCCTCCCCGTGTCCTCAAGTCCATTCTCTACATCTGCGTCTTTATTCTTGTCCTGCCTCTAGACTCTTCAGAACTCTTTTTTTTTTTTTAACTTCCATATATATGTGTTAGCATACGGTATTTGTTTTTCTTCTTCTGACTTACATTCTGTATGACAGACTCGAGGTCCATCCACCTCACTAAAAATAACTCAATTTTGTTTCTTTTTATAGCTCAGTAATATTCCATTGTATATATGTGCCACATCTTCTTTATCCATTCATCTGTCGATGGACCCTTAGGTTGCTTCCATCTCCTGGCTATTGTAAACAGAGCTGCAATGAACATTTTGGTACATGACTCTTTTTGAATTACGGTTTTCTCGGGGTTTATGCCCAGTAGTGTGATTGCTGGGTCGTACGGTAGTTCTATTTTTAGTTTTTTAAGGAATCTCCATACTGTTCTCCATAGTGTCTGTATCAATTTACATTCCCAAAACAGTGCAAGAGGGTTCCCTTTCTCCACACCCTCTCCAGCATTTACTGTGTGTAGATTTTTTGATGATCGCCATTCTGACCAGTGTGAGGTGACACCTCGTTGTAGTTTTGATTTGCATTTCTCTAATGATTAGTGATATTGAGCATCCTTTCATGTGTTTGTTGGCAATCTGTATATCTTCTTTGGAGAAATGTCTAATTAAGTCTTTTGCCCATTTTTGGATTGGTTTGTTTGCTTTTTAGATATTGAGTTTCATGAGCTGCTTGTATATTAGGAGATTAATCCTTTGTCAGTTGCTTTGTTTGCAAATATTTTCTCCCATTCTGAGGGTTGTCTTTTGGTCTTGTTTATGGTTTCCTTTGCTGTGCAAAAACTTTTTAGTTTCATTAGGTCCCATTTGTTTATTTTTATTTCCATTTCTGTAGGAGGTGGGTCAAGAAGGATCTTGCTGTGATTTATGTCAAAGAGCCTTCTGCCTATGTTTTCCTCTAAGAGTTTTTTTTTAATTAAATTTTATTTATTTTTTTATACAGCAGGTTCTTATTAGTCATCAATTTTATACACATCAGTGTATACCTCTAAGATTTTATAGTGTCTGGCCTTACATTTAGCTCTTTAATCCATTTTGAGCTTATTTTTGTGTATGCTGTTAGGAAGTGTTCTAATTTCATTCTTTTACATGAAGCTGTCCAGTTTTCCCAGCACCACTTATTGAAGAGGCTGTTTTTTCTCCATTGTATATTCTTGTCTCCTTTGTCAGAGATAAGGTGACCATATGTGCTTAGGTTTATCTCTGGGCTTTCTATCCTGTTCCGTTGATCTATATTTCTGTTTTTGTACCAGTACCATACTTTCTTGATTACTGTAGCTTTGTAGTATAGCCTGTATTCAGGGAGTCTGATTCCTCAGCTCCAATTTTTCCCCTCAAGATTGCTTTGGCTATTTGGGATCTTTTGTGTTTCCATACAAATTGTGAAAAAATTTTTTATAGTTCTGTGAAAAATGCCAGTGGTAGTTTGATAAGGATTGCACTGAATCTGCAGATTGCTTTGGGTAGTATAGTCATTTTCACAATGTTGATTCTTCCAATCCAAGAACATGGTCTATCTCTCCATCTGTTTGTATCATCTTTAATTTCTTTCATCAGTGTCTTATAGTTTTCTGCATACAGCTCTTTTGTCTCCTTAGGTAGGTTTATTCCTAGATATTTTATTCTTTTTGTTGCAATGGTAAATGGGAGTGTTTCCTTAATTTCTCTTTCAGATTTTTCATCATTAATGTATAGGAATGCAAGAGATTTCTGTGCATTAATTTTGTATCCTGCTACTTTACCAAATTCATTGATTAGCTCTATTCGTTTTCTGGTAGCATCTTTAGGATTCTCTATGTATAGTCTCATGTCATCTGCAAACAGTGACGGTTTTATGTCTTCTTTTCTGATTTGTATTCCTTTTATTTGTTTTCTTCTCTGATTGCTGTGACTAAAACTTCCAAAACAATGTTGAATAATAGTGGTGAGAGTGAGCAACCTTGTCTTGTTCCTGATCTTAGTGGAAATGGTCTCAGTTTCACCATTGAGAATGATGTTTGCTGTGGGTTTATCACATATGGCCTTTATTATGTTGAGGTAAGTTCCCTCTGTGCCTACTCTCTGGAGAGTTTTTATCATAAATAGGTGTTGAATTCTGTCGATAGCTTTTCCTGCATGTATTGAGATTATCATATGGTTTTTATCCTTCAACTTCTTAATATGGTGTATCACATTGATTGATTTGTGTATATTGAAGAATCCTTGCATTCATGGGATAAACCCCACTTGATCATGGTGTATGGTCCTTTTAATTTGCTGTTGGATTCTGTTTGCTAGTATTTTGTTGAGGATTTTTGCATCTGTGTTCATCAGTGATATTGGCCTGGAGTTTTCTTTCTTTGTGACATCTTTGTCTGGTTTTGGTATCAGGGTGATGGTGGCCTCATAGAATGAGTTTGGGAGTGTTCCTCCCTCTGCTATATTTTGGAAGAGTTAGAGAAGGATAGGTGTTAGCTCTTCTCTAAATATCTGATAGAATTAGCCTGTGAAGCTATCTGGTCCTGGGCTTTTGTCTGTTGGAAGATTTTTAATCACAGTCTCAATTTCAGTGCTTGTGATTGGTCTCTTTATATTTCTTCCTGGTTCAGTCTCAGAAAGTTGTGCTTTTCAAAGGATTTGTCCATTTCTTACAGGTTGTCCACTTTATTGGCTTGTAGTAATGTCTCATGATCCTTTGTAGTTCTGCAGTATCAGTTGTCACTTCTCCTTTTTCATTTCTAATTCTGTTTATTTGAGTCTTCTCCCTTTTTTTCTTGATGAGTCTGGCTGATGATTTATCAATTTTGCTTATCTTCTCAAAGAACCAGCTTTTAGTTTTATTGATCTTTGCTATTGTTTCCTTCATTTCTTTTTCATTTATTTCTGATCTGATCTTTATGATTTCTTTCCTTCTGCTCACTTTGGGGCATTTTTGGTTCTTCTTTCTGTAATTGCTTTATGTGTAAGGCTAGGTTGTTTATTTGAGATGTTTCTTGAGGTAGGATTGTATTGGTATAAACTTCCCTCTTAGAACTGCTTTTGCTGCATCCCATAGGTTTTGGGCCATCGTGTTTTCATTGGCATTTGTTTCTAGGTATTTTTTCATTTCCTCTTTGACTTCTTCAGTGATTTCTTGGTTATTTAGTAGTGTATTGCTTACCCTCCATGTGTTTGTATTTTTTACAGTTTTTTTTCCTGTAATTGATATCTAGTCTCATAGTGTTGTGGTTGGAAAAGATACTTGTTACGATTTCAATTTTCTTAAATTTACCAAGGCTTGATTTGTGACCCAAGATATGATCTATCCTGGAGAATGTTCCATCAGCACTTGAGAAGAAAGTGTATTCTGTTGTTTTTGGATGGAATGTCCTATAAATATCAAGTAAGTCCATCTTGTTTAATGTATCATTTAAAGCCTGTGTTTCCTTATTTATTTTCATTTTGGATGATCTGTTCATTGGTGAAAGTGGGGTGTTAAAGTCCCCTACTATGATTGTGTTATTGTCTGTTTCCCCTTTTATGGCTGTTAGCATTTGCCTTATGTATTGATGTGCTCCTATGTTGAGTGCATAAATATTTACAATTGTTATATCTTCTTCTTGGATTGATCCCTTGACCATTATGTAGTGTCCTTCTTTGTCTCTTGTAATAGTCTTTATTTTAAAGTCTATTTTGTCTAATATGAGAATTGCTACTCCAGCTTTCTTTTGATTTCCGTTTGCATCGAATATCCATTTCCATCCCCTCACTTTCAGTCTTTATGTGTCCCTAGGTCTGAAGTGGGTCTCTTGTAGACAGCATATATATGGGTCTTGTTTTTGTATCCATTCAGACAGACATAGGTCTTTTGGTTGGAACATTTAATCCATTTATATTTAAGGTAATTATCAATATGTATGTTCCTATTACCATTTTCTTAATTGTTTTTGGTTTGTTATTGTAGGTCTTTTCCTTCTCTTGTAGGTCTTTCCTTCTCTTCTTCTAGAGAAGTTCCTTTAGCATTTGTTGTAAAGCTGGTTTGGTGGTGCTGAATTCTCTTAGCTTTTTCTTGTCTTTAAAGGTTTTAATTTCTCCATCAAATCTGAATGAGATCCTTGCTGGGTAGAGTAATCTTGGTTGCAGCTTCTTCCCTTTCATCACTTTCAATACGTCCTGCCAGTCCCTTCTGGCTTGCAGAGTTTCTGCTGAAAGATCAGCTGTTAACCTTATGGGGATTCCCTTGTATGTTATATGTTGTTTTTCCCTTTTAATATTTTTATATTAAAAATATAATATAATTTATATTATATAAATTATATAATATTTAATTTTATAATATAAATAGTATAAAAGCTGATTTTAATTTTTTTCTTTGTATTCAATTTTTGATAGTTTGATTAATATGTGTCTTGGCATGTTTCTCCTTAGATTTATCCTGTATGGAGCTCTCTGTGTTTCCTGGACTTGATTGACTATTTCCTTTCCCATATTAGGGAAGTTTTCAACTATAATCTCTTCAAATACTTTCTCAGTCCCTTTCTTTTTCTCTTCTTCTTCTGGGACACCTATAATTCGAATTTTTGTGCATTTAATGTTGTCCCAGGGGTCTCTGAGACTGTCCTCAGTTCTTTTCATTCTTTTCTCTTTATTCTGCTCTGTGGTAGTTATTTCCACTATTTTATTTTCCAGATCACTTATCCATTCTTCTGCCTCAGTTATTCTGCTATTGATTCCTTCTAGACAATTTTTAATTTCATTTATTGTGCTGTTTGTCATTGTTTATTTGCTCTTTAGTTCTTCTAGATCCTTGTTAAACATTTCTTGTATTTTCTCTATTCTATTTCCAAGATTTTGGATCATCTTTACTATCATTTCTCTGAATTCTTTTTCAGGTAGACTGCCTATTACCTCTTCATTTGTTTGGTCTGGTGGGTTTTTACTTTGCTTCTTCATCTGCTGTGTATTTCTCTGTCTTCTCTTGCTTAACTTACTGTGCTTGGGGTCTCCTTTTCACAGGCTGCAGGTTCGTAGTTCTCGTTGTTTTTGGTGTGTGCCCCCAGTGGGTAAGGTTGGTTCAGTGGGTTGTGTAGGCTTCCTGGTGGAGGGGACTAGTGCCTGTGTTCTGGTGGGTGAGGCTGGATCTTGTCTTTCTGGTGGGCAGGACCATTTCCGGTGGTGTGTTTTGGGGTGTCTGTGAACTTAGTATGATTTTAGGCAGCCTCTCTGCTAATGGGTGGGGTTGTGTTCCTGTCTTGCTAGTTGTCTGGCATGTCCAGCACTGGAGCTTGCTGGTCATGAGTGGAGCTGGGACTTAGATTGAGATGGAGGTCTCTAGGAGAGTTCTTGCCGATTGATGTTACGTGTGGCTGGGAGGTCTCTGGTGAACCAATGTCCTGAACTCGGCTCTCCCATCTCAGAGGCTCAGGACTGACACCCAGCCACAGCACGAAGACCCTGTTAGCCACACAGCCAAAGCAACCCAAACGTTTATCTTTCTGGCTTGACAGAAGTTGCCATATTGCTTCTAGTGTTGGAAGGTCTCCGGAAGAGGCAGGGGTGGGCTGTGGTTCACTGCGGGGACAAGGACACTGCTCTTGTTGTTTTTAACCTTGCTTTTTCTCTTTATTTTTTCTGGTTACAGCTGAGCTCGGTGACTATGATCCTGACGAGCATCCTGAGAATTACGTCAGTGAGTTTGAGATTTTCCCCAAGCAGTCACAGAAGCTGGAAAGAAAAATAGTGGAAATTCATAAAAATGAACTCAGGTAATAGGGGTAGACATTTGTAGAAATGATAGAGGTGAGAAAGTGTTCTTATTGCAGGGAATGTGCAAATCGTGTTGTGAAGAATATTTGTAATGTATGGGTAGACTCTTTCAGGTGGCAGGTCAGTATTTCTGGGCACTGTCAAGGTCCTCCATCAGTGACAATCTCAATAATGTGGGGTCCCCTGTGTGGCTGTTTATGAACCATCAGCAGTTATTAGAGCCATATATTTTCTTCTGGGTTTTAACAACCCTGGGTTTCTGAACATGAAATCTAGGATAAATAAGTAATCCTTTCTATTTTGAATTTTGCATTGCCTCTTCCCTTCCTGTGGCCATTGTTGAAAGCTTTGACTCCAAGTAGAGTAGAATCCATTGACAAGGTTTCCTTTGCTGAGCTGCTTTCAAGATGACAGATTCAGCATCTGCTTCTCTTTTCCTTGTCTGTGATGCTCCAGGACGATTGATAACTACAGAGGAGTACGAGTAGCGAAATCACACACAGTATTTATTCACTGTGGACCAGACACTGTTCTCAGTACTTGTGCATATTGACTCATTTAATCTTCGCAACAACTTAGGAGATAGGTGCCATGGTTGTTCCCATTTTACAGATGAGGGAACTGAGGCACAGAGTGATTAAGCATTTTACCCAGGATCACACAGCTAGCAAGTGACAGAGGCTGGATTTCAATCTAGGCAGCCTGGCTCTAGAGTCTTTGCCCTGGAGCATTGTGATGCTTCTGTTCTGCATAGGCTACCAGGAAGGAAATGAAGCATGAATAGGCATCATCACCAATTTGGAATCCAGGTAACTCAGGTATCCTAATCTGTAACTAGAATATAGATCCCTGCAAATCACAGAAAATTCATTTTGATAATCATAGCAAGCCTGGGCTGTGCTATGACAAGTATGGATGAAGAACTGTGCATGCTGAGATGCTTCCATCTTCTGCGCTTCTGGTAATTATAAAAAAAACCCAAGAAACCCCCCATAGTGTCACTGGATTATGAATCCTGGAACAAATGACTGTCCCCTTGAGAGGAAGTGCTGAGATCCCTGCTTTATGCAGGCACTCCCCCTGCTGGTAATTCTGAGAAGAGTGTACATGTGGGCATTAAAGGTGGCAGCATAGTTCAGCTTTAAAAAGATGATCTTTGGGGCTTCCCTGGTGGCGCAGTGGCTGAGAGTCCGCCTGCCGATGCAGGGGACACGGGTTCGTACCCCGGTCTGGGAAGATCCCACACGCCGCGGAGCGGCTAGGCCCGTGAGCCATGGCCCCTGAGCCTGCACGTCCGGAGCCTGTGCTCTGCAACGGGAGAGGCCACAACAGTGAGAGGCCTGCGTACCGCAAAAAATTAAAAAAGATGACCCTTGTCCTTAAGAGGTAAAGATGATTAGACATCAAAAATTGTACAGATTTCAGAAAGCAACATACCATCTCTATGGGTAATTTTAGGGTATTGTCTCCCAATGAAAGCTTTGTTGAAAATATGACAGTCTGCCTACTTTTTTTACAATTTGGGAACAAACATGCTAGAGGTAAAAGTAAAGTTCCAGTGCTTCAGTTGAGGGCTTGTGGACCAGCAGTGTCTGAGCAGCACAGGGTGAGACCCTCTGGATGAAGCAGTCACATCCACTGTGCAGATTGGTAGGGAAAGGGGATTGAACGGTCTGCTGTGACCAGAATTTGCAGGGTCTCAAATGCTCAGAACATATGACAATAAACATTTTATATATATATATATATATATATATATATATATTCATTTATTTAATTTTTGGCTGCATTGGGTCTTTGTTTCTGTGCGCCGGCTTTCTCTAGTTGTGGCGAGCGGGGGCTACTCTTTGTTGCGGTGCACGGGCTTCTGATTGCGGTGACTTCTCTTGTTGCGGAGCACAGGCTCTAGGTGCACAGGCTTCAGTAGTTGTGGCACACGGGCTTCAGTAGTTGCAGCTCATGGGCTCTAGAGCACAGGCTCAGTAGTTGTGGCTCACAGGCTTAGTTGCTCCGCGGCATGTGGGATCTTCCCGGACCAGGGCTTGAACCCGTGTCCCCTGCATTGGCAGGTGGATTCTTAACCACTGCGCCACCAGAGAAGCCCGATAATAAACGTTTATTGAGCTCTTACTGGATGCCAAGCACTGTGCTAAGAGCCTTACATGCATCGCCCCACTCAGTCCTGCCAAACTCTACGAGGTTTGTGCTGTTGTTGTTGTTCCCTGTCTGAGGTGAAGAAAGCACAGCCTGGAGTGGCTGAAGGACTTGCACTGTTAGTAGCAGAGTCAGGACTTGAACCTTGCTCTTACCTGACACTCATACCCATGCTCTTATCCCCTGTGCTGAGCAGCCATAAGGCAACCTGGTAGTCACATTGATGTTCCACAGTGATCGTGATGGCGATGGCCCAGAGGGTGGAGACTGTGGCAGGAGGATCAGTTAGAGCTGTCATCCAGGCAAGACATGCTGGGGACCTGAACAAGAATTGGAGTAGAGAAAACTGAAACAAGAGGATTTTGAGAGACGTTGCAGGAAGACTTGGTGACCCACTGGATTTCATGAGCAAATGAGTGGAGCCAAGAAGATTCCAGATTGTTTTTTATAATAAGAAAGCTGTAGATTGGACCTTGTGCCAGCATCTGAATCTGTTGACAACCCTGAAAGTAGTCTTCATGCATCTAGAGAATAGACAGGGTCAACAGTCAGCTATGGTTTGTAGACCTTGGAAGTAAACTCCATGGCTTGGCCAAAGCTGCTTTCCTGTTGCCCAATACATTTGTAACACCCAGAAAGCCCTTGTGAAGAAGTCAAAGTTGTATGTCTGGAGGATGAAACAGCCAGATATCCTGTGATATTGAAAAGAGACATTCAGAGGGTATTTTCCTATGTGTTTTTGCTCCTTTTTCTCCTTAAGTAGTCATGTGTTTCCTTCTGCATCAATGCAGCAGAGAGAGAGTTCAGGTTTGGATGGAACGATAAGAAGAGCAGGCAAGCTGACAGTGCAGAAGAGAAGGGGCTTTCTGTCAATAGAATCGGTTGGAAACCTGCTACAGAGACTGAGGTTGCCCTGGGGGATCAGCGAGCCCTTTGCACACAGGTCATGAAAGTATCAATCTTCTTGTGTGGGAATTGGACCTCTGGTTGGATTGCTCTGCAAACCTGACAGTTCCAGGAAGGAGTCATAGGTGGAAGAGACCCATATAGGCTGCACCAAGGTGTTACCATCTTACTCTCCAAGGTTATCACAGCACTCATGACTCTCCCACACAGCAAAGGGACAATGCGTGATCAATGATCTGTTGTTATGGAAACTTCCTGAATGGTTTCCAGTTGGCCTTTGTTGGGGTTTGAGCCTGCTCCCCCCTCCCCCGCCCAAATAACCTCTTGCTCCCTACCCGGTTTCTGACCCAGTCAAGGAAGAAAACAAAAGAGATGCCAATAGAGACACTCAGACATTAGCAGACATGACCATGATTTGCCTGATAAACAGGATTAGCTCTGTGGGTTCACAATCTTCTCCAGCCTTTTTACTTGATTAGGATCCTTTTTCTCCTGTGCTCTCTGTGGAAGGTACTAAAGCTGTGATTCTTGGGAGAAAATGAATCAGGGCGGAAGAACTTCCCTCCTTAGGAGGCTACACAGTGCTTGAAGGTGGACCCAAGATGGATTGATAGACAGGCATTAATAAGGGAGTTCTTTAGGGAGGAGAGAGAGAGAGAGACTCTGGAATTTTGAGGTGCTTGAAAATATAAGGCCAAGGTTTTAGTAAGAGTTTGCATGGACTAAGTGCTTAGACTCCTTTAGATGTTGAAGAGATTTGTGAGTGAAGATTGAAGTTCGTGGCTAGGGCAGCTTTGCTTCTTCAGATGTGCCACGTCATTGACTGACAGTGGGGGAGAAGACATAGTTTTGCAAATATAATATAGTTATTGATCATCTCTGTACCAGTCAAGGTAACTAGATTTTCCTGAGGAAACAACTCCAAAAGCTCACAAGAAAGGTTTGTTTGTTTGTTCACTTATTTATTTACTTCTTGCTCTGCTGTATACTCACCAGAGGTCAGCTGGGGGCTGTGCTAGTCATTGTCACTTGAGTCAGTCACAGACTCGAGTTTGCCAGGAAAAAGAGAGCTGTGAAAGGTCCTGCTTCAGCTTGGAAGTGATACATATCGCTTCTGCTTTACCACTGTGGCCAGAACTAGCCACATGGTCCCACCCAACAGCAAGGAAGTGCAGTTCTATCAGGTGTCCAGAAGGTGCAGACTGGAAACAGCTGGCAGACAGCTCTTAATGGCCTTCACAATCTCATTGACTAATAGAGTTTTTGTTTTCATAGACTTTATTTCTTAGAAGAGTTTTAGGTTCACACCAGAATTGAGTGGAAGGTATACAGATTTCCCCTATAGTCTCTGCCCCAACACATGTACAACCTTCCCCAAATCATCATCCATCCCCCACCAGAGTGGAACATTTATTGTAATTGATGAACCTACATCGATACCTTAGGGTTCGCTCTTGATGTTGTATATTCTGTGGGTTTAGACAATAGTATAATGATATGTATATCCACCATTATAGTATCATACAGAATACTTTCACTGCCCTAAACACCTTCTGTGCTCTGCCTTATTCCTCCCTCCCTCCTCGCTAACCTCTGGCAATTGCTGATCTGTTACCTGTCTCCACAGTTTTGCCTTTTCCAGAATGTCATACAGTTGGGACCATACAGTATGTAGCCTTTTCAAATTAGCTTTTTTCACTAAGCAATATGCATTTAAGATTCCTGCTCGTCTTTTATTGATAGCTCATTTCTTCATATTGCTGAATAATATATTCCGTTGTACGTACCACACTTTATTTATCCATTCACCTACCGAAGGACATATGGTTGCTTTCAAGTCTTGGCAGTTATGAGTGAAATTGGTATGATCATCCATGGACAGGCTTTTGTGTGGACATAAATTTTCATCTCCTTTGGGTAAATATCAAGGAGCATCACTGCTGGATTGTATGGTAAGAGTATATTCAATTTTGTAAGAAACTGACAAACTGTCTTCCAAAGTGGCTGTACCATTTTGCATTCCCACCAGCAATGGATGAGAGTTCCTGTTGCTCCCCATCTTTACCAGCATGTGGTGTTTTCAGTGTTCTGGATTCCGGCCATTCCAATAGGTATATAGCTAATAGAATTTTATTTAGAAAGATTTTATAAAGGCATCTTTGGGCCTCTTAACAACCTGTGAACTGGAGAATGTAGATATGTATCTATATGATTCACAGTTTTGAATACATGTCTATGCTAAAACTCACTGAGGCTGAGTAATTCTTCTAGATCAGGTGTAGTTAATAAATTTGTTTGGCTTTCTGGGCTGTATGGTCTCTATTGCAGCCACTCAGCTCTGCTTTTGTAGGTGACATAGACAATACATAAATGAGTGGGCTGTGATTCACTAAAACTTTATTGACAAAACAGATGGTGGACTGGATTTGATTCATGGGTTCTAGTTTGCTGACCTTTGTTTTAAACATCTAGTAGAGCAGGTCTAGAATCAATTTCTGCTTCACTATCCTGACTCCACAGATAATTTTAAGACAAAAGATCCATATTTGTTTTTAAAACTATGTATAAGAAATAATCTCATAATTTATAGATTTTATTTGAGTTTGGTATGCAGAGATGAGATCCTAGCAATGGGACTGCTTAGTAATAGGTTATTCCTCCTTCTAGAGCCCTCTGGTGGCTGGAGGAAGCCATTGCAACAACCCCCAGGGGACGTGACAGTTGTTATTTTTGACTCTTGGTTTCTGTTTTCCACAGCTTTAATCATGACCATCTGGGTTAAGAGGGAATACCCATACCATTAGTCCTGGGGGGGTCCTCAGAGTGGGTTGAAGATCAAGAATAAGATTGATTTCACTATCAGGAACCATGATAGGTTTCTCTGGAGGTTTTCCTGGAGTTTCTACTCAGCTAGTTCATCAGGTTTCTCATTAGAAGCAAAGACCTTTGGATTAGCTTCAGTAACAGGTCATCAGCTTTTAAGTATTCAGAAAACTCAATTGGCGGTGAAGCAGTTTGATGAAGTATATTCCTTGCCCTTAAAGAGCAGAAAAATTATCGGATTAGCCACCCCCATAATGATCTAATGCAGTGTGGTTTGTGCTGGAAGTAATAATGACACTGAGTGTATTTTAAAGAGTCAGTATCTCTTTTTATTTCTCAAAGCTCACAATCTCTGTAAAGCATGTGCCATGGCTTCCTGGCAAGGATTTATAGTTTCAAAAATGTCTAGCTTTCTAGGACTTCCCTGGTGGTGCAGAGGTTAAGAATCCGCCTGCCAGTGCAGGGGACACAGGTTCGACCCTGGTCCGGAAGATCCCACATGCCACAGAGCAACTGAGCCTGTGTACCACAACTACTGAGCCTGCACTCTAGAGCCCATGAGCCACAACTACTGAGCCCACGTGCCACAACTACTGAAGTCTGCGTACCTAGAGCCCGTGCTCCACAACAAGAGAAGCCACCACAATGAGAAGCCCGTGCACCACAACCAAGAGTAGCCCCTGCTCACTGCAACTAGAGAAAGCCGGCGTGCGGCAACGAAGACTCAACGCAGCCAAAAATAAATAAATAAATAAATTTTAAAAAATAACAGTCCTTGGACTACACTCTCACCCAGATGTAGGTTCTTTGGCCAAATAATAGTTTTGGAAAATGGAATCAGCTCCCATAAAGTTCTAGCTTACTTGCAACTGGGGGATTTGGTAACATGCCTGTCACCTACATGACAGCAGCAGCACTCTTTAAAAGAATCATTTGTTCTCTGAGTCGTCACCATCCCTGCTCAGTCAATTCACCTCAGTCCTCCATTGGATTGTTTGAAACCACCTTCTTTTACCAATAAGGAAACGGAGGCCTGAGAAATTAACTTATTCAAGGCTACACAGTTGTGAAGCAATAGAACTTGACCTGAAACCTAAGTGTTCCTGTAAAGCACTCTGATGTCTTTCTAAGTGGCTGTCCTTCTATGTGTCTTGCCCCTGTCCCAGAGCATCACCATATGTCTCCCCCATATCATGGCAGTCACCCAAATTTGTAGTGTTCTATCTAATGCTCTGCACTGATACAGTCCCTAATGTTCCCCAAGGAGCTTAGGAGAGATAATGTCCCTAAGTAAAGAATTAGAAGTGACAGACTAGGGACTCTCACTTCCAGTAAGGATGTGGAAAGCACGAGAGAGGGATCTCCCCCTAACACCAAGACACCACCAGCAAGCTAGATAAACTACAAAGTCTTTTTTTTTTTTTTGCGGTACGCAGGCCTCTCACTGTTGTGGCCTCTCCCGTTGCGGAGCACAGGCTCCGGACGCGCAGGCCCAGCGGCCACGGCTCACGGGCCCAGCCGCTCCGCGACACGTGGGACCCTCCCGGACCGGGGCACGAACCCGTGTCCCCTGCATCGGCAGGCGGACCCCCAACCACTGCGCCACCAGGGAAGCCCCAAAGTCATATTTTTTAAACCCATCTGAGAGCTGAGGATGCAAAGAAACCTAAAGGTACTAAAATCCAGAATGCCTTTCCTGGGACGGCAGAGACCTGCTGTTGCTTTTACCTCTGGTGGTGGTGGGAGGAGGAGGAATATGCCAGAGGTGGGGGGCAAGGGGAACGAGCCCAACCTTTAACAAGCATTTAGTGACCACGAGTGGGCTGACCTGACTGATTGGGACCCCAAAGACTCCAGCTACAGAGTGAGTTGCACTTTCCCACCACCATTGGACCCCAGGCCTTCACTGAGTGAAGAGGGGCAGTATGCCAACGTCAGACAGGGCAGGAGAGCTGAGTGAAACCCCTCGGAGGCACTGCAGACCTTCAGCCAGGGCAGGACATCCCTTGCCAAAGGGCAGGGGACATGACCACAGGAAGGAAAATGGTCATCTGAGGTGCAGAGAGCCGTGGGTGGGACTGGAGAGCAGAGGAGATTTCCTGCAGCTCAGAAAGTTGGCAGCCAAGCCATAAAGCATGGAGAACTCTCCAGAGTCTCGTGGAGGCTAAGATCCCAAGCCCTGATGAAAGGCAAGTTCTGAGCGCACTTTCAAGCTTTGGAGCCAGTGGTAAACAAACTCTAAAGTTGCAACCAAGTTGCAGCAAAATCTAACCTAACTCAAATTGAGAATTCTACTTTGCGGTAGCAGACCATTCTATTGGTCTTTTACCCAAGAGTTTAATTCTGGAGCTCACAGACCCAAATGGTTCAGGTGGATCCAAACCCACCCCCTTCCCTGTCCACCTGTGCTCCAAGCAGCCCAAGTCATTGCCGTCAAGACCCACACCTCACTCCACAATTAACGTCCATTAAGAATTTGCATTCATCCTTGGGATGCTGTACGATTTTGTACTCTATGTAATGGTATGCTAAAGGAGGATCAATAAGAGAGAGAGTGTTTCTCTTGGCAAAAAAAGTTTTCAAGACAGGCAGAAGGGAGATACATAGTTAAGTACATAATTACTTGACCTCACCTAGTTTATTAGAAAAGTATATCTTTAGAGAATTGTTAGTTCTTGAAAAAGAATTCAACTAAACACTGGTCTTTATCTCTAAATGACTCATTAGAGACACTATTAATCTTAGCAGAACAATTCCTGGTTCCAGACTTAAAGGATAGAAAATCATTATCTTCCATTACCAAACAGAGTTTTGGCCAGAAACAAATGTCCAGTGGGAGATTTGAAAGGAAAACAAATTTCTATTTAATTGATCTTAATGTCTTCCTGAAAACCTGACTATTCAATGATTTCCTCCTCAGTGAGTCAGGGGGACTCAGGAGTATCTTAGTGCTATCAGGGTCTCTACCTTTTCTCCATTGGTTTTGAACCCTTTTCCTTCTCTGAACATTTGTAGCTTTTCTCTGTGTATGAATTTTTAGATTAAGTCTTTGAAATGCTTAGGCATTGGAGATCTGAGTCAAACCCAACGCAAATGATACCAATTCGAGGACTTTTATTTTGAAGAGAGGACTTCGCTCTACTGTAAATAGCTTGGCATGCTTCCTGACACTTCCAATCGAAGTCATATTTCTGATTTCAGTCACGTGCAGGGCTAGGAAGGGAACAAATGCTATTCTGAGGGCGAGGAGAGAGCATGCTCTGTGTCAGGCACTAGTCTAATGGCTTTACATCTGTTAACTGCTTATTCTTTACACCAAATCTTGGAGATAGGTACTATTTTTAATCTCCATTGTATGGAATCAAACAGACACAGCTTCAGTTGTTTTCTAGTCCTGTGTTCAGTTCCTAAATCAGGGTTCAGCAAACTTTTCCTATCCTAGGCCATTTAGTAAATATCTTAGGCTTTGCACAACATATGGTCTCTGTCACAACCTCTCATTTTTGCCATCGTAGCATGACAGTGTCCACAGATGGTACCCAAACAAATGGGTGTGTCTTTGTTCCAATAAAACTTTATTTATGGAGACTGATATTTGAATGTCATGTAATTTTCACAGGGCATGAAATATTCTTTTGATTGTTTCAAGCCATTTAAAAATGGAAAAAACATTTCTAGTTCCAGGGCTGTACAAAACCAGGTGGCGATCCGGATTTAGCCCGCAGACTCTAGTCTGGAGATCTCTGACCTAGATTAAAAGAAGATATCACTGCTCTCTATTCAGATCTAGATATCTGTCGTCTGGGATGGAGTGCCTTAATACCGATAACATGAAATGTTTAGAATTTGAAAAATGCTTTCTAGAAAAACCAATAGAAACCATGTCACTTGGAAATGCTCAGCCTGGAATCCAGGAGAGCAGGCAAATGGCCCTGGACCATATCATGTTGGTCGTGATGGTGGCGCAGGTCCCGAGAAGCCGTTTGGAATCAGGCTGCCTTGGGTTCGCATTCACTCCTCCACCTAATACTTGAGTAACCTTGAGCAAGTTACTTTTCCTCTTTGAGTGTCAAAATCCTCATCTATAAAATGAGCATAAGAATTCCTCCTTGATGAATAGTAAGTGAAAAAATATATATATACTGCTTCACAATATAAACAGTTATATATTGCTCAGAACAGGAGAGTTTGGTAAAAGGTTGCTCTGCATGGATATCTCATATTCCTGACTAGTCTGTTGAGTTTAATGGTGCTTTTAGATTGCATAATACTTCACCCAATAATTCTTTTACTAAAAAGGCAGGAATTGTTTCTCTTTTGATCATTGAAAATGTATGATAGATAAAAGAGTATATTCAATATATGTATCATTTAAAGATTGGTTGAAAAACCACCCATGACCCCCTAACTCTGCTTACGAATTAGAACATCACCAGATGATCTCAAGTCTCCTAACGTGACCCTTCCAGATTACCTCCCTCCCTTCTCTATGCTATTCTGAATTTTAGGTTATTCATTCTCTTATTTTGCTTTTATAAATGTACTCCATACATCAACAAGTAATGTATGCTTAGTTTTTTCCTACTTTTGACTTTCATACAAATGGAATCACACTCTGTTTGTGTATCTCACTTTCCCCCTACCAACATGATGTTTTTGAGGTTCTTCACATTGATCCATACAGCCATAGGTCTACATTTTTGCTTCTGTGTAATTAATTTTCTATCATATGAACATGTCACATTTTATGTATCCATTCTCCTGTTGACACTGGGGTTGTTTCTAGGTTTTTGCTATTACAAAGTTACTATGGCTGCTTGAATACTTCTCGTAGGGGTGTATGTAAAAGAGTCCCTAAGTGTAGGTACAAACCTAGGTGTAGAAACCAGGTACAAGCTTGTGCCATAGAGTTTGCACAAGTTCAGCTTTTCTAGGAAATTGTGGCTTGTTTGCTGAAGGGGTTGCTCCATTCACACCAATAATTTATGAGGGTTCCCAGTGCTTCACGGCCTTTTTTCTTTCTTTTCCTTTTTTCTTAAACTCTTAAAAATGGAAGCATAACACAAATTCAGAAAAGCCAACAAAACATAGATGTCAAGCTCAATGAATTATTACAAAGCGAGTACGTATGTAACCACCACCCAGGTCAAAGTGAGAATCTGTGACACCTCAGAAGCCCCTGTTATGCCCCTTCCCAATAGTTATCTTCTCCCTTCCCCCCACCAAAGGTAATCACATCTCTGACTTTAAATACTTTAGTTTTGTTTTGCTCATTTAAAAAAGCCATATAAATGGAATTCATTCAATGTGTATTCATTTCTATCTGGCCTGTTTTGTTCAGTTTTATTTTTGTAATAGTCACCCATCTTGTTGTGTGTGGCTTGAATTCATTTATTTTCACAGCTGTATAGTGTTCCGTTGTATATCCATTCTACTGTTAGTAGACATTTGTTTCCTATTCTTTTGCTGTTACAAATGGCACTACTGTGAAAATTCTATGTATTTCTTGATGCAGCAGGCACTCATCCCTGTTGTATGTATAACTATGAATGGAATTGCTGTGTTATAGGGTAAACATGTTTAACTTCAGGAGATAACGTCAGTTTTCCAGATAGTTCTACTAAATTAGTCTTCTACCTACAGTATATGAGAGTTGCTTTTGCTGCACATGCTCATGAGTGCTTGGTATTTTTTTTAATTTTGGCTATCAGATGGATGTGTAAGTGACTTCTTAGAGTTTTTCATTTTCCTGATTTTAGAGAGGTTAAGCACATTGTCATGTGGTTGTTGGCTATTTGGATATCTTATTTTGTGAAGTGTCTATTCAAGTCTTTTGCCATGTTTCCTTCTGAGTTATCTTTAAAAATTATTTTATTGTTGTTTATTGATTTATTGGAGGTTCTTTAAAAAATATTCTACATAGGAGTTCTTTTTTTTTTTTTTTTTTTTGCGGTACACGGGCCTCTCACTGCTGTGGCCTCTCCCATTGCGGAGCACAGGCTCCGGACGCGCAGGCCCAGCGGCCACGGCTCACGGGCCCAGCCGCTCCGCGGCACGTGGGATCTTCCCGGACCGGGGCACGAACCCGCGTCCCCTGCATCGGCAGGCGGACTCTCAACCACTGCGCCACCAGGGAAGCCCAGGAGTCCTTTTTTGATTGTACATGTTGCCAAAATCTTTTCCCAGACAGGGACTTACCTTTTCACGCCTGGATGATAGCTCCTGATGAGCAGAGGTCTCTGCGTTTAATGGTGTGTCCTCTGGAGCTCTGTAGCACGGCACCCTGCTGCCATCTGGGGTTGAGTGTTTGCAATTAGATGCTCATCAGATTTACAAAGGACAGGGAAGTGGTCAGAAAGAGACCACCTAGGCAGGCAAAAAGTCCTGACTTTCCAATAGGAACTTCCAAACTATAGCCTTTCAAAATTAACTTGTTCCCAGACTGAATGGCAAAGAAGGGTGTGCTGCAAAACCAAAGTCGAATTTCAAGAATAAACAGTCTGTAGCTGTTTCGACAAAGAGGTTGACGGTTTACCACAAAGGGGAACGGCCAGCTCTCTAGAGGCAGAGTGAGGGCCTTTCGTGTGAAGCGGCAGGATTATCCTGGAGCAGAGCTGGTGGCCGGTGGCGTGGGAGGTGCTGGGCTGCTTTAGCTCTAGTCCTGTTTCTCTTTGGCCTCAATCTGGGTCATTAGGCTGAAGTTTTGCCTTGAGGGCCACCAGAGTGGGGTACTGCTTAGCAACATGCTGGACAGCTCAGCTTTGTGCTTTGTCCCCAGCCAGGGGGGTGAGGGAGTGTATGAACGAGTGAGTGTGTATGTGGGGGCAGGAAGCCCCCAGTATTCAGATTCAATAATTATCTTTATTTGCTGGTGAAAGGTAAGCTTTTACTTCAGGAACTTATGAGAGAGCTATGAAGGGAGAAATACCTGTATGTATTGCAAAAACTTGCAGAAAATCCCCTTTCCCTTCCCCATCGAAATACTTGGTGATTTTCTTGAATCTCTTGTTCCTTTATCAAAAAGAGAAACAATTATAATGACTACGGCTTCAAAAAAAAAAAAAAGAATCAAAGAAATGATCAAAGAAAGATAGTATTTGTTAGATTGAAAGGGTCGTAAAGTGCTGATCGAGGTGAATAAATAAGGAGGCTCCCTTTATGTATGTCCCAGTGAAACTTCAGAACATCAAAACTAAAGAGGAAATTCGGAAAGCTTTAGAAAGACCTTACTTTCCTAAAGAAGGTGTTTGAGTTAATCCCTCAGTAGTACATTGTGTAAAGGATGGATTTAAAAATTACCTCTTCTATTAAAAGAAAAAGGTAGCATGTGTGGCTCCCTTCCCTTCCCTCTCCAAGTCCCTGTGGATAATAGAAAATGTATTAGAAAGCAGATGCAAGAAAGAACACCATCTTTGGATCAGAAGTCCTGCGGTATCTCTGGAAGATAGGAAATAGATGGAAGGAATCCAGGTCAAAGACATATAGAATAGGAATGGTTCTGGGTGCTTCAGGCAACAGATAACAGGGCAGCCATCATGGTGGTTGGGCAACTGCATCTGGAACAGTTGGGCAGCTTTGACCTCTTCCTCTGGTTCCCTTATGCTGAGTCATGGACAGCAGCAGGCTTGAGCTGGAGGTACCTTAGGTGGACAATGTCCAGAAGGAACTACAACCTTCAGCCTGAAATCAAGTTACTAACTCACACTCTTCCCATGTGGCCTGTCTTGCCCTTCCCTACAACCTCTGGAGGCCACTGTATTAAACAAATAACATAAAATACAAAGATGAGCATCTAACCATGAGTCACCAAACACTTTAGGAAACATCAATTCATTGAATAAGACACTGATTCAGCAAACCAAAGGGTTGTCACCAAGAAAACAGCATTAATGGAGTAACAGGGATTGGACTTTCAAAGAAACAAAGTGGATATCCTCAGAGGAGTAAGAAGAGTTTATTCCATAAAATAAGAACAGGCATCTGTTTCAAGAGGCAAATAGACATTACATTAGAAATGAAATATTTAGTTGATATTTTAAAACAAGTCATCAGTGGGATGGAAAGCAGGATGCACACAGCTGGAGAAGAAATTAATGAGCTGGAGGTTTGAATAAAGAAAGAATTCAGAATGTAATACAAAAAGCCTTAGATTTAAGAGCATGAAACAAAGGTTAAAAAGACATGGAGGACAGACCTAGGAGTTTCAAAATCCATTTGCTAGGGTCTCTCAAAGGAGAGGAGAGAGAGAGAGTGGTTGAGGTGAGGAAGAGGCCGGGAAGGGAAGAAAAGAATCAAAGAAATGGTCAGAAATGAGTTATTGGATTACAAGGGTCCCCACAGTGCTGATCTTGATGAATAAATGAAGATGCTCCTTAGACATATTAGAGTGAACATTCAGGGTAAAGAGAAGATCTTGAAAGGCTTTACAGAGAAGGAAGATGGGATACTGTTTTCATTAGAGACATGAGGACTCTTCGCTGTCTTGAGGGGGTGGGGAGGGAATCCATCTTTGAGGAGAGGCTTGGGTGGAAATAGAGTTAATATTGCAATACAGTTTTACATTGTGAACATAAAACTGCATTCCTATTGTTAGCAAACTCTTCTTGGTTGTTCAGGTTACATATTATCCTTGGAGAATGGTTCGGATTCTCTAAGATACGTGTGAGATATTGTTAGTCAAAGCAGAGTCTTTGAAATGCTGCACAATCCTGGTTTGGAAGTTAGCCCTGAAAGGGCTTCATAGCCATCTGTATTTGCAGCCCCCTTTTTCTGCCTGGGGCCAAGACCTTGTTTACCACCCTGGAGGACACAGCTAGGACTAGAAGTGGCTGAGGTTTTCTTTCCAAATCCAGGGCTTTCCAATGGAATGGTTGACAGCTCTTCTTACCCGGATGGCTCTGTTTAGGCTGTTGATGGGGTAACAGGCTTGCCCACTTCCTACCCTGAGCAAAAAGAAATGCCATTTATCCTGGATAATCTTTTAAAGTAGGTAGGAAAGAACAGATGCTGAGTTTTAGTTCATATTAAGATTGAATTTGCGAGGGCCCCTGCTTATTGGTAACTTGATAACCTTGATTAACTGTCCGGGTCACTGGAGTCCTCACAGTACGTGTGGGTTTATAATGGAACAGTTAGCCCTGGAACATGGGCTCAGATTTCTTAGCAAAGGGCTCCTCGTGGAGAGGAATAATGACCAGTCTTACTATTTATGGGATTTCTCTCTTTATTTAGTTAAGAATAGCACATTTTATTGAATGAAGGAACTCCATGTGCTATTATTTTTCATATTAACTCCCTAAACTTCTCTTGTATGATTTTAGAGGCCAGAGCCCACCAGTTGCTGAATTTAACTTACTCCTGAGAGCTCACACTTTGGAAACCTATGGGGTGGATCCCCACCCATGCAAGGTAATGCCCCTCACTGCAGGTCGACATATAATGATTGTTTTGCCCAGAAAAGAGTTAATTGGTATGCAGGTCTGGAGGATCCCTTCTAGGATATTTCCACAGCCTGACCCATCGCCCCTAATCATAAGGGACAACAGTGGGCTGCAGTCACATGTTTGGGTAGTAGCTTTTCTCTCTTGGCCTCTTCTAATTGCTTGCTAATTCATTCATCCATCAAGTGGATGGTTTTCCTCCTGAGAAGTTATAGGATCCTAACAGGTTTATTTTCAAAGGCCATTGCCAGTGAGAATGCAGCTTTTAAAAATGGGTAAGTGGAAGGAAAAAAGAAAGATTTAAAATTCACATTAGGAGCATGTATTTGTTTTTCTTTTTTCCTTTTTCTCGAATTAATACTTGACAGCATTTTTCTCAAGTGGGAAACCCAGACCACCTGTGTCAGAATCACCTGGGCCCCACCCCAGGGCCACTGAATCAGAATCACTGGGGGTGCAGCTGGGGAATCTGCCTTTTAAACAAGCTCCCAAAGTGAGACTCAAGCGCATGTTTTCCAGAAATGTTTTATGAAAACAGTGTCCTTTCCATATCCTAAACTATGCAGCAGTCAGACTCTAACCTGAATGCTAAGCTAAGCGTTTATATCAGCCAGGCTCTTAAAGGTATGTTTTTGAGTCATACTAGAACATTTTTTTACCCAGATGGGACCAGCTAATAGTATTTGGTGAAGTCCTCGTGCTAGAGATGTAGCTCAGGCTGCTTATTAGAAGGACCTGGGAAGCTTCATAAACGCCTGTTGCCCAGTGCCGTCAGGATCTGTGAGGGTGCAGCCCGGGCAGAGCACCAGTGGGGCCTATTTACAGTGGCATGTGCCTCTGCTGGCTCTGCCCACACAGTTATTTTAGAATATTTGCCAGATGTCTCTTCCTGCTAATGGTATAAATCAGATTATTCCATTTAGTGAATTAGATTTTATCGACAAATTTGAGCCTCTCGTCTGTTTTATTTATTACTTGGAGACTGACTTGGTTTTTGTTGTTGTTCCTTTGCCTTCCCTTCTCAATGCTTAGTTTTCCTGGTAGAGGCTGGAATCAAAGTAGGCATTTCCAGACATGTCTTTGTATTTACATTGCCAGATATCCTGTGTGGGATTGAGTCAGGTTAGATTAGACGCTCAGGGATTTGGTTTCAGGGCTATGAAAACCAAGAACAGTTTTCCCACATTGTAGGGCAGATCTGAGAACTCAGGCAGCACCCGAATGCACTTGGAAGTAGACTAGTGGTTTGGGACTAATCTGTATTTTCCCAGGAGGTTCCTGGTGAGGCAGAAGGTCCATTCCTCAGACGGGAAAGCTATACATTCCTGGCCCTCGCCCAAATGTTAGGCGTACTGCGGTTGGAAGTCCCATCTCAGAAGCTTAGTTTATTTCTACAGTCATTGTAATTAACCTGAAATTAACCCAGCGTGAGGATGAATAAGCATATCATTTATCCTTTATTTTATATTCCTTAATCCAAATATGTTTTTATGTCTTTTTTTTTTTTTCAGGATTCAACAGGCACAACAACGTTTTTAGGATTCACTGCTGCAGGCTTTGTGGTATTTCAGGGAAATAAGAGAATCCATTTGATAAAATGGTGAGTAATGAGTACTTCTTCGGAAAAAATTGTTTAATCTTGTTTTTTTTATTAATCTCGTTTTTCTTTCCCAGCCTTTGACTTTTTGCTTGGAAATGTCAGGTAGAATGCCTAGGATCCAATTCTCTGCCCTGGACCTTCTTATAAAGAGATTATTCATCTAAAAATGGAACCCAGTCTCAGTTGTCTTAGACCTTGGGTGTCCTGGGCTCGGGGGGCTCTGCCTTTGAAGAAAAGGTGTCCAGGATTGCTGGTGAGGAAACACTGGCCAGAGGGGTGACCACGGGCTAGGTCAGGGCAGGATAAATGTGCAAGTTCCCTTGAATGACTCAGGACCCCCTCTCTTCCACTCACTTCTTTCCATTCTCTTCTGTTGAATCCTCGCTCTAGACTCCCCCTTTGTAATCCAGTGTATCAGTGACGATGCTTTTTGCTTAAAGGAACAGGAATGTCTGCTCACAGTGGCTTACAAATGAGAGGACTGATTATCTCAAACAGCAAAAGTTCCAGGGGTCGGGCAGCCCCATGGTCCTCTAACTGAACTGCCTGACAACACCGTGAAGGACTTGGACCCCTCCATTCTCTTCTCTGCCATCCCAGGGTGGTGGGTTTATCCCCAGGCTTGTGCTCATAAAATGGCCATGTGCGCAACTCTGGCCCTTACATCTTCACACAGCAACACTCCCTGAAGGAGAGCAGCCCCTTCCATGTGTCTCCTATTAAAACAAGGGTAACTTTTTCAGAAGCTCTGTAGGAGACTTCCTGTGTATCTCATTGGGCAGGATAGGATCATATGCGCCCCCTTAAACTAATCCTTCCAAGAAGAAGAATTCCATGATGAGGTTGGTCAAATCAAGGTCCATCCTTTTGGGGCTGGGAAGAGCATCATCTGCATGAACAGTTGATCTAGAGGAAGAATAAAGTCTGGGTTGTGTCTGGAAGGACATGGGAGGATGGACCGGCAGTGCCCACTATGTCCAATCAAGGAACAAAGTAGCTTTAGTAAAGAGTGAAGAGGGCTGAACATTTTATGTGCATTGGAATATTGTAAGGGCTTAGTCTGGTTCATAGCTTCAGCGTGATTTGGTTCCCTCCCTGATGGTCCCTGACAGATTTGTCACCCAGTGTCTCCCTGAGTGGTGGGCTCACTCTTTTGGCCTGAGCCCTTGGGTCTGCAGTTCTTGATGGGCCAGTGGGCATCCATCCTCAGTCCTGGGTTTGAAATGCTCTTTTGCACTTACCTGAACCTCTGTTTCATGGTTCTGTTAGCTTCAGGATTTCTCTGAGCACTCTTTATCAAGTCCCCCCACCACCGCTTCTTGGCACTCTCCTCTTAGCACCTGCCTTCCCTTCAACCCTTCTCTACTAGATTAGCATAGTCAGCTCATGTCCACTTTGCTCCCTACACCTTCTGCTCTTTTTCATGATCAGCCCTCTCTTTCTAAGAATGCTAATTTATCTAAGTATCTTCTCTTCCCACTCTATCACTGCCTTTATTCATGTCATACTTTCAGTTCCCATCTGTGCCCACTTATTCTCTTCCTCCACAATTATCATTCTCAAACTCTGCCTCTAATAAATCACTTAACTCTCTGTGTCTCAATGTACTCATCCATAAAATGGGCATCAGTTATATCCGACTGCTTTATAGGAAAGAAAGGAGATGGGGGAGAAGCAGGTAAAATAGTGTGTGTGAGAGTGATTTGATTTGTGAACAAGGATGTTTTATGAATGTGTAACATGGTGGAGTTACCAGTTTTCTTCCCCGTATTTTCAGTACCTGTAAAGAAGCTCCAATGTTAACCACACTTCAGTCCATTCCAGAAAAAGTTCCCTGGCGATTTCTGCTGACTTTGGGGAGCATGGGCAATGCGGGCAGGGACTTCCCCGTCCTCTCCTAGGACTACAAAAGGCTTGAGGATGCTGAAGGTGTTTGATTCTCAGGTACTAGTCAACTTTGGAGTAGCTGGGTTAGAACCTGACATGTCTCACGTGCAGATTAATTGCAAGTCTCTCCCATTTGGGGCTTTAGTTTCTTCTTGGCTACACTGAAGAGTTGAGATGGACTGTCACCAGACCGTTAGTTTCTGGATTCTACCTCTTGGTGTTCCTGGTGGGGTGCTGATGTCATCCCCATCCCTTCCAGCCACGGCTTAGGCACATATTTGTAGCAGCCATGTACATGTTACTAAAATAAATTTTCTTCCCACGTTAAACCTAGTTTTGTTCTGTTTTGTTTTTGACATCCATTGAGCTTTGTCACTCTTGCAAATCCTCTCCACAGCTTAATATGACCTCACAATTCCTTTTCCCCCAGGAAAAGCACAGGGGCACACCTCACTGTCCTAGGAATTAGATCAAAGGAGTAAAAATAGAATTCCCTCCTCTCTTTACACGTGTCTCCTCACCAAGGAGTTGACCTTAGGTCTACATTTCAGTCAGATTTTAACTGAGCAGCTCCTTAAGATGAAGCCTCAAGTCTTTTGACTACAGTTCGTCAAGTTGTCCTTAACAGTTTTGAGCATCTCAGTATCTAATACAATTATTCATTTATCAACAGGGAGAGCAGAAATGAAAATTTTGCATTGTGGTGTGTGTTTCTTGGAGATGGATGTGAAAGGTTACAGATACTGTGAATCCATACTGTTTCATTAACCGAATATGAAATAACTACATTCTTCCTATCTTGCAAAATGGACTGACCAATTAACATTGTTCTGGTCATTAATGTTCATGAAACCCCTAGAGCTCCTTGGAGGAAAGGTGCAGCTTCACGGTAAAAACAATGGAATAAATAATTCTGAGCTGCCCACGGAGCCTCTCTTGGGAAGAAAATTGCTGTATCATTCACTTGGGGGCTCTTCGCTGCTCATTAGACCTTCAGCCATGATAACATCTCGTTTCATTGCAGTCTGCTTGGCATTTGTGAGTCAGGCGGATTCCATTGGGATAGCCAGGTACCTTGGTTAGCTGCTACTTTTTTTCTTCTCACCCAAAGAGATTTTCTTTTCTTAGGTCGGATGTCTGCAAATTGAAGTTTGAAGGGAAGACGTTTTATGTGATTGGCACCCAGAAGGAGGTCAGAAACTGTTCTTCTAGCTGTCTGTTGTTGTGTGTGCATGTGTGTGTGTGCAGGTGTGTATGTGCAGGAGAAGGAGTCAAGTGTAAACTGTGCCTTTAGTCATGTAGCCCCCAGAAGACCACGATGTTAATGTCTGTGATGATACTGGAAGTTTGGAGTTAAATAAACACCGACTTTGCACATTTAAGAATAAATTCAGTGAGCAATGCTGTCCATATACCCCTGTGTAAAAATTAGACTGTGATAAACTTGAGAAATAGAAAATTGAACTTCCTCCTACCTCTGTAATTTGCCAGAATGATAAAACAAATGAATAATACTTAAAGATAGCTATCAGCCAGTGCTGGTTAGAGTTTTATAAACAGAGTCTGTAAGGCCAGGGAATCTTAAAATGTTAGTTGGCTTCATCATTTGGGAGGAGGCCATTACCGAAACATTGAGCCTCAGAGCTAGGTCTGGAAGTTTCTGGATTTTCTTGATCCTAGTTTTTGGTTTAAGCACTAGATATTCAAGAATGGCAAATAAGTTTTTAAACTCATCCAACTCTGATTGAGAGTTAGGCAATGCTTGGAGTGTTGAGAAGGATTGTGAAGCTGTTCTTTATCAGAAACAGGGCCTGGATGGGTTCGTAATATCTGCAAAGGGTGAGGGAGGGGGGAGTACCATTTCAGGAACACTTCTAAGAACACAGTAATGCATCCGTTACTTCAGATCTGTTTGGTAAGTGGCAGGATGCAAATAGGTAACTTCTTGAAGGAAAAACATGAACAACATACACTGTGTTTAACATGCCCTTTCTTGTTTTGTTATTTTTTTATTAGAAAAAAGCCATGTTGGCGTTCCATACTTCAACACCAGCTGCCTGCAAACATCTTTGGAAGTGTGGGGTGGAGAACCAGGCCTTTTATAAGTAAGTAGCTTTTATTCATTTAATCATAGGTTTTTTGTTTTTTTTTTTTTTTTTTTTTTTTTTTGCGGTACGTGGGCCTCTCACTGTTGTGGCCTCTCCCGTTGCGGAGCGCAGGCTCAGCGGCCATGGCTCACGGGCCCAGCGGCTCCGCGGCATGTGGGATCTTCCCGGACTGGGGCACGAACCTGTGTCCCCTGCATCGGCAGGCGGACTCCCAACCACTGCGCCACCAGGGAAGCCCAATCATAGGTTTTAAAAGCACCCCTGGAACCCTTTATGTTTTGCAAACAGCTGCATATTCATTTCTTTTAATATAGTCCTTTTCAGTATATTTAAGTGAATTATAAATGGGGTGCATTGTTCAGGGTGACTCCCAGCCACTGTTGGCCTGATCAAGTCCTGAACTTTATTTTACGTTGGGTGTTTCCCATAGAGTTGCTGTGGGATTTTTTTTTTTTTCTTTTGATATTGCTATTTCCATCCAGCCTGTCATGGGATCTTTTTTCGGTTCGTGTCTCCTCAGAAGCAGACCTTGAGAAGAGTTTTGTGCCAGTAGTTTCTTTGGGATGTGGTTACTGAACATACCAATAGGGGAGTGGAGGAGGGAGAAATAAGCAATTTAGGACACGTTCTTGAGCAGTCACTACTGAGAGCAGCTGGGCTCAGCTCTGCTGGGGAACTCTTGTCAGACTGTAGAACGGGCCTCAAAGTTCTCCCACTGACCAGCAAGGAGGTTGGGCTGTTTATCTACTAATTCCCCATTCATTTTGGCTTAGAGACACTTACGAGGGCAGAGTTAATACTCTCTGAGCATGGGTTGAATGTGCTCTCAACACTAGAAAAGAAACCTTGGGCAGGGAGTCACACATGTTCATAGTAAGAAGGCCTCAGTATATAGAGATGAGAGCCAAAGGTTTGTGGGTGGAATGCCATCAGAGTCTAGGATTGTAGAAAGTCAGTGCTGGACAGGACTGCAGAAACCATCCATAAAGCTCTCAGCTTTCAAAAGAGGTTAAAGTTTAGGATTTTTCCATGAGTTCTAGCTTCTCCTCTTTGAGACACTTGCTGACTGGAAGAACAGTGGTGATGGATGCAGTCAGGAACCTAGCCAGCCCCGCCTGGAGTATCAGCACCGCTCATCCCTGGAGCTCATCCAGGCGGCTTTTGCTCTATTTCCCGACTCCCTCCCCACTGAAATACTGTCTTTCTTATTAGACTTAGCTGAAAATGCTGAATCTCTGAACGTCCTGGGCTTTGGCTGACAAGGACCATCAAGAGAATGAAGGCTGGAACAGTGTTTTTCAAACCCCTTTTCAGCCACAGAACTCTTTCCCTTAAACAGAAAGTGTAGGCAAAGCCTAATATGTAAAAAAGATAAAAATAGAGAAGCTGTGTTGTTGGTGGGGACCAGAACTGGGACTGGGGACTGGAGACCCTTCACTCATTGCTCACTGCTCCCCAGGAGGTTGGGTGACCAGTTGTGTGAGTTTGCCTGGGACTTTCCCAGGTTTAGAATGAGAGTCTGGTGTCCCAGGAGACCCCTACATCCTGGGCAGATCCTGTCAGGAGCATGAGATGATTCCCAAAATGCTGTGCTTCTTGGAAGGATGATACGTATCAATGAGACCTCAAGGCATCTGTGAGTCCCCTGCAGTGTTTGAGAACTGGTACACAAAGAAAACCTGATGGCCTCTGAAAAATCAGCATGTCTAGACCTCTCCATCCACATGAGAGTGGAGAAAAGGAAAGGTAGGCAGTCTGGTGCTCTTAGTCTTTACTTGGAGCCTGCACATTTTTTTTGTTTTTGTTTTTAATCATTTTAAAAATTTAGATAGGGCTTCCCTGGTGGGAAGTGGTTGAGAATCCGCCTGCCGATGCAGGGGACACGGGTTCGTGCCCCGGTCCGGGAAGATCCCACGTGCCGCGGAGCGGCTGGGCCCTTGAGCCATGGCCGCTGAGCCTGTGCGTCCGGAGCCTGTGCTCCGCAACGGGAGAGGCCACAACAGTGAGAGGCCCACGTACAGCCAAAAAATAAAAATAAATAAAAAATAAAAAAATTTAGATAATGCTCATATACCATAAAATTAACCCTTTAAAGTATGCATTCAGTGGTTTTTAGTATAATTCACAAAGTTATGCATCCATCGCCACTATCTAATTACTTAGGACACTGAGTAGTTTTTTTTTTGCACACATATTGTTTTATCACGTGTGAGCAAGTCAGTTGGTATATGGAGTCAAATAAAGGTAAAAACAGAATTGAAAAGAGGGGGAAGAAGGGAAAAAAACCCACAGTCGAAGGAATCCGTTTTGGACATTTTGGGATACACTCATTATCTGGCAGCTAACAAAGTGGTCTGATAATTCTGTCATTGAATGGGCCAACTAGGCATATCAAAGAAGCCGCTTCCAATCATCTGTAGATGCTTCAGAACCCAGGGAGTGTAGCTGTGAGCACAGGTGGCACCCTATAGAGTTGGCCGAGTCCTTGCATCCACACCTCTGCTTTGGTTGGGACAGGCTACCCCATCTCTCCCATTAGGACTTCTAATCACTAATATTTGTACTGATCTGAGTTTTGCCCAAACCTTGTGTTCCTCCACTGTCCTATAACCATCCCTGTCCCTTAGGAAAGAGGAGAGATATAGCTCGTCCTGACCCAGCTGTGTGACCTTGGACCAGTGGCCGACCTCAGCCTTCTCATATGTAGAATGGAGGGAACTGGGGCTCAGGCATGGTTTGCTTGCATCTCTGTGGCCTAGTGTTAAGGACCGTGGGCTTTAGAAGCCAACAGGCTTGGGTTTGAATCTTGACTGTCGCTTACTAGCCGTGTGTTCTGGAACAAAACACTGCACACTTCGAGCCTCATATTTATTTTTCATGTGTAAAATGTGATGGGCAATCCCTGCCCTGCAGTGTTTAGTTCCGCCAGGCACACGGACCATCCATAAGTGGTAGCTGCTGCTATGACTCTGACAACTACCCCCTCCAGTAACAGTGAAAGTCTTCTGAGTGCCAGTTGGTTGCTGAGCCCGGTCACTTCTGAAGGGCTCTGATCCTGTGAAGCTCAGGAGTGGGCTCCTGCTTCCTCTCCTGCTCCGTCCCTTTCCCAGGCAGTGGTTTGGCCCTGCTTCCAGCTGACCGGCACTGCGCCTTCATGGTTTCGGCTGGCAGAGCAAGGGCCCTGATCTTGTTTTCCGGGTTGGGGGTGGTTTGCTCCCTCCTTTGCACTTCACCTGCCATGACAACAGGGAGGCCCAGTGGCCAAGAATTCCCTAGTGTGCTTTTAACATATGACTATGGTGCTAGTTGTCAGCTGGCCCGGGGCCACTGATCAGGTTTGAAAGCCCTGACTCTGAGATTTGCTGCCTGGGAACAGAGCCCAGAAGCAGAAACTCTGATTCTCCCTCCTGCTCCAACCCCCAGAGGATCCCCAACACAGACTCAGATAGTCACCATCTCAGGGCTTCCTCTGTGCCGTGTGTTTTTAGGTGCTACCACCTAAAATGAGCACTGGAACATGCCATTTCTGGGCGCTGATGCCCTGAAAGCACACTGGATTCCCTGAAGGGTTCAGTGGCTCCCTGGTGCTTCCATTTGATGAATCTTTATCTCACACTAGCTTTATGCCATGTCAGCGCTAGGCACTGAGGACACAGTGGAGCCTCAGATGAAACTCTCTGTTCCCAACTTTGTATGGAATTGTGTGCAGGACATAAAGGCAGTCCCTAATAAATGCCTTATCTGGAGTTAGTGTACAGTTTGTCAGAGGAACAGTATTATACTTGGTTGCCAAGGACCCAGAGTATCTCCCTAAACGGACACCTCTCACACTTTAGTGAGCACGTGAATTACCCAGAGATGCTGTTAGAATGTGGATTCTGGTTCAGTAGGTCTGGGTGGGGCCCAAGAGTCCCTATTTCTAATAAGCTCCCCAGTGATGCTGAGCTGCAGGCCCATGGACCACACTTGAGTAATAAGGTTCTAAACCAGAGGTTCTCAGCCTGACTGCATGTTAGAATCAGCTGGGGGAGCTTTTAAACAATACCAACGTGGACCCTACCCCTGACCCAATTAAACTAGAATCTGGGTCCTCACAAAACTGTGTACACGAGTGTTCATAGCAGCATTCTTCATAATAGCTAAACCAAATGCCCATCAACTGATAAAAGGATAAAGGAAAGTGGTATATCCATACAATGGAATATTATTCAGCCATAAAAGGAAGGAAGTACCTACTGATTCCTGCTACAACATGGATGAAACTTGAAAACATGAGGAGATAAGGAGTGGAAGAAGGAAGGGACTGCCAATGGGTACAGGGGGTACAGGAGGCTTCCTTTTGGGGTGATGAAAATTTTTTTTGATGAATTTTTAACTTCGTGCATTATACCGAAAACCACTGAAACATAAAATCTAAAAGGGTGAACTTTATGTTATGTGAAGTATATTTCAATAAAGCTGTTATTTTAAAAATTCAGAATCTGGGATGAGGGGACTAGATGTTGGTAGTAATACACCTTTCCCAGGAAGTGTGAACCTGCAGCCTAGGGCTCAATGCTCTAATCCAGTGATTCGCAAAGTTAGGGTCCCTGGACCAGCTTCAGCATCCCCTGGGAACTTGTTAGAAAGGCAGATTCTTGGGCTCCAGCCCAGACTTACTGAATCAGAACCTTGTATTTTCAAAAGCCTGCCAGGTGATCCTGATGCTTTCTGAAGTCTAAGAACCTGCATGGCTAAAGCATTATTTTAAAATACAGACAAGCCTGGGTTTGCAGCCTGGTTCCTCCAGCTTCTATGATGTGACCATTGTTAAGTGACTTCACACTTCTCTATCTCAATTTCCTCATGTAAAAATGTGGATTGCTTCCTCCTAGGAGAGAGCTGTGAGGATGAAATGAATTAGTGTATTTAAGATGCTTTGGATGGTGAATGGCCCCTAGTAGGGGCTCAATAATAACATATGTTGTTATTGCTCTGATTACTCCAGAAGCTGTAAACCATGGGAAAAAGGGAAGTTGTATTGTTAGTTCTAGAGGCGGCCTTTAGAGCACCACCCAGTGTGCTGACTTCCATCCCCAGCCCCTGTAGTAGCAGGTACCAGAGGAGAGAAGCTAGAGGCAGGGGTGAGTGGAGGCGTGTTCCTGCAGAGCTGTGCTGTGTGTGCATCGGATGATACTGACACTCAGAGAACACTTTGCCTGTTCCAGGCACTGTCCTCACATATATTACCCCATTTAAAACACACCTTCAACGTCAGGAGTGGGCACAACTCCCTAGTGCCATGGAAGGGTACAGTGGTCTCTGGGTACAGTGGCTCTGCCCTGGCAGTTCTGGGGTGGGGGTGGTGGAGAGCTGTGACAGCAGAAAGGAAAGCAGTGATGAAGCCACCATGTGAATACACAGGTGTTGCCAAGTCATGTGCTGGTCAGCTGGGGGCTGGATTTCTCTGTGAGGTCAGATGTTTGAGAATAGTCAGTGCTTCTGTGCTGGAAGTTTGATGGGGAGTTGGAGCTGGAAGCGGGGAGAGGGCAGGCCTGGAAGAAGGTTGGAGGAGAGAGAATTGCTGTTTTCACTAGGTTGTGCCTTGATTGCCTTGGTTGGGAGGAAGACTTTTTTTTTTTTTTTAACATCTTTATTGGAGTATAATTGCTTTACAATGGTATGTTAGTTTCAGCTTCACAACAAAATGAATCAGTTATATATACACATATGTTCCCATATCTCTTCCCGCTTGCGTCTCCCTCCCTCCCACCCTCCCTATCCCACCCCTCCAGGCGGTCACAAAGCACCGAGCTGATCTCCCTGTGCTATGCGGCTGCTTCCCACTAGCTAACTGCCTTACGTTTGGTAGTGTATATATGTCCATGCCTCTTTATCGCTTTGTCACCGTTTACCCTTCCCCCTCCCCATAGCCTCAAGTCCATTCTCTAGTAAGTCTGTGTCTTTATTCCTGTTTCACCCCTAGGTTTTTCATGACATTTTTTTTTTCTTAAATTCCATATATATGTGTTAGCATACGGTATTTGTCTCTCTCTTTCTGACTTCTTGAGAACGAAAAATGGAGCTGGAGGAATCAGGCTTCCTGACTTCAGACTATACTACAAAGCTACAGTAATCAAGACAGTATGGTACTGGCACAAAAACAGAAATATAGATCAATGGAACAGGATAGAAAGCCCAGAGATAAACCAACGCACATATGGTCACCTTATCTTTGACAAAGGAGGCAGAAATGTACAGTGGAGAAAGGACAGCCTATTCAATAAGTGGTGCTGGGAAAACTGGACAGCTACATGTAAAAGTATGAGATTAGATCACTCCCTAACACCATACACAAAAATAAGCTCAAAATGGGAGGAAGACTTTTGCTCTGGGCTCGTTGATGGGAGAGCCTGGGAACAGAGAGCTGGAACAGGTCAGCTAGAGCTAGAGTTTAAAGGCTCTTTTATTGGCCTTCAGAGCGTTTGACACGGTTCCCGGGATTGGTCGTGGCTTAGAGGATTGGCTTTGGTAGCTCAATAGTGAGAAGGCAATACAGAGGTCTGGAGAGTGATAATGGGGGTGGGGGAAAGGGAGAGAGGGAGGGAAAGTATTATATAATGAGCAGGTAGTACTCTAGGTGTTTTCAAATCATTTAATCTCATTTAACCCTCCTTAGAACACTATGAATTAGGTATTATAATACCCTTACCCTTTAAAAAATTTATAGAGAAACTAAGGCTCAGAGGAGCAACATGACTTGACCAAGGTCACAGGATCAAAAGCAGGAAAGAACCTGGCCCCTTGTTTCTTCAGGTAAAATGCCACCTGGGGGTCATTCAAGGAGAATATGGGGACTCAGTTTCTCCAGTGCAAGTAGGCTGCCTTGGAATGACCTTGGAGTGTTTGATAAAAATACAAACTCCCAGACCCCTCTCCAGACCTGCCTTATGAGAATCTGTAGTGATGCAACCTGAGAGCCGGTATTCTTAACCCCTACTCCAGGGGCAGCCGATGCACAGCCAGGTTTGGAAGGACGGCTAGGTGCATGTCCTGTGACCCAGCCGCCTTCCTCTTGCCCCCGTGTATTTCCTTCCATCCTACTCTCTGTTTCTCAATTCCCAGGGGGTTTGTGGGGTTCAAGCTCTCAGAATAAATTCCCCTGTTAAAATTCCATTAAATATCTCAGCCCAAACATTATGGGGCGTCTCCCTGGACATTTGGGAGGGTGTGGGTTTGGTGGTAATGCTCTCGGTAGAGTGTCTATGAGCAAATGAAATCATGCAAATAATCATCAAGGGCACTCAGCTGCCAGGAAGAAGCCAATGCTTTTTATCAGTCCTCTCGTCCTGAGCAGAGAGCTATTCACTTTCTCTGCACAATGTGTTTTTCTTGAGCCACTCTGGGTTTGTGTGGATGTAGCGGAGCACTGAGGCCACCCGCCAAGGGACTGTTCTGGGTGTAAGGAGAAGACAGTGGCCTTCACACGGGACTTGGAAGGGCAGGAGCTGAGGCTGAACGGGTGAGAGATAGAGCCGCCCACTGCTCCCCAGAAGAGCCCCCCTGTCACCGGAATTGCTTTGCTGTCCACACCCCTTTGAGCTTCTGGCATCTTCCATAAAATGGGCACAGAGTTGAGTCTGAATTTCAAAAACTGTAATTAAGACTCTTCCGGTGTGATGAATTGGGAGATTGGGATTGACATGTATACACTGATGTGTACAAAATGGATGATAATAAGAAAAAAAATAAGAAAGACAAAAACAAACAAACAAAAAGACTCTTAGTAATCTCTTTTTAGCAGACTTCCTTGCCCCGAGGATCCTTAGGAACCTAGAACAATAACAGCAAAACAATAAGAAAAGCAGAAGCTGCTTTAGAATGTTTCTCCACCCTCCATCTCTGAGTACCTGGGAGCAACAACCCTGCTGAGAAGATGGGGAGAGGCATCCGGTGACGGAACATGTGTCAGGGCCATGGCTCTCTAGGGCTAAGGTTGGAGGTGCGGGGAGCAGACAGGCCCAGAGCAGGCACATCCTCAGAGGACGAGGCACAGTGGCCGCTGCCCCACATTAGCCGGGCTTGCTGGGCCATTTTCTCCTCTTCACTGGGTATGGTCTGTAAGCTGGCTTTGGCCAGCAGCCTGTCCTAGGTGTCCAGACCCCCTCCGGGGTGTGGATCTCATGTGCTCTGCTTGTCCTTAGGGCTCCCACATTGTCTTCTCCGGGGCCTGCCTTGACAGGAATCCCCTTCCCTGGGCTTGCGCCCTTCTTCCCCTGCCCATCTTGCTCTCTAGATGTATCCTTTGTAGCCAGGGCCCTTCTCTGTGGGTTCAGGCAGTTGGCAAGAGTGTTTCTGTGGCTTTCCATTGTTCTGACGACAAAGACCAAATCTTTAACAAGGTCAAGTCCTGCTACATTAGGGGGGAAAACGTGTGAGCCACTGTGTGTGAAACAACCGTAATAACAATACCGGGAAATGCATGTCAGATCATCTTAGTTCTCCAGTGCTCAGGCTCAGAGCTTTTGCCTGCTGGGCTTTCTGCCTAGAACACTGCCACCACCCGCCCGGCTCAAAGGTCCCTTCCTCAGGGCACCTTCTGTGGCTCCCAGACCAGATCGGCACCACGTTCACCCCAACACTTTCGTTGCATCTTTTCCTTCATACGTGCACCACAGCATGTAATTTACATCTGTTCACTAATTTATGGGGGTTTCTAGATGAATATCTAGGCCCTCTGGGCCTTACATTCCACAAATGCAAAGTGTGTGTCTTCCTGAGCTTAGCACAGGAATTAAGTGCTCTGTGCTCGGCTTCTGGGAAGTCCACGTTCCAGATTTTTTTTCAGAGTGTTTTTGTTTTGTTCTTATTTACGGGAAGGGCTCAGAGGTGCTGAATCAGTGCTTGGCTGGGCCTCTGTTCCTTGTGTTTCTTAGTCATCGACCAACACGGGTTCTTTTTCTTTTTGGCCTCGGCACAGCATACGGGATCTAGTTCCCCTGACCAGGAATCAAACCCACACCCCCTGCAGTGGAAGCGCGGAGTCTTAACCACTGGACCACCAGGGAAGTCCCAGCAAGGGTTCTTTTAAAGGGCACTAGGTCGTGGTGACTTAACCCTTCTTTTTTTTTTTTTTTTTTTTTTTGTGGTACGCAGGCCTCTCACTGTTGTGGCCTCTCCCGTTGCAGAGCACAGGCTCCGGACGCGCAGGCTCAGAGGCCATGGCTCACGGGCCCAGCCGCTCCACGGCATGTGGGATCTTCCCGGACCGGGGCATGAACCCATGTCCCCTGCATGAGCAGGCGGACTCGCAACCACTGCGCCACCAGGGAAGCCCCTAACCCTTCTTAATACTCAGAAGCCAGTGACCGTTTCCATGGTGACATGGGCCCCTGGTGCCATCTCCTAGAAAATACACAATAGGTGGGTTCTGTGTGACACGGTGAGTGACCTGCGTCACCAGGAAGCTGTTTTCTGCTGCAGCTGGTACAGGTACAGGCAAGAAGGTCCGTGCAGCAAGGAATTTAATGATGCCCTGTGACCCAGCCCACCCTCTCCGTATCGCTCAAGCAGAAACTGGGAAAGAATTCCTCTGACCATCAACATTACCTGGTCCTTTTTGCAGGTCGTGACCCAGTAATAGATTACGAGACCAAATGTGTGGGTCATCAGCAGCATATAAAAGAAGGAGAAAAGATCGCATAGAAAAAATCAGATTGCAATACACATGGTGAAAGTAACTTTTCTTTCAGGCGTGTGTGTGTGTGTACGCACGCGCGCTGAGTCATACAGTAAAATGTATTTCTTTCTTGGTGGTCAAAATATCCGATTACCACGCTCTATGGCATGTTCTGCTTGGACTTTCCAGTGTCACTGCCACCTCTCCTCTGCTTTCTCTTACAGGTATGCAAAATCCAGTCAGATCAAGACTGTGTCAAGCAGCAAGATATTTTTTAAAGGAAGCAGATTTCGATATAGGTGGGTACCCATGCTTCCATTTCGATGATGGGGCTGGGTTGGGGCAGCCATTTGCGTTGGAATATGGTACTTATAAATCAGTGCACTTTGGCCTGTACCCATTTGGGTCCTCCCTTTCCACTCCACTCATTTCTTATGCCCACAGGACCCCTTAAACTCTATAGTAATGTTCCCTCGTGGAGGAGGAGAAGGCACGGATTCCTAGAGCTGGGTCAGACCACTGTGGAGTAAAAAAAAAAAAAAAAAAGTGTGCGCACCCCTCCCCTTCCACTCTGAGTGTCTGTGCACAGACACTGTGTTTCTGTCTTTTGCAGTGGCAAAGTTGCCAAAGAGGTGGTGGAGGCAAGCTCCAAAATCCAGAGGGAGCCTCCAGAGGTGCACAGGTGAGTGGGGTGGTCCCCAGGGCGCCGGGAGATTTCTGGGGTGGACAGAAGGATGTAAAGGCTGGCTTCGCCAAATCCACTCTAACAAGAAGGAGAGTAAGGACACCAGCTGCCTGGCCCTGTGCCGTTATCAGGCCCTGATTCCTGGCATGGCACTCTCACCATCCCCCATATCTCACTCAGACAGATTTGGCTGGGCTCCATTCTGAGTTACTCGCTCTGTGTGGAGTCACTGCCCTGATTCAGCCTGGAGGGTCACGTGAACAAGCGGGAAGTGTGTGTGGCACGGGTGGCTGGGTTATCTCCTGGCTGAGTCCGTTGTCATGTCCTCTTAGAACTGCTCTCTCTTCCGGCCTCTGTTCATCAGACGTGGCCAGTTCCCATTGGCCCAACTCCTTCTAGGCTATGTCACACGAGGGGGTGGGGTACTCATCTCTCATTGGACCCTTTAGTCCCAAAAACCACTTAGAGGAATGACGAACTTAGTCATTAGTGGGTCAAGGGTACGCTTCTACATTAACATGGCAATGTATGTAATTCTTAGGAATTAAATATTCTCTTGATCATGTTGTACTTCTTACCACCACAGTTTACACAAATCATTGTACATCTTAAACTTCAAACATGCTAAATATCTAAAGCAGAACATTCTTATCCTGATGTTCCCCCTTCTGAAGGCAAGATCATCATAAGATATATTCTTTAGGAAGTTCCCACACAGTGGTGGGCACCGGTCCCTCCTTCCCCATCTTTGAACTTGGAGTCTTCCTATGCTCAGATATGCCCAGTCTCCTCTATCTCCAAGGTGACCCAGTGAACAGGGTACCTCTCACCTTGTCCTTGGGGCTATCAGGCAGGAGGAGGCCTTGGTCTCTCAGAAGTGCAGCTAAGCCAGCCAGTGTGGGCATCCAGACAGTGGAGCAGGCCAGCGTGGGCTCCCACACAGGGGAGCAGGACTTCAGTCAGCATGGAATCTTGTGCAGGTGTGTACACAGAATAATTCATCCCTGGCTTTGGGTGACCCAGTGGAAAGCTGTCACATACAAGTCTGCAAAGCAGTGTCTCCTGCTTTGAGAAGCAGGAGAAAACTGTGGGCAAGGGAATTTGGAGCGCCTTGGCTGGGACACCTTGGTGCAATACCTGTGGAAGTCTTAGAGCTTACTACCTGTTGATGACAATAGTCATTTTTTAATAGTCTTTTTATAACCCCTCCTCTGCCTCAAATTGTGGTTACTCAGTGCAGCAGAAACAAAAAAGAAGAAGAAATAATTGAACATATCATTTAAATGTTTCCAGAATCTTTGGTCTAGAAAGACCTCAGGGATGACTCAGTTTAATGATTCTATTTTACAGATAAGGGGACTTGAGTCTCAGAGAAGTTAAATGATTTATCTGAGGTCATAAATATTTTGGTGGCAGAACTAAGCCTAGAACTGCAGTGTCCTGCTCCTGAGTCCTATATCCTCTTTTCTGTGTTGCATCTGCCACCCTGAAAGCCTCTGCATTCTCCTAGAAGCTGGGGGGCAGACCTACCCCAGGGGCTCAGCTTGGTTTTATTCTTCCTGCTTGAAGCTTGAGTGTTTGATCTTAAAATAAAAAGAAATACTCGATTCTGGGGAGTCCCCTTAATGGCACAAACACAAAGTAGGAAAATGTTTTTAACAATATACTTTCAGGGGGCTTCCCTGGTGGCGCAGTAGTTGAGAGTCCGCCTGCCGATGCAGGGGACACGGGTTCGTGCCCTGGTCCGGGAAGATCCCACATGCCGCGGAGCGGCTGGGCCCGTGAGCCATGGCCACTGGGCCTGTGTGTCTGGAGCCTGTGCTCCGCAACGGGAGAGGCCATGACAGTGAGAGGCCCGTGTACCGCAAAAAACCAAAAAAACCCAATATACTTTCAGAGAGACATATTCCAAATATGCAGAGCTTTCCAAAAGCCCATAGTCACCATCGATGGATGATGGTTAATGAGATCAGAGAAGAATTTTTTAAAATACTTCTCTTTTAAATTTATGTTTGCACAATTTATGGGAATTAAGGCTTCCTAGGTCAAGGCTTCTCAAACTGTAGCTTGAACAGGGATCACCTGGGGATCCTGTTAAAATCAGATTCTGATTCATGAATCTGGCATTTCTAATGCTCTCCCAGATGATGGCCACGTGGCTAGTTCATGGTTTGCACCTTGAATAGCCAGGCTCTAGATAACTGCTGGGGGAGGGGGTGAAGGGAGCAGATTGGCCCTAGTGAAAAGCTTTTTTCTGGAGTGGATTGAACCACCAGAGTGGATGGGAAATGAAGCATCCATCAATTTATAGTTTTTCTTTTCTGGAATTTTCTAAAATCTCCCAGGATATTACTGCAAACAAGGCTCTATAGGCCCATTCGACACCGGTTCACATGTTCTTTCTTGCTCTTCCTCTACCCGGTTTTACCTGTTTGTGAAAGCCTATTGAGTTCACATCCTCTGGATGCCTCTCTGGTCCTCAGTTCTTTGGCAGTATCTCTCAAATCTCTGACATTACAAGGGAGAATTTGTTTAAAGTAATAATACAGAGTAAGCTCTGGGAGGACGAAGCTTGTGCCTATCTTGGTTATCTCCATCTTACCCATCAATTAACACAGTGCTTGGCTATAGTAGGAGGTCAGTAGATATTTGCTGAATGGATGTATGCACTAGGAGTGTGAGATGACAGCTTCACATCTGTAATTTTCTGAGACTTGAGATCTGTCCGTGGTGCTGCCCTGGGGACCTCGCCCTCCCAAGAGGCAGCACTGTGGTCAGAGCCACAGTGACGTGTGCCACTTTCAGTAGCAACTTCTTGTTCCTTCCCAGTAGCTGGTTGCGTGGTAGGAAATGTTTCTCTTACACAATTATCGTATTTTCGAATTGTCTTGACTTCTTTGATGTGGCTGTCAAAAGTGAGAGTATAGTAATGAGCTCTCTTTATCTGGCAGTGCTCAGAGAGGCCTGCTAGTCTAGAATGGTGATGGTAAGACTTCAGTTATCTCTCCTCTCACTTGAGATTCTCCTCGTCAAAGGATAGCCAGTTCATGGACTCCTACTCCTGCTGAGATGTGTGTGACACAGAGAAACACACACAGACTAAGAACACTGTCTTGGGGTTTTTCTTTTTTTTTCAAAAAGAGAAGAAGCTCGCTCTCGTGTTAGCTCATTGAACTTTGCTGATGACAGGATCCCCAAGTGGAACCCTATCGGCTGGCTACTTGGTGAGAATCACCTGCCCATTCCAAGGCCCAGTGAGGCGGAGGGCTGTAGCTCTGAGAGTTCAGGGTCGGCTCTTTAAGCCTCCTGGGCATAGAGCCACCACCAAGGGATACCCAGAAACAGCACTTGTACCTGAAATGAGCACCCATCTAGGAGTCATGAATGGGTCTAATCTTGGCTGTGTTGCCATGTCTTGCATAAGTCACTTAACTTCTCGGACCATCAGTCTGTTCATCTATAAAAGGAGATTCTTATATCTTTCCCCGACTTCTAGGTTTTGTTATGGCCATTAAGATAAAGGGTATTAAAATTATAAAGTACCATAAAAATGTGAGGTGGTGATATTATTATTATTATCTCTCATCCCAAAATGGGAAGCTAGAACCTGACAGACACGTTCACATTGAAGTCTCTTCAGATGGAGTTTTTTACTCACAGGCCAGCAGCACTTCCTTTCATTCCAAGGAGCGGTTGCAGTAACTCCACTAGCCTCGTATTTGTTGCTCAATTTTATGCCACCATTTCTTGAAGCCAGTCTTAGAATTGAAGCCAGTCTTAGAATTGAAGCCAGTCTTAGAATTGAAGCCAGTCTTAGAATATACCTGCAGTTGCCGAAGGAAACCTTTCTACTCTGTAGAATCCTTAACGGCAGTTTTCACTCAGAAACTGTCCTAGGCCAGGAGTGCACGTGAGTGGGCTGCAAAGCGGGTCAGGCATTTTGGCCGAGTCGGCTGGTGCCTGGACTCCGAGAGCGGGGGAACACAGCACGGACCCTCACCTGACAGGGAGCAAAAGAGCCTCCATAAAGGCTCGCTAAGGGTCCCTCCCTGCTGTGATATACATAGTAATTTCTGGGGGAGGGGAACAATGGAAAATGAGCTTTTCAGAGGTCAGAAAACTACATAGTCCACACAGACATGGCAACATGTGCTCTGCAGAGCTAGGATCACAGTCATGAAGGCCACAGGGCTAATGGAAATCCCATGAAAAGCTCAGACAAATGAGAACCCTTCACAATAAAAGAAGTCATTGCTCATGGTGAATTTTAATCCCCCCTTGTTATTCCTTCCTTCCTTTCTTCCCCCTGCAAGGAATCCCCACCTCCACTTCTTTCCCTGTAAACCCACCACCCCTGCCAGGACTTACCGCTGACATCACCTTCCCTGGGAGGTCTTTCCTGGCTCTCCCCTCACTCACAGCAGGATCACATGCCCCTCTCTGGTGCTCCCCTGGGACCTCGGCCGTCAGTCAGTCTCTTCCATGAGATGTGTGCTTTTCCGGCTGTGGCTGTAGCACATTAATGAGTCATGAAGTGAAAATAGTGGTCAAGACCAGCACTTTAAATGAAATTAAATAGAATAGAAAGTAAAACATAGTGGCTCACACATAGCAAGAGTTACTATTGTTGCATGAAACATTCTCTTTAGCTGTGTGTGCACTTGCGGGTGTGTGTGTGTGTGTGTGTGTGTGTGTGTGTGTACAGAGATATGATACCAAATGTAGTTTCTAATGTGAGTCTTGATCAAAAAAGTTTGAAAGTCATGGTTCTAGAGAGTAAGTTATTTAAGGTGAGGACCATGATTTCCCAGAACAATACATACATACCGGCTGCAAAATAAATGGTTGTAGAATGAAATAATGAAGAAAAGAACTCCATGGTTAAGCAAGTCCTTATAAATTTCCTTTCCAGTCAGTGGCAGCTGGTGGGGGGGGGGGGCGGCTTTTAACTCTAGATGCTAACAGCTTCTTCCCCGTCCAGCTCTGCCCAACAGAAATGCCTGGGCTGTAAGGCGGTCCCATCAACTGGCCTGGAGAACACCTGTGACAGTCTGAAATGGCAACTTAATGCCAAGTTTACTTCAGTTTCAAACTGAACACCCCTTAACAAGATGCCAAGGGAGGTGCTACAAGGCACATGAGAATGGATAGGTCAGTCTCTGCCCTTAAGTTGCTTTATCAAGGTAGGGCTGATTAGTACCCCAATAATTACAGGGCGACAGAGGTGACAAATGTGACAGGTTGTGAAAGAAGGGACAGTCGTGTGAGAAGGAAGGGGGAGAGGGAGTTCGTTGTGAAGGCAATCCAGGAGGGCTTCAAGAAGAAGGAGACATTTGACATCATCTTTGAAGGATGGGTTGGTTTGGGTTTTGACAGGAGACGTGGGGATGGGAAGCGTGCTGAAACACCCACCAGAGGTACCCCACATCCCTGTCTGTCAGAGCAGACAGTGTAAATGGGCTTCCTGGCTATCAGCCAGTAGCCTTGACGAGACACCTTTCCTTGCCATCTACTGCCCATTGAGCTACTGACATACGTGTGCTCCTTTCAGAAGGAGAAAGTGGAGCTGGGTTCTGTGTTTGGTTCATGAGTGGGGTGTGAATTTGAATGGGAATATTAAGCATCGATATTAAATGTTGGACATCCAACTCATGGCTATGGAAAGCCTGTGGCATCTGCCTGGCAGAGTTTTTTTGTTTTTGTGTTTGTTTGGTGGTTGTTAAATTACTTTGAGCCATGCCCTTCCTTCACTTTTCTGCATATGTAGTTCAGTGATACCTGCCTCTTGTGTATCTTTGTTGCCCATGTCTTTTCTCAATGCCTTGTCTTGTTACATAGCATGTCCAAGTCTGACGACATGTGGAGAAATATGTTTTCTTTCACTGTGTTGCATTAGAACACATGGACATTATACCATGTATCAAGACCTTAAGGATAACAAGGGCTGTGTGTCTTCAGTGCTATGTCATCTTTACCACTGGCCTAATGCACTGTGTGAGTCTAGGGGCAGGTCCCAGCTCAGGTAGCCAACTGAGATGGAAGGGCCGGTGTTCCCAGTTGAAACCAGTTCCCTCCGGCTTGTGTCTGTTTTCAGAACCAACATTACTCAGAGCCGCAGTTCCCACTCCTTGAACAAACAACTCATCATTAACATGGAGCCCCTGCAGCCCCTGCGGCCGTCCCCCAGCGAGCAGGAAGAGGAACTTCCACTGGGTGAGGGTAAGTACACTTCCTTCCAGAGCCTGGCATTGCAGGCTTACCCTGGGGGAATGAGGGAGGCACCAACCCTGGGTACCTTGGGTAATGGGTTGGGGTAGGGGTCAGAGTGAGTCATAAACTGTGTTTTTAGTAAGTAAACTCTTCAGAGCTGGAAGACTGCATTATATTGAGAGTTCTATCAGTTTCTCCTGGAGAGAGTTCACTGGTACAAAGCGTTCCAAAAATTACAAGTTAAAGCAGTAGTGGTGTTAGACCCGTACTATCCAATATGGTAGCCATTAGCCATGTGTAGCTATTTAAAATTAATTTTAAGTGAATTAAAATTAAAAATTCAGCTCCTCAGCCACATTAGCTAGATTTCCAATGCTCAACAGTCACATGTGGCTAATGGCTACCATCTTGGACAGCTCAGACCAAGAACATTCCCATCATTACAGAAAATTCTATTAGATGGTGATGTTTTTGACTATAATCACAATTAAATTAGTGGTTGTAACAAATTCTCCACAAATATCTCTACACTGGTCATCCCCTTTCTGCCTCACTATTTCTGTGTCCCTTAATAAGAATTCCCTTTTCCACAGGGCCTTGTCTGACAGTTTTGATACAAGCTAAAATATATACGGTCCATTTCAGCCCCGAAGTTGTTATATTTGTAAAGGCTATAATGTGTGTGCTTCTAGGCTTCTTTTTTTGCTGTTAAGGGCTTTCCTTCAGGGAAGAATCTTACCACACTGCTTACCGCATATACCTGGTGAGGCAAATACCACTCTCATGAATTTCAAAGTAAATTTTTTAAAATTCACATAAAATACAATTATTGGAACCTTGAACCCAAACATAACATGCTTTCCTTAAATTTATGTGATTTTAATTTCATCATTTAAAATCTGGATACTGGGCAGTTTCAAGAAGGCGGGTCACTGTGTCCCCGAGAGATCACCTTTACCTGCAGCTTTAAGTCAAGAATGCCTTCCATAGGGGAAAACTCTTCAGCCCATAATAAGATATGGCTTAGGATGCACATAGCCTTGGGAGAGGTCGCAGCAGCTGATTCACACTGAAGCATAAGGGGTTTCCTGAAAGGAAACTTGAATGGTTGGAAGGAGGACTGGGCAATGGGATGCCATAAATTTCATGGGTGGAAGGAAAATGTGCAAGATACGAAGGATGGGGTCTCAGGAGACACCTTTATCCCCAGCTCAGCCACGGGATGATGATAACCAGAACGATCTTGTGATAATCGCCTTTATGCTCTGTCTCAACAACCAACTCCGTAAGCTCCATGCTAAATTAAATTTCTTAGCCCAGGGGTCCCTGGGCTAATGTTGCTTGTCTACATTTTTCAGCCCCTTCTCCGTTTTTGTATGTTCCTCAAAGTGCAATGAAAGCAGCTTTTGTTTCTGATCACTAGTGATTTTCTGGGATTCCTCCCATATGTCTGGAAGTTGGTTTGAGTGGAAATCATTTTTTCTGGAGGTCAGGATTAACCCAAGTTTGAGTGAAGGAGGATATGGCTAATGGAGAAGAGGAGGGGAAAATAGATAACCCAAGCTTAGGATTGTGACTTTGCCTTGTCTGCAGAGATGGAAGCCTAGATGGGAATAAAGCTCGGAAGACCCGTTACCATGGGGAATATGGAAGCCAGGCCGCTGATGCCTTGTGAGCACCCTAGATGTGAAGGGGAGTCTGGGCAAGCTTTCCCCAGACCCTTCATTCCATTCAATTAATAGAAGCTTCTGTTTTGCTCCATTTTCTATAATGAGGTTCCATTTCTAAATACTATCCTTGTCATTAACATGACAACTGTGTGGACAAGAGACTTATGCATTATAATTAACTGCAATAAAAATTACAATTTCCATAATATATGATAGGAATCCATGAGCTACATTTTCAATTTTTCCAGTTATTTAAAATATGAATCTTTAATTCTTTCACCAGCTGTAAAGTCAAACTGATAGGTTTCTCTGTTTAAATGTCCAAAATAGCTCTATAACTATCTAATAAAGTCCTCTTTTCTAGCAGAACTGTCCCCTTATGGAACATCTTTGTGGGTTTTGAAACTCAGGCAAATCATAGCAACTTGCAGGATATAGAATCAATTTAAAAGGAAGAGAAGTAGAAACGACAGTATTGTTAAATGCCCAGTATATAGAAAGAACTTCCCAGTCTAGAAAAGAGAGCAAAATCTTCTTAGGTACCGTGAAATTCAAAGTTATGATTCCCACAGTCAACGTAGCTACGTTCTTGATACCCTTATATCTCAGTTACTATTTTAGAGTCAAATTCTGCTTCATGTGTCTTGTCTTTGAGTATCAGGTAATGGGATTTAAACATTCTATAGGGGTAAATAGATTATTTAATAGCTCTATATGTCTCTGATATATGAAGAGAAGAGAGATAGAGAATACAGCTTTCAACAAAGATGTCTCCACTTTTGTGGATGGGCAGATGCAGTGTGATGAATTTAGTTTCACCCTTGTATTTTGATATTGCAATTTTTTGTGTCTGATCAAGAGCCAAATTGAAGAAATTAGAATTTCACTCCTTCCTTAATACAACAGCTCTGGCAAAGATGTGGTGTACAACTAAGTAGACCATACTTAGCTGTGAAAGTTGCTGTGGCCCTATGAAGATGAAGATACTCTCTTTTCCCTGGAGACTCACAGCCTGTTGGGGAGACAGCAATGGGATCACAGAGGTGAAGTGTAGGTTCTACCTCTGCTGATTGGGTTGCATGCTCACTTTTCTGTGTGCCTCACGAGATACTAGTGCCTCAGGCTGCCTGGAGAGCCTCTTGTTCCCTTTCAGTCTTATCAGAGTACATGGCATAAAGTTGGGGGCACAGGAATGAATGGATGAGACTGACAGGCAGAGGGAGTTGTGGGTGGTCTAGTCAACTTGCATTGGATGCTTGTGTGGCTTCCAGGGAAGAGGGGTCGGGAAGAATGAAAGGTGAGGCAGAAAGTTAGGGAAGGACCAGATTGTGATGGGCCTCACCCAAATTGCTGGAGAGTTTAGACTTTAACCCAAGGGCAGTTGGAAGGCACTGGAGGATTTCAAGCATGGGCCTGATTGGAATTGTGTTTTGTATCTCTTGTGTGTGGGCAGAGGACAGATTAGAGATGGGTATGGCTAGAGCAGTTTTTCAGTCTCAGCACTATTGACCGTTGAGCTGGATAATTCTTTGTCAGGGGCTGGCTTGTGCTTTGTAGGACGTTTAGCAGCATCCCTGGCTTCTATCGAGTAGTACCCAACCAGTCTGGACAACCGAAAATGTCTCCAGGTATTGCCAGATGCCCTTGGGAACAAAACAACTGCCTGAGAATTACTGTGTTGGAAGCACAGAGACCCCACAAGAGCCACTGCAATAGCCCAGAGACTAGATTAAACGAGGGTTGAGCTGAGGCAGAAGGTGGGATGGGGAGGAGGCAGTGGGCTCTAGCTAGTAAGCAGCAGAGTTGTTGACGCATGTAAGGTGCCTGTGGACTCCTGTCCAGGTGCTGCCCTTGTCTCCAAGAACTTGAGAGGGAAAAGACCTTAACCTCTTTGGAAATGAGACTGTTCTGAGACACAGGAAGGTTCCAGTGACATGTCAACATCAGAGAGGCGATGGCAAAAATGATTTCATTTGGATATTGGAACCTTTGGAAGAGTTAGATACTTCACTGAGCTTCAGACACAGAGTGGAGGAGACTCAGACATCTCTGCTTACCTTTGACGTCGTTATTCCTCGTCTCTATACAGTGGCTCCGATTCTTGTTTGGGGGATTCACATCACACATTTTGAAACTGGATCCATAAACAGGTGAAGGTTGGCAGTCTGAGCCCTGTTAAAAGAGTTGTCTGATTAGGAATTATTAAAAAAGAGAAGAAAGAAGGACCTTAACCCTGACCCTTGGAGTCACCATCTCCTGGAGGTCATGGGAAGGTCCTGGTGCCTTGTCTCGCGTGGGTGCCATGGTGGTGACATCTCTGCTGCCGTCATGACTCTCGGTGGTCCCGACCACCCATTTGTCTGACAATCTCTTTCTATTCTTCCTGGAACTTCAAGATTCTCAAAGACAGCTGGAGAGAGCATGATTGCCCAGATGAGCTCAGGGGCGTTCTGGGAGAGAACGCGTAACCCCGTTCACCCAAACGACAGCTGGAGGATTATCTCTGAGTTGGCTGTGTCTGTAGAGAAAAAACAAAATCAGTTCCTAGGCACCACTAAGCAGTGAGAAAGTTTTCAACGTTACCCCACAGTTGCTCAGCTACAGGATCCGGTAGGTTAGTGCTGTGGAAAGCTTTAGATGTGAATAGCAAACCATTTGAAAAGTGCCACTTCGAGTTTATGAAAATTTCCGGAGAAGAAAATATTGAGAGTGGAAATTGTTCCGGGTGAAAATGACATTTTCAGGAGTGATTAATCTGAATATATTCACATGCAAAATGGAGTAGGGTTCCCACAGTGTATACAGCAAAATGCTTGCATGTTTTATTAGTAGAGTGTATTTTTCGTTAAGGAAAGATTATGGTAGAGAAGGGGAATGGAATGTATCACGTGAGACTTGGTAGCTGGCAATTACCAACGCCCGGTGAAGGTCACTCTTGTCTACCAGAGTGATGGTACGAGCTGGCTTCATTAAACAGGCAGGAAACCATGCTTTCTTCTCCTTGGTAGACACAACTAAATAAGAGTTGAAAACGTTTGACACCCTCCTGCTGGCAAAACAAGAGCACAATGGAGACACCAAAATTTCCATAAAGGAATGTCTTGGGGATGGCAGTGTGATTGGTTTGAGGGTGGCTTAAAGCTGCATTTGCATGCGATTGAGAAAATGTCTATATCAATGAATAGATTGGAATTAAGTAGGGCAGTAAAACTAACTCTCCCGAGCCACACTTTCTCACTGTCCCTGTAAGTGTGTATGTGTGTGTTTGTGTGTGTGCATGTGTATGCGAGTGCATGTGTGTGTCATGGATGTGGCTCTGTGTGGGGTGGGTAGGGGGCAGTGGGGGTGTTTTAAGGGTCATTTACAGTGTCTGGCTCTAACCATAGGTGACTTAAGTTGGTGTCATTGAAATTCTAGAAAGTCTGTATGTGAACCTGTGAAGGCATTTTGAGCATATAAAAAGTGTATAGTTCTCATCCGTCAAGCATGCCACACTTGTGACCCCACCCTGCTCCACCCTGACACTTAACAGGTGACCCGCAGGGCCAACTGTGGTCTCCATGTGCAGGTTTTTCTGTACCATAGCAGGCAGAGCCTTTCATACCCTACACAGTTGTTCCAATCCCATCACTATTGGAATCTCTAACAGCCCAAGGCTGCCATGGTTACACTGACTCCAGTGAGTCTGGTCTCCTCCCTGGTTATCTGATATGAAAATTTTTCTCCCTCTTTTCTTCCTTTGTAGAGTTCCATGGCCAGGGCTCAAACAGATTTACCCTCTTCTCAGGGTGTCAGAGTCTCTCTTCCACGCCATTTTCCCCCATGTGCCAAGTAATTTCTTCCTTTTGGCTTAGGGTATGTCAGGATATTCGTTGGGAGTGACGCACTGGTCTTCTTGAAATTTCTTTTATGTTATGTTTCATCAAACAGTAGGATCTGTTTCTAAATCCTGTGGGGCCACCTTTCCCCTGTGGTTACTGCTACCTGGTGACAGCAGACCGTTAGCACCAGCTCTAATTACTCTTGTCCCTGCCATGGGGTTTGGGGTGGCTATTTGTTTGTATTTTCTCATTATAAAACTAATTTATCATCTTCTAGAAAATCTAGATAGAATAAAAAAGCATAAACAAGGAGAAAAATACCACCTTCCAGATTGTCCTACCTGCTGGAGCCAGTCGATGTTAATGTGTTAATAATTTTTGTCCCTATGTGCTTTAAGGCCATTTCCGTCATCTTGAGTGTAAAATTTTTTTAATTCCTGCTTTGTTTGCTTAATGTTGAAAACGTGAGTGCGTGAAAACATATGATAAATTGAACTATAGGTCAAACCATGAATTGGGAGCATATTTAATGCGAATGTGGACAAATGGGTTAATATCCTGAATTAGAAAGAACTCCCACAAAGTGCTGTTTAAAGCATCTTTTTGGCATTGCTCAGGTTTGGGCTCTCCCAAATCTTCCAGTTAATGGCACCCTCGGTCTCCCACTGCTGATAGGCATACAGCAGCCGAACCTGCTTCCACAGGAGCTAGGAGCCTCCGCAGAGCAGAGGCCAGCTTCTGGTTTTATTTATAACTGCAGTATCGGATTAGCAGAGCCAAAATTCAGAATTCTTTATCACATTTATTGAATTCGGGAAGTTTGGGTCGGCAACTCCTCTAGGGTAGGAGATGCCAAGAGCAACTTAGGGAAAGAGATAAAGGCCTCCTGAGTGAGCTCTGCAAATTCGTATTTGGAAGCTCCTCAAAGCTTTCACCTTCCCCTTTGGTGCTTTTCTTTGGAGTTGGTGTCATCTTTGGAACTTTGGTTTCTGGTATTTACTGATGACTTAATGTACTTGAAAGAGAGCTTTGTAATTTGAAGCATTTACACTGCTGGAAGGAAGCTAAATGGCTTGTTCCTGATGCAGTTTAAGTGTTTCTATCTTACATGGATTTGGTATTTTACATCATACGATGCCAACATGTGCATCATTTCAGTTCTGTAGTTGGCTAAATGTGATAAATTGTTCATTTTAAGAAATATCGTATTCCTCAGCATAAACACAGCAGTGCTTTGGGTAGCTGCTCTGTTTCTGCATTAATGCCTTGCACCAATGGGGAAACACAAACTCTGGTCTCAGATCATCCACCTTTGGGAGCATCATATTCCTCGTCTCTGAGACAAGAAGATAGGACTTGAGCACCACTCAAACGCTTTCTAGCTCGAAATTCTTCAGTTCTTTTGCTTCATGTCAAGGTTAGATTCCAGGACTATGGTTTGAGGTCCTTCACAATAAGTATGCAAACCTGGGGACAGGAATATTTTTCATAGTTTTGGGGGGTTAGAGGGAATGTTAAGGATGTTCTAGCACAAGGGTTTGCAAACTGGCCGGTGGCCCACTGCCTCTTTTTTTTTCTGGCCCTAGAGCTAATGGTTACATTTTAAATGATTCTATCAGTACCTACATAGTATCCTTGATTTTACCTCTTGGCCCACAAAGCCTCAAATGTACTATCTGGGCCTTTAGAGAGAACGTTTGCTGAGCCATGATGTAGCACCCCCCCCTCTGGATTCTACAAATGAGAAAGCTCAGAGAGAGGAGGCTGTTTGCCCAAAGTCACGGAGCTGGGTGAGTACTGGGGTTGGGATCTGGTCCTGTTTGTCAAATTCATCTAAAACAGTTCAACTTCTTCTTGCAAAATCAGAACCATTAACTCTGGAACTACATTTAGTTTTCAATGACAACAAATGAATTATCAAAAGAGACATCTTATCCTATATAAACGTGGGGAACCTCTGTGATTCAGTGAGAAGAGCTGCTGCATATTCGGGGCAGGGTTTGAGCGTTTGGCCTTCAGTCACAGCCTGCCAGGACCCTGTGACTCCTCAGAGACATCCAGCCCACCAGGAGCATCACCTTCCCTGGGCACCAGTGGTGGTGAGCTGTGGACGCATGTGCCACACCAGACAGAATTCCTAGGAGACCCGGGTTGCAGGGCAAACAGCCTTCATGCAGGAAGGCTCTCTCCCCTCTGGGAATCATGTTCTCATTTTAAAGCTGAATTTGTTAAATAAGGAATGGCTCACTCCGGGCCTAGTTCTAATTACTCATAGCCTGTGTTGAGAATCTTTGTCTTCTTAGTGAGAACAACTCAGTTCTGAGCTTCCCGAATCACTGCTCCGGCTCAGGTTGGCACTTGGCTGCCACACCTGAGTATTAATAATCAATTGCTTTAAAGGATTCAGCTGGGATAAAAAAAATATATGTCAGTCAAGTGCCCCATGAAGTAATCTGGTCACGGTCCTTGAGGGTTAGGATGTGAGCCAGGCGAGAGTGTCAGCATATGAGCAGCTGTGACAGCCGGAGTGTGGTCTGTGACAGGGAAGACATTCTGCTTTGGCCCTTGGACAAGAAAACATTCCCACCACATCCCTAAGAAACCGCAGGAGAGGAAAAGTGAAGATATTGCTAAACCATTGTCATTAGAAAGCAGAGGCTATCATTTTCTGGATTCCACAGTCAGCATGGGGTCCTATTTTCTACTGTTTCTGTTAGTGGGTTGGTAGTGAGTGTTAAGTAAATGTTCTTTGTGATACCCAGGCTTACATTGAGGCAGGAGCTCACAGAATCTCCCTTCCTCCCACCTCTGTTGTTAAGACCCTGTGCCAATCATGTGAAAGAAAGTGTTGGGCAGTGTAGCCTAGTTCCACTCTTTTAGGGAGGTGTCTCGGGCAGTACGGGCAGGGTTCAGAAAAGAGGCTCTGGTCAGTTGGCACAAGGCTGGATGTTGGGTGTGTCCACTGGGGTGCATGTCCAATGCCATCTGCAGAGCGGTGCAGCTTTTCTCTTGGTTTGGCTGATGGAGAATTGGAGCACCTAGAGCCATGGCTTCCAGACCCTGCATTTATACAATGGCCCGCTGGGGTGGAGGAAATAACTATCCAGATTTCTATTGGGATTTTACTTTTATCACCTCCTCAAAAAATTTCTATTGCATAGGTTTTATAATGGATATACTATATCAAGAGAACTGTACATGTATCCAATTTATAAATAAATACTCATTTTTTCATAAGTATGAACAAACATGTTTCCCCCCAAAGAAGGTTTGGATATAGCTGCTCTAGATCTTACCGATGAGTACACCAAGAAGAAGAGGCAGGGCGTGTTTTTGAAACTCTCAAATCCCTGTTCATGCCAAAACTCCAGATTCCTAAAATAGATGTGAGATCTATGTGCTCTAGTTACGGTGGTGACATGCCAGTTTACATGCTTTTGGTCTTTCATGCTGGTAAACCAGGGTGAGTCATCCAAGCACAGGCTAGACCTTTGCTAAGCTCTTTGGTAGGTGCTGTGTCACTCTCACTGAAGTGTTCTGCGGTGGCCCTGAGTCCCCGATTTACATGAATGCTGGACTCTCTTTTTGTTGTTGTTGTTGTTATTGTTTCAAAAACCCTTCAAATTCTTTATTTTATTGAAGTATAGTTGATTTACAATGTTGTTAATTTCTGCTGTACAGCAAGTTGATTCAGTTATACACATACATGCATTCTTTTTCATATTCCTTTCCATTATGGTTTATCACAGGATATTGAGTATAGTTCCCAGTGCTATACAATAGGACCTTGTTGTTTATCCATCCTGTATATAATAGTTTGCATCTGCTAATCCCAAACTCCCAGGCCATCTCTCCCCCACCCCACTCCCCCTTGTCAACCACAAGTCTGTTCTCTATGTCTGTGAGTCTGTTTCTGTTTTGTAGATAAGTTCATTTGTGTCATAGTTTAGATTCCACATATAAGTGATACCATATGGTATTTATTTTTCTTTGTCTGACTTACTTCACTTAGTATATTAATCTCTAGGTCCATCCATGTTGCTGCAAATGGCCTTATTTCATTCTATTTTTATGGCTGAGTAGTATTCCATTGTATATATGTACCACATCTTCTTTATCCATTCATCTGTCGGTGGACATTTAGGTTGTTTCCATGTCTCGGCAATTGTGAATAGTGCTGCTATGAACACAGGGGTGCGTGCATCTTTTCAAATTATAGTTTTGTCCATATATATGCCCAGGAGTGAGATGGACTCTACTTTCTGAGTATACACAGGACACAACCTTAGTGGGGATCCTCTGGTGATGGGAAGAGCATGGGATAGAGACTGAGAGGGCTGGGGTTCATTCATTCACTTGATAAACAGTTACTTCTTCTCTGGTATGTGCTGGACACTGGCAGTACCTGGATCTTATTTCCTCTTTTATAAAACAAGGTGAGATGGTTTCTAAGTTTCCTCCACACTCTGACTGTCCTTTAGTAATTCTTCCCCATATTCCTGCTGTTCTTAATTACATGCTTTTGGATCACTCATCATTACCTCCAAAAACAAAAGGTATAAACATCTTCTTTTTAAATGTGGTTTAATGAAACAGTAAGCCTGTGGCACAATGATCTATAAAAGCAGGGTTACATTTTTCCTTTATTTTTTGTAAGTTGCAAACTTCCAGCATAAAATTGAAAATTAATAGCAGCTAGCTTAAAAGGGAATATAAAATGAACACTTCCTCACTTAAAAGAGCCCTCACCTCCTTTAATGTCTCCTCTTAGCAGAGAAGTCCAATTTGGGAGCTTTTTAGTCCCCTCCAGTCTCCACTTCAGCATAAAAAAAAATGTGAAAATGGGCAGATGGTCTGGCTGAAAGAGAAATAAATAGGGTTTTCAGGATGACCCACGTGGTAATCTGAACACAGACTGGATTTTGCCATTAAAGGAAGTCCATACTAGAAAAAAGAGAGCAGCCCTTGTGATCTATGGCTTGTCAGTCTCTGCCTGAGCCCCTCTGCAGCTGCACCATTTGGCCCCTAAATAGAGGCTTAGCCCCACCCCCGACTCCAGGGCCAATCCTACCTTGCTCTGGGAGGGAATGAACAGGCTGAAGCCCAGCCTCTTGGCTCAGGCTGTGAGTCCTGCTCTCTCTATTGCTCTGCCTCGTCTTCTCCTGGTCCGCATGCCAGCCTTGCTCCCTTCCTGAGTCTCTGCCCTGGTGGTGCCCCTGGTACTCTACTCCTCCAGGACCTTGAAGGCCCCTCTCCCTGGGGCTAGGCCATACTCTGCTGGTGGACAGCCTGCGTGGTGCTCCCTTCCTGTCTTGTGTTTCTCAGGGCCATGTTCTGTTCCTTCTCAGAGCAGACTCTTTCCCAGCCCTGGCCCCATCTTGAGTAGAGGGGTCTGATCTTAAATGCCCATCATCTCCAGTTAAACTTCTCCCACTGCCCAGTGGTGTCATGAAATACAAAACTGTCAAATCCATCAGCAAAATCCTTTTCACTTTAACCTTTCAAATATACCCCAGCATCATTGCCACTGCAACCACTCCAGCTGCAGCCACTCTTGTCTCCCTCAAGAGATAACAGTATCTCTGCTTCTACACTGCCCACCTCCCCCGACTCCTGTTTTCCACACAGCAGCCAGGGTGATCTTTTATAAGTGGAACTTGGATCTAGTTAGGTTCCCTATGAGGCCCTGTGAGCTTGATCCCTACCCACCCTTAGACCATTTCCTACTGCTTTCCTCTTGAATCTCTGTGTTCCTACCACATTGGTCTTCTGACCTTGTTGCCACCACAGGGCCTTTGCACAGCTGATTTATCTACCTAGAAGGGCCTTTCCTCTGATCTGTGCATGACTGGCTATTTCTTTTTCTTTTCTTTTCTTTTCTTTTAACATCTTCATTGGAGTGTAATTGCTTTGGGCTGTTTCTTTAAGTCTTAGCTCAAATTTCAGCTCTCTGGAAACCCTAAGTACCCAATTCTGAGTAATTCTCCAAACCTAGCCATTTGTTCTCTCTTGTGCCAGCACCCTGTTTGATTTTTGTCAGAGTGTTTAGCACTATCCAGCACTTCTAATTTACTTAGTTGTCCTCTCGTTTGTTGACTGTCTCCCTCAACTAAAATGTCAGCTCCACGACAGCAAAAACTTTGCCTGCCCCACCCTGACATTGTCCCTACCACTTAGAGATGTTCTGACACACAGTAGGAGCTAAGTTAATGCTTGTCAAATTAGTGAACAAATGAATGAATGAGTTCTAAATGCAGCCAGGACAGCCTTTGTTTATGTAAAAGAAAGCATATAAGGAGAATATTCTCCTGGGATTAGGGTTTGCCAGAAGCCAAACTTGTTCTGTTTTATTTTGTTTTTGTTTTTAATCTGAAATCAAAAGCTATAATATACATAGTCATTGTAGAAAGTTTGGAAAATACAAAAACCACAAATCCAGAATTTTAAAAGCACCTGCAATCCCCTGTGTTCAAACTGTGGTATGAATGTGTATAATCCATTCTATATATTTTTAACAAATATTGGACTACACTAGAGATACTATTTTGTAATCTGCTTTTTCACTTATTAATGTAACATGAACATTTGTCTATGCATTAAATATTCCTCCACTATTTTAATTTTAACGGACATACATTATTCGATCACATAAATAGACAAAAATATCTTTCACCCCCTCCATCTCCTACCTAAATTATATATATATATATGAATGTGTCTTACGTAGCTACACAACTGAGTATAACCGTTTTTTAAAATCTTTGAGAATTTGAAAGGCAAAACTTAGAGTGGTTGGACATTTTTCTTGCATTTCTTGCCATTTGTGTTTCTCTTTTGAGCATACAACTAGAGTGTGAGAGAGAGAGGCCCTTGGCTGGTGTGCTGGGTGAAGGATTGGGTCCTGCTGCCTCTTGTTTCTTGGTTCCCTAGCAGCAACACAAGGAGCCCATAGTTCCAGAAGAGCCTGTTTCTTTCAACAGGGAGACACAGATGCCTGTTTCTTAATACCATCTGCAGAGCTGTTGGGAAATATGGAAACAATTGGAGTTCCATTTACTGATGCAGCCCAATTCAATTTCCTTTACTTGGAGAAAAGTGGTTCATCTATAATGGCGACTTGTGCCTGGAGGGAGTGAAATAATACAGCAGAAGTGATGAGAAAACAAATTCATCCTGTACAGAGACAAAGGAAGTCGATTCTTGGCCGAGAGTTCTAAACAGACGAAAGGAGCCTGTTCTAACTGGGGCCAGTAAGGACAGCGTTGTCACCCATTATTCTTACAGGAAAACCTCTGGGCACTGACATCTGACAACACTGCACTGTGAATAGATTACCTTGATATATCTAAGTTATGGAACATCAGGCAAATTTCAAGTCCTAGGTTTGACCAGGATAGAGGAAAAACTCTTTGTTTATGTGGAAGGAATAATCTGAATTATAGGTCATCTTGGTCAGAGAGAGATGGCTTAAATTCTTCTCCAAGGAAATTCCTCATGCATGTTTTTGAAGAATGCAAGATAGTTGTGAAATTCCTGGTCCCTGTCCAACATCTGTGAGAGATTGTCATCTGGTTTCATGTATGGACAGCTGTGGAAGGTTTCCCTTCATGTTACCATCACCCCTATAGAGGGGTATCTATAGGTATTCAGGCCCTATCTTTATTCACAGGGTTTTAAGAGCACCATGCACCAGTGAATAAGAGTGTCTCCTATAGTAGATAAATCAGAGAGGGAATGGACAGTTCTGCATCTGCACAGTCGATGGGTGGCTTGTTGGGTGGTGACTCCCATAAGGCTCCTTGGTGCTGTCAATGGATGGTACCTGATCCTTGGAGACTGGGGTCTCTTATTTTACACTCTTCCTCTACTTGTAACCCCTTCAGTTTTCCTTTTACTCAGAATTCTGTTGTGCAGTCTGCAGGTTGAGGAGGTCTTTCTGTCTTGGAGAATGGTTTGTGAGATTAATGGCTAAGTATTTGTGGTCGTTGTTTTATTGTTGGGTAGGTTAGGTTTGTTCTCTGGGCTGAGGATGAAGAAAAGGCTTCCAGGACTTTTGTGAGCATAGGTGAATTCGTCAATTAACATTTTAAAACATTGCCTTACCACGGTTGGAAGACAGTAAAGCTTGCTCTTCATTGGTGTTTGGAAATGGAATAAGGAGCCAGGATTCTAGGTGTGGTGTTTTCACGACGAGGGCGACCTTGACCTCCTCTCTGTTTCTCTTGGATTAACTTCCTTGTATTAGAGCTCAGCCTCACACTGCCACCCTATACTCTCAGCTGCTATTGGCCACCTCCACTTGGACGCCACACAACAGCTCACAGCTCACACATCAAACTTAATGGGTTTACGACTACACTCATGTTCTCATCCTTCCCCAAATCCCAGTCTCCAAACTGCTCCTGCTCTGACTTGGTTAATGACAGTACCATCCATGAAGTTACCCCAGTCAGAGAGACCTGGAGGCCATCCTTGCCTTGATGCCCCTCCCATGCTCCACATCCACTCGGCCACCACCGTCAAGTCCATCCCAGAAGTAACTCTGACATCTGTCCGGGCTCTTCAGCCTGCTGCTACAGCTTCATTTCAGGTCCCCTCTTCTCTTTCTGGGGACACTGCAGTATCTTCCTTATTGATCTCCCTATAACCCATCCTGAAAACTCCAGCTAGAGCAATCACCCTTATTTGAAGTAGTTTCTAGAACCTCCTCATTGACTGTGGAGCAGAGTCCAGCCCCAAAAGGTGTTCATGGCTCCTCACAATCTGGTCCACGCTCACCTCTCCAGCCTTATTTCCCTCCTTTGGTCCTGCTCAACCCTCTCATCATTCTGTGAATGCAGCTCCCCCCGCACTGCCCCAGTACCACAGGCCCATGTGGGCTCCTCTCTGCTGGTTCCTTTACTGGGGCTGCTCTTCCAACTTCCCTCTGCTCCATCTGCTAGATCCATACTGTTAAGTGGCTCCTCCTCTATGAAATGCCCCTGGCTTAAAGACAGAACTAATAGCTTTCTTCGCTTTCATTCTTGCATTGATTCTTCTTTTTAGCTTTATTGAGATATAATTACATATAACATTGTGTAAGTTTAAGGTGTACAATGTGTTGATTTGATACAGTTATATGGTGCAAAATGATTACCACCATAGAGTTAGCTAACACTTCCATCCCATCACATAATTATCATTTCTTTCTTATGGTGAGAACATAAGATCTACTCTCTTAGCAACATTTAAGTATATAATACTGCGTTATTAGCTACAGTCACCATGCTGTACATGAGACCCCCAGATGTTGTTAATCTAATAACTGGAAGTTTGTACCCTTTGACAAATATCTCCACCACCACCCCACCCCGCCAGCCCCTGGTAACCTCCACTCTGCTGTCCGTTTCCCTGGAGACACCACTTACATTTGGTTCGTGAAACTCCTCTGTCTAACCATTAGTTTACATGTCTGGTCTAACTGGGTGCCCCTCCCTGCACAGTGCCTGGTATCTGTTCATTAACGGGTGGATGGTTGAATGGAAGGTGAGCCATTCTAGCCAACTTTTCTGTTCCTGACCCTAAGCCCTAAGATTAAATATAAGCCATACTATGGAATAAAACAGAAAAAAATTCAGAGTTCTCACCTGCTTCCACTGAGAACTCGTAAGTACAATGCGTATTTGTAATACATTAGGCTTTTTCTGTCATTTAAAAATAACTAGTGAGGTTTTTTTTATATTCTTTGCTCTAACTTTATTTTTTAAGGATTTAAACATTTCCCTATTGCAACAGAGTATGCTCATTTTAAACATTTAGGAAGAAATCTTGTAGTCAGTTTTGGGGGGCAGGAGCTAAATTCATTCTTCGGAAGATAGAGGCAGTGGCCCAGCAATACTTTTATCTTAAGTCACAAACATGTTTTTTAACTTTTGTTTCTTACCCAAAGCTGACTGCTTGGAATGATACGCTCTTTCTTGTCTGGAAATAAGATGGAGTGTCAGGAAAATATGAGGAAGTGTGAGAGGTTCTTAGGCTGTCAGCAGGCCTCTTGATTTTCAGTCTCCGGCAGGTCCTTTCATGGCTTTTTCTGCTTGGCGAAGAGATTTGGAAATAGAGACTGAGATGCCCATTTCGTTGCAGCTAGAGCATCTCATGCTACTTCTAAGGCTTTCGTAGAGTTAGACTTGTCCTGCCCCTCACCCCACTGTGGGTTTCCTTTCTCTTTGATTTGTTTGATAGAATCTGGATTACCAGAAAACGAAAAGAAAAAAAAAATCCTAAAAGACAAAGCATGAAGCAAATTCACTTGAGAAGTTACTTAATACCTTTTCTCCTAAAGCTCTAGAGAAGTTTCCAGCATTATACTCTGGGACCTAATTGGGAAGGTTATTTAAGCAAATGCCATTCTTCATCTTTAGATTTTCCATCAAGTGTATGGAATCTATCTCTATTTGTTAAGATTCTGTGGCCATGAGAAATTATCACTAAGCTTTTGTTCTAAATTTATGAGCTAAAAGTTCCAAGAAAATCCCTACTGGATATGTTTGAAAGAAGCTCTCTGACAGTTTGAAGTGAGTGAAGTGACCAGATGTGTGTTTTTTAAAACTTGCTTTGTATCTAGATACTCTGAGATGAATGTGTCAGAGGGTGAGAGGGCAGATGCATCAGACTCCAGTGAGGTGGCTGAGACTGGGAAGTGGGTGAGGAAGAAGAATTAGGAGGTGGAATTGACAGGTGGGTGTTTGTCTAGATAAAGGGTGAGGGAGAAGGAAGGTTCAGTGATGCTGTGTGTTTGGGGGAAGGTATGATGTTCCTGGAAGGCACTCCTTTATTTTTGTAGGACGTGGCTCCTAACTTTAAGCCTCTGTTTCCTTATCTGTAAAATTTAGAGATAATAACCCTAGTTAATACGGTAGTCATAAGTATTAATTGACCCATAGCAACAGGATATATATATTTTTTTCTTTTTTAACTATGAAAAAGACAAAGGTACTCTCAAAAATAAGATCAGCATTCCTGAGAGAATGTATATGAAGGGCTTAGAGCAAAGCCTGGTGCATATCAAGCCCTCAGTAAGGGTGACCTATCATTACTCTAAAGCAAAAGTAATGAAGATGCTGATTCAGGTGCCAGAAAGAAAGCCCCCAAACAGACTTCCATATGCCAGATAAGCATGCAGTATATGATAAGGTATCCTTGCATAACTGGGATCCTTCTGTCTCCTCTTAAGATGTAGGGGAAACTGTCACCCTAAGATGGTCTTTCCCCAACGGCTCCATCTGAAGCTTCACCCCCAAAACCACTCCTGCCAAGTTATTGATGATGATAACATCCTTTTATTCCCTTCATAGCACTCATGCTGTCTTGTCTATTTGTTGGTTTACCTGTTGCACAACTCTATCGCCCTCCAGGATGGGGCCGAGACCGTGATCAGGCTCGCACTCAGTGTGCTTAGCACACTGAAGGTGCTCAGGGAGTATCTGTTGGATGAATGAATGACTAGCCAACCAGTCTGTGAACCGGCTCACCTGGATGCAGGCTTGTCTGTCCTTATGGAGCATCTTCTAAAGCAGCCTTTCATGGACACTGTCAGAGAAGGAAGGAGGTGAAGAGCAGGCAAACTGAGGCTTGCTCAGATCTTGGTAAATAGCACTCAGAAAGTCAGACCCTGAAGAAAATATTCAGTTTAAAAATTTTTAGCTCAAAACATCACACATGGGCTTCCCTGGTGGCGCAGTGGTTGAGAGTCCGCCTGCTGATGCAGGGGACACGGGTTCGTGCCCCGGTCCCGGAAGATCCCACATGCCGCGGAGCGGCTGGGCCCGTGAGCCATGGCCGCTGAGCCTATGCGTCCAGAGCCTGTGCTCCACAACGGGAGAGGCCACAACACTGAGAGGCCCGCGTACCGCAAAAAAAAAAAAAAAAAAAAAAACCATCACACGGAATGATATATAGCACAATACGCTGGTATTTTAGGCTTTGATGTTAAAATTTCATACTCAATTATGGCTTCTCTAGACCTCACCAACTTGCAAACATTTTAACTATATTTGCAACCCGTTTGAACTTAAAGCTCCTGCAGGTCTGGTAGGAAATAGAGCAAATTTCAGCAGCAGTTTTCTCTGGGCTGTCGCTTTTGAGGGACTGTTGGGATCTCCACCCATTTCCTAACTTCTGGTAGTTCTCCACTTTCCTACACTGTGCAGATAGTGCTTTTTTTAAATAATAATAATAATGACAACCGCCTAAGGTTTTATTTCAAAGATATTGACACTGAAAGGTTGGGGCGAAAAGTGAGGGACAGGACACAGGGAGGCAGGAAGGGAGAGCAGGGCAGTGTCTGATGGAGCATTCTGTCTGTATTTTCTGCCCGTCGAGAAATCATCACCAGTGGCCCGAGCGGACGGAGAGAGGGCCCTGTGACATTCTGCCCGCCTTCCCACCTCTCTGTCTCTCTCTCTGTCTCTGACTCTCTCTCATTGTCTGTCTGGGCGCGCATAAGCTGCCTGTCTAGAGATACCACAGTTATCAGTGTATGGGATGGTCAGGGCGACAGATGGATGAGCCCTTATGCTAGAATCCTCTACAGCCATGAAGTTCCTGTGAAGAGCATTCTCCTTCCCCACAGTGATGTTGAGGAGAGCCCAGCTGTGCTGTTTAATTTCTATTCTATTCTGTCTGCAACTGTAATTCTCCAGAGGGGTTTCTTGGCCTCTTTCCCACCACTGCATGGTGATGCCTGGCCCCGCCGAGCAGTGCTTTCATTTTACAGGCAGGAAGCACTCAGTGAATGCTTCATCTAATAAGGGGGATGCTAAAAGGAAGAGCATTTGATATGCCAAAGCACCTTATACCTTTTCAGAGTTTTCTCCACATGAGTTATCATAATTTGAGCCTCATGACCACTTCCTTGACATGGATAGAACAGATAATGTTGCCTCACTTTACGAAGGAGGAAATTGAATTACGCAGATGATTGACTACCTGACCGAACAGCCCTGTCACTTAGTGGTGCTGGGAACTGCTTCCATTCCTCCTTATTATGCACCCAAGAATATACCCACTGTATCACAAATATAGTATTACAATGTTTTATATCATTATTATATTTTATTATATGATAAATATAATATGTGATAGTGCCCAGGACTCCTAATAATTGGTACTTAATGTCTAAATGTATTACAAAGAACATTTAACATATGTAATAACTTTTTATTATCTCTCTCATTGGAGTTAGCAGTTAGCTAAAATTTCAGTGAATCTCCATAACTCTTTTAACTAATGGCCAAATCCACTACACCTGTGAAATCTGTGAGTTTTCAAAACAGTGACTAAGGTACATGATATTTATTGTGCCTGCTACGTATCAGGCACTCAGTTACATAAGTGCCAACATCAGTACTATTCTACAGGCAGAAAACTACAGTTCAACAAGCTTATGTAGCTTTCCCAAGGTTACAGGGCTGGTCAGGTAAACTTAACAACCTGCAATGCCGCTTCCCTACTATTTGGGGAGAAGTAACTAGAAATGTTAGAGACAGATGGTTGATGGAAGAAAATCCAGATGATTTAAAATCTTCACTGTCTTCCCCTTGAGTAAAGGAGAGAAAAGAATGAGCATGTGTTAAAAAAAAGAAAAATCACTAATTTTTCTTGAGTAACCTGTGCTGGGCACTGATCTGAGCATGCCACGTGGATTACCTATTAATCCTCACAACAGCCCTGGGAGGTAGGTCCTGCCTTTGCTATGCTCATTTTACAGGCATGGAAACTGAGGTCAGAGATAAACGGTACAGCCGGTATTAGAACCCAGAGCTTGTGCTTTAAACCTTGCTTTCTGTAACTCCTTAGTAAGTTCTGGTTCATCAACCAGGAACCAGCACTACGCAAGGCAGTTGATATACATGATCTCATTTCCTTGTCCTAACATCCACGGGAGAAGTATTGTCTCCATTTTCAAATGCACCAGGGTTCCAAGTCATCCAGTAGCTCCCAGTCACCCACAAAGCAGAGACAAGCTTGTTCCCTTGCCTCAAATCTGTGTCAGGAAGTTTGTCACAAAAGTAGACATGAAATCCAGGCTCGTGAACTGCTCTTACCATTGAACTCTCTTCCTCCGCGGTGGCTTCTGCCCGATTTATCAGTGTTTCTGACATCTCACTGTGGAAAATCGATTCCCCTCTTCACACATATCCGCTGTTTTCTTTAGCCTCTTGTCATGCCCAGACATGCATTCCTGATTCTTCAAACAAACAGACAAATCTAAACAGGAAGGATATTCAAGGGCAGGCAAATGTTGTGCTGTTGATATCAGTCTGTGAGCGCAGTGCCTCAAACGAAAACAAGCCTCCTGTGCAGTTCCTCCCAGAATCCTTTGGGTTGGCTCCGCATCTCTGCCTTCCTTTGCTTCTTCCTCTTGAAATGTAGCCACACCTTTGGGTAGAGTAGGGCAAGGTAGAGAGAAATATGGGACAATATGGGATGCTGGTCCTTCTAGGTTCCCTCTCTCTAAATAAAAGTTGAAGGTCCCCAGAAGAAAGAGGGTGAAAGAATCTACTTAAGATCTCTGAAAAGTAGCACAAAGAGTGGGAGCAAAGCGAAAATAAAGGGAAAAATTTTACATGCACGAAATGCAAAATATTATGACTAGTAGTTAATAAAAGGAAAGAAGGAGACACTTCAAAACTATAGTGAGATTTGAAGCTTGAGAATTAACGGAGAATAACTCTCCCGGTGGAAAAGAACAGAAATAAAGTGTGGTGGTGGTTTTGTTTCAGGTTTTTAATTTGCTTTCTTGGGTTTTTTTTGTTGTTGTTTTGTTTTGTTTTTTTGGAAGGGCTGTTTGTTTAGAGTGGGCCCTCAGCTTCACATCATGTTGTCTTTATAATTTATAATGATAAGCACACAGATTCATCTGTATTCCCTCCCAACAGGCAAAGGGAGGTTTTCTCAATGTCTGAGCCCTGGTCTGCTGCTATGCAAATGAGCCCACATTAATCTTTGAAATCTTTTATCTGTGTTACTGCACAGCATTGATTCACCTGGGATGGGAATTTTCTGATTTGTTTTCCAGTATCCTAAAGATTTTCAGTAGTTCTTCAAGAACCACTGTTGGTGGCTAGTGAGGCAAGACCTAGCAAGCACTACCCCAGGGCCCCACTCTGTGCAGTCTATTTTATATATGGGGATTCTGCTCAGAATTATATCACAAGGGGAATTGCAAAGGCATGAAGATTTTGTGAATTTTTAGGGGTATTTAACTTTCAAGTGTAGGGTTTCGAAATTGACTAATGGCCGTGAGAGTAGGAACTGCCCTACTATACCTGGAACTGACAACCAGTGGGCAGGGTGAGGGAGCCCCCTGGGAGGTCTCTAGCGGTGACCTCAGCCCACAGTGCACAACTGGCTACCACCCTTCTCCCCTTTCAAGATTTATAATCTGTTCCGTAATGTACATTTTTTACATAGTTGAGGTCATACTGCTTATATAAACTGCTTTTTCCACTTATCAATACATTGCAAGCTCTCCCTCACATCATTAAACTCCTAAACATACATTTTAATGGATGTACAATATTCCATCACATGTATTTACTCATTTTCCCACTGGAAATTTAGATTTATTTTTTTCTTTTTGCTATAATAAATGATACTCTGATGAAAACCTTTGTCCAAAAATTTTTGTCAACGTTTCTCATTATTTCCTCAGGCTAAACTCCTAAAAGTGGAATTTCTGAGTCAACGAATATCACTCCTATAAAACTCAATATATTTTTCTAAACTTCTTTCCAGAAATGCTAAATCAATTTATATTCCCACAGTGAAGTATAACAATGCAGAATTTCAGCTGACTGCCCTGCATATAATGGTTTATTTTGTCAGGAGAGGGGAAAGGAAAGAATATTTTTATTAGAAAATTATCTTTTGCCCTCAGTAGCCATTTAAAGTAGAAAAATGCATGCATGAATAATTAAATAATGGGAGGATTTTTTTTTTCTTCTAAAAATGAGAGTGGGAAAAATATACCAGCCAAGAAATAGAACTGAAGGATAGTATGTGGGGCACAGTTGTTAATCAGTTGAAATTTTTTCAAATATAGGAATTTTTCAATACTCTGAAAACACTGAAAACATTTTGCTCCCTGAGCACTTACTCTGGGATGCAAGCACATTTCATGCCTCAGAGGTACAAGTGCAGGACTTTCAAAAGTCCTGAGAGAGAGAATGTAACATTTAGATCCTGCATTGAAAACACATGTGGTTAGAAGTGGGGACAGTAACAGCTCTCTTCCTGGGGGACTGTCTTCTTAGTCACCTGATGTTAATTGGATGCTTAGGTTCAAATCATGGCTTTGCCACTTACTAACTCTATAAATTTGGTCGGGGCAGTTACTTTCTCCAGGATGTTGTTTCCTTCTCTATAAAATGAAGAAAATTTTAGCATCCCTGTGAGAACAGAGATAATGCTGTGAGGAACTCAGCGATTTGTCCTGAGCTGTGCTGTCTAACACGGCAGCCCCTGTGGCTGCTGAGCACTGGCAATGTGGCTGGTCTGAATGGAGACATGCTGTAAGTGTGCAAATGTACACCAACTTCAAAGACTTAGTACAAAAAAAAGTATCTAAACTTTTATTATTTTGATATTGTTATATAGTGAATGATACTATTTTGGATATCTTGGCTTCAAATAAAGAGCATTATTGGGGCTTCCCTGGTAGCACCGCGGTTAAGAATCTGCCTGCCAATGCAGGGGACACGGGTTCTAGCCCTGGTCTGGGAAGATCCCACATGCTGCCGAGTATCTAAGCCCGTGCGCCGCAACTACTGAGCCTGCGCTCTAGAGCCCATGAGCCACAAATACTGAAGCCTGCGTGCCACAACTACTGAAGCCCATGCGCCTAGAGCCCGTGCTCCACAACAAGAGAAGCCACTGCAATGAGAAGCCCGCGCACCGCAACAAAGAGTAGCCCCCGCTCGCCGCAACTAGAGAAAGCCCGTGCACACAGCAACAAAGACCCAATACAGCCAAAAATAATAAATTAAATAAATGGAATTTTAAAAAATTAAAAGAGCATTATTAATTTTAATTTATTCTTTTACTTTTCATATGCTTTCTTCTTTAATGTGGCTTGCGTTGTATTTTTACTGGACAGCGCTGCTCTAGAACTTAATAAAGATTCAAATTATTTTTAAAAGAAATCAAGGGGGTGTTCTCCATTGCACATTTGTCCAGTTGTCGTTTTTATCTTTAGGGGGGACATTCAATTGTTAGGACACTGTAGGGCATTTGGCTGGGGTCCTCTGGCCTGGATGGTTTAGGACAGACTGGGGTAGGGAGATGCATATTATTTCATTGTCTGTTAGGGGAGTGAGTGGAGAGTTTAAAAATAGCAGCCCCCTCCCTCCTCCGGCCCCATGCTGATCCCTCCTGAGTTATTTCTGTTGGCTGCGTTAGGAGCCTGACATTTGATTCATTCAGTGCGCCCTGCCTCGGTCCTTTAAAACAGAATGGACAGTTAGTGAAAGGTCAAAGCCACTATGGCTGGCGGTAGCTGCCCTGGGCCATGACAGGAGGAGGAGACTGAGGGAATTGAAGAACCAGTAATGGCAAAATGCTTGGTCAAGATCCAGACTCGGAGGGGTCTCCGCCTGCAGTTGGTGAACCACTGCAGCAGCAACGTGTTTGTCCGTCTGCTGAGACACAGTTCCAAGATCACAGCCAGAAACACGGGTACGTGCCCTGGCGCTGGGCTCTCCTCTGCGCCTGCGAAGAGTGCGGGCTTTCCAGCTGCCGGCTCACTGTGGGGGCCGGTGGCTGGGAGAGAAGCCTAGGCGAACCCAGTGTCAAAGGTTTGTGATAAGGATGAGAAAGAGAGGGAGGGAGAAAAGCAGAGAGGCAGGCAGGAAGGAGAGAGTGAGCAAGCGAGCGCTGAGGGAAAATGGGAGGGCTTGAAATGGGGGTCCTGGCCCTCCTATTAAGTGAAATGGTATGAAGTCATCCTAAAGGCTAATAAATTACATGCCAGTTGTAGCCCCGTTAGGAAGGAGGCAGCAGTGGGGTGTCCAATCCAGATGGCCCAGGAATGACTGAAGATCATAGACAGGACAGATTGGATGATCAAAACATGCTCCTCCCTCCTTCTATTGTTCAAAGTTTAAGATCTTCAAGTGTGCTTGCCTGGATGAGGCAAAACTCCCCTTTATCTTCAAAGTAGAACTGTCCTGAAATACAATAGCAGTTAAAGAACTGGGATCAAACTGATGTTCTGCTAATTTCCTTTTCATTGAAAATGTATTTTGTGTGTTATTCTGTGGTCCTTGGGGGAAAATAGGAATTGAAATAGGAATTTTAAAAAATCAGAGCCTACAGCAGGAAAGGAGCTGCTGTTATATATGTATATGTGGTTTTTACCAAATGATTAAAATTTTTAAAATCCTGGGAAATGTCTGGAATTGGCCATACCACATGCACATGTGTGGAACTGACTTCTAAGTGAATTGAAATGAAATTAATTGTATTTGTATAATGACATAGATAATAGATGATGTGTTCTTATTATAAAAGATTTTTAAAGTACAATTTTATAGAATGTTTTCCTTGACCCTAGGACAGACTGGGGTAGAGAGATGCATATTATTAGCCAGTCTATGCACATTGACGTGTAGAATGGATATAGGATTATTTTTTTACATAAATAGGATTGTTCTATATGTATTATTTTACAATTCATTTTTTTCACTTTATCATATGGCTCGAAGGACTTTCCATATCGATACATATTAATCTGTATCCTTTTATAAATTAGCTGAATAATATCATGTAGTGTAGAGATGCCATAATTTATTTAATCACCAAATTACTGTTGGAAAACTGATATTTCCTATTTATTAGCTGTAACAGTGCTGCAATGAATGTGCATATACAAGTATTTCTCTATGACAGATTCTTAAAAGTTGCAGGATATACACATTTTAAATTTTGATGGAAATGGGCAAATAAATTATCCTCTGAAAGACTAACACTCACTAACAAGGTGAGTAGGAAAATGGCTGCTTCCCCACATAAGCACTAACCCTGATGTGACCAATTTCTAAGATTGAAAAAAAAAAAGGAGATTTTATTGTTTTAATTTGCCTTTTCCTTTTTACTAGTGAGGGTGAGCATCTTTTCAAAGGATAATTGTCCACGTGCATTTCTCCTGGGAATTACTTGTTTACTTTATGAATTTCTGTTTTCTTTTGTGCTTCCCTTATAGATTGTGGGAATTCTTTTATAATCTGCATATTAATCTTTTGCCTTTTACAAGTATTAACTTCTTTCCTCATAATTTGTTCTCGGCTTTTAACTTATTTTAATGTTAACTTTGTAGCACAGGCACTTTTCATATGCACAGACAGCTTCTGCATGTGCAGACTACTTAATTTTTCTATGTTCTAAGTTTTATTATTTTATGTCAGTTTCCCTCATTCCAAGATTATAAACATGTTTTCTGTGTTTTCATCCTCATAATTAATGCATTAGCTTGAACTATGTGAAATTGCTGATACTCAACTGCTTTTGACCTACAAAAATGGTGATTTCATGTGGTTTGATCTAATATTTGTTTTTATTTGACCTGTTAACTTCTTTGGAATTTTTATGTGTGTTTGACATGAAGAAGGGATATACTTTTTCCCTCTCCCAGTTGGTTAGTGATTTTTCTCAAAGTTATTTATCATAACCTTTCATTATTTTCAAAGGTATTTTTCTGAATTGCATATTTTAGTATTCCTGCTCCATTATTAACTATAGTATAGTTTTGACATCAGACAGGTCAAGTTCCCCCTCATGGATCTTTTTTTATCCAGAGTTTCTTGATTAATCATGTGCACTTTCTCCATTTGTCATTTCTGAAAATGTGTTGAGATTTATATTGAAATTGCAGTGAATTTTAGTTTAATTAGAGGAGCTCTAGATCTTCAAAATAACTGACTTCTATTCAGGAACACTGGTATATTCCTTCATTTTTTTCAGATTTTCTTTTAGGTTAGTCAGCTCTGTCTTAATGTTGTCCTCACACAAGTTTTGCATATTTCTTATGGATATCCTGGATATTACGTGGCTATTCTAATTTGTGCGTTTAGCTATTTTGAATGGGATTTTCCATTATCATATTTTTTATGGTCTTTGCTTGTGTGTAGTAAATCACCTGTTTTGAATCTGAACACCTTACTGACTTCTGATTAATTCCCCTAGCTTATTCGAATCTTTGCCTTTTCTTGTAGATGATACTGTCACCTGGAAATAGTGACAGTTTTGTGCCTTCCTTTCTAGTATTTACACTTCTTCTTTGTTGTCTTTATCATATTGCATTATTGAGGTCCACCAGGATGACGCTGAAGTTCAGTGAGGGTTTTGTGTCGTGTTCCTGACTTTGGTGTGATGATTGATTGTGATGACAGAGAGACCCATGAGATGGTGACAGCTGCATCAGTTAGCATGACATTAGCAGCAAGGAACTCTAACAAACACTGGTTTAAATAATAAAGTGATTTATTATCCAAGACAACACCAAGTCCAGAGTCAGGGATGATTCCAGGATTGAGAAGCCAGGTTCATCTTCTCTCTCTGCACTGCTCTTCTCAGTTGGCCAGAGCTCCCCCTCAGACCATTTGCCATCAGCATCATAGGATGGCTGCCAGAATTCCTGGTGTCTCTTTCACATAAAATGTCAAGAGAAAGTCTGTATCTGTCCAGTATGTTCTTCTTAGAAGCAAGAAACCTTTGTCAGAATTTCGCCCTCTACCTCTCTCCCCCTGGCGACTCTTCCCTTCGTTTTTCATTTTCAGGGTTGGCTCATATACCCACTTCCAAACCAGAGACCGCCAAGAGAATGGAATTACCATCATTGGCTGAGACGAATCATCTGGGAGAGAAATGAATGAGTCAACCATGGAAACTGTGTGATAAGCATGTACGTAGGAGAGCCTTCCGAGAGGAGGTGAAAGATGAGGTCTTAGAGAACTTAGAGTAGGAGCCATCTGAGTGCAGAAGGACATTCCAGGGAGAGGCAACAGTCTGTGCAAAGGCACAGAGGCATGATACAGCGTAACACATTTGGGCACCTCTAAATAGATAGGAACGGTGGAAATGTGGTGGGTAGAGGTGTGCATTTTATACTAAGCTAGAGTTTAAATTTTATCCTGAAAGCCATGAAAAACCTTTTAAGAAGAGGATTTGTTACCGACCAGGGTTCATGGCCTTCCCTAGCAATACAAATTGACTAGAGGCAAGACAAGAAATTCAGGCAAGGCTTTATTGGGGCCCCTGCTGAGGCAGGGGGGAGCGAGAACAAACAACAGCTTCCCTTGCTTGCTGGCTTCCTGAGGGGGGCAAGCTTGTTCCTTATATGGGGTGGGGGTAGGGGTGTGTCCAGGGGTCAGGCCAGAGGGGTGGCTTAGGTGTTTTGCTCACCCCTCTGGTGGTGGTGTGTGCAGGAGGTATTCTCAGTAACCTTGCTTTTGCTCCTGACACCCTGTTTTTGCTCCAGGCTCTTCAAAAGTGGCAGTTGGGTTTTTTGGTCTCTGTATCTTTTGGGTCCAGTATTTGCCCCAACTGCACATGCACACAGTTATTTTAGTCCCATACAGTTTCTTTGTATTTTGTTGCTGGAGGAGAGGTGTGTCCAGGTGCAAGCATTGCAGCAAAGGGTCCCAGGTCCCAGCCTGACTCAGATTCATTTGACTAATTAGGCATTTAAAAATGATTGTTCTGGCAACAATTCAGAAGGAGCCAGACTGAGGTCAGGGAAACCAGTGAGGAGGCCATTGCTGTCATGCAGTTGAGAAGTGGTAAGCATGGGGGGGATGGAGAGGCAGGGACCGCTTTGAAAGTGAATATGGTGGCAGAGTTTGTAGAAGCTGGTGACGGATATGGGGTGAGCAGTGAGTGAGAAGTCATGGCCAACCCTTAGATTGCTGGTGTGGATAGAAGGTGATGCCATTTACTATACAGCAACTGGTAGAGGAGGGAAAGTCTAGGGTGGGAGATACAGACTGGATGTACGATACGAGCCTACATCCAGGTGTGTGGTGAGTCTGCAGCTCATTGGACGGTTTTGAGGTGAGATGGGTCAGAGATTCAGTAACGTGTCTCTCAAACTAAACTAAGTCATGTTCAAACTTCTCTGGTCAAATAAATTTGGGAAATATTGAGTTAAATAAAGCAAAACTGGTTTCTTCTCTTTGGGACCTCTCAGACATTTTAATAGGTAAACAGTAATGTTACTGTTTACTGTGAGCCAACCACTTCCCACACATTAATTCATGTCTCCTCTGTGCACAGTATCCACATGTGGTATGGCCTGAATTTTTCCATTTTATAGATTTCACTGAATAGAGCGATTAAGTAACTTGTCCAAGGTCACATGACAATCAAGGCCAGGATTCAGACACAGAAAGATAATTTAAGAGCTTGTATTCTTTTTAATTTCAGCTTAATTGAGGTATAATGGACAAATAAAATTGAAAGATATTTAAAGTATATATTGTGGCAATTTGATGTACATTGTGAAAAGATTCCCCCTACTTAACTGATTAGCACATTCATTACCTCACATATTTATCAGTTGGTTTTTTTTTTTTTTTTGGTGAGAACATTTGAGTTCTACTCTCTTGCAAATTTCAATTGTATAAAAGTGTTATCAACTATCATGACCATGTTTTACATTAGAACATCAAATCTTATTCATCTTACAGCTGAAAGTTTGCACCCTTTCCCTGTTTCTCCCACCCCCTAGCCCATGGCGATCACTTTTCCATTTTCTGTTTCTATGAATTTGACTTTTCTTTGTTGTGTTTTTTTGTTGTTGTTTATTTTAGATTCCACATATAAGTGGTACCGTGGAGCATTTGTCTTTCTCTGATTTATTTCACCTACATAATGCCCTCAAGGCCCGTCCATGTTGTCACAAATGGCAGGATTTTCTTCTTTCTTATGGTTGAATAATATGCCACTGTGTACATATACCACATCTTCTGTCTTCTTTATCCATTCATCCATTGATGGCCATTTAGGTTGTTTCCATATCTTGGCTATTGTGAATAATGCTGCAGTGAACATGGGAGTGCAGATATCTCTTCAAGATCCTATTTTCATTTCCTTTGGATATATACTCAGAAGTGGGGATTGTTAGATCATATGGTAGTTCTATTTTTAATTTGGGGGGGACCCTCCATACTGTTTTCCATAGTGGCTGCACCAACAGTACACAGGAGTTCCCTTTTCCCTACATCCTCACCAGCACATGTAATCACTTGTCTTTTTGATGATAGCCATGACTCTTTTTGAAGTATAGTTTTTGTACAATATTATATAAGTTAGGGGTATACAATATAGTGATTCACCATTTTTAAAGGTTATACTCCATTTATAGTTATTATAAAATATATCTGAAGAAAATCATTTTTTGAAAAGGTATGTGCACCCCAGTGTTCATTGCAGCACTATTTACAGTAGCCAAGATATGGAAGCAACCTAAGTGTCCATTGACAGATGAATGGATAAAGAAGATGTGGTATATATACACAATGGAACATTACTCAGCCATAAAAAAGAATGAAATAATGCCATTTGCAGCAACATGGCTGGACCTAGAGATTATCATACTAAGTAAGCCAGACAGAGAAAGACAAATATGATATCGCTTGTATGTAGAGTCTAAAAAAATGATACAAATGAACTTATTTACAAAACAGAAATAGACTCAGATATAGAAATCGAATTTATGATTACCAGAGGGGAAAGGGGGTGATAAATTAGGAGTTTAGGATTAAAATATACACACCACTATATATAAAATAGATAACCAACAAACACGTACTGTATAGTACAGGAAACTATACTCAATATCTTATAATAACCTATAATGGAAGAGAATTTTAAAAAGAATATATATGTGTGTGTATATATATATATATATATATCTGAATCACTTTGCTGTACATCTGAAACTAACACAACATTGTAAATCAACTATATTCCAATAAATTTTTTTTAAAAAGAAAAAATAAAATATTGGCTATATTCCTGGTGTTGTACAATATATCCTTGTTGCTTATTTTATACCTAATAGTTTATACCTTTCAATCCCCTACTCCTGTATTTCCCCTTCCTCTTCCCTCACCCAACTGGTAACCAATAGTTTTTTTCTGTGAGTTTGCTTCTTTTTTGTTATATTCGCTAGTTTGTTGTGTTTTTTAGATTCCACATATAAGTGATATTATACAGTATTTGTCTTTCTCTGTCTGACTTATTTCACTTAGCATAATGCCCTCCAAGTCCATCCATGTTGCTGCAATGGCAAAATTTCCTTCTTTATGGCTAAGTAGTATTCCACTGTATATATACACAACATCTTCTTTATCCATTCATCTGTTGGTAGACACTTAGGTTGCTTCCGTATCTTGGCAATTGTAAATAATGTTGTTGTGAACATTGGGGTGCATATATCTTTTTGAATTAGTGTTTTTGGTTTTTTTCTGATATATACCCAGGAGTGGAATTGCTGGGTCATATGGTAGTTCTATTTTTAGTTTTTTGAGGAATCTCCATATCGTTTTCCACAGTGATAGCCATAATTTTTGATGAGAGCTTGTACTCTTAACCTTAATAGTAATGTCCAAAAGGTGATAGTGTGCACAGTTTCCCAAACTAATTTCAAGGAACAATGGGCAAGGACACAAGTGGCCTGCAGAGCTGTGTTGAGTAATGCTGCAGTAGCATGGTGGAGCCATGAATATGGTTGAGACTCCTCTAAGGGAGAGGGTACAGAGTGACAAGAGCAGAGAGCTGAAGCTACCACAAATAGAGGTGAAAAGACTGTGGAAAAGACAGAGGTAGCTTAGAATCATGAGATGGAAACCAAGAGAGTGTGAAGTCACAGAGATAGAGTGGTCAGTAGGAGGACAGAAGAGAACACACATTGTCTTTAGCAACATGGTGGTCATTGGATATCTTGGTGAGAGCCATTTCAGTGGTCTGGAAGGGGCAGTTGACTTCTGCAATATGAGGACAAGGATTGACTGAATTCTCTTGAATTCTAGATATTGAAATCAAAAAAATGGTAAGACAAAGGTTTCAAAATGTCCAGCTACTCTAGAGGCATGACCAGGAGGTTGGTAGATGATGACCACAAGGAGAAGTGAGATTGATGTTCATGGCTAGGAAGAACATTAGGATTTGCTGTGAAGTGTGTGTGTGTGTGTGTGTGTGTGTGTGTGTGTGTGTGTGTGTGTGTGTGTGTGTGTGTGTGTGTGTGTGTGTGTGTGTGTGTGTGTGTGTGTGTGTGTGTGTCTCTAAGTTTCCATTCGTCTATACTTTCCGGAGTCACTGGGATGACTCTTATGGGTTTTAAATAGAACGAGCAGGCAGCTTCCCAAGGATATTCAGAGGCATCAGGAACATTTCTAGTGTCAGATATTTTGCAGTGTCTATGCCTGAAAGTGAAAACCCTCATCTGAAAAAGTATGTCATTCTCAGGATCTTTTCTTTAAACCCATGAGACATGAGCTTCTCTTGAAGGATTAGACTTTATCCCCAGCAAAGGGAAGATAAAGGAGTCACACAGGAGTTTAATGGTGTACCATCTTACTACAGTTGGAAGTCTGCATGCTGCTAAATGTGGATAGAAAACATTTGGGGCACTGATAGCACATGCATAATACAGTGAACTTGTTATACCACAACAGCAAGTGATTTTTTTTTTTTTTTGGCTTCCAGGATACAATCACAGGAGGTATGACATATAAACACGTAATTAGGTGACCATAAAATCCATTAGGCAAACCTTTTGAGAGCGAAAGGGGCACTTTAATAATGCTGCTAGGAAACAGGCATACCGTGGGACTGTACCAGGCAAATAGGGACAAGTGATCACCTTACATATAATGATACTGTGGTTTCAGCAGATGAAATTGGCCAATAACACAAGACTCTTCCTCTTTAGTTAAGAAGTGAGGGTCTTTCTGGGCCTCTCAGATCCCCTTCTCTTCAGGAAAACATGGTGGTTTGGAATAAGCTTTGGAGTCAGGCAGGCTTGGGTACAAACCCCTGCTCTGTTGTGTCCTGGCGTCATGACCTTGTGCAGGTTACTTAACGTCTCTGAGCCTCAGTTTCCTCATCTCCTCTTATGAATATCACATGATCATGTGCTTAAAATATCTATCCCTGTAAAAATGTATTAAAAATTTTAGTGCTCTTGTCTTTTCCCCTCTCCCACAATGTTTCTCAACAGATACAGGAGAAATAGCTCTGCTTCTTATATGCAGGTGATTGGTGCTTTCAGGGAAAGTATATGTATAGTGTCAAGTGGGACTTTTTTTGAGAGACCTAGACTGGAAGGGATGTGGTCCATTTTTCAGGTAAAAAGTCTAAGACTCATAGAACTGAAGTACCATGTCGGAGGACACAGAGTTCTGTGGAACTGAATCTAGGTCCCCAGAATTCCAGGCCACTGTTCTTTCCACTCCATCATATTTCCTAGAAGTGGAGTGATGACCTCTTCCTTCTCTCCCACTCTTCCTTCACTCTTCTTGTCCCTATCCTCAATTCAAGAGTACAGCACACCTCCCAGTGGCAGGATGGCTACACCGATCAACATAAGTAGATCAATCAGAAGTTAGCCCACCTCAGCAAGGACGGTTCTGGTTAATAGGCAACAAATATGTGAACTCCATAGAGACCTGACAATTTCATGTATTCTTGAGCAGTGGTTGTCAATCCTTTGATTCAGTGTGCCCTTCAGATTCAGTAACAAAGATCTTAATGTTCTCTCTACCATCCTGAAATGAAACTCAGAGAAAACACAGTCTACTTACACATAACTTTAAAAGTCAAAATAATGCTCTAAGTGTAATGACAGGAGAACTTGGAAGTAATTCATAATAAAATAGTTAAGTCTTTCCAAAGGTTTTTCTTAAGCATGATTCACCAGGAGGCAGAATGAAGGCATGGGGTGCTGGCTCCTCTGTGAATGTAATGGGGGGACATGGGCACCACTCAACAGATGCAAGAACGTGTGCTACTAGGTAGGCATCTTGGACACCTTAGCCATTTCGGACAGCAGTGATGTGATGTTCTCAACAGGTAAACAGCTCTTGGCAAGATACCTTCAATTTACCCAGTGGTCGTATGCCTGAAAAATTCAAAATATGTTAAAATCATATCTAAATGCTTTAGGTTTAAATGTAAAACACAGGTAGATTCTAGATTCAAATCATTCTAAATAGATTTCTCACCAACATGGATAATATTTAATAGGACATCTAAAAGTTATGTGGGATGCAAAATAATTCTTTATTTTGTGGGACCATCCTATGCATTTTTTGATGTCTGGCATCCTTGACGCCCTCCCACTAAATGATGCTGACCCTGCCAATCATTGTGACCGCCAAAAAAGCCTCTACAATTTTCTAAAATACCCTCCTCCCTGCCAGGTGGTGGTACCGCTTTCTTTGTGTCCCTGCTCTGCAGGTTTAGGGGGCATTCCATAGTTGGGTACCAGCACAGAGTGACTTGGGGTGCCACAGAGGGAACCTGAATGCTGGTGACCAGTGATGCCATTTGCCAAAGCCTGGAATGAGCAGTGCACAACCTGCTTGACTGTACACAGCAGGCACACAGCCTGTCCATCATCAGTGGCCAGTCTTTTCCTTCAGCATCATTTGATTCTCGCTATTTCACTTCATGAAGTATTTCTTCAAGTTGAATAATGATAATAATGGCTTTTTTTTGATACAGACAGCACTTATGCATCCATAATTTTGTTTAACCCTTACCCCAGGCTTATGAGGCAGGTGTTACTCCTGTGTTGTTGTTAAGCAAGCTGAGCTCCAAGAATATTTTTTTAATTTTTATTTTATATCAGGGTATAGTTGATTTACAATGTTGTGTTAGTTTCAGGTGTATAGCAAAGTGATTTGGTTATACATATATCTGTTCTTTTTCAGATTCTTTTCCCTTATAGGTTATTATAGAATATTAAGCAGAGTTTCCTGTGCTGTACACTAGGTCCTTGTTGTTTATCTATTTTATATATAGTAGTTTGTATCTGCTAATCCCAAACTCCTAATTTATCCCTCCCCCCCGCCTTCCCCCTCTGGTAACCATAAGTTTATTTTTGAAGTCTGTGAGTCTGTTTCTGTTTTGTAAATAAGTTCATTTGTATCATTTTTTTTAGATTCCACATATAAGTCATGTCATATGATATTTGTCTTTCTCTGTCTGCCTTACCTCACTTAGTAAGATAATCTCTAGTTCCATCCATGTTGCTACAAATGGCGTTATGGCTGGGTAATATTCTTTTATATGGCTGAGTAATATTCCATTGTATATATGTACCGCATCTTCTTTATTCATAAATTGGTCGATGGAAGTTATTAAGAACTAAAGTCTCATAAGTGGCAGAACTGGGTTGTCCAGCCTTTGTCTGGTCTACTTTCCACTCTATCCCACTAAAAATTTGAGCCTAGAGATGAGGGGAAAAGTATTATGAAACTCCAGCACATCTAATGCTAGTGGTTAGAAAAACTATGACAGGGAAGAAAGCATTTATTTCCCTGCCTAACTCCTCCTTTCCAGAAACATAAGAGAATACTTCTGTTGTTGAGATCCAAGTACTGGAATACTTGGGCGACTTTGAAACATCAGTAATCTAGCTGATTTTATCACAGCATTTATCTAGTAGCATTTGTAGACTAGCAGCCTATAGGCCTAAAAATACCCACAGGCTCTTTTTGTATGGACTGCACAGATTATTTTTTTAATTTGAATTTTAAAGCTTTCAGATGGAGCTCAATATGGTGAGTTTTCCCCGGTCACCACCACTCCCTACTGTCCCATACCTGGCCTGCACTCATTCACATCAGGCACCTGTCTGGCCTGTAGAGGCACTCGCTTTTGTGACCCTGAATTAATGACCATGATTATGTCTCTCCCAGAAGCCACTATTTCACCTTGCTAGCGCTCTATTTTTCCTTCTTAGATCCTGGATTTCTCAGAAGAAAAATAAATTTGGGAAGGGGGATAGGGAGTACTGGGGAGATGGGCTGAAATTTTACATAATGTAACTGAGAAGGTGCTATTTGTTTAACAATCTGCAAAGAGGGACAGAGTGTGAACCTGTCTGAAGGCAGAGTGCTCCAAGCAGAGAGAAGAGCAAGAGAGAGCTTAACTGGCATGTTTGAGGGACAGCCAGGCTTCTGTGGCTGGAGTGGCATGAACAAGGGGGAGGGTCCTAGCAGAACAAGGTCAGAGAGCTTAGGAGAGTAGACATCCCTGCAAGGACTTGGTTTATACTCTGAGGAAGATGAAAAACCGCTAGAGGACATTGAGCAGATGAGTGGCATGATCCATGTTATGTTTTCAAAGGATGACTCCAGCTGCCGTGTTGACAATGACCCTTACGTAGGCAAGGGCTAGAGCAGGGGGACCAGATGAGATGCTGCTGCAGTAATGTAAGTGAGAAAGACGGAGGCTTAGACCAGGTTGGTAGTGGTGGACATAGTAGGAAGTGGTCCGATTCTGAGTGTGCTTTGAAGGTAGAGACATAGAAGTTGCTGATGGGTCCATAGTGAGAGTGAACAGAGGAAAGTCAAGGTTTTTGGTCTGAGCAACTGGAAGAATGGAGTTGCTGTCAACAAAATACTGCAGTCTGTAAACTTGAGGTTTCCCTTTACCTCTTATTATAGGAGAAGGATATGGAAAACAGAAGGCAGAGGGAGAATAGGTTGCGTATTAGGAAAAGGAGACTTAAGGAGGAAAGGCCATTTACATGAGAAAATGCTGTTAGGTAAGAACAAAGAGCATGGAAGATCTTTGTGACCACAGGACGGTGAAAATAGCCAAAGGGGCTGGGAGTGGTCTTTCTAGAGCAGTTATGCCACTCATAGACAATATGTTGCTTTCACTGCTTTCCCAAAGAGGAGAGTAAAATGACCTTTCTTCTTGGGGATATGGAATACGAGATATGTAAAGATGTAGTATTCCAGAAAGTCATAACTCTTGTCATCTTTCCTTACACTGTGAACATTTTCTCCCTTCAGGTTTCATGGAGTATTATATGGTGGTAGAAAAATTACAGCTTGCATTTATTTTTTTTAAATTTTTATTGAAGTGAAGTTCATCACATAAAATCAACCATTTTAACATGAAAAATATAGTACCATTCAGTACATTCACGGCTTTGCAACTAACACCTCTCTCTAGTTCCAAAACATTTTCATCACCCTAAAAGGAAACCTGGTACCCGTTAAGCAGACACTCCCCATTCATTTCCTCCCTCAGCCCCTGGCAACCACCAGTATGCTTCCTGTCTCTATGAATTTACCTGTTCTGGATATTTCATATGGAGATAAATGGAATCATATGTTATGTAAGCTTCTGTGTCTGTCTGCTTTCACTCAGCATGTTTTTGACATTCATCCATGTTGTATCATGTCTATAATGATTGAATAATATTATTATATGGATAAACCACATTTTATCTAGTCATCCGTTTATGGACGTTTGGGTTGTTTCCAACTTTCTACTATTGGATTACTGCTGCTTTGAACATTTTTGTACAAGTATTTGTCTGAGTACTTGTTTTTAATTCTTTGGAGTATATACCTTGGAGTAGAAGTGCTGGATCGTATGGTAACTCTGTTTGACTTGAGGAACTGCCAAAATGTTTTCTATAGCAGCTGAACCATTTTAAAATCCTATCAGCAATGTTCAAGGGTTCCAGTTTCTCCTCACCCTTAACCAACACTTGTTATGTTCAGGTTTTAAAAATTATAGCTGTGGTTTATGTCAAAAAGTGTTTTCCTCTAAGAGTTTTACAGTGTCTGGTCTTACATTTAGGTCTTTAATACATTTGGAGTCTATTTTTTGTGTATGGTGTTAGGAAGTGTTCTAATTTCATTCTTTTACATGTAGCTGTCCAGTTTTCCCAGCACCACTTATTGAAGAGGCTGTCTTTTCTCCATTGTACGTTCTTGCCTCCTTATGGAATCTTAAAAGCAAAAACAAAAACAAAAAACCATGGTACTGATGAACCTAGTTGCAGGGCAGGAATAAAGAGGTAGACATAGAGAATGGACTTGAGGACATGGGGTGGGACGGCGAAGCTGGGGCAAAGTGAGAGTGGCATGGACATATATACGCTACCAAATGTAAAATAGTTGGCTGGTGGGAAGCAGCAGCATAGCACAGGGAGATCTGCTTGGTGCTTTGCGATGACCTAGAGGGGTGGGATAGGGAGGGTGGGAGGGAGGCTCAAGAGGGAGGGGATATGGGGATATATGTATGCATATGGCTGAGTCGCTTTGTTGTGCAACGGAAACTAACACAGTATTGTGAAGCAATTATACTCCAGTAAAGATCTATTTAAAAAATATAGCCATTCTAGTGGGTGTGAAGTGCTATCTTATTGTGGTAACAACTAATGATGTGGAGCTTCTTTTCATGTGCTTATTGGCCCTTTGTATTTTGCTTGCATGTTTTATGGTATCTTTCATTTAGGCTGCTCAGGACTGTCATACCAGAGCTATTAGGAAATATCTGTTGATATTTAAAAGATAAAACCAGTAATTCAGTCCTGCACATCATTTTCCCCAGTTTTATTGAGATATAATAGACATACATCACTGTATAAGTTTAAGGTATACAGCATAATGGCTTGACTTACAAATGTTGTGAAATGATTACTGCACTACCTTTAGTTAGCATCCATTATCTCATATAAATGAAACAAAAAGAAAAAAACTTTTCCTTGTGATATGGTCTCTTGGCATCTACTCTCTTAACTTTCATATATATCATATAGCAGTATTAACTATAGTTACCATGTTGTACATTATATTCCTTATACCTATTTATAACTGGAAGCTTGTACCTTTTAACTCCCTTCCTCTAATTCTCCCTCTTGCCACTCCCTGTCTCTGGTAACCACAAATCTGATTCCTTTTTCTATGAGTTTTAAAAAAGAATTAGATTCCACATGTAAGTGAGATCATACAGTGTTTGTCTTTCTCTACCTGACTTATATCATTTAGAATAATGCTTTCCACGTCCATCCATGTTGTCGCAAATGGCGGGATTTTCTCATTTTTTGGTGGCTGAATAATATTCTGGTGTGTGTGTGTTCTTTGTGTATATATATATATATATTCACAGATGAATGGACACTGAGGCTGTTTCCATGTCTTGACTATTGTAAATAATGCTGCTATGAACATGGGGGTGCAGATATCTTTTCTAGTTAGTGTTTTTGTTTCCTTTCAATATATTCTCAGAAGTGGAACTTCTGGTTCATATGCTAGTGCAAAATTTTTAACATTTACACTTGTAACTTTTTCAGGAACCTCCATACTGTTTTCTATACTGCCTGTACCAGTTTATAATCCTGCCAACAGTGCACCAGGGTACCCTTTTCTCCACATCCTTACCAGCATTTGTTATCTTTTTTTTTTTAACATCTCTATTGGAGTATAATTGCTTTAAAATGGTATGTTAGTTTCTGCTTTATAACAAAGTGAATCAGCTATACATATACATATGTCACCATATCTCTTCCCTCTTGTGTCTCCTTCCCTCCCTATCCCACCCCTCTAGGTGGTCACAAAGCACCGAGCTGACCTCCCTGTGCTATGCAGCTGCTTCCCACTAGCTGTCTATTTTACGTTTGGTAGTGTATATATGTCCATGCCACTCTCTCACTTCGTCCCAGCTTACCCTTCCCCCTCCCCGTATCCTTAAGTCCATTCTCTAGTAGGTCTGTGTCTTTATTCCCGTCTTGCCCCTAGGTTCTTCATGACCATTTTCTTTTTTTTTAGATTCCATATATATATGTTAGCATATGGTATTCGTTTTTCTCTGACTTGCTTCACTCTATATGACAGACTCTAGGTCCATCCACCTCACTACAAATAACTCAATTTTGTTTCTTTTTATGGCTGAGTAATATTCCATTGTATGTATGTGCCACATCTTCTTTATCCATTCATCTGTTGATGGACACTTAGGTTGCTTCCATGTCCTGGCTATTGTAAATAGAGCTACAATGAACATTTTGGTACATGACTCTTTTTGAATTATGGTTTTCTCAGGGTATATGCCCAGTAGTGGGATTGCTGGGTCGTATGGTAGTTCTATTTTTAGTTTTTTAAGGAACCTCCATACTGTTCTCCATAGTGGCTGTTTCAAGTTACATTCCCACCAACAGTGCAAGAGGGCTCCCTTTTCTCCACACCCTCTCCAGCATTTATTGTTTGTAGATTTTTTGATGATGGCCATTCTGACCAGTGTGAGATGATATCTCATTGTAGTTTTGATTTGCATTTCCCTAATGATTAATGATGTTGAGCATTCTTTCATGTGTTTGTTGGCAATCTGTATATCTTCTTTGGAGAAATGTCTATTTAGGTCTTCTGCCCATTTTTGGATTGGGTTGTTTTTTTGTTGTTGAGCTGCATGAGCTGCTTGTAAATTTTGGAGATTAATCATTTGTCACTTGCTTCATTTGCAAATATTTTCTCCCATTCTGAGGGCTGTCTTTTCCTCTTGTTTATGGTTTCCTTTGCTGTGCAAAAGCTTTGAAGTTTCATTAGGTCCCATTTGTTTATTTTTATTTCCATTTCTCTAGGAGGTGGGTCAAAAAGGATCTTGCTGTGATTTATGTCATAGAGCGTTCTGCCTATGTTTTCCTCTAAGAGTTTGATAGTGTCTGGGCTTACATTTAGGTCTTTAATCCATTTTGAGTTTATTTTTGTATATGGTGTTAGAGAGTGTTCTGATTTCATTCTTTTACATGTAGCTGTCTTTTTATTTATTTGTTTTGTCTTTTTGATGATGACTATTCTAAAAGGCATGAAATGATATGTCATTGTGGTTTTCATTTGCATTTCTCTAATGACTAGTGATGTTGAGCCTAGTTTTGTGTACCTATTGGCCTTTCATTTATCCTGTTGAGAAAAATGTCTATTCAGGCCTTTTCCCCATTTTAAAATTGAATTATTTGGAGGTTTTTTTTTTTTGCTATTGAGTTGTGTGTGTTCTTTATATATTTTGGATATTAACCCCTACTCAGATATGGCTTGGAAATTTTTTTCCCATTCCATAGGTTTTCACTTTATTGTTTGCTTCTTTTGCTTGCAGGAGCTTTTTAGTTTAATGTAGTCCCACTTGTTTTTGATTTGGTTGCTTGTGCTTTAGGGATCATATCCAGAAAATCATTGCCAAGACCTATGTCAAGGAGCTTTTTTTCCTATGTTTTCTTCTAGGAGTTTCATGGTTTCAGGTTCTACATTTAAGTCTTTAATCCACTGCAAGTTAATTTTTGTGAGTAGTGGAAGTTTGGGGTCTAGTTTCATTCTTTCACATGTGAATATCCTCCTGCTTTGTTCTTCTTTCTCAGAATTGCTTTGGCTATTTAGGGTCTTTTGTGGTTCCATATAAATTTCAGGATTTTTTTTTCTACTTCTGTAAAAAATTTCATTGGAATCTTGATAGGGATTGCATTGAATCTATAAATGGCTTTTGGTAGTATTGACATTTTAACAATATTAATTCTTCTAATCATGAACATGGGATACCTTTCCATTCATTTGTGTGTTCTTCAGTTTCTTTCACCAGTGTCTTATAATTTTCAGAGTAGAGATCTTTCACCTCCTTGGCTAAGTTTATCCCTAAATATTTTATTGTTTTTGATGCTGTTGTAAAAAGAGATCTTTTTTTTCCAGATAATTTATTGTTACTGTATACAAACACTACTGATTTTCCTATGTTAAATTTGTATCCTGCAACTTCACTGAATTTGGCAGTTAGCTCCAATAGTCTTTTGGTGAAGTCTTTTGGATTTTCCATGTATAAAAACATGTCACCTGCAAATAGAGATAATTTTACTTCTTCCTTTCCAGTTAGGATGCCTTTTATTTATCTTTCTTGCCTGACTGCTCTGGCCAGGACTTCCAGTACTATGTTGAATAGGAGTGGTGAGAGGGAGCACCTTTGTCTTGTTCCTAATCTTAGAGGAAAAGCTTTCAATCTTTCACCATTGAGTATGATGTGAGCCATGGGCTTATCATATATGGCCTTTATTGTGTTGAGGTACATTCCTTCTATAGCTAATGTGTTGAGTTTTTATCAAATGGATGTAGAATTTTGTCAAAAGCTTTTTCTGCATCTATTAAGATGATCATATGATTTTGTTTCTTTCATTCTGTTAATTTGATATATCCCATTAATTTGTGTATGTTGAACCATCCTTGCATGCCAGCTCTAAATCCCACTTGATCACAGTAAATGATTCTTTTTTTTTAACATCTTTATTGGAGTATAATTGCTTTACAATGGTGTGTTAGTTTCCGCTTTACAACAAAAGGAATCAGCTGTATATATACATATGTTCCCATATCTCTTCCCTCTTGCATCTCCCTCCCTCCCACATGCCCTATCCCACCCCTCCAGGCGGTCACAAAGCAACGAGCTGATCTCCCTGTGCTATGCGGCTGCTTCCCACTAGCTATCTACAGTACATTTGGTAGTGTATATATGTCCATGCTTCTCTCTCGCTTTCTCACAGCTTACTCTTCCCCCTCCCCATATCCTCTACTCCATTCTCTAGTAGGTCTGTGTCTTTATTGCTGTTTTACCCCTAGGTTCTTCATGACATTTTTTCCTAAATTCCATATATATGTGTTAGCATATGGTATTTCTCTCTCTCTTTCTGACTTACTTCACTCTGTATGACAGACTCTAGGTCTATCCACCTCATTACAAATAGCTCAATTTCGTTTCTTTTTATGGCTGAGTAATATTCTATTGTATATATGTGCCACATCTTCTTTATCCATTCATCCCATGATGGACACTTAGGTTGTTTCCATCTCCGGGCTATTGTAAATAGAGCTGCAATGAACATTTTTGTACATGACTCTTTTTGAATTATGGTTTTCTCAGGGTATATGCCCAGTAGTGGGATTGCTGGGTCGTATGGTAGTTCTATTTGTAGTTCTTTAAGGAACTTCCATACTGTTCTCCACAGTGGCTGTATCAATTTACATTCCCACCAACAGTGCAAGAGGGCTCCCTTTTCTTCACACCCTCTCCAGCATTTATTGTTTATAGATTTTTTGATGATGGCCATTCTGACTGGTGTGAGATGATATCTCATTGTAGTTTTGATTTGCATTTCTCTCATGATTAGTGATGTTGAGCATTCTTTCATGTGTTTGTTGGCTGTCTGTATATCTTCTTTGGAGAAATGTCTATTTAGGTCTTCTGCCCATTTGTGGATTGGGTTGTTTGTTTTTTTGTTATTAAGCTGCATGCGCTGCTTATAAATTTTGGAGATTAATACTTTGCCAGTTGCTTCATTTGCAAATATTTTCTCCCATTCTGAGGGCTGTCTTTTCATCTTGTTTATGGTTTCCTTTGCTGTGCAAAAGCTTTGAAGTTTCATTAGGTCCCATTTGTTTATTTTTATTTCCATTTCTCTAGGAGGTGGGTCAAAAAGGATCTTGCTGTGATTTATGTCATAGAGTATTCTGCCTATGTTTTCCTCTAAGAGTTTGATAGTTTCTGGCCTTACATTTAGGTCTTTAATCCAGTTTGAGCTTATTTTTGTGTATGGTGATAGGAAGTGATCTAATCTCATACTTTTACATGTACCTGTCCAGTTTTCCCAGCACCACTTATTGAAGAGGCTGTCCTTTCTCCACTGTACATTCCTGCCACCTTTATCAAAGAAAAGGTGGCCATATGTGCGTGGGTTAATCTCTGGGCTTTCTATCCTGTTCCATTGATCTATCTTTCTGTTTCTGTGCCAGTACCATACTGTCTGGATTACTGTAGCTTTGTAGTATAGTCTGAAGTCAGGGAGCCTGATTCCCAGCTCCTTTTTTCGTTCTCAAGATTGCTTTGGCTATTCGGGGTCTTCTGTGTTTCCATACAAATTGTGAAATTTTTTGTTCTAGTTCTGTGAAAAATGCCAGTGGTAGTTTGATAGGGATTGCATTGAATCTGTAGATTATTTGGGTAGTAGAGTCATTTTCACAATGTTGATTCTTCCAATCCAAGAACATGGTATATCTCTCCATCTATTTTTATCATCTTTAATTTCTTTCATCAGTGTCTTATAATTTTATGCATACAGGTCTTTTGTCTCCTAGGTAGGCTTATTCCTAGATATTTTATTCTTTTTGTTGCAGTGGTAAATGGGAGTGTTTTCTTGATTTCACTTTCAGATTTTTCATCATTAGTGTATAGGAATGCAAGAGATTTCTGTGCATTAATTTGGTATCCTGCTACTTTACCAAATTCATTGATTAGCTCTAGTAGTTTTCTGGTAGCATCTTTAGGATTCTCTATGTATAATATCATGTCATCTGCAAATAGTGACAGCTTTACTTCTTCTTTTCCGATTTGGATTCCTCTTATTTCCTTTTCTTCTCTGATTGCTGTGGCTAAAACTTGCAAAAGTATGTTGAATAAGAGTGCTGAGAGTGGGCAACCTTGTCTTGCTCCTGATCTTAGTGGAAATGCTTTCAGATTTTCACCATTGAGGACGATGTTGTCTGTGGGTTTGTCATATATGGCATTTATTATGTTGAGGGAAGTTCCCTCTATGCCTACTTTCTGCAGGGTTTTTATCATAAATGGGTGTTGAATTTTGTTAAAAGCTTTCTCTGCATCTACTGAGATGATCATATGGTTTTCCTCCTTCAATTTGTTAATATGGTGTATCACGTTGATTGATTTGCGTATATTGAAGAATCCTTGAATTCCTGGAATAAACCCCACTTGATCATGGTGTATGATCCGTTTAATGTGCTGTTGGATTCTCTTTGCTAGTATTGTGTTGAGGATTTTTGCATCTATGTTCATCAGTGATATTGGTCTGTAGTTTTCTTTCTTTGTGACATCCTTGTCTGGTTTTGGTATCAGGGTGATGGTGGCCTCGTAGAATGAGTTTGGGCCTGTTCCTCCCTCTGCTCTATTTTGGAAGAGTTTGAGAAGGATAGGTGTTAGCTCTTCTCTACATGTTTGATAGAATTCGCCTGTGAAGCCATCTGGTCCTGGGCTTTTGTTTGTTGGAAGATTTTTAATCACAGTTTCAATTTCAGTGCTTGTGATTGGTCTGTTCATATTTTCTATTTCTTCCTGATTCAGCCTTGGCAGGTTGTGCCTTTCTAAGAATTTGTCCATTTCTTCCAGGTTATCCATTTTATTGGCATAGAGTTGCTTGTAGTAATCTCTCATGATGTTTTGTATTTCTGCAGTGTCAGTTGTTACTTCTTTTTCATTTCTAATTCTATTGATTTGAGTCTTCTCCCTTCTTTTCTTGATGAGTCTGGCTAATGGTTTATCAATTTTGTTTATGTTCTCAAAGAACCAGCTTTTAGTTTTATTGGTCTTTGCTATCATTTCCTTCCTTTCTTTTTCATTTAATTCTGATCTGATGTTTGTGATTTCTTTCCTTCTGCTAACTTTGGGGTTTTTTGTTCTTCTTTCTCTAATTGCTTTAGGTGCAAGGCTAGGTTGTTTATTCGAGATGTTTCCTGTTTCTTAAGGTAGGACTGTATTGCTATAAACTTCCCTCTTAGAACTGCTTTTGCTGCATGCCATAGATTTTGGGTCATCGTTTTTCCATTGTCATTTGTTTCTAGGTATTTTTTTATTTCCTCTTTGATTTCTTCAGTGATCACTTCGTTATTATGTAGTGTATTGTTTAGCCTCCATGTGTTTGTATTTTTTACAGATCTTTTCCTGTAATTGATACCTAGTCTCCTAGCATTGTGGTCAGAAAAGATACTTGATACAATTTCAATTTTCTTAAATTTACCAAGGCTTGATTTGTGACCCAAGATATGATGTATCCTGGAGAATGTTCCATGAGCACTTGAGAAAAATGTGTATTTTTTTTTTTGGATGGAATGTCTTATAAATATCAATTAAGTCCATCTTGTTTAATGTCTCATTTAAAGCTTGTGTTTCCTTATTTATTTTCATTTTGGATGATCTGTCCATTGGTGAAAGTGGGGTGTTAAAGTCCCCTACTATGAATGTGTTACTGTCGATTTCCCCTTTTATGGCTGTTAGTATTTGCCTTATGTATTGAGGTGCTCCTAGGTTGGGTGCATAAATATTTACAATTGTTGTATCTTCTTCTTGGATTGATCCCTTGATCATTATGTAGTGTCCTTCTTTGTCTGTTCTAATAGTCTTTATTTTAAAGTCTATTTTGTCTGATATGAGAATTGCTACTCCAGCTTTCTTTTGGCTTCCATTTGCATGAAATATGTTTTTCCATCCCCTTACTTTCAGTCTGTATGTGTCTCTAGGTCTGAAGTGGATCTCTTGTAGACAGCAAATATATGGGTCTTGTTTTTGTATCCAATCAGCCAATCTGTGTCTTTTGGTGGGAGCATTTAGTCCATTTACATTTAAGGTAATTATTGATATGTATGTTCCCATTCCCATTTTCTTAATTGTTTTGGGTTCATTATTGTAGTTCTTTTCCTTCTCTTGTGTTTCTGGCCTAGAGAAGTTCTTTTAGCAGTTGTTGTAGAGATGGTTTTGTGGTGCTGAACTCTCAGCTTTTGCTTATCTGTAAAGGTTTTAATTTCTCCATCAAATCTGAATGAGATCCTTGCTGGGTAGAGTAATCGTGGTTGCAGGTTTTTCTCCTTCATAACTTTAAATATGTCCTGTCAGTCCCTTCTGGCTTGCAGAGTTTCTGCCTAAAGATCAGCTGTTACCCTTATGGGGGATTCCCTTATGTGTTATTTGTTGTTTTTCCCTTGCTGCTTTTAATATGCTTTCTTTGTATTTAATGTTTGACAGTTTGATTAATATGTGTCTTGACGTATTTCTCCTTGTATTTATCCTGTATGGGACTCTCTGTGCTTCCTGGACTTGATTAACTATTTCCTTTCCCATATTAGGGAAGTTTTCAACTATAATCTCTTCAAATATTTTCTCAGTCCCTTTCTTTTTCTCTTCTTCTTCTGGAACCCCTATAATTCGAATGTTGGTGCATTTAATGTTGTCCCAGAGGTCTCTGAGACTGTCCTCAGTTCTTTTCATTCTTTTTTCTTTATTCTGCTGTGCAGTAGTTATTTCCACTATTTTATCTTCCAGGTCACTTATCCGTTCTTCTGCCTCAGTTATTCTGCTATTGATCCCATCCAGAGTATTTTTCATTTCATTTATTGTGTTGTTCATCGTTTGTTTCATCTTTTGTTCTTCTAGATCCTTGTTAAATGTTTCTTGCATTTTGTCTATTCTATTTCCAAGATTTTGAATCATCTTTACTATCATTATTCTGAATTCTTTTTCAGGTAGACTGCCTATTTCCTCTTCATTTGTTACGTCTGGTGGGTTTTTATCTTGCTCCTTCATCTGCTGTGTGTTTTTCTGTCTTCTCATTTTGCTTATCTTTCCTGTGTTTGGGGTCTTCTTTTTGCAGGCTGCAGGTTCACAGTTCCTGTTGTTTTTAGTGTCTGTCCCCAGTGGCTAAGGTTGGTTCAGTGGGTTGTGTAGACTTCCTGGTGGAGGGGACTAGTGCCTGTGTTCTGGTAGATGAGGCTGGATCTTGTGTTTCTGGTGGGCAGGTCCACGTCTGGTGGTGTGGTTTGGGGTGTCTGTGGACTTATTATGATTTGGGGCAGCCTCTCTGCTAATGGGTGGTGTTGTGTTCCTGTCTTGCTAGTTGTTTGGCATAGGATGTCCAGCACTGTAGCTTGCTGGTCGTTGAGTGAAGCTGGGTACTGGTGTTGAGATGGAGATCTCTGGGAGATTTTTGCCATTTAATATTATGTGGAGCTGGGAGGTCTCTTGTGGACCAGTGTCCTGAAGTTGGCTCTCCCACCTCAGAGGCACAGCACTAACTCCTGGCTGCAGCACCAAGAGCCTTTCATCCACACGGCTTTTGGGAGGTCTGAGGTCTTCTGCCAGTGTTCAGTAGGTGTTCTGTAGGAGTTGTTCCACGTGTAGATGTATTTCTGGTGTATCTGTGGGGAGGAAGGTGATCTCTGCATCTTAGTCTTCCGCCATCTTCCCGGAAGTCTAGTAAATGATTCTTTTAATGTGCTGCTGGATTTAGTTTTCTAGTATTAAGAATTTCTGCATCTATACTCATCAGGCATGTTGGTCTGTAGTTTTCTAATAGTGTCCTTTCTGGCTTTGGTATCAGGGTAATGCTGGCCTCACAAAATAAGACTGGGAGTGTTCCCTCCACTTTGATATTTTTGGAAGAGTTGAGAAGGATTGGTGTTAATTCTTTAAAATTCACCAGTGAAGCCATCTGGTCCTTGGCTTTTCTTCACTGGGAGATTTTTGATTACCAATTCAATCTCCTTACTAGTAATTAGTTGATTCAGACTTTCTATTTCTTCTTGTTTCAGTCTTGGTAGTTTGTATGTTTCTGAGAATTTTTCCATTTTCTCTAGGTTGTCCAGTTTGTTGGTGTATATTTGTTCATAGTAGCCTTTTATGATCCTTTGTATTTCTGTGGTATCAGTTGTAATGTTTCTTCATTTATAATTTTGTTAATTTGCGTCCTCTCTTTTTTCCTTGGTTAGTCTAGCTAAAATTTTGTCAATTCTGTTTATCTTTTCAAAGAACCAACTCTTAGTTTGGTTAATCTTTCCTATTTTCCTGTTCTCTATTTTATTTCTGCTCTAATCTTTAGTTTTTCCTTTCTTCTGCTAACTTTGGGCTCAGTTTGACCAGCATTTTCTAGTTCCTTAAGGCATAGAGTTAGGGTTTTTTATCTTTCTTGCTTCTTAATGTAGGCATTTATTGCTATGAAGTTCCCTCTTAGAACTGCTTTTGCTGCATCCCATAAGTTTTGGTATGTTGTGTCTCCATTTTTGTTTCTCAAGATACTTTATTTCCTTGTTAGTTTCTTCTTGAATCCATTGGTTCAGGAGATTGTTTAATTTCCATTATGCATGAACTTTCCAGTTTTTCTCTTATTGATTTCTAGTTTCACACCATTGTGGTCAGAGAACGTACTCAGTATTATTTCAATCTTCTTAAATTTGCTAAGATTTTTTTTATGGCCTAACATATGGTCTTTCCTAGAAAATGTTCCATGTGCACTTGAGAAGAATGTATATTTTGCTGTTGTCAGATAGAATGTTCTCTATATGTCTGTTAGGTCCATTTGATCACAGTGTTGCTCAAATCTGCTGTTTCCTTATTGATTCTCTGTCTGGATGATCTGTTCATTGTTGTGAGTGGAGTATTCAAGTCCCCACTGTTATTGTATTGCTGTTTATGTCTCCTTTTAGCTGGGTTAGATTTTGATTTATGTATTTGGGTGCACCAATGTTGGGCACATAAATATTTACAATTGTATCTTTTTGATGTAGTGACTCCTTTATCATTACCTTCTTTGTATATTTTTACCATTTTTAGTTTACAGTCTTTTTTTTTTAACATCTTTAGTGGAGTATAGTTGCTTTACAGTGGCGTGTGTTAGTTTCTGCTTTATAACAAAGTCAATCAGTTATACATACACATATGGCCCCATATCTCTTCCCTCTTGCATCTCCCTCCCCCTCCCACCCTCTCTATCCCACCCCTCTAGGCAGTCACAAAGCACTGAGCTGATCTCCCTGTGCTATGCGGCTGCTTCCCACTAGCTATCTGTTTTACGTTTGGTAGTGTATATATGTCCATGCCACTCTCTCTTTGTCCCAGCTTACCCTTCCCCCTCCCTGTATCAAGTCCATTCTCTATTTTGTCTGATGTAAGTATTGCTACCTCTGCTTTTTTTTTTGCCATTTGCTTGAAATATAGTTTTCCATCCCTTCACTCTCAGTCTATGTGTGTCTTTCTTTATGTCTAAAGTGAGTTTCTTGTAGGCAGCATATCATTGGATGTTGTTTTTTAATTTATTCAGCCATTCTATGTCTTTTGATTGGAAAATGTAATCCATTTATGTTTAAATTATTAATTTAAAAAAAAGAGCTTACGATTGCCATTTTTTTACTTACTGTCTGGCTGTTTTGTAGATCCATTGTTCCTTGTTTCTTACCGTGCTGTTTCTTATTTTGATGTTTTGTGGTATCAGTATGCTTTGACTTCCTTATCATGTTCCTTTTGTAATTACTACAGGTTTTTCCCTTGTGGTTACCGTGAAGCTTACATAAAAATATCTTAAAATTGTAACACTCCAGTTTAAGCTAATAACAACTTAACTTCAATACAATCCCTGAGCTTTACACTTTTACTTCTCCTCCCCCTCACATTTTAGGTTATTGATATTACAACTTGCTTTTGTTATTGTATAACTAATAACAGATTATTGTAGGTATGGTTATTTTTACATTTGTTTTTTAACTTGTAAACTAGATTTGTAAGTGAATTGAGCACCAGCATTACCGTACAGAATCTAACTTTGACTATAATACCAGTGAGTTTTACACTGCCTTCTTACTTTTTATGATGTTAATTAGTGTCCTTTCCACTTAACAGACTCCCTTTAGCATTTCTTGTAAGGTAGGTCTAATGGTGATGAATTCCTTCAGTTTTTGTTTGGGAAAGTCTTTCTTTATCCCTCCATGTCTGAAGGACAGCTTCGCCAGGTATAGCATTCTTGGTTGACAGTTTCTTTCTTTCAAAATTTTGAATATGTCATGCTATTAGCTTCTGGCCTGAAAAGTTTCTGTTGAGCAATCTGCCAGTAGTCTTATTGCACCCTTACATTAACTTTTTTCTCTTGCTGGTTTTAAAATTCTTTTGTCTTTGACTCTTGACAATTTATATTTATGTCTCAGTAGAGCCCTTTTTGAGTTCAACCTATTTGGGATCCTTTGGGCCTCTTGATGTCTATTTCTCTTCCCAGGTTTGGGAAGTTTTCAGCCATTACTGTCTTTCTTTAATATATTTTCTGTCCTTTTTCTCTTCTCTTTTTGGAATTCCTTTAATACTAATATTGTTTCTTTTCATTGTGTCCTGTTAAGTCCTATGGGCTGAGGCTGGCTTCACTTTTTTTCATTCTTTTTTCTTTTTGCTTCTCTGACTGGATAATTTCAAATATCCTATCTTCCAGGTCACTGATTCTTTCTTCTGCCTGGTTGAGTCTTCTTTTGAAGATCTCTACTGATTTCTTCATTTCAGTTATTATATTTTTCAGCTCTAGGATTTGTTTGGTTTTTAAAAATGGTTTCTGTTTCTTTGTTGAACTTCTCATTTTGCTCATTCATTGCTTTCCTAATTTTGTTTAGTTGTCAGTGTTCTTGTAGTTCACTAAACTTCTTTAAGAGGATTTTTCTGAATTCTTTGACAGTTCATAGATCTCCATTTCTTTAGGGTTATTAGTGCTCTTTTAGTTTCCTTTAGTGTTGTCATATTTACCTGATTTTTCATGGTCCTTGATTCCTTACACTGGTATTTGTGCATTTGAGTAAATGGTCTCCTCTTCCAGATTTTGCAGATTTGCTTTGGATTCATCAGCCAGCTCAGTTTGGGTTTCTGGTGTCTGCTATTAGCATCCCTGGGCAGGTGAGACCTGCTATGAGAGTCTATTTTGGGGCAAGGCAACTGTTTAAGCTCTGAGATTGTGGATGGGGGTGTGTGCCACTGGCTGAGAACAGCTGGATAGGACTGAGGGCTTCATTCCATGCCCAACTGAGGCTATAGTTTAGGCTCTTTTGTCTGGATTTTCTGGTCAGGCTTACTAGATGGTCGGGACTAGGAACTATACTCAGCAGTAAATGGGGCTATAAATTAACTTCCCTACCCTGGTAGGGCAACAGGATGGGACCCAGGGCCTGCATGGCTCATTGTTTGGGGACCCAAGTCAGGCAAGAGTGTTTACTGGATATCCTGGTCAGGTGAGACTACCAGTTTTGCTCTGCAGACAGGGGAAGCCATGGGCTATACTTTTGGTTCAAATGCCACTGTTAGGCAGGCCTGTTGGATGGGCTACACAGCTTTCTGTGTTCTCTGGTAAGGTTCCCTGGTCAGATAAGCTGAAGGCTGTATTCAGCAATGAGTCGGGCTATGACTTAGTTTCCCTACGTAAGCTAATTTAGGCACAGTGGGAGAAGCAGCTCCTAGGCCACTCTGTTTGTGGTCTTCAATCAATCTGATCCAGGCCCCAAGTTCCATGGCCAAACTGGACCACTTGCTTTGCTCTAAAAGCAATCAGCTCTGCCTGCCCACCTCTCAGCTCCAGTGTGGCTGGATAATGCAGCTTCCAGGTGTTCTTACCAGCCCTTCCTGTCAGATGGAGCTATGACTCAGCCCTCCTGCCTGGGTAGGACTGGGAGAGCCCACTTCAGGTAACTCCCAAATTTTCCCAAACAGTCTTTCTGGTTGGAAGGGACAGGGATCTAGGATCCACAGTGGGTGGGGTTATGACTCAGTTCTTCTGCCTGGGTGTGAGTAGACCAGGCTCCAGGGCTGTCAAAACTCCTCCTCTGAGGATCTGAATCTGGCAGTCCTTTCCCTGGTTAGATGCACCACCAACTAGATTCTGCATATGAGCACAGCCACTGGTTGGGACTAGTACTTGGCTCTGCAGGTAGGAACTCAGTCTGCCAAGATCTGAGTGCTGACTGTTGGAAGCCCCCCCGCCTTCTCCATCATGAATTCCCAGTGGTTGAGCCCCACAGATTCCCCTGTGATACTGGGGGGTGAAATACAGAGTAAGGGCTCCCATGAAGTGACCCACAATGCTAGGCGGGGAGCTGGATGTCACCCCTGGCTCTCTTTTCCCACTGAAGGAACTGGAGTCTCTGAAGAGATCTCTCAGTGTGATGTTGTGCCAGCCTAGGGGAGAAGCAGTGTGATCAGCATAGCCATTCCTCTTACCCTCCCAATGCAGTCTGTCTTGGTCTCTGTGGTACAAGAGGGTACTTCAGCCTCACTTCCATGTTTTAGGATTTTCTCAGTGATGTCTTGTCCGTGAATGGTTGTTAGTTGTTCTTCCTGTGAGGGGAAGAGAAGTCAGGAACAACCGATGTTGGCATCTTGGTGACATCACTTCCTGTACATCTTGAAGAGAGGAAAATACTGAAATGCATTCATTAAAAGCAGGCTTACAGTTACCTGATGTACTTGGCTACCAATTTGGTATTATACTGTACATCCCTCCCGGGGAAAATTTCTTTGATTCTACCTTTCCTACTAAGAACCCAAGGCTCAAAATTAGGAGAACTGGCCTTAGGCCTGCTATTTGAAGGGTTTCCCATCTATAAAATGAAGGGTTGAGAAATACCTCTCCCCCAATAAAGGTTAAGAAATAATGTCCATACCTTTTGACCAAGCAATTTTTCTTTCAGACATCTGTCCAGTGAGCTGAAACAAGAGGTGATAAAGGCTGTATATGTAAAGATGTCTCATAGCATTCTTTTTTCACAACTGTAAAGCAATCTAAATGTTTGCCAATAGGCAACTATTATTGTATTAACTAAGTAGAAAATTTGGCAACCATTATAAATGCCAGTGGGAGTTTATGTCAACAGAGAAAATGTCTAAGTTAAAATGTTAAAGGAACAAGATGTAAATTTGTTCATACAGATATGATTGCAGTTATATGAAACGAGAAACCACAAAATTGTGCCTAGAATGAAGACTAGAAAAAATACATAACATAATATCCCATTAGATAGTAGACTAATTTTACTACAATACTTTGTTGGATGACAGTGTTGACTTCCAAAAGACACTACTCAAAATTATAATAGTGATTTCTTGTCATTTTGTTCTTGTAAACATGACCAAAGTTGGGGGTTTTCAGACCATAATTGCACATGTAAATATTGTAAATACTGCCAACCATTTGAGCTATTTTGGTTATCTTGGGTTTAACACGTTGACCTTAGAACTTATGGTATAGGATCTATACTAAAAATGACTTTGTTAAAAGTCAGGATTCCACAGAACAATTTCATGGATTCCCTAATTTCCATTCATTAGTTAGTTTTGGTTTGTTTCCATTTACAGATTTTTGTGGAAGAAGAAAACTTGAAATTTAAAATTAAGAAAAATATGTCTCTTTACAGGTGTTCCATTGCCCAAAGAAGATGACATTTCTGCCCCCTTGACCTCCAGCTCACCAGTAAAGGAATCCCATGAGTATGAAGAGCCCTCAAGTGAAGAGGAAGATAAAATAAAAGAAGAGCCCTTGACCATCTCTGAACTGGCATACAACCCAAGTGCCAGCCTGCTCCCTACCCCCATTGATGATGATGAGATTGACATGCTCTTTGACTGTCCATCTAGGCTGGAGTTGGAAAAAGAAGACACAGATTCGTTTGAGGAACTAGAAGCAGATGAAAACGCCTTTTTAATGGCCGAAGAAGAAGAGCTGAAGGAGGCTCACCAAGCTTTGTCATGGAGCTATGACATTCTGAGTGGCCATATTCGGGTGAACCCACTGGTCAAGAGTTTTTCCCGGCTCCTTGTGGTGGGCCTGGGCCTGCTGCTCTTTGTATTCCCCCTGCTCCTCCTCCTTTTGGAGTCAGGTATTGATCTCTCCTTCTTATGTGAAATCCGCCAGACGCCCGAGTTTGAGCAGTTTCACTATGAATACTACTGTCCTCTCAAGGAGTGGGTGGCTGGCAAAGTCAACCTCGTTCTTTACATGCTGGGTTGCTCATAAAGCTCATATCTCATATGACTAAGGGCTATATTCAATACTAGTGATTTCTTTTTTTTTCAGCAAAGGCCTTGTTCTGAATGGTCACAGGACCATCAACAGGTGTTCTTTACTCATAACTGATTATTCAGACCTTTAAGTTAGCTTTCCATAATTCACTGCAAGTAAATAAGTTTAAATCAAATACAGTTATTTTAGTTACAGGTCAGGAAGATGGCCTCTAAATAACCAAAAATATGTTTATTTTTTATTATAGTACAGACATACTCTTTATCTATTATAATAAATTGAGCTGAATTAGATTTCCTCCTTTTTTAATAGTTAACACCATTATAAGCTATGAGGTTCAGAATCCGAGTTTTAGTAAAAACCCAAGAGAAACTTTTTTGAATATAATCCTTAGCGAAAACAATGTTCTCTAACCAATGCCTATACAACTAAATTTATGCTGGGCTTTTGTTTTTGTTTTTTTAAAAATATTTTTATGTGTTCAAAATATTTTGGTAAATTTTTAGCAAAAAAAAAAAAAAAAAGAAGCCTCCTGGAGTTATTTAAGTGTACAGATTGTAAGGCTAATGCACAAAGGGTATGTCAGGAATTTTTTAATGTTTTGGCACTGGTTTGTTTTTTAAACTATTTTTGGCTGAACATAATTTGTTGTTACCTGCATATGAGATAGAAAATAGGTAGAAAAACACTGTAGAAAGTAAGCTTCTGAAACGGATGATGGAACTGGAGGAAGTAGAAATTGAGAGCATCAAGTGGACACAGGGTCCATTTTTCAAAGTATTTGGACAAGATGATTTGTTACTTTCATTTGCATCCTGTCCATATATTTTGGCTCTGGAAATAGAATGTTTTTAAAATAAAGTGAAACTTTAAAGGAAAAAAGTTTAAAGGAGATGCTAGTTAATTGCATATTATTGTACATTAACCCAAGAGTGGAAGCAGATGGGAATTGGACAACTGGTAAGTTGCAAAACAAGAGTTCTGGTGAGGCTGGCAGGCAAGTGATGGTAGACAAATGATCTATTTTATGAAAGTGATGGTGATGCAAGGTATTGGATGATGTAAAGGACAGTATACTCACTGTCCAAGTTGACATGAATATGTTTAAGTGGATCTAAATAAAAGTGGAGAAACTTGAAGGCACGTTTTTTGGTCGCTCATGCCATTCATTGAGATTCTGTGGAAGAAACTGTAAAAGGTGTGTGTGTGTGTGTGTGTGTGTGTGTGTGTGTGTGTGTGTGTGTGTGTGTGTGTGAAAGAGAGAGAAAAACAGTGAGAAAGAGTGTGAAGAGAATGGATTTTGGCTTTTTGATAAATGCCTATGATCTTTCTTTGTGGCGGTCATTATACTCTTTTCCTTTCCTGGTTTCCTTAAGATTTTAACTCATTCATAATTGGGGCTCTCATTAAGAAAGTGGAAGGGACTCAACTCATTAGATAATATACCATTTCAGCTTGGGTGAAGTAGTGAAATGACTCCCTAACTAGACAGTAGGTGGGACAAATGCTCTAGTACCTTCCTTCATACCATTAAATCCATGACAGAAAGGTTCTGAGGCTTTCCATGCACAGTACTTACCAATACCGTGAAAGAAAAGAGTATGGAGCTTAGGGCATAGAGCATAGGGATTTCTCCATAGATTGTAAATGAAGGCATGGAATATTTTCAAAGGGATTGGGCTGCCTATAATCTCTCCCTAACTCCAAGTCTATCATTAACATAATCTCCAAATTGGCCATTCCAGTACGACTCATTCATGGAGATCTAAGTGCTTTATTAGACATTTAATTTTGTAAATAAGTTTTAAAAGTCAGCTCATGAAGCCTTCAGTTGAGCAAACTATAGTATAATTTGCTATTAAGTTTATAGCATGTTCTTTCTCGTGCATTGAGTGATTGATTTTGCTTTTTAATAAAGAATATTTGATACCTGAAATTCGATACCAAGGTAGAAGTATATTTTCTATAGGTTATTTGGAAAGTTTGCAAATGGCCTCCTTTGAAGCTGAAGATTTTTCCCCCCTTGTTTATGACTTAAAGTCATACTTTCTTACATAAGGGTACTCCAGTGTAGTCTGCACAAAATTAGTTCCCTCTTCTAATCATGCTTCAAATCACTTTCTTTGAAGTTCTAACCATAACAAATCATCTAGCCCTTGCCATTTTACACTAATATTAAATAATATTTTTTAAACTAGGGAATTAATATATTAGCCATCATAAAACATTGAAAAATACTGACACAATAAGTATCACATAGTCCAGCCAAGCAGATTTATAGTAAGGAATATTAAATATATAATTTTAACGTTTCTAGCTAACATCTCTTTCTCTTAGGCAAAAACTTCAATATTGAATAGAAATGTTTTTAAGTGAAAGAGTTGAGAGGATAGGGTCTGCAGAATTTAAACAATAGCTACCAAAAGTAAAACTTGGATCCCGAAATGCCATTTTGTAGGGATAGAATCAGAGTCTTTTGAAATATCTGCTTAAGTTTTCTTAGAAGACAGTCACCAGTTGCCTGAATCAAATGAGGAAAAGACTGCTTCCAAAGATGGAGAATATATAATACAGTAAGATACAGAACTCAAAGCAAGTGTGTGAGTATATGTATATTCCATATTATTGGTATATGTGTTTATATGTGAATCTGTATATATGTGTGTATTTGTATACACACAACTGATATGCCCTTCATACATAGTTGTTTTTCTCCAGTTGAGGAATTTGTGACATGTTATTCCTTCTCCCTCTCAGACATCATAGTGGATAAAACCCAGTCTCAAAGGTTTCGGTTTTCCATGAAAACTACCATTTGTGTACATTTGTGGTTTTATACACACACACATATGGCAAATACATATACACACACAATCTTGTCTTTAGTGCTAATGCAAGTTGGATCATGAAAAAAACGTAGGTGAAGTATTGTGTATTTCTGTCCGTGCTTGGAACATATTGTAAAATGTTATGTATCTGGAATATATTTCGTGGTTTGTCTACTATTTATAAAGACAACTCTGGGAAGAAGTCAAAATGAATTGATTTCATTGAAATACTAGAGAGTTGGGGGCCATGTTACCTGTGATTGGAGCCTTTGTATAGTGAAATTTGCATTTCTGTGTCAACATCCAGATTGTTTTATATGTTAATATGGTGGCAGGAATCCCTAATAAAAAATACTCTGGGGAAAAATGTTTCTGCAATCATTTAGTTTTATTCAAAGTGAAGTTGTATAAATAGTCCATTGGAAACTACAGAAAGGTGCCATCTGCTACCATGAAATGAGGTCACCCTTGAATGGTGATAGTATGGGAGAAAAAGAATCACAGGTAATGGATGCGATTAACCCTTCCTTTGCAGAAGTCACCCAGGCTCAAAGGAAAACTATTGAGTGCACCAGAAATGCACCCAAATATAAAAGACAGCTGTAGTTTAATTAGGGGCATCAAGATAGAAAGAAATAGAAAAGCACAGAAAAAAAAACCAGAAAAGGGGTGTTCTGTATGGCAGGCAGGAGGAAGGATTTCAGAGTACAGCAGTTAGTATGTTCTCACTTCCTGTGCCAAAGAGAGCTACCTCAGACTCAGCTCTGCAACTTTGCCATTCAACTTCTATCTGTTCACGGGCCCTGGAAGAATCTTGCTATTCTACTCCTGTCATCCCCTCCATGCATGGCCTAAAAGGACCTCCACTTTGCTTTGGCCCAAAGCTAACAACTCCACACCTGACAGTTAAATCAGAAGGTGTTAGTTACTCTGAATGGAATAAAAGGGACTCTCTTTACTACAGGAACACCATAGGTGTCCAGCTGAATTGTACCCTAGCTGTGGTGGCCTAGTCATGTTTTTTTTTTTCTTTTCAGTTTTATCGAGATATAATTGACATATACCAGTATATTATTTTTAGATATACAACATAATGATTTGATATACGTATATATTGCAAAATGATTACAATAAGTTTAGTCAATGTCCATCACCTCACGTAGTTAAATTTCTTTTTTCTTGTGATGAGAACTTTTAAGATTGCTGACTCTTAGTAACTTGCAGACATACGATACAGAATCGTTAACAGAGTCACCAAGCTGTGTATTACATCCCCAGGACTTATGCATCTTAAAATTAGGAATTTGTACCTTTTGATCTCCTTCATCCATTTCACCCATCCGGGGGTTGGGGGGTGGGCGAAGTCTGTCAAGTTCTTCCTCAGCAGTCCTCAGGGGTCTGAGCTCCAGAGCACAGGAAAGAAAAGGAATTCAGTGGTCAGTGTTCAGGTGTGAGGTATCAGGAGTCAGTCCCGAGCCAGCACCTGTGTTAGTGGCTGCACACTGGGAGGCTCACACAAAATGGCCTTTGACCACTTGTTCACTGAGCAGCCCAGGCTCCTAACCCAGCCTCACCTCGTGGGAGAAACCCTTTTCCTTATTCATATACTCCTTGCTCAGCCGATTAGGGTAAAGCTCTCCTAACTACATTTCAGCTTGGAAGGAAAGGACTGGGGAGAAGCTTCCACCTGGGTGACCTCGGGATGGTTGTGGTTGATGAACTTGAGACTCTTGGGGCCGCCTTTCTCTACTGGGTGGAGATAATGTGCTAAAGGACCCTGCTTACTTGTCCTCCTGCTTCTCTCTCTCTCTCTCTCTTTCTCTTGGACCTGCTTTTGGGCTTCCAGTCTCCATGCCGTAAACAGACCCAGCAGGACCTGCCCGTGGTGGGCCCACCCAGGACTCAGCTCTCCACGTTCCAGCCTCGGTCTGTGGCAGGGTGGGTAAGTTTGGTGAGCCCCACCCACTGCCCTCAGCTGTCACCACTTCAGAGAGGATGAAAGAAGCCTCGCTTGGGCCTCAGATCCCAGCTGTGCTCCTCAATTCATCAATAAAGCCGATTTTAATCCTCTTCTGGCCATGTGTCTGTTGTCTATGGGGAAGTGGGGCGTGAGATGGGGAGTGGTGCAGGACTCACACTAAGTACACGCAAGACTGTTTAGATCTGTCACTTCCAGTGTTGCAAGCGAGGAAGGAGTCGGGGAGGCTGCTCCCGGCTGAACCTCAGGCATCAGAGGATGTCTGCCACTGACATCGGCCCTGACAGCCCTTGTAGATGGGTGAGGGAACTTGGGACATAATATTAGAAAAGAACAGAGGATTGCTTGGAACCACACATCCTTCTTCTTTACCTGTAGCTGATGCTGACCCCAAATATCTCTTTGGAAAGAGAACCCAAGCCGCTTTCCTGGTTGCAAAGGAAAACCCTTAGTAGGACACAGGATATGCTTTGTGTAGATACCAAGTATTGAATCCTGTCTTGCCAATTATTGTAGTTCCTCCAGCTAACATGGCTCACCTTGATCTCCTCATCCACAAGAATTATGATTTTGATAATTCCAAGGGTTCTGAGCTTTCCAAGGAGACTATACACTTCAAGGGAGGGAACGTACTGACAAACGAACATTGGTTTCCACTCTGGCAGTTATATTCTTCGTAATAAGTTAAAAACACAGCATCCTGGTTTAGGGATCAGTCTCCTGTCATTTCCTCGATGTGAATCGGCTCGCTCCCATGCTCAATCAGCCTCAGTGTCCTGATAACCCTTGTGCTGGTTCTGTAAAGCTGCAAACCAGACCCTGAACAGTGGTGGCCACAGAGAGGTACTACTCCCTGGTTCTAAGGGTTTATGTATAATTTATTGTCCAAACCGGGACTCTTTTTTAGTGACTATGTCACAGCAATGGGTGTTAACTAGGACTCTTCTAGACACTCTATCTGTAGGGCTTTGCCTCATCCGCTAGGTGCCCTCTTTCAACAATTCTTCCAGCTCGTTTCCTCTAAAATATTGACAAGGTGAAATAGGGAAGGATTACTGCCCTATAGTCATAGATCTACTACCTGCCATAAAGAATCAGATTAAAAGTCACCAAAAGTAATTGTATCATGGGTTTTGGTGTGAGACGATAAATTACACAAATTATTTTAAATGAGCCTTCTGGCACTGAGTATTTAATGCTACACACTCAATTTGTTTACCATTTGTAATGTTGAATTTCTTGTTTAATGTGAAGCAGGTAGAGAGTTAGAATAATCTCAAGGTTACTTTTACCTCCATAGTCATGAGTTTGACATTTCTGATCAGCACACACACAGCGATGATGATCAGCTTAACTATGAGCAACGGGGTCACACTAAGTACACTCAAGACTGATTTATGCCCAAACCAACTTGCTAATTTATAATGAGAAGTGTCAGTCAGCTTTGCACTTACTTGATGCTGGATACTCCATGCGTGATCTTGCTAGAACATCAGCTGTAACGTGAACCAAACACTATTAACAAGTCCAAGGAATCATAGCTAGAAAGCTGCCTCTCAGGGAAGTCTGCCCCAAAAGACCGTGCCTGTCTCAGAAGGGCTAGGGATGCATTACATACATTTCACTCTAAATCTCCCATTGTTGCAAATTTCTTGTGGCAGAGGCTGGCAGGGGATCTCCAAAACCATTTCTTCTTTATGCTGTGCACAGACTTAGACTACATTTCCCAGCCCTCATGTACGTAGGTATGGTCGTATTCCTGAATTCTGGCCATTGGAATTTGAATGGGAAGTGATCTGTATCACTTCTAAGCCCTGGACTATGTGTGAGCCTTCATGTGCCACTGGATGTCGATACCTGCCAGCAACTTAGATCCCTGAATGACTGTGATGCAGAGCACCCTACACTTCACCCTAAACCTGACCCACCTTAGACTGTTACTTGAGCAGCAAAGTCTTACCTGGCAATTTCCATGTCCGTTGTTGTCACCACACCGTCTCCCATCACTCAAGTTGTCCAGGTCTCTTGAGGAAGGAAAGTACAGCTGACAGCAGCTATAGGAACTGCCCAGGACTGGAGTGTCCCAGAAGGTTCCACTGGACAATCCCTGTGCTTGAGAGTGCAAAAAGAAGGGTTAGGGCCTACTTTTGGTGCTAATATATCTTGTCACTCTTGCTTTCAGGGGCTCAATTGGAATCTCACGTAATTAGAGCCCAAAGTAGCCCACCCTCATAGGCAAAATGACCCCTGATTGAGAACTACTGGATGCAGGAACGGTTTCATGGACACATGTGTGACCTGTGAACTTGGACAAGGCCCTGCTCTCAAAGGTTTTGTTTAGTGCTCTGCTCTCACATCTTGAAATTCTTAATAATAATATCTTAGAACCTGTGTTATGTAACTGTAGTCCAATGGGACAACAAAATGTGCAGGAGATCAGGCAGGCAACAATGGGCACCACGCATGCTGAGCGTTTAGTCTGAGCACGAGGCATACACACACACACATACACTGGGCAGTCTGAGACCCCAGGGGTCCCTGAGGGGACTCTCTGCACCAGTGGAAGCTGGCCCTGGGAGAAAGGAGGTGTTCCCTAGGGACAGCACTGTAACCTGTGGGGGAGGGCCTGCTTGCCAATCAGTCCCTGGAGCCCATCTCTGAAGTATCTGCACAGATATTTTTTTTCTAAAAACTTTACAGTTACTTATTTAATCCTCACAATAATCCTATGAGGTAGGAACTATTATTTTTTTTTAAGATTTTTAAAAAGAATTTTAAAGTCCTGTTGAATTTGTTACAATATTGCTTCTGTTTTATGTTTCGGTTTTTTGGCCACAGGGCATGTGGGATCTTAGCCCCTGACCAAGGCTCGAACCCACACCCCCTGCATTGGAAGGCGAAGTCTTAACCACTGGACCACCAGGGAAGTCCCAGGAACTATTATTATTATCTCCTTTTTTTAATTAAATTTTTTAAACTGAGGTATAATTGACATACAACATTATGTTTGTTTCAGGTGTACAAAATAATAATTTGATATTTGTACATACTGCAAAATGATCACCACAATAATTCTGGTTAACATCTGTCACCATACATAATTTTTTTTCTTGCATCAGTGCAGATATTAACTCTGTGGTCTGAGCGCTGGGACAAGATCTGCCACCACTTAGGCAGTACACTTTGTCATTAACTAATTACAACATGAAGTGGACACATGGATATTTCAATAAACTATATCAGAGACTAATTAGGATTCTTCAAAGAATTTAGAATCTCTGGTTTTGAAAACCACTGCAACATTGCACAATAAATATCCAAAGGCTTGGAAATAGAAATTAAATTTAAAGATCCTCACATTTCACAGAAAAAGGCACTATTTTCACATAAAAACTTGCATGGACCAATTATTAACAAATAGATGACTGTAACATTATTTTTCCTTGTGATTGAAGATACAGTGTTAGAAATCAACAGGCATTTAAAATTCCATACAAATCATGAAACCACTTTCAGCTTCTTGTACAACCTCCAGAAGTTACAGGAAATGTCAGAGGAAACAGTAAAATGCTATTATATTTATTAACATTTAAACCTAAATTCAGAATTACAGAAAACTGATTTGTAAGAAGAGTTAAAACATTTTAGAAAAAATTTTCTACAAGAAGCATCAGTTCTAAGATATATTTGAATTTATATTTCAAAATAATTGATAACTTTATTCTAATGTTACAGCCTATGAAATACTCTTAAAATTACCAATAACAGTTGCATCAACAGAGATGCTTTTCAAAATTAAAAATTATCAAAGATTATTTGTTTAGAGTGACTGATGTTACTTTCAATTATACCAATTGAAAATGAAGTTGCTAAAAGAAGTTTTAATGGCCTAATAAATGAATTTGCAGAAAAGTGAAACCTAAAAAATTATGTTACGATCAATCAAGATATATCTATATTGATATATAGATATAATAGAGTATCATTATCTATTGTATTATACAAAATCATGGCACCAAACTATTGTTTTTTGCAATTTGTGACATTACTTGTTGTAACATAAATGTTATTACTCATCTATCACTATTACTCTTTCATGTTTTATAATAAAATATTTTCAAAAGAAAAACCTTTATATTTTGTACCTTTAACTGCACTTTCCCCCTGTATTTTGAAAAAGGGGCTCCACGTTATAATTTTTACACTGGGCCCTGCAAATTATGTCACTGACCTTGACTGTGTTAAAAGAATGGAGGGAGGGAACACTGGAAGAGAATCCTTTAATGACTAGAACTGAAGATTTAAGTGTGAAAGTCAAATGCATATGGCTAATTTTTCCTTCTTTGAAGAATTTAAAACCATTTAACTGATAAAGAGTCTATCTTACAGAAAAGAATTCTTCTTTCTTTATAAAGATAAGAAGTGGGGAGCTATCTTTTTGTTAATATTTTTATTTTCTCAAACTTTGGTGATTAGACTGGGTTAAATAAGGTGGCTCTAACTGAAAGAGAATGGGTAAAAATTAAAACTCAGCATCTAGGATTTGGTAAAGCCTTTTCTTGTACATTTCTGTGTGAGAAAGTAAATGATCCAAATGACAGTGTGACAAATCCTTCTGCAGGTCAGATCATTACCAATTATTTCCTTTAAATAAAATTGAAATAATAGCTAGTTGAATCAATGAAACCAAAAGCTGATTCTTTGAAAGGAATCAATAAAATTGGTAAGCTTCTAGCCAGGCTAACTAAAAAAAAGAGCGGGAAGAGGGCTTCCCTGGTGGCGCAGTGGTTGAGAGCCCGCCTGCTAATGCAGGGGACGCGGGTTCGTGCCCCAGTCTGGGAGGATCCCACATGACGCGGAGCGGCTGGGCCCGTGAGCCATGGCCACTGAGCCTGCGCGTCCGGAGCCTGTGCTCCGCAATGGAAGAGGCCACAACAGTGAGAGGCCCACGTACTGCAAAAAAAAAAAAAAAAAAAAAAAAGAGCGGAAGAGAGAAGACACAAATTACCAATATCAGAAATGGAAAGGGGACATCATCACAGATCTCATGGACATTAAAAAGATAATGAAGGAATACTATGAACAACACTGTGCCCACAAATTAAAGTAGATGAAACAGACTAATTTCTTGAAAGACACAATCTGCTAAAAGTCACAAAAGAATATAATAGATAATCTGAGTAGGCCTATGTCAATTAAAGAAATCAAATAAGTAAAATCACCTTTCAAAAGAGAAAGCACCTGGCCCAGATAGGTTCACTGGTGAATTCTACCAAAAATGTAATGAAGAAATTGTACCAATTCTCTACAATCTCTCTCAGAGTTTAGAAGCAAAGGGAATACCTCCCAAATCATTTTATGAGGTCAGCAACACCCTGAGACTAAAACCAAAGATACTGTAAGAAAACTACGCACCATTTATATCTCTCATGAGCACAGATATAAAAATCAACAAAATATTAGCAAACTTAATGCAACAATGGATAAAAACAATTATATACCATGACTAAGGAGGGTTTATCCCCACTATGCAAAGCTGGTTCAACATCCAAAATCAGTTAATGTAATCTATCACATCAATAGGCCAAAAAAGAAAAATTACACAATCATATTAATAGATTGAGAAAAAAGTTTGACAAAATTCAACACTCATTAATGATAGAAATAGAGGGGAACTTCCTCAACTTGATAAAGAATATCTATAAAGAATCTATAACTAACATTACATGTAATGGTGAGAAATTTGAAGCTTTCCCACTAAGAACAGGTACTAGGCAAGATTATCCCCTCTCAGCACTCCTTTTCAACATCAAACTGGCAGTTCTAGCTAATGCTATAAGACATGGAAAGGAAAAAAAATGTACAGAGATTGGGAAGGAAGACATAAAATTGTCTTTGTTCTCAGATGACATGACTGTCTGCATAAAAATCCTAAAGAATGACAAAAACATCTTTTGGAAGTAATAGGCAAATAGAGCAAAAAAACAGGATACAAGGTTTATATACAAGTTGATTTCTTTCCTATATATCAGCAATGGACAAGTGGAATTTGAAACTAAAAATATAATACCATTTACATTATCACTCCCCCAAATAAAATACTTAGGTATAAATATAACAAAATATGTACAAGATCTATATGAGGAAAACTACAAATTCTGATGAATGGAATCAAATAACAACTTAAATAAATGGAGAGATATTCCATGTTTATGGATAGGGACACTCAATATTGTCAAGGTGTCAATTCTTACCAACTTGATCTATAGATTCAATGCAATAGCAATGAAAATCCCAGCAAGTTATTTTATGATATTGACAAACTGATTCTGAAGTTTATATGGAGAGAAAAAAGACCCAGAATAGGCAATACAATATTGAAGGAAAAGAACAAAGTTGGCTGACTGATACTACCTGAGTTCAAGTCTTACTATAAAGCTATGGTAATCAAGACTGTGTGGTATTGGTGAAAGAATACACAAACAGATTAATGGAACAGAACAGAGATCCCCAAAATAGACCCAAATAAATTTAGTCAAACTTATCTTTGACAAAGGTCCTAAGACAATACAATAGAGCAAAGATAGTCTTTTCAACAAACAGTGCTGAAACAACAGGACATCATCCACTTGTAAACAAAAAAAAGAATTGAGGCAGAGAATTTAAACTCTTTACAAAAATTAACTCAAAATATAAATCAACTATACTTCAATAAAATACATTTTTAAAAATTGGGAATCCCCTGGTGGTCCAAGTGTTAGGACTCCGCACTTTCCCTGCTGAGGGCCAAGGTTCAACCCCTGGTCGAGGAACTAAGATCCCACAAGCTGCACAGTGCAGCCTAATTAATTAATTAATTAATTAACTCAAAATGGACCACAGACCTAAATATAAAACACCAAACTATAAGACTCCTAGAAGATAACATAGGAGAAAACCTAAATGAAATTGGGTATGGGGATGACTTTTTAGATACAACACCAAAGGCACAATCCAGGAAAAAATATAATTGATAAGCTATATGTCATTAAAGTTAAGAACTTCTGCTGAGAAAGACATTGTAAAGAGAATAAAAGGCCACAAACTGGGAGAAAATATTTGAAAAAGACACATCTGATAAGGAACTATTATCCAAAATATACAAAAAACTCTTAAATCTCGGCAATAAGAAAATAAACAACCTGTTTAAAAAAATGGGTCAAATACCTTAAGAGACACCTAACCAAAGAACATACACAGATTACAAATAATCATAAAAAGATGCTTCACATCATAAGTCATAAGTGAAATGCATATTAAAACAATGAAATATCAATGCACACCTATTTGAATGGCCAAAATCCAGAATACTGACAAAACCAATTGCTGACAAGGATTTGTAGCAACAGGGCTCTCATTCATTGCTGGTGGGAATGCAAAATGGTACAGCCACTTTGGAAGACAGTTTTTCAGTGTCTAACAAAACCAAACGCTCTTACCATATAATTCAGCAATCTGATTCCTTGGTATTCACCCAAGGTTGTTAAAAACTTATGTCCACACAAAACCCTGCACATATATGTTTACAGCAGATTTATTCATAATTGCCAAAACTTGGTAGCAACCATGATGTCCTTAGGTTAATGGATAAATAAACTGTGGTACATCCTGACAATGGAATATTATTATTCAGCACTAAAAAAAGTGGTCTAACAAGCCATGAAAATACATGTATAAAACTTAAATGCATACTCCTAAGTGAAAGGAGTCAGTCTAAAAAGGCTATGTACTGTATGATTATTATATGATATTCTAAAAAAGGCCAAACTATTGACACAGTAAAAAAGATCAGTGGTTGCAAGGGTTTGGGAGGGAGTGATGAATAAGTGGAGTAGAGAAAATTTTTAGAGCAGTGAAAATACTCTGTATGATACCACAATAATGGATACATGTCATTATACTATTATCCAAACCCATAGAATGTGCGCCACAAAGACTGAACCATAACATAAACTATGGACTTTGGGTGATTATGATGTGTCAGTGTAGGCTCATCAATTGTAAAAAAAGTACTACACTAGTGCAGACTGTTGATAATGGGTGAGGTTATGCAGAAAGTATATGGGAAATCTCTGTACCTTCTTAATTTTGCCGTGAAACTTAAACTACTCTAAAAAAATTAAAACAGTGCTGTGGAATAAACGAGGATGCAAAAAAAGACGACTGCATAAACCAATAATTATAAAACTGGGGTTTTATGGGGCTTATCATATATAAAGATGTATAAAGGAGGCAGAGGTACATTGGAGCAGTTTTTGTATGCTGTTGATATTATGTTAGTATTAACTGAAACTAGACTTTTAAGGATAATATGTTAATTTTAATCCCCAAATCAACTTTAAGAAAATAAATCCAAAAGTATAATAATAAAAATAATAAGAAGTTAAAATTGGTACCCTAGAAAATATCTAATTACAATAACAGAAGGCAGTAACTTAAGAAGGGAAACACAAAAGATGAAAGACATACAGAAAACAAAGAGCAGAAAGTGATGCCAGGGGCAGAGACAAGATGGACAAGTAGAAGGACTTGAGCTCACCACCTCCCACTTAAACACCAAAATCACAACTAACTGCTGAACAACCATCGACAAAATCACTGGAACCTACCAAAAAGATATCCTATATCCAAAGGCAAAGAAGAAGCCACAATAAGATGGTAGGAGGGGCACAATCACAATAAAATCAAACCCCATACCCATTGGGTAGGCAATGCAAATATTGGTAAATAATTAGATTGCAGAGATTCTCCCACAGGAATGAAAGTTCTGAGTCCCAGGTCAGCCTCCCCTGGGAGTCTGGCATCAGGAGAAGGAGCCCCCAGAGCATCTGGCTTAGAAGGACACAGGGTCTGATTGCAGGAATTCCACAGGACAGTGGGAAACAGAAACTGCACTCTTGGAAACTGCACACAGGTTCTTGTGCACACCAGGACCCAGGAGAAAAAGCAGTGACCTCATAGGAGCCTGGGCATGACCTATCTGCTGGTATTGGAGGGTCTCTGTGGAGGCAGGGGGCAGCTGTGGCTCATTGTGGGGACAAAAACACTGGTAGCAGCAGTTCTGGGGAGGATTCATTGGTGTGAGCCATAGTAGAAGCTGCCATTTTCTCACCAAGACCTGGCCCCACCCAACAGACTGTAGGCTCCAGTCTAGACTAGTCTGTAGACTGCTAGGGTGCCTCAGGCCAAACAACCAACAGGGCAGGAACACAGCCCCACCCACCAGCAGACAGCCTGCTTAAAGTTTTCCTGCACAGCTTCCCACTAAACAAACCACTTGACATAGCCCTGCCCACCAGAGGGACAAGACACAGAGCCACCCAACAGTGGGAAGGAACCAGTCCCTCCCACCAGAAAGCCTACACAAGTGTCTTAGACTAGCCTCAACCACCAGGGGGCAGATAGCAGAAGCAAGAAGAACTGCAACTTGCAGAACGGAAACCGCAATCACAGAAAGGTAGACAAAATGAGACGGCAGAAGAATATACCCCAGACAAAGGAACAACATAAAACACCAAAAGAACAACTGAGTGAAGTGGAGATAATGCCTATCTACCCAAAAAAGAATTCAGAGTAATGATACTAAAGATGATCCAAGATCTCAGAAAAAGAACAGAGACACAGAACAAGAAGATACAAGAAATGTTTAACAATGACCTAGAAAATGTAAAGAACAAAACAAAACAAAAACAAAAGATGAACAATACAATAACTGAAAAGAAAAATACACTAGAAAGAATCAATAGCAGAACAAATGAGGCAAAAGAACAGACAGGTGAGCTGGAAGACAGAATGGTGAAAATCTCTGCCTCAGAACAAAATAAAGAAAAAAGAATGAAAAGAAATGAAGACAGTCCAAGATACCTCTGGGACAACATTAAATGCACCAACACTCATATTATAGGGGTCCCAGAAGGAGGGGAGAGAGAGAAAGGGCCTGAGAAAATATTTGAAGAGATAATAGCTGAAGATTTCCCTAACATGAGAAAGGAAACAGTCACCCAAGTCCAGGAAGCACAGAGAGTTCCATACAGCATGAACCCAAGGAGGAACATGCCAAGAAACACAGTAATCAAACTGGCAAAAATTAAAGACAAAGAGAAAATATGAAAAGCAACAAGTGACAAACAAAAATAACATACAAGGAAATTCCCATAAAGTTATCAGCTGATTTTTCAACAGAAACTCTACAGGCCAGAAGGGAGTGGCAGGATATACTTAAAGTGATGAAAGGGAAAAACTTACAACCAAGAATACTCTACCCAGCAAGGCTCTTGTTCAGAATTGATGGAGAATTCAAAAGCTTTACAGACAAGCAAAAGAATTTAGCACCACCAAACCAGCTTTACAACAAATGCTAAATGAACTTCTCTAGGTGAAAAAGAAAGGGCCACAACAAGAAACAAGAAAATTACAAATGGAAAAGCTCACCAGCGAAGGCAAACATACAGGAAATGTAGGAAATCATCTACACACAAATATGATATCAAAACCAGCAATCCTGAGGACAGTACAAATGCAGGATACTGGAAATGCATATGAAATTAAGAGACCAGCAACTTAAAACAATCTTGTTTGTATATAGACGGCTATATCAAAACTTCATGGTAACCACAAACAAAATATCTACAATAGATACACACACACAAAGGAAAAGGAATCCAAACACAACACTAAAGATAGTCATCAAATCACAAGAGAAGAGAACAAAAGAGAAAGGGAAGAAAAAAGACCTACCAAGACAAATCCAAAACATTTTTTTAAATGGCAATAAGGAAACAACTCCTACAGAACACCTACTGAACGCTGGCAGAAAACCTCAGACCTCCCAAAAGGCAAGAAACCCCCCCACGTATCTGGGTAGGGCAAAAGAAAAAAGAATAAACAGAGACAAAAGGATAGGGACGGGACCTGCACCAGTGAGAGGGAGCTGTGAAGGAGGAGAGTTTTCCACACACTAGGAAGCCCCTTCGCGGGTGGAGACTGCGGGTGGCGGCGGGCAAAAGCTTCAGAGCCGCGGAGGAGAGCACAGCAACAGGGGTGCAGGGAGCAAAGCAGAGAGATTCCCGCACAGAGGATCGGTGCCGACCGGCACTCACCAGCCCGAGAGGCTTGTCTGCTCCCCCGCCAGGGTGGGCGGGGCTGGGAGCTGAGGCTTGAGCTTCAGTCAGAGCGCAGGGAGAGGACTGGGGTTGGCGGCGTGAACACAGCCTGCAGGGGGTTAGTGTGCCACGGCTGACTGGGAGGGAGTCCGGGGAAAAGTCTGGACCTGCCGAAGAGGCAAGAGACTTTTCCTTCCCTATTTATTTCCTGGGGCGCAAGGAGAGGGGATTAAGAGCGCTGCTTAAAGGAGCTCCACAGACGGGTGCGAGTGGCGCCTAAAAGCATGGACCCCAGAGACGGGCATGAGATGCTAAGGCTGCTGCTGCTGCCACCAAGAGGTCACTATCCACACCCCCCTTCCGGGGAGCCTGTGCAGCCCGCCACTGCCAGGGTCCTGGGATCCAGGGACAACTCTCCTGGGAGAACACACAGCGCGCCTCAAGCTGGTGCAACGTCACGGTGGCCTCTGCTGCCGCAGGCTCGCCCCGCACTCCGTGCCCCTCCCTCCCCCCGGCCTGAGTGAGTCAGAGCCCCCGAATCAGCGGCTCCTTTAACCCCGTCCTGTCTGAGCGAAGAACAGACGCCCTCCGGCAACCTACACGCAGAGGCGGGACCAAATCCAAAGCTGAGCGCCTGGGAGCTGTGAGAACAAAGAAGAGAAAGGGAAATCTCTCCCAGCAGCCTCGGAAGCAGCGGATTAAAGCTCCACAAACAACTTGATGTACCCTGCATCTGTGGAATACATGAATAGACAACAAAGAAACCCAAATTAAGGACATGGACTTTGAGAGCAAGATTTATGATTTTTTCCCCTTTTCCTCTTTTTGTGAGTGTGTATGTGTATGCTTCTGTGTGAGATTTTGTCTGTATAGCTTTGCTTCCACCATTTGACCAAGGGTTCTATCCGTCCGTTGTTTTTTTTCAATTTTTTAAATTAATAATTACTTTTTTAAAAATAACTTTATTTTATTTTACTTTATCTTCATTCTTTCTTTCCTTCCTTCCCCACTTTAGACAACAAATCATCCCAAATTGAAGAGGTGGACTTTGAGAGCAGGATTTATGATTTTTTCCCCTTTTCCTCTTTTAGTGAGCATGTATGTGTATGCTTCTGTGTGAGATTTTGTCTGTATAACTTTGCTTCCACCATATGTCTAAGGGTTCTATCCGTCCGTTTTTTTCTCTTAATAATTATTTTTTTATTTTAATAACTTTATTATATTTTATCTTATTTAATTTTACTTTATCTTCTTCCTTTCTTGTTTTCCTTCCTTCCTTTCTTCCTCCCTCCCTCCCTCCTATCTTTCTTTCTTTCTTTCTTTCTACTTCTACTAATTCTTTCTTTCTACTTTTTCTTGCTTTCATTCAGAGCCGTGTGGATGAAAGGCTCATGGTGCTACATCCCAGAGACAGTGCTGTGCCTCTGAGGTGGGAGAGCCAACTTCAGGACACTGGTCCACAAGAGACCTCCCAGCTCCACATAATATCAAACAGTGAAAATCTCCCAGAGATCTCCATCTCAACACCAGCACCCAGCTCCACTCAACGACGAGCAAGCTACAGTGCTGGACATCCTATGCCAAACAACTAGCAAGACAGGAACACAACACCACCCATTAGCAGAGAGGCTGCCTAAAACCATAAGTCCACAGACACCCCAAAACACACCACCAGACGTGGACCTGCCCACCAAAAACACAAGATCCAGCCTCATCTACCAGAACACAGGCACTAGTCCCCTCCACCAGGAAGCCTACACAACCCACTGAACGAACCTTAGCCACTGGGGACGGACACCAAAAACAACGGGAACTACTAACCTGCAGCCTGCAAAAAGGAGATCTCAAACACAGTAAGATAAGCAAAATGAGAAGACAAAAAAACACACAGCAGATGAAGGAGCAAGATAAAAACCCACCAGACCTAACAAATGAAGAGGAAATAGGCAGTCTACCTGAAAAAGAATTCAGAATAATGATAGTAAAGATGATCCAAAATCTTGGAAATAGAATAGAGAAAATGCAAGAAACATTTAACAAGGACCTAGAAGAACTAAAGATGAAACACACAACGATGAACAACACAATAAATGAAATGAAAAATACTCTAGATGTGATCAATAGCAGAATAACTGAGGCAGAAGAACAGATAAGTAACCTGGAAGATAAAATAGTGGAAATAACTACTGCAAAGCAGAATAAAGGAAAAAGAATGAAAAGAACTGAGGACAATCTCAGAGACCTCTGGGACAACATTAAATGCACCAACATTCGAATTATAGGGGTTCCAGAAGAAGAAGAGAAAAAGAAAGGGACTGAGAAAATATTTGAAAAGATTATAGTTGAAAACTTCCCTTATATGGGAAAAGAAATAGGCAATCAAGTCCAGGAAGAACAGAGAGTCCACTAAAGGATAAATCCAAGGAGAAATACGCCAAGACACATATTAATCAAACTGTCAAACATTAAATACAAAGAAAACATATTAAAAGCAGCAAGGGAAAAACAACAAATAACACACAAGGGAATCCCCATAAGGTTAACAGCTGATCATTCAGCAGAAACTCTGCAAGCCAGAAGGGACTGACAGGACATATTTAAAGTGATGAAGGAGAAAAACCTGCAACCAAGATTACTATACCCAGCAAGGATCTCATTCAGATTTGATGGAGAAATTAAAACCTTTACAGACAAGCAAAAGCTGAGAGAGTTCAGCACCACCAAACCGGCTCTACAACAACTGCTAAAGGAATTGCTCTAGGCAAGAAACACAAAAGAAGGAAAAGACATACATTAACGAACACAAAACAATTAAGAAAATGGGAATAGGAACATACATATCGATAATTACTTTAAATGTAAATTGACTAAATGCTCCCACCAAAAGACACAGATTGGCTGAATGGATACAAAAACAACACCTATATATTTGCTGTCTACAAGAGACCCCCTTCAGTCCTAGAGACACATACAGAATGAAAGTAAGGGGATGGAAAAACATATTTCATGCAAATGGAAACCAAAAGAAAGCTGGAGTAGCAATTCTCATATCAGACAAAATAGACTTTAAAATAAAGACTATTAGAAGAGACAAAGAAGGACACTACATAATGATCAAGGGATTGATCCAAGAAGAAGATATAACAATTGTAAGTATTTATGAACCCAACATAGGAGTACCTCAATACATAAAGCAAATACTAACAGCCATAAAAGGGGAAATCGACAGTAACACATGCATAGTAGGGGACTTTAACACCCCACTTTCACCAATGGACAGATCATCCAAAATGAAAATAAATAAACACAAGGTTTAAATGACACATTAAACAAGATAGACTTAATTGATATCTATAGGTCATTCCATCCAAAAACAACAGAATACACATTTTTCTCAAGTACTCATAGAACATTCTCCAGGATAGATCATATCTTCGGTCACAAATCAAGCCATGATAAATTTAAGAAAACTGAAATTGTATCAAGTATTTTTTCCGACCACAATGCTATGAGACTAGTTAAAAATTACAGGAAGAGATCTGTAAAAAATACAAACACATGGAGGCTAAACAATACACTACATAATAACGAAGGGATCACTGAAGAAATCAAAGTGGAAATAAAAAAATAACTAAAAAACAAAAGACAACTGGGACACGAGGACCCAAAAATCTATGGGATGCAGCAAAAGCAGTTCTAAGAGGGAAGTTTATAGCAATACAATCCTACCTTAAGAAACAGAAAACATCTCAAATAAACAAACTAACATTGCAACTAAGCAATGACAGAAAGAAGAACCAAAAAAACCCAAAGTTAGCAGAAGAAATCATAACAATCAGATCAGAAATAAATGAAAAAGAAATGAAGGAAACGATAGCAAAGATCAATAAAACTAAAAGTTGGTTCATTGACAAAATAAAATTGATAAACCATTAGCCAAATTCATCAAAAAAAGGAAGAACACTCAAATGAATAGAATTAGAAATGAAAAAGGAGAAATAACAACTGACACTGCAGAAATACAAAAGATCATGAGAGACTACTACAAGCAACTCTATCCCAATAAAATGGACAACCTGTAAGAAATGGACAAATTCATACAAATGCACAACCTGCCAAGACTGAATCAGGAAGAAATAGAAAATATGAACAGACCAAACACAAGCACTGAAATTGAAACTGTGATTAAAAATCTTCCAACAAACAAAAGCCCAGGACCAGATGGCTTCACAGGCGAATTCAATCAAACATTTACAGAAGAGCTAACACCTATCCTTCTCAAACTCTTCCAAAATAGAACAGAGGGAGGAACACTCCCAAACTCATTCTACAAGGCCACCATCACCCTGATACCAAAACCAGACAAGGATGTCACAAAGAAAGAAAACTACAGGCCAATATCACTGATGAACATAGATGCAAAGATCCTCAACAAAATACTAGCAAACAGAATCCAATAGCACATTAAACGGATCATACACCATGATCAAGTGGGCTTTATTCCAGGAATGCAAGGATTCTTCGATATAGGCAAAGCAATCAACGTGATACACCATATTAACAAATTGAAGCAGAAAAACCATATGATCATCTCAATAGATGCAGAGAAAGCTTTCGACAAAATTCAACACCCATTTATGATTAAAACCCTGCACAAAGAAGGCAGAGAGGGAACTTTCCTCAACATAATAAAGGCCATATATGACAAACCCACAGACAACATTGTCCTCAATGGTGAGAAACTGAAAGCATTTCCACTAAGATCAGGAACAAAACAAGGTTGCCCACTCTCACCACTCTTATTCAACATACTTTTGCAAGTTTTAACCACAGCAATCAGAGAAGAAAAGGAAATAAAAGGAATCCAAATCAGAAAAGAAGAAGTAAAGCTGTCACTGTTTGCAGATGACATGATACTATCCATAGAGAATCCTAAAGATGCTACCAGAAAACTTCTAGAGCTAATCAATGAATTTGGTAAAGTAGCAGGATACAAAACTAATGCACAGAAATCTCTTGCATTCCTATACACTAAGGATGAAAAATATGAAAGTAAAATTGAAAAACACACTTCCATTTACCACTGCAACAAAAAGAATAAAATATCTAGGAATAAACCTACCTAAGGAGACAAAAGACCTGTATGCAGAAAATTATAAGACACTGATGAAAGAAATTAAAGATGATACAAATAGATGGAGAGATATACCATGTTCTTGGATTGGAAGAATCAACATTGTGAAAATGACTCTACTGCCCAAAGCAATCTACAGATTCAATGCAATCCCTATCAAACTACCACTGACATTTTTCACAGAACTAGAACAAAAAATTTCACAATTTGTAAGGAAACACAAAAGACCCCGAATAGCCAAAGCAATCTTGAGAACGAAAAACGGAGCTGGAGGAATCAGGCTCCCTGACTTCAGACTATACTACAAAGCTACAGTAATCAAGACAGTATGGTACTGGCACAAGAACAGAAATATAGATCAATGGAACAGGATAGAAATCCCAGAGATAAACCCACACACATATGTTCACCTTATCTTTGGTAAAGGAGGCAGGAATGTACAGTGGAGAAAGGACAGCCTCTTCAATAAGTGGTGCTGGGAAAACTGGACAGGTACAAGTAAAAGTATGAGATTAGATCACTCCCTAACACCATACACAAAAATAAGCTCAAAATGGACGAAAGACCTAAATGTAAGGCCAGAAACTATCAAACTCTTAGAGGAAAAAATAGGCAGGACACTCTATGACATAAATCACAGCAAGATCCTTTTTGACCCACCTCCTAGAGAAATGGAAATAAAAACAAAAATAAACACATGGGACCTAATGAAACTTCAAAGCTTTTGCACAGCACAGGAAACCATAAACAAGACCAAAAGACAACCCTCAGAATGGGAGAAGATATTTGCAAATGAAGCAACTGACAAAGGATTAATTTCCAAAATTTACATGCAGCTCAATAACAAAAGAACAAACAACCCAATCCAAAAATGGGCAGAAGACCTAAATAGACATTTCTCCAGAGAAGATATACAGACTGCCAACAGACACGTGAAAGAATGCTCAACATCATTAATCATTAGGGAAATGCAAATCAAAACTACAATGAGATATCATCTCACACCAGTCACAATGGCCATCAACAAAAAATCGAGAAACAATAAATTCTGGAGAGGGTGTGGAGAAAAGGGAACACTCCTGCCCTGCTGGTGGGAATGTGAATTGGTACAGCCACTATGGAGAACAGTATGGAGGTTCCTTAAAAAACTACAAATAGAACTACCATATGACCCAGCAATCCCACTACTGGGCACATACCTGAAAAAACCATAATTCAAAAAGAGTCATGTACCAACATGTTTATTGCAGCTCTATTTACGATAGCCCGGAGATGGAGACAACCTAAGTGCCCATCATCGGATGAATGGATAAAGAAGATGTGGCACATATATACAATGGAATATTACTCAGCCATAAAAAGAAACAAAATTGAGCTATTTGTAATGAGGTGGATAGACCTAGAGTCTGTCATACAGAGTGAAGTCAGTCACAAAGAGAAAGACAAATACCATATGCTAACACATATATATGGAATTGAAGAAAAAATTATGTCATGAAGAACCTAGGGGTAAGGCAGGAACAAAGACACAGACCTACTGGAAAACGGACTTGAGGATATGGGGAGGGGGAAGGCTGAGCTGTGACAAAGCGAGAGAGAGGCATGGACATATATACACTACAAAACGTAAGGTAGATAGCTACTGGGAAGCAGCCGCATAGCACAGGGATATCAGCTCGGTGCTTTGTGACCGCCTGGAGGGGTGGGATAGGGAGGGTGGGAGGGAGGGAGACGCAAGAGGGAAGAGATATGCGAACATATGTATATGTACAACTGATTCACTTTGTTATAAAGCAGAAACTAACACACCACTGTAAGGCAATTATACCCCAATAAAGATTTAAAAAAAAAAAAAACTTCAAACAAACAAAAGCCCAGGACCAGATGGCTTCACAGGCGAATTCAATCAAACATTTACAGAAGAGCTAACACCTATCCTTCTCAAACTCTTCCAAAATAGAGCAGAGGGAGGAACACTCCCAAACTCATTCTATGAGGCCACCATCACCCTGATACCAAAACCAGACAAGGATGTCACAAAGAAGGAAAACTACAGGCCAATATCACTGATGAACATAGATGCAAAGATCCTCAACAAAATACTAGCAAACAGAATCCAACAGCACATTAAACGGATCATACACCATGATCAAGTGGGCTTTATTCCAGGAATGCAAGGATTCTTCGATATAGGCAAAGCAATCAACGTGATACACCATATTAACAAATTGAAGCAGAAAAACCATATGATCATCTCAATAGATGCAGAGAAAGCTTTCGACAAAATTCAACACCCATTTATGATAAAAACCCTGCACAAAGGAGGCAGAGAGGGAACGTTCCTCAACATAATAAAGGCCATATATGACAAACCCACAGACAACATCGTCCTCAATGGTGAGAAACTGAAAGCATTTCCACTAAGATCAGGAACAAAACAAGGTTGCCCACTCTCACCACTCTTATTCAACATACTTTTGCAAGTTTTAGCCACAGCAATCAGAGAAGAAAAGGAAATAAAAGGAATCCAAATCGGAAAAGAAGAAGTAAAGCTGTCACTGTTTGCAGATGACATGATACTGTCCATAGAGAATCCTAAAGATGCTACCAGAAAACTACTAGAGCTAATCAATGAATTTGGTAAAGTAGCAGGATACAAAATTAATGCACAGAAATCTCTTGCATTCCTATACACTAAGGATGAAAAATATGAAAGTAAAATTGAAAAACACACTTCCATTTACCACTGCAACAAAAAGAATAAAATATCTAGGAATAAACCTACCTAAGGAGACAAAAGATCTGTATGCAGAAAATTATAAGACACTGATGAAAGAAATTAAAGATGATACAAATAGATGGAGAGATATACCATGTTCTTGGATTGGAAGAATCAACATTGTGAAAATGACTCTACTACCCAAAGCAATCTACAGATACAATGCAATCCCTATCAAACTACCACTGGCACTTTTCACAGAACTAGAACAAAAAATTTCACAATTTGTATGGAAACACAAAAGACCCCGAATAGCCAAAGCAATCTTGAGAACGAAAAACAGAGCTGGAGGAATCAGGCTCCCTGACTTCAGACTATACTACAAAGCTACAGTAATCAAGACAGTATGGTGCTGGCACAAGAACAGAAATATAGATCAATGGAACAGGATAGAAAGCCCAGAGATAAACCCACGCACATAGGTTCACCTTATCTTTGGTAAAGGAGGCAGGAATGTACAGTGGAGAAAGGACAGCCTCTTCAATAAGTGGTGCTGGGAAAACTGGACAGGTACAAGTAAAAGTATGAGATTAGATCACTCCCTAACACCATACACAAAAATAAGCTCAAAATGGACGAAAGACCTAAATGTAAGGCCAGAAACTATCAAACTCTTAGAGGAAAAAATAGGCAGGACACTCTATGACATAAATCACAGCAAGATCCTTTTTGACCCACCTCCTAGAGAAATGGAAATAAAAACAAAAATAAACACATGGGACCTAATGAAACTTCAAAGCTTTTGCACAGCACAGGAAACCATAAACAAGACCAAAAGACAACCCTCAGAATGGGAGAAGATATTTGCAAATGAAGCAACTGACAAAGGATTAATTTCCAAAATTTACATGCAGCTCAATAACAAAAAAACAAACAACCCAATCCAAAAATGGGCAGAAGACCTAAATAGACATTTCTCCAGAGAAGATATACAGACTACCAACAGACACGTGAAAGAATGCTCAACATCATTAATCATTAGGGAAATGCAAATCAAAACTACAATGAGATATCATCTCACACCAGTCACAATGGCCATCAACAAAAAATCGAGAAACAATAAATTCTGGAGAGGGTGTGGAGAAAAGGGAACACTCCTGCCCTGCTGGTGGGAATGTGAATTGGTACAGCCACTATGGAGAACAGTATGGAGGTTCCTTAAAAAACTACAAATAGAACTACCATATGACCCAGCAATCCCACTACTGGGCACATACCCTGAAAAAACCATAATTCAAAAAGAGTCATGTACCAACATGTTCATTGCAGCTCTATTTACGATAGCCCGGAGATGGAGACAACCTAAGTGCCCATCATCGGATGAATGGATAAAGAAGATGTGGCACATATATACAATGGAATATTACTCAGTCATAAAAAGAAACGAAATTGAGCTATTTGTAATGAGGTGGATAGACCTAGAGTCTGTCATACAGAGTGAAGTAAGTCACAAAGAGAAAGACAAATACCATATGCTAACACATATATATGGAATTGAAGAAAAAAATATGTCATGAAGAACCTAGGGGTAAGACAGGAATAAAGACACAGACCTACTGGAGAACGGACTTGAGGATATGGGGAGAGGGAAGTTTGTGAGCTGTGACAAAGCAAGAGAGAGGCATGAACATATATACCCTACCAAACGTAAGGTAGATACCTAGTGGGAAGCACCCGCATACCACAGCAATATCAGCTCAGTGCTTTGTGACTGCCTGGAGGGGTGGGATAGGGAGGGTGGGAGGGAGGGAGACGCAAGAGGGAAGAGATATGCGAACATATGTATATGTACAACTGATTCACTTTGTTATAAAGCAGAAACTAACACACCATTGTAAAGCAGTTATACCTCAATAAAGATGTTTAAAAAATTTTTTTTTCCATCAATCAAAAGCCCAGGACCAGATGGCTTCACAGGCGAATTCGATCAAACATTTACAGAAGAGCTAACACCTATCCTTCTCAAACTCTTCCAAAATAGAGCAGAGGGAGGAACACTCCCAAACTCATTCTACGAGGCCACCATCATCCTGATACCAAAACCAGACAAGGATGTCACAAAGAAGGAAAACTACAGGCCAATATCACTGATGAACATAGATGCAAAGATCCTCAACAAAATACTAACAAACAGAATCCAACAGCACATTAAACGGATCATACACCATGATCAAGTGGGCCTTATTCCAGGAATGCAAGGATTCTTCAATATACGCAAAGCAATCAACGTGATACACCATATTAACAAATTGAAGCAGAAAAACCATATGATCATCTCAATAGATGCAGAGAAAGCTTTCGACAAAATTCAACACCCATTTATGATAAAAACCCTGCACAAAGGAGGCAGAGAGGGAACTTTCCTCAACATAATAAAGGCCATATATGACAAACCCACAGACAACATCGTCCTCAATGGTGAAAAACTGAAAGCATTTCCACTAAGATCAGGAACAAAACAAGGTTGTCCACTCTCACCACTGTTATTCAACATACTTTTGCAAGTTTTAACCACAGCAATCAGAGAAGAAAAGGAAATAAAAGGAATCCAAATCGGAAAAGAAGAAGTAAAGCTGTCACTGTTTGCAGATGACATGATACTGTCCATAGAGAATCCTAAAGATGCTACCAGAAAACTACTAGAGCTAATCAATGAATTTGGTAAAGTAGCAGGATACAAAATTAATGCACAGAAATCTCTTGCATTCCTATACACTAAGGATGAAAAATATGAAAGTAAAATTGAAAAACACACTTCCATTTACCACTGCAACAAAAAGAATAAAATATCTAGGAATAAACCTACCTAAGGAGACAAAAGATCTGTATGCAGAAAATTATAAGACACTGATGAAAGAAATTAAAGATGATACAAATAGATGGAGAGATATACCATGTTCTTGGATTGGAAGAATCAACATTGTGAAAATGACTCTACTACCCAAAGCAATCTACAGATTCAATGCAATCCCTATCAAACTACCACTGGCATTTTTCACAGAACTAGAACAAAAAATTTCACAATTTGTAAGGAAACACAAAAGACCCCGAATAGCCAAAGCAATCTTGAGAACGAAAAACGGAGCTGGAGGAATCAGGCTCCCTGACTTCAGACTATACTACAAAGCTACAGTAATCAAGACAGTATGGTACTGGCACAAGAACAGAAATATAGATCAATGGAACAGGATAGAAAGCCCAGAGATAAACCCACACACATATGTTCACCTTATCTTTGGTAAAGGAGGCAGGAATGTACAGTGGAGAAAGGACAGCCTCTTCAATAAGTGGTGCTGGGAAAACTGGACAGGTACAAGTAAAAGTATGAGATTAGATCACTCCCTAACACCATACACAAAAATAAGCTCAAAATGGACGATAGACCTAAATGTAAGGCCAGAAACTATCAAACTCTTAGAGGAAAAAATAGGCAGGACACTCTATGACATAAATCACAGCAAGATCCTTTTTGACCCACCTCCTAGAGAAATGGAAATAAAAACAAAAATAAACACATGGGACCTAATGAAACTTCAAAGCTTTTGCACAGCAAAGGAAACCATAAACAAGACCAAAAGACAACCCTCAGAATGGGAGAAAAAAATGAAGCAACTACAAAGGATTAATTTCCAAAATTTACATGCAGCTCATGCAGCTCAATAACAAAAGAACAAACAACCCAATCCAAAAATGGGCAGAAGTCCTACACAGACATTTTTCCAGAGAAGATATACAGACTGTCAACAGACACGTGAAAGAATGCTCAACATCGTTAATCATTAGGGAAATGCAAATCAAAACTACAATGAGATATCATCTCACACCAGTCACAATGGCCATCAACAAAAAATCGAGAAACAATAAATTCTGGAGAGGGTGTGGAGAAAAGGGAACACTCCTGCCCTGCTGGTGGGAATGTGAATTGGTACAGCCACTATGGAGAACAGTATGGAGGTTCCTTAAAAAACTACAAATAGAACTACCATATGACCCAGCAATCCCACTACTGGGCACATACCCTGAGAAAACCATAATTCAAAAAGAGTCATGTACCAACATGTTCATTGCAGCTCTATTTACGATAGCCCGGAGATGGAGACAACCTAAGTGCCCATCATCGGATGAATGGATAAAGAAGATGTGGCACATATATACAATGGAATATTACTCAGTCATAAAAAGAAACGAAATTGAGCTATTTGTAATGAGGTGGATAGACCTAGAGTCTGTCATACAGAGTGAAGTAAGTCACAAAGAGAAAGACAAATACCATATGCTAACACATATATATGGAATTGAAGAAAAAAATATGTCATGAAGAACCTAGGGGTAAGACAGGAATAAAGACACAGACCTACTGGAGAACGGACTTGAGGATATGGGGAGAGGGAAGTTTGTGAGCTGTGACAAAGCAAGAGAGAGGCATGAACATATATACCCTACCAAACGTAAGGTAGATACCTAGTGGGAAGCACCCGCATACCACAGCAATATCAGCTCAGTGCTTTGTGACTGCCTGGAGGGGTGGGATAGGGAGGGTGGGAGGGAGGGAGACGCAAGAGGGAAGAGATATGCGAACATATGTATATGTACAACTGATTCACTTTGTTATAAAGCAGAAACTAACACACCATTGTAAAGCAGTTATACCTCAATAAAGATGTTTAAAAAATTTTTTTTTCCATCAATCAAAAGCCCAGGACCAGATGGCTTCACAGGCGAATTCGATCAAACATTTACAGAAGAGCTAACACCTATCCTTCTCAAACTCTTCCAAAATAGAGCAGAGGGAGGAACACTCCCAAACTCATTCTACGAGGCCACCATCATCCTGATACCAAAACCAGACAAGGATGTCACAAAGAAGGAAAACTACAGGCCAATATCACTGATGAACATAGATGCAAAGATCCTCAACAAAATACTAACAAACAGAATCCAACAGCACATTAAACGGATCATACACCATGATCAAGTGGGCCTTATTCCAGGAATGCAAGGATTCTTCAATATACGCAAAGCAATCAACGTGATACACCATATTAACAAATTGAAGCAGAAAAACCATATGATCATCTCAATAGATGCAGAGAAAGCTTTCGACAAAATTCAACACCCATTTATGATAAAAACCCTGCACAAAGGAGGCAGAGAGGGAACTTTCCTCAACATAATAAAGGCCATATATGACAAACCCACAGACAACATCGTCCTCAATGGTGAAAAACTGAAAGCATTTCCACTAAGATCAGGAACAAAACAAGGTTGTCCACTCTCACCACTGTTATTCAACATACTTTTGCAAGTTTTAACCACAGCAATCAGAGAAGAAAAGGAAATAAAAGGAATCCAAATCGGAAAAGAAGAAGTAAAGCTGTCACTGTTTGCAGATGACATGATACTGTCCATAGAGAATCCTAAAGATGCTACCAGAAAACTACTAGAGCTAATCAATGAATTTGGTAAAGTAGCAGGATACAAAATTAATGCACAGAAATCTCTTGCATTCCTATACACTAAGGATGAAAAATATGAAAGTAAAATTGAAAAACACACTTCCATTTACCACTGCAACAAAAAGAATAAAATATCTAGGAATAAACCTACCTAAGGAGACAAAAGATCTGTATGCAGAAAATTATAAGACACTGATGAAAGAAATTAAAGATGATACAAATAGATGGAGAGATATACCATGTTCTTGGATTGGAAGAATCAACATTGTGAAAATGACTCTACTACCCAAAGCAATCTACAGATTCAATGCAATCCCTATCAAACTACCACTGGCATTTTTCACAGAACTAGAACAAAAAATTTCACAATTTGTAAGGAAACACAAAAGACCCCGAATAGCCAAAGCAATCTTGAGAACGAAAAACGGAGCTGGAGGAATCAGGCTCCCTGACTTCAGACTATACTACAAAGCTACAGTAATCAAGACAGTATGGTACTGGCACAAGAACAGAAATATAGATCAATGGAACAGGATAGAAAGCCCAGAGATAAACCCACACACATATGTTCACCTTATCTTTGGTAAAGGAGGCAGGAATGTACAGTGGAGAAAGGACAGCCTCTTCAATAAGTGGTGCTGGGAAAACTGGACAGGTACAAGTAAAAGTATGAGATTAGATCACTCCCTAACACCATACACAAAAATAAGCTCAAAATGGACGAAAGACCTAAATGTAAGGCCAGAAACTATCAAACTCTTAGAGGAAAAAATAGGCAGGACACTCTATGACATAAATCACAGCAAGATCCTTTTTGACCCACCTCCTAGAGAAATGGAAATAAAAACAAAAATAAACACATGGGACCTAATGAAACTTCAAAGCTTTTGCACAGCAAAGGAAACCATAAACAAGACCAAAAGACAACCCTCAGAATGGGAGAAAAAAATGAAGCAACTACAAAGGATTAATTTCCAAAATTTACATGCAGCTCATGCAGCTCAATAACAAAAGAACAAACAACCCAATCCAAAAATGGGCAGAAGTCCTACACAGACATTTTTCCAGAGAAGATATACAGACTGTCAACAGACACGTGAAAGAATGCTCAACATCGTTAATCATTAGGGAAATGCAAATCAAAACTACAATGAGATATCATCTCACACCAGTCACAATGGCCATCAACAAAAAATCGAGAAACAATAAATTCTGGAGAGGGTGTGGAGAAAAGGGAACACTCCTGCCCTGCTGGTGGGAATGTGAATTGGTACAGCCACTATGGAGAACAGTATGGAGGTTCCTTAAAAAAGTACAAATAGAACTACCATATGACCCAGCAATCCCACTACTGGGCACATACCCTGAGAAAACCATAATTCAAAAAGAGTCATGTACCAAAATGTTCATTGCAGCTCTATTTACGATAGCCCGGAGATGGAGACAACCTAAGTGCCCATCATCGGATGAATGGATAAAGAAGATGTGGCACATATATACAATGGAATATTACTCAGCCATATAAAGAAATGAAATTGAGCTATTTGTAATGAGGTGGATAGACCTAGAGTCTGTCATACAGAGTGAAGTAAGTCACAAAGAGAAAGACAAATACCATATGCTAACACATATATATGGAATTGAAGAAAAAAATATGTCATGAAGAACCTAGGGGTAAGACAGGAATAAAGACACAAACGTACTGGAAAATGGACTTGAGGATATGGGGAGGGGGAAGTGTGAGCTGTGACAAAGCGAGAGAGAGGCATGAACATATATACACTACCAAACGTAAGGTAGATACCTAGTGGGAAGCAGCCGCATACCACAGCGGTATCAGCTCGGTGCTTTGTGACCGCCTGGAGGGGTGGGATAGGGAGTGTGGGCGGGAGAGAGACACAAGAGGGAAGAGATATGGGAACATATGTATATGTATAACTGATTCACTTTGTTGTAGAGCAGAAACTAACACACCATTGTAAAGCAATTATACTCTAATAAAGATGTTAAAAAAATAAATAAAAAATAAATGGCAATAAGGACATACATATAAGTAATTACCTTAAATGTAAATGGATTAAATGCTCCAACCAAATGACATATACTGGCTGAATGGATACTAACACAAGACACATATATATGCTGTCTATAAGAGACCCACTTCAGATCTAGGGACACATACAGACTGACAGTGAGGGGATGGAAAAGGGTATTCCATGCAAATGGAAATCAAAAGAAAGCTGTAGTAGTAATATTTATATCAGACAAAATAGACTTTAAAATAAAGACTGTTACAAGAGACAAGAAGGACACTACATAATTATCCAGGTATCAATCCAAGAAGAAAATATAACAATTGTAAATATTTATGCACCCAACATAGGAGCACCTCAATATATAAGACCAATGTTAACAGCCATAAAGGAGAAACTGAGAGTAACACAATAACAGGGGAAACTTTAAAACCCTAATTTTATCAATGGTTAGATCATCCAGGATGAAAATCAATAAAAACAGTATGCCTTAAATAACACGTTAGATCAGATGGACTTCATTGATTTCTATAGAGCATTGCATCCTAAAGCAGAATACACCATCTTTTCAAGTGTACATGGAACATTCTCCAGGATAGATCACATGTGGTGCCATAAAGTAAGCCTCAGTAAATCTGAAGAAAATTGAAATTATATCAAGCATCTTTTGCAGACAACACTATGAGATTACAAATCAACCACAAGAAAAAAAAAAACTGTAAAAGATACAAACTTGTGGAGGCTAAACAACAGACGCCTAACAACCAAGGAATCACTGAAGATATCCAAGAGGAAATTTAAAAATACCTAGAGACAAATGAAAATGAAAACATGATGATCCAAACCCTGTGGGATGCAGCAAACGCAGTTCCAAGAGGGAAGTTTATAGCAGTATAATCCTACCTCAAGAAACAGGAAAAATCTCAAAGAAACAACCTAACCTAACTAAAGCAACTAGACAAAGAACAACAAACAAAAGACAAAGTTAGTAGAAGGAAAAAAATCATAAAGGTTAGAGCAGAAATAAATGAAATAGAGAAAAAGAACAGACCAGTCACAAGTACTGAAATTGAAACTGTGATTTAAACAGTCCCAACAAACAAAAGTCCAGGACCAGATGGCTTCACAGGCGAATTCTATCAAACATTTAGAGAAGAGTTAACACCTATCCTTCTGAAACTATTGTAAAAAATTGCAGATGAAGGAATACTCCCAAACTCATTCTATGAGGCCACCATCACCCTGTTACCAAAACCTGACAAAGATATCACAAAAAAAGAAAATTACAGGCCAATATCACTGATGAACATAGATGCAAAAGTCCTCAACTAGCAAATACTAGCAAACCAAATCCAACAATACATTAAAAGGATCACATATGACTATCAAGTGGTATTTATCCCAATGATGCAAGGATTTTTCAATATCCACAAATCAATCAGTGTGATACACCATATTAACAAATTAAAGAATAAAAACCATGTCATCACCTCAGTAGATGCAGAAAAAGCTTTTGACAAAATTCAACACCCACTTATGATGCAAAGTCTCCAGAAAGTAGGCATAGAGGTAACATACCTCAACATAATAAAGACCATATATGACAAACCTACAGCTAACATCATACTCAATGGTAAAAAGCTGGAAACCTTTCCTCCAAGATCAGGAACAAGAAAAGGTTGTCCACTCTCACCACTTTCATTCAACATAGTTTTGGAAGTCCCAGCCATGGCAATCAGAGAAAAAAAGGAAATAGAAGGAATCCAAACTGGAAAAGAAGAAGTAAAACTGTCACTGTTTGCAGATAACATGACACTATACATAGAAAATCCTAAAGATGCTACCAGAAAACTACTAGAACTCATCAATGAATCTGGTAAAGTTGTAGGATACAAAATTAATACACAGAAATCCATTGCATTTCTGTACACAATGAAAAATCAGAAAGAGAAATTAAAGAAACAATCCCATTTACCACTGCATCAAAAAGAATAAAATACTTAGGGATAAACCTACCTACAGAGGCAAAAGACCTGTACTCTGAAAACTATAAGATGCTGATGAAAGAAATCGAAGATGACACAAACAGATTGAAAGATATACCATGTTCCTAGTCAATATTGTCAAAATGACTATACTACCTAAGGCAACCTACAGATTCAATGCAACCCCTATCAAATTACCAATGACATTTTTCACAGAAGTAGAAAAAAAATTTTTTAATTTGTATGGAAACACAAAAGACCCCAAATAGCCAAAGCAATCCTGAGTTGGGGTGGGGGTGGGGGAACAGGAAACAGTGCTGGAGGAATCAGGCTCCCTGACTTCAGACTATACTACAAAGCTACAGTAATCAAGACAGCTACAGTAATCAAGACAGTATGGTACTGGCACAAAAATAGAAATATAGATCAATGGAACAGGATAGAAAGCCCAGAGATAAACCCACGCACATATGGTCAATTAATCTACAAAAAAGGAGGCAAGAAAATACAATGGAGAAAAGACAGTCTCCTCAATAAGTGGTTCTGGGAAAACTGGACAGCTACATGTAAAAGAATGAAATTAGAACATTCTCTAACACCATATACAAAAATAAACTCAAAATGTATTAAAGACCTAAATGTAAGGCCAGATTGTATAAAACTCTTAGAGGAAAACAGAGGCAAAACACTCTTTCACATAAATCGCAACAATATCTTTATGGATTCACCTCCTAGAGTAATGAAAATAAAAACAAAAATTTTTAAAGTGGGACCTAATTAATCTTAAAAGCTTTTGAACAGCAAAGGAAACCATAAACAAAATGAAAATCCAACCCACAGAATGGGAGAAAATATTTGCAAACGAAGCGACTAACAAGGGATTAATCTCCAAAATATACAAACAGTCCATGCAGTTCAATATCAAAAAAACAAACAACCCAATCAAAATGGGTGGAAGATCTAAATAGACATTTCTCCAAAGAAAACATATGGATGGCCAAGAGGCATGTGAAAAGATGCTCAGCATTGCTAATTATTAAAGAAATGCAAATCAGAACTACTGATACAATGAGGTATCACCTCACACTGGTCATAACTGGCCATCAACAAAAAATCTACAAACAATAAATGCTGGAGAGGGCGTGAAGAAAAGGGAACCCTCCTACACTGTTGGTGGGAATGTAAATGGGTACAACCACTATGGAGAACAGTATGGAGTTTCCTTACAAAACTAAAAACAGAACTACCATATGATCCAGCAATCCCACTCCTGGTCATATATCCAGAGAAAACCATAATCTGAAAAGCTACATGCCCAATGTTTATTGAAGCACTATATATAACAGCCAGGACATGGAAGCAACCTAAATGTCTATCAACAGATGAATGGATTAAGAAGATGTGGTACATATATACAATGCAATGTTACTCAGCCATAAAAAAATAATGAAATAATGCCATTTTCAGCAAGACAGATGGATTTAGAGATTATCATACTAAGTGAAGTACTAAGTCAGACAGAGAAAGAAAAATATCATATCACTTACATGTGGTATCTTAAAAAATGATACAAATAAACTAATTTACAAAATAAAAACAGACTCACAGACTTCAAAAACAAATTTATGGTTACCAAAGGGGAAAGACGGTGGGCAGGGGGCAATAAATTAGGAGTTTGAGATTAACAGATACACACTACTATATATAAAATAGATAATCAACAAGGACCTACTGTATAGCACTGGGAACTCTACTCAGTACTCTAATAACCTATATGGGGAAAGAATCTGAAAAAGAACAGATATATGTGTATGTATAACTGATTAACTTTGCTGTACACCTGAAACACAACATTGTAAATCAACTATACTCCAATATAAAATAAACAAAAAATAATAAATAAACGTGATACAAGAAAGAAAACTTTATTCTAAAAAAACAATGTTATGTCTAGGTCACATGTTGGACATACATTTAACTTTTTAAGAAACTGTTGAATTTTTTTCCAAAGAGGTTGTGTCATTTTATATTTCCATTAGCAGTGTATAAGAGTTCCAATTCTTCCATATCCCTGACAACACTTGATATAGTCCTTTTTTCTTTTTAACATATTTATTGGAGTATAATTGCTTTACAATGGTGTGTTAGTTCCTGCTTTATAACAAAGTGAATCAGCTATACATATACATATATCCCCATATCTCCTCCCTCTTGCGTCTCCCTCCCACCCTCCCTATCCCACCCCTCTATGTGGTCACAAAGTTAGTCCCTTTAATTTTAGTCATTCTAATAGTTTATAGTGGTATCTCATTGTGCTTTCATTTTTCATTTTCCTAATGACTCATTTTGTTGAGGATACTGCCATTCATGTATGTTCTTTGGTTTAGCATGCATTCAAATCTTTCACCCATTTTTTTTTTTTTTTTACTAGGTTGCTTGTTTCCTTATTATTGAGTTTTGAGAGTTCTTTATATATCCTGGGTATTACTTTATCACATATACACTTTGGGAATATTTTATCCCAGTCTGTGGTTTTTCTTTTTGTTTTCTTAACAGTATCTTTTGAAGAGCAGACATTTTAAATTTTGATGAAGCACATTTTATTGATTTTTTTTTTTTTTTTTGGTACGCGGGCCTCCTACTGTTGTGGCCTCTCCCATTGCAGAGCACAGGCTCCGGATGCACAGGCTCCGCGGCATGTGTGATCTTCCCGGACCAGGGCACGAACCCATTTCCCCTGCATCGGCAGGCGGACTCTCAACCACTGTGCCACCAGGGAAGCCCCATTTTATTGATTTTTTTCTTTTATGGATCGTACTGCAGTATTGTATCAAAGGGATCTTCGTCTAAACCAAGGACATAAAGATTTGCTTGTATGTTTTCTTCTAGATATTTTATACTTTGAGGTTTAACTTAAACTCAGCTCTAAGGTCCATTTTTCCTGTCTTTCCCTTCCTTTTTTGTGGGGACTCCAATTACAAGTATAGTAGACACTGATGCTCTTTTCATTTATTTAAATACTTTTTCTCTTTGTGTCTCATTTTGGACAGTTTGTATTGTTATGTCTTTAAATTCACTGATTTTTGCTTCTGCAAAGTCGGACATGTAGTTAATTCAACCATGTGTGTGTTTGTGTGTGTGTGTATAATCTCATACAATGTAGTTTTCATCTCCAGAAATTTGATTTTTTTTAAAAAAATTATCTTCCATGTCTCCACTTAATCCTTTGAGCAAATAGAATACCTTTAATGTCCTTAACTGCTATTTATAACATCTGTGCCAGTTCTGGGTTTGTTTTGATTCTTCTTGTTATGTGTTATATTTTTCTGCTACTTTGTATACATGGTAATTTTTTAGTGGTAATTTTTAATTGAATGCTAAACATTGTGAATTTTACTTTATTTGGTGCTGGATACTTTTCTACTATAAATATTCTTTTGCTTTCTTCTGAGATGCGCCAAGGTTTCTTACAAATAGTTTGAACCTTGGGTTTTGCTTTTAAGATTTGTTAGGAGAGAGTGGAGCAGAATTTGTCACAGGGCTAATAATTCCCCACCTCTGAGGCAATAATCTTCTGTGTATTTTACCGAAAGCCCCACGAGTTACAAGTTTTTCAGTCTTGCTTATGGGAACAGGCACTATTCCCTGCCCTGTGCGAGTGCCAGACACTATTTCTTCTAATCTCTTTGGTGGTTATTTCCCAGTTATGAAGTAACTTCCTCATGCACATGTGTTGATCATTACTCTGCTGCATCCTTTAGGGAGACGCTGCAGATCTGATTTCTCTCTTTGTCCCCACTCTCTCCTTTCTGTTATTCTGGTTTGTGTTATTAACAAAGAAACTGACACTCACAAATTTCTCAAGTACCACACTCAAGCTCACAAAGTCAGGAAGTGATAGTGCTAATATTTGGAGTCAGATCTTCCTTAGTACATGGCAGAACCCAGGCCTAGCAGCAGGGGTTGGGGAGAATAACTGGTTTCATTTTCATGGTCACCTGAGTAACTGATAATGAGAAGTACGAGTAGAGGGCAGTCAGCTCTCAAATAGTGAGCAGAAGAAGGCCTCAAATGTTGGCTTTTGATGGTGGACAGGAGGTAATTCTTTTTCAAAAGATATACGGTCAGGTAAAATTGGGAAATTCATTTTGCTAGAAGCTCAGCTGCAAATAAAGGAAAACCTTAGTCAAGCAAAGAGGCAGAGATCAAAGGAAGCTCAGGCCACTTATGTAGAAAGGAATGTCTGAGAGAATAGAGGATGTACCTTCCTCTTGTCCTTGGAGCAGATGATGGCACTATTTATGGAATTCTCCCCTGGAAGAACACAGACTCTTTCCTTCAAGCTAGAATTGGCATGTTTGCAAAAGGATTTATCCAACGTTAGAGATTTACTTTGCAGGGAGGAGCAGGGGCAGACCATGAGGATTCCAGTGAATGGGGCAGTTTGCACCCAATTTAAATTTGATCTAGATATTACACATCAAACTTTTGGAAACTTAATCCTCTGGCAGGACCTGTGGGCTGGAGGCCAGATATCTGATAGCCATGCTAGTTAGAGAAGCCAAAAACCAACACAGTTGAAAAGAGGACTGACTTTTAAAGTTGTCAGGCCAGAGCAATGGACCATGCCAAGTGGCCTCTGGGATGGGCAACAACTGGTCAGGGACAGAACTGCAAGGCTGAATATCAGAATAATTGGATGCTTGGAGCCAACAAAGAGGCATGAAAAAGTAGAAGGGAGAGAAGTCATGCAGCCAGGGAACATAGGATGTCCCCAAAATGAGACCCCAGTGCTGCCAGGAAGAAGTTAGGGTGTGGTCAGATGATGAAGGCAGAAAGCTTAGGATAAAGGTTGATGGATATATTTTTATTGAGAGAAACCATAAAGCAGAACACTCTGAGAAACCCCCTTTGCCCCACAATGAAGGATTTAGCATTATTCCAATTTTGAAAAAAAAAACCAAAGTTAACATTGGTTATTCTTGTGCAGTAGGATTACGGGTAATTTTTATTTTGCTCTTCGTAACTTTCTTTTTTAAGCTTTCTTCCATGGGTTTGGATTCTTTTCATAATAATTATGATGAAAACCAGCAGCCTGGAAGCCACAGGAGGGCAAAACAGGGTTGGAGCTCCTTCCAAGCCTCATTATCAGAGAACTGTCATTATTTGACCCACCTAGTGCTTCCCTGGAAGACTCTACTTGCAGTGCTGTCTTGATTTGACCTGACTTAGGGCTTGCCCTGACCGAGAAAAGCTTTTTCCCCAGGGACACTTGTACAACACATTTAGAGTCAACTGTTCAAAGCCTGCCTGAAGCAGTGAATAACAGTTGTGGCGAACAACAGGCTTATTAAAAATCTGAAAAGAAAAAAAAAAAGAAAATCTGGGGAATGAGATGCCCATTGGGCCTTTGAAAAGCTCTGATATATTGCTAGGAATCTAGAAAGCCATGAGCATACAGCATACATACAGCTGTGAACATGTCCTAGAGAGATGTGAGAAGGCTCTAAGTTCTCACCTGAGGCTCTTGGCAAGCAAGAAGTGAAACTTAAGGCAGAGTTGTCAATTGCCTGGCAGTTGTGTTAAAGACACACATTCTCACACACACACACACACACACACACACACACACGTTGCCCATTAGCAAAAACTGGGAGACTTATTGGTTCCCAACATTTACAGAAATATCTGTCCAATCATTAGCTGAGAACTAACCTGAGCAAGCAGAGACTTCAGTAGCTGACAAAGAATACAGACTTGACATAATTAGTTCAGAAGAGTCACTAAATAAACAACAAACAGCAATAACAACAGACAGTGAAGAGGGGGAAATTCTGAATTCTAAAACTTCTACAATATATTATTGAAAATGTACATTTTTCAACAAAAAATTATGAGACACACAAAGAGAGAAGAAAATATGGCCCATAAACAAGGGGATAAAAGGAACAAATAAAAACTAACCCTGAGGGAGGACAGATGTGGGACTTAATAGACAAAGGCTTTAAATCAGCTATTTCAAATATGTCTGAATGTCTAAAGAACTAAATAAAAGTATGAGATTAATGTCTTTCCAAATAAACATCAATAGAGATAGAAATTATGAAATGAACCAACATCAATAGAGATAGACATTATAAAATCAACCAAACAGAAATTTTGGATTTGAAAAATACAACTGAAATGAAAAAAATCAATAGACAGGCTCAACAGCAGATCTGAACTAGCAGAAAGAATGTGCAAACTTGAAAATAAGTTGATTGAGATTATCCAGTCTGGGGAAGAGAAATAAAAAGAATAAAGAAATTTGAACAAATCCTAAGAGGTCTGTAAGACACCATCAAGTGTACTAACATAATCATAATGGGATTCCCAGAAGGAAAGGAGAGAGAAAAAGAGGCAGAAAGAATATTTGAAGAAATGGCTGAAAACATCGCAAATTTGATGAAAAACAGTACACACCCAAATAGCTCCACCAACTCCAAGTAGGATAAACTCAAAGAGATCCACAATTAGACATATAATCAAACACCTAAAGACAAACACAAAGAGACAATCTTGAAAGCAGCATCAAGTAAGAGATCCTTAGAAAGGCTAACACTTGATTTCTCATTAGAAAACGTGGAGGCCAGAATGAACTGGGATGACATATTTCAAGTACTAAAAGAAAAAGACTATCAACCAAGAATTCTATACCCGGCAAAACTACCCTTCAAAAATGAAGAAGGGATTAAGATATTCCCAGATAAACAGAAAATCTGTCACCAAGAAACCTGCCCTACAAGAAATATTAAAAAGTCCTTCAAACTGAAATAAAAAAACACTAGATGGTAACTCCAACGCACATGAAGAAACTGATAGAGCTAAATCAATAGGTAAATATTAAACATAAATATTAAACATTAAAGTCCTCTTTTTCTCCTCTATTATTTAAACAGGCAACTGTATAAAGTGATAATCGTAAATCTATGTTGATGGCCGTACAATGTACAAGGATGTAATGTGTATTACAATAACAACATGAAGGTTGGCACAGAGGCACAAAGCTGTATAGGAGCAAAGTATATCACTGAAATACAGCTGGTATTAATATGAACCAGATTGCTATAAACTAACATGTTAATTGTAATCCCCTGGGCAACCACTAAGAAAATGACTCAAGTCACATAGGAAAATAAATGACAGGGAAATTAAAATGGTACACTAGAAAATAAATATTTAGTACAAAAGATGGCAGTAACGGAAGAAGAGAGAAATGAAAGACATAAGACGTATAGAATACAAATAGAAAAATGGCAGATGCAAGTATTATCAGTAATTATATTAAGTGTTAGTGGACTAAACACTCCAGTTAAAAGATATTGACAGAATCACCCAACTATATGCCGTTTATAGTATACCACAATTAGAGATCAATAACTGAAGGAAATATGAAAAATTCACAGATGTGCGGAAATTAAACACACTTTTAAACAAACAGTGGATCAAAGAAGAAGTCACAAGGGAAATTAGAAAATACATTGGGATGAATGAAAACAAAAACACAACATATCAAAACTTATGGGATGCAATAAAAGCAGTGATCAAAGAGAAATTTATAGTTGTAAATGCCTATGTTAAAAAGAAGAGGTCTCAAATAAACTAACCTTCCACCTTCATAACTAGAAAAAATAGAGCAAACTAAACCCAAAGCAGGCAGAATTGAGGAGAGAATAAATATTAGAGCAGAAATAAATTAGAGAATAATTGATACAGAAAATAAATAAAACCAAAAGTTGGTTCTTTGAAAAGATAAACAAAACTGACAATTTTTTAGCTAAACTGACAAGAAAAAAAGAAGATACTCAAATTACTAAAATCAGAAATGAAAGATACTATTTCTGACCTTACAAACATAAAAAGGGTTATAAGGGAATAATATCAACTGTTGTATGCCAACAGATTAGATAATGTAGATGAAATGGATAAATTTCTAGAAAGACACAAACTACCAAAACTGAATCAAGAAGAAATAGGATATCTGAATAGGCTTATAACAAATAAAGAGATTGAACTGGTAATCAAAAACTTCCCACAAAGAAAAGCCCAGGCTCCAATGGCCTCACTGGTTCATTCTACCAAACATCTAAAGAAGAGTTAAGGAACTCCTGTAAAAAATATACAAGGAAGGGACACTTCGCAAATCATTACCATGATACCAAAACAAATAAAGAAATCACAAGAAAACTATAGACCAATATCACTTATGAATATAGATGCAAAGATCCTCAATAAAATGTAAGCAAACAGACTCCAGCAACATATAAAAAGGGTAATACACTATGACCGAGTGGGATTTATTCCAGGAATGCAATGTTGATTCAATATATGAAAAGCAATCAGTGTAACATACCATGTTAATAAAATAAAGAACAAAAAATTATAATCATTTCAATAGATATGGAGAAAGTACAGGCATGCCTCATTTTATTATGCTTCACTTTATCACACTTTACAGAGAGAGGTTTTTTTTTTTTTTTTTTTTACAAGCTTAGGGTTTGTGGCAACCCTGTGTTGAGCAAGTCTATCGGCACCACTTTTCCAACAGCATTTGCTCACTTCATGTCTCTGTGGCACATTTTGGCAATTCTTACAATATTTCAAACTTTTTCATCATTATGATATTGGTTATGGTGATCTGTGATCAGTGATCTTTGATGTTACTATCGTATTAATAATTGCTTTGGGGTGTCACAGACCACAACCATTTAAGACAGCGAACTTAGATAAATGTGTGCATTCTGACTGCTCCACTGACCAGCTGTTTCCCATCTCTCTCCCTCTCCTTGGGCCTCCCTGTTTCTTGAGACACAACAATATTGAAATTAGGCCAATTAACAACCCTATAATTGGCCTCTAATTATTCAAGTGAAAGGAAGAGTCACATGTCTCTCACTTTAAATCAAAAGCTAGAAATGATTAAGCTTAAGGCGGAAGGCATGTCTACAGCTGAGAGAGGCCCCAAGCGAGGCCTCTATGCGTCAAATGGCCAAGTTGTGAATACAAAGGAAAAGTTCTTGAAGAAAATTAAAAGGGCTACTCCAGTGAACACACAAATGATAAGAACGCTTAACAGCCTTATTGCTGATGTGGAGAAAGTTTTGGCAGCCTGGATAGAAGATCTAACCAGCCACAACATTCTCTTGAACCAAAACCTAATCCAGAGCAAGGCCCTAACTCACTTCAATTCTATGAAGGCTGAGAGAGGTGAAGAAGCTGCAGAAGAAAAGTTTGAACCTGCAGAGGTTGGTTGATGAGGTTTGAGGAAAAAAGCCATCTCCATAACAGAATAGTGCAAGGTGAAGTAGAAAGTGCTGATGTAGAAGCTGCAGTAAGTTGTCCAGAAGATTCTAGCTGAGAAAATATATGAAAGTGGCTTAAATAATAGCATTCCAATGTAGACAAAACAGAAGAAGATGCCATCTAGGACATTCATAGCTAGAAAGAAGTCAGTCTGACTTTAAACCTTCAAAGGACAGGCTGACTCTCCTGTTAGGGGCTAATGCAGCTGGTGACTTTAAGTTGAAGCCAGTACCCATTTACCATTCCAAAAATCTTAGGGCCCTTAATAATTATGCTTAATCTACTCTGCTTGTGCTCTATCAATGAAACAACAAAGCCTGGATGACAGCACACTTGCTTACAACATGGTTTACTGAATATCTTCAGCCCACTGTTGAGATCTATTGCTCAGAAAAAAAAGACTCCTTTCAAAATTTTACTACTCATTGACAATGCACCTGGTCACCCAAGAATTCTGATGGAGATGTACAGTGAGATCAATGTTGTTTTCATGCCTGCTAACAAAACATCCATTCTGCAGCCAGTGGATCAAGAAGTAATTTTGATTTTCAAGTCTTATTTAAGAAATACATTTCATAAGGCTATACCTGCCATAGATAGTGTGATTCCTCTGATGGATCTGGGCAAAGTAAATTGAAAACCCCCTGAAAAAGATTCACCATTATAGATGCCATCAGGAACATTCGTGATTTGTAGAAAGAGGTCAAAATATCAACATTAACAGAAGTTTGGAAGAAGCTGATTCCAACCCTCATGGATGACTTTGAGGGGTGCAAGACTTAAGTGAAGGAAGTAACTGCAGATGTGGCAGAAATAGCAAGAGAACTGGAAGTGGAGCCTGAAGACGTGCCTGAATTGCTTCAATCTCATGATAAAACTTTAATGGATGAGGAGGTGCTTCTAATGAACGAGCAAAGAAATTGGTTTCTTGAGATGGAATTTACTCCTGGTGAAGAAGCTATGAGGACTGTTGAAATGACAACAAAGTAGTTAGAGTATTACATAAACTTAGTTGATAAAGTAACAGGAGAGTTTAAGATTCACTCCAGTTTTGAAAGAAGTGGGTAAAATGCTATCAAACAGCATTACATGCTACAGAGAGATTGTTTGTGAAGAGTCAATTGATGTGCAAACTTCATTGTTGTCTTATTTTAAGAAATTGCCACAGACACCCCAACCTTCTGCAACCACCATCCTGATCAGTCAGCAGCCATCAACATCGGGGCAAGACCCTCCACCAGCAAAAAGATTCCAACTAGCTGAAGGCTCAGATGATGGTTAGCATTTTTAGCAATAAAGTATTTTTTAATTAAGGTAGGTACATTTTTTAGACATAATGCTATCACATTTAATAGACTACACTATAGTGTAAACATAACTTTTATATGCTCTGGGAAACCCCAATATTCATGACTCACTTTATTGCAATATTCACTTTATTGTGGTTGTCTGGAACTGAACCTGCAATATCTCTGAGGTATGCCTGTATTTGGATTTGACAAAATCCAACATCTTTTCATGATAGAAGCACCCAACAAACTAGGAAAATATAGAAACTTCTTCAGCTTTGTCAAGAGCATCTTGTCAAGAAAAACCTACGGTTATCATCATGCTTAATGGGCAAAAACTGAAAACTTTCCCCCAAAGATCAGGAAAATGTCTTCTCTTACCATTCCTTTTCAACATTGCATTGGAGGTTTTATCTTGGGCAATTAAACACGGAAATAAAATAATAAGCATACAAATTGGAAAGTAAGAATTAAAACTATCTCTATTCTCAGATGACATGATCTTGTAAAATCTACAGATTACACAAATGATTAGAGCTTACAAATGAGTTCAACAAGGTTGCAGGATACAAAATCAATATACAAAAATCAATTGTATTTCTATAATCTAGCAATGAACAATCAAAAATGAAATTAAGAAAACAATTCTATTTACAATAGCATCACAAACAATAAAATACTCAGTGATTAATTTAACAAAATAAGTGCAAGACTTGTACACCGTAACAACAAAATATCATTGAAAGAAATTAAAGAAGACCTAAATATATGGAAATACGTCCCATATTCATGGATTAGAAGATTCAGTAATATTAAGATGGCAATACTCACCCAACTGATTTCCAGATTGGAGGCAATCCTTATCGAAATCCCAGCTGTCTGTTTTGCAGAAATTGGCAAGTTGGTCCTAAAATTTCATACGAAAATGCAAGGCACCCAGAATAGCCAAAACAATCTCAAAAAAGAAGAACGAAGTTGGAGGACTCACACTTCTGGATTTCAAAAATTAATACATAGCTACACTACTCAAGGCAGTATGGAACTGGCATAAGGATAGATAGGTTGATTTGTGAAATATAATTGAGACTCCAGAGATAAACCCATACGTTTATGGACAATTGATTTTTGACAAGGGTACCAAGACAATTAAAAGGGGAAAGAACAGCCTTTACACCAAAAGGACAACTGGATAGCCACACAGAAAGTAATGAAGTTGTACCTATTCCTCACATCAAATTTAAAAATTAACTCAAAATGGATCAAAGGTCTAAATATAAGAGCTCTTAAAAGAAAACATAGGAATAAAATTCAGTAATCTTAAATTAGGCAATGGTTTTCAAATATGACAATGAAAGCACTATCAACAAAATAAAAAATGGAGTTCATCAAAATTAAACACTTTTGTGCTTCAAAGGACCCCATAAAGAAAGTGAAAAAGACAACCGAGAGAATGGGAGAAAATATTTTTAAATCATACATCTGTTAAGAGTCTAGTTTCTAAAATAAATGTTACAATTCAGTAAAAACAAAAATAACCCAGTTTTAAAGTGAGTAACAAATATGAATAGATATTTCTCCAAAGAAGATATACAAATGTCCACTAAGCACATGAAAAGATGTTTCACATCATTAGTCTTTAGGGAAATGCAAATCAAAAGCTCAATGAAATACATGCTAGGGTGGCTTAAAAAGAAAGATGGTGAGGATATGGAGAAATTGAAACTCTCATGCATTGCTGAAGTACAGCTGCTCTGAAAAATAGTTTGGCAGTTCCTTAAAAAGTTAAACACAGAATTACCATATAACCCAGCAATTCCACTCCTAGGTATATACCCAAGAAAATTGAAAACATATGTTCACATGAAAATAGTTGAACTTGAATGTTTGTGACATTATCCAAAATAGCACAAAGAGTGGAAACTACCCAAATGTTCATCAACTAATGAATGGATAAATAAAATGTGGTATAGCCGTAGAATGTGATATCATTCAGCCATGGGAAAAATGTACTGATGAGACAGGCTGGGACCTGGGACCCTTTGCTGCAAGCGTTTGCACCTGGACAAATGTCTCCTTGAGCAACAGAAACTATACAAACTATACAAAGAAACTATAAGAGACTGAAAATAAATGCTGGCACGCACAGTTGAGGTGAATTATGAACAAGATACAAAAAGACCAAAAACCCAACTGCCACTTCTGAGGTGTCAGGAGCAGAAGCAGGGTACTGCGCATGCCCCCTGCACACACCACCACCAAAGGGGTGGGCAAACCACCCCTCTGGCCTGACACCTGGACCCGCCCTTACCCTCACCCCATATAAGGGACCAACTCGCCTCCACTCAGGGAGTGAGCAAGGGAACCTGTTACTTGTTTTTTTCTCTTCTGCTGCAGCAGGAGTCCCAGTTAGGCCTTGCCTGAATTTAAAGAGGCCAAGAACCCGGGTCAGTTACACTGATGCATGCTACAACATGAATGAATCCTGAGAACATTATGCCAGGTGAAAGAAAAACCAGACACAAAGGGCCACAATGTTGTATGACTCCATTTTTATGAAATGCCCCAAATTGGCAAATTCACAGAGACAGAAAGTAGGTTAGTCATTTCCAGGGACGTGGGGGGTGGGAGAATGGGTGGAGAGTGACTCCTAATTGGTACAGAGCTTGACTGGGGATAATGAGAATGTTCGGGAATAATATAATGCTAATGGCTGCACAACTCTGAATAGATTAAAACCACTGAATTTTATATTGTAAATGGGTAAATTTAGTGGTAAATGAATTATATCTCAATATTTTAAAAAGTAAGTCAGATCACACCATTCTTCTCAAAATGCTTCAACAAGTTCCTAGCTCAGAGAAAAAGTCAAAGGAATACAAGACTCTGTAGAGCCACTGCTTCTCTGAGCTCATCTCCCAACACTCTCCCACCTGACAGTCCCCTCCAGTCACACTGCCTCCTTTCTGTTTTTTAAACACGTGATCATGCTCCCACTTCAGGGCCTTTGCATTTGCTTTCCCCTCAGCCCTGGATTCAATCCTCCACATACCTGCACAATTAACTTCTGCACCTCTGAGGTCTTTGCTTGAATGTCCCCCTTTCAGTGAGGGCTACCCTAACTACATGCCCCAGTATTTCTTTTCCCCATCCTTACCTGGTTCTTCTCTTTTGCATTTATCCCCGTCTAAAATACAGCACGCTTCTCTTATTTATTTCTTACTTCGTATTTATTGTCTGTTTCCTCCCACTAGAATTTAAGGTCCGTGACAGCCAGAACTTTTGTCTGCTTGTTCACTACTATATGCTTCACACTCTACTGGGCAGACAGTAGGTGCTTACTAAATATCTGTTGGTGACTACAGAATAAATGTATGCCTACAGGGATAAACGGATTTGGAGGACCTGTTCCGAGAATGAAAGCATTTCCAGGTTCAAACAACAGACATACAAACGACTTTGGGGATAAACTTTTTTGAAGGTTGGATACTGCCTTTTATCAAACACTTATCCAAGCCTAAGAGCTGTCAGATGTTTTCTGACACCTGCTAGTTAATCATCGTGACCACACATGAAAGTGGCAGGCCCCAGGCCCTTTTCTTTCAGCAGCCAAGCGTGTGAGCTTTGCTCAGCTTCTCATCTTTGATGCCCACATTTTGCTTGTACTTCTTCCTCGATTTCACACAGTGACATGAACTGCTGGGGAACTCTCTCTGTCTGTCTCAGGACATTTGTGCTTTGAGTCTGTCTAACTCTGCACAGCTCTGCACACTAAAGACACTCTGGATGTGCCTACTGATAGGAGAAGGAGTCCTCCAGCAGGAACTCCATGCCATCTGACCTCGCAGCCTCCTGAGCTCCAGCCTCCTGAGCTCCAGAAAGCATCTTTGTTGTGCTTCCACATGCGCCCTGCAGGAGCACACATGATTAAATGTACAAACGTTTAACAGCAGGCTCAATGCACAGACTTTTGTATTATTGTTTTTAACTTTTGATTCATTCACTCTAGGGATTCAGCCTTTCCTTGATGGAGACCTAAAACATGAGAGAGAGAAGTTTTGGGGGCTTCTAAAAAATCATAGTGCTTTCAGGAATTTGAGTCTTAGCACGAAAAAATCCCATCTGCTGCTGCCATCTCCACTTTCTATTTTGCGGATAAAATAGCTCTTGCTTTGTGTCTGTGTGTAGAGCGTGGCAAAAAGATAGGAAACTCAAAAAATGTCAAAGGACCATTTCTGTCATCTTCAAAATCTTTCTCCTCTGGTATCCTGAGATGTCTGTCCTCTTTAGTCGCAAAAATGTTTTCTCGGGCTTCCCTGGTGGCGCAGTGGTTGAAAGTCCGCCTGCCGATGCAGGGGACACGGGTTCGTGCCCCAGTCCGGGAAGATTCCACGTGCCGCAGAGCGGCTGGGCCCGTGAGCCATGGCCACTGGCCCTGCGCGTCTGGAGCCTGTGCTCCGCAACGGGAGAGGCCACAACAGTGAGAGGCCCGTGTACCGCAAAAAAAAAAAAAAAAAAAAAAAAAGTTTTCTCTGCAGCAGCTGATCCTACCTGTGCTAATGATTTCAAGTAGCACCTGTAATCCAAATTAGTATAATCCAGAATCTAGCCCCAACACACCTGTTTTTGGTCTGCCTAAATATCCCACAGGTCCTTCAGCTTCTTTCTATCCAAGACTAACTTGTTATCTTTCCACCAAAACAAATTTTTTTAATTTAATTAAAATTTATTAATTAAATTAAAATTTATAAAATTAATACGAAATAAGAACCCCTGGTTCTCCTTGTGTTGTCAAGCCTGACTAATAGCATTACTTTCTCCCCCTCGAGGAAACCAGGAAATTCAAAATCAAGCTTGGCTCTCTGCTCTGTCTCCATGCAAATTCTGTCAGTCACTAAATGACTGCTTTGACCTTATTTTAATGAACTTCCTAAATTTTCCTGACCAGATATCTTTTGAAGAAGGATTACCCTCCTGCTCACACTCAAAAGCCAACAGTGGGGGCTTTCTTCTGCTCACTGCTTGAAAGCTGACTGCCCTCTACTCCCATCTTGCAACACTGATTACTTGGGTGACCGAGAAAATGAAACCAGTTAACCAGTTGTTCTCCCCAGCCCCTGCTGGCTGGCCTGGTGCTGGGCCTGGGTTCTGCCTTGTGCTAAGGAAGATCTGGCTCTGTTACCGAACCAAACTTGGGTCCACTCGCCCAACACACAACTACACCCAAATCTACCGACACTGGGCTGTGGTGAAGGAAAGTACAGTGGTTACTGCAAGGGACCCAAGATGCGGCCAAGCACGGAGAACAGGCAGCTCATGCTCAAAAGACCCAAACTCCCTGATGGCTTTCAAGGAAGGGTTTTTTAAAACTGTATGAGGGAGAGGGTCACAGTGTCTATCATCAGCTCCTGCACAGTTCTGTTTGGTTGATGGCGAGGTAACAGGGTGCTATTTCGGGAATCTCAACCATCAACCTTCTGGCTCCAATCAGTCTGGGATCTAAGCCCTGTGAGGTCAGCACGCAGTTAACTTCTTCCACCTGGTGGGGGTTTTAAGTATCTGCAAAACAACTCAAGGATAGGTCTCAGGACTTAACCATATAGCCCTTGATGAGGAACTAAAGGTCCTTGACTTTGTTTTATGCCTAAACTATTATTATTTTGTCCTGCTGGATTGTTTCCTTTGTTTTTGCATTATCTCATTTCTCTGATTAAATTTGCCCTTGGAACTCAGGAAAGGCCTAACAGGCTAAAGCTTTTCTACAAACAAGATGCCAGGACACAGGGCGTCTGTGCCCAGGAAGGCCCCACAGGGTCCTGCTCGGTTTCAACCCTATCACTTCCAGCCTATGTGAGCTTGGATGTGATATTATATGCATGCATGCAATAACACAGAAATCAGACCTATAAACATAGGTTATTGTAAGAAAGCATGGTAAATGCATAAGGTTGTAGAGATCCATAAGTTATCCCATTCTACTGGGCTGAGCCTCCCTAGATTTCTAAGGAAGGCTGTGTAAATTTTGCAGCTTCCATTTTTACTTTCAGGGAGGACTATACTATGGGAATCCCCACTACTCAGAAGCTGAGTCCCTCTCCCGTTTCACCACCATGCTGCCTCCTGAAAGTGGGCAAATGAGGCCCATGGTTCCCAGGGGTCCAGGCCTAACTGTAAAGCCCAGCTGGGGCTGTCTAAATCAATCCTGAGGTCCCATCCAATTGTCCAGTAAAGGATAAGGCCCAGAGGGCTGAGAAATCTGTTGCCTAGTGCACATGCATTATTCTCAATGAGAACATTATTTCTTTACAAACACAGATTCATTGTTCTGAATCCTAAGTGTGAACCAGGAATTGGAGCTAAGAGAATCTTACATTTAGAGCCCTAGGCTCAGCTACTGTCCCACTCCTCCTAGGGAGACATCTCTCTCTGCACCCAAGCCCCGCTTTCTACAAGAGCTTATATTAAGGAGACTGAAGCCGGAATTAACTGGACTATATACCGTGGGCCACTGCTTTGCCAAATGAACAGGAGCGAAGGACGAGGCTGCCCCCAAGTGGGAAACCCGCAAAAAACAGCGACGCTTCCAATCAGCTTGCAGTTCAGTTCAAGAAACTGAACGGGCTCTGCATTTCCAGCTCGCAGGAATTCCCCTCCTAGAAAGCTGCTGGGAAGGAAATTAGGGTGCATATTCTTTTACTATTACGGGGGGGGGGGCTGAGAAAACAGAATAGGTGGACCCGTTGTCTCCCAACCTCCCGACCCTATAAAGCACCTGGTTAAATGCAGACTCCGGATCCTCGCCGCGGAGATTTTGATTTGCTAAGGCAGCAGCACTGGGAACCTGGGGTCTAGGTTTCTAACCAAGTGCTACTGATCATCCGGCAGATTTGGAAATTCTTGGATGGGAAGCAACTTTCTGTTTTCCTTCCCGGGTCTCGAGCAGGAGCCGAGCTCTTGTGGGCCATGGGAACCCAGAAGTTGCTGTCTTCTCCTGAGCTTTCTCGCAGCCCCCAGCCGCCACTCTGGCGTCTCCCCAGCAGCCACTGCGGAACCCCGCCCACCAGCCCCGCGTCGGCCCCGGGTCCGCCCAACCACCGTGGTTTCCATGGCGACCCGGGCTGCGCCGCGCGCAGCTTCCCTAGCGCAGTGTAAGGTTGCATCTCTGCCCTAGCGTCCACCGCCCGACCGAGAAGGGGCTTCTAGTCCAGGACAGTCAAGCTAAGAAGTTACTTTTATTATTAATATTGATTTGAGTATTTCTTGTGCCCTTTTCTTATTTAAAATAAGCTGTAAGAGTTTTGTTTTTTCTGGGGGGTGGGGGAGTAGGGGGAGAGGAATTCGTGTGACGTGTCTTTCTAGTAGTTTTTTGTTTTTTTTGTTTTTTTTTTGCGGTACGCGGGCCTCTCACCGCCGCGGCCTCTCCCGCCGCGGAGCACAGACTCCGGACGCGCAGGCTCAGCGGCCATGGCTCACGGGCCCAGCCGCTCCGCGGCACGCGGGATCCCCCCGGACCGGGGCACGAATCCGCGCCCCTTGCATCGGCAGGCGGACCCCCAACTACTGCGCCACCAGGGAAGCCCTCTAGTACTTTTATGTAACATCTCACCTGCGTATTCCAATGCTTGGGATAGCATTTGGCTGAAAGAATTCATCATTTCTACTTGCCTTAGCGGTTTACCTTTCTTTGCTGAGTCCTTCCGCGGTGCACGCACGAGGACACTTAAGTCTTAAGGCTTATGCATGTAGGTAGTAACCGTCCACACCGAGGTGTTTCCCAGACCGTGGGCTTCCTGTTCCTTACTTTACTATCCCGTCCTGCCCTTCCTTCCAGGGGCTGCTGCCTCTGCCGAACCAGATGGAGGACGTCAGTTTCTCAGGGGGCCCAGGTGGGAACACAAAGACTGTGCTCTCAGAAGGTCTGGGCGGAGCTTGGCGCTCAGAGTCCTTGTTATTCTAATCAAGGAGCCCCAGCTCATTCTAATCAACTTCCATTAGGAGAGGGCTACAGCTTCTGGAAGGGCTGGGTTTTCTGGTTGTCAACCCTTGGGCCTGGGCATATTCTCAAAAGGTGCCATAAGTAGCATGGTCCTAACCTGGGGGGGCCAGTCGGCTTTTCTTTTTTGTCATCCAGGAGGACCAATGAGTTAGGGTGCTTCCTTGGGGCAGTTTGGCTGTTCAGGGTGGCCAGAGGCTAAGTGGAAACCTAGGCACCTCAGGAATCCTGTTGATGTGTGGAGTAAATGCTGGGGAGAAATGGGGAGCTCTAGGGAGGGGTGTTGCTTTTACTTTTCTCAGTAACCCAATGGGGAACTATTATTATTTCAACTTTACAGAAGAAGAAAGGGGAGAACAGAAAACTTCAGAAACTTGCCCAGTGGTGGAGTCCAGAATTAAACCACGCAGGGTCTGGCTTCCAAGCTCAGTACCTGAACTTAGTTTCATTTTCTTTTGACATAATGGAGCTTTTATTCAAGCCTCACCCCTCATTAATTTTTAAAAAATTTTTATTGGAGTATAGTTGATTTAAAACTCATTAATTCAAGCAAATTCATTCACTCATTTAACAGCTGTTTCATCTCCCCCTTTCCCGAACCCCTCCAACTGTAGTTCCATGGGGACAGAGACAACCACATCAATTTCATTGTGTTCAGGAATGTTTGCTCTTAGGAAAGTTTGATGAATGAATAAAGAGCAAAGAGAATAAGTGCTTCAGAGTTTTTTTGCGTTTATCATATAAATTAAAAGAACGAGACATAACAGATTTATAATTACCTTTTCTGGGCCAGGCACCTAAGATATTTTATCCCTATTTATTCCTGAAGCATGAGATAGGGATGGAGTGTAAGTTTCACTTGTTTCCTCTCTTTTTTTTTTTTTTGATGAGGAAACAGGTTAAGACACACTGATCGCTTGTGGTGGAGCTGGGATTTAGACTCAGCATTGTTTGCCTGAATCCCAACCCTACACTTTTCCCATATAACCACCCTGCCTGCTGGAGCATCGATCATGACATCATAGGGATCAAGGGGAAGGTAGAATTTTTTTTCTAAGTGACAAACTGGCAAGTGAAAGTTTGATTGTAGGTGTGTTATTCTTTGGCCAGACAACAAGCGCATGCACGAGAGGAGAGAGCAAGTATGTGAGTAATAGCAAAGTGCAGAGGCTGGGAGAAAGTTCTCCATGTCCAGAGGACTGTTCTTTGGCTTAGGTCCTGGCTTAGGAAATCCCGAAGGCTCCACATTAAAACACAGGCATTCCCGCCTGTAAAACTAGATGATTACTTACCAGCTCCTTCCATCACAGGCTTGCCTGAGATGAAATTGCAGGGTTTTTTCTTTTTTTTATAACTAAGAAGGTGTTGCGTAAGCACCAGAAACAGAACAATGTTGGATTTGGGGGGGGAGAAAGTTTGCTGTAGAATATGTATTTCTTAAAGCCTGTGGTGTGTGTCCTGGTTTATCTTCCTAGAAGAGTCTCTTCTGGGCTCTAATCGTTTATCAGAGGGCATGTGGTTTGGTTTTAGGTAAAAGCCAACCTCTGTTTCCAACATGTAACTGATACACTCTCCTAGTTTTCCCAGCCCTTAATTTGTTAACACTTATGTTTTCTTTTCTCTCGTTCGGTTGCCATTTTCCTTTATATCTCCCCTGTTGTCCCTCTCAGTGTCACGAGTTTTTGTATTAACCATGCCCCTTGCCTTTGCCTTGACTTCTGCTCCGCCTGCCAGGGTTTTTATGGATGATAGTTAAGCAATCCTGGTGGCTACCTTGGAGAAAACCAGGGTCTTGTTATGCCTGTAGGTGGCATGTGCAGACTGCAGTCTGGGGTGGGGGGTCGGGGGGTCGGGGGGCAAGGCTTAATTTCTTGGAAGATTTCAGGGGATTGCAAGAAACAGTATTGAAACAATGAAGTACTGAGGTCTTAAAAACATCTTGGTATTCAACAAGGAGTGAGGTACAGACTTATTAAGCAAACATCTGTTTATCTGCATATACTGACACCACCAGTTCTCCACTATGCTCTCAAGCAATTGCAAACCATAATTTTAAAACAGCTTTTTTCTTTTTTCTTTAGCTTCTGATGTTTTCTTTTCCACAGGCAGGCCAGTCAGTTTGTGTTTGAGTTAATCACCTGTCCATTGGAATCTAAAAGCACATCTTGACTGTGTGTCGGTTATGTCAATGCAGAGCCAACTGAGTAATTGAAAGTAGTATAAATTAAAAGTAGTAGTAATTAAAAGAGAAGTAGTAATTTAAAAACAAAAGTAATTAGAAGAGAAGCCACCGCAATGAGAAGCCAGCACACTGCAACAAAGAGTAGCCCCCGCTTGCTGCAACTAGAGAAAGCCCACATGCATCAACGAAGACCCAACGCAGCCCAAAATAAATTAATTAATTAATTTAAAAAATAACAATAATAAAAATAAAAGTAGTAGTAATTGGGCTTCCCTGGTGGTGCAGTGGTTGAGAGTCCACCTGCCAATGCAGGGGACACGGGTTCATGCCACGGTCTGGGAACGTCCCACGTGCCGCAGAGCGGCTAGGCCCGTCAGCCATGGCCGCTGAGCCTGCGCGTCCGGAGCCTGTGCTCCACAACGGGAGAGGCCTGCATAACGCAAATAAATAAATAAATAAAATTAAAAAGAAGATATAATAAATGTAAATATTTATGCACCCAACCTAGGAGCACCTCAATACATAAGGCAAATGCTAACAGCCATAAAAGGGGAAATCGACAGTAACACAATCATAGTACGGGACTTTAACACCCCACTTTCACCAATGGACAGATCATCCAAAGTGAAAATAAATAAGGAAACACAAGCTTTCAATGATACATTAAACAAGATGGACTTAATTGATATTTATAGGATGTTCCATCCACAAACAACAGAATACACATTCTTCTCAAGTGCTCATGGAACATTCTCCAGGATAGATCATATCTTGGATCACAAATCAAGCCTTGGTAAATTTAAGAAAATTGAAATCTTATCAAGTATCTTTTCCGACCACAACACTATGAGACTAGATATCCATTTCAAGAAAAAAAACTGTAAAAAATACAAACACATGGAAGCTAAACAATACACTACTAAATAACCAGAGATCACTGCATAAATCAAAAAATATCTAGGAACAAATTACAATGAAAACATGATGATCCAAAACCTATGGGATACAGCAAAAGCAGTTCTAAGAGGGAAGTTTATAGCAATACAATCCTACCTGAAGTAACAAGAAACATCTCAAATAAACAACTAACCTTACACCTAAAGCAATTAGAGAAAAAAGAATTAAAAAAATGCAAAGTTAGTAGAAGGAAAGAGATTATAAAGAACAGATCAGAAATAAATGAAAAAAAAAGGAAGGAAATGATAGCAAAGATCAATAAAACTAAAATCTGGTTATTTGAGAAGATAAACAAAATCGATAAACCATTAGCCAGACTCATCAAGAAAAAAGGGAGAAGACTCAAATCAATAGAATTAGAAATGGAAAAGGAGAAGTAACAAGTGACACTGCAGAAATACAAAGGATCATGAGAGATTACTACAAGCAACTATATGCCAATAAAATGGACAACGTAGAAGAAATGGACAAATTCTTAGAAAAGCACAACCTTCTGAGACTGACCAGGAAGAAATAGAAAATACAAACAGACCAATCACAAGCACTGAAATTGAAAATGTGATTAAAACTTTTCCAGCAGGGCTTCCCTGGTGGCGCAGTGGTTGAGAGTCCGCCTGCCGATGCAGGGGACACGGGTTCGTGCCCCGGTCCGGGAAGATCCCACATGCCACGGAGCGGCTAGGCCTGTGAGCCATGGCCGCTGAGCCTACGCGTCCGGAGCCTGTGCTCCGCAACGGGAGAGGCCACAACAGTGAGAGGCCCGCGTACCGCAAAAAAAAAAAAAAAAAAATTTTCCAGCAAACAAAAGCCCAGGACCAGATGGCTTCACAGGCAAATTCTATCAAACATTTAGAGAAGGGCTAAAAGCTATCCTTCTCAAACTCTACCAAAATACAGCAGAGGGAGGAACACTCCAAACCCATTCTACAAGGCCACCATCACCATGATACCAAAACCAGACAAAGATGTCACACACAAAAAAAAACTACAGGCTAATATCACTGATGAACATAGATGCAAAAATCCTCAATGAAATACTTGCAAACAGAATCCAACAGCACATTAAAAGGATCATACACCATGATCAAGTAGAGTTTATCCCAGGAATGCAAGGATTCTTCAATATATGCAAATCAATCAATGTGATAAACCATATTAACAAACTGAAGGAGAAAAACCATATGATCATCTCAATAGATGCAGAAAAAGCTTTCGACAAAATTCAATACCAATTTGTGATAAAAACTGTCAAGAAATAGGCATAGAGGTAACTTATCTCAACGTAATAAAGGCCATATATGACAAACCCACAGCCAACATCATCCTCAATGGTGAAAAACTGAAACCATTTCCACTAAGATCAGGAACAAGATAAGGTTGCCCACTCTCACCACTCTTATTCAACATAGTTTTGCAAGTTTTAGCCACAGCAATTGAGAGAAAAAGAAATAAAAGGAATTCATATTGGAAAAGAAGAAGTAAAACTGTCACTGTTTGCAGATGACATGATACTATACATAGAGAATCCTAAAGATCCTACCAGAAAACTACTAGAGCTAATCAATGAATTTGGTAAAGTAGCAGGATACAAAATTAATGCACAGAAATCTCTGGCTTTCCTATACACTAATGATGAAAAATCTGAAAGTGAATTAAGGAAACAATCCCATTCACCATTGCAACAAAAAGAATAAAATAGCTAGGAATAAACCTACCTAAGTAGACAAAAGACCTATATGCGAAAAACTAGAAGACACTGATGAAAGAAATTAAAGATGATGCAAACAGATGGAGAGATATACCATGTTTTTGGATTGGAAGGATCAACATTCTAGTGAAAATGACTATACTACCCTAGTGCAATCCCTATCAAACTATCAATGTCATTTTTCACACAACTAGAACAAAAAATTTCACAATTTGTATGAAAACACAAAAGACCCCGAATAGCCAAAACAATCTTGAGAAAGAAAAATGGAGCTGGAGAGATCAGGCTCCCTGACTTCAGACTATACTACAAAGCTACAGTAATCAAGACAGTATGGTACTGGCACAAAAACAGAAATATAGATCAATGGAATAGGATAGAAAGCCCAGAGATAAACCCACCTTATATGGTCACCTTATCTTTGATAAAGGAGACAAGAATATACAATGGAGAAAAGACAGCCTCTTCAGTAAGTGGTGCTGGGAAAACTGCACAGCTACATGTAAAAGAATGAAATTCGAACACTCCCTAACACCACACACAAAAATAAACTCAAAATGGATTAAAGACCTAAATGTAAGGCCAGACACTAGCAAACTCTTACAGGAAAACATAGGCCCAGCATTCTATGACATAAATCACAGCAAGATTCTTTTTGACCCACCTCCTAGAGAAATGGAATAAAAACAAAAGTAAACAAATGGGACCTAATGAAACTTCAAAGCTTTTGCACAGCAAAGGAAACCATAAACAAGACAAAAAGACAACCCTCAGTTTGGGAGAAAATATTTGCAAATGAAGCAACTGATAAAGGATTAACCTCCAAAATTTACAAGCAGCTCATGCAGCTCAATATCAAAAAAAAAAAAAACCCAATCCAAAAATGGTCAGAAGACCTAAATAGACATTTCTCTAAAGAAGATACACAGATTGCCAACAAACAATGAAATGATGCTCAACATCACTAATCATTAGAGAAATGCAAATCAAAACTACAGTGAGGTGGGCTTCCCTGGTGGCGCAGTGGTTGAGAGCCTGCCTGCCAGTGCAGGGGACACGGGTTCGTGCCCCGGTCTGGGAAGATCCCACATGCCGTGGAGCGGCTGGGCCCATGAGCCATGGCCTCGGAGCCTGCGTGTCCGGAGCCTGTGCTCCGCAACGGGAGAGGCCACAACAGTGAGAGGCCCGTGTACCGAGAAAAAAAAAAAAAAAACTATAGTGAGGTATCACCTCACACCAGTCAGGGCGACCATCATCAGAAAATCTACAAACAGTAAATGCTGGAGAGGGTGTGGAGAAAAGGGAACCCTCTTGCAGTGTTGGTGGGAATGTAAATTGATACAGCCACTGTGGAGAACAATATGGAGATTCCTTAAAAAACTAAAAATAGAAGTACCATACGACCCAGCAATCCCACTACTGGGCATGTACCCTGAGAAAACTGTAATTCAAAAAGAGTCATGTACTACAATGTTCATTGCAGCTCTGTTTACAGTAGCCAGGACATGGAAACAACCTAAGTGTCCATTGACAGATGAATGGATAAAGAAGATGTGGCACATATATGCAATGGAATATTACTCAGCCATTGAAAGAAACGAAGTTGAGTTATTTGTAGTGAGGTGGATGGACCTAGAGACTGTCAAACAGATTGAAGTGAGTCAGAAAGAGGAAAATGAATACTGTATGCTAACACATATATGGATCTAAAAAAAAAATTGTTCTGAAGAACCTAGGAGCAGGACAGGAAAAAAGATGCAGATGTAGAGAATGGACTTGAGGACACGGGCAGGAGGAAGGATAAGCCTGGACGAAGTGAGAGAGTGGCATGGACAGATATACACTACCAAATGTAAAATAGATAGCTAGTGGGAAGCAGCCGCATAGCACACCCCAAGGATGTCAGAGCAGAATTCAAAGCTGACAGCTCCAGAGGTGAAGACCTCATCCAGAGACTGCCTGGGAGTCAAAGTATGCTCCCCTCTAGCAGCTCCAATGGAAGGAGAAAGGAATCAGACAATGTGGGGTTCAGTTTGGGGTCCCCCCAAACAGACATTAAGCATAAAAATGGATGGAAACATGCCATCACGGAGAGCGCAGGGAAGACTATTACGGGGAGAATGCCAAGAGGCTGTCTGAACAGAAGTGTGCCGAGTCCTGCTAACCTAACACGTCCCAAAAGTTAAGTGGCCCCTCAGATGGCCAGCCTCTCGCTGAATGTGTCAGAGGGCCCCTGGGAGAACCATGAGTTTCATGTACATCCATGGACCCACTGCAGAGGCACACGGTGTGCTCAGCAGGGCTTGGTTTGACCAATTGTCACCACCTGGGGTAGACAGGAGATCAGTACAGACACCCCGAGTGGTCACCAGGCAAACAACTCATGAGCAATAGGAAAAGATACCACCTTCAAGTCACCCCATTTCCAAAGAGATCTCCAAAGCCGATTTGAAGGGATCCTTCCCCCTCCAGTATGTTGGTGACAGCCTCTCCTGGAGGGGTAAGCCACCATGTAAACCAGAGCAAGGGGCCAGTGTACTGGAGACATATTTCTAATAATTTTCTGCGTATGCCGAATAAGATCAGGGGTCTTTCTTCAGAAGAGAGCAACTCCTCTTGGCCTTTCCGGGGGCCTAGACTGTCCGAATCAGAATTGGTAATCACATCTCCAGAAGGGAGAGGCAAGTCTAAAGGTGCCAGCCTGGACAGGGAGGCCAGGGAGTGGAGAGATGGGAGTGAGAGCCATGCAGCTGTGGAAGGCAAAGGGGGCACCCATCCCCCAGGACAAGGCTGTGCAGCAGAGGCAGCTCTGGAAGAGACTAGCTTTTGGAAACCTCAAGGCAACTATGGTATGAAACCAAAGCTGGGGAAGACAGTCTCATGATTGGCACTTGTATAACATGCCACGTGGCCACTGGGTTTGAGACACAAGCTCCTTCATATATTACCTCTTAATTTCATTTTCCATAAATATGAAATGGGCATTGTCTTAGTCTCTTTGGGCTGCTGTAAGAAAAATACCGTACACTGGGTGGCTTAAAGAATAAATATTTATTTTTCACAGTTCTGGAGGCTGGAAAGTCCAAGATCAAGGTGCCAGCAGACCCAGTGTCTAGTGAGGGCCTGCTCCCTGGTTCATAGATGGCTGTCTTTTGCTGTGTTCTCACATGGCAGAAGCAGAGAGGGGAAGCAAGCTCTTCTGTGACTCTTTCGAGGGTACTAATCCCATTCATGAGGACTCCACCCTCATGACCTCATCTAATTCTAATCCCCTCCCAAAGGCCCCACCTCCTAATACCATCTCATTAGGGGGTAGAGTTTCCACATATGAATTCTGTTGGGGGGAACAAACCTTCAATTCATAAGAGGGATAATTATCAGAGTAAAGTATAAACTGTGAGATACTATGCAAATACATTGATTGTGTGTGTGTGGCAGAACAAAAGCCATTAGCTAATTAAAAGTAATCTTAGAAAATAGTTATTTTGAAAGGTAAATGCTATAGCATTCTTCTGGTTGAATAGATATCTCTCTCCGATGCCTGCATTTTTCATGAGTGTGATGATTCTATTCATTTTGCTGTGTAGTAGTTTGTGTGGGAATAAGTATTATATGTGTTTCATCTAAAATACATTTTAACAACCAAGCATTAGAAAATAAAATCTGTCTCTCCAATTTAAGTGCTATGTAGGTAGAAAATGATTAATGCATTTTTATTTCATAGAATAAGCTCAGATTAGGAATTTAAAATACCTTGCTAGATCTTTATGCAAAAAATTTTCTTATTTGAATTCATTCTCTTTCCTTGTTTTTGGAAGTGAATTACATGATTTGTTACAAACAATAGTAAAATATAACATTCCAAAGCTATTTTGAGATACAGATAAAATGGTAGAATATTATTAAAGTATGCTTATAATATTTTTATAAGATTTGGGAAGCTGAGTAACATGGCTTGCATCAACAGAGATAACAAAATACATCTGGAAAATAAAATCTATAAAATCTAGATGAAGCACGAAGGATTTGTAACTTTGTATTTTATACTTCTAGGGAGGTTATGTTCTGCTACCCACAAAATGACCTCCAGAATGACCAGCTGTGGGGGACACTGGGAAATGTCCAGTACTGCATGTTCATCTCATAAACTTAGAGATGCGAAGCCAAGGTTTGACTTCTCTTTTGTTTTGTCACATAATAACATTTTAAATAACTAAGTATTAGCATTGGCAATCTTCTGAAAAATTAATTAACGTTCTGGTTTATACACTGTGGTAAAATCAATTATGTACTGAAGGTCTACCATGTGCAAGATGCTGTACAGGATGCTATAACAGACACAGAAAGGAAGAAGAGACAGTTACTCCAGAGTGTGGAGTTCTATAAGAGAAGCGCAACAGTGCTTGGGGAGCAAAAGAAGTTATGGTACTGGTGGAATCAGGAGAGGCCTTATTTGTCAGATAGTAAGAAAGGAGGCTTTGAAGGATAGATAGTAGTTGAACAGATTAAAAAAGGAATACCAGTTGGTGGAAATAGCATGAGTACAGTCATAGAGGTAAGATGCTTGGATTTTGTTGAAGGAGTAATGAGTTGCCTAATGTCCAGATTATTAGTCAGGATTGGTTTGGTTTCAAGTGATGGAAGCACTACTAAAACTAGTGGGGCATCAGAAAAAAATGAATTGGTTTGATTATTTGAAAATGTTTTGGGGTTCCATCTAGCAACTTAACACAATATAACATGAGCTTTCAGTCTCTCTCCATCGCTTGGCTTTGCTTCCAAGATGGCAAGCACTCTCATCCATCTTTCATATTGTATTTGGCAACTTTCTTATAGAGGTGTCTTCTAAAACAGACTTCTCCAAAGAGTTCCTCAACTTTGTTTTCTCTTTGTTCTGGGATCCTTAACCAGTGCCGGAATATAGAAGCTGAAATGAAAAGCCTTGGGTATGAATCATGGCCCTGCCACTTATTAACTGAGGGGCTTTGAATGAGTTACTTAAACTCTCCAAGATTCAGTTTCATCATCTTCAAAATGGGCACAGTATTTACTCTTCGACTTTGAAGGAGTTTTGTGAAGATTAAATGAATAAAGTCCATGGAAGTACTTTGAAAATTATTAAGTGCTGTATAAGTGTAGGATTTGATGAGTCAAAGTAAGATTAATAGTATGTCTATTTGGTACATCCAAACTTATCCTAGAACTCTCTTACCTTTTTGGTAGGTGTTTATACCCCTTTCAGAAAACAGTCCATGTCATTGTCATTATCATCGTCATCAAAACAGTGAATGTTTTTTAAGTACCAACTCTGTATGTGTCAAACATGTTGCATTCAGGGTCTCATATATTCCTCCCAGCAGTCCATTTTACAGAAGAGGTCACTGATCTCAGGTGAGGATCTTGTCCAAGGTCACCTAGTTAGTAAGTGGCAGAGCCGGTGTCCAAACCCATTTGACATGAGAACCCTTGCTTTGAACCCCTCCGTTCTGTTTCCTCTCCAGCCTCCTATTCTTCAATCCTGTGGGCCATTAACACCAGATTTCTTAACCAAGTCATGCCTAGGCCACCACTGCTTTAAACTCTTAGATACTGCATAGATCTGTTCAGATTTCTGGTTATCCTGAATGCCATCCCTAGAATGTGACTGTGAACTTTTGGTTGAGTAGATTTCGCTGTGAAGACATCTGTATGTAGTATGCTGTTGATGTGTCCCTGTATTGAATTATAGCCACTGTGCACTGTTAGATTACATGTTTATGTGCCCTTTTTGAGCTTTATGACGTAGAATCCATTTTTCTTGTTTCAGCCAATGTCTTTGGAAAGTGTAAGTGGTTTAGTTCTCTGGAACCAAACTTATCAAAAGCACTTTTCCCTTGGGAACTTTTGGTTCGTTCCCAGTAATGAGTTTAACATTAAGATCTGTTGTCCCCCTAAGTTCATAGGATCCATACCCAGTGGACGTGCAGGGCTTGAAGCTTATATCTTGTACCCAGAACTGGCCTCTGGACTCCAGACGCATACGTACACCTTCTTGATTGATGTGGCCATTTGAATGTCTCACTGGAGCTCCACACTTGGCAGGTCCAAAACTATATTCATGGATCCCCGCTCTCCATCCCGTAATACCACTTTTCCTCTGTAGTGTCCTCCACTGTGCACCTAACTGCCCAGGCTAGATCCCTGAGGTCATCCCTGCCTCTCCTTTTCCCACCTCCATATTTGGTCCTTTCCAAATCCTGTCAATTTTTACCTCCTAAATATCTTTTTGAATCCAGCGCCTCCTCTTCATGCTCGCCCCCTTACCATCCGCTCTCCCTGGATGACTGCAAGAGCCTCCTACCTTGTCCCCCTTAACCACTCTGACTCTCACTCTGATCTCCACACCACCATCAAAGGGATTTTTTCAAATGTCATAGAAGGTCACTCTGCAATGGATTGCTGTGGCCCTTAGAATAAAGATGGACCACATTAACATGTCCCTCTGGGCTCAGGCTGTTTCCACCTCTGCCTCTTGCCCCCTTCACACCAACCACAGGGCCCTCTTCAGTTCCCCTGTGGTGGTGCACGCTCTCTATCCCACCAGCAGCCCCTTACTTACTTAAGTGATAATCACTTCAGATCCAAGCCCAAAGCCCCATAAGAGCTTCCCACCCACCACCTTCAGACTAGGTCTGGTCTACTTGTTTACTTGCTCCCAGAGTGCCCTGTTTTCCTCTTTCAAGGAAACGAAATGTAAAATGTAATGAAGTAGAATGTAAGGAGGGTCTTCAAGGTCAAGAACAAGTCTGTGCAGCTCACTGGGAACTAGCACAGTGCTTAGATCTTAATAAGCACTCAATACTTATCAAATAAATGAATAAATGCAGAAATAACTGTAACGTTTGTGGGAAGCCACTCATTTTTAGTGGATTGCCATGTGTCTATCAATCAGCTCTGATCTATGTATTATTATATATATATGGAATATATGTTTGTATATTGTGTATTCCACATATATAATAATTTCCATTTTGTTAGCTTTAAGAGTTGAGTTGGGACCTTTTAAGGAATAATTCAGATAAGAACATCTTTCTTTTTTAAACACTCCTTTCTTTTAAAGCCATTTCTGGTTTAAATTTTTCTAGAATACATTAGAAATCTTTCTGCCATTTCAGTATACACCAGTCATAGTTAAATATTGTCTTGACAATTGATGTTTGTTATGAATATTCACTATCTGTATTCTTATTTTATTCTTTTATTATTATCATCTATCTCACCTCTGAGTCATTGCAGCTGCCTGACTATGACATCTTTTTCCTAGGCTTATTTTCCTTCCACTCTGCTTTAGATTTAGAAATTAATTAAGCATACTTGTTAAGCTTGTCTGTTAAATAATAGTTGACAAAGCTTTGAATGAAAACATAAGAAGCAAAGTGCATTCATTTTTCTTTGATACAGTGTTACTTTAGCTCTTTTCACCTATGTCCTGGACCGGCTTCTAGATGCTTGAAGTAGTGACACATTTGATAATCTGGGAAGAGCAATATTGCTGTAGATATTCATGCATTTAAGAATGACCGCAGTTAAAATAGAATGCAAACCACCTGATAAATAAAACTGAAGAGAACACAAACCAAGCATGAAATTGCATCACGTGATTTCCCCTGTCTACATACTAAGTAGATACCTCTTCAGGAGGTAACTAATTTGTAGTTAGGAATGGAGAAGTAGAAAAAAATCCCATTAATATCTACAGTTAGCCCAACTTCTGTATATTTGTCCACATGACAAATACTTTACTCCAAAAATGTTTCTCACAATTCTGTTTTTTTAAGTGGTGAAATAGGGATAGATTGCTTAAGGAGTTGCCCCAAGAATTCAATCAGTATTTGCAAGACTTCGGCAAAGAGAATCTCCAGGCTCTGCCATTCTCTACTTCAAAGGCACAATTCAGAATTATTTCAGCAAAATATGATGATAGGAAGACACTCCCCTCCCTGCTAAGAATTCTGGCTGGGCCATTCCTTGTATTCTGCTGCATCTTTGGGGGTGCCGAGTTTGGGGCTGAGTGAAATGGGCTGTGTAGAGAACTTCATTCCAGGCAGGGATATGAGGGCGGCCTGGCTGACACAGTTGTCCTCCCATCAGCAGCCGGCTGGTCTGCTGGTTTGACCTGCCGGGCAGGTGTCCTTCTTTCCCAGCTTTTCAAGAGTCTCTCAAACCTGTGCTGTTGGCTGAAGTGAGTGACTTTTCTAGGAGAAGAGGGCTATCTTTCCGTCAAAAGTCTATGAATAGGTGCATTCCCCTGTTAGAACTTTGCAGCAGAGTCATTCCAGATAGCGAAAGCGTTTAAGTATAAAGTCCCAACAGAAGGGAGATGCCCTGAATTCCTGGGACCCACTTCTGGAGGGAAGTCAACTGGGGGCAGAGCAGCGGCTTCATCTCAGTCTCATTGCCTTGGTAACCTTAAGTAACTTCTAGCTCTTTTTACCCTTCAGAACAACAACAGAGGACTTGTCTTAACTAATTTATGTAACAAACTTTTGGAGACCCTATTATGAACAGATGCTGCCTTAGGCACTGGGGACACAGTAGGGAACAAAACAGACAAAATGTCCCTCCCTTCCTAGCACTTACGTTCCAGTGGAGTGAGACAGAAGATAAAACACACACGTAAATAAGTAACCCACAGGGACTTCCCTGGTGGTCCAGTGGTTAAGAGCCCTGCACTCCCAATGCAGGGAGCATGGGTTCAATCCCTGGTCGGGGAAATAAGATCCCACAGCATGGCCTAAAAATAAGAAAAAAAGACTGACCCATGAAATGGGGCAGATGGCAATAGGTGTTTTGGAGGAAAATAAAGCAGCAAATCGGGGTAGAGAGTGCTGGAGCGATTGCGATTTTACATGTGGTGGCCAGGGGTGTCTTACTGAGATGATAACTGTAAGGAACTGAGGAGAGGCTTCAGAGAAGGATTTGACCCTGACTGGGGGCCACAGCAAGTGCAAGAGCCCTAATTGCAAGCCTTGTTGTTGTCGTTATTGTTGGTGTGTTCCTTTGGGAAGAATTTTATACGTGTGTGGGGATGTGTCTCTGCTGGTGCACGTCCTTAACAAATGCACACAAATGCCATCACTCAAGAGCATACCGTCTGCTAGTTTCTCACATCAGCATGTCTTAGAGGCCTTTCCACAACAGACAAACAGGTCTACTTCGTTCTTCGGTGGCTGCATCGTATTCCACGTCGTGTATGTGCTGTGTGTAGTTAACTAGCTCCCCATGAACGGACTGGGCTCCACTGGGTTTACAGCCCAGCTCCAGGTCTGAGAACTGAAGGGCATTTTCCCCACCCGTTTCTGTGTTCTCCTTTGCTGTCACCCATATCAGCCACACAGGTGTATCTCGGCCCCTCTCGTGCCAACATCTGTGCCTTCCTTGCTCTTTCCCGTCCTTCTCATCCTCAGTTCAGGAAAGACCTGACCACACTCGTTCCAGAGTCCTCAATACAAGTGTCACTCTTGCTGACAGATGTCCTGTCAGTGCCTCCTTTGGTCACTGATTCAGATGTGGAAGGAAACTCTGCGGAAGAGGATTCAGAAATGCATTGTGCTGGCATGTCACCGACGGGCATGGTGTCACTCCCTGACGTCATTGTGTTTCATTTCTTCCTAAGTCTGTGTTCATCTGGAATCTGAATGGGCCTCAGCAGCACTGAACAGGCGGCTTCATTCTGGCCTCTAGTGGATGATGCTATTTCAACACGCAGGCTGGCCCCATTAGTTAGCATTCCCTGCTGCACACAGACGGGCAGTGTGAGCAGCTCTACAGCTGCAGGCACATGTCCTTTTGTTACAAATATGTAACTCCCTGCAGCAGATCCCTAGCAGGAAAGTAAAACTGACTTCTGACTTTGTCTGAATATCTTTCCAGAAGTCAAGCGCGGCATAAACTCTACCTGTATAGTGAAAAGCAAGTGGAAGAAAATAAAATTCTCATTTTCAACCCAGGAAAAAAAAAAAAAAAGCACTTTTTTTTTTTCTTGGTCCCTCCAAGCGACTCCAAAATCTGTTGGGGAAAAATGATAACTTCTCAGCCTGTAAACTCCAGATGGGTAACCCAGTTTGTTTCCTGACCTAACATTCTGCCGGACTTCAGAAGAGCATTGTATCTTTTTTCTCTTGTGGAAGGTCTTGGAAATATTTGGGTAACTAATAACCAAAGTAATTTGAGATGAAAGCATTCTAGTGCTTAGAACAGCATTTGTAACCTTTGGTATAGTTCTTTGTATGCAGAGGTGGTGGCTTTTGTGGCAATCCTCTTTGCTTCTTTCTTTGTCTAAATACTGAAGGTTTTCATTTCTCTTTGTAGTAAAATATTTTTTCTAGTTTGTCCATTTCCCCATCTATTTATAACTTTTTAAGTTGTATGGGAACAGAAAGCTACTACTTCTGCCTTTTCTCATCCTTTTGGGCTTTGTTTTCTTTGCTTTCTCCATCCCTGCTGGCTCCAAAGGCTACAGTGCCCTGTGCATGTGTTACTGAAACATGCTCTGTGAGTGGCACGTGGAGAGGGAAACTTGCTTCATTTTCCAAGCCCATTTAACGGGCTTATTCTGCCTGAGACATTGGGCTGAGGTGAATGGTGGGCAGTAAGTGCAGGGAGGAACCTGAGATCCAGTCATTGGCTTCCTTACCTCCATGTGATGCCGCATTAGTCAGCCCAGTGGGTTAACACAATGGGGCTGCTCTCTGGGGTCTGCCACTGGGGCAGCTGGCCTGGGGGTCCATCCACGTGTAAGAACATGCAGAGAGTGGAAGTGAAAGGCAGTGAATTATGCATAAGGAAAGAGGTTTCCTTATACACAGTAAAAGGGCAAAACCGTTGATGTTGCATTTTTTTAGATGATAGAAGAGGTGAAGCCTGTTGAGTTGTTTTTACCTAAATTGTGTGTTAGGTTGTCTGTGTCCTTCGAACATAGATGTCAGGTGGCTTCTTATTTCCAAATTATGTGTCTCTGGGTAATTTAGCAGAGAACACATTACTTGGGGAGTCGTTAAGTTGCATATTAAAGGAATGCTGAACTTAACTTAACTTAGTCACTTAACTCTAATAAATAAAATGGTCCAATAAGTCATTTTGTTCTGGGGGCATCTCTTAGACCAGAGAGAGATTTTATGAGTTGGGTGTGATTGTGATGATGTTGAGATATACACATGAACTTCCAAAAGACTTCTCTGTTATTCAAGAACCAAGTGGTCCTGTCATCAAGCAAGTAAATTGTTTCCCTGTGCTTTTATTGCTGTAGATCTCAAAGCATTTCAAGACCATTTCAAGCATTTCCTCCGCTGAAGCAGAGGAGAGAAGCTCCACCAGGATTTATCCCGGTGCTTATGCATTTAGTAGGTGGCCAAGTTGTTAATATGCAAAGTGGTCAGATCTGTCAGATGGATGCAGGTGAAGAGAGAACACTCACATGTGCCAGACCCAATTAAATGTGAAAGCCAGGAGGAACTGATAAGCAGGGGTGAAGGAAGGGAACCTAGAGCCATGCCTCTCAAACTGCTAGAGTGTTGGCATCACTTTCAGAGAAGCATTCATAAGATCTGTGGTCTCAAGAATAATTTTTACAACTTTCCTCCAAAAGTTCCTTATTAGAGAATCATCACTGAATGCCACCAGCATCACTTCTTTTTTTTTAATTAATTAATTAATTTATTTATTTATTTTTGGCTGCGTTGGGTCTGTGTTGCTGCGTGCAGGCTTTCCCTAGTTGCGGCGAGTGGGGGTTACTCTTTGTTGCGGTGCACGGGCTTCTCATTGTGGTGGCTTCTCGTGTTGCGGAGCACGGGCTCTAGGCGCGTGAGCTCAGTAGTTGTGACCCGTGGGCTCTAGAGCGCAGGCTCAGTAGTTGTGGTGCAAGGGTTTAGTTGCTCTGTGACATGTGGGATCTTTCTGGACCAGGGCTTGAACCAGTGTCCCCTGTATTGGCAGGTGGATTCTTTTTTTTTTTTTTCTTTAACATCTTTATCGGAGTATAATTGCTTTATAATGGTGTGTTAGTTTCTGCTGTATAATGAAGTGAATCAGCTATGTGTATACATATATCCCCATATCTCTTCCCTCTTGCGTCTCCCTCCCACCCTACGTATCGCACCCCTCTAGGTGGACACAAAGCACCGAGCTGATCTCCCTGTGCTATGCGGGGCAGGTGGATTCTTAACCACTGCGCCACCAGGGAAGTCCCCAGCATCACGTCGTAACTGTGCTCTCACTTCTCTTCCTCTTGACACTGCTCAAGGAGGAAGTATCAGGCTCAATCCCAGCAGCTCTGTGTGAAAATACCAATATGCCCATCAGAACCTCAGCAAGGACCACTCTCCACGTTGGTTTTTCTGTGGTTCCCGTGGGCTGCATTTATGTGGTCACGTAGGACATGCTTCTTGAAGACGGAAAGCTACTCCTGTGACCAGTCACGGCTCTGCCCCTCAGGAGTGCACCACCCTTCAGAGATAGAGTGGGTCCATTTTGTTGAGAGTTTTCAGTGCCACACATCACAGAAGACCAGCTTGCCCTTCCTGTGTAGGGAACTGTCCATTCTTCGTTAAAGGAACAGCACTAGAGAATTTTCATCAATCCACGAGCCATGTAAAGACTTACGTGATCAAACAGGGTTGGATTTTCGTGTCTACCATCAGCTTCCCACCCTCTGAATTACCATAAAGACTGACTTGCACATATCACCACCTGAAGGAAACTCCTACCAGGATGTCAGAGATTCAGGGAGGCAATAATGAACACTTCTTCCCTTCCCAATTATGGGGAGACAGGAGTCAGACAGAGAGATTAAAATATCAGCTTTATTATGCTGCAGCACGGCTGTAGTCATGGGTTCAAGTTGGCCTCAGATGCACAAGACATGATAGGTTTTAATCTCATATTACATTTAGAGGGCTTTATAGAAAGATACAAGGCATGACGTGCAGTAGGCACAGTATCTTCATGCTATCCAGAGGCATGCGGGCTCACGTGGACGCACAGAAGCCATAACTCTTCTTCCTTGTTAATGTCATACATCATTCTAGACATGCAGGCCCGAGGCCTACATGCCAACTCACCACTCCCCCAACCCCGGTGCAGAGTCACTCAGTCGAGTGGAAAACACACTCCCCGTTTATCTTTGCTCTTTCTAAGGTAGTTCTGAGGGGGGCTTACCATCGCTAATTTAACATGTCTCCAGTCAACACCTAATCCTCTCCACCCCACCTGCCCCTCCTACAGCCTTCCCATCTCAGTCAAGTCTGACACCACCTGGCAGTTGTGCAGACGGAGCACCTTGGAGGAATCCCTGGCTCCTTTGCTCTTCCCTGTGCCACACCTACTGCCACCACCTGGCCCAGGCCGTTGTCATCCCCGGCCTGGCTGGTCCTCCTGCTTTGGCCCTTTGCCTTCCCACACCCATGACTCCCATCAACAGATGATTTTAAACAGGGCAGTCAGAATGAGCCCTCGAGAAAGGAAAAAACTTTCTTCCTCTGTTCAAAGCCATCCGCTGACCTCCCCCCTCACACGGTCTCTGTCCTCCGCTCCTGTACTTATTCCCTTCCCTCTTCGCTAACTCTCTAGCCGCCGGCCCTGCCTCTTTAGAGCACTGACAGCCCCCTGGCCTTTACACATTGATTTTTTTTTTTTTAAGATGTTGGGGGTAGGAGTTTATTAATTCATTTATTTATTTTGGCTGTGTTGGGTCTTCGTTTCTGTGCGAGGGCTTTCTCTAGTTGTGGCAAGCGGGGGCCACTCTTCATCGCAGTGCGTGGACCTCTCACTATCGCAGCCTCTGTTGTTGCGGAGCACAGGCTCCAGATGCGGAAGCTCAGTAGTTGTGGCTCACGGGCCTAGTTGCTCCGTGGCATGTGGGATCTTCCCAGACCAGGGCTCGAACCCGGGTCCCCTGCATTAGCAGGCAGATTCTCAACCACTGCGCCACTAGGGAAGCCCTACACATTGATTTTTGCTTGTTGTCTTTATTCCCCTGCAAGTATGTTTGCTCCATGCAGGCAGGAATTCTGTTTTGTTTTTTTTTTTTGCGGTATGCGGGCCTCTCTCTGTTGTGGCCTTTCCCGCTGCGGAGCACAGGCTCCAGACGCGCAGGCTCAGTGGCCATGGCTCACGGGCCCAGCCGCTCCGGGGCACGAACCCATGTCCCCTGCATTGGCAGGCAGACTCTCAACCACTGTGCCACCAGGGAAGCCCAGGAATTCTGTTTTTGCTTTGTTTTCCCACTGCTGTATCACCAGTGCCTAGAACAGAGCCTGGCATGTGTAGGAGGTAAATAAGTGTTTGTTAACTAAGGAACCAAAAAATGCATGAATGGTTGACTGACTGACATGGCTTAGCAGTGTGGCCGCAGTGGGCCTCCTCATCCTGTGCCCCTAAGTGAGTCCAACTTTCCACCCAGTCGTCAGCTTACTAGACAACCCCAGGGCCTCCTGACAGGGTCAGACGGCTGACCGCTGCCCCTGCTCTTCTGTCGGGCACATTGGAGAGAGAGAGCCCTGAGGGGGTTAAGCTGACTTAGTTCTCTCTTTCAAAACCGCCGAGCAGACAATTCACTGTACCTTCCCTGGGGTGAGTGATGGGTGAGAGAGAGGGCAGGAAAATTACTCAAACTGAAGCCCCACCACAGAAAAGCATGAAGCCCCTGACACACAACAACCATAATTCAGGAAGAAGATGCTGGTGGACTGAACATGTGCCCTAGAGCAGACCTCCAGAGGAGGGCCGAGCCTGTCAGTTGCAGCATGATCTCAAAGTGCAAAAGCCTATGGCAAAACCCCCAGTGCACAGATCTTGCTTTCTAGTACCATTCGCTCATAAAAGGAAGCTGTTCTCCTTGGAGAAATGGCTGATTCTAGGGCTGGTACAGGGAGTATACAAGATGAACCGAGACTACCTTGTAGTATCAGAAATGAAGGCATTGCTCGAAAAGCAAAAGGAATGGGGCAGGTCAAAGGGATGCAGGAGCCATCCTGGAAGAGCTGACCAAAGCTGGAATAATTTAAGCAATAAAATAAATAACCTGGTATTGGATTATAACTGAAAGTATAAAATATCCATGAGTCCATGCTGATATATAACTGAATGAATTAATAAGAAAGTAAGTGAGGGAGAAGAGATGAATCTTTCTTACTCAAGGATTCCAAGTAATTAATTTATTATTAATTTATGTAATAAGGCGGTGGAGCTTAAGCCTCCCCTGACTATTACAGTATGGGCTATACTTAGTGACTTATTAGAGTATGGAAGCAGGGGAAAAAAGTAACCTTACAGTGGAGAAACCTGGCCAGCACTACCTTGGCCAGGTGGTCAAGGTCAACATCATGAGTGGTAAGTCATGTTGCTAGAATGTGGCCCATGATGTAGAAGAAGAGCGCTACGCCTCTGTAGTCTTCTTCCCCCAAACCCATAAACCTAGTCTCACCAGGAGAAAAATGTCAGACGATCCCAAATCACGGAACATTCTACAAAATACCTGACCAGTACTCCTCAAAAGCATCAAGGTCTTAAGAAAGAAGGAAAGTCTGAGAAGCTATCACAGGTAAGAAGAGCCTAAGGAGACGTGGTGACTAAATGTAATGAGTTACCCCGGATGGGATCCTGGAAGAGAAGAAGGATGTTAGTGGAAAAACTATTATTAAAATATGAATAAACTGTGGAGTTTGTTTAACAGTAATTTGCCCATGTTGGCTTCTTAGTAGTAACAAATATACCATGGTAATGTAAGATGTTAACAGGCAAAATGGAGTGAAGGGTATATAGGAACTCTGTATTACCTCTGCAGCTTTTCTGTGTGTCTAAAACTATTCTAAAATAAAAGTTTTTTTTTTAAAAAAGTGATGCAGAATTAGTAAGTACTTCCACTTAGAGCCCACCTGAGCCCATGCAGCCAGGAGCTTCAGTAGCTGACCCTCCTTGATCCTTGGAGGAGCTTTGCTGGATGTGGACTCAACAGGCCTTAAATATAAAATGTCTTTTATGGCATCAGGCTTCAGTATACTTGTTTCATCTGTTTATGCAAATGCTGTCTCCCTTCAACACTGCTGGTGGGTCTTCAGCCATTTACTGCCTAATTCACACTGTCTATCTTTATTTTTTTTTAGACATATATGATTCTCCTTGTCTCAGATGTCACATTCAGTACCGTAAAAAAACATTTATTTAAAGTTTTAATATATAACTCCATAGGTATGAGGCCATATGGAGGGAGGAAGCTACCATTTATTGGGTACCTCCTACATTGCAAGCTCTGTGTTCGGTGTGGTTTCATTCAATCCAAATAATGCAGGAGGGTTTGAATTTCGCCTAGCCCAGGAATGGATTCTCTCTCTAGAGCTCATTGAAATGCTTAGAATTACCAGCATACTAATCTTGTGTATAAAATTCCATTCATCCTAGTGAGGGTGGAGAAAAGATATTCTATAGGTTGAGTGTCCTCAGTTCTTAAATTTTCTTTTCTCTGATCTTGCATAAATCGTAGGTAGTTATATCTTAGACAGGAGAGTAAACCCCCTCTTTGTTCTCTCTCATCTTTCACAACAGGGATGGTTTCTGTATTGCCCTCCTGCAGGTCTGTCTGTTGCGTGTGACGCTGGTTGAGGTATATTGGGGCAGGCAGGGCAGGTGTCTGGGACCAGAGCTGTCCACCAGGAGTGTGGGAGCACAGTGTGATGGACAAGCACATGGTTTTTGTAGTTCTTTTCTATCCCACTTTCTGGCATTGTCTATTACTCCTGCTGCACTTGGATCACAGAAGCAGAGAACACCAGCAACTCCGCACGACAAACGCATTCCTTATTCTGTACCTGAAACCTCAAAAAGACCTAGCATAGGGGTGGATGTATTCATTTAATTTCTGGAGCTTATAACCTGTTCCTCACTAGAATTCTAGGCACATTGTCCAGTGCACCTTCTTGTGGTTTTTTCCACAGTACAGGCATCTTTATAAGAAAGAGGAATAAAACAGTTTGCATTTCAGCATGATGCTCCCATTTTCTCTTTGTGATTAAACTGCACTCTTCATTCCTTCGGTTAACCTGGAGCTATTTGTTTTACTTGCTCCTGATGCAGTCTTTATCCCTGTTGTCATTATCTAATGATTTTTTTTAACTTTTTATTTTGGAATAATTTTAGATTTACCAAAAAGTTGCGGAGATAGCACAGAGAGTTCACACAGCAGTCATCTAACTTTCCTGAACGTTAAAATCTCTAAATAATGTTTTAATCCAAGTCATTGCAAAACAAAACATTTTTTGTCAGGGGTAAGGGTGAGGGAGGTGGGAGGAGGGGGGCAGGAGTTTGATCCTTTGAAGTCAGCAAATCGTCAGAGGAAAACAATGATCAAGCTTAGGGCTTTTAAAAATTTTATTTATTTATTTATTTGGCTGCGTTGAGTCTTAGTTGCGGTATGCGGGATCTTTGTTTGCGACGCAAACCCTTAGTTGTGGCATGTGGGATCTAGTTCCCTAACCAGGGATCAAACCCAGGCCCCCTGCATTGAGGGCACGGAGTCTTAGCCACTGGACCACCAGGGAAGTCCCCAAGCTAAGGCTTTTAAGCATCATGGGCTTGTGTTTTCTCCAAGGGACCGTGTGTACTGGCCTGATATAATCACAGACCACATGTGGTTTTTTTCCCATAGATTCCAAGTGTTTAAAGAACGATGGCTAAAAACTGTGACCAAGCTGTGCCTTAAAATTGTTCAGATGAAATGAGTGAATCCACCTGGTGGCTTACCTGTTTGCATCACCTGATATCCTTTCATTTTCAGTCTGTCAAGTAATAAAGGGATAGCTGTGAGGTGGAAGGTGCTATTTCTGCAGGGAATTATAATTGGTGCCTGCCAGTTCTTCACTCTGTAATAGAACAATATAATAAAACTAAGGTGCCCTCTGTGTGCAGAAGGGCGATCATCTTTTCTGGTGCCTTTGTTAGTGAGTTGGGTTTCCTGGTGATTGAAAGTTCAAAACCCACAGACTTGTCACAGCTTCCAGGCTAGGCTTTCCTTTCTCTGAATTAAGTGTGGTTACTTGCAGCCTCCTTGAGGCTGCGGGGGTATTTGTTCCTTACACTAGAGGGATGTGTTGCTGTTTGGTTTCCTCTGATGTGTCTCATGAGCCATATTTCTTTTCTTCTTCTACAATCTGTTGAAAAATTCCTTGGCAAGAATGTGCCTCAATATGTGGAGAAAGAAAATGAAGTACCCAGGCCATGTAATGTGTGAATAATCAACCTGCTAGTCTCAGTGTTTTTTTCATTTTGAAGAATCCCAGTGTTTCCAAGTGGGAAAAACCTTGCTTGAGTAAGAAAGTCATTTGGTGATCAGATGGGCATGGAATTTGGTGGATGGGAGAAGCTGATGAGTCCCTGAATTATGGTTTTTCCTAAAGCCAGGTGAGGATTTCAGAGGCTTTCCCAACAATCACTGCTTTAGCAGACTTGTGGCATTTGGAGTGAAAATGCCTTTAAAGTGGATCATGGGTAATTATGTGTATTAACAAATGATTTAATGCAGATGGGAACTTTGGCAAACAGCCATGCCTTCTCCAGGTGTTCCAGTTCTCTCTTTTTTTTTTACACCTTTATTGGAGTATAATTGCTTTACAATGGTGTGTTAGTTTCTGCTGTATAACAAAGTGAATCAGTTATACATATACATATGTTCCCATATCTCTTCCCTCTTGTGTCTCCCTCCCTCCCACCCTCCCCATCCCACCCCTCTAGGTGGTCACAAAGCACCGAGCTGATCTCCCTGTGCTATGCGGCTGCTTCCCACTAGCTATCTATTTTACGTTTGGTAGTGAATACATGTCCATGCCACTCTCTCACCCCATCACAGCTCACCCCTCCCCCTCCCCATATCCCCAAGTCCATTCTCTAGTAGGTCTGTCTCTTTATTCCCGTCTTACCCCTAGGTTTTCATGACGTTTTTTTTCCTTAGATTCCATATATATGTGTTAGCATACGGTATTTGTCTTTCTCTTTCGGACTTACTTCACTCTGTATGATGCCGAGGACCAGCCCCAGCTGAACAGGTTTCACCGAAAGGGGAGACGGAGTCGGCGTGGACAGAACACAAGACACCTCAGAGGATGCAAGGATCTGCCAAATTTATTCTTCTGATTTCCAAGTATTTATACTATAAAAAATCTCATTTTCAAATTCAACATCCTCATTCCCACGCCAAAATCTCCCCCACATAAGCCATAAAACAAAAGTGATTTACATCAGCAAATTAATCAAAACAAATTAGGTATTTTTCCCATCGCCCAGAGTCCCTTTCATCTTCTGTGGTCAAAGTCCGTTTCATCCTCTGTGGTTAGGTACATGTTGATCACATCTACGTCAGAAACTTCAGGAACTTGTCTGCAGTTTCTTTATTCTTCTCAGAAGATTAAGGTGTTCTTGTACCTGCACATTCTGCTTGACTAAATCATAAACTTAAACACATTATTCTATTAATAATTAAAAACAATCATACAACATTTCATCTACAAATTTCCTAACCCCACCATAATAATCAAAACAATACACATTATTTTTTTATACTTCTAAAAAACCATGGGAGCGGGCATTGTACCATAAATTCATTGATTAAACTCACTGCTGCATAAAAACTCGCCACCATACCCAGGTATTTCCCAACATGTTTATAACTTCACTGGGAGGCCATAACTCTTGTAATTTTTCTTTTAGAATAAAAAGCTGCTGCAGAAATGTTCCCACCATTGTATTTCCCCAAGTCCAGTGCCCTGGCCTGGGAATAAAACTTTCAAATATAATCATTAAAAAAGCCAAAGTAGCTATAATCCTTCTCTTGATTTTTACCCTAAATTAAAATCTTACTTAAACTCTTACATTAAAACTACACATTTTTTCCAACCCCAATAGCAATCCTACAAAATCACTTTAGGCAAAGGCAGGGGAAGACAAGGGGAACCACACAGAGCAAAGCCTTGCTACCACACAGAGGAAAGCTGTGGTCCACGGAGGAAATGGGAAACAAAGCCCTGCTGCGGCGGGAGAGCAGTTGCCATTGGCCAAGTCTCTTGTCTGCTACCTGGGTTCCCATCTGAGCTGGGCGTGGGAAGCGAAGCAGCCACGGGGACAAGAGATCTCCCTCAGAAGGGGTGAGGGTTCAGGCCCCTGCAAAGTTGGGGGGGTGAGGGTCTGTGCCCCACCTCTGTTGGCCCCCAAGTTCTCTCCTGATGGCCCCTCTGCGACTGTGCCTGTCTTAGGTTGTTCCTTCCCTGAGGAATCTTACCCGTCTCTGGCTAACCAGCCATCCTCCGGGGCCAAGCAGGGAGATGTGAGGTGTGCGAGGTGCAGTGCCCCCAGAGAAGGTCAGTTCTCTGTCACCTTGGTAGCCTATGCCCCCGTGGCCTCCACGCCCAGCACCTGCCTTGGGATTCCCTCGCCAACTGGCGGGGCCCCGGCTCTGGTCACATGTCTTCGGGAACCCAGGTTTCTCCTCCAGGGAGGGCCCAGCTTACAGCACTGGGCAAGAGAGACCAATTGCACGGCACCAGCCACCAGGAGGCCTCAACCTCAGTGTGGGCAGGAAAGCCCAGGCACCAGCCCTGGGCAAGGAGATTGTGAGAAGAGAGCGCCTGCAAACGAGAGCTTTGCTTTTCCATATTTATACCTGACAGCATCAGCTTTGCAGAGGAGAACTTTGCCTCTCCATATTTGTACCCGATAGCATCAACTTTGCTTGACACTACGGGTCTCGTCTGTGCTGTAACTCAAAGGCACTTCCTATGTGGCTCCCGACATCTCCCCCTTTTTTATTTTTTAAAAAGGCAGTATGTAATTCCACTTTGGTTCTGTATACACTTTGAAGGGCAGTTTGAATTAATCGGATAATGACTGGAAAAGAAATAAGAAGCAAAATTATAACCACTCCGGCAGCCCCATAATTTATTAAAATATGCATAAAGGAATTATTTTTAAAATAACTTTGTAAATTTTGTAAAAATTCTGCAGCAGCTTTAGAGGGATTCATATCATATTGAGAGGCTGCAATATCATGAATTTGTTTATGTAAATGTTCCAAATCAATTCCTAGATCACTAGAATTCCATATATTTAAAATATGTATCTGAATTTTTTCCCAGGAATATTCAGAATGATTTACTTTTAAGGGAGTAACACATATCCAAAAATATTTTTTATGGCATGTTAAAGATAAGCGAATTTTTAAAGCGGTAAGTTCTTGACCAATATGTAAAACTGCTTCTTCAAGGGCATCAACTTTAGTTTCTAACTTTCTATCTATTGCTTCCTGGGTTGCTAAAGCCAAGGATATATTCTTTGATAAATCATTAGCATATTGTGCTGTTTGCACTTCCTTCACTAAAGCATATGTTGCAACAGTAAAAGAGCTTAATATTCCTATTAAGGCGGAAATTCCCAAAATCAAAGTAGCTACAAATCTTTTTGGCCGTATGAGCTCTCCAACCTGTCTTATAATTTCTGCCCCTATATCTGTATACCAAGATTCATTAAGCGCTATTGGCAGCATAATATAAGCTGGTCTTTTTAACACCATTATGGTTGACACATTCATCTCAGGAACAATGCAAGTGGTCAGTATGCATTGCTGACAGGTAATATAAAATCTCATATTATACTGCATAATTTGTAACTTTTTACTATCATTAGAAAGCAATAAGGAATATGGAGATAACACACAGGTTTGAACATAATACTCTTCCACATGGGTAGTAGCTCTAATTAGAGTTATTTTACGAGTGGTTAAGGGCAATCTCCATAACTGAGATTGATAATAGGTTTTATTTTCATAAACAAAAGTATAAATAGGAGCCACCCATCCATGACTATTCCATCTATTTATCTTTAATGGACGGGGAATATAGGTATCATTCCATGGGTATAGCAAGCCTAACTTTAAATATGTTCTATAATCTCCTTCAGGAAAATTACTACTCCAATCTGAAATATAATATTCAGTTCCAGGAATAAATATTTTATTTTCTTTATTATACATACAATATATCCATGAAGGATATCCAGTTTTAATATTTATCCAAATCCATTCATTTGTAGCTTCCCCTACAGCCTCATCACAATCATCATATTTAAAAGGATGAACAACTTTAGGCAAAGATTTATTAACAAAAACTTGATTTTGTCCTACAACTTTCCCTAACAATGACCATAAATATCTTGTGGTTTTATCTCTTCCTTTTGGCTCTTTAGGGGGCCTTTTAGGGGAATCTGTCAAAAATCCTGCATCAACTACTGACAAACACCCATTTTTTATTTGACTATTTCCTATTAACCCTGAATCAAGAAAAAAGCATATTGGAGGAAAATCAGTCTGACCTGTAAATGAATAATTAAAATTAACTACAAATTGTTTATAGCCCTGTACTCCTCGACTACCATCGGTTAATTCAGGAAATGAGGAAGTTACTGGAATATTAGAATCTTTCCAAGTACATGTATGTAAAATAGGAGGATCTGGAAAATAAGCCCAGTACGTACCGTTGGCACTTACCTGAACCGAAAGCAAGCTAAGCATAGCCACAAAAAAATTAGCAGTCGTCAAAGGCACTCCTTGAGCATTCATAGCATTTTCAGCATTCAGACAAAGCTTTTTAATTGCTCCCCATGTAATTGGAGCCGCTTCAACGGTGGAGGCAGTATACTTTCTTTTTCGTGAACGAAACTTCTTCTCCAAAATTTTTGGAGAAGTTTGTACCTCCTTATCGCAAGATGATTCAAGCGACAGCTGTGTCATCGGAGGACCCACTTTCTGTGACTGCGGTTCCGCCATCTCGGCAGTAGATTTTCTTTTCTGAAAGACGCTTTAATAAATTCCCCACCTCAGGGTGTCTAATTAATCGATCAGGAATCCAAATTGGTGAATCAAAATTCTGGGGAAAAATACGAGCATATCCTCTACCACTAGTTAATAATGTATCTGGTCCATTCCATTTTCCTGTTAAAACATCCTTCCATAATACCTTTGGTTTCACATTTTCTTCATTTATCTCCCAATGTCTCATCATAGGAGTTTTCTCTTTACCATTCATATTTAAATAATTTAATACAAACATGGAATGATTAAGTAAATGATGAGGAGAAAAATATTTTAAATCTCCATTTTGCAATTTATAAATCATATTTTTTAATACCTGATTGGTTCTTTCAATTATAGCTTGCCCTTGTGGATTATAAGGAATTCCTGTACTATGGGCTATGCCAAACTGTTGGCATAATTGCTGAAAAGACTTAGAAACATAAGCAGGGCCATTATCAGTTTTTAACTTTCGGGGAATTCCCAAATAACTAAAGCAAAACATCAAGTGTTGGCACACATCCTTAAAGGCCTCTCCAGTCCTAGCTGAGGCTACAATTACATGTGAGAAGGTGTCCACACAAACATGTACATAGGACAGCTTTCCAAAACTAGGCACATGAGTCACATCCATTTGCCACAGATCATTAGCTCGCAAACCTCGAGGATTTACTCCTTGCTGAGGTACATTAGTTTGTGTAGGGCACACAGAGCAATTTTTTACTATTTCTCTTGCCGCTTCTCTGGATAGGCTAAACTGATATCTTAAAGCATTAGCATTTTGATGATGTAGTTGATGAGATTTTATTGCTTCTTGTACTTTATTTTCATCTACTATAAAAATTTTAGTCAGGGCATCAGCAGAGGCATTGCCTTCTGCTAAAGGCCCTGGCAATCCAGAGTGAGCTCTAATGTGGCCTACATAATAAGGCTGTGTTCTTTCCCATATACTTTTTTGTAATCTCTTAAGCAATTTAATTATTGTACTCTTATTTTCAGGAAAGGCTGCTGTTTCTATTGCTGGAAATAATTTAACTATATATAAGGAATCAGTATATAAATTAATTTTTTTATCTCTGGTTAATTTCATCACTTCTATAACTGCCATAATTTCTGATTGCTGTGCTGAGCAATTTTCTGTATTTAATACCTTCTTTTCATTATTAATAATATAGGCTGCCCTCCCTGAGGAGGATCCATCAGTAAATACTAATATGGCCTCTTCCAAAGGTTTCATCTTATAATATGTAGGAAAAACCACCATATGTTCCTTAAAAAACTGTAGCAATACACTTTTAGGCAAATGAAATAAAATTTGACCTCTAAATGAGGCCAGGGCTATTCCTAATGAATCTTCTAACAACAGCAAGGCCTCTAATTGATCTTTATTATAAGGTATAATTATATTATCCATATCTTTTCCAAATAACTCTCTACTTCTCTTTCTACCTTTAATAATTAACAAACTAACCATAAAAGGGTATGAGGCAACAATCTTTTTTGGACTAGCAGCCCAATGTATCCATTCTAGTGGTCCATTTTGCCATAATAATCCTGTAGGAATAACTGGAGTCCTTAAAACAATTAAATCCCAAGGTTTGGTATAATCCAATCTTTTAATAAAAACATTTTTTAAAGCTTTTTCTATTTTTTCTATGGCTAGTTTTCCTTCTGCAGTTAACTCTCTAGGGGATAAGGGGTTAGAATCTCCTTGTAATATCAAAAACAAAGGTTTTAATTCCACAGTAGTAATTTTTAACAAAGGCCTTATCCAATTTATATCTCCTAAAAACTTTTGAAAATCATTTAAAGTAACCAAATGATCAGTTCTTAACTGAAAAGGTATATGCTGAATGGAAAATTCCTGTATTAATCTGCCCAAATAATTATAAGGAGGTTCAGTTTGAATTTTCTCTGGAGCAACTTTTAATCCATACTCCTGTAAAGCTTCCATCATATCCTGTAATGCCTGATGTAAGTAGGCCTTATCTTTATGGGCCAATAATATATCATCCATATAATGTATTAAATAAATTTCTTTATATTTCTGTCTTATATTACATATGGCCTGGTCTACATATTTCTGACATAAGGTAGGGCTATTTTTCATACCCTGCGGTAAAACTTTCCATTGATACCTCTGATATGGTCTAATAAAATTAAAAGAGGGCACACTAAATGCAAATCTTTTTCTGTCCTCCTTATGTAAGGGGATCGTGAAAAAGCAATCTTGCAAATCTATAACTATAATAGCATAATTTTCAGGGATGGCTACTGGAGAGGGAAGTCCAGGCTGTAAAGCCCCCATTGTTTCCATGGTTTTATTTATTGCTCTAAGATCTTGTAATAGTCTCCATTTTCCTGATTTTTTCTTTATAACAAATATAGGAGTATTCCAAGGGCTGTTAGAGGGTTCAATATGTCCTGCCAATAATTGCTGTTCCACTAATTCTTCTGCAGCTGTTAATTTCTCAGAAGTTAGGGGCCATTGTTCCACCCACACAGGTTCCTCTGAAAGCCACACTATAGGGTCAGCTGCTTTTAAAACAATGGCCCCCGTTATAAATTTGGATAGCCCACTCCATGTTTATCATTTTTGGGCTCAGCAATCACAGGATATAATCTTCCCTCGTGATTTTTTCCTAGACCTTTATCTGGGTCATATCCCATTTTTAACATTTGTGAGGAGACCCACTCATCTGGACTATACAAGAGCATTCCCATCTGCATAAGTATGTCTCTTCCCCAAATGGACATTGGCAGGCCAGGTATTACATAGGGACAAAAGGAGCCTGCTTGTTTATTGGCAGTATTCTCCCAATTTAAAATCTGGGTACTCTTAGCTACTGCTGGAGCAGTTCCTAAACCTACTAACATATTGTCAGCATGCCGGGTAGGCCAGCCGTTAGGCCAATCTTTTCCTGCTATGCAGGAAGAATCTGCACCTGTATCTAACAGTCCCTGAATATTCTTTTCATTAATTTTTAAAGTTTTTAAAGGCCTATTTCTGGTAATTTCTTGAATCCAAAATACCATATCGCTGGAGCCAAATCCTTTCTCATTTCTTGCTTCCTGAACAACATTCTTTCCTGTTTTATAATATGGTAACAATAACAACTGTGCTATTCTTTGTCCTACATAAATTTGTTGTGTTTTATTAGAGGGAGCCACCATTATGTGAATTTCTCCTGTATAATCAGAATCAATAACTCCAGGCAACACTATTAGGCCAGATAAAGAAGTTGAACTCCGACCAATAATTAAACCCATTATTCCTGGGGGCAATGGACCTTTAATCCCAGTTGGTATTTTTACAACTGGAGAGTCAGGAGTTAATATTGTTGCGGAGGTGGCACAGAGGTCTAATCCTGCGCTGCCTGGGGTGGCCCTGAACAATTCATCGATTCCCCTGAGGGAAGAAAGGGATTGAGCGTCTGGTGAATTGCCCCTATTGTTTGTTGGGCCCGGGGTCGGGCCCGAAATAAGTTTCCCGAATTAGTTCCAGCAGATGCATCTGGAAAAACAGGTGCAGGAAATATTGGCATCTGCGCGCCAGCCTGAGGTATTGCAGAAACCTCATTAGGGGGAAGAATGTGTCCGTCCTTGTGATATTTACTTCTACACAATTTAGTCCAATGATTTCCTTTCCCACATCTTTGGCAAGGAGTCTTTGGAACCCCAACATTACCAGGAGATATCATTCTAACAGGACTTACTGGAGGTATATTTTTATTAGGACATTCCCTACTAAAATGATTTGCGCCTCCACAAGCAAAACAATTATTTCCTTTTGGTCCCTTAGGGTTTTTTGTTTTTTGAACCATATTCATCATACATTGAGGAAGTGTTTCTCCCTTTAGGGCAGCTGCCAAAGCAATCCCTTGCATATAGGAGGGACCAACGTCAGAACATTGTTTAATGAAATCTGAAATACTTCCAGTTTTTCTAATAGGGCGAATCAGGTTCTGGCAAACAGGATTGGCATTTTCAAAGGCTAGTTGTTTTGCCAACATGTTAGCTGCATCCTCATCGGTTATCACTCTTTTTATCTCGGTTAGCAAGCGAGAAACAAAATCCTCATATGGCTCCTCAGGCTTTTGTCTTAAATCTGTCAAAGTGGAGGCTTTTCCTGGAGTCAAAGGCAAAGACTTCCAGGCATTCACTGCACACGTAGTTACTTGCCATAAGGCCTCCTTTCCCATATGCATCTGCTGTTGGGTTGTATCATATTCTCCCTGGCCCAACAACATATCTTTAGTAATATCAAATTTATCCCATTTCTTATTTAAAGCATGTTGCTTAGCCACCCATTCTTCATATTCTGTTTTCCAAAGCAAATATTGTCCTCCAGATAAACAGGCCTTTGCAACCTGAATCCAGTCATATGGAGTCATCCATCTATTTGCCAAGGCATCTATAAGAGTCATAGTATAAGGCGCCAACGGTCCATAATCTACACAGGCCTTTTTAAGTTCTTTTAAAAGTTTTAGAGGCAAAGGATCCCAATATACATCATCATCATCAAAACCATCCTCATAAATGACTGGAAAGCAGGCGGCAAAAGCATAATCATCATCGTCACCTTTTATTCTCCTATGCTTTTTATATTTGCCTTGGCTTTTATTAAAAGGTGGCGAAGGTGGTGGGCCCCTAGCCTTTAAAGGCGGTGGAGGTGGTAGGCCCTTAACATTTAAAGTTGAATGTCCTAATATCTTTAAAGGGAGAAATGAAGAACTTAAAGGTGCCGGTGGGGCGGTCGGTAAACGACCCAAAGGGCGCTTATCCTGTAAATTAAGCCTATTTTTCTTAATTTCTTGCTTTGAAAAAGCACCATAGGGTTCATATTTCCTTCTTTCATAATCATATGCAGCAGCATCTAAATCATCCTGATCTGCAGGAGGCAATTCATCATCAAAAGGAGGATTCTTTAACAAATTAGACTTATTATCAATAGGTGAGTCAATTTCCTCCTCTGAATCATCATCCTTGAGGTTACAATCTTTTAAAGCTGCAGCCATAACCTCAGTTTCTTTTGATGTTTTTGGAGAAAGTAACGGAGTACATTCATCCATTACTTCTACAGGGTTTTTATATGGATTCTTTTGACCTTCAGGCAAAGGAGCAATGCTCTCTCTAATAAGGTTCCATAAAGTAAAAGTATCTACTGGAACCTTCTCAGGTCCAAAATGACTGTAATATACTTGCAAAGTTTGTCCCACCTTTTGCCAGGTTTCTATATTAACTGTTCCCTGTTCTGGAAACCATGGGCATTGTTCCTGTACAAACTGAAAAAACTGAGTTAGTTGCTTACTAGTTACCTTAATTCCTCTTCCATTTATCATATGTTTAACTATATCAATAAATAAGAGCCTCTCTTTGGACTCAGCGTGTCCCATCTTGACACCGCCTTACTCACCTTCCTAACCAGTATTCCTAACTGGGGGTCTGCAGCACCCTACGGTGAGACTCCTATCCGTCTGAAAAAAATAATACTTACCCCTTCAGGTCCCTGTTCGGGCGCCACTTGCCGAGGACCAGCCCCAGCTGAACAGGTTTCACCGAAAGGGGAGACGGAGTCGGCGTGGACAGAACACAAGACACCTCAGAGGATGCAAGGATCTGCCAAATTTATTCTTCTGATTTCCAAGTATTTATACTATAAAAAATCTCATTTTCAAATTCAACATCCTCATTCCCACGCCAAAATCTCCCCCACATAAGCCATAAAACAAAAGTGATTTACATCAGCAAATTAATCAAAACAAATTAGGTATTTTTCCCATCGCCCAGAGTCCCTTTCATCTTCTGTGGTCAAAGTCCGTTTCATCCTCTGTGGTTAGGTACATGTTGATCACATCTACGTCAGAAACTTCAGGAACTTGTCTGCAGTTTCTTTATTCTTCTCAGAAGATTAAGGTGTTCTTGTACCTGCACATTCTGCTTGACTAAATCATAAACTTAAACACATTATTCTATTAATAATTAAAAACAATCATACAACATTTCATCTACAAATTTCCTAACCCCACCATAATAATCAAAACAATACACATTATTTTTTTATACTTCTAAAAAACCATGGGAGCGGGCATTGTACCATAAATTCATTGATTAAACTCACTGCTGCATAAAAACTCGCCACCATACCCAGGTATTTCCCAACATGTTTATAACTTCACTGGGAGGCCATAACTCTTGTAATTTTTCTTTTAGAATAAAAAGCTGCTGCAGAAATGTTCCCACCATTGTATTTCCCCAAGTCCAGTGCCCTGGCCTGGGAATAAAACTTTCAAATATAATCATTAAAAAAGCCAAAGTAGCTATAATCCTTCTCTTGATTTTTACCCTAAATTAAAATCTTACTTAAACTCTTACATTAAAACTACACATTTTTTCCAACCCCAATAGCAATCCTACAAAATCACTTTAGGCAAAGGCAGGGGAAGACAAGGGGAACCACACAGAGCAAAGCCTTGCTACCACACAGAGGAAAGCTGTGGTCCACGGAGGAAATGGGAAACAAAGCCCTGCTGCGGCGGGAGAGCAGTTGCCATTGGCCAAGTCTCTTGTCTGCTACCTGGGTTCCCATCTGAGCTGGGCGTGGGAAGCGAAGCAGCCACGGGGACAAGAGATCTCCCTCAGAAGGGGTGAGGGTTCAGGCCCCTGCAAAGTTGGGGGGGTGAGGGTCTGTGCCCCACCTCTGTTGGCCCCCAAGTTCTCTCCTGATGGCCCCTCTGCGACTGTGCCTGTCTTAGGTTGTTCCTTCCCTGAGGAATCTTACCCGTCTCTGGCTAACCAGCCATCCTCCGGGGCCAAGCAGGGAGATGTGAGGTGTGCGAGGTGCAGTGCCCCCAGAGAAGGTCAGTTCTCTGTCACCTTGGTAGCCTATGCCCCCGTGGCCTCCACGCCCAGCACCTGCCTTGGGATTCCCTCGCCAACTGGCGGGGCCCCGGCTCTGGTCACATGTCTTCGGGAACCCAGGTTTCTCCTCCAGGGAGGGCCCAGCTTACAGCACTGGGCAAGAGAGACCAATTGCACGGCACCAGCCACCAGGAGGCCTCAACCTCAGTGTGGGCAGGAAAGCCCAGGCACCAGCCCTGGGCAAGGAGATTGTGAGAAGAGAGCGCCTGCAAACGAGAGCTTTGCTTTTCCATATTTATACCTGACAGCATCAGCTTTGCAGAGGAGAACTTTGCCTCTCCATATTTGTACCCGATAGCATCAACTTTGCTTGACACTACGGGTCTCGTCTGTGCTGTAACTCAAAGGCACTTCCTATGTGGCTCCCGACAGTATGACAGACTCTAGGTCCATCCACCTCACTACAAATAACTCAATTTCGTTTCTTTTTATGGCTGAGTAATATTCCATTGTATATATGTGCCACATCTTCTTTATCCATTCATCCGATGATGGACACTTAGGTTGTCTCCATGTCCGGGCTATTGTAAATAGAGCTGCAATGAACATTTTGGTACATGACTCTTTTTGAATTATGGTTTTCTCAGGGTATATGCCCAGTAGTGGGATTGCTGGGTCATATGGTAGCTCTACTTGTAGTTTTTTAAGGAACCTCCATACTGTTCTCCATAGTGGCTGTACCAATTCACATTCCGACGAGCAGTGCAAGAGTGTTCCCTTTTCTCCACACCCTCTCCAGAATTTATTGTTTCTAGATTTTTTGATGATGGCCATTCTGACTGGTGTGAGATGATATCTCATTGTAGTTTTGATTTCCATTTCCCTAATGATTAATGATGTTGAGCATTCTTTCATGTGTCTGTTGGCAGTCTGTATATCTTCTTTGGAGAAATGTCTATTTAGGTCTTCTGCCCATTTTTGGATTGGGTTGTTTGTTTTTTTGTTATTGAGCTGCATGAGCTGCTTGTAAATTTTGGAGATTAATCCTTTGTCAGTTGCTTCATTTGCAAATATATTCTCGCATTCTGAGGGTTGTCTTTTGATCTCATTTATGGTTTCCTTTGCTGTGCAAAAGCTTTGAAGTTTCATTAGGTCCATTCGTTTATTTTTGTTTTTATTTCCATATCTCTAGGAGGGGGGTCAAAAAGGATCTTGCGGTGATTTATGTCATAGAGTGTCCTGCCTGTGTTTTCCTCTAAGAGTTTGATAGTTTCTGGCCTTATATTTAGGTCTTTAGTCCATTTTGAGCTTATTTTTGTGTATGGTGTTAGGGAGTGTTCTAATCTCATACTTTTACATGTACCTGTCCAGTTTTCCCAGCACCACTTATTGAAGAGGCTGTCCTTTCTCCACTGTACATTCCTGCCTCCTTTATCAAAGATAAGATGACCATATGTGCGTGGGTTTATCTCTGGGCTTTCTATCCTGTTCCATTGATCTATATTTCTGTTTTTCTGCCAGTACCATACTGTCTTGTTTACTGTAGCTTTGTAGTATAGTCTGAAGTCAGGGAGCCTGATTCCTCCAGCTCCGTTTTGCGTTCTCAAGATTGCTTTGGCTATTTGGGGTCTTTTGTGTTTCCATACAAATTGTGAAATTTTTTGTTCTAGTTCTGTGAAAAATGCCAGTGGTAGTTTGATAGGGATTGCATTGAATCTGTAGATTGCTTTGGGTAGTAGAGTCATTTTCACAATGTTGATTCTTCCAATCCAAGAACATGGTATATCTCTCCATCTATTTGTATCATCTTTAATTTCTTTCATCAGTGTCCTATAATTTTCTGCATACAGGTCTTTTGTCTCCTTAGGTAGGTTTATTCCTAGATATTTTATTCTTTTTGTTGCAATGGTAAATGGGAGTGTTTTTTTAATTTCACTTTCAGATTTTTCATCCTTAGTGTATAGGAATGCAAGAGATTTCTGTGCATTAATTTTGTATCCTGCTACTTTACCAGATTCATTGATTAGCTCTAGTAGTTTTCTGGTAGCATCTTTAGGATTCTCTATGTATAGTATAATGTCATCTGCAAACAGTGACAGCTTAACTTCTTCTTTTCTGATTTGGATTCCTTTTATTTCCTTTTCTTCTCTGATTGCTGTGGCTAAAACTTCCAAAACTATGTTGAGTAAGAGTGGTGAGAGTGGGCAACCTTGTCTTCTTCCTGATCTTAGTAGAAATGCTTTCAGTTTTTCACCATTGAGGACGATTTGGCTGTGGGTTTGTCATATATGGTCTTTATTATGTTGAGGAAAGTTCCCTCTATGCCTACTTTCTGCAGGGTTTTTATCATAAATGGGTGTTGGATTTTGTTGAAAGCTTTCTCTGCATCTATTGAGATGATCATATGGTTTTTCTCCTTCAATTTGTTACTATGGTGTATCACGTTGATTGATTTGCATATATTGAAGAATCCTTGCATTCCTGGAATAAAGCCCACTTGATCATGGTGTATGATCCTTTTAATGTGCCGTTGGATTCTGTTTGCTAGTATTTTGTTGAGGATTTTTGCATCTATGTTCATCAGTGATATTGGCCTGTAGTTTTCTTTCTTTGTGATATCCTTGTCTGGTTTTGGTATCAGGTGATGGTGGCCTCATAGAATGAGTTTGGGAGTGTTCCTCTCTCTGCTATATTTTGGAAGAGTTTGAGAAGGATAGGTGTTAGCTCTTCTCTAAATGTTTGATCGAATTTGCCTGTGAAGCCATCTGGTCCTGGGCTTTTGTTTGTTGGAAGATTTTTTTTTTTTTTTAATTTATTTGTTTATTTTTGGCTGTGTTGGGTCTTCGCTTCTGTGCAAGGGCTTTCTCCATTTGCGGCGAGTGGGGGCCACTCTTCATCGCGGTGCGCAGGCCTCTCACTGTCACGGCCTCTCCCGTTGTGGATCACAGGCTCCAGACGCACAGGCTCAGTAGTTGTGGCTCACGGGCTTAGTTGCTCCGCGGCATGTGGGATCTTCCAAGACCAGGGCTCAAACCCGTGTCCCCTGCATTGGCAGGCAGATTTTTAACCACTGCGCCACCGGGGAAGCCCCTGTTGGAAGATTTTTAATCACAGTTTCAATTTCAGTGCTTGTGATTGGTCTGTTCATATTTTCTCTTTCTTCCTGATTTAGTCTTGGCAGGTTGTGCATTTCTAAGAATTTGTCCATTTCTTCCAGGTTGTCCATTTTATTGGCATAGAATTGCTTGTAGTAATCTCTCATGATCTTTTGTATTTCTGCAGTGTCACTTGTTACTTCTCCTTTTTCATTTCTAATTCGATTGATTTGAGTCTTCTCCCTTTTTTTCTTGATGAGTCTGGCTAATGGTTTATCAATTTTGTTTATCTTCTCAAAGAACCAGCTTTTAGTTTATTGATCTTTGCTATCGTTTCCTTCATTTCTTTTTCATTTATTTCAGATCTGATTTTTATGATTTCTTTCCGTCTGCTAACTTTGTGGGTTTTTTGTTCTTCTTTCTCTGATTGCTTTAGGTGCAAATTTAGTTTGTTTATTCGAGATGTTTCCTGTTTCTTAAGGTAGGATTGTATTGCTATAAACTTCCCTCTTAGAACTGCTTTTGCTGCATCCCATAGGTTTTGGGTCATCGTGTCTCCATTGTCGTTTATTTCTAGGTATTTTTTGATTTCCTCTTTGATTTCTTCAGTGATCACTTCGTTATTAAGTAGCGTATTGTTTTGTCTCCATGTGTTTGTATTTTTTACAGATCTTTTCCTGTAATTTTTAACTAGTCTCATAGCATTGTGGTCGGAAAAGATACTTGATACAATTTCAATTTTCTTAAATTTACCAAGGCTTGATTTGTGACCCAAGATATGATCTATCCTGGAGAATGTTCCATGAGCACTTGAGAAAAATGTGTATTCTGTTGTTTTTGGGTGGAATGTCCTATAAATATCAATTAAGTCCATCTTGTTTAATGTATCATTTAAAGCTTGTGTTTCCTTATTTATTTTCATTTTGGATGATGTGTCCATTGCTGAAAGTGGGGTGTTAAAGTCCCCTACTATGAATGTGTAACTGTCGATTTCCCCTTTTATGGCTGTTAGTATTTGCATTATGTATTGAGGTGCTCCTAGGTTGGGTGCATAAATATTTACAATTGTTATATCTTCTTCTTGGATCGATCCCTTGATCATTATGTAGTGTCCTTCTTTGTCTGTTCTAATAGTCTTTATTTTAAAGTCTATTTTGTCTGATATGAGAATTGCTACTCCAGCTTTCTTTTGCTTTCCATTTGCATGGGATATCTGTTTCCATCCCCTCACTTTCAGTCTGTATGTGTCCCTAGGTCTGAAGTGGGTCTCTTGTAGACAGCATATATATGTGTCTTGATCCATTCAGCCAATCTGTGTCTTTTGGTGGGAGCATTTAGTCCATTTACATTTAAGGTAATTATTGATATGTATGTTCCTATTCCCATTTTCTTAATTGTTTTGGGTTTCTTATTGTAGGTCTTTTCCTTCTCTTGTGTTTCTTGCCTAGAGAAGTTCCTTTAGCATTTGTTGTAAAGCTGGTTTGGTGGTGCTGAACTCTCTCAGCTTTTGCTTGTCTGTAAAGGTTTTAATTTCTCCATCAAATCTGAATGAGATCCTTGCTGGGTAGAGTAATCTTCGTTGCAGGTTTTTCTCCATCACTTTAAATATGTCCTGCCATTCCCTTCTGGCTTGCAGTTTCTGATGAAAAATCAGCTGTTAACCTTATGGGGATTCCCTTGTGTGTTATTTGTTGTTTTTCCCTTGCTGCTTTTAATATGTTTTCTTTGTATTTAATTTTTGACAGTTTGATTAATACGTGTCTTGGCATGTTTCTCCTTGGATTTATCCTGTATGGGACTCTCTCTGCTTCCTGGACTTGATTAACTATTTCCTTTCCCATATTAGGGAAGTTTTCAAGTATAATCTCTTCAAATGTTTTCTCAGTCCCTTTCTTTTTCTCTTCTTCTTCTGGAACCCCTATAATTCGAATGTTGATGCGTTTAATGTTGTCCCAGAGGTCTCTGAGACTGTCCTCAGTTCTTTTCATTCTTTTTTCTTTATTCTGCTCTGCAGTAGTTATTTCCACTATTTTATCTTCCAGGTCACTTATCCATTCTTCTACCTCAGTTATTCTGCTATTGAACCCTTCTAGAGTATTTTTAATTTCATTTATTGTGTCATTCATCGTTGCTTGTTTCATTTTTAGTTCTTCTAGGTCCTTGTTGTTTCTTACATTTTCTCTATTCTATATCCAAGATTTTGGATCATCTTTACTATCATTATTCTGAATTCTTTTTCAGGTAGACTGCCTATTTCCTCTTCATTTGTTAGGTCTGTTGCATTTTTATCTTGCTCCTTTATCTGCTGTGTGTTTTTCTGTCTTCTCATTTTGCTTATCTTACTGTGTTTGGGGTCACCTTTTTGCAGGCTGCAAGTTCGTAGTTCCCGTTGTTTTTGGTGTCTGTCCCCAGTGGCTAAAGTTGGTTCAGTGGGTTGTGTAGGCTTCCTGATGGAGGGGACTAGTGCTTGGGTTCTGGTAGATGAGGCTGGATCTTGTCTTTCTGGTGGGCAGGTCCACGTCTGGTGGTGTGTTTTGGGATGTCTGTGGACTTACTATGATTTTAGGCAGCCTCTCTGCTAATGCGTGGGGTTGTGTTCCTGTCTTGCTAGTTGTTTGGCATAGGGTGTCCAGCAGTGTAGCTTGCTGGTTGTTGAGTGAAGCTGGGAGTTGGTGTCGAGATGGAGATCTCTGGGAAATTTTCGCCGTTTGATATTACGTGGAGCTGGGAGGTCTCTTGTAGACCAGTGTCCTGAAGTTGTCTCTCCCACCTCAGAGGCACAGCACTGACTCCTGGCTGCAGCACCTAGAGCCTTTCATCCACAGGGCTCAGAATAAAAGGGAAAAAAGGAGAAAGAAAGAAAGAGAGAGAGGGAGCGAGGGAGGGAGGAAGGAAGAAGAAAGAAAGAAAGGAAGGAAGAAAGAAAGAAAGGGGATAAAATAAAGTAAGATAAAATAAAGTTATTAAAATAAAAAATAATTTTTAAGCAAAAAAAAATTTTTTTAAGTAAAAAAAAAAAACGGACGGTTAGAACCCTAGGACAAATGGTGGAAGCAAAGCTATACAGACAAAATCTCACACAGAAGCATACACATACACACTCACAAAAAGAGGAAAAGGGGAAAAAATAATAAATCTTGCTCTCAGAGTCCACCTCCTCAGTTTGGGATGATTCGTTGTCTATTCAGTTATTCCACAGATGCAGGGTACATCAAGTTGATTGTGGAGATTTAATCCGCTGCTCCTGAGGCTGCTGGGAGAGATTTCCCTTTCTCTTCTTTGTTCTCACAGCTCCCAGGGGCTCAGCTTTGGATTTGGCCCCGCCTCTGCGTGTAGGTTGCCCGAGGGCGTCTGTTCTCCGCTCAGACAGGACTGGGTTAAAGGAGCCGCTGACTCGGGGGCTCTAGCTCACTCAGGCTGGGGGGAGGGAGGGGTGCGGATGCAGGGTGAGCCTGCTGCGGCAGAGGCTGGCGGGACGTTGCACCAGCCTGAGGCGCGTCATGCGTTCTCCCGGGGAAGTTGTCCCTGGATCCCGGGACCCTGGCAGTCTGTTCTCTTATTTCGGCACATTGTTCCTCTAATATGCAAAGTTGCTATCATTAAGCACCAAGATAAAAAGTGCAGCTTCACAGAATAAAAATATTGAGTGTTGTGAAATCCATAATCCTAAGTTAGATGAAAGGCTGAGAGGGTAATAACACAGTGTATTTTTCACACTGTAATTAAAGAGCGTGTTTCCCATGGGGCTTATATTGTTCATATAGTTCAGATGCAAATACTTCATGTAGCAGGGACAACAAACTGTAAGTACAGGACTATTTACAGCCTCTCTGGCTTCTTGAATCCTAGAAATTTGTGTCGATGATTAGAATATTGTGGGAAAAGTGCTGCAGAATTGGAGGAAGCCAAATAGGTCACTAAGATTTTATACCAGAAGGAATAAAACTAATAAAAGGAGGAGATAATGAATTCATAAAGGCAGGGGGGTTGGAGTGAACTGGATAGGGAGGACAGTTTGGGGGGAGCTTAGAGAAAGAAGTACAGTCCCGGGGGCAATCCAGAGTGTGAGAAGTTGGAAAGAGAAATAAACAGGAAAGCAGGAGTTGAAGACATTTTATGGGAATTGGGTCTCCTTTGATATTTTTAGAAAGACTGCAGTAAATATTTGAATTGCTGCTTGCAGTATTTTTGATGGTAAAATTGATGTTTATTTGAATGAGACACACAGGGACAGGCTGTAGAAGAGACGTGTTACATTTTTGCTACATTGACATGTAGGATTCTAGATTGGAGGTGAGTGTCTCAGATTTATTCAAGAATTGAGACAAGAGTACAAACTTATCATGTCTGCCTTATCCATGGAATATATTAGGTTATAGAGTGAGCAACCATAAGACATGAAATATGATCATTCTTAGAGTTAGGCTGAAAGCCAGAAGGGTACTGGGTTGAAATTGGATTACAACTTTCCGGAGAATACGTAGTTTGGGAATAGATGTTCCAGATGGAGACCCAGTCTTGTGGGATATTATGAGAGATCTCCAAGGTGAGGAAGTCTAAAACCTTCCTAATAAAATGTCATCTGGGAGTTAGATTTTTATCCAACCTCAATAGTAACACAACTTCTCAAGAAACTGGAGTCATCCATGGAAGAGGATGGAAGGCTGGTGACAGACCCTTTCATCAGTTCAAGGCTCCTTTCCAGCACCCGCAGCTGAGGATGCACCCCCTGATGTGGACTGGGCCATAGCTGTGGGGTTGCAGTCAAACAGGGAACCACAGAACCGTGGCCAGGGCTCCTCCCTGCCAGCCACCAGTGATATTTGTAGACAGCTCCATGCCAGAGACCAGATAGAAGACCCTGCGCTGTGGTTAGCCAATGCAGATGAGACCCTGCATGGCAGTGAACCTAGAGGGGTTAAGAAGTCTGGGGATTTCCCTGGCGCTCCAGTGGTTAAGACTTCACGCTTCCACTGCAGGGGGCGCAGGTTTGATCCCTGGTCGGGGAACTAAGATCCCGCATGTGACAAGGCCAAATAAACAAATAAGTCTTCTGTTGGGTTTCTCTATTGATGGTTTCCATTTTGGTTTCCAAACTTTGGGATCTGGGCTCTGTGTTGTGCATCAATGAGCTAGGCTGAGATAGGTAGAAGGAAAGAAAAGAGAAGAGATACTTAGTCTCCGTGCAGTATATGTACTGTGTGCAAATGCCATGCATTTAATTTCTTTTGTTTTGAAGATGTATGACCTTTCCTCTCTGTGCTAACCTTTTCGTTACCCATTGTCTCCTGTTCCATTCCAGGAGCACAAAAGAGATACTGATTTCTCACAGTGGCTACTACTGCCTGAGGAAATATGGATTTGTATATTTTCCCTTCTCTCACACAATGAGCTTGCTCGGGTTGCACCAGCGTGTCGCCACTTCCACCGGCTTGCAAGTGACGAAAGCCTTGGTAAGCAGACAAAGCAATATTTCAAATGAATGGGCCATAATTGGGAAGAAAATGTCTGTTTGACTTCATCAGGTTTGCTTTCTAGTTTTTCTGTTGTGTAAGGGAAGTCCTTTGGAAAGTGCATTACACCTTCCTGGCCATTGTCATGTTGGCTGGTCTGTACAATACTGTCATTTATTAATTTGCTCATCCATTCATTCAACCTATAAAGTAGGTACTGTGGTGCTAAAGAGGACAGTGAGACACTGGCTCCACCCTAAAAGTACTTTTGTGCTAGGGAGACAGATCTATAGCCAGTTAACTGAGACGCAACAATAATGGCAATAATAATGATAATTACAATCATTTACTGAGTACTTTCTATGTGTCAGGCGTTATGTTGTTTCATGTACTTTATCTCATTGATTTCTTCCAACAATAATATGACTCAGAACTTTCTCCATCCCCATCTTGCAGATGAAGGAAGTTAGTCTTGGAGAGGTTAAATAATGTGCCTGATTCTCATGGCTAGTAGACAGCAAGGCCTATTGTTGAACTCCAGTAGTGCTATTACGCAGATGAAAAGCAAAGTATTGGGTAGCTGTGGAAGAAAGGAGTAATCCAGGAGGAGATAGCATTTGTCAGCATTTGTTCCAAATATTGAAGAATGAGTAGTATTTTGAAAGGTGGAGAAATGGAAGGTAGAGCGAAGAAGGTCATTCTGAAGAGGGTGAATAGCAAGATTAAAGCAAAGAGTCATTGCATCAGGAATTACTTTTGGCTACTGGTCTCAGAGACATGAAGTAACAGTGGCTTAAACTAGAAAGGGTTTTATTTTTTTCTCACATAACATGTAACCTATAGGTAAGTTGCCCAGGACTGATTTAATAGTTCAGTGATATCACTGAGCCAGTTTCCTTCTCTATTTTTGTCCTGCTATCCTTAGGTCATGGCTTCTATCTTCAAGGTTACTTGATGGCCACAAGATGGCTGCTGGAGCTCCAACCATTGTATCAGAGTTCTAGAAAGAAAGAAAAAAGTAGGGAAGGGTAGAAAGGCAACTATCATCTGCATAAACCCCATTTAAAGATTTCTTTTCTTGAAACTGCTTCAATGACATTTTACATCTCATTGGTCACCTCTTCTTATTAGATAGAGAAGGAAATTCAGGTCTTTTTATGTGGGTACATAGTCTTACCCAATGTTACAGGGCTTGTGTTAGGAAGAAGAGGAACATGGATATTGGAGAGGTAATTAGCTGTACTTGCTGTAGACGAGAAGAGAGAGCATACGGCTTGTGGAAAGTGGAGTCGAGAATATTGTGGAGAAGGAGGCTGGGGTCAAGCTGTGGAGGGAGTCCCTTAAATGTTATATACTAAGCTTATATTTTATCCTCTAGATAACAGGGAACATTTGAAGGTTTGAGCAGGGAGTGACAGTTTCAGAAAGATCAATCTGGAAGCAATGAGAAACATGCATCAGACAGAGAAAAACTCTATAGATAGGAAGAAAACCCAATAAATTGAAGTCTGCAGTGCATCTCAGGCAGAAGAAGGTGTCAGGATGCCAATAGTGGGCACAGAGAGGAGGGGATGCATGCCCAAACTCTCTGCCACTAGAATCAAGGGGGTGGGGTAGCTGGTGATTGGTGGGGGAGTGGTATCCACAGCAGCTGAGGTTTCTGGCCTGATGGACAGGGAAAATGCAGTGGCTTGCCTAACTATATTATCGTGGCTTCATTCCATCATTAGAGAAACAGTGCCCAATAATCTATTGAGAACAGATCCCAGCAGCCTGGCTCTGTTATTCCAAAGGCGGGGCTGAGTTTTTAACAAGGCACTGGGGGATTAGTGAAGGAGTTTCCTAATTTGGGTCACTTGGCTTTTTTGGATAACTTACCCCTGGGTGTTTGTGGTAACCTTTCCCCTAGACAGCAGAAAGATCAAAGGATTCCAAAACCAGAGGGTGTAAGCTTTGGCCAGAGGGACCAAATTTGGAAGCCACCTATTTTTATAAATAAAAAAAATGTTTGGAATGCAGCCATGCCCATTTGTTGACACGCCCGTGGATGCTTTCTTGTTACAGTGGCAGAGTTGAGTACTTTGACAAAGACCACAGGGCCTACAAAGCCTACTGTATTTACTATTTCAAGTTTCTTTAAAACTTTTACAGAGAAAAGTTTACTGGCTTCTGCCTAAAACATCAGACTACCCAATTCCTCTTTTTCCAGGGTAATTTCTATGGAGGGAGAATTCTGTGGATCCTTTCTGCTCCTAATTGTGAGATTGGGGGCTTAATTAGTACTTTGTATAATGTTTAAGCTTTCTTGAAAAACAAAATTTAAAAGCTAAACAATATCAGATAAAACAAAAATAAAATTTTGTTCTAGTTGCCTATTCTCCAGGGTGTTTATATAAATTATGTGGCCATAGAAACGTATTAGAAATTAACCACAAGCCCCTGACAGGGCTTTCTTTATGTTTCACATTTAATACATACTTGTTAATGCCATCTCAAGTGTATATACCAAGTCCTCAACTTTAAATTTTCCTCTAGTGGAGCAAATAAGAAAAGCAAACCTCTTAATTATTTGTGGCTAACCTTAATTAAAGGTCATTTTAAGATTAAGATGTTAGGCATCATGCGTTTCAACACTGGGACAAATGTTTGGAGGAGAGTGGAAACAAAGAGAATAACTCTTGTGTGGCGTGAGAGAAGGATTCTTTCAGGAGACCTTTACTCTGCAAACGGTTGCTAAGGCAGCCCCTCTAATTTACACTACACCGTAGCTTCACATTCACTAAACTGAGAGGGGAAAAAGTCAGGAATAAATAAGACAGCCCCTGAGCTTTGGGGCCACGTGGCTGTGCATAGGTCAGGAGTCCTGTGGAGGGAAAGCGGCTGAGGCCTCCAGTTCATGTTCTAGGCGTCCTGCAGTCTCTCCCTGGTTTAAGTTTAGACCTTCAAGAGCTGCTAGTCTCCCTGCTTTGCGGTGTCCCCTAAGTGGAATTTCATCTGGCCTGTGGCCATGTTCAGTTTCAATTGCGAAACAGCCCTTGGAGACTCATTGTGCTTTCTGGAAGCTTGTTGAGAACATCACACTCTACGTTACACAGCCTCTCCCTGTGGCACCTGTGGGTAGGTCACTACCCGAGATAGTTGTACTTCTCCTAAGTGATTCTTTTCTTTCGTCTCATGACACTGAATTGTGTAATTGTGCTGCCTTAGTTCTCTAACATGTATAAAGGACTTTGGGAGTGTTTATTGTTGACCCAAAACAAACAGACCACCAGGTATTTCTCCAGCAAAGATGAGTTTATTTGGAATCAGCAGAGACTGGCAATCCAGGGTCAGCAATCCCATACACAGCAAGGGAAGGGGACTGCATTACAGAGGGAAAAGGAGGCTGGGAGGGCTGTAGTAAACAAAGAGTCCATGGCTTTTCATTGGCTGAGTCCTTGCCAGGAAAGGAGAGGAGTCTTTCTTCTTTTTGTTGGGCGCTGCTATTCCGGCAAGGTGTGAGAGCTCCCCCTTCTGGTCTCTTGACTCTATGTAATTGAGGTTTCTGTTAATTTTTCACATTATTTTGTTGACCAAGCATATTCCTGGCTCTGATAAGTTTTCCTATCCTTGTCTTCTCTTTACATCATTTTTTTGTTCCTATATAAAATATTTTTATAATTTAAAATTATACACTGTACTGTCTACAAGCCCTTATAAGCTGCCTGAATTTGTTTGGGGTTTCAGGCTTGTAAAAAGCAGTGGTATTTAAACTTGATCATGGGTCCGCCTCACCTGGAAGCCTTGTCAAAACACAGATGACTGCCCTCCCCCAGTTTGTGATTTGTGTAGGTCTGGGTGGGGCCTGAGACTGGGCTGTTCTAGCAACATTTCCAGGAGATGTTCATGCTGCTGCTCCAGGAACTACACTTTGAGTACCGCTGTCATAAAGAAAACAATAAAACAACTGTTTTTGATAATTATATTAGCAATCTGCCAATCAAGTAGTGAGGTTTTTTTAAAAAAAAATCTTATGTATCTGGTGTTGAACTGGGCGTTGTGTGGTGATGGTTCTTGTCTTGAGGAAATTTTATTTTTTTCTTTTTTTCAAATATTTATTTATTGATTTGGCTGCGTTGGGTCTTAGTTGCGGCATGCGGAATCTTCGTTGGGGGATGTGGGATCTTTCGTTGTGGTGCCCAGGCTTCTCTAATTACGATGCGCAGGCTTCTGTCTAGTTGTGGCGCACGGAGCCTAGAGTGCGGGCTCAGTAGTTGCTCAGTAGTTGTGGCACACGGGCTTAGTTGTCCTGCGGCATGTGGGATCTTAGTTCCCTGACCAGGGATCAAACCCGCATCCCCTGCATTGGAAGCCAGATTCTTAACCACTGGACCACCAGGGAAGTCCCTTGAGGAAATTTTCTGATTGGCTGAACAGATGAGAAATACATATAAATCAAGGAAAAGGACAGTGTCTAGCCAAGTGTTGATCAGAGCTGGGGCGATTCAATGTGAATTTGGGTGTTTAAGAAGGAACACAGGATGACGTAGGGCTTGAGCTGGTCTTTGAAATAAGAATGGGGTTTGAATGGTGGAATAAAGGATGGTGAGGAGGGAACTTGTGGTTAGAGGATTTGCCTGGGCAGAGGGCTAGCGCTGGGGGGAAAAAGAACCCATTAAAGCCATGGCCTGCTGCACCACGCAGAACACAGAACTTCTAACTCTGGAGAACAGTGTGCCCTCCTTGGCCACGGAGGAGAGCGTCCCCCTAAGTTGGCACCACCCTCCAATCTCATCTCCCCTCTGCTTTCCATTTGATCAGATTCCTCATTGTTGCCTGACAACTTTCTCTATTTTCCAAGGCCTTTTCTGAGCCTTTGCCCCTGATATCTCCTTCACCTGACCTGCACTTTTCTCCTTTCTCTACTGTCCCATACATGGTGCAGCTCAAATGCTACCAAGGTCTTCATGAAAACACTCTGGTTCCTCCCTAAAACCTCCTTGAGTGATTAGGGAGCAGCTTACATTGACGAGGATATCATTCCTTCCCCATTTACTTGTGTCCAAGTTGTACTCATCATCAATAAATTGTAGAATCCCTCTTCTTCCTCTGTGACAACCCCTGTTCTCAAAGTGTGGTCCAGAAACCAGCAATATCAATCAGCCTTACCTGGGGACTTGCTGAAAATGCTAATACTCCTCAGACCGCACCCCAGAACTGAATGGGAAACTCTGGGGTGGGGCCCAGCAGTATAAGGCTTCACAAGCCCTCCAGGTGATTCTGAAAAATGGAGGAAAGCTAATTATTGACAAGTGGCCCCTGAATTCCTCCCAGAGGGCCGCCTCCCCCAAGATGAAATCCCTGCTCTCTAATTACTAACAGTCCTTTTTTAAAAATATATTTATTTATTTATTTTAGGCTGCGTTGGGTCTTCGTTGCTGCGTGCGGGCTTTCTGTAGTTGTGGAGAGTGGGGGCTACTCTTGTGGTGCGCAGGCTTCTCATTGCTGTGGCTTCTCTTGTTGTGGAGCACGGGCTCTAGGCTTGCAGGCTTCAGTGGTTGTGGCACATGAGCTCAGTAGTTGTGGCTCACGGGCTAAGTAGCTGTGGCTGGCAGGCTCTAGAGCGCAGGCTCAGTAGTTGCGGCACACGGACTTAGTTGCTCTGTGGCATGTGAGATCTTCCCGAACCAGGGCTCGAACCCGTGTCCCCTGCATTGGCAGGTGGATTCTTAACCACTGCACCACCAGGGAAGTCCCTAACAGTCCATTTTAAGAGTGGAGAGTTTGCGTTTCTTAGAAGATGAACAGTTTTAATTTCTTCCACAGTTTGCTTTAAAAACAAAGTGAGGCTGTTTTCCGTAAGTTTAACATTTCATATGTGGTACAAATGCCCTGACCGCTTTTTTAAATGATTATAATTCAACCACAGATAATGAATGCTTTGGAGTGCTGTAACAAATTGGATAATAACAATGATTTAATCAAAGTCAAGCTAGCTGACAGTAGGAAGAAAAACCCTGCTGATTAAATTCATTTAAAAAAAAGTCCATTTAAAGTAAACTATTTCCATATCGAAAATCTTCTAATGCCTTGATTTTTGTCTAGTATATGTATGCTTTCTCATAGGAAGAATTGAAAAAATAATGAGAAATTCAGTGCAAAACTGCAGCATTCAAGGATTTGCAATGTATTGCTTATTGTCCAGGGAGCTGTTAACTGCTTGACCATGTAGGCGGAGTATGTGAGAACGCTTTTTCTACACAAACACAAAATTGTGTATATATACATAATTTGATGAGTTTTAATGGTTACACTCATGAAACCACCATCACAATCAAGATATAGAACACTTCTGTTTCCTTCCAAAATTTCTTTGTGTACCCTTGCATTCTACCCAACCCTGTACCCCTGGTCTCAGGCAACATTTTGTTACTATGGATAAATTAACATTCTATGAAAATAGACCCATACAGTATGTGCTCTTTTGTGTCCAGCTTCTTGAACTCTGCATGATGATTTTGTGATTCATCCATGTTGCAAATAGTAGTTATTCATTCCTTTTCATTGCTGAGTCATATTCCATGATATGGAGGTACCACAGATTGTTGACCCATTCACTTGTTGACGGACATTTTGAATTTTTGGCAATGGCAAATAATGCTGCAATGAACATTCATGCACAAGCCTTTATGTGGACATGTTTTCATTTATCTTGGGTAAATGCCTAGCGAATGCTGGGTCATATGCTACACATAAAAATGTTAACATTTTTTTTAAAAACAGCCAGTTTTCAAAAGAGTTGTATGATTTTACATTTCCACCATCACGTATAAGACTTCTGGTTGTTCTACACTTGGTGTCATCAATCTTTTTATTTTTGATCATTCTGATGTGTGTGTAGTGGTATCTCATTGTGCATTTAATATGCATTTCCCTGATGACTAGTGATATTGAGCAGCGTTTTACATGCTTATTGGCCTTTCGTATATCTTCTTTTGTAAATTGTTCAAATAGTTTACCCCCATTTTTTTCTTTGAGTTGTTTTTCTTATTAAACTGTAAGAGTTCTTTATATATTCTGGATATAAGTCCTTTATCAGATACATGTATTACAAGTACTTTCTCCCACTTTGTGGCTTGTCTTTTTGTTTTCTTAATCATGTCTTTCAGGCAGCAAAGCTTTTTTCATTTTGATAAAGTCCATCTTAATTTTTTTTCTGTAGCATGTGCTTTTTATTTCCTATCTAAAAAAAAATCATGGCCTACCACTAGGTCACAAAAATTATCTCCTATTTTTTTTATAGAATTTTTATCGGTTTAACTTTTTTTTTTTAATTTTATTTATTTATTTATTTATTTTTGGCTGCCTTGGGTCTTCGTTGCTGCACATGGGCTTTCTCTAGTTGCAGTGAGCGGGGGCTACTCTTCGTTGTGGTGCGCAGGCTTCCCGTTGCGGTGGCTTCTCTTGTTGCGGAGCACGGGCTCTACGCACATGGGCTTCAGTAGTTGTGGCTCGCAGGCTCTAGAGTGCAGGCTCAGTAGTTGTGGCGCATGGGCTTAGTTGCTCTGCGGCATGTGGGATCTTCCCGGACCAGGGCTCAAACCCATGTCCCCTGCATTGGCAGGTGGATTCTTAACCACTGCGCCACCAGGAGAGTCCCTATCAGTTTAGCTTTTACATTTAGGTTGTTTATTCATTTTGAGTTAATTTTTGAGTGATGTTCATTTTATTTCCATAATGCTATCCAGTTCTTCCAGCACCATTTGTATAAAAGACTGCCCTTTACCTGTATACAGCCTCATTATCTTTATCAAAAATCAACTGACCATGTTAAGTGTGGATCTATTTCTGTACTCTCTATTCTGTTTCATTAATCTCTATGTTTATCCTAATGCTAATAATGTACTATCTTCCAACTCATGAACATGGTCTATTTCTCCATTTATTTCACTTTTTAAAATAATAATTCTCAGCTATGTTTTAGACATTTTATTGTAGAGTTTGCATATCTTTTGTTAAATTTATTCCTAAATATTTTATGAGTTTCGATGCTACCGTAAATGAAATTGTTTTTGTAAATTTTATTTTTCTAACATTTGCTGTTAGTAAAAAATATATACAATTTTTTTATAGCGACATTGTATCCTGCTACCTTTCTAAGTTCACTTTTATATATATATAATATTTGTTTGTAGATTTCTGAGGTTATAAATAATGATGTTACCTGAATGTAGAGACAGTTTTACATCTTCCTTTTCAATATTTTTGCCTATTATCTTTGATGCAATGGGTAGGACCTTCAGGACAGCATTGAATAGAAATGGTGAGAGTGTTCATTCTTGCCTTTTTCCCAATCTTAGGGGGAAATAGCTTAATATTTTACCATTAAGTATGATGTTGGTTATTGGTTTTTAATAAATGACATTTATCAGATTGAGGAGGTCTTCCACTCCTAGTTTATTGAGAGTTTTTATCATAAATTGATATTGCATCTTATCAGATGTTTTTTATGATTCTAGTGAAATGACACAATTTTCCCCTTTATTTTGTTGATATGATGAACTACATTGATTTTAGAATATTAAACCAATTCTTCATTTGAATATTAAACTTAAGCACATCATGGTACATGATCCGATTCATCGAGTTCTTTTTTTTTTAATTTAGATATAATTGACCTACAATACTGACCTACAATACTATGTTAGTTTCAGATGTACTACATAGTGATTTGCATAGATTATGAACCAATCCCCACAATAACTCTAGTAACCATCTGTCCCCATATAAAGTTATTACAATATTATTGACCATATTCCTTGTGCTGTATATTTATTTTATAAATAAGCCTGTGACTTATTTATTATATAACTGGAGGTTCATACTTCTCAATCCCCTCCATTTCACTCACCCCCTCACCCTGTCCATTGAGTTCTTAATATTTTTTCTTCTTATCTTTCAGTTCTAGAATTTGTTTCTTTATCAAATCTGCTATATCACTTTTATAGTTTCTGGATTCATTTCAAGATTTTATTTTCTAGAATACAGTGACCGTACTTCTTTCATAGCCTGTGTCTGATAATACATAGCTCTTAGAGTCTCTTTCTGTTGTCTCTTATTTGTGCAGGGTTTTGTTCATGTTATCTTATTTCCTTATAAGGTTTGTTTTCTTTGAGTATATGTGGAATATTGTTTTTGTAAAGTTATCTGTGGGAAAATTTGAGGCCAGTTACTTTATTTGATTCTGCTTGGCCTCTGGGCTCACTACTAACACAGTATCAACTTTATCCAATTTTAGTGCTTAAGATTTTCTTGGCCACCTGGAAAAGTCCAAGTCCCAAGACTGGTTTGCTTACAGTCACCCTTACTCTCAGAATTCAGATTAAACCCATGAGTGGTTGCCTTGGGAATTTGTCCTGTCCTGGTCCTTGCAGGGCTGGGTTCTTTCTTATAATTCCCTCTGTCTCCAAGAGCCTGAGAAAATCACTGCTTGGCCTCTCAGCTGCCTTTGCTGGTTAGGCATATGCCTTAGGGAAGACAGAGTTTCAAACGCTAGTCTCACCACACTGGGTTATAGATTTTCCAGGATTTTAGCAGGTAGTTTCTCACCGTTTGTTTAGCTTTTTAGCACTTTCAGTGACTTTTAAAAAATGCTTTTTACTTAGATTTTTCAGTTGTCTTCAGTGGGAGATTTGGTTTGAATTATCCAAAGCTGATGTCCTGATGTTGCCTCCTTGATCCCTTTAAAAATAACTGCTAGATGATTATCACACTGTGGAGTCTGTATCTGTTCCCCAGATCATATATTGTGTTGGCCAAAAAGTTAATTCGGGTTTTCCCCTAAGATGTTACAGAAAAACCCAAACCTGCTCTTTTTGTTATGGAAAAACCCGACCTGCTCTTTGGAAGAGAGGAGTTATTTCCCATATTTCTCTGGTTTGCTTGCACATTTGCTTCAGCCTGTCTCTCCCTTTTGGGCTTCCTTTTATTTAGGGTTGAGTTGAGTCAATACCAGTCCATCCTGTCCTACACACTCCAGGAAGTGCATACCAAGCTCCAAGCACATACCAAGCTCCTTGAGAAGTCTTCTTCAAGTATCTCTCTCTAGGCTTGAGAGGACTAAGTACATGGTTGTTACCCACAGTACATCAACAACTCTTTCTAAAGAAATTCTTTCAACTCCAACTTCTAGCCTCTTCAACTCCAACCCTTTGATTCTCTCAAAGTAAATGAGTGGCTAAGTGTTGCAAAACTGGTTTTCAGAAACTCCCTTAATAAAACATTTAGGACATGGGTAATTGGCACATGTTGCCTTGGTTGCTGAAGTTGAAATATTTCAACATCCTATTATGTATTTCACAAATGTTTTCCCAGTTTGTTATGTGCCTTTTGATTTTCTATGGTGTTGTTTAGATGTAGCAATGTTAAATTTTAATAAAATGAAATCTTTTTATGGTTTCTGACTCTGTTTTTTTTTTTTAAAAAAAAAACACATTTTATACTTTTGGGTTTTTTTTAATATTTACCTATATTTTCTTCTGCTACTTTTATGAATTCCTTTTCTACATATTTAATCCACCTGGCATTTGGCAAGTTAGGGAATCTAACTTTTTTTCCCAAATGGTAAGTCACCCAAATACTTATATGTATTTTTTTCTGAGTTCTTATATTCTTTTTCCATCGGTCTATCTGACCATTCTGCTAATGATAATGTAATTGATTAATTCAAACCAAAATATGGATGCATTTGTCTAAGTGTTTACACTAATCCAATGATGTAATTCTTTGTTAAACAATTGCTTTTTAATTAAATAGCCTTATTGAAGATGTTTCCACGAAATTATACTTAAAAATTAAATCACAGATTTCTTTTGATTCACAGTATATTTTTGGTCATCCAGTGACCGTCAGTGGTGATATATGTGTAGGAAACTGCTAGTTTTCGTGATCCAGTCAAAGAAAGTTTTAAGGCTGTAAACAGAACACGTTTGAGGTGGTGCCAATGTCCGGTGACTAGTTTGAATTTCACCTGCTAATAGTCAAAGATTCTGACTTCTGTGACATTCTCACGGTGAAATTCAAAGCTAATAATTAACTGGCTGTGTTAACAAGACTGAATGGCTGGAAGCAGCAAATTCTTGTATCTCAGACACAATTCATTAGTGTTTTAGACATCAGGCACATTGTTGTTTATAGTGAGCTGAGCTCCCGGGCTAGCATCCTGAAAATGAGGCTAAATGCTTTGAGCAGTTGCATGCTCAGGACACCCAAGGGGACTGTGTGGTCATCTTCGAGCCACACCAGAATCTCCTTCATCTGAAATGGAATTCAACTTGATATGAATAAGAGTAGATACTCACTTTGGGGTATGATCTGAGCTGGTTATGTTTCCGTGTTTCCAGGAGTGGATAAATATACAGAAAGGAGTTTGTACAATATTACCATGAATCTTCATTTTTGTTTATTACTAAATTATGTACGAAGGTAGTTTTGTAAATACTTAAGAATATTTTTATTATGTTATTATTTATTTATTCCCTACTTTTTTCCTAAAATGATTTGAGATATTTATAAAAATGTAAGAAATGTAAGTTTCATTTTGTAAGATAATGATATCAGGGCAAAAGAAAAATAGGGGTCAGATAGAAAAAGGCAAAGGGGAATAAATACATAGACATTTATGTTCTTTTTATCCTTTCATAATCGTAAAGTCACTGCACCATGAACTGAATTTTATCAGGCCTAGAGAAAGAGGTAAACATGCTGTATCACAAACTTCTCATTGTTCAGAAAAGAAAAACAGGCCAGTTACTCAGAGAAATGGCTTTTCATAGGAGAATATTCTTTGTTTGGGAGGCACTTCTGCAGTGTTTTGTTTGTTTGTTTGATTGATTGATTTTAGGGCAGTGATATTACTGTCTATGTTACCTTTTTTGATGCTGTTTAGGTTTTGTGTTTTATAAACAAATTTTATCTTATATGTGATGAATACATCCATCAGTCAATTTCATAGACACTGTCTCTAGCCCATATATGTTAATCAGTTATTTAATAAGTGCCTCTATGTGCACAGTATTGCTTGGTGCTAAGAGATTTAAAGATAAAGAACACCAGTGATCACATTGCCTTTTGAAATAAACCTAGGTCGGCAAATAATGATACTGATGATGACGATGGTGGTTATTATGGCAAAGTCATGAATGTAGTGCTCAAATGACTGAAGTTGGAGAACATGGGTGTAGATGATAGTGGTGCTAATGAAAAGGTTTTGGTAAGGGATTAAATAATCAGATTTGTGGTTTAGAAAGATCACTTTGGTTGCCATGTGGAGAATAGATTGGCAGTGGGGAAAGATGGAAGATTAGCAAACAGTAAAGATTGAATTAAGGCAAAGACATTATGGGAAAAGGCCAGCTCTCAGGACAATTTAATGTGAATTGAGAAGGGAGGAGGACCTGAGGAAAGCTCCCAGATTCCTGGCTTAGGTGACTAGATACTTGGATATAACTAACCAGAATATGGAGTATAAGAAGAAAGACCAACAAGCTTTGGAGAAAAAGGGAAGTTCAATCTTAGATGTGTTTATTATTATCTTTGAGGTGTCATAACAAAAATGTCCAGTAGGCAGTTGGATTCATGGTGCTGGAGTTCAATGGGAGTAATTGAGGCATGGGATATACAGAAAACAAAATATTTATATGAGATATGGACACAAGATATATAGAAAACAAAATGTGAATGGATTAAACAATCCAATAAAAAGTCAGAGAGATGTGTCAGACTGGATAAAAAAAATAGATCCAACTCTATGTTACTATAAGACACACTATACCTCAAAGATAAGACATAAAGGAATGAAAAAGATATACAAACCACAGCCAGAAGAAAGCAGGAGTGGCTTTACTAATATCAGACAAAAAAGAAGAAAAGGGATATTTTATAACGATAAGTGTCAACCCATCAGGAAGATATGACAATTATAAACATATACACACAACAGAGCCCCAGATACATAAAGCAAAACCTGAAAGAATCAAAGTGAGAAATAGACAATTTAACACTAAGCATTGGAGACTTAAAAACTCCATTTTCAATAATAGGTAGAATTACTAGGAAGAATATCAACAGGGGAATAGAAGAATTGAACAACACTTACACAAACTAGATTTCTATAAAGCAGTCTACTCAACAAAGGCTGAATACGCATTCTTCTCAAGTGCACGTATAAAATTATCCAAGATACACCAGATACTAGGCCAATAACCAAGCCTGAGTACATTTAAAAGAATTCAGATGGTACAAAATATGTTCTTTAACCCCAATTAAATTAAATAAATACAGACACAAAACCTGCAACAAAATACTAGAAAACCAAATTCAGTAACATATAACAAGGATTTTACACCATGGCCAAGTAGGATTTACCAGGAATGCTAAGTTGGTTAACATTAGAAAAAAATCAGTTATATCCTATATCAATAGGATAAAGACAATAGCCACACGGTCATCACAATAGATGCAGAAAAGCAACTGACAAAATCTAACGCCCCTCATGATAAAAACACTAAACAAACTAGGAATAGAAGAGAACATCCTCAATTTGAAAAAAAAAAAGGTGTCTATGAAAAACCCACAGTTAACATAAAACTTAGTGGTGGAAAACTGAATAGTTTTCTCTAAGATAAGGAACAAGCCAAGGGTGTCTGTTCTCACCACTTCTATTCTAACAGCCAGAGCAATTAGGAAATAAAAAGAAAAAATAGGCATCCAGATTGGAAGGGAAAAACAAAAACTTTATTCACAGGTGACGTGCTTTTGCACTTAGAAAATCCTAAGGAATTCACGTAAAAACTAATTAGTTCTATTAGTAGAACTTCTAAGGAATTCACGTAAAAACTAATTAGTTCTATTAGTAGAACTAATAAATGAGTTTACTAATGTGATAGAATACAAGATCAATCTGCAAAATTCTGTTGTATTTCTATAAACCTGCACTGAATAATCTGAAAATGAAATTAAGAAAACAATTCCATTTACAAAAGCATCAAAATAATAAAACATTTAGGAATAAATTCAACAAAAAAGTGCAAAACTTAGAATATTACAACTATATAACATTGTTGAAAGAAATTGAAGAAGATCTAAGTCAGTGGAAAGACATCCCATGTTCATGTATCAGAAGACTTAACATTGTTAAGATAGCAGTACTCTCCAAATTGAGCTACAGATTCAGTGTAATCCTTATCAAAATCCCGGCTAGTTTCTTTGCAGAAATTAAGAAACTGATCCTAAAATTCACATGGAAAATCAAGGAATACAGAATAGCCAAAACACTCTTGAAAAGAAACAAAGTTGGAGGACTCACACTTCCTGATTTAAAAGCAGGTGTCTGATTAAAAACCAAGATGGTGTGATACTGACATGAAGGCAGACTTACAGATCAATGAAATAGATTTGAGAATCCAGAAATAAACTGTCACATTTATATCAATTTATGTTTGACAAGAGTGTCAAAACAATTCAATGGAGAAAGAATAGCCTTTTCAGTAAATGGTACTGTGACAACTGGATATCCATCTGCAAAAGAATGAAGTTGGATTCCTTCACACCATATACAAAAATTAACTCAAAATGGATCAAAGATGTAATGTAAGAACTATAACTCAGAAGAAAACATAGGGGCAAATCTTCATGACCTTGGACTAGGTAATGGTTTCTTAGATATGTCACCAAAAGCACAAACAACAAAGAAAAAATAGATTAATTTGACTTCATAAAAATTAAAAATTGTTTTGCTTCAAAGAATACCATCAAGAAAGTGCAAAGACAACCTATCAAATATTTTCAAGTCATGTATCTAATACAGGATTTGTGTCTAGAATATCTAAAGAACTCCAATCACTCAAAGATGTAAAGACAAATTACCCAATTAAAAATGGGCAAGGGATCTGAATGGAGATTTCTCCAAAGAGGATATGCAAATGACCAATAAGCACATGAAAAGATGCTCATCATTGGCCATCAGGGTACTACAAATCAAAACCACAGTGAAATACCATTTCACACCCACTAGAATGGCTATAATAAAAAAGACATAAGTGTTGACAGATGTGGAGAAATTGAAACCCTCAATCACTGCTGGTGGGAAAGTTGGTACAAGGCTCTTTGGAAAACATTTTGGCAGTTCCTCAAAAAGTTAAACATAGAATTAACCATATGACCCATTAAGTCCACTTCTACATATATGCCCAAGAGAACTGAAAACACATGCCCACACAAAAACTTGTACATGAATGTTCATAGCAGCATTATTCATGATAGCCAAAAGTAGAAACAACCCAAGTGCTCATCAACTGATGAGTGGATAATAAAATGTGGTGTATCTATATAACAAAACATTATGCAGTAATATAAAGGACTCCAGTATAAGTATTGATCCAACATGGATGAACCTTGCAAACATTATCCTCCATCAAAGAACCCCATCACAGGGAACTCTCTAGCAGCCCAGTGGTTAGGATTCCACACTTTCACTGCCAAGGGTGTGGGTTCAGTCCCTGGTCAGGGAACTAAGATCCCACAAGCCATGTGGTGTGGCCAAAAAAAATAACCCCATCACCAAAGACCATACACTGTATGATTCCATTTCCATGAAATGTCCGGAATAGGTAAATTCAGAGGCAGAAAGTAGAGTAATGGCTGCCTAGCTCTGCGGGGAATGTGAGGAATGGGGAGTGACTGCTACAGAATATAGGTTTTCTATTTGGGGATGTTAAAAACATTCTAAAATTGACTTTGGTGATGACTGTGCCAACTCTGCGAAGTTAATAAAAACCTCTGAATTGTACACATTAAATGGATGAGTTGTAAATTAATTATATGGCAATAATGCTGTTAAAAGAGGAAAGAAATATAGGTGGTATATCCCCAACATTAATAGAACACTTGTTTACAAAGTGTTGCTGTCTCCAGCATCTCACGGGCTTTCATCGCCATCCTAGAAAGAGATCGCTTATTGCCAAACTAAGTTGCAAAAAATAAGGCATAAAGACTTTCAGTGATTTACCTAAGATATTGGCTGGTTTGTGGTGGCGCCAGGAGATGCCAGCCCTCACTCCTAAGGCCAAGTCCAGTATAAATTTCACTATGCTGTTTTTACCCCAGGATTATCTGCTCACTCATTTACTTTGCCTCAATTAACTTATTTAGGGAATCATAAATAAGTCTTCTTTGTGCCAAGTACTTTCTGAGTCCTTCAAGTATATTAACTACAGTTGTCCCTAGGTATCCATGGGGGATTCGTTCCAGGACCCCCGAATATACCAAAATCCATGGAAGTTCATGCCCCTTGTATAAAATGGTGTAATATTTGCACTACACACATCCTCCTGTATCTCTAGATTACTTATAATACCTAATACAATGTAAATGCTATGTAAATAGTTGTAAATACAATGTAAATGCTATGTACATAGCTGGCAGTGCATGGCAAATTCAAGTTCTGCTTTTTGGAAATTTCTAGAATTCTTTTTCTGGATATTATTTGTCCATGGTTGGTTGAATCCATGGATGCAAAACCTGTGGATACAGAGAGTCAATTGTAATTAAATTCGTATAACAACCCTCTGAATAAGGTGCTACTTTGACCCCATTTGCAGATAGGAAATGGAAGCATGGAGATGAACTTTTCTAGCTCACACAGCTAGTCAGTGGCAAAGTCAGGATTCGAACACAGGAGTCGAGTTTGGCTCCAGCCTGGATTGCTCTTAAACCTCGATACTCTGCAGATACCTGCTCTTCCTTGACTACTTGTATCTTGGATCTCAACCTTAATTGTAAAAAGAGGTGAAGAGAGCCACTCTCTCTGTGCAGCTGTACTGAGCTCTGACACCGGAGCCCTACCTGAGTGTGCTGGGGTGGCACTGTGTTCCCCAATACTAGAGTCAAAGGTGAGCGATACCACGGAATTAATGACTTCCAGGCCCAGAGCTCAGCCCAGAGCAGTGTTTGCTTTGCAGTAACTAAGCAAATCCTTCATCTATCAGGTGATCCGACTGGGGTAGGGGTGAGGTAGGCAGGGGAGAGGAGGAGCCTGCAGAGTTTATAAGTGTGTACTCAGTCTTAGGAAAAACCACACCTGGAAACACACCACCACTGAAGAAGGAGCCTGGACAACAGCTATGAGACTCAAGAAGTCTCCCTCACTGCGTGCACTTGCGCGCACACACTCACACACATGCTCACACACACACTTCTTCTGATGGCAATAACACGGTCCTTACAGTATCTAAGTGCTGACGCAGCCACAGGCTTGCATGTTATTTTACACTCTGGCTCCCGGGATCCTGCGTCAATGGGCAGCCCACAGCTAGTTCCTGGACTTGGCTTTCTGGTTGGTTGTTTAGAAAAGGCTTACAGGTATAATAATACTTTTCCTGTGAACTTCAGTCTCGATTAGCAACTCTGTGTGTCAAGTGTAATTAAGAATTCTTACCAGGTCACACAGGCTGCACCCGGCTATCTCAGGAGAGGCCCAGCCACGCTTGTGTTTGCTTTGCGGACAAGGGCCAATTTGTTGCTTTCACAACATGTTGGGACACTCAAACAGTTAAATGTGCAGATCCAGGCTTGGCGTGGAGGAATGTGCCGTTTCCTGACGCTGACTTGGGAGAGCAGAGCTGCATTCACCTGCCCTGGGAGCTGTCACACTTGCTGCTCAGGTGGTGATTAAATCCAGGACTGTGCTCTTTTTTATTCAGGGAACAGTGTGCAGCCTCGGTGAGGATTAGTAATGGCTGGGCCTTTAAGAGTATCCTTTTAGAGACAAGCCTTTGTTTATAATCTGGAGTTTCTGCAACTTATCTTCCCCTTAATATACCTGATTGTATCATCTCCTTGATGTCCTGTTTACTCTTTATGTTGAATACAACTTAAATCTGAACTGTGATTTTATTTTAGCAGAAAACTTTTAGATATGCTTCTGTACTGAAAGTTGAAGAGTAGCTTAGAAATGTTGGTAGGATAAAAGGACGATTCTGTTTTACTTCTAGTGTATTTTGGTTCCTGCTGTTTAGTGATTGCAGCTTCCACCATCCCCTGAACCTTTCTCTGTCTTTCATTTAGCTCTTGGCTAAGAGGAAGAGTAATAAGAGATAAAGTGACGGGTAACAGAGCCAGTTTGTAAAGGTTTTATGATGCCATTGTGAGAGGTGTAGCTTTTAATTCGGAAGGAGATGAGAAGACATTGGAGATTATTGAGCAGACATTTTAAAAAACCTAATTGCAATGCCATTATCATACCCCACAAAATTAATAGTAAGCCATTAATATCATCACACATCCAACCAATATTCATACTTCTAATTATTCCGTAAATGTCATACTTTGAGTTGTTTTTAAAAATCCAAATAAGGGACACACATTGCAATTAGTGGATGTGTCTGTTAGTCCTTTTTCATCTGTGGGTTCCCTCTCTCTCTCTCTCTCTTATTTTAGTTTTAGTTTATTTGTGGAAAAAAACCCAGATTGCTGTTGCTGGAGCTGTAGAGATTCCACATCCTGGACTTGTGATAGTATCTTCTGGTGTACTGTAACATGTCTGTCTGTCCCCTGTATTTCTATCAATTGTTAATTAGACTTAGAGGTGTATCAGATTCAGGTTTGATTTTTTTTTCAGATAGCTTTTTAGATGGTTGTGTTCTTCCACCAAGAAGTACAGTAAGTCCCCTACATACGAATGAGTTCTGTTCCGAGAGCGCGTTTGTAAGTCCAATTTGTTTGTAGGTCCAGCAAAGTTAGCCTGGGTACCCAACTAACACAATCGGCTATGTACCGCTGATTTACGCTTGCTTCCAGACATCCTTGAAATAAAGGGCTTGAAATAAAGATACTGTACTACTGTACTCTATACAGTACTGTACAGAACGAAGTACCCAAAAGCACAACCACTTGTAGAGGATGCACGTGCATGACAATGTACACCAGATACGTGAACTGATTTACCTAATTGGACATGCAAATGCACGTTCGCATCTTTGAAAGTTCGCAACTTGAAGGTTCGTATGTAGGGGACTTACTGTAATTCTTTTTTACTTTGTTGGATTAAATTCATTAATATGTCATTGAGGATTCTTAAATCTGTGTTTATGAGAGATATTGGTGTGTGGTTTTCTTGTCTTGTAATGTCTTTGATTTTGGTATTAAGCTAATGCTGTCCTCATAGAATGAGATAAGTATTCCCTCTGCTTTGTTCTTCTGAAAGAGATTGTAGAAGAATGCGACAATTTCTTTCTTAAGTGTTTGGAAGAATTCACCAGTGAACCCATCTGTGCCTCATGCTCTCTGTTTTAGAGGGCAATTGATTATATTTTTATTGACATTTAGTTGATTTACACTGTTATGTTAGTTTCTGCTGTACAGCAAAGTGTTATACATATGTATACAATCTTTTTTTATATTCTTTTCCATTATGGTTTATCACAGGATATCGAATATACTTCCCTGTGCTGTGCAGTAGGACCTTGCTGTTTATCCATCCTATACATAATAGTTTGCATCTGCTAATCCCAGACTCCCACTCCACTTGTCCCCCACCACCACCCCCAACTCCCAGCAACCACAGTCTGTTCTCCATGTCTGCGAATCTGTTTTGTTGTAGATAGGTTCATTTGTGTCATATTTTAGATCCCACATATAAGTGATGTCCTATGGTATTTGTCTTTCTCTTTCTGCCTTACTTCACTTACCTTGATAATCTCTAAGCCCATCCATGTTGCTGCAAATGGCATTATTTTTTTCTTTTTTATTGCATAGTATTCCATTGTATATACGTATCACATCTTCTTTATCCATTCATCTGTCGGTGGACATTTAGGTTGTTTCCATGTCTTGGCTATTGTGAATAATGCTGCTATGAACATTGGGGTGCATGTATCTTTTTGAATTATAGTTTTGTCTGGATATATGCCTAGGAGTGGGATTGCTGGATCATATGGTAGCTCTATTTTTAGTTTTTTGAGGAACCGCCATACCGTTTTCCATAGTGGCTGCACCAACTTACAGTCCCACCAACAGTGTAGGAGGTTTCCCTTTCTCCACATCCTCTTCCTCTCCAGCATTTGTTATTTGTAGATTTTTTAATGATGGCCATACTGACTGATGTGAGGTTGTACCTCATTGTAATTTTGATTTGCATTTCTCTAACAGTTAGCGGCATTGAGCATATTTTCATGTGCCTGTTGACCATCTGTATGTTAGAAAGCGATTAATTATTGATTCAATTTCTTTAATAAATATAGGCCTATTCATTCATATGGTTTATTTCCTCTTCTGTGAGATTTGGCAGATTGTGTCTTTCAAGAAATTGGTCCATTTTGGGCTTCCCTGGTGGTGCAGTGGTTAAGAATTTGCCTGCCAATGCAGGGGACATGGGTTTGAGCCCTGGTCCAGGAAGATCTCACATTCTGTGGAGCAACTAAGCCCATGTGCCACAACTACTGAGGCTGTGCTCTAGAGCCTGTGAGCCACAACTACTGAGCCTTGTGTCACAATTATCGAGCCTGTGTGCCACAGCTACTGAAGCCGGTGTGCCTAGAGCCCGTGCTCCGCAACAGGAGAAGCCACCACAATCAGAAGCTCATGCACTGCAGCGAAGAGTAGCCCCTGCTCACCGCAACTAGAGAAAGCCAGCACACAGCAAGAAAGACTCAACACAGCCAAAAATAATAAATAAAAATAAATTAATTAATTAAAAAAAAGAAATTGGTCCATTTTATCTAAATTATAAAATGTGTGGGCATAGAGCTGTTCATAGTATTACTTTATTATCCTTTTAATGTCCATGGTATCTGTAATAATGTCTTCTCTTCTTATTCTGATATTAGTAATTCATGTACTTGTTCTTTTTTCTTAGTTAGCCTGGCTAGAGGCACACACACACACACACACACACACACACACACACACACAATCAAGTACACTGTTGCTCTTATTTTGAACAAACTGTAATGCATTAGGTCAGTTAATAAGAAAAACAAAAGTTTTTATTTTACTTTTCCTCTGATCCTCTTCCTTTCTTTATATAGATCTAAGTTTCTGACCTGTATCATTTTTCTTCTGGCTAAAAAACTTCTTTTAACATTTCTTACAAGGCAAGTCTAAGTCTGTTGACAACAAATTTTCTGTTTTTGTTTGTCTGAGAAAGTGGTTGTATTTTATGGTTACAAATTTGAAACTGACGCTTTCAAATGATTTTTCCTCTGTAGACCATCATATTTTTAATCGATACACTATGCTTTTTATAGGTGCCTGTATACCGAGTAAGCTCACAGTAAATCCTGCTAAGTGAATGATAGTCTCATTTCCAATTTTTCTGTATTGAAATTTGTAAATATAGCAGCCATAATGTTTTCATGAATTTTGTGTCTTTTAACAGATTTTTTTTAAGATGAAACTCATTAAGTAAGTGGTCTCTGACTATTGTGAACATTTTTCCAAAGAAAAACGACATAAATTTGTATGTTTTCTCAATTTGATTCCATTTCAATTTAAAACATATAATTATCCAATTAAAAATAGGAGCTCTGGACTTCCCTGGTGGCGCAGTTGTTAAGAATCCACCTGCCGATGCAAGGGACATGTGTTCGAGCCCTGGTCTGGGAAGATCCCACATGCTGTGGAGCAACTAAGCCCATGCACCACAACTACTGAGCCTGTGCTCTAGAACCCACGAGCCACAACTGCTGAAGCCCAAACGCCTAGAGCCCGTGCTCCACAACAAGAGAAGCCACCGCAATGAGAAGCTTGTGCACCGCAAGGAGGAGTAGCCCCGCTCACCGCAACTAGAGAAAGCCTGCGCACAGCAACGAAGACACAACGCAGACAAAAATAAATAAATAAATTTATAAAAAGAAAAAAAAAGGAAAAAAAGAAAGCCCATGGGCAGCAGCGAAGACCCAACACAGCCAAAAATAAATTAGTTAATTTAAAAAAATAGGGGCTCCATCAAAAGAGTATTTTTGTAAATCAAGATATCTAAAAACACAATTAGAAAACTTCAGAGCTAAATACTGTTTCCTGTGTGACTCAGATTAATTTTTCAGTTCCTCTCTTGCTTTTATAGGAATACATTTCAGTAAATTTCTGCTTTTAAGCTTTGTTTTTATAATTGGGACTTTTTAAAGGAAATAACAAAAGCTAAAACTTTTGGTATTCCATTCATTGAATATTTGACTAAAAATTTCCAAATGATGCTGAACAAAAGGTAAATTTAGAAATTTTATTTATTCTTTTTTAAGTTTATTTATTTTTGGCTGCGTTGGGTCTTCGTTGCTGCACATGGGCTTTCTCTAGTTAGGCAAGCGGGGTCTACTCTTCGTTATGGTGCACAGGCTTCTCATTGTGGTGGCTTCTCTTGTTGCGGAGCACAGGCTCTAGGCACATGGCCTTCAGTTGTTGTGACTCACTGGCTTAGTTGCTGCATGGCGTGTAGGATCTTCCAGGACCAGGGCTCAAACCTGTGTACCCTGCATTGGCAGGCAAATTCTTAACCACTGCGCCACCAGGGAAGTCCCAGAGAATTTATTTATAAAATGTTCAATACAATGTAGAACATTAGGTTAACTTACAAAGTATTTTTAAAGGCTCAAGCTTTCCTAAAATTTGATTGATGGTGCAAAAATAATTTTATCTTCAATATTAACTTTTTAAATTAATTCACAGTGACATTTGCAAAATGTCAAATGTTTCACTTTAGGCAGAATACTCCCAGAAGCTTTATTTATTTATTTTAACATCTTTATTGGAGTATAATACAATGGTGTGTTAGTTTCTGCTTTATAACAAAGTGAATCAGTTATACATATACATATGTCCCCATATCTCTTCCCTCTTGCGTCTCCCTCCCCCCTACCCTCCCTATCCCACCCCTCTAGGTGGTCACAAAGCACCAAGCTGATCTCCCTGTGCTGTGCAGCTGCTTCCCACTAGCTATCTATTTTATGTTTGGTAGTGTATATATGTCCATGCCACTCTCTCACTTTGTCCCAGCTTACCCTTCCCCGTCCCCATATCCTCAAGTCCGTTCTCTAGTAGGTCTGTGTCTTTATTCCCATCTTGCCCCTAGGTTCTTCATGACATTTTTTTTTTTAGATTCCATATATATGTGTTAGCATACAGTATTTGTTTTTCTCTTTTTGACTTACTTCACTCTGTATGACAGACTCTAGGTCCATCCACTTCACTACAAATAGCTCAATTTCATTTCTTTTTATGGCTGAGTAATATTCCATTGTATATATGTGCCACATCTTCTTTATCCATTCATCCGATGATGGACACTTAGGTTGTTTCCATGTCTTGGCTATTGTAAATAGAGCTGCAATGAGCATTTTGGTACATGACTCTTTTTGAATTATGGTTTTCTCAGGGTATATGCCCAGTAGTGGGATTGCTGGGTCATATGGTAGTTCTGTTTTTAGTTTTTTTAAGGAACCTCCATACTGTTCTCCATAGTGGCTGTATCAATTTACGTTCTCACCAACAGTGCAAGAGGGTTCCCTTTCCTCCGCACCCTCTCCAGCATTTATTGTTTGTAGATTTTTTGATGATGGCCATTCTGACTGGTGTGAGATGATATCTCATTGTAGTTTTGATTTGCATTTCTCTAATGATTAATGATGTTGAGCATTCTTTCATGTGCCTTTTGGCAACCAGAAGCTTTATTTTGATCCCATTAGTTAGATTAAAAAATCTAAGCCTTATTGAAATTACTTTAAATGATTGTCTACTTTTGATATATGATCATATTGAGATAAAACTGGCATCATTAACTTATCACTTCAGTTTTCTTACATGAACAAGAAAACTTGGAATCAAAAATGAACTAAATTAATTTTGAAGAGCAGTTATTTAATCGATATGAAATTACATTTAAGTGTACCTGTTGTAGTTGCACTTGCTGAATCATCTCTGGGCATCACTTTCTTGCAATCACTATCAAGGCGACTTTGAATTAAGTGCTGAAGCTTCTTTAGTATATTTGTGTCTGGTTTTCATATGGTCACTGATATTGCTACAGCAATGGATGCTAAGTGTCAACATTTTGTGTAAGTTACACTTTATATTTTTTTTAGGCAGGGAAATTCAGTGCTTAATTTTTCATTAAACATGCACTTTTATTACTTTTCTAGCTCACTGCTGCTGAAAAGATTTATTGCAAAAATAAAAACTATATTATCAAACAAAATAAATAAGTAGTTGTAGATTTATACCCTGCAGTAAATGACAAGACCTCTGTAACAAGATCTACTAATCTAAGACTAATTTACTCATAAACCTGTGCTCATGCATATTTTTCATGTTCACCTGACTTATGTTTCCCGTGTTTCCTACTGACCTAACTCACTGACTAGCTGCTTGTATCTTCATGCATCTTGCAAGCCATGGTGGTGTTCATGGCAAAACTGGCTGGTACACCAAGTGGCCAGCTGCAGCAATAGCTTCCAGTACTTTTCCTACCACTACCCTATACCAGGAGTTAGCCATCTCCTCTATACAACACATTTTTTTTTTAACAAGCAAGTATCCTGCATGTTGAAAGGGAAACACTAGTTATATTTCATCTGGAAAGGGTTTGGAAGAAAGAGATGAATTACACGTTTTAAAGTGAAAACTCTGCTTACTGCCTATGCATCTTCCACATTACTAGACAAGGCCATGGCAGGAGGAGCTGGAAGTACAAAGTGGAGATCTTGCAAACCCGTCCTGGCTTATTGTAATTAAAATGATATTGACAGTACTTCATTAAAAATGAAAAATCCAGGGCACATGCTAGATCAAATGTGATGCTGCTGGGACCATAACCACAATCCAAGATTGTCCTGTGGAAACCAAGAAGGTTCTGGAGAAACGGATGCATGATTACCCCAGTATTAGATAGTCAAGCAGAGATAGTCATGTAGGCAGTTAGATAAAAGAGCCTGGAGTTCCTGGGAGGCAACTCTTCTGGAACACATTTGGAAGTCTATGCGTTTGGGAATCATCAATATGTACATCATATTTAGAGCCATATATCGGATGGGGTCACCTATGGGAATAAGTGTAATCAGGGAAGAGGAGAGGCCCAAGGACTGTGAGCTGGGCATGCTCCATCATGGGGAAGGGGGCGAAGATGAGGAACCAACAACAGAGACTGAAAATTGAAACAATTGTAGAATGTCACTTATCAGATTGCAAAGAGTACTTGAATTTCAGAGAGCCAGAATATGCCCTGAGTGCTTGCTATCTGCTTGGAGACTTCATACCCTTGCAGGGTTGCTGAAGAAGAAGTTGAACTCAAATATACCTATAGACCTGGGCAAAGAACACAAACCCCTGATGCAGGTCAGTATAAAAGCAGAGGGAGGAATGAAGGGTGTGCCAAACAGGAGAAGGCAGGCTTCTTCTAAAGGAATGTATAAAGCACTTTTCACAATTCTGTGAACCAAAGAAATTATGTCTGTGGGCCAGATATGGCCCATGGGCCCTAAGTTTGCTATACCTGCTGCATGTTAAAACTTTTCAAAAGATATTCACACGTTTCCATGGAGGGTCAGTGCATCCCAGGGCCACATAAATATTAAGCGGCAGATCCTGGGATGGAAACAAGTCAGTGGACTGCAAAGCTGGCGTTCTTTTCACTGCACCAGACTGCTACCCTGGAATTTCGGAAACCAAACCTCGCTGGAAATTGACTGATAAATCTAAGCATCGAGCTGGCTATGTCTGTGTGTCTGTTGAAGTGAAGGTAAAAAGTGGAGAAAATTATATTTTATTTGTTCCAGAATATTCTCAGTGGTAGTTTTAAATATTTCCCTTCCTACTGCATCCAAGTACTAGAAAATGGTGACACTTTTTTGTATTTTTTACTAGAAGAAGTCCCATGTCTTTGAAGTCTGAAGGAAAGGTATGGAACCCAGGGCCACAGATGTAAGAAGAGGATCACAGAAGCATCCAGGAATTTTAAGGGCCTTACACAGTATTAATGGCTCTCAACATGACTCTGAAAGGTTGAATGACCCCAAAATGCTGCTCATTGTTCTTGGAGCCAATGACGTTTTCCTTTATTTCCTTGCTGGTTTACCTCTGGATTCAGGCTGTCTGTTTATACTAGATGGCATAAGTGTTCCCTCTTGGCTGTGCCTCTTGTTTTTCCTGTAGAACCCACAAGGGGTAGTGGTTAGCACGTTGACTTTGAGTCAGCAGGCTGGTGTATGGGGCCAGGCTTGGCCACGTACTAGCAATGTGGCCTTCGGGCAAGTCACCCAGTCTTTCTGGGCCTTGTTTTTTTCTTTATTAAATTCTAAAATAGGGATAAAAACACCTTTCCCCATTATTTCCATAGGTGGTTGAGAACCTACAATAGAATGTGTGTGATTTCGTCTATTTGAGAACACGTTATTAACTCTCTGAGTGTAAGGATTCTTATTTTAAAAGCAAGTAGGGTGAAAGAAGTATGCTGGTGTGGAGAGAGGAGATTTGCAAGCAAGGGAAGAAAGAGAGATGGCCAACTTATATTAAAAAACCCATAGGGAGTTAACTCCAAACTTTCTGTGCTTTAAAAGTTCATGAATTTTTTAGTGTTTCGAAGGTAATCATGTGTACCCAGGGAATGAGAACAAAATGTCAGGGCAGGGAAAGGGAGGAGATCAGCTTTCTGTCCAGCTGTGAGTTTTCTCACTGTGACTCTAAAGCAGAGGGAGATCCAGTGTCCTGGAGTTCCTAGTCCTTCTGAAATTACATGACTGAAAATATGACTGCGGATGGTACTTTCAGAGCTGGGGAAAAAGGGTTCTAGATAGGTTCGAACTTTTTTTTTTTTTTTTTTTTTTTGCGGTATGCGGGCCTCTCACTGTTGTGGCCTCTCCCGTTGCGGAGCACAGGCTCCGGACGCGCAGGCCCAGCGGCCATGGCTCACGGGCCCAGCCACTCCGCGGCACGTGGGATCCTCCCAGACCGGGGCACGAACCCGTGTGCCCTGCATCGGCAGGCGGACTCTCAACCACTGCGCCACCAGGGAAGCCCGAGGTTCGAACTTTTAAATGAGATCATTTTTTCTCTTTTTTAAAATTGAAGTGTAGTTGATTTACAATGTTATGTTAATTTCTGCCATACAGCAGACTGATTCAGTTATATATATATATATATATATATATATATACCTATATATATATATATATTCTTTTCCATTATGGTTTATCACAGGTTATTGAATATAGTTCTCTGTGCTATACAGTAGGACCTTGTTGTTTATCCATTCTATATATTGTTATAATAGCTTGCATCTGCTAATCCCAAACTCCCAGTCCATCCCTCCCCCATTCCCTCCCCCTTGGCAACCACAAGTCTGTTCTTTATGTCTGTGAGTCTGTTTCTGTTTCATAGGTAAGTTCATTTGTGTCATAGTTTAGATTCCACATAAGAGAATCTTATAGGCAAATGGATAAGGCAAGGAGGCTGTCACTCAAATCAGTTTGCACAGTATTGTCGTTCACGGGACTTTCCACATCCCATCTCTTCTTCCCTCATAACAGCAACACTATGCAAACAGGGCAGATATTATTGTCCTTGTTTTATAGCTAGGCCAGCTCAGGCCATATTGACTGAGAGCTGGTAAATGGCAGAATGTAGACAAGAATGTGGGTCTGCTGTCTAACTCTGCTCTTTACCTACCAAGCTATCCAGGGTCCATATTTGTTGACACCTAGAGAGGTTAAGTGACTTCTGAAAGGTCACACAGCAATAAATAGCAGAGCCAGGACTTTAATTCCAGGCATTCAGACTCTGTATCCCATGCACTTTCCACTATTCCACTCAGCTTCCTTAAGGGGCAGTAGAAAGGTTATCTGACAACAGCTGGGCACTCAGCAGGTGCCAGGGCAACACCCCAGCCTCACTGAGATGGCATTCGACGGCACTGGGTGATACACCTGGGCCTACCACACCTGCCTAGAAACGTGCCACACAGCCTTCACTACGTGGTTAGGTGCTGCTTTTGAAGTTTTATATTTTTATGTCCCTTCTTAAGGACCCTCCTACTGAGGACTAGAAGAGAATATCAAAAGAAGAAAAATCAAACAGTCTCATACAGTGGGTCTGGCATGAGAACACAGTGGCATGGGGTAGAATTCAAGAGTTTTTGACAAACTGCTGAATTACTAGGTTGGAGGAGAAAGGCCTCTGTCATGCCAGGGGAACTACAGAAGGCAGCTCAGGGTCCCCATGACAGAGAAACAAAGCAGAGGGGGCCCTGGTAACTTGCAATGGGTATAGACCCTCTCTGAGGTTTTGACAGCATAGAGATGGGGACAATTTTGTGGTGCCTTGGAAATTTTAAAGTAATTAGTGGGTTCCCTCGAATGACCAGGGAACAATAAATTTCTTACACACAATAACATATTCAAATAAACAGGGAATGTCTTTAATGAGGTAGAGATCATTTAATAAATGCTTTGCCATGGGGAGAGCAGTAGGTCTGACGTAGAGAAAGAGAGCGGTGGGGGATAGTAAGGGAATGTCTAGGGTATGTCAGGGGAAGTGGTGATGTTATCGATAATATCTCACTGTAGGGGAGAGAACTGACTGAATTCATAGCAGGTGAGTTAGAACTGATCAAACTTGCTTTTCATTTCCACTGTATTTTATATTGCAAAACAAGTTTTCTGGAGCTGTGTTTTGTGGGAAGGTTAAGCAGCACAGAGTATTCTATTAGGCCAGAGGAGAAAACATTGGTCTGTCCAATTCTCCAATGGTCTGTTGTACTTTGTTCTGAATGCAGCGTCACTAACTGCCATGGGAGGGGTGCATGTGTCTAGCAAGGTTTAGTCTTGTCGACAGTGCTGCAGTTTTCTTATTCATCTCTTCGTTACAGCTAACACTATCAATACTGCCCAAGGGATTGGAAAGACTGATGGGAAATAAATAAGCAGGGTTTCTGAGTTAGGCTTTAGTTACAGTTTCTTTTGTGTGTGTGTACATACATATTCAGAGAATCAAGTGGCCTTCACTGATAATTTTTAGTTTGCTAGAACATGAAAGTGGAATTCCCAGGAATGAACCATAATGACGCTTTTAAAGAGAGAATATTTGGGGGAAAAACTCCTATAAAACATTTTCAATTTAGTTCTACACATGAAGAAAGACAATGAACCTATAGCATGAACAGTGGCCTGGGAGGGAGAAGATGTGGGTTCGAATCCTGACTCACCTTTACGGAAGTATAGGCTTGTTTTCAACCTGGACTTCCTTAGAACAAGAGGTGTAAAGAAGAGAGATGGTGTGTAAGGCCCCTTCCAGCTCTGATTTTTGAACCTGTGATTCATTCTGATGAATGGAGAGCAAAATGTTAATTATTCCGGAACTGTTCATCCTTTCTGTAGAATTTTAGAGCTGAAAGAAACCTTTTGGGCCAATCTCAGATGAGTTACATTATTTGATTGAGGCTGTGCATTTAGTTTTTCCTAGTGCTGGGTCTAGAGCCAGGAAATTGATTCCTAGCCTAGTGTACCTTCTAGTCCATCTGATTTCCCATCGTTTTGCAAGTATTGAGCACCTACCACATGTGAGACCCTGTGTCTAGGCACTGGGGATATTAGAAAATCCAGTCCTGTTCTTAAGGAGGTCATGGTCTAACTGGGGAGAAAATACACCTGCCTGGGGAGGGAGCCATCAACACAGCACCAGTGGCCTCTCTCTTGTCTTGATTTTAGTGATACTCTCCTGGCTTTCTTCTACATCTCTGGCAGCCTTCCTGAAACCATGTTTAAAAATTTTTTAAATCTGTCTCTAGAGAAAAGAAAGTCTGCATTGCTCCCTTCACACCACCTACGCTTTAGGTCTAAATTCCAGCTGTCCCAGAGACTGACGACATCTGTAGGCAGTTCTTCTGTGTCATGGCAGAGTGACAAGCCCTGTGTTTCTTTTCAGCATCTCCAAAAGATGTTCCTAAAATGCTGTTTGGCTGAGTTACTGCACATGATGAGCCAAAAATTAACCCTGGCTCTTCTCCTAACTTGCTTTTGGAAAAGTGATGGAACCAGTCAGTGCCTTGGTTTTCCAGTTGCAAACTGGAAATAATACTTGCCAACGGATCCTCTTCTAAATGTGAGAGTTCATCAAGGTTGAGAACTATTATACAAAGCCCTCTCCGCAGGCAATTACATCCATTCTTGTGGCATCAGTCCCCCTCTACATAGCAATGAGTCCACCATCCCACTGGGTGCCCCATCCGGAATACTGGGAGCTAGCACACTCTTCTTCCTACCCCCACCTGCATATCCACCTAGTCACCAAGTCCTAACACCTAACACCTACATTTCTCTCAAATCCATTTTCCCTAGTTATGCCTCTGTTTTCTCTCCATGGGCTTCCCTCCCAGCACCCTCCTCCAAATCCCTGGCTTTCCTTCAGCACATTCTCCACACCAGCAGTGTCCCAAGGGCCGGGTGGAAGGAAAGATCTACCCACGTGCAGTCAGTAAGGGGATGCACTGACTGTGAAGAATCAGTCTGTTTGTTTATTATCACCATGCACTGGAAATGCTAAATAATTTTGGCAATAAAGTACTAATCCTTGAAAAAAATCTTTTGATGGTTTTAATTCTATACAATTGCTGTAGCTGCTGCTGAATTTTAATAATGAATATACAAGCTTTAAATTAGTCATTTTAATACTAAAATTAAAATGGAAATTGGGGGGGTTGGGATGAATTGGGAGATTGGGATTGACATATATACACTAATATGTATAAAATAGATAACTAATAAGGACCTGCTGTATAGCACAGGGAACTCTACTTCATTTCACTGTACAGTAGAAACTAACACAACATTGTAAAACAACTATACCCCAATAAAAACAAAACCACATAAATACCAAGAAGTACAAAGCCATAAAGTTATATTTCTTCTTTTTTTTTCAGCTTCACTGAGGCATAATTGACTAATAAAATTATAATATATTTTTAAAAAAAGAAAATTTTAAATTACAAATGTGGCTTATATTACATGCTTATTTTATTATTTTATTGTGTTAAACTATTTTATCATATGCAATTTATTATATAGTATAGTGTGTTGGTCTAGAGACTTCAATTTTGAGCAGATAGATGGGGGTGGGGAGAGATAGATATAGATATATTGGTTCTAAAAGATGAAAACTTCAAAACCCAAAATTTTGAAGTCTTATATATGTGCAAAAATTAATATTGTCTGTGTAAAACTGGAAAAAAAAAAAAAGGAAATTAACTCAGAGAGCTCCCAGTTATACAATGAGCTCCTCAACATAGCAGGTACTTCAAACCAATCTGCATTGGTTTGAAAGTTAAGTTCATGATGGTTCAAGATCAGAGGTTGTGGATTAGTTCTAGTTCATGTCTCCAATCCTTATGTAACTACACATTCAAGCACTTAACCAGTAGATCTAAAGTAAACAATAGCACAGCAATTATAAAGATAAGGAAACAGAACTTGAGTTACTTCAATTTTATTATTCTATGCAACCTCATGGAGACTTCATATGTTTAACATTTAAAACAGCAAAACTTTGGTACATGTACTTTTTTGTTCATACATGAAGTTATTTACTACATTTAAATAATGTCTTTAAAATGGAAAGAACTTTTTCAAAGCGATTGCCCTAAAGCTAAACAAGTCCAGAAAATAATAATTGTTATAGAAAATAATTTTGCCCTACAGAGGAGGGGCATTGTTAAAAATGATTTACCTCACCTCCACGACGTAGCCACAGTGATCTTTTTTTAAAATTCAAGTCTGATCCTTGCTTAATACCACTGGGTTCCACCCTCATTGTGCCCTGCAAGGCCACACACAGTGTGACCCCTGCCTGTCTTGCTGCCTCATCTGGGTCTCTCCTCCTCACTATCTAAATGCTGGTCACACCAGCCTTTATTCATTTCCTCTGTGCCAAGCTCCTCTGGCCTCAGAGCCTCTCTCACCTGCCACCCTCTCCCTTTACCATGTGAATTCCCACCCTCCTTCACATCTGAGTGTAAATGTCTCTTCCTGGGGAACCCTTCTCTAACTCTCCAGTGTCACCCTGTGATATTGTGATTTATGAGAAATATATATTTGGTCATTCAGATGGAAAAAATATATTTTTTATATATTTTTGGTTTTCATCCATGGTTCCTGGCTCCCAAAACCCTTGGAATTTCCTTAGCGATAAGAGCATTGGGAGCATCTTCTGTTATAGTATTTGGTCTCTTATCTTCAGTTCCTGAAAATGCTTCAGAGCCATAAAGGTGGAACAGGTGTCTTGTTATTCATAACTTTTACATCACAACTGGTTTATGTTAATGAGTGACTTGTGGAGAGCATCTATGGATAGGGTCTGGTTGCCAGGGGAACCAACCATGGAACTTGGGACTTCCAACTGCCCTCCAGAAAGGAAAGAAGGGCTGGAGTCTGAATCAATCACCAATAGCCAATGATTAAGTCAATCATGCCCATGTACACTTTGCTGTACACCTGAAACTAACACAACATTGTAAACCAACTATACTCCGATAAAACTAAAAAAAAAAAAAAAAAAATCATCCCATGTAATGAAGCCTTCATAAAAATCTAAAAGGTTTTCTCAGAGAGCTTGCAGGTTGGGGAACCAGAATTCTCCCAAGTGCCACCTGCTGGGCCTCAAACCGCCTGAGGACAGAGCTCCTTTGTTCAGGACTTTACCCTATGTATCACTTCATCTGGCTGTTGATTCGTATCCGTTGATATTCTTTGTAATAAACTGGTAATCTAGTGAGTAAACTGGTTTTCTGAGTTTTGTGAGCCACTCTAGAAAATTAATTGAACCCAAGGAAGGGGTCATGGGAACCTCTGATTTATAGCCAGCCCATCAGAGGCACAGGTAACCCCCTGGGCTTGCAGTTATCATTTGAAGTGGGGGGCGCAGTCTTGTGGGGCTGAGCCCTTAACCTGTGGGATCTGACGCTGTCTCCAGAGTTGAATTGTAGGACACCCAGCTTGTGTTGGAGAATTGCTTGGTGGTTTGGGAACCCCTCCCAAACACATTGCAATTGGGTACAGAACCCTGACACCTAATATAGTGGCCCAGCGTCTTGTACTTTAGCGTTTATCAGGGTTGCTAATTCAGTTTCACAAGTGACTACCTGATTGAGGTCGGCCTCCCCAGCTAGCCTCTGAGTGGCCCCAGGGCTGGCACCATATCTGTGTGGTTCCACCTTCGCCGTTGCCTGAGTTCCTGGCACATGTTGGTGCTCGGGACCAGCCCAGGAAAGGGAACAGCCCTTTCCTGAAGGTGTTGTTGAAGAGGAAGGCTTTAAGTTCCCCGGTTTTATTTATTATTTTTTTTTAACTCCCCCAGAGAAGCAGGTCCAGATCACAGACTGCTGTGTCCTAGAGGATGACTGGCTGGGGGCTCTGGCTTGCCGCCAGCCCCGCTCTCTCACTCTGCACAGCTGCCTTCACGCCAGCCGGGGCTGTGATGGACCAGGGCCTGAAACGATTTTTCCAGCACTGCGGGGCTGTTCTTCAGGTATCAGCACTGGCCCCCTTGTAGAATAATTTTTGCACTGCAGGGAATTGTATGGATTGGATTCTAATGGCTTTCTATCCACTTTCCCCCCTCACTTCCCATAAAACAGTACCTCTTTTGCATGGAGTTATATAAAAAATTTAATATAGTGAATGAGCCACTACATTCACTTGCCTTAAAAAATGAACATGGTATAAAAAGATATCCTTTGAGAAGTTTCACTCTCACCCACGTTGTATTAGTTTGCTTAGGGCTGTCTTAACAAAGGACTGTAATCCGAGTGGCTTAATCCACAGAAATTTATTGTTTCACAGTTCTGGAGGCTAAAAGTCTGAGATCGAGGTGTCAGCAGGGTTGGTTCCTTATGAGGCTGTGAGGGAGAATCTGTTCCAGGCCTCTATTCTAAGTTCTGGTCGTTTGCTAACCATCTTTGGTGTTCCTTGGCTTTTAAAGCATCACCCCAATCTCTTTCTTCATCTTCACATGGCATTCTTCCTTTGTGCATATCTATGTCCAGATTTCCCCCTTTTTATAAGGAAATCAATGATACTGGGTTAGTGGGATATTAGGCCCACCCTACTCCATTTTGACCTCATCTAAACCTAACTAATTACATCTGTAATGAACCTATCCCCAAATAAGGTCACATTCTGAGGCACTGGGGATAGCACTTCAAAATATGAAATTCCAGGAATCATACTTCAACTCATAACATATATTCTACATGATATTTTAATTTCTGATTGGACATCTGTGCAGGTGAAAAAACACTTCATAATTTTCTGAGCATAGAATGTAACACTGTTTTATGTATACACTCAAAGTAATTTTTGCGCAGTTTTAATATGCACTAAATTTCTCAGAAATGCAACTACAGATTTATTGAAGAATGAGTGTGCTTGTTTTATTTGGAAATTTACCAAGAGTTGTTCATGTCTTCAGAAAATCATGTCCTTAAAAGCAACACTGTGCATAGTATTTGGGTCACCAAGACAGCACCCCTAAAGCACTTTTCATTTAGAGAAAAATATCAGGCTCCTGCATCTGTGAAAACAATGTGGAATGTGCTTTTTTGTTACATAGTTTTTCTTCTTTCTGAGGTCGAAAGAATGAATTGCAAAATGTTCTAAGCCAGATTTATAGATATTTCCTCACAGAATATTATGGGAAACACACACACGCGTGCCTACACACACACACACACACACACACACACGTATATTGTTGGGGAGGAAGAAATTTTCCTCTACCTTTCTAGATTCTTCTGGCTGCTCTAAGAATTAAATTGACATGAGGCAGATTGACAGGAGAAAATCACACAAAATTATAATAACATGTATACATGAGAGAGACCCAGAAAAACTGAGTAACTCACCAAAATGACTGAAACCCTCAACTTAAATACCATCTTCAGCTAAAGATAAAATAGGCCATTGCGGGTAGTGGTTTGGGACTTCAAAGGAGAGGAAGACAAGTTCCATGAAGATGGAAAAGCAAATGTTTATGAACAAATGTTTGCTGGGCCATGCAGAGACAATGAGACACAGAGTGAATACTGATCTCCAAGGGTTTCTCCCACCACACCTAGCCCATATTCATTGCAGATATCTCTCGTGATGGCTCTATACCTGTCATAGACCAGGCCCTCTTTCTAAATTCTTCAGGCAGTTAGGGGGGAAGGTCAAAGTTTCTTCCTGAGTTTTTTGGGCCTTGATTGTTTTCAACTTGAAATAATCCGCAAGCCAAAGAGAAGTATTGGGGTGGTAAATTTTGTTTCCCTACAATATAAACACCCATACATACATATACATATATATGGTACATATGAGATATATGTATAAAGTTACATATTTGCGTCATCTGGGAAGTACTGAGCATAATGACATTGTAAAATACCTTGAAGATTCTACTATTACCTTTTAAAATTCCTCTTAAGATCATTAAACTTTTGTTAGTCTCCCTTCGTTTATTTTCATCCAGTTGCTGGGGTCTCTGTATTTTCTGCACAATTTTGTCCCCAAGTTTTCCAAAGCCCAACACATTTTAGTTGTGTCTTCAGTTAAGGGTTTTTAATAGTGGAGAATATACCTGGGAGTTTGAACCTGATGACACTTTAAAACAGTGGGGTCTTAAGTGCCTTGCTTATTAGCATGTGCACATATTAGTTTGAAAATTTGTCTGACAGAAGCTGTCAACAGAGAGTTTTGAATATTCAATGAGAGTTTCCAACCTTCATCTGAGTTCAGAGATGAAAAATTTAGAAGGACAGAGGGTGTCCACTCTCTGTTGACATTCATGGATCAGTGGGTGTGCAAATATTAGATTCTTTCTGGCTATAATAACAGGCAAACAACAGCAAATCTACTCTCCAGAATAGCAAAATTATGAAATACTCACTCAAAGGGGAATTGTGTCTTCGTGTGTGTGTGTGTTTAGAATTAATTTTATCCAGGAAACAGCACAGAGAGCACATAGTAGGAGCTCAGTAAGAATTTAATCAAGAATTACAAACATTTTTTCAGAGCTAGAAAGACCTTTAGAGATTATCTAGGTTATTCCACCTGCCTGTCATCCCCCACCTTTTCAAAATGATGATCCTGAGGCCCAAAGAGATTAACTGAGGTGCCAGTGATTGTTCATATACTTGGTCTATTTTGCGGGATCTTATAAAAAACAGTTGTCTTGCATTTTTATACTGATGTCTTTGAGGACTCAACTTGTGAGCCATCGTATGGCTCCCCAAGGAGTGTCACCTTCAAGAATACTTTGCTCTTCACTTTTTTAGCACTTTATTTGTCCACTTCAAATGTCGTGGATTGTTAAACTTTAAGGCAAAACATTCTTTACAGCGACGTTATAAATTGTCCTCTTTATGAGGACCTATGAAATAAATTTCTCAAAAAACTCAGACTGAGGGATATTTGTCATTCTTCTGTGTAACTTGTTTGTGTTTACTTTATGGAATAAAGCACGATTATGCTTTCTTCTTCAACTTTGCTGCTAGGAAATCCAGGCTCAGATTTATGAAATTAAACATCTTAATAAGACATAGCATGTTATGACTTATATTTTGTAAACTAACCTAAAACTTTGTCCTTATTTTATTTTTTCGATCTTTTTTTCCTGTTTATTCTTATTTTCTCCCTTCCTTATTTTTATCTTCTTGAATTGTGGGTAGTTTGAAGTTATATGCGATCTTTGTCAATATTATGCTTAACAAGCTTCTTCCGTCTATTATTTATTGCACATCAAAGTATGTGAGGCATTGTCAATAGACTCACTTTAGAATTTGTGGTGAGACAGGCTTAAAAGATAGAGAATCCAAATAAGCTGTCTTTTTAGTATTGAAAAAAATTGGGGGCCCTAATAGGTAGGAAGAATATGAAAAGAATAAAGGATTCTTTCAAGTTCTAAGGGGAGCTAAATGGGAAAATAAATTATTGTATTAAACACATATTTAAAAGTACAGTATATCTTAAAAATATACAGTTGACTACGGAACAGTGCAGGTTGGTAAGGCAAGAAGCTGAAACTCGGGACCTCTCCCTGGAGTGGTTCATTACCCCTTTTGCTATTTTCCCCCTACTTTGAGTAAGCTGTGTTGTGTGCTGGTTGTGTGCAATAAACCGAGTGATTCAAGGGAAAAAAAAGAAGCTGAAACAGTTCGGATAGAATCAGGACTGAAACCCTAGTCTTTTGATTCCACATATTGTGATTTCTAATCAAACATAGACTCTCCCCCTTTTAGTTAAAAATCTGTAAAATGAAAATACAAGTGCAATATTTATTGAAAAAAAATCCTTGTGTAAGTGGACCCATGCAGTTCAAACCTGTGTGGTTCAAGGGTCAACTCTAATCTATGAAGCGTGAAAGTAACCCAGAATTCTCTCAAGTGGTATAGTAACCCTGGATGGCAGTTAGAGGCTCAAATCCGACTTGAAAATTACACTATGGTATGACTCAACCCCAGAGATGTGTAATATTTGATTATCTCCTTCTATAAATTTTATAGTCCTTGTTAAAGATATAAATAGAGCTCTGTCTCACCTACTTTTTGAACAAGAATTTTTGAACTGCCTGCATTTCAGCCAGTCATTCCAGTTGTTAGGGATTTTTAGCAAACTGAGGATGCAGCCCCAAAGATTGCTTGGAAGAGTAGCCTCAAAATTGTTTGGGACGATTTAAATTGTTTTCTTTATGAGTTAATAGATTTTAATCATAGAAATTAAGAGTGGAAATGTTGATGAGAATCAAGCCCATGTTATTTTGTGTAAAAATCTGTACATATTTGTGCTATAAGTATTTATAATATTTAAGAGGAATTGGCTTATTAAAATAACATGATGCTTATGATTCTAACTTAAAGTGTATAACTGAACACATGTTTCATTCATATAAGATAGGATTTACATCCTTATGGATCTGAGGCCTGATTTTTCTCTTCTTCCATGCAAATACTGTAAGAAAATGATTGATTAGTGTAACTCAATTACTCACCAGTGAACAGGTTAATTCTTAATTTCTGGATGCTGTCTCCTCTTGTGTACCAGCTTGTCTCATTTTCTCTGAAGGTACTGTGTACTTTCACACCTATGTGTGTTTCTTCAGGCTGTTCCAGACACCCATTGTCCTATTTCTGCTTGGAAAAACTTAACCCATCCTTTAAGGCACAGTGGAAAAGTCCCCTTGGCTGACATCTTCCCCCTCCTCCTCTATAAGCAGGGTTTTCTACATGCTTTGTGTGTTCTGCTTTCCCTGCCTTGAAATAGGTACGTATGGCTGTCTATGGTGTGATCATGCATGCATAAAGGCATAGTGTCCGGTCCATAATAATCACTTAATACATATTAAATTGAGCTAACCTAATGAGTTAGATTGGCATAAGTTAAATATGCTGACCAGCTAGATAACAGACCATTCATTACTCAGCCATCTCTTATTTAGGATCTCATAGAAACAGAGTTATTTGAAAGATAATCTAGTTATGGCTCACATTTTGTGTTCTATGGAGAATTTAATTTGAAGGAAGGCTTCCGTGGCATAAAACAGCGTGAAAGCCACTTATTCTGGACGAACTCTTTATTTTCCGATGAGTAAACTGAAGATTTTTTAATATAAAATCTAGATAGTATGATTTCTTCTGAAAAATTAAAAGACCGAGCAACATGGTTTCAGTTTCTCATTGTTGGAAAGTGTCAATCTTCTGGAACCTTCTCCAGTTTGCTACAGTCCTCACCACTCCCTGATGCAGAAGCTATCAAAAGCAGCACTAAACCCCCAAAATGATGACTCTGGCATAGCGAGGAAATACACCTGGCCTTCTCCCTTCACTTGTGTTACCTGACTATCACCGAAGACAATTGAACTTGAGGCTTCAGATTTGCAATAGATGTGTTTCTATGAAGTATTGGGGGGAAAATATTGTTTACAAATTAAACTCCATCTGAAATGCATATAGCATGCTATTCAGAGGACTCAACTGTAACTGTAAACTAACTCTTCTGTACATCAAATGGGCACACTTGATTATATTTCTATTGCCTTGACAAGATCTACATCTTAGTTTGGCACATAATTCTGAGAGCTCAATTTGTCCTATTAAAATTCTATGAAAATTTCTTCCTTTTATTTTTATGACATTGACTTTTGCACAGGGGAAGCTTGGGTTCCGCGTGATCGTTCTTCCTTTGCAGGTGATCTGTTTGTGTGGCTTTCTTTTGCTGCATGGATAAGATCAGGGTTCTTATACAGTTTGGGGCATGAAAACAAAACTGTTGCCAATACAAGTTGAAGACTGAGCAGCAATAACTTTTGCCAGGGGCATGGTGAGCTCATAAGAGTTGTAAATTTAGGCTTTTTTTTTTTTTTACCCTGTCAAGTTTTCCTTTTTGCCTATAGTTTCAAAAAACTTTTATTGATGTATCAATTTCATATAAATTACACATGCTAAGTGGTAAACGGTTTAATGATTTTTGGTTTCAGAACATTTTCATCATCGCCAAAAGTCCCTTTGTCCTCATTTGCAGTTAATCCCTGCTCCCCCCCAACCCCCAGTCCTAGCAAAGCCTGAGCCAGGAATATACTTGCCCCAGTCATGACCTCAACCTTGGGCAGGGCCCTCCTTATTCACTCATCACTGAGGTCATCACTTCCACCAACAATGCCACTGGACATGGGTGTTGTGATCACTCCAAGTGGAGCGAACTCCCTTCCACCGAAGCTCAGCCTGTCCCCTGCCCTGGCAGAATCCCTGTGCCTACTGAGCTGGAAGGGCTCCAGGCAAGAATGCTTCAGACTCCCACTGTTCCTACTTCAAGGTCAGCTGTTTTTTAAGCGCAAATGTTTCACAGATTGTTGTTCGCAGTTGTTTTGGGGAAAAGGATTCGTTGACCTCCTCATTCAGCCATTAGCCAGAAGGCTCACTTTTATACGTTTTTTTCTTCAATGATATCAATGGCCAGCTGATTGGAACTTTGTAATCCATCGCTATCTCTTTTTATCTTACCATCTTCAACTGTTTCCTCTGCTCTGTACCGCCTTCAAGATGGGCGTTAATTAGCTATTGCAATATTAGATTTATTTACATTTATATTGTTTCCTTGCTATCTACCTTTTTATATCAACCTGGTATCTCAGTTCTGTTTTTATCGGGGTTTTTTTCTTAATTTTGTGAAATTACTTTCCTTCTGTGTTTTTGAAACTAGATGTGCTTTTAAAATTTTTATCTGACTTCATAGTATTAATAATTTTTCTCTGTATTTTTGGAGCAAGAATATTCTTCTTTGATTTTCAAATGCTGCATGTTATATAATTTTCCTAATTACTCAATTTGAATAAAGAAGATAGATCCTGGTCTAATATTTGCCTGATAGGACCCATATTCTGTTTGGATTCTCTTACCATCTACCAACGTACCATCAGAATTCTTTTTCAGGAAAAAAGCTAGAGGCCAAGCAGATGCACACATCCCTAGCATTTAAGTTTTTAATGTCTAGAAGACATTTATCCTGTTCAACATTACTTTATTGAGGGAGGCATGACTACTTTTCTTCCTATTACCTGGTTTTCTAACTCTGAGCTAGTGTATTTATTACTGGAAACTTTGAATTAGCATGTAGCTCTTGCTTTGTTGGAAGTAGACCGTGGGTAATCCAGTCTCCAAAGTGGATTGCTTCCTCTTTCTGCCCCCCACCGACTCATGCCTTGACACCACAGGGTACAATATTGATTGACCCTTGAGCTCATGACCAAGTTCAAGTACTGGGTGTTATAAGACTCCAAAGTGAATCTAGCAACGAAGCACTGAAAAATCCTCAGGGAAGAATTCCTTTAGGGAGGAAGATTCCCCTCAGGAACTAGGTCTCTAATGTAATAGTTAATTTTTATGTTTGTATTGCTGTCTTTCAGAGACCCTCATATGACCTCACTGGCCATCATTTCTCAGTATGACCCATCTACGTTACAGTTAGGACTAATTCCTCCCAATGATTAAAAAAAAATCCTTGATATCATTGATTTCGTTTCTACTGCTATTGTATTTTCCTACCACATTGATCAAAGGGGGAAATTAGCAACCTGATACTATATACTAAAAATTTCCAAATATTGGCTAAACTAATGAAATGTTTTCATGTTCAGAGGGAATTTTTTTTCTATGACCCTTAATATTTTTAGCTTAAGTCCCTAAAAAATACAATTTCTGCTCTACTTTAAGTACAAAGAAATACCTTGGAGGGGCGTGTAGTAGAGCAGCGAATCTGAAATTTTAATACACAGTGCTTCTGAAACTTTAACGTGTGCACAAATCCCCCGGGGATGCTGTTAAAATGCAGACTCTGCAATTCTCACAAGCTCCCTGGTTACATGGCTACTGCTGTTAAGAGCTTCCAGTAAGGTGCTGGAAGAGCTAGCATGATTTGGAGCCAGCCCGGGTTTGGATTACCATTCAGGAAGATACAAACAGGGAAAATTCTGCAACATCTCCATTTCCAGACTCACCGAGGGCCTAGTGTTCTGTGACCCCTGCCCCCAAAGCGGAGACTGTCACCAAATGATTACTCTGTCAGTAATCGTGTGCCATTTCACATTCAACGACTCATGGCCTTTTTTTATCTGGGAGGAGATTGTTAGAGGAAGGAGGTGGCCGCCACAGATAAGACTTATCATTTTCATGATACCAATCATATGTGTTTATTTATTTATTAAAAGCTTATAAGAGTTTGAGTTTGTTGTATAGCAGGTGACGTCAAAATTCAGACAGCCCTCTGAGGCCGTAGATACAGGAGCGAGAGATTCCATATCTCCACAAAAAGTATTTCTGAAAATAATGCAATTTTCCTAGGAAAATAGCCAAGGGTGTGTTTGGAGCTATGGGAAAAGAAGCAGCAGGCTGGCTCTGCTCTAGAAGAATGGAGTTGTGGATGTTTCAACACTCAATACAAATAAATACCCTTATTGATTTGGAAGATTTAACAGTCAATAAAATAAATGCCCCTATTGATTTGGATAATATGTTATAGAAGTCCCCTCAAAATAGATTCCACTGTAGTCTTTTGTTTGGCAATTTGGGCATTTTCATGGTGTCAAACTTAAGTCAGAGTTAATTTTCAGGGTAAGACTGCTTTGATCCCCCTGCTTGCTTGTCATCCACTATTTTCTAGAACTCTTGTGCAGCATAATTACTTCCTTATTCTAATATTTTCTTTAGAGAATCTTCTTCATGACTGATAGTTTCAGTTTATGGGTTATGTTGTGGCTAAGAATTACAAGGCAGTTATCTGGAAATACCTAAAAAGTGTGTCTGGCTTCTTTCTTTTTTATTTTAATTGGTATAGTTGATTTACAATGTTGTGTTACTTTCAGGTGTACAGCAAAGTGGCTTCTTTCACTTAGCATAATGTTTTTAAAGTTCATCCATGTTGTAGCATGGATCAGGATTTCATTCTTTTTTTATGGATGAATAATTCCTTTGTTAATTGATAATACCACATTTTGTGTATCCATTCATCAATTAATTGATGGCCATTTGGATTGTTTCCACTTTTTGTCTACTATGGACAATGTTGCTATGAGCACTTACTTACAAGTTTTTGTGTGGGTGTATGTTTGTTTTCAGTTCTCTTGGCTATGTACCTGGGAGTTTAATTGCTGAGTCGTGTGAGAACTCTATATTTGACTTTCTGGGGAACTGCTAGACTCTTTTCCAAAGCAGCTACGTCATTTTACAATCCCATTGCAGTTGGCTTTTACATTCTTCTTTCATTTAATTATTCTTCTATAATGGGCATATATTATTTTAATAATTAGGAAAAAAGTGATTTTTTAAAAATCTGTGAGCCCCAATCTGTGGGCCACAGGCCTGTTGCGATGGGCTTTTAATCCGTTTGGGTACCAGTTTTGTCTTTAAACTGAGCAAAGACCCCCTTATGCTATATATAAAAGCTATTGTGATCAAAAAGGAACAAATTCTTTGTTGGAGGAAAGAATCTGCTCCTAGTCAGTTTGTCCAAAACGATAGACATGTTGCAAAGAGTTGTGGACTAAATGTTCTTCACAGGATTTCTCTACGTGAGTTATTGAGTTCCTATCCTGAGTGTTCTCTGTTACATGTACCTGTGAAAGTACAGTAAAACCACCTCTGCTGATCAGGTGACTGAGAATAGGGAAGGGGAGAAGAGGGATGGGAAAATCTGTGAGTGGAAAAAAATCTATTTCAGAACATTTGGGATATGTTGCTATGTCTATACAACTATCTATCTATATATGTCTATCTCTATACCCATATCCATGTCAATAACTATATCTGTTGAAGTTGGCCATCAGAATTTTGACTCATTCAGAGTCCTGAAGTGATTTGCTTAAATAAATAATATAACCTATATGTAAAAGAATGTTTCTTAGTAGCATGGGGGAACCTAAAACAACTTAAGCATCTATTTCTTGTCTGTCACAGTTATGTGTGACAAATTGGTGGAACTCAATTTATGTGACTTTTAAGGCTCATTAACAGTGCTATGCTGAGGTATATTGGAACCAGAGGCAAAAGGAAAAATAAGTAATACTGATCCTGATTTTGGTGAAAGTTTTGACATTTTGTTCATCATAGATTTTGTTTGCACTAATTTTGATTTTTTTTAAATATTGCACTAAATATTATATATCTTGATAACTGAGATTTTGGTACTCTCTTAAATTGTGTGCCCAAGGGGAGTGCTTCATTGGCTTCACCTTAGTCCCAGCTCTGACGTTGACTATATTTAGAGTTCCTTAGGTAAAGGAGCTAGAAAACTGAGTGGCAACTTATTCATGGAGAAACTGAGACATGGATTAGATCATATGATGCAGTCATATAGTGACTAATGGGGAATCAGAAGAGTAACCCGTCACTCCTATTCTTATATCAAACTATGGGTGATACGTCCCTGTTATATATTTACTGAGGTTTGATCCCTTCACCTTAATTCCAATTTCAAATATTTGATTAAAAAATGAAATATTTCTGGGCTTCCCTTGTGGCACAGTGGTTGGGAGTCTGCCTGCCGATGCAGGGGACGCGGGTTCGGGCCCTGGTCCGGGAGGATCCCATGTGCCGCGGAGCGGCTGGGCCCGTGAGCCATGGCTGCTGAGCCTGAGCGTCCGGAGCCTGTGCTCCGCAATGGGAGAGGCCACGACAGTGAGAGGCCCACGTACCGCCAAAAAAAAAAAAAAAAAAAAAAAAGAACTATTTCTAACTCTTTCAATATTGTCTCTCTAATTTTTTAATACTTACAAAGTAGGTAAAAATTTTCCCAGTCACTAGCAACTTAATCCTCATTCCTGAACTTTCAGAGTTTTCTATACAGAAGTACTCTATTTTAAAGCCAAGAAGGAAATTAGTATGACCTTGCAGTGGAATTTGGAATTTTCTGCATAGATCCTTCATTCCTGCCAAAGAGATTAGGGGAAAAAAATCTCTGTATTTCTCTTTTTAGCCAACTTCTTAGAGCTTTTCAGTTTGAAAGTAAGATATAAGAGCCAGATGGTTATGAAAATTTAGTGCATCGAAATGTTTGTCAAAACCATTGGAAGAATAGCACATCCTGGAGCTATTATTGGCACAGCAAATAATGAGTGACATTCAGAGTTTATGCTGTTTGCTCTCTGATACTGCTGGAATGAGTTTACATCACACACAGGAGTTACCAAGTGGTGACTCTTTCTGGGCTGGCCAATTACTATTTGTTTTTCAGTTTATTATCATTGAGGTAAAATCTTCATTTTCTATAGTTCAGATCACTGAGGAAGAGAGAAACTGACCAGTGGGACGAGAGTGTCATTTTAGCCCGGAATTTCCCAAAGTTATCCCTTGAGGGTAGTTATAAAAATGGTTTCCTGGAGAAATGAATTGGAAAATACTGCATACAAATACCAGTCTTGGAGGTTGTACATGCTCATTAGCATAGGAAGGCTCTGAGAAATCCTGCAGGGGAAAACAAAAACCTATAGAGTTTGGTTTAACCCAGTTTTGACCAATCTTTGTTATGGAAACCTGTGAAACAAACTGCCCCCAAACTTAGAGGCTTAAAACAATAATCATTTCATTATTTTTCATAGTTTCTATGGGTCAGGATTTTTCGAAGGACTCATCTGGGTGGTTGTGGCTTGGAATCTTTCATGTAGTCCAGTCAGGTGATGGTTGTTGCTAGGACAGCAGGTAGGATCAGCTGGGGACTGGCTGGGCATCTCTCTTCATGTCACATTAGGGCTTCTCCTGTGGTTTTTCCATGTAGGCTACACTGGGCTTCCTCGCAGCATGGTTGCCTCAGGGCAGTAGGACTGTTCCATGGAAGCTCAGAGTTCCAGTGAAAGTATTTCAACTCACAAGGTGAAAGCCACCATGATTTCTATGACATAACCTTGGAATTTATGCAGCATTACTTTCACTGCATTCTGTTACTTACAAGTGAGTCACAAGACCACAAGAGCAGGGGAGTTCAATTCCACATCTTGTTGAGAAAGTGGCAAAATTCCATAAGAGCCTGTAGATGGGAGATACTATTGCTACTCCCTTTGGAAAATATAGAACCTTTTTTTTCTATGTATCTATTCACCATGAAATACTTTGTGAATTTTGCTTTAGGCAAATAACACCAGAGCTGCTTCTAAGTAGAAAGACAGACTGGTCAAAAAAGATCTGTCTTCACAAATTCTGGAGATATCCAGATGTGCAATTCACAAAGAGATTATTTGGCATGACTATATTAAAAGGTACCATTATTTAAAATCCTAAGTGCGTATACCCACTTAGGTGTTTAGATTTTATGACTCAGAAAGAGTTAATACTCTAACCTTCTTCATGGGGGCCAGTGACTGAACCAGGTTGTGTGGAATCTCTTGGTACTTATATATCCAGACTGGAGTAGGTTCAGAAGTGATCTACTATAATTCATAATTGCCCTGGAAAATATTCTGCAAGTAAGATGGGTCCTTAACAAACTGAATGGCTTCCTGGCAGTGTAGCCAAGTTTCTAAAGACATTACCAATAAGCTACTGGTGTTTCCTGAACCTCCTAACACTCAAATTCTTGTCCCAGGGTCTATTTCTGGGGCAACCCAAATTAAGACATGCATTGTTAGGAGTGGAAAAGTACTTAAATATTTGAAATACTGTGTATGGCATTGCATCAATGCCAAGAGCACAGAGAAAATGAGTTGAATTTTGTGTACAGGTGGGGGAGAAAGATTATGAGATGCATTGTTAGAGAAAAGGAAGGGCCTTGTTGGATTGATAGGCAATAATTTACCCAAAAGAGCTAGCTTGAGGACAGTGTCACCCAGCAGGAGGTTACTCCCAAAACACTGTGTAGTAGATTGTCAACATTTGAAAGCTGGGGGATTAGATGAACGCTAGCTCATCACACTGAAACCATCCCCTCAGAAATGGAGAGCTTGGTGATGTGTCTTTCAAAACTTGGCTACCCTGCCTCACAGATATTTTTTCCCATCCCGGATGTTCTTCGTACATGCTTACTTTCAGGCTAAGCCTGATCTAAGGAAGAGCCACACATTCTGAAAATAATGAACAAGCTTCCATTTAATATCTCACTCATGTGAATTGTAGGCTTAAATGAGAAAAGGGCACCTCTTTTAGGAATAAATCCTCTAGAATGATAGCAATATTTGAACTTAAAGCAACAGCTGTTAAGTCAAGGTACTTAAAATTCATTCCCACACTAGTGATGAATTTTTATTGATTTTATCCAGAAACGTCTTGGCCCCAAAGGCACTATTTGAAAGTCATCTGACAAGAGTTAAGAGTATGTAGTCTGTGACATAAACGATAACTCGGTTTTTCTTTTTGTTTTTATCTAAAGGTAACTGACCTATGTAGGGATAAAACCCATTGATTTTGCTGAAATTGTGATTAACAAATTACTAGGGTATGGGTTTAAAAGAATAAAATAATATGGAATAAAAACTATTATATTGAAGCTGTCATCATTATTTTTAAAGAGTTTCAGGATTACTAAGATGCTTCATAATGAAAATATTTTGTCTTTATATAAATTACAGAGCATAGAAGTAGAAGCGTTGGATATAATTCTATTCGTTTTTGCAAAAAAAAATCCCCTTTGTAGTAGTAGGCACTCTATTTTTTGGCGCTGTTCCTTGAGTTTCAGATCAATGAATAGGAGCAAATAGCAACTCATCTAAGAAATATGGGAAATACTGTCCACCACAACCAGGTTTGGTTCTGGATGAAATGTACAAAAAGTTAGGGAAATCATCCCTAAATTTGTTTCTTTGAGTCAGTGGCTCCCGCAGGCTTTGTGGTATGTATCTCGGTAGACTTGCCAGGTTTCCCACATCCTTGCTGTTAGTATCCTGTTTCAGGGCTGCTCACAGACAAAGGATCACCTGTAAAAGTGGTCACACCCCCGGATCAGGACACGCTGTAACTAACCCTCACCAGTGGTGCCTCGAAAATGAAGCTTTCTTTTTTGTTCCAATCTCTCATTTCACTTTTGTTCCTGCCTTTTCTTTCTCCACTCTTACTGCCAGCACATTCACTACACTTTTATTCACATTGCTAGAATTGTTCTACTCTGGCACTCAGTCTCCCAATCTCATTATTCTCTCTCTGAGACATTTTCTCCCCCTGCCCCTGCTTTTCCTTTCCCAGCTTGCTCTAACAGAAGGATAGATAAAGTCTCAACTAGGGGGCTCTTAACCTAGGGCCTCTGGATAGAATTGAAGGGATTTTTGAACTTGGATGGGAAAAAAAAATCATGTTTATTTTCATTTCTATCCTACAGTAATTTAGCATCTCCTTCTACCATGACTCTAGGTAACTGATTATGTATTAGCAATACCTGTGACTTGGTCACCAATAGAAATCATACTTATTTTCATTTCACATTAAAGTTGTTGCAGAATCTCGGGGCTTCCCTGGTGGCGCAGTGGTTAAGAATCCTCCTGCCAATGCAGGGGACACGGGTTCAAGCCCTGGTCCAGGAAGATGCCACATGCTGTGGCGCAACTAATCCCATGTGCCACAACTACTGAGCCTGTGCTCTAGAGCCCGTGAGCCACAACTACTGAGCCCGTGTGCCACAACTACTGAAGCCCACGTGCCTAGAGCCCGTGCTCCGCAACAAGAGAAGCCACTGCAATGAGAAGCCCGTGCACCACAATGAAGAGTAGCCCTTGCTCGCTGCAATTAGAGAAAGATTACGCACAGCAACGAAGACCCAACACAGCCAAAAATAAAATAAAATTTTAAAAAATAATAAAAATAAAATTTCCCAATGCCATCAACCTGGGAAAGTCTAACTGGATAGTACATTAGATGTGATGATATGTTAAAATCATGGCGCATCATGACTCCAAGGTAAATTGGGAGTCTGATGTACAGTATTCTCAAGACTCTTTGTGAAACATCCTCACTTTGATCAGTTCTCTTCCTTATTATTTTATAAATCATGAAGCATAAAAATCAGTTTATATTGTATTTTTGGAAAGAGTATCTGAGAGACTCTCAATATTTGCTTAAGCCTGTGGTTATTTTGATGCCTTAGACTTTCTACTTTATAAGCAGAACAAGTATTTTACTAAACTGATCTAAGTAATTGGCCAACTTGTTATGAGGAGGAACTACTAGACACATTATAATTGGTTTACGGATTACCTATCCTGCTACCTATTGATATAGTACCTCATTTTTTCCTCTCAAATTCTTACTACTCTTTGAAGCCTTCTTTGAGTAGTAAGTGAAAAAAAGTAGAAATCATATAGACCTGTTCGTTAGTTCTGTGAATTTGGGAAAGTTATATACTTTCTGAGCCCTAGATACCTTCTTTATAAAATGTGGGTCATAATAATCATCAGGGAGAGCTGTTGTGAAAATTAAAAGAAATAATATACATAAAACCCTTAGTCACTAGTACTTAGTATGTGCTCAATAAATGTTACTTTAATTATTTAGTCACTAGTAGTGACTAAATAAAAGTATTATTTATTTATTTAAAAGTAAATAAAAGTACTATTTAGTCACTAGTAGTGACTAAAGACTAGTAGTCACTAGTCTTTATAAAATGTGGGTCATAATAATCATCAGGGAGAGCTGTTGTGAAAATTAAAAGAAATAATATACATAAAACCCTTAGTCACTAGTACTTAGTCACTAGTACTTAGTATGTGCTCAATAAATGTTACTTTAATTATTTTATTCCAGCCTACATTGATTATCCCCCTCTCTGAATGCCTATAGCACACACTGGGTGTTCCCTACTATATCTATAATTATAACCTTGTCTCCTTAACCAGTTTTTAAAGCAAGAATACCTTTTACACCTGCAGGATCTGGCACAATGCAGGAAATAGTTTGGGGAAACACCATGAATCCTCCCAAGGTCAACAGCATGTGAATTGTGTAATAGCTTATTTGATAGAAAAATACACCAAGGAGCATGAGCCCTGTGGTTAAAAAAAAAAAAAGGCTGGAGCTGGCCAATAAAAACCTCATCAAATTGAATTCTGATTGGCAAAGTATACAAGTAAATTAAGAAGGCCAACATTTCTTACATAAACCAGCAGCAGCTTGTGGTTTCTCTGAATTATCTCAAGTCTTTTTTTTTCGGACGCGCAGGCTCAGCGGCCATGGCTCACGGGCCCAGCCGCTCCGCGGCATATGGGATCCTCCCGGACCAGGGCACGAACCCGTGTCCTCTGCATCGGCAGGCAGACTCTCAACCACTGCGCCACCAGGGAGGCCCTCTCAAGTCTTTTGAATCCTAGTCCTTGAACAATTTTGACATAGTCAACATTAAATGGAAAGCTAAAACTAGAAATAAAGTCTTGGCAGGGAATTCCAAAATGGTCCCTGTTGCCAGTTTCAAATCTCACCATCACTCACTTTGGAATATTAATACCAATGCTTTGCTTCAAAAAGTTCCAGTGTACTTTTCTTGTTTCTTTGTTAAAACTATTACCATTTGGATATATTTGCTTCCAATTGTTTCTAATGCATAGGCTTTTTTGTTTTTAATAGTTGTACCTTTTTTTGGTCTTTAGCATTTTAGCAAATATTTTCCTGCATTATTGAAAACTTACCATTAGCATTATTTGAACATTTGAAATATGTATTAGACATCTCAAGTTTTGAATGGTTAGGATGTTTCTAATATTTTAAAGTAAAAGCTGCCCCAATGATACATTTTTTTTTGCATGGAGATTCCCATCTCCCATTCAATGACTATTTAGGATAGATTCTCCAAAGTGGGATTCCTGGGTGTAATCACATGAAAAAAAACCTTAAAAATCTTGATTTTAATATTCTCGAGGATTGAACTAACTTATACTCCATCAACAGTGGAAGAGAATGCCTTCATCATACCATTGCCAGTCACTGTTCTTTGGGGTGGGGATGGGGACTTGAGGGGCAGGGACAAAGTGAACTTCACTGATTTGAGAGGGGAAAAAAGGAAGTTGCACTCTTGCAAGATTGCGTTATTACTCTTGTCTTTGATTACTTGGTTTTATCTTTATACTTACGTTTGCTATTGGCATTTCTTCAATTGTAAATTTCCTATTCAAGTCCTGTTGAAGGCATAGTGGTTTTTGTAACAAAGAAATTTCATTCATTGCTTTTAAGAAGCACGGTTCTTTTCTATCTAGATATCGGATTATTATATCCATATTTTATTTTACTTCTTATATATTGTTGAAAACGGACTCAAATCCATAGGGATTTTTACATACAATGCTTATTTTTAAAAACATAAAAACAATGTTTTTAAAAATTTAGAACATACAGAATTAGATAAAGAAGGAAATAGGGACTTCCCTGGTGGTCCAGTGGTAAAGAATCCACCTTACAATGCAGGGGACACAGGTTTGATCCCTGGTCTGGGAAGTAAGATCCCACATGCCACGGGGCAACTAAGCCCGCATGCCACAACTACTGAGCTCACGCGCCTCAACTAGAGCCCACGGGCCTCAAACTACAGAGCCCACGCGCTCTGGAACTCACGTGCCACAACTGCAGAGCCCACGCACCCTGGAGCCTGCATGCCACAGCTAGAGAAGAGAAAAACCCGTACACCACAACTAGAGAGAAGCCCGCGCACCACAACAAAAGAGCCCGCAAGCCGCAACGAAAGATCCCACGTGCCGCAACTAAGTCCCTGTGCAGCCAAAAATAAATTAATCTTTTTTTAAAAAAGGAAATAAAAATTGTCCTTAATTTTAATACTCAGTGATGAGCACTGTTTATATCTTCTGTACTTGCTTTCAGTCTTTGTTCTATATATGGAAAAAAAATTTTTAAACAAAAACATAATCCCAAGGATAGTTTTGTAGTATTTATTTTCATTAAATACATGAAGAGAGTATTTTCAATTCATTAAATATCCTTTGAAAGTATAGTTTTTAATAGTTGCATAAAACAAATGTACAACTTCACTAACAGATATTTGGATAATTACTAAATGTTTGTTATTATGTGTAGTATGATAAAAATTTTAGGATAGAATCTTAGAGATGGAATTACTGGATCAAAGGGCAAGAATACAAATACTGCAAAATAGCTTTCTAGGAAGAGGTGACAATATGCATTCCAACAGAATGTGAACATGTAATCTAACCTCACTTTGCTAGCATTGAGCACTATTATAATTTTAAATTTAAAAAATCTGCTTCTTTGATAGATTGGAGTTATAAATTATCATTTTGCTTTGCTGCTCTTTGATAGCAAAGTTGAACATTTATTAGAACAGTTGTTTATCATAGTTATTGTTTCTTTGCCACTGCTCTCCTGTGGAATATGTCTGTATTCTTTTCACACTGAAATATTTATTATTTTGGAATATATTATTCTGGATATTCTTTGGAAACTAAAAATGTACATCAATATAACTATATGTATTCTTAACACCCCAAATTATCTGCTATTAATATTTAAATTTTTTTCAGTCTTCCTTTTCCTTATCTTTTCAAGGAAAAAGTCATCTACTTATGATTTATATGCTCATTATTTTATTTTTCTTCATATTTGGAGGATTGCTGAGAATTCTCAGCATTTTATTGACAGCATAAATTCTGGGTGAGTGGGTGGGATAGGAACTAAGTCATACTAATCCTTCTCTGATCCAGAATCTGTTTCTTTTCTTTAAAAGTTTTTGAAATTTATTGCATTCAATGACCCTTGTCTTTTTTGGTTGCTCTTGAAGAGTTTTAGATGTTTTCACCTTTTTCATGTTTTTCTTGTTCATTTCATTGGCTATTGGGGAAAAGAGATTCAATGTTATAGATACAACCCAGAAAGTCTCTTCTCACTCTTATTTTTGTCACTGGGGTAAGGTGAGGATTTGGCATAAGTTCTGTGAGATGAGCCAATTTTCTACTGCTACCTGCTAAATAGTTTTAGAAATGTTTCTAAATAGTACCCTATTGGTTTGAAATGCTTTCTTTAAACTATGGTAAATTTTCCTCCTCATCAGAAAATATTTAATTCTATTACATTGTCTGTCAATTCTTGTGCTAATATCCCATTTTTCTATTATATTTTTATTAAATATTCTGAAATACAAAAGGAGAAGCTCCTAACTTCATTTGTAAACATTTTACTCTCCATTCATCCCTGTTTGATTTTCTAGGCAATATTTAGAATTGTTTTCTCAATTTCCTTCAAAAATTCTCTTGAAATTTTTTTATTAAACTTTTTGTAAAACTTTAAGTTATTTTGGAAGCACTGTCAGCATTTATAAACATTTGCATTCTGTGTATTGTCTTCAGATCTTTTTCTGGTTCATTATTTCTTCCATTGCATGAGGTTTGCAATTTAACCCATCAATTTTTTAAAATTTTAATTATTACATTTTCATTCTTAGAAGTTTTCTTTTTTTTTCAAATCTGCCTAAACAATTTTGATAGTTTCTTGTTATTTGCTCATACTTTCAATACTAGTATTTCTTTAGTGATATTATGCATTCTTATTTTCTATTCTGCACCCAAAAACTCCAATACCTGCAGGATTTTCATGTCTGACTTTGCTACTTGTTTCTGGTAATTCTTGCTCATGGTGCCTTGTTTCCTTATGTGGTTTACGATTTTTTTTAATGTCAGCTCGTGTTTCAAATTCCCCTGGAACCCCTAGAGGATTGGGTGAACATACATTTCTCCAGTAAGGATTTGCTTTTTCTTCTTCCTGGTTCCTGGAATACTACTAACCCCGAATCACTTTAAAAGAAATTCTGGACTTAGGACTTTTCAGACCAAACATGAGGTATAAATTTAGGCCACAAAGCACTGTGAGAGCCAACTTACAATTGTCATAAATACTCAGGGGAGTTGGGCAGTTTCTGTGATGCCTCCTTTTGGGGCAAGCATAATTTATTTTGTCACTGAAAGTGGAGACATTTAAGATCCTGACTCTGTGGGCATATTTCTCTTCTGACTTCCCTCTTTGTACACACCCTAGGCTTTAGATCTCATCTTCCGCAGTGCCCTTAAAATATAAGATTTGAGACAAGTACCTCCATCTTCATTCCAAATCAAGATGCTAGGCCACCCATATTGGACATGCTAAGAGAGTATAATATTAGTTTTGCAGGATGGCAAACACCTACCCTCACTGTGTGAGTAGTGAAGGTTGAAGAGTTGGGGGAGGGATTTTGCAGGGAATGGGTCATCGGTATATCCTTATGGGGGAGGGAAGTGCCCCTTGACCTCAAGTCAAGAGGGGAGGGTTGGTGAGAACCACTAGGAGGGTTTGACCCATGTCCCCTCTGGTTTAGGAGCCACAGGGCCTAGTGTCTGCTTTGTGTTCTTTGAGTCCATTCTGGCTCCTAAATATGGTTGTTCTGAGAGCCGTCCTCTGTCCACACTGAGATGGCCACTTTCCATAGGCTGATGTGTGCCAATTGCTCTGAGGCCTTAGGAATGCTAACTACTAGAAAGGAATACAAACATTTCATTTTCTTTAAAAATATCATTAATAAAATGATTTTTTGATAAACATGAGTTCAGTGTCCCTACAGATCTGTGGATTCTTATCAGCTTGATACAAAAAGTAGCAAATGTGGACAGAACATGCTCCCTCCACTTTGGAAGCTGATTCATTGGAATTAGAGAGATTTAGCCTGTTGATGAACCCATAAAACGTTTTTATTGTTACAGAAAAAGCATTCAATCTCATTGAAAGGAGAATATATAACATTGCATTTGGGAAGAAAATTAGATGTACTAAAGCTTGTATGGTGATGGAAATGATAATTTTTTATTAACAGATTGTCAGCATGGGGCACATTCCTTCAATTTTCAGCAATTTGAAATCCCAGCATTAATCAGCTTTCGTTAAATGCCACCCACTGTTCGTACAGCAGCGAGGAAGGCAGTAATGAAAAATTGAAAAACTAGCATTAGATCAGAGATCATGCTGGCTGCAGAATCTTTATTTTATATGAAGACCTTTTTTTATTATTCTGGAATTAGGCAAAACATGCCATGTCCTCATCAAATGACTTCTGTGAGTGCTTTCTTTCAGAACAATAAATGGTGCTAATAAGTTGGCCAGCCTCCCACCAACTAGACCTTTGATATATGTTGTATCAGCACATTAATAACAAATTAGAATTAGAGAAACGTAGGGAGTGTTCCACACTCATAATTGTCTTTTTCTGTAACACAAAATAAATCAAACTATCACGTTGCTCCCAGGAAGCCTAAACCATTTATAAAACAACTTTGTTTTTTATAAATTGGTTTAATTTATCCATTTTTAATTGCTTATTAGGTTCCTACAGTGTGCAAGGTGCTGCAGGGACTAAATAGATGCATAAAAAAGGCCCTGCTGTGAAAGAGCTCACAGTATCCACATACACTTCATTGTTTGGTCCACAAGTTTTACTTCCTCTGTATTTTTGGTCTATATACTTCCTCTATATTTTTGGTCTATTGAATAAACGTGCCAATATTCTTCAGATGTGAATGTGACACTGCTTACTCTTCTGTCTGTAAGCTGTTGCTTTGTGCTTTTTTTCTAGAATTAAGGCTAGGGACTGCCAGTTCATCACTTCTGGTGTTCTCGGTCTCCCTTGGTACCAAGCTATATACATTTTCAGAAAGACTTCTCAAGGCTAAGTAATATATAGACTGTCACCTAGAGGGAGAACAAAATAGATTGATAAGTACCCAGTACTGTGACCTGGGCCACTTTGTTATTGGGTATTACCGTGAGTAGTTCCAAGGAGCAAACAAGAATGTGAAATGGAAGTTCAATCATTTGTGATTCAAAGAAAAGAGAGCCAACCTGTGGACTGTTCTCAGTAGAGTGGTTTAGTAATTTGTGATGAAAACCTCAAACAGGAAGTCTTAAGTTGGAGTTCATGGCTGCTTCAGAGAATCTGTGAACTTCCTGAAACTATAAATAACATTTTGTATTTAAGAAGCTGTGTGTTTTGTTGAGATAATCCATAGCTTTCACTGGATTCTCCAAGACAGTCATGAATCCCTAAAATAGTTATGAACTATTAGTCTGGGTCAGGGGTTGGTGAATTTCTTTCTGAAAAGCAAGAGATAATAAATATTTTAGGCTTTGAAGAACATACAGTCTCCATAAACAAGTGAGTGTGGCTGTATTCCAATGCAACTTTATTTTCAAAAACAAGATGGCCCGGGGCCATAGTTCTCCCACCTCTGGTTTAGGCTATGATTTGGTAAGACAGAACTTTCAAACTACTGTGCTGAAGTACATCCAAGTTTTCCCTTTTATATAAATCATATTTAACATGTGAATTTTATTTATTTAATTTTGTTTTTTCTTTCTTATCGAAGTATAATTTACATGGGGTAAAATGAACAAATCTTAAGCCAACTCAATGAATTTTTGCATATGTTTACACCCATGTAACCACCACCCACATCAAGATATAGACTATTTCCATCACTCCAGAGGATCCCTCATGTTCCTCTTTAGTCATAATCTTCACCCTCCCCCGGAAGTAACCACTCTTCTATCATCATAGCTTAGTTTTACCTTTTCTTGAACTTCATTTAAATGAGACTGTGGAGCAGTGTGCAGTTTTTTGTGTGTGCTTGGCTTCTTTCACTCAATATAATGTTTTGAGATTCATCTGTGGTTTTGAGCACACAGACTTTTAATATAGATATCCTGGTTGATTTATAATATTGTTGTTCCTAAAGACCCTTCTTTATTAACTAGCAAGAATTTCTTCGTCCTTCTGGTGTTTGTAGTGCCAGACTAGTGGCCACAAGAAGATGCAGAATTCCTGTTTCCACCTTCCCACCACTTGAAGTGAAACCACAAACACAGAAATTGCAATTCAGGAACTCCTACTTCCAAATAACATCAACACATTGAAGCATGAGCTCTGAGTACTCTTTCTCATTGGAGAAAGTAACGGTCTAAACCTTTACTTGGATGAGTTTAATGAGTGAGGGTTCTTGTTTCTCTTTACCCTCAGATCAGTAGTATAAATTTAAAACCAATTGGTTTTATACTATCATTGGCCCATAGAATCATGAGGAAGTTTCTAATGTCCTTTAATCCAGTGCTTCTCAGACTTTTATGTGCATACAAATCCCCTGGGGGTTTTGCTAAAATGCAGATTATGATCCAGTTGGTCTGGGATGTGGCCTGAGAATCGTCCTGCAGAGCCCTGACGTTGCTCGCTTGTAAAACATGCTTTGAGTAGCAGGATTGTCATCTAGTAATCATTACTGATGTGGTTTAGACCAGAGACGATGGTATTCAAGGGCGGTGACAGTGCAAACTCAGAGAGAAATGAGATAGTTATGAATGAAAATGGATAGGAGTTGCTGAGAAACTGAAATAGTACATGAGGAACAGAAGATACCAAATTAGATAAATGATGGTAGCTCTGGATATCTATCCAGACTAGTATCCAGCTCTGGATTGCTTCTGGGCCTGAGTCTTTTGCAGCCATAGAAACTTAAGAATTTTGCTTCCTGCTGGAGCAACATATATTTTCCACCATCCTCATGTCTAAACTTTCAAGGTCTGAACACTCTTCGTCTTCCTCTCTTGGGTTTATTGTGGATTTTTTTCTCAAGAAAGGCCTGCACTCTCTGTATCATAATAGTTAACTAGTTAGTTCTCATGATGTTACCTAACCACCTCTACTTTTTTTTTTTTTAATTGGGGTATAATTGTTTTACAGTGTTGTGTTAGTTTCTACTGTACAGTGAAGTGGAGTTCCCTATGTTATACAGCACGTTCTCATTAGTTATCTGTTTTATACATATTAGTGTACACAGGTCAATCCCAATCTCCCAATTCATCCCACCCCTCTCCAGGTTCCTCAAAAAACTAAAAATAGAATTACCATATGATCTACTTTTTTTTCATTGAAGTATAGTTGATTTACAGTGTTGTGTTAGTTTCTGCTGTACAGCAAAGTGATTCAGTTATACAAATATGTGCGTATTCTTTTTCATATTCTTTTCCATTATGGTTTATTACAGGATATTGAAGATAGTTCCCTGTGTTATACAGTAGGTTGTTTATGTATCTTGTATATAGTAGCTTGCATCTGCTAATCCCAAACTCCTAATTTATCCTTCCCCCAACCCCTATTCCCTTTGGTAACCATAAGTTTGTTTTCTACGTCTGTGAGTCTGTTTATGTTTCATGAATCAGTTCATTTGTGTCATATTTTAGATTCCACAAGTAAGTAATATCATATGGTATTTGTCTTTCTCTTTCTGACTTACTTCAGTTAATATGATAATTTCTAGGTCCATCCAAGTTGCTGCAAATGGCATTATCTCATTCTTTTTTATGGCTGAGTAGTATTCCATTGTAACCATCTCTACTTTTATGTAGTAAATATTGGCATAACATTTGCTTTTAGATTGTTAACACATTCTTAGGGCTTATGATCTTCAAATGGACCCACTGTTTTGTTAAGTAGATATTACTTCATTGCAACATGACCCTCCGGCAATAGGCAGATCTTTTTACAAAAACATGTGATTTTGTTGATTTTCATCTCTTGCTTCAGGTTGCCCACAATCATCTCCAGGAGCTATTGTTCACAACAGCTCATGTTCATGCATGGGTTACCTCTTCACTGAGCCCAAACACACACACATATTACTTATTTAGAAACCTCATTTACACAATAATTATGATTACTCATCCCACATTTTATAACAAGCCCCTGCTAGTAGTAGCAGGTTGTACAGCACTTTTGCCTATGATAGCCTTCCTCCCCCTCTCTATAATTCCAAAGCCCTGTTTTCAGATGTTTACATAAATAATATATCCAGCATAAAGTCCTTCTTAGTTCTGTCTTTTAAAAAATTGTATTTGAAAAATTCCCTGTATATTGAATGATATTTGTAACATACAGACAATTTAAAAGATAATTGTAAAGTAAAAAGACTAATCGGAAATCACTCATCTATCTACCAACCATCTTAAGAAATAGAATATCATCCATTGCATATAAATCCTCTGTGCACATCACCCTGCCTCGGTAATAGAGACCATCAATTGCCTGGCATTTATGAGAATGATTGTCCTGTTTTTACTTATAGTGTTACCATATATGCATGCAGCCTTAAAAACAGCTTCATTTTGACTCTTTAAAAATTTTTGTAACTGGAATCATTCTGTACATATTATTTTGTGATTTGATCCTTTTGTTTAATATTGTTTGTGAGATGCACTAATGTTAAAGCATATGGTTATGGTGCATTCATTTTAATTAATATATAGTATCCCATTGCATTAATACATCACAGTTTTTGTATTTATCAGGTCTATTATTGATGGACATTTAGGTTGTCCAATTTTGGCTTATTGCAAATAATGCTTCTATGAACAAATAGAGAAAACTTGGAAGTGAATGTTATTCGGGGAGGAAACATTTGAGTGTGTTCTTGGCTATACCGAGTTTGAAGTGCTTTGGGATATATAAGTGGAGATGTAGAGTATGTATAAGGATATAGGACTCTGGAGCTCAGAGCAGGATCTGCCTGGAGATGGAAGCTGGAGAAGCTATGGCCATGGTTGACATCCAGAGAGAGATTATCATATGAGGGGAGAAGAGGCTCTTGCCTTTAACCTTGACAAGTCCCAGTAGTCAATGATGAGACAGAGGAAGCTGAGTCTGCAAAAAAGAATGAGAAGGAATAGCCAAAGTGATATGAGGAAAACCAGAAGAATGTGTGTTTTTTTAAGAAATTTAAAAAAAACTTTTAAGAAACAGGCAGTGGTTAACAGTGTCCAATGCTGCTTAAAGTATACATAAAATGGGGATTTTAGCATGTTTGTTGGATTTAGCTCCTAACAATCATTAGTGACCTTCATGAGAATTGTTTTGGGGGAGTGACAGAGTGAAAAACCACATCGGCATAAAATGATAAATGAATGGAAAATAAGAAAATGGAGATAGAAAATAGAAATTTTTGTCTAGAAGGGCAGGAAAGATAAAGTGATCACTGGATAGGAACATAGATGAAGTGAACACTGGATAGGTCAAAGGAGGCTTTTGGTTTTTTCATCAATGAGACTTTTTTATATATATAAATTTATTTATTTATTTTTGGCTGCATTGGGTCTTCGTTGCTGTGCACGAGCTTTCTCTAGTTGCGGCAAGTGGGGGCTACTCTTCATGGCAGTGCACGGGCTTCTCATTGCAGTGGCTTCTCTTGTTGCAGAGCATGGGCTCTAGGTGCACAGGCTTCAGTAGTTGTGGCACACAGGCTTGGTAGTTGTGGCTCACGGCTCTAGAGTGCAGGCTCAGTAGTTGTGGCGCACGGGCTTAGTTGCTCCGCAGCATGTGCGATCTTCCCAGACCAGGGGTTGAACCCATGTCCCCTGCATTGGCAGGCGGATTCTTAACCATTGCACCACCAGGGAAGTTCCACATCGATGAGACTTGAACATGTTCAAATTCTGGTGAGAAGGATCCAGTTAAGACAGAAAAATTGGATATATAAGATGGAAAATGTATAGGTGACAGCATATGGTTCTGGAAAAGGCTGGAGTTGATGAGATCCAAAGATGTATAATTGGCTCTTTTTTTTAACATATTTATTGGAGTATAATTGCTTTAGAGTGGTGTGTTAGTTTCTGCATTATAACAAAGTGAATCAGCTATACATATACATATATCCCTCTTCCCTCTTGCGTCTCCCTCCCTCCCACCCTCCCTATCCCACCCCTCTAGGTGGTCACAAAGCACCTAGTTGATCTCCCTGTGCTATGCGGCTGCTTCCCACTAGCTATCGGTTTTACATTTGGTAGTGTATATATGTCCACCCCACTCTTACTCAGCCATAAAAAGAAACGAAATAGAGTTATCTGTAGTGAGGTGGATGGATCTAGAGTCTGTCATACAGAGTGAAGTAAGTCAGAAAAAGAAAAACAAATACCGTATGCTAACACATATATATGGAATCTTAAAAAAAAAATGGTCATGAAGAACCTAGGGGCAGGACAGGAATAAAGACGCAGACCTACTAGAGAATGGACTTGAGGACATGGCGGGGGGAAGGATAAGCTGGGACAAAGTGTAACTGGCTTTTGAAAGGAAGAGAAATGCTAAACCAATGAAGGAGGAATGGAGAAAGATGAAAAAATACATGAAAGGATGTGGTAGTGGAGTGTTGAGCATGAGGTAGGAGGTAAGATCACTGGCTATGAAGAAAAGGGAAGCTGGAGCTATAAGGACATGTCTAGAGAAGAATGACATGGGTTTGAAAGCCATTCCAGAGAGTGTAGTGTGTTGGCCAGACAAATGTTAGCAGGTTGCTGATCATTTGTTTAAAGTGTCAGTATATCGTGTGCCTTGTTCCAGTGCAAGGCCAGAGAATGTGGGTAACAATTTATGCGGATTCTGAGTATGAAAGACAAGTGAGATAGGATTTTGGGACACTGGCTAGATTATCAATGAAATGGTAGATCATGGGATTTAAGCAGTAAGAGAATAAAGTGAGTCTTTTGTGTATATATAGATACTTGCATGATATACTGCAGTCAACACTGATTCCCCAAAAGGTCTTGCTGTTGTCAGGAGTTATGCACTACATCCATCATAACTGTACTAAACACATTTCATATGTAAATAAATATGGGACATCTTGCCCTTGAGTAAAAAACATGAATAAAATGAAGAAATTAGAAGACTGGTGGTAGGAATGAAAGCAAGACAGATATTTGGAGGCCCTGATGAGATGGAAGAATGGTCATGGTGGGAGTAATTAGAAAAGTAGTTATAAGATAGGAGGAAAAAAGTTGGGGTCTAAATGAGGGATGCCCCAGTTAGTAATTTCAGGGTATGACAGGGTCCAAGGCCGTCCTATTGGAGTAGGTGGCTAATGGGGTGCAGAGGAGAAGATCATAAGTTGTTATAAGGTCAAGAACCCAAGGTCAAGGTGTTAGAGGGGTCACTGACTGGGCTACTGTAGTCACCCAGGATATTGGCAGGACTTAGGGTGAAGAAGAAGACTGTGATTGTATAGTAAGTCTTTCATGAATGGTGGTGAATGAGGGACAAGGGAAGTTGATGTGTAACAGCAAGGGTGGTAAATGACAGCTAAGAGGAAGGGGAGAGGCTGTCATGCATGATGTGAGGGGAGGTGATAATTGTTGGCAAGTGATGATGGGGAGCACAGAGGACAAAAAAATCTCTGTCCTGATTTTGAGCTACATGACAGTGAGAAAATGAACGGTCTTCACTTATGAGGGGTGTGGGAAAATATTTGCAGCGGGGCGTCTCCCTTAAGGCAAGGCAGAGGGATTAAACAAAGAACATATACATTCATAGAGGATTTAGTGTTTGGAGCAGTATTTCCATAGAGCTCAGCTCAAGGGTTTAGATGGGGTAGGGCAGGGATGGGCTGAGTCCAGGGCCCAGAAGTACCAAGCAGAAGGGATGAGGGTGGAGGAGAGAATGGATGGCCAGAGATGCATTCTCTGGGTATTCCTGGTGAAAATGCAAGGTGGGTTTTCAGTTAATCTCTTTGAAAAGAGGGGGCAATAGGCAATGGACTTCTAAAAGAAGTCATGTCCAGATGACTTCTCTTAGATGATGTTGGTCTAAGAAGCTGCAGTTTCTGCAGTCACTTGGCCTTCAGTGGTGTTCTTCTAGGCTGCAATCCTGCAGCCAGCATGGGATGCTGTAAAACCCTTACTGTTATTCAGCCTTATAATCAAAATTCCTGGTTATGATTGGTTTCAGCTTTTATATCCTACATCTGACTTACTTGTCATAAGTTGGCTGGGATCTATTGATATAATAATGCAGCCATACACTTCCATAGTGTTTACAGACTTCAGAACAATTTTAAGGTACTTTCAGTCAAGCACATAATCCTATATAATGCCATGCATTTTACTTTAATAAAAACAAAGTTTTCTCTTATGGTTTCTTCACAATTAAAACTAGGAGAATTTTTTTTTAGTTTTTTTGATGTGGCCCATTTTTAAAGTATTGAATTTGTTACAGTATTGCTTCTGTTTTATGTTTTGGTTTTTTTGGCCGTGGGGCATGTGGGATCTTAGCTCCCCGACCAGGGATCAAACCCGCACCCGCTGCATTGGAAGGCGAAGTCTTGTGCCAACTCTAAGACAATTTTATTGTGGGTTAATAATTTTTGTAAGATCAATTGGTTTATCAAGTGGAAACAAAAAACACATTGAGGGGGTTTAAGATGTGAAAAATATGCTTGGGGAGTGAGAGGCAAGGTGTACCCTTTGTCAGTTTTCAGTGATCCTGAATGGGTGAAGTTGAAACTAATTTTAGCAGGTCGTTCTTCATGCTTCATTTTTCATGCTTCATTCTCTAGACTTGATGATGGCTTCCCTCCATTCTTTATTTTTCCACTTTTAACATAGTGTTCCTCAGTGCAGGAGTCTATATTCTCCCATTTGGCTTTGTTGACTTTTCGAGATTAGGTGGAAGTGGCAGATATTGTGAACAGTTGGCTGGTTTGGCCTTGGAAGTAGCAAAGGAGGTAGAAATAGCATGAAGTGTTGAAACTTAGCGTCTTGCAGATGCTCAAGCTTGAGTGAGCTACGTCACAGCTCCTGAACCCCATTCTCCTCCCTGTTAACAATGAAAGTTATAATATCCATTTACTTGGAACAAGATAGGCATTCAATAAGTGTGAGGCTTTCATTTCTTCCTCTTAGCTGAACAGTAGTTTACACTTGGCCCTCCAGTGAAGTTTGAAAGTATAGGAAGGATATAAAGAGGTCTTTTGTCCAAGGCAAACTAACCCTGGTAGTGGGCAAGTCTTAAAGAATGTGATGTGTTTTATTTTACACTTTCTGGATATCCTGATGCTAGTTTGGGCAGATAAATGTTTTTAGAGAGCTAATAACGCTTTAATATCATTGTAAGTATATTGAAGTACACAAAATTAAATAAGGGGTTTGAAAGTTGATGCCATATACCAAGAGATTAATCATTTGAGAAATGCAGAATTCTTTGGTCAGATGAAGCAAAAAATTTTCAGAATTTGTCATTGAGATGTTCTTTTTATGGGAAGAAAAAGGAAATAATTCTTTGTAGTTTTAATGGAATGATACCACCAAGTATATTTGTGTAGATGCATCCTCTCTCCTTTCCTTTAGCAGACACATTGATTATCAAGTGCTCTGTTGCTGTATATTAAGTGTCTTTAAACAGCATTTTGATTAAAGGATCTTTAATATTGTTCATCTCCTTTTATCGCACAGACTAACTCAATATTTCTTGCAGTCTCTTTCACAGGCTTTACAGACGGTATGAAAAAAAGACTCAGAATTGCTTCTTTTTAAATTTCCTCTGTTGATTGTTTTATAGTTATGGAGTTATAGTTCACAGTTTGTTTTTTAAAGGATTTTTATTTCTTTAAACAAGAATGATGAATTTGGGGAAAGAGTTTTCTCAAGCAAAAAGTTGGTCACTTTATGGAAACTTTAAGGAAATACTTACATAAATTTAATACTTAGAATGTTCCTAAAGAAAAATCCATTGATAACCATTAAAATCAATATATTTCCTTTTCCTTCTGTTGATAAGTTTTATAGGAATTTTCACACCAAGATTTCTAAGTGATGTGTTTGAAGGATTGTTTCATCAATTCGGTAGAGAAATGTCATCTTGCCCTTGTTTCTGAATGATGTTTTAACCTCACTAATTAAGCACCCTCCATCACTATTCAGTGAAGCTCTCTTAAGAGTAAAGGGCCTTTGATTAGGGAAACTCTCTAATTGGATAGGACCTCTCATCATAAAACAGTCAAAACATATTGATTATAGTTTTACCATTAGGACTTCCATTGCTTAAAACAAATGGCTTATAACAAGAATTAGATTGACCTAAGTCAATTTTAGCCTGGAGATATTTGGAACCATTAAAAAAAAGATCAAGTAATCTTAGCATTCCAAGAGTCTATGGAAAGAGGGTGGGCTTTTGATTAATGATAGCAAAAATAAATGTTGTACAGTCGATTTTAGGTTTTAACATAATAGCAATCCTCCAATGATTACTAATATCTAATACTCCTTTTCTTTATGTCTCCCAACTTACATTTAAATTTTTTTATTATGAAAATATTTATGCACAAAAGAATACACAAAAGAAGAACTGTATAATGAATTTCCATGTATGTCACCCAGCTTCAATAATTACCAATATTTTTTCAATCTTACGTCATCAATCTTCTCCCCCTTTTTGTTTGTTTACTGGAATAATTTAAAGCAAATCCCTCATATATCATTTCACCCATAAACACTTTAGTATTCACCTCTGTCAATCTATTTTTATGCTGTTAGAATAACTGTAAATGCTAAAACTTACATAGTGCTTTATACTTCTAGACTGCCTTATATCATTAGGTTATCACAAAAATTTGATAGGTGCTATCACCACTATTTAGAAGATTTTTAAAAAGAGGTTTTGAATGGTTAAATGACATTATCAGGGGCTACTAAATAGTGACAATAGGTTTCAATCCTGGGTCTCATAAATATATGTCAGTTTTACACTCTGTAGCAGATATGACCATACCGAGTAAAAGTCTATTCCTTGGATATTTGACTTCAACTGCTCTGGGCAGAGGCTCCCTTCTTTTGGTCTTATGATACCTGTGGACCAACTGAAGAGTGAGCATAGCCAGAGGGAAGTGGCCATTAGAGATGTGTATCGAGCATGTCTTTTTATTCTGATGTTTTGACATCTGGGGCTTTGCTGACCCTGGAGAGACTGCCCTTCCGAGGGCTCCAATTCCTAGAGACAGTAAAGGACTCACTTGCAAGTGTGACTTGCATATGCAAACCAACCAATCCAATGCCCATATTCCCCAACCATCTCCTTTACCTAGCTCTTACACTCCAGGCCACTATCTGCAAATCCTAACCACCCCAGGGCCAGGTACCCAACTAGGGACAGCCCCTGTGCCCTAGAGCCCACCAAAATTATTCAATCCAGCCCATCCTAAACCTGCTTACTCTGTCTCACCCATTCCTTCCAGTGGAAACCACAATAAATGCTCTTGCCCACATTTTCCCCACACTCCTTTGCCTTCGTGACCCTGGTGCCAGTGTGGTGTGGCATGACCCCTCCTCTTGGGAGCTGTGAATGTAACAGACTGTTTTCAGTGGCAATCATCTCCTGATCTGTTGGCCTTGCCATATCTGGATAATAATAAAACCTACATTTTAAAACAAGATGGTAAAGGCTGAGTAAACACTCTGGGACTTAATATCAAGGCTTACTGCTGGAAGATCTGACAAGCTTAGTTGGAACAGGTGACAGTCCTAGGTCGGGTAATTGGGTTGGAGATCAAACTCTAAAAGAATAGCAGAAGGGGATGGCAGTGAGGTCAACAGCACGTGAAAGGCATCATAATTGAATGGCAGTAGGCAATTATGCAGTTATCTTGCTGGCTTCCCAAGGTGGGCTGAATTCCAGGGGGAATTATATTTTTTCTTAGGTATGAATATCATCTCAGGTATGAATACATTCGCCTAGGACTATAGGAAGGCAGTGTTCCCTCACACCCTGTTGTTGATACCTCCCCAATAGTTCTTCCCTTAGGCCACCATTCCTGCATATCCCATCCAGTCTTGCAATAGCCAACAGTGAATGGTTATATCTGAGGTTTTCAGTATCTGACTCTACCTCAAGTGTTTCCTCTTCTATGAGACTCTAGTTCTCAAGCTAACTCTGGCATTTCCAGCTCAGTTTCCATCTTGAGTAGAATTTTAGATCAGACACCAAAGATCCTTATAAATCCAACATCCTCATTTTAAGTATGAGGAAACCGAGCTTCAGAGAGGTAAAGGACTGGTCCTAAGGACATACATAGGCTGCAAAAAGGTAAAGGCCTTTTGACACTAAGGTACACATTTTTACTACGTTGGTAACTTTTGGTAAAATTTGACTTCTATTCAATATAGACCCTATTTCACAATAACAAGTTCTGGTGGACTATCAGTTACTGGGCTGTAGCACAATCAATATAACAAATATGTATTTAAATAATCAAGAAATTAGTTACTTCCTTATGAAAAAAATGTTCTTATGTCATATTTCAGTATAATACTTAAACTATAATATGCTAGGTTTTTCTTTATGATTTTTACTTACATACACACAAATGTAGTCACAAACACACAACATACACACACCCTACACCTGAAGACTCACTCTCCTATTGCCTAAAAAAAAAAAAAACCTCCTTAACTCAACCTAATAAATTAATAGTTCATGTGTTAAAATACTTAGCAATAACTCATTCATTTTAATATGAATTGATTTTGAAATAATGTCCTAAAAGTATGCTGTCAGTTAAAAGAGGTATTTTATTATTTTGTACTGGTTCTGGGAAATATATGATTAAAGCTTCATTATTCAGTAGTGAATTCAGTTTTCCAAGATGTAATCATGGACTCAGGACCCAGGTGCCTGTGTCAACTAATAAAGCAACCTGGGCATGATTAGGGAGATTCCTGAGGTCAGTGATTCTCAAACTAAAGAGGCATGGGAGTCACCTGGGGGGCTGTTAAAGCACGGATCACTGGGCCCTACCTTCAGAAGTGCTAGGGTGGGCTCCAGGCATTTGTATTTCTAACAAGTTACTGCTGATTCAGGAACCACATTTGGAGAGCTGCTACCTTAGGTAATCATTCAACTGAAAAGCATACAAAAAGAGGGGCTGGTGGGAGTTTCCTGATTCCTTCAGAAGCAACTCATAGGCTTGCAGTCTTATACCACGTAGACAATGTTATTACTTACTATCTTGCCTGTGCCCTTACTATGACCTGAAATTTTCTAGGTCACAGTAGTAACTCAAGTCAGACAAGTACGTGTGAAAAATACACCAATAGCACCAGCTGCTAGAATAGAGACACAAATACCTGCAAGTCTTCATGCTTTAAAACAATCAGACAGGTTTTATATGTTCTGTAATTTGAGCGTGACAGGTGGTTCCATATTTTTTGTACTATCAATTTGTAAGAAATGTGAAAATCTTTTTGATAAACCTATAGGCTATCCTGTAATTTAGGTGTTACTAGCATGAACTAAGGTAGTGCTGCTTCTATTGTAATCTTTGACCATATATACTATTGCTGATTTTAGTGTGTTGATATTGTAGATCCTCATTATTCATGGATTCCGTATTTGAAAATATGCCAACTTGCTAAAATTTATTTGTAACCCCAAAATCAATACTGTGGTGCTTTCCTGGTCATTTATGGACATTTGCAGAGAGGTGACAAATTTGAGTTGCCCAAGGTGCATGTTCTCAGCTGGGATCCAATAGGGTGAGGTTCTGCCCTCTTGTTTCAGCTCTCCTACTATAAGGAAGTATCCTTTTCATGGTCCATTTAGTGCCGTGTTTTTCACATTTTTGTGCTCTTCATTAGTGATCTTGCTATTTAAAATGGCCTCCAAACATACTACTAAAGTGCTGTCTAGTATTCCTGAGGGCAAGAGGGCTGTGATGTGCCTCATAAGAAAATATGTGTCAAATTAGCTTTGTTTGGACATGAGTTATAGTCCTGTTGGCCATGGGTTCAGTGTTAGTGAATCAATAATATATATTAAGTGTCTTTAAACAAAAACACACACAAAACAAGGTTATGTATTAATCACTTGACAAAAATGTTATGACCAGATGCTCGCAGGAATCTAACCCTGTATTTCCTTAAGAGCAATGACTGAGTATTTGCTAATCCAGTGTTTGCAGCAGCTTCACAGAACATAACTACCATGAGTAAGGAAAATCAACATGGCTTGGATTTGCTGAGGGTACGTGTGAATTTTGTTCATCCGTTGATTAAATTTACTACTTCATTTCATGTTATTAGCACTATTTGTTCACTGCCTCAAGTATAGTATTAAAATGCAGACTTTCCACCATAAAAAATTTTAAATGTCACTCAGGTGACTTCAGAGATCTGCTGAAGTACGTGGATCAGGGAACACAGTATGACGCTTCACTGATTTTTTTTCCTTCCTTAGTCTCCACAAAATAGAAGTATTTGGCTGCCTTGCTCTTACCGCCGGGAGTATCGGCTCCCTGGTCCTGCAATGTCCACACCTTCGGGCCCTGAATATTGGGAGAGTCCCCAAGGTTTCTGAGGCCTGCCTGGTCAGGAGCCTAGAGAACTTATGAGAAGTTAACTGCGCTTAATGTTTCTGGCCTCAAAATGGTGAGACTTCTTGGACTCAGACTGACTTGTTCATTGGTTTCCATGTTCCTAAGTTTTCAGAACATAAAACCAATAATGCTTCCATGTCTTTCCCACCTCATCATGAAGTAGTGCTCTGAAATGTGCACTTTAGGGGGGAAAGACTCCCAGAGTACCTGTGTGATAGAAAGGGTTTGGACACTGCACCATGTCTTCTACTCAAGAGAAGAAATATTTGAAACTGTTTTCCTGAGGAAACATTGCTATTTGGTTATGGAATAGGTAGGCAATAGATCTAAAAGTTGACCTATTAACTGGATCTTTTGCCACTTTTCTAACTGAACTAATATTTACAATAATTCAATAAAACTATTAAACAAATCAGAGATAATGATAACAGCTATTATTTCTTGAGCCCCTTCCATGTTCCAGGAACCACATAAGGCACTTATTACACACATTATTTAATCAGCTTCCCATCTTCCCTGCGTGAGAAGTAGCATTGTCCCCAATTTACAGGTAGAGTCATTGAGGTTCTGGGAGTTGAAAGAGGAATGGTACAGGACCCAGGTTTGCTGGTTTCCCCCCACTGTATTCACTTGGCTTCTGTCTATGTGGAAGGAGAAGGGAGTCTGTCTTCTCCCTCAGATATGATTAGCCAGAAGGTGATGTGACAACGGGACAGGCTGATTTTCACAAATTAAATGTTGATTGCAATTCTGTGAATTTGGAGTGGATAGTACTTCTGCTGAGAACAGATTGTTATCATGCTTTTTGATACTGGTTGATTAGGAGCCAGTGAAAAGATGTTCTGACATAGCAGTTGAATTACAATTTTTATGTTCTCCGTTTTCTCTTTTACTAGGTTCATCTTGGGCTCTGAAGTGTTCTTGCCTTAAACTGAATGAATTAATGAGAAGAACAATACTACATTTCTTCTTTTTAATCAAAATGTCATGTCTTTTAAAGGAATTCTTCTTTAGAAGTTGACAGTCTGCTCTTAGCTTGCTTGACGATGTATTTAGGTATGTTTGGGGAAGTCTTTCACAAACTCAAAATTTGGGGAAGAAATAAGCTTTCATTCTTAGTCTCTTTTCACTCAGAACAGCAAACTCACACAACAGCAGTAGCTTGATCTTACTCAATTTCTAGGCATTCACTTCTAATCCATGAAGAACTCCAAAATTTGCATTACATGTACCATGTTGGATTACTCGATATCCTAAATAAGATGATGGATGCCATACAAGGGCAGAGCCTATTGCTTAAATTATTTGAGTCTAATTTAATAAATGCTGTATTACTATCGTATTTGAGTTTCCTTAGTTATTAATCCAAGCACAATACCGGATAAGCAGTCTCTGATTTATATATTCAAATGGGGATTCTGTAGAGCCTGGCACTAAAACAGACATGCAAGAGCACAGATTTGGAGCCCAGCCCCAAAAGGTCTCTGGGGCTCTAAGTGTTGATCATGAAGCAAAGCACAGTTCCTGGTATGTGGCCAGTGCTCTGTAAATTTTTGTTAACTTAATGATTGGGTTAAAAACAGGCTATGAAGGCTATATCACAGTAAATTACGTGTCAACTGAAATTGTATGAATCAATTCTCATTTTGAATGCATCGTAAGAGGTTGTTAGATTTAGGAAATTCGCCTGGAATTATCTGTTAAATAAATAACTACTTCCCAGTTTGCCTACTCTGTAAGTTTTACTTTTTTAAAAAACAATTATTGACTCTATTCCGCACACTGTGCATTTCATACCTGTGATTCATTTATTTTGCAACTGGGAGTTCGTATCTCTTAATTTCCCTCAGCTGTTTCTCTCCTCCTCCCACTCTCTCCCCTCTGGCAACCTCCTGTCTGTACTCTGTATCTATAACTCTGTTTCTGTTTTGTTATATTGTTCACTTGCTTTGTTTCTTAGATTCCACATATAAGTGAAATCTTATAGTGTTTCTCTTTCTCTGACTTATTTCACTTAGCATAATACCGTCTAGGTCCATCCATGTTGTCACAAATGGCAAGATTTCATTCTTTTTTATAGCTGGATAATATTCTATTGTGTGTGTGTATATATATATATACATCTTTTTTATATCCGTCCCATCTATTGGTGGGACTTAGGTTGTTCCACATCTTACTACTTTAAATAATGCTGCAATGAACCTAAGGGTGCATATCTTTTCTAATTAATGTTTCACTTTCTTTGGATAAATATTCAGGAGTGAGATTGCTGGATCATATGGTAGTTCTATTTTTAATTTTTTGAGTAATCTCTATACTGTTTTCCATAGTTGCTGCACCAATTTACATTCCCACCAACAGTGCATGAGGGTTCCCTTCTCTCTACATTCTGACCAGTACTTGTTATTTGTTGTCTTTTTGATTTAGCAATTCTGACAGACGTGAAGTGATATCTCTTTGTGGTTTTGATTTGCACTTCCTTGATGATTAATGGTACTGAGCATCTTTCATATGTCGGTTGGCCATCAGTATATCTTCTTTGGAAAAGTGTCTATTCAGATTTTGAAAAAGTTTGACATTTTCTTCACATGCAATTTCCTTAAAGTGTGGATCACCTGAGTGAAAAAATAACTTAGTATAACATGGTATCCTGGACAGGGTCTCTCCTATGATTTTCCATCTTTTCATGTCCTGGAAAGTCAAAGACCCTTTATGATATTCCCTGAATGTGAAGCTTTGTGATAAGTTCTTAAGAGAGTCACCGTGGAAGAAGGGCATGTTTTCTTTGCTCCTGAGAATGTAGCCTTTGTGGTCTAGATGGAGTCAAGGTTTGAAAAATGGGCTTTTGTGCTCCCTTATATAGACAGTATAAGTATATATGTGCACTTAAATCAGACTGTAATGGGTAAAGGGAATAAATATTACAGCTAATTATAATATATACATAGATGGATAGATGATGGAACATAGATACAGAAAATGTAATGACAGAGATAGAGATATAAGGATGGGTGAAGGCTATAGACGACTCGATTTTCCCTTCTTTGTGGGTGTGTACGTGCACATGTATATAAAGAAATAAGGCTTCCAAGATCCTGCTCTATTATAAATGATGAGAGGAAATAATTGGGTCTGTGTTCAATGCCTAGCACCATCCTAATTAAAATTTGGTGCTTATTAATTATTTTTTTATATAATGATGATATTAGGGAGATAAAATCTTTCTGTTAATAGAGTACTATATAGTCATTAACTTGGTCAAAAATAAAAACTAAATGAGCAGTGGTTAAAATATGCAGAAAACTCATATAAAACCTTGGGGTTAACCATAGATTAGATTTGATTTTCCTACATTTATTAGGTTCCAGTTTGGTACATTTTGATTCTTTATAGCATATCAATTTCTTAGTGTTTTATAACTTGTTTCATTCTAATAATAAGTTAAAGCTCAACCTATGAGGCCTAAACTTTTCATTCATTTTAGAATCTTACAGCTAATTCCATTTTACATCATTAGTTTATCAAGGTCTCTCTTACTTGCAGATTTTATTAATAAAGAACCTGGGTGCTTGCATCAGATGACTAACTCTTACCAGTTTACTTCTCAACTGAAAATGCTTTGGAAAAGGTATGAGATTTGGAACCCTCACCTCCAGATTTGACTGTTACCTTCGCTTTGTACATAGGGACAGCCTCAACAAGACATTTACTTCCCATACCCACAATTTCCTTATTTGTAAAATGGGGATATTAACATCTATTTTGTAGGACTATGTCCTACAAAATAGATGTTAGACTAGCTCTGTGTTTAGAGCTAACGCATATAAAATGCCTGGCTCAGAATCAGACACACCTTAGGCAGTCCTCAAATGAAAACTACTAATATGATGATGATTATAACACAGCTGGAAAAAAATGAACATTTTAATTTCTAACACTCTTGATTCATTGCCCCATCTTCTCTGTGCAGAGAGACCTGTGCTTGAAAACAAATTCTATTTGCTTCCTCCTGTAGGTGAGGGATGAGATCGTCCATCTTATTGTCACAGTGTCCTAAACTGGACAGTCTGGTCCTCAGCTCCTGCTCTCAGGTAGCCGACCTGAGCTTGGTGGAACCCTCTACGAACCCTCAGGTACTTCCATCTACGAACCCTCAGGTACTTCCTCCTCTGTGGGATCCTAACCAGATCCCAGGAAAGTAGTTACATAGCTCTTTAGGCCTGTGGCTCTGGTCTTTTGACTTTTCTTTATTTAAACCACTGGAATAACCAATACACTCACGTCAATGGAGGAATGAATTAGAAGCCGGGATTCTGCCTGATACGTTTTTGTGTCTTTGGCAGAGCAGCCAGCATCATTTTGTAGGGTGACCAAACCCATCATCACTGACTGGAATAGAATCAAACAGAAAGGAATGGATGCATGATTTGGGGATGTGTGAGAATTTGTTTGACCAAACTGATTTTTTGGAAGGACCAATTTAGGATATGATTTCAACAACAGAACTGTGACCATTCTGAATCCCTAACAGGCCAAAATATCAATAAATAGTTCTACCACTTCTTTCTTTCACCATCAAAAATAAGCAAGAGCTGGGACAGTGTGAAGAGGTAAGGGAAGGCAGAGTGGTCTCAGAGGAAATGCACTCCATGACAGAAGCTCACTTGCCCACGAGCATTCACCAGAGAAAGACATAGCATGAAAGGTGGTGTTCCAATGGGTCTGAGCCACAGCACTAGTTGCTTAGTTAATTCCCACTTCATGATACTTTGCCCCAAAATTACAGAGCTCTTAATCCCAAATTATAGAGCTGCGAAGACAATGGGGAAAACTTTGTATATTTATACAATCTAGTGTTATTAGCCTCTGTTTTATTGGCTGTTGCTGCATATGAAAACCATCCTGGAATTCAGTGGTGTGAAGTAACCATTTCATTAGACAGATTCTGTGGTTTGTGAATTTGGACAGTGCATAGGAGGGATAGCTTGTCTCTGTTCCTCCATGTCTGGGGCCTTAGCTGGGAAGACTCAAAGGCTGGGTCTAGAATCATCTGGAAGTTCCTTGACTCACATGTCTGGCATCTGGACAGGGGTGACTTGAACTCTGGACTCAGCTGATAGTATCAACTGAAGAACCTACACATGACCTTTCCTTATGGTTTGGGCTTCCTCACAACATGGAGGCCTCAGGATAGTAAAACTCCTTACGTGGCAGCTCAGGTCTCCAGCATGAGCGTCCCAGGAAACAAAAAGGAAACTGCATCATGCTGTGTGAACTAGCTTCAGAATTCATGTAGTTTCATTTCCTCTCAACTGTATTGTTTGAAGTAGTAACAAGTGTGCCCAGTTTGATAGGGGAGGGCACATAGATCTCAACTCTCAATGGGAAGAATATCAAAATATTTTGTGACCATTAAAAAAAAAAACGTCACTGCCCATTCTATAGTTGAGGCATCTAAAAGTCAGAAGGTATCAATCACTTGCCATGTAAAGTCTAAATAAATTATAGACTTGGAATTTTTGAGCTGAAGAAAACTTTAAAGATCCCCTAATCCAAACACTTGTTTAAATAATGAGGATGTTATCAAGAACCAGAGAGATGCTATGACTTTCCCAAGCTCACACAACTGTGTAATGGCAGGGCTGGGATTAGATCCCAGGTCATCTGACTAACAAGTGCTCTCCCCACCATGCAGAATGAGTATCAGCAACCGGGTGACACCCACTCCAAACAAGTCTCTCACTCATGGAAGAGAACTTTGGAAAGGCAAATGACACCAGCAGTAACATCAAAGACTGCAGAAAATAGTAACCGCCGCCACTCCTGAAAACATGAGGGATAGAGTAACAGCTGGGAAATCCATCAATATCCCACCTCTTGAATAATATTGCCTTCTATCTGATTAGCAATAAAGCTCTTTCACAGAGACACGTGTTTAATCACAATAATAACTCTAAATGTTAAACAGTTGTTCCCGTTTTTTTTTCCCCTCAAGGGAAACTGGGGATCAGAGGAATTCAGTAACTTGTCCAAATTTGCCTAATTAGTAAACGACGTGTAGGCCTCCCCATCAGGTCACCTGGCTGCACATCCTATGCTACTTTTTCCTAAGGAGGAAAACTGTTTTAATATTTAATGTGCAACATACATAGTTAGGGGTATCCTGGTTCTATGAAAGTTTGTATTGTAAGAGGGAAAGGGGTGAATGTCATGGAATGCATCACAGAACAAGGACACAAAGCCAGCAGTTTTGACTGCAGCCCCTGAGCTCACCTAGTGAACTTTCCACTTCCCAAGCATGTCCTCTTTCCTTCAGAAGAAGGGAAAAGGAGTAACAGGCAAGCAATGCTATTCCTGCTGCCAGCAGTGCACCCCGTGTTACAGGCTCCTACCCACGGCTCCCAGGCAAGCCAAGCAGAGGCTTTCAGAGATGGGTATTTGCTTCCTTCGAGAAGCAAGGCAGGTAAGGGGTGGTGCCTTCTGGAAATAAGACCTTAAAGGAGAAGACCCTGGAGGTGATGTTTGTCTCATAAGCTTGAAGGGTTGTTAACTGACTCCACAAGGTGATTTTAGAGATGGAAGGAAAAAGGGGATTAATAATATAAAATATAGATAATAGAAACAATAAAAAGTTAATAATATAGTTACTGTTATTATTATGTCTGTGTAGATGTTTATGTACAAGCTCTTCTCTATTCTGAAAGCTGAAGCTATTTTTGCTCTTGCAAAAATTTGGCAATGATTTCTCAAATAGTTTTTCGTTTAGAAAAGTCTTTATTCTATTTCTTGATTTTGATATTTAAAAATACTTAGACGAAAGCAGCAAAAACACTAGAACTTTATTTGAACTCTGATCATGGAAATCTCATTTATATTATCTTTAGCACCTTTTTTTAAAAAGATTTTTTGATGTGGACCATTTTTAAAGTCTCTATTGAACTTGTTACAATATTGCTTCTGTTTTATGTTTCGGTTTTTTGGCCAAGAGGCATGTGGGATCTTAGCTCCCCACCCAGGTATCAAACCTGCACCCCTTGCATTGGAAGGCAAAGTCCTAACCACTGGACCGCCAGGGAAGTCCCTTCAACACCTTTTTAAAATAACTCTCATGATCAGAACATTCTGTGAAAATCTAGATAAGGCTAAACTTGTTTAAATGCTTAGAGCTCATGGTACTTAACCAAGTAGATGTGGGGAGCACAGAAGACAGAGCCCTTTCTCTATTTAGGAAACTGAGACTTGGGGCAATGCACAATGTGATTTGAAGCATATATGTCTTCTTTATAGCAGCAAATTCCATTGAAATGGCCTCTCCTCTCAGCTAGTTAGTTAAATATGAAGCTAATGTTTCTCCACATACAAGTGCACCAACTCTTGTCCTGCTAGCTAGGAAAAGGGTAACGGAGTGTGCCAATTTGTGAAAAGCCCCGACTAAATCCTTTTAAATTAAACTCTACAGGTATCTTGATGTGAGTGGATGCCAAAAGATAACTAAGGCAGGAATCCATGCATTGGCAAGCAGCTGCCACCAGCTCAAGTATCTGGATCTAAGCTCTACAGGGATAAGCAAAAGAAGGTAGGAATTTTGCAGATTATCCTTTTTTATCCAGTTTAAGAACTTGAATCATGAGTTTATCCATTTCAGCTTATCATTTTAAGGGCACCTGTTAGTCTGTAATGTAGATTATGATATGATAGGCCAAAAGGAATCTCTAGAGATGCTAAATGAAAATATGAATGGAGATTTATCCAATCAACTGAGGGGAAAGTTGTTTGCCAAGAGGGATATACACCAATGATATATTGTATATAGTCTGGTATGAACTACTACACAAACTTGGAATTATAATATGGTAATAATTATTTACTTTTCTAATTAATTGCTCATTTAAGCAATTCCTGCTTCATTTATAGGAAATCTATTTTCTTCCTCTTTGGTCTGCCCCTTCGCTAAATTATACTGGGCCTCTGGAGGCTTACACAGTCGCAAGAGGAGGGAGGGTCTATCCAGCTTCACCCAAGTGAGGAGACTAGAAACTCAAAACATATTCCAGATCATCTGCTTTTGTCCAAATCGCGTTTCGTCTGGCTTTGACAAATGTAAGAATCTTCTGATTGGTGACCCCTACTTCTACTTGAACCCTTCTATAAATTGTTCACTACACAGCAGCAAAAGTGATTTTTACAAAATATAAAGAAGACTCCTTTGATGAGAAATAGTGCAGGGCTTCTCATTGTATTTAGTACAAAGCAAACAAATTAATTTCTTTCCCAGCTTTATATGAACCTATAAGATACATTTCTTTGAACTCACTTAATACCAATTTTCCCTTTTCCCTCTAGGCTCTCATTTAATGATGCTTCTTAAATTCCTAAAACAAGTTAAGCCCATTCATCACTGTAGGGTCTTTCCACGATCTAGTTCCACTGCCAGGAATTGGCTTTCTCAATCTTTGTATGGATGTCTTCTAAAGATTATTTAGCTTAAATGTCACCCGTTAGGTCTTTCTGACCCCAAAGTCTAAAGTCTAGCTGGGCAGCCCTCTCACTCTTGGAGTCTTTTCCTTTTTCAGGAACTTCATGGGAGAGGAACAAATTTCCTTGATAGAACCCACCCACTTCTTGTCTCACCTCTTCTTCCTTCCCTTCAGCGATGAAGGAAAAAAGAAAAAAACATCAACTAGTGAAAAGTGCTATGCAGAAGATTAAAACAAGGAGAGTAGGCATAATCAAATAATCATAGGAGCAAACCCAAGGCATATGTAATTACAAATGATGGCAAGTATTATGAAGGGAATTATGGAGTATTATGAAGAGTGCTGTGGTGTACACATACTCTCCTCTGTGGTCCTACCTGTGACCCATGGGGCTACCCACAACTTTGCGATGATATTGGCTCAAGTGGCTTAGTGGCCTGTGAGTGGTCTGGAACAGTCTAAAACCAGGCTTTCACACAGATTTGTAAGCCATATTTGCATATTCATTAGCTTGGCGCTTTGACCTATTCTTTACAGATAATAAGGTACCAGGAGCAGGTACTTTATTACTCATTGACCTGAGCTGTGCACTAACTACAAGACTAAATGGTTGAGATTTAGAAACTGGGTGTCATTAGCGCTCAATAGACAAGATTGCTCCAATGTCTTGACTTGAAACTCATTTTATTATTCCTCTATTTTATTTTATTTTTTTGTAATTACTTTAGGAAATTATAACAAATCTATTCTGGATTCCTTTGAGAAGTAATACAATTCCTAGAAAGAGAAGTAGGCTGTGTGTCAGAAAGAGGGGAAGAAAAGCCAACACAAACATAGACTGCACATCTACTGTGTGCTAGATTGTTAGGCACTTGTTATATGCTCCCAAACTGCACTGTAGATATCTCTTATACTCATTGCAGTTAATTTATATGATAATTTGATTAATGTCTAATTCAACAAGTAGATATTCAGTAAAGTTAATGCAGGGATTTTTTTTTTTTCTTTAACTTACTACCTGGCACTGTGTCTAATATGTAGAAAGTGTTGGAATAAAAGTTTTGAATGTAAAATATGAACATATGTTATTTCATTTGATAATCTCAGTAATCCCATCAAGAGGTAGTGTTTCACAGATAATACCACCACCCAGAGAGAAAGCTAACATTTTGTTTCATGACACATATAAAAGTCTTGTGGACAAATAAAACTATGTCTGCATAAAACTGTTCAATAGGGCTTCCCTGGTGGTGCAGTGGTTAAGAATCTGCCTGCCAGTGAAGGGGACATGGGTTCGAGTCATTCCTCTATTGATGGACATTGTACCACCTCTTGGAGTTTCTAGAAATATACTCTTTTTGTTTTATTTCAAATCCTTCTCACCTCCCTGACCTTATAACTTAGGGTGTGAAGAGTCTGCTCAGGCTGCTATAACAAAATACCATAGACTGGGTACCAGAAAACAATAAAATATATTTCTCGCAGTTTTAGAAGCTGGGAAGTTCAAGATCAGGGTGTCGACATTGTTGTGTTCTGGTGAGAGCTCTCTTCCTGACTTGCAGATCGCAGCCTTTGTGCTGTAGTCTCAAAAGGGGCGTGCGGGGAGGAGGGGAGAGAGAGAGAGAGAGAGAGAGAGAGGGAGAGAGAGAGAGGACTCCAACGCTCTGGTGTCTCTTTTCATAGGGGCACTAATCCTATCATGATGGCCTCACCTTCGTGACCTCACCTAATACTATTTACCACCCAGACACCCCATTTCCAAATACCATCTCATTGGGAGTTAGGGCTTCAACGTATGAATTTTGCGGGGACATAATTCAGTTCATAACAAAGTGACTTTTTGATTTTTGTCTTCAGTGTTCCTGCTACTCCCCCTGTAATCTGGCTTCTATTGCAATACCCACCCCTTGATAGTCAGATATGCCTACTTCTTTCTTATTGGGTTCCTGGCCCCAGGAAAATCAAGGGATGTAACAAAATACTTGCTTTAAGTGACTGATATTCTATCGCACTTACTCTCTATGGTTGCCAGCTTCCAAGATAGCCCCCCCAATAGTCCCCAGCACCTGTTATTCATACCCTGTGTAGTCCCTTCCAACAAAGTACTAGCCTTGCTCTGTGTGACCAGCAGAATACAGCAGAAGTGACAGTATCTCATATCTAGGATTAGATGACAAAAGATTGTTGGCTTCCATCTAGGGCAGCTCTTTCTCTGTCTTTCTATCTGTCTAATAATGTCTAGTAATGAAATAAGAAACAGAGGAGATGTTGGTTTGGAATGTATGTAGGGCCACATGCACATTATTAATTACTGTTTGAAGTTTTGCAGCTTCTTTTTAATGACGCTTAAATGATTTTATCTCATGAAAACTGAGATTTTATATCTGTAAATGATAATAGTTTAGAATAATTGAATATATAGACAATCAACTCCCTATGATTATAAGAAGTCAATGGACTCCCCGGCTTCTGGGTATTATTTCTATTACTATTTTTAGTTTGCAGTGAAGTGGGAGGGCATGGTGGTAGCTGTGGTTTACTGGAAGCAATTTACTTTCCTGGAAAGTTAAGTGATGTTCTTGTACCTATTTGTTGTTATTGGTATATGTCTTTTAAATATTTCATATAAAAGACTGCTTTGTTGTTAAGTCTTCTTTGTGGAATCACAAAGCTGAGTATTCTAGAATAGATGCAACAGTATAGTTCCTGTTATTTAATTTAATTGATATATTTTAAATATATAATAAATTCAAAATAATTATGATGAGCTATTTATAGTAAGGGATAGAAAACAATGTCCAAGACAAGTTCTTCCCTCAGCGTACTTATCATCTAATTTGAGAAAAAAAAATGTCACACACACACATGGGGAAATCTAAATGGCATGCACATCCTTTGAAGAAAAAAGAGATTGCTGGAGCTTTAGGAGTGGGTTTAACCTCAGTCCTTGAAGGACTGGTAAGATTTAGGTAGGCAGAAAAAAGGAAAAGGGACTCCAGGTGAGAGCAAATTCTTCCACAGTGTGATATAATATATATCACACCTGCAAGGTGCCTAGGGCAGGTATTCCCACCTACTGAATAGGACATTTTAAACCAGAAAGCAACTTGAGAACTTACCAAGTTAGTTAATATAAGACAGGGATTGGAAAATTGTAGTCAGCTGCCTGTTGGTATTTTTTAACATCTTTATTGGAGTATAATTGCTTTACGATGGTGTGTTTCTGCTGTATAGCAAAGTGAATCAGCTATACATATACATATACCCCCATATCTCCTCCCTCTTGCATCTCCCTCCCACCCTCCCTATCCCACCCCTCTAGGTGGTCATGACCTACAAGCTAAAAATGGTTTTTACAACTTTAAATTGTTATAATTTAAATGGTTATATAAAAACCTCTATTACACCTTTGATTTTTCCTCTTAGCCTGTGATCAAATACAAACTAAATCCTGCAAAGCCTAAACTACTTACAATCTGGCCCTTTAAGAAAAAGTGTGTCAACCACTGATTTAGGATCTTCATTATGAAATAAAACATATTTGGATTATTATAATGAAATTAAGATATGGAATTATTACAATACACTTAAATATGGATCATCCTGTAAATATAGTTTTGTATCTGTCTCTTTTCCATCGAAACTTATACCTGTTCTTTTTATTCATCATATTTTCAAAAACATTATTTTGATGCTTGCTATTCCATTATAGAAATCTGAGATAATTCATTTAAATATTATTCTATTGTTAACATATAGAACATACAGATTGCTTCTAATTTCACTCATGAAAAATACAACAGTAAAAAAATCCTTGCACATAAATATTAACATCTTTTAAATTTAATTTATATAAAGCCCTAGAAGTAGAATTACTAGTTCAAAAGTCACAAAATGAACAGTTTAAAGGATTTCAAATGAATATTGCTAAATTGCCCTCAGAAAGGCTGTATACTTTATTCTTCCAATAGTAATGTATGGAAGTGCCTATTTTGCCATACCTTTGGAAACTCCAGTGCTCTCCTAAATATTTAGCCAACATTATGTAGAGGGTGTCTTATTTTAATTTGTTTTGCTGATGATTCTTGACATTAATTTTTTTCAATATTCTTAATGGCATTTTGCATTTCTTGATTTATTTTTTATTTTGTGTGTGTGTATGTATGGATTTTTTGCCCCTTTTACTATTCAAGCATACATCTTATTTCATAGATTTGTACATATTCTTTTTTTTTTTTTTTTTTTTTTGCGGTACGCAGGGCTCTCACTGTTGTGGCCTCTCCCGTTGAGGAGCACAGGCTCCGGACGTGCAGGCTCAGTGGCCATGGCTCACGGGCCCAGCCGCTCCACGGCATGTGGGATCTTCCCAGACCGGGGCACGAACCCATGTCCCCTGCATCGGCAGGCGGACTCTCAACCACTGCGCCACGAGGGAAGCCCTAAAAGCTTTTAACTTTAATCAGGTCCCGTTTGTTTATTTTTGTTTTTATTCTCATTACTCTAGGAGGGGGGTCAAAAAAGATCTTGCTGTGATTTATGTCAAAGAGTGTTTTTCCTCTAAGAGTTTTATAGTGTCCGGTGTTACATTTAGGTCTTTAATCCATTTTGAGTTTATTTTTGTGTATGGTGTTAGGGAGTGTTCTAATTTCATTCTTTTACATGTAGCTGTCCAGTTTTCCTAGCACCACTTATTGAAGAGACTATCTTTTCTCCATTGTATGTTCTTGCCTCCTTTGTCATAGATTAGGTGGCCATAGGTGTGTGGGTTTATCTCTGGGCTTTCTATCCTGTTCCATTGATCTATATTTCTGTTTTTGTGCCAATACCATACTACCTTGATTATTGTAGCTTTGTAGTATAGTCTGAAGTCAGGGAGCCTGATTCTTCCAACTCCATTTTTCTTTCTCAAGATTGCTTTGGCTATTCGAGGTCTTTTGTGTTTCCATACAAATTGTAAAATCTTGTTCTAATTCTGTGAAGAATGCCATTGGTAATTTGATAGGGATTGCATTGAATCTGTAGATTGCTTTGGGTAGTATAGTCATTTTCACAATATTGATTCTTCCGATCTAAAAACATGGTATATCTCTCTATCTGTTTATGTCATCTTTGATTTTTTTTCATCAGTGTTGTATAGTTTTCTGAGTACAGGTCTTTTGTCTCCTTAGGTAGGTTTATTCCTGAGTATTTTTTTCTTTTTGTTGTGGTGGTAAATGGGATTGTTCCCTTAATTTCTCTTTCTGATCATTTGTTGTTAGTGTATAGGAATGCAAGAGATTTCTGTGCATTAATTTTGTGTCCTGCAACTTTACCAGATTCATTGATTAGCTCTAGTAGTTTTCTGGTGGCATCTTTAGGATTTTCTATGTATAGTATCATGACGTCTGCAAACACTGACAGTTTTACTTCTTCTTTTCCAATTTGTATTCCATTTATATATTTTTCTTCTCTGATTGCCATGACTAAGACTTCTAAAACTATGTTGAATAATCATGGCAAGAGTGGATATCCTTGTCTTGTTCCTGATCTTAGAGAAGTGCTTTCAGCTTTCACCACTGAGAATGATGTTTGCTGTGGATTTGTCATATATGGCCTTTATTATGTTGAGGTAGATTCCCTCTATGCCCATATTCTGGAGAGTTTTTATCATAAATGGGTGTTGACTTTTGTCAAAAGTTTTTTCTGCATCTATTGAGATGATCATACAGTTTTTATTCTTCAATTTGTTAATATTCTTTAATTTGTATCACGTTGATTGATCTGCATATATTGAAGAATCCTTGCATCCCTGGGATAAATGCCACTTGATCATGGTGTATGATCCTTTTAATGTGTTGTTAGATTCTGTTTGCTAGTATTTTGTTGAGGATTTTTGCATCTATGTTTATCAGTGATATTGGTCTGTAATTTTCTTTTTTGTAATACCTTTGTCTGGTTTTGGTATCAGCATGATAGTGGCCTCGTAAAACAAGTTTGGGAGTATTCCTCCCTCTGCAATTTTTTGGAAGAGTTTGAGAAGGATAAATGTTAGCTCTTCTCTAAATGTTTGATAGAATTTGCCTGTGAAGCCATCTGGTCCTGGACTTTTGTTTGTTGGAAAATTTATAATTACAATTTCAAATTCATTACTTGTGATTGGTCTCTTTATATTTTCTAATTCTTCCTGGGTCTAATTCTTCCTGTACCTTTCCAAGAATTTGTCCATTTCTTCCAGGTTGTCTGTTTTATTGGCATATAGTTGTTTGTAGTAGTCTTTTATGATCCTTTGTATTTCTGCGGTGTCAGCTGTAACCTCCCCTTTTTCATTTCTAATTTTATTGATTTGAGTCCTCTCCCTTTTTTTCTTAATGAGCCTGGCTAAAGGTTATCAATTTTGTTTATCTTCTCAAAGAACCAACTTATAGTTTTATTGATCTTTGCTATTGTTTTCTTCATTTATTTCTGCTCTGATCTTTATGATTCCTTTCCTTCTACTAACTTTGGGGGGGGTTTGTTCTTCTTCTTCTTCTTTCTCTAGTTGCTTTAGGTGTAAGGTTAGATTGTTTATTTGAGATTTTTCTTGTTTCTTGAGGTGCAATTGAATTGCTATAAACTTCCCTCTTAGAGCTGCTTTTGCTGTGTCCCATAGGTTTTGGGTTGTTGTGTTTCCATTGCCATTTGTTTCTATGTATTTTTTTATTTCCTCTTTGATTTCTTCAGTGATCTCTTGGTTATTCAGCAATGCACTGTTTAGCCTCCATGTGTTTGTGTTTTTTACAGGTTTTTTTTCCTGTAATTGATTTCTAATCTCATAGCTTTGTGTTGGAAAAGATGCTTGATATGACTTCAATTTTCCTAAATTTTCTGAGACTTGATTTATGACCCAAGATGTGACCTATCCTGGAGAATGTTCTGTGTGCACTTGAGAAGAAAGTGTATTCTGCCACTTTTGGGTGGAATGTCCTATAAATATCAATTAAATTTATCTGGTCTATTGTGTCATTTAAAGTTTGTGTTTCGTTATTTATTTTCTGTCTGGATGATCTGTCCACTGGTTTAAGTAGGGTGTTTTAGTCATATCACTCAATCTGAGATTTAGTTTTCTTGTCTCTAAAATTGGAAACCTACCTCATGAAGGATGTTTAAAGGATTAAATATGATTGCATGGTGGCAAAATAGGAAAAGGATCCTGGGAAGAGGGAACAGCATAGAGGAAGTATGGAGTCTTAACACGAGTGCTTAAAGTTTGGGAGACAGTATAGCTGGAGGCAGGGCACATGTACAGCAGGTATGGGGATAGAAATGGGCTCCTATGGAGACACTTAAAAGGGAGGCCTAATCTCTTTTTGGAAGGTCAAGGAAATGATATCTGAGCTGAGGTCTAAAGCAGAGGGGGAGGATATCTGGTCAATATGGTAGACTGAGCTGAAGTGACAAATATCCCATCCCACTTCAAATATACAGTGATGTAGAAAAAAAATACAACAAGAAGGGTGTGATATGAAGCCAAACTCAAAGCAAGGAAGCTATGGTAGATTAAAGATGGTGACAAATTCTTTACTACTACCCATCTTGTTGAGAGGTGGTGACTATTTACTCTCCCCTTGAGCTGGGTTGCCTTGTTGACTAGCTTGACCAGTAGAAGGTGGCTGAACTAACAGTCTGGGACTTCTGAGGCTAGGTTGTAAGAAGTCTTGTAGCTTTGGCCCAAGACTCTTTGAAGACTCATTCTTGGAGTCCTGAGGCACCATGTAAGAAGCCCAACTATCTTGAGGGAGAGACCATGTGAAAAAGCCCTGAGACTACATGGAAAGTGACAGTTGGATTAAAATTTGAAAATTCATCAATATAATTTACCACATTAACAGAATAAGGGAGGGGGAAAAGCCATGATCATCTAAATAAATGCTGGAAGCATCTAACAAAATGCAAAATCCACCCATGATAAATATTCTCAGCAATGTAGGAATAGAAGAGAACTTCCTAAACCAAATAAAAGGCTTCTACAAAAAAACCTATAGTTAGCATCACAATTAATAGTGAAAGACTGAATGATTTCCCTCTGTGATTAGGAACAAAGCAGGCAATCTGTTCTTATCACTGCAATTCTATATTGTACTACAAATCCAAACCAGTGTAATAAAGCAAGAAAAAGAAATAAAAGACACACAGATTAGAGATGAAGAAGTAAAACTATCCTTTTTTTCCCCACAGACGACATGACTGTGTATGAGAAAATCCTAGGAATTACACCAAACAGTCACTAGACCTAACAAGTGAGTTTAGCAAGGTCTCAGGATATAAGTTCATCATAATACCAAAAACAATTGAATTTTTATATGTTGGCAACAAATAAACAAGAGATATATCATGTTCACTGATAGGTAGACTTAATATTAAGATAACAATTCTGCCAAAATTGATCTATAAAATTCAACACAATCATAGTGCCAGGATATATTTTTGTATAAATTGAAAAACTGATCCTAAAATTTATATGGAAATACCTTGGACCAGGAATATCCAATACAATTTTGAAAAAGAGTAACAAAGTTGGAGTATAACAAAGTTATACTAAAGTACTTGATTTTGAGACTTATTAAAGCAATGTAATCAAGACCATATGGTGTTGGTAAAAGGACAGATATACGAATCAACAGGACAGAATAGAGAGTCCAGAAATAGACCCACACATATATGGTCATTTGATTTCTGATAAAGGCCATTCAATGGGAGAGGACAGTTTTTTTTTTTTAAGTAGTGCTAGAAGAAGTGGCTATCCATATAGAACAAAATAAACTTCAACTTTTAACTCACCCAATACGCAAAATTCACTCAAAATGGATTATAGATGCAACAGTAAATGATAAATCTATATTTCTAAAACACATAAAGAATATCTTTGCAACTCTGGGTAGATGAAGATTTTTTAGGTGCTCACAAAAGTATAAACCATAAAATAAAACACTGATAAGCTGGATTTCATCAAAACTAAAACCATCTGCTCTTCAAAAGACACCATTAAGAAATTGAAGAGGCAAAGGAGAGAATGGGAGAAAAATTTCAAAGTACATATACATGACAGAGGACTTGTTTGCAGAATAGATGAAGAATGCTTACAACTTAATTAGATGGCAACCCAATAAATAATGGGCACATGACTTGAATAGAGATTTCCTTAAAGAAGATACAAGAATGGCTGATAAGCATATGAAAAGTTGTACAACATCATTAGTCATCAGAGAAATGCAAATTAAAACCACAATGGGATATGAGTACATATCCATTAGGATTGCTAAAATTAAAAAGACTGATACTACCAAGGGTTGGCAAGAATATGGAGCAACTAAGTAACTAGAACTCTCTTACATTGCTGATAGGAATGTAAAACCAATCACCTTGAAAAGCACTTAGTTGCTTGTAGAGCTAAACATATACCTACCATGTGATCCAACCATCTCACTACTAGGAATTTACCCAAGAGAAATGGACACGTGTTCCTTCACACAGACTTGTACAAGAATAGTTATAGCAGCGTTATTCACAATAGCCAAAGTCTGGACATACCCCAAAAGCCAATCAACAAAGTGATGGATAAACACACTGTGGTATATGTATATATAATGTACTCCTATTCATTACTAGAAAGGAATGAATTACTGAGATATACAACAATATAAATTAATCTAAAAATTATTATGCTGAGCAAAAGAAGCCATGCATGTTAGAGTACATGCTGTATGATTCTATTTACATGACACTCTAGAGAAGACACAATTAATCACAGTAAATCTAACCCCTCAGGTCCTAGCTATAGGGCCCTCTCACAATATGGCAGCTGCTGCTTCTTCAAGACCAGCAGGAGAATTGTCACTCCAGGCTGCTCAGAGTCTTACATAACATAATGTAATCACAGGAATGATTCTCCCATCCAATTCACAAGGCTTGGTCACTTTGAAAAGGTGGGGATTATTCAGAGCACGTACACCAAGAAGTGGGAATATGGGGGCTACTGAAGAATTCTGCTTACCACAGTTGGCCTTGTTCTACTGTCCAAAAGTTGAGATGGATATATTTGCACTGGACTCAATTTCTCTCTCTCTATTTCCTGCATATATAATATGAAATGCAAACTTTTGTCTCAACTGAGAGGCGCAAGATGTATCAGATACATGGTTTACCAATGTGGGGAAATGACATATGAGCTTTGCTTGGTCATCACATAATGGGATCAGAAGTTTGAAATTCAACACTTCTCACTCAGTTCTAGTACTGGAGGCCGACTCTGCTCTGGTCTGTAAAATGGTGTTTGATACTGTTTGGAGCATTATAGAGATACTTAATTTTTTACAGTGAAAGATTTACCGAAGTCTGACTGCCAGCACATACATACATATAACAATGCTATCTATTGATTACAGAAACGATAGGCAATCAAATAGTAAGTTCAACTGGGTCCATAATTCTTTATTTTCTAAAAAAAAAAAAAAATCTGATGTGAATATGATAAAATGTTCCTATTTGTACTTTCTGGGTTTGTGGGTGTTTTTCTTTTTCCGTATTTACATAAAGAGTAAGTAAATCACTATGATGTAAATTTGCTGACATATTCTTCTTTGTAAAATATTCAAAATTTTCCTATAACTTCCTTAGGAATAGTAAGCCTTGAGTAGATACTCATGAGAAAACTAAGACACAAGCTCTTGCAGGGCTGTGTTTGTTTGAGAGAGTTCCTGAACCTACTAATTGGTTCCTCAGTGGTATACCATTACTTGGATATCTAGTTCCATCTTAACAGGCTTATCAGATCTTTCTGGGTCAGAGTAACTTCAGTGTTAAGGAAGGCTCTGAGGAAGGCTCTTGTACCTGTAGGGACTCCTAGAGGGTAGATTACAATAGGCTTCTGTTAAAAGCCTCTTCCATTTACTGGGTGAAGAAGAGGTTAAGGGGTGGTGCTCATTCCCAGCTATAGAAAGTTGGATCAATTTATGATGTAGTGGCAAAGGATAATTTCTCATGACTCATCATCCTAGCCATTGTCTATCACAAGATTTCCCAAAGTATGTTCTCAAGAGCACAAACTCTGTGGAAAGCCCACAGAAACTGAAACAAAAACAAAAAACCCAAAACTAGAAGCTTCCATGGTCAAATACATTTAGGAAATATTAGATTAAACAAGTATAAACAGCTTTCTTTATCTCATCCAAGAAGGGATACAGTAGGGTTCTTTTCCAAATGTATTTGTGTTTTAGAAATGTATTTGATCACAGTAGTATCTTTTCACTCTTTTGAGAAACATGCTCTAACAAGATTATCTCTGATTTTTAAAATCCTTGAGCAGCCACAAAGCAAGCTGATCTTTCTTAAAAGTCATGCTGATAACTACAAGCAAGCTCTCCTTACCTACCCATTCACTGGCTCTCAAAGGCTGCTCTGTTATCTCCAATTCCTCACTAGCTGTTTCTGGATGCTAAAACAGAAAAGAAATGCCTCCTATTTCTTTCTTCTCCTCTCTTTCCTCTTAATTCTTCAAAAAATTAGAGACAGATTATATAACCTTGGGCTTCCCCTGAGTATATTGCTGGAAATATTCAAAAGCACTCCTTAGTACCTTGTGAGGTACTTTAAACACTTAAAAATACAAAAGGCAACTCAATAGGACTCCTTTAGGAATCTTTTTATAAGCTCAAGATGTGAATGATTCCTCAATAGAACAGACTAGAAAGTCCAGAAATAAGCTCCAATACATACAGGAATTTAGTATATGCTAAAGGTGGTATTTAAATCCATGGAGAAGAGATTCTTGAATAAACGGTGTTGAGACAACTCGGTAGAAAGCCAGAAAAAAATAAAGTTGAATCTACAACTCACACCAGACCCAAAATAAATTCCAGATGAATCAGAGTTTTAACATAAAAAATAAAACCGTGAAAAAGGCTAAAAAAGAAAAGAAAAAAACATTCCTATGGCCTGAGCTGACATAATACACGCTCAGCACTGTCCTTGTAAGTGACAGCCCACAATGAAATTGAAACTTTGATAGGAAAAGCAGGATCCAACTCTTCACCTGAGGCTGGGAAATGGTTTGATTAGGCAGAAGAGAAAAAAACTAAAAGATGTTTGTCGTCATGACAATGAGAAGCTATTAAGTTAATCATGTAATCAAGTGTGGCATATCTGGGGGACAGTAGGAGCCCTGATGGATATTAAAGGGAGAGATGTTTGGATATATAAGATGGGACCAGACTGTAGAGGATTTTGGATACCCAGATGAAGAGTTTACCCTTGATTCTCTGGGGGTTGATGAGCTAGGGTGCAGGATTTCTCAATTTCAGGACTATTGACATTTTTGACCAGATAATTTTTTGTTATAGGTGGCTGGGCCTGTGCATCATAGGATGTTTAGTAGCATCCCTGGCACCTACCTATTAGATACTACTAGCATCTCCCCCTTTTCGAATTGTGACAACCAAAAGTGTCTCCAGATATTGCCAAATGTTTCCTGGGGAACAAAATTACCACTGATTCAGAACGACTGAGTTCCAGAATGACAGAATAATTGATGTTTAAGAAGGACTGTCCAGCTGTGGTTGTAGAATGAACAGGAAATCAAGGACAGGAGCCCAAGAGAATGTATTAGAGGCTAGGTATGGTATATTGTTATAGTAAGGGCCCCCGATAAAGTACATCTCCCTGTATCCATGACCTTGTATAATCCCCTCCCCCATTGACTTAGGGCTTGGCCATGTGACTTGCTTTGATCAGTGGAATATCAACAAACACGACACAAGCTGAGGCTAGAAAAGCATTTGTGCACTGGGACTTACACTCATGAGACACTGCCACCATATGACAAAGCCAGTGCTAGCCTCCTAAAGACATATCCAGCTAAAAGCCAGCACCAAATTCAGACATGAGTTAGACACTTAAGACCATGCAGCCACAATAAAGCTATCATGACTACATGATCCTAGGCAGGCCAGCAGAAAAACCACCTACTGGAGCCCTGCCCAAGTTGATGGCAATGAAATGTTGAACAAATAAAATGGCTGATGTTTTAAATCACTAGGTGTTTGTTGTGTTGTTATGTAGTGATAGATAACTGTTACAGTAGGTGTGGAGCAGATTCACATCAGTGGAAATGAGATGTGTACACAAGACATTTGGAATAATCCATGTTTCTTGACGACTCTTCAATGAAGGGGCTTACAGAAAGGACAAAGCAGGTGAAAGAATATAAGAATTTACAATTGAGTGCAAAGGTCAGAGTGAGTTAATGAAGGAAGTTGCATGAGCAGTCTTCAAAAAAAGCACTTCTGGGCTTCCCTGGTGGCGCAGTGGTTGAGAGTCCGCCTGCCGATGCAGGGGACACGGGTTCGTGCCCCGGTCCGGGAAGATCCCACATGCCGCGGAGCGGCTGGGCCCGTGAGCCATGGCCGCTGAGCCTGCGCGTCCGGAGCCTGTGCTCCGCAATGGGAGAGGCCACAACAGTGAGAGGCCCGCGTACCGCAAAAAAAAAAAACACAAAAAACTAAAAAAGCACTTCTGCCTAAGAAGTTAAAAATATTATTAACTCATCTATTTTGAAAAATACAGCTATTTATTAATTGCTAAAAGAACAATGATAATATTTCAGAGATTCAGTTTAATAAGTAAATTTGTAAAGCTTTAAAGGCATTACCAAGCTAGCCATTTCTTTTTTTTAATAAATTTATGTATTTTATTTATTTATTTTTGGCTGCATTGGGTCTTCGTTGCGGTGCGCAGGCTTCTCATTGTGGTGGCTTCTCTTGTAGCGAAGCACAGGTTCTACGCACGCGGGCTTCAGTAGCTGTGGCTCACAGGCTCTAGAGCGCAGGCTCAGTAGTTGTGGCCCACGGGCTTTGTTGCTCTGTGGCATGTGGGATCTTCCAGGACCAGGGCTTGAACCCGTGTCCCCAGCATTGGCAGGTGGATTCTTAACCACTCCGCCACCAGGTAAGTCCCATTTCTTCTTTATATGGAAAAAATCAACCTTTAGAATAAACAGGAAAGCACATGAACTCAAAAATCGCTAACAATTTACATTGCACTGATAATAAAATTCATTTCAATGTATTAGCTATCTATTTGTATAGTACTGTATTCACTTAGCGAATAGATTGCTAAGTCCAGGGCTTCTAATGGAATGCCTCTCATAATTTACCAGTTAAATTTACAGATGGTAATTATCAGTGGTATTTACAGCTTGACAGATGCTGTGCGTGTTGACTTTATTTATTGTACTACACAAGAAGAAACAGTTCCTCAGATGCTTAGCACTTAGCTTTCTGTTTAAGAACACAAGCTTGAGGAACTGTGTCAGTCAAATCCTCTATTTTTATTATATCGAAAACAAAATAGTAAGCAATAAAGAGAATCCAGAATGAGAATAAGTGAAATAGAGTCATAACTAAAAGAAATGGAAATAAATAAAAGAAAATCTAAAAAGTGGCGGAAATTGACGTGAATAAAGTAAAAATAACCCAAATGCACTTTCACAGGCTATGAGAATCACCAAAGGGAACATATACATAAATCATGACAGAGTGAGGGTCTCTTGGAAATAAGACAAGATTTTTTAAGAGGATAAAAATGGCTGAATTTTAAAGATCTTATACCCATGAAGCAGCCAATATTAAAGAAACAATAGCATTGTTGAAATAAATGTTTAAGATCAAAGGGTAACATACATCTGCATAATTTCCATAAGATTGGTTGAAAGGAAAAAAAAAGCTACCTCAGTCCTTGTTTAAATATTGCTGCCTGCCAAGGATTTTGGTTATTAATTTTCTCTCAGGTTGAGGAGACAAGGGCTGAGAAAAATTATTTGGATTTGAGCATCTGGAAGATCTATGTGATTCCTACTGTGCGTTAACTAGTTGGACCTTAACGTTGGAGGGACATGCATTAAAGAAAGCCAGTAAAATCAGAGAATGGGGTCTTCTGGTAAATTTCATACTTTGGTTTGTAAGAAAACTTGTATACACGGAAGTTTACCAATTTTCCGGAATCAGAAAATAATAAAATACACATAACGTTAACCAATTTGGAATCCTACCCCTACCTTCCTTTCCCCTCTCTATCCAGTGAGTTAGTTTCTCATACCAGCTCTCGATTTACCCGAGCAAACACTGTTTATACCGAAGGCCCTGGCAACGCTTCTGCCTCACCCCCAGTTCTGGCCGGGCTCCCCAGCTCCAGGAGCCCCAAACACAGGTTCCAGAGGCCAGCACGGAAAGCACAGCCGGACTCTCGAAGGCGTGGGAACCGGAGCGGGGCGCTCCTCCTCCCAGGTTGGGCGGAGCCGGGCCTCGCTGGGCAAGTGCGTGAGGCCGCGCCGGGCGCTCAGTCGCGGCGGGCGTTGCTGCGCGGTGCGCGGGGCTAGGGGCGCGCTCGCACCGCTCTGGGGCTGAGCCCGGCCAGGGTCCGCGCGCGGAGCCACTTCGGAGCGCGCCGTCCCGACCCACCTAGGCGCTTTGCCCCGCCCCGACGTTCCCGCCAGTGGCCTAACCTGCTTGACTCGCCGCAACTCCCGGCGGCAGCAGGTGGCCTCGGACTCGCCGCCGTCACCGCTGCCCGAGCGGGCCGCGCGGGCAGGAGCCCTCTCGGTCGCCCCCGACAGGCGGGATGGAGCCGGACGGGGACCTGGAGGAGCTGGCCCGGCTGCGCTCCGTCTTCGCCGCCTGCGACGCGAACCGCTCGGGGCGCCTGGAGCGCGAGGAGTTCAGCGCGCTGTGCGCGGAGCTGCGCGTGCGGCCGGCCGACGCCGAGGCCGTGTTCCAGCGGCTTGACGCCGACCGCGACGGCGCCATCACCTTCCAGGAGTTCGCGCGCGGCTTCCGCGGGGCCCACCGCGGGAGACGGCGCTGGGGCCGGGGGCCGCGGGAGCCCGCGTTCACTGCGGCCCTGGTGGGGTCCGACCCCGGGGACAGCCAGGAGGACGAGGGCGACGAGGACGCGGCGGCGGCACTGGCCGCCCACTGGGACTCGGCGAGCCCGGGCCAGGCTTGGCAGGACTTCCAGGCGCGACTCGGGGACGAGGTCAAGTTCATCCCCAGGTGCGTGTGTGGTTTGCAGAGCGGAAGGTGGTGGTGGTGTTTCTGTCCTCCCTGGGACGCTGCCATCTCTCCCTCTTACATTCGGAGTGTGCAGACCCAGTGGACCCTTTCTCTCTCTCTCCTCTGTCTCTCTCTCTGTCTCTCGCTCTCTCTCTCTGTCTCTCTCTCGCTCTCTCTCTCTGTCTCTCTCTCTGTCTCTCCCTCTCTCTCTCTGTCTCTCTCTCTGTCTCTCCCTCTCTCTCTCTGTCTCTCTCTGTGTCTCTCTCTCTGTCTCTCCCTCTCTCTCTCTGTCTCTCTCTCTGTCTCTCCCTCTCTCTCTCTGTCTCTCTCTGTCTCTCCCTCTCTCTGTCTCTCCCTCTCCCTGTGTCTCTGTGTCTCTGTCTCTCTGTCTCTGTCTCTCTCTCTCTATCGCTTTCCTCCTTTCACCGACGCACTTTTAACTCTTCCAAGACGGGATCCCCTAGAGTTAAGGAAAAGGAATGCGTTCGGAGTCACAGTTCGGGGAGAAAGTTTCACCTGCTCATTTCTCAGTTTCACAAGCCGGAGTGAAATCCACAGCGTCCGGAGATTCTTCCGGGACGCTGGTTTAGGAGCGCTCCCCGAACCTCAGAGACTTGATTACATCACCTCCTACTCCTGGCCTCCAGGCTGCACCCGGAGCAGCAGCGCTCGGTGACCCGGTCTGCTAGCCAATTTGCCATTCTCTATGGTGGTTTTTGTGTTTGTTGTTTTCCTGCTACTACGTAGAAAACGACATTGTTGCGCATTTATATTGCTGCAGGTTCAGGGCATGGTGGGAAGGATATTCAGGTTTTATTGAGATTAATTTGCGTCTGTCTCTGCCTAGAGTCATGGTATGTCTTGAGCTGTTTTCACTTCTTCCTCAGGCACTACAAACATCTTAATACTATAAAATGTTTTTCTGCTCTCTGGATTTTCATTGAAATTTTATGCATCTCTGGTTGTCATTATTAGGAAGATCTGAACATTTTGCTTGGCAGTTCGCATATCTGAGACATAAGACTCAGAAAAGGAAATAGCCCTGGAAGACAGCAGTGGCCTGGCTCACCCATTCACCGCTTAGACCTGCAGGGCTGGGAGTCCTCAATTCCTCCTCCGCCCAGCTTCTCCCTCCTGTTTGGAAAGTTCAGGAATACTGGGCATGGAAGTTTACTCACTGCAGTATAAGAGAGATTGTGTAGAGAAAGTGGGCTTGATACCCATCTTTTCTGTTACTTACAAATGAGTGAAAATGCAGTGTCTCCACCAGGGAAGTAGAAAAATTTAAACTTTGCTATAAACCATATACTTTGAATCATCTTTCATCTGTAACTTGGTTTGGGTCCAGCTAGTTTAAAAAGGTAACAATATTAAGAATAAGAAAAGGTCAGACCACACCGTATTTTACACACGCAGACACACACACACACACACACACACACACACACTGAACTACTTTTCAGAGTTGCTAAGTCTCAGCAGCCAATATTTGACACTTAACCTTTAAATGATGAAAATGACCTTCTTAGGATCAGCATACAACCAGGTCTTAATATTATTGGTGACATCATTATTATCACGATGTCTTTCCGACTCTTGAGATGTTATTAAATATAATGGCACCAGCGTCACCTGGTAGACTTGTGTCCTAAGTCCCTGCGAGATTAACAAGGACAATATTTGCCTTCCTGTACTCGTTCAAGTGGAAAAGAACTAAACTGAATTGCTTCACCTGATTGTTACTATGGCAGCCGTTAGCTGTTTTGGTAAATTGGGTTGCTTCTATTCTACTTCCTCATACAGCTGTTCATCTGCCCTTCCTCCCATTCAGATGTGATAAAAATCTTTCCTTATTGACAATGTCATTGCCATTATTTCAGCCAAATTAATTCTGCAAACATTGTTGAGTGCCTGTTTTGTGCCACTGTCTTAGGTACTGTCCTAGGTACTTGGAGACAAAGAGAAGGAGATGGTGGTTCATGCCCTCAGGAAGTTCATAGTTTGGGTGAAATACTTCTCAAAAATTTCCTCAGAGAACATGTAAAGGCAGGAGGGTTATTTGTAGAGTTATCTGCATGTATTGTGGACATAACCCAGTAAACTGCCTGCAAGCAGGAACTTTCTTTGAATTCTTGAGGTTTTACCTTAAAAAAAAGAAGTCATGTTCACTTTATAATATACTGGGGCTTGGTTTAACGTAAAATATTATATATTCTTCCAGGGGGAAAATTGTCTCTCTGGGAAGCTGTGCCGTTTCATCTGGTGCCTTAGTTTCCCACCTGTCACTCCATCTTCCCCCAGGTGGCACCCTGTCCCACGTCTATCCTAGGGGGGTATTTGTGTACAGTTTAAGCAGAACAGATAGCAGATATAGGAATGTTTGGTTCCTGCAAAGGCAAACCGTGGTAGTGATTTCCATTTCAAAGATCATTCAAACTCTTAGATCAAAATATTAAACAAATTTGGGTTAAAGTCCTCAGTCGTCGATAATTGTAATATTAGAGAGAAAATAATATTGCACTGCGAAAGAATAAAAATGCTCTCTGGGTGGTGTGTTAAATTCTCAAGTTGGTCTTCTCTTAGAAACTGAGGGACTCCTTTCCTTAAAGGTTGGGGAGGGGAGTGTCCCGCCAGGTGTCACTGTTAACCTGAGCTGGGCAGGTGTAAATGGTCCAGAGGGTCAGGATGGGCCGTTACCACTAGTTCCAGTAAGCTGGAACTAGGTCAGCCAGCAGGTGAAACCAGAATGGCCAAGGCAATGTAGTTACTTAAGAGAATTCCAGAAGGAGGATTGTATCAGGCCAAGAAAAATCCATGAAGTGGGAAGAGAATGTCTGGGGAGAAACAGAGAGCAGAGTTGTAATTACCTAGTGAAGCCAGTTTCTGGTGTCAGGGGCATTATCTTGGTGAAAGGGAGGTTTGTATCCAGTAGGTACTCAATAAATGTACTCAATAAATATTTGCTGAATGTTCTTTGATTCCCTGCTTCATATACTGAGAATGCAGTTAGTTCATGCTGCATGCATTCTCTTCATTTCTTTTGTTGGTTCCCTCCCTATATTTTCACATTCTGGTGAGAGCTGGTATCTTCCGAGATTGGCAAGGAGAGAAGGATATAGGGTGTGTGTGTCTGTGTGTGTGTGTATGTGTGCATTGAGCATTCGACTGCGGCGGGGTCATGACAGGAATTCACCTCTCTCCTCTAGTCAGAACCGAAGCTTTTCAGAGTGTTCTCAATTCCATTTGTAGCGATTGAGTGTCATTTGTGGACTGATTCACTTTAACTTAGAACCCCACGTTCTCACAAACAGAAATGCTAGGGTCCAGCTGGCACCAGAACCACAATGGACTTGTGAATGGGCACCAGTTTTGCCACAATAGCCAGATTAGACCCAGGGTGGGTGGGTGCCTCTGGTGTAACAGGGGTTAGCGTGATTGGTGACGTGCCAGACAGGGCTGGGGCGGGACTTGTTCAGGCACCAAAATCAGACCTGTGTGGTCAAGCTGTTTCACATGATTTGTGCCCTTTCTACACACACAACGCTGAAGAAGAGTCTTCTGTTGAATAACTTAGAAACAAGAAATTTAATTGAGAAGAACCAAAACTACCCACGTGTGAACTGTTATGTGGATTGTCAAAAAGGTTTACTTCGGCACGTCCACATAACTATGAAGATGATGTCTAAAATGGAGAGGAAAAGCAACAGATGACACCAATCCCACTTAACTAGGACGCTTTAGAAAACACGAAGCTACAAGTAGGCAGAGGCATAGTTTCATGGTCAGGGACTCCTTTACATTTCCCTTTCTTGGGGTCCACTTTAGGGCTTTTGCCTCTGATCGTCTTCTTTTGTAATAGTGCAGTTGCTTCAAAAGCCCGCTTCACCTTAATGGTATGGTGCTTGGCAGGATGGGAAAGGGAGAGGAGAGTTGGACGCAAAGGGAGAGGTGAACACAGAGAGGGCTGGAGACACAGGGTGAGAGGAGGCAGAAGACAAGCAGACAGAGAGACACTGATTGATTAGATAGTGCCTCACTTTTCCCTCTCTTCCCACTCAGTGAGGGTATGGCCTTGAGACAGCTTGGGATGCGAGAGTTAAATCAGCTCTTCTCTGTTTGATCTCAGCTCTTGAGTATCTTCCACATGTGAGCATCTGGGTGCTTTGGACTGTGGTTTTTTTGTTTTGTTTTGTTTTTGCGGTACACGTGCCTCTCACTGTTGTGGCCTCTCCCATTGCGGAGCACAGGCTCCTGACGCGCAGGCTCAGCGGCCATGGCTCACGGGCCCAGCCGCTCCGCAGCATGTGGGATCTTCCCGGACCGGGGCACGAACCCGTGTCCCCTCCATCAGCAGGCGGACTCTCAACCACTGCGCCACCAGGGAAACCCCTGGACTGTGTTTTTAATGTTTGAAGATAAGTATATTTTTTTCACCCATATTGCCAGTAATATCTGCTACTCATCCAAGGAGATAGAGATTGGTTCCAGCCTTGAGGCACCATAGTGGGTTGGACTTCAGTCCTGGAAGAGGTTCAAAGATGTTTTTGACTGTGTGTGATGCTTACCTTTGGCACTGGCTTTGAGGCCTATCAGTGTGCTAGCCACAAGCTTTCCAGAGATTTCCTGCCGTTTCTGCATTCAGAACTGGGGATATATATATATGTATGTGTGTGTGTGTATATATATATATATGTATATATATATATATATGTATATCTTTATATGTCTCTATCTCTATATATAGATTGTATATATCTTTATTTTCTGTTTCTGGTCTGTTGCTGTTTGGTTTTCCTCTTCAGTATATCCTCTATCACAATTATGTGTCATTACGCTACTGCTGAGTGGGAGAAACCTGTCCATTTAAAGCACAGCTCTTCCTTGAACCATCCAAACCTTGCTCCTGGGCCTAGCGGGAGTCTCTGTATGGCTTATTTTTTATGAGCTCTGCTTGCTTGTGGTGGCCCCTTCTGGTTCTGATATTTGAATTTCATCTCGAGGTAGTAATTTCTTTTTGGCCTCCCGGCCCCAGAAAGGTATTCTGGGCTCCCATCCTTAGAGGACTGCCAGTTTTGGCCATACAGACAGTGGCCTGCTCTGACCCTCAGATCTCACTGATTGTTCAGAGCTCTGCTGGCAGGTTTTGGTGAGAGATTGTTTACTCAGCCCTTATGGTATGGGTAAAAAGAAAAAGGCTTAAGATGGGGTGTCATTGGAAGACTACCCTCCAAGGACCACAGACTCTTCTCTAGCTTGTCTTTTAGCCTAAAGTTTTCATTTACTTCTCTCCGGAATCACTGTTCAAATACACGGTCACTTTGAGCTTGTAAAACCTGTTTCTTGATTTCTTCCCAGGTTACATGATTTTATTTCATTTGTAAAATGGAAGTAGCTGAATCAGGCTGATCGGCCTTGAATGGAGGCTTAGAGGCTGATGGCGGAGAAGAGAGCCTTTGATGATGGGGGAGGTTAGGATGCTGAGGTGATTCAAACGTCTGCTTTTTTCTCCTAAGAGGATATACAGTATACTTTCTTGCTTCATGTGTAGCTTGTGAAAGCTTAGTTGCACCTGACTGCAGTATATCGTTGGAGGGAAGAAATGGGAAGAGAGTATTTATGGTGGGTATTTGGGCTGCTCCTATCTGACTCTGTTAGTCTCATATCACGTTGTAAAATGGAAAGTAAACACTGTTTCCCAGAGGAAAGCTGTAATGATGGAATGACACTTATGATTTCTTTGATATTAATTCCTCAAAAAAACAGTTTCACTGCTTCAACTGGTAAATATTTGGGGTCTTTCAAATTATAATTGCCTTTGTCAGAGTAATTATAAAAAGAGAAAAGTGAATTTTAGCCCTTAAGGCCTTATGTATATGTCTTATAAAAACAAGACATATAGATGCAGTAGCTCAGGCGTGTTTCTTTCATTCTTTCTCTAATTCCCTCGGTATTCATGTGCCTGCCAGTGTCCCAGGCACTAGAGAGACTCCTTCGTAGACCTGACCTTCAAGGAGCTCATTGTCTCACGTTTTTAAATACCTAGGAGTTTCTGACATCTGAAGGACCTGAGATGCAGTATAATAAATGCAGAAAAATACCTCAGGGCACATCTCCAGACTATGGACATTTCATGTCAAGAGTGTTTCTCAAATTGGGGGCCCTTTGGGTCTTTATGTGTATGCTTGGCAATCTTAGAAGACTAAACATTTATGTTTTCATTTTATGTTATCATTATATGATAATATAAAACAAATTAATTTGAGCACATTTGGAATCACCTGGATGACTCTTACATGACAGATTTGGCTACAGTGTTTCAAAACCTGCCTCTGTGTTTAAGATTGTATGGCATCTGTTCCTTGTCATGCATGGGCTGATGAGGAAGGCACAACAGTGGACTTGGTGCAAGTGATGTGTCCACGTAAATTGAAAGTGACCAACAACACAGAGTGTTGGGTTGTCTGTGTCCTCAATGGAAAAGTGATCAGGGAGTGGGGTTTTGATCCTGTAAGTGTGGCTGGAAAGTGCAGTACACAAGCTGCCAGGACCATACTGACATTGGCTGTGGGGGTGTAGTTTCAGTAGAAGTGCATCCCTTGTCAGTTTAAATGAATGTTGCTAATTCTCATTCCACTGATTTTGCAAATGCGTGTTGGTCACATAAATGTTTGGGAGCTATAAGTATAAGGAGTTTATATCTGGTTTATGTTTGTTTATAGTTAAGTGACGTAATATAAACAATATTTACATCAACTCTGGAATCCATAGGAGATATTTTCTTTAATAAGGTCTACATGTTTATCAAGTGTGAGAAATACTGGTCTAAAAGGACTTGAAATCCTCAAGAACTGTATAAGATTGAAAACATTAGTTTCTCTATTTTTCATTGCTTATCGATCTCATCCATCATTTAAATTGAGGGCATAATATTGTGGAAGAAGTTCATCTTAAATTGTTCCCAGTCTTAAGGATCATTTTTGTTATTTGCCCACAGAGGAAACTCTTCTTGCCTTTTCCCTATGTCATTCATTCACTCCTTCATTTAAAAAACTTTTCTTTTAATGCATGTGTGCCTGGAACTGCACCAGGAATGGGGTGCTTTAAAATGATATCCAGTCAAAACTCAAAAGTTTCTTAGACAGTTTCTCTCTCTCCAAAGGGGATGGCATCGGTGAGCGTAATGAACGGGAAGAATCACAAGGTGGGTGGTCTGGGTCCAGCTCTCACTGGGGGTCAGAAATCAAGCAGACCAAATTGACAGATGAATGGATAAAGAAGATGTGGCACATATATACAATGGAATATTACTCAGCCATAAAAAGAAACGAAATTGAGTTATTTGTAGTGAGGTGGATGGACCTAGAGTCTATCATACAGAGTGAAGTAAATCAGAAAGAAAAACAAATACCGTATGCTAACACGGTATATATATGGAATCTAAAAAAGAAAAAAATGGTTCTGATGAACCTAGGCGCAGGACAGGAATAAAGATGCAGACATAGGGAATGGACTTAAGGACACGGGGGTGGGAAGGGTAAGCTGGGACAAAGTGAGAGAGTGGCATGGACTTATATACACTACCAAATGTAAAATAGATAGCTAGAGGGAAGCAGCCGCATAGCACAGGGAGATCAGCTCGGTGCTTTGTGTCCACCTAGAGGGGTGGGATAGGGAGGGTGGGAGGGAGACACAAGAGGAAGGGGATATGGGGATATAAGTATACGTATAGCTGATTCACTTTGTTATACAGCAGAAACTAACACAACAATGTAAAGCAATTATACTCCAATAAAGATGTTAAAAAAATAATAAGGCATTAATTTTAAAAAAAAAAAAAGAAAGAAAAATCAAGTGGACAAACTAAATTCAGGGAGTTTCCTCCTCTCTTCAGTAGAGCAGTTATCTCCATTTATCTTGTGTGGTGGTGTCACAGTTCCAGCAAGAGAGACTCTAGGCCCTGTCAAATTATCTCCACGTTCCCTCCTCTTACCACCCCGTGGGCTGTGACTGATGTAATGGAGGGGGGCTCACAGACTCTGAAGCCTCCGGGGCCAGGCAGGTAACATAGACCTGGTGGAGTGGAGCTGGGGCCCAGTAGCAGCCTCTGCTTCATATGCTGGGGGGACGGACAGATGCTGCCATGCAGGACATCGGCCCAGTTTTGCCAGCAACGCCAACTTATAAAGGATGGTGAAAAATCCAGATTTTAAGTAGGAATCTCCAGTTTTGCATATTCCATGAAGGACAAAGCACAGAGGCGGGAAAGATACTTTTTCCAGTTTGCAACCCCTGTTTCCTACCTGAGAATGTGCCCTAGTAAATTCAAGTGTCAGGCGTGATCTTGCTTTGAAGGTTCGTGTTGATGTGAACATGTGGTTCCATGGTACCCTAACTTAGTATTTTAATCATGCTACTTCTTCCCCTTCCAAGTTTGTGGGATAGTATTTTGACCCAAAGATAGTCTGTCTGTACTCTCTTTTTTGCTCTTGGGTGTTCTTGTAGTTTCCTGAGTTACCTTGTTCAGGCTTAACAGATGTTGCTGTACAGTATTTTCTGCCTCCAGATTTGCTGCCCTGATGGTGTGTCCTTGGAGGAGGAGGGCTGAGCTCTGAAAGCATTGAGATGTCCAGAACACCTTTTACCCTGATGTCTTTCTTTCTCTTCATTTGAAGCTGAAAGTATTTGTCACTGTTTTAAGATATGTTTAAAAAAAAAAAAAAAGGAATGAAATAAAAATAAGGGAATTTAGTGATGAGAGGTTATATTTTCTGGTACCACAGTGGTATTTCCTTTCATTATTGGAATATTTTGTCCTTCAGTCAAAAAAAATTTTATGGGGATGAAAAGATGCTCATCACTAATCATCAGAGAAATGCAGATCAAAACCATAATGGAATATTGCCTCATACCTGTTAGGATGGCTGTTATCAAAAACACAGAAAGTAACAATTGCTAGTTAGAATGTGGAGAAATTGGGACCCTTGTACATTGTTGGTGGGAATGTAAATTGGTGCAGCCACTATGGAAAACGGTATGGAGGCTCCTCAAAAAATTAAAAATAGAACTACCATAGATCCAGCAATCCCACTTCTGCATGTGTATCCAAAAAAATGAAATCAGGATCTAGAAGAGATATCTGCACTCCTGTGATCATTGCAGCACTAGTCACAATAGCCAAGAGGTGGAAACAGCTCAAGTGTCCATTGACAGATGAATGAATAAAGAAAATGTGGTATATACATACAATGGAATATTACTGAACTATACAAAAAGAAGGAACTTCTGTAGTATGTGACAACACAGATGGACCTGAGGACATTAGTCACAGAAGGACAAATAATCTATAATTCCACTTATATGAGGTATCTAAAGTAGTCAACTCTTAGAAAGTTGAATGGTGGTTGCCAGGGGCTCAGGGATTGGGAAATGAAGAGTTGCAGTTCAGTGGATCATAGAGCTTCAGTCGTTCAACATGAAAAAGCTCTAGAGATCTGCACAATAAGGTGCATGTAGACAACAATACCGTACACTTAAGAGTTTGTTAAGAATAGAGATTTCATGTTATATGCTTCTTAACCACAAGAAAAGCAAACATATGGAATACAAATTTCTTTTTTACAGAGATAAGAAATTGGGATAGCTACAAAAGCTCTGTGTCTCATATCTTTTTGGATCAGTCCCAAATACAGGCTCCGTCAAGGTTTGCCCTTTAAATATAATCACACCTGTCGTTTTCAGGTGACCAAGCAGAAACACTCAAAATAATGACACATTCTGAGAGCTCCCTCCCACCACACACACTGAGGGCAACCGCTCTCTACAATTTCAGTTTTTGGGGGGCATTTTATGGGCATGTTCAGCCATGATACCCCCTCGCGATCATTACAATTATGGAGCATGCTCCAAGTGACCATTTTGTTATAATGGTATCTCTGACCTACAGTGGTTTTTTTTTAATGTCTGGATAGAAAACAAACAAGTGGGGCTTCCCTGGTGGCGCAGTGATTGAGAGTCCGCCTGCCGATGCAGGGGACGCGGGTTCGGGCCCCGGTCCGGGAGGATCCCACGTGCCGCGGAGCGGCTGGGCCCGTGAGCCATGGCCGCTGAGCCTGCGCATCCGGAGCCTGTGCTCCGCAACGGGAGAGGTCACAACAGTGAGAGGCCCGCGTACCGCAAAAGAAAAAAGAAAACAAACAAGTGCAGATGAGTTATTCATTCTGAAATCTGGGTGCAGCGGTGGAAGTTTCACCTGCTGTGAGCCTCTTGTGGCTGCCTGGTCCAGAGGTGGAGGGGCGGTGGGAGGTTGAGGCAGCCGGCACTGGCTTGTTGCCCATCTCCTTAGGCATGGGGGTTGCACAGTGCATCCCCTGGTGTGACCCACTCACCTCATAATTCTTGCTCCTGTAGAACAGTTACAGTCTGCTCTGGCTGAGGTGGACGAATTCCTGAGGAGTCAACCAACATTTGCTTAGAAAATCCATGTTTTAGGACGTTCATATATCATGTTTTCTAATGGACATGCCATAAACTAGTGTTCGTGTTTGTGATGCAAATATGTTTTCTTTTCCTCCTTGGGGATCTGTTGGCATAGCATGTACTTCAGTCTGGCAGAGATGGTTAGCCTGGGGATGTCAGTGAATGAATTACAGTGCATGCATTTCTACTCTAACACAGCACATGTATTCCAGACAAACCTAATGTTCTGCAAACACACAAAGGACATATGGAAAATAAAAGTAGGGATGGGGCTGATCTCTCCATATCTGTATAGCTTTGCAACCAGCATACTCAGAAAACCAGTAACAATCTGAATAAGATATTAGCACAATAAAAAAGTCACATTAGATGCTTAATAGAAACATACGACAGTCCAGGGTACCAGTACAGAAAAACTGTAAATGTTTTAAAGCAAGTATAGGATTTTGCACTTTGTTTTTTAAGGTGAAGGTAACTTGGTGGATGGAGGTACCTGGGTTGTGGCTGCTGGGTTACAGGAACAAGGACAGAATGCACAAAGACAGTGCATGTGTACCGTCTGTGCTGGGAGGAAGCCCCCAGGGAATGGGCATTGTGTCCAGACTGAGTTCACCTGCAGCCGGCTGCCTTCGGCTGTGGTAATGGGCTTGCACTTGGTGACTGTTACTTGGGCGCAGAGCATCGACATGCTGGGAAATGCAACTTCCACTTCTGCGTCATTCAGCTATTGACCTAAGGGATGAGCTAATTGATGCTGTAGGAACATGCACTGTGTCTGAGCAGTCCTAGTCTTGAGTGAAAATGCATGGGAGGCTAAAGCAAGGCACAAAGCCAGAAATGAGGGTTAGATTGATTCTGTGTGTACAGGTCTGGAGGTTTTATATTGGTCAAAAAGGGACAGTGCATTGCCTCTCTCCTAAAAGATGACAGTGAATAAGCTGTCTTCAGGCTAATAAACATCTGTCCAAAAAAGTCCACAGATCTGTTGGATAGGCTGTGATAGGTTCATCCTAATGAACCCTGGTGAGAATAATGTTATGTTGTAGGTGAGCATTTGGGCCATTAAAAAGTGACCTATTCTGTTGAATAATATTTTAAATTAAAGTTCTTATTTAGCAACTGAATAAGAATTCAGTTCTTATTGAATTCAATTTATTCAACCAAGTAAGCTGAATAACCTCATTCATCTGTTTTAAGCAGTGCTAGCATATACTCATGGTGAAGCTGGTACATTTGTTTATGCGATTAACCCCAGGAAAAGTACAGTGATATAAGCCACTGAGTTAGTTAGAGAAATAGAGCCAATAAGATGTGAGCGTGTGTGTGAGCGTGTGTGTGTGTGTGTGTGTGTGTGTGTGTGTGTGTGTAGATGAGGGGGCGTGGATTTATTTTAAGGAATAGGCTCACACGATTGTGGAGGCTGGCAAGTCTGTAATCTGCAGGGTGGGCCAGCAGGCCGGAGACCCAGGGAAATGCTGATATAGCAGTTTGAGCCCCAAGGCAGTGGGCTGGTAGAATTCCCTCTTCCTTAGGGGTGCTCAGTCTTCATTTAAAGGTCTTCAACTCACTGGATGAGGCCTGCCCACGTTCTGGAGGGTAATCTGCTTTACTCAAAATCTAACTGATTGAAATGTTAATCTCATGTACAAAAGACCTTCACAGCAACGTCCAGACATGTATGACCAAATATTGGAGCACTGCAGCCTAGCCAAGCTGACACATGCCATTAACCATCGCAGCTACTAAAAAAAGTTTTCCAGATACTCTGTTTTTGAGATTCCCTATGCTATGCGAATTGGTTCCGGTGAGATCAGAGAGCATTTTTTTATTGCTTCCAGCTTATAAAATATGCACCAGAAATTTTTCAAATATTTATTTGAATCTGGAAAAATCCCTTTACATATATTATAGTCCCCTTGTACCCCTTCCAAATGCCTAAACACTTCAAAACCACATATCAAATTTCAGGGGTGGTTTAATGTTATTAATATTTTTCTATCTGCCAAGAAGAGGCTTACCCTCCCTGTGTTCATGGCTCTGAGATGCCCCCTGGGAGAAGAGGGCTTCTTCACCCTGGTGTCCACCCCTCCATTCTCACCCTACACCCTCACTCATCCTCAAAATATCCATAACTCCACACTGAGCCCCTCACAGAAGAGACATCTTGGATTTAAGCAGCCTCAGCCGTCTGGCAAGTCACGCCAGCACTTTACGTTGCTGCACTTTCCCAGGCAGTCTAACTGCTTGCTTGTTCATTTCCTTTCTTCCTTTACCTCCTCTTCCTCTCTCCCTCCCTCCCTCCCTCCCTCCCTTCTGCAACTGCTGTGGGAAAAGCACTATGCTAAGAAGTCCAAAGGTGAAGTTTTAATGAGAAATTGTACAAAAATCCCCAGAGTAGGAACAGGTTCTTACTTTACTGTCCCCAACTGCTAGTTTTTGTCCCTGAGTTGGTAGAGCTAACAGGGATGCAAATTGAGAGGCACAGGGAGGCCCAAAATGTTCCACCAGATACAGGTCCTAAAACTCAGCCGTAAGGAGGCCGTGAGTTCCATGCTCAGTTTCCCAGGACAGGCATTATTCAGCTCCCAGGAGCTGGTTTTAAATCACGTCTTTTCTCAGGCTCTGCAGCTCAGGGCCTCAGACCAGCAACACTGGCCACACCTGGGCGCTCTTCCAGCAACGCAGGCTGTAGGCCCCACCACAGACCTACTGAAGCATCTGCGTTTTAACAAGATCCCTGGGAGACTCGTGCATGTCTTCAATTCTGCTGAGGAAATGAGAATTGAGGGTGTGGAATGCAGCCACGTTGGGTTGGGAGCTGCTATTCAAAAGGTAGAAAAGCCCCAGGAAGAGAATGTGGAACTGAGGTAGAAAAGGTAAACATCACGTGCTTCAGATTTTGCCTTGGGTTGCCTCTGAAATGAAATCCAAATTGTGAAGTGTTCGTGATTGAATTTCCCATGAAGATAAAAAATATATACCTCCTCGAATATATTGTGTAATATTTTGTGAACGTGTTCCTCAGAGACAAATACACCTACAGAAGAGTGCAAGGAGCTTGGTAGACGGCTTGCTGACTCTTCACAGATGGAACACTCTCATATGTGGCATCCAGATCTAGAAACAGCACGCACCTAGAAGCCCCGTGCTCCCTTCCCGCCACCATAGCCCCTCCCTGCCCCCCGGCATGATTTCTTCGGTGTCTCTTTCCTTACTACGTAGGTCTGGCTTCTTGCACTCACCATTATGCTTGTGAGCCTGTAGTCGTAGATCTGTCATTTTCTCTCTTCATTGTGCGAAGATATCGCAGTTTATCCATTTTACTTTTCACGGCCATTTGGGTCATTTCTACTTTGTGGCTGTTACATAGCGTGCCGCGATGGGCAGTCCATCTTTTGGCAGGCATATGGACTCACACGGTGCCTTGCTTTTAATAACTTCAGCTTTCCTTGCTAACTCAGGGTCATCATTATGAAGCTGAGTTTCATCCCGGGCTGTGGTGTAGCGTATCCCCAGGATTTGTGGGGATGGCAGTTCAGTTTGGCTTTTCGAGTTCCTGTGTGCATTTTCTGTTCTTGCTGTCAGGCTGCCGGGTGACGGTTTACTGTTGTCAGTTCTTCCTTCCTTCCTGGGTACCTTCGTTTACTGAAGACGCAGAAAGCAAACTGATCAGATGAATTAGAACTGTGTTCAGAACCCCTTTGAATGCATGTTACTCCTGTGCCAAGGACGGGGCTCACAGGCCGTTGTTCGTTCTCTCCTGACTTTGTCTGCTTTTGTATTCTTCTCAGGGCCAGATGCCTGAGCTTCAAAGGGCTGGAGTGCTGCCGTCGTTTTGAACTTAATTTTTTTTTTGACGGTTTTATTCCTTTTCCATTTTTATTTATATTTTAACTCCTTGCCCCCTTTCATCCATTTTGGAAGTTCCCCAAGGTAGACACTGTAGTTCTAATTGTCTTTGTAGAAATTATCCCATGCAGAAGAGGTCCAAGAGGGAGGGGATATAGGTATACACATAGCTGATTCACGTCATTGTACAGCAGAAACTAACACAACATTGTAAAGCAATTATACTCCAAGAAAAAGAAAAGTAAGCACAAAACGTGGATTTATATTATCATGACTACATGTGAGAAGTACGCACCTAGCCAAGAGTAGGCATGCTGTTACGCTGAGATGAATCCACAGGAGTCTGGCAAGTCTCGCACCTGGGTCTTGGGCCCCAGACCAATAGTTGCTTATTGAAATTATTTTTAATGCTCTTTTCTTTGAAAAGAAATGCTACAAAAACTGTACATGGAGGTAAACAGATACTGCTGCTTTGTGAGGTTCTCCTTGTCCACTCAGGCCGATTATTGTAATCACCTATTACAGCTCCTTCTTTAGTACCACTTATACAACAATCTGAATAAGATATTAACACAATAAAAAAGTCACATTCGATGTTTCATAGAAACATACAACAGTCCAGGGTACCAGTACAGAAAAACTGTAAATGTTTTAATGCAAGTATAGGATTTAAAGCAACCATTCAGCTTTTATTTCCATTTTGTTTAGTAGCTTTTAGGCCAGTTGTACACTCCAGAAGGGATGTTATCCACACCAGGTGAGAGAGGGCAGCTCATACCCCAGGGAAGCAGAACTGGAAACAAGGGCAAAATAAAGGTTTCAGATGAAAAATGTAAACTGAAATAAATGTAAATGCACAGTTGACTGAAATTGCTTTTTCATTATCTGATGAACCAGTGAATTAAGATGATGACTCGAGAAAAGACCAGTTTCTCTTTTCTTGGCTCTCCAGAGGGGTTGAGGTCAGATTCCTTCAGGAGATAGTGTTTGCAAATCTGCAGGTTGGTTGCTCTTCTAGTGGACTGTGGCTCTGGGAGCACAGAAGTGGACTAGTTTTCAGGGCAGCTGATTCTGGTATAATGTGGAAAAGTCAGATTTTAATAGCTTTTTTTGGCTACCTTCTTTTTTAAATCACATTCCAGAAAAATCACCCTTTGGTTCTTCAGAAAATCAAATGAAAAAGTAATTAAACTTCCCTGCAGGTTGCTAGGGAAGCAATGAAGTGCAAAGTTGATGAGCAGTGGAGTGTATCTCAGGAAACTTCTGTCTTGTGGAAAATATACCCTAGGCATCGTTGAATGAGACCAAGAACCTCTCAAAGGGTTTTAACTGTTGAAATGTCAAAATTAAAGATGTCAACAACGTTTTATTTTAGAGGGGAAGTGTGTTCAAGAAAATTTGTAAGAAAATCTCTACAACTAATTTTGCATTATTTTGATTTTTTTTTTGTCCATCTCTGCATAAACAGAGAGACTGGAAAACCATTATTGGTTTTTGATGGTTAGGTAGCAAGGTAGGTAGGTAAAAGTCAATGGTTAGGTAGCAAGGTAGGTAGGTAAAAGTCAATGATTCTTAAAAGTAGATTAAAATTTTTTCTGTGATATTTGTGTACCGTAACTAAACAAACACTACATGTTTGTTTTAAGTTAAAAATAAACTTAAAAATAGTTTTAAGATAGTTCAAAGATGTCATAGAAAAGAAATTCTCATTTAACTACATGATTATCAGGGCTAACTCTTATAACCTTTCAGAAAGACTTTTAAGAAGGCCAGAGCAGGTTGTGTACAATCTCCAACAGATTTCCTTGCCAGTATCATGTACACTCAAGCATAAGGTCGAGATTTAACTGTTGAAGACAATGTGACTGTAGCTTATGTACCTAACAGTTATCCTTTCATGATATCAATAATAATTTAGAGTTAAATGCCAGTCATTCAGTAGTTAGTAGCAGTTATTCGATATATATTAAATACGAATTCAAGAAGTAAGTTTACTTAAAAAACTAAAAATGGAGCTACCATATGACCCAGCAATCCCACTACTGAGCATATACCCTTAGAAAACCATAATTCAAAAAGAGTCATGTACCACAATGTTCACTGCAGCACTGTTTACAATAGCCAGGACATGGAAGCAACCTAAATGCCCATCGACAGACGAATGGATAAAGAAGATGTGGCACACGTATATAGTGGAATATTACTCAGCCATAGAAAGAAACGAAATTGAGTTAGTTGTAGTGAGGTGGATGGACCTAGAGTCTGTCATACAGAGTGAAGTAAGTCAGAAAGAGAAAAACAAATACCGTATGCTAACACATATATATGGAATCTAAAAAAAATGGTTCTGATGAACCTAGGGGCAGGACAGGAATAAAGACGCAGACGTAGAGAATGGACTTGAGGACATGGGGAGGGGGAAGGGTAAGCTGGGATGAAGTGAGAGAGTAGCATTGACATACATATACTACCAAATGTAAAATAGATAGCTAGTAGGAAGCAGCTGCATAGCACAGGGAGATCAGCTCGATGCTTTGTGACCACCTAGAGGGGTGGGAGGGAGACACAAAAGGGAGGAGATATGGGGATATATGTATTCGTATAGCTGATTCACTTTGTTATACAGCAGAAACTAACACAACATTGTAAAGCAATTAGACTCCAATAAAGAAGTTAAATTTAAAAAAAAAATTTACTGCTGAGTGAACAGATAGAATTCACTTATATCCCAGAATATGCTCATTTTAGGAGAGGAAATGAGTTCTTTGCTGGTACTCATGTTTCTGTGGTATATAGTAAGAAGTCCTTGGGAGATTTTAGAAAGACAAGCAAATCCTCATCTTCTGTAGAAGCTGGTGATGGGTTATCTATATAATGCAATATTTTAATAAGTCCATGTTGATCTTCATAAAATCATGTGATTTAATTTGCTTTTAGAACTCACATATATAATAATATCTATAAACTTAAACATTATTTTGTTTAAAATGCATCCTAATTTATTATTGAAATATATTTAGGATTCACCATATTGTTTTAGCCATTTAGCTTGGATGGAGTTCTGATTTCAGCATCCTCAACCCACAAACACACAAATCTGAAGTGGAAGAAAAGGAAGGGGTCTCTGTGTATCAGAAATATTAGTTAGAAATCCCCACAGGACATTTTCTCCAGTTGACGATTTTTGACTCTCTTCAGCTTTCTCAGTGTATGTTATATAGCAAATATTGGCTGCTTCCCTGTTGGAAACAGTGTGAAAGGAGAAAGGGGAAAATTAAATCAAGGCAAAAGGCAGCCAGCAGGTTGAAGAGGAGTGTATGCCCTTGCATGTAGATTTTAGATGCAACCTGGTGTGCTTCTAGAATCTCTCCTTTCTCACTGTGTTGTGAAGGGAATTGACCCTTTTCAGCTTGGCAGTCAGATATACCAGCTTGTCTCCTTCCTGACCCTGTGCCCAGCAAGGCTCATCTGCTCCCTCCTCACCACTGTCTTCTTTACCCTCCGTGAGGCCGAGTCCTTAGCCTGCCTCAGATCCAGTACAAAGCTCCACCTTCTCCACTCCACCCCGCACTGTGTCCGCCTTCCCTAGGCTCCGGCCTCATTCATTCATAATGCAGGATCTGTTGCTGGTCAGATCTCTGGGTGCTGCAAGGGATGTGGAGACTGATAGGGTAACTGGGAAGATAAAACATCCACAAAAAACTCAGTACATAGAGCTTCAGATGAAATGTGGCATGGGAAGGATTTCTTGTGGTTGAATCATTCAGAGCAGGCTTCATGGAAGAGGCAACTTTTGAGAGAGGCTTGACTGATGTGCAGAGTTTGATTTCTAGATAGGAGTTACAGAAAGTTTTGGTTTTGATCAGAGAGTAAGATTAAAATATTCTTTGACTAGGGAGAAATAAAGCTGTTTCCCAACTCTTTTCAGTCTCGAAAATTGAAAAAAAAAGTTAAGGAATGGTATAATTTGAAATCAACCAAGATAACATATTTGTCTCCTTTTTTGAAAATTTATGTATTGTGTGTTGGGCACTGTGCAAAATATTTGAGGACAGTGAGCACCTAAGAGTGTTTAGAAGATGGGACGTTTGAAGGAAATGAGATAGGAAAGTAGAGTGGCTGTAAAATTGGTTCTCCAAACCAGAATTTTCCTATGAATAAAATGAGAACTAATATACTTAAAATTATCTAATATTATTGAAATATTATTTTGTCTGAAAAATTGCTTTTATTATATATGTGGTCCTATAAAACAGTTCTATATAAAATCTTTTTAATAAATAAAAAATAAAGTTATTTCTAAAATATATAAAAATTTTTAGGTACATTAGTGCAAAGAAAATCTTTTAATAAATATGTGAACATTTAAAAATTGCAAAGCAGAGTAGTTTTGGAAAATATTTAAGTATTTTAATCTGTTGCTTATTCATTTATCTCTGATACTTTTTTGAAGAATATATATTTTTTCCAATGTGGTCTTATTATGCTTTTTTCCTCCATAAAATTGCTTGTAATCTTTGGAGTTACATTTTATGATTATTAAATTTGAAATTGTTGACATCAGCAATTGACTTTTCTCTGTGGGTCATGTTTTTAATTAAGAAAATTATTCTGTGTACAAGGGCTGAAGAGCACTTCAAGAGCAAATTCTGTGATAAGCTTAGAGCAGATTCTACTAAACAGGATATTCTCAATTTTTTTTTTGGTATGGACATGTATGAATATCGACTTTTGTAAATAGTTCAGCCCTTGATTGTCCCAAGTTCTGTTTTTGCCTCCCTTCAAAGTACTTTCTTTGACAAATACTTTGACAAGTTTCTTAGCTTTTATAAGACAAGACTTGTCAAATAAATTGTCTCCGTTTATGACTCTTTTGAATGTTTTCCCATACTTAGATGCTTCAAAATTGTAGGCCTTTTCAACTTCGTTTTATTTTGGTACAGAATATAAATTTAAAAGATGTAGATGCTGATGCTTCTTCAGGAGATTTGTGTCTTCTGGTTCACGTGGTTAACGATATCACTCTAATTCACTCTCGTGGAGGATAAATGCTGACAAACTTTTTTTTAATAAGCCTATTTTTAAAGAATGTTGTCAGGTTTACAGAAAAATTGTGAAGATGGTACAGAGAGTTCCTATATAACCTGTACCCACTTTCCCTCATTTATGACATTTTGCATTGGTGTAGTAATTTGTTAAAATGAATGAAATGATATTGATATATTATTAGTAATTAAATTCTATACTTTATTCAGATTTCCTCAGTTTTTCCCTAATATCCTTTTTTTGGTTCCATCATTCCACCAGGACACCACATTATACTTAGTTGTCATGTCTCCTGAGGCTCCTCTTGGCTGTGACAGTTAAATATTTCAAGCAAGTTACACGGTTATCACCATCATTCTTGAGGAAAGGAAATTTGGTACTGAACTTTTTATTAAGCATGCATCTTTGTTTGTCTTGTGGGGTCATTGCTGCTAAAAGGATTTACTGCAAAATGTAAAAGCATTACCATCCAGTAAAATAACTGGTTATACATTTAAACCACACTAAAAATGGTTAAATCACAGTAGCGAAAACATTCTAGTTACTTTCTGTTGCTCTGTGGCAGGACTCTCCAACTTGTGTTTTTGGTACCTATTTCCTGTACACTGTGCCTGTAATTTCCTAATTTCCCACTGATGTGGCCAAATGGCTGCCCGGCAGCACTGTGCATCTATCTGCGGGTAGCAGCACAACTGGCTGGTTTTCCAGGTGGCCCGCAGGTCAGACCCCTCCATCTTTCTGCATCACCATCGAGACCCGTAGGAGTTATCTGTCTCCAGCTTCTCTTGTCCAAGCTTAATTTGTTTTATCAGTGAGTATGTTTCCTGCTCCTGAAAAGAAAGTCTTAGTTACATTGTGTCTAGAGAGAGTCAGGAAAGGAGAGATGGGTTTATCACTGATTGTCTTCTGATTTAGCAGCACATTAGTGAGAAGTCTTTTCACTGCACAAATGTATCAACGCTACGTTCACCTTCAGGTGAACGCTGAAGGTAAAAAGCGCACATCCACTGACTCACCCTGGCTTATTTTAATGCAGCTGTTAATAACTTTAATGCTTAAGAAAACCTTTAATGTATAGTTAGTACACAGTTTAATAACAGTTACTACCTGTTAATGCAACTTTTTGATTACAGAAAAGGGGAAATTCTGGATAAATGCTAAAGGACAACAGGCTTAAATTGGAATTGTTCCTGGCAAACCTGGGAAGGTGATAGATGTCGTCTAAAGGGAAAATTTAGCATAGAAACTGATATGGCACTCTTTATTTTCTCCCCAACCCCTATCTTTCCTGCCCAAATAAAAATTTTCAGTGAAAAATAACTATAATCCACATAGTTGCACTAACATTACTAGATTAAATGCCTACATTTAACTTGACTCAAGGTAAATTGATAGGAATATTGGGAGAGTGAATGTGCATTATAAGGTAAGAAAGACACATATTCCCACATATACCTGCCCACTGTCTACAATATAAGCACATTGATAATGTGATGCCCATAAATGAAAAAATTTGATATGGACCTAGGGACAGGGTGAGAGCAAAGGCCTGTGTGTTCCTGGGTACAGAAGGGTTAGGTCTGCATTGCCCCATCCCCATTCCTGTGCTCAGGGCCCAAAGTAAGGCCCATTTGGCCCTCTGCCTGTTTGTGTAAATAGTTTTAGTGGAGCACAACCAAGCTCATTTGTTGATTGTTGTCTATGGCTGCTTTCATGCTACAATGGCAGAGTTAAGTAGTTGCAACAGAGATGGTAAGTATTTTATATCTGGTGCTTTAAAGAAAAGGTTTACTGACCCCTGGACTATATAAGCTTTGCAGACTGACCGCGAGCGTGACCCAACTCTCACTTTTCAGTTTCCGCTGCCCTGGCCCCATAAGACAACATTTCAGTCCAAGGGGCTTCCACGCCACACGGCTTTCTTCCTTTCAGCCCTTTTCCAGTACACAACATAGAAGCAGACAGGAGATAACCACCTACTTCTCTCTAACTCATTGGGGTAGAGGAGTCGAGAGGAAGCGTGACAATGGCTAATGTTTATCAATTACCTACAGCATTCCTTGCACTGTTGTCTGTGCTCCAGTTGGGTTAATCCTCACATTTCGTGGTAGGTTCAAGTACTATGCCCACTTTATAACTGAGGAAACTGGAGCTCAAGAGGTTAAGTGTTTCTCACAAGGCCCAGGATGTGCTGAGGAAGCATGTGAATTTAGCCAGGCCGTTACACTTACCCCGTGCACTCCTCCTTCCTGGCTTCAGGAGCCCTCCGCTGGCTCTGTCTTCCTCCCTCCATTGGCAAACTCCCAGTAACTAAATTTCAGTGATTTTAAATAGGAAGCAATTTGCAATTTGAAATGTTTCTAGACTTTGCATAAATCTAGTTAACGTGCTCACCTTCCAGGAAGTTTCCATTTTAAAACCTTTTGGGAAATGTTTCCCAAATAAGTACTTAGGCAAGTAAAATATTTTTTCAGGGTGACGGGAATCCAGGAGGAATTTTACCCGCAGGAGATGTATTCGGGCTGGGGGTCCTGGAGTAGGCAGCAGTGGTTGGTTACCTGAACTAGATCATCCTCTGACTCAGCAGCAGCAAAACAGCTGAGAAAAGCCCAGGCCACTGGATTGGTTGTGTTTCCCAGTCTGTGGGGTAGTGGGACCAGGTTGAATAAACCATTGTTTGTTTTTTCTAGAAGGGAGAGCCAGATCACCATTCTGTAACTGAGTTAATGAAGAGCAAAACCTGTTGTGAGAAACAGGCGGCCAGTGTGAGGCTGTTAGTGGGCAGAGGTACATCCTGTCTGGAAAGCAAGACTTGAACCTCCAAAAGAGAACTGATGCTGCCCTGTTCTAGCAGCACAGCTGGATTTTGGCTGTTGGAATTTATTTTCCAGTCAGTTGAGGTTTATTCTGAAAGTATGTGTACTATGTAATAAGAGTACACTTTGAAATCATTCATTTTCTCTTAACTTGTAAGGGGGAAAGAGGCTAAGCCTTTCCCCCTCAACTGACTAAATGACAGTATGGTTTGTTCAGGGCAGCTAAAAAGATCAGTTGGTGTCACCTGAATAGGAATATACTCATTATCCTTATTCCCAAAGAGAAATAAACTATCAGATTTTAAAAAGACTTTATTTTTTTAGAGCAGTTTTAAGTTCACAGCAAAATTAAGAGGAAGGTACACAGATTTCCTATACACCCCCTGCTCCCACACATGCACGGCCTCCCCATATCAACAGCTCCCACCAGAGTGGTACCTTTGTTCAAATTGATGAACCTACATTTTCACATCATTATCACCCCAATTCCTTACTTTACGTTAGGGTTCACTCTTGCTGTTGTATGTTCTGTGGATTTGGACAAACGTACACTGATATGTAGCCATCATTATAGTATCATGCGAAGTCTTTCACTGCCTTAAAACTCCTTTGTGCTCCGCCTGTTCATCCCTCCCCTCCAACCACCGGCAACCAATGATATTTTTACTGTCTCCAAGTGTTTCCTTTTCCAGAATGTCATGTAGTTGGAATCATAAAGTATGTAGTCTTTTCAGATTGGCTTCTTTTTCTTAGTAATATGCATTTAAAGTTCCTCCATGCCTTTTCATGGCTTGATAGCGTATTTCTTTCTAGTGCTGAAAAATACTCCATTGTCTAGATCCTGAATAATATTCCATTGTCTGGATGTGCCACAGTTTATTAAAATCCATTCATCTACTAAGGGACATCTTGGTCTCTTCCAAGTTTTGGCAATTATGAATAAATCTGCTATAAACATCTGTGTGGACATAAGTTTTCATCTCCTTTGGGCAAATACCAAGGAACACAATTTCTGGATCATATGGTAAAAGAATGCTTAGTTTTGTTAAAATTTGCCAAACTGTCTTCAAAGTGGCTGTACTGTTTTGCATGCCCAGTAGCAATGAATGAGAGTTCCTGTTGCTCCACATCCTCAATAGCATTTAGTGTTGTCAGTGATCTGGATTTTCGCCACTGTAATAGGCGTGTAGTGATAGTTTGTTGTTGTTTTAATTTGTATTTCCCTGATGACATATGATGTAGACTATATTTTTTCATTAATTTTTATTGGAGTATATGCTTTTTTATTAATTTTTATAGAGTATCCTTTTTATGCTTACTTTCCATCTGTATATCTTCTTTGGTGAGGTGTCAGTTAAGGTCTTTGACCAATTTTGTAATCAGGTTGTTTTTCTTACTGTTAAGTTTTAAGAGTTCTTTTTATATTTTGGATGACAGTCCTTTATCAGATGTGTCTTTTGCAAATATTTTCTCCCAGTCTATGGCTTATCCTCTCATTCTCTTGACATTGTCTTTTGCAGAGCAGTTTTTAATTTTAATGAAGACTAGGTTATCAGTTATGTCTTTCATGGATCATGCCTTTGGTGTTGTATCTAATAGGGCATCGCCCTATCTGAGGCCATCTAGGTTTTCTCCTAGGCTTATCTTCTAGGAGTATGATAACTTTGCATTTTACATTCATATCTGTGATCCACTTGGAGTTAGTTTTTATGAAGGATGTAAGATCTGTGTCTAGGTTCATTATTTTGCCATGTGGATGTCCAGTTGTACCAGCACCATTTGTTGAAAGACTGTCTTTGCTTCATTGTGTTGTCCTTGGTCCTTTGTCAATGACTATATTTATGTAGGTCTATTTCTGGGCTCTCTATTCTGTTTCATTGATCTGTCTATATGATAAGATTTTAGTTGTCTATAATTTTACACATTCTGTAATAAGGGAAAGTAGAAGCTAGTGAAAACTCCTGAAGTCCCACATTTCTGGATTAAATTACAGTAGACTTAGATTTACCTTCTTATCTGCAAACCTGTTTCAAAATCCTTCGCTTAATTCTCTGCTGCAGCCAAAACTTTGAGAAGTTGAGAATGGTTAAGATGTACACTTGATCATGTTGTCTCTTCCTTTAAACCTTCCAGCACCTTACCACCCTCTCAGAATAATTGCCCCTCTCCCATGTCTTTACCGTGCTTTCAGGCTCTGTGCAGTCATCTGGCTCTTGCTAACTTCTCCCCCAATCTGATGCTGCTGGTCCCTCCCCCACTCTAAGCTCCTCAGCCTCACCAGCTTCTTCCATTTACAGGAACTGCTGCTGGCCCCTCCCCTGCCCTCAAACCCCTCAACCTATGATTGGTTATTGGTTCCTGGAACAGGCCACCCCCACCCCACTTCTGCCTAGTTGGCATCTACTTATCTTTCAGGTCATCATACTGCAAGGCTTGGTCATGTTCACCTGCTCTATGCTGTCAGAGCATCTTGTACTTAATCTTCATGGTGAGCCTAATGAGGGAAGGTACTCAGTATGTTTCTTAGCATTTTATTTCCAGGATCTAACATAGTGCCCTTTGGATTGCCTGGATATTTAATTTCCCATGCTCAGATGTTAGGGTCATAGTGTCAGTTTTCTTCCAGCCATCCCTAGTGTAGGATGATGTAGACATTGAATACTATTTGCTTTTGTCCACAGAGAACCATTTAGGGTTTTAGATCTATGTAACTTACAGTTTGAATAAATTGGTTAGCTCTCTATTTCAGTGCTTAAAGCAGCAAGACTTTGAATCTAAGCGCCAATTTTCCTACCAACCTTACTGGGTCACCGTGTTCTTTAGCCTGGAATGATGTTGTCTGCACTTGACTATTTCCCAGAGCTGTCCTGAGACCAGAGGTGTCCAGGCATTCTAAATACTGGCCTTACAACATTACAAATACATAAACATAGATAAATATGTGCTCTTCTAAGTAAAATGTAAATCCTGTGGAAGTGTGTGACATTTAAAATTTTTACCAATCTTAATTATACCTATTTTTTTCCTCCTAAATTCAGGTAATTTATCTCTCAGCTTCAGTGGGAATATTTGCAATTTACAATGCTTATTTCCCAGGGATCATTTAAAATTTTTAAGTTGTGAATCTTTGATCAGCAGTTTGCCATTATCACTGTCTTTCAAACAAATCATCTTGTAATTTATTGAACAAAACGATGAAAAGGCTCAGATCTAAAACCAGTTGGTAATCCAGGGTGTGTCTTTCTCATTTCATTTGATCTCTTTCCTTAAGATATAAATTAGATTATTTTTAGCGTGAGTGGCTCTCTCCGAACAGAAGCAGAGACTGTTTTTCATCTTGGCTGACTAACGTGCATGACCTGACCCTTAATCTCTACCCAGTATTTGTCTGGTACACCTGTAAACAGGTTTGCATGGTATTTGTGAATCCAAGCATAGTTGTCTTATATGAGGCCCTGGACTTAAGTCTTGTCACTACCGGGCACCCTTTTCCACACCCAGAGGCACCACCCTGGGTGAGGGTCAGGAGTAAACAGAGCTGTGTGTGCAGCATTGTGTGGTCTGCTTGTTTAACGTTTGACGTCAGGAGCACGGACACTGGGAGAGACTGGTGACTCCTGTAATCTCGGGAGCAGAACAAAAAGACTGTCTTGGTACCAAGTAATGGCACCCAGTCTGTTGAGCTGAAGAATCCATAGGTGTTTAGCTGCCTGTACAGGGCACAGCATTTAAATCTTACATAGAGGGACCACGTATTATCTTGTTAAAGTAAAGTATTTTTTGTTTTTGTTTTGTTTTTTGCATCAGGTGTGAAAATCGCCATGTGCACTGCATTGCAGTCTCTAGGCATAATCCAGATGCTTCTCTAGTTTCACAGATAAGGACCGAATGAACCAAGCAGACAAAAGGAGGGGAAGAAGGGAGTGTGCCTCACTGTGTACAGTAGTGCTTTCCCCAAATAGCTTTAGGTAAATAAGAATTGATCAGATTATCTCATCTTAATCTTAGTTGTGCCTTCATTCGTTAAAGGAGTCCCTTTGTAATGTAAATGGTGCTTGTAGCAATAATACCTATCCTCTAAAATAATTTTCAAAAAATCTTGGTACATCAAAGTTTTTTAAATGGAGACAAGCACTTGGGACCCCTGAAAAGCAGATTAGCACTTACTTTTGGTATAAAGAGCTAGTTCCTCTGGAGAATTGGAATCCTAGCTCTGGTACCAGAATGATACTTACCTCTCTTGACCTCAGTTTCCTCTGTGGTAAATAGGATACTAGTGATAACTTCTTCATAAGGCTGTTGTCAGGATTAAGTGAATAGTACATTTAAAAGCTGAGATCACTGCTGGGACTGCATATGTAAGGTGCTTAATAAATGTCTGCTTCACTATATGAATGCTTCAGAATAGGCTTTTATTCCCTTGAAAGAGAATGGATGGTGGCAGTAAAGACTCACCCTGGTCATAGAAGTTTTATTATTTATTTAATATGAATCTATCAAGGAAGGAGTTAAGAAAGTAATTTAATCTGGAAGGTGATGATTAAAAAAACAAGTTAGGAAAGTATGACGCCAACTTTTTAAGTTCAAGTTGAGTTTTACAAAGAACTTCCAAGCCTTAGGCTCTACAAAATACAAACATTTCTTTCTCTCATATCGGGAAGATGGATGTGGTCAGGCATCCTTCCCGAGCAGTTTCCCTCCGTGTGGTGATCCAAACATATTTCATCACATGGTTTCACCATATTGGAGTTTTTCACTTCGGCCATGAGGATGAGGAAATGAGGAGGGAGGCAGAGAAGGAGAGGGCAGTGGGGAGAGGGGAGAAACAGAGAGAGAGAGAAATAGATATGAGAGAGGGATAATGAGAATGCATAAGAGCTGAGGATCTTACAAAGGATTTTAGGGGCCAAACATGGAAGTGGCAAACACATCATTTCTGCTGCCACTCCATTGGCCACAATTAGTCAGATGGCTCCAACCTGCCTGCCCAGGGTTCTGAGGAGTCAGTTCTCCCCTGTGTGCCCTATAAAAAGAAGCAGCATAGATGAGTATCCAGCTAGTCTCTGACACAACAGTTAACCATGTAATTTATTTCCTGCTAGTGGCAGACATTTTCTATAATTAATCTATTTGTACACTTCACTGTAAACTATTCCTGAAATTCTGTGTAATACCAGGACCAGCAAAGGACTCAAGAGAATTTACAATCATTATGTTCTTTTCTTATTTTAGAAATTTTCAAAAATTCAGGGAATTTTCGGAGACATCTACTTCTGAACATTATATTGCTGTGCAGTTAGCCAAGAAACAAGGACTCTTGGTGACAGTATCTTAATGGCAATCCTTGACAGGCAGGTCCCTATTAACAAGAAAGTTTTTATGCTTTGTAAACCGCTGATGGTCAGTAAATGACAAAAGGCAAGGAAGTTAGTGATCCTGTTGTACATTGAAATTACATGGGACAATGTAAGAGTTTTTTTTTTTTTTTTGCTGCTCGTTAATAAATATGGCTCACTACTGTAGCCAGTATTTGTACTCAGCTCTGACAGGAAGGATGATGGCAACTTTCTGTGTCTTATATCACCAAATAAAGTGACTTATTCCTTCAGGTTTATTAATAATATTTCAGTTGAGCAGTTCTTTTCAATCATAATTGGCCACTGCACACATCAAGCAGTTTATTTTTTTTTTATTTTTTTGTGGTACACGGGCCTCTCACTGTTGTGGCCTCTCCCGTTGCGGAGCACAGACTCCGGACACGCAGGCTCAGCGGCCATGGCTCACGGGCCCAGCCGCTCCGCGGCATGTGGGATCTTCCCGGACCGGGGCACGAACCCGTGTCCCCTGCATCGGCAGGCAGACTCTCAACCACTGCGCCACCAGGGAAGCCCCGAGCAGTTCATTTCTAAGAGAAAAACTGGGAGAGTTTATAGCTACGTGGACACACCTCAGGGCCATGCCTAAATAAGCTTTGGGTTAATATATACCTTACATTTTGAAGTGTTTCATAGTTCTGTGTAATGATTTTGAATCCCATTTCTTCTGCCAAGGTTCAGATGTTTACCACCACTGGGAAGCAATATAATGTAATGGTTGACCGTGTGATCTGCAGTATCAGACTGAGTTTTGAATCCCAATTCTGCCGTTCAGTCACTATGTGACCTTGGAAATTTTCACTGTGTGCTATGGTTGCCTAGGTATTTCCGATAACAAATATCAGACTGGGTGGCTTAAACAACAGAGATTTATTTTCTCACAATTCTGGAGACTGGAAGTTTGAGATCAAGGTATTGGCAGGGTTGGAGGTGAGAGCCTCTCTTCCTGGCTTGTCAACGGCGGTCTGACTGTGTCTTCACATGGCCTTATCTCTGTATCACTCAACATCAGCTCCCAAACTTGAGTCAAGGACACCACCAGCCTCACTGACTCACTCCTTTATCCCCTAGCAGAACAGCTGCCCAGTCTTACCAGGTTTTCTTTTGAAATGACTCTGAAATATTTGTCTTTGACAAATGTTAATAATAACAAGTATGAGGATTCTCACATATAAATATAATATATATGAAATAATTTTTAACTGACTATAAAACAATAGGTATATGTACTTTTAGGATCATAAAGTCTGAAGTATGTCTTATAGGGATTGGTGGAACATATTATTAAGTAATTAGTTTGCTACCTAACTTTTTTTCTGTAAATCTATTTAACTTTCTATGAAAGGAAAAAAACCCAGCAGTGACAAAAAAATCCTTCCCTATCACTCCTTCCCTGTGCATGTCCACTGCCCTCACTGGCCTCCATCTTCTAATATTAAATCATCACATTGTACACCTTAAAAAATCACGCTGTACAACCTAAATATGTACAATTTTTATTTGTCAGTCATTTCTCAATAAAGCTGGGGGAAAAAATGAAGTTGCTGTTCCACTGTTAAAAATATAATAATAATATGAAGAATAGTGCAGTAGCATCTCTGACTGCTATCTTCCCTCCATTCTGGTCATTCTATTGTTACATTTTTCTTCCTTGGTTCTTATGTGTCTCTTTCCTAAAAAATATTCTGAAATTTTGACTTTTTTTACTCGGTTTTATTTAATTTTTAATCTAATTCTTTTGGCAGAAAAGAGCAAGTTAGTACCTTGTATCAAAACATCAACCTCGTGGAGCCAAGACTAATTCAGCCATATGAACATGTTATAAAGAACTTCATCCATGAGATCAAACTTCAAAGCACAGAAATGGAAAACCTGGCCATTGCAGTGAAGAGGTATTTAGTCTTTCCTGTCTCAGTGGCAGAAGGGGTCCTTTAACTGGCTCTCTGACCAAGTGGCACAAAGACGGAACTGCATTATCATATGGTATGGGGGGTCAACCCGAACCTGAGGAATCTGGAACTTTCTAAACTAAGCCAGCACGAGGGAAGCTGAGTGAGACAGTACTTTGTAGGGTCAGCCAGCAATCCATCAGCAGGTTCCCATGATCCTATCATATAAACCCTTCAAGGCCTGTGATGCCATATAGAACAGTTCAAAGAGATTCGTTATCTTATATCCAGACCCTTGAAACATACAGGATACTTTTCATCCAGAGAGGCAGGCAGACTCCATTTGAAGCCTGGCCTTGTCACTGACAGAAGAGTGACTTTGGGCAGGTTACTTAATCTCCCTGAGTCTCAGCTTCTGCATCTGCAAAACGAGGCTGTAAATATTCACATCCTCGGGGTGTGGAGACCTCATAGGCTTGGGTGAAGCACTTGGCACTGGGCCTACCACATGGTGGGTACTCAGCAGTGTTTCTTTCCCTCTCTCTACCCCTCCTCACCAGCTTGACCTGAAAGCCTAGAAACTGTTGAGCCCTTACTCTCATACAGTTTATATAAGCCACAGCTGGCTTACATAGGATATCTTATTGGTTTTAACAGCAACCCAGTGCCAAAAAAGAATTTATATGTGTTGCAATCCAAACATCAGCCTCTTTGTTCCCTGGAAGACCACACTCCTTTGGCATATATTGGGAGAGAGGGCATTTTATTTGTCACAATTCCTGGGTGTTCTGCCCCACAGATGCTTCTCACCTCCATGTGCTCTGCCGCCAGCAGCTCCCAGTGTGCTGCGCACCGCACTGGTCTCTGCCCAGAACTCGTAAACGGCCCCTTTCATAGGATGCCCCCCATTTGCATGGGGGCAGGTGAAGGCCGTTCCTCTCTCTTTATTCTTTCCCTCCACATGATGATAAAACTATCTAGCTGACCCTGTGAAGTAATTAAAATATAGAAGAGAAAATGTTTTAAAACACTGATGCTAAATAGGACTGTTTTTATAGTCCTAGAATCATACAAGAGTTGAACTATCCACAGGGGGTTTTTTGTTCGTTTTTTTTTATGGTACGCGGGCCTCTCACTGTTGGGGCCTCTCCCGTTGCGGAGCACAGGCTCCGGACGCGCAGGCTCAGCGGCCATGGCTCACGGACCCAGCCGCTCCGTGGCATGTGAGATCTTCCCGGACCAGGGCACGAACCCGTGTCCCCTGCGTAGGCAGGTGGACTCAACCACTGCGCCACCAGGGAAGCCCACACAGGGGGTTTTTAAGTGAACATTTTCAGTTCCTGACTCCAATCTTTTCCCTCAAGTTTGCCTGCTAGAGGCTTTCAGTGAGATCATAGGGCGGTCCTCAGATCATCAATTTCTGTAGAGCATTCTGGGGTGTGGATCAGAGCCCCAGATTTGGCCTCCTTTGAGGGGTGACTAGCAGACACACATACTGAGTTTTTAAAGAGTCCAGTGAATATCTGTGAAAACACACTAACTCCCCTGTACATACACAGATGCGTATACACAGACCCCCACAAAGATACATGGGACACACACACATTCATTCACACATAACCTCTAAGTATAGTCCTGTGTAAACCCATAAGGGAAAGAAGAATGGCATTTTCTTCCCTCTGCTCTCATTCCCAGCCGGGCCGCTCTCTGCTGTGCACGGAGTGCATCACGTGATGTGGAGCTGATGGTGCTTCTCTCCTCCCAGCTTCTGTGCTCTGTGGGTGGGATCCGAAGTCGGGCTCTGTCCTAAGCCTAAGGCCTCCTAAAGGCCGCTCTCTGAGCTGGCAGAGACCGTGCCGAGGTGTTTAAGTGACTACTGTAAATATTCCCTTACATCCTTAACTAAGGACCATGCGTCCCCACCTCTGTTTTTGGTTAGGGGAGGGCCTCAGTCTTTTCGCTCAGCACTTGCACCTGAAGAAGGGGTTCCCAGTGTCCTGGTAGGAGCCCTGGACTAAGGTTAAAGTGGACATTCCCAACATGGTAGATGCTTTACTGGGAACTGGGAATTGCTGGGGCAAACAGTGTGTCATTATAGACTACCCTGATTTACTCCCCCTCCCCCAAAAAATAAGAAAGAAAGAAAAAAGAGTTGTTCAGAAGTGAAAAAGGCAGAAGGAACACATTGGGGAGGCGTCCCAGATGCCCAGATGTTTGGGACTGGATGTCTAGAAGGAATGGCTGGAAAAAAATAGTCATAACAAAGGGAGAAATGGATGTGTGGCTTAGCTATTCCCAGTCCCAGAGTTGACCAAAAAACCCTGAAAGTTGCTGTGGAGATACATAAAGCCTAGATTTCAAACATCAAGTGTTTGTAAACAAACCAGAACTAGCTGACTGTCCAAACTTGGTTAACATAACCTCGGGCAGGCTGTAAGGTGAAGAGGAAGTTAACAGGAGCAGAAAATAGTGATAAGTCACTCCGAAGTTTACTTCCGGGTCTTCCCTCTACCCATCAATGCTTGTTTGGAAGCTCATGTAGAAATTAAATTAATGCATGAACAAATTGTGTTGGGAGGGAGTAAATAAGTTGAAAGCAGGTAGGATGGTATAGCAGAAGCTATCAGACTGGAAGACAGAGGCCTTCTACTGAGGTCCTGTTTCTACTTTTATTAACACCATGTCATTGGGCCAAGTACATTGACTCTAAATCTCATGGTGGCTGCTTTCAGGTCACTTCCAATCTAGTTGAGTAGGCAAGACATACACATGTGAAAATTTAGATAATTGGACACAGAGCTGAGAGAGAACAAAAAATAAATTTTTTAGGGCTTAATCTGAAGCTTCAATCATTGTAAAGTGACAGGTGTCTCCATGCTAGACAACTGCTAAATAAAGCTATCTGGGTATCTTCGCAACGACATTTTCTCATTTCTAACTGTTTGGCAGATCAGTATTCTCTGCCTCCAGAGAAATACGATTTATTGATTGTATTAATAAAAGAAACAGGAATTTTCTAAAGGGCAACTATATCTACATTCTAGAACTTTAGGGAACCAATCAGAAATAATTTTTGAGATCTCTTCTTTTTTTCCCTTCTAACTATAGCATTTAGCATTGTGTTTTTCATATGGTAAAATTTCAAAATTTTATCTAACCATCTCTTTGCCATGGAGTTCTTTTCTTGTCTGGGATTGTAGCTCAGTCATCGCAGCAAAAAAGGTTTTCAGAATTTATTGAGAGCCTCCCAGCAATTTGGTATCTTTATCTGTTCTTTGCTACACTCTAGTTTAATACCATTTAATCTATTCCATTTATTTAATATCTAGTTTCAATGTCCCTTTACACCCAACTGATCGAATTGCCAACATCATTTTATTATGTGGAAGGAACAGGGAATATTATTTTAAATGGTATGTTTCTCCTCATCTGTAAAATAGAGAGCTTGAAATAGATGAGGTCAGAGTTTTCTCTTCATGTTACAAGGCCAAGAGTATAATGAAAAGGTGTGCATCCTCTTAAATTTCAGAGCCCAGGACAAGGCAGCCATGCAGTTGAGTGAATTGGAAGAGGAAATGGATCAGAGGATTCAGGCTGCAGAACACAAGACACGGAAAGACGTGAGTTTGTGGGATGGCCCCTTCATGCGATGAATCCTCAGAACACCTTTTATGGACAGGGCACCGGGCATCCTCTGGGTGCAGCAAGTCCAGACTGCCACAGGTGCTCTCAACAAGGGCACCGTTAGTGCTGGTGGTTTTATCAGGGCGGGGGTGGGGGGTAGAGTAAGGAGACAGGGAGAGGGAGTGGGGGGGGGAGAGGGAGAGAGAGAGAGAGAGAGAGAGAGAGAAAGTAATCAAATAAAGTGGCTAATTTCAGATGGCAACAAGCACAGTAAAGAAATGGCATGTGTGATAGACAGGCTGCTTCGGGTTGGGAGGTCAGGGGCCTCTGTGAAGAGGGGACAGGAGAGCTGAGGCCTGGAGAAGGCAGAGCCCGCCTTCGTAAAGGATGGTGGCTCCACCCTTAATACCACTGTCTTGCTGCCCATGTCCACCGCTACTTTAAATCTAGATTACAATGAAGTTAAAATGCTCCCTGCTAATTTTGGTGTTGTTTTACAATGGGATATACTTTTACTCATCAATATAGGAACTCTCATAGTTGAAAGTTGGGTGCTACCTTCAGTGATTTCCATAGGAGAAATAATTATCTTTTTCCTTTATGAAATATATTTGGGTGATTGATGTTTACTGAAAAGAGAAAATAGACATATTTCTTTGAGTAGCTAACTTCAGGTTGAACATTCCCTTTTTTTCTATTCATTTTCCCCATTAACTCTGAGAGGCAGAAAATTGAGAGAGAAGGGCCTGGGTGTTGGCATCCAATAGACCTTAGTTTGCCTCCTGGCTCTGCCCCGTCTCAGTTAAGTGGCACTGGAAAAATAACGTAACCTCTGAGCCTTTGTTTTTCCAGCTTTAGATGGGATAATGCCACCTACCTGCTTTAAGGAGGGTCGAGCCTGGTGATCTGTATGCGTGCCTAGTGCAGTGCCTGAGGTATGGTAGGGGCACCGTGGCCATTGCAGTTCTGCTCTTTTCTGGTGCTCTGCGTACCTTGTGCCCTTTCAGATTCTTCACCTTAAATTGCTTTACCACATGTATGCCTTCGGGTCTCTTGATTGTCTCATCTCTTAATAACACATTTAATAACTGTTTGGAAGTCATGTTCACAGAGTGAATAGCTCAGAGTCCATGGTCCAGCTTTATTACAATGATTATCCCATTCTTTTGTTAGCGCTTTATTTCTTCTAGTCTAGAAACAGTAACATCCTATTTTTTTCTGCCTTTTTCCCTCTCCATCCATTTAATCTGTGCATTCATTCATTCATCACACACTTATCAAGCATATGCGTTATTCTGTCATCAAATCTCCGCCTCTTCCAGCTAAGCACTTCCCAAACTCGTTGTTGGTGATGGATACCTGACCATGGCCCTACCCCTTATCACTTCATGTTTTGTTAATTATACCATCTTCCTCATTTTCCTTGGCTCTGGTACAGGGGTGGTGAATACATGGCATCTTTCTCTGTTCCACAGCGATGGCATAAGTGGCTGGTGAGTCACTGCACAGATGTGGTCTCTGAAACCTCAGCACACTGCTGCCAATGGAGCAGCTTTGGCCCTGGGATGACACATATTTGCCAGTCTGCCCCAGTCTCCTAGTCTCTCTGGACTAACACATCCACGCTGACTGAAGGTTTTCCCTAACTCACCTCCACTAAGCGTGGCTTACCTTGGCTCCCCACACACAGTTCTTCACCCCGCAGCTCTGGCCTGGCTCATTGCTCTGCTTTCACTCCAGCTGGTTTTTTTTGCCTTGATAACTCCTCTCCACTTTCCTAAATTTTGCAAAGATCAAAGAAAGTCTCCCCTTCTCCCCAGTGCCCTCCCCTAGTCCTCTAGCCACGTTCACCTCTTCCTGACCTTGACTCCTCTTGCACATAGAGTGTTTATCCCATTGTTTCAGTTAGGGTTTTAAAAATATGTTGTAACAGCTTTATTGAGGTATAATGGGCATGCAATAAACTGTACCTACTCAAAGTGTAGAATATGATAAGATTGGATATGTGTATATACCGAGAAACCGTCACCACAATCAAGATAAAGGTAGGTTCACATACTGTTGGTTTCCACGCCCCTGTGTCATGCCATCCTTCCTTGCCCCTCCTTGTCAGGCAACCGTCTTACGTCTTCTTTGGTGAAGCGTCTATTAAAATCTTTTGCTCACTCTTAAAACTAGGTTGTTTGTTTTCTTATTATTGAGTTTGGGGAGTCCTTTATATATTCTGATCTATAAATATTTCCTGACTTATCTTTTCATTCTCCTAACAGTGTCTTTTGAAGAGTAGAAATTTTTTATTTTTATGAAGTCCAATGCATCATAGATTTAAAGTAGTGGTGGACGTGGGCAGCATGGATATGTTTTTTCTCTGACGGATGTGTTTTTGATATTTAAGAAATCTTCGCATAACCCAAGGTTGCAGAGATTTTCTCCTGTGTTTTTTCTATAAGTTTTATTGTTTTAGATTTCACATTTAGGATCTAGTTTTTAAGGTATGGATCAAAGTTCATATTTTTTGCATATGCATATCTAATTGTTCCAGCCCATTTGCTGAAAATACTATCTGTTCTCTGCTGAATTGCCTTTGCACTTTGTCCAAAATCAGTTTTCTGTATTTGTGTTGGGTTTATTTCTGGGCTCTCCATTCTGTTCCATTGATTGATTTGTCTATCTTTATGCTGGTTATTACATTGTCTTGATGATTATTGCTTTATAATGTCTTGAATTAGTTCCATAATGAGTCTAGTATTAGTTCTTCAGCTTTGTTCTTTTTCAAAGTTGTATTGGCTATTTTAGGTCCTCAATTTCCTTGTCAGCTTGTCAATTTTGAAAAACAACAACAACAAAAACCCAAAACCTGTTGGGGGTTTGACTGGACTTCATTGCATCTGTAGATCAACTGGGGGAGATTTGGCATCTTATTAATAATGAATAATCCACAAACCTGATATATTCTCCATTTATTTAGGTCTTATTACACTCAACTCCACTGGTTATAAACTTAAAACTTTATTTGAATACAGAACATAGGATATTAAATTCCATAATGTGTTAAGAGAAAAAGGAAACTGAAAGATATTTGGGCTCATGGGAGCTGCAGCCCCTGACCTCCTGGAGTGCCCTTTTGCCATTCTCTGTACCAGGGGTGACACACATGAGAAGTACCAGCCTATGGGGCAGCACTTTGCATAGAAATTTGCAGGTGATGTGGTTTGAATTTAGATAAGGTGTAAACTCTTGGAAAAGCAGTAAACCCATCAGGCCTTCCTGAGTCCTGAGGACATGATAGGATTCAGGCAAGCACTGGGGCCCTTGATTGTGCCATAGCTTTTAATTAAACGCAGCCATATTTAATTAGCTAGTTAATTGATGAGCTGCAGCCCTCTATCACAGTAGAGTAGTGGTCTTAGAGGTGTCACCCCAGGTTACGTGTGTATGTAGGTTGTGGGATTCTGCAGTTCTTCCAGTCTTGTAAGTTTCCATTCCAGAAGTGCTGGGCATCTAAAGTTTGGTTACTTCTGCTTTACCTTCTCACTGTCTCTGTGTAGGAGACTTGGGGTCAGCCTTAGTTTGACACAAAATGTTTCTCACCTACAGGATTTTGAAGAACCTATTTAAATCAACAAAATCATTTTTTTTTTCTTTCAGGAAAAACGCAAAGCTGAAGAAGCCCTCAGTGACCTCAGGCGTCAGTATGAAACAGAAGTGGGAGATCTACAGGTGACAATAAAGAAACTCAAAAAGGTAGGTTTGTGGCAGCTGGGCTTTGAGGGATACTTTCAGTATCTCAATGTGTCTACATTTTTAGCAACTAAAAACATGCAGAATCATATTGAATCAGTGGATAGATCAGATTTCAGAATCAAATTGGACTCCTTGGCATGAATTTTTTTTAAAGGCCTGTAATTTCTATTTCTAAGGGCAGCCTATCTTCTGCATAGATCTAGTAAATATTTCTGGTCCCTTGAACAGTTGTCCATCAAACCTCAGTTTTCTTTCCTTGGTCTTTACCAAGTGCCTTCAAGTCCCACGTGTCCAGTGGACTGTCTGCTCACGACAGCAGGGACACTCTCTTTCCTGGTCATGTAGCCCTACACTCAGCTTACTGCAAGGTATATGTATTCAGTGAATATTTATTAAATGAAATGAATACTTCTCTGTGGAAAGTTCCAGATCTAGAGGACCACTGATCAGCAAGAAGTGGGAGAGAACCTGTTGACATGAAAGCAGAGGTGTGATTGGTTTGGGCTTCTGCTCTATTTGGTTTCTAATGATTAGGGTCCATTTCACTCAGTGGTATGCTGGTAGATGTTTTACAACAGGCTCTGGAAAGGGGAGGAAGGGAGGAGGCATTTGTAGCATTTGCCGATCTTCATGGTATAAATATTCCCACCATTACCGATTTCAAGCTACCAAGTTGACATCAGTGAATGCAGAGTTTGGGAAGAAATGCTTAAAATAAATAGGCTCTCGCCTGCTGGTACACATTGGCTCCAGCATAACACTGGATTCACTTCCTGCATGTGGATGGTCTCCATAACTAATGGAAATACCTTAGCTAAAATGAAAATGGGTACTTAAAAAATAATCGTCCCCGAAAGTGGCATTGTGAATTTAGGCACATCACTTTGCTTCTCTGGTTTTTCATAACCAGAGATAACCTTTAATGCTCCTTCCAGTGTTTATAGTGAATGAGATTAAGTGATAATTAACTGCATTTGTGGGTTACTGCAATTTAAACCTCTGGAATTATTAAGAATTCTCCCCAGTATCCTTCTTGGAAAAGTATTATCAACGTCAACCTTATATCTGATTTCCAAAGGTCATTAGACCATAATACTATTCTTGTATTACAGAATTTGAATGGACCAATCCTTTGCTTAATGCTAGAGTTACAGATTCTGCTAGTCACTGTCCTCAATTATTTCTGTGTCATCCAAACCTTTAAACTAAGAGAATGTTTGCAAGAGGAGACACAGAGTTGTTTTTTCATATAGTATATGATGAAGACCAAATAGGCCCTGAACAGTAAGAGTCAGGAATGATGAGACCCAAGTCCTTATCAAGACTGTGCCAATTTCAGACTCCCCTGGTGGTGCAGTGGTTAAGAGTCCGCCTGACAAGGCAGGGGACACGGGTTTGAGCCCTGGTCCGGGAAGACCCCACATGCCGCAGAGCTAATAACTAAACCAATGCGCCACAACTACTGAGCCTGCACTCTAGAGCCAGCGAGCCGCAACTACTGAGCCCACGTGCTGCAACTACTGAAGCCCACGCACCTAGAGCCTGTGCTCCGCAACAAGAGAAGCCACCGCAGTGAGAAGCCCACGCACCGCGAAGCCCACGCACCGCAACGAAGAGTAGCCCCCGCTCGCCGCAACTAGAGGGAAAGCCCATGGGTAGCAACAAAGACCCAACGCAGCCAAAAATAAAAAAAAAAAATTTTAATTTAAAAAAGACTGTGCCAATTTCTTCTGTAACACCCAGGACAATTGGCTTCATCGTTCTTTTTTTTTAAAAAATAAATTTATTTAGTTATTTATTCATTTATTTATTTTTGGCTGCGTTGGGTCTTCGTTGCTGCACGCGGGGGGCTTTCTCTAGTTGTGGCGAGCGGGGGCTCTTCATTGCGGTGCACGGGCTTCTCACTGCGGTGGCTTCTCGTTGCAGAACATGGGCTCTAGGTGCACAGGCTTCAGTAGTTGTGGCACGCGGGCTCAGTAGTTGTGGCTCATGGGTTTGGTTGCTCCGCGGCATGTGGGATCCTCCTGGAGCAGGGATCGAACTCGTATCCCCTGCCTTGGCAGGCAGACTCTTAACCACTGCACCACCAGGGAAGTCCGGCTTCATCATTCTGATCGTTAGCTTCTCATCTGTAAGATGGGATTAATAATAAACTATCCTGTCTAACCACAGTGACTGACATTTTCTTGACTTTGTAGCTTATTAAGCTCTTCTTCATAATTTAAAAAAATCAAATACTTAAACTTTCTCTGAGGAAAGTGCAAACTTCCCACTTTTACAGATGAGAACACTGAGTTCCAGGTTAAATAACTTGCACAAAGTCACTCAGCTAATAAGCAATGGGTTGTCTTTCTGTCTTTACACAGTTGGTGCTTTCTCACTTATACCAGACTTCCTGCCTGCCTGATAGGGTTGTTCTGCGAGAGAGTAAGAGATAATTTATGGGAGAACATGTTAAAAGCTGTAAAGGAATATACAGAAGTCTACAGATTTAATATAATCACCAGACATTACCTTATGCCAGTGGTTCTGAGAAACTCATTTTTTTCTCCACAGTTTTTTTTCTCTGAAATTGGCATGATCTTAAAATCAGTGGCTCTTTCGGCTTCAGCCACTTGAAAACCTTCCACTGATGCCACCTGGCAAGATGAAGAAAGTCTATCATCAAAGTACTTAGATTTTGATGAAATATCACATTCATTTTGATCAATGCATGCATATTCTATTAATGGACACCCACAAATCCCCACATTTCCCAAGGGATGTAAGCTATGTGTAAGAAAGACATTTTTGTTGTCCATGTTAGGGATGCTTCTGAGCCAATTTAGTCCGGTAATGCTCAGTAATCAACCAGGAAGTAAAGCTCATTTGTGTATTTATATAATTTTGTGTGTGTGTCTCTAACTTCATACCATACTTAAATTTTATTGACTTAAATCATTAAATAAGCATTTTTTGACATCACCATGAAGAAAACATAGTTGATTTTTGACACCAATTCTGCTCTTAAAAATCTTGGACTCTAGTAAGAGAGTTAAAACACTCATAAGTAATTATGATATAGAATAGCAAGTGTTAAATGCAGATAAAGTTTAAGAGAATATAAAGGTCCAGACTGATACGCAACATAACTGAAAAAGGGAGGACTGAGTTGCTTGATAGTTGAATGGTTTCCCCAAAACGGCTTTTCAATTGTTTCAAAGAAAAATATACACACTACTATATATATAAAATAGACTACTATATATAAAATAGATAACCTACTATATATAAAATAGATAACCAACACGGACCTACTGTATAGCACAGGAAACTGTACTCAGTATCTTATAATAACCTATAATGGAAGAGAATGTAAAAAAAGAATGTATATATATGTGTGTAATTGTACATAAGTACATATGTATAATATGTACTTTACACCTGAAACTAACACACTGTAAATCAACTATATTTCAATTTAAAAAAAAAAGAAAAAAAATGTACCTTGGCAAAAAAAAGAAAATTCATAAAATAAGAAAACCCTTTAAATGTTTAAATTATTTAAAGCAAATTTTCAAATCCTACTGGATTATATGTAGTTTAATGATTTATAAGGTTGTATAATGTTGAAAATTGGAGACTTCTAGAATTCCCATATCTACATGCACATATATTCCTAAACTTAACCAAATCAATTCAAAGTGAGTTTGTAAACGCCCAACTTGTATTTGCTTTTTCAGCTAGAAGAACAATCAAAACACGTAAGTCAAAAGGAAGATGTAGCTGCATTAAAAAAACAAATTTATGACTTATCAATGGTAAGAATTAACTTTTCACTTACAGTAATATATTTCCTGTTAGACTACTGTTTCCTAAATAAAATCATGCTATGATTTCAATATTCCAGGAATACAAGCTTAAAGAGAAATTAATACTACAGTTAGAGAAAGTCTTTGAAATACCTCTGACTAAAGGTATTATATTTATGCAGGCTTTTTCCCTCAGTGATACCTATTGTAAATGCTTTTTTTTTTATTCAAAGCAATAATGGCATGGCCTTTAAATTTTAAATAGTTAACCCCTGCATTCTTATAACATCAACTTTTATCTGTTTCCCTGACTTTGTAAGATGAGGTATTATTGCCCTGCCCTTCCTCCAAGTTTTCTGTCTGTCCCTTTTCCATCTTCTGCTGACCCTATCTTTAGTATTTCTGTTGCCATAAATGATAACATCGACATCGTTAGATTATCGTCATTTTCTTTATTTTGTTTTCAGGTTGACTCTAAAAGTTGAAAACCAATAATGAACATGTCCTTTATCGTGACTCTAAATATTCTCCCTGCAGAGCCAAGAAGTGAGCTAAAATTGCAGTTCTTTCTCTCCAGTCATTATCCCTGTGCCACTCAAAAGAGAAGGTCCCCCAGCTTTGTGGTCAGATAAATCCCCTTTATGCATTACCAGTTTCAGATTTTGCTACCTCCTAGTTGGTTTTGTGCTTGGATCACAATGTTCTCGTAGAGTTGCTTACTTCTCTTGGATTCTCTGGTGGAGTTTTTGGTTTCTTGTAAAAAGAGCCTGCCATCTTCACGATATTACCTCTACCTTGCAACTTATTTATTCTTTCCAGTACATGGAATTTGTTTTTTTCTCCTTGAAAATATTAATTTTGGAGTCCCGGAAATTTCAATTCTTATTGGACTGGCTGCTTTTTAAACTTGCTACCCAGATGTCATCTTGGAATTTCTGATCATTTTAGGTAGCTGTGGTAGGATTCCTGTACAGCTAGGCAAACATCTGTTTAGCTCAAGGCCTCTCCCCTGAAAGATGGCCTTCCTCAGAGCCCTGTGTGTGAAGCTGGCTGTCAGACATAGGAACCCAATTACCAGATGCATGGGGCCTGGATGTTCAGAGAGAAGCCTTAGCTTTGCTTTTGGGAATCATTCAGTTATTTTAAAAAAGACAAGCCCCGTCTTGTTGCCTTTGGAATCAACTCTGGCTTATCTGCTCTTCTTTCCTAGGGTAAGAGCAGGTAAAGGCTTGAGAGGCAGCATGTCTTAATGTACAGTTTTAATCTCTATTTCCAGACTCCCTTCTCACTCTCTGGGGTTCTGCCTGACCAGTGTCTCTTCTTTGTTCTACAGCAGAACCTTCAACACACATCTTCTGGACCTCCTTTTCCCCTACTCTCTTCCCCTTGTCAGCACATTGCCATCCGGTTTCCTTTTTCCAGCAATATGTTTAAATCACTTGACTGCTGATGGGCCCTTCTTCCATTCTTTTAATTTTTATTGGTTTATTTCCTTTGGTATTTCATGTTAATGGGGTCTCAAAAGGGAAAGAAGACAAATTCATGTGCCCAGTCCACCATATTGAACTGGAAGCCTCCAATGATTTTTTTTCTTCTTTCTCTTTTTTGTTTTTGTGTTTGTTCTTTTGTTTTTAAGAAAAATATAGAAATCTCCTAACCACACTGGCTTATTTTCAAGTGCAAAATTTAAAATTTTAGGTGATAGGATTTATTGTGAAAAGTAGCCAGTCTACCTGGTAACAGGTATTGTTAATTCCACAGAATATCTATCAGTAGTTCCACAGCTCTCATTAAGTAAAACAGATGTTTAAATGTTTGGTCTCCGTTAATTTGCCAATAACATGTTAAAGTACGTCATGATAAACTCTTGACTGTTGTAGTTTCACACCAAATGTCAAGTATTTTAAAAAAAGAGCTTTGAGGATTTAATTTTTGATACTTTCTTTAATACTTTATGAAAATATCAAATTACCTTGAATTGATAATTAGTTCTTTGAACACCAAGACTTGAAGACTTGTGGAGGGGTGAGAGTGATGTGTGGGAAGGTTACACTACACTTGACTTCACTTCTCCCGGGTAGAAACTGAGTCTAATGACCTGCACTGTGCCTTTCCTCTAGGAAAATCAGAAAGTTAAGAAAGATCTTTTAGAAGCACAGACAAACATAGCCTTTCTTCAGAGTGAATTAGATTCTTTGAAAAGTGATTATGCTGATCAGAGTCTGAATTCTGAAAGGTATGAAACTTCACATTTTACTTTGCAGTTTGAGTGGAATGTTTATTTAGGCAACCATCCATGTCAATGGAGCTCAGCTATGTAGTAATAAAGGGTTATTTATTAACTTTACTAACGTGTTCTTTGCTTTCTAAAGATTTTACTTGAGGTGTCAGATTTCCTAGTGATTTTTGTGTTTTCAATTTTTTAAATTATTGGCTGCTCAGGAAAGTGCAGGGCTTAGTAATGTTTGAATTAACTGGCAGCAGAAGAATATATCTAAAGTGTCAAGAGGCAGCGCTAACTGAAGTACTTTGAAGGTAAGAATCCTGGCCCTACAACATAAAATAATGGAAAATGAGACATCTTAGGCAAGTCATTTTATTTTGCTGTGCTTTAGTTTTGCAGTATGGTGTTAATAACATATGACCTAACACACATGCACCCACAGAGGCATGTAATTATATATAAGGAAGATACACATGTATATTTATATAAGGGTATTTAAATATAAAATTCATCTATATGCATTAGTATATGTGTGTATCCCCTAGTACATGTATACTTGAGAAAAACACCTTGTGTTTTGTTTGTTGGTTTGCAGACTTTAATCAGAATTAAGGTCCTGTAATGGAAAGCAGTGAAACATTTATTAAGGACTTACTATATACAGGTCCCTGAGCTAGATAAGGAGTTATGAGTGTGGAATATATAAAAAAAGAAAAGACGTGGCCTCTGCTCTTTGAGAACTTCAAATTTAGTTAGGAAAAATTAAAAGTTAAAAGCGTTATGGAGTTGAACAGCATAAGAACTCAGCCATGTCAGAAACAATACCACTGCAGTGTCACAGGTTGGGTTCATTGCCATGAGATGGTAGACAGAGTGTTCCTTTAGTTCAGAAAGGTGGAGACTTTATTAAAGAAGAGATACTTGAGATGAGTTTGTCAGCAAGCAACACAGGTCACACTGACAATTGCCCGGCACTGTCTTTAGTACTTTACTAGCATTAACGCATTCATGGTTTCCTATGAGATAGGGACTTTCCTTATCCCCATTTCACAGATGGGAGAAGAGTCTCAGAGATGTTCCAGGTGAGGCAGAACCCAAAGCAGGAGCAAGGACATGGGGAAGGATGAGACTGGTTTGGGGAACAGTGGTCAGCCTGGTGGACAGAAAAGGATATTTGGAATGGAAAGGCAAATGTTTAAAAAAGATTAAAAAGTTTAAAAGCTAGTTTAAGGCTATAATGTAAGGCCCCAGAATTTTTGGCTAAGGAACTTAAATTCCTACAGACAATTGGGAAACTTTTAGCCTTATCAAGAGAGCAAATGGACAGCTTATTACAGACAAAATTTGACAGCCTGAGGATTTTTGGAAGCTAATGATGGGGTTTTATCTGCTTAGAAATGGGGCAGGTGTGAGGTAGGGGCTGGAGGTAAGTGGCTGATGTTCTGAGTGGACATTTTGAGGAGGAGGCCAGGGCTTCTTCACAATAAAGCAACAGAGGAATCGCTGAGCATGAGTTTACAGTGAACAGAGAAAGCCTGGTCCTGTGGATTCCACTGTGGCTTAGGGTAAGGCGGGGAGGGCAGGCAGGGCTGGGAGCACAGAGACGAGAAGGAATCACAAGAAGGGAGAGTACAGCTGGGGCTGAAGTTGCATACAGCTTGGAATGAGCAGAGAAGAGTCAGAGGTGAGAGAATGGATTGGGCGGAAGGGACTGGTAATGTGAGTAGCTGGGGAGAGGGGACTCAGCAGAACATCAGGGGGTTCAGTCCCAGTGAAGAACAGAACCAGGTCAGTGGGCTGGGGTGGAGGAGCTGGTGGGTGCGGGGAGGGGGATGGGGGGAGCAGAGCCTTGCGAGAGGAAGCAGAGGCGTGGGTGTGCTTGTGGGTCACAGGAGGAGAGGAGGCTGCTGATGTCTCAGAGGAACCGGGCAGCAGCACAGAGAGATGGAAGACCACGGTCAAGGACACAGGCCTTTGGAAAAGGCGGAAAGAGGTCTGGGAGGGTAGGTGTCGGTAAGGCAGGACTGAACACCTAATCCGCATTCAAACATAAAATATAATTTTACAGGGATCTGGAAATAATCCGAGAGTACACAGAAGATCGAAATAGTCTTGAGAGGCAAATTGAAATACTCCAGTAAGTTCTCATATAAAGTCCTCATCACATTTACATTTAACCTATGTTTTGTTAGTAAAACAGGTGCCACATGTAACACGAGTTGCCATATATCAAAGGCTGGGTTCGCGGCTCCACGCGTGTCCCTTCTCAACACGGTGTGTTCAGCACGTCAGCTTGGCTTTCTGATGCTTCTAATCCTACATAAACTATTCAAATCCAGGGACTAGAGTATAATTCTCTAAAAGTGCTCGCAAGTCAGGTGATATGTCTGGCACGTCTTTATGATACCTTTATTTTACTGTAAAGGACAGTGGCCCTGACCTCATCAGCTTTCTCTGCAGCTCAGCACGCTGAGAGGTTTCAGGCGTCTCACATAGTGCATGTCACATCACTAGGCATACACGATCATTCTTTGGCAATTTATTGTGTCTGGTTAGCAGTATACTTTTCTTTTCTTTTTTTTTAACCTCTTGGAAATATTACACCTGCTCTGTCAAATTTGCAGCTAAGTTTTAGGAATTCCATCCTCTGAGACCTTCCCCACAAAACCTCCCCCTTTCCCACTGCCCCTTTCTCTCTTTTTCACCTAGGCAGTATTTTCTTCTGGTTTTAGTTCCCCCAAATGATGCCAGGTCAGATTTGACAATTTTTTTCCATCATTATGAATGCTTATTACATCTCACCTGTGACAATGATAGAGTTGATATATTACAAGAATCCTGTTAATTCATTTATTCATTCATTCAGCAGGTTTTCACTCAGCACCTTTTATGGTTCAGGTATGCCAGGAGCTGAGGATACAGTAGCAAGTAGGAGAAAAAGGCCTCTCTCCTTATGGGGCTAGTCCAGGGGAAGAGGATGGAACCTGATCAATACTTACAGATGTTAGATACCAAAGGAGCGGCAGGGGCCAAGGGGAGCCGAGTGTCTCGTAAGGGCATCCTCCTAACCAGAAAGGTCTAGGAAGCGTCTGACTTCTGAAGGACGAATAAGCCTGAAGCAGGGAGATAGTAGCCAGTCTCTACGGCAGAGACTTCATTTGATAGAAGAGGTTGCTCAGTCTCTGATAGCTTAAATGGCTGCTGTAAGGCATACAGAAAGTAAGTGCCTGAGTTGGGATTTGAACTTGAGTCAACATTGGAGCCTTTAACTGGTATAAAACAGTGCCTGGTGGTACAGCACCATGCCACAAGAAGGATGCAGGAGTAGCCAGGAGAAAGAAGTGTGACATAACACAGCACATCCGTGCAGTGGGGATAGAGAGTAGGTGGGGCCGGCTGGCTTCAGGCCTTTAGGGAACACAGACCTGCACCAAACCTATCCAAACAGTGGAGCTACCTGAAGGAGCAGTGGGTTCCACAGCATAGCTGACTCACTCCTAAAATGCCTTGAGACCTTTAAAGAGAGGTGACACACTGTTAAGTTGCACTTCTAGTAATGAATTATGATCTCGGTTTATGAGGTTTGAAGGGAAGTGGCAGAAAGATACAAGCGGTGGTAATGCCACGTTCTGAATATCACAGCCTGAAAAGAAGTGGTGACTTTCACCCCCACTAATACTTTCCTTATCTATTATTATTCCTTATCTATTATTATTATTTTATTTACTTTGTAGAACAGCTAACAGGAAACTGCATGACAGTAACGATGGCCTAAGGAGTGCCCTTGAAAACAGTTACAGCAAGTTCAACAGATCCTTGGTATGTGATAGAATTTTATAATGCATTTCATTCTTTCTCGTGGTATTTTGATAAAAATCATATATTTTCTTAGAAGAGAACTTATAATAATGAGAAACTATTTCATATAATAAAAGGAGACATTTTCCCAACTTAAAAAATATGCCACTCCTCTGCATAAATAAATGTCTAGGTGTCAGCCAACTCTTTGTTCAATGTTCCAGAAAACCAGAGAAAGATGTATAAGGTGTGACCTGGGTCCTGGAAGAGTTTATAGTATAGTAGGGAGTTAAGATGTGCACAGATAGCAATAATAGAAGAAAAAGTGAGATGTCTCATGGAGGTTAAAATATATATTGCCCAGTTGAGAGGAGAGAGAGGGTGCTTCTGGCTGAGGAGTTTATTTAGACCCACTGGTTTGTTCTTTCTGGTAGTGAGATCATCAGAGTGGAGGCCTTGGGCTTTAAACCCTCCTACAGAAACAAGCTAAGGCCCGTTTGGAATTTTGAGGACCTTTCCCTAGACTACATGTGCCAGAAAGCCTCTTCCCCCACTTTTGGGGGTCAGCTTCAAGGTTGGGGTTCCAGTGCCACAGCTTTGGGTATGGATGAGTCAGCTACTTAAGCCAAATGATGGTTTGAGAAGAGCTAAATCCTCAGTCGGTATTGCAGGGTCCTGGCAAGTCTGGGGAACCAAGATTCCCCTTTATGGCTTATATGGTAGGGTTTGGACTTAAGACATGATGAGGAGAGAGTACTATGGGAAGTTGTTGCAGTTTTTCCCTTGATTTCTGTGCTTTCGTTTTCTCATGTAGGATACCAAACTTTTAATTACATTAGTAAACTAGTGTGCTACAGTTTTTAAAAATGTACACAGAATTTTTACATGTAATAACAAAATATTACGTATGTATTTTATGTATTACAGCGCATAAATAATATATCACCAGGGAATACAATTTCCAGAAGCAGTCCTAAATTTAATGCTCATTCTCCTCAACCTCTGGGCTATGACAGGTATGTTAACACCTACTTACTTTTTGTTTAAATTCTGGAACAGAGTTAAAAGGAAAGTACATTTCCTTACAGGTAAATTAGAATAACAGAATATATTTGGGGCACTAATATCTGTTTTCTACTATCTTACTTTAAATTTATGAAACATGAAACATGTAAAGATTAAAGTAAAAATGTTTTAGAGAGAGTAAAGTGATTCCTTTAAGATGTTATCGTGACTTGGTTTTATGTATGCTTACCCTTACCTCATGCCTATTAAGTCTTGTTTCTTAGAAGTGCCCTCAGTAAGAGGTGTTTCAGGGAAGCCAGTGGAACTACCATATGTGATGTTGTGATATACGCAGTCTATGATGTTGAGACTCTTGACACAATCTGTAAATGTTTAATAGCTCAGTATAATATTATGCAAGCTATGTTCAAGGAAAGGCAAACTTTCAAAACAAACAGAAATGTGGCAAGTAGATGTTTATGCGCTAATGTATTAAAGGAGTCACAGAGGCTTCCCAGAAGTGAGGATTTAGCTCTATTTTTAATCAAATGAAGTGAAATATTAGCCCTGCTATAACTTGAGATCTAGCAGTAAAAACTGAAAGATTACATTTGTGTACACATGTGTATACATATACATGTCCAGTGTTGCTACTTAAAAGGCTAACTTGGAGTATGTCAAAGTTTGATGGTAGACGTGAGTGCGTAAACTGCAGGTCTCTGGCTCTCCATTTCTGATGCCACTTTCATAATTTATGTTCCTTCCCTTTTCATTTGAGGACTTTTGGTCTAAAGAATAATGTACTTAGTATCTTGGCATTAGCAAAATGGCCATATCCCCTTTCAGGAAGGTCTGTTTCCAAGGCTTACTGGTAATAACTTTTAATAAAATTCTATCCAAGTATCAGATGTTTTTATTATTCACTGATTTGTTTAATAAAAAATTTGAATGGTTTATCTATTTGTAGGAAACTGGCTTCTCTGTTTTTGAGAAATAGATATTACTTTTTTTTAAGTTTAAAAAGGTATTATTCTTTATTTTTAAAAATTGTGATAAAATATACATAACGTAAAACTTACCATCTTCACTATGTTTAAGTGTACAGTTCAGTGGCATTAAGTACATTCACATTGTTTTGCAACCGTCACCACCACCCACCTCCAGAACATTTTTCTTTTTTCTTTTTTTTTCCACACACACACACTGTATTTTATTTTTACAATAGATAAATAAACTGACACCAGGCATTGTACATGGATGACCACAACAAAAGCAACAATGATTGCACTTATGAAACACACTCATACTATGTCATAATATTGACATTCAGTCCAGTAATCCTCCACTGTAACAGCTCCTTTACTTTGCAATGAAAATTGATTTGTATATTTTTTGCCTCTGGGACCTTGTGGGATTTTTTTTTATTCAAACAGAAAGTCACAAAACTTATAATCATCCTCATCAGTTCACTCAGTCCCATGTAATTAATTTTTTTTTCATCTTGATCTTTTGTTAGCACTTTTATGAATTCATCAGTTTTCCATTAGAGTTCTGAAAATGCTTCTTCAGTCAGTTCAGCAGTATAGTCAGTTACCAGAAACCTGTACTTGTCAGAGTCTTTTTCATGAATTTCTTGAAGATGAAACCCTTCTATAGGAACATTTTTGCAAAAGCATCAGGGTACACCCAGAACTGTCTGTAAATGACAAAAGACTTAAAAATGACCATGGTTAAAGAGTTGATGAAAGTTCATAATAATGCAATTGACAAGGAAATTTAGTTATTTCTGAGATATACATTTTAAGGTAATAACTAGAATTATGACTTATAACATTATACCAGAACGTATAAGAGTTTTAGAAATTTCATGTAATGTCTGAAACATTTATATTAACATATTTCCATACAAATAACCCAAAGAGAGTTTAGCATTAGTTGTTTTTTTGTTTTTTTATACTGCAGGTTCTTATTAGTCATCAATTTTATACACATCAGTGTATACATGTCAATCCCAATCGCCCAATTCAGCACACCACCATCCCCACCCCACCGTGGTTTTCCCCCCTTGGTGTCCATACGTTTGTTCTCTGCATCTGTGTCTCAACTTCTGCCCTGCAAACCGGTTCACCTGTACCATTTTTCTAAGTTCCATATACATGCGTTAATATACAATATTTGTTTTTCTCTTTCTGACTTACTTCACTCTGTATGACAGTCTTTAGATCCATCCACACCTCAACAAATGACTCAGTTTTGTTCCTTTTTATGGCTGAGTAATATTCCATTGTATATATGTACCACAACTTCTTTATCCATTCGTCTGTCGATGGGCATTTAAGTTGCCTCCATGACCTGGCTGTTGTAAATAGTGCTGCAATGAACATTGGGGTGCATGTGTCTTTTTGAATTATGGTTTTCTCTGGGTATATGCCCAGTAGTGGGATTGCTGGATCATATGGTAATTCTATTTTTAGTTTTTTAAGGAATCCCCATAGGTTCCTTTAAAAACCTATGTATCACTTATGAATATAGATGCAAAAATCCTCAACAAAATATTAGCAAACCAAATCCAACAATACATTAAAAGGATCATACATCATGATCAAGTGGAATTTATCCCAGGGATGCAAGGATTTTTCAATATCAATGTGATGCACCACATTAACAAACTGAAGAATAAAAACCATTTGATCAGCTCAGTAGATGCAGAAAAAGCTTTTGACAAAATTCAACATCCACTAATGATTTAAAAAACTCTCCAGAAAGTGGGCATAGAGGGAACATACCTCAACATAATAAAGGCCATATATGACAAACCCACAGCTAACATCATTTACTCAAAGGTGAAAAACTGAAAGCATTTCCTCCAAGATCAGGAACGAGACAAGGATGCCCACTCTTGCCACTTTTATTCAGCATAGTTTTGGAAGTCCTAGCCACAGCAATCAGAGAAGAGAAAGAAACAGAAAGAATCCAAATTGGAAAGGAAGAAGTGAAACTGTCACTATTTGCAGATGCCATGATACTATACATAGAAAATCCTAAAGATGCCACCAGAAGACTACTAGAGCTCATCAATGAATTTGGTAAAGTTGCAGGATACAAGATTAATATACAGAAATCTGTTGCATTTTTATACACTAAGAGTGAACTACCAGAAAGAGAAATTAAAGAAACAGTCCCATTTACCACCTCATCAAAAAGAATAAAATACCTAGGAATAAACCTACCTAAGAAGGTAAAAGACCTGTTCTTGGAAAACTGTAAGACACTGAAGAAAGAAACTGAATATGACACAAACATATGGAAAGATATACTATGTTCTTGGATTGGAAGAATCATATTGTTAAAATGACCATACTGCCCAAGGCAATCTACAGAGTCAATGCAATCCCTAACAATGTAATCACTAACAAAATACCAAAGGCATTTTTCTAGAACAAATAATTTTAACATTTGTATGGAAACACAAAGGACCCTGAATAGCCAAAATCATGTTGAGAAAGAACAGAGCTGGAGGAATCATGCTCCCTGACTTCAGACTATGTTACAAAGCTACAGTCATCAAAATAGTGTGGTGCTGACACAAAAACAGACACATAGATCATTGGAACAGGATAGAGAGTCCAGAAGTAAACCCACACATTTATGGTCAATAAATCTATTACAAGGAGGCAAGAATATACAATGGAGAAAAGACAGTCTCTTCAGTAGCCAGTCCTGGGAAAACTAGACAGCTACATGTAAAAGAATGAAATTAGAACATTCTCTAACAATGTATGCAAAAATAAACTCAAAATGGATTAAAAATCTAAGTGTAAGATCAGATACCATAAAACATGTAGAGGAAAATGTAGGCAGAACACTCTTTAATATAAATCATAGGAATATTCTTTGGATCCATCTCCTAAAACAAAGGAAATAAAAGCAAAAATTAACAAATGGGACCTAATTAAACTTACGAGCTTTTGCACAGCAAAGGAAATTATCAACAGATCAAAAAGACAACCCACTGAATGGCAGAAAATATTTGGAAATGTATGACCAACAAGGGGTTAATATCCAACATATATAAACAGCTTATATAACCAAACATCAAAAAAACAAACAGCCAAATTAAAAAATGGGCAGAAGAACTGAATAGACATTTCTCTAAAGAGGTTGCTGATGGCCAACAGGCACTTGAGAAGATGCTCAACATCGCTAATCATCAGGGAAATGCCAATCAAAACCACAGTAAGATATCACCTCACACCTGTCAGGTGCTATCATCAAAAAGATGATATCATCAAAAAGAACACAAATAACGAATGTTGGGAGGATGTGGAAAAAAGGGAACCCTCATACACTGTTAGTGGGAATGTAAATTGGTGCAGCCACTGTGGAAAACAGTATGAAGTTTTCTCAAAAAACTAAAAATGGAATTACCATATGACCCAGCAATTCCACTTCTGGATATATATCTGAAAAAAACAAGAACACTAATTCTAAAGGATGCATGCAGCCCAGTGTTCATAGCAGCATTACAATAGCCAAGATATGGAAGCAACCTAAGTGTCCATCAGCAGATGAATGGATAAAGAAGATGTAGTATATATATACAATGAAATACAACTCAGCCATAAAAAATAATGAAATTTTCCCATTTGCAGCAACATGGATGGACTTGGAGGGCGTTATGCTAAATGAAATAAGTGAGACAGAGAAAGACAAATACTGTATGATATCTCTTATGTGTAGACTCTAAAAAATACAACAAACTAGTGAACATAACAAAAAAGAAGCAGACTCACAGATACAGAGAACAAACTAGTAGTTACTAGTGGGGAGGGAGGAAGGGGCAATATAGGGGTAGGGCAGTAAGAGGTACAAACTATTAGATATAAAATAAGCTACAAGGATATATTGTACAATGTGGGGAATATAACCAATATTTTTTAATAACTGTAAATGGAGTATAACCTTTAAAAATTGTGAATCACTATATTGTATACCTATAATTTATATAATAGTGTACATCAACTATACTTCAGTTAAAATTTTTTTAATTAAAAGCATCTTGTAAATTTAATTTTATTGCTTTTGTGGCCTTATTGGATTTTAAGTTGTATATTTGTTTTAGTTTTGAGTTTTTTCTAAGAACTCTAACAAAAATATAACTTTTGTATTTTTACATATTTAATTGTAATTAAAATATTCTTCAGGCAGATAAGAATAGTTTACTTTTAAAAGGGTATGTATATAAGTTGAGTTTGAGAAAGTCTGATCTATACCTATATTTTTTATTTAGATCTATATTTTCATGGAGGTGATTTTTCAATCAGGATGTTTTTCTCTTTCATTCCTTATCAAAAATATGAATAGGTTAGGGCTTCCCTGGTGGCACAGTGGTTGAGAGTCCGCCTGCCAATGCAGGGGACACGGGTTTGTGCCCCGGTCCAGGAAGATCCCACATGCCGCGGAGCGGCTGGGCCCGTGAGCCATGGCTGCTGAGCCTGCGCGTCCGGAGCCTGTGCTCCGCAACGGGAGAGCCCACAACAGTGAGAGGCCCGTGTACCGCTAAAAAAAGAAAAAAGATTACCCTCTCTTTTCTAAGAACATTCATCTCTTATTATTTCTCATATCTGGAGACCTATATACCCTGCCCATTTCCTCTTTCTGATGACATCATGTAGGCCAAGTGGCTAGGATGGTGCCCAATGTGTAGTAGGAACTAAGTAAGTTGTAACCCTTGTTTTATTTCAGTATAAACTTAGATACTTATGGGAATCAAATGGAAAAGCAAAAGTAAATGAGGTAATTAACATTTATAAAATGCTGGAGTTTCCCAAGTGGAAAGATCCACAGAAGTCAGGAGTTCTAGCCTTTGTATGGGGCATCCCCCTATGAAACCTCTCCCATAGGAGTCTTTCCAGACATGTCCACACTTAGTGGCAGAAAATTCATCTTGTATGCCAGACCATTCCAGGGCCACACATTTCTGACTGCCTGGCATTTTTCACCATGTCGATTACAGACGTGATTCCCAGAAAAGTTTATCAGTTGGCCCTGAGAGAATATAGTCTTCCTGTGTCAGCTCTTCAAATATTTGAGGAGAGAAACCATTACAACTTAAGCCGAGTGCACTGAAACATTTCTCAGACTGGAGGGTTTAAAGTCTCAGGTCATAATAGAGGTATTATCCAGAAATGGACATGCTGTTCAAAATATGGTCTGACCACATTAGAATAAAAAGGTTCAGATGTTCTGTGTACATTTTTCTTAACACAACTTGAGATTACATTTACATCCTGGGCATTCTGATTCTTTTTGTATCAGGAAATAAAGGTGATTTTTTTTAAATAGCTTCCTTTATTAAATGTTTGATTTAAGTGTCTTTATCTTAATTGATTGTTGCATAGAATGAACTATTGCTCTGAGCATTTTATTTCCCCTGTTGCTTAATCATGGAATACACTGAGGCTCTTGGCAAGAATGAGAATATCGGTCTTCTTGATTCTGTTGCTGTCTGATTCCATTGCTGTGTCATCTTGAGCATCGCCGGCCCTCAGGTACAGCAGTCCTCTCCTTTGTCACCAGGTCATCCCGCTCTTCCTACATGGATGAGGACTGTGACTCTCTGGCCCTCTGTGATCCCATGCAGAGGATAAACTGTGACATTGACAGCCTGCCAGAGAGCTGCTTCGACAGCGGCTTGTCTACCCTGAGAGATTTCAATGAGTATGACTCGGAGGTGGAGTACAAGCACCAGAGGGGATTCCAGAGGTCACACGGCACACAGGAGAGCTCTGGGGGTGATGCTTCAGACACAGACGTAAGCCCCAAAGTCATTTCTCTCCTAGGCCTGATCTTCCATAGAAATAGGTATCTCACCCCGTTTGACCTTTATCTGTCATGGGCATTGTTTTAAAGGTTATACATGTGAAACATAGTTGGGAAAATGTCTCTCCCTATCAAGTTAGGGAAAACTCTCACAGATTCCCTTTTGCAGCCACTCTGTTCCATAATAGCATTGACTGTTGATCCAGCAGCATATTTTTCTTCTTTTTATTTCATGACGTATATGTGTAATGAAAGACTTTGGTTTTTAACGGCTGACTTTAAAAAAAAAAAAAAAAAACAGGTTCCTGATATCAGGGATGAAGAGACATATGGCTCAGAAGGCGTGGCTTCCATCCTGGACTGGAAGCCGCAGGAGTCTGCTAGTGAAGGCAGTGTCATCAGCTCCTTGAGGAAGCCCATCTCAGCACTTGCACCACAGGTAGGCGGTTTCAGAGACACTTTTATTCATGAACACTGTTCATCTTCATGCCATATAACTTACTAGGAAGAAAGCTGGCACTACCTTTGTCACTCACTGTGGCTTCCTTCCCCTAGACAGACATGGTGGATGATAACCATGAATCTTCCAGCTCACAGAAGGCTTACAAGATTGTGCTGGCTGGGGACGCTGCAGTAGGAAAGTCAAGTTTGCTCATGAGACTTTGCAAGAATGAATTTCGAGGAAACACAAGTGCCACCCTGGGTACAGTTCCTTTTTCAGTGGATAATGGGAAAATGACCTTCTTTAGGTTGATTTCTATTTTTGTTAGGGATTATATACAGACACACAGATCTCTCTCTTTCTCTCTCTCTGTATAATATGTATATAGGTAGAGGGGTGTGTGTATGTGCACACGCACTTGCACACACACGTGTCCTTCTCTATAGAATAGCCCTCTGTTTTGGCTAAGGCCTAAATTTGGGAGAGGAAGACTAGCAAAGGACTGAGGTATCTGCTTACCCAGTGAGATCAACCAAACAAAGTTTAGAGCCAGAGATGACAGATTCATTTATTCAGCAAGCATATCCTGAGTCCTGCTGTGAGCCACATACTGTTGTTGGCACTACGGATACACAATCAACAAAGTCGACTAAATCCCTGGATGAAAAACACATTTTAAAACATGAGATTTGGGAGAGATGCACTTTTACACAGGGTGCCCAGGGAAAGCCTTTCTGATCACGTGTCATTTGATGTTGATAAAGTGAGCTTACCGATAGCCAGTTTGTCATTAAGGTCAAAATCATAGCCAGGTGTATGTTCCCTCCCCTCCTTCACAACGGAATACATGAGTAATAGCTCTCAGAACAAGGAAAAAATAGTGTCCTCATTTCCCAAATTTGCACAGTAATCAGTAAAAGGAATTGAAAGAAGATATGCAAATTATCATTTATTTTTCTTCCTTATCTAAAGAGTTCTTATTTTGATAACCAGAAACCTTAGAACAGATTACCTTCTTCACAATGGATGTCTTTCTAAATTTATGGTTCTCTGTTACACCTTTCAAGATAACAAAGCTGAAGGTTCACTTCAATTTGATTCATAAAAAGCCTACAATATTTGGTTCGGTTCCTAGAGAGCCTGGCATATATATACATCGTATACATGTACTTATATATATATATACATACACACATGTATATACCTGTATATATACATAGGCACATTTATGTGCATGCACACACACAGATATAACTGAGTCCATCTAATTATGTGGACACATAAAACATAGATTTTCCTTTTGTCCATAGATTAAATCCTTCCCCAAGTCAGCCAACCTGCAATAAGCATCTGCACGCACTTGTGTGGTCTGACTTATAATTAGTATGGAAGGTCACTGTCCTTGAGGGCCAGGTTCATTCCTCTCTGTCTAGCCGAACTTTGGCTTATTGGCTTTTGTCTCATCCTAAAGAGGGCTTGAAAGTAAAAACCAATGGAATTATTTACATCATGTTCTCCATGTTCTCTTATATTCCTTTTCAGGAGTCGATTTTCAAATGAAAACTCTCATTGTAGACGGAGAGCGAACAGTACTGCAGCTCTGGGATACCGCTGGCCAGGAGAGGCAAGTGCTTTCCATAATACTTTGGATTCTGCTGAGTTGCACAGACAAGCCTTGTAGGATACTTGGTGGGTTTTGTACTCATATAATTCTGATCGAGCACGTTAGAATTTCAAGAATGCTTGTTTTTTTCCACATCCTTTCCTCCTTCGCTGATCCATCAGCCGTGTGAAGAGGATCTTTAAGCTTCCTTTGAATTGGTGAGCCACTGATAAAAAGAGAATGCCCTATCCTAAGGAGAAAATTTCAGTGAGGCGGCATTCCTGAACGTGGCAACAGTGTGAGGAGCTGCATAGCTGGGGCACCACAGAAGATGGAGAGGAGGACCTGTCAGTTCCCCGGTTCAAGGGCAGGGACACAGACCATTGATAAATAGCAGACTCGCATCTGGCCACAGACAGTACCCTGTCTTTCTTTCACTGCTGATGGCATCAAGCATAGGTTTTAATCATATCTAACTCTTAGGGAACAGACTGTATCCGATTGTGCACCAAACAAGTATGGGGGTACCTGCCGACCTCTGTAACCAGGCACCATTCAGGGTGTTCAGATTCAACGGTGAACAGGTGGACACAGACACCTGCCCACATGGAGCTCATATTTTCTAGCAGCATTTGAAAGATATGTGTGGTTAACATAGCTATTTAAGATCCTGTAAAATACTGCACTCGGTTTAGGACAGATAGGCTGAGGTGTGCTCTTCCCCTGGTGAGCCCCCAACACCCTGTGTGTGTGTCCTGTGGTGTTCCACATGGTTAGTTCTTCTACCACCTACCCACCAGCCAAAAAATAATTTTTCTCTGATGTGCCTCTCCTTCCATCCTTCACACACACCCTTCTGTGTCCCACAGCTGGGTTCTGGTAGTGTGTTGCTGAGGCTGAAATTTTTAGAAATTACGATCTCAACCTTGTCCTGGCTATGCTCTGGGGTATGTAGACTTTCTTGGGATTATTTGGTGGAGAAAATGATTGGCTTTCTAAATCACTAGCCCAGATTCTTATTCTGTTACCTTTCACCAGGTCATTCTAGGCCTCGGGGATGACTATTTCACAGTAATAGGTTGCCATTAGATTCTTCTCAATTGGGGCTTGTTTTAAAAGGTAAGGGGAAAAAGTGAGCATAAAGGAGATGAAGAATGAGGCAGCACCAAACTGACTGACTGATTAGAACAATTACGTGCTATTCTCTTTTCCAGATTCAGAAGTATTGCCAAGTCTTATTTCAGAAGAGCAGATGGTGTTTTGCTGCTGTATGACGTTACGTGTGAGAAAAGCTTTCTTAATGTACGAGAATGGGTAGATATGATTGAGGTAAGAATTCAAAACAGAGAACCAAAAAATTACATAGGAGAGCTACAGGCTGTCTCGGGAAATGCTGTTTCTCTTCTTTGTCAAAACGAACTCAATTACAAGCCACTGATCCAGGCTCTCAGGAAGAACTGGATGTGAGAAGTGGGGTTCCCAATGGCACTTGGCAGTACTGGTCTCCTCAGTAGCTGGGCAAGTTCCCACAGAGCTAAGGACACTACTAAAGTGAGCTTCTGGGGTGGGGAAGGCGGGGGAAACTCCCGGGTTTTCTTTTTTCCTTTTTTTTTTTTTTTTTTTTTTTTTGCGGTAAGCGGGCCTCTCACTGCTGTGGCCTCTCCTGCTGCGGAGCACAGGCTCCGGACGCGCAGGCTCAGCAGCCATGGCTCACGGGCCCAGCCGCTCCACAGCACGTGGGATCTTCCCGGACCAGACCATGTCCCCTCCATCGGCAGGCGGACTCTCAACCACTGCGCCACCAGGGAAGCCCTGTCTTCATTTTTAAAGGATGGTTTTTCTGACTCTATAATTATTTGCTGACTTTGTTATACAGCAGAAACTAACACAACATTGTAAAGCAATTATACTCCAATAAAGATGTTAAAAAAAAAAAAAAGAATCCATACCTAGACACATCATGGTTGAACTGCTAAAAGTCAAAACAAAGAGAAAATGTTGAAAGCAAGAGAAAAATCACTCATTGTGTACAGAGGAACCACAATATAATAATGACATCAGAAACGAGTCCAAAAGGCAGTGAAGTGGCATAATTTCAATTGTTTTTGAGGCTCATTTCTTGATGCTGTATCAGGTGTGGTACCAAAGTGGATGAGCACCTGGATGTTTTTAGGCACCACAAAGAGTCATTTCTCAGTGAGGGCTGCTGCTTCGCTTGTTCAGGAGCTATAAACCTGTTTTTCTAGTCAGGTTGTCTTCTAGTCTCATAGCCTGCTCAGGGGGATGTGTCCTTACTGCCCCCTTCGTTTTACAGATAGGGAAATGGAGGCAGAAACAGGAAGAGACTGCCTGATTTCATGCAGCCGGCGAGTGGCCAGGTGGTGGGAGGGACAGAGTCTCAAACTTAACTCTGCCTCTCACATCTTACATTCTGCCAGCCAGCTCCTCTATGAATGCCGGGACAGACAGTGCAGCAGTATGCATATGCTGATTTGGGGAGCATTATCCTGAGAATCTGTTAATTTGAATGACTGCTCCTTGACTCTTCACAAGAAAAGTGTTGACATTTAGGGCCTTCTGATTTTGCTTTTGTTGTAAGCCAGATAGCAGCGAGTGTGGAACTCTGAGACTCCATTTTTGTCCCATTATAGCTGAGGGAATATTTGTGTGTTTTGTACCTGCGATAATGAAGTTGACTTGTAATCACCACTGTTTGAGTGAAAATTATAGAAAATTATGTGGGCACTACAGCCAAATGTAATTCTGGGGTCGCGCCTCTTGAGTTTGGTATTAGTTTGTATAGTGGCAAGGGTGATGGAGTCAGTTTGGACCACCCCTGGCCCTTACAACGTCTTATTTAACCTCTCTGAATTTCAGTGTTCTGATCTGGAAATGGGAGACGGTTTGGCTCCTTTTAGAGATATTTTGAGGTTTAAAGATATTGCCTGTACATCATGTGGCATATAAGGGGCATTCAGAAAGGGTAGCTGTTGTCATCATCAACCTCATAACTTGTCCAATGTTTCATGTATGCACAATTTTTTTCTTTTCTTCATGGTAGGATGCAGCCCATAACAGCATTCCTATCATGTTGGTAGGAAACAAGGCTGATCTTCGTGATGCTGCTGAAGCGGAAGGACAAAAATGTGTCCCAGGGTACTTTGGAGAAAAACTGGCCATGGTAAGAGTAAGAGTGGGTCCAAATGGGGAGGGACCTTTCACTTCTGTCTACATTTGCTGAAGAGGCTGTTTGACAAACTCCACTCTGTTTGATAAGTCTTCTGTCCCTATACAGGCAGAACTCCCAGTGGCCCCCATCCATCCCATGAATGTAAATAATTACACCAAGAGTTAAATCCCTTGTGGAGGTAAAACAATCACATGATCATTTTCCCCCACTGAGTACCAGTGACAAAGAGGATGCAAAATTATCGTGTCTTCCTCCTCACTCTTCCCCAGTTCCTGGAATCCTTCTCTAGTCCTGGAACCTAGGTAGAGGAAGAAGAATGGGTGTCCTGTTTTGAAAAGATGGGTTTGGTTCCAGAGGGTCACTGTGCCAAGGGGCAGCAGATGGTGCAGTGTGTCAGCTGGGTAAAGGGGTGAAGAGAATTGGAAGACTCATTCTTTCCTCTACGATTTGTAGTCAGTTGGAATAGTATAAAATTATTTTTGGCTATGCATTTGTACCAAGGATGGACCTCATTTCTGTCCAGATTATTACTGTGGGCAGTGTTTATTCTCTCATTATTATCATTGTGTCAGAATGCTATGTGGCCCTCTTATGACTTGTCTTACCCAAATAAGGAACCAGATGCTCCTTAGGTCAAATATGAAGTTCTTATCATAACAGTCCGATCTGACATTGCTATCATTGTTGTCTGTCATCAGCATGAAAGGACTGCTCTATAACATATACATGTGAACTTTAAAAAGAAGTTTCCATTCCACTATTCTAAGTTGGAATTGTTTCTCGTTTTAAATTTTAGAACTGTGAGCCGAATATGATAAACATCAAAACTAGGCAGTGAAATACAGAAGAGATCCATTCAACACATATTTAATTGTATCCACCATGTGAAAAAGCACTTCATTGTGAGCTGAGCAAAGGGTAGAGAACAAAGGAAACCGTCCTTATCCTCACGTGGTTTACTGTCTGGGGAAGACAGATGTTAAACCCACGAAATCCACATATTCCCCTAGAGAGCTCGTAATTCCTGGCCACATGCCAATTTTATTCCCTCCCCCACAGTTTCTCAGATTTCCCAAGGTTTGCTTATTTATTATGCATCTCATGTCCTCCACCCTCCTGCATCCTCAAAGGCCATCTCTATTTCACCCTATAACATCCTGGCTATGAAATTCAGCAGCAGCACTACCCATTTCTACTAGAAATACATTGATTTGGGGTATTTTTTAGATTTTCTGTGGATTTGGGGGCTCATGGGTAAAGGTTTCACGGTAGTCTTTCCCCATTGTTTGGTTCTTCCTTCTCTCCCTGCTCCGGAGCACCCATCACATCTTGCCCGTATCCCGCACAGGACTGTGTTGCCCACACCCAGCCCCACAGCGCACATAATTCTCCTTTCCTAAAGGAAACTGTCTCCAGCTGTTAGACAAAGACACCCAAAAATAACCTCATCATTTACATCTGCGGCAAGTGCTATGCTGGAAAAATACATGCCTCAAGAGGTTTTACAGTAGGAAGACCTAATACCAACTTTTCAGAGTTAGAAAACACTTAATCTTAACTTCAAGGGAGGATTACCTAAAAATCTAGAAGATAGGTAAAAGTCAGCCTGGGGAAAGAGTTACTAGGGATATAGGATAACCTAGGTAGTGGTAACAGCAGGTGAAAAGGTCCTGAGGTGGGAGGGAATTTGGAGTGTTGGGGAAATAGAGGGACGGCCAGGGTAACATGAGCACTGTGAGTGAGGGAGAGTGGTGGCAGGTAAAACTGGGAGGTTGGCTGGGGCCACGTACAAGCTAGGCCTTGTCGGCCAGGTAAGCATTCCAACATTGCTTGAGAGGGATGGGAAGCATCGAAAGGTCTGAAGGAGAGTGATATGATCAGTGATTGTATGTATAACCACTGGGAGGTTAAGTAATAGACTAGAAAATGTCCACTGGTTTTAGCAACACAGAGGCTGCTGAATCTTGATAGGAAAAGATGATAGATTGAAGGGGGGGTGGGATGTGTGTTAGCTGCCAGCCAAAAGGAGACATATTTTTGATGGACATTTAATTCCTAAGTGGTTACCTTAAGCTATCATTTTTCTCTCTCTCAAATTATTTGATAGAGAACATTTGGTAGTATGTGTGACACTTGGATATAAGAGCCTTAAACCATGAAATTTTGTATTGTGGGATTTTTTTTTTTTTTGGATGCAAAATAAAAATCCTCTGACTAGGAACTGTTCCTGGAATAAGTAGGCTCAAACCTGTTTTTTTTTTAAAGTCTTGAAACTCAATCCAATTTCTTAACTATTAGTTTTAGCACACTCAACAGGGCAATATTTTTATTTTATTTTATTGGTTTTAAAAGCGAACATTCCAAGAAACCTAATCAAAGCCTTCATTTAATGGTATATATATGTTTTTTACAGACCTATGGGGCATTATTTTGTGAAACAAGCGCCAAAGATGGTTCGAATATAGTGGAAGCTGTTCTCCACCTTACTCGGTAAAGTTTTGCCTTATATTTGGAAAACTGGATGTAGGATTGAATTTTCACTTAGCTGTTGTATGTGTCAAATTTCTTGACCATAATGTGAATCTACATGGGAAAACACTGTCTTGTCTTTCAGTAGTGGTTGGAGAAACATAGTTTTTATAAAAAACTGGTATGCTGCTTGTTCACTGTGAACATTGGCAAAATACCTCTACTGCCAAACAAAGCAGGTGCATCTGAGGTGTCACTGACATTTCTGCAAAATGTGCCCACAAAGCTAATAGCTGACGTGTGTGAATCACTTCTAGGAACCAGATTTTAAACACAGGAGACTATTATGAATATAACTATCTATTATATTATGACATTTTCCAAGGTAAAGGAAAAAGAACTCAACAAAACAAACTGTGTATCATGCCAGTTGGAAGCACTTTGTTTACATTATTTAACCCAGGTAATTATTAAGCTAAGGCAATGGTGTTAATAATATATAACATTTTGGGATGTGGATTAGAATGAAAATTGCATCATTGAGGAACTTGGTTTTAACTGTATTTTAATCCTTGCAGTATTCTTAGGAAATAACAATGTTTTCTGCTGGATTTACTTCTTCTGCCTAGTTTTCTGCCACAGATGAAAAAATGATTCTTTGCTGATCTAAAGGGATTCAATACACCCCCAAAAAAGAAAGAAAAAATATAAAAATGCGCATTAACAAAATCCAGCCAATGATCCTTAATTGCTGACAAAGCAAAAACATAATTTTAGGCATGTAGAGATTTGTGAGATCATTTGTGAGATTCTGATTTTATAAGAATCTTAACTTTAGTACAGTAAGGGGCTCCGTGCTACCTTAGCTTCAGGCAGGGAATGCTGAATTGCTGCCTGGGCTGAGCAGGAAAGGATGCTGCAGGCCAGGCCCTCCGCATGGCTGCCGGCTTCTGCCCAGCAGGTTGGAGGACTGTAGTGTCAGGAAGCTCAAAGTCCAACCTTAAATCTACCCCAAACAGCTGTGGAGTCTTGACTAAGTCCCTGTCTTCCTTTAGGCATCTCTAATCTGTACAATGAGGGAAGGGGCTAAAGAAAATGATCCCTAAGGCCCCTTCTAGTTCTGACAGTCTATGATTCCATATATAATAATAGCCTGGACTCTACTGAATAACATAATCACTATTTAACGTGGAATTGTCTTGTGGGGTCATATTACAGTTAAATGACTCCAAATTGCCCCGGTCACACCCAGAGTGCAGAATCGATCCTCTTTATTATATCATAAAGATAGGAGAGCCGACGACGGCCTTTTCCCCTGGTGCTCCTGCTGGCATGTTGGGTCAGCCCAGCAGCCTCCCTGTTTACAGTGTAGCTTCTTTACTTAAAACACCTGTGTGGGGCTTCCCTGGTGGCGCAGTGGTTGAGAGTACGCCTGCCGATGCAGGGGACACGGGTTTGTGCCCCGGTCCGGGAAGATCCCACATGCCGCGGAGTGGCTGGGCCCGTGAGCCACGGCCACTGAGCCTGCGCGTCTGGAGCCTGTGCTCTGCAATGGGAGAGGCCACAGCAGTGAGAGGCCCGCGTACCGCAAAAAAAAAAAAAAAAAACCTGTGTGCAGGAGCATTCTGATAACAAGGTCACTTCTTGTGAATCACTTATCAAGGAGCTTTTTAAATTGTTGCTATTGCATTATGGGCTGGTTTGAGGCCTCTAGGTTAGTTATGTTAACAATGTGTTAAACAGGAAAATTATAAATAAACCAAACATGTAAAGACTTTAATTTGCTATTTTATACTGTGTCATCAGATTGCTTGTCAAAATACCCAAGTCTTAAATGAAAATGGTATCATTTCCACAAGTGAAATTACCACTTTAAAAAGTTTTACAGCTTTCAGAATGTTATGTATAATAGTAACTCCCCTTCAAACCATGTTACGTCATAAAACTTGAACTAGAACAGTTTATGGGTTTGCACTGTCTGAAACAGTATTTGTTTTTGAAGGAAGGCCATAAATGTTTGGTTAACAACCTGAACTCCTCTGCTTTTTCTTGGAAAACCCTGTCTATCCCAGGAAAAGTTTCTCCTAGAAATGCAGTTTCCCTGTAGGGCTGATAGACATTCATTCCAACCATTCTCCACTGGTAAGTAAATCTGCCATCACTAGAGCCACAGGCTTTAAACATTTTTCAATAGATTCAAGTACAACAGGCATTAAACTGGTCAATGGCCTAAAATTTGAGAAAAACACGAAAAGCTCGGGCTGATGTATCAGTTCAGCGCCATTGCTGAGCCCATTGGGGATAAATCTGTCCATAAGATTGAGTCATTTAAAATGCAGTTGTTAAGTATATGGCAGTTTGGGGTGAGGTAATTTAATTTTCCCAGCCTTAAACCTGTTTTAGATGTTTGGAATTATATCCTCCTGATTTCCTTAAAGTGGGAGATGCTTGCGTCTTTGGTAGATTAAAGAAACTGAAGGCCAGGTGAACAATATGGGTACCTATTTTTTCTTCCTTAATATTTGCTTTCAATGTTCAGTAATGTCTGCATTATTATCATTTCTGCTCAGTATGAAAGCCCTGTAGAGATATCAGGTTATGTAAGATAGGCTGTGCAATTTAACATTAGAGAAAAAAAAGAAAACAAAATACATGACCAGGCAGCCATATGATATGTAATTTACAGAGGCCTTTTAGACTTTCCAGAAGGGAGAGATGTGAGTTGTCTTGTGAAGATGCTATGTTTGCTAAACCCATTGTACAGATAAGAAAATTGAAAATCAGAATGCTTCATCAGCTTGCTCCAAGTGACACAGTACTAAATGGCAAAATTGGGACTTTTCACTACTCTGAATCTCTGGCTTGCCTTTTAAATGTTGGTAATCTCAGGATTCTATTCTGCACTCTCTTCCTCTTACTCTTTCTCTCTCTGCCTAATGTCTTCCACCACCATGGTTTCTAGAACTGTGTCTAGAAGGTGACTTCTAATTTCTGTATTTTTAACTCCCATCTTTTTTTAAAATTCCACAACTATATTCCCACCCACCAACAAATGAAAATTCCATAGGCATGACTGATCCAACATATCTAAACCCTAATGTGTTCATTTTTCTTTAAAATTGTTCCTTATTCTATACTCCGGTTCTCAGGAAACTACTAACATTATAATTGAAAAAGAGTAACCTAGAGTCAGTCTTGACTCCTTCCTCTTTCTTCATCATCTGCCTCTAGTGGGTTCTGGGGCCCTACTGATTCAGTGACCTCTCTGCAATCTTCCTTCAATCCCTCCCCCCCCACGCTGTTCTGCTTCAGGCTTCAAATTTTCCTACCCCGTTTAGTGCAGGAGGGACTTAAGTTTCTGCCTCAGAGCTTCTCCAGCATCAGTTCATCCTCCACCCTGTAATCAGGGTAATCTCTGTAAATAAAAATCCAATTAAGACCTTCTTGCTTGCACCCCACATTGGTGCCCTACCTACAGCATAGAGTCCAGCCTCCTTAGCAAGTGGCTAATGGTCCCCCAGAGCCCAGTTCACCTACCTTTCTATTTGCATCTCTTATCTTGCTTCCCAAATGAAGGATAATCTATAGACACAGCAAACTTTGCTTCCGGTCATAGCCAAGTTCTTTTATGCCTCTTTGCCTCTATACATGCTATTCCCTGCACCTGGAATCTCTCTTCCGCATTAAATGACAGTGAATTCCTATCCCACCAAGAGGTCGGCTCCACTGTGCTTGTGTGTTAGCGGCTCTCGGGGACCTGGTAATGATTTATTTAGAAGACATCTGGCTTTCTCTCAAAGCTCACTAGTTGAGAGGGACTTCCCTGGTAGTCCAGTAGTTAATACTCCATACTCCCAATTCCGGGGGCCCAGGTTCAATCCCTGGTCAGGGAACTAGATCCCGCATGCCACAACTAAAGATCCTGCATGCTGCAACTAAAAACATCCCGCATGCTGCAACTAAAGATCCCCTATGCCACAAGGAAGATCCCGTGTGCCACAACTAAGACCCGGCACAGCCAAATTTAAAAAGAAAAAAAAAATTTACAATTAAAAAAAAAAGCTCACTGGTTGAGGATCCCAGAGTTTGGCATAAATCGGACATTTGTTGAATGACCAAATGGTCAAGATTTTGCATTTGGAAGTTGTATTAGTTTTCTATTGTCACTGTAACAGATTCCTACTAGCCTAGTGCTTTAAGCAATAAAAATAATAGTTCTGGAGGTCAGAAGTCTGAACCAAGTCTTACAGGGTGTTATGGGGTTGAACTGTGTATCCTCCTTCTTTTCCTGAGTCTTTATTTCTTATCTGTGAAGGGAAGACATTGATGCTCACCTGTTACCTGTCAGCATGTGTGTGTGTTGTGTGTATTAAATAAGGACTATGTGAAAACATGTAACATAGCATTTATTAACTAGTCTCCAGCAAGAACCAGTTTCCCTTTTGTTTCCTACTCACAGTGCAGTGGTTTTCAAAGGTTAGCACATATCAGCTCCTTTTGGGGCTGTGCTGACCAGTTTAGTAGCCACTAGCCACCTGAAGTGTGGCTAATCCAAGCTGAGATGTGCTGGATGTATTAAATAAATACTGGGTTTTGAAGACAGTATAAAAATTGTATTCAGACTATACTACAAAGCTACAGTAATCAAGACAGTATGGTACTGGCACAAAAACAGAAATATAGATCAATGGAACAGGATAGAAAGCCCAGAGATAAACCCATGCACATATGGTCACCTTATCTTTGATAAAGGAGGCAGGAATGTACAGTGGAGAAAGGACAGCCTCTTCAATAAGTGGTGCTGGGAAAACTGGACAGGTACATCTAAAAGTATGAGATTAGATCACTCCCTAACACCATACACAAAAATAAGCTCAAAATGGATTAAAGACCTAAATGTAAGGCCAGACACTATCAAACTCTTAGAGGAAAACATAGGCAGGACACTCTATGACATAAATCACAGCAAGATCCTTTTTGACCCACCTCCTAGAGAAATGGAAATAAAAACAAAGATAAACAAATTTTTTTTATTTGACCTAATGAAACTTCAAAGCTTTTGCACAGCAAAGGAAACCATAAACAAGACCAAAAGACAACCCTCAGAATGGGAGAAAATATTTGCAAATGAAGCAACTGACAAAGGATTAATATCCAAAATTTATAAGCAGCTCATGCAGCTTAATAACAAAAAAAACAAACAATCCAATCCAAAAATGGGCAGAAGACCTAAATAGACATTTCTCCAAAGAAGATATACAGACTGCCAACAAACACATGAAAGAATGCTCAACATCACTAATCATTAGAGAAACGCAAATCAAAACTACAATGAGATATCATCTCACACCAGTCAGAATGGCCATCATCAAAAAATCTAGAAACAATAAATGCTGGAGAGGGTGTGGAGAAAAGGGAACCCTCTTGCACTGTTGGTGGGAATGTGAATTGGTACAGCCACTGTGGAGAACAGTATGGAGGTTCCTTAAAAAACTACAAATAGAACTACCATATGACCCAGCAATCCCACTACTGGGCCTATACCCTGAGAAAACCATAATTCAAAAAGAGTCATGTACCGAAATGTTCACTGCAGCTCTATTTACAATAGCCCGGAGATGGAAACAACCTAAGTGTCCATCATCGGATGAATGGATAAAGAAGATGTGGCACATATATACAATGGAATATTACTTAGCCATAAAAAGAAACAAAATTGAGCTATTTGTAATGAGGTGGAAAGACCTAGAGTCTGTCATACAGAGTGAAGTAAGTCACAAAGACAGAGACAAATACTGTATGCTAACACATATATATGGAATTTAAGAAAAAAAATGTCATGAAGAACCTAGGGGTAAGACAGGAATAAAGACACAGACCTACTAGAGAATGGACTTGAGGATGTGGGGAGGGGGAAGGGTAAGCTGTGACAAAGCGAGAGAGAGGCATGGACATATATACACTACCAAACATAAGGTAGATAGCTAGTGGGAAGCAGCCGCATAGCACAGGGGGATCAGCTCGGTGCTTTGTGACCGCCTGGAGGGGTGGGATAGGGAGGGTGGGAGGGAGGGAGACGCAAGAGGGAAGAGATATGGGAACATATGTATATATATAACTGATTCATTTTGTTGTAAAGCAGAAACTAACACACCATTGTAAAGCAATTATACTCCAATAAAGATGTTAAAAAAAACTGTAAAATAGCTCATTAATATTTTTATTGGTAACATGCTAAAATGATATTTTTGTAGTACTGAGTTAAATAATATGTTAATAAAATTAATTTCACCTATTTCTCTTTACATTTTTTACTGCGGCTGCTAAAGAATTTTAAATTACATACGTGAATTACATTCTATTTCTATTGAACAGCGTTGCTGTGCTGGGAATATGCCAATTCCCAGGATCTACTGCTTTGTAACAAGCCACCCAAAATGTAGTCGCCTAGAACAAGACCACTTTTTATTTTTTGAAATTACCAGAAGTGACTGGATCTCACTGGAGGGTCCATGACTGCTCTCCCTCGGGCGTCTCATGCATTTGCGGTCGTGGACACTGCTGTGGCTCGGTCTGATGTCTGCGGCCAGGGGGCTCCTCCCTGTGGCATCTCAGCCCCCTGGACCTCTCTGCTGCCCTCTCTCCAGTGAGGAACACTGGGCTTCGTAAATGGCAGCTCAAAATGGTCAGGCCTTATTAATGCCTGGCTTGGAAGTTTTAGCACACCATTTCCTCGCCATTCTATTGGTCTGAGCAGTCACAGAGCCGGTGCTGACCATGGGGGAGTGACACAAGCTTCACCACTTAATGGGGGGCACCAGACACTGACAGCGGAGGCAGAACTCTTGGGGGTTGTCTTGGGGACAAGCTGTCACACTCTCCTTACCCACAGAGTTTGCCATTCAGCTTGTCTAAGGTGGGACTTCAGGATGTGTGTATTTCACAAGCATCCCCAGGGATAGGAGACTTCCCTAGGGGGCTTTCATAAGATCATGGAGATCTTTGGTCCAGTGTTGCCTCTAGCAGTTATTTCTAAAAGAAATTTAGGAAGAGGCAAAAGGAAGACATTTTTTCTGGATTTTAACCATCTGTTGTTATCTCCACGATCTTGTATAATTACAGAATGGTTATAAAGTCATCATTGCTTTTGTTAATGTTAAGCATTAGCTGGGGGTGGGAGCCAGGTTCCAGAGTCCTAAGGAGTGACCTGTGCGTGTGCAGACTATAAGCCATGCAAAACCACAGGAGAGAGCAAGAGTAGTCTGTGTGTGTGCATGTGAGTGTGTGCACATGTGTATAGGCACCTGGGCATGTGTGTGTGTGTGCGCACGCATGAGTGTGTGGCCTGGTACTGAGAATGTGAGCACTGGAGCCCACCTGCGTGGCCACTTCTCCAGCTGTGTAACCTAAGGGAAATTTCTTAACTTTTTTTTGCCTTTGTTTCCTCACATAACATGGGGCACAACAAAATCATATAGTTGTTGTGAGGATTAAATAGCACTTAGAACACTGTCTGGATGGCACACAGCAAGTGCTCAGCAGTGCTCTTTTATTTCTACAGAGTTGTTTATGGCTCAGTTTTATACCTCAGTAATCTCCTTTCTCACTGTGTCTCTCTCTCTCCCTCCAGGGAAGTGAAAAAAAGAACTGATGAGGATGACAGCAAATCCATTACCAATCTGAGTGGGACCAGTTCCAAAAAGTCAACCCAGATGAAGAATTGTTGCAATGGTTAAATCCAAAAGATCCTTGGCCCACGAAGCCTTCATTCCCAGAGTACTGAATGTACGTGACTTACCTGCTTCCTACATGGAGTGGTACGTCCTACAGGCCCTGTCGTATGGAGAGTTACAGTGTGGGAAATCTGAACTGTGCTCTCAGGTCCCTCCAGAACCTCGGCTCTTTTTTGCTATGTTTCAATGAGTGATTTGGGCCCCCTGGTTAAATATACCTGTCTTATCCTTACAAAGTCTTAATAGATAATGTGTAAATGTTTTTAAAGGGGTTAAAAAAAAAAAAAAAGCACATGCTCAGATCAAAGCTATAGAAGAAATTCACTGACGTAATTAGGTTCATGTGGTAAATAACCTATGACATTTACTTCCAATATTCAATACTAGAAAACTAATAAAAGGGGGTTACCATCCTAGCTTTGCTGTAAACTAGCCTTGTGGTCTCAGACGTGTTGCCAACCCACATTAGATCCATTTCCTCATCTGTAAACAAGCAGCTTAGCCTTTCAGGCCTAGGCCCTCTCAGCTCTGTAGCTCTTTTAAGGAGTGAGAAGGAGAGCATGATGGCCCACAGTTAATAAGGACTCTGCTTGTCTGTACTTTTAATTCTTTTTTATTTTTTTATTTATTTTTTTGCCATACGCGGGCCTCTCACTGTTGTGGCCTCTCCCCTTGAGGAGCACAGGCTCCGGACGCGCAGGCTCAGCAGCCATGGCTCACAGGCCCAGCCGCTCCGCAGCATGTGGGATCTTCCCGGACCGGGGCACAAACCCGCGTCCCCTGCATCGGCAGGCGGACTCTCAACCACTACGCCACCACAGAAGCCCTGTCTGTACTTTTAAAATATTGGGGTATTAATTTTTCTCACTTCTTGTACAAGAACAGGATTTGAGAAAAAATGGTAATGTTTTAAGCTCCAGTGGAGACAGAAAAATCTATTTTTTATATATAAAGAAAGAAAACAAAATAGTTGTTTTGGGGGACAAAAATAGTTTGTATATAAAAGAGGGTATTTTTTAATCTCAGAATACTTATAAAGTCAATGGTTTGAATTCACTGTTAAAAATTCTAATGAAAAAATATAAAGCGACATGCAACTGAAAATACAATGCCCAGGAAAGTTGTCACACTTCACTTAAAAAAAAAACACCAGCAAGAGACTGCCAGGGGCTGGTAAAAGGGAGGAATTGAGAGTGACTACTAATGGGTCTATGGTTGCTTTGCGGGATAATGAGAATGTTCTGGAATTATATTGTGGTAATGCTGCACAACTTGGTGAATATACTAAACCCCACTAAACTGTATACTTTAAATGGTGAATTTTATGGTATGTGAATTATATCTCATTCAAAAAATACGCTAGTATTGATTTAACATTTTGCTGAATGAAAATATGCATGCTCAAACCTCCCCATGGTTTACCCAGAGTATAATCTCCAGAAAAACGCAAATCCCCTAACTCCGTGGTTGCCAGCATTCTCCTCCTTAAATAATGAACAGTGAAAGAAACGTTATGTGTAGTTTTGGAAAATCACCTCTTTTGAAGAGGAATTGTGGTTAGGGTACAGGTAACTCAGAGTCCTTTGTTTCAGGTGATTAGGGACTCATACTCACCAACAGCCTGATAGGTTTTGCCCTCCTAGAAGCCGTACTGCCCCGCAGACTTCCCCACTGAAATGTCTCCAAAAGCCAAAGGAGTCAGTACCTGACCCCAGAGTGGGTCAGCAAGGCATGCTCTTTGGTTTTTGGTTTTGGTTTTGGTTTTGGTTTTCAGTGGCCTGAACCAGCTAAGTTATTCCCAACTAGAGTCTTGAACTTACCTTTGTTCATAGGTCCAGGCCCCAAATAGCCTGCTGAAAAAACTTAAATAATAGCTCTTATTTATTGTAATACATAAGCTAAAAAAATCCCTCTTGTAGAATTAAAACAATTCTATTTATGATTTTTATGATCATGTTAGCACACAGAGATTATAATTAGCCACAACGTCCGTTTAGCTTTTCAAAGTGTGCCTTCTCTCTACTGGTGAGATCTAGTTGGGTTTGTTTTTTGTTTTTTGTTTTTTGTTTTTTTTACTGGAAAGTTGGCTCTGTCCTCAACAACTCTACCATGGATTCCTGTTTTCTGTTTTTTGGTCCCAGGAGAAAAAAAAGTTTACATTTTTTACCAAAAAGAATGCCTTGCTGGTGGGGAATTGTCAAACTGAACCAGGGAGGGATGGTTATTTTTGTGCCATGGTGTGATGAAAGTTTTGCCACTGCTGTTTGCCTAGGTGGCATCTATGGAGCCTAGGTTAGAATAGGCCTGACACCTATGTGTTGATATATGGTACTCAAGTTTAGGTGTTTGGTGCAATTGCACAAAACTCTGTTGGTATACATGTTATTGTGTTGTCTTTATTTATTTTCCCACAAAGTGTCTATATTTGTCTTACAATCTGTATATAATAGTATACCTTTGATACAGAAGTATTATCTTGGTCTTTGCTTCTGGGTTGTACAGCCAGTGCACCCAAATTGATTAGATTACATAGGTGCCTGTGATAAACAAAGCAATCTTTAACTAATTGAACCTGAATAGATATTTTTGCAACAAAATCCAAATTAGAGACTTATAGCTCCATTAGAGACTTACAGCTCCGGTTAGCAATCTTGTTTAAAGAAGAGCTACTTATAGCTCTTTCAGTTGCCTTGCTAGGAAACCAAGATTATTACTAACATTTGACTTCGTGAAGGTGTTCTCAAATTTAGAGTATATTTTTGGTAAGAACAAAAATAACTAATGTTTTTAACTTGAACTTAATTTGCTACACTTGCATAGTTCTATGCAAGTAACTCACCTTGTCTCAATTTTTCCTTGGAGAGCTTTTAAAAATCACAGTTAAACTACACCCTTTTTTATGTATCCTGACACAATGGATAATATTTTAGTTTTGTCATGGAAAAGAACATTGGCTATGGAGACATTTTTCACTGTTAACTTTTAGCCTCATGCATTTTCATAATTTATTTTTTCCACTTGCTGCTTTATATGACATATGTGACATTTGATTATGTAATACTAAATGTGATTTGCATGAAGCCAAACCATACAACCCACTTGCTGAAGATAAAATTGAGTTTAAAGATATTTATATTCATATTTGTACAGTGATCGGCTTCAGAGTCACATTTTTTGTGGGCTTTTATTGTATATGTGTATGAGAAATTTCATATGTATATATTAAGAAGGCCTCTGAGTACTGAATAATTATTTTATGATTTTGATTTACATGGTTGACATTTTCATGGTATCGGCTATATTTCGTTTATACTGTTTATTTCTCTTCAAACCATTAATAATTATCCCGTAAAGTGTAATTTTTATAGCAATGCAAATGTCTAAGGAACTACAAATATTTTCTACATCATAAATTCAATAAAGCACGCTTGCTTTGGCCTTCTGGTGTTTCCTTCAGCTTTGCTGCAGGCATCGCTGAAGTAATTTTAGTCCTACGATGTGCCTACGTGAAACCCTGCCTCTAAAACACTGGCCTGGGCAGCTGGCTGAGAGAGAAAAGGATGAACACATGGTGTGTGGTACTGTGGCACATCATGTCATCTCGGCCAGCGGGGCTACAGGTCGACCAGCTTGGGGTGTGACAGCCAGCAACAGCAAGGCTTTCGTAGAAAAATTTCAGGACGTGCTCTGGCAGTTCTCATGACCTTAGGGGTTAGGCCCCTCCTCTGACACCCCTGCGTGGCCCCCCACCCTGCCTAGCTAACTCCGCTCATCCTTCTGCTATAGTTTAAACATCACTTCCTTCAGGAAGTTTCCCTTCTCAACCCCAAACCAGGATGAGGCTGCCTGCTTTCACCTGTAGAGCCCCCTTCCTAACTGGTCAGCATCCTTATTGCCCTCATACTTGTTTAACTAGACATAGCCTCTGAGCTTTATCCCTCTTGTCTGCTGCTGCCTCCCCTCTGCTATACACTGTGCTTGAATGGGAAATCAAAGAATTAACTGTTTAAAGGCAGGCTTTGCAGAGTTTCTGCAGACACACATACACAGAGACATACATACACAATACACAAGGACAGTATAAATAAGAGGCAACATATTTTGGTGGCCACAGGTCTGAGCTCTGCAGCCAGCCTGCCTGGGTTTGAACCTGGCCTCATGTACCTACTAGTCGGTAACTGTGAATAAGGGGCTTAATCTTTGTGTACCCCAGCTTCTTCATTGGTAAAATAGGGGTGACAACAGTACCTTTCTCATGGAGTGGTTGTGAGGACTAAATGAGTGTATGTGTGGAAAGGGCTTAGAATAGTACCTGGCACTTTCATCACCCTCAGTGAAAAAAGAAAAACTTTTGAAGCACCACTGATCACACTGGTCTTGCTCAGGGCCCTGGGTACTACCATCAATATGACAGAACTCCCGAAATTTACCAGATTACTTGGGGGAATGGGGCATTGTAGAGGATTCACTTGGACATAAGTTCATTTACCTCCCACGTATATTCTTGGTATTCCATTAGGCACAAAGTTGGGGTATCATATAGGATAGAATATTCTGTAAAGAATAGATTAAAAGAGAAGGAAATCATTGAGAGAAAAATGAGGGCCTGAAAGTTAGAATGGAAAGTTGTGAATGGAGTCCTTATAAGTGTTAGCTCTCCGTTTATTAAGGGGTGACTGGATGAAGTAGTTGAAAGGATGAAGAATGTACACAGAGCTCTGACTGGGCTTTCAAATCTAAATGACAGTAAAAATGGTGGTGGGTATTGGGGTTATTTAAATGGAAACTAACCTTTATACTATGACCAATAGCCTGTTGACAAGGATTTCCTGTGTATATATCCAAAAGTCCACAGGATGGGAATGAATATTCAACAAAGCATATTGTTTTGAAAGCCTTAAAATAAAAAAATAACATCTTTTCTTTCCAGATCTAGACATTAAGATGTTTTCATAGCTGAAAATGGAAAATAGGCACAAATGCTTCAACTTGAATTACAGGTTAAGATAAATTTTCAAGTGCAAAATTCTAAGAATAATTACCCAGTTTTAAATTTTTTTCTGCGTATCAGGTTTATTTGTGAATTTATATTTCTTAAATTTCTGTAGAATGGGAATTTAGTTGTAAGGCCCTTTAACTCGTGACCTCTCAGGCTGGCAGTTCAGGAACCATGTTTCATGGTATTTGACATACATTTTTATAGAGTCCCTGACTGTCCTTAGGATTTGGGCTTTCTGAAAATTTCTCAATCCCAGTTTTCTGGCACATCTTCCCACTGCTGTGCAGCAGGGTAGAACTCAAGAGCTGGATAAAGATCTCTTCAGAGGAAGTTCTATGAGTTCCAGTGTACTTTTAGGAGTAAAACTAATGCTCTTTAATTCGCCACAAATATCTTCTCTTCTTGATCAGTCATTTCAGAAACAGATATATTTACTCTTAGATAATATCCAAAAATTTCTTAACATGACCCCTCAGGCCCTCTGTGATCTGACTCCTAACTGTTCCTTTGCTAATTCAGTTATGTTTATTGAGCCTGACTGTGTCATGGGTGCAATTCTAGACCCAGGGGATGCAGAGTGAGTAAGATCTGAAGCCAACTGCGTTCTGGTGGAGGCTGACAACAAACTTGTAAACAAATAAAGAAGATCCACATTCTGCCTCCTCCCCCTCTTTCTCCACCCCAAAGTCCCCAGTCGGGCACAGGAAACTGTCCCTCTGTCAAGCCTTGCTCTCTCCCCTCCAGCCCTTTACTCAGCTCCACTCTCTGCCTGGAACACCACTCTGTCTGCTCTCATCATCTGCTTGCCCAACTCCTGTCTGTCCTGCACATCTCATTTCAGAGACCGCTTCCTCCCAGCAGCTCTACCCAACCCTGGGGTCTGAGCTAGAGCCTCTCCCCCATGATTTCTACCCCCAATGCCCATGGCAGACTTGGTGAGACTGCATGTCTCACCAAGATGAGCAGGTTACTTGTGTGCCTGGCATGCTGGATGATTTGTCTCCTGCAGCCCTTTAGACTTTACTGAGTGGGGGTAACCTTTCCCCACTCTCAGTGCACACTTCAGCAGCCTCATGATTTAAGATTCCTCTAGATCAGGGTCTCAAGGGTTTTTTTAATGTCACAGACTCCTCTGAAGCTGAGGAGCCCCTTGGAATAATGTTTTTAAATGAATAAAATGAAATACATAGGATTATTAAGGAAACCAATGATACTGAAAGACTGTTCCCAGTCACAGATACCAATAATCCTATTGGGATTTGTTGCTAGCATTTTATATTAAATGAAATGCTAAATTCCAATCAGAGTTTAGTAAAAAATACACATGTAATTTTTTCCCATTCAAGGTAGAAATATAGATTTTTACCCATAGACCCAATGGGTCCATGGCCCTAAGTAAGAACCCCTGCCCTGGGTGAGAAGCTGCAAACATAGTATATTCAGAAGAGAATTCCCACATAGTAATCAAAACTCCAAGCTTGACTTAGTGGTATTAGTCCTCTCCCTGATCCAGTTCAGTTCTGCTTCAGCCTGGAAGCTCGCTGTGGGAAGCAGGGATTGGTCCCCCTGCTCTGTCCTACATCCCTGACTACCACTTACTGGTGATACACTCCCCTCCAGGTTCCAAGCAGGGGGAGCATGATGTTAACATTATAGATGCTGTTTTATATGTTAGCAAGCCAAATCTCACAGAAGAAAAAGAATGCATGTGGCCAATTGTTCTTGACCATCAAGTGTGCTGAAGTTTAAGGATAAAATGTGGTCCTTGCAGGAATGTGTAGTAATCCACCTCCTGCCTTTATAACTGCAGCTCTGAAACTAGTCTGATTTAATCATCCCTCTTATAGCCATGAATATGGGCTGAGGAAGTAAGAAAGGTTAAAGATTGAGGATAATTGGGTTAAGAAGCAGAAATAGTGAATGTTGTCTGGGGTGAGATGGCATAGCATTTTTCTCCTCTCTAAAACCCCACTGAAACTAGAATCAAATGGGTTTTTCTTTTAAAGATACAGAGCCACAAAGGCAGAAGACAATAGGAACAAAATAATGAAGCTGGAGAGTAGATGGAAAACTTGGAACCGAGTTAACAACCTAAGAAAGCTGAATTCTAAGCTAGTGGGGGAAAGCTGAGAGCAATAGGTTTACATTGCCAATTTCCCAAAGGCAGAAGCACGTACCTCTGGAACTGGGAGTATAAGGGAAGGTGGGGTGAAAGTAGTTTGAGAAGCAGTTTTATCCTTAAATATTGTTCTCTCATGCTATGCCACTACTACTCTGACCAAAGTCTGGAGATGTATTTTCTGGAGTAAAACAGAGGGATGCTAGATTGGGGGCTATATAAGGCACGGTTGAGTGTGTTGGTACTGTTCAAAAAGCAGGGGAGTTAAATGACAATATGTAATCTGAGCGCTCAGTGCTAAAAGCTAATACTACCCACTCAGCTTTCAGAACACTGATGCTTTTATCTTCCAGAGATTGAAAGACTTTTCCCTGGAGTACTGACCAGATAAGAGGAAAGACCTTTTCTAAGAAATGCCACCCTGCCTCCATCACCCTACAGTAAAGTTCAAAGTTGGCAAGTCGTTCCCATCACTCAGAACTTTCAATCAGGATGTTAGCTCCCCTGAACACCTGAAGGATCACTGGATTTTTGTGGAAAGGTTCTAACATGGAAAACAGAGACCAAATAAAACAGAAAAAATATCAACTTAGGGAAACAGAGCTTATGCAGAGAAAAAAAATCTATCAATATATTTAGAGAGATAGACAAAACTACTGCAGCCATGAAACAAGAACAAGATACTATCAATAAGGAACATTCATAAATCAAAAATAAGATCTTAGAAATTCAAAACATGACAGCATAAGTTTACAAAAAAGTAAACAATATAGAGTTTGAAAGACAGATTTGAGGAGTCTTACAGAAAGAAAAGTGCAAAGAAAGAGAAACCAGGAGAGGAAGGAAGTCCAATATCCAAAAATAGCTGTTACAGAAGGAGACAACAGAGAAAGCAAGATAACACAATCAAATGTCAAAAGCAATTGATAGAATCTCCCCTCTCTGCTCCCTGTTGGTTATTGCTTAGATCTTTCTGGAGAACTCACCTGGGAGGCTGCTGTAGCTCTCTTGCCTATATCCCACTTCCATTGCCTAACAGCTGCATGGAATGAATGACACCTGGAATGAAGATCACAGCAGGACATGGAGAGGGGCTTGTCCCCCACCCCCAAGGGTAGGCAGGGACAGAAGCAGAGAGGAAGACCATGTAGATGGGGGTCTGAGTACCTGGGGCAGAAGCTGGGATGTTCCTAACCAGGGCATGTAAGGAGAAAAGCCAATCTGCTTTGCACTCAAAGGAGCTTAGAGCCAGGAAGCCAACTCAAGGTCCAATACTTTTGGAGGAAGGAGCTGAGTAAATCTCAGCTGCAATCTGTTTGCCCATAAAGGAGCAGTGGGTTTAGCATTGAAGCTTCTGGGAAAGAACCACAAACACAAGAGGTTTTCTAAACATAATGGGTTGGCCAAAAAGTTCATTCGGGTTTTTTCCATAAAATGTTATGGAAAATACCTGAGCTGGTCGAGTTCCTGCCAGCAGCCTGTACTCAGCCCTGCACGGTGTCTCATTTCTACACTACCTATACCTGGGATCCGTCACCACTTTCCTCCTTTCCACCAGCCTTGCCTCCCTGAATATTCATGTATCCTTTTATATATACTTATTTTTATATATGTATATTTATATGTATTTCATGTACCTTATATGGTGCTAAACTCAGTCGGCTGTATCCCCTCCCAGGATCTGCCTGGTGCCTTCCCCTTAGAGGATGACTCCTGTCCTTTCCCCAACCAAAGACTGCAACATATAAGCTTGCCAGCTCCAGCCCTTCATTCCTGTCATCCTTCCCCATTTCTTCATTACGTCCCACTGCATTTCAGAAAGCACCAGAACTACTCACCTTGACTGTCAAAAGAAAACTTTAAGGCTTTAGAAACTGTCCTGTCCCATTAACCAGACCAGAAAGTGGCCAGGAATCTAGAATTTAATGCCACACCTAAGTCTTTAACAATCAGATAAAAGGCTCAGAACTGAAGAGAGTCTGTGGCCCCTTCACCTCTTTCTGAAGATGTCCAATAATTGGCTATTTCAGAGAAATATCTGTTTATCATTCATGTAAATATGTGAAATTCTCTAAAACCCTTGGATTGAAATGGAGAAAGCTGGGGAGGGAGGTGGCTGAGAGGCAAGCTGAGATCTGTAAGCATCTACTAAGAAATGTAAGCCCCTCCAAACTACTTGTTGTCTCCACGCTCCCTCACTCACAGACTGAATGAAGTTCCTCCTACAGACTGTTTTAGGAGGTCATTCTGAGACATTCCTAGAGCTCCTTCCTGCTTCCTGTTCAGTCAGCCTGCATCCCACCCCCACCCCCAGCACCACCACCGGATGGGTGATCCACCACCACCGGCAGCCTGGCTGCATTAGAATGGATCTCTTAATGGTGGCAGTCACATTCCCTTGACCTCCTGAGAAGGCATAAGTGGACCCTGTCCTAGCTTCTTCTGTTAACTGGGTTGGAGCAGGAACTTGTCTCCCTGGAAGGAAGGCTGGAACCCCAGACCCTTCAGAAGGCCATGGCAGAACAGCATAGCTCAGGGCTGTGCTTGTTCCACTCGATGTAGGTTAAGTATAAGTAAAAGATTCGGCTCACCCCTTTCCCTTTGGAAGGAAACTTCTGGCTGAAGTGGCCAAAGAATGATTTCAGAGAAAGATGATAAACATGAACAAAGGGCAGCAAAACTACAACACAAGCAAAACATTACAAAATCCTTGAGCATGTGGTTTTTACAATTTTCAGGCCAAATGTGTGACCCTTGGAAAGGATGCAAATTCTAAGGTCAAAGTCACAAGGATGGAATGTGGAAAAAATCATCAGAGTTAGAATCCTAACTCTGACAGTTGACAAGTTACTTAACATTTCTGAGCCCCAGTTTCTTCATCTGAGAAAGGGAGAATAACTGTACATCCATACCCAAAACATCATTCACTGTTAATGTGCTGGTAATTCCCAAAGCCACTTCTCTGCACTATCCTTTCCTCTGAGCTCCAATCGTACAGCCAACAAGCAGGGGAAGCTCCATCTTGCTCCAAAGACAATGCAAATTAATTCAAATTTTCCAAACGTCCACCACCCCACCAAACTCTTTTCTAATGTCAGGGAATGGATGTCACTATACATCTACTCAGACCATACACCGAGTCAGTCACTGGGTTCTAATTTTGGTATCAAGTTGCCCCTTTTCCTCTATTTTTTACTGCCTCTGCTTATAGTTCAGTTTCTCACTCTTCCTTTCCTGAATAATTACAATAGAGTCTCATATCCCCAGGGCTTAGAATAGTGGCTAGTGTACAGCAATACCTTAATAGTACTTGAATCAATCCAAAGTCTGGACTGAGGGGGCAGATAAATTACTACATCAGTGATGAGTGCTATGGTATGTGAGGTCCTGCCACAGGAGGAAGTAGTCAGCTGATGAGGAGGACTGTAGGATCACATAAAGGGGTCACAATGAAAATGACCTTGAGAGGCATCTTGCATTTAACAATTAAAATATTTGAGTACTTACTATGTGCCAGGAACTATGCCAGACATTAACAGTCACCAAGACACAGGCCTTGCCTCCATGGAGATCATTATCTTGTGTAGTAGAAAGTCTCACATGCTCAGATTGTCTCATCAAAATATACACTTGGATGTCCAAAGTTTATCTCAAAAGTCAACTAATTCCCTGTGCCACCACTGCCACCACCCAATCACACATACCAAACCTGCTCCAATCACAGTATTTTCCACATCAGTTAATGGCACCTTTCTCTTGCCAGTTTTTCAGGCCAAAAATATTGGTGTCATCCTTGATTTTATTTCTAACAATCTGCTTCTGATCCATCAGTAAATCCTATTATCCCTACCTTCAAAATGAATTCAGAATATAACCTCTTCTTGCCTCCTCTGCTACTATGATTACTGCAGTAGTTTCATAACTATAATCACTCTGCTTCTTTCTGAGACCATGAGAATGTGGTCTATGTTGAGGATAGGCCATGTCTATCCTCAACATAGAAGCCTTATAGTGCTCAGGGAGGGTACTGGCTACAGATGATAGACAGATGGATGGATAGATAGACAGAGGTATATAAAACCAAGAGACCAGGTAAGGTCACCAAAGGAATGAGTATAAATGAAGGCGAGATCTAAAGACTGGGCTCTGGGACATTCCAACATTAAGAAATTGAAAGGGAGGGACTTCCCTGCCGGTCCAGTGGTTAAGACTCCACTTTTCTACTGCAGGGAACACAGGTTCTATCCCTGGTCCGGGAACTAAGATCCCACATGCCATGAGGTGCAGCCAAAAAAGCAGAAAAAAGAAAGAAACTGGAAGGGAAAAGAGGAACCAGTAAGCAGAGGAGACTGAGAAACAGTAGCAGGGAGGAAGGAGGAAATCCAGAAGAGTGTGACATACTGGAAGCCAAGAGGGGAAAATATGGCAAGGAGAAAGTGATCAACTGCATGAAAAATTCTGAATTGGCCAAGTAAGATGAGAATCCAGAGTTGAACACTAGATTTAGCAACACAGAGCTCACTCATGGCTTTGAGAACAGACTCACATGTGATGGAGGTGAAGGCATGACTGGGGTGGATTCAAGGGAGAATGAAAGAAGAGCAGTTGCTGATAGCAAGTGTAATCAATTCAAGGAGGTTTGTTCCACAGAGGTGCAGAAAAACAAGGATACAGCTGTAAGAGGAAGAGGGGCGCAGAGAGGGGTTTTTCTGAAGGTGAGAGACAAAGTATTTGATGTTGACATAAATGATGCACTTGAGGAGTGATAAACTGATGATGCAGGAGAGCAAAGGGAGAATGCTGGAGCCCTGTGGTGGTTACAGGTGAGGGGATGAGAGCAAATGTCCAAGTCCAGGAGATGGCCTTGGAAAAAGCACAGAAACTTTGCTGGTGGTTAATAGAGAGAAGGAAGCATTAATGAGGTAAGACTTTGAGTATCAGAAGAAAGATTGCTCCCCCATGTACGACAGTGTGGGCAAAAACTCAAAAGGGTAAGTGAGGAGCTGGGAAGGGACCATGGCTGGGGGTGGATGGAGGGGTATGAAGAACCAAAGCTGAAAGCCACAGGTGGAGACGGATTTTGGAAGTTACGAGGGCAAACTACTATTACAGCGTACGCAGTGGGTGTCCAAGGTGGCTGAGTTGCTGATCATGTGTGTGAAGAAGGTGTTCTTGGAAGACAAGCAGCAAGAAAGATTGCAGAGAGGTTCTAGATGCAGGCAGCCTTGCGCATTAGGCTAGAGGCACAGTGCAGGTGTGGCATCCTAGTGTCCATCCAGAGACTGGGGATGTCTGAGGGTAGGAGGAGAGAACTGGGAAGCAGAAAGACAAACAGGCTGCCCTGAGTGATGGAAGGGACCTCTGTTTTGGATACCTCATTTCTCTCAGAAGGTGGCACGTCTGCATTTCCACCTTCTGACCTACCACAGAGGAGCCAAAAGCTGCAGGAAGGGCAGGAAGTGCTGTAGCTTCCTCGTGCTGTGGTATGGGGGACTGTGGGATGCCCCTGCCTCACTGATTCCTAAGGAAATCCAGGATGGCTCAACATACCGTCAAACCAGGACGTGGGGCAGGACTCTTCCTCTGATAGGACCCAGCACTTAGCACAATGTGTCCTGCTAGCAGGATGCAGAAAAGCCAGGATGCGCAGAAGCATGACTGTGTCCCTCCATTGAAGGGTGATTCTGTGCCTAACAGATGGGAGCTCAGGCCCTGCTGTGGCCCCCCAAGGTGAGGAGGCACAAGGCCCAGGCCTGCTGAGCCACACCCTCCAGTGTTTTCCTAAAGCATCCCCAAAGATCATAGGGGGTCCTGTGGCAGGCACATCCTCCATGCCTGGTAAGAGCTGGGCAGAGAGCCACAGAGCAAGGAGAGGAGAGGGAGGCCCGGAATGAAGGGAATTGACTCAGAAGGGTCACAGCAGCATCACGTGGGAAGCTGAGGTTAATGTGCACACACCCTGGCTTAGGTGGAGCGGGTCCTTCCCATGTATCCCACCTGCCACGTGCCGGCATTGGCTTATGCTGCTGACCAAGTTTTGCAACAAAGGGCTAGGGGCACAGAGATGAGCTGGAACCAAGACCTTCAGGATTCTCAGTTCTCAGCAAAATCAAGAGCTGAGAGAAGACAGAGTCAGAGCCTATGATTCATGCAGGATGTTGTAGAAGGATGAAGCCTTGCTCATCCCATCCTATAACCCTAGCACAAGCCCCACCTTCCAGCTCCCCCTCGGCTCAAGAAGTAAAATCAGAATGAAAACTCTCACGGCAGGGCACAAAATCAGGTCTTCACTGCTCCAGAATTGCTGGTAGATGCTAGGGATATAGCAATGCTTGCTTGGGAACTTTGGAGTTCGCCTCTGCCCTCTGAGATACCATACTGTCGTGGCAAATGGCTCTGACCTTCTGGAGCCCTTCTCCTGGGCTCTGCAGAGAGCATTTCAGAATTCTACAGAGAGCATTTCAGAATTCTACAGAGCATTTCAGGCAACTGAGTGCCTGCAGTGCGGGAGAATGGCTTCTCCACAAAATCACTTCTCTTGTTAAACACCAAGTCCCAGCAAATAGGGACCGTGGCTGCTTTGTTACTGTACCTCCTCACTGCAGCCCTCGCAGGGAGGGCAACAACCACAGGATGCGCACAGGAGTAAACCCCAAGGCGCTGCTGCTTCCTGCACCTGTGAGAGGGGCTGAGCCTCTACTCCTCACCATTCATCCAAAGCCGGCTGCTCCACCTGCTCCACGGCACAGGCCTGGGCTGTCACAGAATGAAGGACAAGAGTGGTTCCATGTCTACGGCAGGGACAGGAAATAAGGGAGGACAGCCGTGAGGGTGTGTGGGGATGTGAGGAATGAGCACAGGCAGGCCTGTAAGGTGCTGGGGGACGCAGAGGACCAGATGCCTAACCGGGCTTGTGGAGGACTGTCCATTCCCATGCGCACAGACAGTGAGGCCAGGACCCTGAATACTTTATCTGGATGAGAGCGTGGGGAGGAAAGAGGGGGCCTGAAGGAGAGCTCTGTTTCCAGAAGGAGGGGTGCATGCTGCCAACTGCCCCCCTTTCCCGCCTTGTCCCCCTCCTCCACTGTAACTTCTCTGGGTCCACAGCCGGGCAAAGAGCATATCGGGGGCTTTCCAGAGTGTAGCATTCCCAAGGTCAAGCCCCACACAGAGGCCTCAGGGGCAGGGCCCCGGGCAGGCAGCCGGACACATGGGAATCCAGAGAGTGGGAAGGGAAAGGAAGCCAATCTCTTGCAGTAAATAGTGCTGGCAGCTGGGGCGCATCAGGGGAGAGGGTCAGGGGAAAGTGAGAGGCCAGAGCAGAGTCTCACACACAGTCAAAGACACATGCGTACAGACACCTAGCCACACAGACACATACACAGGAGGACATAAAGTCAACAATGCCACTCAGAAGCTAACTCAGAGTACCCAGAGACATGTTCAGGAAACACACCTACATAGACTCATGAATACCCGGAGTCAGACATGCCCCAGCAGACTCTGGCACCACACACATGCAGACAGACACAGCCCATCTTGCAGGCCCACAAACACAAATGCATTCCCAATCCATCTTTCCCAGCCTTTCTCCCCGATAAAACTAATAGGCCACCTCAGGCCAGGTCTGTTTATCCACCTCTAAACTCTGGTTTGTAATTTCTGTCCCATTGCCTGTCCTTTAATAAGGACAGTCTTGGATCCACACACACACCCCTGGTCTCAACAACTTGGCTGTGTGCTTTTAAAGGAACGCCACGGTCAGCAAGTCAGTCCCCTGCCCTCTTCAGCAGCCCCGTCCTTCACCTACACTCCCATGCCTACCCCCGGGAGTGTCCCCAGTTTACCGCAGGCTCCTGACCCTCAGTCTCTCTGATGCAGCAGAAACAGAATCTAAAGGAAGAGTAAACCAGACAGACCTACTCTGTCAAACTGACCCCCAACAAAAAATTTATCTCCTTGACCCATTTTGATCCCAATTTTAAACTCAAACAGTACCCTACTCCAACCCTAACACAATCCTAATCGAAGATGCACTAGCTCTTTTTTTTTTTTAAACATCGAGTTAGCTTTACTGAACAGTTCATGAATTGGGCAGCATCCCGTTTAGCAAGTAGAGGGGAGCTCTAAAAGGCTATAGAAAAAGAGAGCTTTTTAAGAGTATGACAAGGAAGTCAAAAACAAAAAAAGATTATTTCAGGGTTAGGTAATCTATCTATAGGGGATGAAGGAGATCTATGTGCCAGGTTACCTCATCTTCCTTTGGGGGATGGAAAGGATTACCTCACTGGTGCGGACCAGAAATTTCCACACCGATCAGTTTGGATTACATTCTTGGAGAAGGCTGTAACTTCAATAAGGTCAGGTATTAAGTCTTCCTTTTAGCATAAGTGACTCCATTTTGGGCCTGTCATTTCTTTTTTAACAGGGAAATGGTGCCAGATCAACTCAGATAGGACACCCCTACTCCACCCACACTTCAGAGTGCTGGGGAAGAAAGCAGACTTTTATAGACCCTTTCAATTCTCACCATGTAGATAAGCAGATTCTCCAGCTACTATAGGTGAGATCTACAAGATGCACTAGCTCTTATCAACAGGAACCATAAACGCAATTCCAAATCCTACTTTAACATCACCGTGATTCCAGCCCTATGCTTACCACTACCTACCTCCAATCCGTAACCATTATGTCAGTGCTGTTCCAAGCATAGTCCTAACTCTAACCCTGTCCCTAGGTAGCCACACATTGAGTAATGTCTACAACTATGCTGGGCACACAAATATCACACACTTCTGAAGGTAATGGGTCATCTGCAGTCCAGGAAGCAGTAGCTCCCTCAGTGACAGCTGCACAGTCATCAGGGCAGCTTGTCCCTGGCGGACTCAGTGCTCAGCTGGGAACCCAGGAGCACCAAGGCACCCAGGCCCTTTGACCCTTGTTACACATACAAGCGTACAGGGGCCCAGCTCACCCCAAGCCCTGTTCTAGCCCAGCTTCTGAGCTGAAATTCCTGCCATACCCCTCCCCGGCTCCTGCCTGCCAAGCTGGGAGCATCTGTTGCGCTGAAAGCCCCACCAGGCAGGCACAAATGGGCCTGAGGCCTGGAGCTGAAGGGAATGTGGCCTCTTCCCAATGTGGGCAATTCCAGACTCCTGCAACACCCACACCTAGGACCTCCACCCCGGAGCCAGGCCCAGGTGCCCGTCCTAAAGAGGCAGTGGGTCTGCCGACACTGGGGGTGAGTAGGGGTGGATTAGCACACCTCCTCTCCCAGGCTCCAGGGTCTCAATCTGGCATTAGGGTGTGTTCACTCTGCGCTCATCAGCAGAGGTAAAGCTGAAGTGAGCCACGTGCACCTCCCTCACCTCTCACCCTCGGCACCAGGACCTCCGGTGTAGCAGTCCTCTGTACCTCGGCCACCGCAGAGATTGTCAAACACTACCTAGGCTCTCTCGAGAGTTCACACCAAGCCAAAGCCTTCACCCAACAGACTGGAACACTTAGGTGGATACTCACAGGTCAGATGTGTAGCCATCCGAGTCTCTGCGTCCCCTTCCTTACCGTCTACATCCAGGCTGGCCTGAGGACAAGAGAGGGGCTTGGTTCAGGGCTGCAAGCTCCAAGATACGCACATGAGGTGCTTGATAAATTAACAAAATCAGCTTTAACTTCTAGAAAAATAAGTGATAAGGACTGTCAAGATCTGTGCAGGGTGTGAGATTTTACTCTATTTGTAACTTAACTAGCTATCCTGTTACTGTTCCATGAATGCTGGCAGAAGACACAGGACTCCTGGATCAGATATAAAGGATTTTATTACTCATAGCACAGCCATAGCAAGAGCTTTAGCATGGTTTTTTGCATCAGTTTCCCATGTCTACCAAGTGCCATGGGGGTGGCACAGGATCTCTGATAGATGCCTGCACATACAGTGGGCTGTGTTACAAGAGAGGAACATCTGTAAGGCAGTAAGGCATATGTGTGCAGCACTGAGGTTCCGTGATTCACAGCTTATTTTATAGTAAGAAACAAGCCTGATCTTTTTCCAGGGGGAAATGTTGCCTTATCTGTCAAGGTTGATTGTTGCAAATACAATCCTGAGAAATGGCATGGAAAACAATCAGGGCCTTGTATTCTTGGCATACCCAGTAAGAAAAACATTCAGGAATACTAAAGGTCCATGAGGGTTTGCCTCTCTCAACAGTGATTAGCAATGCGTAAGAACAAATGGTTCATGAAAAAAACAAAAACAAAAAAAACAGCTTTCCCTATGCTGGAAGAAGTCCCAGGAGAGACACTCTGGTTAAAAAAGAAGTCAATTAACAGAGACCCTACAAATTATGCTTATTCGTTACTTCTTTAGCTGATAGGTGGAACTGGGGATTTCTTTGTCCTTATCAAGGAAGAAAAGAGAGAAGACATTATCATAGGGACAACGTGAACGCTGAAAAATTTGTGGTAACCTGAGAAGGGTTTGGAAAAAACTTCAAAGGTCAGGGGCAGGTGGTGGTAAATAGCAGTGAAACAAGAAAGTAGAATAGGCCCATGTGGCTGAATGAAATGGAAGAAATGAGAGCAGATAACAACCTAAACCTTTCCTTGTTTGCAGAGACAGTCTCCAAGGTGTCTTCCCCTCATGATTCCCACCTCCTGGTATTCATGCTTTGTGTAATCCCATCCTCGAGAGTGTGGGTGGACATGTGATTTGATTCTAATCAACAGCACACAGCAAAGGTGATGGGATGTCATACATATGATTATATTACATTACATAATATAAGACTGTCTTCTAGCATACTCTAGAGACTACTTTCGGGCTTGATGAAGTGGCCACGTTGGGAAACCCCACGTGGAAAAAACTGCACGTGGCCTCTGTGGTGGCCTTTAGATGTTGAGGGTGGCCTCCAGCTGACAGCCAGCAAGAAGCTAGGGCTCTCAGTCCCACAACTGCAAAGAAATGAATTCTGCCAACAACCAGAGTGAGCTCGAAGACTCTTCCCCAGTCAAGCCTCCAGATGAGAACACAGCCCAGCTAACACCTTGACTGCAGACTTGTAAGACCATAAGCAGAGGACCAAGCTGGACAACTGACCCACAGAGACTATGAGATAATAAACTGTGGGTTGTTTTAAACCACATTTGTGGTAATTTGTTACACAGTAATAGAAAACTAATACACTGCTGTAACCATGAGAGTAAGAGAAGCATCTGTAAGGCAGTAAAGCATACATGGGCAGCATGGAATTTGTGTGTATGCAAGGCACACCCTAATTCCACAGTATGAGCTAGGGAAGAAATAGGGAAGGAGAAGGCATCTAGGGAACTCCTCTCCCTCAGCTCATTCTATAAAGACATGTAGCTATGGAGAGCCTGCAGCCCTCCTAATAGGCTGTAACCATCTCATCCTGCATATTAAATGTAAATTATCCTTTTGTGCCTTCATTTGATTCTTGATGTGGGATTGGCAGACATTTGTAAAAGGCTCAGAAATGTAACTAACTGTGATCTTTAGAACATGGGGAGGGGTAAACCCCAGGCAGTAATAAAGCAAAAGAAACCTTTGAAAAGGGAAGTAGGGATTTCTCTGATCACAGGAGAAAGCTACTAAATTTTGGAATTTAGTCAGTTTCCATAACACATCACATTTCTTTTGGATATTTACCCCAGAGTAGAATTGCTAGGTTATATGGAAGTTCTTTTTAACATTTTGAGGAACCATGAAACATTTTCTACAGCAGCTGCACCCTTTACATTTCCACCAGCAATGCAGCAGAATTCTAATTTTTCCACATCCTCGCAAACATGTTATTTTCCTTTTTTTTTTCTTTTTGAGAATAGCCTGCTGTGGATGCGAAGTAATATCTCACTGCGGTTTTCCTTTGCATTTCCCTAATGACTAATGATGTTGAGCATCTTTTCATGTGCTGGTTGGCCATTTGTATATCTTGTTTGAAGAAATGTCTATTCATGTCCTTTTCCCATTTTTGAATTGGGCTGGATTTTTTGCTGTTGTTGAGTTGTAGGAGTTCTTTTTTAAACTGGATTATTAATCCCTTATCAGCTATATGATTTGCAAGTATTTCCTCCCATTCCATGGGTTGTCTTCTCACTATCAAATGATAGTGCCCTTTGAAACGCAAAAGATTTAAATTTTGATGAAGTCCAATTTATCTATTTTTTTCTTTTGTTGTGCTTTTAATGTCATACTTAAGAAACCATTCCCAAATCCAAGGTCACGGAGATTTTCACCTGCTTTCTTCTAAGAGTTTTATAGTTCTAGCTCTTAAATTTAGGCAAACATATACTCTTGCTTCTGTCTCTAATATTTCTTCCCAAATAAAATCTGAAAAACAGATTTCATGATTCCAACCTTTATGACCTTTATCAAGTTGCTTAATCTACGTCTCAGTTTAATTATCCCTCAAGGGATAATTTCACAACGTTATTTTAAGAGTTATACGATTAAACATAGCTAGTATAGTGCCTCGCACACTGGTGCTCAATAATCCTACGTATCCTTTCTTTTTTCCTTCCAAGTACTTTCTTTACAGGACCTGCCAGAGTCAGTTATTCTACCTGATTTTACTGTTTTCTTCCTGAGAGTCAAGCCCAGAGCCTCAAATCTCCTTTCTTTGCTTCAGAGGTCTCTCTGGTCCTCTCCTCTCTTACACCTTGTTCTCCTACTTAAGTTCCTGCCTCCACTAAAATCCAGCTTGAAGCCAACTGGGCTACCACGGAGAATACACATTCTAACGGGGTTCGGGGAGGAATGGACAAAGGCGCAGTCCCACAGGGCCCCTGCCTCTCGACCACGTTGGAGGGATCACAACTTAAGGCACACTGAACCCTCAAGGAGGTCAAGGCCAAAGACCTTTGGGCATAAGGGAAGTTACTCCTGAACCTCTCCTTCCAGTTAGAGATTCCTTCCAGGCAGTTCTGAGGAACAGTCTCAGGTCCTCCTGTATATATACAGCGGTCCTCTGTGGGGTCCATCCCCACAGTGCTGGCTCCCGAGGCTCCCCATGTTCCCAAATGCTCTTCCACTGAGACAACACCAGAGACCACCCTTGCCGTCCCGTATGTACACAGCTGGTCTCTCTGGGGCTGGTGTCCTGCACACAGGGACTCCCCGTGGCAGCAAATGCAGAGAGAGCCCTGAGAGTCTCCATTCGCACGTGGGTCTTCCATGGGGGCGGCTCCGCACACCGCTTCCGGGACGCTCCCAAGGGGTAGAGGCAGGGACACTCGTGGCTCATATGCACAGGGACCCCCTCGGGGGCGGCTCCCGTACAACACCTCAGAGTCCGCTGCCCGCAGACCCGCCCCTCACGGTGCCTGCCAGGTCCCCGCCGACCCCGCCCCCGCTTACCGGGACGGCCACGATGCTGGACGCTGGTCCGGCGCTGGCTGACCCTGGCCTACCCGGGTTACCCGAATTACCCGAGCGCTGGGAGCAAGCGGCGCGGGTGGAGCGGCACGGTGAGATGGCGTCAGCCCGCGCGTCTAGAACACACCCACCCTCCGCACCCCACGCGGGTATGGCGCGTCCGCACGCGCAAGACGAACTCCGCGGGCCTGGAGACGTGCGCTCCGCCCCGCCCCGCCCCGCCCTCCTGCTCCTCCACGCTCCTCTCGCGCGCTTCAGTCGGCTACAGCAAGCGGGATGAGGCGCCAAAGGACGGTTGAGGAGCGGCGGCCCGCCCCGAAGAGCTGTGGGTCCGGGTTCCAGTGGGCGCTCCCCACCAGCGCCGCGGCAGGGTTAGTGCCCGCCCGGAGGAGGCGGCCCGGGAGGGGGCTCCTCGGGGGCTGCGGCACCTCCCAGTACCGCCCGCGCCGGGGCGAAGCGTCCGGCCGCCCGCTCCTGCCTGGGGAGGTGAGAATGACTCACCCGGCGGCCTCGATTGAAGCCAGCCTCTCCTACCGAGGCCAGCTGCCCACTCAGGCCTCCGGCCCCACGACCCTGGCATCAGGGCATAGACTTTAGCAGTACCGCACAACGGCGGGTCCAAATGAGCCTCACAAAGCGCTTGACTGGCCCAACTCTTTCTGTGCGCCGCTTTCTGAGATGATTGGTCTTCTGTCTCCATCAGCAAAGCTGTACCCTGATGTGGCCCACTTTTTGCTGCAGCACGCTTGTCCTTCAGACTATCCAGTTAGCCGTTCTGAGGGCTGTAATGTGCATTCCTACCGAACTAGGTACTTTGAAGAAAGTGGGGGTAACAAAAAAAGTTAAAAGTCATGAAGCCCCCCAACAACTAATTATAAAGCAATAACTAAAGAAATACAAACGATATGCTGAGGCTCTTTTTATTTAAATTATTTTTTAATTTTTTAAATATTTTATTTACATTTTAATATACCCCAAGTTTCCAGATGAATTCAGTTTCTATGTCACAAATACAATTCACTTCATCGTGTGGGGAATACAAAGAGGAACTCATTTTGTCCTTACTACCATGAAACTTACCAGTAGGGAAGACAGTACAAGGTCTTAAAGTACAGTGCTATATATTGCTCTCACTTTTAAATGAAATGCCACACACTAAACAGTGTACATATTAAGTAATTTAAACTTCACAACGTCACCATGAAGTACCATACTTTCATTGTTTACATTATACAGATGTAGAAAGTGAGGCACAGAGAGATTAAACAACCTGTCCAAGGTCACCTAGCTAATAAGTGGAATCTGGATATTCTGACTCCAGAGCCCATACTCCTAACCGTTGGTTTTACTGTACAGCCTCCAGGACCATGTTTACAATATGCAGGATCCCAAGTAAATGTTTTTGCAAGGACCCTGATTATGTAAACAATTTGATTAAAATATGTATTATGAAATTCATGACCCCATGTGAAGTATAATATTTTATTAATGAAGATTTGGGGTAATGGGTAAAGAAGTGGGACTTACATATTTGCTTGCTGTCATATCAGTGCACATAAAATTCTTGGTACTAAGAACCATCTCTTTTTGTCTTTATTTCAGATGCATCATTCCTAGCTAATTTCACATCTCACACATGAGAAAAAGGTAATGATGGTATTATTACTCACAAGGTCATAACTTCAGAACCTTTTTGTTTTGAAACAATATAGATCTTCTTGCCTCTCTAGTTTCCTAATACCATTTATTTAACGCTAGTTACATCATTACTTATGCCACCACATCATCCATCTTGCCACCTGTGAATACAGGCTTCTAAAGACTCTTTCATTGGTTGCTACAGTGTTTCATTAATGATGAGCATAAATGCAAATCTTACCCAGAGTATATAGTCAAGTCTGAATGGTAATTTGTTTTCTAGATTGTTAAATTTACCCTTTGGAATTTTATAATGTAAATGTAGAACAATGTACCTCCAACCATGTCTTTTCTTGAATTCCTTAGGCCATAAACACAACATGCCTAGAATAATCTTTTAGTGCTGACTGAACCCCTAGCTTACTCACACTGCTACCAGCAGGGAGAATAGGTGAGAGGCCATTGGCTGGTCAAGAAGAGCAATCCCATGGCACAGGATTATCCATCTGTCTTCCAGCATGACGTAAGAGCAACCAGGGAACAACCCTTCGTGGTAAACACACTCAAAAAACTAGGAGTAAAAGGGAATTTCCCCAGCCTGATAAAGGGCATCTGCAAAAAACCACCACTAACATCACTTAATGGTAAAAGACTGAATACTTTCCCCCCTGAGATCTTGAAAAAGAAAAGAATGTTCATTCTCACTACTTATATTCACATTGTACTGGAGGTTCTAGCCAGGTCTATTAGGCAAGAAAAAGAAGTAAAAGGCATCCAGATTGGAAAGGAAAAAGTAAAACTATATCTATTCACAGAACACATGATCTTATACATAGAAAAGTCGTAAGAAATGCACTTAAAACTACTAGAATTAATAAATGAGTTCAGCAAGATTGCAGATTACAAGCTCAGTATACAAAAATCAGTTGTATTTTTACATACTTTCAATGAATAACCTGAAAATGAAATATTTTAAAACTTCCATTCTTAATAGCATCAGGAAGAATGATACTTAGGAATAAATTTACAAAAGGAGTACGAAATGTACTCTCTGAAAACTGAAAAATTATTGAAAGAAATTAAAAAAGATCTAAGTAAGGATTTTTTTATGAATCACTTCACTATATACCAAAACTAACAGCACTGTAAATCAACTACTATTTTTTTTTTAAGAAATTTAAGGAAAAAAGATTTTTTAAAAAATCTCAGGTTCATGGATTGGAAGACAACGTTATCAAGATGGCAATACTCCCCAGATTGATCTACAGATTCAACACAACACCTACCAGAATCTCAGCTGACTTCTTTGTAAAAATTGACAAGCTGATTCCAAAACACACATGGAACTTCAAGGGACTTTGAATAACCAAAACAATTCTAAAAAAGAATAAAGTAGGAGGACTCACATTTCCCAATTTCAAAACTTATTACAAAGCAACAGTAACTAAGTCAGTGTGTTACTGGCACAAGGAGAGACATATACATCAATGAAATAGAATTAAGAGTCCAGGGATAAACTATCTATGGCCAACTGATGGCCAACTGATTTTTGACAAGAGTGCCAAGACCATTCAATGAGGAAGAATAGTCTCTTCAATAAATGGTGCTGGGGGCTTCCCTGGTGGCGCAGTGGTTGAGAGTCCACCTGCCGATGCAGGGGACACGGGTTCGTGCCCCGGTCCGGGAGGATCCCACATGCCGCAGAGCAGCTAGGCCCGTGAGCCATGGCCGCTGGGCCTGCGCGTCCGGAGCCTGTGCTCCGCCAGTGTGTTCATTACATGAGTCTGCCCTTGTTTAGAAAGACACTGATCCCACTGTCCTATCCACACAAGCACCCTCTGTCAGTAGGTACCAAATCAATAAGTAAACCTGTACTAAATGCCTAGTCTACAAAAAGGCATAAGATTGGCTTTGGCTCTGACTCCTCAGCTCTGAGACAGAGGAGCAAGGGCTGGGTAAGTTGCCGTAGAGGAGTTTGCAGCAGATGGTTTTAATGGCTTAGTGGGATGACAGTGATTGCGGGTTATCTGTAAGGTAAACAGTGCACCAGTTGGAGCTGGTGCCAAGTTTGCTGAATCTGATGATTTTGTCTGGGGCAAGAGGTCAGGCTAATGGGAGACTGAGAAATGTTGCAGCAACAAAAAGGTGGCAGTAGCTGCAGGAAGCAGGAGCTGATTGGGTAGGAGATAAAGTATTCTGTTCACCTTCTCTTCATCCCACTGGTGTGGGAGAGTCCCACCCTAGGGTTCTGGGAATGGCCAAACACACACCTGACACTGGACCTATTCGATTGACAGCAATTTATTAATCACATATATTCACAGCCCAGGGGAGGAGGACACAAAACACCATGTAGTGCCACACTGCGCTGCTCTCAGAAATAGACTGAACAAACGGGCTACAAGAGGCAGGCTTTGTAGTAACAAGAGGGTGAGGTGACCCTTGGTTCCCATGGGAGGATATGATTGGTTTGTTTGAATAACCCACATGCTGTGGGGAGTTGAAGCCCATTAGGTTGAGGACGGGTCGCGTTCAGCTGGTCCAGCTGACAGGGAAACTAGTGAGTAGGGGACTTTTCCCACTGGGCGAGGGGCATATCTGGTGAGAGTAGAACTCATGGTTAGGCCTCTGGGACCCTGTAAGGCTCAAAGATGTCAAGGCAGCACATGAAACTTTAGGCCTTACAATACATATAGGGAAGGAATAAAAGCTATTTTGTAGGTTTCCTGACCTGCTATTTAAAAGCTAATACAAGCTGCTTTTTACTTGTATATTCACCTTATTTGATTTTTATTAACCAATCATTCAGTGCTGTTTGGTAGAAAGTCTTCTTGTTCTTGTATTATGGAATTTTCAAGTTCAAGGAAGTTGTTGAAGGTTAAAATCCATCCCAGGTTCAGGTGGGACTATTCCTAAATTATCTTAAATGTAAGGATCTATTTTGGTTTTGAATAGATAATAAGAAGAGGTTTTTAAAATAACATGTAGTAATTGTTTCTTTGTATTGATTCACTTTGCTGTACAGTATAAACTAACACAATATTGGAAAGCAACTATACTCCAATAAAAATAAATAATAAAACGATGATACTATATATGGGAAACCCTAAAGACTCCACACGAAAACTACCAGAACTGATAAATAAATTCAGCAAGGTAGCAGGATACAAGATTAACATACAGAAATCTGCATTTCTTTACACTAACAATGAAATATCAGAAAGGGAAAATAAAAAACAATCCTTTTTAAAATCGCATCAGGGAGTTCCCTGATGGCCTAGTGGTTGGGATTCCAGGCTTGCACTACCATGGCCCAGGTTCAATCCCTGTCAGAGAACTGAGATCCATCCCACAAGCCGCCAAATAAATAAATAAAAATAAAATAAAATTGCATCAAAAAAATAAAATACTTAGGAATAAACTTGACGAAGGACGTGAAAGACTTATATGCTGAGAACTATAAAACATTCATAAAGGAAACTGAAGATGATTCAAAGAAATGGAAAGATAGCCCATACTCTTGGATTGGAAGAATTAATATTGTTAAAGTGGCCATACTACCCAAAGCAATCTACAGATTTAATGTGATTCCTATCAAGTTACCCATGACATTTTTCACAGAACTAGAACAAATAATCCTAAAATTTATATGGAACCACAAAAGACCCAGAACTGCCAAAGCAATTCTGAGCAAAAAGAACAAATCTGGAGATATAACCCTCCCAGACTTCAGACAATACTACAAAGCTAGAGTAATCAAAACAGCTTGGTATTGGCACAAAAACATATATGGATCAATGGAACAGAACAGAGAGCCCAGAAATGAACCCACACACCTACGATCAATTAATCTTCAACAAAGGAGGCAAGAATATACAATAGGGAAAAGATAGTCTCTTCAGCAAGTAGTATTGGGAAAGCTGGACAGCAGCATATAAATCAATGAAGTTAGAACACTCCTTCACACAATACACACCAAAAAAAACTCAAAATGGCTTAAAAACTTAAATATAAGACATGACACCATAAAACTTCTAGAAGAGAACATAGGCAAAACATTCTCTGACATATAGCAAAGTTTTCTTAAGTCAGTCTCCCAAGGCAAAAGAAATAAAAGCATAAATAAACAAATGGGACCTAATCAAACTTATAAGCTTTTGCACAGCAAGGAAACCATAAACAAAACAAAAAGACAACCTACAGACTGGGAGGATATGTTTGCTAACAATGCGACTGCCAAGGGCTTAATATCCAAAATATACAAATAGCCCATACAGCTGAATACCAAAAAAACAAACAACCTATCAAAAAATTGGCAGAAGACCTAAATAGACATTTCTCCGAAGAGGACATACAGATGGCCAGCAGGCATATGCTCAACATCGCTAATTATTAGAGAAATACAAATCAAAACTACAATAAGGTATCATCTCACACCAGTCAGAATTGGCCATCATCAAAAAGTCTACAAATAATAAATGCTGGAGAGGGTGTGTAAGAGGGAACCCTTCCACACTGTTGGTGGGAATGTAAATTGGTGCAGCCACTATGGAGAACATTATGGAGGTTCCTTAAAAAACTAAAAGTAGAGATACCATATGATCAAGCAATCCCCACTCCTGGGCATATATCCGAAAATCTCTTATTCAAAAAGATGCATGCACCCCAATGTTCATAGCAGTACCGTTTACAATAGCCAAGACATGGAAGCAACCTAAATGTCCTTCAACAGATGAATGGATAAAGAAGATGTGGTAGTTTTGGAACCAAGATGGCAGAGTAGAAGGACGTGCTCTCATTCCCTCTTGCGAGAACACCAGAATCACAACTAGCTGCTGGACAATCATCGACAGGAAGACACTGGAACTCACCAAAAAAGATACCCCACATCCAAAGACAAAGGAGAAGCCACAGTGAGGCAGTAGGAGGGGCACAATCACAGTAAAATCAAACCCCATAACTGCTGGGTGGGTGACTCACAGACAGGAGAACACTTATACCACAGAAGTCCACCCACTGGAGTGAAAGTTCTGAGCCCCACGTCAGGCTTCCCAACCTGGGGGTCTGGCAACGGGAGGAGGAAGTCCTAGAGAATCAGACTTTGAAGGCTACTGGGATTTGATTGCAGGACTTTGACAGAACTGGGGGAAACAGAGACTCCACTCTTGGAGGGCACACACAGAGTAGTGTGCACACCGGGACCCAGGGGAAGGAGCAGTGACCCCAGGGGAGAGTGAACCAGACCTACCTGCTAGTGTTGGAGGGTCTCCTGCAGAGGCAGGGGGTGGCTGTGGCTCACTGTGGGGACAAGGACACTGGCAGCAGAAGTTCTGGGAAGTACTCCTTGGCATGAGCTCTCCCAGAGTCCTCCGTTAGCCCCACCAAAGAGCCCAGGTAGGCTCCAGTGTTGGGTTGCCTCAGGCCAAATAACCAACAGGGAGGTAACCCAGCCCCACCCATCAGTAGTCAAGAGGATTAAAGTTTTACTGAGCTCCAGTGCACCAGAGCAACAGTCAGCTCTACCCACCACCAATCCCTCCCATCAGGAAACTTGCACAGACCTCGTAGATAGCCTTATCCACCAGACGGCAGGCAGCAATCCTGCAGCCTGTGGAACAAAAACCAAATTCACAGAAAGATAGACAAGATGAAAAGGCAGAGGGCTATGTACCAGATGAAGGAACAAGAAAAAACCCCAGATAAACAACTAAATGAAGTGCAGATAGGCAACCTTCCAGAAAAAGACTTCAGAATAACGATAGTGAAGATGATCCAGGACCTCGGAAAAAGAATGGAGGCAAAGATCGAGAAGATGCAGACATGTTTAACAAAGACCTAGAAGAATTAAAGAACAAAGAAACAGATGAACAATACAATAACTGAAATGAAAAATACACTAGAAGAAATCAATAGCAGAATAACTGAGTCAGAAGAACGGATAAGTGACCTGGAAGACAGAATGGTGGAATTCACAGCTGCAGAACAGAATAAAGAAAAAAGAATGAAAAGAAATGAAGACAGCCTAAGAGACCTCTGGGACAACATTAAATGCAACAACATTCACATTATAGGGGTCCCAGAAGGAGAAGAGAGAGAGAAAGGACCAGAGAAAATATTTGAAGAGATTATTGTCGAAAACTTCCCTAACATGGGAAAGGAAATAGCTACCCAAGTCCAGGAAGCACAGAGAGTCCCATACAGGATAAACCCAAGGAGAAACACGCCGAGACACACAGTAGTCAAATTGGCAAAAATCAAAGACAAAGAAAAATTTTTTAAAGCAGCAAGGGAAAAATGACAAATAAATACAAGGGAACTCCCATAAGGTTAACAGCTGATTTCTCAGCAGAAACTCTACAAGCCAGAAGGGAGTGGCATGATATACTTAAAGTGATGAAAGGGAAGAACCTACAACAAGATTACTCCACCCAGCAAGTATCTCATTCAGATTCGATGGAGAAATCAAAAGCTTTACAGACAAGCAAAAGCTAAGAGAACTCAGCACCACCAAACCAAGTCTACAACAAATGCTAAAGGAACTTCTCTAAGTGGGAAACACAAGAGAAGAAAAGGACCTAAAAAAAAAAAAACCCAAAACAATTAAAAAATGGTAATAGGAACATACATATCAATACTTACCTTAAACGTGAATGGATTAAATGATCCAACCAAAAGACACAGGCTCACTGAATGGATACAAAAACAAGACCCATATATATGCTGTCTACAAGAGACCCACTTCAGACCTCGGGACACATTCAGACTGAAAGTGAGGGGACGGAAAAAGATATTCCATGCAAATGGAAATAAAAGAAAGCTGGAGTAGCAATACTCATATCACATAAAATAGACTTTAAAATAAAGAATGTTACAAGAGACAAGGAAGGACACTACATAATGATCAGGGGATCAATCCAAGAAGAAGATATAACAATTATAAATATATATACACCCAACACAGGAGCACCTCAATACATAAGGCAACTGCTAACAGCCATGAAAGAGGAAATCGACAGTAACAAAATAATCGTGGGGGACTTTAACATCTCACTTATGCCAATGGACAGATCATCCCAAATGAAAATAAATAAGGAAACAGAAGCTTTAAATGACACAATAGACCAGATAGATTTAATTAATATTTATAGGACATTCCATCCAAAACAGCAGATTACACTTTCTTCTCAAGTGCACATGGAACATTCTCTAGGATAGATCACATCTTGGGTCACAAATCAAGCCTCAGTAAATTTCAGAAAATTGAAATCATATCAAGCATCTTTTCTGACCACAATGCTATGAGATTAGAAATCAATTACAGGGAAAAAAACGTAAAAAACACAAACACATGGAGGCTAAACAATACATTACTAAATAACCAAGAGATCACTGAAGAAATCCTCAACAAAATACTAGCAAACAAAATGCAACAGCACATTAAAAGGATCATACACCATGATCAAGTGGGATTTACCCCAGGGACGCAAGGATTCTTCAGTATATGCAAATCAATCTATGTGATACACCATATTAACAAATTGAAGAATAAAAACCATATGATCATCTCAATAGATGCATGAAAAGCTTTTGACAAAATTCAACACCGATTTATGATAAAAACTCTCCAGAAAGTGGGCATAGAGGGAACCTACCTCAACGTAATAAAGCCCATATACAACAAACCCACAGCAAACATCATTGTCAATGGTGAAAAACTGAAAGCATTTCCTCTAAGATCAGGAACAAGACAAGGATGTCCACTCTCACCACTATTATTCAACATAGTTTTGGAAGTCCTAGCCATGGCAATCAAAGAAGAAAAAGAAATACAAATTGGAAAAGAAGAAGTAAAACTGTCACTGTTTGCCGATGACATGATACTATACATAGAGAATCCTAAAGATGTCACCAGAAAACTACTAGAGCTAATCAGTGAATTTGGTAAAGTTGCAGGATACAAAATTAATGCACAGAAATCTCTTGCATTCCTATACACTAATGATGAAAAATCTGAAAGAGAAATTAAGGAAACACTCCCATTTACCACTGCAACAAAACGAATAAAATACCTAGGAATAAAGCTACCTAGGGAGACAAAAGACCTGTATGCAGAAAACTATAAGACACTGATGAAAGAAATTAAAGATGATACCAACGGAGAGATATACCATGTTCTTGGATTGGAAGAATCAATATTGTGAAAATGACTATACTACCCAAAGCAATCTACAGATTCAATACAATCCCTATCAAATTACCAATGGCAGTTTTTACGGAACTAGAACAAAAAAATCTTAAAATTTGTATGGAGACACAAAAGACTCCAAATAGCTAAAGCAGTCTTGACGGAAAAAAACAGAGCTGGAGGAATCAGACTACCTGACTTCAGACTATACTATAAAGCTACAGTAATCAAGACAATATGGTACTGGCACAAAAACAGAAATATAGGTCAATGGAACAAGATAGAAAGCCCAGAGATAAACCCACGCACCTATGGTCAACTAATCTATGCCAAAGGAGGCAAGGATATACAATAGAGAAAAGACAGCCTCTTCAATAAGTGGTGCTGGGAAAACTGGACAGCTACATGTAAAAGAATGAAATTAGAACACTCTCTAACACCATACACAAAAATAAACTCAAAATGGATTTGAGACCTAAATGTAAGACCGGACACTATAAAACTCTTAGAGGAAAACATAGGAAGAACACTCTTTGACATAAATCACAGCAAGATCTTTTTTGATCCACCTCCTAGAGTAATGGAAATAAAAACAAAAATAAACAAATGGGACCTAATGAAACTTCAAAGCTTTTGCACAGCAAAGGAAACCATAAACAAGACGAAAAGACAACCCTCAGAATGGGAAAAAATATTTGCAAACGAATCAATGGACAAAGGATTAATCTCCAAAATATATTAACAGCTCATGCAGCTCAATATTAAGAAAACAAACAACCCAATCCAAAAATGGGCAGAAGACTTATATAGACATTTCTCCAAAGAAGACATACAGATGGCCAAGAGGCACATGAAAAGCTGCTCAACATCACTAATTATTAAAGAAATGCAAAACAAAACTACAATTAGGTATCACCTCACACCAGTTAGAATGGGCATCATCAGAAAATCTACAAACAACGAATGCTGGAGAGGGTGTGAGGAAAGGAAACCCTCTTGCACTGCTGGTGGGAATGTAAACTGATACAGCCACTATGGAGAACAGTATGGAGGTTCCTTAAAAAATAAAAATAGAATTACCATATGACCCAGCAATCCCACTACTGGGCATATACCCAGAGAAAACCATAATTCAAAAAGACATATGCACCCCAATGTTCAATGCAGCACTATTCACAGTAGCTATGTCATGGAAGTAACCTAAATGCCCATCGACAGATGAAAGGACAAAGAAGTTGTGGTACGTATATACAATGGAATATGACTCAGAGATAAAAAAAGAACGAAAATTGGGTCATTTGTAGAGACGTGGATGGACCTAGAGACTGTCATACAGAGTGAAGTAAGTCAGAAAGAGAAAAACAAATATTGTATATTAATGCATATATGTGCACTAGAAAAATGGTACAGATGAACCAGTTTGCAAGGCAGAAATAGAGACACAGATGTAGAGAACAAACGTATGGACACCAAGCAGGGAAAGCGGGGCAGGGCGGGGGTCAGTGGTGGTGAGATGAATTGGGAGATTGGGATTGACCTATATACACTAATATGTATAAAATAGATAACTAATAAGAACCTGCTGTATAAAAAACAAATTTTAAAAATTCAAAAATAAAAAAATATTTGCAATACATATGCAAAGAGCTAATTTTCATAATATTAAAAAGTAGTTGTAAATCAATAAGTAAAGATAAATAATCTATTGGCAAAAAATAGTAACAGATAATTAACAAAAAAGGAAATAAACATACAAAAAGGTGCCTAGCCTACCTTAAAATAAATTTGTAAATATACAAGATACATTTATCACTTCTCAGGTTGACAAGGATAAAAAATGTGACATGTATGGGAATAGAGGCACCCTTAGGCAGTTTTGGTGAGGGTACAAATCCATACAACTGGTGGGGCAATTAGGCAGTATCAACATTTAAAATATTCAAACCTCTTTATCCATCAATTCAACTCTTAGGAATTTCTCCTACATATATATTCATACTTGTGTACAATGATATATATATGAGGTTCGTGTCAGCATTATTATTCAGAGCCAAAAAAACTGGAATTAACTAAATTTACATATAACTAAATAACCGAATGTGACATTGAAGATAAATTGTGTTGTAGCTCTATCAAAGAAGACTGTACAGCCATCAAAGAAAAGATACACAAGATATATTCATATTATTAAATAAAACAGGATAAGAAGTGTCTGTAATATGTTTCCATTTGTGAAGAAAAATATATCACTTTATTTATGCCCCCTATGCCGAATCAATTCTGAAAGATACACAGGGAAGGAAAACGGCAGACAAGGGTAAGGAAGAGACATACTACATACCTTCTTCTGCCTTTGGAATTTTGTACCATGTATATGTGTGCCTACTTTTAAAAAAAGCAATTACTTTTAGTTATTGAAATAAAATAAATGCCTCCGTCAAAAGACCTCATCCCTGCTCCTCCAACCTTTCCCCTCAATCCAATCCAGTCCACCCACCTGCACCTCTGCTAGAGGTGGATTGCATTTCTTACTGCCAAATGAACTCCATGGCCCATGCATCTACTGGTAAGTTTCTCTCCTACACACACTCCTTTCACCCACAGCCTGCCCTTAGACATTCAACTCCAATGTCTCTCCACCCAGGAGCCTTCTCTGACTATCCATCGATGCTTTTTCCCCTCAAGAATGGGATGTTGGGCTTCCCTGGTGGCGCAGTGGTTGAGAGTCCGCCTGCCGATGCAGGGGACACGGGTTCGTGTCCCGGTCCCGGAAGATCCCACATGCCGCGGAGCGGCTGGGCCCGTGAGCCATGGCCGCTGAGCCTGTGCGTCCGGAGCCTGTGCTCCGCAACGGGAGAGGCCACAACAGTGAGAGGCCCACGTACCGCAAAAAATAATAATAATAATAAATAAATAAATAATTCCATTGCCGGCTCTTACTTTGTGTGGATTAGTCTTCTTTTGGAGACCAGATAGTGAAGTGTCTTGAAAGTAGGAAGGCAACATGACTAAAATATCTTTGTACCCTTGACACTGCCCAGCTTAGGACTAAGCACAGATTGATGGCTCACCATGCCAGATGGGTGAAGGACTGGATGCTGGAGGAAGGACCAAGTAGTAACTTCAGAGATACTGAGGCCAAGAATTTTTTGGCTGGGAGACCACTTTTACCAGGGAAAGACTCTCAAGGAAATTCAGAAATTTTGAGATATTGGAGTCATATCACGATATCCATAGACAGCCAAGCAGGTAACATAATGTCTAAATCAATAGTCAAGGTGTAGGAGTGATGGATCCTGGGGCTGGTTGGAAAACACCTGTCATTCCTAAAAGTTAGCAAAATCCAGGTTAAAAAAAAAACAAACTCCTCAGGTAAACAGCATATATCCAGAGTAGATATATGGAAGTGGCCATATATTCCAATAATCCTTAGTTGGAAGTGGCCACTTATCTCTGTAGGAAGTCATCTTCCTGAGCAAGTAGAATGCTGTCACATGGGTAGAGGTGCTTTGGAACACAAAACTTTGGATAGTCCTCCAGAAGTGAACCAGATTCATGTGCCTCCATTGAAGGCAGTGTTTACATTCTCTTCCCACCACACAGAATAGAGGCTTCCCTTCCGCCACATATTTAAATTTAAAGATGCTGCCACCTTGGCCTTTCCCTGCCACATCAACTATGGTCCCCTTCATGCACCTCTGGTTTCCCATCACCCACTGCCTGTAACATCAAAGTTCTCCATTCCCAAGCCATACCAGACTCTGCTGTCCCTAAACTCATGTGTGCTTCGCACATATATTTCCAGTACAGGTGGAGGAGTTTATAGAGGTTCCTCTGTCCCAGCCACTCTTCCTCAGTTTTCGGGGGATGGGTGACCAGACAACTGTGGCGAAGGAAGAGCCGAGCTGTCAGGCTGGTGGAGGGTGTGGAGGATGAAGACAAAGTGGGAGCACAGACACTGCCTGTGAGCGGCGCCTTCAGTCCTTACAGACAACCTGACACCCTCATCTGCAGACTGAATCACCAGTGAGCTTCCCTAGACAGGTAAAGGTCTTTGACACCACACCTGCCTTGTGAAACAGGAGGGCTTTGTGATACAGTCTGGTGGCCTGGTTCTGTCATCTGTGAGGCGGAGGCCACAAGGCATAGCACTGGGAGTCATCAGGCACCAGGACCCTGAATGCCTACATATAGGGATGGTTGGTCTCCTTATGCTAATGAGGTTTAGACCATGCTGAGCCTGACTTCTGTTCTGTGGGATTTGGGGTATCCCTTATATACCTATGGCTCCATCTTCATTATTATCCTAATTATCTGGCAAGTGAAAAAGAGTTACCATGGATTAACACTGGAACCTAAAAGGAGCTGCTGCCTGGTAGGGAAACACTATGACCATGGCTGAACCAATCAAGCCTCGGATAAGATACATTCAATTACTCCTTATAGTAATTCTCCTTCTCAGAGCCTAGAAATAATCCTTTGCCAGGCCATCCCTGCAATGTACTCTAATTGAAAAATCAAGAATCTCTCTCTCGGGCTTGGGTTGAGTCCTAGGTAAAATGGAATCCACCTCACTGGATCTCTTCTGACCTCCCAAAATGGGGGATTTTTCTGATTGGTGGACTTAGTAAGCAAAAGCCCTTGGCTGAGAACCACTAACCATTTAATCAGTGCCATTATTCCTCCTGTGTCACACTAAATCCCCTGAAAATATTGTCCTGGGAAAGGGGACAGGAGGTATGGAATGTGGAGAGCCCTGAAGTAAGCACACAATAAATAGAAAAATGAAATATTCAGGTGAAAGGGTGGAGTACAGGAAGGCAATATAGGGCAGTGTATAACATACAGACAAATATATAGAAACAGACTGGGAAATGTATATTTCCTTTGTTTCACTTTAGACATGAAAAAGAAAATCGTGTCCCAGCTTCACACTCTCTTTGACCTTTAAGCGTCACCGGAAAGTCAGACAAAGGGCTAGAGATGCAGCATCAAGAGGTAAAGTCCCAGTCTCTGCTCTGACTCCCCTCCACTGTGGGTGAGATTCCCATGAACCCTGTCCCTCGATGACCCCTGGTGCCAGGAGCCAGGTGCTCTAACCACTGAAGGCTTCAGTTCTCCAAGTTGACAAAATCTGCCAGAAAACTGTTTTGGGTGGGAAATCAGAGTCTGGGAATGTTCCAAAATTCTCTACCTTACCCCTGGGAATGAAGAGTGAGGAAGCAGGGAAGAAGTCCTTAATTGTGTCATTTACTAGTTTTATGTTTACTAGTTTCCACTTCCCTGTGGAAGTCACTTCATCTTTCAGTCTTGTTACCATGAAATGGGCATCTGATGATCCTGCCTCACTCACAGTGTAGTTGTGAAGATCAAATGAGAGCAGGTCCAGGAGAGCACACCATACCTGGTTGAGTGGTACACAGACGTGCCTCACAGCACTAACTGTTGGGGTTTGCGGTCTCCTCTCATTCAGAGGCCTTCAGCTTCCTATAGGATGTCCCTGGGTCCACTCCTGCTCCATGTAACACTGTCACCTGGTTTCTCAGCTAGGAGACTTTCCCAGGAAGAAGCTGAAAAGCCATGGGAGCTGCTCTCTGTCATGAAAAGGTGATCTCCTGCTCTTTGCAGTCTCCCAACTCCCAGCCTGGTCTGTGATCATTTCTCTGCTTGGCCTGGGGCAGGGTTGGGGAGAAGGACAGTGGCTGAGAGGGAGCCAGACAGTGGAGCCTGGAGCACTGGTTGAGAGCGTTGCCAGGGCAGAGGGGGATCAGATATTTCAGGAGAGAGGAGTTTCCTAGTTCTGCTCTGTGCTAGGCTCACAGTGGCCCTGGAATTCAGAATTTCACTAGTGCATAGTTCATAAAAGACTCTACATGGGTTTGCACTCAGCCACAAGACAAGTTTTACAGTCAGGAGGATGGATAATTGAGTGAATAATTTTCATCATTTTCATATTCTCTTTACAGCTACACCCTTTCAAGGGCAGCCCCCTGGACCCTGCTGACATTACCTCCTCTGGTTCTGTCTTCAGCGGGGCAAGTTCCTGGGACAGCCCTCAGACAGGAGCTTGTCATATATTATACCCTTCTTCTCTAGATCTCTAGAGAATGGGGATGGACTCTCAAGAGATGTTGTGTACACCCTTTAATCCCCAGAACACAGAATTCCCAAAAGGATCTCCTTTTCTACAGTTTAGAAATACTGAATACCAGGCTGCGGCCTAAGCCCGAAAAGAGAATGACTCCAGGTTCTACCTGGTGATGTTCCTGGTGCTGCCCCATCAGCTAACCATTGGCTCCCCCATCTACCTGGTTCCTTCTAGTTCAGCTTCTCAACACAGTTCAGCAGGGAACTCACCCACCTCCCAGTCTCTCAAGGCCCTGTGCTCCCAGCTATTGTCTGAGACCTCGCTCAATAAGCCCCAGGCCCTCAGCCCAGCCCACCATAACTTGCCAAATGGCATTTCCCTAGGGGGAAAAAAAAAAAAAGCACATGAGTAAACACCCAGCGGATGCAGGCCTCAGGGTTTACAGGACTAGGGGAGGGCAGGCACAATCTCCAGGCCACACACTTGCGAAGAGGCAGATGTCACTCCATCAGTAACAAACAGTTGCCATGTTTCCCTCCCAGCCGGGGCTGGCTTCCTCAGGAGGGGAGTGTGCAGCAGCTCCTGTGTGCAGATTCCTGCTGCCAAACCTGCGATGCCATGGCTCTGGAGATTCAGCAGGTGGTGGTGGGTGAGAACACCCTGATCTCCCCCACTTCAAGGAGGCTGTCACAGGGCTGCTCTTACCTAGAGATTTTGTCCACGTCTAAAGTGTCTTCTGAGCAGAGACTGGAGCATCGTTCCCCACACTCCAAAGACCTTTCACTTCCATCTGCAACCTTCACAGTGTCAGAGAAATCCTTAACCCAGTCATCTGCCCAGTCAACAGGTGCAGCTAGCATCCGTGATTACTGGGCTGAACACCTCAAGCTAAGGCAGGGATTTCAAGTACCAGAGGTGCCCAGGGGCCCAGAGACTATGTTTTCTTCAAGGTTTGAGGAAACTAAGGTTTCAGTGAACCTGCAGGAGATGATGCAGAGCAACCCCAACCTTGTCTATGGGAACCAAGGCCAGCAGCCCTTGAATTCTCAGGTCTCTCTGCGGACCCTGAACCGAGAAGTCACAGCCCTGACACATGCTATGGCCTTACATATGGTCACTGTCCTCCCTGCCCACCTGTTATTCCTCAGTACTGAAGTCCGGAGGCTTCTTGAGGTACATGTAAAAGGACTGATGCACTTCCAGAGGTGGGGGCTCCCCAGACGTGTGGAAGAGTCCCTGAGGCAGCTTATACCAGATCTGCCATTATTTTACCACCCTGTACGTAACCAACCAGTCTCTTTCATCCAGAATGATACTTCTCAGTTCTCTACTGAGAAATTTGGGACCGTTTCATACCAGAACTGGGGTTCACGTATGGCCGGCCAGCCCAGCCAGGCCTTCTGGGTTTCTAAGTGGTCCATTATGGACCCAGAACAAAGACACTACTACCAGCAAATCCCAGACAATATGGCTCTAGCCTTGCCCTATCCAGCCCTTAAAGAATTAAGTGGCCTTTATCTAATGCCTGGGCAACAGGCTAACGACTCAGTGGGCCATGTGCAGCCGAAATATAGCCAGCCATACTGTGGCCTCCCTTCTCTGCACAGTGAGTCCCGGGTTGACACTTTCTTGGGTTCTCAAGGCCTCTCCATGAACGGGAGCATGTCCAAGCCCCCCTTGAAGCATCCTTTTCTCTTCAAGGAGCTCTCCTTCCTCCCTCTGATGCCTAAAACTCCACTCCAGTCAGCTCCACCCTCTTCTCCATCTTCCCCAAATTGGATTGCTCCAACTGAGCACCAACAAGCTCAGATCAATATCCCGTTTCTGACCCTGGATGAATGTGAAGCCTTGAAGTGGCACCTGCTGCAGAGGCAGCTCCAGCTTCAGTGGGGCTTGCCAGATGTTTTCCAGAGAAATCAGCGCACCCAGAGCCCCGTGCAGTATAAGCCCTGTGACAAAGCCCAGTCTTCTGAGACTGTGACAACTTCCTGGCCAGGGCAGCCCATCTCAGTCCTCACAAGGGAACTACTCTTGTTCCCAGAGCATGCCAGGAGGCTGCTGGAATTCCACCTCCAGTGACAGTTGATTCACCATCGCTGGGGCCTGCCCCAGAAGATCCAGCAGTCCATCCATTTGCTTCTGTCCCCTGCTGACGAGCAGACTCTCTCCTGGAGCAGCACAGCCCTAGACAATGTGAACGTCCCCCATCCTACAGCTCTAGAGGGCACTGGCGTTGGCAACCCATTCCCAGCCGTCAAGGACCCAGTGTCAGTCCCTATGCCGCACTTGTTTGACCAGGCCAAGGCAATATTGCAGAGCTACATCGACTCCAAATGTGGGCAGATTTACCAGGGCAAGGTTCCTGTCTGCGTATGTGGCTCCTGGGAGTGTAGAATTCCTGGGGTCCTGGAATTGGCTCCCTTTACCTGCACCCCAGAAAGCAAGCCCCTAGAACTACAGGCAGCAAATGATCCAGACAAACAACAGAAAATTACACCCTGGATGCCAACGGCCCTTGAGCAGCAGCAGCAAACCTCACCAGGTGCTAACACTGAACACCCTAAGCTGCCCCAAGCCCTGTCCGAGGGAGCCACTGAGACACTGGAGACAGCTTTACGGCACAAGGATCTGGCCTTCTTGTCAGGGATGCCTGCTCTTTATTATGTGGTTCTCTCCACGGCCATGGCCCCAGCAATAACTTCCCAAGCTATGAAAACAGAGATGGTGCCTGGCCTGTCGAATTTCCAGGAGAACCTCTGACTCAGGTGACCTTACCTGAAGAGCAGGGTCTAAGTCCTGGGCCAGGCTTTCAAGATGCCAACGAGACTTGTGCAGACATTGCAGGTGAATTCCAGGCTGAAGTGCAGATGGAAGGAATAATCAAGATGGTGCCTCTAGAAAGCCAGTCAGAGCCTGGGAAGCCATACTCACTCGGGGAACCCATCTTGGCCAAACTAAATTTCCATCTGAGAAAGAAGATCCTAGAGATACAACTGGGAATTCCCCTAAAGGCAAGGGAGTCCTGGGAACAAACTGTAGCAATGCCAGAGAACATATGGACACAGGAGTCTCTTGGGAGTCTAAACAACCACGGAAAAACACTGCTCCAGGAACTCCCCATCCCACCAGATATGCCACGTGCCCTGGATCCAGAATGGCTCCACCTCAAACAACAACTGGCCACTGAGTTAAAGGCAGTGCATCAGAAACAGAAACAACCCAGGTCCAGGGCAGTACCCCATGATTCTGTCCACTGGGCCTCCAAGATCTCACAACCCAGTGGGGACATGACAGAGACCCAGGTGCTCTGTGTTCAGCTGGAGGCCAGTGTGAACAACCCCAGCCTAGAGGAGCCCCAAAGCCCTGACAAGAGCAAGGACTCAGTCCAAGACCCCACACTGGCAGAAAAGAGAGAGAAGCCAGGCAAACCCAAAATGGCAGGGGACCACGGAGAAGGGGATGCCGGGTTTGCAGTCTCTTCCACAAGAGAAAAAAGCCACTCTGCTGAAGCCCAGAGGCCAGAAGGGATGCTTCTGAACAGGACACCCTGCAGCCCCTGGCAACAGAGACATCACTATCACCTTGGTGCTCCCTGTCAGCACAGTCCCCAGCATCACCCTCAGCTTAAATTCCCAGAGATACCTCCTGGAGTCCCTGGGGGGAAAGACTCTGAGAAGAATGACCTGCAAGACAGTCAAGCCAAGCTCAATGTCATCCTCAAACCAGCAAGCGTTCCTGAGAATGTCCAGCCTGTGGTGCCCCAGGCATCATAGGGCCAGCCTTTCCTGGGCCAACTTATTCCAGGTAAGCCATTGCAGGGCCAAACTTTACAAGGTCAGGTTTTACAGGGGCAGATGATGCCAGGCTATACTCACAAGAGGCCCAGCCTTCCAGAATCTGGCTTGAGAAATAAGATGAAATATTTTCTACACTGTATTAACCCCAAAACCAAAGGCAAAGGGCATGAGGAATCCATGTCCTCCCCATGTGAGAAAGTGGCTAACACAAGAAAAGAAAATGTAGCAAAGAGCCTGGCTCCAGCCAAAAGTCCCAAGGGGCGAACTAAGACAGAGGAGACAAGAGGGGACCCAAAGGCCCAATTTCTGCCTACTGAGAAGCAGGTGGGCCTGGCCTTCTTGGATGGTCCCCATTCCCCAGACAGTAAGCTCCGGCACCGCTCCCACTCCCATCAACTCCACTCTGCCTCAGTCCTGGGCATCCCCCGCCGCTGCCCTCGGCCCTGTCCACGAGTGGCTTGTGCCATCCAACCAGGGGACCCGCGCTCACTCTCACCTCTCACCTCAGATGGAAACATTGGTCTGCTCAAGAAGACCCAGTGCATTCGAAAGACTCTGTAGTCTCCTCAACGTCTGCATCCCTTGAAGAGGACTGCTACTGTCATTTTCATTAATGTACAGGTGGGCAGAGTGCCACCCAAAATATACTCTATATCTCTAAGCAGAGAGGTGTCTGTCTGCTCCTCCTCTCTACTGTGGTGTGTTCAAGGAAGGCATAAGGGAGGTAAATGTCCTTTTTATCTAGGGAAGGAGTTTTAACTCACACTTAAGCTGGGTCGCACTCCACACAACAACACCCCCTCCCCGGACTGTGGATAAAGGAACTGGAGCAGAGAAGGAAGGCCCTTGTCTAAGGTACACTGAAGGTAAAGGTCAGGCTTGACTTCTATTATGGCGACCTTGGGCCCAGAGGAGCCATGTGGACATGAGGATAGTACTGTCAAGAAGGAGTGGCCAGGAATCCCACAGGCAAAATTCACTGATGACTTCTATATATGCCCACAATCTGGAGGGGAGTGCCAGTCTTCCAACCTTGAGGAGGCGCTTTGTTTACCAACAGCATGTAGCTAATATGACTAACGTCAAAAGCAAATGGTAGAATCTCCCCTCTCTGCTCCCTGTTGGTTATTCGTTAGATCTTTCTGGAGAACTCACCTAGGAGGCTGCTGTAGCTCTCTTGCCTATATCCCACTTCCACTGCCTAACAGCTGCATGGAATGAATGATACCTGGAATGAAGATCACAGTAGGACATGGAGAGGGGCTTGTCCCCCACCCCCAAGGGTAGGCAGGGACAGAAGCAGAGAGGAAGACCATGTAGATGGGGGTCTGAGTCCCTGAGATAGAAGCTGACATGTTCCTGGGACTTCCCTGGTGGTCCAGTGGGTAAGACTCCACGCTTCCAATGCAGGGGGCCCAGGTTCAATCCCTGGTTGGGGAAGTAGATCCCGCACGCTGCAAGTAAGAGTCTGCATGCCGCAACTAAGAAGTCCGCATGCCACAACTAAGAAACCCGCATACTGCCACGAAGATCCCGTGTGCTGCGACTAAGATCCAGAATAGCCAAAATAAATAAATATTTTTTTTAAAAAGAAGCTGACATGTTCCTGAAGAAGGCATGATAAGAGAAAAGGCTGGTTTGCTATGTACTCAAAAGAAGTTGAGCCAGGAAGCCAACCCAATACCCAAGTGCTTTTAGAGCATGGAGAGGAATAAACTGAGTTTTAGTCTGTTGTCCATCGTGTGATGAAAAGAAGTGAGTTGAGCCTTATTGTCCAAAGGAAATGCAAATTAATTCAAAATTTCTGAACACTCACCCCCCACCCAACAAATCTGTTTCCCAATGTCAGGGATTGGTGTAACTATAAATCCATGTTTTTGCTCAGCCCAAACATGAAGTCAGTCACTGTGTTCTAATCTCGATATATCTCAATTTTGCCCCCTTTCTCCTGTGTTTACTGCCTCTGCTTGTTAGGTTTCTCATCCATAGGTATCTCATTCTTGCCTGAGTAATACAATAGTGTGTTATAACCCCAGGACTTAGGATAGCGGCTGGTGCATAATAATACCTTAATAGTACTTGAATCCAAAGTCGGGGCTGGGGAGGCAGACAAATCATTACATTCGTATGATGAGTGCTATCGAATAGGGAATACTGCCACAGGATTACTGGGGTACTCAGCTGATGAGGACCCCAGAAGGGTCACAATAAAAAGAACCTTGATTATGCTGTACACCTTAAACTTATACAGTGCCGAATGTCAATTATATCTCAAAACTGGAAGAAAGGGGAATTCCCTGGTGGTCCAGTGGTTAGGACTCCGCACTTGCACTGCAGAGGGCACAGGTTCAATCCTTGGTCAGGGAACTAAGATCCCACAAGCCGCTCGGCGTGGCCGAAAAAAAACTGGAAGAAAAAAACTTAAAAAAAAAAAAACCTTGAGGGCTTCCCTGGTGGCACAGTGGTTGAGAGTCCGCCTGCCAATGCAGGGGACACGAGTTCGTGCCCTGTTCCGGGAGGATCCCACATGCCGCAGAGCAGCTGGGCCCGTGAGCCATGGCCACTGAGCCTGCGCGTCCAGAGGCTGGGCTCCACAACGGGAGAGGCCACAACAGTGAGAGGCCCGCGTACCACCAAAAAAAAAAAAAAAAACTTGAGATGTGTCTTATATTCAATTAAAATATTTGCTTACTTACTATATGCAAGGTACTACAGTAAACACAACAAAGACACAGGACTTACACCACAGAGCTCATGATTTGATGTGATAGACAGTCTCACCTGCCCAAATTGTCTAATCAACATAAATACTTGAATGTCCAAAATTCACCTCTATAGAACAGTGAACTCCTGATTCCCTATTCCAACCATCATCTAATTACACATACATGCTCCAGTCACAGTATTCACAACATCAGTTAATAGCAACTCCATCTTTCCAGTTCTGAACAAAAACACTGGTGTCATCCTTCACATTTTTTTTCTAACCATCCACATCCAATCCATCCTGTTGTCTCTACCTTATGAAATGAATTCAGAACATGACCACTTCTCACTCTCTCTGCTGCTATGATTACTGCAGTATTATCATGACTAATCTCCCAGCTTCTGCCTGAGACCACACTTCCAACAGTCTTTTCTCAACAAAGAAGCTTGATGGTCCTCAGGGAAGGTCCTGGCTATAGATGATTAGATAGAAAGATAGATTACATCATGATGATGATGATGATGATGATGATGATGATGATGATGATGATGAAGAAGAAGAAGAAGAAATGGAGGAAGGGGTGAGGGAGGGGAGGGGAAAAATGAGGGGGAGGGGAGTGGGAGGAGAAGAATTAGGAGAATAAGAATAAGATAGATAGATAGATAGATAAATGGAGATGTAAAACCATGAGACTGGATAAGATCGCCAAGGCAATGACTGCAAATGAAAAACAGATCTAGGACCAGGCTTTGGGATACCCCAACATTAAGAAATTGGAGAAAAAAGTGGGAACCAATAAGCAGAGACTGAGAAGTAGTAGCCAGTGAGGTAGGAGGAGAACCAGGAGAGTGTGGCATACTGGAAGCCAAGAGAGGAACGTGTTTCAAGAAGAAAGTGGTCAGCTGCATGAAAAGTTGCCAATCTGCCAAGTAAGATGAGGACTCAGAGTTGATTATTAGATTTAACAACATAGAGATCATTCATAGCCTTGAGAAGACTAGACTAAGGTCAGAGACGGAGGCAAAGGCATAACTGGAGTGGATCCAAGACAGAGAGGAAGAGCAACTGGTGATAGCAAGTGTAATCAACTGCTTTAGGGAGTTTTGTTCCACAGAGGTGCAGAAAAATGAGGAGATAGAATCAAGAGGGCTTTTTTTTTTTTTTTTTTGCGGTACGCGGGCCTCTCACAGCTGTGGCCTCCCCCGTCGCGGAGCCCAGGCTCTGGACGCACAGACCCAGCGGCCGTGGCTCAAGGGCCCAGCCGCTCCGCGGCATGCGGGATCCTCCCAGACGGGGCACGAACCCATGTCCCCCGCATCGGCAGGCAGACTCTCAACCACTGTGCCACCAGGGAAGCCCCAAGAGGGATTTTTAAAGGTAGGAGATATAGCTTGTTGGATGTTGATGGAAAAGAACCAGTCAAGAGGAATAAACTGATGATGCAGGAGAGAAAGGGGGAACTGCTAGAGCAATGCCATGGTGCAGAAGTAACAGAATAGGAGTGAGTCCCCAGGTTCAGGGGTTGGCCTTGGCTAAAATCAGTAATCAGTAATGAGGAGGGACTTTGTGTATCATGAAAAGAACGGTTTCCCTACAATTAAGAGAACAGGGCAGGGGCTTCCCTGGTGGCGCAGTGGTTGAGAGTCCGCCTGCCGATGCAGGGGACACGGGTTTGTGCCCTGGTCCAGGAGGATCCCACATGCCGTGGAGCGGCTGGGCCCGTGAGCTATGGCCACTGAGCCTGCGCGTCCAGAGCCTGTGCTCCACAACAGGAGAGGCCACAGCAGCGAGAGGCCCGAGTAGTGCAAAAAAAAAAAAAAAAAAAAAAGAGAACAGGGCAAATACCTAAAGGGGTGAATGAGGAACTGGGAAGGATCGTGGCTGGGGGGAGGGCTGATACAGAGAGCCAAAGACAGAGATGAAGAGGAATGCTGGAAGTTACCATGGCAAGAGGTTTTTTAGGGCGTAAGAAGTCAGTAGCAGCATGTGAGCCCAGGTGGGCAAAAAAAAAAATAGTTGAAGTTGGTGATCACATGTGTGAAGAGGGTGGTCTTGGAATATAGGGGGAGAGATGTCAGAAAAAGCTCTAGATGCACAGAGCATGAAGAGGATGGGGCTTGAGACTGAGAAAAAGGGCAGGTGTGGCATCCTAGTGTTTATCCAGAGACTGGGGATGTCTGAGGGTAGGAGGAGAGAACTGGGAAGCAGAAAGACAAAGAGGCTGCCCTGAGTGATGGAAGGGACCTCTGTTTTGGACACCTCATTTCTCTCAGAAGGTGGCACGTCTGCATTTCCACCTCTGACCTACCACAGAGGAGCCAAAAGCTGCAGGAAGGGCAGGAAGTGCTGTAGCTTCCTCGTGCTGTGGTATGGGGGACTGTGGGATGCCCCTGCCTCACTGATTCCTAAGGAAATCCAGGATGGCTCAACATACCATCAAACCAGGACGTGGGGCAGGACTCTTCCTCTGATAGGACCCAGCACTTAGCACAATGTGTCCTGCTAGCAGGATGCAGAAAAGCCAGGATGCGAAGAAGCATGACTGTGTCCCTCCTCTGAAGGGTGATTCTGTGCCTAACAGATGGGAGCTCAGGCCCTGCTGTGGCCCCCCAAGGTGAGGAGGCACAAGGCCCAGGCCTGCTGAGCCACACCCTCCAGTGTTTTCCTAAAGCATCCCCAAAGATCATAGGGGGTCCTGTGGCAGGCACATCCTCCATGCCTGGTGAGAGCTGGGCAGAGAGCCACAGAGCAAGGAGAGGAGAGGGAGGCCCGGAATGAAGGGAATTGACTCAGAAGGGTCACAGCAGCATCACGTGGGAAGCTGAGGTTAATGTGCACACATCCTGGCTTAGGTGGAGCGGGTCCTTCCCATGTATCCCACCTGCCACGTGCCGGCATTGGCTTATGCTGCTGACCAGGTTGTGCAACAAAGGGCTAGGGGCACAGAGAGGAGCTGGAACCAAGACCTTCAGGATTCTCAGTTCTCAGCAAAATCAAGAGCTGAGAGAAGACAGAGTCAGAGCCTATGATTCATGCAGGATGTTGTAGAAGGATGAAGCCTTGCTCATCCCATCCTATAACCCTAGCACAAGCCCCACCTTCCAGCTCCCCCTCGGCTCAAGAAGTAAAATCAGAATGAAAACTCTCACGGCAGGGCACAAAATCAGGTATTCACTGCTCCAGAATTGCTGGTAGATGCTAGGGATATAGCAATGCTTGCTTGGGAACTTTGGAGTTCGCCTCTGCCCTCTGAGATACCATACTGTCGTGGCGAATGGCTCTGACCTTCTGGAGCCCTTCTCCTGGGCTCTGCAGAGAGCATTTCAGAATTCTACAGAGCATTTCAGGCAACTGAGTGCCTGCAGTGCGGGAGAATGGCTTCTCCACAAAATCACTTCTCTTGTTAAACACCAAGTCCCAGCAAATAGGGACCGTGGCTGCTTTGTTACTTTACCTCCTCACTGCAGCCCACGCAGGGAGGGCAACAACCACAGGATGCGCACAGGAGTAAACCCCAAGGCGCTGCTGCTTCCTGCACCTGTGAGAGGGGCTGAGCCTCTGCCCCTCACCATTCATCCAAAGCCTGCTGCTCCACCTGCTCCACGGCACAGGCCTGGGCCGTCACAGAATGAAGGACAAGAGTAGTTCCGTGTCTACGGCAGGGACAGGAAATAAGGGAGGACAGCCGTGAGGGTGTGTGGGGATGTGAGGAATGAGCACAGGCAGGCCTGTAAGGTGCTGGGGGACGCAGAGGACCAGATGCCTAACGGGGCTTGTGGAGGACTGTCCATTCCCACGCGCACAGACAGTGAGGCCAGGACCCTGAATACTTGAGCTGGATGAGAGCATGGGGAGGAAAGAGGGGGCCTGAAGGAGATCTCTGTTTCCAGAAGGAGGGGTGCATGCTGCCAACTGCCCCCCTTTCCTGCCTTGTCCCCCTCCTCCACTGTAACTTCTCTGGGTCCACAGCCGGGCAAAGAGCATATCGGGGGCTTTCCAGAGTGTAGCATTCCCAAGGTCAAGCCCCACACAGAGGCCTCAGGGGCAGGGCCCTGGGCAGGCAGCCGGACACATGGGAATCCAGAGAGTGGGAAGGGAAAGGAAGCCAATCTCTTGCAGTAAATAGTGCTGGCAGCTGGGGCGCATCAGGGGAGAGGGTCAGGGGAAAGTGAGAGGCCAGAGCAGAGTCTCACACACAGTCAAAGACACATGCGTACAGACACCTAGCCACACAGACACATACACAGGAGGACATAAAGTCAACAACGCCACTCAGAAGCTAACTCAGAGTACCCAGAGACATGTTCAGGAAACACACCTGCATAGACTCGTGAATACCCTGAGTCAGACATGCCCCAGCAGACTCTGGCACCACACACATTCAGACAGACACAGCCCATCTTGCAGGCCCACAAACACAAATGCATTCCCAATCCATCCTTCCCAGCCTTTCTCCCCAATAAAACTAATAGGCCACCTCAGGCCAGGTCTGTTTATCCACCTCTAAACTCTGGTTTGTAATTTCTGTCCCATTGCCTGTCCTTTAATAAGGACAGTCTTGGATCCACGCACACACCCCTGGTCTCAACAACTTGGCTGTGTGCTTTTAAAGGAACGCCACGGTCAGCAAATCAGTCCCCTGCCCTCTTCAGCAGCCCCGTCCTTCACCTACACTCCCATCCCTACCCCCGGGAGCGTCCCCAGTTTACCGCAGGCTCCTGACCCTCAGTCTCTCTGATGCAGCAGAAACAGAATCTAAAGGAAGAGTAAACCAGACAGACCTACTCTGTCAAAATCCCCCTCAGGAAACTGTGAAGAACCAGCTCCTGACTCGTCAGGAAGGAGCCCTTGATACAGGGCATGACCACATGTGTCGCTCTACCCCAAACTTCAACTGCAGTCCATGCCTTTCAACCCTAACCCTAACCTCAACTCCAGCCCCATTCACAAACAACTCTAAAACCAGTCCTTCAAGTGAGACCCTCAGAATAACTGTACCTCATAAAGGTAATGCTGCTGGGTATTACCCAAAAGATGTTTACATGGCCAGGTAAGTTCAGGATAGAAAACTGCGATGTTCCCTCTCCCCAGGAGCTAGATGCCTACTTCCCTCTAGTCGATCGCAGCTTCAGGGATCATATGGCCATTTATAACTCTCAAGTGCAGAAGGCCAGAAAATGTCCAAAACCTCTCATCTAAACCAGATCAATATCACACAATACGCATAAGGTTAAGTCCCTCTCCAGACTATCTCAGAAGCTTAAAACTGACCCCCAACACAAAATGTATCTCCTTGATCCATTTTGATCCCAATTTTAAACTCAAACAGTATCCTACTCCAACCCTAACACAATCCTAATCGAAGATGCACTAGCTCTTTTTTTTCCTAAAGATCGAGTTAGCTTTATTGAACAGTTCATGAATTGGGCAGCATTCCGTTTAGCAAGTAGAGGGGAGCTCAAAAGGCTATAGAAAAAGAGAGGTTTTTAAGAGTATGACAAGGAAGTCAAAAACAAAAAAAGATTATTTCAGGGTTAGGTAATCTATCTATAGGGGATGAAGGAGATCTATGTGCCAGGTTACCTCATCTTCCTTTGGGGGATGGAAAGGATTACCTCACTGGTGTGGACCAGAAATTTCCACACTGATCAGTTTGGATTACATTCTTGGAGATGGCTGTAACTTCAATAAGGTCAGGTATTAAGTCTTCCTTTTAGCATAAGTGACTCCATTTTGGGCCTGTCATTTCTTTTTTAACAGGGAAATGGTGCCAGATCAACTCAGATAGGACACCCCTACTCCACCCACACTTCAGAGTGCTGGAGAAGAAAGCAGACTTTTATAGACCCTTTCAATTCTCACCATGTAGATAAGCAGATTCTCCAGCTACTATAGGTGAGATCTACAACATGCACTAGCTCTTATCAACAGGAACCATAAACGCAATTCCAAATCCTACTTTAACATCACCGTGATTCCAGCCCTATGCTTACCGCTACCTACCTCCAATCCGTAACCACTGTGTCAGTGCTGTTCCAAGCATAGTCCTAACTCTAACCCTGTCCCTAGGTAGCCACACTTTGAGTAAAGTCTGCAACTATGCTGGGCACACAAATATCACACACTTATGAAGGTAATGGGTCATCTGCAGTCCAGGAAGCAGTAGCTCCCTCAGTAACAGCTGCACAGTCATCAGGGCAGCTTGTCCCTGGTGGGCTCAGTGCTCAGCTGGGAACCCAGGAGCACCAAGGCACCCAAGCCCTTTGACCCTTGTTACACATACAAGCGTACAGGGGCCCAGCTCACCCCAAGCCCTGTTCTAGCCCAGCTTCTGAGCTGAAATTCCTGCCATACCCCTCCCCGGCTCCTGCCTGCCAAGCTGGGAGCATCTGTTGCGCTGAAAGCCCCACCAGGCAGGCACAAATGGGCCTGAGGCCTGGAGCTGAAGGGAATGTGGCCTCTTCCCAATGTGGGCAATTCCAGACTCCTGCAACACCCACACCTAGGACCTCCACCCCGGAGCCAGGCCCAGGTGCCCGTCCTAAAGAGGTAGTGGGTCTGCCGACACTGGGGGTGAGTAGGGGTGGATCAGCACACCTCCTCTCCCAGGCTCCAGGGTCTCAATCTGGCGTTAGGGTGTGTTCACTCTGCGCTCATCAGCAGAGGTAAAGCTGAAGTGAGCCACGTGCACCTCCCTCACCTCTCACCCTCGGCACCAGGACCTCCGGTGTAGCAGTCCTCTGTACCTCGGCCACCGCAGAGATTGTCAAACACTACCTAGGCTCTCTCGAGAGCTCACACCAAGCCAAAGCCTTCACCCAACAGACTGGAACACTTAGGTGGATACTCACAGGTCAGATGTGTAGCCATCCAAGTCTCTGCGTCCCCTTCCTTACCGTCTACATCCAGGCTGGCCTGAGGACAAGAGAGGGGCTTGGTTCAGGGCTGCAAGCTCCAGACCCCTACAGCAAACTTAAGGTTCGGGTGGGACTGTGAGGTGAGATGAGCCCAAGCCAGCAACTGAGGGCAGAGGAATGGCTGGATGACAGACCTGGGGCCCCAGAGAAGGAGAAGGATAAGAACTCCTCTCACCATCTCAGGTCCTTTCCTGGGGACTGCATCTACATCTAAGCTCCACTTCCTTCCAGGTTCTCTTGGTGCCTCCCTCTCATGCCCCCACCTCCACCCCATAGGCTCAGACACCTGCACCCTAGTGTATGGCAGGGACTTCCTGTCATCTTCCTGCTCTGAGAGTAGCTATTTCCAGCCCTGACTTTATGTCCAGCCAGGTTTCTACCTCCGGCAAAGTCCCCACTCTTTCCTTCCCTTCCTTTAGGGCCCCTAACTTAGGTTCTAAGCCCCAGGAGCAAGTAAGGAGGTCCCAATGCCTCCAGTATGGAACATCTCCCTGAGGCCGGTCTACCACTACAGGGTCAAGTTCAGAGGTAGGGACTTAGGGTAGATCCTAGGAAGAGCTTCCCAAATTGAGGAAAGGCAGTTGAGGATGGGACCTAAAGCAGCTGTGGACACCATCTAACAAACAAGAGGCCCTCATGATGGCATAAACAAGGGGAATGGGGCAGTATGTCCTGGGAGAGAAAGGGAACCTAAGATTTTAGAAGAGGAAACGTCTTAGTCCCCAACTCTTCCCTGTCATGTTCTCCCTCATTCCACAAGCTGTGCCAGGGCAGAAAGTCCTCCCCTCAGGAAGATTGGGGGTACGTCATCCCAGCTTCCTCTTCCCCCAGACCACCTTTGTTCCCTTCCACTGGCTCTGAGCCCATCTGGAATTTGGGATGGGGAGCCAAATAGGCCCAGGTGGCTCTCCCAGCCCCACCCTACCAAATTCTTGGAAGTACCTGGACAGCTTGGTAAAAATACAGATAAATATATACAGCTTGGTAAAAATACAGATCCTTTGGCCCTATTCTGAGATTCTGTTTAAGATGGTCTGGGGTGGTGCCTCTAATTCTGTATTTTTAATAAGCTGCTTGAGTGATTCTGAAGTGCAGCCAAGTTTGGAAACAGTGTAAACAATCTAATATGATATGACTCTGGAATCATATACATGTCCCCCCAAGTCCATGCTATCCCACCTCTCTGGGAACTCTTCAGAGATAGGCTGCTCACTACTTACTTAGCCACTTCCACAAAAGGTAGGGCAGGTGTGGAAGGGGAGATTTTAGAGATGGGAATTAAAAGCTTTCTCATGCCAGGATTTGCCATAAGACCAGGTAAAAGACGCAAGAAATCTTATCTCCTTGTTTTTTCCCGGTCCTGTTCCAGGAATGCCAGCCAACTTGCCAACTGGGGCACTCCCTGCCCTGCTTAAGGTCTCAGCCTGTTGTAAAACCGCAGACTCAAGATCTCAATTATCTCTCTTCAAATTCACTCAGGTTCCAGCCCCTCTGTTCTGTGGGCCTTGAGAAGGCCCATACCACATCCTCATCCCCATCCCAACAATATCCCCATCTCCAATCCCCATCCCCTCTGCATCCCAACCTTCCCCAACAGCAACACCCCTATTATGGGCACAATCTTTCTATCACTATCTTGTACCTGGCCCATGCTGTCCTGACTGCATCCCTCCCAATCTGTCCTCTCTATATCTCCCTATGGTCTCGCATTTCCATAAAGCTGGGGTGAGCCTGGTGGTGAGGGGCACACTGGGTTTAGCACTCTGGGAACCAGATGGATTTTCCAGTCCTAACCTGGTGATCACAACTCTGAGGTTCTACACTGGTTTTAAACATAGATTCTAAGTCAGGACCTGATAATCCTCACACACTACACTCCAGCATAAATTCCAAATTGAGGGCTTCCCTGGTGGCACAGTGGTTAAGAATCCACCTGCCAATGCAGAGGACACAGGTTCAAGCCCGGGTCCAGGAAGATCCCACATGCTGCAGAGCAACTAAGCCTGTGTGCCACAACAACTGAGCCTGCACTCTAAAGCCCACGAGCCACAACTACTGAGCCCGTGTGCCACAACTATTGAAGCCTGTGTACCTAGAGACCATGCTCTGCAACAAAAGAAGCCACCACAATGAGAAGCCCATGCACCACAACAAAGAGTAGCCCCCGCTTGCTGCAACTAAAGAAAGCCTGCACAGCAACAAAGACCCAATGAAGCCAAAAATAAATAAATAAATAAATATTTAAAAATTCCAAATGGATAAAAGATTTACAATGTTAGAAATTAAATACAGAAATGACAGCATGAAAAATGTCAGACTAGAAAGCTCTAGGGTCAGCCCCTCCACCGAAGCAACCACTGAGCTGAAAAGAGCAATTGGAATCACCTATTTCAGAATTCTGGAACCTAACTGAGCACATAACAATCAGGGGAGTGCTTGATGAAGGCAGAGGATGTTGATCTTTCATAAGGGAACATCATGCATGAACTAGCTACTAGTCAATGCTGTAGGGACGGCAGCCCACATTCCCGGAGTGGCTGGCTGGTGGCAGAGAACCTTGTCCTCCAAATATTGGGGGCTTTACATTTTGGTTGGTCTGGGGGTTCCCGGAGAGATAGGTGCAGATGCTTGCCTTGGTTTTAGCCCTCTTGGGCTGCAGTAGCTTCCACAGTGGCATATATCAGAATATTTAAGGGGACATAACTCTTTTGTGGGAGAGGGGGAGAGAAATCTTTATCAGGTCATTGGCTGACCACAGAAGTAAGAGAACAGAAACCTCAGGGACCACACACAACAAAGAATACACTTGGCAAAACTTATTTGGAAAAGTCAAAATGGACAGCTACAGCCCTCAACAAGTAAATATCTGAAACCCCTAAGGAGTGGAAGAATCAGATTTCCAAAGACACCACATTTTAATACTCAGAATGTATAGTTCTCAACAAAAAATTAACAAAGCATACAAAGAAACAGGGAAGTATGACCCATTCACAGGAAAAAAGAGAATTTGACAAAAACCATCCCTAAAGAAGCCCACACATTGGACATATTAGATGAAGACTTTAAATTAACTGTCTTAAATATGCTCAAAGAGCTGAAGGAAACCATGGGCAAACAACTAAATTCTAGAGCCAAAAATACAATAACAAAAGTGAAAAAATTCACTGAGGGAGTTCAACAACAAATTTGAGAAGGCAGAAGAAAGAATCAGCATACTTGAAGATAAGGCAATTAAAGTTATTGAGTCTGAGGAGCAGGATAAAAAGATAAAGAAAAACGAACAAAGTCTGAGAGACCTATGGGATATCATCTAACATACTCACCACAGGAGTCCCATGAGAGAGAGAACAGAGCATAAAAAAAGTTTTTGAAGAAATAATGGCTGAAAACATCCCAAATCTGATGAAGGCATGAATATACATATTCACAAAGTTCAAAAAATTCTAAGCAGAATAAACTCAAAGAGATCCATACCAAAACACATTATAGTCAATTTGTTGAAACCCAAAGATAATATTGAAATTTTGAAAGCAGAAGAGAGAAGTGACTCACTACATACAAGGTATTCTCAGTAATATTAACAGTTGATTTCTTCTCTGAAACTATGGAGGCCAGATAGCAGTGGGATGATATATTTAAAATCTTGAAAGAAAAAACTATCAAACAAGAATTCTGTATCTGGAAAAACCATCCTTCAAGAATTAAGGAAAAAGTAAGACATTTCCAGATAAACAAAAGTACAGGAAGTTCATTACCAGTAGACTTGCCTATGAGAAATGCTAAAGGGAATCCTTCAGGATGAAAGGACAGGACAATAAATGGTAACTTGAAGCAATACAAAAAAATAAAGACCTCTGGCAAAGATAACCACATAGGTAAATATAAAAGATAGTATATTATATTTTTGGTTTATAACTCCTCTTTTTTTCCTTTGAGAATTAAAAGGCATAAATAATAATTATAAATTGATGTTAATGGGTACACAATATATAAAGATGTAATCTGTGACAATAACTATATAAAGGAGGTAGAACTAAGATGTATAGGAGCAGAGTACTATTTGTTTGTACTATTGGAACAAAGTTCGTATTATTCAAACTAGATTATTATAAGTTTAAGATGTTAATTTCAATCTCCAAGCTAACTACTAAGAAAATAACTTAAAAATATACAGAAAAGGAAAAAGAAGGGAATCAAAATGGTACACTAAAAAAATCAACTGAATACAAAGAAAGGCAGTGATGGAGGAAATGAGGAAAAAAATCATATAAGATATACAGAAAACAAATAGCTAATTGACAGAAATAAATCCTTCCTTATAAGTGATTTAAATAAATGAGTCACGAGTATGAAATGTACAGTGTCAATATAATCAATAATTATGTAATATTTTGTATGGTGACAGATGGTAACTAGACTTATTGTGGTGATCATTTTGAAATGTATAGAAATAGTTCCTGCACCAGGAACTAACATAGTATTGTAGGTCAGTTGTAATTCAAAAACAAACTCATAGAAAAAGAGACTGGATTTGTGGTTACCAGAGGTGGGGGTGTGGGAAGGGGGGATTGGATGAGGGTATTCAAAAGGTACAAAATTTCAGTTATATTAATTATGTTGTACATCACATAACTGTATAACACTACTATATGTTGTATATGAAAGTTGTTAAGAGTAAATCCTAAGAGTCCTCATCACAAAGAAAAAAATTTTTTTCTATTTCTTTAATTTTGTATCTATATGAGATGATGGGTATCCAGTAAACTATTTGTGGTAATCGTTTCATGATGTATGTAAGTCAAATCATTATGCTGTACACCTTAAACTTATACAGTGCTGTATGTCAATTATATCTCAATGAAACTGGAAGAAAAAATAAACAACATGAAAAAATAAAGTAAATGAGTTCAACTCTCTAATTAAAAGGCAGAGATTATCAGAATGGATAAAAAAAAAGCATGATCCATCTATATGCTATCTACAAGAGACTAACTTGAGATACAAATACAGAGCTTTAAAGTAAAAGGATGGAAAACAATATCCCATGCAACTAGTGACAAAAAGAGAGCTGTGGTAGCTATATTACTGTCAGACAAAATACACTTTTTGTCAAAAAAGGTTATAAGGGACCAAAGGGACATTGATAAACTGTTTGATACAGCAAGATACAACAATTATAAACAACTGACAGCCAAGCCTCATAATATATAAAGCAAAAATTGACAGAATCAAAGAGGAGAGTTGACAGTTCTACAATAATAGTTTTAGAATTTAATATCTCACTTTCAATAATGGATAGAATAACCAGACAGAAGATCAAGAAGGAAATAAGAGAACTTGAGCAACACTATAAATGAATTAGACCTAATAGATATACACACCAAAAACACTCTGCCCAACAACAGGAGAATACGTATTCTTCTGAAGTTCCCATGGAACGTTCTCTAGGACAGACGATATGATAGGCCACAAACAAGTCTAAATAAAATTTTAAGACTGAAATCATACAGAGTATCCTTTCTGATCACAATAGAATAAAACTAGATATCAGTAACAAAAGGAAAAGTGAAAAATTCAGAAATATATGGAAATTGAACAACACACTCAAACGATGCATCAAAGAAGAAATCACAAGGCAAATTAGAAAATACTCTGAGACAAATGAAAACAAAAACATAATATACCAAAACTTTTGAGATCCAGTGAAAGCAGTGCTAACAGGAAAATTTATAGCTGTAAATGTTTACATTTTAAAAAGATTTCAGGGACTTCCCTGGTGGTCCAGTGGTAAAGAATCCACCTTACAATGCAGGGGACACGGGTTCAATCCCTGGTCAGGGAACTAAGATCCCACATGCCACAGGGCTACTGAGCTTGCGCACCTCAACTAGAGCCTGCACACCACAATTATAGAGCCCACTCACCGTGGAGCCTGTGAGCCACAACTAGAGAGAGAAAAACCCACACACCACAATTACAGAGAAGCCTGCGTACCACAATTAAGACCCTGAATGCCACAACTAAGACCCAATGCAGCCGAAAAATAAATAAAATAGATAAATAAATAATAAATAAATCTTTTTAAAAAAGAAAGAAAATACTTTGAGACAAATGAAAACAAAAACATAATATACCAAAACTTTTGAGATTCAGTGGAAGCAGTGCTACAAGGAAAATTTATGGCTGTAAATGTCTACATTTAAAAAGAAGATTTCAGGTACTTCCCTGGTGGTCCAGTGGTAAAGAATCCACCTTCCAGTGCAGGGGACGTGGGTTCAATTCCCTGGTCAGGGAACTAAGATCCCACATGCCGCAGGGCAACTAAGCCCATGCGCCACAACTACTGAGCTTGTGCACCTCAATGAGAGAGTCCACGTGCCACAAACCACAGAGCCCACATGCTCTGGACCCCGAGTGCCATAACTACAGAGCCCACGTGCCCTGCACACCACAACCAGAGAGAGAAAACCCACACACCGCAACTAGAGAGAAGCCTGCGCACTGCAATGAAGAGCCCAAGCCGCAACAAAAAGATCCCGCACACCTCAGCAAAGACCCTGTGTGCCACAACTAAGACCCAATGCAGCCAAATAAATAAATAAATAAATAAATAAAAAGATTTCAAATCAATAACCTAACTGTACACTTTAAGAGATTAGAAAAAGTCAATAAAACCAAACCCAAAAATAGCAGAAAGAAGGAACTAATACAGATTAAAGCAGAGACAAATGAAATAGAGAATACAAAAAACAGAGAAAACTAAACAAAACAAAAAGATGGTTCTTTGACAAGGTCGACAAAACTGACACAATTGAGGTTAGACTGACTAAGGAAAAAGAAAGAAGATTCAAATTAGTAAAATCAGAAATGAAACTGGGAGCATTACTACAATTTCATAGACATGAAAAGTGTTATGAGAGGATACTATGAACAATTGTACATCAACAAATTGGGTAATCTAGATGAAATGGATAAAGTCCAGAAACACAAAAATTATCAAAACTTACTCAAGAATAAATAGAAAATCTAAATAGATCTATAACAAGTAAGGAGATTCAATCAGTAATGAAAACATCCCAACAAAGAAAAACCCAGGACCAGATGACTTCACTAGTGAATTCTACCAAATATTATTTTCTTCCAAACATTTAAAGAAGAATTTGCATCAATCCTTCTCAAACTCTTCCAAAAAATTGAAGAGGAGGAAACATTCCCTAACTCATTTTATGAGGCAGCATTACCCTGATACCAAAGCCAGACAAGGACACTACAAGAAAATAAAAGTACAGGTCAATATCCCTGATGAACATAGATGTAAAAAGTCTCAACAAAATACTAGCAAACCAAAGTCAACAGCAGATTAAAAGAGTCATACATGGCGATCAAGTGAGATTTATTCCAGGGATATGAGGATGGTTCAACATCCACAAATCAATCAATGTGATACACCACATTAACAAATTGAAGAATAAAAATCATATGATCAACTCAATAGATGAAGAAAAAGCATTTGACAAGTTTTAACACCCATTTATGATAAAAACTCTCAATAAAGTGGGTATAGAAGGAACGCACTTCAACATAATAAAAGCCATGTATGACAAGCCTTCAGCTAACATCATACTCAAATGTGAAAAGCTGAAAGTTTTTCTCATATGATTAAGAACAAAAGATGAGTGTTTATTATCACCACTTCTATTCGACTTAGGACTAGAAGTCTTAGCCAGAGCAATTAGGCAAGAAAACTTATATATGTACATAAAATCCCAAACACTTCACCAAAAAACTGTTAGAACTAAGAAACAAATTCAGTAAATTTGCAGAATACAAAATCAACATACAAAAACCAGTTGCATTTCTATACACTAACAGCAAACTATCTGGAAAAAAATTAAGAAACAATCCCATTTACAACAGCATCAATAACAATAAAATACTTAGGAATAAATTTAACCAAGGAGGTGAAAGACCTATACACTGAAAACTATGAGACACTGATGAAAGAAATTGAAGACACAAATAAATGGAAGGATATCCTGTGCTCTTGGATTGGCATATTAATATTGCTAAAATGTCCATAACTACCCAAAGTGATCTACAAATTCAATGCAATCACTATCAAAATTCCAATTGCATTTTTTCACAGAAACAGAAAAAATTCTAAAATTCATGTAAAACCACAAAAGACCCCAAATAGCCAGAGTAATTTTGAGAAAGAAAAGCCAAGGGGCTTCCCTGGTGGCGCGGTGGTTAAGAATCAGCCGACCAATGCAGGGGACATGGGTTCAAGCCCTGGCCCAGGAAGATCCCACATGCCGCGGAGCAACCAAGCCCATGAGCCACAACTACTGAGCCTGTGCTCTAAAGCTCGCGTGCCACAACTACAGAGCCCACATGCCACACTACTGAAGCCCATGCGCCTAGAGCCCATGCTCTGCAACAAGAGAAGCCACTGCAATGTGAAGCCCACACACTGCAACAAAGAGTAGCCCCCACTCACCACACCAGAGAAAGCCCAAACACAGCAACAAAGACCCAATGCAGCCGAAAATAAACATTAATTAATTAATTAGTTTAAAAAAAAAAAAAAGAAAAACCAAGCTGGAGGCATCATGCTTCCCGATTTCAAACTATATTACTAAGCTACAGTAATCAAAACAGTACGGTACTGGCATGAAAACAGACACATAGACCAGTGGAATAGATTACAGAGCCCAGAAATAAACTCATGCATATACGGTCAACCAATCTTTGAAAGGGGATCAAGAGCACAAAATAGGGAAAGGATAGTCTTTTCAAAAAATGGTGTTGGGTTTTCCCTGGTTGCGCAGTGGTTAGGAATCCGCCTGCCAATGCAGGGGACACGGGTTCAATCCCTGGTCCAGGAAGATTCTACATGCTGTGGAGCAACTAAGCCCGTGAGCCACAACTACTGAGCCTGCGCGCCACACCTACTAAAGCCCACATGCCTAGAGCCCATGCTCTGCAACAAGAGAAGCCACTGCAATGAGAAGCCTGTGCACTGCAACAAAGAGTAGCCCCCGTTCACTGCAACTAGACAAAGCCCATGCACAGCAATGAAGACCCAACTCAGCCAAAAATTAAATAAATTAAATAAATTAAGAAAAAAAATGGTGTTAAAAAAATGGATAGTTACATGTACAAGAATGATACTGGACCCCTACTGTACACCACTCAGAAAAATTCAAATTAAAAACTTAAATGTAAGACCTGAAACCATAAAACTCCTAGAAGAAAACACAGAAGAAAATCTCCTTGGCATCAGTCTTGGCAATGATATTTTTGGATATGATAACAAAGGCAGAAATAAACAAGTAGGAGTATATCAAACTAAAAAGGTTCTGTATACTCTTTCCCTGCCTCCGCTGAGTAACTCAGAGGTGGAGGTTGGGGTACATTCAAGATTCAGTTCCACCCATTACCCACCACCATGGCCGAGGAAGGCACTGGTGCTGGAGGTACAATGGACGTTAATACTGTTTTGCAAGAGGTGCTGAAGACCACCCTCATCCGCAATGGCCTAGCACATGGAATTTGCAAAGCTGCAAAGTGTTAGACCAGTGCCAAGCCCATCTTTGGGTGCCTGCATCCAACTGTGATGAGCCTGTATAAGTCAAGTTGGTGGAGGCCCTCCATGCTAAACATCAAATCAACCTAATTAAGGTTGATGACAGCAAGGAACTAGGGGAGTGGGTAGGACTCTGTAAAACTGACAGAGAGGGAAAACCCTGTAAAGCGGCTGGTTGCAGTTGTGTGGTGGTTAAGGACTATGGCAAAGATTCTCAGGTCAAGGATGTCATCAAGAAGTACTTCAAATGCAAGAAATGAACAAATTAAAGACTTGGCTCTTTAAAATAAATAAATAAATAAGCAAGTTTCTACACAGCAAAAGAAACAATCAACAAAAAGAAGAGGCAACCTAGGGACAGAGGAAATAGGAGAAAATATTTACAAACCATATATCTGATAAGGGGTTAACACCTAAAATATATAAGGAACTCCTACAACTCAATAGCAAAACAAACAAAAAAATCTGACTAAAAACTGGGAAAATGACCTGAATAGATAGTTTTCCAAAGAAGACATTCAAACAGCAAATGGGTATATGAAAAGATGCTCAACATCAATAATCATCAGGGAAATGCAAATCAATACCACAGAGATATCACATCACACCTGTTAGGATAGCTATTATCAAAAAGATAAGGGATAAGAAATGCTGGAAAAGGTGTGGAGAAACTGGGAACACTTTTGCATTGTTGGTGAGAATGTATATTTGTACAGCCATAATGGAAAACAGTATGGAAGTTCCTCAAAAAATTAAAAAAGAAATACCATATGATCCAGCAATCCCACTTCTGGGCATATATCCAAAGGAAATGAAATCACTACCTCAAAGTGATATACTCCCTTGTTCCTTGCATCATTATTCACAAGAGCCAAGATATGGAAACAACCTAAGTGTCTGTTAATATAATAGATGAATGGATAAAGAAGATGTGAGATATATATATATATATATATATATGTATATATATATACACACATAATAGAATATTATGCAGCCATAAGAAAAAGAAGGAAACCCTGCCATTTGTGACAACATGGATGAACCTGGAGGGCATTATGCTAAGTGAAATAAGTCAGAGAAACACAAATACTGTATGGTATCACTTACATGTGGAATAAAAAAAAAGGTCCAAACACATAGAAATAGAGAGTAGAATGGTGGTTGCCAGGGGCTGGGGGTGGGGAAAATGGGGAGATGTCTATCAAAGGGTACAAACTTTCAGTTATAAAATGATTAAGTTCTGAGGATCGAACGTACAGCATGGTGATTGTAGTTAATAATACTGTATTGTATACTTGAAATTTGCTAAGAAAGTAGATATCAAGCATTCTCACTACAAAAAAAAAGGAAAAGGTATAGCTATGTGAAGTGATGGAGGTGTTAATTAACTTGATTGTGGTAATTATTTCACAATGTATACATATATCAAATCATCACGTTGTATATTTTAAATATATACAATTTTGTCAATTATACCTCAGTAAAGCTGGGGGAAAAAACATAAGGGGAAATCTTCATGGCCTTGGATTTGGCAATGGTTTCTTAAATATGACACTAAAAACACAGGCAACCGAAGAAAAATAGATAAACTGAATTTTAAAATTTTGTGCATCACAGGACACTATCAAGAGAGTAAAAAGATGGAGCTGGAGGAATCAGGCTCCCTGACTTCAGACTATACTACAAAGCTATAGTAATCAAGATAGTATGGTACTGGCACAAAATCAGAAATACAGATCAATGGAACAGGATAGAAAGCCCAGAGATAAACCCACACACCTATAGTCACCTAGTCTATGACAAGGGAGGCAAAAATATACAATGTAGAAAAGACAGACTCTTCAATTAAGTGGTGCTGGGGAAATTGGACAGCTACATGTAAAAGAATGAAATTAGAACACTCCCTAACACCACACACAAAAATAAACTCAAAATGGATTCAAGACCTAAATGTAAGGCCAGACACTAAAAAACTCTTAGAGGAAAACATAGGCAGAACACTCTGACATAAATCACAGCAAGATTTTTTTTGACCCACCTCCCAGAGTAATGAAAATAAAAACAAAAATAAACAAATGCGATCTAATGAAACTTAAAAGCTTTTGCACAGCAAAGGGAACCATAAACAAGACGAAAAGACAACCCTCAGAATGGGAGAAAATATTTGCAAATGAAGCAACCGACAAAGGATTAATCTCCAAAATATACAAGCAGCTCATGCAGCTCAATATCAAAAAAACAAGCAACCCAGTCCAAAAATGGGCAGAAGACCTAAATAGACATTTCTCCAAAGAAGGCATACAAACCATAGATGGCCATAGATGGCCAACAAACACATGAAAAGATGCTCAACATCACCAATTATTAGGGAAATGCAAATCAAAACTACAATGAGGTATCACCTCACACGAGTCAGAATGGCCATCATCAAAAAATCTACAAACGATAAATGCTGGAGAGGGTGTGGAGGAAAGGGAATCCTCATGTACTGTTGGTGGGAATGTAAACTGATACAACCACTATGGAAAACAGTATGGAGGTTCCTTAAAAAACTAAAAATAGAACTACCGTATGACCCAGCAATCCCACTACTGGGCATATACCCTGAGAAAACCGTAATTCAAAAAGACACATGCACCCAAATGTTCATTGCACTATTTACAATAGCCAGGATATGGAAGCAACCTAAATGTCCATCAACGGAGGAACGAATAAAGAAGAGGTGGTACATATATACAATGGAATATTACTCAGCCCTAAAAAGGAACAAAATTGGGTCATTTGTAGAGACGTGGATGTACCCAGAGAGTGTCATACAGAGTGAAGTAAGTCAGAAAGAGAAAAACAAATATCATATATTAACACATATATGTGGAATCTAGAAAAATGGTATAGACGATCTTATTTGCAAAGCAGAAATAGAGATAGAAACGTAGAGAACAAATGTATGGATACCAAGGTGCAAAGGGAGGTGGGTGGGAGGAATTGGGAGATTGGGATTGACACATATACACTATTGATACTATGTACAAAATAGACAACTAATGAGAATGTACTGTATAGCACAGGGAACTCTACTTAATGCACTGTGGTGACCTAAATGGGAAGGAAATCCAAAAAAGAGGGGATATATGTATATGTATAGCTGATTCATTTTGCTGTACAGTAGCAAATAACACAACATTGTAAAGCAACTGTACTCCAATGAAAATTTTAAAAGAGAGTGAAAAGACAACCCACATAATGGGAGGAAATATTTGCAAATCATATATTTGATAAGGGTCTATTATCCAGAATGTACAAAGAACTCTTACAATTCATTAGTCAGATTTGTATTTTAGGAACAGTCCTCAGCCTGCTTGAAGGAACAGGAGAGTGTGGAGCCTGGAGTGAAACAAGGAGGCAATCACAGTGTTCCAGAGGAGAGGTGGTAAGGCCTGCACCAAGACAGTGGCTGGGGATAGAAGGAGGGCCTTTCAGGGACTTCCCTGGTGGTCCAGTGGTTAATAAGAATCCACGCTTCCACTGCAGGGGGCGCAGGTTCGATCGCTGGTCAGGAAACTAAGATTCCCGCATGCCACCAGGCACAGCCCAAAAAAATTAAAATTTAAAAAAAATTTTAATTTTTAAAAAAAAGGAGAGCCTCTCAGATTCAACTAATATTGAGGAGGTAGACTCAGGCAGCTTGGGGGACTGAATGGCTGTGTGAAGTTTTCATTTCCGCATACTAGTGAGGCTGGTTGCCAGGACAGGATCTGTCTTTCAGGAAGGAAAAGGAGGGAGATCCCTATACTTGCCTGGACAGAGTAGCTGGGGATGGGGGAAGTGAAAGTGTCTGCCTGCATAAATAGGCAGCACACCAGTCCCAGCCCACACACGGACCCCCAGTTTGGAGCTCTCCACCTCGCCCGAGCTCTACCGTGGCCATGGCTCAGTCGCTGATTCTGAGCATCCTTGTCCTAGTTCTGGCCTTCTGCATCCCCCAGACGCAAGGTATCAAGGAGGGAGTTGCCTAGGATGGGGGCAAGGGGGTGGAGAGGCCGGGGTAGGAGCCTCCAAGCAGCCCCTCACTCCCTGTGAACCCCACCTGCAGGCAGTGATGGAGGAGCACAGGACTGTTGCCTCAGGTACAGCCTAAGGAAGATTCCCACCCACGTTGTCCGCAGCTACCGGAAGCAGGAACCAAGCCTGGGTTGCCCCTTCCCAGCTATCCTGTAAGTGGGTACAAGGGGGTGGGTGCAGGCTGGCAGCTGAGTGGGAAGGCATGATGGGCAAGACTAAGACAGGCTTGCTAACCCCTGAACCCTAGGTTCTCACCTCGGAAACGCTCTCAGCCAGAGCTATGTGCAGACCCTAAAAAGGCCTGGGTGCAGCAGCTGATGCAGCGTCTGGACAAGCCAGCAGCCCCATGGAAACCAGCCCAGGACTGTAAGAAGGACAAGAGGGCCACCAAGTCTGGCAAGAAGGGAAAGAGCTCCAAAGGCTGTAAGAGGTAAGGAAGCTAAAGGGACGGGGGGTGGGAAGTGAAGGGGAGCCTTGATCATCCCCTCAAAGCCCTCTTCTGCCCTCCCAGGACTGAGACCCCAAAAGGGCCATAGCCCAGTGACGAGCCCGGAGCCCAGGAGGTCCCCACCAGTCTCATCAGGGCTTGGAGCTCCAGCCCAAGGGACAAGAGGTGGGCTAGGAGAGAAGGAGGACTCAGGGGGCCCAGAGCAGCCACCCCATGCTGGCCTCCCCTCACCCCTTCTCCAGCTTCAACCACCCCTTCTGTATACCCACCCTACCCTGCACGGCTGAGCTGCCCACATCAGGCCAGGCCTAGAGAGGCAGAGAAGGGAAAGTCCCATAGGAAATGTGAGAGGTGGCAGCAGGACTGTCCCCTCTGAGGAAAGGTCACCCAGGGCCCCGGACCTGACCGTGCTCCACACTGCACCCACCTCGTCTTTGTAAATATGATTTATACCTAACTGAATAAACAGCCATTCTGGCCTTCCTCCCAAGTATCTGTTCCTGTGTGTTTGTGTCCACAGAGAAGCCACTGTCACCACAGGGTGGAGTCACACACTCTGGGGTCCTGGCCAAGAGCTCAGGCTGGCAAATTCTATATCCTCACCCACCCCAAGAGTTTCCTTGCTTCCCAGGTGCCCAGACCTGTGGGCAATAAAAGGGAGGCTAACAGGAAGGGTGGGACCAGGGCTGCCCCTGGTCTCTGAGAAATCCCTGCCAATGAAGAGACAGTGGATCCCAGGCACATGTCCCCAACAGCTCCATAGGCCTCTGAGACCCTGAAGAGATCCCTTCCCTGATTCCGCCCAGCATTCTTTCACTCCCAGCTTCACCGGGGACTGCCTCCCCTTTCCTTGGGGTCTACTGGAGGGAGGCGGGAGCCTGGGCCTGCCTGTAACACAGGTGAACACAAGTTCTACCGAAACCTGCCCTACGCAGAGTTCCAGCCCTGGGAGCCCTCGAGAGCCCCTATCTCCTCCCAAAGACCCCAGAGGACTCCCTTCCGCCCTGACCGGTGAAGCAGGGTCTATGGCCTCTCCTTATTGTTTGATGGGGCTATGCGCTCTTTATTCCTGAGTTCTCTGTTCCTCCCTCAGCTTCCTTCCAGTTGGGAAAGCATCCTCCCCTTCCCTTTTCTCCTTTCTCCCCTAGGCGGGGCCTGGGGTACTTTAGCCCCTTTAACCTCTTGAGGCCAAGGAATAAGTCTCCAATGGCAGGAATTTGGAACCCCAGAACTCAGATGTAAATTAGTCTCCTCTCCAAGAAGGCTCCAGTCTAACTCTCCTCTACCTCTCCCTCCCCAGAGCAGAGATCCTCCAATTCCCCGCTTCGCCCTTAGGCTAGGAGAGAGAGGACCATTAGATGGGGCCAGGCCACGTGGGAAAGAAGGGAACAGATCCTGGGAGAGGGGCAAGGAACTAGAGGTGGTTGCCACCACCTTCTCCTTCCACCGGGGCCTGCGCATGCCACAGCACTTACCACTTATTATAGTCATTAAAATATTTGCCCTCTGCTCCTTCTGAGTACAGTGAAGACAGGGGATGCTCCCTACCTATCATCATGCGGCAGGTGTGATCTTAGTCTACAAACTCAGATGTTCAAGATTTACTGTACTTTAAAATGTTCTTTCAGGAGTTCCCTGGCAGTCCAGGGGTTAAGACTCGGCACTTCCACTGCCAGGGCCGGGGTTCAATCCCTGGTCAAGCCACATGGCATGGCCAAAAAATAAAATAAAATGTTCTTTCAATGAACCTACTCCAAGCCCCTGCACCAGAGCGCTGGCATTCCTGGGGTCCCATCTGCCAAGGGCTGTGCAAAGGTCAAAGAAACAGCAAGGCACAGGAGAGGCTTCCTACATGCCCTCTACCTCATCCCATCATTGGACATCAGTCTCACCAGTGAATGCTTTGGCCCCTGTGTTCCCAGCAGGTATGACTCCCCAGGTCCTGGACTCTCAAACTCTTAGCTCTGTGCCACATTTGAGCCATGGGAGCTCAGCTATGAGAGCCTCCAGGCTTGGACCTAGCTTCCCCAGACATCTCCCCAGAGCCATCTACTCAGGTGGCTTGCTTGCTTCATCCCAGTCAAGGATTAAAGCCCACTGCCCATACTGGCTGGACATACACACCAATCCCCTCCACAGTCTTCAAGAACTCTCTCCAAAACCCTCCCTCTTCCCAGTCCCTCCAAGGTATAACCTCTTCCCAGGTTTGCTTTAGACTTTTACAAAGGCAGAAGGGACTCTAATATCAGGGTGCTACTACTCTCAGCCCTACCAAAACCCTCGCTTGCTCTAAAGAGAAAAGAAAATCATCAGCAAAAAGAGAAAAAAAGGAAAACATAGGCAAAACAAAACAAAACTTCATATTTCACTAAATTATCCTGCCACACTGCATAGCTGGTATTTGCCTCAAGCCCTGCCCTGATTAGCATGCAATATAATATCTATCTTATCAGAGAATGAGTCCCTACTCTCCTTTTCTGCCTTCATCTTTGACAATACTGTCCTGTTCTTTCTTCTTTCTGTAAGATCCATAATTCAAAAAAATCAAATAATACATACTCATGGTTAAAAAAAATCAGAAAGTACCAAAAGGCTTATTCTGAACAACCATTTCCTGCAACTTTTAAGCTACTTCCTCTAGGACTTAGTGCCATATGTCTAAATACTTTGTTCATACCTCTGTTTCTTCATTTACCTATTTTTAAAGTTATCAACTGAGGGACTTCCCTGGTGGTACAACGGTTAAGACTCCACGTTCCCAATGCAGAGGGCCCAGGTTCGATCCCTGGTTAGGGAACTAGATCCCACATACATGCCGCAACTAAGAGTTTATATGCCACAACTAAGGAGCTGGTGAGCCACAACTAAGGAGCCTACCTGCTGCAAATAAGACCCGGCGCAACCAAATAATTAAAATTTTTTTTAAGTTACCTATTGACTTCCTATTATAAAAAGTGGAGATTTAGCTCTCTTACGAACCCTCTTCTCCTGTCACCCTAGCCTCTAAATATAGCTATACCACTATATTTAGACGATGATCAGAATTTACATTATGATGACCATGTAAATGTTGTTCACTGCAGAGCAAAGTAGCGTACTGTGCTTACTTTCCTTTTGTCACTGAGCTTTTTGTTTTTCATAAAGATTCAAATTGTTCTTCCTTTATTTAAAATACCTCTACCTTCCCATTATCACAGCCTCAGTATTTTTCAAACACTTCATCATAGGATTAAAGACCTAATGTTTAAAATATATGTTATAGAAGACAATATAGGTGAGGGTGGTTATAACCTTGAGGTAGAAAAAGAACTTGTTAAACATAAAACCATAAAACACAAACCACAGGGGGAAAGATCAACACCACCGAATTCAAAGACAAGTAGGAGTTCAGGGTAAAGATGGCAAATTAAACACAGGAATTTATTTTCACTCCTTCTTGAGCCCCAACTAAAACTAAAGTAAGTGTTTCTAAGGACTTCCCTGGTGGTCCAGTGGTTAAGAATCCGCTTTCCAATGCAGGGGATGTGGGATCGATCGGGGAACTAAGATCCCAAATGCCACAAGGCAACTAAGCCCGCGCTCCACAACTAGAGAGGCCACGCTCCACAACAAAGACCCAGCGCAGCCAAAAAATAATAATAATAATAATAAAATAAATAAAGTAAATGTTTCTGGTGTGTGTATACATTTTTAAAGGCATCAAATCACAAAGACCCGAATGGGAGGGGAGATAAAAGTAACTTTCCAGAAGATTGCTGTTTAGATAAGTAAATATTTCAGTAAAAATAAGTATAAAGCATAAAATGAAATTATAAAGTTGGAGGACTTCCAAATTGATGCTCATGCATACAGTAAAAAGAAATATTTCACTGAATACTAGTCTGCCAGTGTTCAACAGAAAGACAGTTAATGGCTTTTACTAGAAATGTGAAAAGAAAAAAATTCCAAAGATCAGTCATCCCCCAAATTTACAAAACCATCATCAAACAAACATGAAAACTCACTGTAACCCCTGGAATTTCCTTTAACAGTAATTACTATCTTCTAACAATGTCACCCTCAGTGCCATTCAGAAAATTACTAAGACCATGTTTTCAAATGATTTCAGCACTATCTCTTCCATGAAATGATAACACACCCACACACAATTACGAAATGGTGGGCCAGCTCCCTTTTGTCAGTGTTGCCTCAAAGTCTGAAGCCTTCTGCTTCCCCTGGCTCACTCCTTCTTTGTAAATCCTTTAAGGGCCTCTTTGACACAAATGTAAAGGATGGATGGGGCTAGTAAGAGCTCCCAGAATTACAGCTAATAGAAATGTCTTAACAACCTCAGTCATATGAACTGGAAACTAATTCCAAACTGAGCAACCAGATTTCTTAACACTCCTCTCCCTCCATGGTACCTGGGCCACATGTTCGCTAGCCACTATTTCATTCTTTACTCATCAGTCATTAGAGGGACATGATCACCAATGACAGGATCTTTCTTTTGACATCTTCAAAAATGGGGTACTATGGGGCTACCAGCACAGCACCACTGACATATTTGGCATCTTCTGCCCAGCTTTATGGCACAGGAAGGTCAGGGGGACTGGGTCTATACTTGCTATTTATGAAAGCTCAAAATTAATTTGTTTCCTAGCTTTAATCATTTACCTGTGAAAATGTCTTCAGCTTCAACTGACCTCTTTTGTGAAGTTCTTTTTCTTTGCATGTCCAGCTGTTATTTATCCTTGTATTTGGGGACAAAGTGATGCTATTTTGTTAAAAATCATCAATGTATCTTTCCTTTGCCATCAATGAATTACCACTTTTATGGGTGTTGAAATTGCCAAGCCTTTTTCTAATGCCTATATTTGGTATTCTTCTAGCGGTGGCTCTTCTGCAGTTCCCCTACAGAGATTGTGTTAGCTAGCTATGTCAGGAAGCTGAAAACTTCATTTTCTTCAAGAAATCCATTTCCCAGTTGGTGGCAAACAAAAACACCCCAGGGAAACTCTGATGCCATGTTCTTGAAGACTTTTGTTTTAGAGTCCTGGATTGTGCTAATAATAAATTTCAATCTAATATTAAATGAATAACCGAACTCCACCTGTGATTACCTGAGCAGCCGGCGCCAATTTCGGTTCAGAATACCCACAGCGGACGGGATGTTAAACTCCACTTGGCCTCATTGCCCGACTCCGCCACTAGGAGGCAGCATCGTCGTCGCGGTCCTCCGTCCTCCAAAGGCAAACAGGCTTGTGGGTTGAACACTACTGTTCTCATTTCCTTCATCTTTCTGGGATTTTTTTTTCCCCCTTTATTATTTGTCCTCAAATGTGTCTCATGCTAGACCAGGGGTCTAGAATTTTCCCATGTCCACTGATGAGCAGGACAAACTCGTTTTCCGTCCCTGTCCAGGTGAAAGCACTTCATCCTCCGGCACCGAGCGAGCGTCGCGCCGGGCACACAGTTAGGCGTTCAGTAAACCTTGAAAGCCTATGGTTTCAACCTAAAGGTTGAAAGACACCTTTCTTAGAGCTGGCACCGTAATTACGTGGTTTAAGGAATCAATCGGGTGCGGGTTATTTATGTTGCGAAGGAAGTCCCGGAGGTAATGTGAACTTCCTTCAGCCTTTAAGACAAACATTGCTTCCTGTCTTCCACGTTGGGCGCCCTGGCCTCAGGATAAATTGGGAATACTTGGGGTGGGGAAGACAAATACTCACGGAAAAACACCGGCCTCCGGCCGCCCATGCGTCCCAGCCTGCCCAGCCGAGTACCCGCGGATTCAGGGGCCCGAGTGGCAGAGATTTGGCGGGACAGCCGCTGTGCTCGACCCGGGGTAATCGCCGCTCGGGGGCTTCCCGAGCCCACGCCGACCCCAGGTCCTGGAGCTGCGGGTCCCACCCGCAACCCGAGTCTCCCTTCTGCACGTTCCGCCCGTGTGCCGGGACCCGCGCGCTGGGACCCGGGGCCGGACCCTCGGCATCGGGACCAGCTGGGGCCTGGAGCGGGGACAGCACCAGAGGCCGTGCCAGGCCCACGGACTTTGGGCCCAACGCCCTTCTCAGTCTCTCTGAGCAGCCCGCCGGGTCAGGGCCGCATCCCGCCCTTGCTAGAGCACCCGCCACCCGCCAGCGCCCACCCACCCCTCAGCCAGAGCGGCGCCCACTCCAGAGCCTCCCTTCCCAGGCTGGTGCGCCCTCTGCAGGCCTGGGAGAGGAGACACATCAGGCACAGACGTGGACACAGAGCCACAGCTCTCGCTCTCTCTCACTCTCACACACACACACACACACGCGGACGACGGGCACACCAGTCACGCTCAGCCCCAGGGACACAGCTCCTGATACTCACATTCATCCATTCAACAAACATTTATTAAGCATCTAATCGAGATGCTCTCCACAACCGTTTACTCCCTGGTACTCCCACTCCTACCATGGCCTTGGTTGACTTTCCCGGCCTCGCTGCTGCCTTACCTGCCTCGATGGCTAAAGTGCCCTCCACCCAAGATCTCCCACCCCTGCGGCATGGATTTGATCAGACCAGGGAGCATGAAGGCTGAGCGGGCTTCTTGGGAGAGTGTGGTGCCAAGATGAGCTGAACTGCCCTGAGCTGGGAGATTTGTCCAAAACTCACACTGAACCAGGAACCCCAAGAAGGCCACGTGGCTGAGAAGAGGGTGAACTAGGCAAAGCAGGTAGCACACTGAGGGCTCTATGGGTGTGGTCAGAAACTGTTTCAAACCCACCTCCCTGGTCTCCACCACCCCACCACTGGATCATTTAAACCAATGGCTGGGGAGTTGGTGCCTTAAACCTTCCACCCATAGGGCCTATGCCCTCCCCCTTTTTGCCATGATAGAAGGTACCATCAGAACACCTGACAGCTGTCACCTTCCCCGATTCCTCTTCTTCTCCCTGATCTGTCAGTGTTAGGGAGCTCCAGGCCTTGGAACTTGACCCCTTCTATCTACACTCACTCCCTTGATGACCTCATTGTCTTATGGTTTTAAATACCATCCATATGCTCCCAAATTTTTATCTTCAGCTAGAATCTCTCCCCTGAACTCTAGACTCATACTACCAACTACGTACTTAACATCTCCACTTATATGTCCAAAATGCAGCTTCATCTTAAAAAGTCAAAACAAGGCTCCTGGAGGGCGAGATAAATTATGAGTTTGGGATTAAAATATACATGCTACTATATATAAAATAGATAACTAACAAGAACCTGTATAGCACAGGGAACTATACTCAATATCTTGTAATAACCTGTAACGGAACAGAATCTAAAAAAGACCAGCGGACCAGCAGTCCCCTGTATATATGCAACTGAATCACTTTGCTGTATACCTGAGACTAACACAGCATTCTAAATCAACTATATTTCAATAAAAATTTAAAAAAAAAACAAGGCTCCTGACCTTCTCACAAACCCACTCCTCTACAGTCGTCCACATCTTGGTAAATATAACTCCAACAATCACATTGCTCAAGCCAAAAACATTGAAGTATTTTCTCTGTCTCTCTTTCTCTTCTTTCTCTAATATCCTATGCTGAACCCCTCAGCAGAGCCCACTGGCTCTACATTGAAAATGTCTCCAGAATCTGACCACTTCTCACCAACTCTCAGCAACCTCATGTCCTCCCTGGATTATTGCAATTGCCTCCAAGCTGGTCTCCAGGCTTCCATTTTTGCACCACTTTTGTCTATCTTCCATCTGACAGCCACAGGGAGCCTTTAACACATGCCAGATCATGTCACTGTTCAAAACCCTCCAAAGGTTCCCCAACTCATTCAGAGTAGAACATAAACTCTGCAATGGCCTACAAAGCCCTACACTATCTGGCCCATGTTGTTGTGTCCCAGTGCCAAGAACAGTGTCTGGAACATAGGACGCCCTCAATAAATATTTATTGAATGAATGTGGTGTAAATCCCTTGTTTATTATTAGTTCATTATTTCACCCTTTGCTGCTGATTCTCAGGATCTTTCCCAACAGGCATTCCAGGAAGACAGTATTGAAATTTATGTGAAACCTTTATGCCAGCTCTGCACTATACTCTTGTATCATATAAGACCTTGGAGGGAAACAAATGGCATGACCCAAAAGTCTTAATAGAAAAGAATTTAGTGAAGGGTCAATTTACAGAGGTGAGGGCAAGGTTGTTGTGGGAAGCCACTGCACATGATTTTGTATAGCTCCAAACTTCAGGCCATCTCTCCTTCTGACAAAGTGGACATTAAATGTACTGCCTGAAATTCTGCCCACTGAGAGGACTTCCCTTCACCACTGTCTTTCAGGGCCACACCTGAATGTAAGCAACTGTCTACTTTTGACTGATGCCAGCATACCTTAGAGACCCATCTGAAAATCAAGACCATACACTTCCTCTCTCTGTTAACTGTTTATAGAAAACTTCTCCATGAAGGCGTAAGTATAATCAGAAGAAGAAGCAGAAAACAATAAAAGTAGGAATCTGAGTCACCTCCCCACACTTTTACTCATGCCTTCTGAAATTTCTAAGGCCTGGTCTCAAATGTACAATGTTCCTTTGAAGTGGAACACTGGCCATGCACATCCAACTATATGACTTGCTATAGATAACACCCTAGGTTGTGTGGTCACTGGGTGATCTATAGTCTGAGTTTTAAACCAGGGCCCAGTGGCAAATCAGGACTGATTTTCAAAGAGTAAATAATCGTTAGCAGAAGAGGTATGTCCTTACTCCAACACCCTAAGTGTCTTTCCTGTAATGCTCCTTCTGGGGTTCCTGTCGCACCCTTCTCTGCCACAGACAATCTGAAATTCCCTGGATTTGTGAGTCATAAGGCCCAAGTAGACAGGCAACTTTTCCCCAGAGCCTAGACCTGCTGCAGACCCCTTCCTTGCTCTGGGCCTCATTCAAAACTGTCAGCTTGGGGCTTCCCTGGTGGCGCAGTGGTTGAGAGTCCGCCTGCCGATGCAGGGGACACGGGTTCGTGCCCCGGTCCGGAAAGATCCCACATGCCGCGGAGCGGCTAGTCCCGCGAGCCATGGCCGCTGAGCCTGCGCATCCAGAGCCTGTGCTCCGCAACGGGAGAAGCCACAACAGTGAGAGGCCCGTGTACTGCAAAAAAAAAAAAAAAAAAAAAAAAACTGTCAGCTTTATGCCATATCCAATAAATATTTTGCTGTACTACACCTAACTATGATGTATGTTGCCTCCAAAATCCAAACAGCTCTTTAAGCATTGTGCCTCTTCACGGTAAATGTGCAACATTCCCCAGATCACTGGTTTTCAGCTTCTCCCTACCTCTAATCGCCTAGAAATTTTACCTATGTTGCAGGATCCTGAATTTTTGGAAGATTTCTTTCTCTCCCTCTGACATACATAGGTCTTACTGAGGCATTTAGGGCGACTGCTATTTCTTGTGCGCCAGTAAACATAATGTCATCAGTTTAAAGGACTGCTTCGATATTCTGTGAGATATCCAGATTATCTTATGATAATCAGAGCAGGAAAGCTGATAATATCCCTGAGGTAAAACAGTGAAGGTGTATTTCTGTCATTATAGAAAACGAATGGATTTCAATGGTCTTTAAGTGACAGCTACAGAAAGAAGGCACGTGTTAGATTATTAGCTGTAATATGCTGTACCAAGGGCTGAAGCATCTTTAAGTCTTTGAAGGTGCTCTATTCTATGCACATCCTCTAGCAACAAAGCATTGCTTTAAGTTTACTATTGTAGGGGGGAACATGGTGGGGCAGGCACAGTTCAAAGGACTTCCACTTGGCCCTTCCTACCATAATTTTCCTCACTCCATGGTCAAGGAACCAGTGTGGAGACCTTGCTAATTACTAAGTATAGTTATTCCCACTATGCATTCTGAAACTAGAGAAATAACCACTGGATAGGTCTTACAGATTCACTGTGAGATGGACCTGAACCAAGATCCTTCTATCACCTGAACTCCATAAACCCTTACTCTGACTAGTGGACCACAATGGGGTTTTGGGTCCCCAAGACTAGTATTAACATGAGACAGTATCTAATAATCCCCCAAAGATCTGAATATTTTCTGTTCACCATTCATATTCACCCTGGCAAACGGCTACAGATCTCTCTAGGGAAGGCTTAGAGAAGTGATTCTCGAATTTTAGCATACATCAAAATCACCAGAAAGGCTTGTTAAAATACAGATTGCTAGGCCATTCCCAGAGTTTCTGATTCAATGGAGTTGAGGCAGAGCCCAAGAATTTGCATTTCTGCCAAGTTCTCAGCTGATGCTGATGCTGCTGGTCCAGGGACCACACTTTGAGGACAACTGACTAGAAGAAAGATATATAGAGTCCACCTGTGAAAAGACTCAAGCCTTCCCACCCACCCCCACCATCCAGTCAAGGGGCTTCAGATCTGGGGAACTGATCTAAGTCAAGGAAATGGGTAAAACACTGTAAATCCCCAATACAATTTGAATCAAGTTTCTCCCTACCAGGCCTAGACATTTTACACTTATATGGGTCAGTAAGTTGTCCATCTATTTCATTCCTAGGAAAACTATGATCAATTAGCTACCACCACAGATCCTTATGGGCAAAGCACAATGATTACCACTTGTCCCTGCAGCTTATTTAATAATTTCATTCATCTTATTGCTCAGAAGGTGAGCATCTAGACTCTACCACTCAAAGATTCCATTATTCTCCTTGAAATGAGATTGCCCAGTCCCAAGAGAACATCTCCCATCCTCATCTCCTGCCTACTAAAGAAACCACTACAGGGCTTCCCTGGTGATGCAGTGGTTAAGAATCCACCTGCCAATGCAGGGGACATGGGTTCGAGCCCTGGTCTGGGAAGATCCCACATGCCGCAGAGCAACTAAGTCCATGCGCCACAACTACTGAGCCTGTGCTCTAGAGCCCGCGAGCCACAACTACTGAAGCTCACGTGCCTAGAGCTCGTGCTCCACAGCAAGAGAAGCCACCGCAACGAGAAGCTCCCGCACCTCAACGAAGAGAAGCCCCCACTCGCCGCAACTAGAGAAAGCCCGCACGCAGCAACGAAGACCCAACACAGTCAAAAATAAATTTTAAAAAAATAATAAATTTATTTTTAAAAAAAAGAAACCACTACAGTGCTTTTCATAGTTAGTGTTCTCATCACCAGTGCTTTTCTTATGGCCTTGGAGAAGGAATTATCTTCCTGGACCCTTCAGAGTTAGTGGTTGCACATAAGAGGGGCCTCCAACATTCCCATCTCTGTAACCTTTGCATTCTTTCCTCTGTTTTGCTACTCAAGGTATATTCTGAGGACCAGCAGCATCAGCATCACTTACAACTTTGTTAGAAACACAACATCTTGGACTTCACCCAGACTTACTTATCAGAATCTGCAGTTTAATAAGACCTCCCAGTGAATCATATGCACCTCAAATTCTGAGGAAGACTGTTCTACAATATGCCAGTGAGGTTCTAGCACCCCAGCCTCACTGATCATAGGCCACTGTTGAGTCCAGGCTTCCAGTAACCAACTCAACAGATTATTAACACCATTCCCAGGTGCTCAGCTAATACAGTAATACCCAAATCCTGGATAAGGGCATACATATCAACAAATTTGTCCACACTGGTCCCCGAGATTCTCCCAATACGGTTGACAAGTTCTTGCAACTCCTTCAGTGTACACGCTATTGTTCTTGGAGCATACCTTGTACATTCCCATCCAGGCTATGTTAGAATCAAACTCGCACTATGGGCCTGGAGGCTATGAAGGGTGGTGAGGGTGGATCCTGAAGAGGACCCCTGCATGCCTTTTGCCAGGGAGTTATTAAAAATATTTTTTAATGGATGGGAAGGCTGGATCATTCATGGTTTGCAGGGGGAGGAGTGTTCTTCTGCCAGCAAGGAAGGTTTAAGGGAATTAAAAGGTCCAAAATTCTCAGCTTTGTTCATCTCTGCCTAAATGTCCCCATCCCAAGTCTCAGAGTCCTTCTCCTTCCCAAGAGTGCGCTTATTCTAATATTAGGAATATGGTGGGGTTGTGCATTTATCCGGTGTTGGAACTCTACCACACATACAATCGGTTTTGGGGTTTGAGCCATATCTGCCATGTGGCTATGGATCACATAAATTAAAGATGACTTAAGAATTCCATGGTGAAGTGGGATAAATTAGGAGGAGAGGGATAAATTAGGAGCTTGGGATTAACAGATACACACTACTACGTATAGAATGAATAAACAACAAGGACCTACTGTAGAGCACAGGGAACTATATTCAATACCTTGTAATAACCTATAATGGAAAAGAATCTGAAAAAGAACAGATACATAGATATACATGTAACTGAATCACTTTGCCGTACACCAGAAACTAACACAACATTGTAAATCAACTGTACTTCAATTCAAAAAAATTCCATAGAAGTTGTCTGAATCTGTACCCATAACTTGAATTAGAATTTCATGTTCTTTTTTTTTTTTTAACCTTTACTGGGTTTTTTTTTATTTTTTTTTTACATCTTTGTTGGAGTATAATTGCTTTACAATGGTGTGTTAGTTTCTGCTTTATGACAAAGTGAATCAGTTATAGAATTTCATGTTCTTAAACTTTTCTTTTTCTTCTGTAATTGTGCCAGCACAATCAGAAACAGGCAGCCCACCCAACCATGTATGTAAGACCCTTTGAAATCACCATTTGCGGCCATAGCAATTAAGTACCTGAGGCATTTTATCTCCTAATGTCTTTCCCTCCATCAGCATCCCACACTGCACCTCACTTAGTGATAGTCTTAAGTGATGGTGATGCTTCTTCATGTTCTGGATTTACTCGTGTCCTCTTTCCCCATGCAAGGAGGTTTGTGCGCTCAGCAAATATATGAGCAACACAATCCCAGGATCCCATTTTGGAAATCTATTTCCTGGGATGTCTTCTGGTACCATTTACTGTATCAGTTAGGATCCTGGCAGGAAACAGATGGCACACTCAAAAAAAGTCTAACCAGAAAGATTTTAATAAAGGGGCTATTTAAGAGGTGGGGGTCAAGATTAAGGAACCAACAAGGAAGAGTGAGGCACTCAGGGTTCAGCAATAGTGGGAAACCATTACCATACCAAGGCCTGAAGGGGTCAGAGGAAGGAACAGTGTTTTGGGAGCCTCAGAGATAAACCCACGGAGAGGAGGCAGCCCAAAAGAAGCTAACTGTAGATCAGTGGTTCTCAAACTTCAGCATGTATCAGAGTCATCAAGGGTGTGTTAAATACGGATTGCTCCAGTAGGTCTGGAGTAGGACCTGAGAATTTACATTTCTAACAAGCTCCCAGGTGATGCTGATGCTGCTGTCCGAAGACCACTCTTTTTTTTTAATTAATTTTTTTTTTTTTTTGGCTGCGTTGGGTCTTCGTTGCTGCACGTGGGTTTTTCTCTAGTTGCAGTGTGCAGGGGCTACTCTTCGTTGCAGCACATGGGCTTCTCATTGCGGTGGCTTCTCTCGTTGCGGAGCACGGGCCCTAGGTGCGCGGGCTTCAGTAGTTGTGGCATGTGGGCTCAGTAGTTGTGGCTCGTGGGCTCTAGAGCACAGGCTCAGTAGTTGTGGCATACGGCCTTAGTTGCTCCACAGCATGTGGGATCTTGCCGGACCAGGGCTCAAACCCATGTTCCCTGCATTGGCAGGCGGATTCTTAACCGCTGCACCACCAGGGAAGCCCCCAAAGACCACTCTTTAAGAACAACTGCCACAGAGTAAATTATTCACTGTCAGAACTATAGCAAGATGAAGGATTTGGAGAATTAATACCCCAACCTCTCTCTCCTACCACTTATATCCTGCTGCTGTCTCCCATGGCCAAGCCCAAACAGAAGCTAAAGGATAAGGGATCCTGAGTAATACTGTCTGTAGAGGTCACTCTTCTAGAGAACAGAGCAGGGCAGAGAAGAGTGGAGAATGGACGGGGGTGGGGCAACAGAGAATAATCAGAACCACCATAAAGACAAGGATCCATGGAAAGATGGAGAGATAGATGCACTGACAGACATCTGAATAAAAGGATAGAATAATAATAATGGTTAATATTGAGTGTTCATTGTGTACCAGCCTCTAAACTAAGGGTTTTGCTCAGATTACCTCATTTAATCCTAAGAATTAAAAGCTATTACCATTCCTCTTTTACAGAGAAGGACACTAAGACACAGAAACTAGATACTTTGCACATGGTCACACAGCTAGCAAGTAATGTAATCTAAATCCCAACCTAGGCATGCTATGTGTAGAGCCTCACTCCCCTGTGCTGTTGTGTGATCAGTGGCAGACAGGCAGTGTGGGATGGTAGGAAAGAGTGTAAATCTTAAAGATGCCTCAGTTCAAGACACCTATTTCCTTTGTGACCTTGTGCTCTGAGCCTCATTCCTTATGTGTTAAAAGAGATAATAATATGATAATAATAAAAACTACTTCCTAGGGCTTCCCTGGTAGAGCAGTGGTTAGGAATCTGCCTGCCAATGCAGGGGACAAGGGTTTGAGCCCTGGACCGGGAAGATCCCACATGCCGTGGAGCAACTAAGCCCATGCGCCACGACTACTGAACCTGTGCTCTAGAGCCTGCAAGCCACAAGTACGGAAGCCCGCGCACCTATGCTCCGCAACAAGAGAAGCCTCCATAATGAGAAGCCCGCGCGCAGCAACAAAGACCCAACGCAGCCAAAAATAAATAAATCTATTAAAAAAAAAAAACTACTTCCTAGTTTTTTGGGGAAAGTTAAGCAAGGTAACAGTGGTCAAGTCCTTGGTATGAAGTCTAGCACCTAGTAAACATCAGAAATACTATTACTACTATTATTATTAATGGATGGAAAGGAAAATAAGTCAGAAACTTATGAGTGAAACACTCTCCCATCCAAAAGAGGGTTCAGAGCTTGGGTAGGGATGGGTGAATGGGTGTCCCACATATTAATTTCTCTTCTGAGGACTTCTGATCTATCTCCAGTTTTTCTCATAAAGATGGGAAATCACTTGTCCCCACCCCCATCTGTCTATTCCTTGGAATTTGGGGATTTGTGTGAATATGAGCTGGCCAGCCCCCTCTCCTTAGAAATCCCCTCTTGGTTTCCAGGATCCAGAGGAAGGGAAAGATGAAGGGAGTTATGCCAGGCCAGGCTCCCTCCAGCTGTTCTGTTGACCCAGGTGTTGGGCATATGAAAATGGTAACTCAAGAAAGGGACAGTGCTGCTGAGTCAGGAGGTTGAATCCCAGAGGTCTGAGATGTGGGAAGAGGTGGTGGGCCTCCTTCCAAGGAACATTCCTTCTCAACTCTGCTTGTCTCAAGGGAGAGACTGGTTCCCAGACCATGGATGGGCAGGCACTGTAATGACCTGGGGAGGCTACCCCCAGGCTCCATGGTTGTTCTGAGGGCACCAGGGAGTCTTCTACATCACCACCAGCACCAGAGAGAAGAACCACAGAGAAGAGAGTGAGGATAAGGGATAAACCTAGGGAAGGTCACGCAGCTCCTCACTCAGGCCCCTCCATCCCAACCATCATCTAGAGGCCAGCCCTGTGGCTGATGACACAAATGCCACCAGGGAGGTGATAGTGCAGACTCTCTCTCTGGAGCTGACAGCACAAGGTCCCCTTCTCTTGGCCAGACTGCAGGCTGCTTAGGTTCTTAGAGCTGAAACCAAGGAAAGCAGAAGAGAAGAAAAGAGGGAGGGCAGGGTCAGTTTCCATCAGAAAGAGGGGGGCAGAGGGGAATCCACAGAACGGACTTGGAGGGGAATTTCTGAGCAGAGAAAGTGAAAGTTCCGGGCCATAAATGGGTGGAACGGACAGCTTCCTCCAGCTTCATCCACTCTCACATTCCCAGACCCCTTCACACACCGCACTTCTCGGCACTCTCACCCACTCCCAGCCAGGCCTCGGCTTCACACAGACTCTGCCCAGATTCACTCACGCTCACAGCTTGCTGGCAGTCAGTCTCCGCTCATCCTCCATGGCATCCCATGCAGCTGCACTACTAGCCCTCAGCCTGCTGATTCTCTGGACCTCCCCTGGTAAGGCTGAGGGGAGGCTTAGGGTGGGGGGCAAGTAGCAGGGGTGTCTAGGGCTCAGACTGCTTGACGCTGGACGTGAGGGACTATGTGAGTTACGATTGCATGTTTCAGTGAACCTGGGTTGTGCCCCGTGTGTGTGCCTGTGAGTGGCGGTGTACCTGGGTCCCTGAATTCCCATGTGTATCTGTCTCTTGGTGTATCCAGGGCCTATGACTACCCCCCTCTCTTCAGGCTCTATTTCCTGCTGCCTCAGTTTCACAGGCGGGAGAGAACAGTATATACTTTCTTAAGGTGGAGAGAATGGGAGACACTGGTCTAAGAAGGGTCAAAAAATTTAACAGTGGTCAAAAAATTTAACAACTCCTAAGTTCTGCTAATGCCACCCTCCTGTTACCCACCCCACCCCCTTCCCTACCCCACATCCTTCCCCCAACTGACACTGTAACCAGCGTGAGCTCTTCATTTGTGGGGAAGTTGAAAGGACTTGGGAAAGAAGTTGGGGTGATCAGGGCAGCAGGAGGGCATTTGTGGGGCTCAGGACAGCGGTCGTTTGCCGAACTGCTTAGAAGTGCTTCAATATATTTAGCAAATATCAATCAGGTCTAGCTGCCGCCACACACAGACAGGCATCCTTAATGCCAGTGAGGGCTGTGGCCTCCGTTCCTCAGTGTCCCTGTGTCCTGACACTAATCCTACCCCAGCTCTGGGAGATGCCAACGACGCTGAAGACTGCTGCCTGTCTGTGGCCCGGCGCCCCATCCCTGGATTCCTGGTGCGAGCCTATCGCTACCTGCTCATCAACAATGGCTGCAGTGTGTCTGCCGTTGTGTGAGTTGCGGGACAAGCCTGACTAACCTCACCTCCTCCAACAGCCCCTGGGGAAACCCACCCCCACCTTCTTATCGCTCTTCTCCTTGCCAAGCCCAACCTCTGCAAGGAAGCCCCTGAAACAGGTTCCTAGGTGTGGTCCCCAGCCACTGCCCCTCACACCAGGGTCTGCCAGGAAGCTGGGTTCCAGGGCTCTATTTTCTCTGACCTCTGACCTCTGTCTCCAGGTTCACCACCCTGAGAGGTCACCAGCTCTGTGCACCCCCAGACCAGCCCTGGGTGGGCCGCATCATCCGGAGACTGCAGAAGAACTCAGCCAAGGCAAGCCTGGCCCTCCCCAGCCCTGCCTCCTCCCTGCAAGCCCCTGTCCAAGACCCCAGCCCATGACTTTGCCTCTCCTTCCTCCCCCAGGGAAAGCGCTACAGCAGGTAGCCCATGATAGCCCCAGAGGGAGCCCTGTGTCTGAGGGAAAGAATGTGAATCACTGAAGCCCTGGGGAACCAAGGACCAGAAGGGAGGACCAGGCCTCCTGCTCCCCTGCCCCAGACCTGACCCAGCTGGGACGGGGCAGGAGTGTGAGTGTGAGTGTGAGTGTGGATGAGTGTGGTGGAAGCACAACTTCTCCATGCCCAGACTGCAGTGTTTCCAATAAAGCCCAGCTGGTACCCACGAATCCGTCTGTCTGCTGTCTGTTTGCTGTCTGTCCAGGAGGACTGTGATAGGAAGGGGGAGGTGGGATGGCCGGGTTAGTTTCCACCCTGCAGCCCAAGCAACGTCCTCATCGACCTCCACCTAATATGCTGTGTTCTCAGGATCAGCTCCCATGATCAGGGCCCCACCTCACGTCTCCTCACAGCCCTATCACACTCCACGGCTCAGCAACACTAAACCTGTGCCCGTCCCCTGAATGACCCAAACTCTCTCAGGCCTCTGAGTTTTTGCCCTCCAGGACAGGTGCTCAAGCATCCAGGTGTCACAGGGATCTGGTGTCACTGGGGGCGGGTAAGGGAGTTGTTGGGAACCAGCTCTCATGGCTGGAGGAGGGCCAGGAGGCCCAACTCTGTTGCCTGGGGAGAAAGAACCCATCCACCCAAGCCATTCCCTCTGTCTGGAACACTCTTCTCTCTCTTCTGCCTGCCTGGCTTCCCATCTGGGTCTGGATGACTCCTCCTCCAGGAAGCCTTCCCTGACTGCACACTGGGTTAGGCAGCCTCCCTCCCTCCCAAGCTCCCAGAGCCCTCTGCTCCTCTCCTCTTGCAGCACTCAAGATGCTGAGTTATAATTGTTAGTTTGTCAGGGATCTTGTCTATTTTGGTTTCCACTGTCTCCCTGGTATGAAGTACACGGCTTGGCACAAGGTAGTCACTCAATAAATACTTGTCTTGAGAGCAGATAAATATGTAAGAAAAGGGTCAGCAGCCAGAGGTGAGGGCCCATCTGTCCATATAGAATCTGACCTCCAGTCCAGCCCTCTTCTCTCACCCAGTCACTCTGGGCCAGGTCCAGCCCCATCTGGGTCCACGTGGCAATCCTGGGGCCATGCTTCTCAGGGATACTGACAGACAGACCTGGGAGCCAGAGGTCAGAGTGGGAGAGGAAGGAAAAAGGAACAGCCAGAGAGCTGGGGAGATTCAGCATGGGGGGACCCCCACCACCTCATAGCCACATGGGCTCCAGGGCCAAGGCAACACTGAGACCAGAGGAGTCACAGGGAAGGAGTCTCAGCTCTGGGAGACAAAAGCCCTCGACTCTTGGAACATCTCACAAGACTGCTCTGGGAGGAATGAACTCCTCGTGCCCGGGAAGTCCTCTGGGAAAGCTGGCTGGTTGCCCAACTATGGCCCCTAAGGGCCTGTCCAGCTGGGAGCAGCAAGTCTGTGCCCCTGCGGTTGGGATGACAGCTAGTACACCAGACTGAGCATCCTCACCTGGGAACAGGGGCCACCACTACACCATATACCTTATCTGGTAACAAAAGCAGGCCTGGGCAGGCTTGGGCAAACTTGGAAGGGAAGCAGCAGTGAGGGGTTGTGCCAGCCCCTCCTCACTGAGCTGATAGCAGCTTCTTCCTCACCTCTGCTCCTAGGACGAGGTGTCCAGAACCTCAGATAAATCAGGTCTTGGAGTCACAGGAGTGGGTGGAATGGGGAAAGTTTGCAAGAACAACTGGTATAGCCAGGAAATTTGGCTCCGCTACCTGTGGGAAATTACCCATCCATTCATGCATGCATGCAGCCATCCATCTAGCTGTCTCTGATCCATTAGACCTCCACCCATCCATCCACCCACCCCCCACTAACTCATCCATCCATTAAGTCAGCCAACCATGGAGTTCCAGAGGTCACAGCTGTGGACACTCTTTGGACCTATGCCCTGCACCGCAGCAGGCAGAGGACAAACACAGGTGTGAGGAGGGGGTACATCCCCTCAAATCCTTCTGGGTCCCCAGTGAAACCAAGCAAAGTTCAGCCTGCCACAGAGGCAGAGACAAACTCACCCTCTGGACACTTGCAGAAACACACAGATGGAGTAGAGAAGGTGAGGGTGGGAGCACTGAGGAGGTGCTACCAGGAGAGAGGCACCTGGACACCACCTCCCTGACACTGCCACAGGTGGGGGGCGGGGCAGGGATGCAGGAACAGGTCATGAGCTCAATGCCCGGTCCCCAATCCCCCAATCCTGTTTCTGCCCCTGACTGTGCAACTCTGGGGAAGTCCCTTCCTCACTGCCCCCTCCAAGACCTTACTTCCCCCATCTGTCAGGTGGGGGATAGGGGGCTTCATTTTTAAGAGCCCCTCCAAACAAAGACTTAATTCTTAAATCTTTGGATCTTAGGCTAACCCTCCCCAGCATGCACACAGTCTCCCCAAAGTCATGCACATTCAGAAAGGTCCCCACTCGGACTTCCCTGGTGGCGCAGTGGTTAAGAATCCACCTGCCAATGCAGGGGACACGGGTTTGAACCCTGGTCCGGGAAGATCCCACATGCCGCGGAGCAACTAAGCCTGTGTGCCACAACTACTGAGCCTGCGCTCTAGAGCCCGTGAGCCACAACTACTGAGTCCACATGCCACACTACTGAAGCCCGCACACCTAGAGCCCTTGCTCCGCAACAAAGAAAAGCCACCGCAATTAGAAGCCCTCGCACCGCAACGAAGAGTAGCCCCCGCTCGCCGCAACTAGAGAAAGCCCGCATGCAGCAAAGAAGACCCAATGCAGCCAAAAATAAATAAATAAATTTATTTAAAAAATAGAAAGAAAGGAAAGTCTTCACTTCCCGGGGCCCCAGGGACCACCCTCTGGGAATAAAGGGGAAGCTGAGGTTCAGGAAGAAAGAAAATAATCTAGGTGCTGGTGAAGTGGCTGGAACAGCCCCCTGCTGGACCCTGAAGGCCTGGAGGGTGAAGAATTTCGAAGAAGCCTGAGCCCTCCCCACCTCTTCTCCAGCCAGTGCCTTTCCTCCCAGCTTTCTCCTTCCTTGTTTTTCCCACCCCCAGCCACCAACCCTCCCGGACACTAGGTCTTTTTCCCTTACCTCCCTGCCAGACACAGGAGGGCTTAGCCCAGCAACCTGTGACTTGTCCTGATCCACTTAAACATTCTCAGCACTCTGATTTCATCTAATCAACACCTGCCCTGTTTCACTATGATTCACTGACAAGTGTTGAGTCTTTACTTCAAGTTCTGACGGGCCTGCCTACCTGACAATGATGAAGCTGCCCGCTCTCTGAGGGGTGGGGTGGACTCCTAGCTCCCTAACCAGGATATGGGGGCCTTGCTGCCTGCCTCTAAGTAGACACCTTCCTCTCTCGGACACACGGCACTTGCTACAGGTCTAAGGCAGGCAGCTGAGTGACACTTCCCTACCTGAAGTCCTGTGGTCCCATCAGCCAACATCTCCCTAAAGGGACCTGACATCCCTACTTAGAGAGCTTCCAGCCTTTTTGTCCACCCCTATGGCAGACAAAAAGCTTCCTATCCACGGGGGAATTCCCTGATGGTCCAGTGGTTAGGACTTGGTGCTTTCACTGCCGGGACCCCAATTCAATCCCTGGCTGGGGAACTGAGATCACACAAGCCTCTCAGCCCAAAAAAAAAAAAAAAGGCTCCCTGATAGAGTTCCCAGGGAACTGCCAACATTGCTCTGCCCAGGGCCTGGCACAGAACAAGGCCTAGTACACATCTGAGTAACAGAAAATGGAATTGAACATGACCCTTTCCCACGATTACCCCACCACCGCTCACACCTGGAGCACATCCAGTTCTCGGGATGGGGGCTGTCTCAGTTACATGGCTAAGTGTTTGGTCAGAGCCAGCTCCATACGGTTTTGATCAGATTTTCATCATCTCATGTTCAATTTCTCGGCAAGCCTCCACGACATACCCCCTTCTCCGGCCTCCGGGAAACTCAGAAACAGCCAGAAAACCTTGGGAATAAGAGCTTCACAAGGGAGCAGGACTCCCAAGTGGGGAGTTTCCTCCAAGAGGCCCTCTGTCAGAAGAAACAGGCACTTTTCTGGTCAGAGAACTTTCGTGATGGCTCCTGAGGCTTTGTCCACGTGGGAGGGCTTGGCTCTGTAGTACTAGCTATATCACCACTAGTGCTTACTAGGTGCTGGGCACTGCTTTAAACACTATTATCATTCCTATGTTGCAGCTGAGGAAACTGAGGTGCAGAGGTTAAATAACTTACCCAGGCTGGATGGCCGGTAAAGTGGCAGAGCTGGGGGTCCTGGCTGGGCAGACGGGCTCCAGAATCTGACTCTTAGCTACCAAACATACCACCTCTCTGAGTTGATCCACCTCCTAAATAAAAATGGGAAATAGTACAGCAGGTGCAGGTCTGAGGAAGTGGCCCTCAGAGAACAGGGAAAACCGTTCCTTTGAGGTGCTGACCATGTGCCAGGCTCCAAGCTGAGTCCTTTATGTGCATTATCATTGCATCCTCAAACAACCCTGCGAGGTGGGGATCACTAGTCCCATTCTATGTATGAGGAAATGGAGGCACAGAGAGGTAGAGTGATCTCCCAAGTCCACTCAGCTGGTGAGTGGCAAAGCTGAGACTGCAGCCCGTCTGCCTGACGGGTAGCACTTAGGCTGAGGGCTGGGGGCTGGGATGTCCAGATGAGGTAGAAAGGCTTGGCTTCCTAGGAAGAGCTGGGAAAAAAACAAGAGAAGAAGCTGAAGGTCTCAGACAGGACCCCAGTGCTTGAGCTCAGACACAGATATGCCCCTTGGAGGCCTCCTGGGCCGGCCTCTCCAGCAGAAGGGGAGCCTGCTTCCCCAGAGCCTCCAGGAGGAAGTGGGCACAGGTTCTCAAGGTCTGCTCAGGCCTCAGTTTTTCCAGGAGTGGAGCAGTGGAGAAAGGGCTCAGCCTACAACTATGCCCACCTTCTTACCTCCATTCCCAGGGGAAGAGCAAAGGCCAGGACCTGGTAATGTTGAAAGGAAAGGAGGAATGGAGGGCAGGGTTGGGATCTGGAGGGCAGGGATAGGGGAAGGACTAGGGGTCTGTGGGCGAGACTTCTGGAAGGAGTGGGCCTCTCAGGGGGCCTCTGAGCCAGCCTGGCTGGGGCCCCTGCAGGGCAGAGCTTCTGGGGACTGCAAGCGTCGGATCAGATCCTGAAGGACCTGCTTCTGAGGGCTGCTTCCATCTCCTGAGGGGCCAAGCATGGGGTGGAACCTCTGAGGATCAGAGTAGATGGGGGAGTCAGACCTCCCAGCCCACTTCTATTCCTAGGACCTTTGAGTCTTCCATGGCTCCGGAGGGGAAGCACAAGACCTGAGCTGCCCTGGGCTCCAACCCGGCCGAAGTAGGATGGCTGTAACCCCAGCAGCTTTGACACTGCCCTATCAGACAACAGGACCCACCCCCCACCCACCACCTCCCAGAGTTCTGGATCTCAGAATCGCACTCACTGGAAATCTGGACCCATTACCATCAAAACCACAATCACCTTGCCGACCTCATACCTGTCAGACCATCACTTCAAGGATCCTCCCCCAAGAGGAAGACACCCCTTCCTACCAGGGACCCAACACTGTAAAGCTCTCCATCAATTCAGGAATCCTGGCAGGACATCCCATCACCTGTTGGCGTCCCCACTGCTGACAGGAGCCCCATTCATGTCAAGGTCCCCCCATCACTATCAGGCCACCATTCCTCTTGGGAAATCCTATCACTGTCAGGAACACCCAAGCCCGTCAGGCAGGACAGCAGCGATGCACCACTCCAGGAACACCATTTTCCATGTAGTCTATGTAAATGGCACCTCTTGGCATGGCAGCCCTAAGTGTCAGAGCATCTGTTAACACAGGGTCCCCAGTGGTCTTAGGGCTGCCATGACATAGAGTCCCAGCCCTGGCAAACCCTTGTGTTTAAAGTGACGCTACATCACTGTCTGGAACCCAGAAATAGTTATTCACGCCAGGCACTGTTCTGGGTGCTGACGGTACAATAGTAAGCAAGACAGATATCTTCTTGGGATTCAGGGAGCTGAATGTAATCCTTTGGGGATTCTACGATGGAAGGCAACATCTACTGGTAAGTAAGACTAATATAATAAGAAATTCCTCAAACACAGAAAGGGGTTAAAACTGTGGGCAGTGAAAAAAAAGACAAATACCTTGATAATCCACCCTACGGCTGTCCAACATCAACATGCTTCCTTCTTACCAAACCCTAGACTTAACATTTTAAGGGTATCACCTAACATAAGATCACTTTTGTTTATACAACCAAAAAGATTCACTGCTCCCCAAAAAGAGACTCTTCAGAGCCTTAGCAATTACCACACCTGTCTTTGCTTGGGCTGCCATAATAAAATACCATGGACTGAGTGGCTTAAACAACAGAAATTTATTTTCTCACAGTTCTGGAGGTTAGATGTTCAACATCAAGGTGCCGGCATGGTAGGTTTCTACTGAGAGCTCTCTTCCTGGCATGTAGATGACCACCTTCTTACTAGGTCCTCACATGGCAGAGATCTCTCTCTCCCTTCCTCTTCATTGAAGGCCACAGTCCTATAAGACTAGAGCCCTACCCTTATGATCTCATTTAACCTAAATTACTTCCTAAATACCCTATCTCTAGATATAGTCACATTGAGGGTTAGGGCTTCAACATATGAATTCTAGGGGACACAGTTCAGCCCATAGCAAAAGCCAAATCTAAATCCACGAACTCAGAATGACATCCATTCCTCCTCTAGTTTTGCTGTAATCTCATCTCTCTATTCTACAACACCTGGTGACCACCAGCAGCACACCTGATTGGTCAGGATAGGTTGGGTGAGGCTGCAAGAACAAATGACACCTAAATCTGAGTGGCTGAACACAACAAAATTCTGTGCTGCACACATACCAAGCCTGCTGTGAGTCTAGGCAATCTCTAGCACAGCTGTACTCCATGTGGTGGCTCAACATTCCAGGCTGCTTTGATCTCTTGGCACGTTCTTTCATCTCAACACATGTTTCCGTGCTGACTCCAGCCAGGCAAGACAGCAAGGGGAACCCTTCCTTAAATGCTTCTATCCACAAATGGCACATGCATTTCATTGGCCAAAGTGGGTCATACCTCCATGCCTAACTTCAAGGGAGCAACTGCCAGGAGGAGAAGCAAACCAGAATCCTGTGAGTAGTAGTAATAGTACCACAACAACCTATATTCAAGAATGGAATAAAGGAGGATGAAAGAAAAGAGGAGTCAGTTAAAGAAATGCGGACATTTCAGAGCCAGGAAGGAAATATGAATAAAAGCTGTAGTCAGTAGTTCTGAAACTAGTCCTGGGGCTTAACTAGAATTTATTACTTCTTTCTTATATTAGTTTTCTATTGCTGTGTAACAAATCACCACAAATTCAGCAGCTTCGAACAATCCAAATTTATTATCTCACAGTTTCCGTGGGTCAACAATCTGGGTACAGGTTAACTGGGTCCTCTGCTCAGGGCCTCACCAGGCTAATCTCAGGTGTCAGCCAGGCTGCCATCTCATCTCAGGCTCTGAGTCCTCTTCCAAATTCACTGGGTGTTGACAGTTGTGGTTTTAGGACTGAAGCCCTGAGTTCCTAGAGCTGCCTGCAACTCCCTGCTCCATGGCCCTCTTCACAACATGGCAGTTTGCTTCTCCAAGGGCAACATGAGAGCATCTGCTGCTGCTGTTTATTTCTTAGCCCTAGACACTTTTTTAAAGGGCTCACCTGATTAGGTCAGGCCCACCCAGGGTAATCTCCCTTTTGACTAACTCAAAGTCAACTGATTTTGAGTCCTTAATTACATCTGCAAAGCCCCTTCATTTTTGCCACATCACTGATATCCCATCATATTCGCAGGCCAAGAGGCCAAGGGGATCCCCTCAAAGCGAGGAGATTATACAGGACATGCACACCATGAGGGAGGAATCTTAAATTCTGTTTGCCACACTTCCTCTATGATTCATTCCCTTTACCTCCAACTGGCACTTCAGCTGGTTGACATTCTATGCCTGCTAAGGGACCCAAACCTTCATGCCCAGGGAATACTGGTCCCTGGTGGTCCTGCCTGATTAAGGTTACAGGGGTCTTCCATGAACTTTGACCACTGGGCATGGCATCACCAGGAGGTATCCCAAGTACCCCAGGGATTACCCCCACATACATAGCTTCTCACACCACTTGCCTTCTGCTGCCTCACACACATCAGGATTAATCACAAAGCCCTGTCCCTCCTGAACCTCTGTGCTTGCTGTTCATTCCACCTGGAATGTCCTACCTCCTGCCTCACCCATCCTCAAGGCTCTGCAGAGCTCCCTGTTACATGTAGCTTCCCTTGCCTTCCCTCTGGCCCCCCTACCCCCCAGGCTCATCACCAGCGACACAGGTCACCTTCTGCTTGGTTTCAGAGGCCCTTGTTTCCTGCACGTCTCCTGAGAAAGCTCAGTCCAGGCCCAGAAACCCTGGGGCCCAGAGTGGCCCAAACTGCAGAAAATGAAGGAGAGGGGATGTTCAGGAAATCCTGGCAGTGGCTGAGGCAGTCCTTCAAGCTGCTGAGGGCAGGAGGCAGAGAAGGAGGGTGTACCGTTGCTCAAGACTTCCCCCAATCCTGATGTCCAGTCACCTCCGGAAGTGCTGTGCAATATCCTACCCACACTTGGACTAAAGGGACAAGCTCTGCCCTGCAGGCTGGGCCGGGACCCTCTGGATATGGACAGAGGGTTTGGAGAAGGATTTGCGGGGTGAAGCAGACCCCCTCCTAGGATCAGGGACTTTCAGAAGCTGAGTCATCAGGCTTCTTGCCCATTTCCAGCTCCTTTCTGGAATAAGAGAGCCCAGGCTCCTCAGACCAGAGCTCCACTTCCACAGGCCACACAACCCATTTTTTTCTAGACTCTAGATGCCCTCTGCAGGCCCCATGAGGTTGGAGCACAGGCCAGGAGCCTCGCATCCCCTTTCCCTATGCACTGGATGCCCCCTGCAGGCCTTGTGAGGTTGAGAGCCACAATGGGATGGATTAAACAGAACACACATATACACACAAACACAAAAGTGGGGACACCCTTACCCACATACATACGTCCATACCCACACACACATACACAGGCATATAATCAAACACAGTGCCAATCACTCACATCTACCAAGGACACACCACAGACATTTAAGCATATAATCACAGTACGGACACAAGGGGACATATAGACACACATACACAATTACACACAAACCGTCATGGGCACACAGACACAAAGACACACATGGACACAATCTTTCCTCCTAGAGAAGAGTATTTGTTTGGAAGAAATATGCTAAAAAGCCACCTGGGGAACAGGGTAATATCATGAATGGTGGACTTAATAAAAGAAGGTACCTAAACTGCCTCTCAGTCTAATGGGGTCTGTTGACTAGAGAGCCTTTTGTTTTGCTGGGCACTGGAGTGGTTACAGTTGTGGAACAGTACGGAGAAGAGTTGGGGTAGAGCTACTAAAAAGAGAAATTTGGAGTTTGCAAGAGCTTAATCTATATAACTCGTATGAAAGCGCATTCTTAGAAGTTGGGCTCCTGAACTCAGAAAGCCAGGTTGAACTATCCTCACTGCATCCCAGGACACCCTAAAAAGAGACAGCCCTCCTGATGCTGGTAATATATGGGAGGTGATGAATGAGAAAAGGGGATGGACCTAACTACCACTGAATGTACCCACTGTGAGTCAGGCACATGGACTACCTCACAAGATACATATTATTCCCATTTTACAGATCCCGTTCCCTCGACTGTCCAGGGTTCTAAAACCGGATTCAAATACAAGAGTTTGAGTATAAAAACCCTGTTGTTTCCACTACATTAGTAATGGCAAGTGCAAGGAATATAAGTTTCCATTCCCTACTCATGTTCCCAACAATGACAGAACGTATGTGTCTTCCCCACTGATCCAGATCAGTGATTGGCAAACTATGGCCCAGCCAGCCTGCTGCCTGTTTTTGTAAATAAAACTTTATTGGAATATAGCCATGCCTGTTCATTTACATATTGTCTATGGCTGCTTTGGGGCTACAACAGCAAAGCTAAGAAGTGACTACAGAGACAGTATGGCCTACAAAACCTTATTTATTAGCTGAACCTTTAACAAAAATTTTGCTAACCTCTGATCCAAACCCAGCCTCAACTTGGAGTTGGCAAGTCTTCTTGCCTTTGGTGTCTTAGACATTGAAGGATGGTCAGATAAATAAATAACTGGGATGGATGGATAGATGGATGGATTGAACCAACAGATGGACAGACATATATGGGTAGTATATCAGAGTTTTGCTCCAAATATGTACCAATGTTCTGCCATTTATAAGCGATGAAACATTGGGTAAATTAATCTTTCTGGATCTTAGTTTCCTCATCTGTAAAATGGGGATAATAATACAATGATCATTATCTAGGGCTCTTTCTATTGCAAATGACAAAAACCCAACTTAAAGTAGCTTAAGCAAAAAGTTAAATTTGTCATATCACATAACTAGATTAAGATTTGGTCTACTTCAGCACTGGTTGGACCCAGGGATTCAAATGATGTTACCTCCATCTTTTAACTTGACTTCTCTCTAATTCTTTTTATGTGGAGACCTCATTCCTGTTATAGACAGGTGATCTTCTAGCAGCAGAAAATATGGCCACTGGAAGCCTCAAGTCCACATTTGTATAGTGAGTGATCCAAAACAGAGGGCCTCTTTCTTCTAACATCAAAGCTCATGAAAAGCTTTGAACTGTGCTTGTGACACATACTCAGTTCTTCAATATATTACAGTGGCCAGGGAATGGAGTACTCTGATCAGATCACTATGGTGAACGCAGCCACCAAGACCACGTGAAGTGAGAGAGAAATTCCCTAAAGGAACCAGGAAAAGGAGTATAAAAAAGTGTCTGCATGAACAAAAGCATCACTCACAGCATTCTACTTCATAGATTTGTCATGAGAAAATGATTTTAGAGCAGTTAGCATGGTGCATGGCACTTAAGTATCAACAAATGTTCATTATTACCATAACTGATAAATAGATGAATGGATGCATTAAATAGACAGCTAATGGTTAAACATATAGATGAATAAATGAAGAAGAAGATGTGAAAAGATAGATGAAAGGAAAGATGGGAGAATGGACCGATGAAGAGACAAAGATGGGGAGACATATGGACACATGGATGGACGGATCGATCAATTGATAAATGGATGGATGATGGAAAGAAAAGGCAGACAAAAAAGGGCTCACAGTTAAGTTTGTCATATCATATGCTCTAGGGCTGGGAATGGGAAACAGAATAGCGCTCCACAATTGGTGTCTCCTGAGAGGTCTCCTCCTCTGGTCTCTGTCTCTTGGGTCCCTCTCATCAGGTGGGGGAAACACTTGCTCCCCTCCCTCGTCTCTAGTTTCCTTGTGTCCCTGTGAGTTAACCAGCCCCTCTCCTCAGAAATCCCCTCTCAATTCCCAGGATAGGGAAGGCATGGCAGAAGGGGGTGTTTTAAGCCAGGTTCCCCTCATGCTATCGATAATTCTCTGACTCAGTTTGGGGCACAGGAAAATAATGGGGGAGAGGGACAGTACTGGCTGGGCCAGGAGGGTGAAGCCCTAGAGTCCTGAGATGTGAGATATGGGAGCTGGACCTGCTTCCAAAGAACTTTCCCTTTAGCCCTGCTTGTCGAAGAGAGGAGTAGGTCTCAGATGATGGATGTGTAGTCATTGTGATAGGCCTAGGGAGACCTGGGAGGAGATCTTCTCCAGCCTTACCCTGCTACCTGTGATTGTCCTCAGGGAATCTGGGGTCCCATCTTTCCCACTCCAGTAGTCTTAGGACCACAGAGAAGAGGTGGGAGTAAGGAGAAACCTGGGAAAGAGGGAGGTCCCCTCCACCTTGCTCTGACCTCTAATCCTGAACCAAGCGCTGACCCCTAGCCTTAAAACTGATGTTCAAATGCCTTCAAGAGGACGACACTGCAAACCTTCCTCTAACAGGGACAATGCAACCCCCTTCCCTTGTCCAAAATGTTGAGTGCTGAGGTTCTCAGAGCTAAAGACAAAGAGTGGGAAATGGGGACAGGGAGACTACTAAGGAGTTATGAAAGGGAAAAAATGTTCTAGATAGATGGAGACAGTGGGGAGTGCACTCAGTGGAAAGGTATTCTGCTACCAACTCATGTACTGCAATTCAATTCAGACACTAACAACCCAGAGCTAGTGTTAGACTTCACAGGTTTAAGGGCACAGTCCCAACAAGCCTGCCCCCACTTGAGATGCCAGTCACAAGTGGGGTCCCCAGGCCACCTGCATTTCTGCCTAACTAGCTACAAGTCCAGAGGTCTTCAAACCCCCCTCAGGTCCAATAGTTCACTAGAATGACTCACAGAACTCAGAAGTGCTATACTGACAACTACTTTTTTGTTTGTTTGTTTTTTGGTTTTTGGTTTTTTTTGCTGTACGTGGGCCTCTCACTGTTGTGGCCTCTCCCGTCGCGGAGCACAGGCTCTGGACACGCAGGCTCCGGACGTGCAGGCTCCGGACACGCAGGCTCATCGGCCATGGCTCACGGGCCCAGCCGCTCTGCGGCATGTGGTACCTTCCCGGACCGGGGCACAAACCTGTGTCCCCTGCATCGGCAGGCGGACTCTCAACCACTGGGCCACCAGGGAAACCCTGACAACTAGTTTTTTATAAAGTATATAGATCAGGAACATCCAAATGAAAAGACACACAAGGAGAGTCTCAGCGCAGAGCTCCCATGCTCTCTCCCCATGGAGACACAGAGGGCATGTCACCCTCCCAGTACATCAATGTGTTCACCAACCAGGAAGTTCCATGAGCTTTGGTGTCCAGAGTTTTTACTGAGATTTCATACATAGGCATGAATGAATTGTTGGCAACATGACTCGATCTCCTCTGATGGACTGGCTCAAAGCCCCAATTCTGCAATGATATGGTTGGTCTTTCTGCTGACCAGGCCTCATCCCAAGTCACCTCATCTCTTAGCATCAACTCAGGTGTGACCCAAGGGGCTCATAGATAACAAAGACACGCGTATTACTTGAGATATTCCAAAGATTTAGAGTCTCCCTCTCAGGAACAGGGACAAAAGCCAAATTCTTTAGTATACAACAGACAGAGCCCTGCATCTGAGTGAAGGGATGTGAATTACTGAAGCCCTGGGGACCAGGCCTCCTGTTCCCGTGCACCAGACTTGACCCAGCTGCAGCAGGGCAGGAGTGTCACTGTGAGAGTGAGTGTGAGGGTGAGTGCGGTGGAAGCACAGCTTCTCCATGCCCAGACTGCAATGCTTCCCACTGGCATCCATGGATCTGTCTGTCACCTGTCTGTATGTAGCCCAGGCAGGGGAAGATAGGTATGAGAGGGGAAAAGCGTGTGGGATGGTGGGAAGAGGATAGGTGAATCTATTCTCCACACTTCAGCCTGAGGGAACTTTTACTTCACTCATTTCTGGTCATTCTCTCCCATACCGTCCAGCCACAAGGCTCCCTTCCCCCCTCCCCAGACCAAATAGGGCAGCTATTTCCAACCTCCCACACCGGGTTAATTGCTTTCTTGGCTTTACCAAAGCACCCTCTACTGCCCCCAGCCAGTCAGCTTCGTCTATTGTAGTGATCTTATTGTCTCTTTTGATTGCCCTCACCCCTCCAACCTAGATGACAAGCTCTCTGAGGGCAGAATCTGTGCCTGTCTTCTCTGCTGTATCCTCATGCCCAAGCACATCACCCAGCACATAGTAGTCACTCGATAAATATTTGTTGATTAGTGACTGCAGGAACAAAAATCGCAAGAAAGGAGGTCTCAGCTCAGAGAGGAAGGGCTGTGACCCTTTAACTATGAAGTGACTTGGCCAAGGCCACTCAGCCAACAAGTATTCCCATAGCCTGGCCTGTCTAGACTGGGCCCTCTCTGGAGCCCTATTCCTCCTCTGCCCAGAATCATAAAAATAGAATGGGGCAAACAAGAAAGGCAATTGTCAGAGCAGAAGCCAAGAAGACAGAGAGGAGAGGGGATGCCAAAGAGTACTGGAAGCGTCCCAAAGCTCTTTTCTTGCTGCCTGGTACTGAGGTCTCCGTCTTCCCAGGGTGGAGCTCCGAAATCTGACTCCACCCTTATAAAAGAGGGTCCGTGCCCTGCCTCTTAGTAATAAGCCCTGACTCCACCCCTTTATTGATAGGCTCTGGCTCCACCTTCTGGACTATGCCTCCTCTGAAGAAATGCCCTGGCTCCGCCCCTTCCGGGTAATAGGCAAGCCCCACCCCTAGTGCGTGACGGTGTCCTTGTGACGTAACGTACCGGCCTGTTTCCGGGGTGGAGCCAGGGAGGGTGGGCGTTTAGGCTGCGTCGACCCCTCAGCCCCCCTCCAGGTGACCCCAATCCCCGAAAATCCTCACCCGGGGCCCCAAATATCCCAGCCCCATGACCTCGAAGGCCTTTGGCTCTAACCCCCTAAATGCCCCATGCCCCCGAGGTGCCCGACCTCCCAATCCCTTAACGTCTAGTGCCTCCCAAATCTTCAATCCTACCCTGTCCCGATGTGGCAACTGAGTCTTCCCGGGGGCACCTGTCTCATATTACCCGAGAACAAGTCAGACTGGTCCAGAGAATGACAGAGAAGGGGATCCGGGATTGGGGAATCCTTGATCCAATCATGCCGCTCCCCAGGAGACGTTCGGAACCCAGGACATGTCGGGATTGAGGAGATACGAGGTGGCGCTGGAGGCTGAGGAGGAGTGAGTGGAGGCGGGGTTCTGCGGAGGAGGAACCTAGCCGCTCCGGGGTGGTGGGGGAGGGGCGGGGAGGGCGCGAGGTTTCTGGGGCGGGAGAAGCGGGAGGGGTGGGGCCTCTTAGGGGGCGTGGGCTGGAGGAACCGCCTCTAAAAGACGGGGCGGAGCCTTCCACGAGAGGGGCGAGGCGTCCAAGGGGCGGAGTCGGTGGGGTCAGCCCCGCCCCGCCCCGCCCGGCTCTGCCTTCTCTTTGCAGGATCTACTGGGGCTGTTTCTACTTTTTCCCCTGGCTGCGCATGTGGCGAAGGGAGCGGAGGTGAGGGGGCTGCGATACCGCGGACCCGCCCGGGGCATGGACGAGGCTCAGTCCGGGAGAACCGATCGCGGGGAAGCCGGGAGCCCCCGCCCCGCCTCATGCCTGTGTCGGGTCGCCCCACAGCTCAGCGCACCCTCGGGAGCAGAAGCTGGAGCCTCTGCGGGGCCTAATGAGCTGTCTGTCAAGTGGACTGGGCACTGCTCCCCAGCGCTCCGGTCGCAGCCTCCCCCGCCGCACCCCCGCTGCCACTGCCCAGCCAGCTGGTGCATTAAAGATTTAAACCAAAGCCACCGTCCTGCCCTCCTGATTCTGCCGCCGCTGCCGCCATTCGGGCTGGGAGCCCTTCTCCACGCCGGCTGTTTCCGTATTGACAGGGCCTCTGTCCCTGATAGGGTGTCCGTCCGTGTCCAGGCTCCCATTATTCCTAAGGGTCTCTCATCAGGGTCAGGCCTCCCCTTACTACCAGTGATTGCCTTCCACCACCTAAGCCCCCCGCCCCACCACACACACACTCATCTCTATGAGTGGTCTGTATGGAGGGAGCTAAATAATCCTGGCTTTATCTTCCTCCCAGCCTTGTCCCCACATCCATAAATCCTCACAATCCCAGCTCTCTGCTTCCACCTTCCTCCTAGACAGGACTTTGCCAGGTGCCTGAAGAATCTTCTCCTGGGAGTGGATCTAAAATATTTTAAGCCCATAGTTGTAGGAAGTAGGCTGTGAGAGGAGGGAAAGATTCCTAGAAGCTGCTACCCTCGGCCTGCCATAGGGGAATGACTTAGAACTGTTGGAGGTCTTTCCTACAGTTAACACCCCAGCTTCTGGCTCCTCCAGTTGGATCCCAAGTTTAAAGATACTTGGCATCAGGGACTTCCCTGATGGTCCAGTGGATAAGACTCCATGCTCCCACTTCAGGGGGCATGGGTTCGATCCCTGGTTGGGGAATTAAGATCCCGCATGCCGCACAGCGCAGCCAAAAAAAAAAAACAAAGGTACATAGATACTTGGCATCAGCCCCCCGAAGTGTAACCTCCCTAGGAGAACCCAAGGGCCACTGCTCCCTACCTTTCCTTTCTGTCTTGTCACCGAGTTGGGCTGAAACCCACTAGTTCCTGAAGTGATGAAGGGTCAGGGACTCCTAGTGGGTCTGCTTTCAGTTAGGGACTGGCCCCAGCACCAGGGAGGGCACCACAGAATTAAGTTAAAGGGACTGCCCAGTTTGTGGGTGGGGTCAGAGCTAACTTCCAGCCTCCTGCTGACCCTGCCATAGCAGGTTGTAGCTGGGAAAAAGACTTGGCCCGGGCTTCCCTGGTGGCGCAGTGGTTGAGAGTCTGCCTGCCGATGCAGGGGACACGGGTTCATGCCCCGGTCCAGGAAGATCCCACATGCCGCAGAGCGGCTGGGCCCGTGATCCATGGCCGCTGAGCCTGCACGTCCGGAGCCTGTGCTCCGCCACGGGAGAGGCCACAACAGTGAGAGGCCCGTGTACCTCAAAAAAAAAAAAAAAAAAAAAAAGAGACTTGGCCCTATCTTTGGAGAAGCCAAAGGGGAGAGATGGGTGCATACCTGGAAGAATTTGTTTCTTCCTTCCCAGGCCTCTGGATTGACTGGTCCAGAAAAGACTCCAAAGTGTGTGACAGCCAGCCAGCTGAAGATTTGTGACAAGATGATGGTGCCTCAGTGGGTGCACCCGAGCTCTGGGGTACAAGTCCAGACTGGAGGGTGGGTGAGAGACCCTAAGGCCTCTGGTACTAGAAATTCAAGATGAGTGACCTCTGGGTTGTGGCCACCTTCAAGAATGGACCCAGGCTCTTGAGGCATTTCCTCACAATGTCTACATTGAGAACCCTGACAAAAGAGTACCCTGTCCAGCCCTGGGCCTACACCTCAGAATCCCTCAGGATACTCAGATTTCCTGAGTATCCACAAGACAAGCTCCAGGGAAGGAGCCCCCAAGCCTTACCCTGGACAGGAGCGGGAGAAGCTCGAGTCGTTCAGCCTGGGAGGGGGATTAGTCCCTACTCTCCGAGCTTAGGGTCGCTCCTGATTGTTGCAGCCGCCCTGCAGCAGAAAGATGCCCAGGGAGGTGTGAGTCCCCATCCCAAGAGTAGGCCTGCCCCATAGAGGGTAGCTGGTGACAGAGCAGAAGGTTGTAGAAGGTACCCCTGCAACAACCACATAAGGGCTGGATTACTGGGTGATGATCAGTTTATGTTTAAAATATAGAGCAGGACAGGAGGGTTCAAATCTCCAGACCAGGAGTGGGAAATTCTTCAGGGTGCCAGGGGCACTAAACTTAGCAGCTTGCCCCCACCCTAGGCTGTCCCCGGCTTCCTGGAAAGGACAGGAGGAGGAAGATAAGGAATAGTTTTGCATTGGGTGGGGAGGGGGGTGGCTAGGGGAAGAGGGGGTGAGGGCTGGATATGGGATTTAAAAAGAAGGGACAGGAAGGTAAAGGGAGGTCGGGGCTTTAGCAAGAGGATGGGATGCAGAGGGTGTAGGGGTTGGGGAGGGGGGGTTTCTTCCAGGCCCACAATAGAGAGAAACTGGCATTTGAATAGAACAAAGGAGAGGTAACTGAGCTCTTGAATCTTATGTCTCAATAAGCCAGGGGCTGGAAACCCCAGGTCCCTGCTGGTAAGAGGCTGGCATGTCTGGGACAGGACTAGGCAAAAACAGGAACGTAAGATTTCTTGGGTCTCTTACCTGTTGGACAGCAGCAACCTGGCACCAAAGAACTTTTATCTTCCCTCACCTGCCCTCCATATCCACCCCATCCTTCCTCCCTATCTCATCTTCCTGGGGAAAGCAACCCACACCTCAGTATCCCCAAGGCAACCACCAAAAAGGGCCTTCTCCCAGCTTCGCAGTCTGAATGTGACCGGCCCAGGCAAGACTCCTCCTCAGTCAGAAGGGCCTGCTTTAGGGAGCCATTCCCATCAATTTTTCCTAATAAGACAAGCAGGCTAGGGCAGGAAGCGGGCAGGGGGAAATGAAGGCAAGTTGGTGCTGGCCTGCCATCTGCTCCCAGCCCACCCACAACTCCCCCATCAGAATTTGGGTGTGCTAGTGTGACCGTGTGGTTGGACGATTGTGAAAACACAACCGTGTGGGAGTGGAACTTTGAGTATAACTGGGACTGTATGATTCCATCCGGGGTTGTCTGACCATGTGAGGTTGATCGAGTGACTGAGGTGTGACTGTGAATGTGTAACTATGAGTATGTGAGTGTTAATGTCCATCATTGGATGCCACTGTGGATCCTTGGCCGCCCTTACTCAGTTACTGTACCATCAGTCCCCACGTGCACAATCCCCTCCCCAGCTTCTCTGCCCAGGATTTAGGAGCCCATGGGAAATTACTGTCCTAAAAGAGGAGGGGGTCTGTGGCACAGGGGTCTCTGGTAATTAGGGCCCAGGAGTGTCACAGGATGAGCAATACATCTTCACCTGCCGCTGACTCACCTGGTGCCCCAGGTAAAAGGCACCCAGATAAAAGGTAGGGAAGGAGGCAGAGAAAGAAGGAAGTATCCAGGCTGAGCATCATGAAGGGGCCCTCACCCACCAGCAGCCTCCTGCTGCTACTGTTGCTCCTAAGCCCAGACCCTGGAGGAGGTGAGTGTTTGGGGGTCTAGAAGGCCAGGGGTCTGGGTGAATGGGATGGAGGGAAAGGGGCCCAGGAAGCCCAGCCTCCAGCTATCTGATGGAGCTTAGGGTCAGAAGCCCTCCGAACACACGGTCCTGTTGTCCCCTAGCATTGCCACTGGCACCCAGCACTACATCATGCTGTACTCAGTTCTACTGACAGCCACTCTCAAGCAAACTACCGAGGAAGGTCATCCGAGTGGAATTTCAGGAAGCTGATGGGGACTGTCACCTCCAGGCCTTCGTGTGAGCTTTGACTCTGCCCCTGATTTGACCCCTGACTCTGACCTCAGTCCCAACCCCTGATGCTGATCTCAACCCCGCCCCAATTGCTAATTCTGATGCCAACTCAGGTTTTCATCTGGCCTTTGCCTCTAACCCCTGGGCCTTACCCTCATCTCCAAGCTACGACCATGGCTTTGGACCTTTCCTTTCCCAGGTTTCACCTGTCTCGACGCAGCATCTGCATCCACCCCCAGAACCGCAGCCTGACTCTGTGATTTGACTGCCAAGGGAAGAGGCTCCAGGGGACTCTGCCCAACTGAGTTTGGAGATGATAGGGAAAATGGGCCGGGGCCCCCAGTAGCCAAAATAATAAAGCAGCATCGCCCAGTAGTCTCTGACTGTGATCTCCAAGTTCTGTGTGTTCTCCTGTGAGTCCCGAATCCGGAGCTGTGAGACATGTCAATAAACAGAAGAACCTCCTCATTCTCTTTATTCACACCTTCACAACCCCCGCCAGGGGCAAGGCCGAGAGCCAAGGACCCACACACACTCCCCAGGTACCTATATACATACATGCAGAGAACACATGTTCCCTGCCTCACATACACGTGGACACACATGGACACAGACATACACATCTACACACATTCCTCAGGTGGACTGCCAACTCTGAGATGAAGCCAGAGGTCCAGGCACCTTTCAGCTGGCAAGTTGGGAACACAGAGTCTCATAGAAATGAGCTCCAAACAGAATTTCCAGCTGAGAACCCCACTCCGTGGGGATCTACTGTCCTGCCTGGGTTCCACCTGTCTGTCCATCCACACCAGCAAGACAGAGTTATAGGTGGAATCAGCTGAAGCCTTCCAAGATCCTCTACAGGTTTGGGACTCCTAGAAGAAGGAGGAAAATCAAGGGAGATAGTAGGACTGGATCTTGTCCCAGATTCCCAGAGAATGAGGGAGGAGACCCAGCTCTGAGCCCAACACTCCAAAAGTGAATAGGGGAGCCCACCTCTGTGTAAGCCCCAATACCCTGAAGATGAGGGAGTGGACCTAGCTCTGGGCCCAGGCACGTCAAGAATAAGGCAGGGGATCCAGCTCTGAGCCTAATACCCTGAAAATGAGGAGGGAATCCATCTAGGAGCCCCAGTATCCTGCAAGAGACAGAAGAGACCCAACTCTGAGCCCGGGACTCAAGAACGAAAGGCCCATCCCTGAGTCCAGAAGTTACAAGAATGAGGAGCCCCAACTCTGATTCCCAAAACCCTTATGACTAAGGCACCTGGCTCTTAATCCAGACACTCAAAATGAGGGCACACATCTCCAAGTCCAAACCTCCCAGAGGTCATACTCACCTGGAAGCTTGTCCACCGGAATCATCGGGGCCAAGAACCCAGACTTTCGGGGTCCATCCTTCTCACATGGTCTCAACCTCAGCCTGGAGCACAAAAAGGAAGCTGTCTCCCTGACAATGTGGGGCATCTCAGTCTCTTCCAAAAAGGTTTGTTAGTAAAGGGTCAAGAGAGGAAAGGGTGAGAATCATGAAGTTGGGGGTGGGAGAAGGAGGAGGAATGGTTCCAGAATCAGACACGTTCAGTGCAAAGTCATGAGGGGTGGGAACGGGTGTGGTCTATGGGTATCAGAGCCCTTGTGTGGGATCAGAGGATGAGAGGCCAATGGCAGTCACTTACCAGAGCCCCAGTGCCAGGGCCCCAGCCACCAGTCCCAAGAAAGAGAATATTCCCAAAGATGCCAGCATAGCCACCTGCTCCAGGGCGTCTCTGTGGTCTGAGGGGGAGGGTCACGTGCCAGCTGTGAGAGCAAGCCTGCCAGACCAAACTCGGTGCCCTCTTCTCTCTGGGGCTTTCCCATCCTCTACCACCTTTGCCCATCTGCCCAAGCTCACCAAGTGGCCGCGGGTCTGGTAGGAGGGACGGTCTTGGGGGAGCAGGGCTAACCGCCTGAGGTTCTTCCTCTGGCTGCGCGTGTTGCTGGCCCCCAGCTGGTATCTCCTTCGGTAGGGGTCCTGGAGGGAGACGAGACCTGAGGAGAACTATCCACGCGGGGTCGGGGTGGAGGTCAGGGCCCGCCAGGCGAGGCCAGGGCCAGGGTTGGACACAGGGGCGCCTCGGAGGCGGAGCTTGAAAGGGTAGAGCCAACTTCTGGGGATGTAAGCAGGGGTGGAGGCTGAAGGGCGGAGGCTGAGGGGCGGGGTTTAATCTGGGGCAGGGTTTAAGCTAGGGCGGGGCTGCAGGCAGCTACAGGTGAAGCCTGGGGCCGCAATTGCCACGCCGCCCCGTAGCGCCTGCAGTTCCACCAATAGATGCTGGGCAGCGGGGCCTCTGCCCTTTCCCTAGGCTCTGTCTCTCACCGGTGCTCGGAGTACCCCAGGCCTCGGGGCTCCAGGCGCTCCAGGTGCCTGCGTCCAGAAAGTCCCGGGCACTGACCCGCACGGCATGGGGCAGCCCAGCCACAGCGTCCGTGATCACCTCCTCCAATCCAGCCGGTTCCACCTGTCAGTGCAGATGGTTCGTCGGCACGTTATCCAGGTTATAAGCACTCAGCCTATCTGCCCCCCAGAGCCAGTCTGCAAAGAGCACCCCTTCCTCCCAGTCCTGTCCCTGTCAGCCTGATGCAGCCGTCTGGGCCTCACGTAGGGTGGCTGGTGGTGTCAGGCCTACACCTAGTGTTCAGAAGACAAAAGTGCACAGTGGTTTTGTATACAGGCTGTGACTTCAGACTGCCTGGGTTCAAATCTTTGCTGTACCACTTACTGAGTGACCTTGGACCTCTCTCTGTGTCTCAGTTTGTTCATTTGTAAAATAGAGGTGAATACACCTAAATGAGATAATACATGTAAAATGTGTAGCACAGTGCCTGGCAGACAGATGGTGTTCAATAAATATTGGTTATTGTCTGAGGCAGCGGCTCCCCAGGCCTGATGCTGGCCAATCTTTGCCATCTCCAGATGTGGGACTTCACCTCTATCCACATCTGAGTATATGAGTGTTTGTATGTGGCTGTGCCTCTGGCTGAAAGGCACTCCTTTTCCTAGAAAAGTTATTTTTAAAAAATCACTACTGTCTTCCCACAGATGGGCTGAGATCAGTTACAGCCCTGCAGGGCAGAGGCTCGGTCCCTCAGTCTCTGCTACAACCCCAGCACCCAGCACAAGGCCTGGCCCATGGAGAGTACGCTGTAGGGGAAGGCCACGGGGCGTCAGTTACCTGCCAGATCTGGTCACGCAGAACACCCAGGAACATGAAACTAGAGACAGGACCCACAGCCCCAGATTGGGACGCACTCCAAGGGCCTCACCGTGGACCAGGCTGGATGCTGTGCTGGACGGTACTGCAGCCGGAACTTGAGCAGGAAGTGGGGCTGGCGGGGCCAGGAGGCAGGGTACGTCCAGCTGGCACGCAGGCGGCGAGGATAGCCAGGTACCGACTCTACCCGCAGCCCCTGGGGTGGGTCAGGGCGCACTGGGGGCAGTGGAGACACAAATTCAGGGCACAAGACAGGTACTCATCCCTTCCCCACCACCTCCCAAGGGAAGATGGGTGTGTGCCTAAAGGTCCCTGAGGGGAGGCACTTCCAAGGAGGTTGGGGAAATCTTAAGCTTGATCATCCATTAGGCACAGGACCTATCTGTCATCCCTATTATAAAGTAAGCTAAGATCTGAGGACGGATTTTTGAAATGTTTGTTGAGTGAGTTAAAGAGTGATTCTGGGACTTCCCTGGTGGCTCAGTGGTTAAGAATCCGCCTGCCAGTGCAGGGGACACGGGTTCGAGCCCTGGTCTGGGAAGATCCCACATGCCACGGAGCAACTAAGCCCGTGTGCCACAACTACTGAGACTGCACTCTAGAGCCCACGAGCCATAACTACTGAGCCCGCGTGCCACAACTACTGAAGCCTGCGTGCCTAGAGCCCATGCTCCACTACAAGAGAAGCCACCGCAGTGAGAAGCCCACGCACCGCGATGGAAGAGTAGCCCCCGCTCGCCACAAATAGAGAAAGCCCGCGTGCCACAACTACTGAAGCCCACGCGCCTAGAGCCCATGCTCCGCTACAAGAGAAGCCACCACAATGAGAAGCCCACGCACCGCAATGGAAGAGTAGCCCCCGCTCGCCACAACTAGAGAAAGCCCGCGTGCAGCAACGAAGACCCAATGCAGCCAAAAATCAATAAATAAAATAAATAAATTTTTTTAAAAAAGAGTGACTCTGCTTTCCATCCAAGGAAGATGAGTTGGCCCAAATTCCAGCCAGCGCTTTGGTGACCCCCTTCCACACACAGATCAAGAGGAAGGAGAGGCCAGCAAGGGCTTCCACTGGGCAGGGAGGACATGAGATACAAGTGCCTTCAGCACAAGGCCTAGAAGCAGAGAGGCAGCACTGGGGCTAGGCAGCCAGGAAGGACTAGTAGGGAAGGGGGTAGTGGCAGCAGTCTCTAGAAGCTGATGTAAGCCTGCCTCCTGGGCTCTGATCTCCCTGGGTTCTTAGTCTCCGTGGGGGCCATCTGTGTGCCGAAATGGGTCTATGTTGGGAGGGAGCTATGTGGGAGCTCAGGGGAGGAGAGTTCTGAATTTGGGGGGTACCTGTACTCTGGGGTCCGTTTGGGGTCTCTGTGGTAGGGATTTAGGGAGAGCTCTAGGAGTGGGTACTCACAGATGCTCTGCAAGCTCACATCCAGCAGGCGTGTGCTGGCCCCCAGGGGGTTCACTTCAGTCACATTGATCCGGTACTGGCTCCAGAACTCTGCCCCATGGACCACACAGCGGGCAGCCCCTGGGGGGTCCTGTGGGCATGGCCAGGGCCCTGTGGATGGACTCATCCTAGGAGAGAGGATGTGGTCTTGAGCTTTGGAAATGCTCACTGTGGTACCCAGCTAGAGCCCCCAGCTTCCCTCTCATGTCCTACCTTTGGCCATCGGCTCCTGGTACTGTCTTCTTCCTGGCAGGGAGGAGGCCATCCGAGGTCAGGAAGGAAATGAGGGTCCTCCTTCTCTCTCAGGCCTTCCTTAGGACATCCTTACCTACCTCCCATACCCACGTTTTGCTAAACACCCAAACATATAGGTATACACACCGATCATGCACACACCTGTAGGAGGTGAGGTAGCGGGTGGGTAAACCGCTAACCTGGCTGGGACTCCAAGTGCAGGAGAAGTTCTCATAGTCAGCTGCTTGGCAGGAGACAACAGGGCGGACTGGGGGGTCTAGAGGCAGACGGTGCAGCTGGAGACCGAGAAGTTCCCAGCCCCTACCCATCCCAGAGGGCTTACTCAGGGCCTGGATTCCCCCAGGGGCCCCATGTCTCATCACTGCTACCGCCAACACTCCCTCCCCAACTCACAGCCCAGCTGCAGGGTCACCATGCCCCCAAGTGCACCATCCAGGGTCCGGCAGATATAGGTGCCCTCGTCAGTGCTTTCTGCCCGGGCCAGGACCAGTTCGTGCCCTAGATCAGAGTCAGGTCCCTGGAGCAGCCTTGTCTCCCCGTCCCGAAACCAGGACACCGGGGCCCTGGGGGTGAGATGAGATGATGACAGATGGAGGGAAGATTTAAACTATGAGTCCGACCATGTCACAGCTCTCCATTGGCTTCTCAGTGCTTGCAGTAAAGATCAAACTCCTTTTGCTGGCTTACAAAGCCCCTGGTGATCTAGCCCTTGCCTTCCTTTCCTTCTTCATCACCTTCCTGTCTCCCCCTCCCCCACTGCACTCCAGTCAGGTTGTGCCTCTTTTGGTTCAAGAGTGCGGAGCTCACTCCCACCTCAGGGCTTTGCACTAGCTGTTCTCTCTGTCAGGAATGCTTGCTTATACCCCAACCTTCAGAAATTAGCTTCAATGTCACCTCCTCCGAGAGGTCTTCCCTTATTACCAATAAAAAGTGGTCACTCAGTTACCCTCTTCCACCTCACTCTCTTTTGATTTTCTGCCCTGCAGGTATTACTACCTGGCATCTTGCCTGGCTTGTGCACTGCTGCATCCCAGGGCCTAGAATAGACCAGGCACTTAGCAGGTGCTCAATACATGTTGGTTGAATGTTCTGTTGAATAAGGATGGTTTGAGGGTTAAGACAGACAAAGAGGTGAGGATTACAGATACAGGGGCAAGGATGGGAGGGGTGTGAGGACTGGGCAAGGTCAAGAAATGGGTCGTGAAAGGGTCCTGTCAGCCCAGCAGGCTGGTGGAGCACTTACCCAGCAGTCACTCCAGGGCAACACAGCGTCATGGCCCTGCCAGGCTGCCCATACTGGACCCCTGTTGAAGGCACTTCTGAGCAGAGGCTCTTCCTTTCCCTCTCTCCCACCCCACCCCACACTTTGTGACAGTGACAGGATAAGGGGTGGACTTTTAAGACCTGAGTGGGGTCATGGGGTCAAAACATCATGTTATAATCTGGAGACAGAGGTCAGAGAGCAGGGTAGAGAGATGTTGCCAGACTGGATTTCAGGGGTTGGGAGGATGACAGGTTAGGCATGAGAGGGGCCACGGTGATGGTGGCAAGTCACAGGTCAGAGTTGGGCCATAGAGCAGAGTTTTTCTCACCTGGGGGGCCCCAGGCCTGGGGGCAGGGACAGGAGGCAGACACCAGGGCTGTAGCCACGGCCACCAGGACCCTGCTCAGCCCTGAGCAGCTGCTGCTCATCTGTGGGGAGAGAGGCAAGGTCAGCGATCCCCCATTCCCAAGATGGGAGGCTAAAGTCTGCCTCCCCCTCTTCCAGACTGAGGCTTTCTAGGAGGAAACCAGGTGCCCAGTGGGGTAAGGACATCAGACATCACTGGGGGCTCTGATGTAAGGTCCCCTTTCCACCATACGCCCAGCGCTGTGTGTGAGTACACACACACGCACTCACACACACCCTCACACCCCCCCTTCTCAGTCGTGGGCTTAGGGCCCAGAACAAAAGCTGGAGGCGACAGACTGTGCCAGCACCGCCCCCTGCACCACCCTTGGCACCCACCCCTGGCACCAAGTGTTGGCACCGGCTCAGTCACTCCCATTAACTCCTCCAATCCAGCTGTTGGGAATTCCGTGTCCACCCCACCTGGCCCAGGGATAGTCGTTGCCTCTGACTGACCTGAGGCAGCCCTCGTCACCCTGGGGTGGGACTGTCATGGTGGGTCTGAGCCCACCCTGTACCCCTGCCATGAGGCCTAGCCCTGCTCTGGCTGCCAAGCCTCTTCTCGCCTGGGCCTGGCTCCTTGCTCTGCGCCGCTCATCTGGGCCTGACTCTGGAATCTTGCTGGTCTTGAGCCTGTGAGGCCGGATGGGGCTAGGGTGCAGGCTGAGGCTGCGGAGTTAAGCAGATCCAGATGCCCTGACTGCTTCCAGAGGCTGGGGGTGGGCGAGGAGCCAGAAGATGGAGACAGGGTGGCGGGACAGGAGAGGAGGCTGAGAGAAGCTGGGAGGCTACAGGAACAGGAGGCTGGGGTGGAGGCCACAGGACAAAGAGATGCTCAGAGATCAGGACTGGAAGGCAGTGAGAGCTCAACGAGGTGAGGGCTGGGCTGGGGCAGCAGGATCTCAGAGAGGCCAAAAAGGTAACCAACCACGTGTGTACGGCGGATGGAGGTGCTAGGAGAGAGGGAATCCTGGATGGGAGAAAGCAGGATGAGGAACGCAGTGGGGAAGAGGGAAGGGGGGGTGGGAGAAGGCGCAGATGGGCAAAGGGCCCTGGGCGAGGGCTCCAGAAGAGGGAGAGCCCAAATCCCTCCCAGGTGGAGCTGAGCAGCGACCTCCGCGTGTCTGTGTGTCTGTCTGAGTGTGTCTAGTGGCTCACCCCGGCCCCCCGGCAGCATTTACCCTGCTCAGCCCTGCCCTACCTCGATGATTCCAGTGGTTGACTGTCCATGGCCTCCAGGACTTCCTCCCACCAGCTACAGCACCCGTCTCAGCTCTACTCAGTTCTGGGACCCCAGAATCGTCCCCTCCTTCCCCTTCCCTGCCCCCGCCCCTCTGGGCCATGGAGCTCGGCCGCCCCTAGCCAGGCCCCCTCCTCTCTCCTTTCTCCTCCCTCCTACTCTCCCACCCCCTCCCACCCAAGGCCCTGGGAAGGGAAGAGGCCTCCCCCGAGTCTGGAAAGGAAGCCACAGACAGAGCCAGGCACAGCCAGGCACAGCAAGAGGGAAAGGAGAGCTGCTGTGTCCCTGTCAGCAAGAGGTTCCTGTGTTTTCACACAGCAGAACACAGGCACATTCACGCGTGGACTCCCCAGGCACAGTCAACAAAGATACGCCCTTGAACACGCGCGGACACAGTCAAATCAAAAAGCAGACACATACTCGTGCTCCCACTCTTTTCACTCCCCAGCAAATATTTCCTTAGGGCACAGCTGTCTGTATTTTAAGGGGAAGAGGGCCCCATGTTGGGGGATATAAAGAAAAGCCAAAGAGTCCAGTTTCCCCCTCCCCTGGACGTTCCAGCCATTTCTCACCTCCCCCGCTACTCTTCAGGCCCCAGCACCAGGAAATACCTTTGGTCCCTTGGTGCCAGATACACAAGACCCACACTTACCCTCAGACACACACTCTCAGACACAGCCACTCACAGTTACACCGATACACTCAGACATCCTCACCCAGGCTCAGACACTTAAACATTTACACATACCCAGACACACACACAGACACACATCTCCCTCTTCCTTGCACAGCCAAACACACACACTTAGCACTCCGCCCTGGGATGGGGGGGTCACAGCACTCTCTAAAAGCAACTCCTCATCATAGCGTAAGCCCCCTCTTCCAGGGAGCTCTTAGCACGGCAGATCCCCCATCTCATCACCATTTCAGGCCCCCAGGTAGCCAAAGAGACAAAGGTGAACAGGGGAGTCAGGCACAGGGGCACAGAGAGAGAGACAGAGATGCAGAGAACATGAGAGGCAGGACTAAAAAGCAGATACACAGAGATACCTGGGGAGACGAAAGTGTGAAGACACACAGAGCACTAGCTCTAGGAAGACAGTAGTAGAGAGAGAAAAAGAAATATAAGGAAACTGAGTCAGACAGGGAGACAGAAAATAAGGAGCACTGGACCAGTGACAAGGATTCTCAAGCACTAAAAGAAGGAGGGAGAGCCAAGTGTGCTGGGGATGGTCTGCTTACCCTGGCCACTAAGTAGAAAGGTCAGTCCCATTGGCTACTGAAGTGGGTCCCCAAAGTGCAAACCCAGCTCCACTTCTCCTCAGTCTAACAGGATACAGGACACACGCCGAGTGCAAGTCTCATTCCTCCTCTGCCATGCTGAAGTCACACACTGGCACACGCAAACCCAGCCATCCACTCTCACGCTGTCAGACACAGTCTCAAACTCCGCAGAGACCTTCCCAAAACACATTCCCTGATGTGGTCACAGGCCCTCTCACACACACACAAACGCACGACCGGGTCTCTGCCCGCAAACTGCACACTGACACACACACATAATCCCACACAGGCACAGCCACATGCAGACTCAGCCTCAGCACAGCGACACCCGCAGTCACACTAGCTGAGTTTCACCAAGCGACACTTGCGAAGTTTCGCACACTGACAGCGTCACACACAGCCTTGCAGTCTCTCTCTCTCTCTCTCTCTCTCTCTCTCTCTCTCTCACACACACACACACACACACACACGCACACACGCACACACACGCACTGACATTCCGTCAGTCACTCCGGGCCCTTCAAATCCCACACCCCCAGGCCCCGCCCTCTCCTGGCAAGGCTCCCTCGAGCTCACCCGCGGCCCCATCAGGCCTCACCTTCTGCGGCCACCGCCGCCAGCGCCCTCCGTCCTCACCCTCTGCCCCGGCCTCTACTCCCTGCCGCCCTGGGGCACGCCGTGGGGCGGCTCCGCCCAGGCACCAATGGAAGGAGAGGGGTGAAATAGGGGGGGCTCGACCCATTGGAGCCTCCAACTGCCAATCATCCCCACACCCACCTCTGCCGGACACTTCCTGTCCCGTCCGGGACTGAGGAGGCTGCCGGGGACCGAGTCTAGAGCCGGGTTCCTGGGTTCTGGCCTGAAAGCCTCTCCTCCTGGGACAGCAGGACCAGAGCTCTCAGGCCCCGCCCCGTCCACCCCCCAGCTGTCCTCAAACAAAGCCTCAAGTTCAGTGGCTTAGGAGCTACTGGGCAGGTGACCAGAGAAGCTGAAGGTGCCCCTGACTCCAGATAAGGAGGTGGACTGGTTGTAAGGCAGTGGGTCTCAAACGTTGCTGGACACTGTGGTTTTAAAACTCTCAAGCCACACTCCAATTAAATCAGTACTGTTTAAAACTCCCCAGGTGATTCCAAAATGCAGGCAAATAAAAGGTGTAGGATCAGGTATGTGTGTTTGTGTGTGTGTATGTGTGTGTAACTATGTATGTCTCCCATCCAGGGTTCCACTCCCCAGCCAATGGGGGCTCAAGGGAAATGTGTACATTTGTCTGAGCTTCTTCCAAACCAGGGTAACACTCCAAGTTGACCCTTCCCCTCCAGGGTCTCTAGGAAGAAAGAATCCTGGACCGGAAGGCAGGCAGCCAAGGTTCTCCTGGGTCAGATCATCACTGTCCAGCCTTGTGTGATTTCCCCTCCCAGAGACTCAATTCCCTTGAGAAGAATGGAGACAAAAAGTGTTCTGGCCATTCCCGCATTACTCACAAGCTCCTGTCCTCACCTAAAAGTTTGGAGGACCCTAGGTGGCATCATGTCTCCTGGGTTGTATGACTTGTTATTCCCACAGTTACAGTCTTGCCAGGGAAATAGCTCCAGAGGGGAGGGGGTAGACCCAGGGTCACTCCAAAAACCATCCCCTCCTACCATGGCCCTGAGGCTCCTAACTCTGGCACCCCTTCCCTGCCAGAGCTGTCTTCTGCCCTGTGCAATGATTGGGGCACAGGGGCAACAGAGGTGTACAGAGCCCGTGCATACACGCTGCACGTGGGAGTCTGGAAAGGCCAAGGACACAAAGCCACGTACACGTTCCCTACCCGCCCCTTCAGCCTCTGTGGGCTGGAGCAGAGCCAAGCTGCAGCCACTCACAAAGCCAGGGTTCTGGCCAGGAGCCTAGGGTCTAGCCACTGACCAATGGGACAAGGATCCTGCTCACCCACTCCGACCAAACCTTCAGTCCCAAGCTTGGTGAGCTGACACCCTAGGGATGGTAGTAAAGGGGACTCTGGCCTTCCCAAAGCCTCAGCCAAAGACAAGAACAAAGGTTTCTAAAACCACTTTAAACTGGGATGCCTTTGTTACTCTAGGAGTAAAAGCCAGACATGACACTGAGTATTAATTTTGTTCAGAGATTTGGGGCAAAGAGGTGGGGAGGTTGTGCCCTTAAGTTTTTGCTCATCTGTTGGCAAAGAAAAGTTGTGGCTGGAGCTACGCCTTCGGCCTTTAACCCCAGACCCCCAAGGATCAGAGTTCACACTCCTCTGGTGTTAGAATATGTGATTCAAGTTTGAGAAGCACAGTTTTATTGATCCCACATCTGCCCAAACCCTAGGCCCTAGTTCCCTCAGGCAGAAGGCCCTGTGGTCAGTGTGGTCAGGCGATGGCTGCTGTCTCCCTGTCCTTCTGCCCCAGGCGGTAATGAACCTCAGGAAGCGCCCTTAGTCTCTCTGCAGCCTGGAAGGGGGAAAGGGGATAATCAGAGAGGTTAAGGGCTGCCCAGAATGGTGAGTGCTAGGAGACGCTAGACACTGGGGGAGAGCATGCAGGGTGGGGAGGCTGGTGAGAACGACCACTGGAATAGCCAGAGGATGAAGGAGTCAGCTCCTGAGTCCCTAGAAATACCCAGGTCGTGGGGATTCTCAGGGTCATGATTGTTGGGATCCCTTGAGGAAATAGGAGGGAAAAGGGGACCCAAGGACCCAGGGTGCTCCAAGTCCACACCTGCTCAGGGGTGAGGTCCCTCTGGGCCTGGGCAAGCATTTCATAGCCAACCATGAATTTCCGGACTGTGGCAGAGCGCAGGAGTGGAGGATAATAATGAGCATGTAGCTGCCAGTGGTCCCAGTTGGCTCGAGCCTCTGATCCGATAGGAGCCCCTGGTGGGAAGAAGGCAGAGATAGTTGGGAAGGGTCCTTTCTTAGTTCTTCAGCCTAGCTCTTACCCCCAGACCATAGCAGGTACCTGAAAACTACATCTTCCAGCATTCCCTGCCAGAGAGGAGACAAGGCATTGGAAAGCCCACTGGGAGACATAGTTCCACCACATTCACTTCTCCACTCTCAGTCCCAGCATCCCTGCCCTGAACACTTCCCCAGCAAGTGTTCCAAGGCCTGCTGGGAGTTGCAGTCCACTAAGCTGGGAACCAGGAGCCCAGAAATGGTGTTGGGGTTAGATATGGGTACTCAAAAAGCCTCACCGTGCCAGCCCATGGAGTAGGGAAAGGATGTCTCAAATAGGTTGTCATACTTGGTCAAGAGCTTCTTCATGATGGAGGCTAGATCTGGAATCAGAGCCTGACTCTCAGTCTGGGGCCCAGATGCTGGCCCCACCAGAACTATCCCCATCCAAAGCCTGGCCCCAGGGTCCCACCTGGGAGACTCACCGTCACGCTCAGCCGGGGTCAGCTCAGGCAGCCGCCGCACATGCCGACGGGGCAGCAGTAGTGTCTGGAAGGGCCACACTGCCCAGAAGGGGACCAGCACTAACCAGTGCTCACTGGTTAGGACCAGACGGTCCTAGGACCAAATGGATATGAGGTCATCAAGGTGGGTGTGAGGGGGGTCAGCAAATAGGCAAGGGAAGGAGAAGAGAAGACGTACCCAGAAACCGATGGTTTCTCACCACTCCACCACTACCACCCTAGTCTAAGCCATCATCACCTTTCCTTTAGCTTACTGCTATGTCCTCCTAGCAAGTCTCTCTGCTACTTCCCTTCTACCCTCCTCCTTCACACACCTCTCCTTTTTGGGGTGAGGTTACGGGCTTCCTGGGGACACAAGATCCAGCTTTCTCCCACCTTCCTGAGCAGCTCTTGGCGGCCGTACTCCATTAGCAGGGGCTCTCCGTGCTGACTCTGATAGGCCCGCTGAGATCGCTCCTCACGCTGGGCAACATCTGGCAGGAAACTGCTGGCCCACACCTGTCAAGGGGGAGGAGAAGAGCAGACAGTATCCCTCACCTCCAAGCCTCCACATCACTAGCATACTTCCTCTGTTTTCCCTTACTCCAGTTCCCCACCCCACACTGTCTTGGACTCAGTCCAGATATCCACTGAAGCCCGTGACACACATACCTGGCAGTGGGGATGGGGGTTGGAACAGCCCATCATGGCTCCTTTGTTTTCAAAGATCTATGAAGTAGGGGTAGGGAGCTTTATAGCCAAAAGGACAGCAAGTCAACCCCTCCGAAACACAACCTGTGGAAATAAAAATGCCACTTCCCAAAACCAAACTGCACCACCCCCTCCCTGCCCATCTAGGGGAGGGGGCGACCTCACAGACCTGCACCCAAGGGTACTGGGCACCCAGCTCCTCTGTGACTGAGGCCCATGCATCAACGACAGCTCGGATCTCAGGGACTGACATGAGTGGCAGTGTCACATCCGACCAGGGGTGGAAGCACATAACCTTACTAGGTGGTAAAGGAGGGAGAGATGACAGAGATACAGGGCTCGTTGAGCTGGGGGCAGGGCCCAACCCCAGTGCTCAGTCCAGGCCTCGGGTTGAAGGGTGTAAGAGTGGAAATTCATAGTTACCAAACTCCTCGAGCAGCCTCTGCTTGGAAAAGGGGGTGATCACTGGGTCCTAAGATAAAGGGGTATCACTCTCTGCAACAGAAGTCCCCCAACAAGGTCCAGCCTCTTTTCTCCCCAACAGCAGCTAGATCCAACTTACCTGGACTAGGGGCATCAGGCTGCAGAGCTGGGAAGTCATTGTCAAACAGGAAGGTGCCTTCATAGTGGGGATTCACCTACAGACAAGGATGGGCTAGAAGCATTTGCTGGCCCATAACACCAGTCATCTGATGGGCTTCAAGGCTACAAGGCGGGAAGAAGGCCACTCTGAGGTCAAAAAGACTTGGTGAGATATGACTCAGAGGTCCACTCCCCTGTGGGGCGAAGGGCTAGGGTCCACTCCCCTATAGGGTGAAGAGAAGCTCTAAGGGCAGTGGATGGGGAACTACTCCCCCCGGGCCCAGCCTGCAGATGTAGGATCTAAAGACTTACCTCTCCATTGGCCCGTGTGGCCCCCGGACACAGAGGGTTGTGGGGGTCATGGCGGGGTACTGTCGTCAGAAGCGGGGGTTCTACCTGCCCCTGCCAGGGCCGCTTCATGCGGTGCGCTGACACCAGCACCCACTCATCTTGTAGCGGGTTGTAGCGGATATGCTGATGCTCTGGAGGCAAACCGTCAAGATCAGTCACAAAGCCCTATGCCCCTTTCTCCCCTGGGTCTTACCCACCAGCAGGCCCAAGCTCGGATGCACCCTGTTGTCCCCACCCTACTCAGGAGCTAAAGGCCAGAGCTTGGGCGTTCCCAGCGCCAATCAGCCTGCAGCCCCAACACCGGCGTGTCCCTTCGCCGCGCGTGCCTGGACGGGTGGGCGCGCCGACCTGCGGGCAGGGACGACAACTTCCTAAGGAAGGGGAGGGCTCAGCTTTGCTTCCCAGCGAGTCCCGGCCGCCCTGCGGTTACCGCTCGCCCGGAAGGTTGTGGCCATGGCGTCCGCCTCCGACGCCTGCCGGCGCTGCTCAGGACACGCTCCCCTGCGCGCCAGGACGCCACCGGGTGGAGATACCTTCGGTAACTTCTACCTGCTCACCTCGCCCCCACCGCCTAGTCGGCCCGGCTCCGCCCCGCCCTCGCCCCGCCCTCGCTGATTGGACAGCCGCAAGCACGTGACTGTCTGAGGGCCGGCCCGGCCACCTGGGGGCGGAGTTCAGGACTGCCTACAGCTACAGGGGGCGACTTTGATGATCCCACTCTAGGGCCAAAGCCACTAACTACCCTGGAAGAACCTCTGTGAAAGCTGCTTACCACAGATCCCTCGGCTCCAGGATGCTTACAAGAGTTATTTGCTTTCTTAAAGTCATTCATTTGGTCATTCAGCAAATATTTACTATCTACCACCACGTGCCAGGCCCCTAGGCTCCACATGGCGCAAAGGGATGTCCCTGTGTGCACGAGTCAGGCATAGACTCAGCCCTCCCAGAGCTTACATTCTAGGGTAAGTCAGGGCATAACTCTGGATCCACAGTCACCTCACTCACCTGCTTGGTGGCTCTGGCAGAGGAAAGGCAAGGAGGTGGGAGTGAGGGGCTGTGGGGCTTGATTTGCTTCAGCTAAACCTTGGCTTCAGGTACTATCTGGAGGAGTGGGTACCTCACCGTAACCATGCCCTAGCCCCACCAGGCAGCAGAAACGGGTTTGGGAAAAAAGGGCTAAGTAATCATATTCTCTCTCTCTCTCATATACACACACACACAAAGCACAAGAAGTCGTCAGGGTAAGAGGGCTATAAGAAATCTGAAAATGTGGGGAGGACAGGACTATCAGTAGCTCCAACCACCATCTGGGTGGGGTCAGAGGTGTTTCCTTTGCACACCCCTGTCCCTTCTCCAACTTTTCCTTGGAACAAACCAGTTGGCTAACACTAGGATAAACTTCAAATTAATTCCTCCCCTGACACTTTATAGAGCCATCTAAATATTGTCTGAACCTCCTCCCCATTTCACAGTGGAGAACCGAGGCCTCAAGATCACCCAGAGGATAAGTGGCCAAGCTGAGATTTCAACCCAAGTTTCCAAGCTCTTCCTGATACTTTGAAATGCCTCTGAGACTTCAGTGAGTTTTTGTTTGTTTGTTTGTTTTTTGGCCATGCCGTGTGCAGGATCTCAGTTCCCCAACCAGGGATTGAACCTGTGTCATAGCAGTGAGAACCCAGAATCCTAACCACTAGGCCACCAGGAAACTCCCTCAGTGAGTCTTAAGATAGAAACCTAGTGAGCTAGGAGCTGGGAAGTAGCAGTGAGGGCCCTTCCCCCAAACCAGGCCAGGACAAGCCAGGTGTTTTGCTGAGCTCAGATGTAAAAACTGGGTCATAGGTCATTTACCTTATCTCTGCCCAGGGGCCTCAGACTGGAATCTAAAGAGGCCACTAGGTAGAGGGCAGGGAGCAGGGAGCTAAGAAACCAGAGTTTTACATGTCCCACTGGCTGCACGTGTAATAGGGATATAAGGGGGATAAAAGATACACTTTTTGTGGAAAGGGAATGTTGCCTTGCTATTTCAGTAAACAACAAATTTTGCTACAGCATCAGCGCTGCAGCTGCCCCACAACTGTGGTGCGCCCTGAGGGGAATTCAAGATGGAGAAAAACAGGAAGCATTATCAGCTTTTTTTTTTTTTAACTATTTGCTTATTTACTTTTGTAAATGCTTTTTTTTTTCTTTTCTTTTTTCTTTTTTGGCCACGTTGTGCTGCGTGTGGGATCCTAATCCCCCGACCAGGCTTCCAACCTGCGCCACCTGCACTGGGAGCGTGGAGTCTTAACTACTGGACCGCCAGGGAAGTCCCAGCATTATGTGCTTACTTCACTTAGTATGATAATCTCTAGGTCCATCCATATTGCCACAAATGGCATTCTTTTTTTTTTTTTTTTTTTTTTTGCGGTACGCAGGCCTCTCACTGTTGTGGCCTCTCCCGTCGCAGAGCACAGGCTCTGGACGCGCAGGCTCAGCGTCCATGGCTTATGGGCCCAGCTGCTCCGCAGCATGTGGGATCTTCCCGGACCGGGGCATGAACCCGTGTCCCCTGCATCGGCAGGCGGACTCTCAACCACGGTGCCACCAGGGAAGCCCCTCATTCTTTTTTATGGCTGAGTAATATTCCATTGTATATATGTACCACATCTTCTTTATCCATTCATCTGTCGATGGACATTTAGCTTGCTTCCATGTCCTTGCAATTGTAAGTAGTGCTGCAATGAACATAGTGGTACATGTCTCTTTTTGAATTATGGTTTTCTCAGGGTATATGCCTAGTAGTGGGATTGCTGGGTCATGTGGTAGTTCTATTTTTAGTTTTTTAAGGAGCCGCCATACTGTCCTCCATAGTGGCTGTATCAATTTACATTCCCACCAACAGTGCAGGAGGGTTCCCTTTTCTCCACACCATCTCTAGCATTTACTGTTTGTAGATTTTTTGATGATAGCCGGTATGACTGGTGTGAGGTGATACCTCACTGTGGTTTTGATTTGCATTTCTCTAATAATTAGCCTTTCTCTCTTTTTTTTTTTTTTTTTTTTTGCGGTACCCAGGCCTCTCACTGTTGTGGCCTCTCCCGTTGCGGAGCACAGGCTCTGGACGCGCGGGCTCAGAGGCCATGGCTCACGGGCCCAGCCGCTCCGCGGCATGTGGGATCCTCCCGGACCGGGGCACGAACCCGTGTCGCCTGCATCGGCAGGCGGACTCTCAACCACTGCGCCACCAGGGAAGCCCACCTTTCTCTTTTTTAAAACGGTGTGTCCTTATCTTTGACGAAGGAGGCAAGAATGTACAATGGAGAAAAGACACCTCTTCAATAAGTGGAGCTGGGAAAACTGGACAGCTACACGTAAAATAATGAAATTAGAACACTCCCTAACACCATACACAAAAATAAACTCAGAATGGATTAAAGACCTAAATGTAAGGCCAGACGCTATAAAACTCTTAGAGGAAAACATAGGCAGAACACTCTTTGACATAAATCACAGCAAGATCTTTTTTGACCCACCTCCTAGAATAATGGAAATAAAATCAAAAATAAACAAGTGGGACCTAATGAAACTTAAAAGCTTTTGCACAGCAAAGGAAACCATAAACAAGACCAAAAGACAACCGTCAGAATGGGAGAAAGTAGTTGCAAACAAAGCAACTGACAAAGGATTAATCTCCAAAATATACAAGCAGCTCATGCAGCTAAATATCAAAAAAACAAACAACCCAATCCAAAAATGGGCAGAAGACCCAAATAGACATTTCTCCAAAGAAGACATATAGATGGCCAACAAACACATGAAAAGATTCTCTACATCACTAATCATTGGAGAAATGCAAATCAAAACCACAATGAGGTATCTCCTCACACCAGTCAGAATGGCCATCATCAAAAAATCTACAAACAATAAACACTGGAGAGGATGTGGAGAAAAGGGAACCCTCCTGCACTGCTGGTGGGAATGTAAATTGATACAGCCACTATGGAGAACAGTATGGAGGCTCCTTAAAAAACTAAAAATAGAACTACCATATGACCCAGCAATCCCACTACTGGGCATATACCCTGAGAAAACCATAATTCAAAAAGATACATGTACCACTATGTTCACTGCAGCACTATTTACAATTGCCAGGACATGGAAGCAAGCTAAATGTCCATCGACAGATGAATGGATAAAGAAGATGTGGCACATATATATAATGGAATATTACTGAGCGATAAAAAGAAACAAAATTGAGTTATTTTTAGTGAGGTGGATGGACCTTGAGTCTGTCATACAGAGTGTAAGTCAGAAAGAGAAAAACAAATATCGTATGCTAACACATATATATGGAATCTAAAAAAAAAAAGGGTTCTGAAGAGGCTAGAGGCAGGACAAGAATAAAGACACAGTTGTAGAGAACGGACTTGAGGACACAGGGTAGGACGGGGAAGCTGAGATGAAGTGAGAGAGTAGCACTCACATATATACACTACCAAATGTAAAATGGATAGGTAGTGGGAAGCTGCTGCATAGCACAGGGAGATCAGCTCAATGTTTTGTGACGACCTAGAGGGGTGGGATAGGGAGGATGGGAGGGAGGTTCAAGAGGGAGGGGATATGGGGATATATGTATACTTATAGCTGATTCACTTTGTTGTACAACAGAAACTAACACAACATTGTAAAGCAATTATACTCTAATAAAGATATTTTTTAAAAAAGAAAAATACAAAACAGTACAAAATAAATAAATAAAACTAAACAAAAATAAAAGTGTGTGCTGGAGAAGATTTCAGAAAGACCAGGTAGGGGAGCTGCAGACCTAGACAGTCCCAGAGGACTGTCTGAAACAAGGGGGCAGAGACCAGATTTGCTAGTCCCTGCTACGCAGGGTTCTTAAAGAATGGTCAACTCAGGAGTGTCACAGAAGCCAGAGCCAATACAAAATCATATTCCCTCAATCCTGCATTTTCCTCTAAATAATCCCTTTTTTTTTTTTTTTTTTTTTTGCGTTAAGCGGGCCTCTCACTGCTGTGGCCTCTCCCGTTGCGGAGCACAGGCTCCGGACGCGCAGGCTCAGCGGCCATGGCTCGCGGGCCCAGCCGCTCCGCAGCATGTGGGATCTTCCCGGACCGGGGCATGAACCCGTGTCCCCTGCATCGGCAGGCGGACTCTCAACCACTGCGCCACCAGGGAAGCCCTAAATAATCCCTTTTTTATCATTCCCTTCTTGGTCAAATTTCTCAAAAATTAGTTCATCTTCCCAGCCTCTACTCTTACCCGCACAGTACACTATAACATGTTTTTTGCCCTGTAGTAGTCGGCGTAAATAATCTTAGCTGCTGTAACAAACAACCTCCAAACTCAGTGGCTTAGTACCATGGTCCATTGTGGGAGAGAGGGAGAGCTCTGTCCCATGCAGCATTTGGAATTCTCCACTACTTAATTGTATGTAACTATATTAGATAAGACAAGAAAGTGAGTGTCAAGAATTTCACAGATTTTACGAGCCAGACCTGGAAATGGCATATGTCATTTCTGCCTATACTTCATTGGACAGAACACAATCACATGGCCTCACCTAACTACAAAGTAGACTGGCTGCCCAAGAGCAAAAGGAATGGATTTGTGAATGTATAGCATAATCTCTGCTACATGCCCATACTGAGAAACCCAATGACCATTTCCAGTCATTTCATAGGACCACTCAATTATATTTGACTGTGTTGACCATTCCATTACTCTCACGTGTGAGGCTACACTCTTCCAGTTCTCTTCTGCTTTATGTTTTATTGATATAACTAACACATATGACACCACATGCCAGACACTAATTGCTTTGTAAATATTAACTCATTTAGTCTTCATCACAATAAAGGTATGTACTTTTATTCATCCCATTTTACAGATGAGAAAACTGAGTCACAAAGAGTTTAAGTAACTTGCCCAAGATCACACAACCAGTAGGTGGCGGGAGCCAGGCTTTTAACACAGTCAGTCCTGTCCAGAGTGTCTTTCTTATCACTGCACTATGCTGCCTCTTTTCTCTTGTTTCTTTTCTGCTTCTCTTCCTTTTTCACTCCCCCCCCCCAATCCCCGCCGCCGCCGATAACCTTCAGTTGGCTTACAAGGCCCTCCTCTCATATTTTGTACTTCAGAATAAAGAATGAATTGTTGGCCCCCGGAAGACCCCACGCTGTCTCTCCTTGGTGCCTTTGCTCTTGGAGTAGGTCTCACTGGCTCACTGGAATGCCCTTCCCATCGCTCTTAAAGACACTGCTCAGGTGTCACCGCCTCTAAAAGCCGTCTGTAACGTTCCCAAGTAGAAGAGCCTCCTTCCCACCTCCTGTGCTAGCAAAGGCGGGCCTTAACCATCACAAGTCCGGAAGGCCCTGCTTCCGGGTTGCCTGCTTCACCAGTCAGTGAGCCCAGGCGGGCCAGTCCATTCTGTGTCTCACCGCCACCCCCGCAACCCCAAGTAGAACGGCGCTAGGCGAGAGCGTGCCTAGATACCCCAACGCCTGCAGCTAGGAGAGCTTGGCCCCGCCCCCTTTCCTGACGCGCGCGGCACCGCCCCGCCCTTCGGCGCACCCGGCTCCCCGAGAGATAATGGTTCGACCCGAGAGGCGGTGCCCCGGTGCCCTGGCAGTTCCGATTGGCCAGGGCGAGCCGTACCACGGCGGTGGCGGGGGAACGGGTCGTAGACGGCGCGCCAAGAGACACGGAGGCAGTGAGGGTCACAGCCTTAGGCCCCCACCTCTCTCTGCGCTGCGCTGGGCCAGGCCGCCCTCTGGGATGCAGTGGGCCGTGGGCCGGCGGTGGGCGTGGGCCGCGCTGCTCCTGGCGGCCGCGGCTGTGCTGGCCCAGGTGGTCTGGCACTGGCTGGGCACTCAGAGCTTCGTCTTCCAGCATGAAGAGATCGCGCAGCTGGCTCGGCAGTACGCCGGTGAGGCGGCGGGTGGAGGGCAGGGGGCTGGGGAGGGCCGGGCGTAGCTGGAGGTTCCGGGGGCACCGTTCCCCAGTTCGTGACCGATGCTGGCCCTGACTTGGTTGTTCCTCTGCCCCCGCCAGGGCTGGACCACGAGCTGGCCTTCTCTCGGCTGATCGTGGAGCTGCGGCGCCTGCACCCAGGCCACGTGCTGCCCGACGAGGAGCTGCAGTGGGTGTTCGTGAACGCGGGAGGCTGGATGGGCGCCATGTGCCTTCTGCACGCCTCCCTGTCCGAGTACGTGCTGCTCTTCGGCACCGCCCTGGGCTCTAGCGGCCACTCGGGTCAGTGCTGGCGGCGGGCCGGACTGGGAGGCTGGGGCTGTACAAGGGCCCATGCCCTCCTTCCTGATGTTCGGCCAGGCCGTCGAGTGGAGCGGATACCCTGATATTCAGTGTCCATTTGATTGTCTCTCAGGGCGCTATTGGGCTGAGATCTCGGATACCATCATCTCTGGCACCTTCCACCAGTGGAGAGAGGGCACTACCAAAAGCGAGGTCTTCTACCCAGGTGGGTAAGGTGGCTCTGTTAGAGAGGTGGGTCTCTTCATTCTTGGGTGCCTATAGTTGGAGGAAAGAGCCATGGCATGGAAAAGGGGTGCGTTGAAGGGCCCTCGTCCTAGTTCCTTTGCCCTCTAGTTAAGCCCCAGGTGGTTGGTTGAGGCAGGGTTCAGGGTCTCTGTTGCCTTCCTCTGTCAAATGGAAACAAAACATAACAGCTCCCTGTTAACCACGTCTGATTTTAATGATCCAGTATTCCAGCAGTTGTTGGGGAGATCAGAAATGCTCTCATGCCCCCAAAGACAAGGCAGACAGTTGTCTTCCCTCTTGTGTATAATGAAACATTTGGACTTCTAAGTAAGTTTGAGGTTGAATATTACAAGCATATTACAAGTTACGACAAGCATATTACAAGTTACGAATATACAAGCATATTACAAGTTACGACATTGTCACTGAACAGGTACATTTCTCAGAAAGCCTGGCAGGTCTTATATTCACCTCTCCCTATCTAACAGGCCCAAGTTTAGCTAAACTTCTGCTTGACATGAGTTAGGCTTGGGAATGCAGACCTCCATGACTCCCAAACAATGGTGCAGGGCCAGGTGAAGCTTCCCCCAAGAGAGGACATGAGCCAGGTGATGCCACACAGGAAAGTTTAAGAGTGGCCACCTTAGCCTCGTACCCTTGCAGATGGGCAGCCAGGCCAGTGAGGTAAGGCTTTTCCTTTCCTGAAGCTCCCTCTCCATTCCCTACCCCTAGAGAGCCCACAGGCTAGGGAGGTAGTGGCAATGGGAGGGCAGGGCCAGGCTCTTCATGTGGGTGTTCCCTGTACCCCCAGGGGAGACAGTGGTGCACGGGCCTGGTGAGGCAACGGCTGTGGAGTGGGGGCCAAACACATGGATGGTGGAGTACGGCCGGGGTGTCATCCCATCTACCCTGGCCTTCGCGCTGGCTGACACAATCTTCAGCACCCAGGACTTCCTCACCCTCTTCTATACTCTTCAAGCCTATGCCCGGGGCCTCCGGCTTGAACTCACCACCTACCTCTTTGGCCAGGACGCCTGACCAGCCAGGCCTGAAGGAGGACCTGTGGATGGACAGGAGCGGGCAGGCCTGCACACATCCACTTGCTGGAGCCCACGTGAAAAGACATGGACATACTCACAACATGCAGATACTGAGTTCCTGGTGTATGAGCAGGGACACACATGCATACAACCAAACATAGTCATGGGAACACATGGGACACACATTCAGATACTGAATCCTGTGTGTACGGCAGCATTACGCATTCACACCCATGCAGAGAGGGACCCCCACGTATACCAAAGGGGCCAGTCATGTTCGAGCACATATCCCACAAGCTCGACTCACTAACTCAGGCCTTTCCAGAGCTTCTCTGCCCCTAGTCAGGCTCTGGAGTTAGGGATGGGGGTGGCTATTACAAACTGCCTGGGTCTGACCCTTCAACCCAGCAGCCATTGGAGGGGATGAGGGAGAAGAGGAGCTGCCTGTGGAGGCTCCCTTCACCTGCAGCTGTGATGCCCTTCCCCTTCATCTCCTTGTCCTCACCATATGCCTTACCCCATTCTGTTCCCCTGCTATGCAAGTACCCTCATGGCCTGTCCCCACCCTCGCAACCAAGTTAGCTGGAGAACCAGAAGAATGTGGCAAATGCTGAGGTTATACCTCCCTCCAGGGTATAATGGGGAGGCTGGCCTCAGCTGAGGGCCCAGTGCTGGGGTGAGGACCTAGACAGGTGGGCCCAGGTCCAAGGGGTTGCCGCTGGCCCAGAGAAAGCCTTTTCTGCACGCACACACACAGACACTTACTACAGCTTCCAGACACTGCCTTTGCTGCATTCTCTGTCCATCTATCTGTGTCTGTCAATAAAGACCTGTTGAACAGTTTCATTTCTTTTCGTGTCTGAGCAGCAGGAGGACCTCTAACTCCTGGGGGCCTCAGGAAGGCCTCTCCCTTGTGTGATTCAGTTTATGACAGCAGCTTTTTACTGTATACTTTAGTGTTCCCAGGAATCACCTGGCAGGCTCGTTGACTCTACAGATTATTGTGCCCAATCCCCAGAGATCAGTTCTGGGTTGAGGCCTTGAGATCTGCATGTTTAATAAGATTCTCTCCACCAGGTTTGAATGCCACAATTTCAGGAATTCATGGCTGGGTGAGGCGGTGTGTGTCTTGCTCTTGGTCTCCTCTCTGCCAGTGCTGTTCTGGGCACAGTCCCGGGACTCCTGCCCTGGATGACCACGGGGTGGCAGTGTGCAGCCACTTTTGGGCTGAAAGGCATAGTCACTCTCCAACTCCTTTTTTCTAGGTTTCCAGGGTATCATGTCCACGTCCACCCAGAGCAGGAGTTCTTTCTCTCCAGTCTGCCTTTTCCAGGACCCCCCACTTCTGTGGAGGCTCCCGGGGCTGGGGAGCAGGCACACTATCTGGTGGTGTCTAAGGTAGTGGGGGGCTGGGGCTAGGATGAGGCCAGAGAGGTGCCTGAAGTACACACTCCCAAGGGTCCTGCACTTGCCTCACCCTCTTCCTGGCCCTGTTCTGACGATGAGCAAGGCCCAGGCCTCTCACTTCTTAGGATTCTGTTATATTAAAAATGGAAGGAACATGATTATAAAAAAATGTACATTCTAAAAATTTGATATTCTAATGAGTAAAAATATAAAAGACTACACGTATAACCATCTGGAAGCAACATCAAAAGTCTAAATATGTGGCTCAGAATGAATGTGAGGCCCAGGCAAGGTGGCCATCCTGACACCTTACCACCACCACAGTGTTGGCCATGACAGGTCCTGTCTGGGGCCTCTCACTTGATCACAGGTTGCAAAGCCAAGCCTCAGGATTTCTCCCACCCTGTAACCCAGCTTTGCCTCTAGGCTTAGAGCCCCCATCTGTTAGGGATGCCTCAGCTCCCTTTGTCATCCCTACCTTTCACATAGGACTAGGCTCCCAGGCCCCTCCCCATCTCTGTTGCCAAGTCCAGTGTTTATTTCTTCTCACTTTCATTTGACACAGTTACTCTTAAAAGACTCCTGTGGCTTACAGGACACTACTCTCTTCCTTCATTGCCTCCTTTGCTAGATCTGGCTCATTTCCTCAACCTCTCACTTCCCAGGTTTACACTGCTCTGAGGTGATCTCAACCATTTCATGACTTTAAATACCATCTAGGGAATTCCCTGGAGGTCCAATGGTTAGGACTGGATGCTTCCACTGCTGGGGCCCAGGTTCAATCCCTGGCCAGGGAACTAAGATCCCCACGGTGTGGCCATAAATAAATAGATAAATACCATCTATATGTCTATATACTAGTCTTACTGAGATACAATTGACATGTAAAATTTTGTTAGTTTAAGGTATACAACATAATGATTTCATATATGTCTATATTGTGAAATGATTACCACAATAAGTTTAGTTAACATCCATCACCTCACATAGTTACAAAGCTTTTTCCTGTGATGAGCACTTTCAAGATCTGCTCTCTTAGCAACTTTCAGATATACGATATAGTATTGTTGACTATAGTCATGCTGTACGTTACATCCCCAGGACTTATTTATCTTAAAACTGGAAGTTTACCTTTTGACCACCTTCACCCATTTTCCCCCTGGCCCTGCCTCACCCCTGGCCTCTGGCAACCACCAATCTGTTCTCTGTTTCTGTGACTTGAGTCTTTTTGTTTGTTTTTATTTTTATTATTATTATTTTGTGTGTGTGTGGGGTACACGGGCCTCTCTCACTGTTGTGGCCTCTCCCGTCGAGGAGCACAGGCTCCAGACGCGCAGGCTCAGCGGCCATGGCTCACGGGCCCAGCCGCTCCACGGCATATGGGATCCTCCCGGACCAGGGCACAAACCTGTGTCCCCTGCATTGGCAGGCGGACTCTCAACCACTGCGCCACCAGGGAAGCCCTGTTTGTTTGTTTTTAGATTCCACATATAAGTGAGAACATACAGCAGTTGTCTTTATCTGATTATTTCACTTAGCATAATGCCCTCAAGGATGAATGAATAAAGAAAATGTGGTATATATCTACAATGGAATATTATTCAGCCATGAAAAAGAAGGAAACCCTGCTATTTGCAACAACATGGTTTGATCTTGAGGACCATCTATGTACCTTATGCCTAATATTTTGTCTCAGTCTAAACCTCCTCTGAGCTCGATTCAGATATCTGACCACTTTCATCTCCACTTGACATCTCCACTTGGTCATCTAATTGGCATGTCAAACTTAAAGTGTTCAATGCGAACTGATTTCTCTCCCAATCCTGCACCTCCTGTAGTCTTTACTGCCTCAGTTAAGGGTACCTCCATTTACCCAGCTGCCTAGGCCAAAACACCTTGGAGTCATCTTGGATACCTCCCATTCCGTCACATTCTACATTCAAGATATCAACAGATCGTGTCTGGTTTATCTTCAAAACATATTCAGAATCTAACCACTTCTTGCCACGCCCACTGCTATCACCCTGGTCCAAGCCAGCATCATCTCTTGCCTGGATTACTGCAAAGGCCTCCTAATTGAGCCTCATGCTTGCATCCCTTGTGGAGGGTTCTCCACACAACAGCCAGAGTCAGACTTTCAGTCTTTGCTCAGACATTTGCAATGCTTCCCATCTCATTCAGTCCTTTCACTGCCTCCAAGAACCTGCTCCAAGGTCTATGTTACCTCTGACCAAACATCCAACCGTTCACCTTGGCCATTGTGTTCTAGCCCAGTGGCCTCTTTGCTTTTCTTCTGACACATCACACTTCCACCTCAGGATATTTGCACCTGCTGTTCTCCTGACTGCATGGCTCTTCCTCCCCTCCTTCAGTTTCTGCTCAGCGAGTCCTTCCCTTAACATTTGGGTAATATCAGCCCTTCTGTGTTGGTTTTAAAATACCTCCAGGGGACATCCCTGGTGGCGCAGTGGTTAAGACTCCAAGCTCCCAATGCAGGGGGCCCAGGTTCGATGCCTGGTCAGGGAACTAGATCCCACATGCATGCTTCAACTAAGAGTTCACATGCCACAACTAAGGAGCCAGCGAGCCGCAACTAAGGAGCCCACCTGCTGCAACTAAGACCCAGCACAACCAAATAAATAAATAAATAAAATGAAATACCTCCATACAATTTTTGATACTCTTCCCTTTAAGAAGTGAAGCCTAATTCCGTTCCCCTTGAATGCAGGCTGGACTTAGTTATGTACTTTTAACAACTAATACATGGCAGAAGTGATGGTGTGAGACTTCTAAAACTAGGCCATAAAAAGCACTCTTCCCTCTTTAGTCACTCTCTCCGGGGGAAACCAACTGCCATGTTGGGAGGACACTCTGGTATGAGGTCCTCTCCCATGGAGAGGCCCACCTAGGGAGAACAGCCTCCTGCCAACAGAGCATGTGAGCAAAGTGGATCTTCCAGTCCCAGTCAAATCTTCAGATGACTGCAGCCCTAGCCAACATGTTTACTACAAGCTCATGAAAGACACCACCACTCAGCTAAGCCACTCTCGAATTCCCTATCCACAGAATTGTGAAAACATAGATGTTTTTTCAAGCTTCTAAGTTTGAGTGTAATTTGTTGCACAGCAATAGGTAACTAACGGCACCCTTCCCTTTCTATTCCCCCCAACCCAGATTTATTTTTCTACATTTTACTTATCACCATGTGACACAATATACATTTCCCCCACGGAATTATGCCATTATAATAAGGACTTTGTTTTATTTACTCCTGTGTCCAACAGTGCCTTGCATAAAGTAAGTGCTCAGTAAGTATGTGTTAGATTAATGGATGTCTAGGTCAGTCTGTCTGTCTCTGTGAGGTATAGGATCAGAGGGGGCTATGTGTGGGTTTGAGACAGCCTTTCCTCTTCACAGATGGAGAGAGAGAGAAACCAGGTTCCAGTCAGGTTATTCCTTCCCCTTTGCCCTCCCCAGTTGTACCCTCCTGGCTCAGACCCCAAAGGTGAATTTACTATGCTTGATTGATTCTTTTCTTTTGGGAGTAGCATCCAAGTCCCTTGCCCCTCTCCACCCCCTCCAAAGCAATCTCCAAACCCTCAACTGGAATGTCCCCAAGCCAGTTCCTACCTTTCCAACAGGAATCTTACCTTCATCTCTCTCCAGGCACTTTCTCTCTTCTGAGCAGCTAGGGAAGCTGGGTGGGGGGCGCAGTGGGGAGGCAAGCTGAGCACAGGAGTTGCCTTGGAGAGGGATGGCAGCAGAGAGGGCTGGACTCTGCCCCAGGAGAACTTATACCACACCAAGCTATGGGGGCAGGGGCATTGGATCTGAAGGTGGTTGGATCACCAATGCCTCTTGATGGAAGTGGGATCTGACTGGCTGTCAGACCTGAAATCTGAGCGGGTGGGCACTGGAGTGTGAGCAGGACTGAGCCTCAGTGTGGCTGGCCAGAGATGGGCCACAGAGAATGTGGACTTAGTGCCACAGTGGGAGCTGGGCTGGGGACAAGGGTGGAGGCTGGAGACAGAGCAGGGGGCTGTCACCCACCACAAGATCCTGGTGAGAAGAGCTGGTGGTCCAGACCAGGGCAAGCTGGGTCTGAGAGGAGCAGACTCATTGGGAGAGGGTTGGGGAGGAGGCAAAAGTTACCTCTGAATTTCTGCCCCCTAGAGGAATCTTGGCCCTGAGACCAGTGTGCCTCACTGGGTATGAATGAGGTCAGGTGGTGCTCCCTGGTGCTGAGTTTGACACAGCAGAGTTTCACACCTATGCCAGGTATCACTCCTACAGAGGCGTGTTGTTCACTCACACACTTGGCATCACCTCCCAGTGACTCTCAATGCTTTTAGTAGGTCAATTCCCTTCCGCACAGGAAGAAACTGGGGAATGGATGAGGGTGCTTAGGAGGAGTGGGGTCCAGGGCTGCTGAGGAACAGCATCTCAGCATCTGGAGGATAACTGGGAGTAGGGTGGGCCTGGAGCAGTTGGCTAAAGGTGTCTGGAGCTAGAGATTGGGAGTCATGCAAACATGGGTGGAGGATGTATGTGAAGATGGGCAAAATGCTGATCACTATTGAAATTCTGAGGATTGCCAGAGGTTCATTATATTATTCACTCTTCTTGGGTATATGTTTGAAAATTTCCATAATAGAACGTCAAAAGAGCTATGTGGCTTTGTACCTGCGGGTGGTATGTGTGCCCTGCTGCTGGTGTGGAATGAGCTCAGAGACCTCTGAGTGTGTGGGTGCAGAAGTGAGTTCACCACCATGTGCGCGTATTGTGCAAACTGCAGCGTGCGTGCAGTTGGGGACAGCACCTGGGCAGGGCAGGGGAGAAGCTTCTGTTCTGCCCAGGCCCTCCAGTCTCACCCCAGCACCCCACAGAGTGAGTCCCCTCAGATTACAGCCTGTCCAGGCCCTTGGCGCTATAGTATTTATGTAACCAAGTATGTGAGATAGGGCGGCTGTGTACCTTGAACTTGTGACAGGGTGTGTTGGTGTGTGAACACGAATGTTTGTATGTGGATGCCGGGCACTGAGTAAGGGTGTGGGGACCCCCCTCCCCCGACTTGTGAGGCTGGGAGGGGCCCTGCTCCGGAGTTCGGTGGTGGTGGACTCCTCACTCTCCTTTGCACGATTCCCAGCAGCACTCCAGCGCCCTCTCCCCCCCACCCCCGAATCTGGCTGTATGGAGGGTGGGAGACACCTGTTGGGGGTCTGGAAGCGTCAGAGCCCACCGGGGCCTCTCCCCCTGCGCCCCCGCCCGCCCTGCCCCTCGCGGGTCCCGCCCCCGCGGCCGCAGCCGGCAGAGCAGCGAGTGAGCGCCCCGCGGCCGGAGGAGCGCGCGACTGCAGGAGCGCACGGCAGGGGCCCCGCACAGGGAACCGAGCTGAGACAGGGGCCGCCCGACAGGCGGGCTGAGCGGAGGGAGCGCCGTGGAGACGCCGGGGGCAGCGGGCCGCGCCAGGCTGGTGAGTGTGGCCGCGGGGAGCCAGAGAGCGGGCGTGGAGACGCTGCTGTCCCCGTCCCCGTCCCCGTCCCGGGCTCTACCCCCGGCATCCTCTGTTCCCTTTCCTCCTCGGTTCTAGTTCTCTGCGTCTCTGCCCCGTCTCTCCGTCTGTTTTCCCTGTCTCTGTCCCTCTCTATTTACTGTCTTGCCCGGTCTCTATTTCTAATCTCTTTCTTCTGTCTCCTGCTGCGTCGGTCTTTGCCTGTTCTCTCTCAACCCCGGCCTCAGTATTTGTCTCCCTCTGCCTCTGTCTGTCTGTCAGTCTCCCTGGACTGCTTGTCACTCAGGTCTTTGATATTTATCTCTTGCTCCTCTCTCTCTCTTACCTTCCCGGTCTCTCTACCGGATATCTCTATCAATCTCATCTCTCCCCGTCTCTGTTTCTCCATTCTTGTCTCTGTCTGATATTTCTGTCACCCTCCACCTTGGTCCCTCTCAGTCTCTTGTCTCTCGCCATCTCTCATTTCTATCCCCATATCTCCCTGTCATTGTCTCTCTCCCTCTCTGTTGGATCTCTCTCTCCTCCATCTGTCTCTGTTTCTTGGTCCCTGTCACCCTCTTTGATCTGCTCAGTCTCTACCTCTCCTCGGTCAACGTCTGTTTCTGTCTCTTTGGGTCTGGTCTCTGTCTCTCCTGCTCTTTTTACCTCTCTGTCCACCTCTGAGAAAGCTGTCTTTCTGTCTTTTTCCTTATGGCCCCCCTGCACTTCCCTGAATCCATAACCACCTCCCCTTGTGTTGGGGGCTTTGGGGGAGTGGGTGCAACACGCATAATTCTCTCCTCCACAGGCAGCCCTTTCCTCAGGGCAGCGCCTGGTGCCAGCCGGCCCACCAGTGGGGGGACTGCGCCTGGAAGCTGTAATGGAGGCCCTGCAGAGACAGCAGGCAGCCCGACTGGCCCAGGGGGTGGGGCCTTTGGCCCCTCCACGCCCACCACCACCACCGCCGCGGCCTTCCTTTCCTGGATCCAGGACCCTGCAGGCCCCTGACGGGGGCTTGGGGGAGGTTGGAGCTGAGGAAGAGGAGGATGCCCAAGAGGATGAGGAAGGAGAGGAAGCTGGCACAGAAGAGGAGGCAGCCGAGGAGAGCCACCCAGGGACCCGGGGCACCAGCTCACCTTCCAGCCAGCCCCCTGGACCTCATCCCCACGAGTGGACCTATGAGGAGCAGTTCAAGCAGGTAGGACCCTCTCAGTGTCAGGCCCTCCCCCTTCCTACTCTCTGGGCAAAAGCAGAGCAAGGTGATCAGTAGCCCCCCACCCCCACCCCACTGCGCTCTGCAGGATGGAAAGACAGAGACATAGAGACCTGGAGAGAGACAGTGGGAAGACTGAAGGCTAGACGGGGACTGGGAGGGAGAGACAGACATGCTGAGACATGGAAAGAAGTGCGTAGGCACACACCGTGAGGTGCAGGAGACGCCCAGAAACATGGAGGCTGACAGACTGGAGGCTTTTGGTGAAGCTGGAAGGGAAAGTGGGAGGGGTGCAGGAGCCTTCAAGGATTCTGAGGGAGGGGGATCTGGGGATCCCAGTGCCAGCACTACCATACCTTCTCGCACATCAAGTCACAAGGTCATATTCCAGTGACCAGTGGGGGTGTCCTGGGCTGTCTACTTCTGTCTTGGCAGTGGAATGGAGGTTGCCGCTCCTTTGGCAAGCTGATACCCACTTCATCTCTTCCTTGTCACATTCTCCCCACCCATGTCCTCTCCCCGGCCTGAGTTCTATGGGTGACAGTTCCCAGCCTGTGATGGCCACTACAGCCGCAGTGTGACTAAAGGGCTCCTGTACAGCTGGGAATGATAAGACCTTACTCACAGGGCCTTAATTTGAGGTTCTTCATCCCTGCGGAACCCATCTGGATGTTATTCTAAGGCACTACTCTAGGCTGTCATTAAGAAGATGTTATGCAGGGCTGAGATTCTAGGTGTGCTATTCTGGTGGTGTTACTCGTAGGGTGTTGGTTTTGGGTATTTTCCAGAAGTGTTCATCTATGCTTAGACTCTGTGGTGTTAGTGTAAAACTGATAGTGTTACTCGGGGCTCTGTTACTCTGGAGATGTGACTCTAGCGACTGTTTCTCCTGGGTGTAATTCTGGGGATTATTACTTGGAGACTGTGTGTGTTTTTTGTGGGTATCCATTTAAGACGTAGGGCTCAGTTCTTGTGGGAGTGTAGATCTAAAGGTGCATCTTTGGGGTTTGTTACTCATGGGTGTTTTTTTGCTCTGAGAGTTCTTATTGGCAGGTGGAGTGTTACCTATGGGTGTTATGCAGGGACTGTCACTCTGGGTAAAAGACTCTGTTACTTTAGGGATTGTCCCTCCTGGGGGGTATTTGAGAGCTGATACTGGAAGTAGAGCTCCAGGTGACTGAGAATAGGTGGGATAACCCCTGGACCTTTTAAGTCCTGACCCTACAGATCCTGGGTGGTTCAGGGCCATTGCCTCTGTGGGGCAGCTTCTGTAGTGCAGGAAGCTGTTCCTGGAAGATATGTGGGCTGAGGGGCCCAAGGTTTCCATCCAGGAGCTTTTCTGAGCATCCACCCTGCCTGAGGGATGGGTTAGAGGCATCTCTGCCCCTCATCCCCACCCCTGGCACACAAACATGTGAACAGCAAGAAGCCCTTGCAGGTATGAATGAGTGAATGAGTGGCTCAGATATATCTGTCGGTTTCCTCAATGTGGAACACAGCGCCAGCCTGACTTCCTCCCAGGGGCTCTGGAAGGCAGGCTAAGCCTCCGTAGCTTTCTCTCTTCCCCTACTCCCCAGATGGGTGGTTTGAGCTGCCCAGGGCACCACTGGCCAGTAGAGGGGTCTCTGTGTATCAGGAAAAAAAGTGCCCACACCTGCCCCCAGGGGAGAGAACCCAATGCTCTCTCAGGAAGTCTACATTTCAGAACTTACTTACCCCTTCAGCTGGGGATCCTTAATCTGGGGGTTGGAGTCCAAAGGGTCCCGGGGTGGGGTGGGGGCTGGGTAGCAGAGCTGGAAAATGACCTCAGTTTTTCCCCAGCTGTACGAGCTCGATGCAGACCCCAAGAGGAAAGAATTTCTGGATGACCTGTTTAGCTTCATGCAGAAGAGGGGTGAGTGGGTTGATGTAAGGGAAGGACCCCCACTTACCAGGCTTGAGGAAGGGAAACCCCAGGGTTTAGTCCTTAGTTTGGGTCCTCTTTGCAGAGGCCTGGGCTTGGCAGCATGTATCCTTTGGGCCCTCAATAGCGTCTTTAACCTCTGACCCTGCCCCCCTTCTCCACCCAGGGATTAATTAGTGGCCAGCCCACTGGCAGGTTAATGAGTGTGGGATCAATTGCGAGGGTGGGAGGGGGAACTGTTAGGAGGCTGGCCTGGGGTGGGGGGGGGTCCCAGAATTGGGGGAGTGGGATCGGAATGCCTTGGTCCTCTTCCAGCCTTGTCTCTCCTCAGTTTCCCCTTGCTTCAGGCAGGAAACACCCAAGGTGTTCTGCATCAGGAAGGACTGGAATTAGACTGAAGGGAGGACTTCTCAAGGGGTAGGCAGGGGCTGTGGAGGAGAAGGAATTCCTTTCCGGGAATCTCAGAGCCAGAAGTGAATGCAAGAAGGGTCCAGGAGGGGATCAGGCTGGGCGGCAGTCCATCACTTTGGCTTCTCCCCAGATTCATGGGTCGGAAGACTGACTCATTATCTCTCTCTACAAAGCTAATTAACTCACTCCACGAGTGCGGCCTGATAAGCTGCTAATTAACTGGCTTCACTGTCCCCCTCCCTTAGTGCAGCTGCTGGCCAAAGTCCCTCAGGCCCCCACCGCAGGCCCAGAACCCCTTTCGGGTCCCTTCCTAACCAGGAACCCTCCGTGGGGCTCCAGGTCCTTTGGCTCCCCAGAAAGGCCCGGTCATTCTGGTCCCAACGTCCCCTCCCTGCCCCTTCCTCCCGGTCTCCCCTCCACTGGGGGGTGGGGTAGGGTGGTCTCAGCAGATCCTAGCGCCCCCTTCCTCCCAGCTCTGCCTCCCTCAGGTCCCTGCCTTCCTCTGCTCCCTGTGCGGGGGGAGGGGATCCCGCGGGACCGATAATTTCCCCCCATTAATCAGGCCGCAGCTAATTGTTCGGGTCCAAAGGCGGCAGCGGAAGGGGACGGGATCGGTAAGGAATTAACTGGGGCCCATCGCTCAGCGCAGACAGGCCCCTTTGTCAGGACTGGCCGGCGGGGGCGGCGGGGACTGCGGAGTCGGCGAGCCGAGGCGGGGGTTGCTTCTTCTCCCATCCACCATCCTCCCGCCTCTGGCAGCCACCCCGGGCCGCTGCTTAGGGGAGTCTGGCTCTTCAGCACAGTCAGGAAGTCCTTCCTATGGTCTACCCCAGAGGTCGGCAAACTAAAGCCTGCGGGCCAAATCTAACAGCCCATGAGAAAAGAATCTTTTTCACATTTTTAAATAGTGAAAAAAATTAAAAGACGAATAACATTTCTGGACATGTGAAATGCGAATTTCAGAGTCTGTAAATAAAGTTTTATTGGAACAGAGACGCGTTCATTCCTTTAAATATCCTCTATAGCTGCTTTCAGGCTGCAGTTGCAGAGTGGATTAGTTCTGACAGACTGTTTGGCCTGCAAAGCCTAAAACATTTACCATCTATCTGGCCCTTTACAGAAGAAGTTTGCCAACCCCTGGTCTAGCCTCCCACCCTTCCTGCTACGATGGAGGCCTTGGGGGCTCTGTGGGCTCGGCCTGCAATCCCACCTCCCCATCCCTCCCTGTTCCCCTCCTTTCTTGACGGTCCCGCCCTGTACCTGGGGCTCACCCAGGCAGGTCCAGGCAGCCGACTCCTCGAGTCCCTGAGGATGCCCGCAGACAGGGTCTCAGTCTTAGTGTGCTGACTCTCTGCCAACCCCCCGACCAGGGACGCCAGTGAACCGTGTGCCCATCATGGCGAAGCAGGTGCTGGACCTGTACGCGCTGTTTCGCCTGGTGACGGCCAAGGGCGGTCTGGTGGAAGTCATCAACCGCAAGGTGTGGCGGGAGGTAACGCGCGGCCTCAGCTTGCCCACCACCATCACGTCGGCCGCCTTCACTCTACGCACCCAGTGAGGCCAAGAGCGCGCGCGCGAGCGGTGGGAGCAAGGCGCGGGACCGGGGGTGGGGCGCGGGGCGCGGAGGGCCCCGGGGGTTCGTGTCCGGGGGTGGGGCTTGATCAGCTGGGCCCAGCCTCCCACCCCACCTCGTCCGCCCTTAGGTACATGAAGTATCTGTACCCGTACGAGTGCGAGACGCGGGCGCTCAGCTCCCCGGGGGAGCTCCAGGCCGCCATCGACAGCAACCGGCGGGAAGGCCGTCGTCAAGCTTACACCAACGCCCCACTCTTCGGCTTGGCGGGGCAGTCCCCTTGGGGCACTCTTGGCCCCGCCTCGGGTTCCGGGCCCGCCCCTCCCGCGCCCACGCCCGGCCCCCGCACTGCTCGGGGCTCCGCCTCCGGCCTGCCGGCGCACGCCTGCGCGCAGCTGAGCCCGAGCCCCATTAAGAAAGGTGTGAGGGGAGAGCGGCTGAACTTTGAGGGTCTCTGAGACCTAGGGGGAGGCTGAGATATAGGGAACATTAAAACGTGGAAACTCTGAGGTCTGGGAGCATCGAAGTATGGGGACAGTAAGGACTGACGGGGCACTGAGGTTTGGTGCATGCTCAGGTTTAGGGGTCCTGATGTTTGGGGTCAATGAAGCCTTGGGAGCTCTGGGATATGGGTTACTGCGGTGTGGGCCTGAAGCTCAGGAAAAGGTACTTTATCCAGAGCAGCTTCATTCAACACCAGGGCTCCTATTTGCATGTGGTTTATGCCTCCTGTTTTTCCTGGCTTATTTAACAACCGAAAGCAAGGAAACCCCCCAAATTGTCTGGGACAAACCTAGTCAGATATATTGGCCTTTTGGGGCTCTCCAGCTTCAGAGCCTCTATTCGGAGACTGGATGGGAGGGGAGATTGAACTTGGTGCTTGAACTTGGATGACCTCCCTTGGTCCCAGGCCTGTGGGAAGAACCAGATGCAGAGACAGGGTTGGTTGGGTCAGGGGAGCTAAATGACCTGTTTTTTCAGAGGAGAGCAGAATTCCAACCCCTCGACTGGCACTGCCTGTGGGCCTAGCCTTTGGACCTGCACGTGAGAAGGTGGCACCAGAGGAGCCCCCAGAGAAGAGGGCTGTGCTGATGGGGCCCATGGACCCACCTCGACACGGCGCACCCCCCAGTTTCCTGCCCCGTGGCAAGGTTCCCTTGAGGGGTGAGGAGGGGCTTGTTGCTGAGAGGGCTTAGGGCCTGTGCAATGAGGGAGGACAGACCCATCACCCCATAGGCATTGGAGGTGGGGCAGATAGATCCCTCAGTAGACAACACTGTGATTACAGGTGTGGGGCGGAATTGGAATGGGGGCTCTCTATAGGGATGGAGGGGGGAGCTTGTAAGTCTGAAGTCTGATTCCCCAAACTGTGACTCCCCTGCCCCCTCCTGGACAGAAGAGCAGTTGGATGGGCCTCTCAATCTGGCAGGCAGTGGTATCAGCAGTATCAACATGGCCCTAGAGATCAACGGGGTGGTCTACACTGGTATGGGTACTGTAGGCTGTCTATACTGGCATGAGGTCAGGGGTATTTACACTGGCATGGGGATTTTAGACTTTTTCTACTAGCATGAGGTTCAGAGATATCCAAACTTGCATGGGTAACATGGGGTTCAGGGGATTGCTACACTGGCATGGATTAAAGGGGGTGTCTACATGGCATGGGATCCAAGGCATGACCTCTCTGGCATGAATACCATGGGATGTCTTGTCATGGGCCTATGTATCAGTGTAAATATTTCTTGTTTAGTTGTTGGAGGGTATCTGTATTGGCACAGGAGTCTCTAACTGACTCAAGGGGCTTTTCATCATTGGTTACGGCAGGGCTCTGTGTGTGGTGTTCTAGCAATCAGGACACTGACTTTTTTTTTTCCCTCTTCTGTTTCTTTGCCTCGCCTTTTTCTGCTTGTGTTTTCCCTCTACCATCTCCTCACCCCTTTGCCAGGCGTCCTCTTTGCCCGTTGCCAGCCCGTGCCAGCTTCCCAGGGCCCAGCCAACCCTGCACCCCCACCCCTGATGGGGCCCCCTTCCAGCGCCTCACCCTGAGAGCTCACACCTGAAATTGAGAGCCCCAACCCCATTGCTGAGGGGGGAGGAGACACCCCTCCAACCCATTCTTCCAAGGTGCCCATTCTAGGACCTGGGAATGGCCACTCCCCCCCTCAACCATGCCATGTGGACTTGAAGCCAAAGAGATTTCTTCTGATGTTACATCTACCTCATTGCAAAAGGAGGGCATCTCCTCCCTGGCCAACTCCAGCAACATCTACCAAAGAGTTCTTCCCCCGGTAACCCCCATCATCTCCTCATGTGCTCCCTTGTGTCAATATCATCTCTAGGACTCCACCTCTTCGAGTCAGACCTGCTTCTCTTCAGGAGCCAGGTGAAGGGTTGAGTTGGGGTGTTGTGAAGATGTCCCTCAGGTCACATCTGCATAATAAAGCTGCGGTCCCTCCCTCTCCAGTGCCTCCTTTCCTTCTTGTTTGGGCCTGTGGGTCGGGGAGGAATTATGTGGTATGCACAGGCTGTGTTGGGCCAGGGGTTCTCAGAGAAGACAGAATAGCAAAGGCCATGAGTAGGAGAGCTCAGTTTCATGAATCAGACTGCCTGAGTTCAAATCCCGATTCTGCCACTACAATGTTGAGTGTCCTTGGCACGACACTTAATCGCTTGAACCTTAGAAAACTCCAACTTGAACCTTAGGAAGACTCACGGGGCTTCCTACTATTCTATGGGAATGGACCAATCTTAGAATAATGGGTATATATATTTATATGTGCAACCTCGGAGAATGGGGTAGGGAAACCTCTTTGGTACCCTGGAATTTGGTACCCTGGAATAAAGGCAAAGGTTGTTTTGACGAGCAGGGGCTGGAAGTTAAGGTAGGGCCTGACGGGTAGCCGTCGCCTAGGTTACAAGACAGCTTTTGACAACTTTCGTCGGCCCTGCCTGCCGCTTCCGGCATCGAAGGGCTGAATCGTGGCATCACTTCCTGTATGCAGGGGAGCCCATCCACTCGGATTGGCCCGCCTTCTCTATTTGGACGGACGTCCCGCCCTCTGGCTGCTCCTGGCTGAGGCGGAGCGGCGGGAGCTATGGCGGCTGTGACAGATGTGCAGCGGCTACAGGCCCGTGTGGAGGAGCTGGAGCGCTGGGTGTACGGGCCGGGTGGGTCTCGCGGCTCGCGGAAGGTGAGCTATCTGGGGTCCAATGGTCCCTCTCTGGGGCAAAGCAACAGCCGTCTACTGGCCTGGTCCTCGGGATGGATGCTACCGCTCCAGAGTCCCGTTGCCCGCAGCCCGACCTTTGAAATAACAAAGGTTCGAGACCTCCCGGAGCATATCGGGCCCTCGGAGTCCATTCCCACGGAGGGCACTGTGAGTCTGAGGTGGGCTCACTATGGAGACTCCGCCTTTGCCCTCGCAGGGTAGTTGGGGAGACCTGACACACTCGAGAAACTGACTAATCAGAGTTTCAGTAAGAGCTGAAGCCCGGAAGGGCCGTTGTGGAGCCCTGCGTAATTGCTAAGTGAATTGTGTAAAGAGAGGTCCATAGGACCCCAAAAGAGGCAGACTGGAGGTGGATAAAGAAGGCTTCAGGGGGTTAGGGGTGTGGTCTGGGAGGGCCGGGATTAGGAGGGGAAGGGATTGGGTACTGAGTGTTCAGATATGGACTGGCACTCCTTCCCACCAGTGACTGAATTTTGACAACTGTGCAGCTCAGTTTCCCTTCCATCCCCTTTTTAACTATGGAAAGACTTTTCACTGAAGGTGGAGTGTCAGGCACACCCTGGAGTTGAGTGCCTCAGAGGTAATGATGTCTGTTTGTACACTTCTTGTGGAATTAGTTGTCACTAACAGATTGTGTCCCATGTGAGAACTGACTTCTCAGAACATTCTCTCCCTTTCACATCTATGACGCAAATCCTCCTGATTTTCCTCCTACGTCTCTGGCTGCTTCTACGCAGTCTTATTTGCCTCCCCCTATATTTGACCCTTGAATATTGTCATTCCTTACCCTCTAACCTAAAACCTGTGTGATATCATACACTTCCGTAGCCTCTCCCTCTAGTCAACCCTTTAATATTGGAATTCCTCATCCTCTACCCTTAAAGCCTAGGTAGGTTCATCCAAGAGGAGGAATCAGGGAATAGATAGTATATGCTAGTGCCCCATAAACTCTAAAGTAGTTCATCACCTCCCCAGTCACACTTGAAACTCCCCAAGGAGTACATGATTATCTCCCCCTTCACACTGAGGATTCCCGGAAGGTAGGGTTGAATCTCTTTTAATACTAGAGAAGGGGACGATAGCTGGGACAAGGAGGTTTGGGAGTCTGAGGGAATGAGGGTTCCTTATGTCTTCCAAGACTTGAGCCAAGTGGTAAATCATGGAATTAACTTCCACTCCCCCAATAGGTGGCCGATGGCCTGGTCAAGGTGCAGGTGGCTTTGGGGAACATCGCCAGCAAGAGGGAGAGGGTGAAGATTCTGTACAAAAAGAGTAAGTGCTTCCATGAGGTGTCTGCCTGTTCTCCTTCCCAAGCCTGTGCTTCCTGGTTCCCTGCCCAGGCTCTTCAGCCTAGTAGGTCACTGGAGTTGCCCTTTGGGGATAGCAGGTGAAGACATTGCCCTGATGAAATGGTGAATTGGGGTGTGCTTTCTATTTTGTGGTGAAACCCCAAGCCCATGGCAATGTCCTAAGTTATGGGATGAGAGCACTGCCTGAAAGGTCCCCTGGGGGAAGGAGGGATGAGGGGTATGCAATTTCCACAGGCAAGGTTCAGAGGCAGGAAAGAAATCAGGCACTGAGAGCCCCAGTCTTGGCTCAACCAGGCCTTTTTGATTATGTCAGAGCTAGCAACCTGTTCAGGAACTAGAAATCAGATAAAGCTCTGGCATGTCTTGGTGGCACTGAGGGGCAAGGTGCCTTCCAGCCTTGAGGATAGATCAGTGGGAATGCTGAGGGCCCAGGGTTTTAAAGTTTGAGGCTGGCCAGCAGGTGATCAGAGGGGTAGAGACAGGGAAGTGGGGATAGGGGACCTGGTGGAGGCCTGCTGGACACTGAGGGTGTCAGCTCCTCACTCAATGGTCTCCCCAAGGCTGACACCTCCCCTAATATCCCTCACAAGACAGATCCCCACTCCCCAACCTTATTCCATTTTCCATCTTGCTACTTTTCCAGTTGAAGACCTGATCAAATACCTGGATCCTGAGTACATTGACCGCATTGCCATACCTGATGCCTCTAAGCTGCAGTTCATCTTAGCAGGTAGTGCTGGACAGTATGTGCATATGCATCTGGGGATGTGGATTGTGGGAGAAGTCGGGCACAGAGATAGCTTCCCTGCCCGCCCTCTCCTGGATACAGCCCTGGAAGCTGCTTTCTGGAATCTGGCCTGGTTCTGGACTGAGGCTGGAGGTGGTCCTGTGGTCCTCTAGTAGGCACTGGGTACAGTATACTTCAGAGCCAGCTGCAGACCATGGTGCCTGCCACAGTGGAAGCTACTCCGGTGTTCTATCTATGGCCTGCCTCTAGGATTTTCCTTCAGAACCTTCCTTACTTCTGCTCAGTAGACATAGGAGCTTCTAAGAAAGGGTAGGGGCAGAGAGCATTGCATTTGGGAGAGGTGAGGTTATAGGCATGAGTTTCAACATCTTTCTTTCATATGAGAAAGCGCTGGGATTTCAGAATTCTAGGCAGGAACTATTGTCTTAGCAATGTCTGCTTATCAGTTAGTTAGCCACTCCACGAGGTATGGTTTGCCAAGCACCTGTGTTTGTTCATGCATTCAAAAGTGATCATCTACTGTGATCCAGACTATCCTAGGTGTGAGGTATACAATGGCGAACCAGAACATACCTGAGCCACTGCTGTGGCTTAGACACCAAGTTCAGGAGGTCTTCTCCTGCTCCGATTATTATTTTCTTTAATTAATTAATTTATTTATTTTTGGCTGCGTTGGGTTTTCATTGCTGCGCGTGCACTTTCTCTAGTTGCGGTGGCTTCTCTTGTTGCGGAGCATTGGCTCTAGGCGCACGGGCTTCAATAGTTGTGGCACGCAGGCTCAGTAGTTGTGGCGCACGGGCTTAGTTGCTTTGCGGCATGGTCTCCCAGACCAGGGCTCGAACCCGTGTCCCCTGAATTGGCAAGCGGATCCTTAACCACTGCGCTACCAGGGAGGTCCCTCCTGCACTGATTCTTAAATCCAGCCTCTCCATGCCTCCCTGTCGCCACTGCCTCAGTGTTCATCCCCTTGTACATGAATAGTTGCAGTCTCCTAAGTCCTCTTCTTGACCCTAGTCTTCCCCTTCTTGCATGTGGTTCAGTATCATCTTCCCAAAGCACATTTCCAACATGCCATTTTGTTTAGTTTGGAACCTCAGTGTGTGTGTGTCTCTCTCCCTATTAGGATAAATTCCTAATTCCTTAGCATGCCATTCCAAGCCTTCTATAGACTTCCAGATCTACCCTCCCATCTAGCTGTTTCCTGTGCTCTCCTTGCTCCAGTTCATCCAAATGAATTCTTTTTCCTCGACTAATTGACAAGCATTCTTGCCTCCAAATGTTTGACATAACAGTCCTCCCTTCTTGAATGCCCTTCCCACTCTGCAGCCACTGAAACCCCCTGTGTACAGGGTCATTCCAGTCCTGCTTTCCTCACTGGACTGTCCTGTTAGTGTCCCAGCTCTCCAGGAACTTGTAATTGTCTGTGCCTCTCAGATCCACTGAGCAGAACCTGCCTGGTAGTTTTCCACGTCTCCTCTTTCAGACCTTCCCAGGAGCCCTTTTATGTGGGTACCCAAGTCTGAAGTACTTTGTTTCCTGTGGCCTAGGAGGGGCTCTGAGTTTGTTGATAGGAAGCTAGAGGAAGGGGCCTCAGAGTTAAAACTTGGAGAAAGGTAGGATTTGGAGGAACTTAGAGGCTCCTTGGGCTCAAGATAGGTCAGACCAGAGGCATCCAAGAGAGGTGGAGGCAGATTGGGGGAATGTGCACATAGCGAAGGGGGCAGTGGGCAGACTAGCTGCCCCAAGCTCCAGGCTCAGCCATCTCATCGGCCCCTTGCATGGGAGTGGCTGTGCCCAGGCTCGCCTCACTGCCACTGCCTTGTCTGTTTATGCCTCAGAGGAGCAGTTTATTCTCTCCCAGGTTGCGCTTCTGGAGCAGGTGGAGGCTTTGGTGCCCATGCTGGACAGCACTCATATCAAAGGTACCTCTCTGGGGCTGCAGCTCCACTACTCTACTTGGGGAGGTGGGTGGATGGGCAGGACTTTCCTGGGCTCAGGCTAGCTCTGCTCCTTGTCTTTATCTCACCCTGGGGGTACCAGACACCTGCACTGGGATTAAAATTTCCAGGGCAGAGAGCTCAGCTTCAGAATGTCAGGCAGTTTGGCACCAAGGACACTCATGTAAGGCCAGCGACCTCCAACTCTGGGATTCCTTCTGTCTTCTACCCCACCCCTCAGCATCTGTCCTTCAGGGTGCTGCAGAGCCCAGATTTTACTGTAAGAGTTCCTGCCAGGTGTGTCAATGTGTGTGAATTCTTCCTGCCGCACTGCCTAGTGCAGTCCCTAGGCCTGGGTTTTGACAAGCAGACAGTGACTTTAATTGAATCCAGATAGCCATCTTGTCTGTCTCTAGAGGTATTTTTCCCAGCTCCCCCTCCCTACCCCTGATCAGCTTTCTGCTGAGCATCTGACACCCTTAAGCTGTGGGCCCAGCATGGTGGCTGAGGCTCTGGGTGTTGGATTCCAGGTGGCCAGCTTAGGGACCTGGCACTCATCCTCAGTCCACCTGCAGGCTCCCTGTTCCCTAGGCCCGGCAGACCTGGTCCCGCTGGGCTGAGAGCAAAGGAACAGATCCCATGATAATCAAAGCTTCCTTTACTTGGCCCTGCTCACAGCCCTGGGGTGGGTGTATGGGGCAACTCTGGGAACCCCAGGGTTTTGTCTTCTTCTAGGGGCCTGCATCTTCCCCTCCCCTTTGGGTCCTAGAGTAAGACTGAGGTGGGCAGGGAGTCCCACCACCACGTCCAGAAGCAGTGGTCGATGAAGCTGGCATTTGTTTAGCCTCTCCACTCAATACTCTAATCCTACCGAAGACCTAATAGACTATTGAGCAGTCCCGGGGGAAGGCACAAGCATCACTAGGCAGTGTGTGTTGTGTTTTACAGCCGTTCCTGAGCATGCCGCCCACCTGCAGCGCTTGGCCCAGATCCACATCCAGCAGCAGGTATGGGAGGGGAGAGGCCTGGAGGGGAAAGTAGAGGTGGTGAGGCTCCTAGTCCCCACCCCTGCCTCCTGGGGAAGCAGCCTCAGGCCTCCCTGATGTCAGCTTCAGGGGGAATTTAGGGTTTATCCTTTGTCTTCCATCTGCCTTCCAGAAGGGAAGGGATTTGCCTACGGTCACATCCAGGTCTCCTGCCTCCCAGAGTAGGGCTACCCGGAGGTATCAGATTGATGTTGGGAGGTACCCATGAATTCCTGGGGATGATGTGTCCTTAACTGTGGTAGAAGAGCTGTTTTTTCACTATTCCCAGGCCCTAGTGTAAAGGTCAAGGAGGGTTCAGAAATAGGGGACAGGGAGAAGGAGGCATATTCTAGCAGGAGTATTTGCTTATATGTGTGGTTCACCGCCGCCCCCCCCTTCTGTCAGCCTTAGGACTGCAGTTAGGCTACCCACACTGGAGCCTGAAAGTGCCTCTTTAGAAATTTGCTCCTTTTGGCACTGGGGTTAAACATTATCTTTTCTAGGCTCTATGGGGAGCTAGGGTCCCTGATGAGGTGGGCAGTGGGAAGCAGGGCTTTGTCCAACTCCTTTCTCTGCCACACCTTGGCTCCACAGGACCAGTGTGTGGAGATCACTGAGGAGTCCAAGGCTCTCCTAGAGGAATACAACAAGACTGTATCCTTTCTGCTCAGCCAGGCCCCTGAGGAGTGCTGTCCGGAGCCCTGTCCTTTTATTCCACTTCTCGCTCTGTTTCTCATCCCATCCCAACCAGCCTGCCCATCCCCCTGCTCCCCGACACTTTAGGCAGATGCAAACCTCTCCACTCCCTCTCTCAGATGCCCGTTCTCACCTTGACCTGCGACCAGACAATGCTTCTCTCCAAGCAGTTCGTGCAGTGGGATGAGCTACTTTGCCAGTTAGAGGCTGCCAAGCAAGTGAAGCCAGCAGAGGAGTGATGGCTGCTTCCCATCCTAGGGTGGGCCAGGGCAGCCAGGCTCCAGGCCCTATGCCAACCTGCCCTTGTAACAGGACAGAGCAGAGGCAGCTCTGTATTTATTGGATTCACAGCCTACCAGTCTGCACTCAGGTGGGGCTCTGGGGTCAGAGGTCTGGCTACTTGAGATTTGCTATTTGCACCCCCTCCCCCCTCATCAGTGTCCTGTTCCAAAGACAATAAACTGTACAGATCACTGGAGGTGTGTGTTAGCTTCCCGATGTTGTATGGGTATGGTGGTGGGGATGAGGTTGATAGGCCAGAGTTGTTGGCCTTCCTCCTAGTTGGACTGAGAGCTATACTCGTCCTAGTCTGGCTTTCCGGGAGAGGTAAAGCTCTCAGGATGAATGCTCTCATTTGCTTGATGTGAGTGGAACATTCCTTTATGTATCCATTTATCCCGCATTTACCAAGTACACTCTAAATGTCAGATGCCATACCAGGTGGGGAGGACACAGGTAGGGTCCACCTGATTCCTACCCTGTACAGGCTAGCTGAGGAGACAGTCAAGGAAAAGGGGAGGGACAGGTGGCACCAGGGTTCTTTGGGGGCACAGAAGAAAAAGGAATGTGGGACGCAGCCCTGGAGGGTGACATGCAGGGTTTTGAGAGCCAAGGGAGCAGCATGTGCAATGCAGAGGGGAGCCTTTAAGTTTCTCTCTTGGGAGCCTACTTGGTGCTATTAGCCGAGAAGGGGAGACTAAAAGAGGTTTGGATGCAGGGGGCTTTTAGGGGGTGGGCCGTGGAGAGCGGTGGTACGGTTGGAAAGGAGAGCATGTTAAAGAGCAGAGAAACTGATGGTCCCTCACTCCACCGAGTGTTTGCTGCCCCCTTGTGGTCTCAGGGACTGCTGTGGCTCCAGGCCCCTTTCCATCTGGCCTGCCCACCAGCCCACCAGCCCACCAGCAGGGTCTCACTGGCATCTCAAATTCAGCACGTCTGAAACTGGGAGTCATCCTAGACTCTTCCCTCCTTCTTCGTCCGAACAGTCGTCAAATCTACCTCCTGGTATCTTCCAACTTAATCTACTTTTCCCCATTCCCACTGCTGTTTCTCTGGTTCATTCTTTCAATAAATGATTTATAACAAATATTTGAGCGCTTATTATACGCGGAGCAACGTACGAATCTCCATGGACATGCCCCCGGGATTTTGCGGGCTGGAGTCACCAGCGGTTGCGGCCCGCCCCCGCCTGTGCTGCAGCCACAGTGCGCTGTGCACACGAACTGGTTTGACTTGCGCCTGATGAAAAAGCCCCGTGGTTCGCCAGTGCCCACGGGGTGAGGTCCAAGCTCAGAACTCGCTGGCCAAGGCTCTCGCCCCCGCAGCAGCGGCCACTTCAAACGGCACCTCTTGCTCTTGTCCAAAGTGAAAGCCGCTGCTCCGCCTTTACTGCTTCGGTGTGCTCAACGGGTAACGCCCTCCCTGTCATCTTCTAAGGGCCAAATCCTCCGCATCCTTCGGACGCGGGACTCCTCCGACGGCCGCTCCTCTCCTCCGCAGGGCTCTCTCCGCCCCAATAGGAGTGCTCCTTGCCCGGGGCTGAACAGCTGAGACAGCCCGAGCGCTCCGAGTCTCCGCGTCCTGGCCCAGCTCACTCTCCGGCGTCCCCCCACCTCTCGGTTTACGGGCGGAGGCGCCGGGGTCCCCGCCCCTCAGGCCCCGCCCCGTCCGGCGAGCGCGGCCTCGCGGCCTCGGCGCGCTCCCGGGAGACGCCATCTTGGCTTCGGATCGAGCTTGAGGAGTGTTCGGATGCGGTGGTGAGAGCAGGAGCCTAGTAGGGTGGGGGCTCCTGGAGGTACGGGGAGGAGAGGGGAGGTCGGCTGCTGGGCCGGTGCGGCCTGCCGGGCACTGAGGGCGGCCCGTGGCGGTGGGGACCGCCGAGCCCGGCCGCCGGCGAACTCGACGCCAGGGTTAGCTCGAGCAGCCCTCGGCGTCAAGCCCCTGTTCCTGGGTGTCTGAGTGACCTGGGTTGGGGGGATCGACCCTGGGACTCTCCGGGTGAGGGGTGCTCGGCCCTGTCCTAAGGGTCCCAGAGTGGGGGAGGGGGTCACTTCTGTTTTTGAGGAGCTTTTGGATGAGGGCTCTTGGCTCTGTGTCGGCGAGCTTGTGGCGTAGGGGCTTGGTCCTCTCCTCTGGGGGCACGAAGTGAGGGGCCTTGTCCCTGTCACCGCTTGGAGAGCCCAGGGTGAGGAGCACTCAGCCTTGTTCTCAGGGAGTCTCGGGTGAGGGCCCGGGCCCTGTCCCCAGGAGCCCCAGATGAGGGAAGTTCATTCCCAGTGCTAGGGAGCTTGGGATGAGGGGGCTTGGCCAGCGTTTGGGGAATTTGGTCCTGTCGCAGGGACTCCGGGGTCGGGGGAGGGTTATGGCCCTGTCCAGAGGAATGGGGTACAGCCCCCTCCCAGGGTGAGGCAGGCGTGGCCCCCTGTCCTGGGGATGAGGGCTTATGGTCCTGTTTCTGGGAAATCTGGGATGAGGAGTGGGCCCACGTCCTAGAGAGCCGGGGTGGGGGGTGGGGGGTGGCCCAGGGCACCCTGCCTAGCATTCCTCTGACACTTCCCTGCAGTGGGCAGCAAGATTCAGACACGACAGCAGCCGGATGGAGCACTACCGGAAGGCTGGCTCTGTGGAACTCCCAGCACCTTCCCCGATGCCCCAGCTACCGCCTGATACCCTGGAGATGCGGGTCCGAGATGGCAGCAAAATCCGCAACCTGCTGGGCCTGGCGCTGGGGCGGTTGGAGGGCGGCAGTGCTCGGCATGTGGTGTTCTCAGGTTCTGGCCGGGCTGCAGGCAAGGCTGTCAGCTGTGCTGAGATTGTCAAACGGCGGGTACCAGGCCTGCACCAGCTTACCAAGCTGCGCTTCCTGCAGACCGAGGACAGCTGGGTGCCAACCTCACCCGACGCAGGCCTAGATCCCCTCACGGTACGCCGCCATGTGCCTGCGGTATGGGTACTGCTCAGCCGAGATCCACTGGACCCCAATGAGTGTGGCTACCAGCCCCCGGGGGCACCCCCTGCCTTGGGCCCCACACCTACCTCCAGCTCTGGCCCCCGACCCCGAAGAAGGGCTCGAGACACCCGGTTTTGAAGACCTGCTGGCAAGCTGTTCTCCAGGCCTGAATGTCTAGGATGGCTGGGCCTTCTTTGAGAAGCCTCTGTAACTGCTCAACACCCCCAACAAGACTTGAGCCTACAGAAGTGGGCCTCCCTGTCCTGCTTCCACTTCCCTCTGGCTTGTGGAAAGGGACTGCTATGAAGAGTGACAGGTGTGGTGTCTCTGCCGGGTTCTGGATTGCCTTCTACCTACAGTGCCTCTGATCTACCTTCTGACAGAGGTCCAAGGAGTGGGTTAGGAAATAAAGGTTCTGCCCATTCGTCTGATGAGCCTGTGCTTGGCCTGCTGTGTGGAGGTGGGATTAAGGGAGTGGGAGTCCCTGCTCTTGACCCCCAGGAGCTCACAGGCTGGAGACAGGAAGGGTAGGCTCAGGTTGGTGCTAGGAGGATCTAGAGTCGATAAGAAGCCTCAAGCAGTAACCTGACTGTGTCTAGACCCCTGGGTGGCTGGCTGCTTCCTGTTTTGGGCTGGTTTAAGGACTCTGCCAGGTCATTTTTCTCCATCTGCAGCATATACCTCATTTTATTGCACATTGCAGATAATGCATTTTTTACAAAGTGAATGTTTGTGGCAAGCCTGCATTGAACAAGTCTGTCAGTGCCATTTTTCCAGCAGCGTTTGCTCATTTCGTATCTCTGTCACATTTCAGTAATTCTCACAATATTTCAAACTTTTTCATTATTATTATATTTGTTATAGTGACCTATGATCAGTGATCGTTGATGTTACTACTTAACGCACTGAAGGCTCAGATGATGGTTTGCATTTTCTAGCAATAAAATATTTCTAAATTGAGGTATGTACATTGTTTTTTTAGACATAATGCTATCACACTCTTAATAGACTACAGTGTAGTGTAAACATAACTTTTGTAAGCACTGGGAAACCAAAAAATTCATGTGACTCGCTTTATTGAGATCTTCATTTTATTGAGGTGGTCTGGAAGTGAACCCAAAATATCTCTGAAGTATGCCTGTATTATAGTATAGTGGTTAAAATCATGGTCTTGGGCACCAGACTGCCTGGATTTTAATCCTGGTTCTGCCACTCACTAGCAAGTTACTGCTATGTGACCTTGGGCAAATTACTGCTCTGTGCCTTAGTGTTCTCATCCATGAAACAAGATATAGTGCTCACCTCGTAGGCTTGTTAGGAGGATTAAATGTAGGAATATACATATGATTCTTAGATACCACCTGGGCCTGTATACACTCAGCCCTCCATATCTGTGGATGCAGAACTCGTGGATACAGAGGACTGACTGTACTACATCATTTTCATATAAGAAACTTAAACATTTTGGTAAAAAAAAATCCATGGGGGCTCCTGGAACCAATTCCCTGAGGATACCGAGGGATGACTGTAAATGTTAATTGCTCTCATTATTAATGACTCAGCTTACAAATATGCCTTTTCCTTAAAAACATAACCTCAGTCCCACGTTTTCCCTTCCTGTCTCATCCTTTCCTTTTTACCCCTTGCTGTTCCTTTTCTGTCTCATCTTGGCCATAGACTGTCAGGTTCACCATGGTCAGGTCAGGGGCCTGAGGAGAGTGGTGAAGATTGCAGTGGTAGCCAGTGGGGTACAGGAACCAGAACAGGATTGTGGGCAGTAGTAGACTCAGTGAAGAGTTGAGTGAATTGCGTCTCCCACTGGATTTTAAGGTCTTCTCCGTTGTGTCCAGTAGCCTGGGTGTCCAGTCACCGGGAAAGCACAAAGTTTGGGCTCTTCTGGGCCCATGTGGCAGGGTGGGCACAGCAGTTTGAGTGTTGAAGTGATAGGCTGAGGGGATAGGGCCAATAGGGGCTTAGAGCAGGGATGAGGGGACCACAGGGCCAGCAGGCTGTGGTCAAAACTTTGAACACTGCATCTTTTGCTTTCTGAGGTCAGTTGCCCAGAGTGGAGGGGTGGGTGATGGAGATTCAGGGGATATTAGGAGAGACAGGAAACCCTCTCAGCAGCTGCCCAGCTGGGCCTCTCAACTGCAGAGGGCCATGAAGCATCTAACACACTCCTTGAGGCTGTGGTCATGACTTCGGTGTCTTGCTGCCAGCAACTGTGTGACTTCTCCCCGTTCTCTTTGTGGCTAATTCAGGGTTTTTCTTCCCACCCAGCTTCTGCATAGTGCCTTTTCGCTGAGCATCTCCACTTGAGTGTCTTCTACCATCAACAACTCTCTGAGTATCATTGGTCTCCAGAGCTTTGGGACCAGGCTTCTTGCAGACTATTGATCTGTGGCTCAGCATCCCATCCTGACCTAGCCTGCTGTGGCCTGGTGGAATGATCAATGGAATAAGCATAGTGACTTGTGTTGAGGGAATGATTCAGTAAGGTGGCATCACAAGCTCTGGGAGTCCTAGGATGGGCTCCCAATTGGGCAGCTCATCATTAAGGCACCACCTGGGGTCTCCAGGGTGATGGCAGGGGTAGTGTGGAGGGAAACTGAGCTGGGGTCAGAATCCCTTGGGAAGAACAGGATCTGCAGTTCAGAGAATCAGGAGATAGGACACAGGCTGAGGGAGAGATGGCTAGGTTCTGGGGCCTTTTCTCTGTTTGACCTCTACAGGGCCTAGTTGGGGCCTACAGGAGGAATTGCAGGGAGGGAGCCAGAGAGAGGTGAGGCCTTTAGAGTCAGAAAGCCTGACCAGGCTTAGGAGGGAGGGAGCATAAGAGTTACGTATAATTGCTGATTCAATTTCTTTACTTCCCACTTTCTCCTTAATTCACTGTAGTATGGCTTCTTCCTCCATAATCTCTTAGAAAAGGTAAGGGCACAAAAAGTAAGGAAGTGGAGATAGCTTTTTCAAGAAACTATTGTGATGGGAGGGGAGAGGTGACTGGGATACAGAGAGAGTTTTATTTATTTGTTTAATGAATTAGCAGAGACTTGTTTATAGGCTGATGGGGGAAGCCAATAGGGAAAGGGATTAAAGGTGCAGGAGATTGTGGCTAACTCAGAGTGAGGCTCCTGGGGGAGATGAAAGGGAGTGGGCCTTGGAGCATGGAGGTATGGCTGTCAAAGGGAAGAGGAGAGCAGACTCCCTGGAACAGGAGGGAAGGAGTTGAGGATGGCTATGCCTGCAGATGGGTGAAGAGGTAAAGGTGGGACATAAGAGAATTCAGAGTTCAGAAGGCTTTTAATCTCTTGAAGCAGGAGTCCAGCTCTGCTGCTGAGAGTAGAGCAAGGAGGCTGGTGAGATAGTTGTTGCAATTGGGAAAGATACCTAGGGAGGTACAGGAGGATGACCAGTCAGGGCTAAAAGCCCAGTTGAGGCTGATGATCATGAACTTGTAATATCAGTCAGGGTGTGTGCGCTCCAGCAGCACCCACGGGACAAGTGAAGACTCAGAGGAAGCACTGTTGCATTCTTCTACTAGGTTAAGATGGGCAGAAATGATGGAAGAATAGTGAGGAGACTAGCAAGAAAGTGTATGTGGGGAAGGCCCAAGGAATCCAAACTGGGTCAGGAAAGAAGTGAAGATAGAAAGGGGTAGGGGTCAGTGGCCTAGACCCCATGAAAATGGGTGGGGTGGGGTGGGGTGAGGTGGAGTAGATGAGAGAACTGGGATAGGGTATCATAGCTGTACCAGTTTCTAGGGCTCCCATAACAAAGTACCACCAACTGGGTGGCTTAGAACAACAGAACTGTACTGTCAGTTTTGGAGACTAGAAGTCCAAAATCAAGGTGTCAGAGCCATTTCCCTCTGAAACCTGCAGGGGAATCTTTACTTGACTCTTCCTAGCTTCTGGTTTGCCAGCAGCCTTTGGCCTTTTTGGCTTTTGGATGCATTACTCCAGTCATCCATCTTCACACTGTCTTCCCTTTGTGTCTGTTTCTGTGTCCAAATTTCTCCTTTTTATAAGGATGCTGGTCATATTGGATTAGGGCCCATCCCAATGACCTCGTTTTAACTTGCTTACCCCTATAAAGATCCTATTTTCAGATAGGGTTACATTCTGAGGTACTAGGGCTTAGGACTTCAATATACTTTTATGGAGGCACGCAATTCAACACAACAGTAGCTGAAGAATGAAATGGAGTCAGTGAATTTGAGAGTTTTACGAGCTGACAGGACTTGCTAGCGGGCATGAGAGTAGATAGTTGGGTGGCCTGGAGGGAAAGTCACTGAAGATGAGGTTGAGGAATTAAGAGGCTGGGGAGGACAGTATGTGGAGGAGGCAGGGAGCAGCCAGGATAGAATGTGCTGAGCATTCTCACTACCTGCCTTGGAGGTGGCACGTACAGCGAGTCCCCTTGAAGTGGGGCCTTCAGAACAATATGACAAGGAGTTATATACCTCCCATATGCAAACAGGCACCAAGTCCTGACAATTTTGCTTCCTAGGTCTCTCTCCATTCCCACAGCCTCTGCTGATTTGTGCCCATCATTGTCTTAAAACTGTCTCCTTGTTGATCTCCCTGCTTCACTCCCCTCTGAGCTGTCCAAACCAAGCCAGTGGCTGTTGCCTTTGTTTAGAATGCCCTTCTGCCAGATACCTGCATGGCTGTCTCCCTCCCTCCTTTAAGTCTTTGCTCAAATGTCACCTCAATGAGGCCAACTTTGACCACTCCATTTAAAACTGCAGTCAAGTACTTCTGATATCCCTTACCCTGCTTGCTTTCTTTTCTTTTCTTTTCTTTTTCTTTCTTTCTTTCTTTCTTTCTTTCTTTCTTTCTTTCTTTCTTTCTTTCTTTCTTTCTTTCTTTCTTTTTCTTTCTTCCTTCCTTCCTTCCTTCCTTTCCTTCTTTCTTTTTCTTTCTTTCAAATATAATTTACTTCTTTAATGTTTTTGTTTACTGTCTGTCTCCTCCTGATGAGAATGTAAATTCCAGATGGGCAGGAATCTTGTTTTGTTCAGTGACATAACCTATGGATGTTGAACATTGCTTGGCACATAGTAGGTGCCCCATAAGTATTTAATAAGTGAATGAATATTGAGTCTCCAAGTGTGTGGCTAAGCCTCTGGGCCATTCCCACATCTGTCATTCTTTTGTTCCCTTAGTCTCTCCATGCCCAGATTAGAAGACAAGATCCAAGTTCATTCATTGGATGGCCTTAAAGGATCCCCTTTATTGGTCACTTACATGCCACAGTCCATCTTCAGCTTGGTCCCCTTGGACTCTGGGCTCTGGCCACACTAACTCCTCACTCTTCCCACTTGCCATGAGATTTTTCTGCCTTCTGTCTGCTTAGAACTCATCAAGATTGTTCAGAGGATGCCACTGGCACTCCGTCTTCAGGGCCTACCTCCTCACTCTCCTCTTGTTTGCCTGGAACTCTGGGATCAGGCCTGATGCTATAAGGCATCACCACTCCCAGGTGATGTCTGGCTGCACTTCTAAGTCTGTCCACAAGATGACAGCATTTGTGAAGAAATGGCCCATCCCTTCCCTTTGTAGGGTCTGTGCAGAGTCGGGACACAGGGTAGTAGTGGCTTGATATTTGGCCTTCAGTAGACTTAGTGACCTCTCAGTTATTCAACAAATAGCTAATTATCACCCATAATGTGACAAATATAGTCACTGGGCTCGGAAGCTCCAGCCCCATGAGGGCTATAAGACATGTATATAGGTGATTTCATTATTGGTGCGGTAAGTATAGAAATTAGGGAAGCTCATTAGATTTCAGGAGTTCAGAATCCCTCGTCCAGTCCTTAGGGACAGGCAAAGCTTCAAAGAGAAGGAGGTAATGCCTGTGTTGAATCTTGAATAAGAGCTTTGACTTCCCTGGCGGTACATTGGTTAAGACTCCGTGCTTCCAACGCAGGGGGCACCGGTTCCATCCCCTGTTGGGGGAACTGAGATCCTGCATGCTGGCACGGACAAAAAAAAAAAAAGCTGGAAGAAAAGTGGAAAGGACATTCGGGGTGAAGGGCAGGCATGAGCTAAGGCACAGAGGTGAGAAGAGCTTAGAGATGATCACTGGAGCATGAAGTTCAAAGCGAGGAGTATGAGGAATGAGGCTCAGAGGAGGGTGGGGTGCTGGACTGGAAAGGCCTGAGTGCCCGGCCAAGGAGCTTGCACTTTTTCTTGAGAGTGATGGAGGTCTCTGAAGGCGATAAGGAGGGAGTGATGTGGGATATCAGATTGATGTTTCAGAGGGAGCTCTGGCTGCTACAGTGTGGAAAGTGGATTGGGGACACAGGGCAGGGAGAGCAGTGAGGAGGCTGCTGCAGGGATCCAGGGGGAGATGGTGAAGCCAAAATTATGGCTGGAGACGGCCCTGGAGAAGCCCCTCCCAGCCCACAAAAGCTTTCAAGGCTTGGCACTTTGAAAGGGTTCTTGGCCCTAGGCAGCCTCTCCCCTGCCATTTGAGCCACCTCAGCCCTTCTGTTCCTGAGACTCCTTTGGGCTCTATCCTAGCTCCTCTGGTTATTCTGACTGGAACCAGGTCTCTGTCAGTTTCCACGTGGAGGCCGCAATGTCCTAGGTCCCTCTCAGTTGGTAGATCTGTAGCCGTCAGCTCAGCATACACGCCAGTCCCTCTGAGTGTTATCCCTTCATGCACCTTCTTCTTTGACTCCAGATGGGAGTGTGACTGAGGGGCCTCCTCCACCAGGGAGCCAGGGTGAGCACTGGTCACTCGCTGCCATGCCCCCTCCACCAGAGTTCATGTGCGCACATGTGAGTGAGTGTGTATGCAAGTGCATGCATGTGTACTGTCGGCAGGACTGATGCCGAGGGAAGGGCATCCCTAGAAAACAGAGGGGCATCACCTGAGGAAAGGTCTGGAGGTAGGAAGTACAGGGGGGGTGTTTGGGGAGCAGGGGGGATGTTGTTAGCAGGGTCTGGCAGGGACGGGTCAGGGCCTGCGAGGTTGGGCCTGGAGCCATGACCGCATACTGCCAGAAGGGGCGCCACAGCCAGGTTTTGAGCAGGGATTGAGAGTCACCTTCATTCAGTCTCATGAATATGCACGGACCTGTTGAATTATGCAGATAGAAAGGATGTAAATGTATGTGCAAATTTGGTGCTGCCCTCCCCGTTGCTATGGAAACCAAAGAATAGCAAGTGGGGGGGTCCAAACCCTAGGGAGACCAGGCTGGAGAGACTGGAGACCTGGAGACTCTCCTCTGTCGCCTGCTTTCCCCATTCCTGCTGTTTTGATCTCATTCTCTGTCTCAGTCTGTCTCCCTTTGCCTTGCTCTCTCTCCATCTCTCTGCCTCTCTCGATATTTCTCTCTGTCTTCTCCATCTCTACTTCTCCCTCCTAACTGTTTTTCCTTTCTGTCTCCTAGTCTCTGAGTGTCTGTGTCTGTATATTGTTGACTCCATGTCACAGTTGCCCTATGACTCAGACACTGTTTCTCTCTGACTCCATGTCTCTCCCTATCTTTGTCTCTGTGTCTTTAATTCCATAGCTCTCCCTCCTTCTGCGTCTCCCTCTCTCTGTGTCTCTGACTCTCCCTCCTTCTGCATCTCTCTCTCTCTGTGTCTCTGACTCACATCTGTATTTCTCTGCAGCTCTATTTTTGTGTCTGACTCTGTGTCTATTTCTTGGTCTCTCTCCCAGGTTCTCTCTCTCTTCTGTTTTGCTCTGTCTCTCTGAACCTCTTATCCCAATGCTTGTCTCCATCTGATGGGAAGGACAGGAAGCTGCACATCTGCCCTTGCCTGATGGGATGCTCCACCCCTGGCCCAGCTGCCCACATGTTCAAGGATTCCTAGGCGCTCTCCCCACATAAAATCCTGTTTTTGGTCTGGCCCTGTCACAGTGTTGCCACAGGATCCCCGTGACAGACCCAGGCTGACTGCCAGGACACCAGGGCTCCCAGCCTCTGCCTGCTGTGTGACCCTTACTTGTGTTTCTTCCTCTCTGGATCTGTAGCCACAGCTCTCTCTCCTTGAAGCTGGTGGGCACCTTGAGGCAATGATGTGCTGCTGGGAATAGGGAATTGAGAGACAAGTCTTAGTGGTTCACCCATCTGGCCCTCTGCCCAAGGGCTGACTTGAGGGGCCTGGTGGGGCCCCAGGTATGGGGGCGTCTGGGGCTAGTTGAGACCAATCCTGGCCCCCAGAGAAGACTCCTTGCTGAGCCACAGAGTCAAACAGCAGCCTTGCCACAGCCTATCCATGCTCCTGCCTGCTGCAGCCTCAGCCATCCAGTTCCCTGTTTGGGGTCTTTTGTTTGCCTCTCCTTCATTTGGTTTATGTTTATAGAATACCTATTTCACAGGTGCCTTCTGCCTTCACAGATAAACAGTGATATAGAAGTGACATCTGGACTTTTTGTATCCCTGCCTTCCCAAGAAGGGGCTCTTTGGTCCAAGTGAGGAGCCTAGACTCTTCAACCCCCAGTTTCCTATCCCTGGTGGCCTCAGTTTGGGGGTGCAAGAGTCATGGATCAAGGTTAAGAGAGACAGAGACACGCCTCCATACAGGGTTTGGAATGGAGTGTGGGAAGCTCAGAACAGGACTTGGGGTGAGGGAGGGCCAGAGTGTTTTGAGGGCAAGTAGACCACCCTATGTAGAGGTGGAGGGCTTCCCCTTTTGGTCCTGGGCTCTGGGCAGCTTGCCTTACCTCCAAGCAGGCTCTATATATGGCGGATCTGGCTTAGGCCCAAGTACAGGGGTGGCCAGAGCAGTCAGGGCAAGTCCCCCCTCCTCCAAGAGGCTGCCAGGCTGAGCCCCCAGCAATCCTGCCCCTCCAGAAAGGACACAGACACAATCACTCTTCCCACTAACTGTGATTCACCCACGTTCAGGCCCGGGTGTGATCCCGCTGCCAGGAATTCCATGTGTGAATTAAAAACCTCCCCGGACACCCCACCCCACTCGACCTGGGCCAGTTGTGCCAACCCGGCTTGGAGCAGGGTCAAACAGAGTTGTCTGGGGGGCTGCAGGCAGAGCTGGACACGGGGAGAGGACAAGGGGTCAGGAGAAAGGTGGAGAGACAAAGACTGAGAGACAGAGAATGAGGTAGCTAGCTAGATGGAGAGAAAGACTGGCAGAGGAGACACAGAGAAGGGATGGGGTGAAGCCAGAGCCGGAGGCAGCTCTAGTACCCACCAGCTGGCGCTTATCACTTGACTGGATTATCTCATTTCACTGAATCTTCACAACAGTCTTAGGCATTAGGCATGATTATGATCCCATTTCACTCCTGGGGTAATTGAGGCACAGAGACATTAAGTCACTTGCCTGAGGCCCCAAAGCCATTAAGTGGTGGAGTAAGTATTTGATCCCTTCAGTCCCTCTGAAGAGCCAAGGAGAGAGGCAGACCTAGTGACAGGTGGAGACAGATTCCCACAGCAGCACTCCCAGGGAATTTGGGAATCCTGGAATCATCAGGCAGCTGTGCAGGCCGAGGGCCTTCCCATCAGGCCAGCAAACATGCAGGCGGCTTCCTGTCCTTGTTGTCGGAGATAAGGACTGCGGCAGAGAGAGACATCAGAGCAGGGAGAGAGATGGAAGGGGAACTCCGGGCCACAGAACTTATGGGACCTTCCTTCTCCCTGCCACCCTGGGGTGCAGCCTGCCCTGCTCCTGCTTCACATCCAGCCCAGCCAACACCTGGTTCTGGTGGGGCCCAGGCTTGAAGACTCCTTCTTTCTTTCTCATGTCCTCGTGGAGCATGCTAGTTGAGAGGCACTTCTGCCCCACATCTCTACCTCTTTCTTTTCTTTCACTATTGAGAAATCCTTCCCATTGTCTTACTTCAGCCCCCTATGATAGCTTTTGCAATAAGAGATCAAGATTAGAATTTGGGGATGCTCTGATATGGGGGGTCAGCCTAGTATACACTGAGGTTGCCTGAGCACACAGGGGAGGTCCCCGAGGGCTGGCCTTGGTTGCCTTCTGGTTGGATGCCCTTTCTGGTTGGTATGGGGAAGAGGATCATCGGCCCAGCCCGTGGGGACCTAGAGGGCTGAGCTGTTAGCGGCAGGGAGGATCTGGCAAGAAAGAAATCAGGAGCTATCCCGGGGGAGCTGGGGAGTCAGCGTTATGGTTTCTAATGTCTTAGCCCTGGTTTCAATTACCCCCAGGGTCTCCAGGGCTCCCTGACTTCTGTGGGCTTCCGAGCTCAAGAAGGCTCAGGACCCTTCTGAGAAGACCAGAAACCAGGGACTCCAGTATGGAAGTGTGGAGGCAGGGGAGCTCTTCCGTTCTCTTCTTCCCCTGCGCTTGGCTGAGAGGTGCCAGCCCAAGTAGGGCTCCGGGACAGCAGGGAGGCTGGGGAAGGGGGGCCCACCCTCTGCTCACAGGCCCCTGTGGAGGGGCTACCTCAGCCAGCTCCAGAGCACCAGCTTGGCCCCGCTGGCCGCATCCCACTCCTGGCTGCTAAAGCCCAGGGCTCTTTCTCAGCCTCACCAGACTCCTTTTTGGTCCTGTGACAACCCTGACTCCTGGCTCTCCCTCTGCTTCTGGGGCTAACCCTTTCCCTGCCCTCTCTGTCTTTTAATCATGCTTCCCAGGGTTTCAGCCTCAATTTTCTCCTCCCCTCCCCCTCGTCACTCCCTTTCCCTGCTGCCTGATCTATCTTTTCATCTTCCAGCACCCTCATAGTGCTCAGCCCAGTCTGAGATGTTGATGAATGTCCGTGCAACCAGCACGAGCCAGAGTAGAGGGCCCTGGGAGCTGTGGAAGAGAGACTGCACGCCTCCAGCCGCCCGCCCTCTCTCAACTTCTCTGCCCTCTCCATCCTCGCCCCTGCTGGCTGTCATCCCACAGACGCTTCAGCTGGCCATGTCAAGCCCCAATCCCCTCTCCAGCTCTGTGCCACTCATGCCAAAAACCTGGGAGTCCTCTGTGCTTTTGTACACAGTGTTCCCTCTGGGCCTGGCACACAGTAGGTGCTAATAAATGGCTGTTGAGCTGAATTTAACTCAATTTTCCCTCTTGAACTCCTCCGCTGCCTCTGTCTGTTTCCCTGGGGCTTGGTGTCTCTGGCATTCAGTCTCCAAATCTCTAATCTTTGTCTTCTGAATCACCACGGTTGAGTTTCTGGGGGGAAGTTTCTCCATTCTCCCTCTGCCCCAGGGAATCACAGGGTATCCAGGAATGGAGCTGTGGGAGATGAAGTCTTGGGGCCACATGGCCCTCAGTCTGGTTTGGAAATCCCAGACTTCTGATCAGGGAGGCAGCTCTACAGCAGCAGGGATCAAGGTGTGCTGGCACTGGACAGGGACAATCCTTTAAAGACATGTGCTTCCCCCATGAAGAATGGGAGGTGAGGGAGAGCAGGGCTCACAGGAATAGGGAGAGAGAGGGAGGGAGGGAGGGACTTTGTGTTTCTGAGCAGGGAATTAGTTTCATGCAAATTTTTGCAACACAAGATGAAAAACTTCATCTGTGATTGTGTAAGTTTGTGTTCTTGCTCCCAGCTTCCGACACACAGAGCTGCTAACCCCTAGTTTCCCTGTCCTCCCCTGTCCCTCTCTCCCCAACACCTCTGGATCCTCTACCCCCTCCCTGACCATCTGCTTCTCTTTCCAGACAGCCCGGAACCTGGGATCACCTGGGGTGAGGGGCCTTGGGAGAGCCGACCCCGGACTGAGTGTCCAGGGGTCCTGTTCCCTGTGTATAGGGCAACATGGGGGTGCCTCCAGGGGCCATGGGAGCAGATGAAGAAGATGAATCTGAGTGCCCACCCTCTGTCCCCCAAAGCCCTGCACCATCTCTTCAGCCCCATGGCCCTGCCCCAATCAGGCTGGAGGTCTCTCTCCCACGGGTCACTGCAAACACCTCCTCCCCAGCTGTCCCACCTCTAGCCTTAGCCCTTCTCACCACCCTCTACCAGCAGACTCAACTTTCTCGCTAGAAGGCAAATCTGGTTCTGTTCCTCACCTACTTTATGCCTTTCCAGGCCTGTGTGACCTTGGCACCAAAGGCACTTCAGGATGTGGTCTCTGAGCCACTCAGGATGCCTCATCCTTCTGCCTTCTAGGTTTCTGCTTAAACCCTTACTGGATACCAAACCCTGTTTCCTATCCCTCGAGGCTGTGACCCATTCAGATAGGCTCCCTCTCCTGTATCCTGGGACTCTACTCCCCCAGGTTCTGCTTGCATCATTCATTCATTCACTCATTCAACATTTATTTAGACCTATTTCACATGGTAGGAGCGCCTGTTCTGTGCCAGACCCAGCTCTAGGTGCCTGGAGGTGGAGGCCACAGGGCTGCCCTCATGGAGCTCACAGGTGCCACGCAAGTAACTAGGTAGGTGAACATCACACAAACTGTTCTAAGGAAAAAGTATGGCACTCTGGGGGAGGGCAGAGGGGCTTAGTCTAGGCTTCTCTTAGGTGACATTTAGGCTGTCATCTCTTCCCTGATGGGCCTGTGGAGCCAGACACGGCACTGTCACATGGACAAACTAAATACTTACCTATTTTTTTTAGTATCCATCTTACCTGACTAGAATGTGAGTCTCATGAGGGCAGGAGATTTTTAAACTTTTTTTTTTTTAGGCAAAAAGTAAACAGTAAAGCACACAAATCTTAAGGGCACAACTTAAATTTTGACATATGTATGTACACTCTTGGAAACCTCCCACTCCCCCAGCAAAGGTAACTGCAATTCCAGCTTCTATCACCATAAATGAGTTTTGCCTGTTCTTCAGCTTCATATAAATGAAATCATTCAATGCATACTCTTTTGTGTTTGGTTCTCTTTTTTTTTTTTCCTTGCTCAACATTCGGCTGGGAACTTTATCCATTTTTGTTGTGTGTAGCTATAGCTGGTCCTTTTCCCTTGCTGTATCTATATCACAATCTATTCATTCATTTGGTTGTTTCCGGTTTGAGGTTATAATGAATAAAGCTACTAAGAACACTCTTGGTGAACATACACAATAATTTCTTTTGGGTATATATCTAGGAGAGGAATTGCTGGGTCATAGGCTATACATATGTTTAGCTTAGTAGATCCTGCCGAACAGTGTTCCAAAGTGGTTGTAACGACTTATACACCCACCAGCAGTGTGTGGAGTTTTAGTTGCTCCACATCCTTGAGAGGGAAGGGATTTTTGTCTGTTCGGTTCATTACTATATACCATCTCTTAGATCAATGCCTGGCGTATGCTAAGTGCTCAATACATATTTATTGACTGCCTTATGAATGGAGGAGCCATCAGCATTCCTGGGGTCCTGTTCTGGCTCTGGCACTAACTTGCTGTATGACTCTGGGAAGGTGACTCCCCCTTCTGAGCTGTTTGCCTGTCTGTAGCATAAGGGGAAGGACCCTGGGGGCTTTGCCTTCCAGCACCAGCTGGGTGCTGTGAAAGCTGGACACCTGTTCATTCATTCACTCCACTTGTACTGACGAACATCCTTTTATATACCAGGGTGGTGAAGGTGTGATCTGTGACGTGCCACGGACAACCTCTTTCGAGTCAGTCAGCCAGGACCAGGGGTCACTGCCCATCTTATCCCCAGCTCATCCTCCTGGAGACCGCTCCTCCTCTCTCTGTCCAGCCCTGACCCCAGGGGGAGGGGCTCTGGACTGAGCCTGCAGATGGAAAATGTGATTAATAATCAAAAAAAACATCCAAGAGGAAGAGACCAGGAAAACAACTTGGGGAAGGTTCCTCGCCCAGGGGAGGGGGGCCATGTCCTGGGCTTTGGGACAGCTCCGGCTGCCCTCCCGCCGCCCTTTCTGGGAAGCTGCCACAGGAGTGGTTGATTTTAGCCAAAAGTGAAAAAAAGCCACCCTAATTATTTATGAAAAAGATGCCCCCTCAATGTAAATTACACTTCCCCTGGGAGCTGCCCCCTACTCTGTTATTCGCCTCTTAGTGGTACCCCTGCTTGGTCAGGCTGGGGGGCCCTGGAGACACTGGGCTGGGAGCAGAGGAGGAATTTCAACATGAAATGTTTTGTTCATTAACAGAGAACATAGGGGGAAATTCCCTTTCTGCCTGGGCCTGGGCAGCCCAGGCAGATAAAAGCTATTGTGAAAAATTGAATCTGGGCTGCAGAGTGGGGTGAGGGTTATGCTGGGGTGGGGGTGGGTGGTCACAGACAGTCTCTCCCCTTCTCTTAGACTCCTGACTTTCAGGAGCTTCCTGAGCCTTAATCCTTCCTCCTTTCAGGGATTTCATTCCCAATGTCTCAGGTTGCCCTCAAACTTCCTTCTTAGCAAAACAGGAGGAACTGGGGTTAGACTGGAGTTAGAACTTCCAACTAAGGAGGAAGGAAGGATATCAAAGAGAGGGAGGGGGGCCTTGGACCTATCCAGATAATTTAGAATTCTGATAGAATACGTTGGGATCGGTAGGCAACAAATCTGAGGGGGCCTGGAGCAGGAGTGAAAGCATCTCTAACTCTCAGTGGCTTTAGAGAACCCCAGGGAGGAAGAGGAGATGGCTCCAGAGAACTCCTGGAGTATTCAGCAATTCCAGGCTGACTACTTAGGCACCAACATTATGGCTTCAGCTCTCACCCATTCTCTACCTTTAGGGGATCTTTGCCCTTTTCTGGTGCCAGAGATTAGAGGGTTCGGGGCACACTCAGGTGGCGATACAGATGACAGGATTCCAGAAGGGGGTCTGCAGGGAGTGTTGTAAGTGGGGCCTAGATGCTGTCCCGGGATGTGTGTGAGTCGTCTCTGGGGGGCTGAGCTGGACCCTGAATGTGTTGGGGGGGGGCGTGCTTTGGGTCCCCCTCCCTGGCTCAGCCTGGGGCTGTGTCGGATCAGGTTTCTCGGCGCCTGGAGCCTCTGCGAGGCCGAGCTGTTCCCGGGCCCCAGCCAAGCAGCCCCGGGCGCTGGCACTGCGTGAGGAAGCAGGAGGGGGGTGAGGGGGAGCGAGGAGGGGGGCTGTGAGGGCGTTTACGTAACCGCCTCCTGGAGCCCGCCCGGACCCGCCAAACCCCAGTGTGGGACTCCGTGTGATTGAGAGCGTGTGTGACTCTGCGTGTGTGCCTGTGTGACACGTGGTGTGACTGAGTACATGATTGTGTGGGTGACTGTGTCTATGTGTGGTATGGTGTATAAGTGCGTGATTCGGGGAGTCCCGCCCTTCTGAGACCTCTAACCCCCAGCCCCAAGCTGGGGTCCCTGACTCCCAGTGTGCCTTAGTGAGGTTCAATATACAAGTTTGACTCTTTGAGGCCAGGTGTGTGACTTTACATAATGTGTGTCCGGCATTTTTTTAAAATTTATTTTATTTTTGGCTGCGTTGGGTCTTTGTTGCTGCCCGTGGGCTTTGCTCTAGTTGCGGCGAGCGGGGGCTACTCTTCATCGCAGTGCACGGGCTTCTCACTGCGGTGGCTTCTCTTGTTGCGGAGCACAGGCTCTAGGTGCGCGGGCTTCAGTAGTTGTGGCACGCAGGTGCAGTAGTTGTGGCTCGCGGACTCTAGAGCACAGGCTCAGTAGTCGTGGCGCGCTGGCTTAGTTGCTCCGCGGCACGTGGGATCTTCCCGGACCAGGGCTCGAATCTGTGTCTCCTGCGTTCGCAGGTGGATTCTTAACCACTGCGCCACGAGGGAAGCCTATGCCTGGCATTTGTAGGTAAGATAGAGGCTCTGTGTGAGTGTTTGTGATGCTGGGTAGCCAGGTATGTGCCTCACGGTGGACCTTTTTGATGGCATAGCAGGTTAGAAATAAACACCATTTCCCGAAGGAGTACTGGAAAAGGTAGGTGGGGTGGGGGCTCTCTTTGCTTGAGGACAGCAGGAATGGGGAAGGGTCCTTGCTACCCAAAGGCTTGGGATGGCACAGTTATCTTCTGGGGAAGGGGCATGGGAGGTGGTTCAAGTTAAGGTCACTTGCCAGGGTGGAGCCAAAAGTCTTTCATGGTGGGTGTAAAATTCCAGGGAGTTTTACAAAGTCAAGGTTCCAGGGAACCTCTCCCCTCCCCAATTTCCCAAGGCCTTCCAGAATTATCAAATCTGGGATAACCATCACTTGCAGGACACTAGGGCTCTGAACTGGGGGCGTTATTTCCCACTGCCCCTCATAGGAGAGGCAGATGGTGAAGATGGGGTAGGGCTGGGAGAGGGTGTCAGCGAATTGGGGTTTGGCTTAAGGATAGCGGTGCCATGAGACAGAGGGGGGCTGGTGCAGAGCTGGGGATACTGGGGATAGGGGCGCCTAATAAAGCTGGAGAGGAGACAGGGCCAGTTCTTGCAAGGCTTTGAAGAGCCGCCAACAAGGCTTGGCTTTGCCCCAGGGAAATGGGGTCCAGGAGGGTTCAACACGGAAGCTTAGAAAGCTCAGAAGCTCATGTGCAGATAGAGCATTGGAGCCAGCAGGAGCAGAAACCCACGAGTAATCTGTTGCCCCAGTTGAGATGCAAGGAGAATCGCTTTTGGACCAGGCGGTAGCGGAGGGAGGGAGAGGGGGGCCGCACCCCGGTTGCTCAGTAGGTGGGCGCTGCCTCTCTGTTGGAGCCGCAGCTTGAGAGAGAACGCGCGTCTCGCACCGCCCGCCAGGTGTCGCTGCGGCCCTGGGGAAGCGGGCGCGGCCGCCGGGTACTGAGCCGGGAGAAGCTAGAGATCGACCGACGCCGGGATCCGGTCCGACGTGCGCCTCTGGTCCTGGCTAATCCTCTGACACACCGATTTATCCGGCTGCCGGACCCCGGTTGCCCCGCATGGACCCTGCCCCAGCACCCGCGGACTTGGGCACTGCCGTCGGCAGCCCAGGCGTCCCCAGGTGGAGAGGTGACGTTGGTCCGGGGCGGAACTCCCCACTGCTCTCAACCTGGCAGAAAGAGGCTGAGTCCAGGACACGGGGGTATCCGGAGGTCAAGTCACCCCACCCGCAGATCTCGACGCCCGTCGGCGCCTCGAGGGGAGGGGCCCCCCGCCCCAGAACCCAACCTCTCCCAGGCCTAGTTTCGGCGCCGGGGGAGGGGTAATTCCGCCCCCCCCAACACAGATTCTGTCGCACCGTCTCTATTCCTTCCTGGTGCCCACCACCTCGTCCCCGCCCGCGGCCTGGGTACTTGGAAGCTCCGGGCCCGGGGAGACCAGATAAAGGACACCTACTGTGGGTGGGGGTGAGCTGGATCTCAGCTGGGCGCCACTATTTCTCTGTGTGTCCCTAAGCCCCAGCCGGCTCTCTCTGAGCCACAGCCCCGACTGACCCCTGCCGGTTGCACTGAGGGGATTCTGCGGCCACGGAAGTGAAAGTGAAAAGCCCGGGCAGTGGCGGGAAGAAGGTTTTTCCTCTGCAATGGGAGTCCCTGAGGCATTTGTTGGGAAAGGGCCCGGGCGCTCTGGGCAGCCTACTAGGGAAGGGTGTGAGGAAGCAGCGAGATACTTCCTTCCCCGCTCCCCGCCCCCAGGCCTTGCGCAGCTCCTGGGAGGGGCTAGGAGCAGGGATTATGGGTCAAAGGTCAGGTGAAAAATCCGTGGGGTGGGAATGGGGGCGGGTCACTCGTTCTCCGCCGCTGGCATTCACCCTTTCTGTTGCGCTCTCCTGTGGCCTCAGAAGGAGTCAGGTTGTCTAACCTTAATCCCCCATGTAATAGCCAGACCGGAGGTGCGGGGGCCAGTGCAGTGAGCACACCCGCCCCTCAGAGGCCCAGGCTGCGAAGGGAAACTCGAGGGGTGAACCTCCAGCGCCAAACTCTGGCACTCGCGCTCCGGCACTGCAGGTCCAGGCATAAAGGGCGCACCCTCCCTAAGACCCGCATCCCATTGGCGGTCACTCCTCAGGCCGTGTGTCCAGGGGTGGGGGGTGGGGTGAAAAAGGAGAGGGTAATTGTGGCGTGTCACCGGAGACTTGGTGGGAGGCAAGGGCCTAGGTTCCCAGCCTGGTCCATGCTGGGTCATGCGAGCAAATAGCCTCCTCCTTTCAGCGCGAGGGGTGTAAGTGTCTGTGCCTGGGCGGGGTGTGAGGTGGGGTCGTTGTTGGGGGGCGATAGGAAGAGGGGAGGCGCGGATACCTAAGTGGGGCCTGGGGGCCCTGGCTCGCGCTCTTCTCACGGAGATGCCGGCCAGAGGACCCCGAGAGTTGGCCCGGGGTGTGCCAGGGTGTCGGTGCGAGGCAGTCAGGGCCTGAACGTGCGGGAGTGTGCGCAGCGGAGACCTGGCCAGGGCTGAGTGAGCGAGTGAGTGTGAATGAGCGACCCGGGGGGACTGGGTGTGCGCCCAGCGGCCCTGGGGGATCCAGCGGAGTGGGTGTGGGTGTGTGTGCGTGCGCGTTTTTGAGACCCGCGGTCGGGGCTGCACATGAAGCGCGGGGACTACAGCAGTCTGGAAGGCGTTTCCGAGAGAGGGCGAATGCGAGGGGGCCAAGCGTGCCAGTGCGGGCGAGTGTGCCCGCGGTGGGGAGGGTGCGTGCCAGCACGAGGCGAATGGGAGCGGGGGCTCACAGGCCTACGCAGGATGAGTGTGCCCGCGCGAGCGGGCCGCGCGTGCCAGGCGCGGGAGCGTGCCAAGGCGGGGGCACGCGGGGGCCGTGGCCGGGAGGGGGTCGTGGCGCGCGGCCGCCGAGGCGCGGGGAGACCAGGCGGGAGGGGGAGGGGAGCGAGGGCGCGCGCGGCCGAGCGGGCGCCCGCGGTCACATGGGCGAGGGAAGGAGGGAAGGAGCGCGCGAGGGAGGGAGGAGGATGGGGGGGTTAAAGCCGCCGAGCGCCGGGGAGCCGGTGCAGAGCGGGCGGCGGCGGCGGCGGCAGCGGACGCGGCGGCTCCAGCCGGCGCGGCGCGGGGCTCGGCGGCAGGATCTGGCAGCGGTGCTAGCTCCGCGCTCCCTGCGTCGCTCCCTGCCGGGAGCGGTCGAAGGTCGAGGCGCGGAGCCCCGGCGGCCCGAGGGCGCGGTGAGTACCCAGCGCGGACCGCGCGCGGCCGGACCCTCAAACCCTCCGGCTGACCTACAGACCCGGGGCCCTCGTGCGCGCGGGAAGAGGGAGGGGACGTGCATGGGCCCGAGACCGGGGGGGAGGGGGACAGGAAAGTTCACGGGAAACTTTGCCCGTAAACTCGGGGGCGGGGGCGCAGGAGAAGCTGCTCCCCACGTCCGGGCGCGCCGGGGGTTGGGCGTGGTGGGAGGGGGGGCGGACAATCGGCTGGCGGGAGGTGGCAGGGGCCAACTGCCCTAGCCTCCCTGTTCTCCCTCACCGCTCAGCACCGCGCGCAGGGTCTGGGAAAATTCCGGAGCTGGGGGGTCGCAGTGACCCCCGCGCGCCCAGAGGCGGCTTCTTTCTCCAGCAGAAATCTGGACTTCAAAGCGCCCAGGGGTGTGAATGGACGGTTGCGCGTCTGCCAGTGTATGTATGTCCGTGTGAATCCGCTTGTGTGTGTGTGTGTGTGTGTGTGTGTGTGTGTGTGTCAGCGTGAGCCCGCCTGTGGTTTTCTCGTGAGTCCGCCTGAATGTATCTCCATTTAGTGGGTCTCCTGCAGTATCTCTTTGTAAGTGTTCCTGTGTTGTGTGTCCGTGTGGGTCCGCCTGTGGTGTATCCCCGTCTCTTTGTGAGTCCGCCGGTGTGTGTCTCCCACAGTGCGGCTCTACATGAGCCGGCCTGGGTATCCCTGTATTGCTCGGAGGAGTGTATCTCCCCGTGCGTGGGGGCTGGGCCGCGGGGAGGTCACCAGACGGACAGCTCTCCTCCTCGCCTCCTCTCCTCTCCTCTCCCGAGCCTCTCCTCTAGCGCTCCCTAGACCCCCTCCCCCCCTTCAGTAGCTTCAGGCGGGTAGGACTATTTCACGCCTTGTTGAAAATTCAGGATTTTCTTTCTCTTTCCGTCTAGTCTCTCTCTTTGAGAAGCCTCTGTGTGTGTCTATGTGTCTGGCAGTTTGTCTGCAACACTGGGTGTGTGTCTGCATGCCGCTGTAGGAGTGTGTCTGCAACACTAGTTGTGTTGCCTGTAATACTTGGTATATTTGTGTCTGTGTCGGTAGGGTATTCGTGTGGCTGTAATCACTGAAGTGGTGGGAGTATGAAATGCTGGGTGTGTTTGTGCATCTGTAACTGCTGTTTGTCCAGGGGGTCTGAAACACTGAGTGCATTTTTGTGTGTCTAACTCTGGGTGTGATGGTGTACCAATGTATGTATGGGGGTGGTGGGACTTTAACAATTGGATATTCCTACGGCTGTAGGGCTAGCCGGGGCTTGGCGGGTGGAGGGGGCTGTGTCTCAATAAACTGCGCATCCCTGCTCCACGGCCAAAACCCACACAAATCTTCTGGACTGGTTCTTAGGGCTCCTGGTCAGGATCAGTGACATGCAGCCAAAGTTCACACTCCATCACAGTTAATACTCCACCTGGGACCCTGAGCCTTATGTGAAAAGTAGGAATTTAAAGTTAACACTCAAGACTTCTAGGGGCTCTGGAATTCATCCTCAGCTTTCCTCTGGGACACTTAAACTCATATGGACTCGCACCAAGAATTACACCAGGACAATGGACTTGCACTCAGATTCACACTTATGTTCTTGTCATATCCAGTGATACACTTCAGTCCTGTAGTTTACACTCAGACTCACATTGGGACTCTAGGCTCACACTTTAGATTCACGTTTCTGTCCTGAGGCTCATAGGCTGACATTGAGACCTAGAGCCCATGCTCAGAACACACTGGAGTCCCAGGGCTCACAGTGGGACTCGCACTAAGACCCTGGAGCTTTCTCAGTTCACACATTCTGAGGCTCACACTCAGACTCACATGGAGAACCTGGGGCCCACATTTGAACTCAAGGACTCACGTAGGACACTGGGGTTGATACACTCACGCTCACATCAGTTCACCCTCAGATTCACACTAGGACATGCAAGATTCTCACTTCCATCCTGGGATCACTTAGGGACCCAGACTTATAAAGGGACCCCAGCGCTCACACTCAGACTCACATGGGGAAACGTAGCTCGCATTCAGAAAGCCGTGAAGACCAGGGGCTCACATTCACACGAACACTAAGTCTCTAATGCCTATACTGACTTGTTTGGGAATCCTGGGGTTCACAGACTCCTACTTCCGTCCTGGGGCTTACAGTCACATGCACACTGGGACCTACATTCACAGTCAAACCTATACTTGCATCTTGGAGTTCACACTCAGATTGACATCCCTGTCAGTTACATTAAACTTGCTTCCATCTTGGGGCTCGTGCTCAGACCCACCCTAGGGACCTAGGGCTCACACTCAGACTCATGCTTGCACCTTGAGGCTTTCATATTCACATGGGAGCCCTGGGGTTCACACTTAGAATCACACACAGCTACCCTTCCATCTGGGGCTCACATTCAAACCCACATTAGGATTGTGTTCACGCTCCCAGTGGAACTTAGAACTCATAGTTAAATACACCCATGCTATGGTGTGTCTCAGGGAAGTTGGGGACAGGAACAAGATCTGTCCTCTCCAAAAGTGGGGAGGGGAGGAGATACATGTTTGGTCACATCTCTTACTTGGGTTGTGGGCTGATGGAGGGGGCGGTGGGAAACACTGACCCAGTTAAATTTTTCTGCCTTTTCTTCCAGAGGAGACTAGACTCTCACAGCAGGAAGGTTGAGTGGCTTTTTTGGTACAGGGGTGACATGTACCCTTAGAGTTCCCCATGTACATGCACATCCCCCTTAAATAGTTTTGGGTACCCTTCCTGTGATAGAGAGGGTCAGGTATGGGGACATGAGATTCATGTCCTCCCAAGACATCTCCCCCATCCCAATCATCCTTAGGTTGGGAGAGGTGTGAAGATTGACTTGGTGAGGGGTAGACCTCTGGCTCCTCTGACCTTTCCAGGATGGTGAATCTCTGATTCTAAGGGAGATGGTAGCCCCAGATCTGTGGTGAGAAGGTGGCTGGAGGAGGAGACTGGACTGGAACCCACCCGCCTCTCTCTCCTCTGCCCTGGCTGGAAAGGGGTTGGACCAAGTTATGTTATATCTCACAGTGTCTCCTGGAATGCCTGAGTCCTTATCCTGTCTCCAGGGTATGCCCAGCGTTCTCCACTCTGCTTCTTCCCCAAAGAGCAATAGCCCTGGGGAGGGGGGGCAATTGAGTCAGGTTGCAACCAACCTTAGGACTCCACCTGCCTTGGAGACACTGCCGGGGGCTTTATATACCTTCCCGCTGTGGAGGCCAGTGGGCGGGGCTGCTGAAGTACATGAGCACCCCTTGGGAGCCCGTGAAGTAGGGACCTGGCCCTCAGGCTCAGATGGCTAGGCTGTTAACTGCTCCTTGTCCCAGAGGGGGACACGTGCTCTCCAGCCCCCCCTATGGGGGTGGTGCGCTCGAAGGCAAAGCACCCTGCTCTGCCCCCCCATGGCGAGCTGAAGTGTAAATGAATCGGAAACAGATGGAGCGTATTTTCTTTGAAATGCAGATGGTTGTGGGGGGGAACCCTGTGTGCCTGGTTGGGAGGGGGGGCGTCCCAGAGAACAAGGAGGCTAAGAAGAGAGAGCTGACCCCTCCTCCAGACCCGCTGTGGGGTTGGGGGGAGTGGTGGAGACCTCAGCTGTGTAAACTCCCGTGGCCCAGGGTGACCACACCCACCCCGGCTCCTGGCTTCCTGTGGGGAGGGGCTGGGGAGCCTAGTGGTCCCTGTGAGCTGAGAGCCCTGAGGTCGTCACCCCCCTTTACCTCTGCAGAGGGCAAAGAGAACCCCCAAAGCATAGGGCATGCTGGGTTTGGGGTCACCAGAGCCAAGGAGTGGGAGGAAGAGCTGGGGCAGATGTGGGGAAGTTAGACCCTGCTGCTGCGGGGAACCAGCTCCCAGAAGCTGGGGCTGGAGCTACAGTGGAAGGAACTGAAGTTAGACTATGGTAGTGACTTCTGGGCCGTCCAAGGGCCCGTCCTGGGGTTTAGGAATGGACTGAAGCATCCTCAGTCCTGAAAGAAGTCAGCATGCCCCACCATACGTTACCTGTACTTCCTCTTCACAGTACTCACCAAGGCTGCATAATAATTGCCTGTGAACTCTGGGACCTAGGGACTGGGGTCTGCTTTGCTTACCACCCACCCACCCTGCCCCTGGCACAGACCAGGTACACAGTGGGAGGGCACTGCTGAGTAAATAATACATCTTTTTCTCTCCTGCCAGACTGAGTGTTGTTGGTGGGCAGGACCATGTCCCTAACTCCTGGCACAGGACCTGGCAGGGATTAGGTACTCAAGAAATGTTGAGGAATGAACATTGAGTGGGACAGACCATGGGGAGAGGGGACTCTCTGGGGTTTGTGGCTTGAGACCCAACAGCCTCTGTTGTATAACCCTGTTTGGCTCAAAGGACCCCTGAGTGATTTGCAGCTAGACTAAAGGAAGGACTTCCCTGCCTTCAGGGAAGGAGTGCAAAGGATAGGCAGCTTCTTCCTTGAAAAGGTCTGGACTAGGTGAGACTGGGGCAGGGCAATGCCCCTGCTTCTGTGGCAGAGGTCAGAGGTCACCTCTGTCCTCTCCCCAGCTTCAGGATTTTTCAGAAGATGGGAAAGTCCTTTTCTCCCCGCGTGGTTGTGAGCATGTCATGTCCCTTGCTCTCTCTAGGTCTGGGTTTCTTGGACTGTAGCTAAGGCAGTGGACCCCATGTCTGAGCCTTTGAGGCTGGGTTCCGAGTTTGTTTAGCTGCTGTGGGCACCACGGACTGTCTGTATTGGTTATTAATGTCTGTCTGAGAACACAGGGTTCGGATCCTAAAAATACCCTGTCCAGCCAGAGCCAGGGAGTTGCTGGTGTGGGTCAGTGTAGCAGTGGCTGCATCTTGATGGGATAGGCACAGAGGCACGAGAGACTGGGAGAGTGTGGGGAAACTGAGGCAGCATGGGCGAGAGTTGCACAGGAGACAGAGCCTTTGTTTTATCTGGAACAAAGGTTTATAAAATAGTGGTGCCACTTAGTCAAATTATGGCAACATTTAGGGTAAACTGTTACCCTGCACTGCAGAGAATTTCTTTCTCAGAGAGCCTGGAGGTACATCTGATATCAGACATAAAAATCGAGTAGTCAATAGTACTCTAATAGTCATTTCAAGTCCAGCTTCAGGATGTTCCAAAATAGTGTGTGGCAAAGAACAAAATCTTCCCCAAGTAGCCTTTTCTGAGCCACTGCCTCCATCCCTGCCTCCTAGAGCTCTTCCTTGCAGCCCAAGACCCAATGAGGTTCTTCCACACCCTATTCTATAGGTCCCCACCTCACTTCTGACCCCCACGCCTCTGTGTAGCCCCTCTCCCCCAGGAGAAAGGAACTGCACAGTGGGCCCCAAAAGGTAAGAAGAGCCCCAGCCTCTGAGGGCAGATGTCACGTGACCCTGGCCCGTGAGCTGACCTTTCTGGGCCCCTCCGTGAAATCGCGAGATGAGGGGCTGGGCCCTGGCCCAGGCCCTGAGAGAAGGCGGTTTTGGCACCCATCCAGGTCCTTGACGTCAATGACTCTCCAAATAATGGAATCAATATTGGGGGGTGGGGGCCAGCGTGAACCAGGCCCCAGCGATTAGAAACAGATCAGCACAAACCCGCAGCTGATTCTGATAGAGCTGCCTTGGAGAGCTAGGGTGGGAGGCCTGGAAGGAGGTGGACCTGGGGGGGCTCAGGAATGGAGGCGGAGCCATGGCGTGTCCAAAGCGTGAGAGTACACAAGTGGGCAGAGACTTTGGGGCTGCCTGGGTTGGAATGATGGGGTGGGAAAAGGGGGGCTGTCCTGGTGCCTTCCTCCTTTGAGCCTGTGGGGTTCCAAGGCTGGGGAAGCTTTGTGAATGGAGACTTCTTTCAGCCAGTGAGTGATGAAGAGTGGGCAAGGGGAGTCCAGAGTTCATTTCTCTCTGTGTCCCCAGACCTGGGCCTCTAGGCCACATTAGGGGTTACAGGTTATACCCAGGGAAGGGGGAGAGTTCTGAGTGAGACCTAAGGGAAATGACCTTTTGCTTGGGAACATTGGGCATTAATCCAAGATAGAGAAATGGGTATTCTCCCTCAGGTTGGGAGTCTGGTCTCCTTCCCTAGCCCATGTCCTCTCAGCCCTGTAGAAGACAGCAGGTGAGGATGGAGGGGGCCATGGGGTCCACAGGGGGCTGGCCTGGTGGCAGCTGACAAAAAACAGGAAGAAGGGCTGGGGGAGTGGCTGTAATTACGGGGCATTTATTATTAATCAGATGAAATTGCTGGAAGCAGCTGGTGTAATGTGTGTAGTGATACAGATTCTGCATGCCCCCAACACAGGCACACTCGAATGCACACTTACACACTTACCACACACTGCCTGAGTCTTGTTTGTTTTCACAGTTTTCTTCTTGTGCAGGTGGGATGGTTCCATATGTGTCTGTATGTCTGTGTCTATCCTTCTGTGTTTTTTTCACGTCGGCCTGTATCCTCCTCTCCCTCTATTGTCTCCTTTTCCCACTGTCTCTGTCATTCCTTGGTCCCGTGTGTCTGTCTCTGTCTTCCTCTCTTTGGGCCTACCTATCTCTTGGTGTGTCTGTATCTGTTACCACCAGCCAGCCTGTCTCTAACACCTTGTTTTCGTTTCTGGCCATCTCTCTCTGTTCGGTGGTACCTCTGCCTCTCTGGGCAGGGTTGGATGACATGGCGTCCCTTTCTCATGGGTATGTGTTTAGGCACTTGATCATGCCTTTGGCAGACACATCTGGGACCTGTTTTGGCAGGGAGAGGAGCAGTTGAACCCTGAGAGTCTCCCGGGGTCTTGTAGACGTCGAGGGCTCTGTTAAGTAAGTGGAGTCCTAGAAGCAACAGTGACTTTCAGAACAGCCAGCTTTCTTACCAACTACCAGTCATGTGACTTGGGGCAAGGCGCTTTTGTTCTCTGAGCCTCAGTTTTCTCATCTGCCAAAACTGTGTGTTAAGTCCTCAGCATGGTATCTGGCTCATCAAGGACCCTGAGCAAGTGTTAGCCGTTCCTATTATTATTGGGAAAGGCACTGTGCTGGTGGGAGAGAGATCTGCAGAGGCAGACTGGTATAGCAGAAGGGCTTTGGAGCTGGACTTGCACTCATATCTATGCTCTGGAACGGATCAGCTGTGTGGTCTTGGGCAAGTCAACCTCCCCGAATCTCAGTTTTTTCAGCTGTCAAATGGGAATAATAGTAGAACCTACCTCACGGAGAAGTCATGAAGATTCAATGAGATCATGCATATAAAGTGCCTAACAGTTCCTGACACATAACAGATGCTCAATAAATCGTAGTGGTGATGAGGAGAAAACAGTATGATGGTGGGTGTTTATGCCCTCCTGGGGGCCATGGGTCTCTGTATGAGTACGCATGGGAGAATGTGTGTGACATGGAGGTGCTTGTGTCTGTGACCTGGTTGTGTGGGCATTTTGGATTGTCTTTGGGTGTGTATCTATGTGTGGTGTCAGGCCACTGGCTTCTGGCCTACTTTTGTCCCTGTGGTTCAGAACCTAAGGTCTGCAAAGGGTGCTGCAGGGAGTCTGGACCACTCCCAACTTTTTCTCTTCTAGACACTTCCCTGCTGCCTGCCTCAGTCTCTCCTTCTCACAGTGGGGTTGTGAGTGTGAAGTGAGCTCTGAGTTGGACTAAGGTCTCCTCTGTAGCCTCTGATTTGTGCCCTTTGCCCTTCTAGAATCGAGCCTTGTCACATCATCCCGCCCCCTTGGTTTTGGAAGTCTCAGGAAGAGTTTGGTCTGGAGGAGGAGGACGTTGATGTGCTCCGTGTGCGGCCAGCGGTGAAGAGGTATGTGCTGGGGACCCAGGGGAGGCGGGTCAGTTTCAGGGCATCTGGCAGGTGCATTGGGGCTGTAGGTCTGGGAATGTGAGTGAAGGAGGGCCTGAGATCTCTTCCTGCTCTCCCCTCCTCCTTCCTCCTGAGGCTTTTCATGACAGGCCAGTAAAGGGGAAGAGACTTACCCACAGTCACACAGGCAAGGGCAAAGCCAGGTCAGAAAATTGGGTTCTGCACTGAGGGAGCTGAATCTGGATGTGGGAGTATGTTTCGTCTCATTGTCAGGCTCCCTCTCTGCCCCCAAAGCATCTCTCTGGCTTGACAACAGGGAGCAGCTGGGCTTGGAGGAGGCAGGATAGAGGGTCAGAAAGTCCAGAATCTTCTGAGGCCAGCCTCGGAGGCTGGGCCTGACTCTCCCCGCCTTTCATTCCCCGCCTTTCATTCCGACCAGGCAAGGCCCCCGGATTGGCAGCCCCCAGGGTGGGGGTGTCCATGGGATCGAGGCGCGCTGGAGCGGAACGGAAGGGCCTATTGTCCGAAACCCGCCAGAGGCCCACAAAGGCCGGCCAGGCTTTTCATCTCAGCTCCCAAACAGACTGGCCATTTTCCTGGCCTAGGAGTTGGGGGGGTGGGGTGGGTTGCTGACCCTTCAGAACTAGGAATGGGGTGTTGTTGAGGGTGCGGGGGGGGGTATCCAGGCTGACAACATGGCCACGAAAGGGACAAAATGGAGCTGGGGTTCTGAAGAGGAGGAAGGGAGGCTCCAGAAGGCTGGAGAGAGTTAAGCTTCTGTCTCACTGTTCCCAGAAGACCTAGGGACTTGGAGTGGGGTGTCTGACAGAAGTTCAGATTTACCCAGTATTAGGGAGCACACCTGGAAGGAGTGTGATGGCCGGTTGGGAAAGTGAGCTGCTCAGCTGTGAGGGCCATAATCCTCCCTCCGACTGGGGACATCTTAGGGCGTTGGAACTGGGACCAGAGAAGAGAAGGCTAGTGGTCAGGCAAGAGAATGGGCTCCCTGCAGCAGGAGGGACTGAGGCCAGACAGCAGGAAGGACTTTCTGCCAATGAACAGTAGCTCAGATGCCCTGACCCTGTCCCTGGGGATCCCAGAGGATCACAGAGAGCAGGGGAGCTGGAGAATACCCCTGGGGGCTAGGGCTGAGGCAGCTTCTGTGGGGGCAGACGAGGAGGCTGAGAGGGAGGACTTGGCAGTTCCGTCCACTCTCCCGCAGCAGCACCTCCAGCACCACTTTAAAGACAGCTTTTTAATTTAACATAGTGGATGAAAAACTGTTTTTGGAAATAAAAGATATCTGCTGTCTCCCAGGCTAGCACTCAGCCCTTGCAGAGAACCTGTCTCTGGGTTTCTTCCTGCTGTCGGTGACTCCTTTCCTCTCTCTCTGTCTGTCTCTTTTGTTAGTTTGTTTGTTTCTACTCTTCAGCCCCCCAGCTTCCCCTCGGCCTCACCATCACCCCCCCACCCCCCGGCCCCATTCAGCCTCCGTGGGAGTGTCATCCGCAGCCTCTTATTTCCGTGTCTCAGTATCTCCTTCTGTCTCTCCGCTCCCAGTCTCTCTCTTCTGGGGCTTGTCTCTCTCTCCTGATTCATCTCTGTCTCCCAGCCTGTCTCAATCTCTGTCTCCCTTCCCCCCCTCCTTTCTCCCCCAACCCCTGCTCTAAATGGGTCTATTTAAAACACCCGACGCTGCCAAGTCAGAAAAGCGTCTCCTGATAAAGCGCATTAGGCGGAGGGAGGGAGGAGGAGGGAGGAGGGAAGAGGGAGCGGCGGGCAGATGGATTGATCCAAGCCGGTAACCCCATTAATCAGGCATTGTGGATCCCCCTCCCTCCCCCAGCTTCAGCCCCTTCAGAGCTAAAAGCTGCTTAAATATTTATCACCCCTCCTCCATGGGGGCGGGGGGAGGGGTGTGTGGCCCTCGGTGTGAGTGTCCCCAGCCGCCTGGTCTCCCCCCATGTGCGTGTACACATGTGTGCATGTGCTTGTGCGTGCACACCTGACAGGCCCAGGGCCCAACTGTCTCGTCTTGCCCTCCCACCACTTGAGTGACCTGCTCCCCTGAGCAGCCTCTGGGGACCTTGGGGTTCTGGCCTGGCTCCTGCCCCTCCTGAAGAGTTGGGCATGCAGAGTAGAGACCCTGGGCTCCGTTGGGGGTCCTCATGCCCCCCAAAGTGCAGGACTGGGAGGCATTGCACTGTCATTCTCAGGAGGCAGGAAGGGGAGCTTCGGTTCAATGTCCAGATTCCCCCAAATTCCCAGTGCAAGAAGTCACCTGGGGAGTAGAGTTGGGGACTCCACGTTTCTAGAGTGCACGAAGGTCCCTTGCAAGGCTGGTGGAAGTTCCCCCTTTATCCTCACAGGGCAGAAATACGACCTGGGGGTGGGATGGGGGCTTCCCATTACCCTCAGACATGCGGGAGGGCAACCTGGGCCGGGAGGGGGTCCCCATCACCCCCAGAGAATAGAAAGGTGGCCGCTCTATGGGGGCGATGTGGGTTGGAGCCCCCATGGCAGCAGAGGTCAGCCTTGAGTGAGACGGGCAGGGGTTTGTCCCAGTTGGCCCGAGACAACTTGGCCCTGGGCGGGGGAAGGGAGGCCGCGGCCGGCCCTGGGTGTGAGGAGGGGCCCCGGCCCGGAGCCGGGAGGGTCCCTTCCCCCTCCCCTCCCCCTGCATCGAGTGCCACATCTCCTCCTGACTCAGACAATTAGATTCAAAGGATGACCTCACTGCCTGCCGTCCCTCACTCGCTCCCTCCGCTAGCTCGGCTCGCTCGCTCGCCGTGCGCTCCTTCCTCCCCTCCTCCCGGCCCGCTCGCCGCCTCGCCCGCCCGCCCGCCCGCCCGCCGGGACTCTCGGGGGTGGGGGTAGGCGGGGGGGGGGGACACGCCTGCTCCCCGGGCCGCCCGGGCCCCAGCCCCGAACCCCAGGGGCCCGATGACCGCGGGCGGCCGGGCGCACCCGCGGAGCGCCGGAGGCACCTACTGGGCGCCTGCACGGGGACCCAGGTCAGTGGCCGCGCAGCCGCAGGGCCGGAGAACTTGTCACCCCCGCTCCCGCGGCAGAGACGCCCCCGCCCGCGCCGCCCGCCAGCCCGCCTCGCCGCTTCCCGCTCCTTTCTCGGCCCCCGCCCCCCGCGGCTGCTCGGCCCTCCCTCTGCCAAGCTGTCTCTCTTCTCTTCTCTTTCTCCCCCCCCAGCCCCCCTCCTCTGCAGCCGGTGGGAGGGGCTGGGACTTCCTGAGGTCCCAGGGATGGGGCCGGGGCCCAGTGGCTGCAACTGGACCAGGCCTCTGAGCGAGGAGGGGGCTCTGGCTGTGTGCATTGGCCTGGGGGAGGGGACCAGCACCTGGGTGGGAAGGGGGCTACTGAGAGAGAGGCCCAGGGTGTGGGGGACATCTAGACAGAGGGCATGAGCTCCTGATAGCTTTCTTTTCTCCCATCCTGTGGGCCTCTCGCCTGGCTTCATTTGTCCCCACCTCCTAGCTAACTTAAGTCCCCGCGGCCTGGCTTCATTTGGCCCCCACAGCCTATGTTCTTTTGGGCCCTGTCGCCTAGTTTCCGCAGACCTTGCTGCCTGATTTCTTTTGTGCCCACGGCCTGCTTTTCCTAAGTCCCCATCACCTGGCTTTATGGGGTCGCCCTGCCTGGTTTCCTTAGGTTCTGCTGCCCGCTGTTTGCTCCCCCGCCTGGCTTCCATGGAGCCCTCTCAGACTCACTTTAGGATGGGGCATCAGGGCTCAAGCTACACCTGGAGTGGCAAGTGGTGAGGATGTCAACAGCATTGCCAATTGTTCTCCAGTTGGGGCCCTGCCAGCACAGCCTGGATTCCTTTCTGCCTGGACAGCGACACAGCGTCCTCTCTTGTGATGGGAGGTGGGGCTGCAGGGTCCAAGGACACTTTAGGATTCTTGTCCTCAGTGGTTTGTCAGAGGAGCACTGGCTTGGCCAGTGCTGTCCCCATCTCTCTTTGGGGTCTGACAGTGATGACAGGGCTTTGGCAGGGGCTGGGGGTTGAGGTCGAGGCCTCATCTCCTTCCCCTTGCCTCCCTTCCTGCAGCCAGGCCTGACATTCAGGTGCCCTATAGACAGTTGTAGGCACAGAGAGGTTTTGAAGAGGCCTGGGGTCACTCAGCAGGTGGCTAGGCTGAGAGCTGCTGCTTCTCCTCATCCTGGAGAAGAGGGGGTGAGGAGGTGAGGCAGGAGGGCCCTGGGGGCAGGCTGGTTTCTGGGGTTTGCTGGCTCCTGCTGCCACCATCTCTTCACCCGGGGGCTCCCTCACCCCTCTGCTCTGGCCAGGATCTCCCCTCATTCCCAAATACTGGCAAAAGCAGGGTTAGGAGAGGAAGGAGCCGAGTAGGGAATAGTCTGTTTCCTCGATTTTCAGGAACTTTCCCTTCCTGCTTTAGGCCACCCTGAGCTTTATCCTGTCTTCCCCCAGGCACAGGCCAGGCAACGCGAGGTCCCAGCATGGAGTGTGTATCTATTTCCCACTGCCGAGTGTAGGGGTGTGAGGGCTGAGGGTGCCGGGGGGTGGGGGGGGCGCTCTGCGTTTCTGGAGGTGCTCTGTTATCTGTGTGGAAGGGTGAGTGTTCTGAGTGTGTGCTGGTATCCATATGTGAGACCAGGACTGTTTTGATTGAGTGCGTGTGAGAGAGTCTGTTGTGTGTGACTGTGACTGTGATTCGTGTGTGCGCGCATACCAGCATGTGCGAGGCTGTGGCAGCGGGTGTCCACGTGGGAGGCCGTGATGAGTGGCTGTGATGGGAGACTCCAAGTGCCTGTGTCAGCGAGAGGCTGCCTGGGTGTGTCTGTGAAGCTCTGGCTGTGTGTGGTGGAGGTGGGGGACTTTGGGAGGCTCTGCCAGTGGTAGTGAGAGCCCGAGTGTGCGTCCCATCTTGGGGTGAAGTGAGCACTGGGTGTCACGCACCCCTGAATCGCGGGTGTGTGTGTGAGCATGTGTGCGCGCATACTCATGCCTGTGTTTACCCATCAGGAACAGATTGCTCTGGCTTCCCCACTGTGCGGAGGGGAGGAAGGGGGAGGAAGGATGGCTTGCTTTTGCCCAGCAGACCAGAAGCTTCCTCAGAAGTAGTGTGTGCAGTGTGCGTGCGTGTTGGGGGGCAGGGAGAACAGCGCACGTGAAGACAGTTGACATTTCTGTTCCCCTGCTCACCTCTGGCTCTGTCGGAAAGACCATCTTCAGTTCTTTTCGTTACACATCAGTGCTTCACATGCACTGCCCACCCCCACCCCCCCTTTGTGTGTGTGTGTGTGTTCGTGTGCGCACGTGTGCACGCACGCACGTGTACACACAAGCTTGCAAAGCATCTACCTCTGTGTATATATTTGAGGGTGTGTCTGTGCCATAGCAGTGATGGGGCCAGGGGTGGGGTGTAGTGGGACATGCTGAGGCAAATAGGTCTTTGTCCCAGCCCCCAAGTCTGGAAAGCTATTCTGTCCATCCTTCTGTCTCCATGGAGGGCTCAGCAGCCTCCTTCCTGCCCCTGCCTCATCTGCTGCGAGCCCACTCCCCTGTTGGCGGAGGGAGGTCTCAGTCAACCCTGTTGCTCTGCCCATCCCCCGCCTTTCATGGAGTTCTTCCAGCTGTCTAACCTCCTGCTGCAGCATCTGTCCCTCCAAGAAGGCCAGCCCCCAAGCCCCCACTCCCCCTAGACTTAACCCGACTGGTATGTGGGCCTTTTCTGGATAGAGGGATCCTCCTGATTCTTCTAGAAGCCAGAAGGGATTCTGGACTGGGGTTAGGGGATGAGGGATTTGGAGCTTGTACCTCAGGTGCTGTGAAGCTATCCAGAGCCCATGTGCCCAAAGGGAGGATATGAACTTATCTGCCCCTTCCTGCTTCCCATTTGAGAGGCAGGGGGCTGGATCAGATGACTTTTGAGGGAGAAAGCCCAGACCTTTTGCACCGAGAGGGCTGCTTAAGTCCAGGCCTGCATATGTGAGCATATACAAGCTGGTGCCCAGGTCACCAGGCAGCATGCAGGGCCCCGAGTGGGGCTCCACATGTGCGCACGGCTGGTGGGATTCAGACACCCATCTCCCCAGGACACCTCCCAGCTGCCCAGCCAGGCCCGTCATATGGGAGGCCCACAACACGCCCGCACACACGTGCAGCAGGGCACGCACATGCTGATCTCAGGGTCCCCACGGTGCAAGAGGCTGGGGGGTGGGGGGTTTGAGCGCTCAGAGTCCGGGCTGCTGCCAAAATCCATCGGAATCTTGTCCCCCCCCCCAGGCCCCCATCTCCGGCTGTGGAGGTCACAACAGCAGGTGCGGATACCCCCCCCAACTCACTCACATTGGGCCGCCTCCTTTTCCACAGCCTCAGCCAGAGGCTGGAGCTGGGGGACCGCTCCCCCTGCCTCCCTCCTGGCCCCCTCCCGCTGGTGCTCAGCTTCTCCTGCCCCCTTCTGTGGGGGAGGGGGGGGCATATGTTTGGGTGGGGTCCTTTCCCCTGAGCATGGGGGCTTGCTCCCGGAGCGGGTGGGGATGGGTAGCCCAGGAGGAGGTACGGCTTGAGTCCTAAACCCAGGCATGGCTTCTGGGTCCTGTGCCACTTAGGGTGGGGGCACTGAGAGCTGAGAGGAGGGCCAGGTCTGGATTCAGAGAGAAAGGAGGAAGAGATAGGGGGAGATACCGTGGGGAGTAGGAGGCTGCCCCATGGCCAGCCGGCCCCAGCCCAGGAGCTGGCCCCTGACCCAGGCCCGCCCCCTCCCCCATGGGGGGCCTGCTGGGCCAGCTGCCAGGGGCCAGGCCTCCATCCTTGGCCTCCGCCCCACCCCCAGCCTCTGGACCGCTCAGGCCTCTGCCCCCCCCACCGCCCACGCTGTCCAGGCTGCCTAGGCCTGGTGGGATCTGGGGGCCTCCTGGCCTCAGCCCCTCCTCCCCATCCTGGAGCTTCCCGCCCGCCCAGACTGTCTCTCCCAGCCGCCCCCTCAGCCAGCACTGTTCCTCCCTGTCCACCATGTCCTTGTCCCTGTCTCTGCCCCTGCCCTGTCTTTCATTTTCCCTCTCTGTCTCCAAGTGTAGGTGTCTGTCTTCCCCCACCCTAATTCCTCTGCAGGTCTGAGGCCCCTAGAGTTTCCTAGGCCTTTGAATCAGCGGGTCGTCCGGCCCTGGGTTCTTGCCTCATTCCCAGGATGCATCTTCTAGGGCTGTGGTAGGGAGAGAAGAAGGGGATGAGGCCCCAACACAGAGTGCCTTTTCCCTTACCCTGGGGGATCCTGGAGTCTGGGGTTGCCAAGGGAGACTGGAAGCTATGGAGATGTCACCTTGGCCCCTGCTGTGGGCCAGATGCCCTCCCTCAGAGGGATGCTTCTGACCTCACCCCAGCCCCAGGCCGAGGGGGGTGGGGTCCAGGCCAGTGACCTTCATCGGATCTCAGTTTCTCGGAGGAACCACGTGGGGCCTCCCCATTCATTCATTGTCCAGGCCAGATTGAACCTACCTGACCCTCAACACACCCACACCAACCAGCACCCTGAAGCCCGAAGCTCAGAACACGCTATTGCACGTCGACACACACACAGTCAGAGCTGGGCCCCAGGCAGTGGTGCCCAGAACCCCCAGTCCCATCCTGGATGTGGCAGGGGTTCCCCAGGGTTGGGCTGAATAACTTAATGCAGGGGTGAATAGAGGCTTTCCCAGACTCACACTTCCCTTTCTTCGGTTTTGCCTTCAGCTGGGCAGGGGCTGAGGGTTGAGGTGCAGGGCACCTGAGCTCCTGCTGGGGCTGGCAAAAGGGCTCTTGGGCCTTGGATCCTAAGCCAGAAACTGGGTAGTTGAGGTCCTTGATCTGGAACACATCACTGTGTCAGTGTCCCTGCTGGCGACTGTCAGCCTCCGTGGTGTCAGCGTTACTGAGGGCTGGTGTTACTCTGCGTGACTGTCCATCTTACTGAGTCTGCCAACATCCCTGTGTCACTGTGGATGTCACTGTCATTGTTAGCCTATGTGACTGTCAGTCTCATTGCATCTTTGATTCTGAGGTTACTGTCATTGTGACTGTGTCAGTGTCAACAGGTGTCATTGCCTTGTTTGTTGATGTCATTGTGTGTGGCTGTCACTCACTGCATCATTGTCACTGTGGTGACTGTCATTATCCCTGTGTGTCATTGTCAACTGTGCAACTGTGTAATTTTCACTGGGTGGTGTTGTCAGTGTGTAATGTGTTTGTGTCATGGTGGAACAGTGACAGTAAGTTGGGAGCCCAGGGTTGTCTCTTGATGTGTCACCTGTGTGTGTGTGTATGTGTGTGGCAACACTGTGGGGTTCTGTGTCAGGAGAGGTGCTGGGCTTCTGTTTACAAGGGATTTGGGCTGCTGGGCACTTGCTAGTGGGGTGCCCTCTGTTCCCTCCTCATTTCTGGGTCTGGGGCTGGCGGCCAGGCTGGGCCTCTGGAAGGGTCTGCAAGGAGCCTGGGCCAGTTTGCATAGCCCTCATCTGGGGCTTTATGGGATTTAGGCTCCAGATCTATCCCAGAGCCATGGGGTGTGGACTTGGAAAGTTCCTGGGAAAGATGCTCTTTGCCCTGGGATGGGTGGCCTGAGGTGAGCCAGGGTAGGGCAGAGGTGTAGCTTGGATGCCTCTGGCCTCAGCTTCCCTACCTGGGAATGGGTCCAGCGGGGACTTGGAGGGAAGAGGGAAGTGAAATTGGCCTGGGGCCCCCTGGACCTGCAGGTGGGGTGGGATGGGGGTTTTGTCCGCCCTTATGCCCTTGGGGCTGGGGTCCTGGATTCATAGGCAGAAGCCCTCCCGCCCCCAGGAAGCCCTGCTCTTGTCGCAGATCAGCCAGCACTGCTGCACTGATGGCATCCTCTCCTCACACTGCAGGAGGTGGGTGGGCTTGGAGAGATGCTCTTGGTGGGCACAGAGACCCTGTTGGGGTCTCTGTCACTCTCTCTGGGTCTGTCTCTCCCTCTGTCCTTGAATCTCTGCCCATCTCCTATGCTCCCTGTCTCTCTTCCTGTGCCTCTTCTTCCATTTCTCCCTGTCTTGTTCTTTTCTTGTCCCTCGGGGTCTCTGCTCACTGCGTTCCCTCTCTCCTTGCCTCTCTGTTCCCCCCTCCTTGGGTCTCTCCCTTTTCTGGGTGTCCCCAACCGTGCAGCATCTGTCGTGGTACCCCATCCCCCCTCTCTGCAGTGCTTGCTCTCAGCAGCGCCCGTCTCCCATGGCTGCAGCCCCGTTGGCCCAGGGCCCAGCCCTTACAGTAACTCATCGGGCTGATGGAGGCGACTTTGATGAAGAAGCCTCCCCTCCCCCTGTGAGGACCCGGGTGTGTGTGTGTGTGTGTGTTTGCTTGTATGCCTTACACTCATGCCAGGCCATCTCCTCACCCACATGGCCCTCCCAACTGGGACCAGGAAGGAGCAGGGAGCAGAGGACCACCCTGTCCCTCTACTCCCATTCTGTGATCTAACCTCTGTCCACTCTGCCTGGTTCCTCTCCCATGTGGTGGGCAGTGGGCTGGCTCTGAGGAGACGGCATGGGTGGACGGCAGAGAGGGTCGGGGAGGGTCTGAGGGCGCCCTGCAGGGGTTGAGCTGGGGAACCACGTAGGCCTCCAGCCTCCTATCTCCCTTTCTCCAGCCCCAGCTCTGAGTTTGGCACTGGTTCATCCTGGGTTCGGTTGCTCTGAGTTTAGCACTGGTTCATCCTGGGTTCGGTTGCTCTGAGTTTAGCACTGGTTCATCCTGGGTTCGGTTGCTCTGAGTTTAGCACTGGTTCATCCTGGGTTCGGTTGCTCTGAGTTTAGCACTGGTTCATCCTGGGTTCGTTTGCTCTGAGTTTAGCACTGGTTCATCCTGGGTTCGGTTGCTCTGAGTTTAGCACTGGTTCATCCTGGGTTCGTTTGCTCTGAGTTTGGCACTGGTTCATCCTGGGTTCGTTTGCTCTGAGTTTAGCACTGGTTCATCCTGGGTTCCTTTCTTCGCCCCACCACTTGCTGACTGTGACTTTGGCCATTGTCTTACCCTCCTAGGCCTGAGGAGTAGCTAAAGATAGGGGAGTGGCAGAGGGTCAGGAGCTAGGCCAGGTGGTAGCAAAGGCCTCAGGGGTCACAGATGTGGGAGGGGTAGCCGAGGCCAGTTGGGGCCTAGAGAGATGAGCTGTGCCAGGGAGGGGCAGCCGGAGCTCCTGCGGCTGTAGCTGGAGGAGCACCAGGTGCAGAGGGGAGGGCTCGCCTGGTGAGGGGCGAGTGTAGCAGTGGGTAGGCAGGAGCCCTTCCCATAAAGGAGGCCCTGGAAGTCAGATTCTCTCCGGCTCCCCCACCCGCCGCTCCAGGCTGACGGCCACACTCATCTCCCCTGCTGTAACTCTGTCTGCAGTGTCTCTGGCTGTTTGTCTGGCAGTGTTTCCGACTGTGTGTCTGCATGCCCCTGGCAGTGTTTTGAGTGGTATGGCTACTTCCTGACTGAGCATCTGACTGTGTCTCTGGCTCTCTCAGTGGCAGTTTTCCTGGGTGTACGCCTGTTTGTGTCTATCAGTTCCTCTGGTATTTCTCTGCCTGTGTGTCAGGCAGTTTCTCTGGCATGGTTTCTGACAGTGTCTCTGGCTCTCCGGCTCTGTTGCTGATGGTGTCTCTGCCTGTGCTGCTTACTCTCTCTGATATGTCTGCCTGCGTCTGGCCGAATCTTTCACAGGGTTTCTTGCGGGCCCTTTGGCTGTGTGTTGGCCGTGTTTCTGGCCGGTTATCTGGTTTGTCTACCTGTTTCTCTGGCTTTGTCTGATCGTGCCCGACACAGTCTCTCCAGTCTGTGTGTGGGCTCTTTTCCTGGGGCTCTGTCTCTTGTTTTGGGCAGTGTCTCTGGCTAGTGTCTTTGCTGTGTGTCTGGCTGTACCTCTGGTGGTGGCCATGGTTGAGTGTCTGGCAGTGTCCCTCTCTGGATCGCTGCTTCTGTCTTGTTGACAGTCCCCCTCTCTCCTCAGACTGGGGCAGGAGAATCAGGTCTGGAACCTTTCCTGCAGGAAATAGTTATTTCCCTGCCCTCAGGTATGGGCATGTGCTGGGGTGGAGTGGGGTGAGGGCAGCTGGACCCATCCCAGGAAGCAGGACAGCAGGTAGGGGGGCCACTGGATCCATCCTGGCTTCTGGGAACATGTCCTGAGTGTGCTTTGTGTTCCCACATGGGAGCGTGTAGGCACTGATGCATATCTGCTGGGCTGGGGCTCCCAGGCTCCTGGGCTGAAGGACGGGCTGTGGTCCCTGACAGGGAAAACCCCTCATCCTTCTCATGATCCTTAATGTCCACTAAAGCAAAAGCCACATCTGACCTGGTCACAGTGCACCACTGCCCTGGCACCCTGCTGCTCTGTGAACTTCCCGGAGCCCAGTGGGGCAAGACTCACCCGGGGGTGGGGGTGGGTAGGGGGCACATGGCAGGGGCAGATCCGAGGGGCTCTCTCCCCAGGAGCGTGGCAGGCGGCCTTTTCTTCAAGGCAATTTGGAGAAGTGTAGACCTCCAATCAAGTTAGAACATCACCCTTTCAGTTTGTGATGTTTATAGCTAATTAGCTAACCTTACCAGTGAAGTTATTTTTTTCCTAGAAAAATGGCCCTAGCATTACCAGTGATCTGTAACCCATCCTGCCTCCAGCGGCTGTAATGAACAACAAACCATTGTAGGTTGCCTTCTACCATCTTCGCAGACCTCTGCCTACAGATGCCAATAATGTTTTCTGTTGCTTGAAGAGGATCCTGAGCCCCATTAAGAAGGGCATTTGGGGGCTTCCCTGGTGGCGCAGCGGTTGAGAGTCCGCCTGCCGATGCAGGGGACGCGGGTTCGTGCCCCGGTCCGGGAAGATCCCACATGCCGCGGAGCGGCTGGGCCCATGAGCCATGGCCGCTGAGCCTGAGCGTCGGGAGCCTGTGCTCCGCAACGGGAGACGCCACAGCAGTGAGAGGCCCGCGTACGGCAAAAAAAAAAAAAAAAAAAAAAAAAGAAGGGCATTTGGGGTCAAGGTGCCCTGGCCCTAGGGCTGGGGTTTCCCAGTCTTGCCTGAGAGGAGTGAGGGCTCCCCAGGAGGCTCCTGCCTAGGCTGATGCTGCCCCTTTCCCCGCCGCCCACTCTTTCCCAACAGATGGCTGTTCCTGTCCCGTGGGCCTGTTGTGCCGTGCTTGCTGCTGCCGCTGCCGTGGTCTACGCCCAGAGACACAGTCCACAGGGTGAGTGCTGGGTGGGGGAGCTCCCTGCTGACCCCCTCTGGGAACTGAGCATGAACCCTCCCCGGCATAGCTGTACTCACCCACCCAAGAGCCACGTACTGCCGTAGGCTGGCATCGTCACACGTGAACATGAGTCATATGACACTGATATACGGGGTGACCCACTGATGTCGTCCCATAAACACAGTCCCCCAGTCACTCCTGGGCGGTCTCATGCTGATGGTATCTCTGGCTTGAGATGATCTGTCCCTCTGCCCACTAGCACTGATACAAGGTACAGGCGGGTGGGATGGGAGTTGGGGGCAGCTAGGGGTAGGGCCCTGTACGGTATCTGGTGAAATGGGGTCCCCTCGGATTTATGGGGGTGCAGTGGGAGGCACTGAGACAGTGGGTAAGAATATTTCTCCTTATCCCAGAAGGAATACAGGGACAGAGATGGTAGACTGAGAACAAGGTGTGGGGATGGGCAGGGTGACGAGTGGGAGAGGGCTGGCACATCAAGGAAGGGGCCCAGTCAGTGAGCTGGGTTGGCTGGAGGGGGCAGGGATCGCTCAGGCTGCGCCACTGGCAGCCTCCTGCCCTTCCCCTACCACCTGTCCAGTGAGTGCTGAGTCCTCACACTCCACGGGGCAAGGAGCTGCACCCCTGCTGGGAAACTTTACCACTGGCCCTTCTGCATCTGAGGCAGCACCTCAGACAGCCACGTCAGTATGAGGTCTGACCTCGAAACTCCTTGAACGAGGGAGGCTCCAAGTGTAGGGAGCTCCCCCCTTGGTTGTGTCCTGCCCCCCACCTCAGTTGGCTCAGGTAGAGGCAGAGAAGGTGGGGGCATCTCTGGGGCCCAGGCGCAGAGCAGACCCTAATGGCTGAGCTCCATGACCCTCAAGGCTGTGGGTTCAAGGGGGGCAGTAGGTCGAGGCTCCTGTGGCCTCTTCCTCATGAGCCCAGCACCGAGGCCCAGAGAGAGCCTGGCCTGCCCCAGGGCTGCTCCGCAGTGGGCAGGGACTGAAGGGACCACCAGGCCAGCCCATCGACCCCCACCTGCAGTTGGCCTGCCTGGGGCTCCTGTGCTGACCGGACCAGCCTAGGCCCGCCAGCGGTCTTTCCCGTTGGCCTCGCCCCTGCCCTGTGTGTGGGCATAGGCTGCATCTCTGAGAGTGTGAGACTGTCCTTGTGCGTTAGACTGTGTTCTTGTGTGAGCGAGACTGTGTCCCTGTTTGGGTGTGTTTCTCTGTGTAGTTATATCCTTGTGGGCTGTGCCCTGGGTGTGACATAGTTGATGTGTGACCGTGGCCTTTGTGGGGTTGTGTCCTTGTGGTTTAGACTGTACCCCATGTGTGATAGTTTGTTAGTTTCTCTTTGTTTCTGTCTCTTCGTGTGTTCGTGTCCCTGTTAAACTGTCTCTCTGTGTGTGAGACCATGTCCCCATGTGACAGTGCCCTTCCTGTGCATGCATGTGACCTTTTATCAGGTGTTACCGTCCCTGAAGTGGGACAGTGTCCCTGCGTAGCTGTGACCTTGTGGATGGTTGTCTTGGGTGTGCTTTTTCTTCTTTGTGGTGACTGTCTTCATCCTGTGTGTGGTGATGTGAAGTTGCTTAGGACACCTGGGGGGACTGTTTCCGGCGTGTGGTCCCCATGTGAGCCCATGTGCACAGGTGTGAGGGAGCTGTCAGCTCTATCCCTGTGTGTTTTCGATGTCCATGACCTCATCCTGTCTCTGTCTCTTATCCTGGCTTCTAACAACCTTTTCACAGCTGATTCCTTTGGAGCATTTGTCACCGCGTCAGGGCCAAGAACCCCATCCTCCCCCTGCTGCTTGATTTAATTTCTGAAATGGACAGCACATCAGTAGGGGCACCCACGGGGTGGGAGGAAAGCTGTCCAGAGACAAAGGATTAAATCACTGCCATCTTTGGAGCTGTTGCATGGCTGTGTGTATTGTAGCAGTTGTGGCACTGTGTGATTGTCATGTCACATTACCCCCTCTGCCTCTGCGTTGTGGCCTGTAGTTGTCATCTGTCATTGTGTTGTCATTTTTTCATTCCTGCCCTGCCCTTACATGGTTGGTTTGTCACTGTCGTCAGGTTGTGTTTCCGTTTCCTTTGTGAGGCAGACAGGGTTCCCCACGTGTTACCCCACTGCCATTGCATTCGTTGTGCTGTTGGGTTGGTTTCCTCATCTTGCGGCTTGTACCTGCCCCCCAGTATTAAAGGCCCATACTGGGGCCGTGTTAGTTCTGAGCTGCTGTTGGTCAGTGTCGATGTGTTGCTGCTGGGACCGTGTTGGCCACGCCCCCTCCACCACGGTCAGTTTTCAGCCTCCTCCTCAGGCCGCTGGATGCAGTCTCTCTGCTGGGGCGGGGGTGGGGGGGGCGGGCGGTGTGTGTGCAGAGAGAGGGGCTTGGCGTGTTTCCTGGAAGCTCCAGGTTTTTGGAAGGGAGGCTGGAGGGGGGCTCCGTGGCTAGGGCTGGTGGACTGGGGGGGCTCTATGGCTTGAGCCGTGGACACTGGGCCTCTGGTCAGAGGGAGGCCCCCAGTCAGTCTCTGGTCCAACCTCACAGCTGTGGCCTCCAAGGCCCCCCGGCCACCACCCTTCCGCCTGTTCATCCTCTGTTCGGCTGGTCCCAGGCCCCACAGACGAGTGGTCAGGGCTGGCTGGGTTTCCTGCTTCCCTCTCCTTTGACAGGGACAGAGAGGCTCAGAGAGGGGTGAGACAGAGACAGGCAGCGGGGGAGAGAGCTGGAGATCCCCGGCCCAGGGAGGGTGACTGAGGCAGCAAACAGGGACAGATGTTTCAGCACAGAGAAAAGCAGAACTGGGGAGGGGTCTATAAAGGAGGGAAGGGGGCGGCGGCATGGGGCCGGGGGTGGGGTGGGGTGGGGTGGGGTATCCCTACCCCCTGCAGTCCTGGTGGTGTTAACAAGTCTAATTAAGAGGCCACTGGCCCAACTTAATTGGCTCGTTAACAGGAATTGCCTCTGAAAATCCCCCAGCTAGGCAGGGTGGCTCTCTGGAGGGGAAATGTGAAGGAGTGTTAACAAGGCATACCGCTGCCACCACCACCCCGCCCCCCTCCCCCTCGCTCTGCCCCTCCCACCCTCACTCCACAGATCTGGCTGGGACCAGGGAAGCATCTGTTCTTCCAGGCTTGGGGGGCAGGATGAGGAGGGTAGGTTCGCATCTCCTGGTGCCCGCTTCTCTGGGGCTGTCTGTAGAACCGATGCCTTAGACTTCCTCTGTCCCACTCGCCCCCACCACCTAGCGCTGCCTCTCGACAGGTGCTCCCTCCGGCCCTTCCACTCCAGTCTCCTGGGCTCTGTCCATTACGCCTGGGTTGCCGAGGCCGGGGCTGGGGTTTGCTTTTGCCTCTGACAGGCCCCTCCTGGGGGCAAGAGAGGAATGGTCAGAGAGCTCCCTCAGTCCCAGCACTCCCCGACCCACACCCTGAGCAGTTCCTGCCTCATGATGATGTTGACAGCTGCTAGGAGTTCCCTAGGGCTCCTGTCCGGGACCCTGCCCATTCTCCCTTCTCCTGCTGCTGCCCCAGCCCTGTGTGGTTGGGAGCGGGGGACTTGTCAGGGACTCAGAGTCAGGGAGAGGGAGAGAGGCAGGACAGAAAGACGAGGATGGGGAAGATGAAGAGATGGGAAGAGACAGAGGGAGGAGTTCAGGAGAGGGGCCCCTCAGCCCCAGCTTGCCTGGGTAGCAGATGTCAGTGACTGGAGCTGGGCCTGTTGGTGGCAAGACGTTGGGGTCATGGGGGTCAGGAAAACTTTTAAAAGGACCTGGGGACTGGAGGTGAACTGGGTCTTCTCTCCCAGCATGCTACACAAACTCTCTACACATACACACACACACACAGTCCCCAGACATGCACACACACGTACGAATTTGGAGGCACTCACATGCCTGTACCCTTGTACGGCCGCACAGGAATTTTGCATACCCCTCATCTCCCCAGGACACTCACACCGTGAGACTCATAGCGTCTCGGCCTGGACTCCTCACTTTCGCACATTCACGGGCTCTCATCCGTGCACGTTTGCCTGGGGGTGCTGGGCGGGGCTGTGACCTGTGGCTTTTGCCTTGTGCCCTGCCCGGCCCCCACAGAGACACCCCACGTGCAGTATGAACGCCTGGGCTCAGACGTGACTCTGCCGTGTGGGACGGCGAACTGGGATGCAGCTGTGACGTGGCGGGTGAATGGGACAGACCTGGCCCCTGACCTGCTCAACGGCTCTCAGCTCGTGCTCCGTGGCCTGGAACTGGGCCACAGCGGCCTCTACGCCTGCTTCCACCGCGACTCCTGGCACCTGCGCCACCAAGTCCTCCTAAATGTGGGCTGTAAGTGTTACTCCCAGCACCCCTCATTTGACCTCCCACTTCACTCAAGGGCGTTGTCCACGAGGCCCAGACCCTTGGCCCGGTTCAAAGCCCCTTCCTGGTGGTAGTGGTGGAGGCCCTGACCCTTGCCCTCTGATCCTATTTGAGCCTGCTCTTCTGACCTCTGAGCCCAGTCTCACCCCGAGTGCGGACCCCTGGCATTTTGCACTTGTATCCACCCCCACTGGAGATCTTTGAGATCCTAAAATCCTGTTCCCTATGACAAGATGGGCACAGGAGGGCTGGCAGGCATGGCCCACCTGGGGCCTGGTGGGGAAGAATCCTAGAGTCACAGCTCCGAGCTGGAGTGGCCTCACTCCACTGTGTCCTCTCACAGGGTCTGGCCCTGAGGACCTTAGGGAAGAAAATGGGGTATACGGTTATGCAGGTAGAGGTGTGGCACTCTGGGAAGCTCCAGGGAAGAAGGAGGGCTTCCTGGAGTGTGAAGCACATGGAGACTTGGAAGATTTGGAAGAAACACTGAAAAAGTTCTTTCTGGCAGAGAGCTGAGTGTGACCATAGGTTTCAGAGGCTGGGAGGGCATGAAAAGGCCACTTGGGTTGGTATAAATGGCAGAAGGTTGCTGAAGGAGGGGACGGGGCAGATCATGATCCTAGAAGCTGGGGAGTGACACGATCAGAGTCATGTTGTTAAAAGGTCCCTCTCTCTGTGCTGAGGGGAGGCAGGTGGATGGGCAAAGGCAGGGCCAGGAAGGAGGCTGTTGCTGGGATGCGGGAGAGATGAGGGGGACCTAGGACCGGGGCATAGAGTTGGGGAAGTTGAGAGGGGGTGATTGGACCTCCAGGAGTTGGTGATGGATTCGAGGTAGGGAGGACAGGAGAATAGAAAGGGGGAGGAGTCAAGACGGCTGGTGGTACCAGTCGCTGCAACAGAGACAAGGTGGAAGGGTCAGCTGGAGGAGGAGATGGCGTGTTCCGTTTACACGGTGTCTCAGTTTTGGTTTCCCTAGAATCAGGTGAGAGTTTGCATACAGGTGGTCTATTTGGCAGGTGACAGAAACATCACAAGGGAATGGGAAAGTGATAGAAAAGAAAGTTAAGCTAGCCAGTAAAGGGGGAGTTATCTAGCCACTGCTTCTGGGCAACTGGCGCTTAACCCGCTGGGGGAGCCGTGGGAGCCGAGGCAGAATGTATGCCTCAGAGTTCTCCTGCCTGGGGAGTGCGGGGCCTCAGATGCTTATACACTAAGGGGTCGGGGTGGGGCTGCTTTAATTCCCCAGCACTTTTGGCCTGATGCCCTGACAGGCAATGCAGGTTTTGGTGGCCAAAGAAAGCTCTGAGGCAAATAACTGCAGAAGCGGTCAGCGGGTACGGGTGAGGGATCTGTGGCACCACCATCTGCTATAGACATGTTGGGTTGTGGTCCCCGGGGGACAGCCGGGAGTTGATGGCTGGTAGCCGGTGAATCTAAGGGTCTGGGACTCGGGGAGAGGCCTGTGCTGGAGATGGGAATTTGGGGGGGTTGTCAGCATTAACTCTTTGGGAGGGGGTGAGATGGCCAAGGGTGAGATTGTGGGGTAAGGAGAGAAGAGGACCCAGAACCCAGCCCTGAAGACCCTCACTGTAAAAGGGGTTGATGGAAGAAACGAGCCACAAAAAGAGATGAAAGATCCCAAGGAGCCGGCAGGAAGGTAGAAGGAAGAGCAGGTGAGTGTGATTCCGAGGAGGCATTTGCAGAATCGGGACGGTGAGGTTATCAGTGTTGCTGGCGGTCGTCTGGGCAGGCCTCTGGAGCTCAGCCAGAGGCACCAACTGACAGAGTAAATACTCTGAAAATAGTTTCTTTTCTTCTTGAGCCAAGGATTCAAGCTTCTCCGGCCTCATCCCACTTGGGTGATGCACCCCACTGTCTGAAGATGGTTTCTTTACTCCTGGGAGCTACTGAGGGGAGGAGATGCTTGAGGGACCTGGGAGCAGGCCCTTTCCCCACTATCAGGAGACTGGTGTGGACAACCGTGGGAAATGTTAGGCTGAAGTGTTGCTCGGGGTCCGCCACAACACTGACGTGTCAGTGGGGCTAGAGGAGAGGTACAGGTATGTTTCGGTAGGGCTGTTCCTTTCCCCACAGAAAAGCTTTTTTATGTGTTTAAACTGGAGAGATGGCAGTCGTCACGAAACGCCTTAGTTGCAAACCGAGGGTGGAGTGACCCCTGTCGGCCAGCTTGAGATATGCAGGATCAGCCCACCAGAGTCCTCCCTGGCCCACTACAGGGTGCATTAGAAGTGGACCACGCAGCCTAGCCCTGGGCCCTTACATGGGGAAAAGGCCATATATTGAGTGGCATGCAAGGAGTATGAGGCCAACTTGGTACAAGTCACCCATACCCTTGTCTTCTCAGTTCGAGTCCCAGAAGTCCTCAGGATGGACAAGGCTGGATGTGATGGCTGGGCCTTGGTGGCTCTGGGCCCCCATTCCTGATGACTCGGTTTTCTTTGAGAGGTCATTGGAAGGGGATTGGGTCTAGATGTAATGCCTGCAGCCATACCCACAGCTGCCCTTTGTGACCAGAGCCCAGACTTTTTTTTTAATAAGTTTTTAAATTAATTAATTAATTTATTTATTTATTTTTGGCTGTGTTGGGTCTTCGCAGCAAGCAGGGGCCACTCTTCATCGCGGTGCACGGGCCTCTTACTATCGCGGCCTCTCTTAGTTGCGGAGCACAGGCTCCAGACGCACAGGCTCAGTAGTTGAGGCTCACGGGCCTAACTGCTCCGCGGCATGTGGGATCTTCCCAGACCAGGGCTCGAACCCATGTCCTTTGCATCGGCAGGCAGATTCTCAACCACTGTGCCACCAGGGAAGCCCCAGACCTTTTATATATAGTGCTGACCACTCCCCAGGCCCTGCCTGTCAGAGGAGAGCTGGCCATGAGTTGGCTGTAGCATTAGTTACAGATACGTATCTCTCATTGCCTTGTTTCCTTCTAAAGAGTTGGTCAGAGGAACAGGGGACATTAACCATGATTGTTTCAGTCACTTTATATTAGTAACAACAGACTGGGTTTGGCAACACTCAATATCAAATTATCCTTCTCGCCAGTGCTCAGAGAACAGGACAGAGCTACCCCTGATTTGTGGGCCATTCAAACTAAAAATTATTCAGTATTTATCCTAAACATGTAAGATTTTCATGTCTCTATTTCCAAGGGAACCTGACCATAAAAATATTCCGTTGGAAGTCCCCTTAACCAGGCTGATCCCTGAACCGCTTCCTCCTGACCCACCTTCCTGCCCTCAGGCAGATGGTCACAACCAGCAAGGAGGCCCCTACCCGGGGTGATGAAAGGATCCCCCACATTAGGAAACAGGATCGCAAGGTTCCTTTTAGTAGCATCCTTTTGTTTCCTTAGACACTGCTAATTCCATGTCATTCTGATTTTAAGCTGAAATAAATCAGAGATTAAGTGACTAATTTTAAATAGACAGTTCTTTGTCCAGTTTTAAAATATTTGTATTTGATGGGTCAGGACAGGAACTCCCGAACCCCTAGTTCAGCATCGCTTCCTCCTCAGCTCTGTTTGGTGGGGAAGGAGAGAGCAGCCTGTGGTTGAAGAAGAAATTGGGGAGAAAAGTCGGGTAGAAGGCGGGCATTTAGGAGTCCAGAAGTTGGGGTGCCTTGAGGGATGTCACGAGATAAGGTTAGCACAGGCCGTGGGCCTTGAATGCCGGGCAGGAGGAGGAGTGTGGGTGCGGCCCGGGCAGGGCTGGAGCTGGAAGGGTCACCCCGCCCCGCCTGGCCTGATCTGGCCTGGCCAGGGGTGTGGGCAGCCTGCCCCTCCTCCTCTCTGAGCCGGCGGGCAGGTCTCGTGCATGCCGGGGGCTCCAGCCCAGGCGGGCTGGCGAGATGAGAGGAAAAACATGCGGTTTGGTGGGCTGGACATGGAAAAACAAGCCAGTTAGGAAAACAAACAAATCCTGGGCCAGCGGGGGTACACGCACGCATGCACACGCACACACAGCCCCCGTGTGGGACTCAGGGACACCCTGCTACGGGCTGATGCTGTCACTTGGGCATCTCAGGAGCCCCCATGAGGGCAACTCAGGAAGTCTGGGCATCCAGGAGCATGCCTGTATGTGATATCATGACACGTATGCATATGGGCTTTTGCTCACACACAGCCTCTAGCACGCTCTCACACGGTGTTCAGCTCATACGTGTGCACACACTTGGAATTCTGGGCAGCTTCCCACACCCACCATTCGAAAAATGCATTCAGACAAGTTCCGTCTCATACGCAGTGTCTCAGGTTTGTAGTCCTGCTGTCACCGTTTCACACACAACAGCGCCTTTACACGCATTTGCACAGAGGACCTCAGCCACACAGCCTCACACGTGTAGACAATCCCTAAGTCACACAACCTCACCCCGAGCCCCACACAAATGCAGTCACCCGGCCACGCACAGCCAATCGCAGTGACACTGCTGCCGAGTCCCAGTTACACACAGGAAGCCTCTCGGAGTTACGCACACAGCCTCACAATGGCCGTCGCTTACAAACAGCTTCTCCCCTGACTTGCAGCGCGCTCCCAGCAGGCCTCCTCACTGCATACTGTCCCACAGCCTCACACTTGGTCTCTCTCAGCACCCCCACCTCCGCCCACCCGGCCGCTCAGCTGGGCTCCAGCTGCAGCAAGTCACTCCTTTTCTTCCTTTTCTTTGTTTTTCTTTCCTCCTTTTCCCTCTGAGAAACCTGGTCCCTGTCAGGAAACCCAAGCCCTTCCCTACTCAGGGCCCAGGGCCAGGCAAGAGTAGCCAGATGACAGACAAAGCCCTGCCTGCCCTCCCCCTCGCCCCCCATGACCTGCCCAGTCAGAGAGGGGAACTGGTTTTGGGGGGGATGTCTGAGGGGAGACGGGTCCGAGGGGAGACAGGACGGTCAGAGGGAAATGGAGGAAACCAGCCAGTGGGGAGGCTGGGCGGGGGCGGGGGCCTGCGAGTCCAGTGCCATGGCCCGCTCTGCCCTCCGAAGAGTCCCAGGTGGCAGGGAGCTGACTCTGCAGGCTTCAGTCCCCCCCCCGCCCCCCGCCCAGTGCCCTTCTCCTTTGAAGCTGGGGGTAAGGGAGGGTGGTGGTAGGAGGGGGCAGTGGAGGCTTCTCAGCCAACCTCGGAATGTCCTTTCCTCCTGGGGTGGCTGCCAACTCCGGCCTGGCCCACAGGCCCCCACGAGGCGCTTCCTGTGTCCTTGGCCACCACCCCCCCACCATGCCTCTGTGTCCCTGGGCAGATAGGCACGGCGTACGTGAGGCGCGCAGAATGAACATGGAAGAGACACAAGATGGACGTGGGGCCAGGAAGGCTTCCCGGGGGAGGCAGGCGGCAGCGGGCAGAAAGCAGGCTGCCCCTCGTGCAGGCTCAGCTGGCCTCCAGCTCTCCCCTGCAGGCCAGGGGCTGGAGCCACCTCTGCCCACAGCGTAGCCCACGCCACCTGCCACATACAAGCTCCCCTCATGCCTCTCTGACGCCTTCATCTCTCCTGCTGCAAAGCCAGATTGGGCCCTGGGGGTTCGGCCCCAATACATACATACTTCACATGTACTGGACGTGTACATGCAGTCACACACAGCCATTCACAATCCCGTGCACACTGTGGATGGAAGCCCACGGCTCCCCAAGTCTCACCACGGCCACTCAGCAAGCGTGGACATGCACTCCCCCTCACCGTCCCTGGCTTATTGAGCTGCCCCCCTCCCATTTCCTGTCCACCTGTCAGGCAGAGGGCGGGGTGGGGGGGCACAGGAGGGAGGTGTCAGTGTCCCTGGAGCCGTGGACGGACATGCCTTGCCTGGGTCAGATCACAGAAGCTGCCTCCTTCCAGGAACCTGAGCCGGCTGTCCTCATGCCTTACCGAATGCCCGAGGGTGGGACAGCTGGTCTAAGTGCTCACAGCAGCAAAAAGAGTGGTTAGACAACAGAGAGGACTTCCCAAGTATGTGTGTGTGGTCATGTTGGTGGGTATCCCCGTCCTGGTGTTTAGTACCAGCTCTGGCTTGCTGTGTGGCCACAGGTAGGTTCCCATCCCTCTCTGGCCCTCCGCGTTCCCCAGAGTAAAGGCAGGTGCTGACCACATAAAGGGCTGCTTTTTTCTTTCTTAAAATAAATTTATTTATTTATTTATATTTGGCTGCGTTGGGTCTTCGTTGATGCGCTCGGGCTTTCTCTAGTTGTGGCGAGTGGGGGCTACTCTTTGTTGCAGTGCACGGGCTTCTCACTGCAGTGGCTGCTCTTGTTGCGGAGCGCCGGCTCTAGGGTCATGGGCTTCAGTATTTGTGGCACACGGGCTCAGTAGTTGTGGCTCGCAGGTTCTAGAGTGCAGGCTCAGTTGTGGCGCACGGGCTTAGTTGCTCCGCTGCATGTGCGATCTTCCCGGACCAGGGCTCAAACCCATGTTCCCTGCATTGGCAGGTGGATTCTTAACCACTGCATCACCAAGGAAGTTTCCTAAAGGGCTTCCTTAGGGGTCTGTGATGGAGAAGCTGGGGGCTGGGGCTGGGGTGAGGTACACACCAAGGGAACAGCAGCTTCCTCTCTGCACACACACACAGTCACACATAGACATGTGCTCTGAGAGCCATACACATAGACATTCCTACATACGTACCCACATTCCATCACACGTCACTCATTCACGTCACACACAGACACGTATGTGACATGTATGCATATGAACAGCCGCCCAGTGCTGTCGTTCATGTGGAGCCACCAGGCCTGTCCTCGTGTTTCTCATTCTCTCCCGAGGGGAAGCCTGGGATGTCTCTTCTCCAGGGAGTGCACCCTGATCACCCCACCAACCAGAGGACCCGGTCAAGAACCCCCCTTGGCCTCTGTTGCACAATCTTCCTCTGGAAATGGACGCAGTGTGGCAGGAGATTTGGGGCTGGGGTCGATTCCCCCAGACATCACCTCCATCCTGTGATCGATGAGCTGAGGCCTGCAGCCCCCTGCTCCCCACGTTCCCGCCTCCATTGAGCAGGTGGGGGGGGCTCTCTCCATACAGCCCTTGTTTTCCTTTAATTAAACATCTGGCTCTCTGTGGCCTGGGAAGCCTCAGACCCTCGCTGACAGCACCCTCCCCCCGCCATCTCTGGCATTGCTGATGGGTTGAAGGGGGAGAGCTGGGGTTCTGGGGCCCACCTGTCCCCACACTAACGCAGGGGACTGGGGGCTCCAAGAATGTCCTGACTGTGCTGTCCTCACCCCCAGTGCCGCCGCGGGAGCCCGTACTCAGCTGCCGCTCCAACACTTATCCCAAGGGCTTCTACTGCAGCTGGCATCTGCCCACTCCCACCTACATCCCCAACACCTTCAATGTGACTGTGCTGTGAGTAGATGCACCTGTGACCTGGTTCCAACCCTGACCTCTGACCTCTCCCCCGGCCCCCCACCATGCCCTCAGTCCAGACCCTAGCCCAGCCTTGGGCTTGACCTTCCCCCAGCCTCTGCCCTACCCGACCTTGACGTTGGTAACGGTGCCTGGGCTTCATCCCTCCCCAGGCATGGCTCCAAGATTATGGTCTGTGAGAAGGACCCGGCCCTCAAGAACCGCTGCCACATCCGCTACATGCACCTGTTCTCCACCGTCAAGTACAAGGTCTCGATAAGTGTCAGCAACGCTCTGGGCCACAACACCACAGCTATCACCTTCGATGAGTTCACCATTGGTGCGTGGGGAGGGGGCGGGTCCCCGCTGCATACTCCAGTGGGAGTAAGTGGATGTTTGCCAACGTGTATATGAGCATTGGTGGGGGTGTCCACATTGTGTGCCCAGGTATATGTGGAACGTATAATGTGTACACATGTGCGTGGCATGCATATACCCGTGAACATCTGAGTGGATGTCCTTCACCTGCCGGGGCCAAGAGACCTCTCCAGCGGCTCTTCCCATCGTCTCTCTGGCTCCCAGAGCATGCAGGAGGGGGAGGGGGGCAGGCTGGGCCAGACCCCTGTGCAGCTGCAGCCTCCACCGCCCCCCCCTCCACGCTAATGGCTTCCTTACGGCCTGTGATGAACGAGGTGTCAGAACAGGAGACAGGACTGGGACAGATACCGCCCTCCCCCCACCCCCATCCCAGCCAGACCCTCTGCCCGCCCCTGCCCCATCCCAGCCAGACCCTGTGCCTCCGCCTGCCCCCACCCCAGCATGGCTGGATCCCCAGCCAGTCTCTTGCTATGTGAGCTGGGCCCTTAGATGCTCTCATCAGATTCTCAGCCCACTTCCAACCCAGATCTGCAACACCTGTGGACTGTCTTTTACCTTTGACCCACAAAGCAGCTTCAAACCCAGCCTCTTCCAAGCTAGGCCGTGTCTTGGTTTGGAGCTGGAAAAGTTGAGGTGAAAAGCCAGGCTTGGGGCAGTGTGTGATGCTGGTACAGGCTGGGGTGATCCAGGTGATGACGAGGGTCGTGGTAGGGCATGACATAGGCTTAGTAATTGGGGTGCTGGTCATCATGAGGATGGGGTTGATGATGGGATGAAATTTAGGATGTTGATATCATGAGCTGGTGACAGTGACTGTAGTGACCGTCATTGGCGATGACAGGGATGTGAAAGGTGGAAGTAATGAGATGGTTGTTAACGGTGGTTGCCAAAATGGACAACAGAGAAGAGCGATGATTACTGATGTGCATTGGTTGACATGGCGGCTGGGGTTGACGAAATGGGGTTGTTCCAAAAGATCAGTGTGGTACTGAAGCTGTGTTTCCTCAACAGTGAAGCCTGACCCTCCAGAAAACGTGGTAGCCCGGCCAGTGCCCAGCAACCCTCGCCGGCTAGAGGTGACATGGCAGACCCCCTCGACCTGGCCTGACCCCGAGTCCTTTCCTCTCAAGTTCTTTCTGCGCTATCGACCCCTCATCCTGGACCAGTGGCAGCATGTGAGTACCCTGCCCAGATCCCGAGAGCCTGAATCAGAGCCGCACGGTGTGGGAGGCCCCTGTATCCCTGCTGCCGGCTGTTCCCATGTGAAGCCTGAGGGCAGTCAGAGAGGCTTTCCGGGGGAAAGAAGGGACCAGGTGGGCCTGGAAGGATGGATGGAGCTGAGGGAGGTGTCCTGATCTAAGGTCCTTAGGGGTTCCTGGTGACCCCCATTAGGGCAACAGGAACGCATCTGTCGTTGTGGCTCCGCATGGTAGTGGAGAGAAATGCCGGGAGGCAGATGGCAGGCAGTGTTTCCCTTTTCTTACCTCTGGCTTCAGCCCTGATCAGACATCTCCCTCTTACACTCTGGGCCAGGCTCTGAGCCTGTGCTGGACCCAAGGGGCACGATAGTCCCTGTCCTCAAGGACTCACAGATGGGCTCAAGGGGTCAGAATCAGGCAATAGAGTCAAGCTCAATCCAGGGTGTGAGCTCAGGCCGTGATTAGTGTCATGGCTCCCCAAAGTCAAGTCCACCTTAGAGGTCAGCTTAAAGTTATGGGTCAGAAGGTGGTCTGGACCGGGAACGAAGCAGTGGACAGGGGGCTGTGGTCTGGGATATTGATCAAGCTACGAGAGCGAGCTCTGGGGAGCAGCCAGGGGCTTGGGGCAGACTTGAGTTTCTCTCTCCTTGAGGGCCCTGGGCCCATAGGGCTGTGGGCGCTATGTGGCCCATAGGGCTGTGGGCTAGGTCTGGGGCTGGGAAGGTGCGCCCTGGGGCAACCCAGGCTGGCACCCAGGGTCAACCTGTGCCCCCACTGCATCCACCTGGTTCCAACCTCATCTCCTCCTGCGCCTCTCCCAGCTGGCCTTTAAAGCGCGTAATTCGATTCCAGGGCGCCTGTCCTGGTTGCAGGCCTGGCTCCCACAAAGGCTGCTTACATGCTCATATGTTCCCTGACAGAGTCCGGAGTCCCTCCCGCCTGGCCAGCTGCCCGCGACTAATGCATCGCTAATAACCAGGGTCTAGTTTCACAAGCCCCCCCTCCTGCTAACTAGCTACAGGCAGCAGCCCTGCGCGTCGCAGTGCACACGCCTTGCAGTGGACCTGGCACACTGCCTACCACACACACACGGGAACATGCACGCACACACGTGGCCCCCAGCAGGAACCATGCTCCCTACGTGCGTGTGACTAACATGCCAAGGCCACCCACTGGCCTGCACCGTGGGCAGAGCTGACCCCAACGCTGAGGCGGGCAGAGCAAAATATGTGGGCTCTGTGGCAAGAACATGAGTGGCCTGTGGCACAAGTTATCCCTGCTCCATGTCACATTGGTATTGTGGTTGGCTAGATTTATGGCTCTTTTGAACTTGAGTTTTGCTCTGAACAGAATGGACTCTCCCCAGTCCTTAAGCTTGGAGAGAGGCAGGTGTATGATTGGGAGGGGCAGTGGAGGGGAGAGCAGAGAAAAACATCACTTGGATTTTCAGGAGGATGTGAGAGATACAGGTCAGGAATTACACAAGAATGGGCACCATGAGGTCTGGCAGGGGCTGTCTCAGCATGGACAAGGGGGAGGTGAGTACTGGGACCCAGCATGGGTTCCCTGCATCTTCTGCTCTGGGCCTAACTCAGCAGGAAGGCTGGGAGGGCATGTTTGATGTCTGCTGCCACAGACTGGATGGAGGACTCCTAGGAAAGGCGGATGCCAGCAACTAGGGAATTCCTGACAGTTGTGGAGCCATTCTCTTAAGGGGGTGGATTAAGGGATCAGTGACAACCTAACAAGAAGGGCCCAGGCCTAGGAGATGTGGCTTCCAGGAGGGCACTGTGCTTCTAGGCTACATTCCTAGAGGTATGGTTGGTTGCCCACCGTAAGCCCACCAATGAGGTGGTAATTTGATCTGCTCCCCATGGCCCTCTCCCTTTGGGGAAAGACAGATGTGGAGATCCGGGGGACAGAATCAAAGGAGGAGGCCCGAGGGTCAAATCCTGGGAAGAGGGAGAAGGAGCGGAATGAGCTAGGGCTACTTAGCCAGAGGGGGTTTTTGCAGAGCAGAAGGGGCCTGGGGGACCAGAGGTGGAACTGGGCCCCAACTCCAGGAGAGGGGAGTCTCTGGGGCCCACCGATCTTCCAGGGCTGGGAGTAGAACTTAACTGAGCCCAGATCTGGGCCCAAAATGGCTCTCATACCGACTCTGGCCTTTACCAGTACCTCCTATCTCAGGCTCACAACCCCTGGAGGAACTGGGAGGCTTTCCTGCCCCACTTGGACCCAGCTGCCCACACACGAATCCACATACACACACGCACATGGGCTCACAGACTGTCAGGTCAGGTAGCCCAGACCCTGGTTTTCTTGGGGGAAGAGTGTAACAGGGACCAAAAATGCCCTGAAGCCAGACGTGGCCCAGAGCCGGGGGGGGGGGGGGGGGGGGCGGGGGCCCTCCTCCGCCCCTGCCGGCTGCCCCTGTTTACGAGGCGCCTTAATGAGGCGGCGGGTGCCACTGAGATGAACCAGAGCCCAGCCTGGGCCTGGGAGGGGCGCCGGACAGGCAGGCCAGCCTGGAGGGTGCGGGGAGACCCTCAGGATGGGGCCGGCCAGGGCAGGGGTGGGGTGGCCATGCCTCCAGGAGGAAATGGAGCAGCTGTCCTGCTGTCCTGCCGCCCCAGGAGCTGCCCCCCCACCCCTTTTCCACCTCAGGCAGGGCGATGACTGTAAGTGAGGCCACCCTGAGGGGGAAACCCCGCCGGGGCCAGGCTGGTGGGTGCACTGGGCATCTGGGAGCCCAGGCTCTGAGCTGGAACCCGTGGTAACGACAGAGCTGGCTGAAGTCTCTCTGGTGCTCACCATGTGCCTGAGTCCTCGTTACAACCCTGTGAGAGCGATCATTAACGCCATTTTACAGATGAGGACCGCAGGGCATGTGGAAGTTAGGTAACTTAGTCACCTAGTTAGTAGGGGATGGAGCTAAAATTTGGACTCGGGCAGCCTAGCTCCATGCCTGCGTTTGTAACCTTCCCTTTAAACAGCTCCTTGATGGAGTGGGAGAGGGCAGCACAACATTACGCCTGTCTCACCCCATTCCTCTTGTCGCCTCCAGCTGGAACTGAAGTCGGGGCTGGGCTGGGGCTAGTGAGAGAGCTGGGGTGACAGCAGAGTGAAGACACTGAGCAAAGTCCTCCTCACTCTCCCCTCGGGGCATTTCTCATCTACTTAAAGATCTCCTCCCCCAGGACTGTCTTTGCTCCCTGTTGGTGGGGGGGGGGGCGGTCTCCTCCCGGAGAAGTCTTCACTCTCCCAGGGATATTCTCAGTGTCCTCCCCCCAGGGTCCGCCGTCCCTATACACTCCCACCCCGTGATTTGGCTGCAGGTGGAGCTGTCGGATGGCACGGCGCACACCATCACGGACGCCTACGCTGGAAAGGAGTACATCATCCAGGTGGCCGCCAAGGACAATGAGATTGGGACGTGGAGTGACTGGAGTGTGGCCGCCCACGCCACACCCTGGACCGAGGAGCCACGACACCTCACCACCGAGGCCCAGGCCCCCGGTGAGCCCGCCCCCTGGCCTCCCTCCACCTCCTCCTGGGACTTGGAGCATCTGCCCCAGGGGTCTCCACAGTCTGTGCGGCTGGCACACTCCCGTCGGTCTGTCCAGCCCCTGCTGTCACTCGTCCTTGCTGTCTGCACATTCTCGGTAGGGGCCTCTGATGGAGGGGGCCTCTGGGTGCCTTGGGGAAGCAAAGACTTGCCTGATGGGCGAGGCAGGGGCTGTCTGACAGGAGAAGCAGGAGCAGTGTGCCTGTGGACCCCAGATGGAGGTGGGACTCCAGCCCCGGCCCGGCCCGGCTCTGAGTTTCCCCCGTGTTCCCCAGAGACCACGGCCAGCACCACCAGCTCCCTGGCACCCCCGCCTACCACGAAGATCTGTGACCCCGGGGAGCTGGGCAGCGGCGGAGGACCCTCGGCGCCCTTCTTCATCAGTGTCCTTGTCACCCTGGCCCTGGCTGCCGCTGCCGCCGCTGCCGGCAGTCTCCTGATCTGGTAAGTGGAGTGAGGCTGGGTGGTGGAGGGGAGCCCGAGGGGACCCCGACCCCACCCTCTTCCCTCACAGCCTCCTGCCCTGTCCCCCCAGAGCCCGGCATCCCGTGAGGACATGCCAGCGCACCTGCAGAGGAGCAGGAGGCCGGAGCTGAGCCTGAACACCCTGGTTTCTATTTTGCACACGGGCAGGAGGACCTTCGGCATTCTCTCGAGACACAATTTGTAGAGACCCCGGCAGGCCCGGGCCTGCCGCCCCCCAGCCCCGCCACACCACGCCGGCCCCCCTCCCTGATCAGGGCAGGGGGCCATGCAGCTAACCCACCCACCAAAGAGCACCCACACCTCCGTCCTAAGCCCTGGGGCTGGGCCCTCCAACGCCAGCGACTCCCAGGAGCCCTTGGGGGGCCTGAGGGGAGCCCCTCACATCACAGTCTCGCCTCCTGTCCCAGCCTCCTGTCTGTTCCAGGGTCTTTGTTGCCACCATCAGATTATAAGCTCCTGGCGCTGGGGGGGCCCGGCCATCCCCTTCCCCCGGCACCCACACTTTTCAGTGCCCCGCCTCCGCCCCTGTTTTGTACGACCCTCCCCTTTTCCTGCTCCTGCCCCGCAGTATTTAATGCCCTGTCAGTCCCCTGTAGTCTGACTCAGTGGTAACTTGCTGTATTTGAATTTTTTACAGATGTATATACGGGGGTGGGGGGTTCTCATTAAACGTCACCATTTCATGAGTCCTTGGACCGGACCCACTTTGGGAGGGTAGCCCTTGTCCAAGGACCTCTCCCCTTCCAGGCCTGGAGGAGGGAAGCAGTTAGAGTTGGAGAGAGACAGCCCTCTCCAGACAGGTGGGGAGAGGCAGCTCATCTCTCAGGCAGGTGTGTCTGTGGACGGGGCTTCCCGCCTCTTTGGAGGGTAGAGCTCCCTGGAGGCCATGGGCAGAGTTTTGGGGAACGAGGGGCCCCAGTGAGGCAGGTCCCACGCCGGGGGCATCCAGTCATCCCCGGAGGCTACTGAATCCTGGCAGGGCCAAGGTCTGTCAGGGGTCATCTCCGGAGCTGCCTTCCACGGGTGCCCAGGCCTGGCTTTACCCACGGGGCAGAGGTGCAAGAAGGGGAGGAGGCCGGGTTTCATCCTCGGGGTGGAGGGGTTGTCATCCCGGCCATTCAGGAGACACAGGCCGGGGTTCCAGCAGGTCAGGCCTGGAGCTCAGCCAGGGCTGAGAGTGCAGAGCGCAGAGTAGCCTGGGCAGGCAGGGAGGTTGCCCGAAGGAGGCCACTTGGCACGTGACCAGGCATTGGCCTGGTGCTTCAGGACGGGAGGCGCGGAGTGCGAGGTTTACCCCAGGGTTAGACTGCAGTGAGGACTCAGTGTGAGTGGGAGGGGAGCGGGCTTCGGCTTTACAGGGTACTCAGGCTCTGGGCCAGCGCCACACCCTCTGCCCACACCCTTCCGGTCCCCAAACCGGGACTCCAGGATCCCTTTGATTTCCCCTCAGAGGAGAGGCCCCCGGCTGCCTCAGGTCCAGCCCCCCTCGTCGGAGCCGCCTCCCTGCAGCTCCTTGGCTGAGAATCCCCGGGGCTGGGGCCAAGTTGGCCGGCACCTCTGGCCTGGGGGTGGGGGCAAAGGGTTAGGCCACAGCCCCAACCTGGGAGCCGGGCTTGGCCACGCTCCAGGCGGCTGGAGCAGCAAGAGAAGTGGAGTCGAAGCCAGAACACGCTGGTCCACGCACAGCCAAGCCCCCACCGCCCAGGCAGGCACGGAGCCGCGCACCGCCACTGAGCTGCTGCCCCCGAGTCACACGTGCACCCCGGTTCAAACCCTCCTCCTCAGACCAGGGTCAGGAAACGAGCATTCCTTTGCTGGTCTCGCTGCCAGCCTGGGATGATGCCCTGGGAGGAGGGGTTCACAGTTCCAGGAGTACTGATGAGTCAGGCCTGGACAGGACTCCGGGCGGGTGAGGGGCTGAGAGCGAAGGTGGCTGGCTCTCCTCCAGGCCGGGCACTAGAGGACGAGACGGGTGTTCCAGGCGGGAGAGGCCATGGAAAGCAAAGGCCGGTGTCAGGGGAGAGAGGCCTGTGGCGTTTCGAGCCGAATAGCCTGGCCCCAGCTGTGGGAGCACACGGCTCATCCACAGGAAGAGGCTCCCAGGATGGACATCCTGAGCAGTGGCTGTGGACCTGTCTCTGTGTCCTGGACCCCCAGTTCTGTCTGTCTGGTCTCTGAGGTGTGGCTCGGGCCTGAAACCTGCACTCCAGGTCCAGCAGGGGTGGAGGGAGTAGTGGGTCCCCAACTCTCACGAAGGACATTGTATTCCCGGGGTGGGTCTGAACCTCCCCCTTCCCCGTCCTTGTGGTAGGAGGGCTGAATTAAGGAGTCTCTGGCCTGTGCTGCCTTCCTGCCTTGAGAGCCCTGGTCAGCCCTGACCCACCCGCCGCCCACCCAGGGCTTGGGCATCATTAGCAACATGGGAAAGCAATTACGTGGGGCCTGGGGAGGAGATGGAGGGGAGGGGGACTGCTGGAGCCTCAGAGGCCGATGGAGAGGAGGACTGGGCCATCTCCCTGCCCCCAACCCCAAGGGAGAGACCCAGCCCCATCCTAAGCCCTGAGGTGGCCGGAGGGGCAGTGTCATTGCCTCTGACCAGACTGGACCTCAGCCCGGAGGTAGTCATCCCTCCTTGGGGGTCCTGGCCCTCGAGCTCACAGGGGCTGCTCGCCTTGGAGGGTCTTGGCTGCCGTCTGTCTGCTGCCGCCTCTGCCTGCTGTCCCTTCCACATCCGTTGTAGCTCATCGCGGTTCTGGGGAGCTGGGGACAACTATAGGCATCAGTTCTTGGAGCTAGATCAGAACGTGGAGAATGAAAACACTGCTGTTGGGGGTTGGGGGCACTGCAGGGGGAGACTTGGATCCCAGGCCCAAGGTGCACAGCAGCCCAGCCTTTCAGCTCACTACAGTTCTCCTTCCTCCTTCAAGGGGCACTGGGGATGGGAACCCTCCTCTGTGCCCCATTCCTATAACACTAACTTGTCTCTGCCCCATCCTCTCCTCTCTGAACCCATTCCTGTCTCTGTCTCCGTCCCATGCCTATCGCTGAAGATGTCTTTGTCCTGGTCCCTGTCCTTGTGTTTCTCTCTGCATGTCCCTCTCCCATCTCTCTCTCTCTACGTCTCCTGTCTCTGCTGCCCTCTTTGTCTCTCTAGCCGTCTCTTTCTCTGTCGCCATCCCTGTCTTTGCCTCTGTCCCTCCTTCCTATTTCTCAGTCTTCTCCTTTTCTGCCTCCCTCCCTCGGTCTCTCCGGGTCTATCTCCATCTCAGAGTCTCTCTGTCTCTCTCTGTGTTTCTGTCTCTCTGTGTGTCTATCTCCATCACCAGCTCTGTGTCTCTGTTCCTCTTCCCTGAGTCTGGCAGTCCTTCCCTCTCTGCCTCCCTCTGTGTGTTCCTGCCCTGGTCCAGACCCCAGCCTGTGACTGCTGTGCCTCTCTGGCCTGAGCCGGGGGCTGTCCTGGCTTCTGCTGCCCCCTCTCGGCCGCCTGCCTGCCCTTCAGTCTCCCGGGCAGGCAGCTGTCAGCACATGCATCCCACGTCTGCCTCCCAGCAGCCAGCCAGGAGAGGGAAGGTGGTCGGGAGACAGCAGGCAGGAATACCTCCGTGCAGCCTCTGGCTTTGAGAACCCCCCCAGAGCCGGTGAGCTCCCTTAACTCCCTAGGCTGGGACTCTGAGAAAGTTCATTGTCACATGGTGAGAACGGAATGCTTGGCTGCAAACCCAGCCCCGTGTCCTGCACCTGTGTGTCTCTATGTCTTGGGTCCCACGTGTTCACTGTGCCCACAGGCCAGAGCTACTGGATGTGGACAGGTAGAGAAAGGACCTTCAGGTGGTAGCACCTGCCTGTGGATGTAAGGCTAAAGACCTGGGGGCAAGAAGGGCTGGAGTGTAGTCCTCACACCCCTCTCCTCTCCTCAGAGGAGGGTGGAGGGGAAGGAGGTCTGAGGAGAGGAGTTGGGTGGAGCCAGTCTGAGGAGAGAGGCTGGAAGGGGCTTTATCTGACAGAGCCACTATGATGGGGAAGGCTAACCTGAAGTTGAGCGGGTCTGAGAGGGCCTGCGTGACAGGGTTAGTTTGAGGGGAGACTGGTGCGGGACACACTGCTGAAGAGATCGTGTTTGGGAGGGCCAGTCTGAGGGGATAGGCTGATCCAGAGAGCATCTGAAGGGTCCAGTCTCAGGAGAAGCTACTCTGGAGGCAGACAGGTCCCAGAATAGGCTCACCAACTCGTCGTAGTTTGCCTGGGACTTGCCCAGTTTTAGCACCGAATACCCCTCAGCCCCAGGTGACTGAGAGAGTTGGTCAGCCTGTTTGAGAAGGCCTCACCTAACAGCGCTGGCCTGATAGGAGAGGCCTACCTGGGAGCAAGTGGGTCCGAGACGGCTTGTCAGACGGCACCAGTCTGAGGGGAGAGGTTGTTAAGGCTAGAAGCTTCTCTGCACAGGAACCAGGCCCTGGAGGGGGTGGACCATTTGGGTCCTTCCAGAAGGTCAGTGGCTTGGGGAGTGGCCACCAGGGGGCAGGGCAAGCTCTCAGGAGAATCAGAGCCAAAGGCCCCAGAGGGAGCCAGACAGTGCGGGGCTGTGTGCAAAGTGTGCTGGCAATAGCGTGTGTCACTGCGCCATCACGGGCAAGTTTGTGTGATGGTGCACGGCCTGCAGTTACGCTTTTGTGTGACTGGGTGAGCAGGGGGCATGTCTGTGATGTGTCAGTGTGTGCCCAGTGTGGCTGGGCGGAGGCCTTGCCTGTGGCTGTGGCGGAGAGAGCAGGAGCCTCTTGGGACACCAGGACAGGGAGGCCATGGGAGTGGCTCAGTCAGAGAAGTTTCCCTGGCAGGGGCTGAGATGGGGAGAAGAGGTGGGACCAGGCTTCCCCTACCTGTGCCCGCCCCTGCCCACTAGAGTATCCCCGAGAGTCCAGACACTAAGGGCTTTGGTCACACACAGGGGCAGCCCCCAGGCCGGTCTGCACGCCTAGGCCCTGCCTGCCCTCCTCTCCAGCTTCTCTCCTTCTGCTCCCTTCAGCTGGCACTCCTTCAGCTGGACACCTCACCCTCACCCCACCCTACCCCGATCCCCGATCGTTGTTTCTACCTCTCCTATCACCATGCCCTGGTTCATGCTGTTCCCTGCCCGACGCGCTCCTGTGAAGCATTTGAGGTCCCTCTGATGCTGCCCGCATGAGACACTCCCTGCTCATTCCGCTTTACCGTGGGCTGGGCACCCACTGTGTGCTGAGGCCTAGTCCGGCGGGCCCCTGTCTCACCTCTGGGACCTGAAAGTGATGGGGGTGGTGCTGCTAGGATCTTGCCCAGAGGAGGGCTCTGAGGGGGGAGGTATGGACAGAGCAAGTCTGGGAATCTCGGAGACAGGACGGCAAAGTGACGCCACAGTCACAGAATCACTCCACTCCATCCTACCCACCCACTAACAACTGACCAAAAGCCAAAACAAACCAAAACAAAAATGCTGTTACCAGCTCAAGTCCAACCAAACAAGGAAATAATTCTTCTTTTTTAATGTATTTATTTCATTTATTTATTTTTGACTGCGTTAGGTCTTCGTTGCTGAACGCAGGCCTTCTCTAGTTGCAGCGAGCGGGGGCCACTCTTCGCTGTGGTGCGCCTGCCCCTCACTGTGGTGGCTTCTCCCGCCGCGGAACACGGGCTCTAGGCGCGCGGGCTCAGTAGTTGTGGCGCACGGGCTTAGTTTCTCCACGGCACGTGGGATCTTCCCGGACCAGGATTTGAACCTGTGCCACCTGCATTGGCAGCGGACTCCCAACCACTGCGCCACCAGGGAAGCCTGGAAATTCCTTTTATAAACCTTAAAATGTGATAGCCAAGGAAAATAACAGAAGATTCTGGTGCAATGAGTGAGTGGTGTGTCTCCTAACCCCATGCCCAAAAGTAGCATTGAGAAAAGGCAAGTCAACAGAACACCAAGAATTCTCACTAATATACTGTAATCTGAGAGATGTGGACTGTTGAGTAAGTAGGTAGCCTTAGGAAAAATCTGGGGGAAAAAACCCTTTGTAAATGGAAGCCCCTGTGTTCCTCCACGAGACCTCGGGAGAGGCAGGAAGAGCTGCCTTGGCTCTGCATCTTCCAGGGTGCTGGGCTGAGGTTAGGGCGGCAAGCCAAAGCCCACAGGATGGGATGTGCCCCACCCGCCAGCTGGAGCAGCATGTCTAACAGGGCCTCAGAGGAGAGGCAGCGCTCAGGCCCCATCAAGGTCAGCAGGCAGCCCCAGCCAAGCCACCCTCGGGCTGCAGAAATGGGGCGGGTGGGTGTGAAAGCAACAGTCAACTTTTAAACCGTAGCTCCCAGGGGAAGATAAACTGGTCCAGACAAGATGGGAAGGGGCTCAACTCCGGAGCAAGGAGAGGTGTGCCATGGCAGATGTAAGAGGGAAGGAAAGGGCATGGTCTCTAGGCACAGAGACCACAGCCACAATGTAGGTGGGAAGGAAGGAAAGAAGGAAGGGAGGGAGGGAGGGAAGGAAAGGAACAAGGAGGACAGAATGCAAAAATAGATAAAGAGCCCAATCTAGAAGAAAACACAACCAAAGGAATAAAAGCAGATTCCTGGCAAGTTCTTCCTGTTATAAAAGGCCTTAATAATAGCACGAAATCAATAGAACAAGAACTCAAAGACAAGATAAAAACAACAGAATGAGATGAAAAGGGAGATCACGGAACTAAGGGAAAATAATAAAGGACCAAAACAATACCATTACAGATGTAATAAATAAACCAGGAACAGCAAAACACAGAATGGATACGACTGGACACCAAAGTAATGTGTAGGAAAGGCTTGAGATATCGAGTAAATGTGATGGGAAAAGGTAAAGATATTAAAGCAATTAGAGTGAAGTTAATAGATAGGACGAAGACGAGCTACCATAAGCATAACTGTTAGCAGCCCTAAAGTTGAGGTTCCAAAAATGGAACAGAAAAAGTTATTAAGGTATGAAACACAGGAAAGCTTTCCCTGAAATGAAGGAAGAACTGAATATTCAGATTGGAAGTGCACACCATATGCTAGAAGAATTGATACGGAATAGCACTGACATTAAGACACACTGATTTAGTAACCAAACTTAGAGGATAAAATAAGAATACTTTAGGAATCTAGGCAGAAAAGGCAAGTCATCTCAGGGGGAAAATTCAGTCTGCTCTCAGATTTCTCCAAGATAACATTCATCAAACGAAGATAATGAATCAAAATCTACAAAGTTCTGAGGGTAGAAAGTATCACCCCAAAACCTAACCAACCAAGGGGTTGATCTCAATCATGAATTTGGGGATACAGAACTCGTGAGCCCTTCTGGAAAAACTACTCAATGACAAAATCCAATCGGCCAAGAGATGAATCAAAACAAGGGGCTGAGAAAGGGAAATTCATGGGAAAAGGACTTAACTCCATTTAGATTAAGATTCAACCTTAGGAATTTTAGTTGCAGAACAGAATGTAAATATTATAAAGCCTGATAAAGTAGAAACAACACTGGCAATATAATCTGGAATGGAGAAAAGGAGTGCGAAGGAGGGCAGAAGTACTAATCACATTTTCTTTCACAGTTCAGAGCGACTGATATGCGTATAAAACTGAAACATAATTGTAAAACTCCTACTCCAATCTCTTAACTGAAATCGTTTTTCTTGAGAGGGGTCTTTTAAGAATGAATATTTTTTTGAGGTGAAGGAATATTAGCTGAAGTTCAGCTGTTCCTTCATTTTCACTTTAGTTTCTTTCCCCTCTATTAAATTCAAGTAACAGTACACTTTGTACTTTGGTTAAGAAAATAGCTTCTGTAGTATGTCTCCTTCATTTTTCTATCTGTCTGGCTCTATTTCTACCTCTCTCTCTCAATCTCTCAATGTTTTTTGCACACACATGTTAATACTGACCGTTTCTGGGTGGTGAGATTTTTGAGTGACTTCTTGCATTTTTCTCTGTATTCTTTTCTATGGCTTATAAACCATTTAAAAATAATAAGCATGTAACTTGTTTCAGTTTTAAAAGACTATCATCTATCTATCTATCAATCTATCTATCTCTTCTGGTTTAAGGTAAATCACCTAATCTCGAGCCTCAGATTCCTCTTCAATCTGCAGATAACAAGATTTACATTAGAGGATGTTTTGAAAATTGTGAGATAATATACCCCACCCCCACCCCGTGGTAGGCTGAATACTGGCCCTCAAATAAAGTCACATCCTAATTCCCCAAACCTGGGAATGTTAATTTACATGGTAAAAGGATTTTACCACTGTGATTAAGTTAAGGCTCTTAAAATGGGAAGATTATCCTGGATTATCAGGTGCTGTGGATGTAATCACAGCCATCCAAATAGAAACGAGGCAGGAGTCGTCGGAGTCAGAGGGGAAGGTGATGGGATGATGGAAGCAGAGGCTGGAAGATGTAGGAAGGGTCCGCAAGCCAAAGAACACATGCAGCCACTAGAAGCTGAAAGGGCAAGGAAATTGATTGTCTTCTCAGAGCCTCCAAAAGGAACCAAGTCTGCCCACACCTTGACGTTAGCCCAGTGAAACTGATTTCAGACCTCTGACCTTCAGACTGTAAGAGAATAACCTGCGTTGTTTGAAGCCACTAAATGTATGATAATTTATTAAAACAGCAACAGAAAACTAATATCAGACATTCCTATATGCTGTTCCTTTAGCCTAAGTTGAGCTCCTCACCCATCTCTTTCATCCCCCCAACTCCTACTTGTTCAATATTCAATTCAAGTTTCCCTGACATTGCCTACCTTCCACTGCTGCCCAGAGTGTGTATCCCCCATCACAGCACTTGCCATCTCTGTTACAGCTGCTCACGGATAGGCCTCTCTCCCTCACAGCTCATGCCTGTGAGGACAGGGCTGGGCCCCAGGCTCTCTGCCTACCAAGCACAGCAGAGAACCCAGCTCAGTAACTATTAAATGAACAGATGGGTAAATGAGGGCTAGGTGAGTAGTTGGAACCATATAATCATTACACTCATTCCTTGGTGTCAGGATCTCTTCCTTCCCTGTTTCTACCTGGCTCTCTCCCACCAGCCTCTTCTCCACATAACACACACTCTTCCAATCTCTAGAAAACTGATCTGGGTCTTTCTCTCTGACTTCTTTCCTCGGTCATTGGTCCAAAACACATTTGCTGACAACTGTTGAGTCTGTAGGTAGGTTTACCTTTGGGCGGGCATGTCTGTGTGTGTGTGTGTGTGTGTGTATTACGGAGACCTGTGAACCTCTTTAAGTGTGTTTTCCTGGATATGTAATATGTGTGTAGTGAGTGTTAGACGCATGTGTCCCATATGGTTGTGTGTTTTCATGTACATGCCCGTGTCTGTGGCTAAGCTTGTTGTTTCTGCATACAGGTCTCTGCTTGTATGCTGTGTCTCTCTGATTATGGGTTATGTGTCTGTGTGTTAGTGTGTGTCTGTACAAGCAGGAAAAGATACCTTTTGATTGCTGCCCCCTAGAGATCTGACCGCCTGAGGCAGGTGTTGGTGTGCCGGCTTAGCTCGCTGAGTTGCCGCCTGTCTTCTATTTCCTGTCTCAGGCAGAAGGCTGGGCCTTTTTTTCTCCCTGTCTCGTGGGGTGAGGATCTCAGGCCCGAGGCTGAGCCAGCCACAGACATCTTCCTGACTCTGCCTTCTGAAGGCCTAAGCTTCTTGCGGGGATTTTGCTAAGGAGAGGGGAGAGGGGGCAAAGCCATCCAGAGAGTCCCTCCAAATGAAGAGGGGGTCTGCGTTTGCATGGGCAGATGGGACCCATAAACATTCCCTAAAGATGCCCTAGGACAGGGGTCAGGGTGGGCTTGGGAAGGGAGGCTCCTGGACATTGAGCTCCAGCCTGGGAATCTCAGCAGAGACCATGTGAATCACAGCATCAAATACCCAGGACCTCTGCACAGTTAGAGAGGATGGGGTGAGGAGGGGCCTCCAAAATGACCTTCCTACTGCTCCAGGGACTGGGACCTTGGAGAGGAGTTACATTTAGTTTGGTTTGGTTTGGTTTTTTTTTTTTTGGTTTGGTTTATATAGTGTATAGTTCTGTGCTATTAAGTATATTCGCATTGTTGTGCAACCATATATTTAGTTTATAAAATATAGTTATGTATTTGGCTTATATATTTATGTAAATGTATATAATTTATATATAAATATATATTTCGTGTATATAATTATTTAGTTTCTAAAATAGAGAAACATCACCAGTTTTGCACACCTGAGCACACCCACCTCTGGGCTCAGTGTCACCAGAAGGAACACATACCAGTTGTGGGGAGGACTGTGGAGAGGGAGGGGACACGGCCCCGGGGGGGGAGGTAAGGGCAGGAATGTGAGGCCCCTCCTGCGGGAGCTGGGGTAGCAGAGGAGGTGGGGCTGGGCAGGCTGGGCTTTGAAAGCCAGGCTGAGGTTCAGGGGCTTCTGCTGAGAGTCAGGGGGCCCTGGGGGGTGGGGAGACCTGGCCAGGTTTGTGTTTGGGAAAGATTGCTCTGGGGGCCGTGCAGAGGATGGGAAGGAGGAAGAGAATGTGGAACCCATGGTGATGAGAGCAGCAGCAGGCCTGAGTGAGGCGCTTTGAGTGAATGATGTGTGAGGCCTGAGAGCAGGTCGAAGGACTAGGGCTGGGGCAGTGACTACTGAGCTTTTTCTGGCCTTTTTTTCATTCTTTAAAAAATAGAAGTATAGTTGCTGTACAATATTATATGTTATAGGCATACAATATAGTGATTCACAATTTTTTTTTTTTTTTTTTTGCGGTACGCGGGCCTCTCACTGTTGTGGCCTCTCCCATTGCGGAGCACAGGCTCTGGATGCGCAGGCTGAGCGGCCACGGCTCACGGGCCCAGCCGCTCCGCGGCATGTGGGATCTTCCCGGACCGGGGCACGAACCTGCGTCCCCTGCATCGGCAGGCGGACTCTCAACCACTGCGCCACCAGGGAAGCCCAATTTTTAAAGGTTATGCTCCATTTATAATTTTTATAAAATATTGACTATATGTGTTGTACAGTATATCCTTGTAGCTTATTTTATACCTAATAGTTTGTACCTCTTACTCCCCTACCTCTCTGTTTTCCCTCCCCACTTCCCTTTCCCCACTGGTAACCACCAGTTTGGAGAACTGTGCTTTGAAGAGCACACAGTCTGCCCTCTCCCTTCCCTCTCCACCCCACGTCTTGATGAATGTGGGGTGGAGAGGGAAGAGTCACTTGCAACCCCTGTGGATTTGGAAGATGGTAGGACTATTTATTGAACTGGTGAGCACAGAAGGAGTACAGACTCTGGGGAAGTTGATAATAACCATGGCTCAGACATTCAATCACTTGCCTGCGGTTACATAGCACGTAAGGGGTAGCCGAGGTCAGATGTAGACATGTCAAGTGTAAGGCACGAAACCATCTGGCCAGTTGTTACAAGAATGCGCTCTGGGGTCAGACAAACCCGGCCTCCTTTTGACCTGGTGATTAATCTCTCTAAGGCTCAGTTTCCTTAAGTGGAAAATGGGAAAACAGCACCTACCTCATAGGGCTGTAAGGATTTTATGAGATGATGTGTATAAAGAACTTAGCACAGTGCCTACTATGTTGTAAACACTCCATAAATCTTAGCTCTTAATATTGTAACAACAGCAGCAGCAGGGGAGGGGAGGGGAGGGGAGGGGAGGGGAGGGGAGTGGGTGCAGAGAGCACAGCCCACCAAGGAGGCTGAGGAGGGACCGGAGAGGTGAGGCAGCCAAGCAGCATGCCGGAGCTGGGGGCAATGCAGCAAATTCGGGTTATAATCCAGGCTATCACTGCTGCTGCAGAGCCTTAGGAAAGCCCCCTGATTGCCTTGAGCCCCGGTTCCCTCACCTGCTCCATGGACCTGGTCTGTATGAAGGTGAGGGATATCTGTGATGCACGTACAGCTCTGGGTGCTTCATAAACAATAGTTGTCATTTTAGGAGGAGGAATAAACGTTCCCAGAGAGAGTGGCTTCGTGGAAGTCAAGGAAAGGTAGGGTTTCAAGAAGGGCCTCACTGCTCAACAGCCTCACAGCTGCCAAGAAGTCAACAAAGATAAAGGCAGAAAAGTATTCACTGGCTGTGACAAGGAGATGAAAGTGACCTTGGTGAGCCAGCTTCAGGGATGCTGAGAGCAGAAGTTGGGGGCAGCGGCTGAGGAGTGATGGGAGGCGGGGAAGGGGAGCTGAGAAAGCAGGAGGAGGAAGGAGTAAGTGCGGAGGGGGCAGCGACAGGCACGGTTCTGAGATAGGAACCACAGCCCATGGCAAGTTTGCCTGTCCCAGAGTGTAACTGCTTTGTGTCTACCCTGCCCCCACTTGCTGGCTGCAGCCCTGGGCCCCTTTGTTCTCTACACAAGGCCTCTCTGTCTGGGCACAGACCATGGTACGATCCCAGGGCCTTGGGTACTCCCTGGGCCCCAACCTGGGTCACCCAATGCTGAGGCCAGGCACCTCCTCTCTCTGCCCTACTTTCCAGTGTGGCCTAGCAAAAGTTGAAGTGGTTCACATCTTCTGCCAGAGCCTTAGCTTCCATCCCTCATCCCTCTCCCTGCATGCCTGGATCTGTACAGCCCAGGGGAGATGGAGAGTCATGATAAAAATAGCTATCAATTATATCCTTTCTCCTGGTTCCTTCTCACCAGTATTTAAACATGCCTGTGTAAGAAACACATAAGAAATTTTTAGAAAAGAAAGAAAACTTCCTCTAATCCTACATCCTTCTGTATCTATTCTCCTTCCACCTAACTTTTCCAGTCAATCATCTATACTGCATCCACTTCTTACTCATGAAACCACTAAAAGCTGGCGTCCACCACATACCCCATCTCTACTGTCCACTGCAACTACTTCTTGCCAAGATAATCAACAACCTCCTTGTTCTTAAATCCAATGGTCCCTTTCTATAAACTACTGGACCTTCTATGACATTTTGGATTGCTGACCTCTCCCTCCTTCTTGAACCTCTGTCCTTTCTTGGCTTCCTTAAAACTATGTTCCCTCCCAGTTTTCCTTCTCTCTGAGAGCTTCTTCCTTATTTACGTTGAATATTTATCTTTTCCCCTGCACCCATGAACGTTAGTATGGTATCCTCTTTTACATTTTGTTTCCCTTCTGGTGTGAACTCATATGGTTATCAGGGGTGTCCCCATCCTATGACCCCACCGCCCACCCCCTCCACAGGTCACTGGTGCAGGGAATGGCATCTGACCAAAGCCAGGCTGATGAGAGCCAGTCCCTAGAAATTTTGGACCTGGAACTGACAAGAATAAGCCTGAACTGGAACTGAAAGGGATGAGCCAACATTTTGTTAGGTACCTGGATTTAAGCTATAAAATTGAGAACTGTAAGAAGCTGGGTTTATTATTATTATTATGTGGACTGAGAAAGCATAAGAAGCTTGTCAGGAGAGAAAAAAGGAGAGAGAGAAGGCAGGGTGGGGACAAAAAGCAGCGCTTGTTCAATTCCTCTGGCTCTTCCAACGTACCTCCACCCTGATTTCTGGGACCTCTCAGTTTGCTAATCAGGGCATCAACATCAGTGAACGGCCAATAACTCAGCGTCTGCAGTTCAGCCAGGCGCATAATGACCTAGCTCCTAGCAGTCTGAGGTCAAGAATGAAACACATTTCGTTATCCAAGTTAAATAAGTTAACACTTACTCTGCTGTCCTCTAACTGCTTGCAGACCACCATTTTGGATTTACCCTTCCAGGCGCATGCGACGGTGCCTCTCATCGTAAAATGAGTTGAATGGAATGTAGGCGAGGCAAAGGCATCATTCAAGGGCAGGTTGAAGAAGAAAGGTTTCCAGCCCTGTTACTCCAGCCTAAGAGGTCCCATGAAGCCAGAAGCCATAGTCAGAGAGATTGAAAGAGCCCCCAGATGTAGTGCTACAAAAGGGAAACTGCTCCAAGAGCTTGCACAGACCTTGCACCTTCTTGGCAAACCTGAAGATTCAAAGAGCATGGTCCTACAAGATTCTAGTATTGATTATGGAAGTGGAAGTCTGTTGTATTCATGGATGTGTTCAACTTTTAAATAGTTTTTCTACATGGGAAAATTCCCATTTTAAAACCTAGCCTCCTCAGTACAGAAGTCAGAACTAAAATTCCCAGCACCCCTTGCAGCTTGTCTGTAGGCATGCTACTTCCCCCACGTGAGATTTTGATTGGAAGTGAGCGATATGAGCAAGGTAAATATCACCAAAGTTCACCAATATTTCTGGTTCTCCTCTCCTTCTAAGCACCAGGAGGATTGCACTTGTGGCCACGAGATTTGTTTTGATCAATGCAATGTGCGCAGAAGCCAGTACACGTTTTCCCTCACTCTCTTCTGCCACAGCCAACTCTGAAGGTTCATATCAAGAAGGTGGCATCATTGTAAGATGGTGGAGCTTCCAAAAGCTTAGATCCTTGAGTGACCGCAGTGAGCAAGGCTCTTCCTCCCCACTTCACCCATGCTGGAACTGTAGCTGAGCAAGAAATACATCTTTGCTATTTTAAGCCAGTAAGATCTGGGGGTTGTTTGTAACTACTGTGTTGCCTAACGAATTCTGGCTGATGAAGAAAGGAAGCAGGTTGGACATAGGACTTCATTTTCGTATAGCGCAAGTATCTAGCTTTTGGGAATGATAGTAGTAACAGCATTGGTTTCCTAGTGGTTGCAGAACCGAGTTCTTACCACAGAAGTGCCGTAGAGCTTAGTGCTTGGAGTGGTAATGACTGTGATTTCCTCATCAGGTTGTATGGTATGGTTTGGGTGTTGTTCCTAGAAACTTATCCTCAAGTCCATTTCCTTAGCCCTCCTAACGATTCTGAGCTAAGTAATATCTTTTTTTTTTTTCAGTACGCGGGCCTCTCACTGTTGTGGCCTCTCTCATTGCGGAGCACAGGCTCTGGACGCGCAGGCTCAGCGGCCATGGCTCACGGGCCCAGCCGCTCCGCGGCATGTGGGATCTTCCCGGACCGGGGCACGAACCTGCGTCCCCTGCATCGGCAGGCGGACTCTCAACCACTGCGCTACCAGGGAAGCCCCTTAAGTAATATCTTTTAACAAATCCCTTTTATGCTTCAACTATCCAGTGGATTCTATTATTTGTGATAAAGAACTCTGACTGATAAAATTACTGTATTTAGTAGATCACATGTTCCATCAATTATAAGAGGCAAGTTATTTGAATTACTAAATGAATAACTAAAAAAAGAGGCTTAAAAACTATTACATGCCATTAATTGTAAGACATATTCTGATTTCAGAGTTGTTTAAACTAGAAAAAAATGTGCCTTAGGATCAATGAAATATAGTATTAGCCAAAGGAATTCTCCCCACCCCCCCACAGATGAGACTAACAGATGGCTGATTTTAAAAGAATAGTTGTAAAAGAATTGTATCATCTGGGAGGAAAAATAAAACCATACCCAATCCTCATAAATGCAGAGATCTGTGATTGCTCAATTCCAGGAAAATCCCTAAGACACCACCAGAAAGTGTAGTGCTAAATAGTAGAGTACCCCACAGAGAAATCCTCCACAATGGTGCTCTCAGAGCACTGGGTAAGAAATCTTGTCTTCGTGGGCAAAACCTGGGGCAGCCAGATTGGCTGATGGAGGAATTCTGCAGCCAAAGAAGTGAGTCAACACACAGCTGCCAGGAGATTTCCTAGTCCCATCATCTTCATTGTTATTCGTGGCCAAAATATTATAGACAATGTTCTGGATAGTGACCACCATACAATGCTTTCTTTTTACTCCATTTTATTCTCTATTTCTTCCATCTCTAAATATCAGGGTTTTTTTTTGGGGCGTGGGGAGGAGTGGTTTAAAGGTAGTTCAAAGGCAGTTCAAACAAAGGTAATGGGATTATTAGAAGCCATGTTCACACCCTATAGAGACCTGACTAGAACATGAAGGGACATTACCCAGGGAAACTATACACGAAGAATATTGGTCCTATGATATAACCTCCAGAAGCAGTAGCTGGATGTGTCATTGAGCTGCCCTCCACTGAAAAGGAAATGAATTTATTGGCATATGTACAGTGAGATGGTTGGATTATATAGGTGAGGGCATTTGGGGAATCATACATATAGGGAAAAAAATGTGTTTGTGTTGGGCAAAGGATGGACTATAGTGAACAACTGCCGTTCTGCTTTTTCAGAATCTCTCTTCTCCTCCTCCACTCACCCCAGTGTCCATGCAGTTATGATGTGGGTCATGTTAGGCAATCTGATCCTCATCGATCCCTTGGCCCCAGTTGATTGGTCCAGAGTTAAGCATCTAACTAAGCTGAGCCAATCAGAGTACTTCCTGAGAAATCTGCAAACTGCAACCAAGAAAATGAAGCCAGTGTCTTGTTGGATGCCTAGACATTAAGATTTTAAGCTATGGGATTGTCTGAAGTCTTGTTTTTCACCATGTGGACCAGAAGAGCATTGGAAGCCAGACTGGGGGTGGGGATGACAATGCTGGGGCAGGGCAGGGGACGGAAATGAAGGAGACAGGCAGAAAGTAAGAGAGATAAGTGGAGAGAGAACCTAATGGCTTTTGTGTCTATTAGTTCCAGTTGTTCTTCAGGCATCCTTGTCTTTAGGTTTCAGGTATCTGATTATAAATATATCTTTTTCTTTAAACCAGTTCCTATTCTTCTTGGGTGAGTTCTTCCACTTTTCTGGTTTGACTACTACTGTTTTGCTGAAACTCACACAATGTTACCTTCAGCCTGGACCTCTCTCCTGAACCTCAGACCTGTTTATCCAACTGCCTATTGAACATCTCAACTTGGGTGTCCAATTCGTACCTCAAATTCAACATATCCAAAAGAGAATTCATCACCTCCCCACCCCAACCCTCTGTTGAAACTTACCCCTTCTCCTGTGTTCTCTATCTTAGTAAATAGCATCACGGTATCCCTATCACCAAGCTGGGAGTTATCCCAGACTTTTTCCTCCCTCTTACCCCCCATATCCTATAGGTCTAGGTCTCTAAGTCCTGCCAGTTGTAACTCTCCAATATTCTCAATGCTTTCCTGTTCTCTCTAATCCTATTCCCCTACCTCATTTCAATGCCCTGTCCTTACTTCTTGCCTTTACTCTCAAATGCCTTCAATCCCTCCTTCCACCCAGCAGCCCAAATCATCCTTCTAATTTCTGGATATGATCACATTTACTCCTCTGTTCAAAATTTCTTCAGTGGCTCCCCACTGTCTTTAGGATAAAATCTGAACTCCAGCAGCTGGGTCACAAATTCACTCATATTACACTCAGATGTGCAATATTATTAGTCTTCTCTCTTTCCTAGAACTGATTTGATCTTGTTCACAATGCCCCCACCCTGCTGAGTAACAGGGGCAGGGGAAACTAAAATTAATCCACTCTGGTCAACTCAGGCAGGTCTAAAAATTTATTTTAGTCAGTCTCTAAGAAATTCAGTAGGTTTGGATGACTCAGTTTTTCAGGTTATTTTACCCTTCCCTTTCTCATTTTCAAGATAGCACTTGGTTTTATAGGGATCTCACTGGGGGAAGGGGCTCCTTACCCATGTGGTCCTTGGAGTTGTGTCACTTGGTATTTGCTGAGCTATGGTTGGTCTGGTATAAATAGTGAATTACAATCCTGAGAGGTAGCTGCTACTAAAACCATTTTACAGATAAAGAAGCTGAGGCTAAAAGAGGTTGAGTAAATTGCCCCAAGATCACAAAGTTAGTTAAGTGGCAGAACCAGTAATCAACACCACCCTGATTCTGCTTGGCACTTGGATCTGCGTCTAGAATTCCAGAGATAAGTTAACATCGGATTTGGGAGCACTGAGAGACTTCATGGTATAGCTTTAGAGCTGCACTTATCCATGGGAGAATATGTCCAGTGGAATGAGAGAAGGGTCCATTCAGAACACTTAGGAATCACTTGCATATGAAGTAGGGTAGAAAGCCCTACCTGAGGGCTCCTGCCCAAGGTGACCTTTCTCTTAGGAGAGCTTCTAGGATGGAGGAGTCAGGAGCTTCTAGGATGGAGAGTCATGCCTGGTCCTATTCCAGCCAGGGCTGAGCCATCCCTTGGAATACCCCATTCCTCTCTGTCCTAGGCTCCCCCATAGCAGGGTAAAGTACAAACCCCTGACCAGTACTGGGTGGGAACTCAATAAATGTGTCAAAACAACTTATGTTGGCAGAGCTGCTCACACCTCCTGGGGCCAGGGAATGTGGAACCAACTACAGACCCTCTGAAGTGGGGATGCAGAGTCCACACCCCGGTGGGAGTGGACGTGCGGGAGTATAGGGGACTTCCAAGACCAGGAGGTTCGGTCTCCTCCCAGATGTTGTATCCCAGTGCCTCCCTCCAGATGATGGGGACAGAGACCTCTCGCAGATATGGAAGGGTGGTCTCCTGGTAGAGGGGTACGGCGGCTCTGGCCTTTCTCACATGTTGGGTGTGCAGATCTTCCGGGTGTTGAAAGTGCAAGAAATCCCCTCAAGTAGGTGGGCCCCGCCCCCTTCCCCCCAGTGGAGGGATCCACACTGAGTAGCCCCTTCAGCCCTCTTCCCGCCCCCGCCCCGCCTGCACAAGGGGCGGGCCAGTCTTCACACCGGCGCACAACCAATGGCAAGGGAGCCTGGCACGGCCAGCCAATTAACTGGCGGCAGCTGCGAGGGATGGCTCCTCCTCCGACAGGCCGCCGGCCGCTGGCCTCCGAGAAGGCGGGGCTCTTTCCCTGTTTTTGCTGCCGGCCGAGCCTGGCCGAGCCCAGCCGGGAGACCAGTCGAGCCCAGCCGAACGTAGCCGAACGCAGCCGAGCCCAGCCGAGCCCCGCGCCCAAACGGCCGCCGCCGCCCGAGCGCCGCCGTGCGAGCAGGCGAGCGGCCTCGGCCGCGGAGGAGGCGCCGCCCCAGGGGGAGGAGGTCCCTGCTCGCCGCAGACCGCCCGCGGCAGAGGCCGCCCCGGTCGCGCCGCCGCGGGAGCGGCCGGCGGAGGCTGCGCTGCGGAGGGGGAGGGTCGGGGGGAGGGGAAGTCACCCCTGCCCGCCTCCCGCTGCTCCCCGCCCGCAGGCTCTCGAGCAGCAGTCGGCGCCCTGCATCCCGCTGCCCCGGACCCTCCTGCGGGCGCGCACCGGGCTCAACTCAGGTAAGAGGGGCCCTCCCACCACGGGCATGGGGGGCGTTGAAAACCAGAGACGGAGATGAAGAGACATAGACACACACGGAGACAGAGACACAGCCGGGGAGAAAGAGACACACACAAAGACAGACACACACAAGAGACGCACAGAACTACAGAGACAGACCGCACGGAGAGGGGATAGAGACACGTCCACGGGGACAGACGGACACACAGCGGGGAAGAAAGAGAGACGGAGACACAAGAGACCCATACACACAGAGACAGGGAGAAAGAGACACACAGAGACTGATACAGAGACACACAAAGAAATAGACTGGGAGAGAAACGAGACACAAGAGAGACCCTTATAGACTCAGAGATGGGGACACAGAGAGAGACAGATATAAAGAGAGCTACAGAGAGACAGACAGGTACACACGGAGGTGGGTATACAGAGGCAGAGGCACAGATCCAGGCAAGGGAACCAAGGGACAGAGTAAGGGCCAGACACACAGACACACGCACCTGACCTGGAGAGACAGTCTCACAGAGAGGTGCACCTAGGTACACAGTCTTAGATAACACAGACCCACACATGCCTGCCAGGCCTCCACAAAGTTCCCTCTGTGTGAGCTGGCGCCTCTGGAGGTCTCCTGGGCTGGCTGGCTGGAGTCCTGAGTCAGGGGAGGTGCCCAGGCCATGTCGAAGCTGGTCACAGTGCCCATCCTTCAAGGCCTTGGGCTTCCTCAATCCCACCCACTCACACAGTTCTTCTGAGGGCTGGATGTTCAGTGGGCAGGGCCACGCCATGCCCACTGGTCAAAAGGAGAATGAGTTATAGGCTGCCTAATGCAGCTTCCCCACAGTAGCCACACCCCCATCCAGGTGCCCAGAGCCAGGTGTTGGCTCTGCGGGGTACTGAGGCCTGCTGGGAGGCCAGAGGTGTGGGAGCGGGCTGTCTTCCCTACGCCTCTCCTCCTAGGCCTAACCCCACCCCTTCCTCCTCACCACCCTTTGCCTTTGCTCTGTACTCCCCACAGGCTGAGAACTGCAGGCGGACGTCTTCACTGTCCGGGAATCATTGAGTGTGTGGACAGGACAGCCTCCTTGGAAGGCCGGCTGTACCGGAGTTCCGCCTCGGCATGGGCCTTGCCATTGAGGCAGCTTCTCAGTCTGTGCCTGTCTGAGGGTGCTGCCCGTCATGGGGGCAGCCATCTCCCAGGGGGCCCTCATCGCCATCATCTGCAACGGCCTCGTAGGCTTCTTGCTGCTGCTGCTCTGGGTCATTCTCTGCTGGGCCTGCCACTCCCGTTCTGCCAACATCGACTCCCTCTCCGAATCCAGTCCCAACTCCAGCCCCGGCCCCTGTCCCGAGAAGGCGCCCCCGCCCCAGAAGCTCAGCCATGAAGGCAGCTACCTGCTGCAGCCCTGAAGGCCCCTGGCCTAGCCCGGAGTCTGGGACTTAAGTCCACCCCACTTGGAACCTGGAATCGGGATCCCAGGGTCCAGCCAGCCTGGGGTCCAGAACTCAGAGTCCAGCCTGTCTGGAGCTGGACCCAGCAGGCCAGAGTCTGGTCGGCCTGGCTCCAAGAGGGGCTCTGCTGGCCCTCGGTAGACAGGCCTGGGGTGGGGGATTCATGAGTTGGTGCTAGGGCCAGGGCCATCTGGACTCTGCTCCATCCCAGTGGTCGGGGCTGGGTCCACCGCCCCCTAGGCCAAGCGCCTCCAGGCCCTCGAGGTTGGGGAATCAATCCATGGCAATAATGGGAGGGTGTCCAGGCTGGGCCCCTTCTCTGGTCCTCCTACTGTTTGCTGGATAATAAATGGAACTATGGCTCTACCCTGAGATTTTCTCCTCTTCCTGGGGGCCTTGCTGTAGCAAAATGAAAGGTTGTGGGTGGGCTTCCAGACACAAGTTTATTTGCACAGAGAAGGAGGGGGTAATGGTGGTTGAGGGCCAAATCCTGGGGTGAGGTGCTGGGACCAGGGCTGGAGCAGGGTGCTAAGGGCAGGTGCTGGGACCTGATCAGGGGTGTGGTCGCACACATACTGGGTGCTAAGCCTGGGCTGGGGTACCAGGGTCAGGTGCTACAAGTACGGGGTTCAAGACATGGGCCAGGCCCTGGGGCCAGGCCCTCAGGTCTTGGGTTTTACTTCCCTCACCAGGTTCAGCAGTTTGTCCAGTTTTGCGATCTCTACAGCTGGACCCTTCTGCACTTCCTGGCCCTTCTTTTCCTGGTGAGAAGGGAAGTACACATGGGGGAGGAATGGTGAGGGATGGGCCACCTCTCTCTACTTCCCAGCACCACCTCCTGTGCCCAGCTTAGGCAGCTGTGCCACGCCTCTCTCCTGCCCAATTAGATTCCGGACCCCTGCCTGCCGCCCCCAACCCCCCCAAGGATCCTTCCCCATCCCAGGTTGGGTGGCAGGGGCCCAGCTGAGGCCTGCAAGAGACATCCAGCTGTGTTTCTGAACCTCCGATCAACGTAGGATCCTTATGCTGGGAGGAGTGGGGGAAGCCAGGAAGAGCTGTAGCCCAGGGCCTCTACCTGTTGGGAGCACCCTTCCCACAGGAAGGTCCCTGGCTGAGTCCTAACACGGAGCTAAGAGGTGTGTGTTTGTGGAGGGAAAAGAGTGTGGACAAAGCCACAGGTGCCCTCACCTAGTACTGTTACCTAGCACTTTCAGGTCAGGTTGGGAGTGGGGTACCGTTTGGGGCCAGGCCCGCTGTGTCAGACATACCCAGGGTGGGGGCAGGTGTCAGGAGACCCAGGAGGGCTGATGGGATATCCCGTGTGGTTCCAGATGTCCTTGGCTGGGACTGTCCCTCAGAAGGGCGGGTCCTGAATTTATGACCCCTCACCCCTGCCTACAGGCCACACTAATCCTTTAGCTGGTAAGCTGGGCCCTGAGAAAAAGAGAGCTGGGACACTGGGGTATGTGTCACTCAGGCCCTGAGAGCTCCCTGGCAGACCAGCACCAGTGCCATCCTCCCTTCTGTCCAGGCGGTGGGGTGTGGGCTAGGCTGGGGCAGCTGCCATTTCCTGCCTTCCCTTTGTGCCCGGGCCCCTGCCCTCTCAGCCACCTGTGCCCACTGCTCACTGGCACCTGCCCCAGCCTTGCCTGCTGAGGGCCCAGTGTGGATCTGGCCCGGGCTATGAGGTGGGAGGAGAATGCAGGGCCAGCAGGCCCCTTCCTGGCCCCATCTTGCCTGCTGCCACCCTGTGGAACTCAGATCTCCTCCTGGTGTGACCCCTGCGCCTGTTCCCAAATCTGTCTCCCCCTCCCCGTGCGGCCCAGTGCCTTTGCCACTCCCCGGCTCACCTCTGCATTCCTGAGGCAGAGGACAAAGATGTCTTTTTCTCTCTCACCCCCCTCTCCCTCCCAAATTAACCTCGTGTTCTCTTGCCCTCACCTCACCTCCTGGGAGTCAGGAGATCTGGCTTTTAGTTCCAGCTTTGTCATTAACTCCCTATATGACTTTGGGCAACTTCTGCCCAAACTGTTTCTATCTATACTGCAGTTGGGGAAAGTAGGCCTTGACCTTTGACAAGTTGGGCTCTGACACCAATCCTGGGAAGCTCCTTGGGCTGGGAAGTCGGGCCTCTGTGGCCAAGCCCTCTTGGGAAGATCAGGGAGACTGCAGCCTGCAGAGAGGGGCGGTAGGGATGCCCAGAGGACTTCCTTTGGCCCGAATCACTTGGCTGCTAATAGAGTCAGGTGGCGATTTCACAGGAACTGCCAATCCACCCAAGAACTAGCCCCCAGCTATCACCTGCTCAGGTCCTCTGATTCCCAGGTACCCGTGTCCTCAGGTCCTCAGAGATATAGATGCTGAGCATTGCTCTGAGAGGAGCTGGGACTGTGGGAGATCCTTGCATCCCTGGGTCAAAGTGGGCAGGGCAGGCCCCCACCCAGATCTACTGCCTTCAAGGTGTGATGGTCATACCCCAGCCCCAAGGGGTCACCACCATCCCTCCCACAGGGCTGTCCAGCTCTCCTAGCTCAAGCCTGGGTTTCTCTCCTCACTAAATTAAGAGCAGATTTTATCTGTTCCACAAATTATACTGCCTTCTTCCCCCTCCTTGAGGCCAGCTAGCTGGGCTTAGCAGAGTTTTAGACCACACCCAACCCCCCCCCCCCCATCCTATCCCATCCCATCCCACCCCCAGCCCACCACGGCCTCTGGGCCACAGCTGCAGGCACTCAGCAGCCTTCTGAGTATTTATAGCCAAGTTCACCCCTTCCCCCAGCTGGCTACAATTACAGGCCCCGCCAAATTCCCAGCCCTTGCCTCCCTGGCCCTGGTGGGGAATAGGCCAGGCTGGCGCGAGAGGGTTAGTGCGGTGGCCCCTGCCTTGGTAGGCAGCAGTTGAAAGAGACAGGCCCCTGCTCTTGCCTCAGACTGCAAGTAAATGCCTCAAACTGCAACCAGGGGGTACAGTCATCAGGGCAACATGGCCCAGCTCCGGCCCAGCTCTGATGCTGGCCCAGAACCTGGCAGGAAGCAAATTCCATTTTCTCTCCTAGCGCCCAAATGGACAGGACTGGGCTCTAGGTTTTTGGACGCTGGATTTTTAAGTTGGACCTCTGGGCGCTGGATTCTAAGGCCTGGGTTCTTAAGTCTGAATTGGGACTCTGAGAGCTAGACTTCGAGGTCATGGCTCTGGGCTTGGTGGCCTGTATTCAGGGCCCTTGGGCTCTGGGCAGGGCCTCCGGATCATTAGAGATTCCAGAAAGGAACCAGAGCTCAAAAGGAGGACTGCCTAGCTGCTGACCTAGTTACCCTCCTCATGGCTCATTTCCTACTTCCGTGTGGACCCGGAGCTCCCAGTTCAGAAGCCCTGTGCGAGCCCAGCCAATGAAGCAGAAACTAGGCCTCAAGCCCCTACCTGCATGACACCAAACAAGCCAATGATGCCCGTGTGCTTCCCCCAGGCTTCGGGTCCTCATAGTCACCTGCTTACCTGATGTCTCCACCTGGGGGCCCCACAGGTAACTCAGATTCAGCATGTCAGAACTGATCTGTCTCCTGCTTCCCCTGTGCTCCTCACTTGGGCGATGACACCACCCTTACCCTGGGCCCCCAAAGCCAGAAACCTGGGGGCCACCCCCTGGCTCCTCCCCTTTCTCTCAACCCCCTGCCATCCTGGAGACTTTCTCTCACGGCAGCCCAAACTCCCCAAAACCGTACCTTCGGCATCTTGCGCAAATTGGGTGAGAGCTTGAGGCAGGTGACGTGCCCACGATCATCGCCCACAATGATGATGGGGTGGATGGGGTTGAACTGCACATGGGTGAGCTTGTTCTTCTTTCGGGCCACCACAGGCTGGTTGCATATGGCCTCGTACTTGTTGATGGACAAGTCAAACACGTGGGTCTGTGAAGAGGTGGGTGTCAGCACACTCGGGGAAATGAGACCCCTGTCGCCCACCTCAGAGTAACTGCCCCTGAACTTTCTGGGGAAAGTCGACAGAAGCCTAGGCAGTGTGAGAGGCAATTTGTGTCTCTGTTTCTCCTGTGGTTGAGGGAATGGGGATAAAACGTTTAGGAAAAAATTTAAGTCTATGCAGAATTAACAGAGCAGCTGCCATTTATGGAGCACTTACTATGTACTAGACTCTGGGCAAGCGTGTCACATGGTTGCATCATCGAATTATAATCCTCACAGCCACTCTATAAGGTAGGTTCTGTTATTATCCCCATTTTATAAATGACGAGAAAGAGGCTCTTAAGGCTAACTTGCCAGTAAGTGGCAGAGCCAGGTTTTCTACCAACTAATATATGTCAGGTGTTCAGAGAGTGCATGTCATAAAGGTGCTCAACAGGGACTTCCCTGGTGGCGCAGGGGATAAGACTCCGCACTCCCGATGCCGGGGGCCCAGGTTTGATCCCTGGCCAGGGAACCAGATCCCACATGCATGCCACAACGAAGAGTTCGCATGCCACAAATAAGGAGCTGGCGAGCTGCAACTAAGGAGCCCGCCTGCCACAACTAAGACCGGGTGCAACCAAATAAATAAATATAAAATAAAATAAAACTGTTTAAAAAAAAAAACGGTGCTCAATAAATGTTTGATCTTATTTTTACCGCATCCTAAGTCCGAACCATTAGCAACTCTTGCCTAGATGACTGTGGCAGCATCCTAACTGGTCTTCCTGCTTCAGCTCTTGCCTTTCTATCATCCATCCTTCATGCAGCAGCCATACTTACCTTTAAAAAATCTAAAATCCTCCGATAGTCTCCCTGGGCACGCTACATAAAATCCAGATGTGCTTACTCTAGATTCTGCACTGTCTGCTCTCATCTCAGGCTCTCACCCCTTTGCCTACTAGACCCCAGCCACCCTACCTGCCTGTTTCTTAAACCCTTCCAGCTAATTCTCCCCTCAGGGCATTTGCACTAGCTGTTCCTCTGTCTGGAATGCATCCCCGCATCTTCACCTGGCTGGCTCTTTCTTGCGACTCAGCTCTCAGCTTGAATGTCACCTCTTTAAAGAAGATTTCCCTGACCACTCTATCTAAGAAACCACCGAGTCCTTTTCTTTTACATCACTCTCTCTCGTTTTAAAGATATAACAGTGTTGTGAAGATAGAACTCACATACTATAAAATTTACCCATTTAAAGTATACAATTCCTCTTTTATAGTATGTTGACAGTTATGTAACCATCACCACAACCAATTTTAGGACATTTTCATCACCCCCAAAAGAACCCTTATACCTATTAGCAAGTCATTCCCCGTTTTCTCCCAACTCCTCTAGCCCTAGGTAACCACACATCTACTTTGTCCCTATAGATTTGCCTATTCTAGACCTATATAAATGGAAGCATACAATGTTTGGTCTTTTGTGACTGGCTTCTTAACCTAAGCATTTTTCAAGGTTCATTCACGATATAGCATGCATCAATACTTCATTCCTTGTTATTACTGAATAATACTCCTTGTGGATATAGCACCTATTGTTTACCCATTCATCAGTTGACAGACATTTGGGTTGTTTCTACTTTTTGGCTGTTATGAATAATGCTGCTACAAACATGGGTGTACATACATCATCCTCTTTTAATCTCTGCCTAGCACTTAAATCTATTGGGGGTTTTGTTGTTGTTCCTTTTGTCTCTTTCCCTTCACTGGAACGTAAGTTCTGTGACAGCAGGAACCTGAATCACCAGGCCCTGGCCTGGAGCTGGGAACCACAGTTGACCCTTGGTTACGCATTTGTTCAGCAAATAGATGACTGACTTGAGGGTGATGCGTTAATCACTATATTCTTTTCTGGTAGGTGCTTCTCAGTTTATATCAAAGTCCAAAAGGAAAATGTACTGCAGAAGAATTTTCTCACAAACTGTTTCTGAACTTTCACCAACTCTCATTGCGGCATAGAGCCCCTTCCATCTCCCCTTCTCAGACTCAGCTTGCACACTCCCAGGGATGGGGACCTTGTTGCCTTTTAGACACTATTTCCATCACAGATCAACTCTGGCTCAGAAGTTTTTCCTTACATCAGGTTGGCACCTGCCACCCTGCAGCTCCCTCCCCAGGGCCCTCAGAGAGGATAACTGCTCCTCATGGTACCTTAACCCCCAGAGTGCTCTCTCCTTCAAGGTGAACAGCCCCACTCTCTCCTCCAGGCCTCATGGGATGAATGATCCCTCTTTTGACAGGGCCCTGGGTGGCCTGGCCCTTGAGGATACACAGTCCTTATGTTCTGCCTTCCCCCACCTGACCTGGGCATGGCGTGGGCTCTCCAGGAGGGAGACCTTGAGACAGCTCATCCTACCTTCAGTAGGGGGTCAGCTGGGTCAGGAAGGGGGCGCTCACCTTCCCATTGGTGGTGACTGCTGCAAACACAGTGGAAGAGTATGGGGCCCAGGCCACGTCGCCCACGGCTGAATTTAGGTCATAGATGAACATCGGGGTCCTGCAGGGGGGAGGGGTGGAAAGCTCAGGGCACAGAGGGCTTACGGTGCCAGAGCCCCGCCGGCCCCAGCCCAGGGTGGTGCCTGAGGGAGGGCAGGCCCCTCACTTGATGGTGTGGTCCCAGATCTTCACGGTCCAGTCGGAGCTGCAGGACATGAAGACCTTGGTGTGGTAGGGGTTCCAGGACACAGCATCCACTGCCATGCTGTGGGCGTCATAGGTGCTGAGGAACTGGTTGGAGTAGGATTTGGAGCACTGGGGTGAGGGTGGGGAAGCGGGGTTCAGGAGTGAGAGAGGCCAGCAGCCACCACTTCCCTGGGGGCCCTAAAGGGTCAGGCCCTGAGATTCCTCTTCTGTCCTCACCCCACATCACTGTCACAGCTGAGCTGGGACCAAGCTCTCGGCTGCATTTCTCACCCTCAAAGCAACCAGAGAGAAAGGAGGGGCTTAAGGGGCTGGGCAGGGGAGTCTTCCTGGAGGGTGAGGGAAGTCTGCCCAGAGGATTCCAGGTCTGGCAGAAAAGGCCTTCCCTCCCTGAACCCAGGCAGAGCAGGTGTAAGGGGCCCTGGGGGAGGTGTGGTGTCTCGCCTGTGTCCAGACCAAGGCCTGTGGACGGGCAGACAGAGTGCTGGATCCACCTGCACGGACAGAAGCCTTGCAGCAGTGATAAACATCCCACCTTGCCCAGGTGAGAGCAGGTACAGAGCCTGCAGCAAGTCCCAATCTCACGATTTCTCATTCGGTTTCTTGCCCTGACCAGCAGGCCCCTCACACCCTCCCTCCAGGAGACTGAGTGGCCAACTAGCCTCTTACTCTCTCCCGCATGGCCACTGGGAGGGGGGTGGGGGTGGGGACCTCTTTTACATTCAGACCAGCTCTGCCTGGGCCTCAGGGGCTCCCGGAGGCGGCCTGTAATTAACATTCTGAGTCTCAGAGCCTAAGAAAAGCTTGCGGCAGAGCTATTTCTGGGTGGATGAAGGTTCAGAAGGATGTTCACCTACTAACACTGAGACTTGGCAGAAACTGGCCCTGAAGTTCCATCCCGCTGCCGGCTGGGATGAACCCAGTATTCAGAGATAAATTTTCTTGTTACCTGGCCTTGGAAGCTCAGCTCAAGTTCAGATCTCCTCCAGGAAGTCTCCCCAGAATGTTCCAAGCCCCCCAACCTCCACTCCCAGGAAGGGAGCAGGACCCAGAGGGAAGGATGCTGGGCTGGGCCAAAGTCACCTTCTAGATTCTCCATCCCCTTTCCTGCACTCGGCCACTCTTCCCGCCACCCAAGCAGGTCAAGAAATGCATTCTCTTCCCGCAAGAAGCCTTCCAGAACTGATGAGCCCTAAGATCTGTCCGAGGGTCTTTTGAGAACGATAAGCTCCCAGGTCTAAGAGGCCCTGTAAGGAGCTGGCATTGAGGGCAGTGCTGCCTCACCTTGTAGATTTTCCCCTCCTCTGTGCCCACTAGGAACAGGTAGTCGATCTCTTTGTGGAAGTCAAAGGCAGTGCCACAGCCTTGGGAGAAGAGGGAACAGTTTTAGGCCAGTTCTGGGAGGGAGGCTCCCAGCACCTCCTCTACCCAGGATGGCCTGAGCCCAGGTGCTTGTGAGGGACGGCTGGGGCCAGCCAGGCAAACAGAAACTGGGTCTCTGGCCTGCAGCTTGTCCCGGGCAGTTGGGACTCTGCAAACGGGCCAGGGCTTCTGCAGACAGGAATGGGGCCTGGATAAACAAGGCAGGGATTGAGTTAAACAGGGTCAGGGTCAGGGTAAACAGGGACAGGGTCTGCAAACAGGGATATGGTCTGTGCAAACAGGGTTCTAGTCTGCATAAACAGGGGAGGAATTGAGTAAACAGGGAGAGGATCTGGGCAAACAGGGACCTGATCTGCATAAACAGGGCTGGATCTGCATAACAGCACCCAATCTGCATAAACAGGGAGGGTCTGCAAATGGCCAAGGGCTGGGTGCACTGGGCCAGGCTTTCTCATTACCTCCGGTCAGGCACAAGTGGAGGCACGGTGAGGCAGAAAGAGGGAGGACCAGACACCTCATGGGCTGGGGTGACGTGGCCAGGCGTGGATGTGAGGGGCTGGGGCTCTTACCCACTGTGTGTATCTGCAAGCCCTCGAGACCCTCGGTCGTGCTGTCCTCCACCTTCAGCTTGATGACATCTGTGTGAACCAGCTCGCTCTGCAGTCACACAGGGAGGGGGAAGCACGTGGGTGGGGCTGGACCGGCAAGGTTGGGGGTCCCTCTGTCATTCATCTCCCCCCACTCCCTCTCTCCACCCCGGCATGACCCTTTCTGGGAAACAGGCACCTTCACGAGTGTCCAAGACACGATCCTGCCATCAGATGATACAGAGAAGAAGTTAAGGTTGTGGTCCATGTCATCCTTCTGCCACTTGACCTGAAACATCCCAAACTATGAGCTCTAGGGTGTTGGGTTAGGGCCCCTCAAGAACCCGTCTGAGGTCCAGAAGCCAGTTCTGGGAGCCCATATCTCAGAATCCCCTGATTTCCCCGCCCTCCCTCCTTCCACTCATTTCTCTCTCCCTGAGCATCCTGAGGCAGCAGGCCAGTCGGGGCACTGCCCAGTGTCCGGGCTCAGCACTGGAGGTGCCCGGTTCCTCCCTGGGTTGAGTTTTAGGAGCCCAGTTGTAAGAAGGCAGTGGCTCTGGGTTTGACCTCCTTACAGAGCCTGGGAAGGACAGAGCCCATCAACCAGCTTCCTCATTTACAAAACAGGAGCCATGATAGCACGGGCTTGTTGTAAGGAATAAATGAAACAATGAGTGTGAAGCCCTTAGGCCAGAACATTGCAAATATGAAGTGTTCAATAAATATTATTAGCTGATATCCTCAGTATTACCATCATGCTAGGAATCAGGGTGGCAAGGCTCTCGGGAGGCTTTTTCCTGCTTCCTTGGGCAGTGGGGAGGAACAGCCTCCCTCCACCACCCTCCCCATCCAGGCTTGGCCTTCTCTAGGCGGCTCTCTTCTGTTCCCAACTTCACTTCACCACTAGCCCCTGCTTCCAGAATCTTGCTCCCAGATCTCAGATGTGAGCTGCATTTCTCCATCTGCAAATTGGGGTTAATAATCCTGCCCCACCCATCTTCTCTGGGCTGGAAGCAAACATATGCGAAAGTGTTTGGGAGACAGAGCTGTCGTCTTATGAAGATGACACGCTTGAGGCTCAAGTTTCTGTTGCCAGATGTGGAGGCCTGGCCAAGCCACGTCCGGGAGAGCTGGGGCAGGGCTGGGTGCCCAGATCTTCCCACCCTCCAGTTCCCTCCAGGCCTCCTGTGCTGGGGCCACTGTCCCTTCCCCCTGTCACAAGCAGAGGCCCAGTGAGGGAGGACAGGAACCCAGGGCTGCTGCCTGTAACCACAGTTGTCACCTGGCCCTTGAGGGGTGTGTGTAGCAGGGAGGGGATTGCTCTTCCGGGGCCACGCCCCAGGCCTGACTGGTCAGAGCTGCAGGAGGGCAGACCCAGTCCCGCCTGGGTCTGTCTGGGCAGGCTGCTCTTTTGTGCGTTCACTGGGGGGCCTAGAACACCACAGAGCTTGTGAGGCACAAGTCAGAGCAGCCCTGATGCTGAGACCGTTTCCTCTTCTGTGTAAAGGCAGTCCCTTTAAAGGGGGGAGGGGACAGGGGGTGTCAAAGGCCAGGCTGTAAGAGGCGCGAGGGAGCTGCCAAGGGAAGTGTTTAATGAGCGGCGCCAGCATGCACGGAAATTGTATTTCACACCCCACTTAGCAGCCTGATGCCCAGCTGGGGGGTGGTGTGTGTGTGTATATGCAATGAGCCATGTACGTGTGTGTGTGCGTGTGTGTGTGCAAGTCACACACGTGCTCCTGGGGTCCAGGTGGGAGGGTAGGAATAAAGAGGGCCAAGAGGGGGCAGGTGGAAGTGGGGTTAAGACAATACATGAATGCCCAGGAAGCAGGTGGTAGGGAGGAGACGGAGGCCTGTTTCACCAATTCCTTCTCTTTTGCCTTATCTGATTAGGGCAGGCATGTTTGACCCCAGGGGTCTGCTCATATCCTTCCTGCCCCCTTCCCTTCCCCCGTGTAGCACAGAATATACACACACACACACACACCCTGCAGATGTCGTGGTTGAGGCTTCACAGCGGGGCCTGAACAGGGCTGCACTCTCCTTCGGACAGACGGTTCTCTCCCTGGCTCCAAAACCTTCCATGGCTCCCCACTGCCAACGGAACAAAGTCCGTCTGCCCCCAGCCTGGCATCTGAGATCTAAAACAACCTATCTCGTTCCTCCCAAGACACAGTCCCGTTGAGAAGGACTTAGACTCTGATGTCTCTGACGCCTCATTCGTCAGCCTGGCTCTTCTTCAAGCTCCAGGATATACAGTCAACTGCCGGTAGGACATCTCCTCCTCTGGCTTCTTATATTAACTTCCGGCCAGAAATCCATGGATTTCCTACTGGGTCCCCCAAGCCGGAGTCCCAGGCACCATCACCAATTTTTCCTTTTCCCCATATCCAATCAGTCGTTTCCTGTTCATGATTTGACTGCCTCGACAGCTCTCAACCCTACCTCCTCATTTTTATCTCCACTGCCCCTGTTGTAGCTCAGGCTTCAAGATCTCTCATGCCGTGGCCAGAGGACATCTCCAAGACACTACCTGACTGTGGGACTTCTCTGCCCCAAACCCTCTGATGGTTGGGCACTCTCGTCTTATTCATACATCGGGCTTCTGTACTGACACTTCATTTGAGACCACTAACATGCAAAGTCCAAGCTTCCTACTTGCTAGAGAAGCACACTCACGACTGAGCTCAGGAGTCCCTGACGCTGAGCTCCACGCGGTGTGTTGTTGCCCAGCAGGCCCCTCTGCTTGCCCGTGTCTTTCCGGTGCACGCGTGACCCCTTTGTACCCTTCTTCATCTAACGAATACTCCCTCATTCTTCACGATTCAGCTTAGGTGTTCCTTCCTTTAGGAAGACCTCCCTGGCCCTCTGGCCCCTGGTCCCCATCCCAGACAATCTGGACAAGCCTCAGCGCCCCCATGAGCCCTCCTTAGCACACTCCGTATCCTGCTCAGCTGTGGCTGCCGTATCCAGACACCAAGCCCTGAGCATCCTCAGCTCCCAGAGGAGAGAACAGGCAGGAGTTGATGAATGAATGGATGAATGAGGAGGCAGGGAGGGAATGAGAGCGAAAGAAGAGAACAGGAAGTCATTAAAGGAGTGAGAGGCAGGCCCCTCCCATGTCGCAAGCCCTGGTTCCAGCCAAGAACTCTGAGTCTTCGGTTTTGCAAAGGCAGCAGCCCTGTTTTCCTGACAGGATGGTGGGAGAACAGAAGGCCACCCCGTCCAGTGTCCCTGGCACCCGCCCAGTGAAGGGGAAACTGTGTCTCCTGCACACCCTACTTCTCTCTCCAACCTGCGACTTGATTCAGAGAACAGAGCAGAGTGGGAGTAGGGTAGTTGGCCTTGGCCCCTCGCCCTCTCCTGGGCTTGAGGAGGATAGTCAGGCCACCCGGAGATGCTCCGTGCTTGGCCCTGGGCTGTCTGCCCTTGCTAGGAAAGCCGGGCCGGGGCTGGTGCTGGTTCAGTTTGATCAAAGCGAGTCTTTTCTCCTCGCCCTGGGCTTTAAAGTCTCTGCAGACACCCTCCCCGTGTCTGGAGACTTCTGCGGGCCTGGACGCGATGAATGGGGAGGTGGGCTTTTCAGAGGAGAGAACTCCTGAGGCTGCAAGTCGGGCTCCTGCTTTGGTCGAGAACTGTGGGGAGGGTGTTTAGGGGGAGGGGGTGCCCCAGCTCTGGGTAAAGGATGAAGCTGAGAGGCCATCATATCCCCTGTGCCTGGACAGCCCTCCCTCTGCTCAGGCCTGTCTGGGAGCTGAGAGCCAGTGCCTGGGGTGTCCACATGACTCAGGAAGCTCAGGGCCAGACAGGCAGGGGTGCAGAGCCTGCCTGCAGACCCTGTCAGGGCAAGGGGGAGAGGAAGGTGAGAAGACAGATCTCAGCACTGCCTGAGGAGCCCAGAGGCCTTGGGCAACTTGAGGCAGAAATCTATGCTTAGACTCTCCCAGGCCTGCCCATGGGGTGAGGGTACACAGCCTCAGAAGGAGGGGGACCTTTGGAACACAGTGAGGAAGGGCCTGCAAAGCCAGAGCTAAGAGACTCTGAGAATGAAACTGTGAAATCCACTCCCAGCACAATAAGATGGGAGACACAGAGTCAGGGTGAAACCTAGCCCCAGTGACTAGGTAATGGTCCCATCCTATGCCTGACTGGAGAAGATGGGTGTTACACAGAAGCCTCAGGGACAGACATCACCTACCAGGCCTTACAGCCCCACCAAGAAGGCAGAGAACGGGCAGTGCCTACCCCTATCTGGGAGTTCCCCAAATCTAGCCCAGATGGCAGAAGAGAGCCCCTGTGGGGAGCTGAGGAAGATCATAGACCCTTGGAGCCCTTGACACACTCAGCAGAAGCCCATCAGGCCCTGGGGGCTTCCCACCACGGGCTCTGAGTCACTGACCACTACTTCTAAGAGATCCGAGATCCTTAGCAGACAGATGGGCCCTGCTTGATGGGAGCTCTGAGGCAGCGGACCCCAGCTCTTACCACAAACCGTCTTGACTCCTGACGCCTCGTCTGTGCCCTTCTCTGCCCCTTCTCACACCCAGCTCCTTGGTCTCTAAGCTGGTAGCTGTCATCCGCATGCCCTTGCCTGTGGCCCTCTCCTCCCCAAGGCCCCTCGTCCAGTGGCTCCCAGGCCCACACGCTACTCAGTCCCACCCACTTCTCCCACCCTGGTCCAGGGCTGACCTGCCACACGGGGTCTGTGTGCTTGCCAGACTTGGCTGAGCTGCGAAAGGAGGGCTGGGAGTAGGGCTTCTTGAGGTTGTAAATGGCCACGTTGCCGTCGTAGTGGCCCACCACCACTAGGTGGGGGTGGTCCACGTGCACATCCAGGCACAGGATGCCGCTCTCACTGCTGAAGGTGTACTCGGGGAAGCTGGGGTTCTTCATGCTATAGAAGAGCAGCATGCCCCGGCTCTGCTTCCTGAAGTCATCTGGCCCAGGGAAGAGGGCGGCGGTGATTGGACAGTCCCTGCTGGGGAAGCCCCGGCCCCTCCCTCACAGGGTGGACAAGCCCTGCCCAGTCCTGCCTCTGACAGAGAGCGTGGGAGACCTCTCGGGGCTTCATCTTCTCTGTCCGTGAGACAGAATCATGCGACTTGACCCACCCCCTTCTCAGGGTTCACGAGAGGATCCAACAGATAAGGTGACCGGGCATATCTGAGGGACGGACATTCTCCTTAGTCTCCCTGGGGTACAGGAAAGGGGGGGCTGCAGGCTCAAAGAGTTGTTAAGTGAAGAATGTGGGTGGGCTTGGGAAGGAGCAGTATCCTCAGAGAGGGTCCAGATGCCCAGCCCATCTCCTGCCCTTAGGTGCTGGGATAATGGCCATGTACCCCTCGTCCCCAGCCAGGGATAGGGGTTCAGTCTGGACTAACACGGAATTGCCTGTAGGAGTCCCACACTAGCCACCTGTGGGCATCTTCCCAGACCCTCTGGTCCCACAGTCCCCAGTTGCAGCCTGAGCCCTAGCTCTAAGTACGCTCCCAGATTCTAAAGGTCCCAGGCCAGCCAGTCAGACTTCCATAGGCCACAGTGCTATCCCTCTGGCCTGGGCGCAGCCTTCGGTGATCAACAGTGGACCGCTCAGCAGATGTCCTCCTCCCGGCCCGCCCCACGGCAAGGGAACGCCTCCCACACTCCTTCATGCTCCGCGCACGTGGCGCCCATCCGGATAATGCAGTCACTGAATGGAATACAGTCCCAGCCGTCCACTCCCGCTCTCCCGCCACCAGCCCAGGACCCTCCCAAGCTCAGAAGAGCCAGAGCTGGAGAGGTGGAAGTCTAGAGCAGCCCCCTGTCTTGGGGGCCCTATGCTAAGGCAGTCTTTTAGCTCTACCAGCCCCCCAGGGCTATCTCCTCTGCCCCTGGCCACTGCAGGCCTGCGCCCTCCTCCCAGAGTGGCCAGTCCTGAGGTGAGAAGCCCATGGGCGGGAAGGATAGGTAAGCAGCCCCAACTTGGTGAGTTTTTTTTGTGTGTGTGTGGTACGCGGGCCTCTCACTGTTGTGGCCTCTCCCGTTGCGGAGCACAGGCTCCAGACGCGCAGGCTCAGCGGCCATGGCTCACGGGCCCAGCCGCTCCGCGGCATGTGGGATCTTCCCGGACCGGGGCACGAACCCGTGTCCCCTGCATCGGCAGGCGGACTCTCAACCACTGTGCCACCAGGGAAGCCCTTGGTGAGTTTTGCTGAGTCATTCTCTCTGTCTTGTGTCTAAGACTGCCCCTTTCTTGAGGGAGCAGGTGACTGGGCTGGGCTCAGGGACAGTCTGGGCTGGGCTCCCTGGGCTCTGAGCCCAGCTACGACCAGGTCCCAGCTATCCTCACCCTGGGCACTCTGCAAGCACAGCGGATGCTTCCTGGGAGCCAGGGTTAGGGAGCAGGGAGCAGCCAGGAGCCAGGCTGGCCTTAGGTGGGCAGAGCTGGAAGCTGAGGCCAGCCGGCCTGCCCACCAGCGCAGCTGTCTGTGGGGGAGCCCACCTTCCCTTGCCGTGGCTAACTGTCACCAGCTCTGGGACTCCTGTCAGGAACCCCTCCCCTGATCAACTGCACGGGAGTCTTCCTGTGCAAGGAGGGGGCTGCCCCTGGAGTGGAAGGTACAAGGGTCCAGCCTGAGCCACGGGGAGGGCACGCAGTGGTTCAGGAAGGAAAATGCTTCTGCTCTGGGGAAAGTGAGGAAAGCCAGGTTGGGTCACCCTGTGCCCGGCACTATCTCAAAGACTGGCCTTGAGGTGGGGGATGGGAGCTGGCAGTACCTCACCGCGTAGGGCTCCAGGCTGGGCCCCAAGGGCTGACTCTTGAATTCAGGGAGAGAATTCAGTTGGCTGAGGGGAGTGTCTTTCCCACCCAGACCAAGAAGGGCTTGAACCGGGCAGTGTGACAGTCACTTGCCGTTCCTTTAATTCATGACCCAAATCCTGAGCACCTGATCTGGGCCTCCCCCTGGGCTGAGCCTGGCAGGGACAGACACACCCCACTGGAGACGTGGGCTTGCCCTCAGCAGCCCCTAGTGTGGTGACAGGGAGCCAGAACCCATGGCTGAATGGGCAAGCCCTTGCTGGGTAATCAAAGTATTAAATGCCAGGCCAGAGGTGAGCTGTAGATGCCCTTGACATCCAATCTGGCCTTGATGCCGGGCAAGACTGACAGAATGGGAGTGGGCGGGCCAGAGGGCGAATGAAAGGCAGGGTGGCTGGGTGAGTGACGCTCACGCTGAGTTCTCAGATGCTCTCCTTATAGCACCAAGGGGCAAAGGCAGGCATGACCTCACACTTGCTCTCACTGTGCCACGGTATCTGGCCCCTTGAGGGACAGCAGTGATGACTTTCTCTAGACACGCTTCCAGCACTGTGTGCCCCTGCACTCACACACAGCCTTCGTGACCAGTGGAACCAGGAAAGGAGGGTTGGAAACCCTAGGTCGGCTTAGTAACTCTGCAGTGAGGACATCTCTGACCCACTCACAGAACCACTGGGACTAGACACTGAACTATGGCCCCTGGATTTTATAGCTGGGTAAACTGAGGCCAGAGGGGAGAATGGTGTCCCCTAGTGCGTTAGACCCATTGCTTGGTGTTTGCCACACCCAATAGCCTGTTTATCGCTGCAGTTACTCTGCTCAGGGTAGTGGCACTAATCTGATCTTTACATGGAGGTGGAGGAAGGAGGAGAAGGGTGCACCAGACCTGTTGGGGTGGTGGGGCGACTGGCACAGCCAATCCTTCCAGAATCTTGGACTAGAGAATGAGTAAGGGCCAGGGCAGTCAGGCATGACGAGAGAAAACTTCTGGCAGAGAGAAGCGTGGATTTCATGAGGCAGGGACACAGAGAGCAACCAGCCACACTAAGGCCTGAGGTCCTGCCTGCGTTCCCAGGCCACATGCATCCTGACAGTAAGCCTCCCGTTCTTAACCTGGCCCTAGGGGTCTCTGCTATTTGCAACCAAACAAGCCCTCCCGACATAAAGATCACAGCTTCTCGGGACTTCCCTGGTGGCGCAGTGGTTAAGAATCTGCCTGCCAATGCAGGGGACACAGGTTCGATCCCTGGTCCGGGAAGATCCCACATGCCGGGGAGCAACTGAGCCCATGCGCCACAACTACTGAACTACTGAGCCCACATGCTGCAACTACTGAAGCCCATGCACCTAGAGGCTGTGCTCTGCAACAAGAGAGGCCACCGCAATGAGAAGCCCACGCACCGCAACGAAGACCCAATGCAGCCAAAAAAAAAAAAAAAAGATCACAGCTTCTAATCATGGCTAGACCATGTGTTTCCTGAATTCCAGTTCAAGGCTTTGTCTGCCAAACCTCACCAGGAAAGCAGAGAAAAATTCTCATTCGGCTGGGGCTTCCTCTCCACTCTGTCTTATTCTATGATCTTCTCATGCCCATCTCCAGCCCCCTATGAGACCTCACTGTTCCACTCTCTAAGTGTGCCCAATGTGACATCACTGCCCTAACCTGCAACGGTGCCAGCATGATAGCATCATCTTGTCTTCTAGAAGTCCTAAAATGACATCACTACTCAGACCACCAATGGTCTCCACGTGATATCGTTGCTCAGGCTACCAGCAGTCCTAGTGACATCATCGCCCAGCCTGCCATCATTCCCAGTACGATGCTGCCAGCCAGGTCACCAGCAGTCCCAGTAAGACATTGGCATCAAGGTCACCTACAGCACCTCAGTTCCCAGTGAGAGATAGAATCCTATCAGGCTCAAGGCTCACAGAGCCTTGGGCCCTGGGCCCTGGGGTACTTTGTCCTGAATCCCACAGACTACCTGGCTCCCCACAGCAGGACCGGAGGGCCCAGTGACACAGATGGGAGCCCCCGACTCCACACTCCATTACATAAAGAGGCAGGAGCCCTGAAGTCTGGGGCCAGTGAAGGAATTCCAGGTTATTCTAGGCCATAGGATTTCAGAGAGTATGTGTGGCTGGGTGAAAGGGAAAGAGGAATAGAGGAAGGGAAAGGGAGAGAAAGACAGAGGGAGGGCGGAGGGGAGGTGGGGAGGAGAAACCACGTGGTGTGTGACTCCAAGACAGGGGGAGAGGGCCGCTGGCCTGGCCTTAGCTCCACTTTGCACTTTTGCCCTTCTCCAGGAAGCCTTCTAGACCGTTCAGCGTCTCCTCTGTGAGTGCCCACCCTACCCCCACGAACTCCTCTACCTGTACCGCATTATTACAGGTGGCTGTGAGCAGGTCTTTTCCTTAGCCTGCCACCAAAGGATGGAGTGAGGGAGCCTGCCCTGGCGTGGCCCAGCAGGCTTACTCTCTCCAGTGAGAGAGTTGCCTCCTGCTAACCCTGCTCTGCTGGATAATCTCTAAGGCCTCCCTGACTCTGACCTTCAATGATCCACGAGATTTGGGGGAGGAGAATCAACTCCCTAATAGAGCCTGATCTGGTGCTTCTCAGAAAGCCATGGTCTCAGGGGACGGGTGGCTTAATTCCACCATAGACCAAAGCTCTCACTGCCCTCAGCTCTCTCTGCCAGGGCCCTAGCAGAGTAGTGCCCAGTGAGTAGCATGGATGGATGCCTTCTTGGACTGGCAATCACCAGTGTGGGCCTCCGCCTCACAGCTCTACCCCTGCCCTACAAGGAAGAGCTCTAGATCACTCTGGAGAGTTCTGGCTGTCAGGAGAAGCCTGGGCTTTGGCTCAGGATTCGGGGATGGCAAGGCAGACAGAGGGCATGTTGGGGCATCTGGCTAAAGCCAGGTCAGTGGTCAGAGGGAAGTAGATGCCAAGCTGCAGAGACAACGATACCAAGACAGTGTCGGTCAGCAGGCCTCCTCCTCTCTTCCTGTGGCTCCCAAACGAATCCAGCCCAGAACTGACTCTAAGGCAGCAGCTGTTTAATGACTCCCTTTTTAAGGCATGAAAAAGGCACTCGGAGGGGGCTGTGGTAGGCATAATAATGCCCCCCAAATGTCCATGTCCTAATCTCCGGAGCCCATAAATACGTTACTTTGCACAGAAAAAGGGATTTTGTAGATGTGATTAAATTAAAGACCTTGAGGTGGGGAGATTATCCTGGATTATCCGGGTGGACCCAGTGTAATCACAGGAGTCCTTATAAGGGAAGGAAAGAGGCAGGGGAGTCAGAGAAGGAGGTGTGACAACAGAAGCAGATATCGCAATGATGCAATTGCTAGCTGGAAGGAGGCCACAAGCCGTGGAATATGGGCAGCCTCCAAACTGGGAAAGGCAGGGAAGTGGATGGTCCTGCTGACACCTGATTTTTGCTCAGCAAAACGCAGTTTAGATGTCTGACCTCCAGAACTGTGAGATAATAAACTTGTGTTGTTTTAAGCCATCATGTTCACAGTAATTTGTTACTTCAGCAATAGGAAACTAATACAGTAGGCTCTCAGGGAAGGTTGACCCAAACTCTACTTTTAGGAATCAGAGGGAGAGGCCACTCAGGATGGCTGTTCTCTTGCTCTCTGCGCATCCCCTGATCAACCAGTCCCTGCTTCACCTACACCTTACTCCCATGACCATCTAATTCTCTTAATCATAGGACTTAATCAGTAACTACCTACGTGCTTGCCCCCTGCCCCAGCTGCTGGTTTCCCTGGCGACTGATGAGACAACCTGATGCCAATTCCCCCTATAAATGGTAGCCTCCTCCCCCAGCAGCAAGGATTGTGGCCATGTCCTGTGTGCAGTCTGCCATACACGGTGTGGGTGTTGCTCCAGGACGTTTTGCTTCTGACTTGTAAGATTCCCTATCCAATAAGTTGCGGGTGTCCCTGTCACTTTCTCTGGGCTCCTTCTTTGGTCTCACAGCTGGGCGGTTACCAGGCTTGCAGGCCTGTGATGGTACCTTTTTCTGCGGTGGTTTGGAAGCAATCCCTCTAGAAGTCAGGGGGATAGAGGCAATGATCCCCAGCTCTTCTGATGACAAGAATGAAATCCTCCCTCAGTTTCCCACAGCCCAGCCCTGCCACCTTGGACTCCAGGAACAGATATGCCCCTTGGGTTAGGATTTTCAGTCTCCAAAGGCAGGGGACTGGCCCAAGGCTGCCCCCAAGAAAGTACATCAGTGCTAGAGTGTTCCAAACCTCCAGTGTGGCCCACAGACCGTGGTGCCAGGCTGGATCCAGCCTTCCAGGTAGCTGGGCTTTTCCAAGAGCTCTCACCTGATTAGAAGTCATATTTAAACAGTGTGAGAAATAAGAGCACAGCCTTGGAGACAGAATACATCAAGCGGGACATTTAATTTGATTTAGGGAAAATGAGGCAAACATTTGAGAACCTAAATAACTAACCAGTAATTAAACTAACAATGGGAATGCCCTTGCACTACAACCCAGTGAGCACAGTGGCCTTTATGGACTGTATTTACAAAGAGACCTGACAACATAATTAGTCCTGTAAATTTTACACAGCCTGCAGCTGAGGAGTGATGGATTTTGTGTGTGGAGGATGAACAGGGAGAAATGAGGTGGATGAATTTCCATTTTCAGTAAATGAAATTAACACTGCTTAATTAGTGAAGCTGACAAATAAATGATCAGGAAAGATTTAAATCCCTACAAGTGCATCCCTGGCCTGGGCAGGCTGACGGACCGGCCAGGAGGTGGTGGGGCAGAGTGGGAATGGGTTTAGCGCTGGGACTCAAGGCCTGACTCTGGCCCCTTTTGAGGGTGCTGTCCCTCAGAGGCTGGGCTGAGGGACAGCTGGCTCTTCTGCCTTTCTAAGATGTGTCCTGCTGGGAGGCTTCCTCCCTGTCTCCTGTGTGATAGCCAGTCAGGACCACACAGTGTCTAGGATGTGTTCCACCATCCCTGCCCAGTGGATCACGAGGAGTCCCCATTTCCCTGCTGTGAACTGCCTAATGGGCTGGAAAGCGCCCCTTCAGTGCAGCAGGTGCACTGATATAATTGCATCCCAGCTTTGCCCCGTGGGCCAGCTCTTCCTAGACTACCTCCTTTGCCTTCCAGTGTTCCTCTATCTGCTTTCACCTGCTGACAGCCTTTCTTCACTCTGCTGAGACATGGAGCCTGGCCCTAGAGGGCACCCCAGTCTCTGCCCTATATGCAGCCTGACATGTCCACCATCTGGTACCCAGCAGCCACGAGGGGAGGCGGGTGTGATCGCTTCTGTGCGGTTGCAGGCAGTTGCCCGGGCTCTTTTCCTCACCGGCTTGCTCCTGGCCTGGCTCCAGATGACCACCCTTGGCCCCAGTCCTTCCTAGGGTGCATGCCTACCCCAGCCCAAGTCTTATTTGGCTGGGTCAGAGAATCCACATCTGGGAATTCCAGGCAAAAGGAGCCCTGGGCTGAGCTCATCAGGGTCAAACCCAACAACAAACCCAAATTCTCACTTTAGAGTCTGGCCACAGGAGGCCGAGTCTGATACTGGGAGGTTGGCTGCTGGGAATTTCCAAAGACAGTGTGATGGACGCTGGTGAGCCAGCTGCCCCTCACAATGACCCCGTCCCGTAACTAGGGTACCTTTTGCCTGCCTCAGCTTTGCCCCTCTTTCTTCCAGGGAGGCACCTGGGCACTTGAGAGCATGGGACTCCCAGGGGTGGCCTCAGGAGTGAATGCAGGGGCCCCTCTGCATTCCAGCCCAGCCTGGCTCTGCTCAGGCCTCCGCAGATTGATGCTGACATGTACAAGGCTCTGGAGAATAGATGCCCGTTGGAAAACTGGTCAACAGCTCCCATACCAGTGACAGCAAATACCACCGCCGCCGCCGCTGCCGGGCCCAGCTCTCTAAGAGAAGAGGTAGGGGCCTTGTCTGATACCCCTCTGTCCCTATAGCCCCCGCTCTCTGCTCAGGGCCCCGGAGGGTCCTGCAGGAAAGCTAGGAGACAGAACGCCAGACAAGTCAGCAATGGTTGTCCTTTATGTGAGAGTGGTTCCTAGAGCTCATGGGGCACATTTGCTGCTTTTCTTCCACGCATGTCTCATGACGGCCCTGGGACAAAGGGCCCGCAGGTGTCAGCCTCTCCAGGTCACCAGTGAAAACACCAAGGCTGACAGCAGCTTCTGGCCCGAGGTCACACCACTGGGAAGTGACCCTCCAGCCAGAAGGTCTGCAGCTGATAGCTGTGCCATCCAGGGACGTGGATGTGGCCAACAAAGGACAAAGAGACCCTTCCTGGGTGTGTGCCTGCCCAGAGGAGGCCTCTGGGCCTGTTGGGCTTGGGGCCATCGATTCCTGTGGGGTGGGTTACTCTTCTCCACCGCTCCTGGCTAAGGCTGCCCCCATGGACAACCTCTATATGACCCCAACCAGCTGACGCCCCCCCTGGCCCTCGGCGAGAGGAGGATAGGGCTAGAGCTGAAGCAGTTTCTCCTCCCACCTGCTGGGGAGCAGCCCACATCCCTACCTCAGTCCTGGGCAGAGAGCCTGGGCTGATCAGCCTCAAAGACGGGTCCACACCCACTCCTGGGCGGGCCTGCTCAGCCCCCTGCCCAGTAGCTGCAGCAGAGGGGGAGGAATGTGCTAGTTCCCTGCCAGAGGGGGTGGGCACTTCCCTCTTGGCAGTAGCCCATCCTCAGGAGTGGGGACACAAAGCGGGCATTTAGGGCATCCTCAAAGGCGGCCCAGACCACGAGACTGGGCGCAGCTCCAAGGGCTTCTCCCTGAGAGGAATGACAAACACCCACTCCTCCTGGCCCTCCCCTCCCTCCCCGACACTGGTCAAAGAATGGGCTGGGCCGACAGGCGGTCTGAGGGGCAGAGACCAGGAGCTTGTACGCCTGCCAGCCAGCATCAGCTTAGAGAATGGGAAGGTCTTTCTGTCCGCATAAGCTAATCCTCCTAGCCAGAGAACATGTTGTTCGCCTAGGGAGCTGCAGCTAGCGCGAAGTATGGGGCCCTCTCCCGTTAGGAAGAGGGAACGCCCAGGCCAGCGCAGAGGCAGGGGCTTCTGCAGGGACCAAGGAACACGAAGGGAAAGCAAAGTGCCACACGGTTTCCACCGTGTTGCCTCCTGCTGTGGGGTGATGGAAACTGGCGGGGACGGGAGCATCCCGGAAGGCGGTGGTCTCCCAGGGTTCGGGGCCAGTGATGAACATCAAGTGCTTGCCCCCCTTCCCCACCCCGCCTGCTCCAGGGCCTGCTCGGGAAACTCTCCTCCTTCAGGGCTCACCACCAAATCCCTCCCCAGTTCTGGTCCAGTCTACCTTCTCATCCTTCTCAAATCCACTTCTCCATCTCCACTCCACGCTGGTGGTTCAGATCCTGCCATCTCTCCTTGGGATGCCCCCCCGTCTCCTAGCTGCTCTCCAGCCTCCAGTCTCACGCCTGCAAATCCCCCCTGCAGTGGTTGTGTCCCAGCCCTTGTCAAATTCCTTCAGTGTTTTCTCCTCCGGAGAAGGTCCAAGTTTCCTGGAATGGCTTACCAAGCCCTTTGGGGGCTAACCCTGGCCCCCTCTACAGCTTCATTTCCTCCCATATCGCTCATGCCTCCAGACCTTTGCATATACTGCTCCCTTTACCATAATAACTCCTTCGAGGCTCATTTTGGCATATTCCTTCATCCAGCACTAATTACCAGTATGACAGTGGGTCTTCTCCATTAGACTGTGAGCACGCTGAGGGCGCTAGACTTAGTCATCTTTGTATCTTTCACACCTGGCAAAGAGCTCTGCACTGAGTAGGTACTTCGTGTTTGCTGGTTGAGTGAGAAAATGAACAAATAACCGGATTACTTACAGGAGCCATGTCCCACCGCAAACAGATCATTGTACTTTGGACTCCTGCAAAAGAAATAAGAACCCCTTGGCCCAGGAAATGGACATGGCTCTCCCCTGTACAGTGGTGCCTTAACTGCACTGTAGACATCTACTGTTGAGCTTAGAGACCTGGGACGATCCCATAAGAATCCCAGTCTCACGTTTTTCCGTAATGCTACGCGTCACCTTCAAAGTGCTTAAGCGCGGCAGAAGCGCCCTGCTCAGGGCTTGGCATGCAGCAGGCGCTCAGGGATTCCAGGTTTTTCGCAATGTCTATACTCACCAGCAGAGGGCGGTGACGGCCAGGCGCTTGGCTTTGTCATTTTGGAACTTCCAGAGAGGCAGCAGCGTACCCTCCTGGTCCCGGTATTCGTCCGCAGCATCCTCGTAGTACTTAAAATCTTAAACACACACAGGCTGAGTCAGCCCTGGGACTGCCACTTTCTGTCTGGACCTCCTTGGCCAAAACAATTAACCTCTTTGTATTTCAGAGTGGGAATAGTAATAGTACCTATCTCAAAGGACTGTTGTGAGGATTAATTGCTAATATATGTAAAGTACTTAGAAAAATACCTGGCACAGAGTAAGCTCTCTACAATGTTGTTGTTACTGTCATTGTTGTTTTTGGAGGTAAATTACACTAAAGAGGCTATGTCCTTGAGGATAATAATTCCGGGTCTGTCCATCTTCATATCCACGGCCAAGCCCCGCTGGAGTGAAGCTGCCTGGCCCCCTCATGGGTCTTCTGAGCTCAAGTTCATCTCCTGCCCTAAATTGTCTCTACCTCCCATTTCCTCTAACTTAGGTAGAAGCCCCCTCCATCCTTGTACTTGTCTAAACCAGAAATCTTGGTAAACCTTGACTGATCTTTTCCCATCATTTCTCATGTTTTCCTTCTGATTATCTTTTTTTTTTTTTTTTTTTTTGCGGTATGCGGGCCTCTCACTGTTGTGGCCTCTCCTGTTGCGGAGCACAGGCTCCGGACGCGCAGGCTCAGCGGCCATGGCTCACGGGCCCAGCCGCTCCGTGGCATGTGGGATCTTCCCGGACCGGGGCATGAACCCGCGTCCCCTGCATCGGCAGGCGGACTCTCAACCACTGCGCCACCAGGGAAGCCCTGATTATCTTTTTAGTCCATTCACTTCTCTCCAGACCTATAGCCACTTCCTAGGTTCAGGCCCCAAAAGCCATCACCCAGACTCTTACGCCACCCTCCTAGCTGGTCTCTCTACCTCCGGACGCTCCTCCAGTCCACATTCTGCAGAATAAACCACCTCCCCTACTGCCCTGAAAGCCCCTCAATGGCTCCCCTTGCACAGGGGCTCCCTGGTCAAACCGAGGCTCCTGGCCACTACTTCCATGTCATTTCCAGCCAACTGTTCACCTACCCTCTGTATCAAACAGTGTCTAAAATGTCCTGCTCCTCCTGAAAACTCCCACTCACTCTAGATCCAGATCAAACTCCCCCTGCTCTGTGAGGCCTTCACTTTCTTGCTGAGCAGAGTTCATCTCCTCCTCCGTCCCAGCCCTGCCTCTCGTCTGCTGAAACGTGTGTCATACAGCGTTGCCTCTCTTTATGCTTTTGCCTGTCTCCCCCCTCCGGCAGACGGCTCCTGGGGAGCAGGGAGTACGTTATTTTCATCTCTGGACCCGCAGTCCCTAGCACAGGGGCCAGCCACAGAGCAGACACCTGATGACTGTTCAAAAAAGGCAACAAAATAGATCAACAGAAGGGAAATGGTTCTCGGTCTTCTTTCCAACCCATTAGAAAATGATCCTCTTATCCAACGTGGTCAAGGACATGCCCAGGCACGGCCCCAGCCTCTCTCACAATGCCCCACACTTCGAGGTTTGGGGACTACATTCAGCCCTCAAAAATGGCTCAGACGAAAAAAAAGATTAGAGTGGTCAGAGGCATGAGCCTTGATCACATCAGAGATCCCTGAGCTCAGACTATCTTTGAAAAGACTTCGTTTCAGAGAGGAGATTAATTGGTAACACTTCTCTGTTTTCACTTCTTCCCAAAGGGAGAAGTGTATGCAATTTTAAAAAATCAAGGTTCAATGCATTTTTCTGTGACTGTGTTCTCATAGATGAAAAAGGTTCACCGAGGCCAGTTTCTCCATGGATATTAATCATGTTTGCAGCTCTTTGGTGGGCTGATTGCAGAGTCTGGGTTTCAGGAAGCCAAGCTGTGTGAGTGACAAATTCATTCACAGCTGCCGTGTACTTTGACAGCTTTGAAAAGCACTCAAGGTCGTTTTCCAGCCTGAATGATAACAAGGGGGCTTGTTTAGGCTGCTGGTCTTGGCAGCCCTGGTTTCTCTGTCCCATGGGTGAGCAATGAGCATCAAGTCACCAAGAAGAGCCCTGGGCTGTCAGCAGAGGAGACCAGCCAGCAGTGGGGAGCTGCCAGCTCTGGGGAGGCAGCTGCTCCAGATAAATGCACAACCTCTTAGGGAAATACAAGCCACTTGGGAATGTGCTGTTCATGCCATGGGAAGGATTCCGTTTCCCTGGCTCTGTCAAAGACACCAGAATTTCCCAGGCCCCCAGGATTTAAGCGTTTCTGAATCAATCTCTTTCTTCACCTCGTCACTAATTAATCACTCACATAGACCTATTGAGTGTTTATTTGAAATGTCTCTTCCAGCTCAGTGGCTCTGTGGCCTCGTGCTAAAGTGCTTAGGCTATGGGTCCAGGGGGCCTGTGTTCGAGTCCTGATTGTGCCGCTCACACCTCACACTAGCTGTGTTTTCGAACAAGTGGTGACATTTCAGCCTGAACGTCTCATCTATAAATGGAGATAATAGTGGTTTTCACCTGACAGTGTGGCTGTCAGGATGAAATAGAATAATACATGTAAACTGCACAGCACAACGCCTGGTACATAGGCCATTCCCAGGGAAGGCTGGTGCTTGCTGTTCACTGTTGTAACTGCACCTTTTTCTCCAACCCTGATGATGCATTCTGGGTAAGGTGCAGTGAGGCCCACTCTACCCACACCAGAACCTCACCCTCGCCTCTGCTGCTGTATTCTGCCCAGTGGTACGCTCCTCCAGCCCTGCTCTCCTCGGGCTGTGTCCCTGCCTGGACAGTATCTTTGAACTCTCTGCAGAGAAAGCTCAGATTCCCTGCGTGACATTCGAGGCCCTTTCTTAAGTGGCCCCGACCACTTCTCCAGCCTGAACTCTCACCACTTTCCAACAGAGCCCCTGTCGGGGTCACTGAGCCTGCTGCCCCTTGTTCCCAGAGTCCTTTCCAATTCATTTTCACCACTGAGTCACTGCTCGTGCTGTCTCCTGCCCAGCACACCTGCCCTCTGCTAATCTCCCACTCAAACTCTGCTTATCCCTTGGCATCCAGCTCAGCCCTCCCTGAAGCCTTCCTTGACTGCTGCCACTCCTCACTTCCCCTCCTCCATTCTTGACGATCCCCAGAGCAGTTTCTGTCTGCGTTCTATCACTTATATGGTCCCTAAGCTGGACAGAGTAGAGAACAGAGCACAGAATTAGGTGGCTTAAGACCTAGGTTTGGGTCCTCTCTGCCTTTCACTAGTCAGGTGGCCTTGGCCTTAGCTTTGTCGTGTATGAAGAAGGGATAAAAATCTCTGCTCTGCCGCCTCCCAGGATTGTTAGAAAGATGCTATTAAATCACTAATGTGCAGATTTTTTGCTGCACCATTGTCAGATCTCATCACCACACCCATTTTTTTCTTACGCCATTGTTCCTGTTTGACCTGTGTTAAGCCTTACCTCCCTAGTGACATCCAGAGAAGGGATTATTTTTTCTCCCCTTGCACCTGTAGGACCTAGCATGGGACACTCAAATACTCATTTTGTATGAGGGATTTTTTTTTTTTTTTGCGGTACGCGGGCCTCTCACTGTTGTGGCCTCTCCCGTTGTGGAGCACAGGCTCCGGACGCGCAGGCTCAGCGGCCATGGCTCACGGGCCCAGCCGCTCCGCGCCATGTGGGATCCTCCCGGACCGGGGCACGATCCCGTGTCCCCTGCATCGGCAGGCGGGCTCTCAACCACTGCGCCACCAGGGAAGCCCCTGTATGAGGGATTTTTAATACAGGTAATAATAGTAGTTGCCAGCACTTTAAGTCTCACCTTGAGCAACATCATCATATGTGTTCTGGTTGACCATCCGCTCCACGATTTTAGCAGCTTGGGTCACTTTGATGATGTCATCACTCTGTGGAGATACAGGAGCCACAGGTCCTAAGCCAGCATCTGGAAGGTCGTGCCCTGAGCCACAGCCCTGACTTACAACTGGTTCAGCGATGCCTCTTTGACACCACCCACCCCAGATAGCTCTGTAAAGGTATCTCTTTGTGCCTCAAGGCCCAGTTCTCCCCAACATCCTCTTCTGGGAATGCCCAGCTCACAAGTGGCACAAGGAGTCTGCACTGCCATACTTGGCCCCTGAGCAGAGCCTGCCTCCTGCTCTTTCATCCTGAGCTTATCCTGGGGAAGGCGTATCTCTGAGCACAAGACAGGGCATTGAAGAGAGCCCAGGAGGGGTATTGGAGGGGACAGCAGACAGGGTAGGTAGGAGACTTCTTTGGTGGGGACAGAAGTTTCACCAGCCTGAGCAACAAGGGCTCCTGTTAAAGTACTCAGAGATCTTCTGGTCCAACTTATTTAGTCAAGAGCTGAGGAGGACACCGAGGCCCAGGGAGAGGAAAGAGACCCGCTTTTACACAGGGAGTACAAGGCAGAACTGACTCCTAACCCAGGGCCCTGTCCACGGCCCAGGCCAAGGAGAAAGCATGAAGTTTCATGTCAGGGGAAAATGACTCATTCTGAACAAAAAAAACAGGATCATCATTATGTGAAATTCCATAACGTAAACCATTTAACAGGTTAAAAGAGGAGCAAAGAGTTTGGGGCTGGCAAGAAGGGCCTAAAGAGTTTAGGGCAGGTGGCAGGAATGAACCAGTGGAGTGGACAGCCCTCCAGAGGGGCTCCAGAGGGCCAGGCCCATGGCTCTCAAAGATGAGATTTCCCAGGACTGACAGTGTCAGGCAGTGGTTAAGAGAACGGGTTCTGGGACCACACGGACCTGCATCCCCATCCCATCCCACAGATTAGGAGCCGAGTGGCAACTTTAGGTAAATTTCATCTCTGTGTTTTAGAGTACTCTGATACAGTGGGGATGGATAATGCCACTTGCGTCATGGGGTCGTTGTAGGATTAAATGTAATAAGCACCATGGTGTTAGTAGCCCAGTGCCCGGTGGTGACGGTGATGGTGGTGTCAGAGGAAACATGCGGCCCAGTGTGGTGGGGGATTACTTACAAAGTCACACATGGGGGACTGCCTTTGAGACTCTCTCATCAGTTTTCAAACCGACTCCAAGCTTATTTCAGAAAACTGACCAAGGACATTCACTGGAGTCTTATAATCACGACTCTCAGAGTTCACCTGGTCGCAGCCACTACCCCCTATTCCCTGACCCAAAGCAGGAATCCTTCCCCCTCAGCAGCTTCCTGGCAAACACCTCTCCCCAAGTCAGGCAGTATTTTGTACGGTAAGACAGCCTGTTAGCTGAAACCTACTTCCCTGGGTCTTATACCCATGGTCCTAACTCTGTCCTCCAGCCATAGAGACTTGTGTGCCAGATGCTAGGTCCTCTGATGTAGGAGGACAGCGCCTCATTCCTCGAGTCAGCACTCCTTCAGGCGAACCCTCCCAGTTCCATCAGCCATGCATGGCATATTAACAGCCACCACCTGTCAACCAGTATCAAGCAAGTACTATTTTAGGGGCTGTGCATATATTATCTTGGGTTCTCACGACAGTCTTGCAAATCAGGTATCATTAGGCTGTCTACAGATGAGGGAACAGGTTTTAGAAAAATCCAGCTCCACAGCAAAGCCAGGATGTACACTCAAATCTGTGGACTCTAGGGCCTGTGTTCTCAGCCCCACACAGAGAGCCAGTTCCTACCCAGCCTGACCACCCTTTCCTGGTCCTGGGAGACTCAGGGATCCACATGCGCTCTGAGGAGAGAGTATGGTTCCGGAAACTATGCTACTTGAGCAGACACGGCTCTTTGTTGGCTCTGACTAAACTTGTGGCCTCTGAGCCCTTTCCCCCTTCGCTGTCTTAATCTCTCAGATAACACAAACTTACATTCATTTCTGTACATTTACCCAAATCATTAGTGAGACAGAAACCTGAGATCTACCACTGTAGACCTTCTGACAGAGTATCATGAAGTTATTCTGCTTTCTCTCCTCCCACACACTTGAATTTTATACCAACCTAATCAGATCTGGGTCTCTGAGAAAGGGGTATCACTCTGTTCATGTGCTGGGCCTCAGCAAAGGGGAAGGCAACTGCCACCCCCAATCTGCTCTACAGATAGCCTTGCCCAGTACTTGGGATTCCCAGTTAGAGATCAGTTCCCTTGGGGGGAGGTTGAATAGAATACTAAAGTATTAACTGTCTATGTTATACCCCCAGTGTCCTGTTCCACTGTATTTCTTGGTTCAGAGGGCTGGAATCTGCCTGCATCACAGCCTTTCATGTTAGCCAAGCTGGAAGAACCCAGTGTGGTCCTGCCTCCCTAGACACCAGCTCTGGTAGGGCTGAGACCCAAGGACAGTTTTCAGTCTCAGTCACAGGGATCTCTCTTCTGGTCTGTGGGTCCTGGTGACTGCAGTTAAGAGCCAGAGCCCATAGCCAAACCCCTGATGGACCTTCAAGCGAAACTGGACCCAGTCCAACAGCCCCTCTGAAGCCCCTAACCTCTAGGGAACGGTGCAGGGAAAGTGAAGGGTCTGAACAGGGCAACCTTCAGGGCAGGGACTTATCTTTCACCTCAGGGTTCCAGTACTCAGCATGGTCATGATCACCAAGCGCTTGCTCTGTGATTAAATGAAACTGAATTGGGCAGCCAGGGCCGGGAACCCTCAAACCTCCCCTAAAATGTGACTTTTCACGGGCATGGAATTGAGTGGAAGTGGACAGACTTCAGACAAAGGAAGAGTACGATCTGGCTTCTGTTCTGGAGTGGAGCAGAACCATTTCCCTGAGAGCTGTCTGGGAGCTCTCCGAGGTGCTGAACTTGACCCTGGCTTCTTGTGGATATTGTCCTTCCCTCCCCATTGCACGTCAAACTCATCCTGATCTCCGTAATGGGACTCTGGCTCCTGACCCAGCTCTCTCTCTATTGAAGGGACAAATGTGGCCCCTCAGCATCTCCCTGTGGTGACCCTCCCTGCAGTGACCTATCACTGTTAACTTCCATGATGATCTCCAAACCTATGCTGGCTACACCCACAGTGAGCTCCCAACCATGACCTCTATTATGACTCTTGCATAGCTCTTCATGGCAAATCCAATGCAGGGTTTCAATACCCATTGGCTTGGACTCTATGATCAGCTGTGATCAGCTCTGACTTGGCTCCTGGACATGAAGAATTGAGTGCAAGTAAACCCAAAGACTGAAGGTCCAAGAGAAAATCACCCTCCCAAACCCCATGAACTTTTGGCCAGGGAGGTGGTGCCTTATCCTCACATGCCACTCTGCCGTGGGAAGACTCCCAAGCTCTTCCAGGGTGCACATCAGGCTTTTAATAACATTCATGTCTTCTGTTGCCCCCTAGCCTAACAATCCTGAATTCCTTCTAGCCTCCAGACCTATATAAAATTGGGGTGATCTGTGGAATGCCAGAGGCAGTTATAGCTCTCCTCACACCTTCCCACAAGGAAAGAACTGTTCATAAGTATCATTAGCATCCTGCCTTAAGTGTCTGTGAAGTCCTCACAGACAGCCAGGCTTCTGTCTACCCAGGAGCCAAGGTACCACTCAGTCATTCTCTGTGACTGAGCCATGGGAGCCCTCACCAAACCTGGGACTCCATAGCTGTCATCTTCCTCATCGCCATCTTCCCCGTTTTTTTAGCCACTGGAGTCTTTGTCTTCTCCTTCTCCTTAGTCTTTTCCTGCTTCTCAAGCTCTTCCATGTAGGCATCATAGATCTCCCACTAGGCAAGGGAGAGATGAGAAGGATCATCTTAGGGCAAAACCTCCACCCAGCCAGCTCCTCTTCAGCCTTTAGGGCTTGAGGAGTCGATCTTCAACCCGTCACAGGTCTTCATAGTATCCTCTACTTGGCCCACCTTAATTATGTATTCAGTGTCTGTCTTCCCTGCTAACTGTCAGCTCTAGGACAGGAATGAAGGGGCTCTCAGAGCACCCTGGGGCTGGGCTTTCCACCGTGCAACCCAGGGGCTCAGTTGTCAGCTGGAGATGCAGTATCGTTCCAGCCTACCACCTCCACTAGGGCAGAACAAGTGGGCAGAGATCAGCTAGCTCACAGTTTTCTTAGGGATTTATGAGACTCTGAACTAGGAAATTTTAAAAAGGACTCCCCCTGTAGGGATGGGATAAACGTATTGGCTCAGGCTGGCTGTCTACAGCCCTGAGCAAAACTTATCAGCATAAAAGATAACCAAAAGTAAGGGAACCCCTGCTAACTGTCTCTGACAGTAAGAGAAGACCAAGGATAGTAGCAGAGGAAGCAGCATGGATCTGGGGCTGGGCAAATGCCCCCGGCCGCACTGTGTGCTCCCCAGATCTGAACAGTCACTGCTCCCTGGAGGCCAGATAGGCACACCTTACATTGAATAATTCACCCATGGGCCAGTTCTCCACACTGCACTGTACTTCAGTGTTTATTCAGAGCCCTCCAACAACCCTGTGAGGCTGTTGTCATCCTCATTTGGCAGAGAAAGAGACTAAGGCATTAAGGGTGACATGATTTGCCTAGGATCTTGCAGTGTGAGCAGCAGAGTTGGGCACTGAGCTCAGGTCACCTGGCACCATATCCTGCCCAAATCAGCATGGCTATCCAGTGGGACTTGAGGCGGAAGGAGTGTCTGCAGGAACACTGAAGGCTGCTGGATGGGCAGGGTCAGAGTGCTAGCACTTCAGAGTCAGCCGTGAGGTGCCACACGCTGTAGAGAATCTGGGGGAATGAATGTTTTTCCCAGTTTGCAGGAACTTCCAGAAGCCATACCTGTTTCCGCCTTGGGCAGTCTTGCCCTGGGCTGATATAGAGCTCTCTGGGTGGAGACCTACTGTCTCATGTGCCTGGAGTTCAGAGACTAGACAAGGAGCAGGGAGGTGGGTGGATGAGGAGGGCAGATTTCCAGAGGGATCCTTGACCACGCCAGTCTCCCTTGTTGCCAAGGGAGATAGACAAGGATACAGAGGGGGAGGGAGTGATGGCTTTTAGATTGGCCCAGGGTCTCACCTGATTGGCTGTGGCTGAAAAGTTTGTCCTGGGAGGAGGCTCCATCTGGCATTCTCGGTCCTAGAGAACAGTGACAACAGGTGACCCACAGAAAGCCCTCAACTCCTTCTCACTTAACCCAATGGTATATCCGCAGGAGAAGCATTTTTGTTGGAGCTGAGGAAGGGGTGGGACACAGCACTGGGGAATGAAAGAATGGTCTGGGCAAAGGACAAAATGACATGGTGAAAGCCTAAAATTTCCATCCAGGGCTCCTTCAGAAGAAGCCTAAGCTAGAAAGTAGGGGCAGTGAAGGCTGATTGTGCCAGTTTCAACCAGGAAGAACTCCAAGAGGGGGATGAACAGATCTGCAAGAACTCAGCCCTCGGCCAGCCTCCAATGCTGGACCAGAGGTCAACCCCTGGCAGGCCATTGGGCTAATATTCCTCACCTTGAGAAGGTTTCCCCCTAATAGTTGGGTCTGTGACTCCACCAGGGGAATGCACCCCCTCCGCATTGTGTATCACCCAAATTACTGAACGTCAGCTTAGGGACTACAGAGGGTGGTTAGGAGCCGCCGAAACCCCACCCTGTAGATTGCTGCCCTCCTTTCAGGTTGATTTGTGGAGAACACTGCCTTAACATACGTAAGTCTCTCACCTGAAACCCTGAGAGATTCTTTCAGCCTGGTACTCAGGGTCCTCCACACTTATGAGCCAGGGAACTACCAGCTAGTCTACCACGGAGACCATCAACTTCAGTCAGACTGGCTCCTAATCTTGACTCCCTGGCACATTCTGGCCTCCCCTTCCTTCCCCAAATCCTGACCTTCACTTCAAGGCCCAATTCAAGTTTCAGGCTCTCAGTAGAGCAATCCAGCCTTCTTGTTACTCCCTCTGAACTCCTGCCTGGATGACTTACTGGGACCTGAACACATGCTCCCAGCTCCCTCGGAAGAGCAAAACTCTTCCATCCGCCCTGTCGCCTGCCAGGCTGAGGGCTGCTGCTGCGGGGTCAGGCCTGCTCCCTCCCCGCTATGCACAGTGTGGAGCTGCGAGTGGAAGGGGCTCGGGGCAGGGGGGGTTGCTCTACCCGGAGGGGGTTGTTGAAGGTCTGTGAGGCCCTCTCACTGAAGTTGAACTTGTTGGTGAGCTTTCGTTCCTTGGGCTGCTTAGGAGTCATCGATTCTTCTTCGGCCATTTTCTCAGGTGCCTGGAAAGAAAGGCCACAGGACCAGGACTCAGCTGTGAGAAGGTGGTGGTGCAGGATGGGGAGTGGGGAGAAGTCGTGTCCTGGGATAGGATGGAAGTGGGAGAGAGTGATTATGCCAGAGGTGTTGGCACCTGAGGTCTCTTGACTTCTCACCTTCAGCCCCCAGCCCCGGTGAGTCACCCCTGAAGCCTCCAGCCATAGCTGGAGGGGAAAAGGGGTGGGATGGAGAGCAATATTATACTGAACCTCAGCGGTAGGCACATCTGTTTGACTCCCAGCTTCAGCTTCCTTGGGTTCTTCTTCAAGGATTTCTGTTTCTGAAGTCACCACCTTGGCGAACTCCTGAGAACCTTGGTAGGATATTGGTGTTGAGCTCAAAGTCCAGCCCACTCCCCCATACCATGGAGGGGTAAGGCTTTCTTGATTTCTGCCTTTCAGAGCTCGCCTTCCCCAGGGTTCTCCTTGGCCTGAGCCTCATGGGTTAGCTCCCAGACCTACCCAGGACAGCCAGCTGTTAGTCTTATGTAAGAAGAGGCTCTGCAAAGTTCTGGCTTAGCCATCTCCTCCTTAAAGTGACCAGAGAAAGGGGACCACGCTCTAGGCTGCAGCCCCAGAAGCTTACTTGCTGCTAACTCATCGAGGTAGTGCTGTCGCCGTCCTTCATCCGAGTCTTTGGGGATCAGGTTTCCGACTTGGCTGAAGTGAACTGCCAGTTGGTCCACAAAGCCGATTAGCTTATATGTGCCTTCCTAAGAAGAAAGGGGCTGAGTCAGACCAGGGGTCCCTGAAACGGCTGGAATCAGAATACAGTCTGCCTTTATTCTAAAGGCCTAAGATAGTCCATCTATTAACAGAATTATAACTTACTAAATCCTCAGTTAACCTGCAGTTTTCATTGCATTGCCAGTTTAAAGAAGAGAAAGCAAATGAAATAAAGTTTTTTTTAAGTTCTCATGAAGACTTTTTATGCTTTTCTTTTGTTTAAAAAATTTTTTTTATATAGCAGGTTCTTATTGTTATCTGTTTTATACATATTAGTGTATATATGTCAATCCCAATCTCCCAATTCATCCCACCACCACCACCCCCACCCCACTTTCCCCCCTTGGTGTCCATATGCGTGTTCTCTACATCTGTGTCTCTATTTCTGCCTTGCAAACTGGTTCATCTGCACCAGTTTTCTAGATTCCACATATATGCGTTAATATACGATATTTGTTTTTCTCTTTCTGACTTACTCCACTTTGTATGACAGTCTCTAGGTCCATCCACGTCTCTACAAATGACCCAATTTCGTTCCTTTTTATGGCTGAGTAATATTCCATTGTATATATGTACCACATCTTTATCCATTCATTTGTCGATGGGCATTTAGGTTGCTTCCATGACCTGGCTATTGTAAATAGTGCTGCAGTGGACATTGGGGTGCATGTGTCTTTTTTTTTTTTTTTTTGCGGTATGCGGGCCTCTCACTGTTGTGGCCTCTCCCGTTGCGGAGCACAAGCTCTGGATGCGCAGGCTCAGTGGCCATGGCTCACGGGCCCAGCCACCCCGCGGCATGTGGGATCTTCCCGGACCGGGATACGAACCCACGTCCCCTGCATCGGCAGGCGGACTCTCAATCACTGCACCACCAGGGAAGCCCGCATGTGTCTTTTTGAACTATGGTTTTTTCTGGGTATATGCCCAGTAGTGGGATTCCTGGGTCATATGGTAATTCTATTTTTAGTTTTTTAAGGAACCTCCATAAGGTTCTCCATAGTGGCTGTATCAATTTACTTTCCCACCAACAGTGCAAGAGGGTTCCCTTTTCTCCACATCCTCTCCAGCATTTGTTGTTTGTAGATTTTCTGATGATGCCCATTCTAACTGGTGTGAGGTGATACCTCATTGTAGTTTTGACTTGCATTTCTCTAATAATTAGTGAGGTTGAGCAGCTTTTCATGTGTCTCTTGGCCATCTGTCTTCTTTGGAGAGAAGTCTATTTAGATCTTCTGCCCATTTTTAGATTGGGTTGTTTGTTTTTTTAATATTGAGCTTCATGAGCTGTTTATATATTTTGGAGATCAATCCTTTGTCCATTGATTCGTTTGCAAATATTCTCTCTCACTCTGAGGATTGTCTTTTTTTTTTTTTTTTTTTTTTTTTGCGGTACGCAGGCCTCTCCCTGTTGTGGCCTCTCCCGTTGCGGAGCACAGGCTCCGGACGCGCAGGCTCAGCGGCCATGGCTCACGGGCCCAGCCGCTCCACGGCATGTGGGATCCTCCCGGACCGGGGCACGAACCCATGTCCCCTGCATCAGCAGGCGGACTCTCAACCACTGAGCTACCAGGGAAGCCCTGAGGATTGTCTTTTTGTCTTGTTTATAGTTTCCTTTGATGTGCAAAAGCTTTTAAGTTTCACTAGGTCCCATTTGTTTATTTTTATTTTAAAATTAATTTATTTTATTTTATTTATTTTATTTTTGGTTGTGTTGGGTCTTTGTTGCTGCATGCGGGCTTATCTCTGGTTGTGGCGAGGGGGAAGCTACTCTTCGTTGCAGTGTGCAGGCTTCTCATTGCGGTGGCTTCTCTTGTTGCAGAGCCCAGGCTCTAGGCATGTGGGCTCAGTAGCTGTGGCTCGCAGGCTTTAGAGTGCAGGCTCAGCAGTTGTGGTGCACGGGCTTAGTTGCTCCATGGCATGTGGGATCTTCCCGGACCAGGGCTCAAACCCGTGTCCCCTGCATTGGCAGGAGGATTCTTAACCACTGTGCCACCAGGGAAGCCCCCATTTGTTTTTGTTTTTATTTCCATTACTCTTTTAAAATTTTATTGAAGTATAGTTGATATACAATATGATATGTTACAGGTGTACAATATAGTGATTCACAATTTTTAAAGGTTATACTCCAATTATAGTTGTTATAAAATATTGGTTATATTCCCTGTGTTGTACAATATATCCTCGTAGCTTATTTTATACCTAATAATTTGTACCTCTTAATCCCCTACCCTTATATTTCCCCTCTCCCCTTCCCCCTCCCCACTGGTAACGACCAGTTTGTTTTCTATATTTGTGAATCTGCTTCTTTTTTGTTATATTCATTAGTTTGTTGTGTTTTTTAGATTCCACATTAAGTGGTATCATACAGTATTTGTCTTTCTCTGTTTGACTTATTTCACTTAGGATAACATCCTCCAAGTCCATCCATGTTGTTGCAAATGGCAAAATTTCATTTTTATGGCTGAGTAGTTTTCCATTGTATATATATACCACACCTTTATCCATTCATCTGTTGATGGACACGTAGCTTGCTTTCATATCTTGGCAATTGTAAACAGTGCTGCTATGAACATTGGGGTGCATATATCTTTTTGAATTAGTGTTTCTGGTTTTTTCAGATATATACTCAGGAGTGGAATTGCTGGGTCATATGGTAGTTCTATTTTCGTTTTTTGAGGAACCTCTATATTGTTTTCCACAGTGTCTGCACCAATTTACATTCCCACCAACAGTGTACGAGGGTCCCCTTTTCTCCATATCCTCACCAACATTTGTTATTTGTGGTCTTTTGATGATAGCCATTCTGACAGGTGTGAGGTGATATCTCATTGTGGTTTTGATTTGCATTTCCCTGATAATTAGTGATGTTGAGCATCTTTTCATGTGCCTGTTGGCCATCTGCATGTCCTCTTTGGAAAAATGTCTAGTCAGGTCTTCTGCCCATTTTTTAACAGGGTTGTTTGTTTTTTTAATGTTGAGTTGTATGAGCTGTTTAATTATTTTGGATATTAACCCCCTTATTGGTCATATTATTTGCAAATATTTTCTCCCATTCAGTGGGTTGTCTTTTCATTTTCTCGATGGTTTCCTTTGCTGTGCAAAAGCTTTTAAGTTTAATTATATCCCATTTGTTTATTTTTGCTTTTATTTCCTTTGCTTTAAGAAACAGATCCAAAAAAAAAAAATATTGCTACAATTTATGTCAAAGAGGGTTCTGCCTATGTTTTCCTCTGGGAGTTTTGTGGTTTCCAGTCTTACATTTAGGTCTTTAATCCATTTTGAGTTTCCTTTTATATATGGTGTTAGAGAATGTTTTAATTTCATTATTAGTTTATATGTAGCTGTCAAAGACATATTTTAAAATACATTCTTCCAACTCTGAGCAGCTCTGGATATACCTATCACTGGCTCCTACATCCATGCCAAGGGATCCTGTCTCACCTGTCTAACCAGACCTCAGAGAGGTCACAAACAGTCATCAAACACACCTGGCCTGGCTTTTTCTCCACTCTATTTAATGGATGCCAGGGCTGGATAGATCCTCAGAGACACCAAGTCCCCAGTCCCCCTGTTCCATACAAGAGGATCACAGAAATCTAGAAAAGATTTGGGTTAGGCACTTGTCAAGTCACACAAGGCACTTGCCCAGGCAACTGGGTTCATTCCTTCTTCAACAAATAATTTTTGAATAGACACAATGTGTCAAGTATATTCTAGGTTCCAGAGATACAAAGCTTAGCAAAAGCAGATATGATCCCTGCTTTCATAGAGCCTATAGTTTTGTTCCTCTAGGCTGCCCCCTCTTTTATTTTATTTTTTTATTTTTTTGAGGTATGCGGGCCTCTCACTGTTGTGGCCTCTCCCATTGCGGAGCACAGGCTCCAGACGCGCAGGCTCAGCAGCCATGGCTCACGGGCCCAGCCGCTCCGAGGCATGTGGGATCTTCCTGGACCGGGGCACGAACCCGTGTCCCCTGCATCGGCAGGCGGACTCTCAACCACTGCGCCACCAGGGAAGCCCTAGGCTGCCCCCTCTTTGATCAGCATCCTGGTCCTAAAGTTGACTTTGAGACCAGGGGTCACTTCCTTTTTCAAAAAAGTTCTTTCCAACCCTTTGCAAGTCATAGAGAAAATTATTACATTTGTATGGCACACTGGGGTAAACTCACCAGAGAGGAAACCAACCCATGGGTTGGTACCAGACACAGCTATCCCTGGAGGACTGCAAGAATCACTATTTCTGCACACAGACTGGGATGTTCTGCCTCAAAAAGTCACCACAAAGCTCTTCTTCTCTCAGTAACTCAGATGGATGGGAAGATGGGACAGTGCAGTGGTTAAGAGCATGATCTACGGATGTGGGCAGAATTGGATTCAAATTTTGATTCTACTCCCTATTATCTGCATGATCTTGGGCTTAACCACTCTAAGCCTTAATTTCTTCATCTGCAAAATGAGGATAATAATTAATTTGCAGGATAGTTGAGTATTGAAAATAATGAAAGCAATCTATTAACACAGAGTCTGATGCATAGTAAGTGCTCAATAAAAATAGTAGCTATTATTATGATGATGATGGAGGGTCCCACGGGAATAAATTATCCATATAGGTATCATTTGAGATTTCACTGTCGTCCTGTCCCCAGTGGTGACTAGGACCTTCCTCTTCAGTTTAGGGATGGAATTCAGATCCCATTGTTTCTGTGCGAGGAGGAGAGGCATGCCTAGATCCGAACCATCTGCCTCTTCAGGCCAGCACTTCAAGGGAAAGTAATAGCTTTGGAGACCTAAAGCTCTTGGATCTCAGTGAAGGACCAATGAGATGGAGGCCAGCTCTGTGGGAGGACGCCAGGCAGGCCTCGGAGGCTGTTAGAAGGTTTCATGAGGTGAGCCTGCCTGGGAGTCTATGGCTACCCAGCTGACAGTTGACTCACAGGAATCTCTTCTAATAACTGAGCTTCCCAGGGGCCAAGAGAGGTGCATTGACACCAATCCTCTGCCTGTAGCATGCCTCCCATGGCTGGCACACTGAGTCCTAAAGAGACTCTCTTTCAGAGGTCAGGAGAACTGGAGCCCATAGAGTGTATCACACTCCAGCATAAGCTCAGGGGGGCGAGGCAACTTCTCTCTGCCCATCCCATCCCCTGCCCCTTTACAGGCTGCCTAAGGGATGCCATTAGAACAACTCAGGAGTGGAACCTCTCAAGAAATACGCTGGATTTGTCCTAACCTCTTTGTGGAGGGGGCTGACTACTCAGTCTTGGATAAGAAGCAGTGTGTTAAAAAAACAGTTCACAAGGGAATTCCCTGGTGGTCTAGTAGTTACGACTCAGTGCTTTCACTGCCAGGGCCTGGGTTCAATCCCTGGTCAGGGAACTAAGATACCACAGGCCATGCAGCATGGCCAAAAATACTTGTACATGAATGTTCATAGAAGCATTGTTCATAATAGCCAAGGTGCAGAGACAATGTAAATGTCCATCAATTGATGAATGGATAAATAAAATATGGTAGAGTCATGAAATTGAATATTGTTTTGTCAATAAAAAGAAATGAAGTACTGATACATATTACAACATGGATGAACCTTGAAAACAGTATGCTAAATGAAGGAAGCCAGTCACAAAACGTGACATATTGTTTGATTCTCTTTTTATGAAAGAGAATCTGGCAGAACAGGCAAATCTGTAGAGCTGGAAAATGGATTAGTGGTTGCCTAAGGCTGGAAGGAATGGAGGACTGGGGAGTGACAGCTAAGAGGTATGGGGTTTCTTTTGGGGGAAATGAAAATGTTCTAAAATCGATTGTGGTGATAGTTGCATAACCTGTGAATATACTAAAAGCCATTGAATTATACACTTTAAAATGGATGATTGACTGGATAAGACACAATGATCTTTTAATATATTTTTCTAATACTAGAGAATATCTGCTAATTCAGCAAATATCATAAAATTCTTAAACACTAATAATTAAAAACTAAATACCATCTTTTAAAAAAATAAATGGGCGATTTTATCTCAATATGTAAATTATATCTCAATAAAATTGTTTTTAAAGAAGAGAAAGAAACTGCTAATAGTAGTTGTCCCCAAGGGAAGGGACAGGAGAGGGAGGTTTAATTTCCATTGTATTTTCATTGCTCTTTTGACTCTTAAAATTAGTACCATGGGTTTCTAGATTTCTATTATATATTCAAAACTCTGTGTGTGTGTGTCTGTATGTATAGATATGTGTATGTGTATATATATGTATACTTTTTTTTTAAAGAAGCAGTGTAATGTTGCTTTAGAGTCAATCAAACGAGTTCAAATTTTGCTTTGAATCCTGGCTGTGTGACTTTTGTAATTTGTTTTATCTAATTTATCTTTGGTTTCTATAAAATAAAGATAAAAATAGTTCCTATATCAAAGAAACCTGAGGATTAAATGAGATATCCTATATAAAAGTTCTAATATAGGACCTGACACTGGCACGCTGGCTTCTGGAGACCCAATAGTTGATGTTAGTGACAAACACACTGTATACACTGGAAAAGTATTTTTCCTACCAAATTATTCACTTCAGGATTCCTGAAAAGAGTGGCTCTGCAGGGCACTTTAGCGAGAATGAAGGGAGATTCATCAAGAGACTTCAAAATCTCTGGAAAACTCCATGTACAATCTCAGGGTTCCAGCCACAGACCTCATTTTAAAGGTGATCTCTATGAGAGCTGAGAGGCTTTTGCAACACAGCAAGTCACCAAGGCAAGAAGCACCTAGAGGCCCCTGCCCCAGAGAGGATGACTTACCTTGAAGCTGTACCTGACGATGTTCTGGGGTGCATGTGGGTTGTTGGCTGTCAGAATCCGGGTGAACTCCTCCTTTAGCTCCTAAGGGAGAGAAATGCCAACAGGGTCAAATGTAGAGGGCCCCCCAGCCCCTCTGATGATTCCCCTGGATGTCAGCAGACATCTCACAACCTAGGTTCTGGGCACAATACATCTCTGAGGCTGGAGGAGGTGGAAGGAGCGAGGGTAGGATGTTGCTTACTTACTGCATCCGTCAAATCCAGCTGGTCAGGGGGTCTAACGGTGGCTTTGGACTGGGCCCATTCATCTGTCCCTTCCCCTACTTCGGTCCCTGGATCTTCATCCTGGACAAAAACCTCATGTGAGAATCAAGAGTGCCTGACCTGCTTAGACAAGCAGTGCTGCAGAAAGCCCTTTCATTCGCAAATCCTCCCAGAAGCCAAGCTCTGTCCCAATACATAGAACACGAAACATGCAACAGACCACTCATGGAAGAGCCTGAAGGAACTGCTCAGGCCAGAGATCTCATTGCCTGGAAGATCATGGCCACCTCAGCCCTGGGGTTCTGGACTTAGCTGGAACATTGTGGTGGGTCTTTGGCCCCAGTAGTGGGGCCAGAAGAGCTGGTTCCTCCTTACTGCTTCCCATACAGCCTGGATGCTAATAGCCAGGACCAACTGTGAAATGACACCCAGCTGTTCTTTAAGCTATTTCAACTCTAATTCACATTTTACCTTCCAATTTGCCACCTTAAGATTACTCTTACAGCAATACTCCCAGTACTTGGTAACTTTAAGCCTCATAGTCCCATCAAAACCTTGGAGCAAAAAAATCTAGAACTAGAAGTTTTCCCCTACCCTGATAGACAGTTAAATACCTTGCCAAAGTGGCCCATGACATAATAAAAAATATTCACCCTCACTGGCAATCAAAGATATGCAAAATAAAACAATGCAATTTTTTCACTATAAAACTGGTGAAGGGCGGTGACCACCTCCCCACGAGAACATGCAGAGGATCTCCTTCATCCCTCTCTAGAAGAGGAGAAGAGGAAACACAAAAAGAAGCACCTGGTGCAGAGCCCAGATTCCTACTTCATGGATGTGAAATACCCAGGATGCTATAAAATCACCCACCGTCTTTAGCCAACATGCACACACAGTAGTTTTGTGTGTTGGCTGCTCTACTGTCCTCTGCCAGCCTGCAGGAGGAAAAGCAAGGCTTACAGAAGGATGCGCCTTCAGACGGAAGCAGCGCTAAAAGCACCCTGAATCAAGATGAATGGGAAACCATCCCAATCAATACATTTTGGATACAACAAACAAACAAAGCAAAAAAAAACAAAATAAAATCTGGTGAAAACTAAATCCAAAACAAACAAACAAAACCAATATCCAGCGTTGGTGAGGTTGTGGGAAAATGCACATCCATAAATTAGTACAACCTTTCTAAAGAGCAATTTGGAAATATTTATCAAAAGCCTAACAAGTATTTATACTTTTTGACCCAAATTTCTATGTATAGGAATTTATGTTAAGAAATAACCGAGGATATGCCTAAAGATTTAAATGCATGAATGTTTGTTGGAGGATTGATCATACTTGTAGAAAAGAGGAAATATTTAAATATCCAACAGTGGGGCATGGTTGAACAAAATTATGGAACGGCCTTAATGAGCACATGGTAAAATATTATGCAGTAATTTTATTATTTTTTATTTTTTTAAATAACAAACATTTATTGGTGTCACTTATGGTAGAAAAAAGTTCCTACACCAGATGCACATGACCCAATTGTTAAATAGAACATTTTCAAGGTGAACACACATCCTTAACCCAGCTTTTTTACCCACTTTTGATGATAGCCAATTCTTCCTTGCCCCCCACCCCGAGACATGTGAGCAACTGCTAATGAAAAGCAGTAAACAGCCACTTGGGCTATATAGCATTTTCAACTCCACTCCAAGGTGAAGATTCCAATTACATTCGAGCTTAAGTTCTCTCAATTTTCTCCTAACGAAAGTTCCTGAGTCCAGTTATTTACAATATTACATATGCAGTAATTTTAAATGATGCTATGAAAGTATATTTATTGGCAATGGAAAGTACTCTAAATATATTATGTAAAAAACAGATTGTAAAATAACATACAGTTTGATGCTATTTAAAAATAAAGGGACTTCCCTGGTGGCGCAGTGGTTCAGAATCCACCTGCTAATGCACAGGACACGGGTTCGAGCCCTGGTCCGGGAAGATCCCACATGCCACGGAGCAACTAAGCCCGTGTGCCACGACTACTGAAGCCCGCGCACCTAGAGCCCGTGCTCTGCAACAAGAGAAGCCAGCGTAATGAGAAGCCCACACACTGCAATGAAGACCTAATGCAGCCAAAAATAAATAAATAAATTTATTTTTTAAAAAAATAGAATCCGCCGGCCAATGCAGGGGACAAGGGTTCAAGCCCTGGTCTGGGAAGATCCCACATGCCACGGAGCGGCTAAGCCCGTGCGCCACAACTACTGAGCCTGCACTCTAGAACCCCTGAGCCACAACTACTGAGCCCACGTGTCACAACTACTGAAGCCCGCACACTGTAATGAAGAGTAGCCCCCGCTTGCCGCAACTAGAGAAAGCCCGCGCGCAGCAACAAAGACCCAACACAGCCATAAATAAATAAATAAAATTATAAAAAAAAAACATGTAATTTTTACATATGCATAGAAATATCTGGGAGGATACAGCATCATACGTTAACTAAGAGGTTTCCCGGGGTGATAGGCTTAAGGGTGATTTTAATGTTCTTTTTGCTTTTCTTTAAAAATATATAGCTAATATTTCAACAGAAGAAATGCTATTAGCTTCTTGCTGAGAAACTGTGTGGTCTCAGCACTTACCCTCTTCCTGGCTCCTCTGCCCACATTGATGCTCTGAAAAAAGAACAGAAACAGAAGGTAAGTCATAAGTGAATCTCCATGGGAATGTCAAAAACAGTATTACAGGGGGGCTTCTGCCCAGGGACCTCAAAGACAAGGGACATTGAACTTCCCCAAGTCTCACAAACAGTGAGACTTGGTAACAGGTGCCCAGCCAAGGAAGTCCTATATCTGAGGCAACCTGATTCCAGCATCAGTGGGACTGACCCATGAAGAGCAACCAGGTGACTTAGCGCCTGGCATTTCTTATTTGCAACTAGTTCAACAAACATTTTTTAAAACTACATACTAAGTGCTCAGCTCTGTACTAGGCATTAAGAGGATTTTGAAGGCAGATTATATTCATAAACATTTGTTTATGATGAAGGTTTGGGTACTTTGTTTTGTACGCTGCTGTCTCAGAATATAGTAGGTGTTCAAAATACTTATTGAATACATGCATGAATGCCATCAAACCCATTAGTAATCATGACCCTGGGAAAAATATTTTTCCTTAGCCTGTTTCCTCATCAATAAAATGCATAAGATTGGATATGATGACCTTCCAATTCTAACATGCTAAAATTTTATGTTCTCAAGAACAGCATGCTTGATTCAACTTGATAAACATTTCTTGAGCATCTACTTATGGTCGGGGACTAACCTAAGCAGTGGGACAAAATGACAAGAGATGAGGTCTCTACCCACGTTTGCTCAGAGTCCGTGAAGGTCCGATAAGTGTGATCAGTGCTCCTTATTTACTCACTCGCTTACTCACTCAGCATATGTTCTTTTGAAAGTCTGCTCTGTGCCAGCAGTAGAGACGTGTGACCAGGGTGCTATAGGAATGCACGGAGGCACCTACCCAGCGTGGGTGCACAAAAAAGATTCCCCGAGGTGGCTATTTCTTAGCTCAGTATCAAAAGAAAAGTATGGATCATCCAAGTGGAGAAAATGTTTTTCAGAAAGGCTTTTCAGACGAAGAAAGCAGCATGTACAATGGCAAGAGCAGAACAATAACAGAGATAGTAAAATGTTCCCCCAAACAAACCAACCAAAACCCTGCAGTATATGCACTGAACAAACAGTTGTTTCAGGTGATGGAGCAAGAGGGAGATCAGTGGAGGCTGGAGATGTGAGGGAGGGGCTCTTGGAAGAAGCAGGTCTAGAGCCCTGAATGAGGGGTCAAGCTAGCAGAGAAGCCAAAGAGCACATGTTGGTGGCAGCATGGCACACTGGGCAGAGACCTTGGCTCCCAGATCTTGCTGACCACCTGTGTGATCTTGGGGAGGTCTCTGGGCCTTGGTTTCCCAAATGCAAAGTGAGTGAGTTAGATGGAAAGGGCCTCACAACTCTTCCGTGGCAGGGTCTGTGGGAGAGGCTTTGATGGCGGAGGGGAAAAGGATTCCAGGGGGAGAGAAGGGCATGTCTCAGCTTGGGCAGGGATTGTTGCTGGTAGGGAAGGCAGCAGGATTCAGATTTCTGCCAGGTTGCCAAGGTTTCCAGAGATGAGAACCCTTCTCTGAGCCACATGAGCCACATGAGCCAGAAAGCTGTTTTCCTTTGAAGAGCCTCTGATCCCTAAGGTAACGAGATGGAAGTGTCGTAACATCCAACAGCTTTCTGGCCCACAGCAGAGTACTGGAGGGCCAACCCCAGCCCAAGCTGCCAGCCTTAAGTAGGAAACGAGATCCAGTTACCATTGCCCCCCGTAAATACGTCTGTAAAACATTTATCTGGCAATAAAAGAACTGACAAGGCAATTTGAGTGTAATTGTTTTTGGCAGTTGGAAATATTTCAATTAACATACTATAAAAGCCACACTACAATAAATGAAAAACAGGCCAATGAAATCAGCTACAGCCCTGACTTCCCAACCATGGCAAAGGAGATTGAATGTCAGGTTGCCACTTTGGGCCCTTGGTCTTTCAGAAGGAGAAGTCTGAGACAGACAAGGCTGAATTCCTGAAAAGCTTTTGATGGTTCTTCCCTGAAGCTGTCAAACCGCAGAAGAAGAAAGCCCAAAGTCCCTCCTCTGGCCCTCAGAACTCTGTCATCCGGCTCCACGTCTCCATTCCAGCCTGCTCTCCCGCCACTCTGAGATGCAGCCCAGCAAGGCTACTCACATTTCCTGAGCTTGGCCTCTGCTTTCCCACCTTTGCTTTTACCTTTCCTCTTGCCAAGAACGCCATCTTCCCCTTCTCTCTCCCTGCTCCCACTATCTCTGCCTAACCAAACCCTACCCATCTAGCCTCCTAGTCCATTATCTACTCCTGACCTTTCTCCTACCTCCCTCTATTCTTCCTGTCTTCACTCTGAGCAAGGCTCTGCCCCGCCTCCCGTCACCACCATAAGCATTGGCTGTTGTGAGATGAAGGATGAAATGTAACTTCAAATAGACACTCTGTTGTCTCTGGGTTTTGGTCTACAAAAGGGGATAGTATTATGAAAAGAAACATAATACTGCGGTGCACATCAGAGGCAGCTGGGAGACTCCAGCAAGGGAGTATCCTTATCTTTTTTTTTTAATTAATTAATTTATTTATTTATTTATGGCTGCATTGGGTCTTCCTTGCTGCGTGCGGGCTTTCTCTAGCTGTGGTGAGCAGGGGGCTACTCTTTGTTGAGGTACGCAGGTGCTAGGCGTGCGGGCTTCAGTAGTTGCAGCATGAGGGCTCAGTAGTTGTGGATCATGGGCTGTAGAGCGCAGGCTCAGTAATTGTGGCGCACAGGCTTAGTTGCTCTGCGGCATGTGGGATCTTCCCGGACCAGGGCTCGAACCCATGTCCCCTGCATTGGCAGGAGCATTCTTAACCACTGTGCCACCAGGAAAGCCAGTATCCTTATCTTTTAAATGGGCATCATAAAAATACCCTCTGAAGACAATCATAGGCCTGTTATGAGGGTTAAATGAGTCAACACACATAAAATGCATAGTGTGGTGCCTGGCCAGAGTCTGTGCCCAATAAATGATAGTTTGTAGCATTATTATTCCCATTTATAGACCCTGCTCTGCCATCAGCCACAGGGGATCTGTGTGGTCCTTTGCTTACTAGGAAGCACTTGCCCTAGGGATGACTAAAAAGCTTCAACAGCTCACATGTCCACCCAAGAGTTCAATGCTGAAACTTGTTTGTTCCTGGAAAGAACAGCTCTTCAAATCGTGAAAAGGCACAGACGCTGCATCCTCCTTCCTGGGGCCCAGGAGACTCTGTTTACCATTTCAGTTGTCTTGGTCCTTATTTTAAAACTCACTAACAGGATTCCATTAAGCTAAATTGAAACTAAATACCTCACCAGCTTGCAGTTTCCGTTTCTAAAAGGGAAAAACCTCGTAGTCCCAAAGGAACAGTAATTCACCAAGAAATCTTCCTCCAGCTACATCGACTGCCTTTCAAATCCTTGAGCCTAGTGCAGTGTCTCAAGCACACAGAAGGTGCTTAATAAGTATAGTTGAAAGAGATCTCAACGTTTTGAAACACTAGATGAAGGGTAACAGGCATTATCATACACTGTTATGGGTATGCCAATGGACACAAAATTTTTATAGGGTTATTTGGCAATACCTGCCAAAATTTCAAATGCAGATACCCTTCAACTCAGCAACTCTGCTTTCTTGCATTTTTCCTATAGAAATAGTAATACATATGCATAAGATGTACGTACAAAACTGCTCGCAGAACCAGCTTTGTGATATTTTTACAATGGGAAAAAAACCTAAATATTCATTGATAGGGGCCTAGTTAAATAAATTATGCTATAGCCATTCAATGGGATATTATGCATATTTTTAAAAGAATGAGGTAAATTTTTATGTATTATTATGGAAAGCTCTCCAAGCTTTTTTATTGTTAAATAAAAAAGCAAGTTACATAAACAGATGACCCATCTGCTTACTTTAAGAATGTGTGTTTATGTGTATTTGGATGTACATACAAAATTTCTGGAAGAATATATAGATTCTGTTGACAGTAGTTGGGTTCAGGGAATGTGATCGGGGATTGTGGGGAAGGGAACCAATACTGTTCACCTTATACTCATTCTCATGGTTTTAATATTTTAAAAGTGAATGTTCATTACTTTTTTTTTTTTGGCTGCGTTGGGTCTTTGTTGCTGTGCGTGGGCTTTCTCTAGTTTAAAAGTGAATGTGCATTACTTTTATAATTTAAAATGCTAATTAAGAATTTAAAAAATTAATACAGTTAAAGAGGGTTTTTTTTTTTTTTTTCCTATTAATGCAATGTTAGCACAGTGCTCAGAATGCTGACAAAGGAACATGAGACCAAGCTCATGCCTTCCTGGAAGCCCAAGAGGGAAGAAGCCGATGCTATGGGACTCTTCCCAGATAAGGCTACAGAAGGCAAGGCAGGGTAGGGTTTAAAATCTGAAGCTCTAGAGTTAGCCTTGGCTGGATTCCTGACTCTGCCACAAACTATATGTGTGACCTTGAGCAAGGTATTTAGTCCCTGATCCTCATTCTCTCATTTGTAAGGTAGAGAAAAATATTAGTGCCCTCCTCAGATTTGCTGTGAGGATAAAATAAAACAATGCATGATGAGAACCTTACTCAGAGCCCAGCGCTCAGTAAGCGCTAAAGTAACAGTGGCAGTGTTATTATTTTACTATTCTATCATGGTCTGCTGTACATGGCAATTGAATCTCATTCTGAGGGCATTTATTGAATAGCTGAAAAGAGTGTTGTCCGGGTCCCATGAAGTCCTTATCAGAAAGGAAGCTATAAATCTCAGGGTGTCACAACAGAGGGATGAAAATAAAAATACCTTCCCTTAGGACTTCCCTGGTTTTCCAGTGGTAGAGAATCTGCCTTACAAGGCAGGGGATGCGGGTTTGATTCCTTGTCAGGGAACTAAGATCCCACATGCTGCGGGGCAACTAAGCCCATGCGCCACAACTACTGAGCTCACGCACCTCAACTAGAGAGACTGCGTGCCGCAAACTACGTGCCCTGGCCTGCGCACCACAACTAGAGAAGAGAAAACCCACAGACCACAACTAGAGAGAAGCCCGTGAGCCACAAGGAAGAGCCCGCACGCTGCAACGAAAGATCCCGCATGCCGCAACTAAGACCCAACGCAGCCAAAAATAAATAAATAAATATTTAAAAAAAATACCTCCCCTTCATAGAGCACCTTTCAGTTTACTAAACACTTTGGAGTCCATCATCTCATTTGGCCATTATTCTAATCTTCTGTGGGTGGATGTTGAGTTTCATCAACTTCTTTTCTGAATCTATTATGATATGTCATATGGTTTTTCTCCTTTTTTTCTGTTAATGTGAAGAAATATATTGATTGGGTATTTACTGTTGAGCTAACTTTGTCTTACTGGGATAAACCTCACTTGGTCAGATATATTATCCTTTTTATATATTGCTGGAACAGATATGCTAATATTTTGTCAGATTGTTTTGCATTTATGTTCATGAGGGATATTGGCCTATCCTTCTCTTTTCTTGAAATAGCTTTGATTTTGATATCAGAGTTATACCAACATCATCAAGTAAGTTGGAACTCGTTCCCTTCTCATCTATTTTCTCTAAGACTTTGTGTAAGACGTGTTATTTATTCCTTACATATTTGATAGAATTCATCAGTGAAACCATTTGGCCTGGAGTTTCTTTGTAGGAAGGTTTTAAGTTATGAATTCAATTTCTTTAAGTAAGTATGGTCTTTATATTTTCCATTTCTTTTTGTGTCAATTAAGGCAAACTGTGTGTTTCAATAAATTTGTCCATTCAAGTTGTTGAAGTTATTGCCATAAAGTTGTTGATAATATTCCTTTACTATCCTTTTTAATATCTGTACAATCTGTAGTGATATCTCACTTTTCATTCCTGATATTGGCTGTTGTGTTTTCTTCTTCTCTTGATGAGCCTTGCTAAGTTTTCTCAATTTTGTCAATCTTTTCAAAGAACCAACTTCTGACTTTGTTGATTTTCTCTATTGTTTTTCCTCACTGTTTCTATGAAACAATAAGATAAATGAATAAATTAATAAAATAAATAGAATTGATGAATAGATTTTGCTTCTATTATTCTGGATTTAATTTGCTCGTCTTTTTCTATTTTCTTAAGATAGAAACTTAGAACATTGATTTTAAATCTTTTCTGAAATAGGCATTTAAAACTATACATTTTCATTAAGTACAACTTCAGCATGACCCCCCAATTTGTGATGTTATATTTTCATTACTGTCCAATTAAAAATGTTTTCTAGTTTCCCTTGCACTTTTTTTTTACGTTTAGAAGTGCATTCTTTAATACCTAAATATTTGGGGATTTTAAGGATACTGCTATTTATTTTTAATTTAATTCCATTTTGGTCAAACTATTCTTAGTTTGCTGAGATTCTTTTTGACATGGATGCATGTTGAATTTGAATTGAATGAAAATCTGTAAGATATTAATCTTTTGAAATGTATTGAGACTTATTGTACGTCCCAGTGTATGGTCTATTTTTTTGAACATTGTGCAGTTCTTGGGTTCTATATTAATTAGGCCAAGTTGGTTAACAGATCTACATCTTTCAATTACTGAGAGAAGAGTGTTAAATCTCCAACTGTCATTGTATATTTTTCTATGTCTCCCTTTAGCTCTGTCAGTTTTTGATTTATGTATCTTGAAGTGCTATTAATAGGTACATACTCTTTGTGATTTTATATCACCTCTTGAATCGACACTTCATCATTATGAAATGTCCCTATTTGTCTTTGGGAATACTCCTGGTCTTGAAGCCTACTTAGTTCTGATAATACTACAGCCATGCAGCTTTCTTATGCTTGCTAGTTACGTGGTGTGTTTTTCCACTCTTTTATTTTCAAATTTTCTATGTCTTTACATTTAAACTATATTTCTTATAAGCAGCATATAGTTAGGTCTTGCTTTTTTCCCCCCTAGCTTGATAAACTCTGTCTTTTAATTGAAAGTGTTGGTGTGGTTGTCTTTACCATATTGCCCTTTGTTTCCTATTTTTCATCTGCTTTTTCCTCTGTTCATCTTCTGTCTTCTTTTGTGTTAATTGAGTTTTTTAGTATTTCATTTTATTTTTTCCATTGGCTTTTTAGCTGTGCCTTTTTGTATTAATTTCTAGTGGCTGCTCTAAGGTTTATAATATGCATCCTAAACCTGTTATAGTCTAATAAGAGTAAATAATATACCACTTCATATTTCACAATGTAATAACCTTATCACATCTTAATTCTATTTACCACCACAACCTCATCTTTGCCCTGTTGTTGTCACATATTTTATTTCTATATATATTACAAGCTTCACCTTACAATTGGTGTTATTTTTGCTTTAAACAGTCATATGTCTTTTAAGAAAATTAATAGAAGCAAAAAAAATCTAGTATTTTATCTTTAGTCACATATTTACTATTACCAGTGCTTTTTGGTCCTTCCCATAGATAGAGCTTCCATTAGGTGTCATTCTCATTCAGCCCAAAGAACTTTGTTCTGTACTACTTGTAGTGAAGGTCTGCTGATGACAAATTCTGTCCGCTTTAGTTTATCTGAAAATGTATTTATTTAACCCTTCTTTTTGAGGGATATTTTTGTTGGATATAGAATTCTGGTTTGACAGTAGTTTTCTTTCAGTGCATAAACTATGACATTCCATTGTCTTCTGACTTCTCTTGTGTACAATGGGAAGTCAGCCACGATCATATTATCCCACTCTATGCATTATGTCATTTTTTCTCTGGCTACTTTCAAGATTTTATTTTTATCCTTGGCTTTCAGTATTTTGACTGTGAGGGGACTACGTGTGGTTTTCTTTGTATTTATACTGCTTGTGGCTCACTGAGCTCCTGATAATACTATATGTTTTCCACCAAATTTAAGAAATTTTTGAACCATTATTTCTTCAACTAATTTTCCCCCTCCTCTTTTTCCTTTTGGAATTCCAACTACTTACAAGTTACAGATACATATATGACATATTACCACAGGTCACTAAGGCTCTTTTTATGTTTTTTTTTAAATTATTTTTTAATTTTTTGGTTGCATTGGGTCTTTGTTGCTGCACGCAGGCTTTCTCCAGTTGCGGCAAGTGGGGCTACTCTTCGTTGTGGTGAGTGGGCTACTCTTCTCATTGCAGTGGCTTCTCTTGTTGCAGAGCACAGGCTCTAGGTATGCGGGCTTCAGTACTTGCAGCATGTGGGCTCAGTAGTTGCAGCATGCAGGCCCTAGAGTGCTTGGACTTCGGTAGTTGTGGCACGTGGGCTCTAGGGCGCCCGCAGGCTCAGTAGTTGTGGTGCAGGGGCTTAGTTGCTCTGCAGCATGTGGGATCTTCCCAGAGCAGGGATCAAACCCATGTCCCCTGCACTGGCAGGCAGATTCTTAACCACTGTGCCACCAGGGAAGTCCCTCTTTTTTGTTTTTCTTATTTATTTATTTATTTTAATACAACAGGCTCTTATTAGTTATCTATTTTATACATATTAGTGTATACATGTCAATCCCAATCTCCCAATTCATCACCCCTCCGCCCCCTGCTTTTCCCCCTTGGTGTCCATATGTTTGTTCTCTATATCTGTGTCTTTTTTGTTTTTTAATCTTGTTTTTCTCTGTTCTTCAGATTGGATAATTTCCATGGATCCATCTTCACTTTCACCATTAGGCCCAGCCAATAAATTTTTCATTTCTGATACTTATTTTTCTACTGTTTCCATTTTTGGGGCTTAGATTCCCCACTCTTTTTTAAAATTTTTATTTATTTATTTTTGGCTGTGTTGGGTCTTGGATGCTGCACACAGGCTTTCTCTAGGTGTGGCGAGCGGGGGCTACTCTTCGTTGTGGTGCACGGGCTTCTCGTCGTGGTGGCTTCTCTTGTTGTGGAGTATGGGCTCTAGGCACGCGGTCTTCAGTAGTGGTGGCATGTGGGCTCAGTAGTTGTGGCTCGCGGGCTCTAGAGCACAGGCACAGTAGTCGTGGCGCATGGGCTTAGTTGCTCCGTGGCGTGTGGGATCTTCCTGGACCAGGGCTCAAACCCGTGTCTCCTGCATTGGCAGGCGGATTCTTAACCACTGTGCCACCAGGGAAGCCCTCCCCATCCTTTAAGTCAATCTTTTCTTTTAGTCCATAAATATATTTTCAACAACGACTGCCTTAAAGTCATTGCCTGCTAATTCCAACACTGGGTTATCTCGCTGGTATCACTGTGCTCTCCTTTGGATCTCTCTCCCTGAGCCATGATTAAGAAATTGACCCAAGGCAGAAAGCAAGGATAAACATGTGACTCATGTTGGGTGTTTTCCTTCCCTTAGGAATGGGGGACTGCCTAAACCAGTTGCCTCATATATTGTGTCCAGGATTACAGTTGTTCATAGTGGGATGGCAAGTCCAGCATGAACTGCTCCATCATGGCCAGACTATGTCTCCTATATCAAGGTCTTTAAAAGTTATACATAAAGTATGATACATTTAAAAATTCATTGCCGAAATGTGCTATTAAAAAAAAACAAAAACAAAAATCTTTTGTAAAGGACAGAATCTTTAGTAATATAAATATCTGCCCTGAATGGAGGCAATGGATTGGAAAAAAATCTGAGGCCCTTTCTGCACAATGTATGAGAAAGGTTTATCAGAAGCAATGTAGAAGTTATTTTGGAATAAAGCAGGTTATACCTTGCATGGGAGGAGCCAAGGAAAGACAATACCTCCTTCTAAGGAAATTGCCCTGCTCACAGCTTTGGCTGCTTGGAGAGTCATAGGATCTTATCCCTCCCTGATACAGCCTAGCATGAACAGGTAAGCTGGGGAAAATCAGATTTCTTCTCCAAGGGTTTGAATTGGGACTACAGAGAGAACTCGTGGGTGGATGGAGACATTGATGGAGATCCTTGTGAGATAGAAGAGGCCAGAGTGGCCATGATGAGCTGAAAACACATTAAGTTATGAGGAAGCTGAAACCATAGAAAAGTTGGCTGCCTGGGAATGAAAATAGGGAATGAAGTATAGTTGCTAAGAAAATGAGAGGCCATGAGAGATATAGAGAAAGTAATTAGTACCTATATCTGTTTCAGAACCAATAGTTTTCCAATTCTAATTCTAGGTATTTGTAATACCTACCCACAACCCCCCACATACACACCTTCCCCTTCACCCTTTCCACCTTTTACTTGAGGTAACTTGAGTGAGCCTTTATTCTTTGCAACTTACAGAGCTTAGCTAAAATATATGTGCCTTAGTTTGCCAGGCTCATAAAAGGCAGGAGAGGTAGGATGGGCTCAGGCATTCCAGACAGAGGGAACGAAATCTTTAACAAAGAGACAGAGGCCTGGAACCAAGTGTCTGTCCAGGGATTAGCAGATTTGTTTTATCCATTTATATTCCAATTTGTTCCAAAGCAAGATTTGAGGCTGAATGTATGACACATGGAAAAAATAAGTAAATGAGAAAATGGATGTGAGGTAAGAATAGAAATAGGAAAATAAACTTAACATCAGGAGTAGGGATGTTAGCAGAATGTGGTGCTTTGGCTAGAACAAAGGAGGCATGAGCTGCTTCTTCTGCAGGTCCAGAAGGAAAAGTTAGGGTTCAGAGTATTACAGTACATACGTTTCCATCGGTCACTTATTTACTCATCAACTAATTCATTCGTTAATCATCTACTATGTACCAGATGCTAGAATGACAACAAAAGAAGAATAAAGGTTGAGTTAGTCCCACTCCAAGGTTCTCACATCTAGGAAGTGAGATAAATGGAAGACGTAAACACACCATACAAACCAGAATACAGCGACTCTATGAACAGGACAAAGTGTTGTGAGATACAAAGAAGCGAAACCAAAGTTTGATCAACAGCCATGTCCTTTGCACGTTTCTTCCATACAACTCTGTCTCAGCGACTGGGAAGATTGAACACTCCATAACAATTCCTAACTGGCAGAAAACAATTTCATATGGCTTGTTCACAGCTGGAGCCAGAGAACCAAAATTACTCTTCAGCATCAGCTTGCAGGTTGCAAAGCCCAGGGATAAGCACAAGACACCTTTGCCATTATTATTCAAGTACCTGGCATATACTGAGTACTAACAATGTGCTAGGCTCCACGGTAAACAGGGGAGGAGACCAAGTTCTGGCCTCAAATGCTCACAGCTGTTTTGTAATCTGATAATTGTGCATGACAGACCTCAGACCATAACTCTCAAAATAGCATGACTGTAGTCATAACAAAATGGAACAGCCATTGGCAAGATCTGTTTTCTAGTTATCACTTCCAGAAGGAATTCTGTAACACTACTAGGGGAAGAGCAGAGAAAACTCTCTCAACTTCCTGTCACTAAGTCTCTAAATTATCATCTGCATCCATCCCTTCCTCCTTTCTCCTTTTCTGTTACAAAGTGTTTCACCTCTTGTCCACAGCTGATCCACGCCCACCTCCTCAGACACTTGGCTCTAGTCTTCATTTATCTCCTTCATCTTCAACTTCCCTCTATCTATGCCAGGCAAATGCCTCCCCTCAGCATTTAACATATTCAAGTCTTAATTTCATCTCAAAAAAAAAAAATCCTTGTCTACATGGTCTTTACTACCTTCTTAGCTCAATTTAGTCTGGCTTTTGTCTCTAAAATTGTTCTTTCCAAGGTCCCGCAATGACTTATTAATTATTAAATCTAATGGTTGTATCTAGTTCTTACCTTCATTAGCAGATGCAATATGACTGACCACGTAACCTATAAACACTAGAAACTCCCTATAAACACACTCCTCCCCAGAAGGACATTATTCTTCCTTGTAGTCTTCTAACCTCTCTGGGGTCAGTCCTTCTTATCCTACATGTTGGACTCTTGTCCAAACCTTAAATCATGTTGTTCCTCCTAGAAATCTTCCCTGATTCCCCGAGAATCAGTGCTAGGTTCTCCTCCCACACGCTTCCATTGCACCCAATGCTACTTCCTCAACCACATCCCATCATTCATTCAACAATCGTTCACTGAGAGCTTCGAACGTGATGGCCTCTGTGTTAGGAGCTGAGAATACAGATGTGTGCAAAAACATCCACAGGCCCTGCTCTCAAGGTGCTCACAATCTAATGGGAGAGACATACAATAATCCAATGCTTACACAAACAAGTGAATAATTACACCCTGGGATGCATGCTGTGGAAGAAAGGATCAAGGGCAATGAGACTATAAATAGAGAAACTTAACTCTTTTTTCAGGGCAGGGGGCATTAAGGCGGTTGTGGGCATTGACCCTGGGGCTGGAATCTTAAGAGTGAGTACATGTGTGAGGGAGGGAGGGCACGAAGAGTGTTCCAGAAAGAAGGGACAACACATAGAACAGACGTACAGAAATAACTGGAAGAGCGTTAACCAGTTAAGGCTTAGAGACCCAAGCAGGCCTCAGCCCATACAGGCTCCTGAAGGGTTATCTAAAAATTTGGTCCCTCTCCTAAGAGCAGTAGGAAGTCACTGAAGGGTTCTGAGGGAGGGATGACATAATCAGATTGACAGCTTGAAAAGATCACTTGGTACAGTGTAGAGAATGGATTGGAAGGGACATGAGTGGGCGAGGGGAATACTGGTTACAAGGCTTTTACAGCCTTCCAGGTGAGAGATGATGGTAGGCAGGGCTAGCAGGGTGGCAGTGAATAGGAAAAAAGTGGTCTGATTTGAGAGATTTAGGAAGTAAAGGGGCACAGGATCATATCTAGGGCTTAAAGAAGGTAAGAGGTTGAGGAAAGAAGGATGTGAGGGAGTGAGGATGACACGGAAGAGAAGGGTCACAAGAGCAGGGATCTTACTTTGGACAAAGTATCAACTTCCCTTAGATTCTGCTCACCTCCTCCTGTCCTTTCTTCTGTGGATCCCAGGACCAGTCATCAGATTCAAAATCTCTGGATCATCTAAGACTCTCTTCTGGCCTTGCACTGACTCCTGCCCACTTACCCCTACACTAGTCACACCTCATCAAGATCAATATTTCTAAAAGTATTGTCCCAGAGGGCTTCTGGAGAGATCACAAAATGATCCAAAAATGCAAGTCTTTTCTTTGGCTCCTACAGGCGACTGAAGCAAAATGCCAGACTTTGATTTTTTTTTTTTTTATGGTAACTGAGTTATAAAGGAGTACTAAAACTTGTTAGTCATAAACTAAAATTAGCCTTTAACTGGAGTTCACAGAAGACTCTAATTCAGTCCTCTACTAAGAAGTCTGACTGCCAGGCAATGTTTGGCAATGATGCAAATCTCCTCTTGCATATACACATGCAGCCAGTTGGAATTCTTGAAATTTTCAGGAAGGACACTTTTTTATTGGGATATTAGCAGTGATGTTTTGAGCTGGTCATGGTTTATGGTGCCTGACATTCATGAATTTTAATTACAAATTGTGATTCATGGAGCTTCATCATGATCAAGCTAATATGCCATGATTATTTGATTAACCCTCTGGAGTAGAGGGATACATGTCTCTAACCTTATTTCCTGCCATTTTCCTCCTCCCTTCCTTGCTGATCCAGAACATGTGTAAGCAAGCTCTCATCTCAGGAACTTTATACTTGCTATGTCCTCTGTCAGGAATGCCTCCCCCCTAGATATCACATAGCTAATTCCTTCACTTCCTTCAGATCTCTCTCAAATGTCACCTCTGTGAGGCCTCCCCTGACCGTTATGTTTAAATCATAATCTTCTGGTTCCCTGAACTTCCTAGTCCATTTCCCTGCTTTATTTTTCTTTTTGACACCTATCATCACCTTATAAACTATATATTTTACTTATTTGTTTATTGACAATTTATCTCCAACTAAAAGATAAGCTCCATGAGAGCAGGGATTTGTGTTTGTTTTGTTGCTATATCACCAATACCTAGCACAGTACCTGGCATATAGTAGATGCTCAATAAATAATTGTCAAATGAGAATATTTATATCATCAGAATTTTTGTCCTTTTAATTTCCAATACCCAGCTCTTAAGGCATGGGTACATGTGGTTCAAATGTGAACCATTCATAGCCCTGCTACCAAAGCAGATATAAACATAAACCCAGAAAAGTATGCTTCTACAGTGACGTTTCCTTGTTATCACTCCCCACCAATCTCCTCATCCCAGCCTCAACCCTTTCTATCCTTCAAACTCACTCAGATCAAAATTTCCAAAGAACAATTGGAAGCATTCAGAATTCATATTCAACTCATTTTCAGAATTTAATATATTCCAGGCATTGTGCTAGGTTCAGGGGAATCAACAATGAATGAGACAGACCATCCTTGCCATCAGAGTTTATAGTCTAGTGGGGATATCACCTTATCCTGCCTCCGGAAAGGTGACTTAATCCCTTATAGGAGAATACGATGGGCAAACTGAGATGTGATGTATGAACAGGAGATGAAGGAGAGATTTGGGGCAGGGTGGCATGGAGCAGGTGGCAGCAGACTGAAAAGACTGTACCAGGCAGGCAGAGGAAACAGCAATTTCAAAGGCCTAGAGGAGAAAGACAGTGTGGATGTCACTTTCCAGGAAGTGAGGGCAGTTCAGGGTGTGCTGGGACTGTGGAATCGTCACAGAGCAACGATGAGATCTGAAGTAGGGTAGGTAGGAAAGGCTAGACCTGGCAAGGCCTTGTAGGCCATACTAAGCAAGTTGGACTTTTGGAACTTTATTCTGAGAGTGAGAGGGAGCCAATAAAATGTTTGATCAGCGATACAAACAATGCAGTTTAAACTCTTCTCTGCCCCCTAACAAACCCAATCCTGACCTTCCCTCTCCACTGCGGGCATCCAAGTCATAGCTGCCCACTCCCTGAAGCTTTTATGTTGCTCCAACCTGCATGTCTCTCTCCCTCTCAGCCCCAGGGATCCCATCCTCCCTTATCTTTATATGCCTGTGTTCTGTCTCCCCAACTGAGTTCCCAGACGACAGGGACTTCTCAAGGCTCTCAAGGCAGTCCCACACCCAGCTCACCACTGACACAGACTGGGCCTCAATGAGACAAGAGGGTGATGAATACAACCCAGCTTGTGCTCACACTCCACACACCGATATTCACCCCGCTCTAAAACAACCCTTCCCTCCAAGGGGCAGTGCTGATGTGCGCAAGGCCAGTTGACCTGGGTTTCTGTCTCCTGTCTGCTGTCACCTCTCTCTCTTCTCAGTTTACCTAGCCTCTAATGTCTCCCCTAATGGGCTGGAGAAACTGATTCCCAAGTTTGTTCAAACTGCTAGAAAAATCTAATCTGGAGTGACAGAAAGCAGATCAGCGGTTACCTGGGGAGAATGGACTAGAACGAGGTGCAAGGAAACTTTTGGGGGTAGAGGAAGCGTCCTATATCTTGATTGTGGTGGTATATAAATCTGTCAAAACCTGTCAACATGTACAACTAAAATGGTCCATTTCATTGTATGTAAACCAGACCTCAGCAATGCTGAATTTAAAACAAACTGCATGTAAATTAAAAGTCGGTAGCCCCAAGCCCAGTACATGAGCTTCAAAACACAGTTCAACCCCGACATAAAACTAGGGCAAGGCCATACGGGAATAGCAGCTTCCCCATGGTTGCAGAGATCTAAGAACGACGGGTGCACCTGCTAAGGAAGGCCAGGTGAAAGAAGCAATGGAGCAAAGGCTAATAATACGGAGGAGGCCAGACCCAAATATGTAAAGTCACAAACAGCATGCACACAGATTTGGTCTCCAAACCTCAAAACACCTAGGCCTGAGATAGTGCTTATTTAAGAACAAGTAAGTAGAAACCCTGCCTCACAAAGCAAGAAACTGCATATTAGTCCCAAGATGATAATTCATAAACGGTTTGGAAAAGTGATTCTTGAAGGACTGAGTGGCTTCACCACAGAGAGCTCCTCGAGAAGCTGGGCCTTACCTCTCCTTCCAGGGTGAAGCTGTGTGGGTTAAGAGGGGTGACTCTTGGGTTTCCTGTGAGAAGGGATGACATCTGTCCAGGTGGCAACGAGGACAGTTTGGAGGGGCCAGTTTGGAGTGAGGAGTGTGTGAAAGGGGATGGGAAAGGGGTCTCTGCCCTCTTCTTCTTTGCCTGAACTCTCTCTCCTCACAAGTCTCCCAACACAGAAGATCTGAACCATACTCCCACACACAATCTGTTCTGTGTCTCTGGTACAGTTCTCCTGTACTCTCCTGTGAGTTCCCAAAGGCCAGTGTCTCCACCTAGCCCAGCACTGGGCACTCAGCAAAGGGCAGGAGAAATTACTTATTTGTGACAAGACTGTGAGGACGATGAGGAACATATTGGTAGGAGTGGGGATGGGGGTTTAAGGAGGATGGGCCCGTCAGGCTGGGTCTGTGGAGTGAGGGAATGGAATGGTGAGAGGAGGACAGGTGAAAGAGTGGTAGGAAACAGTGGGTCGGGGGCAGTGTGGGAGAGGAGGCTAGGATTAGTGGGAGAGAGCAGGACAGGGTCAGAGGTCACTGGGAACACAGGCCAGGAATCACAGGGGGACAGAAGTCAACAGGGAAAGGAAGATGAAGGGTCAGTAGCAGAGGTATGATCAGTGGTCACTGGCAGCGAAGGTCAGAGGTCGTCGGAATAGAGCAGGTCGAGGTGTGTGTTACCTGCCTACGAGGCGGTGGTTTGTGGGGCATCTTCGAAGAAGCAGGAAGCACCTCAACACTTGGAGCGCCTACAAAACGCTCCCCCGCCTGAGGTCAAGAGGTTTGTCCGTCCCCTCAATCATGCACAGGAAATCCGGATTCTCTTTCACTTCAATTCCCAGTCTCAGGGGCTCTTTGGGGACACCCGACGTTGTGGGTCCCCGCGCCCTCGCAGAATGGAATCGGCTCCTCCCTGACGCGGTTACCCAGCAACTAACCTGCAGCCAAGGCGCAGGCGCCTCTGATGCCTCCTCCCTGCCCGAGGGGAAGGCGTGGCTGGGCGCGCGGGGAACCACCAGCTCCACTAAGCCCCGCCCCCTAAGGCCAGACGACCGGCTGCCGCGCCTTTCGGAACTCCCGCATGTGGGAGGGGCTAGTGAGCCCAGACACCGCCTCCTCATGAATAATGCAGGATCAGGCGGTGTCCCGGACCCGGAAGTGGAGTTGCAGAGTCACGGCAGTGGCTGAGCTGCTGACAGGAGGCGGCGGCGGAGGTGGAGGCGAGGCAAGACCTGCGGCTCTGCAGGGCCACGGTCGCTGTAGCGCTAGGCAAGCTGACGGAGCCACGCCGGCCTCAGCCCACCTGCAAACCTCCCGCCTCGTGCCCACCCTCCATCTGCCCGACTGGTCCGGGGCGGCCTAGTCTGCACCACCGACCCGGCTCCTGGGGCCGCCGCCCCGCGCGGTCCCGTCGGCGTCCCTGGCCGCGCCCGACCCCCGGCCCCCTAGCCCACCGGCACCATGATGGAGGAGATCGACCGGTTCCAGGTGCCCACCGCGCACTCGGAGATGCAGCCGCTGGTGAGGGGGCGGGCGGCGGGCAGGCCAGGGCCGGGAGGGGACGCTGCCTGAGGGGGAGGGAGAGAGTCAAGCCTTGGGGACTGTGCGGAGGGGGCGCCTCGGATAGAGTAGAGAGCCGTGAAAACGCATCGCCGGGGGAGGGGGACTTGCAGGACTAGAAAACCGTGGGAGGATACGTGGGATGACAGCAAAGGGGCCTGTAAGGGCGGAGAGCACTGCCAGCGGAGGCAGGCCAAGGGAGTTACGGGGAGTGCCGTCGGATGGAACCGAGCGGGGGCACAATGGTGCACACCGTTAGTGGAGGGGAAAGCGGGGAAAGGAAGGGAACTGTCTTGGGGCACCGCCGGTGGTAGGCCCAGGGGGCTGGGATGAGAGGTAGGGAGGCATTTAGACCTAGAGGCCTGTGATGCTCAGAGCGGGGGAGGGGGCCAGGAGCAGGCTGTCTGAGGGACGGGAATAGGTTTGTAGAGGAGGAGAGGCCTCCCCTCCAGTTCTGGCTATGGATGGGAACGCAGGGCCTGGGCAGAGGACGAGTGGGGACAGGGGATCCATGCAGGACCCGGGAATTCCGTTCTTCTCCGGAAGAGAGTGCAGTCAATCTAGGCTGGGGGGTGCTGGAGCCGGGAAGGAAAGAGCTCGGTGGCGAGATGGAGAATCCGGAGCGCACATGAGAGCTGGGGAACCGGCAGGAGAGGGGGCGGGGCCGCACTGGAGCCGCCTGTGCCCACCGGTTCGGAAGAGCCTCCAGCATCCTAGGCCTACGTGCTTGGAGTCCTTGCTGGGCGCCGATCCTGCCTCCTGTCCGCGGTCCCGGAGTCAGGGAAGAATGATGTCATCGCTGCCGGCGCGGAGGGGATGGAAGGGGGAGGGCGATGCACGGAGGCCGGCCTAGGGGAGACCATACCCATTGGCCACCGTCCCGGGGCGTCTACCTGACTGGCTTGCACATCCGCCGGGCGAGAGACGCCGAGGCCTGGCGGCGGCGTCTTTCCAACTGGGAGAAGGAAAGGGAGAAGGGAGGGAGTGCCCGGCTCTGTTCGCTTTGCTTTTCCTTCTCCTTTCCCCCTTGGAGCCCAGATGGGAGCTGGAAGGAGGCAAGGCAGGCCAGGAACCTGAAGGTGTGGATGCCCTATTCTATGAGCTCAGCTAGAGCTGAGCAGAGCTCTCCAGGTCTTGAAGCTCTGGGGTTCCCTAACCCTCTTCCCTCTGTGTTAAGCGGAGGTGAGGAACAGGTTCTACCCTTGGGACCCCCGCCCCTGGCTGACAGATGTGCTTTGTGGCTTTCTGAGCAAGTAATCTCTCCATTACAGCAGCCAAGACAGACCTTGGCAGGGACCCATGACCAACTCTAAGCCACACCTTTTGGGGGATGGTAGAGAGAATCATCAGAGGCCACCTAGCTGGAGATGTGTCTTTTTTCCCCTTTTGTGACTACTTAGTTCTAGAAGCCCAAACAGAGAAGCTTTACAGAAGTGTAATATTAAACTGGGGAGAGAGATGCTGCTGGACTTTTTTCCTAGCCTGATGCCATCATTGGGTTATTTGAGGGCCAGAAAATCCTGGTTGAGAAGTCTGTCCCATGAACTTGAAGAACTTTGGGCTGGGCTAAGAGAACACTCCTTTCTGAATTATCTTTCCAGCCAACCTGGCTTGTCAAACTAGATTGCCCTTCCAGTTGTACGTATCTAATCAAGAATCAAAAGGGAGGGCAGATGAAGGAGAAGGTCCAAGTGAATGAGAAGAAAGCAATGAGTTGGTTCTTGCCTCCCATCTGGGGTTCCTAAGGAGAGAGGCAATAGCTGTCCATGGAGAGGGGAGAAGGAAGGGGTCACCAGGTTCTCTCAGCTGTCCCTGATGCCTCTGTTTTTGCCTGAAGTTTTCAACGATGGTTTGAGTGAGTAGTGTCCTCAGAAGACTCCTGGGCTGCTTCTGATCTGTGTGGCTCTGAAGTAGAAGTGCTTACGGCAAGGAGGCACTTATCAGAAAAGCTGTGACCGCCTTCAGACCCTTTTCTTGAAGGCTAAAGGAGCCCTTCTCTGCAAGACGATACTTTGTTGAGGTTGAATGAGAGCCTTATGGAAGTAGCAATACAGTCATCTGCCATTTGGGGGTCATAGCCATTGCCCTGCAGATCTCTGCCTCTCCACCACTGTTCCCAGGTCAAAGTCTAGAGGATCCCCAGAGCTCCTTAAATGCTCTTTGTATTATTGAGACCAGCAGAATCTTGTGTGGAGTTTCCCCAAGAGTCTTCATTTCGGGGCATAAGGAATCAAGGTGGCATACTGCAGAAGAGAAGGGCAAAGTGGCCCTTTAGGGGTGTTTGGGTAGACCTTAAAAACCAGGGTCTTGGGGCTTCCCTGGTGGCGCAGTGGTTGAGAGTCCACCTGCCAATGCAGAGGACACGGGTTCGTGCCCCGGTCCGGGAAGATCCCACATGCCGCGGAGCGGCTGGGCCCGTGAGCCATGGCCGCTGAGCCTGCGCATCCGGAGCCTGTGCTCTGCAACAGGAGAGGCCACAACAGTGAGAGGCCTGGGTACCGTAAAAACAAAAAACAAAAAACAAAAAACCAGGGTCTCAGACTCAGCTGTGACCTATTTCGTTTTTTGCCATTATTTATTAAGACCTCTAGGAAATCTCTCTTCTCTGGACTCAGTTTCCCAGTTATGAAATGAAGACAAACTATTTCTTTAAAGATTAAACAATAGCTCCTCACTCTTCCAAAGAATATCATAGTGACCTGATATCATTGATTCAGCAAATTCATTCACCAAATATTTATTGAGCATCAGCTCTGTTCCAGGTACTGTACTAGGTATTGGGGACACAGTGGTTAGCAACATAGGGACAGACATAGCCCTGCCTCCTGGAGCTCACAGTTTAGCAGAAGTTATTGTTCTTGCTCACCCTCTCAGTGTGAGTCCCTCTGAGGGCAGAGGCGGGGCTGTCTCCTTAAGCCCTAAGGGAAACAAGGCAATGCTTGTGTTGGTATCATTGCCCCTTTCTGGACCAAGCTGTACCGATAGTGGCCTGTCACATGGGCTTGATCATCAAATAACACTCTCCCACCCATAGTGGTTGGAAGAATCCAGAGGCCATTCCTTACTTGGAGAGATGAACTCTAGGTGGAAAACATCTTTTTTTAAATTTACTTGAAAGAGAAACTTGCACTTGAAAAGGAGGCCTAGGGGAGCGGCAGAAGCTAGGAGAGAAGGCACAGCCCGCAGATCTGGGTGTTTCCAAGGTGCTAATTTAAGCATAGTTCTCAGCTAGTGGGAGGAAGAGGAAGAGATCCCTGCTCTGTTGTTGCTGCTGCTGTTGCCACAGCTGCACGGAGCCTCCTGTCTGGGGTGGAGTTTGCCTGAAGGGAGTTGCCTCCCTACTTTCCTTATCACACCAATTATTTAATTGGCCTGGCTGCATCGCAGCAGCTGAACCAGGCCTGGGCCTATCCCTGAGAGCTCCCCAAGGTCTCTTTCTGTCTCCTTATGAAAGGAATGAGAGCTCCTCTGGGAGACCTAGTCCCTGGGTTCCACTCCTGCTGTGTCTATCTCCTACAATCCTGAGTGTTTCTGAGCACAGATTTTTGCAAAGACAGGGATAGGCGCACCTTGTATGTCAGTTCTATGGCCAAGCCACACACCTTACTGATCTAGGGAAGCTCCCAGCTGTCCAAGGCTCTCTGTTGAGCAATTGTGTTGAATTTGGGCTATTGTTTGTATGAGCAGCAGGGATAGGCTCTCTGGCCCTACTGTCTGTCTGCTGGGCTGGTTGGTACAGCCTCACAGTCTATGTCTTCTCTTTGGCTGTAACGGAGAGGAAGAGATTTGGTGGGGGAAAAAAAAAGCATATGGCACCGGACAGGGTCTCTATGCTCTTGAGAGAAATACTAGTCTGGCCTCACTGAAACCCAGGTTATCTGTTAACTCAGTTGTATAGTTCACGAGCATATGCTCAGTTCCAGGTACTTTACAGGTAAAGATATGTGAGATCTCTCCAGGGGGTGGCCAGGAGAAAGATGGGCTCAAATGGCTACAGGAAGGTTTTAGATACATGTTAGGGAAGAGTGGTGATCACTGTAGGGCATTCCTAGGAAAGAGTGTCACCTTGCTTGGGAGAAGATGAGGAAAGCTGAGGTTCTGACTCTTTGACCACGTAAGCTTGGAAAGGAATTTCAGACTCCTCCTGACTCCTTGCACTCAGGGATGGAGATGGTCAGGACATTAATTTAGTGAGTGGGTCATAGCAGCTCCTGAAAGTGGCAGAGGGAACATTGTAAAGCTAGCAAGAAGCCACTATGGAAAATTGACCTACATGTATTCTGTGGTCTGGGAGCCTTAAGTCATCTCCTTGTAGTAAAATGACTCTTCAGTTTAAGGGTGGATTCTCCTAATGGTCCATGTAACTCATGACCCAGTAGCATTTCTCAGGTTCTAGGAAGAGGCACACCATTCTCTCTCTTCCTATATTGCAAAGTGAGGATCAGGTTTGCTCAGGCCTCCAGCTCCTCCCTTATTGCTCATCTCCTCAGTCAACAAACACTAAGAACCTACTTTCTGCTAACTGTTGTGCTGAGCTCGATACCACAGCCTCTTGCTCCAGGGATGGATATACACAGTCAAGACAGGGTGACGAGCACTGTAAGAAGTAAGAACCAGGTCCAGCAGCGCCGAAGAAAAACAGTAAGGCCTTTCATCAAGTAGTCAGGGAAGGCTTCACAGAGGAGACATTGCTGAACTGGCTCTTAGAAGAGGACTAGAAACTTGGCAGACCAATAAGAGGAGGTGAGGACAAGAGTTCCAGGCAAAGGGCATAGAGGCAGAATCGAAAGGGTGCATTTGAATGAGTAAAGTGTTATAGTTAAGGAAATAACATGATCAAATTTGAGTTTAGGACTATCATTCCAAGAGTGGTTGAGAGATTGGAAAAGGTGAGATTGGAGGTTGGAAAACTAATATGAAGGTGGGTATAATAATAATCTAGGCAAGAGATGACAAAGGCCTACACTAAAGCAGAAAGAGAGAGGGGACATATGTACAGAGACTAATAAAGTGGAATAGGCAGGATGTGGTACCTGTTTGGAGGTGGGGTGGAGAGGTAGGGAGTCCAGAATGACTCCCAGGTTTCTGGCATGTATGTCTGGATGGCAAGAGGTACCATCACCACCCCAGGAAATTTGAGGGGGTCTGTATACCTCTTGGCTTCAGGGGCTGCTTATATGGGAGAAGGCTGCTGTTTTCCTTTGCTCTGCTTCTGAAGCCGCAGTCTTGGGGTTATTGAAAAACCGAAGAGCAGAGTGAAACTAGCCCCACAGCCTCAAAAGGATGCTAAGTGTGCTCATCTGCCAGTGAATACTTTTCCTCTGTAACCTGCTTTGATGAATGCAAGTGAATTGGTGGCAGTGAGGAGCCATGGTAGGTTGTCCCCCCACACCCCGCCCCCCGCCCCGCAGCACTTTGATAAAGGAAAAATAACATCCTTTGTTGGCTGAGAGAGTGTTTCTGTTGCAGTTTCTGGCCTTGCTTTTACCATCATTCTGGTCAAACCTATGGTTTTCTGGCTGATTGGTTGAGCTGGGCCCTTTCACTGATTTCTTCTAGAATGGATATATGAGTTACTGCTTTACTTGCAAGAGTCAGAATGGAAAAGGACACGTACCTCCCTTCTCTGAGACCAGCCTGGAAAGCTGCACTTGGTGTAGAAACAGCACCCAGGGTGCTATCTTCCAGGCAAGGTGTGCCAAGGGAGCAGGCTTCTGGGTTGAGATCGCTCAGGGGTGACTTGGCTTCTCAGACGCCCCAAGTGTAGCCGCTGCAGGGAGGCACATGGTACCAGGAGGCTACCTGACTCCATGTCAGCTGGGAGTCAAGCTGAGTCATTTCCAGCCCCCAACTGCCTGCTGCCCTTGACTGACTATAGCTCAGAGTGAACAGAGATGGGAAACAGAGCCTTTCTCACTTGAACCTGATTAGCTTCAGGGACCCTCCACCCTCCTTGTGAGGGCAGATGGAGCCTTGTGTCTGGAAAGGGGACATGGGAGACTCAGCTTCCTGGCTTAGCCGCTTCATGCTTTCCAGCAGACCCTGGGAGAACTGGTGCAGGGAGCCCCAGAGGAGGCAGGAAGCGTAGAATCAGGCTCAGGGCAGCTACCCAGAGGTGCTGGTTGAAGGAAACAAGAGGCGTGGCTCAGCAGGCTCGCAAGTCATTGTTCTCTTAGGAGACTCTGGTGGGAATCTGGCCGTCTGGGCGGAGAAAGGAAGGCAGGAAGCGGGCAGAGCTGGAGCCAGCTGTGGATCTGGCTCTGCTCTGGAGTTCAGAAATTGGCACATGACCCATCAGCCTCGCTGCGGGGCAGCCGAGTGAACTCCTGGGCTCTAGGGAGTGAGGAGGTTGTCTAGGAAGAAGGCCCAGAGGGTCTGGGCTGGGGAACAGGTAGATGGGGGCTAGTAGGAGATCCCTCTGGATTTTACATTCTTAGGAGCCAGTTCAAGCAAATATGAACTTGAATTTGTTGTTGTTATTCAGAGATGTCAAACTGAGGATCAGATGGTTGTGTTTCTTGAGGGTGAATTTTAAGTTTCTGTGATGATGATGATGTATGTGAGTGTGTACACAAGTAAGAGGGGACTAATGGCCATAAAGAATGTTCTCTGAATGACCATTCTAGCCCTGGGAAGTATTAAGTATGACAAGAAGCCACACCCAGGCAGAAATGAGCCCAGCTACTGTGGTTCTTGTCCTGGTTTTGCCTTATTTTATCACCAGACTCTTGGCTGTCATAACCAAAGTCCACCCCATCTATCTATTTATAACAATACCTGAAGGGGTACTTTAACTAAGTTTTAGTGAATTAACTGCTCCCAAACTATGGAGTGAGAACCATATATATTTTACTATGTAGTTAACTTAAACATAATTATGTACAAGCTATAAATGATTTATAGTTCCCATATTAATTCCCAATTTTATCCTTATAAAGGAATTAGTGAAGCTCTCAGTCAAGCATGGTTCAGACCAGCATTTCCTATAGTATATTCTTAGGAATATTGGTCCTTTGAGATACTTTATGGGGGGAAAAAAGTACCTATAGACAAATTCCTTTGGGAAACCCTATAACTCCATCCTATCACAATGTTTACTAGCATTTTAAAGACTCTGAGAAGCCCTGCAATAAAGAAACCTTTCCAGCTTTGTTTAATCCAGTGTTTCTCAAACTTACAGAACTATGGAACCTTTTTTCATGTTACATCTATTAACATCTTACAGAACCATTGTGTTTCATGCAATACTCTTTGGGAAACCCTGAATTAGAAATTAGTCTCTCTTCTGATCAGGTCTAGATTTCTATTCTTCCCAGCTCTTTTGAGCCTATTTTATAACCCACGCCATTTTGCCCTATGCTAGTTTCTAATGGGATGTTGCTGCTTTGTGTCAGGGTCTGAACTTGTTGCCATCAGTAGGAAGTTCTTAGTGAACTTTGGCAGGTGCAGAAGCAAATATTTTTGCTTCTGACCAAACGAGGTCAGGTGCTTCGTTTTTCTCAAGACAATGCTAAGGGGGGTTTACTTCCCAAGTCCCTCTACTAAACACTGCTTTGGTGAAATCAGCATTTTCACCATTAACTTTTCTTCTCTTTTTTTTTTTTGACAGCTTCATTGAGATGTAATTCATATACTGTACACTTTACCCATTTCGTATTTTACTTTTAATCCTGGTGTGGCTGCTTCATGCCTCAGTTCTATTCACCCCTTATGCCAATGCCCATTGATCAGTAATGGCTGCCTGGAGCACGTGTTAAGGTAGATCCTGAGGCTGAGTCCTGGTTCAATAAGAAACAATGACATGGTTGAGTTTCCATGTCTGCCATAGTCTTCAGTGGGGGAAACATCAGTTCTAGGCTTCTGCTTGCCATCCTTGCAGCCCTGAATCATCATAGTTATCCTAGGCAAAGAACACAGGAAAAGAAGTCTCTTGGAGATGTTAGCCAGCTTAGCAATCTGTTTCACTGAGGTTTGGAGTCTTAGGATATGGTTCTTTAAGAAATGAATGGAGAAAACTGAACTTTCCTTCCCTGATTTTCAGCGTGGGTTTTTGAAGTATTGACTTGATATAAAGTAAATAATCCTTTGGAAACAGGCCATGGAAGAGGGAAGAACCTTGACTCTGCTGAGCAGATAAGAGGGGAAAAGAGGCAGATTCATAAAGAGATCTCATAAGGTGTTGGCCATGCTTAAGATGAAACTATAAGCCCTTGGCTAAAGGAGCAAGAAGAAGGAGTAGGCTACAAGAGGAGATCCTTAAGCCAGCAGTTCCTGGCGAGGAAAAGGCCCTACCGTGGGCTATACAGCCTTAGCACTCTTTTTCCCAGGCTAAACGCTTTGCTTTTTCCTTCCACCATTTTCCTGGAGTCTGGTTTCCAAATCCCTAGTCATCCTGGCTGCTCTAGTGGGTACTTTTGAGTTTCTCACCCCTGGAAGTAGACACAGCCCTCTCCATGTGATCTGACCAGTACGGATTACGGTGGGGCTGCCACTATCCAAAATATTGATATTGTACATCCATTATCATCAGTCGAGGCTTCATGATCATATTTAGTAGCTGTACATATTGTTATATTGAACTCAGGACACATATGAAATAGGATAGCCCTTTGCCTTAGCAATGTAGAATCAAAGCAAGAACCTGGAGTGACATCTTGGTCTAGGCTGGCTGCTAATACAGGTAAGAGTCCACTGGGGCTAGTGAGGTGATGGTTTCATATTTAGTGGAAACTCTACCACATGTGTGTAATGTGACTCTTATTTTCAGAGATGTAGCTGGCTGAATTCAGCAATGTGGAATTTAAATAGGAATCAGGCTAAGGCTGTGTGAGTGGGTAGACTACGGCAGACCTTCAAAGAGAGCTAGTGCTTATGTGGACAGATGCTTCATGGAAGTCTACTATGTGACACAGACACCAGACAAGCTAATGTGCTATTAGGCTACATTAATAGAAATTTGGAGTTCAGGTCCTAGGAGGTGATAGTCCTACTCTGCACTGGTCAGTGCCATCTAAAGTCCTGCATTTTGTGCTGATGTCATTATTCAAAAGATGGAAGGACTAGAATGATGAAAGAGTCAAAACCATGTCCTGTGAGAATAGTTGGAAGAACTGAGGCTGTTCAGCCTGCAAAAACAAAACAAAACAAAATAAAAACAACAACAGTCTTAGAAAAAACATTTTAAGGTTTTCAAATGCCTAAAGGACTGGAGCTAAGAAAGGAAAGATGGTTAGACTTCATATTATCTGTGGCTTCACAGGGAGGAACCAGGGCAGTTAGGTGGGAGTGTGGACATGCTTCTATCTTTGGACTCCATTGCCTCTCGTTTCCTGTGGTAGCAGTTCCTAAACTGGGCCAAAGGCCAGGCACCTAGAAGACCCATTGCTCTTTGCAAAATGCCACAGTCTTTGTAAAGCAGGAGCTAGGAACAACATTCTAGCAATAAACATGGCTCTGTTAAGTATGTGCAATATAAACATGCCCCAAAAAATTCATTGTGGGGGCTTCCCTGGTGGCGCAGTGGTTGAGAGTCCGCCTGCTGATGCAGGGGACACGGGTTCGTGCCCCGGTCCAGGAAGATCCCACATGCTGCGGAGCGGCTGGGCCCGTGAGCCATGGCCACTGAGCCTGTGCATCCGGAGGCTGTGCTCCGCAACGGGAGAGGCCACAACAGTGAGAGGCCCGCGTACCGGAAAAAAAAAAAAAATTCATTGTGGAACTTAGTATGAGCAATACTTTGCTAGTTTTCTGTTAGTATGTGTTTGCTAATCTTTCCTATTTTTCAAGGCCAATCACAAAAATGCCCCATTCTTCATGCATCCTTTCTTTTCCTTCACTAAGGTGTGAACTCTCCATTCTACCTGTCCTGTGACCTTAATATATTGTCTCTGTGTGAAGTTTATGGATGCAGTTGTCTTATCCTTATCTTAAATTTCTTTCCAAGGTAGATGCAAAGATGTTTCCAATACCTGAATTCCACCTTGTGCAATAGATTGGGAAAATAATTTTTGCCTATTTTACAGATATGCAAGCAGAATTCCACAAAGATAAATAGGCTTGGCCATTGTCCAGCTGGAGGTTGGCATGGCCTAGACTAAAACCCAGGTATCCTGATTCCCAAGCCCATGATATTTCCCTCACAATCTGGGACTTAATTTCAGTTCTTCTGCATCAACTTAAATTTCTCCACTGGCTTTTGAGGCATCTACACTAGGTGTTTGCCCTTCCAGGTGGCCATACGTTCTACCATTCATGCCAACTTTCTTCCTGGTAGGTCCAGCCAGGCCCTTCACCTCTTCTCACCTATTGGCATCTTGAGGCCTCCTCTTAACTATTCTCTCCCCTCTTCTTCTCTGCCTATTCCACTCCTACCCATTCTTCAAAGGTCCATATAAACTCCCCTTCTCCAGGAAGCCTTCTCTGACTATCCTAGTGAGTTCTCAACCAAGCCCAAAAGCTTCTATAACCTGTGGCATATAACTTGATACATATGATATCCTGATTTGGAGTGTCCACTTTGATGTGTTGTGTTGTAAGTCTCATCACCCCAACTCCTCTTTTAACTCCTTGGCAGATAGCTTCTGCTCCCAAAGCTCACAGTCTGACAAAGAAGAAACTTGCTCTCATGAAACAGAACTACAGAAGACTACAGCTGCATCCTTTAAAAATGAGAAAAAGAGGGGGGGGGAGGTGATTCAAAGGAGGGGAGCAGAAGAGACCCATAGGGGGATGACTGGGTGGGAGTTCGTTAGCAGAGCAGAAGGTACATGTGGGGAATTGTGGGAGAGTCAGGGGGATACATGGATTGGGGCACTCATTTATTACTCAAAAAATATCTTTTGAGCATCTGATATATGCAAGACATTATACCAGACACAAGGAATAATATGATAAATAAAGCAAACATGGTCCCTGCCTTTATGAACTGGCAATCCAGTGGGAAAGAAAGATACTAAACAAATAAAGCACACAAACAAAATTACAATGACAAACTATGACAAGTGACAGAAAAGACATGAGAGAGAATAATAAAGCCTCCCATCTTAGATTGGGGATGTCAGGCAAGGCTCCTATGAGAAAGTGATGTTTGAGCTCAGACCACAGGGTGAGAAAGGACTTGAGTGCTCTGACAAGGAGGGACTTGCTCCTTGCTCCCAGAAGTGGGGTGGGGGCTCCCAGCTGAGTTTGCAGTCTGAGTCCCTTACAAACTGGCCTTTCTCCATCCTCTCCCTTTGCACCATGAGGTCAGCTTTCAGGAGAGAAAGACACAGGAGAACATGGGAGAGCCAATCCAGCCGCTCTCCTGTTGGTAGCACAGTCGATGATTGTGCTGCCCACTTTGTTGTGAGGCTGGAAAAGCTGTTAATAGAGTTGTGATGTGTAATATTTAGTGAGCAAAACACTTAGCTCTGCTGATGAAGAACTCCTACCTGGATCTTCCACCACTGGATGACTTGCACACATCCTCCTGGAGATGAAAAAATATATATATCTGGAGCTTAGAGGGAGGCAAGAGTGCCACCCTGGATGTCCTGTTCTTTGTGTGGCAGGCATGGGGTTCACGTTCTCCTTACCACAAAAACCAAATGCTACAAGCTGTTCTGTCCAGGAGCAGGCCTACTTCTGGTGGGAAAGCCAGCAGTCACATTGGCATGTAAATTGCAGCAGCTGGTGAGAGGGGCCTCCATTGGGCCTCCTGCAAATCCCAGAGGGGTTCCCTGAGGGTTTCAGCTTCCAGAAAGTCCTCTTTGCTCTCAGCGGGCCTGCTGCTTCCAGCCCTGGCTCAGAGATCATAAGCTTAGAGAAAGGCCAAGTGGTGATAATGATGTAGGGAGGTGGTGGTGGCTAGTAAGTAGTTTGGGGAAGAGGAGGGAAAATTACATGGAGTCAAGGAGGGAGACCAAATTGGGGGATGGTAGAAAACATTGGCACCAAATGGAACCAGTCAGCCCCCAGGGTTTGCTCATCTATCAGCCTGCTTATCAACTTCCTGATGGAACTTCATGTTTCAGATCCTTGTTCGCCAGGGGCTGAGCTACAGCAGCCAGGTAGTCTTAGGGAACTCTCATGAGGGGAATTGGTCTGAGTATCCTTGAGGCAGGTACAGAGATCAGGGAGAGCTAGTGAAGGACATGGGCCCCAGGGCAGGAGCTATGCACAGCCTTGGTAGGAAGTCAGCTGGGTACATTCTAGCTGTAGCCCTTTTGTTATGACCTTTGGCCAGGCTCCTAATCTTTCAGACTGTTTATTTTATTTATTTATTTTATAAATAAAGAAGATCATGTACATGAAAATGAACTGCAAATTACTGTATCATTTCTGATCTAAAAATTGACAGTGATTAAGGGGTTGGTGATTTCCGTTTTTTGCATGTGATTCCCAAGGAGCTCTTACAGGAGAGGGTGAGAAGATGGTTTATTCTACTTATCACCAAATGAGAAGAGTCCTTGGCCTCCTTGACAGGGCCCTGATCAGGCCGGGCTAGAGATGGAAGTGCTCTGTGCTCCCATTGATTCCCAGAGGGGGTTCCATTGAGTGGGCCTGGGCTGGAGGAGGCCCTGCCCATCCCAGCCACGGCTATTGCAGAGTCCTGTTGGCGGGGTAGACCTTCCTGGAGAACCCCACTACTGAGGCTAGTGGAGGATGTCCTGCTGCTGTTTCCGCTCTCAAAGGCCAATTCTCAGGGCTCAAGAAACATTTGAACAAGTCCACGTTGCAACTACTCTTCCCACAGGTCTGTGGGCTAGAGAAGGAGGCAGTTTCCTGTCTGCAGACCTTCTTCAAAATTTTAAAACATTTTGTCATGGAAAATTTCAAACACATATAGAGAAAAAAGTAAAGTGAACCACTCAACTTATATAACTATCAACCTAGGGCTAATCTTATTTCACCTGTACCCATCCACTGGATTACTCTGAATAATTATTTCATCTATAGTCCTCTATCTCCCGTATTTCTGCAAAGTGGTAATTAAATCTAAAGGTCTGATCAGATTTTTTTTTTTTTTTTTTGCGGTACGCGGGCCTCTCACTGTTGTGGCCTCTCCCGTTGTGGAGCACAGGCTCCGGACGTGCAGGCCCAGCGGCCATGGCTCACAGGCCCAGCAGCTCTGCAGCATGTGGGATCTTGCCGGACCGGGGCACGAACCTGTGTCCCCTGCATCGGCAGGCGGACTCTCAACCACTGCGCCACCAGTGAAGCCCCTGATCAGATTTTGATTCAACATTTTTGTGAAGGATCCTTCCAAGGTGGTGCTTTGTATTTCCTATTGCATCATGTCAGGAGGCACAGGACACATGGTTGTCCTACTTTTTGTGTTGTTCAGATTGATTAGTTGTGTAGTTAGCCTGATCCCTCCATCAGCCTTTCACATAATGCTTTTAGCAGCCATTGATGGCTATCGCCTCAGTCCATTCTTTCTTTTTTTCTAAATTTATTTTTATTCAAGTATAGTTAATTTATAATGTTTTAATTTCTGCTGTACAGCAAAGTGATTCAGATATATATATACTTTTTCAAATTCTTTTCGATTATGGTTTACTGCACGATATTGAATATAGTTCCTTGTGCTATACAGTAGGACCTTGTTGTTTATCCATTCTATATAAAATAGTTTGCATCTGCTAATCCCAAACTCCTAATCCATCCCTCCCCCACCTCTCCTCCCCTTTGGCAACCACAAGTCTGTTCTCTGTCTGTGACTCAGTCCATTATTTCATCAGGAGTTTCCTTCAAATTTGGACAAGAGAGAACCCCTGTCAATTCTCTGCCTTTGTCCCCAGAGATATTACAGATATCACTAGCCCTTTCTTTCTTTTTTTTTTTTTTTTTTGCGGTATGCGGGCCTCTCACTGTTGTGGCCTCTCCCGTTGCGGAGCACAGGCTCTGGACACAGGCTCAGCGGCCATGGCTCACGGGCCCAGCCACTCTGCGGCATATGGGACGAACCCGTGTCCCCTGCATCGGCAGGTGGACTCTCAACCACTGTGCCACCAGGGAAGCCCAGCCCTTTCCTTTTTAGGTACACTTTTTCTACCACTGCCCTTACCCTATTCCATCATTTCCTTCCTTATCAACCCAAGATGGCCCTAGGATGTCTTTAGACCACATGTACCCAACCCGCTTCAGAGTGGACCTGGGTTCTGAGGGGAGGGTCCTTACTTGGAGTGTGTTCTCACTGAGGCAGCACTGTCTTTCCTTATGAAGCTCCTAGGTCTGAGCTCTGTGAATCCTGTGAGGGCCACACTTGGCCATGCTGGAGAGTAGACGCAGTTCCAGTCTCTTCCTCCCCTGGGAGATTGTTCAGCAGGAGCTGGGTTGATTTTACCTTCCCAGGGATTTCTGAGCAGCCTTCTTCTATGCTGAGGAGGGTCTTTCTCACTTGTTTCCTGAACTTCCTGCCCCAGCCTGGGCCCTGGCAGGCACCCAAGCCTGGTTTCCTGTTTAGCCCGACTGTGGGCCGGGAGAGGCAGGAGGAGGGGTTGGATGGGCAGCTCCAGCACTCTTAGGCCCTTTCTCTTTCCAACCAAGTTCAAAAACTTCTGAGGGCTAGAACACGACCACCACCTTCTGGGACTTCTAGCATTCCTGTGCTGCCCAGTGTCTTCACTCCCAGTGTCTCTCCTCACACAGGAGAGACTGGAAAGACTTTGCACTTCTAAGTGTGTATATGCCCCAAGCAAACACTGCAAGCCCCACGGGTACAGTGAGCCCGCTAACCAGAAAGGCACACAGAACTTGAGAGCTGCTTCCTGCCAACCTGAACCCACCCCTGGGCCCTGCCCCCGCCCCCAGGAGTGCTGCACCGCCACCACCCAGCCTAATAGCTATTAGTGCCTTAGTCATTTTGTCCAATGCAAAGGAGCATCTGATAGTGCAGGGAAGCTGAGAATTGGAAGCTGGCTACGCAGCAGCCAGAAAACATTAGCTTTGTAGTGACAGCCCATTTACCCAGTATAGAATTTCTGATGAGTCTCACAGCCCTGGTTGCCCCATTCACATTCTTCCTGTCTAGTTCTTCCTTGGGCAGTGAGGATCTAGAGGGACTCATTCTGTCTTGGGAAGAGACCTGCTGCAGAGTCCTTCTTTGCTCCTTTCTCCCGGATGGCTGCAGCAGGAATTGTGTAAAGCCCTATCCTTTTCATCCCCATGAAAGGAAATATCAGAGGAAAGCATTGCCAGGTAGCAAGGATGTCCAATACAGCACGTTACATCTTAACAACTTCCCCCTTGTTCTTACTATGAAGACTCAAATCTTTAACATGGCCTACAAGGCCTTGTGTGGTCTGGCTCCTGCCTTCCTCTCCAGCTGATCTCATACCCCATGACCGCACCCAACCTCACTGGCTTTTCCTCCTGCCTGAAATGCCTTTCCTGCACCTTCTGCCTTTTTTTTTGGTTACTCTTACACATCCTTCAGATCTTAGCTCAGCTATAATTTCATCACAGAGGGCTTCTCTTGACCTCTAGACTTGGTCAATGGCCTTCTCCTTATTTCACTTTTTACACTTATAACTTTACATTTGTTTGTATGATTATTCTGTTCACATGGGTCCTTATGAAGACCAAGTTTCATGAAGGCAGAGATCATATCTATTTTTATTTCCCTTTATATCTCCTGTGCCTCACAGTTTTCCTTAACATATAGTAAACATTCACTAGATATCTGTTGAATGAAAGGCTGAATGAACAAATGAATGAATAAATAAATGGAGTCAATCTTCTCTCTTTTATTTGGTAACGCCATGTCATATCTGACTATCATATTCAATCATATACACCCTACAGATTGGTGTCCTGCTTTTTATGAGTACTGTGTGTCTGCTACCAGACAGACACTTAATTTCATCCTTTCAACAGTATGAAGAAGGAATACCCTTAATCTTCAGAGAAGGCAAGTGAAACCCAAAGTCACACAGTTAATTCATGGCAAAGCCGTGTTTCAAGCCCAGGTGTGTGGAGTCAAAGCCCATGCTCTTAACCATAACACTACACTGCCCCCTTTTGGCAGTTTGGAGAGTTGTCACTGAGCACCTTCTGTCACTGGGACCTGGTTAATTTCAAGCCTAAACCCATACTTTTGGAACTTAAAGCCCCAAGAAGCCATAATCCAGTTCCAACCCTCCTGCTTTTGGGCCAGACTGTGGAAGGACATAGGGATGGGAATTTAAGCTGGTCTTCCCAGTGTCCCGGGGTACAGGTGTCTTAAGGTCTGTCTCCTATCTGTTTTCCATGTGCTCTTTGTAGCCTCCAGGGCTTAATGCAGTGTCCTGTTTTGGAGAGCTGAAGGGCAGCTGTTGAAATGGCCTGATTGGCCACGTCCTGGGAAGTAAAGCATGGCCTGATTAAGATCCTAGGAAAGGTCACTGAGAGGCGGAGAGCTTGTCTCTTTGTGATTTAGTCACTAAAGATAGAGCTCTGGAAATTGGCTTCAAAGCTTTCCTGGGAAATTCAGACTCAGTAAGGGGGCAATACCTCTTGCTGCTGATGAGAAAATCTCAAGTTAGTTAGTATCCCAAGCTCCCTTTGGTGGCCAAGGAAATTGGGACTGATGAATACTTTAGACTAGATGGAAACCAAGTAAATGAGGAGAGAACAACATAAAACAAAAAAGAGCTACCATTTGCTATAGGTGTCAGGCATTCTGCAAAGTGTTTTATATAGGGCTGGCCAAAAAGTTTGTTTGGGTTTTTCCATGACATCTTACTTATGAAAAACCCAAATGAACCAACCCAATACATACATTATTTCATTTAATTCTAACACTGGCCTGGAAAGTAAAGGGATATTAAGAAAGGTAACTTGCCAAAGCTCATACAGCCAGCTGGCCTTACAACCATATAATCCAGGTCTTCTGACTTCAAAACCTGAGTATCTCCTATACCCCTTTGGTGAAAATGTACATTATCACAGCCTCTCTGGAAAGAAAACTGGCAACATAATGTGTGCATGCCCACTGACCCCCTCAGCAGTTCTACTTCAGTTTAATGTATTAAACTGAAGAAATAGACAAGTGTATAAAGACTCCCCCCCTCCAAGTTACTATAATAGTTACAAATAAATATATATAATATTATAACATTATAGTAGTTATAATAGCTGCAACATTATAATAGTGAGGGGGGAAAAGAAAAGAAAGCAAACAACATAAATCTCCATCAGTGGGGGCTGATTAAATAAATCATGGTACATCTACCCCACAGCATACATGCAGGCCAGCCTTGTGAAAGAGGAGGTAAGATCTAACATGGATTGGCATGAAAAGATGTTCAAGATATATATTTTTATTTTGGTAAAATGCATATAACATAAAAGTTAACATTTTCACATACATTTGGAATATGGATGATCTGATTCATCTACGTTTAAATTTATAAATACAATTATACATTTTAAAAGTCTAAAAATATACAATAAACTGGTAACAGTTCTGACTTAACAGGAGAACTTTCACATTCTTCTATGTATTTGAATTTGTTATAACAAACCAACATTATTTTTTCTCTAATCATTTTTTCCCCATCTTAGGAAACAAATGGTGAAAAATCATTTTCTTTCTACTGTATCATGCCTACCCAGGAGATTAGCTCTTGCCTCATAATTCCCACATTCTCCAATCAGGTATGCATACCAACAAATTGGTGAGATAAATTGGCTATGGAAATGCTGCCAGATACCTATATGCCACTTGTCTGGCCAATCTTGTCCCTGCTGGGCACCTCCATCTTTCACTTCCGTACTTGACTCATTTCTTTTCACTTCCTTCTCAAGTTCTGCAGAACCCTCAGGATTTGGGAGGCTGGGCATTTCTTTGGGAAGAGAAAGCCATCCACATTGATCAGATACATTCCTGTCTCTTATCTCCTGATTAGATATGTGCAGTCTCACCTTCACCATAAAAGAGAAGCATGGGGACAAAATTACTCTCACATCCCCCATGATAAAGACATGATCACTGATGTGTCAACCTTCTGAGTGGTTCTCTTTGGCTTCTGGCCTTCCTCCCATTAGTGTTGCCGCTCATTGTGTTGTGGTTTTCAGTATGGCCTTTTTATGTGGTAAAGTAGGAAAGGGGTCAGGAAACTTGGGATGAAGCCCTTGCTAGGGGACTTAAGGGAAGCTGCTCAGCGTTACATGGTATCAGCTTTTTTTTCTATCAAATTGGGATAAATAATAGACACCGGATTTTTAGGGCAGTGAAAATATTATGTGTGATACCATAGTGATGGGTACATGTCATTTTACATTTGTTCAAACCCATAGAATGTACAACACCAAGAGTGAAACATAATGTAAACTATGGATTTTGGGTGATTATGATATATCAATAGATGTTCATCAATTGTAACAAATGTACAGACATACCTCAGAGATATTGTGGGTTTGGTTCCAGACCACTGCAATAAAGCAAAGGTTGCAATAAAGTGAGTTACACAGTTTTTTTTGGATTTCCAGTGCATATAAAAGTTATGTTTACACTACACTGTAGTCTGTTAAGTGTGCAATACCATTATGTCTTAAAAAAAACAATGTGCATACTTTAGTTAAGAATACTTTATTGCTAAAAAATGCTAACCACCATCTGAGCCTTCAGCAAGTCGTAAGATTTTTGCTGGTGGAGGATTTGCTTTGATGTTGGTGGCTACTGACTGATCCGGGTGGTGGCTACTGAAGGTTGGGGTGACTGTGGAAGTTTCTTAAAATAAGACCACAAAGAATTTGCTGCATTGATGGACTCTTCCTTTCATGAAAAATTTCTCCAAAGCATGCAATGCTGTTTGATAACATTTTACCCACAGTAGAACTTCTTTCAAGATTGAAATTAATCTTCTCAAGTCCTGCCACTGCTTTATCAACTAAGTTTATGTAACATTCTAAGTTCTTTATTATGTCAACAATCTTCACAGCATCTTCACCCGGAGTAGATTTCATCTCAAGAAACCACTTTCTTTGCTCATCCGTAAGAAGCACCTCCTCATCCATTAAAGCTTTACCATGAGATTGCAGCAATTCCATCATATCTTCAAGTCCCACTTCTAATTCTAGTTCTCTTGTTATTTCCTCCACATCTGCAGTTACTTTGTCCACTGAAGTCTTGAACCCCTCAAAGTCATCCATGAGGGTTGGAATCGGCTTCTTCCAAACTCCTGTTAATATTGATATTTTTACCTCTTCGTATGAATCAAATGTTCTTAATGGCATCTAGAATGGTTAATCCTTTCTAGAAGATTTCAACTGACTTTGTCCAGATTCATCAGAGGAATCACTCTCTATGGCAACTGTAGCCTTACAAAATGTATTTCTTAAATAATAAGACTTGAAAGTCAAAATTACTCCTTGAGGGCTTCCCTGGTGGTGCAGTGGTTGAGAGCCCGCCTGCCAATGCAGGGGACGCAGGTTCGTGCCCCAGTCCGGGAAGATCCCACATGCCGCAGAACAGCTGGGCCCGTGAGCCATGGCCGCTGAGCCTGCACGTCTGGAGCCTGTGCTCCGCAACGGGAGAGGCCAGAGGCCCGTGTACCGAAAAAAAAAAAAATTACTCCTTGATCCATGGACTGCAGAATGGATGTTGTGTTAGCAGGCATGAAAACAACGTTAATTTCATTGTAATACATCTCCATCAGAGAGCTCTTGGGTGACCAGGTACAATGTCAATGAGCAGTACTTTTCTTCTTCTTTTTTTTTTTTTGCCACACAGTGCGGCTTGTGGGATTTTAGTTCCCTGACCAAGGATTGAACCCTGGGCTGTTGGCAGTGAGAGCACAGAGCCCTAACCACTGGACCACCAGGGAATTCCTGAGCAGTAATATTCTGAAAGGAACCTTTTTTCCTAAGTAGTAGGTCTCAACAGTGGGCTGAAAATATTCAGTAAACCATGTTGTAAACAGATGTGCTGGCATCCAGGTTTTGTTGTTCCATTTATAGAGCACAGGCAGAGTAGATTTAGCATAATTCTTTCTTTTTTTTTTTTCGCAGTACGCATGCCTCTCACTGCTGTGGCCTCTCCCACTGTGGAGCACAGGCTCTGGACGCACAGGCTCAGCGGCCACGGCTCATGGGCCCAGCCGCTCCACGGCACGTGGGATCCTCCTGGACCAGGGCATGAACCCGTGTCCCCCGCATCGGCAGGCGGACTCCCAACCACTGCGCCACCAGGGAAGCCCAATTTAGCATAATTCTTAAGGGCCCTTGGATTTTCAGAATGGTAAATGAGCACTGGCTTCAACTTAAAGTCACCAACTGCATTAGCCCCTAACAGGAGAGTCAGCCTGTCCTATGAAGTTTTGAAGCCAAGCATTGACTTCTCCTCTTTAGCTATGAAAGTCCTAGATGGCATCTTCTTCCAATATGACTGTTACATTTACATTGAAAATCTGTTGTTTAGTGTAGCCACCTTCATTAATTATCTTAGCTAGATCTTCTGGATGCTTTACTGCAGCTTCTACATCAGCACTTGCTGCTTCACCTTGCACTTTTATGTTCTAGAGATGGCTTCTTCCCTTAAACCTCATGAACCAGCCTCTGCTAACTTCAAACATTTCTTCTGCAGCTTCTTCACCTCTCTCAGCCTTCACAGAATTGAAAAGAGTTAGGGCCTTGCTCTGGACTAGGCTTTGGCTTAAGGGAATGTTGTGGTTGGTTTAATCTTCTATCCATACCACTAAAGCTTTCTTCATATCATCAATAAGGCTGTTTCACTTTCCTATCATTTTTGTGTTCACTGGAGTAGCACTTTTAATTTCCTTCAAGAACTTTTTCTTTGCATTCACAACTTGCCTAACTGTTTGGGGCAAGAGGCCTAGTTTTCAGCCTATCTTGGCTTTTGACAACCTTCCTCACTAAGCTTAATCTTTTCCAGTTTTTCAGTTAAAGTGAGAGACATCCGATTTTTCCTTCCACTTGAACACTTAGAGGTCATTGTAGGGTTATTAATTGGCCTAATTTCATATTATTGTAACTCAGGGAATAGGGAGGCCTGAGGAAAGGGAAAGAGATGGGAATGGCCAGTTGGTGGAGCAGTCAGAGTACATACTACATTTATTAAGTTCATGATCTTATATGGGTATAGTTTGTGGTGCCCCAAAACAATTACATTAATAACGTTAAAGATCACTAATCACCATAATAAATATAATAATAATGAAAGTGTTTGAAGTACTGTGAGAATTACCAAAATGTAATACAGAGACATGAAGTGAACAAATGCTGTTGGAAAAATGGTGCCAATAGACTGGCTTGATGCAAGGTTACCACAAACCTTCAATTTGTAAAAAATGCAATATCTGCGAAGCACAATAAAAGTGGTAAGCCTGTATCATGCTAGTGGGGATGTTGATAAAGGGGGAGACTGCATATGTGGGAGCAGGGGGTGTATGGGAAATCTCTGTACCTTCCCCTCAATTTTGCTGTGAACCTGAAACTGCTCTTAAAAAATATTAATAATAATAACAATATAAAGATGCTGTTTTCTATCTCTTAGGATTGTCAGAGACTAAATGAGATAATATTTAGGGAAAAGCTTTGAAAGCATAAGTGCAATACAAACATAAAGATCTGTATTTTTCTGAATTTAACCTTTTCTGATTTGCATTATAAACCCTTAAGGCAAGAAGCATGTCTATAAATCTGTTTGCTATGATATAGCAACTTAATAGGGAGATAGGAGAGATACTGAACAATCTGGAAAGGTCACTTCATTCTTAAACAACCTGAGGAAGGGGGAGGGCAGAGGAGAGTAGAGGCTCATTTTCTGTCTTAACTGCTTCTGTATTAATTTTCCCCATTGAACATGTATTACTTTTGTAAGTTATAGAAACCAATATAGTTTTGTTAATGGCTTAAAATGATACACTAGTTAGGACTAGAGACAGAAATTGGAAGGCATCTGCATATAGGGCTGACAGCTGGAGCAAAGAGAACAAAGGATTTAGAAAGATGAGCAATTGGAGAAGCAATTGGATGAGCAATTGGAGAAGCAGCCAGATTGGCAAAACGTTGTTACAACTATTGAATGTCAGGTCAAGGAGTTTTTAAGTGATGGGAGCCATTGAAGGCTCTTGAACCAGGGAATACTGTAATCAGAGCAGTGTTTAATTCCCAGAAGAGTAATTTAAGAGCAATGCACAGGGTAAGTTGGAGGAAGGAGAGACACGTTGGGGTAATGAGTGGGTCACCACTGCAGTGGGCCTGGAATAAGATGATAAGGACCTGAAGCAGGATGTTGGCTGAGAGAAGGCTTAAAAAAAAAAAAAAGATAAATGTTAGATATTTTGAAGAAAGTGCTACCATAGGTTCATGATTAGCTTGCCAGAAAGATAAAGGGAAAAGAAGTGGGTCAAAATGACCCCATAGGCTGGTCAAAAAGAGACAGGAGCCAACTTGAAAGAGCTCCCAGTGGTCAAAGCTGGAACAATTTGAGTAACAAAATAAATAACAATTACATTGGATTATAACCACCCACAGGGACATAAATGTATATTAATCCATACTGATAAAAATAAATGATTGAATAAATAAATAAATAAACTGGGGAGAAGGGACAAATCTTCCTTGCAGAAGAATTCCAATTTTTATGTATAGAAAAGCTTATAAAAATTTAAAGTTTACATTTATTTATAGAAAGAATGAGGGAAATTTTAAAATTACCATTAGAACATCATAGTAATAATTGTTGCTAGCAGGATCCACTGATTGCTAAAAACTAGGGGATGAAACTTTGAGGAAAAACAAGATATTTGCATAGCCTATCAGAATCTCTCCCAAAATATGTATTATTTACTGTGGTAGTTTTAACATATGTCCACAAATTCTTTGATCCTCCCCCCTCTAGGAAGTGGAACTTAATTCCCCTTCCCTTGAGTGTGGCCTGGACTTAGTGACTAGCTTACAACTAATAGAATACAGTCAGAATAAAAGAAAAATTGTAACTTTATAGTGGAGAAATCTGGCAAACACCACCCTAAGTGATTAGTTAACATCACTAGCAATAAGTCATGTTCCCTCTGATATGTTGTGATGAGGACACATCACTTACGTGGTATTCTTCCCAGAAACCCATAACCTCAGTCTAATCATGAGAAAACAGCAGACAAATCCAAATTGAGGGAACATTCTAGAAAATACCTGACCAGTATGCCTCAAAAGTCAAGGTCCTGAAAGTCAAGAAATGACTGAGAAACTCAGGTGACCATGGAGACATGTCGATGAAATGCAATATGGATCCTGGTACAGAAAAAGGGATATCAATGGAAAAACTGGAGAAATTGCATAGAGTCTGTAGTTTAGTGAATAGTATTGATTTGATCAATGTACCATGGTTCTGTAAGATGCTAACATTAGGAGAAGCTGGGTCAAGGGCATACAAGGACTCTCTGCACTGTCTTCATAACTCTTCTATAAATATAAAATTATTTCAAAATAAAAAAATTTTGAAATGACCGCTTATTTTTTGAGTTTAGTTTACTGGGAAAGTGGTTGTGTCATTAACAAAATAAAGATAGTTAAAAAAGGAAGAACTAGGCTTGGGGGAGGAGTATGACATCAGAAGTGGTAGGCAGTTAGAAGTGTGGGCCTGGAGCTTAGGAGAGCAGTCAGAGATAGAGATATAGATTTGAGAGTAGAACCCAGAGAGATATTACTTGAAATAATAAGTTTTTGTTACTATTATATTTCCACATGCCAGGAGAGACCATGTAGAAAGAGAGCCAGTGGCCTTACTGAGAAGAACATCTATGTCCGGAGCATGAGAGGAGGAACCATTGGAAGGGTGGTCAAAACAGGGATAGAATGTTTTCATAAAAGCCAAGAGAAAACAGAATTTCTAGAAAGACCTGGTCAGCACTGCCCAATGATACTGAAAGGTGGTGGAAGATCACCTGAGAAAAGACCATTGGGTTTTAACTAGGAAGTCAGTGTCAGAAGAGCAGGCATGGAGAGGTGGGGTGGTGGGGTGGGATAGATATAGGAATCAAACGGCTGGGACCCTGACAGTGAGAGAGCAGGCTCAGCCAGGCAGATGGACTTGTGTGGGTGACAAGAGGAAGAAGCCCCTGAAGGAGAGTGGGATACTCCAGGGCAGAGAGGCAGAAAGTGCTGGCCAGAGCAAGTGGGCCAGAGGGCTGGGGCCCAAAGCTCAAGGAGAGGAGAGGACCTTGACCGGAAGGAAGCCCCTGCCATCTCCTGGCTGCAGAACTCAGGCTAAAAGCTAGAAGCCCTGGACCAAGGACTGCTTTTTACCTTTCTGAGCTAGACGGCCATTCTCTTTCCCAAGACCCAGCTTATCCCCCGGGGGGCCTAGAAAGTCAGGCCAGACAAGAAATGAAGTAAACTGAACTTATTCATCTTCTCTTCAGCTTTTATCTGAGATGGAGAATAATCTGTGTTTTTTAATTAGGCATTAAATAGTATTACAGAATAATTTCTCTGAGGGTGTATGACTGCTTACCATGTGTTAGGGCCTGTGGTAAGCACTTTATATACATTATCCCATTTAATCCTTCCAACAACCCTGTGAGGTGCGTACTCTTATTTTCCCCATGTTAAAGATGAAAAATAGGCCCAGAGATGTTAGAAATTTGATCAAGACCACACAGATAAGTAAATGGAAGAGGCAGAACTTACCCATGATTTTAACCACTGCACTATACTGCTCTTATCAAGACTCACATGTGTGTGCACATGTACACACACACACACACACACACACACACACACACACACATACACACACACACACAAGAATCCAGGTTGTACGCCAGGAGGTTAACACAGGATATAGCTCTGGATGGTAGGATTGAGGGTGATGACTTTTTTCTTCTTCTTTTCTGCCTATCTGGACTTTTTACAATGACCATGAATTCCTCTTGGATTCAGAAAAAGAAAGAAATACTTTATTTTATTTATTTAAGTTTCGGTGCTCTTTGCCAAATTTCTGTAATGTCCATGATGGGAACAAAGCAAGTGCATTCTGCACAAGTGCAGACAAAGAAGACTCTACCTCTTCTGCAGCATACAGGCTCTGCAGTGACAGTACAGAGAATCTGGCATTTGTGTATGCGTGTGCATGTGTGAACTGAGTGTGTGCAGCAACCGCTGAGGTGAAGGGAGGAGCTGCTGAGCTGTCTGAGGATGTGTCACATGGAGAACTCTCTCCCTTCCCTATGGTCACCTTGTCCCTGAGCCAGGCTCGTTTAGTCCTGAGCTTCCACAGGGACTGGGAGATAGTTTTTCACACACACCGATATCCTCAAACTCACCTCTTGTTGAAAAGCTGGCCAGGGAGTCAGGCTGCTGGCGTGAAGCCCAGGCTGCAGCTATAGAGGGTGATTAGAGTCATTCTGGAACTACTTCAGGCCGTGTGGGTCATGGGTCCAAGCAGGCAGCTGGTATCAGGGGTGAGCAGAGAGGAGCCAGGGACATTTAAGTTCTGCATTAATTGGCAGGCAGGGCTGTTGTCCAGAGCCACCAAGGTCTTCAGGTGGAGGCAGTTCAGGACCCTGGATAGCTCCTAAAGGAGCCCAGTCCCGGGCTTCCCTGGTGGCACAGTGGTTAAGAATCCGCCTGCCAATGCAGGGAACACGGGTTCAAGCCCTGGTCCTGGAACATCCCACATGCCGCGGAGCAACTAAGCCCGTGCACCGCACCACAACTACTGAGCCTGCTCTTTAGAGCCCGCAAGCCACAACTACTGAGCCTGTGCACCACAACTACTGAAGCCTGTGCACTTAGAGCCCATGCTCCGCAACAAGGGAAGCCACTGCAGTTAGAAGCCTGCGCACCACAATGAAGAGTAGCCCTGCTTGCCGCAAAAATAAATAAATAAATAAATAAATAAATAAATAAAGGAGCCCGGTCCCTGCCAGGTCTGCAAAGGCTAGGTGCCTCAGTCCTTAAGGCCCTTGCCTATCTGATTTTGAATAGCTTTCCTCCACACGTCTCTAGCTGTGAAAGGGGCCTGGCCTCTTCTCTTTCTAATATTAGTCCTATGGATCTGGGGACTCCCCCTTATCCCCTCCAACCCCTGCCCCACCCCACACCCATACGCATCTATCCTGACTGAGCTTTCTGTTGAGGTCACCATCACTGTGAAAGTGAAATAAGCCTTCAAGACCACCATGTCATTTCCTGAGCTGTCCCTGGTCAGGATCTGCCATCCTGTTACCTCAGGGCTGTAGGACTCTGAGTGAGTAGGGATAGGGGGTGGGTGGTAAGAGTCTAGTGGAACAAGAAGTGTTAAAAGAGCCTTTGTCTATAATACCCCTGTACTCCCCTCTTCAATTTGAGAGTGGGGGGTATGAGGCAGGGGAAACTGAGGAGAAGCATTGAGCAGGTTTCAAGGCTTGAAGCCAGAACCTTTCACGAGCTGTCAGTGTACCTTCAGCCTGGCAGTGGGTGTACACTGAATTTAAAGATGTCTTTTTTTAGGGGAAGGGCATTGACATAAAGTCGGGGGGGGGGCAGGTGGAGCAAGTAGAAGCAGAAATGAGACAGCCTGTCGCCCCAACCCTAGACATGCACATGGCCTCTAGGTAGAGGAGAGTTAAATTCGCACTATAAAGGGGTTCCCTTCCTCATTCCCCAAATCATTTAGAGGAGGGGTGTACGTGAGGAGTCTAGAAGGACAGAGGAATCATAATCATCTACTAGGGCCTGGATTTTCTAGTTGAAATTCCTCCTCTACCTCCAGGCCTCGTCCATGTCTAAATGAATCAGAGCCAGCAAATGAGGTTACTGTGCACTTTGATTGCCTGGGCTGGTGATTGAGGAGGGAAGGTAAGTCTGCCTGCATTGAGCCTGAGTGAAAACACTCAGGATCCAATCCCTTCCAACAGCCTTGCTCTGGGCCTTGTGCAAAGATCTCCTCCATTGCTTTCTCCACCTCTCATAGGCTCCTGGGTCCCTGATTGTAGGCAGTGTCTGAGCCCAAAGGCCATTACGTGCCTTATCCTCAGAGAACTTTCTGGTCAAAGAAGCAGGTGCTACAGCAATAGTGAAACCACCAGAGAACAGCTGCAGGCTCCCTGTCTTAGCACTAGCCAGTCATAATGGGACTGGGGAAGGCAGGGAGGAGAAAAGAACATTCAATGTTCCCTGAGGCCTGAGTGGACCTGGCAGAGTTTGGGCTAGGACTAGGGCTGCCCCAGCCTCACCTGAAGAGGTGTAGCTGTCTAGTACTGCTGGAGATGGGAGCATTAACAATGTAGTAACTAGTTTATAGATGAAAAGATGCTCAGAGGATCTGGATCCTAGACCATCCCTCTTGCGCCTGAAAATAGTGTATTCCAGCTTCCAGGAGAGGCCCTTACTATGGTATTAAGCACAAGCTTTTGACAAACAAGGAAGCCTGGAGAAGAAATGAGAACAGATGAGGTCTCTGCCAGATCCCAAGAGAGTTGTTTGCGTTGGTTTTTGTTCAAGTAGAGCAGGCCTAACCTCAGCCAGAGCTTGCTTTTGGCTGTTCTCTCAAGGTCAAAGGCGCCCCCATGTTTGCCTTCCTTACAGCAGATGCTCTGTAGTTATTGTGTTACTTAGGAGCAGTAATTATGTGACCACAAACCTTACTAAATTGAATACAATCCTGAGCATTTAGAAGAAGAAGCAGTTCAGGACTCAGGGGAGGGAGCAGCCGGCTGGAAAGAAGGGCCCATGAATTCTAATCCCAGGGCTGCCGTCTGGCATTGACCTGGGACAACTCATTTACTCTCTGGCCTGGAGGCTCTTTCTAGAATCTCAGGGCCCAAATAAAAACAGATCTGGGAGCTCAGAGAGTGAAACGACCTGTCTAGACTCTCAGTGCAATTCACAGGCAAAACTGGAAGCCCCAGGTCCTACTCTTCAGCCAGAGGTTGTGTTTACTGTTTGGGGAGATTTCTTGTGGTTTTTTGTTTCTTTTTGCCATCTCCTTGCCCTTATGTCTGAACTCCCAAGAACTCCCCTACCTCGGGTGGTTCACTGCCTGGTAAACATGGCTGCAAGCCCCAGGTTGTCAGAAAGCACTCTGAACAGAGGATCAGAGCAGCCCAACCCCTATCTCCCTCCAAAGGGTTTTCTGATGGTTTGGATTCCAAGCGGGCTGCCCACTCCTCTGATACTTGACAATAAGAGTTGGGCCTTACTTATATAGTGATGGGAGTGTTTATCAAGCAAAATCCGAGCCTGACCCTTGAGTCACAAAGAAAGCTGTGTCTGCTCAGCTAGCAGTGATCAGTCCCCACGAGAAGGTGACTTGGAGTTGAAATGTATGAGGGGAAGGACTATGAGAGCATGTTGTAGAGGGACCTAACGTAGCCTGGTGTTCATGGGAAGCTACTTTTTTTTTTTTTTTTTTTGCGGTACGCGGGCCTCTCACTGTTGTGGCCTCTCCCATTGCGGAGCACAGGCTCCGGACGTGCAGACTCAGCGGCCATGGCTCACGGGGCCCAGCCGCTCCGCGGCATGTGGGATCTTCCCGGACCGGGGCACGAACTGGTGTCCCCTGCATCGGCAGGCGGACTCTCAACCACTGCGCCACCAGGGAAGCCCGGGAAGCTACTCTTAAGGAGTGATGTGTCAGCTCAGCCATGAAGGACAAGATCTAGCCAGAAGAGGAGCAGGAGGTGGGGAAGGATCTTGGTGCTCCATTAGGAGCAAAGAAGACCAGTGACGCAAAGTATAGTAAGCCAGGGGAAGAGGTGAGGTTGGGGAAACGGAAGGAAAGGCAAGTGACTGTTTATTTGCCTTCATCCTGGTCTGAGGAACTTCTTTCAAAAAAAAAAAAAAAGGGCTAGTTGAGACCCACTCAAACTGCCATGGCATGCCCCCAGGGGAGGCTGGTGCCTGTTCCATCTCCCTAGCTCAGGGGACGCTCACAGGAATGCTTGGGAGAGGTGCTTCTAGCCCCAGCCTGGGGTTCACACAAATGGAGTGGTCCTCACAGCTCAGAGGAAGTAGGAGAGAGGAAGCAAGAAAGACTAGACACTTACTTTCCCTACGAAACCTCTCTGTATGTTTCTCCATTGCTTTGAACTATTTATTAATACATGACAGAAGCCGTTTCCCTATTTAGATGGTTCTGCTGGGAATTCCACACCATCGCCCCCCCTCCTGAGGTAGATAAAAAAAAAGTCAGCTTTCAAGATTTTATACTTGGATTTCAGAAACTAAATTACATTACTGCGTCCGGTGAGACGGCGCCATTGCCTGTTCCTATCTGCATGCTCCAGGCACTGCGAGGCCGATAACATCAGTGTGTTGAAGCGGCTGGATCCAGACAATTTGCAGCTGGCTGGAGCTGGGCCAGAGGGGGGTGGGTGGCAAAATTCTCTCAGAATCCAAAGCAGCCCTGTGTTGACTGTAGACTGGGATCCAGGATTCTCGGGTTCTCTCCATAGACCGTCAGTTCTCCTATCTACAGAGAGAGGACTTGTCTTAGTTCCACCTACATGTAACAGGGAGTTGATAATTACTCTCTTAAACATTGCAGTAGGATAAAATCACCAAGGATCCAATGCTTAGGTTTTCATTGGAGTGAAAGATAGAAGGGAGTAGGGGAAAGAGTGAAAGTTATAATATGAACAAGGCAGATTCCTACTGCCTGTGAAATTAGGTGTCCATATAGAAGCCAAAATACTCCTGGAAATGGTTATTCTGGGCTTCTTAGAAGCCCAGATGTGAGGCCTTGTAACTAACTTTCTGACTGCTACAAGGTTGTGGAGTGAAGAAAAAGCATTGTTCTCCTGCCAGGGGACATAGGAACTTTCTGGAGTTTCCTTTCTAATTGGAACCAAGATTTAACTCTACAGAACAAGCATCCCTTTCACAGCAAAAAATTTCCAGCTTGTTGGGTTGTTTCAAATGCATCAAATGGCATAAAACGTCCATTCAACTCTGGCAGCATTCATAGACCTATTTTTGTAAATAGCCAAACACAGTCCATCTTCTTTTTTAAAAAAATATATTTATTTTATTTATTTATTTTTGGCTGTGTTGGGTCTTCATTGCTGCACGTGGGCTTTCTATAGTTGCAGCGAGAGGGGACTACTGTTTGTTGCAGTGCACGGGCTTCTCACTGCGGTGGCTTCTCTTGTTGTGGAGAACGGGCTCTAGGCGCGCGGGCTTAGTTGCTCCATGGCATGTGCGATCTTCCTGGACCAGGGCTCGAACCCACGTCCCCTGCATTGGCAGGTGGATTCTTAACCACCGCACCACCAGGGAAGTGCCTCTTCATCTTCTAAACATAATTTTTTCAAAATGCAATAGGCCCCCAAAGTCAAGGTTTGTGTCTGACCTCACTGAATTTGCCAGTCCTCTGCCCTAGCGCAGGCCTGGCTTTCCTATACCTCAGTGCCCTGCCCGCTCACCCATGGGTTCTGATGTTTGGATGCAGGAGACAGAAAAACTAGGATCTACACCAACTCTAACTGTACCATTTCTTAACTTTTCTCACAGTGGAGACATGCAGTTTAGACTCCATGACTGTATCTGATTAATAAGTAAGTCAAAAGACTCTTCAGTTTTACTTTGTTTATTTTTGCAGAAAAGTATTATTGAAGGTTTTAAAAGTGAGAAATCATGATCACTAAATAATCATGATCACTCAGAGTATAGGTTCTAGGATTGAGCCTCTGCTGGATGTTTGCGGTTGGTGGAGCAGGTGTTCCAGATTCTAGAAAAATCTCAATGCAAGCTCTTCCTCTGGGAATCCCTCTGTTCTGGATTCCCAGACTGCTCCTGTTAAGTCTCTGCAGGCTTCCTGCCCAAGGACTAGAAACCCAGGGTCTTTTTCTTTTTCCTAATAAATTATTTATTTTTTATTTTTGTCTGCGTTGGGTCTTTGTTGCAGCACGTGGGCTTTCTCTAGTTGCAGTGAGCAGGGGCTACTCTTCTTTGCGGTGCGCGGGCTTCTCATCGCGGTGGCTTCTCTTGTTGCGGAGCACGGGCTCTAGGCGCCCGGGCTTCAGTGTTTGTGGCACGCAGGCTCACTCGTTGTGGCTCGTGGGCTCTAGAGTGCAGGCTCAGTAGTTGTGGCGCACAGGCTTAGTTGCTCCGCGGCATGTGGGATCTTCCCAGACCAGGGCTCGAATCCATGTCCCCTGCATTGACAGGTGGATTCTTAACCACTGAGCCACCAGGGAAGTCCCGAAACCGAGGGTCTTTGCTGCTTTTTTCCATCTTCTGAGGGTGATGACCCAAGGTAGTCAGGACTGTGGTGCAGCCAGAACTAGGGGCAACTGCACACCCCTCTGCTTGCTGTTATTTTGAGGTTGGCCAGACCCTGGTCAGAATCCCTTGCCTTCAGCCCACTGTTGCCCACACTTCCTAAGAAATAGCAGACCTGCCTTGATCTCTGGACCATGGCTGGACTTCTCTATTGAAGGGTTTCTCTCTGTGGGGAGTCTCAAGCCTGCCAAGGATCAAACCCATAATTGTTGAGAACAAAATTGTTTCTGCTGAAATGTCAGCAAACCAGAGAACGAACGGTATGTCTTGAGTTCTCTTTCTCGATGTCTTTGAACAGCTGGCCCCTCTCCGCTGGCTCTTTCCCCCAGCCTCAACCATCCTCCAGTTTCACATTTTCCTTCTCAAAACCTTCTCCTTCCCTGACGTCCATGACATCAGTTTCTCCTTGGTGCCCTGCCTCTCTGACCGCAGCTGTCAGTCTTCTTCTGCCCCCCACTTCAATTTTGGTGTTGGCCAAATTCTTTTCTCCAACCCTTCATATTTATAGACATGCATACACACACCCCTGCCCAAAACAAAATCACTAAACTTACTCTTATTTCTGCTTCTCTGTCATTTGGTGGCATCACAATTCACCCAGGCACCTGAGTCAGGAAGAAACCTGGGAGTTATCCTTGCCTATGTCTTTCCCTCAAACACAGATCCAATCAGCCACTGAGCCCTGGCAGTTTGACCTCGACATGTTTTTCTTTTCCATCCCCTTTTCTCCAACCCCACTGACACTGCCTTTTTCCAGCTTTTATCACCTCTTGCAATGCCTCTTATCTAGTGCCCTGCCTCTAGTTTAATCATTCCTTCTCATTCTCCCCACACTGCTCCCAGAGTGATCTGTCTCTATAAATCTGACGATGGGCTTAAAATCCTTCAATGCCTCCCCATTATTTCCAGTTAAAGTCCAAAGCCCTGAACATGACTCACAAAGCCCTTCATGATTTTAAGCCTTCATCCCGTTCTAGTCTCATCACCTGCCACTTCACCCTCTACCGTTTAACATCCCAGCAAAATTGAGCTATTCCTTTTGCCATATAGTCATGCGTGTCTTCTTCCCCACTACTTTCTTTTCTTTTTTGTTCTCTATTCCTTTCTTCATCTGGTTCACTTTTACCTCACCCTTCATGCTTTAGCTTTCTTTGAAGAAGTCTTCCCTAATTCCTAAGTGCAGGATAGATGCTTTTATCTTGTGTATCTAAAATACTCAATACAAACCTCTGTTCTAGCCCTTGGCATGTTATTAAAATTATCTGCTTATTCATTTACCTTACTGGCCTGTGAGCTCTTCATGGGCAAAGACCACATTATCTTTGTATCAGCAGCACCCAGCACAGTGCCTAGAATATAATATAATAGAAAATGTGGGACCAGAACTGAATCAGTGGCTGAGACCTTTTTATTTCGTTTTCTTGTGCTGCCCTCTGCTTTTCTCTCGTGGGCTCAGCATTCACAGTTCCCAGTGCTTTTTCTTGCTTGCTGCTTCCTGCCAGTCTCTCTCTCTCTCCATCTTGAGTTATTGACTGCTTCAGTGGCTCTAATATTTTCTTCCTATGGAGAACTCATTGAGCAGGAGGCTGGTGATGAGAAAGCATGCATGCCATTTTCTAAAGAGGGGCTCCAAGTATCGGCTGAGCACTGGAGACATGATTAGACTAGTACCAGCCTTCAAAGTGCCTGCTTTACAAGACCACAGTCCCACGGCTATGGAAGTTCTAGTGTGTTGTTAATCTCATGACTTTATCTGATGTCTCTGAGGAAGGGCTGGGATATTTTTAAATGAGCAAATTAGATTAAAATCCTAGTGCTACCACCTTCAAAGTGTGACTTTGAACGTATTGCTTTATACAACCAGGTTCTTCATTTTTAAAACAGGAATGATATCTACCTTACTTGGTCTTTTAGGAGGATTAAATGAGATACCATACATAAAGCATCTAGCACCATAGCTATACATATATCAGGTGTCCAAGAGATCTTAAACAATTTGATAAATTCCAGAAGAACCACACCTGGGCTAAGTTGTTCTGAACAGCTCCCTGCCTGGGCCCAGCCAGAGCTCTTAGCAGAGCTGCCTCCCCAACATGAGCTTTGGGCAGTCTCCCTAATCTCCTCCCCCACCAAGCCATCATGCTGTCTTCACACTAAGAATGTAACCAGATTAAGGCTGGGGCAGAGAGCTCTTTGAGGGGCTGCCTGCGCATGGTGTAGGTGTAGAGGGGCTGGCCTAGAGCCTTGCTATTCAAAGTGTGGTCCCTGTACTAAGAACACTGGTATCACCCGGGAACTTTTGTGAAATGTGTATACTCAGGCTCCACTCCAGACCTGCTGAATCAGAATCTGCATTTAAACAACATCCCCAGGTGATCTGTGTGCACATTAATGTTTAAGAAGTACTACCCTAAATTTTATTCCCTGTTATCAGCGTACATAAAATTTTGGAAGCTACTGTCATTAAAGTGCACTAAAACTGAAAAAAAAAAAAGAAGAAGTACTATCCTAGAGGTACACAGATAGGCTTAGCAGGTATGGAAGGATGTAAGCTGTACAGGTGTGTCAGAACTGTCTAGAAGAGATGAAGCCTGCTCGGGTGTCTTCAGAGCAAAAGAGGTGTTCCTCAGAGGTGTGGGCTCAGAGCTACGGGGGGTCTTTGAGTAGGTATTGGTTATTTGTCGTTTCAGGGTCCCTTCCTGTGGATGCCTCAGGAATGAGGTTGTACCCTTGAGTTATCCATTCAGTGTCACTGCACCAGCCAGGGAGTGACAGGTGGGCAGGGAAAGACTCTGTCCCACCTTGAACCTGGGGAGCCCTCCAGCAGGGACCCCAAGACCATCTAACTTTGCAGATGAGTATTGTTTCCCTGGAAAGATGCATAACCAGCAACTGGCTGGCTTCACAGCTGAAAACTTGCCTTGAGCTTGTGCTAGTCTGGAATCTGCCCTTCCCCCTACTCTTCCACCACCAACTGGCCACTCGAAGAACTGACTTCTCGAGGGAAACTCAGATAGGGTTCATGAGCCTTTATGGCTCTTCTTCCCTTCTCTGACCTCCTCCACTTCTGAGCTGGGCCATGAGCTGCCAGGAGCCCTTAGCATTGACCTCCCTGCTGCACAAAGCAGGCCTGGTGAGAGTGACTGCCTGAGGCAGTGAGGGTTTGTTTCACCAGAGCTACCATATCTTTCTCTTAGGACTCTGAATCCCTGTTTGCCTTCCCAATAAAAACACTTCCCAGCCACCCACCTAGATCCTCTCGACCCTTCCCTGTGGGAGAGTTGTCTGTGCATCTCAGTGGTAAAGGAAAAGCCCCTGATGTACTCAACCCACTACACTTCTGTACTTGACCCACAGAAATGGGGTGGGCTGAGTGCCCTGTGGCAGAGTAGGGGTTGTACTAGCAGCAGCATTAAAAAGTAATAAGAATATGGACTTCCCTGGTGGCGCAGTGGATAAGTGCACGCTCCCAATGCAGGGGGCCCGGGTTCGATCCCTGGTCAGGGAACTAGATCCTACATGCATGCCGCAACTAAGGGTTCACATGCCACAACTAAGGAGCCCACGTGCTGCAACTAAGGAGCTGGTGAGCCGCAACTAAGGAGCCCACCGGCCACAACTAAGACGTGGTGCAACCAAATAAATAAATAAATATTTTTTAAAAAGAAGATTTAAAAAAGTAGTAAGAATAGCATCCTAGTCCCAGGGCTAAGCCTCACCACTCATTGCTCTAAACCCTCTTGCCAAAGTACCCATTGACCCAATAGCTGAGCCTCTGCTTTGATCAAGCTCCTTCCCAGGCCTGACCCTCTTTGTCAGGGAGGATAACAAACCTCCACTGCCATCACTCTCTCCTCTGTGCTCCCACCACCCTTCATGTATTCCTACCTCCCATGCTCCTCTCTCTGCATAAAATAGGCTAATTTGTGTGTCTGTCAACTCCCCACCTTTCAACTAAAGTCCTCTTGGCAAGAACCAGGTCTTGGTGTTTTTCCCTCCCCAAAATGCATTGTGCCCTGCCTGCCCCTTGTTGGTCTTCAGTGAACATCAAGTTTTTTTTTTTAACAAATTGCAAGCTCTCCAATGCTTAATTGTTGGGATGACAAAAAGGAAAGAACAGGAGACTGCTCTGGCCAAAGAGCTGAGTTTTAGAACTGCAAGGTGTCTGTGTGAGCAGAAAGTGGTGCTTGCCAGGCATAATGGAGGTTAGAGAGTTAGAAGAGGAAGAAAAGGAGAGGAAAGGCAGGGGCAGGAAATGCCACAGAGAGGAGCTATTTGATACCAGCCCTCAAGTCCATTGTCCATCGCAGTTGAGTAGCTCTTTACTCTTCCAAGGCCAGAGGAAAGGGATCAGAGATGGCAGCTCTGGGAAGGCCTCCCATAGACTTTCAGACTACTACTTTGCTTTCTTGGGAAATCAAGGAGTGCAAAAGATTCAAGAACCAGTGCCGTCCTGGCTCACTCAGTCTCTTGAGTAATTGAAGCTTATCAAAAATCCTCAAGTGAGATTTGGAGCCAAGATCCAGATGAGATCCACACGTATTCTGGGCCGAGACCAAATGTCAAGGTTTGTTGACATTTCTCTTGCTTCAGCTTCCTACCATGTGCTGACTGGATGAAGGACCAATCTCAAGAACTCTCCAACCAAATGCCCTCTGTCAATTCCTTGGCAGCATCTCTCCTCAGTGTTCTGTGCCTCCTTCCTTACACTGGGGAACTAGAATCCACATCCTGGAAAGAAACTGAAGGATCCTCTGGACCACATTCCTTAAAGCTTTAGTATCCCTGAACATCTGGTCCCCTTTTTTCTCCCTCCTTTGGGCCCTTCCAGAACCTCAGATTCCCTTGCCTTGCCCCACTCCCTTGATTTTATTTTTTTAATAAATTTATTTATTTATTTATTTGGCTGCCTTGGGTCATTGTTGCTGCGCGCGGGCTTTCTCTAGTTGCGGCGAGCGGGGGCGACTCTTCGTTGTGGTGCACAGGTCTCTCATTGCGGTTGGCTTCTCTTGTTGCGGAGCATGGGCTCTAGAGCATGGGCTTCAGTAGTTATGGCTTGCGGGCTCAGTGGTTGTGGCGCATGGGCTTAGTTGCTCCACGGCATGTGGGATCTTCCCAGACCAGGGCTCGAACCCATGTCCCCTGCATTGGCAGGCGGATTCTTAACCACTGTGCCACCAGGGAAGCCCTCCCTTGATTTTAGAATCATTTCTATGAAAGGTCTCATCTCCAAAGTCTGTGTTGGCCGAAACTGAATTAAAAAAGAGAAGGGACTGCTTCCTCTTCACTGACCACCCTCATCCCATCTTCTCCTCCTGCCTCAAGCCCTGCCAGTCAATCTTTTTTTTTTCCATTGTGGTAAAATATACATAACATAAAATTTACCATTTTAGCCATTGTTGATCTACTTTTTAAAGATCTTTACACCTTCCCCCGTTTCTTCATTAAGTGAGATGGTCTTTCCCTAAAGAGGTTGAAATGGGAGCAGGTGAGGGGGAAGCAGGATTTGGGGCTCAAAAACCTTTCAGAGCACAATACTGTATAGGCCAAAACCTGTGTCTCTAGCTGGTCCAAGGAAAGACAGGCGCCTCCTCAGCATCTGGCTCAGAGGATGAGCTTGAGGGTAGGGATGAAGGTCAGGGACTAGGCCAAGTCAAGCCTCCCAGAGGAACCAAGGTTTCTCAATTTCTGGCCCTGGCTCCTATCTCCTGGGTCACGAGGGTTGTCCCCTGGGCCTTTATGCAGAGGCTTCCCCCATGCCGTAGCTGCTACAGTGGGTGTCCCTGAGTTGAGGCACTTGTCCTGTCTCCCAAACAAAGGCTTTTTGGTCATAGGGTATCCAGGTGAGTAGAAATGGGAATGAATAGTAGAACATCAATCTAGGATAAGCAGTCCTAACCATGAAGAAGGCAAAGCAGGATTCTAAATCTTTTTAAAAACTCACTGGTCCCTTGTCTCCCCATTTAAAAAATGAGTACAGTTCTTTGCCATCCCAGTACTAGCTTCGTATCTTTCACCATCTTTTTCTCTCCCTGTTTCTGAGTAGCTATTTTTGAAAACTCAATAATGCATAAGAGAGTAGGAACTGCCACTCTCTCTGGAATAACTCCAGAGCCATTTTGGTTAATTGGCTCACCCCAAGTCTGAAAGCAAGGGAAACTTACTCTGTGAGGTTTGCCTCCTGGCTCTGTAATTTCAGCCACAGTTCCTACAGCTGATGTGCTGGCACAGGCCAGGGACCAGCTGAAGCATGGTGGCCAGCTACTAACTAGGCAGTACTGGTGCTCCACTTAGAGCCTTTCCCAAGCTGCAGTGTTATAGTCTTCTCTCCTTTTGTTCTTAATTGGTGGCCTCAAGTCAGGAGATTTTGTCTGGCAGATGATGCCCTGAGGAAATTCTATTCTTTGAAAGAAGATTCCCCAGAGGGAACCAGGTAAATAAGGACTGGAGCAGAGCTCTCTTGGAAGATGATAGATAGATGTGATGACCTGAAATGCCTCGGTACACAGCAAAAAATAAAATACTAAAAGGCCCGCTATACCTCTTGGTCATGACTGGAGGCATTGTAAATTGGAACAATCCTTTGGGAAAGCAGTTTGGCAATATGTATCAAGAATCTTAAAAGCGCTCATGCTTTTTTACTTAGTAATTCTACTTTATTTAAGAAATCATCCTAAATGCAAATATATATGGATTTCAGTGTAGCATTATTTATAATAGTGAAAAAGTACAAACCACCTGAATGTCCAAAATAAGTGAATGGTTAAAAAGTTATTGTACATCCCCTCTATGGATATTATGCAGTCATTAAGCTGATGGTTAAGAAAGCTATATAAAACTATGGAGAGTTGATTATGTCCTAATACTAATTTTTTTAAATACAGAATATAAGATACAGTGTGGTTTTTTTTTAAATGTTGTTCTATGCCTATTTATTAGTTGGTACTTACTGGTTACAGTAACAAAATCCAACTCAAGCTAGTATAAGCTAAAAAGGCAACTAGACAGTAAGGACACTAGATTTTCTCATAGTATCTAAGGACAGGCATGACGTCAAACCTTAGAAGGGTAGGGCAAGTTCTAGAACCAGAACCTGAAACCTAGGGAAGGCTTTCTCTGTCTCTTGTGTTTGCTTCTTTCTGAACATCAGCTTTATTCTTGTCTCCCTGCCCAATGGCCTTCTCTCCTACCTAATCTACAGTCTTGAGCTTTACATCTCCTCATCATCCCACTTCCCAATTCTGGGGGAGACTCTGATTGGCTCTGCCTGGTCTAAGCAAGGGCAAGACCACACAAAACCAACATGGTACCTAGAAGCCCACCCCTGTGACCATGAGGACAAGAGAAACACCAGCTCCCAGAGAGGGAAACCGCCTATTGTTGCTACTGTAGTATACACAGAAGACTCAAATACACTAGAACATTAACAAAGATTACCTCGAAGTGGTAAAACTCAAGGTGATTTTTTTTTAATTTTGGCATGTATTACTTTATAATAGAAAAATCTATTAAACTCACCATGGCTAAAGCTGTTACTAGCCATGGGGTTCTGCATTTTGGTTCTCCCAATGACAGCCACCACAAAGATACTAAAGCTTGGTGGTGCTTGTTTTTGGTAATGAATTCCATCCTAGGAGCTGTTTAAGGAAACAGAAAATCTTCAGTTACACACAGGACTAACTTGAGTTCTTGAACTCTAGCCCAGCCATAAGAATCCTTTCCACTTCTTTCTGGGGAACTTTGCTTTATCCCATAATGCTGTGCAGAAGTGTGGTGTGTGTGGAGAAAGTGTGCTTTCCTTCTCTACTACCAGCACCCAGTCCAGAGCTGAAAAGGAATGGATACTCAGTGTGTTGACTTTGTTTGAATTGAGTCTTCTTTTAGAGAAAAACCTTGAAGATTGAGGGGATTTAGACTGGTAAGAGAGGCCTCCCTGAGCTTGACAGGATCCTCTGCCCCCTCTCCCAAATTCAGGCTTCACAGACTTTCCCAGCTCTTCTGTTCTTCTTCCCCTCTTTGTAAGAGCTACGAACAGTACTTGGAAAGGCTGTCTCCCTTGTTTCCCTGATTCTCCTTCAGATATCCCCCAAAAGACCTTATGCCTGAGAGAGGTCTTTGTCCTTCCCTATAAGTGGGGCCCCTAAGGGCCCACTTATGTGTCCTAAAAGGACTGAAGTCCTGGCCAATTGCCTGGCAATTCAGGCAGCTCCTGGAGAAATCCTGGTGAAGGGGGAGATAGGGAATAAAAGTGGGAGCTGCCCAACAACTGGACTCAGGAAATGGGACTCAGGACTTCAGATCGTACCGCAGAGCAGGAACTGTCATTGGCCAAATAATTCTCTTTTTTTTCCCACATCTTTATTGGAGTATAAATGCTTTACAATGTTGTGTTAGTTTCTGCTGTACAACAAAGTGAATCAGCTATATGTATACATATGTCCCCATATCCCCTCCGTCTTGAGCCTGCCTCCCACCCTCCCTATCCCATCCATCTAGGTCATCACAAAGCACCGAGCTGATCTCCCTGTGCTATGCAGCAGCTTCCCACTAGCCATCCATTTCACATTTGGTAATGTATATATGTTAATGCTACTCTCTCACTTCATCCCAGCTTCTCCTTCCCCCCACCCCATGCCCCCAAGTCCATTCTCTACATCTGCGTCTTTATTCCTGCCCTTCCACTAGGTTCATCAGTACCACTTTTTAAAATTCCATATATATGCGTTAGCATACGGTATTTGTTTTTCTCTTTCTGACTTACTTTACTCTGTATGACAGATTCTAGGTCCATCCACCTCACTACAAATAACTCAATTTCGTTCCATTTTATGGCTGAGTAATATTCCATTGTATATATGTGCCACATCTTCTTTATCCATTCATCTGTTGATGGACATTTAGGTTGCTTCCATGTCCTGGCAATTGTAAATAGTGCTTCAATGAACATTGTGGTACATGTATCTTTTTGAATTATGGTTTTCTCAGGGTATATGATGTGCCCAGTATTGGGATTTCTGGGTCATATGGTAGTTCTATTTTTAGTTTTTTAAGGAACCTCCATACTGTTCTCCATAGTGGCTATATCAATTTACATTCCCACCAACAGTGCAGGAGAGTTCCCTTTTCTCCACACCCTCTCCAGTATTTATTGTTTGTAGATTTTTTGATGATGGCCATTCTGACCAGTGTGAGTTTGGCCAATTAATTCTCATGTTGAGACGTTGAGTCAGAGAGAGATGAATGCCTTAGAGGCTGAATGAACAGCCATCTTCAGGGAAGTAGAGAGGTCTAACCAATGCCTAGACTGCTACTGAATATTCTTGGACTGGAGGTTAGGTTTCTGCCAAGCCATGGACAGTGGATACAAAGGCATAGTGTTGCCTTTTTGGGATCTCCCTCTAAATACTGATGTCTAAACATGCTTATTACCACCCATTGCCAAGTGATGTTTTTGGGGAGTGGCATAACCCTGCAGGGGACCACAGCCCCAGGTAGCTTCTGAGCTGAACAAGTTGTGACAGAAACAGAGTTGGTCTTTGATACCCTATCTTGCATCATCTACCTGTCAGAGAGTGGCCTGATCTCCAGATCTTTCCCTGTTTTCCTGTTTCCTTGTCAGCACTACCTTTCTTCCTGGCCCTGTTCCTGCTCTAATTCTGTCCTGCTTCCTGCTTTCACCCAGGGGAATTGAACAAGGTACAGACATGACTCTATTCCAGAGGTAGCCTTTCAGTATTTCATAACTCAGAACTGCCTCCACCAACTCCCTCCTAAAACTAGAGGAAAATTCATGTGTGTTAGGGGAAGAAAGGTTAGATAATGTTGGTGCAAGCGCTTTCCCTCTTCATATCTCATTCTAAATCCATTTCAATTTCCATCTTCCAGAAAATTAGTGCTTGAAGGTGAGGACAGAGGTTACCTTTCCTGTGGGAAAGTGAAAATTGAATCATGTCGTTTGAATCATCTGTGCTCAGTCCACAAGACAAAGGCAGAATTGTTCAGCACCACGGAGAGTACCTTTCATCTTGAAGATGAGATCAAGGGTGGGTGAAAGATGAGGATTGTGTAGCTGGGACCCCCACCAGTCTGATCTCCTTCCACTCCTGGCTAGCCCCCAAGTGTCCCTCTTTTCCTCAATCCCTTAGCATTCACCCCCTTCTTTACTTAACTAGGCTTTTAGGAATGAACTCCCTTAACTTTCCACCCACCTTTCTGCCTCCATGTTATCTGCATCCCCCACCCATCTTCACCTCCCTTCCATTTCAGCAAGGAGCCTTCCTCCTCTGGTCTGATTCTGGTTCCATCTTCTCTTGACTCCTCAAAGACCATGCTCCATCAAACATCTCCTTGTTGACCCAACTTCCTTCCCTTCAGTCTAGGACAGTGGTCAGGTGTTCCCTAGCTCCAAAGAGTCCTTCAGCTCCAAAGCTCCCTCTGACAGTCATTCACTCTCATTCCTTCTCTTCTCAGTTTAGCTCCTTGAAAAAATAGCCTGTGTTCACTGTCTCTACTTCCTCATCTCCTATTCCCTCCTAAATCCCCTGGAATCTGGGCTCTGTTCTTACCATTCAACCAAAACTCTGTTTGCTGAGGCCACCTGTGACTTCCTCATTTCTAAATATTGTCTTTATCTTATAGACTCATGTGTTTATTTGACCCTGTTGATTTCTTCCACCTTGAAACTACTTGAAGGTCTCCCTAGATCTTTTTCTACATCTCGTCTTTCTGCTCCTACTCAGTCTTCTTCTTCCACTCATTCCCTAAGATTGGATGCTCCTCAGGACTCCATTCTTGGCTCCTATCTCTTTTCACTGTGCTCATTCTTCCTGAGAAGACTTATTCTCCTCTGTGGGCTTCCATCACCACCAGTCCACATCTCTTTCCTGAGATCCCAAACCTCAGTTCCTACTGACTAATGATGCCATCTTAGTGTCCAAAAGCCACTTCAAGGCTCAACATGTCCCATAGTGAGCTCATCTAATTTTTCCTGAGTGTAGTTATGCCTTCTCCTGCATTGTCTGTTTTAGTAATTAGCACCCCTTTCCCAATTACTCCAAAAAGAAAACTAGGAATGTCTGGACTCTTTCTTCTACATCTTATCTCTAAAGTCTGCCACTCTACCCTCTTTAACATCCTCCTTTCTGGCCTTTTATCTTCTGCTTCTGTTTAGCTCAGGTCCCTGTCATCTCCTGCTGGCACTGTTGCAGTAGTTTTCTGACCTTCAGTCTCATTCCCTTCCCCTCCATCTTCTATATGGCTATGAGAGGGTCCTTCTCCACCTCAAATCTGATCATGTTACTCCCCCACTCAAGGCTTCACTGGCTTCCCCATCATATTCTTTTTTTTTGCTGTACGCGGGCCTCTCACTGTTGTGGCCCCTCCCACTGCGGAGCATAGGCTCCGGACGCGCAGGCTCAGCGGCCGTGGCTCACGGGCCCAGCCGCTCCACGGCATGTGGGATCTTCCCGGACTGGGGCACGAACCCGTGTCCCCTGCATCGGCAGGCGGACTCTCAACCACTGAGCCACCAGGGAAGCCCTCCCCATCATATTCTGAGTAAAGAACAAAATCAAGACCCATCCTCTCCCGCAGTCTGAGCCCTCCTGGCCCCACAACTTTATTTCCTGCCACTTTTCATCATGCCTTCTAGATTTCAACTATAGCAAAATACTGTTCCTTGAATATGCAATGCTAGTTTCAGGCTTCTGAGCCTTTGCAGATGTTCCCTGAACATCCTTCCTCCTTCCTCTTAAGCTAACTGGTGAACTGATGTTTTGAGATCTTTTCAAGTGTCTTCCTCTGTGAAGTTTTCTCTGACTTCTTTGTTCCTTTCCCTCTACTTTTATGGCCCTTGTTACATTTACTGATAATTACTGGGAGTTCCTCAAGGATGGGCCTATTTCTGTTTATCTTTATGAGCCCCAGGCCTACCACTGTTAAATAAGTGAGAGAAATGCAGCATAATGAAGTGAGGTGAGAGAGAAGACAGAATGCCCCCTGATCAGGCCCCTCCTCCCTCTGTGGAGGGAGCATCTATTCCACAGACACCTTCGCCCATAAGCCAGGCCCCCACATGTGTGGTGCCAGGGCTGCTGCTGTGGATCAGTCACTGCCAGGGCACATTGTTCGTGATTGTGTGGGTCCCACGGAGCCTGTACTAATAAAAACTTTATAGCTAGCACAAATGTAGTGCTCAGTATGTAGTATACTAACTACTATTCTAAATGCTTACATATTAAGCACTAGATTATATAGTATCACTTTATCCTCACAGAAACCTTTGACATAGGTATTAGTATTAGTCCCACTCTGCAGATGAGGAAACTAAATCCCAGATCACACAGCTAGTACACGGAGGAGCCAGGATTTTCCTTTTTAAAGAGGGATCTTTTTTTTTTTTAATTTTAGAGGATTTTTAACTTTTTAAAAACATTTATCTAGGCTGCACCAAGTCTTAGTTTTGGCATGTGGGATCTTTGTTGCGGCATGAGAGATCTTTAGTTGCAGCATGTGGACTCTTAGTTGCAGCATGCATTGCAGGATCTAGTTCCCTGACCAGGGATCGAACCTGGGCTCCCTGCATTGGGAGCGCAGAGTCTTACCCACTGGATCACCAGAGAAGTCCCCAGGATTTTTTAAAAGAATAGTCTAAACTGGTCTCCCTGTATTGTTTTCTCTGTTTTCCTGTAAATTTAATAAGTTGTATAGTAAAGCATTTTTAAAAGATTTGACTAAATCAATGTGTTTTAAACCCCTCCCCCACCCTTTTTAAAAAAGCAATAAAACCCTTTCTTCAACCAAAATTTTGAAGAAAGGCTGATATGTAAATGAAATCAAAACGGATCTATTCTGGTTGAAGGCAAGCCAGATCCCCTCCTATTACTTTCCTCTCTCACTTAGCCCTGCCCAAGGCACAGGGTTCAGGAAACACAGTTGAATGAAAAGCACTGGACCAGACTAACTCTTAAAGATTCTTCTGGCACTTTTTCCTTCCTCTAGTTATACTGGCTTTGCATTGGCCATTAGCCTATATATTCTGTCTCAGAAACAGTGAGACTGAGCTATTAATCATCTCTGTAGTCTTTGGAGAATTTGTATGCAGGGTTGTAGAAACATAGGTTGCTGTTAGAGATGCATTTCAATGTCTGTCTCTGCTGAGTGTTTATTAATAATCTTGCTAATCGCCACTCTAGTTCCTGGATCTAGCTAACTCCTGTCAGGTGTCCTTGGGGGGCATTTTAAATTCTCCCTGATTTCTTGGAGCCAGATGCTTCCTTCTGCCTGGATTCCTCTCTGATACTTATATTCATGAATATTTCACATTTAATCTCCCTGATTACATTTCCATGTGATGGTCATGGTGCATTGGCTGCATGTCTCAGGAAAGACATACAGGAAGCCCATAGTAAAGGCTTGAGTTTGCAGGCACAGTGCCAGAGATCTTTGTTCCTGCCACTAAGATGGCCTTCTATCATGGACAATGACGGGGAGATGCTGAATGATGAGTTTGCATGGGACCTCTCAGTCTAGGGCTTTGCACCCTGGCTCTTGACCCAAAGGGACTGGCAGTTTCACTCAAGGATCAAATGCCACTAGGACCTGCCCAGTGGCCGCAGGGACCACACGTGTGTCCCTGTGACCAGAGTTGCTCAACAGCTTCCCAGCCCCCCATCCTTCCTGAACCACCTCCCTCCAGTGTTGCTACCTAGTACTTCCACCCTGAGAGAAGAAACTCTGATGAACTCATCTGCACTGAGGAGGGAAAGTTAGCCCCAAATGCCTGAGAGCCTGAGTTCTTAAAGTTAGCTGTTGGAGGAGGCAGGGATGATGGTCAAAGAGGCAAGATGAGCCAAGGGGCATAGTGTCCTGGAAGCCAGTGGAGGAAACCATTTCCAAATGGATGTGGTATGTGTGACATGTGACAAATGCTACAGAAAAAGTAGAGGAAATTGGAAATCTGCCACTGCTTCCCTGGTAGGGCTCCACAGGCACGTTTTATGGGTTTTACCCTTTGAGAAGCCCGCCCTCAGGCTGCTTTGGGAGTGAGCCTTCCCTGCAGCCTAGAGCTCAGCCATCAGGTCTCCACGTTCCCTACAGGCAGCACTTGCGAGGCTGTTTTGACCACAGAGAGGCATGTAAAGGCCACTAGAGGCCTCCTGCTCCAGGGCTGCAGGGGATAGATGCTGCCAGTAATCAGTCTCCCAAGAAGGAGCTGAGCTAGGGAGGCAGAGGATGAGGGACTTGGAAAGACTGTGGCATGGGAAATTGCCTGGGATACAGGCACTGCAGCTCCCCGCCCCCCCCACACCTGTTCTACCTTCCTGTCCCATCCCCCTCAAGGAGAGCTAAGGATGGAAGTCGAAGCAGAGGACACAGGCCCAGGTTCTGCCCTCAGGAACTCACAAACCACTATGGCAACACAGCCCACCCTGGGCCTTGCACTCTGAATGGCCTAAGGAAACATAGACAAGGCCAGGATTTCCCTCCCAAACATTCTAGACTTTTCCCTTTTCCCTTAGTGACAAGCGTGTTTTCATCCCCACTGCTTCATTCTAAAGGAAACAGAAATCACCCTAATGGCTATATACCCTTCCCTTGATGGGTCACCAGAAGCCACTCAGATCCCTGGGCCTGGAGCATTCTGCCTGCCTATCTGTCTGCGCTCCCTGTCCCCAGAGGCAGAGCAGGCACAGCCCTGGATCCTCTCTGCAATCCTTAGACCTTAGGCATACCACTCTGTGACCCTAGGCAGATGGTTAGGGTGGCAGCACCTGTATCAATGGTTGGTCATTAGTTTCTCAGGGAGAATGTGTATGGCTCCAGCCCCTTCCAACTGACTGAGGCAGGGTGGGCCAAGGCCCTGGATCTTGTAGCAGAGATTTGGGGTGTTTGGGAGGGAATAGTGAGGCTAGAGTAGGACTCTGGGCAGCGCGGCGCCCATCGCAATGGGAAGAAGTCAGTAAGGAGGGCAGTGAGGGAGATCGAAACAGTTGCAGACCCTGGACGATGCACAGGATGCATGCTTTCCTACCTTCCTTGTCATCTGTAGCGTCAAGCCCTGTGTGGGCAACACAGGACTAACTGGCCACCAGCTGATTTGTCATTATTTGTCTTCTCACCTACCATTCCCAGCCAACCATTTAGGTTCTCGCAGGAGACACTCTTTAGCACTCATCTGTGAAATGGAGAAGTCCTCATTAGAACGGCTGTGGCTGCAGCCTTGAAGTCTAGCCTGGCTTGGACAGTCAGTTCTCTGGATCCTGTGAAGGGATCATTCAGTGCTAGGGGAAACAGAGGGAGAAGGCCTGTCTCAGGGAGCACCTACCGTGACCTAATGCAGACTTAAACTCACAGGAATCTAGAAAGACCTTTCCAAACAAGTACATAGGAAGGGCCATGAGGAACAGGGCAACGAGTATGGGAGGTTGGAGAAGGTGGTCCTTTGGGTTTAAGGAATTGCGGTAGGCTTCCTGGGGGAGGTGGATCACACAGGACTTAAAAGATAGACACCCAGGTGGGCGTAAGTAGCTCTTCCACCCAGCTCAGTGTCTTCCTCCCGTGGTAGATGGGTCTGTCCCTCCCTCCCTGAATACCCTGCCTGCTGCCAGGGAAAAATACCTCCAGAGGACAGGTGAGAGCAGCCCACTGTGTTCACTTCCTAACAGCTCCCTATCTCTCTGCTTTCTCCCCCAGGACCCAGCCGCCGCCTCCATCTCAGACGGAGACTGTGACGCCCGGGAGGGTGAGTCAGTAGCCATGAATTACAAACCATCCCCGCTCCAAGTGAAGCTGGGTGAGTGTGTCTGGGGGGTGAGGGAAATGTGGGGAGTGGACAGACAAGGTGCTCTGGGCTGGGTTTACAATGAGGTACCACAAATAAACCAACTCAGGCTAGCTGATTCCAAGACTCCAGCCACCAAGTCATTGGCACCGCCAGGCACCTTATCTCCTGCAAGGCCAAGAGGGAAATTACAGTTCTCTACAGGAACCCAGAACTCTAGAGGCATCTCTGAGGCCAAGAAGGCTCCAGGTATTCCAGGGGATAGCTGCAGGGGTGAAAGCATGGAACCCCAGAGAGTGGGTTGGCAGTCCCATCCAACACTGGACCAGGCTAAGAGGAAGCTGCCTTAGAGGTGGGGTGTCAGTTGCTGTGTCTGAGGGGTAGAAAGGAATGAGGCTCCCCAAACCTAGAAGCTGAGCCCCTCTCCCCATTCCTGTGTCAGCCTATCTGGAGATCTCAGGATCTCATCGGCTCCTGTTTGGGGAAGCTTTCCCATAGTTTCTTAATAAACCCAAATCTCTCCCCCACTTTCCAGGGTCACCTTTCCCTTGGGGGTTTATCTCATGTCCACTCCAAAGTCAGTTTATGCTACAGCCTGCTCCTTTGAAGTCACATGTCTCCCAACCATTGCCCAGAGCTCCTGCAGCTGCTGCTGTCACTTCACCCTACGCCGAACACTGCGTCTCTCCCTTCAGGGACCAGTTTCACTCACCCAAGGCTGCCATGCATAAACAGGCTTGTAATTAATAATTTGCCTTCGGGAATTCCCTAGCGGTCCAGTGGTTAGAACTCCGTGCTTCCATTGCCGAGGGCCTGGGTTTGATCCCTGGTCAGGGAACTAAGATCCCGCAAGCCACAAGGTGCGGCCAAAAATAAATAAATATAAAAATAAAAATTTGTTTTCACGAAGAGAAGTTATAACATAGTGCATCCAGGAAAGAGTTAACAATTAAATACAGGCTGTCACTATCCTTCAAAACTTCTCTGCCATCCCTGCCACCCTCCTGCCCATCTTTCTCCTCAGGCTCCAGCTGCCCATCAAATACTGGACCCCTCCTTAGTCCTGAGAACCCTTTCCCATCTGTTCTAAAACATTCTCCCTCTGCAGCTGCCAGGACTCCTTTTCACAGAGTCCTGTTATATTATTCAGCTTTTTGTTAACCTTGTTTTTCTCCTTCCAGACCAAATCCGGGGAGCCCCTCAGGCTGTTTTTCTAAACAAGAGAGCAGTCCTCTCAGTGGAATTTGTTCATTGTCCCAGGACACCAAACTCAAACTGTTTTTGAGTAGCCAGTTTTATTTGCTTATTATTGTTTAATTTAACAATACAAATATTTTAACAAGTATAACTTCTCCTTTACTCTTCGCCTGTCATATTCTCCTCCCCAGAGATCATCATTCCAAGCGTTTTTTTAGTTTTTTCATTTTATTTTTTATTTTAACACAAGAGGTATCATACTGTACATATTTTCTGAAACTTTTTTCGTTTTTGTTTTTGTTTTCCACTTAATGTCTTAGAACCCCTTCCAATATCAGTATATAGAGAATGACTTCATTCTTTTAAATAGTTGCATAGTAGTTTGTAGTTTGGTTTTCCCAGTTTATTGTTAGCATTTTTTGTTCCAAACAATTCCAACATGCTTTTTAAATAACACTTAAGAAATAAAATAAAATAAATAAAATAAAAGACACTCTTTTGTCCTGCCCATTACATTACCACCAAAGTTCCTCTAGAAAATTCACAACCTCGTTCCAGTTGCACTGAGGAAAATCCCCACCAGGAACTTTAAGGCGAATTGCACCCTCTAGAGGCTTGGGGTGGTAATGGCAGGTGCTGCCTGCTGGAAAGGAGGTGGAGGCAGGTTTGAGGGAGTTAGGTGAGCAGTGGCAAAGAAAGAGGGTTAGAGACTGGGAGATGAGAGACACGGAGACATGGAGGTCGGGGAAATTCCAGAGTCACAGTAGCTGGAAATGCCCATCCCATCCTTCCTCTCTGGAGCTTGTGGTTATTTTATGAGAGCTTTCCCCTGGCAGTCCTTTTTCCAACATCGGGGCTGAAATGACAAGGAGGAATGGGTAGCCAGGCCTCCTCTAGGGCCCAGACAGCAACTGGCTACTGGTAACAGGGCCACACATGAGGCAATGGGTCACCTGGTTGCCAGCCCCATGAATCTGGTAGGCTATGGAGCCTCAGAGAATTCAGAGGCTGACAGATGAGTCAGAAGTAGTCTAGGCAGAGGGGCTCCCCCAGCCTCCTGCCCCTTACCCTGCCAGCCCCATCTGCCCCTCCCACTCTACAACCTTCAGTGGCTTCTTTTCCTTCTGCATTAATCCCTAACTCATCTGTTTGGCATTCAAGGCCTTCATGCTCTGAGTCTGTAATCAGAGGGAGCCCCCAGCCGCTTAGCACAGGACCTGAGACATGACTGGTGACACAGATGTTTGCTGAATAAATAAATGACTGAATAAATGTATCCTACTTTTCTAAACTGACCTCCCTCCATCTTCACCCTTCCATCCCATCCACATCCACACTTATTACACTCAACTTCTAAGTGCATTTTTCTGTACACTCTCCCTCCTTACTAGAATGCCCTCCTCTCTCCATCTCAAGGTGTCACCTGCAGGAAGCCCTGTCATCCTTCTGCTCTATGTTTCCTGCTCCAACCTTTCTCTGGAATCAAGCACACACTAGCTGCCCAACTTGGGAGTACAGCTCCTGGAAGACAGGGGTCAGCCTCCTCATGTTGCCCCCTCACTCTCTGCCTCAGGTTGTGCAGAGCCAAGTACTGTCTCTCCCGAGCAGCAGGGCCTGGAGTTGGATCCCTGCCTCAGTTCTTAGAGAAGCAAGGGGTTTCACCATGGAGGCCCAGCCCAGGCTGCCCCGAACAGTAAGGCAGGGTGCCCCTGGGGGCAGGACACAGCTTCCTTCCCATGTTCCCCTGCAGAGAAGCAGCGGGAGCTGGCCCGGAAGGGCTCCCTGAAGAATGGCAGCATGGGGAGCCCCGTCAACCAGCAACCCAAGAAGAACAATGTCATGGCCCGGACAAGGTAGAGGCCCCACCCCCACCCCGCTCCACCCTACCAGGGCCCTGCCAGCCAGCACCTATCTCTGCTGGTTCCGAGCCTCCCATCTTCCCTCCCTCCTCAGGCTCAGCTCCTCTCTGAGAGGAGAGGGCCTCCCAGGATCCAAGGTGGCGAGGGTGGCGTAGGGGTGAGGGAGGTGGTCGGCACGTCCTAACCCAGTTCCTCACCAGGCTTGTGTGCTTCAGTTGCCAATCCAGTCCCCACAATTCTCCACCCAGGCTGGTCGTCCCCAATAAAGGCTACTCCTCGCTTGACCAGAGCCCAGACGAGAAGCCACTGGTAGCCCTTGACACGGACAGGTGTGTACAGAGACATTGGGGCAGCCGGGCAAGCCACAGCAGCCTGTGCAAACACACAAGTGGGCTGTACAGGACGTACTTGCTATATTGTCGGAATTGGGGTGTTCCTCAGCCTGGACCTCTCCAATTGTGAACCCCCGCAAGGAATGGAACTTTTTACCTGGAGGTGGGGGAGAGCAGAGAGAGGAAAAGGCAACTATGCAATCTGCTGCTGTCCTGGGACAGCTGATCCAATGGCTGCCCCTAAAATGGGCCCTGATGCCTTGCATGGCACCCTGCCCCCTCTGAGGAAGGCGCCCTACTGCTGGGAACATACCTGGCTAGATCTGGACTTTGGGAAAACCCAACAAACCAGGGTAATTTGAGCCTAGAAAAAAAAGGAGGGAGGGCTCTGGGGGATTTAGGAGGCTAAGGGGGGCAATTAATTTAGAAGGGTGGAGCTAGGGAACCTGTCTTGAAACTGCATTCGCACAGCAAGCACCGTTTTTACTGAGACCGTGCTGTTTATTTGGAAGTGTTGGGGAGGGGTGAGGTATTGACTAATGGCGGTGGGGGAAGGTAAAGAGAGTTTTCTATTTAATATCTGGGAGTCACTTCCTCTCTGTCTTCTTTCCCCTGCCGCCAGTGATGATGACTTTGACATGTCCAGATATTCCTCCTCTGGCTACTCCTCTGCTGAGGTGAGGCCCCATCCCTTCCTGTCCTAAACACACGTAAGCAGGCCCACCTCCAAGAGAAGGGGTGGGGCCAACGCCAAATCACACCCTGAGGGGACAGTGGGCAAAGCTAGGCGGAGCCCATGCGGGGGCGGGGCCTGGGATAAGATCTGGCCGGAAAGAAAGGTGAGGCCTTGGACTCCGCCTCTAGTGCCGGGGGCCCAGGGTTAGGGACGGGGCTTGGACCCGGGTTGGAGCAGGAACAGGGCCCTTACCTAGACGACACCTTACGGGAGTGGGCCTGAAATGAGGGCAGGGCCCGAATAGAGGCAGGACCTAAGGGGGGAAGTTGCCCTTAGAATGGGGTGCGGTGTGTAGCGGGGTGGGGCCCCAGGGGGACGTGCTTGAGGCTGGGGCCGAGGAGGTGCAAAGCCTGGGGTTTTGGAGAGACCTAGGATGCAACAGGTTGGGCGCCGATGGCCTGGGCATGTGGCCCCGGCCCTGCGTGGTGCCTCCAGATGGTCCCGAGCCTGACCTCCCTCCCCTTTGCCTACAGCAGATCAACCAAGATTTGAACATCCAGCTGCTGAAGGACGGCTACCGGTTAGACGAGATCCCCGACGATGAGGACCTGGACCTCATCCCCCCCAAGTCTGTGAACCCCACCTGCATGTGCTGCCAGGCCACGTCCTCCACCGCCTGCCACATTCAGTAGCTGGCGGGGCCACTGCGGCTGGCCGGGGTGGGGCCGCCGGGGGCCAGGTTGGACCAGGCAGGGGCCAACCCCTCCCCAGCTCATCCACCTGTCCCCGGCCCCCGCGCACCCTACAGCCGCCAACCTCGTAACAGTCATTGCTTCCTCCTATGGTAGGACGTGTACCTCTGTGTGTTCATGGAGCCGGAGAAACCAAAACCGGGTCTCTCTCCACCCCCGGGAGTGCTGAGGAGGGGAGGGGGCGGTTTGTTCAGTTACTTGGGGGACCTTGCCCAGCATCCTGCCCCCTCCCCAAAGCTGCAGCCCAGTAGAGGAAAGGGGTGACTGGACTGCAGGGAGGCCAACAGTAATGAGCGGGGGAGGGATCACAAAGCCAGGGGTTTGGACCCACCCACGTGAAGCCATGAATCCCCCAGCACCAGCCAAGGAAAGGGGCTGGGAAGGAGAAAGGCCCCGGGCAGTAGGGGCAGGGCCCAGCCCTTTAGAGCCGCCTCCACATGCCCCCCTGCTGGCCCACGTACCATCTGCGTTTCTACCCTCATCTCTAGATGGGAAGCCTGATAAAGCTGCCCAGTGGGATATTGTCCCCCACCCTTGGGGATCACTGCCTTCTTTCTCCTCTTTGCCTCATTCACCCCCTTCCTTGCTCTCTGGATTGTGTGGAGGGTGAGGTGGGCGTTACAGACAGCCAGAGTTTAGGGTGGTATGATCTGCCCTCACCTGCCCCTAACTAATGCATCTGTCTCTCTGTGCCCTGCCTCATCCCCCCACCACACACACACACACACACACACACACACACACACACACACACACACACACACACACACACACACACACACACACACTCTTACACTTCTGTTCCATTCATTGGTCTCTGTCCCGGGCTGGAAGCAGGAGTTAAGGCTGGCCTCGAATGCCCCATTCCGGTCTCACTCTAGCCCAAGATCCCAGAGGCTGCTTCCCAGGAAGAATCTTCAAGGAAGCAAGCCAAAGAGAACACAGTGGCTGCATGTGTACGGCAGGGACAGCTTGGCAGAACGTGTGTGTGCCTGGGGCTGTGAGGGCGTGTGTCTGCATCTCTGCATTGGGCCTGTGTCTCCAGATGTCTGTGGCGTCTGCGGTGGGGAAGTGACTGTGTGGCCTGTTAACGGTGTGAGAGGCTGCTCAGCAGTGCAGTGGGCTGGCGGTCAGAAGGCTCCGGCACTCTCCCCGTTACCTCCAACAAGCCATTTATATTCTCTGGCTTTCAGTTCCCTCCACTGTACAATGAGCGGCATCTGAAATTATTTTTAAGGTTCTTCCAAACCTGAAGGCATTTCTTCATAGGAATTTCTGTGGAGGTGGATAAGGAGGTTTCTGTTGTCTTTTGAGTACATCTGGTGGCTTCCTGAGTTGCACATCATTCATTGCTTCCTCCTATGGTGGAAAAGAGAGGGGGAAGTTCCTGTGGGACCTGTGTATGCCTGAGTACAATCGGATCTTTTGGGAAATGTGTGAGTGTGTGTCTGTGTGTGTCTGTGCACGTGTATGTGAGTATCTATGGTGTGTGTAGCTGTGTGGGTGTCTGAGAGTCAGAATGTATGTACTACTGCTTCTGCTGCTGTTTCTCAGTGGTGGCAGGGGTGGGGGTGGTGGCTAGAAAAGCTGAGGATGAAAATCAAGAGGGAGAAGGTGACCAAGGCCCTCCCCTGGGCCTGGGCAGTATAGATCTGCCCCGTGCAAAGGAAAGCAAAAGCACAGATAGCCCACGCCTGGTCAGGTCTATGCCGCACAAACCCCGTATCCCAGGGCCACTCCTCCATGCTGACCTCCCCCACGTGCTGGCCAATCCACTCTAATATATACCACTCACATGCTGCCAGCATGCACAGGACACACACACAGCCCAGTTCCTGGCTGCCAGTCCTGGGAGGTGGGAGTTGGAAGGGGGCAAGGGCAGTGAGAAGAGAGAGTAAGGCTGCTGGCTTAGGAGGGGTAGCACCTCTCCCTGCACCACACCCAGGGACTGCCAGCTCCTGAGTGCTGAGGTGCAGCTCTCCACCCTCAACTCCTCCAACCCACGCCTAACTCCTCCAGTGCAGGAACCCCGGTTAGATGATGAGAAAATGCCAAAGGGAGGCAAGGACGGAGAAGACACCTGCAGGACTCACACGGTCCGTACTGGCCCCCACCTGAGCCTGTTTCTCTCCGCCCCCCCCCGGCCCTGGTCAGCATACCCACCCCCTGTCATCTGGGCCCCAAAACCAAGCTTCGTACTACTACTACCACCACCACCCCCCGCCTCCTTGACTCACCCTTCGAGAACATGGGTACCTCCTCTTTTCCAGGCAGGGCCCCCGCCAAGGCTCACTTAGACTGCTGCCTTTGCTGCTGACATCCTGTGTGACTCTGGCCCACTGCTTAACCTCTCTGGCCCTGAGGAATAAGGGAAAGGCTCCCTCCCCACAAGATATACCTAATTCCCTGGCAGGCAAGGGCTTCTAGCTGAGGCAGTGTAGCAAGTGTAGCGGAGAGAAGTACGAAGCTGGCAGCCAGCACTTTCTGGGTCTAGGGAAAGTGCATGGTTCCCTCCTTCCCTGTGGGGGAGGTTGGAGGGGAGGAATTGAGGCCTTAGTTTGCCCCCTGCCACCCTTGCCCCTTGTAGATACTGCCTTAACACTCCCTCTACCCTCAGCTCTGGCTGCCAGCCAGCCGTTTCTCCGTGCTCACTAATTTATTTCCAGGAAGGTGTGTGGAAGACATGAGCCGTGTATAAAATTTTTTTTAACATTTCCATCGCAGTATTGACCATCATCCTTGGTTGTGTATCGTGTAACACAAATAATGATATTAAAAGCATCAAACAAGCCAGCCTCAGCTCCCTACCTGGGGTGCGGGCAAGGGGCAGATGGGCCGGGAAGGGCAGAGGACCAATCCTCTGAATGCGCCTTTCACCCTACCTCCACCTGTGGGTTCCCAGGCTAGGCCTGCCACCGACCAGCTGCAGCGGCTCTGGATGACTCACTTGACCCCTCAGAATCTCTGTTTCTCTTCATCACAGTGAGAAGCTTCGCCTAGAAGATCTCCAGGGACCTTGTGAACTCTTGGAAATTGGGCTGTTTTGAGAGGCTTGAGGCAGGAAGAGACTGGGGTAGGGAGGAAATCAGACCTCTTCACCTCTCCAGGGCTGGGGCTGAGCCAGGTGATATCATAATGGGCATTGCCCATCCTAGAGAGGGAATCAGGGTGGGGTAGGAGCAAGAAGGCTGTGAGGGAGGGAAGCTGAGAGACCCTCCACAGGAGGGGGGTCGCAGCAGCTGGGGCACCTGCCTAGCTGTCTAGGAAAGGGGGTTGGGTGGTCACTGATGTATTGCAGGAGCCCCTGGTAGGTAGAGCCCACCACGGCATCCCCTAGACCCCACTATGTTCCTCTTTTCCCACAAGACTAAGACCCCCATCAGCACCTACAGTGACTCCTACAAGGATCCTACCTCCATCAAGGAGGGCTATAAGGACCCACCTCTGTGGGCCTGGGAAGCCAACAGGTTTGTGACTCCGGTAAGTGGCGAGCTGGGGCGGGGGTTGGGGGGCGGGCAGTCCAGAGTGTACGGCTGTGGGTGTCTGGATCACTGACAGTGTGTGGTTGTCATTATGTGTTTGTAATTATTTGTAGCTTTGTGTGTGTGTGTGTGTGACTCATTTGCTTAGGCATGGAATTTATCATGATATATATAAAGTAATACGAGATCCTGCCCTCATGGTGCCCTCCTACTCCACCAGGGTAGGAGATGGGAAGAGATAGATGATAATCAAGAAATAAATAAGAGTTTTGTAAATTGTCCCAAATTGTGTAAAGGACATAAACGGGGTACTGGAAATGGAAAGTAACCAGGGAGAGCTACTTAAATAGAAGTAATGAAAGAGGGCTCTCTCTTTCAAGGTGACATTGAGCTGAGACTGGAAAGGTGAGTGAGAAATAGCCATGTGAAGAACTGAAAGAATAGGGTTCCAGGCAGAGTGATCAGAAAGTGCAAAGGCCCTGAGGCTGCCTGTGGGCTCTGCCTACAAGAATGTTTTTATGCATGCTTATTACAGTCTCCTGTGTCTGTACCTGAAGACAGGTGGCCAAGTGGGGCTGTGCGGCTTTCACAAAATGGAGAGATCTGTAAGTCTAATTGTGACTCTGCCCAAGGGAGTTTATCTATGTGTACCACCCAACAAAACTTTGCTGAGTATTTACATGTGTCAGGGACAATGTGGTTACAGTGAAGGGCCAAGCCATGCCTTTGAGGATCTCTTGGCAAAAAGTGAACAAAGTAGGACTGCCCAGTGTGGAACATGCACCAGCAGAGGCTTGTGCTGGTATAACAGCCAGAAAGCCACTCCCGGGACTTGAAGGGCAGGTCTGCTAAGAGATCCAGAAGAAGGACACTTGAGCAGAAGAGGAATGTGAGAAAGGGCAGCCCAGGGGCAGGGACCCACCAGGAACTGAGAACTGGAGCAGAGGGAGAGGCCAGCTCTATGGTAAGAGAGAAGCCTGCAGACCATGAAGGGCTTCAGGTTGTGTTGAGAAATGTGGTCATAATGGTCCAGACTTTTGAGCGTGGGAGTGTCATGCTTGGATTGTGAGTGACACACTCTGGCCACTGTGGCAGGAGATTGAAGGGGCTGGAGTTGAGGGCAGGAAGCCCAGTGAGGTGGTGAAGGATGAGGGAAGAGGATATAGGTGGGAGATAAGGAGAGACTGTAGCAGTGAAAAATAGGAGAGTATTTTTGAATAGGAGACTATTGTTATACTCTCAATAGTACTCTCCTACTGTTGAATAGGAGAGTCTTTTTAAAATAATTTTTATAATTACAAAATAAATATATGCTCAATCAGAAAGTGGGGAATCACTCAGAGAAGCACAAAGAAAATGGCAAATAATTCTCACTACCCAAAATAACTACCGTTAATTTATTATTATATGCCCTTTCAGGAAGCAGATATTTTTTATGAAGGTGCTGCCATATCGTATACTAATATTTTGAATCTTGCTTTTTTCACAAAACCATATATCAAGTACATTTTCCTGTGTCAAAAATATTCTATAGGGCTTCCCTGGTGGCGCAGTGGTTGAGAGTCCGCCTGCCAATGCAGGGGACGCGGGTTCGTGCCCCGGTCCGGGAAGATCCCACATGCCGCGGAGCGGCTGGGCCCGTGAGCCAAGGCCGCTGAGCCTGCGCGTCCGGAGCCTGTGCTCCGCGACGGGAGAGGCCACAGCGGTGAGAGGCCCGCGTACCGCAAAAAAAAAAAAAAAAAATTCTATAATGTAATTTTAATGACTATAGTATTTTATTTTATGAATGTACCAAAATATGGTTGAGGAATCTTATCTTATCGGAAATCTAGATTATTTATAAAATTTTGCTAGTATAATTATTCTTGTACATTCTTTGTATGTATCAACTATTCCCTTAGGATAAATTCATAGATAGAAATTGTTGCGGGAAAGGATATGTGAATCTAAAAACTTTGCATATACACTTCAAATTGCTGTGATAAGGGTTATAATAATCTACATGCCCACCAGCAAAAGATGAGAGTGTCTGCCTGCTTTTCCAAACTCAATAGGAGGGAATTTTTAGGAAGCAGATAACACACCTTGGTCACCATCTAGATATAAAGAAGAGGGGAGAGATTAAGAGGACTTCTGGGTTTTGGACTCCGGAAAACTGGAGGAAGGGCAGTGCTACCAACTGAGATTTGGAATTGCAGATTAGAGAGAGATTAGGAGTTCATCTGGGGACAAAAATATTCAAGGACTTCCAGGAAAAGATGTCTGCTGTGTAGCTGGATATACTTATCTGAAGCAAAGGACAGAGGTTTGGGCTACAGACATGAATTCTGAAATCAACATATAGGTGGTAGCTGAAGTCATAGAGATTGCCAAAAAAAGAGTAAGAAAATGGCCAAGGATAGGACTTTGGAGAATGTCAATATTTCAGGAGTAGGTAAAGGAAGAAGAGCCATAAAAGGAGACAGTGATAGGACGAAAATCATAGAGAAACCAACAAAGACAGCATTATTAGACAAAGCTCGGTGTCAAATGCTGTCAGCACAGAAAGGGATCTCTTGGATGTAGTAACACTTAGCTGCCTGGCTAAACAGCTTCAGCGAGTGGTGAGGAATGAAAGTCAGATAGCAGTGGGATTAATAATGAAGGAAAAGGCTTCCGCTTCTGGCAGTATGGTGGTCTAGAAACTCTGAAGGGCCCTCCTGCTTCCAAACAACTAGGTCCTGCATAAAAATTAATTTTCATTTTGTTTTGGACTGTCAGTGGAGATGAGTAGTAAGTATACTAAGAAGACAGGATTGCCCTGAGGACAAACGCCACTATCAGTACTACAAGCAGGAGTTTAAGCCTTAAGCTAGCTGAAAGATGGAGCAACTGAACCAGAAAGTCCAGTGATCTCGGGCTCCCTTCCTCCCCGCTACCCCAACACACATACATACACACACACACACACACACACACACACACACACACATACACGATGAATGTATATCTTCTATGGTGGAAAATATCCTCAATGTAGGTTTCCAGGTATCCTTAGAGTATGGTCAATCAGATCTGAGCTCACAATAAAAGACATAAGGAAACAAACCACCATATGACAGTCAACAGAAACAACAAACAGCAGACTTAAACCTCCAAGGATGTCAGATATTGGAAATAATAGTTAAAGAACACAAAATAATTATGAATTTTTCTGAGCAAAATGTGAACTCATCAAAATGAGGATGCAACAAGAGATTATATTTTTAAAAGAATGGACAGATTTTTTAAAGAAACGAAATTTTAGAAATAAAAGATATATGTGTTAAAACCAAAACTCAAAAAAAAAATTAAAAAAAAACAAAACCAAAACTCAATGGATGGATTAAGGAGCAAATTAGACACAGCTTAAGAACATCAGTGAAATGAAAAACAGAGCAGGGGGACTTCCCTGGTGGTCCAGTGGTTAAGACTCCACGCTTTCAGTTCAGGGGGCACGAGTTCCATCCCTCATTGGAGAACTAAGATCCCACAAGCTGTGCAGTGTGGAAAAAAAAAAAAACAGAGCAAAAGAAATTTCCCAGAATGCAGCACAGACAGACAGAGAGCTATAGAAAATATGGAAGAAACATTAAGCAATATGAAAGAAAGAGAAGATCCCACACAACTACTTGGGGTTCCAGAAGGAAAGACCAGAAAGGAGAGTAGTCATTATCTGAAGAGACAAAGGCTCTTGATTTTCAACAACTAACAAGAGAAATGAATCCATAGATTCTTAGGTAACACGTGAAACCGCACAACACCAGCTTAAGAGATGACCTTAAAAACATGCAGAGAGAAATTATTTTCAATGTGTCTTCCTTTCAAGAACAAAAGAAAGATAAAGACACAGACAAAAACTAAAATATTTACTACAATAAGACATATAATAGGGGGCTTCCCTGGTGGCACAGTGGTTAAGAACCCGCCTGCCAATGCAGTGGGACACAGGTTCGAGCCCTGGTCTGGGAAGATCCCACACGCTGCTGAGCAGCTAAGCCCGTGCACTGCAACCACTGAGCCTGCGCTCTGCAGCCCACGAGCCACAACTACGGAGCCCACGTGCTGCAACTGCTGAAGCCCTCGCGCCTAGAGCCCGTGCTCCGCAACAAGAGAAGCCACCGCAATGAGAAGCCCGTGCACCGCAACGAACAGTAGCCCCCGCTCACCTCAACTAGAGAAAGCCCACGCACAGCAACGAAGACACAACACAGCCAAAAATAAAAATAAAAAATTTTAAAAGACTTATAATAAAGGAACTTCTAAAGGATACACTTTGGGGAGAAGGAAAATGATAACAAAAGGAAGGTCTGAGATGCAAGAAGGAATAGTGAGCTAAGAAACTGGTAAACATGAGATAAATTTAAACATTGTCCATAGAAAATAATTATAATAATTTTTAACTTGTAAAATTTAAAGAAAGAACCAAAATATTAGAAAACAATATCATGTAAATTGTATATTAGAAAACAATATCATGTAAGGTACAAGGATAGGAAAGGAATTTTTACAAAAACTGTCATTATTCACAGATGATACAGTTGTGTTTATAGAATCTACAAATTATTAGAATAAGAGAATTTAGAAAGTTGGATGAATTTAAGATAAAAAGCATATTTAGGAAGCATAATCTTAAAATATATATGTCATTTTAGCAACAAAGAGTGAGAGTAAGTAGAAATAAATCTAACAATGTGTGCAAAACTGTATGGATAATATTATAAAACTTTGAATACTTTAAAAAAATACTTAAATGAAGAGGCGTAACATGCTCATGAATAGGAAGAGTCACTAACATAAAGATTCCATGCAATTCTGATTAAAATCTCAACAGGAGTTTTTGAAGAATTTGACAAGCTGTCTCTAAAATTTATAGAGAAGAGCGAAGGCCCAAGAACTAGCTAAAACACACCTGAAGAAGAAGGGGACTTGTCCAGTCAGATATTAATATTTATTACCAAGCTATAGAAATTCGTAAAGCATAATATTACTGTAGGGATACACAAATTGATTAATGGAATAAAACAGACCAGAAATGGAGCCACACATATATGGAAACGATATACAACAGAGATGACTGAAAGTAAAGCTATGGGAAAAGATGTTTCAGGCTTGGGGTGGCATTACAAATCTGTGGGAGAAGATAGATTACTCAATGAGACAACTGGTTATCCATGTGGATAAAAACTAAATTGATCCCCTAATTCACACCAAACCCCAAAACAAATTCCTGACAGATTAAGGCACAAATATGGAAAGTAAAACTGTATAATTTTAGAAAAAATTATGACATTATCTCCATTATCTTAGATTATGGATGGATTTCCTAAGTCACAAAAGCACTACATAAGAGATGAATAAATTCAACTATGTTAAAATTAAGAACTTATGTTCATCAAAAGACACCAAAAAGAAAATGAAGTTACAAGCCACAAACTGAGAGACGATAATTGCAACATGTAACTGACAAAGGAATATGTAGAATATATAAAGAACTATAATTCTCTGGGTTGAAATAAACACGTTTTGACTCCTTCCTAAAACCCCTCGAAAACTACAATAAATGCATATTTAAGACATAAATTTGCAAGAATAGTGAGAAGGAAGGACAATGACAAAATTTCAGAAGCTGGAAAGTGTGATAGATAAGTAGTAACTGACACAGCAGATCTGAGAAAGCTGAATCCAAAGCCAGCAGTGGGAAACACAAGACATAATTCAACTTAAAACTGCAGAATTTTTAAAAGGCTCAGAAATTGGTAATACTAGGTTTCTCTGGAACAGAAGATGGGACAGGACCAAGGCTGAAACAATAATGATTTGAAAGCTAAGAAGCAATTAAACCCCCTCTTCTATTCCACGCCGTAGGGTGACTGCTCACCCATCTCTGCAAAAGTCAGAAGGCTTATTTTTTGGCAAGGATCTCAGGACTGGAGATTCCAGTTAAGGTCAGGGTACCATACTGAAAACAGATGAACCTCCATATGCTGAATGCTAAACCCCCAGCAGCCCTCTTCTCCACTAGGTTCTCAGAACAATGGCAGCTAGGTCACTACTCTCAAGCCAAAGACTGAAAGAGTCTCTTCCGAGGGATCTGATCAGCCCAAGAGAAAAGACCTACAGATACTGACAGAGTTTGCAACAAATAGTCTAGCCAGAGCATCCTACAATGACGCCCACCCACAGCTCAAAGCCTCCAATGAGCCTTTTTAGTCTCCTACTCATAAACATGAGCAGTCAAAGATTACAGACATCTGAGGAAAGCCTCGAATGGAAACACTGAAGAGTCTGTGAGTTCTTCTAAATGATTATTTGTGTGTGTGTGTGTGTGTGTGAGCGTGTCTGAGTGTGTATGTATAGATGTACATCTGTCCATGAGTGTATCTGGGCGCACAGATCTATGTGTATGTCTGGATGTGCATGTGTTTGTGTGTATGGAAAACTCAGGGGAGTGCTAAGTCATGGGGCCCCTCCACCCATATGGAGTATGACTGTGTAGGATCTGCCCACAGAACAAAACCTCAGCTGGGCACGGAGGATCCAAGAAGCCCCTCAGCTGAGGGGTTTTCAGGGGAATAGGAGCACTAGAAGCAGCAAGGTCTCATCCCAGGCCAAGAGAAGCCTCTGCTCTTCAGATCATAAGGGTGAAATGCAGTGCAACAGCGTCATCCCAGCACCTTGCTGCCCACTATGATGAGAAAGTCCTTTCTGGTGTCTGACTTTGCTGGGTGTCCCACCCCTGGAACCCAGCTGCCTTTTCATCCTAGCTGCCTACAGAGACATGGGCCCACAACTAACTTGGCAATGGGCCTTTAGCTGAGGACAAGGGGGCCCTTGATCTGGGCTTCTACAGACCCAGCCAAACAAGGGGTGTTGGGATAAGATGAGGTGAACCCCGAGAAGCAGAGGGGTCCAGAGCCTGAACCAAGATCAGGGAAAAAATCAGGATAGGATGTGGACCAGCACAACGTAAATGTCAGGGTCAAGGGTAATATTGGTGTCAAGATGAGAGCCACAGCAGAATTAGGGTCAGGTTGGAGTCAGAGAATTAGATTTTAAAGTAGGTGCCCCTCTGGCCCCATCCTTCATCTCCTTCAAGATGCCAGATTCACAGAGAGCCCTTCCTGTCCAAAACACCTGCCTAAGGTAGCCAGCTCCCGGGGCAGCCAGCCTTTCCTGAGGTTGTTCCACGGGCCTGTTGCTCTGTTGGGGAAGACCCAGGCCCTGCTCCCAGGCAGCACACAGTCTGGAAGAAAGAGGACAGGAACACCCAGCTCTGCCCTTATAGGTCCCAGTCAAGGAAAGGACAGAAATGAGAAGAACATCAGAAAACCACTCTGACTGAGGGAAAATGTTGGGTTCCAAGTCCGAGCCTTGGATGGAAGAAAAGGAGAAAAGGGTGATTCAAGCAAAAGAACTATGCAGAGGGAACCAAGGCTGGCCTGGGGATCCCTCTGGCATAGGGAGAGGGTTGGGAGACGCACCTGGGCTGACCTCAATAGGGGCTAAATCTAGGTCCAGCTGGATACCAAGGCTGGGGTCTCCATGCACCTAGCCATCTCCTCCCCTCTCTCCTTGACAGGGCCTGACTCAGACTGTGCAGCGCCACGTGGATCCTGAAGCCCAGCAGAAGACGGTCAAGTGTGCTGTGCAGGACTACCGCTATAAGAGTTCCATACCAGGCCACCCCTACTTGCCTGAGAAATACTGGCTGTCTCAAGAGGAAGGTAGGGCCTCACCCATCACCCAACTGTGACCCCATTCAGTGACCCCAACAAAGACCCTACACCTGAACCCAACTTGACTTCTGACCTCCACCCTGATCCTATACAAACCTTATCCCCATCCTCGACCAGGGCTTCTTCTCTAATTACCCCCATTCCAGCTTGATTCCCAACCACCTGGCGTGACCTGGATCCTGACCCCTGACCCTGGAGGAGGAGATCCAGGCTCTGCCTTTTGGGAGCTCCCAGTCTATGCCAAAGAATTGGAAGGGGCCTGGGCCTTATCCCTAGAGAGAGGGAGGGAGCATTAACCTCCTCCAAACAAATTCCTCCATGTGTATTCCGGTGCTATCTCCTCCCATCTTCTTAGTGACCCTGCTCCATCAGGTTCCCTTCTCTCCTGCATCCCTCTGCCTCACCACATCTCTCTCCCCTCAACCTGGAAGCCTTTTCTAATTTCCTCCTGTCTAAAAATTCTCTCTCGCTCCTCCCCTTCACAGCCAAGATTCTTGGAAATAGAGTCTATGTCTCTACTTCCTCACTCCTTATGCCTTATGAGAAATTATCTTTCTCATTTGGTTAGGGGTTTATTATGTCTTCCTGTACATTCCAAAAGAACAGAGAGTCTTGTTTTATTTAGAGCTGTGCCCCCTCCACCTAGAATAGCAGCAGGCTTCATGAGTATTTGTTGAATGAATTGATGATTAATCTTCAATTGAAATTGGGAGTCTGCATCTCCTACACTCATGTTTAATGTTTATTAAAACTGATCTTGTATGGTTCTAATTACCTCATCCATGGGACTCTTCAGTCTTTTCCTCATGAGACCTACCCTATGTATTTCACTCTGACCACTCTCTGTGAAACTCTTTCCTTCCTCAGCTTCTCTGATGCCTCAATTGCTGGGTCTCTTGTTTAATCATTCTGGAAACATGGGGTTCCTCGGGATGCTGATCGGACCCTCCTCTCTCCTTATTCCTCTCCTGAGACCATTTAATCTAACCCACATCTTTAATTACTGACAACTCTAAGTGTTTATTTCTAGTCTTGTCCTCTTACCAGGATTCCACTTTCCTTTATCTGATTATGATCAAATTTACCTGAATGGCCCCAAACACTTTAAACTCAGTATGTCCAACCCACCAACCTAGAACTCCAAGTCCCAACACACTGTCCCACACATACACGCACCTGCTCTTACTCTAGGGCTCCTAGAACTCCTTTCCTAATCTCTCACATGTATTCTTTCACACTGTTAGAGTGGTGGATCAGAGAGGAACTTACAGGACACTTAGGTGACTGGATGGGTGGGGCTTTGGAGGGTTTTAAGTAGAGAACTGTCTTGGTCAGATTTTCATTTATCATAAGTGCCACAGTTTCTATGTAGAGATCGGATTGTAGGATTTCAGAATGAGGCAGGAAGACCAGTAGGCTAATAACAATAATAAAAACAATAATAATAATGGTGATGATGATGATGATGATGATGATGATGATGATAGTTTTCTCTGTGTCAGGCATTGTTCTAAATGTTTTACATATAATAACTTATTTAAATCTCACAAGGACCCTATGGGATAGATAGTATTATTACCCCCATTTTAAAATTAAGGAAATAGAGACAAGGTGAAATTAATTAACTAGATCAAGGTCACACACAGTTAATATATGGCAGAGCTGAAATTTGAACCACAGGAGTCAGTCTACAGAGTCCATCCTATTAACCATGACATTCTTGTCTCCTGGTTTAGGCACTGCAGAGATACAGGAGTGATATCATGGGGGACTGGAAGAAAGAATAGAGTCAAGTGATTTTAAGGAGGCAGAATAAGCAAACTTTGAGCCTGGATGTGGAAGATGAGAGGGAGGATTTGGGAGGAGGCCCATTTCCAGGGTTTCCAGGTTGGCTGATTCAGAGAGGGTGGTGCCAGGATGAAAAGCGATCAGCTCAAAGGACCCAGGCTCCACTCAGAAGCTTGTCTTAGGTGGGATATAGGCTGCATCTCAGTGTCTAAGACAAGTATGGGGCCAGGCTGGGCTTTTCTGGCCTAAGGGAGATGAGTGAGCGTCCAGCTTTGTGCTGGGGATCAGAGGAAAAATATCGAAGGGGTCCCAGATCCTGGGGCAGAATAAGGAGTAATACTGTCTTATGTCTCCACCCCTATGATCAAGCAGACAAATGCAACCCAAACCACCTGTGCGGTAACCAGTACAATACATGGAAGATGGGACCTTACAACTGTACGGGCTGGAACAAATGTGCCACATACCTTCCTCGCCTGCCTAAGGTATCTACTGTGCCCAGCAAAGATGCCTGGGGCCTGGGACCACCCCCCACCCCCCATCTGCCTCCCAAACCACAGTGTCTGATATTTCACCATTAGTTTCTCATCCCTTTCCCACCAACAATGCTCCAAGGCCTTTTCCCATTTGTGAGACTAGGGTTTATATTTTCTAGGAAACAAGGGAGCTCAGGAGTGAAGCTGTGCTGGGCCTCTGGGTCCCAATCTCTGGCTAGGCTCTGTGGAGACATGGCTGGTGCGCACTCCTTGAGGCGCTACCTTCCTGAAGCTTGCCACCTGGTGCCTTCCCACATGGTCTGGCCAAGAAGTCATTGATAGGCTGAGTCTACCTGCTCCTCTCCCCTCCTCTGTGATGTGAGCAAGGACAAAGGAGGGAGAACAAGGCCATCCAGAGGCAGAGCAGATAGATACAGGAGAGTCTTCCAAAGAGATAGGAAGGAGTCCAGCCACGGCCCTAGGCGTGAAGAAAGAGGGAAGATGTAAGGATACCAGGCAAGAGTAGGGGCTCTTAACTGTAAGTTGATGGCCGACCTCAGGTTGACCGAACCCTTCTGAATCAGAACTTCAAGAATCAGAATCAGAATTTTTCATAAGTTCCCCAAGTGATTCTGATGGGCAGGCAACACTGCAATATTGAAAAATCCCTATTAGAGAGACACGAAGACACAGCTACACAGAGTCGGCTAGACAAAGAAGGGTAAAATCAGAGGCAAACGGTGAGACAGGGATGTCAGAGGTGCAGGTCCAGACCTGGTCCACCTACAGCTCCACTTCCCCCACCCCCACCACCTGGGAGGCGGAGTAAAACGCGTTGCCCAGCGACAACCCCAAACACTCAGAACGTGGGCGAGTAGGGGAGCTTCTGGAGGGCGGGAGAAGGCGTGGCCTGGGACTAGTCTGCGTGTTCTGGGAGAACCCCCAAAGGAGGAACTCTTCCGGGTCAGAGCTTGAGGCAGCGTGTGTGCCACTTCCAGGAGGCCGGGATGGAGACAGTAGTTCGAGGAATGCCCTTGGTGTACCCTCCTAAGCCGGAGCGACTCAACGCCTACGGTAACGGATGGTGGGACAGTGGAGGGAAATGTGTAGGCCAGAAGGACGGAGGGATGGAGACCCGAGGTACGGGGCGGAGGCCGAGGGCCCTGGAGAGGCTGTAACCTTGTCTCTGTTTGTGTCTCCATCTCTTCCTGTCTCTGACCTTGTCTCTTCCCATTCCTGTGACTCTGTGTCTGGGTCTCCCAGGCTCGGGGCCCGCGGGCGCAGAGCGCGAGGTAGTGGTGAACATGCTGAACTCGCTGTCACGGAACAAGCCGCTGCCAGAGATCACGCCCCGCTGTGGGTGTGTGGACCCGCTGCCGGGCCGCCTGCCCTGCCAGGGTTATGAAAGCGCTTGCTTGGGCCGCCACTGTCTGCTTGGCATGGACTACTGCGTCGCCGGGCCACCATGCACCGAACGTCGCCTGCGGCTTTTGCGCACGGAGCGGCCGACTGCAAGGTTCGCAGGGCCGCGCGCGCAGTAGCCGGGCCCCGCCCCCAAGCAAGCCCCGCCCCCAGAGTCCCCCCTACCCCAGCTGCGGACGCTCCATCCCGAACCACTTCTAGCTCTGACCTGCCTCTGTGCCAGACCTCACCCCGCCTCCAGCCCGCGCGGTCCGCTTACTGGCGCCTCCCTGTCCCGCCCTGGGGCCTCACGGCCTGAACGTACGGCTGAGGCGGGAGAACCTGCACGGAGATACCCGAGTTCCTGATTCTATCCCTCCTGAACTGGGCTCAAGGTCAACCTGGCTCCTGTACGTCTTCTGGAGGCTCTGCCCGAGGGTTTCTTTGAGGAACAAACTCCGCACACCAGTTTGCTCCCCCTTCCCACACCCGCCGGCCCCGCCCCCTACCTGGTCACCCGACCCTGGAGACGCAGGTTCTAGTTTGCGGAGTGCCATGTGTCCTCAGAACAGTGTCCCCTATTCCTGGGCCTCGGGTCACCGTTGGTAATGGGCAGGGTCATCGCTGGGTTCTAAGAAGGCAAGGAAGTGGTGACCGCATTACCAGAAGGGCCCTGGCCTCCTCGGGGCCCCGCACCACCTCTGGAGGTAGACAGCCTCGCGTGTTATTGTGGAGGAAACTGAAGCTCGAGCGCTCAGCAGAAGCCCAGACTGCAACGCGGCCCTTTCCCTGCACTTGGCGTTAGACAAGGCTGGCTGAGCCTAGGAGAACTCCAATGTCTGCGTCTGTCTAGAGAGCTGTGAAAGGGGGAGGGAGATCCTGAACGCTGTCCCTAACCCCGTGGTGATACCCCGTCCCTCCCCAGGCTGAGAGAGACTGATTCATTGTGCGAAACTGGGTCTTATCCCTCACAAGGGCGTGGAGGAGCGAGAAAGTGCCTAAGCCTCAGAAACGTCGCCTCGTCGATAAGCTGGAGTAATTGCTGTCCCATGTTGAGGATCCGGGGGCTCCCAGGTCCTCAATGACTGTACCCCAACCCTCCCCAGAGTACAGCGTTCTCCGCCGCCCAGCCTGGGCGGCAGAAACGAGGCCTTAGGGGAGAGGGACTTCAGGTGTCTTCCCAGAGGCGACGTTTCGAGGTCTTGAAGGGACAGGAGGCCGGAAGGGAGGATCTCCGAGCAGTAGGACTGACACCTGAAGTGCAGCTCAGAGTCTTGGTCTGGGTTGGGGCGTAGAGGGAAGTCAAAAGGCCCGACCCATTCCTGCCCACTGCTTCCTTCTCCAGGAGTGTATCGCCCTGCAAGCACCGGCCGGGAATGCAATGTGCTGTTATAGCTCCCCCGCCGTCATACTACCCTTGTCCGAACCTTAGGTAAATCTGGCGCTCACACATGCAAATGCGCACCCACACAGAAGCTGTAACCTTGGCATGGCGGGGGACCCAGGGACTAGTTGGGATAACTGACCGCTGCGATGCACCGACTGGAAGATGACACCAGGGGGCGATGGTGCCATGGGGAAGTCAAAGCTGGCAACTAAATGAGAGGGCATGGAGGTGGCATTGAGGGTTTACATGTTGGCAGTGGGGCTTAGAGTCAAGAGATCAGGGCGTTAGGTTCAGGGCTTGAATTAAAGAGTAAAAAGTCAGTGTTAGGGAGCGGGTATCGGGAGTCAAAAATTTAACAGTAGAACCTGAGGTCAAGAGGTCAGTGTTGGAGCCTAGGGCCATTATTCGGGACAAAATGTTGGGATAAGATTAGCATTGAGAATTGGAGTCAGACGTATGAGGGTCCAAAAGGGCCGACCCATCTCTCCCCACAGATGGGACACAAGTCACTTCAAGAAGACAGGTGGTGCCCAGAGAAACAACTACGTCGTCCACCCTGAGTTTGTGTCTGAGACCTATCCTGACTACCACTGCCGGTAGAGCCCGGGCTGGCCGGGCCAAGGGGGCTGAACAATAAATAAATTCTTCATCCTAAAGGCTGCCTCTCATGTCCTTACCCAGCAGGATCTGGCAATGAGGAGCCAGTCACTCAGGCCTCTGCCAAGCCCCCTCAACTGAGATACAGTTTCTCAAAGTCATCTTGCCCTGAGCCCTCCCCACTCCATCATCTCAGTACTTCCCTTGGGTGGCCCTGAGTGCCCTCCTGACACATGGCAGTAGCCCTATGAGAGGCATGACCTCCTCCTTTCCATCCCAGAGCCCAAAATAATGGGCCCACCTAGCCATGCAGGAGGGCCCATCTACCTCCCATCCTATGAGGGCCCCACAGCTGCCATTTCCCCAATATCCCCCAAACCTAGATGTCCCTTCACCCCCATTATCTCAGTGGACCCAGAATCGCCCATCCTGCAGTCAGAGCCATGTCCGTATACTCAAAGCTCTTGATCTCTGTTCCCAGAGTCTGCATCACAGCGACTCCGAAGTCCATGTTCAGATACCCTTGCTGCCCTCCCCCACCCAAGTCCAAGAGGTCCAAAACAATTTTGGAGGGTTTCATGATCAAGAAATTTCAAATTACAAAACAAAGCCCTGCATCATCAGAAAGTCTACAAACAACAAACGCTGGAGAGAGTGTGGAGAAAAGGGAATGCTTTTGCACTGTTGGTGGGAATGTAAATTGATACAGCCACTATGGAGAACAGTATGGAGGTTCCTTAAAAAACGAAAAATAGAACTACCATATGACCCAGCAATCCCACTACTGGCCATATACCCAGAGAAAACCATAATTCAAAAAGACACATGCACCCGCAATGTTCCTTGCAGCACTATTTACAATAGCCAGGTCATGGAAGCAACCTAAATGCCCATCGACAGATGAGTGGATAAAGAAGTTGTGGTACATATATACAATGGAATATTACTCAGCCATAAAAAGGAACGAAGTTGAGTCATTTGTTGAGATGTGGATGGATCTAGAGACTGTCATACAGAGTGAAGTAAGTCAGAAAGAGAAAAACAAATATTGTATATTAACGCATGTATGTGGAACCTAGAAAAATGGTACAGATGAACCGGTTTGCAGGGCAGAAGTTGAGACACAGATGTAGAGAACAAACGTATGGACACCAAGGGGGGAAAGCCGTGTGGGGGGGGTGGGGATGGTGGTGTGATGAATTGGGCAATTGGAATTGACATGTATACACTGATGTGTATAAAATTGATGACTAATAAGAACCTGTTGTATAAAAAAAATAAATAAAATAAAATTCAAAAATTAAAAAACAAACAAAATAAAACAAAGCCCTGGGGGACTTCCCTGGTGGCTAAGTGGTTAAGAATCCGCCTGCCAATGCAGGGGACATGAGTTCAATCTCTGGTCCAGGAAGGTCCCACATGCCACAGAGCAACTAAGCCTGTGCGCCACAACTACTGAGCCTGTGCTCTAGAGCCCGTGAGCCACAACTACTGAAGCCCGCGTGCCTAGAGCCTGTGCTCCGCAACACGAGAAGCCACTGCAATGAGAAGCCCGCACACCGCAACGGAGAGTAGCCCCCACTCGCTGCAACTAGAGAAAGCCCACGTGCTGCAATGAAGACCCAACGCAGCAAAAAAAAAAAAAAAAAAAAAAAAAAGCCCTGTTTCTCTGTCCCTCAGGGAGCAAGCTGTGGGGTGTTCTGGAACCTCTAGGATCTTCAGTATTTTTGCACCCCATTCCTCCTGGGTGCAGGTGTATAGCGGGGCACGCCCACCTCCTCGCAGCAGGGGCACTTCTAAGGGCTGCCACCAAGGGGAGTGGGTGGGGGAAGACTGCAAAATACGGAGCAGAATCCGGTCTTCTCAGTCCCTGATCTCAGGCACTGCTGGTCTGATCCGGTGGGAGCTGACAGCTTGGGCCTCCCGGCTGATGGAACTAGGCTCCACTCCGTGGGGTCCTTGATTGGATCCGACCTGCACTGAACCGCTGAGATCCTCCCAGAATTCCGCTACCCTTTTTCCATATGGGAAAAGAGCTAATGAGAGAGTTATACCGAGACGGCCTCAACCTCCCCAAATCTGGAGGAAAAGGAATCCCAAGGGCCAACTCTGTCCCTTTACCCTGCGGCTCGCTCCTTCTCATACACATCTCAAATTTAGCCGACAGGTGCGAGAACCCTAACATTCGACAGCTGCACCTCCCTCCAGAACTACAGTTCCCAGCAGACCTGGGGAAGAGCCCCGCCCGCGTGCGGGTAAGCAAAGTTCCAGAGGGGGCGGGCCTGCAGGCGGGGGGCGGAACCGGGAGGCACCGGGCTGGAGGTGGGCCTGAGCTGCCAGGAGCTGGGCACAGAACAGAAGAGGAAGGTGGGAGGTAAGGGGCGTGACCTCAAGTGCGCGTGACAATGTGGGAGGATGGTCGGGCGCCAGGGGCGGAGCTGGACTCCGAGACTTGACGAGACCGAATGACTGGGGCGTGGCCGAGCAGCCAGGGGGCGGGGCTCGAGGACGGCCTCAGCTGTTCCCAGCTAGGCAGCGCCCCGCGCCGCACCGTGGCAGCTCAACTTCGGCTAACTTGGAGGGGATCTGCAGGAGCCTCCATTCACCCCCACTTCTGGGGTCACTTCCGTGAGTTCGCCCAGCGGGAAGACCTTGGGGGGTTGCTGAGGGAAAATATTTCCTGAACTTTCGCTCCTACAGATGAGTAGGTGGGGCGAGCCTGGACACCTGGGCCCCTTCTTCGGCCGCGGTTCCCAGCGGGCGACCGCCCTCTTGACCTCAGTCTGTCCTTTTCGGACATTATAGCTGCAGCGCTGGGAGTGGGTGTAGAGTATTCCAGGCTGTAGGCTCAGTCACTCTATACCCCCGGATCCGCTCGCTGGGCAGGACGGGGAGAGGGCCCGGATAGAGTTGACTTTGGCATTTCCACCCCCCACCCTACCCCTGGGAATTGTGTTGGACAAAGGACCCAACGTGGAATGGCCTAGTTGGCTAGGCCCGACCCTCCCCCTTAGACATGGCTAGGGGCTGGAAGCCAACACTGAGGTTGACTGTCAAGTGGGGAGAGGCTTGGCTAGGGCAAACCCTACCTGCCAGCGTTAGCCTGTGGCTGGCCAGATGGTGGAGGCGGCAGATTACAGGGGTCTCTAGCGCCACCGTTAACACCAGAACCACACTTCCTCCCCTACAGCCCCTGTACCAGATGCCATTAAAATCGCCACTTCCCATCCCCAAGAAGCCTTCCTGGGGCAAGTAGCAGCACCAGCCCTTGGGAATACAGGCCTCACCATGCCCACAGCCCCCTGATGGAAGCCTGTCCCACCCTCTTGGCCACAAAACTCCTTTTCTCTCCTGCATTCAGATATCCAGTCAGGCCATTAGCTCCCTGTCAGGGTTAAGCTGGGATTTTGGATTCAGGCAACCCTGCTACCTAAGTGACTTCAAACAAGTTCCTTTTTCTGTTTGGGCCACTCTTTCCTCATCTATGAAATGGGCACTGCAGCTGTGCCTCCTATTCAGCATTATTGTTAGGGTTGGATGCCATGGTGGCATTAGGGAGACCAACAGAGGGCCTCTGGGTTTTTGTCCTTCATCAAAGAACCTCAGAACCCTAGAAAGTAAAAATTCTCAAGACCTAAGTGTTTGAAAAGGCTTTTGAGGTCACCTTGGTGGGCTGGCCATGCCTCCAGGGGTCATGAGATAGGCTGACTTAATATGAAAGTTTTGAGGATGAGCAACCTCTGTCCTACTCAGATACGGACCCTTTCTCCCTATTCCCTTAGTGCCCAGAATGGGGCCTTGGTTGTCTCGAATGAATTGAATATAAATGTACAGCAGGTCTGGCCTGGGCCACCTAAGGCCTTCTTTGGGTCCTGCTTAGCTTAAGGGCATCAGCTAAAGGCTATGCCTGCATTTTCCAGGAAGGCTTTTCCAGCCTATACCTACAGGAAGGGAAGTCCATAGTAGGTTGGGGGAATTTTGAAGGCTAAGTTGTATGGGATGAGAGGAAGGGAATAAGAGGCTGTTCTAGACCAGCTGGAACTGACCAGTTTAGGGAGTTGGGGGAGGGAGCTCAGAGAATAAGGCACTGAGATAGAACCTCACTGGGGTGGGGGGGGCATTATGGGGAGCTGTATGTTGACATCTGGGATAAAAATTCCAATCTGCACCTGGCACCTGGCATTCTTGATAATCTCTTCATGGGAGAGGTGGGGGAAGTGAGAACGCTGAGCAATTCTGGTGTCTCCTTGGAAATTGCTGGGGACTGGCATCTGGGAGGAGTCTAATTACTGTTTGCCAATCTCCCTCTCTCCTTCCCTCCAGCTGGAGCAGATGGGCAGCCGACAGGCTGGCAGTGTATGTCTGTGTATGCACGTGGCTGGTGCTATTTCTTTGCTGGACTCTGCCCTGAGGGCTGAGACAGGAAGGGTCAGTAGCCTTGAACAGCAGGTTTGGACACACACCTCCTCCCAAGTCTGTGTTTCTCTGTAGTCATATCTGAATCTTTAGCATACAGTATATAAGAGTGGATTGTGTAGTAGGGGGTGTCTGATTGCCAGAGAGCTGGTAGGTGGGGGAGAGAAGTTGGCCCAAGATGGGTGGGTGAAATTTCCTAAAGCAGGTGGCTGAGGACTGAGGTTAGGAAAGAACGGAGCTTGGTAGTCATAGGATAGGCTTGGCTGAAAATGGAATCAGAAGGACAGATGAGACCATGTATGCCTTGAACTTCAATTTGCAAAGCTTACACTTCTGAACTTCATCATGGGGGTCATGAGCAGCTCCCTAAACTAGGGAGAGATGTAATCTGATAAGTGTTTTAGAAAGATCACTATAGTTGCTGTGAGCAGAAGGCATTGGAGGAAAACAAGTTGAAAGCAGGGAGGCCTATAGGGGAAGTGTTGCAACGATGCAGGGGAGAAATGACAGTGCTCTAACTAGGGGAGGGGCAAACAGGACAGTGGGTGAGTGCTAGAGACAAAGCCAGAAGGTAGCTGGCCCACAGATGTGGTGCTGGGAGCAGAGCAGGAAGGTGGGCAGGGAAATGGACTTGGTGATCCTGATGGCTGAGAGCAGAATGGAGTTTGAGAGCAAAGAGAGGGAAATGTGAGAAGCCACCAAGCCCCCATGTTAGGCTCCTGACCCCAGTCCTAAAGTCCAAACCCAACCTCACCCCCCCTCCAAACCAGGCCCTTGGACTGAGTCTGGCTTTGAGTATCTTCTCTAATCTCCAGATTTAATATGGCTTCTGACTCAAGATTAAATTCCATGCCTGAACGGTTCCCCTTCCTCTCTCCTCTCCCACTCCCCGCACAGGGAAGCCAGCCGCCTGCTGTGTCAAAGGTCTTAAGGAGCTGGCTTGCTTATCCCCCCCTCTCCCACCATGGCCACATCTCTGGGAAACCAGGCCCTCTCCAGATTCCTCCCCTTCTCTTCAGCCTGAACTGCCCCCATGTGTGATCCAAGGAGACCTGATTAATTCTGTGATCCTGGACAGCTCCCTGACCCTGTCTGGGTTTGTTCCTCCACCAGGAAAATGGTGATGAATATCATCTGCCCCTCCCCTTCAGCGTCCTAATTTTGACAAGCAGTGGGGCCCATGAGAAAGGCTAGGTAAAATGCAGACAGAACGACCTGGTAAGAGTAAAGCCCTTACGTCCCAGTATACACTTTCCCAAAATATACACTTCTTTTTTGCGGCAGCAAATGTAAATACTATGGAATGAGAAAGCTCAGTTCCACCTCTCTCTTCCCCTTCCTGACTCAGGCAGGCCAAGTTCAGATGGGCTTTGTCGGGTGGCCCCACTGCCTGCTCCTTCCCTAACTGGGGGCTGATGTCCCAGAATCCTCAGGAAAAGAGCCAGGCCTACCCCCGCCGCCGCCCTGGGAGCCACACAGGTCGTAAGAGCCCCGAGGCCGTCGCAGCTGCAACCATGTACACCTTCTTGCCTGACAGCTTCTCGCCTACCAAGCCCAAGCCGTCCAAAGAGCTGAAGCCGCTGCTGGGCTCCGCAGTGCTGGGGCTGCTGCTGGTGTTGGCCGCGGTGGTGGCCTGGTGCTATTACAGCGCCTCTCTACGCAAGGCGGAACGCCTGCGCGCCGAGCTGCTGGACCTCAACCGCAGCGGCTTCTCCATTCGCAACCAGAAGGGCGAGCAGGTCTTCCGCCTGGCCTTCCGCTCGGGCGCATTGGACCTCGATTCCTGCAGCCGCGATGGCGCCCGGCTTGGCTGCTCTCGCACAGCGGATGGGCGCCCGCTGCACTTCTTCATCCAGACTGTGCGGCCCAAGGACACGGTCATGTGCTACCGCGTGCGCTGGGAGGAGGCGGCGCCGGGGCACGCGGTGGAGCACGCCATGTTCCTGGGCGACGCGGGGGCGCACTGGTACGGCGGCGCGGAGATGAAGACCCAGCACTGGCCCATCCGCCTGGACGGCCAGCAGGAGCCTCAGCCCTTCGTCACCAGCGACGTCTACTCCTCCGACGCCGCATTTGGAGGCATCCTCGAGCGCTACTGGCTGTCGTCGCGCGCGGCTGCCATCAAGGTCAACGACTCAGTGCCCTTCCACCTGGGCTGGAACAGCACGGAGCGCTCTCTGCGGCTGCAGGCACGCTACCACGACACGCCCTACAAGCCGCCCGCCGGCCGCGCTGCTGCGCCCGAGCTCAGCTACCGCGTGTGCGTCGGCTCCGATGTCACTTCCATCCACAAGTACATGGTGCGGCGCTATTTCAACAAGCCATCGAGGGTGCCAGCGCCTGAGGCCTTCCGGGACCCCATCTGGTCCACGTGGGTGCTGTACGGGCGCTCGGTGGACCAGGACAAGGTGCAGCGTTTCGCTCAGCAGATCCGCCAGCACCGCTTCAACAGCAGCCATCTGGAAATCGACGACATGTACACGCCTGCCTATGGCGACTTCGACTTCGACGAGACGAAGTTTCCCAACGCCAGCGACATGTTCCGCCGCCTGCGCGACGCTGGCTTTCGCGTCACACTCTGGGTGCACCCGTTTGTCAACTACAACTCATCGTGCTTTGGCGAAGGCGTGGAGCGCGAGCTGTTTGTGCGTGAACCCACGGGCCGGCTGCCTGCTCTCGTGCGCTGGTGGAATGGCATCGGCGCCGTGCTCGACTTCACGCGCCCGGAGGCCCGCGACTGGTTTCAGGGGCATCTGCGGCAACTGCGTTCGCGCTACGCCGTGGCCTCCTTCAAGTTCGACGCTGGAGAGGTCAGCTATTTGCCGCGGGATTTCAGCACCTACAGGCCGCTGTCTGACCCCAACATATGGAGCCGGCGCTACACAGAGATGGCGCTGCCCTTCTTCTCACTGGCCGAGGTCCGTGTGGGCTACCAGTCACAGAACATCTCGTGCTTCTTCCGCCTGGTGGACCGCGATTCGGTGTGGGGCTACGATCTGGGGCTGCGCTCGCTCATCCCCGCCGTGCTCACTGTCAGCATGCTGGGCTACCCGTTCATCCTGCCCGATATGGTGGGTGGCAACGCGGTGTCTGAGCGCACAGTGAGCGGCGGCAATGTGCCCGAGCGCGAGCTCTACGTGCGCTGGCTGGAAGTGGCCGCCTTCATGCCAGCTATGCAGTTCTCCGTTCCACCCTGGCGGTACGACGCCGAAGTGGTGGCCATCGCGCACAAGTTCACTGCACTGAGGGCCTCACTCGTGGCGCCGCTGTTGCTTGAGCTGGCTGGTGAGGTCACTGACACGGGAGACCCCATCGTGCGCCCCCTCTGGTGGATCGCGCCCGGCGACGAGACGGCGCACCGCATCGACTCACAGTTCCTTATCGGAGACACGCTGCTTGTGGCGCCGGTACTGGAGCCAGGCAAGCAGGAGCGGGACGTCTACCTGCCCGCAGGCAAGTGGCGCAGCTATAAGGGTGAGCTTTTCGACAAGACGCCAGTGCTACTCACGGATTACCCCGTTGACCTGGACGAGGTCGCCTACTTCATCTGGGCATCCTGACCCAGCCCAGGACCCAGAAACCCCACAGCCCTAACCCCAGTCTTCATGTAGGCCTCTAACCCTGCATCGCAGCCACACCGGGTATCCCCAGGAAGTCCCCACCTCTGTACCACCCACTAAGTGGGTACTGAAGTAAATGTGCTGGAGCCAGCTCCTGTAGGTCCAGGGGAGAAGATGCTAAAGCAACCTCCCACTCCAGTGCACAGTCCTAACAGCCCTCTTTCTCTCCATACTCACTCCAGTCTACAGAAACCTCTTCCCTGGGCTGGGGGCAAGAGAGCACAGAGGAAAAAGGTCAGCTCTCTTCCTGTTAAACACGGTTGGGTTTTAAAAGCACAGAGAGAAACCTCACCCTCCATCCTGGCCTGAGTGGCCATCTTTGTCCTTCTGAGGTGGTGACTTGATCCTCTTTAAGGTCCCAAAATAGCCCCCAGCCACACTTAGAAAGGGCACATTTTCAGTGTTGGAAGCCAGGTCCTGAGTCCCCAGCACTGGCCTGACCTGTGGCTGACCTGGTCCCAGCTGGCGAGAAGAGACAGAGGTACTTGGCCAACTGACAAGGAGGCAGGAGGTCCCCTCCCAAAGGACAGGTGGAGTAGGCTTAGCACAGAGCCATCATCATTGTCCCTCATTTGTGAAGAGCTCCTAACACCGCACTTATGCATCTGTGTACACACATGGTTCAGCCCTGGGCCAGGGCCACCGCCTGATGGGCAAAGACTTGCAAAGCCATGCAGGCCAGACTTGATGCCTTAACTCAAGAATGTGTGTGTGTGTGAGAGAGAGCGAGAGAGAAAGAGGGAGAGAGAGGGAGAGAGAGAGAGAGAGAGAAAGAGGGAGAGAGAGGGAGAGAGGCACAATATGTCCTTGGTGCAGTACCTCCGAGGCTGCTTAAGCCTGGAAGGAGAGGGCAGGGAGCAAATTTGAGGTTTTGATTGTTGATTTGGTTCCTTCCTGGGTGATGTCTCTGGGACTCTAGTAGGAAATAAACAGTCCTTTCCAGATTCCTCAGCTGCCTCACTCTCTGCACACGTGAGGTGTGGCTTAAAAGGGAGTGATGTTAGGGACTTCCCTGGCAGTCCAGTGGTTAGGACTCTGTGCTTCCATTGCAGGGGGCACAGGTTCGATCCCTGGTCTGGGAACCCCACAAGTGGGGGTGCAGCCAGAAATAGAAAAAATAGGGGGAGGGAGCGATGTTCTTATTCTGGTAGTGGTGTGCTTTAGCACAAAAACTACCGTGCACATCGACACCTACAGATATACATACAGGGTAAGGTCTTTTATTTTAGCCATTTTCCCTTTCTAAGAAAAGCAACCTCAGCCAGAGTGAGTTTCCCCTGACTTTGCAGCTGAGTCTGGGGAAGGAGTGGCTTGCCAGATGAGGGAGGTGGGAAACAGGGCAGGGGTCAGCTTCCCTTAATGGCTTGGACAGCAGAATCAGTCCCTCACCCCCTAGAGAATGCACCTCTTTGCCCACTCCTCCACCCCCTCTATTTTCTCAATGTGAAGAATGCTATGCTAATGAAAGTTTAGGAGCACTCACCCATGATTCTACCACTCATCTGCAAGCTGTAAGCTGCTTAACCTCACTGAGCCTCAGTTTCTTCATATGTAAAATGGTGATAATAATGCTACCTCCCAGGTTGTTAAGGGAATTATAAGCACAGATTTATATAAGGTGCCTAGCACAAGTAGGTGCTCAATAAAAGCTAATATAATGTTTTTGGTTTTTTTTTCTTGTTTAAAAATAACATGGATTTTTCCAGGCCCCAGCTCCCAGCCCAGCTGGCTTCCTCTGGGCCTGCATGTGACACCCTCTTCCCAAACCTCTGCACGTAGCACCCAGTTGAACTCTTGAGTTTGTGACCCGAGGGACACTGTGATCCAGGAGAGAGGCAAGAGAGGAGACATCTGAAGTGGAATGTCAGGAGCCAGGAGTCGCCAGGAGATGGGGAGTAAATGGAATTAGCTTCCCTCTCCTTTTTGTCAAGAGCATTTACTGATCAGTATTCAGTGATGAGCCTCCCTGAGCCCTGGTGCACAGCCATGGGCTGTGTGTGGAGTGACTGTAGAAGGAGGGCACCCAGGCTGGGTCCTGGAAACTTCCCTCAATGGCTGGAGAGCATGACTCACACTTGAATGGCCCTCCACTTGCTATGCAGTCTGAAGCCAGCTGACCTAACCTCTCGAGGCTTGGTTTCTTCATCTTTAAAATAGAATTTCTAGGACTCACTGAGATGTGTCTGTAAAGTACTTATGCAAAAATTGGCAAAGAGTGTTAAATAAATGGTAACTCCTATCAACTCTTAATTCTAAACAAGGAACAAAGAAAAACTCTGCCTAAAACTGATACTGTACCCTATTGGGTAGCCTCTAGCCACATGTCGCTTCTTAAATTTAATTTTAAAATTAATTAAAATTAAACATCATTAAGAATCCAGTTCTTCAGGCACACTAGCCACATTTCAAGTGTTCAAAAGCCATGTGTGACTAGTGGCTCACATATTGGACAGTGCAGATTATAGAACACTTCCATAGTTGCATAAAGTTGTATACCCCAGGACCAAGTAGTGTGTGCTGAGATGGCATGGGGGTTGAGGTTGGGTAAAGTAATCTGGAAGGCCTAAGTCATCTGGCATGGAGGAGGAGTACCCTTTAGAAGGGCATTGATGGAATTCCCTGGAGGTCCAGTGGTTAGGACTCCGCACTTCCACTGCAGGGGGCCCGGGTTCGATCCCTAGTCACTGGGGAACTAAGATCCCACATGCCATGCGGTGTGGCCAATTAAAAAAAAAAAAAAGATCTGAAGTGAAGTCAAATAAAATGTTAAGAATTTTAGAAGGGCATTGAGGGCAGGCAGCTTAGATGGAGGAGGGGACACACCATGCCCACTGAACACTCACTGTGTGCTGGGACAGGGCCAAAGGGAAGAGTGCCCTTGACTGGCCAAATCCCAGCAAACTAGCCCTTGGCTTGCAATCTGGTTTCTAATCTGGCCTCTGCCATTGACCTTGTTAATCACAAAAGCACAGATGAACAAGCTAAAACAGTGAGAGAGGAGGGCACTGGCCTGAGTCACACAGAAGATTAGTACCCAAGACTGGACTGGAACCTGGTGGTCTGTATCTAGAAGCCTAGAATCTCCCGCCCAGTCTTCACCCATCTTTCAACAGCCTGGGCCAGCCCCGGCCTATACATATCCGAGGCTGGGGAGCCACTGAAATGTGTGTCTCTGAAGCTGCCACCCAATGGGCCTGATTCTAAGCCAACAAGTGTTTCCCCTTCCCCTACTGACGACAAAAAAGAGAGGTTCAAGAAGTTGGGCAGCAGTGACTGGAATGGTAGGAACCATGAGAAAGAGCTGGTCTTGGGTTGGGGAAGGGGAGGGAAGTGGACTAGAAGCTACCTCTACCCCTGTTGGCTAGGTTGCCAGAAACTCTGCCCTCTTAGAGCCTTGTCCAACACCCCCATCTCTGCCAGCACCTCTTGTACATTCCAAATTTATCTCTCTCTTTCTGTACATCTGGGTGGGGAGGGAGGGCTGCCCCTCCTCCATGGAGCTTCCAGTAGCTTTGTCGTGGCCAGAGTTCCCCATTGGTCTTTTCTGTACCCCTGGGCTGGGGGTGGGGGCGAGGAGGCTGGTATGCTGGAACAGGGAGCTTCCTTCTCCACAGGTAATGGGGAGGGACTGAGTGGCCACTGCAGGAAATCTGGGACTGGGGCCTAACACCCCCATTCTGTGACTGTGTGTACCCTAAGAGTCTGCCTCCGTTTCCCTTTTAGCACTCTATGAATCAGCTAAACCCTGGCCAAGCCCTCTCTAAGACCAAGATGTGAATTTTCTGGGAGGATCTTTGCTCTTGTTCCCCTGGATATGGGCAAAGTATCCCACACCCTGGTTGGCTACAGAGCAAGTAAGTCTTCTTTTGTTGGTTCCCCTCACCAAGATTTCTGGTCCCTTCACTCCTCCTCAAGTCCAAGGCCAATGTTGACCTCTCATCCCCTGGCCACTACCCCATGTCAGATCTTATCAGTTCTAGGCTGGACCATTGCAGTGGACTCCTAAATCTTTCTACTCTTGAACGCTTCAATTCAATTCACATAGCAGCCAAGGAAATCTTTCTGAAATTCAATCAGGTCATTTAGGAAAAAATTCAAGCTCTGATGTTCAAGACTTCTAAGATCTAAATCCTTCTGTCCCCTCCCCTAATGGGTGAGGGGGGCCAAAAGGTACAAATTTTTAGTTATAAAATGCATAAGTCAGTGGGGTGTAATATACAGCATGGTGGCTATAGTTAATAATACTGTAGTGCCTATTTCAAAGGTAGGAGAGTGGATCTTGAATGGTCTCATTACAAGAAAATAATTTTTTTATAACTGTATATGGTGATGGCTGTTAACTGGACTTACTGTGGTGATCATTTAGCAATATATACAAATATCGAATAGGGGAGATCTAAATCCACTTCTGCTTCTGTTTTGCCCCACACACACATACTTATGAGCATATTTTGAAAAGCATTTGAAGAAATACTACCTTCTGTTCTGGGAACAGCTGCACAGCCCATCCCTGCAAGGGGAGGCCTGCCCAGACCCAGCCTTGAAGAAAACCACAGGGGCAACTGGGTGATTTCCTTTCCTGCCATTGTCCGACTCAGTGGGACTTCTGCTGACACCCTCCCCTCTCTGGTACACACCCCAGCTCCCAAGGAGCAAAATGGCTTTTATCTTCAGGCTGGCCATTTACTTTGTGATGTCCAAGGATCTTTCCAGCAGCTTGAGGGGGGGAGAGAATTTGTTTTCAATGTACTTTACCATTTTAATGGACTATAGGGGAAAAGAGAGACTGAATTTTTTTTTTTAATTGAGGGGTCAGTGACATAACATTATATTAGTTTCAGGTATACAACATAAATGATTCAATGTTTGTATATATTGCTAAATGATCACCACAGTAAGTCCAGTTAACAGCCATCACCATACACAGTTAAAAAACAAATTTTTTTCTTGTAATGAGACCGTTCAAGACCCACTCTCCTACCTTTGAAATAGGCACTACGGTATTATTAACTATAGTCACCATGCTGTACATTACACCCCCATGACTTATTCATTTTATAACTGAAAATTTGTACCTTTTGACGCCCCTCACCCATTAGGGGAGGGGAGGATTCTTGGCCTTATGAGACAAGCCCTAAGTCTGGCTGGGGTGGGGTCAGGGGAGTGGGAAAAAACTGAAGAGGAAGAGGCTCTGTCCCTGGGGATTCCCAGTCTGAAGAACAGGAAGAGGCTGTGCCTCTATACTCAGTATCCTAGTGCTGTTTTTTCCCTCCATAGCCCCCTTTCCCCTCCTCAGGGGGTCTTGCTGAGCACTTCCTGTTACACAATGGGGAGCTGGAGGCGGGGTAGGAGGGGAAAGGAAGTGAAGGGGGAGGGTTAGGAAGAAGGCTGAGAGCAAGCCTCACTGGAAACCTGTAGCACAACCTCCAGGGGGCAGCGGCGGGGCTGGAACGGCCCTCCTCTAGAAGGTAAGGGACCGGCTGGGCCACCGGCTGGACTGATGGAGAAGTCAGCCTCTGCTCCTCACACGTGGGGTCCCACCTGGGGTCCCACACCAGCACGAGCATTTCCATTTAAATTCTACCATTAAAACCACCCTTATACTTTCATTCCTTTGGGTCTTCAATTCAGCAAACAACTGCTTACTGTGGGGGTGTAAGGTATTGCTTTTGGGTGTCAAGAGGGCATTTTGGTTTTCCAGAGCCTCTTTCAAATGCCCCCAGGAGCTTCCCTGGTGGCGCAGTGGTTAAGAATCCGCCTGCCGATGCAGGGCACACGGGTTCGAGCCCTGGTCCGGGAAGATCCCACATGCCGCGGAGCAACAAAGCCTGTGTGCTACAACTACTGAGCCTGCACTCTAGAGCCCGCGAGCTACAACTGCTGAGCCCACGCGCCACAGCTACTGAAGACCACGCACCTAGAGCCCGTGCTCTGCAACAAGAGAAGCCACCGCAATGAGAAGCCCGCGCACCGCAATGAAGAGTAGCCCCCGTTCGCTGCAACTAGAGAAAGCCCGTGTGCAGCAACGAAGACCCAAAGCGACCAAGTATTTAAAAAAAAAAAAAAAATGCCCCCAGGAGGGGGCAACTTAAGACCGCCCTTGTGGGGATTAGTTCATTAGATGCTTCTTTTTTTATTTTATTTTATTTATTTATTTGTTTTATTTATTTATTTTTGGCTGCGTTGGGTCTTTGTTGCTGCACGCGGGCTCTCTCTAGTTGCGGCGAGTGGGGGCCACTCTTCGTTGTGGTGCTTCTCACTGCAGTGGCTTCTCTTGTTGCAGAGCACGTGCTCTTGGCACACGGGCTTCAGTAGTTGTGGCGCACGGGCTCAGTAGTTGTGGCTTGTGGGCTCTAGAGCGCAGGCTTAGTAGTTGTGGCGCACGGGATTAGTTGCTCTGCGGCATGTGGGATCTTCCCAGACCAGGGCTTGAACCTGTGTCCCCTGCATTGGCAGGCGGATTCTTAACCACTGAGCCACCAGGGAAGCCCCATTAGATGCTTCTTCACCCTGGGGTGGTGCAGGTGGTAGTGGGGAAAACATGTGGAATTCCAAGAGAAGTCTTTTTGGATGTAGGTGGGGACAGGATGGTGTTTATAGGGTGAGTAGTTATTAGGGGAAGCTTCCAGGAGGAGATGCTCTGGAGCTTGGAGGGCCTCAGATTGAAGGGGAAATTGCAGTCTTAGCCCTATAGCCCTTGAACAAGCCCAGGTGGCCGAAAGCAAAGTGGTGATGACAACAAAGCCTACTCACCTGCTACATCCCAATCTCAGTTCCACTCTCTCCCTCCCTCATCCACTGCCCATAACATGCCCCAGTCCCACCTTTCTGTCAATTCATCCTACAAAGTGAACATCTGAACGCAGTTTATGGGCTTCCCCCCCCCGCCGCCCCACCTTCTCCAAAGTACCTGTGTTTTAATGGAAAACTTTGTAAGTCCCAGAAGAATGACTCCAAAGCTGTACAAGATATTCTAAGGCAGAGTCTTCCCTCTGGCACCTCATCCTCAAAGGACCTCACATATAGGCAACTGCCAGGGCCATCTACCTTCTTAAGCCTCAATATCCTCAGCTAAAAAAGTGAGCAGCAGAATCAGGTCATTTTCCAGGTCCCTTCCAACTCTGATGTATGAGGTCTTAACATTTTGAGATTCCACAGACTCCCATGTTGAGTGCACAGGGCCAGCCAGCCCTTGTTAGTCTGTGGTTTGGCACCACTGCCCAGCAGGCACTTATTAAATCAGTGGGATGTGGTCCCTGCTGGCCTGGGAGGAGAGCACTAAGCTCCAAAAACTTCCTGTAGCAGGCCTCCTAGGGGAGTGCTGCTCCGAGGGGTGAGGAACAAAACCATTCAGGTCCCTGGCAGTGCTCCAAAATCCTGTTCGCTAGTACTTTTGCCCTGTCTGCACGGAGAACCAGTGACTGAAAACATCTGGAGGCCTGATCGAAGAACTGGGTGACTTCTCTCTCCTTCCTCTGGGGGTGGCTGTTCTTGACCCTGGTAATCCAGGTTGACCTTTGCCAATGCCCCTTCCCATCCAAGCTTCTGCACTTCATTGGGCAACAACCCTCTAATGAAATCCACATGAATCCAGCTGCTAACAGCTCCTGGAAGGGCTGTAGGATCTAACACCTGCCCTGCATTCCTTGAGCCCTAGTAGCAAGGGGAAAGAGGGCTGAGACCCAGCTCTTGCGGCTCTGGATCTTACAGTTGAATTGTGGAAAAAGGGAGCAGGTGGGAAGAGAGAAATGCCAATGATGAGGGCTTGCTAAAGGCGGGGAAGGCAGTGGCAGGCGAGGAATGCACAGGGTAGTGACAGGGCTGCCGGGTGGCCCAGCTGAGCCCCCCAGGCTCAGGCCTGCCCCTTGCCAGTGGCCTCAGTCATGCTGACAACCACGCTGACCCTGGGAGTCAGGACTGGGCTGGGAGGTTGGAGTGTATGTGTCACTGAGCTGATGGCCCAGGGTTGCCTGTCCTTCCTTTCCCTGTTGTGACTGGGGATTTGTTCCAATGTTCCTTGGGTCTCGAATTACCTTAGGAAATATTTACTGAGAACCTATAACATATGTGCCTGGTGCCAGGGAATGATACATTAGCGAGTACAATCGTCCTTCGTTATCCGCGGAGGATTGGTTTGAGGACCCACTGAGGATACCAAATTCTGAGGATGTTTGAGTCCCGCCTTCGGCCCTCGATATCCGCGGATACGGTGGGCCGATTGTATAGCAGACTCCATTCCTGCGCTCCAGTCCCACTCGCTTGTATATCCTGTCCGCTACAAGTCATTACGTCTCAGGTACACCGGTGGGGTGGGGTGAGGGTGCTTGGAGGTCCAGAGGCAGGAGAGCCACCCAGTAGCGTTGGGTCTCTCTGATTCTGACTCCATCCCTCAGCTTCTCTGGGGTACAGTGCTTGGACACAGGATTCCCTCCAGCTAAGGTCAGAGCTCTGATTAACTCTAGCTTTTCTCCCCACCCAAGGCAAGAGCCCATGAAATAAATACAGCAGGTTAGAAGGAGAGATAAGCTGCTTGAGGTTTATTCATAAAGTATAAGGATGCACTCACTGGGCTTGGCCTTTTTTTTTTTTTTAAACTCCTTTCCCTTCCCTTCCACCCAGCTGAGATTTTTGCTTGCTCTTCTCTGAGGGTCCTCAGCTGATTTTACCAGCCTGTCTGCAATCTGCTATAATGAGCCAAAGACCAGCACAGGCTTCCCTGGAAGCAAAGGTAGTTCACCTCAGAAGCCCTCAAGGATCCTACGGAGGCAAAAGACCCTGATCTGGTCAGTTCAGACCACTGTGGAGCAGAGAAACTGGTGTCCTTCCTGGAGCACCGCCTGCATCTCCTTGAACTGAGCCAACTGGCAGGCCTCATGCAGCCCCAGCCAGCGATAGGCCTGGTGCTCGTGGGAGAGACGGACCTCCACGTCGTAGTCCTTTGCCTCCGCCAGCCAGTAGATGACGGTTTTAGGCTTCTCCCTGGCCACATAATTGAGCTCCCTTCTGAATCCCTCAATGATGGTCAGCTGGTCTGCTTCTATGCCTGCTTCCTCCTGAGCCTCCCGAAGGGCTGTTTCCAAGTCACTTTCTCCTGGTTCCACATGGCCTGGTTAGGAGAAAAGAAGAGGAGGTGGATATAATCTTCAACAAAGCTGGATTTTCCAGGTCAGATGATTTAAAGCTGGGGTCTCTGGCAACTTTTCTAGGTGTTGCTAAGCTTTGGCAATATTCTAACATGCCTAGGGATGGGGTACAGGGCAGGCAGTGTCTGGCTCTGTGGTGTCTGGGCAATCCCTCTTCCCCACCCCATCTTCTCTACAGAGAGTGAAACAAAACATGTATTTGGCAAGTCTGGTCTAGAATACTGCCCTTCGATGGTGAGAGAGACAGCCTCCCTCAGACCTCTACTTTATTTTTCTTTGGAGTTCTCTTCATCCCATATTCTCAGGGAGACCCTTCCCTGGGACACCTTAACGTGATTTTCCCAAAGAGGGGCAGTCCTTTCTTGCCAGGTGGGAGCTGGCTGAAGAGGGAGCACTTCACCTACAATGCACAGTGAAGACTTAACACTGTCTGCAGTTGGTCTCTGAAGTCCCAGGGCCAACGGTCTGTCTCCGAACCCTGCACCGAGGCACCGGCAGCAGCTGTTTCCAAGTAGCTATCAAGGCTCTTCCAAATTGTTTTCATCTTTCTAACTGAGCAAGGCCAGTTTCCAGTTTCATAGGGAAAGTCCTGATGGGAACTTAGACTAAGGACAAGCTGAGAGCCAGTTCTAAGAAAATTTGTTGGCAAGGCCCAAACCCAATCAGACAACTGCCAAGAAACTGTTGTAAGAGAACTTGAAGCTCTGCAGACTGCGAGCAGCCCTCAGCTTTGCCTCAAGCCCTCCCTGCAAATTCTCAGCTTGCCCAGGGGGTGCCAAGAAGGCCTGAGAGGGGTCTGGCAGCCTCGGTCAACACATGGCTCCAGCAAGTTGCTGGGGGCCTCCTGGTTCAGGAGCTCATAGAGAGCAGGAATTCTTAGCTGTTCTCTTCTTAGTTCAAAGACAGGGCTACATCCTAGCCTCCTCCTTCCCAGCGGTCCTCAGAGCACTGCCCTGAGTCAGCTGCTGCTGCACAGCTCCCACAGAAAGCAGCCAGGAGCTTGGACTTAAAAGCCCATTTTCATTCACAGCTGCTAGCGAATTTTCTCTGTATAGCACCTCATATAGCCACAGACACAAAGACAGGTAGGTAATGCACCAGGGGAGGAAGGTGGGAGGGATGCTGGTGGCGAGACAGGTGACGCTGATCCAGGATGCCCGACCTTCCCTCAGAACTGTGTGGGAGTCTCTGAGCACACCCTGCCCAGCAGCATCTATTCAGCACTCTGCCCATCAGTGTTAACAGGGTAACTTCTCCCCCAGGCCCAAGCAGGGAAAAATTCAGAGAGGTCCTTTGAAATCTTTCAGCGAGAGGGACCGTGCAGTGTGACTCTGGTGATCAGGAGGCAAGTGTGAATATTCCTATTCATAGTATCTGTGACACTTCTCTTTTTTTTCACCTTGTTTCTCCTCAGTGAAACTTGAATGTGCAAATTTTATTTCCTATTCCCACTTCCTTGTTTTCTTCCAACCTTGGAGTCTTGTTCACCCCTCCCCGACCCCACTTGCTCCCTTCTGTCTGGGGGCTGTTCACTATGGCCTCCTGACCTGTAGCCCAATAATAACTTGACCCCAAGGTCCCCAGTTCCCAGCCCAGTGCCTCTTCCCCTACCCAGCCGTTCACCACAGAGGCTCTGGTGACTGATGCAAGAAAACCAGGTGTTATGACTTCCCTGGCAGTCCAGTGGTTAAGACGCCGTGCTTTCACTGCAGGGGGCACGGGTTCAATCCCTGGTCGGGAACTAAGATCCCACATGCTGCATGGCGCGGAGAAGAGGAAAAAAAAAGGAAAGAAAACCAGGTCTTGCTTCTGCCCTGGAATTCAGCCACAGAGTTCTATTTCCAGTTCTTCTCTGGCCTGGCATGGAGACTTTGTATGTAGAAAGGATCAAGCGCTCTTGCCCACCCCACCCCCTCCTGCTACACAATCACTGGGAAGCAAGCCTAGCAGGGTGCCTGGCAGGGTGGATTTCTGAACAGTGCTTGGCATTTCCCCAAAGCCCGCCCCTCTGGCCTCACACCTTTGGGAGGAGTCCAGTGATGAATGCCATCTGATGCCTGCAGCAGTAGAAACTCAATTGCAGTGTTGTCCATCTTGGGAATGAGACATCTTCGGAAGATGATCAAGCCACATGCTCTCAGGGCCATGGTCTATCTGAAGGCGTAACAAAAAAGATGTTCGAAGTTACACAAAACAGGAAGATCCATACTGGCGGGCAGCACTCTGGTGCTGCGGAGTTGCACAGACCAGCTAACAGTGACCTCATCACCTATAGACAGAGGCAGCATGCTGAGAACCAATGGGGGGAAACCAGGAGTCAGAGACAGGCCTTTGTGTGGTCAGCTGGTCTGCTGAGACAGGCCTTTGTGTGTAACTGCAGGACCTTGGTCCCTACCTGTTAGTGTAGCTCTATCCCAATTCCTCTAGGTCTCCCAGCTAAAACAGGGCTGGCATGTGTATGTAGAGACTGGAGATCCTCAGAAGCAACCCCACTGAAACTAGAGAGGTGCGGGGAATGGGAGAGATGCAGTACAATATTATCATCAAATTCACAATCCCATTTCCCTCAGCCTCCAACCTGAGTCTCTGGAGCAAAGAGACCCCAACAATGTGGTTTCTGATGGCTCAGAGGGGTCACTTAGAAAGGGTAGCTTAGTGTACTAAAAATTTATTATTAATTTTTTTCAATCTTTTGTCCGTTTTGGAATGTTATACATTCACGTGGTTCAAAACTCAAAATATAAAGGGGAACACATGGTAGAAAGTCTCTTTCCTACCCCATCAGAAGTGAACTGGCAGAGTAGTCAAGAGTGTGAACCTGGAGCCTGGGTTCAAGTTCTGGCTCTGCCACTTATTCACTGTGTGATTAGCTCCTAAGCCTGTTTCCACAGCTGTAAGACAGGATAGTAATAGCTCTACTCTAAAGAGCTGCTATGAGGATTATATGACTTAACTTTTGTAAAGTGCTTTAGAACAGTGCTTGGAATGTAATCTCAATACATTTCATTATGCACAGAAAAATGTCTGAAGGATACACATCATTAATCCTGTTTTCTGGGGGGATGAGATTATGGGGAGACTTCCATTTTCTGCTCCATATATATCTGTATTATTTGAAAATTTACAGAGAACATTTATTATTTTTATAATCAGAAATACAGTGAAGACAGACTTTTTTAGTCTTTTCCATTTAGCCTTTTTTCCATTTCAGAAAAAAATGTCAGCAACAACAAAAGACAGGAAGGGAGTAGGAATATCTGCAGAAGTGAAAAAAGAATTCATCATCTGAAGGAGGACATGTAATCAAAGTAACAAAAAATATGGAAGATCCTTTATGTGAAGCCCTGCAAAAGAAAAACTTGTACCATTTGTTCACTCGACAAATATTTATTGAGTACCTACTATGTACCAAGTACTGTGCTTGGCCTTTGCCCTCACAAGAATATAGAATATAGTTTATATTCTAGTGGAAGAGGCAGACTTTAATCAAATAGTTAAGCAAATTTAAAAATAATTGCCAATAAGGTATGTGCTCCAAAGGGGAAATGTGTGATTGGTAACTTAACCCTGACTGAGGGATCAAGGAATGCTTCCTGGAAGAAGGGATGTTTGAGCAGAGGAGTAAAGGATGAGTAGAAGGTAAGCTGTCAAAGGGAAAGAAGAGAGAAGATGTGTTCCAGGTAGAGGGAACAGCATGGGCAAAGGTTCTGAGGTGAGACAGCAGAACTGAAAGAAAACCAGGTGTCTCAAATGCAGCGGAGGCCTGAGAGAGTGGCCCAGGCAGGGAGAGGCCCGAGTCGGAGGGTCTCATCTCCAAGATTCCAGGGCCAAAGAAGGAGCTGGTGCTCATAGGTGGCAGAGCTGATGCTAAAAGTGTGGCGGGAGTAGACGCTGATGGTCTCCATGGCCCCCTTGTTGGTGCTCAATCAAGATGAGCTTGCATTTGTCAAAGGCATAAAAATCAGACCCAAATCACAACCTGTTCCAGGGCAGTTCTCAGGGCTACCAACAGATGGTAATGTTACTCTAGAGAACAGTGGTTCCTTACTCAAAAAACCAAGCACACCCAACACTGTGACCTTTCCAAACCTTTCTATACCTGTAATGAGAGTTTTTAAGGATTGGAAATAATCTCAAAATGGGTTTTCGAAATGGTCTGTGCTCTCATTTACTGTTGGTGGGAGATTAAATTAGCATATCCCCTTAGGAGGACAATTTGGTAATAATTATCAAAACATAAAATGCACATTCCCTTAGACCCAGGAATTCCAATTCTAGGCATACTGACATATACAAATACATGTTTAAGATGTACACACACACACAAAAAAAGAAAAAAGGGCAGAAACAAATATCGATCAATATGGGAATGGTTAAATAAGTACAGTATTTCATCTATATGATGGAAGATTATGAGGCCTTTAAAAAAGTGAGGTAGAGTCAAATGTGCTGCTTGTAAAAAGATTTTCAGTGGAAAAAGAATGGCTCATAACTATGTAAAGTATGGTTCTTTTTGAGTTTAAAATTCATATGTAAACTGGTATCAGGCTTTTACTAAATATGGTGTTCTGTTTCCCTGGTCTCCCCATTTATGCTGAGAACGTTCCTTACTCTGGAAGCCAGAAGGAACCCTGTCACCAAAGAACTCGTGAAGCAAGATTTCAAATGACTGGTTCCAGGTTTAGGCTGAAACAGGTACTTGATCCCATGCTTTCCTATCAAGATGCTCAGAAAGTATTAGCAAGTTATAGGTATAGGGCACCTTGCCCCTGCTTCGAGTGGAGTCCCATGGAATGGATGTTGGAACCCCTCAATAAGCTTAGGGATCCCAGACTAGTGGGCACAGTGTCCTCCCTCCACACCACTGCTATCACCAATACAGCATGAGGAAACAAAGTTGCTGCATGGGAGGGTGGGCCAAGAAAGACAGGCCTGGGGTGGCCATGTGGAACTACTGGGGAGAGGGGAGCAGGCCAATATTTTCCTATGGGGAGGAGGCTTAGGTTACTGACAGGGGTGCACCCAGCAAAAATGTATCTCAGTAGATACCAGTATTCAGCAGTGACCACATCTAAGAAGCAGACTGACCAACAGTTCATCTTGATGCAACAAGAAGAGCTAGGATCAGATAGATGCTCACTTTCTCTCTATGCTCTGCACCCACAGAGAGGACAGAAAGGCAGAACTCCTATTTGCCCTTCAATTGCTTGGCTTGAGCCAGCCGTCCTCTAGAATTTCTCCTTCCTTCCCCATCCATTTAACCACCTCCTCATCCTTTCAGCAACAACTCAGATGTCACCTCTCCTGTGAAGCCTTCTGGCTTCTAATCATTCCATCTTCTGGGCCTTTAACATGGCTTGAATAATCTTCTACTGTAGGGTTTGATAAGAGAAACAGAACACTATGAGCACAGTAAAGTAAGAATTTAGTATAGGGATTAGACCTTGTCCAATTAGGAAGTTGATGGAGAAATCCACACAACTCTGTCACTTCTGCATCTGGTGTTAGGCCTGAAGTCTCTGTAAGTCGGGGAGGCCAGCAGTTGGGAAGGAAAGCTGGCTGTGGAGGAGAGAAAGAACTGGAACCTGTGAGAACAAATCGACTTCTGTTCACTGTCTCCAAGCTCACTGACTCCAGTGAGTTGCAGGAGAAGCAAGGGCCCTTTGCCACAGAGCTGAACGTTCATCTAGCCTAGGACTCTCAGAGCAGCTGAAGGAGGAGATTCAGCAGGAGTTGGGGGGCTGCAGGCCTGGGTGCTGTCCTGCACAACCAAGGTGAGCCAGCAGGTCAGGGTCAAAAGGTATGCCACCATGCCCGGTGTCCTTCACAGTGTACTGGCTGCTACTTCACTTCAGTTTTCCAAATCTTGCACAAAATTTTCTTGAGGTCAACCCCAACTGGAACCATACAGGAAGGGAATCCTGGGAAACTCGGTTCCAGCTCAGCTAAGTGGACACAGTACAAAGCCACCACAAGCACGCACGCCTAGTATGGTAAATCTCTGTCTGTACCTCTGGCAGGGAAGAGCCAGACTATGAGCTGTCTCCTGGGACCCAGCACAGCAGCTCTCAACAGATGTTCATTGACTCAACAGAACTGTCTCCCCACCTCCCACTCAAACAAATGTTCAGGGTACGTTCTGGGACTTTGGGAAATAGCCCAGTGTTTTCCTGAGGAGTGCCATTTACATAAAAGTCAATGGAGCTATTGTTGGAGGCTTTCTGTTTTTCTGGAGACCACGGAGCTGAAACTGTCCTGGGGTTTGAAAGTAGCCAGATTTCTCTCTCTCTCTCTCTCTCTCTCTCTCTCTCTCTCTCTCACACACACACACACACACACACACACACACACACACACACACACACACACACACACACACACACACACACACACACACGTTCTGGCACGCACAAACTCTGAGTGGATTCAAACCTCAGGGGTTAAAGAACCCAGCGTCTAATATGCAAAGATGCCTGCAGCCAGGATTGCGGAGGTGAGAACTCCAGGCTGACAGCAGGCAATTCACACTTCAGAAAAGTGGCAAAGTGCCTTAGGTGGTTAAAAAAACCTGAACAAAAAAACCCTCAATGTCATCAGAAGGTTCCAGAAGCTAACGAAAAATACTCTTGGCTTTCTCTATAGATACGAGGTTCAGGACTTAGGTGCCAAAAAATAATTCACAGATAAATGGCTATACTGATGTGCTGTGTTCCAATATTTTCATCAAATTAATCAGAGTGCTACTGCAAGCATAGTTCAACCCTCAAAGCCCTCATAAATGTACCTTTACAGACAGAAAGAGCTCTCCAAATCCTACCCCCCGACTTGCTCCTCCTAGTGTAAAATCCCTCTAGCAGAAACAGTATTTCATCCCACCATGTTATCAATTAAGCATCTACCCTGTGCAAGGTTCTTCACGTGTATCTTTTCTAATGCTCAAGACAACTCTTCACAATAAGCATTATTATCTCCAGTTTACGATGTGGAAACTGAGATTCAGAAAGTTTAAAGTACTTGCCCAAAGGCATAGCTGGTCTGTGAATGCTGAGATTTGAATTCAAGTAAGTCTAACTCCAAAATCTGTATTTTTCCCCCTTTATACTGCTTTGCTTACTGTGAAAGAGCAGGACTTAGGGCACAAGTGGCCCTGAGAGAGGACACGAAAATGATTTATAAAATCATTTCCAGTTCCAGAATTCCCACCCTTTGATCTATATTCATATGGAGGATTTTAAGTTGTCTAACTGGACTCCTTTCCACAGAAGAGGTTTTAGTTGGAGGGTGGTATAGATGAAGGTCTTGGTACCCAAAGACAACCCTGGAGGGGTAAAGTGTAGTCTGAGGCCCCTAAACTTTGTGTCTCTGAAAGGAGTGGACAGAAATGAGGCTCCCATCTTTGAATAAAGCTCTCTCTTATAACAATAGCAAAAAGATAAAACTAAAAAGAAAGAAAGAAAAAAGCTCCCAACTACCATAAATTGAATAAATTGACAAAGAAAATGTTCCCTCAACTGCACCTTTCCCTGGACATCTGCCACTCTCTTTTCTCAGAGACCAAGCTGCTGAGTCATCTTGCTATCTTTGCTATTTGGCTGAGGGAGGAAACAGGAGATTTCACCTGTAATGACATGAATATTGGCTTCTAGGATGAAGCCAAGTCAGACAAGGTTGGGACAAAAATCATTTCTAGTGAAGGAGATCTGTTAAATGGCCTATTAGTGCCATCTGCTGTACAATTCTGGAAAGCCAACATGGGGAATTCTAATACTAGAGCCTGAAAGGATTCATTCGCTCATCTAATGTCTGTTGAGTGTGTCCCATGCGACAGGCAGTGGTAACAGGATTGAAGAGTAGATGGGAAGCTGAATAGCAGTGAAAGTGGAAGATGTTTAAATAGACAAGTTACCAAATGTGTTTTTTGCATCACAAGGGTATGTGTAAGATGTAAATGTAGCAAAGAAGGGGTGATATCTTTAGGTCAAAGCGTACGTCAGAAGGATTTTGAGGGATGACTAGGAGTTAACCAAGCAGAATAAAGGTGGCAAGGGGCACTCCAGGCCAAGGGAGGAGTGTGAGCAAAGACCCTCAAGCACAAGATGACATGCCATTGATAAAACTTAGTTTCTATCCCGTAGGCAATGAGGAGCCTTGGACTGGTTTTGGACATGGCTGTAATATGGTTAGGTTGACATTTTACAGAGACATTCTGACAGCAATGAAAGTGGAGAAAGAATTAGAAGGTAAGGAGGGGCTTCCCTGGTGGCGCAGTGGTTGGGAGTCCGCCTGCTGATGCAGGGGACACGGGTTCGTGCCCCGGTCCGGGAAGATCCCACATGCTGCGGAGCGGCTGTGCCCGTGAGCCATGGCCGCTGAGCCTGCGCATCCGGAGCCTGTGCTCCGAAGCGGGAGAGGCCACAGCAGTGATAGGCCCGCGTACCGCAAAAAAAAACCCCAGGAAAACAATAAAAAAAAAAAAAAAGAAGGTAAGGAGGCCAACCAGTTACAAGCCTGTTGCAAACAGTCCAGATGACAAATGATACAGAGTCAAATTAAGGCAGACGCAGTGAGAAAGGAGAGGAAGGGATGAATTTGAGAGGTCTCAAAGAGAAAATCAACACTATTTGCTGTTTCACTGTGCAAGGGAGAGGGAAAGGGAGAGGTATTTGGTTTGAGTGACTAGGTAGAAGTAGGAGTAGAATGTACGCAAATGATTCCTGTTTGGGACAAGTTGAATTTGAAGTGCGATAGACTACCCACGAAGTAAATGGACACATGCGTCTAGAGTTCAGTGATCACCTCATCCCATCTCTTCATTTCCCAAGGCTGAAATTTCCTGTTAGAGAAAGATTTTGCTTCCACTGTAGGTATCTCTGCAGCCCACCTCCCTCCATTTGGGTAAAGCTGCTTGTACATCTGGTATTCTAAGTATTTTCATCCTCTTTCAGTCAGAAACAGCACGGCACAACACAGAAGCATGGCTGGCTTCACAGTGAGACTTAGCTCCCTAATTTAACAGTGTCTTACTTTGAGCAAAATACTTAACTATTCTAGGCCTCACTTTCCTCATCTTACAAACAAGGAAACAACAACCTACTATTCACGGTTGCTGTAGAGTTTAAAATAAATAATGTATATGTAGGGTCTGACATAGACGTACTGAATATACGAGTCTCGCTTACCCGTTATCATACAAGATTATCAGAAAGCTTCTCTATGTTGTGTTTTAAGGGCATGCTCTTAGCTTTTATTGACAGTTGAATCAAGAAATGGCTTTTCACATTTTCTGCAAAACTACCGGTGATCACACCATGTATATCCCTGATGGCCCCACAAGATAAATTCCTCTTGATATAGCTACTAGGAAGAAATTCCACTCTTTTGAAGAATGTATTGCTTCCTGAATTATTAGTTATTTAACTGACAAGTTTTGAACTAAATTGGGTACTCAGTTACAGTACATCTGCTGGCTCCATTGGCTAGTATATTTGCTTGTTTCTATTATGAAGATAATAGCTATCATTTTTGGAAGAGTTACTACTTGTCAGGCATTGTGCCAAGTGCTTTACCTTTGTTATTTCACTTAATCTTCACAACAACCCCACGAGGCACTACTGACAGTTTTCAGAAGAGGAAAAAGGAATTTACAGCTCAGACATGTGTCTGAGTAGTGACTCAAAAGCAGATCTGCCTGTCGCCCAACATCACTGCTCTCAGCCTCGACTCTACGTTAGCTACATTTGCCTATTTAATTGCATTCAGTTTATTTTAATTTGTCATTCATATATTTTCCCCTTAGGAGATATAATAAATACATAAGGTCCAAACCAAGCCACAACAAGTAAAAAGGAAGTTATTTTTTTAGGTAGTGGGACTCTCGTGTGACTTTCTTTACTTCTGCTATAATTGCCACGATATTATCCATTCAATAAATGAAGCTATTAGAAAATATAAAACCTCTTTTGGAAAGTACGCAGGGCTTAAAAGGTAACAACAATGTTAAAACTGAGGCCCAAGGAGGGGAAGGAATGGACCTCGAGTCGCTGGGCCCTACACACGGAACTCTGGGCTTCCGACGACCCACCCGATCACCACTTGCATGAGGGCAAGCAAAGCTCGCTGGGCCACTGATCCCTTCTCCCTACGCATACAGAAAAACAGAGGTCCTGCGAGCGTCTGGGGCCTAACCTAACCACGCCCCACTGCCAGCTTGGAGGAAGGAACGTCCACCTCTGACCCTACAGCGACGGGAGATTAGTCAACTGCAAACTCCCATAACTCCGAGCCTCAGTTCCGCCGCGGAGAACTAAAGCCAGTGGTCCCTCCCTAAGATTTACTCACCTTCCGAAGTGGAAGCAGGCAGGAGGCGGACCTTGAACGGAGACCTGGGGTACGTCGACCAATCCCGAGAGCTCCATTGCGCTTTGGGCGACCAACAGCTCCGGGCATTAGGATTCTGGACCCGCCTCAAAGGTGAGGTTCTCTCGCTTAGAACATCGCGAGATCTTCACTTAAGTGGAGTAATTGGTTGAAAGACCGAAAGACTGAACTTGAGAGATACGCCCACTGTTTCATTAGTTCCCTGATTGGTCTTCTAGAAGAGAAGGCGGCCCACGTCCACGAGTTCCCTGGATGCCCATTGGTGAACGGTGCTGGACTGCCAGCGCGCTGGCGTCGGCGCGGGCGTTCGAACCGGCGCTTGGCGGCGTTACCATGGGGGTGCGGCCTGGCGGCAGGCTCAAGCTACTGAGCTGACAGCACGCCTCGGTCGCCCGCCTTGGGGCTCTTTGCTGTCAGCTTTTTCTCCTGTCTTCAGACAGAGGAGGAATTTGGAAGCCTCCGAGGTGAGAAATGGCAGGGGAGAACCGGGGCGGGGTGGGCTGCTCGGGAGCCTTGCTGCCTGCCCCGCGGGAGAGGGTGCGCAGGGCGCCCGCCAAGCGCGTGAGGAGGCGGGCAGTTGGGAGGGAACTGGAAGTTGACCTCTCCCGATGGTCCGAACGTTCACCCACTCGCCTACCCTCTCCCTCACTTCTCCCGTGAAACCTTTTCTGAGTCTCGAAGTCCTCTTTACCCCTTTGAACCTATAGCCCTGACTGGAACCTCTCTTAGAGAGCTTCTGTTCCTCCTTGGGTACTGCCGTGAACCCCATTCTCTTCCCTTCTACCATATAATTCTGAGGTCTTTGAGGCAAGGCAAGCATCTTTCACAATGTTTTACACATAATAGAGTTTTCAGGAAATATTTGTTGAGTTGAATTTAATTCACCACAAATAAATTGGATTCCCCTCTATGCCCTGCCCCTTTTGCTCTCCATACAGAGATTATTTTTTATCTTTATGGGGGAAGGGGGAGGGCATCCTGATCTCATATGCAAAAGGACCTGAAAGTTTACGGTTGGGCTTTCCACTCTTCGTGAAAGGGAAAACTTTTGGATTGCTTACTACAACTCTTCCCGCATTGTGGCTTTTAGTCTGGGTCTCCCAGTGTTTTTATTAGACTCCCGGTTGGTCTTTCCTTAAAACAAACCATTCTGTTGTTGCTGTATGCCAAAAGACTTGATCTCAGTTTCTTAATGACCCACAGCTGTTGTCACGTTTTAAGTGTTTTCTCTGTTGTATTTCTGTTCTGCTTGTAGTCTCTCTACTTCGGCACATATAACAGCTGCTCCGGTAGCCTATCCATTTATCAGGTGTCCGTGATAGAACTGCATTACCAAGACTGTTGTTTTCGTTGTTAACTCCTAAGGCTATATTCCCAATATGCTTTGTTGATTCTTATATCAAAATCATAGCTCAATGATGACTTTAATGAAAGGATTGAAAAAAGTCAGGTATAGCAGCTCTGTTCTTATTACCTTCTTATAAAACTTTGAACATAACCTTATAGCTAAACTTTACACCTGTGGCATGTAATGGAACCCGGACTGGGGATTCAGGGTTTGGTCTTGGCTCTGTCTCTCTCACTGTGGCTGGCTTTGCAGGTCATTTAGCCCTTTTAGATTTCACGTTTTCCACGTGGAAAATCAAATGTTTGAATTAGATTAGAAGTCATGTGGCTCTATTATCAATTTAGTCAAGCGGTTGATGCCAGGTAGACATCATGCACTCAGCCTTCCAAAGACCATATAGCTGGAAGTAATAGCTACCATTATTGAGCATCTACCCTGTGCAAAGCACTATATCATATCAAGGGCTTTACATAAATATTACATTTTTCTTAGCATAATACATTAATCTACTGCCCACATAACATTTCATTAAAAACTGTTGGTTTATGTTGTTAATGAAAATCTTTGGCTATTCATAGTATGTCCTTGGGGTAAACTAGGGCATGATTTTCTCATCTTCCAGTTTAGGAGGAACAGCAGTTTCTTCCTCTGGGCTGCAGTTTTGTTTGTAAAGTGAGGGGTTGATTGAACCACTCTTCTCAGATCCCTTCAGTTTAATTGATGAATTAATCCAGTTTCCTGCGCTGGCTCAGCAAACCTATTCATAATTTGTTCAGAGTAGGCCCTCAACAGATTTTGTTAAATGAGTAATAGAGTTCTACTTCTTGTACTTTTGAGTGTTGTGGTCATTATATACTTTCCGAGATATTGTCTCAAGGATTTTGAATTTCATATCCTATTAAACAAGAAGACTTTTCCATAGGCATAAACTAATAGGTACCATTCGTACTAGAAAAATTCAGTTTTCCACAAGTTTGTCTTTTTCCTGTGTAGGGAAAAACCAAATATGTGGGGTCCCCACAATTCTCTGTGACACCAGCTGGGTGTCCTACCGTTTAACTCAATCTAACAGTTTACCTGGAGATAGTGTCAGGTCCCAGAGGTTAAGGGCTTAGTCCCACAAGACTGCTCCCATACCACTTCAGATGCCAGTCACAAGTAGTTAGGTCCCCAGATACCCGGACTTCTCTCAGATTTGGCTACAAATTGGAGGTTCCCACGTCCCCCTCCTCAGGTTTGATTAATTTGCTACAGCAGCTCCCAGAACTCAGAGAAACACGTTTATCACCATCAGAAGTTATCTTGCTTATTTGATTATTGATTATCTCCTTCCATTAGAATAATAGCACCTTGAGGGCAGTGACCTTATCTGTTTTGTTCCTCAATGTCTAGAAAGGGCCCAGCTCATAAAAGTCCCTCAAGCTATTTCTTGAATGACTGGATGAAAGGTTTTTGTTGTAACTGTGACCATAGCTGTGCCCATAGCAATTCGTTTGAGTGATAGAAACTTCCTTCATTTTTTTGCTCAGGGGCAGTGAGTCAGGGCACCACCAACTCTGCTTTAGTTTTCTTGAGTAATCAAACTACCCTGATACAAAAGTTTCTATCACCTATGACTGCAAATGGTATCAAATGCTTTTGTATAGTTCTAAAAATAGTGTAGGGATATTTATTCGTTAAATAATTATGGAATGTTTATTATTCCCAGGCATTGTATTAGATTCCAGGGATAAAAAGATCAATAAGACACATTCCTTGACCACAAGATCATATTCTAATGGAGGAAATAGACATACTCATAGATAATTATTACAGAATGTAACTGCAATGATAGAGATATGCAAAAGGTATGATATGAACATAGAAGGGAAATCCAGCCACATCTGGGGAGACCAGAAAAGAACTCATTTGTGTTTTAATCAATGGGTAAGAGGTAGACAGGTAAAGTGAGGTTTGATGAGAGTTGGAGGAGACCATTTAAGAGCACAATGTGAATAAATGCACAGAGATAAGCTGACTAAACTGAAGAGTAGGTGGGAGAGAGAGGAATGGGCTAGACTGTAGAAGGCTTTGTAGGACATGCTAAGGAGCTTGGACTTTGTCCTTTAGATAGGTGACAGGATGCCACTGAAAGGTTTTAAATAAGGGAGCAGCATGGTCATAACTGTGCTTTCAAAACAATGACCTGGTTCTGTAGTGTGGAGGATGGTTTGGAGGGGGCAAAACTGGAGGCAGGGAGAGCGGTTAAGAGACATGTAATGATCTAGGTGAACCACCATCTGAGGCCGAACCACCAGGGCTGTGGTAGTAGGAATGAGGATAGCAAAGAGGAAATCTGACAGATATTTAGGAGATTAAATTGACTGGACCTGTTGATCAGATTTGGGATTAAAGGAGAAGGAGGAGTCTAAGGATGCTTCCTAGTTTAGCTCTGAGTGACTGGATAGATAGTATTTTGTCACTTACCCTACCTCAGCCCTCACTTCCCCAAGGAACAAAGAGATGGAGGAACAGATTTTGTGGGGAGTTAATGAGTTTGGTTATTGACAAGTAGTTCAGATGCTGAATCATGAGGACATTTTGATAGTGATACCTGCATGTTTTTGCTGCAAGACAACTGTAAGATTGTTAGTTTTATTGTGAGGTGAACTAAAGTTACACTGGAATTCTGAAAGTACTCAGTTAATAACATTGCACAATATCCAGGCCAAAAAGAGTAGTTGAGATTTCACAAGCAATGAGGAGCAGTACTGTGTCTCTTATAGTCTTTTTTTTTTTTTTTTTTTTTTTTGCGGTACGCGGGCCTCTCACTGTTGTGGCCTCTCCTGTTGTGGAGCACAGGCTCCGGACGCGCAGGCTCAGCGGCCATGGCTTACGGGCCCAGCCGCTCCATGGCATGTGGGATCTTCCCGGACCAGGGCACGAACCTGTGTCCCCTGCATCGGCAGGCGGACTCTCAACCACTGCGTCACCAGGGAAGCCCTCTTATGGTCTTTTAAGTTACCTGCTTATGCTGGGATTTGATTGGTTAAAACTAGTGGTGTAGAATTATGTAGCCAACAAATAGATATCTAATCACTTTCAAAAACAAATTCATGTAGTTTTTAATAAATTATGCCTTTGTTTCTTCATTTGTATAAAGTGAGGTGATGACAACGTCCATCTCTCACAAAAAGTCTTGGAAGATTAATCAGGTAGCATAATTATGTATTAATAATTTAGATCCCAGTGAATGGAATTGTTGTTTTAATCGTTCTTTGCTTTATCAGCATCACTCCTTTAGAAATAATTTCTGGTGCCATTGTGGCAACGGTTCCCAAGAGGATGTAACCCTGAGTAAAAGCATCTCTGTCATCTTAATAATTTATAAAAACTGATTGTAATCGTTATTTTTCCAATTAAACATGTGAGATATATTTTGTTGAAAGTATTTTATAACTGCAAAATGGCAAAAAATCTGAAAATGACAACTTCTGCAATTGGATTAGACCAAGATTTAAAAAATAAAACACTGAGTTTAAACCCAATATTGGTTACCACCTGTTCCTGGGAATTCTTTCAAAATTAAACCTCTATATTTAGAGAGGTAATACTTGAACTGTTTTAAGATAACTGGGTTCAACAATTTTGTTATGCTTATTTTTAGGTGATTGCTCCCATGTTTTGCACCAGACTTAGAAATTTTTAAATGTCATAGTGGGGCTCTTGAAAGGAATTGCAGTAATTGCAAAGCATTAGCTACTTAACCATAAACAAAGGGGAAGCTTGTTTTTCAGTTACAAAAAGAAACAATCTTTCAAAAACTACTTTTGGGTATAACTCACATGATTTGTATCCCCAAATTCACATCCAGCCTTAAGAATTACATTAGGTATCATATATTCTCACTCTTTGCAGCTGTTGTTTTAAGCAGCTGTCTAGTATCCCTTGTCTTCTTTTAAGACCAGTGGTCTATAGATAGAATAATCCCTAGAGTTTGAAATAACTTAATTCCCTTGTTGGAGGAAAAGTGTATACTGTATTATCCACCTTTTAATCTCTCACTGATAATAATGCATTTCTTGTGTTCTTAATTAGGGGTCTTATGCCTAATGTGGGGTACACAAACATCTTAATGCAAATTCATTGAGAATGTTGGGTTTGTATTGTATCTGTTACTAATGGTGCAGTGGGTTCGATGACTTTTTAAAAAAGTGATCATTATTAGTGGTTGCCTAGGGCTGGATGGGTTGTGGGTTTAGTATGTAAATATATTAAAAGCCATTGAATTCACTTTAAATGGGTGAATTCTATGGTATGTGAACTATATCTCAATAAAGTTGTTATATATGTATATTTTGAAAAATTAATTAATTAATTAATTTTGCAGTACGCCGGCCTCTCACTGTTGTGGCCTCTCCCGTTGTGGAGCGCAGGCTCAGCGGCCATGGCTCACGGGCCTAGCCGCTCCGTGGCATGTGGGATCTTCCCGGACTGGGGCACGAACCCGTGTCCCCTGCATCGGCAGGCAGACTCTCAACCACTGCACTACCAGGGAAGCCCTATTTATTTATTTTTGGCTGTTTTGGGTCTTCGTTTCTGTGCGAGGGCTTTCTCTAGTTGCGGCAAGCGGGGGCCACTTTTCATCGCGGTGTGCGGGCCTCTCACTATCGTGGCCTCTCTTGTTGCGGAGCACAGGCTCCAGACGCACAGGCTCAGTAGTTGTGGCTCACGGGCCTAGTTGCTCCGCAGCATGTGGGATCTTCCCAGACCAGGGCTCGAACGCGTGTTCCCTGCATTGGCAGGCAGATTCTCAACCACTGCGCCACCAAGGAAGCCCTATTTTTTTAAGTGGTCTTTGTCACAGTTTAGGGGAACTCAGTTGAAGAAATATTTCTTGGCAATCAGAAGCTATTTTCGTCCTTGTATTTCATACTACCTCTGTATTAATGAGAGTGTATAATATGTTCTAATGCCTGCTGACCTTCCCGTGTAGTCCCTTACTTTCAGGAGCAGTATATTCATTTAACATGTATAATTGAGGAAGTAGAAAGTGGAAAATAGTAAGGTGTTCGAAAAGGCCACTGAGGTTTAGCGTATCAAAGCTGTGTAACCTTAGGCAAGTCACTTAATCATTCAGAGCCTCAGTTACCACATAAAATGAAGGTGTTGGATCAGATCCTAGTTCTCAAACTCTGATGCCCACAGGGCTAACCAATTAAAGTAAATAAATAAAGTTGGTGGGTATAAAGGAACCGGGAGCAGGGGACCATGGCGTATGGATAGTATATGCTCTTCTAAAGAGATCAGCTATAACTCAATTTTGATCCGTTGTTGCTTTATCTTGTAGGCCCAATGTAACTGTATCTTTAATTTTCAAGAAAAGCAGAAACTGGATTTTTTTTTTTTTTTTGCGGTACGCGGGCCTCTCACTGTTGTGGCCTCTCCCGTTGCGGAGCGCAGGCTCAGCGGCCATGGCTCAGGGGCCCAGCCGCTCCGCGGCATGTGGGATCTTCTAGGACCGGGGCCCAAACCCGTGTCCCCTGCATCGGAAGGCGGACTCTCAACCACTGTGCCACCAGGGAAGCCCTCTGTGAACTTTTTTGTATGTGCCTCCTGAAGCACACATGCAGAAGCTTTTCTGAGGTATATACCTAGGAGTTGAGTTGCTTGGTTGTATACTGTATGAACACTCAACTTGGTAAGATAATGCCAAACTGTTTTTCAGTGTTTCTGATTTAGCCCCATGATCCTTTACTCTGAGAGTTCTCCATAACTCTCTGCCTTCTCTAATTTATTGTATTCTCTCCTTCCACACCTTTTTCCCCTTAGTGAAGATAACCTGCCTCACTGCCCCTTATTTTCTTTCTAGACAACCATATGTTCTCTGCCATTAAGAACTTTTCCTCTAACATAATAGAATCATATTTAGAAATAAATATTACACTTTTACAGTTACATTATAAATAACTTGTTAAAAATGCCTTTTAAATACTTTTCCATGCAGAAATATTTATTTTAAAATTTCATGGTCATTTAAAGAACTTTGTAAGTTTTATTTGTCAGGTTTGATCTAAGATTAATTATATTTAAGTTCTGTGTGGTTTTTTTTAATTACCTCACAAATGATCAGGTTATTTCTGGCATTTGTGAACTTTTAGTTTCCAGGGTTGCTCAGCATAAATAATTTGAAATTTTATTTTCGAACGGAGAGGATTTTTTTAAACTTGGGAACATGAATTATTTCTGAAATAACTTTGAATATTTTTCTTTTAAAAAGGCTGTGACACACAGATGCTTTCAACTTTTGTTTTTTCTACTATAAATGCTACCCAAAGCCACATTTTACTTTCCTCTTCATTGTATTCTTTGTAACAAAAATAAATACACCTTTAAAGAGGAATTATTTAATTAACCATTATAAAAATAACAAAGATTATTTGATACTATGAAATCCATGTACAAACGAGTCAGACTTTTTTCTCTTTTTTTTAAACAGGCTGGTTTATTTTATTTAAAATAAGTAAGGGGGCTTCCCTGGTGGCGCAGTGGTTGGGAGTCCGCCTGCCGATGCAGGGGACGCGGGTTCGTGCCCCGGTCCGGGAGGATCCCACGTGCCGCGGGGCGGCTGGGCCCGTGGGCCATGGCCGCTGAGCCTGCGCGTCCGGAGCCTGTGCTCCGCAACGGGAGAGGCCACAACCGTGAGAGGCCCGCGTAACGCAAAAAAATAAATAAATAAATAAAAATAAAATAAAATAAGTAAGGGTAGAGTTCCTAAGATTCTTCATAGAATGAAATTGGCTTTGGTTTATGCATTATTAGACTTATACTGAATTACTTCTTGAAAACTATTGGCATCACACCCACCTAGAACATGTTTGGTATGCCCTTCTAATTTATTCAACTGAAGCTCTTGAAATTTTCATTCTGTGCTAGAAGAGTGTAAAAAATAACTCAGCCTGTGCATTCTTAATAGCTCTTGACCACAGCTCACATTTCCCCAGAAAACTTCAATACATTTTCTCAATTTCTTCCATGGTTAATTTTGTTTTTGATAATTATAGAAGTGAATGTTTTAGGAAAAGCACTTTTCTCTGTTAGATACTAGTGTAACATCTAAAATTTAATGGTACAGTGTTTCTTTTTGGAGTGATAAAAGTGTTCTAAAATTGGATTGTGGTGATGGTTGCACAACCTTGTGAATATACTAAAAACTATTGAATTGTACACTTTAAATGGGTGAGTTTTTTGGTATGTGAATTATATCTCAGTAAAGTTATTAAAGTTTAATGATGTCCTAGAGGGATTTATTGACCCTTTTTTTCCTTTTCCTCTTTGATAATTGAAGTTTTGGGAATGTCACATAAATTTGAGAAACTAAAAATAGCTTGGATGCTTTAGAACTTGGGCCATTTTCCCCCCGTTTTTCTGATTGGCAAGGAATATGTAGACCTTAGATTTAAGTTTTCTACTTTTATAGTGATCAAAACCCTTTATTAGAGATACTGAATAATCTTGACAATTATACAAGCAACAGTAGATTATGCTATTTTCTTCAAATTTGTTTCACTACTTGTTTTTCTCAGTTAAATTAGACTGATTTAAGAAATTTTTTCCTTTATTAGCAGATGTCATTTAGGTCAGTGAAAAAAGAGCTACGGTAAATAGTATGATCATTTTAACTTTTTTCCAAAGGCCTAAGAAAGGAAAATCACAAAATTTTCAGTCACTAAATGTTAAATAGATTTAAACTAACAATGACACTATATGATTTTATTTTACGACAAATTGTAGAAAATACAACTCATCTATAGTGACAGAAGGCGAGTCAAAGATTACCTGGGACCAAGGGTGGAGGAGAGGGTTGATTGCCAAGGGGCCTTAGGAACTTTTCTGATGGGACTGTCTTGATTGTATTTTGATTAATGTGGTGGTTACATGGTTATATATTTGTCAAAACTTATGGAACTGTACACTTAAAATGGGTCTAGTTTGTTATACATAAATTATACCTCAGTAAAGTTGATTAAAAGAAAATCAATTAAAATGACCACACATACACATGACTTATATTTGTATCAAGTGTTGGTCTTTTGATATGTAGCGTCATCTAGTGTTTGCACATTATATATAGTAACCAGGCACTTATGTCAACTATTTATGCCAGTGAAGGAGAGAAAAGTATTTGTACAATTGTCATCGATGAAACAGTATTACATTAGTAGAAGCCTACACATAGCATTACTATTAATTAATTAGTATATTTTGCAAGTATAGTACATCTACTTCAGTATATCTAATTTCTTACCTTTAGATTCTGTTATGTATTCAGCTTTTCATCAATCGAATAATAGAAACCATCTTTTAATAGTGTTAAAAGTTTTTAATATGTTTTATCTATTTGTTTCTAATAAGTCAACACTTCCTACATGCCAGGCACAGTGATCCAGTGCTGAATAAGAGAGCATAGCTCCATCCTTATGGAGTACTTTACAATTTTAAAATTAGTTTTACATAATTTTTTTTTTTTTTTTTTTTTTTTGCGGTACGCGGGCCTCTCACTGTTGTGGCCTCTGCCGTTGCAGAGCACAGGCTCTGGATGCACAGGCTCAGCAGCTATGGCTCACGGGCCCAGCCGCTCCATGGCATGTGGGATCTTCCCGGATCAGGACACGAACCCGTGTCCCCTGCATCGGCAGGCGGACTCTCAACCACTGCGCCACCAGGGAAGCCCTAGTTTTACATAAATAATTTTATCACATCCTTTGAGAGAGGGAAATAAAACTCAGAGAAACTAAGTGACTTTGTCCAAGTTTACACAGCTAAATGACTGAGAGTTATCTGATTCCAAATTCAGGTTCAGGCAGTTTAGGTGGGTAGAGTTACATAGTTTAGGTGGATGAATGGAAAATTTGAGGGGACATGTTAAATAGTTGGATCTTATCCACATCCTGGAATTTGAATAAACTTCCTTAATTGTGTATAAAGTTGCATGTATTCCCCTTCCAGTTTATCTTCTCTGCCACCAGGATAAGAAAGTTTGAATTTCTGCCAACTGGATTTCTTCCAAGACCCTATTTCTGATTGTTACCCCAACAGCTGAGACCTAGCAGTCTCTGGGTTTGTCACAAAGGAGCACTCTGCATACTAGTGGCATTGAACGTGAGTGGGCCCTACATGTAAAAACCTGCCCATCTGGCCTCCGTTGGATTTTGCTGATTTGCAGGGCATTTTCCAGGTGGTGGCAGCTGTGAAAGATTCCATGCTGCAGCACAGATCTGCAGGAGACAGCCACTCTGTTGAGCAGGGTAGATAGAGGGCCTGTTAGGGGGGCTGGCAAGGAGCTGTCTGCAGCTACTTTTGAAGGAGGCAGCATGGAATAGTGCAAAGAACATGGGACTAGCCATGAGAAGACCTAAGTTTGAATTTTAGAACTGTCACTTGATAGCTGTGTTACCTTGGGCAGGCAACTCAATTCATTCCAGTCTTTCTCCTCCTAAGTAAAATGAGGGCGTAATATGTGCATTATGGATGAATCTCATAATCATTATGCTAAGTGAAAGAACCCAGATACAAAAAAGAATATATTGTATAATTCCATTTATATAAACTTTTAGAAAAGCAAACTTATGTATAATGGCAGAAACATCATACAGATCAGTGGTTGCCTAGGGCCAGGGGCAGAGGGAAGGATGGAATGCAAAGAGGCGTGAGGAATCTTTTGAGGATGATGGAAATATTCTGTATTTTAATTGTGGTGATGGTTTCATAGGTGTATTCAACTGTCAAAACGCATGGATTTGTACCCTATTGTGCACACACACCCAAAAGGGGATCTTGAAGCTATTTCAGGGCTTAATAAGAAAGAATTGAGGGAATTCCCTGGCAGTCCAGTGGTTAGGACTTAGCGCTTCCACTGCAGGGAACATGGGTTCCATCCCTGGTCAGGGAACTAAGATCCCGCATGCTGTGTGGCACGGCCAAAAAAAGAAAGAAAGAAAGAAAAAATTGAAATAGATTTGGATTATTTACCATTTGTACAGGAGGGGAGAGAAGAAGCACAGATTGGTATTTGTGTTGTGTATTTGTAGGCTGCATATTTACCCTTTCTGCTCTAGGTTACCCAGTAAAGTTATAGCTAATATAATAGGAATTCTCCAATACTAAACAAAATCAACAATCATCCATCTTGACCTCTAACTCTTCCTTTACCCCTTTGTCATTTTTATCTGAATTTTTATGAACTATTAATAGGGGACATTTGAAATCAGATTTCTTAAAATATTTGAAATACTTAATTTACTAAAAATTTTTATTTATATTCCATTGTCCGGTCATTCTGCTTCTTAGTGGTTATTATATCCTATCACCTTTATGTTGAGGAACTCTATTGACATCCTTATAGTCACAGTGCGACAAAGATGTCAATTGTAAATGCTTAACTCCAGTATGTAGGGAGGGCTGCAAGAAATAAAATGGAAATGACTTGCCCTCCCCAGCCCCCCAAATTCTCATCCTGTATTCTATTAGTGATTGTAAATGCCTCAATGTCCTTAATAAAGCCTCCCAGAAGCCACAACTAATTGTTTGGGGTTGACACTGAAGTCAGAACTTGATCTAGAAATACTATTCAGTAACTCAAATATGAAGTGAGTAGTGACTTTCCTGGATTAGCTACTTGTAGCTGTATAGCCTTATTCCTGATCTCCAAAGGGAAGAGAAGGGCCGGTGTGGTTGTGCTTATTCTATCCCCTCTTTCCCTAATGCCCAGGCCCTCTTTGCTTAAGACTTGCCAGGAATATGTAACCTTTAGCTGGATGTGGGACAAAGGGCAGCTACTTCTAAAACAGAGATATGTGTTTCTTGGAAGAAAGCTGATTTTAGGTTTTGGCCAGGAAATATACAAGATGAATCTCTCAAAGACTAAGGCAATTGATAGAAACACATGAAATATATAAAACCCATGAATTAATAATGAATTTGAACCTGCCTCGCCCCCTCAAAAAAAAGCAAAAGCAAAACCCCAAAAGAACTCATTGGACACCATCCAAAATAACTAGGGCACTACTACAACTTAACTCTGAAAATTAGAAATTAAAAGAAAGAATACTTTTATGCCCACCTTCATGTGCAAACTCTACTTTGGATAATCAAAGAGCCCTAGTTGTTGACAGAAAGTTTTTCTTTGTAGGAAAATTCCACAAAGAATGATAGATTCAGAAAATCACCATTTTGCAACCCCAGTGAAATAATTGAGGCAGGTAGCGATCAACAGAGGATGAAACCATTGGATTGATTGGTTGATGAGAGAACTTTACAATGAAGGAAATCAGTCTGCAATTTGCAGACATTTGTATGTATTCTGATGTGATGTATTATGAAGCACATGATAACACCTATGAAGTATTTTTGCCCCAAATGTGGAACTTGATTCTAATATAGGGTTGCCAGATTAAGCCAACACAAAACAGGACACTTAACGACTGTGCCACCAGGGAAGCCCCAACAGGGTTTTTAAAATAGAATTCTGGTATAACCAGACTAAATAAAATAGTTTATGTAAAGTACTTAAGCATAGTGCTTGGCATAAAATAAAACTTAGTAAATTTTAGTTTCATCAGATCATCAAGGTAGTATGACCATCAGCTGAAATAATGGGATTGGCCTTGTTATAAAAAATGTGTTTTTTTTAAACAGGGTATATTTATTTATATTTATTTATGTATTTTTGGCTGTGTTGGGTCTTTGTTGCTGTGCGCAGGCTTTCTCTAGTTGTGGCGAGCTTGCGGTGTGAGGGCTTCTCATTGCGGTGGCTTCTCCTGTTGTGGAGCACGGGCTCTAGGCATGCTGGCTTCGGTAGTTGCGGCACGTGGGCTCCAGGACACATGGGCTTTGTTGCTTCACAGCACGTGGGATCTTCCCGGACCAGGGATCGAACCCATGTCCCCTGCATTGGCAGGTGGATTCTTAACTACTGCACCACAGGGGAAATCCCTATATAAAATGCTTCTTTGACCTATATGAAGTATTCAGGGTGATATTGGTAAAGACATTGTATGTATTAGGCTCTTCTTGGTTGTAAGGACTCTGAGATTGTGTCCATTACCTTGGATGATGGGTCTTGTAGAGGGTTAGGAAATAGAAAAAATGGCTCCATAGCCACATAAGCAGGCTTAATGGAGTATTGTTTATATATTTTGATGTGGACCATTTTTAAAGTCTTTATTGAATTTGTTACAATATTGCTTCTGTTTTATGTTTTGGTTTTTTGGCCGTGAGGCATGTGGGATCTTAGCTCCCCAAGCAGGGATCAAACCCACCCCCCCTGCGTTGGAAGGTGAAGTCTTAACCACTGGACCGCCACGGAAGTCCCTTAATGGAGTCTTTTAATCATTTAGTTGCCTTAGGTAAAAAGTAGAAATGGTAGAACCTTTTGTCCTGTGTCCTATCTAAGCAAATTCTGTTCATTTGACAAATATTTGTTGCTAGCACAGTGCTAGGCTGGGTGGGATCGTATTCCTTTTCTCTTTAAGAATTCTCACTATAAAAAAAAAAAAAGCTCACTATAGTATAAGGCAGAGCCACCTTATCGTCTCTGGAACAAGGCTGGCAATAAATTAAAAAATAAAAAATATAAGTCTGTAATACATACCCTGTAAGTTTTACAATTAAAACACTATAGCTGGAAGAGAGAAATCACATCTCCCTGGGGTAATTCATCTATTCAGCAAACATTATAATAGTGTGGATTGTTTTTAATGGCTATAACAAACAGGTATGAAAATGCTTAAATTAAATAGAAAAGTAGATTTCAGTATAGTTATGAGTACAGTGTAAAAATAGTGCACTTAAAAGGCTGGGAGGTGGGGGGGAGGTGGACGAAATAGGTGAAAGGGACTGAGAGATACAGACCTCTGGTTATATAATAAAGTAGTCATGGGGATATAGTATACAGCGTAAGGAATATGGTCAATAATATTGTAAGAACTTTGAGGATAGATGGTTACTGGACTTATCATGGTAATCATTTCTTAACTTATGCAAATGTCAAATCATTATGTCATACACTTGAAACTAATATAATATTGTACATCAACCATATATTTTTTTAAAAGGCTAGAGGGAAAAACACCAAAATAGTAACAAGTAGTTGTATCAGATCAATTTGGGGAGATTGGGAAGAAGGGAAGTAGATAAAATTAAAAATATATTTTTTAAAATCAGTAATATAGTTACATAGTTTCACAATTTACAAAACAGCTCTTCTAGGTCTTGCTCTGGGTGATGGAGACAGCAGTGAAATAGAAATAACAATAGGAAAGGTAATAATAACTACCACATTTATTGGCATAAGTAGTCTCCTTCCCATGCTTACCTTCCACCAACTAGTCCCCCCACACCAGTATTATTACTTTCTTGTGCATCCTGTCAAAGATATTTTATGCCTGATAAGCGAATATATAGGTCTATTATAGATAAATTATCTCTTTCTCTTTAACAAATGATACCTTTACTATACAAACTGTTCTGTACCTTTAGTCGCTTAATATATTGTAGAGCTTTCTTTCTCTTCAGTAATATTTTGAGAGTTTATTCTTTATAGTTGCTACATAGTATTATGTTTAATGGAGTACCATAATTTATTTAACCAGTCTCTATTCCATTTCTTTGCTATTATATAAAGTGCAGCAATGAATAATTTTGTACCTATGTCATTTTATACTTGTACGTAGTATCTATAGGATATGTTCCTAGAAGTGGAATTGCTAGGACAGTGTATTTGCATTTGTAATTTTGATAGATATATCAATGGAGTACAATCATAATCACCTGGGGAAACCTTTTCAGTGTTCTTATGTCTGTTCCCCCTCAAGATCTGGGAGGGTTTTTTTGTTTTGTTTTCTTATGGATCTGGGATGGGCTCAGGTATCTATATTTTTTAAAGTTCCTGGGGTGATTCCAATGATTATCCCAGAAGAAGAGAGGGGCTAGACCTTTGTGAAATGAAATGTGGTACAAAGAAGCATATCTAATTTAAAAAAAAATTTTATTGGAGTATAGTTGATTTACAATGTTGTGTTAGTTTCTACTGTACAGCAAAGTGAATCAGTTATACATACACATATATCTACTCTTTTTTAGATTCTTTTCCCATATAGGTCATTACAGAGTATTGAGTAGAGTTCCCTGTGCTATACAGTAGGTCCTTATTAGTTATCTATTTTATATATAGGAAGCATATCCAATTTTAAAACAAAAGAACATAGGCTAACTATAGGGCTCAGAAAGGTACTATGCTGCCAATTTATGTAGAAGCATGCTGTTGGCTGCTATAATCTGCATGTGCAGATTACTGCTAACTCCGGTATCTTCCCCTCCCGTGATATTATGGGATATCCAAGCATCACAATATAAATATGTTGGTCTTGAAGGTACTGATTAAGGGATGCAATAGAAGCCATGATTATCAGAGTTGGATTGGGAAATGTTGGGTATGTCACTGAGGGAATAAGTATGTGAAATACAGGATCTTGTACAGCCTGTGGAAATTGAGAAGTCTGCATAGCACTTAACCTCTTCCCCTAGGTTAGGCTGAGCCAAGTAGGGAATATAACTTTTTAGAAATAACTTAAAACACACCGAAACATTGAAGGCTTATTCTTTTCTAGGTTCTGGGTGAGTAGCAGTAATACAGTAATAGTAATACAGAAATAACAATCTCAGTAGTGATAGCTACCAACACTTACTGGGTACTACGTACATACTGGGCATTATTGCTGATTAATACTTGCATTATTACAAGTATTTTCTCATTGAATCCTAACCCTAGAAACTGTGGGGACTATTGTATTTCCATTTTACAGTTGAGAAAAATGAGTTTCAGAGATGTTAAATAAGTAACTTGCTGAAGGTCACACATTTATTTTATAGGATTGTTTAGAGGTTAACAAAGTGCTTAGAACAGTGCTTGGTACATAATAAATGCTCAGTACATACCAGCTGCTATTATTGTTATTACTGAAGCACAGAGTAAATACCAGTTATCCCTTGCTAGGGCATGCCTCACAGAAGAAAAATGTAAATAGGGTTTTTCCAAGGAAAAACGGGTATTCCAGGTAGAAGACACTGTAGTAAAGGGATTGATTGGTGGCCTGGTTTAACTACTGCGTAGGGTGCTTGGTGGTAAAATGGTAGAAGAGGCTGAGATAAGAAAGAAGGCTTCATGGGGGTGAAGGGAAGCTATTGAGCTCTCTTGAAAGAATGGACATGGCTCATTTTAGTAGGCAGAGGGAGTTGGGAACATTTCAGGCAAAGATACAGCATTTAAAAAGGCATAGAAGCTGTCAGTGTTGCAGTTACCTACTGCTGTGTGGTAAACTACCCCAAAACTTAGTGGCTTGAAACAATTACTGTTTTATTTGCTCACATTTCTGGTCTCACCTGGGACCATCATATGGCTGCAGTCATCTGGTGGCGCCACTGGGGCTAAATAGTCTCAGATGGCTTCTCTAATATATCTGGCTTTGAATATGGCTGTTGGCTGGGTTTCTTCACATGACAGCAGAAGAGTCCCTAGAGAACAGTAGAAGCTGCAAGGGCTCTTGAGGACTAGGCATGGAAGTCACATAGTGTAATTTCCACCACATTGTGTTGGCCAAAACATGTCACAAAGCCAGCCTAGAGGCTTCCCTGGTGGAGCAGTGGTTGAGAATCTGCCTGCCAATGCAGGGGACACGGGGTCGAGCCCTGGTTTGGGAAGATCCCACATGCCATGGAGCGACTGGGCCCGTGAGCCACAATTACTGAGCCTGCGCGTCTGGAGCCTGTGCTCCGCAACAAGAGAGGCCGCGACAGTGAGAGGCCCGCGCACCGCGATGAAGAGTGGCCCCTGCTTGCCCCAACTAGAGAAAGCCCTCCCACAGAAACGAAGACCCAACACAGCCGTAAATAAATAAATAAATTAATTTTAAAAAATAGCCAGCCTAGATGCAACAGGAGAAATAAATTCCATCTCTTGATGGAAGGACCTGCAAAGAATTTGTGACTTTTTTTTTTTAATCTACCACAAATGGAAAAGGGCAGGATGAGTTTAGAATGTGTTACTTATTAGCCCCTTTGGCCTTTTCTTTAGCCTAAGTAGCATTTCCTCCAACATTTATTACACAGGGTCCTTTTTAAAAAAAAAAAAAAAATTACTTATTTGGTTGCATGGGGTCTTAGTTGTGGCTTGTGGGCTCCTTAGTTGCAACACATGGACTCCTTAGTTGTGGCATGCGAACTCTTCATTGCAGCAGGCATGTGGGATCTAGTTCCTTGACCAGGGATCGAACCCGGGCCCCTTTCTTTGGGAGTGCAGAGTCTTACCCACTGTGCCACCAGGGAAGTCCCAACGCAAGGTCCTTTAATCATCACTTTTACCTGGCCCTGACCTCTTTCTCTGTTTCTCCTAGAGTGAAGATAAAGTATAAATTAAAATGAAAAACAAAAAAGCTTTACCAAGAACTAACTAATAGAATTTTGAAAACTCTGAATTATTATTTTTTAAAATAAATAAATTTATTTATTTAATTTTGACTGCATTGGGTCTTCATTGCTGCGTGCGGGCTTTCTTTAGTTGTGGCTAGCAGAGCCTACTCTTCGTTGCGGCGCACGGGCTTCTCATTGCAGTGCCTTCTCTTTTTGCAGAGTACGGGCTCTAGGCGCGCAGGCTTCTGTAGTTGTGGCTGGTGGACTCTAGAGCACAGGCTCAGTAGTTGTGGCACATGGTCTTAGTTGCTCCGCGGCCTGTGGGATCTTCCCGGACCAGGGCTCAAACCCGTTTCCCCTGCATTGGCAGGCAGATTCTCAACCACTGCGCCACCAGGGAACGCCCCCAAAACTCTGAATTATTTTTAAAAAATTTTGAAGAGAAAATGTAGTTTACTTACTTTTGAATATTCTCTTGAACCTGATAAACAGTGATTAACTGTTAACAGTGATTAACAGGGATTAACTCATCAGGGAGTTCTCCAGGATTTTAATAATAGTCCAGGATTATGTGTTATTACCACATCATTTGTTAGTATTTAATTAAATAGCTTGGTGTTAAATTTTTTTAAGGATTTTACTGTATAACCATTTAAAATCTTGACCATAGTATTAATTGCCTAGGTAAATTCTTTTTTTTAATTAATAAATTAATTAATTTGGTTACACTGGGTCTTAGTTGTGGCAGGTGGGTTCCTTAGTTGTGGCATGCGAAATTTTTAGTTGCGGCATGCGTGTGGGATCTAGTTCCCTGACCAGGGATCAAACCCAGGTCCCCTGTATTGGGAGCACAGTCTTAACCACTGTGCCACCAGGGAAGTCCCCCTAGGTGAATTCTTTTATTTATGTTCTGTATAGATGGACATCTACAACCAGCTACCTTTTAGAGTAATCTGAAATCCTGAATTAGTAGGTTCTAAATTAATCATGTTTTTACCTCTTTATTCAACTAACTTCTGCCAATACTCAGCAAACACAAATGTGATTTCCTCTGAGTTATATTCATTTATGATCCTCTGTGGTCCACTATTTAATTCTGCTTTCCATTCTGAAAGAGCTCTTAACCTTTGTTCATTAATCATGGGAAACAGTTGTGCAACATGCCTTGACATTAAGTTGAACATCTAAAATTAGTCCTGTAACAATCAGCAGTTGGGAACAAGGTTTTAGTAGTTTGTGGTATATGTTAAGTAGACATTGCAAGGTTGGAAGGAATTCCCTAGAAATAAGTAAGTGACTTGTGTTATGTGTGTGTGCATGTACCTGTGTGTATACACAATTGAAAGTCTCTTTATTAAGCAGATGGACAAATTACATCTGTTACTACAAATGCATTATAAGCATCTTTATGCACTATGCTGTTTAATCATTTTAGAAGAAAAATATATTTATTGAAAACCTGGTATGCTAGAATGGATTTTTCTGGATGTTTCTTTTGTGGTTTTCAGTTTTTAAAGGAATAATTGTATTACATATACTATATTTCAAGTGAATGAATTTTTTTTTTCTCTTCAGAGTTTATAGAAACCCATTCACAAAAATGACATCCTGGTTATATGAATGTCTTTGTGAAGCTGAACTAGCACAGTATTATCCTCATTTTACTGCCCTTGGCCTTCAGAAAATAGATGAATTAGCCAATGTTACAATGAAGGACTACTCCAAATTGGGAGTCCATGACATGAACGACCGCAAACGTCTCTTCCAACTTATCAAAATCCTTAAGATTATGCAGGAAGAAGATAAAGCAGTCAGTAGCCCAGAGTATCCTCTACAGACAAGCAGTCTGTGCATCAAGCCTCAGAAATCTAGATCTGGCCCTCGAAGGCAACTGCATTTTGATTCTCCTGCTGACAACAAAGACAGAACTACCAGCAGCGATCAGTTTGAACTGTGCAATTTATCACATTTATCTGCAAGTGAACAAAAGTCTAGTTACCTAAAAGTACTAGAGCATTTGCTACCAGATGATTCCCAGTACTGTACAAAAACAAGAATTCTGAATGCCACAGCTGCTGATTCCTACCTACAAGAAGAAACTAACACTTCACTCTTTTCATCAAATCACTTTTCTCCAATACAGGGAGATTGTGATAGTCCCGTTATACGAAGAGTCTCTCATGTTTCAGGGTATAACTATGGAATCCCTCATTCCTATATCAGGTAATAACTTATTTTTTTCTTTTTTAATTTTGGAGGGAGGGTAGCCTTAGGCAAGGGCAGGCTTCTCCATGACCAGAGGAGACCAACTATTCCATATTTACAGAAAACGATAGTGAACAGCTTCTGCGGTGATAATGGAAGTAACTTGATAGGGCAAAATTAATGAAGAATTTGGACTTTCCAGATGATATTGTTCATATGCATCAAGCAGCTGCTACTTACCAGGGTCTGCTATTATTCTTATAGCAGACATATTTTTATTATTATAGTGCATGTAACATAATACATCTAATGCATCCATGAAGATAAAATATCAGTAGTTAACTAGCCTCTGCAGTGAAAAAAAAAATTACACAATCCACAGGATTTTTTTTTTAAGGCTATCAAATTCACTTCAGCCAGAAGGCATGAAGCTTAGTTAAAAACAGCTGTTTAATTCGACTAGTTGAATTAAATAGGTCTTTGGAGCAATTGATTTACCTGCACATATTGAAATATGGTCCTGATTTTGAGTGCTTTCTACAATTCCAGCCCTGGAAGGACAGATGATTTTGGTCATTTCAAAGAGTAAGACCCTTTTGATGGAGTTTAGAGTTTGGTTGTCAGAGTGACAGTGCTTTGAGTTAGGATTTGAAATAAGGTCCCTAAGAGGTGAAATATCAAGTAATCCCTAATACCAACCTTGGTATATGATAGAAAATACATTCTTTTAAAAATAATGTGTATTGTTTGTTTTGTTATTTTAAAAGTTATAGATGGTGAGTTGTAGAGAAATAAAATACATTCTTAAGCCACTTTTTTTAAAAAAAAATAAAGGCTATTATTCATACCTTAAAACAAAGTATTTACCTCTGGTCTTATATTGGCTAAGGTTTCAGAGGATTTCATAACCAACTAGTTCTTTTATTCTAAAAAAATAGAAGACCCAATTTTAAAGGTAAAAATGCCTTTAGTAATTTGAAATACATAAGTGAATTCGATAGTGTTTTTGGAAGAAAAAAAATTTTTTTTTTGGTTTGGTTTAGCAAAGCACAGAGCATATAGTACTGTTTTCTTCTTTCAGTTGTCAAAGGACTAGATTGTTCTATGATCATCAATGCCAGGATTGTTGCTGTCCTATTGGTGAGCTCAGTGGTGAAAGAACAAATAGTTTCTTGAATGTTAGTCTTTTACTGAAAAACACATAAAAATCTAAATTGGAATTATTTATAAATAGACTAAGATGTGACTTTGCATTATTTATTTAGATAGAATGGATATTTTAGTTTAAATATTGCTGTTTTATTTATTTGGCAAATATAAAGTACCACCTCTGCTTGCCCTGATCCTAGATATAAAGATAATTAGGATATCTGGAGACTCTCAGACTCATAGGGGGCAGGGTAAGTGGGAAGACAGGCAACCATATAGTGAGATAAGAGCTCTCACAGAGGTTTGTACGTGGCAAACCCAGAGCGAAAGCTATTCAATTGAGCTTTCTCACTTTATATCATTATTATCATACTCTTCCCATTCCTTTTTATATTAGAGAAATAGAGGTAAGAAAGTACATTTTCCCCAATAATTCTCAATATTGTCTTCTCACCCAAACCCTAAGTAGGAGCCAGAGTTTCAGAACCCTGAGAAACTCCCTCACCAACTTAAGGCTTCCTATTAGTGAGTCATCCCTGTCCAAAGAGCATTCTCTTTGGACACCTCAAATCAGGTAAGTTCAAAATAAATTACTGGACTCAGAACTTTAATAAAAGTCTAAGGCGTTTAGATAACTGGCTGCCCTGACTTATTTAAGATCTTGAACAGACCTAACTCTAGATGTATTAACTCTGCATGTCAAACAGATATATTTTATTTCTTCTAAGGAAGGTTGAGCAGTAAAACCAGAGCGTTTTAGAATACATTAAAACTTTTTTTTTCCCCCCTGGGGAATTCCTTGGCGGTCCAGTGGTTAGGACTCAGCGCTTTCACTGCTGGCCCAGGGTTCAGTCCCTGGTTGGGGAACTAAGATCTGCAAGCCATGCAGCATGGCCAAAAAAGAAAAAAAATTGTTCTTTTCTTATAAAAAAATCTAACATATGCAAAAGAAGAGAAAATAGAACAGTGAGCCCCCACATGCCCATCATTCACTTTCAATGATTGTCAAGATTTTGCCACACTTACTGTCAAAATGGTACATTTTTTTAGACGTCTACTCTACATTGGTTAAAAAAACAAAACATGCTTCAAAGGGCTTGAGTAGTCTTTTTTTTTTAATTGGTGTATAATTGCTTTATAATGTTGTGTTAGTTTCTGCTGTACAATGAAGTGAATCAGCTATATGTATACCTGTATCCCCTCCCTCTTGGACCTTCCTCCCACCCCCACCCCCCATCCCACCCATCTAGGTCATCACAGAGCACTGAGCTGAGCTTCCTGTGCTTCACAGCATGTTCCTAACCCAAGGAATATTGCCTCAATATTCTGGGTGTTAAGGTTGATGAGTTCACTGAAGTCAGCCAGAGAAGAAATGTATCTGAACAGAAAGATGAATTAGTGGTGAATTAGCACCAGTGGTGAATTAGCATCAGTCATAAAGGGAAGAGGAAATATAGGATCGTGTTCTAACAAATAAATATATATCAGGGTAGGCAAAAAGAGGATGCAAGAAAGCAAGACAAAGGGAGTACCAGAATATACCTGGGAGAAACAGGGGGAAAATACATTGAAACCTACCACCAAATTCAAGGTATTTAATAAACCCAGGTAGGATTAAAAAAAGAAATTAGATTGAATGGTCCAGAAAACAGTAAATGTACAATAATAACTGGATTGAAAGGAAGCAAGAAACCTGCTTTTGGGTGGGGTGGAGTAGAGAGGGAGATAGAAGTAATCAGGAGGATTTATAGCGAATAAAATAACTCAGTGTCAACACTTCAGTATGTAACATATTGTGTGTATATGTGTGTGTGCGTGTATTACACCTAATATGTAACAAAATGTACTGATACTTTGACCTCTTAAGTAGTTTTATCGTATTATTAAAAATTAAAGCCCACTTATATATCAGCCAGAACACCTCAGAGAAAGAGAATCCTTGGAATGAGATGGAGAAAATCAGAGTTTGTGTTCGAAAACGCCCTCTGGGCATGAGGGAGGTACGTCGTGGAGAAATTAATATTATTACTGTAGAAGACAAAGAAACTCTACTTGTTCATGAGAAGAAAGAAGCAGTTGACCTCACACAATATATTCTGCAGGTATGATGCTTTCCTTCTATGTTTGGAACTAACATTATCAAGTGTCAATTTTCTGTTTTTTGTTTGAGTAGCAGTACAAATTCTAAAATCCAGTTCTGGGTTTGGGTGCTGGCATTCATTCCTGATGTGACATTGCATTAAATCATTGATAAACCTTAGCCTTCATTTTTAAAAAATATAGCGCAGTGGGGGATACAAAAACGTAACTCCTCCACTCTTGTGCAATAGAGTTGCATCATTCAGTCACTTAACATGCTTTATGTGAACTTAATTACATATATTCAGTCAGAAAAGAGCGAATGAGGGAATAAAAAGAGTTTAAATAATGAACTGATGGTAAGCAGGGCCAGTCACTGAGCGTATGCACCAGAGCGACTATGAGATAGTCACACAGTCTCAGTTCTCTCCTGTCTCTCACAGTGTGAACTTCTCATTCTGCTGAGTGCGAGTCTGGAGTTTAATGATGGAGGGTATATTTTTGAGCAAAAAGACCCCAGATTGCCAGCCAACTGCTTATTTTGATTCTCACTTGTATTTGGGCCTAGGCTTAATTTGGTGGACATTGGGCTCCTGAACAGGCCACTTTGTACAAGGTAGATTGCAGTGAGTAAATATAACCCAGGGAAGTGATTTTACATCGAACATATAAGGGGTTAAATAAAACACTGTAGTTCAAAAACATTAAAAAATGTTCACTCCCTGCCAGAATGATCATGATGAGTCCAAGGACAAAGGGTTTGATACTGAAAGGAATTTATTCCTAGCTGACAGGTACCCTTGCGATAATTCCTTCAGTCTCTATAAAAGCAGCAAACCCCACAGATCGAAGATACCATAATTTAGGTACTCTTAAAATTATGAAGCAATTATGAATAATCTTAAACAGGGGATAATCCACCAGATGTTAAGATTTGGGAATTCAGAGTTTCTCTTATCTGAATCTGCCTCCATGTTCATATTATGTTCATTCTATTCTCTCTCTCGCTTCAAAACCCAGTGACTGGGAGTTCCTTGGTGGTCTAGTGGTTAGGATTTGGTGTTTTTCACTGCCGTGGCCTGGATTCATTCCCTGGTCAGGGAACTGAGATCCTGCAAGCCACGTGGTGCACAAAAACAAAACAAAACCCAGTGACAGGTAGAAAGAAAAAAAAAAAGTGGTGAGTAATCTGGTGTGCAAGCAATTCACCTTAGTCAGCTGAGATATTACTCTACTGGAATAAATCCTTTAACACTGATGCCAAATTGTTAATACTCTCCCCTCTTTAACACTTGCATTGTTCTTTTTTTTCTTTGCTTACCAAAATTGGCTTTCACAGTAACATTCAAAGCAATCTACTGTGTCTTTCTATGGGCACTAAATTACTAGGCCACTGTATAACCAGCCCACTCACTTTAACAGCCTTATTGATTGCTGGTCAATGCACAGTCTATTAGGTCTGGGTGGGAGGTATTTATATTGAAGATGGTCCAGATGACCAATTAGTTGTAATACTATCCAGTTCCATGGCTACTTATAGCCATGGTAATAGCCCTATCCAATCACCATCTACCCAAGACTGCCTTAATGATGCTTCTGTCGCAGTAATTCCCTCAAGGAGGCATCATCTTATCTTTTGTATTTTTCCATTATCCCAAAACACAATAACCTTACTTCTTTGTCATTGCCATTGGTCAATACTTATTGAATACCCATAGTTTCCTTAGCACTTTCTCTGCTGTTCGAACTTTGGACCTTCTCTCTCATAGGTCAAAGTCCTTACCTGTCAATGCTTATAATATACGTGTTGAGAGGCCTTTTTTCTCCCCCTTTTTCTTAAGTAGAAAGAAGAAAAGGGAGGTTCATAGCAAACATAGCAAATAAATATTGATACTAGATTCTTTGGGTTTTATCTTTAAACTTATTCAGGAATTCAAATAGGTTTATGTGTCCTTTAATTAAACATCTTACCCTTTCAAATCTTCTTTTGTTACTTATGTGATCATATACATATAGTGTGCTGTCCTACTTACCATTAAATTTTAGGATATCAACGTAATAAGTGAAAAAACAAGGAGACATATCTGTATGTGTTTCATTCCAATTTCTTAAAGAAAAAAAATATATATAGAGAAAAAAAGATGGTACTGAAATATATCAAAGTCAATAGTGGCCATCTCTAGTGGTAGTAAGATTTACAGATAATTTGATTTTCTTATCTGTTGTTATCCATGTTTAAAATCTTTTTATGCAATCAGCAGTGTTACTCTTATAAAAAAAAAAGTAAGAACTTTTGAATAGGATAGATTTACCTATTTCAAAATCAAAATGGTATGCAATGAAGAGTGTCTCTAGTCCCATTTCCTCCTTGAAGACAACCAGTATTACTTAAGTCGTTTTTTCCAGAGATATTCTCTAAAGACACTAATAACTTTTTTAAAAACTTCTTTAAAAAATAAACTATGCAACTCTGATCATATCAAAGCTGAAGTGAGTTGGGTTTTTTTTTGACCGCGCTGCACTGCTTGCAGGATCTCAATTCCCTGACCAGGGATTGAACCCAGGCCACGGCAGTGAAAGTCCAAATCCTAACCAGTAGGCCACCAGGGAACTGCCTAAAGTGAATGTTAATCCAACTTCATTGATAAAATATGATCAAATGAAAGCATATGTGATGCACATGAATTATAATAGTAATCTTGTATGTTTACATATCTTTCATGAAAGATTCATACAAAATTACTGGGAAAATCAGTACTTAAATCCTATTGGAAGGAAAGATACTCATTCCTTTAGTCAATACATGCTTTCAAAGGTGTTTATTCAAGAGCACTTATAGAAAGAGAAGAATAGCCATATACTCACGAAATAAAAGAAAACCCCCCAAAAATGTATACCCACATTTACTTCCGTTCATTTTTTTATTTTCCTGAGAAATGCCAAAAGTGCTTTTGACTTCGTACTTAACTATAAAAACCTACAGTGATATTTGAGCAAAGAATGGATTTGTCTCCTTGCTTAAAGACCAGTTATGAGTTAGATATAAATCATGTCCATTAAAGTCAGATTTTAGAAATATTTTTTACTCTTTATTATTGCCATTTTCAAGCTTAATCAAAAGTATAATGAACCCCCATCTACCTATGATCGAGCTAAAACAGAAACATTTAACTGTTCTTAAAATCAATCATATTTTTCAGAGCACTAAATGTTCACAGATCTCTTTATCATGCTGCACAGATCCATTTTTTTTCTCAATTCCTAACTTTTGGAGATTTTTTATTCTTTCTTTCTTTTTTTTGGTCATGCCGTGTGGCTTGCGGGATCTTAATTCCCTGACTGGGGATTGAACCCGTGCCCCCTGCAGTAGAAGCGTGGAGTCCTAGCCACTGGACCTCCAGAAAATTCCCTGGAAATTTTTTCTAATTGATAAATTTGACTTTGTGGACCCAATTTCTTTTCAGATGACCTAACAAATTTCCATTCTAATGTAATGGTACATGAAACAGAATTGAATTTGGGGTACAGTGACCCACGACAAGTTGGATCAAGTCCACTTTTCCAGACTTGCCCATTAAATTTTTTCTTAACTGAATATTTAGAGCAGGCCCAGAAGGTAGCAGAAGATAGGGCCTCATCTCTCATTCATTATGTGTAGACTGCCATTATTATGCTACAATCACACTTGAAATTATTAGGATTTCTTACTCAGATATAGTTGGGCTGCCAACATAGTGATCCTCTAAATTATGGAAATTATTACGGCTGCTGAAGTAATGCTTTCCAGACCCAATTTAATGGGATTTCCTATCTCTTTCAGATTACCATGGTTTTTCATTTGGGAGTCATCTTGGACTCCTTTCTCTCCCCAGCTATCACAACCAGTCATTGCCAAATTTCTTATGCATCCATTTCCTTTTTATTTCCATTGTCATTGTCTAATTTAGACCCTTCTTAACCTCACCACTGAATTACTAGTGTTCCTGTTTCCAATCCAGTCACAGTATTAAGCCAGATTAGTCTTCCAATAAAATGGCTCAGGTCATCCCTCTCCTTTGCACAGTTTTTTGTCTTTCCACTTTTACTGAATTAAATATAAGCATTCTACCCCTTCCCTTAAGGCTGGTGTCCCAAGACCCCTACAACATAGTCCTAACTCATTATTCTCACCTTCTATTTCACTTTTCTACCTGCCAAGATCCTATATGTCAAACACATTGAATCCTCCCTGTCCCCTAAAGATTCTTTGTGCTTTCCTGCTTTGACTCTTTGCTCATGTTTCCCCTGTGCGCAGAATACCTTCCCTGCCTCAGTCCCTACCTCTTAAATTCCTCTTCTTCCCCCATGGCCCATTCTTAGTACAAGCGTTTTCAGAATGTCTTTCCCAATCAGAGAGATTATGTTTTTCTTTTGAATTCCACATGTGCTTTATCTCTCAAATTTTTTCTACCTTGTGGTCATTTGTATACTTGTCCGGATTAACATCTTTAGGTTGTGGAGTAGGGTAATGGTAGGGTAATGTCTGTTTCTTTGGGCCCCTTGAAGTGCCTACTGCAATATACATGCTACCAGCTGAGCAATAAATATTTATGGAATTATAAATTAAGCTATGTAACCTATGGAATAAAGATCTTCCTCTAGAATTCCCCCCAAATTTCAAATATGCTGGCTCTAGGTGGGCTATGAGGATAATTTCCATAGAATTCAGTTCCTCTCCTAGACCTAAGGAAGATTGGCTCACTGTTGGACTCTTTAATTTACTTCCCTTAAGAGAGAACAAAAATTGTGTGGTTTAGTTTTTACATTGTGAGAACATGTCTACAGAGATCTCAAGTAAAAGAAGGCCCTGTCATTTGACAGTTAATGATTGCTTATTATCTCTAAGTTTGTCATGGACAATTACTATTAGTTAAAAATGTATTTGCGCTGTTATCGTGTGTTAACTAGAATAGTGATGAAGAAAATCAAGAAAGTGTCTCTTTCTATAAAAACCAAATTTCTTTTTCAGCATGTTTTTTATTTTGATGAAGTCTTTGATGAGGCGTGCACCAATCAAGATGTATACATGAAAACTACTCACCCACTCATTCAGCATATTTTCAATGGGTACGATAGATATTATTTGCTCCTCCTGCCTTTTATTTTCTATTTTCCATAAATTTTATTTCTTTATAAATGTTACTTATGTTTTTCAGTTATTTTGAATTAAACATGAAATTGTGTTTTGACCTAATGAATTTAAATTAGACTCTTCTGGAAAATTCAGTGTCTCTATTTATAGGATTCACAAGCATTTAGAAATATTCAGCAAAATTTCCATTTATACTGATGATATTGATTCTCTGTGCTTAGTGGAAAAATATAAGCTGTCAACAATATAAAAATATATATATATTTTTTTTTTAATTTATTTATTTTTTTGGTTGCACCGGGTCTTAGTTGCGGCAGGCAGCCTCCTTAGTTGCAGCTCACTGGCTCGCTAGTTGCAGCACATGGACTCCTTATTTGCGGCATGCGAACTCTTAGTTATGGCATGCACATGGGATCTAGTTTCCTGACCAGGGGTCATACCTGGGCCCCCTGCCTTGGGAGCACAGAGTTTTATGCACTGCACCACCAGGGAAGTCCCTGTCAACAATATTATTTTATCAAAGTCCTCAGAATAAGAAGGTGTAAGTGGTTGTAGTTAGTCTGAACTTTTGATAATAGGAATTATGTATTCTAGCTATAGTTTCATTTTAATTTTAAAATAATTATTCACACATAAACATTAAATGGGACAGAGTAGGTACTAGGGGCCTCTGTTGTATATTTAAAATGTAGTCAGGTACAGGTAGAAAATGTTGAACAGCCTGCTAGAGTAACTGATTTCAGAGTATTTTTACTTTTATTTTTTAAAATAACTTTTATAACTTTAAAAAGTTGAGGTATAATTTACATACATTAAGATGCACAGATCTTAAGAAGTACTCAGGTTTGATGAGTTTTGATAGTTGCACGTATCCAAGTAACCAATACCTGGAACAAGATATAGAACATTTCTATCGCCCCAGAAAGTTCTCTTGTGTCCCTTTTTAGTTAATCCTCCCACCTTCACCCCCAGGTCTTATATAACCACTGACTTGCTTTCTGTCACTATAGATTAGTTTTGCCTGTTCTAGAATGTCATAGAAACAGAATCATTACAATATATATCTTATGCCTGGCTCCTTTTGCATAGCATAATGATGGTTTTTTTAATAAATTTATTTTTATTTATTTTTGGCTGCATTGGGTCTTCATTGCTGCGCGCAGGCTTTCTCTAGTTGCAGCGAGTGAGGGCTACTCTTTGTTGCAGTGCACGGGCTTCTCATTGCAGTGGCTTCTCTTCTCTAGGGCTTCCCCTAGAGCATGGGCTCTAGGCTCACAGGATTCAGTAGTTGTGGCACACGGGCTTCAGTAGTTGTGGCACACGGGCTTAGTTGCTCCACGGCATGTGGGATCTTCCCAGACCAGGGCTCAAACCCGTGTCCCCTGCATTGGCAGGCGGATTCTTAACCACTGAACCACCAGGGAAGTCCCTAATTTTTTTTTTAATTTTTATTTATTTTTGGCTGTGTTGGGTATTCATTGCTGCCCTCTGGCTTTCTTTAGTTGCAGCGGGAGAGGTCTACTCTTCGTTGTAGTGCGTGGGCTTCTCATTGCAGTGGCTTCTCTTTTTGCAGCGCGTGGGCTCTAGGGCACACGGGCTTCAGTAGTTGTGGCTCGTGGGCTCTAAAGTTCAGGCTCAGTAGTTGTGGCGCACAGGCTTAGTTGCTCTATGGCATGTGGGATCTTCCTGGACCAGGGATCAAACCCATGTCCCCTGCATTGGCAGGCGGATTCTTAACCACTGCGCCACCAGGGAAATCCCTGTGTTGTCTTTATTGTTGTTGTGTAGAAGTTACTTTTTTTTTTTTCCATGAGCAGGTTAAACTGAAGTCTCTGGGGACTTCCCTGGTGGTCCAGTGGGTAAGACTCCACACTTGCAACAGCGGGAGCCTGGGTTCGATCCCTGCTCGGGGAACTAGATCCTGTACACATGCTGCAGCTAAGAGTTTGCATGCCACAACTAAGAGTTTGCATGCCGCAACTAAGAAGACCGCATGCCACAACTAAGAAGTCCACATGCTGCAACTAAGAAGTCTGCATGCCACAAGTAAAAGATCCCTCATGCCGCAACTAAGACCCAGTGCAGCCAAAATAAATTAATTAATTAAAATAAATTTTTTAAAAAAGTGAAATCTCTTTCAGGTTCAATTCCTATGCACCAAATTTAGGGAGTGCTTTTTTAGAGAGCAAGTTTCTAAAATAAGTTAGAATGTTAAGACACTAGTAAAAAGAGAATTGCAAGTTAGGTGAAATTATTAGGTTAGTTCTTGTAAAGTATAATAAGAGCTTTCTTCATCTGTTTGTTTTTTTTAAAGTTCATCACTAAAATGTTCAGAAGATAAGGTGGATATTATTCTTTATTATTCTCATTTTGCTAGCTCTTCTTCAGTGTGTTCAAATTTTCCTCTTGTAATTCTTTTCCTAACTGTGTCTGCCAGTGTATTCAAGTGCCCACACTGCTGAGAGCCATGGTTTAAAACACAAGGAGTAAACCGGTCTCTGCTTCTTAACAGCTTAAATCTGATTAACTCCCATCTCTTGATTCTCACACTTCCATGGTTACTTTGCTCTTGTCATATCATTCTTTCTTTGGTTTCTATCTGGCTTCATGTCCTTCTATGTATTCTTCCCTCTGCCCACCTCCAGCCTCCCTCCCCTGTGTCCATACATAGAATTTTTTTCTTGCTGCAAGTAGCTACTTTTATCATTAATCCATGTGATTCCTGTTCAATAGTCTGCAATAGCTACTGACTGCATAACGTTATGTTCACTCTCTACTTAGTACTACATAGTACTAGGGCTACATAGTACGTAGGACCTCACAGTACTCAGGTGATCTTGGCCTCATCTCCTCCTAAAACATACTTTGGCTGGCAGGTTGGCCTCCCAACTCTTCTGTCCATCTCTTATTTTGCATTTTTTCACACTCATACAGGTTGTGTGTACATGCACATATCCACATGCAAGAATAGTGACTCCCACTTAGAATCATAGGACATCAGGGCTAGAAAGGATCTTGGAAATCAAGTAGTCCAGTAACTTATCAATGAAAGTGAAAACTGAGGCCCTAAGATCTCTTTTCTGAGTCCTTCAAATATTTTACTTAAGTTGATTTTACCTCTGTCTAAACTTCCTTAGTATTCATATGAGTGGTCACTACCATCCTGTTTATCGTATGATCTTCTATTATTTATTGTATTTAATTCTCAATTCTTTCACCAAACTTATCTTTCAGGATTAACACAATTTTTTTTTTCTCTAGGATCCTCTAAAGCACCTAACATGAGGTCTTTGTTTCCTTATTTTCTAGAGTTGTCTTATGGTCTTACCAGTTCCATAAAAAATTCCTAGTAAAAAAATCTCACGTACTGCTTTGAGAATTTTTTTCCTCCTCCCTTGTTTTTATGATGTAAAGCCCTCTTCTTCTTAAAGGGCTCTATATTTTCTAGCTGAATTTTGTCAAGGATTCTTTTTCCACCTGACTTTTGTCATTTAAAAATCTGTGTGTAGGGCTCCCCTGGTGGCGCAGTGGTTGAGAGTCCGCCTGCTGATGCAGGGGACATGGGTTCGTACCCCGGTCCGGGAGGATCCCACATGCCGCGGAGCCACTGAGCCTGTGCGTCCGGAGCCTGTGCTCCGCAATGGGAGAGGCCACAGCAGTGAGAAGCCCGCATACCACCAAAAAAAAAAAAATCTGTGTGTAGATTAGCATTTCTCTTAATATTTAAAAGTAAATACAAATGATTCTTCCCCCAGAGGCAATGCCACTTGCTTCGCATATGGACAGACAGGAGCCGGAAAGACCTATACCATGATAGGAACTCATCAGAACCCAGGACTGTATGCTCTGGCTGCCAAAGATATCTTCAGACAACTAGAAGTGTCCCAGCCAAGAAGGCACTGTTTTGTGTGGATCAGCTTCTATGAAATCTACTGTGGACAGCTTTATGACCTCCTAAATAGAAGAAAAAGGTATTGGATATGAGTAGGAAACTGTAAATCTGTTCTTTATTGTTTTAAGCCAGAGTCCCACTGAATCATGGGATTTAATCAGAGGCTTTGGTACACTAATGCCCTTTTGTGAAATGAGAGTCTCCTGAATCAGATGCATATTTTTTTCAAACTGTCAGTTCAGCTAAAGAAGAATATAAATTAGCCTTCCATTAGTATTTTTTAAGTGATCAATATCCTAATGCTCATCAAAAAAACTATATCCCTTTTATTTTGGTCGGTGAAAAAGATTATAATTTCAGGAAGTCAGGAAAGCAACATATACTTAAATCCCTTCCTATTCTTTTGACCTATTGTTGCACTGGAAGAACTATAATGTTTCCCACTTCCTCTTGTTTTTCTTCTCAATAATCTTAGGGTAAACTTAATGATAGTTTTCTGATATCAGTAAAAAGAAAAGAAAATCTTTTCTTCACATTAACTCTTATAAGGCTTAACCTATTGCCCTTGCCACATAATACAATACTTTGGAAATGTATTCATTCAGTAACTGATTTTAAATCCCTATTGTATTTTTCTGGCATAACGTTTTGTTTAGGTTGAAACAGATGATTTTAACTGAGTAGGAGGCCACAAAGTTGTGGAGGTATCAACTGACTGGGAGAACAGGGAGGAGAGAGAGGGAACAGGGGAAGTGGAAGGATAAGAGGTTGTCAGGACAGAATTAACCAGACCTGAGACATGTTGGGAGCAGCCACACCAGGTGAAGAGGAGTGAGTTGAGGCTGAGCATGGTGGAAGTCTGGGGAAACCAAATCAGTGAAAGAAACTAGCCCCCAGCAAAGATACCTAAGCCCCTACAGAGCTGTCCAAAAGATCGTGCAAGTTTCGTGTGCTCCAGGAAAGCACTGGAATGGGGAGTAGGGGTGGAGGAGCAGCTCCGGTTCATGGAGAGCATTGATAGGGCGGCCCCCCGTCATAGAGGGGCACTAGAGTATTGAGTAGCATAACTGGAGAAGTCACTGGAGTGGGCTTAGGCAGGCCACCATCTTATGGACTATTTCAACAAAAGGGACCTTCAGTATGCCACAATTCAGAGAATGTACAGGTGTTGGGGGTTCAGACATGACACAATTGCCAGATAAAGAAGGGTGCTACTTTGGGGTTGCTTTGGGGAAGACTTGCTTTTCTTTTCTACTCTCTCTGTGTTGGTTTTGAAGCCTCAAGTTAGCTCCATCACAGCTTCTCTTTCAAGCCTCAATACCCTTATTAGGAGCCCTTTCCAGTCAGAATGGCCACTTCCTTTAAAGAACAGTTAGCATGAAAATAAAAGCCACTGTTGTGTGTGTGTGCACACGTCTGTGTGTGTGCGCGCGTTTTGTTTCTTTGTGTGAAGGGACAGTCAGGATATCCAGCTGTTTTCGAGTGCAGTTCTTTAGTGAATGACCTCAATATACTGTCCTGTTATTTCTACATTCTTTAATTATAGCCAAGGGGATGGGAATATGCTAACTCCTGGGTTTAAAGCTTCTCTAGGGCTCACTAGGGAATACCCACACTTATTCTCCAAGTGTCTTGAGCTGTGGGATTTTTTTTTTTTTATGTCTCTGGTTAATTGGCTAATATCTCTTTATTTCCTGCTTTTCTGAGACTTCTGAAATGTCCTGCTCCATTGATAATACTCTTTCTTGTTTGCCTAGAGCTGTTATGACTTATCTTGTTGTTTTTAAAATAAAATATATTTTCTATAAGAGGGGCTTTGTCAAAGGTAGATAGAAGTATATGTGCTCAGTCTACCTCTTAAACTAGAAACCAAAGTTTAAAGATCTTAAAATTAACTCTTTAAAGTAGAAGATAAGTTGTCTTTATCTTTGCATAAAAAGTGATAAAAATATACTTCTTTCTTCTATGATTTAAAAATACAGTAGTGCATTTTAGGCTATTCATTAGGAACTTTTCTGGGGCCTGGGAAGTATGTTCAGGAGTGATGTGAAGGCTCTGAAAGCTAGATCTTTCTTTTATTCCAGAAGCCTAACTGTTCCAATAGAGTTGTCTTCTGAGAGATCAAGGGCATTGGTGAGGCTGTTTTCCTATCCTTCTGTAAAAATTTGGAAACTTGGGGTAAGGTTTAGATGGAGAAAAAAATTTTTTGAGAAAATCTTTTTTTGGCTGTGAAGTGAAACTCCATTATTTTATTTTACTTTATTTTATTTTATTTGGCAGTCAGTATCTTATTAAGGGAGAAAATAATCTTAGAGTCTTTGATAGATTCAATACATGCCCCTTGGTGGATCTGGTTCAGTGATGATGGTAGACCGTAACCATTCATTTTGTTACACGCAGGCCTGAGACTTTCAGGTGCAACACCAGCTCTTCCTTGCTTCCTTAGAAAATGTATCAGGACTCCTTATGTTGCAAGTATTTAGTAAAATAAGACCCCACTCTTACTGGCTTATGCATTTAGGGAAGCCATTGGCTCATATAACTAGAAAGCCTAGAGGACAGTCAAGCCTTAGGGTCTTTATACTCTAGCAGTTCAGTGATGTTATAGAGACCCGGTTTCTTTGTATCTCTCTGCTCTACCTTCCATTGTATTAGCATCATTCCAAAACTGTCTCTTTTGTGGATGTAGAATGGCTGCCACTGCTCCCAGGGCCACATGCTTTCACTTCTAGAGAGAAAAAGAGAGCACCTAACAACCAGAGACTAGGACTTTATTTTGATGGGACCAGCGAAGTTCCCATATCCACTCCTGAACCAGTCACTGTAGCCAGAAATACACCATCCATTGATTGGCATAGGTCTGGCTTAAATGCTCATTCTATTCATTGTAGCCAAAGATGCTGATTTGTTTAAAACAATCAAAGACTGCCTCTGAAGCCTGGGGCTGGGATCAGGAGGTGTGGGGGGTGGTGAGGAGAATGCATATCGATCCCACACAAACAGCAAAACTTCTACTTAATGGGGAGTGGTGGGTTGGGTTCTGGGGAGTCTGTTACTGAAGCTCTGCCAAACCAACCATGTTCTTGCATCCACAGGCTCTTCGCAAGAGAAGATAGCAAGCATGTGGTACAGATAGTGGGACTGCGAGAACTTCAGGTGGATAGTGTGGAGCTTCTCTTAGAGGTAATTCTTCCTCCTTTACTACCCCACTGTAGCAGCCTAAGTACCAGGGAAGACTTCATTTTGCTATCTCCTAAATATAATGGACTCAGGTTTAGGCAAAGGGCGATGACAAACATACCATTTCACACTTATAAAATATGAATCCTCCTCTGAGAGGTTGGCTCCTTTCTCTACAAGGTTGTTGTCTCAGTGCCTTGATAGTGGGAAGTAAGGCATGTGGGAGAGCCTAATGCATGAGAGGATACTTTTGAGCCAGTTTCAAAAGCTGCTAATGTGTATTTTTATGGTAGTGGGCTCTGGTAAAGGCTGCTGGAGAGAAATATTCTATTTTCAATAAAAATTTTAATGGGTAATACCTTCACATGGATTCAAAATTCAGAAAGTACAATGAAAATATTCCTTCCATTCCCTTTTCCTGAGGCAACTAATATATTTTTTAGTTTTTTGTGTATCATTCCAAAGGTATTTTAAAATCTGCTTTTTTCACCCTTTTAAAATATGTAATTTAGTGATTTTTTTTTAGTATTTTCAGAAAGTTGTACAGCTATCACCACTATCAAATTCCAGAATATTTTCATCACACCAAAATGAAACCCTGTACCATTAACAGTTAACTCTTTATTTCCCCTGTGCCTGGTGCCTGACAACCACTAATTTCTATCTCTTTGGATTTACCTATTCTGGCCATATCATATAAATGTAATCACACAATATGCAACATTTTGTCTCTGCATTCTTTCACTTAGCATAATGTTTTCAAGGTTCATCCATGTTGTTGAATGTATCAGTATTTCATTCCTTTTTATGGCGGAATAATATTCTGTTGTATGTATATACCATATTTTATTCATCAGTTGATGGGCATGTGGGTTGTTTCAACCTTTTGGCTATTATGAATAATGCTGCTATGAACATTCAGGTACAGGTTTTTGTATGGACGTACGTTTTCAGTTTTCTTGAGTATATGCCTAGGAGTGGAATTGCTGAGTCACTTTTTGGGGAACTGCCAAACTGTTTTCTAAAGTGGCTGCACCATTTTATATTCCCACCAGCAATGTATGAAGATGGGTATTATTTTAAAAGCTCCCAAGGTTATTCTAACATGCAGCCATCATAGTCATGCTAGTATATCCAACAAGCCTGGCTAGAGTCAAAGGGAGAGGGCTCGAAGGACAGGCTGGGTACTTGACAATACCCACCTTTAGAACAGCTTCACAGTACATCCCTCCAGGGACTTGGGTGTGTGAAATGGTGAGGTGGCCCACCATTAATACGTGTCTTTTTCTAACAGTTTCTTTTTTTTTTGCGGTACGCGGGCCTCTCACTGCTGTGGCCTCTCCCGTTGCGGAGCACAGGCTCCAGATGTGCAGGCCCAGCGGCCATGGCTCACGGGCCCAGCCGCTCCTCGGCATGTGGGATCTTCCCGGACCGGGGCATGAGCCCATGTCCCCTGCATCGGCAGGCAGACTCTCAACCACTGCGCCGCCAGGGAAGCCCTCTAACAGTTTCTTTTTCTTGGGACAAATAGGTAAATTTTGTTTAAGGGCTGGAACCTTGTATTTATGTGATTATCAGATTCCTGAATCCTGGTATCCAAAATCCAAGGATGGCACCTTAGTGTGGCTGTTCTAGGCAGGCACCTAAGAGCCCCTTTCTAGTGACTGCAAAGGCAGGCACAGAACAGAGGTGTGTGGGACATGTTGAAGGGTTCTTCCGAGGCTGTTGACCATTCTTAACCTGTCCAGAGCTCCCTCCACTGCAGAGTCCTGAGGAAATTGTTTCTTACACACCTATTCCCTGTGGTCCTCTTGCTGCTACCTCCCCTAGTCGTTCCTTCATTTGGCTGGGAGTTTCAGGAGAGTTGGTCCTCATGATGCTGTTGTCCTTGGAAATTAGACCAATTGAATGGGAAATGATCAAACACTAAAAAGAAGTCCCTTTTCCTTGGCTATGGGTCATAACTATGTTAGTGGGCAATCTGGTGTCAAATCACTCTCACCCTGGAAGAGTTTATGGCACTGCTCTATCCTAAGGTGTGTTTTCTAAGACAAGCAGAAGTTTCTTGTTAGTGGACATATTATTGCCATTGATACCCTCAGTCTGTAATACATACGAGGTTGTACAAGAAGGAAGCCAGCTGAGATCAAGGTGGAAAGTTGATATAAATTATGGATATCTGACATGGTTACCCTCATAAACATTTACTGACTTGAAACAACAGCACTTGCCAACTCAGGTGTCACACTTTCACTCTCTCTCAGGTGTCACCATTCACGCTCACTCAGGTATCACCTATGTGTTTGCTCAAGTGTCACCCTCAGGTGTCATCTTCATGTATGTCACCATCGCAGATCACCCTCAGGCTCACTCAGGCATGGCTACTTGTTACCTGCCTGCACAACTGGCAGCTTCATTTTTCACACAGGATTGTCCTTCCTCCAAGAAGTTTCTCCTTCCAGGTGTATTTTATTACCCGGTCTTACCAATGCAGGGACCAGGACTTCCCTGCCTTTACAGAGGACTTGCTGATGCAACCAGATTTGGAATCAAGGTTTTGCTTGTCAGGCAAATAAATGATGGACATTTTTTCCCTTGTAGAGTTTTTTGGGCTTTTAAGTCATTCCTACAGACAGTTCATGTACTTATAGGTATCCATTCGTGAACTTCTAATAAATCTGCTTCGTGTTTTAACATTGCCTTGGCTGTAGTTGGTAGCAGAGGCCCACAGAGTAAGAGCTTCCCCTAGATAAGCCTCAGTTGTATGCCGGTGATAGAGACTTAGTCTATACACAGTGCCTACCCTGCTGAAGTGCTCATAGCCTGTCTTTGGTATTTGTGCAGGAAGCTTTGTGATTAAAGTCTGGATGGAGCTGGGTCCCAGTGCCGTGTGTCCTTGAGCACATCCTTTACCTTTCTGAGCCCGAAATATGTGGATGTTAGCAGACGATTGGGTTGTGTGACAGAGAAGGAAATGAGATAATATACATATAATGCTTACTGTGATGCTAGTTAAATTTGTCATGTCTATTATTCTTATTAATAAGTCCCTGGGGCTTCCCTGGTGGCGCAGTGGTTGGGAGTCCACCTGCCGATGCGGGGGACACGGGTTCGTGCCCCGGTCCAGGGAGATTCCACATGCCGCGGAGTGGCTAGGCCCATGCGCCATGGCCGCTGAGCCTGCGTGTCCGGAGCCTGTGCTCCGCAACGGGAGAGGCCACAACAGTGAGAGGCCTGCGTACCCCCCCCCCAAAAAAAGTCCCTGAATATTTCCCAGTGCCACAGAATTCCATAGTTGTCTCTACTTTCTATTGTAGCAGGTCCCCATTTTACTACTCACATAACATGATTTGTCTAAAGCAGCGGTCCCCAACCTTTTTGGCACCAGGGACCGCTTTCATGGAAGACAGTTTTTCCATGGATGGGTGGGATGGGGGGTGGGGGGAGGATGGTTCAGGTGATAATGCGTAATGTGAGTGATGGGGAGCGGCAGATGAAGCTTCGCTTCCTGCTGTGCAGATCCTAGTTCCCTGACCAAGGATCAAAGCCATGCTCCCTGCACTGGAAGCACGGAGTCTTAATCACTGGACCACCAGGGAAGTCCCTACATTTTTTAAAAGAAATAGTTTAAGTTTTGGAAGTTTACACAAAGATGTTAGTTCTTGGGACTTCCCATGTGGCACAGTAGTTAAGAATCCGCCTGCCAATGCAGGGGACACGGGTTCGATCCCTGGTCCAGGAAGATCCCACAGGCTCCGGAGCAATTAAGCCCGTGTGCCACAACTACCGAGCCTGCGCTCTAGAGCCCGTGAACCAGAACTACTGAAGCCTGCGCGCCTAGAGCCCGTGCTCCACAACAAGAGAAGCCACCGCAGTGAGAAGCCTGCGCACCGCAACAAACGTAGCCCCTGCTCACCGCAAGTAGAGAAAGCCCGCGCCCAGCAACGAAGACCCAATGCAGCCAAAAATAAATAAATACATTAAAAAAAGAAAAATATGTTAGTTCTTTAGTATATTTTCTTTTTTAAAAAAATTTATTTATTTATTATTTTTGGCTGTGTTAGGTCTTCGTTTCTGTGCGAGGGCTTTCTCTAGTTGCGGCGAGCGGGGGCCACTCTTCATCGCGGTGCGCGGGCCTCTCACTATTCGCGGCCTCTTTTGTTGTGGAGCACAGGCTCCAGACGCGCAGGCTCAGTAGTTGTGGCTCACGGGCCTAGTTGCTCCGCAGCATGTGGGATCTTCCCAGACCAGGGTTCGAACCCGTGTCCCCTGCCTTGGCAGGCAAGTTCTCAACCACTGCGCCACCAGGGAAGCCCAGTATATTTTCTTTAATTAATATTTATTGAGAACATATAATGTGCCAGTCGTAGTACTAAGTGCTTTACATACTACGTATTATCTCTTTTAGTCCTCAAAAGTAACCTATGAAATTACCATTTTATAGATAAGAAACTGAGGCCCTGAAAAGTTAAGTGATTTGTAAAAGTTCTCACAATGCAAAAGTTTAAACAACTGTATTGTCAGAGCTGGCATGTAAACCCAGACAGTCTAACTTCAGATTTCACTCTTAACTGCTACACTTGAGTTGTATATCATTTACAAAAGTCTATCTAATGATCTTCACAGACTGCCTCATTTTTACTCCTCAGAGCTCAGCTGCTTTATACCACAGTTTCTGAAAAACATGGTGGTTGCAGACTGTTACTGAAGCTGAGGAAACTGGACCATAGACCAAAAATTCCTTCATGTTTTCTCTAAAAGGCATTTAGTCAGGAAAAGTCACCTCAACATGTTAGATTTTCTGAGATGCACTCACAGGTATCTAGTACATCATGGCACAATGAAAAGCCAAGTATAAAACTCTATAATAGAACCTCAGAAGACAGTCTTTCTTGACTCCCCTGGGGATGAACCACAAGGTCACCCCTTGAGCTTCCTGTTAGTATCCACAGTTCCTGACTAGGTATGGCCTTAAGGCCTCTCTGAGCTCTCATCATATTCCAGCAGAAGTAGCATCATTGATTACACGTGGCAGAGGGTACCTGGCTTCTATCCCTAGCCTGACCATATTCTGCCTGTGTGACCTTGGATAAGCCACTTAACTTCTCTGTGATTGTTCCTTTATCCATCAAGCATATTGCTTACACAATTCACAAATGTAGGCATTTAAAAGATCTCCCCTGTCTCTTCATGGGGTTTGTAAAAGACATATATATATATCAAAAGAGCTCTGAGACCCCTAAAACCCTGGGAGGAAATGCACCAGAATCTTGTTAACTCTGGGGTTATGGAAGGTATATATTTTCTTCTTTATATTTTTCCTGTATTTTCTAAGTTTTCCCCAGTAAGCATGTCTTTCTTTTCTAATGAAAAAGAAGTTTGATAAAAAAGACTAATACAAATCTAAAATAATCCCTCATCATTGCATTGTAATCTATGAAAATATGAAATCAGAGTGATAGAGAAAGGCCAGGATGAGGAAGTGCATTTAAACTAGATAGTTCATGGGAATTCTCTGGCGGTCCAGTGATTAGGACTTTGTGCTTTCACTGCAGTGGCCCCGATTTCAATCCCTAGCTGGGGAACTAAGATCCGGCAAGCCTTGCAGCGAGGCATGGATGGATGGGTGGTTAGATAGATAGATAGATAGATAGATAGATAGATAGATAGCCAGACAAACTAGATGGTTCAGTCATAGATTTGGCCTTAAGTGACCTAGCCAGCATCCAGGTTTAGTTATCAGTGCTTTTTTTTTGGGGGGGGGGGCAGTTGCCCCACCCAGTATAAGGGATTACTGCTCTAATTCTTCTGATTTCTGATTAGCAGCAACATGCTATCCATGCAGTTGATAATCCAGTTTTGTAAATTAACAATTTCTGCTCTTTACAAAAGGATTCAAGCAAGCTATATACAAAATGAGTGCATTTAAAATTTGATTCTAAATTTGATTCTAAAATACAATTCTGAATCTCACTGATAATCTTTAGAGACATAACTATTGCTTAGGCCATGGAGGAATTTATTATTAGTTAATTTTTTAAAAAGTACCTACCCCTGTTTGTTAAGATATTTTATGGACTATTGTTGAAGGTTTGACTCTGTCAACTTTTGGACTCTTTAATCTGGAAACTGTAGCTATGTTCAATATGATAAAAATTAAACTTCTGAGAGATTGAGAAAAAAATTAAATAGGACTTTCTTAGTCTAATTCACTGCAAAATAGATGAATTTGTCCTAAGTGCCCCACAGTGTAGTAGAAGCTACATGGGCTTTGGAATCAGACATACTAGATGTGGAATTTGGTTCTGCCACAAAACAGCTGTTTGTGAGCAAATCAACCTTTGAATTTATTCCTCAGCTGTAAATTGGGCATAATAATCATACTCACCTCACCTTAGGCTACTGTGAGGATCCTGTCAAATATTTTTAAAGTTCTTCACCTTTTTGATTCTCAATAATCAACACTCCCCCAAACCAGGGCAGGATATATATATATTTTTTTACATCTTTATTGGAGTATAATTGCTTTACAATGGTGTGTTAGTTTCTGCTTTATAACAAAGTGAATCAGTTATACATATACGTATGTTCCCATATCTCTTCCCTCTTGCGTCTCCCTTCCTCCCACCCTCCCTAGGATATTCTTATATGGCTGTGTTTTCAGTGGCTTGAGGCCATTCCTGAGGCTTCACCTCTTCTCCCCCATTCCTTTGTGGCCAGAGGGACCCGAGTTAGCCTTTACTCCCATTTGGAGGGGCAGTGGTCTCAAGGGAAATCATGGGCTCATGGCAATTGTGATAACTTATCACTTCCATGTTCCCACACATCAGTCCTGGTCTCCTTTATGACTGCATCGTGGTGGAAGAGGTGGATGTGATCATTCATTCTGTGATGCACATTTCTGTCCTTTGCTTCGGTTACTACAACAGATGGGTATGATGGGACCTTACTTTGGAGCCAAGTTATGCCCTGGGGATTTTAGTCAGGATAAATCCATCAAAGATATTAAAAAGAGTGTATGAGATCAAGAAGTAAATTAGCTCTTGAGCTATTGAATGTTCTCCCCCAAGATTAGTATTCCACATTGTTTTCATTGCTCTTGGGTACTTATTCTATATGATTTAGAGTTTAGGCAACTTTCCTCATAGAGGGAAAAGACTGCAGTCTACTGACAAAGCTATATGTCTGGTCTCTACTGCTCTCAGCTGACTCTTAGGAGCCAGAGGGCTTTGTTTACTCCTTGCAGAAGTCACCCTGTGGATTTTATTTTCAGGTGATCTTGAAGGGCAGCAAGGAGCGCAGCACTGGGGCCACTGGAGTTAATGCAGACTCCTCCCGCTCTCATGCTATCATCCAAATTCAGATCAAAGATTCAGGCAAGAGGACATTTGGCAGGTGAGCTGGAAATACACAGGGAATCGCATTGTGTGCCTTTCCCTAATGTGACTTTGAAATATGTGTTGTCAACAACAGGACATCCTGCCACTGTGGAGTTCTTTATTTATATCTTACAGGGATACACAGTAGAGTTATCAACTCTGAAATAAATCATTGTACTAAAGTGCCATCAGTTGATTAACCATGAAGTAATGACCTATTGTTGGTCAACCCTAAGTTATTAAAAGGGACATTGATTGCTTCTAATGTGAAAAACAGTATCAGCAGAGGAATAGTAGGAAATGCATCTCAGAGAGCTTACAGGCAAAAAAAAAAGAAAAAAGAAAGAAAGAAAATTAATCCATCCTTCCTGAAAGAAGCCATAAGACAACTGGGTACATTCATTGCCTTTCTGGTGCTATCTTAGCAAACTCTGCCACAGTGATGGATGAACCTATCTCACCTCTGAGTAATGAGTCTGTCTTTTTTTTTTTACGGGGAGGGGGGGTTTGCTGGAAAGCAGCCCACGGAAGTTTCTATTTAATTATCTAAGTGGTCACCTAAGTGATTTGCATTGTGGTCATTTAGCCTTATGGGAAGAATGTTTAATTAATTTCAGTCATACTTTCTCACAAATGATTAAAACCAACAGAAGGATCTAAGTGAACAGTGCCAGCAGTAACTGACAGATTAGAATCTTGCAATACTTTTGGAAAGCTGACAGTAATATCTTTTACTTTCCTGAGGATGGGTCAGTGCTGATTTCTTGCTGGGTTCACAAAATGCTGGCTGATGTAAAAATAAACCAAAGCCCCAAAGAAGTCATCCCTGCTGTGTCTTTTCTCTAGGATCTCTTTTATTGACTTGGCTGGCAGTGAAAGAGCAGCAGATGCCAGAGACTCAGATAGACAGACAAAGATGGAAGGTGCGGAAATAAACCAGAGTCTTCTGGCTGTAAGTTGTTCAAAACCTTTAATCTAAAAATCATTCTTGAGAGATTTTGCCCCTCTTTACATGCAGACAAAGTAGGTGAGGGTGGGGTGGAATAAGGCAGTGGAATTCCAAGGTTGGAGACGGAGACGAAAGGTGCCCAATCAGATTCTTGGCAGTTCTCGACAACTCTTCTTTCTCTCCCTGCCTTCTCTTCCTCTGGTCAATCCCTGACAATTAGGAACAGAGAAGTATTTCTGCAGTTGCTTGAATGGTTAACTTAGGTACACTTTCTCCTTCTCATCAAGTCTTAAAATTATTTTTTCAAACATATAATAGTAGAATAAATAGTATAATGATCTCCCAAATACTTGTCTCCCAGCTTCAACATGTGAAAAATCTAACCAACCCTTTCCTTCTCCTGGTTGGATTATTTTAAAGCAAATCCTGTCATCATGTCATTTCTTCCACAAATATTTAATGATGTATTTCAGAGATAAGGACTCTTATCTTTTAATATAACATAATACCATTGCACACCTAAAGAAATAATTATTTAATGATACCTGTTATCCAGTAAGTGTTATAATTTTACCAGTTGTCCCATAAATGTCATTTTACAGTTGATTTATTCAAATCAAGATACAAACAAGATCCTCGGATTGCTTTTGGTTGATATTCCTCTTTCATGCCATATCAGTTCTTCCCCCTCTCTCTCTTTTTTTAATATTAATGTATTTGTTGAAGAAAACTCAGTCACTTGACATATGAGATTTCCTACATTCTGGATTAGGCTATCTGCATTCCATGTTGATGTTTAACATGGTACTCTATCCTCTATTTTCTATAAAGTGGTTAAGATTTATATTTGTGCTGTCCAAAATGGGAGCCACTAAGCCACATGTGGCTATTGGGTACCTGAAATGTGGCTAGTCTGAATTGAGATGTGCTCTAAGTGTAAATTACACGTTGAAGCATGTAAGATATCATTAATATTTTTTCATACTGATTACATGCCAAAATATTATTGGATGTGTCAGATTAACTAAAATATATAATTAAGATTATATATTTAATATAATATACAATTAAGATTATATGTTTAATATATAATTTCATCTGGTTTTATTTCTTTTTATTTTTTTCTCTTTTTTTTATTGGGGTATAGTTGTCTTACAATGTTGTGTTAGTTGCTACTGTACAGCGAAATTAAGTAGAGTTCCCTGTGCTATACAGCAGGTTCTTATTCTCTATTTTATACATACTAGTTTTATTTCTTTTTAATATGGTTATATTTCTTTTTAATATGGCTATTATAATAAAATTACATATATGGTTTGTATTTGTGGCTCACAGATTTTGATTGGGAAAATGCTGATCTAGAGCCTTGATCAGATTTAAGTTCTGTTTTTTTGGCAAGAATAATTCATGAGTAGTTCTTACACTTTCTATAGGAACACATCAGGAGGTACAGAATGTCTGATTATCTCTTTTTGTGATTTTGAAGTGTTATCACTCTAATTCCTCCATTACTATTTCCCATCAACCTTTTTCACCTTATGGTTTTAGCAGCTGTCAATGAGCATTATTACCTTTATCCATTGCTTCATTAGGGATTCCAAAATGGTGATATTCTAATTCTAATATTCCTTCTGTATTTATTTATTAACTGGAAAGAACTTTCCCCCAACTATCTGATTATCCTGAAATATAATTCATACAACAGAGGCAAGATAAATGCTTGATATTTTGCCTTCACTCACCAGTTTTCAGAATGAGTTGATGTCCTGGTAACCTAAACATGACCATGAGTTTGTTGTTGTTGTTTATTTTTTTGTTTGTTTTCATATTATTATAAACATTGTCATCTTTTTTTCTTCTTCTTCTTAAATTACACATTTTTGGCCAGTGGGAGTCTTTTCAAATATGTTCCTACTAGTCTCTGGCTTTCTGGTATGACAAGATGTTGTAGGCTCATCTTGTACATTTCTTTCCCCAGACCTTGAATCAGCCATTTCTTCAACAAGCCTTGGTTTTTAGAGGGAAATGGTATTTAGAGACCATTTAGAGTGCTAGTGGTACTTACTACCACTGTTAGTCCTCGCTACTAGGCCTTTTTGGTGGACAGAGCTTGGAAATTTTTTTTTTTTTTTTTTTTTTTTGGCTGCATTGGGTCTTTGTTGCTGCGCGCGGCTTTCTCTAGTTGCCTCAAGCAGGGGCTACTCTTCGTTGCGCAGCTGGGCCTCTAGGCGCGTAGGCTTCAGTACTTGTGGCTCGTGGGCTCCAGTGTGCAGGCTCAGCAACCGTGGCGCACGGGATCAGCCGCTCCCTGGCATGTGGGATCCTCCCGGACCAGGGCTCGAACCCGTGTCCCCTGCATTGGCAGGCAGATTCCTAACCACTGCGCCACCAGGGAAGCCCTAGATATTTTTTTTTAAAGGTAAAAGTATATCAGGGATTCATACTAATAAATTAATTCAAAATTAAGACTGCAGGATTTTTGCTTAACTTTTTAAAATTTATATTTCCCTCCCTTTTCTCTTATGCTAAAATTCTTAGTTCCTAACAACATTAATATAATTTATTTGCTCTACTTCAATACATATGTATACCCAAATCATGTTAATATTACTCATAATATGATTACTGAATTCAGATTAAGATTTCTTTGCAGTTTCCTTTTTACCCTTAAATTGTATCCCACTAGGGATGTACAGTCATAATACTGTGTTGCAAAGTCACTTGAAATAATTCTTCTCTGTGTGTTTAAGCTTACCAATTTTGTATTGAGTTAAAGTTATAAAATAAGCCACATTCAGAAAAGTCTAGTGTTCAACCCTGTCCTCTCAATCCTGTTACCTCCCTCCCCTTAGATAATGATTTTCTACCAATATATATGTTTATATTCACCCCTTTCTCAGGAGGGAAAAAATAAAAGGTAGCATACTGTAAACACTTTACTTTTTGCACTTAACAGTATCCTGGAGCTCACTCCATGGCTGTGTACAGAGACCCTCATTCCTTCTTATAGATGCATAGTCCTGTCTTGTGCCCCTCCACAGTATTTAAGTCCTTTTGATCAGAACTGAAATCTCCAGCTAGACACATTATTTCCAGGCCTCATGAGGGATAAATTGGGAGGCTGAGAGAGGTGAGAGAATCAGCATCTTTTTATTATTGTTTAAAATTTTTGAATAATTTTAGATTTTAAAAAAGTTACAGAAATAAACATGTAGCATTCCTTCACCCAGCCTTCCTAATGTTAACATCTTACATAACTATAGTAATCTAAATCAGGAAATGAACATTGATATAATACTATTAACTATCTACAGACCTTGTTTGAATTTCATCAATAGTCCCACTAATGTTCTTTTTCAGGTCCAGGATTCTATGTTACATTTAGTTATCATGGGTCTGTAGTCTCCTCAGTTTTTGTCAATTTCGACCTTAACACCTTTGAAGAATGCTGGCCAGTTATTTTGCAGAATGTCTCTGAATTTGTGTTTGCATAATGTTTTCTCATTATTAGATTGAGATAATGAATTTTTAGCAAGAATACCACAGAAGTTGTATACTTCTCAGTGTATTGTATCAGTCAATATGTCTTATTACTGGTGATGTTAAACTTGATCACTGAGTTAAGGTGGTTTGTGCTAGGTTACTCCACTGTAAAGTTATGATTATTCCCTTTGTAATAAGTATCTTATGGAGAGATACTTTGAAACTATGCAAATATCCTGTTTACATCACACTTTTGCTGCCTAATTTTAGTATCCATTGATGATTCTTACCTGCAACAATTATTACTGTGGTGTTTACCTGATGGGATTTTCTATGTTCATCATTCTACATTAATTAGTTAGAATGCTGCTGTAAGAAAGAGCTGTTTTTTCTCTTTAATTTATTTATTTGGTTATTTAGTTATAATAGTAAATGGATATTTCTTTTATTTGCTAAATTAGAATCCATTTCTATCATTATTTATTTTCTTGCTCAAATTATCCCAGATGGCCATTGGGAGTTCTTTCAGGTTGGTTTCTGTATCCTTTTGACATGCCCCCATCATTTTTTGAGCAGCTCCTTGTCTTTTGGCACTATAAGGTGTCACACACTCTTCCCTGCCTTAGCCCTGGAATCAACCATTTCTCCAAGGAGCCCCAGAACCAATATATTTGAGCATGTACTATATGCTAGTCAGTTTACCCTTCACAACAAAGCAGGTTCTCTTATTCCCACTTTATGGATCAGGATTCTGAAGCTCAGGTTAAGTGAATTGGCCAAGGGTCCACAGCTTCTAGCTAGAAATCTTTGATTCTCATATTTAAATTTATGGTCCAGGAATTAACCAAGAAACCCAAGAAGTACCTGTGAAGTTGGAGAACCCTCTGGGGCTTGACTGTGTCTGTCTCACATGGGCGATAGCATGTAAAGGGGCCTGAGAACAAGCCTTATAGAATAGGATCAAAATCTTGTGCTTTGTGAGGTGCACAGAGGTGCCCCTTTTTCTTTCCTAGGTACTTCCCTTGGTTTTCCCTTAGAGTTTAGTAAAGTCTACTTTCCATTCTGATTCAAGGCTAAAGGGACCCAAAGGCTCATAGAGAATTGATAGCCACACTTGGATTTGAGTACATAAGGGGCAGGTGTAACTCAGGGACCAGGTTTGGGTACCTGCTCGTCCCTTCTAGAGAATCTTCCCAGTGCTAAAGTTTGGGGATATTGGACTGATTTGTAATAAAAGAGGAAATTCCCTTATACCTTCTTATAACCCGGCAGCTTCTTAGATAGAGAGGAGTTAGTTGTGGGCATCTGTAGCTGCTGCCACAGCAGACTCTCAAAGCTAATTACCTGTTCTTGGTGAACTCCCAGAACTGGCACTGCCAAGGGATTCCTTCCATTCTTTTCCCTGCCTTTCTTCTCATTTACTGCCGCCTAGCGGAGATGCAGGACTCAGAAATAGAAGATCTCTCCTCCCTGATCCTGTCCCCCCAACCCCTGCTCTTTCTGATAGGCATGTTGCCCCTAGAGATCTACATATGCAGGTTTCTGCTAGCACTAGTGATATCCAATGAGCACTTCTTTGAGGGGCTCTGCCCAGGAGCAAGTGACATGCCCTTGCCTTTGGGCCACAGTCCCCCCTTGTTTTTAAATGAGGAGGTAGACTTAGATGATTTCTCAGTTCCTTCCCAGCTCTGACTCTAGAATTTCTCCTGTCCCATCCAGACAACTTGAATCTGCACTTGAGTCCATACCTATAGGTGTGCATGTGTGAGCAGGGAGGCGGGGGAGTAGTATAGTATCTTTCTATTTAAGTGCATCTTGTAGTTGGGAAAAGTGTGAGAAGAGGAGAGAAAGGGAGCTGGCAAGCCAGAACTGCCACCATGTAAGCTGGCCTCTGGGACCTGTGGGAATGTCCCTGGGTTTGTCTGTTCTACACTATCAGGGCTAATTCTAGGATCACAGCCTTTAAATTGGTGGGGGGGGGCTTAACTAGGCACAGCTAGCACAGGATGATGTTTCCCAGTCTAGCTTGATTTTTCTTGTCGAACAAGAAACTAGCACGGCATTTTGACTTCCTTTTGGGAATTGCATGACTGTGATTTACTTAAGAAAAATATGATCTGTTATTCTCACTTTGCATGTGATATTTGATGTGCTTATTATTCTACCACTTTGCAGCTGAAGGAATGTATCCGTGCATTGGATCAGGAACACACTCACACTCCTTTCAGGCAAAGCAAATTAACTCAGGTAAAGTTATATATGAGCTTTGAGTTCTGGTTCACTCATGTGTTCCTTCTTCCATTCATTTATTCCTTCAGCAGAGCATCCACTGCCAGCAAGGCGTGATGCTCCCTGGAGTGGGGGAGGGGGGAGGGGGGAGGGAGGGGGCAGAGAGAGGAGGGGGAGGAGTCACATTCCTTCCAGGAGCTCTCAATCTTGGAGAAGAAAGGGGCATCCTCGGGCAGGGATACCTGCACTACGAAGCAGCCAGGCTCCCTGTGGGGCAGCAGTGGTCACCATCCTACAGCTTTCTGCTTATTTCTAATGTAAAGAAACCTTGTTGATTTAGTGGAGTCTCTGAGCCTTTGAAGGGGATGGTAGTGCAGCTGTACTTGGTACTTTCTTAGTTGTAAGACTTAGACCAGTGTTTCAAGACAAAAAATAATAGCTGCAGTTAAAAAGAATGAGATAGATTTTTGACATGTCCTGACAGGAAAGATGACCAAGATCTATAGTTTAAAAATATGAAATGAGAAGAAAAAACTACACAGAAATTATGCATGTGTTCGCTGATTATTTTGAGTGGTAGAACCATAAGTAATTTTTTTCTTCCATTTTTCTGTCACGAAAATGTGCTTCTTTATTAATGGGAAACGCCAATAAGTGTGCATCTATAATGGCTGCAGAAGAGTGGCCCACGGAGGGGTCTGCCTAGGTACAAACAGCTGTGAAGACAGTTATGGGTGCCCCTGGTTCCCTTCTGCACCGAATCCTATGCACAGTAGGGACAGACTAGGTAGAAGGCAGTCTAGGTGAGGATCTTTGTATTCTGGGAGAGATTTTCACCCTGTGCAGCTAGATCGGCAGCCCCACAGGACCTGGGGCAGAACCTATAATAACATAGCTCCTTACTAGTCAGAACTGGGTTAGATTGTTTCTTCTCAAACATGATTTCAACCAGGGATCCAGGAAACCCTTCTTATAGGTGGTTAGTCCTGATTCTGACATTGGCTTTGTTATTTTTCAAAACATGTCCTCCATCCCCAGAAATTGTGTCCTATTTAATTAAAAAAATAATTCCACACATGGATCCACTTACAGAATAATATACCTTTTTCACTCAAACATAAGTTTTAGATCTTTCCAGGTACCTAAGTACATATATACATGATTATTTTTTATGGTTGTATGCAGTTTACAATTATTTAGTTTGTTACCTGTTTATAGACTTGTAGATTTTCCAAATTTTACTATTATAATAAGGTAATGAATATCCTGTGTATACTTTTTGGGGGGGGATCAACTGAGCAATTATTATCTCTTTAGGATAAAGTCCTGGAAGTGTGATTGCCAAACCAAGAGTGTGAACATTTTTTACCAAATTTTTACCATATTGCCAAACTGCCCTCCCAAAGGCATGTACCAATTCATGCTACACGGTATACAGGCAGTGTAGCAGTGTACAAGAGCGCCCTTTCCCTAGACCCTCAGCAGAGCAGGGTAGTGTGAGTCTTAATCTTATAGGTGCAAAAATTTTAGTTTTTCAAAATGGTTTGTTTGCATTTCTTTGATTAGTGGTGAAGTGAGTACCTTTTGTTTATTGACTGTGTTTCTCCTTTTGTGAATTACCTTTTCGTAGAAGGGGGTGAGGGTGACTGTGGCCCAGTGTCCTGCACACAGTAAGTAGTCAGTAGGCCCCTGGTTAGTTGACTTCATTGACCTGCCTTCTGTTTCAAACAGGTTCTGAAGGACTCTTTCATTGGCAATGCCAAAACCTGCATGATCGCCAACATCTCGCCAAGCCATGTGGCCACCGAACACACTCTGAATACCTTGCGCTATGCTGACCGGTGAGTCCCCTTCAGGTGGCGGGTCGTGTGTGTATGTGTGTGTGATACACACACAAGGATCTGACCTTGAGCTCCACAAGCCTGTTCTTGGGACAGTAATTCTACTGCCAGGGGAATGTGCAATTGGTCATTTGGAGAATGTGACGTAGGAGGCCCTGCCATTTTACAAGCGTGAATGTGACAAGAGGAAGGTGACACGCTCCTTTGTTTAGGAGACAACTCCATCGGTGGCTTTTTTTTTTTTTTCCAGCCACGCTGCGTGGCATGTGGGATCTTAGTTCCCCAACCAGGGATCAAACCTGCATCCCCTGCATTGGAAGCGTGGAGTCTTAACCACTGGACTGCCAGGGAATTCCCCATCAGTGGCGTTTAAATGGCTAGCGGGGGATGAAATATTTCTCCAGAGTAGAAGGCTTAGTGAGGTTTTCTTCCTGCTAGCCTCAGCTCTAATTATTAGGGATAGAATACCTATTACTTGTCAAGGCAGAAGTACTCAGAGCTGTGTAGGTCCAGAAGAGACCAACCTTGTGTTATAGAAGGAGAAACTGAGGCCCAGAAAAGGGTGGAAACATTAATAGGGCTCACTGGGAGTTGGTGGCAGAACTAGCACCTCTTATTGCCAGGTCAGGGCTCTAGTGACTTTGGTATCTGCCAGGGTCCCTCCCATCTCTTACCCTGGGGTCACGTGTCTCCTTCACGTGTGAAAATGCTCTCATTACCATTCTTTCCTCTGGCTGCTTTGCTGCTGGTCCTGTCTTACAACACCTCCTCTTCAGTCTCCCAAGAATCCATCTCCAAAGTTAACAAACTATTTGAGGGGAACCTGTTGGGTTTTTTTTTTTAATTACTGTTGAAGAATCTTTAGTATCCATGGCATTTAATGAAACTCATTGGGAAGGAAAGAGAAGCTACCATCTAAGTTCCGTGAGAACAGGAACCTTATCTTTTTCTCCACTGTATCTCTCCTGCCCAGACAGTACTTGGTACCTAGTAGCTGTGTAATAAATATTTGTGAATGAAAGGAGGAGCTCCTCCTGGGCTTGGGGGCTTGAGTGAGGTTCTCTGTGTACCTTATCTCATTTAAATAGGAGAGATCATTTACAAAGTGGCTACCAGAGTGGACTCTGGAGTTAGACTATCTGGGCCAATACCCTGCCTCTGCCACTAGCTAGCTGAGTGGTCTTGGACAAATTTGCAACTTCTCTGGGCCCCAATTTCCTTAATGTGAACAGGGATAATGATAGCACCTATCTCATATAACAGTTATGTGGAATCACTGATGCGATATGTTTGAAGGGCTTAGCACCACACCTGGCAAATAGTGAGCACTCATTATATGTTAACTTTAACAATAGTAATATTACAGGCATACTGTGGAGATATTGCAGGTTTGGTTCCAGACCACCACAATAGATCAAAGATCACAGTAAAGTGATTTTAAAATATATATATACATACCTTAATTTAAAAATAATGCTGTTGGAAAAATGGCACCAATAGACTTGCTCTATGCAGGGTTGCTACCCACCTTCAATTTGTTAAAAAAAAAACGCACTATCCAAAAAGCAAAGCACAAGAAAATGAAGTATGCCTATAATAGGCATAAGTTTCCTCGAGGAGGTTTTCTTGTTGCATGGTTTCCTAATGCCAGCACCCTAGCACTACTAGAAGACAGTGAAGACTGAGATCAGATAGAAGACATGGGATGATCCAAAATTGTTCCCCAAAAACCAGTATGGCTTCAGGTTCTTTCCCCCCATGTATCCATTACCCAGCTTCAACAATTATTAACCCTAAGTCAGTCTTGTTTCATAACCCCATTCACTCCCCAAATCACAGACATATCAAGTACTTGAAGTAAGAACATCACTAAGGAGCAGAGAACAAGACTTTCCTCTCAGTGCCTCAGTAACGGAGGATGAAAGTAACCCTTTCTCAGAGGGGATGCATTGAGTACGATTGAGAAATTATTTGAAATAGTTTTGGTTAAAAAATAGAATAAGTATAATAGAAATAATCTCTTTCATTTAAAGCAGTCTGACAAATTATTGAAAATAAATATGAAAGTCATTTGTTTTATGTGTTCAAATTAATTGTTGGTAACAATCCATACACACACAGGATGAGGATGATTGTATTGCTTATTTAAAATTTTCCTCTGATTTAAAATTTTCATCTCTGCACATACTAGAAGAATGTTGCTAAATAGTCCAAAAATAAAGTTCCAGCTGGACCCCTGACAGGTGTATCAGAAGAGAACTCAGTAACAGGAGTGATTTTGGTAAAAGGTAGAGTACACTGGAAGCCTTTAGCATCAACGACCAAAAATTATCTGTAAGATTTCTTCCGGCACCCTCAGGTTTCGAGAATTATTTACTATGACTGCTAGGAGGAGATTTTGGTGTTTCTCTTTTAACAAAACTAATAGCTCAGATTTTTATAACAGGAAGTAATTTGGAACCATCTAGACTTGCTGTGGGACCTCTCGACCCATTCCGTGGATGTATGCCCTACTGCAGTACCTCAGCAAAGGCCCAAGGACACAATTCACGTGTCTTTAGTCACATCCTGTGTCTCTTTGCTTACTGTGTTATCTGCTTGCCTTGCCTCCCAGACCTAAAAGGAAGATTTAAGTCAAGTCTCAGTGTCAGGTTTACTATATTGGTCTTCAGTAATGGCCAGAGGGGTCATTTGGCTACTATTGAGTGGATTAAAATCAAAACAATGGAAAAGACATTTTCTGGGAGCTCCCAGGCAGAAGTACTGCTCCCACCTAGGGGATTTCAACACAGAATCTACGAACAAACTACTGGAGAGTCACATTTTACTTGATGTCTCCTTGTAAATCCAAATTCTTATTACACTGTTTGTATTTTGTTTTAGGTATCACAGAGTGAGAGACTCTGATCTTGGCAACTGAATCCTAGCAGAGACTTAATTCTGGATTTTTCCATGCTCTCTAAAATTCCCTTGTAAAATAGAGCATGGTTCTCTATTTCTCTATCTACGGTGCGATTTTGCCTCCTAGGGGACATTTGGCAATGTCTGGAGACAATTTTGATTGTTGTGACTGGGGAGAAATGCTGCTGGGATCTCGGGTAGAAGCCAAGGAGGTTGCTAAACACTCCACAGGACAGCTCCCCACAACACAGAATTATCTGACCCCAAACACCACTAGTGCTAAGGTTGAGAAACCCTGTGAATAGACAGGTCATTTTTCCCTTAATGGAATTAGCACAAGCCTGCTTATTTCCAGAGGGCTTTTGCTTCTTGAAGTGCCCAGCAGGTTCGAGGGAACTCATTTTCTCAGAGAAGCCTGAAAGGAGGTGGTTGCAGGGAAAAGAAGACTCTGATTATGGAAGACTGGGTAAGGGGTAGACACTAGGCTCCTGAGTTGGCTGATCTTCAGGAAGCGTGGCATGGGCCCTGCGTGGGCATAGTTCTGAGACTAGCTCCTCTGGCCTGGCCCTCACATGGGACTGTGGTATTTCCAGAACTCTCCTGATCATGGAATACTGGATGCACACTACTATCCTGAGAGAAGACACTGGTCTTCTTTGTTCAGGTAAAGAGAGGTATTTCATGCTGAAATAGAATCTCCCCATTTCCTCCATTTCTCTCCCAGATAAAAAACTAATTCCCAGGGGCTTCCCTGGTGGCACAGTGGTTGAGAGTCCGCCTGCCGATGCAGGGGACGCGGGTTCATGCCCTGGTCTGGGAAGATCCCACATGCCGCGGAGCGGCTTAGGCCCGTGAGCCATGGCCGCTGAGCCTGCGCATCCGGAGCCTGTGCTCTGCAACGGGAGAGGCCACAACAGTGAGGGGCCCGCGTACCGCAAAAAAAAAAAAAAAAAAAGTAATTCCCAGTCCTTGTAATAGTTTTCTTTGGTTTTTGTTTTCCCTGAAAGCTATAGGAAAGAAGTTACAGAACATGCAAGAATGCACATTTAACATAAAATGGTCGTTTACAGGGTCAAAGAACTAAAGAAAGGCATTAAATGTTGCACTTCAGCTAGCAGTCGAAATCGAACATCTGGAAACTCTTCTCCAAAACGAATTCAGAGCTCTCCTGTGGCCCTGCCAGGGGACAAGTGTTCTCCCAAAAAAGTCAAGCTGGGGCTCCAACAGTCACTCACAGTGGCACCTGACTCCACGAGAACGAAGGCCCATCCTCTGGCCAGTCACCCAGCCAATATCCCTTTTGCTTCTGTACCTAAGGCTCCTGGTAAAAGGGGTGGCTCTAGAGGGAGTCCTCCCCAAGAGTGGGTCATTCAAACTAGCTCTATCAAAGGAACCATGCGGCCTGGACATTTAGCCAAAAAAGGGGCAGAAGAATCAGCTGCATCATGCTCTGAGAAAAATCCAATCGGCAACAAAACTGCCCTCGGGTGGGGAAGCAGGGCCCCTGGCCCAGGAGAAGAAGCAGTCCGTGGTAAGCTGCCTTCCCGGTGCAAGAAAGTGCAGACTGTGCAGCCAGTGCAAAAGCAGCTTGTGTCACGAGTTGAACTCTCCTTTGGCAACGTCCATCACTTAGTAGAGTACAGTCAGGGCAGCAAGGGGGGCACACCTACTAGGCCTGCCTCTGAAGCTTGGACAGACATCCCTCCACATCAGAAGGAGAGGGAAGAACATTTGCGCTTCTATCACCAGCAGTTCCAGCAGCCACCTCTCCTCCAACAGAAGTTAAAGCACCAACCACTGGAAAGGTTTTTATGCCAGTCCCGGCCTCCAGAGGGGCAGCTCCAGAATGACACCCCTCCTCCCTTCCACTCTTGTTGTGAGAGCCATGATGGAGCCCAAGCTGAGGACCTTGATGACAGCGATTTCAGTGAAGATTCTTTTTCACATGTTTCCTGTCAGAGGACCACAAAGCAGGGAAACACCCTGGAGAATAGCGAAGGCTCGTTCTTCCTTCATCAGAGGGAGCAAGGTCCTGAGGAACAGGTAGCCGAAAGGCGGCAGAGTCTGTGTTTTAGCCCCAGGACAGAAGGTGACGAGAAGGGTCTAACTGGAAGCTGGATGTACTCCAGGGACCCCGCAAGCCACAGGATAGCACTTGATCACGGCCACAGCCCAAGTCAGGTGCCCTTGGACTGGAGCAGAGAGGAGGACTCCACCTCCTCAGGGCCTCCTCCTGGAGAAAACCTGGCAGAGAAGCCTTACTGCTCACAGGCAGACTTTGTATATAACCAGAAAAGGGGGGGCGGCCCAGCCTTTGACCTCAGACAGGATGCCTTCAAAAATGAGGTTCCTCGGCAGGCTGAGGGCAGCTCACCATCCCTGGAGGAAGATGGTTGCACTTTCTCACTATCCCACATCACAGTTCCTGGATCCCCAGACCAAAGAGACACAGTGAGCACACCTCTGAGAGAAGTCAGTGAAGATAGCCCAACTGTGGCAACCAGAACAATGAAAAACAGTAACCCTTTCCAAGGAGAAGACTCTAGAGGGGAACTAGGCACATGCTCTGAGCATGCTTCTGAACTGATGGCTCCCCTCACCATGTCTCTCCTGGAGAGCCCAGATGATGAGGGCTCTCCTCCCTTGGAGCAGTCGGCCCAGGATGGAGCTGCGCACAGTCTAGTGGCAGCAGACACAGGGGGGCAAGCTGTGGGCCACACAGTGTCATCTGGTGATCAAGAGGCAGACCTGCCAATGTCTTCAGCAACTGAGCACCTGTGGCTCTCATCATCTCCCCCCGACAGTAAGCCTGGGGGTGATCTTCCAGCTCTGTCCCTGTCACCCATCCATCAGCACCCACCTGACAAGCTGCCCAACAGGGAGGCTGACCTGGGGGAGCCCTGTCAAAGCAGAGAGACTGCACTCTTCTCCCAGGGGCACTATGATGGCGATGCTGAGACAGAGCTGGGCTGCTCCCAGGGTTTCCCAGAAAAATCCTGCCTCACCATACATACTGGGGGACCCCACTCTGGGCCTACATTCACCCCCCAAACAGGAAGTAGTGATGTGGCTGACCAGCCCTGGGCCCAGGAGAGAAAGCACCTGGCAGGGCTTGGCTGGCAGGAGCTGGATTTGTCCACAGATCCCATCAAGCTGTCTTGCTACAATGAGGACATCACGTGGCTCAAACGCAGGCCAATCCCAAGGTACTTAGCAAGGCTAGGTTCTCCCAAGACTGCCAGGACACTCCGTCAGCCCATCCTGGGGCACGCACAGTAAGTTGGACTTTCCTACCTAGACTTGAGCCCCTTTGGCACCCCTACTCCCACTACAGCTGAATGTTTTGTCTGTTCTGGGAATGGCTGTGGTTGGCTCAGAGAAAGGCTTTTTGTCCACCTTATCAAGGGAGCCTGCCTAGATGCATCTGACATGAACAGCAGGAATAAAATGTATTGGAGCAGGCCTGCCAGGTAGGGTAGGTGGGATGTGAGTGAAAGAAGGGAGGATCTGACCCTATAAGTAAGCCTAAGACCTATGGTGAGATCAGAATCCTCTTCTTCATTCTGTTGGGCCTGTGCTCCTGGAAGTGCTCCCCAGGGACACAGCAGCAGCAGCCTTGTGACCCCAGAGCCAAGGCTGGCTGGTCACCTTCCAAGATGGTGAAGGTAAAAAACAGGGGCTGGTGATTTGTGCTGCTTTCCCTGAAGGAGGCTGTGGATGGTACAGCAGAATGAGAGAGCCTTTGAGAATGTGAGAGAAAGGAGGGCAAGAGGTCTAGCAGCATCAGAGGCCCAGGAGCAGGAAGGCAGGGCAGGCCTATGGGAACAGATGCTTCCTATGTGAGGCTGCGGCCCTCTGCTAGGGCTCCTGATACCTGGGCAGACCGTCTGCCAGCTGCTCGCTGGGGCTCAGGCCTGGGCCTTGGGCGAAGAGAAGGGCGTGTAGGGATGTGCACCTCTACAAGGTAGACAGTCTTGCTGTTTCCGTGGTCTCTATCCATCAGTGGAGTCTGACACAGTCAGGTCTAATGACCCTGTAGATGTTTCTAAATTTGGGGATCAGAGGATGGGGGGATGGTCAGTGGTAACCTAGAGGTTGGAGGTCACAAGCTAGGGAAGATAACATGCTGAGCCCAGAGGTTTTATTAGCTGGATTCTTCTGACAGAAGGCAGATCCTCCAGCTTCTAGCTCAAACCCCCTTGCTTTGGTCCCTGAACTCCCCAAAGAAAGTAGAAATCACAGCAGGCTAGGTGGCTGGCTCTACCTTGTGCCAAGTGTGCCAGCTGCAGTGGCACAGCCTTGAGCCTTCTTGCAGGGAAGATGTGGGCAGCTCCTGTGGAGGAGAAGCAGCATCCAGCCCTGTGCCTCAGTGTATCTGGAGGCAGGGGGCTGCTCCAGAAGCCCATCTCTTCTCAGAATCTCATTTGTACCCCCCTAGCCCCTTGACAAGGCCTGAAAAGAATGGGTGAGGGGCAGGAGGTGCTGGGGAGCTGGTCCTGGTCACAGCCTCGGCCTCTTTGGGCAGAAGCAGCTCTTGGCCTGGAAATGAGGCTCACTTCCAGAAAGCTGCCCAGGAGAGATGGGAGGCCCGGAGGACCACAGCATCCCCTCTGGTTCCCAGGCAGGTACTCATCCGAGCACACCAGGAACAGCTGGATGAAATGGCCAAGCTGGGCTTCAAGGAGGAGACCCTGATGAGCCAGCTGGCTCCTAATGTAAGTGGTCTTGGCCGGACTCTCAGGGGTTGTTGGAAATTAGCCTGCAGCTAGTTTGACAGTCATCCTTTTTTGATGCAGCTGTGTGTACAGAAAGGGTCTGCTGTCACACTCTAACCTTGTTGAGGCCTTGGACCTGCTCTTGCCACCCCTCTGAGTTGGCTTTAGGGCGTGCAAGGACAGGTGGGAGATGGTGCTACACTCCCCATTCCCAGGCCAAAATGTTTCCAGCCTCTGTTCTTTGCCATTCTGCCCTCCTAGTGGCTTGTTGGTGCCCCTCCCTGTGATGGTAACAGTGACTTACTTGCCTTATGCAGACCAGAGGTACTTCTACAAAACCACCCTTCTGCCCTGCGAAATACCTCTCTGTGTAGAAAAGTGGTCCCACACTGTGCCATGGTGACTGTCCTGCAGATTTTCCAGCTGGAGGAAGGGCCTGGGCTCTGAAATCTTCATACAAGAGAAGGGACTAGAAAAGCTGATCTGGCAGCAACAGCAAAAGCTCCACTTGTCCTTTGTTTCCTTTCCAGGATTTTGAAGATTTTGTGACCCAGTTAGATGAAATCATGGCTCTGAAGTCCAAGTGCATCCAGAGTCTGAGGAGCCAGCTGCAGCTATACCTGGCCTGCCACAGGCCAGCTGCGGCCCCTGAGAGGACAGCGGTGTCTTAGAACAAGATCCAGTATGTGGTGGCTGGGCTCTCAAGAGCTGGAGGGCCTCTGCCAGGTCCCCCTACAGATATCAGAACCCACTCCCTGGTCCTGCCCATGCTAGCCTCTCCCTAGCCACATGTGGCCTTGGCTGGGCCCCAGCCCCTCTCTCAGGGCCAAGCATCCTTCCCTCAATTCTAAGCACAGGAGCATCTGTAAGGAAGGACAGATCAGCCTGAAAAACTTAATAGGCCCCTCCCTTTTCTTTGGGACTGGAGGAGGATTTGCCTTTACTGACCCCTTGTCTGTGGAAACACAGGTCTAATAACCCTGTAGATGTTTCTAAATTTGGGGATCAGTGGATGGGGGGATGGTCAGTGGTAACCTAGAGGTTGTGTTGAGGTCACAAGCTAGGGAAGATAACATGCTGAGCCCAGAGGTTTTATCAGCTGGATTCTGTGCCTTTCTCCAGGACTTGGTCAAAAATGAAAACATTGGTGCTAGTGGGGCGGGGGAGGGTGAGCTCTGCCCCATCAGCCCTTGGAGATTGATTTGGGACTTTAGTTAGCTTTTGAAAATGTAAAATGAATAAACCTTGATGTCTTTAATAGCAGCAGATGTGGGACAGGCTTTATGCTTCCAGTTCCCCTCCCTCCCTGCAATCCAGTATTTAGACAGAAGAGGGTGCTCGCGTCACTGCATTATTCTTTTCCAATCTCTACCTTGTGCTGGGACCATCCACCTGCGTCATGCTCTGGCTCCTGTCTGTGAATCCTCACCCCCACGCCCTCACGGAATAGTGGAAGAGCTGCAGTTATCTCAGGCAAGTCTGTCTCCTAGCCTCACCCTCATCCGGGACTGCCCTGGCAATCTACTCCCCCCTCAATGGCCTGTGTTCAGGGTCTTGGCACTGAGTGCTCTGGTCAGTAGTGTGAGATGAGAGTGAAAGAAGGGAGGAGTAAAGCAGTTCTACACACATACACGCACACCTTCATGTGAGTTCCTTCTGTATCTTTTTAGCAGAAAGAAGCTTAAGAAATACCAAGTGGCCTCCAGGTGGCCCACTTAACCAAGGCCACCCTGGAACAAGTTGAAATTCATGTCAAAGCCCTTGGCCCTGGCACCATTTTGGTATGAAACTTTGATTTCCTACAGGTAAAGGATAACTTTTACAGGTTTTTAAAAGAAGGGTTTAATTAATTTTAAAGGCCAGAAGAGGGGCTTTCTGAGACAATGGCCATGCCTGACCTGACCACCAGAGGGCAGCCTCTTTCCAGCTTGGTGCTTCCCAGCCCAAAGGTTCTGTACCCGCTCCTCGCGTGATCACTAAAAAAAAATTAGAGACCCATCCAAGCCAAGAGCACAGGAGGGACTGTGGGGCAGTATTAAGTATAAGGACAAGAAACTCTAGGGATAAATCTAGTTCCATCAGCTACATCAGCACTACTGAGAGCTAATAAAGCAGTCTGAATCCCAGTCCTGCCTGTGGAACACATAATTATGCATGATGCTGCTCAGAGGACAAGGGGCTTGTTCCTCATTTCTGAGTGATTCCCCTGAAGGCCCAGCCTGTCTCACCGCCACAGTCAGTCTTGCAGGAAGGCATATGTCTATGTCCTTGACCCAGAGACTGGGCTAGGTCAAGTTTAAACAGACCCTTGTCTACACCTGCCTTTACAAACCGAAAACCAGGGCAGACTGGGGGGCCAGCTCCTGGGTCCCATGGCCCTAAGAGTTGGAAGAAAGTACTGAAATGACAGAAAATGGTTAGCTCCTGTTCCATCCCCAGCAAATCCCTTTACCACTCACTCACTTCCACCCTGCAGTATAACAGTCCTTGGCAATAAAGAAGTTATCACAGCAGGATATACCTTTTAGATTTTTATTAGTAGTTCTCTCTGAAAAATCAAAATAGTTAGCAAATTACTTTAGATTCATCAAGACTGTATATCCTTTGTATTTAGATCTTTAATGATGTACAACATAATACAAAACAAACCAAAGACTAATTTCTATGACTAGGTGTTATTCATTGTGTCATCCTAGAGCAGGGGGCTGGAGGGAGAGGCTGTTCTCCAGGGAGAACTGAGGTGGAGTTAGTGCTGGGTGACTAAATCACAGCCTCTTTCTTCCCCACTTGATGTGCTAGGAAGGGGCCAATGATTTCTTAAACTGACAACTGTTTTCTAGAGCAGGGGTCTCTAAAATCTCGGGTAGCAGAAGACTGTGGTCCAAACCAGGCCAAAAGAAACAGGCTGGGGCAGGGAAGTATGGTAACTGCCTGGCAGAAAAGGCAAACTCAGGGCCCCAAGGGGAAAAGGGCATTCTTTGCACCTCAGAGACATTGCAGAGCCAGTGTGTGACATCGTTAAAGGGGGAAAAAAACAAAACCCTGGAAGAACCTTTCGATTGCACTCAACTTGGATTAGAGGTCAGTCCACCCTTGCAGAGAAGGGAAACATCTAGCCCCAGAGCAGCACTGAGTCTGGCCCTCCCACCTCCTTCTCCCCAACTCCTTTTGGCAGCTGGGACAGGTTTCGGCTGAGGCCATACAGACCCCAGAAAGACCAAAGAAGTCTCTCTGGATGGCCAAGGTGGGAAGGACACTTCTCAGAATACAAATACTTTTACTGTGGAAGGAGCCGGGACAGTTCCGGGGGCATATGCACGCGCAAATCTTCCCCACTTTCTCCCCAGCTCAGGACCTAGGCTCATAGAGACTTGGCAAACAGTCTCTACACCTGACCTTCCACCCCCAAAAGAAAATCCGGAAGCTTGCCCCTTCTTCCCCACAGGTGGTCTCCTCAGGGCCTTCGGCGGGTGGGGGGGGGGCTCCGTGGCAGGGCCTAGGCAGGGCCTGGTCTCAGCTGGCTCCCGCCCGAGCCATGAGGTCTTCCAAAGCATTGTCCTGGTCATTGTTGTGTAATAGCAGAACTTCCTTAATATCTTTCAGTTCAAAGCCCATTTCCTTAAATTTGCTCATTAACTGAAGAAACTCCATCATCTAAGGGAAATAAGAGAATACAGACTCAAGAAAGGGGTCCAAGCCACACAGCACAGCTGAGTGGAGGAATATGTGTATAAGGGGGCTGCTTGGGGGAGCGTTCTTTGCCGGAGCCTCATGAGCCTCTCTGAGGTCCCCTAGCAAGCAGAGGAGGGCAGTAGAGGAAGCGAGGCTGTGGAGGAAGACAGGTTGATGCCATGGCCAATCGTCCATCAGGAGCCATGCCCAGTCCCAAACCTTGCTGACCTTCACTCAGGTCCCACCATCCACATCTGTGTTCCCACCCAGCAGGATACTGAACCCAGAAATGGCTGCTTTCTGGCTAGCAGCCTAGGTGAAGTGACTAGCAATCTCCCCCAACATCCAAAAATATGGCTTTTTGCCCAGGTCATTTTTCCCGTCTCTTCCCTGGGATTCTAGATAGTCTTCAACCCGATACTTTATCTGAGCCAAACTAGCCAAATGCCTTTCTGGACATGAGAAATTCTGTGCTTCAACTACCTCTGCCTACAGTCACTGGAAGGGATGAAGGTTGTAGTCCAGGAGGACCAAGACAGACTACTTTGTCCCTTCTTTCCAGAGGGTTCCCGTGAAGCATGAAGGTTCCTACCTTTTCCTCTGAACACTGCTGCATTTCCAGAGCCTCTTCCACTAAAAGAGGGTCAAAGCCCTTCTCACAGAGCTGTCCATGTGCAAAGAGATAGTCGAGAATCTAAGAAAAGAGAAAGGTTTAAGCACCTATTGCCACTCTTGTCTGCGCTTCCCAAAAGTCTTACACAAACCTACAAGTGTGACATCTGCTCCCCACCCTGGCTATTAGATCCTAGATAGGACTTGATTTTGTGCCTTGAATTGTGTCCAACACAGCAGTACCTCAGTGGCTACTTGCTGATAGGTACACCCTTCTAAACATGCATAGCCATTTTTCAAAGGAGTTCCTGTCACAGCTGACTCACATCTCCCAGCTGATGTCAATTCCACAGCCTAGGCAGGATATTCTTTTTTTTTTTAATGGTGACTTTTCTTTTTTCTAAATTTATTTATTTATTATTATTAGCATCATTATCATCATTGGCTGCACTGGGTCTTCATTGCTGCGCACAGGCTTTCTCCCTAGTTGTGGTGTGCAGGTTTCTCACTGCAGTGACTTCTTGTCACAGAGCACGAGCTCTAGGCACATGGGCTTCAGTAGTGGTGGCACGTGGGCTCAGTACTCGTGGCTCATGGGCTCTACAGCACAGGCTCAGTAGTTGTGGCGCACGGGCTTAGTTGCTCCGTGGCATGTGGGATCTTCCCGGACCGGGGCTCGAACCCGTGTCCCCTGCACTGGCAGGTGGATTCTTAACCACTGCGCCACCAGGGAAGTCCCAAGATATTCTTCTAAGAAACCACCCAAGTCAGAAAGTGCCCCCAAGGTTTAGGACTCCAGTACACTATTTTGGAACTCCCTGGGCAGTCCTGACAGGATAAACATTTCTGGAAGAAGACATCTGACCATACCTCAAGCCTAGAATGCTGTCTCAGGAGAGGCAGAGAAGGGGATAACTGGGTAACAGTCAACAACTCCAATACTCTCAAAGCTCTCCTTCAGCCTAGGTCTCAGAGCAGCCCCCAAAGCAGAAGCTGCAAAGCACTGCTGCTGAGGCTGCTGGTTTGCCCAACAAAGCACCCTGAGTCCTGCCCACACCCCCTCAAGTCACAGGAAAAGACAACGGTGCTGTGAGTCTGAGGGACTCTAGGATAAAGGCAAGACACTATTCCAGCTCCAGAGATGTGGGACCTCTCTCCTACCCCCGCCCTGCCCCATGGCTGACTAACCGCTCACCTGCTCAATATTCTCTCCTTTCTTCTTCATGGCTTTCAAGACACACTCATATGAGTAGCCCATGCTGACCACCGTCTCCACACAATGCCGCTCACTGGGGGACAGCGTCTGCAGTTCAGAGTAAGCCTGGGGACAGCTGGGAGTGTTGGGCACTTGTGACATTGAGAGATTAGGAGGTGTGACCTGGTGGTGGAGAAACAAAAGGATTAAGGCAAGAAGAAAGACATGTAGCCCAATCCAGGGGCTTGTCGTTTCTGACCTAATGAAACCTCCCAGTCAAGCAACCTGCCTGCAAGCAAGGGCCAGGTTTCTGGCCAGACATCCTGAAGAAGACTGAAGAGTGGTAGGGGAGCTCCAGCTGAGAGAGAGAAAAACTGGGAAGACACCTGCAACTGTGGCTGTCCTCTGCCTTCATCCCACCTTGCAGAGTGAGGAAGCACCACAAGAGCCACATGCCCTTCCATGCCCAAACCCCCTGGGCTTGAGGTGGAGAAAGAAGTTCTGAAAACTACATTCGGGACTGATGCCCAAGCTGGCTGCTGTTATTTCTCTCCAAGGCTCCTTTATCCCTTTCGTAGGCTGCCGTATCTGAGTCCTAAAGGGATCAGTAACCTCAAACACCCCCACTCTGGACTGACTGCCAGTAATGTGTCCATCCTCGCTTCTACTATCGCTGGCTGGGCAGAGACTGCCAGCGCAGTTCCCACACTTGGCCAGCTCAGGGCTCCCGTGCTCTGAGGGCACTCCATCTCTGCCCCACACCATGCACTGTGCTTTGATTCCCTGCAATAGCCGCTGTTGTACGGAGCCAAGACTGAAGGACTGCTACCCACTCCAGGCTGTGCCCTCAAGGACTGGACTGTGGTCTCTAGGGCCCTGCTGCTACTGGACCTTACTAACCCCAGCCTGACTGGTGGACAGATTCCCAGGATTAAATCCTCCCACCACTTCTGATAATGAGTCAGCCCCAAGGCAAAAAGGCAGCTCACTCCCAGGCCAAAGGACAGAACCACCATGGGAACAAGGTCACAAGCTGTTTGACAGCTTGGCCCAGCTCTGAAGAACCAGGGAAAGTTTTTCAACAAAATTTTCTTTATTTCTTTTTTTTTTTGCGGGGGGCCGGGGTGGGGGAGGGAGGAGGGAAAGGAGCCTGCTATCCTAAAAGCATGTTCAAAATTATATAGCTCCGGACTTCCCTGGTGGTGCAGTGGTTTGAAATCCGCCTGCCAATGCAGGGGACACGGGTTCGAGCCCTGGTCCGGGAAGATCCCACATGCTGCAGAGCAACTAAGCCCGTGCACCACAACTACTGAGCCTGTGCACCAGAGCCCACGAGCCACAGCTGCTGAAGCCCACGCTCCACAACTACTGAAGCCCACGTGCCTAGAGCCCGTGCTCCACAACAAGAGAAGCCACAGCAATGAGAAGCCCGCGCACCACAATGAAGAGTAGCCCCTGCTCGCCGCAACTAGAGAAAGCCCGTGCGCAGCAATGAAGACCCAAAGTGGCCAAAAACAAACAAATATTTTAAAATATATTATTAAACTAAAAATAAAATATTAAAAACAAATTATATAGCTATAACCGGATGCTCTCCTCCAAGTCAGCTGGGAAAAACCAAGAAGATTCTACAGGCCTAAAAGCCAGTAGTTTCTGCTTAACCATCTCACCCACAGCATACTCCAGGCAGTCCAATCGTGGGGCTCAGTCATTAGGTTACAGGAGTCACGACAGGGCATGGGAACTGCATCACACCCTCTGGCCACTGCAGGCCCCAAGATTGTCTCTCTCTTTTCAGGGGCAGGCTCTACCTGGGCTTGAGAATACCAATAGCCAAACAGCATTTTGGTCGCACTGCTGGCACAGTACTTATTACACACAGTATGAGCTCCTAGAGGTTAGTTTCCATGACACATGCATTTCTAGATGCCTAAGGCCTGGCTTTGAGCTTGAAACTTACCCCTAATCAGTTACTGAATAAGTGGAGCTCTATTAGGATTTCAAAGGGGGGATTTTCATTTAACACAATAAGTTGACACTGATTCTCCTCCCCTCCAAAACCCACTAAAATGATAATAAAATAATTAAAACTGTATTAACCTTTAAGGTCAAAGAAAAAGAGGGAACAGCAGAGGACAATATATTTCAATGAAATTTTAGAAGGTGGAATGCTAATGGAGGCAGAGTAATGGGCAGAGGCAATGAAGTTACACGCCCCTGGAGACCCCGAGAGAGACGGGTTCAGCATTTGGAAGCACCGGGTACTGTTGGGATAAGGCAAGAAACGAAGGCAGTGATCAGAGCAGAAAACCCTCAGGCAGACCTTCCCCACCTCACCTTTGCAGGAGGCAGAACATTAAGTCTCTAGAAAACGTGAGCCAAAAGCACTAAGGATACCAAGCACAGCATATGGCAGAGTGAGGTGCAAGAACCAAAAGGGACTAAGTAACTACACCAGCATTCCCCACCTTCTTTAGCATTCAAGCAGAACTCTCTAGATAAATTTTAATAGCCCCCAAGACCTTCACATGTTGATGTTTTGCAGAGCTCCCCTCAAAGCCAACTAACCTTCAGCCTATAGTGAATCTTCATGATCAGCAAGCACACCCCAACATACACATTCTCCGTTTTGATTTATTTTAGTGCCTCACTCTTAAATGTGAATAGAAAGCCAAAGCCACCAACATAAGACCAAACCAGAAGAGGGAAAAGACAAAACACTTGGAAATTTAAAATAAAGTAAAAATTTTATTTAAAAGATTATGATATTAAAAAAAAAAAGGGTTATACACAGGCAAGGATATATCCCAGAAAGTAAAACATAAAGTCAAAGAGATAGAAAATACAAAAAAGAAAATACAAAGCAATGAACCACATCAACCAGATTTTGAAAACTGAGCTGAGCCTTTGGATCCAGGAGGGCCAAGCACAATGAATGAACAAAGCCCATCACTGGTAAATTTCTAATCTCCAGAAATGAAGGAAAGAAAGCTTGTGGGAGTAGGGGAAGAAATCAGAATAGCACTGTATTGCTAGAAATCAGTGGAGCTTATACTTAAATTTGAATTTTTTTTTTAAGGGAGCAATGTCTTAAAAATTCTTGAAGAAAAATGACCTTCAACTAAGAAATCTAAATCCAAAGTATTATTCACATGTGAGGGTAAAATTAAGACATTTTTAGATATTCAAGGACTCAAAAATAGGACTTCCCTGGTGGCGCAGTCGTTAAGAATCTGCCTGCCAACACAGGGGACACGAGTTTGATCCCTGGTCTGGGAAGATCCCACATGCTGTGGAGCAACTAAGCCCACGCGCCACAACTACTGAGCTTGTGTTCTGCAGCCCACGAGCCACAACTACTGAAACCTGCACACCACAATTACTGAGCCCATGCGCAGCAACTACTGAAGCCCGTGTGCCTAGAGCCCGTGCTCCGCAACGAGAAGCCCCTGCACTGAGAAGCCCGCGCGCCGCAACGAAGAGTAGCTCTCACTCACTACAGGTAGAGAAAGCCCGCACGCAGCAACAAAGAACCCCCCCCCAAAAAAGACAAAATCAGACAGGTTGACCAACATGCTTGAATGTATTTGAACAAGAAAATTATCATTAGGTCTTTGGCAGCTCTTTTGGAGCATTTGGACAAAATTAGCAACAGGCACAAAGAAACCATGCAGACTTTTTTAATGGGGCAGTTAAACTAGAGAAACAAAAAGCTACCAAAAAAATCATCATCATCACCAGAGTACACCATCTGAACTCAGTAATAAATATTTACCCAACCATAATAATATGAACAATAACATTAACTGAACCGAAATTTGTGATATAAATATGATGGGAGGTACAGGAAGAAGGTAGAGAAGGGGCTATTATCAGAGCTAAATCCTCAACTACTGCAACAGGAAGTATAAACCTGTCTAAAATTGATAAATTTAGAAAAATGTAAGCATCTAATTCAGAAATACAGAGATAAATCCCAGCATAAACAGTTTAAAGGTCAAAAGTGCCTGACTATGGGAAGCAAAACTGGAACTGGGGAGAGGTGAGGCAGGGAGCTACTGTTTTTCAATACAAGCCTTTTAAATGCTACTTGATTTCATTAAAATATGTTTGTAGTACTTTGATAAAAATAAATTCATTTTTTATTTTTATTTATTAAAAATGTTTTTCATTTATTTCTTTTTTGAGGCTTCCTATTTCTTCCTTTTCTTTTTCTTCTTTTTTTGGCTGTACCACATGGCTTGTGGGATCTTAGTTCCCCAACCAGGGATCGAACCTGGGGCCACAGCAGTGAAAGCGCCAAGTCCTAACCACTGGACTGGTAGGGAAGTCCCTCATTTTTTAAATCTAGAGATGGAGAAGGACTCTACTGTAAGTATTAAAGCAATGGCAACATAAGAAACGATCAACAGATTCAAACACCGAAAAGCTAAGAGATTGTATGTAATGAAAATTATTTAGGATACAATTTAAAAGCAAACTGGCACTACTCGTATGCTTCTTGGCCAAAATTAGTAAATTGAGAACTCAGAAGAATAAGGAAAAAGGCAAATATTTTGCTGAAGTAACTGTGAAAAAGTGGGAAATAGATATCCATAGCCGGAGAAAGAGAACCCAATGGCAGAATGAGCCTAACCTGTGAGCAGAGCAAGACTCCTTGAAGGGTTGAGGGGCAGTGGGAAGAGGCCCTGGTGCTAGGTCAGGCAGGTCCATGCTGGACACAGAATAAGGGCACATCACAAGATTGTTCCTCTTAACATGATCCCATGGAGTTCTCAACTTCTAAGATTAGTTTATATAAAACAGTGAAACATGAAATCAAAATCTAAAAAATGAGACCCAAACACTGGGCCTGAAATAGCCGACAAGAACCAAATTCCAGGAACACTTCCCTAGGAGTTCCTATTTGAAGGATGTATACAGTCCAGCTGACCACCATCACCACCCACCTGCCTCAAGTCCCTATCTTGGAGAGAAGTGCTTCTCTCACTGGGAAGCTCCTACCGTGGGCCTCAAAGACTCACACTAAGGATAGAAAGCCAGGATGGGAACTAGGCTTTGCTCCCTGGAGGTAAGGGTCATGACTTCCTTAAAAGATCACCAGAACTCTGGGCTTCCCTGGTGGCGCAGTGGTTGAGAATCCACCTGCCAATCCAGGGGACGCGGGTTCGTGCCCCGGTCCGGGAGGATCCCGCATGCCACAGAGCTGCTGGGCCCGTGAGCCATGGCCACTGAGCCTGTGCGTCCGGAGCCTGTGCTCCGCAACAGGAGAGGCCACAACGGTGAGAGGCCCACATACCGCAAAAAAAAAAAAAAGATCATCAGAACTCCAACTCTGTTTATATTTGCCCCCCAAAGGCAGTCAGTCCCCAGGCCAGGGAGAAGCATGGTTTCCACTGACACTCTAAGTCGGTGGGGGTGGGGGAACCTTTCAGAGTGCTTTTAATTCCTCTAAAGCACACAATGAGTCACAAAGCGAAGAGGAGTATCCTGCTGACCAAAGTCCAACCACAAACCAGGAGGAATTAGGATAAGGTCCACCCTAGGAGATGTTATGCACTCTATTTAGTTTCTCTGGGCCAGGGTCCATGGAAGTTTACGGGCAGCAGTAAGCTCTGACAATGGAAGCACTCACACAGAGAAAATCATTTACCAAGAATGTCACTGCTGGGAACTTGCACTCTATGTAAGGCAGGCCAAGGCTCATCTTTTCTACCAGCTAATAGCAGGCTTATTATGGTCTCTCAGAGATTTCCCACTAATACAATCAGGCTCCTTTCTGGCTCTAAATACTGTCTTGATATGCTGTCATTTAAAAAATCTGAACTGGTGTAGCAAAAGGTTCTTGGTCTTCTATGATTTCTATTCTATAATGCAATTGTTCTGTGGGGCTGAAACAACCACATAAAGTAACCTCCCTATATATGTATGCATCTCTCTTGTGTGACAAATCAGATTTTCTTCAAGATGATACAAATTACAACTTTCGTATCAATCCACCCTTCAACACTAAATCTGACTTCCAACCTTCCCCTCTCCCTCCCTTTGGAGAAAACTGCACAATTCTTAGTAGTAAGAAAAAAAAAGTAATTGCAGGATTAAAACCTATAGGTTTAAAAATGACAAATTTCTATCTTTTGCTGAAACTTCCAATACAAATTATGCCCCAGTTACTAAAGTACCGCCCAGTTTGAAAAACATAACCCCAAATTAGTCAAACACAAAAGAGCCAAACTTCAAGGCAGAGTGAGATGGAAAGAGGAAGGAGAGGGAGGTAGGGAGAAGATAAAAGGAGGAATACCAAGCAACCATAAAAAAATTAAGAAAGCTAATAGGAAAAAGTAAAAAGGTACAAAGAAAGAAAGCCTTTAAAAAATGCAAACACAAGACATGGCAGCACAGAAAACAACAAATTGATTAGGCAGGAAAACATCATTCACATGATACACATTATCTTTTTGAAGGAAAAGACCAAAAAGATGCAGGGAGGAATAAGCCAACATTAACCAGGTTAGGTGCAAAGCTAATAATCTCTGTCCTCAGAAAAATAAACAGAACTACATATACTTAATGTAAGCAAGGTCAATTTGGTCATGCCCCATCCTGCCCTAAACCTTGCAAAGAAGAATGTGAGGGTGGCAACTGCTGGGTAGAATTTAGAAATCTGTGGAGCTTTAATTCAGGGGGATTTAAAAGGCTTACTGTGGGACTTCCCTGGTGGCACAGTGGTTAAGAACCCGCCTGCCAATGCAGGGGACATGGATTTGATTCCTGGTCTGGGAAGATCCCACGTGCCGTGGAGCAACTAAGCCCGTGTGCCACAACTACTAAGCCCTAGAGCCCACGAGCCACAGCTACTGAGGCCGTGTGCCACAACTACTGAAGCCCGCGTGCCTAGAGCCCATGCTCCACAACAAGAGAAGCCACCACAATGAGAAGCCCGTGCACCACAACTAGAGAAAGCCCGCCCGCAGCAATGAAGACCCAACGCAACCAAAAATAAATAAATAAATTTATAAAAGGCTTACCGTGGGACAGGTATTTGGAGGTGATGATTCTTCTGTGCACACAGACAAGACAGAGAGGGAAGGCATCTGGGAATGGGTGAGGGTTGGCACCTCTGTGCCACTGTCCAAGTTCAAAGCTGAAAGCCCAAGAGCATGATGCCCATTGAGCTCACTGGCACTGCTTTGGGTGGAAGGCTTTAGGGAATTCCGGAACGTGCCACTGCGGAGGCAGGATGTGCTATGGAAAGTGCTTGCCATCTTGGCTGTCTTCTGACTGCTGTCATCAGAGTCAAGTTTGGGGAAGGACAGGGACTTGATATTGCTTACTGCAGGGATGGGGGGAAGGGACACTTTGGAAGACAGCGACATCTTTTCACAGTTGCCCAACTGTGGTAAGGTTATAAAGCCATTGGGTTTGTGAAGAGGCTTGAAATCTAGGGTTGCCCGCTCCAGGGATGCCAGGACCTCCTCATCCTGTAACACAGACCCAGAGCCACCTCTAGGCAAGTTACTGTCCAATAACTGGGCCATAATGGGTCCACTGGTTCCTACCAGAATGTTTCTCAGCTCTTCCTTCTCATCAATAGTTTTTAACTCCAGATTATCAAACGGGTCTTCTTCACACTCAAAGTCAGCAGGATTGAAATCTGCCTTTGTGTGGGGTGGGCTGAGAACTTTCTGTTTTGTGGCACTGCTGCTGACCCGAGTCGGCATGAGGATGCTGTTGTGCTGTAAGCTGGCAAGGATGGGATTGATAGGAGGTGGCATTGTGGCTGTACCGTGAGTCTTGGAGAAGCTCATTTTGCTGTCACCCTCTGGGCCACTCTTAGAATTCACCTTAGCTTCTGCTTCCTCAGCCTTGCGCTCTGCTTCCCACTGGGCTTCTTGGATTTTCTTAATATCTTCAGCCCACTCAATGGTTTTCTTTTCCAAAGAGAAGTCATACTGCAAAGATATATCAGATAAAGGAAGTGTGAACCCAGGTGGCTGCCCCCCCCCCACCCAATTCCTCCACCCAATTCACTTCTTCCTCACCCTGGCAAGGCAGCATTTATTAAGGTGTATGGGAGGATCCCCACTCAGGAAAACTAAGACTTCCTAATCTTACTTGATTTAATCAAACTATGCTCCCTGGTTACTTCTAGAAATTAACTAGAAAGAGCTCCTCTCACCTCTAATCCTACATACCAGGCCAAATGTACCTTGCCACTTCCCTTGCTTCTCTCCCCTCAGGCTATTTCCCTTCTTAGAATTCTTCATTGGTGGCTCAGGCAGAACTCAGCTGCCTCCTCTATAAAGCTTTCCTGATGGCCCATTCCTTCCTCTGAACTCTTACATAGTGTCTGTCTCTATTATTTGATGCTGAGCACATGTGACCACAAGTAGCTTTAGTCTTCCTCTAAACATTTCCCCAACACTATCACAAGCCTCTTGTGGGCAGCAACTGGGCTTTAGACCCTCTTAAGGTCTCCATTATCTAACACAATGCCCTAAATAGATCCCGCACTCAATAAAAACAACAGCCCCTAGTATTTAAGCACTTACAAGGTGCCATGCATGATTCTAAGCACTTTTTATATATTAGTTCTCTAGATTTTTTCAGCAATTACAGGGGCTATGCTCAAGGTCATAAAGCTGTTAAGCGGTAGAGCCTGGATCTGAACCCAGGCAGTCTGACAACAGATTCTATGCTCTAAACCACTACCAAATTACAGTGAACAGACTGTACTCTAAATGTAGAAAAACTGCTTATTAAGAAATCTAGACATAACCAAATTAAGATTTTACGATACAAACTCAACAAAAAGCAAACAACCTGATTAAAAAATGGCCAGAGGATCTGAATAGACATTCTTCCAAAGAAGCCATATAGATGGCCAAGAGGCACATGAAGAGATGTTCAACATCACTAATTATTAGGGAAATGCAAATCAAAGCCACAATAAGATATCACCTCACGCCCAGCGAAATGGCTATTATCAAAAAGGCAAGAAATAACAAGTGTTGGAGAGGATGGGGAGAAAAGGGAGCCTTCATACACACTGTTGGTGGCAGTGTAAACTGGCGCAGCCACTGTGGAAAAGAGTAAAAGCTAAACAATGTGTGCACATTCAAGGTTGGAGGCGCGATAAGAGTAAAGAGGAGAAAGGGAGAGGAAGGAGGCCTACCATGACCTAGAGCCACGGTAGGCCTAGAGTTTTAGAGTAGAAGAAACATAATAAAGTGCCTCAGGTCATCCCTAAACGTTTCAGCTTCAAACAACACAAAAGAAGCCTGGAAACGCACATGTCAAGAAGTTCACTTACACACCCTGAGCCAGTTACTGGGCCCCAAAAAGACACTTGGGGGATCACAGGGCTTCCTTTCTACCACTAACTGAATAGTGAGAAAATAGCACTGGGCAAAGGTTGCTGCTTCTAACTGTGGAGGAAATCCAATTATGCAACTGGTTTCCTCCATCAAAAACTGAGGCTGTGACCAACTTCCCACTGCCTGTAAACACAGATCTCTGAAGTTTTACTCCCAAAAACAAGTGTAAATTTCTTTCCTCTTTAGTGCTTTTTTGTTTTTTTGTAATTACCAAAGTAATGTAGAATACTTGGAACATAAGAAAAAACAGAAAGGAAAAAACAGCAGAAATATTACAGTGAAAAAGAATGTGATTTTTGAGTGTACAATAATAAATAATAACATCATCTAACATTTATGGAGTACCAGGAACCAGAATAAGCATTATAAATGCATTATTTTACTTAATCCTTATAAAAACCTTAAAATATGTACAAGATTACACAGCTATTACATGGCAATTCCAGCCCATGAATCGCTGAACCAGAGTCTGCTCTAAACCGTGACACTAAAGGCCACCCTCCACTACTGTGGCCACTACCACCATTTCAGTGAAAACTTTCCGGACCTGGGTGCAAAGGTTTATGTATGTTTTACGGGCTCACTTTGATGATTTTTAATTTGAAATCTCAAGTTTGTATTGTCATGCAAGGGCAAATATGAAAAAGTTACAGGAAGCTTCAAGCTGTCTAGGGCTCTAGGTCTGACTCTTCTCTGGATAGAGAGGGAGCCAGCGCCAACACCACACCAATACCACAGCCAAATCCCCCGCTGGAGACCCTAGGCAGTCAAAGTTTAAGGAAGCTATCTGCAATTAGAGAACAAAAACACTGCAGCCAGCCCACACAGGAATGGAGCTTGGAGCCTTGATCTCCTCTTTTGTTATTAGTGGGTGTGATGAGTATGACAGGCACAGTACCAGGCACTCATTAGTGCATCACACTGATCAAACAGAAAATTCCCAGCAAAGCCTATTAACAGCAACGATGTGGGATTCCAAACAAGCCTTCTGAATGAATCAATGAGGCAGCAAATAATATGAGGACTACTGAAATAAAATGGAGGTGTTATTTAAATCATATTGCTAGCAGTATTCTGCACACAGAGTGGTATTTACTGAATATTTGTTGCTGCCAATAAAAAAGCCACCAAGGAAACAGAACAAGGTAAAACTTCATAAGGGAAATCTCTATCTCTTCTGGCCCAATAAAGTCTCCATACACAAAAGGAGTATCGATTCAGTATTCAAAAACATCTAAGATAGTCAACATTATTAGTAGCTAGAGAAATGTACATCAAAACCACCATAAGAGGGGTAATTCCCTGGCGGTCCAGTGGTTAAGATGCCATGCTTCCACTGCAGGGGGCGTGGGTTCAAACCCTGGTCTGGCAACTAGGATCCCAAATGCCACGCGGCCAAAAAACCAAAAACAAAAACCGTAAGACCACTGCACACCCATTAGGATGTACATAAATAACTAAAAAGACAGATGATAACAAAAGTTGGCAAGGATGTAGAGGAACTGGAAACTTCATGCAGTGTAGGTAGGATTGTAAAATGGTGCAGCCACTTTGGAAATTAGTCTGGCAATTCCTCAAAAGGTTAAACATAGTTAATATATGACCCAGCAATTCCACTCCTATGTATATACCCAAGAAAGCTGAAAGCATATGTCTGCACAAAAACCTGTAGACAAATGTTCACAACACAGATTTCCCTGGTGGCGCAGTGGTTAAGAATCTGCCCGCCAATGCAGGGGACATGGGTTCGATCCCTGGTCAGGGAAGATCCCACATGCCGCGGAGCAAATAAGCCCGCTCGCCACAACTACTGAGCCCACGTGCTGCAACTACGGAAGCCCGCTCGCCTAGAGCCCATGCTCTGCAACAAGAGAAGCCACCGCAATGAGAAGCCCATGCACCACAAGGAGGAGTAGCTCTGGCTTGCCACAACTAGAGAAAGCCCACACGCAGCAATGAAGACCCAATGCAGCCAAAAAAAAAAGTTCACAGCAGCATTATTCCTAAAAGCCAAAAAATTGGAAACCATCAAAAATGTCTATCAATTGGGGACTTCCCTGGTGGTCCAGTGGTTTTAAGACTCCACGCTTCCACTGTAGGGGGCGTGGGTTCGATCCCTGGTCGGGAACTAAGATCCCGTAAGCCACACAGCCAAAAAAAAAAAAAAAAAGTCTATCAACTGATGAATGGATATACATACTGTGGTATATATCAATACAATGGAATTATTCAGCCATAATAATGAATGAAGTACTAATACTTCATTCATACAATATAGATAAAACTTGAAAACACTGAAGTAAAATAAACCAGTCACATATATATTTATGAATAGTTATATATAAAAGACTAAATATTGTATTATTCCACTTATATGATATTCCAGAATAGGCAAATGCAGAGAGACAGAAAGTAGATTTAGTGGTTGCCAGGGGCTGGGGGAAGGGGAAAATAGGGAGTGACTGCTAATGGACACTGGGTCTCTTTTCAGGGTGATGAAAATATTCTGGAATGAGATGGTAATGATAGTTATGCAACTGTGAATATACTAAAAACAAATTTATTTGCATACCTTAAAAGGGAAAATTTTGTGGTATGTGAATTATATCAATAAAACTTTTATTTAAAAAATATAACTGAAGTTCTCCCACTACGATTATTTCCTAAAAAAGACTGGAAGGTAAAACAAAGAATACATTTTATTTTATTTATTTATTTATTTTCATTATTATTATTTTTTTTGGCCACACTGCCTGGCTTGTGGGATCTTAGTTCCCCAACCAGGGATTGAACCCGGGCCCTTGGCAGTGAAAACACGGCATCCTTTCCACTGGACTACCAGGGAATTCCCAATTTTTTTTTTTCAAAGAATACATTTTAGAGTAACATGGTAATTCCTTAGTAAATCCCCCTTCTTTGCCAGGAAGTTGTATTTTAAAAAATCTAGAGTCACAGGAAGAAGTGTTTGGGTGAGTAGCGTACCTTTCTGTTTTTCCATGTAACTCCTTCTCTAAACTGTAAGCTCCTTGAGGAAAGTGGTTAAGGCATTTATCTTTATCCTCAACCCTAGCAGAGCGTCACTCAAAATCAGGCAGTCAATAAGTGTGTAGGAAGTCACGTAACATGGCGCTATTTGCTGCTTTCAAGATGTAATTTTATACATTTATAAATAACTGAGCTTTAAAAATGTAAGGGCTGAAAAAGAAGCTACTGAGGAGATGGCATTTAAGCACAGTCTAGAATAGATAAATTTTTAACAAGCAGACAGCTTTTAGTATGGTGAGAAAGAGAATAATATTTCAAGTGGGGATAACAACTCATGAGAAAAGCATGGTAAAGACAGGTAATACACACAGTACATTCAACAAATTGCTACAGTATCCTGGTTTGGAGGGAATATAGAGGAGATGATGAGCTAAGGTACTCGACCATAACCTTATGTCTAGACTTGATTCAGTAAGGTTGGTGAATCACTGTAAGTTTTTAAATTCAGGAATATTATTCTAGAAACAATATGAAAAATAGAAGGAAAATGCTGTAAGCAGAGGAGCCCATTAAAGAGGCTACTGAAATAGCCCAGGTGAAAAAATAAGGTAAGGAATAACTGAATGGCAAAGGGAAGACACAGCAGAGAGAAAATACTATGTAACTTGAGTGACCAAGAAGGTAATGAGGACATTAATAGAGAGAAGGAAAGAGGGGAAGAAGCACGTCAGATGAGCAATGGGGATTTGTTTTGGACAAGGCACAGAATCCCAGGAACATACAATCAGATTACACAAAATCTGTAACAGATATATAAACATATATAAATGTGCGTGTGTGTGTACGCAAGCCTGTGTGTGAGTGAGTGAGACAGTGTGAGCCAAGCGATAACAGGAGCTATCAGAAACACAAATAAGAGACAGGAGAAATTTTTTTTCTATTTCACTATACAGCAAATTCTTACTCCTTAAAATGTTAAATGTACTAAACTTTAACTAAAAATTACCACTTACCTGTACTTCTCTGACAACCTGCAAACAATCAGGCAAGGAGAAGCCAATAGGTAGACCAACTTTAGCTGGTGTTTTGAATTTGTCTCCTATCTTAAATGGGACATCATCAAGGTAACTGAAAGTCCCTACAATCAAAAATAAAGTACAAAATATCAGCAAAGAACTTATTGTTTGTTTTGGTATAATCTTACATCTAGGATACAACATTAATTTATGCTATCCTAAGACTAGAAGTTACAGAGTTCCTTCTCTGACTGCTTACCTTCTCCTGACCCTAGATCTCTAATAAGGACTCCTATTTGAGGTTACTTGATCTTATTAGGGTTTATATTCACTTACACTTAGCATAAAAGCCAAAGTACTCATAGTAGCCTAAAAGTCCTCCCCGACGCCCATTACCTCTCTTGCCCTCAATTCCTGGCTCACTGAACTAAGTCACAGTGATCCTCTGTTCCTCAACTATGACATGGTCAAAACTACTTCAAAAATTCTGCACTGGCTGCTTCCTCTAACTGGAATGTTCTTCCCTCAGATATTCACATGGCTTACTCCTTCACCTCCTTCAAGTCTTTGCTCAAATGGCACTTTCTAAGTGAGGCTTACCCTGACCACCCTATTTAAAATTACTACCACACCCTCACCGCAGTAATCCCACATTATCATCTATCTTTTCTCCATAGCACTTATTACCTTCTAACATATATGTAATTTGCCTTTTAATTATATTTATTGTCTGTCTTGCCCAGTGGAATATAAGCTCCCTGCAGGTAAGTATTTAAGTCTGTTTTATTCACTGATGTAGTCTCAAAACCTCAGCACTTCCTGGTACATATTAGGCACTTATTAAATATTGATGATAGAATCTTCACAAAAGAACCTCCTTGATTAGGATTTCTTTAGTAAGAATCATTTTTTAATTAACACAAAGAACTACTCTAGATTTTTTTTTAAGCTACATTCTAGAGATATGGAAATATTTAAGAAGTACAGCACTTATGGAAAAAAGGAAAACCAGACAAGACCATGGCAATCAGACCAGGATTATCAGGAGACACAAACCATACACAACTGAACTGCTTTAACTCCCTAAATGTTCTCTGCCCATCACAGATGCATAATACAGAAAGATCGGGACATTATCATCGATTTATAGGGTCAGACAAAAATGAGAGTGGTTCTTGTATGTGACTCTCACTAGGTATACACTCCAAATCAGGTCATGATTTCTTTTCTGGACCAGGTTTGGGGCTAACTTAACTGGCAGAAGCATCAGGGAGAATGAAACATAGTTCATAAAATAAATTTTTCTTTTTGAGTATTAGCAGCTAGTAAAATAAGGCTTACTTCTGGGTCTCACACTAGTATATTTTCTTGAGTGCTCATGTCCAGAATAAGACAATTACACCTCTTCCATAAAGAGATTTCTCTTCCTTTTAAGAACTCTGTAGATTTCAAGACTTATCAAGCAAGGTCAGGATATACTTGTAATCTTGTCATCATTCCCATTTCCCAAGGTAGATATTGCTCTGATATACCTGAAATCCTCCAAAAGAAAGAAGAATAGGCCCCCTCTCCCACTCCTGGGGGAGGGCGTCTACCTCTTTCCCATATAACTTCTAGCTAGAATTAAAACATTTTAACTATCTCTCACTCAGCTAGCAAATTAAATCTACAACTGTGTTCAATTTAATAATTTTTCTGAGGCATAACCATAACTGTTAACACTCTAGCAAAGTTTCCAAGTTGGTCATACCTTTGTAAGTGTTCTCTCAGCTGGCAATGCCTGTCACATTCCCACCCTTATTTACTTGATTAATTATGTCTTGCCCTTTAAGAATGAGCTTAAGAACAACTCCCTTCTCAATCTCAGAATAGGTCTTACCATTCTGTATTGTTAATAATTTGTTTCCTTATACTACTCCCCACCCTGCACCAGAGACTTTGATCAAGGATTTGATCAAATTCCTATCCACACCCCCCCCAAGCTCAGCATAACATCCAGCAGATGAGATTTGCTCAATGAGAATAAATAAAGAAGACATGGTCTTACACTTCTCTTGTATTTAACTCTCACACTAACTCACACTCAATTAGTATTTATTAAAATTCAAAATGATTTACCTAAAATGGCAAAGCTAGTCCTGAAAATGTTTTAACAGAGTACTCATGCAAGATGTAAGCACATTTCTAAGGTTCTGCAGAAAGTCACAAAAATGTACCAGAGGTACCAAAAAAAAGTATCAGGTACCATCACAGCTTGCCAACAAAACTCTGGTTATAACACTAAAACCTTCTGCCACTTATAAAATGCTTTATATTATAGAGATCAAAAGCAACGCTCTTTTTAATTGTAGAGAACTTTTATCCGTCTTCCATGGAAACAGGTGCTCAAAAGTTACTGAAAGTTAGAGTCTAACTTTGGCTAGTGCCCTGATTAACTGGAAACAAAGCTGGAACTAGCATTTTCTAGGAAGCATTGGAAAGATTTACAGTCAAGTTAATAATCACAAAATTAAGTCTTTTAAGAAAATTTTAAGTATACATTCAAAGTAGGTTCATTATATAACGCACACATATTAGAAAAATCCTATCTATAATAATACTTATATGCATATATGATATACAAATCTAAGAAAACCTATCCACATTAATACTAACAAAATTTTCTTAATTGAATACTTCTATTATAGATTGGTAATGGGGAGTTGAGGGGAGAAAACCATCTGTTAAAAAGTACTATACTTGAGATATCTGAGCCAAATGATAATATCTTTCAAGAAGGGTGTTCAGTTTCCTTGCCTACCCTTTCAGTTAGGAAACTATGACAGTGTTGTATACACTGACAATTTATATTCTATAAATGGAACTAGGCCCTGGCTTAGAGACAGACCAGATCAAGTAGAACACCTTGAAACAACTGCTGTTTCCCTTCATTAGCACCAATTACAGGTAATTGCTTTAAAAAGCAGTTTCATTTCACTAACAAAGCCAATGCCAAGGTGACTTAGCACATCTTCTAACCTTCCCCCTCCCCCCTTTAAGCTCTGTTAACCAGGAATGAGTAAACAGTTTTGTGATTATTGGGAGGAGGGGGTAGGGCTAAAGGGCAAAAGGCATTAAGAGGCGGCAACAAGAAAAGCAACTTTTTGAATGATGGCCAGAGACTACCATAAGTACAATGAATGATGTTGCTATGAGGATTAAAAAGAACATTTTTGCAAATATAACCAACTATGCCTTAGGAACTATTCATTTTTATCCAATATATCAGAATATCTATTTAAAGACATCAATTTCTCTTATTTCTCAATACATTTTATTTTTTAAATAGATTCAATAAAAACTCAACCACATGGCCCAGAGAATTAAGCACTGTGGTTAACAATCTTCTGGCTCACCCCCAAGTACCTTTTAGTTTCAGTCTTTATTACTGAAAATCTTTCTAAGATGTCTGAGCCCATTTTCCTCAGTTCCATTTAGAAAAAAGAAAGTACATCTCTGATGGCTGTGGCAGTTCCTTGAAGTCAGGTTCTGCACACTGCTCGCCATTATGCTATGGTGGAAGGAACTGGGCTGAACGTGTAATGACTCAGGATAAATTCTGGAAAGGTTTCATTCTGTTTCCTTTCTTTCTAAATTGCTGATAATGTTTATGATCTTGTGACCTGCCTGTTTTTCTGAAAAAAGGTAATTCCATGTGGGGAGAGAAATTCCTAATAGAGGGTAGCAACTGGATTATGCTTAATTCAGATTTTACTGTGCGTTCAAATTGAGGTTTTTGAAAAAGAAGAATAAAACAGATCAAACTCAAAATTAACTGAAAATTGCAATCCCATGACTATCATTACCTTAAAGCTGTAAGTCAGGTAACACTTGCAAAATTACATCAATAGATAAATAGAGCGAGACACACGCATACACACACACACACACACACACACACACACACACACACACAATTATACAGATATCAATACAGGATGTGAAGTCAAAAGAAAATGTTACTCATGTCCTAACAAAAAACAAGATAACCTACAAAATCAGCTTTTTAATATGCAGTATCTGGCATTAAATTTTTAAAAAGACACACAAAAAAGGAAGAAAATGTGATCCATCATCAAGAGAAGAAACAGTCATCAGACCCAAATTCAGGGGTAGCCAAGATACTGGAATTATCAGAGAACTTTAAAATAACTATAATAAATATGTTAAAGGATCTAATAGAATAGGTGAACATGTGTGAGCAGGTAGGGAATTTCAACAGAGAGATGGAAATAGAAAGAGACAAATGGAAACGCTAAAAATGAAAACTTAAGTATCATAGAAAAAAAATTTTGATAGTTCATAAGCCAGGCTATGCTAATCAGAAGACAATACTCATAAGATGAAAGAATCAAAGAACTTGAAATTAAGTCAAAAGAAATTAAAAGAATTGAAACACAAAGAGAAAAAAAGAAAAAAAAAAAGGAACAGAGCCTTAAGAGATCTCTGGGACAATATCAAACAGCCTATGCATATGTGATTAGAGTCTCAAAAGGATAAGAGAGAGACATGGAGCAAAAGAAATGTGAGAAGAGATTATGGCTGCAAATTTTCAAAAGTAGTAAAAGACATCAACTAACAGATCCAAGAAGTTTAGCTAACTCCAAGCAGGATAAATACATAGAAAATCAAACCAAGGTACATCATAGTTAAAATGTTGCAAACAAAAGAAAGTCTTAAAAGAAGGGGGATGGGCAGCATATGACATACAGGAGAACAATGATTAAATGATGGCTGACTGCTCTACATTACTCTGTACTTAAAAAGCAATAACAGATTGGGATTTCCCCAGCAGTACAGTGGTTAAGACTCCGCACTTCCACTGCAGGGGGCACGGGTTCGATCCCTGGTCGGGGAACTAAGATCCCATATGCCGCACAGTGTGAACAAAAAATTAAAAAACAATAATAAAAATAAGAAAACAATCTAAAATAAAACACCTTTTTCTATCACTCAACAGAAAAAGTATTTCAATATCTTAGTAGAAATTAAACCAAGAGAAAAATAAACCTTTCCAGAAGTTAGCTAAATGGTCATAAATATGACAGCTTGGCATTTCAAAGGAGGGAGTTTAGTTTTATTAAGTCCAATTACAGAGACTTATTTTTTTCCCAAATTAGAATATCAGGGCATTTTTCCAGATATTAAAAGAGTAACTTATCTGTTTGCTGAAACATTTTAAAAAATCCTTTAAAAGTCACTTCTGGAAAATAACTTTTTTCTTAGATTAAACAAGTGGAAAATGAGTCAAAAATTAAAGAGAATTGACAGTCGGAAAGGCGTGCTTTAAACTAAGCCAAAGGTTTGCAATTTGCATGATATAAGGACAATATTTTTAAAGGCCTTTGAAAAGTAACTGTTTGTATTTCTTATTCTATTATTTAGGGGTATGTGGTTATTAATGACAGTGGAAGAAGTTCAACCTCAGTTGAAAAGAATGAACTTGAAGAAAAATCAAATACTAGTGCTAAGACAGCACAGCATAAGATATAGTCAGCCCAAGTATTTAAACAGAATAAAAAGTATTTTCATATCCAGTCATGAGAGCAGTTGTCACCTCCTTGTCCACACCCCAAGTGCCCTAGAATTACACACTCTCTCTCTCTCTCTCTCTCTCTCTCTCTCTAACCCCGAGTCAGATAATACCTAACTTAGGGGGAACCAACCCAGAGGCTCATAAACTAAAATGTTCCCGTCAGATACGCCCTTGACCAAAAGATACAAAAACTTCAGCTATATGATGCTAGCCACTATATGATCAAGCAAGAAGCACCATAACTGGGGTGGCCATTCTTAGCCCTGTGCACTCTACACAAGTAGGCCAAAAAAGCAAGTCTATAAACAGAAGAATAAAAATGGAGCACATCTGCAGAGAAAAGCAGTGAAAGATGGAGGGAGTAGTAGCCTCAGTTTCCTGGCTTTCTAATTTCAGCCTTGTAAGGCCAGTCTGAATTTGATTTCCTGCATGCAGATGCCTACAAGATTGCCTATTAAATATTCTCCACCTATTCCCTTTAATTTCTATTCCTTAAACTACATGATATCTAAAAATAAGATTCGTTATTCTAACAGCCCAACTAAAGCCACTGAAATTCAAGTAGGAGCTTAGCAAATTAAAGCAGAAGCAGCCAAAGAGAGAAAGAGAAAATCCTTCTCAAATTTTACTCAGGTAGAGCATTTCATTTAAACAATAAAATTTTGGTTAGGAATGTAAAGAGATGGAGGAAGGCCTAAAAAAATAAGTCATCATTGATCAGGTAACTTCAGAATTATAATCTTCTCTCTGGATTGTTGAGCTGGAACATATAAACTGGGGTCCAACTTATTTTCACTCCAATCAAAAAGGAGTTTCTAAAGATTCAAGATAGAAAACATATCTTTTGAAATAAGATTATAAATTTAAGTTTTTCATTTTTGCTCTTTTCTCTCCCTAGGTCTTTCCTCTCTCCTTGGCTCTGTCCTCTCTTTTCCCTTGAGAAAGTGATCAGAGGCAACTACAGATCTGCCTCTCTATATCATTTGAAGACTTTGAAAGAGCCCTGTAATAATCCTTAAACAACAGGAGATACCTTACCTGAAGATCTGATGCCTGACAGGTTATACAGAATGCAAATTCCAGAGCCTGAATGACTTAATTCCAAAAGAATTTAACAAAACATACGCAAGCAATGTATGTAAGTATATGCACAGTGGCAGTTCAAAATATTAAAGCTGTTGTATAAAAATATACAAGCAAGTTAAAAACCAAGGAACTGCTGCACCACCCTGACTCAGAAAAGTGATATTATCAAGTAACCATTTGTAGATCAGAAGAGTATAACGATACATGTTGCCACACAGTCTAACAAATCATTCTTACAATGACACGATTTTTTAAATGGAACATTAGTTTTAAAACCCCTTTTAAAATAATTGTGTTGTCTGGATATTTCTGATGTTTAATTCTTATCTTTGTACAAAAAGAGGGTCTAATTTTAACTTCTTAGGCACCTCCATTCCTATCAAATGCAGATAATAAAAGTTTATTAATGTACTCCATTTTGGAAGGCCATATCTTAGAAAAAGATGATAAACTATTAGTTACAAACGCAAAATTGTAATTACTACTACTGATACTTCTGGAATATATTGATCTGCTAATCATGTCTTATTTGTAGTAAATCATTTCTTTTTATGGGAGGAGAAACCTAAACCAAAACATCATAAAACGTTAACTAAAGGCTTAGAATTTTTCACATCTGATGGAGAAGAGATGGATTTTTCACACCTGATGGAGAAGAGATGGACCTTCTCCTGATGGAGAAGGAATGGTAACTACTTCAAAATACTGCTGAAAAACAACAAAAATAGGCAGACTCCCTATCCACCTCCAGCAGTTTCAAGTACAATAAATACAGAGATACTCTAAAGTTTATCCATTTGAACTTCACATTAAAGTTATGTGAAGTCCTATGGAATGAATGTTACATTGTTGTACAACTTTATTTTCCTCAAGCCGCTCATTTAAATAAACAAAAAGGGACACTTACTTAATGTGATTTCAAATTCTCTGATCAGATCAAAACTTAAACCATGATATCTAACAGTCCACTTACCATGAAAATCTGCACCCAACTTCTTAGAAGCCATTTAGAACCTGAAAAACAAAGAAATATTTCTTAGGCGCATTATGCCTTCAGGGGATACAAACAAACCATTATAAGAAAATTGAGGATTTCCCAGGTTGCGCAGCAGTTAAGAACCCGCCTGCCGATGCAGAGGACGCGGGTTCGACCCCTGGTCCCGGAAGATCCCACATGCTGCGGAGCAACTAAGCCCGTGCGCCACAACTACTGAGCCTGCGCTCTAGAGCCCACAAGTCACAACTATTGAGCTCATGCGGCACAACTACTGAGCCCACACACCGCAACTACTGAAGCCCTCGTGCCTAGAGCCCATGCTCCTCAACAAGAGAAGCCACTGCAATGAGAAGCCCATGCACTGCAACAAAGGGTAGTTTCCGCCTGCCGCAACTAGAGAAAGCCGCAGGCAGCAACAAAGACCCAACGCAGCCAATCAATCAATAAATAGCTTAAAAAAAGAAAATTCAGACTACAAAAAGAAACCAGAAGACTAAAAGGTTCCAGGACTGACATAACCCTCAAACTTCTCAGTCCCAAAGTCTCAAAAAAGAAAGCAGAAAGGGGGAGAAACCACTTTTCCAGAAAAAAAACATTTCTGAATCTGCATGTTCTGGAAAATAAAAACATTAGAACAGCAAACTGGCCATTGACCAATTTATACACAAACTGTCAAAAAAAATTACTAAACATTTATCTTCCTGATATAAGCTACTAATGTCAATATTTGTAGTTCTGTCAAGATTTTTTATATATCCCATTTTATTCAGTATGTAAATATAGACCTTTTACTGACAAATGTAACTGTAAGACTGACATTTCTGAATTAGGGAATCAATGACATACAACCTTCTTACTGTTTTAATTTTGTATACAATTTCAAAAAAGGGGAATTCCCTGGCAATCCAGTGGTTAGGACTCGGAGCTTTCACTGCCAGGCTGGGTTTAATTCCTGGTCGGGGAACTGAGATCCCACAAGCCGTGCGGTGTGGCCAAAAAAAAAAAAAATCCAAAACAGGAAGGAAGAAAAACCCATAAAACCACACATCTAGCTTAGTATTATCTTTGCACTTTGAGCAGTACAAAGTCCTTTTCTTGCAAAGACAATCTGAGACCTTCAACCTAAAAGTTTATTTCCCTTGATATGATGTTTAGACCTTTAACTTGCCTGAGACATAAGCATATAATGAATATATGGTATGATTTCTACTAGTCTGTATTACCTACAGTACAATGCAAGGCATCATACTTAAAATGATCTACAGGCATACCTCATTTTATTGCACTTCACTTTACTGTGCAAATTGAAGGTATGCTCAACCTTGCATTCAGCAAGTCTGAGGCCTAAGGCGCCATCTTTCCAAGAGCATTTATTTGCTCACCTCGTGTCTGTGTCACATTTAGGTAATTCTCACCATATTTCAAACTTTTTCATTATAATTGTATTTGTCATGGTGATCAATGACCTTCGATGTTACTATTATAATTGTTATGACATTTTTTAGCAATAACCTTTTTTTTTTTTTTTTGGCTGCATCAGGTCTTAGTTGCAGCACGTGGGAAATTCATTGTGGCACGCAGGCTTCTCTCTAGTTGTGGCTCGTGGGCTCTGTAGTTGCGGCACAAAGCTCTCTAGCTGTGGCCCACGTGCTCGGTAGTTGTGGCCCTCGGGCTTAGTTGCCCACCCCCCCACCCAGCATATGGGATCTTAGTCCCCTCACCAGAACATAACTTCTACATGCACTGGGCAACCAAAAAACCTTGCATGACTTGCTTTATTGTGATATTCGTTTTACTTCAGTGGTCTGGAACTGAACCCACAATATCTGAGGTATGCCTGTATGTTCTACTGTAAGTTTTTTTTAAAGAAGGCGAGTATATTGCACCTATCATGTGAAAAGTATTCAAAATAATTAAATCTGTACAGGATTTTAAGAAACTGACAAGTTGATTTTAAAATTTACATGTAAAGGCAAAGGAAACAATAGCCAAAACAATTTTGAAAAAGAACAAAGCTGGAGAACTTACCACCTAACTTCAAGACTTACTATTAGAGTAATTAAGACAGTATGGAAATGGCATAAATATATCACACAGACCAACAGAACAGAGTACAGATAGACCCATATGAAAAAAATGTCCCGAAGATGTACCATAACGACCAACCACGCAAGTACTTTAGGCTGTACTTCACTGAGAAAAGAATTCAAACTGACCCAGATATGTGTAGATCAGAAGAGCTGCGTGCTGTGAAGTATGCAACAAGTGGATTTTTTGTTCAAAATGAAATTAAAATAATGACAGTGAAAAAAAAAAGAAATATACCCATATGCATATAGTTAACTGATTTTCAACAAAGGTGCAAGGCAATTCAAAGGGGAAAGGATAGTCTTCTCAACAAATGATGCCAGACATTTGTATGCAAAAAATAAACCTCAATCCATACCTTGCACCGTATATAAAAATTAACTCAGGGGGATGGGGAAATTATGGCTAAGAACTACAGGGTTTCTTTTGGGGGTGATGAAAATATTCTAAATGTGATTATGGTGATGACTGCACAACTCTGTGAATATACTAAAAGCCACTGGATTGTACACTTTAAATGGGTGGACTGTATGTGATATGCTAATACACTACAACAACTTGGATGAATCTCAAATGCATTATGGTAAGTGAAAGAAGCCAAACTCAAAAGGTTACATACATATATGTATGGAATAGGATTCCATTTACAATATTCCAGAATAGGCAAAACTACAAGAACAAAAAAGTAATCTAGCTACTGGACACTAATAGTGGGGGAAGGAACTGACTATATAAAAGGGAATGTGGGAATTTTTTGAAGTTATTGAAACTTCTATATTTGATTGCACTAATGGTTACAGGACTATATGCATTTGTCACAAATCACAGAACTGAAAACAGGGTTAATTTTACTTTGTGTAAATTATACCTTCAAATTTTTAAAAAGTGTATATATATATACCCATCACATTGAAATTAGATAAAATAGAATCACTGAATAACACTAATAATATTTTAAGCTACTCCACTAGGAGTAGAATAAAGTTTCATTTTTAAAATGCCAAAATTCAAAATAACATATTATATGGCTGTACCAAATTCTATTAGTATGCTTTCTGCCTGATGACAAGGGTTTTCTACAGTGAAGTATGGTTTCTAACAATGGATTTCTTCCCAATTTAAAAGCAAAAAAAAAATTTTAAGTGCAAGTAAATCAGTTTATCTTTCTCTTAGCTTAGGCTCCTTTAGAAAGAAAGAATGAAACACAAGTTGAAAATTACAAATTCAATTAACATTATTTTAATATTATGTCTTTAACTGGTAAAATACCTTTTAAACTTCGCAAAGAGCAAGGCTAAAACCGTTTTTACAATGCAGTCATCATGGCTAGCAGGAACCAAATTTCTCTATGGGGTGATGAAAATGTTCTAAAACTGACTGTGGTGATAGTCCCAAAACTCTGTGAATATACTAAACACTGTTGAATTGTATTCTTAAATGGTTGAATTGTATGAGATATGAATTATATCAATAAAGCTGTTACCAAAAAAAAAAAGTAGCTCTGAATTTGATAAGGTATGCAAACTAAAGAATGATTATTTAGGTACAGAGGAAGGGAAAGGAAAGATGAGTGATATTTTTTCACTTTCATAATGGCTATTATGAGTGAAATAAGTAACAATTTCAGTCATTGGTAAAAGAGAAATTTATTCATTAATTTTTACAATCTGAAGGATAATAAATTAACTCTCTTTAGTGGGGGGCGGGGGGAAGCAGCTACCAAACAAACAAAACAAACCACTTCCAATAGCCCATTCTTGATTCTAACTTTGCCAAGGCCACTTCACAGAGGCATTTCCGTAGCTTATTTCACATCCCAACTTATCTGTCCTACATTGGTTAGAAAGTCATACTATAACAGTAGCAAGAGCATATATTTGTCCTGACGTCCAGTGATGCCACATTGTAGGTAGTGTAGGTGACCCCATATTAAGGCCTAATAGCCAGCAAATGTCATTCAAGTATAGTTTTAAGTGTCAACAGCGAACAATTACTGTGCCATTTCCATTAGTCACAGAAAGTTACTGGTTAGTTAACTGCTATGGACTTAACCACAACACTGAGTAGAAGACAAAGGTTGTGCTCAACCCCTTTAAGGAAAAAAAGTATTATGGAAAAAGTAAGTATTCACAGATTTTAAAAGAAACGACGTTTTTTAATTTGTGAAAAGAAAAACATCAGAAGGAAATACATTAAACATATTTAAAGTGGCTGCCTCTAAGTGGTAGCACTAGGAATAATTCATAAAATTTTTCTACAGTTTCTGAACACTGTATGGCAAACAAATATTAATTTTATAATTTCTTCAATGCTTTACTTTAAAAGTTTTCCAGCATGATGTTGGCATGAAACATTCTGGTTGATATTCTACTAGTTAATGGAGAGCTAAAATTTTAAAGTATATGGATCATCAATTTTCAAAGAACCAACAAACCACACTGAAAATGATTTAACTTTCTTCTATGTATAGAAGACATTTCATAGACTCTTACAGGCTTCAGAGTCATCATAATGTACATAAACCACAATAATACAGGGAAACTTTTAAACCCAGAAGCAAGATTCTTGGCAGCCTCAATCTTCCCACAGAGGTACGGACCAGAAATGTATTTTTTCTAAATCTCTGTTGAAAGCAGCAGAATCTAAGCATCCAGCAATGAGACCTGGGAATATGCTCACAGACAGGTGCAGGAAATCAGTGTTTTCATCTCTGTGTTCCTAATATTTATTGATATTGTGGGATATCAGCTGTTTGAAGCAGCAGCTGTTTTTGAGAGGTAAATGGCTTGGGAGAGGCTCTGATTTCTTTTTGGAGGGGGGGACTCTGATTTAATAAATAATTCTGTGAACAAGCTAACATCAGGAATGTTTTAAAGAAGTTCCACCAAATTTAAATGAATTTTTTTCCCTCGAAGAGTTTTGAATTTTATTTTGTTTTTTTATATAGCAGGTTCTTATTATTCATTTTATACATATTAGTGTATATATATCAATCAAATTTAAATGAATTTTTAATGGCTTTTTTAAAAACGCCTCAACCAAAGAAAACCCACAGAAAGGGAGAAAATATTGAAAATTATCTATCTGAGGGACTTGTATCTAGAATATATAAATAACTCTACAATTCAATAATAAAAAGACATCCAATTAGAAAGTTGGCAAAAGAATCTGAATAGTCAATTCTCCAAAGAAGATACACAAATGACTAAGAAGCACATGAGATGTTTAACACATTTTTCACTAGTCAGGGAAATGCAAATCAATAACTACACCCTACCCCATTAAAACATGCATATTGGGACTTCCCTGGTGGTGCAGTGGTTAAGAATCCACCTGCCAATGCAGGGGACGCGGGTTTGATCCCTGGTCCAGGAAGGTCCCACATGCTGAGGAGCAACTAAGCCCGTATGCCACAACTACTGAAACCTGCGCATCTAGAGCCCATGCTCCGCAACAAGAGAAGCCACCACAATGAGAAGCATGCACACCACAGCGAAGAGTAGCCCCTGCTCACCTCAACGAGAGAAAGCCCACGTGCAGCAACGAACACCCAACACAACCAAAAATAAATAATAAAATTAAATTAAAAAAAGAAACATGCATATTATCAGCAACAAAGCAAAATTTGTTGAAAAGACTAATAAATGAAAATTAAAACACAGTACCCCTTATTACTAAAAAACAGGTGAAAATTCTTTAAAATTATGCCTCAATAGAGCTGATAAAATGCAGATTATCTAGGGGTTTTCTTTAAATATTAAAAGAGTTCACTGAATGTAACTCCTATTATATTTTCCACAAACCATAAGAATATGAGAAATCCATCCATATTTGGTCACTTAAAGATTTTTCTAATGTCTGCTATGCAGTAACACTTCACTATCTCTGAAGTATCAAAAGCATTTTAGGGCTTCCCTGGTGGCGCAGTGGTTGAGAGTCCGCCTGCCAATGCAGGGGACACGGGTTCGTGCCCCAGTCCGGGAAGATCCCACATGCAAAAAAAAAAAAGCATTTTAATAGCTACTTAGGGTCAACTTTTTTTTCCTGGAACATCTGAGCAAAATTAAGTGTGGTGTGTGTGTGTGGTGTGTGGTGTGTGTGTGTGTGTGTGTGTGTGTGTGTGTGTGTGTGTGTGTGTGTGTGTGTGTGTGGTGTGTGTGTGTATGAGCTACCACATAAACTTCCTATATTTTATTTAATTGTAAATACTTATTTTATAATACTTTCCTATAATCTAAATGTTCAATCATGAAAATGATTAAATTATGGAAAATTCAGAAAATAGGTTGTGATGGCACAAAGAGTGTTCATTAAAAGCATATAAGTGATGGGAAATAAGTATAAGTTTTAAAATGTTTTTACAAGTTGCTTTTCCTAAGTAACAAATGTACACAAAACAAGACTGAAAAAAATGTATTTGCCCCAAATGTAAAATTACAAATGCTCACGTGAGAAAAAAAATCTTAAGCATCATAAATTTCCGCTAAAATAAATATAAATGCTTCTATTAAATATAAATGCTTCTACTAACAATAACACACTTTTTTTTTTTTTTTTTTTGCGGTACGCAGACCTCTCACTGTTGTGTCCTCTCCCGTTGCGTAGCACAGGCTCCGGACGTGCAGGCTCATCAGCCATGGCTCACGGGCCCAGCTGCTCCACGGCACGTGGGATCTTCCCGGACCGGGGCACGAACCCATGTCCCCTGCATCGGCAGGCAAACTCTCAACCACTGCACCACCAGGGAAGCCCCGTACACACATTTTTAATTCATAAACTTTACACTAATAAAGTGTAGAACTCCCTGAAGCAACCAAGAATTAAAAGCAATGTTTTATTTTGCTGGTTCAATGCCACTTTAGTTCATATGCTACAGGAAGAAAACCGGATAACTTAAAATTTTGAATCACTGATTAAAGACATCTAAGAACAAAGAGAGATGGGGAAATAGGTAACAAGAATAGAACTGCAGGGAGAGAAGGAGTTAGAATGCAAGAGGCAGAAGAGATAGAGTAAGGAATGAAAAAAGGGAAAGGTGAGGAGGGTAGGGGAAAGGAAGTAAGGGTAGGAGACCAGGAGAATGAAAACATATTAGCAAGGCCCAGGCAGCTTCGTAAGGGGAAGAGAAAGCCCAAGGGCAATTTAATATTAATGTTCTAATTTTCTTTCTTCCCTTTCTTGTATCATCATTAAATTACACACTACAAACATCTTCCCAATACAAAACAGCAATTTAACAACTCAGTAAGCTATCCCAATCACACAATGTGAGCTGTAATCAGGAATTTCCCAAGATGCAAATTAATCCTGGAAATTCTCCAATTTACAGAGAAAGATGGCTTTGGAAATCATCAAATTTCAAGTCTGAAAACCAAGTTAACACCCATACAACATATATATGACAAAAATCACATGTGTAGGGAATTCCCTGGCATAGTCCAGTGGTTGGGACTCAGTGGCTGGGACTCCAAGCTTTCACTGCCAAGGGCGCGGGGTTCAATCCCTGGTCGGGGAGCCAAGACCCCACAAGCCCTGTGGCATGGCCAAAGAAAAAGAAAACAAAATCACACACGTAGATGCCATTAAAATGTCAAAGCCATGTGGCACAGCCAAAAGAAAAAAAAATCACACATGTAAATGCCATGAAAATGTCAATACTAGACTATATTATACTCATTGACAAAAAGCTTTCTTCTCTCTCAGGTCTCAAGAGACATTTTGGAGCCTCAGTTTCTTCATGGGTAAGATAAGGGTAGTAGACTGAATAATCAGCCAACTCTAAACATACCATAAATCTATAATGGTATAATAAAATGAAGGAAAAATATTCATGTTTCCAAATTAAATATTCAGTATTCAGGTTAAGTGATATCATTTACACAGTAACGTCTTAAAGATGTCTTTAGGGACATCCCTGGTGGTACAGTGGTTAAGAATCTGTCTGCCAATGCAGGGGACACGGGTTTGATCCCTGGTCTCGGAAGATCCCTCATTCCACAGAGCAAATAAGCCCGCAAGCCACAACTACTGAGCCCATGTGCCACAACTACTGAAGCCTGCGCTCCTTGAGCCCGTGCTTTGCGACAAGAGAAGCCACTGCAATGAGAAGCCCGTTCGCCGCAACTAGAGAAAGCCCACGCGCAGCAACGAAGACGCAATGCAGCCAAAAATAAATAAAACAAATTTATGGGGCTTCCCTGGTTGCACAGTAGTTGAGAGTCCGCCTGCCGATGCAGGGGACACGGGTTCATGCCCCAGTCCGGGAAGATCCCACATGCCGCGGAGCAGCTAGGCCGTGAGCCATGGCCGCTGAGCCTGCGCGTCCGGAGCCTGTGCTCCGCAATGGGAGAGGCCACAACAGTGAGAGGCCAGCGTACCACAAAAAAAAAAAAAAAAAAAAATTTATTGTGTAAATAAATAAATAAAGATGTCTTTACTGGCAAAATTAAAAGTTGGCAACCATATGTTAAACACCTTGCCATTTTGGAAAAGAGGGCAGTATATCTATGTGAATATGGAAACAAATAAGGATAAGACATAGTCTTATAATGGTGGTTATATCTGGGTGATGGGTTTACAGGTGAGGCTTTTGGTTTTTTCTTTTTATGCTATTTGCTTTCCAACTTTCCTATATTGAGAACAAATCTACCAACTGACATACATACACATACTTTGTAATTAAGGGGAAAAAAATATAGTGAGCAACAGAGGGAAAACAAACCCCAGACACTGATAAGAGAACTATTTTTTCTTATTTTTTTCCCCTTGTGCTGTCTGCTAAAATGAGCAAATGCCACAATAGTGCTTTTCCAAAGAAGCAGAACTATTAACAATTTATAGCCTGTCATGTAGGTTGTGTTTCAAACTGACGCTTGAATTTTCAATAGCTGTGGGGAAAATGATGTAAAACACAGAAAAGATGTACAATATTGCAGTGGGTTTTTTTAACTGTTAGTGCATTATTGCACTGAGCATAGTAAATATCTGTGATAGACTGAATATTAGTTCTAATCTTATTTTTGACTTTGGGAACCCAAAATAAAGGAAGTGATGTTTTCATGTTAAAACAAAACAAAACAAAAAGAGAAACAATATAGTATGTAACTAGTAAAAGGTTGTAATCTCAGAGACAGAAGAAAGAATAAATCGGAGGTTTCTAGACCACTAAGAATACCTGAAAACATACAAATGGTTCTAGGTAACAGACTTCATGGAAGTGTAATAGGTGTCCTACTTTACTGACGATAAAGAATGCAATCCATGATGAAAAGCAGAATACACCTTTTCAAGTACCCACAGAACACTTTACAAAAAACTGAGTAATTATTAGGCCACAAAGAAAATTCCAATGAATTTCAAAAATCAACAGTAGCACAGCCAATAGTCAAAAGGCAAAAAATTATAATTTAATTACATCAGAAAACAAAAAAGTCCTACTACATGAATTACTAAACTGTCTCTTACAGAACTCATGGATCAAAGCAGGAACCAAAAGGGAATTCCCTGGCAGTCAAGTGGTTAGGACTCCACGCTTCCACTTCTGGGGACCCAGGTTCGATCCCTGGTCAGGGAACTAGGATCCCACAAGCCGCGTGGCAAAAAGATGACGACAATGAAAATACTGCACTTGAGATCCTACAACATGCAGCTAAAGCAGTACTCAGGAAAATCTATAGCACACAGCAGTCTCAGAGGAAAATTCACAGCATGAGAACTTAGGGTATAAATAACCACACCCACAGAAAACACAAGAATGGAAACAGCAAAGATATAAACAGAACATAATCAATTAAGAATCAGAAAAACAGGGCTTCCCTAGTGGCGCAGTGGTTGAGAGTCCGCCTGCCGATGCAGGGGACATGGGTTCGTGTCCCGGTCCGGGAGGATCCCACATGCCACGGAGCGGCTAGGCCCGTGAGCCATGGCCGCTGAGCCTGCGCATCCGGAGCCTGTGCTCCGCAACGGGAGGGGCCACAACAGTGAGAGGCCCGCGTACCGCAAAAAAAAAAAAAAATAAGAAAAATAGATCAACTAATAAATAAACCCAAGAGCTGGTTCTTTGGAAAATTATAACCATCCAGCTAACTTAATTTTAAAAGGGGGCGGGGGGTGGATATGTATACAAAATAATAGAGGAAATTAAAATAATCCCAAGTCATTGCTTTGCTCCCCTTCTGTCAAATACATTTGAGAACCTGGATAAAATGGATTATCTTCTAGAAAAATATTAACTATCAAAACTGACCATAGACGAGGCAGAAATGTTAACCAGACCTATAACCAAAGAGGAAAGAGAAAAAAATTATCGAAGAGCTCTCGCCACCCAAAAGAAACCTTAGTCCAATGAGATTTTCATGGTTCTAAAACATAAGAAAAGAAGGAAGGTTTCTAATTTTTTTTAAGAATATGACGCCATAAAAGAAAAAAACTACAGAAAAATCTCATGTATAAATACAGATTAAAAAATCCTCAAAATAAAAAACACAAATTTAGTAGTACATTATAGGAATACATCATGTCCAAGTGGGATTTATTCCATCAATACAGGATAGTTCAACATTAGGAATCTGTTGATATAATTCACCATATATTAATAGATCTAAGAAGAAAAATCATATAGCCATGTCCTTAACATAAGGTTAAAACAATAACAAAAATCATCCCTCTCAATACCAAAGCCAGAGAATGCTGACTAATGGGGAAACTATACAAAGATTCCACTAAGCACAGGAACAAGACAAAGATGTCCATTATCACAATTGCTTTATTTAACATCAGATGAAAGAAGTAAAAAGTATAAAATGTCAGAAGATAGACTTTCCCAAGGAAGACCAAAAACTGAAAAACTATTACAAATATAATACAAAAAGGTGTTTAATTACAAATGAATATTCTGAAACAAATACTCTTCATATATACAATGACCAGATAAGAAGTATAAAGGAAGCATGATATACCACAGGAGATAAGAAGTAGGAATAAACTAAGATGTAACGGAAGAAAACTAAAGCTACTGAGACACAAAAGAAGACTTATACAATTGCAGAAAAATATATAATAATCTTGGCTAGGACACACAACATCATTAAGATCAATTCTTCCTAAGTTGCTATATTAATTTGGCATGATGCAAATGAAAACTGGAGTCTTCTGTTTTCATTTTTTTAACTAGACAAGCTGACTCTAAAGGTCATATGGAAATAACAATTAACAGTAGCCAAGAAAATTCCAAAGAAAATAATAAAGGGAGAATAGCCTATCAGATATTAAAATACTTATTACAAAATACAACACTTAAAGCTGTGCTGTACTGGCATATAAACAGATCAATGGAACAGAGTAGAAATCCCTAAAGATACCCCAAATGTAGACATTTAAAGTGCCATTTAAGGGACTTCCCTGGTGGTCCAGCAGTTAAGACTCCACGCTCCCAGTGCAGGGAGCCCAGGTTCGATCCCCGGTCAGGGAACTAGATCCTGCGTGCCGCAAGTAAGACCTGGAGCAACCAAATAAATAAATATTTTTTTAAAAATAAATAAAGTGGGGCTTCCCTGGTGGCACAGTGGTTGAGAGTCCACCTGCCGGTGCAGGGGACACGGGTTCGTGCCTCGGTCCGGGAATATCCCACATGCCGTGGAGCGGCTGGGCCTGTGAGCCATGGCCGCTGAGCCTGCGCATCCGGAGCCTGTGTTCCGCAATGGGAGAGGCCACAACAGTGAGAGCCCCGCATACCGTCAAAAATAAATAAATAAATAAATAAATAAATAAAGTGCCATTTAAAATCTGTGAAGTGATGAGACAGCTGAGTAGCCACCTAGAAAAAAGTAAAGTTGGATGCTCACCTCACACTTCCATACCAAAATAAATTCCAAACAAACAAAAGTACAGTAACAGTGCACAACTGCCCAAGTACATAAAAACTATTTCACTCTATACAGAAAGCTAGTGGGCAAAAACAACTTTCTGAGACTTAAAATCCAACAAAGTGCTTGCCTCATGAAAAACTTTGAAAACAAAAGGTTATTTTTAAAGTCAAATTCTGGTACTGTACAAGGTTTCTCACTAATTTCTCTTGCAAATGAGGTTTTTACCAAAGCTACTAACCATATAGTATACTAAAGGCTTTAAAACAAGCAAATGTGACTGAATGCAAAGTTCATTTCACAGTTTAATAAAAACTGGTTATAGTTAAATATCAGCTCACTAAAATTTAAAAAGCAACAAGTAGTACATAAAAAAGATAATATAGTAGTGTCAAAGCAAGTTACTGACCCAATGTGATTTTATCAGAACTGCAGTTAAGAACTCTAGTTAATTCCAAAATGGGTCAAGAAAAATCCAAACAAGGATTTTCCTGGACTCTGGGCTCCTCTTAATCCTCTAAGCACAGTGTCTAATCTTTAGCAGAGGTGGCCTTTTCATATCTTCTTGCCCTCTCAAACTTTCTGAAAATATGATAATTTTATATCGCTAACTAATACGTAACTTGGGAATGAAACTAGACAAAAGAATGCCCTTAAAAAAGTTAAACAATGATTTCCTGTAGTTACCAATAAATAGTATGAAATGGTAAGGCCTGTGAGGGTAACATAATGTAAGAACAGGAAAGTACTGACTAGCTAAAAGCTAGAATTGGGAGTCATGACATAAAGCATTAGCCAATTAAAAATTTCAAGTCAATATCTTAACCAATTCATTAAAATTCACTTAACATTCCCTTTAATGTAATTTAGAGTTCAGCAAGTAAGAGCACAACATCCCAAGAGGAAATAAAGCCATAAACCTATCCAACTTAATTTTTTAAACTATTAATAAACATTAACTGGGAAAAAATAATTTCAAGAAATTGCTGAACCAAAAATATCATCTCCTCCCCAACTCTTTCAAAAACCACATCACAACTTATGGCAGAATACAAGCGAGAAAAGAGCACTCTGGACAGTTAAAAACTTAGGTTCTAGTCTCACTTCTTTCATCAATTTGGTATGGCTTAGAGCCAGTCAAAACCTTTCAAAGAAAGAAGAAGAAGAAAAAAAAAATTCACGGCTTCTTCTGTAAAAAGAGAGGTCTGGAGTAAATTACCTCTGACAATCTTTGCAAAACCTTTAAGGGTCTAGACACATTCTTTTATAACTAAGTACTTCAATCGTTTTTATAGTAATATATATAAGAAAGATATCACAAGACTTCATATTCTTAGTTATGAGGGCACATAAACACATGTAATTACTTGTTGAATCTATGACTCAGTAGGTATACACAGTCCACACCCATGTTTTTTGAAGGAGAAGAAAACGCTTACTATTTGACACTAATAAAACAATTTCACTCTACTAGAAGCCCATACAAAATAATTGATCAATTTAAAATACAAAAAAGCTAATTATCATACCAGAGGCTATTAATCTGACCTGAGAGAAGTAATCAAAAACATAATTTTTCTGTCTTTTCAAGAGTCTTCACACTCAGTGGATTGCATCATTCTGACTGTTTCAGTCATGTGAAATCTCAATGATTTTTCTCCCATAGAAACAAAGAAGTAACAGAACCTTGCTCACCAAACTTGAGAACTCATACCCCCAGGGGAACACTGTGCAATACCAGGGAACAAACAATATAAAAATGGCACAACTTCACAGAATATCAAGGATCTGAGGGTAGAAGGTAAGGGTTGCTAAGTAATTCCACAGGCAAATAAAATAATTTTATGTAAATATAAGCATCAGAATAGATGATTTTATTTAAAGTTCTAGCAAGTCTTTAAGCAACAAATTATTCCTATTTTACTTAAATTATTCCAACATGTAAAATGGAAACAAACACAGCTTTGCACTTTGTAGTTTTATACAGGGTTTATTTATTGCCTAGCTTTCCCCACTAGGCTTTAAGCACTATGAGTACAAGAACCACTTTGGTTTTGTTCACCATTTCACCAAGCATAGTGTCTGTAAATAGTGCTCAGTTAGTACCTATTGAATTAATGTTGCCAAATTTCCAAGTTACCATATGAGATTAGCATAATACTGATACCAAAACTTGACAAAGGAAGGAGAAAAAAAGGAAAATAAGAAACAAACCTCATATATTTGTATATATGTATACTTGTATTTATATATAGACACTAAATTCTAATTGAAATAGTAGTAAATTGAATTAAACAGCAAACTCCTAGCTGTAAGACACTTTTCAGGAAAAACTGTTTCCTTCAACACAGAATTTCAAAGAAAAAAAAAAGAAAAATAGAAAGGAGGGAATCTGTAAGTTAAAAAAGAGCATAAGCAATAAATCTAAATCAATCACAGGGACTTCTCTGGTGGTGCAGTGGTTAAGACTCTGCTCTCCCAATGCACAGGGCCCAGGTTCAATCCCTGGTCAAGGAACTAGATTCCACATGCATGCCGCAACTAAGAGTTTGCATGCCGAAACTAAGGAGCCCACGTGCTGCAACTAAGGAGCCGGCGAGCCACAACTAAGACCTGGCGCAACCAAATAAATTAAATTAAATTAAAATTTTAAAAAATATTATTTAAATAAATAAAGCAATCACAACATACAGATCTTATTTGGATCCCAATCCGAACACACTGAAGAAAAAAGTGAAAACAATTGGGAAAATATGAACACTAACTGGATATCTGATAATATTAAATAAGTTAAATTTTAAGGTAGGACAATGGTATTACAGTTTTTTTATAATTCCTATCTTTCAGGGATACACAAAAATATATTTACAGATGAAATGATATGACTGAGATTTGCTCCAAAATAACTGGGAAGAGGGCATGTATATGAAATAAGATTGTTATAATAACTATAAATGGAGTATAACCTCTAAAAATTGTGAATCACTATGTTGTACACCTGAAATTTATTAAAAAGAAAGAAAGAAAGAAAAAGAGGAAGGGAGGGAGAGAGGGAGGAAGAAAGGCAGATTGACAGCTGTTATGGCTAGATCTACATTTATAAGTTTGGAACTTTCTAAAATAAAGAAATAAAAAGATGCTACTGCTATAGTGTAAAATGAAAGAGGCTGCAGAATAATCACATTTTAATTTTCTAAAACTGTGAATTAAACCTAACTCATAATTGGCAACCATCATATCAATAATCTGAAGAATCAGTATCAGTAGATGCTAAAACAAGTGGGTTCAAGTTCCACAAGGGTAACGGGATATGTACATAGTCTCAGAGTATCTCCCACAATATATTTTTTATTAAGTATGGTGGAGAAAACAGTAACTTTATCTTGGCAGACACCACCTTAACCAAGTGATCAAAATTAACATTACCAGTAATGGAACAAACTGACACCTCCATATATGATACACTGAGAACACATCAACTCTGTGGTATTCCTGCCAAAAGTGAAACTATCATGAGGAAGTATCAAACAACCTGAATCTAATCACGAAGAAATATCAAACAAACCCATCTTGAGAGACATTCTATAAAATAAATGGTCTGTACTCTACAAATATGTCAAAGTCATAAGACAAAGACTAAGAAACTGTTTCAGATGAAAGGCAATTAAAACTACAAAACCACTAAATGTAATGCATGATCCAGGATGTTCTTTTGCTATAAGAATGCTGCTGGACAATGGGTGATTCAACAACAGTTAATTTCCTGATTTTGATCATTAGTATGTAGCTATGTAAGAGAATGTTCTTATTTTTAGGAAGCACGCACTGTAAAGCAGTAATAGGGTACCGTGTCTTCAACTTACTTTTCTTTTTTTTTTCCTTTTTTTTTTTGTTAACTTATTTATTTTTGGCTGTGTTAGGTCTTCGTTGCTATGCACAGGCTTTCTCTAGTTGCAGCAAGCAGGGGCTACTCTTCATTGCAGTGCACAGGCTTCTCATTGTGGTGGCTTCTCTTGTTGTGGAGCACGGGCTCTAGGCACACGGGCTTCAGTAGTTGTGGCACGTGGGCTCAGCAGTTGTGACGTACAGGCTTGGTTGCTCTGCAGCATGTGGGACCTCCCCGGACCAGGGATCGAACCCATGTCCCCTGCATTGTCAGGCGGATTCTCAACCACTGCGCCACCAGGGAAGTCCCCAACTTACTTTCAAGCAATTATGAAAAAAATAATATGTATATGTAAATACAAATAGAGAACAGATAGATGATAGGAAAGGAGAATGAGTGAAGAACATAACAAAAATATGAAACATGTAGGTAATCTCAATAGAAGGTATACAGGAACTCTGTACTATCATTGTAAGTTTTCTGGTAAATGTGAAATTGTATCAAAATAAAAAGCTTTAAAAAACCTCAACAAAAAACAAAAAAAAACAAAAAACAAACAACCAAACAAACAAAAACCTCAACAAGCACATATATTTGCATGGCTTTTTGTATGTACACAAAAATCAGAAAGGATTCATGGTTAGTTCTGGAAGAAGGTAAAAGAAGGCTTTCATGTTCAACTTTCTATACTTCAGTAGTTTTAATTCTGGAGCTAAAAATATACTAACTGAAACAAAAAGTTCACTAGATGGGTATGACAGCAGATCTGAGCAGGCAAAACGAAGAATCAGCAAACTTGAATATAGAGCAATGTCTACAAAGAAAGAATAAAGAAAAGCAGACTGAGCCTAAAAGACCTGTGGGATGCCATTAAGCATATCAACATCCACATTACAGGAGTCCCAGAAAAGAGAAAAGGGCAGAAAGACTATTTTAAAAAATAATGGCCAAGGGCTTCCCTGGTGGCGCAGTGGCTGAGCGTCCGCCTGCCGATGCAGGGGACACGGGTTCGTGCCCCGGTATGGGAAGATCCCACATGCCGCGGAGCGGCTAGGCCCGTAAGCCATGGCCGCTGAGCCTGTGCGTCCAGAGCCTGTGCTCCACAATGGGAGAAGCCGCAACAGTGAGAGGCCCGTGTACCACAAAAAAAATAATAATAAAAAAATATAAATAAATAAAAAATAATGGCCAAAATCTTCCCAGATTTGATGAAAGACAAATCTACAAATCCAAGAAGCTCAATGAACTCCAAGTAGGATAAAGTCAAAGAGATTCAAACCAAGACACATTATAAGCAAACTGTTGAAAAAAAAAATGAATCATTAAAAGCAAGAGAAGCAACTCATCATTTACAAGGGAGCCTCAACAGATTAACAGTCAATTTCTAATCAGAAACTATGGAGGACAGAAGAGAGGAGGATGACATATTTAAATTACCAAAAGAAAAAAAAAAACTGTCAACCAAGAATACTGTATCTGGCAAAAACTGTCCTTCAAAAATGACGGAGGGGGACTTTCCTGGTGGCGCAGTGGTTAGGAATCCATCTGCCAATGGAGGGGACACAGGTTTGAGCCCTGGTCCAGGAAGATCCCACATGCTACTGAGCAACTAAGCCTGTGCGCTGCAACTACTGAGCCTGCGCTCTAGAGCCCATGAGCCACAATTTCTGAGCCCTCATGCCACAACTACTGAAGTCTGCACACCTAGAGGCCGTGCTCTGCAACAAGAGAAGCCACCGCAATGAGAAGCCCGCACATCATGAAGAAGAGTAGCCCCCACTCGCGACAGCTAGAGAAAGCCCACGCACAGCAAGGAAGACCCAATGCAACCAAAAATAAATTAATTAAAAAAACAAAAAATGAGGGAGGGGGACTCCCCTGGTGGTCCAGTGGTTAAGAATCCACCTTCCAATGAAGGGGACAGGTTCGATCCCTGGTCAGAGAACTAGGATCCCACATGCCACAGGGCAACTAAGCCTGCCCACCACAACTACAGAGCCCACATGCCACAACTACAGAGCCCTACGCTCTGGAGACTGCACGCCACAACTACAGAGCCCACGTGCTCTGGAGCCTGCACCAGAGCTACAGAGCCCATGTGCTCTGGAGCCCACGTGCCACAACCTGAGAGCCCACGTGCCACAACTACTGAGCCTGTACACCAGAAAGAGAGAAGCCCACGCATTGCAACGAAGAGCCCTCGCACTGCAATGAAAGATCCCACATGCCGCAACTAGGACCCCGACAGAGTGCAAAAAAAATAGATAATTTTTTTTTTTTTAATGAGGGAGAAACTGAAACATTCTCAGATAAATAAACCTGAGAGAGTTTGTTGCCTACAAGAAATGTTAAAAGTCCTTCAGGCTGAAATAGCAGAATACCACAGTAACTCAAAGCCTCAGGAAGAAATAAAGACCTCTGCTAAGAATAAATGGGCTAAGACTTCCCTGGTGGCACAGTGGTTAAGAATCTGCCTGCCAATGCAGGGGACACAGGTTTGAGCCCTGGTCTGGGAAGATCCCACATGCCGTGGAGCAACTAAGCCCGTGAGCCACAACTACTGAGCCCGCACTCTAGAGCCTGCAGGCCACAGCTACTGAGCCCACGTGCCACAACTACCGGAGCCTGTGCACCTAGAACCTGTGCTCCACAACAAGAGAAGCCACTGCAATGAGAGGCCCGTGCACCACAGCGAAGAGTAGCCCCCACTCCCCGCAACTAGAGAAAGCCTGCACACAGCAACAAAGACCCAACGCAGCCAAAATTAAATAAATTTATTTTAAAAAAAGAATAAATGGGCTAACAGCTAGTATTGTTTTTGGTTTCCAACTCCCCTTTTTATTTAGTACAGATTTTTTTTTAATGCACAAAAATTATTATAAATCTATGTCACTGGACTTCCCTGGTGGCACAGTGCTTAAGAATCCACCTATGCAGAGAACACGGGTTTGAGCCCTGGTCTGTGAAGATCCCACATGCCGCAGAGCAACTAAGCCCGTGCACCACAACTGCTAAGCCTGCGCTCTAGAGCCCACACACCACAACTACTGAAGCCTGCGTGCCCTAGAGCCCACGTGCCGCAACTACTGAGCCCATGTGCTGCAACTACTGAAGCCCACGTGCCTAGAGCCCATGCTCTGCAACAAGAGAAGCCACCGCAATGAGAAGCAAGCACACCTCAATGAAGAGTAGCCACCACTCACCGCAACTAAAGAAAGCCCACCCGCAGCAATGAAGACCCAACGCAACCAAAAAAAAAAAAAATCTATGCTATTGTCTTTCTATGCCTGGCTTATTTCACTTACCATAATGCCCTCCAGGTTCATCCATGTTGCACATAAGTTGCAATTTGTGACAACAACGTTTAAAGGGGGTAGTACAGAACCATACAGGATCAGAGTCTTTGTATGATATTGAAGTTAAGTCGGTTATCAGTTCAAACTAGACTGTTTGAAATTTAAGATGTTAATCCCTGAGAGAAATGAAAACATACATCCACATAGACAAAGTGGAAACAACCCAACTGTCCATCAACTGACAAATGGATAAATAAAACATGATACATACATACAATGGAATATTATTTGGCAATAAAAAACAATGGCATGGGGCTTCCCTGGTGTTGCAGTAGTTAAGAATGTGCCTGCCAATGCAGGGGACACAGGTTCGAGCCTTGGTCCGGGAAGATCCCACATGCCGCAGAGCAACTAAACCTATGTGCCACAACTACTGAGCCTGCATGCCACAACTACTGAAACCCACACACGTAGACCCCATGCTCCTCAAAAGAGAAGCCACTGCAAGCCCGCGCACCACAATGAAGAGTGGTCCCCGCTTGCTGCAACTAGGGAAAGCCCGTGCGCAGCAACGAAGACCCAACGCAGCCAAAAATAAATAAATAAAATAAACTTATGGGAAAAAAATGGCATGGTTGAACACAGAAAACACGCTAAATGAAAGAAGCAAGTCACAAAAGACTACATATTTCCATTTATGTGAAATGTCTAAAATAGGCAAATCCAGAAACAGAAAGTAAATAAGTGGTTGCTAGGGGCTGTGGGGAGAGTGGAATAGGGAGTGAATGCTAATGGACATGAGGTTTCTTTTTGGGGTACTGAAAATGCTCTGGAACATTTTCAACAGACTGTAGTGGCGGTTTCACCACACTGTGAATACTAAAAAAACACTGAACTGTACACTTTTTATTTTGAACTGTACATTTTTAATGACTGAATTTTGTGATATATGAACTATACCTTAATAAAGCTATTTTTAAAAATCCAGCCCTAAATACAGACGAGTTTAGAAGGTGGAAAAAATATGCCATGGTGAAAGTGTTTCAAGCTCAGGATCAATAGTTTTAAGCAGTTCTCAAATTGGTCTACCAGGACTTTCAGGAGAGAACTGAGAGTACGGAAAAAGAGAAATAAAACCTCTAAGAGCTAAATAAATAAATAACACAGTCTTGAAACTAGAAGAGGTGAGTACCAAGCAAAATGCACTGGTAAAAACTGAAATCTAGACACATCACAAAAATTTAGATCATCACCAGATTTTTAAAAGTCTGAACAACAAACAGCTTCCAGATAGAAAGTGGTTATATACAAAGGAAAGAGAATAAGACTAGCTTCAAGAACTCACTATCAACGACAGAGGCTATAAAATTATGGAGCAATTATCTTCAAAAATCTGATTAAGGACAGTTGTAAAATTAGAGCCCTAGTATCCAAATAAGGGAGCAAAATGAAAACATTTCAAGATCTAAAGACTGAAAATTCACTCTTCATTGATTCCTCCCTGAAAAAAGAATTCAGAGATATAGTTTACCAAAGCATAAAATTAATCTAAAGTAGGAGAAATGGAAAACATCAGAAAAAGCAGTGGGCAAATAAATCAGTAAAATATACGTTGTCCAAGGCAACTCCTGACATAAAAGTAAATAAGTGATCTGGAAGTAAAATCTGAGATGACCTGAAAATGGGAGAAATTTGGGAGAGGAGGAAGTAAAACAAACTTGTCTTATTGTAGAGATTACATATACAGTACACATGGATTTTATGCATAAAAATTACATACACTGGACTTCCCTGGTGTCCAGTGGCTGATACTCCACGCTCCCAATGCAGGGGACCCAGGTTCGATCCCTGATCAGGGAACTGGATCCCACATGCCACAACTCAGAGTTCGCATGACACAACTAAAGATACCATACACCACAACGAAGATTCTGCATGCAGCAACTAAGACCCGGAACAGCCAAATAAATAAATAAATTTAAAAATTACATATAAAAATTTTAACAACAACCAACATAAAAAAAGGAATAGGATGAGCAACTTTCAAATAACTAAAGCAAAGAAGTCAAATACAGAAAATTAATCAAAAGGAAGAAAAAGATTTTAAAAAGCAAGAAAAAGGGAGGGTAAACAGAAAACGTAGAATAAGAATAAAACTAAATAGATTTATAAACATAATATGATAGAATTTACTCCCCCTGTTCAAAGACCAATATTCGGCCTGGGTTCAAAAAAAGAAAAAGCATAAAAGACAAGCCTTTTAGAAAATGGGAAATTAGGATAGGAAATGTTATAGAAAAGATATCTGTGTGGTTAGAGTCTCGGAAACAAAATCAACAAAGGCTCCTCATCCTTTGAAAATTATCCACTAACAGATTTGCTTCAGATTACCGAACGTAGCAATTAACATAATAAGGTTATTGGCAATTGTCTTAAGAGCTCTACTTCTAGGGGCTTCCCTGGTGGCGCAGTGGTTGAGAGTCCGTCTGCAGATGCAGGGGACACGGGTTCGTGCCCCAGTCCGGGAAGATCCCACATGCCGCAGAGCGGCTGGGCCCGTGAGCCATGGCCGCTGAGCCTGCGCATCCGGAGCCTGTGCTCCGCAACGGGAGAGAGGCCGCAACAGTGAGAGGCCCACGTACAGCAAAAAAAAAAAAATAAAAAAATAAAATAAAGAAAGAAAAGAGCTCTACTTCTAAAGCTAAAGGTACATACAATACATATACAAAAGAATTTTCTTCTATATTTTATAACTTCATATATTTTATTATGAAATGATTTCTAATAAAGGAAAACAAAAAGCACATGGCAGACCTTTCAACAAATCTTAGTTGTTGTACAAGTATCTATCAAAACGGGTTGTAATATATCTCTAATAACAAAACTCAACAAACACATTCTTCTTATAAGTAAAAGCAAAGATTAACAATATAAGAAATGTTAATATGAAGTAAATCAAAAGGGTTATTATAAGGACAAAATAAGATAACACAAGCAACAGTTACCACTGTCTACTGGGACCTCCTCACCTTCCTAAACCAAATCTTATTTTAGTAAGAGTATTTCCCCACTTCAATGGCTTGTACATACTCTAAAGAATGAAGAAAGCTGGTACCAAGAGACTGTCACCCATAATAAGAAACCCATTCATTTTTTACATTGACTTAAAAGTGAGTCCCTGAAGATCAAATAGGAAACCCTCTATAAAGGTTAAAGATTAAAAATAAAAATTAAAAAAAGGTTGGGACTTCCTGGGTAGTAAGTGGTTAAGAATCCACCTGCCAATGCAGGGGACACGGGTTCGATCCCTGGTCCGGGAAGATCCCACATGCCACGGAGCAACTAGGCCTGTGCACCACAACTACTGAGCCTGCACTCTAGAGCCCGCGAGCTACAACTACTGAGCCCGCATGCTGCAACTACTGAAGCCCGCACACCTAGAGCCCCTGCTCCGCAACGAGAAGCCACCGCAATGAGAAGCCTGCAAACTGCAATGAAGAGTAGCCCCTGCTCGCTGCAACTAGAGAAAGCCCACGTGCAGCAAAGAAGACCCAACGCAGCCAAAAAATAATAAAAAGAAAGAAAACACAGGAATATGCAAATAGAATTCTACAGTGAAGAGAGATGTTATCTGGCTTTTATTCTTTTCCCCCAATTGAAAAACTAGCTAAATAATTACTTTTTTTTTTTAATTTTGTGTGTGTGTGTGTGCACATTTTGGGTGAAAGGGAAAATTCTTTTTTTTTTCTTTTTTTAAATTTATTTATTTTTGGCTGCGTTGGGTCTTCGTTGCTGTGCATGGGCTTTCTCTAGTTGTGGCGAGTGGGGGGCTACTCTTCCTTGTGGTGCTCGGGCTTCTCACTGCGGTGCACAGGCTTCTCACTGTGGTGGCTTGTCTTTGTTGTGGAGCATGGACTGTAGGCGCGCGGGCCTCAGTAGTTGTAGCACACAGGCTCAGTAGTTGTGGCTTATGGGCTCTAGAGCGCAGGCTCAGTAGCTGTGGCACATGGGCTTAGCTGCTCCACAGTATGTGGGATCTTCCTGGACCAGGGCTCAAACTTGTGTCCCCTGCATTGCAGGCGGATTCTTAACCACTGCACCAGCAGAGAAGTCCCTAAATAATTACTTTTTTGTTCCCCCCTTGCTGGTTCCCAATCAAATTTTGTTCACTTGAAAAACTATCCCTGCCTGGTCACAGCAAAAGGCAATTTCTCAGGCTTCATGCCTCATTCACTCAACATCTGTTTAAGGTGTACCTACAATTATTGCTTGGTACTTCTCTAAGTGGCAACTATAACAGGACAAAATCCCTCATTAAAATTAATTCTAATGGAAAAAGACAAACATTAAGCATAAAAAAATAAATAAAAGTTACTGAGAATTCCTGGATAAAATGCAGTATATTAGCTTTAGAAAAATAAGAATGTTAGCTAACAGTGGAAAAGTATTATGCTTCTAACAAAGTATATGTTAAAAACTTT